>NC_133551.1:0-10000000 GCF_048773025.1 Camelus bactrianus | reverse complement strand
CGTCCTTCACCTAGCTTGTTGGGAACACAAAGTTTCTTTTCAGTTGCAAACTCCACTCCATACATATATATGGGGAGGTACTAGTTCCAACTCGGTTTTACAGTGAAAACTGCAGGAACTTCAAACCGGCACTAGGAAAAAGACTGAGAAACCAGAGTAAAAGTTTCTCCTGCAACCCGTTCCGTTTGTGCAAGATGAACGAACGTCTCTCCACATGCTCAGTTCTGAGAGATAAGTGTGTGTGGAAGCCGTCCTTCAACTAGCTTGTTGGGAACACAAAGTATCTTAACAGTTGCAAAATCCACTCCATACATATATATGGGGAGGTACTAGCTCCAACTCGGTTTTACAGTGAAAACTGCAGGAACATCAAAACGGCACTAGGAAACAGACTGAGAAATCAGAGTAAAAGTTTATCCTGCCACCCCTTCCATTTGTGCTAGATGAACGAACGTCTCTCCACATGCTCAGTTCTGAGAGATAAGTGTGTTTGAAAGCCGTCCTTCAACTAGCTTGTTGGGAACACAAAGTTTCTTTTCAGTTGCAAACTCCACTCCATACATATATATGGGGAGGTACTAGTTCCAACTCGGTTTTACAGTGTAAACTGCAGGAACTTCAAACCGGCACTAGGAAAAAGACTGAGAAACCAGAGTAAAAGTTTCTCCTGCAACCCGTTCCCTTTTTGCAAGATGAACGAACGTCTCTCCACATGCTCAGTTCTGAGAGATATGTGTGTTTGAAAGCCGTCCTTCACCTAGCTTGTTGGGAACACAAAGATTCTTTTCAGTTGTAAACTCCACTCCATACATATATATGGGTAGGTACTAGCTCCAACTCGGTTTTACAGTGAAAACTGCAGGAACTTCAAACCGGCACTAGGAAACAGACTGAGAAACCAGAGTAAAAGTTACTCCTGCAACCCGTTCCCTTTCTGCAAGATGAACGAACGTCTCTCCACATGCTCAGTTCTGAGAGATAAATGTGTTTGTAAGCCGTCTTTCACCTAGCTTGTTGGGAACACAAAGTTTCTTTTCAGTTGTAAACTCCACTCCATACATATATATGGGGAGGTACGAGCTCCAACTCGGATTTACAGTGAAAACTGCAGGAACTTCAAAACGGCACTAGGAAACAGACTGAGAAACCAGTGTAAAAGTTTCTCCTGCAACCCCTTCCATTTGTGCTAGATGAACGAACGTCTCTCCACATGCTCAGTTCTGAGAGATAAGAGTGTTTGAAAGCCGTACTTCACCTAGCTTGTTGGGAACACAAAGTTTCTTTTCAGTTTCAAACTCCACTCCATACATATATATGGGGAGGTACTAGCTCCATCTCGGTTTTACAGTGAAAAATGCAGGAACTTCAAACCGGCACTAGGAAAAAGACTGAGAAACCAGAGTAAAAGTTTCTCCTGCAACCCGTTCCTTTTGTGCAAGATGAACGAACGTCTCTCCACATGCTGAGTTCTGAGAGATAAGTGTGTTTGAAAGCCGTCCTTCACCTAGCTTGTGGGGAACACAAAATTTCTTTTCAGTTGTAAACTCCACTCCATACATATATATGGGGAGATAGTAGCTCCAACTCGGTTTTTCAGTGAAAACTGCAGGAACTTCAAACCGGCACTGGGAAACAAACTGAGAAAACACAGTAAAAGTTTCTCCAGCAACCCGTTCCCTTTGTGCTAGATGAACGAACGTCTCTCCACATGCTCAGTTCTGAGAGTTAAGTGTGTGTGAAAGCCGACCTTCACCTAGCTTGTTGGGAACACAAAGTTTCTTTTCAGTTGCAAACTCCACTCCATACATATATATGGGGAGGTACTAGCTTCAACTCGGTTTTACAGTGAAAACTGCAGGAACTTCAAACCGGCACTAGGAAACAGACTGAGAAACCAGAGTAAAAGTTTCTCCTGCAACCCGTTCCGTTTGTGCAAGATGAACGAACGCCTCTCCACATGCTCAGTTCTGAGAGATAAGTGTGTGTGAAAGCCGTCCTTCAACTAGCTTGTTGGGAACACAAAGTTTCTTATCAGTTGCAAAATCCACTCCATACATATATATGGGGAGGTACTAGCTCCAACTCGGTTTTACAGTGAAAACTGCAGGAACTTCACACTGGCTCTAGGAAACAGACTGAGAAACCAGAGTAAAAGTTTCTCCAGCAACCCGTTCCCTTTGTGCTAGATGAACGAACGTCTCTCCACATGCTCAGTTCTGAGAGATAAGTGTGTGTGAAAGCCGTCCTTCACCAAGCTTGTTGGGAACACAAAGTTTCTTTTCAGTTGCAAACTCCACTCCATACATATATATGGGGATGTTCAAGCTCCAAGTCGGTTTTACAGTGAAAACTTCAGGAACTTCAAAACGGCACTAGGAACAGACTGAGAAACCAGAGTAAAAGTTTCTCCTGCAACCCGTTCCCTTTGTGCTAGATGAACGAACGTCTCTCCACATGCTCAGTTCTGAGAGATAAGTGTGTTTGAAAGCCGTCCTTCACCTAGCTTGTTGGGAACACAAAGTTTCTTTTCAGTTGCAAACTCCACTCCATACATATATATGGGGATGTTCAAGCTCCAAGTCGGTTTTACAGGGAAAACTGCAGGAACTTCAAACCGGCACTAGGAAACAGACTAAGAAACCAGAGTAAAAGTTTCTCCTGCAACCCGTTCCGTTTGTGCAAGATGAACGAACGTCTCTCCACATGCTCAGTTCTGAGAGATAAGTGTGTGTGAAAGCCGTCCTTCAACTAGCTTGTTGGGAACACAAAGTTTCTTTTCAGTTGTAAACTCCACTCCATACATATATATGGGGATATTCAAGCTCCAAGTCGGTTTTACAGTGAAAACTGCAGGAACTTCAAAACGGCACTAGGAAACAGACTGAGAAACCAGAGTAAAGGTTTCTCCTGCAACCCGTTCCCTTTGTGCTAGATGAACGAACGTCTCTCCACATGCTCAGTTCTGAGAGATAAGTGTGTGTGAAAGCCGACCTTCACCTAGCTTGTTGGGAACACTAAGTTTCTTTTCAGTTGCAAACTCCACTCCATACATATATATGGGGATGTTCAAGCTCCAAGTCGGTTTTACAGGGAAAACTGCAGGAACTTCAAACCGGCACTAGGAAACAGACTAAGAAACCAGAGTAAAAGTTTCTCCTGCAACCCGTTCCGTTTGTGCAAGATGAACGAACGTCTCTCCACATGCTCAGTTCTGAGAGATAAGTGTGTGTGAAAGCCGTCCTTCAACTAGCTTGTTGCGAACACAAAGTTTCTTATTAGTTGCAAAATCCAATCCATACATATATATGGGGAGGTACTAGCTCCAACTCGGTTTTACAGTGAAAACTGCAGGAACTTCACACAGGCTCTAGGAAACAGACTGAGAAACCAGAGTAAAAGTTTCTCCAGCAACCCGTTCCCTTTGTGCTAGATGAACGAACGTCTCTCCACATGCTCAGTTCTGAGAGATTAGTGTGTGTGAAAGCCGTCCTTCACCTAGCTTGTTGGGAACACAAAGTTTCTTTTCATTTGCAAACTCCACTCCATACATATATGTGGGGATGTTCAAGCTCCAATTCGGTTTTACAGGGAAAACTGCAGGAACTTCAAAACGGCACTAGGAAACAGACTGAGAAACCAGAGTAAAAGTTTCTCCTGCAACCCGTTCCCTTTGTGCTATATGAACGAACGTCTCTCCACATGCTCAGTTCTGAGACATATGTGTGTGTGAAAGCAGTCCTTCACCTAGCTTGTTGGGAACACAAAGTTTCTTTTCAGTTTCAAACTCCACTCCATACATATATATGGGGAGGTACTAGCTCCAAATCGGTTTTAGAGTGAAAACTGCAGGAACATCAAACCGGCACTAGGAAACAAACTGAGAAACCAGAGTAAAAGTTTCTCCTGCAAACAGTTCCCTTTGTGCTAGATGAACGAACGTCTCTCCACATGCTCAGTACTGAGGGATAAGTGTGTCTGAAAGCCGTCCTTCACCCAGCTTGTTGGGAACACAAAGTTTCTTTTCAGTTGCAAACTCCACTCCATACATATATATGGGGAGGTACTAGCTCCAACTCGGTTTTACAGTGAAAACTGCAGGAACATCAAAACGGCACTAGGAAACAGACTGAGAAACCAGAGTAAAAGTTTCTCCTGCAACCCCTTCCATTTGTACTAGATGAACGAACGTCTCTCCACATGCTCAGTTCTGAGAGATAAGTGTGTTTGAAAGCCGTCCTTCACCTAGCTTGTTGGGAACACAAAGTTTCTTTTCAGTTGCAAACTCCACTCCATACATATATATGGGGAGGTACTAGTTCCAACTCGGTTTTACAGTGAAAACTGCAGGAACTTCAAACCGGCACTAGGAAAAAGACTGAGAAACCAGAGTAAAAGTTTCTCCTGCAACCCGTTCCGTTTGTGCAAGATGAACGAACGTCTCTCCACATGCTCAGTTCTGAGAGATAAGTGTGTGTGGAAGCCGTCCTTCAACTAGCTTGTTGGGAACACAAAGTATCTTAACAGTTGCAAAATCCACTCCATACATATATATGGGGAGGTACTAGCTCCAACTCGGTTTTACAGTGAAAACTGCAGGAACATCAAAACGGCACTAGGAAACAGACTGAGAAACCAGAGTAAAAGTTTATCCTGCAACCCCTTCCATTTGTGCTAGATGAACGAACGTCTCTCCACATGCTCAGTTCTGAGAGATAAGTGTGTTTGAAAGCCGTCCTTCAACTAGCTTGTTGGGAACACAAAGTTTCTTTTCAGTTGCAAACTCCACTCCATACATATATATGGGGAGGTACTAGTTCCAACTCGGTTTTACAGTGTAAACTGCAGGAACTTCAAACCGGCACTAGGAAAAAGACTGAGAAACCAGAGTAAAAGTTTCTCCTGCAACCCGTTCCCTTTTTGCAAGATGAACGAACGTCTCTCCACATGCTCAGTTCTGAGAGATATGTGTGTTTGAAAGCCGTCCTTCACCTAGCTTGTTGGGAACACAAAGATTCTTTTCAGTTGTAAACTCCACTCCATACATATATATGGGTAGGTACTAGCTCCAACTCGGTTTTACAGTGAAAACTGCAGGAACTTCAAACCGGCACTAGGAAACAGACTGAGAAACCAGAGTAAAAGTTACTCCTGCAACCCGTTCCCTTTCTGCAAGATGAACGAACGTCTCTCCACATGCTCAGTTCTGAGAGATAAATGTGTTTGTAAGCCGTCTTTCACCTAGCTTGTTGGGAACACAAAGTTTCTTTTCAGTTGTAAACTCCACTCCATACATATATATGGGGAGGTACGAGCTCCAACTCGGATTTACAGTGAAAACTGCAGGAACTTCAAAACGGCACTAGGAAACAGACTGAGAAACCAGTGTAAAAGTTTCTCCTGCAACCCCTTCCATTTGTGCTAGATGAACGAACGTCTCTCCACATGCTCAGTTCTGAGAGATAAGAGTGTTTGAAAGCCGTACTTCACCTAGCTTGTTGGGAACACAAAGTTTCTTTTCAGTTTCAAACTCCACTCCATACATATATATGGGGAGGTACTAGCTCCATCTCGGTTTTACAGTGAAAAATGCAGGAACTTCAAACCGGCACTAGGAAAAAGACTGAGAAACCAGAGTAAAAGTTTCTCCTGCAACCCGTTCCTTTTGTGCAAGATGAACGAACGTCTCTCCACATGCTGAGTTCTGAGAGATAAGTGTGTTTGAAAGCCGTCCTTCACCTAGCTTGTGGGGAACACAAAATTTCTTTTCAGTTGTAAACTCCACTCCATACATATATATGGGGAGATAGTAGCTCCAACTCGGTTTTTCAGTGAAAACTGCAGGAACTTCAAACCGGCACTGGGAAACAAACTGAGAAAACACAGTAAAAGTTTCTCCAGCAACCCGTTCCCTTTGTGCTAGATGAACGAACGTCTCTCCACATGCTCAGTTCTGAGAGTTAAGTGTGTGTGAAAGCCGACCTTCACCTAGCTTGTTGGGAACACAAAGTTTCTTTTCAGTTGCAAACTCCACTCCATACATATATATGGGGAGGTACTAGCTTCAACTCGGTTTTACAGTGAAAACTGCAGGAACTTCAAACCGGCACTAGGAAACAGACTGAGAAACCAGAGTAAAAGTTTCTTCTGCAACCCGTTCCGTTTGTGCAAGATGAACGAACGCCTCTCCACATGCTCAGTTCTGAGAGATAAGTGTGTGTGAAAGCCGTCCTTCAACTAGCTTGTTGGGAACACAAAGTTTCTTATCAGTTGCAAAATCCACTCCATACATATATATGGGGAGGTACTAGCTCCAACTCGGTTTTACAGTGAAAACTGCAGGAACTTCACACTGGCTCTAGGAAACAGACTGAGAAACCAGAGTAAAAGTTTCTCCAGCAACCCGTTCCCTTTGTGCTAGATGAACGAACGTCTCTCCACATGCTCAGTTCTGAGAGATAAGTGTGTGTGAAAGCCGTCCTTCACCAAGCTTGTTGGGAACACAAAGTTTCTTTTCAGTTGCAAACTCCACTCCATACATATATATGGGGATGTTCAAGCTCCAAGTCGGTTTTACAGTGAAAACTTCAGGAACTTCAAAACGGCACTAGGAACAGACTGAGAAACCAGAGTAAAAGTTTCTCCTGCAACCCGTTCCCTTTGTGCTAGATGAACGAACGTCTCTCCACATGCTCAGTTCTGAGAGATAAGTGTGTTTGAAAGCCGTCCTTCACCTAGCTTGTTGGGAACACAAAGTTTCTTTTCAGTTGCTAACTCCACTCCATACATATATATGGGGTGGTACTAGCTCCATCTCGGGTTTACAGTGAAAACTGCAGGAACTTTAAACCTGCACTAGGAAACAGACTGATAAACCACAGTAAAAGTTTATCCTGCAACCCGTTCCCTTTGTGCTAGATGAACGAAAGTCTATCCACATGCTCAGTTCAGAGAGATAAGTGTGTGTGAAATACGTCCTTCACCTAGATTGTTGGGAACACAAAGTTTCTTTCCAGTTGCATACTCCAATCCATACATATATATGGGGAGGTAGTAGCTCCAACTCTGTTTTACAGTGAAACCTGCAGGAACTTCAAACCGGCATTAGGAAACAGACTGAGAAACCAGAGTAAAAGTTTCTCCTGCAACCCGTTCCCTTTGTGCTAGATGAGCGAATATCTCTCCACATGCTCAGTTCTGAGAGATAAATGTGTGTGAAAGCCGTCCTTCACCTAGCTTGTTGGGAACACAAAGTTTCTTTTCAGTTGTAAACTCCACTCCATACATATATATGGGGATATTCAAGCTCCAAGTCGGTTTTACAGTGAAAACTGCAGGAACTTCAAAACGGCACTAGGAAACAGACTGAGAAACAAGAGTAAAGGTTTCTCCTGCAACCCGTTCCCTTTGTGCTAGATGAACGAACGTCTCTCCACATGCTCAGTTCTGAGAGGTAAGTGTGTGTGAAAGCCGTCCTTCAACTAGCTTGTTGGGAACACAAAGTTTCTTATCAGTTGCAAAATCCACTCCATACATATATATGGGGAGGTACTAGCTCCAACTCGATTTTACAGTGAAAACTGCAGGAACTTCACACTGGCTCTAGGAAACAGACTGAGAAACCAGAGTAAAAGTTTCTCCAGCAACCCGTTCCCTTTGTGCTAGATGAACGAACGTCTCTCCACATGCTCAGTTCTGAGAGATAAGTGTGTGTGAAAGCCGTTCTTCACCTAGCATATTGGGAACACAAAGATTCTTTTCAGTTGCAAACTACACTCCATACATATATATGGGGATGTTCAAGCTCCAAGTCGGTTTTACAGGGAAAACTGCAGGAACTTCAAAACGGCACTAGGAAACAGACTGAGAAACCAGAGTAAAAGTTTCTCCTGCAACCCGTTCCCTTTGTGCTATATGAACGAACGTCTCTCCACATGCTCAGTTCTGAGAGATATGTGTGTGTGAAAGCAGTCCTTCACCTAGCTTGTTGGGAATACAAAGTTTCTTTTCAGTTGCAAATTCCACTCCATACATATATATGGGGAGGTACTAGCTCCAAATCGGTTTTACAGTGAAAACTGCAGGAACTTCAAACTGGCACTAGGAAACAAACTGAGAAACCAGAGTAAAAGTTTCTCCTGCAAACAGTTCCCTTAGTGCTAGATGAACGAAAGTCTCTCCACATGATCAGTTCTGAGGGATATGTGTGTCTGAAAGCCGTCCTTCAAGCAGCTTGTTGGGAACACAAGTTTCTTTTCAGTTGCAAACTCCACTCCATACATATATATGGGGAGGTACTAGCTCCAACTCGGTTTTACAGTGAAAACTGCAGGAACTTCAAAACGGCACTAGGAAACAGACTGAGAAACCAGAGTAAAAGTTTCTCCTGCAACCCCTTCCATTTGTGCTAGATGAACGAACGTCTCTCCACATGCTCATTTCTGAGAGATAAGTGTGTTTGAAAGCCGTCCTTCACCCAGCTTGTTGGGAACAAAAAGTTTCTTTTCAGTTGCAAACTCCACTCCATACATATATATGGGGAGGTACAAGCTCCAACTCGGTTTTTCAGTGAAAACTGCAGGAACTTCAAACCGGCATTAGGAAACAGACTGAGAAACCAGAGTAAAAGTTACTCCTGCAACCCGTTCCCTTTCTGCAAGATGAACGAACGTCTCTCCACATGCTCAGTTCTGAGAGATAAGTGTGTTTGTAAGCCGTACTTCACCTAGCTTGTTGGGAACACAAAGTTTCTTTTCAGTTGTAAACTCCACTCCATACATATATATGGGGAGGTACTAGCTCCAACTCGGATTTACAGTGAAAACTGCAGGAACTTCAAACCGGCACTAGGAAACAGACTGAGAAACCAGAGTAAAAGTTTCTCCTGCAACCTGTTCCCTTTGTGCAAGATGAACGAACGTCTCTCCACATGCTCAGTTCTGAGAGATATGTGTGTTTGAAAGCCGTCCTTCAAATAGCTTGTTGGGAACACAAAGTTTCTTTTCAGTTGCAAATCCCACTCCATACATATATATGGGGAGGTACTAGCTCCAACTCTGTTTTACAGTGAAATCTGCAGGAACTTCAAACCGGCACTAGGAAACAAACTGAGAAACCACAGTAAAAGTTTCTCCAGCAACCCGTTCCCTTTGTGCTAGATGAACGAACGTCTCTCCACATGCTCAGTTCTGAGAGATAAGTGTGTGTGAAAGCCGTCCTTCACCTAGCTTGTTGGGAACACAAAGTTTCTTTTCAGTTGCAAACTCCACTCCATACATATATATGGGGATGTTCAAGCTCCAAGTCGGTTTTACAGGGAAAACTGCAGGAACTTCAAACCGGCACTAGGAAACAGACTAAGAAACCAGAGTAAAAGTTTCTCCTGCAACCCGTTCCGTTTGTGCAAGATGAACGAACGTCTCTCCACATGCTCAGTTCTGAGAGATAAATGTGTGTGAAAGCCGTCCTTCAACTAGCTTGTTGCGAACACAAAGTTTCTTATCAGTTGCAAAATACAATCCATACATATATATGGGGAGGTACTAGCTCCAACTCGGTTTTACAGTGAAAACTGCAGGAACTTCACACTGGCTCTAGGAAACAGACTGAGAAACCAGAGTAAAAGTTTCTCCAGCAACCCGTTCCCTTTGTGCTAGATGAACGAACGTCTCTCCACATGCTCAGTTCTGAGAGATAAGTGTGTGTGAAAGCCGTCCTTCACCTAGCTTGTTGGGAACACAAAGTTTCTTTTCAGTTGCAAACTCCACTCCATACATATATATGGGGATGTTCAAGCTCCAAGTCGGTTTTAAAGGGAAAACTGCAGGAACTTCAAAACGGCACTAGGAAACAGACTGAGAAACCAGAGTAAATGTTTCTCCTGCAACCCGTTCCCTTTGTGCTATATGAACGAACGTCTCTCCACATGCTCAGTTCTGAGAGATATGTGTGTGTGAAAGCAGTCCTTCACCTAGCTTGTTGGGAACACAAAGTTTCTTTTCAGTTGCAAACTCCACTCCATACATATATATGGGGAGGTACTAGCTCCAACTCGGTTTTACAGTGAAAACTGCAGGAACATCAAAACGGCACTAGGAAACAGACTGAGAAACCAGAGTAAAAGTTTCTCCTGCAACCCCTTCCATTTGTACTAGATGAACGAACGTCTCTCCACATGCTCAGTTCTGAGAGATAAGTGTGTTTGAAAGCCGTCCTTCACCTAGCTTGTTGGGAACACAAAGTTTCTTTTCAGTTGCAAACTCCACTCCATACATACATATGGGGAGGTACTAGTTCCAACTCGGTTTTACAGTGAAAACTGCAGGAACTTCAAACCGGCACTAGGAAAAAGACTGAGAAACCAGAGTAAAAGTTTCTCCTGCAACCCGTTCCGTTTGTGCAAGATGAACGAACGTCTCTCCACATGCTCAGTTCTGAGAGATAAGTGTGTGTGAAAGCCGTCCTTCAACTAGCTTGTTGGGAACACAAAGTTTCTTATCAGTTGCAAAATCCACTCCATACATATATACGGGGAGGTACTAGCTCCAACAAGATTTTACAGTGAAAACTGCAGGAACTTCACACTGGCTCTAGGAAACAGACTGAGAAACCAGAGTAAAAGTTTCTCCAGAAACCCGTTCCCTTTGTGCTAGATGAACGAACGTCTCTCCACATGCTCAGTTCTGACAGATAAGTGTGTGTGAAAGCCGTCCTTCACCTAGCTTGTTGGGAACACAAAGTTTCTTTTCAGTTGCAAACTCCACTACATACATATATATGGGGATGTTCAAGCTCCAAGTCGATTTTACAGGGAAAACTGCAGGAACTTCAAAACGGCACTAGGAAACAGACTGAGAAACCAGAGTAAATGTTTCTCCTGCAACCCGTTCCCTTTGTGCTATATGAACGAACGTCTCTCCACATGCTCAGTTCTGAGAGATATGTGTGTGTGAAAGCAGTCCTTTACCTAGCTTGTTGGGAACACAAAGTTTCTTTTCAGTTGCAAACTCCACTCCATACATATATATGGGGAGGTACTAGCTCCAACTCGGTTTTACAGTGAAAAATGCAGGAACTTCAAACCGGCACTAGGAAAAAGACTGAGAAACCAGAGTAAAAGTTTCTCCTGCAACCCGTTCCTTTTGTGCAAGATGAACGAACGTCTCTCCACATGCTGAGTTCTGAGAGATAAGTGTGTTTGAAAGCCGTCCTTCACCTAGCTTGTGGGGAACACAAAATTTCTTTTCAGTTGTAAACTCCACTCCATACATATATATGGGGAGATAGTAGCTCCAACTCGGTTTTTCAGTGAAAACTGCAGGAACTTCAAACCGGCACTGGGAAACAAACTGAGAAAACACAGTAAAAGTTTCTCCAGCAACCCGTTCCCTTTGTGCTAGATGAACGAACGTCTCTCCACATGCTCAGTTCTGAGAGTTAAGTGTGTGTGAAAGCCGAACTTCACCTAGCTTGTTGGGAACACAAAGTTTCTTTTCAGTTGCAAACTCCACTCCATACATATATATGGGGAGGTACTAGCTTCAACTCGGTTTTACAGTGAAAACTGCAGGAACTTCAAACCGGCACTAGGAAAGAGACTGAGAAACCAGAGTAAAAGTTTCTCCTACAACCCGTTCCGTTTGTGCAAGATGAACGAACGCCTCTCCACATGCTCAATTCTGAGAGATAAGTGTGTGTGAAAGCCGTCCTTCAACTAGCTTGTTGGGAACACAAAGTTTCTTATCAGTTGCAAAATCCATTCCATACATATATATGGGGAGGTACTAGCTCCAACTCGGTTTTACAGTGAAAACTGCAGGAACTTCACACTGGCTCTAGGAAACAGACTGAGAAACCAGAGTAAAAGTTTCTCCAGCAACCCGTTCCCTTTGTGCTAGATGAACGAACGTCTCTCCACATGCTCAGTTCTGAGAGATAAGTGTGTGTGAAAGCCGTCCTTCACCTAGCTTGTTGGGAACACAAAGTTTCTTTTCAGTTGCAAACTCCACTCCATACATATATATGGGGATGTTCAAGTTCCAAGTCGGTTTTACAGTGAAAACTGCAGGAACTTCAAAACGGCACTAGGAAACAGACTGAGAAACCAGAGTAAAAGTTTCTCCTGCAACCCGTTCCCTTTGTGCTAGATGAACGAACGTCTCTCCACATGCTCAGTTCTGAGAGATAAGTGTGTTTGAAAGCCGTCCTTCACCTAGCTTGTTGGGAACACAAAGTTTCTTTTCAGTTGCTAACTCCACTCCATACATATATATGTGGTGGTACTAGCTCCATCTCGGGTTTACAGTGAAAACTGCAGGAACTTTAAACCTGCACTAGGAAACAGACTGATAAACCACAGTAAAAGTTTATCCTGCAACCCGTTCCCTTTGTGCTAGATGAACGAAAGTCTATCCACATGCTCAGTTCAGAGAGATAAGTGTGTGTGAAATACGTCCTTCACCTAGATTGTTGGGAACACAAAGTTTCTTTCCAGTTGCATACTCCAATCCATACATATATATGGGGAGGTAGTAGCTCCAACTCTGTTTTACAGTGAAAACTGCAGGAACTTCAAACCGGCACTAGGAAACAGACTGAGAAACCAGAGTAAAAGTTTCTCCTGCAACCCGTTCCCTTACTGCTAGATGAACGAACGTCTCTCCACATGCTCAGTTCTGAGAGATAAGTGTTTGTGAAAGCCGTCCTTAAGCTAGCTTGTTGGGAACACAAAGTATCTTTTCAGTTGCAAACTCCACTCCATACATATATATGGGGAGGTACTAGCTCCAAATTGGTTTTACAGTGAAAACTGCAGGAACGTCAAACCGGCACTAGGAAACAGACTGAGAAACCAGAGTAAAAGTTTCTCCTGCAACCCGTTCCCTTTGTGCTAGATGAACGAAAGTCTCTCCACATGCACTGTTCTGAGAGATAACTGTGTGTGAAACCGTCCTTCACCTAGCTTGTTGGGAAAACAAAGTTTCTTTTCAGTTGCAAACTCCACTCCATACATATATATGGGGAGGTACTAACTCCAAGTCGGTTTTACAGTGAAAACTGCAGGAACTTCAAACCGGCACTAGGAAACAGACTGAGAAAACAGAGTAAAAGTTTCCCCTGCAACCCGGTCCCTTTGTGCTAGATGAACGAACGTTTCTCCACATGCTCAGTTCTGAGAGATAAGTGTGTGTGAAAGCTGTCCTTCACATAGCTTGTTGGGAACACAAAGTTAATTTTCAGTTGCAAATTCCACTCCATACATATATATGGGTAAGTACAAGCTTCAACTCGGTTTTACAGTGAAATCTGCAGGAACTTCAAACCGGCACTAGGAAAAAGACTGAAAACCAGAGTAAAAGTTTCTCCTGCAACCTGTTCCTTTTGTGCTAGGTTAACGAACATCTCTCCACGTGCTCAGTTCTGAGAGATAATTGTGTGTGAAAGCCGTTCTTCACCTAGCTTGTTGGGAACACAAAGTTTCTTTTCAGTTGCAAACTCCACTCCATACATATATATGGGGAGGTACTAGCTCCAACTCGGTTTTACTGTGAAAACTGCAGGAACTTCACACTGGCTCTAGGAAACAGACTGAGAAACCAGAGTAAAAGTTTCTCCAGCAACCCGTTCCCTTTGTGCTAGATGAACGAACGTCTCTCCACATGCTCAGTTCTGAGAGATAAGTGTGTGTGAAAGCCGTCCTTCACCTAGCTTGTTGGGAACACAAAGTTTCTTTTCAGTTGCAAACTCCACTCCATACATATATATGGGGATGTTCAAGCTCCAAGTCGGTTTTACAGGGAAAACTGCAGGAACTTCAAAACGGCACTAGGAAACAGACTGAGAAACCAGAGTAAAAGTTTCTTCTGCAACCCGTTCCCTTTGTGCTATATGAACGAACGTCTCTCCACATGCTCAGTTCTGAGAGATATGTGTGTGTGAAAGCAGTCCTTCACCTAGCTTGTTGGGAACACAAAGTTTCTTTTCAGTTTCAAACTCCACTCCATACATATATATGGGGAGGTACTAGCTCCAAATCGGTTTTACAGTGAAAACTGCAGGAACTTCAAACCGGCACTAGGAAACAAACTGAGAAACCAGAGTAAAAGTTTCTCCTGCAAACAGTTCCATTTGTGCTAGATGAACGAACGTCTCTCCACATGCTCAGTTCTGAGGGATAAGTGTGTCTGAAAGCCGTCCTTCAACTAGCTTGTTGGGAACACAAAGTTTCTTATCAGTTGCAAAATCCACTCCATACATATATATGGGGAGGTACTAGCTCCAACTCGGTTTTACAGTGAAAACTGCAGGAACTTCACACTGGCTATAGGAAACAGACTGAGAAACCAGAGTAAAAGTTTCTCCAGCAACCCGTTCCCTTTCTGCTAGATGAACGAACGTCCCTCCACATGCTCAGTTCTGAGAGATAAGTGTGTGTGAAATCCGTCCTTCACATATCTTCTTGGGAACACAAAGTTTCTTTTCAGTTGCAAACTCCACTCCATACATATATATGGGGAGGTACTAGCTCCAAATCGGTTTTACAGTGAAAACTGCAGGAACTTCAAATCGGCACAAGGAAACAGACTGAGAAACCAGAGTATAAGTTTCTCCTGCAACCCGTTCCCTTTGTGCTAGATGAACGAACGTCTCTCCACGTGCTCAGTTCTGAGAGATAAGTGTGTGTGAAAGCCGTCCTTCACCCAGCTTGTTGGGAACACAAAGTGTCTTTTCAGTTGCAAACTCCATTCCATACATATATATAGGGAGGTACTAGCTCCAACTCGGTTTTACAGTGAAAACTGCAGGAACTTCAAACCGGCACTAGGAAACAGACTGAGAAACCAGAGTAAAAGTTTCTACTGCAATCCGTTCCCTTTGTGCTAGATGAACGAACGTCTCTCCACATGCTCAGTTCTGAGAGATAAGTGTGTTTGAAAGCCATTCTTCACCTAGCTTGTTGGGAACACAAAGATTCTTTTCAGTTGCAAACTCCACTCCATACATATATATGGGGAGGTACTAGCACCAACTCGGTTTTACAGTGAAAACTGCAGGAACTTCAAACCGGCACTAGGAAACAGACTGAGAAACCACAGTAAAAGTTTCTCCTGCAAACCGTTCTCTTTGTGCTAGATGAACGAAAGGCTCTCCACATGCTAAGTTCTGAGAGATAATTGTGTGTGAAACCGTCCTTCACCTAGCTTGTTGGGAACACAAAGATTCTTTTCAGTTGCAAATTCAACTCCATACATATATATGGGGAGGTACTAGCTCCAACTCGGTTTTACAGTGAAAACTGCAGAAACTTCAAACTGGCACTAGGAAACAGACTGAGAAACCAGAGTAAAAGTTTCTCCTGCAACCCGTTCCCTTTGTGCTAGATGAACGAACGTCTCTCCACATGCTCAGTTCTGAGAGATATGTGTGTGTGAAAGCCGTCCTTCACCTAGCTTGTTGCTAACACAAAGTTTCTTTTCAGTTGCAAACTCCATTCCATACATATAAATCGGTAGGTACTAGCTCCAACTCAGTTTTACAGTGTAAACTGCAGGAACTTCAAACCGGCACTAGGAAACAGACTGAGAAACCTGAGTAAAAGTTTCTCCTGCAACCCGTTCCCTTTCTGCTAGATGAACGAACGTCTCTCCACATGCTCAGTTCTGAGAGATAAGTGTGTGTCAAATCCGTCCTTCACATATCTTCTTGGGAACATAAAGTTTCTTTTCAGTTGCAAACACCACTCCATATATATATGGGGAGGTACTAGCACCAACTCGGTTTTACAGTGAAAACTGCAGGAACTTCAAACCAGCACTAGGAAACAGACTGAGAAACCAGAGTAAAAGTTGCTCCTGCAACCCGTTCCCATTGTGCTAGATGAACGAACGTTTCCCCAAATGCTCACTTCTGAGAGATATGTGTGTGTGAAAGTCTTCCTTCACATAGCTTGTTGGGAACACAAAGTTTCTTTTCAGTTGCAAACTCCACTCCATACTTATATATGGGGAGGTACTAGCTCCAAGTCGGTTTTAAAGTGAAAACTGCAGGAACTTCAAACTGGCACTAGGAAACAGACTGAGAAACCAGAGTAAAAGTTTCTCCTGCAACCCGTTCCCTTTGTGCTAGATGAACGAACGTCTCTCCACATGCTCAGTTCTGAGAGATAAGTGTGTGTGAAAGCCGTCCTTCACCTAGCTTGTTGGGAACCAAAGTTTCTTTTCAGTTGCAAACTCCATTCCATACATATATATGGGGAGGTACTAGCTCCAACTCCTTTTTACAGTGAAAACTGCAGGAACTTCAAACCGGAACTAGAAAACAGACTGAGAAACCAGAGTAAAATATTCTCCTGCAACCCGTTCCCTTTCTGCTAGATGAACGAACGTCCCTCCACATGCTCAGTTCTGAGAGATAAGTGTGTGTGAAATCCGTCCTTCACATATCTTCTTGGGAACATAAAGTTTCTTTTCAGTTGCAAACCCCACTCCATATATATATGGGGAGGTACTAGCTCCAACTCGGTTTTACAGTGAAAACTGCAGGAACTTCAAACCGGCACTAGGAAACAGACTGAGAAACCAGAGTAAAAGTTACTCCTGCAACCCGTTCCCTTTCTGCAAGATGAACGAACGTCTCTCCACATGCTCAGTTCTGAGAGATAAATTTGTTTGTAAGCCGTCCTTCACCTAGCTTGTTGGGAACACAAAGTTTCTTTTCAGTTGTAAACTCCACTCCATACATATATATGGGGAGGTACTAGCTCCAACTCGGATTTACAGTGAAAACTGCAGGAACTTCAAAACGGCACTAGGAAACAGACTGAGAAACCAGAGTAAAAGTTTCTCCTGCAACCCCTTCCATTTGTGCTAGATGAACGAACGTCTCTCCACATGCTCAGTTCTGAGAGATAAGAGTGTTTGAAAGCCGTCCTTCAGCTAGCTTGTTGGGAACACAAAGTTTCTTTTCAGTTGCAAACTCCACTCCATACATATATATGGGGAGGTACTAGCTCCAACTCGGTTTTACAGTGAAAAATGCAGGAACTTCAAACCGGCACTAGGAAAAAGACTGAGAAACCAGAGTAAAAGTTTCTCCTGCAACCCGTTCCTTTTGTGCAAGATGAACGAACGTCTCTCCACATGCTGAGTTCTGAGAGATAAGTGTGTTTGAAAGCCGTCCTTCACCTAGCTTGTGGGGAACACAAAATTTCTTTTCAGTTGTAAACTCCACTCCATACATATATATGGGGAGATAGTAGCTCCAACTCGGTTTTTCAGTGAAAACTGCAGGAACTTCAAACCGGCACTGGGAAACAAACTGAGAAAACACAGTAAAAGTTTCTCCAGCAACCCGTTCCCCTTGTGCTAGATGAACGAACGTCTCTCCACATGCTCAGTTCTGAGAGTTAAGTGTGTGTGAAAGCCGAACTTCACCTAGCTTGTTGGGAACACAAAGTTTCTTTTCAGTTGCAAACTCCACTCCATACATATATATGGGGAGGTACTAGCTTCAACTCGGTTTTACAGTGAAAACTGCAGGAACTTCAAACCGGCACTAGGAAAGAGACTGAGAAACCAGAGTAAAAGTTTCTCCTACAACCCGTTCCGTTTGTGCAAGATGAACGAACGCCTCTCCACATGCTCAATTCTGAGAGATAAGTGTGTGTGAAAGCCGTCCTTCAACTAGCTTGTTGGGAACACAAAGTTTCTTATCAGTTGCAAAATCCATTCCATACATATATATGGGGAGGTACTAGCTCCAACTCGGTTTTACAGTGAAAACTGCAGGAACTTCACACTGGCTCTAGGAAACAGACTGAGAAACCAGAGTAAAAGTTTCTCCAGCAACCCGTTCCCTTTGTGCTAGATGAACGAACGTCTCTCCACATGCTCAGTTCTGAGAGATAAGTGTGTGTGAAAGCCGTCCTTCACCTAGCTTGTTGGGAACACAAAGTTTCTTTTCAGTTGCAAACTCCACTCCATACATATATATGGGGATGTTCAAGTTCCAAGTCGGTTTTACAGTGAAAACTGCAGGAACTTCAAAACGGCACTAGGAAACAGACTGAGAAACCAGAGTAAAAGTTTCTCCTGCAACCCGTTCCCTTTGTGCTAGATGAACGAACGTCTCTCCACATGCTCAGTTCTGAGAGATAAGTGTGTTTGAAAGCCGTCCTTCACCTAGCTTGTTGGGAACACAAAGTTTCTTTTCAGTTGCTAACTCCACTCCATACATATATATGTGGTGGTACTAGCTCCATCTCGGGTTTACAGTGAAAACTGCAGGAACTTTAAACCTGCACTAGGAAACAGACTGATAAACCACAGTAAAAGTTTATCCTGCAACCCGTTCCCTTTGTGCTAGATGAACGAAAGTCTATCCACATGCTCAGTTCAGAGAGATAAGTGTGTGTGAAATACGTCCTTCACCTAGATTGTTGGGAACACAAAGTTTCTTTCCAGTTGCATACTCCAATCCATACATATATATGGGGAGGTAGTAGCTCCAACTCTGTTTTACAGTGAAAACTGCAGGAACTTCAAACCGGCACTAGGAAACAGACTGAGAAACCAGAGTAAAAGTTTCTCCTGCAACCCGTTCCCTTACTGCTAGATGAACGAACGTCTCTCCACATGCTCAGTTCTGAGAGATAAGTGTTTGTGAAAGCCGTCCTTAAGCTAGCTTGTTGGGAACACAAAGTATCTTTTCAGTTGCAAACTCCACTCCATACATATATATGGGGAGGTACTAGCTCCAAATTGGTTTTACAGTGAAAACTGCAGGAACGTCAAACCGGCACTAGGAAACAGACTGAGAAACCAGAGTAAAAGTTTCTCCTGCAACCCGTTCCCTTTGTGCTAGATGAACGAAAGTCTCTCCACATGCACTGTTCTGAGAGATAACTGTGTGTGAAACCGTCCTTCACCTAGCTTGTTGGGAAAACAAAGTTTCTTTTCAGTTGCAAACTCCACTCCATACATATATATGGGGAGGTACTAACTCCAAGTCGGTTTTACAGTGAAAACTGCAGGAACTTCAAACCGGCACTAGGAAACAGACTGAGAAAACAGAGTAAAAGTTTCCCCTGCAACCCGGTCCCTTTGTGCTAGATGAACGAACGTTTCTCCACATGCTCAGTTCTGAGAGATAAGTGTGTGTGAAAGCTGTCCTTCACATAGCTTGTTGGGAACACAAAGTTAATTTTCAGTTGCAAATTCCACTCCATACATATATATGGGTAAGTACAAGCTTCAACTCGGTTTTACAGTGAAATCTGCAGGAACTTCAAACCGGCACTAGGAAAAAGACTGAAAACCAGAGTAAAAGTTTCTCCTGCAACCTGTTCCTTTTGTGCTAGGTTAACGAACATCTCTCCACGTGCTCAGTTCTGAGAGATAATTGTGTGTGAAAGCCGTTCTTCACCTAGCTTGTTGGGAACACAAAGTTTCTTTTCAGTTGCAAACTCCACTCCATACATATATATGGGGAGGTACTAGCTCCAACTCGGTTTTACTGTAAAAACTGCAGGAACTTCACACTGGCTCTAGGAAACAGACTGAGAAACCAGAGTAAAAGTTTCTCCAGCAACCCGTTCCCTTTGTGCTAGATGAACGAACGTCTCTCCACATGCTCAGTTCTGAGAGATAAGTGTGTGTGAAAGCCGTCCTTCACCTAGCTTGTTGGGAACACAAAGTTTCTTTTCAGTTGCAAACTCCACTCCATACATATATATGGGGATGTTCAAGCTCCAAGTCGGTTTTACAGGGAAAACTGCAGGAACTTCAAAACGGCACTAGGAAACAGACTGAGAAACCAGAGTAAAAGTTTCTTCTGCAACCCGTTCCCTTTGTGCTATATGAACGAACGTCTCTCCACATGCTCAGTTCTGAGAGATATGTGTGTGTGAAAGCAGTCCTTCACCTAGCTTGTTGGGAACACAAAGTTTCTTTTCAGTTTCAAACTCCACTCCATACATATATATGGGGAGGTACTAGCTCCAAATCGGTTTTACAGTGAAAACTGCAGGAACTTCAAACCGGCACTAGGAAACAAACTGAGAAACCAGAGTAAAAGTTTCTCCTGCAAACAGTTCCATTTGTGCTAGATGAACGAACGTCTCTCCACATGCTCAGTTCTGAGGGATAAGTGTGTCTGAAAGCCGTCCTTCAACTAGCTTGTTGGGAACACAAAGTTTCTTATCAGTTGCAAAATCCACTCCATACATATATATGGGGAGGTACTAGCTCCAACTCGGTTTTACAGTGAAAACTGCAGGAACTTCACACTGGCTATAGGAAACAGACTGAGAAACCAGAGTAAAAGTTTCTCCAGCAACCCGTTCCCTTTCTGCTAGATGAACGAACGTCCCTCCACATGCTCAGTTCTGAGAGATAAGTGTGTGTGAAATCCGTCCTTCACATATCTTCTTGGGAACACAAAGTTTCTTTTCAGTTGCAAACTCCACTCCATACATATATATGGGGAGGTACTAGCTCCAAATCGGTTTTACAGTGAAAACTGCAGGAACTTCAAATCGGCACAAGGAAACAGACTGAGAAACCAGAGTATAAGTTTCTCCTGCAACCCGTTCCCTTTGTGCTAGATGAACGAACGTCTCTCCACGTGCTCAGTTCTGAGAGATAAGTGTGTGTGAAAGCCGTCCTTCACCCAGCTTGTTGGGAACACAAAGTGTCTTTTCAGTTGCAAACTCCATTCCATACATATATATAGGGAGGTACTAGCTCCAACTCGGTTTTACAGTGAAAACTGCAGGAACTTCAAACCGGCACTAGGAAACAGACTGAGAAACCAGAGTAAAAGTTTCTACTGCAATCCGTTCCCTTTGTGCTAGATGAACGAACGTCTCTCCACATGCTCAGTTCTGAGAGATAAGTGTGTTTGAAAGCCATTCTTCACCTAGCTTGTTGGGAACACAAAGATTCTTTTCAGTTGCAAACTCCACTCCATACATATATATGGGGAGGTACTAGCACCAACTCGGTTTTACAGTGAAAACTGCAGGAACTTCAAACCGGCACTAGGAAACAGACTGAGAAACCACAGTAAAAGTTTCTCCTGCAAACCGTTCTCTTTGTGCTAGATGAACGAAAGGCTCTCCACATGCTAAGTTCTGAGAGATAATTGTGTGTGAAACCGTCCTTCACCTAGCTTGTTGGGAACACAAAGATTCTTTTCAGTTGCAAATTCAACTCCATACATATATATGGGGAGGTACTAGCTCCAACTCGGTTTTACAGTGAAAACTGCAGAAACTTCAAACTGGCACTAGGAAACAGACTGAGAAACCAGAGTAAAAGTTTCTCCTGCAACCCGTTCCCTTTGTGCTAGATGAACGAACGTCTCTCCACATGCTCAGTTCTGAGAGATATGTGTGTGTGAAAGCCGTCCTTCACCTAGCTTGTTGCTAACACAAAGTTTCTTTTCAGTTGCAAACTCCATTCCATACATATAAATCGGTAGGTACTAGCTCCAACTCAGTTTTACAGTGTAAACTGCAGGAACTTCAAACCGGCACTAGGAAACAGACTGAGAAACCTGAGTAAAAGTTTCTCCTGCAACCCGTTCCCTTTCTGCTAGATGAACGAACGTCTCTCCACATGCTCAGTTCTGAGAGATAAGTGTGTGTCAAATCCGTCCTTCACATATCTTCTTGGGAACATAAAGTTTCTTTTCAGTTGCAAACACCACTCCATATATATATGGGGAGGTACAAGCACCAACTCGGTTTTACAGTGAAAACTGCAGGAACTTCAAACCAGCACTAGGAAACAGACTGAGAAACCAGAGTAAAAGTTGCTCCTGCAACCCGTTCCCATTGTGCTAGATGAACGAACGTTTCCCCAAATGCTCACTTCTGAGAGATATGTGTGTGTGAAAGTCTTCCTTCACATAGCTTGTTGGGAACACAAAGTTTCTTTTCAGTTGCAAACTCCACTCCATACTTATATATGGGGAGGTACTAGCTCCAACTCGGTTTTAAAGTGAAAACTGCAGGAACTTCAAACTGGCACTAGGAAACAGACTGAGAAACCAGAGTAAAAGTTTCTCCTGCAACCCGTTCCCTTTGTGCTAGATGAACGAACGTCTCTCCACATGCTCAGTTCTGAGAGATAAGTGTGTGTGAAAGCCGTCCTTCACCTAGCTTGTTGGGAACCAAAGTTTCTTTTCAGTTGCAAACTCCATTCCATACATATATATGGGGAGGTACTAGCTCCAACTCCTTTTTACAGTGAAAACTGCAGGAACTTCAAACCGGAACTAGAAAACAGACTGAGAAACCAGAGTAAAATATTCTCCTGCAACCCGTTCCCTTTCTGCTAGATGAACGAACGTCCCTCCACATGCTCAGTTCTGAGAGATAAGTGTGTGTGAAATCCGTCCTTCACATATCTTCTTGGGAACATAAAGTTTCTTTTCAGTTGCAAACCCCACTCCATATATATATGGGGAGGTACTAGCACCAACTCGTTTTTACAGTGAAAACTGCAGGAACTTCAAACCGGCACTAGGAAACAGACTGAGAAACCAGAGTAAAAGTTTCTCCTGTAAACCGTTCCCATTGTGCTAGATGAACGAACGTCTCCCCAAATGCTCACTTCTGAGAGATATGTGTGTGTGAAAGTCTTCCTTCACATAGCTTGTTGGGAACACAAAGTTTCTTTTCAGTTGCAAACTCCACTCCATACATATATATGGGGAGGTACTAGCTCCAAATCGGTTTTACAGTGAAAACTGCAGGAACTTCAAACCGGCACTAGGAAACAGACTGAGAAACCACAGTAAAAGTTGCTCCTGCATACCGTTCCATTTGTGCTAGATGAACGAACGTCTCTCCACATGCTCAGTTCTGAGAGTTAAGTGTGTTTGAAAGCCGTCCTTTACCTAGCTTGTTGGGAACACAAAGTTTCTTTTCAGTTGCAAACTCCACTCCATACATATATATGGGGAGGTACTAGCTTCAAATCGGTCTTACAGTGAAAACTGCAGGAACTTCAACCCGGCACTAGGAAACAGACTGAGAAACCAGAGTAAAAGTTTCTCCTGCAAACCGTTCCCTTTGTGCTAGATGAACGAAAGTCTCTTCACATGCTAAGTTCTGAGAGATAAGTGTGTGTGAAACCGTCCTTCACCTAGCTTGTTGGGAACACAAAGTTTCTTTTCAGTTGCAAATTCCACTCCATACATATATATGGGGAGGTACTAGCTCAACTCGGTTTTACAGTGAAAACTGCAGAAACTTCAAACTGGCACTGGGAAACAGACTGAGAAACCAGAGTAAAAGTTTCTCCTGCAACCAGTTCCCTTTGAGCTAGATGAACGAAAGTCTCTCCACATGATCAGTTCTGAGAGATAAGTGTGTGTGAAAGCCGTCCTTCACCTAGCTTGTTGGGAACACAAAGTTTCTTTTCAGTTGCCAACTCCACTCCATACATATATATGGGGAGGTACTAGCTCCAACTCCGTTTTACAGTGAAAACTGCAGGAACTTCAAACCGGCACTAGGAAACAGACTGAGAAACCAGAGTAAAATTTTCTCCTGCAAACCGTTCCCTTTCTGCTAGATGAACGAACGTCTCTCCACATGCTCAGTTCTGAGAGATAAGTGTGTGTGAAATCCGTCCTTCACATATCTTCTTGGGAACATAAAGTTTCTTTTCAGTTGCAAACCCCACTCCATATATGTATGGGGAGTTACTAGCTCCAACTCGGTTTTACAGTGAAAACTGCAGGAACTTCAAACTGGCACTAGGAAACAGACTGAGAAACCAGAGTAAAAGTTTCTCCTGCAACACTTTCCCTTTGTGCTAGATGAACGAACGTCTCTCCACGTGCTCAGTTCTGAGAGATAAGTGTGTGTGAAAGCCGTCCTTCACCCAGCTTGTTGGGAACACAAAGTTTCTTTTCAGTTGCAAACTCCAATCCTTACATATATATGGGGAGGTACTAGCTCCAACTCGGTTTTACAGTGAAAACTGCAGGAACTTCAAACCGGCACTAGGAAACAGACTGAGAAACCAGAGTAAAAGTTTCTACTGCAACCCGTTCCCTTTGTGCTAGATGAACGAACGTCTCTCCACATGCTCATTTCTGAGAGATAAGTGTATTTGAAAGCCGTTCTTCAACTAGCTTGTTGGGAACACAAAAATTCTTTTCAGTTGCAAACTCCAATCCATACATATATATGGGGAGGTACTAGCACCAACACGGTTTTACAGTGAAAACTGCAGGAACTTCAAACCGGTACTAGGAAATAGACTGAGAAACCACAGTAAAAGTTTCTCCTGCATACCGTTCCATTTGTGCTAGATAAACGAACGTCTCTCCACATGCTCAGTTCTGAGAGTTAAGTGTGTTTGAAAGCCGTCCTTTACCTAGCTTGTTGGGAACACAAAGTTTCTTTTCAGTTGCAAACTCCACTCCATACATATATATGGGGAGGTACTAGCTCCAAATCGGTCTTACAGTGAAAACTGCAGGAACTTCAAACCGGCACTAGGAAACAGACTGAGAAACCAGAGTAAAAGTTTCTCCTGCAAACCGTTCTCTTTGTGCTAGATGAACGAACGTCTCTCCACATGCTTAGTTCTGAGAGATAAGTGTGTGTGAAACCGTCCTTCACCTAGCTTGTTTGGAACACAAAGTTTCTTTTCAGTTGCAAATTCCACTCCATACATATATATGGGGAGGTACTAGCTCCAACTCGGTTTTACAGTGAAAACTGCAGAAACTTCAAACTGGCACTAGGAAACAGACTGAGAAACCAGAGTAAAAGTTTCTCCTGCAAACCGTTCCCTTTGTGCTAGATGAACGAACGTCTCTCCACATGCTCAGTTCTGAGAGATATGTGTGTGTGAAAGCCGTCCTTCACCCAGCTTGTTGCTAACACAAGGTTTCATTTCAGTTGCAAACTCCATTCCATACATATAAATCGGTAGGTACTAGCTCCAACTCAGTTTTACAGTGTAAACTGCAGGAACTTCAAACCGGCACTAGGAAACAGACTGAGAAACCTGAGTAAAAGTTTCTCCTGCAACCCGTTCCCTTTCTGTTAGATGAACGAACGTCTCTCCACATGCTCAGTTCTGACAGATAAGTATGTGTGAAATCCGTCCTTCACATATCTTCTTGGGAACATAAATTTCTTTCCAGTTGCAAACCCCACTCCATATATATATGGGGAGGTACTAGCACCAACTCGGTTTTACAGTGAAAACTGCAGGAACTTCAAACCGGCACTAGGAAACAGACTGAGAAACCAGAGTAAAAGTTGCTCCTGAACCCGTTCCAATTGTGCTAGATGAACGAACGTTTCCCCAAATGCTCACTTCTGAGAAATATGTGTGTGTGAAAGTCTTCCTTCACATAGCTTGTTGGGAACACAAAGTTTCTTTTCAGTTGCAAACTCCACTCCATACATATATATGGGGAGGTACTAGCTCCAACTCGGTTTTACAGTGAAAACTGCAGGAACTTCAAACCGGCACTAGGAAACAGACTGAGAAACCAGAGTAAAAGTTTCTCCTGCAACCCGTTCCCTTTGTGCTAGATGAACGAACGTCTCTCCACGTGCTCAGTTCTGAGAGATAAGTGTGTGTGAAAGCCGTCCTTCACCCAGCTTGTTGGGAACACAAAGTTTCTTTTCAGTTGCAAACTCCACTCCATACATATATATGGGGAGGTACTAGCTCCAACTCGGTTTTACAGTAAAAACTGCAGGAACTTCAAACCGGCACTAGGAAACAGACTGAGAAACCACAGTAAAAGTTTCTACTGCAACATGTTCCCTTTGTGCTAGATGAACGAACGTCTCTCCACATGCTCAAATCTGAGAGATAAGTGTGTTTGAAAGCCGTTCTTCACCTAGCTTGTTGGGAACACAAAGATTCTTTTCAGTTGCAAACTCCACTCCATACATATATATTGGGAGGTACTAGCACCAACTCGGTTTTACAGTGAAAACTGCAGGAACTTCAAACCGGCACTAGGAAACAGACTGAGAAACCAGAGTAATAGTTTCTCCTGCTTACAGTTCCATTTGTGCTAGATGAACGAACGACTCTCCACATGCTAAGTTCTGAGAGATAAGTGTGTGTGAAAGCCGTCCTTCACCTAGCTTGTTGGGAACACAAAGTTTCTTTTCAGTTGCAAACCCCACTCCATATATATATGGGGAGGTACTAGCTCCAAATCCGTTTTACAGTGAAAACTGCAGGAACTTCAAACCGGCACTAGGAAACAGACAGAGAAACCAGAGTAAAAGTTTCTCCTGCAAACCGTTCCCTTTGTGCTAGATGAACGAACGTCTCTCCACATGCTCAGTTCTGAGAGATAAGTGTGTATGAAAGCTGTCCTTCACCCAGCTTGTTTGGAACACAAAGTTTCTTTTCATTTGCAAACTCCAATCCATACATATATATGGGGAGGTACTAGCCCCAACTCGGATTTACAGTGAAAACTGCAGGAACTTCAAACCTGCACTAGGAAACAGACTGAGAAACCAGAGTAAAAGTTTCTACTGCAACATGTTCCCTTTCTGCTAGATGAAAGAACGTCTCTCCACATGCTCAGATCTGAGAGATAAGTGTGTTTGAAAGCCGTACTTCACCTAGCTTGTTGGGAACACAAAGATTCTTTTCAGTTGCAAACTCCACTCCATACATATATATGGGGAGGTACTAACACCAACTCTGTTTTACAGTTAAAACTGCAGGAACTTCAAACCGGTACTAGGAAACAGACTGAGAAACCACAGTAAAAGTTTCTCCTGCTTACCGTTCCATTTGTGCTAGATGAACGATCGTCTCTCCACATGCTCAATTCTGAGAGTTAAGTGTGTTTGAAAGCCGTCCTTCACCTAGCTTGTTGGGAACACATAGTTTCTTTTCAGTTGCAAACTCCACTCCATACATATATATGGGGAGGTACTAGCTCCAAATCGGTCTTACAGTGAAAACTGCAGGAACTTCAAACCGGCACTAGGAAACAGACTGAGAAACAAGAGTAAAAGTTTCTCCTGCAAACCGTTCCCTTTGTGCTAGATGAACGAAAGTCTCTCCACATGCTAAGTTCTGAGAGATAATTGTGTGTGAAACCGTCCTTCAACTAGCTTGTTGGGAACACAAAGTTTCTTTTCAGTTGCAAATTCCACTCCATATATATATCGGGAGGTACTAGCACCAACTCGGTTTTACAGTGAAAACTGCAGGAACTTCAAACCGGCACTAGGAAACAGACTGAGAAACAAGAGTAAAATTTTCTCCTGCAACCCGTTCCCTTTGTGCTAGATGAACGAACGTCTCTCCACGTGCTCAGTTCTGAGAGATAAGTGTGTGTGAAAGCCGTACTTCACCCAGCTTGTTGGGAACACAAAGTTTCTTTTCATTTGCAAACTCCAATCCATACATATATATGGGGAGGTACTAGCTCCAACTCGGTTTTACAGAGAAAACTGCAGGAACTTCAAACCGGCACTAGGAAACAGACTGAGAAACCAGAGTAAAAGTTTCTCCTGCAAACCGTTCCCTTTGTGCTAGATGAACGAAAGTCCCTCCACATGCTAAGTTCTGAGAGATAAGTGTTTGTGAAACCGTCCTTCAACAAGCTTGTTGGGAACACAAAGTTTCTTTTCAGTTGCAAATTCCACTCCATACATATATATGGGGAGGTACTAGCTCCAACTCGGTTTTACAGTGAAAACTGCAGGAACTTCATACTGGCACTAGGAAACAGACTGAGAAACCAGAGTAAAAGTTTCTCCTGCAAACCGTTCCCTTTGTGCTAGATGAACGAAAGTCTCTCCACATGCTAAGTTCTGAGAGATAATTTTGTGTGAAACCGTCCTTCACCTAGCTTGTTGGGAACACAAAGTTTCTTTTCAGTTGCAAATTCCACTCCATACATATATATGGGGAGGTACTAGCTCCAACTCGGTTTTACAGTGAAAACTGCAGGAACTTCAAACTGGCACTAGGAAACAGACTGAGAAACCAGAGTAAAAGTTTCTCCTGCAACCCGTTCCCTTTGTGCTAGATGAACGAACGTCTCTCCACATGCTCAGTTCTGAAAGATAAGTGGGTGTGAAAGCCGTCCTTCACCTAGCTTGTTGGGAACACAAAGTTTCTTTTCAGTTGCAAACTCCATTCCATACATATATATGGGGAGGTACTAGCTCCAACTCCGTTTTACAGTGAAAACTGCTGGAACTTCAAACCGGCACTAGGAAACAGACTGAGAATACAGAGTAAAAGTTTCTCCTGCAACCCGTTCCCTTTCTGCTAGATGAATGATCGTCTCTCCACATGCTCAGTTCTGAGAGATAAGTGTGTGTGAAATCCGTCCTTCACATATCTTCTTGGGAACATAAAGTTTCTTTTCAGTTGCAAACCCCACTCCATATATATATCGGGAGGTACTAGCACCAACTCGGTTTTACAGTGAAAACTGCAGGAACTTCAAACCGGCACTAGGAAACAGACTGAGAAACCAGAGTAAAATTTTCTCCTGCAACCCGTTCCCTTTGTGCTACATGAACGAACGTCTCTCCACGTGCTCAGTTCTGAGAGATAAGTGTGTGTGAAAGCCGTACTTCACCCAGCTTGTTGGGAACACAAAGTTTCTTTTCAGTTGCAAACTCCAATCCATACATATATGGGGAGGTACTAGCTCCAACTCGGTTTTACAGTGAAAACTGCAGGAACTTCAAACCGGCACTAGGAAACAGACTGAGAAACCAGAGTAAAAGTTTCTACTGCAACCCGTTCCCTTTGTGCTAGATGAACGAACGTCTCTCCACATGCTCAGTTCTGAGAGATAAGTGTGTTTGAAAGCCGTTCTTCACCTAGCTTGTTGGGAACACAAAGATTCTTTTCAGTTGCAAACTCCACTCCATACATATATATGGGGAGGTACTAGCACCAACTCGGTTTTACAGTGAAAACTGCAGGAACTTCAAACCGGCAATAGGAAACAGGCTGAGAAACCACAGTATATGTTTCTCCTGCATACCGTTCCATTTGTGCTAGATGAACGAATGTCTCTCCACATGCTCAGTTCTGAGAGTTAAGTGTGTTTGAAACCCGTCCTTCAACAAGCTTGTTGGGAACACAAAGTTTCTTTTCAGTTGCAAACCCCACTCCATACATATATATGGGGAGGTACTAGCTCCAAATCGGTCTTACAGTGAAAACTGCAGGAATTTCAACCGGCACTAGGAAACAGACTGAGAAACCAGAGTAACAGTTTCTCCTGCAAACCGTTCCATTTGTGCTAGATGAACGAACGTCTCTCCACATGCTAAGTTCTGAGAGATAAGTGTGTGTGATACCGTCCTTCACCTAGCTTGTTGGGAACACAAAGTTTCTTTTCAGTTGCAAATTCCACTCCATACATATATATGGGGAGGTACTAGCTCCAACTCGGTTTTACAGTGAAAACTGCAGGAACTTCAAACTGGCACTAGGAAACAGACTGAGAAACCAGAGTAAAAGTTTCTCCTGCAACCCGTTCCCTTTGTGCTAGATGAACGAACGTCTCTCCACATGCTCAGTTCTGAAAGATAAGTGTGTGTGAAAGCCGTCCTTCACCTAGCTTGTTGGGAACACAAAGTTTCTTTTCAGTTGCAAACTCCATTCCATACATATATATGGGGAGGTACTAGCTCCAACTCCGTTTTACAGTGAAAACTGCTGGAACTTCAAACCGGCACTAGGAAACAGACTGAGAATCCAGAGTAAAAGTTTCTCCTGCAACCCGTTCCCTTTCTGCTAGATGAATGATCGTCTCTCCACATGCTCAGTTCTGAGAGATAAGTGTGTGTGAAATCCGTCCTTCACATATCTTCTTGGGAACATAAAGTTTCTTTTCAGTTGCAAACCCCACTCCATATATATATCGGGAGGTACTAGCACCAACTCGGTTTTACAGTGAAAACTGCAGGAACTTCAAACCGGCACTAGGAAACAGACTGAGAAACCAGAGTAAAATTTTCTCCTGCAACCCGTTCCCTTTGTGCTACATGAACGAACGTCTCTCCACGTGCTCAGTTCTGAGAGATAAGTGTGTGTGAAAGCCGTACTTCACCCAGCTTGTTGGGAACACAAAGTTTCTTTTCAGTTGCAAACTCCAATCCATACATATATGGGGAGGTACTAGCTCCAACTCGGTTTTACAGTGAAAACTGCAGGAACTTCAAACCGGCACTAGGAAACAGACTGAGAAACCAGAGTAAAAGTTTCTACTGCAACCCGTTCCCTTTGTGCTAGATGAACGAACGTCTCTCCACATGCTCAGTTCTGAGAGATAAGTGTGTTTGAAAGCCGTTCTTCACCTAGCTTGTTGGGAACACAAAGATTCTTTTCAGTTGCAAACTCCACTCCATACATATATATGGGGAGGTACTAGCACCAACTCGGTTTTACAGTGAAAACTGCAGGAACTTCAAACCGGCAATAGGAAACAGGCTGAGAAACCACAGTAAATGTTTCTCCTGCATACCGTTCCATTTGTGCTAGATGAACGAATGTCTCTCCACATGCTCAGTTCTGAGAGTTAAGTGTGTTTGAAAGCCGTCCTTCAACAAGCTTGTTGGGAACACAAAGTTTCTTTTCAGTTGCAAACCCCACTCCATACATATATATGGGGAGGTACTAGCTCCAAATCGGTCTTACAGTGAAAACTGCAGGAACTTCAACCGGCACTAGGAAACAGACTGAGAAACCAGAGTAACAGTTTCTCCTGCAAACCGTTCCATTTGTGCTAGATGAACGAACGTCTCTCCACATGCTAAGTTCTGAGAGATAAGTGTGTGTGAAACCGTCCTTCACCAAGCTTGTTGGGAACACAAAGTTTCTTTTCAGTTGCAAATTCCACTCCATACATATATATGGGGAGTTACTAGCTCCAACTCGGTTTTACAGTGAAAACTGCAGGAACTTCATACTGGCACTAGGAAACAGACTGAGAAACCAGAGTAAAAGTTTCTCCTGCAACCCGTTCCCTTTGTGCTAGATGAACGAACGTCTCTCCACATGCTCAGTTCTGAGAGATATGTGTGTGTGAAAGCCGTCCATCACCTAGCTTGTTGGGAACACAAAGTTTCTTTTCAGTTGCAAACTCCATTCCATACATATATATGGGGAGGTACTAGCTCCAACTCCGTTTTACAGTGAAAACTGTAGGAACTTCAAACCGGCATTAGGAAACAGACTGAGAAACCAAAGTAAAAGTTTCTCCTGCAACCCGTTCCCTTTCTGCTAGATGAATGATCGTCTCTCCACATGCTCAATTCTGAGAGATAAGTGTGTGTGAAATCCGTCCTTCACATATCTTCTTGGGAACATAAAGTTTCTTTTCAGTTGCAAACCCCACTCCATATATATATATGGGGAGGTACTAGCACCAACTCGGTTTTACAGTGAAAACTGCAGGAACTTCAAACCGGCACTAGGAAACAGGCTGAGAAACCAGAGTAAAAGTTTCTATTGCAACCCGTTCCCTTTGTGCTAGATGAACCAACGTCTATCCACATGCTCAGTTCTGAGAGATAAGTGTGTTTGAAAGCCGTTCTTCACCTAGCTTGTTGGGAACACAAAGATTCTTTTCAGTTGCAAACTCCACTCCATACATATATATGGGGAGGTACTAGCACCAACTCGGTTTTACAGTGAAAACTGCAGGAACTTCAAACCGGCACTAGGAAACAAACTGAGAAACCACAGTAAATGTTTCTCCTGCATACCGTTCCATTTGTGCTAGATGAACGAACGTCTCTCCACATGCTCAGTTCTGAGAGTTAAGTGTGTTTGAAAGCCGTCCTTCAACTAGCTTGTTGGGAACACAAAGTTTCTTTTCAGTTGCAAACCCCACTCCATACATATATATGGGGCGGTACTAGCTCCAAAACTGTCTTACAGTGAAAACTGCAGGAACTTCAAACCGGCACTAGGAAACAGACTGAGAAACCAGAGTAAAAGTTTCTCCTGCAAACCGTTCCCTTTGTGCTAGATGAACGAACGTCTCTCCACATGCTAAGTTCTGAGAGATAAGTGTGTGTGAAACCGACTTTCACCTAGCTTGTTTGGAACACAAAATTTCTTTTCAGTTGCAAATTCCACTCCATTCATATATATGGGGAGGTACTAGCTCCAACTCGATTTTACAGTGAAAACTGCAGGAACTTCAAACTGGCACTAGGAAACAGACTGAGAAACCAGAGTAAAAGTTTCTATTGCAACCCGTTCCCTTTGTGCTAGATGAACGAACGTCTCTCCACATGCTCAGTTCTGAGAGATAAGTGTGTTTGAAAGCCGTTCTTCACCTAGCTTGTTGGGAACACAAAGATTCTTTTCAGTTGCAAACTCCACTCCATACATATATATGGGGAGGTACTAGCACCAACTCGGTTTTACAGTGAAAACTGCAGGAACTTCAAACCGGCACTAGGAAACAAACTGAGAAACCACAGTAAATGTTTCTCATGCATACCGTTCCATTTGTGCTAGATGAACGAACGTCTCTCCACATGCTCAGTTCTGAGAGTTAAGTGTGTTTGAAAGCCGTCCTTCAACTAGCTTGTTGGGAACACAAAGTTTCTTTTCAGTTGCAAACCCCACTCCATACATATATATGGGGCGGTACTAGCTCCAAAACTGTCTTACAGTGAAAACTGCAGGAACTTCAAACCGGCACTAGGAAACAGACTGAGAAACCAGAGTAAAAGTTTCTCCTGCAATCCGTTCCCTTTGTGCTAGATGAACGAAAGTCTCTCCACATGCTCAGTTCTGAGAGATATGTGTGTGTGAAAGCCGTCCTTCACCTAGCTTGTTGGGAACACAAAATTTCTTTTCAGTTGCAAACTTCATTCCATACATATATAGGGGGAGGTAATAGCTCCAACTCCGTTTTACAGTGAAAACTGCAGGAACTTCAAACCGGCACTAGGAAACAGACTGAGAAACCACAGTAAATGTTTCTCCTGCAACCCGTTCCATTTCTGCTAGATGAACGAACGTCTCTCCACATGCTCAGTTCTGAGAGATAAGTGTGTGTGAAATCCGTCCTTCACATATCTTCTTGGGAACATAAAGTTTCTTTTCAGTTGCAAACCCCACTCCATATATATAAGGGGAGGTACTAGCACCAACTCGGTTTTACAGTGAAAACTGCAGGAACTTCAAAACCAGCACTAGGAAACAGACTGAGAAACCAGAGTAAAAGTTTCTCCTGCAACCCGTTCCATTTGTGCTAGATGAACGAACGTCTCTCCACGTGCTCAGTTCTGAGAGATAAGTGTGTGTGAAAGCCGTCCTTCACCCAGCCTGTTGGGAACACAAAGTTTCTTTTCAGTTGCATACTCCACTCCATACATATATATGGGGAGGTACTAGCTCCAACTCGGTTTTACAGTGAAAACTGCAGGAACTTCAAACCGGCACTAGGAAACAGACTGAGAAACCAGAGTAAAAGTTTCTCCTGCAACCCGTTCCCATTGTGCTAGATGAACGAACGTCTCCCCAAATGCTCACTTCTGAGAGATATGTGTGTGTGAATGTGTTCCTTCACATAGCTTGTTGGGAACACAAAGTTTCTTTTCAGTTGCAAACTCCACTCCATACATATATATGGGGAGGTACTAGCTCCAAATCGGTTTTACAGTGAAAACTGCAATAACTTCAAACCGGCACTAGGAAACAGACTGAGAAACCAGAGTAAATTTTTCTCCTGCAACCCGTTCCCTTTGTGCAAGATGAACGAACTTCTCTCCACGTGCTCAGTTCTGAGAGATAAGTGTGTGTGAAAGCCGTCCTTCACACAGCTTGTTGGGAACACAAAGTTTCTTTTCAGTTGCAAACTCCACTCCATACATATATATGGGGAGGTACTAGCTCCAACTCGGTTTTACATTAAAAACTGCAGGAACTTCAAACCGGCACTAGGAAAAAGACTGAGAAACCAGAGTAAAAGTTTCTACTGCAACATGTTCCCTTTGTGCTAGATGAACGAACGTCTCTCCACATGCTCAGATCTGAGAGATAAGTGTGTTTGAAAGCCGTTCTTCACCTAGCTTGTAGGGAACACAAAGATTCTTTTCAGTTGCAAACTCCACTCCATACATATATATGGGGAGGTACTAGCACCAACTCGGTTTTACAGTGAAAACTGCAGGAACTTCAAACCGGCACTAGGAAACAGACTGAGAAACCAGAGTAATAGTTTCTCCTGCTTACCGTTCCATTTGTGCTAGATGAACGAACGTCTCTCCACATGCTAAGTTCTGAGAGATAAGTTTGTGGGAAACCGTCCTTCAACTAGCTTGTTGGGAACACAAACTTTCTTTTCAGTTGCAAATTCCACTCCATACATATATATGGGGAGGTACTAGTTCCAACTCGGTTTTACAGTTAAAACTGCAGGAACTTCAAACTGGCACTAGGAAACAAACTGAGAAACCAGAGTAAAACTTTCTCCTGAACCCGTTCCCTTTGTGCTAGATGAACGAACGTCTCTCCACATGCTCAGTTCTGAGAGATAAGTGTGTGTGAAAGCCGTCCTTCACCTAGCTTGTTGGGAACACAAAGTTTCTTTTCAGTTGCAAACCCCACTCCATATATATATGGGGAGGTACTAGCTCCAAATCCGTTTTACAGTGAAAACTGCAGGAACTTCAAAACGGCACTAAGAAACAGACTGAGAGACCAGAGTAAAAGTTTCTCCTGCAACCCGTTCCCTTTGTGCTAGATGAACGAACGTCTCTCCACGTGCTCAGTTCTGAGAGATAAGTGTGTGTGAAAGCCGTCCTTCACCCAGCCTGTTGGGAACACAAAGTTTCTTTTCAGTTGCATACTCCACTCCATACATATATATGGGGAGGTACTAGCTCCAACTCGGTTTTACAGTGAAAACTGCAGGAACTTCAAACCGGCACTAGGAAACAGACTGAGAAACCAGAGTAAAAGTTTCTCCTGCAACCCGTTCCCATTGTGCTAGATGAACGAACGTCTCCCCAAATGCTCACTTCTGAGAGATATGTGTGTGTGAATGTGTTCCTTCACATAGCTTGTTGGGAACACAAAGTTTATTTTCAGTTGCAAACTCCACTCCATACATATATATGGGGAGGTACTAGCTCCAAATCGGTTTTACAGTGAAAACTGCAATAACTTCAAACCGGCACTAGGAAACAGACTGAGAAACCAGAGTAAATTTTTCTCCTGCAACCCGTTCCCTTTGTGCAAGATGAACGAACTTCTCTCCACGTGCTCAGTTCTGAGAGATAAGTGTGTGTGAAAGCCGTCCTTCACACAGCTTGTTGGGAACACAAAGTTTCTTTTCAGTTGCAAACTCCACTCCATACATATATATGGGGAGGTACTAGCTCCAACTCGGTTTTACAGTAAAAACTGCAGGAACTTCAAACCGGCACTAGGAAAAAGACTGAGAAACCAGAGTAAAAGTTTCTACTGCAACATGTTCCCTTTGTGCTAGATGAACGAACGTCTCTCCACATGCTCAGATCTGAGAGATAAGTGTGTTTGAAAGCCGTTCTTCACCTAGCTTGTAGGGAACACAAAGATTCTTTTCAGTTGCAAACTCCACTCCATACATATATATGGGGAGGTACTAGCACCAACTCGGTTTTACAGTGAAAACTGCAGGAACTTCAAACCGGCACTAGGAAACAGACTGAGAAACCAGAGTAATAGTTTCTCCTGTTTACCGTTCCATTTGTGCTAGATGAACGAACGTCTCTCCACATGCTAAGTTCTGAGAGATAAGTTTGTGTGAAACCGTCCTTCAACTAGCTTGTTGGGAACACAAACTTTCTTTTCAGTTGCAAATTCCACTCCATACATATATATGGGGAGGTACTAGCTCCAACTCGGTTTTACAGTTAAAACTGCAGGAACTTCAAACTGGCACTAGGAAACAAACTGAGAAACCAGAGTAAAACTTTCTCCTGAACCCGTTCCCTTTGTGCTAGATGAACGAACGTCTCTCCACATGCTCAGTTCTGAGAGATAAGTGTGTGTGAAAGCCGTCCTTCACCTAGCTTGTTGGGAACACAAAGTTTCTTTTCAGTTGCAAACCCCACTCCATATATATATGGGGAGGTACTAGCTCCAAATCCGTTTTACAGTGAAAACTGCAGGAACTTCAAAACGGCACTAAGAAACAGACTGAGAAACCAGAGTAAAAGTTTCTCCTGCAACCCGTTCCCTTTGTGCTAGATGAACGAACGTCTCTCCACATGCTCAGTTCTGAGAGATAAGTGTGTGTGAAAGCCGTCCTTCACCCAGCTTGTTGGGAACACAAAGTTTCTTTTCAGTTGCCAACTCCAATCCATACATATATATGGGGAGGTACTAGCTCCAACTCGGAATTACATTGAAAACTGCAGGAACTTCAAACCGGCACTAGGAAACAGACTGAGAAACCAGAGTAAAAGTTTCTACTGCAACATGTTCCCTTTTTGCTAGATGAACGAACGTCTCTCCACATGCTCAGTTCTGAGAGATAAGTGTGTTTGAAAGCCGTTCTTCACCTAGCTTGTTGGGAACACAAAGATTCTTTTCAGTTGCAAACTCCACTCCATACATATATATGGGGAGGTACTAGCACCTACTCTGTTTTACAGTGAAAACTGCAGGAACTTCAAACCGGCACTAGGAAACAGACTGAGAAACCACAGTAAAAGTTTCTCCTGCTTACCATTCCATTTGTGCTAGATGAACGATCGTCTCTCCACATGCTCAATTCTGAGAGTTAAGTGTGTTTGAAAGCCGTCCTTCACCTAGCTTGTTGGGAACACATAGTTTCTTTTCAGTTGCAAACTCCACTCCATACATATATATGGGGAGGTACTAGCTCCAAATCGGTCTTACAGTGAAAACTGCAGGAACTTCAAACCGGCACTAGGAAACAGACTGAGAAACCAGAGTAAAAGTTTCTCCTGCAAACCGTTCCCTTTGTGCTAGATGAACGAAAGTCTCTCCACATGCTAAGTTCTGAGAGATAATTGTGTGTGAAACAGTCCTTCACCTAGCTTGTTGGGAACACAAAGTTTCTTTTCAGTTGCAAATTCCACTCCATACATATATATGGGGAGGTACTATCTCCAACTCAGTTTTACAGTGAAAACTGCAGGAACTTCAAACTGGCACTAGGAAACAGACTGAGAAACCAGAGTAAAAGTTTCTCCTGCAACCCGTTCCATTTGTGCTAGATGAACGAACGTCTCTCCACATGCTCAGTTCTGAGAGATAAGTGTGTGTGAAAGCCGTCCTTCACCTAGCTTGTTGGGAACACAAAGTTTCTTTTCAGTTGCAAACTCCATTCCATACATATATATGGGGAGGTACTAGCTCCAACTCCGTTTTACAGTGAAAACTGCAGGAACTTCAAACCGGCAATAGGAAACAGACTGAGAATCCACAGTAAATGTTTCTCCTGCATACCGTTCCATTTGTGCTAGATGAACGAATGTCTCTCCACATGCTCAGTTCTGAGAGTTAAGTGTGTTTGAAAGCCGTCCTTCAACTAGCTTCTTGGGAACACAAAGTTTCTTTTCAGTTGTAAACCCCAATCCATACATATATATGGGGAGGTACTAGCTCCAAATCGGTCTTACAGTGAAAACTGCAGGAACTTCAAACCGGCACTAGGAACAGACTGAGAAACCAGAGTAAAAGTTTCTCCTGCAAACCGTTCCATTTGTGCTAGATGAACGAACGTCTCTCCACATGCTAAGTTCTGAGAGATAAGTGTGTGTGGAACCGTCCTTCACCTAGCTTGTTGGGAACACAAAGATTCTTTTCAGTTGCAAATTCCACTCCATACATATATATGGGGAGGTACTAGCTCAAACTCGGTTTTACAGTGAAAACTGCAGGAACTTCAAACCGGCACTAGGAAACAGACTGAGAATCCAGAGTAAAAGTTTCTCCTGCAAACCGTTCCCTTTCTGCTAGATGAATGATCGTCTCTCCACATGCTCAGTTCTGAGAGATAAGTGTGTGTGAAATCCGTCCTTCACATATCTTCTTGGGAACATAAAGTTTCTTTTCAGTTGCAAACCCCACTCCATATATATATGGGGAGGTACTAGCACCAACTCGGTTTTACAGTGAAAACTGCAGGAACTTCAAACCGGCACTAGGAAACAGACTGAGAAACCAGAGTAAAATTTTCTCCTGCAACCCGTTCCCTTTGTGCTAGATGAACGAACGTCTCTCCACGTGCTCAGTTCTGAGAGATAAGTGTGTGTGAAAGCCGTACTTCACCCAGCTTGTTGGGAACACAAAGTTTCTTTTCAGTTGCAAACTCCAATCCATACATATATATGGGGAGGTACTAGCTCCAACTCGGTTTTACAGTGAAAACTGCAGGAACTTCAAACCGGCACTAGGAAACAGACTGAGAAACCAGAGTAAAAGTTTCTACTGCAACCGTTCCCTTTGTGCTAGATGAACGAACGTCTCTCCACATGCTCAGTTCTGAGAGATAAGTGAGTTTGAAAGCCGTTCTTCACCTAGCTTGTTGGGAACACAAAGTTTCTTTTCAGTTGCAAACTCCACTCCATACATATATATGGGGAGGTACTAGCTCCAAACCGGTTTTACAGTGAAAACTGCAATAACTTCAAACCGGCACTAGGAAACAGACTGAGAAACCAGAGTAAATTTTTCTCCTGCAACCCGTTCCCTTTGTGCAAGATGAACGAACTTCTCTCCACGTGCTCAGTTCTGAGAGATAAGTGTGTGTGAAAGCCGTCCTTCACACAGCTTGTTGGGAACACAAAGTTTCTTTTCAGTTGCAAACTCCACTCCATACATATATATGGGGAGGTACTAGCTCCAACTCGGTTTTACATTAAAAACTGCAGGAACTTCAAACCGGCACTAGGAAAAAGACTGAGAAACCAGAGTAAAAGTTTCTACTGCAACATGTTCCCTTTGTGCTAGATGAACGAACGTCTCTCCACATGCTCAGATCTGAGAGATAAGTGTGTTTGAAAGCCGTTCTTCACCTAGCTTGTAGGGAACACAAAGATTCTTTTCAGTTGCAAACTCCACTCCATACATATATATGGGGAGGTACTAGCACCAACTCGGTTTTACAGTGAAAACTGCAGGAACTTCAAACCGGCACTAGGAAACAGACTGAGAAACCAGAGTAATAGTTTCTCCTGCTTACCGTTCCATTTGTGCTAGATGAACGAACGTCTCTCCACATGCTAAGTTCTGAGAGATAAGTTTGTGGGAAACCGTCCTTCAACTAGCTTGTTGGGAACACAAACTTTCTTTTCAGTTGCAAATTCCACTCCATACATATATATGGGGAGGTACTAGTTCCAACTCGGTTTTACAGTTAAAACTGCAGGAACTTCAAACTGGCACTAGGAAACAAACTGAGAAACCAGAGTAAAACTTTCTCCTGAACCCGTTCCCTTTGTGCTAGATGAACGAACGTCTCTCCACATGCTCAGTTCTGAGAGATAAGTGTGTGTGAAAGCCGTCCTTCACCTAGCTTGTTGGGAACACAAAGTTTCTTTTCAGTTGCAAACCCCACTCCATATATATATGGGGAGGTACTAGCTCCAAATCCGTTTTACAGTGAAAACTGCAGGAACTTCAAAACGGCACTAAGAAACAGACTGAGAAACCAGAGTAAAAGTTTCTCCTGCAACCCGTTCCCTTTGTGCTAGATGAACGAACGTCTCTCCACGAGCTCAGTTCTGAGAGATAAGTGTGTGTGAAAGCCGTCCTTCACCCAGCCTGTTGGGAACACAAAGTTTCTTTTCAGTTGCATACTCCACTCAATACATATATATGGGGAGGTACTAGCTCCAACTCGGTTTTACAGTGAAAACTGCAGGAACTTCAAACCGGCACTAGGAAACAGACTGAGAAACCAGAGTAAAAGTTTCTCCTGCAACCCGTTCCCATTGTGCTAGATGAACGAACGTCTCCCCAAATGCTCACTTCTGAGAGATATGTGTGTGTGAATGTGTTCCTTCACATAGCTTGTTGGGAACACAAAGTTTCTTTTCAGTTGCAAACTCCACTCCATACATATATATGGGGAGGTACTAGCTCCAACTCGGTTTTACAGTAAAAACTGCAGGAACTTCAAACCGGCACTAGGAAAAAGACTGAGAAACCAGAGTAAAAGTTTCTACTGCAACATGTTCCCTTTGTGCTAGATGAACGAACGTCTCTCCACATGCTCAGATCTGAGAGATAAGTGTGTTTGAAAGCCGTTCTTCACCTAGCTTGTAGGGAACACAAAGATTCTTTTCAGTTGCAAACTCCACTCCATACATATATATGGGGAGGTACTAGCACCAACTCGGTTTTACAGTGAAAACTGCAGGAACTTCAAACCGGCACTAGGAAACAGACTGAGAAACCAGAGTAATAGTTTCTCCTGTTTACCGTTCCATTTGTGCTAGATGAACGAACGTCTCTCCACATGCTAAGTTCTGAGAGATAAGTTTGTGTGAAACCGTCCTTCAACTAGCTTGTTGGGAACACAAACTTTCTTTTCAGTTGCAAATTCCACTCCATACATATATATGGGGAGGTACTAGCTCCAACTCGGTTTTACAGTTAAAACTGCAGGAACTTCAAACTGGCACTAGGAAACAAACTGAGAAACCAGAGTAAAACTTTCTCCTGAACCCGTTCCCTTTGTGCTAGATGAACGAACGTCTCTCCACATGCTCAGTTCTGAGAGATAAGTGTGTGTGAAAGCCGTCCTTCACCTAGCTTGTTGGGAACACAAAGTTTCTTATCAGTTGCAAACCCCACTCCATATATATATGGGGAGGTACTAGCTCCAAATCCGTTTTACAGTGAAAACTGCAGGAACTTCAAAACGGCACTAAGAAACAGACTGAGAAACCAGAGTAAAAGTTTCTCCTGCAACCCGTTCCCTTTGTGCTAGATGAACGAACGTCTCTCCACATGCTCAGTTCTGAGAGATAAGTGTGTGTGAAAGCCGTCCTTCACCCAGCTTGTTGGGAACACAAAGTTTCTTTTCAGTTGCCAACTCCAATCCATACATATATATGGGGAGGTACTAGCTCCAACTCGGAATTACATTGAAAACTGCAGGAACTTCAAACCGGCACTAGGAAACAGACTGAGAAACCAGAGTAAAAGTTTCTACTGCAACATGTTCCCTTTTTGCTAGATGAACGAACGTCTCTCCACATGCTCAGTTCTGAGAGATAAGTGTGTTTGAAAGCCGTTCTTCACCTAGCTTGTTGGGAACACAAAGATTCTTTTCAGTTGCAAACTCCACTCCATACATATATATGGGGAGGTACTAGCACCTACTCTGTTTTACAGTGAAAACTGCAGGAACTTCAAACCGGCACTAGGAAACAGACTGAGAAACCACAGTAAAAGTTTCTCCTGCTTACCATTCCATTTGTGCTAGATGAACGATCGTCTCTCCACATGCTCAATTCTGAGAGTTAAGTGTGTTTGAAAGCCGTCCTTCACCTAGCTTGTTGGGAACACATAGTTTCTTTTCAGTTGCAAACTCCACTCCATACATATATATGGGGAGGTACTAGCTCCAAATCGGTCTTACAGTGAAAACTGCAGGAACTTCAAACCGGCACTAGGAAACAGACTGAGAAACCAGAGTAAAAGTTTCTCCTGCAAACCGTTCCCTTTGTGCTAGATGAACGAAAGTCTCTCCACATGCTAAGTTCTGAGAGATAATTGTGTGTGAAACAGTCCTTCACCTAGCTTGTTGGGAACACAAAGTTTCTTTTCAGTTGCAAATTCCACTCCATACATATATATGGGGAGGTACTATCTCCAACTCAGTTTTACAGTGAAAACTGCAGGAACTTCAAACTGGCACTAGGAAACAGACTGAGAAACCAGAGTAAAAGTTTCTCCTGCAACCCGTTCCATTTGTGCTAGATGAACGAACGTCTCTCCACATGCTCAGTTCTGAGAGATAAGTGTGTGTGAAAGCCGTCCTTCACCTAGCTTGTTGGGAACACAAAGTTTCTTTTCAGTTGCAAACTCCATTCCATACATATATATGGGGAGGTACTAGCTCCAACTCCGTTTTACAGTGAAAACTGCAGGAACTTCAAACCGGCAATAGGAAACAGACTGAGAATCCACAGTAAATGTTTCTCCTGCATACCGTTCCATTTGTGCTAGATGAACGAATCTCTCTCCACATGCTCAGTTCTGAGAGTTAAGTGTGTTTGAAAGCCGTCCTTCAACTAGCTTCTTGGGAACACAAAGTTTCTTTTCAGTTGTAAACCCCAATCCATACATATATATGGGGAGGTACTAGCTCCAAATCGGTCTTACAGTGAAAACTGCAGGAACTTCAAACCGGCACTAGGAAACAGACTGAGAAACCAGAGTAAAAGTTTCTCCTGCAAACCGTTCCATTTGTGCTAGATGAACGAACGTCTCTCCACATGCTAAGTTCTGAGAGATAAGTGTGTGTGGAACCGTCCTTCACCTAGCTTGTTGGGAACACAAAGTTTCTTTTCAGTTGCAAATTCCACTCCATACATATATATGGGGAGGTACTAGCTCAAACTCGGTTTTACAGTGAAAACTGCAGGAACTTCAAACCGGCACTAGGAAACAGACTGAGAATCCAGAGTAAAAGTTTCTCCTGCAAACCGTTCCCTTTCTGCTAGATGAATGATCGTCTCTCCACATGCTCAGTTCTGAGAGATAAGTGTGTGTGAAATCCGTCCTTCACATATCTTCTTGGGAACATAAAGTTTCTTTTCAGTTGCAAACCCCACTCCATATATATATGGGGAGGTACTAGCACCAACTCGGTTTTACAGTGAAAACTGCAGGAACTTCAAACCGGCACTAGGAAACAGACTGAGAAACCAGAGTAAAATTTTCTCCTGCAACCCGTTCCCTTTGTGCTAGATGAACGATCGTCTCTCCACGTGCTCAGTTCTGAGAGATAAGTGTGTGTGAAAGCCGTACTTCACCCAGCTTGTTGGGAACACAAAGTTTCTTTTCAGTTGCAAACTCCAATCCATACATATATATGGGGAGGTACTAGCTCCAACTCGGTTTTACAGTGAAAACTGCAGGAACTTCAAACCGGCACTAGGAAACAGACTGAGAAACCAGAGTAAAAGTTTCTACTGCAACCCGTTCCCTTTGTGCTAGATGAACGAACGTCTCTCCACATGCTCAGTTCTGAGAGATAAGTGAGTTTGAAAGCCGTTCTTCACCTAGCTTGTTGGGAACACAAAGATTCTTTTCAGTTGCAAACTACACTCCATACATATATATGGGGAGGTACTAGCACCAACTCGGTTTTACAGTGAAAACTGCAGGAACTTCAAACCGGCAATAGGAAACAGACTGAGAATCCACAGTAAATGTTTCTCCTGCATACCGTTCCATTTGTGCTAGATGAACGAATGTCTCTCCACATGCTCAGTTCTGAGAGTTAAGTGTGTTTGAAAGCCGTCCTTCAACTAGCTTCTTGGGAATACAAAGTTTCTTTTCAGTTGTAAACCCCACTCCATACATATATATGGGGAGGTACTAGCTCCAAATCGGTCTTACAGTGAAAACTGCAGGAACTTCAAACCGGCACTAGGAAACAGACTGAGAAACCAGAGTAAAAGTTTCTCCTGCAAACCGTTCCATTTGTGCTAGATGAACGAACGTCTCTCCACATGCTAAGTTCTGAGAGATAAGTGTGTGTGAAACCGTCCTTCACCTAGCTTGTTGGGAACACAAAGTTTCTTTTCAGTTGCAAATTCCACTCCATACATATATATGGGGAGGTACTAGCTCAAACTCGGTTTTACAGTGAAAACTGCAGGAACTTCAAACCGGCACTAGGAAACAGACTGAGAAACCAGAGTAAAAGTTTCTACTGCAACATGTTCCCTTTATGCTAGATGAACGAACGTCTCTCCACATGCTCAGTTCTGAGAGATAAGTGTGTTTGAAAGCCGTTCTTCACCTAGCTTGTTGGGAACACAATGATTCTTTTCAGATGCAAACTCCACTCCATACATATATATGGGGAGGTACTAGCTCCAAATCGGTATTACAGTGAAAACTGCAGGAACTTCAAACCGGCACTAGGAAACAGACTGAGAAACCAGAGTAAAAGTTTCTCATGCAAACCGTTCCCTTTGTGCTAGATGAACGAAAGTCTCTCCACATGCTAAGTTCTGAGAGATAAGTGTTTGTGAAACCGTCCTTCACCAAGCTTGTTGGGAACACAAAGTTTCTTTTCAGTTGCAAATTCCACTCCATACATATATATGGGGAGGTACTAGCTCCAACTCGGTTTTACAGTGAAAACTGCAGGAACTTCATACTGGCACTAGGAAACAGACTGAGAAACCAGAGTAAAAGTTTCTCCTGCAACCCGTTTCCTTTGTGCTAGATGAACGAACGTCTCTCCACATGCTCAGTTCTGAGAGATAAGTGTGTGTGAAAGCCGTCCTTCACCTAGCTTGTTGGGAACACAAAGTTTCTTTTCAGTTGCAAACTCCATTCCATACATATATATTGGGAGGTACTAGCTCCAACTCCGTTTTACAGTGAAAAATGTAGGAACTTCAAACCGGCATTAGGAAACAGACTGAGAAACCAAAGTAAAAGTTTCTCCTGCAACCCGTTCCCTTTCTGCTAGATGAATGATCGTCTCTCCACATGCTCAGTTCTGAGAGATAAGTGTGTGTGAAATCCTTCCCTCACATATCTTCTTGGGAACATAAAGTTTCTTTTCAGTTGCAAACCCCACTCCATATATATATATGGGGAGGTACTAGCACCAACTCGGATTTACAGTGAAAACTGCAGGAACTTCAAACCGGCACTAGGAAACAGACGGAGAAACCAGAGTAAAAGTTTTTATTGCAACCCGTTCCCTTTGTGCTAGATGTACGAACGTCTCTCCACATGCTCAGTTCTGAGAGATAAGTGTGTGTGAAAGCCGTCCTTCACCCAGCTTGTTGGGAACACAAAGTTTCTTTTCAGTTGCCAACTCCAATCCATACATATATATGGGGAGGTACTAGCTCCAACTCAGATTTACAGTGAAAACTGCAGGAACTTCAAACCGGCACTAGGAAACAGACTGAGAAACCAGAGTAAAAGTTTCTACTGCAACATGTTCCCTTTTTGCTAGATGAACGAACGTCTCTCCACATGCTCAGTTCTGAGAGATAAGTGTGTTTGAAAGCCGTTCTTCACCTAGCTTGTTGGGAACACAAAGATTCTTTTCAGTTGCAAACTCCACTCCATACATATATATGGGGAGGTACTAGCACCAACTCTGTTTTACAGTGAAAACTGCAGGAACTTCAAACCGGCACTAGGAAACAGACTGAGAAACCACAGTAAAAGTTTCTCCTGCTTACCGTTCCATTTGTGCTAGATGAACGATCGTCTCTCCACATGCTCAATTCTGAGAGTTAAGTGTTTTTGAAAGCCGTCCTTCACCTAGCTTGTTGGGAACACATAGTTTCTTTTCAGTTGCAAACTCCACTCCATACATATATATGGGGAGGTACTAGCTCCAAATCGGTCTTACAGTGAAAACTGCAGGAACTTCAAACCGGCACTAGGAAACAGACTGAGAAACCAGAGTAAAAGTTTCTCCTGCAAACCGTTCCCTTTGTGCTAGATGAACGAAAATCTCTCCACATGCTAAGTTCTGAGAGATAATTGTCTGTGAAACAGTCCTTCACCTAGCTTGTTGGGAACACAAAGTTTCTTTTCAGTTGCAAATTCCACTCCATACATATATAAGGGGAGGTAATAGCTCCAACTCGGTTTTACAGTGAAAACTGCAGGAACTTCAAACTGGCACTAGGAAACAGACTGAGAAACCAGAGTAAAAGTTTCTCCTGCAACCCGTTCCATTTGTGCTAGATGAACGAACGTCTCTCCACATGCTCAGTTCTGAGAGATAAGTGTGTGTGAAAGCCTTCCTTCACCTAGCTTGTTGGGAACACAAAGTTTCTTTTCAGTTGCAAACTCCATTCCATACATATATATGGGTAGGTACTAGCTCCAACTCCGTTTTACAGTGAAAACTGCAGGAACTTCAAACCGGCACTAGGAAACAGACTGAGAATCCAGAGTAAAAGTTTCTCCTGCAAACCGTTCCCTTTCTGCTAGATGAATGATCGTCTCTCCACATGCTCAGTTCTGAGAGATAAGTGTGTGTGAAATCCGTCCTTCACATATCTTCTTGGGAACATAAAGTTTCTTTTCAGTTGCAAACCCCACTCCATATATATATGGGGAGGTACTAGCACCAACTCGGTTTTACAGTGAAAACTGCAGGAAATTCAAACCGGCACTAGGAAACAGACTGAGAAACCAGAGTAATATTTTCTCCTGCAACCCGTTCCATTTGTGCTAGATGAACGAACGTCTCTCCACATGCTAAGTTCTGAGAGATAAGTGTGTGTGAAACCGTCCTTCACCTAGCTTGTTGGGAACACAAAGTTTCTTTTCAGTTGCAAATTCCACTCCATACATATATATGGGGAGGTACTAGCTCAAACTCGGTTTTACAGTGAAAACTGCAGGAACTTCAAACCGGCACTAGGAAACAGACTGAGAAACCAGAGTAAAAGTTTCTACTGCAACATGTTCCCTTTGTGCTAGATGAACGAACGTCTCTCCACATGCTCAGTTCTGAGAGATAAGTGTGTTTGAAAGCCGTTCTTCACCTAGCTTGTTGGGAACACAAAGATTCTTTTCAGTTGCAAACTCCACTCCATACATATATATGGGGAGGTACTAGCTCCAAATCGGTATTACAGTGAAAACTGCAGGAACTTCAAACCGGCACTAGGAAACAGACTGAGAAACCAGAGTAAAAGTTTCTCCTGCAAACCGTTCCCTTTGTGCTAGATGAACGAAAGTCTCTCCACATGCTAAGTTCTGAGAGATAAGTGTTTGTGAATCCGTCCTTCACCAAGCTTGTTGGGAACACAAAGTTTCTTTTCAGTTGCAAATTCCACTCCATACATATATATGGGGAGGTACTAGCTCCAACTCCGTTTTACAGTGAAAACTGTAGGAACTTCAAACCGGCATTAGGAAACAGACTGAGAAACCAAAGTAAAAGTTTCTCCTGCAACCCGTTCCCTTTCTGCTAGATGAATGATCGTCTCTCCACATGCTCAGTTCTGAGAGATAAGTGTGTGTGAAATCCGTCCTTCACATATCTTCTTGGGAACATAAAGTTTCTTTTCAGTTGCAAACCCCACTCCATATATATATATGGGGAGGTACTAGCACCAACTCGGTTTTACAGTGAAAACTGCAGGAACTTCAAACCGGCACTAGGAAACAGACTGAGAAACCAGAGTAAAAGTTTCTCCTGCAAACCGTTCCCTTTGTGCTAGATGAACGAACGTCTCTCCACATGCTAAGTTCTGAGAGATAAGTTTGTGTGAAACCGTCCTTCACCTAGCTTGTTGGGAACACAAAATTTCTTTTCAGTTGCAAATTCCACTCCATTCATATATATGGGGTGGTACTAGCTCCAACTCGGTTTTACAGTGAAAACTGAAGGAACTTCATACTGGCACTAGGAAACAGACTGAGAAACCAGAGTAATATTTTCTCCTGCAACCCGTTCCCTTTGTGCTAGATGAACGAACGTCTCTCCACGTGCTCAGTTCTGAGAGATAAGTGTGTGTGAAAGCCGTACTTCACCCAGCTTGTTGGGAACACAAAGTTTCTTTTCAGTTGCAAACTCCAATCCATACATATATATGGGGAGGTACTAGCTCCAACTCGGTTTTACAGTGAAAACTGCAGGAACTTTAAACCGGCACTAGGAAACAGACTGAGAAACCAGAGTAAAAGTTTCTACTGCAACCCGTTCCCTTTGTGCTAGATGAACGAACGTCTCTCCACATGCTCAGTTCTGAGAGATAAGTGAGTTTGAAAGCCGTTCTTCACCTAGCTTGTTGGGAACACAAAGATTCTTTTCAGTTGCAAACTACACTCCATACATATATATGGGGAGGTACTAGCACCAACTCGGTTTTACAGTGAAAACTGCAGGAACTTCAAACCGGCAATAGGAAACAGACTGAGAATCCACAGTAAATGTTTCTCCTGCATACCGTTCCATTTGTGCTAGATGAACGAATGTCTCTCCACATGCTCAGTTCTGAGAGTTAAGTGTGTTTGAAAGCCGTCCTTCAACTAGCTTGTTGGGAACACAAAGTTTCTTTTCAGTTGCAAACCCCACTCCATACATATATATGGGGAGGTACTAGCTCCAAATCGGTCTTACAGTGAAAACTGTAGGAACTTCAAACCGGCACTAGGAAACAGACTGAGAAACCAGAGTAAAAGTTTCTCCTGCAAACCGTTCCATTTGTGCTAGATGAACGAACGTCTCTCCACATGCTAAGTTCTGAGAGATATGTGTGTGTGAAACCGTCCTTCACCTAGCTTGTTGGGAACACAAAGTTTCTTTTCAGTTGCAAATTCCACTCCATACATATATATGGGGAGGTACTAGCTCAAACTCGGTTTTAGAGTGAAAACTGCAGGAACTTCAAACCGGCACTAGGAAACAGACTGAGAAACCAGAGTAAAAGTTTCTCCTGCAAACCGTTCCCTTTGTGCTAGATGAACGAAAGTCTCTCCACATGCTAAGTTCTGAGAGATAAGTGTTTGTGAAACCGTCCTTCACCAAGCTTGTTGGGAACACAAAGTTTCTTTTCAGTTGCAAATTCCACTCCATACATATATATGGGGAGGTACTAGCTCCAACTCGGTTTTACAGTGAAAACTGCAGGAACTTCATACTGGCACTAGGAAACAGACTGAGAAACCAGAGTAAAAGTTTCTCCTGCAACCCGTTTCCTTTGTGCTAGATGAACGAACGTCTCTCCACATGCTCAGTTCTGAGAGATAAGTGTGTGTGAAAGCCGTCCTTCACCTAGCTTGTTGGGAACACAAAGTTTCTTTTCATTTGCAAACTCCATTCCATACATATATATGGGGAGGTACTAGCTCCAACTCCGTTTTACAGTGAAAACTGTAGGAACTTCAAACCGGCATTAGGAAACAGACTGAGAAACCAAAGTAAAAGTTTCTCCTGCAACCCGTTCCCTTTCTGCTAGATGAATGATCGTCTCTCCACATGCTCAGTTCTGAGAGATAAGTGTGTGTGAAATCCGTCCTTCACATATCTTCTTGGGAACATAAAGTTTCTTTTCAGTTGCAAACCCCACTCCATATATATATATGGGGAGGTACTAGCACCAACTCGGTTTTACAGTGAAAACTGCAGGAACTTCAAACCGGCACTAGGAAACAGACTGAGAAACCAGAGTAAAACTTTTTATTGCAACCCGTTCCCTTTGTGCTAGATGTACGAACGTCCCTCCACATGCTCAGTTCTGAGAGATAAGTGTGTTTGAAAGCCGTTCTTCATCTAGCTTGTTGGGAACACAAAGATTCTTTTCAGTTGCAAACTCCACTCCATACATATATATGGGGAGGTACTAGCACCAACTCGGTTTTACAGTGAAAACTGCAGGAACTTCAAACCGGCACTAGGAAACAGACTGAGAAACCACAGTAAATGTTTCTCCTGCATACCGTTCCATTTGTGCTAGATGAACGAACGTCTCTCCACATGCTCAGTTCTGAGAGATAAGTGTGTGTGAAAGCCGTCCTTCACCTAGCTTGTTGGGAACACAAAGTTTCTTTTCAGTTGCAAACTCCATTCCATACATATATAGGGGGAGGTACTAGCTCCAACTCCGTTTTACAGTGAAAACTTCAGGAACTTCAAACCGGCACTAGGAAACAGACTGAGAAACCACAGTAAAAGTTTCTCCTGCAACCCGTTCCATTTCTGCTAGATGAACGAACGTCTCTCCACATGCTCAGTTCTGAGAGATAAGTGTGTGTGAAATCCGTCCTTCACATATCTTCTTGGGAACATATAGTTTCTTTTCAGTTGCAAACCCCACTCCATATATATAAGGGGAGGTACTAGCATCAACTCGGTTTTACAGTGAAAACTGCAGGAACTTCAAAACCGGCACTAGGAAACAGACTGAGAAACCAGAGTAAAAGTTTCTCCTGCAACCCGTTCCCATTGTGCTAGATGAACGAACGTCTCCCCAAATGCTCACTTCTGAGAGATATGTGTGTGTGAAAGTCTTCCTTCACATAGCTTGTTGGGAACACAAAGTTTCTTTTCAGTTGCAAACTCCACTCCATACATATATATGGGGAGGTACTAGCTCCAAATCGGTTTTACAGTGAAAACTGCAGGAACTTCAAACCGGCACTAGGAAACAGACTGAGAAACCAGAGTAAAATTTTCTCCTGCAACCCGTTCCCTTTGTGCTAGATGAACGAACGTCTCTCCACGTGCTCAGTTCTGAGAGATAAGTGTGTGTGAAAGCCGTCCTTCACCCAGCTTGTTGGGAACACAAAGTTTCTTTTCAGTTGCATACACCACTCCATACATATATATGGGGAGGTACTAGCTCCAACTCGGTTTTGCAGTGAAAACTGCAGGAACTTCAAACCGGCACTAGGAAACAGACTGAGAAACCAGAGTAAAAGTTTCTCCTGCAACCCGTTCCCATTGTGCTAGATGAACGAACGTCTCCCCAAATGCTCACTTCTGAGAGATATGTGTGTGTGAATGTGTTCCTTCACATAGCTTGTTGGGAACACAAAGTTTCTTTTCAGTTGCAAACTCCACTCCATACATATATATGGGGAGGTACTAGCACCAACTCGGTTTTACAGTGAAAACTGCAATAACTTCAAACCGGCACTAGGAAACAGACTGAGAAACCAGAGTAAATTTTTCTCCTGCAACCCGTTCCCTTTGTGCAAGATGAACGAACTTCTCTCCACGTGCTCAGTTCTGAGAGATAAGTGTGTGTGAAAGCCGTCCTTCACCCAGCTTGTTGGGAACACAAAGTTTCTTTTCAGTTGCAAAATCCACTCCATAAATATATATGGGGTGATACTAGCTCCAACTCGGTTTTACAGTGAAAACTGCAGGAACTTCAAACCGGCACTAGGAAACACACTGAGAAACCAGAGTAAAAGTTTCTCCTGCAACACGTTCCCTTTGTGCTAGTTGAACGAACGTCTCTCCACATGCTAAGTTCTGAGAGATAAGTGTGTGTGAAACCGTCCTTCACCTAGCTTGTTGGGAACACAAAATTTCTTTTCAGTTGCAAATTCCACTCCATTCATATATATGGGGTGGTACTAGCTCTAACTCGGTTTTACAGTGAAAACTGCAGGAACTTCAAACTGGCACTAGGAAACAGACTGAGAAACCAGAGTAAAAGTTTCTCCTGAAACCCGTTCCCTTTGTGCTAGATGAACGAACGTCTCTCCACATGCTCAGTTCTGAGAAATAAGTGTGTGTGAAAGCCGTCCTTCACCTAGCTTGTTGGGAACACAAAGTTTCTTTTCATTTGCAAACTCCATTCCATACATATATAGGGGGAGGTACTAGCTCCAACTCCGTTTTACAGTGAAAACTGCAGGAACTTCAAACCGGCACTAGGAAACAGACTGTGAAACCACAGTAAAAGTTTCTCCTGCAACCCGTTCCATTTCTGCTAGATGAACGAAAGTCTCTCCACATGCTCAGTTCTGAGAGATAAGTGTGTGTGAAAGCCGTCCTTCACCAAGCTTGTTGGGAACACAAAGTTTCTTTTCAGTTGCATACTCCACTCCATACATATATATGGGGAGGTACTAGCTCCAACTCGGTTTTACAGTGAAAACTGCAGGAACTTCAAACCGGCACTAGGAAACAGACTGAGAAACCAGAGTAAAAGTTTCTCCTGCAACCCGTTCCCATTGTGCTAGATGAACGAACGTCTCCCCAAATGCTCACTTCTGAGAGATATGTGTGTGTGAATGTGTTCCTTCACATAGCTTGTTGGGAACACAAAGTTTCTTTTCAGTTGCAAACTCCACTCCATACATATATATGGGGAGGTACTAGCTCCAAATCGGATTTACAGTGAAAACTGCAATAACTTCAAACCGGCACTAGGAAACAGACTGAGAAACCAGAGTAAATTTTTCTCCTGCAACCCGTTCCCTTTGTGCAAGATGAACGAACTTCTCTCCACGTGCTCAGTTCTGAGAGATAAGTGTGTGTGAAAGCCGTCCTTCACCCAGCTTGTTGGGAACACAAAGTTTCTTTTCAGTTGCAAAATCCACTCCATAAATATATATGGGGAGATACTAGCTCCAACTCGGTTTTACAGTGAAAACTGCAGGAACTTCAAACCGGCACTAGGAAACAGACTGAGAAACCAGAGTAAAAGTTTCTACTGCAACACGTTCCCTTTGTGCTAGTTGAACGAACGTCTCTCCACATGCTCAGTTCTGAGAGATAAGTGTGTTTGAAAGCCGTTCTTCACCTAGCTTGTTGGGAACACAAAGTTTCTTTTCAGTTGCAAACTCCACTCCATACATATATATGGGGAGGTACTAGCACAAACTCGGTTTTACAGTGAAAACTGCAGGAACTTCAAACCGGCACTAGGAAACAGACTGAGAAACCAGAGTAAATGTTTCTCCTGCAAACCGTTCCTTTTGTACTAGATGAACGAAAGTCTCTCCACATGCTAAGTTCTGAGAGATAAGTGTGTGTGAAACCGTCCTTCACCTAGCTTGTTGGGAACACAAAGTTTCTTTTCAGTTGCAAACTCCACTCCATACATATATATGGGGAGGTACTAGCTCCAAATCGGTCTTACAGTGAAAACTGCAGGAACTTCAATCCGGCACTAGGAAACAGACTGAGAAACCAGAGTAAAAGTTTCTACTGCAACCCGTTCCCTTTGTGCTAGATGAACGAAAGTCTCTCCACATGCTAAGTTCTGAGAGATAAGTGTTTGTGAAACCGTCCTTCACCAAGCTTGTTGGGAACACAAAGTTTCTTTTCAGTTGCAAATTCCACTCCATACATATATATGGGGAGGTACTAGCTCCAACTCGGTTTTACAGTGAAAACTGCAGGAACTTCATACTGGCACTAGGAAACAGACTGAGAAACCAGAGTAAAAGTTTCTCCTGCAACCCGTTCCCTTTGTGCTAGATGAACGAACGTCTCTCCACATGCTCAGTTCTGAGAGATAAGTGTGTGTGAAAGCCGTCCTTCACCTAGCTTGTTGGGAACACAAAGTTTCTTTTCAGTTGCAAACTCCATTCCATACATATATATGGTGAGGTACTAGCTCCAACTCCGTTTTACAGTGAAAACTGTAGGAAATTCAAAACGGCATTAGGAAACAGACTGAGAAACCAAAGTAAAAGTTTCTCCTGCAACCCGTTCCCTTTCTGCTAGATGAATGATCTTCTCTCCACATGCTCAGTTCTGAGAGATAAGTGTGTGTGAAATCCGTCCTTCACATATCTTCTTGGGAACATAAAGTTTCTTTTCAGTTGCAAACCCCACTCCGTATATATATATGGGGAGGTACTAGCACCAACTCGGTTTTACAGTGAAAACTGCAGGAACTTCAAACCGGCACTAGGAAACAGACTGAGAAACCAGAGTAAAAGTTTCTATTGCAACCCGTTCCCTTTGTGCTAGATGAACGAACGTCTCTCCACATGCTCATTTCTGAGAGATAAGTGTGTTTGAAAGCCGTTCTTCACCTAGCTTGTTGGGAACACAAAAATTCTTTTCAGTTTCAAACTCCACTCCATACATATATATGGGGAGGTACTAGCACCAACTCGGTTTTACAGTGAAAACTGCAGGAACTTCAAACCGGCACTAGGAAACAGACTGAGAAACCACAGTAAATGTTTCTCCTGCATACCGTTCCATTTGTGCTAGATGAACGAATGTCTCTCCACATGCTCAGTTCTGAGAGTTAAGTGTGTTTGAAAGCCGTCCTTCAACTAGCTTGTTGGGAACACAAAGTTTCTTTTCAGTTGCAAACCCCACTCCATACATATATATGGGGCGGTACTAGCTCCAAAACTGTCTTACAGTGTAAACTGCAGGAACTTCAAACCGGCACTAGGAAACAGACTGAGAAACCAGAGTAAAAGTTTCTCCTGCAAACCGTTCCCTTTGTGCTAGATGAACGAACGTCTCTCCACATGCTAAGTTCTGAGAGATAAGTGTGTGTGAAACCGTCCTTCACCTAGCTTGTTGGGAACACAAAATTTCTTTTAAGTTGCAAATTCCATTCCATTCATATATATGGGGAGGTACTAGCTCCAACTCGGTTTTACAGTGAAAACTGCAGGAACTTCAAACTGGCACTAGGAAACAGACTGAGAAACCAGAGTAAAAGTTTCTCCTGCAACCCGTTCTCTTTGTGCTAGATGAACGAACGTATCTCCACATGCTCAGTTCTGAGAGATAAGTGTGTGTGAAAGCCGTCCTTCACCTAGCTTGTTGGGAACACAAAGTTTCTTTTCAGTTGCAAACTCCATTCCATACATATATAGGGGGAGGTACTAGCTCCAACTCCGTTTTACAGTGAAAACTGTAGGAACTTCAAACCGGCATTAGGAAACAGACTGAGAAACCAAAGTAAAAGTTTCTCCTGCAACCCGTTTCCTTTCTGCTAGATGAATGATCGTCTCTCCACATGCTCAGTTCTGAGAGATAAGTGTGTGTGAAATCCGTCCTTCACATATCTTCTTGGGAACATAAAGTTTCTTTTCAGTTGCAAACCCCACTCCATATATATATATGGGGAGGTACTAGCACCAACTCGGTTTTACAGTGAAAACTGCAGGAACTTCAAACCGGCACTAGGAAACAGACTGAGAAACCAGAGTAAAAGTTTCTCCTGCAACCCGTTCCCTTTGTGCTAGATGAACGAACGTCTCTCCACATGCTCAGTTCTGAGAGATAAGTGTGTGTGAAAGCCGTCCTTCACCTAGCTTGTTGGGAACACAAAGTTTCTTTTCAGTTGCAAACTCCATTCCATACATATATATGGGGAGGTACTAGCACCAACTCGGTTTTACAGTGAAAACTGCAGGAACTTCAAACCGGCACTATGAATCAGACAGAGAAACCAGAGTAAACGATTCTCCTGCAACCCGTTCCTTTGTGCTAGATGAACGAAAGTCTCTCCACATACTCAGTTCTGAAGAGATAAGTGTGTGTGAAAGCCGTCTTTCAAATAGCTTGTGGGGAACATAAAGATTCTTTTCAGTTGCAAACTCCACTCCATACATATTTATGGGGAGGTATTAGCTCCAACTCGGTTTTACAGTGAAAACTGCAGGAACTTCAAACCGGCACTAGGAAACAGACTGAGAAACCAGAGTAAAAGTTTCTCCTGCAACCTGTTCCCTTTGTGCTAGATGAACGAACTTCTCTCCACATGCTCAGTTCTGAGAGATAAGTGTGTGTGAATGCCTCCCTTCAAATAGCTTGTTGGGAACCCAAATTTTCTTTTCACTTGCAAACTACACTCCATATATATATTTGGGTAGGTACTATCTCCAACTCGTTTTTACAGTGAAAACTGCAGGAACTTCAAACCGGCACTAGGAAACAGACTGAGAAACAAGAGTAAAATTTCTCCTGCAAACCGTTCCCTTTGTGCTAGATGAACGAACGTCTCTCCACATGCTCAGTTCTGAGATATAAGTGTGAGAGAAACCCGTCCTTCACCTAGCTTGTTGAGAACCCAAAGTTTCTTTTCAGTTGCAAACTCCGCTCCATACATATATATGGGGAGGTACTAGCTCCTACTCGGTTTTACAGTGAAAACTGCAGGAAGTTCAAACCGGCACTAGGAAACACACTGAGAAACCAGAGTAAAATTTCTCCTGCAACCCGTTCCCTTTGAGCTAGATGAACGAACGTCTCTCCACATGCTCAGTTCTGAGAGATGAGTGTGTGTGAAAGCCGTCCTTCACCTAGCTTGTTGGGAACCCAAAGTTTCTTTTCAGTTGCAAACTCCACTCCATACATATATATGGGGACGTACTAGCTCCAACACGGTTTTTCAGAGAAAACTGCAGGAAATTCATACCGGCAGTAGGAAACAGACTGAGAAAACAGAGTAAAAGTTTCTCCTGCAATCCGTTCCCTTTGTGCTAGATGAACGAAAGTCTCTCCACATACTCAGTTCTGAGAGATAAGTGTGTGTGAAAGCCGTTCTTCACTTAACTTGTTGGGAACACAAAGTTTCTTTTCAGTTGCAAACTACACTCCATACATATATATGGGGAGGTACAGCTCCAAATCTGTTTTACAGTGAAAACTGCAGGAAATTCAAACTGTCACTAGGAAACCAACTGAGAAACCAGAGTAAAAGTTTCATCTGCAACCAGTTCCCTTTGTGCTAGATGAACGAACGTCTCTCCACATGCTCAGTTCTGAGAGATAAGTGTGTGTGAAAGCCGTCCTTCACCTAGCTTGTTGGGAACACAAAGTTTCTTTTCAGCTGCAAACTCAACTCCATAAATATATATGGGGAGGTACTAGATCCAACTCGGTTTTACAGTGAAAACTGCAGGAACTTCAAACCGGCACTAGGAAACACACTGAGAAACCAGAGTAAAAGTTTCACCTGCAACCCGTTCCCTTTGTTCTAGATGAACGAACGTCTCCCAACATGCTCAGTTCTGAGAGATAAGTGTGTGTGAAAGCCGTCCTTCACCTAGCTTGTTGGAAACACTAAGTTTCTTTTCAGTTGCAAACTCCGCTCCATACATATATATGGGGAGGTACTAGCTCCAACTCGGTTTTACAGTGAAAACTGCAGGAACTTCAAACCGGCACTAGGAAACAGACTGAGAAACCAGAGTAAAAGTTTCTACTGCAAACCGTTCCTTTTGTGCTTGATGAACGAACGTCTCTCCACATGCTCATTTCTGAGAGATAAGTGTGTGTGAAAGCCGTCCTTCACCTAGCTTGTTGGGAACACAAAGTTTCTTTTCAGTTGCAAACACCCCTCCATACATATATATGGGGAGGTACTAGTTCTAACTCAGTTTTACAGTTAAAACTATAGGAACTTCAAACCGGCACTAGGAAACAGACTGAGAAACCAGAGTAAAAGTTTCTCCAGCAACCGGTTCCCTTTGTGCTAGATGAACGAACGTCTCTCCACATGCTCAGTTCTGAGATTTAAGTGTGTGTGAAGCCGTGCTTCACCTAGCTTGTTGGGAACACAAAGTTTCTTTTCACTTGCAAAGTCCACTGCATACATATATATGGGGAGGTACGAGCTCCAACTCGGTTTTACAGTGAAAACTGCAGTAAATTCAAACCGGAGCTAGGAAACGGACTGAGAAACCAGAGTAAAAGCTTGTCCTGCAACCTGTTCCCTTTGAGCTAGATGAACGAACGACTCTCCACATGCTCAGATCTGAGAGATAAGTGTATGTGAAAGCCGTACTTCACCTTGCTTGCTGGGAACACAAAGTTTCTTTTCACTTGCAAACTCCACTCCATTCGTATATATGGGTATGTACGAGATGCAAATCTGTTTTACAGTGAAAACTGCAGTAATTTCAAACCGGCGCTAGGAAACAGACTGAGAAACCAGAGTAAAAGTTTCTCCTGCAAACCGTTCCCTTTGTGTTAGATGAACGAAAGTCTCTCCACATGCTCAGTTCTGAGAGATAAGTGTGTGTGAAAGCCGTCCTTCACCTAGCTTGTTGGGAACCCAAAGTTTATTTTCAGTTGCAAACTCCACTCCATACATATATATGGGACGTACTAGCTCCAACACGGTTTTTCAGTGAAAACTGCAGGAAATTCATACCGGCAGTAGGAAACAGACAGAGAAAACAGAGTAAAAGTTTCTCCTGCAAACCGTTCCCTTTTTGGTAGATGAACGAACGTCTTTCCACATACTCAGTTCTGAGAGATATGTGTGTGTGAAAGCCGTTCTTCAATTAATTTGTTGGGAACACAAAGTTTCTTTTCAGTTGCAACTCCACTCCATACATATATATGGGGAGTTACAGCTCCAAATCTGTTTTACAGAGAAAACTGCAGGAAATTCAAACTGGCACTAGGAAACCAACTGAGAAACCAGAGTAAAAGTTTCACCTGCAACCAGTTCCCTTTGTGCTAGATGAACGAAAGTCTCTCCACATGCTCAGTTCTGAGAGATAAGTGTGTGTGAAAGCCGTCCTTCACCTAGCTTGTTGGGAACACAAAGTTTCTTTTCAGCTGCAAAAGCAACTCCATACATATATATGGGGAGGTACTAGCTCCAACTCGGTTTTACAGTGAAAACTGCAGGAAGTTCAAACCGGCACTAGGAAACACACTGAGAAACCAGAGTAAAAGTTTCACCTACAACCCGTTCCCTTTGTGCTAGATGAACGAACGTCTCTCCACATGCTTAGTTCTGAGAGATAAGTGTGTGTGAAAGCCGTCCTTCACCTAGCTTGTTGGAAACACTAAGTTTCTTTTCACTTGCAAACTCCGCTCCATACATATATATGGGGAGGTACTAGCTCCAACTCGGTTTTACAGTGAAAACTGCAGGAACTTCAAACCGGCACTAGGAAACACACTGAGAAACCAGAGTAAAAGTTTCTCCTGCAACCCGTTCCCTTTGAGCTAGATGAACGAACGTCTCTCCACATGCTCAGTTCTGAGAGATAAGTGTGTGTGAAAGCCGTCCTTCACCTAGCTTGTTGGGAACACAAAGTTTCTTTTCAGTTGCAAACTCCAATCCATACATATATATGGGGAGGTACTAGTTCCAACTCTGTTTTACACTGAAAACTGCAGGAACTTCAAACCGACACTAGGAAACAGACTGTGAAACCAGAGTAAAAGTTTCTACTGCAACCCGTTCCCTTTGTGCTTGATGAACGAACGTCTCTCCACATGCTCATTTCTGAGAGATAAGTGTGTGTGAAAGCCGTCCTTCACGTAACTTGTTGAGAACACAAAGTTTCTTTTCAGTTGCAAACACCCCTCCATACATATATATGGGGAGGTACTAGTTCTAACTCAGTTTTACAGTGAAAACTACAGAAACTTCAAACCGGCACTAGGAAACAGACTGAGAAACCAGAGTAAAAGTTTCTCCAGCAACCGGTTCCCTTTGTGCTAGATGAACGAACGTCTCTCCACATGCTCAGTTCTGAGATTTAAGTGTGTGTGAAGCCGTCCTTCACCTAGCTTGTTGGGAACACAAAGTTTCTTTTCACTTGCAAAGTCCACTGCATACATATATAGGGGGAGGTACGAGCTCCAACTCGGTTTTACAGTGAAAACTGCAGTAAATTCAAACCGGAGCTAGGAAACGGACTGAGAAACCAGAGTAAAAGCTTCTCCTGCAACCCGTTCCCTTTGAGCTAGATGAACGAACGACTCTCCACATGCTCAGATCTGAGAGATAAGTGTATGTGAAAGCCGTACTTCACCTTGCTTGCTGGGAACACAAAGTTTCTTTTCACTTACAAACTCCACTCCATTCGTATATATGGGTATGTACGAGATGCAAATCGGTTTTACAGTGAAAACTGCAGTAACTTCAAACCGGCGCTAGGAAACAGACTGAGAAACCAGAGTAAAAGATTCTCCTGCAACCCGTTCCCTTTGTGTTAGATGAACGAAAGTCTCTCCACATGCTCAGTTCTGAGAGATAAGTGTGTGTGAATGCCTTCCTTCAAATAGCTTGTTGGGAACCCAAAGTTTCTTTTCACTTGCAAACTACACTCCATACATATATATGGGTAGGTACTACCTCCAACTCGATTTTACACTGAAAAATGCAGGAACATCAAACCGGCACTAGGAAACAGAGTGAGAAACCTGAGTAAAATTTTCTCCTGCAACCCGTTCCCTTTGTGCTAGATGAACGAACGTCTCTCCACATGCTCATTTCTGAGAGTTAAGTGTGAGTGAAAGCCGTCCTTCACATAGCTTGTTGGGAACCCAAAGTTTCTTTTCAATTGCAAACTACACTCCATACATATATATGGGTAGGTACTATCTCCAACTCGTTTTTACAGTGAAAAATGCAGGAACTTCAAACCGGCACTAGGAAACAGACTGAGAAACCAGAGTAAAAGTTGCTACTTCAACCCGTTCCCTGTGTGCTAGATGAACGAACTTCTCTCCACATGCTCAGTTCTGAGAGATAAGTGTGTGTGAAAGCCGTCCTTCACCTAGCTTGTTGGGAGCACAAAGTATCTTTTCACTTGCAAACACCACTGCATACATATATATGGGGAGGTACGAGTTCCAACCCGCTTTTACAGTGAAAACTGCTGTAACTTCAAACCGTCGCTAGGAAACAGACTGAGAATCCAGAGTAAAGTTTCACCTGCAACCCGTTCCCTTTGTGCTAGATGAACGAACGTCTCTCCACATGCTCAGTTCTGAGAGATAAGTGTGTGTGAAAGCCGTCCTTTACCTAGCTTGTTGGGAACACAAAGTTTCTTTTCAGTTGCAAACTCCACTCCATACATATATATGGGGAGGTACGAGCTCCAACTCGATGTTACAGTGAAAAATGCAGTAACTTCAAACCGGCACTAGGAAACAGACTGGGAAACCAGAGTAAGAATTTCTCCTGCAACCCGTTCCCTTTGTGCTAGATGAATGAACGTCTCTCCACATGCTCAGTTCTGAGACATAAGTGTGTGTGAAAGCCGTCCTTCAAATAGCTTCTTGGGAAGACAAAGTTTCTTTTCACTTGCAAACACCACTCCCTACATATATTTGGGGATGTACGAGCTGCAACTCGGTTTTAGAGTGAAAACTGCAGTAACTTCAAACCGGCGCTAGGAAAAAGACTGCGAAACCAGAGTAAAAGTTTCTCCTGGAACCCGTTCCCTTTGTGTTAGATGAACAAACGTCTCTCCACATGCTCTGTTCTGAGAGATAAGTGTGTGTGAAAGCCGTCCTATACCTAGCTTGTTGGGAACACAAAGTTTCTTTTCACTTGCAAACTCCACTCCATACATATATGGTGATGTACGAGCTCCAACTCGGTTTTACAGTGAAAACTGCAGTAACTTCAAATACGGCACTAGGAAACAGACTGAGAAACCAGAGTAAAAGTTTCTCCTCAACCCGTTCCATTTGTGCTAGATGAACGAAAGTCTCTCCACATGCTCAGTTCCGAGAGATAAGTGTGTGTGAAAGCCTTCCTTCACCTAGCTTGTAGGGAACACAAAGTTTCTTTTCACTTGCAAACTCCACTCCATACATATATATGGGGAGGTACGAGCTCCAAATGGGTTTTACAGTGAAAACTGCAGTAACTTCAAACCGGCACTAGGAAACAAACTGAGAAACCAGAGTAAAAGTTTCTCCTGTAAACCATTCCCTTTGTGCTAGATGAAGGAAAGTCTCTCCACATGCTCAGTTCTGAGAGATAACTGTGTGTGAAAGCCGTCCTTCACCTAGCTTGTTGTTAACACAAAGATTCTTTTCAGTTGCAAACTCCACTCCATACATATATATGGGGAGGTACTAGCTCCAACTCGGTTTTATAGTGAAAACTGCAGGAACTTCAAAACGGCACTAGGAAACAGACTGAGAAACCAGAGTAAAAGTTTCTACTTCAACCCGTTCCCTGTGTGCTAGATGAACGAACTTCTCTCCACATGCTCAGTTCTCAGAGATAAGTGTGTGTGAAAGCCGTCCTTCACGTAACTTGTTGGGAACACAAAGTTTCTTTTCAGTTGCAAACTCCGCTCCATACATATATATGGGGAGGAACTAGCTCCAACTCCGTTTTACAGTGAAAACTGCAGGAAGTTCAAACCGGCACTAGGAAACACACTGAGAAACCAGAGTAAAAGTTTCTCCTGCAACCCGTTCCCTTTGAGCTAGATGAACGAACGTCTCTCCACATGCTCAGTTCTGAGAGATAAGTGTGTGTGAAAGCCGTCCTTCACCTAGCTTGTTGGGAACACAAAGTTTCTTTTCAGTTGCAAACTCCAATCCATACATATATATGGGGAGGTACTAGTTCCAACTCTGTTTTACACTGAAAACTGCAGGAACTTCAAACCGCCACTAGGAAACAGACTGAGAAACCATAGTAAAGTTTCTACTGCAACCCGTTCCCTTTGTGCTTGATGAACGAACGTCTCTCCACATGCTCAGATCTAAGAGATAAGTGTGTGTGAAAGCCGTCCTTCACGTAACTTGTTGGGAACACAAAGTTTCTTTACAGTTGCAAACAACCCTCCATACATATATATGGGGAGGTACTAGTTCTAACTCAGTTTTACAGTGAAAACTACAGGAACTTCAAACCGGCACTAGGAAACAGACTGAGAAAGCAGAGTAAAAGTTTCTCCAGCAACCGGTTCCCTTTGTGCTAGATGAACGAACGTCTCTCCACATGCTCAGTTCTGAGATTTAAGTGTGTGTGAAGCCGTCCTTCACCTAGCTTGTTGGGAACACAAAGTTTCTTTTCACTTGCAAAGTCCACTGCATACATATATATGGGGAGGTACGAGCTCCAACTCGGTTTTACAGTGAAAACTGCAGTAAATTCAAATCGGAGCTAGGAAACGGTCTGAGAAACCAGAGTAAAAGCTTCTCCTGCAACCCGTTCCCTTTGAGCTAGATGAACGAACGACTCTCCACATGCTCAGTTCCGAGAGATAAGTGTGTGTGAAAGCCTTCCTTCACCTAGCTTGTAGGGAACACAAAGTTTCTTTTCACTTGCAAACTCCACTCCAAACATATATTTGGGGAGGAACGAGCTCCAACTCGGTTTTACAGTGAAAACTGCAGGAACTTCAAACCGGCACTAGGAAACAGACTGAGAAACCAGAGTAAAAGTTTCTACTTCAACCCGTTCCCTGTGTGCTAGATGAACGAACTTCTCTCCACATGCTCAGTTCTCAGAGATAAGTGTGTGTGAAAGCCGTCCTTCACGTAACTTGTTGGGAACACAAAGTTTCTTTTCAGTTGCAAACTCCCCTCCATACATATATATGGGGAGGTACCTGCTCCAACTCAGTTTTACAGTGAAAACTACAGGAATTTCAAACCGGCACTAGGAAACAGACTGAGAAACCAGAGTAAAAGTTTCTCCAGCAACCCGTTCCCTTTGTGCTAGATGAACGAACATCTCTCCACATGCTCATTTCTGAGATTTAAGTGTGTGTGAAAGCCGTCCTTCACCTAGCTTGTTGGGAACACAAAGTATCTTTTCACTTGCAAACACCACTGCATACATATATATGGGGAGGTACGAGCTCCAACATGCTTTTACAGTGAAAACTGCTGTAACTTCAAACCGTCGCTAGGAAACAGACTGAGAATCCAGAGTAAAGTTTCACCTGCAACCCGTTCCCTTTGTGCTAGATGAACGAACGTCTCTCCACATGCTCAGTTCTGAGAGATAAGTGTGTGTGAAAGCCGTCCTTTACCTAGCTTGTTGGGAACACAAAGTTTCTTTTCATTTGCAAACTCCACTCCATACATATATATGGGGAGGTACGAGCTACAACTCGGTTTTACAGTGAAAAATGCAGTAACTTCAAACCGGCACTAGGAAACAGACTGAGAAACCAGAGTAAAAGTTACAACTGCAACCCGTTCCTTTTGTGCTAGATGAACGAACGTCTCTCCACATGCTCAGTTCTGAGAGATAAGTGTGTGTGAAAGCCGTCCTTCACCTAGCTTGTTGGGAACACAAAGTTTCTTTTCAGTTGCAAACTCCACTCCATTCATATATATGTGGAAGTACGAGCTCCAACTCGGTTTTACAGTGAAAACTGCAGTAACTTCAAACCGGCACTAGGAAACAGACTGGGAAACCAGAGTAAGAGTTTCTCCTGCAACCCGTTCCATTTGTGCTAGATGAACGAACGTCTCTCCACATGCTCAGTTCTGAGAGATAAGTGTGTGTGAAAGCCGTCCTTCACCTAGCTTCTTGGGAAGACAAAATTTCTTTTCACTTGCAAACACCACTCCCTACATATATATGGGGATGTAAGAGCTGCAACTCAGTTTTACAGTGAAAACTGCAGTAACTTCAAACCGGCACAAGGAAACAGACTGAGAAACAAGAGTAATAGTTTCTCCTGCAACACGTTCCCTTTGTGCTAAATGAACGAACGTTTCTCCACATGCTCAATTCTGAGAGATAAATGTGTGTGAAAGCCGTCCTTCACCTATCTTGTTGGGAGCACATAGTTTCTTTCAATTGCAAACTCCACTCCATACTTATATATGGGTATGTACGAGATGCAACTCGGTTTTACAGTGAAAACTGCAGTAACTTCAAACCGGCACTAGGAAACAGACTGCGAAACCAGAGTAAAAGTTTCTCCTGGAACCCGTTCCCTTTCTGTTAGATGAACAAACGTCTCTCCACATGCTCTGTTCTGAGAGATAAGTGTGTGTGAAAGCCGTCCTTCACCTAGCTTGTTGGGAACACAAAGTTTCTTTTCACTTGAAAACTCCACTCCATACATATATATGGTGATGTACGAGCTCAAACTCGGATTTACAGTGAAAACTGCAGTAACTTCAAATACGGCACTAGGAAACAGACTGAGAAACCAGAGTAAAAGTTTCTCCTCAACCCGTTCCATTTGTGCTAGATGAACGAAAGTCTCTCCACATGCTCAGTTCCGAGAGATAAGTGTGTGTGAAAGCCGTTCTTCACCTAGCTTGTAGGGAACACAAAGTTTCTTTTCACTTGCAAACTCCACTCCATACATATATATGGGGACGTACGAGCTCCAACTGAGTTTTACAGTGAAAACTGCAGTAACTTCAAACCGGCACTAGGAAACAGACTGAGAAACGAGAGTAAAATTTCTCCTGCAAACCATTCCCTTTGTGCTAGATGAACGAACGTCTCTCCACATGCTCAGTTCTGAGAGATAAGTGTGTGTGAAAGCCGTCCTTCACCTAGCTTGTTGGGAACACAAAGTTTCTTTTCAGTTGCAAACTCCACTCCATAAATATATATGGGGAGGTAGTAGCTCCAATTCCGTTTTACCGTGAAAACTGCAGTAACTTCAAACCAGCGCTAGGAAACAGTCTGAGAAACCAGAGTAAAAGTTTCTCCTGCAACCCGTTCCCTTTGTGCTAGATGAACGAACGTCTCTTCACATGCTCAGTTCTGAGAGATAAGTGTGTGTGAAAGCCGTCCTTCAACTAGCTTGTTGGGAACACAAAGTTTCTGTTCACTTGCAAACACCACTCCATACATATATATGGAGATGCACGAGCTGCAACTCGGTTTTACAGTGAAAACAGCAGTAACTTCTAAACCGGTGCTAGGAAACAGACAGAGAAACCAGAGTAAAAGTTTCTCCTGCAATCCGTTCCCTTTGTGCTAGATGAACGAACGTCTCTCCACATTCTCAGTTCGGAGAGAAAAGTGTGTTTGAAAGCCGTCCTTCACCTAGCTTGTAGGGAACACAAAGTTTCTTTTCAGTTGCAAATTCCACTCCATACATATATATGGGGAGGTACGAGCCCCAACTCGGTTTTACAGTGAAAACTGCAGTAACTTCAAACCGGCACTAGGAAACAGACTGAGAAAGCAGAGTAAAAGTTTTTCCTGCAACCCGTTCCCTTTGTGCTAGATGAACGAACGTCTCTCCACATGCTCAGTTCTGAGAGATAAGTGTATATGAAAGCCGTTTTTCACCTAGCTTGTTGCTAACACAAAGTTTCTTTTCAGTTACCAACTCCATTCCATAAATATATATGGGGAGGTACTAGCTCGAACTCGGTTTTACAGTGAAAACTGCAGGAACTTCAAACCGGCACTAGGAAACAGACTGAGAAACCAGAGTAAAAGTTTCTACTTCAACCCGTTCCCTGTGTGCTAGATGAACGAACTTCTCTCCACATGCTCAGTTCTGAGAGATAAGTGTGTGTGAAAGCCGTCCTTCACGTAACTTGTTGGGAACACAAAGTTTCTTTTAAGTTGCAAACTCCCCTTCATACATATATATGGGGAGGTACTAGCTTCAACTCAGTTTTACAGTGAAAACTACAGGAACTTCAAACCGGCACTAGGAAACAGACTGAGAAAGCAGAGTAAAAGTTACACCTACAACCCGTTCCTTTTGTGCTAAATGAACGAACGTCTCTCCACATGCTCAGTTCTGAGAGATAAGTGTGTGTGAAAGCCGTCCTTCACCTAGCTTGTTGGGAACACAAAGTTTCTTTTCAGTTGCAAACTCCACTCCATTCATATATATGTGGAAGTACGAGCTCAGACTCTGTTTTACAGTGAAAACTGCAGTAACTTCATACCGGCACTAGGAAACAGACTGGGAAACCAGAGTAAGAGTTTCTCCTGCAACACGTTCCCTTTGTGCTAGATGAACGAACGTCTCTCCACATGCTCAGTTCTGAGACATAAGTGTGTGTGAAAGCCGTCCTTCACCTAGCTTCTTGGGAAGACAAAGTTTCTTTTCACTTGCAAACACCACTCCCTACATATATATGGGTATGTACGAGCTGCAACTCAGTTTTACAGTGAAAACTGCAGTAACTACAAACCGGCACTAGGAAACAGACTGAGAAACCAGAGTAATAGTTTCTCCTGCAACCCGTTCCCTTTGTGTTAGATGAACAAACGTCTCTCCACATTCTCTGTTCTGAGAGATATGTGTGTGTGAAAGCCGTCCTTCACCTAGCTTGTTGGGAACACAAAGTTTCTTTTCACTTGCAAACTCCACTCCATACATATATATGGTGATGTAAGAGCTCCAACTCGGTTTTTCAGTGAAAACTGCTGTAACTTCAAACCGTCGCTAGGAAACAGACTGAGAAACCAGAGTAAAAGTTTCTCCTCAACCCGTTCCATTTGTGCTAGATGAACGAAAGTCTCTCCACATGCTCAGTTCCGAGAGATAAGTGTGTGTGAAAGCCGTTCTTCACCTAGCTTGTAAGGAACACAAAGTTTCTTTTCACTTGCAAACTCCAATCCATACATATATATGGGGACGTACGAGCTCCAATGAGTTTTACAGTGAAAACTGCAGTAACTTCAAACCGGCACTAGGAAACAGACTGAGAAACGAGAGTAAAATTTCTCCTGCAAACCATTCCTTTTGTGCTAGATGAACGAACGTCTCTCCACATGCTCAGTTCTGAGAGATAAGTGTGTGTGAAAGCCGTCCTTCACCCAGCTTGTTGGGAACACAAAGTTTCTTTTCAGTTGCAAACTCCACTCCATAAATATATATGGGGAGGTTCTAGCTCCAATTCCCTTTTACCGTGAAAACTGCAGTAACTTCAAACCAGCGCTAGGAAACAGTCTGAGAAACCAGAGTAAAAGTTTCTCCTGCAACCCGTTCCCTTTGTGCTAGATGAACGAACGTCTCTCCACATGCTCAGTTCTGAGAGATAAGTGTGTGTGAAAGCCGTCCTTCAACTAGCTTGTTGGGAACACAAAGTTTCTTTGCACTTGCAAACACCACTCCATACATATATATGGAGATGTACGAGCTGCAACTCGGTTTTACAGTGAAAACAGCAGTAACTTCTAAACCGGTGCTAGGAAACAGACAGAGAAACCAGAGTAAAAGTTTCTCCTGCAATCCGTTCCCTTTGTGCTAGATGAACGAACGTCTCTCCACATTCTCAGTTCGGAGAGAAAAGTGTGTTTGAAAGCCGTCCTTCACCTAGCTTGTAGGGAACACAAAGTTTCTTTTCAGTTGCAAATTCCACTCCATACATATATATGGGGAGGTACGAGCCCCAACTCGGTTTTACAGTGAAAACTGCAGTAACTTCAAACCGGCACTAGGAAACAGACTGAGAAAGCAGAGTAAAAGTTTCTCCTGCAACCCGTTCCCTTTGTGCTAGATGAACGAACGTCTCTCCACATGCTCAGTTCTGAGAGATAAGTGTATATGAAAGCCGTTTTTCACCTAGCTTGTTGCTAACACAAAGTTTCTTTTCAGTTACCAACTCCATTCCATACATATATATGGGGAAGTACTAGCTCGAACTCGGTTTTACAGTGAAAACTGCAGGAACTTCAAACCGGCACTAGGAAACAGACTGAGAAACCAGAGTAAAAGTTTCTACTTCAACCCGTTCCCTGTGTGCTAGATGAACGAACTTCTCTCCAGATGCTCAGTTCTGAGAGATAAGTGTGTGTGAAAGCCGTCCTTCACGTAACTTGTTGAGAACACAAAGTTTCTTTTAAGTTGCAAACTCCCCTTCATACATATATATGGGGAGGTACTAGCTTCAACTCAGTTTTACAGTGAAAACTACAGGAACTTCAAACCGGCACTAGGAAACAGACTGAGAAACCAGAGTAAAAGTTACACCTACAACCCGTTCCTTTTGTGCTAAATGAACGAACGTCTCTCCACATGCTCAGTTCTGAGAGATAAGTGTGTGTGAAAGCCGTCCTTCACCTAGCTTGTTGGGAACACAAAGTTTCTTTTCAGTTGCAAACTCCACTCCATTCATATATATGTGGAAGTACGAGCTCGAACTCGGTTTTACAGTGAAAACTGCAGTAACTTCATACCGGCACTAGGAAACAGATTGGGAAACCAGAGTAAGAGTTTCTCCTGCAACACGTTCCCTTTGTGCTAGATGAACGAACGTCTCTCCACATGCTCAGTTCTGAGACATAAGTGTGTGAGAAAGCCGTCCTTCACCTAGCTTCTTGGGAAGACAAAGTTTCTTTTCACTTGCAAACACCACTTCCTACATATATATGGGAATGTACGAGCTGCAACTCAGTTTTACAGTGAAAACTGCAGTAACTACAAACCGGCACTAGGAAACAGACTGAGAAACCAGAGTAATAGTTTCTCCTGCAACCCGTTCCCTTTGTGCTAGATGAACGAAAGTTTCTCCACATGCTCAATTCTGTGAGATAAATGTGTGTGAAAGCCGTCCTTCACCTATCTTGTTGGGAGCACAAAGTTTCTTTCAATTGCAAACTCCACACCATACGTATATATGGGTATGTACGAGCTGCAACTCGGTTTTAGAGTGAAAACTGCAGTAACTTCAAACAGGCGCTAGGAAACAGACTGCGAAACCAGAGTAAAAGTTTCTCCTGGAACACGTTCCCTTTGTGTTAGATGAACAAACGTCTCTCCACATGCTCTGTTCTGAGAGATATGTGTGTGTGAAAGCCGTCCTTCACCTAGCTTGTTGGGAACACAAAGTTTCTTTTCACTTGCAAACTCCACTCCATACATATATATGGTGATGTAAGAGCTCCAACTCGGTTTTTCAGTGAAAACTGCAGTAACTTCAAATACGTCACTAGGAAACAGACTGACAAACCAGAGTAAAAGTTTCTACTTCAACCCGTTCCCTGTGTGCTAGATGAACGAACTTCTCTCCACATGCTCAGTTCTGAGATTTAAGTGTGTGTGAAAGCCGTCCTTCACCTAGCTTGTTGGGAACAGAAAGTATCTTTTCACTTGCAAACACCACTGCATACATATATATGGGGAGGTACGAGCTCCAACCCGCTTTTACAGTGAAAACTGCTGTAACTTCAAACCGTCGCTAGGAAACAGACTGAGAATCCAGAGTAAAGTTTCACCTGCAACCCGTTCCCTTTGTGCTAGATGAACGAACGTCTCTCCACATGCTCAGTTCTGAGAGATAAGTGTGTGTGAAAGCCGTCCTTTACCTAGCTTGTTGGGAAAACATAGTTTCTTTTCAGTTGCAAACTCCACTCCATACATATATATGGGGAGGTACGAGCTCCAACTCGGTTTTACAGTGAAAAATGCAGTAACTTCAAACCGGCACTAGGAAACAGACTGAGAATTCAGAGTAAAAGTTACACCTGCAACCCGTTCCTTTTGTGCTAGATGAACGAACGTCTCTCCACATGCTCAGTTCTGAGAGATAATTGTGTGTGAAAGCCATCCTTCACCTAGCTTGTTGGGAACACAAAGTTTCTTTTCAGTTGCAAACTCCACTCCATTCATATATATGTGGAAGTACGAGCTCCAACTCGGTTTTACAGCGAAAACTGCAGTAACTTCAAACCGGCACTAGGAAACAGACTGGGAAACCAGAGTAAGAGTTTCTCCTGCAACCCGTTCCCTTTGTGCTAGATGAATGAACGTCTCTCCACATGCTCAGTTCTGAGACATAAGTGTGTGTGAAAGCCGTCCTTCACCTAGCTTCTTGGGAAGACAAAGTTTCTTTTCACTTGCAAACACCACTCCCTACATATATATGGGGATGTAAGAGCTGCAACTCAGTTTTACAGTGAAAACTGCAGTAACTTCAAACCGGCACTAGGAAACAGACTGAGAAACCAGAGTAATAGTTTCTCCTGCAACCCGTTCCCTTTGTGCTAGATGAACGAACGTTTCTCCACATGCTCAATTCTGAGAGATAAATGTGTGTGAAAGCCGTCCTTCACCTACCTTGTTGGGAGCACAAAGTTTCTTTCAATTGCAAACTCCACTCCATACGTATATATGGGTATGTACGAGCTGCAACTCGGTTTTAGAGTGAAAACTGCAGTAACTTCAAACCGGCGCTAGGAAAAGGCTGCGAAACCAGAGTAAAAGTTTCTCCTGGAACCCGTTCCATTTGTGCTAGATGAACGAAAGTCTCTCCACATGCTCTGTTCCGAGAGATAAGTGTGTGTGAAAGCCTTCCTTCATCTAGCTTGTAGTGAACACAAAGTTTCTTTTCACTTGCAAACTCCACTCCATACATATATATGGGGAGGTACGAGCTCCAACTGAGTTTTACAGTGAAAACTGCAGGAACTTCAAACCGGCACTAGGAAACAGACTGAGAAACCAGAGTAAAAGTTTCTCCTGTAAACCATTCCCTTTGTGCTAGATGAACGAAAGTCTCTCCACATGCTCAGTTCTGAGAGATAACTGTGTGTGAAAGCCGTCCTTCACCTAGCTTGTTGGGAACACAAAGATTCTTTTCAGTTGCAAACTCCACTCCATACATATATATGGTAAGGTACTAGCTCCAACTCGGTTTTACAGTGAAAACTGCAGGAACTTCAAACCGGCACTAGGAAACAGACTGAGAAACCAGAGTAAAAGTTTCTACTTCAACCCGTTCCCTGTGTGCTAGATGAACGAACTTCTCTCCACATGCTCAGTTCTCAGAGATAAGTGTGTGTGAAAGCCGTCCTTAACGTAACTTGTTGGGAACACAAAGTTTCTTTTCAGTAGCAAACTCCCCTCCATACATATATATGGGGAGGTACCTGCTCCAACTCAGTTTTACAGTGAAAACTACAGGAATTTCAAACCGGCACTAGGAAACAGACTGAGAAACCAGAGTAAAAGTTTCTCCAGCAACCCGTTCCCTTTGTGCTAGATGAACGAACGTCTCTCCACATGCTCAGTTCTGAGATTTAAGTGTGTGTGAAAGCCGTCCTTCACCTAGCTTGTTGGGAACACAAAGTTTCTTTTCACTTGCAAACACCACTGCATACATATATATGGGGAGGTACGAGCTCCAACCCGCTTTTACAGTGAAAACTGCTGTAACTTCAAACCGTCGCTAGGAAACAGACTGAGAATCCAGAGTAAAGTTTCACCTGCAACCTGTTCCCTTTGTGCTAGATGAACGAACGTCTCTCCACATGCTCAGTTCTGAGAGATAAGTGTGTGTGAAAGCCGTCCTTTACCTAGCTTGTTGGGAACACAAAGTTTCTTTTCATTTGCAAACTCCAATCCATACATATATATGGGGAGGTACGAGCTCCAACTCGGTGTTACAGTGAAAAATGCAGTAACTTCAAACCGGCAATAGGAAACAGACTGAGAAACCAGAGTAAAAGTTTCACCTGCAACCCGTTCCTTTTGTGCTAGTTGAACGAACGTCTCTCCACATGCTCAGTTCTGAGAGATAAGTGTGTGTGAAAGCCGTCCTTCACCTAGCTTCTTGGGAAGACAAAGTTTCTTTTCACTTGCAAACACCACTCCCTACATATATATGGGGATGTACGAGCTGCAACTCAGTTTTACAGTGAAAACTGCAGTAACTTCAAACCGGCACAAGGAAACAGACTGAGAAACCAGAGTAATAGTTTCTCCTGCAACCCGTTCCCTTTGTGCTAGATGAACGAACGTTTCTCCACATGCTCAATTCTGAGAGATAAATGTGTGTGAAAGCCGTCCTTCACCTATCTTGTTGGGAGCACAAAGTTTCTTTCAATTGCAAACTCCACTCCATTCTTATATATGGGTATGTACGATCTGCAACTCGGTTTTACAGTGAAAACTGCAGTAACTTCAAACCGGCACTAGGAAACAGACTGCGAAACCAGAGTAAAAGTTTCTCCTGGAACCCGTTCCCTTTCTGTTAGATGAACAAACGTCTCTCCACATGCTCTGTTCTGAGAAATAAGTGTGTGTGAAAGCCGTCCTTCACCTAGCTTGTTGGGAACACAAAGTTTCTTTTCACTTGAAAACTCCACTCCATACATATATATGGTGATGTACGAGCTCCAACTCGGTTTTACAGTGAAAACTGCAGTAACTTCAAATACGGCACTAGGAAACAGACTGAGAAACCAGAGTAAAAGTTTCTCCTCAACCCGTTCCATTTGTGCTAGATGAACGAAAGTCTCTCCACATGCTCAGTTCCGAGAGATAAGTGTGTGTGAAAGCCGTTCTTCACCTAGCTTGTAGGGAACACAAAGTTTCTTTTCACTTGCAAACTACACTCCATACATATATATGGGGAGGTACGAGCTCCAACTGAGTTTTACAGTGAAAACTGCAGTAACTTCAAACCGGCACTAGGAAACAGACTGAGAAACGAGAGTAAAAGTTTCTCCTGCAAACCATTCCCTTTGTGCTAGATGAACGAACGTCTCTCCACATGCTCAGTTCTGAGAGATAAGTGTGTGTGAAAGTCGTCCTTCACCTAGCTTGTTGGGAACACAAAGTTTTTTTCAGTTGCAAACTCCACTCCATAAATATATATGTGGAGGTTCTAGCTACAATTCCGTTTTACCGTGAAAACTGCAGTAACTTCAAACCAGCGCTAGGAAACAGAATGAGAAACCAGAGTAAAAGTTTCTCCTGCAACCCGTTCCCTTTGTGCTAGATGAATGAACGTCTCTCCACATGCTCAGTTCTGAGAGATAAGTGTGTGTGAAAGCCGACCTTCAACTAGCTTGTTGGGAACACAAAGTATCTTTTCACTTGCAAACACCACTCCATACATATATATGGGGATGTACGAGCTGCAACTCGGTTTTACAGTGAAAACAGCAGTAACTTCTAAACCGGCGCTAGGAAACAGACAGAGAAACCAGAGTAAAAGTTTCTCCTGCAATCCGTTCCCTTTGTGCTAGATGAACGAACGTCTCTCCACATTCTCAGTTCGGCGAGAAAAGTGTGTGTGAAAGCCGTCCTTCACCTAGCTTGTAGGGAACACAAAGTTTCTTTTCAGTTGCAAATTCCACTCCATACATATATATGGGGAGGTACGAGCTCCAACTCGGTTTTACAGTGAAAACTGCAGTAACTTCAAAACGGCACTAGGAAACAGACTGAGAAAGCAGAGTAAAAGTTTCTCCTGCAACCCGTTCCCTTTGTGCTAGATGAACGAACGTCTCTCCACATGCTCAGTTCTGAGAGATAAGTGTGTGTGAAAGCCGTCGTTCACCTAGCTTGTTGGGAACACACAGTTTCTTTTCAGTTGCAAACTCCACTCCATACATATATATGGGTAGGTACGAGCTCCAACTCAATTTTACAGTGAACACTGCAGTAACTTCAAACCGGCACTAGGAAACAGACTGAGAAACCAGAGTAAAAGTTTCCCCTGCAAACATTTCCCTTTGAGCTAGATGAACGAACGTCTCTCCACATGCTCAGTTCTGAGAAATAAGTGTGTGTGAAAGCCGTCCTTCACCTAGCTTGTTGGGAACACACAGATTCTTTTCACTTGCAAACTCCACTCCATACATATATATGGTGATGTACGAGCTCCAACTCGGTTTTACAGTGAAAACTGCAGGAACTTCAAACAGGCAATAGAAAAAAGACTGAGAAAACACAATAAAAGTTTCTACTTCAACCCGTTCCCTGTGTGCTAGATGAACGAACTTCTCTCCACATGCTCAGTTCTCAGAGATAAGTGTGTGTGAAAGCCGTCCTTCACGTAACTTGTTTTGAACACAAAGTTTCTTTTCAGTAGCAAAATCCCCTCCATACATATATATGGGGAGGTACCTGCTCCAACTCAGTTTTACAGTGAAAACTACAGGAATTTCAAACCGGCACTAGGAAACAGACTGAGAAACCAGAGTAAAAGTTTCTCCAGCAAACCGTTCCCTTTGTGCTAGATGAACGAACGTCTCTCCACATGCTCAGTTCTGAGATTTAAGTGTGTGTGAAAGCCGTCCTTCACCTAGCTTGTTGGGAACACAAAGTATCTTTTCACTTGCAAACACAACTGCATACATATATATGGGGAGGTACGAGCTCCAACCCGCTTTTACAGTGAAAACTGCTGTAACTTCAAACCGTCGCTAGGAAACAGACTGAGAATCCAGAGTAAAGTTTCACCTGCAACCCGTTCCCTTTGTGCTAGATGAATGAACGTCTCTCCACATGCTCAGTTCTGAGAGATAAGTGTGTGTGAAAGCCGTCCTTTACCTAGCTTGTTGGGAACACAAAGTTTCTTTTCATTTGCAAACTCCACTCCATATATATATATATGGGGAGGTACGAGCTCCAACTCGGTGTTACAGTGAAAAATGCAGTAACTACAAACCGGCACTAGGAAACAGACTGAGAAACCAGACTAAAAGTTTCACCTGCAACCCGTTCCTTTTGTGCTAGATGAACGAACGTCTCTCCACATGCTCAGTTCTGAGAGATAAGTGTGTGTGAACGCCGTCCTTCACCTAGCTTGTTGGGAACACAAAGTTTCTTTTCAGTTGCAAACTCCACTCCATTCATATATATGTGGAAGTACGAGCTCCAACTCTGTTTTACAGTGAAAACTGCAGTAACTTCAAACCGGCACTAGGAAACAGACTGCGAAACCAGAGTAAAAGTTTCTCCTGGAATCCGTTCCCTTTCTGTTAGATGAACAAACGTCTCTCCACATGCTCTGTTCTGAGAGATAAGTGTGTGTGAAAGCCGTCCTTCACCTAGCTTGTTGGGAACACAAAGTTTCTTTTCACTTGAAAACTCCACTCCATACATATATATGGTGATGTACGAGCTCCAACTCGGTTTTACAGTGAAAACTGCAGTAACTTCAAATACGGCACTAGGAAACAGACTGAGAAACCAGAGTAAAAGTTTCTCCTCAACCCGTTCCATTTGTGCTAGATGAACGAAAGTCTCTCCACATGCTCAGTTCCGAGAGATAAGTGTGTGTGAAAGCCGTTCTTCACCTAGCTTGTAGGGAACACAAAGTTTCTTTTCACTTGCAAACTACACTCCATACATATATATGGGGAGGTACGAGCTCCAACTGAGTTTTACAGTGAAAACTGCAGTAACTTCAAACCGGCACTAGGAAACAGACTGAGAAACGAGAGAAAAAGTTTCTCCTGCAAACCATTCCCTTTGTGCTAGATGAACGAACGTCTCTCCACATGCTCAGTTCTGAGAGATAAGTGTGTGTGAAAGCCGTCCTTCACCTAGCTTGTTGGGAACACAAAGTTTCTTTTCAGTTGCAAACTCCACTCCTTACATATATATGGGTAGGTACGAGCTCCAACTCAATTTTACAGTGAAAACTGCAGTAACATCAAACCGGCACTAGGAAACAGACTGGGAAACCAGAGTAAAAGTTTTTCCTGCAATCAGTTCCCTTTGAAATAGATGAACGAAAGTCTCTCCACATGCTCAGTTCTGAGAGATAAGTGTGTGTGAAAGCCGTCCTTCACCTAGCTTGTTGGGAACACAAAGTTTTTTTTCATTTGCAAACTCCACTCCATAAATATATATGGGGAGGTTCTAGCTCCAATTCCGTTTTACCGTGAAAACTGCAGTAACTTCAAACCAGCGCTAGGAAACAGACTGAGAAACCAGAGTAAAAGTTTCTCCTGCAACCCGTTCCCTTTGTGCTAGATGAACGAACATCTCTCCACATGCTCAGTTCTGAGAGATAAGTGTGTGTGAAAGCCGTCCTTCAACTAGCTTGTTGGGAACACAAAGTTTCTTTTCACTTGCAAACACCAATCCATACATATATATGGAGATGTACGAGCTGCAACTCGGTTTTACAGTGAAAACAGCAGTAACTTCTAAACCGGCGCTAGGAAACAGACAGAGAAACCAGAGTAAAAGTTTCTCCTACAATCCGTTCCCTTTGTGCTAGATGAACGAACGTCTCTCCATATTCTCAGTTCGGAGAGAAAAGTGTGTGTGAAAGCCGTCCTTCACCTAGCTTGTAGGGAAAACAAAGTTTCTTTTCAGTTGCAAATTCCACTCCATACATATATATGGGGTGGTACCTGCTCCAACTCAGTTTTACAGTGAAAACTACAGGAATTTCAAACCGGCACTAGGAAACAGACTGAGTAACCAGAGTAAAAGTTTCTCCAGCAACCCGTTCCCTTTTTGCTAGATGAACGAACGTCTCTCCACATGCCCATTTCTGAGATTTAAGTGTGTGTGAAAGCCGTCCTTCACCTAGCTTGTTGGGAACACAAAGTATCTTTTCACTTGCAAACACCACTGCATACATATATATGGGGAGGTACGAGCTCCAACTCGGTGTTACAGTGAAAAATGCAGTAACTTCAAACCGGCACTAGGAAACAGACTGAGAAACCAGAGTAAAAGTTTCACCTGCAACCCGTTCCTTTTGTGCTAGATGAACGAACGTCTCTCCACATGCTCAGTTCTGAGAGATAAGTGTGTGTGAAAGCCATACTTCACCTAGCTTGTTGGGAACACAAAGTTTCTTTTCAGTTGCTAACTCCACTCCCTTCATATATATGTGGAAGTACGAGCTCCAACTCCGTTTTACAGTGAAAACTGCAGTAAATTCAAACCGGCACAAGGAAACAGACTGAGAAACCAGAGTAATAGTTTCTCCTGCAACCCGTTCCCTTTGTGCTAGATGAACGAACGTTTCTCCACATGCTCAATTCTGAGAGATAAATGTGTGTGAAAGCCGTCCTTCACCTATCTTGTTGGGAGCACAAAGTTTCTTTCAATTGCAAACTCCACTCCATACTTATATATGGGTATGTACGAGCTGCAACTCGGTTTTACAGTGAAAACTGCAGTAACTTCAAACCGGCACTAGGAAACAGACTGCGAAACCAGAGTAAAAGTTTCTCCTGGAATCCGTTCCCTTTCTGTTAGATGAACAAACGTCTCTCCACATGCTCTGTTCTGAGAGATAAGTGTGTGTGAAAGCCATCCTTCACCTAGCTTGTTGGGAACACAAAGTTTCTTTTCAGTTGCAAACTCCCCTCCATACATATATATGGGGAGGTACCTGCTCCAACTCAGTTTTACAGTGAAAACTACAGGAATTTCAAACCGGCACTAGGAAACAGACTGAGTAACCAGAGTAAAAGTTTCTCCAGCAACCCGTTCCCTTTGTGCTAGATGAACGAACGTCTCTCCACATGCCCAGTTGTGAGATTTAAGTGTGTGTGAAAGCCGTCCTTCACCTAGCTTGTTGGGAACACAAAGTATCTTTTCACTTGCAAACACCACTGCATACATATATATGGGGAGGTACGAGCTCTAACCCACTTTTACAATGAAAACTGCTGTAACTTCAAACCGTCGCTAGGAAACAGACTGAGAATCCAGAGTAAAGTTTCACCTGCAAACCGTTCCCTTTGTGCTAGATGAACGAACGTCTCTCCACATGCTCAGTTCTGAGAGATAAGTGTGTGTGAAAGCCGTCCTTTACCTAGCTTGTTGGGAACACAAAGTTTCTTTTCATTTGCAAACTCCACTCCATACATATATATGGGGAGGTAAGAGCTCCAACTCGGTGTTACAGTGAAAAATGCAGTAACTTCAAACCGGCACTAGGAAACAGACTGAGAAACCAGAGTAAAAGTTTCACCTGCAACCCGTTCCTTTTGTGCTAGATGAACGAACGTCTCTCCACATGCTCAGTTCTGAGAGATAAGTGTGTGTGAAAGCCGTCCTTCACCTAGCTTGTTGGGAACACAAAGTTTCTTTTCAGTTGCAAACTCCACTCCATTCATATATATGTGGAAGTACGAGCTCCAACTCGGTTTTACAGTGAAAACTGCAGTAACTTCAAACCGGCACTAGGAAACAGACTGAGAAAGCAGAGTAAAAGTTTATCCTGCAACCCGTTCCCTTTGTGCTAGATGAACGAACGTCTCTCCACATGCTCAGTTCTGAGAGATAAGTGTGTGTGAAAGCCGTCCTTCACCTAGCTTGTGGGAACACACAGTTTCTTTTCAGTTGCAAACTCCACTCCATACATATATATGGGTAGGTACGAGCTGCAACTCAATTTTACAGTGAACACTGCAGAAACTTCAAACCGGCACTAGGAAACAGACTGAGAAACCAGAGTAAAAGTTTCCCCTGCAACCATTTCCCTTTGACCTAGATGAACGAACGTCTCTCCACATGCTCAGTTCTGAGAAATAAGTGTGTGTGAAAGCCGTCCTTCACCTAGCTTGTTGGGAACACACAGTTTCTTTTCAGTTGCAAACTCCACTCCATACATATATATGGGTAGGTACGAGCTCCAACTCAATTTTACAGTGAACACTGCAGTAACTTCAAACCGGCACTAGGAAACAGACTGAGAAACCAGAGTAAAAGTTTCCCCTGCAACCATTTCCCTTTGAGCTAGATGAACGAACGTCTCTCCACATGCTCAGTTCTGAGAAATAAGTGTGTGTGAAAGCCGTCCTTCACCTAGCTTGTTGGGAACACACAGTTTCTTTTCAGTTGCAAACTCCACTCCATACATATATATGTATAGGTACGAGCTCCAACTCAATTTTACAGTGAACACTGCAGTAACTTCAAACCAGCGCTAGGAAACAGACTGAGAAACCAGAGTAAAAGTTTCTCCTGCAACCCGTTCCCTTTGTGCTAGATGAACGAACGTCTCTCCACATGCTCAGTTCTGAGAGATAAGTGTGTGTGAAAGCCGTCCTTCAAATTGCTTGTTGGGAACACAAAGTTTCTTTTCACTTGCAAACATCACTCCATACATATATATGGAGATGTACGAGCTGCAACTCGGTTTTACAGTGAAAACAGCAGTAACTTCTAAACTGGCGCTAGGAAACAGACAGAGAAACCAGAGTAAAAGTTTCTCCTGCAATCCGTTCCCTTTGTGCTAGATGAACGAACGTCTCTCCACATTCTCAGTTCGGAGAGAAAAGTGTGTGTGAAAGCCGTCCTTCACCTAGCTTGTAGGGAACACAAAGTTTCTTTTCAGTTGCAAAATCCACTCCATACATATATATGGGGAGGTACGAGCTCCAACTCGGTTTTACAGTGAAAACTGCAGAAACTTCAAACCAGCACTAGGAAACAGACTGAGAAAGCAGAGTAAAAGTTTCTCCTGCAACCCGTTCCCTTTGTGCTAGATGAACGAACGTCTCTCCACATGCTCAGTTCTGAGAGATAAGTGTGTGTGAAAGCCGTCTTTCACCTAGCTTGTTGGGAACACACAGTTTCTTTTCAGTTGCAAACTCCACTCCATACATATATATGGGTAGGTACGAGCTCTACCTCAATTTTACAGTGAACAATGCAGTAACTTCAAACCGGCACCAGGAAACAGACTGAGAAACCAGAGTAAAAGTTTCCCCTGCAACCATTTCCCTTTGAGCTAGATGAACGAACGTCTCTCCACATGCTCAGTTCTGAGAAATAAGTGTGTGTGAAAGCCGTCCTTCACCTAGCTTGTTGGGAACACACAGATTCTTTTCACTTGCAAAATCCACTCCATACATATATATGGTGATGTACGAGCTCCAACACGGTTTTACAGTGAAAACTGCAGTAACTTCAAATACGGCACTTGGAAACAGACTGAGAAACCAGAGTAAAAGTTTCTCCTCAACCCGTTCCATTTGTGCTAGTTGAACGAAAGTCTCTCCACATGCTCAGTTCCGAGAGATAAGTGTGTGTGAAAGCCTTCCTTCACCTAGCTTGTAGGGAACACAAAGTTTCTTTTCACTTGCAAACTCCACTCCATCCATATATATGGGGAGGTACGAGCTCCAACTGAGATTTACAGTGAAAACTGCAGTAACTTCAAACCGGCACTAGGAAACAGACTGAGAAACCAGTGTAAAAGTTTCTCCTGTAAACCATTCCTTTTGTGCTAGATGAACGAAAGTCTCTCCACATGCTCAGTTCTGAGATATATCTGTCTGTGAAAGCCGTCCTTCATCTAGCTTCTTGGGAACACAAAGATTCTTTTCAGTTGCAAACTCCACTCCATACATATATATGGGGAGGTACTAGCTCCAACTCGGTTTTACAGTGAAAACTGCAGGAACTTCAAACCGGCACTAGGAAATAGACTGAGAAACCAGAGTAAAATTTTCTACTTCAACCCGTTCCCTGTGTGCTAGATGAACGAAATTCTCTCCACATGCTCAGTTCTCAGAGATAAGTGTGTGTGAAAGCCGTCCTTCACGTAACTTGTTGGGAACACAAAGTTTCTTTTCAGTTGCAAACTCCCCTCCATACATATATATGGGGAGGTACCTGCTCCAACTCAGTTTTACAGTGAAAACTACAGGAATTTCAAACCGGCACTAGGAAACAGACTGAGTAACCAGAGTAAAAGTTTCTCCAGCAACCCGTTCCCTTTGTGCTAGATGAACGAACGTCTCTCCACATGCTCAGTTCTGAGAGATAAGTGTGTGTGAAAGCCGTTCTTCACCTAGCTTGTTGGGAACAGAAAGTTTCTTTTCACTTGCAAACTCCACTCCATAAATATATATGGGGAGGTTCTAGCTCCAATTCCGTTTTACCGTGAAAACTGCAGTAACTTCAAACCAGCGCTAGGAAACAGACTGAGAAACCAGAGTAAATGTTTCTCCTGCAACCCGTTCCCTTTGTGCTAGATGAACGAACGTCTCTCCACATGCTCAGTTCTGAGAGATAAGTGTGTGTGAAAGCCGTCCTTCAACTAGCTTGTTGGGAACACAAAGTTTCTTTTCACTTGCAAACACCACTCCATACATATATATGGAGATGTACGAGCTTCAACTCGGTTTTACAGTGAAAACAGCAGTAACTTCTAAACCGGCGCTAGGAAACAGACAGAGAAACCAGAGTAAAAGATTCTCCTGCAATCCGTTCCCTTTGTGCTAGATGAACGAACGTCTCTCCACATTCTCAGTTCGGAGAGAAAAGTGTGTGTGAAAGCCGTACTTCACCTAGCTTGTAGGGAACACAAAGTTTCTTTTCAGTTGCAAATTCCACTCCATACATATATATGGGGAGGTACGAGCTCCAACTCGGTTTTACAGTGAAAACTGCAGTAACTTCAAACCGGCACTAGGAAACAGACTGAGAAAGCAGAGTAAAAGTTTCTCCTGCAACCCGTTCCCTTTGTGCTAGATGAACGAACGTCTCTCCACATGCTCACTTCTGAGAGATAAGTGTGTGTGAAAGCCGTCCTTCACCAAGCTTGTTGGGAACACACAGTTTCTTTTCAGTTGCAAACTCCACTCCATACATATACATGGGAAGGTACGAGCTCCAACTCAATTTTACAGTGAACACTGCAGTAACTTCAAACCGGCACTAGGAAACAGACTGAGAAACCAGAGTAAAAGTTTCCCCTGCAACCATTTCCCTTTGAGCTAGATGAACGAACGTCTCTCCACATGCTCAGTTCTGAGAAATAAGTGTGTGTGAAAGCCGTCCTTCACCTAGCTTGTTGGGAACACAAAGTTTCTTTTCAGTTGCAAACTCCACTCCATAAATATATATGGGGAGGTTCTAGCTCCAATTCCGTTTTACCGTGAAAACTGCAGTAAATTCAAACCAGCGCTAGGAAACAGACTGAGAAACCAGAGTAAAAGTTTCTCCTGCAACGCGTTCCCTTTGTGCTAGATGAACGAACGTCTCTCCACATGCTCAGTTCTGAGATATAAGTGTGTGTGAAAGCCGTCCTTCAACTAGCTTGTTGGGAACACAGTTTCTTTTCACTTGCAAACACCACTCCATACATATATATGGAGATGTACGAGCTGCAACTCGGTTTTACAGTGAAAACTGCAGTAACTTCTAAACCGGCGCTAGGAAACAGACAGAGAAACCAGAGTAAAAGTTTCTCCTGCAATCCGTTCCCTTTGTGCTAGATGAACGAACGTCTCTCCACATTCTCAGTTCGGCGAGAAAAGTGTGTGTGAAAGCCGTCCTTCACCTAGCTTGTAGGGAACACAAAGTTTCTTTTCAGTTGCAAATTCCACTCCATACATATATATGGGGAGGTACGAGCTCCAACTCGGTTTTACAGTGAAAACTGCAGTAACTTCAAACCGGCACTAGGAAACAGACTGAGAAAGCAGAGTAAAAGTTTCTCCTGCAAACGGTTCCCTTTGTGCTAGATGAACGAACGTCTCTCCACATGCTCAGATCTGAGAGATAAGTGTGTGTGAAAGCCGTCCTTCACGTAGCTTGTTGGGAACACACAGTTTCTTTTCAGTTGCAAACTCCACTCCATACATATATATGGGTAGGTACGAGCTCCAACTCAATTTTACAGTGAACACTGCAGTAACTTGAAACCGGCACTAGGAAACAGACTGAGAAACCAGAGTAAAAGTTTCCCCTGCAAACATTTCCCTTTGAGCTAGATGAACGAACGTCTCTACACATGCTCAGTTCTGAGAAATAAGTGTGTGTGAAAGCCGTCCTTCACCTAGCTTGTTGGGAACACACAGATTCTTTTCACTTGCAAACTCCACTCCATACATATATATGGTGATGTACGAGCTCCAACTCGGTTTTACAGTGAAAACTGCAGTAACTTCAAATACGGCACTAGGAAACAGACTGAGAAACCAGAGTAAAAGTTTCTCCTCATCCCGTTCCATTTGTGCTAGATGAACGAAAGTCTCTCCACATGCTCAGTTCCGAGACATAAGTGTGTGTAAGCCTTCCTTCATCTAGCTTGTAGGGAACACAAAGTTTCTTTTCACTTGCAAACTCCACTCCATACATATATATGGGGAGGTACGAGCTCCAACTGAGTTTTACAGTGAAAACTGCAGTAACTTCAAACCGGCACTAGGAAACAGACTGAGAAACCAGAGTAAAAGTTTCTCCTGTAAACCATTCCCTTTGTGCTAGATGAACGAAAGTCTCTCCACATGCTCAGTTCTGAGAGATAACTGTGTGTGAAAGCCGTCCTTCACCTAGCTTGTTTGGAACACAAAGATTCTTTTCAGTTGCAAACTCCACTCCATACATATATATGGGGAGGTACTAGCTCCAACTCGGTTTTACAGTGAAAACTGCAGGAACTTCAAAACGGCACTAGGAAACAGACTGAGAAACCAGAGTAAAAGTTTCTACTTCAACCCGTTCCCTGTGTGCTAGATGAACGAACGTCTCTCCACATGCTCAGTTCTGAGAGATAAGTGTGTGTGAAAGCCGTCCTTCACCTAGCTTGTTGGGAACACAAAGTTTCTTTTCTGTTGCAAACTCCACTCCATTCATATATATGTGGAAGTACGAGCTCCAACTCGGTTTTACAGTGAAAACTGCAGTAACTTCAAACCGGCACTAGGAAACAGACTGGGAAACCAGAGTAAGAGTTTCTTCTGCAAGCCGTTCCCTTTGTGCTAGATGAACGAACGTCTCTCCACATGCTCAGTTCTGAGAGATAAGTGTGTGTGAAAGCCGTCCTTCACCTAGCTTCTTGGGAAGACAAAGTTTCTTTTCACATGCAAACACCACTCCCTACATATATATGGGGATGTACGAGCTGAAACTCAGTTTTACAGTGAAAACTGCAGTAACTTCAAACCGGCACAAGGAAAAAGACTGAGAAACAAGAGTAATAGATTCTCCTGCAACCCGTTCCCTTTGTGCTAGATGAACGAACGTTTCTCCACATGCTCAATTCTGAGAGATAAATGTGTGTGAAAGCCGTCCTTCACCTATCTTGTTGGGAGCAAAAAGTTTCTTTCAATTGCATCTCCACACCATACTTATATATGGGTATGTACGAGCTGCAACTCGGTTTTACAGTGAAAACTGCAGTAACTTCAAACCGGCACTAGGAAACAGACTGCGAAACCAGAGTAAAAGTTTCTCCTGGAACCCGTTCCCTTTCTGTTAGATGAACAAACGTCTCTCCACATGCTCTTTTCTGAGAGATAAGTGTGTGTGAAAGCCGTCCTTCACCTAGCTTGTTGGGAACACAAAGTTTCTTTTCACTTGAAAACTCCACTCCATACATATATATGGTGATGTACGAGCTCCAACTCGGTTTTACAGTGAAAACTGCAGTAACTTCAAATACGGCACTAGGAAACAGACTGAGAAACCAGAGTAAAATTTCTCCCCAACCCGTTCCATTTGTGCTAGATGAACGAAAGTCTCTCCACATGATCAGTTCCGAGAGATAAGTGTGTGTGAAAGCCGTTCTTCACCTAGCTTGTAGGGAACACAAAGTTTCTTTTCACTTGCAAACTCCACTCCATACATATATATGGGGAGGTTCGAGCTCCAACTGAGTTTTACAGTGAAAACTGCAGTAACTTCAAACCGGCACTAGGAAACAGACTGAGAAACGAGAGTAAAACTTTCTCCTGAAAACCATTCCCTTTGTGCTAGATGAACGAACGTCTCTCCACATGCTCACTTCTGAGAGATAAGTGTGTGTGAAAGCCGTCCTTCACCTAGCTTGTTGGGAACACAAAGTTTCTTTTCAGTTGCAAACTCCACTCCATACATATATATGGGTAGGTACGAGCTCCAACTCAATTTTACAGTGAAAACGGCAGTAACTTCAAACCGGCACTAGGAAACAGACTGGGAAACCAGAGTAAAAGTTTTTCCTGCAACCAGTTCCCTTTGAGCTAGATGAACGAACGTCTCTCCACATGCTCAGTTCTGAGAGATAAGTGTTTGTGAAAGCCGTCCTTCACCTAGCTTGTTGGGAACACAAAGTTTCTTTTCAGTTGCAAACTCCACTCCATAAATATATATGGGGAGGTTCTAGCTCCAATTCCGTTTTACCGTGAAAACTGCAGTAACTTCAAACCAGCGCTAGGAAACAGACTGAGAAACCAGAGTAAAAGTTTCTCCTGCAACCCGTTCCCTTTGTGCTAGATGAACGAAAGTCTCTCCACATGCTCAGTTCTGAGAGATAAGTGTGTGTGAAAGCCGTCCTTCAACTAGCTTGTTGGGAACACAAAGTTTCTTTTCAGTTGCAAATTCCACTCCATAGATATATATGGGGTGGTACTAGATCCAACTCGGTTTTACAGTGAAAACTGCAGGAACTTCAAACCGGCACTAGGAAACAGACTGAGAAACCAGAGTAAAAGTTTCTCCTGCCACCCGTTCCCTTTGTGCTAGATGAACGAACGTCTATCCACATGCTCAGTTCTGAGAGATAATTGTGTGTGAAAGCCGTCCTTCACCTAGCTTGTTGGGAACACAAAGTTCCTTTTCAGTTGCAGACTCAAATCCATACATATATATGGGGAGGTACAAGCTCCAACTCGGTTTTACACTGAAAAATTCATTAACTTCTAACCGGCATTAGATAACAGACTGAGAAACCAGAGTAAAAATTTCCCCTTCAACCAGTTCCCTTTGTGCTACATGAAAGAAAGTCTCTCCACATGCTCAGTTCTGAGACATAAGTGTGTGTGAAAGCGTCTTTCACGTAGCATGTTGAGAACACAAAGTTTCTTTTCAGTTGCAATCTCCACTCCATACATATATATGGGGAGGTACGATCTCCAACTCGGTTTTACAGTGAAAACTGCAGGAACCTCAAACAGGCACTAGGAAACAGACTGAGAAAACTGAGTAAAAGTTTCTCCTGCAAACCGTTCCCTTTGTGCTAGATGAACGAACATCTCTCCACATGCTCAGTTCTGAGAGATACGTGTGTGTGAAAGCCGTCCTTCACCTAGCTTGTTGGGAACACAAAGTTTCTTTTCTGTTGCAAACTCCACTCCATTCATATATATGTGGAAGTACGAGCTCCAACTCGGTTTTACAGTGAAAACTGCAGTAACTTCAAACCGGCACTAGGAAACAGACTGGGAAACCAGAGTAAGAGTTTCTTCTGCAAGCCGTTCCCTTTGTGCTAGATGAACGAACGTCTCTCCACATGCTCAGTTCTGAGAGATAAGTGTGTGTGAAAGCCGTCCTTCACCTAGCTTCTTGGGAAGACAAAGTTTCTTTTCACATGCAAACACCACTCCCTACATATATATGGGGATGTACGAGCTGAAACTCAGTTTTACAGTGAAAACTGCAGTAACTTCAAACCGGCACAAGGAAAAAGACTGAGAAACAAGAGTAATAGATTCTCCTGCAACCCGTTCCCTTTGTGCTAGATGAACGAACGTCTCTCCACATGCTCAGTTCTGAGAGATAAATGTGTGTGAAAGCCGTCCTTCACCTATCTTGTTGGGAGCAAAAAGTTTCTTTCAATTGCATCTCCACACCATACTTATATATGGGTATGTACGAGCTGCAACTCGGTTTTACAGTGAAAACTGCAGTAACTTCAAACCGGCACTAGGAAACAGACTGCGAAACCAGAGTAAAAGTTTCTCCTGGAACCCGTTCCCTTTCTGTTAGATGAACAAACGTCTCTCCACATGCTCTTTTCTGAGAGATAAGTGTGTGTGAAAGCCGTCCTTCACCTAGCTTGTTGGGAACACAAAGTTTCTTTTCACTTGAAAACTCCACTCCATACATATATATGGTGATGTACGAGCTCCAACTCGGTTTTACAGTGAAAACTGCAGTAACTTCAAATACGGCACTAGGAAACAGACTGAGAAACCAGAGTAAAATTTCTCCCCAACCCGTTCCATTTGTGCTAGATGAACGAAAGTCTCTCCACATGATCAGTTCCGAGAGATAAGTGTGTGTGAAAGCCGTTCTTCACCTAGCTTGTAGGGAACACAAAGTTTCTTTTCACTTGCAAACTCCACTCCATACATATATATGGGGAGGTTCGAGCTCCAACTGAGTTTTACAGTGAAAACTGCAGTAACTTCAAACCGGCACTAGGAAACAGACTGAGAAACGAGAGTAAAACTTTCTCCTGAAAACCATTCCCTTTGTGCTAGATGAACGAACGTCTCTCCACATGCTCAGTTCTGAGAGATAAGTGTGTGTGAAAGCCGTCCTTCACCTAGCTTGTTGGGAACACAAAGTTTCTTTTCAGTTGCAAACTCCACTCCATACATATATATGGGTAGGTACGAGCTCCAACTCAATTTTACAGTGAAAACGGCAGTAACTTCAAACCGGCACTAGGAAACAGACTGGGAAACCAGAGTAAAAGTTTATCCTGCAACCAGTTCCCTTTGAGCTAGATGAACGAACGTCTCTCCACATGCTCAGTTCTGAGAGATAAGTGTTTGTGAAAGCCGTCCTTCACCTAGCTTGTTGGGAACACAAAGTTTCTTTTCAGTTGCAAACTCCACTCCATAAATATATATGGGGAGGTTCTAGCTCCAATTCCGTTTTACCGTGAAAACTGCAGTAACTTCAAACCAGCGCTAGGAAACAGACTGAGAAACCAGAGTAAAAGTTTCTCCTGCAACCCGTTCCCTTTGTGCTAGATGAACGAACGTCTCTCCACATGCTCAGTTCTGAGAGATAAGTGTGTGTGAAAGCCGTCCTTCAACTAGCTTGTTGGGAACACAAAGTTTCTTTTCAGTTGCAAATTCCACTCCATAGATATATATGGGGTGGTACTAGATCCAACTCGGTTTTACAGTGAAAACTGCAGGAACTTCAAACCGGCACTAGGAAACAGACTGAGAAACCAGAGTAAAAGTTTCTCCTGCCACCCGTTCCCTTTGTGCTAGATGAACGAACGTCTATCCACATGCTCAGTTCTGAGAGATAAGTGTGTGTGAAAGCCGTCCTTCACCTAGCTTGTTGGGAACACAAATTCCTTTTCAGTTGCAGACTCAAATCCATACATATATATGGGGAGGTACAAGCTCCAACTCGGTTTTACACTGAAAAATTCATTAACTTCTAACCGGCATTAGATAACAGACTGAGAAACCAGAGTAAAAATTTCACCTTCAACCAGTTCCCTTTGTGCTACATGAAAGAAAGTCTCTCCACATGCTCAGTTCTGAGACATAAGTGTGTGTGAAAGCGTCTTTCACGTAGCATGTTGAGAACACAAAGTTTCTTTTCAGTTGCAATCTCCACTCCATACATATATATTTGTAGGTACTAGCTCCAACTCGGTTTTACAGTGAAAACTGCAGGAACCTCAAACAGGCACTAGGAAACAGACTGAGAAAACTGAGTAAAAGTTTCTCCTGCAAACCGTTCCCTTTGTGCTAGATGAACGAACATCTCTCCACATGCTCAGTTCTGAGAGATACGTGTGTGTGAAAGCCGTCCTTCACCTAGCTTGTTGGGAACACAAAGTTTCTTTTCAGTTGCAAACTCCACTCCATTCATATATATGTGGAAGTACGAGCTCCAACTCGGTTTTACAGTGAAAACTGCAGTAACTTCAAACCGGCACTAGGAAACAGACTGAGAAAGCAGAGTAAAAGTTTATCCTGCAACCCGTTCCCTTTGTGCTAGATGAACGAACGTCTCCCACATGCTCAGTTCTGAGAGATAAGTGTGTGTGAAAGCCGTCCTTCACCTAGCTTGTGGGAACACACAGTTTCTTTTCAGTTGCAAACTCCACTCCATACATATATATGGGTAGGTACGAGCTCCAACTCAATTTTACAGTGAACACTGCAGAAACTTCAAACCGGCACTAGGAAACAGACTGAGAAACCAGAGTAAAAGTTTCCCCTGCAACCATTTCCCTTTGACCTAGATGAACGAACGTCTCTCCACATGCTCAGTTCTGAGAAATAAGTGTGTGTGAAAGCCGTCCTTCACCTAGCTTGTTGGGAACACACAGTTTCTTTTCAGTTGCAAACTCCACTCCATACATATATATGGGTAGGTACGAGCTCCAACTCAATTTTACAGTGAACACTGCAGTAACTTCAAACCGGCACTAGGAAACAGACTGAGAAACCAGAGTAAAAGTTTCCCCTGCAACCATTTCCCTTTGAGCTAGATGAACGAACGTCTCTCCACATGCTCAGTTCTGAGAAATAAGTGTGTGTGAAAGCCGTCCTTCACCTAGCTTGTTGGGAACACACAGTTTCTTTTCAGTTGCAAACTCCACTCCATACATATATATGTATAGGTACGAGCTCCAACTCAATTTTACAGTGAACACTGCAGTAACTTCAAACCAGCGCTAGGAAACAGACTGAGAAACCAGAGTAAAAGTTTCTCCTGCAACCCGTTCCCTTTGTGCTAGATGAACGAACGTCTCTCCACATGCTCAGTTCTGAGAGATAAGTGTGTGTGAAAGCCGTCCTTCAAATTGCTTGTTGGGAACACAAAGTTTCTTTTCACTTGCAAACATCACTCCATACATATATATGGAGATGTACGAGCTGCAACTCGGTTTTACAGTGAAAACAGCAGTAACTTCTAAACTGGCGCTAGGAAACAGACAGAGAAACCAGAGTAAAAGTTTCTCCTGCAATCCGTTCCCTTTGTGCTAGATGAACGAACGTCTCTCCACATTCTCAGTTCGGAGAGAAAAGTGTGTGTGAAAGCCGTCCTTCACCTAGCTTGTAGGGAACACAAAGTTTCTTTTCAGTTGCAAAATCCACTCCATACATATATATGGGGAGGTACGAGCTCCAACTCGGTTTTACAGTGAAAACTGCAGAAACTTCAAACCAGCACTAGGAAACAGACTGAGAAAGCAGAGTAAAAGTTTCTCCTGCAACCCGTTCCCTTTGTGCTAGATGAACGAACGTCTCTCCACATGCTCAGTTCTGAGAGATAAGTGTGTGTGAAAGCCGTCCTTCACCTAGCTTGTTGGGAACACACAGTTTCTTTTCAGTTGCAAACTCCACTCCATACATATATATGGGTAGGTACGAGCTCCAACTCAATTTTACAGTGAACAATGCAGTAACTTCAAACCGGCACCAGGAAACAGACTGAGAAACCAGAGTAAAAGTTTCCCCTGCAACCATTTCCCTTTGAGCTAGATGAACGAACGTCTCTCCACATGCTCAGTTCTGAGAAATAAGTGTGTGTGAAAGCCGTCCTTCACCTAGCTTGTTGGGAACACACAGATTCTTTTCACTTGCAAAATCCACTCCATACATATATATGGTGTTGTACGAGCTCCAACTCGGTTTTACAGTGAAAACTGCAGTAACTTCAAATACGGCACTTGGAAACAGACTGAGAAACCAGAGTAAAAGTTACTCCTCAACCCGTTCCATTTGTGCTAGTTGAACGAAAGTCTCTCCACATGCTCAGTTCCGAGAGATAAGTGTGTGTGAAAGCCTTCCTTCACCTAGCTTGTAGGGAACACAAAGTTTCTTTTCACTTGCAAACTCCACTCCATCCATATATATGGGGAGGTACGAGCTCCAACTGAGTTTTACAGTGAAAACTGCAGTAACTTCAAACCGGCACTAGGAAACAGACTGAGAAACCAGTGTAAAAGTTTCTCCTGTAAACCATTCCTTTTGTGCTAGATGAACGAAAGTCTCTCCACATGCTCAGTTCTGAGATCTATCTGTCTGTGAAAGCCGTCCTTCATCTAGCTTCTTGGGAAAACAAAGATTCTTTTCAGTTGCAAACTCCACTCCATACATATATATGGGGAGGTACTAGCTCCAACTCGGTTTTACAGTGAAAACTGCAGGAACTTCAAACCGGCACTAGGAAATAGACTGAGAAACCAGAGTAAAATTTTCTACTTCAACCCGTTCCCTGTGTGCTAGATGAACGAACTTCTCTCCACATGCTCAGTTCTCAGAGATAAGTGTGTGTGAAAGCCGTCCTTCACGTAACTTGTTGGGAACACAAAGTTTCTTTTCAGTTGCAAACTCCCCTCCATACATATATATGGGGAGGTACCTGCTCCAACTCAGTTTTACAGTGAAAACTACAGGAATTTCAAACCGGCACTAGGAAACAGACTGAGTAACCAGAGTAAAAGTTTCTCCAGCAACCCGTTCCCTTTGTGCTAGATGAACGAACGTCTCTCCACATGCTCAGTTCTGAGAGATAAGTGTGTGTGAAAGCCGTCCTTCACCTAGCTTGTTGGGAACACAAAGTTTCTTTTCAGTTGCAAACTCCACTCCATAAATATATATGGGGAGGTTCTAGCTCAAATTCCGTTTTACCGTGAAAACTGCAGTAACTTCAAACCAGCGCTAGGAAACAGACTGAGAAACCAGAGTAAATGTTTCTCCTGCAACCCGTTCCCTTTGTGCTAGATGAACGAACGTCTCTCCACATGCTCAGTTCTGAGAGATAAGTGTGTGTGAAAGCCGTCCTTCAACTAGCTTGTTGGGAACACAAAGTTTCTTTTCACTTGCAAACACCACTCCATACATATATATGGAGATGTACGAGCTACAACTCGGTTTTACAGTGAAAACAGCAGTAACTTCTAAACCGGCGCTAGGAAACAGACAGAGAAACCAGAGTAAAAGTTTCTCCTGCAATCCGTTCCCTTTGTGCTAGATGAACGAACGTCTCTCCACATTCTCAGTTCTGAGAGATAAGTGTGTGTGAAAGCCGTACTTCACCTAGCTTGTAGGGAACACAAAGTTTCTTTTCAGTTGCAAATTCCACTCCATACATATATATGGGGAGGTACGAGCTCCAACTCTGTTTTACAGTGAAAACTGCAGTAACTTCAAACCGGCACTAGGAAACAGACTGAGAAAGCAGAGTAAAAGTTTCTCCTGCAACCCGTTCCCTTTGTGCTAGATGAACGAACGTCTCTCCACATGCTCACTTCTGAGAGATAAGTGTGTGTGAAAGCCGTCCTTCACCTAGCTTGTTGGGAACACACAGTTTCTTTTCAGTTGCAAACTCCACTCCATACATATACATGGGAAGGTACGAGCTCCAACTCAATTTTACAGTGAACACTGCAGTAACTTCAAACCGGCACTAGGAAACAGACTGAGAAACCAGAGTAAAAGTTTCCCCTGCAACCATTTCCCTTTGAGCTAGATGAACGAACGTCTCTCCACATGCTCAGTTCTGAGAAATAAGTGTGTGTGAAAGCCGTCCTTCACCTATCTTGTTGGGAACACAAAGTTTCTTTTCAGTTGCAAACTCCACTCCATAAATATATATGGGGAGGTTCTAGCTCCAATTCCGTTTTACCGTGAAAACTGCAGTAACTTCAAACCAGCACTAGGAAACAGACTGAGAAACCAGAGTAAAAGTTTCTCCTGCAACCCGTTCCCTTTGTGCTAGATGAACGAACGTCTCTCCACATGCTCAGTTCTGAGATATAAGTGTGTGTGAAAGCCGTCCTTCAACTAGCTTGTTGGGAACACAGTTTCTTTTCACTTGCAAACACCACTCCATACATATATATGGAGATGTACGAGCTGCAACTCGGTTTTACAGTGAAAACTGCAGTAACTTCTAAACCGGCGCTAGGAAACAGACAGAGAAACCAGAGTAAAAGTTTCTCCTGCAATCCGTTCCCTTTGTGCTAGATGAACGAACGTCTCTCCACATTCTCAGTTCGGCGAGAAAAGTGTGTGTGAAAGCCTTCCTTCACCTAGCTTGTAGGGAACACAAAGTTTCTTTTCAGTTGCAAATTCCACTCCATACATATATATGGGGAGGTACGAGCTCCAACTCGGTTTTACAGTGAAAACTGCAGTAACTTCAAACCGGCACTAGGAAACAGACTGAGAAAGCAGAGTAAAAGTTTCTCCTGCAACCCGTTCCCTTTGTGCTAGATGAACGAACGTCTCTCCACATGCTCAGATCTGAGAGATAAGTGTGTGTGAAAGCCGTCCTTCACGTAGCTTGTTGGGAACACACAGTTTCTTTTCAGTTGCAAACTCCACTCCATACATATATATGGGTAGGTACGAGCTCCAACTCAATTTTACAGTGAACACTGCAGTAACTTGGAACCGGCACTAGGAAACAGACTGAGAAACCAGAGTAAAAGTTTCCCCTGCAACCATTTCCCTTTGAGCTAGATGAACGAACGTCTCTACACATGCTCAGTTCTGAGAAATAAGTGTGTGTGAAAGCCATCCTTCACCTAGCTTGTTGGGAACACACAGATTCTTTTCACTTGCAAACTCCACTCCATACATATATATGGTGATGTACGAGCTCCAACTCGGTTTTACAGTGAAAACTGCAGTAACTTCAAATACGGCACTAGGAAACAGACTGAGAAACCAGAGTAAAAGTTTCTCCTCATCCCGTTCCATTTGTGCTAGATGAACGAAAGTCTCTCCACATGCTCAGTTCCGAGACATAAGTGTGTGTAAGCCTTCCTTCATCTAGCTTGTAGGGAACACAAAGTTTCTTTTCACTTGCAAACTCCACTCCATACATATATATGGGGAGGTACGAGCTCCAACTGAGTTTTACAGTGAAAACTGCAGTAACTTCAAACCGGCACTAGGAAACAGACTGAGAAACCAGAGTAAAAGTTTCTCCTGTAAACCATTCCCTTTGTGCTAGATGAACGAAAGTCTCTCCACATGCTCAGTTCTGAGAGATAACTGTGTGTGAAAGCCGTCCTTCACCTAGCTTGTTGGGAACACAAAGATTCTTTTCAGTTGCAAACTCCACTCCATACATATATATGGGGAGGTACTAGCTCCAACTCGGTTTTACAGTGAAAACTGCAGGAACTTCAAAACGGCACTAGGAAACAGACTGAGAAACCAGAGTAAAAGTTTCTACTTCAACCCGTTCCCTGTGTGCTAGATGAACGAACTTCTCTCCACATGCTCAGTTCTCAGAGATAAGTGTGTGTGAAAGCCGTCCTTCACGTAACTTGTTGGGAACACAAAGTTTCTTTTCAGTTGCAAACTCCCCTCCATACATATATATGGGGAGGTACCTGCTCCAACTCAGTTTTACAGTGAAAACTACAGGAATTTCAAACCGGCACTAGGAAACAGACTGAGTAACCAGAGTAAAAGTTTCTCCAGCAACCCGTTCCCTTTGTGCTAGATGAACGAACGTCTCTCCACATGCCCAGTTCTGAGATTTAAGTGTGTGTGAAAGCCGTCCTTCACCTAGCTTGTTGGGAACACAAAGTATCTTTTCACTTGCAAACACCACTGCATACATATATATGGGGAGGTACGAGCTCCAACCCGCTTTTACAGTGAAAACTGCTGTAACTTCAAACCGTCGCTAGGAAACAGACTGAGAATCCAGAGTAAAGTTTCACCTGCAACCCGTTCCCTTTGTGCTAGATGAACGAACGTCTCTCCACATGCTCAGTTCTGAGAGATAAGTGTGTGTGAAAGCCGTCCTTTACCTAGCTTGTTGGGAACACAAAGTTTCTTTTCATTTGCAAACTCCATTCCATACATATATATGGGGAGGTACGATCTCCAACTCGGTGTTACAGTGAAAAATGCAGTAACTTCAAACCGGCACTAGGAAACAGACTGAGAAACCAAAGTAAAAGTTTCACCTGCAAACCGTTCCTTTTGTGCTAGATGAACGAACGTCTCTCCACATGCTCAGTTCTGAGAGATAAGTGTGTGTGAAAGCCGTCCTTCACCTAGCTTGTTGGGAACACAAAGTTTCTTTTCTGTTGCAAACACCACTCCATTCATATATATGTGGAAGTACGAGCTCCAACTCGGTTTTACAGTGAAAACTGCAGTAACTTCAAACCGGCACTAGGAAACAGACTGGGAAACCAGAGTAAGAGTTTCTTCTGCAAGCCGTTCCCTTTGTGCTAGATGAACGAACGTCTCTCCACATGCTCAGTTCTGAGAGATAAGTGTGTGTGAAAGCCGTCCTTCACCTAGCTTCTTGGGAAGACAAAGTTTCTTTTCACATGCAAACACCACTCCCTACATATATATGGGGATGTACGAGCTGAAACTCAGTTTTACAGTGGAAACTGCAGTAACTTCAAACCGGCACAAGGAAAAAGACTGAGAAACAAGAGTAATAGATTCTCCTGCAACCCGTTCCCTTTGTGCTAGATGAACGAACGTTTCTCCACATGCTCAATTCTGAGAGATAAATGTGTGTGAAAGCCGTCCTTCACCTATCTTGTTGGGAGCAAAAAGTTTCTTTCAATTGCATCTCCACACCATACTTATATATGGGTATGTACGAGCTGCAACTCGGTTTTACAGTGAAAACTGCAGTAACTTCAAACCGGCACTAGGAAACAGACTGCGAAACCAGAGTAAAAGTTTCTCCTGGAACCCGTTCCCTTTCTGTTAGATGAACAAACGTCTCTCCACATGCTCTTTTCTGAGAGATAAGTGTGTGTGAAAGCCGTCCTTCACCTAGCTTGTTGGGAACACAAAGTTTCTTTTCACTTGAAAACTCCACTCCATACATATATATGGTGATGTACGAGCTCCAACTCGGTTTTACAGTGAAAACTGCAGTAACTTCAAATACGGCACTAGGAAACAGACTGAGAAACCAGAGTAAAATTTCTCCCCAACCCGTTCCATTTGTGCTAGATGAACGAAAGTCTCTCCACATGATCAGTTCCGAGAGATAAGTGTGTGTGAAAGCCGTTCTTCACCTAGCTTGTAGGGAACACAAAGTTTCTTTTCACTTGCAAACTCCACTCCATACATATATATGGGGAGGTTCGAGCTCCAACTGAGTTTTACAGTGAAAACTGCAGTAACTTCAAACCGGCACTAGGAAACAGACTGAGAAACGAGAGTAAAACTTTCTCCTGAAAACCATTCCCTTTGTGCTAGATGAACGAACGTCTCTCCACATGCTCAGTTCTGAGAGATAAGTGTGTGTGAAAGCCGTCCTTCACCTAGCTTGTTGGGAACACAAAGTTTCTTTTCAGTTGCAAACTCCACTCCATACATATATATGGGTAGGTACGAGCTCCAACTCAATTTTACAGTGAAAACGGCAGTAACTTCAAACCGGCACTAGGAAACAGACTGGGAAACCAGAGTAAAAGTTTTTCCTGCAACCAGTTCCCTTTGAACTAGATGAACGAACGTCTCTCCACATGCTCAGTTCTGAGAGATAAGTGTTTGTGAAAGCCGTCCTTCACCTAGCTTGTTGGGAACACAAAGTTTCTTTTCAGTTGCAAACTCCACTCCATAAATATATATGGGGAGGTTCTAGCTCCAATTCCGTTTTACCGTGAAAACTGCAGTAACTTCAAACCAGCGCTAGGAAACAGACTGAGAAACCAGAGTAAAAGTTTCTCCTGCAACCCGTTCCCTTTGTGCTAGATGAACGAACGTCTCTCCACATGCTCAGTTCTGAGAGATAAGTGTGTGTGAAAGCCGTCCTTCAACTAGCTTGTTGGGAACACAAAGTTTCTTTTCAGTTGCAAATTCCACTCCATAGATATATATGGGGTGGTACTAGATCCAACTCGGGTTTACAGTGAAAACTGCAGGAACTTCAAACCGGCACTAGGAAACAGACTGAGAAACCAGAGTAAAAGTTTCTCCTGCCACCCGTTCCCTTTGTGCTAGATGAACGAACGTCTATCCACATGCTCAGTTCTGAGAGATAAGTGTGTGTGAAAGCCGTCCTTCACCTAGCTTGTTGGGAACACAAAGTTCCTTTTCAGTTGCAGACTCAAATCCATACATATATATGGGGAGGTACAAGCTCCAACTCGGTTTTACACTGAAAAATTCATTAACTTCTAACCGGCATTAGATAACAGACTGAGAAACCAGAGTAAAAATTTCCCCTTCAACCAGTTCCCTTTGTGCTACATGAAAGAAAGTCTCTCCACATGCTCAGTTCTGAGACATAAGTGTGTGTGAAAGCGTCTTTCACGTAGCATGTTGAGAACACAAAGTTTCTTTTCAGTTGCAATCTCCACTCCATACATATATATTTGTAGGTACTAGCTCCAACTCGGTTTTACAGTGAAAACTGCAGGAACCTCAAACAGGCACTAGGAAACAGACTGAGAAAACTGAGTAAAAGTTTCTCCTGCAAACCGTTCCCTTTGTGCTAGATGAACGAACATCTCTCCACATGCTCAGTTCTGAGAGATACGTGTGTGTGAAAGCCGTCCTTCACCTAGCTTGATATGTACACAAAGTTTCTTTTCAGTTGCAAAATCCACTCCATACATATATAAGGGGAGGTACCAGCTCCAACTCGGTTTTACAGTGAAAACTGCAGGAACTTCAAACCGGCACTAGGAAACAGACTGAGAAACCAGATTAAAAGTTTCCCCTGCAACCCGTTCCCTTTGTGCTAGATGAACGAATGTCTCTCCACATGCTCAGGTCTGAGAGATAATTGTGTGTGAAAGCCGTCCTTCAGCTAGCTTGTTGGGAACAGAGAGTTTCTTTTCAGTTGCAAACTCCACTCCATATATATATATATGGGGAGGTACTAGCTCCATCCCGGTTTTACAGTGAAAACTGCAAGAACTTCAAACCGGCACTAGGAAACTGTCTGAGAAACCAGAGTAAATGTTTCTCCTGCAACCCGTTCCCTTTGTGCTAGATGAACGAACGTCTCTCCACATGCTCAGTTCTGAGAGATAACTGTGTGTGAAATCCGCACTTCACCTAGCTTGTTGGGAACACAAAGTTCCTTTTCAGTTGCAAACTCCACTCCATATATATATATGGGGAGGTACTAGCTCAAACTCGGTTTTACAGTGAAAACTGCAGGAACTTCAAACCGGCACTAGGAAACAGACTGAGAAACCAGAGTAAAAGTTTCTCCGGCAACCCGTTCCCTTTGTGCTAGATGAACGAACGTCTCTCCACATGCTCAGTTCTGAGGGATAATTGCGTGCAAAAGCCGTCCTTCACCTAGATTGTTGGGAACACAAAGTTTCTTTTCAGTTGCAAACTCCACTCCATACATATATATGGGGAGGCACTAGCTCCAACTGGGTTTTACAGTGTAAACTGCAGGAACTTCAAAGCGGCACTAGGAAACAGACTGAGAAACCAGAGTAAAAGTTTCTAATGCAACACGTTCCCTTTGTTCTAGATGAACGAACGTCTCTCCACATGCTCAGTTCTGAGAGACAGGTGTGTGTGAAAGCCGTCCTTCACCTAGCTTGTTGGGAACACAAAGTTTCTTTTCAGTTGCAAACTCCTCTCCATTAATTTATATGGGGAAGTACTAGCTCCAACTCGGTTTTACAGTGAAAACTGCAGGAACTTAAAACCGGCACTAGGAAACAGACTGAGAAACCAGAGTAAAAGTTTCTCCTGCAACCCGTTCCCTTTGTGCTAGATGAACGAACGTCTCTCCACATGCTCAGTTCTGAGGGATAATTGCGTGCAAAAGCCGTCCTTCACCTAGCTTGTTGGGAACACAAAGTTTCTTTTCAGATGCAAACTCCACTGCTTACATATTTATGGGGAGGTACTGGCTCCAACTCGATTTTACAGTGAAAAGTGCAGGAACTTCAAACCGGCACTAGGAAACAGAGTGAGAAACCAGAGTAAAAGATTCTCCTGCAACCCGTTCCCTTTGTGCAAGATGAACGAACGTCTCTCCACATGCTCAGTTCTGAGAGATAATTGTGTGTGAAAGCCGTCCTTCACCTAGCTTGTTGGGAACACAAAGTTCTTTACAGATGGAAACCCCACTCTTTATATATATATGGGTAGGTACTAGCTCCAACTCTGTTTTACAGTGAAAACTGCAGGAACTTCAAACTGGCACTAGATAACAGACTGAGAAACCAGAGTAAAAATTTCCCCTGCAACCCGTTCCCTTTGTGCTAGATGAACGAACGTCTCTCCACATGCTCATTTCTGAGAGATAAGTGTGTGTGAATGCCGTCCTTCACCTAGCTTTTTGGGAACACAAAGTTTCTTTTCAGTTGCAAACTCCTCTCCATACATATATATGGGGAGGTACCAACTCCAACTCGGTTTTACAGTGAAATCTGCAGGAACTTCAAACCGGCCCTAGGAAACAGACTGAGAAACCAGAGTAAAATTTTCTTCTGCAACCCGTTCCCTTTGTGCTAGATGAACCAACGTCTCTCCACATGCTCAGGTCTGAGAGATAATTGTGTGTGAAAGCCGCCCTTCACCTAGCTTGTTGGGAACAGAAAGTTTCTTTTCAGTTGCAAACTTCACTCCATACATATATATGGGGAGGTACTAGCTCCAACTCGGTTTAACAGTGAAAACTGCAAGAACATCAAACCGGCACTAGGAAACATACTAAGAAACCAGAGTAAAAGTTACACCTGCAACCCGTTCCCTTTGTACTAGATGAACTAACGTCTCTCGTCATGCTCAATTCTGAGAGATAAGTGTGTGTGATAGCCGTCCTTCACCTAACTTGTTGGGAACACAAAGTTTCTTTTCAGTTGCAAACTCCACTCCGTACATATATATGGGGAGGTTCTATCTCCAACACAATTTTACAGTGAAAACTGCAGGAACTTCAAACCGGCACTAGGAAACATACTGAGAAACCAGAGTACAAGTTTCTCCTGCAACCCGTTCCCTTTGTGCTAGATGAACGAAAGTCTCTCCACATGTTCAGTTCTGAAGGATAAGTGTGTGTGAAATCCGCCCTTCACCTAGCTTGTTGGGAACACAAAGTTTCTTTTCATTTGCAAACTCCACTCCATGCATATATATGGGGAGGTACTAGCTCCAACTCGGTTTTACAGTGAAAACTGCAGGAACATCAAACCGGCACTAGGAAACAGACTGAGAAACCAGAGTAAAAGTTTCTAATGCAACACGTTCCCTTTGTTCTAGATGAACGAACGTCTCTCCACATGCTCAGTTCTGAGAGACAGGTGTGTGTGAAAGCCGTCCTTCACCTAGCTTGTTGGGAACACAAAGTTTCTTTTCAGTTCCAAACTCCTCTCCATTAATTTATATGGGGAGGTACTAACACCAACTCGGTTTTACAGTGAAAATTGCAGGAACTTCAAACCGGCACTAGGAAAGAGACTGAGAAACCAGAGTAAAAGTTTCTCCTGCAACCCGTTCCCTTTGTGCTAGATGAACGAACGAATCTCCACATGCTCATTTCTGAGAGACAAGTGTATGTGAAAGCCGTCCTTCACCTAGCTTGTTGGGAACACAAAGTTTCTTTTCATTTGCAAACCCCTCTCCATATATTTATATGGGGAGGTACGAGCTCCAACTCGGTTTTACAGTGAAAACTGCAGGAACTTCAAACAGGCAATAGGAAACAGACTGAGAAACCTGAGTAATAGTTTCTCCTGCAACCCGTTCCCTTTGTGCTAGATGAAGGAACGTCTTTCCACATGCTCAGTTCTGAGAGATAAGTGTGTGTGAAAGCCGTCCTTCACCTAGCTTGTTGGGAACTCAAAGTTTCTTTTCAGTTGCAAACTCCACTCCATTCATTTATATGGGGAGGTAGTAGCTCCAAATCTGTTTTACAGTGAAAACTGCAGGAACTTCAAACCGGCACTAGGAAACAGACTGAGAAACCAGTGTAAAAGTTTCTCCTGCAAACCGTTCCCTTTTTCCTAGATGAATGAACGTCTCTCCACATGCTCAGTTCTGAGAGATAAGTGTGTGTTAAAGCCGTCCTTCACCTAGCTTGTTGCGAACACAAAGTTTCTTTTCAGTTGCAAACCCCATTCCATACATATATATGGGGAGGTACTAGCTCCAAATCGGTTTGAAAGTGAAAACTGCAGGAACTTCAAACCGGCACTAGGAAACAGACTGAGAAACCAGAGTAAAAGTTTCTCCTGCAACCCGTTCCCTTTGTGCTTGATGAACGAACGTCTCTCCACATGCTCAGTTCTGAGAGATAAGTGTGTGTGAAAGCCGTCCTTCACATAGCTTGTTGGGAACACAAAGTTTCTTTTCAGATGCAAACTCCACTCCTTACATATTTATGGGTAGGTACTGGCTCCAACTCGATTTTACAGTGAAAAGTGCAAGAACTTCAAACCGGCACTAGGAAACAGAGTGAGAAACTAGAGTAAAAGATTCTCCTGCAACCCGTTCCCTTTGTGCAAGATGAACGAACGTCTCTCCACATGCTCAGTTCTGAGAGATAAGTGTGTGTGAAAGCCGTCCTTCACCTAGCTTGTTGGCAACACAAAGTTCTTTACAGATGGAAACCCCACTCTTTATATATATATGGGTAGGTACTAGCTCCAACTCTGTTTTACAGTGAAAACTGCAGGAACTTCAAACCGGCATTAGGAAACAGACTGAGAAACCAGAGTAAATGTTTTTCCTGCAACCCGTTCCCATTTTGCTAGATGAACGAACGTCTCTCCGCATACTCAGTTCTGAGAGATAATTGTGTGTGAAAGCCGAGCTTCACCTAGCTTGTTGCGAACACAAAGTTTCTTTTCAGTTGCAAACTCCACTCCATACATATATATGGGGAGGTACTAGCTCCAACTCAGTTTTACAGTGAAAACTGCAGGAACTTCAAACCGGCACTAGGAAAGAGACTGAGAAACCAGAGTAAAAGTTTCTCCTGCAACACGTTCCCTTTGTGCTAATTGAACAAACGTCTCTCCACATGCTCAGTTCTGAGAGATAAGTGTGTGTGAAAGCCGTCCTTCAGCTAGCTTGTTGGGGACACAATGTTTCTTTTCAGTTGCAAACTACTCTCCATACATTTATATGGGGAGGTACTAGCTCCAAATCGGTTTTACAGTGAAAACTGCAGGAACTTCAAACCGGCACTAGGAAACAGACTGAGAAACCACAGTAAAAGTTTCTCCTGCAACCCGTTCCGTTTGTGCTAGATGAACGAACGTCTCTCCACTTGCTCAGTTCTGAGAGATAAGTGTGTGTGAAAGCCGTCCTTCACCTAGCTTGTTGGGAACACAAAGATTCTTTTCAGTTGCAAACTCCACTCCATAAATATATATGGGGAGGTACTAGCACCAACTCGGTTTTACAGTGAAAACTGCAGGAACTTCAAACCGGCACTAGGAAACAGACTGAGAAACCAGAGTAAAAGTTTCCCCTGCAACCCGTTCCATTTGTGCTAGATGAACGAACGTCTCTCCACATGCTCAGTTCTGAGAGATAAGTGTGTGTGGAAGCCGTTTTTCACCTAGCTTGTTGGGAACACAAAGTTTCTTTTCAGTTGCAAACTCCAATCCATACATTTATATGGGGAGGTACTAGCTCCAACTCAGTTTTACAGTGAAAACTGCAGGAACTTCAAACCGGCACTAGGAAAGAGACTGAGAAACCAGAGTAAAAGTTTCTCCTGCAACACATTCCCTTTGTGCTAATTGAACAAACGTCTCTCCACATGCTCAGTTCTGAGAGATAAGTGTGTGTGAAAGACGTCCTTCACCTAGCTTGTTGGGGACACAAAGTTTCTTTTCAGTTGCAAACTACTCTCCATACATTTATATGGGGAGGTACTAGCTCCAAATCGGTTTTACAGTGAAAACTGCAGGAACATCAAACCGGCACTAGGAAACAGACTGAGAAACCACAGTAAAAGTTTCTCCTGCAACCCGTTCCCTTTGTGCTAGATGAACGAACGTCTCTCCACATGCTCAGTTCTGAGAGATAATTGTGTGTGAAAGCCGTCCTTCACCTAGCTTGTTGGGAACACAAAGTTTCTTTTCACTTGCAAACTCCACTCCATACATATATATGGGGAGGTACTAGCTCCAACTCGGTTTTACAGTGAACACTGCAGGAACTTCAAACCGGCACTAGGAAACAGACTGAGAAACCAGAGTAAAACTTTCCCCTGCAACCCGTTCCCTTTGTGCTAGATGAACGAACGTCTCTCCACATGCTCAGTTCTGAGAGATAAGTGTGTGTGGAAGCCGTTTTTCACCTAGCTTGTTGGGAACACAAAGTTTCTTTTCAGTTGCAAACTCCACTCCATACATTTATATGGGGAGGTACTAGCTAAAACTCGGTTTTACAGTGAAAACTGCAGGAACTTCAAACCGGCACTAGGAAACAGACTGAGAAACCAGAGTAAAAGCTTCTCCTGCAACCGGTTCCCTTTGTGCTATATGAACGAACTTCTCTGCACATGCTAAGTTCTGAGAGATAAGTGTGTGTGAAAGCCGTCCTTCACCTAGCTTGTTGGGAACACAAACTTTCTTTTCAGTTGCAAACTCCAATCCATACATATATATGGGGAGGTACTAGCTCCAACTGGGTTTTACAGTGAAAACTGCAGGAACTTCAAACCGGCACTAGGAAACAGACTGAGAAACCAGAGTAAAAGTTTCTTCTGCAACCCGTTCCCTTTGTGCTATTTGAACGAACGTCTCTCCACATGCTCATTTCTGAGGTATAAGTGTGTGTTAAAGCCGTCCTTCACCTAGCTTGTTGCGAACACAAAGTTTCTTTTCAGTTGCAAACCCCATTCCATACATATATATGGGGAGGTACTAGCTCCAAATCGGTTTGTAAGTGAAAACTGCAGGAACTTCAAACCGGCACTAGGAAACAGACTGAGAATCCAGAGTAAAAGTTTCTCCTGCAACCCGTTCCCTTTGTGCTTGATGAACGAACGTCTCTCCACATGCTCAGTTCTGAGAGATAAGTGTGTGTGAAAGCCGTCCTTCACATAGCTTGTTGGGAACACAAAGTTTCTTTTCAGATGCAAACTCCACTCCTTACATATTTATGGGTAGGTACTGGCTCCAACTCGATTTTACAGTGAAAAGTGCAAGAACTTCAAACCGGCACTAGGAAACAGAGTGAGAAACCAGAGTAAAAGATTCTCCTGCAACCCGTTCCCTTTGTGCAAGATGAACGAACGTCTCTCCACATGCTCAGTTCTGAGAGATAAGTGTGTGTGAAAGCCGTCCTTCACCTAGCTTGTTGGGAACACAAAGTTCTTTACAGATGGAAACCCCACTCTTTATATATATATGGGTAGGTACTAGCTCCAACTCTGTTTTACAGTGAAAACTGCAGGAACTTCAAACCGGCATTAGGAAACAGACTGAGAAACCAGAGTAAATGTTTTTCCTGCAACCCGTTCCCATTTTGCTAGATGAACGAACGTCTCTCCGCATAATCAGTTCTGAGAGATAATTGTGTGTGAAAGCCGAGCTTCACCTAGCTTGTTGCGAACACAGAGTTTCTTTTCAGTTGCAAACTCCACTCCATACATATATATGGGGAGGTACTAGCTCCAACTCAGTTTTACAGTGAAAACTGCAGGAACTTCAAACCGGCACTAGGAAAGAGACTGAGAAACCAGAGTAAAAGTTTCTCCTGCAACACGTTCCCTTTGTGCTAATTGAACAAACGTCTCTCCACATGCTCAGTTCTGAGAGATAAGTGTGTGTGAAAGCCGTCCTTCAGCTAGCTTGTTGGGGACACAAAGTTTCTTTTCAGTTGCAAACTACTCTCCATACATTTATATGGGGAGGTACTAGCTCCAAATCGGTTTTACAGTGAAAACTGCAGGAACTTCAAACCGGCACTAGGAAACAGACTGAGAAACCACAGTAAAAGTTTCTCCTGCAACCCGTTCCGTTTGTGCTAGATGAACGAACGTCTCTCCACTTGCTCAGTTCTGAGAGATAAGTGTGTGTGAAAGCCGTCCTTCACCTAGCTTGTTGGGAACACAAAGATTCTTTTCAGTTGCAAACTCCACTCCATACATATATATGGGGAGGTACTAGCACCAACTCGGTTTTACAGTGAAAACTGCAGGAACTTCAAACCGGCACTACGAAACAGACTGAGAAACCAGAGTAAAAGTTTCCCCTGCAACCCGTTCCATTTGTGCTAGATGAACGAACGTCTCTCCACATGCTCAGTTCTGAGAGATAAGTGTGTGTGGAAGCCGTTTTTCACCTAGCTTGTTGGGAACACAAAGATTCTTTTCAGTTGCAAACTCCACTCCATACATTTATATGGGGAGGTACTAGCTCCAACTCAGTTTTACAGTGAAAACTGCAGGAACTTCAAACCGGCACTAGGAAAGAGACTGAGAAACCAGAGTAAAAGTTTCTCCTGCAACACATTCCCTTTGTGCTAATTGAACAAACGTCTCTCCACATGCTCAGTTCTGAGAGATAAGTGTGTGTGAAAGCCGTCCTTCACCTAGCTTGTTGGGGACACAAAGTTTCTTTTCAGTTGCAAACTACTCTCCATACATTTATATGGGGAGGTACTAGCTCCAAATCGGTTTTACAGTGAAAACTGCAGGAACTTCAAACCGGCACTAGGAAACAGACTGAGAAACCACAGTAAAAGTTTCTCCTGCAACCCGTTCCCTTTGTGCTAGATGAACGAACGTCTCTCCACATGCTCAGTTCTGAGAGATAAGTGTGTGTGAAAGCCGTCCTTCACCTAGCTTGTTGGGAACACAAAGTTTCTTTTCACTTGCAAACTCCACTCCATACATATATATGGGGAGGAACTAGCTCCAACTCGGTTTTACAGTGAACACAGCAGGAACTTCAAACCGGCACTAGGAAACAGACTGAGAAACCAGAGTAAAAGTTTCCCCTGCAACCCGTTCCCTTTGTGCTAGATGAACGAACGTCTCTCCACATGCTCAGTTCTGAGAGATAAGTGTGTGTGGAAGCCGTTTTTCACCTAGCTTGTTGGGAACACAAAGTTTCTTTTCAGTTGCAAACTCCACTCCATACATTTATATGCGGAGGTACTAGCTAAAACTCGGTTTTACAGTGAAAACTGCAGGAACTTCAAACCGGCACTAGGAAACAGACTGAGAAACCAGAGTAAAAGCTTCTCCAGCAACCGGTTCCCTTTGTGCTATATGAACGAAATTCTCTGCACATGCTAATTTCTGAGAGATAAGTGTGTGTGAAAGCCGTCCTTCACCTAGCTTGTTGGGAACACAAACTTTCTTTTCAGTTGCAAACTCCAATCCATACATATATATGGGGAGGTACTAGCTCCAACTGGGTTTTACAGTGAAAACTGCAGGAACTTCAAACCGGCACTAGGAAACAGACTGAGAAACCAGAGTAAAAGTTTCTCCTGCAACCCGTTCCCTTTGTGCTATTTGAACGAACGTCTCTCCACATGCTCATTTCTGAGGTATAAGTGTGTGCAAAAGCCATCCTTCAACTAGCTTGTTGGGAACACAAAGTTTCTTTTCAGTTGCAAACTCCACTGCATACATATATATGGGGAGGTACTAGCTCCAACTCGGTTTTACAGTGAAAACTTCAGGAACTTCAAACCGGCACTAGGAAACAGACTGAGAAACCAGAGTAAAAGTTTCCACTGCAAACCGTTCCCTTTGTGCTAGATGAACGAACGTCTCTCCACATGCTCAGTTCTGAGAGATAAGTGTGTGTGAAAGCCGTCCTTCACCTAGCTTGTTGGGAACACAAAGTTTCTTTTCAGTTGCAAACTCGTCTCCATTAATTTATATGGGGAGGTACTAGCTCCAACTCGGTTTTATAGTGAAAACTGCAGGAACTTCAAACCGGCACTAGGAAAGACACTGAGAAACCAGAGTAAAAGTTTCTCCTGCAACCCGTTCCCTTTGTGCTAGATGAACGAACGTCTCTCCACATGCTCAGTTCTGAGAGATAAGTGTGTGTGAAAGCCGTCCTTCACCTAGCTTGTTGGGAACACAAAGTTTCTTTTCAGTTGCAAACTCCTCTCCATTAATTTATATGGGGAGGTACTAACACCAACTCTGTTTTACAGTGAAAACTGCAGGAACTTCAAACCGGCACTAGGAAAGAGACTGAGAAACCAGAGTAAAAGTTTCTTCTGCAACCCGTTCCTTTGTGCTAGATGAACGAACGTCTCTCCACATGCTCAGTTCTGAGAGATAAGTGTGTGTGAAAGCCGTCCTTCACCTAGCTTGTTGGGAACACAAAGTTCCTTTTCATTTGCAAACTCCTCTCCATACATTTAAATGGGGAGGTACGAGCTCCAACTCGGTTTTACAGTGAAAACTGCAGGAACTTCAAACAGGCAATAGGAAACAGACTGAGAAACCAGAGTAAAAATTTCTCCTGCAACCCGTTCCCTTTGTGCTAGATGAAGGAACGTCTTTCCACATGGTCAGTTATGAGAGATAAGTGTGTGTGAAAGCCGTCCTTCACCTAGCTTGTTGGGAACTCAAAGTTTATTTTAAGTTGCAAACTCCACTCCATTCATTTATATGGGGAGGTAGTAGCTCCAAATCTGTTTTACAGTGAAAACTGCAGGAACTTCAAACCGGCACTAGGAAACAGAGTGAGAAACCAGTGTAAAAGTTTCTCCTGCAAACCTTTCCCTTTGTCCTAGATGAACGAACGTCTCTCCACATGCTCAGTTCTGAGAGACAAGTGTGTGTGAAAGCCGCCCTTCACCTAGCTTGTTGGGAACACAAAGTTTCCTTTCATTTGCAAGCTCCTCTCCATACATATATATGGGGAGGTACGAGCTCCAACTCGGTATTACAGTGAAAACTGCAGGAACTTCAAACAGGCAATAGGAAACAGACTGAGAAACCAGAGTAAAAGTTTCTCCTGCAACCCGTTCCCTTTGTGCTAGATGAAGGAACGTCTATCCACATGCTCAGTTCTGAGAGATAATTGTGTGTGAAAGCCGTCCTTCACCTAGCTTGTTGGGAACTCAAAGTTTCTTTTCAGTTGCAAACTCCAATCCATTCATTTATATGGGGAAGTAGTATCTCCAAATCTGTTTTACAGTGAAAACTGCAGGAACTTCAAACCGGCACTAGGAAACAGACTGAGAAACCAGTGTAAATGTTTCTCCTGCAAACCGTTCCCTTTGTCCTAGATGAATGAACGTCTCTCCACATGCTCAGTTCTGAGAGATAAGTGTGTGTGAAAGCCGTCCTTCACCTAGCTTGTTGCGAACACAAAGTTTCTTTTCAGTGGCAAACCCCACTCCATACATATATATGGGGAGGTACTAGCTCCAACTCGGTTTTACAGTGAAAACTGCAGGAACTTCAAACCGGCACTAGGAAACAGACTGAGAAACCAGAGTAAAAGTTTCTCCTGCAACCCGTTCCTTTTGTGCTAGATGAACGAACGTCTCTCCACATGCTAAGTTCTGAGAGATAAGTGTGTGTGAAAGCCGTCCTTCACCTAGCTTGTTGGGAACACAAAGTTTCTTTTCAGATGCAAACTACACTCCTTACATATTTATGGGGAGGTACTGGTTCCAACTCGATTTTACAGTGAAAAGTGCAGGAACTTCAAACCGGCACTAGGAAACAGGGTGAGAAACAAGAGTAAAAGATTCTCCTGCAACCCGTTCCCTTTGTGCATGATGAACGAACGTCTCTCCACATGCTCAGTTCTGAGAGATAAGTGTGTGTGAAAGCCGTCCTTCACCTAGCTTGTTGGGAACACAAAGTTCTTTACAGATGGAAACCCCACTCTTTATATTTATATGGGTATGTACTAGCTCCAAATATGTTTTACAGTGAAAACTGCAGGAACTTCAAACCGGCACTAGGAAACAGACTGAGAAACCAGAGTAAATATTTTTCCTGCAACCCGTTCCCATTTTGCTAGATGAACGAACGTCTCTCCGCATACTCAGTTCTGAGAGATAATTGTGTGTGAAAGCCGAGCTTCACCTAGCTTGTTGGGAACACAAAGTTTCTTTTCACTTGCAAACTCCACTGCATACATATATATGGGGAGGTACTAGCTCCAACTCGGTTTTTCAGTGAAAACTGCAGGAACTTCAAACCGGCACTAGGAAACAGACTGAGAAAACAGAGTAAAAGTTTCTCCTGCAACCCGTTCCCTTTGTGCTAGATGAACGAACGTCTCTCCACATGCTCAGTTCTGAGAGATAAGTGTGTGTGAAAGCCGTTTTTCAACTAGCTTGTTGGGAACACAAAGTTTCTTTCAGTTGCAAACTCCACTCCATACATTTATATGGGGAGGTACTAGCTCCAACTAGGTTTTACAGTGAAAACTGCAGGAACTTCAAACCGGCACTAGGAAACAGACTGAGAAACCAGAGTAAAAGTTTCCACTGCAAACCGTTCCCTTTGTGCTAGATGAACGAACGTCTCTCCACATGCTCATTTCTGAGAGATAAGTGTGTGTGAAAGCCGTCCTTCACCTAGCTTGTTGGGAACACAAAGTTCCTTTTCAGTTGCAAACACCTCTCCATTAATTTATATGGGGAGGTACTAGCTCCAACTCGGTTTTACAGTGAAAACTGCAGGAACTTCAAACCGGCACTAGGAAACAGACTGAGAAACCAGAGTAAAAGTTCCTCCTGCAAACCGTTCCCTTTTTGCTAGATGAACGAACGTCTCTCCACATGCTCACATTTGAGATATAAGTGTGTGTGAAAGCCGTCCTTCACCTAGCTTGTTGGGAACACAAAGATTATTTTCAGTTGCAAGCTCCTCTCCATACATATATATGGGGAGGTACGAGCTCCAACTCGGTTTTACAGTGAAAACTGCAGGAACTTCAAACAGGCAATAGGAAACAGACTGAGAAACCAGAGTAAAAGTTTCTCCTGCAACCCGTTCCCTTTGTGCTAGATGAAGGAACGTCTTTCCACATGCTCAGTTCTGAGAGATAATTGTGTGTGAAAGCCGTCCTTCACCTAGCTTGTTGGGAACTCAAAGTTTCTTTTCAGTTGCAAACTCCACTCCATTCATTTATATGGGGAGGTAGTATCTCCAAATCTATTTTACAGTGAAAACTGCAGGAACTTCAAACCGGCACTAGGAAACAGACTGAGAAACCAGTGTAAAAGTTTCTCCTGCAAACCGTTCCCTTTGTCCTAGATGAATGAACGTCTCTCCACATGCTCAGTTCTGAGAGATAAGTGTGTGTGAAAGCCGTCCTTCACCTAGCTTGTTGCGAACACAAAGTTTCTTTTCAGTGGCAAACCCCACTCCATACATATATATGGGGAGGTACTAGCTCCAACTCGGTTTTACAGTGAAAACTGCAGGAACTTCAAACCGGCACTAGGAAACAGACTGAAAAACCAGAGTAAAAGTTTCTCCTGCAACCCGTTCCCTTTGTGCTAGATGAACGAACATCTCTCCACATGCTCAGTTCTGAGAGATAAGTGTGTGTGAAAGCCGTCCTTCACCTAGCTTGTTGGGAACACAAAGTTTCTTTTCAGATGCAAACACCACTCCTTACATATTTATGGGGAGGTACTGGTTCCAACTCGATTTTGCAGTGAAAAGTGCAGGAACTTCAAACCGGCACTAGGAAACAGGGTGAGAAACAAGAGTAAAAGATTCTCCTGCAACCCGTTCCCTTTGTGCAAGATGAACGAACGTCTCTCCACATGCTCAGTTCTGAGAGATAAGTGTGTGTGAAAGCCGTCCTTCACCTAGCTTGTTGGGAAAACAAAGTTCTTTACAGATGGAAACCCCACTCTTTACATATATATGGGTATGTACTAGCTCCAACTCGGTTTTTCAGTGAAAACTGCAGGAACTTCAAACCGGCACTAGGAGAAAGACTGAGAAACCAGAGTAAAAGTTTCTCCTGCAACCCGTTCCCTTTGTGCTAGATGAACGAACGTCTCTCCACTTGCTCAGTTCTGAGAGATAAGTGTGTGTGAAAGCCGTTTTTCAACTTGCTTGTTGGGAACACAAAGTTCCTTTTCAGTTGCAAACACCTCTCCATTAATTTATATGGGGAGGTACTAGCTCCAACTCGGTTTTACAGTGAAAACTGCAGGAACTTCAAACCGGCACTAGGAAACAGACTGAGAAACCAGAGTAAAAGTTCCTCCTGCAAACCGTTCCCTTTTTGCTAGATGAACGAACGTCTCTCCACATGCTCACATTTGAGATATAAGTGTGTGTGAAAGCCGTCCTTCACCTAGCTTGTTGGGAACACAAAGATTATTTTCAGTTGCAAGCTCCTCTCCATACATATATATGGGGAGGTACGAGCTCCAACTCGGTTTTACAGTGAAAACTGCAGGAACTTCAAACAGGCAATAGGAAACAGACTGAGAAACCAGAGTAAAAGTTTCTCCTGCAACCCGTTCCCTTTGTGCTAGATGAAGGAACGTCTTTCCACATGCTCAGTTCTGAGAGATAATTGTGTGTGAAAGCCGTCCTTCACCTAGCTTGTTGGGAACTCAAAGTTTCTTTTCAGTTGCAAACTCCACTCCATTCATTTATATGGGGAGGTAGTATCTCCAAATCTATTTTACAGTGAAAACTGCAGGAACTTCAAACCGGCACTAGGAAACAGACTGAGAAACCAGTGTAAAAGTTTCTCCTGCAAACCGTTCCCTTTGTCCTAGATGAATGAACGTCTCTCCACATGCTCAGTTCTGAGAGATAAGTGTGTGTGAAAGCCGTCCTTCACCTAGCTTGTTGCGAACACAAAGTTTCTTTTCAGTGGCAAACCCCACTCCATACATATATATGGGGAGGTACTAGCTCCAACTCGGTTTTACAGTGAAAACTGCAGGAACTTCAAACCGGCACTAGGAAACAGACTGAAAAACCAGAGTAAAAGTTTCTCCTGCAACCCGTTCCCTTTGTGCTAGATGAACGAACATCTCTCCACATGCTCAGTTCTGAGAGATAAGTGTGTGTGAAAGCCGTCCTTCACCTAGCTTGTTGGGAACACAAAGTTTCTTTTCAGATGCAAACACCACTCCTTACATATTTATGGGGAGGTACTGGTTCCAACTCGATTTTGCAGTGAAAAGTGCAGGAACTTCAAACCGGCACTAGGAAACAGGGTGAGAAACAAGAGTAAAAGATTCTCCTGCAACCCGTTCCCTTTGTGCAAGATGAACGAACGTCTCTCCACATGCTCAGTTCTGAGAGATAAGTGTGTGTGAAAGCCGTCCTTCACCTAGCTTGTTGGGAAAACAAAGTTCTTTACAGATGGAAACCCCACTCTTTACATATATATGGGTATGTACTAGCTCCAACTCGGTTTTTCAGTGAAAACTGCAGGAACTTCAAACCGGCACTAGGAAAAAGACTGAGAAACCAGAGTAAAAGTTTCTCCTGCAACCCGTTCCCTTTGTGCTAGATGAACGAACGTCTCTCCACTTGCTCAGTTCTGAGAGATAAGTGTGTGTGAAAGCCGTTTTTCAACTTGCTTGTTGGGAACACAAAGTTTCTTTTCAGTTGCAAACTCCACTCCATACATTTATATGGGGAGGTACTAGCTCCAACTAGGTTTTACAGTGAAAACTGCAGGAACTTCAAACCGGCACTAGGAAACAGACTGAGAAACCAGAGTAAAAGTTTCAACTGCAAACCTTTCCCTTTGTACTAGATGAACGAACGTCTCTCCACATGCTCATTTCTGAGAGATAAGTGTGTTGAAAGCCGTCCTTCAACTTGCTTGTTTGGAACACAAAGTTCCTTTTCAGTTGCAAACTCCTCTCCATTAATTTATATGGGGAGGTACTAGCTCCAACTCGGTTTTACAGTGAAAACTGCAGGAACTTCAAACCGGCACTAGGAAACAGACTGAGAAACCAGAGTAAAAGTTTCTCCTGCAACCCGTTCCCTTTTTGCTAGATGAACGAACGTCTCTCCACATGCTCACATCTGAGATATAAGTGTGTGTGAAAGCCGTCCTTCACCTAGCTTGTTGGGAACTCAAAGTTTCTTTTCAGTTGCAAACTCCACTCCATTCATTTATATGGGGAGGTAGTATCTCCAAATCTATTTTACAGTGAAAACTGCAGGAACTTCAAACCGGCACTAGGAAACAGACTGAGAAACCAGTGTAAAAGTTTCTCCTGCAAACCGTTCCCTTTGTCCTAGATGAATGAACGTCTCTCCACATGCTCAGTTCTGAGAGATAAGTGTGTGTGAAAGCCGTCCTTCACCTAGCTTGTTGCGAACACAAAGTTTCTTTTCAGTGGCAAACCCCACTCCATACATATATATGGGGAGGTACTAGCTCCAACTCGGTTTTACAGTGAAAACTGCAGGAACTTCAAACCGGCACTAGGAAACAGACTGAAAAACCAGAGTAAAAGTTTCTCCTGCAACCCGTTCCCTTTGTGCTAGATGAACGAACGTCTCTCCACATGCTCAGTTCTGAGAGATAAGTGTGTGTGAAAGCCGTCCTTCACCTAGCTTGTTGGGAACACAAAGTTTCTTTTCAGATGCAAACACCACTCCTTACATATTTATGGGGAGGTACTGGTTCCAACTCGATTTTGCAGTGAAAAGTGCAGGAACTTCAAACCGGCACTAGGAAACAGGGTGAGAAACAAGAGTAAAAGATTCTCCTGCAACCCGTTCCCTTTGTGCAAGATGAACGAACGTCTCTCCACATGCTCAGTTCTGAGAGATAAGTGTGTGTGAAAGCCGTCCTTCACCTAGCTTGTTGGGAACACAAAGTTCTTTACAGATGGATACCCCACTCTTTACATATATATGGGTATGTACTAGCTCCAACTCTGTTTTACAGTGAAAACTGCAGGAACTTCAAACCGGCACTAGGAAACAGACTGAGAAACCACAGTAAAAGTTTCTCTTGCAACCCGTTCCCTTTGTGCTAGATGAACGAACGTCTCTCCACATGCTCAGTTCTGAGAGAAAAGTGTGTGTGAAAGCCGTCCTTCACCTAGCTTGTTGGGAACACAAAGTTTCTTTTCACTTGCAAACTCCACTGCATACATATATATATGGGGAGGTACTAGCTCCAACTCGGTTTTTCAGTGAAAACTGCAGGAACTTCAAACCGGCACTAGGAAAAAGACTGAGAAACCAGAGTAAAAGTTTCTCCTGCAACCCGTTCCCTTTGTGCTAGATGAACGAACGTCTCTCCACTTGCTCAGTTCTGAGAGATAAGTGTGTGTGAAAGCCGTTTTTCAACTTGCTTGTTGGGAACACAAAGTTTCTTTTCAGTTGCAAACTCCACTCCATACATTTATATGGGGAGGTACTAGCTCCAACTAGGTTTTACAGTGAAAACTGCAGGAACTTCAAACCGGCACTAGGAAACAGACTGAGAAACCAGAGTAAAAGTTTCCACTGCAAACCGTTCCCTTTGTACTAGATGAACGAACATCTCTCCACATGCTCATTTCTGAGAGATAATTGTGTTGAAAGCCGTCCTTCAACTTGCTTGTTGGGAACACAAAGTTCCTTTTCAGTTGCAAACTCCTCTCCATTAATTTATATGGGGAGGTACTAGCTCCAACTCGGTTTTACAGTGAAAACTGCAGGAACTTCAAACCGGCACTAGGAAACAGACTGAGAAACCAGAGTAAAAGTTTCTCCTGCAACCCGTTCCCTTTTTGCTAGATGAACGAACGTCTCTCCACATGCTCACATCTGAGATATAAGTGTGTGTGAAAGCCGTCCTTCACCTAGCTTGTTGGGAACACAAAGATTCTTTTCAGTTGCAAACTCCTCTCCATTAATTTATATGGGGAGGTACTAACACCAACTCGGTTTTACAGTGAAAACTGCAGGAACTTCAAACCGGCACTAGGAAAGAGACTGAGAAACCAGAGTAAAAGTTTCTCCTGCAACCCGTTCCCTTTGTGCTAGATGAAAGAACGACTCTCCACATGCTCAGTTCTGAGAGACAAGTGTGTGTGAAAGCCGTCCTTCACCTAGCTTGTTGGGAACACAAAGTTTCTTTTCATTTGCAAACTCCTCTCCATACATTTATATGGGGAGGTACGAGCTCCAACTCGGTTTTACAGTGAAAACTGCCGGAACTTCAAACACGCAATAGGAAACAGACTGAGAAACCAGAGTAAAAGTTTCTCCTGCAACCCGTTCCCTTTGTGCTAGATGAAGGAACGTCTTTCCACATGCTCAGTTCTGAGAGATAAGTGTGTGTGAAATCCGTCCTTCACCTAACTTGTTGGGAACTCAAAGTTTCTTTTCAGTTGCAAACTCCACTCCATTCATTTATAAGGGATAGGTAGTATCTCCAAATCTGTTTTACAGTGAAAACTGCAGGAACTGCAAACCGGCACTAGGAAACAGACTGAGAAACCAGTGTAAAAGTTTCTCCTGCAAACCGTTCCCTTTGTCCTAGATGAATGAACGTCTCTCCACATGCTCAGTTCTGAGAGACAAGTGTGTGTGAAAGCCGTCCTTCACCTAGCTTGTTGGGAACACAAACTTTCTTTTCAGTTGCAAACTACACTCCATACATATATATGGGTAGGTAATAGCTCCAACTCGGTTTTACAGTGAAAACTGCAGGAACTTCAAACCGGCACTAGGAAACAGACTGAGAAACCAGAGTAAAAGTTTCCACTGCAAACCGTTCCCTTTGTGCTAGATGAACGAACGTCTCTCCACATGCTCATTTCTGAGAGATAAGTGTGTGTGAAAGCCGTCCTTCACCTAACTTGTTGGGAACACAAAGTTCCTTTTCAGTTGCAAACTCCCCTCCATTAATTTATATTGGGAGGTACTAGCTCCAACTCGGTTTTACAGTGAAAACTGCAGGAACTTCAAACCGGCACTAGGAAACAGACTGACAAACCAGAGTAAAAGTTTCTCCTGCAACCCGTTCCCTATTTGCTAGATGAACGAACGTCTCTCCACATGCTCACATCTGAGATATAAGTGTGTGTGAAAGCCGTCCTTCACCTAGCTTGTTGGGAACACAAAGATTCTTTTCAGTTGCAAACTCCTCTCCATTAATTTATATGGGGAGGTACTAACACCAACTCGGTTTTACAGTGAAAACTGCAGGAACTTCAAACCGGCACTAGGAAACAGACTGAGAAACCAGAGTAAAAGTTTCCACTGCAAACCGTTCCCTTTGTACTAGATGAACGAACATCTCTCCACATGCTCATTTCTGAGAGATAATTGTGTTGAAAGCCGTCCTTCAACTTGCTTGTTGGGAACACAAAGTTCCTTGTCAGTTGCAAACTCCTCTCCATTAATTTATATGGGGAGGTACTAGCTCCAACTCGGTTTTACAGTGAAAACTGCAGGAACTTCAAACCGGCACTAGGAAACAGACTGAGAAACCAGAGTAAAAGTTTCTCCTGCAACCCGTTCCCTTTTTGCTAGATGAACGAACGTCTCTCCACATGCTCACATCTGAGATATAAGTGTGTGTGAAAGCCGTCCTTCACCTAGCTTGTTGGGAACACAAAGATTCTTTTCAGTTGCAAACTCCTCTCCATTAATTTATATGGGGAGGTACTAACACCAACTCGGTTTTACAGTGAAAACTGCAGGAACTTCAAACCGGCACTAGGAAAGAGACTGAGAAACCAGAGTAAAAGTTTCTCCTGCAACCCGTTCCCTTTGTGCTAGATGAACGAACGACTCTCCACATGCTCAGTTCTGAGAGACAAGTGTGTGTGAAAGCCGTCCTTCACCTAGCTTGTTGGGAACACAAAGTTTCTTTTCATTTGCAAACTCCTCTCCATACATTTATATGGGGAGGTACGAGCTCCAACTCGGTTTTACAGTGAAAACTGCCGGAACTTCAAACACGCAATAGGAAACAGACTGAGAAACCAGAGTAAAAGTTTCTCCTGCAACCCGTTCCCTTTGTGCTAGATGAAGGAACGTCTTTCCACATGCTCAGTTCTGAGAGATAAGTGTGTGTGAAATCCGTCCTTCACCTAACTTGTTGGGAACTCAAAGTTTCTTTTCAGTTGCAAACTCCACTCCATTCATTTATAAGGGATAGGTAGTATCTCCAAATCTGTTTTACAGTGAAAACTGCAGGAACTGCAAACCGGCACTAGGAAACAGACTGAGAAACCAGTGTAAAAGTTTCTCCTGCAAACCGTTCCCTTTGTCCTAGATGAATGAACGTCTCTCCACATGCTCAGTTCTGAGAGACAAGTGTGTGTGAAAGCCGTCCTTCACCTAGCTTGTTGGGAACACAAACTTTCTTTTCAGTTGCAAACTACACTCCATACATATATATGGGTAGGTAATAGCTCCAACTCGGTTTTACAGTGAAAACTGCAGGAACTTCAAACCGGCACTAGGAAACAGACTGAGAAACCAGAGTAAAAGTTTCCACTGCAAACCGTTCCCTTTGTGCTAGATGAACGAACGTCTCTCCACATGCTCATTTCTGAGAGATAAGTGTGTGTGAAAGCCGTCCTTCACCTAACTTGTTGGGAACACAAAGTTCCTTTTCAGTTGCAAACTCCCCTCCATTAATTTATATTGGGAGGTACTAGCTCCAACTCGGTTTTACAGTGAAAACTGCAGGAACTTCAAACCGGCACTAGGAAACAGACTGACAAACCAGAGTAAAAGTTTCTCCTGCAACCCGTTCCCTATTTGCTAGATGAACGAACGTCTCTCCACATGCTCACATCTGAGATATAAGTGTGTGTGAAAGCCGTCCTTCACCTAGCTTGTTGGGAACACAAAGATTCTTTTCAGTTGCAAACTCCTCTCCATTAATTTATATGGGGAGGTACTAACACCAACTCGGTTTTACAGTGAAAACTGCAGGAACTTCAAACCGGCACTAGGAAAGAGACTGAGAAACCAGAGTAAAAGTTTCTCCTGCAACCCGTTCCATTTGTGCTAGATGAACGAACGACTCTCCACATGCTCAGTTCTGAGAGACAAGTGTGTGTGAAAGCCGTCCTTCACCTAGCTTGTTGGGAACACAAAGTTTCTTTTCATTTGCAATCTCCTCTCCATACATTTATATGGGGTGGTACGAGCTCCAACTCGGTTTTACAGTGAAAACTGCAGGAACTTCAAACAGGCAATAGGAAACAGACTGAGAAACCAGAGTAATAGTTTCTCCTGCAACCCGTTCCCTTTGTGCTAGATGAACCAACGTCTCTCCACATGCTCAGTTCTGAGAGAAAAGTGTGTGTGAAAGCCGTCCTTCACCTAGCTTGTTGGGAACTCAAAGTTTCTTTTCAGTTGCAAACTCCACTCCATTCATTTATATGGGGAGGTTGTATCTCCAAATTAGTTTTACAGTGAAAACTGCAGGAACTTCAAACCGGCACTAGGAAACAGACTGAGACACCAGTGTAAAAGTTGCTCCTGCAACCCGTTCCCTTTGTGCTAGATGAACCAACGTCTCTCCACATGCTCAGTTCTGAGAGAAAAGTGTGTGTGAAAGCCGTCCTTCACCGAGCTTGTTGCGAACACAAAGTTTCTTTTCATTTGCAAACCACTCTCCATACATATATATGGGGAGGTACTAGCTGCAACTCGGTTTTACAGTGAAAACTGCAGGAACTTCAAACCGGCACTAGGAAACAGACTGAGAAACCAGAGTAAAAGTTTCTCCTGCAACCCGTTCCCTTTGTGGTAGATGAACGAACGTCTCTCCACATGCTCAGTTCTGAGAGATAAGTGTGTGTGAAAGCCGTCCTTCACCTAGCTTGTTGGGAACACAAAGTCTCTTTTCAGATGCAAACTCCACTCCTTACATATTTATGGGTAGGTACTGGCTCCAACTCGATTTTACAGTGAAAAGTGCAGGAACTTCAAACCGGCACTAGGAAACAGAGTGAGAAACCAGAGTAAAAGATTCCCCTGCAAGCCGTTCACTTTGTGCAAGATGAACGAACGTCTCTCCACATGCTCAGTTCTGAGAGATAAGTGTGTGTGAAAGCCGTCCTTCACCTAGCTTGTTGGGAACACAAAGATTCTTTTCAGTTGCAAACTCCTCTCCATTAATTTATATGGGGAGGTACTAACACCAACTCGGTTTTACAGTGAAAACTGCAGGAACTTCAAACCGGCACTAGGAAAGAGACTGAGAAACCAGAGTAAAAGTTTCTCCTGCAACCCGTTCCCTTTGTGCTAGATGAACGAAAGACTCTCCACATGCTCAGTTCTGAGAGACAAGTGTGTGTGAAAGCCGTCCTTCACCTAGCTTGTTGGGAACACAAAGTTTCTTTTCATTTGCAATCTCCTCTCCATATATTTATATGGGGAGGTACGAGCTCCAACTCGGTTTTACAGTGAAAACTGCAGGAACTTCAAACAGGCAATAGGAAACAGACTGAGAAACCTGAGTAAAAGTTTCTCCTGCAACCCGTTCCCTTTGTGCTAGATGAAGGAACGTCTTTCCACATGCTCAGTTCTGAGAGATAAGTGTGTGTGAAAGCCGTCCTTCACCTAGCTTGTTGGGAACTCAAAGTTTCTTTTCAGTTGCAAACTCCACTCCATTCATTTATATGGGGAGGTAGTAGCTCCAAATCTGTTTTACAGTGAAAACTGCAGGAACTTCAAACCGGCACTAGGAAAGAGACTGAGAAACCAGAGTAAAAGATTCTCCTGCAACAAGTACCCTTTGTGCTAGATGAACGAACGTCTCTCCACATGCTCAGTTCTGAGAGATAAGTGTGTGTGAAAGCCGTCCTTCACCTAGCTTGTTGGGAACACAAAGTTTCTTTTCACTTGCAAACTCCACTCCATACATATATATGGTTAGGTACAAGCTCCAACTCTGTTTTACAGTGAAAATGCAGGAACTTCAAACCGGCACTAGGAAACAGACTGAGAAACCAGAGTAAAAGTTTCTCCTGTAACCCGTTCCCTTTGTGCTAGATGAACGAACGTCTCTCCACATGCTCAGTTCTGAGAGATAAGTGTGTGTGAAAGCCGTTTTTCACCTAGCTTGTTGGGAACACAAAGTTTCTTTTCAGTTGCAAACTCCACTCCATACATTTATATGGGGAGGTACTAGCTCCAACTAGGTTTTACAGTGAAAACTGCAGGAACTTCAAACCGGCACTAGGAAACAGACTGAGAAACCAGAGTAAAAGTTTCTACTGCAACCCGTTCCATTTGTGCTAGATGAACGAACGACTCTCCACATGCTCAGTTCTGAGAGACAAGTGTGTGTGAAAGCCGTCCTTCACCTAGCTTGTTGGGAACACAAAGTTTCTTTTCATTTGCAATCTCCTCTCCATACATTTATATGGGGAGGTACGAGCTCCAACTCGGTTTTACAGTGAAAACTGCAGGAACTTCAAACAGGCAATAGGAAACAGACTGAGAAACCAGAGTAATAGTTTCTCCTGCAACCCGTTCCCTTTGTGCTAGATGAAGGAACGTCTTTCCACATGCTCAGTTCTGAGAGTTAAGTGTGTGTGAAAGCCGTCCTTCAAATAGCTTGTTGGGAACTCAAAGTTTCTTTTCAGTTGCAAACTCCACTCCATTCATTTATATGGGGAGGTTGTATCTCCAAATCTGTTTTACAGTGAAAACTGCAGGAACTTCAAACCGGCACTAGGAAACAGACTGAGACACCAGTGTAAAAGTTTCTCCTGCAAACCGTTCCCTTTGTCCTAGATGAATGAACGTCTCTCCACATGCTCAGTTCTGAGAGACAAGTGTGTGTGAAAGCCGTCCTTCACCTAGCTTGTTGGGAACACAAACTTTCTTTTCATTTGCAAACTACACTCCATACATATATATGGGTAGGTAATAGCTCCAACTCGGTTTTACAGTGAAAACTGGAGGAACTTCAAACCGGCACTAGGAAACAGACTGAGAAACCAGAGTAAAAGTTTCTCCTGCAACCCGTTCCCTTTGTGCTAGATGAACCAACGTCTCTCCACATGCTCAGTTCTGAGAGAAAAGTGTGTGTGAAAGCCGTCCTTCACCGAGCTTGTTGCGAATACAAAGTTTCTTTTCAGTTGCAAACCACTCTCCATACATATATATGGGGAGGTACTAGCTGCAACTCGGTTTTACAGTGAAAACTGCAGGAACTTCAAACCGGCACTAGGAAACAGACTGAGAAACCAGAGTAAAAGTTTCTCCTGCAACCCGTTCCCTTTGTGGTAGATGAACGAACGTCTCTCCACATGCTCAGTTCTGAGAGATAAGTGTGTGTGAAAACCGTCCTTCACCTAGCTTGTTGGGAACACAAAGTCTCTTTTCAGATGCAAACTCCACTCCTTACATATTTATGGGTAGGTACTGGCTCCAACTCGATTTTACAGTGAAAAGTGCAGGAACTTCAAACCGGCACTAGGAAACAGAGTGAGAAACCAGAGTAAAAGATTCCCCTGCAAGCCGTTCACTTTGTGCAAGATGAACGAACGTCTCTCCACATGCTCAGATCTGAGAGATAAGTGTGTGTGAAAGCCGTCCTTCACCTAGCTTGTTGGGAACACAAAGATTCTTTTCAGTTGCAAACTCCTCTCCATTAGTTTATATGGGGAGGTACTAACACCAACTCGGTTTTACAGTGAAAACTGCAGGAACTTCAAACCGGCACTAGGAAAGAGACTGAGAAACCAGAGTAAAAGTTTCTCCTGCAACCCGTTCCCTTTGTGCTAGATGAACGAACGACTCTCCACATGCTCAGTTCTGAGAGACATATGTGTGTGAAAGCCGTTCTTCACCTAGCTTGTTGGGAACACAAAGTTTCTTTTCATTTGCAATCTCCTCTCCATACATTTATATGGGGAGGTACGAGCTCCAACTCGGTTTTACAGTGAAAACTGCAGGAACTTCAAACAGGCAATAGGAAACAGACTGAGAAACCAGAGTAAAAGTTTCTCCTGCAACCCGTTCCCTTTGTGCTAGATGAAGGAACGTCTTTCCACATGCTCAGTTCTGAGAGATAAGTGTGTGTGAAAGCCGTCCTTCACCTAGCTTGTTGGGAACTCAAAGTTTCTTTTCAGTTGCAAACTCCACTCCATTCATTTATATGGGGAGGTAGTAGCTCCAAATCTGTTTTACAGTGAAAATTGCAGGAACTTCAAACCGGCACTAGGAAAGAGACTGAGAAACCAGAGTAAAAGATTCTCCTGCAACAAGTACCCTTTGTGCTAGATGAACGAACGTCTCTCCACATGCTCAGTTCTGAGAGATAAGTGTGTGTGAAAGCCGTCCTTCACCTAGCTTGTTGGGAACACAAAGTTTCTTTTCACTTGCAAACTCCACTCCATACATATATATGGGTAGGTACAAGCTCCAACTCGGTTTTACAGTGAAAACTGCAGGAACTTCAAACCGGCACTAGGAAACAGACTGAGAAACCAGAGTAAAAGTTTCTCCTGCAACCCGTTCCCTTTGTGCTAGATGAACGAACGTCTCTCCACATGCTCAGTTCTGAGAGATAAGTGTGTGTGAAAGCCGTTTTTCACCTAGCATGTTGGGAACACAAAGTTTCTTTTCAGTTGCAAACTCCACTCCATACATTTATATGGGGAGGTACTAGCTCCAACTAGGTTTTACAGTGAAAACTGCAGGAACTTCAAACCGGCACTAGGAAACAGACTGAGAAACCAGAGTAAAAGTTTCTACTGCAACCCGTTCCATTTGTGCTAGATGAACGAACGTCTCTCCACATGCTCAGTTCTGAGAGATAAGTGTGTGTGAAAGCCGTCCTTCACCTAGCTTGTTGGGAACACAAACTTTCTTTTCAGTTGCAAACTCCACTCCATACATATATATGGGGAGGTACTAGCTCCAACTGGGTTTTATAGTGAAAAATGCAGGAACTTCAAACCGGCACTAGGAAACAGACTGAAAAAACAGAGTAAAAGTTTCTCTTGCAACCCGTTCCCTTTGTGCTATTTGAACGAAAGTCTCTCCACATGCTCATTTCAGAGGTATATGTGTGTGTGAAAGCCGTCCTTCACCTAGCTTGTTGGGAACACAAAGTTTCTTTTCAGTAACAAACTCCTCTCCATTAATTTATATGGGGAGGTACTAACACCAACTCGGTTTTACAGTGAATACTGCAGGAAATTCAAACCGGCACTAGGAAAGAGACTGAGAAACCAGAGTAAAAGTTTCTCCTGCAACCCGTTCCCTTTGTGCTAGATGAACGAACGACTTTCCACATGCTCATTTCTGAGAGACAAGTGTGTGTGAAAGCCGTCCTTCACCTTGCTTGTTGGGAACACAAAGTTTCTTTTAATTTGCAAACTCCTCTCCATACATTTATAAGGGGAGGTACGAGCTCCAACTCGGTTTTACAGTGAAAACTGCAGGAACTTCAAACAGGCAATAGGAAACAGACTGAGAAACCAGAGTAAAAGATTCTCCTGCAACCCGTTCCCATTGTGCTAGATGAAGGAACGTCTTTCCACATGCTCAGTTCTGAGAGATAAGTGTGTGTGAAAGCCGTCCTTCACCTAGCTTGTTGGGAACTCAAAGTTTCTTTTCAGTTGCAAACTCCACTCCATTCATTTATATGGGTAGGTAGTAGCTCCAAATCTGTTTTACAGTGAAAACTGCAGGAACTTCAAACCGGCACTAGGAAACAGACTGAGACACCAGTGTAAAAGTTTCTCCTGCAAACCGTTCCCTTTGTCCTAGATGAATGAACGTCTCTCCACATGCTCAGTTCTGAGAGATAAGTGTGTGTGAAAGCCGTCCTTCACCTAGCTTGTTGGGAACACAAACTTTCTTTTCAGTTGCAATCTACACTCCATACATATATATGGGTAGGTACTAGCTCCAACTCGGTTTTACAGTGAAAACTGCAGGAACTTCAAACCGGCACTAGGAAACAGACTGAGAAACCAGAGTAAAAGTTTCTCCTGCAACCCGTTCCCTTTGTGCTAGATGAACGAACGTCTCTCCACATGCTCAGTTCTGAGAGATAAGTGTGTGTGAAAGCCGTCCTTCACCTAGCTTGTTGCGAACACAAAGTTTCTTTTCAGTTGCTAACCCCACTCCATATATATATATATGGGGAGGTACTAGCTCAAACTCGGTTTTACAGTGAAAAATGCAGGAACTTCAAACCGGCACTAGGAAACATACTGAGAAACCAGAGTAAATGTTTCTCCTGCAACCCGTTCCCTTTGTGCTAGATGAACGAACGTCTATCCACATGCTCATTTCTGAGAGATAAGTGTCTGTGAAAGCCGTCCTTCACCTAGCTTGATGGGAACACAAAGTTTCTTTTCAGTTGCAAACTCCACTCCATACATATATATGGGGAGGTACAAGCTCCAACTCGGTTTTACAGTGAAAACTGCAGGAACTTCAAACCGGCACTAGGAAAGAGACTGAGAAACCAGAGTAAAAGTTTCTCCTGCAACCGGTTCCCTTTTTGCTAGATTAACGAACGTCTCTCCACATGCTCAGTTCTTAGCGCTAAGTGTGTGTGAAAGCCGCCCTTCACATAGCTTGTTGGGAACACAAAGTTTCTTTTCAGTTGCAAACTACACTCCATACATATATATGGGGAGGTACAAGCTCCAACTCGGTTTTACAGTGAAAACTGCAGGAACTTCAAACCGGCACTAGGAAAGAGACTGAGAAACCAGAGTAAAAGTTTCTCCTGCAACACGTTCCCTTTGTTCTAGATGAACGAACGTCTCTCCACATGCTCAGTTCTGAGAGACAGGTGTGTGTGAAAGCCGTCCTTCACCTAGCTTGTTGGGAACACAAAGCTTCTTTTCAGTTGCAAACTCCTCTCCTTTCATTTATATGGGGAGGTACTAGCTCCAACTCGGCTTTACATTGAAAACTGCAGGAACTTCAAACCGGCACTAGGAAACAGACTGAGAAACAAGAGTAAAGGTTTCTCCTGCAACCCGTTCCCTTTGTGCTAAATGAACGAACGTCTCTCCAAATGCTCACATCTGAGAGATAAGTGTGTGTGAAAGCCGTCCTTCACCTAGCTTGTTGGGAGCAAAAAATTTCTTTTCACTTGCAAACTCCACTCCTTACATATATATGGGGAGATACTAACACCAACTCGGTTTTACAGTGAAAACTGCAGGAACTTCAAACCGGCAATAGGAAACAGACTGAGAAACCAGAGTAAAAGTTTCTCCTGCAACCCGTTCCCTTTGTGCTAGATGAACGAACGTCTATCCACATGCTCAGTTCTGAGAGACAAGTGTGTGTGAAAGCCGTCCTTCACCTAGCTTGTTGGGAACACAAAGTTTCTTTTCATTTGCAAACTCCTCTCCATAAATTTATATGGGGAGGTACTAGCTCCAACTCGGTTTTACAGTGAACACTGCAGGAACTTCAAACCGGCACTAGGAATCAGACTGAGAAACCAGAGTAAAAGTTTCTCCTGCATCCCGTTCCCTTTGTGCTAGATGAACGAACGTCTATCCACATGCTCAGTTCTGAGAGATAAGTGTGTGTTAAAGCCGTCCTTCACCTAGGTTGTTGGGAACACAAAGTTCCTTTTCAGTTGCAAACTGATATCCATACATATATATGGGTAGGTACAATCTCCATCTCGGTTTTACACTGAAAAATGCATTAACTTCTAACCGGCACTAGATAACAGACTGAGAAACCAGAGTAAAAATTTCCCCTTCAACCCGTTCCCTTTGTGCTAGATGAACGAACGTCTCTCCACATGCTCAGTTCTGAGAGATATGTGTGTGTGAAATCCGCCCTTCACCTAGCTTGTTGGGAACACAAAGTTTCTTTTCAGTTGCAAACTCCACTCCATATATATATATGGGGAAGTACTAGCTCAAACTCGGTTTTACAGTGAAAACTGCAGGAACTTCAAACCGGCACTAGGAAACAGACTGAGAAACCAGATTAAATGTTTTTCCTGCAACCCGTTCCCATTTTGCTAGATGAACGAACGTCTCTCCGCATACTCAGTTCTGAGAGATAATTGTGTGTGAAAGCCGAGCTTCACCTAGCTTGTTGGGAACACAATGTTCTTTTCAATTGCAAACTCCACTCCATATATATATATAGGGAGTTACGAGCTCCAACTCGTTTTTACAGTGAAAACTGCAGTAACTTCAAACCGGCACTAGGAAACAGACTGAGAAACCAGAGTAAAAGTTTCTCCTGCAACCCGTTCCCTTTTTGCTAAATGAACGAACGTCTCTCCACATGCTCAGTTCTTAGAGATAAGTGTGTGTGAAAGCCGTCCTTCACCTAGTTTGTTGGGACACAAAGTTTCTTTTCAGTTGCAAACTACTCTCCGTACATTTATATGGGGAGGTACTAGCTCCAACTCAGTTTTACAGTGAAAACTGCAGGAACTTCAAACCGGCACTAGGAAAGAGACTGAGAAACCAGAGTAAAAGATTCTCCTGCAACAAGTACCCTTTGTGCTAGATGAACGAACGTCTCTCCACATGCTCAGTTCTGAGAGATAAGTGTGTGTGAAAGCCGTCCTTCACCTAGCTTGTTGGGAACACAAAGTTTCTTTTCACTTGCAAACTCCACTCCATACATATATATGGGTAGGTACAAGCTCCAACTCGGTTTTACAGTGAAAACTGCAGGAACTTCAAACCGGCACTAGGAAACAGACTGAGAAACCAGAGTAAAAGTTTCTCCTGCAACCCGTTCCCTTTGTGCTAGATGAACGAACGTCTCTCCACATGCTCAGTTCTGAGAGATAAGTGTGTGTGAAAGCCGTTTTTCACCTAGCTTGTTGGGAACACAAAGTTTCTTTTCAGTTGCAAACTCCACTCCATACATTTATATGGGGAGGTACTAGCTCCAACTAGGTTTTACAGTGAAAACTGCAGGAACTTCAAACCGGCACTAGGAAACAGACTGAGAAACCAGAGTAAAAGTTTCTACTGCAACCCGTTCCATTTGTGCTAGATGAACGAACGTCTCTCCACATGCTCAGTTCTGAGAGATAAGTGTGTGTGAAAGCCGTCCTTCAACTAGCTTGTTTGGAACACAGACTTTCTTTTCAGTTGCAAACTCCACTCCATACATATATATGGGGAGGTACAAGCTCCAACTCGGTTTTACAGAGAAAACTGCAGGAACTTCAAACCGGCACTAGGAAAGAGACTGAGAAACCAGAGTAAAAGTTTCTCCTGCAACACGTTCCCTTTGTTCTAGATGAACGAACGTCTCTCCACATGCTCAGTTCTGAGAGACAGGTGTGTGTGAAAGCCGTCCTTCACCTAGCTTGTTGGGAACACAAAGGTTCTTTTCAGTTGCAAACTCCTCTCCTTTCATTTATATGGGGAGGTCCTAGCTCCAACTCGGCTTTACATTGAAAACTGCAGGAACTTCAAACCGGCACTAGGAAACAGACTGAGAAACAAGAGTAATGGTTTCTCCTGCAACCCGTTCCCTTTGTGCTAAATGAACGAACGTCTCTCCAAATGCTCACATCTGAGAGATAAGTGTGTGTGAAAGCCGTCCTTCACCTAGCTTGTTGGGAGCAAAAAATTTCTTTTCACTTGCAAACTCCACTCCTTACATATATATGGGGAGATACTAACACCAACTCGGTTTTACAGTGAAAACTGCAGGAACCTCAAACCGGCACTAGGAAACAGACTGAGAAACCAGAGTAAAAGTTTCTCCTGCAACCCGTTCCCTTTGTGCTAGATGAACGAACGTCTCTCCACATGCTCAGTTCTGAGAGACATGTGTGTGTGAAAGACGTCCTTCACCTAGCTTGTTGGGAACACAAAGTTTCTTTTCATTTGCAAACTCCTCTCCATAAATTTATATGGGGAGGTACGAGCTCCAACTCGGTTTTACAGTGAACACTGCAGGAACTTCAAACCGGCACTAGGAATCAGACTGAGAAACCAGAGTAAAAGTTTCTCCTGCAACCCGTTCCCTTTGTGCTAGATGAACGAACGTCTATCCACATGCTCAGTTCTGAGATATAAGTGTGTGTGAAAGCCGTCCTTCACCTAGCTTGTTGGGAACACAAAGTTCCTTTTCAGTTGCAAACTCATATCCATACATATATATGGGTAGGTACAATCTCCAACTCGGTTTTACACTGAAAAATGCATTAACTTCTAACCGGCACTAGATAACAGACTGAGAAACCAGAGTAAAAATTTCCCCTTCAACCCGTTCCCTTTGTGCTAGATGAACGAACGTCTCTCCACATGCTCAGTTCTGAGAGATATGTGTGTGTGAAATCCGCCCTTCACCTAGCTTGTTGGGAACACAAAGTTTCTTTTCAGTTGCAAACTCCACTCCATATATATATATGGGGAGGTACTAGCTCAAACTCGGTTTTACAGTGAAAACTGCGGGAACTTCAAACAGGCACTAGGAAACATACTGAGAAACCAGTGTAAATGTTTCTCCTGCAAACCGTTCCCTTTGTGCTAGATGAACGAAAGTCTCTCCACATGCTCAGTTCTGAGAGATAAGTGTGTGTGAAAGCCGCCTTCACCTAGCTTGTTGGGAACACAAAGTTTCTTTTCAGTTGCAAACACCATTCCATACATATATATGGGTAGGTACTAGCTCCAACTCTCTTTTACAGTGAAAACTGCAGGAACTTCAAACCGGCACTAGGAAACAGACTGAGAAACCAGAGTAAATGTTTTTCCTTCAACCCGTTCCCATTTTGCTAGATGAACGAACGTCTCTCCGCATACTCAGTTTTGAGAGATAATTGTGTGTGAAAGCCGAGCTTCACCTAGCTTGTTGGGAACACAATGTTCTTTTCAATAGCAAACTCCACTCCATATATATATATAGGGAGTTACGAGCTCCAACTCGTTTTTACAGTGAAAACTGCAGTAACTTCAAACCGGCACTAGGAAACAGACTGAGAAACCAGAGTAAAAGTTTCTCCTGCAACCCGTTCCCTTTTTGCTAAATGAACGAACGTCTCTCCACATGCTCAGTTCTTAGAGATAAGTGTGTGTGAAAGCCGTCCTTCACCTAGCTTGTTGGGACACAAAGTTTCTTTTCAGTTGCAAACTACTCTCCATACATTTATATGGGGAGGTACTAGCTCCAACTCAGTTTTACAGTGAAAACTGCAGGAACTTCAAACCGGCACTAGGAAAGAGACTGAGAAACCAGAGTAAAAGATTCTCCTGCAACAAGTACCCTTTGTGCTAGATGAACGAAAGTCTCTCCACATGCTCATTTCTGAGGTATAAGTGTGTGTGAAAGCCGTCCTTCACCTAGCTTGTTGGGAACACAAAGTTTCTTTTCATTTACAAACTCCTCTCCATTAATTTATATGGGGAGGTACTAACACCAACTCGGTTTTACACTGAATACTGCAGGAACTTCAAACCGGCACTAGGAAAGAGACTGAGAAAACAGAGTAAAAGTTTCTCCTGCAACCCGTTCCCTTTGTGCTAGATGAACGAACGACTCTCCACATGCTCATTTCTGAGAGACAAGTGTGTGTGAAAGCCGTCCTTCACTTTGCTTGTTGGGAACACAAAGTTTCTTTTCATTTGCAAACTCCTCTCCATACATTTATAAGGGGAGGTACGAGCTCCAACTCGGTTTTACAGTGAAAACTGCAGGAACTTCAAACAGGCAATAGGAAACAGACTGAGAAACCAGAGTAAAAGATTCTCCTGCAACCCGTTCCCATTGTGCTAGATGAAGGAACGTCTTTCCACATGCTCAGTTCTGAGAGATAAGTGTGTGTGAAAGCCGTCCTTCACCTAGCTTGTTGCGAACACAAAGTTACTTTTCAGTTGCTAACCCCACTCCATATATATATATATGGGGAGGTACTAGCTCAAACTCGGTTTTACAGTGAAAAATGCAGGAACTTCAAACCGGCACTAGGAAACATACTGAGAAACCAGAGTAAATGTTTCTCCTGCAACCCGTTCCCTTTGTGCTAGATGAACGAACGTCTATTCACATGCTCATTTCTGAGAGATAAGTGTCTGTGAAAGCCGTCCTTCACCTAGCTTGTTGGGAACACAAAGTTTCTTTTCAGTTGCAAACTCCACTCCATACATATATATGGGGAGGTACAAGCTCCAACTCGGTTTTACAGTGAAAACTGCAGGAACTTCAAACCGGCACTAGGAAAGAGACTGAGAAACCAGAGTAAAAGTTTCTCCTGCAACCGGTTCCCTTTTTGCTAGATGAACGAACGTCTCTCCACATGCTCAGTTCTTAGCGCTAAGTGTGTGTGAAAGCCGCCCTTCACATAGCTTGTTGGGAACACAAAGTTTCTTTTCAGTTGCAAACTACACTCCATACATATATATGGGGAGGTACAAGCTCCAACTCGGTTTTAGAGTGAAAACTGCAGGAACTTCAAACCGGCACTAGGAAAGAGACTGAGAAACCAGAGTAAAAGTTTCTCCTGCAACACGTTCCCTTTGTTCTAGATGAACGAACGTCTCTCCACATGCTCAGTTCTGAGAGACAGGTGTGTGTAAAAGCCGTCCTTCACCTAGCTTGTTGGGAACACAAAGGTTCTTTTCAGTTGCAAACTCCTCTCCTTTCATTTATATGGGGAAGTACTAGCTCCAACTCGGCTTTACATTGAAAACTGCAGGAACTTCAAACCGGCACTAGGAAACAGACTGAGAAACAAGAGTAAAGGTTTCTCCTGCAACCCGTTCCCTTTGTGCTAAATGAACGAACGTCTCTCCAAATGCTCACATCTGAGAGATAAGTGTGTGTGAAAGCCGTCCTTCACCTAGCTTGTTGGGAGCAAAAAATTTCTTTTCACTTGCAAACTCCACTCCTTACATATATATGGGGAGATACTAACACCAACTCGGTTTTACAGTGAAAACTGCAGGAACTTCAAACCGGCACTAGGAAACAGACTGAGAAACCAGAGTAAAAGTTTCTCCTGCCACCCGTTCCCTTTGTGCTAGATGAACGAACGTCTCTCCACATGCTCAGTTCTGAGAGACAAGTGTGTGTGAAAGCCGTCCTTCACCTAGCTTGTTGGGAACACAAAGTTTCTTTTCATTTGCAAACTCCTCTCCATAAATTTATATGGGGAGGTACGAGCTCCAACTCGGTTTTACAGTGAACACTGCAGGAACTTCAAACCGGCACTAGGAATCAGACTGAGAAACCAGAGTAAAAGTTTCTCCTGCAACCCGTTCCCTTTGTGCTAGATGAACGAACGTCTATCCACATGCTCAGTTCTGAGATATAAGTGTGTGTGAAAGCCGTCCTTCACCTAGCTTGTTGGGAACACAAAGTTCCTTTTCAGTTGCAAACTCTTATCCATACATATATATGGGTAGGTACAATCTCCAACTCGGTTTTACACTGAAAAATGCATTAACTTCTAACCGGCACTAGATAACAGACTGAGAAACCAGAGTAAGAATTTCCCCTTCAACCCGTTCCCTTTGTGCTAGATGAACGAACTTCTCTCCACATGCTCAGTTCTGAGAGATATGTGTGTGTGAAATCCGCCCTTCACCTAGCTTGTTGGGAACACAAAGTTTCTTTTCAGTTGCAAACTCCACTCCATATATATATATGGGGAGGTACTAGCTCAAACTCGGTTTTACAGTGAAAACTGCAGGAACTTCAAACCGGCACTAGGAAACATACTGAGAAACCAGTGTAAATGTTTCTCCTGCAACCCGTTCCCTTTGTGCTAGATGAACGAACGTCTCTCCACATGCTCAGTTCTGAGAGATATGTGTGTGTGAAATCCGCACTTCACCTAGCTTTTTGGGAACACAAAGTTTCTTTTCAGTTGCTAACTCCACTCCATACATGTATATGGGGAGATACTAGATCAAACTCGGTTTTACAGTGAAAACTGCAGGAACTTCAAACCGGCACTAGGAAACATACTGAGAAACCAGAGAAAAAGTTTCTCCTGCAACCAGTTCCCTTTGTGCTAGATGAACGAACGTCTCTCCACATGCTCAGTTCTGAGAGATAATTGTGTGTGAAAGCCGTCCTTCACCTAGCTTGTTGGGAACACAAAGTTTCTTTTCAGTTGCAAACTCCACTCCATAAATATATATGGTGAGGTACTAGCTCCAACTCTGTTTTACCGTGAAAATTGCAGGAACTTCAAACCGGCACTAGGAAACAGACTGAGAAACCAGGGTAAAATTTTCTCCTGCAACCCGTTCCCTTTGTGCTAGATGAACGAACGTCTATACACATGCTCATTTCTGAGAGATAAGTGTGTGTGAAAGCCGTCCTTCACCTAGCTTGTTGGGAACACAAAGTTTCTTTTCAGTTGCAAAATCCACTCCATACATATATATGGGGAGATACAAGCTCCATCTCGATTTTACACTGAAAAATGCATTAACTTCAAACCGGCACTAGATAACATACTGAGAAACCAGAGTAAAAATTTCCCCTGCAACCCGTTCCCTTTGTGCTAGATGAACGAACGTCTCTCCACATGCTCATTTCTGAGAGATAAGTATGTGTGAAAGCCGTCCTTCACCTAGCTTGTTGGGAACACAAAGATTCTTTTCAGTTGCAAACTCCACTCCATACATATATATGGGGAGGTACCAGCTCCAACTCGGTTTTACAGTGAAATCTGCAGGAACTTCAAACCGGCACTAGGAAACAGACTGAGAAACCACAGTAAAATTTTTTTCTGCAACCCGTTCCCTTTGTGCTAGATGAACGAACGTCTCTCCTCATGCTCTGTTCTGAGAGATAATTGTGTGTGAAAGCCGTCCTTAACCTAGCTTGTTGGGAACAGAAAGTTTCTTTTCAGTTGCAAACTCCAGTCCATACATATATATGGGGAGGTACTATCTCCAACTCTGTTTAACAGTGAAAACTGCAAGAACATCAAACCGGCACTAGGAAACATACTAAGAAACCAGAGTAAAAGTTACACCTGCAACCCGTTCCCTTTGTACTAGATGAAATAACGTCTCTCCTCATGCTCAATTCTGAGAGATAAGTGTGTGTGATAGCCGTCCTTCACCTAGCTTGTTGGGAAAACAAAGTTTCTTTTCAGTTGCAAACTCCACTCCGTACATATAAATGGGGAGGTACCAGCTCCAACTCGGTTTTACAGTGAAATCTGCAGGAACTTCAAACCGGCACTAGGAAACAGACTGAGAAACAAGAGTAAAAGTTTCTCCTGCAACCCGTTCCCTTTGTGCTAAATGAACGAACGTCTCTACAAATGCTCACATCTGAGAGATAAGTGTGTGTGAAAGCCGTCCTTCAACTAGCTTGTTGGGAACAAAAAATTTCTTTTCACTTGCAAACTCAACTCCTTACATATATATGGGGAGGTACTAACACCAACTCGGTTTTACAGTGAAAACTGCAGGAACTTCAAACCGGCACTAGGAAACAGACTGAGAAACCAGAGTAAAAGTTTCTCCTGCAACCCGTTCCCTTTGTGCTAGATGAACGAACGTCTCTCCACATGCTCAGTTCTGAGAGACAATTGTGTGTGAAAGCCGTCCTTCACCTAGCTTGTTGGGAACACAAAGTTTCTTTTCATTTGCAAACTCCTCTCCATACATTTATATGGGGAGGTACGAGCTCCAACTCGGTTTTACAGTGAAAACTGCAGGAACTTCAAACCGGCACTAGGAATCAGACTGAGAAACCAGAATAAAAGTTTCTCCTGCAACCCGTTCCCTTTGTGCTAGATGAACGAACGTCTCTCCACATGCTCAGTTCTGAGAGACAAGTGTGTGTGAAAGCCGTCCTTCACCTAGCTTGTTGGGAACACAAAGTTTCTTTTCATTTGCAAACTCCTCTCCATACATTTATATGGGGAGGTACGAGCTCCAACTCGGTTTTACAGTGAAAACTGCAGGAACTTCTAACCGGCACTAGGAATCAGACTGAGAAACCAGAGTAAAAGTTTCTCCTGCAACCCGTTCCCTTTGTGCTAGATGAACGAACGTCTCTCCACATGCTCAGTTCTGAGAGACAAGTGTGTGTGAAAGCCGTCCTTCACCTAGCTTGTTGGGAACACAAAGTTTCTTTTCATTTGCAAACTCCTCTCCATACATTTATATGGGGAGGTACGAGCTCCAACTCGGTTTTACAGTGAAAACTGCAGGAACTTCTAACCGGCACTAGGAATCAGACTGAGAAACCAGAGTAAAAGTTTCTCCTGCAACCCGTTCCCTTTGTGCTAGATGAACGAACGTCTATCCACATGCTCAGTTCTGAGAGTTAAGTGTGTGTGAAAGCCGTCCTTCACCTAGCTTGTTGGGAACACAAAGTTTCTTTTCAGTTGCAAACTCCACTCCATAGATATATATGGTGAGGTACTAGCTCCAACTCTGTTTTACCGTGAAAATTGCAGGAACTTCAAACCGGCACTAGGAAACAGACTGAGAAACCAGGGTAAAATTTTCTCCTGCAAACCGTTCCCTTTGTGCTAGATGAACGAACGTCTATCCACATGCTCATTTCTGAGAGATAAGTGTGTGTGAAAGCCGTCCTTCACCTAGCTTGTTGGGAACACAAAGTTTCTTTTCAGTTTCAAACTCCACTCCATACATATATATGGGGAGATACAAGCTCCATCTCGATTTTACACTGAAAAATGCATTAACTTCAAACCGGCACTAGATAACAGACTGAGAAACCAGAGTAAAAATTTCCCCTGCAACCCGTTCCCTTTGTGCTAGATGAACGAACGTCTCTCCACATGCTCATTTCTGAGAGATAAGTATGTGTGAAAGCCGTGCTTCACCTAGCTTGTTGGGAACACAAAGATTCTTTTCAGTTGCAAATTCCACTCCATACATATATATGGGGAGGTACCAGCTCCAACTCGGTTTTACAGTGAAATCTGCAGGAACTTCAAACCGGCACTAGGAAACAGACTGAGAAACCACAGTAAAATTTTCTTCTGCAACCCGTTCCCTTTGTGCTAGATGAACCAACGTCTCTCCACATGCTCTGGTCTGAGAGATAATTGTGTGTGAAAGCCGTCCTTAACATAGCTTGTTGGGAACAGAAAGTTTCTTTTCAGTTGCAAACTCCACTCCATACATATATATGGGGAGGTACTAGCTCCAACTCGGTTTAACAGTGAAAACTGCAAGAACATCAAACCGGCACTAGGAAACATACTAAGAAACCAGAGTAAAAGTTACACCTGCAACCCGTTCCCTTTGTACTAGATGAACTAACGTCTCTCCTCATGCTCAATTCTGAGAGATAAGTGTGTGTGATAGCCGTCCTTCACCTAGCTTGTTGGGAACACAAAGTTTCTTTTCAGTTGCAAACTCCACTCCGTACATATAAATGGGGAGGTACTAGCTCCAACTCGGTTTTATAGTGAAAACTGCAGGAACTTCAAACCGGCACTAGGAAACAGACTGAGAAACCAGAGTAAAAGTTTCTCCTGCAACCCGTTCCCTTTGTGCTAGATGAAAGAACGTCTATCCACATGCTCATTTCTGAGAGATAAGTGTGTGTGAAAGCCGTCCTTCACCTAGCTTGTTGGGAACACAAAGTTTCTTTTCAGTTGCAAACTCCACTCCATACATATATATGGGGAGATACAAGCTCCATCTCGATTTTACACTGAAAAATGCATTAACTTCAAACCGGCACTAGATAACAGACTGAGAAACCAGAGTAAAAATTTCCCCTGCAACTCGTTCCCTTTGTGCTAGATGAACGAACGTCTCTCCAAATGCTAATTTCTGAGAGATAAGTATGTGTGAAAGCCGTCCTTCAACTAGCTTGTTGGGAACACAAAGATTCTTTTCAGTTGCAAACTCCACTCCATACATATATATGGGGAGGTACCAGCTCCAACTCGGTTTTACAGTGAAATCTGCAGGAACTTCAAACCGGCACTAGGAAACAGACAGAGAAACCACAGTAAAATTTTCTTCTGCAACCCGTTCCCTTTGTGCTAGATGAACCAAAGTCTCTCCACATGCTCAGGTCTGAGAGATAATTGTTTGTGAAAGCCGTCCTTAACCTAGCTTGTTGGGAACAGAAAGTTTCTTTTCAGTTGCAAACTCCACTCCATACATGTATATGGGGAAGTACTAGCTCCAACTCGGTTTAACAGTGAAAACTGCAAGAACATCAAACCGGCACTAGGAAACATACTAAGAAACCAGAGAAAAGTTACACCTGCAAACCGTTCCCTTTGTACTAGATGAACTAACGTCTCTCCTCATGCTCAATTCTGAGAGATAAGTGTGTGTGATAGCCGTCCTTCACCTATCTTGTTGGGAACACAAAGTTTCTTTTCACTTGCAAACTCCACTCCGTACATATAAATGGGGAGGCACGAGCTCCAACACGGTTTTACAGTGAAAACTGCAGGAACTTCAAACAGGCAATAGGAAACAGACTGAGAAACCAGAGTAAAAGTTTCTCCTGCAAACCGTTCCCTTTGTGCTAGATGAAGGAACGTCTTTCCACATGCTCAGTTCTGAGAGATAAGTGTGTGTGGAAGCCGTTTTTCACCTAACTTGTTGGGAACTCAAAGATTCTTTTCAGTTGCAAACTCCACTCCATACATATATATGGGGAGGTACCAGCTCCAACTCGGTTTTACAGTGAAATCTGCAGGAATTTCAAACCGGCACTAGGAAACAGACTGAGAAACCACAGTAAAATATTCTTCTGCAACCCGTTCCCTTTGTGCTAGATGAACCAACGTCTCTCCACATTCTCTGGTCTGAGAGATAATTGTGTGTGAAAGCCGTCCTTAACATAGCTTGTTGGGAACAGAAAGTTTCTTTTCAGTTGTAAACTCCACTCCATACATATATATGGGGAGGTACTAGCTCCAACTCGGTTTAACAGTGAAAACTGCAAGAACATCAAACCGGCACTAGGAAACATACTAAGAAACCAGAGTAAAAGTTACACCTGCAACCCGTTCCCATTGTACTAGATGAACTAACGTCTCTCCTCATGCTCAATTCTGAGAGATAAGTGTGTGTGATAGCCGTCCTTCACCTAGCTTGTTGGGAACACAAAGTTTCTTTTCAGTTGCAAACTCCACTCCGTACATATAAATGGGGAGGTACTAGCTCCAACTCGGTTTTACAGTGAAAACTGCAGGAACTTCAAACCGGCACTAGGAAACAGACTGAGAAACCAGAGTAAAAGTTTCTCCTGCAACACGTTCCCTTTGTGCTAGATGAACGAACGTCTATCCACATGCTCATTTCTGAGAGATAAGTGTGTGTGAAAGCCGTCCTTCACCTAGCTTGTTGGTAACACAAAGTTTCTTTTCATTTGCAAACTCCACTCCATACATATATATGGGGAGATACAAGCTCCATCACGATTTTACACTGAAAAATGCATTAACTTCAAACCGGCACTAGATAACAGACTGAGAAACCAGAGTAAAAATTTCCCCTGCAACCCGTTCCCTTGGTGCTAGATGAACGAACTTCTCTCCACTTGCTCAGTTCTGAGAGATTAGTGTGTGTGAAAGCCGTCCTTCACCTAGCTTGTTGGGAACACAAAGATTCTTTTCAGTTGCAAACTCCACTCCATACATATATATGGGGAGGTACCAGCTCCAATTCGGTTTTACAGTGAAATCTGCAGGAACTTCAAACCGGCACTAGGAAACAGACTGAGAAACCACAGTAAAATTTTCTTCTGCAACACGTTCCCTTTGTGCTAGATGAACCAACGTCTCTCCACATGCTCAGTTCTGAGAGATAAGTGTGTGTGAAAGCCGTCCTTCACCTAGCTTGTTGGGAACACAAAGTTTCTTTTCACTTGCAAACTCCACTCCATACATATATATGGGTAGGTACAAGCTCCAACTCGGTTTTACAGTGAAAACTGTAGGAACTTCAAACCGGCACTAGGAAACAGACTGAGAAACCAGAGTAAAAGTTTCTCCTGCAACCCGTTCCCTTTGTGCTAGATGAACGAACGTCTCTCCACATGCTCAGTTCTGAGAGACAGGTGTGTGTGAAAGCCGTCCTTCACCTAGCTTGTTGGGAACACAAAGGTTCTTTTCAGTTGCAAACTCCTCTCCTTTCATTTATATGGGGAGGTACTAGCTCCAACTCGGCTTTACATTGAAAACTGCAGGAACTTCAAACCGGCACTAGGAAACAGACTGAGAAACAAGAGTAAAGGTTTCTCCTGCAACCCGTTCCCTTTGTGCTAAATGAACGAACGTCTCTCCAAATGCTCACATCTGAGAGATAAGTGTGTGTGAAAGCCGTCCTTCACCTAGCTTGTTGGGAGCAAAAAATTTCTTTTCACTTGCAAACTCCACTCCTTACATATATATGGGGAGATACTAACACCAACTCTGTTTTACAGTGAAAACTGCAGGAACCTCAAACCGGCACTAGGAAACAGACTGAGAAACCAGAGTAAAAGTTTCTCCTGCAACCCGTTCCCTTTGTGCTAGATGAACGAACGTCTCTCCACATGCTCAGTTCTGAGAGACAAGTGTGTGTGAAAGCCGTCCTTCACCTAGCTTGTTGGGAACAAAAAGTTTCTTTTAATTTGCAAACTCCTCTCCATAAATTTATATGGGGAGGTACGAGCTCCAACTCGGTTTTACAGTGAACACTGCAGGAACTTCAAACCGGCACTAGGAATCAGACTGAGAAACCAGAGTAAAAGTTTCTCCTGCAACCCGTTCCCTTTGTGCTAGATGAACGAACGTCTATCCACATGCTCAGTTCTGAGATATAAGTGTGTGTGAAAGCCGTCCTTCACCTAGCTTGTTGGGAACACAAAGTTCCTTTTCAGTTGCAAACTCATATCCATACATATATATGGGTAGGTACAATCTCCAACTCGGTTTTACACTGAAAAATGCATTAACTTCTAACCGGCACTAGATAACAGACTGAGAAACCAGAGTAAAAATTTCCCCTTCAACCCGTTCCCTTTGTGCTAGATGAACGAACGTCTCTCCACATGCTCAGTTCTGAGAGATATGTGTGTGTGAAATCCGCCCTTCACCTAGCTTGTTGGGAACACAAAGTTTCTTTTCAGTTGCAAACTCCACTCCATATATATATATGGGGAGGTACTAGCTCAAACTCGGTTTTACAGTGAAAACTGCAGGAACTTCAAACCGGCACTAGGAAACATACTGAGAAACCAGTGTAAATGTTTCTCCTGCAACCCGTTCCCTTTGTGCTAGATGAACGAACGTCTCTCCACATGCTCAGTTCTGAGAGATAAGTGTGTGTGAAAGCCGCCTTCACCTAGCTTGTTGGGAACACAAAGTTTCTTTTCAGTTGCAAACACCATTCCATACATATATATGGGTAGGTACTAGCTCCAACTCTCTTTTACAGTGAAAACTGCAGGAACTTCAAACCGGCACTAGGAAACAGACTGAGAAACCAGAGTAAAAGTTTCTCCTGCAACCCGTTCCCTTTTTGCTAAATGAACGAACGTCTCTCCACATGCTCAGTTCTTAGAGATAAGTGTGTGTGAAAGCCGTCCTTCACCTAGCTTGTTGGGACACAAAGTTTCTTTTCAGTTGCAAACTACTCTCCATACATTTATATGGGGAGGTACTAGCTCCAACTCAGTTTTACAGTGAAAACTGCAGGAACTTCAAACCGGCACTAGGAAACAGACTGAGAAACCAGAGTAAAAGTTTCTACTGCAACCCGTTCCATTTGTGCTAGATGAACGAACGTCTCTCCACATGCTCAGTTCTGAGAGATAAGTGTGTGTGAAAGCCGTCCTTCACCTAGCTTGTTGGGAACACAAACTTTCTTTTCAGTTGCAAACTCCACTCCATACATATATATGGGGAGGTACTAGCTCCAACTGGGTTTTACAGTGAAAACTGCAGGAACTTCAAACCGGCACTAGGAAACAGACTGAGAAAACAGAGTAAAAGTTTCTCCTGCAACCCGTTCCCTTTGTGCTATTTGAACGAAAGTCTCTCCACATGCTCATTTCTGAGGTATAAGTGTGTGTGAAAGCCGTCCTTCACCTAGCTTGTTGGGAACACAAAGTTTCTTTTCAGTTACAAACTCCTCTCCATACATTTATAAGGGGAGGTACGAGCTCCAACTCGGTTTTACAGTGAAAACTGCAGGAACTTCAAACAGGCAATAGGAAACAGACTGAGAAACCAGAGTAAAAGATTCTCCTGCAACCCGTTCCCATTGTGCTAGATGAAGGAACGTCTTTCCACATGCTCAGTTCTGAGAGATAAGTGTGTGTGAAAGCCGTCCTTCACCTAGCTTGTTGGGAACTCAAAGTTTCTTTTCAGTGGCAAACTCCACTCCATTCATTTATATGGGGAGGTAGTAGCTCCAAATCTGTTTTACAGTGAAAACTGCAGGAACTTCAAACCGGCACTAGGAAACAGACTGAGAAACCAGTGTAAAGTTTCTCCTGCAAACCGTTCCCTTTGTCCTAGATGAATGAACGTCTCTCCACATGCTCAGTTCTGAGAGATAAGTGTGTGTGAAAGCCGTCCTTCACCTAGCTTGTTGGGAACACAAACTTTCTCTTCAGTTGCAAACTACACTCCATACATATATATGGGTAGGTACTAGCTCCAACTCGGTTTTACAGTGAAAACTGCAGGAACTTCAAACCGGCACTAGGAAACAGACTGAGAAACCAGAGTAAAAGTTTCTCCTGCAACCCGTTCGCTTTGTGCTACATGAACGAACGTCTCTCCACATGCTCAGTTCTGAGAGATAAGTGTGTGTGAAAGCCGTCCTTCACCTAGCTTGTTGCGAACACAAAGTTACTTTTCAGTTGCTAACCCCACTCCATATATATATATATGGGGAGGTACTAGCTCAAACTCGGTTTTACAGTGAAAAATGCAGGAACTTCAAACCGGCACTAGGAAACATACTGAGAAACCAGAGTAAATGTTTCTCCTGCAACCCGTTCCATTTGTGCTAGATGAACGAACGTCTATCCACATGCTCATTTCTGAGAGATAAGTGTCTGTGAAAGCCGTCCTTCACCTAGCTTGTTGGGAACACAAAGTTTCTTTTCAGTTGCAAACTCCACTCCATACATATATATGGGGCGGTACAAGCTCCAACTCGGTTTTACAGTGAAAAATGCAGGAACTTCAAACCGGCACTAGGAAAGAGACTGAGAAACCAGAGTAAAAGTTTCTCCTGCAACCGGTTCCCTTTTTGCTAGATGAACGAACGTCTCTCCACATGCTCAGTTCTTAGCGCTAAGTGTGTGTGAAATCCGCCCTTCACCTAGCTTGTTGGGAACACAAAGTTCCTTTTCAGTTGCAAACTCATATCCATACATATATATGGGTAGGTACAATCTCCAACTCGGTTTTACACTGAAAAATGCATTAACTTCTAACCGGCACTAGATAACAGACTGAGAAACCAGAGTAAAAATTTCCCCTTCAACCCGTTCCCTTTGTGCTAGATGAACGAACGTCTCTCCACATGCTCAGTTCTGAGAGATATGTGTGTGTGAAATCCGCCCTTCACCTAGCTTGTTGGGAACACAAAGTTTCTTTTCAGTTGCAAACTCCACTCCATATATATATATGGGGAGGTACTAGCTCAAACTCGGTTTTACAGTGAAAACTGCAGGAACTTCAAACCGGCACTAGGAAACATACTGAGAAACCAGTGTAAATGTTTCTCCTGCAACCCGTTCCCTTTGTGCTAGATGAACGAACGTCTCTCCACATGCTCAGTTCTGAGAGATAAGTGTGTGTGAAAGCCGCCTTCACCTAGCTTGTTGGGAACACAAAGTTTCTTTTCAGTTGCAAACACCATTCCATACATATATATGGGTAGGTACTAGCTCCAACTCTCTTTTACAGTGAAAACTGCAGGAACTTCAAACCGGCACTAGGAAACAGACTGAGAAACCAGAGTAAAAGTTTCTCCTGCAACCCGTTCCCTTTTTGCTAAATGAACGAACGTCTCTCCACATGCTCAGTTCTTAGAGATAAGTGTGTGTGAAAGCCGTCCTTCACCTAGCTTGTTGGGACACAAAGTTTCTTTTCAGTTGCAAACTACTCTCCATACATTTATATGGGGAGGTACTAGCTCCAACTCAGTTTTACAGTGAAAACTGCAGGAACTTCAAACCGGCACTAGGAAACAGACTGAGAAACCAGAGTAAAAGTTTCTACTGCAACCCGTTCCATTTGTGCTAGATGAACGAACGTCTCTCCACATGCTCAGTTCTGAGAGATAAGTGTGTGTGAAAGCCGTCCTTCACCTAGCTTGTTGGGAACACAAACTTTCTTTTCAGTTGCAAACTCCACTCCATACATATATATGGGGAGGTACTAGCTCCAACTGGGTTTTACAGTGAAAACTGCAGGAACTTCAAACCGGCACTAGGAAACAGACTGAGAAAACAGAGTAAAAGTTTCTCCTGCAACCCGTTCCCTTTGTGCTATTTGAACGAAAGTCTCTCCACATGCTCATTTCTGAGGTATAAGTGTGTGTGAAAGCCGTCCTTCACCTAGCTTGTTGGGAACACAAAGTTTCTTTTCAGTTACAAACTCCTCTCCATACATTTATAAGGGGAGGTACGAGCTCCAACTCGGTTTTACAGTGAAAACTGCAGGAACTTCAAACAGGCAATAGGAAACAGACTGAGAAACCAGAGTAAAAGATTCTCCTGCAACCCGTTCCCATTGTGCTAGATGAAGGAACGTCTTTCCACATGCTCAGTTCTGAGAGATAAGTGTGTGTGAAAGCCGTCCTTCACCTAGCTTGTTGGGAACTCAAAGTTTCTTTTCAGTGGCAAACTCCACTCCATTCATTTATATGGGGAGGTAGTAGCTCCAAATCTGTTTTACAGTGAAAACTGCAGGAACTTCAAACCGGCACTAGGAAACAGACTGAGAAACCAGTGTAAAGTTTCTCCTGCAAACCGTTCCCTTTGTCCTAGATGAATGAACGTCTCTCCACATGCTCAGTTCTGAGAGATAAGTGTGTGTGAAAGCCGTCCTTCACCTAGCTTGTTGGGAACACAAACTTTCTCTTCAGTTGCAAACTACACTCCATACATATATATGGGTAGGTACTAGCTCCAACTCGGTTTTACAGTGAAAACTGCAGGAACTTCAAACCGGCACTAGGAAACAGACTGAGAAACCAGAGTAAAAGTTTCTCCTGCAACCCGTTCGCTTTGTGCTACATGAACGAACGTCTCTCCACATGCTCAGTTCTGAGAGATAAGTGTGTGTGAAAGCCGTCCTTCACCTAGCTTGTTGCGAACACAAAGTTACTTTTCAGTTGCTAACCCCACTCCATATATATATATATGGGGAGGTACTAGCTCAAACTCGGTTTTACAGTGAAAAATGCAGGAACTTCAAACCGGCACTAGGAAACATACTGAGAAACCAGAGTAAATGTTTCTCCTGCAACCCGTTCCATTTGTGCTAGATGAACGAACGTCTATCCACATGCTCATTTCTGAGAGATAAGTGTCTGTGAAAGCCGTCCTTCACCTAGCTTGTTGGGAACACAAAGTTTCTTTTCAGTTGCAAACTCCACTCCATACATATATATGGGGCGGTACAAGCTCCAACTCGGTTTTACAGTGAAAAATGCAGGAACTTCAAACCGGCACTAGGAAAGAGACTGAGAAACCAGAGTAAAAGTTTCTCCTGCAACCGGTTCCCTTTTTGCTAGATGAACGAACGTCTCTCCACATGCTCAGTTCTTAGCGCTAAGTGTGTGTGAAATCCGCCCTTCACCTAGCTTGTTGGGAACACAAAGTTTCTTTTCAGTTGCAAACTCCACTCCATATATATATATGGGGAGGTACTAGCTCAAACTCGGTTTTACAGTGAAAACTGCAGGAACTTCAAACCGGCACTAGGAAACATACTGAGAAACCAGTGTAAATGTTTCTCCTGCAACCCGTTCCCTTTTTGCTAGATGAACGAACGTCTCTCCACCTGCTCAGTTCTGAGAGACAGGTGTGTGTAAAAGCCGTACTTCTCCTAGCTTGTTGGGAACACAAAGGTTCTTTTCAGTTGCAAACTCCTCTCCTTTCATTTATATGGGGAGGTACTAGCTCCAACTCGGCTTTACATTGAAAACTGCAGGAACTTCAAACCGGCACTAGGAAACAGACTGAGAAACAAGAGTAAAGGTTTCTCCTGCAACCCGTTCCCTTTGTGCTAAATGAACGAACGTCTCTCCAAATGCTCACATCTGAGAGATAAGTGTGTGTGAAAGCCGTCCTTCACCTAGCTTGTTGGTAGCAAAAAATTTCTTTTCACTTGCAAACTCCACTCCTTACATATATATGGGGAGATACTAACACCAACTCGGTTTTACAGTGAAAACTGCAGGAACTTCAAACCGGCACTAGGAAACAGACTGAGAAACCAGAGTAAAAGTTTCTCCTGCAACCCGTTCCCTTTGTGCTAGATGAAAGAACGTCTCTCCACATGCTCAGTTCTGACAGACAAGTGTGTGTGAAAGCCGTCCTTCACCTAGCTTGTTGGGAACACAAAGTTTCTTTTCATTTGCAAACTCCTCTCCATAAATTTATATGGGGAGGTACGAGCTCCAACTCGGTTTTACAGTGAACACTGCAGGAACTTCAAACCGGCACTAGGAATCAGACTGAGAAACCAGAGTAAAAGTTTCTCCTGCAACCCGTTCCCTTTGTGCTAGATGAACGAACGTCTATCCACATGCTCAGTTCTGAGATATAAGTGTGTGTGAAAGCCGTACTTCACCTAGCTTGTTGGGAACACAAAGTTCCTTTTCAGTTGCAAACTCATATCCATACATATATATGGGTAGGTACAATCTCCAACTCGGTTTTACACTGAAAAATGCATTAACTTCTAACCGGCACTAGATAACAGAATGAGAAACCAGAGTAAAAATTTCCCCTTCAACCCGTTCCCTTTGTGCTAGATGAACGAACTTCTCTCAACATGCTCAGTTCTGAGAGATATGTGTGTGTGAAATCCGCCCTTCACCTAGCTTGTTGGGAACACAAAGTTTCTTTTCAGTTGCAAACTCCACTCCATATATATATATGGGGAGGTACTAGCTCAAACTCGGTTTTACAGTGAAAACTGCAGGAACTTCAAACCGGCACTAGGAAACATACTGAGAAACCAGTGTAAATGTTTCTCCTGCAACCCGTTCCCTTTGTGCTAGATGAACGAACGTCTCTCCACATGCTCAGTTCTGAGAGATATGTGTGTGTGAAATCCGCCCTTCACCTAGCTTTTTGGGAACACAAAGTTTCTTTTCAGTTGCTAACTCCACTCCATACATGTATATGGGGAGATACTAGATCAAACTCGGTTTTACAGTGAAAACTGCAGGAACTTCAAACCGGCACTAGGAAACATACTGAGAAACCAGAGAAAAAGTTTCTCCTGCAACCAGTTCCCTTTGTGCTAGATGAACGAACGTCTCTCCACATGCTCAGTTCTGAGAGATAATTGTGTGTGAAAGCCGTCCTTCACCTAGCTTGTTGGGAACACAAAGTTTCTTTTCAGTTGCAAACTCCACTCCATAAATATATATGGTGAGGTACTAGCTCCAACTCTGTTTTACCGTGAAAATTGCAGGAACTTCAAACCGGCACTAGGAAACAGACTGAGAAACCAGGGTAAAATTTTCTCCTGCAACCCGTTCCCTTTGTGCTAGATGAACGAACGTCTATCCACATGCTCATTTCTGAGAGATATGTGTGTGTGAAAGCCGTCCTTCACCTAGCTTGTTGGGAACACAAAGTTTCTTTTCAGTTGCAAAATCCACTCCATACATATATATGGGGAGATACAAGCTCCATCTCGATTTTACACTGAAAAATGCATTAACTTCAAACCGGCACTAGATAACATACTGAGAAACCAGAGTAAAAATTTCCCCTGCAACCCGTTCCCTTTGTGCTAGATGAACGAACGTCTCTCCACATGCTCATTTCTGAGAGATAAGTATGTGTGAAAGCCGTCCTTCACCTAGCTTGTTGGGAACACAAAGATTCTTTTCAGTTGCAAACTCCACTCCATACATATATATGGGGAGGTACCAGCTCCAACTCGGTTTTACAGTGAAATCTGCAGGAACTTCAAACCGGCACTAGGAAACAGACTGAGAAACCACAGTAAAATTTTTTTCTGCAACCCGTTCCCTTTGTGCTAGATGAACGAACGTCTCTCCACATGCTCTGTTCTGAGAGATAATTGTGTGTGAAAGCCGTCCTTAACCTAGCTTGTTGGGAACAGAAAGTTTCTTTTCAGTTGCAAACTCCAGTCCATACATATATATGGGGAGGTACTATCTCCAACTCGGTTTAACAGTGAAAACTGCAAGAACATCAAACCGGCACTAGGAAACATACTAAGAAACCAGAGTAAAAGTTACACCTGCAACCCGTTCCCTTTGTACTAGATGAAATAACGTCTCTCCTCATGCTCAATTCTGAGAGATAAGTGTGTGTGATAGCCGTCCTTCACCTAGCTTGTTGGGAAAACAAAGTTTCTTTTCAGTTGCAAACTCCACTCCGTACATATAAATGGGGAGGTACCAGCTCCAACTCGGTTTTACAGTGAAATCTGCAGGAACTTCAAACCGGCACTAGGAAACAGACTGAGAAAAAAGAGTAAAAGTTTCTCCTGCAACCCGTTCCCTTTGTGCTAAATGAACGAACGTCTCTCCAAATGCTCACATCTGAGAGATAAGTGTGTGTGAAAGCCGTCCTTCAACTAGCTTGTTGGGAACAAAAAATTTCTTTTCACTTGCAAACTCAACTCCTTACATATATATGGGGAGGTACTAACACCAACTCGGTTTTACAGTGAAAACTGCAGGAACTTCAAACCGGCACTAGGAAACAGAGTGAGAAACCAGAGTAAAAGTTTCTCCTGCAACCCGTTCCCTTTGTGCTAGATGAACGAACGTCTCTCCACATGCTCAGTTCTGAGAGACAATTGTGTGTGAAAGCCGTCCTTCACCTAGCTTGTTGGGAACACAAAGTTTCTTTTCATTTGCAAACTCCTCTCCATACATTTATATGGGGAGGTACGAGCTCCAACTCGGTTTTACAGTGAAAACTGCAGGAACTTCTAACCGGCACTAGGAATCAGACTGAGAAACCGGAGTAAAAGTTTCTCCTGCAACCCGTTCCCTTTGTGCTAGATGAACGAACGTCTATCCACATGCTCAGTTCTGAGAGTTAAGTGTGTGTGAAAGCCGTCCTTCACCTAGCTTGTTGGGAACACAAAGTTTCTTTTCAGTTGCAAACTCCACTCCATAGATATATATGGTGAGGTACTAGCTCCAACTCTGTTTTACCGTGAAAATTGCAGGAACTTCAAACCGGCACTAGGAAACAGACTGAGAAACCAGGGTAAAATTTTCTCCTACAAACTGTTCCCTTTGTGCTAGATGAACGAACGTCTATCCACATGCTCATTTCTGAGAGATAAGTGTGTGTGAAAGCCGTCCTTCACCTAGCTTGTTGGGAACACAAAGTTTCTTTTCAGTTTCAAACTCCACTCCATACATATATATGGGGAGATACAAGCTCCATCTCGATTTTACACTGAAAAATGCATTAACTTCAAACCGGCACTAGATAACAGACTGAGAAACCAGAGTAAAAATTTCCCCTGCAACCCGTTCCCTTTGTGCTAGATGAACGAACGTCTCTCCACATGCTCATTTCTGAGAGATAAGTATGTGTGAAAGCCGTGCTTCACCTAGCTTGTTGGGAACACAAAGATTCTTTTCAGTTGCAAATTCCACTCCATACATATATATGGGGAGGTACCAGCTCCAACTCGGTTTTACAGTGAAATCTGCAGGAACTTCAAACCGGCACTAGGAAACAGACTGAGAAACCACAGTAAAATTTTCTTCTGCAACCCGTTCCCTTTGTGCTAGATGAACCAACGTCTCTCCACATGCTCTGGTCTGAGAGATAATTGTGTGTGAAAGCCGTCCTTAACATAGCTTGTTGGGAACAGAAAGTTTCTTTTCAGTTGCAAACTCCACTCCATACATATATATGGGGAGGTACTAGCTCCAACTCGGTTTAACAGTGAAAACTGCAAGAAAATCCAACCGGCACTAGGAAACATACTAAGAAACCAGAGTAAAAGTTACACCTGCAACCCGTTCCCTTTGTACTAGATGAACTAACGTCTCTCCTCATGCTCAATTCTGAGAGATAAGTGTGTGTGATAGCCGTCCTTCACCTAGCTTGTTGGGAACACAAAGTTTCTTTTCAGTTGCATACTCCACTCCGTACATATAAATGGGGAGGTACTAGCTCCAACTCGGTTTTACAGTGAAAACTGCAGGAACTTCAAACCGGCACTAGGAAACAGACTGAGAAACCAGAGTAAAAGTTTCTCCTGCAACCCGTTCCCTTTGTGCTAGATGAAAGAACGTCTATCCACATGCTCATTTCTGAGAGATAAGTGTGTGTGAAAGCCGTCCTTCACCTAGCTTGTTGGGAACACAAAGTTTCTTTTCAGTTGCAAACTCCACTCCATACATATATATGGGGAGATACAAGCTCCATCTCGATTTTACACTGAAAAATGCATTAACTTCAAACCGGCACTAGATAACAGACTGAGAAACCAGAGTAAAAATTTCCCCTGCAACTCGTTCCTTTGTGCTAGATGAACGAACGTCTCTCCAAATGCTCATTTCTGAGAGATAAGTATGTGTGAAAGCCGTCCTTCAACTAGCTTGTTGGGAACACAAAGATTCTTTTCAGTTGCAAACTCCACTCCATACATATATATGGGGAGGTACCAGCTCCAACTCGGTTTTACAGTGAAATCTGCAGGAACTTCAAACCGGCACTAGGAAACAGACAGAGAAACCACCGTAAAATTTTCTTCTGCAACCCGTTCCCTTTGTGCTAGATGAACCAACGTCTCTCCACATGCTCAGGTCTGAGAGATAATTGTTTGTGAAAGCCGTCCTTAACCTAGCTTGTTGGGAACAGAAAGTTTCTTTTCAGTTGCAAACTCCACTCCATACATGTATATGGGGAAGTACTAGCTCCAACTCGGTTTAACAGTGAAAACTTCAAGAACATCAAACCGGCACTAGGAAACATACTAAGAAACCAGAGAAAAGTTACACCTGCAACCCGTTCCCTTTGTACTAGATGAACTAACGTCTCTCCTCATGCTCAATTCTGAGAGATAAGTGTGTGTGATAGCCGTCCTTCACCTATCTTGTTGGGAACACAAAGTTTCTTTTCACTTGCAAACTCCACTCCGTACATATAAATGGGGAGGTACGAGCTCCAACTCGGTTTTACAGTGAAAACTGCAGGAACTTCAAACAGGCAATAGGAAACAGACTGAGAAACCAGAGTAAAAGTTTCTCCTGCAAACCGTTCCCTTTGTGCTAGATGAAGGAACGTCTTTCCACATGCTCAGTTCTGAGAGATAAGTGTGTGTGGAAGCCGTTTTTCACCTAACTTGTTGGGAACTCAAAGATTCTTTTCAGTTGCAAACTCCACTCCATACATATATATGGGGAGGTACCAGCTCGAACTCGGTTTTACAGTGAAATCTGCAGGAACTTCAAACCGGCACTAGGAAACAGACTGAGAAACCACAGTAAAATTTTCTTCTGCAACCCGTTCCCTTTGTGCTAGATGAACCAACGTCTCTCCACATGCTCTGGTCTGAGAGATAATTGTGTGTGAAAGCCGTCCTTAACATAGCTTGTTGGGAACAGAAAGTTTCTTTTCAGTTGTAAACTCCACTCCATACATATATATGGGGAGGTACTAGCTCCAACTCGGTTTAACAGTGAAAACTGCAAGAACATCAAACCGGCACTAGGAAACATACTAAGAAACCAGAGTAAAAGTTACACCTGCAACCCGTTCCCTTTTTACTAGATGAACTAACGTCTCTCCTCATGCTCAATTCTGAGAGATAAGTGTGTGTGATAGCCGTCCTTCACCTAGCTTTTTGGGAACACAAAGTTTCTTTTCAGTTGCAAACTCCACTCCGTACATATAAATGGGGAGGTACTAGCTCCAACTCGGTTTTACAGTGAAAACTGCAGGAACTTCAAACCGGCACTAGGAAACAGACTGAGAAACCAGAGTAAAAGTTTCTCCTGCAACCCGTTCCCTTTGTGCTAGATGAACGAACGTCTATCCACATGCTCATTTCTGAGAGATAAGTGTGTGTGAAAGCTGTCCTTCACCTAGCTTGTTGGTAACACAAAGTTTCTTTTCATTTGCAAACTCCACTCCATACATATATATGGGGAGATACAAGCTCCATCTCGATTTTACACTGAAAAATGCATTAACTTCAAACCGGCACTAGATAACAGACTGAGAAACCAGAGTAAAAATTTCCCCTGCAACCCGTTCCCTTGGTGCTAGATGAACGAACTTCTCTCCACTTGCTCAGTTCTGAGAGATTAGTGTGTGTGAAAGCCGTCCTTCACCTAGCTTGTTGGGAACACAAAGATTCTTTTCAGTTGCAAACTCCACTCCATACATATATATGGGGAGGTACCAGCTCCAACTCGGTTTTACAGTGAAATCTGCAGGAACTTCAAACCGGCACTAGGAAACAGACTGAGAAACCACAGTAAAATTTTCTTCTGCAACCCGTTCCCTTTGTGCTAGATGAACCAACGTCTCTCCACATGCTCAGGTCTGAGAGATAATTGTGTGTGAAAGCCGTCCTTAACCTAGCTTGTTGAGAACAGAAAGTTTCTTTTCAGTTGCAAACTCCACTCCATACATATATATGGGGAGGTACTAGCTCCAACTCGGTTTAACAGTGAAAACTGCAAGAACATCAAACAGGCACTAGGAAACATACTAAGAAACCAGAGAAAAGTTACACCTGCAACCCGTTCCCTTTGTACTAGATGAACTAACGTCTCTCCTCATGCTCAATTCTGAGAGATAAGTGTGTGTGATAGCCGTCCTTCACCTAGCTTGTTGGGAACACAAAGTTTCTTTTCAGTTGCAAACTCCACTCCGTACATATAAATGGGGAGGTACGAGCTCCAACTCGGTTTTACAGTGAAAACTGCAGGAATTTCAAACAGGCAATAGGAAACAGACTGAGAAACCAGAGTAAAAGTTTCTCCTGCAACCCGTTCCCTTTGTGCTAGATGAAGGAACGTCTTTCCACATGCTCAGTTGTGAGAGATAAGTGTGTGTGGAAGCCGTTTTTCACCTAACTTCTTGGGAACTCAAAGTTTCTTTTCAGTTGCAAACTCCACTCCATTCATTTATATGGGGAGGTAGTAGCTCCTAATCTGTTTTACAGTGAAAACTGCAGGAACTTCAAACCGGCACTAGGAAACAGACTGAGAAACCAGTGTAAAATTTTCTCCTGCAAACCGTTCCCTTTGTCCTAGATGAATGAACGTCTCTCTACATGCTCAGTTCTGAGAGATAAGTGTGTGTGAAAGCCGTCCTTCACCTAGCTTGTTGGGAACACAAACTTCTTTTCAGTTGCAAACTACACTGCATACATATATATGGGTAGGTACTAGCTCCAACTCGGTTTTACAGTGAAAACTGCAGGAACTTCAAACCGGCACTAGGAAACAGACTGAGAAACCAGAGTAAAAGTTTCTCCTGCAACCCGTTCCCTATGTGCTAGATGAACGAACGTCTCTCCTCATGCTCAGTTCTGAGAGATATGTGTGTGTGAAAGCCGTCCTTCACCTAGCTTGTTGCGAACACAAAGTTTCTTTTCAGTTGCAAACCACACTCCATACATATATATGGGGAGTTACTAGCTCCAACTCGGTTTTACAGTGAAAACTGCAGGAACTTCAAACCGGCACTAGGAAACAGACTGAGAAACAAGAGTAAAAGTTTCACCTGCAACACGTTCCCTTTGTGCTAGATGAACGAACGTCTCTCCTCATGCTAAATTCTGAGAGATAAGTGTGTGTGATAGCCGTCCTTCACCTAGCTTGTTGGGAACACAAAGTTTCTTTTCAGTTGCAAACTCCACTCCGTACATATAAATGGGGAGGTACGAGCTCCAACTCGGTTTTACATTGAAAACTGCAGGAATTTCAAACAGGCAATAGGAAACAGACTGAGAAACCAGAGTAAAAGTTTCTCCTGCAACCCGTTCCCTTTGTGCTAGATGAAGGAACGTCTTTCCACATGCTCAGTTGTGAGAGATAAGTGTGTGTGGAAGCCGTTTTTCACCTAACTTGTTGGGAACTCAAAGTTTCTTTTCAGTTGCAAACTCCACTCCATCATTTATATGGGGATGTAATAGCTCGAAGTCTGTTTTACAGTGAAAACTGCAGGAACTTCAAACCGGCACTAGGAAACAGACTGAGAAACCAGAGTAAAAGTTTCTCCTGCAACCCGTTCCATTTTTGCTAGATGAACAAACGACTCTCCACATGCTCAGTTCTTAGCGATAAGTGTGTGTGAAAGCCTTCCTTCACCTAGCTTGTTGGGAACACAAAGTTTCTTTTCAGTTGCAAACTCCACTCCATACATATATATGGGGAGGTACTACCTCCAACTCGGTTTTACAGTGAAAACTGCAGGAACTTCAAACCGGCACTAGGAAACAGACTGAGAAACCAGAGTAAAAGTTTCTCCTGCAACCCGTTCCATTTTTGCTAGATGAACGAACGTCTCTCCACATGCTCAGTTCTGAGAGACAAGTGTGTGTGAAAGCCGTCCTTCACCTAGCTTGTTGGGAACACAAATTTTCTTTTCAGTTGCAAACTCCACTCCTTACATATATATGGGGAGGTACTAGCTCCAACTCGGTTTTACAGTCAAAACTGCAGGAACTTCAAACCGGCAATAGGAAACAGACTGAGAAACCAGAGTAAAAGTTTCTCCTGCAACCCGTTCCCTTTGTGCTAGAAGAACAAAAGTCTCTCCACATGCTCACATCTGAGAGATAAGTGTGTGTGAAAGCCGTCCTTCACCTAGCTTGTTGGGAACACAAAATTTCTTTTCACTTGCAAACTCCACTACTTACATATATATTGGGAGGTACTAGCTCCAACTCGGTTTTACAGTGAAAACTGCAGGAACTTCAAACCGGCACTAGGAAACAGACTGAGAAACCAGAGTAAAAGTTTCTCCTGCAACATGTTCCCTTTGTGCTAGATGAACGAACGTCTCTCCTCATGCTCATTTCTGAGTGATAAGTGTGTGTGAAAGCCATCATTCACCTAGCTTTTTGGTAACACAAAGTTTCTTTTCAGTTCCAAAATCCACTCCATATATATATATGGGGAGGTACGAGCTCCAACTCGGTTTTACAGTGAAAACTGCAGGAACTTCAAAGCGGCACTAGGAAACAAACTGAGAAACCAGAGTAAAAGTTTCCCTGCAACACGTTCCCTTTGTGCTAGATGAACGAACGTCTCTCCACATGCTCAGTTCTGAGAGACAATTGTGTGTGAAAGCCGTCCTTCACCTAGCTTGTTGGGAACACAAAGTTTCTTTTCAGTTGCAAACTCCAGTCCATACATATATATGGGGAGGTACTAGCTCCAACTCGGTTTTACAGTGAAAACTGCAGGAACTTCAAACCGGCACTAGGAAACAGACTGAGAAACCAGAGTAAAAGTTTCTCTTGCCACACGTTCCCTTTGTGCTAGATGAACGAACGTCTCTCCACATGCTCATTTCTGATAGATAAGTGTGTGTGAAAGCCGTCCTTCACATAGCTTGTTGGGAACACAAATTTTCTTTTCAGTTGCAAACTACACTCCATACATATATATGGGGAGGTACTAGCTCCAACTCGGTTTTACAGTGAAAACTGCAGGAACTTCAAAACGGCACTAGGAAACAGAATGAGAAACAAGAGTAAAAGTTTCTCCTGCAACCCATTCCATTTGTGCTAATTGAACGATCGTCTCTCCACATGCTCATTTCTGAGGGATAAGTGTGTTCAAAAGCCGTACTTCACCTAGCTTGTTGGGAACACAAAGTTTCTTTTCAGTTGCAAACTCCACTCCATACATATATATGGGGAGGTACTAGCTCCAACTCGGTTTTACAGTGAAAACTGCAAGAACTTCAAACTGGCACTAGGAAACAGTCTGAGAAACTAGAGTAAAATTTTCCCTGCAACACGTTCCCTTTGTGCTAATTGAATGAACGTCTCTCCACATGCTCAGTTCTGAGGGATAAGTGTGTATGAAAGCCGTTCATTATCCTAGCTTGTTGGGAACACAAAGTTTCTTTTCAGTTGCAAACTCCATTCCATACATATATATGAGGAGGTACTAGCTCCAAATCTGTTTTACAGTGAAAACTGCAGGAACTTCAAACCGGCACTAGGAAACAGACTGAGAAACCAGAGTAAATGTTTCTCCTGCAACCCGTTCCCTTTGTGCTAGATGAACGAACGTCTCTCCTCATGCTCATTTCTGAGTGATAAGTGTGTGTGAAAGCCATCATTCACCTAGCTTTTTGATAACACAAAGTTTCTTTTCAGTTCCAAAACCACTCCATATATATATATGGGGAGGTACCAGCTCAAACTCGGTTTTACATTGAAAATTGCAGGAACTTCAAAACGGCACTAGGAAACAGACTGAGAAACCAGAGTAAAAGTTTCTCATGCATCCGGTTAACTTTGTGCTAATTGAACAAAGGTTTCTCCACATGCTCAGTTCTGAGGGATAACTGTGTGTGAAAGCCGTCCTTCACCTAGCTTGTTGGGAACACAAAGTTTCTTTTCCGTTGCAAACTCCACTCCATAAATATATATGGGGAGGTACTAGCTCCTACTCGGTTTTACAGTGAAAACTGCAGGAACTTCAAACCGGCACTAGGAAACAGACTGAGAAACCAGAGTAAAAGTTTCTCCTGCAAACCGTTCCTTTGTGCTAGATGAACGAACGTCTCTCCGCATGCTCAGTTCTGAGAGATAAGTGTGTGTGAAAGCCGTACTTCACCTAGCTTGTTGCGAACCCAAAGTTTCTTTTAAGTAGCAAACTCCACTCCATACATATATATTGGGAGGTACTAGATCCAACTCGGTTTTACAGTGAAGACTGCAGGAACTTCAAACCGGCACTAGGAAACAGAGTGAGAAACCAGAGTAAAAGTTTTTCCTGCCACCCGACCCTTAGTGCTAGATGAACGAACGTCTCTCCACATGCTCAGTTCTGAGAGATAAGTGTGTGTGAAAGCCGTCATTCACCTAGCTTGTAGGGAAAACAAAGTTTCTTTACAGTTGCAAACTCCACTCCATACATATATATGGGAGGTACTAGCTCCAACTTGGTTTTAGAGTGAAAACTGCAGGAACTTCAAACCGGCACTAGGAAACAGACTGAGAAACCAGAGTAAAAGTTTCTCCTGCAACCCGTTCCCTTTGTGCTAATTGAACAATTGTCTCTCCACATGCTCAGTTCTGAGGGATAACTGTGTGTGAAAGCCGTCCTTCACCTAGCTTGTTGGGAACACAAAGTTTCTTTTCAATTGCAAATTCCACTCCATACATGTATATGGGGAGGTACAAGCTCCAACTCGATTTTACAGTGAAAACTGCAGAAACTTCAAATCGGCACTAGTTAAAAGACTGAGAATCCAGAGTACAATTTCTCCTGCAAAACGTTTCATTTTTGCTAGATGAACGAACGTCTCTCCACATCCCCAGTTCTGAGAGATAAGTGTGTGTGAAAGCCGCCTTCACCTAGCTTTTTGGGAACACAAAGTTTCTTTTCAGATGCAAACTCCACTCCATACATATATATGGGGAGTTACTAGCTCCAACTCGGTATTACAGTGAAAACTGCAGGAACTTCAAACCAGCACTAGGAAACAGACTGAGAAACCAGAGTAAAACTTTCTCCTGCAAACCGTTCCATTTGTGCTAGATGAACGAACGTCTCTCCACATGCTCAGTTCTGAGAGATAAGTGTGTGTGAAAGCCGTCCTTCACCTACCTTGTTGCGAACCCAAAGTTTCTTTTAAGTTGCAAACTCCACTCCATACATATATATGGGGAGGTACTAGCTCCAACTCGGTTTTACAGTGAATACTGCAGGAACTTCAAACAGGCACTAGGAAACAGAGTGAGAAACGAGAGTAAAAGTTTTTCCTGCCACCCGATCCCTTTGTGCTAGATGAACGAACGTCTCTCCACATGCTCAGTTCTGAGAGATAAGTGTGTGTGAAAGACGTCCTTCAACTAGCTTTTTCGGAGCACAAAGTTTCTTTTCAGATGCAAACTCCACTCCATATATATATATGGGGTGGTACTAGCTCCAACTCGGTTTTACAGTGAAAACTGCAGGAACTTCAAACCGGCACTAGGAAACAGACTGAGAAACCAGAGGAAAAGTTTCTCCTGCAACTCGTTCCCTTTGTGCTAGATGAACGAACGTCTCTCCCCATGCTCAGTTCTGAGAGATAAGTGTGTGTGAAAACCTTTCTTCACCTAACTTGTTGGGAACACAAAGTTCTTTACAGATGGGGACCCCACTCTTTATATAAATATGGGGATGTACTAGCTCACACTCGGATTTACAGTGAAAACTGCAGGAACTTCAAACCGGCACTAGGAAACAGACTGAGAAACCAGAGTAAAAGTTTCTCCTGCAAACCGTTCCATTTGTGCTAGATGAACGAACGTCTCTCCACATGCTCATTTCTGAGAGATAAGTGTGTGTGAAAGCCGTACTTCACCTAGCTTGTTGCGAACCCAAATTTTATTTTAAGTTGCAAACTCCACTCCATATATATATATAGGGAGGTTCTAGCTCCAACTCGGTTTTACAGTGAAAACTGCAGGAACTTCAAACCGGCACTAGGAAACAGACTGAGAAAACAGAGTAAAAGTTTTTACTGCAACCCGTTCCCCTTGTGCTAATTGAACGAACGTCTCTCCACATGCTCAGTTCTGAGAGATAAGTGTGTGTGAAAGCCGTCCTTCACCTAGATTGTTGGGAACACAAAGTTTCTTTTCAATTGCAAACTCCACTCCATACATATATATGGGGAGTTACTAGCTCCAACACTGTTTTACAGTGAAAACTGCAGGAACTTCAAACCAGCACTAGGAAACAGACTGAGAAACCAGAGTAAATCTTTCTCCTGCAAACCGTTCCATTTGTGCTAGATGAACGAACGTCTCTCCACATGCTCAGTTCTGAGAGATAAGTGTGTGTGAAAGCCGTCCTTCACCTACCTTGTTGCGAACCCAAAGTTTCTTTTAAGTTGCAAAATCCACTCCATACATATATATGGGGAGGTACTAGCTCCAACTCGGTTTTACAGTGAATACTGCAGGAACTTCAAACAGGCACTAGGAAACAGAGTGAGAAACGAGAGTAAAAGTTTTTCCTGCCACCCGATCCCTTTGTGCTAGATGAACGAACGTCTCTCCACATGCTCAGTTCTGAGAGATAAGTGTGTGTGAAAGACGTCCTTCAACTAGCTTTTTCGGAGCACAAAGTTTCTTTTCAGATGCAAACTCCACTCCATATATATATATGGGGTGGTACTAGCTCCAACTCGGTTTTACAGTGAAAACTGCAGGAACTTCAAACCGGCACTAGGAAACAGACTGAGAAACCAGAGGAAAAGTTTCTCCTGCAACTCGTTCCCTTTGTGCTAGATGAACGAACGTCTCTCCCCATGCTCAGTTCTGAGAGATAAGTGTGTGTGAAAACCTTTCTTCACCTAACTTGTTGGGAACACAAAGTTCTTTACAGATGGGGACCCCACTCTTTATATAAATATGGGGATGTACTAGCTCCTACTCGGATTTACAGTGAAAACTGCAGGAACTTCAAACCGGCACTAGGAAACAGACTGAGAAACCAGAGTAAAAGTTTCTCCTGCAAACCGTTCCATTTGTGCTAGATGAACGAACGTCTCTCCACATGCTCATTTCTGAGAGATAAGTGTGTGTGAAAGCCGTACTTCACCTAGCTTGTTGCGAACCCAAAGTTTATTTTAAGTTGCAAACTCCACTCCATATATATATATAGGGAGGTTCTAGCTCCAACTCGGTTTTACAGTGAAAACTGCAGGAACTTCAAACCGGCACTAGGAAACAGACTGAGAAACCAGAGTAAAAGTTTTTACTGCAAACCGTTCCCCTTGTGCTAATTGAACTAACGTCTCTCCACATGCTCAGTTCTGAGAGATAAGTGTGTGTGAAAGCCGTCCTACACCTAGATTGTTGGGAACACAAAGTTTCTTTTCAATTGCAAACTCCACTCCATACATATATATGGGGAGGTACTAGCTCCAACACTGTTTTACAGTGAAAACTGCAGGAACTTCAAACCGGCACTTGGAAACAGAATGAGAAACCAGAGTAAAAGTTTCTCCTGCAAACCGTTCCCTTTGTGCTAATTGAACGAACGTCTCTCCAGATGCTCAGTTCTGAGAGATAATTGTGTGTGAAAGCCGTGCTTAACATAGCTTGTTGGGAACACAAAGTTTCTTTTCAATTGCAAACTCCACTCCATACATATATATGGGGAGGTACTAGCTCCAACCCTTTTTTACAGTGAAAACTGCAGGAACTTCAAACCGGCACTAGGAAACAGACTGAGAAACCAGAGTGAAAGTTTCTCCTGCAACCAGTTCCCTTTGTGCTAGATGAACGAACTTCCCTCCACATGCTCAGTTCTGAGAGATAAGTGTGTGTGAAAGCCGTACTTCACCTAGCTTGTTGGGAACACAAAGTTTCTTATCAGTTGCAAACTCCAATCCATACATATTTATGGGAAGGTACTAGCTCCAACTCGGTTTTAAAGTCAAAACTGCAGGAACTACAAACCGGCACTAGGAAACAGACTGAGAAACCAGAGTAAAAGTCTCTCCTGCAACCCGTTCAATTTGGGCTAGATGAACGAACTTCTCTCCACATGCTCAGTTCTGAGAGACAAGTGTGTGTGAGAGTCGTACTTCACTTAGCTTGTTGGGAACACAAAGTTTCTTTTCAGTTGCAAACTCCACTTCATACATATATATGGGGAGGTACTAGCTCCAACTCGGTTTTACAGTGAAAACTGCAGGAACTTCAAACCGGCACTAGGAAAAATACTGAGAAACCAGAGTAAAAGTTTCTCATGCCAACCGTTCCCTTTATGCTAGATGAACGAACGTCACTCCACATGCTCAGTTCTGAGAGATATGTGAATGAAAGCCGTCCTTCACCTAGCTTGTTGCGAACACAAAGTTTCTTTACAGTTGCAAACTCCACTCCATACATATATATGGGGAGGTACTAGCTCCAACTCGGTTTTACAGTGAAAACTGCAGGAACTTCAAACCGGCACTAGGAAACAGACTGAGAAACCAGAGTAAAAGTTTCTCCTGCAAACCGTTCAATTTGTGCTAGATGAACGAACGTCTCTCCACATGCTCAGTTCTGAGAGATAAGTGTGCGTGAAAGCCGTCCTTCACATAGCTTGTTGCGAACACAAAGTTTCTTTTCAGATGCAATCTCCACTCCATACATATATATGGGGAGGTACTAGCTCCAATTCGATTTTACAGTAAAACCTGCAGGAACTTCAAACCGGCACTAGGAAACAGACTGAGAAACCAGAGTAATAGTTTCTCCTGCAACCCGTTCCCTTTGTGCTAGATGAACGAACGTCTCTCCACATGTTCAGTTCTTAGAGATAAGTGTGTGTGAAAGCCGTCCTTCACCTAGTTTGTTGCGAACACAAAGTTTCTTTTCAGTTGCAAAATCCACTCCATACATACATATGGGGAGGTATTAGCTCGAACTCGCTTTTACAGTGAAAACTGCAGGAACTTCAAACCGGCACTAGGAAACAGACTGAGAATCCAGAGTAAAAGTTTCTTCTGCAAACCGTTCCCTTTGTGCTAAGTGAACAAACGTCTCTCCACATGCTCAGTTCTGAGAGATAATTGTGTGTGAAAGCCGTCCTTCACCTAGCTTGTTGGGAACACAAAGTTTCTTTTCAGTTGCAAACTCCACTCCATACATATATATGGGGAGGTACTAGCTCCAACTCGGTTTTACAGTGAAAACTGCAGGAACTTCAAACCGGCACTAGGAAACAGACTGAGAAACCAGAGTAAAAGATTCTCCTGCAACCCGTTCCCTTTGTGCTAGATGAACGAACGTCTATCCACTTACTCAATTCTGAGAGTTAATTGTGTGTGAAAGCCGTCCTTCACTTAGCTTGTTGGGAACACAAAGTTTCTTTTCAGTTGCAAACTCCATTCCATACAAATATATGGGGAGGTACTAGCTCCAACTCGATTTTACAGTGAAAACTCCAGGAACTTCAAACCGGCACTAGGAAACAGACTGAGAAACCAGAGTAAAAGTTTCTCCTGCAACCCGTTCCCTTTGTGCTAGATGAAAGAACGTCTCTCCACATGCTCAGTTCTTAGAGATAAGTGTGTGTGAAAGCCGTACTTCACCAAGCTTGTTGCGAACACAAAGTTTCTTTTCAGTTTCAAACTCCACTCCATACATATATATGGGGAGGTACTAGCTCCAACTCGGTTTTACAGTCAAAACTGCAGGAACTTCAAACCGGCACTAGGAAACAGACTGAGAAACCAGAGTAAAAGTTTCATCTGCAACCCGTTCCCTTTGTGCTAGATGAACGAACGTCTCTCCACATGCTCAGTTCTGAGAGAAAAGTGTGTGTGAAAGCCGTCCTTCAACTAGCTTGTTGGGAACACAATGTTTCTTTTCAGTTGCAAACTCCATTCCATACATATATATGGGGAGGTACTAGCTCCAACTCGGTTTTACAGTGAAAACTGCAGGAACGTCAAACCGACACTAGGAATCAGACTGAGAAACCAGAATAAAAGATTCTCCTGCAACCCGTTCCCTTTGTGATAATTGAACAAACGTCTCTCCACATGCTCAGTTCTGAGAGATAAGTGTGTGTGAAAGCCGTTCTTCACCTAGGTTGTTGGGAACACAAAGTCTCTTTTCCGTTGCAAACTCCACTCCATACATATATATGGGGAAATACTAGCTCCAACTCGGTTTTACAGTGAAAACTGCAGGAACATCAAACCGGCACTATGAAACAGACTGAGAAACCAGAGAAAAAGTTTTTCCTGCAACCCGTTCCTTTGTGCTAATTGAACAAACGTCTCTCCACATGCTCAGTTTTGAGAGATAAGTGTGTGTGAAAGCCGTTCTTCACCTAGGTTGTTGGGAACACAAAGTCTCTTTTCAGTTGCAAACTCCACTCCATACATATATATGGGGAGGTATTAGCTCCAACTCGGTTTTACAGTGAAAACTGCAGGAACTTCAAACCGGCATTAGGAAACAGACTGAGAAACCAGAGTAAAAGTTTTTACTGCAAACCGTTCCCCTTGTGCTAATTGAACTAACGTCTCTCCACTTGCTCAGTTCTGAGAGATAAGTGTGTGTGAAAGCCGTCCTTCACCTAGATTGTTGGGAACACAAAGTTTCTTTTCAATTGCAAACTCCACTCCATACATATATATGGGGAGGTACTAGCTCCAACACTGTTTTACAGTGAAAACTGCAGGAACTTCAAACCGGCACTTGGAAACAGAATGAGAAACCAGAGTAAAAGTTTCTCCTGCAAACCGTTCCCTTTGTGCTAATTGAACGAACGTCTCTCCAGATGCTCAGTTCTGAGAGATAATTGTGTGTGAAAGCCGTGCTTAATATAGCTTGTTGGGAACACAAAGTTTCTTTTCAATTGCAAACTCCACTCCATACATATATATGGGGAGGTACTAGCTCCAACCCTTTTTTACAGTGAAAACTGCAGGAACTTCAAACCGGCACTAGGAAACAGACTGAGAAACCAGAGTGAAAGTTTCTCCTGCAACCAGTTCCCTTTGTGCTAGATGAACGAACTTCCCTCCACATGCTCAGTTCTGAGAGATAAGTGTGTGTGAAAGCCGTACTTCACCTAGCTTGTTGGGAACACAAAGTTTCTTATCAGTTGCAAACTCCAATCCATACATATTTATGGGAAGGTACTAGCTCCAACTCGGTTTTAAAGTCAAAACTGCAGGAACTACAAACCGGCACTAGGAAACAGACTGAGAAACCAGAGTAAAAGTCTCTCCTGCAACCCGTTCAATTTGGGCTAGATGAACGAACTTCTCTCCACATGCTCAGCTCTGAGAGACAAGTGTGTGTGAGAGTCGTACTTCACTTAGCTTGTTGGGAACACAAAGTTTCTTTTCAGTTGCAAACTCCACTTCATACATATATATGGGGAGGTAATAGCTCCAACTCGGTTTTACAGTGAAAACTGCAGGAACTTCAAACCGGCACTAGGAAAAATACTGAGAAACCAGAGTAAAAGTTTCTCATGCCAACCGTTCCCTTTATGCTAGATGAACGAACGTCACTCCACATGCTCAGTTCTGAGAGATATGTGAATGAAAGCCGTCCTTCACCTAGCTTGTTGCGAACCCAAAGTTTCTTTACAGTTGCAAACTCCACTCCATACATATATATGGGGAGGTACTAGCTCCAACTCGGTTTTACAGTGAAAACTGCAGGAACTTCAAACCGGCACTAGGAAACAGACTGAGAAACCAGAGTAAAAGTTTCTCCTGCAAACCGTTCAATTTGTGCTAGATGAACGAACGTCTCTCCACATGCTCAGTTCTGAGAGATAAGTGTGTGTGAAAGCCGTCCTTCACATAGCTTGTTGCGAACACAAAGTTTCTTTTCAGATGCAAACTCCACTCCATACATATATATGGGGAGGTACTAGCTCCAATTCGATTTTACAGTAAAACATGCAGGAACTTCAAACCGGCACTAGGAAACAGACTGAGAAACCAGAGTAATAGTTTCTCCTGCAACCCGTTCCCTTTGTGCTAGATGAACGAACGTCTCTCCACATGTTCAGTTCTTAGAGATAAGTGTGTGTGAAAGCCGTCCTTCACCTAGTGTGTTGCGAACACAAAGTTTCTTTTCAGTTGCAAAATCCACTCCATACATATATATGGGGAGGTATTAGCTCGAACTCGGTTTTACAGTGAAAACTGCAGGAACTTCAAACCGGCACTAGGAAACAGACTGAGAAACCAGAGTAAAAGATTCTCCTGCAACCCGTTCCCTTTGTGATAATTGAACAAACGTCTCTCCACATGCTCAGTTCTGAGAGATAAGTGTGTGTGAAAGCCGTTCTTCACCTAGGTTGTTGGGAACACAAAGTCTCTTTTCCGTTGCAAACTCCACTCCATACATATATATGGGGAAATACTAGCTCCAACTCGGTTTTACAGTGAAAACTGCAGGAACATCAAACCGGCACTATGAAACAGACTGAGAAACCAGAGAAAAAGTTTTTCCTGCAACCCGTTCCTTTGTGCTAATTGAACAAACGTCTCTCCACATGCTCAGTTTTGAGAGATAAGTGTGTGTGAAAGCCGTTCTTCACCTAGGTTGTTGGGAACACAAAGTCACTTTTCAGTTGCAAACTCCACTCCATACATATATATGGGGAGGTATTAGCTCCAACTCGGTTTTACAGTGAAAATTGCAGGAACTTCAAACCGGCACTAGGAAACACACTGAGAAACCACAGTAAAAGTTTCTATTGCAACCCGTTCCCTTTGTGCTAATTGAACGAACGTCTCTCCACATGCTCAGTTTTGAGAGATAAGTGTGTGTGAAAGCCGTTCTTCACCTAGGTTGTTGGGAACACAAAGTCTCTTTTCAGTTGCAAACTCCACTCCATACATATATATGGGGAGGTACTAGCTCCAACTCGGTTTTACAGTGAAAACGGCAGGAACTTCAAACCGGCACAAGGAAACACACTGAGAAACCAGAGTAAAAGTTTCTACTGCAACCCGTTCCCTTTGTGCTAATTGAACGAACGTCTCTCCACATGCTCAGTTCTGAGAGATAAGTGTGTGTGAAAGCCATCCTTCACCTAAATTGTTGGGAACACAAAGTTTCTTTTCAATTGCAAACTCCACTCCATAGATATATATGGGGAGGTACTAGCTCCAACTCGGTTTTACAGTGAAAACTGCAGGAACTTCAAACCGGCACTAGGAAAAAATACTGAGAAACCAGAGTAAAAGTCTCTCCTGCAACCCGTTCCCTTTCTGCTAGATGAACGATCGTCTCTCCACATGCTCAGTTCTTAGAGCTAAGTGTGTGTGAAAGCCGTCCTTCACCTAGCTTGTTGCGAACACAAAGTTTTTTTCAGTTGCAAAATCCACTCCATACATATATATGGGGAGGTACTAGCTCCAACTCTGTTTTACAGTGAAAACTGCAGGAACTTCAAACCGGCACTAGGAAACACACTGAGAAACCAGAGTAAAAGTTTCTACTGCAACCCGTTCCCTTTGTGCTAATTGAACGAACTTCTCTCCACATGCTCAGTTATGAGAGATAAGTGTGTGTGAAAGCCGTCCTTCACCTAGCTTGTTGGGAACACAAAGTTTCTTTTCAGATGCAAACTCCACTCCATACATATATATGGGGAGGTACTAGCTCCAACTCGATTTTACAGTGAAAACTGCAGGAACTTCAAACCGGCTCTAGGAAACAGACTGAGAAACCAGAGAAAAAGTTTCTCCTGCAACCCGTTCCTTTTGTGCTAGATGAACGAACGTCTCTCCACATGCTCAGTTCTGAGAGAAAAGTGTGTGTGAAAGCCGTACTTCACCTAGGTTGTTGGGAACACAAAGTCTCTTTTCAGTTGCAAACTCCACTCCATACATATATATGGGGAAATACTAGCTCCAACTCGGTTTTACAGTGAAAACTGCAGGAACATCAAACCGGCACTATGAAACAGACTGAGAAACCAGAGAAAAATTTTCTCCTGCAACCCGTTCCTTTGTGCTAATTGAACAAACGTCTCTCCACATGCTCAGTTTTGAGAGATAAGTGTGTGTGAAAGCCGTTCTTCACCTAGGTTGTTGGGAACACAAAGTCTCTTTTCAGTTGCAAACTCCACTCCATACATATATATGGGGAGGTACTAGCTCCAACTCGGTTTTACAGTGAAAACTGCAGGAACTTCAAACCGGCACTAGGAAACACACTGAGAAACCAGAGTAAAAGTTTCTACTGCAACCGGTTCCCTTTGTGCTAATTGAACGAACGTCTCTCCACATGCTCAGTTCTGAGAGATAAGTGTGTGTGAAAGCCGTCCTTCACCTAAATTGTTGGGAACACAAAGTTTCTTTTCAATTGCAAACTCCACTCCATACATATATATGGGGAGGTACTAGCTCCAACTCGATTTTACAGTGAAAACTGCAGGAACTTCAACCCGGCACTAGGAAACAGACTGAGAAACCAGAGTAAATATTTCTCCTGCAACCAGTTCCCTTTGTGCTAGATGAATGAACTTCCCTCCACATGCTCAGTTCTGAGAGATAAGTGTGTGTGAAAGCCGTCCTTCACCTAGCTTGTTGGGAACACAAAGTTTCTTTTCAGTTGCAAACTCCACTCCATACATACATATGGGAAGGTACTAGCTCCAACACGGTTTTAAAGTGAAAACTGCAGGAACTTCAAACCAGCACTAGGAAAAAGACTGAGAAACCAGAGTAAAAGTCTCTCCTGCAACCCGTTCAATTTGGGCTAGATGAACGAACTTCTCTCCACATGCTCAGTTCTGAGAGACAAGTGTGTGTGAAAGCCGTCCTTCACTTAGCTTGTTGTGAACACAAAGTTTCTTTTCAGTTGCAAACTCCACTCCATACATATATATGGGGTAGTACTAGCTCCAACTCGGTTTTACAGTGAAAACAGCAGGAACTTCAAACCGGCACTAGGAAAAATACTGAGAAACCAGAGTAAAAGGTTCTCCTGCCAACCGTTCCCTTTGTGCTAGATGAACGAACGTCACTCCACATGCTCAGTTCTGAGAGATATGTGTGTGTGAAAGCCGTCCTTCAACTAGCTTGTTGCGAACACAAAGTTTCTTTTCAGTTGCAAACTCCACTTCATACATATATATGGGGAGGTACTAGCTCCAACTCGGTTTTACAGTGAAAACTGCAGGAACTTCAAACCGGCACTAGGAAAGAGACTGAGAAACCAGAGAAAAAGTTTCTCCTGCAACCCGTTCCCTTTGTGCTAGATGAACGAACGTCTCTCCACATGCTCAGTTCTGAGAGATAAGTGTGTGTGAAAGCCGTCCTTCAACTACCTTGTTGCTAACACAAAGTTTCTTTTCAGTTGCAAACTCCACTCCATACATATATATGGGGAGGTACTAGCTCCAATTCGATTTTACAGTGAAACCTGCAGGAACTTCAAACCGGCACTAGGAAACAGACTGAGAAACCAGAGAAAAAGTTTCTCCTGCAACCCGTTCCCTTTGTGCTAGATGAACGATCGTCTCTCCCCATGCTCAGTTCTGAGAGATAAGTGTGTGTGAAAACCTTTCTTCACCTAACTTGTTGGGAACACAAAGTTCTTTACAGATGGGTACCCCACTCTTTATAAAAATATGGGGATGTACTAGCTCCTACTCGGATTTACAGTGAAAACTGCAGGAACTTCAAACCGGCACTAGGAAACAGACTGAGAAACCAGAGTAAAAGTTTCTCCTGCAAACCGTTCCATTTGTGCTAGATGAACGAACGTCTCTCCACATGCTCATTTCTGAGAGATAAGTGTGTGTGAAAGCCGTACTTCACCTAGCTTGTTGCGAACCCAAAGTTTATTTTAAGTTGCAAACTCCACTCCATATATATATATAGGGAGGTTCTAGCTCCAACTCGGTTTTACAGTGAAAACTGCAGGAACTTCAAACCGGCACTAGGAAACAGACTGAGAAACCAGAGTAAAAGTTTTTACTGCAACCCGTTCCCCTTGTGCTAATTGAACGAACGTCTCTCCACATGCTCAGTTCTGAGAGATAAGTGTGTGTGAAAGCCGTCCTTAACCTAGATTGTTGGGAACACAAAGTTTCTTTTCAATTGCAAACTCCACTCCATACATATATATGGGGAGTTACTAGCTCCAACACTGTTTTACAGTGAAAACTGCAGGAACTTCAAACCAGCACTAGGAAACAGACTGAGAAACCAGAGTAAAACTTTATCCTGCAAACCGTTCCATTTGTGCTAGATGAACGAACGTCTCTCCACATGCTCAGTTCTGAGAGATAAGTGTGTGTGAAAGCCGTCCTTCACCTACCTTGTTGCGAACCCAAAGTTTCTTTTAAGTTGCAAACTCCACTCCATACATATATATGGGGAGGTACTAGCATCAACTCGGTTTTACAGTGAATACTGCAGGAACTTCAAACAGGCACTAGGAAACAGAGTGAGAAACGAGAGTAAAAGTTTTTCCTGCCACCCGATCCCTTTGTGCTAGATGAACGAACGTCTCTCCACATGCTCAGTTCTGAGAGATAAGTGTGTGTGAAAGACGTCCTTCAACTAGCTTTTTCGGAGCACAAAGTTTCTTTTCAGATGCAAACTCCACTCCATATATATATATGGGGTGGTACTAGCTCCAACTCGGTTTTACAGTGAAAACTGCAGGAACTTCAAACCGGCACTAGGAAACAGACTGAGAAACCAGAGGAAAAGTTTCTCCTGCAACTCGTTCCCTTTGTGCTAGATGAACGAACGTCTCTCCCCATGCTCAGTTCTGAGAGATAAGTGTGTGTGAAAACCTTTCTTCACCTAACTTGTTGGGAACACAAAGTTCTTTACAGATGGGGACCCCACTCTTTATATAAATATGGGGATGTACTAGCTCCTACTCGGATTTACAGTGAAAACTGCAGGAACTTCAAACCGGCACTAGGAAACAGACTGAGAAACCAGAGTAAAAGTTTCTCCTGCAAACCGTTCCATTTGTGCTAGATGAACGAACGTCTCTCCACATGCTCATTTCTGAGAGATAAGTGTGTGTGAAAGCCGTACTTCACCTAGCTTGTTGCGAACCCAAAGTTTATTTTAAGTTGCAAACTCCACTCCATATATATATATAGGGAGGTTCTAGCTCCAACTCGGTTTTACAGTGAAAACTGCAGGAACTTCAAACCGGCACTAGGAAACAGACTGAGAAACCAGAGTAAAAGTTTTTACTGCAACCCGTTCCCCTTGTGCTAATTGAACGAACGTCTCTCCACATGCTCAGTTCTGAGAGATAAGTGTGTGTGAAAGCCGTCCTTCACCTAGATTGTTGGGAACACAAAGTTTCTTTTCAATTGCAAACTCCACTCCATACATATATATGGGGAGGTACTAGCTCCAACACTGTTTTACAGTGAAAACTGCAGGAACTTCAAACCGGCACTTGGAAACAGAATGAGAAACCAGAGTAAAAGTTTCTCCTGCAAACCGTTCCCTTTGTGCTAATTGAACGAACGTCTCTCCAGATGCTCAGTTCTGAGAGATAATTGTGTGTGAAAGCCGTGCTTAACATAGCTTGTTGGGAACACAAAGTTTCTTTTCAATTGCAAACTCCACTCCATACATATATATGGGGAGGTACTAGCTCCAACCCTTTTTTACAGTGAAAACTGCAGGAACTTCAAACCGGCACTAGGAAACAGACTGAGAAACCAGAGTGAAAGTTTCTCCTGCAACCAGTTCCCTTTGTGCTAGATGAACGAACTTCCCTCCACATGCTCAGTTCTGAGAGATAAGTGTGTGTGAAAGCCGTACTTCACCTAGCTTGTTGGGAACACAAAGTTTCTTATCAGTTGCAAACTCCAATCCATACATATTTATGGGAAGGTACTAGCTCCAACTCGGTTTTAAAGTCAAAACTGCAGGAACTTCAAACCGGCACTAGGAAACAGACTGAGAAACCAGAGTAAAAGTCTCTCCTGCAACCCGTTCAATTTGGGCTAGATGAACGAACTTCTCTCCACATGCTCAGTTCTGAGAGACAAGTGTGTGTGAGAGTCGTACTTCACTTAGCTTGTTGGGAACACAAAGTTTCTTTTCAGTTGCAAACTCCACTTCATACATATATATGGGGAGGTACTAGCTCCAACTCGGTTTTACAGTGAAAACTGCAGGAACTTCAAACCGGCACTAGGAAAAATACTGAGAAACCAGAGTAAAATTTTCTCATGCCAACCGTTCCCTTTATGCTAGATGAACGAACGTCACTCCACATGCTCAATTCTGAGAGATATGTGAATGAAAGCCGTCCTTCACCTAGCTTGTTGCGAACAAAAAGTTTCTTTACAGTTGCAAACTCCACTCCATACATATATATGGGGAGGTACTAGCTCCAACTCGGTTTTACAGTGAAAACTGCAGGAACTTCAAACCGGCACTAGGAAACAGACTGAGAAACCAGAGTAAAAGTTTCTCCTGCAAACCGTTCAATTTGTGCTAGATGAACGAACGTCTCTCCACATGCTCAGTTCTGAGAGATAAGTGTGTGTGAAAGCCGTCCTTCACATAGCTTGTTGCGAACACAAAGTTTCTTTTCAGATGCAAACTCCACTCCATACATATATATGGGGAGGTACTAGCTCCAATTCGATTTTACAGTAAAACCTGCAGGAACTTCAAACCGGCACTAGGAAACAGACTGAGAAACCAGAGTAATAGTTTCTCCTGCAACCCGTTCCCTTTGTGCTAGATGAACGAACGTCTCTCCACATGTTCAGTTCTTAGAGATAAGTGTGTGTGAAAGCCGTCCTTCACCTAGTTTGTTGCGAACACAAAGTTTCTTTTCAGTTGCAAAATCCACTCCATACATATATATGGGGAGGTATTAGCTCGAACTCGGTTTTACAGTGAAAACTGCAGGAACTTCAAACCGGCACTAGGAAACAGACTGAGAAACCAGAGTAAAAGTTTCTTCTGCAAACCGTTCCCTTTGTGCTAAGTGAACAAAAGTCTCTCCACATGCTCAGTTCTGAGAGATAATTGTGTGTGAAAGCCGTCCTTCACCTAGCTTGTTGGGAACACAAAGTTTCTTTTCAGTTGCAAACTCCACTCAATACATATATATGGGGAGGTACTAGCTCCAACTCGGTTTTACAGTGAAAACTGCAGGAACTTCAAACCGGCACTAGGAAACAGACTGAGAAACCAGAGTAAAAGATTCTCCTGCAACCCGTTCCCTTTGTGCTAGATGAACGAACGTCTATCCACTTACTCAATTCTGAGAGTTAATTGTGTGTGAAAGCCGTCCTTCACTTAGCTTGTTGGGAACACAAAGTTTCTTTTCAGTTGCAAACTCCACTCCATACAAATATATGGGGAGGTACTAGCTCCAACTCGATTTTACAGTGAAAACTCCAGGAACTTCAAACCGGCACTAGGAAACAGACTGAGAAACCAGAGTAAAAGTTTCTCCTGCAACCCGTTCCCTTTGTGCTAGATGAACGAACGTCTCTCCACATGCTCAGTTCTTAGAGATAAGTGTGTGTGAAAGCCGTACTTCACCAAGCTTGTTGCGAACACAAAGTTTCTTTTCAGTTTCAAACTCCACTCCATACATATATATGGGGAGGTACTAGCTCCAACTCGGTTTTACAGTCAAAACTGCAGGAACTTCAAACCGGCACTAGGAAACAGACTGAGAAACCAGAGTAAAAGTTTCATCTGCAACCCGTTCCCTTTGTGCTAGATGAACGAACGTCTCTCCACATGCTCAGTTCTGAGAGAAAAGTGTGTGTGAAAGCCGTCCTTCAACAAGCTTGTTGGGAACACAATGTTTCTTTTCAGTTGCAAACTCCATTCCATACATATATATGGGGAGGTACTAGCTCCAACTCGGTTTTACAGTGAAAACTGCAGGAACGTCAAACCGACACTAGGAATCAGACTGAGAAACCAGAATAAAAGATTCTCCTGCAACCCGTTCCCTTTGTGATAATTGAACAAACGTCTCTCCACATGCTCAGTTCTGAGAGATAAGTGTGTGTGAAAGCCGTTCTTCACCTAGGTTGTTGGGAACACAAAGTCTCTTTTCCGTTGCAAACTCCACTCCATACATATATATGGGGAAATACTAGCTCCAACTCGGTTTTACAGTGAAAACTGCAGGAACATCAAACCGGCACTATGAAACAGACTGAGAAACCAGAGAAAAAGTTTCTCCTGCAACCCGTTCCTTTGTGCTAATTGAACAAACGTCTCTCCACATGCTCAGTTTTGAGAGATAAGTGTGTGTGAAAGCCGTTCTTCACCTAGGTTGTTGGGAACACAAAGTCTCTTTTCAGTTGCAAACTCCACTCCATACATATATATGGGGAGGTATTAGCTCCAACTCGGTTTTACAGTGAAAACTGCAGGAAATTCAAACCGGCACTGGGAAACACACTGAGAAACCAGAGTAAAAGTTTCTACTGCAACCCGTTCCCTTTGTGCTAATTGAACGAACGTCTCTCCACATGCTCAATTTTGAGAGATAAGTGTGTGTGAAAGCCGTTCTTCACCTAGGTTGTTGGGAACACAAAGTCTCTTTTCAGTTGCAAACTCCACTCCATACATATATATGGGGAGGTACTAGCTCCAACTCGGTTTTACAGTGAAAACTGCAGGAACTTCAAACCGGCACAAGGAAACACACTGAGAAACCAGAGTAAAAGTTTCTACTGCAACCCGTTCCCTTTGTGCTAATTGAACGAACGTCTCTCCACATGCTCAGTTCTGAGAGATAAGTGTGTGTGAAAGCCATCCTTCACCTAAATTGTTGGGAACACAAAGTTTCTTTTCAATTGCAAACTCCACTCCATACATATATATGGGGAGGTACTAGCTCCAACTCGGTTTTACAGTGAAAACTGCAGGAACTTCAAACCGGCACTAGGAAAAAATACTGAGAAACCAGAGTAAAAGTCTCTCCTGCAACCCGTTCCCTTTCTGCTAGATGAACGATCGTCTCTCCACATGCTCAGTTCTTAGAGCTAAGTGTGTGTGAAAGCCGTCCTTCACCTAGCTTGTTGCGAACACAAAGTTTTTTCCGTTGCAAAATCCACTCCATACATATATATGGGGAGGTACTAGCTCCAACTCTGTTTTACAGTGAAAACTGCAGGAACTTCAAACCGGCACTAGGAAACACACTGAGAAACCAGAGTAAAAGTTTCTACTGCAACCCGTTCCCTTTGTGCTAATTGAACGAACGTCTCTCCACATGCTCAGTTCTGAGATATAAGTGTGTGTGAAAGCCGTCCTTCACCTAGCTTGTTGGGAACACAAAGTTTCTTTTCAGATGCAAACTCCACTCCATACATATATATGGGGAGGTACTAGCTCCAACTCGATTTTACAGTGAAAACTGCAGGAACTTCAAACCGGCTCTAGGAAACAGACTGAGAAACCAGAGAAAAAGTTTCTCCTGCAACCCATTCCTTTTGTGCTAAATGAACGAACGTCTCTCCACATGCTCAGTTCTGAGAGAAAAGTGTGTGTGAAAGCCGTCCTTCAACTAGCTTGTTGGGAACACAATGTTTCTTTTCAGTTGCAAACTCCATTCCATACATATATATGGGGAGGTACTAGCTCCAACTCGGTTTTACAGTGAAAACTGCAGGAACATCAAACCGACACTAGGAATCAGACTGAGAAACCAGAATAAAAGATTCTCCTGCAACCCGTTCCCTTTGTGATAAATGAACAAACGTCTCTCCACATGCTCATTTCTGAGAGATTAGTGTGTGTGAAAGCCGTACTTCACCTAGGTTGTTGGGAACACAAAGTCTCTTTTCAGTTGCAAACTCCACTCCATACATATATATGGGGAAATACTAGCTCCAACTCGGTTTTACAGTGAAAACTGCAGGAACATCAAACCGGCACTATGAAACAGACTGAGAAACCAGAGAAAAATTTTCTCCTGCAACCCGTTCCTTTGTGCTAATTGAACAAACGTCTCTCCACATGCTCAGTTTTGAGAGATAAGTGTGTGTGAAAGCCGTTCTTCACCTAGGTTGTTGGGAACACAAAGTCTCTTTTCAGTTGCAAACTCCACTCCATACATATATATGGGGAGGTACTAGCTCCAACTCGGTTTTACAGTGAAAACTGCAGGAACTTCAAACCGGCACTAGGAAACACACTGAGAAACCAGAGTAAAAGTTTCTACTGCAACCCGTTCCCTTTGTGCTAATTGAACGAACGTCTCTCCACATGCTCAGTTCTGAGAGATAAGTGTGTGTGAAAGCCGTCCTTCACCTAAATTGTTGGGAACACAAAGTTTCTTTTCAATTGCAAACTCCACTCCATACATATATATGGGGAGGTACTAGCTCCAACTCGATTTTACAGTGAAAACTGCAGGAACTTCAACCCGGCACTAGGAAACAGACTGAGAAACCAGAGTAAATATTTCTCCTGCAACCAGTTCCCTTTGTGCTAGATGAATGAACTTCCCTCCACATGCTCAGTTCTGAGAGATAAGTGTGTGTGAAAGCCGTCCTTCACCTAGCTTGTTGGGAACACAAAGTTTCTTTTCAGTTGCAAACTCCACTCCATACATACATATGGGAAGGTACTAGCTCCAACACGGTTTTAAAGTGAAAACTGCAGGAACTTCAAACCGGCACTAGGAAAAAGACTGAGAAACCAGAGTAAAAGTCTCTCCTGCAACCCGTTCAATTTGGGCTAGATGAACGAACTTCTCTCCACATGCTCAGGTCTGAGAGACAAGTGTGTCTGAAAGCCGTCCTTCACTTAGCTTGTTGTGAACACAAAGTTTCTGTTCAGTTGCAAACTCCACTCCATACATATATATGGGGAAGTACTAGCTCCAACTCGGTTTTACAGTGAAAACAGCAGGAACTTCAAACCGGCACTAGGAAAAATACTGAGAAACCAGAGTAAAAGGTTCTCCTGCCAACCGTTCCCTTTGTGCTAGATGAACGAACGTCACTCCACATGCTCAGTTCTGAGAGATATGTGTGTGTGAAAGCCGTCCTTCAACTAGCTTGTTGCGAACACAAAGTTTCTTTTCAGTTGCAAACTCCACTTCATACATATATATGGGGAGGTACTAGCTCCAACTCGGTTTTACAGTGAAAACTGCAGGAACTTCAAACCGGAACTAGGAAAGAGACTGAGAAACCAGAGAAAAAGTTTCTCCTGCAACCCGTTCCCTTTGTGCTAGATGAACGAACGTCTCTCCACATGCTCAGTTCTGAGAGATAAGTGTGTGTGAAAGCCGTCCTTCACTTAGCTTGTTGGGAACACAAAGTTGCTTTTCAGTTGCAAACTCCACTCCATACATATATATGGGGAAGTACTAGCTCCAACTCTTTTTTACAGTGAAATCTGCAGGAACTTCAAACCGGCACTATGAAACAGACTGAGAAAACAGAGTAAAAGTTTCTCCTGCAACGCGTTCCCTTTGTGCTAGATGAACGAACGTCTCTCCACATGCTCAGTTCTGAGAGATAAGTGTGTGTGAAAGCCGTCCTTCACCTAGCTTGTTGGGAACACAAAGTTTCTTTTCAGTTGCAAACTCCAATCCATACATATATATGGGGAGGTACTAGCTCCAACTCGGTTTTACAGTGAAAACTGCAGGAACTTCAAACCGGAACTAGGAAAGAGACTGAGAAACCAGAGAAAAAGTTTCTCCTGCAACCCGTTCCCTTTGTGCTAGATGAACGAACGTCTCTCCACATGCTCAGTTCTGAGAGATAAGTGTGTGTGAAAGCCGTCATTCACTTAGCTTGTTGGGAACACAAAGTTGCTTTTCAGTTGCAAACTCCACTCCATACATATATATGGGGAAGTACTAGCTCCAACTCTTTTTTACAGTGAAATCTGCAGGAACTTCAAACCGGCACTATGAAACAGACTGAGAAAACAGAGTAAAAGTTTCTCCTGCAACGCGTTCCCTTTGTGCTAGATGAACGAACGTCTCTCCACATGCTCAGTTCTGAGAGATAAGTGTGTGTGAAAGCCGTCCTTCACCTAGCTTGTTGGGAACACAAAGTTTCTTTTCAGTTGCAAACTCCACTCCATACATATATATGGGGAGGTACTAGCTCCAACTCTGTTTTACAGTGAAAACTTCAGGAACTTCAAACCGGTACTAGGAAACAGACTGAGAAACCAGAGTAAAAGTTTCTCCTGCAACCCGTTCCTTTTGTGCTAATTGAACGAACGTCTCTCCAGATGCTCAGTTCTTAGAGATAAGTGTGTGTTAAAGCCGTACTTCACCAAGCTTGTTGCGAACACAAAGTTTCTTTTCTGTTGCAAACTCCACTCCATATATATATATGGGGAAGTACTAGCTCCAACACTTTTTTACAGTGAAAACTGCAGGAACTTCAAACCGGCACTAGGAAACAGACTGAGAAACCAGAGTAAAAGTTTCTCCTGCAACCCGTTCCCTTTGTGCTAGATGAACGAACGTCTCTCCACATGCTCAGTTCTGAGAGATAAGTGTGTGTGAAAGCCGTCCTTCAACTACCTTATTGCTAACACAAAGTTTCTTTTCAGTTGCAAACTCCACTCCATACATATATATGGGGAGGTACTAGCTCCAATTCGATTTTACAGTTAAAACTTCAGGAACTTCAAACCGGTACTAGGAAACAGACTGAGAAACCAGAGTAAAAGTTTCTCCTGCAACCCGTTCCCTTTGTGCTAGATGAACGATCGTCTCTCCACATGCTCAGTTCTTAGAGCTAAGTGTGTGTGAAAGCCGTCCTTCACCTAGCTTGTTGCGAACACAAAGTTTTTTTCAGTTGCAAAATCCACTCCATACATATATATGGGGAGGTACTAGCTCGAACTCGGTTTTACAGTGAAAACTGCAGGAACTTCAAACCGGCACTATGAAACAGAATGAGAATACAGAGTAAAAGTTTCTCCTGCAACCCGTTCCCTTTGTGCTAGATGAACGAACGTCTCTCCACATGCTCAGTTCTGAGAGATAAGTGTGTGTGAAAGCCGTCCTTCAACTACCTTGTTGCTAACACAAAGTTTCTTTTCAGTTGCAAACTCCACTCCATACATATATATGGGTAGGTACTAGCTCCAATTCGATTTTACAGTGAAAACTGCAGGAACTTCAAACCGGTACTAGGAAACAGACTGAGAAACCAGAGTAAAAGTTTCTCCTGCAACCCGTTCCCTTTTTGCTAGATGAACGATCGTCTCTCCACATGCTCAGTTCTTAGAGCTATGTGTGTGTGAAAGCCGTCCTTCACCTAGCTTGTTGCGAACACAAAGTTTTTTTCAGTTGCAAACTCCACTCCAAACATATATATGGGGAGGTACAAGGTCCAACTCGGTTTTACAGTGAAAACTGCAGGAACTTCAAACCGGCACTAGGAAACAGGCTGAGAAACCAGAGAAAAATTTTCTCCTGCAACCCGTTCCCTTTGTGCTAGATGAACGAACGTCTCACCACATGCTCAGTTCTGAGAGATAAGTGTGTGTGAAAGCGGTCCTTCACTTAGCTTGTTGGGAACACAAAGTTTCTTTTCAGTAGCAAACTACACTCCATACTTATATATGGGGAGGTACTACCTCCAACTCGGTTTTACAGTGAAAACTGCAGTAACTTCAAACCGGCACTATGAAACAGACTGAGAAAAAAGAGAAAAAGTTTCTCCTGCAACCCGTTCCTTTGTGCTAATTGAACAAACGTCTCTCCACATGCTCAGTTTTGAGAGATAAGTGTGTGTGAAAGCCGTTCTTCACCTAGGTTGTTGGGAACACAAAGTCTCTTTTCAGTTGCAAACTCCACTCCTTACATATATATGGGGAGGTACTAGCTCCAACTCGGTTTTACAGTGAAAACTGCAGGAACTTCAAACCGGCACTAGGAAACACACTGAGAAACCAGAGTAAAAGGTTCTACTGCAACCCGTTCCCTTTGTGCTAATTGAACGAACGTCTCTCCACATGCTCAGTTCTGAGAGATAAGTGTGTGTGAAAGCCGTCCTTCACCTAGCTTGTTGGGAACACAAAGTTTCTTTTCAGATGCAAACTCCACTCCATACATATATATGGGTAGGTACAAGCTCCAACTCGATTTTACAGTGAAAACTGCAGGAACTTCAAACCGGCTCTAGAAAACAGACTGAGAAACTAGAGAAAAAGTTTCTCCTGCAACCGGTTCCCTTTGTGCTAGATGAACGAACGTCTCTCCACATGCTCAGTTCTTAGAGATAAGTGTGTATGAAAGCCGTACTTCACCATGCTTGTTGCGAACACAAAGTTTCTTTTCTGTTGCAAACTCCACTCCATACATATATATGGGGAGGTACTAGCTCCAACTCGGTTTTACAGTGAAAACTGCAGGAACTTCAAACCGGAACTAGGAAACAGACTGAGAAACCAGAGTAAAAGTTTCTCCTGCAACCCGTTCCCTTTGTGCTAGATGAATGAACGTCTCTCCACATGCTCAGTTCTGAGAGAAAAGTGTGTCTGAAAGCCGTCCTTCACCTACCTTGTTGGGAACACAATGTTTCTTTTCAGTTGCAAACACCATTCCATACATATATATGGGGAGGTACTAGCTCCAACTCGGTTTTACAGTGAAAAATGCAGGAACGTCAAACCGACACTAGGAATCAGACTGAGAAACCAAAATAAAAGATTCTCCTGCAACCCGTTCCCTTTGTGCTAATTGAACAAACGTCTCTCCACATGCTCAGTTCTGAGAGATAAGTGTGTGTGAAAGCCGTCCTTCACTTAGCTTGTTGGGAACACAAAGTTGCTTTTCAGTTGCAAACTCCACTCCATACATATATATTCGGAAGTACTAGCTCCAACTCTTTTTTACAGTGAAATCTGCAGGAACTTCAAACCGGCACTATGAAACAGACTGAGAATACGGAGTAAAAGTTTCCCCTGCAACCCGTTCCCTTTGTGCTAGATGAACGAACGTCTCTCCACATGCTCAGTTCTGAGAGATAAGTGTGTGTGAAAGCCGTCCTTCACCTAGCTTGTTGGGAACACAAAGTTTCTTTTCAGTTGCAAACTCCAATCCATACATATATATGGGGAGGTACTAGCTCCAACTCGGTTTTACAGTGAAAACTGCAGGAACATCAAACCGGCACTAGGAAACAGACTGAGAAACCAGAGTAAAAGTTTCTCCTGCAACCCGTTCCCTATGTGCTAGATGAACGAACGTCTCTCCACATGGTCAGTTCTGAGAGATAAGTGTGTGTGAAAGCCGTCCTTCACCTAGCTTGTTGTGAACACAAAGTTTCTTTTCCGTTGCAAACTCCACTCCATACATATATATGGGGAGGTACTAGCTCCAATTCGATTTTACAGTGAAAACTGCAGGAACTTCAAACCGGCACTAGGAAACAGACTGAGAAACCAGAGTAAAAGTTTCTCCTGCAACCAGTTCCCTTTGTGCTAGATGAACGAACGTCTCTCCACATGCTCAATTCTGAGAGATATGTGTGTGTGAAAGCCGTCCTTCACCTAGATTGTTGGGAAGACAAATTTCCTTTTCACTTGCAAACTCCACTCCATACATATATATGGGGAGGTACAAGCTCCAACTCGTTTTTACAGTGAAAACTTCAGGAACTTCAAACCGGTACTAGGAAACAGACTGAGAAACCAGAGTAAAAGTTTCTCCTGCAACCCGTTCCATTTGTGCTAATTGAACGAACGTCTCTCCTGATGCTCAATTCTGAGAGATATGTGTGTGTGAAAGCCGTGCTTCACATAGCTTGTTGGGAACACAAAGTTTCTTTTCAATTGCAAACTCCACTCCATACATATATATGGGGAGGTACAAGCTCCAACTCTGTTTTACAGTGAAAACTGCAGGAATTTCATACCGGCACTAGGAAACAGACTGAGAAACCAGAGTAAACGTTTCTCCTGCAAACCGTTCCCTTTGTGCTAATTGAACAAACGTCTCTCCACATGCTCAGTTCTGAGAGAAAAGTGTGTGTGAAAGCCGTCATTCACCTAGCTTGTTGCGAACACAAAGTTTCTTTTCAGTTGCAAACTCCACTCCAAACATATATATGGGGAGGTACAAGGTCCAACTCGGTTTTACAGTGAAAACTGCAGGAACTTCAAACCGGCACTAGGAAACAGGCTGAGAAACCAGAGAAAAAGTTTCTCCTGCAACCCGTTCCCTTTGTGCTAGATGAACGAACGTCTCTCCACATGCTCAGTTCTGAGAGATAAGTGTGTGTGAAAGCCGTCCTTCAACTAGCTTGTTGGGAACACAAAGTTTCTTTTCAGATGCAAAGTCCACTCCATACATATATATGGGGAGGTACTAGCTCCAACTCGATTTTACAGTGAAAACTGCAGGAACTTCAAACCGGCGCTAGGAAACAGACTGAGAAACCAGAGTAAAAGTTTCTCCTGCAACCCGTTCCCTTTGTGCTAGATGAGCGAACGTCTCTCCACATGCTCAGTTCTTAGAGATAAGTGTGTGTGAAAGCCGTACTTCACCAAGCTTGTTGCGAACACAAAGTTTCTTTTCTGTTGCAAACTCCACTCCATACATATATATGGGGAAGTACAAGCTCCAACTCGGTTTTACAGTGAAAACGGCAGGAACTTCAAACCGGCACTAGGAAACAGACTGAGAAACCAGAGTAAAAGTTTCTCCTGCAACCCGTTCCCTTTGTGCTAGATGAATGAACGTCTCTCCACATGCTCAGTTCTGAGAGAAAAGTGTGTCTGAAAGCCGTCCTTCAACTACCTTGTTGGGAACACAATGTTACTTTTCAGTAGCAAACTACACTCCATACTTATATATGGGGAGGTACTACCTCCAACTCGGTTTTACAGTGAAAACTGCAGTAACTTCAAACCGGCACTATGAAACAGACTGAGAAACCAGAGAAAAAGTTTCTCCTGCAACCCGTTCCTTTGTGCTAATTGAACAAACGTCTCTCCACATGCTCAGTTTTGAGAGATAAGTGTGTGTGAAAGCCGTTCTTCACCTAGGTTGTTGGGAACACAAAGTCTCTTTTCAGTTGCAAACTCCACTCCATACATATATATGGGGAGGTACTAGCTCCAACTCGGTTTTACAGTGAAAACTGCAGGAACTTCAAACCGGCACTAGGAAACACACTGAGAAACCAGAGTAAAAGTTTCTACTGCAACCCGTTCCCTTTGTGCTAATTGAACGAACGTCTCTCCACATGCTCAGTTCTGAGAGATAAGTGTGTGTGAAAGCCGTCCTTCACCTAGCTTGTTGGGAACACAAAGTTTCTTTTCAGATGCAAACTCCACTCCATACATATATATGGGTAGGTACAAGCTCCAACTCGATTTTACAGTGAAAACTGCAGGAACTTCAAACCGGCTCTAGAAAACAGACTGAGAAACCAGAGAAAAAGTTTCTCCTGCAACCGGTTCCCTTTGTGCTAGATGAACGAACGTCTCTCCACATGCTCAGTTCTTAGAGATAAGTGTGTATGAAAGCCGTACTTCACCAAGCTTGTTGCGAACACAAAGTTTCTTTTCTGTTGCAAACTCCACTCCATACATATATATGGGGAGGTACTAGCTCCAACTCGGTTTTACAGTGAAAACTGCAGGAACTTCAAACCGGAAGTAGGAAACAGACTGAGAAACCAGAGTAAAAGTTTCTCCTGCTACCCGTTCCCTTTGTGCTAGATGAATGAAAGTCTCTCCACATGCTCAGTTCTGAGAGAAAAGTGTGTCTGAAAGCCGTCCTTCACCTACCTTGTTGGGAACACAATGTTTCTTTTCAGTAGCAAACACCATTCCATACATATATATGGGGAGGTACAAGCTCGAACTCGGTTTTACAGTGAAAAATGCAGGAACGTCAAACCGACACTAGGAATCAGACTGAGAACCAAAATAAAAGATTCTCCTGCAACCCGTTCCCTTTGTGCTAATTGAACAAACGTCTCTCCACATGCTCAGTTCTGAGAGATAAGTGTGTGTGAAAGCCGTCCTTCACTTAGCTTGTTGGGAACACAAAGTTGCTTTTCAGTTGCAAACTCCACTCCATACATATATATTCGGAAGTACTAGCTCCAACTCTTTTTTACAGTGAAATCTGCAGGAACTTCAAACCGGCACTATGAAACAGACTGAGAATACAGAGTAAAATTTCTCCTGCAACCCGTTCCCTTTGTGCTAGATGAACGAACGTCTCTCCACATGCTCAGTTCTGAGAGATAAGTGTGTGTGAAAGCCGTCCTTCACCTAGCTTGTTGGGAACACAAAGTTTCTTTTCAGTTGCAAACTCCAATCCATACATATATATGGGGAGGTACTAGCTCCAACTCGGTTTTACAGTGAAAACTGCAGGAACTTCAAACCGGCACTAGGAAAGAGACTGAGAAACCAGAGTAAAAGTTTCTCCTGCAACCCGTTCCCTATGTGCTAGATGAACGAACGTCTCTCCACATGGTCAGTTCTGAGAGATAAGTGTGTGTGAAAGCCGTCCTTCACCTAGCTTGTTGTGAACACAAAGTTTCTTTCCCGTTGCAAACTCCACTCCATACATATATATGGGGAGGTACTAGCTCCAATTCGATTTTACAGTGAAAACTGCAGGAAATTCAATCCGGCACTAGGAAACAGACTGAGAAACCAGAGTAAAAGTTTCTCCTGCAACCCGTTCCCTTTGTGCTAGATGAACGAACGTCTCTCCACATGCTCATTTCTGAGAGATAAGTGTGTGTGAAAGCCGTCCTTCACCTAGATTGTTGGGAACACAATGTTACTTTTCAGTAGCAAACTACACTCCATACTTATATATGGGGAGGTACTACCTCCAACTCGGTTTTACAGTGAAAACTGCAGTAACTTCAAACCGGCACTATGAAACACACTGAGAAACCAGAGAAAAAGTTTCTCCTGCAACCCGTTCCTTTGTGCAAATTGAACAAACGTCTCTCCACATGCTCAGTTTTGAGAGATAAGTGTGTGTGAAAGCCGTTCTTCACCTAGGTTGTTGGGAACACAAAGTCTCTTTTCAGTTGCAAACTCCACTCCATACATATATATGGGGAGGTACTAGCTCCAACTCGGTTTTACAGTGAAAACTGCAGGAACTTCAAACCGGCACTAGGAAACACACTGAGAAAACAGAGTAAAAGTTTCTACTGCAACCCGTTCCCTTTGTGCTAATTGAACGAACGTCTCTCCACATGCTCAGTTCTGAGAGATAAGTGTGTGTGAAAGCCGCCCTTCACCTAGCTTGTTGGGAACACAAAGTTTCTTTTCAGATGCAAACTCCACTCCATACATATATATGGGTAGGTACAAGCTCCAACTCGATTTTACAGTGAAAACTGCAGGAACTTCAAACCGGCTCTGGAAAACAGACTGAGAAACCAGAGAAAAACTTTCTCCTGCAACCGGTTCCCTTTGTGCTAGATGAACGAACGTCTCTCCACATGCTCAGTTCTTAGAGATAAGTGTGTATGAAAGCCGTACTTCACCAAGCTTGTTGCGAACACAAAGTTTCTTTTCTGTTGCAAACTCCACTCCATACATATATATGGGGAGGTACTAGCTCCAACTCGGTTTTACAGTGAAAACTGCAGGAACTTCAAACCGGAACTAGGAAACAGACTGAGAAACCAGAGTAAAAGTTTCTCCTGCAACCCGTTCCCTTTGTGCTAGATGAATGAACGTCTCTCCACATGCTCAGTTCTGAGAGAAAACTGTGTCTGAAAGCCGTCCTTCACCTACCTTGTTGAGAACACAATGTTTCTTTTCAGTTGCAAACACCATTCCATACATATATATGGGGAGGTACTAGCTCCAACTCGGTTTTACAGTGAAAAATGCAGGAACGTCAAACCGACACTAGGAATCAGACTGAGAAACCAAAATAAAAGATTCTCCTGCAACCCGTTCCCTTTGTGCTAATTGAACAAACGTCTCTCCACATGCTCAGTTCTGAGAGATAAGTGTGTGTGAAAGCCGTCCTTCACTTAGCTTGTTGGGAACACAAAGTTGCTTTTCAGTTGCAAACTCCACTCCATACATATATATTCGGAAGTACTAGCTCCAACTCTTTTTTACAGTGAAATCTGCAGGAACTTCAAACCGGCACTATGAAACAGACTGAGAATACAGAGTAAAAGTTTCTCCTGCAACCCGTTCCCTTTGTGCTAGATGAACGAACGTCTCTCCACATGCTCAGTTCTGAGAGATAAGTGTGTGTGAAAGCCGTCCTTCACCTAGCTTGTTGGGAACACAAAGTTTCTTTTCAGTTGCAAACTCCAATCCATACATATATATGGGGAGGTACTAGCTCCAACTCGGTTTTACAGTGAAAACTGCAGGAACTTCAAACCGGCACTAGGAAACAGACTGAGAAACCAGAGTAAAAGTTTCTCCTGCAACCCGTTCCCTATGTGCTAGATGAACGAACGTCTCTCCACATGGTCAGTTCTGAGAGATAAGTGTGTGTGAATGCCGTCCTTCACCTAGCTTGTTGTGAACACAAAGTTTCTTTTCCGTTGCAAACTCCACTCCATACATATATATGGGGAGGTACTAGCTCCAATTCGATTTTACAGTGAAAACTGCAGGAACTTCAAACCGGCACTAGGAAACAGACTGAGAAACCAGAGTAAAAGTTTCTCCTGCAACCCGTTCCCTTTGTGCTAGATGAACGAACGTCTCTCCACATGCTCAGTTCTGAGAGATAAGTGTGTGTGAAAGCCGTCCTTCACCTAGATTGTTGGGAAGACAAATTGCCTTTTCACTTGCAAACTCCACTCCATACATATATATGGGGAGGTACAAGCTCCAACTCGTTTTTACAGTGAAAACTTCAGGAACTTCAAACCGGTACTAGGAAACAGACTGAGAAACCAGAGTAAAAGTTTCTCCTGCAACCCGTTCCATTTGTGCTAATTGAACGAACGTCTCTCCTGATGCTCAATTCTGAAGAGATATGTGTGTGTGAAAGCCGTGCTTCACATAGCTTGTTGGGAACACAAAGTTTCTTTTCAATTGCAAACTCCACTCCATACATATATATGGGGAGGTACAAGCTCCAACTCTGTTTTACAGTGAAAACTGCAGGAATTTCAAACCGGCACTAGGAAACAGACTGAGAAACCAGAGTAAACGTTTCTCCTGCAAACCGTTCCCTTTGTGCTAATTGAACAAACGTCTCTCCACATGCTCAGTTCTGAGAGAAAAGTGTGTGTGAAAGCCGTCATTCACCTAGCTTGTTGCGAACACAAAGTTTCTTTTCAGTTGCAAACTCCACTCCAAACATATATATGGGGAGGTACAAGGTCCAACTCGGTTTTACAGTGAAAACTGCAGGAACTTCAAACCGGCACTAGGAAACAGGCTGAGAAACCAGAGAAAAAGTTTCTCCTGCAATCCGTTCCTTTGTGCTAGATGAACGAACGTCTCACCACATGCTCAGTTCTGAGAGATAAGTGTGTGTGAAAGCGGTCCTTCACCTAGCTTGTTGGGAACACAAAGTTTCTTTTCAGTAGCAAACTCCACTCCATACTTATATATGGGTAGGTACTACCTCCAACTCGGTTTTACAGTGAAAACTGCAGGAACTTCAAACCGGCACTAGGAAACAGACTGAGAAAGCAGAGTAAAACATTCTCCTGCAACCCGTTCCCTTTGTGCTAGATGAACGAACGTCTCTCCACATGCTCAGTTCTGAGAGATAAGTGTGTGTGAAAGCCGTCCTTCAACTAGCTTGTTGGGAACACAAAGTTTCTTTTCAGATGCAAAGTCCACTCCATACATATATATGGGGAGGTACTAGCTCCAACTCGATTTTACAGTGAAAACTGCAGGAACTTCAAACCGGCACTAGGAAACAGACTGAGAAACCAGAGTAAAAGTTTCTCCTGCAACCCGTTCCCTTTGTGCTAGATGAATGAACGTCTCTCCACATGCTCAGTTCTGAGAGAAAAGTGTGTCTGAAAGCCGTCCTTCAACTACCTTGTTGGGAACACAATGTTACTTTTCAGTTGCAAACACCATTCCATACATATATATGGGGAGGTACTAGCTCCAACTCGGTTTTACAGTGAAAAATGCAGGAACGTCAAACCGACACTAGGAATCAGACTGAGAAACCAAAATAAAAGATTCTCCTGCAACCCGTTCCCTTTGTGATAATTGAAAAAACGTCTCTCCACATGCTCAGTTCTGAGAGATAAGTGTGTGTGAAAGCCGTCCATCACTTAGCTTGTTGGGAACACAAAGTTGCTTTTCAGTTGCAAACTCCACTCCATACATATATATGGGGAAGTACTAGCTCCAACTCTTTTTTACAGTGAAATCTGCAGGAACTTCAAACCGGCACTATGAAACAGACTGAGAAAACAGAGTAAAAGTTTCTCCTGCAACCCGTTCCCTTTGTGCTAGATGAACGAACGTCTCTCCACATGCTCAGTTCTGAGAGATAAGTGTGTGTGAAAGCCGTCCTTCACCTAGCTTGTTGGGAACACAAAGTTTCTTTTCAGTTGCAAACTCCAATCCATACATATATATGGGGAGGTACTAGCTCCAACTCGGTTTTACAGTGAAAACTGCAGGAACTTCAAACCGGCACTAGGAAACAGACTGAGAAACCAGAGTAAAAGTTTCTCCTGCAACCCGTTCCCTATGTGCTAGATGAACGAACGTCTCTCCACATGCTATGTTCTGAGAGATAAGTGTGTGTGAAAGCCGTCCTTCACCTAGCTTGTTGCGAACACAAAGTTTCTATTCAGTTGCAAACTCCACTCCATACATATATATGGGGAGGTACTAGCTCCAATTCGATTTTACAGTGAAAACTGCAGGAACTTCAAACCGGCACTAGGAAACAGACTGAGAAACCAGAGTAAAAGTTTCTCCTGCAACCCGTTCCGTTTGTGCTAGATGAACGAACGTCTCTCCACATGCTCATTTCTGAGAGATAAGTGTGTGTGAAAGCCGTCCTTCACCTAGATTGTTGGGAAGACAAATTGCCTTTTCACTTGCAAACTCCACTCCATACATATATATGGGGAGGTACAAGCTCCAACTCGGTTTTACAGTAAAAACTTCAGGAACTTCTAACCGGCACTAGGAAACAGACTGAGAAACCAGAGTAAAAGTTTCTACTGCAACCCGTTTCGTTTGTGCTAATTGAACGAACGTCTCTCCACATGCTCAGTTCTGAGAGATAAGTGTGTGTGAAACCCGTCCTTCACCTAGATTGTTGGGAACACAAAGTTTCTTTTCAATTGCAAACTCCACTCCATACATATATATGGGGAGGTAGTAGCTCCAACTCTGTTTTACAGTGAAAACTTCAGGAACTTCAAACCGGTACTAGGAAACAGACTGAGAAACCAGAGTAAAAGTTTCTCCTGCAACCCGTTCCTTTTGTGCTAATTGAACGAACGTCTCTCCAGATGCTCAATTCTGAGAGATAAGTGTGTGTGAAAGCCGTGCTTCACATAGCTTGTTGGGAACACAAAGTTTCTTTTCAATTGCAAACTCCACTCCAAACATATATATGGGGAGGTACAAAGTCCAACTCGGTTTTACAGTGAAACCTGCAGGAACTTCAAACCGGCACTAGGAAACAGGCTGAGAAACCAGAGAAAAAGTTTCTCCTGCAACCCGTTCCCTTTGTGCTAGATGAACGAACGTCTCACCACATGCTCAGTTCTGAGAGATAAGTGTGTGTGAAAGCGGTCCTTCAACTAGCTTGTTGGGAACACAAAGTTTCTTTTCAGTAGCAAACTCCACTCCATACTTATATATGTGGAGGTACTACCTGCAACTCGGTTTTACAGTGAAAACTGCAGGAACTTCAAACCGGCACTAGGAAACAGACTGAGAAACCAGAGTAAAACATTCTCCTGCAACCCGTTCCTTTTGTGCTAGATGAACGAACGTCTCTCCACATGCTCAGTTCTGAGAGATAAGTGTGTGTGAAAGCCGTCCTTCAACTAGCTTGTTGGGAACACAAAGTTTCTTTTCAGATGCAAACTCCACTCCATACATATATATGGGGAGGTACTAGCTCCAAATCGATTTTACAGTGAAAACTGCAGGAACTTCAAACCGGCACTAGGAAACAGACTGAGAAACCAGAGTAAAAGTTTCTCCTGCAACCCGTTCCATTTGTGCTAGATGAACGAACGTCTCTCCACATGCTCAGTTCTTAGAGATAAGTGTGTGTGAAAGCCGTACTTCACCAAGCTTGTTGCGAACACAAAGTTTCTTTTCTGTTGCAAACTCCACTCCATACATATATATGGGGAGGTACAAGCTGCAACTAGATTTTACAGTGAAATCTGCAGGAACTTCAAACCGGCACTAGGAAACAGACTGAGAAACCAGAGTAAAAGTTTCTCCTGCAACCCGTTCCCTTTGTGTTAGATGAATGAACGTCTCTCCACATGCTCAGTTCTGAGAGAAAAGTGTGTCTGAAAGCCGTCCTTCAACTAGCTTGTTGGGAACACAATGTTTCTTTTCAGTTGCAAACTCCATTCCATACATATATATGGGGAGGTACTAGCTCCAACTCGGTTTTACAGTGAAAAATGCAGGAACGTCAAACCGACACTAGGAATCAGACTGAGAAACCAAAATAAAAGATTCTCCTGCAACCCGTTCCCTTTGTGCTAATTGAACAAAAGTCTCTCCACATGCTCAGTTCTGAGAGATAAGTGTGTGTGAAAGCCGTCCTTCAATTAGCTTGTTGGGAACACAAAGTTGCTTTTCAGTGGCAAACCCCACTCCATACATATATATGGGGAAGTACTAGCTCCAACTCTTTTTTACGGTGAAAACTGCAGGAACTTCAAACCGGCACTAGGAAACAGACTGAGAAACCAGAGTAAAATTTCTCCTGCAACCTATTCCCTTTGTGCTAGATGAACGAACGTCTATCCACATGCTCAGTTCTGAGAGATAAGTGTGTGTGAAAGCCGTCTTTCAACTACCTTGTTGCTAACACAAAGTTTCTTTTCAGTTGCAAACTCCATTCCATAAATATATATGGGGAGGTACTAGCTCCAATTCGATTTTACAGTGAAAACTGCAGGAACTTGAAACCGGTACTAGGAAACAGACTGAGAAACCAGAGTAAATGTTTCTCCTGCAACCCGTTCCCTTTGTGCTAGATGAACGATCGTCTCTCCACATGCTCAGTTCTTAGAGCTAAGTGTGTGTGAAAGCAGTCCTTCACCTAGCTTGTTGCGAACACAAAGTTTTTTTCAGTTGCAAAATCCACTCCATACATATATATGGGGAGGTACTAGCTCGAACTCGGTTTTACAGTGAAAACTGCAGGAACTTCAAACCGGCACTAGGAAACAGACTGAGAAACCAGAGTAAAAGTTTCTCCTGCAAACCGTTCCCTTTGTGCTAAATGAACAAACGTCTCTCCACATGCTCAGTTCTGAGAGAAAAGTGTGTGTGAAAGCCTTGCTTCACCTAGCTTGTTGCGAACACAAAGTTTGTTTTCAGTTGCAAACTCCACTCCAAACATATATATGGGGAGGTACAAAGTCCAACTCGGTTTTACAGTGAAAACTGCAGGAACTTCAAACCGGCACTAGGAAACAGGCTGAGAAACCAGAGAAAAAGTTTCTCCTGCAACCCGTTCCCTTTGTGCTAGATGAACGAACGTCTCACCACATGCTCAGTTCTGAGAGATAAGTGTGTGTGAAAGCGGTCCTTCACCTAGCTTGTTGGGAACACAAAGTTTCTTTTCAGTAGCAAACTCCACTCCATACTTATATATGGGGAGGTACTACCTCCAACTCGGTTTTACAGTGAAAACTGCAGTAACTTCAAACCGGCACTATGAAACAGACTGAGAAACCAGAGAAAAAGTTTCTCCTGCAACCCGTTCCTTTGTGCTAATTGAACAAACGTCTCTCCACATGCTCAGTTTTGAGAGATAAGTGTGTGTGAAAGCCGTTATTCACCTAGGTTGTTGGGAACACAAAGTCTCTTTTCAGTTGCAAACTCCACTCCATACATATATATGGGGAGGTACTAGCTCCAACTCGGTTTTACAGTGAAAACTGCAGGAAATTCAAACAGGCACTAGGAAACACACTGAGAATCCAGAGTAAAATTTCTACTGCAACCCGTTCCCTTTGTGCTAATTGAACGAACGTCTCTCCACATGCTCAGTTCTGAGAGATAAGTGTGTGTGAAAGCCGTCCTTCACCTAGCTTGTTGTTAACACAAAGTTTCTTTTCAGATGCAAACTCCACTCCATACATATATATGGGTAGGTACAAGCTCCAACTCGATTTTACAGTGAAAACTGCAGGAACTTCAAACCGGCTCTAGGAAACAGACTGAGAAACCAGAGAAAAAGTTTCTCCTGCAACCGGTTCCTTTTGTGCTAGATGAACGAACGTCTCTCCACATGCTCAGTTCTTAGAGATAAGTGTGTATGAAAGCCGTACTTCACCAAGCTTGTTGCGAACACAAAGTTTCTTTTCTGTTGCAAACTCCACTCTATACATATATATGGGGAGGTACTAGCTCCAACTCGGTTTTACAGTGAAAACTGCAGGAACTTCAAACCGGCACTAGGAAACAGACTGAGAAACCAGAGTAAAAGTTTCTCCTGCAAACCGTTCTCTTTGTGCTAGATGAACGAAAGTCTCTCCACATGCTAAGTTCTGAGAGATAAGTGTGTGTGAAAGCCGTCCTTCACATAGATTGTTGGGAACACAAAGTTTCTTTTCAATTGCAAACTCCACTCCATACATATATATGGGGAGGTACAAGCTCCAACTCGGTTTTACAGTAAAAACTGCAGGAACTTCTAACCGGCACTAGGAAACAGACTGAGAAACCAGAGTAAAAGTTTCAACTGCAACCCGTTTCGTTTGTGATAATTGAACGAACGTCTCTCCACATTCTCAGTTCTGAGAGATAAGTGTGTGTGAAAGCCATCCTTCACCTAGATTGTTGGGAACACAAAGTTTCTTTTCAATTGCAAACTCCACTCCATACATATATATGGGGAGGTAGTAGCTCCAAATCTGTTTTACAGTGAAAACTTCAGGAACTTCAAACCGGTACTAGGAAACAGACTGAGAAACCAGAGTAAAAGTTTCTCCTGCAACCCGTTCCTTTTGTGCTAATTGAACGAACGTCTCTCCAGATGCTCAATTCTGAGAGATAAGTGTGTGTGAAAGCCGTGCTTCACATAGCTTGTTGGGAACACAAAGTTTCTTTTCAATTGCAAACTCCACTCCAAACATATATATGGGGAGGTACAAAGTCCAACTCGGTTTTACAGTGAAAACTGCAGGAACTTCAAACCGGCACTAGGAAACAGACTGAGAAACCAGAGTAAAACATTCTCCTGCAACCCGTTCCTTTTGTGCTAGATGAACGAACGTCTCTCCACATGCTCAGTTCTGAGAGATAAGTGTGTGTGAAAGCCGTCCTTCAACTAGCTTGTTGGGAACACAAAGTTTCTTTTCAGATGCAAACTCCACTCCATACATATATATGGGGAGGTACTAGCTCCAAATCGATTTTACAGTGAAAACTGCAGGAACTTCAAACCGGCACTAGGAAACAGACTGAGAAACCAGAGTAAAAGTTTCTCCTGCAACCCGTTCCCTTTGTGCTAGATGAACGAACGTCTCTCCACATGCTCAGTTCTTAGAGATAAGTGTGTGTGAAAGCCGTACTTCACCAAGCTTGTTGCGAACACAAAGTTTCTTTTCTGTTGCAAACTCCACTCCATACATATATATGGGGAGGTACAAGCTGCAACTAGATTTTACAGTGAAATCTGCAGGAACTTCAAACCGGCACTAGGAAACAGACTGAGAAACCAGAGTAAAAGTTTCTCCTGCAACCCGTTCCCTTTGTGTTAGATGAATGAACGTCTCTCCACATGCTCAGTTCTGAGAGAAAAATGTGTCTGAAAGCCGTCCTTCAACTAGCTTGTTGGGAACACAATGTTTCTTTTCAGTTGCAAACTCCATTCCATACATATATATGGGGAGGTACTAGCTCCAACTCGGTTTTACAGTGAAAAATGCAGGAACGTCAAACCGACACTAGGAATCAGACTGAGAAACCAAAATAAAAGATTCTCCTGCAACCCGTTCCCTTTGTGCTAATTGAACAAAAGTCTCTCCACATGCTCAGTTCTGAGAGATAAGTGTGTGTGAAAGCCGTCCTTCAATTAGCTTGTTGGGAACACAAAGTTGCTTTTCAGTGGCAAACCCCACTCCATACATATATATGGGGAAGTACTAGCTCCAACTCTTTTTTACGGTGAAAACTGCAGGAACTTCAAACCGGCACTAGGAAACAGACTGAGAAACCAGAGTAAAATTTCTCCTGCAACCTATTCCCTTTGTGCTAGATGAACGAACGTCTATCCACATGCTCAGTTCTGAGAGATAAGTGTGTGTGAAAGCCGTCTTTCAACTACCTTGTTGCTAACACAAAGTTTCTTTTCAGTTGCAAACTCCATTCCATAAATATATATGGGGAGGTACTAGCTCCAATTCGATTTTACAGTGAAAACTGCAGGAACTTGAAACCGGTACTAGGAAACAGACTGAGAAACCAGAGTAAATGTTTCTCCTGCAACCCGTTCCCTTTGTGCTAGATGAACGATCGTCTCTCCACATGCTCAGTTCTTAGAGCTAAGTGTGTGTGAAAGCAGTCCTTCACCTAGCTTGTTGCGAACACAAAGTTTTTTTCAGTTGCAAAATCCACTCCATACATATATATGGGGAGGTACTAGCTCGAACTCGGTTTTACAGTGAAAACTGCAGGAACTTCAAACCGGCACTAGGAAACAGACTGAGAAACCAGAGTAAAAGTTTCTCCTGCAAACCGTTCCCTTTGTGCTAAATGAACAAACGTCTCTCCACATGCTCAGTTCTGAGAGAAAAGTGTGTGTGAAAGCCTTGCTTCACCTAGCTTGTTGCGAACACAAAGTTTGTTTTCAGTTGCAAACTCCACTCCAAACATATATATGGGGAGGTACAAAGTCCAACTCGGTTTTACAGTGAAAACTGCAGGAACTTCAAACCGGCACTAGGAAACAGGCTGAGAAACCAGAGAAAAAGTTTCTCCTGCAACCCGTTCCCTTTGTGCTAGATGAACGAACGTCTCACCACATGCTCAGTTCTGAGAGATAAGTGTGTGTGAAAGCGGTCCTTCACCTAGCTTGTTGGGAACACAAAGTTTCTTTTCAGTAGCAAACTCCACTCCATACTTATATATGGGGAGGTACTACCTCCAACTCGGTTTTACAGTGAAAACTGCAGTAACTTCAAACCGGCACTATGAAACAGACTGAGAAACCAGAGAAAAAGTTTCTCCTGCAACCCGTTCCTTTGTGCTAATTGAACAAACGTCTCTCCACATGCTCAGTTTTGAGAGATAAGTGTGTGTGAAAGCCGTTATTCACCTAGGTTGTTGGGAACACAAAGTCTCTTTTCAGTTGCAAACCCCACTCCATACATATATATGGGGAGGTACTAGCTCCAACTCGGTTTTACAGTGAAAACTGCAGGAAATTCAAACAGGCACTAGGAAACACACTGAGAATCCAGAGTAAAATTTCTACTGCAACCCGTTCCCTTTGTGCTAATTGAACGAACGTCTCTCCACATGCTCAGTTCTGAGAGATAAGTGTGTGTGAAAGCCGTCCTTCACCTAGCTTGTTGTTAACACAAAGTTTCTTTTCAGATGCAAACTCCACTCCATACATATATATGGGTAGGTACAAGCTCCAACTCGATTTTACAGTGAAAACTGCAGGAACTTCAAACCGGCTCTAGGAAACAGACTGAGAAACCAGAGAAAAAGTTTCTCCTGCAACCGGTTCCTTTTGTGCTAGATGAACGAACGTCTCTCCACATGCTCAGTTCTTAGAGATAAGTGTGTATGAAAGCCGTACTTCACCAAGCTTGTTGCGAACACAAAGTTTCTTTTCTGTTGCAAACTCCACTCTATACATATATATGGGGAGGTACTAGCTCCAACTCGGTTTTACAGTGAAAACTGCAGGAACTTCAAACCGGCACTAGGAAACAGACTGAGAAACCAGAGTAAAAGTTTCTCCTGCAAACCGTTCTCTTTGTGCTAGATGAACGAAAGTCTCTCCACATGCTAAGTTCTGAGAGATAAGTGTGTGTGAAAGCCGTCCTTCACATAGATTGTTGGGAACACAAAGTTTCTTTTCAATTGCAAACTCCACTCCATACATATATATGGGGAGGTACAAGCTCCAACTCGGTTTTACAGTAAAAACTGCAGGAACTTCTAACCGGCACTAGGAAACAGACTGAGAAACCAGAGTAAAAGTTTCAACTGCAACCCGTTTCGTTTGTGATAATTGAACGAACGTCTCTCCACATTCTCAGTTCTGAGAGATAAGTGTGTGTGAAAGCCATCCTTCACCTAGATTGTTGGGAACACAAAGTTTCTTTTCAATTGCAAACTCCACTCCATACATATATATGGGGAGGTAGTAGCTCCAAATCTGTTTTACAGTGAAAACTTCAGGAACTTCAAACCGGTACTAGGAAACAGACTGAGAAACCAGAGTAAAAGTTTCTCCTGCAACCCGTTCCTTTTGTGCTAATTGAACGAACGTCTCTCCAGATGCTCAATTCTGAGAGATAAGTGTGTGTGAAAGCCGTGCTTCACATAGCTTGTTGGGAACACAAAGTTTCTTTTCAATTGCAAACTCCACTCCAAACATATATATGGGGAGGTACAAAGTCCAACTCGGTTTTACAGTGAAAACTGCAGGAACTTCAAACCGGCACTAGGAAACAGGCTGAGAAACCAGAGAAAAAGTTTCTCCTGCAACCCGTTCCCTTTGTGCTAGATGAACGAACGTCTCACCACATGCTCAGTTCTGAGAGATAAGTGTGTGTGAAAGCGGTCCTTCAACTAGCTTGTTGGGAACACAAAGTTTCTTTTCAGTAGCAAACTCCACTCCATACTTATATATGTGGAGGTACTACCTGCAACTCGGTTTTACAGTGATAACTGCAGGAACTTCAAACCGGCACTAGGAAACAGACTGAGAAACCAGAGTAAAACATTCTCCTGCAACCCGTTCCCTTTGTGCTAGATGAACGAACGTCTCTCCACATGCTCAGTTCTGAGAGATAAGTGTGTGTGAAAGCCGTCCTTCAACTAGCTTGTTGGGAACACAAAGTTTCTTTTCAGATGCAAACTCCACTCCATACATATATATGGGGAGGTACTAGCTCCAACTCGATTTTACAGTGAAAACTGCAGGAACTTCAAACCGGCACTAGGAAACAGACTGAGAAACCAGAGTAAAAGTTTCTCCTGCAACCCGTTCCCTTTGTGCTAGATGAACGAACGTCTCTCCACATGCTCAGTTCTTAGAGATAAGTGTGTGTGAAAGCCGTCCTTCACCTAGCTTGTTGGGAACACAAAGTTTCTTTTCAGATGCAAACTCCACTCCATACATATATATGGGTAGGTACAAGCTCCAACTCGATTTTACAGTGAAAACTGCAGGAACTTCAAACCGGCTCTAGGAAACAGACTGAGAAACCAGAGAAAAAGTTTCTCCTGCAACCGGTTCCCTTTGTGCTAGATGAACGAACGTCTCTCCACATGCTCAGTTCTTAGAGATAAGTGTGTATGAAAGCCGTACTTCACCAAGCTTGTTGCGAACACAAAGTTCCTTTTCTGTTGCAAACTCCACTCTATACATATATATGGGGAGGTACTAGCTCCAACTCGGTTTTACAGTGAAAACTGCAGGAACTTCAAACCGGCACTAGGAAACAGACTGAGAAACCAGAGTAAAAGTTTCTCTTGCAACCCGTTCCCTTTTTGCTAGATGAATGAACGTCTCTCCACATGCTCAGTTCTGAGAGAAAAGTGTGTCTGAAAGCCGTCCTTCAACTACCTTGTTGGGAACACAATGTTTCTTTTCAGTTGCAAACACCATTCCATACATATATATGGGGAGGTACTAGCTCCAACTCGGTTTTACAGTGAAAAATGCAGGAACGTCAAACCGACACTAGGAATCAGACTGAGAAACCAAAATAAAAGATTCTCCTGCAACCCGTTCCCTTTGTGCTAATTGAACAAACGTCTCTCCACATGCTCAGTTCTGAGAGATAAGTGTGTGTGAAAGCCGTCCTTCACTTAGCTTGTTGGGAACACAAAGTTGCTTTTCAGTTGCAAACTCCACTCCATACATATATATGGGGAAGTACTAGCTCCAACTCTTTTTTACAGTGAAATCTGCATTAACTTCAAACCGGCACTATGAAACAGACTGAGAAAACACAGTAAAAGTTTCTCCTGCAACCCGTTCCCTTTGTGCTAGATGAACGAACGTCTCTCCACATGCTCAGTTCTGAGAGATAAGTGTGTGTGAAAGCCGTCCTTCACCTAGCTTGTTGGGAACACAAAGTTTCTTTTCAGTTGCAAACTCCAATCCATACATATATATGGGGAGGTACTAGCTCCAACTCGGTTTTACAGTGAAAACTGCAGGAACTTCAAACCGGCACTAGGAAACAGACTGAGAAACCAGAGTAAAAGTTTCTCCTGCAACCCGTTCCCTATGTGCTAGATGAACGAATGTCTCTCCACATGGTCAGTTCTGAGAGATAAGTGTGTGTGAAAGCCGTCCTTCACCTAGCTTGTTGTGAACACAAAGTTCCTTTTAAGTTGCAAACTCCACTCCATATATATATATGGGGAGGTACTAGCTCCAATTCGATTTTACAGTGAAAACTGCAGGAACTTCAAACCGGCACTAGGAAACAGACTGAGAAACCAGAGTAAAAGTTTCTCCTGCAACCCGTTCCCTTTGTGCTAGATGAACGAACGTCTCTCCACATGCTCAGTTCTGAGAGATAAGTGTGTGTGAAAGCCGTCCTTCACCTAGATTGTTGGGAAGACAAATTGCCTTTCCACTTGCAAACTCCACTCCATACATATATATGGGGAGGTACTAACTCCAACACGGTTTTACTGTGAAAACTGCAGGAACTTCAAACCGGCACTAGGAAACAGTCTGAGAAAAAAGTGTAAATGTTTCTCCTGCAACCCGTTCCATTTGTGCTAGATGAACGAACGTCTCTCCACATGCTCAGTTCTGAGAGATAAGTGTGTGTGAAAGCCGTTCTTCAACTAGGTTGTTGGGAACACAAATTTTCTTTTCAGTTGCAAACACCACTCCATACATATATATGGGGAGGTACAAGCTCCAACTCGGTTTTACAGTAAAAACTGCAGGAACTTCAAACCGGCACTAGGAAACAGACTGAGAAACCAGAGTAAAAGTTTCTCCTGCAACCCGTTCCCTTTGTGCTAATTGAACGAACGTCTCTCCACACGCTCAGTTCTGACAGATAAGTGTGTGTGAAAGCCGTCCTTAACCTAGATTGTTGGGAACACAAAGTTTCTTTTCAATTGCAAACTCCAATCCATACATATATATGGGGAGGTAGTAGCTTCAACTCTGTTTTACAGTGAAAACTTCAGGAACTTCAAACCGGTACTAGGAAACAGACTGAGAAACCAGAGTAAAAGTTTCTCCTGCAACCCGTTCCATTTGTGCTAATTGAACGAACGTCTCTCCAGATGCTCAATTCTGAGAGATAAGTGTGTGTGAAAGCCGTGCTTCACATAGCTTGTTGGGAACACAAAGTTTCTTTTCAATTGCAAACTCCACTCCATACATATATATGGGGAGGTACAAGCTCCAACTCTGTTTTACAGTGAAAACTGCAGGAATTTCAAACCGGCACTAGGAAACAGACTGAGAAACCAGAGTAAACGTTTCTCCTGCAAACCGTTCCCTTTGTGCTAATTGAACAAACCTCTCTCCACATGCTCAGTTCTGAGAGAAAAGTGTGTGTGAAAGCCGTCATTCACCTAGCTTGTTGCGAACACAAAGTTTCTTTTCAGTTGCAAACTCCACTCCAAACATATATATGGGGAGGTACAAGCTCCAACTCGGTTTTACAGTAAAAACTGCAGGAACTTCAAACCGGCACTAGGAAACAGACTGAGAAACCAGAGTAAAAGTTTCTACTGCAACCCGTTCCCTTTGTGCTAATTGAACGAACGTCTCTCCACATGCTCAGTTCTGAGAGATATGTGTGTGTGAAAGCCGTCCTTCACCTAGATTGTTGGGAACACAAAGTTTCTTTTCAATTGCAAACTCCAATCCATACATATATATGGGGAGGTAGTAGCTCCAACTCTGTTTTACAGTGAAAACTTCAGGAACTTCAAACCGGTACTAGGAAACAGACTGAGAAATCAGAGTAAAAGTTTCTCCTGCAATCCGTTCCATTTGTGCTAATTGAAAGAACGTCTCTCCAGATGCTCAATTCTGAGAGATAAGTGTGTGTGAAAGCCGTGCTTCACATAGCTTGTTGGGAACACAAAGTTTCTTTTCAATTGCAAACTCCACTCCATTCATATATATGGGGAGGTACTAGCTCCAACTCGGTTTTACAGTGAAAACTGCAGGAACATCAAACCGGCACTAGGAAACAGTCTGAGAAAACAGAGTAAATGTTTCTCCTGCAACCCGTTCCCTTTGTGCTAGATGAACGAACGTCTCTCCACATGCTCAGTTCTGAGAGATAAGTGTGTGTGAAAGCCGTTCTTCAACTAGGTTGTTGGGAACACAAATTTTCTTTTCAGTTGCAAACTCCACTCCATACATATATATGGGGAGGTACAAGCTCCAACTCGGTTTTACAGTAAAAACTGCAGGAACTTCAAACCGGCACTAGGAAACAGACTGAGAAACCAGAGTAAAAGTTTCTCCTGCAACCCGTTCCCTTTGTGTTAATTGAATGAACGTCTCTCCACACGCTCAGTTCTGACAGATAAGTGTGTGTGAAAGCCATCCTTAACCTAGATTGTTGGGAACACAAAGTTTCTTTTCAATTGCAAACTCCAATATATACATATATATGGGGAGGTAGTAGCTTCAACTCTGTTTTACAGTGAAAACTTCAGGAACTTCAAACCGGTACTAGGAAACAGACTGAGAAACCAGAGTAAAAGTTTCTCCTGCAACCCGTTCCATTTGTGCTAATTGAACGAACGTCTCTCCAGATGCTCAATTCTGAGAGATAAGTGTGTGTGAAAGCCGTGCTTCACATAGCTTGTTGGGAACACAAAGTTTCTTTTCAATTGCAAACTCCACTCCATACATATATATGGGGAGGTACAAGCTCCAACTCTGTTTTACAGTGAAAACTGCAGGAATTTCAAACCGGCACTAGGAAACAGACTGAGAAACCAGAGTAAACGTTTCTCCTGCAAACCGTTCCCTTTGTGCTAATTGAACAAACCTCTCTCCACATGCTCAGTTCTGAGAGAAAAGTGTGTGTGAAAGCCGTCATTCACCTAGCTTGTTGGGAACACAAAGTTTCTTTTCAGTTGCAAACTCCACTCCATACATATATATGGGGAGGTACAAGCTCCAACTCGGTTTTACAGTAAAAACTGCAGGAACTTCAAACCGGCACTAGGAAACAGACTGAGAAACCAGAGTAAAAGTTTCTACTGCAACCCGTTCCCTTTGTGCTAATTGAACGAACGTCTCTCCACATGCTCAGTTCTGAGAGATATGTGTGTGTGAAAGCCGTCCTTCACCTAGATTGTTGGGAACACAAAGTTTCTTTTCAATTGCAAACTCCAATCCATACATATATATGGGGAGGTAGTAGCTCCAACTCTGTTTTACAGTGAAAACTTCAGGAACTTCAAACCGGTACTAGGAAACAGACTGAGAAACCAGAGTAAAAGTTTCTCCTGCAATCCGTTCCATTTGTGCTAATTGAAAGAACGTCTCTCCAGATGCTCAATTCTGAGAGATAAGTGTGTGTGAAAGCCGTGCTTCACATAGCTTGTTGGGAACACAAAGTTTCTTTTCAATTGCAAACTCCACTCCATTCATATATATGGGGAGGTACTAACTCCAACTCGGTTTTACAGTGAAAACTGCAGGAACTTCAAACCGGCACTAGGAAACAGTCTGAGAAAACAGAGTAAATGTTTCTCCTGCAACCCGTTCCATTTGTGCTAGATGAACGAACGTCTCTCCACATGCTCAGTTCTGAGAGATAAGTGTGTGTGAAAGCCGTTCTTCAACTAGGTTGTTGGGAACACAAATTTTCTTTTCAGTTGCAAACTCCACTCCATACATATATATGGGGAGGTACAAGCTCCAACTCGGTTTTACAGTAAAAACTGCAGGAACTTCAAACCGGCACTAGGAAACAGACTGAGAAACCAGAGTAAATGTTTCTACTGCAACCCGTTCCCTTTGTGCTAATTGAACGAACGTCTCTCCACATGCTCAGTTCTGAGAGATATGTGTGTGTGAAAGCCGTCCTTCACCTAGATTGTTGGGAACACAAAGTTTCTTTTCAATTGCAAACTCCAATCCATACATATATATGGGGAGGTAGTAGCTCCAACTCTGTTTTACAGTGAAAACTTCAGGAACTTCAAACCGGTACTAGGAAACAGACTGAGAAACCAGAGTAAAAGTTTCTCCTGCAACCCGTTCCATTTGTGCTAATTGAATGAACGTCTCTCCAGATGCTCAATTCTGAGAGATAAGTGTGTGTGAAAGCCGTGCTTCACATAGCTTGTTGGGAACACAAAGTTTCTTTTCAATTGCAAACTCCACTCCATTCATATATATGGGGAGGTACAAGCTCCAACTCTGTTTTACAGTGAAAACTGCAGGAATTTCAAACCGGCACTAGGAAACAGGCTGAGAAACCAGAGTAAACGTTTCTCCTGCAAACCGTTCCCTTTGTGCTAATTGAACAAACGTCTCTCCACATGCTCAGTTCTGAGAGAAAATTGTGTGTGAAAGCCGTCATTCACCTAGCTTGTTGCGAACACAAAGTTTCTTTTCTGTTGCAATCTCCACTCCATACATATATATGGGGAAGTACTAGCTCCAACTCGGTTTTACAGTGAAAACTGCAGGAACTTCAAACCGGCACTAGGAAACAGACTGAGAAACCAGAGTAAAAGTTTCTCCTGCAACCCGTTCCCTTTGTGCTAGATGAATGAACGTCTCTCCACATGCTCAGTTCTGAGAGATAAGTGTGTGTGAAAGCCGTCCTTCACCTAGCTTTTTGCGAACACAAAGTTTCTTTTCAGTTGCAAACTCCATTCCATACATATATATGGGGAGGTGCAAGCTCCATCTCGGTTTTACAGTGAAAACTGCAGGAACTTCAAACCGGCACTAGAAAACAGACTGAGAAAGCAGAGAAAAAGTGTCTCCTGCAACCCGTTTCATTTTTGCTAATTGAACAAACGTCTCTCCACATGCTCAGTTCTAAGAGATAAGTGTGTGTGAAAGCCGTCCTTCACTTAGCTTGTTGGGAACACAAAGTTGCTTTTCAGTTGCAAACTCCACTCCATACATATATATGGGGAAGTACAAGCTCCAACTCTTTTTTACAGTGAAATCTGCAGGAACTTCAAACCGGCACTATGAAACAGACTGAGAAAACAGAGTAAAAGTTTCTCCTGCAACCCGTTCCCTTTGTGCTAGATGAACGAACGTCTCTCCACATGCTCAGTTCTGAGAGATAAGTGTGTGTGAAAGCCGTCCTTCACCTAGCTTGTTGCGAACACAAAGTTTCTTTTCAGTTGCAAACTCCAATCCATACATATATATGGGGAGGTACTAGCTCCAATTCGATTTTACAGTCAAAAATGCAGGAACTTCAAACCGGCACTAGGAAACAGACTGAGAAACCAGAGTAAAAGTTTCTCCTTCAACCCGTTCCCTTTGTGCTAGATGAACGAACCTCTCTCCACATGCTCAGTTCGAGAGATAAGTGTGTGTGAAAGCCGTCCTTCACCTAGATTGTTGGGAAGACAAATTGCCTTTTCACTTGCAAACTCCACTCCATACATATATATGGGGAGGTACTAGCTCCAACTCGGTTTTACAGTGAAAACTGCAGGAACTTCAAACCGGCACTAGGAAACAGACTGAGAAACCAGAGTAAAAGTTTCTCCTGCAACCCGTTCCATTTGTGCTAATTGAATGAACGTCTCTCCAGATGCTCAATTCTGAGAGATAAGTGTGTGTGAAAGCCGTGCTTCACATAGCTTGTTGGGAACACAAAGTTTCTTTTCAATTGCAAACTCCACTCCATACATATATATGGGGAGGTACAAGCTCCAACTCTGTTTTACAGTGAAAACTGAAGGAATTTCAAACCGGAACTAGGAAATAGATTGAGAAACCAGAGTAAAAGTTTCTCCTGCAACCAGTTCCCTTTGTGCTAGATGAACGAACTTCCCTCCACATGCTCAGTTCTGAGAGATAAGTGTGTGAGAATGCCGTCCTTCACCAAGCTTGTTGGGAACACAAAGTTTCTTTTCAGATGCAAACTCCACTCCATACATATATATGGGGAAGTACTAGCTCCAACTCGGTTTTACAGTGAAAACTGCAGGAACTTCAAACCGGCACTAGGAAACAGACTGAGAAACCAGAGTAAAAGTTTCTCCTGCAACCCGTTCCCTTTGTGCTAGTTGAATGAACGTCTCTCCACATGCTCAGTTCTGAGAGAAAAGTGTGTCTGAAAGCCGTCCTTCAACTACCTTGTTGGGAACACAATGTTTCTTTTCAGTTGCAAAATCCATTCCATACATATATATGGGGAGGTACAAGCTCCAACTCGGTTTTACAGTGAAAAATGCAGGAACGTCAAACCGACACTAGGAATCAGACTGAGAAACCAAAATAAAATATTCTCCTGCAACCCGTTCCATTTTTGCTAATTGAACAAACGTCTCTCCACATGCTCAGTTCTGAGAGATAAGTGTGTGTGAAAGCCGTCCTTCACTTAGCTTGTTGGGAACACAAAGTTGCTTTTCAGTTGCAAACTCCACTCCATACATATATATGGGGAAGTACTAGCTCCAACTCTTTTTTACAGTGAAATCTGCAGGAACTTCAAACCGGCACTATGAAACAGACTGAGAAAACAGAGTAAAAGTTTCTCCTGCAACCCTTTCCCTTTGTGCTAGATGAACGAACGTCTCTCCACATGCTCAGTTCTGAGAGATAAGTGTGTGTGAAAGCCGTCCTTCACCTAGCTTGTTGCGAACACAAAGTTTCTTTTCAGTTGCAAACTCCAATCCATATATATATATGGGAAGGTACTAGCTCCAATTCGATTTTACAGTGAAAAATGCAGGAACTTCAAACCGGCACTAGGAAACAGTCTGAGAAACCAGAGTAATAGTTTCTCCTGCAACCCGTTCCCTTTGTGCTAGATGAACGAACGTCTCTCCACATGCTCAGTTCGAGAGATAAGTGTGTGTGAAAGCCGTCCTTCACCTAGATTGTTGGGAAGACAAATTGCCTTTTCACTTGCAAACTCCACTCCATACATATATATGGGGAGGTACTAGCTCCAACTCGGTTTTACAGTAAAAACTGCAGGAACTTCAAACCGGCACTAGGAAACAGACTGAGAAACCAGAGTAAAAGTTTCTACTGCAACCCGTTCCCTTTGTGCTAATTGAACGAACGTCTCTCCACATGCTCAGTTCTGAGAGATAAGTGTGTGTGAAAGCCGTCCTTCACCTAGATTGTTGGGAAAACAAAGTTTCTTTTCAATTGCAAACTCCACTCCATACATATATATGGGGAGGTACTAGCTCCAACTCTCTTTTACAGTGAAAACTGCAGGAACTTCAAACCGGCACTAGGAAACAGACTGAGAAACCAGAGTAAAAGTTTCTACTGCAACCCGTTCCATTTGTGCTAATTGAATGAACGTCTCTCCAGATGCTCAATTCTGAGAGATAAGTGTGTGTGAAAGCCGTGCTTCACATAGCTTGTTGGGAACACAAAGTTTCTTTTCAATTGCAAACTCCACTCCATACATATATATGGGGAGGTACAAGCTCCAACTCTGTTTTACAGTGAAAACTGAAGGAATTTCAAACCGGCACTAGGAAACAGATTGAGAAACCAGAGTAAAAGTTTCTCCTGCAACCAGTTCCCTTTGTGCTAGATGAACGAACTTCCCTCCACATGCTCAGTTCTGAGAGATAAGTGTGTGTGAAAGCAGTCCTTCACCTAGCTTGTTGGGAACACAAAGTTTCTTTTCAGTTGCAAACCCCAATCCATACATATATATGGGAAGGTACTAGCTCCAACTCGGTTCTAAAGTGAAAACTGCAGGAAATTCAACCCGGCACTAGGAAACAGACTGAGAAACCAGAGTAAAAGTCTCTCCTGCAACCCATTCCATTTGGGCTAGATGAACGAACTTCTCTCCACATGCTCAGTTCTGAGAGACAATTGTATGTGTAAGCCGTACTTCACTTACCTTGTTGGGAACACAAAGTTTTTTTTCAGTTTCAAACTCCACTCCATACATATATATGGGGAGGTACTAGCTCCAAATCGGTTTTACATTGAAAACTGCAGGAACTTCAAACCGGCACTAGGAAAAATACTGAGAAACCAGAGTAAAAGTTTCACCTGCCAACCGTTCCCTTTGTGCTAGATGAACGAACGTCACTCCACATGCTCAGTTCTGAGAGATATGTGTGTGTGAAAGCCGTCCTTCATCTAGCTTGTTGGGAACACAAAGTTTCTTTTCAGTTGCAAACTCCACTCCATACATATATATGGGGAGGTACTAGCTCCAACTCTGTTTTACAGTGAAAACTGCAGGAACTTCAAACCGGCACTAGGAAACAGACTGAGAAACCAGAGTAAAAGTTTCTACTGTATCCCATTCCCTTTGTGCTAGATGAACGAAAGTCTCTCCACATGCTCAGTTCTGAGAGATAAGTGTGTGTGAAAGTCGTCCTTCACCTAGCTTGTTGGGAACACAAAGTTTCTTTTCAGATGCAAACTCCACTCCATACATATATATGGGGAGGTACTATATCCAACCCGGTTTTATAGTGAAAACTGCAGTAACTTCAAAACGGCACTAGGAAACAGACTGAGAATCCAGAGTAAAAGTTTGTCCTGCAACCCGTTCACTTTGTGCTAGATGACGAACGTCTCTCCACATGCTCAGTTCTGAGGTATAAGTGTGTGTGATAGCCGTCCTTCAGCTAGCTTGTTGGGAACACAAATTTTCTTTTCTGATGTAAACTCCACTCCATATATATATATGGGGAGGTACTAGCTCCAACACGGTTTTACAGTGAAAACTGCAGGAACTTCAAACCTGCAGTAGGAAACAGACTGAGAAACCAGAGTAAAAGTTTCTACTGTAAACAGTTCCCGTTGTGCTAGATGAACGATCGTCTCTCCACATGCTCAGTTCTGAGAGATAAGTGTGTGAGAATGCCGTCCTTCACCAAGCTTGTTGGGAACACAAAGTTTCTTTTCAGATGCAAACTCCACTCCATACATATATATAGGGAGGAACTAGCTCCAATTCGGTTTTACAGTGAAAACTGCAGGAACTTCAAACCGGCACTAAGAAACAGTCTGAGGAACCAGAGTAAAAGTTTCTACTGTAAACCGTTCCCATTGTGCTAGATGAACGAAACTCTCTCCACATGCTCAGTTCTGAGGTATAAGTGTGTGTGAAAGCCGTCCTTCACCTAGCTTGTTGGGAACACAAATTTTCTTTTCAGATGTAAACTCCACTCCATATATATATATGGGGAGGTACTAGCTCCAACTCGGTTTTACAATGAAAACTGCAGGAACTTCAAAACGGCACTAGGAAACAGACTGAGAAACCAGAGTAAAAGTTTCTACTGTAAACTGTTCCCATTGTGCTAGATGAACGATCGTCTCTCCACATGCTCAGTTCTGAGAGATAAGTGTGTGGGAAAGCCGTCCTTCACCTATCTTGTTGGGAACACAAAGTTTCTTTTCAGATGCAAACCCCATTCCATACATATATATGGGAGGAACTAGCTCCAATTCGGTTTTACAGTGAAAACTGCAAGAACTTCAAACCGGCACTAGGAAACAGACTGAGAATACAGGGTAAAACTTTCTCCTGCAACCCGTTCTATTTGTGCTAGATGAACGAACGTCCCTCCACATCCTCAGTTCTGAGACATAAGTGTGTGTGAAAGTCGTCCTTCACCTAGCTTGCTGGGGACACAAATTTTCTTTACAGATGTAAACTCCACTCCATATATATATATGGGGAGGTACTAGCTCCAACTCGGTTTTACAGTGTAAACTGCAGGAACTTCAAACCGGCACTAGGAAACAGACTGAGAAACCAGAATAAAAGATTCTACTGTAAACAGTTCCCATTGTGCTAGATGAACGATCGTCTCTCCACAACCTCAGTTCTGAGACATAAGTGTGTGTGAAAGCCGTCCTTCACCTAGCTTGTTGGGAACACAAAGATTCTTTTCACTTGCAAACTCCACTCCATACATATATATGGGGAGGTACTAGCTCTAACTCGGTTTTACAGTGAAAACTGCAGGAAATTCAAACCGGCACTAGGAAACAGACTGAGAAACCAGAGTAAAAGATTCTCCTGCAACCCGTTCCCTTTGTGCTAGAAGAACGAACGTCTCTCCACATGCTCAGTTCTGAGAGATAATTGTGTGTGAAAGCAGTCCTTCACCTAGCTTGTTGGGAACACAAAATTTCTTTTCAGTTGAAACTCCACACCATAAATATATATGGGGAGGTACGAGCTCCAACTAGGTTTTACAGTGAAAACTGCAGTAACTTCAAACAGGCACTAGGAAACAGACTGAGAAACCAGAGAAATAGTTTGTCCTGCAACCCGTTCCCTTTGTGCTAGATAAACGAACGTCTCTCCACATGCTCAGTTGTGAGAGATAAATGTGTGTCAAAGCCGTCATTCACATAGATGGTTGGGAACACATATTTTCTTTTCAGATGCAAACTCCACTCCATACATATATATGGGGAGGTACAAGCTCCAACTCGGTTTTACAGTGAAAACTGCAGGAACTTCAAACCGGCACTAGGAAACAGACTGAGAAACTAGAGTAAAAGTTTCTACTGTAACCCGTTCCCTTTGTGCTAGATGAACGAAAGTCTCTCCACATGCTCAGTTCTGAGAGATAAGTGTGTGTGAAAGCCGTTCTTCACCTAGCTTGTTGGGAACACAAAGTTTCTTTTCAGATGCAAACTCCACTCCATACATATATATGGGGAGGTACTATATCCAACCCGGTTTTATAGTGAAAACTGCAGTAACTTCAAAACGGCACTAGGAAACAGACTGAGAAACCAGAGTAAAAGTTTGTCCTGCAACCCGTTCCCTTTGTGCTAGATGAACGAATGTCTCTCCACATGCTCAGTTCTGAGGTATAAGTGTGTGTGATAGCCGTCCTTCAGCTAGCTTGTTGGGAACACAAATTTTCTTTTCTGATGTAAACTCCACTCCATATATATATATGGGGAGGTACTAGCTCCAACTCGGTTTTACAGTGAAAACTGCAGGAACTTCAAACCTGCAGTAGGAAACAGACTGAGAAACCAGAGTAAAAGTTTCTACTGTAAACAGTTCCCGTTTTGCTAGATGAACGATCGTCTCTCCACATGCTCAGTTCTGAGAGATAAGTGTGTGAGAATGCCGTCCTTCACCTAGCTTTTTGGGAACACAAAGTTTCTTTTCAGATGCAAACTCCACTCCATACAAATATATGGGGAGGAACAAGCTCCAATTCGGTTTTACAGTGAAAACTGCAAGAACTTCAAACCGGCACTAAGAAACAGACTGAGAAACCAGAGTAAAATTTTATACTGTAACCCGTTCCCACTGTGCTAGATGAACGAACCTCTCTCCACATGCTCAGTTCTGAGGTATAAGTGTGTGTGAAAGCCGTCCTTCACCTAGCTTGTTGGGAACACAAATTTTCTTTTCAGATGTAAACTCCACTCCATATATATATATGGGGAGGTACTAGCTCCAACTCGGTTTTACAGTGAAAACTGCAGGAACTTCAAACCTGCACTAGGAAACAGACTGAGAAACCAGAGTAAAGTTTCTACTGTAAACAGTTCCAATTGTGCTAGATGAACGATCGTCTCTCCACATGCTCTGTTCTGAGTGATAAGTGTGTGAGAAAGCCGTCCTTCACCTAGCTTGTAGGGAACACAAATTTTCTTTTCAGATGCAAACCCCAATCCATACATATATATGGGAGGAACTAGCTCCAATTCGGTTTTACAGTGAAAACTGCAGGAACTTCAAACCGGCACTAAGAAACAGACTGAGAAACCAGAGTAAAATTTCTAATGTAACCCGTTCCCATTGTGCTAGATGAACGAACCTCTCTCCACATGCTCAGTTATCAGAGATAAGTGTGTGTGAAAGCCATCCTTCAGCTAGCTTGTTGGGAACACAAAGTTCTTTTCAGTTGCAAACTCCAATCCATATATATATATGGGGAAGTACGAGCACCAACTCTGTTTTACAGTGAAAACTGCAGTAACTTCAAACCGGCACTAGGAAACAGACTGAGAATCCAGGGTAAAACTTTCTCCTGCAACCCGTTCTTTTTGTGCTAGATGAACGAACGTCTCTCCACATCCTCAGTTCTGAGACATAAGTGTGTGTGAAAGCCGTCCTTCAGCTAGCTTGTTGGGAACACAAAGTTTCTTTTCAGATGCAAACTCCACTCCATAAATATATATGGGGAAGTACTAGCCCCAACTCGGTTTTACAGTGAAAACTGCAGGAACTTCAAACCGGCACTAGGAAACAGACTGAGAACCCAGAGGAAAAGATTCTCCTGCAACACGTTCCCTTTGTGCTAGGTGAACGAACGTCTCTCCACATGCTCAGTTCTGAGAGATAAGTGTGTGTGAAAGCCGTCCTTCAATTAGCTTGTTGGGAACACAAAGTTTCTTTTCAGATGCAAACTCCACTCCATACATATATATGGGGAGGTACGAGTTCCAATTCAGATTTACAGTGAAACCTGCAGTAACTTCAAACCGGCACTAGGGAACAGAATGAGAGACCAGAGTAAAAGTTTCTCCTGCAACCCGTTCCCTTTGTGCTAGATGAACGAACGTCTCTCCACATGCTCAGTTCTGAGAGATAAGTGTGTGTGAAAGCCGTCCTTCACCTAGCTTGTTGGGAACACAAAGTTTCTTTTCAGTTGCTACTCTACTCCTTACATATATGTGGGGATGTACTAGCTCCAACCCGGTTTTACAGTGAAAACTGCAAGAACTTCAAACCAGCACTAGGAAACCGACTAAAATTCTATTATAGTCTTTCTACTGGTCCCACTCCCTTTTGTTAGTTGAACAAACGTCTCTCTATATGTTGAATATTGAGTGTTAAATTTTTGGGAATTCTTCAATCTTCTAGATTGTTAAGAACACATATTTTTTCTGTTGGAATCTGCCCTTCATACATATATATGGTGATTTCTAGCTCGAACTCAGCTTTACAGATATAGTTCATGATATTTGCCCGGATCTAGGATAAGATACTGAGAAACCAGTGTAATTTTTTCTACTACAGTCCATTCCATTTATACTGGATGATAAAACTTCTCTTCTCATTCTCATTTCTGACAGATAAATATTTGTGCATGGCATCAGAAAGCTTAATTGTTGGAAAAACCGTTTCTTTTCAGTGGGTAAATACACTACATGCATATATATGGGGAGGTAGTAGCTCCAACTCGGTTTTACACTGAAAACTGCGTGAACTTCAAAGCGTCACTCTGAATCATACTGTGAGTCCAGGGTATGTGATTCTATTTCAACCCTTTTCCTTTTTATAGATGAACGAACTTCTCTCCACTTGCACAATTCTGAGTGTTAAGTGTGTGTGAAAGTCTTCAATTAAATTTCCTGTTGGGAACACACAGTTTCTTATGAGTGGTTTAATTCACTACATTTGTATAAATGTGAAGATACTAGTTACAACTCGTATTTACAATGAAAACTGCATGAACTTCAAACCAGCACTAGGAAGCATAGTGAGAATCCAGTGTAGGTGTTTCTCTTGCACACCATTCCCTTTATGCTAGACAAATGAATATCTCTCCACATTCTCAATATTCAGAACTGAATGAGTGTTGAAGCCATCCTTCATCTACCTTGTTGATAACCCAGAGTTTCAGTCCAATGGAAATTACTTTTCTTTCATATATATAGGAACTTTCTAGCACGGACTCGGTTTTATACTGCAAACTTCTTTTATTTGAAACCGGCTTTGAGAAACATGCTGACAACTCATAGAATCTGTTTCTGTATATCACTTAACCTTCAATGCTGGATGAAAAAACTCCTCTCCACAGGCTTACTTCTGACATCTGAATTTGTTTTGGAGACGACCTTCACTTAACTTGTTTGAAAACCAGAGGTTCTGTTGTAGGGGACCTGAGCTACTTACGTATCTAAGGGCAGGCGCTCACTCCAACGTGGTTTTCCACACTAAATCGCTTTTACATTGAAAACGGCGTTAGGAAACCTGCTGAAATTTTAGAGAATGTGTGTCTGTAATACCTCTGCATTTTATTCTGCATGAAGGAACTCCTCTCAACATGCTCAATTTTCATAACTCTATGAGTTTGGAAGCTGTAATTCACCTAGCTTGTTGGAAACCCAGAGTTTCAGTCCAAGGCAAACTAAGCTGCTTCCATATATATCGGGATGTAATAGTACTAACTCAATTTTAAACTGCAAATCGCCTTTACTTGAAATCGGCTTTGAGAAACATGCTGAGAAATCAGAGTAATTATTTCTGTATGTCACTTAACCTTCAATGCTGGATGAAAGAACGTCTCTCCACAAGCTCAATTCTGATATCTGAGTTTGCGTTGGAGCCGTCCTTCAGCTAACTTGTTGGAAATCCATAGTTTCTGGTACAGGGGAACTACGCTACTTACATATCTAAGGGGAGACACTCGCTCCAACGTGGTTTTCCACACTAAATCCCTTTTACATTGAAAAAGGCGTTAGGAAACATGCTTACAAATCAGAGAATTTGTGTCTAGAATACCTCTGCCTTTTATGCTGCATGAAGGAACGCCTCTCAACATGCTCAATTATCAGATCTGTACGAGTTTGAAAGCCATACTTCACCTAAGTTTTTGGTAACCCAGTGTTTCATTCCAAGGTAAACTACGCTGCTTTCCAATATATGGGGAAGTATTAGCATGAACTCGATTTTTCACTGCAATCGGCTTTTACTTGAAACCGGCTTTGAGAAACATGCTGAGAAATCAGAGTACTTGTTTCTGTATGTAACTTAACCTTCAAGGCTGGATGAAAGAAGCCTCTCCACAAGCTCACTTTTGACATCTGAATTTCTCTTGGAGCTGTCCTTCACCTAACTTGTTGGAACCCCAGAGTTTCTTGTATAGGGTAACTACGCTACTTACATTTGTAAGGGGGGGCTTTCGCTCCAACTTCGTTTTCCAGATCAAACCGCTTTTACATTGAAACCGGCATAAGAAACACGGTCAGAAATCAGAGAATGTGTGTCTAGAAGTCCCTCTGCCTTTTATGCTGGATAAAGGAACGCCTCTCCACATGCTCAATTTTCAGGAATATAGGAGTGTGGAAGCCACCTTTCACCTAGCTTGTTGGAAACCCAGATTTTCAGTCCAAGGTAAACTTCGCTGCTTTCATATATATGGGGACGTACTAGCACGAACTCAGTTTTTCACTGCAAACAGCTTTTACTTGAAACCGGGTTTAAGAAACATACTGAGAAATCAGAGAACGTGTTTGTACATTTCACTCTGCCTTTTATGTTTACTGTGAAACGCTGGTTTGAAAGAAAAATCACTTTGCTTTGGTAAACTGCTTTGAATCGAGTTCCTCCGCTTTGATATGTAAATTGGTTAGTTCCCGTTTTCCAGAAGCTCTGGTTTTCCAACAGGTTAGGAGAAGGACGTCTCCAACACAAATTCAAGTGTCAGAAGTGATCTTGTGGAAAGGCGTTCTTTCATCCAGCATTGAAGGTTAAGTGACATACAGAAATACTTGCTCTGAATTCTCAGCATGTTTCCTAATGCCAGTTTCTAAGGAAGAGTAGTTTGCTGTGGAAAACCACTTTGGAGCGAGAGCCTCTGCTTAGATATGTAAGCAGCGTAGTTCCCCTATACCAGAAACCCTTGTTTTCGAAGAAGTTATGTGAATGACTCCAACTCACATTTAGATGTCAGAAGTGAGCATGTTGGGAGGCGTTCCTTCTTCCACCATTGAAGGTTAAGTGACATACTGAAACACTCACTCTGATTTCTTAGCATGTTTCTGAAATCCGTTTCAAGTAAAAACGTCTTGCAGTGGAAATGAGAGTTGGTGCTAGTTCGTTCACATATATATGAAAGCAGCGTTGTTTCCCTAGTCCAGAAACTGTTGGTTCCCAACGAGCTAGGTGAAGGACGGCTTCCATACATATACAGATTTGAAAATAGAGCATGTGTAGAGGCCTTATTTCACCCAGCATAAAAGGCAGAGTGACATGTAGAAACACATTCTCTGATTTCTCAGCATGTTTACTAACGCCGATTTCAAAGTAAAAGTAGTTAGCTGTGGAAATCCACGTTGAAGCGAGTGCCTCCCCTTAGACATGTTAGTAGCGTAGTTCCCCTAGACCAGAAACAATGGGTTTACTGCAAGTTAGGTGAAGGACAGTTCCAACACACATTCAGCTGTCAGACGTGAGCATGTGGAGATGCGTTCTTTCATCCAGCATTGAAGGTAAAGTGACATACAGAAACATTTACTCTGATTTCTCAGAATGTTTCGCAAATCCGGTTTCAAGTAAAAGCGGTTTGCATAGGAAAACCGAGTTGGTGTTAGTACATTGCCATATATATGAAAGCAGCGTAGTTTCCCTAGTCCAGAAATTCTGGGTTCCCAACAAGCTTGGTGAAGGACGGCCTCCACACTTATACAGATCTGAAAATAAAGCATGTGGAGTGATGTTCTTTCATCCAGCATAAAAGGCAGAGTGGCATGTAGAAACACATTCTCTGATTTCTCAGCATGTTTACTAACGCCGATTTAAAAGTAAAAGCTGTTTGTGTGGAAAACTGCATTGGAGCGAGTGCCTCCTCTTAGATATGTAAGCAGCGTAGTACCCTTAGACCAGAAAATCTTGTTTTCCAACATTTTAAGTGAAGGACGTCCCCAACACTCATCCAGCTGTCATAAGTGAGCATGTGGAGAGGCGTTCTTTCATCCTGCATTGAAGGTTAAGTGACATACTGAAACACTATCTCTGATTTCTCAGCATGTTACTCAAAGTCGGTTTCAAGTAAAGCGGTGTGCAGTGGAAATGAGAGTTGGTGCTAGGACGTCCCCAAATATAAGAAAGCAGCGTAGTTCCCCTAGTCCTGAAACTATGGTTCCCAACAAATAGGTGAAAGAAGGCTTCCATACATATACAGATTTGAAAATAGAGCATTTGGAGTGGCGTTCTTTCATCCATCATAAAAGGCAGAGTGACATGTAGAAACACATTCTCTGATTTCTCAGCTTGTTTACTAACGCTGGTTTCAAAGTAAAAGTGGTTTGCTTAGGAAAACCGCGTTGGAGCGACTGCCTCTGGTTACATATGTAAGTAGCTTAGTTCCCCTAGACCAGAAACTCTGGGTTTCCAACAAGTAAGGTGAAGGACACCTCCAACACACATTCAAATGTCAGAAGTTATCATGTGGAGAGGCGTTCTTTCGTCCAGCATTGACGGTTAAGTGACATACAGAAACACTTACTCTGATTTCTCAGTGTGTTTTTCAGAGCCGGTTGCAAGTAAACACGGTTTGCAGTGAAAAACCGTTTTGGTACTAATGCATCCCCATAGATATGTATGTAACGTAGTTTCCCTACCCCAGAAACTGTGGGTTCCCAATTAGCTAGTTGAAGGACAGCTTCCAAACTCATACATTATCTAAAAATTGAGCATGTGGTGTGGAGTTCTTTCATACAGCATAAAAGGTGGAGTGACATATAGAAACACTAACTCTGATTTCTCAGCATGATTCTGAAAGCTGGTTTCAAGTAAAAGCTCTTTGGAATGGAAAAGCCAACTGGAGCTTGTGCCTCACCTTATATAAGTAAGTACCGTAATTCCCCGAGACCAGAAACTGGGTTCTCAAAAACCTAGGTGAAAGTTGGCTTCCACTCACATATGTTTCCAAAATGGAACAAGTGTAGAAGAATTCCTTTGTCTCACCTAAACAGCAAGGCTAAATCTCAAGCACTTACCATGATTTCTCTGCATGTTTACTTGAGTAGATTTAAAGCTAAAAGCATTTTTCGCTCAGATACCTAGTTAGAGCTTATTCCTGCTGTTATATATATCGGTCGGGCAGTGCCCCAACACCACAATTCTGTTTTTCCAGCAGTGTTGGTGAAGGGTGGCTTCCACACATATTCGGTTTTCTCTCATCCTCACTCTTCTGCTTAGACATCAATGCAGGTTGTGTATTGTGGAAGCCAAGGAAATTTTTTTTCATTTAGGATCAGCCTCGGAGAAAACTGAGACCTGCTTCTGCTTCTTTTCCCTGCTAGATTTCCTCTTGGTGCATTACCAATCCTCAAGAGTGAGTTCCTTTAACCAAGTAATTATTTCAAAAAAATGAGCAGGTTTCCATAGGGCCATTACTTCTTTTATATTCTTGCTTTTAACACCTCTCTTCCATCTCTTTATCTCCAGGTGTCTTATTTCTATGTCCTTTGGTTTGGGCTGATGGCTAATCAGCATTAGTGTAGAAATTGTTGCTTGATATTACTGATCTATATTCTTTCCATGGATATTTGATTTATCATTGGATTTTAGGGAAGATAGTTTCTTTAAAAAATCTCTGGTAAGTAACTTGTGGAGGACCCTGATTCTGTTGGTCTAGATCTATAATACTTAATTTCTGAATAAGTGATACTTTCACAGAGCTCAAAATTCCAAAGGTTTGAGTGCCACCACTGTCCCGAAGACTTTCAAACTTTTCTTTGGGGGCACTCAGAACTGAGTGTGTGTGTGTGTGTGTGTGTGTGTGTGTGTGTGTGTCCTTCTGGACTTAGTTTAGCCTGAAATGAGCAAAGGCAAGTACCCCCCATTTTACACAATCAATAGACGACTTTCACAATTTGATACCTTTTAAAAATATATGAACTGTAATGTTGTAGAATTTTACAAGAGGCAGTGACCTTCAGGACTGTCAGCAATGGAGGCAGAACAGTTGTAGGGACAGCAGGTGCTCGTGCTCAGTGGCTGAAGTCACACAACATCCACGGCCACCTCTGGTTAATCTTATAGAGTGGGTGCTGTCTGCAGGCTTTCAGGGCTGTGCCCCCTCCCCACCAAACATATATATTAGGAAAAGTGGTGAGACTCAGTATGAGAAACAATAAAGAATTAGTAGGGGAAATTGAGTTTATTGTTTTTAAAAGAAAAATTAACATCCAGGTAGTTTAATTTCAGCTCCTAATAGACTGATGTGTTGACATTCACAAGGATGCGTAAACACCTGCAAGATCATGGGGCAGGACCGGAGACTCTGAAGCAGCAATCACCACACACAACTTCCACTGCTGTCCTTGACAGCCTTATAGAATTACTTGATTAAGAAAAGGCCATAGATGTTAAATATCATCATTTTGAGAAACCAGTTCTTTTGAAATCTTATATACTAATGTAACTGAATTGGATAAAGAAATGTTAAATGTGTAATAAACTATCCAAAGAGGTAATGATTACTGAAAACACCACAAATTGAAGAGGACCACAGCATAATGTGCATATATATTTTAATGATCTGGAAGAATCAGCTCAGCAGTGTATTCGAGACATCTAGAGATGATGTCAAAAGTGGGTGTCCTTGGATAGCTTTTTGTGAATGTTAGAGTGAAGTCAGGGTCAGGTACACAAATTTAGTTTAAAAACAAAAGGTGAACCAGATTTCTTTTCAAAAATCTATTGTGTCTTGTTAGAAATCATCAAATCCAGTGTCAAGGGAAGGAAAAAAAAACCTAGTGACCACGTGAGTGTTTCAGGAGCTGGTAGTAAAATGACAGTTGACAATTGTGTAAATTAGATATGATCTTGATGTCCAACTGACCCAAAGATTTTTAGTCCATGTGCCAATAATATATCAAGGAATAAATAGTGATATATGTTTTATCAGCTCTGTTATCCCCCCTTCAAGCCTTCATTTTGATTGGGAAACTAAGAACTTCTACTGCAGGGAGGGGGATTTTCAAAAATGGAGTGTCCCCCAACCGAGAAAATTAAGAAAATGTAGCCATACACTGTAGAGACACAGGGAGATCTGTTGAGCCAGATGACACTTGCTTTACTGTCAACTAGTGGAGGTGCAGCTTTTTGAAGACTTGGGTACCACGTTGCTGCCTTTCTCAAGGTATTGCCCACGGCTCTTGAGAAGCGTTGAAGTGAGGCCAAGGAATTAGCCTCCGAATGCCCTTTGCCATGGATGTTGTCTCTATTCGCCACTTTTAAGATTTAGCTTAGACAAGTTGCCGTGTCTTGCCAAGTGAGCTAAATACAGTAAGTACATCTTGAAGCACACGACTCTTTCCTCCTCACTGCAGCAGAGGACCTCTGCATTTGAGCATCCTGAGATGTCATCAATTGTCATTTTTCATGTTCGGAATCAGTAAGGATGCTATGTCCACATGGATGAGGAGGGTAAGATTTCAGTCTCTAAAGTGGCAATGATGGGTTGACCTTTTCACTTAAAGGGTCTCACATCAACAAATGCGTGTCTGTTCTGGACCAAGAAGAAACAAGTGTTTGCAAAAGAATAGCTTGAAAGGTCAGTGGGACATGTCAGGCATCTCCTTCATGTCCTCAAGTTCGGGTCTCCAACATGGTTTTCCTATCCTGAGTGATACTGACAATTTGCCATGCTCCGTGCCACATGTATACCAAAGGCTTTCCTAAATAAAATATCTAGAAATGGTAACATTCTTGATATGTGTTAAACCGGGGGATGTGAAGGATTTAAAATTAGTCCCTAATGTGCATTGATTTTTTTAAAGACATCAATTTTATAGAAACTTTTGAAGAATTAAAGTGACAGAAAATTACAAAGCACCTTTTCCTTCTGGTAAGAAAGGGTTCTGTATTCCTTTATTGATGAATGTAACATAGAATCAGTACTAATATTGTTTGTATTGTACTTAGTGTTTACAGAGTGATTCACAGATATTCTCCTATTTCATCTGTGCAATGACCTCTGGAAGATAAGATTTCCTAGTTATGCTTTTTAATGTCTATTTTTAACTCTGTCTAAAAGCAGATTGATTGAGCCCCATTTGCTCAATTTAGAAGGCTGGACTGATATTGTGTCAGAACATTCCAGGAGGCAGAGGAAAGGAAGAGACTGGGGTTCTACACGATGGAAGCTGCTCCTGAAATGATTTGACCAGCAGTCTTATCCATTTTTCCCAAGGCTGGAAACAAAACATAACCCAAGACAAGGAAAACAGGGAGCCCATGTGACTCCATCCTTGGCACGTAGAGTCACTGCTGTCCTTCTGTGCCTTGGAGAGGAGGATGCTTTGGGTCTCTGTTCTACAAACTCTGTTTTGTTTATCTCCACAGTGTCTTGTTTTACTGGCATATGCTGTAACTTGATTTACATTTCATAGCATTAAAACAAAAATCAAGATCTCTTTATCATTTATTAACTATTTGGTAAAGAGTTTTTGGTGAATATTGAACTTTATTATTAGGTCTTACCATGGCAATGCACAACACCTAGTTCCCCAGATAACAGCAGTGGCTTAAACATGCTAAAATTGTATTTCCCTCTTACATAAAGAAGTCAAGCAATCGGTAGCCCAGGGCTGGTTTGCATGATGGCCCCTGGGTCAGAGAACAAGATGCCTGTTATCTTCAGCCCATCAACCTGATGGTCCAAAGTGGCTGCCTGAGGGTCAACCATCAGGTCCACATTCCAGGCAGCAGAGAGGAGGGAAGAAAGGTGCTTCAGTTCCCTTTTGGGATGGTTCTGTAAAGTCCCAGGTAGCTTTCCTGCTTTTATCTTGCTTTAGACAGAGGGCTGAGAGACAGCTTGCTATGAGGTAAGCTCAACTCAGGACCAGCCTTCTCCCTCGAGGGGAGGGGAGGGAGTGCGCGGGGAGGAACCGATCATCCTGCACATGGTATAAGACACCACGATGAGCCGCCGGGGGCCTCTGCAGTCCGCCCATTGCTTTGGGCTGCACTGAGCGGTTGGTAACGGTTGAGATTTTCACGTAGAGGTGCGTGTATGCTTGAACAATTGCTCGGTTCATTTAAACTAGTGGCTACCAGAGCACGTTGGAGAACACATTTGTTCTCACCTTCTAGCCAGTGACCCTCCCGCCAGGTTGCTGTCCTGCTGTTCATTTCCACGTTATTTTCCAAGACTTCCAGAGGAAATGTAAGCAGCCTGATGCTCAAATGCTTTTCTGTGTGATTCCCCCCTTGTTCTTTGAAGGAACAACAAATTGCCTAGAGAAGAGTGGACAAAATTCCAACCCTCCATTTCTTTAAAGCTCTGAGATTTGGTGTTAGGAAATAGGAGAAAATTCCAGAAACACGGTTAAGAAACATTATTTCTTTCAAATGTGATTTTTAACAGCAAAGGACAATATAATTTATAGAACAACTTTTAAGACAATTGAATTGGCAGTAAGTTCACATAATGAAACTTCCAACAAGTCTTTATATTTCTCCTGGAAATTCCTTGGCTATTGGTGTAAATTATTAATAATTAATATCAGCTTTCTATTCTTTCTCTTCCTGTAGTTGTAGAGTTAACGTGAAAATAGCTTGTTGTGTCACTGAGAAAGCCTCCTGGTCAGCCTTCTAGTTAAACAGCTTGTGTGCGTTTCGGTGGCAGGTGTGCTAAATAGTAGTTTTCAGGCACTTGGTGGATGCCCATCACACCAGCACTGTGGGAGCCTATTTCTCACCCACGACCAGGTGAGACCCTCCTTTCCTCCACTGCCTCGCCCAGCCCCCCGCATTCTGGTTATTTCTCACCACCCAATTTCATCAGATTCAGCCCTGTACAAGCAGAGCAAGTCTTGGTTTCTCAAAGACCAGGATCTTAGTTCTAGGCTTTCTGTTAAAGGACAGTGTATAAAATCAGGCAAATTTATGTGTCTATTGAGGCCTCGGGATCTCTGCAATTAAAACAAGAAGTTGAGTTACAATACTATTCTTTTCCACTTCTGAATTTCTATAACTCCACACAATAGCTTTTTTATTAATAAGCTAAAAATTTTTCCAGAATATATTTTCCTAAGATTCACAAATATCTGTTACTTTATATTTAAAGATGCTATATTTAAAAAATGGAATAATTATTTACTTTTAAAAAGTAATTTAAGTCAAGAAATGTTTGATACTGAAAGTTTACTATGAGTCCAAGTATGTAAGCTTAATTTTTGTGGTACTGTCGTTGAAACACACAACGTGAGAGTTGTGGGTTAAGTTTTATCTGGGGCAAAATGAGGACCAGAGCCCAGGTGTCAGCGTCTCAGAGAGCTCGGAGGAACTGCTCTGAATTTGAGGGGGAGTTCAGCATTATATGAGATTTCATTGAATGCTGACGTGCAGTCAAGTATACGTTAAGTCAGAGGCTGCTGCTATTCGAGGAACAGGTGTCTCTGTTAATGATTTTAGTGCTTTTCTAGATAGGAGGAGATGCAAGAATTTGGGCTCATAAAATTTCCTGAAAATGTCTAACTATCTGAAAGATTTTCTGCCCATTTTCCCAGAGCACAGAGCGCCCCATTCCTGATCTCCACCCTGAACTACTTTCAGAGGGTGTTCAAGGTCAGCAGCTGCAGCGGGTCATGACTTAATCAAATCAGAGGCAGATGACAAGTGCCAATTTTTAGTTGACAATATGTATATATTGTAGGAAAAAATGTTACTTTCCAACCCTACCCCTGTTTTACTTTTAGTTAGAGGTCAACTGATAACTGTTAGATGACTTAAGTCAGATGAGGGGTGAAGGAGTCGTCTCGTGAGCCGGCCAGTGCTCTATGTCAGCCTCCTTGATCACATTCAATTTTCTTTCTGTTCAAACAGCATGCATCTGATTTTATGAAGTTTGGAGACTGTCCTGAGCACATGGGGTCTGGAAGTGGCCCTGTTCCTGTGGTCTTTGTTTATTCTGTGAATTATGGTGTGAATCTTTATGTGCCCAAGCTTCATCATAATTTCAAACTTTAAGGATTTAAATATGGGAGATGGATGCCAAGTTCTGGGAATAGATTTTCAGGATAACAGCCAGGATTGGTAAAAAGTAGGGAGAATGGATACAGCCTTTAAAAAAGAAAAGTTATTTTACAATTTCTGGCAGATAAATTAAAGTCCTTGTTGGGATTCTATCAGGAATGTTTAATTGGGAGACCTACCTCCCATTTTCATGAAATAAAATAATTTTATTATTTGTTTAGTGCCTACTGTCTAACAAATAAGTATCCCCTTTGCATATATTTTTATCATTTAATCTCTACAAAGATTCCCTGGAGAACACACGTGTCACAGGTGAGGGAACCAAGATCATCCAGGGTAAGTGGCTGGAAGGCAGATGGGTTGGAGGGCTTACCCTCCTTCAGGCTGAGACAGAGACACCAAGGTTTATTGACAAGCGTGTAGCTGAAGTGGTTTATTTAATACTTTGCTTCCTTGATGAATTGGATCTCTTGAAATTGTTTATGTCTGTCTTATCTTCCCCTCTCTCCTCTGCCTCAGGACTTCTCCTCGTAAGTAGTATGAATTCAGCCTGAGCTGATTCAGGAAAATCAGAAAATAAAAAATTAGCCCACACAAATGACTTCTTAGTCCTTGTAATTCAGTACTTCCTAAAATTCTCAGAAACGCAAGGAAGGTGTGTTACCTCGGGGACTGAGTGCATTTGAAGGGTGAGAAATGTTAAGTGTGATCTGGTAAAGGCGCAGGCTCTATAGACAAAGATCCGGGTTTGGATCCTGGTTCCATCAAGTACTGGAAACATGACCACCTACAGCCTCAGTTTCTTCATGTGTTAAATGGGCTGATGGAGCTCACCTCCAAGTGGTCAGGTCAAAATGAGATGGTACGAGTGACTCTCAGGCAGAATGCTTGGCAAAGTGCTAGTTGCTCTTGCTGGTTTATAATGTCCTCTTAGGTAATTCCGTTGTCCATTGGCTTGAGAATACCTCCTCATTTGATTTAAGAAAAATAGCATGCCTTAAGAATTTTAAAAATAAGGAATGAAGATTTACTGATTAATGCTGGGTGTATTTTTATAGGTCATTTATTTAAAAAAAAAGTAGGAGTTCTCTAAAGAGAATTTATTCAGTGTGCCTAGAATATGATTCAGTTAAAAATGGTTTTCCTTTAAATACTTTTCAGAAATTTTCTGTGATATTTTTCTTGAAAAGTACTTGAAGATTTCTGAGGAGGTTTTACATTTAGAAAAGTTTATTCTTGTAACAATTGACACATTAAATAAATGATTCATATCCCTGGACAGCATAAAGCACTGGCTTTTTTTTTTAATATATATAATTTTGGTGGTTAGTTCTATGACATTTTATTGGGTAGAACTATCTCCCATTTCCATTTTACAGGCAGAGAAGATGAGTCATACGATACTCACTATACAAGAGAAGCAGAGGCTGATTAATTTGGGCAGAAGTGTAAAAGGGTGTGGAGAAAAAAATCGTTGACTCGCAAACTGGATGCATTCTGTGGTGCTGTGCAGCTGAAACGGATTTGATTTTGCTTCTGGGTTGTCCTAGGTTTTGGCACATGTGCCTGGAAATGTCTGTCGGGCAAAGATGCTTATTTAAGAAGGTTGTCATTGTAAATGTTCTTAAGAGTATTAAGCAAATTCCACAGCAAATAAATGAACATGTTTGGAAGGTTTTCCACCCTAATGTAATTTCCAGAAATCAGACATGATTCACTTGCTAAACCAAACACACAGGTACAATAATAAGCCTGGCTCACATGACTGGACAGCACGGAGGGAGCCTCATCTATTGGCCTGGGTTATGCTGCAGTAACTGCACCTGAAATTTTAATTAGAATTTATTTACAGCGAGTGCTGCTTCCGCGTTTTTCTCCCCAAAGTAAGGAAGCGCCCTCAATGCCTGGCCATTAGTCTGCAGAGCCCCGCGGCTCACACACTCCCCTGCTCATCAGGAGGCTGATGGAGCCAGTTTGCTTAGACACACTTAGCTACACTCGCAGCGGGGATCATCAGTCTCTTCTGTGTGTTGATCTCCACGTGCAGGGGAGAAAATCGACTTTTGCTGCCAACAAACGCTAATTGACTACCAGTTGTTTCAGAGGGACTGTGATGTTGAAAACTGGTGTCCCATTCATTTTTATATGTTGGATGCTGACAAATTTCACGGCAACACCTTCACGGTAAGTACACCCACCAGGGAGGGTGTCGGAGTTTGAATCTGTGTGTTTTAGTATTCAGATCCTGGCACTGGTCAGTTTACAGTGTTCTCGCTGGGTTTGGGAGACTGTTTCTGGAGCGATTTCTTTGGCTTCCAATAAATTTGCAAAGCCATCTCCTTCAGTCGATTTCTGATGAATTGAGTTGGGAGGGGCATGTGAAATTGGGGCGGGCAGAGAGGTGCAATGAAAACTAGCCACCATCTGGTTACCTTTCATTTTTTGTGGGCCAAAAATGCTTGTCTTCTTTTCTTTTCTCCTCCATTCATCCCTTCAGGTCAGGGAGTCGTCTTCAAGAATTTCTTCCTAAAATGTAAAGTAATGATGAAGGCAGTGTGTTTCTGTGGTTGATTTCATTTGATTTGCTTTCATTGTTAAAGATTTTCTGGTGAGGTTCTTATGAGCTCTTAAAAGCTGGAAGAGCAGCAATACCAAGGAGAGAAAGTCAGAGAAATGAGTCAGCGGCCCCTGTGAGGTCTGGGGGACGAGGGCAGGAGGTGGGGCGGAGGCAGCACCGTGGCCTCACCTGCAGCCCTGAGGGCAACGTGCGCATGTAAAGCCAGCGTCTCTTGTCACCATGTGTTCTAACAGGACTCCCACTAAAGGAATGCGAGGAGATTTGGGGAGGCCTTAACTTTTACCCTCTTGCCAAACATCTTTAATGCTGACTGTATTTATTCAAGATGACACAGAGATCACCTGCAGAGTGTGAGGAAGCGGTGCTTGCTTCCTGTCTTGCCCGCCCCAGGCTCACTCATCAGACACCTGATTCTTGCAGGCACTGCAGTGCCCGTGGGGGGAGCTCTGCTCCTCGGGGAGCTGGGCACGGCAGTGTGCACATTGAAGCCGGCCGCACCATCGCTGATCCCACTCCAAATGGTGAGATGAGCCCTTTGTGTAAGTAGTAGAGGTGGGATCCAGAGTCTTCCTGTGTTTGAGTTTTGCAGTAAAGCCAACTTGGAGGAAAGAAAGAAAATGCCTACTGTTCCATGACTGTGTCCTAAGGGTTTAAAGCTCACTGTGGAGCACACGTGAGATCTCATTCAGTAAATACTCTGGGGTCTTGATTCTGACTTGTCTTGAATTTGGCATTCTCATGTTATTTCTCTTAAAATATGTCTAAGCAATCATTTTTGTTTGATGGTTATGTGTGCATAAGGGTCCTGAAGAAACTGTTGTGGATGGAAGTGTGGGTACCAGAAGGGCTGGTGGCCCTGGGGGCTGCCCGAGCTCCACACCATTTGTTACCAGCAGTCTTTCAGATTGCATCTTATTCCAGAGCTCATCGGGGCTCCCATCTCTCACTACGTGTCTTGAGAGAATATTTGTTCAGAGGGGAGGGGACGGGGTGCTTCCAAGTTTGGGTTCTGGGGTTCCCTGTCTAAAGGTGGCACTGGAACAAATCAATTATTCATGGAGTAATGAAGCCCCCCAGTCTCGTGGCTAATTGGGACTCCCTGTCCTTCTTCATTTTAGGAGCTGGAGGGCTTGGGTTAGGCCCCCAAACCTGTTTTTTGGTGAGCTTTCAGTCCTATAACTCCACCTGGGTTGTCCCGTTTCAGTCACATGACTTTGATTTTTGCAGGTAGGTGTGAATCCTGGATAGTGCCTGGGACTTCCTGGTTTCCCCTACAGTAGGGACACTGAAGAAAGTTCACCCCATAAGGTGTGTTCGGGGGCCTCGAGGACAAGTAGGGACCCACAAACAGATGTCTGGATGGGTGGCGATCAGGCCCAAGTCTTGGAAGAACAGAGATTCCATTACTGTTTTAACAGTGAAATTGAAGGAGTAATTCTGGAAGGTCTGATGCAACTGAGATTAAAATTATTATATGGTTTTTATTGTTAGCAGGAGTGGTTTTTAATACTTAGACCCAGTCCCCCCTATTGACAATAAATATTTTGTAACCTTTCTTTTCTGGTGCCCGGAAGTGAACGTCATAGAAAATGTAACCTAACTATAAATATGATAAACAAATAGACAGGTAGATGGAAAGATGTTTTGCCTAAATTCTTATATTATGGGGTATTTTATATTCTATGCTAATTAGTGACCACTCAGGACAAAAGGCACATACAAAGGGAGTCACTTCTAATAAACTATTTTTCCAACCCTTACCTAACTGGGAAACAAGTGGCTTCAGAATGTTAGAGCACCTCCCAAGTCCCTGGGGAAATCTCCTTGTCAGAGTTACACTTGCTTATGGTGTCCTGTGCCAAGTGCAAGCAGATGCGGTTCGGAAGCTGCCCGGAGGCTGACTCCGGGGATTCCTTCTCCGTCGCAGCTGTGAGGGAGCCTTGTCTTTCCTGACCACAACCAAAGGGGCGATTTTGAATCTCTTAAAACTGCCATACCATTGTATATCACAACCCTCACAAGATACGTTGAATAAAGTAGAAAACTTTAAGTGTCTCCTTTAGGATAGAAATAGGGTATAAATGAAATAAATTAAAAAATTCTAGTGCCCGAATAAGTGCTACATTACACTGGCTGCATTATAAAGTTAGAAAACTTCATTACCGCTTTACATAATACATCTTGTATTTAGATTTTATTTATCTTTTTTTCCCTAAAGAAAAAACAATCATTTGATGAGTTCTTGTGTCAGAGGTGATGAGCAGAGAGCAAGTGTAAAACCGGGAATCGTGGTGCTGGTTAGTCTAAGACCATCTCCGTCACTGCGCAGATCATCTTTACTCATTTTACTGCACTTTTTGGAATCACCTTCTCACTTGGAAAAACTCCCGTGTCAGTTGGATTTGCTAGTAAAACAATTATTTTTCTTACCTAGAACATCAGTGATGTTTTCAAGATGATAAAAAAAATTTGCCCATGGCATTTAAACAGTTGCTTGTTCTCGTAACTCATGGCTCACTGTCTCGTATTTGTCACAATTGGAACTGTGTTTTCTTTGTGCAAATTCTCATTGCTTTGGTGACGCAGGGACACTTGTCCTTACTGGATGGAGTATGATAGTAGTTTTTTGCATTCTCTCCCTAAATCTGGAGTCCTGTGTTATGTTTCCTGTTAACTTAAAAAATAGGAATATTGTTATTTACCTAAATATCTAACCTCACACCAGTGGTGCATATCAAATTGGTCCAAATAAGAATTCCAATATTAAATGAAACAGTAATTTCACAACCCACTTTTCCAAAAATTTGGATTGATGGTTCAATTATACCAGGGACATTAGCTGTTTTAATTGAATCAATCATTGCTTTCTTCAATAAAATTTTCCATTCCATCTGCTCTTTTGGTTTATTGTTCTTCAGTGTTTCATTTGCTTTCTTTCCCAAAAATATGTGATTTTGGCTTTTGTCATTGAAAACCCTTACTGGTTTTGCAACCTCATGCTGGAGAGGAAGGCTTGTGACTGTTTTATAGTCACTGGTTTCATGGTTGTATGAGTGCTTAATGCCACGTTGCAGGGGTGTGGAGACCTAATGAATTGTGTACATAAAAGGCTTAGTCTACACTGAGTGCAGGGTTAGTGTTCACAGCCCATGTCATCAGTATCATAATTAATCCATTACAATCATCCTCTATTAATCAGTGTTTTCCTTCTAACGTCTCCAGGAGAGGAAATGTAGTAGTCTAAATGCAAATCTTTGCCAAACTTTCAGTCAATTCAAAACCTTTAAAGCTTTGCTGTCAATAGGACTGTGTGCCTTCTATCCCTAATTCTGCTCCTCCTGACCCAGGACGCGGTCTCCACAGCTGATGATCCATGAGACACTGGATTCTTGGTCCCATGGCTCTGTGTGTTCTGGGACTTCTGGGGACTTCAGCACTGTTTTAGGGGCTTTGGGTCCCACCTCTTCATAGCATTGCTGAGATGAGATCTGTGGGTTCACCCTCATTCTTGACTGTATGGTGCATTTTTTCTAGAACCAACACACGCCACCGTGGCAGCACTACTTTGAACACGTGCTGGGGCAGCGTGTGCTTGTCAGTTCTTGGGTTTAAATTTTCTGTTCTAATTTCTATAATGGGGTATATTGACAGATACACTCCATGTAAACAGAAGCTCTGTGGGGTTTTCAGCAACTTCTAAGAACATAAATATTCCTGAAGCAGCTAATCTTCCTCCCAACAAGTGAGGAGCAAGCCGGCAAGTCCTGGGTGCCTGTGGCGGCCAAGCTGTGCAGCCCAGGCTGCTCACCGAGGAACAAGGAGAAAATCTTAAAACCTACTTCCATGCTTTCTTTCACAGAATCTCAGAAATGAACGTTTTAATATCTAAAGAGGGGTGCTTTTTTAAAATTAATTTTTTATTTTTTTCCTTTTTCAGTTTTATCAGGTAGAATTTTTACAGTTCAACTTCACATACACATATTGCATGTAAATACATGTATAGAGCATACTGCATTTTTTAGTTTACATGTATGTACTAATTATTGTTTCATAAGAACAGATTAGAGCTTTAGATTTTTAAAATTAGTTACCAGAGGAATAAGGACATCTACAAAAGAATAAACAGAATATGGTAATCCAATCACAAAGGATGGTCAGATGTGCTTGCATATATTCAAGAAATCAAAACAATATTTAGTTCATTTGTGGTCTTATTATTATTGCTATTAATTTTAGATTCCCCATAAATGAAGTCATATGGCATTTTTCTTTCTCTTTCCACCCCACTTCACTTAGAATGACAGTCTTCAGGTCCATCCATGTTGCTGCAAATGGCATCTTTTATGGCTGAGTAGTATTCCATTGTATATATGTATCACCTCGTCTTTATCCAGTCATGTGCTGATGGACATTTGTGTTGTTTACATGTTCCTTGTTCTATGTCCCTTCTGGCAACAATTACGGATTTTAAATATTTTCCACCTTAAAATCCTTCCTGAAGGAGATGTGGTAACTGGAATCAAAAACAGTTACAGCACAGGGTTGTTTGTGATGGCCTTGGGGGCTTGGTAGAAAGGTTGGCAGAAAGGATTTCAGATTCTGATCAAATGAGTCCTCCTCTTGTAGCCCTGCTGACCGCCTCTCTCACGGCCTGCCCTACAAGTCTGACCAGTCCCTTCTGTGAATCCTACTGTATTGTGCACAAATTTTGTCCAATTGGTGTCATCCAGTAGGGACCTTAAGTGAGGCACCCAAGCTCCTGTGTTGGTTTCTTCCATCAGCCCTTACTTCCTTGGGAGCCAGGACTGTCTCATTGCCCCAAGGATCCCTAATGCCTAGTGAGATGCATGATAAAGCTGGTACTTAATGAGCACATGGGTCAAATGGAAAAACCTGATCAAAAAAAGGCCCTCATTTTTCAGACATGCCTACTTGAGCACATAGGGTAAAATGACATGTCTTCTTGGATTTGCTGTCAAATACTTCAACAAAGGACAAATAAAAGAACAAAGGTCTGAATAAAGGAAATATGGAAAAGTTTGTGAATTCCTTAATCTGGGTGATTGGCTTATTGTACTATACTTACTCATGTATACTTGTTAGTTTATAATTTTACTGTCATTAGCTGAATAGCAAGTATTAATGCGTATTAATTGAAATCCTTAGAACTGAACAAACTTACCCCACACAAAATCCTTAATATCCTAGTAGTTTGTCTTTCAGAAATCTTTTCCCACAAAGACAGGAAAAAAGGGAAAGGCAGATCCGTGCAGTATTTCCACGTTGTCAAAAGACCAAAGGCCGATACAAAAGAAGAGATTGTAAAAAAGATAAAGAGGCTGAAATCAATGTCCAGAAAACCTAGCTAACAATCCTAAATGGCCCAACTTAACTAACCTCAGCACTGCTGCATCAAGAATGGGGCAAATAGCACCTAGTGGATTTTTTTTTAATAAATAAATAATAATCCAGTTCCTACCACAGGCAATTATGATAAGACTGAGTATAATTTCTAACACCAACTAGTGTACAAATCAATTTCTACTTGATTCAAACTGCTTCTTCTATAAAATTTGAATCTTTTTATTCTTAAGACAGATTTGTGGCCTATGACCTAGTGATAAAATTTTCAACTGGCTTGTATTAAAAAAGGTTCACCATAGTGAGAGTTTATTACATCAAGTATTCCTTTTTGGGAAACCCATGTGCCTTGTCACTCTCTTTCATAAGATTTCCTGTGGAAAATTCAATCCTTCATTCAGGAAAAGGCTGAGCAATATATCTCATGGGAAAACCTTCATAAACTGCAACACAAGAAAATGAAAATGACAGTGAGCAGCCCGTGAAGACGGCAGACACACAGCGCACGGCTGTGTTCCCGCCTCGAATTTCTTTAACCAGCAGGGAAAATGTGCATTTCAAGAAATAGACATAAACAATTTTCAGGACCTGAGCACACAATTTACCTTTCAGGGTTTAGTGGACTTCCATTTAATTCTATGAGAAATGTTTAAAACAACAGAACAACAGCTGAGATAGGGTTTAAAGTAACTTTTATGTCTTAGTGAAAATAAAGCCAACTGATAGTTATCATTTTTACTTTATTTGATCTCACTCTCTTACTTTACCTCCCCAACCTCCTCCAGAAAATGATTGTGAACATCCCCTCCTGTGTCAGGAGGCTAAGTAGAAAGTACCAATCAAATGGAAGTGGGCTTTGTTGTTTTATTTTTCAAAACAAACAAGTTTCCTTTTTGTGCTAGATGAACGAACGTCTCTCCACATGCTCAGTTCAGAGAGAAAATTGTGTGTGAAAGCCGTCCTTCACCTAGCTTGTTGGGAACACAAATTTTCTTTTCAGTTGCAATCTCCATTTCATACATATATATGGGGAGTTACAAGCTCCAACTCGAATTTACAGTGAAAACTGCAGGAACTTCAAACCGGCACTAGGAAACAGACTGAGAAAGCAGAGAAAAAGTGTCTCCTGCAACACTTTCCCTTGGTGCTAGATGAACGAACGTCTCTGTACATGCTCATTTCTGAGAGATAAGTGTGTGTGAAAGCCGTATTTCACCTAGCTTGTTGGGAACACAAAGTTTCATTTCAGTTGCAAACTCCATTCCATACATGTATATGGGGAGGTACAAGCTGCAAATCGGTTTTACAGTGAAAACTGCAGGAACTTCAAATCGGCACTAGGAAACAGACTGAGAAAGCAGAGAAAAAGTGTCTCCTGCAACCCGTTCCCTTGGTGCTAGATGAACGAACGTATCTCAATTTGCTCAGTTCTGAGAGATAAGTGTGTGTGAAAGCCGTCCTTCACCTAGCTTGTTGGGAACACAAAGTTTCTTTTCAGTTGCAAACTACATTCCATACATGTATATGGGGAGGTACTAACTCCAACTCGGTTTTACAGTGAAAACTGCAGGAACTTCAAACCGGCACTAGGAAACAGACTGAGAAAGCAGAGAAAAAGTGTCTCCTGCAACCCGTTCCCTTGGTGCTAGATGAACGAACGTCTCTCCACTTGCTCAGTTCTGAGAGATAAGTGTGTGTGAAAGCCGTCCTTCACCTAGCTTGTTGGGAACACAAAGTTTCTTTTCAGTTGCAAACTCCATTCCATACATATATATGGGGAAGTACAAGCTCCATCTCGCTTTTACAGTGAAAACTGCAGGAACTTCAAACCGGCACTAGGAAACAGACTGAGAAAGCAGAGAAAAAGTGTCTCCTGCAACCCGTTCCCTTGGTGCTAGATGAACGAACGTCTCTCCACTTGCTCAGTTCTGAGAGATAAGTGTGTGTGAAAGCCGTCCTTCACCTAGCTTGTTGGGAACACAAAGTTTCTTTTCAGTAGCAAACTCCATTCCATACATATATAAGTGGAGGTACAAGATCCAACTCGGTTTTACAGTGAAAACTGCAGGAACTTCAAACAGGCACTAGGAAACAGACTGAGAAAGCAGAGAAAAAGTGTCTCCTGTAACCCGTTCCCTTGCTGCTAGATGAACGAACGTCTCTCCACTTGCTCAGTTCTGAGAGATAAGTGTGTGTGAAAGCCGTACTTCACCTAGCTTGTTGGGAACACAAAGTTTCTTTTCAGTTGCAAAAACCGTTCCATACATATATATGGGGAGGTACAAGCTCCAACTCGGTTTTACAGTGAAAACTGCAGGTACTTCAAACCGGCACTAGGAAAAAGACTGGAAACCAGAGTAAAGTTTCTCCTGCAACCCGTTCCCTTGGTGCTAGATGAACGAACGTCTCTGTACATGCTCATTTCTGAGAGATATGTGTGTGTGAAAGCCGTCCTTCACCTAGCTTGTTGGGAACACAAAGTTTCTTTTCAGTTGCAAACTCCATTCCATACATATATATGGGGAGTTACAAGCTAAAACTCGGTATTACAGTGAAAACTGCAGGAACTTCCAACCGGCACTAGGAAACAGACTGAGAAAGCAGAGAAATAGTGTCTACTGCAACCCGTTCCCTTGGTGCTAGATGAACGAACGTCTCTCCACTTGCTCAGTTCTGAGAGATAAGTGTGTGTGAAAGCCGTCCTTCACCTAGCTTGTTGGGAACACAAAGTTTCTTTTCAGTTGCAAACTCCATTCCATACATATATATGGGGAAGTACAAGCTCCATCTCGCTTTTACAGTGAAAACTGCAGGAACTTCAAACCGGCACTAGGAAACAGACTGAGAAAGCAGAGAAAAAGTGTCTCCTGCAACCCGTTCCCTTGGTGCTAGATGAACGAACGTCTCTCCACTTGCTCAGTTCTGAGAGATAAGTGTGTGTGAAAGCCGTCCTTCACCTAGCTTGTTGGGAACACAAAGTTTCTTTTCAGTTGCAAACTCCATTCCATACATATATATGCGGAGGTACAAGATCCAACTCGGTTTTACACTGAAAACTGCAGGTACTTCAAACCGGCACTAGGAAACAGACTGAGAAAGCAGAGAAAAAGTGTTTCTAGCAACACGTTCCCTTGTGCTAGATGAACGAAAGTCTCTCCACTTGCTCAGTTCTGAGAGATAAGTGTGTGTGAAAGCCGTCCTTCAACTAGCTTGTTGGGAACACAAAGTTTCTTTTCAGTTGCAAACTCCAATCCATGCATATATATGGGGAGGTACTAGCTCCAACTCGGTTTTACAGTGAAAACTGCAGGAACTTCAAACCGGCACTAGGAAACAGACTGAGAAAGCAGAGGAAAAGTGTTTCCTGCAACCCTTTCCCTTGGTGCTAGATGAACGAACGTCTCTGTACATGCTCATTTCTGAGAGATAAGTGTGTGTGAAAGCCGTCCTTCACCTAGCTTGTTGGGATCACAAAGTTTCTTTTCAGTTGCAAACACCATCCATATATATATATGTGGAGGTACAAGATCCAACTCGGTTTTACAGTGAAAACTGCAGGAACTTCAAAAAGGCACTAGGAAACAGACTGAGAAAGCAGAGAAAAAGTGTCTCCTGTAACCCGTTCCCTGGCTGCTAGATGAACGAACGTCTCTCCACTTGCTAAGTTCTGAGAGATAAGTGTGTGTGAAAGCCGTACTTCACCTCGGTTGTTGGGAACACAAAGTTTCTTTTCAGTTGCAAAAACCGTTGCATGCATACATATGGGGAGGTACAAGCTCCAACTCGGTTTTACAGTGAAAACTGCAAGAACTTCAAACCGGCACTAGGAAACAGACTGAGAAAGCAGAGAAAAAGTGTCTCCTGCAACCCGTTCCCTTGGTGCTAGATGAACGAACGTCTCTCCACTTGCTCAGTTCTGAGAGATAAGTGTGTGTGAAAGCCGTCCTTCACCTAGCTTGTTGTGAACACAAAGTTTCTTTTCAGTTGCAAACTCCATTCCATACATATATATGGGGAGTTACAAGCTAAAACTCGGTTTTACAGTGAAATCTGCAGGAACTTCAAACCGGCACTAGGAAACAGACTGAGAAAGCAGAGAATAATTGTCTCCTGCAACCCGTTCCCTTGGTGCTAGATGAACGAACGTCTCTCCACTTGCTCAGTTCTGAGAGATAAGTGTGTGTGAAAGCCGTCCTTCACCTAGCTTGTTGGGAACACAAAGTTTCTTTTCAGTTGCAAACACCGTTCCATACATATATATGGGGAGATACAAGCTGCAAATCGGTTTTACAGTGAAAACTGCAGGAACTTCCAATCGGCACTAGGAAACAGACTGAGAAATCAGAGAAAAAGTGTCACCTGCAACCCTTTCCCTTGGTGCTAGATGAACGAACGTCTCTGTACATGCTCACTTCTGAGAGATAAGTGTGTGTGAAAGCCGTCCTTCACCTAGCTTGTTGGGAACACAAAGTTTCATTTCCGTTGCAAACTCCATTCCATACATGTATATGGGGAGGTACTAGCTCCAAATCGGTTTTACAGTGAAAACTGCAGGAACTTCAAACCGGCACTAGGAAACAGACTGAGAAAGCAGAGAAAAAGTGTCTCCTGCAACCCGTTCCCTTGGTGCTAGATTAACGAACGTCTCTCCAGTTGCTCAGTTCTGAGAGGTAAGTGTGTGTGAAAGCCGTCCTTCACCTAGCTTGTTGGGAACACAAAGTTTCTTTTCAGTTGCAAACTCCATTCCATACATGTATATGGGGAGGTACTAGCTGCAACTCGATTTTACAGTGAATACTGCAGGAACTTCAAACCGGCACTAGGAAACAGACTGAGAAAGCAGAGAAATAGTGACTCCTGCAACCCGTTCCCATGGTTCTAGATGAACGAACGTCTCTCCACTTGCTCAGTTCTGAGAGATAAGTGTGTGTGAAAGCCGTCCTTCACCTAGCTTGTTGGGAACACAAAGTTTCTTTTCAGTTGCAAACTCCATTCCATACATATATATGGGGAGGTACAAGCTCCATCTCGGTTTTACAGTGAAAACTGCATTAACTTCAAACCGGCACTAGGAAACAGACTGAGAAATCAGAGAAAAACTGTCTCATGCAACCCATTCCCTTGCTGCTAGATGAACGAACGTCTCTCCAATTGCTCAGTTCTGAGAGATAAGTGTGTGTGAAAGCCGTCCTTCACCTAGCTTGTTGGGAACACAAAGTTTCTTTTCAGTTGCAAACTCCATTCCATACATGTATATGGGGAGGTACTAGCTCCAACTCGGTTTTACAGTGAAAACTGCAGGAACTTCAAACCGGCACTAGGAAGCAGACTGAGAAAGCAGAGAAAAAGTGTCTCCTGCAACCCGTTCCCTTGGTGCTAGATGAACGAAAGTCTCTCCACTTGCTCAGTTCTGAGAGATAAGTGTGTGTGAAAGATGTCCTTCACTTAGCTTGTTGGGAACACAAAGTTTCTTTTCAGTTGCAAACTCCATTCCATACATATATATGGGGAGGTACAAGCTCCATCTCGGTTTTACAGTGAAAACTGCAGGAACTTCAAAACGGCACTAGGAAACAGACTGAGAAATCAGAGAAAAACTGTCTCCTGCAACCCGTTCCCTTGCTGCTAGATGAACGAACGTCTCTACACTTGCTCAGTTCTGAGAGATAAGTGTGTGTGAAAGCCGTCCTTCACCTAGCTTGTTGGGAACACAAAGTTTCTTTTCAGTTGCAAACTACATTCCATACATATATATGGGGAGGTACTAGCTCCAACTCGGTTTTACAGTGAAAACTGCAGGAACTTCAAACCGGCACTAGGAAGCAGTCTGAGAAAGCAGAGAAAAAGTGTCTCCTGCAACCCGTTCCCTTGGTGCTAGATGAACGAACGTCTCTCCACTTGCTCAGTTCTGAGAGATAAGTGTGTGTGAAAGCCGTCCTTCACCTAGCTTGTTGGGAACACAAAGTTTCTTTTCAGTTGCAAACTCCATTCCATACATATATATGGGGAGGTACAAGCTCCAACTCGGTTTTACAGTGAAAACTGCAGGAACATCCAACGGGCACTAGGAAACAGACTGAGGATGCAGAGAAAAAGTGTCTCCTGCAACCCGTTCCATTGGTGCTAGATGAACGAACGTCTCTCCACTTGCTCAGTTCTGAGAGATAAATGTGTGTGAAAGCCGTCCTTCACCCAGCTTGTTGGGAACACAAAGTTTCTTTTCAGTTGCAAACTCTAATCCATGCATATATATGGGGAGGTACTAGCTCCAACTCGGTTTTACAGTGAAAACTGCAGGAACTTCAAACTGGCACTAGGAAACAGACTGAGAAAGCAGAGTAAAAATGTCTCCTGCAAACCGTTCCCTTGGTGCTAGATGAATTTACGTCTCTGTACATGCTAATTTCTGAGAGATAAGTGTGTGTGAAAGCCGTCCTTCACCAAGCTTGTTGGGAACACATAGTTTCGTTTCAGTTGCAAACACCGTTCCATACATATATATGGGGAGATACAAGCTGCAAATCTGTTTTACAGTGAAAACTGCAGGAACTTCAAACCGGCACTAGGAAACAGACTGACAAATCAGACAAAAAGTGTCTCCTGCAACCCTTTACCTTGGTGCTAGATGAACGAACGTCTATGTACATGCTCATTTCTGAGAGATAAGTGTGTGTGAAAGCCGTCCTTCACCTAGCTTGTTGGGAACACAAAGTTTCATTTCAGTTGCAAACTCCATTCCATACATGTATATGGGGAGGTACTAGCTCCAATCGGTTTTACAGTGAAAACTGCAGGAACTTCAAACCGGCACTAGGAAACAGACTGAGAAAGCAGAGAAAAAGTGTCTCCTGCAACCCGTTCCCTTGGTGCTAGATGAACGAAAGTCTCTCCACTTGCTCAGTTCTGAGAGATAAGTGTGTGTGAAAGCCGTCCTTCACCTAGCTTGTTGGGAACACAAAGTTTCTTTTCAGTTGCAAACTCCATTCCATACATGTATATGTGGAGGTACTAGCTCCAACTCGGTTTTACAGTGAAAACTGCAGGAACTTCAAACCGGCACTAGGAAAAAGAATGAGAAAGCAGAGAAAAATTGACTCCTGCAACCCGTTCCCTTGGTTCTAGATGAAAGAACGTCTCTCCACTTGCTCAGTTCTGAGAGATAAGTGTGTGTGAAAGCCGTCCTTCACCTAGCTTGTTTTGAACACAAAGTTTCTTTTCAGTTGCAAACTCCATTCCATACATATATATGGGGAGGTACAAGCTCCATCTCGGTTTTACAGTGAAAAATGCAGGAACTTCAAACCGGCACTAGGAAACAGACTGAGAAATCAGAGAAAAACTGTCTCCTTCAAACCGTTCCCTTACTGCTAGATGAACGAACGTCTCTCCACTTGCTCAGTTCTGAGAGATAAGTGTGTGTGAAAGCCGTCCTTCACCTAGATTGTTGGGAACACAAAGTTTCTTTTCAGTTGCTAACTACATTCCATACATATATATGGGGAGGTACTAGCTCCAACTCGGTTTTACAGTGAAAACTGCTGGAACTTCAAACCGGCACTAGGAAACAGACTGAGAAAGCAGAGAAAAAGTGTCTCCTGCAACCCGATCCCTTGGTGCTAGATGAACGAACGTCTCTCCACTTGCTCACTTCTGAGAGATAAGTGTGTGTGAAAGCCGTCCTTCACCTAGCTTGTTGGGAACACAAAGTTTCTTTTCAGTTGCAAACTCCATTCCATACATATATATTGGGAGGTACAAGCTCCAACTCGGTTTTACAGTGAAAACTGCAGGAACTTCCAACGGGCACTAGGAAACAGACTGAGGAAGCAGAGAAAAAGTGACTCCTGCAACCCGTTCCCTTGGTGCTAGATGAACGAACGTCTCTCCACTTGCTCAGTTCTGAGAGATAAGTGTGTGTCAAAGCCGTCCTTCACCTAGCTTGTTGGGAACACAAAGTTTCTTTTCAGTTGCAAACTCCAATCCATGCATATATATGGGGAGGTACTAGCTCCAACTCGGTTTTACAGTGAAAAATGCAGGAACTTCAAACCGGCACTAGGAAACAGACTGAGAAACCAGAGTAAAGTTTCTCCTGCAACTCGTTCCCTTGGTGCTAGATGAACGAACGTCTCTGTACATGCTCATTTCTGAGAGATAAGTGCGTGTGAAAGCCGTCCTTCACCTAGCTTGTTTGTAACACAAAGTTTCTTTTCAGTTGCAAACTCCATTCCATACATATATATGGGGAGGTACAAGCTCCAACTCGGTTTTACAGTGAAAACTGCAGGAAATTCAAACCGGCACTATAAAACAGACTGAGAAAGCAGAGTAAAAGTGTCTCCTGCAAACCGTTCCCTTGGTGCTAGATGAACGAACGTCTCTGTACATGCTCATTTCTGAGAGATAAGTGTGTGTGAAAGCCGTCCTTCAACAAGCTTGTTGGGAACACAAAGTTTCTTTTCAGTTGCCAACTCCATTCCATACATAAATATGGGGAGGTACAAGCTCCAACTCGGTTTTACAGTGAAAACTGTAGGAACTTCAAACCGGCACTAGGAAACAGACTGAGAAAGCAGAGAAAAAGTGTCTCCTGTAACCCGTTCCCTTTCTGCAAGATGAACGAAAGTCTCTCCACTTGCTCAGTTCTGAGAGATAAGTGTGTGTGAAAGCCGTACTTCACCTAGCTTGTAGGGAACACAAAGTCTCTTTTAAGTTGCAAACACCGTTCCATACATATATATGGGGAGGTACAAGCTCCAACTCGATTTTACAGTGAAAACTGCAGGAACTTCAAACTGGCACTAGGAAACAGACTGAGAAAGCAGAGAAAAATTGTCTCTAGCAACCCGTTCCCTTGGTGCTAGATGAAGGAACGTCTCTGTACATGCTCATTTCTGAGAGATAAGTATGTGTGAAAGCCGTCCTTCACCTAGCTTGTTGGGAACACAAAGTTTCATTTCAGTTGCAAACTCCATTCCATACATGTATATGGGGAGGTACAAGCTGCAAATCGGTTTTACAGTGAAAACTGCAGGAACTTCAAACCGGCACTAGGAAACAGACTGAGAAATCAGAGAAAAATTGTCTCCTGCAACCCGTTCCCTTGGTGCAAGATGAACGAAAGTCTCTCCACTTGCTCAGTTCTGAGAGATAAGTGTGTGTGAAAGCCGTACTTCACCTAGCTTGTAGGGAACACAAAGTCTCTTTTCAGTTGCAAACACCGTTCCATACATATATATGGGGAGGTACAAGCTCCAACTCGATTTTACAGTGAAAACTGCAGGAACTTCAAACTGGCACTAGGAAACAGACTGAGAAAGCAGAGAAAAAGTGTCTCTAGCAACCCGTTCCCTTGGTGCTAGATGAACGAACGTCTCTCCACTTGCTCAGTTCTGAGAGATAAGTGTGTGTGAAAGCCGTCCTTCACCTAGCTTGTTGGGAACACAAAGTTTCATTTCAGTTGCAAACTCCATTCCATACATGTATATGGGGAGGTACAAGCTGCAAATCGGTTTTACAGTGAAAACTGCAGGAACTTCAAACCGGCACTAGGAAACAGACTGAGAAAGCAGAGAAAAATTGTCTCCTGCAACCCGTTCCCTTGGTGCTAGATGAACGAAAGTCTCTCCACTTGCTCAGTTCTGAGAGATAAGTGTGTGTGAAAGCCGTCCTTCACCTAGCTTGTTGGGAACACAAAGTTTATATTCATTTGCAAACTCCATTCCATACATATATATGGTGAGGTACAAGCTCCAACTCGGTTTTACAGTGAAAAATGCAGGAACTTCAAACCGGCACTAGGAAACAGACTGAGAAAGCAGAGAAAAATTTTCTCCTGCAACCCGTTCCCTTGGTGCTAGATGAAAGAAAGTCTCTCCACTTGCTCAGTTCTGAGAGATATGTGTGTGTGAAAGCCATCCTTCATTTAGCTTGTTGGGAACACAAAGTTTCTTTTCAGTTGCAAACTCCTTTCCATACATATATATGGGGAGGTACAAGCTCCAACACTATTTTACAGTGAAAACTGCAGGAACTTCAAACCGGCACTAGGAAACAGACTGAGAATGCAGAGAAAAAGTGTCTCTAGCAAACCGTTCCCTTGGTACTAGATCAACGAAAGTCTTTCCACTTCCTCAGTTCTGAGAGATAATTGTGTGTGAAAGAGGTCCTTCACCTAGCTTGTTTTAAAACACAAAGTTACTTTTCAGTTGCAAACTCCAATCCATGCATATATATGGGGCGGTATTAGATCCAACTCGGTTTTACAGTGAAAACTGCAGGAACTTCAAACCGGCACTAGGAAACAGACTGAGAAAACAGAGTAAAATTTCTCCTGCAAACCGTTCCCTTGGTGCTAGATGAACGAACGTCTCTGTACATGCTCATTTCTGAGAGATAAGTGTGTGTGAAAGCCGTCCTTCACCTAGCTTGTTGGGAACACAAACTTTCTTTTCAGTTGCAAACTCCATTCCATACATATATATGGGGAGGTACAAGCTCCAACTGGGTTTTACAGTGAAAACTGCAGGAACTTCAGACCGGCACTAGGAAACAGACTGAGAAAGCAGAGAAAAATTGTCGCCTGCAACCCGTTCCCTTGGTGATAGATGAACGAAAGTCTCTCCACTTGCTCAGTTCTGAGAGATAAGTGTGTGTGAAAGCCGTCCTTCACCTAGCTTGTTTGTAACACAAAGTTTCTTTTCAGTTGCAAACTCCAATCCATGCATATATATGGGGAGGTACTAGCTCCAACTCGGTTTTACAGTGAAAACTGCAGGAAATTCAAACCGGCACTAGGAAACAGACTGAGAAAGCAGAGAAAAAGTGTCTCTAGCAAACCGTTCCCTTGGTACTAGATCAACGAATGTCTTTCCACTTCCTCAGTTCTGAGAGATAATTGTGTGTGAAAGACGTCCTTCACCTAGCTTGTTTTAAAACACAAAGTTACTTTTCAGTTGCAAACTCCAATCCATGCATATATATGGGGAGGTACTAGATCCAACTCGGTTTTACACTGAAAACTGCAGGAACTTCAAACCGGCACTAGGAAACAGACTGAGAAAACAGAGTAAAATTTCTCCTGCAAACCGTTCCCTTGGTGCTAGATGAACGAACGTCTCTGTACATGCTCATTTCTGAGAGATAAGTGTTTGTGAAAGCCGTCCTATACCTAGCTTGTTGGGAACACATACTTTCTTTTCAGTTGCAAACTCCATTCCATAAATATATATGGGGAGGTACAAGCTCCAACTGGGTTTTACAGTGAAAACTGCAGGAACTTCAAACCGGCACTAGGAAACAGACTGAGAAAGCAGAGAAAAATTGTCCCCTGCAACCCGTTCCCTTGGTGATAGATGAACGAAAGTCTCTCCACATGCTCAGTTCTGAGAGATAAGTGTGTGTGAAAGCCGTCCTTCACCTAGCTTGTTGGGAACACAAAGTTTCTTTTCAGTTGCAAACTCCAATCCATGCATATATATGGGGAAGTACTAGCTCCAACTCGGTTTTACAGTGAAAACTGCAGGAACTTCAAACCGGCACTAGGAAACAGACTGAGAAACCAGAGTAAAGTGTCTCCTGAAAACCGTTCCCTTGGTGCTAGATGAACGAACGTCTCTGTACATGCTCATTACTGAGAGATAAGTGTGTGTGAAAGCCGTCCTTCACCTAGCTTGTTGGGAACACAAAGTTTCTTTTCAGTTGCAAACTCCATTCTATACATATATATGGGGAGGTACAAGCTCAAACTCGGTTTAACAGTGAAAACTGCAGGAATTTCAAACCGGCACTAGGAAACAGACTGAGAAAGCAGAGAAAAATTGTCTCCTGCAACCCGTTCCCTTGGTGCTAGATGAACGAACGTCTCTCCACTTGCTCAGTTCTGAGAGATAAGTGTGTGTGAAAGCCGTCCTTCACGTAGCTTGTTATGAACACAAAGTTTCTTTTCAGTTGCAAACACCGTTCCATACATATATATGGGGAGGTAAAAGCTGCAAATCGGTTTTACAGTGAAAACTGCAGGAACTTCAAACCGGCACTAGGAAACAGACTGAGAAAGCAGAGAAAAAGTGTCTCTAGCAACCCGTTCCCTTGGTGCTAGAAGAACGAAATTCTCTCCAATTCCTCAGTTCTGAGAGATAAGTGTGTGTGAAAGCCGTCCTTCACCTAGCTTGTTTGGAACACAAAGTTTCTTTTCAGTTGCAAACTTCAATCCATGCATATATATGGGGAGGTACAAGCTCCAACCCGGTTTTACAGTGAATACTGCAGGAACATCAAACCGGCACTAGGAAACAGACTGAGAACCAGAGTAAAGTTTCTGCTGCAACCCATTCCCTTGGTGCTAGATGAACGAACGTCTCTGTACATGCTCAGTTCTGAGAGATAAGTGTGTGTGAAAGCCGTCCTTCACCTAGCTTGTTGGGAACACAAAGTTTCTTTTCAGTTGCAAACTCCATTCTATACATATATATGGGGAGGTACAAGCTCCAACTCGGTTTTACAGTGAAAACTGCAGGAACTTCAAACCGGCACTAGGAAACAGACTGAGAAAGCAGAGAAAAATTGTCTCCTACAACCCGTTCCCTTGGTGCTAGATGAACGAACGTCTCTCCACTTGCTCAGTTCTGAGAGATAAGTGTGTGTGAAAGCCGTCCTTCACCTAGCTTGTTGGGAACACAAAGTTTCTTTTCAGTTGCAAACACCGTTACAAACATATATATGGGGAGGTACAAGCTGCAAATCGGTTTTACAGTGAAAAGTGCAGGAACTTCAAACCGGCACTAGGAAACAGACTGAGAAAGCAGAGAAAAAGTGTACCTGCAACCCTTTCCCTTGGTGCTAGATGAACGAACGTCTCTCTACATGCTCATTTCTGAGAGATAATTGTGTGTGAAAGTCGTCCTTCACCTAGCTTGTTGGGAACACAAAGTTTCATTTCAGTTGCAAACTCCATTCCATACATGTATATGGGGAGGTACAAACTGCAAATCGGTTTTACAGTGAAAACTGCAGGAACTTCAAAACGGCACTAGGAAACAGACTGAGAAAGCAGAGAAAAAGTATCTCCTGCAACCCGTTCCCTTGGTGCTAGATGAACGAACGTCTCTCCACTTGCTCAGTTCTGAGAGATAAGTGTGTGTGAAAGCCGTCCTTCACCTAGCTTGTTGGGAACACAAAGTTTTTTTCAGTTGCAAACTCCATTCCATACATGTATATGGGGAGGTACTAGCTACAACTCTGTTTTACAGTGAAAACTGCAGGAACTTCAAACCTGCACTAGGAAACATACTGACAAAGCAGAGAAATAGTGTCTCCTGCAACCCGTTCCCTTGGTGTTAGATGAACGAACGTCTCTGTACATGCTCATTTCTGAGAGATAAGTGGGTGTGAAAGCCGTCCTTCACTTAGCATGTTGGGAACACAAAGTTTATATTCATTTGCAAACTCCATTCCATACATATATATGGTGAGGTACAAGCTCCAACTCGGTTTTACAGTGAAAAATGCAGGAACTTCAAACCGGCACTGGGAAACAGACTGAGAAAGCAGAGAAAAATTTTCTCCTGCAACCCGTTCCCTTGGTGCTAGATGAAAGAACGTCTCTCCACTTGCTCAGTTCTGAGAGATATGTGTGTGTGAAAGCCATCCTTCATTTAGCTTGTTGGGAACACAAAGTTTCTTTTCAGTTGCAAACACCTTTCCATACATATATATGGGGAGGTACAAGCTCCAACTCTATTTTACAGTGAAAACAGCAGGAACTTCAAACCGGCACTAGGAAACAGACTGAGAAAGCAGAGAAAAAGTGTCTCTAGCAAACCGTTCCCTTGGTACTAGATCAACGAAAGTCTTTCCACTTCTTCAGTCTGAGAGATAATTGTGTGTGAAAGACGTCCTTCACCTAGCTTGTTTTAAAACACAAAGTTACTTTTCAGTTGCAAACTCCAATCCATGCATATATATGGGGAGGTACTAGATCCAACTAGGTTTACAATGAAAACTGCAGGAACTTCAAACCGGCACTAGGAAACAGACTGAGAAAACAGAGTAAAATTTCTCCTGCAAACCGTTCCCTTGGTGCTAGATGAACGAACGTCTCTGTACATGCTCATTTCTGAGAGATAAGTGTGTGTGAAAGCCGTCCTTCACCTAGCTTGTTGGGAACACAAACTTTCTTTTCAGTTGCAAACTCCATTCCATATATATATATGGGGAGGTACAAGCTCCAACTGGGTTTTACAGTGAAATCTGCAGGAACTTCAAACCGGCACTAGGAAACAGACTGAGAAAGCATAGAAAAATTGTCCCCTGCAACCCGTTCCCTTGGTGATAGATGAACGAAAGTCTCTCCACTTGCTCAGTTCTGAGAGATAAGTGTGTGTGAAAGCCGTCCTTCACCTAGCTTGTTGGGAACACAAAGTTTCTTTTCAGTTGCAAACACCAATCCATGCATATATATGGGGAGGTACTAGCTCCAAATCGGTTTTACAGTGAAAACTGCAGGAACTTCAAACATGCACTAGGAAACAGACTGAGAAACCAGAGTAAAGTTTCTCCTGCAACTCGTTCCCTTGGTGCTAGATGAACGAACGTCTCTGTACATGCTCATTTCTGAGAGATAAGTGTGTGTGAAAGCCGTCCTTCACCTAGCTTGTTTGTAACACAAAGTTTCTTTTCAGTTGCAAACTCCATTCCATACATATATATGGGGAGGTACAAGCTCCAACTCGGTTTTACAGTGAAAACTGCAGGAACTTCAAACCGGCACTATAAAACAGACTGAGAAAGCAGAGTAAAAGTGTCTCCTGCAAACCGTTCCCTTGGTGCTAGATGAACGAACGTCTCTGTACATGCTCATTTCTGAGAGATTAATGTGTGTGAAAGCCGTCCTTCACCAAGCTTGTTGGGAACACAAAGTTTCTTTTCAGTTGCCAACTCCATTCCATACATAAATATGGGGAGGTACAAGCTCCAACTCGGTTTTACAGTGAAAACTGTAGGAACTTCAAACCGGCACTAGGAAACAGACTGAGAAAGCAGAGAAAAAGTGTCTCCTGTAACCCGTTCCCTTTCTGCAAGATGAACGAAAGTCTCTCCACTTGCTCAGTTCTGAGAGATAAGTGTGTGTGAAAGCCGTACTTCACCTAGCTTGTAGGGAACACAAAGTCTCTTTTCAGTTGCAAACACCGTTCCGTACATATATATGGGGAAGTACAAGCTCCAACTCGATTTTACAGTGAAAACTGCAGGAACTTCAAACCGGCACTAGGAAACAGACTGAGAAAGCAGAGAAAAAGTGTCTCTAGCAACCCGTTCCCTTGGTGCTAGATGAACGAACGTCTCTGTACATGCTCATTTCTGAGAGATAAGTGTGTGTGAAAGCCGTCCTTCACCTAGCTTGTTGGGAACACAAAGTTTCTTTTCAGTTGCAAACTCCATTCTATACATATATATGGGGAGGTACAAGCTCCAACTCGGTTTTACAGTGAAAACTGCAGGAATTTCAAACCGGCACTACGAAACAGACTGAGAAAGCAGAGAAAAATTGTCTCCTGCAACCCGTTCCCTTGGTGCTAGATGAACGAACGTCTCTCCACTTGCTCAGTTCTGAGAGATAAGTGTGTGTGAAAGCCGTCCTTCACCTAGGTTGTTATGAACACAAAGTTTCTTTTCAGTTGCAAACACCGTTCCATACATATATATGGGGAGGTAAAAGCTGCAAATCGGTTTTACAGTGAAAACTGCAGGAACTTCAAACCGGCACTAGGAAACAGACTGAGAAAGCAGAGAAAAAGTGTCTCTAGCAACCCGTTCCCTTGGTGCTAGAAGAACGAAAGTCTCTCCAATTCCTCAGTTCTGAGAGATAAGTGTGTGTGAAAGCCGTCCTTCACCTAGCTTGTTTGGAACACAAAGTTTCTTTTCAGTTGCAAACTTCAATCCATGCATATATATGGGGAGGTACTAGCTCCAAACCGGTTTTACAGTGAAAACTGCAGGAACTTCAAACCGGCACTAGGAAACAGACTGAGAACCAGAGTAAAGTTTCTCCTGCAACCCGTTCCCTTCGTGCTAGATGAACGAACGTCTCTGTACATGCTTATTTCTGAGAGATAAGTGTGTGTGAAAGCCGTCCTTCACCTAGCTTGTTGGGAACACAAAGTTTCTTTTCAGTTGCAAACTCCATTCCATACATATATATGGGGAGGTACAAGCTCCAACTCGGTTTTACAGTGAAAACTGCAGGAACTTCAAACCGGCACTAGGAAACAGACTGAGAAAGCAGAGAAAAATTGTCTCCTACAACCCGTTCCCTTGGTGCTAGATGAACGAACGTCTCTGTACATGCTCATTTCTGAGAGATAATTGTGTGTGAAAGTCGTCCTTCACCTAGCTTGTTGGGAACACAAAGTTTCATTTCAGTTGCAAACTCCATTCCATACATGTATATGGGGAGGTACAAGCTGCAAATCGGTTTTACAGTGAAAACTGCAGGAACTTCAAAACGGCACTAGGAAACAGACTGAGAAAGCAGAGAAAAAGTATCTCCTGCAACCCGTTCCCTTGGTGCTAGATGAACGAACGTCTCTCCACTTGCTCAGTTCTGAGAGATAAGTGTGTGTGAAAGCCGTCCTTCACCTAGCTTGTTGGGAACACAAAGTTTCTTTTCAGTTGCAAACTCCATTCCATACATGTATATGGGGAGGTACTATCTACAACTCTGTTTTACAGTGAAAACTGCAGGAAATTCAAACCTGCACTAGGAAACATACTGACAAAGCAGAGAAATAGTGTCTCCTGCAACCCGTTCCCTTGGTGTTAGATGAACGAACGTCTCTGTACATGCTCATTTCTGAGAGATAATTTTGTGTGAAAGCCGTCCTTCACCTTGCTTGTTGGGAACACAAAGTTTATATTCATTTGCAAACTCCATTCCATACATATATATGGTGAGGTACAAGCTCCAACTCGGTTTTACAGTGAAAACTGCAGGAACTTCAAACCGGCACTAGGAAACAGACTGAGAAAGCAGAGAAAAAGTGACTCCTGCAACCCGTTCCCTTGGTGCTAGAGGAAAGAACGTCTCTCCACTTGCTCAGTTCTGAGAGATATGTGTGTGTGAAAGCCGTCCTTCATTTAGCTTCTTGGGAACACAAAGTTTCTTTTCAGTTGCAAACTCCTTTCCATACATATATATGGGGAGGTACAAGCTCCAACTCTGTTTTACAGTGAAAACTGCAGGAACTTCATACCAGCACTAGGAAACAGACTGAGAAAGCAGAGAAAAAGTGTCTCTAGCAAACCGTTCCCTTAGTGCTAGACCAACGAAAGTCTCTCCACTTCCTCATTTCTGAGAGATAAGTGTGTGTGAAAGCCGTCCTTCACTTAGCTTGTTTGAAACACAAAGTTTCTTTTCAGTTGCAAACTCCAATCCATGCATATATATGGGGAGGTACTAGATCCAACTCGGTTTTACAGTGAATACTGCAGGAACATCAAACCGGCACTAGGAAACAGACTGAGAACCAGAGTAAAGTTTCTGCTGCAACCCGTTCCCTTGGTGCTAGATGAACGAACGTCTCTGTACATGCTCAGTTCTGAGAGATAAGTGTGTGTGAAAGCCGTCCTTCACCTAGCTTGTTGGGAACACAAAGTTTCTTTTCAGTTGCAAACTCCATTCTATACATATATATGGGGAGGTACAAGCTCCAACTCGGTTTTACAGTGAAAACTGCAGGAACTTCAAACCGGCACTAGGAAACAGACTGAGAAAGCAGAGAAAAATTGTCTCCTACAACCCGTTCCCTTGGTGCTAGATGAACGAACGTCTCTCCACTTGCTCAGTTCTGAGAGATAAGTGTGTGTGAAAGCCGTCCTTCACCTAGCTTGTTGGGAACACAAAGTTTCTTTTCAGTTGCAAACTCCATTCCATACATGTATATGGGGAGGTACAAGCTGCAAATCGGTTTTACAGTGAAAACTGCAGGAACTTCAAAACGGCACTAGGAAACAGACTGAGAAAGCAGAGAAAAAGTATCTCCTGCAACCCGTTCCCTTGGTGCTAGATGAACGAACGTCTCTCCACTTGCTCAGTTCTGAGAGATAAGTGTGTGTGAAAGCCGTCCTTCACCTAGCTTGTTGGGAACACAAAGTTTCTTTTCAGTTGCAAACTCCATTCCATACATGTATATGGGGAGGTAATATCTACAACTCTGTTTTACAGTGAAAACTGCAGGAAATTCAAACCTGCACTAGGAAACATACTGACAAAGCAGAGAAATAGTGTCTCCTGCAACCCGTTCCCTTGGTGTTAGATGAACGAACGTCTCTGTACATGCTCATTTCTGAGAGATAATTGTGTGTGAAAGCCGTCCTTCACCTAGCTTGTTGGGAACACAAAGTTTATATTCATTTGCAAACTCCATTCCATACATATATATGGTGAGGTACAAGCTCCAACTCGGTTTTACAGTGAAAACTGCAGGAACTTCAAACCGGCACTAGGAAACAGACTGAGAAAGCAGAGAAAAAGTGACTCCTGCAACCCGTTCCCTTGGTGCTAGATGAAAGAACGTCTCTCCACTTGCTCAGTTCTGAGAGATATGTGTGTGTGAAAGCCGTCCTTCATTTAGCTTCTTGGGAACACAAAGTTTCTTTTCAGTTGCAAACTCCTTTCCATACATATATATGGGGAGGTACAAGCTCCAACTCTGTTTTACAGTGAAAACTGCAGGAAATTCATACCAGCACTAGGAAACAGACTGAGAAAGCAGAGAAAAAGTGTCTCTAGCAAACCGTTCCCTTAGTGCTAGACCAACGAAAGTCTCTCCACTTCCTCATTTCTGAGAGATAAGTGTGTGTGAAAGCCGTCCTTCACTTAGCTTGTTTGAAACACAAAGTTTCTATTCAGTTGCAAACTCCAATCCATGCATATATATGGGGAGGTACTAGATCCAACTCGGTTTTACAGTGAATACTGCAGGAACATCAAACCGGCACTAGGAAACAGACTGAGAACCAGAGTAAAGTTTCTGCTGCAACCCGTTCCCTTGGTGCTAGATGAACGAACGTCTCTGTACATGCTCAGTTCTGAGAGATAAGTGTGTGTGAAAGCCGTCCTTCACCTAGCTTGTTGGGAACACAAAGTTTCTTTTCAGTTGCAAACTCCATTCTATACATATATATGGGGAGGTACAAGCTCCAACTCGGTTTTACAGTGAAAACTGCAGGAACTTCAAACCGGCACTAGGAAACAGACTGAGAAAGCAGAGAAAAATTGTCTCCTACAACCCGTTCCCTTGGTGCTAGATGAACGAACGTCTCTCCACTTGCTCAGTTCTGAGAGATAAGTGTGTGTGAAAGCCGTCCTTCACCTAGCTTGTTGGGAACACAAAGTTTCTTTTCAGTTGCAAACACCGTTACAAACATATATATGGGGAGGTACAAGCTGCAAATCGGTTTTACAGTGAAAAGTGCAGGAACTTCAAACCGGCACTAGGAAACAGACTGAGAAAGCAGAGAAAAAGTGTACCTGCAACCCTTTCCCTTGGTGCTAGATGAACGAACGTCTCTCTACATGCTCATTTCTGAGAGATAATTGTGTGTGAAAGTCGTCCTTCACCTAGCTTGTTGGGAACACAAAGTTTCATTTAAGTTGCAAACTCCATTCCATACATGTATATGGGGAGGTACAAGCTGCAAATCGGTTTTACAGTGAAAACTGCAGGAACTTCAAAACGGCACTAGGAAACAGACTGAGAAAGCAGAGAAAAAGTATCTCCTGCAACCCGTTCCCTTGGTGCTAGATGAACGAACGTCTCTCCACTTGCTCAGTTCTGAGAGATAAGTGTGTGTGAAAGCCGTCCTTCACCTAGCTTGTTGGGAACACAAAGTTTTTTTCAGTTGCAAACTCCATTCCATACATGTATATGGGGAGGTACTAGCTACAACTCTGTTTTACAGTGAAAACTGCAGGAACTTCAAACCTGCACTAGGAAACATACTGACAAAGCAGAGAAATAGTGTCTCCTGCAACCCGTTCCCTTGGTGTTAGATGAACGAACGTCTCTGTACATGCTCATTTCTGAGAGATAAGTGGGTGTGAAAGCCGTCCTTCACTTAGCATGTTGGGAACACAAAGTTTATATTCATTTGCAAACTCCATTCCATACATATATATGGTGAGGTACAAGCTCCAACTCGGTTTTACAGTGAAAAATGCAGGAACTTCAAACCGGCACTGGGAAACAGACTGAGAAAGCAGAGAAAAATTTTCTCCTGCAACCCGTTCCCTTGGTGCTAGATGAAAGAACGTCTCTCCACTTGCTCAGTTCTGAGAGATATGTGTGTGTGAAAGCCATCCTTCATTTAGCTTGTTGGGAACACAAAGTTTCTTTTCAGTTGCAAACTCCTTTCCATACATATATATGGGGAGGTACAAGCTCCAACTCTATTTTACAGTGAAAACAGCAGGAACTTCAAACCGGCACTAGGAAACAGACTGAGAAAGTAGAGAAAAAGTGTCTCTAGCAAACCGTTCCCTTGGTACTAGATCAACGAAAGTCTTTCCACTTCCTCAGTTCTGAGAGATAATTGTGTGTGAAAGACGTCCTTCACCTAGCTTGTTTTAAAACACAAAGTTACTTTTCAGTTGCAAACTCCAATCCATGCATATATATGGGGAGGTACTAGATCCAACTAGGTTTACAATGAAAACTGCAGGAACTTCAAACCGGCACTAGGAAACAGACTGAGAAAACAGAGTAAAATTTCTCCTGCAAACCGTTCCCTTGGTGCTAGATGAACGAACGTCTCTGTACATGCTCATTTCTGAGAGATAAGTGTGTGTGAAAGCCGTCCTTCACCTAGCTTGTTGGGAACACAAACTTTCTTTTCAGTTGCAAACTCCATTCCATATATATATATGGGGAGGTACAAGCTCCAACTGGGTTTTACAGTGAAAACTGCAGGAACTTCAAACCGGCACTAGGAAACAGACTGAGAAAGCATAGAAAAATTGTCCCCTGCAACCCGTTCCCTTGGTGATAGATGAACGAAAGTCTCTCCACTTGCTCAGTTCTGAGAGATAAGTGTGTGTGAAAGCCGTCCTTCACCTAGCTTGTTGGGAACACAAAGTTTCTTTTCAGTTGCAAACACCAATCCATGCATATATATGGGGAGGTACTAGCTCCAACTCGGTTTTACAGTGAAAACTGCAGGAACTTCAAACCGGCACTAGGAAACAGACTGAGAAACCAGAGTAAAGTTTCTCCTGCAACTCGTTCCCTTGGTGCTAGATGAACGAACGTCTCTGTACATGCTCATTTCTGAGAGATAAGTGTGTGTGAAAGCCGTCCTTCACCTAGCTTGTTTGTAACACAAAGTTTCTTTTCAGTTGCAAACTCCATTCCATACATATATATGGGGAGGTACAAGCTCCAACTCGGTTTTACAGTGAAAACTGCAGGAACTTCAAACAGGCACTATAAAACAGACTGAGAAAGCAGAGTAAAAGTGTCTCCTGCAAACCGTTCCCTTGGTGCTAGGTGAACGAACGTCTCTGTACATGCTCATTTCTGAGAGATAAGTGTGTGTGAAAGCCGTCCTTCACCAAGCTTGTTGGGAACACAAAGTTTCTTTTCAGTTGCCAACTCCATTCCATACATAAATATGGGGAGGTACAAGCTCCAACTCGGTTTTACAGTGAAAACTGTAGGAACTTCAAACCGGCACTAGGAAACAGACTGAGAAAGCAGAGAAAAAGTGTCTCCTGTAACCCGTTCCCTTTCTGCAAGATGAACGAAAGTCTCTCCACTTGCTCAGTTCTGAGAGATAAGTGTGTGTGAAAGCCGTAGTTCACCTAGCTTGTAGGGAACACAAAGTCTCTTTTCAGTTGCAAACACCGTTCCATACATATATATGGGGAGGTACAAGCTCCAACTCGATTTTACAGTGAAAACTGCAGGAAATTCAAACCTGCACTAGGAAACATACTGAGAAAGCAGAGAAAAAGTGTCCCTGCAACCCTTTCCCTTGGTGCTAGATGAACGAACGTCTCTGTACATGCTCATTTCTGAGAGATAATTGTGTGTGAAAGTCGTCCTTCACCTAGCTTGTTGGGAACACAAAGTTTCATTTCAGTTGCAAACTCCATTCCATACATGTATATGGGGAGGTACAAGCTGCAAATCGGTTTTACAGTGAAAACTGCAGGAACTTCAAAACGGCACTAGGAAACAGACTGAGAAAGCAGAGAAAAAGTATCTCCTGCAACCCGTTCCCTTGGTGCTAGATGAACGAACGTCTCTCCACTTGCTCAGTTCTGAGAGATAAGTGTGTGTGAAAGCCGTCCTTCACCTAGCTTGTTGGGAACACAAAGTTTCTTTTCAGTTGCAAACTCCATTCCATACATGTATATGGGGAGGTACTATCTACAACTCTGTTTTACAGTGAAAACTGCAGGAAATTCAAACCTGCACTAGGAAACATACTGACAAAGCAGAGAAATAGTGTCTCCTGCAACCCGTTCCCTTGGTGTTAGATGAACGAACGTCTCTGTACATGCTCATTTCTGAGAGATAATTGTGTGTGAAAGCCGTCCTTCACCTAGCTTGTTGGGAACACAAAGTTTATATTCATTTGCAAACTCCATTCCATACATATATATGGTGAGGTACAAGCTCCAACTCGGTTTTACAGTGAAAACTGCAGGAACTTCAAACCGGCACTAGGAAACAGACTGAGAAAGCAGAGAAAAAGTGACTCCTGCAACCCGTTCCTTTGGTGCTAGATGAAAGAACGTCTCTCCACTTGCTCAGTTCTGAGAGATATGTGTGTGTGAAAGCCGTCCTTCATTTAGCTTCTTGGGAACACAAAGTTTCTTTTCAGTTGCAAACTCCTTTCCATACATATATATGGGGAGGTACAAGCTCCAAATATGTTTTACAGTGAAAACTGCAGGAACTTCATTCCAGCACTAGGAAACAGACTGAGAAAGCAGAGAAAAAGTGTCTCTAGCAAACCGTTCCCTTAGTGCTAGACCAACGAAAGTCTCTCCACTTGCTCAGTTCTGAGAGATAACTGTGTGTGAAAGCCGTCCTTCACCTAGCTTGTTGGGAACACAAAGTTTCTTTTCAGTTGCAAACTCCATTCCATACATGTATATGGGGAGGTACTATCTCCAACACGGTTTTACAGTGAAAACTGCAGGAACTTCAAACCGGCACTAGGAAACAGACTGAGAAAGCAGAGAAAAAGTGTCTCCTGCAACCCGTTCCCTTGGTGCTACATGAACGAACGTCTCTCCACTTGCTCAGTTCTGAGAGATAACTGTGTGTGAAAGCCGTCCTTCACCTAGCTTGTTGGGAACACAAAGTTTCTTTTCAGTTGCAAACTCCATTCCATACACATATATGGGGAGGTACAAGCTCCATCTCGGTTTTACAGTGAAAACTGCAGGAACTTGAAACCGGCACTACAAAACAGACTGAGAAAGCAGAGAAAAAGTTTCTCCTGCAACCCGTTCCCTTGGTGCTAGATGAACGAACGTCTCTGTACATGCTCAGTTCTTAGAGATATGTGTGTGTGAAGCCATCCTTCAACTAGCTTGTTGGGAACACAAAGTTTCTTTTCAGTTTCAAACTCCATTCCATACATATATATGGGGAGGTACAAGCTCCAACTCGGTTTTACTGTGAAAACTGCAGGAACATCAAACAAGCACTAGGAAACAGACTGAGAATGCAGAGAAAAAGTGTCTCCTGCAATCCGTTCCCTAGGTGCTAGATGAAAGAATGTCTCTCCACTTGCTCAGTTCTGAGAGATAAGTGTGTGTGAAAGCCGTCCTTCACCTAGCTTGTTGGGAACACAAAGTTTCTTTTCAGTTGCAAACACCGTTCCAAACATATATATGGGGAGGTACAAGCTGCAAATCGGTTTTACAGTGAAAACTGAAGGAACTTCAAACCGGCAGAAGGAAACAGACTGAGAAAGCAGAGAAAAAGTGTACCTGCAAACCTTTCCCTTTGTGCTAGATGAACGAACGTCTCTGTACATGCTAATTTCTGAGAGATAATTGTGTGTGAAAGTCGTCCTTCACCTAGCTTGTTGGGAACACAAAGTTTCATTTCAGTTGCAAACTCCATTCCATACATGTATATGGGGAGGTACAAGCTGCAAATCGGTTTTACAGTGAAAACTGCAGGAACTTCAAAACGGCACTAGGAAACAGACTGAGAAAGCAGAGAAAAAGTATCTCCTGCAACCCGTTCCCTTGGTGCTAGATGAACGAACGTCTCTCCACTTGCTCAGTTCTGAGAGATAAGTGTGTGTGAAAGCCGCCCTTCACCTAGCTTGTTGGGAACACAAAGTTTCTTTTCAGTTGCAAACACCATTCCATACATGTATATGGGGAGGTACTAGCTACAACTCGGTTTTACAGTGAAAACTGCAGGAACTTCAAACCTGCACTAGGAAACATACTGACAAAGCAGAGAAATAGTGTCCCCTGCAACCCATTCCCTTGGTGTTAGATGAACGAACGTCTCTGTACATGCTCATTTCTGAGAGATAATTGTGTGTGAAAGCCGTCCTTCACCTAGCTTCTTGGGAACACAAAGTTTATATTCATTTGCAAACTCCATTCCATACATATATATGGTGAGGTACAAGCTCCAACTCGGTTTTACAGTGAAAACTGCAGGAACTTCAAACCGGCACTAGGAAACAGACTGAGAAAGCAGAGAAAAATTGTCTCCTTCAACCCGTTCCCTTGGTGCTAGAGGAAAGAACGTCTCTCAACTTGCTCAGTTCTGAGAGATAAGTGTGTGTGAAAGCCGTCCTTCACCTAGCTTGTTGGGAACACAAAGTTTCTTTTCAGTTGCAAACACCGTTACAAACATATATATGGGGAGGTACAAGCTGCAAATCGTTTTTACAGTGAAAACTGCAGGAACTTCAAACCGGCACTAGGAAACAGACTGAGAAAGCAGAGAAAAAGTGTCCCTGCAACCCTTTCCCTTGGTGCTAGATGAACGAACGTCTCTGTACATGCTCATTTCTGAGAGATAATTGTGTGTGAAAGTCGTCCTTCACCTAGCTTGCTGGGAACACAAAGTTCCATTTCAGTTGCAAACTCCATTCCATACATGTATATGGGTAGGTACAAGCTGCAAATCGGTTTTACAGTGAAAACTGCAGGAACTTCAAAACGGCACTAGGAAACAGACTGAGAAAGCAGAGAAAAAGTATCTCCTGCAACCCGTTCCCTTGGTGCTAGATGAACAAACGTCTCTCCACTTGCTCAGTTCTGAGAGATAAGTGTGTGTTAAAGCCGTCCTTCACCTAGCTTGTTGGGAACACAAAGTTTCTTTTCAGTTGCAAACTCCATTCCATATATGTATATGGGGAGGTACTAGCTACAACTCTGTTTTACAGTGAAAACTGCAGGAAATTCAAACCTGCACTAGGAAACATACTGACAAAGCAGAGAAATAGTGTCTCCTGCAACCCGTTCCCTTGGTGTTAGATGAACGAACGTCTCTGTACATGCTCATTTCTGAGAGATAAGTGTGTGTGAAAGCCGTCCTTCACCTAGCTTGTTGGGAACACAAAGTTTATATTCATTTGCAAACTCCATTCCATACATATATATGGTGAGGTACAAGCTCCAACCCGGTTTTACAGTGAAAACTGCAGGAACTTCAAATCGGCACTAGGAAACAGACTGAGAAAGCAAAGAAAAAGTGACTCCTGCAACCCGTTCCCTTGGTGCTAGATGAAAGAACGTCTCTCCACTTGCTCAGTTCTGAGAGATATGTGTGTGTGAAAGCCGTCCTTCATTTAGCTTCTTGGGAACACAAAGTTTCTTTTCAGTTGCAAACTCCTTTCCTTACATATATATGGGGAGGTACAAGCTCCAACTCTGTTTTACAGTGAAAACTGCAGGAACTTCAAACCGGCACTAGGAAACAGACTGAGAAAGCAGAGAAAAAGTGTCTCTAGCAAACCGTTCCCTTAGTCCTAGACCAACGAAAGTCTCTCCACTTCCTCATTTCTGAGAGATAAGTATGTGTGAAAGCCGTCCTTCACTTAGCTTGTTTGAAACACAAAGTTTCTTTTCAGTTGCAAACTCCAATCCATGCATATATATGGGGAGGAACTAGATCCAACTCGGTTTTACAGTGAAAACTGCAGGAACTTCAAACCAGCACTAGGAAACAGACTGAGAAACCAGAGTAAAGTTTCTCCTACAACCCGTTCCCTTGGTGTTAGATGAACGAACGTCTTTGTACATGCTCATTTCTGAGAGATAAGTGTGTGTGAAAGCCGTCCTTCACCTAGCTTGTTGGGAATACAAAGTTTCTTTTCAGTTGCAAACTCCATTCCATACATATATATGGGGAGGTACAAGCTGCAAATCGGTTTTACAGTGAAAACTGCAGGAACTTCAAACCGGCACTAGGAAACAGACTGAGAAACAGAGAAAAAGTGTCTCCTGCAACACTTTCCCTTGGTGCTAGATGTACGAACGTCTCTGTACATGCTCATTTCTGAGAGATAAGTGTGTGTGAAAGCCGTCCTTCACCTAGCTTGTTGGGAACACAAAGTTTCTTTTCAGTTGCAAACTCCATTCCATACATGTATATGGGGAGGTACTAGCTCCAACACGGTTTTACAGTGAAAACTGCAGGAACTTCAAACCGGCACTAGGAAACAGACTGAGAAAGCAGAGAAAAAGTGTCTCCTGCAACCCGTTCCCTTGGTGCTAGATGAACGAACGTCTCTCCACTTGCTCAGTTCTGAGAGATATGTGTGTGTGAAAGCCGTCCTTCATTTAGCTTCTTGGGAACACAAAGTTTCTTTTCAGTTGCAAACTCCTTTCCTTACATATATATGGGGAGGTACAAGCTCCAACTCTGTTTTACAGTGAAAACTGCAGGAACTTCAAACCGGCACTAGGAAACAGACTGAGAAAGCAGAGAAAAAGTGTCTCTAGCAAACCGTTCCCTTAGTCCTAGACCAACGAAAGTCTCTCCACTTCCTCATTTCTGAGAGATAAGTATGTGTGAAAGCCGTCCTTCACTTAGCTTGTTTGAAACACAAAGTTTCTTTTCAGTTGCAAACTCCAATCCATGCATATATATGGGGAGGAACTAGATCCAACTCGGTTTTACAGTGAAAACTGCAGGAACTTCAAACCAGCACTAGGAAACAGACTGAGAAACCAGAGTAAAATTTCTCCTACAACCCGTTCCCTTGGTGTTAGATGAACGAACGTCTTTGTACATGCTCATTTCTGAGAGATAAGTGTGTGTGAAAGCCGTCCTTCACCTAGCTTGTTGGGAATACAAAGTTTCTTTTCAGTTGCAAACTCCATTCCATACATATATATGGGGAGGTACAAGCTGCAAATCGGTTTTACAGTGAAAACTGCAGGAACTTCAAACCGGCACTAGGAAACAGACTGAGAAACAGAGAAAAAGTGTCTCCTGCAACACTTTCCCTTGGTGCTAGATGTACGAACGTCTCTGTACATGCTCATTTCTGAGAGATAAGTGTGTGTGAAAGCCGTCCTTCACCTAGCTTGTTGGGAACACAAAGTTTCTTTTCAGTTGCAAACTCCATTCCATACATGTATATGGGGAGGTACTAGCTCCAACACGGTTTTACAGTGAAAACTGCAGGAACTTCAAACCGGCACTAGGAAACAGACTGAGAAAGCAGAGAAAAAGTGTCTCCTGCAACCCGTTCCCTTGGTGCTAGATGAACGAACGTCTCTCCACTTGCTCAGTTCTGAGAGATAACTGTGTGTGAAAGCCGTCCTTCACCTAGCTTGTTGGGAACACAAAGTTTCTTTTCAGTTGCAAACTCCATTCCATACATATATATGGGGAGGTACAAGCTCCATCTAGGTTTTACAGTGAAAACTGCAGGAACTTGGAACCGGCACTAGGAAACAGACTGAGAAAGCAGAGAAAAAGTTTCTCCTGCAACCCGTTCCCTTGGTGCTAGATGAACGAACGTCTCTGTACATGCTCAGTTCTTAGAGATATGTGTGTGTGAAAGCCGTCCTTCACCTAGCTTGTTGGGAACACAAAGTTTCTTTTCAGTTGCAAACTCCAATCCATGCATATATATGGGGAGGTACTAGCTCCAACTCGGTTTTACAGTGAAAACTGCAGGAACTTCAAACCGGCACTAGGAAAAAGACTGAGAAAGCAGAGAAAAAGTGTCTCCTGCAACCCTTTCTCTTGGTGCTAGATGAACGAACGTCTCTGTACATGCTCATTTCTGAGAGATAAGTGTGTGTGAAAGCCGTCCTTCACCTAGCTTGTTGGGAACACAAAGTTTCATTTCAGTTGCAAACTCCATTCCATACATACATATGGGGAGTTACAAGCTCCAACTCGGTTTTACAGTGAAAACTGCAGGAACTTCAAACCGGCACTAGGAAACAGACTGAGAAAGCAGAGAAAAATTGTCTCCTGCAACCCGTTCCCTTGGTGCTAGATGAACGAATGTCTCTCCACTTGCTCAGTTCTGAGAGATAAGTGTGTGTGAAAGCCGTCCTTCACCTAGCTTGTTGGGAACACAAAGTTTCTTTTCAGTTGCAAACACCGTTCCAAACATATATATGGGGAGGTACAAGCTGCAAATCGGTTTTACAGTGAAAACTGCAAGAACGTCAAACCGGCACTAGGAAACAGACTGAGAAAGCAGAGAAAAAGTTTCCCCTGCAACCCTTTCTCTTGGTGCTAGATGAACGAACGTCTCTGTACATGTTCATTTCTGAGAGATAAGTGTGTGTGAAAGCCGTCCTTCACCTAGCTTGTTGGGAACACAAAGTTTCATTTCAGTTGCAAACTCCATTCCATACATGTATAAGGGGAGGTACAAGCTGCAAATCGATTTTACAGTGAAAACAGCAGGAACTTCAAACCGGCACTAGGAAACAGACTGAGAAAGCAGAGAAAAAGTGTCTCCTGCAACCCTATCCCTTGGTGCTAGATGAACGAACGTCTCTGTACATGCTCATTTCTGAGAGATAAGTGTGTGTGAAAGCCGTCCTTCACCTAGCTGTTTGGGAACACAAAGTTTCATTTCAGTTGCAAACTCAATTCCATACATGTATATGGGGAGGTACAAGCTGCAAATCGGTTTTACAGTGAAAACTGCAGGAACTTCAAACCGGCACTAGGAAACAGACTGAGAAAGCAGAGTAAAAGTGTCTCCTGCAACTCGTTCCTTTAGTGCTAGATGAACGAACGTCCCTCTACATGATCAGTTCTTAGAGATGTGTGTGTGTGAAAGCCGTCCTTCAACTAGCTTGTTGGGAACACAAAGTTTCTTTTCAGTTGCAAACTCCATTCCATACATATATATGGGGAGGTACAAGCTCCAACTCGGTTTTACTGTGAAAACCGCAGGAACATCAAACAAGCACTAGGAAACAGACTGAGAAAGCAGAGAAAAAGTGTCTCCTGTAACCCGTTTCCTTGCTGCTAGATGAACGAACGTCTCTCCACTTGCTCAGTTCTGAGAGATAAGTGTGTGTGAAAGCCGTACTTCACCTAGATTGTTGGGAACACAAAGTTTCTTTTCAGTTGTAAACACCGTTCCATACATACATATGGGGAGGTACAAGCTCCAACTCGGTTTCACAGTGAAAACTGCAGGAACTTCAAACCGGCACTAGGAAACAGACTGAGAAAGCAGAGAAAAAGTGTCTCTAGCAACCCGTTCCCTTGGTGCTACATGAACGAAAGTCTCTCCACTTCCTCAGTTCTGAGAGATAAGTGTGTGTGAAAGCCGTCCTTCAACTAGCTTGTTTGGAACACAAAGTTTCTTTTCAGTTGCAAACTCCAATCCATGCATATATATGGGGAGGTACTAGCTCCAACTCGGTTTTACAGTGAAAACTGCAGGAACTTCAAACCGGCACTAGGAAACATACTGAGAAAGCAGAGAAAAAGTGTCTCCTGCAACCCTTTCTCTTGGTGCTAGATGAACGAACGTCTCTGTACATGCTCATTTTTTAGAGAAAAGTGTGTGTGAAAGCCGTCCTTCACCTAGCTTGTTGGGAACACAAAGTTTCATTTCAGTTGCAAACTCCATTCCATACATGTATATGGGGAGGTACAAGCTGCAAATCGGTTTTACAGTGAAAACTGCAGGAACTTCAAACCGGCACTAGGAAACAGACTGAGAAACAGAGAAAAAGTGTCTCCTGCAACACTTTCCCTTGGTGCTAGATGTACGAACGTCTCTGTACATGCTCATTTCTGAGAGATAAGTGTGTGTGAAAGCCGTCCTTCACCTAGCTTGTTGGGAACACAAAGTTTCTTTTCAGTTGCAAACTCCATTCCATACATGTATATGGGGAGGTACTAGCTCCAACACGGTTTTACAGTGAAAACTGCAGGAACTTCAAACCGGCACTAGGAAACAGACTGAGAAAGCAGAGAAAAAGTGTCTCCTGCAACCCGTTCCCTTGGTGCTAGATGAACGAACGTCTCTCCACTTGCTCAGTTCTGAGAGATAACTGTGTGTGAAAGCCGTCCTTCACCTAGCTTGTTGGGAACACAAAGTTTCTTTTCAGTTGCAAACTCCATTCCATACATATATATGGGGAGGTACAAGCTCCATCTAGGTTTTACAGTGAAAACTGCAGGAACTTGGAACCGGCACTAGGAAACAGACTGAGAAAGCAGAGAAAAAGTTTCTCCTGCAACCCGTTCCCTTGGTGCTAGATGAACGAACGTCTCTGTACATGCTCAGTTCTTAGAGATATGTGTGTGTGAAAGCCGTCCTTCACCTAGCTTGTTGGGAACACAAAGTTTCTTTTCAGTTGCAAACTCCAATCCATGCATATATATGGGGAGGTACTAGCTCCAACTCGGTTTTACAGTGAAAACTGCAGGAACTTCAAACCGGCACTAGGAAAAAGACTGAGAAAGCAGAGAAAAAGTGTCTCCTGCAACCCTTTCTCTTGGTGCTAGATGAACGAACGTCTCTGTACATGCTCATTTCTGAGAGATAAGTGTGTGTGAAAGCCGTCCTTCACCTAGCTTGTTGGGAACACAAAGTTTCATTTCAGTTGCAAACTCCATTCCATACATACATATGGGGAGTTACAAGCTCCAACTCGGTTTTACAGTGAAAACTGCAGGAACTTCAAACCGGCACTAGGAAACAGACTGAGAAAGCAGAGAAAAATTGTCTCCTGCAACCCGTTCCCTTGGTGCTAGATGAACGAATGTCTCTCCACTTGCTCAGTTCTGAGAGATAAGTGTGTGTGAAAGCCGTCCTTCACCTAGCTTGTTGGGAACACAAAGTTTCTTTTCAGTTGCAAACACCGTTCCAAACATATATATGGGGAGGTACAAGCTGCAAATCGGTTTTACAGTGAAAACTGCAAGAACGTCAAACCGGCACTAGGAAACAGACTGAGAAAGCAGAGAAAAAGTTTCCCCTGCAACCCTTTCTCTTGGTGCTAGATGAACGAACGTCTCTGTACATGTTCATTTCTGAGAGATAAGTGTGTGTGAAAGCCGTCCTTCACCTAGCTTGTTGGGAACACAAAGTTTCATTTCAGTTGCAAACTCCATTCCATACATGTATAAGGGGAGGTACAAGCTGCAAATCGATTTTACAGTGAAAACAGCAGGAACTTCAAACCGGCACTAGGAAACAGACTGAGAAAGCAGAGAAAAAGTGTCTCCTGCAACCCTATCCCTTGGTGCTAGATGAACGAACGTCTCTGTACATGCTCATTTCTGAGAGATAAGTGTGTGTGAAAGCCGTCCTTCACCTAGCTGTTTGGGAACACAAAGTTTCATTTCAGTTGCAAACTCAATTCCATACATGTATATGGGGAGGTACAAGCTGCAAATCGGTTTTACAGTGAAAACTGCAGGAACTTCAAACCGGCACTAGGAAACAGACTGAGAAAGCAGAGTAAAAGTGTCTCCTGCAACTCGTTCCTTTAGTGCTAGATGAACGAACGTCCCTCTACATGATCAGTTCTTAGAGATGTGTGTGTGTGAAAGCCGTCCTTCAACTAGCTTGTTGGGAACACAAAGTTTCTTTTCAGTTGCAAACTCCATTCCATACATATATATGGGGAGGTACAAGCTCCAACTCGGTTTTACTGTGAAAACCGCAGGAACATCAAACAAGCACTAGGAAACAGACTGAGAAAGCAGAGAAAAAGTGTCTCCTGTAACCCGTTTCCTTGCTGCTAGATGAACGAACGTCTCTCCACTTGCTCAGTTCTGAGAGATAAGTGTGTGTGAAAGCCGTACTTCACCTAGATTGTTGGGAACACAAAGTTTCTTTTCAGTTGTAAACACCGTTCCATACATACATATGGGGAGGTACAAGCTCCAACTCGGTTTCACAGTGAAAACTGCAGGAACTTCAAACCGGCACTAGGAAACAGACTGAGAAAGCAGAGAAAAAGTGTCTCTAGCAACCCGTTCCCTTGGTGCTACATGAACGAAAGTCTCTCCACTTCCTCAGTTCTGAGAGATAAGTGTGTGTGAAAGCCGTCCTTCAACTAGCTTGTTTGGAACACAAAGTTTCTTTTCAGTTGCAAACTCCAATCCATGCATATATATGGGGAGGTACTAGCTCCAACTCGGTTTTACAGTGAAAACTGCAGGAACTTCAAACCGGCACTAGGAAACATACTGAGAAAGCAGAGAAAAAGTGTCTCCTGCAACCCTTTCTCTTGGTGCTAGATGAACGAACGTCTCTGTACATGCTCATTTTTTAGAGAAAAGTGTGTGTGAAAGCCGTCCTTCACCTAGCTTGTTGGGAACACAAAGTTTCATTTCAGTTGCAAACTCCATTCCATACATGTATATGGGGAGGTACAAGCTGCAAATCGGTTTTACAGTGAAAACTGCAGGAAATTCAAACCGGCACTAGGAAACAGACTGAGAAAGCAGAGAAAAAGTGTCTCCTGCAACCCGTTCCCTTGGTGCTAGATGAACGAACGTCTCTACACTTGCTGATTTCTGAGAGATATGTGTGTGTGAAAGCCGTCCTTCACCTAGCTTGTTGGGAACACAAAGTTTCTTTTCAGTTGCAAATTCCATTCCATACATGTATATGGGAAGGTACTAGCTCCAACTCGGTTTTACAGTGAAAACTGCAGGAACTTCAAACCAGCAGTAGGAAACAGACTGAGAAAGCAGAGAAAACGTGTCTCCTGCAACCCGTTCCCTTGGTACTAGATGAACGAACGTCTCTAAACTTGCTCAGTTCTGAGAGATAAGTGTGTGTGAAAGCCGTACTTCACCTAGCTTGTTGGGAACACAAAGATTCTTTTCAGTTGCAAAAACCGTTCCATACATATATATGGGGAGGTACAAGCTCCAACTCAGTTTTACAGTGAAAACTGCAGGAACTTCAAACCGGAAATAGGAAACAGACTAAGAAAGCAGAGAAAAAGTGTCTCTAGCAACCCTTTCCCTTGGTGCTAGATGAACGAAATTCTCTCCACTTCCTCATTTCTGAGAGATAATTGTGTGTGAAGCCGTCCTTCACAAAGCTTGTTTGGAACACAAAGTTTGTTTTCAGTTGCAAACTCCAATGCATGCATATATATGGGGAGGTACAAGCTCCAACTCGGTTTTACAGTGAAAAAGGTAGGAATTTCAAACCGGCACTAGGAAACAGACTGAGAAAGCAGAGAAAAAGTGTCTCCTGTAACCCTTTCCCTTGCTGCTAGATGAACGAACGTCTCTCCACTTGCTCAGTTCTGAGGGTTAAGTGTGTGTGAAAGCCGTCCTTCACCTAGCATGTTGGGAACACAAAGTTTCTTTTCAGTTGCAAACACCGTTCCAAACATATATATGGGGAGGTACAAGCTGCAAATCGGTTTTACAGTGAAAACTGCAGGAACTTCAAATCGGCACTAGGAAAAAGACTGAGAAAGCAGAGAAAAAGTGTCTCCTGCAACCCGTTCCCTTGGTGCTAGATGAACGAACGTCTCTCCACTTGCTCAGTTCTGAGAGATAAGTGTGTGTGAAAGCCGTCCTTCACCTAGCTTGTTGGGAACACAAAGTTTCTTTTCAGTTGCAAACTCCATTCCATACATATATATGGGGAGGTACAAGCTCCATCTCGGTTTTACAGTGAAAACTGCAGGAACTTCAAACCGGCACTAGAAAACAGACTGAGAAAGCAGAGAAAAAGTGTCTCCTACAACCCTTTCCCTTGGTGCTAGATGAACGAACGTCTCTCCACTTGCTCAGTTCTGAGAGATAAATGTGTGTGAAAGCCGTCCTTCACCTAGCTTGTTGGGAACACAAAGTTTCTTTTCAGATGCAAACTCCATTCCATACATGCGTATGGGGAGGTACTAGCTCCAACTCGGTTTTACAGTGAAAACTGCAGGAACTTCAAACCGGCACTAGGAAACAGACTGAGAAAGCAGAGAAAAAGTGTCTCCTACAACCCGTTCCCTTGGTGCTAGATGAACGAACGTCTCTCCACTTGCTCAGTTCTGAGAGATAAATGTGTGTGAAAGCCGTCCTTCACCTAGCTTGTTGGGAACACAAAGTTTCTTTTCAGATGCAAACTCCATTCCATACATGCGTATGGGGAGGTACTAGCTCCAACTCGGTTTTACAGTGAAAACTGCAGGAACTTCAAAACGGCACTAGGAAACAGACTGAGAAAGCAGAGAAAAAGTGTCTCCTGTAACCCTTTCCCTTGCTGCTAGATGAATGAACGTCTCTGTACATGCTCATTTCTGAGAGATAAGTGTGTGTGAAAGCCGTCCTTCACCAAGCTTGTTGGGAACACAAACTTTCTTTTCAGTTGCAAACTCCATTCCATACATATATATGGGGAGGTACAAGCTCCAACTCGGTTTTACAGTGAAAAAGTTAGGAACTTCAAACCGGCACTAGGAAACAGACTGAGAAAGCAGAGAAAAAGTGTCTCCTGTAACCCTTTCCCTTGCTGCTAGATGAACGAACGTCTCTCTACTTGCTCAGTTCTGAGGGTTAAGTGTGTGTGAAAGCCGTCCTTCACCTAGCTTGTTGGGAACACATAGTTTCTTTTCAGTTGCAAACACCGTTCCAAACATATATATGGGGAGGTACAAGCTGCAAATCGGTTTTACAGTGAAAACTGCAGGAACTTCAAACCGGCACTAGGAAAAAGACTGAGAAAGCAGAGAAAAAGTGTCTCCTGCAACACGTTCCCTTGGTGCTAGATGAACGAACGTCTCTCCACTTGCTCAGTTCTGAGAGATAAGTGTGTGTTAAAGCCGTCCTTCACCTAGCTTGTTGGGAACACAATGTTTCTTTTCAGTTGCAAACTCCATTCCATACATGTATATGGGAAGGTACAAGCTCCAACTCGGTTTTACAGTGAAAACTGCAGGAACTTCAAACCAGCAGTAGGAAACAGACTGAGAAAGCAGAGAAAACGTGTTTCCTGCAACCCGTTCCCTTGGTACTAGATGAACGAACGTCTCTCCACTTGCTCAGTTCTGAGAGATAAGTGTGTGTGAAAGCCGTCCTTCACCTAGCTTGTTGGGAACACAAAGTTTCTTTTCAGTTGCAAACTCCATTCCATACATATATATGGGGAGGTACAAGCTCCATCTCGGTTTTACAGTGAAAACTGCAGGAACTTCAAACCGGCACTAGAAAACAGACTGAGAAAGCAGAGAAAAAGTGTCTCCGGCAACCCGTTCCCTTGGTGCTAGATGAACGAACGTCTCTCCACTTGCTCAGTTCTGAGAGATAAGTGTGTGTGAAAGCCGTCCTTCACCTAGCTTGTTGGGAACACAAAGTTTCTTTTCAGATGCAAACTCCATTAAATACATGTGTATGGGGAGGTACTAGCTCCAACTCGGTTTTACAGTGAAAACTGCAGGAACTTCAAACCGGCACTAGGAACCAGACTGAGAAAGTAGAGAAAAAGTGTCTCCTGCAACCCATTCCCTTGGTGCTAGATAAACGAACGTCTCTCCACTTGCTCAGTTCTGAGAGATAAGTGTGTGTTAAAGCCGTCCTTCACCTAGCTTGTTGGGAACACAATGTTTCTTTTCAGTTGCAAACTCCATTCCATACATGTATATGGGAAGGTACAAGCTCCAACTCGGTTTTACAGTGAAAACTGCAGGAACTTCAAACCAGCAGTAGGAAACAGACTGAGAAAGCAGAGAAAACGTGTTTCCTGCAACCCGTTCCCTTGGTACTAGATGAACGAACGTCTCTCCACTTGCTCAGTTCTGAGAGATAAGTGTGTGTGAAAGCCGTCCTTCACCTAGCTTGTTGGGAACACAAATTTTCTTTTCAGTTGCAAACTCCATTCCATACATATATATGGGGAGGTACAAGCTCCATCTCGGTTTTACAGTGAAAACTGCAGGAACTTCAAACCGGCACTAGAAAACAGACTGAGAAAGCAGAGAAAAAGTGTCTCCGGCAACCCGTTCCCTTGGTGCTAGGTGAACGAACGTCTCTCCACTTGCTCAGTTCTGAGAGATAAGTGTGTGTGAAAGCCGTCCTTCACCTAGCTTGTTGGGAACACAAAGTTTCTTTTCAGATGCAAACTCCATTAAATACATGTGTATGGGGAGGTACTAGCTCCAACTCGGTTTTACAGTGAAAACTGCAGGAACTTCAAACCGGCACTAGGAAACAGACTGAGAAAGCAGAGAAAAAGTGTCTCCTGCAACCCGTTCCCTTGGTGCTAGATGAACGAACGTCTCTCCACTTGCTCAGTTCTGAGAGATAATTGTGTGTGAAAGCCGTCCTTCACCTAGCTTGTTGGGAACACAAAGTTTCTTTTCAGTTGCAAACACCATTCCATACATATATATGGGAAGGTACAAGCTCCATCTCTGTTTTACAGTGAAAACTGCAGGAACTTCAAACCGGCACTAGGAAACAGACTGAGAAAGCAGAGAAAAAGCGTCTACTGCAACCCGTTCCCTTGGTGCTAGGTGAACGAACGTCTCTCCACTTGCTCAGTTCTGAGAGATAAGTGTGTGTGAAAGCCGTCCTTCACCTAGCTTGTTGGGAACACAAAGTTTCTTTTCAGTTGCAAAGTCCATTATATACATATATATGGGGAGGTACAAGCTCCATCTCGGTTTTACAGTGAAAACTGCAGGAACTTCAAACCGGCACTAGGAAACAGACTGAGAAAGCAGAGAAAAAGTGTCTCCTGCAACCCGTTCCCTTGGTGCTAGATGAACGAACGTCTCTCCACTTGCTCAGTTCTGAGAGATAAGTGTGTGTGAAAGCCGTCCTTCACCTAGCTTTTTGCGAACACAAAGTTTCTTTTCAGTTGCAAACTGCACTCCTTACATGTATATGGGGAGGTACTAGCTCCAACTCGGTTTTACAGTGAAAACTGCAGGAACTTCAAATCGGCACTAGGAAACAGACTGAGAAAGTAGAGAAAAAGTGTCTCCTGCAACCCATTCCCTTGGTGCTAGATAAACGAACGTCTCTCCACTTGCTCAGTTCTGAGAGATAAGTGTGTGTGAAAGCCGTACTTCACCTAGCTTGTTGGGAACACAAAGTTTCTTTTCAGTTGCAAACTCCATTCCATACACATATATATGTGGAGGTACTAGCTCCAACTCGGTTTTACAGTGAAAACTGCAGGAACTTCCAACCGGCACTAGGAAACAGACTGAGGAAGCAGAGAAAAAGTGTCTCCTGCAACCCGTTCCCATGGTGCTAGATGAACGAACGTCTCTCCACTTGCTCAGTTCTGAGAGATAAGTGTGTGTGAAAGCCGTCCTTCACGTAGCTTGTTGGGAACACAAAGTTTCTTTTCAGTTGCAAACACCGATCCATACATATATATGGGGAGGTACAAGCTCCAACTCGGTTTTACAGTGAAAACTGCAGGAACTTCTAACCGGCACTAGGAAACAGACTGAGAAAGCAGAGAAAAAGTGTCTCTAGAAACCCGTTCCCTTGGTGCTAGATGAACGAAAGTCTCTCCACTTCCTCACTTCTGAGAGATAAGTGTGTGTGAAAGCCGTCCTTCACCTAGCTTGTTTGGAACACAAAGTTTCTTTTCAGTTGCAAACTCCAATCCATGCATATATATGGGGAGGTCCTAGCTCCAAATCGGTTTTACAGTGAAAACTGCAGGAACTTCCAACCGGCACTAGGAAACAGACTGAGAAACCAGAGTAAATGTGTCTCCTGCAAACCGATCCCTTGGTGCTAGATGAATGAACGTCTCTGTACATGCTCATTTCTGAGAGATAAGTGTGTGTTAAAGCCGTCCTTCACCTAGCTTGTTGGGAACACAATGTTTCTTTTCAATTGCAAACTCCATTCCATACATGTATATGGGAAGGTACTAGCTCCATCTCGGTTTTACAGTGAAAACTGCAGGAACTTCAAACCGGCACTAGGAAACAGACTGAGAAAGCTGAGAAAAAGTGTCTCCTGCAACCCGTTCCCTTGGTACTAGATGAACGAACGTCTCTCCACTTGCTCAGTTCTGAGAGATATGTGTGTGTGAAAGCCGTCCTTCACCTAGCTTGTTGGGAACACAAAGTTTCTTTTCAGTTGCAAACCCCATTCCATACATATATATGGGGAGATGCAAGCTCCATCTCGGTTTTACAGTGAAAACTGCAGGAACTTCAAACCGGCACTAGAAAAGAGACTGAGAAAGCAGAGAAAATGTGTCTCCTGCAACCCGTTCCCTTGGTGCTAGATGAACGAACGTCTCTCCACTTGCTAAGTTCTGAGAGATAATTGTGTGTGAAAGCCGTCCTTCACCTAGCTTGTTGGGAACACAAAGTTTCTTTTCAGATGCAAACTCCATTCCATACATGTATATTGGGAGGTACTAGCTCCAACTCGCTTTTACAGTGAAAACTGCAGGAACTTCAAACCGGCACTAGGAAACAGACTGAGAAAGCAGAGAAAAAGTGTCTCCTGCAACCCGTTCCCTTGGTGCTAGATGAACGAACGTCTCTCCACTTGCTCAGTTCTGAGAGATAATTGTGTGTGAAAGCCGTCCTTCACCTAGCTTGTTGGGAACACAAAGTTTCTTTTCAGTTGCAAACTCCATTCCATACATATTTATGGGGAGGTACAAGCTCCATCTCGGTTTTACAGTGAAAACTGCAGGAACTTCAAACCGGCACTAGGAAACAGACTGAGAAAGCAGAGAAAAAGTGTCTCCTGCAACCCGTTCCCTTGGTGCTAGATGAACGAACGTCTCTCCACTTGCTCATTTCTGAGAGATAAGTGTGTGTGAAAGCCGTCCTTCAACTAGCTTGTTGGGAACACAAAGTTTCTTTTCAGTTGCAAACTCCATTCCATACATATATATGGGGAGGTGCAAACTCCATCTCGGTTTTACAGTGAAAACTGCAGGAACTTCAAACCGGCACTAGAAAACAGACTGAGAAAGCAGAGAAAAAGTGTCTCCTGCAACCCGTTCCCTTGGTGCTAGATGAACGAACGTCTCTCCACTTGCTCAGTTCTGAGAGATAAGTGTGTGTGAAAGCCGACCTTCACCTAGCTTGTTGGGAACACAAAGTTTCTTTTCAGATGCAAACTCCATTCCATACATATATATGGGGAGGTACTAGCTCCAACTCGGTTTTACAGTGAAAACTGCAGGAACTTCAAACCGGCACTAGGAAACAGACTGAGAAAGCAGAGAAAAAGTGTCTCCTGCAACCCGTTCCCTTGGTGCTAGATGAACCAACGTCTCTCCACTTGCTCAGTTCTGAGAGATAATTGTGTGTGAAAGCCGTCCTTCACCTAGCTTGTTGGGAACACAAAGTTTCTTTTCAGTTGCAAACTCCATTCCATACATATATATGGGGAGGTACAAGCTCCATCTCGGTTTTACAGTGAAAACTGCAGGAACTTCAAACCGGCACTAGGAAAAAGACTGAGAAAGCAGAGAAAAAGTGTCTCCTGCAACCCGTTCCCTTGGTGCTAGATGAACGAACGTCTCTCCACTTGCTCAGTTCTGAGAGATAAGTGTGTGTGAAAGCCGTTATTCACCTAGCTTGTTGGGAACACAAAGTTTCTTTTCAGTTGCAAAGTCCATTCCATACATATATATGGGGAGGTACAAGCTCCATCTCGGTTTTACAGTGAAAACTGCAGGAACTTCAAACCGGCACTAGGAAACAGCCTGAGAAAGCAGAGAAAAAGTGTCTCCTGCAACCCGTTCCCTTGGTGCTAGATGAACGAACGTCTCTCCACTTGCTCAGTTCTGAGAGATAAGTGTGTGTGAAAGCCGTCCTTCACCTAGCTTTTTGCGAACACAAAGTTTCTTTTCAGTTGCAAACACCGTTCCATACATATATATGGGGAGGTACAATCTCCAACTCGGTTTTACAGTGAAAACTGCAGGAACTTCTAACCGGCACTAGGAAACAGACTGAGAAAGCAGAGAAAAAGTGTCTCTAGAAACCCGTTCCCTTGGTGCTAGATGAACGAAAGTCTCTCCACTTCCTCAGTTCTGAGAGATAAGTGTGTGTGAAAGCCGTCCTTAACCTAGCTTGTTTGGAACACAAAGTTTCTTTTCAGTTGCTAACTCCAATCCATGCATATATATGGGGAGGTCCTAGCTCCAAATCGGTTTTACAGTGAAAACTGCAGGAACTTCCAACCGGCACTAGGAAACAGACTGAGAAACCAGAGTAAAAGTGTCTCCTGCAAACCGATCCCTTGGTGCTAGATGAATGAATGTCTCTGTACATGCTCATTTCTGAGAGATAAGTGTGTGTTAAAGCCGTCCTTCACCTAGCTTGTTGGGAACACAATGTTTCTTTTCAGTTGCAAACTCCATTCCATACATGTATATGGGAAGGTACTAGCTCCATCTCGGTTTTACAGTGAAAACTGCAGGAACTTCAAACCGGCACTAGGAAACAGACTGAGAAAGCAGAGAAAAAGTGTCTCCTGCAACCCGTTCCCTTGGTACTAGATGAACGAACGTCTCTCCACTTGCTGAGTTCCGAGAGATAAGTGTGTGTGAAAGCCGTCCTTCACCTAGCTTGTTGGGAACACAAAGTTTCTTTTCAGTTGCAAACCCCATTCCATACATATATATGGGGAGATGCAAGCTCCATCTCGGTTTTACAGTGAAAACTGCAGGAACTTCAAACCGGCACTAGAAAAGAGACTGAGAAAGCAGAGAAAATGTGTCTCCTGCAACCCGTTCCCTTGGTGCTAGATGAACGAACGTCTCTCCACTTGCTAAGTTCTGAGAGATAATTGTGTGTGAAAGCCGTCCTTCACCTAGCTTGTTGGGAACACAAAGTTTCTTTTCAGATGCAAACTCCATTCCATACATGTATATTGGGAGGTACTAGCTCCAACTCGCTTTTACAGTGAAAACTGCAGGAACTTCAAACCGGCACTAGGAAACAGACTGAGAAAGCAGAGAAAAAGTGTCTCCTGCAACCCGTTCCCTTGGTGCTAGATGAACGAACGTCTCTCCACTTGCTCAGTTCTGAGAGATAATTGTGTGTGAAAGCCGTCCTTCACCTAGCTTGTTGGGAACACAAAGTTTCTTTTCAGTTGCAAACTCCATTCCATACATATTTATGGGGAGGTACAAGCTCCATCTCGGTTTTACAGTGAAAACTGCAGGAACTTCAAACCGGCACTAGGAAACAGACTGAGAAAGCAGAGAAAAAGTGTCTCCTGCAACCCGTTCCCTTGGTGCTAGATGAACGAACGTCTCTCCACTTGCTCAGTTCTGAGAGATAAGTGTGTGTGAAAGCCGTCCTTCAACTAGCTTGTTGGGAACACAAAGTTTCTTTTCAGTTGCAAACTCCATTCCATACATATATATGGGGAGGTGCAAACTCCATCTCGGTTTTACAGTGAAAACTGCAGGAACTTCAAACCGGCACTAGAAAACAGACTGAGAAAGCAGAGAAAAAGTGTCTCCTGCAACCCGTTCCCTTGGTGCTAGATGAACGAACGTCTCTCCACTTGCTCAGTTCTGAGAGATAAGTGTGTGTGAAAGCCGACCTTCACCTAGCTTGTTGGGAACACAAAGTTTCTTTTCAGATGCAAACTCCATTCCATACATATATATGGGGAGGTACTAGCTCCAACTCGGTTTTACAGTGAAAACTGCAGGAACTTCAAACCGGCACTAGGAAACAGACTGAGAAAGCAGAGAAAAAGTGTCTCCTGCAACCCGTTCCCTTGGTGCTAGATGAACCAACGTCTCTCCACTTGCTCAGTTCTGAGAGATAATTGTGTGTGAAAGCCGTCCTTCACCTAGCTTGTTGGGAACACAAAGTTTCTTTTCAGTTGCAAACTCCATTCCATACATATATATGGGGAGGTACAAGCTCCATCTCGGTTTTACAGTGAAAACTGCAGGAACTTCAAACCGGCACTAGGAAAAAGACTGAGAAAGCAGAGAAAAAGTGTCTCCTGCAACCCGTTCCCTTGGTGCTAGATGAACGAACGTCTCTCCACTTGCTCAGTTCTGAGAGATAAGTGTGTGTGAAAGCCGTTATTCACCTAGCTTGTTGGGAACACAAAGTTTCTTTTCAGTTGCAAAGTCCATTCCATACATATATATGGGGAGGTACAAGCTCCATCTCGGTTTTACAGTGAAAACTGCAGGAACTTCAAACCGGCACTAGGAAACAGCCTGAGAAAGCAGAGAAAAAGTGTCTCCTGCAACCCGTTCCCTTGGTGCTAGATGAACGAACGTCTCTCCACTTGCTCAGTTCTGAGAGATAAGTGTGTGTGAAAGCCGTCCTTCACCTAGCTTTTTGCGAACACAAAGTTTCTTTTCAGTTGCAAACACCGTTCCATACATATATATGGGGAGGTACAATCTCCAACTCGGTTTTACAGTGAAAACTGCAGGAACTTCTAACCGGCACTAGGAAACAGACTGAGAAAGCAGAGAAAAAGTGTCTCTAGAAACCCGTTCCCTTGGTGCTAGATGAACGAAAGTCTCTCCACTTCCTCAGTTCTGAGAGATAAGTGTGTGTGAAAGCCGTCCTTAACCTAGCTTGTTTGGAACACAAAGTTTCTTTTCAGTTGCTAACTCCAATCCATGCATATATATGGGGAGGTCCTAGCTCCAAATCGGTTTTACAGTGAAAACTGCAGGAACTTCCAACCGGCACTAGGAAACAGACTGAGAAACCAGAGTAAAAGTGTCTCCTGCAAACCGATCCCTTGGTGCTAGATGAATGAATGTCTCTGTACATGCTCATTTCTGAGAGATAAGTGTGTGTTAAAGCCGTCCTTCACCTAGCTTGTTGGGAACACAATGTTTCTTTTCAGTTGCAAACTCCATTCCATACATGTATATGGGAAGGTACTAGCTCCATCTCGGTTTTACAGTGAAAACTGCAGGAACTTCAAACCGGCACTAGGAAACAGACTGAGAAAGCAGAGAAAAAGTGTCTCCTGCAACCCGTTCCCTTGGTACTAGATGAACGAACGTCTCTCCACTTGCTGAGTTCCGAGAGATAAGTGTGTGTGAAAGCCGTCCTTCACCTAGCTTGTTGGGAACACAAAGTTTCTTTTCAGTTGCAAACCCCATTCCATACATATATATGGGGAGGTGCAAGCTCCATCTCGGTTTTACAGTGAAAACTGCAGGAACTTCAAACCGGCACTAGAAAACAGACTGAGAAAGCAGAGAAAAAGTGTCTCCTGCAACCCGTTCCCTTGGTGCTAGATGAACGAACGTCTCTCCACTTGCTAAGTTCTGAGAGATAATTGTGTGTGAAAGCCGTCCTTCACCTAGCTTGTTGGGAACACAAAGTTTCTTTTCAGAAGCAAACTCCATTCCATACATGTATATTGGGAGGTACTAGCTCCAACTCGCTTTTACAGTGAAAACTGCAGGAACTTCAAACCGGCACTAGGAAACAGACTGAGAAAGCAGAGAAAAAGTGTCTCCTGCAACCCGTTCCCTTGGTGCTAGATGAACGAACGTCTCTCCACTTGCTCAGTTCTGAGAGATAATTGTGTGTGAAAGCCGTCCTTCACCTAGCTTGTTGGGAACACAAAGTTTCTTTTCAGTTGCAAACTCCATTCCATACATATATATGGGGAGGTACAAGCTCCATCTCGGTTTTACAGTGAAAACTGCAGGAACTTCAAACCGGCACTAGGAAACAGACTGAGAAAGCAGAGAAAAAGTGTCTCCTGCAACCCGTTCCCTTGGTGCTAGATGAACGAACGTCTCTCCACTTGCTCAGTTCTGAGAGATAAGTGTGTGTGAAAGCCGTCCTTCACCTAGCTTTTTGCGAACACAAAGTTTCTTTTCAGTTGCAAACTCCATTCCATACATATATATGGGGAGGTGCAAGCTCCATCTCGGTTTTACAGTGAAAACTGCAGGAACTTCAAACCGGCACTAGAAAACAGACTGAGAAAGCAGAGAAAAAGTGTCTCCTGCAACCCGTTCCCTTGGTGCTAGATGAACGAACGTCTCTCCACTTGCTCAGTTCTGAGAGATAAGTGTGTGTGAAAGCCGACCTTCACCTAGCTTGTTGGGAACACAAAGTTTCTTTTCAGATGCAAACTCCATTCCATACATGTATATGGGGAGGTACTAGCTCCAACTCGGTTTTACAGTGAAAACTGCAGGAACTTCCAACCGGCACTAGGAAACAGACTGAGAAACCAGAGTAAAAGTGTCTCCTGCAAACCGATCCCTTGGTGCTAGATGAATGAACGTCTCTGTACATGCTCATTTCTGAGAGATAAGTGTGTGTTAAAGCCGTCCTTCACCTAGCTTGTTGGGAACAAAATGTTTCTTTTCAGTTGCAAACTCCATTCCATACATGTATATGGGAAGGTACTAGCTCCATCTCGGTTTTACAGTGAAAACTGCAGGAACTTCAAACCGGCACTAGGAAACAGACTGAGAAAGCAGAGAAAAAGTGTCTCCTGCAACCCGTTCCCTTGGTACTAGATGAACGAACGTCTCTCCACTTGCTGAGTTCCGAGAGATAAGTGTGTGTGAAAGCCGTCCTTCACCTAGCTTGTTGGGAACACAAAGTTTCTTTTCAGTTGCAAACCCCATTCCATACATATATATGGGGAGGTGCAAGCTCCATCTCGGTTTTACAGTGAAAACTGCAGGAACTTCAAACCGGCACTAGAAAACAGACTGAGAAAGCAGAGAAAAAGTGTCTCCTGCAACCCGTTCCCTTGGTGCTAGATGAACGAACGTCTCTCCACTTGCTAAGTTCTGAGAGATAATTGTGTGTGAAAGCCGTCCTTCACCTAGCTTGTTGGGAACACAAAGTTTCTTTTCAGATGCAAACTCCATTCCATACATGTATATGGGGAGGTACTAGCTCCAACTCGGTTTTACAGTGAAAACTGCAGGAACTTCAAACCGGCACTAGGAAACAGACTGAGAAAGCAGAGAAAAAGTGTCTCCTGCAACCCGTTCCCTTGGTGCTAGATGAACGAACGTCTCTCCACTTGCTCAGTTCTGAGAGATAATTGTGTGTGAAAGCCGTCCTTCACCTAGCTTGTTGGGAACACAAAGTTTCTTTTCAGTTGCAAACTCCATTCCATACATATATATGGGGAGGTACAAGCTCCATCTCGGTTTTACAGTGATAACTGCAGGAACTTCAAACCGGCACTAGGAAACAGACTGAGAAAGCAGAGAAAAAGTGTCTCCTGCAACCCGTTCCCTTGGTGCTAGATGAACGAACGTCTCTCCACTTGCTCAGATCTGAGAGATAATTGTGTGTGAAAGCCGTCCTTCACCTAGCTTGTTGGGAACACAAAGTTTCTTTTCAGTTGCAAACTCCAATCCATACATATATATGGGGTGGTACAAGCTCCATCTCGGTTTTACAGTGAAAACTGCAGGAACTTCAAACCGGCCCTAGAAAACAGACTGAGAAAGCAGAGAAAAAGTGTCTCCTGCAACACGTTCCCTTGGTGCTAGATGAACGAACTTCTCTCCACTTGCTCAGTTCTGAGAGATAAGTGTTTTTGAAAGCCGTCCTTCACCTAGCTTGTTGGGAACACAAAGTTTCTTTTCAGATGCAAACTACATTCCATACATGTATATGGGGAGGTACTAGCTCCAACTCGGTTTTACAGTGAAAACTGCAGGAACTTCCAACCGGCACTAGGAAACAGACTGAGGAAGCAGAGAAAAAGTGTCTCCTGCAACCCGTTCCCTTGGTGCTAGATGAACGAACGTCTCTCCACTTGCTCAGTTCTGAGAGATAAGTGTGTGTGAAAGCCGTACTTCACCTAGCTTGTTGGGAACACAAAGTTTCTTTTCAGATGCAAACTCCATTCCATACATGTATATGGGGAGGTACTAGCTCCAACTCGGTTTTACAGTGAAAACTGCAGGAACTTCAAACCGGCACTAGGAAACAGACTGAGAAAGCAGAGAAAAAGTGTCTCCTGCAACCCGTTCCCTTGGTGCTAGATGAACGAACGTCTCTCCACTTGCTCAGTTCTGAGAGATAATTGTGTGTGAAAGCCGTCCTTCACCTAGCTTGTTGGGAACACAAAGTTTCTTTTCAGTTGCAAACTCCATTCCATACATATATATGGGAAGGTACAAGCTCCATTTCTGTTTTACAGTGAAAACTGCAGGAACTTCAAAATGGCACTAGGAAACAGACTGAGAAAGCAGAGAAAAAGTGTCTCCTGCAACCCGTTCCCTTGGTGCTAGATGAACGAACGTCTCTCCACTTGCTCAGTTCTGAGAGATAAGTGTGTGTGAAAGCCGTCCTTCACCTAGCTTGTTGGGAACACAAAGATTCTTTTCAGTTGCAAAGTCCATTCCATACATATATATGGGGAGGTACAAGCTCCATCTCGGTTTTACAGTGAAAACTGCAGGAACTTCAAACCGGCACTAGGAAACAGACTGAGAAAGCAGAGAAAAAGTGTCTCCTGCAACCCGTTCCCTTGGTGCTAGATGAACGAACGTCTCTCCACTTGCTCAGTTCTGAGAGATAAGTGTGTGTGAAAGCCGTCCTTCACATAGCTTTTTGCGAACACAAAGTTTCTTTTCAGTTGCAAACTGCATTCCTTACATGTATATGGGGAGGTACTAGCTCCAACACGGTTTTACAGTGAAAACTGCAGGAACTTCAAACCGGCACTAGGAAACAGACTGAGAAAGTAGAGAAAAGGTGTCTCCTGCAACCCATTCCCTTGGTGCTAGATAAACGAACGTCTCTCCACTTGCTCAGTTCTGAGAGATAAGTGTGTGTGAAAGCCGTACTTCACCTAGCTTGTTGGGAACACAAAGTTTCTTTTCAGTTGCAAACTCCATTCCATACACATATATATGGGGAGGTACTAGCTCCAACTCGGTTTTACAGTGAAAACTGCAGGAACTTCCAACCGGCACTAGGAAACAGACTGAGGAAGCAAAGAAAAAGTGTCTCCTGCAACCCGTTCCCATGGTGCTAGATGAACGAACGTCTCTCCACTTGCTCAGTTCTGAGAGATAAGTGTGTGTGAAAGCCGTCCTTCACCTAGCTTGTTGGGAACACAAAGTTTCTTTTCAGTTGCAAACACCGTTCCATACATATATATGGGGAGGTATAATCTCCAACTCGGTTTTACAGTGAAAACTGCAGGAACTTCTAACCGGCACTAGGAAACAGACTGAGAAAGCAGAGAAAAAGTGTCTCTAGAAACCCGTTCCCTTGGTGCTAGATGAACGAAAGTCTCTCCACTTCCTCAGTTCTGAGAGATAAGTGTGTGTGAAAGCCGTCCTTCACCTAGCTTGTTTGGAACACAAAGTTTCTTTTCAGTTGCAAACTCCAATCCATGCATATATATGGGGAGGTCCTAGCTCCAAATCGGTTTTACAGTGAAAACTGCAGGAACTTCCAACCGGCACTAGGAAACAGACTGAGAAACCAGAGTAAAAGTGTCTCCTGCAAACCGATCCCTTGGTGCTAGATGAATGAACGTCTCTGTACATGCTCATTTCTGAGAGATAAGTGTGTGTTAAAGCCGTCCTTCACCTAGCTTGTTGGGAACACAATGTTTCTTTTCAGTTGCAAACTCCATTCCATACATGTATATGGGAAGGTACTAGCTCCATCTCGGTTTTACAGTGAAAACTGCAGGAAATTCAAACCGGCACTAGGAAACAGACTGAGAAAGCAGAGAAAAAGTGTCTCCTGCAACCCGTTCCCTTGGTACTAGATGAACGAACGTCTCTCCACTTGCTCAGTTCTGAGAGATAAGTGTGTGTGAAAGCCGTCCTTCACCTAGCTTGTTGGGAACACAAAGTTTCTTTTCAGTTGCAAACCCCATTCCATACATATATATGGGGAGGTGCAAGCTCCATCTCGGTTTTACAGTGAAAACTGCAGGAACTTCAAACCGGCACTAGAAAACAGACTGAGAAAGCAGAGAAAAAGTGTCTCCTGCAACCCGTTCCCTTGGTGCTAGATGAACGAACGTCTCTCCACTTGCTAAGTTCTGAGAGATAATTGTTTGTGAAAGCCGTCCTTCACCTAGCTTGTTGGGAACACAAAGTATCTTTTCAGATGCAAACTCCATTCCATACATGTATATTGGGAGGTACTAGCTCCAACTCGGTTTTACAGTGAAAACTGCAGGAACTTCAAACCGGCACTAGGAAACAGACTGAGAAAGCAGAGAAAAAGTGTCTCCTGCAACCCGTTCCCTTGGTGCTAGATGAACGAAAGTCTCTCAACTTGCTCAGTTCTGAGAGATAATTGTGTGTGAAAGCCGTCCTTCACCTAGCTTGTTGGGAACACAAAGTTTCTTTTCAGTTGCAAACTCCATTCCATACATATATATGGGGAGGTACAAGCTCCATCTCGGTTTTACAGTGAAAACTGCAGGAACATCAAACCGGCACTAGGAAACAGACTGAGAAAGCAGAGAAAAAGTGTCTCCTGCAACCCGTTCCCTTGGTGCTAGATGAACGAACGTCTCTCCACTTGCTCAGTTCTGAGAGATAAGTGTGTGTGAAAGCCGTCCTTCACCTAGCTTGTTGGGAACACAAAGTTTCTTTTCAGTTGCAAACTCCATTCCATACATATATATGGGGAGGTGCAAGCTCCATCTCGGTTTTACAGTGAAAACTGCAGGAACTTCAAACCGGCACTAGAAAACAGACTGAGAAAGCAGAGAAAAAGTGTCTCCTGCAACCCGTTCACTTGGTGCTAGATGAACGAACGTCTCTCCACTTGCTCAGTTCTGAGAGATAAGTGTGTGTGAAAGCCGAACTTCACCTAGCTTGTTGGGAACACAAAGTTTCTTTTCAGATGCAAACTCCATTCCATACATGTATATGGGGAGGTACTAGCTCCAACTCGGTTTTACAGTGAAAACTGCAGGAACTTCAAACCGGCACTAGGAAACAGACTGAGAAAGCAGAGAAAAAGTGTCTCCTGCAACCCGTTCCCTTGGTGCTAGATGAACGAACGTCTCTCCACTTGCTCAGTTCTGAGAGATAAGTGTGTGTGAAAGCCGACCTTCACCTAGCTTGTTGGGAACACAAAGTTTCTTTTCAGATGCAAACTCCATTCCATACATGTATATGGGGAGGTACTAGCTCCAACTCGGTTTTAAAGTGAAAACTGCAGGAACTTCAAACCGGCACTAGGAAACAGACTGAGAAAGCAGAGAAAAAGTGTCTCCTGCAACCCGTTCCCTTGGTACTAGATGAACGAACGTCTCTCCACTTGCTCAATTCTGAGAGATAAGTGTGTGTGAAAGCCGTCCTTCACCTAGCTTGTTGGGAACACAAAGTTTCTTTTCAGTTGCAAAATCCATTCCATACATATATATGGGGAGGTGCAAGCTCCATCTCGGTTTTACAGTGAAAACTGCAGGAACTTCAAACCGGCACTAGAAAACAGACTGAGAAAGCAGAGAAAAAGTGTCTCCTGCAACCCGTTCACTTGGTGCTAGATGAACGAACGTCTCTCCACTTTCTAAGTTCTGAGAGATAATTGTGTGTGAAAGCCGTCCTTCACCTAGCTTGTTGGGAACACAAAGTTTCTTTTCAGATGCAAACTCCATTCCATACATGTATATGGGGAGGTACTAGCTCCATCTCGGTTTTACAGTGAAAACTGCAGGAACTTCAAACCGGCACTAGGAAACAGACTGAGAAAGCAGAGAAAAAGTGTCTCCTGCAACCCGTTCCCTTGGTGCTAGATGAACGAACGTCTCTCCACTTGCTCAGTTCTGAGAGATAATTGTGTGTGAAAGCCGTCCTTCACCTAGCTTGTTGGGAACACAAAGTTTCTTTTCAGTTGCAAACTCCATTCCATACATATATATGGGGAGGTACAAGCTCCATCTCGGTTTTACAGTGAAAACTGCAGGAACTTCAAACCGGCGCTAGGAAACAGACTGAGAAAGCAGTGAAAAAGTGTCTCCTGCATCCCGTTCCCTTGGTGCTAGATGAACGAACGTCTCTCCACTTGCTCAGTTCTGAGAGATAATTGTGTGTGAAAGCCGTCCTTCAACTAGCTTGTTGGGAACACAAAGTTTCTTTTCAGTTGCAAACTCCATTCCATACATATATAAGGGGTGGTACAAGCTCCATCTCGGTTTTACAGTGAAAACTGCAGGAACTTCAAACCGGCCCTAGAAAACAGACTGAGAAAGCAGAGAAAAAGTGTCTCCTGCAACCCGTTCCCTTGGTGCTAAATGAACGAACGTCTCTGCACTTGCTCACTTCTGAGAGATAAGTGTGTGTGAAAGCCGTCCTTCACCTAGCTTGTTGGGAACACAAAGTTTCTTTTCAGTTGCAAACACCGTTCCATACATATATATGGGGAGGTACAAGCTCCAACTCGGTTTTACAGTGAAAACTGCAGGAACTTCTAACCGGCACTAGGAAACAAACTGAGAATCCACAGTAAAAGTGTCTCTAGCAACCCGTTCCCTTGGTGCTAGACGAAAGAAATTCTCTCCACTTCCTCATTTCTCAGAGATAAGTGTGTGTGAAAGCCGTCCTTCACCTAGCTTGTTTGGAACACAAAGTTTATTTTCAGTTGCAAACTCCAATCCATGCATATATATGGGGAGGTACGAGCTCCAACTCGGACTTACAGTGAAAAACGTAGGAACTTCAAACCGGCACTAGGAAACAGACTGAGAAAGCAGAGAAAAAGTGTCTCCTGCAACACGTTCCCTTGGTGCTAGATGAACGAACTTCTCTCCACTTGCTCAGTTCTGAGAGATAAGTGTTTTTGAAAGCCGTCCTTCACCTAGCTTGTTGGGAACACAAAGTTTCTTTTCAGTTGCAAACTCCATTCCATACATATATATGGGGAGGTACAAGATCCAACTCGGTTTTACAGTGAAAACTGCAGGAACTTCCAACCGGCACTAGGAAACAGACTGAGGAAGCAGAGAAAAAGTGTCTCCTGCAACCCGTTCCCTTGGTGCTAGATGAACGAACGTCTCTGCACTTGCTCACTTCTGAGAGATAAGTGTGTGTGAAAGCCGTACTTCACCTAGCTTGTTGGGAACACAAAGTTTCTTTTCAGTTGCAAAAACCGTTCCATACATATATATGGGGAGGTAGAAGCTCCATCTCGGTTTTACAGTGAAAACTGCAGGAACTTCAAACCGGCACTAGGAAACAGAGTGAGAAAGCAGAGAAAAAGTGTCTCTAGCAACCCGTTCCCTTGGTGCTAGATGAACGAAATTCTCTCCACTTCCTCATTTCTGAGAGATAAGTGTGTGTGAAGCCGTACTTCACATAGCTTGTTTGGAACACAAAGTTTGTTTTCAGTTGCAAACTCCAATCTATGCATATATATGGGGAGGTACGAGCTCCAACTCGGTTTTACAGTGAAAACTGCAGGAACTTCAAACCGGCACTAGGAAACAGACTGAGAAAGGAGAGAAAAAGTGTCTCCTGTAACCCTTTCCCTTGCTGCTAGATGAACGAACGTCTCTCCACTTGCTCAGTTCTGAGAGATAAGTGTGTGTGAAAGCCGTACTTCACCTAGCTTGTTGGGAACAAAAAGTTTCTTTTCAGTTGCAAACACCGTTCCATACATATATATGGGGAGATACAAGCTCCAACTCGGTTTTACAGTGAAAACTGCAGGAACTTCTAAACGGCACTAGGAAACAGACTGAGAAAGCAGAGAAAAAGTGTCTCTAGCAACCCGTTCCCTTGGTGCTAGATGAACGAAAGTCTCTCCACTTCCTCAGTTCTGAGAGATAAGTGTGTGTGAAAGCCGTCCTTCACCTAGCTTGTTTGGAACACAAAGTTTCTTTTCAGTTGCAAACACCAATCCATGCATATATATGGGGAGGTCCAGGCTCCAAATCGGTTTTACAGTGAAAACTGCAGGAACTTCCAACCGGCACTAGGAAACAGACTGAGAAACCAGAGTAAAAGTGTCTCCTGCAAACCGATCCCTTGGTGCTAGATGAATGAACGTCTCTGTACATGCTCATTTCTGAGAGATAAGTGTGTGTGAAAGCCGTCCTTCACCTAGCTTGTTGGGAACACAAAGTTTCTTTTCAGTTGCAAACTCCATTCCATACATATATATGGGGAGGTAGAAGCTCCATCTCGGTTTTACAGTGAAAACTGCAGGAACTTCAAACCGGCACTAGAAAACAGACTGAGAAAGTAGAGAAAAAGTGTCTCCAGCAACCCATTCCCTTGGTGCTAGATAAACGAACGTCTCTCCACTTGCTCAGTTCTGAGAGATAAGTGTGTGTGAAAGCCGTCCTTCACCTAGCTTGTTGGGAACACAAAGTTTCTTTTCAGTTTCAAACTCCATTCCATACACATATATATGGGGAGGTACTAGCTCCAACTCGGTTTTACAGTGAAAACTGCAGGAACTTCCAACCGGCACTAGGAAACAGACTGAGAAAGTAGAGAAAAAGTGTCTCCTGCAACCCATTCAATTGGTGCTAGATAAACGAACGTCTCTCCACTTGCTCAGTTCTGAGAGAAAAGTGTGTGTGAAAGCCGTCCTTCACCTAGCTTGTTGGGAACACAAAGTTTCTTTTCAATTTCAAACTCCATTCCATACACATATATATGGGGTGGTACTAGCTCCAACTCGGTTTTACAGTGAAAACTGCAGGAACTTCCAACCGGCACTAGGAAACAGACTGAGGAAGCAGAGAAAAAGTGTCTCCTGCAACCCGTTCCCATGGTGCTAGATGAACGAACGTCTCTCCACTTGCTCAGTTCTGAGAGATAAGTGTGTGTGAAAGCCGTCCTTCACCTAGCTTGTTGGGAACACAAAGTTTCTTTTCAGTTGCAAACACCGTTCCATACATATATATGGGGAGGTACAAGCTCCAACTCGGTTTTACAGTGAAAACTGCAGGAACTTCTAACCGGCACTAGGAAACAAAATGAGAATCCACAGTAAAAGTGTCTCTAGCAACCCGTTCCCTTGGTGCTAGATGAACGAAATTCTCTCCACTTCCTCATTTCTCAGAGATAAGTGTGTGTGAAAGCCGTCCTTCACCTAGCTTGTTTGGAACACAAAGTTTATTTTCAGTTGCAAACTCCAATCCATGCATATATATGGGGAGGTACGAGCTCCAACTCGGTTTTACAGTGAAAACTGCAGGAACTTCAAACCGGCACTAGGAAACAGACTGAGAAAGCAGAGAAAAAGTGTCTCTAGCAACCCGTTCCCTTGGTGCTAGATGAAAGAAATTCTCTCCACTTCCTCATTTCTGAGAGATAAGTGTGTGTGAAGCCGTCCTTCACATAGCTTGTTTGGAACACAAAGTTTGTTTTCAGTTGCAAACTCCAATCTATGCATATATATGGGGAGGTACGAGCTCCAACTCGGTTTTACAGTGAAAACTGCAGGAACTTCAAACCGGCACTAGGAAACAGACTGAGAAAGGAGAGAAAAAGTGTCTCCTGTAACCCTTTCGCTTGCTGCTAGATGAACGAACGTCTCTCCACTTGCTCAGTTCTGAGAGATAAGTGTGTGTGAAAGCCGTACTTCACCTAGCTTGTTGGGAACACAAAGTTTCTTTTCAGTTGCAAACACCGTTCCATACATATATATGGGGAGATACAAGCTCCAACTCGGTTTTACAGTGAAAACTGCAGGAACTTCTAAACGGCACTAGGAAACAGACTGAGAAAGCAGAGAAAAAGTGTCTCTAGCAACCCGTTCCCTTGGTGCTAGATGAACGAAAGTCTCTCCACTTCCTCAGTTCTGAGAGATAAGTGTGTGTGAAAGCCGTCCTTCACCTAGCTTGTTGGGAACACAAAGTTTCTTTTCAGTTTCAAACTCCATTCCATACACATATATATGGGGAGGTACTAGCTCCAACTCGGTTTTACAGTGTAAACTGCAGGAACTTCCAACCGGCACTAGGAAACAGACTGAGAAAGTAGAGAAAAAGTGTCTCCTGCAACCCATTCCCTTGGTGCTAGATAAACGAACGTCTCTCCACTTGCTCAGTTCTGAGAGAAAAGTGTGTGTGAAAGCCGTCCTTCACCTAGCTTGTTGGGAACACAAAGTTTCTTTTCAGTTTCAAACTCCATTCCATACACATATATATGGGGTGGTACTAGCTCCAACTCGGTTTTACAGTGAAAACTGCAGGAACTTCCAACCGGCACTAGGAAACAGACTGAGGAAGCAGAGAAAAAGTGTCTCCTGCAACCCGTTCCCATGGTGCTAGATGAACGAACGTCTCTCCACTTGCTCAGTTCTGAGAGATAAGTGTGTGTGAAAGCCGTCCTTCACCTAGCTTGTTGGGAACACAAAGTTTCTTTTCAGTTGCAAACACCGTTCCATACATATATATGGGGAGGTACAAGCTCCAACTCGGTTTTACAGTGAAAACTGCAGGAACTTCTAACCGGCACTAGGAAACAAAATGAGAATCCACAGTAAAAGTGTCTCTAGCAACCCGTTCCCTTGGTGCTAGATGAACGAAATTCTCTCCACTTCCTCATTTCTCAGAGATAAGTGTGTGTGAAAGCCGTCCTTCACCTAGCTTGTTTGGAACACAAAGTTTATTTTCAGTTGCAAACTCCAATCCATGCATATATATGGGGAGGTACGAGCTCCAACTCGGTTTTACAGTGAAAACTGCAGGAACTTCAAACCGGCACTAGGAAACAGACTGAGAAAGCAGAGAAAAAGTGTCTCTAGCAACCCGTTCCCTTGGTGCTAGATGAACGAAATTCTCTCCACTTCCTCATTTCTGAGAGATAAGTGTGTGTGAAGCCGTCCTTCACATAGCTTGTTTGGAACACAAAGTTTGTTTTCAGTTGCAAACTCCAATCTATGCATATATATGGGGAGGTACGAGCTCCAACTCGGTTTTACAGTGAAAACTGCCGGAACTTCAAACCGGCACTAGGAAACAGACTGAGAAAGGAGAGAAAAAGTGTCTCCTGTAACCCTTTCCCTTGCTGCTAGATGAACGAACGTCTCTCCACTTGCTCAGTTCTGAGAGATAAGTGTGTGTGAAAGCCGTACTTCACCTAGCTTGTTGGGAACACAAAGTTTCTTTTCAGTTGCAAACACCGTTACATACATATATATGGGGAGATACAAGCTCCAACTCGGTTTTACAGTGAAAACTGCAGGAACTTCTAAACGGCACTAGGAAACAGACTGAGAAAGCAGAGAAAAAGTGTCTCTAGCAACCCGTTCCCTTGGTGCTAGATGAACGAAAGTCTCTCCACTTCCTCAGTTCTGAGAGATAAGTGTGTGTGAAAGCCGTCCTTCACCTAGCTTGTTTGGAACATAAAGTTTCTTTTCAGTTGCAAACTCCAATCCATGCATATATATGGGGAGGTCCTAGCTCCAAATCGGTTTTACAGTGAAAACTGCAGGAACTTCCAAACGGCACTAGGAAAAAGACTGAGAAACCAGAGTAAAAGTGTCTCCTGCAAACCGATCCCTTGGTGCTAGATGAATGAACGTCTCTGTACATGCTCATTTCTGAGAGATAAGTGTGTGTGAAAGCCGTCCTTCACCTAGCTTGTTGGGAACACAAAGTTTCTTTTCAGTTGCAAACTCCATTCCTTATATATATATGGGGAGGTACAAGCTCCATCTCGGTTTTACAGTGAAAACTGCAGGAACTTCAAACCGGCACTAGAAAACAGACTGAGAAAGCAGAGAAAAAGTGTCTCCTGCAACCCGTTCCCTTGGTGCTAGATGAACGAACGTCTCTCCACTTGCTCAGTTCTGAGAGATAAGTGTGTGTGAAAGCCGTCCTTCACCTAGCTTGTTGGGAACACAAAGTTTCTTTTCAGATGCAAACTCCATTCCATACATGTATATGGGGAGGTACTAGCTCCAACTCGGTTTTACAGTGAAAACTGCAGGAACTTCAAACCGACACTAGGAAACAGACTGAGAAAGCAGAGAAAAAGTGTCTCCTGCAACACGTTCCCTTGGTGCTAGATGAACGAACGTCTCTCCACTTGCTCATTTCTGAGAGATAATTGTGTGTGAAAGCCGTACTTCACCTAGCTTGTTGGGAACACAAAGTTTCTTTTCAGTTGCAAACTCCATTCCATACATATATATGGGAAGGTACAAGCTCCATCTCGGTTTTACAGTGAAAACTGCAGGAACTTCAAACCGGCACTAGGAAACAGACTGAGAAAGCAGAGAAAAAGTGTCTCCTGCAACCCGTTCCCTTGGTGCTAGATGAACGAACGTCTCTCCACTTGCTCAGTTCTGAGAGATAAGTGTGTGTGAAAGCCGTCCTTCACCTAGCTTGTTGGGAACACAAAGTTTCTTTTCAGTTTCAAACTCCATTCCATACACATATATATGGGGAGGTACAAGCTCCATCTCGGTTTTACAGTGAAAACTGCAGGAACTTCCAACCGGCACTAGGAACCAGACTGAGAAAGTAGAGAAAAAGTGTCTCCTGCAACCGATTCCCTTGGTGCTAGATAAACGAACGTCTCTCCACTTGCTCAGTTCTGAGAGAAAAGTGTGTGTGAAAGCCGTCCTTCACCTAGCTTGTTGGGAACACAAAGTTTCTTTTCAGTTTCAAACTCCATTCCATACACATATATATAGGGAGGTACTAGCTCCAACTCGGTTTTACAGTGAAAACTGCAGGAACTTCCAACCGGCACTAGGAAACAGACTGAGGAAGCAGAGAAAAAGTGTCTCCTGCAACCCGTTCCCATGGTGCTAGATGAACGAACGTCTCTCCACTTGCTCAGTTCTGAGAGATAAGTGTGTGTGAAAGCCGTCCTTCACCTAGCTTGTTGGGAACACAAAGTTTCTTTTCATTTGCAAACACCGTTCCATACATATATATGGGGAGGTACAAGCTCCAACTCGGTTTTACAGTGAAAACTGCAGGAACTTCAAACCGGCACTAGGAAACAGACTGAGAAAGGAGAGAAAAAGTGTCTCCTGTAACCCTTTCCCTTGCTGCTAGATGAACGAACGTCTCTCCACTTGCTCAGTTCTGATAGATAAGTGTGTGTGAAAGCCGTACTTCACCTAGCTTGTTGGGAACACAAAGTTTCTTTTCAGTTGCAAACACCGTTCCATACATATATATGGGGAGATACAAGCTCCAACTCGGTTTTACAGTGAAAACTGCAGGAACTTCTAAACGGCACTAGGAAACAGACTGAGAAAGCAGAGAAAAAGTGTCTCTAGCAACCCGTTCCCTTGGTGCTAGATGAACGAAAGTCTCTCCACTTCCTCAGTTCTGAGAGATAAGTGTGTGTGAAAGCCGTCCTTCACCAAGCTTGTTGGGAACACAAAGTTTCTTTTCAGATGCAAACTCCATTCCATACATGTGTATGGGGAGGTACTAGCTCCAACTCGGTTTTACAGTGAAAACTGCAGGAACTTCCAACCGGCACTAGGAAACAGACTGAGAAACCAGAGTAAAAGTGTCTCCTGCAAACCGATCCCTTGGTGCTAGATGAATGAACGTCTCTGTACATGCTCATTTCTGAGAAATAAGTGTGTGTGATAGCCGTCCTTCACCAAGCTTGTTGGGAACACAAACTTTCTTTTCAGATGCAAACACCATTCCATACATATATATGGGGAGGTACAAGCTCCTACTCGGACTTACAGTGAAAAACGTAGGAACTTCAAACCGGCACTAGGAAACAGACTGAGAAAGCAGAGAAAAAGTGTCTCCTGTAACCCTTTCCCTTGCTGCTAGATGAACGAACGTCTCTCCACTTGCTCAGTTCTGAGGGTTAAGTGTGTGTGAAAGCCGTCCTTCACCTAGCATGTTGGGAACACAAAGTTTCTTTTCAGTTGCAAACACCGTTCCATACATATATATGGGGAGGAACAAGCTGCAAATCGGTTTTACAGTGAAAACTGCAGGAACTTCAAACCGGCACTAGGAAAAAGACTGAGAAAGCAGAGAAAAAGTGTCTCCTGCAACCAGTTCCCTTGGTGCTAGATGAACGAACGTCTCTCCACTTGCTCAGTTCTGACAGATAAGTGTGTGTTAAAGCCGTCCTTCACCTAGCTTGTTGGGAACACAATGTTTCTTTTCAGTTGCAAACTCCATTCCATACATGTATATGGGAAGGTACTAGCTCCATCTCTGTTTTACAGTGAAAACTGCAGGAACTTCAAACCGGCACTAGGAAACAGACTGAGAAAGCAGAGAAAAAGTGTCTCCTGCAACCCGTTCCCTTGGTACTAGATGAACGAACGTCTCTCCACTTGCTCAGTTCTGAGAGATAAGTGTGTGTGAAAGCCGTCCTTCACCTAGCTTGTTGGGAACACAAAGTTTCTTTTCAGATGCAAACTCCATTCCATACATGTATATGGGGAGGTACTAGCTCCAACTCGGTTTTACAGTGAAAACTGCAGGAACTTCAAACCGGCACTAGGAAACAGACTGAGAAAGCAGAGAAAAAGTGTCTCCTGCAACCCGTTCCCTTGGTGCTAGATGAACGAACGTCTCTCCACTTGCTCAGTTCTGAGAGATAATTGTGTGTGAAAGCCGTCCTTCACCTAGCTTGTTGGGAACACAAAGTTTCTTTTCAGTTGCAAACTCCATTCCATACATATATATGGGGAGGTACAAGCTCCATCTCGGTTTTACAGTGAAAACTGCAGGAACTTCAAACCGGCACTAGGAAACAGACTGAGAAAGCAGTGAAAAAGTGTCTCCTGCATCCCGTTCCCTTGGTGCTAGATGAACGAACGTCTCTCCACTTGCTCAGTTCTGAGAGATAATTGTGTGTGAAAGCCGTACTTCACCTAGCTTGTTGGGAACACAAAGTTTCTTTTCAGTTGCAAACTCCATTCCATACATATATATGGGGTGGTACAAGCTCCATCTCGGTTTTACAGTGAAAACTGCAGGAACTTCAAACCGGCCCTAGAAAACAGACTGAGAAAGCAGAGAAAAAGTGTCTCCTGCAACCCGTTCCCTTGGTGCTAAATGAACGAACGTCTCTCCACTTGCTCAATTCTGAGAGATAAGTGTGTGTGAAAGCCGTCCTTCACCTAGCTTGTTGGGAACACAAAGTTTCTTTTCAGTTGCAAACACCGTTCCATACATATATATGGGGAGGTACAAGCTCCAACTCGGTTTTACAGTGAAAACTGCAGGAACTTCTAACCGGCACTAGGAAACAAACTGAGAATCCACAGTAAAAGTGTCTCTAGCAACCCGTTCCCTTGGTGCTAGACGAACGAAATTCTCTCCACTTCCTCATTTCTCAGAGATAAGTGTGTGTGAAAGCCGTCCTTCACCTAGCTTGTTTGGAACACAAAGTTTATTTTCAGTTGCAAACTCCAATCCATGCATATATATGGGGAGGTACGAGCTCCAACTCGGACTTACAGTGAAAAACGTAGGAACTTCAAACCGGCACTAGGAAACAGACTGAGAAAGCAGAGAAAAAGTGTCTCCTGCAACACGTTCCCTTGGTGCTAGATGAACGAACGTCTCTCCACTTGCTCAGTTCTGAGAGATAAGTGTTTTTGAAAGCCGTCCTTCACCTAGCTTGTTGGGAACACAAAGTTTCTTTTCAGTTGCAAACTCCATTCCATACATATATATGGGGAGTTACAAGATCCAACTCGGTTTTACAGTGAAAACTGCAGGAACTTCCAACCGGCACTTGGAAACAGACTGAGGAAGAAGAGAAAAAGTGTCTCCTGCAACCCGTTCCCTTGGTGCTAGATGAACGAACGTCTCTGCACTTGCTCACTTCTGAGAGATAAGTGTGTGTGAAAGCCGTACTTCACCTAGCTTGTTGGGAACACAAAGTTTCTTTTCAGTTGCAAAAACCGTTCCATACATATATATGGGGAGGTACAAGCTCCAACTCGGTTTTACAGTGAAAACTGCAGGAACTTCAAACCGGCACTAGGAAACAGAGTGAGAAAGCAGAGAAAAAGTGTCTCTAGCAACCCGTTCCCTTGGTGCTAGATGAACGAAATTCTCTCCACTTCCTCATTTCTGAGAGATAAGTGTGTGTGAAGCCGTCCTTCACATAGCTTGTTTGGAACACAAAGTTTGTTTTCAGTTGCAAACTCCAATCTATGCATATATATGGGGAGGTACGAGCTCCAACTCGGTTTTACAGTGAAAACTGCAGGAACTTCAAACCGGCACTAGGAAACAGACTGAGAAAGGAGAGAAAAAGTGTCTCCTGTAACCCTTTCCCTTGCTGCTAGATGAACGAACGTCTCTCCACTTGCTCAGTTCTGAGAGATAAGTGTGTGTGAAAGCCGTACTTCACCTAGCTTGTTGGGAACAAAAAGTTTCTTTTCAGTTGCAAACACCGTTCCATACATATATATGGGGAGATACAAGCTCCAACTCGGTTTTACAGTGAAAACTGCAGGAACTTCTAAACGGCACTAGGAAACAGACTGAGAAAGCAGAGAAAAAGTGTCTCTAGAAACCCGTTCCCTTGGTGCTAGATGAACGAAAGTCTCTCCACTTCCTCAGTTCTGAGAGATAAGTGTGTGTGAAAGCCGTCCTTCACCTAGCTTGTTTGGAACACAAAGTTTCTTTTCAGTTGCAAACACCAATCCATGCATATATATGGGGAGGTCCTAGCTCCAAATCGGTTTTACAGTGAAAACTGCAGGAACTTCCAACCGGCACTAGGAAACAGACTGAGAAACCAGAGTAAAAGTGTCTCCTGCAAACCGATCCCTTGGTGCTAGATGAATGAACGTCTCTGTACATGCTCATTTCTGAGAGATAAGTGTGTGTGAAAGCCGTCCTTCACCTAGCTTGTTGGGAACACAAAGTTTCTTTTCAGTTGCAAACTCCATTCCATACATATATAAGGGGAGGTACAAGCTCCATCTCGGTTTTACAGTGAAAACTGCAGGAACTTCAAACCGGCAGTAGAAAACAGACTGAGAAAGTAGAGAAAAAGTGTCTCCTGCAACCCGTTCCCTTGGTGCTAGATGAACGAACGTCTATCCACTTGCTCAGTTCTGCGAGATAATTGTGTGTGAAAGCCGTCCTTCACCTAGCTTGTTGGGAACACAAAGTTTCTTTTCAGTTGCAAACTCCATTCCATACATATATATGGGAATGTACAAGCTCCATCTCGGTTTTACAGTGAAAACTGCAGGAACTTCAAACCGGCACTAGGAAACAGACTGAGAAAGTAGAGAAAAAGTGTCTCCTGCAACCCGTTCCCTTGGTGCTAGATGAACGAACGTCTCTCCACTTGCTCAGTTCTGAGAGATAAGTGTGTGTGAAAGCCGTCCTTCACCTAGCTTGTTGGGAACACAAAGTTTCTTTTCAGTTTCAAACTCCATTCCATACACATATATATGGGGAGGTACTAGCTCCAACTCGGTTTTACAGTGAAAACTGCAGGAACTTCCAACCGGCACTAGGAAACAGACTGAGGAAGCAGAGAAAAAGTGTCTCCTGCAACCCGTTCCCATGGTGCTAGATGAACGAACGTCTCTCCACTTGCTCAGTTCTGAGAGATAAGTGTGTGTGAAAGCCGTCCTTCACCTAGCTTGTTGGGAACACAAAGTTTCTTTTCAGTTTCAAACTCCATTCCATACACATATATATGGGGAGGTACTAGCTCCAACTCGGTTTTACAGTGAAAACTGCAGGAACTTCCAACCGGCACTAGGAAACAGACTGAGAAAGTAGAGAAAAAGTGTCTCCTGCAACCCATTCCCTTGGTGCTAGATAAACGAACGTCTCTCCACTTGCTCAGTTCTGAGAGAAAAGTGTGTGTGAAAGCCGTCCTTCACCTAGCTTGTTGGGAACACAAAGTTTCTTTTCAGTTTCAAACTCCATTCCATACACATATATATGGGGAGGTACTAGCTCCAACTCGGTTTTACAGTGAAAACTGCAGGAACTTCCAACCGGCACTAGGAAACAGACTGAGGAAGCAGAGAAAAAGTGTCTCCTGCAACCCGTTCCCATGGTGCTAGATGAACGAACGTCTCTCCACTTGCTCAGTTCTGAGAGATAAGTGTGTGTGAAAGCCGTCCTTCACCTAGCTTGTTGGGAACACAAAGTTTCTTTTCAGTTGCAAACACCGTTCCATACATATATATGGGGAGGTACAAGCTCCAACTCGGTTTTACAGTGAAAACTGCAGGAACTTCTAACCGGCACTAGGAAACAAAATGAGAATCCACAGTAAAAGTGTCTCTAGCAACCCGTTCCCTTGGTGCTAGATGAACGAAATTCTCTCCACTTCCTCATTTCTGAGAGATAAGTGTGTGTGAAGCCGTCCTTCACCTAGCTTGTTTGGAACACAAAGTTTATTTTCAGTTGCAAACTCCAATCCATGCATATATATGGGGAGGTACGAGCTCCAACTCGGTTTTACAGTGAAAACTGCAGGAACTTCAAACCGGCACTAGGAAACAGACTGAGAAAGCAGAGAAAAAGTGTCTCTAGCAACCCGTTCCCTTGGTGCTAGATGAACGAAATTCTCTCCACTTCCTCATTTCTGAGAGATAAGTGTGTGTGAAGCCGTCCTTCACATAGCTTGTTTGGAACACAAAGTTTGTTTTCAGTTGCAAACTCCAATCTATGCATATATATGGGGAGGTACGAGCTCCAACTCGGTTTTACAGTGAAAACTGCAGGAACTTCAAACCGGCACTAGGAAACAGACTGAGAAAGGAGAGAAAAAGTGTCTCCTGTAACCCTTTCCCTTGCTGCTAGATGAACGAACGTCTCTCCACTTGCTCAGTTCTGAGAGATAAGTGTGTGTGAAAGCCGTACTTCACCTAGCTTGTTGGGAACACAAAGTTTCTTTTCAGTTGCAAACACCGTTCCATACATATATATGGGGAGATACAAGCTCCAACTCGGTTTTACAGTGAAAACTGCAGGAACTTCTAAACGGCACTAGGAAACAGACTGAGAAAGCAGAGAAAAAGTGTCTCTAGCAACCCGTTCCATTGGTGCTAGATGAACGAAAGTCTCTCCACTTCCTCAGTTCTGAGAGATAAGTGTGTGTGAAAGCCGTCCTTCACCTAGCTTGTTTGGAACATAAAGTTTCTTTTCAGTTGCAAACTCCAATCCATGCATATATATGGGGAGGTCCTAGCTCCAAATCGGTTTTACAGTGAAAACTGCAGGAACTTCCAAACGGCACTAGGAAAAAGACTGAGAAACCAGAGTAAAAGTGTCTCCTGCAAACCGATCCCTTGGTGCTAGATGAATGAACGTCTCTGTACATGCTCATTTCTGAGAGATAAGTGTGTGTGAAAGCCGTCCTTCACCTAGCTTGTTGGGAACACAAAGTTTCTTTTCAGTTGCAAACTCCATTCCATATATATATATGGGGAGGTACAAGCTCCATCTCGGTTTTACAGTGAAAACTGCAGGAACTTCAAACCGGCACTAGAAAACAGACTGAGAAAGCAGAGAAAAAGTGTCTCCTGCAACCCGTTCCCTTGGTGCTAGATGAACGAACGTCTCTCCACTTGCTCAGTTCTGAGAGATAAGTGTGTGTGAAAGCCGTCCTTCACCTAGCTTGTTGGGAACACAAAGTTTCTTTTCAGATGCAAACTCCATTCCATACATGTATATGGGGAGGTACTACCTCCAACTCGGTTTTACAGTGAAAACTGCAGGAACTTCAAACCGACACTAGGAAACAGACTGAGAAAGCAGAGAAAAAGTGTCTCCTGCAACACGTTCCCTTGGTGCTAGATGAACGAACGTCTCTCCACTTGCTCATTTCTGAGAGATAATTGTGTGTGAAAGCCGTACTTCACCTAGCTTGTTGGGAACACAAAGTTTCTTTTCAGTTGCAAACTCCATTCCATACATATATATGGGAAGGTACAAGCTCCATCTCGGTTTTACAGTGAAAACTGCAGGAACTTCAAACCGGCACTAGGAAACAGACTGAGAAAGCAGAGAAAAAGTGTCTCCTGCAACCCGTTCCCTTGGTGCTAGATGAATGAACGTCTCTCCACTTGCTCAGTTCTGAGAGATAAGTGTGTGTGAAAGCCGTCCTTCACCTAGCTTGTTGGGAACACAAAGTTTCTTTTCAGTTTCAAACTCCATTCCATACACATATATATGGGGAGGTACAAGCTCCATCTCGGTTTTACAGTGAAAACTGCAGGAACTTCCAACCGGCACTAGGAACCAGACTGAGAAAGTAGAGAAAAAGTGTCTCCTGCAACCCATTCCCTTGGTGCTAGATAAACGAACGTCTCTCCACTTGCTCAGTTCTGAGAGAAAAGTGTGTGTGAAAGCCGTCCTTCACCTAGCTTGTTGGGAACACAAAGTTTCTTTTCAGTTTCAAACTCCATTCCATACACATATATATGGGGAGGTACTAGCTCCAACTCGGTTTTACAGTGAAAACTGCAGGAACTTCCAACCGGCACTAGGAAACAGACTGAGGAAGCAGAGAAAAAGTGTCTCCTGCAACCCGTTCCCATGGTGCTAGATGAACGAACGTCTCTCCACTTGCTCAGTTCTGAGAGATAAGTGTGTGTGAAAGCCGTCCTTCACCTAGCTTGTTGGGAACACAAAGTTTCTTTTCAGTTGCAAACACCGTTCCATACATATATATGGGGAGGTACAAGCTCCAACTCGGTTTTACAGTGAAAACTGCAGGAACTTCAAACCGGCACTAGGAAACAGAGTGAGAAAGCAGAGAAAAAGTGTCTCTAGCAACCCGTTCCCTTGGTGCTAGATGAACGAAATTCTCTCCACTTCCTCATTTCTGAGAGATAAGTGTGTGTGAAGCCGTCCTTCACATAGCTTGTTTGGAACACAAAGTTTGTTTTCAGTTGCAAACTCCAATCTATGCATATATATGGGGAGGTACGAGCTCCAACTCGGTTTTACAGTGAAAACTGCAGGAACTTCAAACCGGCACTAGGAAACAGACTGAGAAAGGAGAGAAAAAGTGTCTCCTGTAACCCTTTCCCTTGCTGCTAGATGAACGAACGTCTCTCCACTTGCTCAGTTCTGAGAGATAAGTGTGTGTGAAAGCCGTACTTCACCTAGCTTGTTGGGAACACAAAGTTTCTTTTCAGTTGCAAACACCGTTCCATACATATATATGGGGAGATACAAGCTCCAACTCGGTTTTACAGTGAAAACTGCAGGAACTTCTAAACGGCACTAGGAAACAGACTGAGAAAGCAGAGAAAAAGTGTCTCTAGAAACCCGTTCCCTTGGTGCTAGATGAACGAAAGTCTCTCCACTTCCTCAGTTCTGAGAGATAAGTGTGTGTGAAAGCCGTCCTTCACCTAGCTTGTTTGGAACACAAAGTTTCTTTTCAGTTGCAAACACCAATCCATGCATATATATGGGGAGGTCCTAGCTCCAAATCGGTTTTACAGTGAAAACTGCAGGAACTTCCAACCGGCACTAGGAAACAGACTGAGAAACCAGAGTAAAAGTGTCTCCTGCAAACCGATCCCTTGGTGCTAGATGAATGAACGTCTCTGTACATGCTCATTTCTGAGAGATAAGTGTGTGTGAAAGCCGTCCTTCACCTAGCTTGTTGGGAACACAAAGTTTCTTTTCAGTTGCAAACTCCATTCCATACATATATATGGGGAGGTACAAGCTCCATCTCGGTTTTACAGTGAAAACTGCAGGAACTTCAAACCGGCAGTAGAAAACAGACTGAGAAAGTAGAGAAAAAGTGTCTCCTGCAACCCGTTCCCTTGGTGCTAGATGAACGAACGTCTATCCACTTGCTCAGTTCTGCGAGATAATTGTGTGTGAAAGCCGTCCTTCACCTAGCTTGTTGGGAACACAAAGTTTCTTTTCAGTTGCAAACTCCATTCCATACATATATATGGGAATGTACAAGCTCCATCTCGGTTTTACAGTGAAAACTGCAGGAACTTCAAACCGGCACTAGGAAACAGACTGAGAAAGTAGAGAAAAAGTGTCTCCTGCAACCCGTTCCCTTGGTGCTAGATGAACGAACGTCTCTCCACTTGCTCAGTTCTGAGAGATAAGTGTGTGTGAAAGCCGTCCTTCACCTAGCTTGTTGGGAACACAAAGTTTCTTTTCAGTTGCCAACTGCATTCCTTACATGTATATGGGGAGTTACTAGCTCCAACTCGGTTTTACAGTGAAAACTGCAGGAACTTCAAACCGGCACTAGGAAACAGAATGAGAAAGTAGAGAAAAAGTGTCTCCAGCAACCCATTCCTTTGGTGCTAGATAAACGAACGTCTCTCCACTTGCTCAGTTCTGAGAGATAAGTGTGTGTGAAAGCCGTCCTTCACCTAGCTTGTTGGGAACACAAAGTTTCTTTTCAGTTTCAAACTCCATTCCATACACATATATATGGGGAGGTACTAGCTCCAACTCGGTTTTACAGTGAAAACTGCAGGAACTTCCAACCGGCACTAGGAAACAGACTGAGAAAGTAGAGAAAAAGTGTCTCCTGCAACCCATTCCCTTGGTGCTAGATAAATGAACGTCTCTCCACTTGCTCAGTTCTGAGAGAAAAGTGTGTGTGAAAGCCGTCCTTCACCTAGCTTGTTGGGAACACAAAGTTTCTTTTCAGTTTCAAACTCCATTCCATACACATATATATGGGGAGGTACTAGCTCCAACTCGGTTTTACAGTGAAAACTGCAGGAACTTCCAACCGGCACTAGGAAACAGACTGAGGAAGCAGAGAAAAAGTGTCTCCTGCAACCCGTTCCCATGGTGCTAGATGAACGAACGTCTCTCCACTTGCTCAGTTCTGAGAGATAAGTGTGTGTGAAAGCCGTCCTTCACCTAGCTTGTTGGGAACACAAAGTTTCTTTTCAGTTGCAAACACCGTTCCATACATATATATGGGGAGGTACAAGCTCCAACTCGGTTTTACAGTGAAAACTGCAGGAACTTCTAACCGGCACTAGGAAACAAAATGAGAATCCACAGTAAAAGTGTCTCTTGCAACCCGTTCCCTTGGTGCTAGATGAACGAAATTCTCTCCACTTCCTCATTTCTGAGAGATAAGTGTGTGTGAAGCCGTCCTTCACCTAGCTTGTTTGGAACACAAAGTTTATTTTCAGTTGCAAACTCCAATCCATGCATATATATGGGGAGGTACGAGCTCCAACTCGGTTTTACAGTGAAAACTGCAGGAACTTCAAACCGGCACTAGGAAACAGACTGAGAAAGCAGAGAAAAAGTGTCTCTAGCAACCCGTTCCCTTGGTGCTAGATGAACGAAATTCTCTCCACTTCCTCATTTCTGAGAGATAATTGTGTGTGAAGCCGTCCTTCACATAGCTTGTTTGGAACACAAAGTTTGTTTTCAGTTGCAAACTCCATTCCATACATATATATGGGGAGGTACGAGCTCCAACTCGGTTTTACAGTGAAAACTAGAGGAACTTCAAACCGGCACTAGGAAACAGACTGAGAAAGGAGAGAAAAAGTGTCTCCTGTAACCCTTTCCCTTGCTGCTAGATGAACGAACGTCTCTCCACTTGCTCAGTTCTGAGAGATAAGTGTGTGTGAAAGCCGTACTTCACCTAGCTTGTTGGGAACACAAAGTTTCTTTTCAGTTGCAAACACCGTTCCATACATATATATGGGGAGATACAAGCTCCAACTCGGTTTTACAGTGAAAACTGCAGGAACTTCTAAACGGCACTAGGAAACAGACTGAGAAAGCAGAGAAAAAGTGTCTCTAGCAACCCGTTCCCTTGGTGCTAGATGAACGAAAGTCTCTCCACTTCCTCAGTTCTGAGAGATAAGTGTGTGTGAAAGCCGTCCTTCACCTAGCTTGTTTGGAACATAAAGTTTCTTTTCAGTTGCAAACTCCAATCCATGCATATATATGGGGAGGTCCTAGCTCCAAATCGGTTTTACAGTGAAAACTGCAGGAACTTCCAAACGGCACTAGGAAAAAGACTGAGAAACCAGAGTAAAAGTGTCTCCTGCAAACCGATCCCTTGTTGCTAGATGAATGAACGTATCTGTACATGCTCATTTCTGAGAGATAAGTGTGTGTGAAAGCCGTCCTTCACCTAGCTTGTTGGGAACACAAAGTTTCTTTTCAGTTGCAAACTCCATTCCATATATATATAAGGGGAGGTACAAGCTCCATCTCGGTTTTACAGTGAAAACTGCAGGAACTTCAAACCGGCACTAGGAAACAGCCTGAGAAAGCAGAGAAATAGTGTCTCCTGCAACCCGTTCCCTTGGTGCTAGATGAACGAACGTCTCTCCACTTGCTCAGTTCTGAGAGATAAGTGTGTGTGAAAGCCGTCCTTCACCTAGCTTGTTGGGAACACAAAGTTTCTTTTCAGATGCAAACTCAATTCCATACATATATAAGGGGAGGTACAAGCTCCATCTCGGTTTTACAGTGAAAACTGCAGGAACTTCAAACCGGCACTAGGAAACAGACTGAGAAAGCAGAGAAAAAGTGTCTCCTGCAACCCGTTCCCTTGGTGCTAGATGAACGAACGTCTCTCCAATTGCTCAGTTCTGAGAGATAAGTGTGTGTTAAAGCCGTCCTTCACCTAGCTTTTTGGGAACACAAAGTTTCTTTTCAGTTGCAAACTGCATTCCTTACATGTATATGGGGAGGTCCTAGCTCCAACTCGGTTTTACAGTAAAAACTGCAGGAACTTCCAACCGGCACTAGGAAACAGACTGAGAAACCAGAGTAAAAGTGTCTCCTGCAAACCGATCCCTTGGTGCTAGATGAATGAACGTCTCTGTACATGCTCATTTCTGAGAGATAAGTGTGTGTGAAAGCCGTCCTTCACCAAGCTTGTTGGGAACACAAACTTTCTTTTCAGTTGCAAACTCCATTCCATACATATATATGGGGAGGTACTAGCTCCAACTCGGTTTTACAGTGAAAAAGGTAGGAACTTCCAACCGGCACTAGGAAACAGACTGAGGAAGCAGAGAAAAAGTGTCTCCTGTAACCCTTTCCCTTGCTGCTAGATGAACGAAAGTCTCTCCACTTGCTCAGTTCTGAGAGATAAGTGTTTTTGAATGCCGTCCTTCACCTAGCTTGTTGGGAACACAAAGTTTCTTTTCAGTTGCAAACTCCATTCCATACATATATATGGGGAGGTACAAGATCCAACTCGGTTTTACAGTGAAAACTGCAGGAACTTCCAACCGGCACTAGGAAACAGACTGAGAAAGCAGAGAAAAAGTGTCTCCTGCAACCCGTTCCCTTGGTGCTAGATGAACGAACGTCTCTGCACTTGCTCACTTCTGAGAGATAAGTGTGTGTGAAAGCCGTACTTCACCTAGCTTGTTGGGAACACAAAGTTTCTTTTCAGTTGCAAAAACCGTTCCATACATATATATGGGGAGGTACAAGCTCCAACTCAATTTTACAGTGTAAACTGCAGGAACTTCAAACCGGCACTAGGAAACAGACTGAGAAAACAGAGAAAAAGTGTCTCTAGCAACCCGTTCCCTTGGTGCTAGATGAACGAAATTCTCTCCACTTCCTCATTTCTGAGAGATAAGTGTGTGTGAAGCCGTTCTTCACATAGCTTGTTTGGAACACAAAGTTTGTTTTCAGTTGCAAACTCCAATCTATGCATATATATGGGGAGGTACGAGCTCCAACTCGGTTTTACAGTGAAAACTGCAGGAACTTCAAACCGGCACTAGGAAACAGACTGAGAAAGGAGAGAAAAAGTGTCTCCTGTAACCCTTTCCCTTGCTGCTAGATGAACGAACGTCTCTCCACTTGCTCAGTTCTGAGAGATAAGTGTGTGTGAAAGCCGTACTTCACCTAGCTTGTTGGGAACACAAAGTTTCTTTTCAGTTGCAAACACCGTTCCATACATATATATGGGGAGATACAAGCTCCAACTCGGTTTTACAGTGAAAACTGCAGGAACTTCTAAACGGCACTAGGAAACAGACTGAGAAAGCAGAGAAAAAGTGTCTCTAGCAACCCGTTCCCTTGGTGCTAGATGAACGAAAGTCTCTCCACTTCCTCAGTTCTGAGAGATAAGTGTGTGTGAAAGCCGTCCTTCACCTAGCTTGTTTGGAACATAAAGTTTCTTTTCAGTTGCAAACTCCAATCCATGCATATATATGGGGAGGTCCTAGCTCCAAATCGGTTTTACTGTGAAAACTGCAGGAACTTCCAACCGGCACTAGGAAAAAGACTGAGAAACCAGAGTAAAAGTGTCTCCTGCAAACCGATCCCTTGGTGCTAGATGAATGAACGTCTCTGTACATGCTCATTTCTGAGAGATAAGTGTGTGTGAAAGCCGTCCTTCACCTAGCTTGTTGGGAACACAAAGTTTCTTTTCAGTTGCAAACTCCATTCCATACATATATATGGGGAGGTACAAGCTCCATCTCGGTTTTACAGTGAAAACTGCAGGAACTTCAAACCGGCACTAGAAAACAGCCTGAGAAAGCAGAGAAAAAGTGTCTCCTGCAACCCGTTCCCTTGGTGCTAGATGAACGAACGTCTCTCCACTTGCTCAGTTCTGAGAGATAAGTGTGTGTGAAAGCCGTCCTTCACCTAGCTTGTTGGGAACACAAAGTTTCTTTTCAGATGCAAACTCCATTCCATACATGTATATGGGGAGGTACTAGCTCCAACTCGGTTTTACAGTGAAAACTGCAGGAACTTCAAACCGACACTAGGAAACAGACTGAGAAAGCAGAGAAAAAGAGTCTCCTGCAACACGTTCCCTTGGTGCTAGATGAACGAACGCCTCTCCACTTGCTCAGTTCTGAGAGATAATTGTGTGTGAAAGCCGTCCTTCACCTAGCTTGTTGGGAACACAAAGTTTCTTTTCAGTTGCAAACTCCATTCCATACATATATATGGGAAGGTACAAGCTCCATCTCGGTTTTACACTGAAAACTGCAGGAACTTCAAACCGGCACTAGGAAACAGACTGAGAAAGCAGAGAAAAAGTGTCTCCTGCAACCCGTTCCCTTGGTGCTAGATGAACGAACGTCTCTCCACTTGCTCAGTTCTGAGAGATAAGTGTGTGTGAAAGCCGTCCTTCACCTAGCTTGTTGGGAACACAAAGTTTCTTTTCAGTTTCAAACTCCATTCCATACACATATATATGGGGAGGTACAAGCTCCATCTCGGTTTTACAGTGAAAACTGCAGGAACTTCCAACCGGCACTAGGAAACCGACTGAGAAAGTAGAGAAAAAGTGTCTCCTGCAACCCATTCCCTTGGTGCTAGATAAACGAACGTCTCTCCACTTGCTCACTTCTGAGAGAAAAGTGTGTGTGAAAGCCGTCCTTCACCTAGCTTGTTGGGAACACAAAGTTTCTTTTCAGTTTCAAACTCCATTCCATACACATATATATGGGGAGGTACTAGCTCCAACTCGGTTTTACAGTGAAAACTGCAGGAACTTCCAACCGGCACTAGGAAACAGACTGAGGAAGCAGAGAAAAAGTGTCTCCTGCAACCCGTTCCCATGGTGCTAGATGAACGACCGTCTCTCCACATGCTCAGTTCTGAGAGATAAGAGTGTGTGAAAGCCGTCCTTCACCTAGCTTGTTGGGAACACAAAGTTTCTTTTCAGTTGCAAACACCGTTCCATACATATATATGGGGAGGTACAAGCTCCAACTCGGTTTTACAGTGAAAACTGCAGGAACTTCTAACCGGCACTAGGAAACAAAATGAGAATCCACAGTAAAAGTGTCTCTAGCAACCCGTTCCCTTGGTGCTAGATGAACGAAATTCTCTCCACTTCCTCATTTCTCAGAGATAAGTGTGTGTGAAAGCTGTCCTTCACCTAGGTTGTTTGGAACACAAAGTTTATTTTCAGTTGCAAACTCTAATCCATGCATATATATGGGGAGGTACGAGCTCCAACTCGGTTTTACAGTGAAAACTGCAGGAACTTCAAACCGGCACTAGGAAACAGACTGAGAAAGCAGAGAAAAAGTGTCTCCTGCAACCCGTTCCCTTGGTGCTAGATGAACGAACGTCTCTCCACTTGCTCAGTTCTGAGAGATAAGTGTTTTTGAAAGCCGTCCTTCACCTAGCTTGTTGGGAACACAAAGTTTCTTTTCAGTTGCAAACTCCATTCCATACATATATATGGGGAGGTACAAGGTCCAACTCGGTTTTACAGTGAAAACTGCAGGAACTTCCAACCGGCACTAGGAAACAGACTGAGGAAGCAGAGAAATGTGTCTCCTGCAACCCGTTCCCTTGGTGCTAGATGAACGAACGTCTCTGCACTTGCTCACTTCTGAGAGATAAGTGTGTGTGAAAGCCGTACTTCACCTAGCTTGTTGGGAACACAAAGTTTCTTTTCAGTTGCAAAAACCGTTCCATACATATATATGGGGAGGTACAAGCTCCAACTCAATTTTACAGTGAAAACTGCAGGAACTTCAAACCGGCACTAGGAAACAGACTGAGAAAGCAGAGAAAATGTGTCTCTAGCAACCCGTTCCCTTGGTGCTAGATGAACGAAATTCTCTCCACTTCCTCATTTCTGAGAGATAAGTGTGTTTGAAGCCGAACTTCACATAGCTTGTTTGGAACACAAAGTTTGTTTTCAGTTGCAAACTCCAATCTATGCATATATATGGGGAGGTACGAGCTCCAACTCGGTTTTACAGTGAAAACTGCAGGAACTTCAAACCGGCACTAGGAAACAGACTGAGAAAGGAGAGAAAAAGTGTCTCCTGTAAACCTTTCCCTTGCTGCTAGATGAACGAACGTCTCTCCACTTGCTCAGTTCTGAGAGATAAGTGTGTGTGAAAGCCGTACTTCACCTAGCTTGTTGGGAACACAAAGTTTCTTTTCAGTTGCAAACACCGTTCCATACATATATATGGGGAGATTCAAGCTCCAACTCGGTTTTACAGTGAAAACTGCAGGAACTTCTAAACGGCACTAGGAAACAGACTGAGAAAGCAGAGAAAAAGTGTCTCTAGCAACCCGTTCCCTTGGTGCTAGATGAACGAAAGTCTCTCCACTTCCTCAGTTCTGAGAGATAAGTGTGTGTGAAAGCCGTCCTTCACCTAGCTTGTTTGGAACATAAAGTTTCTTTTCAGTTGCAAACTCCAATCCATGCATATATATGGGGAGGTCCTAGCTCCAAATCGGTTTTACAGTGAAAACTGCAGGAACTTCCAACCGGCACTAGGAAACAAAATGAGAATCCACAGTAAAAGTGTCTCTAGCAACCCGTTCCCTTGGTGCTAGATGAACGAAATTCTCTCCACTTCCTCATTTCTCAGAGATAAGTGTGTGTGAAAGCTGTCCTTCACCTAGGTTGTTTGGAACACAAAGTTTATTTTCAGTTGCAAACTCTAATCCATGCATATATATGGGGAGGTACGAGCTCCAACTCGGTTTTACAGTGAAAACTGCAGGAACTTCAAACCGGCACTAGGAAACAGACTGAGAAAGCAGAGAAAAAGTGTCTCCTGCAACCCGTTCCCTTGGTGCTAGATGAACGAACGTCTCTCCACTTGCTCAGTTCTGAGAGATAAGTGTTTTTGAAAGCCGTCCTTCACCTAGCTTGTTGGGAACACAAAGTTTCTTTTCAGTTGCAAACTCCATTCCATACATATATATGGGGAGGTACAAGATCCAACTCGGTTTTACAGTGAAAACTGCAGGAACTTCCAACCGGCACTAGGAAACAGACTGAGGAAGCAGAGAAATGTGTCTCCTGCAACCCGTTCCCTTGGTGCTAGATGAACGAACGTCTCTGCACTTGCTCACTTCTGAGAGATAAGTGTGTGTGAAAGCCGTACTTCACCTAGCTTGTTGGGAACACAAAGTTTCTTTTCAGTTGCAAAAACCGTTCCATACATATATATGGGGAGGTACAAGCTCCAACTCAATTTTACAGTGAAAACTGCAGGAACTTCAAACCGGCACTAGGAAACAGACTGAGAAAGCAGAGAAAATGTGTCTCTAGCAACCCGTTCCCTTGGTGCTAGATGAACGAAATTCTCTCCACTTCCTCATTTCTGAGAGATAAGTGTGTGTGAAGCCGAACTTCACATAGCTTGTTTGGAACACAAAGTTTGTTTTCAGTTGCAAACTCCAATCTATGCATATATATGGGGAGGTACGAGCTCCAACTCGGTTTTACAGTGAAAACTGCAGGAACTTCAAACCGTCACTAGGAAACAGACTGAGAAAGGAGAGAAAAAGTGTCTCCTGTAAACCTTTCCCTTGCTGCTAGATGAACGAACGTCTCTCCACTTGCTCAGTTCTGAGAGATAAGTGTGTGTGAAAGCCGTACTTCACCTAGCTTGTTGGGAACACAAAGTTTCTTTTCAGTTGCAAACACCGTTCCATACATATATATGGGGAGATTCAAGCTCCAACTCGGTTTTACAGTGAAAACTGCAGGAACTTCTAAACGGCACTAGGAAACAGACTGAGAAAGCAGAGAAAAAGTGTCTCTAGCAACCCGTTCCCTTGGTGCTAGATGAACGAAAGTCTCTCCACTTCCTCAGTTCTGAGAGATAAGTGTGTGTGAAAGCCGTCCTTCACCTAGCTTGTTTGGAACATAAAGTTTCTTTTCAGTTGCAAACTCCAATCCATGCATATATATGGGGAGGTCCTAGCTCCAAATCGGTTTTACTGTGAAAACTGCAGGAACTTCCAACCGGCACTAGGAAAAAGACTGAGAAACCAGAGTAAAAGTGTCTCCTGCAAACCGATCCCTTGGTGCTAGATGAATGAACGTCTCTGTACATGCTCATTTCTGAGAGATAAGTGTGTGTGAAAGCCGTCCTTCACCTAGCTTGTTGGGAACACAAAGTTTCTTTTCAGTTGCAAACTCCATTCCATACATATATATGGGGAGGTACAAGCTCCATCTCGGTTTTACAGTGAAAACTGCAGGAACTTCAAACCGGCACTAGAAAACAGCCTGAGAAAGCAGAGAAAAAGTGTCTCCTGCAACCCGTTCCCTTGGTGCTAGATGAACGAACGTCTCTCCACTTGCTCAGTTCTGAGAGATAAGTGTGTGTGAAAGCCGTCCTTCACCTAGCTTGTTGGGAACACAAAGTTTCTTTTCAGATGCAAACTCCATTCCATACATGTATATGGGGAGGTACTAGCTCCAACTCGGTTTTACAGTGAAAACTGCAGGAACTTCAAACCGACACTAGGAAACAGACTGAGAAAGCAGAGAAAAAGTGTCTCCTGCAACCCGTTCCCTTGGTGCTAGATGAACGAACGTCTCTCCACTTGCTCAGTTCTGAGAGATAAGTGTTTTTGAAAGCCGTCCTTCACCTAGCTTGTTGGGAACACAAAGTTTCTTTTCAGTTGCAAACTCCATTCCATACATATATATGGGGAGGTACAAGATCCAACTCGGTTTTACAGTGAAAACTGCAGGAACTTCCAACCGGCACTAGGAAACAGACTGAGGAAGCAGAGAAATGTGTCTCCTGCAACCCGTTCCCTTGGTGCTAGATGAACGAACGTCTCTGCACTTGCTCACTTCTGAGAGATAAGTGTGTGTGAAAGCCGTACTTCACCTAGCTTGTTGGGAACACAAAGTTTCTTTTCAGTTGCAAAAACCGTTCCATACATATATATGGGGAGGTACAAGCTCCAACTCAATTTTACAGTGAAAACTGCAGGAACTTCAAACCGGCACTAGGAAACAGACTGAGAAAGCAGAGAAAATGTGTCTCTAGCAACCCGTTCCCTTGGTGCTAGATGAACGAAATTCTCTCCACTTCCTCATTTCTGAGAGATAAGTGTGTGTGAAGCCGAACTTCACATAGCTTGTTTGGAACACAAAGTTTGTTTTCAGTTGCAAACTCCAATCTATGCATATATATGGGGAGGTACGAGCTCCAACTCGGTTTTACAGTGAAAACTGCAGGAACTTCAAACCGGCACTAGGAAACAGACTGAGAAAGGAGAGAAAAAGTGTCTCCTGTAAACCTTTCCCTTGCTGCTAGATGAACGAACGTCTCTCCACTTGCTCAGTTCTGAGAGATAAGTGTGTGTGAAAGCCGTACTTCACCTAGCTTGTTGGGAACACAAAGTTTCTTTTCAGTTGCAAACACCGTTCCATACATATATATGGGGAGATTCAAGCTCCAACTCGGTTTTACAGTGAAAACTGCAGGAACTTCTAAACGGCACTAGGAAACAGACTGAGAAAGCAGAGAAAAAGTGTCTCTAGCAACCCGTTCCCTTGGTGCTAGATGAACGAAAGTCTCTCCACTTCCTCAGTTCTGAGAGATAAGTGTGTGTGAAAGCCGTCCTTCACCTAGCTTGTTTGGAACATAAAGTTTCTTTTCAGTTGCAAACTCCAATCCATGCATATATATGGGGAGGTCCTAGCTCCAAATCGGTTTTACAGTGAAAACTGCAGGAACTTCCAACCGGCACTAGGAAACAAAATGAGAATCCACAGTAAAAGTGTCTCTAGCAACCCGTTCCCTTGGTGCTAGATGAACGAAATTCTCTCCACTTCCTCATTTCTCAGAGATAAGTGTGTGTGAAAGCTGTCCTTCACCTAGGTTGTTTGGAACACAATGTTTATTTTCAGTTGCAAACTCTAATCCATGCATATATATGGGGAGGTACGAGCTCCAACTCGGTTTTACAGTGAAAACTGCAGGAACTTCAAACCGGCACTAGGAAACAGACTGAGAAAGCAGAGAAAAAGTGTCTCCTGCAACCCGTTCCCTTGGTGCTAGATGAACGAACGTCTCTCCACTTGCTCAGTTCTGAGAGATAAGTGTTTTTGAAAGCCGTCCTTCACCTAGCTTGTTGGGAACACAAAGTTTCTTTTCAGTTGCAAACTCCATTCCATACATATATATGGGGAGGTACAAGATCCAACTCGGTTTTACAGTGAAAACTGCAGGAACTTCCAACCGGCACTAGGAAACAGACTGAGGAAGCAGAGAAATGTGTCTCCTGCAACCCGTTCCCTTGGTGCTAGATGAACGAACGTCTCTGCACTTGCTCACTTCTGAGAGATAAGTGTGTGTGAAAGCCGTACTTCACCTAGCTTGTTGGGAACACAAAGTTTCTTTTCAGTTGCAAAAACCGTTCCATACATATATATGGGGAGGTACAAGCTCCAACTCAATTTTACAGTGAAAACTGCAGGAACTTCAAACCGGCACTAGGAAACAGACTGAGAAAGCAGAGAAAATGTGTCTCTAGCAACCCGTTCCCTTGGTGCTAGATGAACGAAATTCTCTCCACTTCCTCATTTCTGAGAGATAAGTGTGTGTGAAGCCGAACTTCACATAGCTTGTTTGGAACACAAAGTTTGTTTTCAGTTGCAAACTCCAATCTATGCATATATATGGGGAGGTACGAGCTCCAACTCGGTTTTACAGTGAAAACTGCAGGAACTTCAAACCGTCACTAGGAAACAGACTGAGAAAGGAGAGAAAAAGTGTCTCCTGTAAACCTTTCCCTTGCTGCTAGATGAACGAACGTCTCTCCACTTGCTCAGTTCTGAGAGATAAGTGTGTGTGAAAGCCGTACTTCACCTAGCTTGTTGGGAACACAAAGTTTCTTTTCAGTTGCAAACACCGTTCCATACATATATATGGGGAGATTCAAGCTCCAACTCGGTTTTACAGTGAAAACTGCAGGAACTTCTAAACGGCACTAGGAAACAGACTGAGAAAGCAGAGAAAAAGTGTCTCTAGCAACCCGTTCCCTTGGTGCTAGATGAACGAAAGTCTCTCCACTTCCTCAGTTCTGAGAGATAATTGTGTGTGAAAGCCGTCCTTCACCTAGCTTGTTGGGAACACAAAGTTTCTTTTCAGTTGCAAACTCCATTCCATACATATATATGGGAAGGTACAAGCTCCATCTCGGTTTTACAGTGAAAACTGCAGGAACTTCAAACCGGCACTAGGAAACAGACTGAGAAAGCAGAGAAAAAGTGTCTCCTGCAACCCGTTCCCTTGGTGCTAGATGAACGAACGTCTCTCCACTTGCTCAGTTCTGAGAGATAAGTGTGTGTGAAAGCCGTCCTTCACCTAGCTTGTTGGGAACACAAAGTTTCTTTTCAGTTGCAAACTCCATTCCATACATATATATGGGGAGGTACAAGCTCCATCTCGGTTTTACAGTGAAAACTGCAGGAACTTCAAACCGGCACTAGGAAACAGACTGAGAAAGCAGAGAAAAAGTGTCTCCTGCAACCCGTTCCCTTGGTGCTAGATGAACGAACGTCTCTCCACTTGCTCAGTTCTGAGAGATAAGTGTGTGTGAAAGCCGTCCTTCACCTAGCTTTTTGGGAACACAAAGTTTCTTTTCAGTTGCAAACTGCATTCCTTACATGTATATGGGGAGGTCCTAGCTCCAACTCGGTTTTACAGTGAAAACTGCAGGAACTTCCTACCGGCACTAGGAAACAGACTGAGAAACCAGAGTAAAAGTGTCTCCTGCAAACCGATCCCTTGGTGCTAGATGAATGAACGTCTCTGTATATGCTCATTTCTGAGAGATAAGTGTGTGTGAAAGCCATCCTTCACCAAGCTTGTTGGGAACACAAACTTTCTTTTCAGTTGCAAACTCCATTCCATACATATATATGGGGAGGTACAAGCTCCAACTCGGTTTTACAGTGAAAAAGGTATGAACTTCCAACCGGCACTAGGAAACAGACTGAGGAAGCAGAGAAAAAGTGTCTCCTGTAACCCTTTCCCTTGCTGCTAGATGAACGAACGTCTCTCCACTTGCTCAGTTCTGAGGGTTAAGTGTGTGAAAGCCGTCCTTCAACTAGCATGTTGGGAACACAAAGTTTCTTTTCAGTTGCAAACACCGTTCCATACATATATATGGGGAGGTACAAGCTCCATCTCTGTTTTACAGTGAAAACTGCAGGAACTTCAAACCGGCACTAGGAAACAGACTGAGGAAGCAGAGAAAAAGTTTCTCCTGCAACCCGTTCCCTTGGTGCTAGATGAACGAAAGTCTCTCCACTTGCTCAGTTCTGAGAGATAAGTGTTTTTGAAAGCCGTCCTTCACCTAGCTTGTTGGGAACACAAAGATTCTTTTCAGTTACAAACTCCATTCCATACATATATATGGGGAGGTACAAGCTCCATCTCGGTTTTACAGTGAAAACTGCAGGAACTTCAAACCGGCACTAGGAAACAGACTGAGAAAGCAGAGAAAAAGTGTCTCCTGCAACCCGTTCCCTTGGTGCTAGATGAACGAACGTCTCTCCACTTGCTCAGTTCTGAGAGATAAGTGTGTGTGAAAGCCGTCCTTCACCTAGCTTGTTGGGAACACAAAGTTTCTTTTCAGTTGCAAACTCCATTCCATACATATATATGGGGAGGTACAAGCTCCATCTCGGTTTTACAGTGAAAACTGCAGGAACTTCAAACCGGCACTAGGAAACAGACTGAGAAAGCAGAGAAAAAGTGTCTCCTGCAACCCGTTCCCTTGGTGCTAGATGAACGAACGTCTCTCCACTTGCTCAGTTCTGAGAGATAAGTGTGTGTGAAAGCCGTCCTTCACCTAGCTTTTTGGGAACACAAAGTTTCTTTTCAGTTGCAAACTGCATTCCTTACATGTATATGGGGAGGTCCTAGCTCCAACTCGGTTTTACAGTGAAAACTGCAGGAACTTCCTACCGGCACTAGGAAACAGACTGAGAAACCAGAGTAAAAGTGTCTCCTGCAAACCGATCCCTTGGTGCTAGATGAATGAACGTCTCTGTACATGCTCATTTCTGAGAGATAAGTGTGTGTGAAAGCCATCCTTCACCAAGCTTGTTAGGAACACAAACTTTCTTTTCAGTTGCAAACTCCATTCCATACATATATATGGGGAGGTACAAGCTCCAACTCGGTTTTACAGTGAAAAAGGTATGAACTTCCAACCGGCACTAGGAAACAGACTGAGGAAGCAGAGAAAAAGTGTCTCCTGTAACCCTTTCCCTTGCTGCTAGATGAACGAACGTCTCTCCACTTGCTCAGTTCTGAGGGTTAAGTGTGTGAAAGCCGTCCTTCAACTAGCATGTTGGGAACACAAAGTTTCTTTTCAGTTGCAAACACCGTTCCATACATATATATGGGGAGGTACAAGCTCCATCTCTGTTTTACAGTGAAAACTGCAGGAACTTCAAACCGGCACTAGGAAACAGACTGAGGAAGCAGAGAAAAAGTTTCTCCTGCAACCCGTTCCCTTGGTGCTAGATGAACGAACGTCTCTCCACTTGCTCAGTTCTGAGAGATAAGTGTTTTTGAAAGCCGTCCTTCACCTAGCTTGTTGGGAACACAAAGTTTCTTTTCAGTTACAAACTCCATTCCATACATATATATGGGGAGGTACAAGATCCAACTCGGTTTTACAGTGAAAACTGCAGGAACTTCCAACCGGCACTAGGAAACAGACTGAGGAAGCAGAGAAATGTGTCTCCTGCAACACGTTCCCTTGGTGCTAGATGAACGAAATTCTCTCCACTTGCTCATTTCTGAGAGATAAGTGTGTGTGAAGCCGAACTTCACATAGCTTGTTTGGAACACAAAGTTTGTTTTCAGTTGCAAACTCCAATCTATGCATATATATGGGGAGGTACGAGCTCCAACTCGGTTTTACAGTGAAAACTGCAGGAACTTCAAACCGGCACTAGGAAACAGACTGAGAAAGGAGAGAAAAAGTGTCTCCTGTAAACCTTTCCCTTGCTGCTAGATGAACGAACGTCTCTCCACTTGCTCAGTTCTGAGAGATAAGTGTGTGTGAAAGCCGTACTTCACCTAGCTTGTTGGGAACACAAAGTTTCTTTTCAGTTGCAAACACCGTTCCATACATATATATGGGGAGGTACAAGATCCAACTCGGTTTTACAGTGAAAACTGCAGGAACTTCTAAACGGCACTAGGAAACAGACTGAGAAAGCAGAGAAAAAGTGTCTCTAGCAACCCGTTCCCTTGGTGCTAGATGAACGAAAGTCTCTCCACTTCCTCAGTTCTGAGAGATAAGTGTGTGTGAAAGCCGTCCTTCACCTAGCTTGTTTGGAACATAAAGTTTCTTTTCAGTTGCAAACTCCAATCCATGCATATATATGGGGAGGTCCTAGCTCCAAATCGGTTTTACAGTGAAAACTGCAGGAACTTCCAACCGGCACTAGGAAACAAAATGAGAATCCACAGTAAAAGTGTCTCTAGCAACCCGTTCCCTTGGTGCTAGATGAACGAAATTCTCTCCACTTCCTCATTTCTCAGAGATAAGTGTGTGTGAAAGCTGTCCTTCACCTAGGTTGTTTGGAACACAAAGTTTATTTTCAGTTGCAAACTCTAATCCATGCATATATATGGGGAGGTACGAGCTCCAACTCGGTTTTACAGTGAAAACTGCAGGAACTTCAAACCGGCACTAGGAAACAGACTGAGAAAGCAGAGAAAAAGTGTCTCCTGCAACCCGTTCCCTTGGTGCTAGATGAACGAACGTCTCTCCACTTGCTCAGTTCTGAGAGATAAGTGTTTTTGAAAGCCGTCCTTCACCTAGCTTGTTGGGAACACAAAGTTTCTTTTCAGTTGCAAACTCCATTCCATACATATATATGGGGAGGTACAAGATCCAACTCGGTTTTACAGTGAAAACTGCAGGAACTTCCAACCGGCACTAGGAAACAGACTGAGGAAGCAGAGAAATGTGTCTCCTGCAACCCGTTCCCTTGGTGCTAGATGAACGAACGTCTCTGCACTTGCTCACTTCTGAGAGATAAGTGTGTGTGAAAGCCGTACTTCACCTAGCTTGTTGGGAACACAAAGTTTCTTTTCAGTTGCAAAAACCGTTCCATACATATATATGGGGAGGTACAAGCTCCAACTCAATTTTACAGTGAAAACTGCAGGAACTTCAAACCGGCACTAGGAAACAGACTGAGAAAGCAGAGAAAATGTGTCTCTAGCAACCCGTTCCCTTGGTGCTAGATGAACGAAATTCTCTCCACTTCCTCATTTCTGAGAGATAAGTGTGTGTGAAGCCGAACTTCACATAGCTTGTTTGGAACACAAAGTTTGTTTTCAGTTGCAAACTCCAATCTATGCATATATATGGGGAGGTACGAGCTCCAACTCGGTTTTACAGTGAAAACTGCAGGAACTTCAAACCGGCACTAGGAAACAGACTGAGAAAGGAGAGAAAAAGTGTCTCCTGTAAACCTTTCCCTTGCTGCTAGATGAACGAACGTCTCTCCACTTGCTCAGTTCTGAGAGATAAGTGTGTGTGAAAGCCGTACTTCACCTAGCTTGTTGGGAACACAAAGTTTCTTTTCAGTTGCAAACACCGTTCCATACATATATATGGGGAGATTCAAGCTCCAACTCGGTTTTACAGTGAAAACTGCAGGAACTTCTAAACGGCACTAGGAAACAGACTGAGAAAGCAGAGAAAAAGTGTCTCTAGCAACCCGTTCCCTTGGTGCTAGATGAACGAAAGTCTCTCCACTTCCTCAGTTCTGAGAGATAAGTGTGTGTGAAAGCCGTCCTTCACCTAGCTTGTTTGGAACATAAAGTTTCTTTTCAGTTGCAAACTCCAATCCATGCATATATATGGGGAGGTCCTAGCTCCAAATCGGTTTTACAGTGAAAACTGCAGGAACTTCCAACCGGCACTAGGAAAAAGACTGAGAAACCAGAGTAAAAGTGTCTCCTGCAAACCGATCCCTTGGTGCTAGATGAATGAACGTCTCTGTACATGCTCATTTCTGAGAGATAAGTGTGTGTGAAAGCCGTCCTTCACCTAGCTTGTTGGGAACACAAAGTTTCTTTTCAGTTGCAAACTCCATTCCATACATATATATGGGGAGGTACAAGCTCCATCTCGGTTTTACAGTGAAAACTGCAGGAACTTCAAACCGGCACTAGAAAACAGACTGAGAAAGCAGAGAAAAAGGGTCTCCTGCAACCCGTTCCCTTGGTGCTAGATGAACGAACGTCTCTCCACTTGCTCAGTTCTGAGAGATAAGTGTGTGTGAAAGCCGTCCTTCACCTAGCTTGTTGGGAACACAAAGTTTCTTTTCAGATGCAAACTCCATTCCATACATGTATATGGGGAGGTACTAGCTCCAACTCGGTTTTACAGTGAAAACTGCAGGAACTTCAAACCGACACTAGGAAACAGACTGAGAAAGCAGAGAAAAAGTGTCTCCTGCAACACGTTCCCTTGGTGCTAGATGAACGAACGTCTCTCCACTTGCTCAGTTCTGAGAGATAATTGTGTGTGAAAGCCGTCCTTCACCTAGCTTGTTGGGAACACAAAGTTTCTTTTCAGTTGCAAACTCCATTCCATACATATATATGGGAAGGTACAAGCTCCATCTCGGTTTTACAGTGAAAACTGCAGGAACTTCAAACCGGCACTAGGAAACAGACTGAGAAAGCAGAGAAAAAGTGTCTCCTGCAACCCGTTCCCTTGGTGCTAGATGAACGAACGTCTCTCCACTTGCTCAGTTCTGAGAGATAAGTGTGTGTGAAAGCCGTCCTTCACCTAGCTTGTTGGGAACACAAAGTTTCTTTTCAGTTGCAAACTCCATTCCATACATATATATGGGGAGGTACAAGCTCCATCTCGGTTTTACAGTGAAAACTGCAGGAACTTCAAACCGGCACTAGGAAACAGACTGAGAAAGCAGAGAAAAAGTGTCTCCTGCAACCCGTTCCCTTGGTGCTAGATGAACGAACGTCTCTCCACTTGCTCAGTTCTGAGAGATAAGTGTGTGTGAAAGCCGTCCTTCACCTAGCTTTTTGGGAACACAAAGTTTCTTTTCAGTTGCAAACTGCATTCCTTACATGTATATGGGGAGGTCCTAGCTCCAACTCGGTTTTACAGTGAAAACTGCAGGAACTTCCTACCGGCACTAGGAAACAGACTGAGAAACCAGAGTAAAAGTGTCTCCTGCAAACCGATCCCTTGGTGCTAGATGAATGAACGTCTCTGTACATGCTCATTTCTGAGAGATAAGTGTGTGTGAAAGCCATCCTTCACCAAGCTTGTTGGGAACACAAACTTTCTTTTCAGTTGCAAACTCCATTCCATACATATATATGGGGAGGTACAAGCTCCAACTCGGTTTTACAGTGAAAAAGGTATGAACTTCCAACCGGCACTAGGAAACAGACTGAGGAAGCAGAGAAAAAGTGTCTCCTGTAACCCTTTCCCTTGCTGCTAGATGAACGAACGTCTCTCCACTTGCTCAGTTCTGAGGGTTAAGTGTGTGAAAGCCGTCCTTCAACTAGCATGTTGGGAACACAAAGTTTCTTTTCAGTTGCAAACACCGTTCCATACATATATATGGGGAGGTACAAGCTCCATCTCTGTTTTACAGTGAAAACTGCAGGAACTTCAAACCGGCACTAGGAAACAGACTGAGGAAGCAGAGAAAAAGTTTCTCCTGCAACCCGTTCCCTTGGTGCTAGATGAACGAAAGTCTCTCCACTTGCTCAGTTCTGAGAGATAAGTGTTTTTGAAAACCGTCCTTCACCTAGCTTGTTGGGAACACAAAGTTTCTTTTCAGTTACAAACTCCATTCCATACATATATATGGGGAGGTACAAGATCAAACTCGGTTTTACAGTGAAAACTGCAGGAACTTCCAACCGGCACTAGGAAACAGACTGAGGAAGCAGAGAAATGTGTCTCCTGCAACCCGTTCCCTTGGTGCTAGATGAACGAACGTCTCTGCACTTGCTCACTTCTGAGAGATAAGTGTGTGTGAAGCCGTCCTTCACATAGCTTGTTTGGAACACAAAGTTTGTTTTCAGTTGCAAATTCCAATCTATGCATATATATGGGGAGGTACGAGCTCCAACTCGGTTTTACAGTGAAAACTGCAGGAACTTCAAACCGGCACTAGGAAACAGACTGAGAAAGGAGAGAAAAAGTGTCTCCTGTAACCCTTTCCCTTGCTGCTAGATGAACGAACGTCTCTCCACTTGCTCAGTTCTGAGAGATAAGTGTGTGTGAAAGCCGTACTTCACCTAGCTTGTTGGGAACACAAAGTTTCTTTTCAGTTGCAAACACCGTTCCATACATATATATGGGGAGATACAAGCTCCAACTCGGTTTTACAGTGAAAACTGCAGGAACTTCTAAACGGCACTAGGAAACAGACTGAGAAAGCAGAGAAAAAGTGTCTCTAGCAACCCGTTCCCTTGGTGCTAGATGAACGAAAGTCTCTCCACTTCCTCAGTTCTGAGAGATAAGTGTGTGTGAAAGCCGTCCTTCACCTAGCTTGTTTGGAACATAAAGTTTCTTTTCAGTTGCAAACTCCAATCCATGCATATATATGGGGAGGTCCTAGCTCCAAATCGGTTTTACAGTGAAAACTGCAGGAACTTCCAACCGGCACTAGGAAAAAGACTGAGAAACCAGAGTAAAAGTGTCTCCTGCAAACCGATCCCTTGGTGCTAGATGAATGAACGTCTCTGTACATGCTCATTTCTGAGAGATAAGTGTGTGTGAAAGCCGTCCTTCACCTAGCTTGTTGGGAACACAAAGTTTCTTTTCAGTTGCAAACTCCATTCCATACATATATATGGGGAGGTACAAGCTCCATCACGGTTTTACAGTGAAAACTGCAGGAACTTCAAACCGGCACTAGAAAACAGCCTGAGAAAGCAGAGAAAAAGTGTCTCCTGCAACCCGTTCCCTTGGTGCTAGATGAACGAACGTCTCTCCACTTGCTCAGTTCTGAGAGATAAGTGTGTGTGAAAGCCGTCCTTCACCTAGCTTGTTGGGAACACAAAGTTTCTTTTCAGTTGCAAACTCCATTCCATACATATATATGGGAAGGTACAAGCTCCATCTCGGTTTTACAGTGAAAACTGCAGGAACTTCAAACCGGCACTAGGAAACAGACTGAGAAAGCAGAGAAAAAGTGTCTCCTGCAACCCGTTCCCTTGGTGCTAGATGAACGAACGTCTCTCCACTTGCTCAGTTCTGAGAGATAAGTGTGTGTGAAAGCCGTCCTTCACCTAGCTTGTTGGGAACACAAAGTTTCTTTTCAGTTTCAAACTCCATTCCATACACATATATATGGGGAGGTACAAGCTCCATCTCGGTTTTACAGTGAAAACTGCAGGAACTTCCAACCGGCACTAGGAAACAGACTGAGAAAGTAGAGAAAAAGTGTCTCCTGCAACCCATTCCCTTGGTGCTAGATAAACGAACGTCTCTCCACTTGCTCACTTCTGCGAGGAAAGTGTGTGTGAAAGCCGTCCTTCACCTAGCTTGTTGGGAACACAAAGTTTCTTTTCAGTTTCAAACTCCATTCCATACACATATATATGGGGAGGTACTAGCTCCAACTCGGTTTTACAGTGAAAACTGCAGGAACCTCCAACCGGCACTAGGAAACAGACTGAGGAAGCAGAGAAAAAGTGTCTCCTGCAACCCGTTCCCATGGTGCTAGATGAACGAACGTCTCTCCACTTGCTCAGTTCTGAGAGATAAGTGTGTGTGAAAGCCGTCCTTCACCTAGCTTGTTGGGAACACAAAGTTTCTTTTCAGTTGCAAACACCGTTCCATACATATATATGGGGAGGTACAAGCTCCAACTCGGTTTTACAGTGAAAACTGCAGGAACTTCTAACCGGCACTAGGAAACAAAATGAGAATCCACAGTAAAAGTGTCTCTAGCAACCCGTTCCCTTGGTGCTAGATGAACGAAATTCTCTCCACTTCCTCATTTCTCAGAGATAATTGTGTGTGAAAGCCGTCCTTCACCTAGCTTGTTTGGAACACAAAGTTTATTTTCAGTTGCAAACTCTAATCCATGCATATATATGGGGAGGTACGAGCTCCAACTCGGTTTTACAGTGAAAACTGCAGGAACTTCAAACCGGCACTAGGAAACAGACTAAGAAAGCAGAGAAAAAGTGTCTCCTGCAACCCGTTCCCTTGGTGCTAGATGAACGAAAGTCTCTCCACTTGCTCATTTCTGAGAGATAAGTGTTTTTGAAAGCCGTCCTTCACCTAGCTTGTTGGGAACACAAAGTTTCTTTTCAGTTGCAAACTCCATTCCATACATATATATGGGGAGGTACAAGATCCAACTCGGTTTTACAGTGAAAACTGCAGGAACTTCCAACCGGCACTAGGAAACAGACTGAGGAAGCAGAGAAATGTGTCTCCTGCAACCCGTTCCCTTGGTGCTAGATGAACGAACGTCTCTGCACTTGCTCACTTCTGAGAGATAAGTGTGTGTGAAAGCCGTACTTCACCTAGCTTGTTGGGAACACAAAGTTTCTTTTCAGTTGCAAAAACCGTTCCATACATATATATGGGGAGGTACAAGCTCCAACTCAATTTTACAGTGAAAACTGCAGGAACTTCAAACCGGCACTAGGAAACAGACTGAGAAAGCAGAGAAAATGTGTCTCTAGCAACCCGTTCCCTTGGTGCTAGATGAACGAAATTCTCTCCACTTCCTCATTTCTGAGAGATAAGTGTGTGTGAAGCCGACCTTCACATAGCTTGTTTGGAACACAAAGTTTGTTTTCAGTTGCAAACTCCAATCTATGCATATATATGGGGAGGTACGAGCTCCAACTCGGTTTTACAGTGAAAACTGCAGGAACTTCAAACCGGCACTAGGAAACAGACTGAGAAAGGAGAGAAAAAGTGTCTCCTGTAAACCTTTCCCTTGCTGCTAGATGAACGAACGTCTCTCCACTTGCTCAGTTCTGAGAGATAAGTGTGTGTGAAAGCCGTACTTCACCTAGCTTGTTGGGAACACAAAGTTTCTTTTCAGATGCAAACTCCATTCCATACATGTATATGGGGAGATACAAGCTCCAACTCGGTTTTACAGTGAAAACTGCAGGAACTTCTAAACGGCACTAGGAAACAGACTGAGAAAGCAGAGAAAAAGTGTCTCTAGCAACCCGTTCCCTTGGTGCTAGATGAACGAAAGTCTCTCCACTTCCTCAGTTCTGAGAGATAAGTGTGTGTGAAAGCCGTCCTTCACCTAGCTTGTTTGGAACATAAAGTTTCTTTTCAGTTGCAAACTCCAATCCATGCATATATATGGGGAGGTCCTAGCTCCAAATCGGTTTTACAGTGAAAACTGCAGGAACTTCCAACCGGCACTAGGAAAAAGACTGAGAAACCAGAGTAAAAGTGTCTCCTGCAAACCGATCCCTTGTTGCTAGATGAATGAACGTCTCTGTACATGCTCATTTCTGAGAGATAAGTGTGTGTGAAAGCCGTCCTTCACCTAGCTTGTTGGGAACACAAAGTTTCTTTTCAGTTGCAAACTCCATTCCATACATATATATGGGGAGGTACAAGCTCCATCTCGGTTTTACAGTGAAAACTGCAGGAACTTCAAACCGGCACTAGAAAACAGACTGAGAAAGCAGAGAAAAAGGGTCTCCTGCAACCCGTTCCCTTGGTGCTAGATGAACGAACGTCTCTCCACTTGCTCAGTTCTGAGAGATAAGTGTGTGTGAAAGCCGTCCTTCACCTAGCTTGTTGGGAACACAAAGTTTCTTTTCAGATGCAAACTCCATTCCATACATGTATATGGGGAGGTACTAGCTCCAACTCGGTTTTACAGTGAAAACTGCAGGAACTTCAAACCGACACTAGGAAACAGACTGAGAAAGCAGAGAAAAAGTGTCTCCTGCAACACGTTCCCTTGGTGCTAGATGAACGAACGTCTCTCCACTTGCTCAGTTCTGAGAGATAATTGTGTGTGAAAGCCGTCCTTCACCTAGCTTGTTGGGAACACAAAGTTTCTTTTCAGTTGCAAACTCCATTCCATACATATATATGGGAACGTACAAGCTCCATCTCGGTTTTACAGTGAAAACTGCAGGAACTTCAAACCGGCACTAGGAAACAGACTGAGAAAGCAGAGAAAAAGTGTCTCCTGCAACCCGTTCCCTTGGTGCTAGATGAACGAACGTCTCTCCACTTGCTCAGTTCTGAGAGATAATTGTGTGTGAAAGCCGTCCTTCACCTAGCTTGTTGGGAACACAAAGTTTCTTTTCAGTTGCAAACTCCATTCCATACATATATATGGGGAGGTACAAGCTCCATCTCGGTTTTACAGTGAAAACTGCAGGAACTTCAAACCGGCACTAGGAAACAGACTGAGAAAGCAGAGAAAATGTGTCTCCTGCAACCCGTTCCCTTGGTGCTAGATGAACGAACGTCTCTCCACTTGCTCAGTTCTGAGGGATAAGTGTGTGTGAAAGCCGTCCTTCACCTAGCTTTTTGGGAACACAAAGTTTCTTTTCAGTTGCAAACTGCATTCCTTACATGTATATGGGGAGGTCCTAGCTCCAACTCGGTTTTACAGTGAAAACTGCAGGAACTTCCAACCGGCACTAGGAAACAGACTGAGAAACCAGAGTAAAAGTGTCTCCTGCAAACCGATCCCTTGGTGCTAGATGAATGAACGTCTCTGTACATGCTCATTTCTGAGAGATAAGTGTGTGTGAAAGCCGTCCTTCACCAAGCTTGTTGGGAACACAAACTTTCTTTTCAGTTGCAAACTCCATTCCTTACATATATATGGGGAGGTACAAGCTCCAACTCGGTTTTACAGTGAAAAAGGTATGAACTTCCAACCGGCACTAGGAAACAGACTGAGGAAGCAGAGAAAAAGTGTCTCCTGTAACCCTTTCCCTTGCTGCTAGATGAACGAACGTCTCTCCACTTGCTCAGTTCTGAGGGTTAAGTGTGTGAAAGCCGTCCTTCAACTAGCATGTTGGGAACACAAAGTTTCTTTTCAGTTGCAAACACCGTTCCATACATATATATGGGGAGGTACAAGCTGCAAATCGGTTTTACAGTGAAAACTGCAGGAACTTCTAACCGGCACTAGGAAACAGACTGAGAAAGCAGAGAAAAATTTTCTCCTGCAACCCGTTCCCTTGGTGCTAGATGAACGAACGTCTCTCCACTTGCTCAGTTCTGAGAGATAAGTGTGTGTTAAAGCCGTCCTTCACCTAGCTTGTTGGGAACACAATGTTTTTTTTCAGTTGCAAACTCAATTCCATACATGTATATGGGAAGGTACTAGCTCCAACTCGGTTTTACAGTGAAAACTGCAGGAACTTCAAACCGGCACTAGGAAACAGACTGAGAAAGCAGAGAAAAAGTGTCTCCTGCAACCCGTTCCCTTGGTACTAGATGAACGAACGTCTCTCCACTTGCTCAGTTCTGAGAGATATGTGTGTGTGAAAGCCGTCCTTCACCTAGCTTGTTGGGAACACAAAGTTTCTTTTCAGTTGCAAACTCCATTCCATACATATATAAGGGGAGGTGCAAGCTCCATCTCGGTTTTACAGTGAAAACTGCAGTTACTTCAAACCGGCACTAGAAAACAGACTAAGAAAGCAGAGAAAAAGTGTCTCCTGCAACCCGTTTCCTTGGTGCTAGATGAACGAACGTCTCTCCACTTGCTCAGTTCTGAGAGATAAGTGTGTGTGAAAGCAGCCTTCATCTAGCTTGTTGGGAACACAAAGTTTCTTGACAGATGCAAACTCCATTCCATACATGTATATGGGGAGGTACTAGCTCCAACTCGGTTTTACAGTGAAAACTGCAGGAACTTCAAACCGGCACTAGGAAACAGACTGAGAAAGCAGAGAAAAAGTGTCACCTGCAACCCGTTCCCTTGGTGCTAGATGAACGAACGTCTCTCCACTTGCTAAGTTCTGAGAGATAATTGTGTGTGAAAGCCGTCCTTCACCTAGCTTGTTGGGAACACAAAGTTTATTTTCAGTTGCAAACTCCATTCCATACATATATATGGGGAGGTACAAGCTCCAACTCGGTTTTACAGTGAAAACTGCAGTAACTTCAAACCGGCACTAGGAAACAGACTGAGAAAGCAGAGAAAAAGTGTCTCCTGCAACCCGTTCCCTTGGTGCTAGATGAACGAACGTCTCTCCAGTTGCTCAGTTCTGAGAGATAAGTGTGTGTGAAAGCCGTCCTTCACCTAGCTTGTTGGGAACACAAAGTTTCTTTTCAGTTGCAAACTCCATTCCATACATATATATGGGGTGGTACAAGCTCCATCTCGGTTTTACAGTGAAAACTGCAGGAACTTCAAACCGGCACTAGAAAACAGACTGAGAAAGCAGAGAAAAAGTGTCTCCTGCAACCCGTTCCCTTGGTGCTAGATGAACGAACGTCTCTCCACTTGCTCAGTTCTGAGAGACAATTGTGTGTGAAAGCCGTCCTTCACCTAGCTTGTTGGGAACACAAAGTTTCTTTTCAGATGCAAACTCCATTCCATACATGTATATGGGGAGGTACAAACTCCAACTCGGTTTTACAGTGAAAACTTCAGGAACATCAAACCGGCACTAGGAAACAGACTGAGAATGCAGAGAAAAAGTGTCTCCTGCAACCCGTTCCCTTGGTGCTAGATGAACGAACGTCTCTCCACTTGCTCATTTCTGAGAGATAATTGTGTGTGAAAGCCGTCCTTCACCTAGCTTGTTGGGAACACAAAGTTTCTTTTCAGTTGCAAACTCCATTCCATACATATATATGGGAACGTACAAGCTCCATCTCGGTTTTACAGTGAAAACTGCAGGAACTTCAAACCGGCACTAGGAAACAGACTGAGAAATCAGAGAAAAAGTGTCTCCTGCAACCCGTTCCCTTGGTGCTAGATGAACGAACGTCTCTCCACTTGCTCAGTTCTGAGAGATAAGTGTGTGTGAAAGCCGTCCTTCACCTAGCTTGTTGGGAACACAAAGTTTCTTTTCAGTTGCAAACTCCATTCCATACATATATATGGGGAGGTACAAGCTCCATCTCGGTTTTACAGTGAAAACTGCAGGAACTTCAAACCGGCACTAGGAAACAGACTGAGAAAGCAGAGAAAAAGTGTCTCCTGCAACCCGTTCCCTTGGTGCTAGATGAAAGAACGTCTCTCCACTTGCTCAGTTCTGAGAGATAAGTGTGTGTGAAAGCCGTCCTTCACCTAGCTTTTTGGGAACACAAAGTTTCTTTTCAGTTGCAAACTGCATTCCTTACATGTATATGGGGAGGTCCTAGCTCCAACTCGGTTTTACAGTGAAAACTGCAGGAACTTCCAACCGGCACTAGGAAACAGACTGAGAAACCAGAGTAAAAGTGTCTCCTGCAAACCGATCCCTTGGTGCTAGATGAATGAACGTCTCTGTACATGCTCATTTCTGAGAGATAAGTGTGTGTGAAAGCCGTCCTTCACCAAGCTTGTTGGGAACACAAACTTTCTTTTCAGTTGCAAACTCCATTCCATACATATATATGGGGAGGTACAAGCTCCAACTCGGTTTTACAGTGAAAAAGGTATGAACTTCCAACCGGCACTAGGAAACAGACTGAGGAAGCAGAGAAAAAGTGTCTCCTGTAACCCTTTCCCTTGCTGCTAGATGAACGAACGTCTCTCCACTTGCTCAGTTCTGAGGGTTAAGTGTGTGAAAGCCGTCCTTCAACTAGCATGTTGGGAACACAAAGTTTCTTTTCAGTTGCAAACACCGTTCCATACATATATATGGGGAGGTACAAGCTGCAAATCGGTTTTACAGTGAAAACTGCAGGAACTTCTAACCGGCACTAGGAAACAGACTGAGAAAGCAGAGAAAAAGTTTCTCCAGCAACCCGTTCCCTTGGTGCTAGATGAACGAACGTCTCTCCACTTGCTCAGTTCTGAGAGATAAGTGTGTGTGAAAGCAGTCCTTCATCTAGCTTGTTGGGAACACAAAGTTTCTTGACAGATGCAAACTCCATTCCATACATGTATATGGGGAGGTACTAGCTCCAACTCGGTTTTACAGTGAAAACTGCAGGAACTTCAAACCGGCACTAGGAAACAGACTGAGAAAGCATAGAAAAAGTGTCACCTGCAACCCGTTCCCTTGGTGCTAGATGAACGAACGTCTCTCCACTTGCTCATTTCTGAGAGATAATTGTGTGTGAAAGCCGTCCTTCACCTAGCTTGTTGGGAACACAAAGTTTCTTTTCAGTTGCAAACTCCATTCCATACATATATATGGGGAGGTACAAGCTCCAACTCGGTTTTACAGTGAAAACTGCAGTAACTTCAAACGGCACTAGGAAACAGACTGAGAAAGCAGAGAAAAAGTGTCTCCTGCAACCCGTTCCCTTGGTGCTAGATGAACGAACGTCTCTCCAGTTGCTCAGTTCTGAGAGATAAGTGTGTGTGAAAGCCGTCCTTCACCTAGCTTGTTGGGAACACAAAGTTTCTTTTCAGTTGCAAACTGCATTCCTTACATGTATATGGGGAGGTCCTAGCTCCAACTCAGTTTTACAGTGAAAACTGCAGGAACTTCCAACCGGCACTAGGAAACAGACTGAGAAACCAGAGTAAAAGTGTCTCCTGCAAACCGATCCCTTGGTGCTAGATGAATGAACGTCTCTGTACATGCTCATTTCTGAGAGATAAGTGTGTGTGAAAGCCGTCCTTCACCAAGCTTGTTGGGAACACAAACTTTCTTTTCAGTTGCAAACTCCATTCCATACATATATATGGGGAGGTACAAGCTCCAACTCGGTTTTACAGTGAAAAAGGTATGAACTTCCAACCGGCACTAGGAAACAGACTGAGGAAGCAGAGAAAAAGTGTCTCCTGTAACCCTTTCCCTTGCTGCTAGATGAACGAACGTCTCTCCACTTGCTCAGTTCTGAGGGTTAAGTGTGTGAAAGCCGTCCTTCAACTAGCATGTTGGGAACACAAAGTTTCTTTTCAGTTGCAAACACCGTTCCATACATATATATGGGGAGGTACAAGCTGCAAATCGGTTTTACAGTGAAAACTGCAGGAACTTCTAACCGGCACTAGGAAACAGACTGAGAAAGCAGAGAAAAAGTTTCTCCAGCAACCCGTTCCCTTGGTGCTAGATGAACGAACGTCTCTCCACTTGCTCAGTTCTGAGAGATAAGTGTGTGTTAAAGCCGTCCTTCACCTAGCTTGTTGGGAACACAATGTTTTTTTTCAGTTGCAAACTCAATTCCATACATGTATATGGGAAGGTACTAGCTCCAACTCGGTTTTACAGTGAAAACTGCAGGAACTTCAAACCGGCACTAGGAAACAGACTGAGAAAGCAGAGAAAAAGTGTCTCCTGCAACCCGTTCCCTTGGTACTAGATGAACGAACGTCTCTCCACTTGCTCAGTTCTGAGAGTTAAGTGTGTGTGAAAGCCGTCCTTCACCTAGCTTGTTGGGAACACAAAGTTTCTTTTCAGTTGCAAACTCCATTCCATACATATATAAGGGGAGGTGCAAGCTCCATCTCGGTTTTAAAGTGAAAACTGCAGGAACTTCAAACCGGCACTAGGAAACAGACTAAGAAAGCAGAGAAAAAGTGTCTCCTGCAACCCGTTCCCTTGGTGCTAGATGAACGAACGTCTCTCCACTTGCTCAGTTCTGAGAGATAAGTGTGTGTGAAAGCAGTCCTTCATCTAGCTTGTTGGGAACACAAAGTTTCTTGACAGATGCAAACTCCATTCCATACATGTATATGGGGAGGTACTAGCTCCAACTCGGTTTTACAGTGAAAACTGCAGGAACTTCAAACCGGCACTAGGAAACAGACTGAGAAAGCATAGAAAAAGTGTCACCTGCAACCCGTTCCCTTGGTGCTAGATGAACGAACGTCTCTCCACTTGCTCATTTCTGAGAGATAATTGTGTGTGAAAGCCGTCCTTCACCTAGCTTGTTGGGAACACAAAGTTTCTTTTCAGTTGCAAACTCCATTCCATACATATATATGGGGAGGTACAAGCTCCAACTCGGTTTTACAGTGAAAACTGCAGTAACTTCAAACCGGCACTAGGAAACAGACTGAGAAAGCTGAGAAAAAGTGCCTCCTGCAACCCGTTCCCTTGGTGCTAGATGAACGAACGTCTCTCCAGTTGCTCAGTTCTGAGAGATAAGTGTGTGTGAAAGCCGTCCTTCACCTAGCTTGTTGGGAACACAAAGTTTCTTTTCAGTTGCAAACTCCATTCCATACATATATATGGGGAGGTACAAGCTCCAACTCGGTTTTACAGTGAAAACTGCTGTAACTTCAAACCGGCACTAGGAAACAGACTGAGAAAGCAGAGAAAAAGTGTCTCCTGCAACCCGTTCCCTTGGTGCTAGATGAACGAACGTCTCTCCAGTTGCTCAGTTCTGAGAGATAAGTGTGTGTGAAAGCCGTCCTTCACCTAGCTTGTTGGGAACACAAAGTTTCTTTTCAGTTGCAAACTCCATTCCATACATATATATGGGGTGGTACAAGCTCCATCTCGGTTTTACAGTGAAAACTGCAGGAACTTCAAACCGGCACTAGAAAACAGACTGAGAAAGCAGAGAAAAAGTGTCTCCTGCAACCCGTTCCCTTGGTGCTAGATGAACGAACGTCTCTCCACTTGCTCAGTTCTGAGAGACAATTGTGTGTGAAAGCCGTCCTTCACCTAGCTTGTTGGGAACACAAAGTTTCTTTTCAAATGCAAACTCCATTCCATACATGTATATGGGGAGGTACAAGCTCCAACTCGGTTTTACAGTGAAAACTTCAGGAACATCAAACCGGCACTAGGAAACAGACTGAGAATGCAGAGAAAAAGTGTCTCCTGCAACCCGTTCCCTTGGTGCTAGATGAACGAACGTCTCTCCACTTGCTCAGTTCTGAGAGATAAGTGTGTGTGAAAGCCGTCCTTCACCTAGCTTGTTGGGAACACAAAGTTTCTTTTCAGTTGCAAACTCCATTCCATACATATATATGGGAACGTACAAGCTCCAACTCGGTTTTACAGTGAAAACTGCAGGAACTTCTAACCGGCACTAGGAAACAAACTGAGAATCCACAGTAAAAGTGTCTCTAGCAACCCGTTCCCTTGGTGCTAGATGAACGAAATTCTCTCCACTTCCTCATTTCTCAGAGATAATTGTGTGTGAAAGCCGTAATTCACCTAGCTTGTTTGGAACACAAAGTTTATTTTCAGTTGCAAACTCCAATCCATGCATATATATGGGGAGGTACGGGCTCCAACTCGGTTTTACAGTGAAAACTGCAGGAACTTCAAACCGGCACTAGGAAACAGACTGAGAAAGGAGAGAAAAAGTGTCTCCTGTAACCCTTTCCCTTGCTGCTAGATGAACGAACGTCTCTCCACTTGCTCAGTTCTGAGAGATAAGTGTGTGTGAAAGCCGTCCTTCAACTAGCTTGTTGGGAACACAAAGTTTCTTTTCAGTTGCAAACACCGTTCCATACATATATATGGGGAGATACAAGCTCCAACTCGGTTTTACAGTGAAAACTGCAGGAACTTCTAAACGGCACTAGGAAACAGACTGAGAAAGCAGAGAAAAAGTGTCTCTAGCAACCCGTTCCCTTGGTGCTAGATGAACGAAAGTCTCTCCACTTCCTCAGTTCTGAGAGATAAGTGTGTGTGAAAGCCGTCCTTCACCTAGCTTGTTTGGAACATAAAGTTTCTTTTCAGTTGCAAACTCCAATCCATGCATATATATGGGGAGGTCCTAGCTCCAAATCGGTTTTACAGTGAAAACTGCAGGAACTTCCAACCGGCACTAGGAAAAAGACTGAGAAACCAGAGTAAAAGTGTCTCCTGCAAACCGATCCCTTGGTGCTAGATGAATGAACGTCTCTGTACATGCTCATTTCTGAGAGATAAGTGTGTGTGAAAGCCGTCCTTCACCTAGCTTGTTGGGAACACAAAGTTTCTTTTCAGTTGCAAACTCCATTCCATACATATATATGGGGAGGTACAAGCTCCATCTCGGTTTTACAGTGAAAACTGCAGGAACTTGAAACCGGCACTAGAAAACAGACTGAGAAAGCAGAGAAAAAGTGTCTCCTGCAACCCGTTCCCTTGGTGCTAGATGAACGAACGTCTCTCCACTTGCTCAGTTCTGAGAGATAATTGTGTGTGAAAGCCGTCCTTCACCTAGCTTGTTGGGAACACAAAGTTTCTTTTCAGTTGCAAACTCCATTCCATACATATATATGGGAAGGTACAAGCTCCATCTCGGTTTTACAGTGAAAACTGCAGGAACTTCAAACCGGCACTAGGAAACAGACTGAGAAAGCAGAGAAAAAGTGTCTCCTGCAACCCGTTCCCTTGGTGCTAGATGAACGAACGTCTCTCCACTTGCTCAGTTCTGAGAGATAAGTGTGTGTGAAAGCCGTCCTTCACCTAGCTTGTTGGGAACACAAAGTTTCTTTTCAGTTTCAAACTCCATTCCATACACATATATATGGGGAGGTACAAGCTCCATCTCGGTTTTACAGTGAAAACTGCAGGAACTTCCAACCGGCACTAGGAAACAGACTGAGAAAGCAGAGAAAAAGTGTCTCCTGCAACCCGTTCCCTTGGTGCTAGATGAACGAAAGTCTCTCCACTTGCTCAGTTCTGAGAGATAAGTGTTTTTGAAAGCCGTCCTTCACCTAGCTTGTTGGGAACACAAAGTTTCTTTTCAGTTGCAAACTCCATTCCATACATATATATGGGGAGGTACAAGATCCAACTCGGTTTTACAGTGAAAACTGCAGGAACTTCCAACCGGCACTAGGAAACAGACTGAGGAAGCAGAGAAAAATTGTCTCCTGCAACCCGTTCCCTTGGTGCTAGATGAACGAACGTCTCTGCACTTGCTCACTTCTGAGAGATAAGTGTGTGTGAAAGCCGTACTTCACCTAGCTTGTTGGGAACACAAAGTTTCTTTTCAGTTGCAAAAACCGTTCCATACATATATATGGGGAGGTACAAGCTCCAACTCAATTTTACAGTGAAAACTGCAGGAACTTCAAACCGGCACTAGGAAACAGACTGAGAAAGCAGAGAAAAAGTGTCTCTAGCAACCCGTTCCCTTGGTGCTAGATGAACGAAATTCTCTCCACTTCCTCATTTCTGAGAGATAAGTGTGTGTGAAGCCGTCCTTCACATAGCTTGTTTGGAACACAAAGTTTGTTTTCAGTTGCAAACTCCAATTTATGCATATATATGGGGAGGTACGAGCTCCAACTCGGTTTTACAGTGAAAACTGCAGGAACTTCAAACCGGCACTAGGAAACAGACTGAGAAAGGAGAGAAAAAGTGTCTCCTGTAAACCGTTCCCTTGCTGCTAGATGAACGAACGTCTCTCCACTTGCTCAGTTCTGAGAGATAAGTGTGTGTGAAAGCCGTACTTCACCTAGCTTGTTGGGAACACAAAGTTTCTTTTCAGTTGCAAACACCGTTCCATACATATATATGGGGAGATACAAGCTCCAACTCGGTTTTACAGTGAAAACTGCAGGAACTTCTAAACGGCACTAGGAAACAGACTGAGAAAGCAGAGAAAAAGTGTCCCTAGCAACCCGTTCCCTTGGTGCTAGATGAACGAAAGTCTCTCCACTTCCTCAGTTCTGAGAGATAAGTGTGTGTGAAAGCCGTCCTTCACCTAGCTTGTTTGGAACATAAAGTTTCTTTTCAGTTGCAAACTCCAATCCATGCATATATATGGGGAGGTCCTAGCTCCAAATCGGTTTTACAGTGAAAACTGCAGGAACTTCCAACCGGCACTAGGAAAAAGACTGAGAAACCAGAGTAAAAGTGTCTCCTGCAAACCGATCCCTTGGTGCTAGATGAACGAAAGTCTCTGCACTTGCTCACTTCTGAGAGATAAGTGTGTGTGAAAGCCGTACTTCACCTAGCTTGTTGGGAACACAAAGTTTCTTTTCAGTTGCAAAAACCGTTCCATACATATATAGGGGAGGTACAAGCTCCAACTCAATTTTACAGTGAAAACTGCAGGAACTTCAAACCGGCACTAGGAAACAGACTGAGAAAGCAGAGAAAAAGTGTCTCTAGCAACCCGTTCCCTTGGTGCTAGATGAACGAAATTCTCTCCAGTTCCTCATTTCTGAGAGATAAGTGTGTGTGAAGCCGTCCTTCACATAGCTTGTTTGGAACACAAAGTTTGTTTTCAGTTGCAAACTCCAATCTATGCATATATATGGGGAGGTACGAGCTCCAACTCGGTTTTACAGTGAAAACTGCAGGAACTTCAAACCGGCACTAGGAAACAGACTGAGAAAGGAGAGAAAAAGTGTCTCCTGTAAACCTTTCCCTTGCTGCTAGATGAACGAACGTCTCTCCACTTGCTCAGTTCTGAGAGATAAGTGTGTGTGAAAGCCGTACTTCACCTAGCTTGTTGGGAACACAAAGTTTCTTTTCAGTTGCAAACACCGTTCCATACATATATATGGGGAGATACAAGCTCCAACTCGGTTTTACAGTGAAAACGGCAGGAACTTCTAAACGGCACTAGGAAACAGACTGAGAAAGCAGAGAAAAAGTGTCTCTAGCAACCCGTTCCCTTGGTGCTAGATGAAAGAAAGTCTCTCCACTTCCTCAGTTCTGAGAGATAAGTGTGTGTGAAAGCCGTCCTTCACCTAGCTTGTTTGGAACATAAAGTTTCTTTTCAGTTGCAAACTCCAATCCATGCATATATATGGGGAGGTCCTAGCTCCAAATCGGTTTTACAGTGAAAACTGCAGGAACTTCCAACCGGCACTAGGAAAAAGACTGAGAAACCAGAGTAAAAGTGTCTCCTGCAAACCGATCCCTTGGTGCTAGATGAATGAACGTCTCTGTACATGCTCATTTCTGAGAGATAAGTGTGTGTGAAAGCCGTCCTTCACCTAGCTTGTTGGGAACACAAAGTTTCTTTTCAGTTGCAAACTCCATTCCATACATATATATGGGGAGGTACAAGCTCCATCTCGGTTTTACAGTGAAAACTGCAGGAACTTCAAACCGGCACTAGAAAACAGACTGAGAAAGCATAGAAAAAGTGTCTCCTGCAACCCGTTCCCTTGGTGCTAGATGAACGAACGTCTCTCCACTTGCTCAGTTCTGAGAGATAAGTGTGTGTGAAAGCCGTCCTTCACCTATCTTGTTGGGAACACAAAGTTTCTTTTCAGATGCAAACTCCATTCCATACATGTATATGGGGAGGTACGAGGTCCAACTCGGTTTTACAGTGAAAACTGCAGGAACTTCAAACCGGCACTAGGAAACAGACTGAGAAAGGAGAGAAAAAGTGTCTCCTGTAAACCTTTCCATTGCTGCTAGATGAACGAACGTCTCTCCACTTGCTCAGTTCTGAGAGATAAGTGTGTGTGAAAGCCGTACTTCACCTAGCTTGTTGGGAACACAAAGTTTCTTTTCAGTTGCAAACATCGTTCCATACATATATATGGGGAGATACAAGCTCCAACTCGGTTTTACAGTGAAAACTGCAGGAACTTCTAAACGGCACTAGGAAACAGACTGAGAAAGCAGAGAAAAAGTGTCCCTAGCAACCCGTTCCCTTGGTGCTAGATGAACGAAAGTCTCTCCACTTCCTCAGTTCTGAGAGATAAGTGTGTGTGAAAGCCGTCCTTCACCTAGCTTGTTTGGAACATAAAGTTTCTTTTCAGTTGCAAACTCCAATCCATGCATATATATGGGGAGGTCCTAGCTCCAAATCGGTTTTACAGTGAAAACTGCAGGAACTTCCAACCGGCACTAGGAAAAAGACTGAGAAACCAGAGTAAAAGTGTCTCCTGCAAACCGATCCCTTGGTGCTAGATGAACGAAAGTCTCTGCACTTGCTCACTTCTGAGAGATAAGTGTGTGTGAAAGCCGTACTTCACCTAGCTTGTTGGGAACACAAAGTTTCTTTTCAGTTGCAAAAACCGTTCCATACATATATATGGGGAGGTACAAGCTCCAACTCAATTTTACAGTGAAAACTGCAGGAACTTCAAATCGGCACTAGGAAACAGACTGAGAAAGCAGAGAAAAAGTGTCTCTAGCAACCCGTTCCCTTGGTGCTAGATGAACGAAATTTTCTCCAGTTCCTCATTTCTGAGAGATAAGTGTGTGTGAAGCCGTCCTTCACATAGCTTGTTTGGAACACAAAGTTTGTTTTCAGTTGCAAACTCCAATCTATGCATATATATGGGGAGGTACGAGCTCCAACTCGGTTTTACAGTGAAAACTGCAGGAACTTCAAACCGGCACTAGGAAACAGACTGAGAAAGGAGAGAAAAAGTGTCTCCTGTAAACCTTTCCCTTGCTGCTAGATGAACGAACGTCTCTCCACTTGCTCAGTTCTGAGAGATAAGTGTGTGTGAAAGCCGTCCTTCACCTAGCTTGTAGGGAACACAAAGTTTCTTTTCAGATGCAAACTCCATTCCATACATGTATATGGGGAGGTACGAGGTCCAACTCGGTTTTACAGTGAAAACTGCAGGAACTTCAAACCGGCACTAGGAAACAGACTGAGAAAGGAGAGAAAAAGTGTCTCCTGTAAACCTTTCCATTGCTGCTAGATGAACGAACGTCTCTCCACTTGCTCAGTTCTGAGAGATAAGTGTGTGTGAAAGCCGTACTTCACCTAGCTTGTTGGGAACACAAAGTTTCTTTTCAGTTGCAAACATCGTTCCATACATATATATGGGGAGATACAAGCTCCAACTCGGTTTTACAGTGAAAACTGCAGGAACTTCTAAACGGCACTAGGAAACAGACTGAGAAAGCAGAGAAAAAGTGTCTCTAGCAACCCGTTCCCTTGGTGCTAGATGAACGAAAGTCTCTCCACTTCCTCAGTTCTGAGAGATAAGTGTGTGTGAAAGCCGTCCTTCACCTAGCTTGTTTGGAACATAAAGTTTCTTTTCAGTTGCAAACTCCAATCCATGCATATATATGGGGAGGTCCTAGCTCCAAATCGGTTTTACAGTGAAAACTGCAGGAACTTCCAACCGGCACTAGGAAAAAGACTGAGAAACCAGAGTAAAAGTGTCTCCTGCAAACCGATCCCTTGGTGCTAGATGAACGAAAGTCTCTGCACTTGCTCACTTCTGAGAGATAAGTGTGTGTGAAAGCCGTACTTCACCTAGCTTGTTGGGAACACAAAGTTTCTTTTCAGTTGCAAAAACCGTTCCATACATATATATGGGGAGGTACAAGCTCCAACTCAATTTTACAGTGAAAACTGCAGGAACTTCAAATCGGCACTAGGAAACAGACTGAGAAAGCAGAGAAAAAGTGTCTCTAGCAACCCGTTCCCTTGGTGCTAGATGAACGAAATTTTGTCCAGTTCCTCATTTCTGAGAGATAAGTGTGTGTGAAGCCGTCCTTCACATAGCTTGTTTGGAACACAAAGTTTGTTTTCAGTTGCAAACTCCAATCTATGCATATATATGGGGAGGTACGAGCTCCAACTCGGTTTTACAGTGAAAACTGCAGGAACTTCAAACCGGCACTAGGAAACAGACTGAGAAAGGAGAGAAAAAGTGTCTCCTGTAAACCTTTCCCTTGCTGCTAGATGAACGAACGTCTCTCCACTTGCTCAGTTCTGAGAGATAAGTGTGTGTGAAAGCCGTCCTTCACCTAGCTTGTAGGGAACACAAAGTTTCTTTTCAGATGCAAACTCCATTCCATACATGTATATGGGGAGGTACGAGGTCCAACTCGGTTTTACAGTGAAAACTGCAGGAACTTCAAACCGGCACTAGGAAACAGACTGAGAAAGGAGAGAAAAAGTGTCTCCTGTAAACCTTTCCATTGCTGCTAGATGAACGAACGTCTCTCCACTTGCTCAGTTCTGAGAGATAAGTGTGTGTGAAAGCCGTACTTCACCTAGCTTGTTGGGAACACAAAGTTTCTTTTCAGTTGCAAACATCGTTCCATACATATATATGGGGAGATACAAGCTCCAACTCGGTTTTACAGTGAAAACTGCAGGAACTTCTAAACGGCACTAGGAAACAGACTGAGAAAGCAGAGAAAAAGTGTCTCTAGCAACCCGTTCCCTTGGTGCTAGATGAACGAAAGTCTCTCCACTTCCTCAGTTCTGAGAGATAAGTGTGTGTGAAAGCCGTCCTTCACCTAGCTTGTTTGGAACATAAAGTTTCTTTTCAGTTGCAAACTCCAATCCATGCATATATATGGGGAGGTCCTAGCTCCAAATCGGTTTTACAGTGAAAACTGCAGGAACTTCCAACCGGCACTAGGAAAAAGACTGAGAAACCAGAGTAAAAGTGTCTCCTGCAAACCGATCCCTTGGTGCTAGATGAACGAACGTCTCTGCACTTGCTCACTTCTGAGAGATAAGTGTGTGTGAAAGCCGTACTTCACCTAGCTTGTTGGGAACACAAAGTTTCTTTTCAGTTGCAAAAACCGTTCCATACATATATATGGGGAGGTACAAGCTCCAACTCAATTTTACAGTGAAAACTGCAGGAACTTCAAACCGGCACTAGGAAACAGACTGAGAAAGCAGAGAAAAAGTGTCTCTAGCAACCCGTTCCCTTGGTGCTAGATGAACGAAATTCTCTCCACTTCCTCATTTCTGAGAGATAAGTGTGTGTGAAGCCGTCCTTCACATAGCTTGTTTGGAACACAAAGTTTGTTTTCAGTTGCAAACTCCAATCTATGCATATATATGGGGAGGTACGAGCTCCAACTCGGTTTTACAGTGAAAACTGCAGGAACTTCAAACCGGCACTAGGAAACAGACTGAGAAAGGAGAGAAAAAGTGTCTCCTGTAAACCTTTCCCTTGCTGCTAGATGAACGAACGTCTCTCCACTTGCTCAGTTCTGACAGATAAGTGTGTGTGAAAGCCGTACTTCACCTAGCTTGTTGGGAACACAAAGTTTCTTTTCAGTTGCAAACACCGTTCCATACATATATATGGGGAGATACAAGCTCCAACTCGGTTTTACAGTGAAAACTGCAGGAACTTCTAAACGGCACTAGGAAACAGACTGAGAAAGCAGAGAAAAAGTGTCTCTAGCAACCCGTTCCCTTGGTGCTAGATGAACGAAAGTCTCTCCACTTCCTCAGTTCTGAGAGATAAGTGTGTGTGAAAGCCGTCCTTCACCTAGCTTGTTTGGAACATAAAGTTTCTTTTCAGTTGCAAACTCCAATCCATGCATATATATGGGGAGGTCCTAGCTCCAAATCGGTTTTACAGTGAAAACTGCAGGAACTTCCAACCGGCACTAGGAAAAAGACTGAGAAACCAGAGTAAAAGTGTCTCCTGCAAACCGATCCCTTGGTGCTAGATGAATGAACGTCTCTGTACATGCTCATTTCTGAGAGATAAGTGTGTGTGAAAGCCGTCCTTCACCTAGCTTGTTGGGAACACAAAGTTTCTTTTCAGTTGCAAACTCCATTCCATACATATATATGGGGAGGTACAAGCTCCATCTCGGTTTTACAGTGAAAACTGCAGGAACTTCAAACCGGCACTAGAAAACAGACTGAGAAAGCAGAGAAAAAGTGTCTCCTGCAACCCGTTCCCTTGGTGCTAGATGAACGAACGTCTCTCCACTTGCTCAGTTCTGAGAGATAAGTGTGTGTGAAAGCCGTCCTTCACCTAGCTTGTTGGGAACACAAAGTTTCTTTTCAGTTTCAAACTCCATTCCATACACATATATATGGGGAGGTACAAGCTCCATCTCGGTTTTACAGTGAAAACTGCAGGAACTTCCAACCGGCACTAGGAAACAGACTGAGAAAGCAGAGAAAAAGTGTCTCCTGCAACCCGTTCCCTTGGTGCTAGATGAACGAAAGTCTCTCCACTTGCTCAGTTCTGAGAGATAAGTGTTTTTGAAAGCCGTCCTTCACCTAGCTTGTTGGGAACACAAAGTTTCTTTTCAGTTGCAAACTCCATTCCATACATATATATGGGGAGGTACAAGATCCAACTCGGTTTTACAGTGAAAACTGCAGGAACTTCCAACCGGCACTAGGAAATAGACTGAGGAAGCAGAGAAAAAGTGTCTCCTGCAACCCGTTCCCTTGGTGCTAGATGAACGAACGTCTCTGCACTTGCTCACTTCTGAGAGATAAGTGTGTGTGAAAGCCGTACTTCACCTAGCTTGTTGGGAACACAAAGTTTCTTTTCAGTTGCAAAAACCGTTCCATACATATATATGGGGAGGTACAAGCTCCAACTCAATTTTACAGTGAAAACTGCAGGAACTTCAAACCGGCACTAGGAAACAGACTGAGAAAGCAGAGAAAAAGTGTCTCTAGCAACCCGTTCCCTTGGTGCTAGATGAACGAAATTCTCTCCACTTCCTCATTTCTGAGAGATAAGTGTGTGTGAAGCCGTCCTTCACATAGCTTGTTTGGAACACAAAGTTTGTTTTCAGTTGCAAACTCCAATCTATGCATATATATGGGGAGGTACGAGCTCCAACTCGGTTTTACAGTGAAAACTGCAGGAACTTCAAACCGGCACTAGGAAACAGACTGAGAAAGGAGAGAAAAAGTGTCTCCTGTAAACCTTTCCCTTGCTGCTAGATGAACGAACGTCTCTCCACTTGCTCAGTTCTGAGAGATAAGTGTGTGTGAAAGCCGTACTTCACCTAGCTTGTTGGGAACACAAAGTTTCTTTTCAGTTGCAAACACCGTTCCATACATATATATGGGGAGATACAAGCTCCAACTCGGTTTTACAGTGAAAACGGCAGGAACTTCTAAACGGCACTAGGAAACAGACTGAGAAAGCAGAGAAAAAGTGTCTCTAGCAACCCGTTCCCTTGGTGCTAGATGAAAGAAAGTCTCTCCACTTCCTCAGTTCTGAGAGATAAGTGTGTGTGAAAGCCGTCCTTCACCTAGCTTGTTTGGAACATAAAGTTTCTTTTCAGTTGCAAACTCCAATCCATGCATATATATGGGGAGGTCCTAGCTCCAAATCGGTTTTACAGTGAAAACTGCAGGAACTTCCAACCGGCACTAGGAAAAAGACTGAGAAACCAGAGTAAAAGTGTCTCCTGCAAACCGATCCCTTGGTGCTAGATGAATGAACGTCTCTGTACATGCTCATTTCTGAGAGATAAGTGTGTGTGAAAGCCGTCCTTCACCTAGCTTGTTGGGAACACAAAGTTTCTTTTCAGTTGCAAACTCCATTCCATACATATATATGGGGAGGTACAAGCTCCATCTCGGTTTTACAGTGAAAACTGCAGGAACTTCAAACCGGCACTAGAAAACAGACTGAGAAAGCAGAGAAAAAGTGTCTCCTGCAACCCGTTCCCTTGGTGCTAGATGAACGAACGTCTCTCCACTTGCTCAGTTCTGAGAGATAAGTGTGTGTGAAAGCCGTCCTTCACCTATCTTGTTGGGAACACAAAGTTTCTTTTCAGATGCAAACTCCATTCCATACATGTATATGGGGAGGTACGAGGTCCAACTCGGTTTTACAGTGAAAACTGCAGGAACTTCAAACCGGCACTAGGAAACAGACTGAGAAAGGAGAGAAAAAGTGTCTCCTGTAAACCTTTCCATTGCTGCTAGATGAACGAACGTCTCTCCACTTGCTCAGTTCTGAGAGATAAGTGTGTGTGAAAGCCGAACTTCACCTAGCTTGTTGGGAACACAAAGTTTCTTTTCAGTTGCAAACATCGTTCCATACATATATATGGGGAGATACAAGCTCCAACTCGGTTTTACAGTGAAAACTGCAGGAACTTCTAAACGGCACTAGGAAACAGACTGAGAAAGCAGAGAAAAAGTGTCCAAAGCAACCCGTTCCCTTGGTGCTAGATGAACGAAAGTCTCTCCACTTCCTCAGTTCTGAGAGATAAGTGTGTGTGAAAGCCGTCCTTCACCTAGCTTGTTTGGAACATAAAGTTTCTTTTCAGTTGCAAACTCCAATCCATGCATATATATGGGGAGGTCCTAGCTCCAAATCGGTTTTACAGTGAAAACTGCAGGAACTTCCAACCGGCACTAGGAAAAAGACTGAGAAACCAGAGTAAAAGTGTCTCCTGCAAACCGATCCCTTGGTGCTAGATGAACGAAAGTCTCTGCACTTGCTCACTTCTGAGAGATAAGTGTGTGTGAAAGCCGTACTTCACCTAGCTTGTTGGGAACACAAAGTTTCTTTTCAGTTGCAAAAACCGTTCCATACATATATATGGGGAGGTACAAGCTCCAACTCAATTTTACAGTGAAAACTGCAGGAACTTCAAATCGGCACTAGGAAACAGACTGAGAAAGCAGAGAAAAAGTGTCTCTAGCAACCCGTTCCCTTGGTGCTAGATGAACGAAATTCTCTCCAGTTCCTCATTTCTGAGAGATAAGTGTGTGTGAAGCCGTCCTTCACATAGCTTGTTTGGAACACAAAGTTTGTTTTCAGTTGCAAACTCCAATCTATGCATATATATGGGGAGGTACGAGCTCCAACTCGGTTTTACAGTGAAAACTGCAGGAACTTCAAACCGGCACTAGGAAACAGACTGAGAAAGGAGAGAAAAAGTGTCTCCTGTAAACCTTTCCCTTGCTGCTAGATGAACGAACGTCTCTCCACTTGCTCAGTTCTGAGAGATAAGTGTGTGTGAAAGCCGTCCTTCACCTAGCTTGTAGGGAACACAAAGTTTCTTTTCAGATGCAAACTCCATTCCATACATGTATATGGGGAGGTACGAGGTCCAACTCGGTTTTACAGTGAAAACTGCAGGAACTTCAAACCGGCACTAGGAAACAGACTGAGAAAGGAGAGAAAAAGTGTCTCCTGTAAACCTTTCCATTGCTGCTAGATGAACGAACGTCTCTCCACTTGCTCAGTTCTGAGAGATAAGTGTGTGTGAAAGCCGTACTTCACCTAGCTTGTTGGGAACACAAAGTTTCTTTTCAGTTGCAAACATCGTTCCATACATATATATGGGGAGATACAAGCTCCAACTCGGTTTTACAGTGAAAACTGCAGGAACTTCTAAACGGCACTAGGAAACAGACTGAGAAAGCAGAGAAAAAGTGTCTCTAGCAACCCGTTCCCTTGGTGCTAGATGAACGAAAGTCTCTCCACTTCCTCAGTTCTGAGAGATAAGTGTGTGTGAAAGCCGTCCTTCACCTAGCTTGTTTGGAACATAAAGTTTCTTTTCAGTTGCAAACTCCAATCCATGCATATATATGGGGAGGTCCTAGCTCCAAATCGGTTTTACAGTGAAAACTGCAGGAACTTCCAACCGGCACTAGGAAAAAGACTGAGAAACCAGAGTAAAAGTGTCTCCTGCAAACCGATCCCTTGGTGCTAGATGAATGAACGTCTCTGTACATGCTCATTTCTGAGAGATAAGTGTGTGTGAAAGCCGTCCTTCACCTAGCTTGTTGGGAACACAAAGTTTCTTTTCAGTTGCAAACTCCATTCCATACATATATATGGGGAGGTACAAGCTCCATCTCGGTTTTACAGTGAAAACTGCAGGAACTTCAAACCGGCACTAGAAAACAGACTGAGAAAGCAGAGAAAAAGTGTCTCCTGCAACCCGTTCCCTTGGTGCTAGATGAACGAACGTCTCTCCACTTGCTCAGTTCTGAGAGATAAGTGTGTGTGAAAGCCGTCCTTCACCTAGCTTGTTGGGAACACAAAGTTTCTTTTCAGTTTCAAACTCCATTCCATACACATATATATGGGGAGGTACAAGCTCCATCTCGGTTTTACAGTGAAAACTGCAGGAACTTCCAACCGGCACTAGGAAACAGACTGAGAAAGCAGAGAAAAAGTGTCTCCTGCAACCCGTTCCCTTGGTGCTAGATGAACGAAAGTCTCTCCACTTGCTCAGTTCTGAGAGATAAGTGTTTTTGAAAGCCGTCCTTCACCTAGCTTGTTGGGAACACAAAGTTTCTTTTCAGTTGCAAACTCCATTCCATACATATATATGGGGAGGTACAAGATCCAACTCGGTTTTACAGTGAAAACTGCAGGAACTTCCAACCGGCACTAGGAAATAGACTGAGGAAGCAGAGAAAAAGTGTCTCCTGCAACCCGTTCCCTTGGTGCTAGATGAACGAACGTCTCTGCACTTGCTCACTTCTGAGAGATAAGTGTGTGTGAAAGCCGTACTTCACCTAGCTTGTTGGGAACACAAAGTTTCTTTTCAGTTGCAAAAACCGTTCCATACATATATATGGGGAGGTACAAGCTCCAACTCAATTTTACAGTGAAAACTGCAGGAACTTCAAACCGGCACTAGGAAACAGACTGAGAAAGCAGAGAAAAAGTGTCTCTAGCAACCCGTTCCCTTGGTGCTAGATGAACGAAATTCTCTCCACTTCCTCATTTCTGAGAGATAAGTGTGTGTGAAGCCGTCCTTCACATAGCTTGTTTGGAACACAAAGTTTGTTTTCAGTTGCAAACTCCAATCTATGCATATATATGGGGAGGTACGAGCTCCAACTCGGTTTTACAGTGAAAACTGCAGGAACTTCAAACCGGCACTAGGAAACAGACTGAGAAAGGAGAGAAAAAGTGTCTCCTGTAAACCTTTCCCTTGCTGCTAGATGAACGAACGTCTCTCCACTTGCTCAGTTCTGAGAGATAAGTGTGTGTGAAAGCCGTACTTCACCTAGCTTGTTGGGAACACAAAGTTTCTTTTCAGTTGCAAACACCGTTCCATAATTATATATATGGGGAGGTACAAGCTCCAACTCGGTTTTACAGTGAAAACTGCAGGAACTTCTAAACGGCACTAGGAAACAGACTGAGAAAGCAGAGAAAAAGTGTCTCTAGCAACCCGTTCCCTTGGTGCTAGATGAACGAAAGTCTCTCCACTTCCTCAGTTCTGAGAGATAAATGTGTGTGAAAGCCGTCCTTCACCTAGCTTGTTTGGAACATAAAGTTTCTTTTCAGTTGCAAACTCCAATCCATGCATATATATGGGGAGGTCCTAGCTCCAAATCGCTTTTACAGTGAAAACTGCAGGAACTTCCAACCGGCACTAGGAAAAAGACTGAGAAACCAGAGTAAAAGTGTCTCCTGCAAACCGATCACTTGGTGCTAGATGAAAGAATGTCTCTGCACTTGCTCACTTCTGAGAGATAAGTGTGTGTGAAAGCCGTACTTCACCTAGCTTGTTGGGAACACAAAGTTTCTTTTCAGTTGCAAAAACCGTTCCATACATATATATGGGGAGGTACAAGCTCCAACTCAATTTTACAGTGAAAACTGCAGGAACTTCAAACCGGCACTAGGAAACAGACTGAGAATGCAGAGAAAAAGTGTCTCTAGCAACCCGTTTCCTTGGTGCTAGATGAACGAAATTCTCTCCAGTTCCTCATTTCTGAGAGATAAGTGTGTGTGAAGCCGTCCTTCACATAGCTTGTTTGGAACACAAAGTTTGATTTCAGTTGCAAACTCCAATCCATGCATATATATGGGGAGGTACGAGCTCCAACTCGGTTTTACAGTGAAAACTGCAGGAACTTCAAACCGGCACTAGGAAACAGACTGAGAAAGGAGAGAAAAAGTGTCTCCTGTAAACCTTTCCCTTGCTGCTAGATGAACGAACGTCTCTCCACTTGCTCAGTTCTGAGAGATAAGTGTGTGTGAAAGCCGTACTTCACCTAGCTTGTTGGGAACACAAAGTTTCTTTTCAGTTGCAAACACCGTTCCATACATATATATGGGGAGATACAAGCTCCAACTCGGTTTTACAGTGAAAACTGCAGGAACTTCTAAACGGCACTAGGAAACAGACTGAGAAAGCAGAGAAAAAGTGTCTCTAGCAACCCGTTCCCTTGGTGCTAGATGAACGAAAGTCTCTCCACTTCCTCAGTTCTGAGAGATAAGTGTGTGTGAAAGCCGTCCTTCACCTAGCTTGTTTGGAACATAAAGTTTCTTTTCAGTTGCAAACTCCAATCCATGCATATATATGGGGAGGTCCTAGCTCCAAATCGGTTTTACAGTGAAAACTGCAGGAACTTCCAACCGGCACTAGGAAAAAGACTGAGGAACCAGAGTAAAAGTGTCTCCTGCAAACCGATCCCTTGGTGCTAGATGAACGAATGTCTCTGCACTTGCTCACTTCTGAGAGATAAGTGTGTGTGAAAGCCGTACTTCACCTAGCTTGTTGGGAACACAAAGTTTCTTTTCAGTTGCAAAAACCGTTCCATACATTTATATGGGGAGGTACAAGCTCCAACTCAATTTTACAGTGAAAACTGCAGGAACTTCAAACCGGCACTAGGAAACAGACTGAGAAAGCAGAGAAAAAGTGTCTCTAGCAACCCGTTCCCTTGGTGCTAGATGAACGAAATTCTCTCCACTTCCTCATTTCTGAGAGATAAGTGTGTGTGAAGCCGTCCTTCACATAGCTTGTTTGGAACACAAAGTTTGTTTTCAGTTGCAAACTCCAATCTATGCATATATATGGGGAGGTACGAGGTCCAACTCGGTTTTACAGTGAAAACTGCAGGAACTTCAAACCGGCACTAGGAAACAGACTGAGAAAGGAGAGAAAAAGTGTCACCTGTAAACCTTTCCCTTGCTGCTAGATGAACGAACGTCTCTCCACTTGCTCAGTTCTGACAGATAAGTGTGTGTGAAAGCCGTACTTCACCTAGCTTGTTGGGAACACAAAGTTTCTTTTCAGTTGCAAACACTGTTCCATACATATATATGGGGAGATACAAGCTCCAACTCGGTTTTACAGTGAAAACTGCAGGAACTTCTAAACGGCACTAGGAAACAGACTGAGAAAGCAGAGAAAAAGTGTCTCTAGCAACCCGTTCCCTTGGTGCTAGATGAACGAAAGTCTCTCCACTTCCTCAGTTCTGAGAGATAAGTGTGTGTGAAAGCCGTCCTTCACCTAGCTTGTTTGGAACATAAAGTTTCTTTTCAGTTGCAAACTCCAATCCATGCATATATATGGGGAGGTCCTAGCTCCAAATCGGTTTTACAGTGAAAACTGCAGGAACTTCCAACCGGCACTAGGAAAAAGACTGAGAAACCAGAGTAAAAGTGTCTCCTGCAAACCGATCCCTTGGTGCTAGATGAACGAACGTCTCTGCACTTGCTCACTTCTGAGAGATAAGTGTGTGTGAAAGCCGTACTTCACCTAGCTTGTTGGGAACACAAAGTTTCTTTTCAGTTGCAAAAACCGTTCCATACATATATATGGGGAGGTACAAGCTCCAACTCAATTTTACAGTGAAAACTGCAGGAACTTCAAACCGGCACTAGGAAACAGACTGAGAAAGCAGAGAAAAAGTGTCTCTAGCAACCCGATCCCTTGGTGCTAGATGAACGAAATTCTCTCCACTTCCTCATTTCTGAGAGATAAGTGTGTGTGAAGCCGTACTTCACATAGCTTGTTTGGAACACAAAGTTTGTTTTCAGTTGCAAACTCCAATCTATGCATATATATGGGGAGGTACGAGCTCCAACTCGGTTTTACAGTGAAAACTGCAGGAACTTCAAACCGGCACTAGGAAACAGACTGAGAAAGGAGAGAAAAAGTGTCTCCTGTAAACCTTTCCCTTGCTGCTAGATGAACGAACGTCTCTCCACTTGCTCAGTTCTGACAGATAAGTGTGTGTGAAAGCCGTACTTCACCTAGCTTGTTGGGAACACAAAGTTTCTTTTCAGTTGCAAACACTGTTCCATACATATATATGGGGAGATACAAGCTCCAACTCGGTTTTACAGTGAAAACTGCAGGAACTTCTAAACGGCACTAGGAAACAGACTGAGAAAGCAGAGAAAAAGTGTCTCTAGCAACCCGTTCCCTTGGTGCTAGATGAACGAAAGTCTCTCCACTTCCTCAGTTCTGAGAGATAATTGTGTGTGAAAGCCGTCCTTCACCTAGCTTGTTGGGAACACAAAGTTTCTTTTCAGTTGCAAACTCCATTCCATACATATATATGGGGAGGTACAAGCTCCATCTCGGTTTTACAGTGAAAACTGCAGGAACTTCAAACCGGCACTAGAAAACAGACTGAGAAAGCAGAGAAAAAGTGTCTCCTGCAACCCGTTCCCTTGGTGCTAGATGAACGAACGTCTCTCCACTTGCTCAGTTCTGAGAGATAAGTGTGTGTGAAAGCCGTCCTTCACCTAGCTTGTTGGGAACACAAAGTTTCTTTTCAGATGCAAACTCCATTCCATACATGTATATGGGGAGGTACTAGCTCCAACTCTGTTTTACAGTGAAAACTGCAGGAACTTCAAACCGACACTAGGAAACAGACTGAGAAAGCAGAGAAAAAGTGTCTCCTGCAACCCGTTCCCTTGGTGCTAGATGAACGAACGTCTCTCCACTTGCTCAGTTCTGAGAGATAAGTGTGTGTGAAAGCCGTCCTTCACCTAGCTTGTTGGGAACACAAAGTTTCTTTTCAGTTGCAAACTCCATTCCATACATATATATGGGGAGGTACAAGCTCCATCTCGGTTTTACAGTGAAAACTGCAGGAACTTCAAACCGGCGCTAGGAAACAGACTGAGAAAGGAGAGAAAATGTGTCTCCTGTAAACCTTTCCATTGCTGCTAGATGAACGAACGTCTCTCCACTTGCTCAGTTCTGAGAGATAAGTGTGTGTGAATGCCGTACTTCACCTAGCTTGTTGGGAACACAAAGTTTCTTTTCAGTTGCAAACATCGTTCCATACATATATATGGGGAGATACAAGCTCCAACTCGGTTTTACAGTGAAAACTGCAGGAACTTCTAAACGGCACTAGGAAACAGACTGAGAAAGCAGAGAAAAAGTGTCTCTAGCAACCCGTTCCCTTGGTGCTAGATGAACGAAAGTCTCTCCACTTCCTCAGTTCTGAGAGATAAGTGTGTGTGAAAGCCGTCCTTCACCTAGCTTGTTTGGAACATAAAGTTTCTTTTCAGTTGCAAACTCCAATCCATGCATATATATGGGGAGGTCCTAGCTCCAAATCGGTTTTACAGTGAAAACTGCAGGAACTTCCAACCGGCACTAGGAAAAAGACTGAGAAACCAGAGTAAAAGTGTCTCCTGCAAACCGATCCCTTGGTGCTAGATGAACGAACGTCTCTGCACTTGCTCACTTCTGAGAGATAAGTGTGTGTGAAAGCCGTACTTCACCTAGCTTGTTGGGAACACAAAGTTTCTTTTCAGTTGCAAAAACCGTTCCATACATATATATGGGGAGGTACAAGCTCCAACTCAATTTTACAGTGAAAACTGCAGGAACTTCAAACCGGCACTAGGAAACAGACTGAGAAAGCAGAGAAAAAGTGTCTCTAGCAACCCGTTCCCTTGGTGCTAGATGAACGAAATTCTCTCCACTTCCTCATTTCTGAGAGATAAGTGTGTGTGAAGCCGTCCTTCACATAGCTTGTTTGGAACACAAAGTTTGTTTTCAGTTGCAAACTCCAATCTATGCATATATATGGGGAGGTACGAGCTCCAACTCGGTTTTACAGTGAAAACTGCAGGAACTTCAAACCGGCACTAGGAAACAGACTGAGAAAGGAGAGAAAAAGTGTCTCCTGTAAACCTTTCCCTTGCTGCTAGATGAACGAACGTCTCTCCACTTGCTCAGTTCTGACAGATAAGTGTGTGTGAAAGCCGTACTTCACCTAGCTTGTTGGGAACACAAAGTTTCTTTTCAGTTGCAAACACCGTTCCATACATATATATGGGGAGATACAAGCTCCAACTCGGTTTTACAGTGAAAACTGCAGGAACTTCTAAATGGCACTAGGAAACAGATTGAGAAAGCAGAGAAAAAGTGTCTCTAGCAACCCGTTCCCTTGGTGCTAGATGAACGAAAGTCTCTCCACTTCCTCAGTTCTGAGAGATAAGTGTGTGTGAAAGCCGTCCTTCACCTAGCTTGTTTGGATCATAAAGTTTCTTTTCAGTTGCAAACTCCAATCCATGCATATATATGGGGAGGTCCTAGCTCCAAATCGGTTTTACAGTGAAAACTGCAGGAACTTCCAACCGGCACTAGGAAAAAGACTGAGAAACCAGAGTAAAAGTGTCTCCTGCAAACCGATCCCTTGGTGCTAGATGAATGAACGTCTCTGTACATGCTCATTTCTGAGAGATAAGTGTGTGTGAAAGCCGTCCTTCACCTAGCTTGTTGGGAACACAAAGTTTCTTTTCAGTTGCAAACTCCATTCCATACATATATATGGGGAGGTACAAGCTCCATCTCGGTTTTACAGTGAAAACTGCAGGAACTTCAAACCGGCACTAGAAAACAGACTGAGAAAGCAGAGAAAAAGTGTCTCCTGCAACCCGTTCCCTTGGTGCTAGATGAACGAACGTCTCTCCACTTGCTCAGTTCTGAGAGATAAGTGTGTGTGAAAGCCGTCCTTCACCTAGCTTGTTGGGAACACAAAGTTTCTTTTCAGTTTCAAACTCCATTCCATACACATATATATGGGGAGGTACAAGCTCCATCTCGGTTTTACAGTGAAAACTGCAGGAACTTCCAACCGGCACTAGGAAACAGACTGAGAAAGCAGAGAAAAAGTGTCTCCTGCAACCCGTTCCCTTGGTGCTAGATGAACGAAAGTCTCTCCACTTGCTCAGTTCTGAGAGATAAGTGTTTTTGAAAGCCGTCCTTCACCTAGCTTGTTGGGAACACAAAGTTTCTTTTCAGTTGCAAACTCCATTCCATACATATATATGGGGAGGTACAAGATCCAACTCGGTTTTACAGTGAAAACTGCAGGAACTTCCAACCGGCACTAGGAAATAGACTGAGGAAGCAGAGAAAAAGTGTCTCCTGCAACCCGTTCCCTTGGTGCTAGATGAACGAACGTCTCTGCACTTGCTCACTTCTGAGAGATAAGTGTGTGTGAAAGCCGTACTTCACCTAGCTTGTTGGGAACACAAAGTTTCTTTTCAGTTGCAAAAACCGTTCCATACATATATATGGGGAGGTACAAGCTCCAACTCAATTTTACAGTGAAAACTGCAGGAACTTCAAACCGGCACTAGGAAACAGACTGAGAAAGCAGAGAAAAAGTGTCTCTAGCAACCCGTTCCCTTGGTGCTAGATGAACGAAATTCTCTCCACTTCCTCATTTCTGAGAGATAAGTGTGTGTGAAGCCGTCCTTCACATAGCTTGTTTGGAACACAAAGTTTGTTTTCAGTTGCAAACTCCAATCTATGCATATATATGGGGAGGTACGAGCTCCAACTCGGTTTTACAGTGAAAACTGCAGGAACTTCAAACCGGCACTAGGAAACAGACTGAGAAAGGAGAGAAAAAGTGTCTCCTGTAAACCTTTCCCTTGCTGCTAGATGAACGAACGTCTCTCCACTTGCTCAGTTCTGAGAGATAAGTGTGTGTGAAAGCCGTACTTCACCTAGCTTGTTGGGAACACAAAGTTTCTTTTCAGTTGCAAACACCGTTCCATAATTATATATATGGGGAGGTACAAGCTCCAACTCGGTTTTACAGTGAAAACTGCAGGAACTTCTAAACGGCACTAGGAAACAGACTGAGAAAGCAGAGAAAAAGTGTCTCTAGCAACCCGTTCCCTTGGTGCTAGATGAACGAAAGTCTCTCCACTTCCTCAGTTCTGAGAGATAAGTGTGTGTGAAAGCCGTCCTTCACCTAGCTTGTTTGGAACATAAAGTTTCTTTTCAGTTGCAAACTCCAATCCATGCATATATATGGAGAGGTCCTAGCTCCAAATCGCTTTTACAGTGAAAACTGCAGGAACTTCCAACCGGCACTAGGAAAAAGACTGAGAAACCAGAGTAAAAGTGTCTCCTGCAAACCGATCCCTTGGTGCTAGATGAACGAACGTCTCTGCACTTGCTCACTTCTGAGAGATAAGTGTGTGTGAAAGCCGTACTTCACCTAGCTTGTTGGGAACACAAAGTTTCTTTTCAGTTGCAAAAACCGTTCCATACATATATATGGGGAGGTACAAGCTCCAACTCAATTTTACAGTGAAAACTGCAGGAACTTCAAACCGGCACTAGGAAACAGACTGAGAATGCAGAGAAAAAGTGTCTCTAGCAACCCGTTCCCTTGGTGCTAGATGAACGAAATTCTCTCCACTTCCTCATTTCTGAGAGATAAGTGTGTGTGAAGCCGTCCTTCACATAGCTTGTTTGGAACACAAAGTTTGATTTCAGTTGCAAACTCCAATCCATGCATATATATGGGGAGGTACGAGCTCCAACTCGGTTTTACAGTGAAAACTGCAGGAACTTCAAACCGGCACTAGGAAACAGAGTGAGAAAGGAGAGAAAAAGTGTCTCCTGTAAACCTTTCCCTTGCTGCTAGATGAACGAACGTCTCTCCACTTGCTCAGTTCTGAGAGATAAGTGTGTGTGAAAGCCGTACTTCACCTAGCTTGTTGGGAACACAAAGTTTCTTTTCAGTTGCAAACACCGTTCCATACATATATATGGGGAGATACAAGCTCCAACTCGGTTTTACAGTGAAAACTGCAGGAACTTCTAAACGGCACTAGGAAACAGACTGAGAAAGCAGAGAAAAAGTGTCTCTAGCAACCCGTTCCCTTGGTGCTAGATGAACGAAAGTCTCTCCACTTCCTCAGTTCTGAGAGATAAGTGTGTGTGAAAGCCGTCCTTCACCTAGCTTGTTTGGAACATAAAGTTTCTTTTCAGTTGCAAACTCCAATCCATGCATATATATGGGGAGGTCCTAGCTCCAAATCGGTTTTACAGTGAAAAATGCAGGAACTTCCAACCGGCACTAGGAAAAAGACTGAGGAACCAGAGTAAAAGTGTCTCCTGCAAACCGATCCCTTGGTGCTAGATGAACGAACGTCTCTGCACTTGCTCACTTCTGAGAGATAAGTGTGTGTGAAAGCCGTACTTCACCTAGCTTGTTGGGAACACAAAGTTTCTTTTCAGTTGCAAAAACCGTTCCATACATATATATGGGGAGGTACAAGCTCCAACTCAATTTTACAGTGAAAACTGCAGGAACTTCAAACCGGCACTAGGAAACAGACTGAGAAAGCAGAGAAAAAGTGTCTCTAGCAACCCGTTCCCTTGGTGCTAGATGAACGAAATTCTCTCCACTTCCTCATTTCTGAGAGATAAGTGTGTGTGAAGCCATCCTTCACATAGCTTGTTTGGAACACAAAGTTTGTTTTCAGTTGCAAACTCCAATCTATGCATATATATGGGGAGGTACGAGGTCCAACTCGGTTTTACAGTGAAAACTGCAGGAACTTCAAACCGGCACTAGGAAACAGACTGAGAAAGGAGAGAAAAAGTGTCTCCTGTAAACCTTTCCCTTGCTGCTAGATGAACGAACGTCTCTCCACTTGCTCAGTTCTGACAGATAAGTGTGTGTGAAAGCCGTACTTCACCTAGCTTGTTGGGAACACAAAGTTTCTTTTCAGTTGCAAACACTGTTCCATACATATATATGGGGAGATACAAGCTCCAACTCGGTTTTACAGTGAAAACTGCAGGAACTTCTAAACGGCACTAGGAAACAGACTGAGAAAGCAGAGAAAAAGTGTCTCTAGCAACCCGTTCCCTTGGTGCTAGATGAACGAAAGTCTCTCCACTTCCTCAGTTCTGAGAGATAAGTGTGTGTGAAAGCCGTCCTTCACCTAGCTTGTTTGGAACATAAAGTTTCTTTTCAGTTGCAAACTCCAATCCATGCATATATACGGGGAGGCCCTAGCTCCAAATCGGTTTTACAGTGAAAACTGCAGGAACTTCCAACCGGCACTAGGAAAAAGACTGAGAAACCAGAGTAAAAGTGTCTCCTGCAAACCGATCCCTTGGTGCTAGATGAACGAACGTCTCTGCACTTGCTCACTTCTGAGAGATAAGTGTGTGTGAAAGCCGTACTTCACCTAGCTTGTTGGGAACACAAAGTTTCTTTTCAGTTGCAAAAACCGTTCCATACATATATATGGGGAGGTACAAGCTCCAACTCAATTTTACAGTGAAAACTGCAGGAACTTCAAACCGGCACTAGGAAACAGACTGAGAAAGCAGAGAAAAAGTGTCTCTAGCAACCCGTTCCCTTGGAGCTAGATGAACGAAATTCTCTCCACTTCCTCATTTCTGAGAGATAAGTGTGTGTGAAGCCGTACTTCACATAGCTTGTTTGGAACACAAAGTTTGTTTTCAGTTGCAAACTCCAATCTATGCATATATATGGGGAGGTACGAGCTCCAACTCGGTTTTACAGTGAAAACTGCAGGAACTTCAAACCGGCACTAGGAAACAGACTGAGAAAGGAGAGAAAAAGTGTCTCCTGTAAACCTTTCCCTTGCTGCTAGATGAACGAACGTCTATCCACTTGCTCAGTTCTGACAGATAAGTGTGTGTGAAAGCCGTACTTCACCTAGCTTGTTGGGAACACAAAGTTTCTTTTCAGTTGCAAACACTGTTCCATACATATATATGGGGAGATACAAGCTCCAACTCGGTTTTACAGTGAAAACTGCAGGAACTTCTAAACGGCACTAGGAAACAGACTGAGAAAGCAGAGAAAAAGTGTCTCTAGCAACCCGTTCCCTTGGTGCTAGATGAACGAAAGTCTCTCCACTTCCTCAGTTCTGAGAGATAAGTGTGTGTGAAAGCCGTCCTTCACCTAGCTTGTTGGGAACACAAAGTTTCTTTTCAGTTGCAAACTCCATTCCATACATATATATGGGGAGGTACAAGCTCCATCTCGGTTTTACAGTGAAAACTGCAGGAACTTCAAACCGGCACTAGAAAACAGACTGAGAAAGCAGAGAAAAAGTGTCTCCTGCAACCCGTTCCCTTGGTGCTAGATGAACGAACGTCTCTCCACTTGCTCAGTTCTGAGAGATAAGTGTGTGTGAAAGCCGTCCTTCACCTAGCTTGTTGGGAACACAAAGTTTCTTTTCAGATGCAAACTCCATTCCATACATGTATATGGGGAGGTACTAGCTCCAACTCTGTTTTACAGTGAAAACTGCAGGAACTTCAAACCGACACTAGGAAACAGACTGAGAAAGCAGAGAAAAAGTGTCTCCTGCAACCCGTTCCCTTGGTGCTAGATGAACGAACGTCTCTCCACTTGCTCAGTTCTGAGAGATAAGTGTGTGTGAAAGCCGTCCTTCACCTAGCTTGTTGGGAACACAAAGTTTCTTTTCAGTTGCAAACTCCATTCCATACATATATATGGGGAGGTACAAGCTCCATCTCGGTTTTACAGTGAAAACTGCAGGAACTTCAAACCGGCACTAGGAAACAGACTGAGAAAGCAGAGAAAAAGTGTCTCCTGCAACCCGTTCCCTTGGTGCTAGATGAACGAACGTCTCTCCACTTGCTCAGTTCTGAGAGATAAGTGTGTGTGAAAGCCGTACTTCACCTAGCTTTTTGGGAACACAAAGTTTCTTTTCAGTTGCAAACTGCATTCCTTACATGTATATGGGGAGGTCCTAGCTCCAACTCGGTTTTACAGTGAAAACTGCAGGAACTTCCAACCGGCACTAGGAAACAGACTGAGAAACCAGAGTAAAAGTGTCTCCTGCAAACCGATCCCTTGGTGCTAGATGAATGAACGTCTCTGTACATGCTCATTTCTGAGAGATAAGTGTGTGTGAAAGCCGTCCTTCACCAAGCTTGTTGGGAACACAAACTTTCTTTTCAGTTGCAAACTCCATTCCATACATATATATGGTGAGGTACAAGCTCCAACTCGGTTTTACAGTGAAAAAGGTAGGAACTTCCAACCGGCACTAGGAAACAGACTGAGGAAGCAGAGAAAAAGTGTCTCCTGTAACCCTTTCCCTTGCTGCTAGATGAACGAACGTCTCTCCACTTGCTCAGTTCTGAGGGTTAAGTGTGTGTGAAAGCCGTCCTTCACCTAGCATGTTGGGAACACAAAGTTTCTTTTCAGTTGCAAACACCGTTCCATACATATATATGGGGAGGTACAAGCTGCAAATCGGTTTTACAGTGAAAACTGCAGGAACTTCTAACCGGCACTAGGAAACAGACTGAGAAAGCAGAGAAAAAGTTTCTCCTGCAACCCGTTCCCTTGGTGCTAGATGAACGAACGTCTCTCCACTTGCTCAGTTCTGAGAGATAAGTGTGTGTTAAAGCCGTCCTTCACTTAGCTTGTTGGGAACACAATGTTTTTTTTCAGTTGCAAACTCCATTCCATACATGTATATGGGAAGGTACTAGCTCCAACTCGGTTTTACAGTGAAAACTGCAGGAACTTCAAACCGGCACTAGGAAACAGACTGAGAAAGCAGAGAAAAATTGTCTCCTGCAACCCGTTCCCTTGGTACTAGATGAACGAACGTCTCTCCATTTGCTCAGTTCTGAGAGTTAAGTGTGTGTGAAAGCCGTCCTTCACCTAGCTTGTTGGGAACACAAAGTTTCTTTTCAGTTGCAAAATCCATTCCATACTTATATAAGGGGAGGTGCAAGCTCCATCTCGGTTTTACAGTGAAAACTGCAGGAACTTCAAACCGGCACTAGAAAACAGACTAAGAAAGCAGAGAAAATGTGTCTCCTGCAACCCGTTCCCTTGGTGCTAGATGAACGAACGTCTCTCCACTTGCTCAGTTCTGAGAGATAAGTGTGTGTGAAAGCAGTCCTTCATCTAGCTTGTTGGGAACACAAAGTTTCTTTTCAGATGCAAACTCCATTCCATACATGTATATGGGGAGGTACTAGCTCCAACTCGGTTTTACAGTGAAAACTGCAGGAACTTCAAACCGGCACTAGGAAACAGACTGAGAAAGCATAGAAAAAGTGTCACCTGCAACCCGTTCCCTTGGTGCTAGATGAACGAACGTCTCTCCACTTGCTCATTTCTGAGAGATAATTGTGTGTGAAAGCCGTCCTTCACCTAGCTTGTTGGGAACACAAAGTTTCTTTTCAGTTGCAAACTCCATTCCATACATATATATGGGGAGGTACAAGCTCCAACTCGGTTTTACAGTGAAAACTGCAGTAACTTCAAACCGGCACTAGGAAACAGACTGAGAAAGCAGAGAAAAAGTGTCTCCTGCAACCCGTTCCCTTGGTGCTAGATGAACGAACGTCTCTCCACTTGCTCAGTTCTGAGAGATAAGTGTGTGTGAAAGCCGTCCTTCACCTAGCTTGTTGGGAACACAAAGTTTCTTTTCAGTTGCAAACTCCATTCCATACATATATATGGGGTGGTACAAGCTCCATCTCGGTTTTACAGTGAAAACTGCAGGAACTTCAAACCGGCACTAGAAAACAGACTGAGAAAGCAGAGAAAAAGTGTCTCCTGCAACCCGTTCCCTTGGTGCTAGATGAACGAACGTCTCTCCACTTGCTCAGTTCTGAGAGACAATTGTGTGTGAAAGCCGTCCTTAACCTAGCTTGTTGGGAACACAAAGTTTCTTTTCAGATGCAAACTCCATTCCATACATGTATATGGGGAGGTACAAGCTCCAACTCGGTTTTACAGTGAAGACTGCAGGAACTTCAAACCGGCACTAGGAAACAGACTGAGAATGCAGAGAAAAAGTGTCTCCTGTAACCCGTTCCCTTGGTGCTAGATGAACGAACGTCTCTCCACTTGCTCATTTCTGAGAGATAATTGTGTGTGAAAGCCGTCCTTCACCTAGCTTGTTGGGAACACAAAGTTTCTTTTCAGGTGCAAACTCCATTCCATACATATATATGGGAAGGTACAAGCTCCATCTCGGTTTTACAGTGAAAACTGCAGGAACTTCAAACCGGCACTAGGAAACAGACTGAGAAAGCAGAGAAAAAGTGTCTCCAGCAACCCGTTCCCTTGGTGCTAGATGAACGAACGTCTCTCCACTTGCTCAGTTCTGAGAGATAAGTGTGTGTGAAAGCCGTCCTTCACCTAGCTTGTTGGAAACACAAAGTTTCTTTTCAGTTGCAAACTGCATTCCTTACATGTATATGGGGAGTTACTAGCTCCAACTCGGTTTTACAGTGAAAACTGCAGGAACTTCAAACCGGCACTAGGAAACAGACTGAGAAAGTAGACAAAAAGTGTCTCCTGCAACCCATTCCTTTGGTGCTAGATAAACGAACGTCTCTCCACTTGCTCAGTTCTGAGAGATAAGTGTGTGTGAAAGCCGTCCTTCACCTTGCTTGTTGGGAACACAAAGTTTCTTTTCAGTTGCAAACTCCATTCCATACACATATATATGGGGAGGTACTAGCTCCAACTCGGTTTTACAGTGAAAATTGCAGGAACTTCCAACCGGCACTAGGAAACAGACTGAGGAAGCAGAGAAAAAGTGTCTCCTGCAACCCGTTCCCATGGTGCTAGATGAACGAACGTCTCTCCACTTGCTCAGTTCTGAGAGATAATTGTGTGTGAAAGCCGTACTTCACCTAGCTTGTTGGGAACACAAAGTTTCTTTTCAGTTGCAAACACCGTTCCATACATATATATGGGGAGGTACAAGCTCCAACTCGGTTTTACAGTGAAAACTGCAGGAACTTCTAACCGGCACTAGGAAACAAACTGAGAATCCACAGTAAAAGTGTCTCTAGCAACCCGTTCCCTTGGTGCTAGATGAACGAAATTCTCTCCACTTCCTCATTTCTCAGAGATAAGTGTGTGTGAAAGCCGTAATTCACCTAGCTTGTTTGGAACACTAAGTTTATTTTCAGTTGCAAACTCCAATCCATGCATATATATGGGGAGGTACGAGCTCCAACTCGGTTTTACAGTGAAAACTGCAGGAACTTCAAACCGGCACTAGGAAACAGACTGAGAAAGGAGAGAAAAAGTGTCTCCTGTAACCCTTTCCCTTGCTGCTAGATGAACGAACGTCTCTCCACTTGCTCAGTTCTGAGAGATAAGTGTGTGTGAAAGCCGTACTTCACCTAGCTTTTTGGGAACACAAAGTTTCTTTTCAGTTGCAAACACCGTTCCATACATATATATGGGGAGATACAAGCTCCAACTCGGTTTTACAGTGAAAACTGCAGGAACTTCTAAACGGCACTAGGAAACAGACTGAGAAAGCAGAGAAAAAGTGTCTCTAGCAACCCGTTCCCTTGGTGCTAGATGAACGAAAGTCTCTCCACTTCCTCAGTTCTGAGAGATAAGTGTGTGTGAAAGCCGTCCTTCACCTAGCTTGTTTGGAACATAAAGTTTCTTTTCAGTTGCAAACTCCAATCCATGCATATATATGGGGAGGTCCTAGCTCCAAATCGGTTTTACAGTGAAAACTGCAGGAACTTCCAACCGGCACTAGGAAAAAGACTGAGAAACCAGAGTAAAAGTGTCTCCTGCAAACCGATCCCTTGGTGCTAGATGAATGAACGTCTCTGTACATGCTCATTTCTGAGAGATAAGTGTGTGTGAAAGCCGTCCTTCACCTAGCTTGTTGGGAACACAAAGTTTCTTTTCAGTTGCAAACTCCATTCCATACATATATATGGGGAGGTTGAAGCTCCATCTCGGTTTTACAGTGAAAACTGCAGGAAATTCAAACCGGCACTAGGAAACAGACTGAGAAAGTAGACAAAAAGTGTCTCCTGCAACCCATTCCCTTGGTGCTAGATAAACGAACGTCTCTCCACTTGCTCAGTTCTGAGAAATAAGTGTGTGTGAAAGCCGTCCTTCACCTTGATTGTTGGGAACACAAAGTTTCTTTTCAGTTGCAAACTCCATTCCATACACATATATATGGGGAGGTACTAGCTCCAACTCGGTTTTACAGTGAAAATTGCAGGAACTTCCAACCGGCACTAGGAAACAGACTGAGGAAGCAGAGAAAAAGTGTCTCCTGCAACTCGTTCCCATGGTGCTAGATGAACGAACGTCTCTCCACTTGCTCAGTTCTGAGAGATAAGTGTGTGTGAAAGCCGTCCTTCACCTAGCTTGTTGGGAACACAAGGTTTCTTTTCAGTTGCAAACACCGTTCCATACATATATATGGGGAGGTACAAGCTCCAACTCGGTTTTACAGTGAAAACTGCATGAACTTCTAACCGGCACTAGGAAACAAACTGAGAATCCACAGTAAAAGTGTCTCTAGCAACCCGTTCCCTTGGTGCTAGATGAACGAAATTCTCTCCACTTCCTCATTTCTCAGAGATAAGTGTGTGTGAAAGCCGTAATTCACCTAGCTAGTTTGGATCACAAAGTTTATTTTCAGTTGCAAACTCCAATCCATGCATATATATGGGGAGGTACGAGCTCCAACTCGGTTTTACAGTGAAAACTGCAGGAACTTCAAACCGGCACTAGGAAACATACTGAGAAACCAGAGTAAAGTTTCTCCTGCAACCCGTTCCATTGGTGCTAGATGAACGAACGTCTCTGTACATGCTCCTTTCTGAGAGATAAGTGTGTGTGAAAGCCGTCCTTCACCTAGCTTGTTGGGAGCACAAAGTTTCTTTTCAGTTGCAAACACCGTTCCATATATATATAAGGGGAGGTATAAGCTCCAAATCGGTTTTACAGTGAAAACTGCAGGAACTTCAAACCGGCTCTAGGAAACAGACTGAGCTAGCAGAGAAAAAGTGTCTCCTGCAACCCGTTCCCTTGGTGCTAGATGAAAGAACGTCTCTGTACATGCTCAGTTCTGAGAGATATGTGTGTGTGAAAGCCGTACTTCACCTAGCTTGTTGGGAACACAAAGTTTCTTTTCAGTTGCAAACTCCAATCCATGCATATATATGGGGAGGTACTAGCTCCAACTCGTTTTTCAGTGAAAACTGCAGAATCTTCAAACCGGCACTAGGAAACAGACTGAGAAACCAGAGTAAAGTTTCTCCTGCAACTCGTTCCCTTGGCGCTAGATGAACGAACGTCTTTGTTCATGCTCATTTCTGAGAGATAAGTGTGTGTGAAAGCCGTCCTTCACCTATCTTGTTTGTAACACAAAGTTTCTTTTCAGTTGCAAACTCCATTCCATACATATATTTAGGGAGGTACAAGCTCCAACTCGGTTTTACAGTGAAAACTGCAGGAACTTCAAACCGGCACTAGGAAACAGACTGAGAAAGCAGACTAAAAGTGTCTCCTGCAAACCGTTCCATTGGTGCTAGGTGAATGAACGTCTCTGTACATGCTCATTTATGAAAGATAAGTGTGTGTGAAAGCCGTCTTTCAACAAGCTTCTTGGGAACACAAAGTCTCTTTTCAGTTGCAAACTCCATTCCATACATATATATGGGGATGTACAAGCTCCAACTCGGTTTTACAGTGAAAACTGCAGGAACTTCAAACCGGCACTAGGAAGCAGACTGAGAAAGCAGAGAAAAAGTGTCTCTAGCAACACGTTCCCTTGGTGCTAGATGAACGAAAGTCTCTCCAGTTCCTCAGTTCTGCGAGATAATTGTGTGTGAAAGCCGTCCTTCACCTAGCTTGTTGGGAACACAAAGTTCCTTTTCAGTTGCAAACTCCATTCCATACATATATATGGGGAGGTACAAGCTCCAACTCGGTTTTACAGTGAAAACTGCAGGAACTTCAAACCGGCACTAGGAAACAGACTGAGAAAGCAGGGAAAAATTTTCTCCTGCCACCCGTTCCCTTGGTGCTAGATGAACGAACGTCTCTCCACTTGCTCAGTTCTGAGTGATAAGTGTGTGTGAAAGCCGTCCTTCACCTAGCTTGTTGGGAACACAAAGTTTCTTTTCAGTTGCAAACACCGTTCCATACATATATATGGGGAGGTATAAGCTGCAAATCGGTTTTACAGTGAAAACTGCAGGAAGTTCAAACCGGCACTAGGAAAAAGACTGAGAAAGCAGAGAAAAAGTGTCTCCTGCAACCCGTTCCCTTGGTGCTAGATGAACGAACGTCTCTCCACTTGCTCAGTTCTGAGAGATAAGTGTGTGTGAAAGCCGTCCTTCACCTAGCTTGTTTGTAACACAAAGTTTCTTTTCAGTCGCAAACTCCATTCCATACATATATATAGGGAGGTACAAGCTCCAACTCGGTTTAACAGTGAAAACTGTTGGAACTTCAAACCGTCACTAGAAAACAGACTGAGAAAGCAGAGAAAAAGTGTCTCCTGCCACCCGTTCCCTTGGTGCTAGATGAACGAACGTCTCTCCACTTGCTCAGTTCTGAGAGGTAAATGTGTGTGAAAGCCGTCCTTCACCTAGCTTGTTGGGAACACAAAGTTTCTTTTCAGTTGCAAACACCGTTCCATACATATATATGGGGAGGTACAAGCTGCAAATCGGTTTTACAGTGAAAACTGCAGGAAGTTCAAACCGGCACTAGGAAAAAGACTGAGAAAACAGAGAAAAAGTTTCTCCTGCAACCCGTTCCCTTGGTGCTAGACGAACGAACGTCTCTCCACTTGCTCAGTTCTGAGAGATAAGTGTGTGTGAAAGCCGTCCTTCACCTAGCTTGTTTGTAACACAAAGTTTCTTTTCAGTTGCAAACTCCATTCCATACATATATATAGGGAGGTACAAGCTCCAACTCGGTTTTACAGTGAAAACTGCAGGAACATCAAACCGGCACTAGGAAACAGACTGAGAAAGCAGAGAAAAAGTGTCTCCTGCAAAAAGTTCCCTTGGTGCTAGATGAATGAACGTCTCTGTACATGCTCATTTCTGAGAGTTAAGTGTGTGTGAAAGCCGTCCTTCAACAAGCTTGTTGGGAACACAAAGTCTCTTTTCAGTTGCAAACTCCATTCCATACATATATATGGGGAGGTACAAGCTCCAACTCGGTTTTACAGTGAAAACTGCAGGAACTTCAAACCGGCACTAGAAAACAGACTGAGAAAGAAGAGAAAAAGTGTCTCCTCTAACCCGTTCCCTTGCTGCTAGATGAACGAACGTCTCTACACTAGCTAAGTTCTGAGATATGTGTGTGTGAAAGCCGTACTTCACCTAGCTTGTTGGGAACACAAAGTTTCTTTTCAGTTGCAAACACCGTTCCATACATATATATGGGGAGGTACAATCTCCAACTCGGTTTTACAGTGAAAACTGCAGGAACTTCAAACCGGCACTAGGAAATAGACTGAGAAAGCAGAGAAAAAGTGTCTCCTGCAACCCGTTCCCTTGGTGCTAGATGAACGAACGTCTCTCCACTTGCTCAGTTCTGAGAGATAAGTGTGTGTGAAAGCCGTCCTTCACGTAGCTTGTTGGGAACACAAAGTTTCTTTTCAGTTGCAAACTCCATTCCATACATATATACGGGGAGGTACAAGCTCCACTTCGGTTTTACAGTGAAAACTGCAGGAACTTCAAACCGGCACTAGGAAACAGACTGAGAAAGCAGAGAAAAAGTGTCTCCTGCAACCCGTTCTTTTGGTGCAAGATGAACTAACGTCTCTCCACTTGCTCAGTTCTGAGAGATAAGTGTGTGTGAAAGCCGTCCTTCACCTAGCTTGTTGGGAACACAAAGTTTCTTTTCAGTTGCAAACTCCATTCCATACACATATATATGTGGAGGTACTAGCTCCAACTCGGTTTTACAGTGAAAACTGCTGGAACTTCAAACTGGCACTAGGAAACAGACTGAGAAAGCAGAGAAAAAGTGTCTCCTGCAACCCGTTCCCTTGGTGCTAGATGAATGAACGTCTCTCCACTTGCTCATTTCTCAGAGATAAGTGTGTGTGAAAGCCGCCCTTCACCTAGCTTGTTGGGAACACAAAGTTTCTTTTCAGTTGCAAACTCCATTCCATACATATATATGGGGAGGAACTAGCTCCAACCCGGTTTTACAGTGAAAACTGCAGGAACTTCCAACCGGCACTAGGAAACAGACTGAGAAAGCAGAAAAATTGTCTCCTGCAAACCGTTCACTTGGTGCTAGATGAACGAACGTCTCTCCACTTGCTAAGTTTTGAGAGATAAGTGTGTGTGAAAGCCGTCCTTCACCTAGCTTGTTGGGAACACAAAGTTTCTTTTCAGTTGCAAACTCGATTCCATACATATATTTGGGGAGGTACAAGCTCCATCTCGGTTTTACAGTGAAAACTGCAGGAACTTCAAACCGACACTAGGAAACATACTGAGAATCCACAGTAAAAGTGTCTCTAGCAACCCGTTCCCTTGGTGCTAGATGAACGAAATTCTCTCCACTTCCTCATTTCTCAGAGATATGTGTGTGTGAAAGCCGACCTTCATCTAGCTTGTTTGGAACACAAAGTTTCTTTTCTGTTGCAAACTCCAATCCATGCATATATATGGGGATGTACTAGCTCCAACTCGGTTTTACAGTGAAAACTGCAGGAACTTCAAACCGGCACTAGGAAACAGACTGAGAAACCAGAGTAAAGTTTCTCCTGCAACTCGTTCCCTTGGTGCTAGATGAACGAACGTCTCTGTACATGCTCATTTCTGAGAGATAAGTGTGTGTGAAAGCCGTCCTTCACGTAGCTTGTTGGGAACACAAAGTTTCTTTTCAGTTGCAAACTCCATTCCATACATATATATGGGGAGGTACAAGCTCCATTTCGGTTTTACAGTGAAAACAGCAGGAACTTCAAACCGGCACTAGGAAACAGACTGAGATAGCAGAGAAAAGTGTCTCCTGCAACCCGTTCCCTTGGTGCTAGATGAACTAACGTCTCTCTACTTGCTCAGTTCTGAGAGGTAAGTGTGTGTGAAAGCCGTCCTTCACCTAGCTTGTTTGTAACACAAAGTTTCTTTTCAGTTGCAAACTCCATTCCATACACATATATATGGGGAGGTACTAGCTCCAACTCGGTTTTACAGTGAAAACTGCTGGAACTTCAAACCGGCACTAGGAAACAGACTGAGAAAGCAGAGAAAAAGTGTCTCCTGCAACACTTTCCCTTGGTGCTAGATGAATGAACGTCTCTCCACTTGCTCATTTCTCAGAGATAAGTGTGTGTGAAAGCCGTCCTTCACCTAGCTTGTTGGGAACCCAAAGCTTCTTTTCAGTTGCAAACTCCATTCCATACATATATATGGGGAGGTACAAGCTCCAACTCGGTTTTACAGTGAAAACTGCAGGAACTTCCAACCGGCACTAGGAAACAGACTGAGAAAGCAGAGAAAAAGTGTCTCCTGCAACCCGTTCCCTTGGTGCTAGATGAACGAACGTCTCTCCACTTGCTCAGTTCTGAGAGATAAGTGTGTGTGGAAGCCGTCCTTCAACTAGCTTGTTGGGAACACAAAGTTTCTTTTCAGTGGCAAACTCCATTCCATACATATATATGGGGAGGTACAAGCTCCATCTCGGTTTTACAGTGAAAACTGCAGGAACTTCAAACCGGCACTAGGAAACAGACTGAGAAAGCAGAGAAAAAGTTCTCCTGCAACCCGTTTCCATGGTGATAGATGAACGAACGTCTCTCCACTTGCTCAGTTCTGAGAGATAAGTGTGTGTGAAAGCCGTCCTTCACCTAGCTTGTTTGGAACACAAAGTTTCTTTTCAGTTGCAAACTCCATTCCATACATATATATGGGGAGGTACAAGCTCCATTTCGGTTTTACAGTGAAAACTGCAGGAACTTCAAACCGGCACTAGGAAACAGACTGAGATAGCAGAGAAAAGTGTCTCCTGCAACCCGTTCCCTTGGTGCTAGATGAACGAACGTCTCTCCACTTGCTCAGTTCTGAGAGATAAGTGTGTGTGAAAGCCGTCCTTCACGTAGCTTGTTGGGAACACAAAGTTTCTTTTCAGTTGCAAACTCCATTCCATACATATATACGGGGAGGTACAAGCTCCACTTCGGTTTTACAGTGAAAACTGCAGGAACTTCAAACCGGCACTAGGAAACAGACTGAGAAAGCAGAGAAAAAGTGTCTCCTGCAACCCGTTCTTTTGGTGCAAGATGAACTAACGTCTCTCCACTTGCTCAGTTCTGAGAGATAAGTGTGTGTGAAAGCCGTCCTTCACCTAGCTTGTTGGGAACACAAAGTTTCTTTTCAGTTGCAAACTCCATTCCATACACATATACATGTGGAGGTACTAGCTCCAACTCGGTTTTACAGTGAAAAATGCTGGAACTTCAAACTGGCACTAGGAAACAGACTGAGAAAGTAGAGAAAAAGTGACTCCTGCAACCCGTTTCCTTGGTGCTAGATGAATGAACGTCTCTCCACTTGCTCATTTCTCAGAGATAAGTGTGTGTGAAAGCCCCCCTTCACCTAGCTTGTTGGGAACACAAAGTTTCTTTTCAGTTGCAAACTCCATTCCATACATATATTTGGGGAGGTACAAGCTCCATCTCGGTTTTACAGTGAAAACTGCAGGAACTTCAAACCGACACTAGGAAACATACTGAGAATCCACAGTAAAAGTGTCTCTAGCAACCCGTTCCCTTGGTGCTAGATGAACGAAATTCTCTCCACTTCCTCATTTCTCAGAGATATGTGTGTGTGAAAGCCGACCTTCATCTAGCTTGTTTGGAACACAAAGTTTCTTTTCTGTTGCAAACTCCAATCCATGCATATATATGGGGATGTACTAGCTCCAACTCGGTTTTACAGTGAAAACTGCAGGAACTTCAAACCGGCACTAGGAAACAGACTGAGAAACCAGAGTAAAGTTTCTCCTGCAACTCGTTCCCTTGGTGCTAGATGAACGAACGTCTCTGTACATGCTCATTTCTGAGAGATAAGTGTGTGTGAAAGCCGTCCTTCACGTAGCTTGTTGGGAACACAAAGTTTCTTTTCAGTTGCAAACTCCATTCCATACATATATATGGGGAGGTACAAGCTCCATTTCGGTTTTACAGTGAAAACTGCAGGAACTTCAAACCGGCACTAGGAAACAGACTGAGATAGCAGAGAAAAGTGTCTCCTGCAACCCGTTCCCTTGGTGCTAGATGAACAAACGTCTCTCTACTTGCTCAGTTCTGAGAGGTAAGTGTGTGTGAAAGCCGTCCTTCACCTAGCTTGTTTGTAACACAAAGTTTCTTTTCGGTTGCAAACTCCATTCCATACACATATATATGGGGAGGTACTAGCTCCAACTCGGTTTTACAGTGAAAACTGCTGGAACTTCAAACCGGCACTAGGAAACAGACTGAGAAAGCAGAGAAAAAGTGTCTCCTGCAACACTTTCCCTTGGTGCTAGATGAATGAACGTCTCTCCACTTGCTCATTTCTCAGAGATAAGTGTGTGTGAAAGCCGTCCTTCACCTAGCTTGTTGGGAACCCAAAGCTTCTTTTCAGTTGCAAACTCCATTCCATACATATATATGGGGAGGTACAAGCTCCAACTCGGTTTTATAGTGAAAACTGCAGGAACTTCCAACCGACACTAGGAAACAGACTGAGAAAGCAGAGAAAAAGTGTCTCCTGCAACCCGTTCCCTTGGTGCTAGATGAACGAACGTCTCTCCACTTGCTCAGTTCTGAGAGATAAGTGTGTGTGGAAGCCGTCCTTCAACTAGCTTGTTGGGAACACAAAGTTTCTTTTCAGTGGCAAACTCCATTCCATACATATATATGGGGAGGTACAAGCTCCATCTCGGTTTTACAGTGAAAACTGCAGGAACTTCAAACCGGCACTAGGAAACAGACTGAGAAAGCAGAGAAAAAGTTCTCCTGCAACCCGTTTCCATGGTGATAGATGAACAAAAGTCTCTCCACTTGCTCAGTTCTGAGAGATAAGTGTGTGTGAAAGCCGTCCTTCACCTAGCTTGTTGGGAACACAAAGTTTCTTTTCAGTTGCAAACTCCATTCCATACATATATATGGGGAGTTACAAGCTCCATTTCGGTTTTACAGTGAAAACTGCAGGAACTTCAAACCGGCACTAGGAAACAGACTGAGATAGCAGAGAAAAGTGTCTCCTGCAACCCGTTCCATTGGTGCTAGATGAACTAACGTCTCTCTACTTGCTCAGTTCTGAGAGGTAAGTGTGTGTGAAAGCCGTCCTTCACCTAGCTTGTTTGTAACACAAAGTTTCTTTTCAGTTGCAAACTCCATTCCATACACATATATATGGGGAGGTACTAGCTCCAACTCGGTTTTACAGTGAAAACTGCTGGAACTTCAAACCGGCACTAGGAATCAGACTGAGAAAGCAGAGTAAAGTGTCTCCCGCAAACCGTTCCCTTGGTGCTAGATGAATGAACGTATCTGTTCATGCTCATTTCTGAGAGATAAGTGTGTGTGAAAGCCATTCTTCACCAAGCTTGTTGGGAACACAAAGTATCTTTTCAGTTGCAAACACCGTTCCATACATATGTATGGGGAGGTACAAGCTGCAAATCGGTTTTACAGTGAAAACTGCAGGAGCTTCAAACCGGCACTAGGAAACAGACTGAGAAAGCAGAGAAAAAGTGTATCCAGCAACCCGTTCCCTTGGTGCTAGATGAACGAACGTCTCTCCACTTGCTCAGTTCTGAGAGATAAGTGTGTGTGAAAGCCGTCCTTCATCAAGCTTGTTGGGAACACAAAGTTTCTTTTCAGTTGCAAACTCCATTCCATACATGTATATGGGGAGGTACAAGCTCCAACTCGGTTTTACAGTGAAAACTGCAGGAACTTCAAACCGGCACTAGGAAACAGACTGAGAATCCACAGTAAAAGTGTCTCTAGCAACCCGTTCCTTTGGTGCTAGATGAACGAAATTCTCTCCACTTCCTCATTTCTCAGAGATAAGTGTGTGTGAAAGCCGCCCTTCACCTAGCTTGTTTGGAACACAAAGTTTCTTTTCAGTTGCCAACCCCAATCCATGCATATATATGGGGAGGTACTAGTTCCAACTCGGTTTTACTGTGAAAACTGCAGGAACTTCAAACCGGCACTAGGAAACAGACTGAGAAAGCAGAGTAAAGTTTCTCCTGCAACCCGTTCCCTTGGTGCTAGATGAACGAACGTCTCTGTACATGCTCCTTTCTGAGAGATATGTGTGTGTGAAAGCCGTCCTTCACCTAGCTTGTTGGAAACACAAAGTTTCTTTTCAGTTACAAACACCGTTCCATACATATATAAGGGGAGGTATAAGCTCCAAATCGCTTTTACAGTGAAAACTGCAGGAACTTCAAACCGGCACTAGGAAACAGACTGAGAAAGCAGAGAAAAAGTGTCTCCTGCAACCCGTTCCCTTGGTGCTAGATGAACGAACGTCTCTCCACTTGCTCTGTTCTGAGAGATATGTGTGTGTGAAAGCCGTCCTTCACCTAGCTTGTTGGGAACACAAAGTTTCTTTTCAGTTGCAAACTCCAATCCATGCATATATATGGGGATGTACTAGCTCCAACTCTGTTTTACAGTGAAAACTGCAGGAACTTCAAACCGGCACTAGGAAACAGACTGAGAAAGCAGAGAAAATGTGTCTCTAGCAACCCGTTCCCTTGGTGCTAGATGAACGAAAGTCTCTCCACTTCCTCAGTTCTGAGAGATAAGTGTGTGTGAAAGCCGTCCTTCACCTAGCTTGTTGGGAACACAAAGTTCCTTTTCAGTTGCAAACTCCATTCCATACATATATATGGGGAGGTACAAGCTCCAACTCGGTTTTACAGTGAAAACTGCAGGAACTTCAAACCGGCACTAGGAAACAGACTGAGAAAGCAGGGAAAAATTGTCTCCTGCAACGCGTTCCCTTGGTGCTAGATGAACGAACGTCTCTCCACTTGCTCAGTTCTCAGAGATAAGTGTGTGTGAAAGCCGTCCTTCACGTAGCTTGTTGGGAACACAAAGTTTCTTTTCAGTTGCAAACTCCATTCCATACATATATATGGGGAGGTACAAGCTCCATTTCGGTTTTACAGTGAAAACTGCAGGAACTTAAAACCGGCACTAGGAAACAGACTGAGTAAGCAGAGAAAAAGTGTCTCCTGCTACCCGTTCGCTTGGTGCTAGATGAACTAACGTCTCTCCACTTGCTTAGTTCTGAGAGATAAGTGTGTGTGAAAGCCGTCCTTCACCTAGTTTGTTGGGAACACAAAGTTTCTTTTCAGTTGAAAACTCCATTCCATACACATATATATGGGGAGGTACTAGCTCCAACTCGGTTTTACAGAGAAAACTGCTGAAACTTCAAACCGGCACTAGGAAACAGACTGAGAAAGCAGAGAAAAAGTGTCTCCTGCAACCCGTTTTCTTGGTGGTAGATGAATGAACGTCTCTCCACTTGCTCATTTCTCAGAGAAAAGTGTGTGTGAAAGCCGTCCTTCACCTAGCTTGTTGGGAACACAAAGTTTCTTTTCAGTTGCAAACTCCATTCCATTCATATATATGGGGAGGAACTAGCTCCAACTCGGTTTTACACTGAAAACTGCAGGAGCTTCCAACCGGCACTAGGAAACAGACTGAGGAAGCAGAGAAAAAGTGTCTCCTGCAAACCGTTCCCTTGGTGCTAGATGAACGAACGTCTCTCCACTTGCTCAGTTCTGAGAGATAATTGTGTGTGTAAGCCGTACTTCACCTAGCTTGTTGGGAACACAAAGTTTCTTTTCAGTTTCAAACACCGTTCCATACATATATATGGGGAGGTACAAGCTCCAACTCGGTTTTACAGTGAAAACTGCAGGAACTTCAAACCGGCACTAGGAAACAGACTGAGAAAGCAGAGAAAAAGTGTCTCCTGCAACCGGTTCCCTTGGTGCTAGATGAACGAACGTCTCTCCACTTGCTCAGTTCTGAGAGATAAGTGTGTGTGAAAGCCGTCCTTCACCTAGCTTTTTGGGAATACAAAGTTTCTTTTCAGTTGCAAACTCCAATCCATGCATATATATGGGGTGGTACTAGTTCCAACTCGGTTTTACAGTGAAAACTGCAGGAACTTCAAACCGGCACTAGGAAACATACTGAGAAACCAGAGTAAAGTTTCCCTGCAACTCGTTCCCTTGGTGCTAGATGAACGAACGTCTCTGTACATGCTCATTTCTGAGAGATAAGTGTGTGTGAAAGCCGTCCTTCACCTAGCTTGTTTGTAACACAAAGTTTCTTTTCAGTTGCAAACTCCATTCCATACATATATATAGGGAGGTACAAGCTCCAACTCGGTTTTACAGTGAAAACTGCAGGAACTTCAAACCGGCACTAGGAAACAGACTGAGAAAGCAGAGTAAAATAGTCTCCTGCAAACCGATCCCTTGGTGCTAGATGAATGAACGTCTCTGTACATGCTCATTTCTGAGAGATAAGTGTGTGTGAAAGCCGTCCTTCACCAAGCTTGTTGGGAACACAAAGTTTCTTTTCAGTTGCAAACTCCATTCCATACATATATATGGGTAGGTACAAGCTCCAAATCGGTTTTACAGTGAAAACTGCAGGAACTTCAACCCGGCACAGGAAACAGACTGAGATAGCAGAGAAAAAGTGTCTCCTCTAACCCGTTCCCTTGCTGCTAGATGAACGAACGTCTCTCCACTTGCTCAGTTCTGAGAGATAAGTGTGTGTGAAAGCCGTACTTCACCTAGCTTGTTGGGAACACAAAGTTTCTTTTCAGTTGCAAACACCGTTCCATACATATATATGGGGATATACAAGCTCCAACTCGGTTTTACAGTGAAAACTGCAGGAACTTCAAACCGGCACTAGGAAACAGACTGAGAAAGCAGAGAAAAAGTTTCTCCTGCAACCCGTTCCATTGGGGCTAGATGAACGAACGTCTCTCCACTTGCTCAGTTCTCAGAGATAAGTGTGTGTGAAAGCCGTCCTTCACGTAGCTTGTTGGGAACACAAAGTTTCTTTTCAGTTGCAAACTCCATTCCATACATATATATGGGGAGGTACAAGCTCCATTTCGGTTTTACAGTGAAAACTGCAGGAACTTAAAACCGGCACTAGGAAACAGACTGAGTAAGCAGAGAAAAAGTGTCTCCTGCAACCCGTTCGCTTGGTGCTAGATGAACTAACGTCTCTCCACTTGCTTAGTTCTGAGAGATAAGTGTGTGTGAAAGCCGTCCTTCACCTAGTTTGTTGGGAACACAAAGTTTCTTTTCAGTTGAAAACTCCATTGCATACACATATATATGGGGAGGTACTAGCTCCAACTCGGTTTTACAGAGAAAACTGCTGAAACTTCAAACCGGCACTAGGAAACAGACTGAGAAAGCAGAGAAAAAGTGTCTCCTGCAACCCGTTTTCTTGGTGGTAGATGAATGAACGTCTCTCCACTTGCTCATTTCTCAGAGAAAAGTGTGTGTGAAAGCCGTCCTTCACCTAGCTTGTTGGGAACACAAAGTTTCTTTTCAGTTGCAAACTCCATTCCATTCATATATATGGGGAGGAACTAGCTCCAACTCGGTTTTACACTGAAAACTGCAGGAGCTTCCAACCGGCACTAGGAAACAGACTGAGGAAGCAGAGAAAAAGTGTCTCCTGCAACCCGTTCCCTTGGTGCTAGATGAACGAACGTCTCTCCACTTGCTCAGTTCTGAGAGATAATTGTGTGTGTAAGCCGTACTTCACCTAGCTTGTTGGGAACACAAAGTTTCTTTTCAGTTTCAAACACCGTTCCATACATATATATGGGGAGGTACAAGCTCCAACTCGGTTTTACATTGAAAACTGCAGGAACTTCAAACCGGCACTAGGAAACAGACTGAGAAAGCAGAGAAAAAGTGTCTCCTGCAACCGGTTCCCTTGGTGCTAGATGAACGAACGTCTCTCCACTTGCTCAGTTCTGAGAGATAAGTGTGTGTGAAAGCCGTCCTTCACCTAGCTTTTTGGGAACACAAAGTTTCTTTTCAGTTGCAAACTCCAATCCATGCATATATATGGGGTGGTACTAGTTCCAACTCGGTTTTACAGTGAAAACTGCAGGAACTTCAAACCGGCACTAGGAAACAGACTGAGAAACCAGAGTAAAGTTTCCCTGCAACTCGTTCCCTTGGTGCTAGATGAACGAACGTCTCTGTACATGCTCATTTCTGAGAGATAAGTGTGTGTGAAAGCCGTCCTTCAACTAGCTTGTTTGTAACACAAAGTTTCTTTTCAGTTGCAAACTCCATTCCATACATATATATAGGGAGGTACAAGCTCCAACTCGGTTTTACAGTGAAAACTGCAGGAACTTCAAACCGGCACTAGGAAACAGACTGAGAAAGCAGAGTAAAATAGTCTCCTGCAAACCGATCCCTTGGTGCTAGATGAATGAACGTCTCTGTACATGCTCATTTCTGAGAGATAAGTGTGTGTGAAAGCCGTCCTTCACCAAGCTTGTTGGGAACACAAAGTTTCTTTTCAGTTGCAAACTCCATTCCATACATATATATGGGTAGGTACAAGCTCCAAATCGGTTTTACAGTGAAAACTGCAGGAACTTCAACCCGGCACAGGAAACAGACTGAGATAGCAGAGAAAAAGTGTCTCCTCTAACCCGTTCCCTTGCTGCTAGATGAACGAACGTCTATCCACTTGCTCAGTTCTGAGAGATAATTGTGTGTGAAAGCCGTACTTCACCTAGCTTGTTGGGAACACAAAGTTTCTTTTCAGTTGCAAACACCGTTCCATACATATATATGGGGATATACAAGCTCCAACTCGGTTTTACAGTGAAAACTGCAGGAACTTCAAACCGGCACTAGGAAACAGACTGAGAAAGCAGAGAAAAAGTTTCTCCTGCAACCCGTTCCCTTGGGGCTAGATGAACGAACTTCTCTCCACTTGCTCAGTTCTGAGAGATAAGTGTGTGTGAAAGCCGTCCTTCATCTAGCTTGTTGGGAACACAAAGTTTATTTTCAGTTGCAAACTCCATTCCATACATGTATATGGGGATGTACTAGCTACAACTCGGATTTACAGTGAAAACTGCAGGAACTTCAAACCGGCACTAGGAAACAGACTGAGAAAGCAGAGAAATAGTGTCTCCTGCCACCCGTTCCCTTGGTGTTAGATGAACGAACGTCTCTGTACATGCTCATTTCTGAGAGATAAGTGTGTGTGAAAGCCGTCCTTCACCTAGCTTGTTGGGAACACAAAGTTTATATTCATTTGCAAACTCCATTCCATACATATATATGGTGAGGTACAAGATCCTACTCGGTTTTACAGTGAAAATTGCTGGAACTTCAAACCGGCACTAGGAAACAGACTGAGAAAGCAGAGAAATAGTGTCTCCTGCAACCCGTTCCCTTGGTGTTAGATGAACGAACGTCTCTCTACATGCTCATTTCTGAGAGATAAGTGTGTGTGAAAGCCGTCCTTCACCTAGCTTGTTGGGAACACAAAGTTTATATTCATTTGCAAACTCCATTCCATACATATATATGGTGAGGTACAAGCTCCAACTCGGTTTTACAGTGAAAACTGCAGGAAATTCAAAACGGCACTAGGAAACAGACTGAGAAAGCAGAGAAAAAGTGTCTCCTGCAACCCGTTCCCTTGGTGCTAGATGAACGAACGTCTCTCCACTTGCTCAGTTCTGAGAGATAATTGTGTGTGAAAGCCGTCCTTCATCTAGCTTGTTGGGAACACAAAGTTTCTTTTCAGTTGCAAACTCCATTCCATACATATATATGGGGAGGTACTATATCCAACTCGGTTTTACAGTGAAAACTGCAGGAACTTCAAACCGGCACTAGGACACAGACTGAGAAAGCAGAGGAAAAGTGTCTCCTGCAACCCGTTCCCTTGGTGCTAGATGAAAGAACGTCTCTGCACTTGCTCAGTTCCGAGAGATAAGTGTGTGTGAAAGCCGTCTTTCACCTAGCTTATTGGGAACACAAAGTTTCTTTTCAGTTGCAAACTCCAATCCATACATATATATGGGTAGGTACTAGCTCCAACTCTGTTTTACAGTGAAAACTGCAGGAACTTCAAAACGGCACTAGGAAACAGACTGAGAAAGCAGAGAAAAAGTGTCTCCTGCAACCCGTTCCCTTGGTGCTAGATGAACGAACGTCTCTCCACTTGCTCAGTTCTGAGAGATAAGTGTGTGTTAAAGCCGTCTTTCACCTAGCTTATTGGGAACACAAAGTTTCTTTTTTGTTGCAAACCCCATTCCGTACATATATATGGGGAGGTACTAGCTCCAACTCCGTTTTACTGTGAAAACTGCAGGAACATCAAACCGGCACTAGGAAACAGACTGAGAAAGCAGAGAAAAAGTGTCTCCTGCAACCCGTTCACTTGGTGCTAGATGAACGAACGTCTCTCCACTTGCTCAGTTCTGAGAGTTAAGTGTGTGTGAAAGCCGTCTTTCACCTAGCTTATTGGGAACACAAAGTTTCTTTTTTGTTGCAAACCCCATTCCATACATATATATGGGGAGGTACTAGCTCAAACTCGGTTTTACTGTGAAAACTGCAGGAACATCAAACCGGCACTAGGAAACAGACTGAGAAAGCAGAGAAAAAGTGTCTCCTGCAACCCGTTCCCTTGGTGCTAGATGAATGAACGTCTCTCCACTTGCTGAGTTCCGAGAGATAAGTGTGTGTGAAAGCCGTCCTTCACCTAGCTTGTTGGGAACACAAAGTTTCTTTTTTGTTGCAAACCCCATTCCATACATATATATGGGGAGGTACTAGCTCCAACTCGGTTTTACAGTGAAAACTGCAGGAACATCAAACCGGCACTAGGAAACAGACTGAGAAAGCAGAGAAAAAGTGACTCCTGCAACCCGTTCCCTTGGTGCTAGATGAACGAACGTCTCTGCACTTGCTCAGTTCCGAGATGTAAGTGTGTGTGAAAGCAGTCCTTCATCTAGCTTGTTGGGAACACAAAGTTTCTTTTCAGTTGCAAACTCCATTCCATACATATATATGGGGAGGTACTAACTCCAACTCGGTTTTACACTGAAATCTGCAGGAACTTCAAACCGGCACTAGGAAACAGACTGAGAAAGCAGAGAAAAAGTGTCTCCTGCAACCCGTTCCCTTGGTGCTAGATGAACGAACGTCTCTCCACTTGCTCAGTTCTGAGAGATAAGTGTGTGTGAAAGCCGTCCTTCACCTAGCTTGTTGGGAACACAAAGTTTCTTTTCAGTTGCAAACTCCAATCCATACATATATATGGGGAGGTACTAGCTCCAACTCTGTTTTATAGTGAAAACTGCAGGAACTTCAAACCGGCACTAGGAAACAGACTGAGAAAGCAGAGAAAAAGTGTCTCCTGCAACCCGTTCCCTTGGTGCTAGATGAACGAACGTCTCTCCACTTGCTCAGTTCTGAGAGATAAGTGTGTGTGAAAGCCGTCTTTCACCTAGCTTATTGGGAACACAAAGTTTCTTTTTTGTTGCAAACCCCATTCCATACATATATATGGGGAGGTACTAGCTCCAACTCGGTTTTACTGTGAAAACTGCAGGAACATCAAACCGGCACTAGGAAACAGACTGAGAAAGCAGAGAAAAAGTGTCTCCTGCATCCCGTTACCTTGGTGCTAGATGAACGAACTTCTCTCCACTTGCTCAGTTCTGAGAGATAAGTGTGTGTGAAAGCCGTCTTTCACCTAGCTTATTGGGAACACAAAGTTTCTTTTTTGTTGCAAACCCCATTCCATACATATATATGGGGAGGTACTAGCTCCAACTCGGTTTTACTGTGAAAACTGCAGGAACATCAAACCGGCAATAGGAAACAGACTGAGAAAGCAGAGAAAAAGTGTCTCCTGCAACCCGTTCCCTTGGTGCTAGATGAATGAACGTCTCTCCACTTGCTGAGTTCCGAGAGATAAGTGTGTGTGAAAGCCGTCCTTCACCTAGCTTGTTGGGAACACAAAGTTTCTTTTTTGTTGCAAACCCCATTCCATACATATATATGGGGAGGTACTAGCTCCAACTCGGTTTTACAGTGAAAACTGCAGGAACATCAAACCGGCACTAGGAAACAGACTGAGAAGCAGAGAAAAAGTGTCTCCTGCAACCCGTTCCCTTGGTGCTAGATGAACGAACGTCTCTGCACTTGCTCAGTTCCGAGATGTAAGTGTGTGTGAAAGCAGTCCTTCATCTAGCTTGTTGGGAACACAAAGTTTCTTTTCAGTTGCAATCTCAATTCCATACATATATATGGGGAGGTACTAGCTCCAACACGGTTTTACAGTGAAAACTGCAGGAACTTCAAACCGGCACTAGGAAACAGACTGAGAAAGCAGAGAAAAATTTTCTCCTGCAACCCGTTCCCTTGGTGCTAGATGAACGAACGTCTCTCCACTTGCTCATTTCTGAGAGATAAGTGTGTGTGAAAGCCGTTCTTCACCTTGCTTGTTGGGAACACAAAGTTTCTTTTCAGTTGCAAACTCCATTCCATACATATATATGGGGAGGTACTAGCTCCAACTCGGTTTACAGTGAAAACTGCAGGAACTTCAAACCGGCACTAGGAAACAGACTGAGAAAGCAGAGAAAAAGTGTCTCCTGCAACCCGTTCCCTTGGTGCTAGATGAACGAACGTCTCTCCACTTGCTGAGTTCCGAGAGATAAGTGTGTGTGAAAGCCGTCCTTCACCTAGCTTGTTGGGAACACAAAGTTTCTTTTTTGTTGCAAACCCCATTCCATACATATATATGGGGTGGTACTAGCTCCAACTCGGTTTTACACTGAAAACTGCAGGAACTTCAAACCGGCACTAGGAAACAGACTGAGAAAGCAGAGAAAAAGTGGATCCTGCAACCCGTTCCCTTGGTGCTAGATGAACGAACGTCTCTCACTTGCTCAGTTCTGAAAGATAAGTGTGTATGAAAGCCGTCCTTCACCTAGCTTGATGGGAACACAAAGTTTCTTTTCAGTTGCAAACTCCATTCCATACATATATATGGGGAGGTACTAGCTCCAACTCGGTTTTACAGTGAAAACTGCAGGAACTTCAAACCGGCACTAGGAAACAGACTGAGAAAGCAGAGAAAAAGTGTCTCCTGCAACCCGTTCCCTTGGTGCTAGATGAACGAACGTCTCTCCACTTGCTCAGTTCTGAGAGATAAGTGTGTGTGAAAGCCGTCTTTCACCTAGCTTATTGGGAACACAAAGTTTCTTTTTTGTTGCAAGCCCCATTCCATACATATATATGGGGAGGTACTAGCTCCAACTCGGTTTTACTGTGAAAACTGCAGGAACATCAAACCGGCACTAGGAAACAGACTGAGAAAGCAGAGAAAAAGTGTCTCCTGCAACCCGTTCCCTTGGTGCTAGATGAACGAACGTCTCTCCACTTGCTGAGTTCCGAGAGATAAGTGTGTGTGAAAGCCGTCCTTCACCTAGCTTGTTGGGAACACAAAGTTTCTTTTTTGTTGCAAACCCCTTTCCATACATATATATGGGGAGGTACTAGCTCCAACTCGGTTTTACTGTGAAAACTGCAGGAACATCAAACCGGCACTAGGAAACAGACTGAGAAAGCAGAGAAAAAGTGTCTCCTGCAACCCGTTCCCTTGGTGCTAGATGAATGAACGTCTCTCCACTTGCTGAGTTCCGAGAGTTAAGTGTGTGTGAAAGCCGTCCTTCACCTAGCTTGTTGGGAACACAAAGTTTCTTTTTTGTTGCAAACCCCATTCCATACATATATATGGGGAGGTACTAGCTCCAACTCGTTTTTACAGGGAAAACTGCAGGAACTTCAAACCGGCACTAGGAAACAGACTGAGAAAGCAGAGAAAAAGTGTCTCCTGCAACCCGTTCCCTTGGTGCTAGATAAACGAACGTCTCTGCACTTGCTCAGTTCCGAGATGTAAGTGTGTGTGAAAGCAGTCCTTCATCTAGCTTGTTGGGAACACAAAGTTTCTTTTCAGTTGCAATCTCAATTCCATACATATATATGGGGAAGTACTAGCTCCAACACGGTTTTACAGTGAAAACTGCAGGAACTTCAAACCGGCACTAGGAAACAGACTGAGAAAGCAGAGAAAAAGTGTCTCCTGCAACAAGTTCCCTTGGTGCTAGATGAACGAACGTCTCTCCACTTGCTCAGTTCTGAGAGATAAGTGTGTGTGAAAGCCGTCCTTCACCTAGCTTGTTGGGAACACAAAGTTTCTTTTTTGTTGCAAACCCCATTCCATACATATATATGGGGAGGTACTAGCTCCAACTCGGTTTTACAGTGAAAACTGCAGGAACTTCAAACCGGCACTAGGAAACAGACTGAGAAAGCAGAGAAAAAGTGTCTCCTGCAACCCGTTCCCTTGGTGCTAGATGAACGAACGTCTCTCACTTGCTCAGTTCTGAGAGATAAGTGTGTATGAAAGCCGTCCTTCACCTTGCTTGATGGGAACACAAAGTTTCTTTTCAGTTGCAAACTCCATTCCATACATATATATGGGGAGGTACTAGCTCCAACTCGGTTTTACACTGAAAACTGCAGGAACTTCAAACCGGCACTAGGAAACAGAATGAGAAAGCAGAGAAAAAGTGTCTCCTGCAACCCGTTCCCTTGGTGCTAGATGAACGAACGTCTCTCCACTTGCTCAGTTCTGAGAGATAAGTGTGTGTGAAAGCCGTCCTTCACCTAGCTTGTTGGGAACACAAAGTTTCTTTTCAGTTGCAAACTCCATTCCATACATATATATGGGGAGGTACTAGCTCCAACTCGGTTTTACAGTGAAAACTGCAGGAACTTCAAACCGGCACTAGGAAACAGACTGAGAAAGCAGAGAAAAAGTGTCTCCTGCAACCCGTTCCCTTGGTGCTAGATGAACGAACGTCTCTCCACTTGCTCATTTCTGAGAGATAAGTGTGTGTGAAAGCCGTCTTTCACCTAGCTTATTGGGAACACAAAGCTTCTTTTTTGTTGCAAGCCCCATTCCATACATATATATGGGGAGGTACTAGCTCCAACTCGGTTTTACTGTGAAAACTGCAGGAACATCAAACCGGCACTAGGAAACAGACTGAGAAAGCAGAGAAAAAGTGTCTCCTGCAACCCGTTCCCTTGGTGCTAGATGAATGAACGTCTCTCCACTTGCTGAGTTCCGAGAGTTAAGTGTGTGTGAAAGCCGTCCTTCACCTAGCTTGTTGGGAACACAAAGTTTCTTTTTTGTTGCAAACCCCATTCCATACATATATATGGGGAGGTACTAGCTCCAACTCGGTTTTACAGTGAAAACTGCAGGAACATCAAACCGGCACTAGGAAACAGACTGAGAAAGCAGAGAAAAAGTTTCTCCTGCAACCCGTTCCCTTGGTGCTAGATGAACGAACGTCTCTGCACTTGCTCAGTTCCGAGATGTAAGTGTGTGTGAAAGCAGTCCTTCATCTAGCTTGTTGGGAACACAAAGTTTCTTTTCAGTTGCAATCTCAATTCCATACATATATATGGGGAGGTACTAGCTCCAACACGGTTTTACAGTGAAAACTGCAGGAACTTCAAACCGGCACTAGGAAACAGACTGAGAAAGCAGAGAAAAAGTGTCTCCTGCAACAAGTTCCCTTGGTGCTAGATGAACGAACGTCTCTCCACTTGCTCAGTTCTGAGAGATAAGTGTGTGTGAAAGCCGTTCTTCACCTTGCTTGTTGGGAACACAAAGTTTCTTTTCAGTTGCAAACTCCATTCCATACATATATATGGGGAGATTCTAGCTCCAACACGGTTTACAGTGAAAACTGCAGGAACTTCAAACCGGCACTAGGAAACAGACTGAGAAAGCAGAGAAAAAGTGTCTCCTGCAAACCGTTCCCTTGGTGCTAGATGAACGAAAGTCTCTCCACTTGCTCAGTTCTGAGAGATAAGTATGTGTGAAAGCCGTCTTTCACCTAGCTTATTGGGAACACAAAGTTTCTTTTATGTTGCAAACCCCATTCCATACATATATATGGGGAGGTACTAGCTCCAACTCGGTTTTACAGTGAAAACTGCAGGAACTTCAAACCGGCACTAGGAAACAGACTGAGAAAGCAGAGAAAAAGTGTCTCCTGCAACCCGTTCCCTTGGTGCTAGATGAACGAACGTCTCTCCACTTGCTGAGTTCCGAGAGATAAGTGTGTGTGAAAGCCGTCCTTCACCTAGCTTGTTGGGAACACAAAGTTTCTTTTTTGTTGCAAACCCCATTCCATACATATATATGGGGTGGTACTAGCTCCAACTCGGTTTTACAGTGAAAACTGCAGGAACTTCAAACCGGCACTAGGAAACAGACTGAGAAAGCAGAGAAAAAGTGTCTCCTGCAACCCGTTCCCTTGGTGCTAGATGAACGAACGTCTCTCACTTGCTCAGTTCTGAGAGATAAGTGTGTATGAAAGCCGTCCATCACCTAGCTTGTTCGGAACACAAAGTTTCTTTTCAGTTGCAAACTCCATTCCATACATATATATGGGGAGGTACTAGCTCCAACTCGGTTTTACACTTAAAACTGCAGGAACTTCAAACCGGCACTAGGAAACAGACTGAGAAAGCAGAGAAAAAGTGTCTCCTGCAACCCGTTCCCTTGGTGCTAGATGAACGAACGTCTCTCCACTTGCTCAGTTCTGAGAGATAAGTGTGTGTGAAAGCCGTCCTTCACCTAGCTTGTTGGGAACACAAAGTTTCTTTTCAGTTGCAAACTCCATTCCATACATATATATGGGGAGGTACTAGCTCCAACTCGGTTTTACAGTGAAAACTGCAGGAACTTCAAACCGGCACTAGGAAACAGACTGAGAAAGCAGAGAAAAAGTGTCTCCTGCAACCCGTTCCCTTGGTGCTAGATGAACGAACGTCTCTCCACTTGCTCAGTTCTGAGAGATAAGTGTGTGTGAAAGCCGTCTTTCACCTAGCTTATAGGGAACACAAAGTTTCTTTTTTGTTGCAAGCCCCATTCCATACATATATATGGGGAGGTACTAGCTCCAACTCGGTTTTACTGTGAAAACTGCAGGAACATCAAACCGGCACTAGGAAACAGACTGAGAAAGCAGAGAAAAAGTGTCTCCTGCAACCCGTTCCCTTGGTGCTAGATGAATGAACGTCTCTCCACTTGCTGAGTTCCGAGAGATAAGTGTGTGTGAAAGCCGTCCTTCACCTAGCTTGTTGGGAACACAAAGTTTCTTTTTTGTTGCAAACCCCATTCCATACATATATATGGGGAGGTACTAGCTCCAACTCGGTTTTACAGTGAAAACTGCAGGAACATCAAACCGGCACTAGGAAACAGACTGAGAAAGCAGAGAAAAAGTGTCTCCTGCAACCCGTTCCCTTGGTGCTAGATGAACGAACGTCTCTCCACTTGCTCAGTTCCGAGATGTAAGTGTGTGTGAAAGCAGTCCTTCATCTAGCTTGTTGGGAAAACAAAGTTTCTTTTCAGTTGCAATCTCAATTCCATACATATATATGGGGAGGTACTAGCTCCAACACGGTTTTACAGTGTAAACTGCAGGAACTTCAAACCGGCACTAGGAAACAGACTGAGAAAGCAGAGAAAAAGAGTCTCCTGCAACCCGTTCCCTTGGTGCTAGATGAACGAACGTCTCTCCACTTGCTGAGTTCCGAGAGATAAGTGTGTGTGAAAGCCGTCCTTCACCTAGCTTGTTGGGAACACAAAGTTTCTTTTTTGTTGCAAACCCCATTCCATACATATATATGGGGTGGTACTAGCTCCAACTCGGTTTTACAGTGAAAACTGCAGGAACTTCAAACCGGCACTAGGAAACAGACTGAGAAAGCAGAGAAAAAGTGTCTCCTGCAACCCGTTCCCTTGGTGCTAGATGAACGAACGTCTCTCACTTGCTCAGTTCTGAGAGATAAGTGTGTATGAAAGCCGTCCTTCACCTAGCTTGTTGGGAACACAAAGTTTCTTTTCAGTTGCAAACTCCATTCCATACATATATATGGGGAGGTACTAGCTCCAACTCGGTTTTACACTGAAAACTGCAGGAACTTCAAACCGGCACTAGGAAACAGACTGAGAAAGCAGAGAAAAAGTGTCTCCTGCAACCCGTTCCCTTGGTGCTAGATGAACGAACGTCTCTCCACTTGCTCAGTTCTGAGAGATAAGTGTGTGTGAAAGCCGTTCTTCACCTAGCTTGTTGGGAACACAAAGTTTCTTTTCAGTTGCAAACTCCATTCCATACATATAAATGGGGAGGTACTAGCTCCAACTCGGTTTTACAGTGAAAACTGCAGGAACTTCAAACCGGCACTAGGAAACAGACTGAGAAAGCAGAGAAAAAGTGTCTCCTGCAAACCGTTACCTTGGTGCTAGATGAACGAACGTCTCTCCACTTGCTCAGTTCTGAGAGATAAGTGTGTGTGAAAGCCGTCTTTCACCTAGCTTATTGGGAACACAAAGTTTCTTTTTTGTTGCAAGCCCCATTCCATACATATATATGGGGAGGTACTAGCTCCAACTCGGTTTTACTGTGAAAACTGCAGGAACATCAAACCGGCACTAGGAAACAGACTGAGAAAGCAGAGAAAAAGTGTCTCCTGCAACCCGTTCCCTTGGTGCTAGATGAATGAACGTCTCTCCACTTGCTGAGTTCCGAGAGATAAGTGTGTGTGAAAGCCGTCCTTCACCTAGCTTGTTGGGAACACAAAGTTTCTTTTTTGTTGCAAACCCCATTCCATACATATATATGGGGAGGTACTAGCTCCAACTCGGTTTTACAGTGAAAACTGCAGGAACATCAAACCGGCACTAGGAAACAGACTGAGAAAGCAGAGAAAAAGAGTCTCCTGCAACCCGTTCCCTTGGTGCTAGATGAACGAACGTCTCTCCCCTTGCTCAGTTCTGAGAGATAATTGTGTGTGAAAGCCGTCCTTCACCTAGCTTGTTGGGAACACAAAGTTTCTTTTCAGTTGCAAACTCCATTCCATACATATATATGGGGAGGTACTAGCTCCAACTCGGTTTTACACTGAAAACTGCAGGAACTTCAAACCGGCACTAGGAAACAGACTGAGAAAGCAGAGAAAAAGTGTCTCTTGCAACCCGTCCCCTTGGTGCTAGATGAACGAACGTCTCTCCACTTGCTCAGTTCTGAGAGATAAGTGTGTGTGAAAGCCGTCTTTCACCTAGCTTATTGGGAACACAAAGTTTCTTTTTTGTTGCAAACTCCATTCCATACATATATATGGGGAGGTACTAGCTCCAACTCCGTTTTACAATGAAAACTGCAGGAACTTCAAACCGGCACTAGGAAACAGACTGAGAAAGCGGAGAAAAAGTATCTCCTGCAACCCGTTCCCTTGGTGCTAGATGAACGAACGTCTCTCCACTTGCTGAGTTCCGAGAGATAAGTGTGTGTGAAAGCCGTCCTTCACCTAGCTTGTTGGGAACACAAAGTTTCTTTTTTGTTGCAAACCCCATTCCATACATATATATGGGTAGGTACTAGCTCCAACTCTGTTTTACAGTGAAAACTGCAGGAACTTCAAACCGGCACTAGGAAACAGACTGAGAAAGCAGAGAAAAAGTGTCTCCTGCAACCCGTTCCCTTGGTGCTAGATGAACGAACGTCTCTGCACTTGCTCAGTTCCGAGATGTAAGTGTGTGTGAAAGCAGTCCTTCATCTAGCTTGTTGGGAACACAAAGTTTCTTTTCAGTTGCAATCTCAATTCCATACATATATAAGGGGAGGTACTAGCTCCAACTCGGTTTTACAGTGAAAACTGCAGGAACTTCAAACCGGCACTAGGAAACAGACTGAGAAAGCAGAGAAAAAGTGTCTCCTGCAACCCGTTCCCTTGGTGCTAGATGAACGAACGTCTCTCCACTTGCTCAGTTCTGAGAGATAAGTGTGTGTGAAAGCCGTCCTTCACCTAGCTTGTTGGGAACAAAAAGTTTCTTTTCAGTTGCAAACTCCATTCCATACATATATATGGGGAGGTACTAGCTCCAACTCGGTTTTACACTGAAAACTGCAGGAACTTCCAACCGGCACTAGGAAACAGACTGAGAAAGCAGAGAAAAAGTGTCTCCTGCAACCCGTTCCCTTGGTGCTAGATGAACGAACGTCTCTCCACTTGCTCAGTTCTGAGAGATAATTGTGTGTGAAAGCCGTCCTTCACCTTGCTTGTTGGGAACACAAAGTTTCTTTTCAGTTGCAAACTCCATTCCATACATATATATGGGGAGGTACTAGCTCCAACACTGTTTTACAGTGAAAACTGCAGGAACTTCCAACCGGCACTAGGAAAAAGACTGAGAAAGCAGAGAAAAAGTGTCTCCCGCAATCCGTTCCCTTGGTGCTAGATGAACGAACGTCTCTCCACTTGCTCAGTTCTGAGAGATAAGTGTGTGTTAAAGCCGTCTTTCACCTAGCTTATTGGGAACACAAAGTTTCTTTTTTGTGCAAACCCCATTCCATACATATATATGGGGAGGTATTAGCTCCAACTCGATTTTACAGTGAAAACTGCAGGAACTTCAAACCGGCACTAGGAAACAGACTGAGAAAGCAGAGAAAAAGTGTCTCCTGCAACCCGTTCCCTTGGTGCTAGATGAACGAACGTCTCTCCACTTGCTCAGTTCTGAGAGATAAGTGTGTGTTAAAGCCGTCTTTCACCTAGCTTATTGGGAACACAAAGTTTCTTTTTTGTTGCAAACCCCATTCCATACATATATATGGGGAGGTACTAGCTCCAACTCGATTTTACAGTGAAAACTGCAGGAACTTCAAACCGGCACTACGAAACAGACTGAGAAAGCAGAGAAAAATGTCTCCTGCAACCCGTTCCCTTGGTGCTAGATGAACGAACGTCTCTCCACTTGCTGAGTTCCGAGAGATAAGTGTGTGTGAAAGCCGTCCTTCACCTAGCTTGTTGGGAACACAAAGTTTCTTTTTTGTTGCAAACCCCATTCCATACATATATATGGGGAGGTACTAGCTCCAACTCGGTTTTACACTGAAAACTGCAGGAACTTCAAAACGGCACTAGGAAACAGACTGAGAAAGCAGAGGAAAAGTGTCTCCTGAAACCCGTTCCCTTGGTGCTAGATGAACGAACGTCTCTCCACTTGCTCAGTTCTGAGAGATAATTGTGTGTGAAGCCGTCCTTCATCTAGCTTGTTGGGAAATCAAAGTTTCTTTTCAGTTGCAAACTCCATTCCATACATATATATGGTGAGGTACAAGCTCCAACACCGTTTTACAGTGAAAACTGCAGGAACTTCAAACCGGCACTAGGAAACAGACTGAGATAGCAGAGAAAAAGTGTCTCCTGCAACCCGTTCCCTTGGTGCTAGATGAACGAACGTCTCTCCACTTGCTCAGTTCTCAGAGATAATTGTGTGTGAAAGCCGTCCTTCACCTAGCTTGTTGGGAACACAAAGCTTCTTTTCAGTTGCAAACTCCATTCCATACATATATATGTGGAGGTACTAGCTCCAACTCGGTTTTACAGTGAAAACTGCAGGAACATCAAACCGGCACTAGGAAACAGACTGAGAAAGCAGAGAAAAAGTGTCTCCTGCTACCCGTTCCCTTGGTGCTAGATGAACGAACGTCTCTCACTTGCTCAGTTCTGAGAGACAAGTGTGTGTGAAAGCCGTCCTTCACCTAGCTTGTTGGGAAAACAAAGTTTCTTTTTTGTTGCAAACTCCATTCCATACATATATATGGCGAGGTACTAGCTCCAACTCGGTTTTACAGTGAAAAGTGAAGGAACTTCAAACCGGCACTAGGAAACAGACTGAGAAAGCGGAGAAAAAGTGTCTCCTGCAACCAGTTCCCTTGGTGCTAGATGATCGAACGTCTCTCCACTTGCTAAGTTCTGAGAGATAATTGTGTGTGGAAGCCGTCCTTCACCTAGCTTGTTGGGAAAACAAAGCTTCTTTTCAGTTGCAAACTCCATTCCATACATATATATGGGGAGGTACTATCTCCAACTCGGTTTTACAGTGAAAACTGCAGGAACTTCAAAACGGCACTAGGAAAAATACTGAGAAAGCAGAGAAAAAGTGTCTCCTGCAACCCGTTCCCTTGGTGCTAGATGAACGAACGTCTCTCCACTTGCTCAGTTCTGAGAGATAATTGTGTGTGAAAGCCGTCCTTCACCTAGCTTATTGGGAACACAAAGTTTCTTTTTTGTTGCAAACCCCATTCCCTACATATATATGGGGAGGTACTAGCTCCAACTCCGTTTTACAATGAAAACTGCAGGAACTTCAAACCGGCACTAGGAAACAGACTGAGAAAGCGGAGAAAAAGTGTCTCCTGCAACACGTTCCCTTGGTGCTAGATGAACGAACGTCTCTCCACTTGCTGAGTTCCGAGAGATAAGTGTGTGTGAAAGCCGTCCTTCACCTAGCTTGTTGGGAACACAAAGTTTCTTTTTTGTTGCAAACCCCATTCCATACATATATATGGGTAGGTACTAGCTCCAACTCGGTTTTACAGTGAAAACTGCAGGAACTTCAAACCGGCACTAGGAAACAGACTGAGAAAGCAGAGAAAAAGTGTCTCCTGCAACCCGTTCCCTTGGTGCTAGATGAACGAACGTCTCTGCACTTGCTCAGTTCCGAGATGTAAGTGTGTGTGAAAGCAGTCCTTCATCTAGCTTGTTGGGAACACAAAGTTTCTTTTCAGTTGCAATCTCAATTCCATACATATATAAGGGGAGGTACTAGCTCCAACTCGGTTTTACAGTGAAAACTGCAGGAACTTCAAACCGGCACTAGGAAACAGACTGAGAAAGCAGAGAAAAAGTGTCTCCTGCAACCCGTTCCCTTGGTGCTAGATGAACGAACGTCTCTCCACTTGCTCAGTTCTGAGAGATAAGTGTGTGTTAAAGCCGTCTTTCACCTAGCTTATTGGGAACACAAAGTTTCTTTTTTGTGCAAACCCCATTCCATACATATATATGGGGAGGTATTAGCTCCAACTCGATTTTACAGTGAAAACTGCAGGAACTTCAAACCGGCACTAGGAAACAGACTGAGAAAGCAGAGAAAAAGTGTCTCCTGCAACCCGTTCCCTTGGTGCTAGATGAACGAACGTCTCTCCACTTGCTCAGTTCTGAGAGATAAGTGTGTGTGAAAGCCGTCCTTCACCTTGCTTGTTGGGAACACAAAGTTTCTTTTCAGTTGCAAACTCCATTCCATACATATATATGGGTAGGTACTAGCTCCAACACGGTTTTACAGTGAAAACTGCAGGAAGTTCCAACCGGCACTAGGAAACAGACTGAGAAAGCAGAGAAAAAGTGTCTCCTGCAACCCGTTCCATTGGTGCTAGATGAACGAACGTCTCTCCACTTGCTCAGTTCTGAGAGATAAGTGTGTGTTAAAGCCGTCTTTCACCTAGCTTATTGGGAACACAAAGTTTCTTTTTTGTTGCAAACCCCATTCCATACATATATATGGGGAGGTACTAGCTCCAACTCGATTTTACAGTGAAAACTGCAGGAACTTCAAACCGGCACTAGGAAACAGACTGAGAAAGCAGAGAAAAATGTCTCCTGCAACCCGTTCCCTTGGTGCTAGATGAACGAACGTCTCTCCACTTGCTGAGTTCCGAGAGATAAGTGTGTGTGAAAGCCGTCCTTCACCTAGCTTGTTGGGAACACAAAGTTTCTTTTTTGTTGCAAACCCCATTCCATACATATATATGGGGAGGTACTAGCTCCAACTCGGTTTTACACTGAAAACTGCAGGAACTTCAAAACGGCACTAGGAAACAGACTGAGAAAGCAGAGGAAAAGTGTCTCCTGAAACCCGTTCCCTTGGTGCTAGATGAACGAACGTCTCTCCACTTGCTCAGTTCTGAGAGATAATTGTGTGTGAAGCCGTCCTTCATCTAGCTTGTTGGGAAATCAAAGTTTCTTTTCAGTTGCAAACTCCATTCCATACATATATATGGTGAGGTACTAGCTCCAACACCGTTTTACAGTGAAAACTGCAGGAACTTCAAACCGGCACTAGGAAACAGACTGAGAAAGCAGAGATAAAGTGTCTCCTGCAACCCGTTCCCTTGGTGCTACATGAACGAACGTCTCTCACTTGCTCAGTTCTGAGAGATAAGTGTGTGTGAAAGCCGTCCTTCACCTAGCTTGTTGGGAACACAAAGTTTCTTTTCAGTAGCAAACTCCATTCCATACATATATATGGGGAGGTACTAGCTCCAACTCGGTTTTACACTGAAAACTGCAGGAACTTCAAAACGGCACTAGGAAACAGACTGAGAAAGCAGAGGAAAAGTGTCTCCTGAAACCCGTTCCCTTGGTGCTAGATGAACGAACGTCTCTCCACTTGCTCAGTTCTTAGAGATAATTGTGTGTGAAAGCCGTCCTTCACCTAGCTTGTTGGGAAAACAAAGCTTCTTTTCAGTTGCAAACTCCATACCATACATATATATGGAGAGGTACTAGCTCCAACTCTGTTTTACAGTGAAAACTGCAGGAACTTCAAACCGGCACTAGGAAACAGACTGAGAAAGCAGAGAAAATGTGTCTCCTGCAACCCGTTCCCTTGGTGCTAGATGAACGAACGTCTCTCACTTGCTCAGTTCTGAGAGATAAGTGTGTGTGAAAGCCGTCCTTCACCTAGCTTGTTGGGAACACAAAGTTTCTTTTCAGTTGCAAACTCCATTCCATACATATATATGGGGAGGTACTAGCTCCAACTCGGGTTTACACTGAAAATTGCAGGAACTTCAAACCGGCACTAGGAAACAGACTGAGAAAGCAGAGAAAAAGTGTCTCCTGCAACCCGTTCCCTTGGTGCTAGATGAACGAACGTCTCTCACTTGCTCAGTTCTGAGTGATAACTGTGTGTGAAAGCCGTCCTTCACCTAGCTTGTTGGGAACACAAAGTTTCTTTTCAGTTGCAAACTCCATTCCATACATATATATGGGGAGGTACTAGCTCCAACTCGGTTTTACACTGAAAACTGCAGGAACTTCAAAACGGCACTAGGAAACAGACTGAGAAAGCAGAGGAAAAGTGTCTCCTGAAACCCGTTCCCTTGGTGCTAGATGAACGAACGTCTCTCCACTTGCTCAGTTCTTAGAGATAATTGTGTGTGAAAGCCGTCCTTCACCTAGCTTGTTGGGAAAACAAAGCTTCTTTTCAGTTGCAAACCCCATACCATACATATATATGGGGAGGTACTAGCTCCAACTCTGTTTTACAGTGAAAACTGCAGGAACTTCAAACCGGCACTAGGAAACAGACTGAGAAAGCAGAGAAAATGTGTCTCCTGCAACCCGTTCCCTTGGTGCTAGATGAACGAACGTCTCTCACTTGCTCAGTTCTGAGAGATAAGTGTGTGTGAAAGCCGTCCTTCACCTAGCTTGTTGGGAACACAAAGTTTCTTTTCAGTTGCAAACTCCATTCCATACATATATATGGGGAGGTACTAGCTCCAACTCGGTTTTACAGTGAAAACTGCAGGAACTTCAAACCGGCACTAGGAAAAAGACTGAGAAAGCAGAGAAAAAGTGTCTCCTGCAACCCGTTCCCTTGGTGCTAGATGAACGAACGTCTCTCCACTTGCTCAGTTCTGAGAGATAATTGTGTTTGAAAGCCGTCCTTCACCTAGCTTATTGGGAACACAAAGTTTCTTTTTTGTTGCAAACCCCATTCCATACATATATATGGGGAGGTACTAGCTCCAACTCCGTTTTACAGTGAAAACTGCAGGAACTTCAAACCGGCACTAGGAAACAGACTGAGAAAGCAGAGAAAAAGTGTCTCCTGCAACCCGTTCCATTGGTGCTAGATGAACGAACGTCTCTCCACTTGCTCAGTTCTGAGAGATAATTGTGTGTGAAAGTCGTACTTCACCTAGCTTATTGGGAACACAAAGTTTCTTTTTTGTTGCAAACCCCATTCCATAAATATATATGGGGAGGTACTAGCTCCAACTCGGTTTTACAGTGAAAACTGCAGGAACTTCAAACCGGCACTAGGAAACAGACTGAGAAAGCAGAGAAAAAGTGTCTCCTGCAACCCGTTCCATTGGTGCTAGATGAACGAACGTCTCTCCACTTGCTGAGTTCCGAGAGATAAGTGTGTGTGAAAGCCGTCTTTCACCTAGCTTGTTGGGAACACAAAGTTTCTTTTCAGTTGCCAACTCCATTCCATACATATATATGGGGAGGTACTAGCTCCAACTCGGTATTTCACTGAAAACTGCAGGAACTTAAAACCGGCACAAGGAATCAGACTGAGAAAGCAGAGAAAAAGAGTCTCCTGCAACTCGTTCCCTTGGTGCTAGATGAACGAACGTCTCACCCCTTGCTCAGTTCTGAGAGATAATTGTGTGTGTAAGCCGTCCTTCATCTAGCTTGTTGGGAAATCAAAGCTTCTTTTCAGTTGCAAACTCCATTCCATACATATATATGGTGAGGTACTAGCTCCAACTCGGTTTTACAGTGAAAAATGCAGGAACTTCAAACCGGCACTAGGAAACAGACTGAGAAAGCAGAGAAAAAGTGTCTCCTGCAACCCGTTCCCTTGGTGCTAGATGAACGAAAGTCTCTCACTTGCTCAGTTCTGAGAGATAAGTGTGTGTGAAAGCCGTCCTTCACCTAGCTTGTTGGGAACACAAAGTTTCTTTTCAGTTGCAAACTCCATTCCATACATATATATGGGGAGGTACTAGCTCTAACTCGGTTTTACACTGAAAACTGCAGGAACTTCAAACCGGCACTAGGAAACAGACTGAGAAAGCAGAGGAAAAGTGTCTCATGCAACCCGTTCCCTTGGTGCTAGATGAACGAACGTCTCTCCACTTGCTCAGTTCTGAGAGATAATTGTGTGTGAAAGCCGTCCTTCACCTAGCTTGTTGGGAAAACAAAGCTTCTTTTCAGTTGCAAACTCCATTCCATACATATATATGGGGAGGTACTATCTCCAACTCTGTTTTACACTGAAAACTGCAGGAACTTCAAAACGGCACTAGGAAACAGAATGAGAAAGCAGAGGAAAAGTGTCTCCTGAAACCCGTTCCCTTGGTGCTAGATGAACGAACGTCTCTCCACTTGCTCAGTTCTTAGAGATAATTGTGTGTGAAAGCCGTCCTTCACCTAGCTTGTTGGGAAAACAAAGCTTCTTTTCAGTTGCAAACTCCATACCATACATATATATGGGGAGGTACAAGCTCCAACTCTGTTTTACATTGAAAACGGCAGGAACTTCAAACCGGCACTAGGAAACAGACTGAGAAAGCAGAGAAAATGTGTCTCCTGCAACCCGTTCCCTTGGTGCTAGATGAACGAACGTCTCTCACTTGCTCAGTTCTGAGAGATAAGTGTGTGTGAAAGCCGTCCTTCACCTAGCTTGTTGGGAACACAAAGTTTCTATTCAGTTGCAAACTCCATTCCATACATATATATGGGGAGGTACTAGCTCCAACTCGGGTTTACACTGAAAATTGCAGGAACTTCAAACCGGCACTAGAAAACAGACTGAGAAAGCAGAGAAAAAGTGTCCCCTGCAACCCGTTCCCTTGGTGCTAGATGAACGAACGTCTCTCACTTGCTCAGTTCTGAGTGATAAGTGTGTGTGAAAGCCGTCCTTCACCTAGCTTGTTGGGAACACAAAGTTTCTTTTCAGTTGCAAACTCCATTCCATACATATATATGGGGATGTACTAGCTCCAACTCGGTTTTACACTGAAAACTTCAGGAACTTCAAACCGGCACTAGGAAACAGACTGAGAAAGCAGAGAAAATGTGTCTCCTGCAACACGTTCCCTTGGTGCTAGATGAACGAACGTCACTCACTTGCTCAGTTCTGAGAGATAAGTGTGTGTGAACGCCATCCTTCACCTATCTTGTTGGGAACACAAAGTTTCTTTTCAGTTGAAAACTCCATTCCATACATATATATGGGGAGGTACTAGCTCCAACAAAGTTTTACAGTGAAAACTGCAGGAACTTCAAACCGGCACTAGGAAACAGACTGAGAAAGCAGAGAAAAAGTGTCTCCTGCAACCCGTTCCGTTGGTGCTAGATGAACGAACGTCTCTCCACTTGCTCAGTTCTGAGAGATAAGTGTGTGTGAAAGCCGTCCTTCACCTAGCTTGTTGGGAAAACAAAGCTTCTTTTCAGTTGCAAACTCCATTCCATACATATATATGGGGAGGTACTAGCTCCAACTCGGTTTTACAGTGAAAACTGCAGGAACTTCAAACCGGCACTAGGAAACAGACTGAGAAAGCAGAGAAAAAGTGTCTCCTGCAACCAGTTTCCTTGGTGCTAGATGAACGAACGTCTCTCACTTGCTCAGTTCTGAGAGATAAGTGTGTGTGAAAGTCGTCCTTCACCTAGCTTGTTGGGAACACAAAGTTTCTTTTCTGTTGCCAACTCCATTCCATACATATATATGGGGAGGTACTAGCTCCAACTCGGTTTTACACTGAAAACTGCAGGAACTTCAAACCGGCACTAGGATACAGACTGAGAAAGCAGAGAAAAAGTGTCTCCTGCAACCCGTTCCCTTGGTGCTAGATGAACGAACGTCTTTCACTTGCTCAGTTCTGAGAGATAAGTGTGTGTGAAAGCCGTCCTTCACCTAGCTTGTTGGGAACACAAAGTTTCTTTTCAGTTGCAAACTCCATTCCATACATATATATGGGGAGGTACTAGCTCCAACTCGGTTTTACAGTGAAAACTGCAGGAACTTCAAACCGGCACTAGGAAACAGACTGAGAAAGAAGAGAAAAAGTGTCTCCTGCAACCCGTTCCCTTGGTGCTAGATGAACGAACGTCTCTCACTTGCTCAGTTCTGAGAGATAAGTGTGTGTGAAAGCCGTCCTTCACCTAGCTTGTTGGGAACACAAAGTTTCTTTTCAGTTGCAAACTCCATTCCATACATATATATGGGGAGGTACGAGCTCCAACTCGGTTTTACAGTGAAAACTGCAGGAACTTCAAACCGGCACTAGGAAACAGACTGAGAAAGCAGAGAAAAAGTGTCTCCTGCAACCCGTTCCCTTGGTGCTAGATGAACGAACGTCTCTCCACTTGCTCAGCTCTGAGAGATAATTGTGTGTGAAAGCCGTCCTTCACCTAGCTTATTGGGAACACAAAGTTTCTTTTTTGTTGCAAACCCCATTCCATACATATATATGGGGAGGTACTAGCTCCAACTCCGTTTTACAGTGAAAACTGCAGGAACATCAAACCGGCACTAGGAAACAGACTGAGAAAGCAGAGAAAAAGTGTCTCCTGCAACCCGTTCCATTGGTGCTAGATGAACGAACGTCTCTCCACTTGCTCAGTTCTGAGAGATAATTGTGTGTGAAAGTCGTACTTCACCTAGCTTATTGGGAACACAAAGTTTCTTTTTTGTTGCAAACCCCATTCCATACATATATATGGGGAGGTACTAGCTCCAACTCGGTTTTACAGTGAAAACTGCAGGAACTTCAAACCGGCACTAGGAAACAGACTGAGAAAGCAGAGAGAAAGTGTCTCCTGCAACCCGTTCCATTGGTGCTAGATGAACGAACGTCTCTCCACTTGCTGAGTTCCGAGAGATAAGTGTGTGTGAAAGCCGTCTTTCACCTAGCTTGTTGGGAACACAAAGTTTCTTTTCAGTTGCAATCTCCATTCCATACATATATATGGGGAGGTACTAGCTCCAACTCGGTATTTCACTGAAAACTGCAGGAACTTCAAACCGGCACAAGGAATCAGACTGAGAAAGCAGAGAAAAAGAGTCTCCTGCAACCCGTTCCCTTGGTGCTAGATGAACGAACGTCTCACCCCTTGCTCAGTTCTGAGAGATAATTGTGTGTGAAAGCCGTCCTTCATCTAGCTTGTTGGGAAAACAAAGCTTCTTTTCAGTTGCAAACTCCATTCCATACATATATATGTGGAGGTACTAGCTCCAACTCGGTTTTACAGTGAAAACTGCAGGAACATCAAACCGGCACTAGGAAACAGACTGAGAAAGCAGAGAAAAAGTGTCTCCTGCAACCCGTTCCCTTGGTGCTAGATGAACGAACGTCTCTCACTTGCTCAGTTCTGAGTGACAAGTGTGTGTGAAAGCCGTCCTTCACCTAGCTTGTTGGGAACAAAAAGTTTCTTTTCAGTTACAAACTCCATTCCATACATATATATGGCGAGGTACTTGCTCCAACTCGGTTTTACACTGAAAACTGCAGGAACTTCAAACCGGCACTAGGAAACAGACTGAGAAAGCGGAGAAAAAGTGTCTCCTGCAACCCGTTCCCTTGGTGCTAGATGAACGAACGTCTCTCTACTTGCTAAATTCTGAGAGATAATTGTGTGTGGAAGCCGTCCTTCACCTAGCTTGTTGGGAAAACAAAGCTTCTTTTCAGTTGCAAACTCCATTCCTTACATATATATGGGGAGGTACTAGCTCCAACTCGGTTTTACAGTGAAAACTGCAGGAACTTCAAACCGGCACTAGGAAAAAGACTGAGAAAGCAGAGAAAAAGTGTCTCCTGCAACCCGTTCCCTTGGTGCTAGATGAACGAACGTCTCTCCACTTGCTCAGTTCTGAGAGATAATTGTGTGTGAAAGCCATCCTTCACCTAGCTTATTGGGAACACAAAGTTTCTTTTTTGTTGCAAACCCCATTCCATACATATATATGGGGAGGTACTAGCTCCAACTCCGTTTTACAGTGAAAACTGCAGGAACTTCAAACCGGCACTAGGAAACAGACTGAGAAAGCAGAGAAAAAGTGTCTCCTGCAACCCGTTCCATTGGTGCTAGATGAACGAACGTCTCTCCACTTGCTCAGTTCTGAGAGATAATTGTGTGTGAAAGTCGTACTTCACCTAGCTTATTGGGAACACAAAGTTTCTTTTTTGTTGCAAACCCCATTCCATACATATATATGGGGAGGTACTAGCTCCAACTCGGTTTTACTGTGAAAACTGCAGGAACTTCAAACCGGCACTAGGAAACAGACTGAGAAAGCAGAGAAAAAGTGTCTCCTGCAACCCGTTCCATTGGTGCTAGATGAACGAACGTCTCTCCACTTGCTGAGTTCCGAGAGATAAGTGTGTGTGAAAGCCGTCCTTCATCTAGCTTGTTGGGAAAACAAAGCTTCTTTTCAGTTGCAAACTCCATTCCATACATATATATGGCGAGGTACTAGCTCCAACTCGGTTTAACCCTGAAAACTGCAGGAACTTCAAACCGGCACTAGGAAACAGACTGAGAAAGCAGAGAAAAAGTGTTTCCTGCAACCCGTTCCATTGGTGCTAGATGAACGAACGTCTCTCCACTTGCTCAGTTCTGAGAGATAATTGTGTGTGAAAGTCGTACTTCACCTAGCTTATTGGGAACACAAAGTTTCTTTTTTGTTGCAAACCCCATTCCATACATATATATGGGGAGGTACTAGCTCCAACTCGGTTTTACAGTGAAAACTGCAGGAACTTCAAACCGACACTAGGAAACAGACTGAGAAAGCAGAGAGAAAGTGTCTCCTGCAACCCGTTCCATTGGTGCTAGATGAACGAACGTCTCTCCACTTGCTGAGTTCCGAGAGATAAGTGTGTGTGAAAGCCGTCTTTCAACTACCTTGTTGGGAACACAAAGTTTCTTTTCAGTTGCAAACTCCATTCCATACATATATATGGGGGGGTACTAGCTCCAACTCGGTATTTCACTGAAAACTGCAGGAACTTCAAACCGGCACAAGGAATCAGACTGAGAAAGCAGAGAAAAAGAGTCTCCTGCAACCCGTTCCCTTGGTGCTAGATGAACGAACGTCTCACCCCTTGCTCAGTTCTGAGAGATAATTGTGTGTGAAAGCCGTCCTTCATCTAGCTTGTTGGGAAATCAAAGCTTCTTTTCAGTTGCAAACTCCATTCCATACATATATATTGTGAGGTACTAGCTCCAACTCGGTTTTACAGTGAAAAATGCAGGAACTTCAAACCGGCACTAGGAAACAGACTGAGAAAGCAGAGAAAAAGTGTCTCCTGCAACCCGTTCCCTTGGTGCTAGATGAACGAAAGTCTCTCACTTGCTCAGTTCTGAGAGATAAGTGTGTGTGAAAGCCGTCCTTCACCTAGCTTGTTGGGAACACAAAGTTTCTTTTCAGTTGCAAACTCCATTCCATACATATATATGGGGAGGTACTAGCTCCAACTCGGTTTTACACTGAAAACTGCAGGAACTTCAAACCGGCACTAGGAAACAGACTGAGAAAGCAGAGGAAAAGTGTCTCATGCAACCCGTTCCCTTGGTGCTAGATGAACGAACGTCTCTCCACTTGCTCAGTTCTGAGAGATAATTGTGTGTGAAAGCCGTCCTTCACCTAGCTTGTTGGGAAAACAAAGCTTCTTTTCAGTTGCAAACTCCATTCCATACATATATATGGGGAGGTACTAGCTCCAACACTGTTTTACAGTGAAAACTGCAGGAACTTCAAACCGGCACTAGGAAACAGACTGAGAAAGCAGAGAAAAAGTGTCTCCTGCAACTCGTTCCCTTGGTGCTAGATGAACGAACGTCTCTCACTTGCTCAGTTCTGAGAGATAAGTGTGTGTGAAAGCCGTAATTCACCTAGCTTGTTGGGAACACAAAGTTTCTTTTTAGTTACAAACTCCATTCCATACATATATATGGGGAGGTACTAGCTCCAACTCGGTTTTATAGTGAAAACTGCAGGAACTTCAACCCGGCACTAGGAAACAGACTGAGAAAGCAGAGGAAAAGTGTCTCCTGCAACCCGTTCCCTTGGTGCTAGAAGAACGAACGTCTCTCACTTGCTCAGTTCTGAGAGATAAATGTGTGTGAAAGCCGTCCTTCACCTAGCTTGTTGGGAACACAAAGTTTCTTTTCAGTTGCAAACTCCATTCCATACATATATATGGGGAGGTACTAGCTCCAACACGGTTTTACACTTAAAACTGCAGGAACTTCAAACCGGCACAAGGAAACAGACTGAGAAAGCAGAGAAAAAGTGTCTCCTGCAACCCGTTCCCTTGGTGCTAGATGAACGAACGTCTCTCCACTTGCTCAGTTCTGAGAGATAATTGTGTGTGAAATCCGTCCTTCACCTAGCTTGTTGGGAAAACAAAGCTTCTTTTCAGTTGCAAACTCCATTCCATACATATATATGGGGAAGTACTAGCTCCAACTCGGTTTTACAGTGAAAACTGCAGGAACTTCTAACCGGCACTAGGAAACAGACTGAGAAAGCAGAGAAAAAGTGTCTCCTGCAACCCGTTCCCTTGGTGCTAGATGAACGAACGTCTCTCACTTGCACAGTTCTGAGAGATAAGTGTGTGTGAAAGCCGTCTTTCACCTAGCTTGTTGGGAACACAAAGTTTCTTTTCAGTTGCAAACTCCAATCCATACATATATATGGGGAGGTAATAGCTCCAACTCGGTTTTACACTGAAAACTGCAGGAACTTCAAACCGGCACTAGGAAACAGACTGAGAAAGCAGAGAAAAAGTGTCTCCTGCAACCCGTTCCCTTGGTGCTAGATGAACGAACGTCTCTCACTTGCTCAGTTCTGAGAGATAAGTGTGTGTGAAAGCCGTCCTTCACCTTGCTTGTTGGGAACACAAAGTTTCTTTTCAGTTGCAAACTCCATTCCATACATATATATGGCGAGGTACTAGCTCCAACTCGGTTTAACCCTGAAAACTGCAGGAACTTCAAACCGGCACTAGGAAACAGACTGAGAAAGCAGAGAAAAAGTGTCTCCTGCAACCCGTTCCCTTGGTGCTAGATGAACGAACGTCTCTCCACTTGCTAAGTTCTGAGAGATAATTGTGTGTGAAAGCCGTCCTTCACCTAGCTTGTTGGGAAAACAAAGCTTCTTTTCAGTTGCAAACTCCATTCCATACATATATATGGTGAGGTACTAGCTCCAACTCGGTTTTACAGTGAAAAATGCAGGAACTTCAAACCGGCACTAGGAAACAGACTGAGAAAGCAGAGAAAAAGTGTCTCCTGCAACCCGTTCCCTTGGTGCTAGATGAACGAAAGTCTCTCACTTGCTCAGTTCTGAGAGATAAGTGTGTGTGAAAGCCGTCCTTCACCTAGCTTGTTGGGAACACAAAGTTTCTTTTCAGTTGCAAACTCCATTCCCTACATATATATGGGGAGGTACTACCTCCAACTCGGTTTTACACTGAAAACTGCAGGAACTTCAAACCGGCACTAGGAAAAAGACTGAGAAAGCAGAGGAAAAGTGTCTCATGCAACCCGTTCCCTTGGTGCTAGATGAACGAACGTCTCTCCACTTGCTCAGTTCTGAGAGATAATTGTGTGTGAAAGCCGTCCTTCACCTAGCTTGTTGGGAAAACAAAGCTTCTTTTCAGTTGCAAATTCCATTCCATACATATATATGGGGAGGTACTAGCTCCAACACTGTTTTACAGTGAAAACTGCAGGAACTTCAAACCGGCACTAGGAAACAGACTGAGAAAGAAGAGAAAAAGTGTCTCCTGCAACCCGTTCCCTTGGTGCTAGATGAACGAACGTCTCTCACTTGCTCAGTTCTGAGAGATAAGTGTGTGTGAAAGCCGTCCTTCACCTAGCTTGTTGGGAACACAAAGTTTCTTTTCAGTTGCAATATCCATTCCATACATATATATGGGGAGGTACTAGCTCCAACTCGGTTTTATAGTGAAAACTGCAGGAACTTCAAACCGGCACTAGGAAACAGACTGAGAATGCAGAGGAAAAGTGTCTCCTGCAACCCGTTCCCTTGGTGCTAGAAGAACGAACGTCTCTCACTTGCTCAGTTCTGAGAGATAAGTGTGTGTGAAAGCCGTCCTTCACCTAGCTTGTTGGGAACACAAAGTTTCTTTTCAGTTGCAAACTCCATTCCATACATATATATGGGGAGGTACTAGCTCCAACACGGTTTTACAATTAAAACTGCAGGAACTTCAAACCGGCACAAGGAAACAGACTGAGAAAGCAGAGAAATAGTGTCTCCTGCAACCCGTTCCCTTGGTGCTAGATGAACGAACGTCTCTCCACTTGCTCAGTTCTGAGAGATAATTGTGTGTGAAATCCGTCCTTCACCTAGCTTGTTGGGAAAACAAAGCTTCTTTTCAGTTGCAAACTCCATTCCATACATATATATGGGGAAGTACTAGCTCCAACTCGGTTTTACAGTGAAAACTGCAGGAACTTCTAACCGGCACTAGGAAACAGACTGAGAAAACAGAGAAAAAGTGTCTCCTGCAACCCGTTCCCTTGGTGCTAGATGAACGAACGTCTCTCACTTGCACAGTTCTGAGAGATAAGTGTGTGTGAAAGCCGTCCTTCACCTTGCTTGTTGGGAACACAAAGTTTCTTTTCAGTTGCAAACTCCATTCCATACATATATATGGCGAGGTACTAGCTCAAACTCGGTTTTACCCTGAAAACTGCAGGAACTTCAAACCGGCACTAGGAAACAGACTGAGAAAGCAGAGAAAAAGTGTCTCCTGCAACCCGTTCCCTTGGTGCTAGATGAACGAACGTCTCTCCACTTGCTAAGTTCTGAGAGATAATTGTGTGTGAAAGCCGTCCTTCACCTAGCTTGTTGGGAAAACAAAGCTTCTTTTCAGTTGCAAACCCCATTCCATACATATATATGGGGTGGTACTAGCTCCAACTCTGTTTTACAGTGAAAACTGCAGGAACTTCAAACCGGCACTAGGAAACAGACTGAGAAAGCAGAGAAAAAGTGTCTCCTGCAACCCGTTCCCTTGGTGCTAGATGAACGAAAGTCTCTGCACTTGCACAGTTCTGAGATGTAAGTGTGTGTGAAAGCAGTCCTTCATCTAGCTTGTTGGGAACACAAAGTTTCTTTTCAGTTGCAATCTCAATTCCATACATATATATGGGGAGGTACTAGCTCCAACTCTGTTTTACAGTGAAAACTGCAGGAACTTCAAACCGGCACTAGGAAACAGACTGAGAAATCAGAGAAAAAGTGTCTCCTGCAACCCGTTCCCTTGGTGCTAGATGAACGAACGTCTCTCACTTGCTCAGTTCTGAGAGATAAGTGTGTGTTAAAGCCGTCTTTCACCTAGCTTATTGGGAACACAAAGTTTCTTTTTTGTTGCAAACCCCATTCCATACATATATATGGGGAGGTACTAGCTCCAACTCGGTTTTACAGTGAAAACTGCAGGAACTTCCAACCGGCACTAGGAAACAGACTGAGAAAGCAGAGAAAAAGTGTCTCCTGCAACCCGTTCCCTTGGTGCTAGATGAACGAACGTCTCTCCACTTGCTCAGTTCTGAGAGATAAGTGTGTGTTAAAGCCGTCTTTCACCTAGCTTATTGGGAACACAAAGTTTCTTTTTTGTTGCAAACCCCATTCCATACATATATATGGGGAGGTACTAGCTCCAACTCGGTTTTACAGTGAAAACTGCAGGAACTTCAAACCGGCACTAGGAAAAAGACTGAGAAAGAAGAGAAAAAGTGTCTCCTGCAACCCGTTCCATTGGTGCTAGATGAACGAACGTCTCTCCACTTGCTGAGTTCCGAGAGATAAGTGTGTGTGAAAGCCGTCTTTCAACTAGCTTGTTGGGAACACAAAGTTTCTTTTCAGTTGCAAACTCCATTCCATACATATATATGGGGAGGTACTAGCTCCAACTCGGTATTTCACTGAAAACTGCAGGAACTTCAAACCGGCACAAGGAATCAGACTGAGAAAGCAGAGAAAAAGAGTCTCCTGCAACCCGTTCCCTTGGTGCTAGATGAACGAACGTCTCACCCCTTGCTCAGTTCTGAGAGATAATTGTGTGTGAAAGCCGTCCTTCATCTAGCTTGTTGGGAAATCAAAGCTTCTTTTCAGTTGCAAACTCCATTCCATACATATATATTGTGAGGTACTAGCTCCAACTCGGTTTTACAGTGAAAAATGCAGGAACTTCAAACCGGCACTAGGAAACAGACTGAGAAAGCAGAGGAAAAGTGTCTCATGCAACCCGTTCCCTTGGTGCTAGATGAACGAACGTCTCTCCACTTGCTCAGTTCTGAGAGATAATTGTGTGTGAAAGCCGTCCTTCACCTAGCTTGTTGGGAAAACAAAGCTTCTTTTCAGTTGCAAACTCCATTCCATACATATATATGGGGAGGTACAAGCTCCAACACTGCTTTACAGTGAAAACTGCAGGAACTTCAAACCGGCACTAGGAAACAGACTGAGAAAGCAGAGAAAAAGTGTCTCCTGCAACCCGTTCCCTTGGTGCTAGATGAACGAACGTCTCTCCACTTGCTCAGTTCTGAGAGATAATTGTGTGTGAAAGCCGTCCTTCACCTAGCTTATTGGGAACACAAAGTTTCTTTTTTGTTGCAAACCCCATTCCCTACATATATATGGGGAGGTACTAGCTCCAACTCCGTTTTACAATGAAAACTGCAGGAACTTCAAACCGGCACTAGGAAACAGACTGAGAAAGCGGAGAAAAAGTGTCTCCTGCAACCCGTTCCCTTGGTGCTAGATGAACGAACGTCTCTCCACTTGCTGAGTTCCGAGAGATAAGTGTGTGTGAAAGCCGTCCTTCACCTAGCTTGTTGGGAACACAAAGTTTCTTTTTTGTTGCAAACCCCATTCCATACATATATATGGGTAGGTACTAGCTCCAACTCGGTTTTACAGTGAAAACTGCAGGAACTTCAAACCGGCACTAGGAAACAGACTGAGAAAGCAGAGAAAAAGTGTCTCCTGCAACCCGTTCCCTTGGTGCTAGATGAACGAACGTCTCTGCACTTGCTCAGTTCCGAGATGTAAGTGTGTGTGAAAGCAGTCCTTCATCTAGCTTGTTGGGAACACAAAGTTTCTTTTCAGTTGCAATCTCAATTCCATACATATATAAGGGGAGGTACTAGCTCCAACTCGGTTTTACAGTGAAAACTGCAGGAACTTCAAACCGGCACTAGGAAACAGACTGAGAAAGCAGAGAAAAAGTGTCTCCTGCAACCCGTTCCCTTGGTGCTAGATGAACGAACGTCTCTCCACTTGCTCAGTTCTGAGAGATAAGTGTGTGTGAAAGCCGTCCTTCACCTAGCTTGTTGGGAACAAAAAGTTTCTTTTCAGTTGCAAACTCCATTCCATACATATATATGGGGAGGTACTAGCTCCAACACTGTTTTACAGTGAAAACTGCAGGAACTTCCAACCGGCACTAGGAAAAAGACTGAGAAAGCAGAGAAAAAGTGTCTCCCACAATCCGTTCCCTTGGTGCTAGATGAACGAACGTCTCTCCACTTGCTCAGTTCTGAGAGATAAGTGTGTGTTAAAGCCGTCTTTCACCTAGCTTATTGGGAACACAAAGTTTCTTTTTTGTGCAAACCCCATTCCATACATATATATGGGGAGGTATTAGCTCCAACTCGATTTTACAGTGAAAACTGCAGGAACTTCAAACCGGCACTAGGAAACAGACTGAGAAAGCAGAGAAAAAGTGTCTCCTGCAACCCGTTCCCTTGGTGCTAGATGAACGAACGTCTCTCCACTTGCTCAGTTCTGAGAGATAAGTGTGTGTGAAAGCCGTCCTTCACCTTGCTTGTTGGGAACACAAAGTTTCTTTTCAGTTGCAAACTCCATTCCATACATATATATGGGGAGGTACTAGCTCCAACACGGTTTTACAGTGAAAACTGCAGGAAGTTCCAACCGGCACTAGGAAACAGACTGAGAAAGCAGAGAAAAAGTGTCTCCTGCAACCCGTTCCATTGGTGCTAGATGAACGAACGTCTCTCCACTTGCTCAGTTCTGAGAGATAAGTGTGTGTTAAAGCCGTCTTTCACCTAGCTTATTGGGAACACAAAGTTTCTTTTTTGTTGCAAACCCCATTCCATACATATATATGGGGAGGTACTAGCTCCAACTCGATTTTACAGTGAAAACTGCAGGAACTTCAAACCGGCACTAGGAAACAGACTGAGAAAGCAGAGAAAAATGTCTCCTGCAACCCGTTCCCTTGGTGCTAGATGAACGAACGTCTCTCCACTTGCTGAGTTCCGAGAGATAAGTGTGTGTGAAAGCCGTCCTTCACCTAGCTTGTTGGGAACACAAAGTTTCTTTTTTGTTGCAAACCCCATTCCATACATATATATGGGGAGGTACTAGCTCCAACTCGGTTTTACACTGAAAACTGCAGGAACTTCAAAACGGCACTAGGAAACAGACTGAGAAAGCAGAGGAAAAGTGTCTCCTGAAACCCGTTCCCTTGGTGCTAGATGAACGAACGTCTCTCCACTTGCTCAGTTCTGAGAGATAATTGTGTGTGAAGCCGTCCTTCATCTAGCTTGTTGGGAAATCAAAGTTTCTTTTCAGTTGCAAACTCCATTCCATACATATATATGGTGAGGTACTAGCTCCAACACCGTTTTACAGTGAAAACTGCAGGAACTTCAAACCGGCACTAGGAAACAGACTGAGAAAGCAGAGATAAAGTGTCTCCTGCAACCTGTTCCCTTGGTGCTACATGAACGAACGTCTCTCACTTGCTCAGTTCTGAGAGATAAGTGTGTGTGAAAGCCGTCCTTCACCTAGCTTGTTGGGAACACAAAGTTTCTTTTCAGTAGCAAACTCCATTCCATACATATATATGGGGAGGTACTAGCTCCAACTCGGTTTTACACTGAAAACTGCAGGAACTTCAAAACGGCACTAGGAAACAGACTGAGAAAGCAGAGGAAAAGTGTCTCCTGAAACCCGTTCCCTTGGTGCTAGATGAACGAACGTCTCTCCACTTGCTCAGTTCTTAGAGATAATTGTGTGTGAAAGCCGTCCTTCACCTAGCTTGTTGGGAAAACAAAGCTTCTTTTCAGTTGCAAACTCCATACCATACATATATATGGAGAGGTACTAGCTCCAACTCTGTTTTACAGTGAAAACTGCAGGAACTTCAAACCGGCACTAGGAAACAGACTGAGAAAGCAGAGAAAATGTGTCTCCTGCAACCCGTTCCCTTGGTGCTAGATGAACGAACGTCTCTCACTTGCTCAGTTCTGAGAGATAAGTGTGTGTGAAAGCCGTCCTTCACCTAGCTTGTTGGGAACACAAAGTTTCTTTTCAGTTGCAAACTCCATTCCATACATATATATGGGGAGGTACTAGCTCCAACTCGGGTTTACACTGAAAATTGCAGGAACTTCAAACCGGCACTAGGAAACAGACTGAGAAAGCAGAGAAAAAGTGTCTCCTGCAACCCGTTCCCTTGGTGCTAGATGAACGAACGTCTCTCACTTGCTCAGTTCTGAGTGATAACTGTGTGTGAAAGCCGTCCTTCACCTAGCTTGTTGGGAACACAAAGTTTCTTTTCAGTTGCAAACTCCATTCCATACATATATATGGGGAGGTACTAGCTCCAACTCGGTTTTACACTGAAAACTGCAGGAACTTCAAAACGGCACTAGGAAACAGACTGAGAAAGCAGAGGAAAAGTGTCTCCTGAAACCCGTTCCCTTGGTGCTAGATGAACGAACGTCTCTCCACTTGCTCAGTTCTTAGAGATAATTGTGTGTGAAAGCCGTCCTTCACCTAGCTTGTTGGGAAAACAAAGCTTCTTTTCAGTTGCAAACCCCATACCATACATATATATGGGGAGGTACTAGCTCCAACTCTGTTTTACAGTGAAAACTGCAGGAACTTCAAACCGGCACTAGGAAACAGACTGAGAAAGCAGAGAAAATGTGTCTCCTGCAACCCGTTCCCTTGGTGCTAGATGAACGAACGTCTCTCACTTGCTCAGTTCTGAGAGATAAGTGTGTGTGAAAGCCGTCCTTCACCTAGCTTGTTGGGAACACAAAGTTTCTTTTCAGTTGCAAACTCCATTCCATACATATATATGGGGAGGTACTAGCTCCAACTCGGTTTTACAGTGAAAACTGCAGGAACTTCAAACCGGCACTAGGAAAAAGACTGAGAAAGCAGAGAAAAAGTGTCTCCTGCAACCCGTTCCCTTGGTGCTAGATGAACGAACGTCTCTCCACTTGCTCAGTTCTGAGAGATAATTGTGTTTGAAAGCCGTCCTTCACCTAGCTTATTGGGAACACAAAGTTTCTTTTTTGTTGCAAACCCCATTCCATACATATATATGGGGAGGTACTAGCTCCAACTCCGATTTACAGTGAAAACTGCAGGAACTTCAAACCGGCACTAGGAAACAGACTGAGAAAGCAGAGAAAAAGTGTCTCCTGCAACCCGTTCCATTGGTGCTAGATGAACGAACGTCTCTCCACTTGCTCAGTTCTGAGAGATAATTGTGTGTGAAAGTCGTACTTCACCTAGCTTATTGGGAACACAAAGTTTCTTTTTTGTTGCAAACCCCATTCCATAAATATATATGGGGAGGTACTAGCTCCAACTCGGTTTTACAGTGAAAACTGCAGGAACTTCAAACCGGCACTAGGAAACAGACTGAGAAAGCAGAGAAAAAGTGTCTCCTGCAACCCGTTCCATTGGTGCTAGATGAACGAACGTCTCTCCACTTGCTGAGTTCCGAGAGATAAGTGTGTGTGAAAGCCGTCTTTCACCTAGCTTGTTGGGAACACAAAGTTTCTTTTCAGTTGCCAACTCCATTCCATACATATATATGGGGAGGTACTAGCTCCAACTCGGTATTTCACTGAAAACTGCAGGAACTTAAAACCGGCACAAGGAATCAGACTGAGAAAGCAGAGAAAAAGAGTCTCCTGCAACTCGTTCCCTTGGTGCTAGATGAACGAACGTCTCACCCCTTGCTCAGTTCTGAGAGATAATTGTGTGTGTAAGCCGTCCTTCATCTAGCTTGTTGGGAAATCAAAGCTTCTTTTCAGTTGCAAACTCCATTCCATACATATATATGGTGAGGTACTAGCTCCAACTCGGTTTTACAGTGAAAAATGCAGGAACTTCAAACCGGCACTAGGAAACAGACTGAGAAAGCAGAGAAAAAGTGTCTCCTGCAACCCGTTCCCTTGGTGCTAGATGAACGAAAGTCTCTCACTTGCTCAGTTCTGAGAGATAAGTGTGTGTGAAAGCCGTCCTTCACCTAGCTTGTTGGGAACACAAAGTTTCTTTTCAGTTGCAAACTCCATTCCATACATATATATGGGGAGGTACTAGCTCTAACTCGGTTTTACACTGAAAACTGCAGGAACTTCAAACCGGCACTAGGAAACAGACTGAGAAAGCAGAGGAAAAGTGTCTCATGCAACCCGTTCCCTTGGTGCTAGATGAACGAACGTCTCTCCACTTGCTCAGTTCTGAGAGATAATTGTGTGTGAAAGCCGTCCTTCACCTAGCTTGTTGGGAAAACAAAGCTTCTTTTCAGTTGCAAACTCCATTCCATACATATATATGGGGAGGTACTATCTCCAACTCTGTTTTACACTGAAAACTGCAGGAACTTCAAAACGGCACTAGGAAACAGAATGAGAAAGCAGAGGAAAAGTGTCTCCTGAAACCCGTTCCCTTGGTGCTAGATGAACGAACGTCTCTCCACTTGCTCAGTTCTTAGAGATAATTGTGTGTGAAAGCCGTCCTTCACCTAGCTTGTTGGGAAAACAAAGCTTCTTTTCAGTTGCAAACTCCATACCATACATATATATGGGGAGGTACAAGCTCCAACTCTGTTTTACATTGAAAACGGCAGGAACTTCAAACCGGCACTAGGAAACAGACTGAGAAAGCAGAGAAAATGTGTCTCCTGCAACCCGTTCCCTTGGTGCTAGATGAACGAACGTCTCTCACTTGCTCAGTTCTGAGAGATAAGTGTGTGTGAAAGCCGTCCTTCACCTAGCTTGTTGGGAACACAAAGTTTCTATTCAGTTGCAAACTCCATTCCATACATATATATGGGGAGGTACTAGCTCCAACTCGGGTTTACACTGAAAATTGCAGGAACTTCAAACCGGCACTAGAAAACAGACTGAGAAAGCAGAGAAAAAGTGTCCCCTGCAACCCGTTCCCTTGGTGCTAGATGAACGAATGTCTCTCACTTGCTCAGTTCTGAGTGATAAGTGTGTGTGAAAGCCGTCCTTCACCTAGCTTGTTGGGAACACAAAGTTTCTTTTCAGTTGCAAACTCCATTCCATACATATATATGGGGATGTACTAGCTCCAACTCGGTTTTACACTGAAAACTTCAGGAACTTCAAACCGGCACTAGGAAACAGACTGAGAAAGCAGAGAAAATGTGTCTCCTGCAACACGTTCCCTTGGTGCTAGATGAACGAACGTCACTCACTTGCTCAGTTCTGAGAGATAAGTGTGTGTGAACGCCATCCTTCACCTATCTTGTTGGGAACACAAAGTTTCTTTTCAGTTGAAAACTCCATTCCATACATATATATGGGGAGGTACTAGCTCCAACAAAGTTTTACAGTGAAAACTGCAGGAACTTCAAACCGGCACTAGGAAACAGACTGAGAAAGCAGAGAAAAAGTGTCTCCTGCAACCCGTTCCGTTGGTGCTAGATGAACGAACGTCTCTCCACTTGCTCAGTTCTGAGAGATAAGTGTGTGTGAAAGCCGTCCTTCACCTAGCTTGTTGGGAAAACAAAGCTTCTTTTCAGTTGCAAACTCCATTCCATACATATATATGGGGAGGTACTAGCTCCAACTCGGTTTTACAGTGAAAACTGCAGGAACTTCAAACCGGCACTAGGAAACAGACTGAGAAAGCAGAGAAAAAGTGTCTCCTGCAACCAGTTTCCTTGGTGCTAGATGAACGAACGTCTCTCACTTGCTCAGTTCTGAGAGATAAGTGTGTGTGAAAGTCGTCCTTCACCTAGCTTGTTGGGAACACAAAGTTTCTTTTCTGTTGCCAACTCCATTCCATACATATATATGGGGAGGTACTAGCTCCAACTCGGTTTTACACTGAAAACTGCAGGAACTTCAAACCGGCACTAGGATACAGACTGAGAAAGCAGAGAAAAAGTGTCTCCTGCAACCCGTTCCCTTGGTGCTAGATGAACGAACGTCTTTCACTTGCTCAGTTCTGAGAGATAAGTGTGTGTGAAAGCCGTCCTTCACCTAGCTTGTTGGGAACACAAAGTTTCTTTTCAGTTGCAAACTCCATTCCATACATATATATGGGGAGGTACTAGCTCCAACTCGGTTTTACAGTGAAAACTGCAGGAACTTCAAACCGGCACTAGGAAACAGACTGAGAAAGAAGAGAAAAAGTGTCTCCTGCAACCCGTTCCCTTGGTGCTAGATGAACGAACGTCTCTCACTTGCTCAGTTCTGAGAGATAAGTGTGTGTGAAAGCCGTCCTTCACCTAGCTTGTTGGGAACACAAAGTTTCTTTTCAGTTGCAAACTCCATTCCATACATATATATGGGGAGGTACGAGCTCCAACTCGGTTTTACAGTGAAAACTGCAGGAACTTCAAACCGGCACTAGGAAACAGACTGAGAAAGCAGAGAAAAAGTGTCTCCTGCAACCCGTTCCCTTGGTGCTAGATGAACGAACGTCTCTCCACTTGCTCAGCTCTGAGAGATAATTGTGTGTGAAAGCCGTCCTTCACCTAGCTTATTGGGAACACAAAGTTTCTTTTTTGTTGCAAACCCCATTCCATACATATATATGGGGAGGTACTAGCTCCAACTCCGTTTTACAGTGAAAACTGCAGGAACATCAAACCGGCACTAGGAAACAGACTGAGAAAGCAGAGAAAAAGTGTCTCCTGCAACCCGTTCCATTGGTGCTAGATGAACGAACGTCTCTCCACTTGCTCAGTTCTGAGAGATAATTGTGTGTGAAAGTCGTACTTCACCTAGCTTATTGGGAACACAAAGTTTCTTTTTTGTTGCAAACCCCATTCCATACATATATATGGGGAGGTACTAGCTCCAACTCGGTTTTACAGTGAAAACTGCAGGAACTTCAAACCGGCACTAGGAAACAGACTGAGAAAGCAGAGAGAAAGTGTCTCCTGCAACCCGTTCCATTGGTGCTAGATGAACGAACGTCTCTCCACTTGCTGAGTTCCGAGAGATAAGTGTGTGTGAAAGCCGTCTTTCACCTAGCTTGTTGGGAACACAAAGTTTCTTTTCAGTTGCAATCTCCATTCCATACATATATATGGGGAGGTACTAGCTCCAACTCGGTATTTCACTGAAAACTGCAGGAACTTCAAACCGGCACAAGGAATCAGACTGAGAAAGCAGAGAAAAAGAGTCTCCTGCAACCCGTTCCCTTGGTGCTAGATGAACGAACGTCTCACCCCTTGCTCAGTTCTGAGAGATAATTGTGTGTGAAAGCCGTCCTTCATCTAGCTTGTTGGGAAAACAAAGCTTCTTTTCAGTTGCAAACTCCATTCCATACATATATATGTGGAGGTACTAGCTCCAACTCGGTTTTACAGTGAAAACTGCAGGAACATCAAACCGGCACTAGGAAACAGACTGAGAAAGCAGAGAAAAAGTGTCTCCTGCAACCCGTTCCCTTGGTGCTAGATGAACGAACGTCTCTCACTTGCTCAGTTCTGAGTGACAAGTGTGTGTGAAAGCCGTCCTTCACCTAGCTTGTTGGGAACAAAAAGTTTCTTTTCAGTTACAAACTCCATTCCATACATATATATGGCGAGGTACTTGCTCCAACTCGGTTTTACACTGAAAACTGCAGGAACTTCAAACCGGCACTAGGAAACAGACTGAGAAAGCGGAGAAAAAGTGTCTCCTGCAACCCGTTCCCTTGGTGCTAGATGAACGAACGTCTCTCTACTTGCTAAATTCTGAGAGATAATTGTGTGTGGAAGCCGTCCTTCACCTAGCTTGTTGGGAAAACAAAGCTTCTTTTCAGTTGCAAACTCCATTCCTTACATATATATGGGGAGGTACTAGCTCCAACTCGGTTTTACAGTGAAAACTGCAGGAACTTCAAACCGGCACTAGGAAAAAGACTGAGAAAGCAGAGAAAAAGTGTCTCCTGCAACCCGTTCCCTTGGTGCTAGATGAACGAACGTCTCTCCACTTGCTCAGTTCTGAGAGATAATTGTGTGTGAAAGCCATCCTTCACCTAGCTTATTGGGAACACAAAGTTTCTTTTTTGTTGCAAACCCCATTCCATACATATATATGGGGAGGTACTAGCTCCAACTCCGTTTTACAGTGAAAACTGCAGGAACTTCAAACCGGCACTAGGAAACAGACTGAGAAAGCAGAGAAAAAGTGTCTCCTGCAACCCGTTCCATTGGTGCTAGATGAACGAACGTCTCTCCACTTGCTCAGTTCTGAGAGATAATTGTGTGTGAAAGTCGTACTTCACCTAGCTTATTGGGAACACAAAGTTTCTTTTTTGTTGGAAACCCCATTCCATACATATATATGGGGAGGTACTAGCTCCAACTCGGTTTTACTGTGAAAACTGCAGGAACTTCAAACCGGCACTAGGAAACAGACTGAGAAAGCAGAGAAAAAGTGTCTCCTGCAACCCGTTCCATTGGTGCTAGATGAACGAACGTCTCTCCACTTGCTGAGTTCCGAGAGATAAGTGTGTGTGAAAGCCGTCCTTCATCTAGCTTGTTGGGAAAACAAAGCTTCTTTTCAGTTGCAAACTCCATTCCATACATATATATGGGGAGGTACTAACTCCAACACTGTTTTACAGTGAAAACTGCAGGAACTTCAAACCGGCACTAGGAAACAGACTGAGAAAGCAGAGAAAAAGTGTTTCCTGCAACCCGTTCCATTGGTGCTAGATGAACGAACGTCTCTCCACTTGCTCAGTTCTGAGAGATAATTGTGTGTGAAAGTCGTACTTCACCTAGCTTATTGGGAACACAAAGTTTCTTTTTTGTTGCAAACCCCATTCCATACATATATATGGGGAGGTACTAGCTCCAACTCGGTTTTACAGTGAAAACTGCAGGAACTTCAAACCGACACTAGGAAACAGACTGAGAAAGCAGAGAGAAAGTGTCTCCTGCAACCCGTTCCATTGGTGCTAGATGAACGAACGTCTCTCCACTTGCTGAGTTCCGAGAGATAAGTGTGTGTGAAAGCCGTCTTTCAACTACCTTGTTGGGAACACAAAGTTTCTTTTCAGTTGCAAACTCCATTCCATACATATATATGGGGGGGTACTAGCTCCAACTCGGTATTTCACTGAAAACTGCAGGAACTTCAAACCGGCACAAGGAATCAGACTGAGAAAGCAGAGAAAAAGAGTCTCCTGCAACCCGTTCCCTTGGTGCTAGATGAACGAACGTCTCACCCCTTGCTCAGTTCTGAGAGATAATTGTGTGTGAAAGCCGTCCTTCATCTAGCTTGTTGGGAAATCAAAGCTTCTTTTCAGTTGCAAACTCCATTCCATACATATATATTGTGAGGTACTAGCTCCAACTCGGTTTTACAGTGAAAAATGCAGGAACTTCAAACCGGCACTAGGAAACAGACTGAGAAAGCAGAGAAAAAGTGTCTCCTGCAACCCGTTCCCTTGGTGCTAGATGAACGAAAGTCTCTCACTTGCTCAGTTCTGAGAGATAAGTGTGTGTGAAAGCCGTCCTTCACCTAGCTTGTTGGGAACACAAAGTTTCTTTTCAGTTGCAAACTCCATTCCATACATATATATGGGGAGGTACTAGCTCCAACTCGGTTTTACACTGAAAACTGCAGGAACTTCAAACCGGCACTAGGAAACAGACTGAGAAAGCAGAGGAAAAGTGTCTCATGCAACCCGTTCCCTTGGTGCTAGATGAACGAACGTCTCTCCACTTGCTCAGTTCTGAGAGATAATTGTGTGTGAAAGCCGTCCTTCACCTAGCTTGTTGGGAAAACAAAGCTTCTTTTCAGTTGCAAACTCCATTCCATACATATATATGGGGAGGTACTAGCTCCAACACTGTTTTACAGTGAAAACTGCAGGAACTTCAAACCGGCACTAGGAAACAGACTGAGAAAGCAGAGAAAAAGTGTCTCCTGCAACTCGTTCCCTTGGTGCTAGATGAACGAACGTCTCTCACTTGCTCAGTTCTGAGAGATAAGTGTGTGTGAAAGCCGTAATTCACCTAGCTTGTTGGGAACACAAAGTTTCTTTTCAGTTACAAACTCCATTCCATACATATATATGGGGAGGTACTAGCTCCAACTCGGTTTTATAGTGAAAACTGCAGGAACTTCAAACCGGCACTAGGAAACAGACTGAGAAAGCAGAGGAAAAGTGTCTCCTGCAACCCGTTCCCTTGGTGCTAGAAGAACGAACGTCTCTCACTTGCTCAGTTCTGAGAGATAAATGTGTGTGAAAGCCGTCCTTCACCTAGCTTGTTGGGAACACAAAGTTTCTTTTCAGTTGCAAACTCCATTCCATACATATATATGGGGAGGTACTAGCTCCAACACGGTTTTACACTTAAAACTGCAGGAACTTCAAACCGGCACAAGGAAACAGACTGAGAAAGCAGAGAAAAAGTGTCTCCTGCAACCCGTTCCCTTGGTGCTAGATGAACGAACGTCTCTCCACTTGCTCAGTTCTGAGAGATAATTGTGTGTGAAATCCGTCCTTCACCTAGCTTGTTGGGAAAACAAAGCTTCTTTTCAGTTGCAAACTCCATTCCATACATATATATGGGGAAGTACTAGCTCCAACTCGGTTTTACAGTGAAAACTGCAGGAACTTCTAACCGGCACTAGGAAACAGACTGAGAAAGCAGAGAAAAAGTGTCTCCTGCAACCCGTTCCCTTGGTGCTGGATGAACGAACGTCTCTCACTTGCACAGTTCTGAGAGATAAGTGTGTGTGAAAGCCGTCTTTCACCTAGCTTGTTGGGAACACAAAGTTTCTTTTCAGTTGCAAACTCCAATCCATACATATATATGGGGAGGTAATAGCTCCAACTCGGTTTTACACTGAAAACTGCAGGAACTTCAAACCGGCACTAGGAAACAGACTGAGAAAGCAGAGAAAAAGTGTCTCCTGCAACCCGTTCCCTTGGTGCTAGATGAACGAACGTCTCTCACTTGCTCAGTTCTGAGAGATAAGTGTGTGTGAAAGCCGTCCTTCACCTTGCTTGTTGGGAACACAAAGTTTCTTTTCAGTTGCAAACTCCATTCCATACATATATATGGCGAGGTACTAGCTCCAACTCGGTTTAACCCTGAAAACTGCAGGAACTTCAAACCGGCACTAGGAAACAGACTGAGAAAGCAGAGAAAAAGTGTCTCCTGCAACCCGTTCCCTTGGTGCTAGATGAACGAACGTCTCTCCACTTGCTAAGTTCTGAGAGATAATTGTGTGTGAAAGCCGTCCTTCACCTAGCTTGTTGGGAAAACAAAGCTTCTTTTCAGTTGCAAACTCCATTCCATACATATATATGGGGAGGTACTAGCTCCAACTCGGTTTTATAGTGAAAACTGCAGGAACTTCAAACCGGCACTAGGAAACAGACTGAGAATGCAGAGGAAAAGTGTCTCCTGCAACCCGTTCCCTTGGTGCTAGAAGAACGAACGTCTCTCACTTGCTCAGTTCTGAGAGATAAGTGTGTGTGAAAGCCGTCCTTCACCTAGCTTGTTGGGAACACAAAGTTTCTTTTCAGTTGCAAACTCCATTCCATACATATATATGGGGAGGTACTAGCTCCAACACGGTTTTACAATTAAAACTGCAGGAACTTCAAACCGGCACAAGGAAACAGACTGAGAAAGCAGAGAAATAGTGTCTCCTGCAACCCGTTCCCTTGGTGCTAGATGAACGAACGTCTCTCCACTTGCTCAGTTCTGAGAGATAATTGTGTGTGAAATCCGTCCTTCACCTAGCTTGTTGGGAAAACAAAGCTTCTTTTCAGTTGCAAACTCCATTCCATACATATATATGGGGAAGTACTAGCTCCAACTCGGTTTTACAGTGAAAACTGCAGGAACTTCTAACCGGCACTAGGAAACAGACTGAGAAAACAGAGAAAAAGTGTCTCCTGCAACCCGTTCCCTTGGTGCTAGATGAACGAACGTCTCTCACTTGCACAGTTCTGAGAGATAAGTGTGTGTGAAAGCCGTCCTTCACCTTGCTTGTTGGGAACACAAAGTTTCTTTTCAGTTGCAAACTCCATTCCATACATATATATGGCGAGGTACTAGCTCAAACTCGGTTTTACCCTGAAAACTGCAGGAACTTCAAACCGGCACTAGGAAACAGACTGAGAAAGCAGAGAAAAAGTGTCTCCTGCAACCCGTTCCCTTGGTGCTAGATGAACGAACGTCTCTCCACTTGCTAAGTTCTGAGAGATAATTGTGTGTGAAAGCCGTCCTTCACCTAGCTTGTTGGGAAAACAAAGCTTCTTTTCAGTTGCAAACCCCATTCCATACATATATATGGGGTGGTACTAGCTCCAACTCTGTTTTACAGTGAAAACTGCAGGAAATTCAAACCGGCACTAGGAAACAGACTGAGAAAGCAGAGAAAAAGTGTCTCCTGCAACCCGTTCCCTTGGTGCTAGATGAACGAAAGTCTCTGCACTTGCACAGTTCTGAGATGTAAGTGTGTGTGAAAGCAGTCCTTCATCTAGCTTGTTGGGAACACAAAGTTTCTTTTCAGTTGCAATCTCAATTCCATACATATATATGGGGAGGTACTAGCTCCAACTCGGTTTTACAGTGAAAACTGCAGGAACTTCAAACCGGCACTAGGAAACAGACTGAGAAATCAGAGAAAAAGTGTCTCCTGCAACCCGTTCCCTTGGTGCTAGATGAACGAACGTCTCTCACTTGCTCAGTTCTGAGAGATAAGTGTGTGTTAAAGCCGTCTTTCACCTAGCTTATTGGGAACACAAAGTTTCTTTTTTGTTGCAAACCCCATTCCATACATATATATGGGGAGGTACTAGCTCCAACTCGGTTTTACAGTGAAAACTGCAGGAACTTCCAACCGGCACTAGGAAACAGACTGAGAAAGCAGAGAAAAAGTGTCTCCTGCAACCCGTTCCCTTGGTGCTAGATGAACGAACGTCTCTCCACTTGCTCAGTTCTGAGAGATAAGTGTGTGTTAAAGCCGTCTTTCACCTAGCTTATTGGGAACACAAAGTTTCTTTTTTGTTGCAAACCCCATTCCATACATATATATGGGGAGGTACTAGCTCCAACTCGGTTTTACAGTGAAAACTGCAGGAACTTCAAACCGGCACTAGGAAAAAGACTGAGAAAGAAGAGAAAAAGTGTCTCCTGCAACCCGTTCCATTGGTGCTAGATGAACGAACGTCTCTCCACTTGCTGAGTTCCGAGAGATAAGTGTGTGTGAAAGCCGTCTTTCAACTAGCTTGTTGGGAACACAAAGTTTCTTTTCAGTTGCAAACTCCATTCCATACATATATATGGGGAGGTACTAGCTCCAACTCGGTATTTCACTGAAAACTGCAGGAACTTCAAACCGGCACAAGGAATCAGACTGAGAAAGCAGAGAAAAAGAGTCTCCTGCAACCCGTTCCCTTGGTGCTAGATGAACGAACGTCTCACCCCTTGCTCAGTTCTGAGAGATAATTGTGTGTGAAAGCCGTCCTTCATCTAGCTTGTTGGGAAATCAAAGCTTCTTTTCAGTTGCAAACTCCATTCCATACATATATATTGTGAGGTACTAGCTCCAACTCGGTTTTACAGTGAAAACTGCAGGAACTTCAAACCGGCAGAAGGAAACAGACTGAGAAAGCAGAGAAAAAGTGTCTCCTGCAACCCGTTCCCTTGGTGCTAGATGAACGAAAGTCTCTCACTTGCTCAGTTCTGAGAGATAAGTGTGTGTGAAAGCCGTCCTTCACCTAGCTTGTTGGGAACACAAAGTTTCTTTTCAGTTGCAAACTCCATTCCATACATATATATGGGGAGGTACTAGCTCCAACTCGGTTTTACACTGAAAACTGCAGGAACTTCAAACCGGCACTAGGAAACAGACTGAGAAAGCAGAGGAAAAGTGTCTCATGCAACCCGTTCCCTTGGTGCTAGATGAACGAACGTCTCTCCACTTGCTCAGTTCTGAGAGATAATTGTGTGTGAAAGCCGTCCTTCACCTAGCTTGTTGGGAAAACAAAGCTTCTTTTCAGTTGCAAACTCCATTCCATACATATATATGGGGAGGTACTAGCTCCAACACTACTTTACAGTGAAAACTGCAGGAACTTCAAACCGGCACTAGGAAACAGACTGAGAAAGCAGAGAAAAAGTGTCTCCTGCAACTCGTTCCCTTGGTGCTAGATGAACGAACGTCTCTCACTTGCTCAGTTCTGAGAGATAAGTGTGTGTGAAAGCCGTAATTCACCTAGCTTGTTGGGAACACAAAGTTTCTTTTCAGTTACAAACTCCATTCCATACATATATATGGGGAGGTACTAGCTCCAACTCGGTTTTATAGTGAAAACTGCAGGAACTTCAAACCGGCACTAGGAAACAGACTGAGAAAGCAGAGGAAAAGTGTCTCCTGCAACCCGTTCCCTTGGTGCTAGAAGAACGAACGTCTCTCACTTGCTCAGTTCTGAGAGATAAGTGTGTGTGAAAGCCGTCCTTCACCTAGCTTGTTGGGAACACAAAGTTTCTTTTCAGTTGCAAACTCCATTCCATACATATATATGGGGAGGTACTAGCTCCAACACGGTTTTACACTTAAAACTGCAGGAACTTCAAACCGGCACAAGGAAACAGACTGAGAAAGCAGAGAAAAAGTGTCTCCTGCAACCCGTTCCCTTGGTGCTAGATGAACGAACGTCTCTCCACTTGCTCAGTTCTGAGAGATAATTGTGTGTGAAATCCGTCCTTCACCTAGCTTGTTGGGAAAACAAAGCTTCTTTTCAGTTGCAAACTCCATTCCATACATATATATGGGGAAGTACTAGCTCCAACTCGGTTTTACAGTGAAAACTGCAGGAACTTCTAACCGGCACTAGGAAACAGACTGAGAAAGCAGAGAAAAAGTGTCTCCTGCAACCCGTTCCCTTGGTGCTAGATGAACGAACGTCTCTCACTTGCACAGTTCTGAGAGATAAGTGTGTGTGAAAGCCGTCCTTCACCTAGCTTGTTGGGAACACAAAGTTTCTTTTCAGTTGCAAACTCCAATCCATACATATATATGGGGAGGTAATAGCTCCAACTCGGTTTTACACTGAAAACTGCAGGAAATTCAAACCGGCACTAGGAAACAGACTGAGAAAGCAGAGAAAAAGTGTCTCCTGCAACCCGTTCCCTTGGTGCTAGATGAACGAACGTCTCTCACTTGCTCAGTTCTGAGAGATAAGTGTGTGTGAAAGCCGTCCTTCACCTTGCTTGTTGGGAACACAAAGTTTCTTTTCAGTTGCAAACTCCATTCCATACATATATATGGCGAGGTACTAGCTCCAACTCGGTTTTACCCTGAAAACTGCAGGAACTTCAAACCGGCACTAGGAAACAGACTGAGAAAGCAGAGAAAAAGTGTCTCCTGCAACCCGTTCCCTTGGTGCTAGATGAACGAACGTCTCTCCACTTGCTAAGTTCTGAGAGATAATTGTGTGTGAAAGCCGTCCTTCACCTAGCTTGTTGGGAAAACAAAGCTTCTTTTCAGTTGCAAACTCCATTCCATACATATATATGGTGAGGTACTAGCTCCAACTCGGTTTTACAGTGAAAAATGCAGGAACTTCAAACCGGCACTAGGAAACAGACTGAGAAAGCAGAGAAAAAGTGTCTCCTGCAACCCGTTCCCTTGGTGCTAGATGAACGAAAGTCTCTCACTTGCTCAGTTCTGAGAGATAAGTGTGTGTGAAAGCCGTCCTTCACCTAGCTTGTTGGGAACACAAAGTTTCTTTTCAGTTGCAAACTCCATTCCCTACATATATATGGGGAGGTACTACCTCCAACTCGGTTTTACACTGAAAACTGCAGGAACTTCAAACCGGCACTAGGAAAAAGACTGAGAAAGCAGAGGAAAAGTGTCTCATGCAACCCGTTCCCTTGGTGCTAGATGAACGAACGTCTCTCCACTTGCTCAGTTCTGAGAGATAATTGTGTGTGAAAGCCGTCCTTCACCTAGCTTGTTGGGAAAACAAAGCTTCTTTTCAGTTGCAAATTCCATTCCATACATATATGTGGGGAGGTACTAGCTCCAACACTGTTTTACAGTGAAAACTGCAGGAACTTCAAACCGGCACTAGGAAACAGACTGAGAAAGAAGAGAAAAAGTGTCTCCTGCAACCCGTTCCCTTGGTGCTAGATGAACGAACGTCTCTCACTTGCTCAGTTCTGAGAGATAAGTGTGTGTGAAAGCCGTCCTTCACCTAGCTTGTTGGGAACACAAAGTTTCTTTTCAGTTGCAATCTCCATTCCATACATATATATGGGGAGGTACTAGCTCCAACTCAGTTTTATAGTGAAAACTGCAGGAACTTCAAACCGGCACTAGGAAACAGACTGAGAATGCAGAGGAAAAGTGTCTCCTGCAACCCGTTCCCTTGGTGCTAGAAGAACGAACGTCTCTCACTTGCTCAGTTCTGAGAGATAAGTGTGTGTGAATGCCGTCCTTCACCTAGCTTGTTGGGAACACAAAGTTTCTTTTCAGTTGCAAACTCCATTCCATACATATATATGGGGAGGTACTAGCTCCAACACGGTTTTACAATTAAAACTGCAGGAACTTCAAACCGGCACAAGGAAACAGACTGAGAAAGCAGAGAAATAGTGTCTCCTGCAACCCGTTCCCTTGGTGCTAGATGAACGAACGTCTCTCCACTTGCTCAGTTCTGAGAGATAATTGTGTGTGAAATCCGTCCTTCACCTAGCTTGTTGGGAAAACAAAGCTTCTTTTCAGTTGCAAACTCCATTCCATACATATATATGGGGAAGTACTAGCTCCAACTCGGTTTTACAGTGAAAACTGCAGGAACTTCTAACCGGCACTAGGAAACAGACTGAGAAAACAGAGAAAAAGTGTCTCCTGCAACCCGTTCCCTTGGTGCTAGATGAACGAACGTCTCTCACTTGCACAGTTCTGAGAGATAAGTGTGTGTGAAAGCCGTCCTTCACCTTGCTTGTTGGGAACACAAAGTTTCTTTTCAGTTGCAAACTCCATTCCATACATATATATGGCGAGGTACTAGCTCAAACTCGGCTTTACCCTGAAAACTGCAGGAACTTCAAACCGGCACTAGGAAACAAACTGAGAAAGCAGAGAAAAAGTGTCTCCTGCAACCCGTTCCCTTGGTGCTAGATGAACGAACGTCTCTCCACTTGCTAAGTTCTGAGAGATAATTGTGTGTGAAAGCCGTCCTTCACCTAGCTTGTTGGGAAAACAAAGCTTCTTTTCAGTTGCAAACCCCATTCCATACATATATATGGGGTGGTACTAGCTCCAACTCTGTTTTACAGTGAAAACTGCAGGAACTTCAAACCGGCACTAGGAAACAGACTGAGAAAGCAGAGAAAAAGTGTCTCCTGCAACCCGTTCCCTTGGTGCTAGATGAACGAAAGTCTCTGCACTTGCACAGTTCTGAGATGTAAGTGTGTGTGAAAGCAGTCCTTCATCTAGCTTGTTGGGAACACAAAGTTTCTTTTCAGTTGCAATCTCAATTCCATACATATATATGGGGAGGTACTAGCTCCAACTCGGTTTTACAGTGAAAACTGCAGGAACTTCAAACCGGCACTAGGAAACAGACTGAGAAATCAGAGAAAAAGTGTCTCCTGCAACCCGTTCCCTTGGTGCTAGATGAACGAACGTCTCTCACTTGCTCAGTTCTGAGAGATAAGTGTGTGTTAAAGCCGTCTTTCACCTAGCTTATTGGGAACACAAAGTTTCTTTTTTGTTGCAAACCCCATTCCATACATATATATGGGGAGGTACTAGCTCCAACTCGGTTTTACAGTGAAAACTGCAGGAACTTCCAACCGGCACTAGGAAACAGACTGAGAAAGCAGAGAAAAAGTGTCTCCTGCAACCCGTTCCCTTGGTGCTAGATGAACGAACGTCTCTCCACTTGCTCAGTTCTGAGAGATAAGTGTGTGTTAAAGCCGTCTTTCACCTAGCTTATTGGGAACACAAAGTTTCTTTTTTGTTGCAAACCCCATTCCATACATATATATGGGGAGGTACTAGCTCCAACTCGGTTTTACAGTGAAAACTGCAGGAACTTCAAACCGGCACTAGGAAACAGACTGAGAAAGCAGAGAAAAAGTGTCTCCTGCAACCCGATCCCTTGGTGCTAGATGAACGAACGTCTCTCCACTTGCTGAGTTCCGAGAGATAAGTGTGTGTGAAAGCCGTCCTTCACCTAGCTTGTTGGGAACACAAAGTTTCTTTTTTGTTGCAAACCCCATTCCATACATATATATGGGGAGGTACTAGCTCCAACTCGGTTTTACACTGAAAACTGCAGGAACTTCAAACCGGCACTAGGAAACAGACTGAGAAAGCAGAGAAAAAGTGTCTCCTGCAACCCGTTCCCTTGGTGCTAGATGAACGAAAGTCTCTGCACTTGCTCAGTTCCGAGATGTAAGTGTGTGTGAAAGCAGTCCTTCATCTAGCTTGTTGGGAACACAAAGTTTCTTTTCAGTTGCAATCTCAATTCCATACATATATATGGGGAGGTACTAGCTCCAACTCGATTTTACAGTGAAAACTGCAGGAACTTCAAACCGGCACTAGGAAACAGACTGAGAATGCAGAGAAAAAGTGTCTCCTGCAACCCCTTCCCTTGGTGCTAGATGAACGAACGTCTCTCCACTTGCTCAGTTCTGAGAGATAATTGTGTGTGAAAGCCGTCCTTCATCTAGCTTGTTGGGAAATCAAAGCTTCTTTTCAGTTGCAAACTCCATTCAATACATATATATGGGGAGGTACTAGCTCCAACTCGGTTTTACAATGAAAAATGCAGGAACTTCAAACCGGCACTAGGAAACAGACTGAGAAAGCAGAGAAAAAGTGTCTCCTGCAACCCGTTCCCTTGGTGCTAGATGAACAAAAGTCTCTCACTTGCTCAGTTCTGAGAGATAAGTGTGTGTGAAAGCCGTCCTTCACCTAGCTTGTTGGGAACACAAAGTTTCTTTTCAGTTGCAAACTCCATTCCATACATATATATGGGGAGGTACTAGCTCCAACTCGGTTTTACACTGAAAACTGCAGGAACTTCAAACCGGCACTAGGAAACAGACTGAGAAAGCAGAGGAAAAGTGTCTCATGCAACCCGTTCCCTTGGTGCTAGATGAACGAAAGTCTCTCCACTTGCTCAGTTCTGAGAGATAATTGTGTGTGAAAGCCGTCCTTCACCTAGCTTGTTGGGAAAACAAAGCTTCTTTTCAGTTGCAAACTCCATTCCATACATATATATGGGGAGGTACTAGCTCCAACTAGGATTTACAGTGAAAACTGCAGGAACATCAAACCGGCACTAGGAAACAGACTGAGAAAGCAGAGAAAAAGTGTCTCCTGCAACCCGTTCCCTTGGTGCTAGATGAACGAACGTCTCTCACTTGCTCAGTTCTGAGAGACAAGTGTATGTGAAAGCCGTCCTTCACCTAGCTTGTTGGGAACAAAAAGTTTCTTTTCAGTTGCAAACTCCATTCCATACATATATATGGCGAGGTACTAGCTCCAACTCGGTTTTACCTTGAAAACTGCAGGAACTTCAAACCGGCACTAGGAAACAGACTGAGAAAGCAGAGAAAAAGTGTCTCCTGCAACCCGTTCCCTTGGTGCTAGATGAACGAACGTCTCTCCACTTGCTAAGTTCTGAGAGATAATTGTGTGTGAAAGCCGTCCTTCACCTAGCTTGTTGGGAAAACAAAGCTTCTTTTCAGTTGCAAACCCCATTCCATACATATATATGGGGAGGTACTAGCTCCAACTCGATTTTACAGTGAAAACTGCAGGAACTTCAAACCGGCACTAGGAAAAAGACTGAGAAAGCAGAGAAAAAGTGTCTCCTGCAACCCGTTCCCTTGGTGCTAGATAAACGAACGTCTCTGCACTTGCTAAGTTCCGAGATGTAAGTGTGTGTGAAAGCAGTCCTTCATCTAGCTTGTTGGGAACACAAAGTTTCTTTTCAGTTGCAATCTCAATTCCATACATATATATGGGGAGGTACTAGCTCCAACTCGGTTTTACAGTGAAAACTGCAGGAACTTCCAACCGGCACTAGGAAACAGACTTAGTAATCAGAGAAAAAGTGTCTCCTGCAACCCGTTCCCTTGGTGCTAGATGAACGAACGTCTCTCACTTGCTCAGTTCTGAGAGATAAGTGTGTGTGAAAGCCGTCCTTCACCTAGCTTGCTGGGAACAAAATGTTTCTTTTCAGTTGCAAACTCCATTCCATACATATATATGGGGAGGTACTAGCTCCAACTCGGTTTTACACTGAAAACTGCAGGAACTTCAGACCGGCACTAGGAAACAGACTGAGAAAGCAGAGAAAAAGTGTCTCCTGCAACCCGTTCCCTTGGTGCTAGATGAACGAACGTCTCTGCACTTGCTCAGTTCCGAGATGTAAGTGTGTGTGAAAGCAGTCCTTCACCTAGCTTGTTGGGAACAAAACGTTTCTTTTCAGTTGCAAACCCCATTCCATACATATATATGGGGAGGTACTAGCTCCAACTCGGTTTTACACTGAAAACTGCAGGAACTTCAAACCGGCACTAGGAAACAGACTGAGAAAACAGAGAAAAAGTGTCTCCTGCAACCCCTTCCCTTGGTGCTAGATGAACGAACGTCTCTCCACTTGCTCAGTTCTGAGAGATAATTGTGTGTGAAAGCCGTCCTTCATCTAGCTTGTTGGGAAATCAAAGCTTCTTTTCAGTTGCAAACTCCATTCCATACATATATATGGTGAGGTACTAGCTCCAAATCCGTTTTACAGTGAAAACTGCAGGAACTTGAAACCGGCACTAGGAAACAGACTGAGAAAACAGAGATAAAGTGTCTACTGCAACCCCTTCCCTTGGTGCTAGATGAACGAACGTCTCCCACTTGCTCAGGTCTGAGAGATAAGTGTGTGTGAAAGCCGTCCTTCACCTAGCTTGTTGGGAACACAAAGTTTCTTTTCAGTTGCAAACTCCATTCCATATATATATGGGGAGGTACTAGCTCCAACTCGGTTTTACACTGAAAACTGCAGGAACTTCAAACCGGCACTAGGAAACAGACTGAGAAAGCAGAGGAAAAGTGTCTCCTGCAACCCGTTCCCTTGGTGCTAGATGAACGAACGTCTCTCCACTTGCTCAGTTCTGAGAGATAATTGTGTGTGAAAGCCGTCCTTAACCTAGCTTGTTGGGAAAACAAAGCTTCTTTTCAGTTGCAAACTCCATTCCATACATATATATGGGGAGGTACTAGCTCCAACAAAATTTTACAGTGAAAACTGCAGGAACTTCAAACCGGCACTAGGAAACAGACTGAGAAAGCAGAGAAAAAGTGTCTCCTGCAACCCGTTCCCTTGGTGCTAGATGAACGAACGTCTCTCCACTTGCTCAGTTCTGAGAGATAAGTGTGTGTGAAAGCCGTCCTTCACCTAGCTTGTTGGGAACACAAAGTTTCTTTTCAGTTGCATACTCCATTCCATACATATATATGGGGAGGTACTAGCTCCAAATCGGGTTTACACTGAAAATTGCAGGAACTTCAAACAGGCACTAGGAAACAGACTGAGAAAGCAGAGAAAAAGTGTCTCCTGCAACCCGTTCACTTGGTGCTAGATGAACGAACGTCTCTCACTTGCTCAGTTCTGAGAGATAAGTGTGTGTGAAAGCCGTCCTTCACATAGCTTGTTGGGAACACAAAGATTCTTTTCAGTTGCAAACTCCATTCCATACATATATATGGGTTGTACTAGCTCCAACTCGGTTTTACACTGAAAACTGCAGGAACTTCAAACCGGCACTAGGAAACAGACTGAGAAAGCAGAGAAAAGTGTCTCCTGCAACCCGTTCCCTTGGTGCTAGATGAACGAACGTCTCTCACTTGCTCAGTTCTGAGAGATAAGTGTGTGTGAAAGCCGTCCTTCACATAGCTTGTTGGGAACACAAAGATTCTTTTCAGTTGCAAACTCCATTCCATACATATATATGGGTTGTACTAGCTCCAACTCGGTTTTACACTGAAAACTGCAGGAACTTCAAACCGGCACTAGGAAACAGACTGAGAAAGCAGAGAAAATGTGTCTCCTGCAACACGTTCCCTTGGTGCTAGATGAACGAACGTCACTCACTTGCTCAGTTCTGAGAGATAAGTGTGTGTGAAAGCCGTCCTTCACCTAGCTTGTTGGGAACACAAAGTTTCTTTTCAGTTGCAAACTCCATTCCATACATATATATGGGGAGGTACTAGCTCCAACAAGGTTTTACACTGAAAACTGCAGGAACTTCAAACCGGCACTAGGAAACAGACTGAGAAAGCAGAGAAAATTGTCTCCTGCAACCCGTTCCCTTGGTGCTAGATGAACGAACGTCTCTCACTTGCTCAGTTCTGAGAGATAAGTGTGTGTGAAAGTCGTCCTTCACCTAGCTTGTTGGGAACAAAAAGTTTCTTTTCAGTTGCAAACTCCATTCCATACATATATATGGGGAGGTACTAGCTCCAACTCGGTTTTACACTGAAAACTGCAGGAACTTCAAACCGGCACTAGGAAACAGACTGAGAAAGCAGAGAAAAAGTGTCTCCTGCAACCCGTTCCCTTGGTGCTAGATGAACGAACGTCTCTCCACTTGCTCAGTTCTGAGAGATAAGTGTGTGTGAAAGCCGTCCTTCACCTTGCTTGTTGGGAACACAAAGTTTCTTTTCAGTTGCAAACTCCATTCCATACATATATATGGGGAGGTACTAGCTCCAACTCGGTTTTACAGTGAAAACTGCAGGAACTTCAAACCGGCACTAGGAAACAGACTGAGAAAGCAGAGAGAAAGTGTCTCCTGCAACCCGTTCCCTTGGTGCTAGATGAACGAACGTCTCTGCACTTGCTCAGTTCCGAGATGTAAGTGTGTGTGAAAGCAGTCCTTCATCTAGCTTGTTGGGAACACAAAGTTTCTTTTCAGTTGCAATCTCAATTCCATACATATATATGGGGAGGTACTAGCTCCAACTCGGTTTTACAGTGAAAACTGCAGGAACTTCAAACCGGCACTAGGAAACAGACTGAGAAAGCAGAGAAAAAGTGTCTCCTGCAACCCCTTCCCTTGGTGCTAGATGAACGAACGTCTCTCCCCTTGCTCAGTTCTGAGAGATAATTGTGTGTGAAAGCCTTCCTTCATCTAGCTTGTTGGGAAATCAAAGTTTCTTTTCAGTTGCAAACTCCATTCCATACATATATATGGTGAGGTACTAGCTCCAACTCGGTTTTACAGTGAAAACTGCAGGAACTTCAAACCGGCACTAGGAAACAGACTGAGAAAGCAGAGAAAAAGTGTCTCCTGCAACCCGTTCCCTTGGTGCTAGATGAACGAACGTCTCTCACTTGCTCAGTTCTGAGAGATAAGTGCGTGTGAAAGCCGTCCTTCACCTAGCTTGTTGGGAACACAAAGTTTCTTTTCAGTTGCAAACTCCATTCCATACATATATATGGGGAGGTACAAGCTCCAACTCGGTTTTACACTGAAAACTGCAGGAACTTCAAAACGGCACTAGGAAACAGACTGAGAAAGCAGAGGAAAAGTGTCTCCTGAAACCCGTTCCCTTGATGCTAGATGAACGAACGTCTCTCCACTTGCTCAGTTCTGAGAGATAATTGTGTGTGAAAGCCGTCCTTCACCTAGCTTGTTGGGAAAACAAAGCTTCTTTTCAGTTGCAAACTCCATTCCATACATATATATGGGGATATACTAGCTCCAACTCGTTTTTACACTGAAAATTGCAGGAACTTCAAACCGGCACTAGGAAACAGACTGAGAAAGCAGAGAAAAAGTGTCTCCTGCAACCCGTTCCCTTGGTGCTAGATGAACGAACGTCTCTCACTTGCTCAGTTCTGAGAGATAAGTGTGTGTGAAAGCCGTCCTTCACCTAGCTTGTTGGGAACACAAAGTTTCTTTTCAGTTGCAATCTCAATTCCATACATATATATGGGGAGGTACTAGCTCCAACTCGGTTTTACAGTGAAAACTGCAGGAACTTCAAACCGGCACTAGGAAACAGACTGAGAAATCAGAGAAAAATTGTCTCCTGCAACCCGTTCCCTTGGTGCTAGATGAACGAACGTCTCTCACTTGCACAGTTCTGAGAGATAAGTGTGTGTGAAAGCCGTCCTTCACCTTGCTTGTTGGGAACACAAAGTTTCTTTTCAGTTGCAAACTCCATTCCATACATATATATGGCGAGGTACTAGCTCAAACTCGGTTTTACCCTGAAAACTGCAGGAACTTCAAACCGGCACTAGGAAACAGACTGAGAAAGCAGAGAAAAAGTGTCTCCTGCAACCCGTTCCCTTGGTGCTAGATGAACGAACGTCTCTCCACTTGCTAAGTTCTGAGAGATAATTGTGTGTGAAAGCCGTCCTTCACCTAGCTTGTTGGGAAAACAAAGCTTCTTTTCAGTTGCAAACCCCATTCCATACATATATATGGGGTGGTACTAGCTCCAACTCTGTTTTACAGTGAAAACTGCAGGAACTTCAAACCGGCACTAGGAAACAGACTGAGAAAGCAGAGAAAAAGTGTCTCCTGCAACCCGTTCCCTTGGTGCTAGATGAACGAAAGTCTCTGCACTTGCACAGTTCTGAGATGTAAGTGTGTGTGAAAGCAGTCCTTCATCTAGCTTGTTGGGAACACAAAGTTTCTTTTCAGTTGCAATCTCAATTCCATACATATATATGGGGAGGTACTAGCTCCAACTCGGTTTTACAGTGAAAACTGCAGGAACTTCAAACCGGCACTAGGAAACAGACTGAGAAATCAGAGAAAAAGTGTCTCCTGCAACCCGTTCCCTTGGTGCTAGATGAACGAACGTCTCTCACTTGCTCAGTTCTGAGAGATAAGTGTGTGTTAAAGCCGTCTTTCACCTAGCTTATTGGGAACACAAAGTTTCTTTTTTGTTGCAAACCCCATTCCATACATATATATGGGGAGGTACTAGCTCCAACTCGGTTTTACAGTGAAAACTGCAGGAACTTCCAACCGGCACTAGGAAACAGACTGAGAAAGCAGAGAAAAAGTGTCTCCTGCAACCCGTTCCCTTGGTGCTAGATGAACGAACGTCTCTCCACTTGCTCAGTTCTGAGAGATAAGTGTGTGTTAAAGCCGTCTTTCACCTAGCTTATTGGGAACACAAAGTTTCTTTTTTGTTGCAAACCCCATTCCATACATATATATGGGGAGGTACTAGCTCCAACTCGGTTTTACAGTGAAAACTGCAGGAACTTCAAACCGGCACTAGGAAACAGACTGAGAAAGCAGAGAAAAAGTGTCTCCTGCAACCCGATCCCTTGGTGCTAGATGAACGAACGTCTCTCCACTTGCTGAGTTCCGAGAGATAAGTGTGTGTGAAAGCCGTCCTTCACCTAGCTTGTTGGGAACACAAAGTTTCTTTTTTGTTGCAAACCCCATTCCATACATATATATGGGGAGGTACTAGCTCCAACTCGGTTTTACACTGAAAACTGCAGGAACTTCAAACCGGCACTAGGAAACAGACTGAGAAAGCAGAGAAAAAGTGTCTCCTGCAACCCGTTCCCTTGGTGCTAGATGAACGAAAGTCTCTGCACTTGCTCAGTTCCGAGATGTAAGTGTGTGTGAAAGCAGTCCTTCATCTAGCTTGTTGGGAACACAAAGTTTCTTTTCAGTTGCAATCTCAATTCCATACATATATATGGGGAGGTACTAGCTCCAACTCGATTTTACAGTGAAAACTGCAGGAACTTCAAACCGGCACTAGGAAACAGACTGAGAATGCAGAGAAAAAGTGTCTCCTGCAACCCCTTCCCTTGGTGCTAGATGAACGAACGTCTCTCCACTTGCTCAGTTCTGAGAGATAATTGTGTGTGAAAGCCGTCCTTCATCTAGCTTGTTGGGAAATCAAAGCTTCTTTTCAGTTGCAAACTCCATTCAATACATATATATGGGGAGGTACTAGCTCCAACTCGGTTTTACAATGAAAAATGCAGGAACTTCAAACCGGCACTAGGAAACAGACTGAGAAAGCAGAGAAAAAGTGTCTCCTGCAACCCGTTCCCTTGGTGCTAGATGAACAAAAGTCTCTCACTTGCTCAGTTCTGAGAGATAAGTGTGTGTGAAAGCCGTCCTTCACCTAGCTTGTTGGGAACACAAAGTTTCTTTTCAGTTGCAAACTCCATTCCATACATATATATGGGGAGGTACTAGCTCCAACTCGGTTTTACACTGAAAACTGCAGGAACTTCAAACCGGCACTAGGAAACAGACTGAGAAAGCAGAGGAAAAGTGTCTCATGCAACCCGTTCCCTTGGTGCTAGATGAACGAAAGTCTCTCCACTTGCTCAGTTCTGAGAGATAATTGTGTGTGAAAGCCGTCCTTCACCTAGCTTGTTGGGAAAACAAAGCTTCTTTTCAGTTGCAAACTCCATTCCATACATATATATGGGGAGGTACTAGCTCCAACTAGGATTTACAGTGAAAACTGCAGGAACATCAAACCGGCACTAGGAAACAGACTGAGAAAGCAGAGAAAAAGTGTCTCCTGCAACCCGTTCCCTTGGTGCTAGATGAACGAACGTCTCTCACTTGCTCAGTTCTGAGAGACAAGTGTATGTGAAAGCCGTCCTTCACCTAGCTTGTTGGGAACAAAAAGTTTCTTTTCAGTTGCAAACTCCATTCCATACATATATATGGCGAGGTACTAGCTCCAACTCGGTTTTACCTTGAAAACTGCAGGAACTTCAAACCGGCACTAGGAAACAGACTGAGAAAGCAGAGAAAAAGTGTCTCCTGCAACCCGTTCCCTTGGTGCTAGATGAACGAACGTCTCTCCACTTGCTAAGTTCTGAGAGATAATTGTGTGTGAAAGCCGTCCTTCACCTAGCTTGTTGGGAAAACAAAGCTTCTTTTCAGTTGCAAACCCCATTCCATACATATATATGGGGAGGTACTAGCTCCAACTCGATTTTACAGTGAAAACTGCAGGAACTTCAAACCGGCACTAGGAAAAAGACTGAGAAAGCAGAGAAAAAGTGTCTCCTGCAACCCGTTCCCTTGGTGCTAGATAAACGAACGTCTCTGCACTTGCTAAGTTCCGAGATGTAAGTGTGTGTGAAAGCAGTCCTTCATCTAGCTTGTTGGGAACACAAAGTTTCTTTTCAGTTGCAATCTCAATTCCATACATATATATGGGGAGGTACTAGCTCCAACTCGGTTTTACAGTGAAAACTGCAGGAACTTCCAACCGGCACTAGGAAACAGACTTAGTAATCAGAGAAAAAGTGTCTCCTGCAACCCGTTCCCTTGGTGCTAGATGAACGAACGTCTCTCACTTGCTCAGTTCTGAGAGATAAGTGTGTGTGAAAGCCGTCCTTCACCTAGCTTGCTGGGAACAAAATGTTTCTTTTCAGTTGCAAACTCCATTCCATACATATATATGGGGAGGTACTAGCTCCAACTCGGTTTTACACTGAAAACTGCAGGAACTTCAGACCGGCACTAGGAAACAGACTGAGAAAGCAGAGAAAAAGTGTCTCCTGCAACCCGTTCCCTTGGTGCTAGATGAACGAACGTCTCTGCACTTGCTCAGTTCCGAGATGTAAGTGTGTGTGAAAGCAGTCCTTCACCTAGCTTGTTGGGAACAAAAAGTTTCTTTTCAGTTGCAAACCCCATTCCATACATATATATGGGGAGGTACTAGCTCCAACTCGGTTTTACACTGAAAACTGCAGGAACTTCAAACCGGCACTAGGAAACAGACTGAGAAAACAGAGAAAAAGTGTCTCCTGCAACCCCTTCCCTTGGTGCTAGATGAACGAACGTCTCTCCACTTGCTCAGTTCTGAGAGATAATTGTGTGTGAAAGCCGTCCTTCATCTAGCTTGTTGGGAAATCAAAGCTTCTTTTCAGTTGCAAACTCCATTCCATACATATATATGGTGAGGTACTAGCTCCAAATCCGTTTTACAGTGAAAACTGCAGGAACTTCAAACCGGCACTAGGAAACAGACTGAGAAAACAGAGATAAAGTGTCTACTGCAACCCCTTCCCTTGGTGCTAGATGAACGAACGTCTCCCACTTGCTCAGGTCTGAGAGATAAGTGTGTGTGAAAGCCGTCCTTCACCTAGCTTGTTGGGAACACAAAGTTTCTTTTCAGTTGCAAACTCCATTCCATATATATATGGGGAGGTACTAGCTCCAACTCGGTTTTACACTGAAAACTGCAGGAACTTCAAACCGGCACTAGGAAACAGACTGAGAAAGCAGAGGAAAAGTGTCTCCTGCAACCCGTTCCCTTGGTGCTAGATGAACGAACGTCTCTCCACTTGCTCAGTTCTGAGAGATAATTGTGTGTGAAAGCCGTCCTTAACCTAGCTTGTTGGGAAAACAAAGCTTCTTTTCAGTTGCAAACTCCATTCCATACATATATATGGGGAGGTACTAGCTCCAACAAAGTTTTACAGTGAAAACTGCAGGAACTTCAAACCGGCACTAGGAAACAGACTGAGAAAGCAGAGAAAAAGTGTCTCCTGCAACCCGTTCCCTTGGTGCTAGATGAACGAACGTCTCTCCACTTGCTCAGTTCTGAGAGATAAGTGTGTGTGAAAGCCGTCCTTCACCTAGCTTGTTGGGAACACAAAGTTTCTTTTCAGTTGCATACTCCATTCCATACATATATATGGGGAGGTACTAGCTCCAAATCGGGTTTACACTGAAAATTGCAGGAACTTCAAACAGGCACTAGGAAACAGACTGAGAAAGCAGAGAAAAAGTGTCTCCTGCAACCCGTTCACTTGGTGCTAGATGAACGAACGTCTCTCACTTGCTCAGTTCTGAGAGATAAGTGTGTGTGAAAGCCGTCCTTCACATAGCTTGTTGGGAACACAAAGATTCTTTTCAGTTGCAAACTCCATTCCATACATATATATGGGTTGTACTAGCTCCAACTCGGTTTTACACTGAAAACTGCAGGAACTTCAAACCGGCACTAGGAAACAGACTGAGAAAGCAGAGAAAAGTGTCTCCTGCAACCCGTTCCCTTGGTGCTAGATGAACGAACGTCTCTCACTTGCTCAGTTCTGAGAGATAAGTGTGTGTGAAAGCCGTCCTTCACATAGCTTGTTGGGAACACAAAGATTCTTTTCAGTTGCAAACTCCATTCCATACATATATATGGGTTGTACTAGCTCCAACTCGGTTTTACACTGAAAACTGCAGGAACTTCAAACCGGCACTAGGAAACAGACTGAGAAAGCAGAGAAAATGTGTCTCCTGCAACACGTTCCCTTGGTGCTAGATGAACGAACGTCACTCACTTGCTCAGTTCTGAGAGATAAGTGTGTGTGAAAGCCGTCCTTCACCTAGCTTGTTGGGAACACAAAGTTTCTTTTCAGTTGCAAACTCCATTCCATACATATATATGGGGAGGTACTAGCTCCAACAAGGTTTTACACTGAAAACTGCAGGAACTTCAAACCGGCACTAGGAAACAGACTGAGAAAGCAGAGAAAATTGTCTCCTGCAACCCGTTCCCTTGGTGCTAGATGAACGAACGTCTCTCACTTGCTCAGTTCTGAGAGATAAGTGTGTGTGAAAGTCGTCCTTCACCTAGCTTGTTGGGAACAAAAAGTTTCTTTTCAGTTGCAAACTCCATTCCATACATATATATGGGGAGGTACTAGCTCCAACTCGGTTTTACACTGAAAACTGCAGGAACTTCAAACCGGCACTAGGAAACAGACTGAGAAAGCAGAGAAAAAGTGTCTCCTGCAACCCGTTCCCTTGGTGCTAGATGAACGAACGTCTCTCCACTTGCTCAGTTCTGAGAGATAAGTGTGTGTGAAAGCCGTCCTTCACCTTGCTTGTTGGGAACACAAAGTTTCTTTTCAGTTGCAAACTCCATTCCATACATATATATGGGGAGGTACTAGCTCCAACTCGGTTTTACAGTGAAAACTGCAGGAACTTCAAACCGGCACTAGGAAACAGACTGAGAAAGCAGAGAGAAAGTGTCTCCTGCAACCCGTTCCCTTGGTGCTAGATGAACGAACGTCTCTGCACTTGCTCAGTTCCGAGATGTAAGTGTGTGTGAAAGCAGTCCTTCATCTAGCTTGTTGGGAACACAAAGTTTCTTTTCAGTTGCAATCTCAATTCCATACATATATATGGGGAGGTACTAGCTCCAACTCGGTTTTACAGTGAAAACTGCAGGAACTTCAAACCGGCACTAGGAAACAGACTGAGAAAGCAGAGAAAAAGTGTCTCCTGCAACCCCTTCCCTTGGTGCTAGATGAACGAACGTCTCTCCCCTTGCTCAGTTCTGAGAGATAATTGTGTGTGAAAGCCTTCCTTCATCTAGCTTGTTGGGAAATCAAAGTTTCTTTTCAGTTGCAAACTCCATTCCATACATATATATGGTGAGGTACTAGCTCCAACTCGGTTTTACAGTGAAAACTGCAGGAACTTCAAACCGGCACTAGGAAACAGACTGAGAAAGCAGAGAAAAAGTGTCTCCTGCAACCCGTTCCCTTGGTGCTAGATGAACGAACGTCTCTCACTTGCTCAGTTCTGAGAGATAAGTGCGTGTGAAAGCCGTCCTTCACCTAGCTTGTTGGGAACACAAAGTTTCTTTTCAGTTGCAAACTCCATTCCATACATATATATGGGGAGGTACAAGCTCCAACTCGGTTTTACACTGAATACTGCAGGAACTTCAAAACGGCACTAGGAAACAGACTGAGAAAGCAGAGGAAAAGTGTCTCCTGAAACCCGTTCCCTTGATGCTAGATGAACGAACGTCTCTCCACTTGCTCAGTTCTGAGAGATAATTGTGTGTGAAAGCCGTCCTTCACCTAGCTTGTTGGGAAAACAAAGCTTCTTTTCAGTTGCAAACTCCATTCCATACATATATATGGGGATATACTAGCTCCAACTCGTTTTTACACTGAAAATTGCAGGAACTTCAAACCGGCACTAGGAAACAGACTGAGAAAGCAGAGAAAAAGTGTCTCCTGCAACCCGTTCCCTTGGTGCTAGATGAACGAACGTCTCTCACTTGCTCAGTTCTGAGAGATAAGTGTGTGTGAAAGCCGTCCTTCACCTAGCTTGTTGGGAACACAAAGTTTCTTTTCAGTTGCAATCTCAATTCCATACATATATATGGGGAGGTACTAGCTCCAACTCGGTTTTACAGTGAAAACTGCAGGAACTTCAAACCGGCACTAGGAAACAGACTGAGAAATCAGAGAAAAATTGTCTCCTGCAACCCGTTCCCTTGGTGCTAGATGAACGAACGTCTCTCACTTGCTCAGTTCTGAGAGATAAGTGTGTGTGAAAGCTGTCCTTCACCTAGCTTGTTGGGAACAAAAAGTTTCTTTACAGTTGCAAACTCCATTACATACATATATATGGGGAGGTACTAGCTCCAACTCGGTTTTACAGTGAAAAATGCAGGAACTTCAAACCGGCACTAGGAAACAAACTGAGAAAGCAGAGAAAAAGTGTCTCCTGCAACCCGTTCCCTTGGTGCTAGATGAACGAAAGTCTCTCCACTTGCTGAGTTCCGAGAGATAAGTGTGTGTGAAATCCGTCCTTCACCTAGCTTGTTGGGAACACAAAGTTTCTTTTTTGTTGCAAACCACATTCCATACATATATATGGGGAGGTACTAGCTCCAACTCGGTTTTACACTGAAAACTGCAGGAACTTCAAACCGGCACTAGGAAACAGACTGAGAAAGCAGAGAAAAAGTGTCTCCTGCAACCCGTTCCCTTGGTGGTAGATGAACGAACGTCTCTGCACTTGCTCAGTTCCGAGATGTAAGTGTGTGTGAAAGCAGTCCTTCATCTAGCTTGTTGGGAACACAAAGATTCTTTTCAGTTGCAATCTCAATTCCATACATATATATGGGGAGGTACTAGCTCCAACTCGATTTTACAGTGAAAACTGCAGGAACTTCAAACCGGCACTAGGAAACAGACTGAGCAAGCAGAGAAAAAGTGTCTCCTGCAACCCGTTCCCTTGGTGCTAGATGAACGAACGTCTCTCACTTGCTCAGTTCTGAGAGATAAGTGTGTGTGAAAGCCGTCCTTCAACTAGCTTGTTGGGAACACAAAGTTTCTTTTCAGTTGCATACTCCATTCCATACATATATATGGGGAGGTACTACCTCCAACTCGGGTTTACACTGAAAGTTGCAGGAACTTCAAAACGGCACTAGGAAACAGACTGATAAAGCAGAGAAAAAGTGTCTCCTGCAACCCGTTCCCTTGGTGCTAGATGAACGAACGTCTGTCACTTGCTCAGTTCTGAGAGATAAGTGTGTGTGAAAGCCGTCCTTCAAATAGCTTGTTGGGAACACAAAGTTTCTTTTCAGTTGCAAACTCCATTCCATACATATATATGGGGATGTACTAGCTCCAACTCGGTTTTACACTGAAAACTGCTGGAACTTCAAACCGGCACTAGGAAACAGCCTGAGAAAGTAGAGAAAATGTGTCTCCTGCAACACGTTCCCTTGGTGCTAGATGAACGAACGTCACTCACTTGCTCAGTTCTGAGAGATAAGTGTGTGTGAAAGCCGTCCTTCACCTAGCTTTTTGGGAACACAAAGTTTCTTTTCAGTTGCAAACTCCATTCCATACATATATATGGGGAGGTACTAGCTCCAACAAGGTTTTACACTGAAAACTGCAGGAACTTCAAACCGGCACTAGGAAACAGACTGAGAAATCAGAGAAAAGTGTCTCCTGCAACCCGTTCCCTTGGTGCTAGATGAACGAACGTCTCTCACTTGCTCAGTTCTGAGAGATAAGTGTGTGTGAAAGCCGTCCTTCACCTAGCTTGTTGGGAACACAAAGTTTCTTTTCAGTTGCAAACTCCATTCCATACATATATATGGGGAGGTACTAGCTCCAACTCGGTTTTACACTGAAAACTGCAGGAACTTCAAACCGGCACTAGGAAACAGACTGAGAAAGCAGAGAAAAAGTGTCTCCTGCAACCCGTTCCCTTGGTGCTAGATGAACGAACGTCTCTCCCCTTGCTCAGTTCTGAGAGATAAGTGTGTGTGAAAGCCGTCCTTCACCTTGCTTGTTGGGAACACAAAGTTTCTTTTCAGTTGCAAACTCCATTCCATACATATATATGGGGGGGTACAAGCTCCAACTCGGTTTTACAGTGAAAACTGCAGGAACTTCAAACCGGCACTAGGAAACAGACTGAGAAAGCAGAGAAAAAGTGTCTCCTGCAACCCGTTCCCTTGGTGCTAGATGAACGAACGTCTATGCACTTGCTCAGTTCCGAGATGTAAGTGTGTGTGAAAGCAGTCCTTCATCTAGCTTGTTGGGAACACAAAGTTTCTTTTCAGTTGCAATCTCAATTCCATACATATATATGGGGAGGTACTAGCTCCAACTCGATTTTACAGTGAAAACTGCAGGAACTTCAAACCGGCACTAGGAAACAGACTGAGAAAGCAGAGAAAAAGAGTCTCCTGCAACCCCTTCCCTTGGTGCTAGATGAACGAACGTCTCTCCCCTTGCTCAGTTCTGAGAGATAATTGTGTGTGAAAGCCGCCCTTCATCTAGATTGTTGGGAAATCAAAGTTTCTTTTCAGTTGCAAACTCCATTCCATACATATATATGGTGAGGTACTAGCTCCAACTCGGTTTTACAGTGAAAACTGCAGGAACTTCAATCCGGCACTAGGAAACAGACTGAGAAAGCAGAGAAAAAGTGTCTCCTGCAACCCGTTCCCTTGGTGCTAGATGAACGAACGTCTCTCACTTGCTCATTTCTGAGAGATAAGTGTGTGTGAAAGCCGTCCTTCACCTAGCTTGTTGGGAACACAAAGTTTCTTTTCAGTTGCAAACTCCATTCCATACATATATATGGGGAGGTACTAGCTCCAACAAAGTTTTATAGTGAAAACTACAGGAACTTCAAACCGGCACTAGGAAACAGACTGAGAAAGCAGAGAAAAAGTGTCTCCTGCAACCCGTTCCCTTGGTGTTAGATGAACGAACGTCTCTCCACTTGCTCAGTTCTGAGAGATAATTGTGTGTGAAAGCCGTCCTTCACCTAGCTTGTTGGGAAAACAAAGCTTCTTTTCAGTTGCAAACTCCAATCCATACATATATATGGGGAGGTACTAGCTCCAACTCGGTTTTACAGTGAAAACTGCAGGAACTTCAAACCGGCACTAGGAAACAGACTGAGAAAGCAGAGAAAAAGTGTCTCCTGCAAACGGTTCCCTTGGTGCTAGATGAACGAACGTCTCTCACTTGCTCAGTTCTGAGAGATAAGTGTGTGTGAAAGCCGTCCTTCACCTAGCTTGTTGGGAACACAAAGTTTCTTTTCAGTTGCAAACTCCATTCCATACATATATATGGGGAGGTACTAGCTCCAACTCGGTTTTACACTGAAAACTGCAGGAACTTCAAACCGACACTAGGATACAGTCTGAGAAAGCAGAGAAAAAGTGTCTCCTGCAACCCGTTCCCTTGGTGCTAGATGAACGAACGTCTCTCACTTGCTCAGTTCTGAGAGATAAGTGTGTGTGAAAGCCGTCCTTCACCTAGCTTGTTGGGAACACAAAGTTTCTTTTCAGTTGCAAACTCCATTCCATACATATATATGGGGAGGTACTAGCTCCAACTCGGTTTTACAGTGAAAACTGCAGGAACTTCAAACCGGCACTAGGAAACAGACTGAGAAAGCAGAGAAAAAGTGTCTCCTGCAACCCGTTCCCTTGGTGCTAGATGAACGAACGTCTCTCACTTGCTCAGTTCTGAGAGATAATTGTGTGTGAAAGCCGTCCTTCACCTAGCTTGTTGGGAACACAAAGCTTCTTTTCAGTTGCAAACTCCATTCCATAAATATATATGGGGATGTACTAGCTCCAACTCGGTTTTACAGTGAAAACTGCAGGAACAACAAACCGGCACTAGGAAACAGACTGAGAAAGAAGAGAAAAAGTGTCTCCTGCAACCCGTTCCCTTGGTGCAAGATGAACGAACGTCTCTCACTTGCTCAGTTCTGAGAGACAAGTGTGTGTGAAAGCCGTCTTTCACCTAGCTTGTTGGGAACAAAAAGTTTCTTTTCAGTTGCAAACTCCATTCCATACATATATATGGCGAGGTACTAGCTCCAACTCGGTTTTACACTGAAAACTGCAGGAACTTCAAACCGGCACTAGGAAACAGACTGAGAAAGCGGAGAAAAAGTGTCTCCTGCAACCCGTTCCCTTGGTGCTAGATGAACGAACGTCTCTCCACTTGCTAAGTTCTGAGAGATATTTGTGTGTGGAAGCCGTCCTTCACATAGCTTGTTGGGAAAACAAAGCTTCTTTTCAGTTGCAAACTCCATTCCATTCATATATATGGGGAGGTACTAGCTCCAACTCGGTTTTACAGTGAAAACTGCAGGAACTTCAAACCGGCACTAGGAAAAAGACTGAGAAAGCAGAGAAAAAGTATCTCCTGCAACCCGTTCCCTTGGTGCTAGATGAACGAACGTCTCTCCACTTGCTCAGTTCTGAGATATAATTGTGTGTGAAAGCCGTCCTTCAACTAGCTTATTGGGAACACAAAGTTTCTTTTTTGTTGCAAACCCCATTCCATACATATATATGGGGAGGTACAAGCTCCAACTCGGTTTTATAGTGAAAACTGCAGGAACTTCAAACCGGCACTAGGAAACAGACTGAGAAAGCAGAGAAAAATTGTCTCCTGCAACCCGTTCCATTGGTGCTAGATGAACGAACGTCTCTCCACTTGCTCAGTTCTGAGAGATATTTGTGTGTGAAAGTCGTCCTTCACCTAGCTTATTGGGAACACAAAGTTTCTTTTTTGTTGCAAACCCCATTCCATACATATATATGGGGAGGTACTAGCTCCAAATCGGTTTTACAGTGAAAACTGCAGGAACTTCAAACCGGCACTAGGAAACAGACTGAGAAAGCATAGAAAAAGTGTCTCCTGCAACCCGTTCCCTTGGTGCTAGATGAACGAACGTCTCTCCACTTGCTGAGTTCCGAGAGATAAGTGTGTGTGAAAGCCGTCTTTCACCTAGCTTGTTGGGAACACAAAGTTTCTTTTCAGTTGCAAACTCCATTCCATACATATATATGGGGAGGTACTAGCTCCAACTCGGTATTTCACTGAAAACTGCAGGAACTTCAAACCGGCACAAGGAATCAGACTGAGAAAGCAGAGAAAAAGAGTCTCCTGCAACCCGTTCCCTTGGTGCTAGATGAACGAACGTCTCAACCCTTGCTCAGTTCTGAGAGATAATTGTGTGTGAAAGCCGACCTTCATCTAGCTTGTTGGGAAATCAAAGCTTCTTTTCAGTTGCAAACTCCATTCCATACATATATATGGTGAGGTACTAGCTCCAACTCGGTTTTAAAGTGAAAAATGCAGGAACTTCAAACCGGCACTAGGAAACAGACTGAGAAAGCAGAGAAAAAGTGTCTCCTGCAACCCGTTCCCTTGGTGCTAGATGAACGAAAGTCTCTCACTTGCTCAGTTCTGAGAGATAAGTGTGTGTGAAAGCCGTCCTTCACCTAGCTTGTTGGGAACACAAAGTTTCTTTTCAGTTGCAAACTCCATTCCATACATATATATGGGGAGGTACTAGCTCCAACTCGGTTTTACACTGAAAACTGCAGGAACTTCAAACCGGCACTAGGAAACAGACTGAGAAAGCAGAGGAAAAGTGTCTCATGCAACCCGTTCCCTTGGTGCTAGATGAACGAACGTCTCTCCACTTGCTCAGTTCTGAGAGATAATTGTGTGTGAAAGCCGTCCTTCACCTAGCTTGTTGGGAAAACAAAGCTTCTTTTCAGTTGCAAACTCCATTCCATACATATATATGTGGAGGTACTAGCTCCAACACTGTTTTACAGTGAAAACTGCAGGAACTTCAAACCGGCACTAGGAAACAGACTGAGAAAGCAGAGAAAAAGTGTCTCCTGCAACCCGTTCCCTTGGTGCTAGATGAACGAACGTCTCTCACTTGCTCAGTTCTGAGAGATAAGTGTGTGTGAAAGCCGTCCTTCACCTAGCTTGTTGGGAACACAAAGTTTCTTTTCAGTTGCAAACTCCATTCCATACATATATATGGGGAGGTACTAGCTCCAACTCGGTTTTATAGTGAAAACTGCAGGAACTTCAAACCGGCACTAGGAAACAGACTGAGAAAGCGGAGAAAAAGTGTCTCCTGCAACCCGTTCCCTTGGTGCTAGAAGAACGAACGTCTCTCACTTGCTCAGTTCTGAGAGATAAATGTGTGTGAAAGCCGTCCTTCACCTAGCTTGTTGGGAAAACAAAGCTTCTTTTCAGTTGCAAACTCCATTCCATACATATATATGGGGAAGTACTAGCTCCAACTCGGTTTTACAGTGAAAACTGCAGGAACTTCTAACCGGCACTAGGAAACAGACTGAGAAAGCAGAGAAAAAGTGTCCCCTGCAACCCGTTCCCTTGGTGCTAGATGAACGAACGTCTCTCACTTGCTCAGTTCTGAGAGATAAGTGTGTGTGAAAGCCGTCCTTCACCTAGCTTGTTGGGAACACAAAGTTTCTTTCAGTTGCAAACTCCATTCCATACATATATACGGGGAGGTACGAGCTCCAACTCGGTTTTACAGTGAAAACTGCAGGAACTTCAAACCGGCACTAGGAAACAGACTGAGAAAGCAGAGAAAAAGTGTCTCATGCAACCCGTTCCCTTGGTGCTAGATGAACGAACGTCTCTCCACTTGCTCAGTTCTGAGAGATAATTGTGTTTGAAAGCCGTCCTTCACCTAGCTTGTTGGGAACACAAAGCTTCTTTTCAGTTGCAAACTCCATTCCATACATATATATGGGGAGGTACTAGCTCCAACTCGGTTTTACAGTGAAAACTGCAGGAACATCAAACCGGCACTAGGAAACAGACTGAGAAAGCAGAGAAAAAGTGTCTCCTGCAACCCGTTCCCTTGGTGCTAGATGAACGAAAGTCTCTCACTTGCTCAGTTCTGATAGACAAGTGTGTGTGAAAGCCGTCCTTCACCTAGCTTGTTGGGAACAAAAAGTTTCTTTTCAGTTGCAAACTCCATTCCATACATATATATGGCGTGGTACTAGCTCCAACTCGGTTTTACCATGAAAACTGCAGGAACTTCAAACCGGCACTAGGAAACAGACTGAGAAAGCAGAGAAAAAGTGTCTCCTGCAACCCGTTCCCTTGGTGCTAGATGAACGAACGTCTCTCCACTTGCTCAGTTCTGAGAGATAATTGTGTGTGAAAGCCGTACTTCACCTAGATTGTTGGGAAAACAAAGCTTCTTTTCAGTTGCAAACTCCATTCCATACATATATATGGGGAGGTACTAGCTCCAACTCGGGTTTACAGTGAAAACTGCAGGAACTTCAAACCGGCACTAGGAAACAGACTGAGAAAGCAGAGAAAAAGTGTCTCCTGCAACCCGTTCCCTTGGTGCTAGATGAACGAAAGTCTCTCACTTGCTCAGTTCTGAGAGATAAGTGTGTGTGAAAGCCGTCCTTCACCTAGCTTGTTGGGAACACAAAGTTTCTTTTCAGTTGCAAACTCCATTCCATACATATATATGGGGAGGTACTAGCTCCAACTCGGTATTACACTGAAAACTGCAGGAACTTCAAACCAGCACAAGGAAACAGACTGAGAAAGCAGAGTAAAAGTGTCTCCTGCAACCCGTTCCCTTGGTGCTAGATGAACGAACGTCTCTCCACTTGCTCAGTTCTGAGAGATAATTGTGTGTGAAAGCCGTCCTTCACCTAGCTTGTTGGGAAAACAAAGCTTCTTTTCAGTTGCAAACTCCATTCCATACATATATATGGGGAGGTACGAGCTCCAACTCGGTTTTACAGTGAAAACTGCAGGAACTTCAAACCGGCACTAGGAAACAGACTGAGAAAGCAGAGAAAAAGTGTCTCCGGCAACCCGTTCCCTTGGTGCTAGATGAACGAACGTCTCTCCACTTGCTCAGTTCTGAGAGATAAGTGTGTGTGAAAGCCGTCCTTCAGCTAGCTTATTGGGAACACAAAGTTTCTTTTCAGTTGCAAACTCCATTCCATAAATATATATGGGGAGGTACTAGCTCCAACTCGGTTTTACAGTGAAAACTGCAGGAACTTCAAACCGGCACTAGGAAACAGACTGAGAAAGCAGAGAAATAGTGTTTCCTGCAACCCGTTCCCTTGGTGCTAGATGAACGAACGTCTCTCCGCTTCCTCAGTTCTGAGAGATAATTGTGTGTGAAAGCCGTACTTCACCTTGCTTGTAGGGAACACAAAGTTTCTTTTCAGTTGCAAACTCCATTCCATAAATATATATGGGGAGGTACTAGCTCCAACTCGGTTTTACAGTGAAAAATGCAGGAACTTCATACCGGCACTAGGAAACAGACTGAGAAAGCAGAGAAAAAGTGTCTCCTGCAACCCGATCACTTGGAGCTAGATGAACGAACGTCTCTCCACTTGCTCAGTTCTGAGAGATAAGTGTGTGTGAAAGCCGTCCTTCACCTAGCTTGTTGGGAACACAAAGTTACTTTTTAGTTACAAACTCCATTCCATACATATATATGGGGTTGTACTAGCTCCAACTCGTTTTTACAGTGAAAACTACAGGAACTTCACAAAGGCACTAGGAAACAGACTGAGAAAGCAGAGAAAAAGTGTCCCTGCAAACCGTTCCCTTGGTGCTAGATGAACGAACGTCTCTCCACTTGCTGAGTTCCGAGAGATAAGTGTGTGTGAAAGCCGTCCTTCACCTAGCTTGTTGGGAACACAAAGTTTCTTTTCAGTTGCAAACTCCATTCCATACATATATATGGGGAGGTACTAGCCCCAATTCGCTTTTACAGTGAAAACTGCAGGAACTTCAAACCGGCACTAGGAAACAGACTGAGAAAGCAGAGAAAATCTGTCTACTGCATCCCGTTCCCTTGGTGCTAGATGAACGAACGTCTCTCCACTTGCTCAGTTCTGAGAGATAACTGTGTGTGAAAGCCGTACTTCACCTAGCTTGTTGGGAACACAAAGTTTCTTTTCAGTTGCAAACTCCATTCCATACATATATATGGGGATGAACTAGCTAAAACTCGGTTTTACAGTGAAAACTGCAGGAACTTCAAACCGGCACTAGGAAACAGACTGAGAAAGCAGAGAAAAATTGTCTCCTGCAACCCGTTCCCTTGGTGCTAGATAAACGAACGTCTCTGCACTTGCTAAGTTCCGAGATGTAAGTGTGTGTGAAAGCAGTCCTTCATCTAGCTTGTTGGGAACACAAAGTTTCTTTTCAGTTGCAATCTCAATTCCATACATATATATGGGGAGGTACTAGCTCCAACTCGGTTTTACAGTGAAAACTGCAGGAACTTCAAACCGGCACAAGGAAACAGACTTAGTAATCAGAGGAAAAGTGTCACCTGCAACCCGTTCCCTTGGTGCTAGATGAACGAACGTCTCTCACTTGCTCAGTTCTGAGACATAAGTGTGTGTGAAAGCCGTCCTTCACCTAGCTTGCTGGGAACAAAATGTTTCTTTTCAGTTGCAAACTCCATTCCATACATATATATGGGGAGTTACTAACTCCAACTCGGTTTTACACTGAAAACTGCAGGAACTTCAGACCGGCACTAGGAAACAGACTGAGAGAGCAGAGAAAAAGTGTCTCCTGCAACCCGTTCCCTTGTTGCTAGATGAACGAACGTCTCTGCACTTGCTCAGTTCCGAGATGTAAGTGTGTGTGAAAGCAGTCCTTCACCTAGCTTGTTGGGAACAAAAAGTTTCTTTTCAGTTGCAAACCCCATTCCTTACATATATATGGGGAGGTACTAGCTCCAACTCGGTTTTACACTGAAAACTGCAGGAACTTCAAACCGGCACTAGGAAACAGACTGAGAAAGCAGAGAAAAAGTGTCTCCTGCAACCCGTTCCCTTGGTGCTAGATGAACGAACTTCTCTGCACTTGCTCAGTTCCGAGATGTAAGTGTGTGTGAAAGCAGTCCTTCATCTAGCTTGTTGGGAACACAAAGTTTCTTTTCAGTTGCAATCTCAATTCCATACATATATATGGGGAGGTACTAGCTCCAACTCGATTTTACAGTGAAAACTGCAGGAACTTCAAACCGGCACTAGGAAACAGACTGAGAAAGCAGAGAAAAAGTGTCTCCTGCAACCCCTTCCCTTGGTGCTAGATGAACGAACGTCTCTCCACTTGCTCAGTTCTGAGATATAATTGTGTGTGAAAGCCGTCCTTCATCTAGCTTGTTGGGAAATCAAAGCTTCTTTTCAGTTGCAAACTCCATTCCATACATATATATGGTGAGGTACTAGCTCGAAATCCGTTTTACAGTGAAAACTGCAGGAACTTCAAACCGGCACTAGGAAACAGACTGAGAAAACAGAGATAAAGTGTCTCCTGCAACCCGTTCCCTTGGTGCTAGATGAACGAACGTCTCCCACTTGCTCAGTTCTGAGAGATAAGTGTGTGTGAAAGCCGTCCTTCACCTAGCTTGTTGGGAACACAAAGTTTCTTTTCAGTTGCAAACTCCATTCCATACATATATATGGGGAGGTACTAGCTCCAACTCGGTTTTACACTGAAAACTGCAGGAACTTCAAACTTGCACTAGGAAACAGACTGAGAAAGCAGAGGAAAAGTGTCACCTGCAACCCGTTCCCTTGGTGCTAGATGAACGAACGTCTCTCCACTTGCTCAGTTCTGAGAGATAATTGTGTGTGAAAGCCGTCCTTAACCTAGCTTGTTGGGAAAACAAAGCTTCTTTTCAGTTGCAAACTCCATTCCATACATATATATGGGGAGGTACTAGCTCCAACAAAGTTTTACAGTGAAAACTGCAGGAACTTCAAACCGGCACTAGGAAACAGACTGAGAAAGCAGAGAAAAAGTGTCTCCTGCAACCCGTTCCCTTGGTGCTAAATGAACGAACGTCTCTCCACTTGCTCAGTTCTGAGAGATAAGTGTGTGTGAAAGCCGTCCTTCACCTAGCTTGTTGGGAACACAAAGTTTCTTTTCAGTTGCATACTCCATTCCAAACATATATATGGGGAGGTACTAGCTCCAACTCGGGTTTACACTGAAAATTGCAGGAACTTCAAACCGGCACTAGGAAACAGACTGAGAAAGCAGAGAAAAAGTGTCTCCTGCAACCCGTTCCCTTGGTGCTAGATGAACGAACGTCTCTCACTTGCTCAGTTCTGAGAGATAAGTGTGTGTGAAAGCCGTCCTTCACATAGCTTGTTGGGAACACAAAGATTCTTTTCAGTTGCAAACTCCATTCCATACATATATATGGGGATGTACTAGCTCCAACTCGGTTTTACACTGAAAACTGCAGGAACTTCAAACTGGCACTAGGAAACAGACTGAGAAAGCAGAGAAAATGTGTCTCCAGCAACACGTTCCCTTGGTGCTAGATGAACGAACGTCTCCCACTTGCTCAGTTCTGAGAGATAAGTGTGTGTGAAAACCGTCCTTCACCTAGCTTGTTGGGAACACAAAGTTTCTTTTCAGTTGCAAACTCCATTCCATACATATATATGGGGAGGTACTAGCTCCAACAAGGTTTTACACTGAAAACTGCAGGAACTTCAAACCGGCACTAGGAAACAGACTGAGAAAGCAGAGAAAAGTGTCTCCTGCAACCCGTTCCCTTGGTGCTAGATGAACGAACGTCTCTCACTTGCTCAGTTCTGAGAGATAAGTGTGTGTGAAAGCCGTCCTTCACCTAGCTTGTTGGGAACAAAAAGTTTCTTTTCAGTTGCAAACTCCATTCCATACATATATATGGGGAGGTACTAGCTCCAACTCGGTTTTACACTGAAAACTGCAGGAACTTCAAACCGGCACTAGGAAACAGACTGAGAAAGCAGAGAAAAAGTGTCTCCTGCAACCCGTTCCCTTGGTGCTAGATGAACGAACGTCTCTCCACTTGCTCAGTTCTGAGAGTTAAGTGTGTGTGAAAGCCGTCCTTCACCTTGCTTGTTGGGAACACAAAGTTTCTTTTCAGTTGCAAACTCCATTCCAAACATATATATGGGGAGGTACTAGCTCCAACTCGGTTTTACAGTGAAAACTGCAGGAACTTCAAACCGGCACTAGGAAACAGACTGAGAAAGCAGAGAAAAAGTGTCTCCTGCAACCCGTTCCCTTGGTGCTAGTTGAACGAACGTCTCTGCACTTGCTCAGTTCCGAGATGTAAGTGTGTGTGAAAGCAGTCCTTCATCTAGCTTGTTGGGAACACAAAGTTTCTTTTCAGTTGCAATCTCAATTCCATACATATATATGGGGAGGTACTAGCTCCAACTCGGTTTTACAGTGAAAACTGCAGGAACTTCAAACCGGCACTAGGAAACAGACTGAGAAAGCAGAGAAAAAGTGTCTCCTGCAACCCCTTCCCTTGGTGCTAGATGAACGAACGTCTCTACCCTTGCTCAGTTCTGAGAGATAATTGTGTGTGAAAGCCATCCTTCATCTAGCTTGTTGGGAAATCAAAGTTTCTTTTCAGTTGCAAACTCCATTCCATACATATATATGGTGAGGTACTAGCTCCAACTCGGTTTTACAGTGAAAACTGCAGGAACTTCAAACCGGCACTAGGAAACAGACTGAGAAAGCAGAGAAAAAGTGTCTCCTGCAACCCGTTCCCTTGGTGCTAGATGAACGAACGTCTCTCACTTGCTCAGTTCTGAGAGATAAGTGCGTGTGAAAGCCGTCCTTCACCTAGCTTGTTGGGAACACAAAGTTTCTTTTCAGTTGCAAACTCCATTCCATACATATATATGGGGAGGTACTAGCTCCAACTCGGTTTTACAGTGAAAACTGCAGGAACTTCAAACCGGCACTAGGAAACAGACTGAGAAAGCAGAGAAAAAGTGTCTCCTGCAACCCGTTCCCTTGGTGCTAGATGAACGAACGTCTCTGCACTTGCTCAGTTCCGAGATGTAAGTGTGTGTGAAAGCAGTCCTTCATCTAGCTTGTTGGGAACACAAAGTTTCTTTTCAGTTGCAATCTCAATTCCATACATATATATGGGGAGGTACTAGCTCCAACTCGGTTTTACAGTGAAAACTGCAGGAACTTCAAACCGGCACTAGGAAACAGACTGAGAAAGCAGAGAAAAAGTGTCTCCTGCAACCCCTTCCCTTGGTGCTAGATGAACGAACGTCTCTACCCTTGCTCAGTTCTGAGAGATAATTGTGTGTGAAAGCCATCCTTCATCTAGCTTGTTGGGAAATCAAAGTTTCTTTTCAGTTGCAAACTCCATTCCATACATATATATGGTGAGGTACTAGCTCCAACTCGGTTTTACAGTGAAAACTGCAGGAACTTCAAACCGGCACTAGGAAACAGACTGAGAAAGCAGAGAAAAAGTGTCTCCTGCAACCCGTTCCCTTGGTGCTAGATGAACGAACGTCTCTCACTTGCTCAGTTCTGAGAGATAAGTGCGTGTGAAAGCCGTCCTTCACCTAGCTTGTTGGGAACACAAAGCTTCTTTTCAGTTGCAAACTCCATTCCATACATATATATGGGGAGGTACAAGCTCCAACTCGGTTTTACACTGAAAACTGCAGGAACTTCAAAACGGCACTAGGAAACAGACTGAGAAAGCAGAGGAAAAGTGTCTCCTGAAACCCGTTCCCTTGGTGCTAGATGAACGAACGTCTCTCCACTTGCTCAGTTCTGAGAGATAATTGTGTGTGAAAGCCGTCCTTCACCTAGATTGTTGGGAAAACAAAGCTTCTTTTCAGTTGCAAACTCCATTCCATACATATATATGGGGATATACTAGCTCCAACTCGGTTTTACACTGAAAATTGCAGGAACTTCAAACCGGCACTAGGAAACAGACTGAGAAAGCAGAGAAAAAGTGTCTCCTGCAACCCGTTCCCTTGGTGCTAGATGAACGAACGTCTCTCACTTGCTCAGTTCTGAGAGATAAGTGTGTGTGAAAGCCGTCCTTCACCTAGCTTGTTGGGAACACAAAGTTTCTTTTCAGTTGCAATCTCAATTCCATACATATATATGGGGATGTACTAGCTCCAACTCGGTTTTACAGTGAAAACTGCAGGAACTTCAAACCGGCACTAGGAAACAGACTGAGAAATCAGAGAAAAAGTGTCTCCTGCAACCCGTTCCCTTGGTGCTAGATGAACGAACGTCTCTCACTTGCTCAGTTCTGAGAGATAAGTGTGTGTGAAAGCCGTCCTTCACCTAGCTTGTTGGGAACAAAAAGTTTCTTTTCAGTTGCAAACTCCATTCCATACATATATATGGGGAGGTACTAGCTCCAACTCGGTTTTACACTGAAAACTGCAGGAACTTCAAACCGGCACTAGGAAACAGACTGAGAAAGCAGAGAAAAAGTGTCTCCTGCAACCCGTTCCCTTGGTGCTAGATGAACGAACGTCTCTCCACTTGCTCAGTTCTGAGAGATAAGTGTGTGTGAAAGCCGTCCTTCACCTTGCTTGTTGGGAACACAAAGTTTCTTTTCAGTTGCAAACTCCATTCCATACATATATATGGGGAGGTACTAGCTCCAACTCGGTTTTACAGTGAAAACTGCAGGAACTTCAAACCGGCACTAGGAAACAGACTGAGAAAGCAGAGAAAAAGTGTCTCCTGCAACCCGTTCCCTTGGTGCTAGATGAACGAACGTCTCTGCACTTGCTCAGTTCCGAGATGTAAGTGTGTGTGAAAGCAGTCCTTCATCTAGCTTGTTGGGAACACAAAGTTTCTTTTCAGTTGCAATCTCAATTCCATACATATATATGGGGAGGTACTAGCTCCAACTCGGTTTTACAGTGAAAACTGCAGGAACTTCAAACCGGCACTAGGAAACAGACTGAGAAAGCAGAGAAAAAGTGTCTCCTGCAACCCGTTCCCTTGGTGCTAGATGAACGAACGTCTCTACCCTTGCTCAGTTCTGAGAGATAATTGTGTGTGAAAGCCATCCTTCATCTAGCTTGTTGGGAAATCAAAGTTTCTTTTCAGTTGCAAACTCCATTCCATACATATATATGGTGAGGTACTAGCTCCAACTCGGTTCTACAGTGAAAACTGCAGGAACTTCAAACCGGCACTAGGAAACAGACTGAGAAAGCAGAGAAAAAGTGTCTCCTGCAACCCGTTCCCTTGGTGCTAGATGAACGAACGTCTCTCACTTGCTCAGTTTTGAGAGATAAGTGCGTGTGAAAGCCGTCCTTCACCTAGCTTGTTGGGAACACAAAGTTTCTTTTCAGTTGCAAACTCCATTCCATACATATATATGGGGAGGTACAAGCTCCAACTCGGTTTTACACTGAAAACTGCAGGAACTTCAAAACGGCACTAGGAAACAGACTGAGAAAGCAGAGGAAAAGTGTCTCCTGAAACCCGTTCCCTTGGTGCTAGATGAACGAACGTCTCTCCACTTGCTCAGTTCTGAGAGATAATTGTGTGTGAAAGCCGTCCTTCACCTAGCTTGTTGGGAAAACAAAGCTTCTTTTCAGTTGCAAACTCCATTCCATACATATATATGGGGATATACTAGCTCCAACTCGGTTTTACACTGAAAATTGCAGGAACTTCAAACCGGCACTAGGAAACAGACTGAGAAAGCAGAGAAAAAGTGTCTCCTGCAACCCGTTCCCTTGGTGCTAGATGAACGAACGTCTCTCACTTGCTCAGTTCTGAGAGATAAGTGTGTGTGAAAGCCGTCCTTCACCTAGCTTGTTGGGAACACAAAGTTTCTTTTCAGTTGCAATCTCAATTCGATACATATATATGGGGAGGTACTAGCTCCAACTCGGTTTTACAGTGAAAACTGCAGGAACTTCAAACCGGCACTAGGAAACAGACTGAGAAATCAGAGAAAAAGTGTCTCCTGCAACCCGTTCCCTTGGTGCTAGATGAACGAACGTCTCTCACTTGCTCAGTTCTGAGAGATAAGTGTGTGTGAAAGCCGTCCTTCACCTAGCTTGTTGGGAACAAAAAGTTTCTTTTCAGTTGCAAACTCCATTCCATACATATATATGGGGAGGTACTAGCTCCAACTCGGTTTTACACTGAAAACTGCAGGAACTTCAAACCGGCACTAGGAAACAGACTGAGAAAGCAGAGAAAAAGTGTCTCCTGCAACCCGTTCCCTTGGTGCTAGATGAACGAACGTCTCTCCACTTGCTCAGTTCTGAGAGATAAGTGTGTGTGAAAGCCGTCCTTCACCTTGCTTGTTGGGAACACAAAGTTTCTTTACAGTTGCAAACTCCATTCCATACATATATATGGGGAGGTACTAGCTCCAACACGGTTTTACAGTGAAAACTGCAGGAACTTCCAACCGGCACTAGGAAACAGACAGAGAAAGCAGAGAAAAAGTGTCTCCTGCAACCCGTTCCCTTGTTGGTAGATGAACGAACGTCTCTCCACTTGCTCAGTTCTGAGAGATAAGTGTGTGTTAAAGCCGTCTTTCACCTAGCTTATTGGGAACACAAAGTTTCTTTTTTGTTGCAAACCCCATTCCATACATATATATGGGGAGGTACGAGCTCCAACTCGGTTTTACAGTGAAAACTGCAGGAACTTCAAACCGGCACTAGGAAACAGACTGAGAAAGCAGAGAAAAAGTGTCTCCTGCAACCCGTTCCCTTGGTGCTAGATGAACGAACGTCTCTCCACTTGCTGAGTTCCGAGAGATAATTGTGTGTGAAAGCCGTCCTTCACCTAGCTTGTTGGGAACACAAAGTTTCTTTTTTGTTGCAAACCACATTCCATACATATATATGGGGAGGTACTAGCTCCAACTCGGTTTTACACTGAAAACTGCAGGAACTTCAAACCGGCACTAGGAAACAGACTGAGAAAGCAGAGAAAAAGTGTCTCCTGCAACCCGTTCCCTTGGTGCTAGATGAACGAACGTCTCTGCACTTGCTCAGTTCCGAGATGTAAGTGTGTGTGAAAGCAGTCCTTCATCTAGCTTGTTGGGAACACAAAGTTTCTTTTCAGTTGCAATCTCAATTCCATACATATATATAGGGAGGTACTAGCTCCAACTCGATTTTACAGTGAAAACTGCAGGAACTTCAAACCGGCACTAGGAAACAGACTGAGAAAGCAGAGAAAAAGTGTCTCCTGTAACCCCTTCCCTTGGTGCTAGATGAACGAACGTCCCTCCACTTGCTCAGTTCTGAGAGATAATTGTGTGTGAAAGCCGTCCTTCATCTAGCTTGTTGGGAAATCAAAGCTTCTTTTCAGTTGCAAACTCCATTCCATACATATATATGGTGAGGTACTAGCTCCAACTCGGTTTTACAGTGAAAACTGCAGGAACTTCAAACCGGCACTAGGAAACAGAGTGAGAAAACAGAGAAAAAGTGTCTCCTGCAACCCGTTCCCTTGGTGCTAGATGAACGAACGTCTCTCACTTGCTCAGTTCTGAGAGATAAGTGTGTGTGAAAGCCGTCCTTCACCTAGCTTGTTGGGAACACAAAGTTTCTTTTCAGTTGCAAACTCCATTCCATACATATATATGGGGAGGTACTAGCTCCAACTCGGTTTTACAATGAAAACTGCAGGAACTTCAAACCGGCACTAGGAAACAGACTGAGAAAGCCGAGAAAAAGTGTCTCCTGCAACCCGTTCCCTTGGTGCTAGGTGAACGAACGTCTCTCCACTTGCTCAGTTCTGAGAGATAATTGTGTGTGAAAGCCGTCCTTCACCTAGCTTGTTGGGAAAACAAAGCTTCTTTTCAGTTGCAAACTCCATTCCATACATATATATGGGGAGGTACTAGCTCCAACTCTGTTTTACAGTGAAAACTGCAGGAACTTCAAACCGGCACTAGGAAACATACTGAGAAAGCAGAGAAAAAGTGTCTCCTGCAACCCGTTCCCTTGGTGCTAGATGAACGAACGTCTCTCACTTGCTCAGTTCTGAGAGATAAGTGTGTGTGAAAGCCGTCCTTCACCTAGCTTGTTGGGAACACAAAGTTTCTTTTCAGTTGCATACTCCATTCCATACATATATATGGGGAGGTACTAGCTCCAACTCGGGTTTACAATGAAAATTGCAGGAACTTCAAAACGGCACTAGGAAACAGACTGAGAAAGCAGAGAAAAAGTGTCTCCTGCAACCCGTTCCCTTGGTGCTAGATGAACGAACGTCTCTCACTTGCTCAGTTCTGAGAGATAAGTGTGTGTGAAAGCCGTCCTTCAAATAGCTTGTTGGGAACACAAAGTTTCTTTTCAGTTGCAAACTCCATTCCATACATATATATGGGGATGTACTAGCTCCAACTCGGTTTTACACTGAAAACTGCAGGAACTTCAAACCGGCACTAGGAAACAGCCTGAGAAAGTAGAGAAAATGTGTCTCCTGCAACACGTTCCCTTGGTGCTAGATGAACGAACGTCACTCACTTGCTCAGTTCTGAGAGATAAGTGTGTGTGAAAGCCGTCCTTCACCTAGCTTGTTGGGAACACAAAGTTTCTTTTCAGTTGCAAACTCCATTCCATACATATATATGGGGAGGTACTAGCTCCAACAAGGTTTTACACTGAAAACTGCAGGAACTTCAAACCGGCACTAGGAAACAGACTGAGAAATCAGAGAAAAGTTTCTCCTGCAACCCGTTCCCTTGGTGCTAGATGAACGAACGTCTCTCACTTGCACAGTTCTGAGAGATAAGTGTGTGTGAAAGCCGTCCTTCACCTAGCTTGTTGGGAACACAAAGTTTCTTTTCAGTTGCAAACTCCATTCCATACATATATATGGGGAGGTACTAGCTCCAACTCGGTTTTACACTGAAAACTGCAGGAACTTCAAACCGGCACTAGGAAACAGACTGAGAAAGCAGAGAAAAAGTGTCTCCTGCAACCCGTTCCCTTGGTGCTAGATGAACGAACGTCTCTCCACTTGCTCAGTTCTGAGAGATAAGTGTGTGTGAAAGCCGTCCTTCACCTTGCTTGTTGGGAACACAAAGTTTCTTTTCAGTTGCAAACTCCATTCCATACATATATATGGCGAGGTACGAGCTCCAACTCGGTTTTACAGTGAAAACTGCAGGAACTTCAAACCGGCACTAGGAAACAGACTGAGAAAGCAGAGAAAAAGTGTCTCCTGCAACCCGTTCCCTTGGTGCTAGATGAACGAACGTCTCTGCACTTGCTCAGTTCCGAGATGTAAGTGTGTTTGAAAGCAGTCCTTCATCTAGCTTGTTGGGAACACAAAGTTTCTTTTCAGTTGCAATCTCAATTCCATACATATATATGGGTAGGTACTAGCTCCAACTCGGTTTTACAGTGAAAACTGCAGGAACTTCAAACCGGCACTAGGAAACAGACTGAGAAAGCAGAGAAAAAGAGTCTCCTGCAACCCCTTCCCTTGGTGCTAGATGAACGAACGTCTCTCCCCTTGCTCAGTTCTGAGAGATAATTGTGTGTGAAAGCCGCCCTTCATCTAGATTGTTGGGAAATCAAAGTTTCTTTTCAGTTGCAAACTCCATTCCATACATATATATGGTGAGGTACTAGCTCCAACTCGGTTTTACAGTGAAAACTGCAGGAACTTCAAACCGGCACTAGCAAACAGACTGAGAAAGCAGAGAAAAAGTGTATCCTGCAACCCGTTCCCTTGGTGCTAGATGAACGAACGTCTCTCACTTGCTCATTTCTGAGAGATAAGTGTGTGTGAAAGCGGTCCTTCACCTAGCTTGTTGGGAACACAAAGTTTCTTTTCAGTTGCAAACTCCATTCCATACATATATATGGGGAGGTACTAGCTCCAACTCGGTTTTACACTGAAAACTGCAGGAACTTCAAAACGGCACTAGGAAACAGACTGAGAAAGCAGAGGAAAAGTGTCTCCTGAAACCCGTTCCCTTGGTGCTAGATGAACGAACGTCTCTCCACTTGCTCAGTTCTGAGAGATAATTGTGTGTGAAAGCCGTCCTTCACCTAGCTTGTTGGGAAAACAAAGCTTCTTTTCAGTTGCAAACTCCATTCCATACATATATATGGGGAGGTACTAACTCCAACTCGGGTTTACACTGAAAATTGCAGGAACTTCAAACCGGCACTAGGAAACAGACTGAGAAAGCAGAGAAAAAGTGTCTCCTGCAAAACGTTCCCTTGGTGCTAGATGAACGAACGTCTCTCACTTGCTCAGTTCTGAGAGATAAGTGTGTGTGAAAGCCGTCCTTCACCTAGCTTGTTGGGAACACAAAGTTTCTTTTCAGTTGCAAACTCCATTCCATACATATATATGGGGATGTACTAGCTCCAACTCGGTTTTACACTGAAAACTTCAGGAACTTCAAACCGGCACTAGGAAACAGACTGAGAAAGCAGAGAAAATGTGTCTCCTGCAACACGTTCCCTTGGTGCTAGATGAACGAACGTCACTCACTTGCTCAGTTCTGAGAGATAAGTGTGTGTGAAAGCCGTCCTTCACCTAGCTTGTTGGGAACACAAAGTTTCTTTTCAGTTGCAAACTCCATTCCATACATATATATGGGGAGGTACTAGCTCCAACAAAGTTTTATAGTGAAAACTGCAGGAACTTCAAACCGGCACTAGGAAACAGACTGAGAAAGCAGAGAAAAAGTGTCTCCTGCAACCCGTTCCCTTGTTGCTAGATGAACGAACGTCTCACCACTTGCTCAGTTCTGAGAGATAATTGTGTGTGAAAGCCTTCCTTCACCTAGCTTGTTGGGAAAACAAAGCTTCTTTTCAGTTGCAAACTCCACTCCATACATTTATATGGGGAGGTACTAGCTCCAACTAGGTTTTACAGTGAAAACTGCAGGAACCTCAAACCGGCACTAGGAAACAGACTGAGAAAGCAGAGAAAAAGTGTCTCCTGCAAACGGTTCCCTTGGTGCTAGATGAATGAACGTCTCTCACTTGCTCAGTTCTGAGAGATAAGTGTGTGTGAAAGCCGTCCTTCACCTAGCTTGTTGGGAACACAAAGTTTCTTTTCAGTTGCAAACTCCATTCCAAACATATATATGGGGAGGTACTAGCTCCAACTCGGTTTTACAGTGAAAACTGCAGGAACTTCAAACCGGCACTAGGATACAGTCTGAGAAAGCAGAGAAAAAGTGTCTCCTGCAACCCGTTCCCTTGGTGCTAGATGAACGAACGTCTCTCACTTGCTCAGTTCTGAGAGATAAGTGTGTGTGAAAGCCGTCCTTCACCTAGCTTGTTGGGAACACAAAGTTTCTTTTCAGTTGCAAACTCCATTCCATACATATATATGGGGAGGTACTAGCTCCAACTCGGTTTTACAGTGAAAACTGCAGGAACTTCAAACCGGCACTAGGAAACAGACTGAGAAAGCAGAGAAAAAGTGTCTCCTGCAACCCGTTCCCTTGGTGCTAGATGAACGAACGTCTCTCACTTGCTCAGTTCTGAGAGATAAGTGTGTGTGAAAGCCGTCCTTCACCTAGCTTGTTGGGAACACAAAGTTTCTTTTCAGTTGCAAACTCCATTCCATACATATATATGGGGAGGTACGAGCTCCAACACGGTTTTACAGTGAAAACTGCAGGAACTTCAAACCGGCACTAGGAAACAGACTGAGAAAGCAGAGAAAAAGTGTCTCCTGCAACCCGTTCCCTTGGTGCTAGATGAACGAACGTCTCTCCACTTGCTCAGTTCTGAGAGATAATTGTGTGTGAAAGCCGTCCTTCACCTAGCTTGTTGGGAACACAAAGCTTCTTTTCAGTTGCAAACTCCATTCCATAAATATATATGGGGATGTACTAGCTCCAACTCGGTTTTACAGTGAAAACTGCAGGAACAACAAACCGGCACTAGGAAACAGACTGAGAAAGCAGAGAAAAAGTGTCTCCTGCAACCCGTTCCCTTGGTGCAAGATGAACGAACGTCTCTCACTTGCTCAGTTCTGAGAGACAAGTGTGTGTGAAAGCCGTCCTTCACCTAGCTTGTTGGGAACACAAAGTTTCTTTTCAGTTGCAAACTCCATTCCATACATATATATGGGGAGGTACTAGCTCCAACAAAGTTTTATAGTGAAAACTGCAGGAACTTCAAACCGGCACTAGGAAACAGACTGAGAAAGCAGAGAAAAAGTGTCTCCTGCAACCCGTTCCTTTGGTGCTAGATGAACGAACGTCTCTCCACTTGCTCAGTTCTGAGAGATAATTGTGTGTGAAAGCCGTCCTTCACCTAGCTTGTTGGGAAAACAAAGCTTCTTTTCAGTTGCAAACTCCACTCCATACATTTATATGGGGAGGTACTAGCTCCAACTAGGTTTTACAGTGAAAACTGCAGGAACCTCAAACCGGCACTAGGAAACAGACTGAGAAAGCAGAGAAAAAGTGTCTCCTGCAAACGGTTCCCTTGGTGCTAGATGAACGAACGTCTCTCACTTGCTCAGTTCTGAGAGATAAGTGTGTGTGAAAGCCGTCCTTCACCTAGCTTGTTGGGAACACAAAGTTTCTTTTCAGTTGCAAACTCCATTCCATACATATATATGGGGAGGTACTAGCTCCAACTCGGTTTTACACTGAAAACTGCAGGAACTTCAAACCGGCACTAGGATACAGTCTGAGAAAGCAGAGAAAAAGTGTCTCCTGCAACCCGTTCCCTTGGTGCTAGATGAACGAACGTCTCTCACTTGCTCAGTTCTGAGAGATAAGTGTGTGTGAAAGCCGTCCTTCACCTAGCTTGTTGGGAACACAAAGTTTCTTTTCAGTTGCAAACTCCATTCCATACATATATATGGGGAGGTACTAGCTCCAACTCGGTTTTACAGTGAAAACTGCAGGAACTTCAAACCGGCACTAGGAAACAGACTGAGAAAGCAGAGAAAAAGTGTCTCCTGCAACCCGTTCCCTTGGTGCTACATGAACGAACGTCTCTCACTTGCTCAGTTCTGAGAGATAAGTGTGTGTGAAAGCCGTCCTTCACCTAGCTTGTTGGGAACACAAAGTTTCTTTTCAGTTGCAAACTCCATTCCATACATATATATGGGGAGGTACGAGCTCCAACTCGGTTTTACAGTGAAAACTGCAGGAACTTCAAACCGGCACTAGGAAACAGACTGAGAAAGCAGAGAAAAAGTGTCTCCTGCAACCCGTTCCCTTGGTGCTAGATGAACGAACGTCTCTCCACTTGCTCAGTTCTGAGAGATAATTGTGTGTGAAAGCCGTCCTTCACCTAGCTTGTTGGGAACACAAAGCTTCTTTTCAGTTGCAAACTCCATTCCATAAATATATATGGGGATGTACTAGCTCCAACTCGGTTTTACAGTGAAAACTGCAGGAACAACAAACCGGCACTAGGAAACAGACTGAGAAAGCAGAGAAAAAGTGTCTCCTGCAACCCGTTCCCTTGGTGCAAGATGAACGAACGTCTCTCACTTGCTCAGTTCTGAGAGACAAGTGTGTGTGAAAGCCGTCCTTCACCTAGCTTGTTGGGAACAAAAAGTTTCTTTTCAGTTGCATACTCCATTCCATACATATATATGGCGAGGTACTAGCTCCAACTCGGTTTTACACTGAAAACTGCAGGAACTTCAAACCGGCACTAGGAAACAGACTGAGAAAGCGGAGAAAAAGTGTCTCCTGCAAACCGTTCCCTTGGTGCTAGATGAACGAACGTCTCTCCACTTGCTAAGTTCTGAGAGATATTTGTGTGTGGAAGCCGTCCTTCAACTAGCTTGTTGGGAAAACAAAGCTTCTTTTCAGTTGCAAACTCCATTCCATTCATATATATGGGGAGGTACTAGCTCCAACACGGTTTTACAGTGAAAACTGCAGGAACTTCAAACCGGCACTAGGAAAAAGACTGAGAAAGCAGAGAAAAAGTATCTCCTGCAACCCGTTCCCTTGGTGCTAGATGAACGAACGTCTCTCCACTTGCTCAGTTCTGAGATATAATTGTGTGTGAAAGCCGTCCTTCAACTAGCTTATTGGGAACACAAAGTTTCTTTTTTGTTGCAAACCCCATTCCATACATATATATGGGGTGGTACTAGCTCCAACTCGGTTTTACAGTGAAAACTGCAGGAACTTCAAACCGGCACTAGGAAACAGACTGAGAAAGCAGAGAAAAAGTGTCTCCTGCAACCCGTTCCATTGGTGCTAGATGAACGAACGTCTCTCCACTTGCTCAGTTCTGAGAGATATTTGTGTGTGAAAGTCGTCCTTCACCTAGCTTATTGGGAACACAAAGTTTCTTTTTTGTTGCAAACCCCATTCCATACATCTATATGGGGAGGTACTAGCTCCAAATCGGTTTTACAGTGAAAACTGCAGGAACTTCAAACCGGCACTAGGAAACAGACTGAGAAAGCAGAGAAAAAGTGTCTCCTGCAACCCGTTCCATTGGTGCTAGATGAACGAACGTCTCTCCACTTGCTGAGTTCCGAGAGATAAGTGTGTGTGAAAGCCGTCTTTCACCTAGCTTGTTGGGAACACAAAGTTTCTTTTCAGTTGCAAACTCCATTCCATACATATATATGGGGAGGTACTAGCTCCAACTCGGTATTTCACTGAAAACTGCAGGAACTTCAAACCGGCACAAGGAATCAGACTGAGAAAGCAGAGAAAAAGTGTCTCCTGCAACCCGTTCCCTTGGTGCTAGATGAACGAACGTCTCAACCCTTGCTCAGTTCTGAGAGATAATTGTGTGTGAAAGCCGTCCTTCATCTAGCTTGTTGGGAAATCAAAGCTTCTTTTCAGTTGCAAACTCCATTCCATACATATATATGGTGAGGTACTAGCTCCAACTCGGTTTTAAAGTGAAAACTGCAGGAACTTCAAACCGGCACTAGGAAACAGACTGAGAAAGCAGAGAAAAAGTGTCTCCTGCAACCCGTTCCCTTGGTGCTAGATGAACGAAAGTCTCTCACTTGCTCAGTTCTGAGAGATAAGTGTGTGTGAAAGCCGTCCTTCACCTAGCTTGTTGGGAACACAAAGTTTCTTTTCAGTTGCAAACTCCATTCCATACATATATATGGGGAGGTACTAGCTCCAACACGGTTTTACACTGAAAACTGCAGGAACTTCAAACCGGCACTAGGAAACAGACTGAGAAAGCAGAGGAAAAGTGTCTCATGCAACCCGTTCCCTTGGTGCTAGATGAACGAACGTCTATCCACTTGCTCAGTTCTGAGAGATAATTGTGTGTGAAAGCCGTCCTTCACCTAGCTTGTTGGGAAAACAAAGCTTCTTTTCAGTTGCAAACTCCATTCCATACATATATATGTGGAGGTACTAGCTCCAACACTGTTTTACAGTGAAAACTGCAGGAACTTCAAACCGGCACTAGGAAACAGACTGAGAAAGCAGAGAATAAGTGTCTCCTGCAACCCGTACCCTTGGTGCTAGATGAACGAACGTCTCTCACTTGCTCAGTTCTGAGAGATAAGTGTGTGTGAAAGCCGTCCTTCACCTAGCTTGTTGGGAAAACAAAGTTTCTTTTCAGTTGCAAACTCCATTCCATACATATATATGGGGAGGTACTAGCTCCAACTCGGTTTTATAGTGAAAACTGCAGGAACTTCAAACCGGCACTAGGAAACAGACTGAGAAAGCAGAGAAAAAGTGTCTCCTGCAACCCGTTCCCTTGGTGCTAGAAGAACGAACGTCTCTCACTTGCTCAGTTCTGAGAGATAAATGTGTGTGAAAGCCGTCCTTCACCTAGCTTGTTGGGAAAACAAAGCTTCTTTTCAGTTGCAAACTCCATTCCATACATATATATGGGGAAGTACTAGCTCCAACTCGGTTTTACAGTGAAAACTGCAGGAACTTCTAACCGGCACTAGGAAACAGACTGAGAAAGCAGAGAAAAAGTGTCTCCTGCAACCCGTTCCCTTGGTGCTAGATGAACGAACGTCTCTCACTTGCTCAGTTCTGAGAGATAAGTGTGTGTGAAAGCCGTCCTTCAACTAGCTTGTTGGGAACACAAAGTTTCTTTTCAGTTGGAAACTCCAATCCATACATATATATGGGGAGGTACTAGCTCCAACTCGGTTTTACACTGAAAACTGCAGGAACTTCAAACCGGCACTAGGAAACAGACTGAGAAAGCAGAGAAAAAGTGTCTCCTGCAACCCGTTCCCTTGGTGCTAGATGAACGAACGTCTCTCACTTGCTCAGTTCTGAGAGATAATTGTGTTTGAAAGCCGTCCTTCACCTAGCTTGTTGGGAACACAAAGCTTCTTTTCAGTTGCAAACTCCATTCCATACATATATATGGGGAGGTACTAGCTCCAACTCGGTTTTACAGTGAAAAATGCAGGAACTTCAAACCGGCACTAGGAAACAGACTGAGAAAGCAGAGAAAAAGTGTCTCCTGCAACCCGATCACTTGGTGCTAGATGAACGAACGTCTCTCCACTTGCTCAGTTCTGAGAGATAAGTGTGTGTGAAAGCCGTCCTTCACCTAGCTTGTTGGGAACACAAAGTTACTTTTCAGTTACAAACTCCATTCCATACATATATATGGGGATGTACTAGCTCCAACTCGTTTTTACAGTGAAAACTACAGGAACTTCACAAAGGCACTAGGAAACAGACTGAGAAAGCAGAGAAAAAGTGTCCCTGCAAACCGTTCCCTTGGTGCTAGATGAACGAACGTCTCTCCACTTGCTGAGTTCCGAGAGATAAGTGTGTGTGAAAGCCGTCCTTCACCTAGCTTGTGGGAACACAAAGTTTCTTTTCAGTTGCAAACTCCATTACATACATATATATGGGGAGGTACTAGCCCCAACTCGCTTTTACAGTGAAAACTGCAGGAACTTCAAACCGGCACTAGGAAACAGACTGAGAAAGCAGAGAAAAAGTGTCTCCTGCAACCCGTTCCCTTGGTGCTAGATGAACGAACGTCTCTCCACTTGCTCAGTTCTGAGAGATAATTGTGTGTGAAAGCCGTCCTTCACCTAGCTTGTTGGGAACACAAAGCTTCTTTTCAGTTGCAAACTCCATTCCATAAATATATATGGGGATGTACTAGCTCCAACTCGGTTTTACAGTGAAAACTGCAGGAACAACAAACCGGCACTAGGAAACAGACTGAGAAAGCAGAGAAAAAGTGTCTCCTGCAACCCGTTCCCTTGGTGCAAGATGAACGAACGTCTCTCACTTGCTCAGTTCTGAGAGACAAGTGTGTGTGAAAGCCGTCCTTCACCTAGCTTGTTGGGAACAAAAAGTTTCTTTTCAGTTGCATACTCCATTCCATACATATATATGGCGAGGTACTAGCTCCAACTCGGTTTTACACTGAAAACTGCAGGAACTTCAAACCGGCACTAGGAAACAGACTGAGAAAGCGGAGAAAAAGTGTCTCCTGCAAACCGTTCCCTTGGTGCTAGATGAACGAACGTCTCTCCACTTGCTAAGTTCTGAGAGATATTTGTGTGTGGAAGCCGTCCTTCAACTAGCTTGTTGGGAAAACAAAGCTTCTTTTCAGTTGCAAACTCCATTCCATTCATATATATGGGGAGGTACTAGCTCCAACACGGTTTTACAGTGAAAACTGCAGGAACTTCAAACCGGCACTAGGAAAAAGACTGAGAAAGCAGAGAAAAAGTATCTCCTGCAACCCGTTCCCTTGGTGCTAGATGAACGAACGTCTCTCCACTTGCTCAGTTCTGAGATATAATTGTGTGTGAAAGCCGTCCTTCAACTAGCTTATTGGGAACACAAAGTTTCTTTTTTGTTGCAAACCCCATTCCATACATATATATGGGGTGGTACTAGCTCCAACTCGGTTTTACAGTGAAAACTGCAGGAACTTCAAACCGGCACTAGGAAACAGACTGAGAAAGCAGAGAAAAAGTGTCTCCTGCAACCCGTTCCATTGGTGCTAGATGAACGAACGTCTCTCCACTTGCTCAGTTCTGAGAGATATTTGTGTGTGAAAGTCGTCCTTCACCTAGCTTATTGGGAACACAAAGTTTCTTTTTTGTTGCAAACCCCATTCCATACATCTATATGGGGAGGTACTAGCTCCAAATCGGTTTTACAGTGAAAACTGCAGGAACTTCAAACCGGCACTAGGAAACAGACTGAGAAAGCAGAGAAAAAGTGTCTCCTGCAACCCGTTCCATTGGTGCTAGATGAACGAACGTCTCTCCACTTGCTGAGTTCCGAGAGATAAGTGTGTGTGAAAGCCGTCTTTCACCTAGCTTGTTGGGAACACAAAGTTTCTTTTCAGTTGCAAACTCCATTCCATACATATATATGGGGAGGTACTAGCTCCAACTCGGTATTTCACTGAAAACTGCAGGAACTTCAAACCGGCACAAGGAATCAGACTGAGAAAGCAGAGAAAAAGTGTCTCCTGCAACCCGTTCCCTTGGTGCTAGATGAACGAACGTCTCAACCCTTGCTCAGTTCTGAGAGATAATTGTGTGTGAAAGCCGTCCTTCATCTAGCTTGTTGGGAAATCAAAGCTTCTTTTCAGTTGCAAACTCCATTCCATACATATATATGGTGAGGTACTAGCTCCAACTCGGTTTTAAAGTGAAAACTGCAGGAACTTCAAACCGGCACTAGGAAACAGACTGAGAAAGCAGAGAAAAAGTGTCTCCTGCAACCCGTTCCCTTGGTGCTAGATGAACGAAAGTCTCTCACTTGCTCAGTTCTGAGAGATAAGTGTGTGTGAAAGCCGTCCTTCACCTAGCTTGTTGGGAACACAAAGTTTCTTTTCAGTTGCAAACTCCATTCCATACATATATATGGGGAGGTACTAGCTCCAACACGGTTTTACACTGAAAACTGCAGGAACTTCAAACCGGCACTAGGAAACAGACTGAGAAAGCAGAGGAAAAGTGTCTCATGCAACCCGTTCCCTTGGTGCTAGATGAACGAACGTCTATCCACTTGCTCAGTTCTGAGAGATAATTGTGTGTGAAAGCCGTCCTTCACCTAGCTTGTTGGGAAAACAAAGCTTCTTTTCAGTTGCAAACTCCATTCCATACATATATATGTGGAGGTACTAGCTCCAACACTGTTTTACAGTGAAAACTGCAGGAACTTCAAACCGGCACTAGGAAACAGACTGAGAAAGCAGAGAATAAGTGTCTCCTGCAACCCGTACCCTTGGTGCTAGATGAACGAACGTCTCTCACTTGCTCAGTTCTGAGAGATAAGTGTGTGTGAAAGCCGTCCTTCACCTAGCTTGTTGGGAAAACAAAGTTTCTTTTCAGTTGCAAACTCCATTCCATACATATATATGGGGAGGTACTAGCTCCAACTCGGTTTTATAGTGAAAACTGCAGGAACTTCAAACCGGCACTAGGAAACAGACTGAGAAAGCAGAGAAAAAGTGTCTCCTGCAACCCGTTCCCTTGGTGCTAGAAGAACGAACGTCTCTCACTTGCTCAGTTCTGAGAGATAAATGTGTGTGAAAGCCGTCCTTCACCTAGCTTGTTGGGAAAACAAAGCTTCTTTTCAGTTGCAAACTCCATTCCATACATATATATGGGGAAGTACTAGCTCCAACTCGGTTTTACAGTGAAAATTGCAGGAACTTCTAACCGGCACTAGGAAACAGACTGAGAAAGCAGAGAAAAAGTGTCTCCTGCAACCCGTTCCCTTGGTGCTAGATGAACGAACGTCTCTCACTTGCTCAGTTCTGAGAGATAAGTGTGTGTGAAAGCCGTCCTTCAACTAGCTTGTTGGGAACACAAAGTTTCTTTTCAGTTGGAAACTCCAATCCATACATATATATGGGGAGGTACTAGCTCCAACTCGGTTTTACACTGAAAACTGCAGGAACTTCAAACCGGCACTAGGAAACAGACTGAGAAAGCAGAGAAAAAGTGTCTCCTGCAACCCGTTCCCTTGGTGCTAGATGAACGAACGTCTCTCACTTGCTCAGTTCTGAGAGATAATTGTGTTTGAAAGCCATCCTTCACCTAGCTTGTTGGGAACACAAAGCTTCTTTTCAGTTGCAAACTCCATTCCATACATATATATGGGGAGGTACTAGCTCCAACTCGGTTTTACAGTGAAAACTGCAGGAACATCAAACCGGCACTAGGAAACAGACTGAGAAAGCAGAGAAAAAGTGTCTCCTGCAACCCGTTCCCTTGGTGCTAGATGAACGAACGTCTCTCACTTGCTCAGTTCTGAGAGACATGTGTGTGTGAAAGCCGTCCTTCACCTAGCTTGTTGGGAACAAAAAGTTTCTTTTCAGTTGCAAACTCCATTCCATACATATATATGGCGTGGTACTAGCTCCAACTCGGTTTTACCATGAAAACTGCAGGAACTTCAAACCGGCAATAGGAAACAGACTGAGAAAGCAGAGAAAAAGTGTCTCCTGCAACCCGTTCCCTTGGTGCTAGATGAACGAACGTCTCTCCACTTGCTAATTTCTGAGAGATAATTGTGTGTGAAAGCCGTACTTCACCTAGCTTGTTGGGAAAACTAAGCTTCTTTTCAGTTGCAAACTCCATTCCATACATATATATGGGGAGGTACTAGCTCCAACTCGGTTTTACAGTGAAAACTGCAGGAACTTCAAACCGGCACTAGGAAACAGACTGAGAAAGCAGAGAAAAAGTGTCTCCTGCAACCCATTCCCTTGGTGCTAGATGAACGAAAGTCTCTCACTTGCTCAGTTCTGAGAGATAAGTGTGTGTGAAAGCCGTCCTTCACCTAGCTTGTTGGGAACACAAAGTTTCTTTTCAGTTGCAAACTCCATTCCATACATATATATGGGGAGGTACAAGCTCCAACTCGGTATTACACTGAAAACTGCAGGAACTTCAAACCAGCACAAGGAAACAGACTGAGAAAGCAGAGTATAAGTGTCTCCTGCAACCCGTTCCCTTGGTGCTAGATGAACGAACGTCTCTCCACTTGCTCAGTTCTGAGAGATAATTGTGTGTGAAAGCCGTCCTTCACCTAGCTTGTTGGGAAAACAAAGCTTCTTTTCAGTTGCAAACTCCATTCCATACATATATATGGGTAAGTACGAGCTCCAAATCTGTTTTACAGTGAAAACTGCAGGAACTTCAAACCGGCACTAGGAAACAGACTGAGAAAGCAGAGAAAAAGTGTCTCCTGCAACCCGTTCCCTTGGTGCTAGATGAACGAACGTCTCTCCACTTGCTCAGTTCTGAGAGATAAGTGTGTGTGAAAGCCGTCCTTCAGCTAGCTTATTGGGAACACAAAGTTTCTTTTCAGTTGCAAACTCCATTCCATAAATATATATGGGGAGGTACTAGCTCCAACTCGGTTTTACAGTGAAAACTGCAGGAACTTCAAACCGGCACTAGGAAACAGACTGAGAAAGCAGAGAAAAAGTGTCTCCTGCAACCCGTTCCCTTGGTGCTAGATGAACGAACGTCTCTCCGCTTGCTCAGTTCTGAGAGATAATTGTGTGTGAAAGCCGTACTTCACCTAGCTTGTAGGGAACACAAAGTTTCTTTTCAGTTGCAAACTCCATTCCATAAATATATATGGGGAGGTACTAGCTCCAACTCGGTTTTACAGTGAAAAATGCAGGAACTTCAAACCGGCACTAGGAAACAGACTGAGAAAGCAGAGAAAAAGTGTCTCCTGCAACCCGATCACTTGGTGCTAGATGAACGAACGTCTCTCCACTTGCTCAGTTCTGAGAGATAAGTGTGTGTGAAAGCCGTCCTTCACCTAGCTTGTTGGGAACACAAAGTTACTTTTCAGTTACAAACTCCATTCCATACATATATATGGGGATGTACTAGCTCCAACTCGTTTTTACAGTGAAAACTACAGGAACTTCACAAAGGCACTAGGAAACAGACTGAGAAAGCAGAGAAAAAGTGTCCCTGCAAACCGTTCCCTTGGTGCTAGATGAACGAACGTCTCTCCACTTGCTGAGTTCCGAGAGATAAGTGTGTGTGAAAGCCGTCCTTCACCTAGCTTGTGGGAACACAAAGTTTCTTTTCAGTTGCAAACTCCATTACATACATATATATGGGGAGGTACTAGCCCCAACTCGCTTTTACAGTGAAAACTGCAGGAACTTCAAACCGGCACTAGGAATCAGACTGAGAAAGCAGAGAAAATCTGTCTACTGCATCCCGTTCCCTTGGTGCTAGATGAACGAACGTCTCTCCAATTGCTCAGTTCTGAGAGATAACTGTGTGTGAAAGCCGTACTTCACCTAGCTTGTTGGGAACACAAAGTTTCTTTTCAGTTGCAAACTCCATTCCATACATATATATGGGGAAGTACTAGCTCCAACTCGCTTTTACAGTGAAAACTGCAGGAACTTCAAACCGGTACTAGGAAACAGACTGAGAAAGCAGAGAAAATGTGTCTCCTGCAACCCGTTCCCTTGGTGCTAGATGAACGAACGTCTCTCCACTTGCTCAGTTCCGAGAGGTAAGTGTGTGTGAAAGCCGTCCTTCACTTAGCTTGTTGGGAACACAAAGTTTCTTTTCAGTTGCAAACTCCATTCCATACATATATATGGGGAGGTACAAGCTCCATCTCGGATTTACAATGAAAACTGCAGGAACTTCAAACCGGCACTAGGAAACAGACTGAGAAAGCAGAGAAAAAGTGCCTCCTGCAACCCGTTCCTTGGTGCTAGATGAACGAACGTCTCTCCACTTGCTCAGTTCTGAGAGATAAGTGTGTGTGAAAGCCGTCCTTCACCTAGCTTGTTGGGAACACAAAGTTTCTTTTCTGTTGCAAAAACCATTCCATACACATATAAGGGGAGGTACTAGCCCCAACTCGGTTTGACAGTGAAAACTGCAGGAACTTCAAAACGGCACTAGTTAACAGACTGAGAATGCAGAGAAAAATTTTCTCCTGCAACCCATTCCCTTGGTGCTAGATGAACGAACGTCTCTCCACTTGCTCAGTTCTGAGAGATAAGTGTGTGTGAAAGACGTACTTCACCTAGCTTGTTGGGAACACAAAGTTTCTTTTCAGTTGCAAACTCCATTCCATACATATATATGGGGATGTACTAGCTAAAACTCGGTTTTACAGTGAAAACTGCAGGAACTTCAAACCGGCACTAGGAAACAGACTGAGAAAGCAGAGAAAAAGTGTCTCCTGCAACCCGTTCCCTTGGTGTTAGATGAACGAAAGTCTCTCACTTGCTCAGTTCTGAGAGATAAGTGTGTGTGAAAGCCGTCATTCACCTAGCTTGTTGGGAACACAAAGTTTCTTTTAAGTTGCAAACTCCATTCCATACATATATATGGGGAGGTACTAGCTCCAACTCGGTATTACACTGAAAACTGCAGGAACTTCAAACCAGCACTAGGAAACAGACTGAGAAAGCAGAGTAAAAGTGTCTCCTGCAACCCGTTCCCTTGGTGCTAGATGAACGAACGTCTCTCCACTTGCTCAGTTCTGAGAGATAATTGTGTGTGAAAGCCGTCCTTCACCTAGCTTATTGGGAAAACAAAGCTTCTTTTCAGTTGCAAACTCCATTCCATACATATATATGGGAGGTACTAGCTCCAACTCGGTTTTACAGTGAAAACTGCAGGAACTTCAAACCGGCACTAGGAAACAGACTGAGAAAGCAGAGAAAAAGTGTCTCCTGCAACCCGTTCCCTTGGTGCTAGATGAACGAACGTCTCTCCACTTGCTCAGTTCTGAGAGATAAGTGTGTGTGAAAGCCGTCCTTCACCTAGCTTGTTGGGAACACATAGTTTCTTTTCAGTTGCAAACTCCATTACATAAATATATATGGGGAGGTACTAGCTCCAACTCGGTTTTACAGTGAAAACTGCATGAACTTCAAACCGGCACTAGGAAACATACTGAGATAGCAGAGAAAAAGTTTCTCCTGCAACCTGTTCCCTTGGTGCTAGATGAACGAACGTCTCTCCACTTGCTCAGTTCTGAGAGATAAGTGTGTGTGAAAGCCGTCCTTCACCTAGCTTGTTGGGAACAAAAAGTTTCTTTTCAGTTGCAAACTCCATTCCATAAATATATATGTGGAGGTACTAGCTCCAACTCGGTTTCACAGTGAAAACTGCAGGAACTTTAAACCGGCACTAGGAAACAGACTGAGAAAGCAAAGAAAAAGTGTCTCCTGCAACCCGATCACTTGGTGCTAGATGAACGAACGTCTCTCCACTTGCTGAGTTCCGAGAGATAAGTGTGTGTGAAAGCCGTCCTTCACCTAGCTTGTTGGGAACACAAAGTTTCTTTTCAGTTGCAAACTCCATTCCATACATATATATGGGGAGGTACTAGCTCCAACTCGCATTTACAGTGAAAACTGCAGGAAATTCAAACCGGCACTAGGAAACAGACTGAGAAAGCAGAGAAAATCTGTCTACTGCATCCCGTTCCCTTGGTGCTAGATGAAAGAACGTCTCTCCAATTGCTCAGTTCTGAGAGAATACTGTGTGTGAAAGCCGTACTTCACCTAGCTTGTTGGGAACACAAAGTTTCTTTTCAGTTGCAAACTCCATTCCATACATATATATGGGGAAGTACTAGCTCCAACTCGCTTTTAGAGTGAAAACTGCAGGAACTTCAAACCGGCACTAGGAAACAGACTGAGAAAGCAGAGAAAATGTGTCTCCTGCAACACGTTCCCTTGGTGCTAGATGAACGAACGTCTCTCTACTTGCTCAGTCCCGAGAGGTAAGTGTGTGTGAAAGCCGTCCTTCAATTAGCTTGTTGGGAACACAAAGTTTCTTTTCAGTTGCAAACTCCATTCCATACATATATATGGGGATGTACTAGCTAAAACTCGGTTTTACAGTGAAAACTGCAGGAACTTCAAACCGGCACTAGGAAACAGACTGAGAAAGGCGAGAAAAAGTGTCTCCTGCAACCCGTTCCCTTGGTGCTAGATGAACGAAAGTCTCTCCACTTGCTCAGTTCTTAGAGATAAGTGTGTGTGAAAGCCGTCCTTCACCTAGCTTGTTGGGAACACAAAGTTTCTGTTCAGTTGCAAACTATATTCCATACATATATATGGGGAGGTACTAGCTCCAACTCGGTTTTACAGTGAAAACTGCAGGAACTTCAAACCGGCACTAGGAAACAGACTGAGAAAGCAGAGAAAAAGTGTCTCCTGCAAACCGTTCCCTTGGTGCTAGATGAACGAACGTCTCTCACTTGCTCAGTTCTGAGAGATAAGTGTGTGTGAAAGCCGTCCTTCACCTAGCTTGTTGGGAACACAAAGTTTCTTTCAGTTGCAAACTCCATTCCATACATATATATGGGGAGGTACTAGCTCCAACTCGGTTTTACAGTGAAAACTGCAGGAACTTCAAACCGGCACTAGGAAACAGACTGAGAAAGCAGAGAAAAAGTGTCTCCTGCAACCCGTTCCCTTGGTGCTAGATGAACGAACGTCTCTCCACTTGCTCATTTCTGAGAGTTAAGTGTGTGTGAAAGCCGTCCTTCACCTTGCTTGTTGCGAACACAAAGTTTCTATTCAGTTGCAAACTCCATTCCATACATATATATGGGGAGGTACTAGCTCCAACTCGGTTTTACAGTGAAAACTGCAGGAACTTCAAACCGGCACTAGGAAACAGACTGAGAAAGCAGAGAAAAAGTGTCTCCTGCAACCCGTTCCCTTGGTGCTAGATGAACGAAAGTCTCTCCACTTGCTCAGTTCTGAGAGATAAGTGTGTCTGAAAGCCGTCTTTCACCTAGCTTATTGGGAACACAAAGTTTCTTTTTTGTTGCAAACCCCATTCCATACATATATATGGGGATGTACTAGCTCCAACTCGGCTTTACAGTGAAAACTGCAGGAACTTCAAACCGGCACTAGGAAACAGACTGAGAAAGCAGAGAAAAAGTGTCTCCTGCAAACCGTTCCCTTGGTGCTAGATGAACGAACGTCTCTGCACTTGCTCAGTTCCGAGATGTAAGTGTGTGTGAAAGCAGTCCTTCATCTAGCTTGTTGGGAACACAAAGTTTCTTTTCAGTTGCAATCTCAATTCCATACCTATATATGGGGAGGTACTAGCTCCAACTCGGTTTTACAGTGAAAACTGCAGGAACTTCAAACCGGCACTAGGAAACAGACTGAGAAATCAGAGAAAAAGTGTCTCCTGCATCCCGTTCACTTGGTGCTAGATGAACGAACGTCTCTCACTTGCTCAGTTCTGAGAGATAAGTGTGTGTGAAAGCCGTCCTTCTCCTAGCTTGTTGGGAACAAAAAGTTTCTTTTCAGTTGCAAACTCCATTCCATACATATATATGGGGAGGTACTAGCTCCAACTCGGTTTTACAGTGAAAACTGCAGGAACTTCAAACCGGCACTAGGAAACAGACTGAGAAAGCAGAGAAAAAGTGTCTCCTGCAACCCGTTCCCTTGGTGCTAGATGAACGAACGTCTCTCCACTTGCTCAGTTCTGAGAGATAAGTGTGTGTGAAAGCCGTCCTTCACCTTGCTTGTTGGGAACACAAAGTTTCTTTTCAGTTGCAAACTCCATTCCATACATATATATGGGGATGTACTAGCTAAAACTCGGTTTTACAGTGAAAACTGCAGGAACTTCAAACCGGCACTAGGAAACAGACTGAGAATGCAGAGAAAAAGTGTCTCCTGCAACCCGTTCCTTTGGTGCTAGGTGAACGAAAGTCTCTCCACTTGCTCAGTTCTGAAAGATAAGTGTGTGTGAAAGCCGTCCTTCACCTAGCTTGTTGGGAACACAAAGTTTCTTTTCAGTTGCAAACTCCATTCCATACATATATATGGGGAGGTACTAGCTCCAACTCGGTTTTACAGTGAAAACTGCAGGAATTTCAAACCGGCACTAGGAAACAGACTGAGAAAGCAGAGAAAAAGTGTCTCCTGCAAACCGTTCCCTTGGTGCTAGATGAACGAACGAATCTCACTTGCTCAGTTCTGAGAGATAAGTGTGTGTGAAAGCCATCCTTCACCTAGCTTGTTGGGAACACAAAGTTTCTTTCAGTTGCAAACTCCATTCCATACATATATATGGGGAGGTACTAGCTCCAACTCGGTTTTACAGTGAAAACTGCAGGAACTTCAAACCGGCACTAGGAAACAGACTGAGAAAGCAGAGAAAAAGTGTCTCCTGCAACCCGTTCCCTTGGTGCTAGATGAACGAACGTCTCTCCCCTTGCTGAGTTCCGAGAGATAAGTGTGAGTGAAAGCCGTCCTTCACCTAGCTTGTTGGGAACACAAAGTTTCTTTTTTGTTGCAAACCCCATTCCATACATATATATGGGGAGGTAGTAGCTCCAACTCGGTTTTACAGTGAAAACTGCAGGAACTTCAAACCCGCACTAGGAAACAGACTGAGAAAGCGGAGAAAAAGTGTCTCCTGCAAACCGTTCCCTTGGTGCTAGATGAACGAACGTCTCTGCACTTGCTCAGTTCCGAGATGTAAGTGTGTGTGAAAGCAGTCCTTCACCTAGCTTGTTGGGAACACAAAGTTTCTTTTCAGTTGCAAACTCCATTCCATACATATATATGGGGAGGTACTAGCTCCAACACTGTTTTACACTGAAAACTGCAGGAACTTCAAACCGGCACTAGGAAACAGACTGAAAAAGCAGAGGAAAAGTGTCCCCTGCAACCCGTTCCCTTGGTGCTAGATGAACGAACGTCTATCCACTTGCTCAGTTCTGAGAGATAATTGTGTGTGAAAGCCGTCCTTCACCTAGCTTGTTGGGAAAACAAAGCTTCTTTTCAGTTGCAAACTCCATTCCATACATATATATGGGGAGGTACTAGCTCCAACTCGGTTTTACTGTGAAAATTGCAGGAACTTCAAACCGGCACTAGGAAACAGTCTGAGAAAGCAGAGAAAAAGTGTCTCTTGCAACCCGTTCCCTTGGTGCTAGATGAACGAACGTCTCTCCACTTGCTCAGTTCTGAGAGATAAGTGTGTGTGAAAGCCGTCCTTCACCTAGCTTGTTGGGAACACAAAGTTTCTTTTCAGTTGCAAACTCCATTCCATACATATATATGGGGAGGTACTAGCTCCAACTCGGTTTTACACTGAAAACTGCAGGAACTTCAAACCGGCACTAGGAAACAGACTGAGAAAGCAGAGAAAAAGTGTCTCCTGCAACCTGTTCCCTTGGTGCTAGATGAACGAACGTCTCTCACTTGCTCAGTTCTGAGAGATAAGTGTGTGTGAAAGCCGTCCTTCACCTAGCTTGTTGGGAACACAAAGTTTCTTTTCAGTTGCAAACTCCATTCCATACATATATATGGGGAGGTACAAGCTCCAACTCGGTTTTACAGTGAAAACTGCAGGAACTTCAAACCGGCACTAGGAAACAGACTGAGAAAGCAGAGAAAAAGTGTCTCCTGCAACCCGTTCCCTTGGTGCTAGAGGAACGAACGTCTCGCACTTGCTCAGTTCTGAGAGACAAGTGTGTGTGAAAGCCGTCCTTCACCTAGCTTGTTGGGAACAAAAGTTTCTTTTCAGTTGCAAACTGCATTCCATACATATATATGGCGAGGTACTATCTCCAACACGGTTTTACCCTGAAAACTGCAGGAACATCAAACCGGCAATAGGAAACAGACTGAGAAAGCAGAGAAAAAGTGTCTCCTGCAACCCGTTCCCTTGGTGCTAGATGAACGAACGTCTCTCCACTTGCTAATTTCTGAGAGATAATTGTGTGTGGAAGCCGCCCTTCACCTAGCTTGTTGGGAAATCAAAGCTTCTTTTCAGTTGCAAACTCCATTCCATACATATATATGGGGAGGTACTAGCTCCAACTCGGTTTTACAGTGAAAACTGCAGGAACTTCAAACCGGCACTAGGAAACAGACTGAGATAGCAGAGAAAAAGTGGCTCCTGCAACCCGTTCCCTTGGTGCTAGATGAACGAACGTCTCTCACTTGCTCAGTTCTGAGAGATAAGTGTGTGTGAAAGCCGTCCTTCACCTAGCTTATTGGGAACACAAAGTTTCTTTTTTATTGCAAACCCCATTCCATACATATATATGGGGAGGTACTAGCTCCAACTCGGTTTTACAGTGAAAACTGCAGGAACTTCAAACCGGCACTAGGAAACAGACTGAGAAAGCAGAGAAAAAGTGTCTCCTGCAACCCGTTCCCTTGGTGCTAGATGAACGAACGTCTCTCCACTTGCTCAGTTCTGAGAGATAAGTGTGTGTGAAAGCCGTCCTTCACCTAGCTTGTTGGGAACACAAAGTTTCTTTTCAGTTGCAAACTCCATTCCATACATATATATGGGGAGGTACGAGCTCCAACTCTGTTTTACAGTGAAAACTGCAGGAACTTCAAACCGGCACTAGGAAACAGACTGAGAAAGCAGAGAAAAAGTGTCTCCTGCAACCCGTTTCCTTGGTGCTAGATGAACGAACGTCTCTCCACTTGCTCAGTTCTGAGAGATAAGTGTGTGTGAAAGCCGTCCTTCACCTAGCTTGTTGGGAACACAAAGCTTCTTTTCAGTTGCCAACTCCATTCCATACATATATATGGGGAGGTACTAGCTCCAACTCGGTTTTACAGTGAAAACTGCAGGAACATCAAACCGGCACTAGGAAACAGACTGTGAAAGCAGAGAAAAAGTGTCTCCTGCAACCCGTTCCCTTGGTGCTAGATGAACGAACGTCTCTCCACTTGCTCAGTTCTGAGAGATAATTGTGTGTGAAAGCCGTCCTTCGCTTAGCTTATTGGGAACACAAAGTTTCTTTTTTGTTGCAAACCCCATTCCATACATATATATGGGGAGGTACTAGCTCCAACTCGGTTTTACAGTGAAAACTGCAGGAACTTCAAACCGGCACTTGGAAACAGACTGAGAAAGCAGAGAAAAAGTGTCTCCTGCAACCCGTTCCATTGGTGCTAGATGAACGAACGTCTCTCCACTTGCTCAGTTCTGAGAGATAATTGTGTGTGAAAGCCGTCCTTCACCTAGCTTATTGGGAACACAAAGTTTCTTTTTTGTTGCAAACCCCATTCCATACATATATATGGGGAGGTACTAGCTCCAACTCGGTTTTACAGTGAAAACTGCAGGAACTTCAAACCGGCACTAGGAAACAGACTGAGAAAACAGAGAAAAAGTGTCTCCTGCAACCCGTTCCATTGGTGCTAGATGAACGAACTTCTCTCCACTTGCTGAGTTCCGAGAGGTAAGTGTGTGTGAAAGCCGTCCTTCACCTAGCTTGTTGGGAACACAAAGTTTCTTTTCAGTTGCAAACTCCATTCCATACATATATATGGGGAGGTACTAGCTCCAACTCGGTATTACACTGAAATATGCAGGAACTTCAAACCGGCACTAGGAAACAGACTGAGAAAGCAGAGAAAAAGTGTCTCCTGCAACCCGTTCCCTTGGTGCTAGATGAACGAACGTCTCTCCACTTGCTCAGTTCTGATAGATAATTGTGTGTGAAAGCCGTCCTTCACCTAGCTTGTTGGGAAAACAAAGCTTCTTTTCAGTTGCAAACTCCATTCCATACATATATATGGGGAGGTACTAGCTCCAACTCGGTTTTACAGTGAAAACTGCAGGAACTTCAAACCGGCACTAGGAAACAGACTGAGAAAGCAGAGAAAAAGTGTCTCCTGCAACCCGTTCCCTTGGTGCTAGATGAACGAACGTCTCTCCTCTTGCTCAGTTCTGAGAGATAAGTGTGTGTGAAAGCCGTCCTTCACCTTGCTTGTTGGGAACACAAAGTTTCTTTTCAGTTGCAAACTCCATTCCTTACATATATATGGGGAGGTACTAGCTCCAACTCGGTTTTACAGTGAAAACTGCAGGAACTTCAAACCGGCACTAGGAAACAGACTGAGAAAGCAGAGAAAAAGTGTCTCCTGCAACCCGTTCCCTTGGTGCTAGATGAACGAACGTCTCTCCACTTGCTCAGTTCTGAGAGATAAGTGTGTGTGAAAGCCGTCCTTCACCTAGCTTATTGGGAACACAAAGTTTCTTTTTTGTTGCAAACCCCATTCCATACATATATATGGGGAGGTACTAGCTCCAACTCTGTTTTACAGTGAAAACTGCAGGAACTTCAAAACGGCACTAGGAAACAGACTGAGAAATCAGAGAAAAGGTGTCTCCTGCAACCCGTTTCCTTTGTGCTAGATGAAAGAACGTCTCTCCACTTCCTCAGTTCTGAGAGCTAAGTGTGTGTGAAAGCCGTCCTTCACCAAGCTTGTTGGGAACACAAAGTTCCTTTTCAGTTGCAAACTCCATTCCATACATTAATATATGGGGAAGTACTAGCTCCAACTCGGTTTTACAGTGAAAACGGCTGGAACTTCAAACCGGCACTAGGAAACAGACTGAGAAAGCAGAGAAAAAGTGTCTCCTGCAACCCGTTCCCTTGGTGCTAGATGAACGAACGTCTCTCACTTGCTCAGTTCTGAGGGATAAGTGTGTGTGAAAGCCGTCCTTCACCTAGCTTGTTGGGAACAAAAAGTTTCTTTTCAGTTGCAAACTCCATTCCATACATATATTTGGGGAGGTACTAGCTCCAACTCTGTTTTACAGTGAAAACTGCAGGAACTTCAAACCGGCACTAGGAAACAGACTGAGAAAGCAGAGAAAAAGTGTCTCCTGCAACCCGTTCCCTTAGTGCTAGATGAACGAACGTCTCTCCACTTGCTCAGTTTTGAGAGATAAGTATGTGTGAAAGCCGTACTTCACCAAGCTTGTTGGGAACACAAAGTTTCTTTTCAGTTGCAAACTCCATTCCATACATATATATGGGGAGGTACTAGCTCCAACTCGGTTTTACAGTGAAAACTGCAGGAACTACAAACCGGCACTAGGAAACAGACTGAGAAAGCAGAGAAAAAGTGTCTCCTACAACCCGTTCCCTTGGTGCTAGATGAACGAACGTCTCTCCACTTGCTCAGTTCTGAGAGATAAGTGTGTGTGAAAGCCGTCCTTCACCTAGCTTATTGGGAACACAAAGTTTCTTTTTTGTTGCAAACCCCATTCCATACATATATATGGGGAGGTACTAGCTCCAACTCTGTTTTACAGTGAAAACTGCAGGAACTTCAAAACGGCACTAGGAAACAGACTGAGAAATCAGAGAAAAGGTGTCTTCCTGCAACCCGTTTCCTTTGTGCTAGATGAAAGAACGTCTCTCCACTTCCTCAGTTCTGAGAGCTAAGTGTGTGTGAAAGCCGTCCTTCACCAAGCTTGTTGGGAACACAAAGTTCCTTTTCAGTTGCAAACTCCATTCCATACATTAATATATGGGGAAGTACTAGCTCCAACTCGGTTTTACAGTGAAAACGGCTGGAACTTCAAACCGGCACTAGGAAACAGACTGAGAAAGCAGAGAAAAAGTGTCTCCTGCAACCCGTTCCCTTGGTGCTAGATGAACGAACGTCTCTCACTTGCTCAGTTCTGAGGGATAAGTGTGTGTGAAAGCCGTCCTTCACCTAGCTTGTTGGGAACACAAAGTTTCTTTTCAGTTGCAAACTCCATTCCATACATATATTTGGGGAGGTACTAGCTCCAACTCGGTTTTACAGTGAAAACTGCAGGAACTTCAAACCGGCACTAGGAAACAGACTGAGAAAGCAGAGAAAAAGTGTCTCCTGCAACCCGTTCCCTTAGTGCTAGATGAACGAACGTCTCTCCACTTGCTCAGTTTTGAGAGATAAGTATGTGTGAAAGCCGTACTTCACCAAGCTTGTTGGGAACACAAAGTTTCTTTTCAGTTGCAAACTCCATTCCATACATATATATGGGGAGGTACTAGCTCCAACTCGGTTTTACAGTGAAAACTGCAGGAACTACAAACCGGCACTAGGAAACAGACTGAGAAAGCAGAGAAAAAGTGTCTCCTACAACCCGTTCCCTTGGTGCTAGATGAACGAACGTCTCTCCACTTGCTCAGTTCTGAGAGATAAGTGTCTGTGAAAGCCGTCCTTCACCTAGCTTATTGGGAACACAAAGTTTCTTTTTTGTTGCAAACCCCATTCCATACATATATATGGGGAGGTACTAGCTCCAACTCGGTTTTACAGTGAAAAATGCAGGAACTTCTTACCGGCACTAGGAAACAGACTGAGAAATCAGAGAAAAAGTGTCTCCTTAAACCCATTCCCTTTGTGCTAGATGAACGAAAGTCTCTCCACTTGCTGAGTTCCGAGAGTGAAGTGTGTGTGAAAGCCGTACTTCACCTAGCTTTTTGGGAACACAAAGTTTCTTTTTTGTTGCAAACCCCATTCCATACATATATATTGGGAGGTACTAGCTCCAACTCTGTTTTACAGTGAAAACTGCAGGAACTTCAAACCGGCACTAGGAAACAGACTGAGAAAGCAGAGAAAAAGTGTCTCCTGCATCCCGTTCAATTGGTGCTACATGAACGAACGTTTCTGCACTTCCTTAGTTCCGAGATGTAAGTGTGTGTGAAAGCCGTCCTTCATCTAGCTTGTTGGGAACACAAAGTTTCTTTTCAGTTGCAATCTCCATTCCATACATATATATGGGGAGGTACTAGCTCCAACTCTGTTTTACAGTGAAAACTGCAGGAACTTCCAAACGGCACTAGGAAACAGACTGAGAAAGCAGAGAAAAAGTGTCTCCTTCAACCCGTTTCCTTTGTGCTAGATGAACGAACGTCTCTCCCCTTGCTCAGTTCTGAGAGCTAAGTGTGTGTGAAAGCCGTCCTTCACCAAGCTTGTTGGGAACACAAATTTCCTTTTCAGTTGCAAACTCCATTCCATACATATATACATGTGGAAGTACTAGCTCCAACTCGGTTTTACAGTGAAAACGGCTGGAAATTCAAACCGGCACTAGGAAACAGAATGAGAAAGCAGAGAAAAAGTGTCTCCTGCAACCCGTTCCATTGGTGCTAGATGAACGAACGTCTCTCCACTTGCTCAGTTCTGAGAAATAAGTGTGTTTGAAAGCCGTCCTTCACCTAGCTTGTTGGGAACACAAATTTTCTTTTCAGTTGCAAACTCCATTCCATACATATATATGGGGAAGTACTAGCTCCAACTCGCTTTGACAGTGAAAACTGCAGGAAATTCAAACCGGCACTAGGAAACAGACTGAGAAAGCAGAGAAAAATTTTCTCCTGCAACCCGTTCCCTTGGTGCTAGATGAACGAACGTCTCTGCACTTGCTCAGTTCCGAGATGTAAGTGTGTGTGAAAGCCGTCCTTCATCTAGCTTGTTGGGAACACAAAGTTTCTTTTCAGTTGCAATCTCCATTCCATACATATATATGGGGAGGTACTAGCTCCAACTCTGTTTTACAGTGAAAACTGCAGGAACTTCAAAACGGCACTAAGAAACAGACTGAGAAAGCAGAGAAAAAGTGTCCCTGCAACCCGTTTCCTTTGTGCTAGATGAACGAACGTCTCTCCACTTGCTCAGTTCTGAGAGCTATGTGTGTGTGAAAGCCGTACTTCACCAAGCTTGTTGGGAACACAAAATTCCTTTTCAGTTGCAAACTCCATTCCATACATATATATATGGGGAAGTACTAGCTCCAACACGGTTTTAGAGTGAAAACTGCAGGAACTTCAAACCGGCTTTAGGAAACAGACTGAGAAAGCAGAGAAAAAGTGTCTCCTGCAACCCGTTCCATTGGTGCTAGATGAACGAACGTCTCTCCACTTGCTCAGTTCAGAGAGCTAAGACTGTGTGAAAGCCGTCCTTCACCAAGCTTGTTGGAACACAAAGTTCCTTTTCAGTTGCAAACTCCATTCCATACATATATATATGGGGAAGTACAAGCTCCAACTCGGTTTGACAGTGAAAACTGCAGGAACTTCAAACCGGCACTAGGAAACAGACTGAGAAAGCAGAGAAAAAGTGTCTCCTACAACCCGTTCCCTTGGTGCTAGATGAACGAACGTCTCTCCACTTGCTCAGTTCTGAGAGATAAGTGTGTGTGAAAGCCGTCCTTCACCTAGCTTATTGGGAACACAAAGTTTCTTTTTTGTTGCAAACCCCATTCCATACATATATATGGGGAGGTACTAGCTCCAACTCTGTTTTACAGTGAAAACTGCAGGAACTTCAAAACGGCACTAGGAAACAGACTGAGAAATCAGAGAAAAGGTGTCTTCCTGCAACCCGTTTCCTTTGTGCTAGATGAAAGAACGTCTCTCCACTTCCTCAGTTCTGAGAGCTAAGTGTGTGTGAAAGCCGTCCTTCACCAAGCTTGTTGGGAACACAAAGTTCCTTTTCAGTTGCAAACTCCATTCCATACATTAATATATGGGGAAGTACTAGCTCCAACTCGGTTTTACAGTGAAAACGGCTGGAACTTCAAACCGGCACTAGGAAACAGACTGAGAAAGCAGAGAAAAAGTGTCTCCTGCAACCCGTTCCCTTGGTGCTAGATGAACGAACGTCTCTCACTTGCTCAGTTCTGAGGGATAAGTGTGTGTGAAAGCCGTCCTTCACCTAGCTTGTTGGGAACACAAAGTTTCTTTTCAGTTGCAAACTCCATTCCATACATATATTTGGGGAGGTACTAGCTCCAACTCGGTTTTACAGTGAAAACTGCAGGAACTTCAAACCGGCACTAGGAAACAGACTGAGAAAGCAGAGAAAAAGTGTCTCCTGCAACCCGTTCCCTTAGTGCTAGATGAACGAACGTCTCTCCACTTGCTCAGTTTTGAGAGATAAGTATGTGTGAAAGCCGTACTTCACCAAGCTTGTTGGGAACACAAAGTTTCTTTTCAGTTGCAAACTCCATTCCATACATATATATGGGGAGGTACTAGCTCCAACTCGGTTTTACAGTGAAAACTGCAGGAACTACAAACCGGCACTAGGAAACAGACTGAGAAAGCAGAGAAAAAGTGTCTCCTACAACCCGTTCCCTTGGTGCTAGATGAACGAACGTCTCTCCACTTGCTCAGTTCTGAGAGATAAGTGTCTGTGAAAGCCGTCCTTCACCTAGCTTATTGGGAACACAAAGTTTCTTTTTTGTTGCAAACCCCATTCCATACATATATATGGGGAGGTACTAGCTCCAACTCGGTTTTACAGTGAAAAATGCAGGAACTTCTTACCGGCACTAGGAAACAGACTGAGAAATCAGAGAAAAAGTGTCTCCTTAAACCCATTCCCTTTGTGCTAGATGAACGAAAGTCTCTCCACTTGCTGAGTTCCGAGAGTGAAGTGTGTGTGAAAGCCGTACTTCACCTAGCTTTTTGGGAACACAAAGTTTCTTTTTTGTTGCAAACCCCATTCCATACATATATATTGGGAGGTACTAGCTCCAACTCTGTTTTACAGTGAAAACTGCAGGAACTTCAAACCGGCACTAGGAAACAGACTGAGAAAGCAGAGAAAAAGTGTCTCCTGCATCCCGTTCAATTGGTGCTACATGAACGAACGTTTCTGCACTTCCTTAGTTCCGAGATGTAAGTGTGTGTGAAAGCCGTCCTTCATCTAGCTTGTTGGGAACACAAAGTTTCTTTTCAGTTGCAATCTCCATTCCATACATATATATGGGGAGGTACTAGCTCCAACTCTGTTTTACAGTGAAAACTGCAGGAACTTCCAAACGGCACTAGGAAACAGACTGAGAAAGCAGAGAAAAAGTGTCTCCTTCAACCCGTTTCCTTTGTGCTAGATGAACGAACGTCTCTCCCCTTGCTCAGTTCTGAGAGCTAAGTGTGTGTGAAAGCCGTCCTTCACCAAGCTTGTTGGGAACACAAATTTCCTTTTCAGTTGCAAACTCCATTCCATACATATATACATGTGGAAGTACTAGCTCCAACTCGGTTTTACAGTGAAAACGGCTGGAAATTCAAACCGGCACTAGGAAACAGAATGAGAAAGCAGAGAAAAAGTGTCTCCTGCAACCCGTTCCATTGGTGCTAGATGAACGAACGTCTCTCCACTTGCTCAGTTCTGAGAAATAAGTGTGTTTGAAAGCCGTCCTTCACCTAGCTTGTTGGGAACACAAATTTTCTTTTCAGTTGCAAACTCCATTCCATACATATATATGGGGAAGTACTAGCTCCAACTCGCTTTGACAGTGAAAACTGCAGGAAATTCAAACCGGCACTAGGAAACAGACTGAGAAAGCAGAGAAAAATTTTCTCCTGCAACCCGTTCCCTTGGTGCTAGATGAACGAACGTCTCTGCACTTGCTCAGTTCCGAGATGTAAGTGTGTGTGAAAGCCGTCCTTCATCTAGCTTGTTGGGAACACAAAGTTTCTTTTCAGTTGCAATCTCCATTCCATACATATATATGGGGAGGTACTAGCTCCAACTCTGTTTTACAGTGAAAACTGCAGGAACTTCAAAACGGCACTAAGAAACAGACTGAGAAAGCAGAGAAAAAGTGTCCCTGCAACCCGTTTCCTTTGTGCTAGATGAACGAACGTCTCTCCACTTGCTCAGTTCTGAGAGCTATGTGTGTGTGAAAGCCGTACTTCACCAAGCTTGTTGGGAACACAAAATTCCTTTTCAGTTGCAAACTCCATTCCATACATATATATATGGGGAAGTACTAGCTCCAACACGGTTTTAGAGTGAAAATTGCAGGAACTTCAAACCGGCTTTAGGAAACAGACTGAGAAAGCAGAGAAAAAGTGTCTCCTGCAACCCGTTCCATTGGTGCTAGATGAACGAACGTCTCTCCACTTGCTCAGTTCAGAGAGCTAAGACTGTGTGAAAGCCGTCCTTCACCAAGCTTGTTGGAACACAAAGTTCCTTTTCAGTTGCAAACTCCATTCCATACATATATATATGGGGAAGTACAAGCTCCAACTCGGTTTGACAGTGAAAACTGCAGGAACTTCAAACCGGCACTAGGAAACAGACTGAGAAAGCAGAGAAAAAGTGTCTCCTACAACCCGTTCCTTGGTGCTAGATGAACGAAAGTCTCTCCACTTGCTCAGTTCCGAGAGATAAGTGTGTGTGAAAGCCGTCCTTCACCTAGCTTGTTGGGAACACAAAGATTCTTTTCAGTTGCAAACTCCATTCCATACAAATATATGGGGAGGTACTAGCTCCAAATCGGTTTGACAGTGAAAACTGCAGGAACTTAAAACCGGCACTAGGAAACAGACTGAGAATGCAGAGAAAAAGTGTCTCCTGCAACCCGTTCCCTTGGTGCTAGATGAACGAACGTCTCTCCACTTGCTCAGTTCTGAGAGATAAGTGTGTGTGAAAGCCGTCCTTCACCTAGCTTGTTGGGAACACAAAGTTTCTTTTCAGTTGCAAACTCCATTCCATACATATATATGTGGAGGTACTAGCTCCAACTCTGTTTTACAGTGAAAACTGCAGGAACTTCAAACCGGCACTAGGAAACAGACTGAGAAAGCCGAGAAAAAGTGTCTCCTGCAACCCATTCCCTTGGTGCTAGATGAACGAACGTATCTCCACTTGCTCAGTTCTGAGAGATAAGTGTGTGTGAAAGCCATCCTTCACCTAGCTTGTTATGAACACAAAGTTTCTTTTCAGTTGCAAACCCCATTCCATACATATATATGGGGAGGTAAAAGCTCCAACTCGGTTTGACAGTGAAAACTGCAGGAACTTCAAACGGGCACTAGGAAACAGACTTACAAAGCAGAGAAAAAGTGTCTCCTGCAACCCGTTCCCTTGGTGCTAGATGAACGAACGTCTCTCCACTTGCTCAGTTCTGAGAGATAAGTGTGTGTGAAAGCAGTCCTTCACCTAGCTTGTTGGGAACACAAAGTGTCTTTTCAGTTACAAACTCCATTCCATACATATATATGGGGAGGTACTAGCTCCAACTCTGTTTTACAGTGAAAACTGCAGGAACTTCAAAACGGCACTAGGAAACAGACTGAGAAAGCAGAGAAATAGTGTCTCCTGCAACCCGTTTCCTTTGGGCTAGATGAAAGAACGTCTCTCCACTTCCTCAGTTCTGAGAGCTAAGTGTGTGTGAAAGCCGTCCTTCACCAAGCTTGTTGGGAACACAAAGTTCCTTTTCAGTTGCAAACTCCATTCCATACATAAATATATGGGGAAGTACTAGCTCCAACTCGGTTTTACAGTGAAAACGGCTGGAACTTCAAACCGGCACTAGGAAACAGACTGAGAAAGCAGAGAAAAAGTGTCTTCTTCAACCCGTTCCCTTGGTGCTAGATGAACGAACGTCTCTCACTTGCTTAGTTCTGAGAGATAAGTGTGTGTGAAAGCCGTCCTTCACCTAGCTTGTTGGGAACACAAAGTTTCTTTTCAGTTGCAAACTCCATTCCATACATATATATGGGGAGGTACTAGCTCCAACTCGGTTTTACAGTGAAAACTGCAGGAACTTCAAACCGGCACTAGGAAACAGACTGAGAAAGCAGAGAAAAAGTGTCTCCTGCAACCCGTTCCCTTGGTGCTAGATGAACGAACGTCTCTCCACTTGCTCAGTTTTGAGAGATAAATGTGTGTGAAAGCCGTCCTTCACCTAGCTTGTTGGGAACACAAAGTTTCTTTTCAGTTGCAAACTCCATTCCATACATATATATGGGGAGGTACTAGCTCCAACTCGGTTTTACTGTGAAAACTGCAGGAACTACAAACCGGCACTAGGAAACAGACTGAGAAAGCAGAGAAAAAGTGTCTCCTTCAACCCGTTCCCTTGGTGCTAGATGAACGAACGTCTCTCCACTTGCTCAGTTCTGAGAGATAAGTGTCTGTGAAAGCCGTCCTTCACCTAGCTTATTGGGAACACAAAGTTCCTTTTTTGTTGCAAACCCCATTCCATACATATATATGGGGAGGTACTAGCTCCAACTCGGTTTTACAGTGAAAAATGCAGGAACTTCTTACCGGCACTAGGAAACACACTGAGAAATCAGAGAAAAAGTGTCTCCTGCAACCCATTCCCTTTGTGCTAGATGAACGAAAGTCTCTCCACTTGCTGAGTTCCGAGAGAGAAGTGTGTGTGAAAGCCGTACTTCACCTAGCTTTTTGGGAACACAAAGTTTCTTTTTTGTTGCAAACCCCATTCCATACATATATATTGGGAGGTACTAGCTCCAACCCTGTTTTACAGTGAAAACTGCAGGAAATTCAAACCGGCACTAGGAAACAGACTGAGAAAGCAGAGAAAAAGTGTCTCCTGCAACCCGTTCAATTGGTGCTACATGAACGAACGTTTCTGCACTTGCTTAGTTCCGAGATGTAAGTGTGTGTGAAAGCCGTCCTTCATCTAGCTTGTTGGGAACACAAAGTTTCTTTTCAGTTGCAATCTCCATTCCATACATATATATGGGGAGGTACTAGCTCCAACTCTGTTTTACAGTGAAAACTGCAGGAACTTCCAAACGGCACTAGGAAACAGACTGAGAAAGCAGAGAAAAAGTGTCTCCTGCAACCCGTTTCCTTTGTGCTAGATGAACGTACGTCTCTCCCCTTGCTCAGTTCTGAGAGCTAAGTGTGTGTGAAAGCCGTCCTTCACCAAGCTTGTTGGGAACACAAAGTTACTTTTCAGTTGCAAACTCCATTCCATACATATATACATGTGGAAGTACTAGCTCCAGCTCGGTTTTACAGTGAAAACGGCTGGAAATTCAAACCGGCACTAGGAAACAGAATGAGAAAGCAGAGAAAAAGTGTCTCCTGCAACCCGTTCCATTGGTGCTAGATGAACGAACGTCTCTCCACTAGCTCAGTTCTGAGAAATAAGTGTGTTTGAAAGCCGTCCTTCACCTAGCTTGTTGGGAACACAAATTTTCTTTTCAGTTGCAAACTCCATTCCATACATATATATGGGGAGGTACTAGCTCCAACTCGCTTTGACAGTGAAAACTGCAGGAACTTCAAACCGGCACTAGGAAACAGACTGAGAAAGCAGAGAAAAATTTTCTCCTGCAACCCGTTCCCTTGGTGCTAGATGAACGAACGTCTCTGCACTTGCTCAGTTCCGAGATGTAAGTGTGTGTGAAAGCCGTCCTTCATCTAGCTTGTTGGGAACACAAAGTTTCTTTTCAGTTGCAATCTCCATTCCATACATATATATGGGGAGGTACTAGCTCCAACTCTGTTTTACAGTGAAAACTGCAGGAACTTCAAAATGGCACTAAGAAACAGACTGAGAAAGCAGAGAAAAAGTGTCCCTGCAACCCGTTTCCTTTGTGCTAGATGAACGAACGTCTCTCCACTTGCTCAGTTCTGAGAGCTAAGTGTGTGTGAAAGCCGTACTTCACCAAGCTTGTTGGGAACACAAAGTTCCTTTTCAGTTGCAAACTCCATTCCATACATATATATATGGGGAAGTACTAGCTCCAACACGGTTTTAGAGTGAAAACTGCAGGAACTTCAAACCGGCATTAGGAAACAGACTGAGAAAGCAGAGAAAAAGTGTCTCCTGCAACCCGTTCCATTGGTGCTAGATGAACGAACGTCTCTCCACTTGCTCAGTTCAGAGAGCTAAGACTGTGTGAAAGCCGTCCTTCACCAAGCTTGTTGGAACACAAAGTTCCTTTTCAGTTGCAAACTCCATTCCATACATATATATATGGGGAAGTACAAGCTCCAACTCGGTTTGACAGTGAAAACTGCAGGAACTTCAAACCGGCACTAGGAAACAGACTGAGAAATCAGAGAAAAAGTGTCTCCTACAACCCGTTCCTTGGTGCTAGATGAACGAAAGTCTCTCCACTTGCTCAGTTCCGATAGATAAGTGTGTGTCAAAGCCGTCCTTCACCTAGCTTGTTGGGAACACAAAGATTCTTTTCAGTTGCAAACTCCATTCCATACAAATATATGGGGAGGTACTAGCTCCAACTCGGTTTGACAGTGAAAACTGCAGGAACTTAAAACCGGCACTAGGAAACAGACTGAGAATGCAGAGAAAAAGTGTCTCCTGCAACCCGTTCCCTTGGTGCTAGATGAACGAACGTCTCTCCACTTGCTCAGTTCTGAGAGATAAGTGTGTGTGAAAGCCGTCCTTCACCTAGCTTGTTGGGAACACAAAGTTTCTTTTCAGTTGCAAACTCCATTCCATACATAAATATATGGGGAAGTACTAGCTCCAACTCGGTTTTACAGTGAAAACGGCTGGAACTTCAAACCGGCACTAGGAAACAGACTGAGAAAGCAGAGAAAAAGTGTCTCCTTCAACCCGTTCCCTTGGTGCTAGATGAACGAACGTCTCTCACTTGCTCAGTTCTGAGAGATAAGTGTGTGTGAAAGCCGTCCTTCACCTAGCTTGTTGGGAACACAAAGTTTCTTTTCAGTTGCAAACTCCATTCCATACATATATATGGGGAGGTACTAGCTCCAACTCGGTTTTACAGTGAAAACTGCAGGAACTTCAAACCGGCACTAGGAAACAGACTGAGAAAGCAGAGAAAAAGTGTCTCCTGCAACCCTTTCCCTTGGTGCTAGATGAACGAACGTCTCTCCACTTGCTCAGTTTTGAGAGATAAGTGTGTGTGAAAGCCGTCCTTCACCTAGCTTGTTGGGAACACAAAGTTTCTTTTCAGTTGCAAACTCCATTCCATACATATATATGGGGAGGTACTAGCTCCAACTCGGTTTTACAGTGAAAACTGCAGGAACTACAAACCGGCACTAGGAAACAGACTGAGAAAGCAGAGAAAAAGTGTCTCCTTCAACCCGTTCCCTTGGTGCTAGATGAACGAACGTCTCTCCACTTGCTCAGTTCTGAGAGATAAGTGTCTGTGAAAGCCGTCCTTCACATAGCTTATTGGGAACACAAAGTTCCTTTTTTGTTGCAAACCCCATTCCATACATATATATGGGGAGGTACTAGCTCCAACTCGGTTTTACAGTGAAAAATGCAGGAACTTCTTACCGGCACTAGGAAACAGACTGAGAAATCAGAGAAAAAGTGTCTCCTGCAACCCATTCCCTTTGTGCTAGATGAACGAAAGTCTCTCCACTTGCTGAGTTCCGAGAGAGAAGTGTGTGTGAAAGCCGTACTTCACCTAGCTTTTTGGGAACACAAAGTTTCTTTTTTGTTGCAAACCCCATTCCATACATATATATTGGGAGGTACTAGCTCCAACTCTGTTTTACAGTGAAAACTGCAGGAACTTCAAACCGGCACTAGGAAACAAACTGAGAAAGCAGAGAAAAAGTGTCTCCTGCAACCCGTTCAATTGGTGCTACATGAACGAACGTTTCTGCACTTGCTTAGTTCCGAGATGTATGTGTGTGTGAAAGCCGTCCTTCATCTAGCTTGTTGGGAACACAAAGTTTCTTTTCAGTTGCAATCTCCATTCCATACATATATATGGGGAGGTACTAGCTCCAACTCTGTTTTACAGTGAAAACTGCAGGAACTTCCAAACGGCACTAGGAAACAGACTGAGAAAGCAGAGAAAAAGTGTCTCCTGCAACCCGTTTCCTTTGTGCTAGATGAACGTACGTCTCTCCCCTTGCTCAGTTCTGAGAGCTAAGTGTGTGTGAAAGCCGTCCTTCACCAAGCTTGTTGGGAACACAAAGTTCCTTTTCAGTTGCAAACTCCATTCCATACATATATACATGTGGAAGTACTAGCTCCAGCTCGGTTTTACAGTGAAAACGGCTGGAAATTCAAACCGGCACTAGGAAACAGAATGAGAAACAGAGAAAAAGTGTCTCCTGCAACCCGTTCCATTGGTGCTAGATGAACGAACGTCTCTCCACTTGCTCAGTTCTGAGAAATAAGTGTGTTTGAAAGCCGTCCTTCACCTAGCTTGTTGGGAACACAAATTTTCTTTTCAGTTGCAAACTCCATTCCATACATATATATGGGGAGGTACAAGCTCCAACTCGCTTTGACAGTGAAAACTGCAGGAACTTCATACCGGCACTAGGAAACAGACTGAGAAAGCAGAGAAAAATTGTCTCCTGCAACCCGTTCCCTTGGTGCTAGATGAACGAACATCTCTGCACTTGCTCAGTTCCGAGATGTAAGTGTGTGTGAAAGCCGCCCTTCATCTAGCTTGTTGGGAACACAAAGTTTCTTTTCAGTTGCAATCTCCATTCCATACATATATATGGGGAGGTACTAGCTCCAACTCTGTTTTACAGTGAAAACTGCAGGAACTTCAAAATGGCACTAAGAAACAGACTGAGAAAGCAGAGAAAAAGTGTCCCTGCAACCCGTTTCCTTTGTGCTAGATGAACGAACGTCTCTCCACTTGCTCAGTTCTGAGAGCTAAGTGTGTGTGAAAGCCGTACTTCACCAAGCTTGTTGGGAACACAAAGTTCCTTTTCAGTTGCAAACTCCATTCCATACATATATATATGGGGAAGTACTAGCTCCAACACGGTTTTAGAGTGAAAAATGCAGGAACTTTAAACCGGCATTAGGAAACAGACTGAGAAAGCAGAGAAAAAGTGTCTCCTGCAACCCGTTCCATTGGTGCTAGATGAACGAACGTCTCTCCACTTGCTCAGTTCAGAGAGCTAAGACTGTGTGAAAGCCGTCCTTCACCAAGCTTGTTGGAACACAAAGTTCCTTTTCAGTTGCAATCTCCATTCCATACATATATATATGGGGAAGTACAAGCTCCAACTCGGTTTGACAGTGAAAACTGCAGGAACTTCAAACCGGCACTAGGAAACAGACTGAGAAATCAGAGAAAAAGTGTCTCCTACAACCCGTTCCTTGGTGCTAGATGAACGAACGTCTCTCCACTTGCTCAGTTCCGATAGATAAGTGTGTGTGAAAGCCGTCCTTCACCTAGCTTGTTGGGAACACAAAGATTCTTTTCAGTTGCAAACTCCATTCCATACAAATATATGGGGAGGTACTAGCTCCAACACGGTTTTAGAGTGAAAATTGCAGGAACTTCAAACCGGCATTAGGAAACAGACTGAGAAAGCAGAGAAAAAGTGTCTCCTGCAACCCGTTCCATTGGTGCTAGATGAACGAACGTCTCTCCACTTGCTCAGTTCAGAGAGCTAAGACTGTGTGAAAGCCGTCCTTCACCAAGCTTGTTGGAACACAAAGTTCCTTTTCAGTTGCAAACTCCATTCCATACATATATATATGGGGAAGTACAAGCTCCAACTCGGTTTGACAGTGAAAACTGCAGGAACTTCAAACCGGCACTAGGAAACAGACTGAGAAAGCAGAGAAAAAGTGTCTCCTACAACCCGTTCCTTGGTGCTAGATGAACGAAAGTCTCTCCACTTGCTCAGTTCCGAGAGATAAGTGTGTGTGAAAGCCGTCCTTCACCTAGCTTGTTGGGAACACAAAGATTCTTTTCAGTTGCAAACTCCATTCCATACAAATATATGGGGAGGTACTAGCTCCAAATCGGTTTGACAGTGAAAACTGCAGGAACTTAAAACCGGCACTAGGAAACAGACTGAGAATGCAGAGAAAAAGTGTCTCCTGCAACCCGTTCCCTTGGTGCTAGATGAACGAACGTCTCTCCACTTGCTCAGTTCTGAGAGATAAGTGTGTGTGAAAGCCGTCCTTCACCTAGCTTGTTGGGAACACAAAGTTTCTTTTCAGTTGCAAACTCCATTCCATACATATATATGGGGAGGTACTAGCTCCAACTCTGTTTTACAGTGAAAACTGCAGGAACTTCAAACCGGCACTAGGAAACAGACTGAGAAAGCCGAGAAAAAGTGTCTCCTGCAACCCGTTCAATTGGTGCTACATGAACGAACGTCTCTCCACTAGCTCAGTTCTGAGAGATAAGTGTGTGTGAAAGCCGTCCTTCAACTAGCATGTTATGAACTCAAAGTTTCTTTTCAGTTGCAAACCCCATTCCATACATATATATGGGGAGGTACTAGCTCCAACTCGGTTTGACAGTGAAAACTGAAGGAACTTCAAACGGGCACTAGGAAACAGACTAACAAAGCAGAGAAAAAGTGTCTCCTGCAACCCGTTCCCTTGGTGCTAGATGAACGAACGTCTCTCCACTTGCTCAGTTCTGAGAGATAAGTGTGTGTGAAAGCAGTCCTTCATCTAGCTTGTAGGGAACACAATGTGTCTTTTCAGTTGCAAACTCCATTCCATACATATATATGGGGAGGTACTAGCTCCAACACGGTTTTACAGAGAAAACTGCTGGAACTTCAAACCGGCACTAGGAAACAGACTGAGAAGGCAGAGAAAAAGTGTCTACTGCAACCCGTTACCTTGGTGGTAGATGAACGAACGTCTCTCCACTAGCTCAGTTCTGAGAGATAAGTGTGTGTGAAAGCCGTCCTTCAACTAGCATGTTATGAACTCAAAGTTTCTTTTCAGTTGCAAACCCCATTCCATACATATATATGGGGAGGTACTAGCTCCAACTCGGTTTGACAGTGAAAACTGAAGGAACTTCAAACGGGCACTAGGAAACAGACTAACAAAGCAGAGAAAAAGTGTCTCCTGCAACCCGTTCCCTTGGTGCTAGATGAACGAACGTCTCTCCACTTGCTCAGTTCTGAGAGATAAGTGTGTGTGAAAGCAGTCCTTCATCTAGCTTGTAGGGAACACAATGTGTCTTTTCAGTTGCAAACTCCATTCCATACATATATATGGGGAGGTACTAGCTCCAACACGGTTTTACAGAGAAAACTGCTGGAACTTCAAACCGGCACTAGGAAACAGACTGAGAAGGCAGAGAAAAAGTGTCTACTGCAACCCGTTACCTTGGTGGTAGATGAACGAACGTCTCTCCACTTGCTCAGTTCATAGAGATAAGTGTGTGTGAAAGCCGTCCTTCACCTAGCTTGTTGGGAACACAAAGATTCTTTTCAGTTGCAAACTCCATTCCATACAAATATATGGGGAGGTACTAGCTCCAACACGGTTTTAGAGTGAAAATTGCAGGAACTTCAAACCGGCATTAGGAAACACACTGAGAAAGCAGAGAAAAAGTGTCTCCTGCAACCCGTTCCATTGGTGCTAGATGAACGAACGTCTCTCCACTTGCTCAGTTCAGAGAGCTAAGACTGTGTGAAAGCCGTCCTTCACCAAGCTTGTTGGAACACAAAGTTCCTTTTCAGTTGCAAACTCCATTCCATACATATATATATGGGGAAGTACAAGCTCCAACTCGGTTTGACAGTGAAAACTGCAGGAACTTCAAACCGGCACTAGGAAACAGACTGAGAAAGCAGAGAAAAAGTGTCTCCTACAACCCGTTCCTTGGTGCTAGATGAACGAAAGTCTCTCCACTTGCTCAGTTCCGAGAGATAAGTGTGTGTGAAAGCCGTCCTTCACCTAGCTTGTTGGGAACACAAAGATTCTTTTCAGTTGCAAACTCCATTCCATACAAATATATGGGGAGGTACTAGCTCCAAATCGGTTTGACAGTGAAAACTGCAGGAACTTAAAACCGGCACTAGGAAACAGACTGAGAATGCAGAGAAAAAGTGTCTCCTGCAACCCGTTCCCTTGGTGCTAGATGAACGAACGTCTCTCCACTTGCTCAGTTCTGAGAGATAAGTGTGTGTGAAAGCCGTCCTTCACCTAGCTTGTTGGGAACACAAAGTTTCTTTTCAGTTGCAAACTCCATTCCATACATATATATGGGGAGGTACTAGCTCCAACTCTGTTTTACAGTGAAAACTGCAGGAACTTCAAACCGGCACTAGGAAACAGACTGAGAAAGCCGAGAAAAAGTGTCTCCTGCAACCCGTTCAATTGGTGCTACATGAACGAACGTCTCTCCACTAGCTCAGTTCTGAGAGATAAGTGTGTGTGAAAGCCGTCCTTCAACTAGCATGTTATGAACTCAAAGTTTCTTTTCAGTTGCAAACCCCATTCCATACATATATATGGGGAGGTACTAGCTCCAACTCGGTTTGACAGTGAAAACTGAAGGAACTTCAAACGGGCACTAGGAAACAGACTAACAAAGCAGAGAAAAAGTGTCTCCTGCAACCCGTTCCCTTGGTGCTAGATGAACGAACGTCTCTCCACTTGCTCAGTTCAGAGAGATAAGTGTGTGTGAAAGCCGTCCTTCACCTAGCTTGTTGGGAACACAAAATTTCTTTTCAGTTGCAAACTCCATTCCATACATATATATGGGGATGTACTAGCTCCAACTCGGTTTTACAGTGAAAACTGCAGGAACTTCAAACAGGCACTAGGAAACAGACTGAGAAAGCAGAGAAAAAGTGTCTACTGCAACCCGTTCCCTTGGTGCTAGATGAACGAACGTCTCTCCACTTGCTCAGTTCTGAGAGATAAGTGTGTGTGAAAGCCGTCCTTCACATAGCTTGTTGGGAACACAAAGTTTCTTTTCAGTTGCAAACTCAATTCCATACATATATATGGGGAGGTACTAGCTCCAACTCGGTTTTATTGTGAAAAATGCAGGAACTTCAAACCGGCACTAGGAGACAGACTGAGAAAGCAGAGAATAATTGACTCCTGCAACCCGTTCCCTTGGTGCTAGATGAACGAACGTCTCTCCACTTGCTCAGTTCTGAGAGATAAGTGTGTGTGAAAGCCGTCCTTCACCTTGCTTGTTGGGAACACAAAGTTTCTTTTCAGTTGCAAACTCCATTCCATACATATATATGGGGAGGTACAAGCTCCAACTCGGTTTTACACTGAAAACTGCAGGAACTTCAAACCGGCACTAGGAAACAGACTGAGAAATCAGAGAAAAAGTGTCTCCTGCAACCCGTTCCCTTGGTGCTAGATGAACGAACGTCTCTCCACTTGCTCAGTTCTGAGAGATAAGTGTGTGTGAAAGCCGTCCTTCACCTAGCTTGTTGGGAACACAAAGTTTCTTTTCAGTTGCAAACTCCATTCCATACATATATATGGGGATGTACTAGCTCCAACTCGGTTTTACAGTGAAAACTGAAGGAACTTCAAACCGGCACTAGGAAACAGACTGAAAAAGCAGAGAAAAAGTGTCTCCTGCAACCCGTTTCTTTGTGCTAGATGAACGAACGTCTCTCCACTTGCTCAGTTCTGAGAGATAAGTGTGTGTGAAAGCAGTCCTTCACCTAGCTTGTTGGGAACACAAAGTTTCTTTTCAGTTGCAAACTCCATTCCATACATGTATATGGGGAGGGACAAGCTCCAACTCGGTTTGACAGTGTAAACTGCAGGAACTTCAAACCGACACTAGGAAACAGACTGAGAAAGCAGAGAAAATGTGTCTCCTGCATCCCGTTCCCTTGGTGCTAGATGAACGAACGTCTCTCCACTTACTCAGTTCTGAGAGATAAGTGTGTGTGAAAGCCGTCCTTCACATAGCTTTTTGGGAAAAGAAAGTTTCTTTTCAGTTGCAAACTCCATTCCATACATATATATGGGGAGGTACTAGCTCCAACCCGGTTTTACAGTGAAAACTGCAGGAACTTCAAACCGGCACTAGGAAACAGACTGAGAAAGCAGAGAAATAGTGTCTCCTGCAACCCTTTCCGTTGTTGCTAGATGAACGAACGTCTCTCCACTTGCTCAGTTCTGAGAGATAAGTGGGTGTGAAAGCCGTCCTTCACCTAGCTTGTTGGGAACACAAAGTTTCTTTTCAGTTGCAAACTCCTTTCCATACATATATATGGTGAGGTACTAGGTCCAACTCGGTTTTACAGTGAAAACTGCAGGAACTTCAAACCGGCACTAGGAAACAGACTGAGAAAGCAGAGAAAAATTGTCTCCTGCAACCCGTTCTCTTGGTGCTAGATGAACGAACGTCTCTCCACTTGCTCAGTTCTGAGAGACAAGTGTGTGTGAAAGTCGTACTTCACCTAGATTGTTGGGAACACAAAGTTTCTTTTCAGTTGCAAACTCAATTCCATACATGTATATGGGGAGGTACAAGCTCCAAATCGGTTTTACAGTGAAAACTGCAGGAACTTCAAACCGGCACTGGGAAAAATACTGAGAAAGCAGAGAAAAAGCGTCTCCTGAAACCCGTTCCCTTGGTGCTAGATGAACGAACGTCTCTCCACTTGCTCAGTTCCTGAGAGATAAGTGTGTGTGAAAGCCGTACTTCACCTAGCTTGTTGGGAACACAAAGTTTCTTTTCAGTTGCAAACTCCATTCCATACATATATAAGGGGAGGTACTAGCTCCAACTCGGTTTGACAGTGAAAACTGCAGGAACTTCAAACCGGCACTAGGAAACAGACTGAGAAAGCAGAGAAAAAGTGTCTCCTGCAACCCATTCCCTTGGTGCTAGATGAACGAACGTCTCTCCACTTGCTCAGTTCTGAGAGATAAGTGTGTGTGAAAGCCGTCCTTCACCTAGCTTGTTGGGAACACAAAGTTTCTTTTCAGTTGCAAACTCCTTTCCATACATATATATGGGGAGGTACTAGCTCCAACTCGGTTTTAGAGTGAAAACTGCAGGAACTTCAAACCGGCACTAGGAAACAGACTGAGAAAGCAGAGAAAAATTGTCTCCTGCAACCCGTTCTCTTGGTGCTAGATGAACGAAAGTCTCTCCACTTGCTCAGTTCTGACAGACAAGTGTGTGTGAAAGTCGTCCTTCACCTTGCTTGTTGGGAACACAAAGTTTCTTTTCAGTTGCAAACTCTATTCCATACATGTATATGGGGAGGTACTAGCTCCAACTCGGTTTTACAGTGAAAACTGCAGGAACTTCAAACCGGCACTGGGAAAAAGACTGAGAAAGCAGAGAAAAAGTGTCCCCTGCAACACGTTCCCTTGGTGCTAGATGAACGAACGTCTCTCCACTTGCTCAGTTCTGAGAGATAAGTGTGTGTGAAAGCCGTACTTCACCTAGCTTGTTGGGAACACAAAGTTTCTTTTCAGTTGCAAACTCCATTCCATACATATATATGGGGAGGTACTAGCTCCAAATCGGTTTGACAGTGAAAACTGCAGGAACTTCAAACCGGCACTAGGAAACAGACTGAGAAAGCAGAGAAAAAGTGTCTCCTGCAACCCGTTCCCTTGGTGCTAGATGAACGAACGTCTCTCCACTTGCTCAGTTCTGAGAGATAAGTGTGTGTGAAAGCCGTCCTTCACGTAGCTTGTTGGGAACACAAAGATTCTTTTCAGTTGTAAACTCCATTCCATACATATATATGGGGAGGTACTAGCTCCAACTCGGTTTTACAGTGAAAACTGCAGGAACTTCAAACCGGCACAAGGAAACAGACTGAGAAAGCAGAGAAAAAGTGTCACCTGCAAACCGTTCCCTTGGTGCTAGATGAACGAACGTCTCTCCACTTGCTCAGTTCTGAGAGATAAGTGTGTGTGAAAGCCGTCCTTCACATAGCTTGTTGGGAACACAAAGTTTCTTTTCAGTTGCAAACTCCATTCCATACATATATATGGGGATGTACTAGCTCCAAATCGGTTTGACAGTGAAAACTGCAGGAACTTCAAACCAGCACTAGGAAACAGACTGAGAAAGCCGAGAAAAAGTGTATCCTGCAACCGGTTCCCTTGGTGCTAGATGAACGAACGTCTCTCCACTTGCTCAGTTCTGAGAGATAAATGTGTGTGAAAGCCGTCCTTCACCTAGCTTGTTGGGAACACAAAGTTTCTTTTCAGTTGCACATTCCATTCCATACATATATACGGGGAGGTACTATCTCCAACTCGTTTTGACAGTGAAAACTGCAGGAACTTCAAACCGGCACTAGGAAACAGACTGAGAAAGCAGAGAAAAAGTGTCTCCTGCAACCCGTTCCCTTGGTGCTAGATGAACGAACGTCTCTCCACTTGATCAGTTCTGAGAGATAAGTGTGTGTGAAAGCCGTCCTTCACTTAGCTTGTTGGGAACACAAAGATTCTTTTCAGTTGTAAACTCCATTCCATACATATATATGGGGAGGTACTAGCTCCAACTCGGTTTTACAGTGAAAACTGCAGGAACTTCAAACCGGCACTAGGAAACAGACTGAGAAAGCAGAGAAAAAGTGTCTCCTGCAACCCGTTCCCTTGGTGCTAGATGAACGAACGTCTCTCCACTTGCTCAGTTCTGAGAGATAAGTGTGTGTGAAAGCCGTCCTTCACCTAGCTTGTTGGGAACACAAAGTTTCTTTTCAGTTGCAAACTCCATTCCTTACATATATATGGGGAGGTACTAGCTCCAACTCGGTTTGACAGTGAAAACTGCAGGAACTTCAAACCGGCACTAGGAAACAGACTGAGAAAGCAGAGAAAAAGTGTCTCCTGCAACCCGTTCCCTTGGTGCTAGATGAACGAACGTCTCTCCACTTGCTCAGTTCTGAGAGATAAGTGTGTGTGAAAGCCGTCCTTCACGTAGCTTGTTGGGAACACAAAGAATCTTTTCAGTTGTAAACTCCATTCCATACATATATATGGGGAGGTACTAGCTCCAACTCGGTTTGACAGTGAAAACTGCAGGAACTTCAAACCGGCAGAAGGAAACAGACTGAGAAAGCAGAGAAAAAGTGTCTCCTGCAACCCGTTACCTTGGTGCTAGATGAACGAACGTCTCTCCACTTGCTCAGTTCTGAGAGATAATTGTGTGTGAAAGCCGTCCTTCACCTAGCTTGTTGGGAACACAAAGTTTCTTTTCAGTTGTAAACTCCATTCCATACATATATATGGGGAGGTACTAGCTCCAACTCGGTTTGACAGTGAAAACTGCAGGAATTTCAAACCGGCACTAGGAAACAGACTGAGAAAGCAGAGAAAAAGTGTCTCCTGCAACCCGTTCCCTTGGTGCTAGATGAACGAACGTCTCTCCACTTGCTCAGTTCTGAGAGATAAGTGTGTGTGAAAGCCGTCCTTCACGTAGCTTGTTGGGAACACAAAGAATCTTTTCAGTTGTAAACTCCATTCCATACATATATATGGGGAGGTACTAGCTCCAACTCGGTTTGACAGTGAAAACTGCAGGAACTTCAAACCGGCAGAAGGAAACAGACTGAGAAAGCAGAGAAATAGTGTCTCCTGCAACCCGTTCCCTTGGTGCTAGATGAACGAACGTCTCTCCACTTGCTCAGTTCTGAGAGATAATTGTGTGTGAAAGCCGTCCTTCACCTAGCTTGTTGGGAACACAAAGTTTCTTTTCAGTTGTAAACTCCATTCCATACATATATATGGGGAGGTACTAGCTCCAACTCGGTTTGACAGTGAAAACTGCAGGAACTTCAAACCGGCACTAGGAAACAGACTGAGAAAGCAGAGAAAAAGTGTCTCCTGCAACCCGTTCCCTTGGTGCTAGATGAACGAACGTCTCTCCACTTGCTCAGTTCTGAGAGATAAGTGTGTGTGAAAGCCGTCCTTCACGTAGCTTGTTGGGAACACAAAGAATCTTTTCAGTTGTAAACTCCATTCCATACATATATATGGGGAGGTACTAGCTCCAACTCGGTTTTACAGTGAAAACTGCAGGAACTTCAAACCGGCACAAGGAAACAGACTGAGAAAGCAGAGAAAAAGTGTCTGCTGCAAAACGTTCCCTTGGTGCTAGATGAACGAACGTCTCTCCACTTGCTCAGTTCTGAGAGATAAGTGTGTGTGAAAGCCGTCCTTCACGTAGCTTGTTGGGAACACAAAGAATCTTTTCAGTTGTAAACTCCATTCCATACATATATATGGGGATGTACTAGCTCCAACTCGGTTTGACAGTGAAAACTGCAGGAACTTCAAACCGGCACTAGGAAACAGACTGAGAAAGCCGAGAAAAAGTGTCTCCTGCAACCCGTTCCCTTGGTGCTAGATGAACGAACGTCTCTCCACTTGCTCAGTTCTGAGAGATATATGTGTGTGAAAGCCGTCCTTCACCTAGCTTGTTGGGAACACAAAGTTTCTTTTCAGTTGCAAATTCCATTCCATACATATATATGGGGAGGTACTATCTCCAACTCGTTTTGACAGTGAAAACTGCAGGAACTTCAAACCGGCACTAGGAAACAGACTGAGAAAGCAGAGAAAAAGTGTCTCCTGCAACCCGTTCCCTTGGTGCTAGATGAACGAACGTCTCTCCACTTGATCAGTTCTGAGAGATAAGTGTGTGTGAAAGCCGTCCTTCACGTAGCTTGTTGGGAACACAAAGATTCTTTTCAGTTGTAAACTCCATTCCATACATATATATGGTTAGGTACTAGCTCCAACTCAGTTTTACAGTGAAATCTGCAGGAACTTCAAACCGGCACTAGGAAACAGACTGAGAAAGCAGAGAAAAAGTGTCTCCTGCAACCCGTTCCCTTGGTGCTAGTTGAACGAACGTCTCTCCACTTGCTCAGTTCTGAGAGATAAGTGTGTGTGAAAGCCGTACTTCACATAGCTTTTTGGGAACACAAAGTTTCTTTTTTGTTGCAAACCCCATTCCATACATATATATGGGGATGTACTAGCTCCAACTCGATTTTACAGTGAAAACTGAAGGAACTTCAAACCGACACTAGGAAACAGACTGTGAAAGCAGAGAAAAAGTGTCTCCTGCAACCCGTTCCCTTGGTGCTAGATGAACGAACGTCTCTCCACTTGCTCAGTTCTGAGAGATAAGTGTGTGTGAAAGCAGTCCTTCACCTAGCTTGTTGGGAACACAAAGTTTCTTTTCAGTTGCAAACTCCATTCCATACATATATATGGGGAGGTACTAGCTCGAACTCGGTTTTACAGTGAAAAATGCAGGAACTTCAAACCGGCACTAGGAAACAGACTGAGAAAGCAGAGAAAAAGTGTCTACTGCAACCCGTTCCCTTGGTGCTAGATGAACGAACGTCTCTCCACTTGCTCAGTTCTGAGAGATAAGTGTGTGTGAAAGCCGTCCTTCACCTAGCTTGTTGGGAACACAAAGTTTCTTTTCAGTTGCAAACTCCATTCCATACATATATATGGGGATGTACTAGCTCCAACTCGGTTTTACAGTGAAAACTGCAGGAACTTCAAACCGGCACTAGGAAACAGACTGAGAAAGCAGAGAAAAAGTGTCTCCTGCAACCCGTTCCCTTGGTGCTAGATGAACGAACGTCTCTCCACTTGCTCAGTTCTGAGAGACAAGTGTGTGTGAAAGTCGTCCTTCACCTAGCTTGTTGGGAACACAAAGTTTCTTTTCAGTTGCAAACTCTATTCCATACATATATATGGGGAGGTACTAGCTCCAACTCGGTTTTAGAGTGAAAACTGCAGGAACTTCAAACCGGCACTAGGAAACAGACTGAGAAAGCAGAGAAAAATTGTCTCCTGCAACCCGTTCTCTTGGTGCTAGATGAACGAAAGTCTCTCCACTTGCTCAGTTCTGACAGACAAGTGTGTGTGAAAGTCGTCCTTCACCTTGCTTGTTGGGAACACAAAGTTTCTTTTCAGTTGCAAACTCTATTCCATACATGTATATGGGGAGGTACTAGCTCCAACTCGGTTTTACAGTGAAAACTGCAGGAACTTCAAACCGGCACTGGGAAAAAGACTGAGAAAGCAGAGAAAAAGTGTCCCCTGCAACCCGTTCCCTTGGTGCTAGATGAACGAACGTCTCTCCACTTGCTCAGTTCTGAGAGATAAGTGTGTGTGAAAGCCGTACTTCACCTAGCTTGTTGGGAACACAAAGTTTCTTTTCAGTTGCAAACTCCATTCCATACATATATATGGGGAGGTACTAGCTCCAAATCGGTTTGACAGTGAAAACTGCAGGAACTTCAAACCGGCACTAGGAAACAGACTGAGAAAGCAGAGAAAAAGTGTCTCCTGCAACCCGTTCCCTTGGTGCTAGATGAACGAACGTCTCTCCACTTGCTCAGTTCTGAGAGATAAGTGTGTGTGAAAGCCGTCCTTCACGTAGCTTGTTGGGAACACAAAGATTCTTTTCAGTTGTAAACTCCATTCCATACATATATATGGGGAGGTACTAGCTCCAACTCGGTTTTACAGTGAAAACTGCAGGAACTTCAAACCGGCACAAGGAAACAGACTGAGAAAGCAGAGAAAAAGTGTCACCTGCAAACCGTTCCCTTGGTGCTAGATGAACGAACGTCTCTCCACTTGCTCAGTTCTGAGAGATAAGTGTGTGTGAAAGCCGTCCTTCACATAGCTTGTTGGGAACACAAAGTTTCTTTTCAGTTGCAAACTCCATTCCATACATATATATGGGGATGTACTAGCTCCAAATCGGTTTGACAGTGAAAACTGCAGGAACTTCAAACCAGCACTAGGAAACAGACTGAGAAAGCCGAGAAAAAGTGTATCCTGCAACCGGTTCCCTTGGTGCTAGATGAACGAACGTCTCTCCACTTGCTCAGTTCTGAGAGATAAATGTGTGTGAAAGCCGTCCTTCACCTAGCTTGTTGGGAACACAAAGTTTCTTTTCAGTTGCACATTCCATTCCATACATATATACGGGGAGGTACTATCTCCAACTCGTTTTGACAGTGAAAACTGCAGGAACTTCAAACCGGCACTAGGAAACAGACTGAGAAAGCAGAGAAAAAGTGTCTCCTGCAACCCGTTCCCTTGGTGCTAGATGAACGAACGTCTCTCCACTTGATCAGTTCTGAGAGATAAGTGTGTGTGAAAGCCGTCCTTCACTTAGCTTGTTGGGAACACAAAGATTCTTTTCAGTTGTAAACTCCATTCCATACATATATATGGGGAGGTACTAGCTCCAACTCGGTTTTACAGTGAAAACTGCAGGAACTTCAAACCGGCACTAGGAAACAGACTGAGAAAGCAGAGAAAAAGTGTCTCCTGCAACCCGTTCCCTTGGTGCTAGATGAACGAACGTCTCTCCACTTGCTCAGTTCTGAGAGATAAGTGTGTGTGAAAGCCGTCCTTCACCTAGCTTGTTGGGAACACAAAGTTTCTTTTCAGTTGCAAACTCCATTCCTTACATATATATGGGGAGGTACTAGCTCCAACTCGGTTTGACAGTGAAAACTGCAGGAACTTCAAACCGGCACTAGGAAACAGACTGAGAAAGCAGAGAAAAAGTGTCTCCTGCAACCCGTTCCCTTGGTGCTAGATGAACGAACGTCTCTCCACTTGCTCAGTTCTGAGAGATAAGTGTGTGTGAAAGCCGTCCTTCACGTAGCTTGTTGGGAACACAAAGAATCTTTTCAGTTGTAAACTCCATTCCATACATATATATGGGGAGGTACTAGCTCCAACTCGGTTTGACAGTGAAAACTGCAGGAACTTCAAACCGGCAGAAGGAAACAGACTGAGAAAGCAGAGAAAAAGTGTCTCCTGCAACCCGTTACCTTGGTGCTAGATGAACGAACGTCTCTCCACTTGCTCAGTTCTGAGAGATAATTGTGTGTGAAAGCCGTCCTTCACCTAGCTTGTTGGGAACACAAAGTTTCTTTTCAGTTGTAAACTCCATTCCATACATATATATGGGGAGGTACTAGCTCCAACTCGGTTTGACAGTGAAAACTGCAGGAATTTCAAACCGGCACTAGGAAACAGACTGAGAAAGCAGAGAAAAAGTGTCTCCTGCAACCCGTTCCCTTGGTGCTAGATGAACGAACGTCTCTCCACTTGCTCAGTTCTGAGAGATAAGTGTGTGTGAAAGCCGTCCTTCACGTAGCTTGTTGGGAACACAAAGAATCTTTTCAGTTGTAAACTCCATTCCATACATATATATGGGGAGGTACTAGCTCCAACTCGGTTTGACAGTGAAAACTGCAGGAACTTCAAACCGGCAGAAGGAAACAGACTGAGAAAGCAGAGAAATAGTGTCTCCTGCAACCCGTTCCCTTGGTGCTAGATGAACGAACGTCTCTCCACTTGCTCAGTTCTGAGAGATAATTGTGTGTGAAAGCCGTCCTTCACCTAGCTTGTTGGGAACACAAAGTTTCTTTTCAGTTGTAAACTCCATTCCATACATATATATGGGGAGGTACTAGCTCCAACTCGGTTTGACAGTGAAAACTGCAGGAACTTCAAACCGGCACTAGGAAACAGACTGAGAAAGCAGAGAAAAAGTGTCTCCTGCAACCCGTTCCCTTGGTGCTAGATGAACGAACGTCTCTCCACTTGCTCAGTTCTGAGAGATAAGTGTGTGTGAAAGCCGTCCTTCACGTAGCTTGTTGGGAACACAAAGAATCTTTTCAGTTGTAAACTCCATTCCATACATATATATGGGGAGGTACTAGCTCCAACTCGGTTTTACAGTGAAAACTGCAGGAACTTCAAACCGGCACAAGGAAACAGACTGAGAAAGCAGAGAAAAAGTGTCTGCTGCAAAACGTTCCCTTGGTGCTAGATGAACGAACGTCTCTCCACTTGCTCAGTTCTGAGAGATAAGTGTGTGTGAAAGCCGTCCTTCACGTAGCTTGTTGGGAACACAAAGAATCTTTTCAGTTGTAAACTCCATTCCATACATATATATGGGGATGTACTAGCTCCAACTCGGTTTGACAGTGAAAACTGCAGGAACTTCAAACCGGCACTAGGAAACAGACTGAGAAAGCCGAGAAAAAGTGTCTCCTGCAACCCGTTCCCTTGGTGCTAGATGAACGAACGTCTCTCCACTTGCTCAGTTCTGAGAGATATATGTGTGTGAAAGCCGTCCTTCACCTAGCTTGTTGGGAACACAAAGTTTCTTTTCAGTTGCAAATTCCATTCCATACATATATATGGGGAGGTACTATCTCCAACTCGTTTTGACAGTGAAAACTGCAGGAACTTCAAACCGGCACTAGGAAACAGACTGAGAAAGCAGAGAAAAAGTGTCTCCTGCAACCCGTTCCCTTGGTGCTAGATGAACGAACGTCTCTCCACTTGATCAGTTCTGAGAGATAAGTGTGTGTGAAAGCCGTCCTTCACGTAGCTTGTTGGGAACACAAAGATTCTTTTCAGTTGTAAACTCCATTCCATACATATATATGGTTAGGTACTAGCTCCAACTCGGTTTTACAGTGAAATCTGCAGGAACTTCAAACCGGCACTAGGAAACAGACTGAGAAAGCAGAGAAAAAGTGTCTCCTGCAACCCGTTCCCTTGGTGCTAGTTGAACGAACGTCTCTCCACTTGCTCAGTTCTGAGAGATAAGTGTGTGTGAAAGCCGTACTTCACATAGCTTTTTGGGAACACAAAGTTTCTTTTTTGTTGCAAACCCCATTCCATACATATATATGGGGATGTACTAGCTCCAACTCGATTTTACAGTGAAAACTGAAGGAACTTCAAACCGACACTAGGAAACAGACTGTGAAAGCAGAGAAAAAGTGTCTCCTGCAACCCGTTCCCTTGGTGCTAGATGAACGAACGTCTCTCCACTTGCTCAGTTCTGAGAGATAAGTGTGTGTGAAAGCAGTCCTTCACCTAGCTTGTTGGGAACACAAAGTTTCTTTTCAGTTGCAAACTCCATTCCATACATATATATGGGGAGGTACTAGCTCGAACTCGGTTTTACAGTGAAAAATGCAGGAACTTCAAACCGGCACTAGGAAACAGACTGAGAAAGCAGAGAAAAAGTGTCTACTGCAACCCGTTCCCTTGGTGCTAGATGAACGAACGTCTCTCCACTTGCTCAGTTCTGAGAGATAAGTGTGTGTGAAAGCCGTCCTTCACCTAGCTTGTTGGGAACACAAAGTTTCTTTTCAGTTGCAAACTCCATTCCATACATATATATGGGGATGTACTAGCTCCAACTCGGTTTTACAGTGAAAACTGCAGGAACTTCAAACCGGCACTAGGAAACAGACTGAGAAAGCAGAGAAAAAGTGTCTCCTGCAACCCGTTCCCTTGGTGCTAGATGAACGAACGTCTCTCCACTTGCTCAGTTCTGAGAGACAAGTGTGTGTGAAAGTCGTCCTTCACCTAGCTTGTTGGGAACACAAAGTTTCTTTTCAGTTGCAAACTCTATTCCATACATGTATATGGGGAGGTACTAGCTCCAACTCGGTTTTACAGTGAAAACTGCAGGAACTTCAAACCGGCACTGGGAAAAAGACTGAGAAAGCAGAGAAAAAGCGTCTCCTGCAACCCGTTCCCTTGGTGCTAGATGAACGAACTTCTCTCCACTTGCTCAGTTCTGAGAGATAAGTGTGTGTGAAAGCCGTACTTCACCTAGCTTGTTGGGAACACAAAGTTTCTTTTCAGTTGCAAACTCCTTTCCATACATATATATGGGGAGGTACTAGCTCCAACTCGGTTTGACAGTGAAAACTGCAGGAACTTCAAACCGGCACTAGGAAACAGACTGAGAATGCAGAGAAAAAGTGTCTCCTGCAACCCGTTCCCTTGGTGCTAGATGAACGAACGTCTCTCCACTTGCTCAGTTCTGAGAGATAAGTGTGTGTGAAAGCCGTCCTTCACGTAGCTTGTTGGGAACACAAAGATTCTTTTCAGTTGTAAACTCCATTCCATACATATATATGGGGAGGTACTAGCTCCAACTCGGTTTGACAGTGAAAACTGCAGGAACTTCAAACAGGCACTAGGAAACAGACTGAGAAAGCAGAGAAAAAGTGTCTCCTGCAACCCGTTCCCTTGGTGCTAGATGAACGAACGTCTCTCCACTTGCTCAGTTCTGAGAGATAATTGTGTGTGAAAGCCGTCCTTCACGTAGCTTGTTGGGAACACAAAGATTCTTTTCAGTTGTAAACTCAATTCCATACATATATATGGGGAGGTACTAGCTCCAACACGGTTTTACAATGAAAACTGCAGGAACTTCAAACCGGCACTAGGAAACAGACTGAGAAAGCCGTGAAAAAGTGTATCCTGCAACCGGTTCCCTTGGTGCTAGATGAACGAACGTCTCTCCACTTGCTCAGTTCTGAGAGATAAGTGTGTGTGAAAGCCGTTCTTCACCTAGCTTGTTGGGAACACAAAGTTTCTTTTCAGTTGCAAACTCCATTCCATACATATATATGGGGAGGTACTAGCTCCAACTCGGTTTTGCAGTGAAAACTGCAGGAAATTCAAACCGGCACTAGGAAACAGACTGAGAAAGCAGAGAAAAAGTGTCTCATGCAACCCGTTCCCTTGGTGCTAGATGAACGAACGTCTCTCCACTTGCTCAGTTCTGAGAGATAAGTGTGTGTGAAAGCCGTACTTCACCTAGCTTGTTGGGAACACAAAGTTTCTTTTCAGTTGCAAACTCCATTCCAAACATATATATGGGTAGGTACTACCTCCAACTCGGTTTAAGAGTGAAAACTGCAGGAACTTCAAACCGGCACTAGGAAACAGACTGAGAAAGCAGAGAAAAAGTGTCTCCTGCAAACCGTTCCCTTCGTGCTAGATGAACGAACGTCTCTCCACTTGCTCAGTTCTGAGAGATAAGTGTGTGTGAAAGCCGTCCTTCACCTAGCTTGTTGGGAACACAAAGATTCTTTTCAGTTGCAAACTCCTTTCCATACATATATATGGGGAGGTACTAGCTCCAACTCTGTTTTTCAGTGAAAACTGCAGGAACTTCAAACCGGCACTAGGAAACAGATTGAGAAGCAGAGAAAAAGTGTATCCTGCAACCCGTTCCCTTGGTGCTAGATGAACAAACGTCTCTCCACTTTCTCAGTTCTGAGAGATATGTGTGTGTGAAAGCCGTCCTTCACCTAGCTTGTTGGGAAAACAAAGTTTCTTTTCAGTTGCAAAATGCATTCCATACATATATATGGGTAGGTACTAGCTCCAACTCGGTTTACAGTGAAAACTGCAGGAACTTCAAACCGGCACTAGGAAACAGACTGAGAAAGCAGAGAAAAAGTGTCTCCTGCAACCCGTTCCCTTGGTGCTAGATGAACGAACGTCTCTCCACTTGCTCAGTTCTGAGAGATAAGTGTGTGTGAAAGCCGTCCTTCACCTAGCTTGTTGGGAACACAAAGATTCTTTTCAGTTGCAAACTCCATTCCATACATATATATGGGGAGGTACTACCTCCAACTCGGTTTTACAGTGAAAACTGCAGGAACTTCAAACCGGCACTAGGAAACAGAGTGAGAAAGAAGAGAAAAAGTGTCTCCTGCAACCCGTTCCCTTGGTGCTAGATGAACGAACGTCTCTCCACTTGCTCAGTTCTGAGAGATAAGTGTGTGTGAAAGCCGTCCTTCACATAGCTTGCTGCTTACACAAATTTTCTTTTCAGTTGCAAACTCCATTCCATACATATATATGGGGAGGTACTAGCTCCAACTCGGTTTTACAGTGAAAACTGCAGGAACTTCAAACCGGCACTAGGAAACAGACTGAGAAAGCAGAGAAAAAGTGTCTCCTGCAACCCGTTCCCTTGGTGCTAGATGAACGAACGTCTCTCCACTTGCTCAGATCTGAGAGGTAAGTGTGTGTGAAAGCAGTCCTTCACCTAGCTTGTTGGGAACACAAAGTTTCTTTTCAGTTGCAAACTACATTCCATACATGTATATGGGGAGGTACAAGCTCCAACTCGGTTTGACAGTGTAAACTGCAGGAACTTCAAACCGACACTAGGAAACAGACTGAGAAAGCAGAGAAAATGTGTCTCCTGCAACCCGTTCCCTTGGTGCTAGATGAACGAACGTCTCTCCACTTACTCAGTTCTGAGAGATAAGTGTGTGTGAAAGCCGTCCTTCACCTAGATTTTTGGGAAAAGAAAGTTTCTTTTCAGTTGCAAACTCCATTCCATACATATATATGGGGAGGTACTAGCTCCAACCCGGTTTTACAGTGAAAACTGCAGGAACTTCAAACCGGCACTAGGAAACAAACTGAGAAAGCAGAGAAATAGTGTCTCCTGCAACCCTTTCCGTTGTTGCTAGATGAACGAACGTCTCTCCACTTGCTCAGTTCTGAGAGATAAGTGTGTGTGAAAGCCGTCCTTCACCTAGCTTGTTGGGAACACAAAGTTTATTTTCAGTTGCAAACTCCTTTCCATACATATATATGGGGAGGTACTAGGTCCAACTCGGTTTTACAGTGAAAACTGCAGGAACTTCAAACCGGCACTAGGAAACAGACTGAGAAAGCAGAGAAAAATTGTCTCCTGCAACCCGTTCTCTTGGTGCTAGGTGAACGAACGTCTCTCCACTTGCTCAGTTCTGAGAGACAAGTGTGTGTGAAAGTCGTACTTCACCTAGCTTGTTGGGAACACAAAGTTTCTTTTCAGTTGCAAACTCAATTCCATACATGTATATGGGGAGGTACAAGCTCCAAATCGGTTTTACAGTGAAAACTGCAGGAACTTCAAACCGGCACTGGGAAAAATACTGAGAAAGCAGAGAAAAAGCGTCTCCTGAAACCCGTTCCCTTGGTGCTAGATGAACGAACGTCTCTCCACTTGCTCAGTTCCTGAGAGATAAGTGTGTGTGAAAGCCGTACTTCACCTAGCTTGTTGGGAACACAAAGTTTCTTTTCAGTTGCAAACTCCATTCCATACATATATAAGGGGAGGTACTAGCTCCAACTCGGTTTGACAGTGAAAACTGCAGGAACTTCAAACCGGCACTAGGAAACAGACTGAGAAAGCAGAGAAAAAGTGTCTCCTGCAACCCGTTCCCTTGGTGCTAGATGAACGAACGTCTCTCCACTTGCTCAGTTCTGAGAGATAAGTGTGTGTGAAAGCCGTCCTTCACGTAGCTTGTTGGGAACACAAAGATTCTTTTCAGTTGTAAACTCCATTCCATACATATATATGGGGTGGTACTAGCTCCAACTCGGTTTTACAGTGAAAACTGCAGGAACTTCAAACCGGCACAAGGAAACAGACTGAGAAAGCAGAGAAAAAGTGTCTCCTGCAACCCGTTCCCTTGGTGCTAGATGAACGAACGTCTCTCCACTTGCTCAGATCTGAGAGATAAGTGTGTGTGAAAGCAGTCCTTCACCTAGCTTGTTGGGAACACAAAGTTTCTTTTCAGTTGCAAACTACATTCCATACATGTATATGGGGAGGTACAAGCTCCAACTCGGTTTGACAGTGTAAACTGCAGGAACTTCAAACCGACACTAGGAAACAGACTGAGAAAGCAGAGAAAATGTGTCTCCTGCAACCCGTTCCCTTGGTGCTAGATGAACGAACGTCTCTCCACTTACTCAGTTCTGAGAGATAAGTGTGTGTGAAAGCCGTCCTTCACCTAGATTTTTGGGAAAAGAAAGTTTCTTTTCAGTTGCAAACTCCATTCCATACATATATATGGGGAGGTACTAGCTCCAACCCGATTTTACAGTGAAAACTGCAGGAACTTCAAACCGGCACTAGGAAACAAACTGAGAAAGCAGAGAAATAGTGTCTCCTGCAACCCTTTCCGTTGTTGCTAGATGAACGAACGTCTCTCCACTTGCTCAGTTCTGAGAGATAAGTGTGTGTGAAAGCCGTCCTTCACCTAGCTTGTTGGGAACACAAAGTTTCTTTTCAGTTGCAAACTCCTTTCCATACATATATATGGGGAGGTACTAGGTCCAACTCGGTTTTACAGTGAAAACTGCAGGAACTTCAAACCGGCACTAGGAAACAGACTGAGAAAGCAGAGAAAAATTGTCTCCTGCAACCCGTTCTCTTGGTGCTAGATGAACGAACGTCTCTCCACTTGCTCAGTTCTGAGAGACAAGTGTGTGTGAAAGTCGTACTTCACCTAGCTTGTTGGGAACACAAAGTTTCTTTTCAGTTGCAAACTCAATTCCATACATGTATATGGGGAGGTACAAGCTCCAAATCGGTTTTACAGTGAAAACTGCAGGAACTTCAAACCGGCACTGGGAAAAATACTGAGAAAGCAGAGAAAAAGCGTCTCCTGAAACCCGTTCCCTTGGTGCTAGATGAACGAACGTCTCTCCACTTGCTCAGTTCCTGAGAGATAAGTGTGTGTGAAAGCCGTACTTCACCTAGCTTGTTGGGAACACAAAGTTTCTTTTCAGTTGCAAACTCCATTCCATACATATATAAGGGGAGGTACTAGCTCCAACTCGGTTTGACAGTGAAAACTGCAGGAACTTCAAACCGGCACTAGGAAACAGACTGAGAAAGCAGAGAAAAAGTGTCTCCTGCAACCCATTCCCTTGGTGCTAGATGAACGAACGTCTCTCCACTTGCTCAGTTCTGAGAGATAAGTGTGTGTGAAAGCCGTCCTTCACCTAGCTTGTTGGGAACACAAAGTTTCTTTTCAGTTGCAAACTCCTTTCCATACATATATATGGGGAGGTACTAGCTCCAACTCGGTTTTAGAGTGAAAACTGCAGGAACTTCAAACCGGCACTGGGAAAAAGACTGAGAAAGCAGAGAAAAAGTGTCCCCTGCAACCCGTTCCCTTGGTGCTAGATGAACGAACGTCTCTCCACTTGCTCAGTTCTGAGAGATAAGTGTGTGTGAAAGCCGTACTTCAAATAGCTTGTTGGGAACACAAAGTTTCTTTTCAGTTGCAAACTCCATTCCATACATATATATGGGGAGGTACTAGCTCCAAATCGGTTTGACAGTGAAAACTGCAGGAACTTCAAACCGGCACTAGGAAACAGACTGTGAAAGCAGAGAAAAAGTGTCTCCTGCAACCCGTTCCCTTGGTGCTAGATGAACGAACGTCTCTCAACTTGCTCAGTTCTGAGAGATAAGTGTGTGTGAAAGCCGTCCTTCACGTAGCTTGTTGGGAACACAAAGATTCTTTTCAGTTGTAAACTCCATTCCATACATATATATGGGGAGGTACTAGCTCCAACTCGGTTTTACAGTGAAAACTGCAGGAACTTGAAACCGGCACAAGGAAACAGACTGAGTAAGCAGAGAAAAAGTGTCACCTGCAAACCGTTCCCTTGGTGCTAGATGAACGAACGTCTCTCCACTTGCTCAGTTCTGAGAGATAAGTGTGTGTGAAAGCCGTCCTTCACATAGCTTGTTGGGAACACAAAGTTTCTTTTCAGTTGCAAACTCCATTCCATACATATATATGGGGATGTACTAGCTCCAAATCGGTTTGACAGTGAAAACTGCAGGAACTTCAAACCAGCACTAGGAAAAAGACTGAGAAAGCCGAGAAAAAGTGTATCCTGCAACCGGTTCCCTTGGTGCTAGATGAACGAACGTCTCTCCACTTGCTCAGTTCTGAGAGATAAATGTGTGTGAAAGCCGTCCTTCACCTAGCTAGTTGGGAACACAAAGTTTCTTTTCAGTTGCAAATTCCATTCCATACATATATACGGGGAGGTACTATCTCCAACTCGTTTTGACAGTGAAAACTGCAGGAACTTCAAACCGGCACTAGGAAACAGACTGAGAAAGCAGAGAAAAAGTGTCTCCTGCAACCCGTTCCCTTGGTGCTAGATGAACGAACGTCTCTCCACTTGATCAGTTCTGAGAGATAAGTGTGTGTGAAAGCCGTCCTTCACTTAGCTTGTTGGGAACACAAAGATTCTTTTCAGTTGTAAACTCCATTCCATACATATATATGGGGAGGTACAAGCTCCAACTCGGTTTTACAGTGAAAACTGCAGGAACTTCAAACCGGCACTAGGAAACAGACTGAGAAAGCAGAGAAAAAGTGTCTCCTGCAACCCGTTCCCTTGGTGCTAGATGAACGAACGTCTCTCCACTTGCTCAGTTCTGAGAGATAAGTGTGTGTGAAAGCCGTCCTTCACCTAGCTTGTTGGGAACACAAAGTTTCTTTTCAGTTGCAAACTCCATTCCTTACATATATATGGGGAGGTACTAGCTCCAACTCGGTTTGACAGTGAAAACTGCAGGAACTTCAAACCGGCACTAGGAAACAGACTGAGAAAGCAGAGAAAAAGTGTCTCCTGCAACCCGTTCCCTTGGTGCTAGATGAACGAACGTCTCTCCACTTGCTCAGTTCTGAGAGATAAGTGTGTGTGAAAGCCGTCCTTCACGTAGCTTGTTGGGAACACAAAGAATCTTTTCAGTTGTAAACTCCATTCCATACATATATATGGGGAGGTACTAGCTCCAACTCGGTTTGACAGTGAAAACTGCAGGAACTTCAAAACGGCAGAAGGAAACAGACTGAGAAAGCAGAGAAAAAGTGTCTCCTGCAACCCGTTCCCTTGGTGCTAGATGAACGAACGTCTCTCCACTTGCTCAGTTCTGAGAGATAATTGTGTGTGAAAGCCGTCCTTCACCTAGCTTGTTGGGAACACAAAGTTTCTTTTCAGTTGTAAACTCCATTCCATACATATATATGGGGAGGTACTAGCTCCAACTCGGTTTGACAGTGAAAACTGCAGGAATTTCAAACCGGCACTAGGAAACAGACTGAGAAAGCAGAGAAAAAGTGTCTCCTGCAACCCGTTCCCTTGGTGCTAGATGAACGAACGTCTCTCCACTTGCTCAGTTCTGAGAGATAAGTGTGTGTGAAAGCCGTCCTTCACGTAGCTTGTTGGGAACACAAAGAATCTTTTCAGTTGTAAACTCCATTCCATACATATAAATGGGGAGGTACTAGCTCCAACTCGGTTTTACAGTGAAAACTGCAGGAACTTCAAACCGGCACAAGGAAACAGACTGAGAAAACAGAGAAAAAGTGTCTCCTGCAAAACGTTCCCTTGGTGCTAGATGAACGAAGGTCTCTCCACTTGCTCAGTTCTGAGAGATAAGTGTGTGTGAAAGCCGTCCTTCACCTAGCTTGTTGGGAACACAAAGTTTCTTTTCAGTTGCAAACTCCATTCCATAAATATATATGGGGATGTACTAGCTCCAACTCGGTTTGACAGTGAAAACGGCAGGAACTTCAAACCGGCACTAGGAAACAGACTGAGAAAGCAGAGAAATAGTGTCTCCTGCAACCCGTTCCCTTGGTGCTAGATGAACGAACGTCTCTCCACTTGCTCAGTTCTGAGAGATAAGTGTGTGTGAAAGCCGTCCTTCACGTAGCTTGTTGGGAACACAAAGAATCTTTTCAGTTGTAAACTCCATTCCATACATATATATGGGGAGGTACTAGCTCCAACTCGGTTTGACAGTGAAAACTGCAGGAACTTCAAACCGGCAGAAGGAAACAGACTGAGAAAGCAGAGAAAATGTGTCTCCTGCAACCCGTTCCCTTGGTGCTAGATGAACGAACGTCTCTCCATTTGCTCAGTTCTGAGAGATAATTGTGTGTGAAAGCCGTCCTTCACCTAGCTTGTTGGGAACACAAAGTTTCTTTTCAGTTGTAAACTCCATTCCATACATATATATGGGGAGGTACTAGCTCCAACTCGGTTTGACAGTGAAAACTGCAGGAACTTCAAACCGGCACTAGGAAACAGACTGAGAAAGCAGAGAAAAAGTGTCTCCTGCAACCCGTTCCCTTGGTGCTAGATGAACGAACGTCTCTCCACTTGCTCAGTTCTGAGAGATAAGTGTGTGTGAAAGCCGTCCTTCACGTAGCTTGTTGGGAACACAAAGAATCTTTTCAGTTGTAAACTCCATTCCATACATATATATGGGGAGGTACTAGCTCCAACTCGGTTTTACAGTGAAAACTGCAGGAACTTCAAACCGGCACAAGGAAACAGACTGAGAAAGCAGAGAAAAAGTGTCTCCTGCAAAACGTTCCCTTGGTGCTAGATGAACGAACGTCTCTCCACTTGCTCAGTTCTGAGAGATAAGTGTGTGTGAAAGCCGTCCTTCACCTAGCTTGTTGGGAACACAAAGTTTCTTTTCAGTTGCAAACTCCATTCCATAAATATATATGGGGATGTACTAGCTCCAACACGGTTTGACAGTGAAAACTGCAGGAACTTCAAACCGGCACTAGGAAACAGACTGAGAAAGCCGAGAAAAAGTGTCTCCTGCAACCCGTTCCCTTGGTGCTAGATGAACGAACGTCTATCCACTTGCTCAGTTCTGAGAGATATATGTGTGTGAAAGCCGTCCTTCACCTAGCTTGTTGGGAACACAAAGTTTCTTTTCAGTTGCAAACTCCATTCCATACATATATATGGGTAGGTACTAGCTCCAACTCGGTTTTACAGTGAAATCTGCAGGAACTTCAAACCGGCACTAGGAAACAGACTGAGAAAGCAGAGAAAAAGTGTCTCCTGCAACCCATTCCCTTGGTGCTAGATGAACGAACGTCTCTCCACTTGCTCAGTTCTGAGAGATAAGTGTGTGTGAAAGCCGGCCTTCACCTAGCTTGTTGGGAACACAAAGTTTCTTTTCAGTTGCAAACTCCATTCCTTACATATATATGGGGATGTACTAGCTCCAACTCGGTTTGACAGTGAAAACTGCAGGAACTTCAAACCGGCACTAGGAAACAGACTGAGAAAGCCGAGAAAAAGTGTCTCCTGCAACCCGTTCCCTTGGTGCTAGTTGAACGAACGTCTCTCCACTTGCTCAGTTCTGAGAGATAAATGTGTGTGAAAGCCGTACTTCACATAGCTTGTTGGGAACACAAAGTTTCTTTTCAGTTGCAAACTCCATTCCATACATGTATTTGGGGAGGTACAAGCTCCCAACTCGGTTTGAAAGTGTAAACTGCAGGAACTTCAAACCGGCACTAGGAAACAGACTGAGAAAGCAGAGAAAAAGTGTCTCCTGCAACCCGTTCCCTTGGTGCTAGATGAACGAACGTCTCTCCACTTACTCAGTTCTGAGAGATAAGTGTGTGTGCAAGCCGTCCTTCACCTAGATTGTTGGGAACAGAAAGTTTCTTTTCAGATGCAAACTCCATTCCATACATATATATGGGGAGGTACAAGCTCCAACTCGGTTTTACAGTGAAAACTGCAGGAACTTCAAACCGGCACTAGGAAACAGACTGAGAAAGCAGAGAAAAAGTGTCTCCTGCAACCCGTTCCCTTGGTGCTAGATGAACGAACGTCTCTCCACTTGCTCAGTTCTGAGAGATAAGTGTGTGTGAAAGCCGTCCTTCACCTAGCTTGTTGGGAACACAAAGTTTCTTTTCAGTTGCAAACTCCATTCCTTACATATATATGGGGAGGTACTAGCTCCAACTCGGTTTGACAGTGAAAACTGCAGGAACTTCAAACCGGCACTAGGAAACAGACTGAGAAAGCAGAGAAAAAGTGTCTCCTGCAACCCGTTCCCTTGGTGCTAGATGAACGAACGTCTCTCCACTTGCTCAGTTCTGAGAGATAAGTGTGTGTGAAAGCCGTCCTTCACGTAGCTTGTTGGGAACACAAAGAATCTTTTCAGTTGTAAACTCCATTCCATACATATATATGGGGAGGTACTAGCTCCAACTCGGTTTGACAGTGAAAACTGCAGGAACTTCAAACCGGCAGAAGGAAACAGACTGAGAAAGCAGAGAAAAAGTGTCTCCTGCAACCCGTTCCCTTGGTGCTAGATGAACGAACGTCTCTCCACTTGCTCAGTTCTGAGATATAATTGTGTGTGAAAGCCGTCCTTCACCTAGCTTGTTGGGAACACAAAGTTTCTTTTCAGTTGTAAACTCCATTCCATACATATATATGGGGAGGTACTAGCTCCAACTCGGTTTGACAGTGAAAACTGCAGGAATTTCAAACCGGCACTAGGAAACAGACTGAGAAAGCAGAGAAAAAGTGTCTCCTGCAACCCGTTCCCTTGGTGCTAGATGAACGAACGTCTCTCCACTTGCTCAGTTCTGAGAGATAAGTGTGTGTGAAAGCCGTCCTTCACGTAGCTTGTTGGGAACACAAAGAATCTTTTCAGTTGTAAACTCCATTCCATACATATAAATGGGGAGGTACTAGCTCCAACTCGGTTTTACAGTGAAAACTGCAGGAACTTCAAACCGGCACAAGGAAACAGACTGAGAAAGCAGAGAAAAAGTGTCTCCTGCAAAACGTTCCCTTGGTGCTAGATGAACGAAGGTCTCTCCACTTGCTCAGTTCTGAGAGATAAGTGTGTGTGAAAGCCGTCCTTCACCTAGCTTGTTGGGAACACAAAGTTTCTTTTCAGTTGCAAACTCCATTCCATAAATATATATGGGGATGTACTAGCTCCAACTCGGTTTGACAGTGAAAACTGCAGGAACTTCAAACCGGCACTAGGAAACAGACTGAGAAAGCAGAGAAATAGTGTCTCCTGCAACCCGTTCCCTTGGTGCTAGATGAACGAACGTCTCTCCACTTGCTCAGTTCTGAGAGATAAGTGTGTGTGAAAGCCGTCCTTCACGTAGCTTGTTGGGAACACAAAGAATCTTTTCAGTTGTAAACTCCATTCCATACATATATATGGGGAGGTACTAGCTCCAACTCGGTTTGACAGTGAAAACTGCAGGAACTTCAAACCGGCAGAAGGAAACAGACTGAGAAAGCAGAGAAAATGTGTCTCCTGCAACCCGTTCCCTTGGTGCTAGATGAACGAACGTCTCTCCACTTGCTCAGTTCTGAGAGATAATTGTGTGTGAAAGCCGTCCTTCACCTAGCTTGTTGGGAACACAAAGTTTCTTTTCAGTTGTAAACTCCATTCCATACATATATATGGGGAGGTACTAGCTCCAACTCGGTTTGACAGTGAAAACTGCAGGAACTTCAAACCGGCACTAGGAAACAGACTGAGAAAGCAGAGAAAAAGTGTCTCCTGCAACCCGTTCCCTTGGTGCTAGATGAACGAACGTCTCTCCACTTGCTCAGTTCTGAGAGATAAGTGTGTGTGAAAGCCGTCCTTCACGTAGCTTGTTGGGAACACAAAGAATCTTTTCAGTTGTAAACTCCATTCCATACATATATATGGGGAGGTACTAGCTCCAACTCGGTTTTACAGTGAAAACTGCAGGAACTTCAAACCGGCACAAGGAAACAGACTGAGAAAGCCGAGAAAAAGTGTCTCCTGCAACCCGTTCCCTTGGTGCTAGATGAACGAACGTCTCTCCACTTGCTCAGTTCTGAGAGATATATGTGTGTGAAAGCCGTCCTTCACCTAGCTTGTTGGGAACACAAAGTTTCTTTTCAGTTGCAAACTCCATTCCATACATATATATGGGTAGGTACTAGCTCCAACTCGGTTTTACAGTGAAATCTGCAGGAACTTCAAACCGGCACTAGGAAACAGACTGAGAAAGCAGAGAAAAAGTGTCTCCTGCAACCCATTCCCTTGGTGCTAGATGAACGAACGTCTCTCCACTTGCTCAGTTCTGAGAGATAAGTGTGTGTGAAAGCCGGCCTTCACCTAGCTTGTTGGGAACACAAAGTTTCTTTTCAGTTGCAAACCCCATTCCTTACATATATATGGGGATGTACTAGCTCCAACTCGGTTTGACAGTGAAAACTGCAGGAACTTCAAACCGGCACTAGGAAACAGACTGAGAAAGCCGAGAAAAAGTGTCTCCTGCAACCCGTTCCCTTGGTGCTAGTTGAACGAACGTCTCTCCACTTGCTCAGTTCTGAGAGATAAATGTGTGTGAAAGCCGTACTTCACATAGCTTGTTGGGAACACAAAGTTTCTTTTCAGTTGCAAACTCCATTCCATACATGTATTTGGGGAGGTACAAGCTCCAACTCGGTTTGACAGTGTAAACTGCAGGAACTTCAAACCGTCACTAGGAAACAGACTGAGAAAGCAGAGAAAAAGTGTCTCCTGCAACCCGTTCCCTTGGTGCTAGATGAACGAAAGTCTCTCCACTTACTCAGTTCTGAGAGATAAGTGTGTGTGCAAGCCGTCCTTCACCTAGATTGTTGGGAACAGAAAGTTTCTTTTCAGATGCAAACTCCATTCCATACATATATATGGGGAGGTACTAGCTCCAAATCGGTTTTACAGTGAAAACTGCAGGAACTTCAAACCGGCACTAGGAAACAGACTGAGAAAGCAGAGAAATAGTGTCTCCTGCAACCCGTTCCCTTGGTGCTAGATGAACGAACGTCTCTCCACTTGCTCAGTTCTGAGAGATATATGTGTGTGAAAGCCGTCCTTCACCTAGCTTGTTGGGAACACAAAGTTTCTTTTCAGTTGCAAATTCCATTCCATACATATATATGGGGAGGTACTATCTCCAACTCTTTTTGACAGTGAAAACTGCAGGAACTTCAAACCGGCACTAGGAAACAGACTGAGAAAGCAGAGAAAAAGTGTCTCCTGCAACCCGTTCCCTTGGTGCTAGATGAACGAACGTCTCTCCACTTGATCAGTTCTGAGAGATAAGTGTGTGTGAAAGCCGTCCTTCACGTAGCTTGTTGGGAACACAAAGATTCTTTTCAGTTGTAAACTCCATTCCATACATATATATGGGTAGGTACTAGCTCCAACTCGGTTTTACAGTGAAATCTGCAGGAACTTCAAACCGGCACTAGGAAACAGACTGAGAAAGCAGAGAAAAAGTGTCTCCTGCAACCCGTTCCCTTGGTGCTAGATGAACGAACGTCTCTCCACTTGCTCAGTTCTGAGAGATAAGTGTGTGTGAAAGCCGTCCTTCACCTAGCTTGTTGGGAACACAAAGTTTCTTTTCAGTTGCAAACTCCATTCCTTACATATATATGGGGATGTACTAGCTCCAACTCGGTTTGACAGTGAAAACTGCAGGAACTTCAAACCGGCACTAGGAAACAGACTGAGAAAGCCGAGAAAAAGTGTCTCCTGCAACCCGTTCCCTTGGTGCTAGTTGAACGAACGTCTCTCCACTTGCTCAGTTCTGAGAGATAAGTGTGTGTGAAAGCCGTACTTCACATAGCTTGTTGGGAACACAAAGTTTCTTTTTTGTTGCAAACCCCATTCCATACATATATATGGGGATGTACTAGCTCCAACTCGATTTTACAGTGAAAACTGAAGGAACTTCAAACCGACACTAGGAAACAGACTGAGAAAGCAGAGAAAAAGTGTCTCCTGCAACCCGTTCCCTTGGTGCTAGATGAACGAACGTCTCTCCACTTGCTCAGTTCTGAGAGATAAGTGTGTGTGAAAGCAGTCCTTCACCTAGCTTGTTGGGAACACAAAGTTTCTTTTCAGTTGCAAACTCCATTCCATACATGTATTTGGGGAGGTACAAGCTCCAACTCGGTTTGACAGTGTAAACTGCAGGAACTTCAAACCGGCACTAGGAAACAGACTGAGAAAGCAGAGAAAAAGTGTCTCCTGCAACCCGTTCCCTTGGTGCTAGATGAACGAACGTCTCTCCACTTACTCAGTTCTGAGAGATAAGTGTGTGTGCAAGCCGTCCTTCACCTAGATTGTTGGGAACAGAAAGTTTCTTTTCAGATGCAAACTCCATTCCATACATATATATGGGGAGGTACTAGCTCCAAATCGGTTTTAAAGTGAAAACTGCAGGAACTTCAAACCGGCACTAGGAAACAGACTGAGAAAGCAGAGAAATAGTGTCTCCTGCAACCCGTTCCGTTGTTGCTAGATGAACGAACGTCTCTCCACTTGCTCAGTTCTGAGAGATAAGTGTGTTTGAAAGCCGTCCTTCACCTAGCTTTTTGGGAACAGAAAGTTTCTTTTCAGTTGCAAACTCCATTCCATACATATATATGGGGAGGTACTAGCTCCAACTCGGTTTTACAGTGAAAACTGCAGGAACTTCAAACCGGCACTAGGAAACAGACTGAGAAAGCAGAGAAAAATAGTCTCCTGCAACCCGTTCTCTTGGTGCTAGATGAACGAACGTCTTTCCACTTGCTCAGTTCTGAGAGACAAATGTGTGTGAAAGTCGTCCTTCACCTAGCTTGTTGGGAACACAAAGTTTCTTTTCAGTTGCAAACTCTATTCCATACATGTATATGGAGAGGTACTAGCTCCAACTCGGTTTTACAGTGAAAACTGCAGGAATTCAAACCGGCACTGGGAAAAAGACTGAGAAAGCAGAGAAAAAGCGTCTCCTGCAACCCGTTTCCTTGGTGCTAGATGAACGAAAGTCTCTCCACTTGCTCAGTTCTGAGAGATAAGTGTGTGTGAAAGCCGTACTTCACCTAGCTTGTTGGGAACACAAAGTTTCTTTTCAGTTGCAAACTCCATTCCATACATATATATGGGGAGGTACTAGCTCCAACTCGGTTTGACAGTGAAAACTGCAGGAACTTCAAACCGGCACTAGGAAACAGACTGAGAAAGCAGAGAAAAAGTGTCTCCTGCAACCCGTTCCCTTGGTGCTAGATGAACGAACGTCTCTCCACTTGCTCAGTTCTGAGAGATAAGTGTGTGTGAAAGCCGTCCTTCACGTAGCTTGTTGGGAACACAAAGATTCTTTTCAGTTGTAAACTCCATTCCATACATATATATGGGGAGGTACTAGCTCCAACTCGGTTTTACAGTGAAAACTGCAGGAACTTCAAACCGGCACAAGGAAACAGACTGAGAAAGCAGAGAAAAATTGTCTCCTGCAACCCGTTCTCTTGGTGCTAGATGAACGAACGTCTCTCCACTTGCTCAGTTCTGAGAGACAAGTGTGTGTGAAAGTCGTCCTTCACCTAGCTTGTTGGGAACACAAAGTTTCTTTTCAGTTGCAAACTCTATTCCATACATGTATATGGGGAGGTACTAGCTCCAACTCGGTTTTACAGTGAAAACTGCAGGAACTTCAAACCGGCACTAGGAAACAGACTGAGAAAGCAGAGAAAATGTGTCTCCTGCAACCCGTTCCCTTGGTGCTAGATGAACGAACGTCTCTCCACTTGCTCAGTTCTGAGAGATAAGTGTGTGTGAAAGCCGTTCTTCACCTAGCTTGTTGGGAACACAAAGTTTCTTTTCAGTTGCAAAATCCATTCCATACATATATATGGGGAGGTACTAGCTCCAACTCGGTTTTGCAGTGAAAACTGCAGGAAATTCAAACCGGCACTAGGAAACAGACTGAGAAAGCAGAGAAAAAGTGTCTCATGCAACCCGTTCCCTTGGTGCTAGATGAACGAACGTCTCTCCACTTGCTCAGTTCTGAGAGATAATTGTGTGTGAAAGCCGTCCTTCACCTAGCTTGTTGGGAACACAAAGTTTCTTTTCAGTTGCAAACTCCATTCCAAACATATATATGGGGAGGTACTACCTCCAACTCGGTTTAAGAGTGAAAACTGCAGGAACTTCAAACCGGCACTAGGAAACAGACTGAGAAAGCAGAGAAAAAGTGTCTCCTGCAAACCGTTCCCTTCGTGCTAGATGAACGAACGTCTCTCCACTTGCTCAGTTCTGAGAGATAAGTGTGTGTGAAAGCCGTCCTTCACCTAGCTTGTAGGGAACACAAAGATTCTTTTCATTTGCAAACTCCTTTCCATACATATATATGGGGAGGTACTAGCTCCAACTCTGTTTTTCAGTGAAAACTGCAGGAACTTCAAACCGGCACTAGGAAACAGATTGAGAAGCAGAGAAAAAGTGTATCCTGCAACCCGTTCCCTTGGTGCTAGATGAACAAACGTCTCTCCACTTTCTCAGTTCTGAGAGATATGTGTGTGTGAAAGCCGTCCTTCACCTAGCTTGTTGGGAAAACAAAGTTTCTTTTCAGTTGCAAAATGCATTCCATACATATATATGGGTAGGTACTAGCTCCAACTCGGTTTACAGTGAAAACTGCAGGAACTTCAAACCGGCACTAGGAAACAGACTGAGAAAGCAGAGAAAAAGTGTCTCCTGCAACCCGTTCCCTTGGTGCTAGATGAACGAACGTCTCTCCACTTGCTCAGTTCTGAGAGATAAGTGTGTGTGAAAGCCGTCCTTCACCTAGCTTGTTGGGAACACAAAGATTCTTTTCAGTTGCAAACTCCATTCCATACATATATATGGGGAAGTACTAACTCCAACTCGGTTTTGCAGTGAAAACTGCAGGAAATTCAAACCGGCACTAGGAAACAGACTGAGAAAGCAGAGAAAAAGTGTCTCATGCAACCCGTTCCCTTGGTGCTAGATGAACGAACGTCTCTCCACTTGCTCAGTTCTGAGAGATAAGTGTGTGTGAAAGCCGTACTTCACCTAGCTTGTTGGGAACACAAAGTTTCTTTTCAGTTGCAAACTCCATTCCAAACATATATATGGGGAGGTACTACCTCCAACTCGGTTTAAGAGTGAAAACTGCAGGAACATCAAACCGGCACTAGGAAACAGACTGAGAAAGCAGAGAAAAAGTGTCTCCTGCAAACCGTTCCCTTCGTGCTAGATGAACGAACGTCTCTCCACTTGCTCAGTTCTGAGAGATAAGTGTGTGTGAAAGCCGTCCTTCACCTAGCTTGTTGGGAACACAAAGATTCTTTTCAGTTGCAAACTCCTTTCCATACATATATATGGGGAGGTACTAGCTCCAACTCTGTTTTTCAGTGAAAACTGCAGGAACTTCAAACCGGCACTAGGAAACAGATTGAGAAGCAGAGAAAAAGTGTATCCTGCAACCCGTTCCCTTGGTGCTAGATGAACAAACGTCTCTCCACTTTCCCAGTTCTGAGAGATATGTGTGTGTGAAAGCCGTCCTTCACCTAGCTTGTTGGGAAAACAAAGTTTCTTTTCAGTTGCAAAATGCATTCCATACATATATATGGGTAGGTACTAGCTCCAACTCGGTTTACAGTGAAAACTGCAGGAACTTCAAACCGGCACTAGGAAACAGACTGAGAAAGCAGAGAAAAAGTGTCTCCTGCAACCCGTTCCCTTGGTGCTAGATGAACGAACGTCTCTCCACTTTCTCAGTTCTGAGAGATAAGTGTGTGTGAAAGCCGTCCTTCACCTAGCTTGTTGGGAACACAAAGATTCTTTTCAGTTGCAAACTCCATTCCATACATATATATGGGGAGGTACTACCTCCAACTCGGTTTTACAGTGAAAACTGCAGGAACTTCAAACCGGCACTAGGAAACAGAGTGAGAAAGAAGAGAAAAAGTGTCTCCTGCAACCCGTTCCCTTGGTGCTAGATGAACGAACGTCTCTCCACTTGCTCAGTTCTGAGAGATAAGTGTGTGTGAAAGCCGTCCTTCACATAGCTTGCTGCTTACACAAAGTTTCTTTTCAGTAGCAAACTCCATTCCATACATAAATATGGGGAGGTATTAGGTCCAACTCGGTTTTACAGTGAAAACTGCAGGAACTTCAAACCGGCACTAGGAAACAGACTGAGAAAGCAGAGAAAAATTGTCTCCTGCAACCCGTTCTCTTGGTGCTAGATGAACGAACGTCTCTCCACTTGCTCAGTTCTGAGAGACAAGTGTGTGTGAAAGTCGTACTTCACCTAGCTTGTTGGGAACACAAAGTTTCTTTTCAGTTGCAAACTCTATTCCATACATGTATATGGGGAGGTACAAGCTCCAACTCGGTTTTACAGTGAAAACTGCAGGAACTTCAAACCGGCACTGGGAAAAATACTGAGAAAGCAAAGAAAAAGCGTCTCCTGAAACCCGTTCCCTTGGTGCTAGATGAACGAACGTCTCTCCACTTGCTCAGTTCTGAGAGATAAGTGTGTGTGAAAGCCGTACTTCACCTAGCTTGTTGGGAACACAAAGTTTCTTTTCAGTTGCAAACTCCATTCCATACATAAATATGGGGAGGTACTAGCTCCAAATCGGTTTTACAGTGAAAACTGCAGGAACTTCAAACCGGCACTAGGAAACAGACTGAGAAAGCAGAGAAAAAGTGTCTCCTGCAACTCGTTCCCATGGTGCTAGATGAACGAACGTCTCTCCACTAGCTCAGTTCTGAGAGATAAGTGTGTGTGAAAGCCGTACTTCACCTAGCTTGTTGGGAACACAAAGTTTCTTTTCAGTTGCAAACTCCTTTCCATACATATATATGGGGAGGTACTAGCTCCAACTCGGTTTTACAGTGAAAACTGCAGGAACTTCAAACCGGCACTGGGAAAAAGACTGAGAAAGCAGAGAAAAAGTGTCCCCTGCAACCCGTTCCCTTGGTGCTAGATGAACGAACGTCTCTCCACTTGCTCAGTTCTGAGAGATAAGTGTGTGTGAAAGCCGTACTTCACCTAGCTTGTTGGGAACACAAAGTTTCTTTTCAGTTGCAAACTCCATTCCATACATATATATGGGGAGGTACTAGCTCCAAATCGGTTTGACAGTGAAAACTGCAGGAACTTCAAACCGGCACTAGGACACAGACTGAGAAAGCAGAGAAAAAGTGTCTCCTGCAACCCGTTCCCTTGGTGCTAGATGAACGAACGTCTCTCCACTTGCTCAGTTCTGAGAGATAAGTGTGTGTGAAAGCCGTACTTCACATAGCTTGTTGGGAACACAAAGTTTCTTTTCAGTTGCAAACTCCATTCCATACATATATATGGGGATGTACTAGCTCCAAATCGGTTTGACAGTGAAAACTGCAGGAACTTCAAACCGGCACTAGGAAACAGACTGAGAAAGCCGAGAAAAAGTGTATCCTGCAACCGGTTCCCTTGGTGCTAGATGAACGAACGTCTCTCCACTTACTCAGTTCTGAGAGATAATTGTGTGTGAAAGCCGTCCTTCACCTAGCTTGTTGGGAACAAAAAGTTTCTTTTCAGTTGCAAACTCCATTCCATACATATATATGGGGAGGTACTAGCTCCAACTCGGTTTTACAGTGAAAACTGCAGGAACTTCAAACCGGCACTAGGAAACAGACTGAGAAAGCAGAGAAAAATTGTCTCCTGCAACCCGTTCTCTTGGTGCAAGATGAACGAACGTCTCTCCACTTGCTCAGTTCTGAGAGATAAATGTGTGTGAAAGCCGTCCTTCACCTAGCTTGTTGGGAACACAAAGTTTCTTTTCAGTTGCAAACTCTATTCCATACATGTATATGGGGAGGTACTAGCTCCAACTCGGTTTTACAGTGAAAACTGCAGGAACTTCAAACCGGCACTAGGAAAAAGACTGAGAAAGCAGAGAAAAAGTGTATCCTGCAACCCGTTCCCTTGGTGCTAGATGAACGAACGTCTCTCCACTTGCTCAGTTCTGAGAGATAAGTGTGTGTGAAAGCCGTCCTTCAACTAGCTTGTTGGGAACACAAAGTTTCTTTTCAGTTGCAAACTCCATTCCATAAATATATATGGGGATGTACTAGCTCCAACTCGGTTTGACAGTGAAAACTGCAGGAACTTCAAACCGGCACTAGGAAACAGACTGAGAAAGCCGAGAAAAAGTGTCTCCTGCAACCCGTTCCCTTGGTGCTAGATGAACGAACGTCTCTCCACTTGCTCAGTTCTGAGAGATAAGTGTGTGTGAAAGCCGTCCTTCACTTAGCTTGTTGGGAACACAAAGATTCTTTTCAGTTGTAAACTCCATTCCATACATATATATGGGGAGGTACTAGCTCCAACACGGTTTTACAGTGAAAACTGCAGGAACTTCAAACCGGCAATAGGAAACAGACTGAGAAAGCAGAGAAAAAGTGTCTCCTGCAACCCGTTCCCTTGGTGCTAGATGAACGAACGTCTCTCCACTTGCTCAGTTCTGAGAGATATATGTGTGTGTGAAAGCCGTCCTTCACCAAGCTTGTTGGGAACACAAAGTTTCTTTTCAGTTGCAAACTCCATTCCTTACATATATATGGGGAGGTACTAGCTCCAACTCGGTTTGACAGTGAAAACTGCAGGAACTTCAAACCGGCACTAGGAAACAGACTGAGAAAGCAGAGAAAAAGTGTCTCCTGCAACCCGTTCCCTTGGTGCTAGATGAACGAACGTCTCTCCACTTGCTCAGTTCTGAGTGATAAGTGTGTGTGAAAGCCGTCCTTCACGTAGCTTGTTGGGAACACAAAGAATCTTTTCAGTTGTAAACTCCATTCCATACATATCTATGGGGAGGTACTAGCTCCAACTCGGTTTGACAGTGAAAACTGCAGGAACTTCAAACCGGCAGAAGGAAAAAAACTGAGAAAGCAGAGAAAAAGTGTCTCCTGCAACCCGTTCCCTTGGTGCTAAATGAACGAACGTCTCTCCACTTGCTCAGTTCTGAGAGATAATTGTGTGTGAAAGCCATCCTTCACTTAGCTTGTTGGGAACACAAAGTTTCTTTTCAGTTGTAAACTCCATTCCATACATATATATGGAGAGGTACTAGCTCCAACTCGGTTTGACTGTGAAAACTGCAGGAACTTCAAACCGGCACTAGGAAACAGACTGAGAAAGCAGAGAAAAACTGTCTCCTGCAACCCGTTCCCTTGGTGCTAGATGAACGAACGTCTCTCCACTTGCTCAGTTCTGAGAGATAAGTGTGTGTGAAAGCCGTCCTTCACGTAGCTTGTTGGGAACACAAAGAATCTTTTCAGTTGTAAACTCCATTCCATACATATATATGGGGAGGTTCTAGCTCCAACTCGGTTTTACAGTGAAAACTGCAGGAACTTCAAACCGGCACAAGGAAACAGACTGAGAAAGCAGAGAAAAAGTGTCTCCTGCAACCCGTTCCCTTGGTGCTAGATGAACGAACGTCTCTCCACTTGCTCAGTTCTGAGAGATAAGTGTGTTTGAAAGCCGTCCTTCACATAGCTTGTTGGGAACACAAAGTTTCTTTTCACATGCAAACTCCATTCCATAAATATATATGGGGATGTACTAGCTCCAACTCGGTTTGACAGTGAAAACTGCAGGAACTTCAAACCGGCACTAGGAAACAGACTGAGAAAGCCGAGAAAAATTGTCTCCTGCTACCCGTTCCCTTGGTGCTAGATGAACGAACGTCTCTCCACTTGCTCAGTTCTGAGAGATATATGTGTGTGAAAGCCGTCCTTCACCTAGCTTGTTGGGAACACAAAGTTTCTTTTCAGTTGCAAATTCCACTCCATACATATATATGGGGAGGTACTATCTCCAACTCGTTTTGACAGTGAAAACTGCAGGAACTTCAAACCGGCACTAGGAAACAGACTGAGAAAGCAGAGAAAAAGTGTCTCCTGCAACCCGTTCCCTTGGTGCTAGATGAACGAACGTCTCTCCACTTGATCAGTTCTGAGAGATAAGTGTGTGTGAAAGCCGTACTTCACGTAGCTTGTTGGGAACACAAAGATTCTTTTCAGTTGTAAACTCCATTCCATACATATATATGGGTAGGTACTAGCTCCAACTCGGTTTTACAGTGAAATCTGCAGGAACTTCAAACCGGCACTAGGAAACAGACTGAGAAAGCAGAGAAAAAGTGTCTCCTGCAACCCGTTCCCTTGGTGCTAGATGAACGAACGTCTCTCCACTTGCTCAGTTCTGAGAGATAAGTGTGTGTGAAAGCCGTCCTTCACCTAGCTTGTTGGGAACACAAAGTTTCTTTTCAGTTGCAAACTCCATTCCTTACATATATATGGGGATGTACTAGCTCCAACTCGGTTTGACAGTGAAAACTGCAGGATCTTCAAACCGGCACTAGGAAACAGAATGAGAAAGCCGAGAAAAAGTGTCTCCTGCAACCCGTTCCCTTGGTGCTAGTTCAACGAACGTCTCTCCACTTGCTCAGTTCTGAGAGATAAGTGTGTGTGAAAGCCGTACTTCACATAGCTTGTTGGGAACACAAAGTTTCTTTTTTGTTGCAAACCCCATTCCATACATATATATGGGGATGTACTAGCTCCAACTCGATTTTACAGTGAAAACTGAAGGAACTTCAAACCGACACTAGGAAACAGACTGAGAAAGCAGAGAAAAAGTGTCTCCTGCAACCCGTTCCCTTGGTGCTAGATGAACGAACGTCTCTCCACTTGCTCAGTTCTGAGAGATAAGTGTGTGTGAAAGCCGTCCTTCACTTAGCTTGTTGGGAACACAAAGATTCTTTTCAGTTGCAAACTCCATTCCATACATATATATGGGGAGGTACTAGCTCCAACTCGGTTTGAAAGTGAAAACTGCAGGAACTTCAAACCGGCACTAGGAAACAGACTGAGAAAGCAGAGAAAAAGTGTCTCCTGCAACCCGTTCCCTTGGTGCTAGATGAACGAACGTCTCTCCACTTGATCAGTTCTGAGAGATAAGTGTGTGTGAAAGCCGTCCTTCACCTAGCTTGTTGGGAACACAAAGTTTCTTTTCAGTTGCAAACTCCATTCCTTACATATATATGGGGATGTACTAGCTCCAACTCGGTTTGAAAGTGAAAACTGCAGGAACTTCAAACCGGCACTAGGAAACAGACTGAGAAAGCAGAGAAAAAGTGTCTCCTGCAACCCGTTCCCTTGGTGCTAGTTGAACGAACGTCTCTCCACTTGCTCAGTTCTGAGAGATAAGTGTGTGTGAAAGCCGTACTTCACATAGCTTGTTGGGAACACAAAGTTTCTTTTTTGTTGCAAACCCCATTCCATACATATATATGGGGAGGTACTAGCTCCAACTCGATTTTACAGTGAAAACTGAAGGAACTTCAAACCGACACTAGGAAACAGACTGAGAAAGCAGAGAAAAAGTGTCTCCTGCAACCCGTTCCCTTGGTGCTAGATGAACGAACGTCTCTCCACTTGCTCAGTTCTGAGAGATAAGTGTGTGTGAAAGCAGTCCTTCACCTAGCTTGTTGGGAACACAAAGTTTCTTTTCAGTTGCAAACTCCATTCCATACATGTATATGGGGAGGTACAAGCTCCAACTCGGTTTGACAGTGTAAACTGCAGGAACTTCAAACCGGCACTAGGAAACAGACTGAGAAAGCAGAGAAAAAGTGTCTCCTGCAACCCGTTCCCTTGGTGCTAGATGAACGAACGTCTCTCCACTTACTCAGTTCTGAGAGATAAGTGTGTGTGAAAGCCGTCCTTCACCTAGATTGTTGGGAACAGAAGTTTCTTTTCAGATGCAAACTCCATTCCATACATATATATGGGGAGGTACTATCTCCAAATCGGTTTTACAGTGAAAACTACAGGAACTTCAAACCGGCACTAGGAAACAGACTGAGAAAGCAGAGAATTAGTGTCTCCTGCAACCCGTTCCGTTGTTGCTAGATGAACGAACGTCTCTAAACTTGCTCAGTTCTGAGAGATAAGTGTGTGTGAAAGCCGTCCTTCACATAGCTTGTTGGGAACACAAAGTTTCTTTTCAATTGCAAACTCCATTCCATACATATATATGGGGGGGTACTAGCTCCAACTCGGTTTTACAGTGAAAAATGCAGGAACTTCAAACCGGCACTAGGAAACAGACTGAGAAAGCAGAGAAAAAGTGTCTCCTGCAACCCGTTCCCTTGGTGCTAGATGAACGAACGTCTCTCCACTTGCTCAGTTCTGAGAGATAAGTGTGTGTGAAAGCCAAACTTCAACTATCTTGTTGGGAACACAAAGTTTCTTTTCAGTTGCAAACTCCATTCCATTCATATATATGGGGAGGTACTAGCTCCAACACGGTTTTACAGTGAAAACTGCCGGAACTTCAAACCGGCACTAGGAAACAGACTGGGAAAGCAGAGAAAATGTGTCTCCTGCAACCCGTTCCCTTGGTGCTAGATGAACGAACGTCTCTCCACTTGCTCAGTTCTGAGAGATAAGTGTGTGTGAAAGCCGATCTTCACCTAGCTTGTTGGGAACACAAAGTTTCTTTTCAGTTGCAAACTCCATTCCATACATATATATGGGGAGGTACTAGCTCCAACTCGGTTTTACAGTGAAAACTGCAGGAACTTCAAACCGGCACTAGGAAACAGACTGAGAAAGCAGAGAAAAAGTGTCTCCTGCAACCCGTTCCCTTGGTGCTAGATGAACGAACGTCTCTCCACTTGCTCAGTTCTGAGAGATAAATGTGTGTGAAAGCCGTCCTTCACCTAGCTTGTTGGGAACACAAAGTTTCTATTCAGTTGCCAACTGCATTCCATACATATATATGGGGAGGTACTAGCTCCAAACGGTTTTACAGTGAAAACTGCAGGAACTTCAAACCGGCACTAGGAAACAGACTGAGAAAGCAGAGAAAAGTGTCACCTGCAACCAGTTCCCTTGGTGCTAGATGAACGAACGTCTCTCCACTTGCTCAGTTCTGAGAGATAAGTGTGTGTGAAAGCCGTCCTTCACCTAGCTTGTTGGGAACACAAAGTTTCTTTTCAGTTGCAAACTCCATTCCATACATATATATGGGGAGGTACTAGCTCCAACTCGGTTTTTCAGTGAAAACTGCAGGAACTTCAAACCGGCACTAGGAAACAGACTGAGAAGCAGAGAAAAGGTGTATCCTGCAACCTGTTCCCTTGGTGCTAGATGAACGAACGTCTCTCCACTTGCTCAGTTGTGAGAGATAAGTGTGTGTGAAACCCGTCCTTCACCTAGCTTGTTGGGAACACAAAGTTTCTTTTCAGTTGCAAACTCCATTCCATACATATATATGGGGAGGTACTAGCTCCAACTCGGTTTTACAGTGAAAAATGCAGGAACTTCAAACCGGCACTAGGAAACAGACTGAGAAAGCAGAGAAAAAGTGTCTCCTACAACCCGTTCCCTTGGTGCTAGATGAACGAACGTCTCTCCACTTGATCAGTTCTGAGAGATAAGTGTGTGTGAAAGCCGTCCTTCACCTAGCTTGTTGGGAACACAAAGTTTCTTTTCAGTTGCAAACTCCATTCCTTACATATATATGGGGATGTACTAGCTCCAACTCGGTTTGAAAGTGAAAACTGCAGGAACTTCAAACCGGCACTAGGAAACAGACTGAGAAAGCAGAGAAAAAGTGTCTCCTGCAACCCGTTCCCTTGGTGCTAGTTGAACGAACGTCTCTCCACTTGCTCAGTTCTGAGAGATAAGTGTGTGTGAAAGCCGTACTTCACATAGCTTGTTGGGAACACAAAGTTTCTTTTTTGTTGCAAACCCCATTCCATACATATATATGGGGAGGTACTAGCTCCAACTCGATTTTACAGTGAAAACTGAAGGAACTTCAAACCGACACTAGGAAACAGACTGAGAAAGCAGAGAAAAAGTGTCTCCTGCAACCCGTTCCCTTGGTGCTAGATGAACGAACGTCTCTCCACTTGCTCAGTTCTGAGAGATAAGTGTGTGTGAAAGCATTCCTTCACCTAGCTTGTTGGGAACACAAAGTTTCTTTTCAGTTGCAAACTCCATTCCATACATGTATATGGGGAGGTACAAGCTCCAACTCGGTTTGACAGTGTAAACTGCAGGAACTTCAAACCGGCACTAGGAAACAGACTGAGAAAGCAGAGAAAAAGTGTCTCCTGCAACCCGTTCCCTTGGTGCTAGATGAACGAACGTCTCTCCACTTACTCAGTTCTGAGAGATAAGTGTGTGTGAAAGCCGTCCTTCACCTAGATTGTTGGGAACAGAAGTTTCTTTTCAGATGCAAACTCCATTCCATACATGTATATGGGGAGGTACTATCTCCAAATCGGTTTTACAGTGAAAACTACAGGAACTTCAAACCGGCACTAGGAAACAGACTGAGAAAGCAGAGAATTAGTGTCTCCTGCAACCCGTTCCGTTGTTGCTAGATGAACGAACGTCTCTAAACTTGCTCAGTTCTGAGAGATAAGTGTGTGTGAAAGCCGTCCTTCACATAGCTTGTTGGGAACACAAAGTTTCTTTTCAATTGCAAACTCCATTCCATACATATATATGGGGGGGTACTAGCTCCAACTCGGTTTTACAGTGAAAAATGCAGGAACTTCAAACCGGCACTAGGAAACAGACTGAGAAAGCAGAGAAAAAGTGTCTCCTGCAACCCGTTCCCTTGGTGCTAGATGAACGAACGTCTCTCCACTTGCTCAGTTCTGAGAGATAAGTGTGTGTGAAAGCCATCCTTCAACTAGCTTGTTGGGAACACAAAGTTTCTTTTCAGTTGCAAACTCCATTCCATTCATATATATGGGGAGGTACTAGCTCCAACACGGTTTTACAGTGAAAACTGCCGGAACTTCAAACCGGCACTAGGAAACAGACTGGGAAAGCAGAGAAAATGTGTCCCTGCAACCCGTTCCCTTGGTGCTAGATGAACGAACGTCTCTCCACTTGCTCAGTTCTGAGAGATAAGTGTGTGTGAAAGCCGTTCTTCACCTAGCTTGTTGGGAACACAAAGTTTCTTTTCAGTTGCAAACTCCATTCCATACATATATATGGGGAGGTACTAGCTCCAACTCGGTTTTACAGTGAAAACTGCAGGAACTTCAAACCGGCACTAGGAAACAGACTGAGAAAGCAGAGAAAAAGTGTCTCCTGCAACCCGTTCCCTTGGTGCTAGATGAACGAACGTCTCTCCACTTGCTCAGTTCTGAGAGATAAATGTGTGTGAAAGCCGTCCTTCACCTAGCTTGTTGGGAACACAAAGTTTCTTTTCAGTTGCCAACTCCATTCCATACATATATATGGGGAGGTACTAGCTCCAACTCGGTTTTTCAGTGAAAACTGCAGGAACTTCAAACCGGCACTAGGAAACAGACTGAGAAGCAGAGAAAAGGTGTATCCTGCAACCTGTTCCCTTGGTGCTAGATGAACGAACGTCTCTCCTCTTGCTCAGTTGTGAGAGATAAGTGTGTGTGAAACCCGTCCTTCACCTAGCTTGTTGGGAACACAAAGTTTCTTTTCAGTTGCAAACTCCATTCCATACATATATATGGGGAGGTACTAGCTCCAACTCGGTTTTACAGTGAAAAATGCAGGAACTTCAAACCGGCACTAGGAAACAGACTGAGAAAGCAGAGAAAAAGTGTCTCCTGCAACCCGTTCCCTTGGTGCTAGATGAACGAACGTCTCTCCACTTGCTCAGTTCTGAGAGATAAGTGTGTGTGAAAGCCATCATTCAACTAGCTTGTTGGGAACACAAAGTTTCTTTTCAGTTGCAAACTCCATTCCATTCATATATATGGGGAGGTACTAGCTCCAACACGGTTTTACAGTGAAAACTGCCGGAACTTCAAACCGGCACTAGGAAACAGACTGGGAAAGCAGAGAAAAAGTGTCTCCTGCAACCCGTTCCCTTGGTGCTAGATGAACGAACGTCTCTCCACTTGCTCAGTTCTGAGAGATAAATGTGTGTGAAAGCCGTCCTTCACCTAGCTTGTTGGGAACACAAAGTTTCTTTTCAGTTGCCAACTGCATTCCATACATATATATGGGGAGGTACTAGCTCCAAACGGTTTTACAGTGAAAACTGCAGGAACTTCAAACCGGCACTAGGAAACAGACTGAGAAAGCAGAGAAAAGTGTCACCTGCAACCCGTTCCCTTGGTGCTAGATGAACGAACGTCTCTCCACTTGCTCAGTTCTGAGAGATAAGTGTGTGTGAAAGCCGTCCTTCACATAGCTTGTTGGGAACACAAAGTTTCTTTTCAGTTGCAAACTCCATTCCATACATATATATGGGGAGGTACTAGCTCCAACTCGGTTTTTCAGTGAAAACTGCTGGAACTTCAAACCGGCACTAGGAAACAGACTGAGAAGCAGAGAAAAGTTGTATCCTGCAACCCGTTCCCTTTGTGCTAGATGAACGAATGTCTTTCCACTTGCTCAGTTGTGAGAGATAATTGTGTGTGAAACCCGTCCTTCACCTAGCTTGTTGGGAACACAAAGTTTCTTTTCAGTTGCAAACTCCATTCCATACATATGTATGGGGAGGTACTAGCTCCAACTCGGTTTTACAGTGAAAAATGCAGGAACTTCAAACCGGCACTAGGAAACAGACTGAGAAAGCAGAGAAAAAGTGTCTCCTGCAACCCGTTCCCTTGGTGCTAGATGAACGAACGTCTCTCCACTTGCTCAGTTCTGAGAGATAAGTGTGTGTGAAAGCCGTCCTTCACCTAGCTTGTTGGGAACACAAAGTTTCTTTTCAGGTGCAAACTCCATTCCATACATATATATGGGGAGGTACTAGCTCCAACACGGTTTTACAGTGAAAACTGCAGGAACTTCAAACCGGCACTAGGAAACAGACTGAGAAAGCAGAGAAAAAGTGTCTCCTGCAACCCGTTCCCTTGGTGCTAGATGAACGAACGTCTCTCCACTTGCTCAGTTCTGAGAGAAAAATGTGTGTGAAAGCCGTCCTTCACCTAGCTTGTTGGGAACACAAAGTTTCTTTTCAGTTGCAAACTCCATTCCATACATATATATGGGGAGGTACTAGATCCAACTCGGTTTTACAGTGAAAACTGCAGGAACTTCAAACCGGCACTAGGAAACAGACTGAGAAAGCAGAGAAAAAGTGTCTCCTGCAACCCTTTCCCTTGGTGCTAGATGAACGAACGTCTCTCCACTTGCTCAGTTCTGAGAGATAAGTGTGTGTGAAAGCCGTCCTTCACCTAGCTTGTTGGGAACACAAAGTTTCTTTTCAGTTGCAAACTCCATTCCATACATATATATGGGGAGGTACTAGCTCCAACTCGGTTTTACAGTGAAAACTGCAGGAACTTCAAACCGGCACTAGGAAACAGACTGAGAAAGCAGAGAAAAAGTGTCTCCTGCAACCCGTTCCCTTGGCGCTAGATGAACGAACGTCTCTCCACTTGCTCAGTTCTGAGAGATAAGTGTGTGTGAAAGCCGTCCTTCACCTAGCTTGTTGGGAACACAAAGTTTCTTTTCAGGTGCAAACTCCATTCCATACATATATATGGGGAGGTACTAGCTCCAACTCGGGTTTTCTGTGAAAACTGCAGGAACTTCAAACCGGCACTAGGAAACAGACTGAGAAAGCAGAGAAAAAGTGTCTCCTGCAACCCGTTCCCTTGGTGCTAGATGAACGAACGTCTCTCCACTTGCTCAGTTCTGAGAGATAAGTGTGTGTGAAAGCCGTCCTTCACCTCGCTTGTTGCTAACACAAAGTTTCTTTTCAGTTGCAAACTCCATTCCATAAATATATATGTGGAGGTACTAGCTCCAACTCCGTTTTACAGTGAAAACTGCAGGAACTTCAAACCGGCACTAGGAAACAGACTGAGAAAGCAGAGAAAAAGTGTCTCCTGCAACCCGTTCCCTTGGTGCTAGATGAACGAACGTCTCTCAACTTGCTCAGTTCTGAGAGATAGGTGTGTGTGAAAGCAGTCCTTCACCTAGCTTGTTGGGAACACAAAGTTTCTTTTCAGTTGCAAACTCCATTCCATACATATATATGTGGAGGTACTAGCTCCAACTCGGTTTTACAGTGAAAACTGCAGGAACTTCAAACCGGCACTAGGAAACAGACTGAGAAAACAGAGAAAAAGTGTCTCCTGCAACCCGTTCCCTTCGTGCTAGATGAACGAACGTCTCTCCTCTTGCTCAGTTCTGAGAGATAAGTGTGTTTGAAAGCCGTCCTTCAACTAGCTTGTTGCTAACACAAAGTTTCTTTTCAGTTGCAAACTCCATTCCATACATATATATGGGTAGGTACTAGCTCCAACTCGGTTTTACATTGAAAACTGCAGGAACTTCAAACCGGCACTAGGAAACAGACTGAGAAAGCAGAGAAAAAGTGTCTCCTGCAACCCGTTCTCTTGGTGCTAGATGAACGAACGTCTCTCCACTTGCTCAGTTCTGAGAGAAAAGTGTGTGTGAAAGCCGTCCTTCACCTAGCTTGTTGGGAACACAAAGTTTCTTTTCAGTTGCAAACTCCATTCCATACATATATATGGGGAGGTACTACCTCCAACTCGGTTTTACAGTGAAAACTGCAGGAACTTCAAACCGGCACTAGGAAACAGACTGAGAAAGCAGAGAAAAAGTGTCTCCTGCAACCCGTTCCCTTGGTGCTAGATGAATGAACGTCTCTCCACTTGCTCAGTTCTGAGAGATAAGTGTGTGTGAAAGCCGTCCTTCACCTAGCTTGTTGCTAACACAAAGTTTCTTTTCAGTTGCAAACTCCATTCCATACATATATATGTGGAGGTACTAGCTCCAACTCGGTTTTACAGTGAAAACTGCAGGAACTTCAAACCGGCACTAGGAAACAGACTGAGAAAGCAGAGAAAAAGTGTCTCCTGCAACCCGTTCCCTTGGTGCTAGATGAACGAACGTCTCTCCACTTGCTCAGTTCTGAGAGATAAGTGTGTGTGAAAGCAGTCCTTCACCTAGCTTGTTGGGAACACAAAGTTTCTTTTCAGTTGCAAAATCCATTCCATACATATATATGGGGAGGTACTAGCTCCAACTCGGTTTTACAGTGAAAAATGCAGGAACTGCAAACCGGCACTAGGAAACAGACTGAGAAAGCAGAGAAAAAGTGTCTCCTGCAACCCGTTCCCTTGGTGCTAGATGAACGAACGTCTCTCCACTTGCTCAGTTCTGAGAGATAAGTGTGTGTGAAAGCCGTCCTTCACCTAGCTTGTTGGGAACACAAAGTTTCTTTTCAGTTGCAAACTCCATTCCATACATATATATGGGGAGGTACTAGCTCCAACACGGTTTTACAGTGAAAACTGCAGGAACTTCAAACCGGCACTAGGAAACAGACTGAGAAAGCAGAGAAAAAGTGTCTCCTGCAACCCGTTCCCTTGGTGCTACATGAACGAACGTCTCTCCACTTGCTCAGTTCTGAGAGATAAGTGTGTGTGAAAGCCGTCCTTCACCTAGCTTGTTGGGAACACAAAGTTTCTTTTCAGTTGCAAACTCCATTCCATACATATATATGGGGAGGTTCTAGCTCCAACTCGATTTTACAGTGAAAACTGCAGGAACTTCAAACCGGCACTAGGAAACAGACTGAGAAAGCAGAGAAAAAGTGTCTCCTGCAACCCGTTCCCTTGGTGCTAGATGAAAGAACGTCTCTCCACTTGCTCAGTTCTGAGAGATAAGTGTGTGTGAAAGCCGTCCTTCACCTAGCTTGTTGGGAACACAAAGTTTCTTTTAAGTTGCAAACTCCATTCCATACATATATATGGGGAGGTACTAGCTCCAACTCGGTTTTACCGTGAAAACTGCAGGAACTTCAAACCGGCACTAGGAAACAGACTGAGAAAGCAGAGAAAAAGTGTCTCCTGCAACCCGTTCCCTTGGTGCTAGATGAACGAACGTCTCTCCACTTGCTCAGTTCTGAGAGATAAGTGTGTGTGAAAGCCGTCCTTCACCTAGCTTGTTGCTAACACAAAGTTTCTTTTCAGTTGCAAACTCCATTCCATACATATATATGTGGAGATACTAGCTCCAACTCGGTTTTACAGTGAAAACTGCAGGAACTTCAATCCGGAACTAGGAAACAGACTGAGAAAGCAGAGAAAAAGTGTCTCCTGCAACCCGTTCCCTTGGGGCTAGAGGAACGAAAGTCTCTCAACTTGCTCAGTTCTGAGAGATAAGTGTGTGTGAAAGCAGTCCTTCACCTAGCTTGTTGGGAACACAAAATTTCTTTTCAGTTGCAAACTCCATTCCATACATATATATGGGGAGGTACTACCTCCAACTCGGTTTTACAGTGAAAACTGCAGGAACTTCAAACCGGCACTAGGAAACAGACTGAGAAAGCAGAGAAAAAGTGTCTCCTGCAACCCGTTCCCTTGGCGCTAGATGAACGAACGTCTCTCCACTTGCTCAGTTCTGAGAGATAAGGGTGTGTGAAAGCCGTCCTTCACCTAGCTTGTTGGGAACACAAAGTTTCTTTTCAGTTGCAAACTCCATTCCATACATATATATGGGGAGGTACTAGCTCCAACTCGGGTTTTCTGTGAAAACTGCAGGAACTTCAAATCGGCACTAGGAAACAGACTGAGAAAGCAGAGAAAAAGTGTCTCCTGCAACCCGTTACCTTGGTGCTAGATGAACGAACGTCTCTCCACTTGCTCAGTTCTGAGAGATAAGTGTGTGTGAAAGCCGTCCTTCACCTCGCTTGTTGCTAACACAAAGTTTCTTTTCAGTTGCAAACTCCATTCCATAAATATATATGTGGAGGTACTAGCTCCAACTCCGTTTTACAGTGAAAACTGCAGGAACTTCAAACCGGCACTAGGAAACAGACTGAGAAAGCAGAGAAAAAGTGTCTCCTGCAACCCGTTCCCTTGGTGCTAGATGAACGAACGTCTCTCAACTTGCTCAGTTCTGAGAGATAAGTGTGTGTGAAAGCAGTCCTTCACCTAGCTTGTTGGGAACACAAAGTTTCTTTTCAGTTGCAAACTCCATTCCATACATATATATGTGGAGGTACTAGCTCCAACTCGGTTTTACAGTGAAAACTGCAGGAACTTCAAACCGGCACTAGGAAACAGACTGAGAAAGCAGAGAAAAAGTGTCTCCTGCAACCCGTTCCCTTGGTGCTAGATGAACGAACGTCTCTCAACTTGCTCAGTTCTGAGAGATAAGTGTGTGTGAAAGCAGTCCTTCACCTAGCTTGTTGGGAACACAAAGTTTCTTTTCAGTTGCAAACTCCATTCCATACATATATATGGGGAGGTACTAGCTCCAACTCGGTTTTACAGTGAAAACTGCAGGAACTTCAAACCGGCACTAGGAAACAGACTGAGAAAGCAGAGAAAAAGTGTCTCCTGCAACCCGTTCCCTTGGTGCTTGATGAACGAACGTCTCTCCACTTGCTCAGTTCTGAGAGAAAAGTGTGTGTGAAAGCCGTCCTTCACCTAGCTTTTTGGGAACACAAAGTTTCTTTTCAGTTGCAAACTCCATTCCATACATATATATGGGGAGGTACTACCTCCAACTCGGTTTTACAGTGAAAACTGCAGGAACTTCAAACCGGCACTAGGAAACAGACTGAGAAAGCAGAGAAAAAGTGTCTCCTGCAACCCGTTCCCTTGGTTCTAGATGAATGAACGTCTCTCCACTTGCTCAGTTCTGAGAGATAAGTGTGTGTGAAAGCCGTCCTTCACCTAGCTTGTTGCTAACACAAAGTTTCTTTTCAGTTGCAAACTCCATTCCATACATATATATGTGGAGGTACAAGCTCCAACTCGGTTTTACAGTGAAAACTGCAGGAACTTCAAACCGGCACTAGGAAACAGACTGAGAAAGCAGAGAAAAATTGTCTCCTGCAACCCGTTCCCTTGGTGCTAGATGAACGAACGTCTCTCCACTTGCTCAGTTCTGAGAGATAAGTGTGTGTGAAAGCAGTCCTTCACCTAGCTTGTTGGGAACACAAAGTTTCTTTTCAGTTGCAAACTCCATTCCATACATATATATGGGGAGGTACTAGCTCCAACTCGGTTTTACAGTGAAAAATGCAGGAACTGCAAACCGGCACTAGGAAACAGACTGAGAAAGCAGAGAAAAAGTGTCTCCTGCAACCCGTTCCCTTGGTGCTAGATGAACGAACGTCTCTCCACTTGCTCAGTTCTGAGGGATAAGTGTGTGTGAAAGCCGTCCTTCACCTAGCCTGTTGGGAACACAAAGTTTCTTTTCAGTTGCAAACTCCATTCCATAAATATATATGGGGAGGTACTAGCTCCAACTCGGTTTTACAGTGAAAACTGCAGGAACTTCAAACCGGCACTAGGAAACAGACTGAGAAGCAGAGAAAAAGTCTCTCCTGCAACCCGTTCCCTTGGTGCTAGATGAACGAACGTCTCTCCACTTGCTCAGTTCTGAGGGATAAGTGTGTGTGAAAGCCGTCCTTCACCTAGCCTGTTGGGAACACAAAGTTTCTTTTCAGTTGCAAACTCCATTCCATAAATATATATGGGGAGGTACTAGCTCCAACTCGGTTTTACAGTGAAAACTGCAGGAACTTCAAACCGGCACTAGGAAACAGACTGAGAAGCAGAGAAAAAGTGTATCCTGCAACCCGTTCCCTTGGTGCTACATGAACGAACGTCTCTCCACTTGCTCAGTTGTGAGAGATAAGTGTGTGTGAAAGCCGTCCTTCACCTAGCCTGTTGGGAACACAAAGTTTCTTTTCAGTTGCAAACTCCATTCCATAAATATATATGGGGAGGTACTAGCTCCAACTCGGTTTTACAGTGAAAACTGCAGGAACTTCAAACCGGCACTAGGAAACAGACTGAGAAGCAGAGAAAAAGTGTATCCTGCAACCCGTTCCCTTGGTGCTACATGAACGAACGTCTCTCCACTTGCTCAGTTGTGAGAGATAAGTGTGTGTGAAAGCCGTCCTTCACCTAGCTTGTTGGGAACACAAAGTTTCTTTTCAGTTGCAAACTCCATTCCATACATATATATGGGGAGGTACTAGCTCCAACTCGGTTTTACCGTGAAAACTGCAGGAACTTCAAACCGGCACTAGGAAACAGACTGAGAAAGCAGAGAAAAAGTGTCTCCTGCAACCCGTTCCCTTGGTGCTAGATGAACGAACGTCTCTCCACTTGCTCAGTTCTGAGGGATAAGTGTGTGTGAAAGCCGTCCTTCACCTAGCCTGTTGGGAACACAAAGTTTCTTTTCAGTTGCAAACTCCATTCCATAAATATATATGGGGAGGTACTAGCTCCAACTCGGTTTTACAGTGAAAACTGCAGGAACTTCAAACCGGCACTAGGAAACAGACTGAGAAAGCAGAGAAAAATTGTCTCCTGCAACCCGTTCCCTTGGTGCTAGATGAACGAACGTCTCTCCACTTGCTCAGTTCTGAGAGATAAGTGTGTGTGAAAGCAGTCCTTCACCTAGCTTGTTGGGAACACAAAGTTTCTTTTCAGTTGCAAACTCCATTCCATACATATATATGGGGAGGTACTAGCTCCAACTCGGTTTTACAGTGAAAAATGCAGGAACTGCAAACCGGCACTAGGAAACAGACTGAGAAAGCAGAGAAAAAGTGTCTCCTGCAACCCGTTCCCTTGGTGCTAGATGAACGAACGTCTCTCCACTTGCTCAGTTCTGAGGGATAAGTGTGTGTGAAAGCCGTCCTTCACCTAGCCTGTTGGGAACACAAAGTTTCTTTTCAGTTGCAAACTCCATTCCATAAATATATATGGGGAGGTACTAGCTCCAACTCGGTTTTACAATGAAAACTGCAGGAAATTCAAACCGGCACTAGGAAACAGACTGAGAAGCAGAGAAAAAGTGTATCCTGCAACCCGTTCCCTTGGTTCTACATGAACGAACGTCTCTCCACTTGCTCAGTTCTGAGAGATAATTGTGTGTGAAAGCCGTCCTTCACCTAGCTTGTTGGGAACACAAAGTTTCTTTTCAGTTGCAAACTCCATTCCATACATATATATGGGGAGGTACTAGCTCCAACTCGGTTTTACCGTGAAAACTGCAGGAACTTCAAACCGGCACTAGGAAACAGACTGAGAAAGCAGAGAAAAAGTGTCTCCTGCAACCCGTTCCCTTGGTGCTAGATGAACGAACGTCTCTCCACTTGCTCAGTTCTGAGGGATAAGTGTGTGTGAAAGTCGTCCTTCACCTAGCCTGTTGGGAACACAAAGTTTCTTTTCAGTTGCAAACTCCATTCCATAAATATATATGGGGAGGTACAAGCTCCAACTCGGTTTTACAGTGAAAACTGCAGGAACTTCAATCCGGCACTAGGAAACAGACTGAGAAAGCAGAGAAAAAGTGTCTCCTGCAACCCGTTCCCTTGGTGCTAGATGAACGAACGTCTCTCCACTTGCTCAGTTCTGAGGGATAATTGTGTGTGAAAGCCGTCCTTCACCTAGCCTGTTGGGAACACAAAGTTTCTTTTCAGTTGCAAACTCCATTCCATACATATATATGGGGAGGTACTAGCTCCAACTCGGTTTTACCGTGAAAACTGCAGGAACTTCAAACCGGCACTAGGAAACAGACTGAGAAGCAGAGAAAAAGTGTATCCTGCAACCCGTTCCCTTGGTGCTACATGAACAAACGTCTCTCCACTTGCTCAGTTGTGAGAGATAAGTGTGTGTGAAAGCCGTCCTTCTCCTAGCCTGTTGGGAACACAAAGTTTCTTTTCAGTTGCAAACTCCATTCCATAAATATATATGGGGAGGTACTAGCTCCAACTCGGTTTTACAGTGAAAACTGCAGGAACTTCAAACCGGCACTAGGAAACAGACTGAGAAGCAGAGAAAAAGTGTATCCTGCAACCCGTTCCCTTGGTGCTACATGAACGAACGTCTCTCCACTTGCTCAGTTGTGAGAGATAAGTGTGTGTGAAAGCCGTCCTTCACCTAGCTTGTTGGGAACACAAAGTTTCTTTTCAGTTGCAAACTCCATTCCATACATATATATGGGGTGGTACTAGCTCCAACTCGGTTTTACCGTGAAAACTGCAGGAACTTCAAACCGGCACTAGGAAACAGACTGAGAAAGCAGAGAAAAAGTGCCTCCTGCAACCCGTTCCCTTGGTGCTAGAAGAACGAACGTCTCTCCACTTGCTCAGTTCTGAGGGATAATTGTGTGTGAAAGCCGTCCTTCACCTAGCCTGTTGGGAACACAAAGTTTCTTTTCAGTTGCAAACTCCATTCCATAAATATATATGGGGAGGTACTAGCTCCAACTCGGTTTTACAGTGAAAACTGCAGGAACTTCAAACCGGCACTAGGAAACAGACTGAGAAGCAGAGAAAAAGTGTATCCTGCAACCCGTTCCCTTGGTGCTACATGAACGAACGTCTCTCCACTTGCTCAGTTGTGAGAGATAAGTGTGTGTGAAAGCCGTCCTTCACCTAGCCTGTTGGGAACACAAAGTTTCTTTTCAGTTGCAAACTCCATTCCATAAATATATATGGGGAGGTACTAGCTCCAACTCGGTTTTACAGTGAAAACTGCAGGAACTTCAAACCGGCACTAGGAAACAGACTGAGAAGCAGAGAAAAAGTGTATCCTGCAACCCGTTCCCTTGGTGCTACATGAACGAACGTCTCTCCACTTGCTCAGTTGTGAGAGATAAGTGTGTGTGAAAGCCGTCCTTCACCTAGCTTGTTGGGAACACAAAGTTTCTTTTCAGTTGCAAACTCCATTCCATACATATATATGGGGAGGTACTAGCTCCAACTCGGTTTTACCGTGAAAACTGCAGGAACTTCAAACCGGCACTAGGAAACAGACTGAGAAAGCAGAGAAAAAGTGTCTCCTGCAACCCGTTCCCTTGGTGCTAGATGAACGAACGTCTCTCCACTTGCTCAGTTCTGAGGGATAAGTGTGTGTGAAAGCCGTCCTTCACCTAGCCTGTTGGGAACACAAAGTTTCTTTTCAGTTGCAAACTCCATTCCATAAATATATATGGGGAGGTACTAGCTCCAACTCGGTTTTACAGTGAAAACTGCAGGAACTTCAAACCGGCACTAGGAAACAGACTGAGAAAGCAGAGAAAAATTGTCTCCTGCAACCCGTTCCCTTGGTGCTAGATGAACGAACGTCTCTCCACTTGCTCAGTTCTGAGAGATAAGTGTGTGTGAAAGCAGTCCTTCACCTAGCTTGTTGGGAACACAAAGTTTCTTTTCAGTTGCAAACTCCATTCCATACATATATATGGGGAGGTACTAGCTCCAACTCGGTTTTACAGTGAAAAATGCAGGAACTGCAAACCGGCACTAGGAAACAGACTGAGAAAGCAGAGAAAAAGTGTCTCCTGCAACCCGTTCCCTTGGTGCTAGATGAACGAACGTCTCTCCACTTGCTCAGTTCTGAGGGATAAGTGTGTGTGAAAGCCGTCCTTCACCTAGCCTGTTGGGAACACAAAGTTTCTTTTCAGTTGCAAACTCCATTCCATAAATATATATGGGGAGGTACTAGCTCCAACTCGGTTTTACAATGAAAACTGCAGGAAATTCAAACCGGCACTAGGAAACAGACTGAGAAGCAGAGAAAAAGTGTATCCTGCAACCCGTTCCCTTGGTTCTACATGAACGAACGTCTCTCCACTTGCTCAGTTCTGAGAGATAATTGTGTGTGAAAGCCGTCCTTCACCTAGCTTGTTGGGAACACAAAGTTTCTTTTCAGTTGCAAACTCCATTCCATACATATATATGGGGAGGTACTAGCTCCAACTCGGTTTTACCGTGAAAACTGCAGGAACTTCAAACCGGCACTAGGAAACAGACTGAGAAAGCAGAGAAAAAGTGTCTCCTGCAACCCGTTCCCTTGGTGCTAGATGAACGAACGTCTCTCCACTTGCTCAGTTCTGAGGGATAAGTGTGTGTGAAAGTCGTCCTTCACCTAGCCTGTTGGGAACACAAAGTTTCTTTTCAGTTGCAAACTCCATTCCATAAATATATATGGGGAGGTACAAGCTCCAACTCGGTTTTACAGTGAAAACTGCAGGAACTTCAATCCGGCACTAGGAAACAGACTGAGAAAGCAGAGAAAAAGTGTCTCCTGCAACCCGTTCCCTTGGTGCTAGATGAACGAACGTCTCTCCACTTGCTCAGTTCTGAGGGATAATTGTGTGTGAAAGCCGTCCTTCACCTAGCCTGTTGGGAACACAAAGTTTCTTTTCAGTTGCAAACTCCATTCCATACATATATATGGGGAGGTACTAGCTCCAACTCGGTTTTACCGTGAAAACTGCAGGAACTTCAAACCGGCACTAGGAAACAGACTGAGAAGCAGAGAAAAAGTGTATCCTGCAACCCGTTCCCTTGGTGCTACATGAACAAACGTCTCTCCACTTGCTCAGTTGTGAGAGATAAGTGTGTGTGAAAGCCGTCCTTCTCCTAGCCTGTTGGGAACACAAAGTTTCTTTTCAGTTGCAAACTCCATTCCATAAATATATATGGGGAGGTACTAGCTCCAACTCGGTTTTACAGTGAAAACTGCAGGAACTTCAAACCGGCACTAGGAAACAGACTGAGAAGCAGAGAAAAAGTGTATCCTGCAACCCGTTCCCTTGGTGCTACATGAACGAACGTCTCTCCACTTGCTCAGTTGTGAGAGATAAGTGTGTGTGAAAGCCGTCCTTCACCTAGCTTGTTGGGAACACAAAGTTTCTTTTCAGTTGCAAACTCCATTCCATACATATATATGGGGTGGTACTAGCTCCAACTCGGTTTTACCGTGAAAACTGCAGGAACTTCAAACCGGCACTAGGAAACAGACTGAGAAAGCAGAGAAAAAGTGCCTCCTGCAACCCGTTCCCTTGGTGCTAGAAGAACGAACGTCTCTCCACTTGCTCAGTTCTGAGGGATAATTGTGTGTGAAAGCCGTCCTTCACCTAGCCTGTTGGGAACACAAAGTTTCTTTTCAGTTGCAAACTCCATTCCATAAATATATATGGGGAGGTACTAGCTCCAACTCGGTTTTACAGTGAAAACTGCAGGAACTTCAAACCGGCACTAGGAAACAGACTGAGAAAGCAGAGAAAAATTGTCTCCTGCAACCCGTTCCCTTGGTGCTAGATGAACGAACGTCTCTCCACTTGATCAGTTCTAAGAGATAAGTGTGTGTGAAAGCAGTCCTTCACCTAGCTTGTTGGGAACACAAAGTTTCTTTTCAGTTGCAAACTCCATTCCATACATATATATGGGGAGGTACTAGCTCCAACTCGGTTTTACAGTGAAAAATGCAGGAACTGCAAACCGGCACTAGGAAACAGACTGAGAAAGCAGAGAAAAAGTGTCTCCTGCAACCCGTTCCCTTGGTGCTAGATGAACGAACGTCTCTCCACTTGCTCAGTTCTGAGGGATAAGTGTGTGTGAAAGCCGTCCTTCACCTAGCCTGTTGGGAACACAAAGTTTCTTTTCAGTTGCAAACTCCATTCCATAAATATATATGGGGAGGTACTAGCTCCAACTCGGTTTTACAGTGAAAACTGCAGGAACTTCAAACCGGCACTAGGAAACAGACTGAGAAGCAGAGAAAAAGTGTATCCTGCAACCCGTTCCCTTGGTGCTACATGAACGAACGTCTCTCCACTTGCTCAGTTGTGAGAGATAAGTGTGTGTGAAAGCCGTCCTTCACCTAGCTTGTTGGGAACACAAAGTTTCTTTTCAGTTGCAAACTCCATTCCATACATATATATGGGGAGGTACTAGCTCCAACTCGGTTTTACCGTGAAAACTGCAGGAACTTCAAACCGGCACTAGGAAACAGACTGAGAAAGCAGAGAAAAAGTGTCTCCTGCAACCCGTTCCCTTGGTGCTAGATGAACGAACGTCTCTCCACTTGCTCAGTTCTGAGGGATAAGTGTGTGTGAAAGCCGTCCTTCACCTAGCCTGTTGGGAACACAAAGTTTCTTTTCAGTTGCAAACTCCATTCCATAAATATATATGGGGAGGTACAAGCTCCAACTCGGTTTTACAGTGAAAACTGCAGGAACTTCAAACCGGCACTAGGAAACAGACTGAGAAAGCAGAGAAAAATTGTCTCCTGCAACCCGTTCCCTTGGTGCTAGATGAACGAACGTCTCTCCACTTGCTCAGTTCTGAGAGATAAGTGTGTGTGAAAGCAGTCCTTCACCTAGCTTGTTGGGAACACAAAGTTTCTTTTCAGTTGCAAACTCCATTCCATACATATATATGGGGAGGTACTAGCTCCAACTCGGTTTTACAGTGAAAAATGCAGGAACTGCAAACCGGCACTAGGAAACAGACTGAGAAAGCAGAGAAAAAGTGTCTCCTGCAACCCGTTCCCTTGGTGCTAGATGAACGAACGTCTCTCCACTTGCTCAGTTCTGAGGGATAAGTGTGTGTGAAAGCCGTCCTTCACCTAGCCTGTTGGGAACACAAAGTTTCTTTTCAGTTGCAAACTCCATTCCATAAATATATATGGGGAGGTACTAGCTCCAACTCGGTTTTACAGTGAAAACTGCAGGAACTTCAAACCGGCACTAGGAAACAGACTGAGAAGCAGAGAAAAAGTGTATCCTGCAACCCGTTCCCTTGGTGCTACATGAACGAACGTCTCTCCACTTGCTCAGTTGTGAGAGATAAGTGTGTGTGAAAGCCGTCCTTCACCTAGCCTGTTGGGAACACAAAGTTTCTTTTCAGTTGCAAACTCCATTCCATAAATATATATGGGGAGGTACTAGCTCCAACTCGGTTTTACAGTGAAAACTGCAGGAACTTCAAACCGGCACTAGGAAACAGACTGAGAAGCAGAGAAAACGTGTATCCTGCAACCCGTTCCCTTGGTGCTACATGAACGAACGTCTCTCCACTTGCTCAGTTGTGAGAGATAAGTGTGTGTGAAAGCCGTCCTTCACCTAGCTTGTTGGGAACACAAAGTTTCTTTTCAGTTGCAAACTCCATTCCATACATATATATGGGGAGGTACTAGCTCCAACTCGGTTTTACCGTGAAAACTGCAGGAACTTCAAACCGGCACTAGGAAACAGACTGAAAAAGCAGAGAAAAAGTGTCTCCTGCAACCCGTTCCCTTGGTGCTAGATGAACGAACGTCTCTCCACTTGCTCATTTCTGAGGGATAAGTGTGTGTGAAAGCCGTCCTTCACCTAGCCTGTTGGGAACACAAAGTTTCTTTTCAGTTGCAAACTCCATTCCATAAATATATATGGGGAGGTACTAGCTCCAACTCGGTTTTACAGTGAAAACTGCAGGAACTTCAAACCGGCACTAGGAAACAGACTGAGAAGCAGAGAAAAAGTGTATCCTGCAACCCGTTCCCTTGGTGCTACATGAACGAACGTCTCTCCACTTGCTCAGTTGTGAGAGATAAGTGTGTGTGAAAGCCGTCCTTCACCTAGCTTTTTGGGAACACAAAGATTCTTTTCAGTTGCAAACTCCATTCCATACATATATACGGGGAGGTACTACCTCCAACTCGGTTTTACAGTGAAAACTGCAGGAACTTCAAACCGGCACTAGGAAACAGACTGAGAAAGCAGAGAAAAAGTGTCTCCTGCAACCCGTTCCCTTGGTGCTAGATGAACGAACGTCTCTCCACTTGCTCAGTTCTGAGAGATAAGTGTGTGTGAAAGCCGTCCTTCACCTATCTTGTTGCTAACACAAAGTTTCTTTTCAGTTGCAAACTCCATTCCATACATATATATGTGGAGGTACTAGCTCCAACTCGGTTTTACAGTTTAAACTGCAGGAACTTCAAACCGGCACTAGGAAACAGACTGAGAAAGCAGAGAAAATGTGTCTCCTGCAACCCGTTCCCTTGGTGCTAGATGAACGAACGTCTCTCCACTTGCTCAGTTCTGAGAGATAATTGTGTGTGAAAGCAGTCCTTCACCTAGCTTGTTGGGAACACAAAGTTTCTTTTCAGTTGCAAACTCCATTCCATACATGTGTATGGGGAGGTACAAGCTCCAACTCGGTTTGACAATGTAAACTGCAGGAACTTCAAACCGGCACTAGGGAACAGACTGAGAAAGCAGAGAAAAAGTGTCTCCTGCAACCCGTTCCGTTGTTGCTAGATGAACGAACGTCTCTCCACCTGCTCAGTTCTGAGAGATAAGTGTGTGTGAAAGCCGTCCTTCACCTAGCTTGTTGGGAACACAAAGTTTCTTTTCAGTTGCAAACTCCATTCCATACATATATATGGGGAGGTACTAGCTCCAACTCGGTTTTACAGTGAAAACTGCAGGAACTTCAAACCGGCACTAGGAAACAGACTGAGAAAGCAGAGAAAAAGTGTCTCCTGCAACCCGTTCCCTTGGTGCTAGATGAACGAACGTCTCTCCACTTGCTCAGTTCTGAGAGATAAGTGTGTGTGTAAGCCGTCCTTATCCTAGCCTGTTGGGAACACAAAGTTTCTTTTTGTTGCAAACCCAATTCCATAAATTTATATGGGGAGGTACTAGCTCCAACTCGGTTTTACAGTGAAAAGTGAAGGAACTTCAAACCGGCACTAGGAAACAGACTGAGAAAGCAGAGAAAAAGTGTCTCCTGCATCCCGTTCCCTTGGTGCTAGATGAACGAACGTCTCTCCACTTGCTCAGTTCTGAGAGATAAGTGTGTGTGAAAGCCGTCCTTCACCTAGCTTGTTGCTAACACAAAGTTTCTTTTCAGTTGCAAACTCCATTCCATAAATATATATGTGGAGGTACTAGCTCCAACTCCGTTTTACAGTGAAAACTGCAGGAACTTCAAACCGGCACTAGGAAACAGACTGAGAAAGCAGAGAAAAAGTGTCTCCTGCAACCCGTTCCCTTGGTGCTAGATGAACGATCGTCTCTCAACTTGCTCAGTTCTGAGAGATAAGTGTGTGTGAAAGCAGTCCTTCACCTAGCTTGTTGGGAACACAAAGTTTCTTTTCAGTTGCAAACTCCATTCCATACATATATATGGGGAGGTACTAGCTCCAACTCGGTTTTACAGTGAAAACTGCAGGAACTTCAATCCGGCACTAGGAAACAGACTGAGAAAGCAGAGAAAAAGTGTCTCCTGCAACCCGTTCCCTTGGTGCTAGATGAACGATCGTCTCTCCACTTGCTCAGTTCTGAGAGATAAGTGTGTGTGAAAGCCGTCCTTCACCTAGCTTGTTGGGAACACAAAGTTTCTTTTCAGTTGCAAACTCCATTCCATACATATATAAGGGGAGGTACTAGCTCCAACTCGGTTTTTCAGTGAAAACTGCAGGAACTTCAAACCGGCACTAGGAAACAGACTGAGAAGCAGAGAAAAAGTGTATCCTGCAACCCGTTCCCTTGGTGCTAGATGAACGAACGTCTCTCCACTTGCTCAGTTCTGAGAGATAAGTGTGTTTGAAAGCCGTCCTTCAACTAGCTTGTTGGGAACACAAAGATTCTTTTCAGTTGCAAACTCCATTCCATACATATATATGGGGAGGTACTAGCTCCAACTCGATTTTACAGTGAAAACTGCAGGAACTTCAAACCGGCACTAGGAAACAGACTGAGAAAGCAGAGAAAAAGTGTCTCCTGCAACCCGTTCCCTTGGTGCTACATGAATGAACGTCTCTCCACTTGCTCAGTTCTGAGAGATAAGTGTGTGTGAAAGCCGTCCTTCACCTAGCTTGTTGCTAACACAAAGTTTCTTTTCAGTTGCAAACTCCATTCCATACATATATATGTGGAGGTACTAGCTCCAACTCGGTTTTACAGTGAAAAATGCAGGAACTGCAAACCGGCACTAGGAAACAGACTGAGAAAGCAGAGAAAAAGTGTCTCCTGCAACCCATTCCCTTGGTGCTAGATGAACGAACGTCTCTCCACTTGCTCAGTTCTGAGAGATAAGTGTGTGTGAAAGCCGTCCTTCACCTAGCTTGTTGGGAACACAAAGTTTCTTTTCAGTTGCATACTCCATTCCATACATATATATGGGGAGGTACTAGCTCCAACACGGTTTTACAGTGAAAACTGCAGGAACTTCAAACCGGCACTAGGAAACAGACTGAGAAAGCAGAGAAAAAGTGTCTCCTGCAACCCGTTCCCTAGGTGCTAGATGAACGAACGTCTCTCCACTTGCTCAGTTCTGAGAGATAAGTGTGTGTGAAAGCCGTCCTTCACCTAGCTTGTTGGGAACACAAAGTTTCTTTTCAGTTGCAAACTCCATTCCATACATATATATGGGGAGGTACTAGCTCCAACTCGATTTTACAGTGAAAATTGCAGGAACTTCAAACCGGCACTAGGAAACAGACTGAGAAAGCAGAGAAAAAGTGTCTCCTGCAACCCGTTCCCTTGGTGCTAGATGAAAGAACGTCTCTCCACTTGCTCAGTTCTGAGAGATAAGTGTGTGTGAAAGCCGTCCTTCACCTAGCTTGTTGGGAACACAAAGTTTCTTTTAAGTTGCAAACTCCATTCCATACATATATATGGGGAGGTACTAGCTCCAACTCGGTTTTACCGTGAAAACTGCAGGAACTTCAAACCGGCACTAGGAAACAGACTGAGAAAGCAGAGAAAAAGTGTCTCCTGCAACCCGTTCCCTTGGTGCTAGATGAACGAACGTCTCTCCACTTGCTCAGTTCTGAGAGATAAGTGTGTGTGAAAGCCGTCCTTCACCTAGCTTGTTGGGAACACAAAGTTTCTTTTCAGTTGCAAACTCCATTCCATACATATATATGGGGAGGTACTAGCTCCAACTCGGTTTTACAGTGAAAACTGCAGGAACTTCAAACCGGCACTAGGAAACAGACTGAGAAGCAGAGAAAAAGTGTATCCTGCAACCCGTTCCCTTGGTGCTACATGAACGAACGTCTCTCCACTTGCTCAGTTGTGAGAGATAAGTGTGTGTGAAAGCCGTCCTTCACCTAGCTTTTTGGAAACACAAAGATTCTTTTCAGTTGCAAACTCCATTCCATACATATATATGGGTAGGTACTACCTCCAACTCGGTTTTACAGTGAAAACTGCAGGAACTTCAAACCGGCACTAGGAAACAGACTGAGAAAGCAGAGAAAAAGTGTCTCCTGCAACCCGTTCCCTTGGTGCTAGATGAACGAACGTCTCTCCACTTGCTCATTTCTGAGAGATAAGTGCGTGTGAAAGCCGTCCTTCACCTAGCTTGTTGCTAACACAAAGTTTCTTTTCAGTTGCAAACTCCATTCCATACATATATATGTGGAGATACTAGCTCCAACTCGGTTTTACAGTGAAAACTGCAGGAACTTCAATCCGGCACTAGGAAACAGACTGAGAAAGCAGAGAAAAAGTGTCTCCTGCAACCCGTTCCCTTGGTGCTAGATGAACGAAAGTCTCTCAACTTGCTCAGTTCTGAGAGATAAGTGTGTGTGAAAGCAGTCCTTCACATAGCTTGTTGGGAACACAAAGTTTCTTTTCAGTTGCAAACTCCATTCCATACATATATATGGGGAGGTACTACCTCCAAATCGGTTTTACAGTGAAAACTGCAGGAACTTCAAACCGGCACTAGGAAACAGACTGAGAAAGCAGAGAAAAAGTGTCTCCTGCAACCCGTTCCCTTGGTGCTAGATGAACGAACGTCTCTCCACTTGCTCAGTTCTGAGAGATAAGTGTGTGTGAAAGCCGTCCTTCACCTAGCTTGTTGCTAACACAAAGTTTCTTTTCAGTTGCATACTCCATTCCATACATATATATGTGGAGGTACTAGCTCCAACGCGGTTTTACAGTTTAAACTGCAGGAACTTCAAACCGGCACTAGGAAACAGACTGAGAAAGCAGAGAAAAAGTGTCTCCTGCAACCCGTTCCCTTGGTGCTAGATGAACGAACGTCTCTCCACTTGCTCAGTTCTGAGAGATAAGTGGGTGTGAAAGCAGACCTTCACCTAGCTTGTTGGGAACACAAAGTTTCTTTTCAGTTGCAAACTCCATTCCATACATGTATATGGGGAGGTACAAGCTCCAACTCGGTTTTACAGTGAAAACTGCAGGAACTTCAAACCGGCACTAGGGAACAGACTGAGAAAGCAGAGAAAAAGTGTCTCCTGCAACCCGTTCCGTTGTTGCTAGATGAACGAACGTCTCTCCACCTGCTCAGTTCTGAGAGATAAGTGTGTGTGAAAGCCGTACTTCACCTAGCTTGTTGGGAACACAAAGTTTCTTTTCAGTTGCAAACTCCATTCCATACATATATATGGGGAGGTACTAGCTCCAACTCTGTTTTACAGTGAAAACTGCAGGAACTTCAAACCGGCACTAGGAAAAAGACTGAGAAAGCAGAGAAAAAGTGTCTCCTGCAACCCGTTCCCTTGGTGCTAGATGAACGAACGTCTCTCCACTTGCTCAGTTCTGAGAGATAAGTGGGTGTGAAAGCCGTCCTTCACCTAGCTTGTTGGGAACACAAAGTTTCTTTTCAGTTGCAAACTCCATTCCATACATATATATGGGGAGGTACTAGCTCCAACTCGGTTTTACAGTGAAAACTGCAGGAACTTCAAACCGGCACTAGGAAACAGACTGAGAAAGCAGAGAAAAAGTGTCTCCTGCAACCCGTTCCCTTGGTGCTAGATGAACGAACGTCTCTCCACTTGCTCAGTTCTGAGAGATAAGTGTGTGTGAAAGCCGTCCTTCACCTAGCTTGTTGCTAACCCAAAGTTTCTTTTCAGTTGCAAACTCCATTTCATACATATATATGGGGAGGTACTAGCTCCAACTCGGTTTTACAGTGAAAACTGCAGGAACTTCAAACCGGCACTAGGAAACAGACTGAGAAAGCAGAGAAAAAGTGTCTCCTGCAACCCGTTCCCTTGGTGCTAGATGAACGAACGTCTCTCCACTTGCTCAGTTCTGAGAGATAAGTGTGTGTGAAAGCCGTCCTTCACCTAGCTTGTTGGGAACACAAAGTTTCTTTTCAGTTGCAAACTCCAATCCATACATATATATGGGGAGGTACTAGCTCCAACTCGGTTTTACAGTGAAAACTGCAGGAACTTCAAACCGGCACTAGGAAACAGACTGAGAAAGCAGAGAAAAAGTGTCTCCTGCAACCCGTTCCCTTGGTGCTAGATGAACGAACGTCTCTCCACCTGCTCAGTTCTGAGAGATAAGTGTGTGTGAAAGCCGTCCTTCACCTAGCTTGTTGGGAACACAAAGTTTCTTTTCAGTTGCAAACTCCATTGCATACATATATATGGGGAGGTACTAGCTCCAACTCTGTTTTACAGTGAAAACTGCAGGAACTTCAAACCGGCACTAGGAAAAAGACTGAGAAAGCAGAGAAAAAGTGTCTCCTGCAACCCGTTCCCTTGGTGCTAGATGAACGAACGTCTCTCCACTTGCTCAGTTCTGAGAGATAAGTGGGTGTGAAAGCCGTCCTTCACCTAGCTTGTTGGGAACACAAAGTTTCTTTTCAGTTGCAAACTCCATTCCATACATATATATGGGGAGGTACTAGCTCCAACTCGGTTTTACAGTGAAAACTGCAGGAACTTCAAACCGGCACTAGGAAACAGACTGAGAAAGCAGAGAAAAAGTGTCTCCTGCAACCCGTTCCCTTGGTGCTAGATGAACGAACGTCTCTCCACTTGCTCAGTTCTGAGAGATAAGTGTGTGTGAAATCCGTCCTTCACCTAGCTTGTTGCTAACCCAAAGTTTCTTTTCAGTTGCAAACTCCATTCCATACATATATATGGGGAGGTACTAGCTCCAACTCGGTTTTACAGTGAAAACTGCAGGAACTTCAAACCGGCACTAGGAAACAGACTGAGAAAGCAGAGAAAAAGTGTCTCCTGCAACCCGTTCCCTTGGTGCTAGATGAACGAACGTCTCTCCACTTGCTCAGTTCTGAGAGATAAGTGTGTGTGAAAGCCGTCCTTCACCTAGCTTGTTGGGAACACAAAGTTTCTTTTCAGTTGCAAACTCCAATCCATACATATATATGGGGAGGTACTAGCTCCAACTCGGTTTTACAGTGAAAACTGCAGGAACTTCAAACCGGCACTAGGAAACAGACTGAGAAAGCAGAGAAAAAGTGTCTCCTGCAACCCGTTCCCTTGGTGCTAGATGAACGAACGTCTCTCCACTTGCTCAGTTCTGAGAGATAAGTGTGTGTGAAAGCCGTCCTTCACCTAGCTTGTTGGTAACACAAAGTTTCTTTTCAGTTGCAAACTCCATTCCATACATATATATGGGGAGGTACTAGCTCCAACTCGGTTTTTCAGTGAAAACTGCAGGAACTTCAAACCGGCACTAGGAAACAGACTGAGAAGCAGAGAAAACGTGTATCCTGCAACCCGTTCCCTTGGTGCTAGATGAACGAACGTCTCTACACTTGCTCAGTTCTGAGAGATAAGTGTGTGTGAAAGCCGTCCTTCACCTAGCTTGTTGGGAACACAAAGTTTCTTTTCTGTTGCCAACTCCATTCCATACATATATATGGGGATGTACTAGCTCCAACTCGGTTTTACTGTGAAAACTGCAGGAACTTCAAAACGCCACTAGGAAACAGATTGAGAAAGCGGAGAAAAAGTGTCCCTGCAACCCGTTCCCTTAGTCCTAGATGAACGAACGTCTCTCCACTTGCTGAGTTCCGAGAGATAAGTGTGTGTGTAAGCCGTCCTTATCCTAGCCTATTGGGAACACAAAGTTTCTTTTTGTTGCAAACCCAATTCCATAAATTTATATGTGGAGGTACTAGCTCCAACTCGGTTTTACAGTGAAAAGTGAAGGAACTTCAAACCGGCACTAGGAAACAGACTGAGAAAGCAGAGAAAAAGTGTCTCCTGCATCCCGTTCCCTTGGTGCTAGATGAACGAACGTCTCTCCACTTGCTCAGTTCTGAGAGATAAGTGTGTGTGAAAGCAGTCCTTCACCTAGCTTGTTGGGAACACAAAGTTTCTTTTCAGTTGCAAACTCCATTCCATACATATATATGGGGAGGTACTAGCTCCAACTCGGGTTTTCTGTGAAAACTGCAGGAACTTCAAACCGGCACTAGGAAACAGACTGAGAAAGGAGAGAAAAAGTGTCTCCTGCAACCCGTTCCCTTGGTGCTAGATGAACGAACGTCTCTCCACTTGCTCAGTTCTGAGAGATAAGTGTGTGTGAAAGCCGTCCTTCACCTAGCTTGTTGCTAACACAAAGTTTCTTTTCAGTTGCAAACTCCATTCCATAAATATATATGTGGAGGTACTAGCTCCAACTCCGTTTTACAGTGAAAACTGCAGGAACTTCAAACCGGCACTAGGAAACAGACTGAGAAAGCAGAGAAAAAGTGTCTCCTGCAACCCGTTCCCTTGGTGCTAGATGAACGAACGTCTCTCAACTTGCTCAGTTCTGAGAGATAAGTGTGTGTGAAAGCAGTCCTTCACCTAGCTTGTTGGGAACACAAAGTTTCTTTTCAGTTGCAAACTCCATTCCATACATATATATGGGGAGGTACCAGCTCCAACTCGGTTTTACAGTGAAAACTGCAGGAACTTCAATCCGGCACTAGGAAACAGACTGAGAAAGCAGAGAAAAAGTGTCTCCTGCAACCCGTTCCCTTGGTGCTAGATGAACGATCGTCTCTCCACTTGCTCAGTTCTGAGAGATAAGTGTGTGTGAAAGCCGTGCTTCACCTAGATTGTTGGGAACACAAAGTTTCTTTTCAGTTGCAAAATCCATTCCATACATATATATGGGGAGGTACTAGCTCCAACTCGGTTTTTCAGTGAAAACTGCAGGAACTTCAAACCGGCACTAGGAAACAGACTGAGAAGCAGAGAAAAAGTGTATCCTGCAACCCGTTCCCTTGGTGCTAGATGAACGAACGTCTCTCCACTTGCTCAGTTCTGAGAGATAAGTGTGTTTGAAAGCCGTCCTTCAACTAGCTTGTTGGGAACACAAAGATTCTTTTCAGTTGCAATCTCCATTCCATACATATATATGGGGAGGTACTAGCTCCAACTCGATTTTACAGTGAAAACTGCAGGAACTTCAAACCGGCACTAGGAAACAGACTGAGAAAGCAGAGAAAACGTGTCTCCTGCAACCCGTTCCCTTGGTCCTAGATGAACGAACGTCTCTCCACTTGCTCAGTTCTGAGAGATAAGTGTGTTTGAAAGCCGTCCTTCAACTAGCTTGTTGCTAACACAAAGTTTCTTTTCAGTTGCAAACTCCATTCCATACATATATATGGGGAGGTACTAGCTCCAACTCGGTTTTACCGTGAAAACTGCAGGAACTTCAAACCGGCACTAGGAAACAGACTGAGAAAGCAGAGAAAAAGTGTCTCCTGCAACCAGTTCCCTTGGTGCTAGATGAACGAACGTCTCTCCACCTGCTCAGTTCTGAGAGATAAGTGTGTGTGAAAGCCGTCCTTCACCTAGCTTGTTGGGAACACAAAGTTTCTTTTCAGTTGCAAACTCCATTGCATACATATATATGGGGAGGTACTAGCTCCAACTCTGTTTTACAGTGAAAACTGCAGGAACTTCAAACCGGCACTAGGAAAAAGACTGAGAAAGCAGAGAAAAAGTGTCTCCTGCAACCCGTTCCCTTGGTGCTAGATGAACGAACGTCTCTCCACTTGCTCAGTTCTGAGAGATAAGTGGGTGTGAAAGCCGTCCTTCACCTAGCTTGTTGGGAACACAAAGTTTCTTTTCAGTTGCAAACTCCATTCCATACATATATATGGGGAGGTACTAGCTCCAACTCGGTTTTACAGTGAAAACTGCAGGAACTTCAAACCGGCACTAGGAAACAGACTGAGAAAGCAGAGAAAAAGTGTCTCCTGCAACCCGTTCCCTTGGTGCTAGATGAACGAACGTCTCTCCACTTGCTCAGTTCTGAGAGATAAGTGTGTGTGAAATCCGTCCTTCACCTAGCTTGTTGCTAACCCAAAGTTTCTTTTCAGTTGCAAACTCCATTCCATACATATATATGGGGAGGTACTAGCTCCAACTCGGTTTTACAGTGAAAACTGCAGGAACTTCAAACCGGCACTAGGAAACAGACTGAGAAAGCAGAGAAAAAGTGTCTCCTGCAACCCGTTCCCTTGGTGCTAGATGAACGAACGTCTCTCCACTTGCTCAGTTCTGAGAGATAAGTGTGTGTGAAAGCCGTCCTTCACCTAGCTTGTTGGGAACACAAAGTTTCTTTTCAGTTGCAAACTCCAATCCATACATATATATGGGGAGGTACTAGCTCCAACTCGGTTTTACAGTGAAAACTGCAGGAACTTCAAACCGGCACTAGGAAACAGACTGAGAAAGCAGAGAAAAAGTGTCTCCTGCAACCCGTTCCCTTGGTGCTAGATGAACGAACGTCTCTCCACTTGCTCAGTTCTGAGAGATAAGTGTGTGTGAAAGCCGTCCTTCACCTAGCTTGTTGGTAACACAAAGTTTCTTTTCAGTTGCAAACTCCATTCCATACATATATATGGGGAGGTACTAGCTCCAACTCGGTTTTTCAGTGAAAACTGCAGGAACTTCAAACCGGCACTAGGAAACAGACTGAGAAGCAGAGAAAACGTGTATCCTGCAACCCGTTCCCTTGGTGCTAGATGAACGAACGTCTCTACACTTGCTCAGTTCTGAGAGATAAGTGTGTGTGAAAGCCGTCCTTCACCTAGCTTGTTGGGAACACAAAGTTTCTTTTCTGTTGCCAACTCCATTCCATACATATATATGGGGATGTACTAGCTCCAACTCGGTTTTACTGTGAAAACTGCAGGAACTTCAAAACGCCACTAGGAAACAGATTGAGAAAGCGGAGAAAAAGTGTCCCTGCAACCCGTTCCCTTAGTCCTAGATGAACGAACGTCTCTCCACTTGCTGAGTTCCGAGAGATAAGTGTGTGTGTAAGCCGTCCTTATCCTAGCCTGTTGGGAACACAAAGTTTCTTTTTGTTGCAAACCCAATTCCATAAATTTATATGTGGAGGTACTAGCTCCAACTCGGTTTTACAGTGAAAAGTGAAGGAACTTCAAACCGGCACTAGGAAACAGACTGAGAAAGCAGAGAAAAAGTGTCTCCTGCATCCCGTTCCCTTGGTGCTAGATGAACGAACGTCTCTCCACTTGCTCAGTTCTGAGAGATAAGTGTGTGTGAAAGCAGTCCTTCACCTAGCTTGTTGGGAACACAAAGTTTCTTTTCAGTTGCAAACTCCATTCCATACATATATATGGGGAGGTACTAGCTCCAACTCGGGTTTTCTGTGAAAACTGCAGGAACTTCAAACCGGCACTAGGAAACAGACTGAGAAAGGAGAGAAAAAGTGTCTCCTGCAACCCGTTCCCTTGGTGCTAGATGAACGAACGTCTCTCCACTTGCTCAGTTCTGAGAGATAAGTGTGTGTGAAAGCCGTCCTTCACCTAGCTTGTTGCTAACACAAAGTTTCTTTTCAGTTGCAAACTCCATTCCATAAATATATATGTGGAGGTACTAGCTCCAACTCCGTTTTACAGTGAAAACTGCAGGAACTTCAAACCGGCACTAGGAAACAGACTGAGAAAGCAGAGAAAAAGTGTCTCCTGCAACCCGTTCCCTTGGTGCTAGATGAACGAACGTCTCTCAACTTGCTCAGTTCTGAGAGATAAGTGTGTGTGAAAGCAGTCCTTCACCTAGCTTGTTGGGAACACAAAGTTTCTTTTCAGTTGCAAACTCCATTCCATACATATATATGGGGAGGTACCAGCTCCAACTCGGTTTTACAGTGAAAACTGCAGGAACTTCAATCCGGCACTAGGAAACAGACTGAGAAAGCAGAGAAAAAGTGTCTCCTGCAACCCGTTCCCTTGGTGCTAGATGAACGATCGTCTCTCCACTTGCTCAGTTCTGAGAGATAAGTGTGTGTGAAAGCCGTGCTTCACCTAGATTGTTGGGAACACAAAGTTTCTTTTCAGTTGCAAAATCCATTCCATACATATATATGGGGAGGTACTAGCTCCAACTCGGTTTTTCAGTGAAAACTGCAGGAACTTCAAACCGGCACTAGGAAACAGACTGAGAAGCAGAGAAAAAGTGTATCCTGCAACCCGTTCCCTTGGTGCTAGATGAACGAACGTCTCTCCACTTGCTCAGTTCTGAGAGATAAGTGTGTTTGAAAGCCGTCCTTCAACTAGCTTGTTGGGAACACAAAGATTCTTTTCAGTTGCAATCTCCATTCCATACATATATATGGGGAGGTACTAGCTCCAACTCGATTTTACAGTGAAAACTGCAGGAACTTCAAACCGGCACTAGGAAACAGACTGAGAAAGCAGAGAAAACGTGTCTCCTGCAACCCGTTCCCTTGGTCCTAGATGAACGAACGTCTCTCCACTTGCTCAGTTCTGAGAGATAAGTGTGTTTGAAAGCCGTCCTTCAACTAGCTTGTTGCTAACACAAAGTTTCTTTTCAGTTGCAAACTCCATTCCATACATATATATGGGGAGGTACTAGCTCCAACTCGGTTTTACCGTGAAAACTGCAGGAACTTCAAACCGGCACTAGGAAACAGACTGAGAAAGCAGAGAAAAAGTGTCTCCTGCAACCAGTTCCCTTGGTGCTAGATGAACGAACGTCTCTCCACTTGCTCAGTTCTGAGAGAAAAGTGTGTGTGAAAGCCGTTCTTCACCTAGCTTGTTGGGAACACAAAGTTTCTTTTCAGTTGCAAACTCCATTCCATACATATATATGGGGAGGTACTACCTCCAACTCGGTTTTACAGTGAAAACTGCAGGAACTTCAAACCGGCACTAGGAAACAGACTGAGAAAGCAGAGAAAAAGTGTCTCCTGCAACCCGTTTCCTTGGTGCTAGATGAATGAACGTCTCTCCACTTGCTCAGTTCTGAGAGATAAGTGTGTGTGAAAGCCGTCCTTCACCTAGCTTGTTGCTAACACAAAGTTTCTTTTCAGTTGCAAACTCCATTCCATACATATATATGTGGAGGTACTAGCTCCAACTCGGTTTTACAGTGAAAACTGCAGGAACTTCAAACCGGCACTAGGAAACAGACTGAGAAAGCAGAGAAAAAGTGTCTCCTGCAACCCGTTCCCTTGGTGCTAGATGAACGAACGTCTCTCCACTTGCTCAGTTCTGAGAGATAAGTGTGTGTGAAAGCAGTCCTTCACCTAGCTTGTTGGGAACACAAAGTTTCTTTTCAGTTGCAAACTCCATTCCATACATATATATGGGGAGGTACTAGCTCCAACTCGGTTTTACAGTGAAAAATGCCGGAACTGCAAACCGGCACTAGGAAATAGACTGAGAAAGCAGAGAAAAAGTGTCTCCTGCAACCCGTTCCCTTGGTGCTAGATGAACGAACGTCTCTCCACTTGCTCAGTTCTGAGAGATAAGTGTGTGTGAAAGCCGTCCTTCACCTAGCTTGTTGGGAACACAAAGTTTCTTTTCAGTTGCAAACTCCATTCCATACATATATATGGGGAGGTACTAGCTCCAACACGGTTTTACAGTGAAAACTGCAGGAACTTCAAACCGGCACTAGGAAACAGACTGAGAAAGCAGAGAAAAAGTGTCTCCTGCAACCCGTTCCCTTGGTGCTAGATGAACGAACGTCTCTCCACTTGCTCAGTTCTGAGAGATAAGTGTGTGTGAAAGCCGTCCTTCAACTAGCTTGTTGGGAACACAAAGTTTCTTTTCAGTTGCAAACTCCATTCCATACATATATATGGGGAGGTACTAGCTCCAACTCGGTTTTACAGTGAAAACTGCAGGAACTTCAAACCGGCACTAGGAAAAAGACTGAGAAGCAGAGAAAAAGTGTATCCTGCAACCCGTTCCCTTGGTGCTACATGAACGAACGTCTCTCCACTTGCTCAGTTGTGAGAGATAAGTGTGTGTGAAAGCCGTCCTTCACCTAGCTTTTTGGGAACACAAAGATTCTTTTCAGTTGCAAACTCCATTCCATACATATATATGGGGAGGTACTAGCTCCAACTCGGTTTGACAGTGAAAACTGCAGGAACTTCAAACCGGCACTAGGAAACAGACTGAGAAAGCAGAGAAAAAGTGTCTCCTGCAACCCGTTCCCTTGGTGCTAGATGAACGAACGTCTCTCCACTTGCTCAGTTCTGAGAGATAAGTGCGTGTGAAAGCCGTCCTTCACCTAGCTTGTTGCTAACACAAAGTTTCTTTTCAGTTGCAAACTCCATTCCATACATATATATGTGGAGATACTAGCTCCAACACGGTTTTACAGTGAAAACTGCAGGAACTTCAATCCGGCACTAGGAAACAGACTGAGAAAGCAGAGAAAAAGTGTCTCCTGCAACCCGTTCCCTTGGTGCTAGATGAACGAAAGTCTCTCAACTTGCTCAGTACTGAGAGATAAGTGTGTGTGAAAGCAGTCCTTCACCTAGCTTGTTGGGAACACAAAGTTTCTTTTCAGTTGCAAACTCCATTCCATACATATATATGGGGAGGTACTACCTCCAACTCGGTTTTACAGTGAAAACTGCAGGAACTTCAAACCGGCACTAGGAAACAGACTGAGAAAGCAGAGAAAAAGTGTCTCCTGCAACCCGTTCCCTTGGTGCTAGATGAACGAACGTCTCTCCACTTGCTCAGTTCTGAGAGATAAGTGTGTGTGAAAGCCGTCCTTCACCTAGCTTGTTGCTAACACAAAGTTTCTTTTCAGTTGCAAACTCCATTCCATACATATATATGTGGAGGTACTAGCTCCAACGCGGTTTTACAGTTTAAACTGCAGGAACTTCAAACCGGCACTAGGAAACAGACTGAGAAAGCAGAGAAAAAGTGTCTCCTGCAACCCGTTCCGTTGTTGCTAGATGAACGAACGTCTCTCCACCTGCTCAGTTCTGAGAGATAAGTGTGTGTGAAAGCCGTCCTTCACCTAGCTTGTTGGGAACACAAAGTTTCTTTTCAGTTGCAAACTCCATTCCATACATATATATGGGGAGGTACTAGCTCCAACTCGGTTTTACAGTGAAAACTGCAGGAATTTCAAACCGGCACTAGGAAACAGACTGAGAAAGCAGAGAAAAAGTGTCTCCTGCAACCCGTTCCCTTGGTGCTAGATGAACGAACGTCTCTCCACTTGCTCAGTTCTGAGAGATAAGTGTGTGTGAAAGCCGTCCTTCACCTAGCTTGTTGGGAACACAAAGTTTCTTTTCAGTTGCAAACTCCATTCCATACATATATATGGGGAGGTACTACCTCCAACTCGGTTTTACAGTGAAAACTGCAGGAACTTCAAACCGGCACTAGGAAACAGACTGAGAAAGCAGAGAAAAAGTGTCTCCTGCAACCCGTTTCCTTGGTGCTAGATGAATGAACGTCTCTCCACTTGCTCAGTTCTGAGAGATAAGTGTGTGTGAAAGCCGTCCTTCACCTAGCTTGTTGCTAACACAAAGTTTCTTTTCAGTTGCAAACTCCATTCCATACATATATATGTGGAGGTACTAGCTCCAACTCGGTTTTACAGTGAAAACTGCAGGAACTTCAAACCGGCACTAGGAAACAGACTGAGAAAGCAGAGAAAAAGTGTCTCCTGCAACCCGTTCCCTTGGTGCTAGATGAACGAACGTCTCTCCACTTGCTCAGTTCTGAGAGATAAGTGTGTGTGAAAGCAGTCCTTCACCTAGCTTGTTGGGAACACAAAGTTTCTTTTCAGTTGCAAACTCCATTCCATACATATATATGGGGAGGTACTAGCTCCAACTCGGTTTTACAGTGAAAAATGCCGGAACTGCAAACCGGCACTAGGAAATAGACTGAGAAAGCAGAGAAAAAGTGTCTCCTGCAACCCGTTCCCTTGGTGCTAGATGAACGAACGTCTCTCCACTTGCTCAGTTCTGAGAGATAAGTGTGTGTGAAAGCCGTCCTTCACCTAGCTTGTTGGGAACACAAAGTTTCTTTTCAGTTGCAAACTCCATTCCATACATATATATGGGGAGGTACTAGCTCCAACACGGTTTTACAGTGAAAACTGCAGGAACTTCAAACCGGCACTAGGAAACAGACTGAGAAAGCAGAGAAAAAGTGTCTCCTGCAACCCGTTCCATTGGTGCTAGATGAACGAACGTCTCTCCACTTGCTCAGTTCTGAGAGATAAGTGTGTGTGAAAGCCGTCCTTCACCTAGCTTGTTGGGAACACAAAGTTTCTTTTCAGTTGCAAACTCCATTCCATACATATATATGGGGAGGTACTAGCTCCAACTCGGTTTTACAGTGAAAACTGCAGGAACTTCAAACCGGCACTAGGAAAAAGACTGAGAAGCAGAGAAAAAGTGTATCCTGCAACCCGTTCCCTTGGTGCTACATGAACGAACGTCTCTCCACTTGCTCAGTTGTGAGAGATAAGTGTGTGTGAAAGCCGTCCTTCACCTAGCTTTTTGGGAACACAAAGATTCTTTTCAGTTGCAAACTCCATTCCATACATATATATGGGGAGGTACTAGCTCCAACTCGGTTTGACAGTGAAAACTGCAGGAACTTCAATCCGGCACTAGGAAACAGACTGAGAAAGCAGAGAAAAAGTGTCTCCTGCAAACCGTTCCCTTGGTGCTAGATGAACGAACGTCTCTCCACTTGCTCAGTTCTGAGAGATAAGTGCGTGTGAAAGCCGTCCTTCACCTAGCTTGTTGCGAACACAAAGTTTCTTTTCAGTTGCAAACTCCATTCCATACATATATATGTGGAGATACTAGCTCCAACACGGTTTTACAGTGAAAACTGCAGGAACTTCAATCCGGCACTAGGAAACAGACTGAGAAAGCAGAGAAAAAGTGTCTCCTGCAACCCGTTCCCTTGGTGCTAGATGAACGAAAGTCTCTCAACTTGCTCAGTACTGAGAGATAAGTGTGTGTGAAAGCAGTCCTTCACCTAGCTTGTTGGGAACACAAAGTTTCTTTTCAGTTGCAAACTCCATTCCATACATATATATGGGGAGGTACTACCTCCAACTCGGTTTTACAGTGAAAACTGCAGGAACTTCAAACCGGCACTAGGAAACAGACTGAGAAAGCAGAGAAAAAGTGTCTCCTGCAACCCGTTCCCTTGGTGCTAGATGAACGAACGTCTCTCCTCTTGCTCAGTTCTGAGAGATAAGTGTGTGTGAAAGCCGTCCTTCACCTAGCTTGTTGCTAACACAAAGTTTCTTTTCAGTTGCAAACTCCATTCCATACATATATATGTGGAGGTACTAGCTCCAACGCGGTTTTACAGTTTAAACTGCAGGAACTTCAAACCGGCACTAGGAAACAGACTGAGAAAGCAGAGAAAAAGTGTCTCCTGCAACCCGTTCCGTTGTTGCTAGATGAACGAACGTCTCTCCACCTGCTCAGTTCTGAGAGATAAGTGTGTGTGAAAGCCGTCCTTCACCTAGCTTGTTGGGAACACAAAGTTTCTTTTCAGTTGCAAACTCCATTCCATACATATATATGGGGAGGTACTAGCTCCAACTCGGTTTTACAGTGAAAACTGCAGGAATTTCAAACCGGCACTAGGAAACAGACTGAGAAAGCAGAGAAAAAGTGTCTCCTGCAACCCGTTCCCTTGGTGCTAGATGAACGAACGTCTCTCCACTTGCTCAGTTCTGAGAGATAAGTGTGTGTGAAAGCCGTCCTTCACCTAGCTTGTTGGGAACACAAAGTTTCTTTTCAGTTGCAAACTCCATTCCATACATATATATGGGGAGGTACTAGCTCCAACTCGGTTTTACAGTGAAAACTGCAGGAACTTCAAACCGGCACTAGGAAACAGACTGAGAAAGCAGAGAAAAAGTGTCTCCTGCAACCCGTTCCCTTGGTGCTAGATGAACGAACGTCTCTCCACTTGCTCAGTTCTGAGAGATAAGTGTGTGTGAAAGCCGTCCTTCACCTAGCTTGTTGCTAACACAAAGTTTCTTTTCAGTTGCAAACTCCATTCCATACATATATATGGGGAGGTACTAGCTCCAACTCGGTTTTTCAGTGAAAACTGCAGGAACTTCAAACCGGCACTAGGAAACAGACTGAGAAGCAGAGAAAACGTGTATCCTGCAACCCGTTCCCTTGGTGCTAGATGAACGAACGTCTCTACACTTGCTCAGTTCTGAGAGATAAGTGTGTGTGAAAGCCGTCCTTCACCTAGCTTGTTGGGAACACAAAGTTTCTTTTCAGTTGCAAACTCCATTCCATACATATATATGGGTAGGTACTAGCTCCAACTCGGTTTTACAGTGAAAACTGCAGGAACTTCAAACCGGCACTAGGAAACAGACAGAAAATGCAGAGAAAAAGTGTCTCCTGCAACCCGTTCCCTTGGTGCTAGATGAACGAACGTCTCTCCACTTGCTCAGTTCTGAGAGATAAGTGTGTGTGAAAGCCGTCCTTCACCTAGCTTGTTGGGAACACAAAGTTTCTTTTCTGTTGCCAACTCCATTCCATACATATATATGGGGATGTACTAGCTCCAACTCGGTTTTACTGTGAAAACTGCAGGAACTTCAAAACGCCACTAGGAAACAGATTGAGAAAGCGGAGAAAAAGTGTCCCTACATCCCGTTCCCTTGGTCCTAGATGAACGAACGTCTCTCCACTTGCTGAGTTCCGAGAGATAAGTGTGTGTGTAAGCCGTCCTTATCCTAGCCTGTTGGGAACACAAAGTTTCTTTTTGTTGCAAACCCAATTCCATAAATTTATATGGGGAGGTACTAGCTCCAACTCGGTTTTACAGTGAAAAGTGAAGGAACTTCAAACCGGCACTAGGAAACAGACTGAGAAAGCAGAGAAAAAGTGTCTCCTGCATCCCGTTCCCTTGGTGCTAGATGAACGAACGTCTCTCCACTTGCTCAGTTCTGAGAGATAAGTGTGTGTGAAAGCCGTCCTTCACCTAGCTTGTTGGGAACACAAAGTTTCTTTTCAGTTGCAAACTCCATTCCATACATATATATGGGGAGGTACTAGCTCCAACTCGGTTTTACAGTGAAAAATGCCGGAACTGCAAACCGGCACTAGGAAATAGACTGAGAAAGCAGAGAAAAAGTGTCTCCTGCAACCCGTTCCCTTGGTGCTAGATGAACGAACGTCTCTCCACTTGCTCAGTTCTGAGAGATAAGTGTGTGTGAAAGCCGTCCTTCACCTAGCTTGTTGGGAACACAAAGTTTCTTTTCAGTTGCAAACTCCATTCCATACATATATATGGGGAGGTACTAGCTCCAACACGGTTTTACAGTGAAAACTGCAGGAACTTCAAACCGGCACTAGGAAACAGACTGAGAAAGCAGAGAAAAAGTGTCTCCTGCAACCCGTTCCATTGGTGCTAGATGAACGAACGTCTCTCCACTTGCTCAGTTCTGAGAGATAAGTGTGTGTGAAAGCCGTCCTTCACCTAGCTTGTTGGGAACACAAAGTTTCTTTTCAGTTGCAAACTCCATTCCATACATATATATGGGGAGGTACTAGCTCCAACTCGGTTTTACAGTGAAAACTGCAGGAACTTCAAACCGGCACTAGGAAAAAGACTGAGAAGCAGAGAAAAAGTGTATCCTGCAACCCGTTCCCTTGGTGCTACATGAACGAACGTCTCTCCACTTGCTCAGTTGTGAGAGATAAGTGTGTGTGAAAGCCGTCCTTCACCTAGCTTTTTGGGAACACAAAGATTCTTTTCAGTTGCAAACTCCATTCCATACATATATATGGGGAGGTACTAGCTCCAACTCGGTTTGACAGTGAAAACTGCAGGAACTTCAATCCGGCACTAGGAAACAGACTGAGAAAGCAGAGAAAAAGTGTCTCCTGCAACCCGTTCCCTTGGTGCTAGATGAACGAACGTCTCTCCACTTGCTCAGTTCTGAGAGATAAGTGCGTGTGAAAGCCGTCCTTCACCTAGCTTGTTGCTAACACAAAGTTTCTTTTCAGTTGCAAACTCCATTCCATACATATATATGTGGAGATACTAGCTCCAACACGGTTTTACAGTGAAAACTGCAGGAACTTCAATCCGGCACTAGGAAACAGACTGAGAAAGCAGAGAAAAAGTGTCTCCTGCAACCCGTTCCCTTGGTGCTAGATGAACGAAAGTCTCTCAACTTGCTCAGTACTGAGAGATAAGTGTGTGTGAAAGCAGTCCTTCACCTAGCTTGTTGGGAACACAAAGTTTCTTTTCAGTTGCAAACTCCATTCCATACATATATATGGGGAGGTACTACCTCCAACTCGGTTTTACAGTGAAAACTGCAGGAACTTCAAACCGGCACTAGGAAACAGACTGAGAAAGCAGAGAAAAAGTGTCTCCTGCAACCCGTTCCCTTGGTGCTAGATGAACGAACGTCTCTCCACTTGCTCAGTTCTGAGAGATAAGTGTGTGTGAAAGCCGTCCTTCACCTAGCTTGTTGCTAACACAAAGTTTCTTTTCAGTTGCAAACTCCATTCCATACATATATATGTGGAGGTACTAGCTCCAACGCGGTTTTACAGTTTAAACTGCAGGAACTTCAAACCGGCACTAGGAAACAGACTGAGAAAGCAGAGAAAAAGTGTCTCCTGCAACCCGTTCCGTTGTTGCTAGATGAACGAACGTCTCTCCACCTGCTCAGTTCTGAGAGATAAGTGTGTGTGAAAGCCGTCCTTCACCTAGCTTGTTGGGAACACAAAGTTTCTTTTCAGTTGCAAACTCCATTCCATACATATATATGGGGAGGTACTAGCTCCAACTCGGTTTTACAGTGAAAACTGCAGGAATTTCAAACCGGCACTAGGAAACAGACTGAGAAAGCAGAGAAAAAGTGTCTCCTGCAACCCGTTCCCTTGGTGCTAGATGAACGAACGTCTCTCCACTTGCTCAGTTCTGAGAGATAAGTGTGTGTGAAAGCCGTCCTTCACCTAGCTTGTTGGGAACACAAAGTTTCTTTTCAGTTGCAAACTCCATTCCATACATATATATGGGGAGGTACTAGCTCCAACTCGGTTTTACAGTGAAAACTGCAGGAACTTCAAACCGGCACTAGGAAACAGACTGAGAAAGCAGAGAAAAAGTGTCTCCTGCAACCCGTTCCCTTGGTGCTAGATGAACGAACGTCTCTCCACTTGCTCAGTTCTGAGAGATAAGTGTGTGTGAAAGCCGTCCTTCACCTAGCTTGTTGCTAACACAAAGTTTCTTTTCAGTTGCAAACTCCATTCCATACATATATATGGGGAGGTACTAGCTCCAACTCGGTTTTTCAGTGAAAACTGCAGGAACTTCAAACCGGCACTAGGAAACAGACTGAGAAGCAGAGAAAACGTGTATCCTGCAACCCGTTCCCTTGGTGCTAGATGAACGAACGTCTCTACACTTGCTCAGTTCTGAGAGATAAGTGTGTGTGAAAGCCGTCCTTCACCTAGCTTGTTGGGAACACAAAGTTTCTTTTCAGTTGCAAACTCCATTCCATACATATATATGGGTAGGTACTAGCTCCAACTCGGTTTTACAGTGAAAACTGCAGGAACTTCAAACCGGCACTAGGAAACAGACAGAAAATGCAGAGAAAAAGTGTCTCCTGCAACCCGTTCCCTTGGTGCTAGATGAACGAACGTCTCTCCACTTGCTCAGTTCTGAGAGATAAGTGTGTGTGAAAGCCGTCCTTCACCTAGCTTGTTGGGAACACAAAGTTTCTTTTCTGTTGCCAACTCCATTCCATACATATATATGGGGATGTACTAGCTCCAACTCGGTTTTACTGTGAAAACTGCAGGAACTTCAAAACGCCACTAGGAAACAGATTGAGAAAGCGGAGAAAAAGTGTCCCTACATCCCGTTCCCTTGGTCCTAGATGAACGAACGTCTCTCCACTTGCTGAGTTCCGAGAGATAAGTGTGTGTGTAAGCCGTCCTTATCCTAGCCTGTTGGGAACACAAAGTTTCTTTTTGTTGCAAACCCAATTCCATAAATTTATATGGGGAGGTACTAGCTCCAACTCGGTTTTACAGTGAAAAGTGAAGGAACTTCAAACCGGCACTAGGAAACAGACTGAGAAAGCAGAGAAAAAGTGTCTCCTGCATCCCGTTCCCTTGGTGCTAGATGAACGAACGTCTCTCCACTTGCTCAGTTCTGAGAGATAAGTGTGTGTGAAAGCCGTCCTTCACCTAGCTTGTTGGGAACACAAAGTTTCTTTTCAGTTGCAAACTCCATTCCATACATATATATGGGGAGGTACTAGCTCCAACTCGGGTTTTCTGTGAAAACTGCAGGAACTTCAAACCGGCACTAGGAAACAGACTGAGAAAGCAGAGAAAAAGTGTCTCCTGCAACCAGTTCCCTTGGTGCTAGATGAACGAACGTCTCTCCACTTGCTCAGTTCTGAGAGATAAGTGTGTGTGAAAGCCGTCCTTCACCTAGCTTGTTGCTAACACAAAGTTTCTTTTCAGTTGCAAACTCCATTCCATAAATATATATGTGGAGGTACTAGCTCCAACTCCGTTTTACAGTGAAAACTGCAGGAAATTCAAACCGGCACTAGGAAACAGACTGAGAAAGCAGAGAAAAAGTGTCTCCTGCAACCCGTTCCCTTGGTGCTAGATGAACGAACGTCTCTCAACTTGCTCAGTTCTGAGAGATAAGTGTGTGTGAAAGCAGTCCTTCACCTAGATTGTTGGGAACACAAAGTTTCTTTTCAGATGCAAACTCCATTGCATACATATATATGGGGAGGTACTAGCTCCAACTCGGTTTTACAGTGAAAACTGCAGGAACTTCAATCCGGCACTAGGAAACAGACTAAGAAAGCAGAGAAAAAGTGTCTCCTGCAACCCGTTCCCTTGGTGCTAGATGAACGAACGTCTCTCCACTTGCTCAGTTCTGAGAGATAAGTGTGTGTGAAAGCCGTCCTTCACCTAGATTGTTGGGAACACATAGTTTCTTTTCAGTTGCAAACTCCATTCCATACATATATATGGGGAGGTTCTAGCTCCAACTCGGTTTTTCAGTGAAAACTGCAGGAACTTCAAACCGGCACTAGGAAACAGACTGAGAAAGCAGAGAAAAAGTGTATCCTGCAACCCGTTCCCTTGGTGCTAGATGAACGAACGTCTCTCCACTTGCTCAGTTGTGAGAGATAAGTGTGTGTGAAAGCCGTCTTTCACCTAGCTTGTTGGGAACACAAAGATTCTTTTCAGTTGCCAACTCCATTCCATACATATATATGGGGAGGTACTAGCTCCAACTCGGTTTTACAGTGAAAACTGCAGGAACTTCAAACCGGCACTAGGAAACAGACTGAGAAAGCAGAGAAAAAGTGTCTCCTGCATCCCGTTCCCTTGGTGCTAGATGAACGAACGTCTCTCCACTTGCTCAGTTCTGAGAGAAAAGTGTGTGTGAAAGCCGTCCTTCACCTAGCTTGTTGGGAACACAAAGTTTCTTTTCAGTTGCAAACTCCATTCCATACATATATATGGGGAGGTACTAGCTCCAACTCGGGTTTTCTGTGAAAACTGCAGGAACTTCAAACCGGCACTAGGAAACAGACTGAGAAAGCAGAGAAAAAGTGTCTCCTGCAACCAGTTCCCTTGGTGCTAGATGAACGAACGTCTCTCCACTTGCTCAGTTCTGAGAGATAAGTGTGTGTGAAAGCCGTCCTTCACCTAGCTTGTTGCTAACACAAAGTTTCTTTTCAGTTGCAAACTCCATTCCATAAATATATATGTGGAGGTACTAGCTCCAACTCCGTTTTACAGTGAAAACTGCAGGAAATTCAAACCGGCACTAGGAAACAGACTGAGAAAGCAGAGAAAAAGTGTCTCCTGCAACCCGTTCCCTTGGTGCTAGATGAACGAACGTCTCTCAACTTGCTCAGTTCTGAGAGATAAGTGTGTGTGAAAGCAGTCCTTCACCTAGATTGTTGGGAACACAAAGTTTCTTTTCAGATGCAAACTCCATTGCATACATATATATGGGGAGGTACTAGCTCCAACTCGGTTTTACAGTGAAAACTGCAGGAACTTCAATCCGGCACTAGGAAACAGACTAAGAAAGCAGAGAAAAAGTGTCTCCTGCAACCCGTTCCCTTGGTGCTAGATGAACGAACGTCTCTCCACTTGCTCAGTTCTGAGAGATAAGTGTGTGTGAAAGCCGTCCTTCACCTAGATTGTTGGGAACACATAGTTTCTTTTCAGTTGCAAACTCCATTCCATACATATATATGGGGAGGTTCTAGCTCCAACTCGGTTTTTCAGTGAAAACTGCAGGAACTTCAAACCGGCACTAGGAAACAGACTGAGAAAGCAGAGAAAAAGTGTATCCTGCAACCCGTTCCCTTGGTGCTAGATGAACGAACGTCTCTCCACTTGCTCAGTTGTGAGAGATAAGTGTGTGTGAAAGCCGTCTTTCACCTAGCTTGTTGGGAACACAAAGATTCTTTTCAGTTGCCAACTCCATTCCATACATATATATGGGGAGGTACTAGCTCCAACTCGGTTTTACAGTGAAAACTGCAGGAACTTCAAACCGGCACTAGGAAACAGACTGAGAAAGCAGAGAAAAAGTGTCTCCTGCATCCCGTTCCCTTGGTGCTAGATGAACGAACGTCTCTCCACTTGCTCAGTTCTGAGAGAAAAGTGTGTGTGAAAGCCGTCCTTCACCTAGCTTGTTGGGAACACAAAGTTTCTTTTCAGTTGCAAACTCCATTCCATACATATATATGGGGAGGTACTACCTCCAACTCGGTTTTACAGTGAAAACTGCAGGAACTTCAAACCGGCACTAGGAAACAGACTGAGAAAGCAGAGAAAAAGTGTCTCCTGCAACCCGTTCCCTTGGTGCTAGATGAATGAACGTCTCTCCACTTGCTCAGTGCTGAGAGATAAGTGTGTGTGAAAGCCGTCCTTCACCTAGCTTGTTGCTAACACAAAGTTTCTTTTCAGTTGCAAACTCCATTCCATACATATATATGTGGAGGTACTAGCTCCAACTCGGTTTTACAGTGAAAACTGCACGAACTTCAAACCGGCACTAGGAAACAGACTGAGAAAGCGGAGAAAAAGTGTCTCCTGCATCCCGTTCCCTTGGTGCTAGATGAACGAACGTCTCTCCACTTGCTCAGTTCTGAGAGATAAGTGTGTGTGAAAGCAGTCCTTCACCTAGCTTGTTGGGAACACAAAGTTTCTTTTCAGTTGCAAACTCCATTCCATACATATATATGGGGAGGTACTAGCTGCAACTCTGTTTTACAGTGAAAAATGCAGGAACTTCAAACCGGCACTAGGAAACAGACTGAGAAAGCAGAGAAAAAGTGTCTCCTGCAACCCGTTCCCTTGGTGCTAGATGAACGATCGTCTCTCCACTTGCTCAGTTCTGAGAGATAAGTGTGTGTGAAAGCCGTCCTTCACCTAGCTTGTTGGGAACACAAAGTTTCTTTTCAGTTGCAAACTCCATTCCATACATATATATGGGGAGGTACTAGCTCCAACACGGTTTTACAGTGAAAACTGCAGGAACTTCAAACCGGCACTAGGAAACAGACTGAGAAAGCAGAGAAAAAGTGTCTCCTGCAACCCGTTCAATTGGTGCTAGATGAACGAACGTCTCTCCACTTGCTCAGTTCTGAGAGATAAGTGTGTGTGAAAGCCGTCCTTCACCTAGCTGGTTGGGAACACAAAGTTTCTTTTCAGTTGCAAACTCCATTCCATACATATATATGGGGAGGCACTAGCTCCAACTCGATTTTACAGTGAAAACTGCAGGAACTTCAAACCGGCCCTAGGAAACAGACTGAGAAAGCAGAGAAAAAGTGTCTCCTGCAACCCGTTCCCTTGGTGCTAGATGAATGAACGTCTCTCCACTTGCTCAGTTCTGAGAGATAAGTGTGTGTGAAAGCCGTCCTTCACCTAGCTTGTTGCTAACACAAAGTTTCTTTTCAGTTGCAAACTCCATTCCATACATATATATGTGGAGGTACAAGCTCCAACTCGGTTTTACAGTGAAAACTGCAGGAACTTCAAACCGGCACTAGGAAACAGACTGAGAAAGCAGAGAAAAAGTGTCTCCTGCAACCCGTTCCCTTGGTGCTAGATGAACGAACGTCTCTCCACTTGCTCAGTTCTGAGAGATAAGTGTGTGTGAAAGCAGTCCTTCACCTAGCTTGTTGGGAACACAAAGTTTCTTTTCAGTTGCAAACTCCATTCCATACATATATACGGGGAGGTACTAGCTCCAACTCGGTTTTACAGTGAAAACTGCAGGAACTTCAAACCGGCACTAGGAAACAGACTGAGAAAGCAGAGAAAAAGTGTCTCCTGCAACCCGTTCCCTTGGTGCTAGATGAACGAACGTCTCTCCACTTGCTCAGTTCTGAGAGATAAGTGTGTGTGAAAGCCGTCCTTCACCTAGCTTGTTGGGAACACAAAGTTTCTTTTCAGTTGCAAACTCCATTCCATACATATATATGGGGAGGTACTAGCTCCAACAAGGTTTTACAGTGAAAACTGCAGGAACTTCAAACCGGCACTAGGAAACAGACTGAGAAAGCAGAGAAAAAGTGTCTCCTGCAACCCGTTCCATTGGTGCTAGATGAACGAACGTCTCTCCACTTGCTCAGTTCTGAGAGATAAGTGTGTGTGAAAGCCGTCCTTCACCTAGCTTGTTGGGAACACAAAGTTTCTTTTCAGTTGCAAACTCCATTCCATACATATATATGGGGAGGTACTAGCTCCAACTCGATTTTACAGTGAAAACTGCAGGAACTTCAAACCGGCACTAGGAAACAGACTAAGAAAGCAGAGAAAAAGTGTCTCCTGCAACCCGTTCCCTTGGTGCTAGATGAAAGAACGTCTCTCCACTTGCTCAGTTCTGAGAGATAAGTGTGTGTGAAAGCCGTCCTTCACCTAGCTTGTTGGGAACACAAAGTTTCTTTTAAGTTGCAAACTCCATTCCATACATATATATGGGGAGGTACTAGCTCCAACTCGGTTTTACCGTGAAAACTGCAGGAACTTCAAACCGGCACTAGGAAACAGACTGAGAAAGCAGAGAAAAAGTGTCTCCTGCAACCCGTTCCCTTGGTGCTAGATGAACGAACGTCTCTCCACTTGCTCAGTTCTGAGAGATAAGTGTGTGTGAAAGCCGTCCTTCACCTAGCTTGTTGGGAACACAAAGTTTCTTTTCAGTTGCAAACTCCATTCCATACATATATATGGGGAGGTACTAGCTCCAACTCGGTTTTACAGTGAAAACTGCAGGAACTTCAAACCGGCACTAGGAAACAGACTGAGAAGCAGAGAAAAAGTGTATCCTGCAACCCGTTCCCTTGGTGCTACATGAACGAACGTCTCTCCACTTGCTCAGTTGTGAGAGATAAGTGTGTGTGAAAGCCGTCCTTCACCTAGCTTTTTGGGAACACAAAGATTCTTTTCAGATGCAAACTCCATTCCATACATATATATGGGGAGGTACTACCTCCAACTCGGTTTTACAGTGAAAACTGCAGGAACTTCAAACCGGCACTAGGAAACAGACTGAGAAAGCAGAGAAAAAGTGTCTCCTGCAACCCGTTCCCTTGGTGCTAGATGAACGAACGTCTCTCCACTTGCTCAGTTCTGAGAGATAAGTGTGTGTGAAAGCCGTCCTTCACCTAGCTTGTTGCGAACACAAAGTTACTTTTCAGTTGCAAACTCCATTCCATACATATATATGTGGAGATACTAGCTCCAACTCGGTTTTACAGTGAAAACTGCAGGAACTTCAATCCGGCACTAGGAAACAGACTGAGAAAGCAGAGAAAAAGTGTCTCCCGCATCCCGTTCCCTTGGTGCTAGATGAACGAAAGTCTCTCAACTTGCTCAGTTCTGAGAGATAAGTGTGTGTGAAAGCAGTCCTTCACCTAGCTTGTTGGGAACACAAAGTTTCTTTTCAGTTGCAAACTCCATTCCATACATATATATGGGGAGGAACTACCTCCAACTCGGTTTTACAGTGAAAACTGCAGGAACTTCAAACCGGCACTAGGAAACAGACTGAGAAAGCAGAGAAAAAGTGTCTCCTGCAACCCGTTCCCTTGGTGCTAGATGAACGAACGTCTCTCCACTTGCTCAGTTCTGAGAGATAAGTGTGTGTGAAAGCCGTCCTTCACCTAGCTTGTTGCTAACACAAAGTTTCTTTTCAGTTGCAAACTCCATTCCATACATATATATGTGGAGGTACTAGCTCCAACTCGGTTTTACAGTTTAAACTGCAGGAACTTCAAACCGGCACTAGGAAACAGACTGAGAAAGCAGAGAAAAAGTGTCTCCTGCAACCCGTTCCCTTGGTGCTAGATGAACGAACGTCTCTCCACTTGCTCAGTTCTGAGAGATAAGTGTGTGTGAAAGCAGTCCTTCACCTAGCTTGTTGGGAACACAAAGTTTCTTTTCAGTTGCAAACTCCATTCCATACATGTATATGGGGAGGTACAAGCTCCAACTCGGTTTGACAGTGTAAACTCTAGGAACTTCAAACCGGCACTAGGGAACAGACTGAGAAAGCAGAGAAAAAGTGTCTCCTGCAACCCGTTCCGTTGTTGCTAGATGAACGAACGTCTCTCCACCTGCTCAGTTCTGAGAGATAAATGTGTGTGAAAGCCGTCCTTCACCTAGCTTTTTGGGAACACAAAGTTTCTTTTCAGTTGCAAACTCCATTCCATACATATATATGGGGAGGTACTAGCTCCAACCCGGTTTTACAGTGAAAACTGCAGGAACTTCAAACCGGCACTAGGAAACAGACTGAGAAAGCAGAGAAAAAGTGTCTCCTGCAACCCGTTCCCTTGGTGCTAGATGAACGAACGTCTCTCCACTTGCTCAGTTCTGAGAGATAAGTGTGTGTGAAAGCCGTCCTTCACCTAGCTTGTTGGGAACACAAAGTTTCTTTTCAGTTGCAAACTCCATTCCATACATATATATGGGGAGGTACTAGCTCCAACTCGGTTTTACAGTGAAAACTGCAGGAACTTCAAACCGGCACTAGGAAACAGACTGAGAAAGCAGAGAAAAAGTGTCTCCTGCAACCCGTTCCCTTGGTGCTAGATGAACGAACGTCTCTCCACTTGCTCAGTTCTGAGAGATAAGTGTGTGTGAAAGCAGTCCTTCACCTAACTTGTTGGGAACACAAAGTTTCTTTTCAGTTGCAAACTCCATTCCTTACATATATATGGGTAGGTACTAGCTCCAACTCGGTTTTACAGTGAAAACTGCAGGAACTTCAAACCGGCACTAGGAAACAGACTGAAAATGCCGAGAAAAAGTGTCTCCTGCAACCCGTTCCCTTGGTGCTAGATGAACGAACGTCTCTCCACTTGCTCAGTTCTGAGAGATAAGTGTGTGTGAAAGCCGTCCTTCACCTAGCTTGTTGGGAACACAAAGTTTCTTTTCTGTTGCCAACTCCATTCCATACATATATATGGGGATGTACTAGCTCCAACTCGGTTTTACTGTGAAAACTGCAGGAACTTCAAAACGCCACTAGGAAACAGATTGAGAAAGCGGAGAAAAAGTGTCCCTGCATCCCGTTCCCTTGGTCCTAGATGAACGAACGTCTCTCCACTTGCTGAGTTCCGAGAGATAAGTGTGTGTGCAAGCCGTCCTTATCCTAGCCTGTTGGGAACACAAAGTTTGTTTTTGTTGCAAACCCAATTCCATAAATTTATATGGGGAGGTACTAGCTCCAACTCGGTTTTACAGTGAAAAGTGAAGGAACTTCAAACCGGCACTAGGAAACAGACTGAGAAAGCAGAGAAAAAGTGTCTCCTGCATCCCGTTCCCTTGGTGCTAGATGAACGAACGTCTCTCCACTTGCTCAGTTCTGAGAGATAAGTTTGTGTGAAAGCAGTCCTTCACCTAGCTTGTTGGGAACACAAAGTTTCTTTTCAGTTGCAAACACCATTCCATACATGTATATGGGGAGGTACTAGCTCCAACTCCGTTTTACAGTGAAAACTGCAGGAACTTCCAACCGGCACTAGGAAACAGACTGAGAAAGCAGAGAAAAAGTTTCTACTGCAACCCGTTCCCTTGGTGCTAGATGAACGAAAGTCTCTCCACTTGCTCAGTTCTGAGAGATAAGTGTGTGTGAAAGCAGTCCTTCACCTAGCTTGTTGGGAACACAAAGTTTCTTTTCAGTTGCAAACTCCATTCCATACATGTATATGGGGAAGTACAACTCCAAATCCGTTTTACAGTGAAAACTGCAGGAACTTCAAACCGGCACTAGGAAGCAGACTGAGAAATCAGAGAAAAAGTGTCTCCTGCATCCCGTTCCCTTGGTGCTAGATGAACGAAAGTCTCCCACTTGCTCAGTTCTGAGAGATAAGTGTGTGTGAATGCAGTCCTTCACAAAGCTTGTTGGGAACACAAAGTTTATTTTCAATTGCAAACTCCATTCCATACATGTATATGGGGAGGTACTAGCTCCAACTCCGTTTTACAGTGAAAACTGCAGGAACTTCAAACCGGCACTAGGAAACAGACTGAGAAAGCAGAGAAAAAGTGTCTCCTGCAACCCGTTTCATTGGTGCTAGATGAACGAACGTCTCTCCACTTGCTCAGTTCCGAGAGATAAGTGTGTGTGAAAGCCGTCCTTCACCTAGCTTGTTGGGAACACAAAGTTTCTTTTCAGTTGCAAACTGCATTCCATACATATATATGGGTTGGTAATAGCTCTAACTCGGTTTTACAGTGAAAACTGCAGGAACTTCAAACCGGCACTAGGAAACAGACTGAGAAAGCAGAGAAAAAGTGTCTCCTGCAAACCGTTCTCTTGGTGCTAGATGAACGAACGTCTGTCCACTTGCTCAGTTCTGAGAGATAAATGTGTGTGAAAGCCGTTCTTCACCTAGCTTGTTGGGAACACAAAGTTTCTTTTCAGTTGCAAACTCCTTTCCATACATGTATATGGGGAGGTACTAGCTCCAACTCGGTTTTACAGTGAAAAATGCAGGAACTTCAAACCGGCACTAGGAAAATGACTGAGAAAGCAGAGAAAAAGTGTCTCCTGCAACCCGTTCCCTTGGTGCTAGATGAACGAACGTCTCTCCACTTGCTCAGTTCTGAGAGATAAGTGTGTGTGAAAGCCGTCCTTCACCTAGCTTGTTGGGAACACAAAGTTTCTTTTCACTTGCAAACTCCATTCCATACATGTATATGGGGAGGTACTAGCTCCAACTCGGTTTTACAGTGAAAACTGCAGGAAATTCAAACCGGCACTAGGAAACAGACTGAGAAAGCAGAGAAAAAGTGTCTCCTGCAACCCGTTCCCTTGGTGCTAGATGAACGAACGTCTCTCCACTTGCTCAGTTCTGAGAGATAAGTGTGTGTGAAAGCAGTCCTTCACCTAGCTTGTTGGGAACACAAAGTTTCTTTTCAGTTGCAAACTCCATTCCATACATGTATATGGGGAGGTACAAGCTCCAACTCGGTTTGACAGTGTAAACTCTAGGAACTTCAAACCGGCACTAGGGAACAGACTGAGAAAGCAGAGAAAAAGTGTCTCCTGCAACCCGTTCCGTTGTTGCTAGATGAACGAACGTCTCTCCACCTGCTCAGTTCTGAGAGATAAATGTGTGTGAAAGCCGTCCTTCACCTAGCTTTTTGGGAACACAAAGTTTCTTTTCAGTTGCAAACTCCATTCCATACATATATATGGGGAGGTACTAGCTCCAACCCGGTTTTACAGTGAAAACTGCAGGAACTTCAAACCGGCACTAGGAAACAGACTGAGAAAGCAGAGAAAAAGTGTCTCCTGCAACCCGTTCCCTTGGTGCTAGATGAACGAACGTCTCTCCACTTGCTCAGTTCTGAGAGATAAGTGTGTGTGAAAGCCGTCCTTCACCTAGCTTGTTGGGAACACAAAGTTTCTTTTCAGTTGCAAACTCCATTCCATACATATATATGGGGAGGTACTAGCTCCAACTCGGTTTTACAGTGAAAACTGCAGGAACTTCAAACCGGCACTAGGAAACAGACTGAGAAAGCAGAGAAAAAGTGTCTCCTGCAACCCGTTCCCTTGGTGCTAGATGAACGAACGTCTCTCCACTTGCTCAGTTCTGAGAGATAAGTGTGTGTGAAAGCAGTCCTTCACCTAACTTGTTGGGAACACAAAGTTTCTTTTCAGTTGCAAACTCCATTCCTTACATATATATGGGTAGGTACTAGCTCCAACTCGGTTTTACAGTGAAAACTGCAGGAACTTCAAACCGGCACTAGGAAACAGACTGAAAATGCCGAGAAAAAGTGTCTCCTGCAACCCGTTCCCTTGGTGCTAGATGAACGAACGTCTCTCCACTTGCTCAGTTCTGAGAGATAAGTGTGTGTGAAAGCCGTCCTTCACCTAGCTTGTTGGGAACACAAAGTTTCTTTTCTGTTGCCAACTCCATTCCATACATATATATGGGGATGTACTAGCTCCAACTCGGTTTTACTGTGAAAACTGCAGGAACTTCAAAACGCCACTAGGAAACAGATTGAGAAAGCGGAGAAAAAGTGTCCCTGCATCCCGTTCCCTTGGTCCTAGATGAACGAACGTCTCTCCACTTGCTGAGTTCCGAGAGATAAGTGTGTGTGCAAGCCGTCCTTATCCTAGCCTGTTGGGAACACAAAGTTTGTTTTTGTTGCAAACCCAATTCCATAAATTTATATGGGGAGGTACTAGCTCCAACTCGGTTTTACAGTGAAAAGTGAAGGAACTTCAAACCGGCACTAGGAAACAGACTGAGAAAGCAGAGAAAAAGTGTCTCCTGCATCCCGTTCCCTTGGTGCTAGATGAACGAACGTCTCTCCACTTGCTCAGTTCTGAGAGATAAGTTTGTGTGAAAGCAGTCCTTCACCTAGCTTGTTGGGAACACAAAGTTTCTTTTCAGTTGCAAACACCATTCCATACATGTATATGGGGAGGTACTAGCTCCAACTCCGTTTTACAGTGAAAACTGCAGGAACTTCCAACCGGCACTAGGAAACAGACTGAGAAAGCAGAGAAAAAGTTTCTACTGCAACCCGTTCCCTTGGTGCTAGATGAACGAAAGTCTCTCCACTTGCTCAGTTCTGAGAGATAAGTGTGTGTGAAAGCAGTCCTTCACCTAGCTTGTTGGGAACACAAAGTTTCTTTTCAGTTGCAAACTCCATTCCATACATGTATATGGGGAAGTACAACTCCAAATCCGTTTTACAGTGAAAACTGCAGGAACTTCAAACCGGCACTAGGAAGCAGACTGAGAAATCAGAGAAAAAGTGTCTCCTGCATCCCGTTCCCTTGGTGCTAGATGAACGAAAGTCTCCCACTTGCTCAGTTCTGAGAGATAAGTGTGTGTGAATGCAGTCCTTCACAAAGCTTGTTGGGAACACAAAGTTTATTTTCAATTGCAAACTCCATTCCATACATGTATATGGGGAGGTACTAGCTCCAACTCCGTTTTACAGTGAAAACTGCAGGAACTTCAAACCGGCACTAGGAAACAGACTGAGAAAGCAGAGAAAAAGTGTCTCCTGCAACCCGTTTCATTGGTGCTAGATGAACGAACGTCTCTCCACTTGCTCAGTTCCGAGAGATAAGTGTGTGTGAAAGCCGTCCTTCACCTAGCTTGTTGGGAACACAAAGTTTCTTTTCAGTTGCAAACTGCATTCCATACATATATATGGGTTGGTAATAGCTCCAACTCGGTTTTACAGTGAAAACTGCAGGAACTTCAAACCGGCACTAGGAAACAGACTGAGAAAGCAGAGAAAAAGTGTCTCCTGCAAACCGTTCTCTTGGTGCTAGATGAACGAACGTCTGTCCACTTGCTCAGTTCTGAGAGATAAATGTGTGTGAAAGCCGTTCTTCACCTAGCTTGTTGGGAACACAAAGTTTCTTTTCAGTTGCAAACTCCTTTCCATACATGTATATGGGGAGGTACTAGCTCCAACTCGGTTTTACAGTGAAAAATGCAGGAACTTCAAACCGGCACTAGGAAAATGACTGAGAAAGCAGAGAAAAAGTGTCTCCTGCAACCCGTTCCCTTGGTGCTAGATGAACGAACGTCTCTCCACTTGCTCAGTTCTGAGAGATAAGTGTGTGTGAAAGCCGTCCTTCACCTAGCTTGTTGGGAACACAAAGTTTCTTTTCACTTGCAAACTCCATTCCATACATGTATATGGGGAGGTACTAGCTCCAACTCGGTTTTACAGTGAAAACTGCAGGAAATTCAAACCGGCACTAGGAAACAGACTGAGAAATCAGAGAAAAAGTGTCTCCTGCAACCCGTTCCCTTGGTGCTAGATGAACGAACGTCTCTCCACTTGCTCAGTTCTGAGAGATAAGTGTGTGTGAAAGCCGTCCTTCACGTAGATTGTTGGGAACACAAAGATTCTTTTCAGTTGTAAACTCCATTCCATACATATATATGGTGAGGTACAAGCTCCAACTCGGTTTTACAATGAAAACTGCAGGAACTTCAAACCGGCACTAGGAAACAGACTGAGAAAGCAGAGAAAAAGTGTCCCTGCATCCCGTTCCCTTGGTCCTAGATGAACGAACGTCTCTCCACTTGCTGAGTTCCGAGAGATAAGTGTGTGTGAAAGCCGTCCTTCAAATAGCTTGTTGGGAACACAAAGTTTCTATTCAGTTGCTAACTCCATTCCATACATATATATGGGGAGGTACTACCTCCAACTCGGTTTTACAGTGAAAACTGCAGGAACTTCAAACCGGCACTAGGAAACAGACTGAGAAAGCAGAGAAAAAGTGTCTCCTGCAACCCGTTCCCTTGGTGCTAGATGAACGAACGTCTCTCCACTTGCTCAGTTCTGAGAGATAAGTGTGTGTGAAAGCCGTCCTTCACCTAGCTTGTTGGGAACACAAAGTTTCTTTTCAGTTGCAAACTCCATTCCATACATATATATGGGGAGGTACAAGCTCCAACTCGGTTTTTCAGTGAAAACTGCAGGAACTTAAAACCGGCACTAGGAAACAGACTGAGAAGCAGAGAAAAAGTGTATCCTGCAACCCGTTCCCTTGGTGCTAGATGAACGAACGTCTCTCCACTTGCTGAGTTCCGAGAGATAAGTGTGTGTGCAAGCCGTCCTTATCCTAGCCTGTTAGGAACACAAAGTTTCTTTTTGTTGCAAACCCAATTCCATAAATTTATATGGGGAGGTACTAGCTCCAACTCGGTTTTACAGTGAAAAGTGAAGGAACTTCAAACCGGCACTAGGAAACAGACTGAGAAAGCAGAGAAAAAGTGTCTCCTGCATCCCGTTCCCTTGGTGCTAGATGAACGAACGTCTCTCCACTTGCTCAGTTCTGAGAGATAAGTTTGTGTGAAAGCAGTCCTTCACCTAGCTTGTTGGGAACACAAAGTTTCTTTTCAGTTGCAAACACCATTCCATACATGTATATGGGGAGGTACTAGCTCCAACTCCGTTTTACAGTGAAAACTGCAGGAACTTCAAACCGGCACTAGGAAACAGACTGAGAAAGGAGAGAAAAAGTGTCTCCTGCAACCCGTTCCCTTGGTGCTAGATGAACGAACGTCTCTCCACTTGCTCAGTTCTGAGAGATAAGTGTGTGTGAAAGCCGTCCTTCACCTAGCTTGTTGCTAACACAAAGTTTCTTTTCAGTTGCAAACTCCATTCCATAAATATATATGTGGAGGTACTAGCTCCAACTCCGTTTTACAGTGAAAACTGCAGGAAATTCAAACCGGCACTAGGAAACAGACTGAGAAAGCAGAGAAAAAGTGTCTCCTGCAACCCGTTCCCTTGGTGCTAGATGAACGAACGTCTCTCCACTTGCTCAGTTCTGAGAGATAAGTGTGTGTGAAAGCAGTCCTTCACCTAGCTTGTTGGGAACACAAAGTTTCTTTTCAGTTGCAAACTCCATTCCATACATATATATGGGGAGGTACTAGCTCCAACTCGGTTTTACAGTGAAAAATGCAGGAACTGCAAACCGGCACTAGGAAACAGACTGAGAAAGCAGAGAAAAAGTGTCTCCTGCAACCCATTCCCTTGGTGCTAGATGAACGAACGTCTCTCCACTTGCTCAGTTCTGAGAGATAAGTGTGTGTGAAAGCCGTCCTTCACCTAGCTTGTTGGGAACACAAAGTTTCTTTTCAGTTGCAAACTCCATTCCATACATATATATGGGGAGGTACTAGCTCCAACACGGTTTTACTGTGAAAACTGCAGGAACTTCAAACCGGCACTAGGAAACAGATTGAGAAAGCAGAGAAAAAGTGTCTCCTGCAACCCGTTCCCTTGGTGCTAGATGAACGAACGTCTCTCCACTTGCTCAGTTCTGAGAGATAAGTGTGTGTGAAAGCCGTCCTTCACCTAGCTTGTTGGGAACACAAAGTTTCTTTTCAGTTGCAAACTCCATTCCATAAATATATATGGGGAGGTACTAGCTCCAACTCGATTTTACAGTGAAAACTGCAGGAACTTCAAACCGGCACTAGGAAACAGACTGAGAAAGCAGAGAAAAAGTGTCTCCTGCAACCCGTTCCCTTGGTGCTAGATGAAAGAACGTCTCTCCACTTGCTCAGTTCTGAGAGATAAGTGTGTGTGAAAGCCGTCCTTCACCTAGCTTGTTGGGAACACAAAGTTTCTTTTAAGTTGCAAACTCCATTCCATACATATATATGGGGAGGTACTAGCTCCAACTCGGTTTTACCGTGAAAACTGCAGGAACTTCAAACCGGCACTAGGAAACAGACTGAGAAAGCAGAGAAAAAGTGTCTCCTGCAACCCGTTCCCTTGGTGCTAGATGAACGAACGTCTCTCCACTTGCTCAGTTCTGAGAGATAAGTGTGTGTGAAAGCCGTCCTTCACCTAGCTTGTTGGGAACACAAAGTTTCTTTTCAGTTGCAAACTCCATTCCATACATATATATGGGGAGGTACTACCTCCAACTCGGTTTTACAGTGAAAACTGCAGGAACTTCAAACCGGCACTAGGAAACAGACTGAGAAAGCAGAGAAAAAGTGTCTCCTGCAACCCATTCCCTTGGTGCTAGATGAACGAACGTCTCTCCACTTGCTCAGTTCTGAGAGATAAGTGTGTGTGAAAGCCGTCCTTCACCTAGCTTGTTGCTAACACAAAGTTTCTTTTCAGTTGCAAACTGCATTCCATACATATATATGTGGAGGTACTAGCTCCAACGCGGTTTTACAGTTTAAACTGCAGGAACTTCAAACCGACACTAGGAAACAGACTGAGAAAGCAGAGAAAAAGTGTCTCCTGCAACCCGTTCCCTTGGTGCTAGATGAACGAACGTCTCTCCACTTGCTCAGTTCTGAGAGATAAGTGTGTGTGAAAGCAGTCCTTCACCTAGCTTGTTGGGAACACAAAGTTTCTTTTCAGTTGCAAACTCCATTCCATACATGTATATGGGGAGGTACAAGCTCCAACTCGGTTTGACAGTGTAAACTGCAGGAACTTCAAACCGGCACTAGGGAACAGACTGAGAAAGCAGAGAAAAAGTGTCTCCTGCAACCCGTTCCGTTGTTGCTAGATGAACGAACGTCTCTCCACCTGCTCAGTTCTGAGAGATAAGTGTGTGTGAAAGCCGTTCTTCACCTAGCTTGTTGGGAACACAAAGTTTCTTTTCAGTTGCAAACTCCATTCCATACATATATATGGGGAGGTACTAGCTCCAACTCGGTTTTACAGTGAAAACTGCAGGAACTTCAAACCGGCACTAGGAAACAGACTGAGAAAGCAGAGAAAAAGTGTCTCCTGCAACCCGTTCCCTTGGTGCTAGATGAACGAACGTCTCTCCACTTGCTCAGTTCTGAGAGATAAGTGTGTGTGAAAGCCGTCCTTCACCTAGCTTGTTGGGAACACAAAGTTTCTTTTCAGTTGCAAACTCCATTCCATACATATATATGGGGAGGTACTAGCTCCAACTCGGTTTTACAGTGAAAACTGCAGGAACTTCAAACCGGCACTAGGAAACAGACTGAGAAAGCAGAGAAAAAGTGTCTCCTGCAACCCGTTCCCTTGGTGCTAGATGAACGAACGTCTCTCCACTTGCTCAGTTCTGAGAGATAAGTGTGTGTGAAAGCCGTACTTCACCTAGCTTGTTGCTAACACAAAGTTTCTTTTCAGTTGCAAACTCCATTCCATACATATATATGGGGAGGTACTAGCTCCAACTCGGTTTTTCAGTGAAAACTGCAGGAACTTCAAACCGGCACTAGGAAACAGACTGAGAAGCAGAGAAAACGTGTATCCTGCAACCCGTTCCCTTGGTGCTAGATGAACGAACGTCTCTACACTTGCTCTGTTCTGAGAGATAAGTGTGTGTGAAAGCCGTCCTTCACCTAGCTTGTTGGGAACACAAAGTTTCTTTTCAGTTGCAAACTCCATTCCATACATATATATGGGTAGGTACTAGCTCCAACTCGGTTTTACAGTGAAAACTGCAGGAACTTCAAACCGGCACTAGGAAACAGACAGAAAATGCCGAGAAAAAGTGTCTCCTGCAACCCGTTCCCTTGGTGCTAGATGAACGAACGTCTCTCCACTTGCTCAGTTCTGAGAGATAAGTGTGTGTGAAAGCCGTCCTTCACCTAGCTTGTTGGGAACACAAAGTTTCTTTTCAGTTGCAAACTCCATTCCATACATATATATGGGGAGGTACTAGCTCCAACTCGGGTTTTCTGTGAAAACTGCAGGAACTTCAAACCGGCACTAGGAAACAGACTGAGAAAACAGAGAAAAAGTTTCTCCTGCAACCCGTTCCCTTGGTGCTAGATGAACGAACGTCTCTCCACTTGCTCAGTTCTGAGAGATAAGTGTGTGTGAAAGCCGTCCTTCACCTAGCTTGTTGGGAACACAAAGTTTCTTTTCAGTTGCAAACTCCATTCCATAAATATATATGGGGAGGTACTAGCTCCAACTCGATTTTACAGTGAAAACTGCAGGAACTTCAAACCGGCACTAGGAAACAGACTGAGAAAGCAGAGAAAAAGTGTCTCCTGCAACCCGTTCCCTTGGTGCTAGATGAAAGAACGTCTCTCCACTTGCTCAGTTCTGAGAGATAAGTGTGTGTGAAAGCCGTCCTTCACCTAGCTTGTTGGGAACACAAAGTTTCTTTTAAGTTGCAAACTCCATTCCATACATATATATGGGGAGGTACTAGCTCCAACTCGGTTTTACCGTGAAAACTGCAGGAACTTCAAACCGGCACTAGGAAACAGACTGAGAAAGCAGAGAAAAAGTGTCTCCTGCAACCCGTTCCCTTGGTGCTAGATGAACGAACGTCTCTCCACTTGCTCAGTTCTGAGAGATAAGTGTGTGTGAAAGCCGTCCTTCACCTAGCTTGTTGGGAACACAAAGTTTCTTTTCAGTTGCAAACTCCATTCCATACATATATATGGGGAGGTACTACCTCCAACTCGGTTTTACAGTGAAAACTGCAGGAACTTCAAACCGGCACTAGGAAACAGACTGAGAAAGCAGAGAAAAAGTGTCTCCTGCAACCCATTCCCTTGGTGCTAGATGAACGAACGTCTCTCCACTTGCTCAGTTCTGAGAGATAAGTGTGTGTGAAAGCCGTCCTTCACCTAGCTTGTTGCTAACACAAAGTTTCTTTTCAGTTGCAAACTGCATTCCATACATATATATGTGGAGGTACTAGCTCCAACGCGGTTTTACAGTTTAAACTGCAGGAACTTCAAACCGACACTAGGAAACAGACTGAGAAAGCAGAGAAAAAGTGTCTCCTGCAACCCGTTCCCTTGGTGCTAGATGAACGAACGTCTCTCCACTTGCTCAGTTCTGAGAGATAAGTGTGTGTGAAAGCAGTCCTTCACCTAGCTTGTTGGGAACACAAAGTTTCTTTTCAGTTGCAAACTCCATTCCATACATGTATATGGGGAGGTACAAGCTCCAACTCGGTTTGACAGTGTAAACTGCAGGAACTTCAAACCGGCACTAGGGAACAGACTGAGAAAGCAGAGAAAAAGTGTCTCCTGCAACCCGTTCCGTTGTTGCTAGATGAACGAACGTCTCTCCACCTGCTCAGTTCTGAGAGATAAGTGTGTGTGAAAGCCGTCCTTCACCTAGCTTGTTGGGAACACAAAGTTTCTTTTCAGTTGCAAACTCCATTCCATACATATATATGGGGAGGTACTAGCTCCAACTCGGTTTTACAGTGAAAACTGCAGGAACTTCAAACCGGCACTAGGAAACAGACTGAGAAAGCAGAGAAAAAGTGTCTCCTGCAACCCGTTCCCTTGGTGCTAGATGAACGAACGTCTCTCCACTTGCTCAGTTCTGAGAGATAAGTGTGTGTGAAAGCCGTCCTTCACCTAGCTTGTTGGGAACACAAAGTTTCTTTTCAGTTGCAAACTCCATTCCATACATATATATGGGGAGGTACTAGCTCCAACTCGGTTTTACAGTGAAAACTGCAGGAACTTCAAACCGGCACTAGGAAACAGACTGAGAAAGCAGAGAAAAAGTGTCTCCTGCAACCCGTTCCCTTGGTGCTAGATGAACGAACGTCTCTCCACTTGCTCAGTTCTGAGAGATAAGTGTGTGTGAAAGCCGTACTTCACCTAGCTTGTTGCTAACACAAAGTTTCTTTTCAGTTGCAAACTCCATTCCATACATATATATGGGGAGGTACTAGCTCCAACTCGGTTTTTCAGTGAAAACTGCAGGAACTTCAAACCGGCACTAGGAAACAGACTGAGAAGCAGAGAAAACGTGTATCCTGCAACCCGTTCCCTTGGTGCTAGATGAACGAACGTCTCTACACTTGCTCTGTTCTGAGAGATAAGTGTGTGTGAAAGCCGTCCTTCACCTAGCTTGTTGGGAACACAAAGTTTCTTTTCAGTTGCAAACACCATTCCATACATATATATGGGTAGGTACTAGCTCCAACTCGGTTTTACAGTGAAAACTGCAGGAACTTCAAACCGGCACTAGGAAACAGACAGAAAATGCCGAGAAAAAGTGTCTCTTGCAACCCGTTCCCTTGGTGCTAGATGAACGAACGTCTCTCCACTTGCTCAGTTCTGAGAGATAAGTGTGTGTGAAAGCCGTCCTTCACCTAGCTTGTTGGGAACACAAAGTTTCTTTTCAGTTGCAAACTCCAATCCATACATATATATGGGGAGGTACTAGCTCCAACTCGGGTTTTCTGTGAAAACTGCAGGAACTTCAAACCGGCACTAGGAAACAGACTGAGAAAGCAGAGAAAAAGTGTCTCCTGCAACCCGTTCCCTTGGTGCTAGATGAACGAACGTCTCTCCACTTGCTCAGTTCTGAGAGATAAGTGTGTGTGAAAGCCGTCCTTCACCTAGCTTGTTGCTAACACAAAGTTTCTTTTCAGTTGCAAACTCCATTCCATAAATATATATGTGGAGGTACTAGCTCCAACTCCGTTTTACAGTGAAAACTGCAGGAAATTCAAACCGGCACTAGGAAACAGACTGAGAAAGCAGAGAAAAAGTGTCTCCTGCAACCCGTTCCATTGGTGCTAGATGAACGAACGTCTCTCCACTTGCTCAGTTCTGAGAGATAAGTGTGTGTGAAAGCCGTCCTTCACCTAGCTTGTTGGGAACACAAAGTTTCTTTTCAGTTGCAAACTCCATTCCATACATATATATGGGGAGGTACTACCTCCAACTCGGTTTTACAGTGAAAACTGCAGGAACTTCAATCCGGCACTAGGAAACAGACTGAGAAAGCAGAGAAAAAGTGTCTCCTGCAACCCGTTCCCTTGGTGCTAGATGAACGAACGTCTCTCCACTTGCTCAGTTCTGAGAGATAAGTGTGTGTGAAAGCAGTCCTTCACCTAGCTTGTTGGGAACACAAAGTTTCTTTTCAGTTGCAAACTCCATTCCATACATATATATGGGGAGGTACTAGCTCCAACTCGGTTTTACAGTGAAAACTGCAGGAACTTCAATCCGGCACTAGGAAACAGACTGAGAAAGCAGAGAAAAAGTGTCTCCTGCAACCCGTTCCCTTGGTGCTAGATGAACGAACGTCTCTCCACTTGCTCAGTTCTGAGAGATAAGTGTGTGTGAAAGCCGTCCTTCACCTAGATTGTTGGGAACACAAAGTTTCTTTTCAGTTGCAAACTCCATTCCATACATATATATGGGGAGGTACTAGCTCCAACTCGGTTTTTCAGTGAAAACTGCAGGAACTTCAAACCGGCACTAGGAAACAGACTGAGAAGCAGAGAAAAAGTGTATCCTGCAACCCGTTCCCTTGGTGCTAGATGAACAAACGTCTCTCCACTTGCTTAGTTGTGAGAGATAAGTGTGTGTGAAAGCCGTCTTTCACCTAGCTTGTTGGGAACACAAAGATTCTTTTCAGTTGCCAACTCCATTCCATACATATATATGGGGAGGTACTAGCTCCAACTCGGTTTTACAGTGAAAACTGCAGGAACTTCAAACCGGCACTAGGAAACAGACTGAGAAAGCAGAGAAAAAGTGTCTCCTGCAACCCGTTCCCTTGGTGCTAGATGAACGAACGTCTCTCCACTTGCTCAGTTCTGAGAGATAAGTGTGTGTGAAAGCCGTCCTTCACCTAGCTTGTTGGGAACACAAAGTTTCTTTTCTGTTGCCAACTCCATTCCATACATATATATGGGGATGTACTAGCTCCAACTCGGTTTTACTGTGAAAACTGCAGGAACTTCAAAACGCCACTAGGAAACAGATTGAGAAAGCGGAGAAAAAGTGTCCCTGCATCCCGTTCCCTTGGTCCTAGATGAACGAACGTCTCTCCACTTGCTGAGTTCCGAGAGATAAGTGTGTGTGCAAGCCGTCCTTATCCTAGCCTGTTGGGAACACAAAGTTTGTTTTTGTTGCAAACCCAATTCCATAAATTTATATGGGGAGGTACTAGCTCCAACTCGGTTTTACAGTGAAAAGTGAAGGAACTTCAAACCGGCACTAGGAAACAGACTGAGAAAGCAGAGAAAAAGTGTCTCCTGCATCCCGTTCCCTTGGTGCTAGATGAACGAACGTCTCTCCACTTGCTCAGTTCTGAGAGATAAGTTTGTGTGAAAGCAGTCCTTCACCTAGCTTGTTGGGAACACAAAGTTTCTTTTCAGTTGCAAACACCATTCCATACATGTATATGGGGAGGTACTAGCTCCAACTCCGTTTTACAGTGAAAACTGCAGGAACTTCCAACCGGCACTAGGAAACAGACTGAGAAAGCAGAGAAAAAGTTTCTACTGCAACCCGTTCCCTTGGTGCTAGATGAACGAAAGTCTCTCCACTTGCTCAGTTCTGAGAGATAAGTGTGTGTGAAAGCAGTCCTTCACCTAGCTTGTTGGGAACACAAAGTTTCTTTTCAGTTGCAAACTCCATTCCATACATGTATATGGGGAAGTACAACTCCAAATCCGTTTTACAGTGAAAACTGCAGGAACTTCAAACCGGCACTAGGAAGCAGACTGAGAAATCAGAGAAAAAGTGTCTCCTGCATCCCGTTCCCTTGGTGCTAGATGAACGAAAGTCTCCCACTTGCTCAGTTCTGAGAGATAAGTGTGTGTGAATGCAGTCCTTCACAAAGCTTGTTGGGAACACAAAGTTTATTTTCAATTGCAAACTCCATTCCATACATGTATATGGGGAGGTACTAGCTCCAACTCCGTTTTACAGTGAAAACTGCAGGAACTTCAAACCGGCACTAGGAAACAGACTGAGAAAGCAGAGAAAAAGTGTCTCCTGCAACCCGTTTCATTGGTGCTAGATGAACGAACGTCTCTCCACTTGCTCAGTTCCGAGAGATAAGTGTGTGTGAAAGCCGTTCTTCACCTAGCTTGTTGGGAACACAAAGTTTCTTTTCAGTTGCAAACTCCTTTCCATACATGTATATGGGGAGGTACTAGCTCCAACTCGGTTTTACAGTGAAAAATGCAGGAACTTCAAACCGGCACTAGGAAAATGACTGAGAAAGCAGAGAAAAAGTGTCTCCTGCAACCCGTTCCCTTGGTGCTAGATGAACGAACGTCTCTCCACTTGCTCAGTTCTGAGAGATAAGTGTGTGTGAAAGCCGTCCTTCACCTAGCTTGTTGGGAACACAAAGTTTCTTTTCACTTGCAAACTCCATTCCATACATGTATATGGGGAGGTACTAGCTCCAACTCGGTTTTACAGTGAAAACTGCAGGAAATTCAAACCGGCACTAGGAAACAGACTGAGAAATCAGAGAAAAAGTGTCTCCTGCAACCCGTTCCCTTGGTGCTAGATGAACGAACGTCTCTCCACTTGCTCAGTTCTGAGAGATAAGTGTGTGTGAAAGCCGTCCTTCACGTAGATTGTTGGGAACACAAAGATTCTTTTCAGTTGTAAACTCCATTCCATACATATATATGGTGAGGTACAAGCTCCAACTCGGTTTTACAATGAAAACTGCAGGAACTTCAAACCGGCACTAGGAAACAGACTGAGAAAGCAGAGAAAAAGTGTCCCTGCATCCCGTTCCCTTGGTCCTAGATGAACGAACGTCTCTCCACTTGCTGAGTTCCGAGAGATAAGTGTGTGTGAAAGCCGTCCTTCAAATAGCTTGTTGGGAACACAAAGTTTCTATTCAGTTGCAAACTCCATTCCATACATATATATGGGGAGGTACTACCTCCAACTCGGTTTTACAGTGAAAACTGCAGGAACTTCAAACCGGCACTAGGAAACAGACTGAGAAAGCAGAGAAAAAGTGTCTCCTGCAACCCGTTCCCTTGGTGCTAGATGAACGAACGTCTCTCCACTTGCTCAGTTCTGAGAGATAAGTGTGTGTGAAAGCCGTCCTTCACCTAGCTTGTTGGGAACACAAAGTTTCTTTTCAGTTGCAAACTCCATTCCATACATATATATGGGGAGGTACAAGCTCCAACTCGGTTTTTCAGTGAAAACTGCAGGAACTTAAAACCGGCACTAGGAAACAGACTGAGAAGCAGAGAAAAAGTGTATCCTGCAACCCGTTCCCTTGGTGCTAGATGAACGAACGTCTCTCCACTTGCTGAGTTCCGAGAGATAAGTGTGTGTGCAAGCCGTCCTTATCCTAGCCTGTTAGGAACACAAAGTTTCTTTTTGTTGCAAACCCAATTCCATAAATTTATATGGGGAGGTACTAGCTCCAACTCGGTTTTACAGTGAAAAGTGAAGGAACTTCAAACCGGCACTAGGAAACAGACTGAGAAAGCAGAGAAAAAGTGTCTCCTGCATCCCGTTCCCTTGGTGCTAGATGAACGAACGTCTCTCCACTTGCTCAGTTCTGAGAGATAAGTTTGTGTGAAAGCAGTCCTTCACCTAGCTTGTTGGGAACACAAAGTTTCTTTTCAGTTGCAAACACCATTCCATACATGTATATGGGGAGGTACTAGCTCCAACTCCGTTTTACAGTGAAAACTGCAGGAACTTCAAACCGGCACTAGGAAACAGACTGAGAAAGGAGAGAAAAAGTGTCTCCTGCAACCCGTTCCCTTGGTGCTAGATGAACGAACGTCTCTCCACTTGCTCAGTTCTGAGAGATAATTGTGTGTGAAAGCCGTCCTTCACCTAGCTTGTTGCTAACACAAAGTTTCTTTTCAGTTGCAAACTCCATTCCATAAATATATATGTGGAGGTACTAGCTCCAACTCCGTTTTACAGTGAAAACTGCAGGAAATTCAAACCGGCACTAGGAAACAGACTGAGAAAGCAGAGAAAAAGTGTCTCCTGCAACCCGTTCCCTTGGTGCTAGATGAACGAACGTCTCTCCACTTGCTCAGTTCTGAGAGATAAGTGTGTGTGAAAGCAGTCCTTCACCTAGCTTGTTGGGAACACAAAGTTTCTTTTCAGTTGCAAACTCCATTCCATACATATATATGGGGAGGTACTAGCTCCAACTCGGTTTTACAGTGAAAAATGCAGGAACTGCAAACCGGCACTAGGAAACAGACTGAGAAAGCAGAGAAAAAGTGTCTCCTGCAACCCATTCCCTTGGTGCTAGATGAACGAACGTCTCTCCACTTGCTCAGTTCTGAGAGATAAGTGTGTGTGAAAGCCGTCCTTCACCTAGCTTGTTGGGAACACAAAGTTTCTTTTCAGTTGCAAACTCCATTCCATACATATATATGGGGAGGTACTAGCTCCAACACGGTTTTACTGTGAAAACTGCAGGAACTTCAAACCGGCACTAGGAAACAGATTGAGAAAGCAGAGAAAAAGTGTCTCCTGCAACCCGTTCCCTTGGTGCTAGATGAACGAACGTCTCTCCACTTGCTCAGTTCTGAGAGATAAGTGTGTGTGAAAGCCGTCCTTCACCTAGCTTGTTGGGAACACAAAGTTTCTTTTCAGTTGCAAACTCCATTCCATAAATATATATGGGGAGGTACTAGCTCCAACTCGATTTTACAGTGAAAACTGCAGGAACTTCAAACCGGCACTAGGAAACAGACTGAGAAAGCAGAGAAAAAGTGTCTCCTGCAACCCGTTCCCTTGGTGCTAGATGAAAGAACGTCTCTCCACTTGCTCAGTTCTGAGAGATAAGTGTGTGTGAAAGCCGTCCTTCACCTAGCTTGTTGGGAACACAAAGTTTCTTTTAAGTTGCAAACTCCATTCCATACATATATATGGGGAGGTACTAGCTCCAACTCGGTTTTACCGTGAAAACTGCAGGAACTTCAAACCGGCACTAGGAAACAGACTGAGAAAGCAGAGAAAAAGTGTCTCCTGCAACCCGTTCCCTTGGTGCTAGATGAACGAACGTCTCTCCACTTGCTCAGTTCTGAGAGATAAGTGTGTGTGAAAGCCGTCCTTCACCTAGCTTGTTGGGAACACAAAGTTTCTTTTCAGTTGCAAACTCCATTCCATACATATATATGGGGAGGTACTACCTCCAACTCGGTTTTACAGTGAAAACTGCAGGAACTTCAAACCGGCACTAGGAAACAGACTGAGAAAGCAGAGAAAAAGTGTCTCCTGCAACCCATTCCCTTGGTGCTAGATGAACGAACGTCTCTCCACTTGCTCAGTTCTGAGAGATAAGTGTGTGTGAAAGCCGTCCTTCACCTAGCTTGTTGCTAACACAAAGTTTCTTTTCAGTTGCAAACTGCATTCCATACATATATATGTGGAGGTACTAGCTCCAACGCGGTTTTACAGTTTAAACTGCAGGAACTTCAAACCGACACTAGGAAACAGACTGAGAAAGCAGAGAAAAAGTGTCTCCTGCAACCCGTTCCCTTGGTGCTAGATGAACGAACGTCTCTCCACTTGCTCAGTTCTGAGAGATAAGTGTGTGTGAAAGCAGTCCTTCACCTAGCTTGTTGGGAACACAAAGTTTCTTTTCAGTTGCAAGCTCCATTCCATACATGTATATGGGGAGGTACAAGCTCCAACTCGGTTTGACAGTGTAAACTGCAGGAACTTCAAACCGGCACTAGGGAACAGACTGAGAAAGCAGAGAAAAAGTGTCTCCTGCAACCCGTTCCGTTGTTGCTAGATGAACGAACGTCTCTCCACCTGCTCAGTTCTGAGAGATAAGTGTGTGTGAAAGCCGTCCTTCACCTAGCTTGTTGGGAACACAAAGTTTCTTTTCAGTTGCAAACTCCATTCCATACATATATATGGGGAGGTACTAGCTCCAACTCGGTTTTACAGTGAAAACTGCAGGAACTTCAAACCGGCACTAGGAAACAGACTGAGAAAGCAGAGAAAAAGTGTCTCCTGCAACCCGTTCCCTTGGTGCTAGATGAACGAACGTCTCTCCACTTGCTCAGTTCTGAGAGATAAGTGTGTGTGAAAGCCGTCCTTCACCTAGCTTGTTGGGAACACAAAGTTTCTTTTCAGTTGCAAACTCCATTCCATACATATATATGGGGAGGTACTAGCTCCAACTCGGTTTTACAGTGAAAACTGCAGGAACTTCAAACCGGCACTAGGAAACAGACTGAGAAAGCAGAGAAAAAGTGTCTCCTGCAACCCGTTCCCTTGGTGCTAGATGAACGAACGTCTCTCCACTTGCTCAGTTCTGAGAGATAAGTGTGTGTGAAAGCCGTACTTCACCTAGCTTGTTGCTAACACAAAGTTTCTTTTCAGTTGCAAACTCCATTCCATACATATATATGGGGAGGTACTAGCTCCAACTCGGTTTTTCAGTGAAAACTGCAGGAACTTCAAACCGGCACTAGGAAACAGACTGAGAAGCAGAGAAAACGTGTATCCTGCAACCCGTTCCCTTGGTGCTAGATGAACGAACGTCTCTACACTTGCTCTGTTCTGAGAGATAAGTGTGTGTGAAAGCCGTCCTTCACCTAGCTTGTTGGGAACACAAAGTTTCTTTTCAGTTGCAAACTCCATTCCATATATATATATGGGTAGGTACTAGCTCCAACTCGGTTTTACAGTGAAAACTGCAGGAACTTCAAACCGGCACTAGGAAACAGACAGAAAATGCCGAGAAAAAGTGTCTCCTGCAACCCGTTCCCTTGGTGCTAGATGAACGAACGTCTCTCCACTTGCTCAGTTCTGAGAGATAAGTGTGTGTGAAAGCCGTCCTTCACCTAGCTTGTTGGGAACACAAAGTTTCTTTTCAGTTGCAAACTCCATTCCATACATATATATGGGGAGGTACTAGCTCCAACTCGGGTTTTCTGTGAAAACTGCAGGAACTTCAAACCGGCACTAGGAAACAGACTGAGAAAACAGAGAAAAAGTTTCTCCTGCAACCCGTTCCCTTGGTGCTAGATGAACGAACGTCTCTCCACTTGCTCAGTTCTGAGAGATAAGTGTGTGTGAAAGCCGTCCTTCACCTAGCTTGTTGGGAACACAAAGTTTCTTTTCAGTTGCAAACTCCATTCCATAAATATATATGGGGAGGTACTAGCTCCAACTCGATTTTACAGTGAAAACTGCAGGAACTTCAAACCGGCACTAGGAAACAGACTGAGAAAGCAGAGAAAAAGTGTCTCCTGCAACCCGTTCCCTTGGTGCTAGATGAAAGAACGTCTCTCCACTTGCTCAGTTCTGAGAGATAAGTGTGTGTGAAAGCCGTCCTTCACCTAGCTTGTTGGGAACACAAAGTTTCTTTTCAGTTGCAAACTCCATTCCATTCATATATATGGGGAGGTACTACCTCCAACTCGGTTTTACAGTGAAAACTGCAGGAACTTCAAACCGGCACTAGGAAACAGACTGAGAAAGCAGAGAAAAAGTGTCTCCTGCAACCCATTCCCTTGGTGCTAGATGAACGAACGTCTCTCCACTTGCTCAGTTCTGAGAGATAAGTGTGTGTGAAAGCCGTCCTTCACCTAGCTTGTTGCTAACACAAAGTTTCTTTTCAGTTGCAAACTGCATTCCATACATATATATGTGGAGGTACTAGCTCCAACGCGGTTTTACAGTTTAAACTGCAGGAACTTCAAACCGACACTAGGAAACAGACTGAGAAAGCAGAGAAAAAGTGTCTCCTGCAACCCGTTCCCTTGGTGCTAGATGAACGAACGTCTCTCCACTTGCTCAGTTCTGAGAGATAAGTGTGTGTGAAAGCAGTCCTTCACCTAGCTTGTTGGGAACACAAAGTTTCTTTTCAGTTGCAAACTCCATTCCATACATGTATATGGGGAGGTACAAGCTCCAACTCGGTTTGACAGTGTAAACTGCAGGAACTTCAAACCGGCACTAGGGAACAGACTGAGAAAGCAGAGAAAAAGTGTCTCCTGCAACCCGTTCCGTTGTTGCTAGATGAACGAACGTCTCTCCACCTGCTCAGTTCTGAGAGATAAGTGTGTGTGAAAGCCGTCCTTCACCTAGCTTGTTGGGAACACAAAGTTTCTTTTCAGTTGCAAACTCCATTCCATACATATATATGGGGAGGTACTAGCTCCAACTCGGTTTTACAGTGAAAACTGCAGGAACTTCAAACCGGCACTAGGAAACAGACTGAGAAAGCAGAGAAAAAGTGTCTCCTGCAACCCGTTCCCTTGGTGCTAGATGAACGAACGTCTCTCCACTTGCTCAGTTCTGAGAGATAAGTGTGTGTGAAAGCCGTCCTTCACCTAGCTTGTTGGGAACACAAAGTTTCTTTTCAGTTGCAAACTCCATTCCATACATATATATGGGGAGGTACTAGCTCCAACTCGGTTTTACAGTGAAAACTGCAGGAACTTCAAACCGGCACTAGGAAACAGACTGAGAAAGCAGAGAAAAAGTGTCCCCTGCAACCCGTTCCCTTGGTGCTAGATGAACGAACGTCTCTCCACTTGCTCAGTTCTGAGAGATAAGTGTGTGTGAAAGCCGTACTTCACCTAGCTTGTTGCTAACACAAAGTTTCTTTTCAGTTGCAAACTCCATTCCATACATATATATGGGGAGGTACTAGCTCCAACTCGGTTTTTCAGTGAAAACTGCAGGAACTTGAAACCGGCACTAGGAAACAGACTGAGAAGCAGAGAAAACGTGTATCCTGCAACCCGTTCCCTTGGTGCTAGATGAACGAACGTCTCTACACTTGCTCTGTTCTGAGAGATAAGTGTGTGTGAAAGCCGTCCTTCACCTAGCTTGTTGGGAACACAAAGTTTCTTTTCAGTTGCAAACACCATTCCATACATATATATGGGTAGGTACTAGCTCCAACTCGGTTTTACAGTGAAAACTGCAGGAACTTCAAACCGGCACTAGGAAACAGACAGAAAATGCCGAGAAAAAGTGTCTCCTGCAACCCGTTCCCTTGGTGCTAGATGAACGAACGTCTCTCCACTTGCTCAGTTCTGAGAGATAAGTGTGTGTGAAAGCCGTCCTTCACCTAGCTTGTTGGGAACACAAAGTTTCTTTTCAGTTGCAAACTCCATTCCATACATATATATGGGGAGGTACTAGCTCCAACTCGGGTTTTCTGTGAAAACTGCAGGAACTTCAAACCGGCACTAGGAAACAGACTGAGAAAGCAGAGAAAAAGTGTCTCCTGCAACCCGTTCCCTTGGTGCTAGATGAACGAACGTCTCTCCACTTGCTCAGTTCTGAGAGATAAGTGTGTGTGAAAGCCGTCCTTCACCTAGCTTGTTGCTAACACAAAGTTTCTTTTCAGTTGCAAACTCCATTCCATAAATATATATGTGGAGGTACTAGCTCCAACTCCGTTTTACAGTGAAAACTGCAGGAAATTCAAACCGGCACTAGGAAACAGACTGAGAAAGCAGAGAAAAAGTGTCTCCTGCAACCCGTTCCATTGGTGCTAGATGAACGAACGTCTCTCCACTTGCTCAGTTCTGAGAGATAAGTGTGTGTGAAAGCCGTCCTTCACCTAGCTTGTTGGGAACACAAAGTTTCTTTTCAGTTGCAAACTCCATTCCATACATATATATGGGGAGGTACTACCTCCAACTCGGTTTTACAGTGAAAACTGCAGGAACTTCAATCCGGCACTAGGAAACAGACTGAGAAAGCAGAGAAAAAGTGTCTCCTGCAACCCGTTCCCTTGGTGCTAGATGAACGAACGTCTCTCCACTTGCTCAGTTCTGAGAGATAAGTGTGTGTGAAAGCAGTCCTTCACCTAGCTTGTTGGGAACACAAAGTTTCTTTTCAGTTGCAAACTCCATTCCATACATATATATGGGGAGGTACTAGCTCCAACTCGGTTTTACAGTGAAAACTGCAGGAACTTCAATCCGGCACTAGGAAACAGACTGAGAAAGCAGAGAAAAAGTGTCTCCTGCAACCCGTTCCCTTGGTGCTAGATGAACGAACGTCTCTCCACTTGCTCAGTTCTGAGAGATAAGTGTGTGTGAAAGCCGTCCTTCACCTAGATTGTTGGGAACACAAAGTTTCTTTTCAGTTGCAAACTCCATTCCATACATATATATGGGGAGGTACTAGCTCCAACTCGGTTTTTCAGTGAAAACTGCAGGAACTTCAAACCGGCACTAGGAAACAGACTGAGAAGCAGAGAAAAAGTGTATCCTGCAACCCGTTCCCTTGGTGCTAGATGAACAAACGTCTCTCCACTTGCTCAGTTGTGAGAGATAAGTGTGTGTGAAAGCCGTCTTTCACCTAGCTTGTTGGGAACACAAAGATTCTTTTCAGTTGCCAACTCCATTCCATACATATATATGGGGAGGTACTAGCTCCAACTCGGTTTTACAGTGAAAACTGCAGGAACTTCAAACCGGCACTAGGAAACAGACTGAGAAAGCAGAGAAAAAGTGTCTCCTGCAACCCGTTCCCTTGGTGCTAGATGAACGAACGTCTCTCCACTTGCTCAGTTCTGAGAGAAAAGTGTGTGTGAAAGCCGTCCTTCACCTAGCTTGTTGGGAACACAAAGTTTCTTTTCAGTTGCAAACTCCATTCCATACATATATATGGGGAGGTACTACCTCCAACTCGGTTTTACAGTGAAAACTGCAGGAACTTCAAACCGGCACTAGGAAACAGACTGAGAAAGCAGAGAAAAAGTGTCTCCTGCAACCCGTTCCCTTGGTGCTAGATGAATGAACGTCTCTCCACTTGCTCAGTTCTGAGAGATAAGTGTGTGTGAAAGCCGTCCTTCACCTAGCTTGTTGCTAACACAAAGTTTCTTTTCAGTAGCAAACTCCATTCCATACATATATATGTGGAGGTACTAGCTCCAACTCGGTTTTACAGTGAAAACTGCAGGAACTTCAAACCGGCACTAGGAAACAGACTGAGAAAGCAGAGAAAAAGTGTCTCCTGCAACCCATTCCCTTGGTGCTAGATGAACGAACGTCTCTCCACTTGCTCAGTTCTGAGAGATAAGTGTGTGTGAAAGCAGTCCTTCACCTAGCTTGTTGGGAACACAAAGTTTCTTTTCAGTTGCAAACTCCATTCCATACATATATATGGGGAGGTACTAGCTCCAAATCGGTTTTACAGTGAAAAATGCAGGAACTTCAAACCGGCACTAGGAAACAGACTGAGAAAGCAGAGAAAAAGTGTCTCCTGCAACCCGTTCCCTTGGTGCTAGATGAACGAACGTCTCTCCACTTGCTCAGTTCTGAGAGATAAGTGTGTGTGAAAGCCGTCCTTCACCTAACTTGTTGGGAACACAAAGTTTCTTTTCAGTTGCAAACTCCATTCCATACATATATATGGGGAGGTACTAGCTCCAACACGATTTTACAGTGAAAACTGCAGGAACTTCAAACCGGCACTAGGAAACAGACTGAGAAAGCAGAGAAAAAGTGTCTCCTGCAACCCGTTCCATTGGTGCTAGATGAACGAACGTCTCTCCACTTGCTCAGTTCTGAGAGATAAGTGTGTGTGAAAGCCGTACTTCACGTAGCTTGTTGGGAACACAAAGTTTCTTTTCAGTTGCAAATTCCATTCCATACATATATATGGGGAGGTACTAGCTCCAACTCGATTTTACAGTGAAAACTGCAGGAACTTCAAACCGGCACTAGGAAACAGACTGAGAAAGCAGAGAAAAAGTGTCTCCTGCAACCCGTTCCCTTGGTGCTAGATGAAAGAACGTCTCTCCACTTGCTCAGTTCTGAGAGATAAGTGTGTGTGAAAGCCGTCCTTCACCTAGCTTGTTGGGAACACAAAGTTTCTTTTAAGTTGCAAACTCCATTCCATAAATATATATGGGGAGGTACTAGCTCCAACTCGGTTTTACCGTGAAAACTGCAGGAACTTCAAACCGGCACTAGGAAACAGACTGAGAAAGCAGAGAAAAAGTGTCTCCTGCAACCCGTTCCCATGGTGCTAGATGAACGAACGTCTCTCCACTTGCTCAGTTCTGAGAGATAAGTGTGTGTGAAAGCCGTCCTTCACCTAGCTTGTTGGGAACACAAAGTTTCTTTTCAGTTGCAAACTCCATTCCATACATATATATGGGGAGGTACTAGCTCCAACTCGATTTTACAGTGAAAACTGCAGGAACTTCAAACCGGCACTAGGAAACAGACTGAGAAGCAGAGAAAAAGTGTATCCTGCAACCCGTTCCCTTGGTGCTACATGAACGAACGTCTCTCCACTTGCTCAGTTGTGAGAGATAAGTGTGTGTGAAAGCCGTCCTTCACCTAGCTTTTTGGGAACACAAAGATTCTTTTCAGTTGCAAACTCCATTCCATACATATATATGGGGAGGTACTACCTCCAACTCGGTTTTACAGTGAAACTGCAGGAACTTCAAACCGGCACTAGGAAACAGACTGAGAAAGCAGAGAAAAAGTGTCTCCTGCAACCCGTTCCCTTGGTGCTAGATGAACGAACGTCTCTCCACTTGCTCAGTTCTGAGAGATAAGTGTGTGTGAAAGCCGTCCTTCACCTAGCTTGTTGCTAAGACAAAGTTTCTTTTCAGTTGCAAACTCCATTCCATACATATATATGTGGAGATACTAGCTCCAACTCGGTTTTACAGTGAAAACTCCAGGAACTTCAATCCGGCACTAGGAAACAGACTGAGAAAGCAGAGAAAAAGTGTCTCCCGCATCCCGTTCCCTTGGTGCTAGATGAACGAAAGTCTCTCAACTTGCTCAGTTCTGAGAGATAAGTGTGTGTGAAAGCAGTCCTTCACCTAGCTTGTTGGGAACACAAAGTTTCTTTTCAGTTGCAAACTCCATTCCATACATATATATGGGGAGGAACTACCTCCAACTCGGTTTTACAGTGAAAACTGCAGGAACTTCAAACCGGCACTAGGAAACAGACTGAGAAAGCAGAGAAAAAGTGTCTCCTGCAACCCGTTCCCTTGGTGCTAGATGAACGAACGTCTCTCCACTTGCTCAGTTCTGAGAGATAAGTGTGTGTGAAAGCCGTCCTTCACCTAGCTTGTTGCTAACACAAAGTTTCTTTTCAGTTGCAAACTCCATTCCATACATATATATGTGGAGGTACTAGCTCCAACTCGGTTTTACAGTTTAAACTGCAGGAACTTCAAACCGGCACTAGGAAACAGACTGAGAAAGCAGAGAAAAAGTGTCTCCTGCAACCCGTTCCCTTGGTGCTAGATGAACGAACGTCTCTCCACTTGCTCAGTTCTGAGAGATAAGTGTGTGTGAAAGCAGTCCTTCACCTAGCTTGTTGGGAACACAAAGTTTCTTTTCAGTTGCAAACTCCATTCCATACATGTATATGGGGAGGTACAAGCTCCAACTCGGTTTGACAGTGTAAACTCTAGGAACTTCAAACCGGCACTAGGGAACAGACTGAGAAAGCAGAGAAAAAGTGTCTCCTGCAACCCGTTCCGTTGTTGCTAGATGAACGAACGTCTCTCCACCTGCTCAGTTCTGAGAGATAAATGTGTGTGAAAGCCGTACTTCACCTAGCTTTTTGGGAACACAAAGTTTCTTTTCAGTTGCAAACTCCATTCCATACATATATATGGGGAGGTACTAGCTCCAACTCGGTTTTACAGTGAAAACTGCAGGAACTTCAAACCGGCACTAGGAAACAGACTGAGAAAGCAGAGAAAAAGTGTCTCCTGCAACCCGTTCCCTTGGTGCTGGATGAACGAACGTCTCTCCACTTGCTCAGTTCTGAGAGATAAGTGTGTGTGAAAGCCGTCCTTCACCTAGCTTGTTGGGAACACAAAGTTTCTTTTCAGTTGCAAACTCCATTCCATACATATATATGGGGAGGTACTAGCTCCAACTCGGTTTTACAGTGAAAACTGCAGGAACTTCAAACCGGCACTAGGAAACAGACTGAGAAAGCAGAGAAAAAGTGTCTCCTGCAACCCGTTCCCTTGGTGCTAGATGAACGAACGTCTCTCCACTTGCTCAGTTCTGAGAGATAAGTGTGTGTGAAAGCCGTCCTTCACCTAGCTTGTTGCTAACACAAAGTTTCTTTTCAGTTGCAAACTCCATTCCATACATATATATGGGGAGGTACTAGCTCCAACTCGGTTTTTCATTGAAAACTGCAGGAACTTCAAACCGGCACTAGGAAACAGACTGAGAAGCAGAGAAAACGTGTATCCTGCAACCCGTTCCCTTGGTGCTAGATGAACGAACGTCTCTACACTTGCTCAGTTCTGAGAGAGAAGTGTGTGTGAAAGCCGTCCTTCACCTAGCTTGTTGGGAACACAAAGTTTCTTTTCAGTTGCAAACTCCATTCCATACATGTATATGGGGAAGTACAACTCCAAATCCGTTTTACAGTGAAAACTGCAGGAACTTCAAACCGGCACTAGGAAGCAGACTGAGAAATCAGAGAAAAAGTGTCTCCTGCATCCCGTTCCCTTGGTGCTAGATGAACGAACGTCTCCCACTTGCTCAGTTCTGAGAGATAAGTGTGTGTGAATGCAGTCCTTCACAAAGCTTGTTGGGAACACAAAGTTTATTTTCAATTGCAAACTCCATTCCATACATGTATATGGGGAGGTACTAGCTCCAACTCCGTTTTACAGTGAAAACTGCAGGAACTTCAAACCGGCACTAGGAAACAGACTGAGAAAGCAGAGAAAAAGTGTCTCCTGCAACCCGTTTCCTTGGTGCTAGATGAACGAACGTCTCTCCACTTGCTCAGTTCCGAGAGATAAGTGTGTGTGAAAGCCGTCCTTCACCTAGCTTGTTGGGAACACAAAGTTTCTTTTCAGTTGCAAACTGCATTCCATACATATATATGGGTTGGTAATAGCTCCAACTCGGTTTTACAGTGAAAACTGCAGGAACTTCAAACCGGCACTAGGAAACAGACTGAGAAAGCAGAGAAAAAGTGTCTCCTGCAAACCGTTCTCTTGGTGCTAGATGAACGAACGTCTCTCCACTTGCTCAGTTCTGAGAGATAAATGTGTGTGAAAGCCGTTCTTCACCTAGCTTGTTGGGAACACAAAGTTTCTTTTCAGTTGCAAACTCCTTTCCATACATGTATATGGGGAGGTACTAGCTCCAACTCTGTTTTACAGTGAAAAATGCAGGAACTTCAAACCGGCACTAGGAAAATGACTGAGAAAGCAGAGAAAAAGTGTCTCCTGCAACCCGTTCCCTTGGTGCTAGATGAACGAACGTCTCTCCACTTGCTCAGTTCTGAGAGATAAGTGTGTGTGAAAGCCGTCCTTCACCTAGCTTGTTGGGAACACAAAGTTTCTTTTCACTTGCAAACTCCATTCCATACATATATATAGGGAGGTATTAGCTCCAACTCGGTTTTACAGTGAAAACTGCAGGAAATTCAAACCGGCACTAGGAAACAGACTGAGAAATCAGAGAAAAAGTGTCTCCTGCAACCCGTTCCCTTGGTGCTAGATGAACGAACGTCTCTCCACTTGCTCAGTTCTGAGAGATAAGTGTGTGTGAAAGCCGTCCTTCACGTAGCTTGTTGGGAACACAAAGATTCTTTTCAGTTGTAAACTCCATTCCATACATATATATGGTGAGGTACAAGCTCCAACTCGGTTTTACAGTGAAAACTGCAGGAACTTCAAACCGGCACTAGGAAACAGACTGAGAAAGCAGAGAAAAAGTGTCCCTGCATCCCGTTCCCTTGGTCCTAGATGAACGAACGTCTCTCCACTTGCTGAGTTCCGAGAGATAAGTGTGTGTGAAAGCCGTCCTTCAACTAGCTTGTTGGGAACACAAAGTTTCTATTCAGTTGCAAACTCCATTCCATACATATATATGGGGAGGTACTACCTCCAACTCGGTTTTACAGTGAAAACTGCAGGAACTTCAAACCGGCACTAGGAAACAGACTGAGAAAGCAGAGAAAAAGTGTCTCCTGCAACCCGTTCCCTTGGTGCTAGATGAACGAACGTCTCTCCACTTGCTCAGTTCTGAGAGATAAGTGTGTGTGAAAGCCGTCCTTCACCTAGCTTGTTGGGAACACAAAGTTTCTTTTCAGTTGCAAACTCCATTCCATACATATATATGGGGAGGTACAAGCTCCAACTCGGTTTTTCAGTGAAAACTGCAGGAACTTCAAACCGGCACTAGGAAACAGACTGAGAAGCAGAGAAAAAGTGTATCCTGCAACCCGTTCCCTTGGTGCTAGATGAACGAACGTCTCTCCACTTGCTGAGTTCCGAGAGATAAGTGTGTGTGCAAGCCGTCCTTATCCTAGCCTGTTAGGAACACAAAGTTTCTTTTTGTTGCAAACCCAATTCCATAAATTTATATGGGGAGGTACTAGCTCCAACTCGGTTTTACAGTGAAAAGTGAAGGAACTTCAAACCGGCACTAGGAAACAGACTGAGAAAGCAGAGAAAAAGTGTCTCCTGCATCCCGTTCCCTTGGTGCTAGATGAACGAACGTCTCTCCACTTGCTCAGTTCTGAGAGATAAGTTTGTGTGAAAGCAGTCCTTCACCTAGCTTGTTGGGAACACAAAGTTTCTTTTCAGTTGCAAACACCATTCCATACATGTATATGGGGAGGTACTAGCTCCAACTCCGTTTTACAGTGAAAACTGCAGGAACTTCCAACCGGCACTAGGAAACAGACTGAGAAAGCAGAGAAAAATTTTCTACTGCAACCCGTTCCCTTGGTGCTAGATGAACGAAAGTCTCTCCACTTGCTCAGTTCTGAGAGATAAGTGTGTGTGAAAGCAGTCCTTCACCTAGCTTGTTGGGAACACAAAGTTTCTTTTCAGTTGCAAACTCCATTCCATACATGTATATGGGGAAGTACAACTCCAAATCCGTTTTACAGTGAAAACTGCAGGAACTTCAAACCGGCACTAGGAAGCAGACTGAGAAATCAGAGAAAAAGTGTCTCCTGCATCCCGTTCCCTTGGTGCTAGATGAACGAACGTCTCCCACTTGCTCAGTTCTGAGAGATAAGTGTGTGTGAATGCAGTCCTTCACAAAGCTTGTTGGGAACACAAAGTTTATTTTCAATTGCAAACTCCATTCCATACATGTATATGGGGAGGTACTAGCTCCAACTCCGTTTTACAGTAAAAACTGCAGGAACTTCAAACGGGCACTAGGAAACAGACTGAGAAAGCAGAGAAAAAGTGTCCCTGCATCCCGTTCCCTTGGTCCTAGATGAACGAACGTCTCTCCACTTGCTGAGTTCCGAGAGATAAGTGTGTGTGAAAGCCGTCCTTCAACTAGCTTGTTGGGAACACAAAGTTTCTATTCAGTTGCAAACTCCATTCCATACATATATATGGGGAGGTACAAGCTCCAACTCGGTTTTTCAGTGAAAACTGCAGGAACTTCAAACTGGCACTAGGAAACATACTGAGAAGCAGAGAAAAAGTGTATCCTGCAACCCGTTCCCTTGGTGCTAGATGAACGAACGTCTCTCCACTTGCTCAGTTGTGAGAGATAAGTGTGTGTGAAAGCCGTCCTTCACCTAGCTTGTTGGGAACGCAATGTATCTTTTCAGTTGCAAACTCCATTCCGTACATATATATTGGTAGGTACTAGCTCCAACTCGGTTTCACAGTGAAAACTGCAGGAACTTCAAACCGGCACTAGGAAACAGACTGAGAAAGCAGAGAAAAAGTATCTCCTGCTACCCGTTCCCTTGGTGCTAGATGAACGAACGTCCCTCCACTTGCTCAGTACTGAGAGCTAAGTGTGTGTGAAAGCCGTACTTCACCTAGCTTGTTGGGAACACAAAGTTTCTTTTCTGTTGCCAACTCCATTCCATACATATATATGGGAATGTACTAGCTCCAACTCGGTTTTACAGTGAAAACTACAGGAACTTCAAAACGGCACTAGGAAGCAGACTGAGAAAGCAGAGAAAAAGTGTCCCTGCATCCCGTTCCCTTGGTCCTAGATGAACGAACGTCTCTCCACTTGCTGAGTTCCAAGAGATAAGTGTGTGTGTAAGCCGTCCTTATCCTAGCCTGTTGAGAACACAAAGTTTCTTTTTGTTGCAAACCCCATTCCATAAATATATATGGGGAGGTACTAGCTCCAACTCGGTTTTACAGTGAAAACTGCAGGAACTTCAAAGCGGCACTAGGAAACAGACTGAGAAAGCAGAGAAAAAATGTCTCCTGCATCCCGTTCCCTTGGTGCTAGATGAACGAACGTCTGTGAACTTGCTCAGTTCTGAGAAATAATTGTGTGTGAAAGCCGTCCTTCACGTAGCTTGTTGGGAACACAAAGATTCTTTTCAGTTGCAAACTCCATTCCATACATATATATGGTGAGGTACTAGCTCCAACTCGGTTTTACAGTTAAAACTGCAGGAACTTCAAACCGGCACTAGGAAACAGACTGAGAAAGCAGAGGAAAAGTGTCCCTGCATCCCGTTCCCTTGGTCCTAGATGAACGAACGTCTCTCCACTTGCTGAGTTCCGAGAGTTAAGTGTGTGTGAAAGCCGTCCTTCACCTAGCTTGTTGGGAACACAAAGTTTCTTTTCAGTTGCCAACTCCATTCCATACATATATATGGGAATGTCCTAGCTCCAACTCGGTTTTACAGTGAAAACTACAGGAACTTCAAAACGGCACTAGGAAACAGACTGAGAAAGCAGAGAAAAAGTGTCCCTGCATCCCGTTCCCTTGGTCCTAGATGAACGAACGTCTCTCCACTTGCTGAGTTCCAAGAGATAAGTGTGTGTGTAAGCCGTCCTTATCCTAGCCTGTTGAGAACACAAAGTTTCTTTTGTTGCAACCCTCATTCCATAAATATATATGGGGAGGTACTAGCTCCAACTCGGTTTTACAGTGAAAACTGCAGGAACTTCAAACCGGCACTAGGAAACAGACTGAAAAAGCAGAGAAAAAGTGTCTCCTGCATCCCGTTCCCTTGGTGCTAGATGAACGAACGTCTCTCCACTTGCTCAGTTCTGAGAGATAAGTGTGTGTGAAAGCCGTCCTTCACGTAGCTTGTTGGGAACACAAAGATTCTTTTCAGTTGCAAACACCATTCCATACATATATATGGTGAGGTACTAGTTCCAACTCGGTTTTACAGTGAAAACTGCAGGAACTTCAAACCGGCACTAGGAAACAGACTGAGAAAGCAGAGGAAAAGTGTCCCTGCATCCCGTTCCCTTGGTCCTAGATGAACGAACGTCTCTCCACTTGCTGAGTTCCGAGAGTTAAGTGTGTGTGAAAGCCGTCCTTCACCTAGCTTGTTGGGAACACAAAGTTTCTTTTCAGTTGCAAACTCCATTCCATACATATATATGGGGAGGTACTAGCTCCAACACGGTTTTACAGTGAAAACTGCAGGAACTTCAAACCGGCACTAGGAAACAGACTGAGAAAGCAGAGAAAAAGTGTCTCCTGCATCCCGTTCCCTTGGTGCTAGATGAACGAACGTCTGTGAACTTGCTCAGTTCTGAGAAATAAGTGTGTGTGAAAGCCGTCCTTCACGTAGCTTGTTGGGAACACAAAGATTCTTTTCAGTTGCAAACTCCATTCCATACATATATATGGTGAGGTACTAGCTCCAACTCGGTTTTACAGTTAAAACTGCAGGAACTTCAAACCGGCACTAGAAAACAGACTGAGAAAGCAGAGGAAAAGTGTCCCTGCATCCCGTTCCCTTGGTCCTAGATGAACGAACGTCTCTCCACTTGCTGAGTTCCGAGAGTTAAGTGTGTGTGAAAGCCGTCCTTCACCTAGCTTGTTGGGAACACAAAGTTTCTTTTCAGTTGCCAACTCCATTCCATACATATATATGGGAATGTACTAGCTCCAACACGGTTTTACAGTGAAAACTACAGGAACTTCAAAACGGCACTAGGAAACAGACTGAGAAAGCAGAGAAAAAGTGTCCCTGCAACCCGTTCCCTTGGTCCTAGATGAACGAATGTCTCTCCACTTGCTGAGTTCCAAGAGATAAGTGTGTGTGTAAGCCGTCCTTATCCTAGCCTGTTGAGAACACAAAGTTTCTTTTGTTGCAACCCTCATTCCATAAATATATATGGGGAGGTACTAGCTCCAACTCGGTTTTACAGTGAAAACTGCAGGAACTTCAAACCGGCACTAGGAAACAGACTGAGAAAGCAGAGAAAAAGTGTCTCCTGCATCCCGTTCCCTTGGTGCTAGATGAACGAACGTCTCTCCACTTGCTCAGTTCTGAGAGATAAGTGTGTGTGAAAGCCGTCCTTCACGTAGCTTGTTGGGAACACAAAGATTCTTTTCAGTTGCAAACTCCATTCCATACATATATATGGTGAGGTACTAGCTCCAACTCGGTTTTACAGTGAAAACTGCAGGAACTTCAAACCGGCACAAGGAAACAGACTGAGAAAGCAGAGGAAAAGTGTCCCTGCATCCCGTTCCCTTGGTCCTAGATGAACGAACGTCTCTCCACTTGCTGAGTTCCGAGAGTTAAGTGTGTGTGAAAGCCGTCCTTCACCTAGCTTGTTGGGAACACAAAGTTTCTTTTCAGTTGCAAACTCCATTCCATACATATATATGGGGAGGTACTAGCTCCAACTCGGTTTTACAGTGAAAACTGCAGGAACTTCAAACCGGCACTAGGAAACAGACTGAGAAAGCAGAGAAAAAGTGTCTCCTGCAACCCGTTCCCTTGGTGCTAGATGAACGAACGTCTCTCCACTTGCTCAGTTCTGAGAGATAAGTGTTTGTGAAAGCCGTCCTTCACCTAGCTTGTTGGGAACACAAAGTTTCTTTTCAGTTGCAAACTCCATTCCATACATATATATGGGGAGGTACAAGCTCCAACTCGGTTTTTCAGTGAAAACTGCAGGAACTTCAAACCGGCACTAGGAAACAGACTGAGAAAGCAGAGAAAAAGTGTCTCCTGCATCCCGTTCCCTTGGTGCTAGATGAACGAACGTCTCTCCACTTGCTCAGTTCTGAGGGATAAGTGTGTGTGAAAGCCGTCCTTCACCTAGCCTGTTGGGAACACAAAGTTTCTTTTCAGTTGCAAACTCCATTCCATACATATATATGGGGAGGTAATAGCTCCAACTCGGTTTTACAGTGAAAACTGCAGGAACTTCAAACCGGCAATAGGAAACAGACTGAGAAAGCAGAGAAAAAGTGTCTCCTGCAACCCGTTCCCTTGGTGCTAGATGAACGAACTTCTCTCCACTTGCTGAGTTCCGAGAGTTAAGTGTGTGTGAAAGCCGTCCTTCACCTAGCTTGTTGGGAACACAAAGTTTCTTTTCAGTTGCAAACTCCATTCCATACATATATATGGGGAGGTACTAGCTCCAACTCGGTTTTTCAGTGAAAACTGCAGGAACTTCTTACCGGCACTAGGAAACAGACTGAGAAAGCAGAGAAAAAGTGTCTCCGGCAACCCTTTCCATTGGTGCTAGATGAACGAACGTCTCTCCACTTGCTCAGTTCTGAGAGTTAAGTGTGTGTGAAAGCCGTCCTTCACCTAGCTTGTTGGGAACACAAAGTTTCTTTTCAGTTGCAAACTCCATTCCATACATATATATGGGGAGGTACTAGCTCCAACTCGGTTTTTCAGTGAAAACTGCAGGAACTTCAAACCGGCACAAGGAAACAGACTGAGAAGCAGAGAAAAAGTGTATCCTGCAACCCGTTCCCTTGGTGCTAGATGAACGAACGTCTCTCCACTTGCTCAGTTGTGAGAGATAAGTGTGTGTGAAAGCCGTCCTTCACCTAGCTTGTTGGGAACACAAAGTTTGTTTTCAGTTGCAAACTCCATTCCATACATATATATTGGTAGGTACTAGCTCCAACTCGGTTTTACAGTGAAAACTGCATTAACTTCAAACCGGCACTAGGAAACAGACTGAGAAATCCGAGAAAAAGTGTCTCCTGCAACCCTTTCCCTTGGTGCTAGATGAACGAACGTCTCTCCACTTGCTCAGTTCTGAGAGATAAGTGTGTGTGAAAGCCGTCCTTCACCTAGCTTGTTGGGAACACAAAGTTTCTTTTCTGTTGCCAACTCCATTCCATACATATATATGGGGAGGTACTAGCTCCAACTCGGTTTTACAGTGAAAACTACAGGAACTTCAAAACGGCACTAGGAAACAGACTGAGAAAGCAGAGAAAAAGTGTCCCTGCATCCCGTTCCCTTGGTCCTAGATGAACGAACGTCTCTCCACTTACAGAGTTCCAAGAGATAAGTGTGTGTGTAAGCCGTCCTTATCCTAGCCTGTTGAGAACACAAAGTTTCTTTTTGTTGCAAACCCCATTCCATAAATATATATGGGGAGGTACTAGCTCCAACTCGGTTTTACAGTGAAAACTGCAGGAACTTCAAACTGGCACTAGGAAACAGACTGAGAAAGCAGAGAAAAAGTGTCTCCTGCATCCCGTTCCCTTGATGCTAGATGAACGAACGTCTCTCCACTTGCTCACTTCTGAGAGATAAGTGTGTGTGAAAGCCGTCCTTCACGTAGCTTGTTGGGAACACAAAGTTTCTTTTCAGTTGCAAACTCCATTCCATACATATATATGGGGAGGTACCAGCTCCAACTCGGTTTTTCAGTGAAAACTGCAGGAACTTCAAACCGGCACTAGGAAACAGACTGAGAAAGCAGAGAAAAAGTGTCTCCGGCAACCCTTTGCCTTGGTGCTAGATGAACGAACGTCTCTCCACTTGCTCAGTTCTGAGAGTTAAGTGTGTGTGAAAGCCGTCCTTCACCTAGCTTGTTGGGAACACAAAGTTTCTTTTCAGTTGCAAACTCCATTCCATACATATATATTGGTAGGTACTAGCTCCAACTCTGTTTTTCAGTGAAAACTGCAGGAACTTCAAACCGGCACTAGGAAAAAGACTGAGAAAGCAGAGAAAAAGTGTCTCCTGCAACCCGTTCCCTTGGTGCTAGATGAACGAACGTCTCTCCACTTGCTCAGTTCTGAGAGATAAGTGTGTGTGAAAGCCGTCCTTCACCTAGCTTGTTGGGAACGCAAAGTTTCTTTTCAGTTGCAAACTCCATTCCATAAATACATATTGGTAGGTACTAGCTCCAACTCGGTTTTACAGTGAAAACTGCAGGAACTTCAAACCGGCACTAGGAAACAGACTGAGAAAGCAGAGAAAAAGTGTCTCCGGCAACCCGTTCCCTTGGTGCTAGATGAACGAAAGTCTCTCCACTTACTCAGTTCCAAGAGATAAGTGTGTGTGTAAGCCGTCCTTATCCTAGCCTGTTGGGAACACAAAGTTTCTTTTTGTTGCAAACCCCATTCCATAAATATATATGGGGAGGTACTAGCTCCAACTCGGTTTTACAGTGAAAACTGCAGGAACTTCAAACCGGCACTAGGAAACAGACTGAGAAAGCAGAGAAAAAGTGTCTCCTGCATCCCGTTCCCTTGGTGCTAGATGAACGAACGTCTCTCCACTTGCTCAGTTCTGAGAGATAAGTGTGTGTGAAAGCAGTCCTTCACCTAGCTTGTTGGGAACACAAAGTTTCTTTTCAGTTGCAAACTCCATTCCGTACATGTATATGGGGAAGTACAACTCCAACTCCGTTTTACAGTGAAAACTGCAGGAACTTCAAACCGGCACTAGGAAACAGACTGAGAAAGCAGAGAAAAAGTGTCTCCTGCATCCCGTTCCCTTGGTGCTAGATGAACGAAAGTCTCTCCACTTGCTCAGTTCTGAGAGATAAGTGTGTGTGAAAGCAGTCCTTCACCTAGCTTGTTGGGAACACAAAGTTTCTTTTCAATTGCAAACTCCATTCCATACATTTATATGGGGAGGTACTAGCTCCAACTCCGTTTTACAGTGAAAACTGTAGGAACTTCAAATCGGCACTAGGAAACAGACTGAGAAAGCAGAGAAAAAGTGTCTCCTGCAACCCGTTCCATTGGTGCTAGATGAACGAACGTCTCTCCACTTGCTCAGTTCCGAGAAATAAGTGTGTGTGAAAGCCGTCCTTCACCTAGCTTGTTGGGAACACAAAGTTTCTTTTCTGTTGCCAACTCCATTCCATACATATATATGGGGATGTACTAGCTCCAACTCGGTTTTACAGTGAAAACTGCAGGAACTTCAAACCGGCACTAGGAAAAAGACTGAGAAAGCTGAGAAAAAGTTTCTACTGCAACCCGTTCCCTTGGTGCTAGATGAACGAAAGTCTCTCCAATTGCTCAGTTCTGAGAGATAAGTGTGTGTGAAAGCAGTCCTTCACCTAGCTTGTTGGGAACACAAAGTTTCTTTTCAGTTGCAAACTCCATTCCATACATGTATATGGGGAAGTACAACTCCAAATCCGTTTTACAGTTAAAACTGCAGGAACTTCAAACCGGCACTAGGAAACAGACTGAGAAAGCAGAGAAAAGTGTCTCCTGCATCCCGTTCCCTTGGTGCTAGATGAACGAACGTCTCTCCACTTGCTCAGTTCTGAGAGATAAGTGTGTGTGAAAGCAGTCCTTCACATTGCTTGTTGGGAACACAAAGTTTCATTTCAATTGCAAACTCCATTCCATACATATATATGGGGAGGTACTAGCTCCAACTCCGTTTTACAGTGAAAACTGCAGGAACTTCAAACCGGCACTAGGAAACAGACTGAGAAAGCAGAGAAAAAGTGTCTCCTGCAAACAGTTCCCTTGGTGCTAGATGAACGAACGTCTCTCCACTTGCTCAGTTCCGAGAGATAAGTGTGTGTGAAAGCCGTCCTTCACCTAGCTTGTTGGGAACACAAAGTTTCTTTTCAGTTGCAAACTGCAATCCATACATATATATGGGGAGGTACTAGCTCCAACCCGGTTTTACAGTGAAAACTGCAGGAACTTCAAACCGGCACTAGGAAACAGACTGAGAAAGCAGAGAAAAAGTGTCTGCTGCAAACCGTTCTCTTGGTGCTAGATGAACGAACGTCTCTCCACTTGCTCAGTTCTGAGAGATAAATGTGTGTGAAAGCCGTTCTTCACCTAGCTTGTTGGGAACACAAAGTTTCTTTTCAGTAGCAAAATCCTTTCCATACATGTATATGGGGAGGTACTAGTTCCAACTCGGTTTTACAGTGAAAACTGCAGGAACTTCAAACCGGCACTAGGAAACAGACTGAGAAATCCGAGAAAAAGTGTCTCCTGCAACCCTTTCCCTTGGTGCTAGATGAACGAACGTCTCTCCACTTGCTCAGTTCTGAGAGATAAGTGTGTGTGAAAGCCGTCCTTCACCTAGCTTGTTGGGAACACAAAGTTTCTTTTCTGTTGCCAACTCCATTCCATACATATATATGGGGATGTACTAGCTCCAAATCGGTTTTACAGTGAAAACTACAGGAACTTCAAAACGGCACTAGGAAACAGACTGAGAAAGCAGAGAAAAAGTGTCTCTGCATCCCGTTCCCTTGGTCCTAGATGAACGAACGTCTCTCCACTTACTGAGTTCCAAGAGATAAGTGTGTGTGTAAGCCGTCCTTATCCTAGCCTGTTGAGAACACAAAGTTTCTTTTTGTTGCAAACCCCATTCCATAAATATATATGGGGAGGTACTAGCTCCAACTCGGTTTTACAGTGAAAACTGCAGGAACTTCAAACCGGCACTAGGAAACAGACTGAGAAAGCAGAGAAAAAGTGTCTCCTGCATCCCGTTCCCTTGGTGCTAGATGAACGAACGTCTCTCCACTTGCTCAGTTCTGAGAGATAAGTGTGTGTGAAAGCCGTCCTTCACGTAGCTTGTTGGGAACACAAAGTTTCTTTTCAGTTGCAAACTCCATTCCATACATATATATGGGGAGGTACTAGCTCCAACTCGGTTTTACAGTGAAAACTGCAGGAACTTCAAACCGGCACTAGGAAACAGACTGAGAAAGCAGAGAAAAAGTGTCTCCTGCAACCCGTTCCCTTGGTGCTAGATGAACGAACGTCTCTCCACTTGCTGAGTTCCGAGAGTTAAGTGTGTGTGAAAGCCGTCCTTCACCTAGCTTGTTGGGAACACAAAGTTTCTTTTCAGTTGCAAACTCCATTCCATACATATATATTGGTTGGTACTAGCTCCAACTCGGTTTTACAGTGAAAACTGCAGGAATTTGAAACCGGCACTAGGAAAAACACTGAGAAAGCAGAGAAAAAGTGTCTCCTGCAACCCGTTCCCTTGGTGCTAGATGAACGAACGTCTCTCCACTTGCTCAGTTCCGAGAGTTAAGTGTGTGTGAAAGCCGTCCTTCACCTAGCTTGTTGGGAACACAAAGTTTCTTTTCAGTTGCAAACTCCATTCCATACATATATATTGGTAGGTACTAGCTCCAACTCGGTTTTACAGTGAAAACTGCAGGAACTTCAAACCGGCACTAGGAAAAAGACTGAGAAAGCAGAGAAAAAGTGTCTCCTGCAACCCGTTCCCTTGGTGCTAGATGAACGAACGTCTCTCCACTTGCTCAGTTCTGAGAGATAAGTGTGTGTGAAAGCCGTCCTTCACCTAGCTTGTTGGGAACGCAAAGTTTCTTTTCAGTTGCAAACTCCATTCCATACATACATATTGGTAGGTACTAGCTCCAACTCGGTTTTACAGTGAAAACTGCAGGAACTTCAAACCGGCACTAGGAAACAGACTGAGAAATCCGAGAAAAAGTGTCTCCTGCAAACCGTTCCCTTGGTGCTAGATGAACGTACGTCTCTCCACTTACTCAGTTCCAAGGGATAAGTGTGTGTGTAAGCCGTCCTTATTCTAGCCTGTTGGGAACACAAAGATTCTTTTTGTTGCAAACCCCATTCCATAAATATATATGGGGAGGTACTAGCTCCAACTCGGTTTTACAGTGAAAACTGCAGGAACTTCAAACCGGCACTAGGAAACAGACTGAGAAAGCAGAGAAAAAGTGTCTCCTGCATCCCGTTCCCTTGGTGCTAGATGAACGAACGTCTCTCCACTTGCTCAGTTCTGAGAGATAAGTGTGTGTGAAAGCAGTCCTTCACCTAGCTTGTTGGGAACACAAAGTTTCTTTTCAGTTGCAAACTCCATTCCATACATGTATATGGGGAAGTACAACTCCAACTCCGTTTTACAGTGAAAACTGCAGGAACTTCAAACCGGCACTAGGAAACAGAATGAGAAAGCAGAGAAAAAGTGTCTCCTGCATCCCGTTCCCTTGGTGCTAGATGAACGAACGTCTCTCCACTTGCTGAGTTCTGAGAGATAAGTGTGTGTGAAAGCAGTCCTTCACCTAGCTTGTTGGGAACACAAAGTTTCTTTTCAATTGCAAACTCCATTCCATACATGTATATGGGGAGGTACTAGCTCCAACTCCGTTTTACAGTGAAAACTGCAGGAACTTCAAATCGGCACTAGGAAACAGACTGAGAAAGCAGAGAAAAAGTGTCTCCTGCAACCCTTTCCCTTGGTGCTAGATGAACGAAAGTCTCTCCACTTGCTCAGTTCTGAGAGATAAGTGTGTGTGAAAGCAGTCCTTCACCTAGCTTGTTGGGAACACAAAGTTTCTTTTCAGTTGCAAACTCCATTCCATACATGTATATGGGGAAGTACAACTCCAAATCCGTTTTACAGTGAAAACTGCAGGAACTTCAACCCGGCACTAGGAAAAAGACTGAGAAAGCAGAGAAAAGTGTCTCCTGCATCCCGTTCCCTTGGTGCTAGATGAACGAACGTCTCTCCACTTGCTCAGTTCTGAGAGATAAGTGTGTGTGAAAGCCGTACTTCACATAGCTTGTTGGGAACACAAAGTTTCTTTTCAATTGCAAACTCCATTCCATACATATATATGGGGAGGTACTAGCTCCAACTCCGTTTTACAGTGAAAACTGCAGGAACTTCAAACCGGCACTAGGAAACAGACTGAGAAAGCAGAGAAAAAGTGTCCCCTGCAAACAGTTCCCTTGGTGCTAGATGAACGAACGTCTCTCCACTTGCTCAGTTCCGAGAGATAAGTGTGTGTGAAAGCCGTTCTTCACCTAGCTTGTTGGGAACACAAAGTTTCTTTTCAGTTGCAAACTGCATTCCATACATATATATGGGGAGGTACTAGCTCCAACCCGGTTTTACAGTGAAACTGCAGGAACTTCAAACCGGCACTAGGAAACAGACTGAGAAAGCAGAGAAAAAGTGTTTCCTGCAAACCGTTCTCTTGGTGCTAGATGAACGAACGTCTCTCCACTTGCTCAGTTCTGAGAGATAAATGTGTGTGAAAGCCGTTCTTCACCTAGCTTGTTGGGAACACAAAGTTTCTTTTCAGTTGCAAACTCCTTTCCATACATGTATATGGGGAGGTACTAGTTCCAACTCGGTTTTACAGTGAAAACTGCAGGAACTTCAACCCGGCACTAGGAAAAAGACTGAGAAAGCAGAGAAAAAGTGTCTCCTGCAACCCGTTCCCTTGGTGCTAGATGAACGAACGTCTCTCCACTTGCTCAGTTCTGAGAGATAAGTGTGTGTGAAAGCCGTCCTTCACCTAGCTTGTTGGGAACGCAAAGTTTCTTTTCATTTGCAAACTCCATTCCATACATACATATTGGTAGGTACTAGCTCCAACTCGGTTTTACAGTGAAAACTGCAGGAACTTCAAACCGGCACTAGGAAACAGACTGAGAAATCCGAGAAAAAGTGTCTCCTGCAAACCGTTCCCTTGGTGCTAGATGAACGAACGTCTCTCCACTTACTCAGTTCTGAGAGATAAGTGTGTGTGTAAGCCGTCCTTATCCTAGCCTGTTGGGAACACAAAGTTTCTTTTTGTTGCAAACCCCATTCCATAAATATATATGGGGAGGTACTAGCTCCAACCCGGTTTTACAGTGAAACTGCAGGAACTTCAAACCGGCACTAGGAAACAGACTGAGAAAGCAGAGAAAAAGTGTTTCCTGCAAACCGTTCTCTTGGTGCTAGATGAACGAACGTCTCTCCACTTGCTCAGTTCTGAGAGATAAATGTGTGTGAAAGCCGTTCTTCACCTAGCTTGTTGGGAACACAAAGTTTCTTTTCAGTTGCAAACTCCTTTCCATACATGTATATGGGGAGGTACTAGTTCCAACTCGGTTTTACAGTGAAAACTGCAGGAACTTCAACCCGGCACTAGGAAAAAGACTGAGAAAGCAGAGAAAAAGTGTCTCCTGCAACCCGTTCCCTTGGTGCTAGATGAACGAACGTCTCTCCACTTGCTCAGTTCTGAGAGATAAGTGTGTGTGAAAGCCGTCCTTCACCTAGCTTGTTGGGAACGCAAAGTTTCTTTTCATTTGCAAACTCCATTCCATACATACATATTGGTAGGTACTAGCTCCAACTCGGTTTTACAGTGAAAACTGCAGGAACTTCAAACCGGCACTAGGAAACAGACTGAGAAATCCGAGAAAAAGTGTCTCCTGCAAACCGTTCCCTTGGTGCTAGATGAACGAACGTCTCTCCACTTACTCAGTTCTGAGAGATAAGTGTGTGTGTAAGCCGTCCTTATCCTAGCCTGTTGGGAACACAAAGTTTCTTTTTGTTGCAAACCCCATTCCATAAATATATATGGGGAGGTACTAGCTCCAACTCGGTTTTACAGTGAAAACTGCAGGAACTTCAAACCGGCACTAGGAAACAGACTGAGAAAGCAGAGAAAAAGTGTCTCCTGCATCCCGTTCCCTTGGTGCTAGATGAACGAACGTCTCTCCACTTGCTCAGTTCTGAGAGATATGTGTGTGTGAAAGCAGTCCTTCACCTAGCTTGTTGGGAACACAAAGTTTCTTTTCAGTTGCAAACTCCATTCCATACATGTATATGGGGAAGTACAACTCCAACTCCGTTTTACAGTGAAAACTGCAGGAACTTCAAACCGGCACTAGGAAACAGACTGAGAAAGCAGAGAAAAAGTGTCTCCTGCATCCCGTTCCCTTGGTGCTAGATGAACGAACGTCTCTCCACTTGCTCAGTTCTGAGAGATAAGTGTGTGTGAAAGCAGTCCTTCACCTAGCTTGTTGGGAACACAAAGTTTCTTTTCAATTGCAAACTCCATTCCATACATGTATATGGGGAGGTACTAGCTCCAACTCCGTTTTACAGTGAAAACTGCAGGAACTTCAAACCGGCACTAGGAAACAGACTGAGAAAGCAGAGGATAAGTGTCTCCTGCAACACGTTCCCTTGGTGCTAGATGAACGAACGTCTCTCCACTTGCTCAGTTCCGAGAGATAAGTGTGTGTGAAAGCCGTCCTTCACCTAGCTTGTTGGGAACACAAAGTTTCTTTTCTGTTGCCAACTCCATTCCATACATATATATGGGGATGTACTAGCTCCAACTCGGTTTTACAGTGAAAACTGCAGGAACATCAAACCGGCACTAGGAAAAAGACTGAGAAAGCAGAGAAAAAGTGTCTCCTGCAACCCGTTCCCTTGGTGCTAGATGAACGAAAGTCTCTCCAATTGCTCAGTTCTGAGAGATAAGTGTGTGTGAAAGCAGTCCTTCACCTAGCTTGTTGGGAACACAAAGTTTCTTTTCAGTTGCAAACTCCATTCCATACATGTATATGGGGAAGTACAACTCCAAATCCGTTTTACAGTGAAAACTGCAGGAATTTCAAACCGGCACTAGGAAACAGACTGAGAAAGCAGAGAAAAGTGTCTCCTGCATCCCGTTCCCTTGGTGCTAGATGAACGAACGTCTCTCCACTTGCTCAGTTCTGAGAGATAAGTGTGTGTGAAAGCAGTCCTTCACATAGCTTGTTGGGAACACAAAGTTTCTTTCAATTGCAAACTCCATTCCTTACATATATATGGGGAGGTACTAGCTCCAACTCCGTTTTACAGTGAAAACTGCAGGAACTTCAAACCGGCACTAGGAAACAGACTGAGAAAGCAGAGAAAAAGTGTCTCCTGCAAACCGTTCCCTTGGTGCTAGATGAACGAACGTCTCTCCACTTGCTCAGTTCCGAGAGATAAGTGTGTGTGAAAGCCGTCCTTCACCTAGCTTGTTGGGAACACAAAGTTTCTTTTCAGTTGCAAACTGCATTCCATACATATATATGGGGAGGTACTAGCTCCAACTCGGTTTTACAGTGAAAACTGCAGGAACTTCAAACCGGCACTAGGGAACAGACTGAGAAATCAGAGAAAAAGTGTCTCCTGCAAACCGTTCCCTTGGTGCTAGATGAACGAACGTCTCTCCACTTGCTCAGTTCTGAGAGCTAAGTGTGTGTGAAAGCCGTCCTTCACGTAGCTTGTTGGGAACACAAAGATTCTTTTCAGTTGTAAACTCCATTCCATACATATATATGGTGAGGTACTAGCTCGAACTCGGTTTTACAGTGAAAACTGCAGGAACTTCAAACCGGCACTAGGAAACAGACTGAGAAAGCAGAGAAAAAGTGTCTCTTGCAACCCGTTCCCTTGGTGCTAGATGAACGAACGTCTCTCCACTTGCTCAGTTCCGAGAGATAAGTGTGTGTGAAAGCCGTCCTTCACCTAGTTGTTGGGAACACAAAGTTTTTTTTCTGTTGCCAACTCCATTCCATACATATATATGGGGATGTACTAGCTCCAACTCGGTTTTACAGTGAAAACTGCAGGAACTTCAAAACGGCACTAGGAAACAGACTGAGAAAGCAGAGAAAAAGTGTCTCCTGCAACCCGTTCCCTTGTTGCTAGATGAACGAACGTCTCTCCACTTACTCAGTTCTGAGAGATAATTGTGTGTGTAAGCCGTCCTTATCCTAGCCTGTTGGGAACACAAAGTTTCTTTTTGTTGCATACCCCATTCCATAAATATATATGGGGAGGTACTAGCTCCAACTCGGTTTTACAGTGAAAACTGCAGGAACTTCAAACCGGCACTAGGAAACAGACTGAGAAAGCAGAGAAAAAGTGTCTCCTGCATCCCGTTCCCTTGGTGCTAGATGAACGAACGTCTCTCCACTTGCTCAGTTCTGAGAGATAAGTGTGTGTGAAAGCAGTCCTTCACCTAGCTTGTTGGGAACACAAAGTTTCTTTTCAGTTGCAAACTCCATTCCATACATGTATAAGGGGAAGTACAGCTCCAACTCGGTTTTACAGTGAAAACTGCAGGAACTTCAAACCGGCACTAGGAAACAGAATGAGAAAGCAGAGAAAAATTGTCTCCTGCATCCCGTTCCCTTGGTGCTAGATGAACGAACGTCTCTCCACTTGCTCAGTTCTGAGAGATAAGTGTGTGTGAAAGCAGTCCTTCACCTAGCTTGTTGGGAACACAAAGTTTCTTTTCAATTGCAAACTCCATTCCATACATGTATATGGGGAGGTTCTAGCTCCAACTCCGTTTTACAGTGAAAACTGCAGGAACTTCAAACTGGCACTAGGAAACAGACTGAGAAAGCAGAGAAAAAGTGTCTCCTGCAACCCGTTCCCTTGGTGCTAGATGAACGAACGTCTCTCCACTTGCTCAGTTCTGAGAGATAAGTGTGAGTGAAAGCCGTCCTTCACCTAGCTTGTTGGGAACACAAAGTTTCTTTTCTGTTGCCAACTCCATTCCATACATATATATGGGGATGTACTAGCTCCAACTCTCTTTTACAGTGAAAACTGCAGGAACATCAAACCGGCACTAGGAAAAAGACTGAGAAAGCAGAGAAAAAGTGTCTCCTGCAACCCGTTCCCTTGGTGCTAGATGAACGAAAGTCTCTCCACTTGCTCAGTTCTGAGAGATAAGTGTGTGTGAAAGCAGTCCTTCACCTAGCTTGTTGGGAACACAAAGTTTCTTTTCAGTTGCAAACTCCATTCCATACATGTATATGGGGAAGTACAACTCCAAATCCGTTTTACAGTGAAAACTGCAGGAATTTCAAACCGGCACTAGGAAACAGACTGAGAAAGCAGAGAAAAGTGTCTCCTGCATCCCGTTCCCTTGGTGCTAGATGAACGAACGTCTCTCCACTTGCTCAGTTCTGAGAGATAAGTGTGTGTGAAAGCCGTCCTTCACCTAGCTTGTTGGGAACACAATGTTTCTTTTCAGTTGCAAACTGCATTCCATACATATATATGGGGAGGTACTAGCTCCAACTCGGTTTTACAGTGAAAACTGCAGGAACTTCAAACCGGCACTAGGAAACAGACTGAGAAAGCAGAGAAAAAGTGTCTCCTGCAACCCGTTCCCTTGGTGCTAGATGAACGAACGTCTCTCCACTTGCTCAGTTCTGAGAGATAAATGTGTGTGGAAGCCGTTCTTCACCTAGCTTGTTGGGAACACAAAGTTTCTTTTCAGTTGCAAACTCCTTTCCATACATGTATATGGGGAGGTACTAGGTCCATCTCGGTTTTACAGTGTAAACTGCAGGAACTTCAAACCGGCACTAGGAAAAAGACTGAGAAAGCAGAGAAAAAGTGTCTCCTGCAACCCGTTCCCTTGGTGCTAGATGAACGAACGTCTCTCCACTTGCTCAGTTCTGAGAGATAAGTGTGTGTGAAAGCCGTCCTTCACCTAGCTTGTTGGGAACACAAAGTTTCTTTTCAGTTGCAAACTCCATTCCATACATATATATGGGGAGGTACTAGCTCCAACTCGGTTTTACAGTGAAAACTGCAGGAACTTCAAACCGGCACTAGGGAACAGACTGAGAAATCAGAGAAAAAGTGTCTCCTGCAACCCGTTCCCTTGGTGCTAGATGAACGAACGTCTCTCCACTTGCTCAGTTCTGAGAGCTAAGTGTGTGTGAAAGCCGTCCTTCACGTAGCTTGTTGGGAACACAAAGATTCTTTTCAGTTGTAAACTCCATTCCATACATATATATGGTGAGGTACTAGCTCCAACTCGGTTTTACAGTGAAAACTGCAGGAACTTCAAACCGGCACTAGGAAACAGACTGAGAAAGCAGAGAAAAAGTGTCTCTTGCAACCCGTTCCCTTGGTGCTAGATGAACGAACGTCTCTCCACTTGCTCAGTTCCGAGAGATAAGTGTGTGTGAAAGCCGTCCTTCACCTAGTTGTTGGGAACACAAAGTTTGTTTTCTGTTGCCAACTCCATTCCATACATATATATGGGGATGTACTATCTCCAACTCGGTTTTACAGTGAAAACTGCAGGAACTTCAAAACGGCACTAGGAAACAGACTGAGAAAGCAGAGAAAAAGTGTCCCTGCATCCCGTTCCCTTGGTCCTAAATGAACGAAAGTCTCTCCACTTGCTCAGTTCTGAGAGATAAGTGTGTGTGAAAGCCGTCCTTCACCTAGCTTGTTGGGAACACAAAGTTTCTTTTCAGTTGCAAACTCCATTCCATACATATATATGGGGAGGTACTAGCTCCAACTCGGTTTTTCAGTGAAAATTGCAGGAACTTCAAACCGGCACTAGGAAACAGACTGAGAAGCAGAGAAAAAGTGTATCCTGCAACCCGTTCCCTTGGTGCTAGATGAACGAACGTCTCTCCACTTGCTCAGTTGTGAGAGATAAGTGTGTGTGAAAGCCGTCTTTCACCTAGCTTGTTGGGAACGCAAAATTTCTTTTCAGTTGCAAACTCCATTCCATACATGTATATGGGGAGGTACTAGCTCCAACTCGGTTTTATAGTGAAAACTGCAGGAACTTCAAACCGGCACAAGGAAACAGACTGAGAAAGCAGAGAAAATGTGTCTCCTGCAACCCGTTCTCTTGGTGCTAGATGAACGAAAGTCTCTCCACTTGCTCAGTTCTGAGAGATATATGTGTGTGAAAGCCGTACTTCACCTAGCTTGTTGGGAACACAAAGTTTCTTTTCAGTTGCAAACTCCATTCCATACATGTATAAGGGGTGGTACTAGCTCCAACTCGGTTTTACAGTGAAAACTGCAGGAACTTCAAACCGGCACTAGGAAAAAGACTGAGAAAGCAGAGAAAAAGTGTCTCCTGCAACCCGTTCCCTTGGTGCTAGATGAACGAACGTCTCTCCACTTGCTCAGTTCTGAGAGATAAGTGTGTGTGAAAGCCGTCCTTCACCTAGCTTGTTGGGAACACAAAGTTTCTTTTCAGTTGCAAACTCCATTCCATACATATATATGGGGAGGTACTAGCTCCAACTCGGTTTTACAGTGAAAACTGCAGGAACTTCAAACCGGCACTAGGAAACAGACTGAGAAAGCAGAGAAAAAGTGTCTGCTGCAACCCGTTCCCTTGGTGCTAGATGAACGAACGTCTCTCCACTTGCTCAGTTCTGAGAGATAAGTGTGTGTGAAAGCCGTCCTTCACCTAGCTTGTTGGGAACACAAAGACTCTTTTCAGTTGTAAACTCCATTCCATACATATATATGGTGAGGTACTAGCCCCAACTCGGATTTACAGTGAAAACTGCAGGAACTTCAAACCGGCACTAGGAAACAGACTGAGAAAGCAGAGAAAAAGTGTCTCCTGCAACCCGTTCCCTTGGTGCTAGATGAACGAACGTCTCTCCACTTGCTCAGTTCTGAGAGATAAGTGTGTGTGAAAGCCGTCCTTCACATAGCTTGTTGGGAACACAAAGTTTCTTTTCAGTTGCAAACTCCATTCCAATCTTATATATGGGGAGGAACAAGCTCCAACTCGGTTTTACAGTGAAAACTGCAGGAACTTCAAACCGGCACTAGGAAACAGACAGAGAAAGCCGAGAAAAAGTGTCTCCTGCAACCCGTTCCCTTGGTGCTAGATGAACGAACGTCTCTCCACTTGCTCAGTTCTGAGAGATAAGTGTGTGAAAGCCGTCCTTCACATAGCTTGTTGGGAACACAAAGTTTCTTTTTTGTTGCAAACCCCATTCCATACATATATATGGGGAGGTACTAGTTCCAACTCGGTTTTACAGTGAAAACTGCAGGAACTTCAAACCGGCACTAGGAAACAGACTGAGAAAGCAGAGAAAAAGTGTCTCCGGCAACCCGTTCCCTTGGTGCTAGATGAACGAAAGTCTCTCCACTTGCTCAGTTCTGAGAGATAGGTGTGTGTGAAAGCAGTCCTTCACCTAGCTTTTTGGAACACAAAGTTTCTTTTCAGTTGCAAACTCCATTCCATACATGTATATGGGGAGGTACAAGCTCTAACTCGTTTTGACAGTGTAAACTGCAGGAACATCAAACCGGCACTAGAAAACAGACTGAGAAAGCAGAGAAAAAGTGTCTCCTTCAACCCGTTCCCTTGGTGCTAGATGAACGAACGTCTCTCCACTTACTCAGTTCTGAGAGATAAGTGTGTATGAAAGCCGTCCTTCACCTAGCTTGTTGGGAACAGAAAGTTTCTTTTAAGATGCAAACTCCATTCCATACATATATATGGGGAGGTACTATCTCCAACTCGGTTTTACAGTGTAAACTGCAGGAACTTCAAACCGGCACTAGAAAACAGACTGAGAAAGCAGAGAAAAAGTGTCTCCTGCATCCGGTTTCCTTGGTGCTAGATGAACGAACGTCTCTCCACTTGCTCAGTTCTGAGAGATAAGTGTGTGTGAAAGCAGTCCTTCACCTAGCTTTTTGGGAACACATAGTTTCTTTTCAATTGCAAACTCCATTCCATACATGTATAAGGGGAGGTTCTAGCTCCAACTCGGTTTGACAGTGAAAACTGCAGGAACTTCAAACCGGCACTAGGAAACAGACTGAGAAAGCAGAGAAAAAGTGTCACCTGCAACCCGTTCCCTTGGTGCTAGATGAACGAACGTCTCTCCATTTGCTCAGTTCCGAGAGATAAGTGTGTGTGAAAGCCGTCCTTCACCTAGCTTGTTGGGAACACAAAGTTTCTTTTCTGTTGCCAACTCCATTCCATACATATATATGGGGATGTACTAGCTCCAACTCGGTTTTACAGTGAAAACTGCAGGAACTTCAAAACGGCACTAGGAAACAGACTGAGAAAGCAGAGAAAAAGTGTCCCTGCATCCCGTTCCCTTGGTCCTAGATGAACGAACGTCTCTCCACTTGCTGAGTTCCGAGAGATAAGTGTGTGTGTAAGCCGTCCTTATACTAGCCTGTTGGGAACACAAAGTTTCTTTTTGTTGCAAACCCCATTCCATAAATATATATGGGGAGGTACTAGTTCCAACTCGGTTTTACAGTGAAAACTGCAGGAACTTCAAACCGGCACTAGGAAACAGACTGAGAAAGCAGAGAAAAACTGTCTCCTGCATCCCGTTCCCTTGGTGCTAAATGAACGAAAGTCTCTCCACTTGCTCAGTTCTGAGATATAAGTGTGTGTGAAAGCAGTACTTCACCTAGCTTGTTGGGAACACAAAGTTTCTTTTCAGTTGCAAACTCCATTCCATACATGTATATGGGGAAGTACAACTCCAACTCCGTTTTACAGTGTAAACTGCAGGAACTTCAAACCGGCACTAGGAAACAGACTGAGAAAGCAGAGAAAAAGTGTCTCCTGCATCCCGTTCCCTTGGTGCTAGATGAACGAACGTCTCTCCACTTGCTCAGTTCTGAGAGATAAGTGTGTGTGAAAGCAGTCCTCCACCTAGCTTGTTGGGAACACAAAGATTCTTTTCAATTGCAAACTCCATTCCATACATGTATATGGGGAGGTACTAGCTCCAACTCCGTTTTACAGTGAAAACTGCAGGAACTTCAAACCGGCACTAGGAAACAGACTGAGAAAGCAGAGAAAAAGTGTCTCCTGCAACCCGTTCCCTTGGTGCTAGATGAACGAACGTCTCTCCACCTTCTCAGTTCCGAGAGATAAGTGTGTGTGAAAGCCGTCCTTCACCTAGCTTGTTGGGAACACAAAGTTTCTTTTCTGTTGCCAACTCCATTCCATACATATATATGGGGAGGTACTAGCTCCAACTCGGTTTTACAGTGAAAACTGCAGGATCTTCAAAACGGCACTAGGAAACAGACTGCGAAAGCAGAGAAAAAGTGTCCCTGCATCCCGTTCCCTTGGTCCTAGATGAACGAACGTCTCTCCACTTGCTGAGTTCCGAGAGATAAGTGTGTGTGCAAGCCGTCCTTATCCTAGCCTGTTGGGAACACAAAGTTTCTTTTTGTTGCAAACCCCATTCCATAAATATATATGGGGAGGTACTAGTTCCAACTCGGTTTTACAGTGAAAACTGCAGGAACTTCAAACCGGCACTAGGAAACAGACTGAGAAAGCAGAGAAAAACTGTCTCCTGCATCCCGTTCCCTTGGTGCTAAATGAACGAAAGTCTCTCCACTTGCTCAGTTCTGAGATATAAGTGTGTGTGAAAGCAGTACTTCACCTAGCTTGTTGGGAACACAAAGTTTCTTTTCAGTTGCAAACTCCATTCCATACATGTATATGGGGAAGTACAACTCCAACTCCGTTTTACAGTGTAAACTGCAGGAACTTCAAACCGGCACTAGGAAACAGACTGAGAAAGCAGAGAAAAACTGTCTCCTGCATCCCGTTCCCTTGGTGCTAAATGAACGAAAGTCTCTCCACTTGCTCAGTTCTGAGAGATAAGTGTGTGTGAAAGCCGTCCTTCACCTAGCTTGTTGGGAACACAATGTTTCTTTTCAGTTGCAAACTGCATTCCATACATATATATGGGGAGGTACTAGCTCCAACTCGGTTTTACAGTGAAAACTGCAGGAACTTCAAACCGGCACTAGGAAACAGACTGAGAAAGCAGAGAAAAAGTGTCTCCTGCAACCCGTTCCCTTGGTGCTAGATGAACGAACGTCTCTCCACTTGCTCAGTTCTGAGAGATAAATGTGTGTGGAAGCCGTTCTTCACCTAGCTTGTTGGGAACACAAAGTTTCTTTTCAGTTGCAAACTCCTTTCCATACATGTATATGGGGAGGTACTAGGTCCATCTCGGTTTTACAGTGTAAACTGCAGGAACTTCAAACCGGCACTAGGAAAAAGACTGAGAAAGCAGAGAAAAAGTGTCTCCTGCAACCCGTTCCCTTGGTGCTAGATGAACGAACGTCTCTCCACTTGCTCAGTTCTGAGAGATAAGTGTGTGTGAAAGCCGTCCTTCACCTAGCTTGTTGGGAACACAAAGTTTCTTTTCAGTTGCAAACTCCATTCCATACATATATATGGGGAGGTACTAGCTCCAACTCGGTTTTACAGTGAAAACTGCAGGAACTTCAAACCGGCACTAGGGAACAGACTGAGAAATCAGAGAAAAAGTGTCTCCTGCAACCCGTTCCCTTGGTGCTAGATGAACGAACGTCTCTCCACTTGCTCAGTTCTGAGAGCTAAGTGTGTGTGAAAGCCGTCCTTCACGTAGCTTGTTGGGAACACAAAGATTCTTTTCAGTTGTAAACTCCATTCCATACATATATATGGTGAGGTACTAGCTCCAACTCGGTTTTACAGTGAAAACTGCAGGAACTTCAAACCGGCACTAGGAAACAGACTGAGAAAGCAGAGAAAAAGTGTCTCTTGCAACCCGTTCCCTTGGTGCTAGATGAACGAACGTCTCTCCACTTGCTCAGTTCCGAGAGATAAGTGTGTGTGAAAGCCGTCCTTCACCTAGTTGTTGGGAACACAAAGTTTGTTTTCTGTTGCCAACTCCATTCCATACATATATATGGGGATGTACTATCTCCAACTCGGTTTTACAGTGAAAACTGCAGGAACTTCAAAACGGCACTAGGAAACAGACTGAGAAAGCAGAGAAAAAGTGTCCCTGCATCCCGTTCCCTTGGTCCTAAATGAACGAAAGTCTCTCCACTTGCTCAGTTCTGAGAGATAAGTGTGTGTGAAAGCCGTCCTTCACCTAGCTTGTTGGGAACACAAAGTTTCTTTTCAGTTGCAAACTCCATTCCATACATATATATGGGGAGGTACTAGCTCCAACTCGGTTTTTCAGTGAAAATTGCAGGAACTTCAAACCGGCACTAGGAAACAGACTGAGAAGCAGAGAAAAAGTGTATCCTGCAACCCGTTCCCTTGGTGCTAGATGAACGAACGTCTCTCCACTTGCTCAGTTGTGAGAGATAAGTGTGTGTGAAAGCCGTCTTTCACCTAGCTTGTTGGGAACGCAAAATTTCTTTTCAGTTGCAAACTCCATTCCATACATGTATATGGGGAGGTACTAGCTCCAACTCGGTTTTATAGTGAAAACTGCAGGAACTTCAAACCGGCACAAGGAAACAGACTGAGAAAGCAGAGAAAATGTGTCTCCTGCAACCCGTTCTCTTGGTGCTAGATGAACGAAAGTCTCTCCACTTGCTCAGTTCTGAGAGATATATGTGTGTGAAAGCCGTACTTCACCTAGCTTGTTGGGAACACAAAGTTTCTTTTCAGTTGCAAACTCCATTCCATACATGTATAAGGGGTGGTACTAGCTCCAACTCGGTTTTACAGTGAAAACTGCAGGAACTTCAAACCGGCACTAGGAAAAAGACTGAGAAAGCAGAGAAAAAGTGTCTCCTGCAACCCGTTCCCTTGGTGCTAGATGAACGAACGTCTCTCCACTTGCTCAGTTCTGAGAGATAAGTGTGTGTGAAAGCCGTCCTTCACCTAGCTTGTTGGGAACACAAAGTTTCTTTTCAGTTGCAAACTCCATTCCATACATATATATGGGGAGGTACTAGCTCCAACTCGGTTTTACAGTGAAAACTGCAGGAACTTCAAACCGGCACTAGGAAACAGACTGAGAAAGCAGAGAAAAAGTGTCTGCTGCAACCCGTTCCCTTGGTGCTAGATGAACGAACGTCTCTCCACTTGCTCAGTTCTGAGAGATAAGTGTGTGTGAAAGCCGTCCTTCACCTAGCTTGTTGGGAACACAAAGACTCTTTTCAGTTGTAAACTCCATTCCATACATATATATGGTGAGGTACTAGCCCCAACTCGGATTTACAGTGAAAACTGCAGGAACTTCAAACCGGCACTAGGAAACAGACTGAGAAAGCAGAGAAAAAGTGTCTCCTGCAACCCGTTCCCTTGGTGCTAGATGAACGAACGTCTCTCCACTTGCTCAGTTCTGAGAGATAAGTGTGTGTGAAAGCCGTCCTTCACATAGCTTGTTGGGAACACAAAGTTTCTTTTCAGTTGCAAACTCCATTCCAATCTTATATATGGGGAGGAACAAGCTCCAACTCGGTTTTACAGTGAAAACTGCAGGAACTTCAAACCGGCACTAGGAAACAGACAGAGAAAGCCGAGAAAAAGTGTCTCCTGCAACCCGTTCCCTTGGTGCTAGATGAACGAACGTCTCTCCACTTGCTCAGTTCTGAGAGATAAGTGTGTGAAAGCCGTCCTTCACATAGCTTGTTGGGAACACAAAGTTTCTTTTTTGTTGCAAACCCCATTCCATACATATATATGGGGAGGTACTAGTTCCAACTCGGTTTTACAGTGAAAACTGCAGGAACTTCAAACCGGCACTAGGAAACAGACTGAGAAAGCAGAGAAAAAGTGTCTCCGGCAACCCGTTCCCTTGGTGCTAGATGAACGAAAGTCTCTCCACTTGCTCAGTTCTGAGAGATAGGTGTGTGTGAAAGCAGTCCTTCACCTAGCTTTTTGGAACACAAAGTTTCTTTTCAGTTGCAAACTCCATTCCATACATGTATATGGGGAGGTACAAGCTCTAACTCGTTTTGACAGTGTAAACTGCAGGAACATCAAACCGGCACTAGAAAACAGACTGAGAAAGCAGAGAAAAAGTGTCTCCTTCAACCCGTTCCCTTGGTGCTAGATGAACGAACGTCTCTCCACTTACTCAGTTCTGAGAGATAAGTGTGTATGAAAGCCGTCCTTCACCTAGCTTGTTGGGAACAGAAAGTTTCTTTTAAGATGCAAACTCCATTCCATACATATATATGGGGAGGTACTATCTCCAACCCGGTTTTACAGTGTAAACTGCAGGAACTTCAAACCGGCACTAGAAAACAGACTGAGAAAGCAGAGAAAAAGTGTCTCCTGCATCCGGTTTCCTTGGTGCTAGATGAACGAACGTCTCTCCACTTGCTCAGTTCTGAGAGATAAGTGTGTGTGAAAGCAGTCCTTCACCTAGCTTTTTGGGAACACATAGTTTCTTTTCAATTGCAAACTCCATTCCATACATGTATAAGGGGAGGTTCTAGCTCCAACTCGGTTTGACAGTGAAAACTGCAGGAACTTCAAACCGGCACTAGGAAACAGACTGAGAAAGCAGAGAAAAAGTGTCACCTGCAACCCGTTCCCTTGGTGCTAGATGAACGAACGTCTCTCCATTTGCTCAGTTCCGAGAGATAAGTGTGTGTGAAAGCCGTCCTTCACCTAGCTTGTTGGGAACACAAAGTTTCTTTTCTGTTGCCAACTCCATTCCATACATATATATGGGGATGTACTAGCTCCAACTCGGTTTTACAGTGAAAACTGCAGGAACTTCAAAACGGCACTAGGAAACAGACTGAGAAAGCAGAGAAAAAGTGTCCCTGCATCCCGTTCCCTTGGTCCTAGATGAACGAACGTCTCTCCACTTGCTGAGTTCCGAGAGATAAGTGTGTGTGTAAGCCGTCCTTATACTAGCCTGTTGGGAACACAAAGTTTCTTTTTGTTGCAAACCCCATTCCATAAATATATATGGGGAGGTACTAGTTCCAACTCGGTTTTACAGTGAAAACTGCAGGAACTTCAAACCGGCACTAGGAAACAGACTGAGAAAGCAGAGAAAAACTGTCTCCTGCATCCCGTTCCCTTGGTGCTAAATGAACGAAAGTCTCTCCACTTGCTCAGTTCTGAGATATAAGTGTGTGTGAAAGCAGTACTTCACCTAGCTTGTTGGGAACACAAAGTTTCTTTTCAGTTGCAAACTCCATTCCATACATGTATATGGGGAAGTACAACTCCAACTCCGTTTTACAGTGTAAACTGCAGGAACTTCAAACCGGCACTAGGAAACAGACTGAGAAAGCAGAGAAAAAGTGTCTCCTGCATCCCGTTCCCTTGGTGCTAGATGAACGAACGTCTCTCCACTTGCTCAGTTCTGAGAGATAAGTGTGTGTGAAAGCAGTCCTCCACCTAGCTTGTTGGGAACACAAAGATTCTTTTCAATTGCAAACTCCATTCCATACATGTATATGGGGAGGTACTAGCTCCAACTCCGTTTTACAGTGAAAACTGCAGGAACTTCAAACCGGCACTAGGAAACAGACTGAGAAAGCAGAGAAAAAGTGTCTCCTGCAACCCGTTCCCTTGGTGCTAGATGAACGAACGTCTCTCCACCTTCTCAGTTCCGAGAGATAAGTGTGTGTGAAAGCCGTCCTTCACCTAGCTTGTTGGGAACACAAAGTTTCTTTTCTGTTGCCAACTCCATTCCATACATATATATGGGGAGGTACTAGCTCCAACTCGGTTTTACAGTGAAAACTGCAGGATCTTCAAAACGGCACTAGGAAACAGACTGCGAAAGCAGAGAAAAAGTGTCCCTGCATCCCGTTCCCTTGGTCCTAGATGAACGAACGTCTCTCCACTTGCTGAGTTCCGAGAGATAAGTGTGTGTGCAAGCCGTCCTTATCCTAGCCTGTTGGGAACACAAAGTTTCTTTTTGTTGCAAACCCCATTCCATAAATATATATGGGGAGGTACTAGTTCCAACTCGGTTTTACAGTGAAAACTGCAGGAACTTCAAACCGGCACTAGGAAACAGACTGAGAAAGCAGAGAAAAACTGTCTCCTGCATCCCGTTCCCTTGGTGCTAAATGAACGAAAGTCTCTCCACTTGCTCAGTTCTGAGATATAAGTGTGTGTGAAAGCAGTACTTCACCTAGCTTGTTGGGAACACAAAGTTTCTTTTCAGTTGCAAACTCCATTCCATACATGTATATGGGGAAGTACAACTCCAACTCCGTTTTACAGTGTAAACTGCAGGAACTTCAAACTGGCACTAGGAAACAGACTGAGAAAGCAGAGAAAAAGTGTCTCCTGCATCCCGTTCCCTTGGTGCTAGATGAACGAACGTCTCTCCACTTGCTCAGTTCTGAGAGATAAGTGTGTGTGAAAGCAGTCCTCCACCTAGCTTGTTGGGAACACAAAGTTTCTTTTCAATTGCAAACTCCATTCCATACATGTATATGGGGAGGTACTAGCTCCAACTCCGTTTTACAGTGAAAACTGCAGGAACTTCAAACCGGCACTAGGAAACAGACTGAGAAAGCAGAGAAAAAGTGTCTCCTGCAACCCGTTCCCTTGGTGCTAGATGAACGAACGTCTCTCCACTTGCTCAGTTCCGAGAGATAAGTGTGTGTGAAAGCCGTCCTTCACCTAGCTTGTTGGGAACACAAAGTTTCTTTTCTGTTGCCAACTCCATTCCATACATATATATGGGGATGTACTAGCTCCAACTCGGTTTTACAGTGAAAACTGCAGGAACTTCAAATCGGCACTAGGAAAAAGACTGAGAAAGCAGAGAAAAAGTTTCTACTGCAACACGTTCCCTTGGTGCTAGATGAACGAAAGTCTCTCCACTTGCTCAGTTCTGAGAGATAAGTGTGTGTGAAAGCAGTCCTTCACCTAGCTTATTGGGAACACAAAGTTTCTTTTAAGTTGCAAACTCCATTCCATACATGTATATGGGGAAGTACGACTCCAAATCCGTTTTACAGTGAAAACTGCAGGAACTTCAAACCGGCACTAGGAAACAGACTGAGAAAGCAGAGAAAAGTGTCTCCTGCATCCCGTTCCCTTGGTGCTAGATGAACGAACGTCTCTCCACTTGCTCAGTTCTGAGAGATAAGTGTGTGTGAAAGCCGTCCTTCACCTAGCTTGTTGGGAACACAAAGTTTCTTTTCAGTTGCAAACTCCTTTCCATACATGTATATGGGGAGGTACTAGCTCCAATTCGGTTTTACAGTGAAAACTGCAGGAACTTCAAACCGGCACTAGGAAAAAGACTGAGAAAGCAGAGAAAAAGTGTCTCCTGCAACCCGTTCCCTTGGTGCTAGATGAACGAACGTCTCTCCACTTGCTCAGTTCTGAGAGATAAGTGTGTGTGAAAGCCGTCCTTCACCTAGCTTGTTGGGAACACAAAGATTCTTTTCAGTTGCAAACTCCATTCCATACATATATATGGGGAGGTACTAGCTCCAACTCGGTTTTACAGTGAAAATTTCAGGAACTTCAAACCGGCACTAGGAAACAGACTGAGAAAGCAGAGAAAAAGTGTCTCCTGCAACCCGTTCCCTTGGTGCTAGATGAACGAACGTCTCTCCACTTGCTCAGTTCTGAGAGATAAGTGTGTGTGAAAGCCGTCCTTCACGTAGCTTGTTGGGAACACAAAGATTCTTTTCAGTTGTAAACTCCATTCCATACATATATATGGGTAGGTACTAGCTCCAACTCGGTTTTACAGTGAAAACTGCAGGAACTTCAAACCGGCACTAGGAAACAGACTGAGATAGCCGAGAAAAAGTGTCTCCTGCAACCGGTTCCCTTGGTGCTAGATGAACGAACGTCTCTCAACTTGCTCAGTTCTGAGAGATAAGTGTGTGTGAAAGCCGTCCTTCACCTAGCTTGTTGGGAACACAAAATTTCTTTTCTGTTGCCAACTCCATTCCATACATATATATGGGGATGTACTAGCTCCAACTCGGTTTTACTTTGAAAACTGCAGGAACTTCAAAACGGCACTAGGAAACAGACTGAGAAAGCAGAGAAAAAGTGTCCCTGCATCCCGTTCCCTTGGTCCTAGATGAACGAACGTCTCTCAACTTGCTGAGTTCCAAGAGATAAGTGTGTGTGTAAGCCGTCCTTATCCTAGCCTGTTGGGAACACAAAGTTTCTTTTTGTTGCAAACCCCATTCCATAAATATATATGGGGAGGTACTAGCTCCAACTCGGTTTTACAGTGAAAACTGCATGAACTTCAAACCGGCACTAGGAAACAGACTGAGAAAGCAGAGAAAAAGTGTCTCCTGCATCCCGTTCCCTTGGTGCTAGATGAACGAACGTCTCTCCACTTGCTCAGTTCTGAGAGATAATTGTATGTGAAAGCAGTCCTTCACATAGCTTGTTTGGAACACAAAGTTTCTTTTCAGTTGCAAACTCCATTCCATACATGTATATGGGGAAGTACAACTCCAACTCCGTTTTACAGTGAAAACTGCAGGAACTTCAAACCGGCACTAGGAAACAGACTGAGAAAGCAGAGAAAAAGTGTCCCCTGCATCCCGTTCCCTTGGTGCTAGATGAACGAAAGTCTCTCCACTTGCTCAGTTCTGAGAAATAAGTGTGTGTGAAAGCCGTCCTTCACATATCTTGTTGGGAACACAAAGTTTCTTTTCAATTGCAAACTCCATTCCATACATGCATATGGGGAGGTACTAGCTCCAACTCCGTTTTACAGTGAAAACTGCAGGAACGTCAAACCGGCACTAGGAAACAGACTGAGAAAGCAGAGAAAAAGTGTCTCCTGCAACCCGTTCCCTTGGTGCTAGATGAACGAACGTCTCTCCACTTGCTCAGTTCTGAGAGATTAGTGTGTGTGAAAGCCTTCCTTCACGTAGCTTGTTGGGAACACAAAGATTCTTTTCAGTTGTAAACTCCATTCCATACATATATATGGGGAGGTACTAGCTCCAACTCGGTTTTACAGTGAAAACTGCAGGAACTTCAAACCGGCACTAGGAAACAGACTGAGAAAGCAGAGAAAAAGTGTCTCCTGCAACCCGTTCCCTTGGTGCTACATGAACGAACGTCTCTCCACTTGCTCAGTTCTGAGAGATAAGTGTGTGTGAAAGCCGTCCTTCACCTAGCTTGTTGGGAACACAAAGTTTCTTTTCAGTTGCAAACTCCATTCCATACATATATATGGGGAGGTACAAGCTCCAACTCGGTTTTACAGTGAAAACTGCAGGAACTTCAAACCGGCACGAGGAAACAGACTGAGAAAGCAGAGATAAAGTGTCTCCTGCATCCCCTTCCCTTGGTGCTAGATGAACGAAAGTCTCTCCACTTGCTCAGTTCTGAGAGATAAGTGTGTGTGAAAGCAGTCCTTCACATAGCTTGTTGGGAACACAAAGTTTCTTTTAATTGCAAACTCCATTCCATACATATATATGGGGAGGTACAAGCTCCAACTCGGTTTTACAGTGAAAACTGCAGGAACTTCAAACCGGCACTAGGAAACAGACTGAGATAGCCGAGAAAAAGTGTCTCCTGCAACCGGTTCCCTTGGTGCTAGATGAACGAACGTCTATCAACTTGCTCAGTTCTGAGAGATAAGTGTGTGTGAAAGCCGTCCTTCACCTAGCTTGTTGGGAACACAAAATTTCTTTTCTGTTGCCAACTCCATTCCATACATATATATGGGGATGTACTAGCTCCAACTCGGTTTTACTTTGAAAACTGCAGGAACTTCAAAACGGCACTAGGAAACAGACTGAGAAAGCAGAGAAAAAGTGTCCCTGCATCCCGTTCCCTTGGTCCTAGATGAACGAACGTCTCTCCACTTGCTCAGTTCTGAGAGATAAGTGTGTGTGAAAGCCGTCCTTCACCTAGCTTGTTGGGAACACAAAGTTTCTTTTCAGTGACAAACTGCATTCCATACATATATATGGGGAGGAACTAGCTCCAACTCGGTTTTACAGTGAAAACTGCAGGAACTTCATACCGGCACTAGGAAACAGACTGAGAAAGCAGAGAAAAAGTGTCTCCTGCAAACCGTTCTCTTGGTGCTAGATGAACGAACGTCTCCCCACTTGCTCAGTTCTGAGAGATAAATGTGTGTGAAAGCCGTTCTTCACCCAGCTTGTTGGGAACACAAAGTTTCTTTTCAGTTGCAAACTCCTTTCCATACATGTATATGGGGAGGTACTAGCTCCAATTCGGTTTTACAGTGAAAACTGCAGGAACTTCAAACCGGCACTAGGAAAAAGACTGAGAAACCAGAGAAAAAGTGTCTCCTGCAACCCGTTCCCTTAGTGCTAGATGAACGAACGTCTCTCCACTTGCTCAGTTCTGAGAGATAAGTGTGTGTGAAAGCCGTCCTTCACCTAGCTTGTTGGGAACACAAAGATTCTTTTCAGTTGCAAACTCCATTCCATACATATATATGGGGAGGTACTAGCTCCAACTCGGTTTTACAGTGAAAACTTCAGGAACTTCAAACCGGCACTAGGAAACAGACTGAGAAAGCAGAGAAAAAGTGTCTCCTGCAACCCGTTCCCTTGGTGCTAGATGAACGAACGTCTCTCCACTTGCTCAGTTCTGAGAGATAAGTGTGTGTGAAAGCCGTCCTTCACCTAGCTTGTTGGGAACACAAAGATTCTTTTCAGTTGTAAACTCCATTCCATACATATATATGGGTAGGTACTAGCTCCAACTCGGTTTTACAGTGAAAACTGCAGGAACTTCAAACCGGCACTAGGAAACAGACTGAGATAGCCGAGAAAAAGTGTCTCCTGCAACCGGTTCCCTTGGTGCTAGATGAACGAACGTCTCTCAACTTGCTCAGTTCTGAGAGATAAGTGTGTGTGAAAGCCGTCCTTCACCTAGCTTGTTGGGAACACAAAGTTTCTTTTCAGTTGCAAACTCCATTCCATACATATATATGGGGAGGTACAAGCTCCAACTCGGTTTTACAGTGAAAACTGCAGGAACTTCAAACCGGCACGAGGAAACAGACTGAGAAAGCAGAGATAAAGTGTCTCCTGCATCCCCTTCCCTTGGTGCTAGATGAACGAAAGTCTCTCCACTTGCTCAGTTCTGAGAGATAAGTGTGTGTGAAAGCAGTCCTTCACATAGCTTGTTGGGAACACAAAGTTTCTTTTAATTGCAAACTCCATTCCATACATATATATGGGGAGGTACAAGCTCCAACTCGGTTTTACAGTGAAAACTGCAGGAACTTCAAACCGGCACTAGGAAACAGACTGAGATAGCCGAGAAAAAGTGTCTCCTGCAACCGGTTCCCTAGGTGCTAGATGAACGAACGTCTCTCAACTTGCTCAGTTCTGAGAGATAAGTGTGTGTGAAAGCCGTCCTTCACCTAGCTTGTTGGGAACACAAAATTTCTTTTCTGTTGCCAACTCCATTCCATACATATATATGGGGATGTACTAGCTCCAACTCGGTTTTACTTTGAAAACTGCAGGAACTTCAAAACGGCACTAGGAAACAGACTGAGAAAGCAGAGAAAAAGTGTCCCTGCATCCCGTTCCCTTGGTCCTAGATGAACGAACGTCTCTCAACTTGCTGAGTTCCAAGAGATAAGTGTGTGTGTAAGCCGTCCTTATCCTAGCCTGTTGGGAACACAAAGTTTCTTTTTGTTGCAAACCCCATTCCATAAATATATATGGGGATGTACTAGCTCCAACTCGGTTTTACAGTGAAAACTGCATGAACTTCAAACCGGCACTAGGAAACAGACTGAGAAAGCAGAGAAAAAGTGTCTCCTGCATCCCGTTCCCTTGGTGCTAGATGAACGAACGTCTCTCCACTTGCTCAGTTCTGAGAGATAATTGTATGTGAAAGCAGTCCTTCACATAGCTTGTTTGGAACACAAAGTTTCTTTTCAGTTGCAAACTCCATTCCATACATGTATATGGGGAAGTACAACTCCAACTCCGTTTTACAGTGAAAACTGCAGGAACTTCAAACCGGCACTAGGAAACAGACTGAGAAAGCAGAGAAAAAGTGTCCCCTGCATCCCGTTCCCTTGGTGCTAGATGAACGAAAGTCTCTCCACTTGCTCAGTTCTGAGAGATAAGTGTGTGTGAAAGCCGTCCTTCACATATCTTGTTGGGAACACAAAGTTTCTTTTCAATTGCAAACTCCATTCCATACATGCATATGGGGAGGTACTAGCTCCAACTCCGTTTTACAGTGAAAACTGCAGGAACGTCAAACCGGCACTAGGAAACAGAGTGAGAAAGCAGAGAAAAAGTGTCTCCTGCAACCCGTTCCCTTGGTGCTAGATGAACGAACGTCTCTCCACTTGCTCAGTTCTGAGAGATTAGTGTGTGTGAAAGCCTTCCTTCACGTAGCTTGTTGGGAACACAAAGATTCTTTTCAGTTGTAAACTCCATTCCATACATATATATGGGGAGGTACTAGCTCCAACTCGGTTTTACAGTGAAAACTGCAGGAACTTCAAACCGGCACTAGGAAACAGACTGAGAAAGCAGAGAAAAAGTGTCTCCTGCAACCCGTTCCCTTGGTGCTACATGAACGAACGTCTCTCCACTTGCTCAGTTCTGAGAGATAAGTGTGTGTGAAAGCCGTCCTTCACCTAGCTTGTTGGGAACACAAAGTTTCTTTTCAGTTGCAAACTCCATTCCATACATATATATGGGGAGGTACAAGCTCCAACTCGGTTTTACAGTGAAAACTGCAGGAACTTCAAACCGGCACGAGGAAACAGACTGAGAAAGCAGAGATAAAGTGTCTCCTGCATCCCCTTCCCTTGGTGCTAGATGAACGAAAGTCTCTCCACTTGCTCAGTTCTGAGAGATAAGTGTGTGTGAAAGCAGTCCTTCACATAGCTTGTTGGGAACACAAAGTTTCTTTTAATTGCAAACTCCATTCCATACATATATATGGGGAGGTACAAGCTCCAACTCGGTTTTACAGTGAAAACTGCAGGAACTTCAAACCGGCACTAGGAAACAGACTGAGATAGCCGAGAAAAAGTGTCTCCTGCAACCGGTTCCCTAGGTGCTAGATGAACGAACGTCTCTCAACTTGCTCAGTTCTGAGAGATAAGTGTGTGTGAAAGCCGTCCTTCACCTAGCTTGTTGGGAACACAAAATTTCTTTTCTGTTGCCAACTCCATTCCATACATATATATGGGGATGTACTAGCTCCAACTCGGTTTTACTTTGAAAACTGCAGGAACTTCAAAACGGCACTAGGAAACAGACTGAGAAAGCAGAGAAAAAGTGTCTCCTGCAACCCGTTCCCTTGGTGCTAGATGAACGAAAGTCTCTCCACTTGCTCAGTTCTGAGAGATTAGTGTGTGTGAAAGCCTTTCTTCACGTAGCTTGTTGGGAACACAAAGATTCTTTTCAGTTGTAAACTCCATTCCATACATATATATGGGGAGGTACTAGCTCCAACTCGGTTTTACAGTGAAAACTGCAGGAACTTCAAACCGGCACTAGGAAACAGACTGAGAAAGCAGAGAAAAAGTGTCCCCTGCATCCCGTTCCCTTGGTGCTAGATCAACGAAAGTCTCTCCACTTGCTCAGTTCTGAGAGATAAGTGTGTGTGAAAGCCGTCCTTCACATAGCTTGTTGGGAACACAAAGTTTCTTTTCAATTGCAAACTCCATTCCATACATGCATATGGGGAGTTACTAGCTCCAACACCGTTTTACAGTGAAAACTGCAGGAACGTCAAACCGGCACTAGGAAACAGACTGAGAAAGCAGAGAAAAAGTGTCTCCTGCAACCCGTTCCCTTGGTGCTAGATGAACGAAAGTCTCTCCACTTGCTCAGTTCTGAGAGATAAGTGTGTGTGAAAGCCGTCCTTCACATATCTTGTTGGGAACACAAAGTTTCTTTTCAATTGCAAACTCCATTCCATACATGCATATGGGGAGGTACAAGCTCCAACTCCGTTTTACAGTGAAAACTGCAGGAACGTCAAACCGGCACTAGGAAACAGACTGAGAAAGCAGAGAAAAAGTGTCTCCTGCAACCCGTTCCCTTGGTGCTAGATGAACGAACGTCTCTCCACTTGATCAGTTCTGAGAGATTAGTGTGTGTGAAAGCCTTCCTTCACGTAGCTTGTTGGGAACACAAAGATTCTTTTCAGTTGTAAACTCCATTCCATACATATATATGGGGAGGTACTAGCTCCAACTCGGTTTTACAGTGAAAACTGCAGGAACTTCAAACCGGCACTAGGAAACAGACTGAGAAAGCAGAGAAAAAGTGTCTCCTGCAACCCGTTCCCTTGGTGCTACATGAACGAACGTCTCTCCACTTGCTCAGTTCTGAGAGATAAGTGTGTGTGAAAGCCGTCCTTCACCTAGCTTGTTGGGAACACAAAGTTTCTTTTCAGTTGCAAACTCCATTCCATACATATATATGGGGAGGTACAAGCTCCAACTCGGTTTTACAGTGAAAACTGCAGGAACTTCAAACCGGCACGAGGAAACAGACTGAGAAAGCAGAGATAAAGTGTCTCCTGCATCCCCTTCCCTTGGTGCTAGATGAACGAAAGTCTCTCCACTTGCTCAGTTCTGAGAGATAAGTGTGTGTGAAAGCAGTCCTTCACATAGCTTGTTGGGAACACAAAGTTTCTTTTAATTGCAAACTCCATTCCATACATATATATGGGGAGGTACAAGCTCCAACTCGGTTTTACAGTGAAAACTGCAGGAACTTCAAACCGGCACGAGGAAACAGACTGAGAAAGCAGAGAAAAAGTGTCTCCTGCAACCCGTTCCCTTGGTGCTACATGAACGAACGTCTCTCCACTTGCTCAGTTCTGAGAGATAAGTGTGTGTGAATGCTGTCCTTCACCTAGCTTGTTGGGAACACAAAGTTTCTTTTCAGTTGCAAACTCCATTCCATACATATATATGGGGAGGTACTAGCTCCAACTCGGTTTTACAGTGAAAACTGCAGGAACTTCAAACCGGCACTAGGAAACAGACTGAGAAAGCAGAGAAAAAGTGTCTCCTGCAACCCGTTCCCTTGGTGCTAGATGAACGAAAGTCTCTCCACTTGCTCAGTTCTGAGAGATTAGTGTGTGTGAAAGCCTTTCTTCACGTAGCTTGTTGGGAACACAAAGATTCTTTTCAGTTGTAAACTCCATTCCATACATATATATGGGGAGGTACTAGCTCCAACTCGGTTTTACAGTGAAAACTGCAGGAACTTCAAACCGGCACTAGGAAACAGACTGAGAAAGCAGAGAAAAAGTGTCCCCTGCATCCCGTTCCCTTGGTGCTAGATCAACGAAAGTCTCTCCACTTGCTCAGTTCTGAGAGATAAGTGTGTGTGAAAGCCGTCCTTCACATAGCTTGTTGGGAACACAAAGTTTCTTTTCAATTGCAAACTCCATTCCATACATGCATATGGGGAGTTACTAGCTCCAACACCGTTTTACAGTGAAAACTGCAGGAACGTCAAACCGGCACTAGGAAACAGACTGAGAAAGCAGAGAAAAAGTGTCTCCTGCAACCCGTTCCCTTGGTGCTAGATGAACGAACGTCTCTCCACTTGCTCAGTTCTGATAGATTAGTGTGTGTGAAAGCCTTCCTTCACGTAACTTGTTGGGAACACAAAGATTCTTTTCAGTTGTAAACTCCATTCCATACATATATATGGGGAGGTACTAGCTCCAACTCGGTTTTACAGTGAAAACTGCAGGAACTTCAAACCGGCACTAGGAAACAGACTGAGAAAGCAGAGAAAAAGTGTCTCCTGCAACCCGTTCCCTTGGTGCTACATGAACGAATGTCTCTCCACTTGCTCAGTTCTGAGAGATAAGTGTGTGTGAAAGCCGTCCTTCACCTAGCTTGTTGGGAACACAAAGTTTCTTTTCAGTTGCAAACTCCATTCCATACATATATATGGGGAGGTACAAGCTCCAACTCGGTTTTACAGTGAAAACTGCAGGAACTTCAAACCGGCACGAGGAAACAGACTGAGAAAGCAGAGATAAAGTGTCTCCTGCATCCCCTTCCCTTGGTGCTAGATGAACGAAAGTCTCTCCACTTGCTCAGTTCTGAGAGATAAGTGTGTGTGAAAGCAGTCCTTCACATAGCTTGTTGCGAACACAAAGTTTCTTTTAATTCAAACTCCATTCCATACATATATATGGGGAGGTACAAGCTCCAACTCGGTTTTACAGTGAAAACTGCAGGAACTTCAAACCGGCACGAGGAAACAGACTGAGAAAGCAGAGAAAAAGTGTCTCCTGCATCCCATTCCCTTGGTTCTAGATGAACGAAAGTCTCTCCACTTGCTCAGTTCTGAGAGATAAGTGTGTGTGAAAGCCGTCCTTCACAGAGCTTGTTGGGAACACAAAGTTTCTTTTCAATTGTAAACTCCATTCCATACATGCATATGGGGAGGTACTAGCTCCAACTCCGTTTTACAGTGAAAACTGCAGGAACGTCAAACCGGCACTAGGAAATAGACTGGGAAAGCAGAGAAAAAGTGTTTCCTGCATCCCGTTCCCTTGTTGCTAGATGAACGAACGTCTATCCACTTGCTCAGTTCTGAGAGATAAGTGTGTGTGAAAGCAGTCCTTCACCTAGCTTGTTGGGCACACAAAGTTTCTTTTCAGTTGCAAACTCCATTCCATACATATATATGGGGAGGTACTAGCTCCAACTCGGTTTTACAGTGAAAACTGCAGGAACTTCAAACCGGCACTAGGAAACAGACTGAGAAAGCAGAGAAAAAGTGTCTCCTGCAACCCGTTCCCTTGGTGCTAGATGAACGAACTTCTCTCCACTTGCTCAGTTCTGAGAGATTAGTGTGTGTGAAAGCCTTCCTTCACGTAGCTTGTTGGGAAAACAAAGATTCTTTTCAGTTGTAAACTCCATTCCATACATATATATGGGGAGGTACTAGCTCCAACTCGGTTTTACAGTGAAAACTGCAGGAACTTCAAACCGGCACTAGGAAACAGACTGAGAAAGCAGAGAAAAAGTGTCTCCTGCAACCCGTTCCCTTGGTGCTACATGAACGAACGTCTCTCCACTTGATCAGTTCTGAGAGATAAGTGTGTGTGAAAGCCGTCCTTCACCTAGCTTGTTGGGAACACAAAGTTTCTTTTCAGTTGCAAACTCCATTCCATACATATATATGGGGAGGTACAAGCTCCAACTCGGATTTACAGTGAAAACTGCAGGAACTTCAAACCGGCACGAGGAAACAGACTGAGAAAGCAGAGATAAAGTGTCTCCTGCATCCCGTTCCCTTGGTGCTAGATGAACGAACGTCTCTCCACTTGCTCAGTTCTGAGAGATAAGTGTGTGTGAAAGCAGTCCTTCACATAGCTTGTTGGGAACACAAAGTTTCTTTTCAATTGCAAACTCCATTCCATACATATATATGGGGAGGTACAAGCTCCAACTCGGTTTTACAGTGAAAACTGCAGGAACGTCAAACCGGCACTAGGAAACAGACTGGGAAAGCAGAGAAAAAGTGCCTCCTGCATCCCGTTCCCTTGGTGCTAGATGAACGAAAGTCTCTCCACTTGCTCAGTTCTGAGAGATAAATGTGTGTGAAAGCCGTCCTTCACCTAGCTTGTTGGGAACACAAAGTTTCTTTTCAGTTGCAAACTCCATTCCATACATATATATGGGGAGGTACAAACTCCAACTCGGTTTTACAGTGAAAACTGCAGGAACTTCAAACCGGCACTAGGAAACAGACTGAGAAAACCGAGAAAAAGTGTCTCCTGCAACCCGTTCCCTTGGTGCTAGATGAACGAACGTCTCTCCACTTGCTCAGTTCTGAGAGATAAGTGTGTGTGAAAGCCGTCCTTCACATAGCTTGTTGGGAACACAAAGTTTGTTTTTTGTTGCAAACCCCATTCCATACATATATATGGGGAGGTACTAGCTCCAACTCGGTTTTACAGTGAAAACTGCAGGAACTTCAAACCGGCACTAGGAAACAGACTGAGAAAGCAGAGAAAAAGTGTCTTCTGCAACCCGTTCCCTTGGTGCTAGATGAACGAACGTCTATCCACTTACTCAGTTCTGAGAGATAAGTGTGTGTGAAAGCCGTCCTTCACCTAGCTTGTTGGGAACAGAAAGTTTCTTTTCAGATGCAAACTCCATTCCATACATATATATGGGGAGGTACTAGCTTCAACTCTATTTTACAGTGAAAACTGCAGGAACTTCAAACCGGCACTAGAAAACAGACTGAGAAAGCAGAGAAATTGTGTCTCCTGCATCCCGTTCCGTTGTTGCTAGATGAACGAACGTCTCTCCACTTGCTCAGTTCTGAGAGATAAGTGTGTGTGAAAGCCGTCCTTCATCTATCTTGTTGGGAACACAAAGTTTCTTTTCAGTTGCAAACTCCATTCCATACATATATATGGGGAGGTACTAGATCCAACTCGGTTTTACAGTGAAAACTGCAGGAACTTCAAACCGGCACTAGGAAACCGACTGAGAAAGCAGAGAAAAAGTGTCTCCTGCATCCTGTTCCCTTGGTGCTAGATGAACGAACGTCTCTCCACTTGCTCAGTTGTGAGAGAAAAGTGTGTGTGAAAGCCGTCCTTCACCTAGCTTGTTGGGAACACAAAGATTCTTTTCAGTTGCAAACTCCATTCCATACATATATATGGGGAGGTACTAGCTCCAACTCGATTTTTCAGTGAAAACTGCAGGAACTTCAAACCGGCACTAGGAAACAGACTGAGAAAGCAGAGAAAAAGTGTCTCCTGCAACCCGTTCCCTTGGTGCTAGATGAACGAACGTCTCTGCACTTGCTCAGTTCTGAGAGATAAATGTGTGTGAAAGCCGTCCTTCACCTAGCTTGTTGGGAACACAAAGTTTCTTTTCAGTTGCAAACTCCATTCCATACATATATATGGGGAGGTACGAGCTCCAACACAGTTTTACAGTGAAAACTGCAGGAATTTCAAACCGGCACTGGGAAACAGACTGAGAAAGCAGAGAAAAAGTGTCTCCTGCAACCCGTTCCCTTGGTGCTAGATGAACGAACGTCTCTCCACTTGCTCAGTTCTGAGAGATAAGTGTGTGTGAAAGCCGTCCTTCACCTAGCCTGTTGGGAAAACAAAGTTTCTTTTCAGTTGCAAACTCCATTCCATAGATATATATGTGGAGGTACTAGCTCCAAATCGGTTTTTCAGTGAAAACTGCAGGAACTTCATACCGGCACTAGGAAACAGACTGAGAAGCAGGGAAAATGTGTATCCTGCAACCCGTTCCCTTGGTGCTAGATGAATGAACGTCTCTCCACTTGCTCAGTTGTGAGAGATAAGTGTGTGTGAAAGCCGTCCTTCACCTAGCTTGTTGGGAACACAAAGTTTCTTTTCAGTTGCAAACTCCATTCCATACATATATATGGGGAGGTACTAGCTCCAACTCGGTTTTACAGTGAAAACTGCAGGAACTTCAAACCGGCACTAGGAAACAGACTGAGAAAGCAGAGAAAAAGTGTCCCTGCAGCCCGTTCCCTTGGTCCTAGATGAACGAACGTCTCTCCACTTGCTGAGTTCCGAGAGATAAGTGTGTGTGTAAGCCGTCCTTATCCTAGCCTGTTGGGAACACAAAGTTTCTTTTTTGTTGCAAACCCCATTCCATAAATATATATGTGGAGGTACTAGCTCCAACTCGGTTTTACAGTGAAAACTGCAGGAACTTCGAACCGGCACTAGGAAACAGACTGAGAAAGCAGAGAAAAAGTGTCTCCTCCATCCCGTTCCCTAGGTGCTAGATGAACGAACGTCTCTCCACTTGCTCAGTTCTGAGAGATAAGTGTGTGTGAAAGCCGTCCTTCTCGTAGCTTGTTGGGAACACAAAGAATCTTTTCAGTTGTAAACTCCATTCCATACATATATATGGGGAGGTACTAGCTCCAACTCGGTTTTACAGTGAAAACTGCAGGAACTTCAAACCGGCACTAGGAAACAGACTGAGAAAGCAGAGAAAAAGTGTCTCCTGCAACCCGTTCCCTTGGTGCTAGATGAACGAACGTCTCTCCACTTGCTCAGTTCTGAGAGATAAGTGTGTGTGAAAGCCGTCCTTCACCTAGCTTGTTGGGAACACAAAGTTTCTTTTCAGTTGCCAACGCCATTCCATACATATGTATGGGGATGTACTAGCTCCAACTCGGTTTTACAGTGAAAACTGCCGGAACTTCAAAACGGCACTAGGAAACAGACTGAGAAAGCAGAGAAAAAGTGTCCCTGCATCCCGTTCCCTTGGTGCTAGATGAACGAACTTCTCTCCACTTGCTGATTTCTGAGAGATAATTGTGTGTGAAAGCCGTCCTTCACGTAGCTTGTTGGGAACACAAAGATTCTTTTCAGTTGTAAACTCCATTCCATACATATATATGGGGAGGTACTAGCTCCAACTCGGTTTTACAGTGAAAACTGCAGGAACTTCAAACCGGCACTAGGAAACAGACTGAGAAAGCAGAGAAATAGTGTCTCCTGCAACCCGTTCCCTTGGTGCTAGATGAACGAACGTCTCTCCACTTGCTCATTTCTGAGAGATAAGTGTGTGTGAAAGCCGCACTTCACCTAGCTTGTTGGGAACACAAAGTTTCTTTTCAGTTGCAAACTCCATTCCATACATGTATATGGGGAGGTACAAGCTCCAACTCGGTTTGACAGTGTAAACTGCAGGAACATCAAACCGGCACTAGAAAACAGACTGAGAAAGCAGAGAAAAGTGTCTCCTGCAACCCGTTCCCTTGGTGCTAGATGAACGAACGTCTCTCCACTTACTCAGTTCTGAGAGATAAGTGTGTGTGAAAGCCGTCCTTCACCTAGCTTGTTGGGAACAGAAAGTTTCTTTTCAGATGCAAACTCCATTCCATACATATATATGGGGATGTACTAGCTCCAACTCGGTTTTACAATGAAAACTGCAGGAACTTCAAACCGGCACTAGAAAACAGACTGAGAAAGCAGAGAAAAAGTGTCTGCTGCATCCGGTTCCCTTGGTGCTAGATGAACGAACGTCTCTCCACTTCCTCAGTTCTGAGAGATAAGTGTGTGTGAAAGCAGTCCCTCACCTAGCTTGTTGGGAACACAAAGTTTCTTTTCAGTTGCAAACTCCATTCCATACATGTATATGGGGAGGTACTAGCTCCAACTCCGTTTTACAATGAAAACGGCAGGAACTTCAACCGGCACTAGGAAAAAGACTGAGAAAGCAGAGAAAAAGTGTCTCCTGCAACCCGTTCCCTTGGTGCTAGATGAACGAACGTCTCTCCACTTGCTCAGTTCCGAGAGATAAGTGTGTGTGAAAGCCGTCCTTCACCTTGCTTGTTGGGAACACAAAGTTTCTTTTCTGTTGCCAACTCCATTCCATACATATATATGGGGAAGTACTAGCTCCAACTCGGTTTTACAGTGAAAACTGCAGGAACTTCAAAACGGCACTAGGAAACAGACTGAGAAAGCAGAGAAAAAGTGTCCCTGCATACCGTTCCCTTGGTCCTAGATGAACGAACGTCTCTCCACTTGCTGAGTTCCGAGAGATAAGTGTGTGTGAAAGCCGTCCTTCACCTTGCTTGTTGGGAACACAAAGTTTCTTTTCTGTTGCCAACTCCATTCCATACATATATATGGGGAGGTACAAACTCCAACTCGGTTTTACAGTGAAAACTGCAGGAACTTCAAACCGGCACTAGGAAACAGACTGAGAAAACCGAGAAAAAGTGTCTCCTGCAACCCGTTCCCTTGGTGCTAGATGAACGAACGTCTCTCCACTTGCTCAGTTCTGAGAGATAAGTGTGTGTGAAAGCCGTCCTTCACATAGCTTGTTGGGAACACAAAGTTTGTTTTTTGTTGCAAACCCCATTCCATACATATATATGGGGAGGTACTAGCTCCAACTCGGTTTTACAGTGAAAACTGCAGGAACTTCAAACCGGCACTAGGAAACAGACTGAGAAAGCAGAGAAAAAGTGTCTTCTGCAACCCGTTCCCTTGGTGCTAGATGAACGAACGTCTATCCACTTACTCAGTTCTGAGAGATAAGTGTGTGTGAAAGCCGTCCTTCACCTAGCTTGTTGGGAACAGAAAGTTTCTTTTCAGATGCAAACTCCATTCCATACATATATATGGGGAGGTACTAGCTCCAACTCTGTTTTACAGTGAAAACTGCAGGAACTTCAAACCGGCACTAGAAAACAGACTGAGAAAGCAGAGAAATAGTGTCTCCTGCATCCCGTTCCGTTGTTGCTAGATGAACGAACGTCTCTCCACTTGCTCAGTTCTGAGAGATAAGTGTGTGTGAAAGCCGTCCTTCATCTAGCTTGTTGGGAACACAAAGTTTCTTTTCAGTTGCAAACTCCATTCCATACATATATATGGGGAGGTACTAGATCCAACTCGGTTTTACAGTGAAAACTGCAGGAACTTCAAACCGGCACTAGGAAACAGACTGAGAAAGCAGAGAAAAAGTGTCTCCTGCATCCTGTTCCCTTGGTGCTAGATGAACGAACGTCTCTCCACTTGCTCAGTTGTGAGAGAAAAGTGTGTGTGAAAGCCGTCCTTCACCTAGCTTGTTGGGAACACAAAGATTCTTTTCAGTTGCAAACTCCATTCCATACATATATATGGGGAGGTACTAGCTCCAACTCGATTTTTCAGTGAAAACTGCAGGAACTTCAAACCGGCACTAGGAAACAGACTGAGAAAGCAGAGAAAAAGTGTCTCCTGCAACCCGTTCCCTTGGTGCTAGATGAACGAACGTCTCTGCACTTGCTCAGTTCTGAGAGATAAATGTGTGTGAAAGCCGTCCTTCACCTAGCTTGTTGGGAACACAAAGTTTCTTTTCAGTTGCAAACTCCATTCCATACATATATATGGGGAGGTACTAGCTCCAACACAGTTTTACAGTGAAAACTGCAGGAATTTCAAACCGGCACTGGGAAACAGACTGAGAAAGCAGAGAAAAAGTGTCTCCTGCAACCCGTTCCCTTCGTGATAGATGAACGAACGTCTCTCCACTTGCTCAGTTCTGAGAGATAAGTGTGTGTGAAAGCCGTCCTTCACCTAGCCTGTTGGGAACACAAAGTTTCTTTTCAGTTGCAAACTCCATTCCATAGATATATATGTGGAGGTACTAGCTCCAACTCGGTTTTTCAGTGAAAACTGCAGGAACTTCATACCGGCACTAGGAAACAGACTGAGAAGCAGGGAAAATGTGTATCCTGCAACCCGTTCCCTTGGTGCTAGATGAATGAACGTCTCTCCACTTGCTCAGTTGTGAGAGATAAGTGTGTGTGAAAGCCGTCCTTCACCTAGCTTGTTGGGAACACAAAGTTTCTTTTCAGTTGCAAACTCCATTCCATACATATATATGGGGAGGTACTAGCTCCAACTCGGTTTTACAGTGAAAACTGCAGGAACTTCAAACCGGCACTAGGAAACAGACTGAGAATGCAGAGAAAAAGTGTCCCTGCAGCCCGTTCCCTTGGTCCTAGATGAACGAACGTCTCTCCACTTGCTGAATTCAGAGAGATAAGTGTGTGTGTAAGCCGTCCTTATCCTAGCCTGTTGGGAACACAAAGTTTCTTTTTTGTTGCAAACCCCATTCCATAAATATATATGGGGAGGTACTAGCTCCAACTCGGTTTTACTGTGAAAACTGCAGGAACTTCGAACCGGCACTAGGAAACAGACTGAGAAAGCAGAGAAAAAGTGTCTCCTCCATCCCGTTCCCTAGGTGCTAGATGAACGAACGTCTCTCCACTTGCTCAGTTCTGAGAGATAAGTGTGTGTGGAAGCCGTCCTTCTCGTAGCTTGTTGGGAACACAAAGAATCTTTTCAGTTGTAAACTCCATTCCATACATATATATGGGGAGGTACTAGCTCCAACTCGGTTTTACAGTGAAAACTGCAGGAACTTCAAACCGGCACTAGGAAACAGACTGAGAAAGCAGAGAAAAAGTGTCTCCTGCAACCCGTTCCCTTGGTGCTAGATGAACGAACGTCTCTCCACTTGCTCAGTTCTGAGAGATAAGTGTGTGTGAAAGCCGTCCTTCATCTAGCTTGTTGGGAACACAAAGTTTCTTTTCAGTTGCCAACTCCATTCCATACATATGTATGGGGATGTACTAGCTCCAACTCGGTTTTACAGTGAAAACTGCCGGAACTTCAAAACGGCACTAGGAAACAGACTGAGAAAGCAGAGAAAAAGTGTCCCTGCATCCCGTTCCCTTGGTGCTAGATGAACGAACTTCTCTCCACTTGCTGATTTCTGAGAGATAATTGTGTGTGAAAGCCGTCCTTCACGTAGCTTGTTGGGAACACAAAGATTCTTTTCAGTTGTAAACTCCATTCCATACATATATATGGGGAGGTACTAGCTCCAACTCGGTTTTACAGTGAAAACTGCAGGAACTTCAAACCGGCACTAGGAAACAGACTGAGAAAGCAGAGAAAAAGTGTCTCCTGCAACCCGTTCCCTTGGTGCTAGATGAACGAACGTCTCTCCACTTGCTCATTTCTGAGAGATAAGTGTGTGTGAAAGCCGCACTTCACCTAGCTTGTTGGGAACACAAAGTTTCTTTTCAGTTGCAAACTCCATTCCATACATGTATATGGGGAGGTACAAGCTCCAACTCGGTTTGACAGTGTAAACTGCAGGAACATCAAACCGGCACTAGAAAACAGACTGAGAAAGCAGAGAAAAGTGTCTCCTGCAACCCGTTCCCTTGGTGCTAGATGAACGAACGTCTCTCCACTTACTCAGTTCTGAGAGATAAGTGTGTGTGAAAGCCGTCCTTCACCTAGCTTGTTGGGAACAGAAAGTTTCTTTTCAGATGCAAACTCCATTCCATACATATATATGGGGAGGTACTAGCTCCAACTCGGTTTTACAATGAAAACTGCAGGAACTTCAAACCGGCACTAGAAAACAGACTGAGAAAGCAGAGAAAAAGTGTCTGCTGCATCCGGTTCCCTTGGTGCTAGATGAACGAACGTCTCTCCACTTCCTCAGTTCTGAGAGATAAGTGTGTGTGAAAGCAGTCCCTCACCTAGCTTGTTGGGAACACAAAGTTTCTTTTCAGTTGCAAACTCCATTCCATACATGTATATGGGGAGGTACTAGCTCCAACTCCGTTTTACAATGAAAACTGCAGGAACTTCAACCGGCACTAGGAAAAAGACTGAGAAAGCAGAGAAAAAGTGTCTCCTGCAACCCGTTCCCTTGGTGCTAGATGAACGAACGTCTCTCCACTTGCTCAGTTCCGAGAGATAAGTGTGTGTGAAAGCCGTCCTTCACCTTGCTTGTTGGGAACACAAAGTTTCTTTTCTGTTGCCAACTCCATTCCATACATATATATGGGGATGTACTAGCTCCAACTCGGTTTTACAGTGAAAACTGCAGGAACTTCAAAACGGCACTAGGAAACAGACTGAGAAAGCAGAGAAAAAGTGTCCCTGCATACCGTTCCCTTGGTCCTAGATGAACGAACGTCTCTCCACTTGCTGAGTTCCGAGAGATAAGTGTGTGTGAAAGCCGTCCTTCACCTTGCTTGTTGGGAACACAAAGTTTCTTTTCTGTTGCAAACTCCATTCCATACATATATATGGGGAGGTACAAGCTCCAACTCGGTTTTACAGTGAAAACTGCAGGAACTTCAAACCGGCACGAGGAAACAGACTGAGAAAGCAGAGATAAAGTGTCTCCTGCATCCCCTTCCCTTGGTGCTAGATGAACGAAAGTCTCTCCACTTGCTCAGTTCTGAGAGATAAGTGTGTGTGAAAGCAGTCCTTCACATAGCTTGTTGGGAACACAAAGTTTCTTTTAATTCAAACTCCATTCCATACATATATATGGGGAGGTACAAGCTCCAACTCGGTTTTACAGTGAAAACTGCAGGAACTTCAAACCGGCACGAGGAAACAGACTGAGAAAGCAGAGAAAAAGTGTCTCCTGCATCCCATTCCCTTGGTTCTAGATGAACGAAAGTCTCTCCACTTGCTCAGTTCTGAGAGATAAGTGTGTGTGAAAGCCGTCCTTCACAGAGCTTGTTGGGAACACAAAGTTTCTTTTCAATTGTAAACTCCATTCCATACATGCATATGGGGAGGTACTAGCTCCAACTCCGTTTTACAGTGAAAACTGCAGGAACGTCAAACCGGCACTAGGAAATAGACTGGGAAAGCAGAGAAAAAGTGTCTCCTGCATCCCGTTCCCTTGTTGCTAGATGAACGAACGTCTATCCACTTGCTCAGTTCTGAGAGATAAGTGTGTGTGAAAGCAGTCCTTCACCTAGCTTGTTGGGCACACAAAGTTTCTTTTCAGTTGCAAACTCCATTCCATACATATATATGGGGAGGTACTAGCTCCAACTCGGTTTTACAGTGAAAACTGCAGGAACTTCAAACCGGCACTAGGAAACAGACTGAGAAAGCAGAGAAAAAGTGTCTCCTGCAACCCGTTCCCTTGGTGCTAGATGAACGAACGTCTCTCCACTTGCTCAGTTCTGAGAGATTAGTGTGTGTGAAAGCCTTCCTTCACGTAGCTTGTTGGGAAAACAAAGATTCTTTTCAGTTGTAAACTCCATTCCATACATATATATGGGGAGGTACTAGCTCCAACTCGGTTTTACAGTGAAAACTGCAGGAACTTCAAACCGGCACTAGGAAACAGACTGAGAAAGCAGAGAAAAAGTGTCTCCTGCAACCCGTTCCCTTGGTGCTAGATGAACGAACGTCTCTCCACTTGCTCAGTTCTGAGAGATTAGTGTGTGTGAAAGCCTTCCTTCACGTAGCTTGTTGGGAAAACAAAGATTCTTTTCAGTTGTAAACTCCATTCCATACATATATATGGGGAGGTACTAGCTCCAACTCGGTTTTACAGTGAAAACTGCAGGAACTTCAAACCGGCACTAGGAAACAGACTGAGAAAGCAGAGAAAAAGTGTCTCCTGCAACCCGTTCCCTTGGTGCTACATGAACGAACGTCTCTCCACTTGATCAGTTCTGAGAGATAAGTGTGTGTGAAAGCCGTCCTTCACCTAGCTTGTTGGGAACACAAAGTTTCTTTTCAGTTGCAAACTCCATTCCATACATATATATGGGGAGGTACAAGCTCCAACTCGGTTTTACAGTGAAAACTGCAGGAACTTCAAACCGGCACGAGGAAACAGACTGAGAAAGCAGAGATAAAGTGTCTCCTGCATCCCGTTCCCTTGGTGCTAGATGAACGAACGTCTCTCCACTTGCTCAGTTCTGAGAGATAAGTGTGTGTGAAAGCAGTCCTTCACATAGCTTGTTGGGAACACAAAGTTTCTTTTCAATTGCAAACTCCATTCCATACATATATATGGGGAGGTACAAGCTCCAACTCGGTTTTACAGTGAAAACTGCAGGAACTTCAAACCGGCACGAGGAAACAGACTGAGAAAGCAGAGAAAAAGTGTCTCCTGCATCCCGTTCCCTTGGTGCTAGATGAACGAAAGTCTCTCCACTTGCTCAGTTCTGAGAGATAAGTGTGTGTGAAAGCCGTCCTTCATATAGCTTGTTGGGAACACAAAGTTTCTTTTCAATTGCAAACTCCATTCCATACATGCATATGTGGAGGTACTAGCTCCAACTCCGTTTTACAGTGAAAACTGCAGGAACGTCAAACCGGCACTAGGAAACAGACTGGGAAAGCAGAGAAAAAGTGCCTCCTGCATCCCGTTCCCTTGGTGCTAGATGAACGAAAGTCTCTCCACTTGCTCAGTTCTGAGAGATAAATGTGTGTGAAAGCCGTCCTTCACCTAGCTTGTTGGGAACACAAAGTTTCTTTTCAGTTGCAAACTCCATTCCATACATATATATGGGGAGGTACAAACTCCAACTCGGTTTTACAGTGAAAACTGCAGGAACTTCAAACCGGCACTAGGAAACAGACTGAGAAAACCGAGAAAAAGTGTCTCCTGCAACCCGTTCCCTTGGTGCTAGATGAACGAACGTCTCTCCACTTGCTCAGTTCTGAGAGATAAGTGTGTGTGAAAGCCGTCCTTCACATAGCTTGTTGGGAACACAAAGTTTGTTTTTTGTTGCAAACCCCATTCCATACATATATATGGGGAGGTACTAGCTCCAACTCGGTTTTACAGTGAAAACTGCAGGAACTTCAAACCGGCACTAGGAAACAGACTGAGAAAGCAGAGAAAAAGTGTCTTCTGCAACCCGTTCCCTTGGTGCTAGATGAACGAACGTCTATCCACTTACTCAGTTCTGAGAGATAAGTGTGTGTGAAAGCCGTCCTTCACCTAGCTTGTTGGGAACAGAAAGTTTCTTTTCAGATGCAAACTCCATTCCATACATATATATGGGGAGGTACTAGCTCCAACTCTATTTTACAGTGAAAACTGCAGGAACTTCAAACCGGCACTAGAAAACAGACTGAGAAAGCAGAGAAATTGTGTCTCCTGCATCCCGTTCCGTTGTTGCTAGATGAACGAACGTCTCTCCACTTGCTCAGTTCTGAGAGATAAGTGTGTGTGAAAGCCGTCCTTCATCTATCTTGTTGGGAACACAAAGTTTCTTTTCAGTTGCAAACTCCATTCCATACATATATATGGGGAGGTACTAGATCCAACTCGGTTTTACAGTGAAAACTGCAGGAACTTCAAACCGGCACTAGGAAACAGACTGAGAAAGCAGAGAAAAAGTGTCTCCTGCATCCTGTTCCCTTGGTGCTAGATGAACGAACGTCTCTCCACTTGCTCAGTTGTGAGAGAAAAGTGTGTGTGAAAGCCGTCCTTCACCTAGCTTGTTGGGAACACAAAGATTCTTTTCAGTTGCAAACTCCATTCCATACATATATATGGGGAGGTACTAGCTCCAACTCGATTTTTCAGTGAAAACTGCAGGAACTTCAAACCGGCACTAGGAAACAGACTGAGAAAGCAGAGAAAAAGTGTCTCCTGCAACCCGTTCCCTTGGTGCTAGATGAACGAACGTCTCTGCACTTGCTCAGTTCTGAGAGATAAATGTGTGTGAAAGCCGTCCTTCACCTAGCTTGTTGGGAACACAAAGTTTCTTTTCAGTTGCAAACTCCATTCCATACATATATATGGGGAGGTACTAGCTCCAACACAGTTTTACAGTGAAAACTGCAGGAATTTCAAACCGGCACTGGGAAACAGACTGAGAAAGCAGAGAAAAAGTGTCTCCTGCAACCCGTTCCCTTCGTGCTAGATGAACGAACGTCTCTCCACTTGCTCAGTTCTGAGAGATAAGTGTGTGTGAAAGCCGTCCTTCACCTAGCCTGTTGGGAAAACAAAGTTTCTTTTCAGTTGCAAACTCCATTCCATAGATATATATGTGGAGGTACTAGCTCCAACTCGGTTTTTCAGTGAAAACTGCAGGAACTTCATACCGGCACTAGGAAACAGACTGAGAAGCAGGGAAAATGTGTATCCTGCAACCCGTTCCCTTGGTGCTAGATGAATGAACGTCTCTCCACTTGCTCAGTTGTGAGAGATAAGTGTGTGTGAAAGCCGTCCTTCACCTAGCTTGTTGGGAACACAAAGTTTCTTTTCAGTTGCAAACTCCATTCCATACATATATATGGGGAGGTACTAGCTCCAACTCGGTTTTACAGTGAAAACTGCAGGAACTTCAAACCGGCACTAGGAAACAGACTGAGAAAGCAGAGAAAAAGTGTCCCTGCAGCCCGTTCCCTTGGTCCTAGATGAACGAACGTCTCTCCACTTGCTGAGTTCCGAGAGATAAGTGTGTGTGTAAGCCGTCCTTATCCTAGCCTGTTGGGAACACAAAGTTTCTTTTTTGTTGCAAACCCCATTCCATAAATATATATGGGGAGGTACTAGCTCCAACTCGGTTTTACAGTGAAAACTGCAGGAACTTCGAACCGGCACTAGGAAACAGACTGAGAAAGCAGAGAAAAAGTGTCTCCTCCATCCCGTTCCCTAGGTGCTAGATGAACGAACGTCTCTCCACTTGCTCAGTTCTGAGAGATAAGTGTGTGTGAAAGCCGTCCTTCTCGTAGCTTGTTGGGAACACAAAGAATCTTTTCAGTTGTAAACTCCATTCCATACATATATATGGGGAGGTACTAGCTCCAACTCGGTTTTACAGTGAAAACTGCAGGAACTTCAAACCGGCACTAGGAAACAGACTGAGAAAGCAGAGAAAAATTGTCTCCTGCAACCCGTTCCCTTGGTGCTAGATGAACGAACGTCTCTCCACTTGCTCAGTTCTGAGAGATAAGTGTGTGTGAAAGCCGTCCTTCACCTAGCTTGTTGGGAACACAAAGTTTCTTTTCAGTTGCCAACGCCATTCCATACATATATATGGGGATGTACTAGCTCCAACTCGGTTTTACAGTGAAAACTGCAGGAACTTCAAAACGGCACTAGGAAACAGACTGAGAAAGCAGAGAAAAAGTGTCCCTGCATCCCGTTCCCTTGGTGCTAGATGAACGAACTTCTCTCCACTTGCTGATTTCTGAGAGATAATTGTGTGTGAAAGCCGTCCTTCACGTAGCTTGTTGGGAACACAAAGATTCTTTTCAGTTGTAAACTCCATTCCATACATATATATGGGGAGGTACTAGCTCCAACTCGGTTTTACAGTGAAAACTGCAGGAACTTCAAACCGGCACTAGGAAACAGACTGAGAAAGCAGAGAAATAGTGTCTCCTGCAACCCGTTCCCTTGGTGCTAGATGAACGAACGTCTCTCCACTTGCTCATTTCTGAGAGATAAGTGTGTGTGAAAGCCGCACTTCACCTAGCTTGTTGGGAACACAAAGTTTCTTTTCAGTTGCAAACTCCATTCCATACATGTATATGGGGAGGTACAAGCTCCAACTCGGTTTGACAGTGTAAACTGCAGGAACATCAAACCGGCACTAGAAAACAGACTGAGAAAGCAGAGAAAAGTGTCTCCTGCAACCCGTTCCCTTGGTGCTAGATGAACGAACGTCTCTCCACTTACTCAGTTCTGAGAGATAAGTGTGTGTGAAAGCCGTCCTTCACCTAGCTTGTTGGGAACAGAAAGTTTCTTTTCAGATGCAAACTCCATTCCATACATATATATGGGGAGGTACTAGCTCCAACTCGGTTTTACAATGAAAACTGCAGGAACTTCAAACCGGCACTAGAAAACAGACTGAGAAAGCAGAGAAAAAGTGTCTGCTGCATCCGGTTCCCTTGGTGCTAGATGAACGAACGTCTCTCCACTTCCTCAGTTCTGAGAGATAAGTGTGTGTGAAAGCAGTCCCTCACCTAGCTTGTTGGGAACACAAAGTTTCTTTTCAGTTGCAAACTCCATTCCATACATGTATATGGGGAGGTACTAGCTCCAACTCCGTTTTACAATGAAAACTGCAGGAACTTCAACCGGCACTAGGAAAAAGACTGAGAAAGCAGAGAAAAAGTGTCTCCTGCAACCCGTTCCCTTGGTGCTAGATGAACGAACGTCTCTCCACTTGCTCAGTTCCGAGAGATAAGTGTGTGTGAAAGCCGTCCTTCACCTTGCTTGTTGGGAACACAAAGTTTCTTTTCTGTTGCCAACTCCATTCCATACATATATATGGGGATGTACTAGCTCCAACTCGGTTTTACAGTGAAAACTGCAGGAACTTCAAAACGGCACTAGGAAACAGACTGAGAAAGCAGAGAAAAAGTGTCCCTGCATACCGTTCCCTTGGTCCTAGATGAACGAACGTCTCTCCACTTGCTGAGTTCCGAGAGATAAGTGTGTGTGAAAGCCGTCCTTCACCTTGCTTGTTGGGAACACAAAGTTTCTTTTCTGTTGCCAACTCCATTCCATACATATATATGGGGAGGTACAAACTCCAACTCGGTTTTACAGTGAAAACTGCAGGAACTTCAAACCGGCACTAGGAAACAGACTGAGAAAACCGAGAAAAAGTGTCTCCTGCAACCCGTTCCCTTGGTGCTAGATGAACGAACGTCTCTCCACTTGCTCAGTTCTGAGAGATAAGTGTGTGTGAAAGCCGTCCTTCACATAGCTTGTTGGGAACACAAAGTTTGTTTTTTGTTGCAAACCCCATTCCATACATATATATGGGGAGGTACTAGCTCCAACTCGGTTTTACAGTGAAAACTGCAGGAACTTCAAACCGGCACTAGGAAACAGACTGAGAAAGCAGAGAAAAAGTGTCTTCTGCAACCCGTTCCCTTGGTGCTAGATGAACGAACGTCTATCCACTTACTCAGTTCTGAGAGATAAGTGTGTGTGAAAGCCGTCCTTCACCTAGCTTGTTGGGAACAGAAAGTTTCTTTTCAGATGCAAACTCCATTCCACACATATATATGGGGAGGTACTAGCTCCAACTCTGTTTTACAGTGAAAACTGCAGGAACTTCAAACCGGCACTAGAAAACAGACTGAGAAAGCAGAGAAATAGTGTCTCCTGCATCCCGTTCCGTTGTTGCTAGATGAACGAACGTCTCTCCACTTGCTCAGTTCTGAGAGATAAGTGTGTGTGAAAGCCGTCCTTCATCTAGCTTGTTGGGAACACAAAGTTTCTTTTCAGTTGCAAACTCCATTCCATACATATATATGGGGAGGTACTAGATCCAACTCGGTTTTACAGTGAAAACTGCAGGAACTTCAAACCGGCACTAGGAAACAGACTGAGAAAGCAGAGAAAAAGTGTCTCCTGCATCCTGTTCCCTTGGTGCTAGATGAACGAACGTCTCTCCACTTGCTCAGTTGTGAGAGAAAAGTGTGTGTGAAAGCCGTCCTTCACCTAGCTTGTTGGGAACACAAAGATTCTTTTCAGTTGCAAACTCCATTCCATACATATATATGGGGAGGTACTAGCTCCAACTCGATTTTTCAGTGAAAACTGCAGGAACTTCAAACCGGCACTAGGAAACAGACTGAGAAAGCAGAGAAAAAGTGTCTCCTGCAACCCGTTCCCTTGGTGCTAGATGAACGAACGTCTCTGCACTTGCTCAGTTCTGAGAGATAAATGTGTGTGAAAGCCGTCCTTCACCTAGCTTGTTGGGAACACAAAGTTTCTTTTCAGTTGCAAACTCCATTCCATACATATATATGGGGAGGTACTAGCTCCAACACAGTTTTACAGTGAAAACTGCAGGAATTTCAAACCGGCACTGGGAAACAGACTGAGAAAGCAGAGAAAAAGTGTCTCCTGCAACCCGTTCCCTTCGTGCTAGATGAACGAACGTCTCTCCACTTGCTCAGTTCTGAGAGATAAGTGTGTGTGAAAGCCGTCCTTCAACTAGCCTGTTGGGAACACAAAGTTTCTTTTCAGTTGCAAACTCCATTCCATAGATATATATGTGGAGGTACTAGCTCCAACTCGGTTTTTCAGTGAAAACTGCAGGAACTTCATACCGGCACTAGGAAACAGACTGAGAAGCAGGGAAAATGTGTATCCTGCAACCCGTTCCCTTGGTGCTAGATGAATGAACGTCTCTCCACTTGCTCAGTTGTGAGAGATAAGTGTGTGTGAAAGCCGTCCTTCACCTAGCTTGTTGGGAACACAAAGTTTCTTTTCAGTTGCAAACTCCATTCCATACATATATATGGGGAGGTACTAGCTCCAACTCGGTTTTACAGTGAAAACTGCAGGAACTTCAAACCGGCACTAGGAAACAGACTGAGAAAGCAGAGAAAAAGTGTCCCTGCAGCCCGTTCCCTTGGTCCTAGATGAACGAACGTCTCTCCACTTGCTGAGTTCCGAGAGATAAGTGTGTGTGTAAGCCGTCCTTATCCTAGCCTGTTGGGAACACAAAGTTTCTTTTTTGTTGCAAACCCCATTCCATAAATATATATGGGGAGGTACTAGCTCCAACTCGGTTTTACTGTGAAAACTGCAGGAACTTCGAACCGGCACTAGGAAACAGACTGAGAAAGCAGAGAAAAAGTGTCTCCTCCATCCCGTTCCCTAGGTGCTAGATGAACGAACGTCTCTCCACTTGCTCAGTTCTGAGAGATAAGTGTGTGTGAAAGCCGTCCTTCTCGTAGCTTGTTGGGAACACAAAGAATCTTTTCAGTTGTAAACTCCATTCCATACATATATATGGGGAGGTACTAGCTCCAACTCGGTTTTACAGTGAAAACTGCAGGAACTTCAAACCGGCACTAGGAAACAGACTGAGAAAGCAGAGAAAAAGTGTCTCCTGCAACCCGTTCCCTTGGTGCTAGATGAACGAACGTCTCTCCACTTGCTCAGTTCTGAGAGATAAGTGTGTGTGAAAGCCGTCCTTCACCTAGCTTGTTGGGAACACAAAGTTTCTTTTCAGTTGCCAACTCCATTCCATACATATGTATGGGGATGTACTAGCTCCAACTCGGTTTTACAGTGAAAACTGCCGGAACTTCAAAACGGCACTAGGAAACAGACTGAGAAAGCAGAGAAAAAGTGTCCCTGCATCCCGTTCCCTTGGTGCTAGATGAACGAACTTCTCTCCACTTGCTGATTTCTGAGAGATAATTGTGTGTGAAAGCCGTCCTTCACGTAGCTTGTTGGGAACACAAAGATTCTTTTCAGTTGTAAACTCAATTCCATACATATATATGGGGAGGTACTAGCTCCAACTCGGTTTTACAGTGAAAACTGCAGGAACTTCAAACCGGCACTAGGAAACAGACTGAGAAAGCAGAGAAAAAGTGTCTCCTGCAACCCGTTCCCTTGGTGCTAGATGAACGAACGTCTCTCCACTTGCTCATTTCTGAGAGATAAGTGTGTGTGAAAGCCGCACTTCACCTAGCTTGTTGGGAACACAAAGTTTCTTTTCAGTTGCAAACTCCATTCCATACATGTATATGGGGAGGTACAAGCTCCAACTCGGTTTGACAGTGTAAACTGCAGGAACATCAAACCGGCACTAGAAAACAGACTGAGAAAGCAGAGAAAAGTGTCTCCTGCAACCCGTTCCCTTGGTGCTAGATGAACGAACGTCTCTCCACTTACTCAGTTCTGAGAGATAAGTGTGTGTGAAAGCCGTCCTTCACCTAGCTTGTTGGGAACAGAAAGTTTCTTTTCAGATGCAAACTCCATTCCATACATATATATGGGGAGGTACTAGCTCCAACTCGGTTTTACAATGAAAACTGCAGGAACTTCAAACCAGCACTAGAAAACAGACTGAGAAAGCAGAGAAAAAGTGTCTGCTGCATCCGGTTCCCTTGGTGCTAGATGAACGAACGTCTCTCCACTTCCTCAGTTCTGAGAGATAAGTGTGTGTGAAAGCAGTCCCTCACCTAGCTTGTTGGGAACACAAAGTTTCTTTTCAGTTGCAAACTCCATTCCATACATGTATATGGGGAGGTACTAGCTCCAACTCCGTTTTACAATGAAAACTGCAGGAACTTCAACCGGCACTAGGAAAAAGACTGAGAAAGCAGAGAAAAAGTGTCTCCTGCAACCCGTTCCCTTGGTGCTAGATGAACGAACGTCTCTCCACTTGCTCAGTTCCGAGAGATAAGTGTGTGTGAAAGCCGTCCTTCACCTTGCTTGTTGGGAACACAAAGTTTCTTTTCTGTTGCCAACTCCATTCCATACATATATATGGGGATGTACTAGCTCCAACTCGGTTTTACAGTGAAAACTGCAGGAACTTCAAAACGGCACTAGGAAACAGACTGAGAAAGCAGAGAAAAAGTGTCCCTGCATACCGTTCCCTTGGTCCTAGATGAACGAACGTCTCTCCACTTGCTGAGTTCCGAGAGATAAGTGTGTGTGAAAGCCGTCCTTCACCTTGCTTGTTGGGAACACAAAGTTTCTTTTCTGTTGCCAACTCCATTCCATACATATATATGGGGAGGTACAAACTCCAACTCGGTTTTACAGTGAAAACTGCAGGAACTTCAAACCGGCACTAGGAAACAGACTGAGAAAACCGAGAAAAAGTGTCTCCTGCAACCCGTTCCCTTGGTGCTAGATGAACGAACGTCTCTCCACTTGCTCAGTTCTGAGAGATAAGTGTGTGTGAAAGCCGTCCTTCACATAGCTTGTTGGGAACACAAAGTTTGTTTTTTGTTGCAAACCCCATTCCATACATATATATGGGGAGGTACTAGCTCCAACTCGGTTTTACAGTGAAAACTGCAGGAACTTCAAACCGGCACTAGGAAACAGACTGAGAAAGCAGAGAAAAAGTGTCTCCTGCAACCCGTTCCCTTGGTGCTAGATGAACGAACGTCTATCCACTTACTCAGTTCTGAGAGATAAGTGTGTGTGAAAGCCGTCCTTCACCTAGCTTGTTGGGAACAGAAAGTTTCTTTTCAGATGCAAACTCCATTCCATACATATATATGGGGAGGTACTAGCTCCAACTCTGTTTTACAGTGAAAACTGCAGGAACTTCAAACCGGCACTAGAAAACAGACTGAGAAAGCAGAGAAATAGTGTCTCCTGCATCCCGTTCCGTTGTTGCTAGATGAACGAACGTCTCTCCACTTGCTCAGTTCTGAGAGATAAGTGTGTGTGAAAGCCGTCCTTCATCTAGCTTGTTGGGAACACAAAGTTTCTTTTCAGTTGCAAACTCCATTCCATACATATATATGGGGAGGTACTAGATCCAACTCGGTTTTACAGTGAAAACTGCAGGAACTTCAAACCGGCACTAGGAAACAGACTGAGAAAGCAGAGAAAAAGTGTCTCCTGCATCCTGTTCCCTTGGTGCTAGATGAACGAACGTCTCTCCACTTGTTCAGTTGTGAGAGAAAAGTGTGTGTGAAAGCCGTCCTTCACCTAGCTTGTTGGGAACACAAAGATTCTTTTCAGTTGCAAACTCCATTCCATATATATATATGGGGAGGTACTAGCTCCAACTCGATTTTTCACTGAAAACTGCAGGAACTTCAAACCGGCACTAGGAAACAGACTGAGAAAGCAGAGAAAAAGTGTCTCCTGCAACCCGTTCCCTTGGTGCTAGATGAACGAACGTCTCTGCACTTGCTCAGTTCTGAGAGATAAATGTGTGTGAAAGCCGTCCTTCACCTAGCTTGTTGGGAACACAAAGTTTCTTTTCAGTTGCAAACTCCATTCCATACATATATATGGGGAGGTACTAGCTCCAACACAGTTTTACAGTGAAAACTGCAGGAATTTCAAACCGGCACTGGGAAACAAACTGAGAAAGCAGAGAAAAAGTGTCTCCTGCAACCCGTTCCCTTCGTGCTAGATGAACGAACGTCTCTCCACTTGCTCAGTTCTGAGAGATAAGTGTGTGTGAAAGCCGTCCTTCACCTAGCCTGTTGGGAACACAAAGTTTCTTTTCAGTTGCAAACTCCATTCCATAGATATATATGTGGAGGTACTAGCTCCAACTCGGTTTTTCAGTGAAAACTGCAGGAACTTCATACCGGCACTAGGAAACAGACTGAGAAGCAGGGAAAATGGGTATCCTGCAACCCGTTCCCTTGGTGCTAGATGAATGAACGTCTCTCCACTTGCTCAGTTGTGAGAGATAAGTGTGTGGGAAAGCCGTCCTTCACCTAGCTTGTTGGGAACACAAAGTTTCTTTTCAGTTGCAAACTCCATTCCATACATATATATGGGGAGGTACTAGCTCCAACTCGGTTTTACAGTGAAAACTGCAGGAACTTCAAACCGGCACTAGGAAACAGACTGAGAAAGCAGAGAAAAAGTGTCCCTGCAGCCCGTTCCCTTGGTCCTAGATGAACGAACGTCTCTCCACTTGCTGAGTTCCGAGAGATAAGTGTGTGTGTAAGCCGTCCTTATCCTAGCCTGTTGGGAACACAAAGTTTCTTTTTTGTTGCAAACCCCATTCCATAAATATATATGGGGAGGTACTAGCTCCAACTCGGTTTTACTGTGAAAACTGCAGGAACTTCGAACCGGCACTAGGAAACAGACTGAGAAAGCAGAGAAAAAGTGTCTCCTCCATCCCGTTCCCTAGGTGCTAGATGAACGAACGTCTCTCCACTTGCTCAGTTCTGAGAGATAAGTGTGTGTGAAAGCCGTCCTTCTCGTAGCTTGTTGGGAACACAAAGAATCTTTTCAGTTGTAAACTCCATTCCATACATATATATGGGGAGGTACTAGCTCCAACTCGGTTTTACAGTGAAAACTGCAGGAACTTCAAACCGGCACTAGGAAACAGACTGAGAAAGCAGAGAAAAAGTGTCTCCTGCAACCCGTTCCCTTGGTGCTAGATGAACGAACGTCTCTCCACTTGCTCAGTTCTGAGAGATAAGTGTGTGTGAAAGCCGTACTTCACCTAGCTTGTTGGGAACACAAAGTTTCTTTTCAGTTGCCAACTCCATTCCATACATATGTATGGGGATGTACTAGCTCCAACTCGGTTTTACAGTGAAAACTGCCGGAACTTCAAAACGGCACTAGGAAACAGACTGAGAAAGCAGAGAAAATGTGTCCCTGCATCCCGTTCCCTTGGTGCTAGATGAACGAACTTCTCTCCACTTGCTGATTTCTGAGAGATAATTGTGTGTGAAAGCCGTCCTTCACGTAGCTTGTTGGGAACACAAAGATTCTTTTCAGTTGTAAACTCCATTCCATACATATATATGGGGAGGTACTAGCTCCAACTCGGTTTTACAGTGAAAACTGCAGGAACTTCAAACCGGCACTAGGAAACAGACTGAGAAAGCAGAGAAAAAGTGTCTCCTGCAACCCGTTCCCTTGGTGCTAGATGAACGAACGTCTCTCCACTTGCTCATTTCTGAGAGATAAGTGTGTGTGAAAGCCGCACTTCACCTAGCTTGTTGGGAACACAAAGTTTCTTTTCAGTTGCAAACTCCATTCCATACATGTATATGGGGAGGTACAAGCTCCAACTCGGTTTGACAGTGTAAACTGCAGGAACATCAAACCGGCACTAGAAAACAGACTGAGAAAGCAGAGAAAAGTGTCTCCTGCAACCCGTTCCCTTGGTGCTAGATGAACGAACGTCTCTCCACTTACTCAGTTCTGAGAGATAAGTGTGTGTGAAAGCCGTCCTTCACCTAGCTTGTTGGGAACAGAAAGTTTCTTTTCAGATGCAAACTCCATTCCATACATATATATGGGGAGGTACTAGCTCCAACTCGGTTTTACAATGAAAACTGCAGGAACTTCAACCGGCACTAGGAAAAAGACTGAGAAAGCAGAGAAAAAGTGTCTCCTGCAACCCGTTCCCTTGGTGCTAGATGAACGAACGTCTCTCCACTTGCTCAGTTCCGAGAGATAAGTGTGTGTGAAAGCCGTCCTTCACCTTGCTTGTTGGGAACACAAAGTTTCTTTTCTGTTGCCAACTCCATTCCATACATATATATGGGGATGTACTAGCTCCAACTCGGTTTTACAGTGAAAACTGCAGGAACTTCAAAACGGCACTAGGAAACAGACTGAGAAAGCAGAGAAAAAGTGTCCCTGCATACCGTTCCCTTGGTCCTAGATGAACGAACGTCTCTCCACTTGCTGAGTTCCGAGAGATAAGTGTGTGTGAAAGCCGTCCTTCACCTTGCTTGTTGGGAACACAAAGTTTCTTTTCTGTTGCCAACTCCATTCCATACATATATATGGGGAGGTACAAACTCCAACTCGGTTTTACAGTGAAAACTGCAGGAACTTCAAACCGGCACTAGGAAACAGACTGAGAAAACCGAGAAAAAGTGTCTCCTGCAACCCGTTCCCTTGGTGCTAGATGAACGAACGTCTCTCCACTTGCTCAGTTCTGAGAGATAAGTGTGTGTGAAAGCCGTCCTTCACATAGCTTGTTGGGAACACAAAGTTTGTTTTTTGTTGCAAACCCCATTCCATACATATATATGGGGAGGTACTAGCTCCAACTCGGTTTTACAGTGAAAACTGCAGGAACTTCAAACCGGCACTAGGAAACAGACTGAGAAAGCAGAGAAAAAGTGTCTTCTGCAACCCGTTCCCTTGGTGCTAGATGAACGAACGTCTATCCACTTACTCAGTTCTGAGAGAAAAGTGTGTGTGAAAGCCGTCCTTCACCTAGCTTGTTGGGAACAGAAAGTTTCTTTTCAGATGCAAACTCCATTCCATACATATATATGGGGAGGTACTAGCTCCAACTCTGTTTTACAGTGAAAACTGCAGGAACTTCAAACCGGCACTAGAAAACAGACTGAGAAAGCAGAGAAATAGTGTCTCCTGCATCCCGTTCCGTTGTTGCTAGATGAACGAACGTCTCTCCACTTGCTCAGTTCTGAGAGATAAGTGTGTGTGAAAGCCGTCCTTCATCTAGCTTGTTGGGAACACAAAGTTTCTTTTCAGTTGCAAACTCCATTCCATACATATATATGGGGAGGTACTAGATCCAACTCGGTTTTACAGTGAAAACTGCAGGAACTTCAAACCGGCACTAGGAAACAGACTGAGAAAGCAGAGAAAAAGTGTCTCCTGCATCCTGTTCCCTTGGTGCTAGATGAACGAACGTCTCTCCACTTGCTCAGTTGTGAGAGAAAAGTGTGTGTGAAAGCCGTCCTTCACCTAGCTTGTTGGGAACACAAAGATTCTTTTCAGTTGCAAACTCCATTCCATACATATATATGGGGAGGTACTAGCTCCAACTCGATTTTTCAGTGAAAACTGTAGGAACTTCAAACCGGCACTAGGAAACAGACTGAGAAAGCAGAGAAAAAGTGTCTCCTGCAACCCGTTCCCTTGGTGCTAGATGAACGAACGTCTCTGCACTTGCTCAGTTCTGAGAGATAAATGTGTGTGAAAGCCGTCCTTCACCTAGCTTGTTGGGAACACAAAGTTTCTTTTCAGTTGCAAACTCCATTCCATACATATATATGGGGAGGTACTAGCTCCAACACAGTTTTACAGTGAAAACTGCAGGAATTTCAAACCGGCACTGGGAAACAAACTGAGAAAGCAGAGAAAATGTGTCTCCTGCAACCCGTTCCCTTCGTGCTAGATGAACGAACGTCTCTCCACTTGCTCAGTTCTGAGAGATAAGTGTGTGTGAAAGCCGTCCTTCACCTAGCCTGTTGGGAACACAAAGTTTCTTTTCAGTTGCAAACTCCATTCCATAGATATATATGTGGAGGTACTAGCTCCAACTCGGTTTTTCAGTGAAAACTGCAGGAACTTCATACCGGCACTAGGAAACAGACTGAGAAGCAGGGAAAATGTGTATCCTGCAACCCGTTCCCTTGGTGCTAGATGAATGAACGTCTCTCCACTTGCTCAGTTGTGAGAGATAAGTGTGTGTGAAAGCCGTCCTTCACCTAGCTTGTTGGGAACACAAAGTTTCTTTTCAGTTGCAAACTCCATTCCATACATATATATGGGGAGGTACTAGCTCCAACTCGGTTTTACAGTGAAAACTGCAGGAACTTCAAACCGGCACTAGGAAACAGACTGAGAAAGCAGAGAAAAAGTGTCCCTGCAGCCCGTTCCCTTGGTCCTAGATGAACGAACGTCTCTCCACTTGCTGAGTTCCGAGAGATAAGTGTGTGTGTAAGCCGTCCTTATCCTAGCCTGTTGGGAACACAAAGTTTCTTTTTTGTTGCAAACCCCATTCCATAAATATATATGGGGAGGTACTAGCTCCAACTCGGTTTTACAGTGAAAACTGCAGGAACTTCGAACCGGCACTAGGAAACAGACTGAGAAAGCAGAGAAAAAGTGTCTCCTCCATCCCGTTCCCTAGGTGCTAGATGAACGAACGTCTCTCCACTTGCTCAGTTCTGAGAGATAAGTGTGTGTGAAAGCCGTCCTTCTCGTAGCTTGTTGGGAACACAAAGAATCTTTTCAGTAGTAAACTCCATTCCATACATATATATGGGGAGGTACTAGCTCCAACTCGGTTTTACAGTGAAAACTGCAGGAACTTCAAACCGGCACTAGGAAACAGACTGAGAAAGCAGAGAAAAAGTGTCTCCTGCAACCCGTTCCCTTGGTGCTAGATGAACGAACGTCTCTCCACTTGCTCATTTCTGAGAGATAAGTGTGTGTGAAAGCCGCACTTCACCTAGCTTGTTGGGAACACAAAGTTTCTTTTCAGTTGCAAACTCCATTCCATACATGTATATGGGGAGGTACAAGCTCCAACTCGGTTTGACAGTGTAAACTGCAGGAACATCAACCCGGCACTAGAAAACAGACTGAGAAAGCAGAGAAAAGTGTCTCCTGCAACCCGTTCCCTTGGTGCTAGATGAACGAACGTCTCTCCACTTACTCAGTTCTGAGAGATAAGTGTGTGTGAAAGCCGTCCTTCACCTAGCTTGTTGGGAACAGAAAGTTTCTTTTCAGATGCAAACTCCATTCCATACATATATATGGGGAGGTACTAGCTCCAACTCGGTTTTACAATGAAAACTGCAGGAACTTCAAACCGGCACTAGAAAACAGACTGAGAAAGCAGAGAAAAAGTGTCTGCTGCATCCGGTTCCCTTGGTGCTAGATGAACGAACGTCTCTCCACTTCCTCAGTTCTGAGAGATAAGTGTGTGTGAAAGCAGTCCTTCACCTAGCTTGTTGGGAACACAAAGTTTCTTTTCAGTTGCAAACTCCATTCCATACATGTATATGGGGAGGTACTAGCTCCAACTCCGTTTTACAATGAAAACTGCAGGAACTTCAACCGGCACTAGGAAAAAGACTGAGAAAGCAGAGAAAAAGTGTCTCCTGCAACCCGTTCCCTTGGTGCTAGATGAACGAACGTCTCTCCACTTGCTCAGTTCCGAGAGATAAGTGTGTGTGAAAGCCGTCCTTCACCTTGCTTGTTGGGAACACAAAGTTTCTTTTCTGTTGCCAACTCCATTCCATACATATATATGGGGATGTACTAGCTCCAACTCGGTTTTACAGTGAAAACTGCAGGAACTTCAAAACGGCACTAGGAAACAGACTGAGAAAGCAGAGAAAAAGTGTCCCTGCATACCGTTCCCTTGGTCCTAGATGAACGAACGTCTCTCCACTTGCTGAGTTCCGAGAGATAAGTGTGTGTGTAAGCCGTCCTTATCCTAGCCTGTTGGGAACACAAAGTTTCTTTTCGTTGCAAACCCCATTCCATAAATATATATGGGGAGGTACTAGCTCCAACTCGGTTTTACAGTGAAAACTGCAGGAACTTCAAACCGGCACTAGGAAACAGACTGAGAAAGCAGAGAAAAAGTGTCTCCTGCATCCCGTTCCCTTGGTGCTAGTTGAACGAACGTCTCTCCACTTGCTCAGTTCTGAGAGATAAGTGTGTGTGAAAGCCGTCCTTCACCTAGCTTGTTGGGAACAGAAAGTTTCTTTTCAGATGCAAACTCCATTCCATACATATATATGGGGAGGTACTAGCTCCAACTCGGTTTTACAGTGAAAACTGCAGGAACTTCAAACCGGCACTAGGAAGCAGATTGAGAAAGCAGAGAAAAAGTGTCTCTAGCAACACGTTCCCTTGGTGCTAGATGAACGAACGTCTCTCCACTTGCTCAGTTCTGAGAGATAAGTGTGTGTGAAAGCAGTCCTTCACCTAGCTTGTTGGGAACACAAAGTTTCTTTTCAGTTGCAAACTCCATTCCATACATGTATATGGGGAGGTACTAGCTCCAACTCCGTTTTACAATGAAAACTGCAGGAACTTCAAACCGGCACTAGGAAAAAGACTGAGAAAGAAGAGAAAAAGTGTCTCCTGCAACCCGTTCCCTAGGTGCTAGATGAACGAACGTCTCTCCACTTGCTCAGTTCCGAGAGATAAGTGTGTGTGAAAGCTGTCCTTCACCTTGCTTGTTGGGAACACAAAGTTTCTTTTCTGTTGCCAACTCCATTCCATACATATATATGGGGATGTACTTGCACCAACTCGGTTTTACAGTGAAAACTGCAGGAACATCAAAACGGCACTAGGAAACAGACTGAGAAAGCAGAGAAAAAGTGTCCCTGCATACCGTTCCCTTGGTCCTAGGTGAACGAACGTCTCTCCACTTGCTGAGTTCCGAGAGATAAGTGTGTGTGTAAGCCGTCCTTATCCTAGCCTGTTGGGAACACAAAGTTTCTTTTTGTTGCAAACACCATTCCTTAAATATATATGGGGAGGTACTAGCTCCAACTCGGTTTTACAGTGAAAACTGCAGGAACTTCAAACCGGCACTAGGAAACAGACTGAGAAAGCAGAGAAAAAGTGTCACCTGCATCCCGTTCCCTTGGTGCTAGATGAACGAACGTCTCTCCACTTGCTCAGTTCTGAGAGATAAGTGTGTGTGAAAGCAGTCCTTCATCTAGCTTGTTGGGAACACAAAGTTTCTTTTCAGTTGCAAACTCCATTCCATACATGTATATGGGGAGGTACTAGCTCCAACTCCGTTTTACAGTGGAAACTGCAGGAACTTCAAACCGGCACTAGGAAACAGACTGAGAAAGCAGAGAAAAAGTGTCTCCTGCAACCCGTTCCCTTGGTGCTAGATGAACGAACGTCTCTCCACTTGCTCAGTTCTGAGAGATAAGTGTGTGTGAAAGCTGTCCTTCACCTAGCTTGTTGGGAACACAAAGTTTCTTTTCAGTTGCAAACTCCATTCCATACATATATATGGGGAGGTACTAGCTCGAACACGGTTTTACAGTGAAAACTGCAGGAACTTCAAACCGGCACTAGGAAACAGACTGAGAAAGCAGAGAAAAAGTGTCTCCTGCATCCCGTTCCCTTGGTGCTAGATGAACGAACGTCTCTCCACTTGCTCAGTTCTGAGAGATAAGTGTGTGTGAAAGCCGTCCTTCACCTAGCATGTTGGGAACACAAAGTTTCTTTTCAGTTGCAAACTCCATTCCATACATATATATATGGGGAGGTACTAGCTCCAACTCCGTTTTACAGTGGAAACTGCAGGAACTTCAAACCGGCACTAGGAAACAGACTGAGAAAGCAGAGAAAAAGTGTCTCCTGCAACCCGTTCCCTTGGTGCTAGATGAACGAACGTCTCTCCACTTGCTCAGTTCTGAGAGATAAGTGTGTGTGAAAGCTGTCCTTCACCTAGCTTGTTGGGAACACAAAGTTTCTTTTCAGTTGCAAACTCCATTCCATACATATATATGGGGAGGTACTAGCTCGAACACGGTTTTACAGTGAAAACTGCAGGAACTTCAAACCGGCACTAGGAAACAGACTGAGAAAGCAGAGAAAAAGTGTCTCCTGCATCCCGTTCCCTTGGTGCTAGATGAACGAACGTCTCTCCACTTGCTCAGTTCTGAGAGATAAGTGTGTGTGAAAGCCGTCCTTCACCTAGCTTGTTGGGAACACAAAGTTTCTTTTCAGTTGCAAACTCCATTCCATACATATATATGGGGAGGTACTAGCTCCAACTCGGTTTTACAGTGAAAACTGCAGGAACTTCAAACCGGCACTAGGAAACAGACTGAGAAAGCAGAGAAAAAGTGTCCCTGCATTCCGTTCCCTTGGTCATAGATGAACGAACGTCTCTCCACTTGCTGAGTTCCGAAAGATAAGTGTGTGTGTAAGCCGTCCTTATCCTAGCCTGTTGGGAACACAAAGTTTCTTTTTTGTTGCAAACCCCATTCCATAAATATATATGGGGAGGTACTAGCTCCAACTCGGTTTTACAGTGAAAACTGCAGGAACTTCGAACCGGCACTAGGAAACAGACTGAGAAAGCAGAGAAAAATTGTCTCCTGAATCCCGTTCCCTTGGTGCTAGATGAACGAACGTCTCTCTACTTGCTCAGTTCTGAGAGATAAGTGTGTGTGAAAGCAGTCCTTCACCTAGCTTGTTGGGAACACAAAGTTTCTTTTCAGTTGCAAACTCCATTCCATACATGTATATGGGGAAGTACAACTCCAACTCCGTTTTACAGTGAAAACTGCAGGAACTTCAAACCGGCACTAGGAAACAGACTGAGAAAGCAGAGAAAAAGTGTCTCCTGCATATCGTTCCCGTGGTGCTAGATGAACGAACGTCTCTCCACTTGCTCAGTTCTGAGAGATAAGTGTGTGTGAAAGCAGTCCTTCACCTAGCTTGTTGGGAACACAAAGTTTCTTTTCAGTTGCAAACTCCATTCCATACATATATATGGGGAGGTACTAGCTCCAACTCGGTTTTACAGTGAAAACTGCAGGAACTTCAAACCGGCACTAGGAAACAGACTGAGAAAGCAAAAAAATGTGTGTCCTGCAACCCGTTCTCTTGGTGCTAGATGAACGAACGTCTCTCCACTTGCTCAGTTCTGAGAGATAAATGGGTGTGAAAGCCATCCTTCACCTAGCTTGTTGGGAACACAAAGTTTCTTTTCAGTTGCAAACTCCATTCCATACATGTATATGGGGAGGTACTAGCTCCAACTCGGTTTTACAGTGAAAACTGCAGGAACTTCAAACCGGCACTAGGAAACAGACTGAGAAAGCAGAGAAAAATTGTCTCCTGCAACCCGTTCCCTTGGTGCTAGATGAACGAACGTCTCTCCACTTGCTCAGTTCTGAGAGACAAGTGTGTGTGAAAGCCGTCCTTCACCTAGCTTGTTGGGAACACAAAGTTTCTTTTAAGTTGCCAACTCCATTCCATACATATGTATGGGGATGTACTAGCTCCAACTCGGTTTTACAGTGAAAACTGCCGGAACTTCAAAACGGCACTAGGAAACAGACTGAGAAAGCAGAGAAAAAGTGTCCCTGCATCCCGTTCCCTTGGTGCTAGATGAACGAACTTCTCTCCACTTGCTGAGTTCTGAGAGATAATTGTGTGTGAAAGCCGTCCTTCACGTAGCTTGTTGGGAACACAAAGATTCTTTTCAGTTGTAAACTCTATTCCATACATATATATGGGGAGGTACTAGCTCCAACTCGGTTTTACAGTGAAAACTGCAGGAACTTCAAACCGGCACTAGGAAACAGACTGAGAAAGCGGAGAAAAAGTGTCTCCTGCAACCCGTTCTCTTGGTGCTAGATGAACGAACTTATCTCCACTTGCTCAGTTCTGAGAGATAAATGTGTGTGAAAGCCATCCTTCACCTAGCTTGTTGGGAACACAAAGTTTCTTTTCAGTTGCAATCTCCATTCTATACATGTATATGGGGAGGTACTAGCTCCAACTCGGTTTTACAGTGAAAACTGCAGGAACTTTAAACCGGCACTAGGAAACAGACTGAGAAAGCAGAGAAAAAGTGTCACCTGCATCCCGTTCCCTTGGTGCTAGATGAACGAACGTCTCTCCACTTGCTCAGTTCTGAGAGATAAGTGTGTGTGAAAGCAGTCCTTCACCTAGCTTGTTGGGAACACAAAGTTTCTTTTCAGTTGCAAACTCCATTCCATACATGTATATGGGGAAGTACAACTCCAACTCCGTTTTACAGTGAAAATTGCAGGAACTTCAAACCGGCACTAGGAAACAGACTGAGAAAGCAGAGAAAAAGTGTCTCCTGCATCCCGTTCCCTTGGTGCTAGATGAAAGAAAGTCTCTCCACTTGCTCAGTTCTGAGAGATAAGTGTGTGTGAATGCATTCCTTCACATAGCTTGTTGGGAACACAAAGTTTCTTTTCAATTGCAAACTACATTCCATACATGTATATGGGGAGGTACTAGCTCCAACTCCGTTTTACAGTGGAAACTGCAGGAACTTCAAACCGGCACTAGGAAACAGACGGAGAAAGCAGAGAAAAAGTGTCTCATGCAACCCGTTCCCTTGGTGCTAGATGAACGAACGTCTCTCCACTTGCTCAGTTCTGAGAGATAAGTGTGTGTGAAAGCTGTCCTTCACCTAGCTTGTTGGGAACACAAAGTTTCTTTTCAGTTGCAAACTCCATTCCATACATATATATGGGGAGGTACTAGCTCCAACTCGGTTTTTCAGTGAAAACTGCAGGAACTTCAAACCGGCACTAGGAAACAGACTGAGAAGCAGAGAAAAAGTGTCCCTGCATCCCGTTCCCTTGGTGCTAGATGAACGAACTTCTCTCCACTTGCTGATTTCTGAGAGATAATTGTGTGTGAAAGCCGTCCTTCACGTAGCTTGTTGGGAACACAAAGATTCTTTTCAGTTGTAAACTCCATTCCATACATATATAAGGGGAGGTACTAGCTCCAACTCGGTTTTACAGTGAAAACTGCAGGAACTTCAAACCGGCACTAGGAAACAGACTGAGAAAGCAGAGAAAAAGTGTCTCCTGCAACCCGTTCCCTTGGTGCTAGATGAACGAACGTCTCTCCACTTGCTCATTTCTGAGAGATAAGTGTGTGTGAAAGCCGGACTTCACCTAGCTTGTTGGGAACACAAAGTTTCTTTTCAGTTGCAAACTCCATTCCATACATGTATATGGGGAGGTACAAGCTCCAAATCGGTTTGACAGTGTAAACTGCAGGAACATCAAACCGGCACTAGAAAACAGACTGAGAAAGCAGAGAAAAGTGTCCCCTGCAACCCGTTCCCTTGGTGCTAGATGAACGAACGTCTCTCCACTTACTCAGTTCTGAGAGATAAGTGTGTGTGAAAGCCGTCCTTCACCTAGCTTGTTGGGAACAGAAAGTTTCTTTTCAGATGCAAACTCCATTCCATACATATATATGGGGAGGTACTAGCTCCAACTCGGTTTTACAATGAAAACTGCAGGAACTTCAAACCGGCACTAGAAAACAGACTGAGAAAGCAGAGAAAAAGTGTCTGCTGCATCCGGTTCCCTTGGAGCTAGATGAACGAACGTCTCTCCACTTGCTCAGTTCCGAGAGATAAGTGTGTGTGAAAGCCGTCCTTCACCTTGCTTGTTGGGAACACAAAGTTTCTTTTCTGTTGCCAACTCCATTCCATACATATATATGGGGATGTACTAGCTCCAACTCGGTTTTACAGTGAAAACTGCAGGAACTTCAAACCGGCACTAGGAAACAGACTGAGAAAGCAGAGAAAATGTGTCACCTGCATCCCGTTCCCTTGGTGCTAGATGAACGAACGTCTCTCCACTTGCTCAGTTCTGAGAGATAAGTGTGTGTGAAAGCAGTCCTTCATCTAGCTTGTTGGGAACACAAAGTTTCTTTTCAGTTGCAAACTCCATTCCATACATGTATATGGGGAAGTACAACTCCAACTCCGTTTTACAGTGAAAATTGCAGGAACTTCAAACCGGCACTAGGAAACAGACTGAGAAAGCAGAGAAAAAGTGTCTCCTGCATCCCGTTCCCTTGGTGCTAGATGAAAGAAAGTCTCTCCACTTGCTCAGTTCTGAGAGATAAGTGTGTGTGAATGCATTCCTTCACATAGCTTGTTGGGAACACAAAGTTTCTTTTCAATTGCAAACTACATTCCATACATGTATATGGGGAGGTACTAGCTCCAACTCCGTTTTACAGTGGAAACTGCAGGAACTTCAAACCGGCACTAGGAAACAGACGGAGAAAGCAGAGAAAAAGTGTCTCCTGCAACCCGTTCCCTTGGTGCTAGATGAACGAACGTCTCTCCACTTGCTCAGTTCTGAGAGATAAGTGTTTGTGAAAGCTGTCCTTCACCTAGCTTGTTGGGAACACAAAGTTTCTTTTCAGTTGCAAACTCCATTCCATACATATATATGGGGAGGTACTAGCTCCAACTCGGTTTTTCAGTGAAAACTGCAGGAACTTCAAACCGGCACTAGGAAACAGACTGAGAAGCAGAGAAAAAGTGTCCCTGCATCCCGTTCCCTTGGTGCTAGATGAACGAACTTCTCTCCACTTGCTGATTTCTGAGAGATAATTGTGTGTGAAAGCCGTCCTTCACGTAGCTTGTTGGGAACACAAAGATTCTTTTCAGTTGTAAACTCCATTCCATACATATATATGGGGAGGTACTAGCTCCAACTCGGTTTTACAGTGAAAACTGCAGGAACTTCAAACCGGCACTAGGAAACAGACTGAGAAAGCAGAGAAAAAGTGTCTCCTGCAACCCGTTCCCTTGGTGCTAGATGAACGAACGTCTCTCCACTTGCTCATTTCTGAGAGATAAGTGTGTGTGAAAGCCGGACTTCACCTAGCTTGTTGGGAACACAAAGTTTCTTTTCAGTTGCAAACTCCATTCCATACATGTATATGGGGAGGTACAAGCTCCAAATCGGTTTGACAGTGTAAACTGCAGGAACATCAAACCGGCACTAGAAAACAGACTGAGAAAGCAGAGAAAAGTGTCCCCTGCAACCCGTTCCCTTGGTGCTAGATGAACGAACGTCTCTCCACTTACTCAGTTCTGAGAGATAAGTGTGTGTGAAAGCCGTCCTTCACCTAGCTTGTTGGGAACAGAAAGTTTCTTTTCAGATGCAAACTCCATTCCATACATATATATGGGGAGGTACTAGCTCCAACTCGGTTTTACAATGAAAACTGCAGGAACTTCAAACCGGCACTAGAAAACAGACTGAGAAAGCAGAGAAAAAGTGTCTGCTGCATCCGGTTCCCTTGGTGCTAGATGAACGAACGTCTCTCCACTTGCTCAGTTCCGAGAGATAAGTGTGTGTGAAAGCCGTCCTTCACCTTGCTTGTTGGGAACACAAAGTTTCTTTTCTGTTGCCAACTCCATTCCATACATATATATGGGGATGTACTAGCTCCAACTCGGTTTTACAGTGAAAACTGCAGGAACTTCAAAACGGCACTAGGAAACAGACTGAGAAAGCAGAGAAAAAGTGTCCCTGCATACCGTTCCCTTGGTCCTAGATGAACGAACGTCTCTCCACTTGCTGAGTTCCGAGAGATAAGTGTGTGTGTAAGCCGTCCTTATCCTAGCCTGTTGGGAACACAAAGTTTCTTTTCGTTGCAAACCCCATTCCATAAATATATATGGGGAGGTACTAGCTCCAACTCGGTTTTACAGTGAAAACTACAGGAACTTCAAACCGGCACTAGGAAACAGACTGAGAAAGCAGAGAAAATGTGTCACCTGCATCCCGTTCCCTTGGTGCTAGATGAAAGAACGTCTCTCCACTTGCTCAGTTCTGAGAGATAAGTGTGTGTGAAAGCCGTCCTTCACCTAGCTTGTTGGGAACAGAAAGTTTCTTTTCAGATGCAAACTCCATTCCATACATATATATGGGGAGGTACTAGCTCCAACTCGGTTTTACAGTGAAAACTGCAGGAACTTCAAACCGGCACTAGGAAGCAGACTGAGAAAGCAGAGAAAAAGTGTCTCTAGCAACACGTTCCCTTGGTGCTAGATGAACGAACGTCTCTCCACTTGCTCAGTTCTGAGAGATAAGTGTGTGTGAAAGCAGTCCTTCACCTAGCTTGTTGGGAACACAAAGTTTCTTTTCAGTTGCAAACTCCATTCCATACATGTATATGGGGAGGTACTAGCTCCAACTCCGTTTTACAATGAAAACTGCAGGAACTTCAAACCGGCACTAGGAAAAAGACTGAGAAAGAAGAGAAAAAGTGTCTCCTGCAACCCGTTCCCTAGGTGCTAGATGAACGAACGTCTCTCCACTTGCTCAGTTCCGAGAGATAAGTGTGTGTGAAAGCTGTCCTTCACCTTGCTTGTTGGGAACACAAAGTTTCTTTTCTGTTGCCAACTCCATTCCATACATATATATGGGGATGTACTTGCACCAACTCGGTTTTACAGTGAAAACTGCAGGAACATCAAAACGGCACTAGGAAACAGACTGAGAAAGCAGAGAAAAAGTGTCCCTGCATACCGTTCCCTTGGTCCTAGATGAACGAACGTCTCTCCACTTGCTGAGTTCCGAGAGATAAGTGTGTGTGTAAGCCGTCCTTATCCTAGCCTGTTGTGAACACAAAGTTTCTTTTTGTTGCAAACCCCATTCCTTAAATATATATGGGGAGGTACTAGCTCCAACTCGGTTTTACAGTGAAAACTGCAGGAACTTCAAACCGGCACTAGGAAACAGACTGAGAAAGCAGAGAAAAAGTGTCACCTGCATCCCGTTCCCTTGGTGCTAGATGAACGAACGTCTCTCCACTTGCTCAGTTCTGAGAGATAAGTGTGTGTGAAAGCAGTCCTTCACCTAGCTTGTTGGGAACACAAAGTTTCTTTTCAGTTGCAAACTCCATTCCATACATGTATATGGGGAAGTACAACTCCAACTCCGTTTTACAGTGAAAATTGCAGGAACTTCAAACCGGCACTAGGAAACAGACTGAGAAAGCAGAGAAAAAGTGTCTCCTGCATCCCGTTCCCTTGGTGCTAGATGAAAGAAAGTCTCTCCACTTGCTCAGTTCTGAGAGATAAGTGTGTGTGAAAGCATTCCTTCACATAGCTTGTTGGGAACACAAAGTTTCTTTTCAATTGCAAACTCCATTCCATACATGTATATGGGGAGGTACTAGCTCCAACTCCGTTTTACAGTGGAAACTGCAGGAACTTCAAACCGGCACTAGGAAACAGACTGAGAAAGCAGAGAAAAAGTGTCTCCTGCAACCCGTTCCCTTGGTGCTAGATGAACGAACGTCTCTCCACTTGCTCAGTTCTGAGAGATAAGTGTGTGTGAAAGCTGTCCTTCACCTAGCTTGTTGGGAACACAAAGTTTCTTTTCAGTTGCAAACTCCATTCCATACATATATATGGGGAGGTACTAGCTCGAACACGGTTTTACAGTGAAAACTGCAGGAACTTCAAACCGGCACTAGGAAACAGACTGAGAAAGCAGAGAAAAAGTGTCCCCTGCATCCCGTTCCCTTGGTGCTAGATGAACGAACGTCTCTCCACTTGCTCAGTTCTGAGAGATAAGTGTGTGTGAAAGCCGTCCTTCACCTAGCTTGTTGGGAACACAAAGTTTCTTTTCAGTTGCAAACTCCATTCCATACATATATATGGGGAGGTACTAGCTCCAAATCGGTTTTACAGTGAAAACTGCAGGAACTTCAAACCGGCACTAGGAAACAGACTGAGAAAGCAGAGAAAAAGTGTCCCTGCATTCCGTTCCCTTGGTCATAGATGAACGAACGTCTCTCCACTTGCTGAGTTCCGAGAGATAAGTGTGTGTGTAAGCCGTCCTTATCCTAGCCTGTTGGGAACACAAAGTTTCTTTTTTGTTGCAAACCCCATTCCATAAATATATATGGGGAGGTACTAGCTCCAACTCGGTTTTACAGTGAAAACTGCAGGAACTTCGAACCGGCACTAGGAAACAGACTGAGAAAGCAGAGAAAAATTGTCTCCTGAATCCCGTTCCCTTGGTGCTAGATGAACGAACGTCTCTCCACTTGCTCAGTTCTGAGAGATAAGTGTGTGTGAAAGCAGTCCTTCACCTAGCTTGTTGGGAACACAAAGTTTCTTTTCAGTTGCAAACTCCATTCCATACATGTATATGGGGAAGTACAACTCCAACTCCGTTTTACAGTGAAAACTGCAGGAACTTCAAACCGGCACTAGGAAACAGACTGAGAAAGCAGAGAAAAAGTGTCTCCTGCATATCGTTCCCGTGGTGCTAGATGAACGAACGTCTCTCCACTTGCTCAGTTCTGAGAGATAAGTGTGTGTGAAAGCAGTCCTTCACCTAGCTTGTTGGGAACACAAAGTTTCTTTTCAGTTGCAAACTCCATTCCATACATATATATGGGGAGGTACTAGCTCCAACTCGGTTTTACAGTGAAAACTGCAGGAACTTCAAACCGGCACTAGGAAACAGACTGAGAAAGCAAAAAAATGTGTGTCCTGCAACCCGTTCTCTTGGTGCTAGATGAACGAACGTCTCTCCACTTGCTCAGTTCTGAGAGATAAATGGGTGTGAAAGCCATCCTTCACCTAGCTTGTTGGGAACACAAAGTTTCTTTTCAGTTGCAAACTCCATTCCATACATGTATATGGGGAGGTACTAGCTCCAACTCGGTTTTACAGTGAAAACTGCAGGAACTTCAAACCGGCACTAGGAAACAGACTGAGAAAGCAGAGAAAAATTGTCTCCTGCAACCCGTTCCCTTGGTGCTAGATGAACGAACGTCTCTCCACTTGCTCAGTTCTGAGAGACAAGTGTGTGTGAAAGCCGTCCTTCACCTAGCTTGTTGGGAACACAAAGTTTCTTTTCAGTTGCCAACTCCATTCCATACATATGTATGGGGATGTACTAGCTCCAACTCGGTTTTACAGTGAAAACTGCCGGAACTTCAAAACGGCACTAGGAAACAGACTGAGAAAGCAGAGAAAAAGTGTCCCTGCATCCCGTTCCCTTGGTGCTAGATGAACGAACTTCTCTCCACTTGCTGAGTTCTGAGAGATAATTGTGTGTGAAAGCCGTCCTTCACGTAGCTTGTTGGGAACACAAAGATTCTTTTCAGTTGTAAACACTATTCCATACATATATATGGGGAGGTACTAGCTCCAACTCGGTTTTACAGTGAAAACTGCAGGAACTTCAAACCGGCACTAGGAAACAGACTGAGAAAGCAAAAAAATGTGTGTCCTGCAACCCGTTCTCTTGGTGCTAGATGAACGAACGTCTCTCCACTTGCTCAGTTCTGAGAGATAAGTGTGTGTGAAAGCTGTCCTTCACCTAGCTTGTTGGGAACACAAAGTTTCTTTTCAGTTGCAAACTCCATTCCATACATATATATGGGGAGGTACTAGCTCCAACTCGGTTTTTCAGTGAAAACTGCAGGAACTTCAAACCGGCACTAGGAAACAGACTGAGAAGCAGAGAAAAAGTGTCCCTGCATCCCGTTCCCTTGGTGCTAGATGAACGAACTTCTCTCCACTTGCTGATTTCTGAGAGATAATTGTGTGTGAAAGCCGTCCTTCACGTAGCTTGTTGGGAACACAAAGATTCTTTTCAGTTGTAAACTCCATTCCATACATATATATGGGGAGGTACTAGCTCCAACTCGGTTTTACAGTGAAAACTGCAGGAACTTCAAACCGGCACTAGGAAACAGACTGAGAAAGCAGAGAAAAAGTGTCTCCTGCAACCCGTTCCCTTGGTGCTAGATGAACGAACGTCTCTCCACTTGCTCATTTCTGAGAGATAAGTGTGTGTGAAAGCCGGACTTCACCTAGCTTGTTGGGAACACAAAGTTTCTTTTCAGTTGCAAACTCCATTCCATACATGTATATGGGGAGGTACAAGCTCCAAATCGGTTTGACAGTGTAAACTGCAGGAACATCAAACCGGCACTAGAAAACAGACTGAGAAAGCAGAGAAAAGTGTCCCCTGCAACCCGTTCCCTTGGTGCTAGATGAACGAACGTCTCTCCACTTACTCAGTTCTGAGAGATAAGTGTGTGTGAAAGCCGTCCTTCACCTAGCTTGTTGGGAACAGAAAGTTTCTTTTCAGATGCAAACTCCATTCCATACATATATATGGGGAGGTACTAGCTCCAACTCGGTTTTACAATGAAAACTGCAGGAACTTCAAACCGGCACTAGAAAACAGACTGAGAAAGCAGAGAAAAAGTGTCTGCTGCATCCGGTTCCCTTGGTGCTAGATGAACGAACGTCTCTCCACTTCCTCAGTTCTGAGAGATAAGTGTGTGTGAAAGCAGCCCTTCACCTAGCTTGTTGGGAACACAAAGTTTCTTTTCAGTTGCAAACTCCATTCCATACATGTATATGGGGAGGTACTAGCTCCAACTCCGTTTTACAATGAAAACTGCAGGAACTTCAACCGGCACTAGGAAAAAGACTGAGAAAGCAGAGAAAAAGTGTCTCCTGCAACCCGTTCCCTTGGTGCTAGATGAACGAACGTCTCTCCACTTGCTCAGTTCCGAGAGATAAGTGTGTGTGAAAGCCGTCCTTCACCTTGCTTGTTGGGAACACAAAGTTTCTTTTCTGTTGCCAACTCCATTCCATACATATATATGGGGATGTACTAGCTCCAACTCGGTTTTACAGTGAAAACTGCAGGAACTTCAAAACGGCACTAGGAAACAGACTGAGAAAGCAGAGAAAAAGTGTCCCTGCATACCGTTCCCTTGGTCCTAGATGAACGAACGTCTCTCCACTTGCTGAGTTCCGAGAGATAAGTGTGTGTGTAAGCCGTCATTATCCTAGCCTGTTGGGAACACAAAGTTTCTTTTCGTTGCAAACCCCATTCCATAAATATATATGGGGAGGTACTAGCTCCAACTCGGTTTTACAGAGGAAACTGTAGGAACTTCAAACCGGCACTAGGAAACAGACTGAGAAAGCAGAGAAAATGTGTCACCTGCATCCCGTTCCCTTGGTGCTAGATGAACGAACGTCTCTCCACTTGCTCAGTTCTGAGAGATAAGTGTGTGTGAAAGCCGTCCTTCACCTAGCTTGTTGGGAACAGAAAGTTTCTTTTCAGATGCAAACTCCATTCCATACATATATATGGGGAGGTACTAGCTCCAACTCGGTTTTACAGTGAAAACTGCAGGAACTTCAAACCGGCACTAGGAAGCAGACTGAGAAAGCAGAGAAAAAGTGTCTCTAGCAACACGTTCCCTTGGTGCTAGATGAACGAACGTCTCTCCACTTGCTCAGTTCTGAGAGATAAGTGTGTCTGAAAGCAGTCCTTCACCTAGCTTGTTGGGAACACAAAGTTTCTTTTCAGTTGCAAACTCCATTCCATACATGTATATGGGGAGGTACTAGCTCCAACTCAGTTTTACAATGAAAACTGCAGGAACTTCAAACCGGCACTAGGAAAAAGACTGAGAAAGAAGAGAAAAAGTGTCTCCTGCAACCCGTTCCCTAGGTGCTAGATGAACGAACGTCTCTCCACTTGCTCAGTTCCGAGAGATAAGTGTGTGTGAAAGCTGTCCTTCACCTTGCTTGTTGGGAACACAAAGTTTCTTTTCTGTTGCCAACTCCATTCCATACATATATATGGGGATGTACTTGCACCAACTCGGTTTTACAGTGAAAACTGCAGGAACATCAAAACGGCACTAGGAAACAGACTGAGAAAGCAGAGAAAAAGTGTCCCTGCATACCGTTCCCTTGGTCCTAGATGAACGAACGTCTCTCCACTTGCTGAGTTCCGAGAGATAAGTGTGTGTGTAAGCCGTCCTTATCCTAGCCTGTTGGGAACACAAAGTTTCTTTTTGTTGCAAACCCCATTCCTTAAATATATATGGGGAGGTACTAGCTCCAACTCGGTTTTACAGTGAAAACTGCAGGAACTTCAAACCGGCACTAGGAAACAGACTGAGAAAGCAGAGAAAAAGTGTCACCTGCATCCCGTTCCCTTGGTGCTAGATGAACGAACGTCTCTCCACTTGCTCAGTTCTGAGAGATAAGTGTGTGTGAAAGCAGTCCTTCACCTAGCTTGTTGGGAACACAAAGTTTCTTTTCAGTTGCAAACTCCATTCCATACATGTATATGGGGAAGTACAACTCCAACTCCGTTTTACAGTGAAAATTGCAGGAACTTCAAACCGGCACTAGGAAACAGACTGAGAAAGCAGAGAAAAAGTGTCTCCTGCATCCCGTTCCCTTGGTGCTAGATGAAAGAAAGTCTCTCCACTTGCTCAGTTCTGAGAGATAAGTGTGTGTGAAAGCATTCCTTCACATAGCTTGTTGGGAACACAAAGTTTCTTTTCAATTGCAAACTCCATTCCATACATGTATATGGGGAGGTACTAGCTCCAACTCCGTTTTACAGTGGAAACTGCAGGAACTTCAAACCGGCACTAGGAAACAGACTGAGAAAGCAGAGAAAAAGTGTCTCCTGCAACCCGTTCCCTTGGTGCTAGATGAACGAACGTCTCTCCACTTGCTCAGTTCTGAGAGATAAGTGTGTGTGAAAGCTGTCCTTCACCTAGCTTGTTGGGAACACAAAGTTTCTTTTCAGTTGCAAACTCCATTCCATACATATATATGGGGAGGTACTAGCTCGAACACGGTTTTACAGTGAAAACTGCAGGAACTTCAAACCGGCACTAGGAAACAGACTGAGAAAGCAGAGAAAAAGTGTCTCCTGCATCCCGTTCCCTTGGTGCTAGATGAACGAACGTCTCTCCACTTGCTCAGTTCTGAGAGATAAGTGTGTGTGAAAGCCGTCCTTCACCTAGCTTGTTGGGAACACAAAGTTTCTTTTCAGTTGCAAACTCCATTCCATACATATATATGGGGAGGTACTAGCTCCAACTCGGTTTTACAGTGAAAACTGCAGGAACTTCAAACCGGCACTAGGAAACAGACTGAGAAAGCAGAGAAAAAGTGTCCCTGCATCCCGTTCCCTTGGTGCTAGATGAACGAACTTCTCTCCACTTGCTGAGTTCTGAGAGATAATTGTGTGTGAAAGCCGTCCTTCACGTAGCTTGTTGGGAACAAAAAGATTCTTTTCAGTTGTAAACTCCATTCCATACATATATATGGGGAGGTACTAGCTCGAACACGGTTTTACAGTGAAAACTGCAGGAACTTCAAACCGGCACTAGGAAACAGACTGAGAAAGCAGAGAAAAAGTGTCTCCTGCATCCCGTTCCCTTGGTGCTAGATGAACGAACGTCTCTCCACTTGCTCAGTTCTGAGAGATAAGTGTGTGTGAAAGCCGTCCTTCACCTAGCTTGTTGGGAACACAAAGTTTCTTTTCAGTTGCAAACTCCATTCCATACATATATATGGGGAGGTACTAGCTCCAACTCGGTTTTACAGTGAAAACTGCAGGAACTTCAAACCGGCACTAGGAAACAGACTGAGAAAGCAGAGAAAAAGTGTCCCTGCATTCCGTTCCCTTGGTCATAGATGAACGAACGTCTCTCCACTTGCTGAGTTCCGAGAGATAAGTGTGTGTGTAAGCCGTCCTTATCCTAGCCTGTTGGGAACACAAAGTTTCTTTTTTGTTGCAAACCCCATTCCATAAATATATATGGGGAGGTACTAGCTCCAACTCGGTTTTACAGTGAAAACTGCAGGAACTTCGAACCGGCACTAGGAAACAGACTGAGAAAGCAGAGAAAAATTGTCTCCTGAATCCCGTTCCCTTGGTGCTAGATGAACGAACGTCTCTCCACTTGCTCAGTTCTGAGAGATAAGTGTGTGTGAAAGCAGTCCTTCACCTAGCTTGTTGGGAACACAAAGTTTCTTTTCAGTTGCAAACTCCATTCCATACATGTATATGGGGAAGTACAACTCCAACTCCGTTTTACAGTGAAAACTGCAGGAACTTCAAACCGGCACTGGGAAACAGACTGAGAAAGCAGAGAAAAAGTGTCTCCTGCATATCGTTCCCGTGGTGCTAGATGAACGAACGTCTCTCCACTTGCTCAGTTCTGAGAGATAATTGTGTGTGAAAGCAGTCCTTCACCTAGCTTGTTGGGAACACAAAGTTTCTTTTCAGTTGCAAACTCCATTCCATACATATATATGGGGAGGTACTAGCTCCAACTCGGTTTTACAGTGAAAACTGCAGGAACTTCAAACCGGCACTAGGAAACAGACTGAGAAAGCAAAAAAAAGTGTGTCCTGCAACCCGTTCTCTTGGTGCTAGATGAACGAACGTCTCTCCACTTGCTCAGTTCTGAGAGATAAATGGGTGTGAAAGCCATCCTTCACCTAGCTTGTTGGGAACACAAAGTTTCTTTTCAGTTGCAAACTCCATTCCATACATGTATATGGGGAGGTACTAGCTCCAACTCGGTTTTACAGTGAAAACTGCAGGAACTTCAAACCGGCACTAGGAAACAGACTGAGAAAGCAGAGAAAAAGTGTCTCCTGCAACCCGTTCCCTTGGTGCTAGATGAACGAACGTCTCTCCACTTGCTCAGTTCTGAGAGACAAGTGTGTGTGAAAGCCGTCCTTCACATAGCTTGTTGGGAACACAAAGTTTCTTTTCAGTTGCCAACTCCATTCCATACATATGTATGGGGATGTACTAGCTCCAACTCGGTTTTACAGTGAAAACTGCCGGAACTTCAAAACGGCACTAGGAAACAGACTGAGAAAGCAGAGAAAAAGTGTCCCTGCATCCCGTTCCCTTGGTGCTAGATGAACGAACTTCTCTCCACTTGCTGAGTTCTGAGAGATAATTGTGTGTGAAAGCCGTCCTTCACGTAGCTTGTTGGGAACACAAAGATTCTTTTCAGTTGTAAACTCTATTCCATACATATATATGGGGAGGTACTAGCTCCAACTCGGTTTTACAGTGAAAACTGCAGGAACTTCAAACCGGCACTAGGAAACAGACTGAGAAAGCGGAGAAAAAGTGTCTCCTGCAACCCGTTCTCTTGGTGCTAGATGAACGAACGTATCTCCACTTGCTCAGTTCTGAGAGATAAATGTGTGTGAAAGCCATCCTTCACCTAGCTTGTTGGGAACACAAAGTTTCTTTTCAGTTGCAATCTCCATTCTATACATGTATATGGGGAGGTACTAGCTCCAACTCGGTTTTACAGTGAAAACTGCAGGAACTTCAAACCGGCACTAGGAAACAGACTGAGAAAGCAGAGAAAAAGTGTCACCTGCATCCCGTTCCCTTGGTGCTAGATGAACGAACGTCTCTCCACTTGCTCAGTTCTGAGAGATAAGTGTGTGTGAAAGCAGTCCTTCACCTAGCTTGTTGGGAACACAAAGTTTCTTTTCAGTTGCAAACTCCATTCCATACATGTATATGGGGAAGTACAACTCCAACTCCGTTTTACAGTGAAAATTGCAGGAACTTCAAACCGGCACTAGGAAACAGACTGAGAAAGCAGAGAAAAAGTGTCTCCTGCATCCCGTTCCCTTGGTGCTAGATGAAAGAAAGTCTCTCCACTTGCTCAGTTCTGAGAGATAAGTGTGTGTGAATGCATTCCTTCACATAGCTTGTTGGGAACACAAAGTTTCTTTTCAATTGCAAACTCCATTCCATACATGTATAAGGGGAGGTACTAGCTCCAACTCCGTTTTACAGTGGAAACTGCAGGATCTTCAAACCGGCACTAGGAAACAGACGGAGAAAGCAGAGAAAAAGTGTCTCCTGCAACCCGTTCCCTTGGTGCTAGATGAACGAACGTCTCTCCACTTGCTCAGTTCTGAGAGATAAGTGTGTGTGAAAGCTGTCCTTCACCTAGCTTGTTGGGAACACAAAGTTTCTTTTCAGTTGCAAACTCCATTCCATACATATATATGGGGAGGTACTATCTCCAACTCGGTTTTTCAGTGAAAACTGCAGGAACTTCAAACCGGCACTAGGAAACAGACTGAGAAGCAGAGAAAAAGTGTATCCTGCAACACGTTCCCTTGGTGCTATATGAACGAACGTCTCTCCACTTGCTCAGTTGTGAGAGAAAAGTGTGTGTGAAAGCCGTCCTTCACCTAGCTTGTTGGGAACACAAAGTTTCTTTTCAGTTGCAAACTCCATTCCATACATATATATGGGGAGGTACTAGCTCCAACTCGGTTTTACAGTGAAAACTGCAGGAACTTCAAACCGGCACTAGGAAACAGACTGAGAAAGCAGAGAAAAGTGTCCCTGCATCCCGTTCCCTTGGTCCTAGATGAACGAACGTCTCTCCACTTGCTGAGTTCCGAGAGATAAGTGTATGTGTAAGCCGTCCTTATCCTAGCCTGTTGGGAACACAAAGTTTCTTTTTTGTTGCAAACCCCATTCCATAAATATATATGGGGAGGTACTAGCTCCAACTCGGTTTTACAGTGAAAACTGCAGGAACTTCGAACCGGCACTAGGAAACAGACTGAGAAAGCAGAGAAAAAGTGTCTCCTGCATCCCGTTCCCTTGGAGCTAGATGAACGAACGTCTCTCCACTTGCTCAGTTCTGAGAGATAAGTGTGTGTGAAAGCAGTCCTTCACCTAGCTTGTTGGGAACACAAAGTTTCTTTTCAGTTGCAAACTCCATTCCATACATGTATATGGGGAAGTACAACTCCAACTCCGTTTTACAGTGAAAACTGCAGGAACTTCAAACCGGCACTAGGAAACAGACTGAGAAAGCAGAGAAAAAGTGTCTCCTGCATATCGTTCCCGTGGTGCTAGATGAACGAACGTCTCTCCACTTGCTCAGTTCTGAGAGATAAGTGTGTGTGAAAGCAGTCCTTCACCTAGCTTGTTGGGAACACAAAGTTTCTTTTCAGTTGCAAACTCCATTCCATACATATATATGGGGAGGTACTAGCTCCAACTCGGTTTTACAGTGAAAACTGCAGGAACTTCAAACGGGCACTAGGAAACAGACTGAGAAAGCAGAAAAAAAGTGTGTCCTGCAACCCGTTCTATTGGTGCTAGATGAACGAACGTCTCTCCACTTGCTCAGTTCTGAGAGATAAATGTGTGTGAAAGCCATCATTCACCTAGCTTGTTGGGAACACAAAGTTTCTTTTCAGTTGCAAACTCCATTCCATACATGTATATGGGGAGGTACTAGCTCCAACTCGGTTTTACAGTGAAAACTGCAGGAACTTCAAACCGGCACTAGGAAACAGACTGAGAAAGCAGAGAAAAAGTGTCTCCTGCAACCCGTTCCCTTGGTGCTAGATGAACGAACGTCTCTCCACTTGCTCAGTTCTGAGAGACAAGTGTGTGTGAAAGCCGTCCTTCACCTAGCTTGTTGGGAACACAAAGTTTCTTTTCAGTTGCCAACTCCATTCCATACATATGTATGGGGATGTACTAGCTCCAACTCGGTTTTACAGTGAAAACTGCCGGAACTTCAAAACGGCACTAGGAAACAGACTGAGAAAGCAGAGAAAAAGTGTCTCTTGCAACCCGTTCCCTTGGTGCTAGATGAACGAACGTCTCTCCACTTGCTCAGTTCTGAGAGATAATTGTGTGTGAAATCCGTCCTTCACCTAGCTTGTTGGGAACACAAAGTTTCTTTTCAGTAGCAAACTCCATTCCATACATATATATGGGGAGGTACTAGCTCCAAATCGGTTTTAAAGTGAAAACTGCAGGAACTTCAAACCGGCACTAGGAAACAGACTGAGAATGCAGAGAAAAAGTATCTCCTGCAACCCGTTTCCTTGGTGCTAGATGAACGAACGTCTCTCCACTTGCTCAGTTCTGAGAGATAAGTGTGTGTGAAAGACGTCCTTCACCTAGCTTGTTGGGAACACAAAGTTTCTTTTCAGTTGCAAACTCCATTCCATACATATATATGGGGAGGTACTAGCTCCAACTCGGTTTTAAAGTGAAAACTGCAGGAACTTCAAACCGGCACTAGGAAACAGAATGAGAAAGCAGAGAAAAAGTGTCTCCTGCAACCCGTTCCCTTGGTGCTAAATGAACGAACGTCTCTCCACTTGCTCAGTTCTGAGAGATAAGTGTGTGTGAAAGCCGTTCTTCATGTAGCTTGTTGGAAACACAAAGATTCTTTTCAGTTGTAAACTCCATTCCATACATATATATGGGGAGGTACTAGCTCCAACTCGGTTTTAAAGTGAAAACTGCAGGAACATCATACCGGCACTAGGAAACACACTGAAAAACAGAGAAAAAGTATCTCCTGCAACCCGTTTCCTTGGTGCTAGATGAACGAACGTCTCTCCACTTGCTCAGTTCTGAGAGATAAGTGTGTGTGAAAGCCGTCCTTCACCTAGCTTGTTGGGAACACAAAGTTTCTTTTCAGTTGCAAACCCCATTCCATACATATATATGGGGATGTACTAGCTCCAACTCGGTTTTACAGTGAAAACTGCAGGAACTTCAAAACGGCACTAGGAAACAGACTGAGAAAGCAGAGAAAAAGTGTCCCTGCATCCCGTTCCCTTGGTGCTAGATGAACGAACTTCTCTCCACTTGTTGAGTTCCGAGAGATAAGTGTGTGTGAAAGCCGTCCTTCACCTAGCTTGTTGGGAACACAAAGTTTCTTTTTTGTTGCAAACCCCATTCCATACATATATATGGGGAGGTACTAGCTCCAACTCGGTTTTACAGTGAAAACTGCAGGAACTTCAAACCGGCACTAGGAAACAGACTGAGAAAGCAGAGAAAAAGTGTCTCCTGCAACCCGTTCACTTGGTGCTAGATGAACGAACGTCTCTCCACTTGCTCAGTTCTGAGAGATAAGTGTGTGTGAAAGCCGTCCTTCACCTAGCTTGTTGGGAACACAAAGTTTCTTTTCAGTTGCAAACTCCATTCCATACATATATATGGGGAGGTTATAGTTCCAACTCGGTTTTACAGTGAAAATTGCAGGAACTTCAAACCGGCACTAGGAAACAGACTGAGAAAGCAGAGAAAAAGTGTCTCCTGCATCCCGTTCCCTTGGTGCTAGATGAAAGAAAGTCTCTCCACTTGCTCAGTTCTGAGAGATAAGTGTGTGTGAAAGCATTCCTTCACATATCTTGTTGGGAACACAAAGTTTCTTTTCAATTGCAAACTCCATTCCATACATGTATATGGGGAGGTACTAGCTCCAACTCCGTTTTACAGTGGAAACTGCAGGAACTTCAAACAGGCACTAGGAAACAGACTGAGAAAGCAGAGAAAAAGTGTCTCCTGCAACCCATTCCCTTGGTGCTAGATGAACGAACGTCTCTCCACTTGCTCAGTTCTGAGAGATAAGTGTGTGTGAAAGCCGTCCTTCACATAGCTTGTTGGGAACACAAAGTTTCTTTTTTGTTGCAAACCAAATTTCATACATATATATGGGGAGGTACTAGCTCCAACTCGGTTTTACAGTGAAAACTGCAGGAACTTCAAACCGGCACTAGGAAACAGACTGAGAAAGCAGAGAAAAAGTGTCCCTGCATACCGTTCCCTTGGTCCTAGATGAACGAACGTCTCTCCACTTGCTGAGTTCCGAGAGATAAGTGTGTGTGTACGCCGTCCTTATCCTAGCCTGTTGGGAACACAAAGTTTCTTTTCGTTGCAAACCCCATTCCATAAATATATATGAGGAGGTACTAGCTCCAACTCGGTTTTACAGTGAAAACTGCAGGAACTTCAAACCGGCACTAGGAAACAGACTGAGAAAGCAGAGAAAAAGTGTCCCTGCATACCGTTCCCTTGGTCCTAGATGAACGAACGTCTCTCCACTTGCTGAGTTCCGAGAGATAAGTGTGTGTGTAAGCCGTCCTTATCCTAGCCTGTTGGGAACACAAAGTTTCTTTTCGTTGCAAACCCCATTCCATAAATAAATATGGGGAGGTACTAGCTCCAACTCGGTTTTACAGTGAAAACTGCAGGAACTTCAAACCGGCACTAGGAAACAGACTGAGAAAGCAGAGAAAATGTGTCACCTGCATCCCGTTCCCTTGGTGCTAGATGAACGAACGTCTCTCCACTTGCTCAGTTCTGAGAGATAAGTGTGTGTGAAAGCCGTCCTTCACCTAGCTTGTTGGGAACAGAAAGTTTCTTTTCAGATGCAAACTCCATTCCATACATATATATGGGGAGGTACTAGCTCCAACTCGGTTTTACAGTGAAAACTGCAGGAACTTCAAACCGGCACTAGGAAGCAGACTGAGAAAGCAGAGAAAAAGTGTCACTAGCAACACGTTCCCTTGGTGCTAGATGAACGAACGTCTCTCCACTTGCTCAGTTCTGAGAGATAAGTGTGTGTGAAAGCAGTCCTTCACCTAGCTTGTTGGGAACACAAAGTTTCTTTTCAGTTGCAAACTCCATTCCATACATGTATATGGGGAGGTACTAGCTCCAACTCCGTTTTACAATGAAAACTGCAGGAACTTCAAACCGGCACTAGGAAAAAGACTGAGAAAGAAGAGAAAAAGTGTCTCCTGCAACCCGTTCCCTAGGTGCTAGATGAACGAACGTCTCTCCACTTGCTCAGTTCCGAGAGATAAGTGTGTGTGAAAGCTGTCCTTCACCTTGCTTGTTGGGAACACAAAGTTTCTTTTCTGTTGCCAACTCCATTCCATACATATATATGGGGATGTACTTGCACCAACTCGGTTTTACAGTGAAAACTGCAGGAACATCAAAACGGCACTAGGAAACAGACTGAGAAATCAGAGAAAAAGTGTCCCTGCATACCGTTCCCTTGGTCCTAGATGAACGAACGTCTCTCCACTTGCTGAGTTCCGAGAGATAAGTGTGTGTGTAAGCCGTCCTTATCCTAGCCTGTTGGGAACACAAAGTTTCTTTTTGTTGCAAACACCATTCCTTAAATATATATGGGGAGGTACTAGCTCCAACTCGGTTTTACAGTGAAAACTGCAGGAACTTCAAACCGGCACTAGGAAACAGACTGAGAAAGCAGAGAAAAAGTGTAACCTGCATCCCGTTCCCTTGGTGCTAGATGAACGAACGTCTCTCCACTTGCTCAGTTCTGAGAGATAAGTGTGTGTGAAAGCAGTCCTTCACCTAGCTTGTTGGGAACACAAAGTTTCTTTTCAGTTGCAAACTCCATTCCATACATGTATATGGGGAAGTACAACTCCAACTCCGTTTTACAGTGAAAATTGCAGGAACTTCAAACCGGCACTAGGAAACAGACTGAGAAAGCAGAGAAAAAGTGTCTCCTGCATCCCGTTCCCTTGGTGCTAGATGAAAGAAAGTCTCTCCACTTGCTCAGTTCTGAGAGATAAGTGTGTGTGAAAGCATTCCTTCACATAGCTTGTTGGGAACACAAAGTTTCTTTTCAATTGCAAACTCCATTCCATACATGTATATGGGGAGGTACTAGCTCCAACTCCGTTTTACAGTGGAAACTGCAGGAACTTCAAACCGGCACTAGGAAACAGACTGAGAAAGCAGAGAAAAAGTGTCTCCTGCAACCCGTTCCCTTGGTGCTAGATGAACGAACGTCTCTCCACTTGCTCAGTTCTGAGAGATAAGTGTGTGTGAAAGCTGTCCTTCACCTAGCTTGTTGGGAACACAAAGTTTCTTTTCAGTTGCAAACTCCATTCCATACATATATATGGGGAGGTACTAGCTCGAACTCGGTTTTACAGTGAAAACTGCAGGAACTTAAAACCGGCACTAGGAAACAGACTGAGAAAGCAGAGAAAAAGTGTCTACTGCATCCCGTTCCCTTGGTGCTAGATGAACGAACGTCTCTCCACTTGCTCAGTTCTGAGAGATAAGTGTGTGTGAAAGCCGTCCTTCACCTAGCTTGTTGGGAACACAAAGTTTCATTTCAGTTGCAAACTCCATTCCATACATATATATGGGGAGGTACTAGCTCCAACTCGGTTTTTCAGTGAAAACTGCAGGAACTTCAAACCGGCACTAGGAAACAGACTGAGAAGCAGAGAAAAAGTGTATCCTGCAACCCGTTCCCTTGGTGCTAGATGAACGAACGTCTCTCCACTTGCTCAGTTGTGAGAGATAAGTGTGTGTGAAAGCCGTCCTTCACCTAGCTTGTTGGGAACACAAAGTTTCTTTTCAGTTGCAAACTCCATTCCATACATATATATGGGGAGGTTCTAGCTCCAACTCGGTTTTACAGTGAAAACTGCAGGAACTTCAAACCGGCACTAGGAAACAGACTGAGAAAGCAGAGAAAAAGTGTCTCCTGCATATCGTTCCCGTGGTGCTAGATGAACGAACGTCTCTCCACTTGCTCAGTTCTGAGAGATAAGTGTGTGTGAAAGCAGTCCTTCACCTAGCTTGTTGGGAACACAAAGTTTCTTTTCAGTTGCAAACTCCATTCCATACATATATATGGGGAGGTACTAGCTCCAAATCGGTTTTACAGTGAAAACTGCAGGAACTTCAAACCGGCACTAGGAAACAGACTGAGAAAGCAAAAAAAAGTGTGTCCTGCAACCCGTTCTCTTGGTGCTAGATGAACGAACGTCTCTCCACTTGCTCAGTTCTGAGAGATAAATGGGTGTGAAAGCCATCCTTCACCTAGCTTGTTGGGAACACAAAGTTTCTTTTCAGTTGCAAACTCCATTCCATACATGTATATTGGGAGGTACTAGCTCCAACTCGGTTTTACAGTGAAAACTGCAGGAACTTCAAACCGGCACTAGGAAACAGACTGAGAAAGCAGAGAAAAAGTGTCTCCTGCAACCCGTTCCCTTGGTGCTAGATGAACGAACGTCTCTCCACTTGCTCAGTTCTGAGAGACAAGTGTGTGTGAAAGCCGTCCTTCACCTAGCTTGTTGGGAACACAAAGTTTCTTTTCAGTTGCCAACTCCATTCCATACATATGTATGGGGATGTACTAGCTCCAACTCGGTTTTACAGTGAAAACTGCCGGAACTTCAAAACGGCACTAGGAAACAGACTGAGAAAGCAGAGAAAAAGTGTCCCTGCATCCCGTTCCCTTGGTGCTAGATGAACGAACTTCTCTCCACTTGCTGAGTTCTGAGAGATAATTGTGTGTGAAAGCCGTCCTTCACGTAGCTTGTTGGGAACACAAAGATTCTTTTCAGTTGTAAACTCTATTCCATACATATATATGGGGAGGTACTAGCTCCAACTCGGTTTTACAGTGAAAACTGCAGGAACTTCAAACCGGCACTAGGAAACAGACTGAGAAAGCGGAGAAAAAGTGTCTCCTGCAACCCGTTCTCTTGGTGCTAGATGAACGAACGTATCTCCACTTGCTCAGTTCTGAGAGATAAATGTGTGTGAAAGCCATCCTTCACCTAGCTTGTTGGGAACACAAAGTTTCTTTTCAGTTGCAATCTCCATTCTATACATGTATATGGGGAGGTACTAGCTCCAACACGGTTTTACAGTGAAAACTGCAGGAACTTCAAACCGGCACTAGGAAACAGACTGAGAAAGCAGAGAAAAAGTGTCACCTGCATCCCGTTCCCTTGGTGCTAGATGAACGAACGTCTCTCCACTTGCTCAGTTCTGAGAGACAAGTGTGTGTGAAAGCCGTCCTTCACCTAGCTTGTTGGGAACACAAAGTTTCTTTTCAGTTGCCAACTCCATTCCATACATATGTATGGGGATGTACTAGCTCCAACTCGGTTTTACAGTGAAAACTGCCGGAACTTCAAAACGGCACTAGGAAACAGACTGAGAAAGCAGAGAAAAAGTGTCCCTGCATCCCGTTCCCTTGGTGCTAGATGAACGAACTTCTCTCCACTTGCTGAGTTCTGAGAGATAATTGTGTGTGAAAGCCGTCCTTCACGTAGCTTGTTGGGAACACAAAGATTCTTTTCAGTTGTAAACTCTATTCCATACATATATATGGGGAGGTACTAGCTCCAACTCGGTTTTACAGTGAAAACTGCAGGAACTTCAAACCGGCACTAGGAAACAGACTGAGAAAGCGGAGAAAAAGTGTCTCCTGCAACCCGTTCTCTTGGTGCTAGATGAACGAACGTATCTCCACTTGCTCAGTTCTGAGAGATAAATGTGTGTGAAAGCCATCCTTCACCTAGCTTGTTGGGAACACAAAGTTTCTTTTCAGGTGCAATCTCCATTCTATACATGTATATGGGGAGGTACTAGCTCCAAATCGGTTTTACAGTGAAAACTGCAGGAACTTCAAACCGGCACTAGGAAACAGACTGAGAAAGCAGAGAAAAAGTGTCACCTGCATCCCGTTCCCTTGGTGCTAGATGAACGAACGTCTCTCCACTTGCTCAGTTCTGAGAGATAAGTGTGTGTGAAAGCAGTCCTTCACCTAGCTTGTTGGGAACACAAAGTTTCTTTTCAGTTGCAAACTCCATTCCATACATGTATATGGGGAAGTACAACTCCAACTCCGTTTTACAGTGAAAATTGCAGGAACTTCAAACCGGCACTAGGAAACAGACTGAGAAAGCAGAGAAAAAGTGTCTCCTGCATCCCGTTCCCTTGGTGCTAGATGAAAGAAAGTCTCTCCACTTGCTCAGTTCTGAGAGATAAGTGTGTGTGAATGCATTCCTTCACATAGCTTGTTGGGAACACAAAGTTTCTTTTCAATTGCAAACTCCATTCCATACATGTATATGGGGAGGTACTAGCTCCAACTCCGTTTTACAGTGGAAACTGCAGGAACTTCAAACCGGCACTAGGAAACAGACGGAGAAAGCAGAGAAAAAGTGTCTCCTGCAACCCGTTCCCTTGGTGCTAGATGAACGAACGTCTCTCCACTTGCTCAGTTCTGAGAGATAAATGTGTGTGAAAGCTGTCCTTCACCTAGCTTGTTGGGAACACAAAGTTTCTTTTCAGTTGCAAACTCCATTCCATACATATATATGGGGAGGTACTAGCTCCAACTCGGTTTTTCAGTGAAAACTGCATTAACTTCAAACCGGCACTAGGAAACAGACTGAGAAGCAGAGAAAAAGTGTATCCTGCAACACGTTCCCTTGGTGCTAGATGAACGAACGTCTCTCCACTTGCTCAGATGTGAGAGAAAAGTGTGTGTGAAAGCCGTCCTTCACCTAGCTTGTTGGGAACACAAAGTTTCTTTTCAGTTGCAAACTCCATTCCATACATATATATGGGGAGGTACTAGCTCCAACTCGGTTTTACAGTGAAAACTGCAGGAACTTCAAACCGGCACTAGGAAACAGACTGAGAAAGCAGAGAAAAAGTGTCCCTGCATCCCGTTCCCTTGGTCCTAGATGAACGAACGTCTCTCCACTTGCTGAGTTCCGAGAGATAAGTGTGTGTGTAAGCCGTCCTTATCCTAGCCTGTTGGGAACACAAAGTTTCTTTTTTGTTGCAAACCCCATTCCATAAATATATATGGGGAGGTACTAGCTCCAACTCGGTTTTACAGTGAAAACTGCAGGAACTTCGAACCGGCACTAGGAAACAGACTGAGAAAGCAGAGAAAAAGTGTCTCCTGCATCCCGTTCCCTTGGTGCTAGATGAACGAACGTCTCTCCACTTGCTCAGTTCTGAGAGATAAGTGTGTGTGAAAGCAGTCCTTCACCTAGCTTGTTGGGAACACAAAGTTTCTTTTCAGTTGCAAACTCCATTCCATACATGTATATGGGGAAGTACAACTCCAACTCCGTTTTACAGTGAAAACTGCAGGAACTTCAAACCGGCACTAGGAAACAGACTGAGAAAGCAGAGAAAAAGTGTCTCCTGCATATCGTTCCCGTGGTGCTAGATGAACGAACGTCTCTCCACTTGCTCAGTTCTGAGAGATAAGTGTGTGTGAAAGCAGTCCTTCACCTAGCTTGTTCTGAACACAAAGTTTCTTTTCAGTTGCAAACTCCATTCCATACATATATATGGGTAGGTTCTAGCTCCAACTCGGTTTTACAGTGAAAACTGCAGGAACTTCAAACCGGCACTAGGAAACAGACTGAGAAAGCAGAAAAAAAGTGTGTCCTGCAACCCGTTCTCTTGGTGCTAGATGAACGAACGTCTCTCCACTTGCTCAGTTCTGAGAGATAAATGTGTGTGAAAGCCATCCTTCACCTAGCTTGTTGGGAACACAAAGTTACTTTTCAGTTGCAAACTCCATTCCATACATGTATATGGGGAGGTACTAGCTCCAACTCGGTTTTACAGTGAAAACTGCAGGAACTTCAAACCGGCACTAGGAAACAGACTGAGAAAGCAGAGAAAAAGTGTCTCCTGCAACCCGTTCCCTTGGTGCTAGATGAACGAACGTCTCTCCACTTGCTCAGTTCTGAGAGACAAGTGTGTGTGAAAGCCGTCCTTCACCTAGCTTGTTGGGAACACAAAGTTTCTTTTCAGTTGCCAACTCCATTCCATACATATGTATGGGGATGTACTAGCTCCAACTCGGTTTTACAGTGAAAACTGCCGGAACTTCAAAACGGCACTAGGAAACAGACTGAGAAAGCAGAGAAAAAGTGTCCCTGCATCCCGTTCCCTTGGTGCTAGATGAACGAACTTCTCTCCACTTGCTGAGTTCTGAGAGATAATTGTGTGTGAAAGCCGTCCTTCACGTAGCTTGTTGGGAACACAAAGATTCTTTTCAGTTGTAAACTCTATTCCATACATATATATGGGGAGGTACTAGCTCCAACTCGGTTTTACAGTGAAAACTGCAGGAACTTCAAACCGGCACTAGGAAACAGACTGAGAAAGCGGAGAAAAAGTGTCTCCTGCAACCCGTTCTCTTGGTGCTAGATGAACGAACGTATCTCCACTTGCTCAGTTCTGAGAGATAAATGTGTGTGAAAGCCATCCTTCACCTAGCTTGTTGGGAACACAAAGTTTCTTTTCAGTTGCAATCTCCATTCTATACATGTATATGGGGAGGTACTAGCTCCAACTCGGTTTTACAGTGAAAACTGCAGGAACTTCAAACCGGCACTAGGAAAAAGACTGAGAAAGCAGAGAAAAAGTGTCTCTTGCAACCCGTTCCCTTGGTGCTAGATGAACGAACGTCTCTCCACTTGCTCAGTTCTGAGAGATAAGTGTGTGTGAAATCCGTCCTTCACCTAGCTTGTTGGGAACACAAAGTTTCTTTTCAGTAGCAAACTCCATTCCATACATATATATGGGGAGGTACTAGCTCCAACTCGGTTTTACAGTGAAAACTGCAGGAACTTCAAACCGGCACTAGGAAACAGAATGAGAAAGCAGAGAAAAAGTGTCTCCTGCAACCCGTTCCCTTGGTGCTAAATGAACGAACGTCTCTCCACTTGCTCAGTTCTCAGAGATAAGTGTGTGTGAAAGCCGTCCTTCATGTAGCTTGTTGGAAACACAAAGATTCTTTTCAGTTGTAAACTCCATTCCATACATATATATGGGGAGGTACTAGCTCCAACTCGGTTTTAAAGTGAAAACTGCAGGAACTTCAAACCGGCACTAGGAAACAGACTGAGAAAGCAGAGAAAAAGTATCTCCTGCAACCCGTTTCCTTGGTGCTGGATGAACGAATGTCTCTCCACTTGCTCAGTTCTGAGAGATAAGTGTGTGTGAAAGCCGTCCTTCACCTAGCTTGTTGGGAACACAAAGTTTCTTTTCAGTTGCAAACTCCATTCCATATATATATATGGGGAGGTACTAGCTCCAACTCGGTTTTAAAGTGAAAACTGCAGGAACTTCAAACCGGCACTAGGAAACAGAATGAGAAAGCAGAGAAAAAGTGTCTCCTGCAACCCGTTCCCTTGGTGCTAAATGAACGAACGTCTCTCCACTTGCTCAGTTCTGAGAGATAAGTGTGTGTGAAAGCCGTCCTTCATGTAGCTTGTTGGAAACACAAAGATTCTTTTCAGTTGTAAACTCCATTCCATACATATATATGGGGAGGTACTAGCTCCAACTCGGTTTTAAAGTGAAAACTGCAGGAACTTCATACCGGCACTAGGAAACAGACTGAGAAACAGAGAAAAAGTATCTCCTGCAACCCGTTTCCTTGGTGCTAGATGAACGAACGTCTCTCCACTTGCTCAGTTCTGAGAGATAAGTGTGTGTGAAAGCCGTCCTTCACCTAGCTTGTTGGGAACACAAAGTTTCTTTTCAGTTGCAAACCCCATTCCATACATATATATGGGGATGTACTAGCTCCAACTCGGTTTTACAGTGAAAACTGCAGGAACTTCAAAACGGCACTAGGAAACAGACTGAGAAAGCAGAGAAAAAGTGTCCCTGCATCCCGTTCCCTTGGTGCTAGATGAACGAAATTCTCTCCACTTGTTGAGTTCCGAGAGATAAGTGTGTGTGAAAGCCGTCCTTCACCTAGCTTGTTGGGAACACAAAGTTTCTTTTCAGTTGCAAACTCCATTCCATACATATATATGGGGAGGTACTAGCTCCAACTCGGTTTTACAGTGAAAACTGCAGGAACTTCAAACCGGCACTAGGAAACAGACTGAGAAAGCAGAGAAAAAGTGTCTCCTGCAAACCGTTCACTTGGTGCTGGATGAACGAACGTCTCTCCACTTGCTCAGTTCTGAGAGATAAGTGTGTGTGAAAGCCGTCCTTCACCTAGCCTGTTGGGAACACAAAGTTTCTTTTCAGTTGCAAACTCCATTCCATACATATATATGGGGAGGTAATAGTTCCAACTCGGTTTTACAGTGAAAACTGCAGGATCTTCAAACCGGCACTAGGAAAAAGACTGAGAAAGCAGAGAAAAGTGTATCCTGCAACCCTTTACCTGGTGCTAGATGAACGAACGTCTCTCCACTTGCTCAGTTCTGAGAGATAAGTGTGTGTGAAAGCCGTCCTTCACGTAGCTTATTGGGAACACAAAGATTCTTTTCAGTTGTAAACTCCATTCCATACATATATATGGGGAGGTACTAGCTCCAACTCGGTTTTACAGTGAAAACTGCAGGAACTTCAAACCGGCACTAGGAAAAAGACTGAGAAAGCACAGAAAAATTGTCTCCTGCAACCCTTTCCCTTGGTGCTAGATGAACGAACGTCTCTCCACTTGCTCAGTTCTGAGAGATAAGTGTGTGTGAAAGCCGTCCTTCACGTAGCTTGTTGGGAACACAAAGATTCTTTTCAGTTGTAAACTCCATTCCATACATATATATGGGGAGGTACTAGCTCCAAATCGGTTTTACAGTGAAAACTGCAGGAACTTCAAACCGGCACTTGGAAACAGACTGAGAAAGCAAAAAAAAGTGTGTCCTGCAACCCGTTCTCTTGGTGCTAGATGAACGAACGTCTCTCCACTTGCTCAGTTCTGAGAGATAAATGGGTGTGAAAGCCATCCTTCACCTAGCTTGTTGGGAACACAAAGTTTCTTTTCAGTTGCAAACTCCATTCCATACATGTATATTGGGAGGTACTAGCTCCAACTCGGTTTTACAGTGAAAACTGCAGGAACTTCAAACCGGCACTAGGAAACAGACTGAGAAAGCAGAGAAAAAGTGTCTCCTGCAACCCGTTCCCTTGGTGCTAGATGAACGAACGTCTCTCCACTTGCTCAGTTCTGAGAGACAAGTGTGTGTGAAAGCCGTCCTTCACCTAGCTTGTTGGGAACACAAAGTTTCTTTTCAGTTGCCAACTCCATTCCATACATATGTATGGGGATGTACTAGCTCCAACTCGGTTTTACAGTGAAAACTGCCGGAACTTCAAAACGGCACTAGGAAACAGACTGAGAAAGCAGAGAAAAAGTGTCCCTGCATCCCGTTCCCTTGGTGCTAGATGAACGAACTTCTCTCCACTTGCTGAGTTCTGAGAGATAATTGTGTGTGAAAGCCGTCCTTCACGTAGCTTGTTGGGAACACAAAGATTCTTTTCAGTTGTAAACACTATTCCATACATATATATGGGGAGGTACTAGCTCCAACTCGGTTTTACAGTGAAAACTGCAGGAACTTCAAACCGGCACTAGGAAACAGACTGAGAAAGCGGAGAAAACGTGTCTCCTGCAACCCGTTCTCTTGGTGCTAGATGAACGAACGTATCTCCACTTGCTCAGTTCTGAGAGATAAATGTGTGTGAAAGCCATCCTTCACCTAGCTTGTTGGGAACACAAAGTTTCTATTCAGGTGCAATCTCCATTCTATACATGTATATGGGGAGGTACTAGCTCCAAATCGGTTTTACAGTGAAAACTGCAGGAACTTCAAACCGGCACTAGGAAACAGACTGAGAAAGCAGAGAAAAAGTGTCACCTGCATCCCGTTCCCTTGGTGCTAGATGAACGAACGTCTCTCCACTTGCTCAGTTCTGAGAGATAAGTGTGTGTGAAAGCAGTCCTTCACCTAGCTTGTTGGGAACACAAAGTTTCTTTTCAGTTGCAAACTCCATTCCATACATGTATATGGGGAAGTACAACTCCAACTCCGTTTTACAGTGAAAATTGCAGGAACTTCAAACCGGCACTAGGAAACAGACTGAGAAAGCAGAGAAAAAGTGTCTCCTGCATCCCGTTCCCTTGGTGCTAGATGAAAGAAAGTCTCTCCACTTGCTCAGTTCTGAGAGATAAGTGTGTGTGAATGCATTCCTTCACATAGCTTGTTGGGAACACAAAGTTTCTTTTCAATTGCAAACTCCATTCCATACATGTATATGGGGAGGTACTAGCTCCAACTCCGTTTTACAGTGGAAACTGCAGGAACTTCAAACCGGCACTAGGAAACAGACGGAGAAAGCAGAGAAAAAGTGTCTCCTGCAACCCGTTCCCTTGGTGCTAGATGAACGAACGTCTCTCCACTTGCTCAGTTCTGAGAGATAAGTGTGTGTGAAAGCTGTCCTTCACCTAGCTTGTTGGGAACACAAAGTTTCTTTTCAGTTGCAAACTCCATTCCATACATATATATGGGGAGGTACTAGCTCCAACTCGGTTTTTCAGTGAAAACTGCATTAACTTCAAACCGGCACTAGGAAACAGACTGAGAAGCAGAGAAAAAGTGTATCCTGCAACACGTTCCCTTGGTGCTAGATGAACGAACGTCTCTCCACTTGCTCAGTTGTGAGAGAAAAGTGTGTGTGAAAGCCGTCCTTCACCTAGCTTGTTGGGAACACAAAGTTTCTTTTCAGTTGCAAACTCCATTCCATACATATATATGGGGAGGTACTAGCTCAAACTCGGTTTTACAGTGAAAACTGCAGGAACTTCAAACCGGCACTAGGAAACAGACTGAGAAAGCAGAGAAAAAGTGTCCCTGCATCCCGTTCCCTTGGTCCTAGATGAACGAACGTCTCTCCACTTGCTGAGTTCCGAGAGATAAGTGTGTGTGTAAGCCGTCCTTATCCTAGCCTGTTGGGAACACAAAGTTTCTTTTTTGTTGCAAACCCCATTCCATAAATATATATGGGGAGGTACTAGCTCCAACTCGGTTTTACAGTGAAAACTGCAGGAACTTCGAACCGGCACTAGGAAACAGACTGAGAAAGCAGAGAAAAAGTGTCTCCTCCATCCCGTTCCCTTGGTGCTAGATGAACGAACGTCTCTCCACTTGCTCAGTTCTGAGAGATAAGTGTGTGTGAAAGCAGTCCTTCACCTAGCTTGTTGGGAACACAAAGTTTCTTTTCAGTTGCAAACTCCATTCCATACATGTATATGGGGAAGTACAACTCCAACTCCGTTTTACAGTGAAAACTGCAGGAACTTCAAACCGGCACTAGGAAACAGACTGAGAAAGCAGAGAAAAAGTGTCTCCTGCATATCGTTCCCGTGGTGCTAGATGAACGAACGTCTCTCCACTTGCTCAGTTCTGAGAGATAAGTGTGTGTGAAAGCAGTCCTTCACCTAGCTTGTTCTGAACACAAAGTTTCTTTTCAGTTGCAAACTCCATTCCATACATATATATGGGTAGGTTCTAGCTCCAACTCGGTTTTACAGTGAAAACTGCAGGAACTTCAAACCGGCACTAGGAAACAGACTGAGAAAGCAGAAAAAAAGTGTGTCCTGCAACCCGTTCTCTTGGTGCTAGATGAACGAACGTCTCTCCGCTTGCTCAGTTCTGAGAGATAAATGTGTGTGAAAGCCATCCTTCACCTAGCTTGTTGGGAACACAAAGTTACTTTTCAGTTGCAAACTCCATTCCATACATGTATATGGGGAGGTACTAGCTCCAACTCGGTTTTACAGTGAAAACTGCAGGAACTTCAAACCGGCACTAGGAAACAGACTGAGAAAGCAGAGAAAAAGTGTCTCCTGCAACCCGTTCCCTTGGTGCTAGATGAACGAACGTCTCTCCACTTGCTCAGTTCTGAGAGACAAGTGTGTGTGAAAGCCGTCCTTCACCTAGCTTGTTGGGAACACAAAGTTTCTTTTCAGTTGCCAACTCCATTCCATACATATGTATGGGGATGTACTAGCTCCAACTCGGTTTTACAGTGAAAACTGCCGGAACTTCAAAACGGCACTAGGAAACAGACTGAAAAAGCAGAGAAAAAGTGTCCCTGCATCCCGTTCCCTTGGTGCTAGATGAACGAACTTCTCTCCACTTGGTGAGTTCTGAGAGATAATTGTGTGTGAAAGCCGTCCTTCACGTAGCTTGTTGGGAACACAAAGATTCTTTTCAGTTGTAAACTCTATTCCATACATATATATGGGGAGGTACTAGCTCCAACTCGGTTTTACAGTGAAAACTGCAGGAACTTCAAACCGGCACTAGGAAACAGACTGAGAAAGCGGAGAAAAAGTGTCTCCTGCAACCCGTTCTCTTGGTGCTAGATGAACGAACGTATCTCCACTTGCTCAGTTCTGAGAGATAAATGTGTGTGAAAGCCATCCTTCACCTAGCTTGTTGGGAACACAAAGTTTCTTTTCAGTAGCAAACTCCATTCCATACATATATATGGGGAGGTACTAGCTCCAACTCGGTTTTACAGTGAAAACTGCAGGAACTTCAAACCGGCACTAGGAAACAGAATGAGAAAGCAGAGAAAAAGTGTCTCCTGCAACCCGTTCCCTTGGTGCTAAATGAACGAACGTCTCTCCACTTGCTCAGTTCTCAGAGATAAGTGTGTGTGAAAGCCGTCCTTCATGTAGCTTGTTGGAAACACAAAGATTCTTTTCAGTTGTAAACTCCATTCCATACATATATATGGGGAGGTACTAGCTCCAACTCGGTTTTAAAGTGAAAACTGCAGGAACTTCAAACCGGCACTAGGAAACAGACTGAGAAAGCAGAGAAATAGTATCTCCTGCAACCCGTTTCCTTGGTGCTGGATGAACGAACGTCTCTCCACTTGCTCAGTTCTGAGAGATAAGTGTGTGTGAAAGCCGTCCTTCACCTAGCTTGTTGGGAACACAAAGTTTCTTTTCAGTTGCAAACTCCATTCCATATATATATATGGGGAGGTACTAGCTCCAACTCGGTTTTAAAGTGAAAACTGCAGGAACTTCATACCGGCACTAGGAAACAGAATGAGAAAGCAGAGAAAAAGTGTCTCCTGCAAACCGTTCCCTTGGTGCTAAATGAACGAACGTCTCTCCACTTGCTCAGTTCTGAGAGATAAGTGTGTGTGAAAGCCGTCCTTCATGTAGCTTGTTGGAAACACCAAGATTCTTTTCAGTTGTAAACTCCATTCCATACATATATATGGGGAGGTACTAGCTCCAACTCGGTTTTAAAGTGAAAACTGCAGGAACTTCATACCGGCACTAGGAAACAGACTGAGAAACAGAGAAAAAGTATCTCCTGCAACCCGTTTCCTTGGTGCTAGATGAACGAACGTCTCTCCACTTGCTCAGTTCTGAGAGATAAGTGTGTGTGAAAGCCGTCCTTCACCTAGCTTGTTGGGAACACAAAGTTTCTTTTCAGTTGCAAACCCCATTCCATACATATATATGGGGATGTACTAGCTCCAACTCGGTTTAACAGTGAAAACTGCAGGAACTTCAAAACGGCACTAGGAAACAGACTGAGAAAGCAGAGAAAAAGTGTCCCTGCATCCCGTTCCCTTGGTGCTAGATGAACGAAATTCTCTCCACTTGTTGAGTTCCGAGAGATAAGTGTGTGTGAAAGCCGTCCTTCACCTAGCTTGTTGGGAACACAAAGTTTCTTTTCAGTTGCAAACTCCATTCCATACATATATATGGGGAGGTACTAGCTCCAACTCGGTTTTACAGTGAAAACTGCAGGAACTTCAAACCGGCACTAGGAAACAGACTGAGAAAGCAGAGAAAAAGTGTCTCCTGCAAACCGTTCACTTGGTGCTAGATGAACGAACGTCTCTCCACTTGCTCAGTTCTGAGAGATAAGTGTGTGTGAAAGCCGTCCTTCACCTAGCCTGTTGGGAACACAAAGTTTCTTTTCAGTTGCAAACTCCATTCCATACATATATATGGGGAGGTAATAGTTCCAACTCGGTTTTACAGTGAAAACTGCAGGATCTTCAAACCGGCACTAGGAAAAAGACTGAGAATGCAGAGAAAAGTGTCTCCTGCAACCCTTTACCTGGTGCTAGATGAACGAACGTCTCTCCACTTGCTCAGTTCTGAGAGATAAGTGTGTGTGAAAGCCGTCCTTCACCTAGCTTGTTGGGAACACAAAGATTCTTTTCAGTTGTAAACTCCATTCCATACATATATATGGGGAGGTACTAGCTCCAACTCGGTTTTACAGTGAAAACTGCAGGAACTTCAAACCGGCACTAGGAAAAAGACTGAGAAAGCACAGAAAAATTGTCTCCTGCAACCCTTTCCCTTGGTGCTAGATGAACGAACGTCTCTCCACTTGCTCAGTTCTGAGAGATAAGTGTGTGTGAAAGCCGTCCTTCACGTAGCTTGTTGGGAACACAAAGATTCTTTTCAGTTGTAAACTCCATTCCATACATATATATGGGGAGGTACTAACTCCTACTCGGTTTTACAGTGAAAACTGCTGGAACTTCAAACCGGCACTAGGAAACAGACTGAGAAAGCACAGAAAAAGTGTCTCCTGCAACCCGTTCCCTTAGTGCTAGATGAACGAACGTCTCTCCACTTGCTCAGTTCTGAGAGTTAAGAGTGTGTGAAAGCCGTCCTTCACCTAGCTTGTTGGGAACACAAAGTTTCTTTTCAGTTGCAAACTCCATTCCATACATGTATATGGGGAGGTACTAGCTCCAACTCCGTTTTACAATGAAAACTGCAGGAACTTCAAACCGGCATTAGGAAACAGAATGAGAAAGCAGAGAAAATGTGTCTCCTGCAACCCGTTCCCTTGGTGCTAGATGAACGAACGTCTCTCCACTTGCTCAGTTCCGAGAGATAAGTGTGTGTGAAAGCCGTCCTTCACGTAGCTTGTTGGGAACACAAAGATTCTTTTCAGTTTTAAACTCCATTCCATACATATATATGGGGAGGTACTAGCTCCAACTCGGTTTTACAGTGAAAACTGCAGGAACTTCAAACCGGCACTAGGAAACAGACTGAGAAAGCAGAGAAAAAGTGTCTCCTGCAACCCGTTCCCTTGGTGCTACATGAACGAACGTCTCTCCACTTGCTCAGTTCTGAGAGATAAGTGTGTGTGAAAGCCGTCCTTCACCTAGCTTGTTGGGAACACAAAGTTTCTTTTCAGTTGCAAACTACATTCCATACATATATATGGGGAGGTACAAGCTCCAACTCGGTTTTACAGTGAAAACTGCAGGAAATTCAAACCGGCACTACGAAACAGACTGAGAAAGCCGAGAAAAAGTGTCTCCTGCAACCCATTCCCTTGGTGCTAGATGAACGAACGTCTCTCCACTTGCTCAGTTCTGAGAGATAAGTGTGTGTGAAAGCCGTCCTTCACATAGCTTGTTGGGAACACAAAGTTTCTTTTTTGTTGCAAACCAAATTCCATACATATATATGGGGAGGTACTAGCTCCAACTCGGTTTTACAGTGAAAACTGCAGGAACTTCAAACCGGCACTAGGAAACAGACTGAGAAAGCAGAGAAAAAGTGTCTCCTGCATCCCGTTCCCTTGGTGCTAGATGAACGAACGTCTCTCCACTTGCTCAGTTCTGAGAGATAAGTGTGTGTGAAAGCAGTCCTTCACCTAGCTTGTTGGGAACACAAAGTTTCTTTTCAGTTGCAAACTCCATTCCATACATGTATATGGGGAGGTACAAGCTCCAACTCGGTTTGACAGTGTAAACTGCAGGAACTTCAAACCGGCACTAGGAAACAGACTGAGAAAGCAGAGAAAAAGTGTCTCCTGCAACCCGTTCCCTTGGTGCTAGATGAACGAACGTCTATCCACTTACTCAGTTCTGAGAGATAAGTGTGTGTGAAAGCCGTCTTTCACCTAGCTTTTTGGGAACAGAAAGTTTCTTTTCAGATGCAAACTCCATTCCATACATATATATGGGGAGGTACTAGCTCCAACTCTGTTTTACAGTGAAAACTGCAGGAACTTCAAACCGGCACTAGGAAACAGACTGAGAAAGCAGAGAAATCGTGTCTCCTGCAAGCCGTTCCGTTGTTGCTAGATGAACGAACGTCTCTCCACTTGCTCAGTTCTGAGAGATAAGTGTGTGTGAAAGCCGTCCTTCACCTAGCTTGTTGGGAACACAAAGTTTCTTTTCAGTTGCAAACTCCATTCCATACATATATATAGGGAGGTACTAGCTCCAACTCGGTTTTTCAGTGAAAACTGCAGGAACTTCAAACCGGCACTAGGAAACAGACTGAGAAAGCAGAGAAAAAGTGTCTCCTGCAACCCGTTCCCTTGGTGCTAGATGAACGAACGTCTCTCCACTTGCTCAGTTCTGAGAGATAAGTGTGTGTGAAAGCCGTCCTTCACCTAGCTTGTTGGGAACACAAAGTTTCTTTTCAGTTGCAAACCCCATTCCATACATATATATGGGGAGGTACTAGCTCCAACTCGGTTTTACAGTGAAAACTGCAGGAATTTCAAACCGGCACTAGGAAACCGACTGAGAAGCAGAGAAAAAGTGTATCCTGCAACCCGTTCCCTTGGTACTAGATGAACGAACGTTTCTCCACTTGCTCAGTTGTGAGAGATAAGTGTGTGTGAAAGCCGTCCTTCACCTAGCTTGTTGGGAACACAATGTTTCTTTTCAGTTGCAAACTCCATTCCATACATGTATATGGGGAAGTACAACTCCAACTCCGTTTTACAGTGAAAACTGCAGGAACTTCAAACCGGCACTAGGAAACAGACTGAGAAAGCAGAGAAAGAGTGTCTCCTGCATCCCGTTCCCGTGGTGCTAGATGAACGAACGTCTCTCCACTTGCTCAGTTCTGAGAGATAAGTGTGTGTGAAAGCAGTCCTTCACCTAGCTTGTTGGGAACACATAGTTTCTTTTCAGTTGCAAACTCCATTCCATACATATATATGGGAAGGTACTAGCTGCAACTCGGTTTTACAGTGAAAACTGCAGGAACTTCAAACCGGCACTAGGAAACAGACTGAGAAAGCAGAGAAGAAGTGTGTCCTGCAACCCGTTCTCTTGGTGCTAGATGAACGAACGTCTCTCCACTTGCTCAGTTCTGAGAGATAAATGTGTGTGAAAGCCATCCTTCACCTAGCTTGTTGGGAACACAAAGTTTCTTTTCAGTTGCAAACTCCATTCCATACATGTATATGGGGAGGTACTAGCTCCAACTCGGTTTTACAGTGAAAACTGCAGGAACTTCAAAACGGCACTAGGAAAAAGACTGAGAAAGCAGAGAAAAAGTGTCTCCTGCAACCCGTTCCCTTGGTGCTAGATGAACGAACGTCTCTCCACTTGCTCAGTTCTGAGAGATAAGTGTGTGTGAAAGCCGTCCTTCACGTAGCTTGTTGGGAACACAAAGAATCTTTTCAGTTGTAAACTCCATTCCATACATATATATGGGGAGGTACAAGCTCCAACTCGGTTTTACAGTGAAAACTGCAGGAACTTCAAACCGGCACTAGGAAACAGACTGAGAAAGCAGAGAAAAAGTGTCTCCTGCAACCCGTTCCCTTGGTGCTAGATGAACGAACGTCTCTCCACTTGCTCAGTTCTGAGAGATAAGTGTGTGTGAAAGCCATCCTTCACCTAGCTTGTTGGGAACACAAAGTTTCTTTTCAGTTGCCAACTCCATTCCATACATATTTATGGGGATGTACTAGCTCCAACTCGGTTTTACAGTGAAAACTGCCGGAACTTCAAAACGGCACTAGGAAACAGACTGAGAAAGCAGAGAAAGAGTGTTTCCTGCATCCCGTTCCCGTGGTGCTAGATGAACGAACGTCTCTCCACTTGCTCAGTTCTGAGAGATAAGTGTGTGTGAAAGCCGTCCTTCACCTTGCTTGTTGGGAACACAAAGTTTCTTTTCAGTTGCAAACTCCATTCCATACATATATATGGGAAGGTACTAGCTGCAACTCGGTTTTACAGTGAAAACTGCAGGAACTTCAAACCAGCACTAGGAAACAGACTGAGAAAGCAGAGAATAAGTGTGTCCTGCAACCCGTTCCCTTGGTGCTAGATGAACGAACGTCTCTCCACTTGCTCAGTTCTGAGAGATAAGTGTGTGTGAAAGCCGTCCTTCACGTAGCTTGTTGGGAACACAAAGAATCTTTTCAGTTGTAAACTCCATTCCATACATATATATGGGGAGGTACTAGCTCCAACTCGGTTTTACAGTGAAAACTGCAGGAACTTCAAACCGGCACTAGGAAACAGACTGAGAAAGCAGAGAAAAAGTGTCTCCTGCAACCCGTTCCCTTGGTGCTAGATGAACGAACGTCTCTCCACATGCTCAGTTCTGAGAGATAAGTGTGTGTGAAAGCCGTCCTTCACCTAGCTTGTTGGGAACACAAAGTTTCTTTTCAGTTGCCAACTCCATTCTATACATATGTATGGGGATGTACTAGCTCCAACTCGGTTTTACAGTGAAAACTGCAGGAACTTCAAAACGGCACTAGGAAACAGACTGAGAAGCAGAGAAAAAGTGTATCCTGCAACCCTTTCTATTGGTTCTAGATGAACGAACGTTTCTCCACTTGCTCAGTTGTGAGAGATAAGTGTGTGTGAAAAACGTCCTTCAACTAGCTTGTTGGGAACACAAAGTTTCTTTTCAGTTGCCAACTGCATTCCATACATATATATGGGTAGGTACTAGCTCCAACTCGGTTTTACAGTGAAAACTGCAGGAACTTCAAACCGGCACTAGGAAACAGACTGAGAAAGCAGAGAAAAAGTGTCTCCTGCAACCAGTTCCCTTGGTGCTAGATGAACGAACGTCTCTCCACTTGCTCAGTTCTGAGAGATAAGTGTGTGTGAAAGCCGTCCTTCACCTAGCTTGTTGGGAACACAAAGTTTCTTTTCAGTTGCAAACTCCATTCCATACATATATATGGGGAGGTACTAGCTCCAACTCGGTTTTACAGTGAAAACTGCAGGAATTTCAAACCGGCACTAGGAAACCGACTGAGAAAGCAGAGAAAAAGTGTCTCCTGCAACCCGTTCCCTTGGTGCTAGATGAACGAACGTCTCTCCACTTGCTCAGTTCTGAGAGATAAGTGTGTGTGAAAGCCGTTCTTCACCTAGCTTGTTGTGAACACAAAGTTTCTTTTCCGATGTAAACTCCATTCCATACATATATATGGGGAGGTACTAGCTCCAACTCGGTTTTTCAGTGAAAACTGCAGGAACTTCAAACCGGCACTAGGAAACAGACTGAGAAGCAGAGAAAAAGTGTATCCTGCAACCCGTTCCCTTTGTACTAGATGAACGAACGTTTCTCCACTTGCTCAGTTGTGAGAGATAAGTGTGTGTGAAAGCCGTCCTTCACCTAGCTTGTTGGGAACACAATGTTTCTTTTCAGTTGCAAACTGCATTCCATAAATATATATGGGTAGGTACTAGCTCCAACTCGGTTTTACAGTGAAAACTGCAGGAACTTCAAACCGGCACTAGGAAACAGACTGAGAAAGCAGAGAAAAAGTTTCCCTGCATCCCGTTCCCTTGGTAATAGATGAACGAACGTCTCTCCACTTGCTGAGTTCCGAGAGATAAGTGTGTGTGTAAGCCGTCCTTATCCTAGCCTGTTGGGAACACAAAGTTTCTTTTTTGTTGCAAACGCCATTCCATAAATATATATGGGGAGGTACTAGCTCCAACTCGGTTTTACAGTGAAAACTGCAGGAACTTCGAACCGGCACTAGGAAACAGACTGAGAAAGCAGAGAAAAAGTGTCTCCTGCATCCCGTTCCCTTGGTGCTAGATGAACGAACGTCTCTCCACTTGCTCAGTTCTGAGAGATAAGTGTGTGTGAAAGCAGTCCTTCAACTAGATTGTTGGGAACACAAAGTTTCTTTTCAGTTGCAAACCTCATTCCATACATGTATATGGGGAAGTACAACTCCAACTCCGTTTTACAGTGAAAACTGCAGGAACTTCAAACCGGCACTAGGAAACAGACTGAGAAAGCAGAGAAAGAGTGTCTCCTGCATCCCGTTCCCGTGGTGCTAGATGAACGAACGTCTCTCCACTTGCTCAGTTCTGAGAGATAAGTGTGTGTGAAAGCAGTCCTTCACCTAGCTTGTTGGGAACACATAGTTTCTTTTCAGTTGCAAACTCCATTCCATACATATATATGGGAAGGTACTAGCTGCAACTCGGTTTTACAGTGAAAACTGCAGGAACTTCAAACCGGCACTAGGAAACAGACTGAGAAAGCAGAGAAGAAGTGTGTCCTGCAACCCGTTCTCTTGGTGCTAGATGAACGAACGTCTCTCCACTTGCTCAGTTCTGAGAGATAAATGTGTGTGAAAGCCGTCCTTCACCTAGCTTGTTGGGAACACAAAGTTTCTTTTCAGTTGCCAACTCCATTCCATACATATTTATGGGGATGTACTAGCTCCAACTCGGTTTTACAGTGAAAACTGCCGGAACTTCAAAACGGCACTAGGAAACAGTCTGAGAAAGCAGAGAAAGAGTGTCTCCTGCATCCCGTTCCCGTGGTGCTAGATGAACGAACGTCTCTCCACTTGCTCAGTTCTGAGAGATAAGTGTGTGTGAAAGCCGTCCTTCACCTTGCTTGTTGGGAACACAAAGTTTCTTTTCAGTTGCAAACTCCATTCCATACATATATATGGGAAGGTACTAGCTGCAACTCGGTTTTACAGTGAAAACTGCAGGAACTTCAAACCGGCACTAGGAAACAGACTGAGAAAGCAGAGAATAAGTGTGTCCTGCAACCCGTTCCCTTGGTGCTAGGTGAACGAACGTCTCTCCACTTGCTCAGTTCTGAGAGATAAGTGTGTGTGAAAGCCGTCCTTCACGTAGCTTGTTGGGAACACAAAGAATCTTTTCAGTTGTAAACTCCATTCCATACATATATATGGGGAGGTACTAGCTCCAACTCGGTTTTACAGTGAAAACTGCAGGAACTTCAAACCGGCACTAGGAAACAGACTGAGAAAGCAGAGAAAAAGTGTCTCCTGCAACCCGTTCCCTTGGTGCTAGATGAACGAACGTCTCTCCACTTGCTCAGTTCTGAGAGATAAGTGTGTGTGAAAGCCGTCCTTCACCTAGCTTGTTGGGAACACAAAGTTTCTTTTCAGTTGCAAACCCCATTCCATACATATATATGGGGAGGTACTAGCTCCAACTCGGTTTTACAGTGAAAACTGCAGGAATTTCAAACCGGCACTAGGAAACCGACTGAGAAGCAGAGAAAAAGTGTATCCTGCAACCCGTTCCCTTGGTACTAGATGAACGAACGTTTCTCCACTTGCTCAGTTGTGAGAGATAAGTGTGTGTGAAAGCCGTCCTTCACCTAGCTTGTTGGGAACACAATGTTTCTTTTCAGTTGCAAACTCCATTCCATACATGTATATGGGGAAGTACAACTCCAACTCCGTTTTACAGTGAAAACTGCAGGAACTTCAAACCGGCACTAGGAAACAGACTGAGAAAGCAGAGAAAGAGTGTCTCCTGCATCCCGTTCCCGTGGTGCTAGATGAACGAACGTCTCTCCACTTGCTCAGTTCTGAGAGATAAGTGTGTGTGAAAGCAGTCCTTCACCTAGCTTGTTGGGAACACATAGTTTCTTTTCAGTTGCAAACTCCATTCCATACATATATATGGGAAGGTACTAGCTGCAACTCGGTTTTACAGTGAAAACTGCAGGAACTTCAAACCGGCACTAGGAAACAGACTGAGAAAGCAGAGAAGAAGTGTGTCCTGCAACCCGTTCTCTTGGTGCTAGATGAACGAACGTCTCTCCACTTGCTCAGTTCTGAGAGATAAATGTGTGTGAAAGCCATCCTTCACCTAGCTTGTTGGGAACACAAAGTTTCTTTTCAGTTGCAAACTCCATTCCATACATGTATATGGGGAGGTACTAGCTCCAACTCGGTTTTACAGTGAAAACTGCAGGAACTTCAAAACGGCACTAGGAAAAAGACTGAGAAAGCAGAGAAAAAGTGTCTCCTGCAACCCGTTCCCTTGGTGCTAGATGAACGAACGTCTCTCCACTTGCTCAGTTCTGAGAGATAAGTGTGTGTGAAAGCCGTCCTTCACGTAGCTTGTTGGGAACACAAAGAATCTTTTCAGTTGTAAACTCCATTCCATACATATATATGGGGAGGTACAAGCTCCAACTCGGTTTTACAGTGAAAACTGCAGGAACTTCAAACCGGCACTAGGAAACAGACTGAGAAAGCAGAGAAAAAGTGTCTCCTGCAACCCGTTCCCTTGGTGCTAGATGAACGAACGTCTCTCCACTTGCTCAGTTCTGAGAGATAAGTGTGTGTGAAAGCCATCCTTCACCTAGCTTGTTGGGAACACAAAGTTTCTTTTCAGTTGCCAACTCCATTCCATACATATTTATGGGGATGTACTAGCTCCAACTCGGTTTTACAGTGAAAACTGCCGGAACTTCAAAACGGCACTAGGAAACAGACTGAGAAAGCAGAGAAAGAGTGTTTCCTGCATCCCGTTCCCGTGGTGCTAGATGAACGAACGTCTCTCCACTTGCTCAGTTCTGAGAGATAAGTGTGTGTGAAAGCCGTCCTTCACCTTGCTTGTTGGGAACACAAAGTTTCTTTTCAGTTGCAAACTCCATTCCATACATATATATGGGAAGGTACTAGCTGCAACTCGGTTTTACAGTGAAAACTGCAGGAACTTCAAACCAGCACTAGGAAACAGACTGAGAAAGCAGAGAATAAGTGTGTCCTGCAACCCGTTCCCTTGGTGCTAGATGAACGAACGTCTCTCCACTTGCTCAGTTCTGAGAGATAAGTGTGTGTGAAAGCCGTCCTTCACGTAGCTTGTTGGGAACACAAAGAATCTTTTCAGTTGTAAACTCCATTCCATACATATATATGGGGAGGTACTAGCTCCAACTCGGTTTTACAGTGAAAACTGCAGGAACTTCAAACCGGCACTAGGAAACAGACTGAGAAAGCAGAGAAAAAGTGTCTCCTGCAACCCGTTCCCTTGGTGCTAGATGAACGAACGTCTCTCCACATGCTCAGTTCTGAGAGATAAGTGTGTGTGAAAGCCGTCCTTCACCTAGCTTGTTGGGAACACAAAGTTTCTTTTCAGTTGCCAACTCCATTCTATACATATGTATGGGGATGTACTAGCTCCAACTCGGTTTTACAGTGAAAACTGCAGGAACTTCAAAACGGCACTAGGAAACAGACTGAGAAGCAGAGAAAAAGTGTATCCTGCAACCCTTTCTATTGGTTCTAGATGAACGAACGTTTCTCCACTTGCTCAGTTGTGAGAGATAAGTGTGTGTGAAAAACGTCCTTCAACTAGCTTGTTGGGAACACAAAGTTTCTTTTCAGTTGCCAACTGCATTCCATACATATATATGGGTAGGTACTAGCTCCAACTCGGTTTTACAGTGAAAACTGCAGGAACTTCAAACCGGCACTAGGAAACAGACTGAGAAAGCAGAGAAAAAGTGTCTCCTGCAACCAGTTCCCTTGGTGCTAGATGAACGAACGTCTCTCCACTTGCTCAGTTCTGAGAGATAAGTGTGTGTGAAAGCCGTCCTTCACCTAGCTTGTTGGGAACACAAAGTTTCTTTTCAGTTGCAAACTCCATTCCATACATATATATGGGGAGGTACTAGCTCCAACTCGGTTTTACAGTGAAAACTGCAGGAATTTCAAACCGGCACTAGGAAACCGACTGAGAAAGCAGAGAAAAAGTGTCTCCTGCAACCCGTTCCCTTGGTGCTAGATGAACGAACGTCTCTCCACTTGCTCAGTTCTGAGAGATAAGTGTGTGTGAAAGCCGTTCTTCACCTAGCTTGTTGTGAACACAAAGTTTCTTTTCCGATGTAAACTCCATTCCATACATATATATGGGGAGGTACTAGCTCCAACTCGGTTTTTCAGTGAAAACTGCAGGAACTTCAAACCGGCACTAGGAAACAGACTGAGAAGCAGAGAAAAAGTGTATCCTGCAACCCGTTCCCTTTGTACTAGATGAACGAACGTTTCTCCACTTGCTCAGTTGTGAGAGATAAGTGTGTGTGAAAGCCGTCCTTCACCTAGCTTGTTGGGAACACAATGTTTCTTTTCAGTTGCAAACTGCATTCCATAAATATATATGGGTAGGTACTAGCTCCAACTCGGTTTTACAGTGAAAACTGCAGGAACTTCAAACCGGCACTAGGAAACAGACTGAGAAAGCAGAGAAAAAGTTTCCCTGCATCCCGTTCCCTTGGTAATAGATGAACGAACGTCTCTCCACTTGCTGAGTTCCGAGAGATAAGTGTGTGTGTAAGCCGTCCTTATCCTAGCCTGTTGGGAACACAAAGTTTCTTTTTTGTTGCAAACGCCATTCCATAAATATATATGGGGAGGTACTAGCTCCAACTCGGTTTTACAGTGAAAACTGCAGGAACTTCGAACCGGCACTAGGAAACAGACTGAGAAAGCAGAGAAAAAGTGTCTCCTGCATCCCGTTCCCTTGGTGCTAGATGAACGAACGTCTCTCCACTTGCTCAGTTCTGAGAGATAAGTGTGTGTGAAAGCAGTCCTTCAACTAGATTGTTGGGAACACAAAGTTTCTTTTCAGTTGCAAACCTCATTCCATACATGTATATGGGGAAGTACAACTCCAACTCCGTTTTACAGTGAAAACTGCAGGAACTTCAAACCGGCACTAGGAAACAGACTGAGAAAGCAGAGAAAGAGTGTCTCCTGCATCCCGTTCCCGTGGTGCTAGATGAACGAACGTCTCTCCACTTGCTCAGTTCTGAGAGATAAGTGTGTGTGAAAGCAGTCCTTCACCTAGCTTGTTGGGAACACATAGTTTCTTTTCAGTTGCAAACTCCATTCCATACATATATATGGGAAGGTACTAGCTGCAACTCGGTTTTACAGTGAAAACTGCAGGAACTTCAAACCGGCACTAGGAAACAGACTGAGAAAGCAGAGAAGAAGTGTGTCCTGCAACCCGTTCTCTTGGTGCTAGATGAACGAACGTCTCTCCACTTGCTCAGTTCTGAGAGATAAATGTGTGTGAAAGCCGTCCTTCACCTAGCTTGTTGGGAACACAAAGTTTCTTTTCAGTTGCCAACTCCATTCCATACATATTTATGGGGATGTACTAGCTCCAACTCGGTTTTACAGTGAAAACTGCCGGAACTTCAAAACGGCACTAGGAAACAGTCTGAGAAAGCAGAGAAAGAGTGTCTCCTGCATCCCGTTCCCGTGGTGCTAGATGAACGAACGTCTCTCCACTTGCTCAGTTCTGAGAGATAAGTGTGTGTGAAAGCCGTCCTTCACCTTGCTTGTTGGGAACACAAAGTTTCTTTTCAGTTGCAAACTCCATTCCATACATATATATGGGAAGGTACTAGCTGCAACTCGGTTTTACAGTGAAAACTGCAGGAACTTCAAACCGGCACTAGGAAACAGACTGAGAAAGCAGAGAATAAGTGTGTCCTGCAACCCGTTCCCTTGGTGCTAGGTGAACGAACGTCTCTCCACTTGCTCAGTTCTGAGAGATAAGTGTGTGTGAAAGCCGTCCTTCACGTAGCTTGTTGGGAACACAAAGAATCTTTTCAGTTGTAAACTCCATTCCATACATATATATGGGGAGGTACTAGCTCCAACTCGGTTTTACAGTGAAAACTGCAGGAACTTCAAACCGGCACTAGGAAACAGACTGAGAAAGCAGAGAAAAAGTGTCTCCTGCAACCCGTTCCCTTGGTGCTAGATGAACGAACGTCTCTCCACTTGCTCAGTTCTGAGAGATAAGTGTGTGTGAAAGCCGTCCTTCACCTAGCTTGTTGGGAACACAAAGTTTCTTTTCAGTTGCCAACTCCATTCCATACATATGTATGGGTATGTACTAGCTAAAACTCGGTTTTACAGTGAAAACTGCAGGAACTTCAAAACGGCACTAGGAAACAGACTGAGAAGCAGAGAAAAAGTGTATCCTGCAACCCGTTCTATTGGTTCTAGATGAACGAACGTTTCTCCACTTGCTCAGTTGTGAGAGATAAGTGTGTGTGAAAAACGTCCTTCAACTAGCTTGTTGGGAACACAAAGTTTCTTTTCAGTTGCAAACTGCATTCCATACATATATATGGGTAGGTACTAGCTCCAACTCGGTTTTACAGTGAAAACTGCAGGAACTTCAAACCGGCACTAGGAAACAGACTGAGAAAGCAGAGAAAAAGTTTCCCTGCATCCCGTTCCCTTGGTCCTAGATGAACGAACGTCTCTCCACTTGCTGAGTTCCGAGAGATAAGTGTGTGTGTAAGCCGTACTTATCCTAGCCTGTTGGGAACACAAAGTTTCTTTTTTGTTGCAAACCTCATTCCATAAATATATATGGGGAGATACTAGCTCCAACTCGCTTTTACAGTGAAAACTGCAGGAACTTCGAACCGGCACTAGGAAACAGACTGAGAAAGCAGAGAAAAAGTGTGTCCTGCAACCCGTTCTCTTGGTGCTAGATGAACGAACGTCTCTCCACTTGCTCAGTTCTGAGAGATAAGTGTGTGTGAAAGCCGTCCTTCACCTAGCTTGTTGGGAACACAAAGTTTCTTTTCAGTTGCCAACTCCATTCCATACATATTTATGGGGATGTACTAGCTCCAACTCCGTTTTACAGTGAAAACTGCCCGAACTTCAAAACGGCACTAGGAAACAGACTGAGAAAGCAGAGAAAGAGTGTCTCCTGCATCCCGTTCCCGTGGTGCTAGATGAACGAACGTCTCTCCACTTGCTCAGTTCTGAGAGATAAGTGTGTGTGAAAGCCGTCCTTCACCTTGCTTGTTGGGAACACAAAGTTTCTTTTCAGTTGCAAACTCCATTCCATACATATATATGGGAAGGTACTAGCTGCAACTCGGTTTTACAGTGAAAACTGCAGGAACTTCAAACCGGCACTAGGAAACAGACTGAGAAAGCAGAGAATAAGTGTGTCCTGCAACCCGTTCCCTTGGTGCTAGGTGAACGAACGTCTCTCCACTTGCTCAGTTCTGAGAGATAAGTGTGTGTGAAAGCCGTCCTTCACGTAGCTTGTTGGGAACACAAAGAATCTTTTCAGTTGTAAACTCCATTCCATACATATATATGGGGAGGTACTAGCTCCAACTCGGTTTTACAGTGAAAACTGCAGGAACTTCAAACCGGCACTAGGAAACAGACTGAGAAAGCAGAGAAAAAGTGTCTCCTGCAACCCGTTCCCTTGGTGCTAGATGAACGAACGTCTCTCCACTTGCTCAGTTCTGAGAGATAAGTGTGTGTGAAAGCCGTCCTTCACCTAGCTTGTTGGGAACACAAAGTTTCTTTTCAGTTGCCAACTCCATTCCATACATATGTATGGGTATGTACTAGCTAAAACTCGGTTTTACAGTGAAAACTGCAGGAACTTCAAAACGGCACTAGGAAACAGACTGAGAAGCAGAGAAAAAGTGTATCCTGCAACCCGTTCTATTGGTTCTAGATGAACGAACGTTTCTCCACTTGCTCAGTTGTGAGAGATAAGTGTGTGTGAAAAACCTCCTTCAACTAGCTTGTTGGGAACACAAAGTTTCTTTTCAGTTGCAAACTGCATTCCATACATATATATGGGTAGGTAATAGCTCCAACTCGGTTTTACAGTGAAAACTGCAGGAACTTCAAACCGGCACTAGGAAACAGACTGAGAAAGCAGAGAAAAAGTTTCCCTGCATCCCGTTCCCTTGGTCCTAGATGAACGAACGTCTCTCCACTTGCTGAGTTCCGAGATATAAGTGTGTGTGTAAGCCGTCCTTATCCTAGCCTGTTGGGAACACAAAGTTTCTTTTTTGTTGCAAACCTCATTCCATAAATATATATGGGGAGATACTAGCTCCAACTCGCTTTTACAGTGAAAACTGCAGGAACTTCGAACCGGCACTAGGAAACAGACTGAGAAAGCAGAGAAAAAGTGTGTCCTGCAACCCGTTCTCTTGGTGCTAGATGAACGAACGTCTCTCCACTTGCTCAGTTCTGAGAGATAAATGTGTGTGAAAGCCATCCTTCACCTAGCTTGTTGGGAACACAAAGTTTCTTTTCAGTTGCAAACTCCATTCCATACATGTATATTGGGAGGTACTAGCTCCAACTCGGTTTTACAGTGAAAACTGCAGGAACTTCAAAACGGCACTAGGAAAAAGACTGAGAAAGCAGAGAAAAAGTGTCACCTGCAACCCGTTCCCTTGGTGCTAGATGAACGAACGTCTCTCCACTTGCTCAGTTCTGAGAGATAAGTGTGTGTGAAAGCCGTCCTTCACCTAGCTTGTTGGGAACACAAAGTTTCTTTTCAGTTGCAAACTCCATTCCATACATATATATGGGGAGGTACTAGCTCCAACTCGGTTTTACAGTGAAAACTGCAGGAACTTCAAACCGGCACTAGGAAACAGACTGAGAAAGCAGAGAATAAGTGTCTCCTGCAACCCGTTCCCTTGGTGCTAGATGAACGAACGTCTCTCCACTTGCTCAGTTCTGAGAGATAAGTGTGTGTGAAAGCCGTCCTTCACGTAGCTTGTTGGGAACACAAAGAATCTTTTCAGTTGTAAACTCCATTCCATAAATATATATGGGGAGGTACTAGCTCCAACTCGGTTTTACAGTGAAAACTGCAGGAACTTCAAACCGGCACTAGGAAACAGACTGAGAAAGCAGAGAAAAAGTGTCTCCTGCAACCCGTTCCCTTGGTGCTAGATGAACGAACGTCTCTCCACTTGCTCAGTTCTGAGAGATAAGTGTGTGTGAAAGCCGTCCTTCACCTAGCTTGTTGGGAACACAAAGTTTCTTTTCAGTTGCCAACTCCATTCCATACATATGTATGGGGATGTACTAGCTCCAACTCGAATTTACAGTGAAAACTGCCGGAACTTCAAAACGGCACTAGGAAACAGACTGACAAAGCAGAGAAAAAGTGTCCCTGCATCCCGTTCCCTTGGTGCTAGATGAACGAACTTCTCTCCACTTGCTGAGTTCTGAGAGATAATTGTGTGTGAAAGACGTCCTTCACGTAGCTTGTTGGGAACACAAAGATACTTTTCAGTTGTAAACTCCATTCCATACATATATATGGGGAGGTACTAGCTCCAACTCGGTTTTACAGTGAAAACTGCAGGAACTTCAAACCGGCACTAGGAAACAGACTGAGAAAGCGGAGAAAAAGTGTCTCCTGCAACCCGTTCTCTTGGTGCTAGATGAACGAACGTCTCTCCACTTGCTCAGTTCTGAGAGATAAATGTGTGTGAAAGCCATCCTTCACCTAGCTTGTTGGGAACACAAAGTTTCTTTTCAGTTGCAAACTCCATTCCATACATGTATATGGGGAGGTACTAGCTCCAACTCGGTTTTAGAGTGAAAACTGCAGGTACTTCAAACCGGCACTAGGAAACAGACTGAGAAAGCAGAGAAAAAGTGTTCCTTGCAACCCGTTCCCTTGGTGCTTGATGAACGAACGTCTCTCCACTTGCTCAGTTCTGAGAGATAAGTGTGTGTGAAAGCCGTCCTTCACCTAGCTTGTTGGGAACACAAAGTTTCTTTTCAGTTGCAAACTCCATTCCATACATATATATGGGGAGGTACTAGCTCCAACCCGGTTTTACAGTGAAAACTGCAGGAACTTCAAACCGGCACTAGGAAACAGACTGAGAAAGCAGAGAAAAAGTGTCTCCTGCAACCCGTTCCATTGGTGCTAAATGAACGAACGTCTCTCCACTTCCTCAGTTCTGAGAGATAAGTGAGTGTGAAAGCCATCCTTCACCTAGCTTGTTGGGAACACAAAGATACTTTTCAGTTGTAAACTCCATTCCATACATATATATGGGGAGGTACTAGCTCCAACTCGCTTTTACAGTGAAAATTGCAGGAACATCAAACCGGCACTAGGAAACAGACTGAGAAAACAGAGAAAAAGTGTCTCCTGCAACCCGTTTCCTTGGTGCTAGATGAACGAACGTCTCTCCACTTGCTCAGTTCTGAGAGATAAGTGTGTGTGAAAGCCGTCCTTCACCTAGCTTGTTGGGAACACAAAGTTTCTTTTCAGTTGCAAACTCCATTCCATACATATATATGGGGAGGTACTAGCTCCAACTCGGTTTTACAGTGAAAACTGCAGGAACTTCAAAACGGCACTAGGAAACAGACTGAGAAAGCAGAGAAAAAGTGTCCCTGCATCCCGTTCCCTTGGTGCTAGATGAACGAACTTCTCTCCACTTGCTCAGTTCTGAGAGATAAGTGTGTGTGAAAGCCGTCCTTCACCTAGCTTGTTGGGAACACAAAGTTTCTTTTCAGTTGCAAACTCCATTCCATACATATATATAGGGAGGTACTAGCTCCAACTCGGTTTTTCAGTGAAAACTGCAGGAACTTCAAACCGGCACTAGGAAACAGACTGAGAAAGCAGAGAAAAAGTATCTCCTGCAACCCGTTCCCTTGGTGCTAGATGAACGAACGTCTCTCCACTTGCTCAGTTCTGAGAGATAAGTGTGTGTGAAAGCCGTCCTTCACCTAGCTTGTTGGGAACACAAAGTTTCTTTTCAGTTGCAAACTCCATTCCATACATATATATGGGGAGGTACAAGCTCCAACTCGGTTTTACAGTGAAAACTGCAGGAATTTCAAACCGGCACTAGGAAACAGACTGAGAAAGCAGAGAAAAAGTGTCTCCTGCAACCCGTTCCCTTGGTGCTAGATGAACGAACGTCTCTCCACTTGCTCAGTTCTGAGAGATAAGTGTGTGTGAAAGCCGTTCTTCACCTAGCTTGTTGGGAACACAAAGTTTCTTTTCAGTTGCAAACTCCATTCCATACATATATATGGGGAGGTACTAGCTCCAACTCGGTTTTTCAGTGAAAACTGCAGGAACTTCAAACCGGCACTAGGAAAGAGTCTGAGAAAGCAGAGAAAAAGTTTCCCTGCATCCCGTTCCCTTGGTCCTAGATGAACGAACGTCTCTCCACTTGCTGAGTTCCGAGAGATAAGTGTGTGTGTAAGCCGTCCTTATCCTAGCCTGTTGGGAACACAAAGTTTCTTTTTTGTTGCAAACCCCATTCCATAAATATATATGGGGAGGTACCAGCTCCAACTCGGTTTTACAGTGAAAACTGCAGGAACTTCGAACCGGCACTAGGAAACAGACTGAGAAAGCAGAGAAAAAGTGTCTCCTGCATCCCGTTCCCTTGGTGCTAGATGAACGAACGTCTCTCCACTTGCTCAGTTCTGAGAGATAAGTGTGTGTGAAAGCCGTCCTTCACCTAGCTTGTTGGGAACACAAAGTTTCTTTTCAGTTGCCAACTCCATTCCATACATATGTATGGGGATGTACTAGCTCCAACTCGGTTTTACAGTGAAAACTGCCGGAACTTCAAAACGGCACTAGGAAACAGACTGAGGAAGCAGAGAAAAAGTGTCCCTGCATCCCGTTCCCTTGGTGCTAGATGAACGAACGTCTCTCCACTTGCTCAGTTCTGAGAGATAAATGTGTGTGAAAGCCATCCTTCACCTAGCTTTTTGGGAACACAAAGTTTCTTTTCAGTTGCAAACTCCATTCCATACATGTATATGGGGAGGTACTAGCTCCAACTCGGTTTTACAGTGAAAACTGCAGGAACTTCAAACCGGCACTAGGAAACAGACTGAGAAAGCAGAGAAAAAGTGTCTCTTGCAACCCGTTCCCTTGGTGCTAGATGAACGATCGTCTCCCCACTTGCTCAGTTCTGAGAGATAAGTGTGTGTGAAAGCCGTCCTTCAACTAGCTTGTTGGGAACACAAAGTTTCTTTTCAGTTGCAAACTCCATTCCATACATATATATGGGGAGGTACTAGCTCCAACTCGGTTTTACAGTGAAAACTGCAGGAACTTCAAACCGGCACTAGGAAACAGATTGAGAAAGCAGAGAAAAAGTGTCTCCTGCAACCCGTTCCCTTGGTGCTAAATGAACGAACGTCTCTCCACTTGCTCAGTTCTGAGAGATAAGTGTGTGTGAAAGCCGTCCTTCACCTAGCTTGTTGGGAACACAAAGACTCTTTTCAGTTGTAAATTCCATTCCATACATATATATGGGGAGGTACAAGCTCCAACTCGGTTTTACAGTGAAAATTGCAGGAACTTCAAACCGGTACTAGGAAACAGACTGAGGAAACAGAGGAAAAGTGTCTCCTGCAACCCGTTTCATTGGTGCTAGATGAACGAACGTCTCTCCACTTGCTCAGTTCTGAGAGATAAGTGTGTGTGAAAGCCGTCCTTCACCTAGCTTGTTGGGAACACAAAGTTTCTTTTCAGTTGCAAACTCCATTCCATACATATATATGGGGAGGTACTAGCTCCAACTCGGTTTTACAGTGAAATCTGCAGGAACTTCAAAACGGCACTAGGAAACAGACTGAGAAAGCAGAGAAAAAGTGTCCCTGCATCCCATTCCATTGGTGCTAGATGAACGAACTTCTCTCCACTTGCTGAGTTCCGAGAGATACGTGTGTGTGAAAGCCGTCCTTCACCTAGCTTGTTGGGAACACAAAGTTTCTTTTTTGTTGCCAACCCAATTCCATACATATATATGGGGAGGTACTAGCTCCAACTCGGTTTTACAGTGAAAACTGCAGGAACTTCAAACCGGCACTAGGAAACAGACTGAGAAAGCAGAGAAAAAGTGTCTCCTGCAACCCGTTCACCTGGTGCTAGATGAATGAACGTCTCTCCACTTGCTCAGTTCTGAGAGATAAGTGTGTGTGAAAGCCGTCCTTCACATAGCTTGTTGGGAACACAAAGTTTCTATTCAGTTGCAAACTCCATTCCATACATATATATGGGGAGGTACTAGCTCCAACTCGGTTTTTCAGTGAAAACTGCAGGAACTTCAAACCGGCACTAGGAAACAGACTGAGAAAGCAGGGAAAAAGTGTCTCCTGCAACCCGTTCCCTTGGTGCTAGATGAACGAACGTCTCTCCACTTGCTCAGTTCTGGGAGATAAGTGTGTGTGAAAGCCGTCCTTCACCTAGCTTGTTGGGAACACAAAGTTTCTTTTCAGTTGCAAACTCCATTCCATACATATATATGGGGAGGTACTAGCTCCTACTCGGTTTTTCAGTGAAAACTGCAGGAACTTCAAACCGGCACTAGGAAAAAGACTGAGAAAGCAGAGAAAAGTGTCTCCTGCAACCCGTTCCCTTGGTGCTAGATGAACGAACGTCTCTCCACTTGCTCAGTTCTGAGAGATAAGTGTGTGTGAAAGCCGTCTTTCACCTAGCTTGTTGGGAACACAAAGTTTCTTTTCACTTGCAAACTCCATTCCATACATATATATGGGGAGGTACTAGCTCCAACTCGGTTTTACAGTGAAAACTGCAGGAACTTCAAACCGGCACTAGGAAACAGACTGAGAAAGCAGAGAAAAAGTGTCTCCTGCAACCCGTTCCCTTGGTGCTAGATGAACGAACGTCTCTCCACTTGCTCAGTTCTGAGAGATAAGTGTGTGTGAAAGCCGTCCTTCACCTAGCTTTTTGGGAACACAATGTTTCTTTTCAGTTGCAAACTCCATTCCATACATATATATGGGTTGGTACTAGCTCCAACTCGGTTTTACAGTGAAAACTGCAGGAACTTCAAACCGGCACTAGGAAACAGACTGAGAAAGCAGAGAAAAAGTTTCACCTGCAAACCGTTCCCTTGGTGCTAAATGAACGAACGTCTCTCCACTTGCTCAGTTCTGAGAGATAAGTGTGTGTGAAAGCCGTCCTTCAACTAGCTTGTTTCTAACACAAAGTTTCTTTTCAGTTGCAAACTCCATTCCATACATATATATGGGGAGGTACTAGCTCCAACTCGGTTTTACAGTGAAAACTGCAGGAACTTCAAACCGGCACTAGGAAACAGAATGAGAAAGCCGAGAAAAAGTGTCTCCTGCAACCCGTTCCCTTGGTGCTAGATGAACGAACGTCTCTCCACTTGCTCAGTTCTGAGAGATAAGTGTGTGTGAAAGCCGTCCTTCACCTAGCTTGTTGGGAACACAAAGTTTCTTTTTTGTTGCAAACCCCATTCCATACATATATATGGGGATGTACTAGCTCCAACCAGGTTTACAGTGAAAACTGCAGGAACTTCAAACCGGCACTAGGAAACAGACTGAGAAAGCAGAGAAAAAGTGTCTCCTGCAACCCGTTCCCTTGGTGCTAGATGAACGAACGTCTCTCCACTTGCTCAGTTCTGAGAGATAAGTGTGTGTGAAAGCCGTCCTTCACCTAGCTTGTTGGGAACACAAAGATTCTTTTCAGTTGTAAACTCCATTCCATACATATATATGGGGAGGTACTAGCTCCAACTCGGTTTTACAGTGAAAATTGCAGGAACTTCAAACCGGCACTAGGAAACAGACTGAGAAAGCAGAGAAAAAGTGTCTCCTGCAACCCGTTTCCTTGGTGCTAGATGAACGAACGTCTCTCCACTTGCTCAGTTCTGAGAGATAAGTGTGTGTGAAAGCCGTCCTTCACCTAGCTTGTTGGGAACACAAAGTTTCTTTTCAGTTGCAAACTCCATTCCATACATATATATGGGGAGGTACTAGCTCCAACTCGGTTTTACAGTGAAAACTGCAGGAACTTCAAAACGGCACTAGGAAACAGACTGAGAAAGCAGAGAAAAAGTGTCCCTGCATCCCGTTCACTTGGTGCTAGATGAACGAACTTCTCTCCTCTTGCTGAGTTCCGAGAGATAAGTGTGTGTGAAAGCCGTCCTTCACCTAGCTTGTTGGGAACACAAAGTTTCTTTTTTGTTGCCAACCCAATTCCATACATATATATGGGGAGGTACTAGCTGCAACTCGGTTTTACAGTGAAAACTGCAGGAACTTCAAACCGGCACTAGGAAACAGACTGAGAAAGCAGAGAAAAAGTGTCTCCTGCAACCCGTTCCCTTGGTGCTAGATGAACGAACGTCTCTCCACTTGCTCAGTTCTGAGAGATAAGTGTGTGTGAAAGCCGTCCTTCACCTAGCTTGTTGGGAACACAATGTTTCTTTTCAGTTGCAAACTCCATTCCATACATATATATGGGAAGTACTAGCTCCAACTCGGTTTTACAGTGAAAACTGCAGGAACTTCAAACCGGCACTAGGAAACAGACTGAGAAAGCAGGGAAAAAGTGTCTCCTGCAACCCGTTCCCTTGGTGCTAGATGAACGAACGTCTCTCCACTTGCTCAGTTCTGAGAGATAAGTGTGTGTGAAAGCCGTACTTCACCTAGCTTGTTGGGAAAACAAAGTTTCTTTTCAGTTGCAAACTCCATTCCATACATATATATGGGGAGGTACTAGCTCCTACTCGGTTTTTCAGTGAAAACTGCTGGAACTTCAAACCGGCACTAGGAAAAAGACTGAGAAAGCAGAGAAAAAGTGTCTCCTGCAACCCGTTCCCTTGTTGCTAGATCAACGAACGTCTCCACACTTGCTCAGTTCTGAGAGATAAGTGTGTGTGAAAGCCGTCCTTCACCTAGCTTGTTGGGAACACAAAGTTTCTTTTCACTTGCAAACTCCATTCCATACATATATATGGGTAGGTACTAGCTCCAACTCGGTTTTACAGTGAAAACTGCAGGAACTTCAAACCGGCACTAGGAAACAGACTGAGAAAGCAGAGAAAAAGTGTCTCCTGCAACCCGTTCCCTTGGTGCTAGATGAACGAACGTCTCTCCACTTGCTCAGTTCTGAGAGCTAAGTGTGTGTGAAACCCGTCCTTCACCTAGCTTTTTGGGAACACAATGTTTCTTTTCAGTTGCAAACTCCATTCCATACATATATATGGGTTGGTACTAGCTCCAACTCGGTTTTACAGTGAAAACTGCAGGAACTTCAAACCGGCACTAGGAAACAGACTGAGAAAGCAGAGAAAAAGTGTCTCCTGCAACCCGTTCCCTTGGTGCTAGATGAACGAACGTCTCTCCACTTGCTCAGTTCTGAGAGATAAGTGTGTGTGAAAGCCGTCCTTCACCTAGCTTGTTGGGAACACAAAGTTACTTTTCAGTTGCAAACTCCATTCCATACATATATATGGGGAGGTACTAGCTCCAACTCGGTTTTACAGTGAAAACTGCAGGAACTTCAAACCGGCACTAGGAAACAGAATGAGAAAGCCGAGAAAAAGTGTCTCCTGCAACCCGTTCCCTTGGTGCTAGATGAACGAACGTCTCTCCACTTGCTCAGTTCTGAGAGATAAGTGTGTGTGAAAGCCGTACTTCACCTAGCTTGTTGGGAACACAAAGTTTCTTTTCAGTTGCAAACTCCATTCCATACATATATATGGGGAGGTACTAGCTCCTACTCGGTTTTTCAGTGAAAACTGCAGGAACTTCAAACCGGCACTAGGAAAAAGACTGAGAAAGCAGAGAAAAAGTGTCTCCTGCAACCCGTTCCCTTGGTGCTAGATGAACGAACGTCTCTCCACTTGCTCAGTTCTGAGAGATAAGTGTGTGTGAAAGCCGTCCTTCACCTAGCTTGTTGGGAACACAAAGTTTCTTTTCACTTGCAATCTCCATTCCATACATATATATGGGGAGGTACTAGCTCCAACTCGGTTTTACAGTGACAACTGCAGGAACTTCAAACCGGCACTAGGAAACAGACTGAGAAAGCAGAGAAAAAGTGTCTCCTGCAACCCATTCCCTTGGTGCTAAATGAACGAACGTCTCTCCACTTGCTCAGTTCTGAGAGATTAGTGTGTGTGAAAGCCGTCCTTCACCTAGCTTTTTGGGAACACAATGTTTCTTTTCAGTTGCAAACTCCATTCCATACATATATATGGGTAGGTACTAGCTCCAACTCGGTTTTACAGTGAAAACTGCAGGAACTTCAAACCGGCACTAGGAAACAGACTGAGAAAGCAGAGAAAAAGTGTCTCCTGCAACCCGTTCCCTTGGTTCTAGATGAACGAACGTCTCTCCACTTGCTCAGTTCTGAGAGCTAAGTGTGTGTGAAAGCCGTCCTTCACCTAGCTTTTTGGGAACACAATGTTTCTTTTCAGTTGCAAACTCCATTCCATACATATATATGGGTTGGTACTAGCTCCAACTCGGTTTTACAGTGAAAACTGCAGGAACTTCAAACCGGCACTAGGAAACAGACTGAGAAAGCAGAGAAAAACTGTCTCCTGCAACCCGTTCCCTTGTGCTAAATGAACGAACGTCTCTCCACTTGCTCAGTTCTGAGAGATAAGTGTGTGTGAAAGCCGTCCTTCACCTAGCTTGTTGGGAACACAAAGTTTCTTTTCAGTTGCAAAATCCATTCCATACATATATATGGGGAGGTACTAGCTCCAACTCGGTTTTACAGTGAAAACTGCAGGAACTTCAAACCGGCACTAGGAAACAGAATGAGAAAGCCGAGAAAAAGTGTCTCCTGCAACCCGTTCCCTTGGTGCTAGATGAACGAACGTCTCTCCACTTGCTCAGTTCTGAGAGATAAGTGTGTGTGAAAGCCGTCCTTCACCTAGCTTGTTGGGAACACAAAGTTTCTTTTTTGTTGCAAACTCCATTCCATACATATATATGGGGAGGTACTAGCTCCAACTCGGTTTTACAGTGAAAACTGCAGGAACTTCAAACCGGCACTAGGAAACAGACTGAGAATTCAGAGAAAAAGTGTCTCCTGCAACCCGTTCCCTTGGTGCTAGATGAACGAACGTCTCTCCACTTGCTCAGTTCTGAGAGATAAGTGTGTGTGAAAGCCGTCCTTCACCTAGCTTGTTGGGAACACAAAGTTTCTTTTCAGTTGCAAACTCCATTCCATACATAAATATGGGGAGGTACTAGCTCCAACTCGGTTTTACAGTGAAAACTGCAGGAACTTCAAACCGGCACTAGGAAACAGAATGAGAAAGCCGAAAAAAAGTGTCTCCTGCAACCCGTTCCCTTGGTGCTAGATGAACGAACGTCTCTCCACTTGCTCAGTTCTGAGAGATAAGTGTGTGTGAAAGCCGTACTTCACCTAGCTTGTTGGGAACACAATGTTTCTTTTCAGTTGCAAACTCCATTCCATACATATATATGGGTTGGTACTAGCTCCAACTCTGTTTTTCAGTGAAAACTGCAGGAACTTCAAACCGGCACTAGGAAACAGACTGAGAAAGCAGAGAAAAAGTGTCTCCTGCAACCCGTTCCCTTGTGCTAAATGAACGAACGTCTCTACACTTGCTCAGTTCTGAGAGATAAGTGTGTGTGAAAGCCGTCCTTCACCTAGCTTGTTGGGAACACAAAGTTTCTTTTCAGTTGCAAACTCCATTCCATACATATATATGGGGAGGTACTAGCTCCAACTCGTTTTGACAGTGTAAACTGCAGGAACTTCAAACCGGCACTAGGAAACAGAATGAGAAAGCCGAGAAAAAGTGTCTCCTGCAACCCGTTCCCTTGGTGCTAGATGAACGAACGTCTCTCCACTTGCTCAGTTCTGAGAGATAAGTGTGTGTGAAAGCCGTCCTTCACCTAGCTTGTTGGGAACACAAAGTTTCTTTTTTGTTGCAAACCCCATTCCATACATATATATGGGGATGTACTAGCTCCAACCAGGTTTTACAGTGAAAACTGCAGGAACTTCAAACCGGCACTAGGAAACAGACTGAGAAAGCAGAGAAAAAGTGTCTCCTGCAACCCGTTCCATTGGTGCTAGATGAACGAACGTCTCTCCACTTGCTCAGTTCTGAGAGATAAGTGTGTGTGAAAGCCGTTCTTCACCTAGCTTTTTGGGAACACGAAGTTTCTTTTCAGTTGCAAACTCCATTCCATACATGTATATGTGGAGGTACTAGCTCCAACTCGGTTTGACAGTGTAAACTGCAGGAACTTCAAACCGGCACTAGGAAACAGACTGAGAAAGCCGAGAAAAAGTGTCTCCTGCAACCCGTTCCCTTGGTGCTAGATGAACGAACGTCTCTCCACTTACTCAGTTTTGAGAGATAAGTGTGTGTGAAAGCCGTCCTTCAACTAGCTTGTTGGGAACACAAAGTTTCTTTTCAGTTGCAAACTCCATTCCATACATATATATGGGGAGGTACTAGCTCCAACTCGGATTTACAGTGAAAACTGCAGGAACTTCAAACCGGCACTAGGAAACAGACTGGGAATTCAGAGAAAAAGTGTCTCCTGCATCCCGTTCCCTTGGTGCTAGATGAACGAACGTCTCTCCACTTGCTCAGTTCTGAGAGATAAGTGTGTGTGAAAGCCGTCCTTCACCTAGCTTGTTGGGAACACAAAGTTTCTTTTCAGTTGCAAACTCCATTCCATACATAAATATGGGGAGGTACTAGCTCCAACTCGGTTTTACAGTGAAAACTGCAGGAACTTCAAACCGGCACTAGGAAACAGACTGAGAAAGCAGAGAAAAAGTGTCTCCTGCAACCCGTTCCCTTGTGCTAAATGAACGAACGTCTCTCCACTTGCTCAGTTCTGAGAGATAAGTGTGTGTGAAAGCCGTCCTTCACCTAGCTTGTTTCTAACACAAAGTTTCTTTTCAGTTGCAAACTCCATTCCATACATATATATGGGGAGGTACTAGCTCCAACTCGGTTTTACAGTGAAAACTGCAGGAACTTCAAACCGGCACTAGGAAACAGAATGAGAAAGCCGAGAAAAAGTGTCTCCTGCAACCCGTTCCCTTGGTGCTAGATGAACGAACGTCTCTCCACTTGCTCATTTCTGAGAGATAAGTGTGTGTGAAAGCCGTCCTTCACCTAGCTTGTTGGGAACACAAAGTTTCTTTTTTGTTGCAAACCCCATTCCATACATATATATGGGGATGTACTAGCTCCAACCAGGTTTTACAGTGAAAACTGCAGGAACTTCAAACCGGCACTAGGAAACAGACTGAGAAAGCAGAGAAAAAGTGTCTCCTGCAACCGTTCCCTTGGTGCTAGATGAACGAACGTCTCTCCACTTGCTCAGTTCTGAGAGCTAAGTGTGTGTGAAAGCCGTCCTTCACCTAGCTTTTTGGGAACACGAAGTTTCTTTTCAGTTGCAAACTCCATTCCATACATGTATATGTGGAGGTACTAGCTCCAACTCGTTTTGACAGTGTAAACTGCAGGAACTTCAAACCGGCACTAGGAAACAGACTGAGAAAGCCGAGAAAAAGTATCTCCTGCAACCCGTTCCCTTGGTGCTAGATGAACGAACGTCTCTCCACTTGCTCAGTTTTGAGAGATAAGTGTGTGTGAAAGCCGTACTTCACCTAGCTTGTTGGGAACACAATGTTTCTTTTCAGTTGCAAACTCCATTCCATACATATATATGGGTTGGTACTAGCTCCAACTCGGTTTTTCAGTGAAAACTGCAGGAACTTCAAACCGGCACTAGGAAACAGACTGAGAAAGCAGAGAAAAAGTGTCTCCTGCAACCCGTTCCCTTGTGCTAAATGAACGAACGTCTCTCCACTTGCTCAGTTCTGAGAGATAAGTGTGTGTGAAAGCCGTCGTTCACCTAGCTTGTTTCTAACACAAAGTTTCTTTTCAGTTGCAAACTCCATTCCATACATATATATGGGGAGGTACTAGCTCCAACTCGGTTTTACAGTGAAAACTGCAGGAACTTCAAACCGGCACTAGGAAACAGAATGAGAAAGCCGAGAAAAAGTGTCTCCTGCAACCCGTTCCCTTGGTGCTAGATGAACGAACGTCTCTCCACTTGCTCAGTTCTGAGAGATAAGTGTGTGTGAAAGCCGTCCTTCACCTAGCTTGTTGGGAACACAAAGTTTCTTTTTTGTTGCAAACCCCAATCCATACATATATATGGGGATGTTGTAGCTCCAACCAGGTTTTACAGTGAAAACTGCAGGAACTTCAAACCGGCACTAGGAAACAGACTGAGAAAGCAGAGAAAAGTGTCTCCTGCAACCGTTCCCTTGGTGCTAGATGAACGAACGTCTCTCCACTTGCTCAGTTCTGAGAGCTAAGTGTGTGTGAAAGCCGTCCTTCACCTAGCTTGTTGGGAACACAATGTTTCTTTTCAGTTGCAAACTCCATTCCATACATATATATGGGTTGGTACTAGCTCCAACTCGGTTTTTCAGTGAAAACTGCAGGAACTTCAAACCGGCACTAGGAAACAGACTGAGAAAGCAGAGAAAAAGTGTCTCCTGCAACCCGTTCCCTTGTGCTAAATGAACGAACGTCTCTCCACTTGCTCAGTTCTGAGAGACAAGTGTGTGTGAAAGCCGTCCTTCACCTAGCTTGTTTCTAACACAAAGTTTCTTTTCAGTTGCAAACTCCATTCCATACATATATATGGGGAGGTACTAGCTCCAACTCGGTTTTACAGTGAAAACTGCAGGAACTTCAAACCGGCACTAGGAAACAGACTGAGAAAGCAGAGAAAAAGTGTCTCCTGCAACCCGTTCCCTTGGTGCTAGATGAACGAACGTCTCTCCACTTGCTCAGTTCTGAGAGATAAGTGTGTGTGAAAGCCGTCCTTCACCTAGCTTGTTGGGAACACAAAGTTTCTTTTTTGTTGCAAACCCCATTCCATACATATATATGGGGATGTACTAGCTCCAACCAGGTTTTACAGTGAAAACTGCAGGAACTTCAAACCGGCACTAGGAAACAGACTGAGAAAGCAGAGAAAAAGTGTCTCCTGCAACCGTTCCCTTGGTGCTAGATGAACGAACGTCTCTCCACTTGCTCAGTTCTGAGAGCTAAGTGTGTGTGAAAGCCGTCCTTCACCTAGCTTTTTGGGAACACAATGTTTCTTTTCAGTTGCAAACTCCATTCCATACATATATATGGGTTGGTACTAGCTCCAAATCGGTTTTACAGTGAAAACTGCAGGAACTTCAAACCGGCACTAGGAAACAGACTGAGAAAGCAGAGAAAAAGTGTCTCCTGCAACCCGTTCCCTTGTGCTAAATGAACGAACGTCTCTCCACTTGCTCAGTTCTGAGAGATAAGTGTGTGTGAAAGCCGTCCTTCACCTAGCTTGTTTCTAACACAAAGTTTCTTTTCAGTTGCAAACTCCATTCCATACATATATATGGGGAGGTACTAGCTCCAACTCGGTTTTACAGTGAAAACTGCAGGAACTTCAAACCGGCACTAGGAAACAGAATGAGAAAGCCGAGAAAAAGTGTCTCCTGCAACCCGTTCCCTTGGTGCTAGATGAACGAACGTCTCTCCACTTGCTCAGTTCTGAGAGATAAGTGTGTGTGAAAGCCGTCCTTCACCTAGCTTTTTGGGAACACGAAGTTTCTTTTCAGTTGCAAACTCCATTCCATACATGTATATGTGGAGGTACTAGCTCCAACTCGGTTTGACAGTGTAAACTGCAGGAACTTCAAACCGTCACTAGGAAACAGACTGAGAAAGCAGAGAAAAAGTGTCTCCTGCAACCCGTTCCCTTGGTGCTAGATGAACGAACGTCTCTCCACTTGCTCAGTTCTGAGAGATAAGTGTGTGTGAAAGCCGTACTTCACCTAGCTTGTTGGGAACACAATGTTTCTTTTCAGTTGCAAACTCCATTCCATACATATATATGAGTTGGTACTAGCTCCAACTAGGTTTTACAGTGAAAACTGCAGGAACTTCAAACCGGCACTAGGAAACAGAATGAGAAAGCCGAGAAAAAGTGTCTCCTGCAACCCGTTCCCTTGGTGCTAGATGAACGAACGTCTCTCCACTTGCTCAGTTCTGAGAGATAAGTGTGTGTGAAAGCCGTCCTTCACCTAGCTTTTTGGGAACACGAAGTTTCTTTTCAGTTGCAAACTCCATTCCATACATGTATATGTGGAGGTACTAGCTCCAACTCGGTTTGACAGTGTAAACTGCAGGAACTTCAAACCGGCACTAGGAAACAGACTGAGAAAGCCGAGAAAAAGTGTCTCCTGCAACCCGTTCCCTTGGTGCTAGATGAACGAACGTCTCTCCACTTGCTCAGTTCTGAGAGATAAGTGTGTGTGAAAGCCGTACTTCACCTAGCTTGTTGGGAACACAATGTTTCTTTTCAGTTGCAAACTCCATTCCATACATATATATGGGTTGGTACTAGCTCCAACTCGGTTTTACAGTGAAAACTGCAGGAACTTCAAACCGGCACTAGGAAACAGACTGAGAAAGCAGAGAAAAAGTGTCTCCTGCAACCCGTTCCCTTGTGCTAAATGAACGAACGTCTCTCCACTTGCTCAGTTCTGAGAGATAAGTGTGTGTGAAAGCCGTCCTTCACCTAGCTTGTTGGGAACACAAAGTTTCTTTTCAGTTGCAAACTCCATTCCATACATATATATGGGGAGGTACTAGCTCCAACTCGGTTTTACAGTGAAAACTGCAGGAACTTCAAACCGGCACTAGGAAACAGAATGAGAAAGCAGAGAAAAAGTGTCTCCTGCAACCCGTTCCCTTGGTGCTAGATGAACGAACGTCTCTCCACTTGCTCAGTTCTGAGAGATAAGTGTGTGTGAAAGCCGTCCTTCACCTAGCTTTTTGGGAACACGAAGTTTCTTTTCAGTTGCAAACTCCATTCCATACATGTATATGTGGAGGTACTAGCTCCAACTCGGTTTGACAGTGTAAACTGCAGGAACTTCAAACCGGCACTAGGAAACAGACTGAGAAAGCCGAGAAAAAGTGTCTCCTGCAACCCGTTCCCTTGGTGCTAGATGAACGAACGTCTCTCCACTTGCTCAGTTCTGAGAGATAAGTGTGTGTGAAAGCCGTCCTTCACCTAGCTTGTTTCTAACACAAAGTTTCTTTTCAGTTGCAAACTCCATTCCATACATATATATGGGGAGGTACTAGCTCCAACTCGGTTTTACAGTGAAAACTGCAGGAACTTCAAACCGGCACTAGGAAACAGAATGAGAAAGCCGAGAAAAAGTGTCTCCTGCAACCCGTTCCCTTGGTGCTAGATGAACGAACGTCTCTCCACTTGCTCAGTTCTGAGAGATAAGTGTGTGTGAAAGCCGTCCTTCACCTAGCTTGTTGGGAACACAAAGTTTCTTTTCAGTTGCAAACTCCATTCCATACATATATATGGGGAGGTACTAGCTCCAACTCGGTTTTACAGTGAAATCTGCAGGAACTTCAAAACGGCACTAGGAAACAGACTGAGAAAGCAGAGAAAAAGTGTCCCTGCATCCCATTCCATTGGTGCTAGATGAACGAACTTCTCTCCACTTGCTGAGTTCCGAGAGATACGTGTGTGTGAAAGCCGTCCTTCACCTAGCTTGTTGGGAACACAAAGTTTCTTTTTTGTTGCCAACCCAATTCCATACATATATATGGGGAGGTACTAGCTCCAACTCGGTTTTACAGTGAAAACTGCAGGAACTTCAAACCGGCACTAGGAAACAGACTGAGAAAGCAGAGAAAAAGTGTCTCCTGCAACCCGTTCACTTGGTGCTAGATGAATGAACGTCTCTCCACTTGCTCAGTTCTGAGAGATAAGTGTGTGTGAAAGCCGTCCTTCACATAGCTTGTTGGGAACACAAAGTTTCTATTCAGTTGCAAACTCCATTCCATACATATATATGGGGAGGTACTAGCTCCAACTCGGTTTTTCAGTGAAAACTGCAGGAACTTCAAACCGGCACTAGGAAACAGACTGAGAAAGCAGGGAAAAAGTGTCTCCTGCAACCCGTTCCCTTGGTGCTAGATGAACGAACGTCTCTCCACTTGCTCAGTTCTGGGAGATAAGTGTGTGTGAAAGCCGTCCTTCACCTAGCTTGTTGGGAACACAAAGTTTCTTTTCAGTTGCAAACTCCATTCCATACATATATATGGGGAGGTACTAGCTCCTACTCGGTTTTTCAGTGAAAACTGCAGGAACTTCAAACCGGCACTAGGAAAAAGTCTGAGAAAGCAGAGAAAAGTGTCTCCTGCAACCCGTTCCCTTGGTGCTAGATGAACGAACGTCTCTCCACTTGCTCAGTTCTGAGAGATAAGTGTGTGTGAAAGCCGTCTTTCACCTAGCTTGTTGGGAACACAAAGTTTCTTTTCACTTGCAAACTCCATTCCATACATATATATGGGGAGGTACTAGCTCCAACTCGGTTTTACAGTGAAAACTGCAGGAACTTCAAACCGGCACTAGGAAACAGACTGAGAAAGCAGAGAAAAAGTGTCTCCTGCAACCCGTTCCCTTGGTGCTAGATGAACGAACGTCTCTCCACTTGCTCAGTTCTGAGAGATAAGTGTGTGTGAAAGCCGTCCTTCACCTAGCTTTTTGGGAACACAATGTTTCTTTTCAGTTGCAAACTCCATTCCATACATATATATGGGTTGGTACTAGCTCCAACTCGGTTTTACAGTGAAAACTGCAGGAACTTCAAACCGGCACTAGGAAACAGACTGAGAAAGCAGAGAAAAAGTTTCCCCTGCAAACCGTTCCCTTGGTGCTAAATGAACGAACGTCTCTCCACTTGCTCAGTTCTGAGAGATAAGTGTGTGTGAAAGCCGTCCTTCAACTAGCTTGTTTCTAACACAAAGTTTCTTTTCAGTTGCAAACTCCATTCCATACATATATATGGGGAGGTACTAGCTCCAACTCGGTTTTACAGTGAAAACTGCAGGAACTTCAAACCGGCACTAGGAAACAGAATGAGAAAGCCGAGAAAAAGTGTCTCCTGCAACCCGTTCCCTTGGTGCTAGATGAACGAACGTCTCTCCACTTGCTCAGTTCTGAGAGATAAGTGTGTGTGAAAGCCGTCCTTCACCTAGCTTGTTGGGAACACAAAGTTTCTTTTTTGTTGCAAACCCCATTCCATACATATATATGGGGATGTACTAGCTCCAACCAGGTTTACAGTGAAAACTGCAGGAACTTCAAACCGGCACTAGGAAACAGACTGAGAAAGCAGAGAAAAAGTGTCTCCTGCAACCCGTTCCCTTGGTGCTAGATGAACGAACGTCTCTCCACTTGCTCAGTTCTGAGAGATAAGTGTGTGTGAAAGCCGTCCTTCACCTAGCTTGTTGGGAACACAAAGATTCTTTTCAGTTGTAAACTCCATTCCATACATATATATGGGGAGGTACTAGCTCCAACTCGGTTTTACAGTGAAAATTGCAGGAACTTCAAACCGGCACTAGGAAACAGACTGAGAAAGCAGAGAAAAAGTGTCTCCTGCAACCCGTTTCCTTGGTGCTAGATGAACGAACGTCTCTCCACTTGCTCAGTTCTGAGAGATAAGTGTGTGTGAAAGCCGTCCTTCACCTAGCTTGTTGGGAACACAAAGTTTCTTTTCAGTTGCAAACTCCATTCCATACATATATATGGGGAGGTACTAGCTCCAACTCGGTTTTACAGTGAAAACTGCAGGAACTTCAAAACGGCACTAGGAAACAGACTGAGAAAGCAGAGAAAAAGTGTCCCTGCATCCCGTTCACTTGGTGCTAGATGAACGAACTTCTCTCCTCTTGCTGAGTTCCGAGAGATAAGTGTGTGTGAAAGCCGTCCTTCACCTAGCTTGTTGGGAACACAAAGTTTCTTTTTTGTTGCCAACCCAATTCCATACATATATATGGGGAGGTACTAGCTGCAACTCGGTTTTACAGTGAAAACTGCAGGAACTTCAAACCGGCACTAGGAAACAGACTGAGAAAGCAGAGAAAAAGTGTCTCCTGCAACCCGTTCCCTTGGTGCTAGATGAACGAACGTCTCTCCACTTGCTCAGTTCTGAGAGATAAGTGTGTGTGAAAGCCGTCCTTCACCTAGCTTGTTGGGAACACAATGTTTCTTTTCAGTTGCAAACTCCATTCCATACATATATATGGGAAGTACTAGCTCCAACTCGGTTTTTCAGTGAAAACTGCAGGAACTTCAAACCGGCACTAGGAAACAGACTGAGAAAGCAGGGAAAAAGTGTCTCCTGCAACCCGTTCCCTTGGTGCTAGATGAACGAACGTCTCTCCACTTGCTCAGTTCTGAGAGATAAGTGTGTGTGAAAGCCGTACTTCACCTAGCTTGTTGGGAAAACAAAGTTTCTTTTCAGTTGCAAACTCCATTCCATACATATATATGGGGAGGTACTAGCTCCTACTCGGTTTTTCAGTGAAAACTGCTGGAACTTCAAACCGGCACTAGGAAAAAGACTGAGAAAGCAGAGAAAAAGTGTCTCCTGCAACCCGTTCCCTTGTTGCTAGATCAACGAACGTCTCCACACTTGCTCAGTTCTGAGAGATAAGTGTGTGTGAAAGCCGTCCTTCACCTAGCTTGTTGGGAACACAAAGTTTCTTTTCACTTGCAAACTCCATTCCATACATATATATGGGTAGGTACTAGCTCCAACTCGGTTTTACAGTGAAAACTGCAGGAACTTCAAACCGGCACTAGGAAACAGACTGAGAAAGCAGAGAAAAAGTGTCTCCTGCAACCCGTTCCCTTGGTGCTAGATGAACGAACGTCTCTCCACTTGCTCAGTTCTGAGAGCTAAGTGTGTGTGAAACCCGTCCTTCACCTAGCTTTTTGGGAACACAATGTTTCTTTTCAGTTGCAAACTCCATTCCATACATATATATGGGTTGGTACTAGCTCCAACTCGGTTTTACAGTGAAAACTGCAGGAACTTCAAACCGGCACTAGGAAACAGACTGAGAAAGCAGAGAAAAAGTGTCTCCTGCAACCCGTTCCCTTGGTGCTAGATGAACGAACGTCTCTCCACTTGCTCAGTTCTGAGAGATAAGTGTGTGTGAAAGCCGTCCTTCACCTAGCTTGTTGGGAACACAAAGTTACTTTTCAGTTGCAAACTCCATTCCATACATATATATGGGGAGGTACTAGCTCCAACTCGGTTTTACAGTGAAAACTGCAGGAACTTCAAACCGGCACTAGGAAACAGAATGAGAAAGCCGAGAAAAAGTGTCTCCTGCAACCCGTTCCCTTGGTGCTAGATGAACGAACGTCTCTCCACTTGCTCAGTTCTGAGAGATAAGTGTGTGTGAAAGCCGTACTTCACCTAGCTTGTTGGGAACACAAAGTTTCTTTTCAGTTGCAAACTCCATTCCATACATATATATGGGGAGGTACTAGCTCCTACTCGGTTTTTCAGTGAAAACTGCAGGAACTTCAAACCGGCACTAGGAAAAAGACTGAGAAAGCAGAGAAAAAGTGTCTCCTGCAACCCGTTCCCTTGGTGCTAGATGAACGAACGTCTCTCCACTTGCTCAGTTCTGAGAGATAAGTGTGTGTGAAAGCCGTCCTTCACCTAGCTTGTTGGGAACACAAAGTTTCTTTTCACTTGCAATCTCCATTCCATACATATATATGGGGAGGTACTAGCTCCAACTCGGTTTTACAGTGACAACTGCAGGAACTTCAAACCGGCACTAGGAAACAGACTGAGAAAGCAGAGAAAAAGTGTCTCCTGCAACCCATTCCCTTGGTGCTAAATGAACGAACGTCTCTCCACTTGCTCAGTTCTGAGAGATTAGTGTGTGTGAAAGCCGTCCTTCACCTAGCTTTTTGGGAACACAATGTTTCTTTTCAGTTGCAAACTCCATTCCATACATATATATGGGTAGGTACTAGCTCCAACTCGGTTTTACAGTGAAAACTGCAGGAACTTCAAACCGGCACTAGGAAACAGACTGAGAAAGCAGAGAAAAAGTGTCTCCTGCAACCCGTTCCCTTGGTTCTAGATGAACGAACGTCTCTCCACTTGCTCAGTTCTGAGAGCTAAGTGTGTGTGAAAGCCGTCCTTCACCTAGCTTTTTGGGAACACAATGTTTCTTTTCAGTTGCAAACTCCATTCCATACATATATATGGGTTGGTACTAGCTCCAACTCGGTTTTACAGTGAAAACTGCAGGAACTTCAAACCGGCACTAGGAAACAGACTGAGAAAGCAGAGAAAAACTGTCTCCTGCAACCCGTTCCCTTGTGCTAAATGAACGAACGTCTCTCCACTTGCTCAGTTCTGAGAGATAAGTGTGTGTGAAAGCCGTCCTTCACCTAGCTTGTTGGGAACACAAAGTTTCTTTTCAGTTGCAAAATCCATTCCATACATATATATGGGGAGGTACTAGCTCCAACTCGGTTTTACAGTGAAAACTGCAGGAACTTCAAACCGGCACTAGGAAACAGAATGAGAAAGCCGAGAAAAAGTGTCTCCTGCAACCCGTTCCCTTGGTGCTAGATGAACGAACGTCTCTCCACTTGCTCAGTTCTGAGAGATAAGTGTGTGTGAAAGCCGTCCTTCACCTAGCTTTTTGGGAACACGAAGTTTCTATTCAGTTGCAAACTCCATTCCATACATGTATATGTGGAGGTACTAGCTCCAACTCGGTTTGACAGTGTAAACTGCAGGAACTTCAAACCGGCACTAGGAAACAGACTGAGAAAGCCGAGAAAAAGTGTCTCCTGCAACCCGTTCCCTTGGTGCTAGATGAACGAACGTCTCTCCACTTGCTCAGTTCTGAGAGATAAGTGTGTGTGAAAGCCGTACTTCACCTAGCTTGTTGGGAACACGAAGTTTCTTTTCAGTTGCAAACTCCATTCCATACATGTATATGTGGAGGTACTAGCTCCAACTCGGTTTGACAGTGTAAACTGCAGGAACTTCAAACCGGCACTAGGAAACAGACTGAGAAAGCCGAGAAAAAGTGTCTCCTTCAACCCGTTCCCTTGGTGCTAGATGAACGAACGTCTCTCCACTTGCTCAGTTCTGAGAGATAAGTGTGTGTGAAAGCCGTACTTCACCTAGCTTGTTGGGAACACGAAGTTTCTTTTCAGTTGCAAACTCCATTCCATACATGTATATGTGGAGGTACTAGCTCCAACTCGGTTTGACAGTGTAAACTGCAGGAACTTCAAACCGGCACTAGGAAACAGACTGAGAAAGCCGAGAAAAAGTGTCTCCTGCAACCCGTTCCCTTGGTGCTAGATGAACGAACGTCTCTCCACTTGCTCAGTTCTGAGAGATAAGTGTGTGTGAAAGCCGTACTTCACCTAGCTTGTTGGGAACACAATGTTTCTTTTCAGTTGCAAACTCCATTCCATACATATATATGGGTTGGTACTAGCTCCAACTCGGTTTTTCAGTGAAAACTGCAGGAACTTCAAACCGGCACTAGGAAACAGACTGAGAAAGCAGAGAAAAAGTGTCTCCTGCAACCCGTTCCCTTGTGCTAAATGAACGAACGTCTCTCCACTTGCTCAGTTCTGAGAGATAAGTGTGTGTGAAAGCCGTCCTTCACCTAGCTTGTTTCTAACACAAAGTTTCTTTTCAGTTGCAAACTCCATTCCATACATATATATGGGGAGGTACTAGCTCCAACTCGGTTTTACAGTGAAAACTGCAGGAACTTCAAACCGGCACTAGGAAACAGAATGAGAAAGCCGAGAAAAAGTGTCTCCTGCAACCCGTTCCCTTGGTGCTAGATGAACGAACGTCTCTCCACTTGCTCAGTTCTGAGAGATAAGTGTGTGTGAAAGCCGTACTTCACCTAGCTTGTTTCTAACACAAAGTTTCTTTTCAGTTGCAAACTCCATTCCATACATCTATATGGGGATTTACTAGCTCCAACTCGGTTTTACAGTGAAAACTGCAGGAACTTCAAACCGGCACTAGGAAACAGAATGAGAAAGCCGAGAAAAAGTGTCTCCTGCAACCCGTTCCCTTGGTGCTAGATGAACGAAAGTCTCTCCACTTGCTCAGTTCTGAGAGATAAGTGTGTGTGAAAGCCGTCCTTCACCTAGCTTTTTGGGAACACGAAGTTTCTTTTCAGTTGCAAACTCCATTCCATACATGTATATGTGGAGGTACTAGCTCCAACTCGGTTTGACAGTGTAAACTGCAGGAACTTCAAACCGGCACTAGGAAACAGACTGAGAAAGCCGAGAAAAAGTGTCTCCTGCAACCCGTTCCCTTGGTGCTAGATGAACGAACGTCTCTCCACTTGCTCAGTTCTGAGAGATAAGTGTGTGTGAAAGCCGTCCTTCACCTAGCTTTTTGGGAACACGAAGTTTCTTTTCAGTTGCAAACTCCATTCCATACATATATATGGGGAGGTACTAGCTCCAACTCGGTTTTACAGTGAAAACTGCAGGAACTTCAAACCGGCACTAGGAAACAGACTGAGAATTCAGAGAAAAAGTGTCTCCTGCATCCCGTTCCCTTGGTGCTAGATGAACGAACGTCTCTCCACTTGCTCAGTTCTGAGAGATAAGTGTGTGTGAAAGCCGTCCTTCACCTAGCTTGTTGGGAACACAAAGTTTCTTTTCAGTTGCAAACTCCATTCCATACATAAATATGGGGAGGTACTAGCTCCAACTCGGTTTTACAGTGAAAACTGCAGGAACTTCAAACCGGCACTAGGAAACAGAATGAGAAAGCCGAGAAAAAGTGTCTCCTGCAACCCGTTCCCTTGGTGCTAGATGAACGAACGTCTCTCCACTTGCTCAGTTCTGAGAGATAAGTGTGTGTGAAAGCCGTACTTCACCTAGCTTGTTGGGAACACAATGTTTCTTTTCAGTTGCAAACTCCATTACATACATATATATGGGTTGGTACTAGCTCCAACTCGGTTTTTCAGTGAAAACTGCAGGAACTTCAAACCGGCACTAGGAAACAGACTGAGAAAGCAGAGAAAAAGTGTCTCCTGCAACCCGTTCCCTTGTGCTAAATGAACGAACGTCTCTCCACTTGCTCAGTTCTGAGAGATAAGTGTGTGTGAAAGCCGTCCTTCACCTAGCTTGTTTCTAACACAAAGTTTCTTTTCAGTTGCAAACTCCATTCCATACATATATATGGGGAGGTACTAGCTCCAACTCGGTTTTACAGTGAAAACTGCAGGAACTTCAAACCGGCACTAGGAAACAGAATGAGAAAGCCGAGAAAAAGTGTCTCCTGCAACCCGTTCCTTTGGTGCTAGATGAACGAACGTCTCTCCACTTGCTCAGTTCTGAGAGATAAGTGTGTGTGAAAGCCGTCCTTCACCTAGCTTGTTGGGAACACAAAGTTTCTTTTTTGTTGCAAACCTCATTCCATACATATATATGGGGATGTACTAGCTCCAACCAGGTTTTACAGTGAAAACTGCAGGAACTTCAAACCGGCACTAGGAAACAGACTGAGAAAGCAGAGAAAAAGTGTCTCCTGCAACCCGTTCCCTTGGTGCTAGATGAACGAACGTCTCTCCACTTACTCAGTTCTGAAGAGATAAGTGTGTGTGAAAGCCGTCCTTCAACTAGCTTGTTGGGAACACAAAGTTTCTTTTCAGTTGCAAACTCCATTCCATACATATATATGGGGAGGTACTAGCTCCAACTCGGTTTTACAGTGAAAACTGCAGGAACTTCAAACCGGCACTAGGAAACAGACTGAGAAAGCAGAGAAAAAGTGTCTCCTGCATCCCGTTCCCTTGGTGCTAGATGAACGAACGTCTCTCCACTTGCTCAGTTCTGAGAGATAAGTGTGTGTGAAAGCCGTCCTTCACCTAGCTTGTTGGGAACACAAAGTTTCTTTTCAGTTGCAAACTCCATTCCATACATATATATGGGGAGGTACTAGCTCCCACTCGGTTTTACAGTGAAAAATGCAGGAACTTCAAACCGGCACTAGGAAACAGACTGAGAAAGCAGAGAAAAAGTGTCTCCTGCAACCCGTTCCATTGGTGCTATATGAACGAACGTCTCTCCACTTGCTCAGTTCTGAGAGATAAGTGTGTGTGAAAGCCGTCCTTCACCTAGCTTGTTGGGAACACAAAGTTTCTTTTCAGTTGCAAACTACATTCCATACATATATATGGGGAGGTACTAGCTCCAAATCGGTTTTTCAGTGAAAACTGCAGGAACTTCAAACCGGCACTAGGAAACAGACTGAGAAAGCAGAGAAAAAGTGTCTCCTGCAACCCGTTCCCTTGGTGCAGGATGAACGAACGTCTCTCCACTTGCTCAGTTCTGAGAGATAAATGTGTGTGAAAGCCGTACTTCACCTAGCTTGTTGGGAACACAAAGTTTCTTTTCAGTTGCAAACACCATTCCATATATATATATGGGGAGGTACTAGCTCCAACACTGTTTTACAGTGAAATCTGCAGGAAATTCTAACCGGCACTAGGAAACAGACTGAGAAAGCAGAGAAAAAGTGTCTCCTGCAACCCGTTCCCTTGGTTCTAGATGAACGAACGTCTCTCCACTTGCTCAGTTCTGAGAGATAAGTGTGTGTGAAAGCCGTCCTTCACCTAGGTTGTTGGGAACACAAAGTTTCTTTTCAGTTGCAAACTCCATTCCATACATATATATGGGGAGGTACTAGCTCCAACTCTGTTTTACAGTGAAAACTGCAGGAACTTCAAAACGGCATTAGGAAACAAACTGAGAATGCAGAGAAAAAGTGTCCCTGCATCCCGTTCCCTTGGTCCTAAATGAACGAACGTCTCTCCACTTGCTGAGTTCCGCGAGATATGTGTGTGTGTAAGCCTTCCTTAACCTAGCCTGTTGGGAACACAAAGTTTCTTTTTTGTTGCAAATCCCATTCCATAAATATATATGGGGATGTACTAGCTCCAACTCGGTTTTACAGTGAAAACTGCAGGAACTTCAAACCGGCACTAGGAAACAGACTGAGAAAGCAGAGAAAAAGTGTCTCCTGCAACCCGTTCCCTTGGTGCTAGATGAACGAACGTCTCTCCACTTGCTCAGTTCTGAGAGATAAGTGTGTGTGAAAGCCGTCCTTCACCTAGCTTGTTGGGAACACAAAGTTTCTTTTCAGTTGCAAACTCCATTCCATACATATATATGGGGAGGTACTAGCTCCAACTCGGTTTTACAGTGAAAACTGCAGGAACTTCAAACCGGCACTAGGAAACAGACTGAGAAAGCAAAGAAAAAGTGTCTCCTGCAAACCGTTCCCTTGGTGCTAGATGAACGAACGTCTCTCCACTTGCTCAGTTCTGAGAGATTAGTGTGCGTAAAAGCCGTCCTTCACCTAGCTTGTTGGGAACACAAAGTTTCTTTTCAGTTGCAAACTCCATTCCATACATATATATGGGGAGGTACTAGCTCCAACTCGGTTTTACAGTAAAAACTGCAGGAACTTCAAGACGGCACTAGGAAACAAACTGAGAAAGCAGAGAAAAAGAGTCCCTGCATCCCGTTCACTTGGTCCTAGATGAACGAACGTTTCTCCACTTGCTGAGTTCCGAGAGATATGTGTGTGTGTAAGCCGTCCTTAACCTAGCTTGTTGGGAACAGAAAGTTTCTTTTCAGTTGCAAACTCCATTCCATACATGTATATGGGGAGGTACTAGCTCCAACTCGGTTTTACAGTGAAAACTGCAGGAACTTCAAACAGGCACTAGGAAACAGACTGAGAAAGCAGAGAAAAATTGTCTCCTGCAACCCTTTCCCTTGGTGCTAGATGAACGAACGTCTCTCCACTTGCTCAGTTCTGAGAGATAAGTGTGTGTGAAAGCCGTCCTTCACCTAGCTTGTTGGGAACACAAAGTTTCTTTTCACTTGCAAACTCCATTCCATACATATATATGGGGAGGTACTAGCTCCAACTCGGTTTTACAGTGAAAACTGCAGGAACTTCAAACCGGCACTAGGAAACAGACTGAGAAAGCAGAGAAAAAGTGTCTCCTGCAACCCGTTCCCTTGGTGCTAGATGAACGAACGTCTCTCCACTTGCTCAGTTCTGAGAGCTAAGTGTGTGTGAAAGCCGTCCTTCACCTAGCTTTTTGGGAACACAATGTTTCTTTTAAGTTGCAAACTCCATTCCATACATGTATATGGGTAGGTCCTAGCTCCAACTCGGTTTTACAGTGAAAACTGCAGGAACTTCAAACCGGCACTAGGAAACAGACTGAGAAAGCAGAGAAAAAGTGTCTCCTGCAACCCGTTCCCTTGGTGCTAGATGAACGAACGTCTCTCCACTTGCTCAGTTCTGAGAGATAAGTGTGTGTGAAAGCCGTCCTTCACCTAGCTTGTTGGGAACACAAAGTTTCTTTTCACTTGCAAACTCCATTCCATACATATATATGGGGAGGTACTAGCTCCAACTCGGTTTTACAGTGAAAACTGCAGGAACTTCAAACCGGCACTAGGAAACAGACTGAGAAAGCAGAGAAAAAGTGTCTCCTGCAACCCGTTCCCTTGGTGCTAGATGAACGAACGTCTCTCCACTTGCTCAGTTCTGAGAGCTAAGTGTGTGTGAAAGCCGTCCTTCACCTAGCTTTTTGGGAACACAATGTTTCTTTTCAGTTGCAAACTCCATTCCATACATATATATGGGTAGGTACTAGCTCCAACTAGGTTTTACAGTGAAAACTGCAGGAACTTCAAACCGGCACTAGGAAACAGACTGAGAAAGCAGAGAAAAAGTGTCTCCTGCATCCCGTTCCCTTGGTGCTAGATGAACGAACGTCTCTCCACTTGCTCAGTTCTGAGAGATAAGTGTGTGTGAAAGCCGTCCTTCACCTAGCTTTTTGGGAACACGAAGTTTCTTTTCAGTTGCAAACTCCATTCCATACATGTATATGTGGAGGTACTAGCTCCAACTCGTTTTGACAGTGTAAACTGCAGGAACTTCAAACCGGCACTAGGAAACAGACTGAGAAAGCCGAGAAAAAGTGTCTCCTGCAACCCGTTCCCTTGGTGCTAGATGAACGAACGTCTCTCCACTTACTCAGTTCTGAGAGATAAGTGTGTGTGAAAGACGTCCTTCAACTAGCTTGTTGGGAACACAAAGTTTCTTTTCAGTTGCAAACTCCATTCCATACATATATATGGGGAGGTACTAGCTCCAACTCTGTTTTACAGTGAAAACTGCAGGAACTTCAAAACGGCATTAGGAAACAAACTGAGAATGCAGAGAAAAAGTGTCCCTGCATCCCGTTCCCTTGGTCCTAAATGAACGAACGTCTCTCCACTTGCTGAGTTCCGCGAGATATGTGTGTGTGTAAGCCTTCCTTAACCTAGCCTGTTGGGAACACAAAGTTTCTTTTTTGTTGCAAATCCCATTCCATAAATATATATGGGGATGTACTAGCTCCAACTCGGTTTTACAGTGAAAACTGCAGGAACTTCAAACCGGCACTAGGAAACAGACTGAGAAAGCAGAGAAAAAGTGTCTCCTGCAACCCGTTCCCTTGGTGCTAGATGAACGAACGTCTCTCCACTTGCTCAGTTCTGAGAGATAAGTGTGTGTGAAAGCCGTCCTTCACCTAGCTTGTTGGGAACACAAAGTTTCTTTTCAGTTGCAAACTCCATTCCATACATATATATGGGGAGGTACTAGCTCCAACTCGGTTTTACAGTGAAAACTGCAGGAACTTCAAACCGGCACTAGGAAACAGACTGAGAAAGCAAAGAAAAAGTGTCTCCTGCAAACCGTTCCCTTGGTGCTAGATGAACGAACGTCTCTCCACTTGCTCAGTTCTGAGAGATTAGTGTGCGTAAAAGCCGTCCTTCACCTAGCTTGTTGGGAACACAAAGTTTCTTTTCAGTTGCAAACTCCATTCCATACATATATATGGGGAGGTACTAGCTCCAACTCGGTTTTACAGTAAAAACTGCAGGAACTTCAAGACGGCACTAGGAAACAAACTGAGAAAGCAGAGAAAAAGAGTCCCTGCATCCCGTTCACTTGGTCCTAGATGAACGAACGTTTCTCCACTTGCTGAGTTCCGAGAGATATGTGTGTGTGTAAGCCGTCCTTAACCTAGCTTGTTGGGAACAGAAAGTTTCTTTTCAGTTGCAAACTCCATTCCATACATGTATATGGGGAGGTACTAGCTCCAACTCGGTTTTACAGTGAAAACTGCAGGAACTTCAAACAGGCACTAGGAAACAGACTGAGAAAGCAGAGAAAAATTGTCTCCTGCAACCCTTTCCCTTGGTGCTAGATGAACGAACGTCTCTCCACTTGCTCAGTTCTGAGAGATAAGTGTGTGTGAAAGCCGTCCTTCACCTAGCTTGTTGGGAACACAAAGTTTCTTTTCACTTGCAAACTCCATTCCATACATATATATGGGGAGGTACTAGCTCCAACTCGGTTTTACAGTGAAAACTGCAGGAACTTCAAACCGGCACTAGGAAACAGACTGAGAAAGCAGAGAAAAAGTGTCTCCTGCAACCCGTTCCCTTGGTGCTAGATGAACGAACGTCTCTCCACTTGCTCAGTTCTGAGAGCTAAGTGTGTGTGAAAGCCGTCCTTCACCTAGCTTTTTGGGAACACAATGTTTCTTTTAAGTTGCAAACTCCATTCCATACATGTATATGGGTAGGTCCTAGCTCCAACTCGGTTTTACAGTGAAAACTGCAGGAACTTCAAACCGGCACTAGGAAACAGACTGAGAAAGCAGAGAAAAAGTGTCTCCTGCAACCCGTTCCCTTGGTGCTAGATGAACGAACGTCTCTCCACTTGCTCAGTTCTGAGAGATAAGTGTGTGTGAAAGCCGTCCTTCACCTAGCTTGTTGGGAACACAAAGTTTCTTTTCACTTGCAAACTCCATTCCATACATATATATGGGGAGGTACTAGCTCCAACTCGGTTTTACAGTGAAAACTGCAGGAACTTCAAACCGGCACTAGGAAACAGACTGAGAAAGCAGAGAAAAAGTGTCTCCTGCAACCCGTTCCCTTGGTGCTAGATGAACGAACGTCTCTCCACTTGCTCAGTTCTGAGAGCTAAGTGTGTGTGAAAGCCGTCCTTCACCTAGCTTTTTGGGAACACAATGTTTCTTTTCAGTTGCAAACTCCATTCCATACATATATATGGGTAGGTACTAGCTCCAACTAGGTTTTACAGTGAAAACTGCAGGAACTTCAAACCGGCACTAGGAAACAGACTGAGAAAGCAGAGAAAAAGTGTCTCCTGCATCCCGTTCCCTTGGTGCTAGATGAACGAACGTCTCTCCACTTGCTCAGTTCTGAGAGATAAGTGTGTGTGAAAGCCGTCCTTCACCTAGCTTTTTGGGAACACGAAGTTTCTTTTCAGTTGCAAACTCCATTCCATACATGTATATGTGGAGGTACTAGCTCCAACTCGTTTTGACAGTGTAAACTGCAGGAACTTCAAACCGGCACTAGGAAACAGACTGAGAAAGCCGAGAAAAAGTGTCTCCTGCAACCCGTTCCCTTGGTGCTAGATGAACGAACGTCTCTCCACTTACTCAGTTCTGAGAGATAAGTGTGTGTGAAAGACGTCCTTCAACTAGCTTGTTGGGAACACAAAGTTTCTTTTCAGTTGCAAACTCCATTCCATACATATATATGGGGAGGTACTAGCTCCAACTCGGTTTTACAGTGAAAACTGCAGGAACTTCAAACCGGCACTAGGAAACAGACTGAGAAAGCAGAGAAAAAGTGTCTCCTGCATCCCGTTCCTTGGTGCTAGATGAACGAACGTCTCTCCACTTGCTCAGTTCTGAGAGATAAGTGTGTGTGAAAGCCGTCCTTCACCTAGCTTGTTGGGAACACAAAGTTTCTTTTCAGTTGCAAACTCCATTCCATACATATATATGGGGAGGTACTAGCTCCAACTCGGTTTTACAGTGAAAACTGCAGGAACTTCAAACCGGCACTAGGAAACAGACTGAGAAAGCAGAGAAAAAGTGTCTCCTGCAACCCGTTCCCTTGGTGCTAGATGAACGAACGTCTCTCCACTTGCTCAGTTCTGAGAGATAAGTGTGTGTGAAAGCCGTACTTCACCTAGCTTGTTGGGAACACAAAGTTTCTTTTCAGTTGCAAACTCCATTCCATACATATATATGGGGAGGTACTAGCTCCAACTCGGTTTTACAGTGAAAACTGCAGGAACTTCAAACCGGCACTAGGAAACAGACTGAGAAATCAAAGAAAAAGTGTCTCCTGCAAACCGTTCCCTTGGTGCTAGATGAACGAACGTCTCTCCACTTGCTCAGTTCTGAGAGATTAGTGTGCGTAAAAGCCGTCCTTCACCTAGCTTGTTGGGAACACAAAGTTTCTTTTCAGTTGCAAACTCCATTCCATACATATATATGGGGAGGTACTAGCTCCAACTCGGTTTTACAGTAAAAACTGCAGGAACTTCAAGACGGCATTAGGAAACAAACTGAGAAAGCAGAGAAAAAGAGTCCCTGCATCCCGTTCACTTGGTCCTAGATGAACGAACGTTTCTCCACTTGCTGAGTTCCGAGAGATATGTGTGTGTGTAAGCCGTCCTTAACCTAGCTTGTTGGGAACAGAAAGTTTCTTTTCAGTTGCAAACTCCATTCCATACATGTATATGGGGAGGTACTATCTCCAACTCGGTTTTACAGTGAAAACTGCAGGAACTTCAAACAGGCACTAGGAAACAGACTGAGAAAGCAGAGAAAAATTGTCTCCTGCAACCCTTTCCCTTGGTGCTAGATGAACGAACGTCTCTCCACTTGCTCAGTTCTGAGAGATAAGTGTGTGTGAAAGACGTCCTTCACCTAGCTTGTTGGGAACACAAAGTTTCTTTTCACTTGCAAACTCCATTCCATACATATATATGGGGAGGTACTAGCTCCAACTCGGTTTTACAGTGAAAACTGCAGGAACTTCAAAACGGCACTAGGAAACAGACTGAGAAAGCAGAGAAAAAGTGTCTCCTGCAACCCGTTCCCTTGGTGCTAGATGAACGAACGTCTCTCCACTTGCTCAGTTCTGAGAGCTAAGTGTGTGTGAAAGCCGCCCTTCACCTAGCTTTTTGGGAACACAATGTTTCTTTTAAGTTGCAAACTCCATTCCATACATGGATATGGGTAGGTCCTAGCTCCAACTCGGTTTTACAGTGAAAACTGCAGGAACTTCAAACCGGCACTAGGAAACAGACTGAGAAAGCAGAGAAAAAGTGTCTCCTGCAACCCGTTCCCTTGGTGCTAGATGAACGAACGTCTCTCCACTTGCTCAGTTCTGAGAGATAAGTGTGTGTGAAAGCCGTCCTTCACCTAGCTTGTTGGGAACACAAAGTTTCTTTTCACTTGCAAACTCCATTCCATACATATATATGGGGAGGTACTAGCTCCAACTCGGTTTTACAGTGAAAACTGCAGGAACTTCAAACCGGCACTAGGAAACAGACTGAGAAAGCAGAGAAAAAGTGTCTCCTGCAACCCGTTCCCTTGGTGCTAGATGAACGAACGTCTCTCCACTTGCTCAGTTCTGAGAGTTAAGTGTGTGTGAAAGCCGTCCTTCACCTAGCTTTTTGGGAACACAATGTTTCTTTTCAGTTGCAAACTCCATTCCATACATATATATGGGTAGGTACTAGCTCCAACTCGGTTTTACAGTGAAAACTGCAAGAACTTCAAACCGGCACTAGGAAACAGACTGAGAAAGCAGAGAAAAAGTGTCTCCTGCAACCCGTTCCCTTGGTGCTAGATGAACGAACGTCTCTCCACTTGCTCAGTTCTGAGAACTAAGTGTGTGTGAAAGCCGTCCTTCACCTAGCTTTTTGGGAACACAATGTTTCTTTTAAGTAGCAAACTCCATTCCATACATGTATATGTGGAGGTACTAGCTCCAACTCGGTTTGACTGTGTAAACTGCAGGAACTTCAAACCGGCACTAGGAAACAGACTGAGAAAGCCGAGAAAAAGTGTCTCCTGCAACCCGTTCCCTTGGTGCTAGATGAACGAACGTCTCTCCACTTACTCAGTTCTGAGAGATAAGTGTGTGTGAAAGACGTCCTTCAACTAGCTTGTTGGGAACACAAAGTTTCTTTTCAGTTGCAAACTCCATTCCATACATATATATGGGGAGGTACTAGCTCCAACTCTGTTTTACAGTGAAAACTGCAGGAACTTCAAACCGGCACTAGGAAACATACTGAGAATTCAGAGAAAAAGTGTCTCCTGCATCCCGTTCCCTTGGTGCTAGATGAACGAACGTCTCTCCACTTGCTCAGTTCTGAGAGATAAGTGTGTGTGAAAGCCGTACTTCACCTAGCTTGTTGGGAACACAAAGTTTCTTTTCAGTTGCAAACTCCATTCCATACATATATATGGGGAGGTACTAGCTCCAACTCGGTTTTACAGTGAAAACTGCAGGAACTTCAAACCGGCACTAGGAAACAGACTGAGAAAGCAGAGAAAAAGTGTCTCCTGCAACCCGTTCCCTTGGTGCTAAATGAACGAACGTCTCTCCACTTGCTCAGTTCTGAGAGATAAGTGTGTGTGAAAGCCGTCCTTCACCTAGCTTGTTGGGAACACAAAGTTTCTTTTCACTTGCAAACTCCATTCCATACATATATATGGGGAGGTACTAGCTCCAACTCGGTTTTACAGTGAAAACTGCAGGAACTTCAAACCGGCACTAGGAAACAGACTGAGAAAGCAGAGAAAAAGTGTCTCCTGCAACCCGTTCCCTTGGTGCTAGATGAACGAACGTCTCTCCACTTGCTCAGTTCTGAGAGATAAGTGTGTGTGAAAGCCGTCCTTCACCTAGCTTTTTGGGAACACAATGTTTCTTTTAAGTTGCAAACTCCATTCCATACATTTATATGTGTAGGTCCTAGCTCCAACTCGGTTTTACCGTGAAAACTGCAGGAACTTCAATCCGGCACTAGGAAACAGACTGAGAAAGCAGAGAAAAAGTGTCTCCTGCAACCCGTTCCCTTGGTGCTAGATGAACGAACGTCTCTCCACTTGCTCAGTTCTGAGAGATAAGTGTGTGTGAAAGCCGTCCTTCACCTAGCTTGTTGGGAACACAAAGTTTCTTTTCACTTGCAAACTCCATTCCATACATATATATGGGGAGGTACTAGCTCCAACTCGGTTTTACAGTGAAAACTGCAGGAACTTCAAACCGGCACTAGGAAACAGACTGAGAAAGCAGAGAAAAAGTGTCTCCTGCAACCCGTTCCCTTGGTGCTAGATGAACGAACGTCTCTCCACTTGCTCAGTTCTGAGAGCTAAGTGTGTGTGAAAGCCGTCCTTCACCTAGCTTTTTGGGAACACAATGTTTCTTTTCAGTTGCAAACTCCATTCCATACACATATATGGGGAAGTACTAGCTCCAACTCGGTTTTACAGTGAAAACTGCAGGAACTTCATACCGGCACTAGGAAACAGAATGAGAAAGCCGAGAAAAAGTGTATCCTGCAACCCGTTCCCTTGGTGCTAGATGAACGAACGTCTCTCCACTTGCTCAGTTCTGAGAGATAAGTGTGTGTGAAAGCCGTACTTCACCTAGCTTGTTGGGAACACAAAGTTTCTTTTTTGTTGCAATCCCCATTCCATACATATATATGGGGATGTACAAGCTCCAAACCGATTTTACAGTGAAAACTGCAGGAACTTCAAACCGGCACTAGGAAACAGACTGAGAAAGCAGAGAAAAAGTGGCTCCTGCAACCCGTTCCCTTGGTGCTAGATGAACGAACGTCTCTCCACTTGCTCAGTTCTGAGAGATAAGTGTGTGTGAAAGCCTTCCTTCACCTAGCTTTTTGGGAACACGAAGTTTCTTTTCAGTTGCAAACTCCATTCCATACATGTATATGTGGAGGTACTAGCTCCAACTCGTTTTGACAGTGTAAACTGCAGGAACTTCAAACCGGCACTAGGAAACATACTGAGAAAGACGAGAAAAAGTGTCTCCTGCAACCCGTTCCCTTGGTGCTAGATGAACGAACGTCTCTCCACTTACTCAGTTCTGAGAGATAAGTGTGTGTGAAAGACGTCCTTCAACTAGCTTGTTGGGAACACAAAGTTTCTTTTCAGTTGCAAACTCCATTCCATACATATATATGGGGAGGTACTAGCTCCAACTCGGTTTTACAGTGAAAAAAGCAGGAACTTCAAACCGGCACTAGGAAACAGACTGAGAATTCAGAGAAAAAGTGTCTCCTGCATCCCGTTCCCTTGGTGCTAGATGAACGAACGTCTCTCCACTTGCTCAGTTCTGAGAGATAAGTGTGTGTGAAAGCCGTCCTTCACCAAGCTTGTTGGGAACACAAAGTTTCTTTTCAGTTGCAAACTCCATTCCATACATATATATGGGGAGGTACTAGCTCCAACTCGGTTTTACAGTGAAAACTGCAGGAACTTCAAACCGGCACTAGGAAACAGACTGAGAAAGCAGAGAAAAAGTGTCTCCTGCAACCCGTTCCATTGGTGCTATATGAACGAACGTCTCTCCACTTGCTCAGTTCTGAGAGATAAGTGTGTGTGAAAGCCGTCCTTCACCTAGCTTGTTGGGAACACAAAGTTTCTTTTCAGTTGCAAACTACATTCCATACATATATATGGGGAGGTACTAGCTCCAAATCGGTTTTTCAGTGAAAACTACAGGAACTTCAAACCGGCACTAGGAAACAGACTGAGAAAGCAGAGACAAAGTGTCTCCTGCAACCCGTTCCCTTGGTGCAGGATGAACGAACGTCTCTCCACTTGCTCAGTTCTGAGAGATAAATGTGTGTGAAAGCCGTCCTTCACCTAGCTTGTTGGGAACACAAAGTTTCTTTTCAGTTGCAAACACCATTCCATACATATATATGGGGAGGTACTAGCTCCAACTCTGTTTTACAGTGAAATCTGCAGGAAATTCTAACCGGCACTAGGAAACAGACTGAGAAAGCAGAGAAAAAGTGTCTCCTGCAACCCGTTCCCTTGGTGCTAGATGAACGAACGTCTCTCCACTTGCTCAGTTCTGAGAGATAAGTGTGTGTGAAAGCCGTCCTTCACCTAGCTTGTTGGGAACACAAAGTTTCTTTTCAGTTGCAAACTCCATTCCATACATATATATGGGGAGGTACTAGCTCCAACTCTGTTTTACAGTGAAAACTGCAGGAACTTCAAAACGGCATTAGGAAACAAACTGAGAATGCAGAGAAAATGTGTCCCTGCATCCCGTTCCCTTGGTCCTAGATGAACGAACGTCTCTCCACTTGCTGAGTTCCGAGAGATATGTGTGTGTGTAAGCCTTCCTTAACCTAGCCTGTTGGGAACACAAAGTTTCTTTTTTGTTGCAAATCCCATTCCATAAATATATATGGGGATGTACTAGCTCCAACTCGGTTTTACAGTGAAAACTGCAGGAACTTCAAACCGGCACTAGGAAACAGACTGAGAAAGCAGAGAAAAAGTGTCTCCTGCAACCCGTTCCCTCGGTGCTAGATGAACGAACGTCTCTCCACTTGCTCAGTTCTGAGAGATAAGTGTGTGTGAAAGCCGTCCTTCACCTAGCTTGTTGGGAACACAAAGTTTCTTTTCAGTTGCAAACTCCATTCCATACATATATAAGGGGAGGTAATAGCTCCAACTCGGTTTTACAGTGAAAACTGCAGGAACTTCAAACCGGCACTAGGAAACAGACTGAGAAAGCAAAGAAAAAGTGTCTCCTGCAAACCGTTCCCTTGGTGCTAGATGAACGAACGTCTCTCCACTTGCTCAGTTCTGAGAGATTAGTGTGCGTGAAAGCCGTCCTTCAACTAGCTTGTTGGGAACACAAATTTTCTTTTCAGTTGCAAACTCCATTCAATACATATATATGGGGAGGTACTAGCTCCAACTCGGTTTTACAGCAAAAACTGCAGGAACTTCAAAACGGCACTAGGAAACAAACTGAGAAAGCAGAGAAAAAGAGTCAATGCATCCCGTTCACTTGGTCCTAGATGAACGAACGTTTCTCCACTTGCTGAGTTCCGAGAGATATGTGTGTGTGTAAGCCGTCCTTAACCTAGCTTGTTGGGAACAGAAAGTTTCTTTTCAGTTGCAAACTCCATTACATACATGTATATGGGGAGGTACTAGCTCCAACTCGGTTTTACAGTGAAAACTGCAGGATCTTCAAACAGGCACTAGGAAACAGACTGAGAAAGCAGAGAAAAAGTGTCTCCTGCAACCCGTTCCCTTGGTGCTAGATGAACGAACGTCTCTCCACTTGCTCAGTTCTGAGAGATAAGTGTGTGTGAAAGCCGTCCTTCACCTAGCTTGTTGGGAACACAAAGTTTCTTTTCACTTGCAAACTCCATTCCATACATATATATGGGGAGGTACTAGCTCCAACTCGGTTTTACAGTGAAAACTGCAGGAACTTCAAACCGGCACTAGGAAACAGACTGAGAAAGCAGAGAAAAAGTGTCTCCTGCAACCCGTTCCCTTGGTGCTAGATGAACGAACGTCTCTCCACTTGCTCAGTTCTGAGAGCTAAGTGTGTGTGAAAGCCGTCCTTCACCTAGCTTGTTGGGAACACAATGTTTCTTTTCAGTTGCAAACTCCATTCCATACATATATATGGGTAGGTACTAGCTCCAACTCGGTTTTACAGTGAAAACTGCAGGAACTTCAAACCGGCACTAGGAAACAGACTGAGAAAGCAGAGAAAAAGTGTCTCCTGCAACCCGTTCCCTTGGTGCTAAATGAACGAACGTCTCTCCACTTGCTCAGTTCTGAGAGATAAGTGTGTGTGAAAGCCGTCCTTCACCTAGCTTGTTGCTAACACAAAGTTTCTTTTCAGTTGCAAACTCCATTCCATACATATATATGGGGAGGTACTAGCTCCAACTCGGTTTTACAGTGAAAACTGCAGGAACTTCATACCGGCACTAGGAAACAGAATGAGAAAGCCGAGAATAAGTGTATCCTGCAACCCGTTCCCTTGGTGCTAGATGAACGAACGTCTCTCCACTTGCTCAGTTCTGAGAGATAAGTGTGTGTGAAAGCCGTCCTTCACCTAGCTTGTTGGGAACACAAAGTTTCTTTTCAGTTGCAAACTCCATTCCATACATATATATGGGGAGGTTCTAGCTCCAAATCGGTTTTACAGTGAAAACTGCAGGAACTTCAAACCGGCACTAGGAAACAGACTGAGAAATCAGAGAAAAAATGTCTCCTGCATCCCGTTCCCTTGGTGCTAGATGAACGAACGTCTCTCCACTTGCTCAGTTCTGAGAGATAAGTGTGTGTGAAAGCCGTCCTTCACCTAGCTTGTTGGGAACACAAAGTTTCTTTTCAGTTGCAAACTCCATTCCATACATATATATGGGGAGGTACTATCTCCAACTCGGTTTTACAGTGAAAACTGCAGGAACTTCAAACCGGCACTAGGAAACAGACTGAGAAGCAGAGAAAAAGTGTCTCCTGCAACCCGTTCCCTTGGTGCTAGATGAACGAACGTCTCTCCACTTGCTCAGTTCTGAGAGATAAGTGTGTGTGAAAGCCGTCCTTCACCTAGCTTGTTGGGAACACAAAGTTTCTTTTCAGTTGCAAATTCCATTCCATACATATATATGGGTAGGTACTAGCTCCAACTCGGTTTTACAGTGAAAACTGCAGGAACTTCAAACCGGCACTAGGAAACAGACTGAGAAAGCCGAGAAAAAGTGTCTCCTACAACCCTTTCCCTTGGTGCTAGATGAACAACGTCTCTCCACTTGCTCAGTTCTGAGAGATAAGTGTGTGTGAAAGCCGTCCTTCACCTAGCATGTTGGGAACACAAAGTTTCTTTTCTGTTGCAAACTCCATTCCATACATATATACGGGGAGGTACAAGCTCCAACTCGGTTTTACAGTAAAAATGCAGGAACTTCAAAACGGCACTAGGAAACAAACTGAGAAAGCAGAGTAAAAGAGTCCCTGCATCCCGTTCACTTGGTCCTAGATGAACGAACGTTTCTCCACTTGCTGAGTTCCGAGAGATATTTGTGTGTGTAAGCCGTCCTTAACCTAGCTTGTTGGGAACAGAAAGTTTCTTTTCAGTTGCAAACTCCATTCCATACATGTATATGGGGAGGTACTATCTCCAACTCGGTTTTACACTGAAAACTGCAGGAACTTCAAACCGGCACTAGGAAACAGACTGAGAAAGCAGAGAAAAAGTCTCTCCTGCAACCCGTTCCCTTGGTGCTAGATGAACGAACGTCTCTCCACTTGCTCAGTTCTGAGAGATAAATTTGTGTGAAAGCCGTCCTTCACCTAGCTTGTTGGGAACACAAAGATTCTTTTCACTTGCAAACTCCATTCCATAAATATATATGGGGAGGTACTAGCTCCAACTCGGTTTTACAGTGAAAACTGCAGGAACTTCAAACCGGCACTAGGAAACAGACTGAGAAAGCAGAGAAAAAGTGTCTCCTGCAACCGGTTCCCTTGGTGCTAGATGAACGAACGTCTCTCCACTTGCTCAGTTCTGAGAGATAAGTGTGTGTGAAAGCCGTACTTCACCTAGCTTTTTGGGAACACAATGTTTCTTTTAAGTTGCAAACAACATTCCATACATGTATATGGGGAGGTACTAGCTCCAACTCGGTTTTACAGTGAAAACTGCAGGAACTTCAAACCGGCACTAGGAAACAGACTGAGAAAGCAGAGAAAAAGTGTCTCCTGCAACCCGTTCCCTTGGTGCTAGATGAACGAACGTCTCTCCACTTGCTCAGTACTGAGAGCTAAGTGTGTGTGAAAGCCGTCCTTCACCTAGCTTTTTGGGAACACAATGTTTCTTTTCAGTTGCAAACTCCATTCCATACATATATATGGGTAGGTACTAGCTCCAACTCGGTTTTACAGTGAAAACTGCAGGAACTTCAAACCGGCACTAGGAAACAGACTGAGAAAGCAGAGAAAAAGTGTCTCCTGCAACCCGTTCCCTTGGTGCTAGATGAACGAACGTCTCTCCACTTGCTCAGTTCTGAGAGATAAGTGTGTGTGAAAGCCGTCCTTCACCTAGCTTGTTGGGAACACAAAGTTTCTTTTTTGTTGCAATCCCCATTCCATACATATATATGGGGATGTACTAGCTCCAAACCGGTTTTACAGTGAAAACTGCAGGAACTTCAAACCGGCACTAGGAAACAGACTGAGAAAGCAGAGAAAAAGTGTCTCCTGCAACCCGTTCCCTTGGTGCTAGATGAACGAACGTCTCTCCACTTGCTCAGTTCTGAGAGATAAGTGTGTGTGAAAGCCGTCCTTCAACTAGCTTGTTGGGAACACAAAGTTTCTTTTCAGTTGCAAACTCCATTCCATAAATATATATGGGGAGGTACTAGCTCCAACTCGGTTTTACAGTGAAAACTGCATTAACATCAAACCGGCACTAGGAAACAGACGGAGAAATCAGAGAAAAAATGTCTCCTGCATCCCGTTCCCTTGGTGCTAGATGAACGAACGTCTCTCCACTTGCTCAGTTCTGAGAGATAAGTGTGTGTGAAAGCCGTCCTTCACCTAGCTTGTTGGGAACACAAAGATTCTTTTCAGTTGCAAACTCCATTCCATACATATATATGGGGAGGTACTACCTCCAACTCGGTTTTACAGGGAAAACTGCAGGAACTTCAAACCGGCACTAGGAAACAGACTGAGAAAGCAGAGAAAAAGTGTCTCCTGCAACCCGTTCCCTTGGTGCTATATGAACGAACGTCTCTCCACTTGCTCAGTTCTGAGAGATAAGTGTGTGTGAAAGCCGTCCTTCAACTAGCTTGTTGGGAACACAAAGTTTCTTTTCAGTTGCAAACTCCATTCCATACATATATATGGGGAGGTACTAGCTCCAACTCGGTTTTACAGTGAAAACTGCAGGAACTTCAAACCGGCACTAGGAAACAGACTGAGAAATCAGAGAAAAAGATTCTCCTGCATCCCGTTCCCTTGGTGCTAGATGAACGAACGTCTCTCCACTTGCTCAGTTCTGAGAGATAAGTGTGTGTGAAAGCCGTCCTTCACCTAGCTTGTTGGGAACACAAAGTTTCTTTTCAGTTGCAAACTCCATTCCATACATATATATGGGGGGGTACTAACTCCAACTCGGTTTTACAGTGAAAACTGCAGGAACATCAAACCGGCACTAGGAAACAGAGTGAGAAAGCCGAGAAAAAGTGTCTCCTGCAACCCGTTCCCTTGGTGCTAGATGAACGAACGTCTCTCCACTTGCTCAGTTCTGAGAGATAAGTGTGTGTGAAAGCCGTCCTTCACCTAGCTTGTAGGGAACACAAAGTTTCTTTTCAGTTGCAAACTCCATTCCATACATATATATGGGGAGGTACTAGCTCCAAATCGGTTTTTCAGTGAAAACTGCAGCAACTTCAAACCGGCACTAGGAAACAGACTGAGAAAGCATAGAAAAAGTGTCTCCTGCAACCCGTTCCCTTGGTGCAGGATGAACGAACGTCTCTCCACTTACTCATTTCTGAGAGATAAGTGTGTGTGAAAGCCGTCCTTCACCTAGCTTGTTGAGAACACAAAGTTTCTTTTCAGTTGCAAACTCCATTCCATACATATATATGGGTAGGTACTAGCTCCAACTCGGTTTTACAGTAAAATCTGCAGGAAATTCTAACCGGCACTAGGAAACAGACTGAGAAAGCAGAGAAAAAGTGTCTCCTGCAACCCGTTCCCTTGGTGCTAGATGAACGAACGTCTCTCCACTTGCTCAGTTCTGAGAGATAAGTGTGTGTGAAAGCCGTCCTTCACCTAGCTTTTTGGGAACACAAAGTTTCTTTTCAGTTGCAAACTCCATTCCATACATATATATGGGGAGGTACGAGCTCCAACTCGGTTTTACAGTGAAAACTGCAGGAACATCAAAACGGCATTAGGAAACAAACTGAGAAAGCAGAGAAAAAGTGTCCCTGCATCCCGTTCCCTTGGTCCTAGATGAACGAACGTCTCTCCACTTGCTGAGTTCCGAGAGATATGTGTGTGTGTAAGCCTTCCTTAACCTAGCCTGTTGGGAACACAAAGTTTCTTTTTTGTTGCAAATCCCATTCCATAAATATATATGGGGATGTACTAGCTCCAACTCGGTTTTACAGTGAAAACTGTAGGAACATCAAACCGGCACTAGGAAACAGACTGAGAAAGCAGAGAAAAAGTGTCTCCTGCATCCCGTTCCCTCGGTGCTAGATGAACGAACGTCTCTCCACTTGCTCAGTTCTGAGAGATAAGTGTGTGTGAAAGCCGTCCTTCACCTAGCTTGTTGGGAACACAAAGTTTCTTTTCAGTTGCAAACTCCATTCCATACATATATATGGGGAGGTACTAGCTCCAACTCGGTTTTACAGTGAAAACTGCAGGAACTTCAAACCGGCACTAGGAAACAGACTGAGAAAGCAGAGAAAAAGTGTCTCCTGCAACCCGTTCCCTTGGTGCTAGATGAACGAACGTCTCTCCACTTGGTCAGTTCTGAGAGATAAGTGTGTGTGAAAGCCGTCCTTCACCTAGCTTATTGGGAACACAAAGTTTCTTTTCAGTTGCAAACTCCATTCCATACATATATATGGGGAGGTTCTAGCTCCAACTCGGTTTTACAGTGAAAACTGCAGGAACTTCAAACCGGCACTAGGAAACAAACTGAGAAAGCAGAGAAAAAGTGTCTCCTGCAACCCGTTCCCTTGGTGCTAGATGAACGAACGTCTCTCCACTTGCTCAGTTCTGAGAGATAAGTGTGTGTGAAAGCCGTCCTTCACCTAGCTTGTTGGGAACACAAAGTTTCTTTTTTGTTGCAATCCCCATTCCATACATATATATGGGGATGTACTAGCTCCAAACCGGTTTTACAGTGAAAACTGCAGGAACTTCAAACCGGCACTAGGAAACAGAATGAGAAAGCAGAGAAAAAGTGTCTCCTGCAACCCGTTCCCTTGGTGCTAGATGAACGAACGTCTCTCCACTTGCTCAGTTCTGAGAGATAAGTGTGTGTGAAAGCAGTCCTTCACCTAGCTTTTTGGGAACACGAAGTTTCTTTTCAGTTGCAAACTCCAATCCATACATGTATATGTGGAGGTACTAGCTCCAACTCGGTTTGACAGTGTAAACTGCAGGAACTTCAAACCGGCACTAGGAAACAGACTGAGAAAGTCGAGAAAAAGTGTCTCCTGCAACCCGTTCCCTTGGTGCTAGATGAACGAACGTCTCTCCACTTACTCAGTTCTGAGAGATAAGTGTGTGTGAAAGCCGTCCTTCAACTAGCTTGTTGGGAACACAAAGTTTCTTTTCAGTTGCAAACTCCATTCCATACATATATATGGGGAGGTACTAGCTCCAACTCGGTTTTACAGTGAAAACTGCAGGAACTTCAAACCGGCACTAGGAAACAGACTGAGAAATCAGAGAAAAAATGTCTCCTGCATCCCATTCCCTTGGTGCTATATGAACGAACGTCTCTCCACTTGCTCAGTTCTGAGAGATAAGTGTGTGTGAAAGCCGTCCTTCACCTAGCTTGTTGGGAACACAAAGTTTCTTTTCAGTTGCAAACTCCATTCCATACATATATATGGGGAGGTACTAGCTCCAACTCGGTTTTACAGTGAAAACTGCAGGAACTTCAAACCGGCACTAGGAAACAGACTGAGAAAGCAGAGAAAAAGTGTCTCCTGCAACCCGTTCCCTTGGTGCTAGATGAACGAACGTCTCTCCACTTGCTCAGTTCTGAGTGATAAGTGTGTGTGAAAGCCGTCCTTCACCTAGCTTGTTGGGAACACATAGTTTCTTTTCAGTTGCAAACTCCATTCCATACATATATATGGGGAGGTACTAACTCCAACTCGGTTTTACAGTGAAAACTGCAGGAACTTCAAACCGGCACTAGGAAACAGAGTGAGAAAGCCGAGAAAAAGTGTCTCCTGCAACCCGTTCCCTTGGTGCTAGATGAACGAACGTCTCTCCACTTGCTCAGTTCTGAGAGATAAGTGTGTGTGAAAGCCGTCCTTCACATAGCTTGTAGGGAACACAAAGTTTCTTTTCAGTTGCAAACTCCATTCCATACATATATATGGGGAGGTACTAGCTCCAAATCGGTTTTTCAGTGAAAACTGCAGGAACTTCAAACCGGCACTAGGAAACAGACTGAGAAAGCATAGAAAAAGTGTCTCCTGCAACCCGTTCCCTTGGTGCAGGATGAACGAACGTCTCTCCACTTACTCACTTCTGAGAGATAAGTGTGTGTGAAAGCCGTCCTTCACCTAGCTTGTTGGGAACACAAAGTTTCTTTTCAGTTGCAAACTCCATTCCATACATATATATGGGTAGGTACTAGCTCCAACTCGGTTTTACAGTAAAATCTGCAGGAAATTCTAACCGGCACTAGGAAACAGACTGAGAAAGCAGAGAAAAAGTGTCTCCTGCAACCCGTTCCCTTGGTGCTAGATGAACGAACGTCTCTCCACTTGCTCAGTTCTGAGGGATAAGTGTGTGTGAAAACCTTTCTTCACCTAACTTGTTGGGAACACAAAGTTCTTTACAGATGGGGACCCCACTCTTTATATAAATATGGGGATGTACTAGCTCCTACACGGATTTACAGTGAAAACTGCAGGAACTTCAAACCGGCACTAGGAAACAGACTGAGAAACCACAGTAAAAGTTTCTCCTGCAAACCGTTCCATTTGTGCTAGATGAACGAACGTCTCTCCACATGCTCATTTCTGAGAGATAAGTGTGTGTGAAAGCCGTACTTCACCTAGCTTGTTGCGAACCCAAAGTTTATTTTAAGTTGCAAACTCCACTCCATATATATATATAGGGAGGTTCTAGCTCCAACTCGGTTTTACAGTGAAAACTGCAGGAACTTCAAACCGGCACTAGGAAACAGAATGAGAAACCAGAGTAAAAGTTTCTCCTGCAAACCGTTCCCTTTGTGCTAATTGAACGAACGTCTCTCCAGATGCTCAGTTCTGAGAGATAATTGTGTGTGAAAGCCGTGCTTAACATAGCTTGTTGGGAACACAAAGTTTCTTTTCAATTGCAAACTCCACTCCATACATATATATGGGGAGGTACTAGCTCCAACCCTTTTTTACAGTGAAAACTGCAGGAACTTCAAACCGGCACTAGGAAACAGACTGAGAAACCAGAGTGAAAGTTTCTCCTGCAACCAGTTCCCTTTGTGCTAGATGAACGAACTTCCCTCCACATGCTCAGTTCTGAGAGATAAGTGTGTGTGAAAGCCGTCCTTCAACTAGCTTGTTGGGAACACAAAGTTTCTTATCAGTTGCAAACTCCAATCCATACATATTTATGGGAAGGTACTAGCTCCAACTCGGTTTTAAAGTCAAAACTGCAGGAACTTCAAACCGGCACTAGGAAACAGACTGAGAAACCAGAGTAAAAGTCTCTCCTGCAACCCGTTCAATTTGGGCTAGATGAACGAACTTCTCTCCACATGCTCAGTTCTGAGAGACAAGTGTGTGTGAGAGTCGTACTTCACTTAGCTTGTTGGGAACACAAAGTTTCTTTTCAGTTGCAAACTCCACTTCATACATATATATGGGGAGGTACTAGCTCCAACTCGGTTTTACAGTGAAAACTGCAGGAACTTCAAACCGGCACTAGGAAAAATACTGAGAAACCAGAGTAAAATTTTCTCATGCCAACCGTTCCCTTTATGCTAGATGAACGAACGTCACTCCACATGCTCAGTTCTGAGAGATATGTGAATGAAAGCCGTCCTTCACCTAGCTTGTTGCGAACAAAAAGTTTCTTTACAGTTGCAAACTCCACTCCATACATATATATGGGGAGGTACTAGCTCCAACTCTGTTTTACAGTGAAAACTGCAGGAACTTCAAACCGGCACTAGGAAACAGACTGAGAAACCAGAGTAAAAGTTTCTCCTGCAAACCGTTCAATTTGTGCTAGATGAACGAACGTCTCTCCACATGCTCAGTTCTGAGAGATAAGTGTGTGTGAAAGCCGTCCTTCACATAGCTTGTTGCGAACACAAAGTTTCTTTTCAGATGCAAACTCCACTCCATACATATATATGGGGAGGTACTAGCTCCAATTCGATTTTACAGTAAAACCTGCAGGAACTTCAAACCGGCACTAGGAAACAGACTGAGAAACCATAGTAATAGTTTCTCCTGCAACCCGTTCCCTTTGTGCTAGATGAACGAACGTCTCTCCACATGTTCAGTTCTTAGAGATAAGTGTGTGTGAAAGCCGTCCTTCACCTAGTTTGTTGCGAACACAAAGTTTCTTTTCAGTTGCAAAATCCACTCCATACATATATATGGGGAGGTATTAGCTCGAACTCGGTTTTACAGTGAAAACTGCAGGAACTTCAAACCGGCACTAGGAAACAGACTGAGAAACCAGAGTAAAAGTTTCTTCTGCAAACCGTTCCCTTTGTGCTAAGTGAACAAACGTCTCTCCACATGCTCAGTTCTGAGAGATAATTGTGTGTGAAAGCCGTCCTTCACCTAGCTTGTTGGGAACACAAAGTTTCTTTTCAGTTGCAAACTCCACTCCATACATATATATGGGGAGGTACTAGCTCCAACTCGGTTTTACAGTGAAAACTGCAGGAACTTCAAACCGGCACTAGGAAACAGACTGAGAAACCAGAGTAAAAGATTCTCCTGCAACCCGTTCCCTTTGTGCTAGATGAACGAACGTCTATCCACTTACTCAATTCTGAGAGTTAATTGTGTGTGAAAGCCGTCCTTCACTTAGCTTGTTGGGAACACAAAGTTTCTTTTCAGTTGCAAACTCCACTCCATACAAATATATGGGGAGGTACTAGCTCCATCTCGATTTTACAGTGAAAACTCCAGGAACTTCAAACCGGCACTAGGAAACAGACTGAGAAACCAGAGTAAAAGTTTCTCCTGCAACCCGTTCCCTTTGTGCTAGATGAACGAACGTCTCTCCACATGCTCAGTTCTTAGAGATAAGTGTGTGTGAAAGCCGTACTTCACCAAGCTTGTTGCGAACACAAAGTTTCTTTTCAGTTTCAAACTCCACTCCATACATATATATGGGGAGGTACTAGCTCCAACTCGGTTTTACAGTCAAAACTGCAGGAACTTCAAACCGGCACTAGGAAACAGACTGAGAAAGCAGAGAAAAAGTGGCTCCTGCAACCCGTTCCCTTGGTGCTAGATGAACGAACGTCTCTCCACTTGCTCAGTTCTGAGAGATAAGTGTGTGTGAAAGCCTTCCTTCACCTAGCTTTTTGGGAACACGAAGTTTCTTTTCAGTTGCAAACTCCATTCCATACATGTATATGTGGAGGTACTAGCTCCAACTCGTTTTGACAGTGTAAACTGCAGGAACTTCAAACCGGCACTAGGAAACATACTGAGAAAGACGAGAAAAAGTGTCTCCTGCAACCCGTTCCCTTGGTGCTAGATGAACGAACGTCTCTCCACTTACTCAGTTCTGAGAGATAAGTGTGTGTGAAAGACGTCCTTCAACTAGCTTGTTGGGAACACAAAGTTTCTTTTCAGTTGCAAACTCCATTCCATACATATATATGGGGAGGTACTAGCTCCAACTCGGTTTTACAGTGAAAACTGCAGGAACTTCAAACCGGCACTAGGAAACAGACTGAGAATTCAGAGAAAAAGTGTCTCCTGCATCCCGTTCCCTTGGTGCTAGATGAACGAACGTCTCTCCACTTGCTCAGTTCTGAGAGATAAGTGTGTGTGAAAGCCGTCCTTCACCAAGCTTGTTGGGAACACAAAGTTTCTTTTCAGTTGCAAACTCCATTCCATACATATATATGGGGAGGTACTAGCTCCAACTCGGTTTTACAGTGAAAACTGCAGGAACTTCAAACCGGCACTAGGAAACAGACTGAGAAAGCAGAGAAAAAGTGTCTCCTGCAACCCGTTCCATTGGTGCTATATGAACGAACGTCTCTCCACTTGCTCAGTTCTGAGAGATAAGTGTGTGTGAAAGCCGTCCTTCACCTAGCTTGTTGGGAACACAAAGTTTCTTTTCAGTTGCAAACTACATTCCATACATATATATGGGGAGGTACTAGCTCCAAATCGGTTTTTCAGTGAAAACTACAGGAACTTCAAACCGGCACTAGGAAACAGACTGAGAAAGCAGAGACAAAGTGTCTCCTGCAACCCGTTCCCTTGGTGCAGGATGAACGAACGTCTCTCCACTTGCTCAGTTCTGAGAGATAAATGTGTGTGAAAGCCGCCCTTCACCTAGCTTGTTGGGAACACAAAGTTTCTTTTCAGTTGCAAACACCATTCCATACATATATATGGGGAGGTACTAGCTCCAACTCTGTTTTACAGTGAAATCTGCAGGAAATTCTAACCGGCACTAGGAAACAGACTGAGAAAGCAGAGAAAAAGTGTCTCCTGCAACCCGTTCCCTTGGTGCTAGATGAACGAACGTCTCTCCACTTGCTCAGTTCTGAGAGATAAGTGTGTGTGAAAGCCGTCCTTCACCTAGCTTGTTGGGAACACAAAGTTTCTTTTCAGTTGCAAACTCCATTCCATACATATATATGGGGAGGTACTAGCTCCAACTCTGTTTTACAGTGAAAACTGCAGGAACTTCAAAACGGCATTAGGAAACAAACTGAGAATGCAGAGAAAGTGTCCCTGCATCCCGTTCCCTTGGTGCTAGATGAACGAACGTCTCTCCACTTGCTGAGTTCCGAGAGATATGTGTGTGTGTAAGCCTTCCTTAACCTAGCCTGTTGGGAACACAAAGTTTCTTTTTTGTTGCAAATCCCATTCCATAAATATATATGGGGATGTACTAGCTCCAACTCGGTTTTACAGTGAAAACTGCAGGAACTTCAAACCGGCACTAGGAAACAGACTGAGAAAGCAGAGAAAAAGTGTCTCCTGCAACCCGTTCCCTTGGTGCTAGATGAACGAACGTCTCTCCACTTGCTCAGTTCTGAGAGATAAGTGTGTGTGAAAGCCGTCCTTCACCTAGCTTGTTGGGAACACAAAGTTTCTTTTCAGTTGCAAACTCCATTCCATACATATATAAGGGGAGGTAATAGCTCCAACTCGGTTTTACAGTGAAAACTGCAGGAACTTCAAACCGGCACTAGGAAACAGACTGAGAAAGCAAAGAAAAAGTGTCTCCTGCAAACCGTTCCCTTGGTGCTAGATGAACGAACGTCTCTCCACTTGCTCAGTTCTGAGAGACTAGTGTGCGTGAAAGCCGTCCTTCAACTAGCTTGTTGGGAACACAAATTTTCTTTTCAGTTGCAAACTCCATTCAATACATATATATGGGGAGGTACTAGCTCCAACTCGGTTTTACAGTAAAAACTGCAGGAACTTCAAAACGGCACTAGGAAACAAACTGAGAAAGCAGAGAAAAAGAGTCAATGCATCCAGTTCACTTGGTCCTAGATGAACGAACGTTTCTCCACTTGCTGAGTTCCGAGTGATATGTGTGTGTGTAAGCCGTCCTTAACCTAGCTTGTTGGGAACAGAAAGTTTCTTTTCAGTTGCAAACTCCATTCCATACATGTATATGGGGAGGTACTAGCTCCAACTCGGTTTTACAGTGAAAACTGCAGGATCTTCAAACAGGCACTAGGAAACAGACTGAGAAAGCAGAGAAAAAGTGTCTCCTGCAACCCGTTCCCTTGGTGCTAGATGAACGAACGTCTCTCCACTTGCTCAGTTCTGAGAGATAAGTGTGTGTGAAAGCCGTCCTTCACCAAGCTTGTTGGGAACACAAAGTTTCTTTTCACTTGCAAACTCAATTCCATACATATATATGGGGAGGTACTAGCTCCAACTCGGTTTTACAGTGAAAACTGCAGGAACTACAAACCGGCACTAGGAAACAGACTGAGAAAGCAGAGAAAAAGTGTCTCCTGCAACCCGTTCCCTTGGTGCTAGATGAACGAACGTCTCTCCACTTGCTCAGTTCTGAGAGCTAAGTGTGTGTGAAAGCCGTCCTTCACCTAGCTTTTTGGGAACACAATGTTTCTTTTCAGTTGCAAACTCCATTCCATACATATATATGGGTAGGTACTAGCTCCAACTCGGTTTTACAGTGAAAACTGCAGGAACTTCAAACCGGCACTAGGAAACAGACTGAGAAAGCAGAGAAAAAGTGTCTCCTGCAACCCGTTCCCTTGGTGCTAAATGAACGAACGTCTCTCCACTTGCTCAGTTCTGAGAGATAAGTGTGTGTGAAAGCCGTCCTTCACCTAGCTTGTTGCTAACACAAAGTTTCTTTTCAGTTGCAAACTCCATTCCATACATATATATGGGGAGGTACTAGCTCCAACTCGGTTTTACAGTGAAAACTGCAGGAACTTCATACCGGCACTAGGAAACAGAATGAGAAAGCCGAGAATAAGTGTATCCTGCAACCCGTTCCCTTGGTGCTAGATGAACGAACGTCTCTCCACTTGCTCAGTTCTGAGAGATAAGTGTGTGTGAAAGCCGTCCTTCAACTAGCTTGTTGGGAACACAAAGTTTCTTTTCAGTTGCAAACTCCATTCCATACATATATATGGGGAGGTACTAGCTCCAACTCGGTTTTACAGTGAAAACTGCAGGAACTTCAAACCGGCACTAGGAAACAGACTGAGAAATCAGAGAAAAAATGTCTCCTGCATCCCGTTCCCTTGGTGCTAGATGAACGAACGTCTCTCCACTTGCTCAGTTCTGAGAGATAAGTGTGTGTGAAAGCCGTCCTTCACCTAGCTTGTTGGGAACACAAAGTTTCTTTTCAGTTGCAAACTCCATTCCATACATATATATGGGGAGGTACTATCTCCAACTCGGTTTTACAGTGAAAACTGCAGGAACTTCAAACCGGCACTAGGAAACAGACTGAGAAGCAGAGAAAAAGTGTCTCCTGCAACCCGTTCCCTTGGTGCTAGATGAACGAACGTCTCTCCACTTGCTCAGTTCTGAGAGATAAGTGTGTGTGAAAGCCGTCCTTCACCTAGCTTGTTGGGAACACAAAGTTTCTTTTCAGTTGCAAATTCCATTCCATACATATATATGGGTAGGTACTAGCTCCAACTCGGTTTTACAGTGAAAACTGCAGGAACTTCAAACCGGCACTAGGAAACAGACTGAGAAAGCCGAGAAAAAGTGTCTCCTACAACCCTTTCCCTTGGTGCTAGATGAACAACGTCTCTCCACTTGCTCAGTTCTGAGAGATAAGTGTGTGTGAAAGCCGTCCTTCACCTAGCATGTTGGGAACACAAAGTTTCTTTTCTGTTGCAAACTCCATTCCATACATATATACGGGGAGGTACAAGCTCCAACTCGGTTTTACAGTAAAAATGCAGGAACTTCAAAACGGCACTAGGAAACAAACTGAGAAAGCAGAGTAAAAGAGTCCCTGCATCCCGTTCACTTGGTCCTAGATGAACGAACGTTTCTCCACTTGCTGAGTTCCGAGAGATATTTGTGTGTGTAAGCCGTCCTTAACCTAGCTTGTTGGGAACAGAAAGTTTCTTTTCAGTTGCAAACTCCATTCCATACATGTATATGGGGAGGTACTATCTCCAACTCGGTTTTACACTGAAAACTGCAGGAACTTCAAACCGGCACTAGGAAACAGACTGAGAAAGCAGAGAAAAAGTCTCTCCTGCAACCCGTTCCCTTGGTGCTAGATGAACGAACGTCTCTCCACTTGCTCAGTTCTGAGAGATAAGTGTGTGTGAAAGCCGTCCTTCACCTAGCTTGTTGGGAACACAAAGATTCTTTTCACTTGCAAACTCCATTCCATAAATATATATGGGGAGGTACTAGCTCCAACTCGGTTTTACAGTGAAAACTGCAGGAACTTCAAACCGGCACTAGGAAACAGACTGAGAAAGCAGAGAAAAAGTGTCTCCTGCAACCCGTTCCCTTGGTGCTAGATGAACGAACGTCTCTCCACTTGCTCAGTTCTGAGAGATAAGTGTGTGTGAAAGCCGTACTTCACCTAGCTTTTTGGGAACACAATGTTTCTTTTAAGTTGCAAACTCCATTCCATACATGTATATGGGGAGGTACTAGCTCCAACTCGGTTTTACAGTGAAAACTGCAGGAACTTCAAACCGGCACTAGGAAACAGACTGAGAAAGCAGAGAAAAAGTGTCTCCTGCAACCCGTTCCCTTGGTGCTAGATGAACGAACGTCTCTCCACTTGCTCAGTTCTGAGAGATAAGTGTGTGTGAAAGCCGTACTTCACCTAGCTTGTTGGGAACACAAAGTTTCTTTTCAGTTGCAAACTCCATTCCATACATATATATGGGGAGGTACTAGCTCCAACTCGGTTTTACAGTGAAAACTGCAGGAACTTCAAACCGGCACTAGGAAACAGACTGAGAAAGCAGAGAAAAAGTGTCTCCTGCAACCCGTTCCCTTGGTGCTAGATGAACGAACGTCTCTCCACTTGCTCAGTACTGAGAGCTAAGTGTGTGTGAAAGCCGTCCTTCACCTAGCTTTTTGGGAACACAATGTTTCTTTTCAGTTGCAAACTCCATTCCATACATATATATGGGTAGGTACTAGCTCCAACTCGGTTTTACAGTGAAAACTGCAGGAACTTCAAACCGGCACTAGGAAACAGACTGAGAAAGCAGAGAAAAAGTGTCTCCTGCAACCCGTTCCCTTGGTGCTAAATGAACGAACGTCTCTCCACTTGCTCAGTTCTGAGAGATAAGTGTGTGTGAAAGCCGTCCTTCACCTAGCTTGTTGCTAACACAAAGTTTCTTTTCAGTTGCAAACTCCATTCCATACATATATATGGGGAGGTACTAGCTCCAACTCGGTTTTACAGTGAAAACTGCAGGAACTTCAAACCGGCACTAGGAAACAGAATGAGAAAGCCGAGAAAAAGTGTATCCTGCAACCCGTTCCCTTGGTGCTAGATGAACGAACGTCTCTCCACTTGCTCAGTTCTGAGAGATAAGTGTGTGTGAAAGCCGTCCTTCACCTAGCTTGTTGGGAACACAAAGTTTCTTTTTTGTTGCAATCCCCATTCCATACATATATATGGGGATGTACTAGCTCCAAACCGGTTTTACAGTGAAAACTGCAGGAACTTCAAACCGGCACTAGGAAACAGACTGAGAAAGCAGAGAAAAAGTGTCTCCTGCAACCCGTTCCCTTGGTGCTAGATGAACGAACGTCTCTCCACTTGCTCAGTTCTGAGAGATAAGTGTGTGTGAAAGCAGTCCTTCACCTAGCTTTTTGGGAACACGAAGTTTCTTTTCAGTTGCAAACTCCATTCCATACATGTATATGTGGAGGTACTAGCTCCAACTCTGTTTGACAGTGTAAACTGCAGGAACTTCAAAGCGGCACTAGGAAACAGACTGAGAAAGTCGAGAAAATGTGTCTCCTGCAACCCGTTCCCTTGGTGCTAGATGAACGAACGTCTCTCCATTTACTCAGTTCTGAGAGATAAGTGTGTGTGAAAGCCGTCCTTCAACTAGCTTGTTGGGAACACAAAGTTTCTTTTCAGTTGCAAACTCCATTCCATAAATATATATGGGGAGGTACTAGCTCCAACTCGGTTTTACAGTGAAAACTGCATTAACATCAAACCGGCACTAGGAAACAGACGGAGAAATCAGAGAAAAAATGTCTCCTGCATCCCGTTCCCTTGGTGCTAGATGAACGAACGTCTCTCCACTTGCTCAGTTCTGAGAGATAAGTGTGTGTGAAAGCCGTCCTTCACCTAGCTTGTTGGGAACACAAAGATTCTTTTCAGTTGCAAACTCCATTCCATACATATATATGGGGAGGTACTAGCTCCAACTCGGTTTTACAGGGAAAACTGCAGGAACTTCAAACCGGCACTAGGAAACAGACTGAGAAAGCAGAGAAAAAGTGTCTCCTGCAACCCGTTCCCTTGGTGCTATATGAACGAACGTCTCTCCACTTGCTCAGTTCTGAGAGATAAGTGTGTGTGAAAGCCGTCCTTCAACTAGCTTGTTGGGAACACAAAGTTTCTTTTCAGTTGCAAACTCCATTCCATACATATATATGGGGAGGTACTAGCTCCAACTCGGTTTTACAGTGAAAACTGCAGGAACTTCAAACCGGCACTAGGAAACAGACTGAGAAAGCAGAGGAAAAGTTTCTCCTGCATCCCGTTCCCTTGGTGCTAGATGAACGAACGTCTCTCCACTTGCTCAGTTCTGAGAGATAAGTGTGTGTGAAAGCCGTCCTTCACCTAGCTTGTTGGGAACACAAAGTTTCTTTTCAGTTGCAAACTCCATTCCATACATATATATGGGGGGGTACTAACTCCAACTCGGTTTTACAGTGAAAACTGCAGGAACATCAAACCGGCACTAGGAAACAGAGTGAGAAAGCCGAGAAAAAGTGTCTCCTGCAACCCGTTCCCTTGGTGCTAGATGAACGAACGTCTCTCCACTTGCTCAGTTCTGAGAGATAAGTGTGTGTGAAAGCCGTCCTTCACCTAGCTTGTAGGGAACACAAAGTTTCTTTTCAGTTGCAAACTCCATTCCATACATATATATGGGGAGGTACTAGCTCCAAATCGGTTTTTCAGTGAAAACTGCAGGAACTTCAAACCGGCACTAGGAAACAGACTGAGAAAGCATAGAAAAAGTGTCTCCTGCAACCCGTTCCCTTGGTGCAGGATGAACGAACGTCTCTCCACTTACTCATTTCTGAGAGATAAGTGTGTGTGAAAGCCGTCCTTCACCTAGCTTGTTGAGAACACAAAGTTTCTTTTCAGTTGCAAACTCCATTCCATACATATATATGGGGAGGTACTAGCTCCAACTCGGTTTTACAGTAAAATCTGCAGGAAATTCTAACCGGCACTAGGAAACAGACTGAGAAAGCAGAGAAAAAGTGTCTCCTGCAACCCGTTCCCTTGGTGCTAGATGAACGAACGTCTCTCCACTTGCTCAGTTCTGAGAGATAAGTGTGTGTGAAAGCCGTCCTTCACCTAGCTTTTTGGGAACACAAAGTTTCTTTTCAGTTGCAAACTCCATTCCATACATATATATGGGGAGGTACGAGCTCCAACTCGGTTTTACAGTGAAAACTGCAGGAACTTCAAAACGGCATTAGGAAACAAACTGAGAAAGCAGAGAAAAAGTGTCCCTGCATCCCGTTCCCTTGGTCCTAGATGAACGAACGTCTCTCCACTTGCTGAGTTCCGAGAGATATGTGTGTGTGTAAGCCTTCCTTAACCTAGCCTGTTGGGAACACAAAGTTTCTTTTTTGTTGCAAATCCCATTCCATAAATATATATGGGGATGTACTAGCTCCAACTCGGTTTTACAGTGAAAACTGTAGGAACATCAAACCGGCACTAGGAAACAGACTGAGAAAGCAGAGAAAAAGTGTCTCCTGCATTCCGTTCCCTTGGTGCTAGATGAACGAACGTCTCTCCACTTGCTCAGTTCTGAGTGATAAGTGTGTGTGAAAGCCGTCCTTCACCTAGCTTGTTGGGAACACAAAGTTTCTTTTCAGTTGCAAACTCCATTCCATACATATATATGGGGACTTACTAGCTCCAACTCGGTTTTACAGTGAAAACTGCAGGAACTTCAAACCGGCACTAGGAAACAGACTGAGAAAGCAGAGAAAAAGTGTCTCCTGCAACCCGTTCCCTTGGTGCTAGATGAACGAACGTCTCTCCACTTGGTCAGTTCTGAGAGATAACTGTTTGTGAAAGCCGTCCTTCACCTAGCTTATTGGGAACACAAAGTTTCTTTTCAGTTGCAAACTCCATTCCATACATATATATGGGGAGGTTCTAGCTCCAACTCGGTTTTACAGTGAAAACTGCAGGAACTTCAAACCGGCACTAGGAAACAAACTGAGAAAGCAGAGAAAAAGTGTCTCCTGCAACCCGTTCCCTTGGTGCTAGATGAACGAACGTCTCTCCACTTGCTCAGTTCTGAGAGATAAGTGTGTGTGAAAGCCGTCCTTCACCTAGCTTGTTGGGAACACAAAGTTTCTTTTTTGTTGCAATCCCCATTCCATACATATATATGGGGATGTACTAGCTCCAAACCGGTTTTACAGTGAAAACTGCAGGAACTTCAAACCGGCACTAGGAAACAGAATGAGAAAGCAGAGAAAAAGTGTCTCCTGCAACCCGTTCCCTTGGTGCTAGATGAACGAACGTCTCTCCACTTGCTCAGTTCTGAGAGATAAGTGTGTGTGAAAGCAGTACTTCACCTAGCTTTTTGGGAACACGAAGTTTCTTTTCAGTTGCAAACTCCATTCCATACATGTATATGTGGAGGTACTAGCTCCAACTCGGTTTGACAGTGTAAACTGCAGGAACTTCAAACCGGCACTAGGAAACAGACTGAGAAAGTCGAGAAAAAGTGTCTCCTGCAACCCGTTCCCTTGGTGCTAGATGAACGAACGTCTCTCCACTTACTCAGTTCTGAAAGATAAGTGTGTGTGAAAGCCGTCCTTCAACTAGCTTGTTGGGAACACAAAGTTTCTTTTCAGTTGCAAACTCCATTCCATACATATATTTGGGGAGGTACTAGCTCCAACTCGGTTTTACAGTGAAAACTGCAGGAACTTCAAACCGGCACTAGGAAACAGACTGAGAAATCAGAGAAAAAATGTCTCCTGCATCCCGTTCCCTTGGTGCTAGATGAACGAACGTCTCTCCACTTGCTCAGTTCTGAGAGATAAGTGTGTGTGAAAGCCGTCCTTCACCTAGCTTGTTGGGAACACAAAGTTTCTTTTCAGTTGCAAACTCCATTCCATACATATATATGGGGAGGTACTACCTCCAACTCGGTTTTACAGTGAAAACTGCAGGAACTTCAAACCGGCACTAGGAAACAGACTGAGAAAGCAGAGAAAAAGTGTCTCCTGCAACCCGTTCCCTTGGTGCTATATGAACGAACGTCTCTCCACTTGCTCAGTTCTGAGAGATAAGTGTGTGTGAAAGCCGTCCTTCACCTAGCTTGTTGGGAACACAAAGTTTCTTTTCAGTTGCAAACTCCATTCCATACATATATATGGGGAGGTACTAGCTCCAACTCGGTTTTACAGTGAAAACTGCAGGAACTTCAAACCGGCACTAGGAAACAGACTGAGAAAGCAGAGAAAAAGTGTCTCCTGCAACCCGTTCCCTTGGTGCTAGATGAACGAACGTCTCTCCACTTGCTCAGTTCTGAGTGATAAGTGTGTGTGAAAGCCGTCCTTCACCTAGCTTGTTGGGAACACATAGTTTCTTTTCAGTTGCAAACTCCATTCCATACATATATATGGGGAGGTACTAACTCCAACTCGGTTTTACAGTGAAAACTGCAGGAACTTCAAACCGGCACTAGGAAACAGAGTGAGAAAGCCGAGAAAAAGTGTCTCCTGCAACCCGTTCCCTTGGTGCTAGATGAACGAACGTCTCTCCACTTGCTCAGTTCTGAGAGATAAGTGTGTGTGAAAGCCGTCCTTCACATAGCTTGTAGGGAACACAAAGTTTCTTTTCAGTTGCAAACTCCATTCCATACATATATATGGGGAGGTACTAGCTCCAAATCGGTTTTTCAGTGAAAACTGCAGGAACTTCAAACCGGCACTAGGAAACAGACTGAGAAAGCATAGAAAAAGTGTCTCCTGCAACCCGTTCCCTTGGTGCAGGTGAACGAACGTCTCTCCACTTACTCACTTCTGAGAGATAAGTGTGTGTGAAAGCCGTCCTTCACCTAGCTTGTTGGGAACACAAAGTTTCTTTTCAGTTGCAAACTCCATTCCATACATATATATGGGTAGGTACAAGCTCCAACTCGGTTTTACAGTAAAATCTGCAGGAAATTCTAACCGGCACTAGGAAACAGACTGAGAAAGCAGAGAAAAAGTGTCTCCTGCAACCCGTTCCCTTGGTGCTAGATGAACGAACGTCTCTCCACTTGCTCAGTTCTGAGGGATAAGTGTGTGTGAAAACCTTTCTTCACCTAACTTGTTGGGAACACAAAGTTCTTTACAGATGGGTACCCCACTCTTTATATAAATATGGGGATGTACTAGCTCCTACTCGGATTTACAGTGAAAACTGCAGTAACTTCAAACCGGCACTAGGAAACAGACTGAGAAACCACAGTAAAAGTTTCTCCTGCAAACCGTTCCATTTGTGCTAGATGAACGAACGTCTCTCCACATGCTCATTTCTGAGAGATAAGTGTGTGTGAAAGCCGTACTTCACCTAGCTTGTTGCGAACCCAAAGTTTATTTTAAGTTGCAAACTCCACTCCATATATATATATAGGGAGGTTCTAGCTCCAACTCGGTTTTACAGTGAAAACTGCAGGAACTTCAAACCGGCACTAGGAAACAGACTGAGAAACCAGAGTAAAAGTTTTTACTGCAACCCGTTCCCCTTGTGCTAATTGAACGAACGTCTCTCCACATGCTCAGTTCTGAGAGATAAGTGTGTGTGAAAGCCGTCCTTCACCTAGATTGTTGGGAACACAAAGTTTCTTTTCAATTGCAAACTCCACTCCATACATATATATGGGGAGGTACTAGCTCCAACACTGTTTTACAGTGAAAACTGCAGGAACTTCAAACCGGCACTTGGAAACAGAATGAGAAACCAGAGTAAAAGTTTCTCCTGCAAACCGTTCCCTTTGTGCTAATTGAACGAACGTCTCTCCAGATGCTCAGTTCTGAGAGATAATTGTGTGTGAAAGCCGTGCTTAACATAGCTTGTTGGGAACACAAAGTTTCTTTTCAATTGCAAACTCCACTCCATACATATATATGGGGAGGTACTAGCTCCAACCCTTTTTTACAGTGAAAACTGCAGGAACTTCAAACCGGCACTAGGAAACAGACTGAGAAACCAGAGTGAAAGTTTCTCCTGCAACCAGTTCCCTTTGTGCTAGATGAACGAACTTCCCTCCACATGCTCAGTTCTGAGAGATAAGTGTGTGTGAAAGCCGTACTTCACCTAGCTTGTTGGGAACACAAAGTTTCTTATCAGTTGCAAACTCCAATCCATACATATTTATGGGAAGGTACTAGCTCCAACTCGGTTTTAAAGTCAAAACTGCAGGAACTTCAAACCGGCACTAGGAAACAGACTGAGAAACCAGAGTAATAGTCTCTCCTGCAACCCGTTCAATTTGGGCTAGATGAACGAACTTCTCTCCACATGCTCAGTTCTGAGAGACAAGTGTGTGTGAGAGTCGTACTTCACTTAGCTTGTTGGGAACACAAAGTTTCTTTTCAGTTGCAAACTCCACTTCATACATATATATGGGGAGGTACTAGCTCCAACTCGGTTTTACAGTGAAAACTGCAGGAACTTCAAACCGGCACTAGGAAAAATACTGAGAAACCAGAGTAAAATTTTCTCATGCCAACCGTTCCCTTTATGCTAGATGAACGAACGTCACTCCACATGCTCAGTTCTGAGAGATATGTGAATGAAAGCCGTCCTTCACCTAGCTTGTTGCGAACAAAAAGTTTCTTTACAGTTGCAAACTCCACTCCATACATATATATGGGGAGGTACTAGCTCCAACTCGGTTTTACAGTGAAAACTGCAGGAACTTCAAACCGGCACTAGGAAACAGACTGAGAAACCAGAGTAAAAGTTTCTCCTGCAAACCGTTCAATTTGTGCTAGATGAACGAACGTCTCTCCACATGCTCAGTTCTGAGAGATAAGTGTGTGTGAAAGCCGTCCTTCACATAGCATGTTGCGAACACAAAGTTTCTTTTCAGATGCAAACTCCACTCCATACATATATATGGGGAGGTACTAGCTCCAATTCGATTTTACAGTAAAACCTGCAGGAACTTCAAACCGGCACTAGGAAACAGACTGAGAAACCAGAGTAATAGTTTCTCCTGCAACCCGTTCCCTTTGTGCTAGATGAACGAACGTCTCTCCACATGTTCAGTTCTTAGAGATAAGTGTGTGTGAAAGCCGTCCTTCACCTAGTTTGTTGCGAACACAAAGTTTCTTTTCAGTTGCAAAATCCACTCCATACATATATATGGGGAGGTATTAGCTCGAACTCGGTTTTACAGTGAAAACTGCAGGAACTTCAAACCGGCACTAGGAAACAGACTGAGAAACCAGAGTAAAAGTTTCTTCTGCAAACCGTTCCCTTTGTGCTAAGTGAACAAACGTCTCTCCACATGCTCAGTTCTGAGAGATAATTGTGTGTGAAAGCCGTCCTTCACCTAGCTTGTTGGGAACACAAAGTTTCTTTTCAGTTGCAAACTCCACTCCATACATATATATGGGGAGGTACTAGCTCCAACTCGGTTTTACAGTGAAAACTGCAGGAACTTCAAACCGGCACTAGGAAACAGACTGAGAAACCAGAGTAAAAGATTCTCCTGCAACCCGTTCCCTTTGTGCTAGATGAACGAACGTCTATCCACTTACTCAATTCTGAGAGTTAATTGTGTGTGAAAGCCGTCCTTCACTTAGCTTGTTGGGAACACAAAGTTTCTTTTCAGTTGCAAACTCCACTCCATACAAATATATGGGGAGGTACTAGCTCCATCTCAATTTTACAGTGAAAACTCCAGGAACTTCAAACCGGCACTAGGAAACAGACTGAGAAACCAGAGTAAAAGTTTCTCCTGCAACCCGTTCCCTTTGTGCTAGATGAACGAACGTCTCTCCACATGCTCAGTTCTTAGAGATAAGTGTGTGTGAAAGCCGTACTTCACCAAGCTTGTTGCGAACACAAAGTTTCTTTTCAGTTTCAAACTCCACTCCATACATATATATGGGGAGGTACTAGCTCCAACTCGGTTTTACAGTCAAAACTGCAGGAACTTCAAACCGGCACTAGGAAACAGACTGAGAAACCAGAGTAAAAGTTTCATCTGCAACCCGTTCCCTTTGTGCTAGATGAACGAACGTCTCTCCACATGCTCAGTTCTGAGAGAAAAGTGTGTGTGAAAGCCGTCCTTCAACTAGCTTGTTGGGAACACAATGTTTCTTTTCAGTTGCAAACTCCATTCCATACATATATATGGGGAGGTACTAGCTCCAACTCGGTTTTACAGTGAAAACTGCAGGAACGTCAAACCGACACTAGGAATCAGACTGAGAAACCAGAATAAAAGATTCTCCTGCAACCCGTTCCCTTTGTGATAATTGAACAAACGTCTCTCCACATGCTCAGTTCTGAGAGATAAGTGTGTGTGAAAGCCGTTCTTCACCTAGGTTGTTGGGAACACAAAGTCTCTTTTCCGTTGCAAACTCCACTCCATATATATATATGGGGAAATACTAGCTCCAACTCGGTTTTACAGTGAAAACTGCAGGAACATCAAACCGGCACTATGAAACAGACTGAGAAACCAGAGAAAAAGTTTCTCCTGCAACCCGTTCCTTTGTGCTAATTGAACAAACGTCTCTCCACATGCTCAGTTTTGAGAGATAAGTGTGTGTGAAAGCCGTTCTTCACCTAGGTTGTTGGGAACACAAAGTCTCTTTTCAGTTGCAAACTCCACTCCATACATATATATGGGGAGGTATTAGCTCCAACTCGGTTTTACAGTGAAAACTGCAGGAACTTCAAACCGGCACTGGGAAACACACTGAGAAACCAGAGTAAAAGTTTCTACTGCAACCCGTTCCCTTTGTGCTAATTGAACGAACGTCTCTCCACATGCTCAGTTTTGAGAGATAAGTGTGTGTGAAAGCCGTTCTTCACCTAGGTTGTTGGGAACACAAAGTCTCTTTTCAGTTGCAAACTCCACTCCATACATATATATGGGGAGGTACTAGCTCCAACTCGGTTTTACAGTGAAAACGGCAGGAACTTCAAACCGGCACAAGGAAACACACTGAGAAACCAGAGTAAAAGTTTCTACTGCAACCCGTTCCCTTTGTGCTAATTGAACGAACGTCTCTCCACATGCTCAGTTCTGAGAGATAAGTGTGTGTGAAAGCCATCCTTCACCTAAATTGTTGGGAACACAAAGTTTCTTTTCAATTGCAAACTCCACTCCATACATATATATGGGGAGGTACTAGCTCCAACTCGGTTTTACAGTGAAAACTGCAGGAACTTCAAACCGGCACTAGGAAAAAATACTGAGAAACCAGAGTAAAAGTCTCTCCTGCAACCCGTTCCCTTTCTGCTAGATGAACGATCGTCTCTCCACATGCTCAGTTCTTAGAGCTAAGTGTGTGTGAAAGCCGTCCTTCACCTAGCTTGTTGCGAACACAAAGTTTTTTTCAGTTGCAAAATCCACTCCATACATATATATGGGGAGGTACTAGCTCCAACTCTGTTTTACAGTGAAAACTGCAGGAACTTCAAACCGGCACTAGGAAACACACTGAGAAACCAGAGTAAAAGTTTCTACTGCAACCCGTTCCCTTTGTGCTAATTGAACGAACGTCTCTCCACATGCTCAGTTCTGAGAGATAAGTGTGTGTGAAAGCCGTCCTTCACCTAGCTTCTTGGGAACACAAAGTTTCTTTTCAGATGCAAACTCCACTCCATACATATATATGGGGAGGTACTAGCTCCAACTCGATTTTACAGTGAAAACTGCAGGAACTTCAAACCGGCTCTAGGAAACAGACTGAGAAACCAGAGAAATAGTTTCTCCTGCAACCCGTTCCTTTTGTGCTAGATGAACGAACGTCTCTCCACATGCTCAGTTCTGAGAGAAAAGTGTGTGTGAAAGCCGTCCTTCAACTAGCTTGTTGGGAACACAATGTTTCTTTTCAGTTGCAAACTCCATTCCATACATATATATGGGGAGGTACTAGCTCCAACTCGGTTTTACAGTGAAAACTGCAGGAACATCAAACCGACACTAGGAATCAGACTGAGAAACCAGAATAAAAGATTCTCCTGCAACCCGTTCCCTTTGTGATAATTGAACAAACGTCTCTCCACATGCTCAGTTCTGAGAGATAAGTGTGTGTGAAAGCCGTACTTCACCTAGGTTGTTGGGAACACAAAGTCTCTTTTCAGTTGCAAACTCCACTCCATACATATATATGGGGAAATACTAGCTCCAACTCGGTTTTACAGTGAAAACTGCAGGAACATCATACCGGCACTATGAAACAGACTGAGAAACCAGAGAAAAATTTTCTCCTGCAACCCGTTCCTTTGTGCTAATTGAACAAACGTCTCTCCACATGCTCAGTTTTGAGAGATAAGTGTGTGTGAAAGCCGTTCTTCACCTAGGTTGTTGGGAACACAAAGTCTCTTTTCAGTTGCAAACTCCACTCCATACATATATATGGGGAGGTACTAGCTCCAACTCTGTTTTACAGTGAAAACTGCAGGAACTTCAAACCGGCACTAGGAAACACACTGAGAAACCAGAGTAAAAGTTTCTACTGCAACCCGTTCCCTTTGTGCTAATTGAACGAACGTCTCTCCACATGCTCAGTTCTGAGAGATAAGTGTGTGTGAAAGCCGTCCTTCACCTAAATTGTTGGGAACACAAAGTTTCTTTTCAATTGCAAACTCCACTCCATACATATATATGGGGAGGTACTAGCTCCAACTCGATTTTACAGTGAAAACTGCAGGAACTTCAACCCGGCACTAGGAAACAGACTGAGAAACCAGAGTAAATATTTCTCCTGCAACCAGTTCCCTTTGTGCTAGATGAATGAACTTCCCTCCACATGCTCAGTTCTGAGAGATAAGTGTGTGTGAAAGCCGTCCTTCACCTAGCTTGTTGGGAACACAAAGTTTCTTTTCAGTTGCAAACTCCACTCCATACATACATATGGGAAGGTACTAGCTCCAACACGGTTTTAAAGTGAAAACTGCAGGAACTTCAAACCGGCACTAGGAAAAAGACTGAGTAACCAGAGTAAAAGTCTCTCCTGCAACCCGTTCAATTTGGGCTAGATGAACGAACTTCTCTCCACATGCTCAGTTCTGAGAGACAAGTGTGTGTGAAAGCCGTCCTTCACTTAGCTTGTTGTGAACACAAAGTTTCTTTTCAGTTGCAAACTCCACTCCATACATATATATGGGGAAGTACTAGCTCCAACTCGGTTTTACAGTGAAAACAGCAGGAACTTCAAACCGGCACTAGGAAAAATACTGAGAAACCAGAGTAAAAGGTTCTCCTGCCAACCGTTCCCTTTGTGCTAGATGAACGAACGTCACTCCACATGCTCAGTTCTGAGAGATATGTGTGTGTGAAAGCCGTCCTTCAACTAGCTTGTTGCGAACACAAAGTTTCTTTTCATTTGCAAACTCCACTTCATACATATATATGGGGAGGTACTAGCTCCAACTCGGTTTTACAGTGAAAACTGCAGGAACTTCAAACCGGAACTAGGAAAGAGACTGAGAAACCAGAGAAAAAGTTTCTCCTGCAACCCGTTCCCATTGTGCTAGATGAACGAACGTCTCTCCAGATGCTCATTTCTGAGAGATAAGTGTGTGTGAAAGCCGTCCTTCAACTACCTTGTTGCTAACACAAAGTTTCTTTTCAGTTGCAAACTCCACTCCATACATATATATGGGGAGGTACTAGCTCCAATTCGATTTTACAGTGAAACCTGCAGGAACTTCAAACCGGCACTAGGAAACAGACTGAGAAACCAGAGAAAAAGTTTCTCCTGCAACCCGTTCCCTTTGTGCTAGATGAACGATCGTCTCTCCACATGCTCAGTTCTTAGAGCTAAGTGCGTGTGAAAGCCGTCCTTCACCTAGCTTGTTGCGAACACAAAGTTTCTTTTCAGTTGCAAACTCCACTCCAAACATATATATGGGGAGGTACAAGGTCCAACTCGGTTTTACAGTGAAAACTGCAGGAACTTCAAACCGGCACTAGGAAACAGGCTGAGAAACCAGAGAAAAAGTTTCTCCTGCAACCCGTTCCCTTTGTGCTAGATGAACGAAAGTCTCACCACATGCTCAGTTCTGAGAGATAAGTGTGTGTGAAAGCGGTCCTTCACCTAGCTTGTTGGGAACACAAAGTTTCTTTTCAGTAGCAAACTCCACTCCATACTTATATATGGGGAGGTACTACCTCCAACTCGGTTTTACAGTGAAAACTGCAGTAACTTCAAACCGGCACTATGAAACAGACTGAGAAACCAGAGAAAAAGTTTCTCCTGCAACCCGTTCCTTTGTGCTAATTGAACAAACGTCTCTCCACATGCTCAGTTTTGAGAGATAAGTGTGTGTGAAAGCCGTTCTTCACCTAGGTTGTTGGGAACACAAAGTCTCTTTTCAGTTGCAAACTCCACTCCATACATATATATGGGGAGGTACTAGCTCCAACTCTGTTTTACAGTGAAAACTGCAGGAACTTCAAACCGGCACTAGGAAACACACTGAGAAACCAGAGTAAAAGTTTCTACTGCAACCCGTTCCCTTTGTGCTAGATGAACGATCGTCTCTCCACATGCTCAGTTCTTAGAGCTAAGTGTGTGTGTAAGCCGTCCTTCACCTAGCTTGTTGGGAACACAAAGTTTCTTTTCAGATGCAAACTCCACTCCATACATATATATGGGTAGGTACAAGCTCCAACTCGATTTTACAGTGAAAACGGCAGGAGCTTCAAACCGGCTCTAGGAAACAGACTGAGAAACCAGAGAAAAAGTTTCTCCTTCAACCGGTTCCCTTTGTGCTAGATGAACGAACGTCTCTCCACATGCTCAGTTCTTAGAGATAAGTGTGTATGAAAGCCGTACTTCACCAAGCTTGTTGCGAACACAAAGTTTCTTTTCTGTTGCAAACTCCACTCCATACATATATATGGGGAGGTACTAGCTCCAACTCGGTTTTACAGTGAAAACTGCAGGAACTTCCAACCGGCACTAGGAAACAGACTGAGAAACCAGAGTAAAAGTTTCTCCTGCAACCCGTTCCCTTTGTGCTAGATGAATGAACGTCTCTCCACATGCTCAGTTCTGAGAGAAAAGTGTGTCTGAAAGCCGTCCTTCAACTACCTTGTTGGGAACACAATGTTACTTTTCAGTTGCAAACACTATTCCATACATATATATGGGGAGGTACTAGCTCCAACTCGGTTTTACAGTGAAAAATGCAGGAACGTCAAACCGACACTAGGAATCAGACTGAGAAACCAAAATAAAAGATTCTCCTGCAACCCGTTCCCTTTGTGCTAATTGAACAAACGTCTCTCCACATGCTCAGTTCTGAGAGATAAGTGTGTGTGAAAGCCGTCCTTCACTTAGCTTGTTGGGAACACAAAGTTTCTTTTCAGTTGCAAACTCCACTCCATACATATATATGGGGAAGTACTAGCTCCAACTCTTTTTTACAGTGAAATCTGCAGGAACTTCAAACCGGCACTATGAAACAGACTGAGATAACAGAGTAAAAGTTTCTCCTGCAACCCGTTCCCTTTGTGCTAGATGAATGAACGTCTCTCCACATGCTCAGTTCTGAGAGATAAGTGTGTGTGAAAGCCGTCCTTCACCTAGCTTGTTGGGAACACAAAGTTTCTTTTCAGTTGCAAACTCCAATCCATACATATATATGGGGAGGTACTAGCTCCAACTCGGTTTTACAGTGAAAACTGCAGGAACTTCAAACCAGCACTAGGAAACAGACTGAGAAACCAGAGTAAAAGTTTCTCCTGCAACCCGTTCCCTATGTGCTAGATGAACGAACGTCTCTCCACATGGTCAGTTCTAAGAGCTAAGTGTGTGTGAAAGCCGTCCTTCACCTAGCTTGTTGCGAACACAAAGTTTCTTTTCAATTGCAAACTCCACTCCATACATATATATGGGGAGGTAGTAGCTCCAACTCTGTTTTACAGTGAAAACTTCAGGAACTTCAAACCGGTACTAGGAAACAGACTGAGAAACCAGAGTAAAAGTTTCTCCTGCAACCCGTTCCTTTTGTGCTAATTGAACGAACGTCTCTCCAGATGCTCAGTTCTTAGAGATAAGTGTGTGTGAAAGCCGTACTTCACCAAGCTTGTTGCGAACACAAAGTTTCTTTTCTGTTGCAAACTCCACTCCATATATATATATGGGGAAGTACTAGCTCCAACACTTTTTTACAGTGAAAACTGCAGGAACTTCAAACCGGCACTAGGAAACAGACTGAGAAACCAGAGTAAAAGTTTCTCCTGCAACCCGTTCCCTTTGTGCTAGATGAACGAACGTCTCTCCACATGCTCAGTTCTGAGAGATAAGTGTGTGTGAAAGCCGTCCTTCAACTACCTTGTTGCTAACACAAAGTTACTTTTCAGTTGCAATCTCCACTCCATACATATATATGGGGAGGTACTAGCTCCAATTCGATTTTACAGTTAAAACTGCAGGAACTTCAAACCGGTACTAGGAAACAGACTGAGAAACCAGAGTAAAAGTTTCTCCTGCAACCCGTTCCCTTTGTGCTAGATGAACGATCGTCTCTCCACATGCTCAGTTCTTAGAGCTAAGTGTGTGTGAAACCGTCCTTCACCTAGCTTGTTGCGAACACAAAGTTTTTTCAGTTGCAAAATCCACTCCATACATATATATGGGGAGGTACTAGCTCGAACTCGGATTTACAGTGAAAACTGCAGGAACTTCAAACCGGCACTAGGAAACAGACTGAGAAACCAGAGTAAAAGTTTCTCCTGCAAACCGTTCCCTTTGTGCTAATTGAACAAACGTCTCTCCACATGCTCTGTTCTGAGAGAAAAGTGTGTGTGAAAGCCTTCCTTCACCTAGCTTGTTGCGAACACAAAGTTTCTTTTCAGTTGCAAACTCCACTCCAAACATATATATGGGGAGGTACAAGGTCCAACTCGGTTTTACAGTGAAAACTGCAGGAACTTCAAACCGGCACTAGGAAACAGGCTGAGAAACCAGAGAAAAAGTTTCTCCTGCAACCCGTTCCCTTTGTGCTAGATGAACGAACGTCTCACCACATGCTCAGTTCTGAGAGATAAGTGTGTGTGAAAGCGGTCCTTCACTTAGCTTGTTGGGAACACAAAGTTTCTTTTCAGTAGCAAACTCCACTCCATACTTATATATGGGGAGGTACTACCTCCAACTCGGTTTTACAGTGAAAACTGCAGTAACTTCAAACCGGCACTATGAAACAGACTGAGAAACCAGAGAAAAAATTTCTTCTGCAACCCGTTCCTTTGTGCTAATTGAACAAACGTCTCTCCACATGCTCAGTTTTGAGAGATAAGTGTGTGTGAAAGCCGTTCTTCACCTAGGTTTTTGGGAACACAAAGTCTCTTTTCAGTTGCAAACTCCACTCCATACATATATATGGGGAGGTACTAGCTCCAACTCGGTTTTACAGTGAAAACTGCAGGAACTTCAAACCGGCTCTAGAAAACAGACTGAGAAACCAGAGAAAAAGTTTCTCCTGCAACCGGTTCCCTTTGTGCTAGATGAACGAACGTCTCTCCACATGCTCAGTTCTTAGAGATAAGTGTGTATGAAAGCCGTACTTCACCATGCTTGTTGCGAACACAAAGTTTCTTTTCTGTTGCAAACTCCACTCCATACATATATATGGGGAGGTACTAGCTCCAACTCGGTTTTACAGTGAAAACTGCAGGAACTTCAAACCGGAACTAGGAAACAGACTGAGAAACCAGAGTAAAAGTTTCTCCTGCAACCCGTTCCCTTTGTGCTAGATGAATGAACGTCTCTCCACATGCTCAGTTCTGAGAGAAAAGTGTGTCTGAAAGCCGTCCTTCACCTACCTTGTTGGGAACACAATGTTTCTTTTCAGTTGCAAACACCATTCCATACATATATATGGGGAGGTACTAGCTCCAACTCGGTTTTACAGTGAAAAATGCAGGAACGTCAAACCGACACTAGGAATCAGACTGAGAAACCAAAATAAAAGATTCTCCTGCAACCCGTTCCCTTTGTGCTAATTGAACAAACGTCTCTCCACATGCTCATTTCTGAGAGATAAGTGTGTGTGAAAGCCGTACTTCACTTAGCTTGTTGGGAACACAAAGTTGCTTTTCAGTTGCAAACTCCACTCCATACATATATATTCGGAAGTACTAGCTCCAACTCTTTTTTACAGTGAATCTGCAGGAACTTCAAACCGGCACTATGAAACAGACTGAGAATACAGAGTAAAAGTTTCTCCTGCAACCCGTTCCCTTTGTGCTAGATGAACGAACGTCTCTCCACATGCTCAGTTCTGAGAGATAAGTGTGTGTGAAAGCCGTCCTTCACCTAGCTTGTTGGGAACACAAAGTTTCTTTTCAGTTGCAAACTCCAATCCATACATATATATGGGGAGGTACTAGCTCCAACTCGGTTTTACAGTGAAAACTGCAGGAACTTCAAACCGGCACTAGGAAACAGACTGAGAAACCAGAGTAAAAGTTTCTCCTGCAACCCGTTCCCTATGTGCTAGATGAACGAACGTCTCTCCACTTGGTCAGTTCTGAGAGATAAGTGTGTGTGAAAGCCGTCCTTCACCTAGCTTGTTGTGAACACAAAGTTTCTTTTCCGTTGCAAACTCCACTCCATACATATATATGGGGAGGTACTAGCTCCAATTCGATTTTACAGTGAAAACTGCAGGAACTTCAAACCGGCACTAGGAAACAGACTGAGAAACCAGAGTAAAAGTTTCTCCTGCAACCCGTTCCCTTTGTGCTAGATGAACGAACGTCTCTCCACATGCTCAGTTCTGAGAGATAAGTGTGTGTGAAAGCCGTCCTTCACCTAGATTGTTGGGAAGACAAATTGCCTTTTCACTTGCAAACTCCACTCCATACATATATATGGGGAGGTACAAGCTCCAACTCGTTTTTACAGTGAAAACTTCAGGAACTTCAAACCGGTACTAGGAAACAGACTGAGAAACCAGAGTAAAAGTTTCTCCTGCAACCCGTTCCATTTGTGCTTATTGAACGAACGTCTCTCCTGATGCTCAATTCTGAGAGATATGTGTGTGTGAAAGCCGTGTTTCACATAGCTTGTTGGGAACACAAAGTTTCTTTTCAATTGCAAACTCCACTCCATACATATATATGGGGAGGTACAAGCTCCAACTCTGTTTTAGAGTGAAAACTGCAGGAATTTCAAACCGGCACTAGGAAACAGACTGAGAAACCAGAGTAAACGTTTCTCCTGCAAACCGTTCCCTATGTGGTAATTGAACAAACGTCTCTCCACATGCTCAGTTCTGAGAGAAAAGTGTGTGTGAAAGCCGTCATTCACCTAGCTTGTTGCGAACACAAAGTTTCTTTTCAGTTGCAAACTCCACTCCAAACATATATATGGGGAGGTACAAGGTCCAACTCGGTTTTACAGTGAAAACTGCAGGAACTTCAAACCGGCACTAGGAAACAGGCTGAGAAACCAGAGAAAATGTTTCTCCTGCAACCCGTTCCCTTTGTGCTAGATGAACGAACGTCTCTCCACATGCTCAGTTCTGAGAGATAAGTGTGTGTGAAAGCCGTCCTTCAACTAGCTTGTTGGGAACACAAAGTTTCTTTTCAGATGCAAAGTCCACTCCATACATATATATGGGGAGGTACTAGCTCCAACTCGATTTTACAGTGAAAACTGCAGGAACTTCAAACCGGCACTAGGAAACAGACTGAGAAACCAGAGTAAAAGTTTCTCCTGCAACCCGTTCCCTTTGTGCTAGATGAGCGAACCTCTCTCCACATGCTCAGTTCTTAGAGATAAGTGTGTGTGAAAGCCGTACTTCACCAAGCTTGTTGCGAACACAAAGTTTCTTTTCTGTTGCAAACTCCACTCCATACATATATATGGGGAAGTACAAGCTCCAACTCGGTTTTACAGTGAAATCTGCAGGAACTTCAAACCGGCACTAGGAAACAGACTGAGAATACAGAGTAAAAGTTTCTCCTGCAACCCGTTCCCTTTGTGCTAGATGAACGAACGTCTCTCCACATGCTCAGTTCTGAGAGATAAGTGTGTGTGAAAGCCGTCCTTCACCTAGCTTGTTGGGAACACAAAGTTTCTTTTCAGTTGCAAACTCCAATCCATACATATATATGGGGAGGTACTAGCTCCAACTCGGTTTAACAGTGAAAACTGCAGGAACTTCAAACCGGCACTAGGAAAGGGACTGAGAAACCAGAGTAAAAGTTTCTCCTGCAACCCGTTCCCTATGTGCTAGATGAACGAACGTCTCTCCACATGGTCAGTTCTGAGAGATAAGTGTGTGTGAAAGCCGTCCTTCACCTAGCTTGTTGTGAACACAAAGTTTCTTTCCCGTTGCAAACTCCACTCCATACATATATATGGGGAGGTACTAGCTCCAATTCGATTTTACAGTGAAAACTGCAGGAAATTCAATCCGGCACTAGGAAACAGACTGAGAAACCAGAGTAAAAGTTTCTCCTGCAACCCGTTCCCTTTGTGCTAGATGAACGAACGTCTCTCCACATGCTCAGTTCTGAGAGATAAGTGTGTGTGAAAGCCGTCCTTCACATAGATTGTTGTGAACACAATGTTACTTTTCAGTAGCAAACTACACTCCATACTTATATATGGGGAGGTACTACCTCCAACTCGGTTTTACAGTGAAAACTGCAGTAACTTCAAACCAGCACTATGAAACAGACTGAGAAACCAGAGAAAAAGTTTCTCCTGCAACCCGTTCCTTTGTGCTAATTGAACAAACGTCTCTCCACATGCTCAGTTTTGAGAGATAAGTGTGTGTGAAAGCCGTTCTTCACCTAGGTTGTTGGGAACACAAAGTCTCTTTTCAGTTGCAAACTCCACTCCATACATATATATGGGGAGGTACTAGCTCCAACTCGGTTTTACAGTGAAAACTGCAGGAACTTCAAACCGGCACTAGGAAACACACTGAGAAACCAGAGTAAAAGTTTCTACTGCAACCCGTTCCCTTTGTGCTAATTGAACGAACGTCTCTCCACATGCTCAGTTCTGAGAGATAAGTGTGTGTGAAAGCCGTCCTTCACCTAGCTTGTTGGGAACACAAAGTTTCTTTTCAGATGCAAACTCCACTCCATACATATATATGGGTAGGTACAAGCTCCAACTCGATTTTACAGTGAAAACTGCAGGAACTTCAAACCGGCTCTGGAAAACAGACTGAGAAACCAGAGAAAAAGTTTCTCCTGCAACCGGTTCCCTTTGTGCTAGATGAACGAACGTCTCTCCACATGCTCAGTTCTTAGAGATTAGTGTGTATGAAAGCCGTACTTCACCAAGCTTGTTGCGAACACAAAGTTTCTTTTCTGTTGCAAACTCCACTCCATACATATATATGGGGAGGTACTAGCTCCAACTCGGTTTTACAGTGAAAACTGCAGGAACTTCAAACCGGAACTAGGAAACAGACTGAGAAACCAGAGTAAAAGTTTCTCCTGCAACCCGTTCCCTTTGTGCTAGATGAATGAACGTCTCTCCACATGCTCAGTTCTGAGAGAAAACTGTGTCTGAAAGCCGTCCTTCACCTACCTTGATGAGAACACAATGCTTCTTTTCAGTTGCAAACACCATTCCATACATATATATGGGGAGGTACTAGCTCCAACTCGGTTTTACAGTGAAAAATGCAGGAACGTCAAACCGACACTAGGAATCAGACTGAGAAACCAAAATAAAAGATTCTCCTGCAACCCGTTCCCTTTGTGCTAATTGAACAAACGTCTCTCCACATGCTCTGTTCTGAGAGATAAGTGTGTGTGAAAGCCGTCCTTCACTTAGCTTGTTGGGAACACAAAGTTGCTTTTCAGTTGCAAACTCCACTCCATACATATATATTCGGAAGTACTAGCTCCAACTCTTTTTTACAGTGAAATCTGCAGGAACTTCAAACCGGCACTATGAAACAGACTGAGAATACAGAGTAAAAGTTTCTCCTGCAACCCGTTCCCTTTGTGCTAGATGAACGAACGTCTCTCCACATGCTCAGTTCTGAGAGATAAGTGTGTGTGAAAGCCGTCCTTCACCTAGCTTGTTGGGAACACAAAGTTTCTTTTCAGTTGCAAACTCCAATCCATACATATATATGGGGAGGTACTAGCTCCAACTCGGTTTTACAGTGAAAACTGCAGGAAATTCAAACCGGCACTAGGAAACAGACTGAGAAACCAGAGTAAAAGTTTCTCCTGCAACCCGTTCCCTATGTGCTAGATGAACGAACGTCTCTCCACATGGTCAGTTCTGAGAGATAAGTGTGTGTGAAAGCCGTCCTTCACCTAGCTTGTTGTGAACACAAAGTTTATTTTCAGTTGCAAACTCCAATCCATACATATATATGGGGAGGTACTAGCTCCAACTCGGTTTTACAGTGAAAACTGCAGGAACTTCAAACCGGCACTAGGAAACAGACTGAGAAACCAGAGTAAAAGTTTCTCCTGCAACCCGTTCCCTATGTGCTAGATGAACGAACGTCTCTCCACATGGTCAGTTCTGAGAGATAAGTGTGTGTGAAAGCCGTCCTTCACCTAGCTTGTTGTGAACACAAAGTTTCTTTTCCGTTGCAAACTCCACTCCATACATATATATGGGGAGGTACAAGCTCCAACTCGTTTTTACAGTGAAAACTTCAGGAACTTCAAACCGGTACTAGGAAACAGACTGAGAAACCAGAGTAAAAGTTTCTCCTGCAACCCGTTCCATTTGTGCTAATTGAACGAACGTCTCTCCTGATGCTCAATTCTGAGAGATATGTGTGTGTGAAAGCTGTGCTTCACATAGCTTGTTGGGAACACAAAGTTTCTTTTCAATTGCAAACTCCACTCCATACATATATATGGGGAGGTACAAGCTCCAACTCTGTTTTACAGTGAAAACTGCAGGAATTTCAAACCGGCACTAGGAAACAGACTGAGAAACCAGAGTAAACGTTTCTCCTGCAAACCGTTCCCTTTGTGCTAATTGAACAAATGTCTCTCCACATGCTCAGTTCTGAGAGAAAATTGTGTGTGAAAGCCGTCATTCACCTAGCTTGTTGCGAACACAAAGTTTCTTTTAAGTTGCAAACTCCACTCCAAACATATATATGGGGAGGTACAAGGTCCAACTCGGTTTTACAGTGAAAACTGCAGGAACTTCAAACCGGCACTAGGAAACAGGCTGAGAAACCAGAGAAAAAGTTTCTCCTACAACCCGTTCCCTTTGTGCTAGATGAACGAACGTCTCACCACATGCTCAGTTCTGAGAGATAAGTGTGTGTGAAAGCGGTCCTTCACCTAGCTTGTTGGGAACACAAAGTTTCTTTTCAGTAGCAAACTCCACTCCATACTTATATATGGGTAGGTACTACCTCCAACTCGGTTTTACAGTGAAAACTGCAGGAACTTCAAACCGGCACTAGGAAACAGACTGAGAAGGCAGAGTAAAACATTCTCCTGCAACCCGTTCCCTTTGTGCTAGATGAACGAACGTCTCTCCACATGCTCAGTTCTGAGAGATAAGTGTGTGTGAAAGCCGTCCTTCACCTAGCTTGTTGTGAACACAAAGTTTATTTTCAGTTGCAAACTCCAATCCATACATATATATGGGGAGGTACTAGCTCCAACTCGGTTTTACAGTGAAAACTGCAGGAACTTCAAACCGGCACTAGGAAACAGACTGAGAAACCAGAGTAAAAGTTTCTCCTGCAACCCGTTCCCTATGTGCTAGATGAACGAACGTCTCTCCACATGGTCAGTTCTGAGAGATAAGTGTGTGTGAAAGCCGTCCTTCACCTAGCTTGTTGTGAACACAAAGTTTCTTTTCCGTTGCAAACTCCACTCCATACATATATATGGGGAGGTACAAGCTCCAACTCGTTTTTACAGTGAAAACTTCAGGAACTTCAAACCGGTACTAGGAAACAGACTGAGAAACCAGAGTAAAAGTTTCTCCTGCAACCCGTTCCATTTGTGCTAATTGAACGAACGTCTCTCCTGATGCTCAATTCTGAGAGATATGTGTGTGTGAAAGCTGTGCTTCACATAGCTTGTTGGGAACACAAAGTTTCTTTTCAATTGCAAACTCCACTCCATACATATATATGGGGAGGTACAAGCTCCAACTCTGTTTTACAGTGAAAACTGCAGGAATTTCAAACCGGCACTAGGAAACAGACTGAGAAACCAGAGTAAACGTTTCTCCTGCAAACCGTTCCCTTTGTGCTAATTGAACAAATGTCTCTCCACATGCTCAGTTCTGAGAGAAAATTGTGTGTGAAAGCCGTCATTCACCTAGCTTGTTGCGAACACAAAGTTTCTTTTAAGTTGCAAACTCCACTCCAAACATATATATGGGGAGGTACAAGGTCCAACTCGGTTTTACAGTGAAAACTGCAGGAACTTCAAACCGGCACTAGGAAACAGGCTGAGAAACCAGAGAAAAAGTTTCTCCTACAACCCGTTCCCTTTGTGCTAGATGAACGAACGTCTCACCACATGCTCAGTTCTGAGAGATAAGTGTGTGTGAAAGCGGTCCTTCACCTAGCTTGTTGGGAACACAAAGTTTCTTTTCAGTAGCAAACTCCACTCCATAATTATATATGGGTAGGTACTACCTCCAACTCGGTTTTACAGTGAAAACTGCAGGAACTTCAAACCGGCACTAGGAAACAGACTGAGAAAGCAGAGTAAAACATTCTCCTGCAACCCGTTCCCTTTGTGCTAGATGAACGAACGTCTCTCCACATGCTCAGTTCTGAGAGATAAGTGTGTGTGAAAGCCGTCCTTCAACTAGCTTGTTGGGAACACAAAGTTTCTTTTCAGATGCAAAGTCCACTCCATACATATATATGGGGAGGTACTAGCTCCAACTCGATTTTACAGTGAAAACTGCAGGAACTTCAAACCGGCACTAGGAAACAGACTGAGAAACCAGAGTAAAAGTTTCTCCTGCAACCCGTTCCCTTTGTGCTAGATGAGCGAACCTCTCTCCACATGCTCAGTTCTTAGAGATAAGTGTGTGTGAAAGCCGTACTTCACAAAGCTTGTTGCGAACACAAAGTTTCTTTTCTGTTGCAAACTCCACTCCATACATATATATGGGGAGGTACTAGCTCCAACTCGGTTTTACAGTGAAAACTGCAGGAACTTCAAACCGGCACTAGGAAACAGACTGAGAAACCAGAGTAAAAGTTTCTCCTGCAACCCGTTCCCTTTGTGCTAGATGAATGAACGTCTCTCCACATGCTCAGTTCTGAGAGAAAAGTGTGTCTGAAAGCCGTCCTTCAACTACCTTGTTGGGAACACAATGTTACTTTTCAGTTGCAAACACCATTCCATACATATATATGGGGAGGTACTAGCTCCAACTCGGTTTTACAGTGAAAAATGCAGAACGTCAAACCGACACTAGGAATCAGACTGAGAAACCAAAATAAAAGATTCTCCTGCAACCCGTTCCCTTTGTGATAATTGAAAAAACGTCTCTCCACATGCTCAGTTCTGAGAGATAAGTGTGTGTGAAAGCCGTCCATCACTTAGCTTGTTGGGAACACAAAGTTGCTTTTCAGTTGCAAACTCCACTCCATACATATATATGGGGAAGTACTAGCTCCAACTCTTTTTTACAGTGAAATCTGCAGGAACTTCAAACCGGCACTATGAAACAGACTGAGAAAACAGTGTAAAAGTTTCTCCTGCAACCCGTTCCCTTTGTGCTAGATGAACGAACGTCTCTCCACATGCTCAGTTCTGAGAGATAAGTGTGTGTGAAAGCCGTCCTTCAACTAGCTTGTTGGGAACACAAAGTTTCTTTTCAGTTGCAAACTCCAATCCATACATATATATGGGGAGGTACTAGCTCCAACTCGGTTTTACAGTGAAAACTGCAGGAACTTCAAACCGGCACTAGGAAACAGACTGAGAAACCAGAGTAAAAGTTTCTCCTGCAACCCGTTAACTATGTGCTAGATGAAAGAACGTCTCTCCACATGGTCAGTTCTGAGAGATAAGTGTGTGTGAAAGCCGTCCTTCACCTAGCTTGTTGCGAACACAAAGTTTCTATTCAGTTGCAAACTCCATTCCATACATATATATGGGGAGGTACTAGCTCCAATTCGATTTTACAGTGAAAACTGCAGGAACTTCAAACCGGCACTAGGAAACAGACTGAGAAACCAGAGTAAAAGTTTCTCCTGCAACCCGTTCCCTTTGTGCTAGATGAACGAACGTCTCTCCACATGCTCATTTCTGAGAGATAAGTGTGTGTGAAAGCCGTCCTTCACCTAGATTGTTGGGAAGACAAATTGCCTTTTCACTTGCAAACTCCACTCCATACATATATATGGGGAGGTACTAGCTCCAACTCGGTTTTACAGTGAAAACTGCAGGAAATTCAAACAGGCACTAGGAAACACACTGAGAATCCAGAGTAAAATTTCTACTGCAACCCGTTCCCTTTGTGCTAATTGAACGAACGTCTCTCCACATGCTCAGTTCTGAGAGATAAGTGTGTGTGAAAGCCGTCCTTCACCTAGCTTGTTGGGAACACAAAGTTTCTTTTCAGATGCAAACTCCACTCCATACATATATATGGGTAGGTACAAGCTCCAGCTCGATTTTACAGTGAAAACTGCAGGAACTTCAAACCGGCTCTAGGAAACAGACTGAGAAACCAGAGAAAAAGTTTCTCCTGCAACCGGTTCCCTTTGTGCTAGATGAACGAACGTCTCTCCACATGCTCAGTTCTTAGAGATAAGTGTGTATGAAAGCCGTACTTCACCAAGCTTGTTGCGAACACAAAGTTTCTTTTCTGTTGCAAACTCCACTCTATACATATATATGGGGAGGTACTAGCTCCAACTCGGTTTTACAGTGAAAACTGCAGGAACTTCAAACCGGCACTAGGAAACAGACTGAGAAACCAGAGTAAAAGTTTCTCCTGCAAACCGTTCTCTTTGTGCTAGATGAACGAAAGTCTCTCCACATGCTAAGTTCTGAGAGATAAGTGTGTGTGAAAGCCGTCCTTCACCTAGATTGTTGGGAACACAAAGTTTCTTTTCAATTGCAAACTCCACTCCATACATATATATGGGGAGGTACAAGCTCCAACTCGGTTTTACAGTAAAAACTGCAGGAACTTCTAACCGGCACTAGGAAACAGACTGAGAAACCAGAGTAAAAGTTTCTACTGCAACCCGTTTCGTTTGTGCTAATTGAACGAACGTCTCTCCACATTCTCAGTTCTGAGAGATAAGTGTGTGTGAAAGCCATCCTTCACCTAGATTGTTGGGAACACAAAGTTTCTTTTCAATTGCAAACTCCACTCCATACATATATATGGGGAGGTAGTAGCTCCAAATCTGTTTTACAGTGAAAACTTCAGGAACTTCAAACCGGTACTAGGAAACAGACTGAGAAACCAGAGTAAAAGTTTATCCTGCAACCCGTTCCTTTTGTGCTAATTGAACGAACGTCTCTCCAGATGCTCAATTCTGAGAGATAAGTGTGTGTGAAAGCCGTGCTTCACATAGCTTGTTGGGAACACAAAGTTTCTTTTCAATTGCAAACTCCACTCCAAACATATATATGGGGAGGTACAAAGTCCAACTCGGTTTTACAGTGAAAACTGCAGGAACTTCAAACCGGCACTAGGAAACAGACTGAGAAACCAGAGTAAAACATTCTCCTGCAACCCGTTCCCTTTGTGCTAGATGAACGAACGTCTCTCCACATGCTCAGTTCTGAGAGATAAGTGTGTGTGAAAGCCGTCCTTCAACTAGCTTGTTGGGAACACAAAGTTTCTTTTCAGATGCAAAGTCCACTCCATACATATATATGGGGAGGTACTAGCTCCAACTCGATTTTACAGTGAAAACTGCAGGAACTTCAAACCGGCACTAGGAAACAGACTGAGAAACCAGAGTAAAAGTTTCTCCTGCAACCCGTTCCCTTTGTGCTAGATGAACGAACGTCTCTCCACATGCTCAGTTCTTAGAGATAAGTGTGTGTGAAAGCCGTACTTCACCAAGCTTGTTGCGAACACAAAGTTTCTTTTCTGTTGCAAACTCCACTCCATACATATATATGGGGAGGTACTAGCTGCAACTAGGTTTTACAGTGAAATCTGCAGGAACTTCAAACCGGCACTAGGAAACAGACTGAGAAACCAGAGTAAAAGTTTCTCCTGCAACCCGTTCCCTTTGTGCTAGATGAATGAACGTCTCTCCACATGCTCAGTTCTGAGAGAAAAGTGTGTCTGAAAGCCGTCCTTCAACTAGCTTGTTGGGAACACAATGTTTCTTTTCAGTTGCAAACTCCATTCCATACATATATATGGGGAGGTACTAGCTCCAACTCGGTTTTACAGTGAAAAATGCAGGAACGTCAAACCGACACTAGGAATCAGACTGAGAAACCAAAATAAAAGATTCTCCTGCAACCCGTTCCCTTTGTGCTAATTGAACAAAAGTCTCTCCACATGCTCAGTTCTGAGAGATAAGTGTGTGTGAAAGCCGTCCTTCAATTAGCTTGTTGGGAACACAAAGTTGCTTTTCAGTGGCAAACCCCACTCCATACATATATATGGGGAAGTACTAGCTCCAACTCTTTTTTACGGTGAAAACTGCAGGAACTTCAAACCGGCACTAGGAAACAGACTGAGAAACCAGAGTAAAAGTTTCTCCTGCAACCTTTTCCCTTTGTGCTAGATGAACGAACGTCTATCCACATGCTCAGTTCTGAGAGATAAGTGTGTGTGAAAGCCGTCCTTCAACTACCTTGTTGCTAACACAAAGTTTCTTTTCAGTTGCAAACTCCACTCCATACATATATATGGGGAGGTACTAGCTCCAATTCGATTTTACAGTGAAAACTGCAGGAACTTCAAACCGGTACTAGGAAACAGACTGAGAAACCAGAGTAAAAGTTTCTCCTGCAACCCGTTCCCTTTGTGCTAGATGAACGATCGTCTCTCCACATGCTCAGTTCTTAGAGCTAAGTGTGTGTGAAAGCAGTCCTTCACCTAGCTTGTTGCGAACACAAAGTTTTTTTCAGTTGCAAAATCCACTCCATACATATATATGGGGAGGTACTAGCTCTAACTCGGTTTTACAGTGAAAACTGCAGGAACTTCAAACCGGCACTAGGAAACAGACTGTGAAACCAGAGTAAAAGTTTCTCCTGCAAACCGTTCCCTTTGTGCTAATTGAACAAACGTCTCTCCACATGCTCAGTTCTGAGAGAAAAGTGTGTGTGAAAGCCTTCCTTCACCTAGCTTGTTGCGAACACAAAGTTTCTTTTCAGTTGCAAACTCCACTCCAAACATATATATGGGGAGGTACAAAGTCCAACTCGATTTTACAGTGAAAACTGCAGGAACTTCAAACCGGCACTAGGAAACAGGCTGAGAAACCAGAGAAAAAGTTTCTCCTGCAACCCGTTCCCTTTGTGCTAGATGAACGAACGTCTCACCACATGCTCAGTTCTGAGAGATAAGTGTGTGTGAAAGCGGCCCTTCAGCTAGCTTGTTGGGAACACAAAGTTTCTTTTCAGGAGCAAACTCCACTCCATACTTATATATGGGGAGGTACTACCTCCAACTCGGTTTTACAGTGAAAACTGCAGTAACTTCAAACCGGCACTATGAAACAGACTGAGAAACCAGAGAAATAGTTTCTCCTGCAACCCGTTCCTTTGTGCTAATTGAACAAACGTCTCTCCACATGCTCAGTTTTGAGAGATAAGTGTGTGTGAAAGCCGTTATTCACCTAGGTTGTTGGGAACACAAAGTCTCTTTTCAGTTGCAAACTCCACTCCATACATATATATGGGGAGGTACTAGCTCCAACTCGGTTTTACACTGAAAACTGCAGGAAATTCAAACCGGCACTAGGACACACACTGAGAAACCAGAGTAAAATTTCTACTGCAACCCGTTCCCTTTGTGCTAATTGAACGAACGTCTCTCCACATGCTCAGTTCTGAGAGATAAGTGTGTGTGAAAGCCGTCCTTCACTTAGCTTGTTGGGAACACAAAGTTGCTTTTCAGTTGCAAACTCCACTCCATACATATATATGGGGAAGTACTAGCTCCAACTCTTTTTTACAGTGAAATCTGCAGGAACTTCAAACCGGCACTATGAAACAGACTGAGAAAACAGAGTAAAAGTTTCTCCTGCAACCCGTTCCCTTTGTGCTAGATGAACGAACGTCTCTCCACATGCTCAGTTCTGAGAGATAAGTGTGTGTGAAAGCCGTCCTTCACCTAGCTTGTTGGGAACACAAAGTTTCTTTTCAGTTGCAAACTCCAATCCATACATATATATGGGGAGGTACTAGCTCCAACTCGGTTTTACAGTGAAAACTGCAGGAACTTCAAACCGGCACTAGGAAACAGACTGAGAAACCAGAGTAAAAGTTTCTCCTGCAACCCGTTCCCTATGTGCTAGATGAACGAATGTCTCTCCACATGGTCAGTTCTGAGAGATAAGTGTGTGTGAAAGCCGTCCTTCACCTAGCTTGTTGTGAACACAAAGTTCCTTTTAAGTTGCAAACTCCACTCCATATATATATATGGGGAGGTACTAGCTCCAATTCGATTTTACAGTGAAAACTGCAGGAACTTCAAACCGGCACTAGGAAACAGACTGAGAAACCAGAGTAAAAGTTTCTCCTGCAACCCGTTCCCTTTGTGCTAGATGAACGAACATCTCTCCAAATGCTCAGTTCTGAGAGATAAGTGTGTGTGAAAGCCGTCCTTCACCTAGATTGTTGGGAAGACAAATTGCCTTTTCACTTGCAAACTCCACTCCATACATATATATGGGGAGGTACTAGCTCCAACACGGTTTTACAGTGAAAACTGCAGGAACTTCAAACCGGCACTAGGAAACAGTCTGAGAAAACAGAGTAAATGTTTCTCCTGCAACCCGTTCCATTTGTGCTAGATGAACGAACGTCTCTCCACATGCTCAGTTCTGAGAGATAAGTGTGTGTGAAAGCCGTTCTTCAACTAGGTTGTTGGGAACACAAATTTTCTTTTCAGTTGCAAACTCCACTCCATACATATATATGGGGAGGTACAAGCTCCAACACGGTTTTACAGTAAAAACTGCAGGAACTTCAAACCGGCACTAGGAAACAGACTGAGAAACCAGAGTAAAAGTTTCTCCTGCAACCCGTTCCCTTTGTGCTAATTGAACGAACGTCTCTCCACATGCTCAGTTCTGACAGATAAGTGTGTGTGAAAGCCGTCCTTCACCTAGATTGTTGGGAACACAAAGTTTCTTTTCAATTGCAAACTCCAATCCATACATATATATGGGGAGGTAGTAGCTTCAACTCTGTTTTACAGTGAAAACTTCAGGAACTTCAAACCGGTACTAGGAAACAGACTGAGAAACCAGAGTAAAAGTTTCTCCTTCAACCCGTTCCATTTGTGCTAATTGAACGAACGTCTCTCCAGATGCTCAATTCTGAGAGATAAGTGTGTTTGAAAGCCGTGCTTCACATAGCTTGTTGGGAACACAAAGTTTCTTTTCAATTGCAAACTCCACTCCATACATATATATGGGGAGGTACAAGCTCCAACTCTGTTTTACAGTGAAAACTGCAGGAATTTCAAACCGGCACTAGGAAACAGACTGAGAAACCAGAGTAAACGTTTCTCCTGCAAACCGTTCCCTTTGTGCTAATTGAACAAACCTCTCTCCACATGCTCAGTTCTGAGAGAAAAGTGTGTGTGAAAGCCGTCATTCACCTAGCTTGTTGCGAACACAAAGTTTCTTTTCAGTTGCAAACTCCACTCCAAACATATATATGGGGAGGTACAAGGTCCAACTCGGTTTTACAGTGAAAACTGCAGGAACTTCAAACCGGCACTAGGAAACAGGCTGAGAAACCAGAGAAAAAGTTTCTCCTGCAACCCGTTCCATTTGTGCTAGATGAACGAACGTCTCACCACATGCTCAGTTCTGAGAGATAAGTGTGTGTGAAAGCGGTCCTTCACCTAGCTTGTTGGGAACACAAAGTTTCTTTTCAGTAGCAAACTCCACTCCATACTTATATATGGGGAGGTACTACCTCCAACTCGGTTTTACAGTGAAAACTGCAGGAACTTCAAAACGGCACTAGGAAACAGACTGAGAATCCAGAGTAAAACATTCTCCTGCAACCCGTTCCCTTTGTGCTAGATGAACGAACGTCTCTCCACATGCTCAGTTCTGAGAGATAAGTGTGTGTGAAAGCCGTCCTTCACATAGATTGTTGGGAAGACAAATTGCCTTTTCACTTGCAAACTCCACTCCATACATATATATGGGGAGGTACTAGCTCCAACTCGGTTTTACAGTGAAAACTGCAGGAACTTCAAACCGGCACTAGGAAACAGTCTGAGAAAACAGAGTAAATGTTTCTCCTGCAACCCGTTCCATTTGTGCTAGATGAACGAACGTCTCTCCACATGCTCAGTTCTGAGAGATAAGTGTGTGTGAAAGCAGTCTTCAACTAGGTTGTTGGGAACACAAATTTTCTTTTCAGTTGCAAACTCCACTCCATACATATATATGGGGAGGTACAAGCTCCAACTCGGTTTTACAGTAAAAACTGCAGGAACTTCAAACCGGCACTAGGAAACAGACTGAGAAACCAGAGTAAAAGTTTCTACTGCAACCCGTTCCCTTTGTGCTAATTGAACGAACGTCTCTCCACATGCTCAGTTCTGAGAGATATGTGTGTGTGAAAGCCGTCCTTCACCTAGATTGTTGGGAACACAAAGTTTCTTTTCAATTGCAAACTCCAATCCATACATATATATGGGGAGGTAGTAGCTCCAACTCTGTTTTACAGTGAAAACTTCAGGAACTTCAAACCGGTACTAGGAAACAGACTGAGAAACCAGAGTAAAAGTTTCTCCTGCAACCCGTTCCATTTGTGCTAATTGAACGAACGTCTCTCCAGATGCTCAATTCTGAGAGATAAGTGTGTGTGAAAGCCGTGCTTCACATAGCTTGTTGGGAACACAAAGTTTCTTTTCAATTGCAAACTCCACTCCTTTCATATATATGGGGAGGTACTAGCTCCAACTCGGTTTTACAGTGAAAACTGCAGGAACTTCAAACCGGCACTAGGAAACAGTCTGAGAAAACAGAGTAAATGTTTCTCCTGCAACCCGTTCCATTTGTGCTAGATGAACGAACGTCTCTCCACATGCTCAGTTCTGAGAGATAAGTGTGTGTGAAAGCCGTTCTTCAACTAGGTTGTTGGGAACACAAATTTTCTTTTCAGTTGCAAACTCCACTCCATACATATATATGGGGAAGTACAAGCTCCAACTCGGTTTTACAGTAAAAACTGCAGGAACTTCAAACCGGCACTAGGAAACAGACTGAGAAACCAGAGTAAAAGTTTCTACTGCAACCCGTTCCCTTTGTGCTAATTGAACGAACGTCTCTCCACATGCTCAGTTCTGAGAGATATGTGTGTGTGAAAGCCGTCCTTCACCTAGATTGTTGGGAACACAAAGTTTCTTTTCAATTGCAAACTCCAATCCATACATATATATGGGGAGGTAGTAGCTCCAAATCTGTTTTACAGTGAAAACTTCAGGAACTTCAAACCGGTACTAGGAAACAGACTGAGAAACCAGAGTAAAAGTTTCTCCTGCAACCCGTTCCATTTGTGCTAATTGAACGAACGTCTCTCCAGATGCTCAATTCTGAGAGATAAGTGTGTGTGAAAGCCGTGCTTCACATAGCTTGTTGGGAACACAAAGTTTCTTTTCAATTGCAAACTCCACTCCATTCATATATATGGGGAGGTACAAGCTCCAACTCTGTTTTACAGTGAAAACTGCAGGAATTTCAAACCGGCACTAGGAAACAGGCTGAGAAACTAGAGTAAACGTTTCTCCTGCAAACCGTTCCCTTTGTGCTAATTGAACAAACGTCTCTCCACATGCTCAGTTCTGAGAGAAAATTGTATGTGAAAGCCGTCATTCACCTAGCTTGTTGCGAACACAAAGTTTCTTTTCTGTTGCAAACTCCACTCCATACATATATATGGGGAAGTACTAGCTCCAACTCGGTTTTACAGTGAAAACTGCAGGAACTTCAAACCGGCACTAGGAAACAGACTGAGAAACCAGAGTAAAAGTTTCTCCTGCAACCCGTTCCCTTTGTGCTAGATGAATGAACGTCTCTCCACATGCTCAGTTCTGAGAGAAAAGTGTGTCTGAAAGCCGTCCTTCAACTAGCTTGTTGGGAACACAATGTTTCTTTTCAGTTGCAAACTCCTTTCCATACATATATATGGGGAGGTACTAGCTCCAACTCGGTTTTACAGTGAAAAATTCAGGAACGTCAAACCGACACTAGGAATCAGACTGAGAAACCAAAATAAAAGATTCTCCTGCAACCCGTTTCATTTTTGCTAATTGAACAAACGTCTCTCCACATGCTCAGTTCTAAGAGATAAGTGTGTGTGAAAGCCGTCCTTCACTTAGCTTGTTGGGAACACAAAGTTGCTTTTCAGTTGCAAACTCCACTCCATACATATATATGGGGAAGTACTAGCTCCAACTCTTTTTTACAGTGAAATCTGCAGGAACTTCAAACCGGCACTATGAAACAGACTGAGAAAACAGAGTAAAATTTTCTCCTGCAACCCGTTCCCTTTGTGCTAGATGAACGAACGTCTCTCCACATGCTCAGTTCTGAGAGATAAGTGTGTGTGAAAGCCGTCCTTCACCTAGCTTGTTGCGAACACAAAGTTCCTTTTCAGTTGCAAACTCCAATCCATACATATATATGGGGAGGTACTAGCTCCAATTCGATTTTACAGTCAAAAATGCAGGAACTTCAAACCGGCACTAGGAAACAGACTGAGAAACCAGAGTAAAAGTTTCTCCTTCAACCCGTTCCCTTTGTGCTAGATGAACGAACGTCTCTCCACATGCTCAGTTCGAGAGATAAGTGTGTGTGAAAGCCGTCCTTCACCTAGATTGTTGGGAACACAAATTTTCTTTTCAGTTGCAAACTCCACTCCATACATATATATGGGGAGGTACTAGCTCCAACTCGGTTTTACAGTGAAAACTGCAGGAACTTCAAACCGGCACTAGGAAACAGACTGAGAAACCAGAGTAAAAGTTTCTCCTGCAACCCGTTCCATTTGTGCTAATTGAATGAACGTCTCTCCAGATGCTCAATTCTGAGAGATAAGTGTGTGTGAAAGCCGTGCTTCACATAGCTTGTTGGGAACACAAAGTTTCTTTTCAATTGCAAACTCCACTCCATACATATATATGGGGAGGTACAAGCTCCAACTCTGTTTTACAGTGAAAACTGAAGGAATTTCAAACCGGAACTAGGAAATAGATTGAGAAACCAGAGTAAAAGTTTCTCCTGCAACCAGTTCCCTTTGTGCTAGATGAACGAACTTCCCTCCACATGCTCAGTTCTGAGAGATAAGTGTGTGTGAAAGCAGTCCTTCACCTAGCTTGTTGGGAACACAAAGTTTCTTTTCAGTTGCAAACCCCAATCCATACATATATATGGGAAGGTACTAGCTCCAACTCGGTTTTAAAGTGAAAACTGCAGGAAATTCAACCCGGCACTAGGAAACAGACTGAGAAACCAGAGTAAAAGTCTCTCCTGCAACCCATTCCATTTGTGCTAGATGAACGAACTTCTCTCCACATGCTCAGTTCTGAGAGACAATTGTATGTGAAAGCCGTCCTTCACTTACCTTGTTGGGAACACAAAGTTTTTTTTCAGTTGCAAACTCCACTCCATACATATATATGGGGAGGTACTAGCTCCAAATCGGTTTTACATTGAAAACTGCAGGAACTTCAAACCGGCACTAGGAAAAATACTGAGAAACCAGAGTAAAAGTTTCACCTGCCAACCGTTCCCTTTGTGCTAGATGAACGAACGTCACTCAACATGCTCAGTTCTGAGAGATATGTGTGTGTGAAAGCCGTCCTTCATCTAGCTTGTTGGGAACACAAAGTTTCTTTTCAGTTGCAAACTCCACTCCTTACATATATATGGGGAGGTACTAGCTCCAACTCGGTTTTACAGTGAAAACTGCAGGAACTTCAAACCGGCACTAGGAAACAGACTGAGAAACCAGAGTAAAAGTTTCTACTGTATCCCGTTCCCTTTGTGCTAGATGAACGAAAGTCTCTCCACATGCTCAGTTCTGAGAGATAAGTGTGTGTGAAAGTCGTCCTTCACCTAGCTTGTTGGGAACACAAAGTTTCTTTTCAGATGCAAACTCCACTCCATACATATATATGGGGAGGTACTATATCCAACCCGGTTTTATAGTGAAAACTGCAGTAACTTCAAAACGGCACTAGGAAACAGACTGAGAATCCAGAGTAAAAGTTTGTCCTGCAACCCGTTCCCTTTGTGCTAGATGACGAACGTCTCTCCACTTGCTCAGTTCTGAGGTATAAGTGTGTGTGATAGCTGTCCTTCAGCTAGCTTGTTGGGAACACAAATTTTCTTTTCTGATGTAAACTCCACTCCATATATATATATGGGGAGGTACTAGCTCCAACACGGTTTTACAGTGAAATCTGCAGGAACTTCAAACCTGCAGTAGGAAACAGACTGAGAAACCAGAGTAAAAGTTTCTACTGTAAACAGTTCCCGTTGTGCTAGATGAACGATCGTCTCTCCACATGCTCAGTTCTGAGAGATAAGTGTGTGAGAATGCCGTCCTTCACCAAGCTTGTTGGGAACACAAAGTTTCTTTTCAGATGCAAACTCCACTCCATACATATATATGGGGAAGTACTAGCTCCAACTCGGTTTTACAGTGAAAACTGCAGGAACTTCAAACCGGCACTAGGAAACAGACTGAGAAACCAGAGTAAAAGTTTCTCCTGCAACCCGTTCCCTTTGTGCTAGTTGAATGAACGTCTCTCCACATGCTCAGTTCTGAGAGAAAAGTGTGTCTGAAAGCCGTCCTTCAACTAGCTTGTTGGGAACACAATGTTTCTTTTCAGTTGCAAAATCCATTCCATACATATATATGGGGAGGTACTAGCTCCAACTCGGTTTTACAGTGAAAAATGCAGGAACGTCAAACCGACACTAGGAATCAGACTGAGAAACAAAAATAAAAGATTCTCCTGCAACCCGTTCCATTTTTGCTAATTGAACAAACGTCTCTCCACATGCTCAGTTCTGAGAGATAAGTGTGTGTGAAAGCCGTCCTTCACTGAGCTTGTTGGGAACACAAAGTTGCTTTTCAGTTGCAAACTCCACTCCATACATATATATGGGGAGGTACAAGCTCCAACACGGTTTTACAGTAAAAACTGCAGGAACTTCAAACCGGCACTAGGAAACAGACTGAGAAACCAGAGTAAAAGTTTCTCCTGCAACCCGTTCCCTTTGTGCTAATTGAACGAACGTCTCTCCACATGCTCAGTTCTGACAGATAAGTGTGTGTGAAAGCCGTCCTTCACCTAGATTGTTGGGAACACAAAGTTTCTTTTCAATTGCAAACTCCAATCCATACATATATATGGGGAGGTAGTAGCTTCAACTCTGTTTTACAGTGAAAACTTCAGGAACTTCAAACCGGTACTAGGAAACAGACTGAGAAACCAGAGTAAAAGTTTCTCCTTCAACCCGTTCCATTTGTGCTAATTGAACGAACGTCTCTCCAGATGCTCAATTCTGAGAGATAAGTGTGTGTGAAAGCCGTGCTTCACATAGCTTGTTGGGAACACAAAGTTTCTTTTCAATTGCAAACTCCACTCCATACATATATATGGGGAGGTACAAGCTCCAACTCTGTTTTACAGTGAAAACTGCAGGAATTTCAAACCGGCACTAGGAAACAGACTGAGAAACCAGAGTAAACGTTTCTCCTGCAAACCGTTCCCTTTGTGCTAATTGAACAAACCTCTCTCCACATGCTCAGTTCTGAGAGAAAAGTGTGTGTGAAAGCCGTCATTCACCTAGCTTGTTGCGAACACAAAGTTTCTTTTCAGTTGCAAACTCCACTCCAAACATATATATGGGGAGGTACAAGGTCCAACTCGGTTTTACAGTGAAAACTGCAGGAACTTCAAACCGGCACTAGGAAACAGGCTGAGAAACCAGAGAAAAAGTTTCTCCTGCAACCCGTTCCATTTGTGCTAGATGAACGAACGTCTCACCACATGCTCAGTTCTGAGAGATAAGTGTGTGTGAAAGCGGTCCTTCACCTAGCTTGTTGGGAACACAAAGTTTCTTTTCAGTAGCAAACTCCACTCCATACTTATATATGGGGAGGTACTACCTCCAACTCGGTTTTACAGTGAAAACTGCAGGAACTTCAAAACGGCACTAGGAAACAGACTGAGAAACCAGAGTAAAACATTCTCCTGCAACCCGTTCCCTTTGTGCTAGATGAACGAACGTCTCTCCACATGCTCAGTTCTGAGAGATAAGTGTGTGTGAAAGCCGTCCTTCACATAGATTGTTGGGAAGACAAATTGCCTTTTCACTTGCAAACTCCACTCCATACATATATATGGGGAGGTACTAGCTCCAACTCGGTTTTACAGTGAAAACTGCAGGAACTTCAAACCGGCACTAGGAAACAGTCTGAGAAAACAGAGTAAATGTTTCTCCTGCAACCCGTTCCATTTGTGCTAGATGAACGAACGTCTCTCCACATGCTCAGTTCTGAGAGATAAGTGTGTGTGAAAGCAGTCTTCAACTAGGTTGTTGGGAACACAAATTTTCTTTTCAGTTGCAAACTCCACTCCATACATATATATGGGGAGGTACAAGCTCCAACTCGGTTTTACAGTAAAAACTGCAGGAACTTCAAACCGGCACTAGGAAACAGACTGAGAAACCAGAGTAAAAGTTTCTACTGCAACCCGTTCCCTTTGTGCTAATTGAACGAACGTCTCTCCACATGCTCAGTTCTGAGAGATATGTGTGTGTGAAAGCCGTCCTTCACCTAGATTGTTGGGAACACAAAGTTTCTTTTCAATTGCAAACTCCAATCCATACATATATATGGGGAGGTAGTAGCTCCAACTCTGTTTTACAGTGAAAACTTCAGGAACTTCAAACCGGTACTAGGAAACAGACTGAGAAACCAGAGTAAAAGTTTCTCCTGCAACCCGTTCCATTTGTGCTAATTGAACGAACGTCTCTCCAGATGCTCAATTCTGAGAGATAAGTGTGTGTGAAAGCCGTGCTTCACATAGCTTGTTGGGAACACAAAGTTTCTTTTCAATTGCAAACTCCACTCCTTTCATATATATGGGGAGGTACTAGCTCCAACTCGGTTTTACAGTGAAAACTGCAGGAACTTCAAACCGGCACTAGGAAACAGTCTGAGAAAACAGAGTAAATGTTTCTCCTGCAACCCGTTCCATTTGTGCTAGATGAACGAACGTCTCTCCACATGCTCAGTTCTGAGAGATAAGTGTGTGTGAAAGCCGTTCTTCAACTAGGTTGTTGGGAACACAAATTTTCTTTTCAGTTGCAAACTCCACTCCATACATATATATGGGGAAGTACAAGCTCCAACTCGGTTTTACAGTAAAAACTGCAGGAACTTCAAACCGGCACTAGGAAACAGACTGAGAAACCAGAGTAAAAGTTTCTACTGCAACCCGTTCCCTTTGTGCTAATTGAACGAACGTCTCTCCACATGCTCAGTTCTGAGAGATATGTGTGTGTGAAAGCCGTCCTTCACCTAGATTGTTGGGAACACAAAGTTTCTTTTCAATTGCAAACTCCAATCCATACATATATATGGGGAGGTAGTAGCTCCAAATCTGTTTTACAGTGAAAACTTCAGGAACTTCAAACCGGTACTAGGAAACAGACTGAGAAACCAGAGTAAAAGTTTCTCCTGCAACCCGTTCCATTTGTGCTAATTGAACGAACGTCTCTCCAGATGCTCAATTCTGAGAGATAAGTGTGTGTGAAAGCCGTGCTTCACATAGCTTGTTGGGAACACAAAGTTTCTTTTCAATTGCAAACTCCACTCCATTCATATATATGGGGAGGTACAAGCTCCAACTCTGTTTTACAGTGAAAACTGCAGGAATTTCAAACCGGCACTAGGAAACAGGCTGAGAAACTAGAGTAAACGTTTCTCCTGCAAACCGTTCCCTTTGTGCTAATTGAACAAACGTCTCTCCACATGCTCAGTTCTGAGAGAAAATTGTATGTGAAAGCCGTCATTCACCTAGCTTGTTGCGAACACAAAGTTTCTTTTCTGTTGCAAACTCCACTCCATACATATATATGGGGAAGTACTAGCTCCAACTCGGTTTTACAGTGAAAACTGCAGGAACTTCAAACCGGCACTAGGAAACAGACTGAGAAACCAGAGTAAAAGTTTCTCCTGCAACCCGTTCCCTTTGTGCTAGATGAATGAACGTCTCTCCACATGCTCAGTTCTGAGAGAAAAGTGTGTCTGAAAGCCGTCCTTCAACTAGCTTGTTGGGAACACAATGTTTCTTTTCAGTTGCAAACTCCTTTCCATACATATATATGGGGAGGTACTAGCTCCAACTCGGTTTTACAGTGAAAAATTCAGGAACGTCAAACCGACACTAGGAATCAGACTGAGAAACCAAAATAAAAGATTCTCCTGCAACCCGTTTCATTTTTGCTAATTGAACAAACGTCTCTCCACATGCTCAGTTCTAAGAGATAAGTGTGTGTGAAAGCCGTCCTTCACTTAGCTTGTTGGGAACACAAAGTTGCTTTTCAGTTGCAAACTCCACTCCATACATATATATGGGGAAGTACTAGCTCCAACTCTTTTTTACAGTGAAATCTGCAGGAACTTCAAACCGGCACTATGAAACAGACTGAGAAAACAGAGTAAAATTTTCTCCTGCAACCCGTTCCCTTTGTGCTAGATGAACGAACGTCTCTCCACATGCTCAGTTCTGAGAGATAAGTGTGTGTGAAAGCCGTCCTTCACCTAGCTTGTTGCGAACACAAAGTTCCTTTTCAGTTGCAAACTCCAATCCATACATATATATGGGGAGGTACTAGCTCCAATTCGATTTTACAGTCAAAAATGCAGGAACTTCAAACCGGCACTAGGAAACAGACTGAGAAACCAGAGTAAAAGTTTCTCCTTCAACCCGTTCCCTTTGTGCTAGATGAACGAACGTCTCTCCACATGCTCAGTTCGAGAGATAAGTGTGTGTGAAAGCCGTCCTTCACCTAGATTGTTGGGAACACAAATTTTCTTTTCAGTTGCAAACTCCACTCCATACATATATATGGGGAGGTACTAGCTCCAACTCGGTTTTACAGTGAAAACTGCAGGAACTTCAAACCGGCACTAGGAAACAGACTGAGAAACCAGAGTAAAAGTTTCTCCTGCAACCCGTTCCATTTGTGCTAATTGAATGAACGTCTCTCCAGATGCTCAATTCTGAGAGATAAGTGTGTGTGAAAGCCGTGCTTCACATAGCTTGTTGGGAACACAAAGTTTCTTTTCAATTGCAAACTCCACTCCATACATATATATGGGGAGGTACAAGCTCCAACTCTGTTTTACAGTGAAAACTGAAGGAATTTCAAACCGGAACTAGGAAATAGATTGAGAAACCAGAGTAAAAGTTTCTCCTGCAACCAGTTCCCTTTGTGCTAGATGAACGAACTTCCCTCCACATGCTCAGTTCTGAGAGATAAGTGTGTGTGAAAGCAGTCCTTCACCTAGCTTGTTGGGAACACAAAGTTTCTTTTCAGTTGCAAACCCCAATCCATACATATATATGGGAAGGTACTAGCTCCAACTCGGTTTTAAAGTGAAAACTGCAGGAAATTCAACCCGGCACTAGGAAACAGACTGAGAAACCAGAGTAAAAGTCTCTCCTGCAACCCATTCCATTTGTGCTAGATGAACGAACTTCTCTCCACATGCTCAGTTCTGAGAGACAATTGTATGTGAAAGCCGTCCTTCACTTACCTTGTTGGGAACACAAAGTTTTTTTTCAGTTGCAAACTCCACTCCATACATATATATGGGGAGGTACTAGCTCCAAATCGGTTTTACATTGAAAACTGCAGGAACTTCAAACCGGCACTAGGAAAAATACTGAGAAACCAGAGTAAAAGTTTCACCTGCCAACCGTTCCCTTTGTGCTAGATGAACGAACGTCACTCAACATGCTCAGTTCTGAGAGATATGTGTGTGTGAAAGCCGTCCTTCATCTAGCTTGTTGGGAACACAAAGTTTCTTTTCAGTTGCAAACTCCACTCCTTACATATATATGGGGAGGTACTAGCTCCAACTCGGTTTTACAGTGAAAACTGCAGGAACTTCAAACCGGCACTAGGAAACAGACTGAGAAACCAGAGTAAAAGTTTCTACTGTATCCCGTTCCCTTTGTGCTAGATGAACGAAAGTCTCTCCACATGCTCAGTTCTGAGAGATAAGTGTGTGTGAAAGTCGTCCTTCACCTAGCTTGTTGGGAACACAAAGTTTCTTTTCAGATGCAAACTCCACTCCATACATATATATGGGGAGGTACTATATCCAACCCGGTTTTATAGTGAAAACTGCAGTAACTTCAAAACGGCACTAGGAAACAGACTGAGAATCCAGAGTAAAAGTTTGTCCTGCAACCCGTTCCCTTTGTGCTAGATGACGAAAGTCTCTCCACTTGCTCAGTTCTGAGGTATAAGTGTGTGTGATAGCTGTCCTTCAGCTAGCTTGTTGGGAACACAAATTTTCTTTTCTGATGTAAACTCCACTCCATATATATATATGGGGAGGTACTAGCTCCAACACGGTTTTACAGTGAAATCTGCAGGAACTTCAAACCTGCAGTAGGAAACAGACTGAGAAACCAGAGTAAAAGTTTCTACTGTAAACAGTTCCCGTTGTGCTAGATGAACGATCGTCTCTCCACATGCTCAGTTCTGAGAGATAAGTGTGTGAGAATGCCGTCCTTCACCAAGCTTGTTGGGAACACAAAGTTTCTTTTCAGATGCAAACTCCACTCCATACATATATATGGGGAAGTACTAGCTCCAACTCGGTTTTACAGTGAAAACTGCAGGAACTTCAAACCGGCACTAGGAAACAGACTGAGAAACCAGAGTAAAAGTTTCTCCTGCAACCCGTTCCCTTTGTGCTAGTTGAATGAACGTCTCTCCACATGCTCAGTTCTGAGAGAAAAGTGTGTCTGAAAGCCGTCCTTCAACTAGCTTGTTGGGAACACAATGTTTCTTTTCAGTTGCAAAATCCATTCCATACATATATATGGGGAGGTACTAGCTCCAACTCGGTTTTACAGTGAAAAATGCAGGAACGTCAAACCGACACTAGGAATCAGACTGAGAAACAAAAATAAAAGATTCTCCTGCAACCCGTTCCATTTTTGCTAATTGAACAAACGTCTCTCCACATGCTCAGTTCTGAGAGATAAGTGTGTGTGAAAGCCGTCCTTCACTGAGCTTGTTGGGAACACAAAGTTGCTTTTCAGTTGCAAACTCCACTCCATACATATATATGGGGAAGTACTAGCTCCAACTCTTTTTTACAGTGAAATCTGCAGGAACTTCAAACCGGCACTATGAAACAGACTGAGAAAACAGAGTAAAAGTTTCTCCTGCAACCCTTTCCCTTTGTGCTAGATGAACGAACGTCTCTCCACATGCTCAGTTCTGAGAGATAAGTGTGTGTGAAAGCCGTCCTTCACCTAGCTTGTTGCGAACACAAAGTTTCTTTTCAGTTGCAAACTCCAATCCATACATATATATGGGAAGGTACTAGCTCCAATTCGATTTTACAGTGAAAAATGCAGGAACTTCAAACCGGCACTAGGAAACAGTCTGAGAAACCAGAGTAATAGTTTCTCCTGCAACCCGTTCCCTTTGTGCTAGATGAACGAACGTCTCTCCACATGCTCAGTTCGAGAGATAAGTGTGTGTGAAAGCCGTCCTTCACCTAGATTGTTGGGAAGACAAATTGCCTTTTCACTTGCAAACTCCATTCCATACATATATATGGGGAGGTACAAGCTCCAACTCGGTTTTACAGTAAAAACTGCAGGAACTTCAAACCGGCACTAGGAAACAGACTGAGAAACCAGAGTAAAAGTTTCTACTGCAACCCGTTCCCTTTGTGCTAATTGAACGAACGTCTCTCCACATGCTCAGTTCTGAGAGATAAGTGTGTGTGAAAGCCGTCCTTCACCTAGATTGTTGGGAAAACAAAGTTTCTTTTCAATTGCAAACTCCACTCCATACATAAATATGGGGAGGTACTAGCTCCAACTCTGTTTTACAGTGAAAACTGCAGGAACTTCAAACCGGCACTAGGAAACAGACTGAGAAACCAGAGTAAAAGTTTCTACTGCAACCCGTTCCATTTGTGCTAATTGAATGAACGTCTCTCCAGATGCTCAATTCTGAGAGATAAGTGTGTGTGAAAGCCGTGCTTCACATAGCTTGTTGGGAACACAAAGTTTCTTTTCAATTGCAAACTCCACTCCATACATATATATGGGGAGGTACAAGCTCCAACTCTGTTTTACAGTGAAAACTGAAGGAATTTCAAACCGGCACTAGGAAACAGATTGAGAAACCAGAGTAAAAGTTTCTCCTGCAACCAGTTCCCTTTGTGCTAGATGAACGAACTTCCCTCCACATGCTCAGTTCTGAGAGATAAGTGTGTGTGAAAGCAGTCCTTCACCTAGCTTGTTGGGAACACAAAGTTTCTTTTCAGTTGCAAACCCCAATCCATACATATATATGGGAAGGTACTAGCTCCAACTCGGTTCTAAAGTGAAAACTGCAGGAAATTCAACCCGGCACTAGGAAACAGACTGAGAAACCAGAGTAAAAGTCTCTCCTGCAACCCATTCCATTTGGGCTAGATGAACGAACTTCTCTCCACATGCTCAGTTCTGAGAGACAATTGTATGTGAAAGCCGTCCTTCACTTACCTTGTTGGGAACACAAAGTTTTTTTTCAGTTGCAAACTCCACTCCATACATATATATGGGGAGGTACTAGCTCCAAATCGGTTTTACATTGAAAACTGCAGGAACTTCAAACCGGCACTAGGAAAAACACTGAGAAACCAGAGTAAAAGTTTCACCTGCCAACCGTTCCCTTTGTGCTAGATGAACGAACGTCACTCCACATGCTCAGTTCTGAGAGATATGTGTGTGTGAAAGCCGTCCTTCATCTAGCTTGTTGGGAACACAAAGTTTCTTTTCAGTTGCAAACTCCACTCCATACATATATATGGGGAGGTACTAGCTCCAACTCGGTATTACAGTGAAAACTGCAGGAACTTCAAACCGGCACTAGGAAACAGACTGAAAAACCAGAGTAAAAGTTTCTACTGTATCCCATTCCCTTTGTGCTAGATGAACGAAAGTCTCTCCACATGCTCAGTTCTGAGAGATAAGTGTGTGTGAAAGTCGTCCTTCACCTAGCTTGTTGGGAACACAAAGTTTCTTTTCAGATGCAAACTCCACTCCATACATATATATGGGGAGGTACTATATCCAACCCGGTTTTATAGTGAAAACTGCAGTAACTTCAAAACGGCACTAGGAAACAGACTGAGAATCCAGAGTAAAAGTTTGTCCTGCAACCCGTTCCCTTTGTGCTAGATGACGAACGTCTCTCCACATGCTCAGTTCTGAGGTATAAGTGTGTGTGATAGCCGTCCTTCAGCTAGCTTGTTGGGAACACAAATTTTCTTTTCTGATGTAAACTCCAATCCATATATATATATGGGGAGGTACTAGCTCCAACACGGTTTTACAGTGAAAACTGCAGGAACTTCAAACCTGCAGTAGGAAACAGACTGAGAAACCAGAGTAAAAGTTTCTACTGTAAACAGTTCCCGTTGTGCTAGATGAACGATCGTCTCTCCACATGCTCAGTTCTGAGAGATAAGTGTGTGAGAATGCCGTCCTTCACCAAGCTTGTTGGGAACACAAAGTTTCTTTTCAGATGCAAACTCCACTCCATACATATATATAGGGAGGAACTAGCTCCAATTCGGTTTTACAGTGAAAACTGCAGGAACTTCAAACCGGCACTAAGAAACAGTCTGAGGAACCAGAGTAAAAGTTTCTACTGTAAACCGTTCCCATTGTGCTAGATGAACGAAACTCTCTCCACATGCTCAGTTCTGAGGTATAAGTGTGTGTGAAAGCCGTCCTTCACCTAGCTTGTTGGGAACACAAATTTTCTTTTCAGATGTAAACTCCACTCCATATATATATATGGGGAGGTACTAGCTCCAACTCGGTTTTACAATGAAAACTGCAGGAACTTCAAAACGGCACTAGGAAACAGACTGAGAAACCAGAGTAAAAGTTTCTACTGTAAACTGTTCCCATTGTGCTAGATGAACGATCGTCTCTCCACATGCTCAGTTCTGAGAGATAAGTGTGTGGGAAAGCCGTCCTTCACCTATCTTGTTGGGAACACAAAGTTTCTTTTCAGATGCAAACCCCATTCCATACATATATATGGGAGGAACTAGCTCCAATTCGGTTTTACAGTGAAAACTGCAAGAACTTCAAACCGGCACTAAGAAACAGACTGAGAAACCAGAGTAAAAGTTTCTAATGTAACACGTTCCCAATGTTATAGATGAACGAACCTCTCTCCACATGCTCAGTTATGAGAGATAAGTGTGTGTGAAAGCCATCCTTCAGCTAGCTTGTTGGGAACACAAAGTTCTTTTCAGTTGCAAACTCCACTCCATATATACATATGGGGAAGTACGAGCACCAACTCGGTTTTACAGTGAAAACTGCAGTAACTTCAAACCGGCACTAGGAAACAGACTGAGAATCCAGGGTAAAACTTTCTCCTGCAACCCGTTCTTTTTGTGCTAGATGAACGAACGTCCCTCCACATCCTCAGTTCTGAGACATAAGTGTGTGTGAAAGTCGTCCTTCACCTAGCTTGCTGGGGACACAAATTTTCTTTACAGATGTAAACTCCACTCCATATATATATATGGGGAGGTACTAGCTCCAACTCGGTTTTACAGTGTAAACTGCAGGAACTTCAAACCGGCACTAGGAAACAGACTGAGAAACCAGAATTAAAGATTCTACTGTAAACAGTTCCCATTGTGCTAGATGAACGATCGTCTCTCCACAACCTCAGTTCTGAGACATAAGTGTGTGTGAAAGCCGTCCTTCACCTAGCTTGTTGGGAACACAAAGATTCTTTTCAATTGCAAACTCCACTCCATACATATATATGGGGAGGTACTAGCTCTAACTCGGTTTTACAGTGAAAACTGCAGGAAATTCAAACCGGCACTAGGAAACAGACTGAGAAACCAGAGTAAAAGATTCTCCTGCAACCCGTTCCCTTTGTGCTAGATGAACGAACGTCTCTCCACATGCTCAGTTCTGAGAGATAATTGTGTGTGAAAGCAGTCCTTCACCTAGCTTGTTGGGAACACAAAATTTCTTTTCAGTTGAAACTCCACACCATAAATATATATGGGGAGGTACGAGCTCCAACTAGGTTTTACAGTGAAAACTGCAGTAACTTCAAACAGGCACTAGGAAACAGACTGAGAAACCAGAGTAATAGTTTGTCCTGCAAAACGTTCCCTTTGTGCTAGATAAACGAACGTCTCTCCACATGCTCAGTTGTGAGAGATAAATGTGTGTCAAAGCCGTCATTCACATAGATGGTTGGGAACACATATTTTCTTTTCAGATGCAAACTCCACTCCATACATATATATGGGGAGGTACAAGCTCCAACTCGGTTTTACAGTGAAAACTGCAGGAACTTCAAACCGGCACTAGGAAACAGACTGAGAAACTAGAGTAAAAGTTTCTACTGTAACCCGTTCCCTTTGTGCTAGATGAACGAAAGTCTCTCCACATGCTCAGTTCTGAGAGATAAGTGTGTGTGAAAGCCGTTCTTCACCTAGCTTGTTGGGAACACAAAGTTTCTTTTCAGATGCAAACTCCACTCCATACATATATATGGGGAGGTACTATATCCAACTCGATTTTACAGTGAAAACTGCAGTAACTTCAAACCGGCACTAAGAAACAGACTGAGAAACCAGAGTAAAATTTTATACTGTAACCCGTTCCCACTGTGCTAGATGAACGAACCTCTCTCCACATGCTCAGTTCTGAGGTATAAGTGTGTGTGAAAGCCGTCCTTCACCTAGCTTGTTGGGAACACAAATTTTCTTTTCAGATGTAAACTCCACTCCATATATATATATGGGGAGGTACTAGCTCCAACTCGGTTTTACAGTGAAAACTGCAGGAACTTCAAACCTGCACTAGGAAACAGACTGAGAAACCAGAGTAAAGTTTCTACTGTAAACAGTTCCAATTGTGCTAGATGAACGATCGTCTCTCCACATGCTCAGTTCTGAGTGATAAGTGTGTGAGAAAGCCGTCCTTCACCTAGCTTGTTGGGAACACAAATTTTCTTTTCAGATGCAAACCCCAATCCATACATATATATGGGAGGAACTAGCTCCAATTCGGTTTTACAGTGAAAACTGCAGGAACTTCAAACCGGCACTAAGAAACAGACTGAGAAACCAGAGTAAAATTTCTAATGTAACCCGTTCCCATTGTGCTAGATGAACGAACCTCTCTCCACATGCTCAGTTATCAGAGATAAGTGTGTGTGAAAGCCATCCTTCAGCTAGCTTGTTGGGAACACAAAGTTCTTTTCAGTTGCAAACTCCAATCCATATATATATATGGGGAAGTACGAGCACCAACTCTGTTTTACAGTGAAAACTGCAGTAACTTCAAACCGGCACTAGGAAACAGACTGAGAATCCAGGGTAAAACTTTCTCCTGCAACCCGTTCTTTTTGTGCTAGATGAACGAACGTCTCTCCACATCCTCAGTTCTGAGACATAAGTGTGTGTGAAAGCCGTCCTTCAGCTAGCTTGTTGGGAACACAAAGTTTCTTTTCAGATGCAAACTCCACTCCATAAATATATATGGGGAAGTACTAGCCCCAACTCGGTTTTACAGTGAAAACTGCAGGAACTTCAAACCGGCACTAGGAAACAGACTGAGAACCCAGAGGAAAAGATTCTCCTGCAACACGTTCCCTTTGTGCTAGGTGAACGAACGTCTCTCCACATGCTCAGTTCTGAGAGATAAGTGTGTGTGAAAGCCGTCCTTCAATTAGCTTGTTGGGAACACAAAGTTTCTTTTCAGATGCAAACTCCACTCCATACATATATATGGGGAGGTACGAGTTCCAATTCAGATTTACAGTGAAACCTGCAGTAACTTCAAACCGGCACTAGGGAACAGAATGAGAGACCAGAGTAAAAGTTTCTCCTGCAACCCGTTCCCTTTGTGCTAGATGAACGAACGTCTCTCCACATGCTCAGTTCTGAGAGATAAGTGTGTGTGAAAGCCGTCCTTCACCTAGCTTGTTGGGAACACAAAGTTTCTTTTCAGTTGCTACTCTACTCCTTACATATATGTGGGGATGTACTAGCTCCAACCCGGTTTTACAGTGAAAACTGCAAGAACTTCAAACCAGCACTAGGAAACCGACTAAAATTCTATTATAGTCTTTCTACTGGTCCCACTCCCTTTTGTTAGTTGAACAAACGTCTCTCTATATGTTGAATATTGAGTGTTAAATTTTTGGGAATTCTTCAATCTTCTAGATTGTTAAGAACACATATTTTTTCTGTTGGAATCTGCCCTTCATACATATATATGGTGATTTCTAGCTCGAACTCAGCTTTACAGATATAGTTCATGATATTTGCCCGGATCTAGGATAAGATACTGAGAAACCAGTGTAATTTTTTCTACTACAGTCCATTCCATTTATACTGGATGATAAAACTTCTCTTCTCATTCTCATTTCTGACAGATAAATATTTGTGCATGGCATCAGAAAGCTTAATTGTTGGAAAAACCGTTTCTTTTCAGTGGGTAAATACACTACATGCATATATATGGGGAGGTAGTAGCTCCAACTCGGTTTTACACTGAAAACTGCGTGAACTTCAAAGCGTCACTCTGAATCATACTGTGAGTCCAGGGTATGTGATTCTATTTCAACCCTTTTCCTTTTTATAGATGAACGAACTTCTCTCCACTTGCACAATTCTGAGTATTAAGTGTGTGTGAAAGTCTTCAATTAAATTTCCTGTTGGGAACACACAGTTTCTTATGAGTGGTTTAATTCACTACATTTGTATAAATGTGAAGATACTAGTTACAACTCGTATTTACAATGAAAACTGCATGAACTTCAAACCAGCACTAGGAAGCATAGTGAGAATCCAGTGTAGGTGTTTCTCTTGCACACCATTCCCTTTATGCTAGACAAATGAATATCTCTCCACATTCTCAATATTCAGAACTGAATGAGTGTTGAAGCCATCCTTCATCTACCTTGTTGATAACCCAGAGTTTCAGTCCAATGGAAATTACTTTTCTTTCATATATATAGGAACTTTCTAGCACGGACTCGGTTTTATACTGCAAACTTCTTTTATTTGAAACCGGCTTTGAGAAACATGCTGACAACTCATAGAATCTGTTTCTGTATATCACTTAACCTTCAATGCTGGATGAAAAAACTCCTCTCCACAGGCTTACTTCTGACATCTGAATTTGTTTTGGAGACGACCTTCACTTAACTTGTTTGAAAACCAGAGGTTCTGTTGTAGGGGACCTGAGCTACTTACGTATCTAAGGGCAGGCGCTCACTCCAACGTGGTTTTCCACACTAAATCGCTTTTACATTGAAAACGGCGTTAGGAAACCTGCTGAAATTTTAGAGAATGTGTGTCTGTAATACCTCTGCATTTTATTCTGCATGAAGGAACTCCTCTCAACATGCTCAATTTTCATAACTCTATGAGTTTGGAAGCTGTAATTCACCTAGCTTGTTGGAAACCCAGAGTTTCAGTCCAAGGCAAACTAAGCTGCTTCCATATATATCGGGATGTAATAGTACTAACTCAATTTTAAACTGCAAATCGCCTTTACTTGAAATCGGCTTTGAGAAACATGCTGAGAAATCAGAGTAATTATTTCTGTATGTCACTTAACCTTCAATGCTGGATGAAAGAACGTCTCTCCACAAGCTCAATTCTGATATCTGAGTTTGCGTTGGAGCCGTCCTTCAGCTAACTTGTTGGAAATCCATAGTTTCTGGTACAGGGGAACTACGCTACTTACATATCTAAGGGGAGACACTCGCTCCAACGTGGTTTTCCACACTAAATCCCTTTTACATTGAAAAAGGCGTTAGGAAACATGCTTACAAATCAGAGAATTTGTGTCTAGAATACCTCTGCCTTTTATGCTGCATGAAGGAACGCCTCTCAACATGCTCAATTATCAGATCTGTACGAGTTTGAAAGCCGTACTTCACCTAAGTTTTTGGTAACCCAGTGTTTCATTCCAAGGTAAACTACGCTGCTTTCCAATATATGGGGAAGTATTAGCATGAACTCGATTTTTCACTGCAATCGGCTTTTACTTGAAACCGGCTTTGAGAAACATGCTGAGAAATCAGAGTACTTGTTTCTGTATGTAACTTAACCTTCAAGGCTGGATGAAAGAAGCCTCTCCACAAGCTCACTTTTGACATCTGAATTTCTCTTGGAGCTGTCCTTCACCTAACTTGTTGGAACCCCAGAGTTTCTTGTATAGGGTAACTACGCTACTTACATTTGTAAGGGGGGGCTTTCGCTCCAACTTCGTTTTCCAGATCAAACCGCTTTTACATTGAAACCGGCATAAGAAACACGGTCAGAAATCAGAGAATGTGTGTCTAGAAGTCCCTCTGCCTTTTATGCTGGATAAAGGAACGCCTCTCCACATGCTCAATTTTCAGGAATATAGGAGTGTGGAAGCCACCTTTCACCTAGCTTGTTGGAAACCCAGATTTTCAGTCCAAGGTAAACTTCGCTGCTTTCATATATATGGGGACGTACTAGCACGAACTCAGTTTTTCACTGCAAACAGCTTTTACTTGAAACCGGGTTTAAGAAACATACTGAGAAATCAGAGAACGTGTTTGTACATTTCACTCTGCCTTTTATGTTTACTGTGAAACGCTGGTTTGAAAGAAAAATCACTTTGCTTTGGTAAACTGCTTTGAATCGAGTTCCTCCGCTTTGATATGTAAATTGGTTAGTTCCCGTTTTCCAGAAGCTCTGGTTTTCCAACAGGTTAGGAGAAGGACGTCTCCAACACAAATTCAAGTGTCAGAAGTGATCTTGTGGAAAGGCGTTCTTTCATCCAGCATTGAAGGTTAAGTGACATACAGAAATACTTGCTCTGAATTCTCAGCATGTTTCCTAATGCCAGTTTCTAAGGAAGAGTAGTTTGCTGTGGAAAACCACTTTGGAGCGAGAGCCTCTGCTTAGATATGTAAGCAGCGTAGTTCCCCTATACCAGAAACCCTTGTTTTCGAAGAAGTTATGTGAATGACTCCAACTCACATTTAGATGTCAGAAGTGAGCATGTTGGGAGGCGTTCCTTCTTCCACCATTGAAGGTTAAGTGACATACTGAAACACTCACTCTGATTTCTTAGCATGTTTCTGAAATCCGTTTCAAGTAAAAACGTCTTGCAGTGGAAATGAGAGTTGGTGCTAGTTCGTTCACATATATATGAAAGCAGCGTTGTTTCCCTAGTCCAGAAACTGTTGGTTCCCAACGAGCTAGGTGAAGGACGGCTTCCATACATATACAGATTTGAAAATAGAGCATGTGTAGAGGCCTTATTTCACCCAGCATAAAAGGCAGAGTGACATGTAGAAACACATTCTCTGATTTCTCAGCATGTTTACTAACGCCGATTTCAAAGTAAAAGTAGTTAGCTGTGGAAATCCACGTTGAAGCGAGTGCCTCCCCTTAGACATGTTAGTAGCGTAGTTCCCCTAGACCAGAAACAATGGGTTTACTGCAAGTTAGGTGAAGGACAGTTCCAACACACATTCAGCTGTCAGACGTGAGCATGTGGAGATGCGTTCTTTCATCCAGCATTGAAGGTAAAGTGACATACAGAAACATTTACTCTGATTTCTCAGAATGTTTCGCAAATCCAGTTTCAAGTAAAAGCGGTTTGCATAGGAAAACCGAGTTGGTGTTAGTACATTGCCATATATATGAAAGCAGCGTAGTTTCCCTAGTCCAGAAATTCTGGGTTCCCAACAAGCTTGGTGAAGGACGGCCTCCACACTTATACAGATCTGAAAATAAAGCATGTGGAGTGATGTTCTTTCATCCAGCATAAAAGGCAGAGTGGCATGTAGAAACACATTCTCTGATTTCTCAGCATGTTTACTAACGCCGATTTAAAAGTAAAAGCTGTTTGTGTGGAAAACTGCATTGGAGCGAGTGCCTCCTCTTAGATATGTAAGCAGCGTAGTACCCTTAGACCAGAAAATCTTGTTTTCCAACATTTTAAGTGAAGGACGTCCCCAACACTCATCCAGCTGTCATAAGTGAGCATGTGGAGAGGCGTTCTTTCATCCTGCATTGAAGGTTAAGTGACATACTGAAACACTATCTCTGATTTCTCAGCATGTTACTCAAAGTCGGTTTCAAGTAAAGCGGTGTGCAGTGGAAATGAGAGTTGGTGCTAGGACGTCCCCAAATATAAGAAAGCAGCGTAGTTCCCCTAGTCCTGAAACTATGGTTCCCAACAAATAGGTGAAAGAAGGCTTCCATACATATACAGATTTGAAAATAGAGCATTTGGAGTGGCGTTCTTTCATCCATCATAAAAGGCAGAGTGACATGTAGAAACACATTCTCTGATTTCTCAGCGTGTTTACTAACGCTGGTTTCAAAGTAAAAGTGGTTTGCTTAGGAAAACCGCGTTGGAGCGACTGCCTCTGGTTACATATGTAAGTAGCTTAGTTCCCCTAGACCAGAAACTCTGGGTTTCCAACAAGTAAGGTGAAGGACACCTCCAACACACATTCAAATGTCAGAAGTTATCATGTGGAGAGGCGTTCTTTCGTCCAGCATTGACGGTTAAGTGACATACAGAAACACTTACTCTGATTTCTCAGTGTGTTTTTCAGAGCCGGTTGCAAGTAAACACGGTTTGCAGTGAAAAACCGTTTTGGTACTAATGCATCCCCATAGATATGTATGTAACGTAGTTTCCCTACCCCAGAAACTGTGGGTTCCCAATTAGCTAGTTGAAGGACAGCTTCCAAACTCATACATTATCTAAAAATTGAGCATGTGGTGTGGAGTTCTTTCATACAGCATAAAAGGTGGAGTGACATATAGAAACACTAACTCTGATTTCTCAGCATGATTCTGAAAGCTGGTTTCAAGTAAAAGCTCTTTGGAATGGAAAAGCCAACTGGAGCTTGTGCCTCACCTTATATAAGTAAGTACCGTAATTCCCCGAGACCAGAAACTGGGTTCTCAAAAACCTAGGTGAAAGTTGGCTTCCACTCACATATGTTTCCAAAATGGAACAAGTGTAGAAGAATTCCTTTGTCTCACCTAAACAGCAAGGCTAAATCTCAAGCACTTACCATGATTTCTCTGCATGTTTACTTGAGTAGATTTAAAGCTAAAAGCATTTTTCGCTCAGATACCTAGTTAGAGCTTATTCCTGCTGTTATATATATCGGTCGGGCAGTGCCCCAACACCACAATTCTGTTTTTCCAGCAGTGTTGGTGAAGGGTGGCTTCCACACATATTCGGTTTTCTCTCATCCTCACTCTTCTGCTTAGACATCAATGCAGGTTGTGTATTGTGGAAGCCAAGGAAATTTTTTTTCATTTAGGATCAGCCTCGGAGAAAACTGAGACCTGCTTCTGCTTCTTTTCCCTGCTAGATTTCCTCTTGGTGCATTACCAATCCTCAAGAGTGAGTTCCTTTAACCAAGTAATTATTTCAAAAAAATGAGCAGGTTTCCATAGGGCCATTACTTCTTTTATATTCTTGCTTTTAACACCTCTCTTCCATCTCTTTATCTCCAGGTGTCTTATTTCTATGTCCTTTGGTTTGGGCTGATGGCTAATCAGCATTAGTGTAGAAATTGTTGCTTGATATTACTGATCTATATTCTTTCCATGGATATTTGATTTATCATTGGATTTTAGGGAAGATAGTTTCTTTAAAAAATCTCTGGTAAGTAACTTGTGGAGGACCCTGATTCTGTTGGTCTAGATCTATAATACTTAATTTCTGAATAAGTGATACTTTCACAGAGCTCAAAATTCCAAAGGTTTGAGTGCCACCACTGTCCCGAAGACTTTCAAACTTTTCTTTGGGGGCACTCAGAACTGAGTGTGTGTGTGTGTGTGTGTGTGTGTGTGTGTGTCCTTCTGGACTTAGTTTAGCCTGAAATGAGCAAAGGCAAGTACCCCCCATTTTACACAATCAATAGACGACTTTCACAATTTGATACCTTTTAAAAATATATGAACTGTAATGTTGTAGAATTTTACAAGAGGCAGTGACCTTCAGGACTGTCAGCAATGGAGGCAGAACAGTTGTAGGGACAGCAGGTGCTCGTGCTCAGTGGCTGAAGTCACACAACATCCACGGCCACCTCTGGTTAATCTTATAGAGTGGGTGCTGTCTGCAGGCTTTCAGGGCTGTGCCCCCTCCCCACCAAACATATATATTAGGAAAAGTGGTGAGACTCAGTATGAGAAACAATAAAGAATTAGTAGGGGAAATTGAGTTTATTGTTTTTAAAAGAAAAATTAACATCCAGGTAGTTTAATTTCAGCTCCTAATAGACTGATGTGTTGACATTCACAAGGATGCGTAAACACCTGCAAGATCATGGGGCAGGACCGGAGACTCTGAAGCAGCAATCACCACACACAACTTCCACTGCTGTCCTTGACAGCCTTATAGAATTACTTGATTAAGAAAAGGCCATAGATGTTAAATATCATCATTTTGAGAAACCAGTTCTTTTGAAATCTTATATACTAATGTAACTGAATTGGATAAAGAAATGTTAAATGTGTAATAAACTATCCAAAGAGGTAATGATTACTGAAAACACCACAAATTGAAGAGGACCACAGCATAATGTGCATATATATTTTAATGATCTGGAAGAATCAGCTCAGCAGTGTATTCGAGACATCTAGAGATGATGTCAAAAGTGGGTGTCCTTGGATAGCTTTTTGTGAATGTTAGAGTGAAGTCAGGGTCAGGTACACAAATTTAGTTTAAAAACAAAAGGTGAACCAGATTTCTTTTCAAAAATCTATTGTGTCTTGTTAGAAATCATCAAATCCAGTGTCAAGGGAAGGAAAAAAAAAACCTAGTGACCACGTGAGTGTTTCAGGAGCTGGTAGTAAAATGACAGTTGACAATTGTGTAAATTAGATATGATCTTGATGTCCAACTGACCCAAAGATTTTTAGTCCATGTGCCAATAATATATCAAGGAATAAATAGTGATATATGTTTTATCAGCTCTGTTATCCCCCCTTCAAGCCTTCATTTTGATTGGGAAACTAAGAACTTCTACTGCAGGGAGGGGGATTTTCAAAAATGGAGTGTCCCCCAACCGAGAAAATTAAGAAAATGTAGCCATACACTGTAGAGACACAGGGAGATCTGTTGAGCCAGATGACACTTGCTTTACTGTCAACTAGTGGAGGTGCAGCTTTTTGAAGACTTGGGTACCACGTTGCTGCCTTTCTCAAGGTATTGCCCACGGCTCTTGAGAAGCGTTGAAGTGAGGCCAAGGAATTAGCCTCCGAATGCCCTTTGCCATGGATGTTGTCTCTATTCGCCACTTTTAAGATTTAGCTTAGACAAGTTGCCGTGTCTTGCCAAGTGAGCTAAATACAGTAAGTACATCTTGAAGCACACGACTCTTTCCTCCTCACTGCAGCAGAGGACCTCTGCATTTGAGCATCCTGAGATGTCATCAATTGTCATTTTTCATGTTCGGAATCAGTAAGGATGCTATGTCCACATGGATGAGGAGGGTAAGATTTCAGTCTCTAAAGTGGCAATGATGGGTTGACCTTTTCACTTAAAGGGTCTCACATCAACAAATGCGTGTCTGTTCTGGACCAAGAAGAAACAAGTGTTTGCAAAAGAATAGCTTGAAAGGTCAGTGGGACATGTCAGGCATCTCCTTCATGTCCTCAAGTTCGGGTATCCAACATGGTTTTCCTATCCTGAGTGATACTGACAATTTGCCATGCTCCGTGCCACATGTATACCAAAGGCTTTCCTAAATAAAATATCTAGAAATGGTAACATTCTTGATATGTGTTAAACCGGGGGATGTGAAGGATTTAAAATTAGTCCCTAATGTGCATTGATTTTTTTAAAGACATCAATTTTATAGAAACTTTTGAAGAATTAAAGTGACAGAAAATTACAAAGCACCTTTTCCTTCTGGTAAGAAAGGGTTCTGTATTCCTTTATTGATGAATGTAACATAGAATCAGTACTAATATTGTTTGTATTGTACTTAGTGTTTACAGAGTGATTCACAGATATTCTCCTATTTCATCTGTGCAATGACCTCTGGAAGATAAGATTTCCTAGTTATGCTTTTTAATGTCTATTTTTAACTCTGTCTAAAAGCAGATTGATTGAGCCCCATTTGCTCAATTTAGAAGGCTGGACTGATATTGTGTCAGAACATTCCAGGAGGCAGAGGAAAGGAAGAGACTGGGGTTCTACACGATGGAAGCTGCTCCTGAAATGATTTGACCAGCAGTCTTATCCATTTTTCCCAAGGCTGGAAACAAAACATAACCCAAGACAAGGAAAACAGGGAGCCCATGTGACTCCATCCTTGGCACGTAGAGTCACTGCTGTCCTTCTGTGCCTTGGAGAGGAGGATGCTTTGGGTCTCTGTTCTACAAACTCTGTTTTGTTTATCTCCACAGTGTCTTGTTTTACTGGCATATGCTGTAACTTGATTTACATTTCATAGCATTAAAACAAAAATCAAGATCTCTTTATCATTTATTAACTATTTGGTAAAGAGTTTTTGGTGAATATTGAACTTTATTATTAGGTCTTACCATGGCAATGCACAACACCTAGTTCCCCAGATAACAGCAGTGGCTTAAACATGCTAAAATTGTATTTCCCTCTTACATAAAGAAGTCAAGCAATCGGTAGCCCAGGGCTGGTTTGCATGATGGCCCCTGGGTCAGAGAACAAGATGCCTGTTATCTTCAGCCCATCAACCTGATGGTCCAAAGTGGCTGCCTGAGGGTCAACCATCAGGTCCACATTCCAGGCAGCAGAGAGGAGGGAAGAAAGGTGCTTCAGTTCCCTTTTGGGATGGTTCTGTAAAGTCCCAGGTAGCTTTCCTGCTTTTATCTTGCTTTAGACAGAGGGCTGAGAGACAGCTTGCTATGAGGTAAGCTCAACTCAGGACCAGCCTTCTCCCTCGAGGGGAGGGGAGGGAGTGCGCGGGGAGGAACCGATCATCCTGCACATGGTATAAGACACCACGATGAGCCGCCGGGGGCCTCTGCAGTCCGCCAATTGCTTTGGGCTGCACTGAGCGGTTGGTAACGGTTGAGATTTTCACGTAGAGGTGCGTGTATGCTTGAACAATTGCTCGGTTCATTTAAACTAGTGGCTACCAGAGCACGTTGGAGAACACATTTGTTCTCACCTTCTAGCCAGTGACCCTCCCGCCAGGTTGCTGTCCTGCTGTTCATTTCCACGTTATTTTCCAAGACTTCCAGAGGAAATGTAAGCAGCCTGATGCTCAAATGCTTTTCTGTGTGATTCCCCCCTTGTTCTTTGAAGGAACAACAAATTGCCTAGAGAAGAGTGGACAAAATTCCAACCCTCCATTTCTTTAAAGCTCTGAGATTTGGTGTTAGGAAATAGGAGAAAATTCCAGAAACACGGTTAAGAAACATTATTTCTTTCAAATGTGATTTTTAACAGCAAAGGACAATATAATTTATAGAACAACTTTTAAGACAATTGAATTGGCAGTAAGTTCACATAATGAAACTTCCAACAAGTCTTTATATTTCTCCTGGAAATTCCTTGGCTATTGGTGTAAATTATTAATAATTAATATCAGCTTTCTATTCTTTCTCTTCCTGTAGTTGTAGAGTTAACGTGAAAATAGCTTGTTGTGTCACTGAGAAAGCCTCCTGGTCAGCCTTCTAGTTAAACAGCTTGTGTGCGTTTCGGTGGCAGGTGTGCTAAATAGTAGTTTTCAGGCACTTGGTGGATGCCCATCACACCAGCACTGTGGGAGCCTATTTCTCACCCACGACCAGGTGAGACCCTCCTTTCCTCCACTGCCTCGCCCAGCCCCCCGCATTCTGGTTATTTCTCACCACCCAATTTCATCAGATTCAGCCCTGTACAAGCAGAGCAAGTCTTGGTTTCTCAAAGACCAGGATCTTAGTTCTAGGCTTTCTGTTAAAGGACAGTGTATAAAATCAGGCAAATTTATGTGTCTATTGAGGCCTCGGGATCTCTGCAATTAAAACAAGAAGTTGAGTTACAATACTATTCTTTTCCACTTCTGAATTTCTATAACTCCACACAATAGCTTTTTTATTAATAAGCTAAAAATTTTTCCAGAATATATTTTCCTAAGATTCACAAATATCTGTTACTTTATATTTAAAGATGCTATATTTAAAAAATGGAATAATTATTTACTTTTAAAAAGTAATTTAAGTCAAGAAATGTTTGATACTGAAAGTTTACTATGAGTCCAAGTATGTAAGCTTAATTTTTGTGGTACTGTCGTTGAAACACACAACGTGAGAGTTGTGGGTTAAGTTTTATCTGGGGCAAAATGAGGACCAGAGCCCAGGTGTCAGCGTCTCAGAGAGCTCGGAGGAACTGCTCTGAATTTGAGGGGGAGTTCAGCATTATATGAGATTTCATTGAATGCTGACGTGCAGTCAAGTATACGTTAAGTCAGAGGCTGCTGCTATTCGAGGAACAGGTGTCTCTGTTAATGATTTTAGTGCTTTTCTAGATAGGAGGAGATGCAAGAATTTGGGCTCATAAAATTTCCTGAAAATGTCTAACTATCTGAAAGATTTTCTGCCCATTTTCCCAGAGCACAGAGCGCCCCATTCCTGATCTCCACCCTGAACTACTTTCAGAGGGTGTTCAAGGTCAGCAGCTGCAGCGGGTCATGACTTAATCAAATCAGAGGCAGATGACAAGTGCCAATTTTTAGTTGACAATATGTATATATTGTAGGAAAAAATGTTACTTTCCAACCCTACCCCTGTTTTACTTTTAGTTAGAGGTCAACTGATAACTGTTAGATGACTTAAGTCAGATGAGGGGTGAAGGAGTCGTCTCGTGAGCCGGCCAGTGCTCTATGTCAGCCTCCTTGATCACATTCAATTTTCTTTCTGTTCAAACAGCATGCATCTGATTTTATGAAGTTTGGAGACTGTCCTGAGCACATGGGGTCTGGAAGTGGCCCTGTTCCTGTGGTCTTTGTTTATTCTGTGAATTATGGTGTGAATCTTTATGTGCCCAAGCTTCATCATAATTTCAAACTTTAAGGATTTAAATATGGGAGATGGATGCCAAGTTCTGGGAATAGATTTTCAGGATAACAGCCAGGATTGGTAAAAAGTAGGGAGAATGGATACAGCCTTTAAAAAAGAAAAGTTATTTTACAATTTCTGGCAGATAAATTAAAGTCCTTGTTGGGATTCTATCAGGAATGTTTAATTGGGAGACCTACCTCCCATTTTCATGAAATAAAATAATTTTATTATTTGTTTAGTGCCTACTGTCTAACAAATAAGTATCCCCTTTGCATATATTTTTATCATTTAATCTCTACAAAGATTCCCTGGAGAACACACGTGTCACAGGTGAGGGAACCAAGATCATCCAGGGTAAGTGGCTGGAAGGCAGATGGGTTGGAGGGCTTACCCTCCTTCAGGCTGAGACAGAGACACCAAGGTTTATTGACAAGCGTGTAGCTGAAGTGGTTTATTTAATACTTTGCTTCCTTGATGAATTGGATCTCTTGAAATTGTTTATGTCTGTCTTATCTTCCCCTCTCTCCTCTGCCTCAGGACTTCTCCTCGTAAGTAGTATGAATTCAGCCTGAGCTGATTCAGGAAAATCAGAAAATAAAAAATTAGCCCACACAAATGACTTCTTAGTCCTTGTAATTCAGTACTTCCTAAAATTCTCAGAAACGCAAGGAAGGTGTGTTACCTCGGGGACTGAGTGCATTTGAAGGGTGAGAAATGTTAAGTGTGATCTGGTAAAGGCGCAGGCTCTATAGACAAAGATCCGGGTTTGGATCCTGGTTCCATCAAGTACTGGAAACATGACCACCTACAGCCTCAGTTTCTTCATGTGTTAAATGGGCTGATGGAGCTCACCTCCAAGTGGTCAGGTCAAAATGAGATGGTACGAGTGACTCTCAGGCAGAATGCTTGGCAAAGTGCTAGTTGCTCTTGCTGGTTTATAATGTCCTCTTAGGTAATTCCGTTGTCCATTGGCTTGAGAATACCTCCTCATTTGATTTAAGAAAAATAGCATGCCTTAAGAATTTTAAAAATAAGGAATGAAGATTTACTGATTAATGCTGGGTGTATTTTTATAGGTCATTTATTTAAAAAAAAAGTAGGAGTTCTCTAAAGAGAATTTATTCAGTGTGCCTAGAATATGATTCAGTTAAAAATGGTTTTCCTTTAAATACTTTTCAGAAATTTTCTGTGATATTTTTCTTGAAAAGTACTTGAAGATTTCTGAGGAGGTTTTACATTTAGAAAAGTTTATTCTTGTAACAATTGACACATTAAATAAATGATTCATATCCCTGGACAGCATAAAGCACTGGCTTTTTTTTTTAATATATATAATTTTGGTGGTTAGTTCTATGACATTTTATTGGGTAGAACTATCTCCCATTTCCATTTTACAGGCAGAGAAGATGAGTCATACGATACTCACTATACAAGAGAAGCAGAGGCTGATTAATTTGGGCAGAAGTGTAAAAGGGTGTGGAGAAAAAAATCGTTGACTCGCAAACTGGATGCATTCTGTGGTGCTGTGCAGCTGAAACGGATTTGATTTTGCTTCTGGGTTGTCCTAGGTTTTGGCACATGTGCCTGGAAATGTCTGTCGGGCAAAGATGCTTATTTAAGAAGGTTGTCATTGTAAATGTTCTTAAGAGTATTAAGCAAATTCCACAGCAAATAAATGAACATGTTTGGAAGGTTTTCCACCCTAATGTAATTTCCAGAAATCAGACATGATTCACTTGCTAAACCAAACACACAGGTACAATAATAAGCCTGGCTCACATGACTGGACAGCACGGAGGGAGCCTCATCTATTGGCCTGGGTTATGCTGCAGTAACTGCACCTGAAATTTTAATTAGAATTTATTTACAGCGAGTGCTGCTTCCGCGTTTTTCTCCCCAAAGTAAGGAAGCGCCCTCAATGCCTGGCCATTAGTCTGCAGAGCCCCGCGGCTCACACACTCCCCTGCTCATCAGGAGGCTGATGGAGCCAGTTTGCTTAGACACACTTAGCTACACTCGCAGCGGGGATCATCAGTCTCTTCTGTGTGTTGATCTCCACGTGCAGGGGAGAAAATCGACTTTTGCTGCCAACAAACGCTAATTGACTACCAGTTGTTTCAGAGGGACTGTGATGTTGAAAACTGGTGTCCCATTCATTTTTATATGTTGGATGCTGACAAATTTCACGGCAACACCTTCACGGTAAGTACACCCACCAGGGAGGGTGTCGGAGTTTGAATCTGTGTGTTTTAGTATTCAGATCCTGGCACTGGTCAGTTTACAGTGTTCTCGCTGGGTTTGGGAGACTGTTTCTGGAGCGATTTCTTTGGCTTCCAATAAATTTGCAAAGCCATCTCCTTCAGTCGATTTCTGATGAATTGAGTTGGGAGGGGCATGTGAAATTGGGGCGGGCAGAGAGGTGCAATGAAAACTAGCCACCATCTGGTTACCTTTCATTTTTTGTGGGCCAAAAATGCTTGTCTTCTTTTCTTTTCTCCTCCATTCATCCCTTCAGGTCAGGGAGTCGTCTTCAAGAATTTCTTCCTAAAATGTAAAGTAATGATGAAGGCAGTGTGTTTCTGTGGTTGATTTCATTTGATTTGCTTTCATTGTTAAAGATTTTCTGGTGAGGTTCTTATGAGCTCTTAAAAGCTGGAAGAGCAGCAATACCAAGGAGAGAAAGTCAGAGAAATGAGTCAGCGGCCCCTGTGAGGTCTGGGGGACGAGGGCAGGAGGTGGGGCGGAGGCAGCACCGTGGCCTCACCTGCAGCCCTGAGGGCAACGTGCGCATGTAAAGCCAGCGTCTCTTGTCACCATGTGTTCTAACAGGACTCCCACTAAAGGAATGCGAGGAGATTTGGGGAGGCCTTAACTTTTACCCTCTTGCCAAACATCTTTAATGCTGACTGTATTTATTCAAGATGACACAGAGATCACCTGCAGAGTGTGAGGAAGCGGTGCTTGCTTCCTGTCTTGCCCGCCCCAGGCTCACTCATCAGACACCTGATTCTTGCAGGCACTGCAGTGCCCGTGGGGGGAGCTCTGCTCCTCGGGGAGCTGGGCACGGCAGTGCGCACATTGAAGCCGGCCGCACCATCGCTGATCCCACTCCAAATGGTGAGATGAGCCCTTTGTGTAAGTAGTAGAGGTGGGATCCAGAGTCTTCCTGTGTTTGAGTTTTGCAGTAAAGCCAACTTGGAGGAAAGAAAGAAAATGCCTACTGTTCCATGACTGTGTCCTAAGGGTTTAAAGCTCACTGTGGAGCACACGTGAGATCTCATTCAGTAAATACTCTGGGGTCTTGATTCTGACTTGTCTTGAATTTGGCATTCTCATGTTATTTCTCTTAAAATATGTCTAAGCAATCATTTTTGTTTGATGGTTATGTGTGCATAAGGGTCCTGAAGAAACTGTTGTGGATGGAAGTGTGGGTACCAGAAGGGCTGGTGGCCCTGGGGGCTGCCCGAGCTCCACACCATTTGTTACCAGCAGTCTTTCAGATTGCATCTTATTCCAGAGCTCATCGGGGCTCCCATCTCTCACTACGTGTCTTGAGAGAATATTTGTTCAGAGGGGAGGGGACGGGGTGCTTCCAAGTTTGGGTTCTGGGGTTCCCTGTCTAAAGGTGGCACTGGAACAAATCAATTATTCATGGAGTAATGAAGCCCCCCAGTCTCGTGGCTAATTGGGACTCCCTGTCCTTCTTCATTTTAGGAGCTGGAGGGCTTGGGTTAGGCCCCCAAACCTGTTTTTTGGTGAGCTTTCAGTCCTATAACTCCACCTGGGTTGTCCCGTTTCAGTCACATGACTTTGATTTTTGCAGGTAGGTGTGAATCCTGGATAGTGCCTGGGACTTCCTGGTTTCCCCTACAGTAGGGACACTGAAGAAAGTTCACCCCATAAGGTGTGTTCGGGGGCCTCGAGGACAAGTAGGGACCCACAAACAGATGTCTGGATGGGTGGCGATCAGGCCCAAGTCTTGGAAGAACAGAGATTCCATTACTGTTTTAACAGTGAAATTGAAGGAGTAATTCTGGAAGGTCTGATGCAACTGAGATTAAAATTATTATATGGTTTTTATTGTTAGCAGGAGTGGTTTTTAATACTTAGACCCAGTCCCCCCTATTGACAATAAATATTTTGTAACCTTTCTTTTCTGGTGCCCGGAAGTGAACGTCATAGAAAATGTAACCTAACTATAAATATGATAAACAAATAGACAGGTAGATGGAAAGATGTTTTGCCTAAATTCTTATATTATGGGGTATTTTATATTCTATGCTAATTAGTGACCACTCAGGACAAAAGGCACATACAAAGGGAGTCACTTCTAATAAACTATTTTTCCAACCCTTACCTAACTGGGAAACAAGTGGCTTCAGAATGTTAGAGCACCTCCCAAGTCCCTGGGGAAATCTCCTTGTCAGAGTTACACTTGCTTATGGTGTCCTGTGCCAAGTGCAAGCAGATGCGGTTCGGAAGCTGCCCGGAGGCTGACTCCGGGGATTCCTTCTCCGTCGCAGCTGTGAGGGAGCCTTGTCTTTCCTGACCACAACCAAAGGGGCGATTTTGAATCTCTTAAAACTGCCATACCATTGTATATCACAACCCTCACAAGATACGTTGAATAAAGTAGAAAACTTTAAGTGTCTCCTTTAGGATAGAAATAGGGTATAAATGAAATAAATTAAAAAATTCTAGTGCCCGAATAAGTGCTACATTACACTGGCTGCATTATAAAGTTAGAAAACTTCATTACCGCTTTACATAATACATCTTGTATTTAGATTTTATTTATCTTTTTTTCCCTAAAGAAAAAACAATCATTTGATGAGTTCTTGTGTCAGAGGTGATGAGCAGAGAGCAAGTGTAAAACCGGGAATCGTGGTGCTGGTTAGTCTAAGACCATCTCCGTCACTGCGCAGATCATCTTTACTCATTTTACTGCACTTTTTGGAATCACCTTCTCACTTGGAAAAACTCCCGTGTCAGTTGGATTTGCTAGTAAAACAATTATTTTTCTTACCTAGAACATCAGTGATGTTTTCAAGATGATAAAAAAAATTTGCCCATGGCATTTAAACAGTTGCTTGTTCTCGTAACTCATGGCTCACTGTCTCGTATTTGTCACAATTGGAACTGTGTTTTCTTTGTGCAAATTCTCATTGCTTTGGTGACGCAGGGACACTTGTCCTTACTGGATGGAGTATGATAGTAGTTTTTTGCATTCTCTCCCTAAATCTGGAGTCCTGTGTTATGTTTCCTGTTAACTTAAAAAATAGGAATATTGTTATTTACCTAAATATCTAACCTCACACCAGTGGTGCATATCAAATTGGTCCAAATAAGAATTCCAATATTAAATGAAACAGTAATTTCACAACCCACTTTTCCAAAAATTTGGATTGATGGTTCAATTATACCAGGGACATTAGCTGTTTTAATTGAATCAATCATTGCTTTCTTCAATAAAATTTTCCATTCCATCTGCTCTTTTGGTTTATTGTTCTTCAGTGTTTCATTTGCTTTCTTTCCCAAAAATATGTGATTTTGGCTTTTGTCATTGAAAACCCTTACTGGTTTTGCAACCTCATGCTGGAGAGGAAGGCTTGTGACTGTTTTATAGTCACTGGTTTCATGGTTGTATGAGTGCTTAATGCCACGTTGCAGGGGTGTGGAGACCTAATGAATTGTGTACATAAAAGGCTTAGTCTACACTGAGTGCAGGGTTAGTGTTCACAGCCCATGTCATCAGTATCATAATTAATCCATTACAATCATCCTCTATTAATCAGTGTTTTCCTTCTAACGTCTCCAGGAGAGGAAATGTAGTAGTCTAAATGCAAATCTTTGCCAAACTTTCAGTCAATTCAAAACCTTTAAAGCTTTGCTGTCAATAGGACTGTGTGCCTTCTATCCCTAATTCTGCTCCTCCTGACCCAGGACGCGGTCTCCACAGCTGATGATCCATGAGACACTGGATTCTTGGTCCCATGGCTCTGTGTGTTCTGGGACTTCTGGGGACTTCAGCACTGTTTTAGGGGCTTTGGGTCCCACCTCTTCATAGCATTGCTGAGATGAGATCTGTGGGTTCACCCTCATTCTTGACTGTATGGTGCATTTTTTCTAGAACCAACACACGCCACCGTGGCAGCACTACTTTGAACACGTGCTGGGGCAGCGTGTGCTTGTCAGTTCTTGGGTTTAAATTTTCTGTTCTAATTTCTATAATGGGGTATATTGACAGATACACTCCATGTAAACAGAAGCTCTGTGGGGTTTTCAGCAACTTCTAAGAACATAAATATTCCTGAAGCAGCTAATCTTCCTCCCAACAAGTGAGGAGCAAGCCGGCAAGTCCTGGGTGCCTGTGGCGGCCAAGCTGTGCAGCCCAGGCTGCTCACCGAGGAACAAGGAGAAAATCTTAAAACCTACTTCCATGCTTTCTTTCACAGAATCTCAGAAATGAACGTTTTAATATCTAAAGAGGGGTGCTTTTTTAAAATTAATTTTTTATTTTTTTCCTTTTTCAGTTTTATCAGGTAGAATTTTTACAGTTCAACTTCACATACACATATTGCATGTAAATACATGTATAGAGCATACTGCATTTTTTAGTTTACATGTATGTACTAATTATTGTTTCATAAGAACAGATTAGAGCTTTAGATTTTTAAAATTAGTTACCAGAGGAATAAGGACATCTACAAAAGAATAAACAGAATATGGTAATCCAATCACAAAGGATGGTCAGATGTGCTTGCATATATTCAAGAAATCAAAACAATATTTAGTTCATTTGTGGTCTTATTATTATTGCTATTAATTTTAGATTCCCCATAAATGAAGTCATATGGCATTTTTCTTTCTCTTTCCACCCCACTTCACTTAGAATGACAGTCTTCAGGTCCATCCATGTTGCTGCAAATGGCATCTTTTATGGCTGAGTAGTATTCCATTGTATATATGTATCACCTCGTCTTTATCCAGTCATGTGCTGATGGACATTTGTGTTGTTTACATGTTCCTTGTTCTATGTCCCTTCTGGCAACAATTACGGATTTTAAATATTTTCCACCTTAAAATCCTTCCTGAAGGAGATGTGGTAACTGGAATCAAAAACAGTTACAGCACAGGGTTGTTTGTGATGGCCTTGGGGGCTTGGTAGAAAGGTTGGCAGAAAGGATTTCAGATTCTGATCAAATGAGTCCTCCTCTTGTAGCCCTGCTGACCGCCTCTCTCACGGCCTGCCCTACAAGTCTGACCAGTCCCTTCTGTGAATCCTACTGTATTGTGCACAAATTTTGTCCAATTGGTGTCATCCAGTAGGGACCTTAAGTGAGGCACCCAAGCTCCTGTGTTGGTTTCTTCCATCAGCCCTTACTTCCTTGGGAGCCAGGACTGTCTCATTGCCCCAAGGATCCCTAATGCCTAGTGAGATGCATGATAAAGCTGGTACTTAATGAGCACATGGGTCAAATGGAAAAACCTGATCAAAAAAAGGCCCTCATTTTTCAGACATGCCTACTTGAGCACATAGGGTAAAATGACATGTCTTCTTGGATTTGCTGTCAAATACTTCAACAAAGGACAAACAAAAGAACAAAGGTCTGAATAAAGGAAATATGGAAAAGTTTGTGAATTCCTTAATCTGGGTGATTGGCTTATTGTACTATACTTACTCATGTATACTTGTTAGTTTATAATTTTACTGTCATTAGCTGAATAGCAAGTATTAATGCGTATTAATTGAAATCCTTAGAACTGAACAAACTTACCCCACACAAAATCCTTAATATCCTAGTAGTTTGTCTTTCAGAAATCTTTTCCCACAAAGACAGGAAAAAAGGGAAAGGCAGATCCGTGCAGTATTTCCACGTTGTCAAAAGACCAAAGGCCGATACAAAAGAAGAGATTGTAAAAAAGATAAAGAGGCTGAAATCAATGTCCAGAAAACCTAGCTAACAATCCTAAATGGCCCAACTTAACTAACCTCAGCACTGCTGCATCAAGAATGGGGCAAATAGCACCTAGTGGATTTTTTTTTAATAAATAAATAATAATCCAGTTCCTACCACAGGCAATTATGATAAGACTGAGTATAATTTCTAACACCAACTAGTGTACAAATCAATTTCTACTTGATTCAAACTGCTTCTTCTATAAAATTTGAATCTTTTTATTCTTAAGACAGATTTGTGGCCTATGACCTAGTGATAAAATTTCAACTGGCTTGTATTAAAAAAGGTTCACCATAGTGAGAGTTTATTACATCAAGTATTCCTTTTTGGGAAACCCATGTGCCTTGTCACTCTCTTTCATAAGATTTCCTGTGGAAAATTCAATCCTTCATTCAGGAAAAGGCTGAGCAATATATCTCATGGGAAAACCTTCATAAACTGCAACACAAGAAAATGAAAATGACAGTGAGCAGCCCGTGAAGACGGCAGACACACAGCGCACGGCTGTGTTCCCGCCTCGAATTTCTTTAACCAGCAGGGAAAATGTGCATTTCAAGAAATAGACATAAACAATTTTCAGGACCTGAGCACACAATTTACCTTTCAGGGTTTAGTGGACTTCCATTTAATTCTATGAGAAATGTTTAAAACAACAGAACAACAGCTGAGATAGGGTTTAAAGTAACTTTTATGTCTTAGTGAAAATAAAGCCAACTGATAGTTATCATTTTTACTTTATTTGATCTCACTCTCTTACTTTACCTCCCCAACCTCCTCCAGAAAATGATTGTGAACATCCCCTCCTGTGTCAGAAGGCTAAGTAGAAAGTACCAATCAAATGGAAGTGGGCTTTGTTGTTTTATTTTTCAAAACAAACAAGTTTCCTTTTTGTGCTAGATGAACGAACGTCTCTCCACATGCTCAGTTCAGAGAGAAAATTGTGTGTGAAAGCCGTCCTTCACCTAGCTTGTTGGGAACACAAATTTTCTTTTCAGTTGCAATCTCCATTTCATACATATATATGGGGAGTTACAAGCTCCAACTCGAATTTACAGTGAAAACTGCAGGAACTTCAAACCGGCACTAGGAAACAGACTGAGAAAGCAGAGAAAAAGTGTCTCCTGCAACACTTTCCCTTGGTGCTAGATGAACGAACGTCTCTGTACATGCTCATTTCTGAGAGATAAGTGTGTGTGAAAGCCGTATTTCACCTAGCTTGTTGGGAACACAAAGTTTCATTTCAGTTGCAAACTCCATTCCATACATGTATATGGGGAGGTACAAGCTGCAAATCGGTTTTACAGTGAAAACTGCAGGAACTTCAAATCGGCACTAGGAAACAGACTGAGAAAGCAGAGAAAAAGTGTCTCCTGCAACCCGTTCCCTTGGTGCTAGATGAACGAACGTCTCTCAATTTGCTCAGTCCTGAGAGATAAGGGTGTGTGAAAGCCGTCCTTCACCTAGCTTGTTGGGAACACAAAGTTTCTTTTCAGTTGCAAACTACATTCCATACATGTATATGGGGAGGTACTAGCTCCAACTCGGTTTTACAGTGAAAACTGCAGGAACTTCAAACCGGCACTAGGAAACAGACTGAGAAAGCAGAGAAAAAGTGTCTCCTGCAACCCGTTCCCTTGGTGCTAGATGAACGAACGTCTCTCCACTTGCTCAGTTCTGAGAGATAAGTGTGTGTGAAAGCCGTCCTTCACCTAGCTTGTTGGGAACACAAAGTTTCTTTTCAGTTGCAAACTCCATTCCATACATATATATGGGGAAGTACAAGCTCCATCTCGCTTTTACAGTGAAAACTGCAGGAACTTCAAACCGGCACTAGGAAACAGACTGAGAAAGCAGAGAAAAAGTGTCTCCTGCAACCCGTTCCCTTGGTGCTAGATGAACGAACGTCTCTCCACTTGCTCAGTTCTGAGAGATAAGTGTGTGTGAAAGCCGTCCTTCACCTAGCTTGTTGGGAACACAAAGTTTCTTTTCAGTTGCAAACTCCATTCCATACATATATAAGTGGAGGTACAAGATCCAACTCGGTTTTACAGTGAAAACTGCAGGAACTTCAAACAGGCACTAGGAAACAGACTGAGAAAGCAGAGAAAAAGTGTCTCCTGTAACCCGTTCCCTTGCTGCTAGATGAACGAACGTCTCTCCACTTGCTCAGTTCTGAGAGATAAGTGTGTGTGAAAGCCGTACTTCACCTAGCTTGTTGGGAACACAAAGTTTCTTTTCAGTTGCAAAAACCGTTCCATACATATATATGGGGAGGTACAAGCTCCAACTCGGTTTTACAGTGAAAACTGCAGGTACATCAAACCGGCACTAGGAAAAAGACTGGAAACCAGAGTAAAGTTTCTCCTGCAACCCGTTCCCTTGGTGCTAGATGAACGAACGTCTCTGTACATGCTCATTTCTGAGAGATAAGTGTGTGTGAAAGCCGTCCTTCACCTAGCTTGTTGGGAACACAAAGTTTCTTTTCAGTTGCAAACTCCATTCCATACATATATATGGGGAGTTACAAGCTAAAACTCGGTATTACAGTGAAAACTGCAGGAACTTCCAACCGGCACTAGGAAACAGACTGAGAAAGCAGAGAAATAGTGTCTACTGCAACCCGTTCCCTTGGTGCTAGATGAACGAACGTCTCTCCACTTGCTCAGTTCTGAGAGATAAGTGTGTGTGAAAGCCGTCCTTCACCTAGCTTGTTGGGAACACAAAGTTTCTTTTCAGTTGCAAACTCCATTCCATACATATATATGGGGAAGTACAAGCTCCATCTCGCTTTTACAGTGAAAACTGCAGGAACTTCAAACCGGCACTAGGAAACAGACTGAGAAAGCAGAGAAAAAGTGTCTCCTGCAACCCGTTCCCTTGGTGCTAGATGAACGAACGTCTCTCCACTTGCTCAGTTCTGAGAGATAAGTGTGTGTGAAAGCCGTCCTTCACCTAGCTTGTTGGGAACACAAAGTTTCTTTTCAGTTGCAAACTCCATTCCATACATATATATGCGGAGGTACAAGATCCAACTCGGTTTTACACTGAAAACTGCAGGTACTTCAAACCGGCACTAGGAAACAGACTGAGAAAGCAGAGAAAAAGTGTTTCTAGCAACACGTTCCCTTGTGCTAGATGAACGAAAGTCTCTCCACTTGCTCAGTTCTGAGAGATAAGTGTGTGTGAAAGCCGTCCTTCAACTAGCTTGTTGGGAACACAAAGTTTCTTTTCAGTTGCAAACTCCAATCCATGCATATATATGGGGAGGTACTAGCTCCAACTGGTTTTACAGTGAAAACTGCAGGAACTTCAAACCGGCACTAGGAAACATACTGAGAAAGCAGAGGAAAAGTGTTTCCTGCAACCCTTTCCCTTGGTGCTAGATGAACGAACGTCTCTGTACATGCTCATTTCTGAGAGATAAGTGTGTGTGAAAGCCGTCCTTCACCTAGCTTGTTGGGATCACAAAGTTTCTTTTCAGTTGCAAACACCATTTCATATATATATATGTGGAGGTACAAGATCCAACTCGGTTTTACAGTGAAAACTGCAGGAACTTCAAAAAGGCACTAGGAAACAGACTGAGAAAGCAGAGAAAAAGTGTCTCCTGTAACCCGTTCCCTGGCTGCTAGATGAACGAACGTCTCTCCACTTGCTAAGTTCTGAGAGATAAGTGTGTGTGAAAGCCGTACTTCACCTCGGTTGTTGGGAACACAAAGTTTCTTTTCAGTTGCAAAAACCGTTGCATGCATACATATGGGGAGGTACAAGCTCCAACTCGGTTTTACAGTGAAAACTGCAGGTACTTCAAACCGGCACTAGGATACAGACTGAGAAAGCAGAGAAAAAGTGTTTCTAGCAACCCGTTCCCTTGGTGCTAGATGAACGAAAGTCTCTCCACTTCCTCAGTTCTCAGAGATAAGTGTGTGTGGAAGTCGTCCTTCACCTAGCTTGTTTGGAACACAAAGTTTCTTTTCAGTTGCAAACTCCAATCCATGCATATATATGGGTAGGTACTAGCTCCAACTCGGTTTTACAGTGAAAACTGCAGGAACTTCAAACCGGCAGTAGGAAACAGACTGAGAAACCAGAGTAAAGTTTCTCCTGCAACCCGTTCCCTTGGTGCTAAATGAACGAACGTCTCTGTACATGCTCAGTTCTGAGAGATAAGTGTGTGTGAAAGCCGTCCTTCACCTAGCTTGTTGGGAACACAAAGTTTCTTTTCAGTTGCAAACTCCATTCCATACATATATATGGGGAGTTACAAGCTAAAACTCGTTTTTACAGTGAAAACTGCAGGAACTTCAAACCAGCACTAGGAAACAGACTGAGAAAGCAGAGAAATATTGTCTCCTGCAACCCGTTCCCTTGGTGCTAGATGAACGAACGTCTCTCCACTTGCTCAGTTCTGAGAGATAAATGTGTGTGAAAGCCGTTCTTCACCTAGCTTGTTTGGAACACAAAGTTTCTTTTCAGTTGCAAACACCATTCCATACATATATATGGGGAGATACAAGCTGCAAATCGGTTTTACAGTGAAAACTGCAGGAACTTCCAATCGGCACTAGGAAACAGTCTGAGAAATCAGAGAAAAAGTGTCACCTGCAACCCTTTCCCTTGGTGCTAGATGAACGAACGTCTCTGTACATGCTCATTTCTGAGAGATAAGTGTGTGTGAAAGCCGTCCTTCACCTAGCTTGTTGGGAACACAAAGTTTCATTTCCGTTGCAAACTCCATTCCATACATGTATATGGGTAGGTACTAGCTCCAACTCGGTTTTACAGTGAAAACTGCAGGAACTTCAAACCGGCACTAGGAAACAGACTGAGAAAGCAGAGAAAAAGTGTCTCCTGCAACCCGTTCCCTTGGTGCTAGATGAACGAACGTCTCTCCACTTGCTCAGTTCTGAGAGATAAGTGTGTGTGAAAGCCGTCCTTCACCTAGCTAGTTGTGAACACAAAGTTTCTTTTCAGTTGCAAACTCCATTCCATACATATATATGGGGAGTTACAAGCTAAAACTCGGTTTTACAGTGAAATCTGCAGGAACTTCAAACCGGCACTAGGAAACAGACTGAGAAAGCAGAGAATAATTGTCTCCTGCAACCCGTTCCCTTGGTGCTAGATGAACGAACGTCTCTCCACTTGCTCAGTTCTGAGAGATAAGTGTGTGTGAAAGCCGTCCTTCACCTAGCTTGTTGGGAACACAAAGTTTCTTTTCAGTTGCAAACACCGTTCCATACATATATATGGGGAGATACAAGCTGCAAATCGGTTTTACAGTGAAAACTGCAGGAACTTCCAATCGGCACTAGGAAACAGACTGAGAAATCAGAGAAAAAGTGTCACCTGCAACCCTTTCCCTTGGTGCTAGATGAACGAACGTCTCTGTACATGCTCACTTCTGAGAGATAAGTGTGTGTGAAAGCCGTCCTTCACCTAGCTTGTTGGGAACACAAAGTTTCATTTCCGTTGCAAACTCCATTCCATACATGTATATGGGGAGGTACTAGCTCCAAATCGGTTTTACAGTGAAAACTGCAGGAACTTCAAACCGGCACTAGGAAACAGACTGAGAAAGCAGAGAAAAAGTGTCTCCTGCAACCCGTTCCCTTGGTGCTAGATGAACGAACGTCTCTCCACTTGCTCAGTTCTGAGAGATAAGTGTGTGTGAAAGCCGTCCTTCACCTAGCTAGTTGTGAACACAAAGTTTCTTTTCAGTTGCAAACTCCATTCCATACATATATATGGGGAGTTACAAGCTAAAACTCGGTTTTACAGTGAAATCTGCAGGAACTTCAAACCGGCACTAGGAAACAGACTGAGAAAGCAGAGAATAATTGTCTCCTGCAACCCGTTCCCTTGGTGCTAGATGAACGAACGTCTCTCCACTTGCTCAGTTCTGAGAGATAAGTGTGTGTGAAAGCCGTCCTTCACCTAGCTTGTTGGGAACACAAAGTTTCATTTCCGTTGCAAACTCCATTCCATACATGTATATGGGTAGGTACTAGCTCCAACTCGGTTTTACAGTGAAAACTGCAGGAACTTCAAACCGGCACTAGGAAACAGACTGAGAAAGCAGAGAAAAAGTGTCTCCTGCAACCCCTTCCCTTGGTGCTAGATGAACGAACGTCTCTCCACTTGCTCAGTTCTGAGAGATAAGTGTGTGTGAAAGCCGTCCTTCACCTAGCTAGTTGTGAACACAAAGTTTCTTTTCAGTTGCAAACTCCATTCCATACATATATATGGGGAGTTACAAGCTAAAACTCGGTTTTACAGTGAAATCTGCAGGAACTTCAAACCGGCACTAGGAAACAGACTGAGAAAGCAGAGAATAATTGTCTCCTGCAACCCGTTCCCTTGGTGCTAGATGAACGAACGTCTCTCCACTTGCTCAGTTCTGAGAGATAAGTGTGTGTGAAAGCCGTACTTCACCTAGCTTGTTGGGAACACAAAGTTTCTTTTCAGTTGCAAACACCGTTCCATACATATATATGGGGAGATACAAGCTGCAAATCGGTTTTACAGTGAAAACTGCAGGAACTTCCAATCGGCACTAGGAAACAGACTGAGAAATCAGAGAAAAAGTGTCACCTGCAACCCTTTCCCTTGGTGCTAGATGAACGAACGTCTCTGTACATGCTCACTTCTGAGAGATAAGTGTGTGTGAAAGCCGTCCTTCACCTAGCTTGTTGGGAACACAAAGTTTCATTTCCGTTGCAAACTCCATTCCATACATGTATATGGGGAGGTACTAGCTCCAAATCGGTTTTACAGTGAAAACTGCAGGAACTTCAAACCGGCACTAGGAAACAGACTGAGAAAGCAGAGAAAAAGTGTCTCCTGCAACCCGTTCCCTTGGTGCTAGATTAACGAACGTCTCTCCAGTTGCTCAGTTCTGAGAGGTAAGTGTGTGTGAAAGCCGTCCTTCACCTAGCTTGTTGGGAACACAAAGTTTCTTTTCAGTTGCAAACACCGTTCCATACATATATATGTGGAGGTACAAGATCCAACTCGGTTTTACAGTGAAAACTGCAGGAACTTCAAAAAGGCACTAGGAAACAGACTGAGAAAGCAGAGAAAAAGTGTCTCCTGTAACCCGTTCCCTGGCTGCTAGATGAACGAACGTCTCTCCACTTGCTAAGTTCTGAGAGATAAGTGTGTGTGAAAGCCGTACTTCACCTCGGTTGTTGGGAACACAAAGTTTCTTTTCAGTTGCAAAAACCGTTGCATGCATACATATGGGGAGGTACAAGCTCCAACTCGGTTTTACAGTGAAAACTGCAGGTACTTCAAACCGGCACTAGGATACAGACTGAGAAAGCAGAGAAAAAGTGTTTCTAGCAACCCGTTCCCTTGGTGCTAGATGAACGAAAGTCTCTCCACTTCCTCAGTTCTCAGAGATAAGTGTGTGTGGAAGTCGTCCTTCACCTAGCTTGTTTGGAACACAAAGTTTCTTTTCAGTTGCAAACTCCAATCCATGCATATATATGGGTAGGTACTAGCTCCAACTCGGTTTTACAGTGAAAACTGCAGGAACTTCAAACCGGCAGTAGGAAACAGACTGAGAAACCAGAGTAAAGTTTCTCCTGCAACCCGTTCCCTTGGTGCTAAATGAACGAACGTCTCTGTACATGCTCAGTTCTGAGAGATAAGTGTGTGTGAAAGCCGTCCTTCACCTAGCTTGTTGGGAACACAAAGTTTCTTTTCAGTTGCAAACTCCATTCCATACATATATATGGGGAGTTACAAGCTAAAACTCGGTTTTACAGTGAAAACTGCAGGAACTTCAAACCAGCACTAGGAAACAGACTGAGAAAGCAGAGAAATATTGTCTCCTGCAACCCGTTCCCTTGGTGCTAGATGAACGAACGTCTCTGTACATGCTCATTTCTGAGAGATAAGTGTGTGTGAAAGCCGTCCTTCACCTAGCTTGTTGGGAACACAAAGTTTCATTTCCGTTGCAAACTCCATTCCATACATGTATATGGGTAGGTACTAGCTCCAACTCGGTTTTACAGTGAAAACTGCAGGAACTTCAAACCGGCACTAGGAAACAGACTGAGAAAGCAGAGAAAAAGTGTCTCCTGTAACCCGTTCCCTGGCTGCTAGATGAACGAACGTCTCTCCACTTGCTAAGTTCTGAGAGATAAGTGTGTGTGAAAGCCGTACTTCACCTCGGTTGTTGGGAACACAAAGTTTCTTTTCAGTTGCAAAAACCGTTGCATGCATACATATGGGGAGGTACAAGCTCCAACTCGGTTTTACAGTGAAAACTGCAGGAACTTCAAACCGGCACTAGGAAACAGACTGAGAAAGCAGAGAAAAAGTGTCTCCTGTAACCCGTTCCCTGGCTGCTAGATGAACGAACGTCTCTCCACTTGCTAAGTTCTGAGAGATAAGTGTGTGTGAAAGCCGTACTTCACCTCGGTTGTTGGGAACACAAAGTTTCTTTTCAGTTGCAAAAACCGTTGCATGCATACATATGGGGAGGTACAAGCTCCAACTCGGTTTTACAGTGAAAACTGCAGGTACTTCAAACCGGCACTAGGATACAGACTGAGAAAGCAGAGAAAAAGTGTTTCTAGCAACCCGTTCCCTTGGTGCTAGATGAACGAAAGTCTCTCCACTTCCTCAGTTCTCAGAGATAAGTGTGTGTGGAAGTCGTCCTTCACCTAGCTTGTTTGGAACACAAAGTTTCTTTTCAGTTGCAAACTCCAATCCATGCATATATATGGGTAGGTACTAGCTCCAACTCGGTTTTACAGTGAAAACTGCAGGAACTTCAAACCGGCAGTAGGAAACAGACTGAGAAACCAGAGTAAAGTTTCTCCTGCAACCCGTTCCCTTGGTGCTAAATGAACGAACGTCTCTGTACATGCTCAGTTCTGAGAGATAAGTGTGTGTGAAAGCCGTCCTTCACCTAGCTTGTTGGGAACACAAAGTTTCTTTTCAGTTGCAAACTCCATTCCATACATATATATGGGGAGTTACAAGCTAAAACTCGGTTTTACAGTGAAAACTGCAGGAACTTCAAACCAGCACTAGGAAACAGACTGAGAAAGCAGAGAAATATTGTCTCCTGCAACCCGTTCCCTTGGTGCTAGATGAACGAACGTCTCTGTACATGCTCATTTCTGAGAGATAAGTGTGTGTGAAAGCCGTCCTTCACCTAGCTTGTTGGGAACACAAAGTTTCATTTCCGTTGCAAACTCCATTCCATACATGTATATGGGTAGGTACTAGCTCCAACTCGGTTTTACAGTGAAAACTGCAGGAACTTCAAACCGGCACTAGGAAACAGACTGAGAAAGCAGAGAAAAAGTGTCTCCTGCAACCCGTTCCCTTGGTGCTAGATGAACGAACGTCTCTCCACTTGCTCAGTTCTGAGAGATAAGTGTGTGTGAAAGCCGTCCTTCACCTAGCTAGTTGTGAAAACAAAGTTTCTTTTCAGTTGCAAACTCCATTCCATACATATATATGGGGAGTTACAAGCTAAAACTCGGTTTTACAGTGAAATCTGCAGGAACTTCAAACCGGCACTAGGAAACAGACTGAGAAAGCAGAGAATAATTGTCTCCTGCAACCCGTTCCCTTGGTGCTAGATGAACGAACGTCTCTCCACTTGCTCAGTTCTGAGAGATAAGTGTGTGTGAAAGCCGTCCTTCACCTAGCTTGTTGGGAACACAAAGTTTCTTTTCAGTTGCAAACACCGTTCCATACATATATATGTGGAGGTACAAGATCCAACTCGGTTTTACAGTGAAAACTGCAGGAACTTCAAAAAGGCACTAGGAAACAGACTGAGAAAGCAGAGAAAAAGTGTCTCCTGTAACCCGTTCCCTGGCTGCTAGATGAACGAACGTCTCTCCACTTGCTAAGTTCTGAGAGATAAGTGTGTGTGAAAGCCGTACTTCACCTCGGTTGTTGGGAACACAAAGTTTCTTTTCAGTTGCAAAAACCGTTGCATGCATACATATGGGGAGGTACAAGCTCCAACTCGGTTTTACAGTGAAAACTGCAGGTACTTCAAACCGGCACTAGGATACAGACTGAGAAAGCAGAGAAAAAGTGTTTCTAGCAACCCGTTCCCTTGGTGCTAGATGAACGAAAGTCTCTCCACTTCCTCAGTTCTCAGAGATAAGTGTGTGTGGAAGTCGTCCTTCACCTAGCTTGTTTGGAACACAAAGTTTCTTTTCAGTTGCAAACTCCAATCCATGCATATATATGGGTAGGTACTAGCTCCAACTCGGTTTTACAGTGAAAACTGCAGGAACTTCAAACCGGCAGTAGGAAACAGACTGAGAAACCAGAGTAAAGTTTCTCCTGCAACCCGTTCCCTTGGTGCTAAATGAACGAACGTCTCTGTACATGCTCAGTTCTGAGAGATAAGTGTGTGTGAAAGCCGTCCTTCACCTAGCTTGTTGGGAACACAAAGTTTCTTTTCAGTTGCAAACTCCATTCCATACATATATATGGGGAGTTACAAGCTAAAACTCGGTTTTACAGTGAAAACTGCAGGAACTTCAAACCAGCACTAGGAAACAGACTGAGAAAGCAGAGAAATATTGTCTCCTGCAACCCGTTCCCTTGGTGCTAGATGAACGAACGTCTCTGTACATGCTCATTTCTGAGAGATAAGTGTGTGTGAAAGCCGTCCTTCACCTAGCTTGTTGGGAACACAAAGTTTCATTTCCGTTGCAAACTCCATTCCATACATGTATATGGGTAGGTACTAGCTCCAACTCGGTTTTACAGTGAAAACTGCAGGAACTTCAAACCGGCACTAGGAAACAGACTGAGAAAGCAGAGAAAAAGTGTCTCCTGCAACCCGTTCCCTTGGTGCTAGATGAACGAACGTCTCTCCACTTGCTCAGTTCTGAGAGATAAGTGTGTGTGAAAGCCGTCCTTCACCTAGCTAGTTGTGAACACAAAGTTTCTTTTCAGTTGCAAACTCCATTCCATACATATATATGGGGAGTTACAAGCTAAAACTCGGTTTTACAGTGAAATCTGCAGGAACTTCAAACCGGCACTAGGAAACAGACTGAGAAAGCAGAGAATAATTGTCTCCTGCAACCCGTTCCCTTGGTGCTAGATGAACGAACGTCTCTCCACTTGCTCAGTTCTGAGAGATAAGTGTGTGTGAAAGCCGTCCTTCACCTAGCTTGTTGGGAACACAAAGTTTCTTTTCAGTTGCAAACACCGTTCCATACATATATATGGGGAGATACAAGCTGCAAATCGGTTTTACAGTGAAAACTGCAGGAACTTCCAATCGGCACTAGGAAACAGACTGAGAAATCAGAGAAAAAGTGTCTCCTGCAACCCGTTCCCTTGGTGCTAGATGAACGAACGTCTCTCCACTTGCTCAGTTCTGAGAGATAAGTGTGTGTGAAAGCCGTCCTTCACCTAGCTAGTTGTGAACACAAAGTTTCTTTTCAGTTGCAAACTCCATTCCATACATATATATGGGGAGTTACAAGCTAAAACTCGGTTTTACAGTGAAATCTGCAGGAACTTCAAACCGGCACTAGGAAACAGACTGAGAAAGCAGAGAATAATTGTCTCCTGCAACCCGTTCCCTTGGTGCTAGATGAACGAACGTCTCTCCACTTGCTCAGTTCTGAGAGATAAGTGTGTGTGAAAGCCGTCCTTCACCTAGCTTGTTGGGAACACAAAGTTTCTTTTCAGTTGCAAACACCGTTCCATACATATATATGTGGAGGTACAAGATCCAACTCGGTTTTACAGTGAAAACTGCAGGAACTTCAAAAAGGCACTAGGAAACAGACTGAGAAAGCAGAGAAAAAGTGTCTCCTGTAACCCGTTCCCTGGCTGCTAGATGAACGAACATCTCTCCACTTGCTAAGTTCTGAGAGATAAGTGTGTGTGAAAGCCGTACTTCACCTCGGTTGTTGGGAACACAAAGTTTCTTTTCAGTTGCAAAAACCGTTGCATGCATACATATGGGGAGGTACAAGCTCCAACTCGGTTTTACAGTGAAAACTGCAGGTACTTCAAACCGGCACTAGGATACAGACTGAGAAAGCAGAGAAAAAGTGTTTCTAGCAACCCGTTCCCTTGGTGCTAGATGAACGAAAGTCTCTCCACTTCCTCAGTTCTCAGAGATAAGTGTGTGTGGAAGTCGTCCTTCACCTAGCTTGTTTGGAACACAAAGTTTCTTTTCAGTTGCAAACTCCAATCCATGCATATATATGGGTAGGTACTAGCTCCAACTCGGTTTTACAGTGAAAACTGCAGGAACTTCAAACCGGCACTAGGAAACAGACTGAGAAACCAGAGTAAAGTTTCTTCTGCAACCCGTTCCCTTGGTGCTAAATGAACGAACGTCTCTGTACATGCTCAGTTCTGAGAGATAAGTGTGTGTGAAAGCCGTCCTTCACCTAGCTTGTTGGGAACACAAAGTTTCTTTTCAGTTGCAAACTCCATTCCATATATATATATGGGGAGTTACAAGCTAAAACTCGGTTTTACAGTGAAAACTGCAGGAACTTCAAACCAGCACTAGGAAACAGACTGAGAAAGCAGAGAAATATTGTCTCCTGCAACCCGTTCCCTTGGTGCTAGATGAACGAACGTCTCTGTACATGCTCATTTCTGAGAGATAAGTGTGTGTGAAAGCCGTCCTTCACCTAGCTTGTTGGGAACACAAAGTTTCATTTCCGTTGCAAACTCCATTCCATACATGTATATGGGTAGGTACTAGCTCCAACTCGGTTTTACAGTGAAAACTGCAGGAACTTCAAACCGGCACTAGGAAACAGACTGAGAAAGCAGAGAAAAAGTGTCTCCTGCAACCCGTTCCCTTGGTGCTAGATGAACGAACGTCTCTCCACTTGCTCAGTTCTGAGAGATAAGTGTGTGTGAAAGCCGTCCTTCACCTAGCTAGTTGTGAACACAAAGTTTCTTTTCAGTTGCAAACTCCATTCCATACATATATATGGGGGGTTACAAGCTAAAACTCGGTTTTACAGTGAAATCTGCAGGAACTTCAAACCGGCACTAGGAAACAGACTGAGAAAGCAGAGAATAATTGTCTCCTGCAACCCGTTCCCTTGGTGCTAGATGAACGAACGTCTCTCCACTTGCTCAGTTCTGAGAGATAAGTGTGTGTGAAAGCCGTCCTTCACCTAGCTTGTTGGGAACACAAAGTTTCTTTTCAGTTGCAAACACCGTTCCATACATATATATGGGGAGATACAAGCTGCAAATCGGTTTTACAGTGAAAACTGCAGGAACTTCCAATCGGCACTAGGAAACAGACTGAGAAATCAGAGAAAAAGTGTCACCTGCAACCCTTTCCCTTGGTGCTAGATGAACGAACGTCTCTGTACATGCTCACTTCTGAGAGATAAGTGTGTGTGAAAGCCGTCCTTCACCTAGCTTGTTGGGAACACAAAGTTTCATTTCCGTTGCAAACTCCATTCCATACATGTATATTGGGAGGTACTAGCTCCAAATCGGTTTTACAGTGAAAACTGCAGGAACTTCAAACCGGCACTAGGAAACAGACTGAGAAAGCAGAGAAAAAGTGTCTCCTGCAACCCGTTCCCTTGGTGCTAGATTAACGAACGTCTCTCCAGTTACTCAGTTCTGAGAGGTAAGTGTGTGTGAAAGCCGTCCTTCACCTAGCTTGTTGGGAACACAAAGTTTCTTTTCAGTTGCAAACTCAATTCCATACATATATATGCGGAGGTACAAGATCCAACTCGGTTTTACACTGAAAACTGCAGGTACTTCAAACCGGCACTAGGAAACAGACTGAGAAAGCAGAGAAAAAGTGTTTCTAGCAACACGTTCCCTTGTGCTAGATGAACGAAAGTCTCTCCACTTGCTCAGTTCTGAGAGATAAGTGTGTGTGAAAGCCGTCCTTCAACTAGCTTGTTGGGAACACAAAGTTTCTTTTTAGTTGCAAACTCCAATCCATGCATATATATGGGGAGGTACTAGCTCCAACTCGGTTTTACAGTGAAAACTGCAGGAACTTCAAACCGGCACTAGGAAACAGACTGAGAAAGCAGAGGAAAAGTGTTTCCTGCAACCCTTTCCCTTGGTGCTAGATGAACGAACGTCTCTGTACATGCTCATTTCTGAGAGATAAGTGTGTGTGAAAGCCGTCCTTCACCTAGCTTGTTGGGATCACAAAGTTTCTTTTCAGTTGCAAACACCATTCCATACATATATATGGGGAGATACAAGCTGCAAATCGGTTTTACAGTGAAAACTGCAGGAACTTCCAATCGGCACTAGGAAACAGACTGAGAAATCAGAGAAAAAGTGTCACCTGCAACCCTTTCCCTTGGTGCTAGATGAACGAACGTCTCTGTACATGCTCATTTCTGAGAGATAAGTGTGTGTGAAAGCCGTCCTTCACCTAGCTTGTTGGGAACACAAAGTTTCATTTCCGTTGCAAACTCAATTCCATACATGTATATGGGTAGGTACTAGCTCCAACTCGGTTTTACAGTGAAAACTGCAGGAACTTCAAACCGGCACTAGGAAACAGACTGAGAAAGCAGAGAAAAAGTGTCTCCTACAACCCGTTCCCTTGGTGCTAGATGAACGAACGTCTCTCCACTTCCTCAGTTCTCAGAGATAAGTGTGTGTGGAAGTCGTACTTCACCTAGCTTGTTGGGAACACAAAGTTTCTTTTCAGTTGCAAACTCCATTCCATACATATATATGGGGAGTTACAAGCTAAAACTCGGTTTTACAGTGAAAACTGCAGGAACTTCAAACCAGCACTAGGAAACAGACTGAGAAAGCAGAGAAATATTGTCTCCTGCAACCCGTTCCCTTGGTGCTAGATGAACGAACGTCTCTGTACATGCTCATTTCTGAGAGATAAGTGTGTGTGAAAGCCGTCCTTCACCTAGCTTGTTGGGAACACAAAGTTTCATTTCCGTTGCAAACTCCATTCCATACATGTATATGGGTAGGTACTAGCTCCAACTCGGTTTTACAGTGAAAACTGCAGGAACTTCAAACCGGCACTAGGAAACAGACTGAGAAAGCAGAGAAAAAGTGTCTCCTGCAACCCGTTCCCTTGGTGCTAGATGAACGAACGTCTCTCCACTTGCTCAGTTCTGAGAGATAAGTGTGTGTGAAAGCCGTCCTTCACCTAGCTAGTTGTGAAAACAAAGTTTCTTTTCAGTTGCAAACTCCATTCCATACATATATATGGGGAGTTACAAGCTAAAACTCGGTTTTACAGTGAAATCTGCAGGAACTTCAAACCGGCACTAGGAAACAGACTGAGAAAGCAGAGAATAATTGTCTCCTGCAACCCGTTCCCTTGGTGCTAGATGAACGAACGTCTCTCCACTTGCTCAGTTCTGAGAGATAAGTGTGTGTGAAAGCCGTCCTTCACCTAGCTTGTTGGGAACACAAAGTTTCTTTTCAGTTGCAAACACCGTTCCATACATATATATGTGGAGGTACAAGATCCAACTCGGTTTTACAGTGAAAACTGCAGGAACTTCAAAAAGGCACTAGGAAACAGACTGAGAAAGCAGAGAAAAAGTGTCTCCTGTAACCCGTTCCCTGGCTGCTAGATGAACGAACGTCTCTCCACTTGCTAAGTTCTGAGAGATAAGTGTGTGTGAAAGCCGTACTTCACCTCGGTTGTTGGGAACACAAAGTTTCTTTTCAGTTGCAAAAACCGTTGCATGCATACATATGGGGAGGTACAAGCTCCAACTCGGTTTTACAGTGAAAACTGCAGGTACTTCAAACCGGCACTAGGATACAGACTGAGAAAGCAGAGAAAAAGTGTTTCTAGCAACCCGTTCCCTTGGTGCTAGATGAACGAAAGTCTCTCCACTTCCTCAGTTCTCAGAGATAAGTGTGTGTGGAAGTCGTCCTTCAACTAGCTTGTTTGGAACACAAAGTTTCTTTTCAGTTGCAAACTCCAATCCATGCATATATATGGGTAGGTACTAGCTCCAACTCGGTTTTACAGTGAAAACTGCAGGAACTTCAAACCGGCAGTAGGAAACAGACTGAGAAACCAGAGTAAAGTTTCTCCTGCAACCCGTTCCCTTGGTGCTAAATGAACGAACGTCTCTGTACATGCTCAGTTCTGAGAGATAAGTGTGTGTGAAAGCCGTCCTTCACCTAGCTTGTTGGGAACACAAAGTTTCTTTTCAGTTGCAAACTCCATTCCATACATATATATGGGGAGTTACAAGCTAAAACTCGGTTTTACAGTGAAAACTGCAGGAACTTCAAACCAGCACTAGGAAACAGACTGAGAAAGCAGAGAAATATTGTCTCCTGCAACCCGTTCCCTTGGTGCTAGATGAACGAACGTCTCTGTACATGCTCATTTCTGAGAGATAAGTGTGTGTGAAAGCCGTCCTTCACCTAGCTTGTTGGGAACACAAAGTTTCATTTCCGTTGCAAACTCCATTCCATACATGTATATGGGTAGGTACTAGCTCCAACTCGGTTTTACAGTGAAAACTGCAGGAACTTCAAACCGGCACTAGGAAACAGACTGAGAAAGCAGAGAAAAAGTGTCTCCTGCAACCCGTTCCCTTGGTGCTAGATGAACGAACGTCTCTCCACTTGCTCAGTTCTGAGAGATAAGTGTGTGTGAAAGCCGTCCTTCACCTAGCTAGTTGTGAACACAAAGTTTCTTTTCAGTTGCAAACTCCATTCCATACATATATATGGGGAGTTACAAGCTAAAACTCGGTTTTACAGTGAAATCTGCAGGAACTTCAAACCGGCACTAGGAAACAGACTGAGAAAGCAGAGAATAATTGTCTCCTGCAACCCGTTCCCTTGGTGCTAGATGAACGAACGTCTCTCCACTTGCTCAGTTCTGAGAGATAAGTGTGTGTGAAAGCCGTCCTTCACCTAGCTTGTTGGGAACACAAAGTTTCTTTTCAGTTGCAAACACCGTTCCATACATATATATGGGGAGATACAAGCTGCAAATCGGTTTTACAGTGAAAACTGCAGGAACTTCCAATCGGCACTAGGAAACAGACTGAGAAATCAGAGAAAAAGTGTCTCCTGCAACCCGTTCCCTTGGTGCTAGATGAACGAACGTCTCTCCACTTGCTCAGTTCTGAGAGATAAGTGTGTGTGAAAGCCGTCCTTCACCTAGCTAGTTGTGAACACAAAGTTTCTTTTCAGTTGCAAACTCCATTCCATACATATATATGGGGAGTTACAAGCTAAAACTCGGTTTTACAGTGAAATCTGCAGGAACTTCAAACCGGCACTAGGAAACAGACTGAGAAAGCAGAGAATAATTGTCTCCTGCAACCCGTTCCCTTGGTGCTAGATGAACGAACGTCTCTCCACTTGCTCAGTTCTGAGAGATAAGTGTGTGTGAAAGCCGTCCTTCACCTAGCTTGTTGGGAACACAAAGTTTCTTTTCAGTTGCAAACACCGTTCCATACATATATATGTGGAGGTACAAGATCCAACTCGGTTTTACAGTGAAAACTGCAGGAACTTCAAAAAGGCACTAGGAAACAGACTGAGAAAGCAGAGAAAAAGTGTCTCCTGTAACCCGTTCCCTGGCTGCTAGATGAACGAACGTCTCTCCACTTGCTAAGTTCTGAGAGATAAGTGTGTGTGAAAGCCGTACTTCACCTCGGTTGTTGGGAACACAAAGTTTCTTTTCAGTTGCAAAAACCGTTGCATGCATACATATGGGGAGGTACAAGCTCCAACTCGGTTTTACAGTGAAAACTGCAGGTACTTCAAACCGGCACTAGGATACAGACTGAGAAAGCAGAGAAAAAGTGTTTCTAGCAACCCGTTCCCTTGGTGCTAGATGAACGAAAGTCTCTCCACTTCCTCAGTTCTCAGAGATAAGTGTGTGTGGAAGTCGTCCTTCACCTAGCTTGTTTGGAACACAAAGTTTCTTTTCAGTTGCAAACTCCAATCCATGCATATATATGGGTAGGTACTAGCTCCAACTCGGTTTTACAGTGAAAACTGCAGGAACTTCAAACCGGCAGTAGGAAACAGACTGAGAAACCAGAGTAAAGTTTCTTCTGCAACCCGTTCCCTTGGTGCTAAATGAACGAACGTCTCTGTACATGCTCAGTTCTGAGAGATAAGTGTGTGTGAAAGCCGTCCTTCACCTAGCTTGTTGGGAACACAAAGTTTCTTTTCAGTTGCAAACTCCATTCCATACATATATATGGGGAGTTACAAGCTAAAACTCGGTTTTACAGTGAAAACTGCAGGAACTTCAAACCAGCACTAGGAAACAGACTGAGAAAGCAGAGAAATATTGTCTCCTGCAACCCGTTCCCTTTGTGCTAGATGAACGAACGTCTCTGTACATGCTCATTTCTGAGAGATAAGTGTGTGTGAAAGCCGTCCTTCACCTAGCTTGTTGGGAACACAAAGTTTCTTTTCAGTTGCAAACACCGTTCCATACATATATATGGGGAGATACAAGCTGCAAATCGGTTTTACAGTGAAAACTGCAGGAACTTCCAATCGGCACTAGGAAACAGACTGAGAAATCAGAGAAAAAGTGTCACCTGCAACCCTTTCCCTTGGTGCTAGATGAACGAACGTCTCTGTACATGCTCACTTCTGAGAGATAAGTGTGTGTGAAAGCCGTCCTTCACCTAGCTTGTTGGGAACACAAAGTTTCATTTCCGTTGCAAACTCCATTCCATACATGTATATTGGGAGGTACTAGCTCCAAATCGGTTTTACAGTGAAAACTGCAGGAACTTCAAACCGGCACTAGGAAACAGACTGAGAAAGCAGAGAAAAAGTGTCTCCTGCAACCCGTTCCCTTGGTGCTAGATTAACGAACGTCTCTCCAGTTGCTCAGTTCTGAGAGGTAAGTGTGTGTGAAAGCCGTCCTTCACCTAGCTTGTTGGGAACACAAAGTTTCTTTTCAGTTGCAAACTCCATTCCATACATATATATGCGGAGGTACAAGATCCAACTCGGTTTTACACTGAAAACTGCAGGTACTTCAAACCGGCACTAGGAAACAGACTGAGAAAGCAGAGAAAAAGTGTTTCTAGCAACACGTTCCCTTGTGCTAGATGAACGAAAGTCTCTCCACTTGCTCAGTTCTGAGAGATAAGTGTGTGTGAAAGCCGTCCTTCAACTAGCTTGTTGGGAACACAAAGTTTCTTTTTAGTTGCAAACTCCAATCCATGCATATATATGGGGAGGTACTAGCTCCAACTCGGTTTTACAGTGAAAACTGCAGGAACTTCAAACCGGCACTAGGAAACAGACTGAGAAAGCAGAGGAAAAGTGTTTCCTGCAACCCTTTCCCTTGGTGCTAGATGAACGAACGTCTCTGTACATGCTCATTTCTGAGAGATAAGTGTGTGTGAAAGCCGTCCTTCACCTAGCTTGTTGGGATCACAAAGTTTCTTTTCAGTTGCAAACACCATTCCATACATATATATGGGGAGATACAAGCTGCAAATCGGTTTTACAGTGAAAACTGCAGGAACTTCCAATCGGCACTAGGAAACAGACTGAGAAATCAGAGAAAAAGTGTCACCTGCAACCCTTTCCCTTGGTGCTAGATGAACGAACGTCTCTGTACATGCTCATTTCTGAGAGATAAGTGTGTGTGAAAGCCGTCCTTCACCTAGCTTGTTGGGAACACAAAGTTTCATTTCCGTTGCAAACTCAATTCCATACATGTATATGGGTAGGTACTAGCTCCAACTCGGTTTTACAGTGAAAACTGCAGGAACTTCAAACCGGCACTAGGAAACAGACTGAGAAAGCAGAGAAAAAGTGTCTCCTGCAACCCGTTCCCTTGGTGCTAGATGAACGAACGTCTCTCCACTTCCTCAGTTCTCAGAGATAAGTGTGTGTGGAAGTCGTACTTCACCTAGCTTGTTTGGAACACAAAGTTTCTTTTCAGTTGCAAACTCCAATCCATGCATATATATGGGTAGGTACTAGCTCCAACTCGGTTTTACAGTGAAAACTGCAGGAACTTCAAACCGGCAGTAGGAAACAGACTGAGAAACCAGAGTAAAGTTTCTCCTGCAACCCGTTCCCTTGGTGCTAAATGAACGAACGTCTCTGTACATGCTCAGTTCTGAGAGATAAGTGTGTGTGAAAGCCGTACTTCACCTAGCTTGTTGGGAACACAAAGTTTCTTTTCAGTTGCAAACTCCATTCCATACATATATATGGGGAGTTACAAGCTAAAACTCGGTTTTACAGTGAAAACTGCAGGAACTTCAAACCAGCACTAGGAAACAGACTGAGAAAGCAGAGAAATATTGTCTCCTGCAACCCGTTCCCTTGGTGCTAGATGAACGAACGTCTCTGTACATGCTCATTTCTGAGAGATAAGTGTGTGTGAAAGCCGTCCTTCACCTAGCTTGTTGGGAACACAAAGTTTCATTTCCGTTGCAAACTCCATTCCATACATGTATATGGGTAGGTACTAGCTCCAACTCGGTTTTACAGTGAAAACTGCAGGAACTTCAAACCGGCACTAGGAAACAGACTGAGAAAGCAGAGAAAAAGTGTCTCCTGCAACCCGTTCCCTTGGTGCTAGATGAACGAACGTCTCTCCACTTGCTCAGTTCTGAGAGATAAGTGTGTGTGAAAGCCGTCCTTCACCTAGGTAGTTGTGAACACAAAGTTTCTTTTCAGTTGCAAACTCCATTCCATACATATATATGGGGAGTTACAAGCTAAAACTCGGTTTTACAGTGAAATCTGCAGGAACTTCAAACCGGCACTAGGAAACAGACTGAGAAAGCAGAGAATAATTGTCTCCTGCAACCCGTTCCCTTGGTGCTAGATGAACGAACGTCTCTCCACTTGCTCAGTTCTGAGAGATAAGTGTGTGTGAAAGCCGTCCTTCACCTAGCTTGTTGGGAACACAAAGTTTCTTTTCAGTAGCAAACACCGTTCCATACATATATATGGGGAGATACAAGCTGCAAATCGGTTTTACAGTGAAAACTGCAGGAACTTCCAATCGGCACTAGGAAACAGACTGAGAAATCAGAGAAAAAGTGTCACCTGCAACCCTTTCCCTTGGTGCTAGATGAACGAACGTCTCTGTACATGCTCACTTCTGAGAGATAAGTGTGTGTGAAAGCCGTCCTTCACCTAGCTTGTTGGGAACACAAAGTTTCATTTCCGTTGCAAACTCCATTCCATACATGTATATGGGGAGGTACTAGCTCCAAATCGGTTTTACAGTGAAAACTGCAGGAACTTCAAACCGGCACTAGGAAACAGACTGAGAAAGCAGAGAAAAAGTGTCTCCTGCAACCCGTTCCCTTGGTGCTATATTAACGAACGTCTCTCCAGTTGCTCAGTTCTGAGAGGTAAGTGTGTGTGAAAGCCGTCCTTCACCTAGCTTGTTGGGAACACAAAGTTTCTTTTCAGTTGCAAAAACCGTTGCATGCATACATATGGGGAGGTACAAGCTCCAACTCGGTTTTACAGTGAAAACTGCAGGTACTTCAAACCGGCACTAGGATACAGACTGAGAAAGCAGAGAAAAAGTGTTTCTAGCAACCCGTTCCCTTGGTGCTAGATGAACGAAAGTCTCTCCACTTCCTCAGTTCTCAGAGATAAGTGTGTGTGGAAGTCGTCCTTCACCTAGCTTGTTTGGAACACAAAGTTTCTTTTCAGTTGCAAACTCCAATCCATGCATATATATGGGTAGGTACTAGCTCCAACTCGGTTTTACAGTGAAAACTGCAGGAACTTCAAACCGGCAGTAGGAAACAGACTGAGAAACCAGAGTAAAGTTTCTCCTGCAACCCGTTCCCTTGGTGCTAAATGAACGAACGTCTCTGTACATGCTCAGTTCTGAGAGATAAGTGTGTGTGAAAGCCGTCCTTCACCTAGCTTGTTGGGAACACAAAGTTTCTTTTCAGTTGCAAACTCCATTCCATACATATATATGGGGAGTTACAAGCTAAAACTCGGTTTTACAGTGAAAACTGCAGGAACTTCAAACCAGCACTAGGAAACAGACTGAGAAAGCAGAGAAATATTGTCTCCTGCAACCCGTTCCCTTGGTGCTAGATGAACGAACGTCTCTCCACTTGCTCAGTTCTGAGAGATAAGTGTGTGTGAAAGCCGTTTTTCACCTAGCTTGTTTGGAACACAAAGTTTCTTTTCAGTTGCAAACACCATTCCATACATATATATGGGGAGATACAAGCTGCAAATCGGTTTTACAGTGAAAACTGCAGGAACTTCCAATCGGCACTAGGAAACAGACTGAGAAATCAGAGAAAAAGTGTCACCTGCAACCCTTTCCCTTGGTGCTAGATGAACGAACGTCTCTGTACATGCTCATTTCTGAGAGATAAGTGTGTGTGAAAGCCGTCCTTCACCTAGCTTGTTGGGAACACAAAGTTTCATTTCCGTTGCAAACTCAATTCCATACATGTATATGGGTAGGTACTAGCTCCAACTCGGTTTTACAGTGAAAACTGCAGGAACTTCAAACCGGCACTAGGAAAAAGACTGAGAAAGCAGAGAAAAAGTGTCTCCTGCAACCCGTTCCCTTGGTGCTAGATGAACGAACGTCTCTCCACTTGCTCAGTTCTGAGAGATAAGTGTGTGTGAAAGCCGTCCTTCACCTAGCTAGTTGTGAACACAAAGTTTCTTTTCAGTTGCAAACTCCATTCCATACATATATATGGGGAGTTACAAGCTAAAACTCGGTTTTACAGTGAAATCTGCAGGAACTTCAAACCGGCACTAGGAAACAGACTGAGAAAGCAGAGAATAATTGTCTCCTGCAACCCGTTCCCTTGGTGCTAGATGAACGAACGTCTCTCCACTTGCTCAGTTCTGAGAGATAAGTGTGTGTGAAAGCCGTCCTTCACCTAGCTTGTTGGGAACACAAAGTTTCTTTTCAGTTGCAAACACCGTTCCATACATATATATGGGGAGATACAAGCTGCAAATCGGATTTACAGTGAAAACTGCAGGAACTTCCAATCGGCACTAGGAAACAGACTGAGAAATCAGAGAAAAAGTGTCACCTGCAACCCTTTCCCTTGGTGCTAGATGAACGAAAGTCTCTGTACATGCTCACTTCTGAGAGATAAGTGTGTGTGAAAGCCGTCCTTCACCAAGCTTGTTGGGAACACAAAGTTTCATTTCCGTTGCAAACTCCATTCCATACATGTATATGGGGAGGTACTAGCTCCAAATCGGTTTTACAGTGAAAACTGCAGGAACTTCAAACCGGCACTAGGAAACAGACTGAGAAAGCAGAGAAAAAGTGTCTCCTGCAACCCGTTCCCTTGGTGCTAGATTAACGAACGTCTCTCCAGTTGCTCAGTTCTGAGAGGTAAGTGTGTGTGAAAGCCGTCCTTCACCTAGCTTGTTGGGAACACAAAGTTTCTTTTCAGTTGCAAACTCCATTCCATACATGTATATGGGGAGGTACTAGCTGCAACTCGATTTTACAGTGAATACTGCAGGAACTTCAAACCGGCACTAGGAAACAGACTGAGAAAGCAGAGAAATAGTGACTCCTGCAACCCGTTCCCATGGTTCTAGATGAACGAACGTCTCTCCACTTGCTCAGTTCTGAGAGATAAGTGTGTGTGAAAGCCGTCCTTCACCTAGCTTGTTGGGAACACAAAGTTTCTTTTCAGTTGCAAACTCCATTCCATACATATATATGGGGAGGTACAAGCTCCATCTCGGTTTTACAGTGAAAACTGCATTAACTTCAAACCGGCACTAGGAAACAGACTGAGAAATCAGAGAAAAACTGTCTCATGCAACCCATTCCCTTGCTGCTAGATGAACGAACGTCTCTCCAATTGCTCAGTTCTGAGAGATAAGTGTGTGTGAAAGCCGTCCTTCACCTAGCTTGTTGGGAACACAAAGTTTCTTTTCAGTTGCAAACTCCATTCCATACATGTATATGGGGAGGTACTAGCTCCAACTCGGTTTTACAGTGAAAACTGCAGGAACTTCAAACCGGCACTAGGAAGCAGACTGAGAAAGCAGAGAAAAAGTGTCTCCTGCAACCCGTTCCCTTGGTGCTAGATGAACGAAAGTCTCTCCACTTGCTCAGTTCTGAGAGATAAGTATGTGTGAAAGCCGTCCTTCACTTAGCTTGTTGGGAACACAAAGTTTCTTTTCAGTTGCAAACTCCATTCCATACATATATATGGGGAGGTACAAGCTCCATCTCGGTTTTACAGTGAAAACTGCAGGAACTTCAAAACGGCACTAGGAAACAGACTGAGAAATCAGAGAAAAACTGTCTCCTGCAACCCGTTCCCTTGCTGCTAGATGAACGAACGTCTCTACACTTGCTCAGTTCTGAGAGATAAGTGTGTGTGAAAGCCGTCCTTCACCTAGCTTGTTGGGAACACAAAGTTTCTTTTCAGTTGCAAACTACATTCCATACATATATATGGGGAGGTACTAGCTCCAACTCGGTTTTACAGTGAAAACTGCAGGAACTTCAAACCGGCACTAGGAAGCAGTCTGAGAAAGCAGAGAAAAAGTGTCTCCTGCAACCCGTTCCCTTGGTGCTAGATGAACGAACGTCTCTCCACTTGCTCAGTTCTGAGAGATAAGTGTGTGTGAAAGCCGTCCTTCACCTAGCTTGTTGGGAACACAAAGTTTCTTTTCAGTTGCAAACTCCATTCCATACATATATATGGGGAGGTACAAGCTCCAACTCGGTTTTACAGTGAAAACTGCAGGAACATCCAACGGGCACTAGGAAACAGACTGAGGAAGCAGAGAAAAAGTGACTCCTGCAACCCGTTCCATTGGTGCTAGATGAACGAACGTCTCTCCACTTGCTCAGTTCTGAGAGATAAATGTGTGTGAAAGCCGTCCTTCACCCAGCTTGTTGGGAACACAAAGTTTCTTTTCAGTTGCAAACTCTAATCCATGCATATATATGGGGAGGTACAAGCTACAACTCGGTTTTACAGTGAAAACTGCAGGAACTTCCAACTGGCACTAGGAAACAGACTGAGAAAGCAGAGTAAAAATGTCTCCTGCAAACCGTTCCCTTGGTGCTAGATGAATTTACGTCTCTGTACATGCTCATTTCTGAGAGATAAGTGTGTGTGAAAGCCGTCCTTCACCAAGCTTGTTGGGAACACATAGTTTCGTTTCAGTTGCAAACACCGTTCCATACATATATATGGGGAGATACAAGCTGCAAATCTGTTTTACAGTGAAAACTGCAGGAACTTCAAACCGGCACTAGGAAACAGACTGAGAAATCAGACAAAAAGTGTCTCCTGCAACCCTTTCCCTTGGTGCTAGATGAACGAACGTCTATGTACATGCTCATTTCTGAGAGATAAGTGTGTGTGAAAGCCGTCCTTCACCTAGCTTGTTGGGAACACAAAGTTTCATTTCAGTTGCAAACTCCATTCCATACATGTATATGGGGAGGTACTAGCTCCAATCGGTTTTACAGTGAAAACTGCAGGAACTTCAAACCGGCACTAGGAAACAGACTGAGAAAGCAGAGAAAAAGTGTCTCCTGCAACCCGTTCCCTTGGTGCTAGATGAACGAAAGTCTCTCCACTTGCTCAGTTCTGAGAGATAAGTGTGTGTGAAAGCCGTCCTTCACCTAGCTTGTTGGGAACACAAAGTTTCTTTTCAGTTGCAAACTCCATTCCATACATGTATATGTGGAGGTACTAGCTCCAACTCGGTTTTACAGTGAAAACTGCAGGAACTTCAAACCGGCACTAGGAAAAAGACTGAGAAAGCAGAGAAAAATTGACTCCTGCAACCCGTTCCCTTGGTTCTAGATGAAAGAACGTCTCTCCACTTGCTCAGTTCTGAGAGATAAGTGTGTGTGAAAGCCGTCCTTCACCTAGCTTGTTTTGAACACAAAGTTTCTTTTCAGTTGCAAACTCCATTCCATAAATATATATGGGGAGGTACAAGCTCCATCTCGGTTTTACAGTGAAAAATGCAGGAACTTCAAACCGGCACTAGGAAACAGACTGAGAAATCAGAGAAAAACTGTCTCCTTCAAACCGTTCCCTTACTGCTAGATGAACGAACGTCTCTCCACTTGCTCAGTTCTGAGAGATAAGTGTGTGTGAAAGCCGTCCTTCACCTAGATTGTTGGGAACACAAAGTTTCTTTTCAGTTGCTAACTACATTCCATACATATATATGGGGAGGTACTAGCTCCAACTCGGTTTTACAGTGAAAACTGCTGGAACTTCAAACCGGCACTAGGAAACAGACTGAGAAAGCAGAGAAAAAGTGTCTCCTGCAACCCGTTCCCTTGGTGCTAGATGAACGAACGTCTCTCCACTTGCTCACTTCTGAGAGATAAGTGTGTGTGAAAGCCGTCCTTCACCTAGCTTGTTGGGAACACAAAGTTTCTTTTCAGTTGCAAACTCCATTCCATACATATATATTGGGAGGTACAAGCTACAACTCGGTTTTACAGTGAAAACTGCAGGAACTTCCAACGGGCACTAGGAAACAGACTGAGGAAGCAGAGAAAAAGTGACTCCTGCAACCCGTTCCCTTGGTGCTAGATGAACGAACGTCTCTCCACTTGCTCAGTTCTGAGAGATAAGTGTGTGTCAAAGCCGTCCTTCACCTAGCTTGTTGGGAACACAAAGTTTCTTTTCAGTTGCAAACTCCAATCCATGCATATATATGGGGAGGTACTAGCTCCATCTCGGTTTTACAGTGAAAACTGCAGGAACTTCAAACCGGCACTAGGAAACAGACTGAGAAACCAGAGTAAAGTTTCTCCTGCAACTCGTTCCCTTGGTGCTAGATGAACGAACGTCTCTGTACATGCTCATTTCTGAGAGATAAGTGTGTGTGAAAGCCGTCCTTCACCTAGCTTGTTTGTAACACAAAGTTTCTTTTCAGTTGCAAACTCCATTCCATACATATATATGGGGAGGTACAAGCTCCAACTCGGTTTTACAGTGAAAACTGCAGGAACTTCAAACCGGCACTATAAAACAGACTGAGAAAGCAGAGTAAAAGTGTCTCCTGCAAACCGTTCCCTTGGTGCTAGATGAACGAACGTCTCTGTACATGCTCATTTCTGAGAGATAAGTGTGTGTGAAAGCCGTCCTTCACCAAGCTTGTTGGGAACACAAAGTTTCTTTTCAGTTGCCAACTCCATTCCATACATAAATATGGGGAGGTACAAGCTCCAACTCGGTTTTACAGTGAAAACTGTAGGAACTTCAAACCGGCACTAGGAAACAGACTGAGAAAGCAGAGAAAAAGTGTCTCCTGTAACCCGTTCCCTTTCTGCAAGATGAACGAAAGTCTCTCCACTTGCTCATTTCTGAGAGATAAGTGTGTGTGAAAGCCGTACTTCACCTAGCTTGTAGGGAACACAAAGTCTCTTTTCAGTTGCAAACACCGTTCCATACATATATATGGGGAGGTACAAGCTCCAACTCGATTTTACAGTGAAAACTGCAGGAACTTCAAACTGGCACTAGGAAACAGACTGAGAAAGCAGAGAAAAATTGTCTCTAGCAACCCGTTCCCTTGGTGCTAGATGAACGAACGTCTCTGTACATGCTCATTTCTGAGAGATAAGTATGTGTGAAAGCCTTCCTTCACCTAGCTTGTTGGGAACACAAAGTTTCATTTCAGTTGCAAACTCCATTCCATACATGTATATGGGGAGGTACAAGCTGCAAATCGGTTTTACAGTGAAAACTGCAGGAACTTCAAACCGGCACTAGGAAACAGACTGAGAAAGCAGAGAAAAATTGTCTCCTGCAACCCGTTCCCTTGGTGCAAGATGAACGAAAGTCTCTCCACTTGCTCAGTTCTGAGAGATAAGTGTGTGTGAAAGCCGTCCTTCACCTAGCTTGTTGGGAACACAAAGTTTATATTCATTTGCAAACTCCATTCCATACATATATATGGTGAGGTACAAGCTCCAACTCGGTTTTACAGTGAAAAATGCAGGAACTTCAAACCGGCACTAGGAAACAGACTGAGAAAGCAGAGAAAAATTTTCTCCTGCAACCCGTTCCCTTGGTGCTAGATGAAAGAACGTCTCTCCACTTGCTCAGTTCTGAGAGATATGTGTGTGTGAAAGCCATCCTTCATTTAGCTTGTTGGGAACACAAAGATTCTTTTCAGTTGCAAACTCCTTTCCATACATATATATGGGGAGGTACAAGCTCCAACACTATTTTACAGTGAAAACTGCAGGAACTTCAAACCGGCACTAGGAAACAGACTGAGAATGCAGAGAAAAAGTGTCTCTAGCAAACCGTTCCCTTGGTACTAGATCAACGAAATTCTTTCCACTTCCTCAGTTCTGAGAGATAATTGTGTGTGAAAGAGGTCCTTCACCTAGCTTGTTTTAAAACACAAAGTTACTTTTCAGTTGCAAACTCCAATCCATGCATATATATGGGGAGGTATTAGATCCAACTCGGTTTTACAGTGAAAACTGCAGGAACTTCAAACCGGCACTAGGAAACAGACTGAGAAAACAGAGTAAAATTTCTCCTGCAAACCGTTCCCTTGGTGCTAGATGAACGAACGTCTCTGTACATGCTCATTTCTGAGAGATAAGTGTGTGTGAAAGCCGTCCTTCACCTAGCTTGTTGGGAACACAAACTTTCTTTTCAGTTGCAAACTCCATTCCATACATATATATGGGGAGGTACAAGCTCCAACTGGGTTTTACAGTGAAAACTGCAGGAACTTCAGACCGGCAGTAGGAAACAGACTGAGAAAGCAGAGAAAAATTGTCGCCTGCAACCCGTTCCCTTGGTGATAGATGAACGAAAGTCTCTCCACTTGCTCAGTTCTGAGAGATAAGTGTGTGTGAAAGCCGACCTTCACCTAGCTTGTTTGTAACACAAAGTTTCTTTTCAGTTGCAAACTCCAATCCATGCATATATATGGGGAGGTACTAGCTCCAACTCGGTTTTACAGTGAAAACTGCAGGAACTTCAAACCGGCACTAGGAAACAGACTGAGAAACCAGAGTAAAGTTTCTCCTGCAACTCGTTCCCTTGGTGCTAGATGAACGAACGTCTCTCCAATTCCTCAGTTCTGAGAGATAAGTGTGTGTGAAAGCCGTCCTTCACCTAGCTTGTTTGGAACACAAAGTTTCTTTTCAGTTGCAAACTTCAATCCATGCATATATATGGGGAGGTACAAGCTCCAACCCGGTTTTACAGTGAATACTGCAGGAACATCAAACCGGCACTAGGAAACAGACTGAGAACCAGAGTAAAGTTTCTGCTGCAACCCGTTCCCTTGGTGCTAGATGAACGAACGTCTCTGTACATGCTCAGTTCTGAGAGATAATTGTGTGTGAAAGCCGTCCTTCACCTAGCTTGTTGGGAACACAAAGTTTCTTTTCAGTTGCAAACTCCATTCTATACATATATATGGGGAGGTACAAGCTCCAACTCGGTTTTACAGTGAAAACTGCAGGAACTTCAAACCGGCACTAGGAAACAGACTGAGAAAGCAGAGAAAAAGTGTCTACTACAACCCGTTCCCTTGGTGCTAGATGAACGAACGTCTCTCCACTTGCTCAGTTCTGAGAGATAAGTGTGTGTGAAAGCCGTCCTTCACCTAGCTTGTTGGGAACACAAAGTTTCTTTTCAGTTGCAAACACCGTTACAAACATATATATGGGGAGGTACAAGCTGCAAATCGGTTTTACAGTGAAAAGTGCAGGAACTTCAAACCGGCACTAGGAAACAGACTGAGAAAGCAGAGAAAAAGTGTACCTGCAACCCTTTCCCTTGGTGCTAGATGAACGAACGTCTCTCTACATGCTCTTTTCTGAGAGATAATTGTGTGTGAAAGTCGTCCTTCACCTAGCTTGTTGGGAACACAAAGTTTCATTTCAGTTGCAAACTCCATTCCATACATGTATATGGGGAGGTACAAGCTGCAAATCGGTTTTACAGTGAAAACTGCAGGAACTTCAAAACGGCACTAGGAAACAGACTGAGAAAGCAGAGAAAAAGTACCTCCTGCAACCCGTTCCCTTGGTGTTAGATGAACGAACGTCTCTGTACATGCTCATTTCTGAGAGATAAGTGGGTGTGAAAGCCGTCCTTCACTTAGCATGTTGGGAACACAAAGTTTATATTTATTTGCAAACTACATTCCATACATATATATGGTGAGGTACAAGCTCCAACTCGGTTTTACAGTGAAAAATGCAGGAACTTCAAACCGGCACTGGGAAACAGACTGAGAAAGCAGAGAAAAATTTTCTCCTGCAACCCGTTCCCTTGGTGCTAGATGAAAGAACGTCTCTCCACTTGCTCAGTTCTGAGAGATATGTGTGTGTGAAAGCCATCCTTCATTTAGCTTGTTGGGAACACAAAGTTTCTTTTCAGTTGCAAACTCCTTTCCATACATATATATGGGGAGGTACAAGCTCCAACTCTATTTTACAGTGAAAACAGCAGGAACTTCAAACCGGCACTAGGAAACAGACTGAGAAAGCAGAGAAAAAGTGTCTCTAGCAAACCGTTCCCTTGGTACTAGATCAACGAAAGTCTTTCCACTTCCTCAGTTCTGAGAGATAATTGGGTGTGAAAGACGTCCTTCACCTAGCTTGTTTTAAAACACAAAGTTACTTTTCAGTTGCAAACTCCAATCCATTCATATATATGGGGAGGTACTAGATCCAACTAGGTTTACAATGAAAACTGCAGGAACTTCAAACCGGCACTAGGAAACAGACTGAGAAAACAGAGTAAAATTTCTCCTGCAAACCGTTCCCTTGGTGCTAGATGAACGAACGTCTCTGTACATGCTCATTTCTGAGAGATAAGTGTGTGTGAAAGCCGTCCTTCACCTAGCTTGTTGGGAACACAAACTTTCTTTTCAGTTGCAAACACCATTCCATATATATATATGGGGAGGTACAAGCTCCAACTGGGTTTTACAGTGAAAACTGCAGGAACTTCAAACCGGCACTAGGAAACAGACTGAGAAAGCATAGAAAAATTGTCCCCTGCAACCCGTTCCCTTGGTGATAGATGAACGAAAGTCTCTCCACTTGCTCAGTTCTGAGAGATAAGTGTGTGTGAAAGCCGTCCTTCACCTAGCTTGTTGGGAACACAAAGTTTCTTTTCAGTTGCAAACACCAATCCATGCATATATATGGGGAGGTACTAGCTCCAACTCGGTTTTACAGTGAAAACTGCAGGAATTTCAAACCGGCACTAGGAAACAGACTGAGAAACCAGAGTAAAGTTTCTCCTGCAACTCGTTCCCTTGGTGCTAGATGAACGAACGTCTCTGTACATGCTCATTTCTGAGAGATAAGTGTGTGTGAAAGCCGTCCTTCACCTAGCTTGTTTGTAACACAAAGTTTCTTTTCAGTTGCAAACTCCATTCCATACATATATATGGGGAGGTACAAGCTCCAACTCGGTTTTACAGTGAAAACTGCAGGAACTTCAAACCGGCACTATAAAACAGACTGAGAAAGCAGAGTAAAAGTGTCTCCTGCAAACCGTTCCCTTGGTGCTAGATGAACGAACGTCTCTGTACATGCTCATTTCTGAGAGATAAGTGTGTGTGAAAGCCGTCCTTCACCAAGCTTGTTGGGAACACAAAGTTTCTTTTCAGTTGCCAACTCCATTCCATACATAAATATGGGGAGGTACAAGCTCCAACTCGGTTTTACAGTGAAAACTGTAGGAACTTCAAACCGGCACTAGGAAACAGACTGAGAAAGCAGAGAAAAAGTGTCTCCTGTAACCCGTTCCCTTTCTGCAAGATGAACGAAAGTCTCTCCACTTGCTCAGTTCTGAGAGATAAGTGTGTGTGAAAGCCGTACTTCACCTAGCTTGTAGGGAACACAAAGTCTCTTTTCAGTTGCAAACACCGTTCCATACATATATATGGGGAGGTACAAGCTCCAACTCGATTTTACAGTGAAAACTGCAGGAACTTCAAACCGGCACTAGGAAACAGACTGAGAAAGCAGAGAAAAAGTGTCTCTAGCAACCCGTTCCCTTGGTGCTAGATGAACGAACGTCTCTGTACATGCTCATTTCTGAGAGATAAGTGTGTGTGAAAGCCGTCCTTCACCTAGCTTTTTGGGAACACAAAGTTTCATTTCAGTTGCAAACTCCATTCCATACATGTATACGGGGAGGTACAAGCTGCAAATCTGTTTTACAGTGAAAACTGCAGGAACTTCAAACCGGCACTAGGAAACAGACTGAGAAAGCAGAGAAAAATTGTCTCCTGCAACCCGTTCCCTTGGTGCTAGATGAACGAAAGTCTCTCCACTTGCTCAGTTCTGAGAGATAAGTGTGTGTGAAAGCCGTCCTTCACCTAGCTTGTTGGGAACACAAAGTTTCTTTTCAGTTGCAAACTCCATTCCATACATGTATATGGGGAGGTACTAGCTACAACTCGGTTTTACAGTGAAAACTGCAGGACCTTCAAACCGGCAATAGGAAACAGACTGAGAAAGCAGAGAAATAGTGTCTCCTGCAACCCGTTCCCTTGGTGTTAGATGAACGAACGTCTCTGTACATGCTCATTTCTGAGAGATAAGTGGGTGTGAAAGCCGTCCTTCACCTAGCTTGTTGGGAACACAAAGTTTCTTTTCAGTTGCAAACTCCATTCCATACATATATATGGGGAGGTACAAGCTCCAACTGGGATTTACAGTGAAAACTGCAGGAACTTCAAACCGGCACTAGGAAACAGACTGAGAAAGCAGAGAAAAATTGTCCCCTGCAACCCGTTCCCTTGGTGATAGATGAACGAAAGTCTTTCCACATGCTCAGTTCTGAGAGATAAGTGTGTGTGAAAGCCGTCCTTCACCTAGCTTGTTGGGAACACAAAGTTTCTTTTCAGTTGGAAACTCCAATCCATGCATATATATGGGGAGGTACTAGCTCCAACTCGGTTTTACAGTGAAAACTGCAGGAACTTCAAAACGGCACTAGGAAACAGACTGAGAAACCAGAGTAAAGTGTCTCCTGCAAACCGTTCCCTTGGTGCTAGATGAACGAACGTCTCTGTACATGCTCATTTCTGAGAGATAAGTGTGTGTGAAAGCCGTCCTTCACCTAGCTTGTTGGGAACACAAAGTTTCTTTTCAGTTGCAAACTCCATTCTATACATATATATGGGGAGGTACAAGCTCCAACTCGGTTTTACAGTGAAAACTGCAGGAATTTCAAACCGGCACTACGAAACAGACTGAGAAAGCAGAGAAAAATTGTCTCCTGCAACCCGTTCCCTTGGTGCTAGATGAACGAACGTCTCTCCACTTGCTCAGTTCTGAGAGATAAGTGTGTGTGAAAGCCGTCCTTCACCTAGGTTGTTATGAACACAAAGATTCTTTTCAGTTGCAAACACCGTTCCATACATATATATGGGGAGGTAAAAGCTGCAAATCGGTTTTACAGTGAAAACTGCAGGAACTTCAAACCGGCACTAGGAAACAGACTGAGAAAGCAGAGAAAAAGTGTCTCTAGCAACCCGTTCCCTTGGTGCTAGAAGAACGAAAGTCTCTCCAATTCCTCAGGTCTGAGAGATAAGTGTGTGTGAAAGCCGTCCTTCACCTAGCTTGTTTGGAACACAAAGTTTCTTTTCAGTTGCAAACTTCAATCCATGCATATATATGGGGAGGTACTAGCTCCAAACTTGTTTTAGAGTGAAAACTGCAGGAACTTCAAACCGGCACTAGGAAACAGACTGAGAACCAGAGTAAAGTTTCTCCTGCAACCCGTTCCCTTGGTGCTAGATGAACGAACGTCTCTGTACATGCTTATTTCTGAGAGATAAGTGTGTGTGAAAGCCGTCTTTCACCTAGCTTGTTGGGAACACAAAGTTTCTTTTCAGTTGCAAACTCCATTCCATACATATATATGGGGAGGTACAAGCTCCAACTCGGTTTTACAGTGAAAACTGCAGGAACTTCAAACCGGCACTAGGAAACAGACTGAGAAAGCAGAAAAAAATTGTCTCCTACAACCCGTTCCCTTGGTGCTAGATGAACGAACGTCTCTCCACTTGCTCAGTTCTGAGAGATAAGTGTGTGTGAAAGCCGTCCTTCACCTAGCTTGTTGGGAACACAAAGTTTCTTTTCAGTTGCAAACACCGTTACAAACATATATATGGGGAGGTACAAGCTGCATATCTGTTTTACAGTGAAAACTGCAGGAACTTCAAACCTGCACTAGGAAACATACTGAGAAAGCAGAGAAAAAGTGTCCCTGCAACCCTTTCCCTTGGTGCTAGATGAACGAACGTCTCTGTACATGCTCATTTCTGAGAGATAATTGTGTGTGAAAGTCGTCCTTCACCTAGCTTGTTGGGAACACAAAGTTTCATTTCAGTTGCAAACTCCATTCCATACATGTATATGGGTAGGTACAAGCTGCAAATCGGTTTTACAGTGAAAACTGCAGGAAATTCAAACCTGCACTAGGAAACATACTGACAAAGCAGAGAAATAGTGTCTCCTGCAACCCGTTCCCTTGGTGTTAGATGAACGAACGTCTCTGTACATGCTCATTTCTGAGAGATAATTGTGTGTAAAAGCCGTCCTTCACCTAGCTTGTTGGGAACACAAAGTTTATATTCATTTGCAAACTCCATTCCATACATATATATGGTGAGGTACAAGCTCCAACTCGGTTTTACAGTGAAAACTGCAGGAACTTCAAACAGGCACTAGGAAACAGACTGAGAAAGCAGAGAAAAAGTGACTCCTGCAACCCGTTCCCTTGGTGCTAGATGAAAGAACGTCTCTCCACTTGCTCAGTTCTGAGAGATATGTGTGTGTGAAAGCCGTCCTTCATTTAGCTTCTTGGGAACACAAAGTTTCTTTTCAGTTGCAAAATCCTTTCCATACATATATATGGGGAGGTACAAGCTCCAACTCTGTTTTACAGTGAAAACTGCAGGAACTTCATACCAGCACTAGGAAACAGACTGAGAAAGCAGAGAAAAAGTGTCTCTAGCAAACCGTTCCCTTAGTGCTAGACCAACGAAAGTCTCTCCACTTCCTCATTTCTGAGAGATAAGTGTGTGTGAAAGCCGTCCTTCACTTAGCTTGTTTGAAACACAAAGTTTCTTTTAAGTTGCAAACTCCAATCCATGCATATATATGGGGAGGTACTAGATCCAACTCGGTTTTACAGTGAAAACTGCAGGAACTTCAAACCGGCACTAGGAAACAGACTGAGAAACCAGAGTAAAGTTTCTCCTGCAACACGTTCCCTTGGTGCTTGATGAACGAACGTCTATGTACATGCTCATTTCTGAGAGATAAGTGTGTGTGAAAGCCGTCCTTCACCTAGCTTGTTGGGAACACAAAGTTTCTTTTCAGTTGCAAACTCCATTCCATACATATATATGGGGAGGTACAAGCTGCAAATCGGTTTTACAGTGAAAACTGCAGGAACTTCAAACCGGCACTAGGAAACAGACTGAGAAAGCAGAGAAAAAGTGTCTCCTGCAACACTTTCCCTTGTTGCTAGATGAACGAACGTCTCTGTACATGCTCATTTCTGAGAGATAAGTGTGTGTGAAAGCCGTCCTTCACCTAGCTTGTTGGGAACACAAAGTTTCATTTCAGTAGCAAACTCCATTCCATACATGTATATGGGGAGGTAAAAGCTGCAAATCGGTTTTACAGTGAAAACTGCAGGAACTTCAAACCGGCACTAGGAAACAGACTGAGAAAGCAGAGAAAAAGTGTCTCCTGCAAACCGTTCCATTGGTGCTAGATGAACGAACGTCTCTCCACTTGCTCAGTTCTGAGAGCTAAGTGTGTGTGAAAGCCGTCCTTCACCTACCTTGTTGGGAACTCAAAGTTTCTTTTCAGTTGCAAACTCCATTCCATACATGTATATGGGGAGGTACTATCTCCAACACGGTTTTACAGTGAAAACTGCAGGAACTTCAAACCGGCACTAGGAAACAGACTGAGAAAGCAGAGAAAAAGTGTCTCCTGCAACCCGTTCCCTTGGTGCTAGATGAACGAACGTCTCTCCACTTGCTCAGTTCTGAGAGATAACTGTGTGTGAAAGCCGTCCTTCACCTAGCTTGTTGGGAACACAAAGTTTCTTTTCAGTTGCAAACTCCATTCCATACACATATATTGGGAGGTACAAGCTCCATCTCGGTTTTACAGTGAAAACTGCAGGAACTTGAAACCGGCACTAGGAAACAGACTGAGAAAGCAGAGAAAAAGTTTCTCCTGCAACCCGTTCCCTTGGTGCTAGATGAACGAACGTCTCTGCACATGCTCAGTTCTTAGAGATATGTGTGTGTGAAGCCATCCTTCAACTAGCTTGTTGGGAACACAAAGTTTCTTTTCAGTTGCAAACTCCATTCCATACATATATATGGGGAGGTACAAGCTACAACTCGGTTTTACTGTGAAAACTGCAGGAACATCAAACAAGCACTAGGAAACAGACTGAGAATGCAGAGAAAAAGTGTCTCCTGCAATCCGTTCCCTAGGTGCTAGATGAAAGAATGTCTCTCCACTTGCTCAGTTCTGAGAGATAAGTGTGTGTGAAAGCCGTCCTTCACCTAGCTTGTTGGGAACACAAAGTTTCTTTTCAGTTGCAAACACCGTTCCAAACATATATATGGGGAGGTACAAGCTGCAAATCGGTTTTACAGTGAAAACTGAAGGAACTTCAAACCGGCAGAAGGAAACAGTCTGAGAAAGCAGAGAAAAAGTGTACCTGCAAACCTTTCCCTTGGTGCTAGATGAACGAACGTCTCTGTACATGCTCATTTCTGAGAGATAATTGTGTGTGAAAGTCGTCCTTCACCTAGCTTGTTGGGAACACAAAGTTCCATTTCAGTTGCAAACTCCATTCCATACATGTATATGGGTAGGTACAAGCTGCAAATCGGTTTTACAGTGAAAACTGCAGGAACTTCAAAACGGCACTAGGAAACAGACTGAGAAAGCAGAGAAAAAGTATCTCCTGCAACCCGTTCCCTTGGTGCTAGATGAACGAACGTCTCTCCACTTGCTCAGTTCTGAGAGATAAGTGTGTGTTAAAGCCGTCCTTCACCTAGCTTGTTGGGAACACAAAGTTTCTTTTCAGTTGCAAACTCCATTCCATATATGTATATGGGGAGGTACTAGCTACAACTCTGTTTTACAGTGAAAACTGCAGGAAATTCAAACCTGCACTAGGAAACATACTGACAAAGCAGAGAAATAGTGTCTCCTGCAACCCGTTCCCTTGGTGTTAGATGAAAGAACGTCTCTGTACATGCTCATTTCTGAGAGATAAGTGTGTGTGAAAGCCGTCCTTCACCTAGCTTGTTGGGAACACAAAGTTTATATTCATTTGCAAACTCCATTCCATACATATATATGGTGAGGTACAAGCTCCAACCCGGTTTTACAGTGAAAACTGCAGGAACTTCAAATCGGCACTAGGAAACAGACTGAGAAAGCAAAGAAAAAGTGACTCCTGCAACCCGTTCCCTTGGTGCTAGATGAAAGAACGTCTCTCCACTTGCTCAGTTCTGAGAGATATGTGTGTGTGAAAGCCGTCCTTCATTTAGCTTCTTGGGAACACAAAGTTTCTTTTCAGTTGCAAACTCCTTTCCATACATATATATGGGGAGGTACAAGCTCCAAATCTGTTTTACAGTGAAAACTGCAGGAACTTCAAACCGGCACTAGGAAACAGACTGAGAAAGCAGAGAAAAAGTGTCTCTAGCAAACCGTTCCCTTAGTGCTAGACCAACGAAAGTCTCTCCACTTCCTCATTTCTGAGAGATAAGTATGTGTGAAAGCCGTCCTTCACTTAGCTTGTTTGAAACACAAAGTTTCTTTTCAGTTGCAAACTCCAATCCATGCATATATATGGGGAGGAACTAGATCCAACTCGGTTTTACAGTGAAAACTGCAGGAACTTCAAACCAGCACTAGGAAACAGACTGAGAAACCAGAGTAAAGTGTCTCCTACAACCCGTTCCCTTGGTGCTAGATGAACGAACGTCTTTGTACATGCTCATTTCTGAGAGATAAGTGTGTGTGAAAGCCGTCCTTCACCTAGCTTGTTGGGAATACAAAGTTTCTTTTCAGTTGCAAACTCCATTCCATACATATATATGGGGAGGTACTAGCTCCAACTCGGTTTTACACTGAAAACTGCAGGAACTTCAAACCGGCACTAGGAAACAGACTGAGAAAGCAGAGAAAAAGTGTCTCCTGCAACACTTTCCCTTGGTGCTAGATGAACGAACGTCTCTGTACATGCTCATTTCTGAGAGATAAGTGTGTGTGAAAGCCGTCCTTCACCTAGCTTGTTGGGAACACAAAGTTTCTTTTCAGTTGCAAACTTCATTCCATACATGTATATGGGGAGGTACTAGCTCCAACACGGTTTTACAGTGAAAACTGCAGGAACTTCAAACCGGCACTAGGAAACAGACTGAGAAAGCAGAGAAAAAGTGTCTCCTGCAACCCGTTCCCTTGGTGCTAGATGAACGAACGTCTCTCCACTTGCTCAGTTCTGAGAGATAACTGTGTGTGAAAGCCGTCCTTCACCTAGCTTGTTGGGAACACAAAGTTTCTTTTCAGTTGCAAACTCCATTCCATACATATATATGGGGAGGTACAAGCTCCATCTAGGTTTTACAGTGAAAACTGCAGGAACTTGGAACCGGCACTAGGAAACAGACTGAGAAAGCAGAGAAAAAGTTTCTCCTGCAACCCGTTCCCTTGGTGCTAGATGAACGAACGTCTCTGTACATGCTCAGTTCTTAGAGATATGTGTGTGTGAAAGCCGTCCTTCACCTAGCTTGTTGGGAAGACAAAGTTTCTTTTCAGTTGCAAACTCCAATCCATGCATATATATGGGGAGGTACTAGCTCCAACTCGGTTTTACAGTGAAAACTGCAGGAACTTCAAACCGGCACTAGGAAACAGACTGAGAAAGCAGAGAAAAAGTTTCTCCTGCAACCCGTTCCCTTGGTGCTAGATGAACGAACGTCTCTGTACATGCTCATTTCTGAGAGATAAGTGTGTGTGAAAGCCGTCCTTCACCTAGCTTGTTGGGAACACAAAGTTTCATTTCAGTTGCAAACTCCATTCCATACATACATATGGGGAGTTACAAGCTCCAACTCGGTTTTACAGTGAAAACTGCAGGAACTTCAAACCGGCACTAGGAAACAGACTGAGAAAGCAGAGAAAAATTGTCTCCTGCAACCCGTTCCCTTGGTGCTAGATGAACGAATGTCTCTCCACTTGCTCAGTTCTGAGAGATAAGTGTGTGTGAAAGCCGTCCTTCACCTAGCTTGTTGGGAACACAAAGTTTCTTTTCAGTTGCAAACACCGTTCCAAACATATATATGGGGAGGTACAAGCTGCAAATCGGTTTTACAGTGAAAACTGCAAGAACTTCAAACCGGCACTAGGAAACAGACTGAGAAAGCAGAGAAAAAGTGTCCCCTGCAACCCTTTCTCTTGGTGCTAGATGAACGAACGTCTCTGTACATGTTCATTTCTGAGAGATAAGTGTGTGTGAAAGCCGTCCTTCACCTAGCTTGTTGGGAACACAAAGTTTCATTTCAGTTGCAAACTCCATTCCATACATGTATAAGGGGAGGTACAAGCTGCAAATCGATTTTACAGTGAAAACAGCAGGAACTTCAAACCGGCACTAGGAAACAGACTGAGAAAGCAGAGAAAAAGTGTCTCCTGCAACCCGTTCCCTTGGTGCTAGATGAACGAACGTCTCTGTACATGCTCATTTCTGAGAGATAAGTGTGTGTGAAAGCCGTCCTTCACCTAGCTGTTTGGGAACACAAAGTTTCATTTCAGTTGCAAACTCAATTCCATACATGTATATGGGGAGGTACAAGCTGCAAATCGGTTTTACAGTGAAAACTGCAGGAACTTCAAACCGGCACTAGGAAACAGACTGAGAAAGCAGAGTAAAAGTGTCTCCTGCAAATCGTTCCTTTAGTGCTAGATGAACGAACGTCCCTCTACATGATCAGTTCTTAGAGATGTGTGTGTGTGAAAGCCGTCCTTCAACTAGCTTGTTGGGAACACAAAGTTTCTTTTCAGTTGCAAACTCCATTCCATACATATATATGGGGAGTTACAAGCTCCAACTCGGTTTTACTGTGAAAACCGCAGGAACATCAAACAAGCACTAGGAAACAGACTGAGAAAGCAGAGAAAAAGTGTCTCCTGTAACCCGTTTCCTTGCTGCTAGATGAACGAACGTCTCTCCACTTGCTCAGTTCTGAGAGATAAGTGTGTGTGAAAGCCGTACTTCACCTAGATTGTTGGGAACACAAAGTTTCTTTTCAGTTGTAAACACCGTTCCATACATACATATGGGGAGGTACAAGCTCCAACTCGGTTTCACAGTGAAAACTGCAGGAACTTCAAACCGGCACTAGGAAACAGACTGAGAAAGCAGAGAAAAAGTGTCTCTAGCAAACCGTTCCCTTGGTGCTACATGAACGAAAGTCTCTCCACTTCCTCAGTTCTGAGAGATAAGTGTGTGTGAAAGCCGTCCTTCACCTAGCTTGTTTGGAAAACAAAGTTTCTTTTCAGTTGCAAACTCCAATCCATGCATATATATGGGGAGGTACTAGCTCCAACTCGGTTTTACAGTGAAAACTGCAGGAACTTCAAACCGGCACTAGGAAACATACTGAGAAAGCAGAGAAAAAGTGTCTCCTGCAACCCATTCTCTTGGTGCTAGATGAACGAACGTCTCTGTACATGCTCATTTTTTAGAGAAAAGTGTGTGTGAAAGCCGTACTTCACCTAGCTTGTTGGGAACACAAAGTTTCATTTCAGTTGCAAACTCCATTCCATACATGTATATGGGGAGGTACAAGCTGCAAATCGGTTTTACAGTGAAAACTGCAGGAAATTCAAACCGGCACTAGGAAACAGACTGAGAAAGCAGAGAAAAAGTGTCTCCTGCAACCCGTTCCCTTGGTGCTAGATGAACGAAAGTCTCTCCACTTGCTCAGTTCTGAGAGATAAGTGTGTGTGAAAGCCGTTCTTCACCTAGCTTGTTGGGAACACAAAGTTTCTTTTCCGTTGCAAACTCCATTCCATACATATATATGGGGAGGTACAAGCTCCATCTCTGTTTTACAGTGAAAACTGCAGGAACTTCAAACCGGCACTAGGAAACAGACTGAGAAAGCAGAGAATAAGTGTCTCCTGCAACCCGTTCCCTTGGTGCTAGATGAACGAACGTCTCTCCACTGGCTCAGTTCTGAGAGATAAGTGTGTGTGAAAGCCGTCCTTCACCTAGCTTGTTGGGATCACAAAGTTTCTTTTCAGTTGCAAACTCCATTCCATACATATATATGGGGAGGTACTAGCTCCAACTCGTTTTTACAGTGAAAACTGCTGGAACTTCAAACCGGCACTAGGAAACAGACTGAGAAAGCAGAGAAAAAGTGCCTCCTGCAACCCGTTCCCTTGGTGCTAGATGAACGAAAGTCTCTGCACTTGCTCACTTCTGAGAGATAAGTGTGTGTGAAAGCCGTACTTCAGCTAGCTTGTTGGGAACACAAAGATTCTTTTCAGTTGCAAAAACCGTTCCATACATATATATGGGGAGGTACAAACTCCAAATCAGTTTTACAGTGAAAACTGCAGGAACTTCAAACCGGCACTAGGAAACAGACTGAGAAAGCAGAGAAAAAGTGTCTCTAGCAACCCGTTCCCTTGGTGCTAGATGAACGAAATTCTCTCCACTTCCTCATTTCTGAGAGATAAGTGTGTGTGAAGCCATCCTTCACATAGCTTGTTTGGAACACAAAGTTTGTTTTCAGTTGCAAACTCCAATCCATGCATATATATGGGGAGGTACGAGCGCCAACTCGGTTTTACAGTGAAAACTGCAGGAACTTCAAACCGGCACTAGGAAACAGACTGAGAAAGCAGAGAAAAATTGTCTCCTGTAACCCTTTCCCTTGCTGCTAGATGAATGAACGTCTCTGTACATGCTCATTTCTGAGAGATAAGTGTGTGTGAAAGCCGTCCTTCACCAAGCTTGTTGGGAACACAAACTTTCTTTTCAGTTGCAAACTCCATTCCATACATATATATGGGGAGGTACAAGCTCCAACTCGGTTTTACAGTGAAAAAGGTAGGAACTTCAAACCGGCACTAGGAAACAAACTGAGAAAGCAGAGAAAAAGTGTCTCCTGTAAACCTTTCCCTTGCTGCTAGATGAACGAACGTCTCTCCACTTGCTCAGTTCTGAGGGTTAAGTGTGTGTGAAAGCCGTCCTTCACTTAGCATGTTGGGAACACAAAGTTTCTTTTCAGTTGCAAACACCGTTCCAAACATATATATTGGGAGGTACAAGCTGCAAATCGGTTTTACAGTGAAAACTGCAGGAACTTCAAACCGGCACTAGGAAAAAGACTGAGAAAGCAGAGAAAAAGTGTCTCCTGCAACCCGTTCCCTTGGTGCTAGATGAACGAACGTCTCTCCACTTGCTCAGTTCTGAGAGATAAGTGTGTGTTAAAGCCGTCCTTCACCTAGCTTGTTGGGAACACATTGTTTCTTTTCAGTTGCAAACTCCATTCCATACATGTATATGGGAAGGTACTAGCTCCAACTCGGTTTTACAGTGAAAACTGCAGGAACTTCAAACCAGCAGTAGGAAACAGACTGAGAAAGCAGAGAAAACGTGTCTCCTGCAACCCGTTCCCTTGGTACTAGATGAACGAACGTCTCTCCACTTGCTCAGTTCTGAGAGATAAGTGTGTGTGAAAGCCGTACTTCACCTAGCTTGTTGGGAACACAAAGATTCTTTTCAGTTGCAAAAACCGTTCCATACATATATATGGGGAGGTACAAGCTCCAACTCAGTTTTACAGTGAAAACTGCAGGAACTTCAAACCGGCAATAGGAAACAGACTAAGAAAGCAGAGAAAAAGTGTCTCTAGCAACCCTTTCCCTTGGTGCTAGATGAACGAAATTCTCTCCACTTCCTCATTTCTGAGAGATAATTGTGTGTGAAGCCGTCCTTCACAAAGCTTGTTTGGAACACAAAGTTTGTTTTCAGTTGAAACTCCAATGCATGCATATATATGGGGAGGTACGAGCTCCAACTCGGTTTTACAGTGAAAACTGCAGGAACTTCAAACCGGCACTAGGAAACAGACTGAGAAAGCAGAGAAAAAGTGTCTCCTGTAACCCTTTCCCTTGCTGCTAGATGAATGAACGTCTCTGTACATGCTCATTTCTGAGAGATAAGTGTGTGTGAAAGCCGTCCTTCACCAAGCTTGTTGGGAACACAAACTTTCTTTTCAGTTGCAAACTCCATTCCATACATATATATGGGGAGGTAGAAGCTCCAATTCGGTTTTACAGTGAAAAAGGTAGGAATTTCAAACCGGCACTAGGAAACAGACTGAGAAAGCAGAGAAAAAGTGTCTCCTGTAAACCTTTCCCTTGCTGCTAGATGAACGAACGTCTCTCCACTTGCTCAGTTCTGAGGGTTAAGTGTGTGTGAAAGCCGTTCTTCACCTAGCATGTTGGGAACACAAAGTTTCTTTTCAGTTGCAAACACCGTTCCAAACATATATATGGGGAGGTACAAGCTGCAAATCGGTTTTACAGTGAAAACTGCAGGAACTTCAAATCGGCACTAGGAAAAAGACTGAGAAAGCAGAGAAAAAGTGTCTCCTGCAACCCGTTCCCTTGGTGCTAGATGAACGAACGTCTCTCCACTTGCTCAGTTCTGAGAGATAAGTGTGTGTGAAAGCCGTCCTTCACCTAGCTTGTTGGGAACACAAAGTTTCTTTTCAGTTGCAAACTCCATTCCATACATATATATGGGGAGGTACAAGCTCCATCTCGGTTTTACAGTGAAAACTGCAGGAACTTCAAACCGGCACTAGAAAACAGACTGAGAAAGCAGAGAAAAAGTGTCTCCTACAACCCGTTCCCTTGGTGCTAGATGAACGAACGTCTCTCCACTTGCTCAGTTCTGAGAGATAAGTGTGTGTGAAAGCCGTCCTTCACCTAGCTTGTTGGGAACACAAAGTTTCTTTTCAGATGCAAACTCCATTCCATACATGTGTATGGGGAGGTACTAGCTCCAACTCGGTTTTACAGTGAAAACTGCAGGAACTTCAAACCGGCACTAGGAAACAGACTGAGAAAGCAGAGAAAAAGTGTCTCCTGCAACCCGTTCCCTTGGTGCTAGATGAACGAAAGTCTCTGCACTTGCTCACTTCTGAGAGATAAGTGTGTGTGAAAGCCGTATTTCACCTAGCTTGTTGGGAACACAAAGATTCTTTTCAGTTGCAAAAACCGTTCCATACATATATATGGGGAGGTACAAGCTCCAACTCAGTTTTACAGTGAAAACAGCAGGAACTTCAAACCGGCACTAGGAAACAGACTGAGAAAGCAGAGAAAAAGTGTCTCTAGCAACCCGTTCCCTTGGTGCTAGATGAACGAAATTCTCTCCACTTCCTCATTTCTGAGAGATAAGTGTGTGTGAAGCCGTCCTTCACATAGCTTGTTTGGAACACAAAGTTTGATTTCAGTTGCAAACTCCAATCCATGCATATATATGGGGAGGTACGAGCTCCAACTCGGTTTTACAGTGAAAACTGCAGGAACTTCAAACCGGCACTAGGAAACAGACTGAGAAAGCAGAGAAAAATTGTCTCCTGTAACCCTTTCCCTTGCTGCTAGATGAATGAACGTCTCTGTACATGCTCATTTCTGAGAGATAAGTGTGTGTGAAAGCCGTCCTTCACCAAGCTTGTTGGGAACACAAACTTTCTTTTCAGTTGCAAACTCCATTCCATACATATATATGGGGAGGTACAAGCTCCAACTCGGTTTTACAGTGAAAAAGTTAGGAACTTCAAACCGGCACTAGGAAACAGACTGAGAAAGCAGAGAAAAAGTGTCTCCTGTAACCCTTTCCCTTGCTGCTAGATGAACGAACGTCTCTCTACTTGCTCAGTTCTGAGGGTTAAGTGTGTGTGAAAGCCGTCCTTCACCTAGCTTGTTGGGAACACAAAGTTTCTTTTCAGATGCAAACACCGTTCCAAACATATATATGGGGAGGTACAAGCTGCAAATCGGTTTTACAGTGAAAACTGCAGGAACTTCAAACCGGCACTAGGAAAAAGACTGAGAAAGCAGAGAAAAAGTGTCTCCTGCAACACGTTCCCTTGGTGCTAGATGAACGAACGTCTCTCCACTTGCTCAGTTCTGAGAGATAAGTGTGTGTTAAAGCCGTCCTTCACCTAGCTTGTTGGGAACACAATGTTTCTTTTCAGTTGCAAACTCCATTCCATACATGTATATGGGAAGGTACTAGCTCCAACTCGGTTTTACAGTGAAAACTGCAGGAACTTCAAACCAGCAGTAGGAAACAGACTGAGAAAGCAGAGAAAACGTGTTTCCTGCAACCCGTTCCCTTGGTACTAGATGAACGAACGTCTCTCCACTTGCTCAGTTCTGAGAGATAAGTGTGTGTGAAAGCCGTCCTTCACCTAGCTTGTTGGGAACACAAAGTTTCTTTTCAGTTGCAAACTCCATTCCATACATATATATGGGGAGGTACAAGCTCCATCTCGGTTTTACAGTGAAAACTGCAGGAACTTCAAACCGGCACTAGAAAACAGACTGAGAAAGCAGAGAAAAAGTGTCTCCTGCAACCCGTTCCCTTGGTGCTAGATGAACGAACGCCTCTCCACTTGCTCAGTTCTGAGAGATAAGTGTGTGTGAAAGCCGTCCTTCACCTAGCTTGTTGGGAACACAAAGTTTCTTTTCAGATGCAAACTCCATTCCATACATGTGTATGGGGAGGTACTAGCTCCAACTCGGTTTTTCCAGTGAAAACTGCAGGAACTTCAAACCGGCACTAGGAAACAGACTGAGAAAGCAGAGAAAAAGTGTCTCCTGCAACCCGTTCCCTTGGTGCTAGATGAACGAACGTCTCTCCACTTGCTCAGTTCTGAGAGATAATTGTGTGTGAAAGCCGTCCTTCACCTAGCTTGTTGGGAACACAAAGTTTCTTTTCAGTTTCAAACACCATTCCATACATATATATGGGAAGGTACAAGCTCCATCTCTGTTTTACAGTGAAAACTGCAGGAACTTCAAACCGGCACTAGGAAACAGACTGAGAAAGCAGAGAAAAAGTGTCTCCTGCAACCCGTTCCCTTGGTGCTAGGTGAACGAACGTCTCTCCACTTGCTCAGTTCTGAGAGATAAGTGTGTGTGAAAGCCGTCCTTCACCTAGCTTGTTGGGAACACAAAGTTTCTTTTCAGTTGCAAAGTCCATTCCATACATATATATGGGGAGGTACAAGCTCCATCTCGGTTTTACAGTGAAAACTGCAGGAACTTCAAACCGGCACTAGGAAACAGACTGAGAAAGCAGAGAAAAAGTGTCTCCTGCAACCCGTTCCCTTGGTGCTAGATGAACGAACGTCTCTCCACTTGCTCAGTTCTGAGAGATAAGTGTGTGTGAAAGCCGTCCTTCACCTAGCTTTTTGCGAACACAAAGTTTCTTTTCAGTTGCAAACTGCATTCCTTACATGTATATGGGGAGGTACTAGCTCCAACTCGGTTTTACAGTGAAAACTGCAGGAACTTCAAATCGGCACTAGGAAACAGACTGAGAAAGTAGAGAAAAAGTGTCTCCTGCAACCCTTTCCTTGGTGCTAGATAAACGAACGTCTCTCCACTTGCTCAGTTCTGAGAGATAAGTGTGTGTGAAAGCCGTACTTCACCTAGCTTGTTGGGAACACAAAGTTCCTTTTCAGTTGCAAACTCCATTCCATACACATATATATGGGGAGGTACTAGCTCCAACTCGGTTTTACAGTGAAAACTGCAGGAACTTCCAACCGGCACTAGGAAACAGACTGAGGAAGCAGAGAAAAAGTGTCTCCTGCAACCCGTTCCCATGGTGCTAGATGAACGAACGTCTCTCCACTTGCTCAGTTCTGAGAGATAAGTGTGTGTGAAAGCCGTCCTTCACGTAGCTTGTTGGGAACACAAAGTTTCTTTTCAGTTGCAAACACCGATCCATACATATATATGGGGAGGTACAAGCTCCAACTCGGTTTTACAGTGAAAACTGCAGGAACTTCTAACCGGCACTAGGAAACAGACTGAGAAAGCAGAGAAAAAGTGTCTCTAGAAACCCGTTCCCTTGGTGCTAGATGAACGAAAGTCTCTCCACTTCCTCACTTCTGAGAGATAAGTGTGTGTGAAAGCCGTCCTTCACCTAGCTTGTTTGGAACACAAAGTTTCTTTTCAGTTGCAAACTCCAATCCATGCATATATATGGGGAGGTCCTAGCTCCAAATCGGTTTTACAGTGAAAACTGCAGGAACTTCCAACCGGAACTAGGAAACAGACTGAGAAACCAGAGTAAATGTGTCTCCTGCAAACCGATCCCTTGGTGCTAGATGAATGAACGTCTCTGTACATGCTCATTTCTGAGAGATAAGTGTGTGTTAAAGCCGTCCTTCACCTAGCTTGTTGGGAACACAATGTTTCTTTTCAGTTGCAAACTCCATTCCATACATGTATATGGGAAGGTACTAGCTCCATCTCTGTTTTACAGTGAAAACTGCAGGAACTTCAAACCGGCACTAGGAAACAGACTGAGAAAGCTGAGAAAAAGTGTCTCCTGCAACCCGTTCCCTTGGTACTAGATGAACGAACGTCTCTCCAATTGCTCAGTTCTGAGAGATAAGTGTGTGTGAAAGCCGTCCTTCACCTAGCTTGTTGGGAACACAAAGTTTCTTTTCAGTTGCAAACCCCATTCCATACATATATATGGGGAGGTGCAAGCTCCATCTCGGTTTTACAGTGAAAACTGCAGGAACTTCAAACCGGCACTAGAAAAGAGACTGAGAAAGCAGAGAAAAAGTGTCTCCTGCAACCCGTTCCCTTGGTGCTAGATGAACGAACGTCTCTCCACTTGCTAAGTTCTGAGAGATAATTGTGTGTGAAAGCCGTCCTTCACCTAGCTTGTTGGGAACACAAAGTTTCTTTTCAGATGCAAACTCCATTCCATACATGTATATTGGGAGGTACTAGCTCCAACTCGCTTTTACAGTGAAAACTGCAGGAACTTCAAACCGGCACTAGGAAACAGACTGAGAAAGCAGAGAAAAAGTGTCTCCTGCAACCCGTTCCATTGGTGCTAGATGAACGAACGTCTATCCACTTGCTCAGTTCTGAGAGATAATTGTGTGTGAAAGCCGTCCTTCACCTAGCTTGTTGGGAACACAAAGTTTCTTTTCAGTTGCAAACTCCATTCCATACATATATATGGGGAGGTACAAGCTCCATCTCGGTTTTACAGTGAAAACTGCAGGAACTTCAAACCGGCACTAGGAAACAGACTGAGAAAGCAGAGAAAAAGTGTCTCCTGCAACCCGTTCCCTTGGTGCTAGATGAACGAACGTCTCTCCACTTGCTCAGTTCTGAGAGATAAGTGTGTGTGAAAGCCGTCCTTCAACTAGCTTGTTGGGAACACAAAGTTTCTTTTCAGTTGCAAACTCCATTCCATACATATATATGGGGAGGTGCAAACTCCATCTCGGTTTTACAGTGAAAACTGCAGGAACTTCAAACCGGCACTAGAAAACAGACTGAGAAAGCAGAGAAAAAGTGTCTCCTGCAACCCGTTCCCTTGGTGCTAGATGAACGAACGTCTCTCCACTTGCTCAGTTCTGAGAGATAATTGTGTGTGAAAGCCGTCCTTCACCTAGCTTGTTGGGAACACAAAGTTTCTTTTCAGTTGCAAACTCCATTCCATACATATATATGGGGAGGTACAAGCTCCATCTCGGTTTTACAGTGAAAACTGCAGGAACTTCAAACCGGCACTAGGAAACAGACTGAGAAAGCAGAGAAAAAGTGTCTCCTGCAACCCGTTCCCTTGGTGCTAGATGAACGAACGTCTCTCCACTTGCTCAGTTCTGAGAGATAAGTGTGTGTGAAAGCCGTTATTCACCTAGCTTGTTGGGAACACAAAGTTTCTTTTCAGTTGCAAAGTCCATTCCATACATATATATGGGGAGGTACAAGCTCCATCTCGGTTTTACAGTGAAAACTGCAGGAACTTCAAACCGGCACTAGGAAACAGCCTGAGAAAGCAGAGAAATAGTGTCTCCTGCAACCCGTTCCCTTGGTGCTAGATGAACGAACGTCTCTCACTTGCTCAGTTCTGAGAGATAAGTGTGTGTGAAAGCCGTCCTTCACCTAGCTTTTTGCGAACACAAAGTTTCTTTTCAGTTGCAAACTGCAATCCTTACATGTATATGGGGAGGTACTAGCTCCAACTCGGTTTTACAGTGAAAACTGCAGGAACTTCTAACCGGCACTAGGAAACAGACTGAGAAAGCAGAGAAAAAGTGTCTCTAGAAACCCGTTCCCTTGGTGCTAGATGAACGAAAGTCTCTCCACTTCCTCAGTTCTGAGTGATAAGTGTGTGTGAAAGCCGTCCTTCAACTAGCTTGTTTGGAACACAAAGTTTCTTTTCAGTTGCTAACTCCAATCCATGCATATATATGGGGAGGTCCTAGCTCCAAATCGGTTTTACAGTGAAAACTGCAGGAACTTCCAACCGGCACTAGGAAACAGACTGAGAATCCAGAGTAAAAGTGTCTCCTGCAAACCGATCCCTTGGTGCTAGATGAATGAATGTCTCTGTACATGCTCATTTCTGAGAGATAAGTGTGTGTTAAAGCCGTCCTTCACCTAGCTTGTTGGGAACACAATGTTTCTTTTCAGTTGCAAACTCCATTCCATACATGTATATGGGAAGGTACTAGCTCCATCTCGGTTTTACAGTGAAAACTGCAGGAACTTCAAACCGGCACTAGGAAACAGACTGAGAAAGCAGAGAAAAAGGGTCTCCTGCAACCCGTTCCCTTGGTACTAGATGAACGAACGTCTCTCCACTTGCTGAGTTCCGAGAGATAAGTGTGTGTGAAAGGCGTCCTTCACCTAGCTTGTTGGGAACACAAAGTTTCTTTTCAGTTGCAAACCCCATTCCATACATATATATGGGGAGGTGCAAGCTCCATCTCGGTTTTACAGTGAAAACTGCAGGAACTTCAAACCGGCACTAGAAAACAGACTGAGAAAGCAGAGAAAAAGTGTCTCCTGCAACCCGTTCCCTTGGTGCTAGATGAACGAACGTCTCTCCACTTGCTAAGTTCTGAGAGATAATTGTGTGTGAAAGCCGTCCTTCACCTAGCTTGTTGGGAACACAAAGTTTCTTTTCAGAAGCAAACTCCATTCCATACATGTATATTGGGAGGTACTATCTCCAACTCGCTTTTACAGTGAAAACTGCAGGAACTTCAAACCGGCACTAGGAAACAGACTGAGAAAGCAGAGAAAAAGTGTCTCCTGCAACCCGTTCCCTTGGTGCTAGATGAACGAACGTCTCTCCACTTGCTCAGTTCTGAGAGATAATTGTGTGTGAAAGCCGTCCTTCACCTAGCTTGTTGGGAACACAAAGTTTCTTTTCAGTTGCAAACTCCATTCCATACATATATATGGGGAGGTACAAGCTCCATCTCGGTTTTACAGTGAAAACTGCAGGAACTTCAAACCGGCACTAGGAAACAGACTGAGAAAGCAGAGAAAAAGTGTCTCCTGCAACCCGTTCCCTTGGTGCTAGATGAACGAACGTCTCTCCACTTGCTCAGTTCTGAGAGATAAGTGTGTGTGAAAGCCGTCCTTCACCTAGCTTTTTGCGAACACAAAGTTTCTTTTCAGTTGCAAACTCCATTCCATACATATATATGGGGAGGTGCAAGCTCCATCTCGGTTTTACAGTGAAAACTGCAGGAACTTCAAACCGGCACTAGAAAACAGACTGAGAAAGCAGAGAAAAAGTGTCTCCTGCAACCCGTTCCCTTGGTGCTAGATGAACGAACGTCTCTCCACTTGCTCAGTTCTGAGAGATAAGTGTGTGTGAAAGCCGACCTTCACCTAGCTTGTTGGGAACACAAAGTTTCTTTTCAGATGCAAACTCCATTCCATACATGTATATGGGGAGGTACTAGCTCCAACTCGGTTTTACAGTGAAAACTGCAGGAACTTCCAACCGGCACTAGGAAACAGACTGAGAAACCAGAGTAAAAGTGTCCCCTGCAAACCGATCCCTTGGTGCTAGATGAATGAACGTCTCTGTACATGCTCATTTCTGAGAGATAAGTGTGTGTTAAAGCCGTCCTTCACCTAGCTTGTTGGGAACACAAAGTTTCTTTTCAGTTGCAAACCCCATTCCATACATATATATGGGGAGGTGCAAGCTCCATCTCGGTTTTACAGTGAAAACTGCAGGAACTTCAAACCGGCACTAGAAAAGAGACTGAGAAAGCAGAGAAAATGTGTCTCCTGCAACCCGTTCCCTTGGTGCTAGATGAACGAACGTCTCTCCACTTGCTAAGTTCTGAGAGATAATTGTGTGTGAAAGCCGTCCTTCAACTAGCTTGTTGGGAACACAAAGTTTCTTTTCAGATGCAAACTCCATTCCATACATGTATATTGGGAGGTACTAGCTCCAACTCGCTTTTACAGTGAAAACTGCAGGAACTTCAAACCGGCACTAGGAAACAGACTGAGAAAGCAGAGAAAAAGTGTCTCCTGCAACCCGTTCCCTTGGTGCTAGATGAACGAACGTCTCTCCACTTGCTCAGTTCTGAGAGATAATTGTGTGTGAAAGAAGTCCTTCACCTAGCTTGTTGGGAACACAAAGTTTCTTTTCAGTTGCAAACTCCATTCCATACATATATATGGGGAGGTACAAGCTCCATCTCGGTTTTACAGTGAAAACTGCAGGAACTTCAAACCGGCACTAGGAAACAGACTGAGAAAGCAGAGAAAAAGTGTCTCCTGCAACCCGTTCCCTTGGTGCTAGATGAACGAACGTCTCTCCACTAGCTCAGTTCTGAGAGATAAGTGTGTGTGAAAGCCGTCCTTCACCTAGCTTGTAGGGAACACAAAGTTTCTTTTCAGTTGCAAACTCCATTCCATACATATATATGGGGAAGTGCATGCTCCATCTCGGTTTTACAGTGAAAACTGCAGGAACTTCAAACCGGCACTAGAAAACAGACTGAGAAAGCAGAGAAAAAGTGTCTCCTGCAACCCGTTCCCTTGGTGCTAGATGAACGAACGTCTCTCCACTTGCTCAGTTCTGAGAGATAAGTGTGTGTGAAAGCCGACCTTCACCTAGCTTGTTGGGAACACAAAGTTTCTTTTCAGATGCAAACTCCATTCCATACATGTATATGGGGAGGTACTAGCTCCAATTCGGTTTTACAGTGAAAACTGCAGGAACTTCAAACCGGCACTAGGAAACAGACTGAGAAAGCAGAGAAAAAGTGTCTCCTGCAACCCGTTCCCTTGGTGCTAGATGAACGAACGTCTCTCCACTTGCTCAGTTCTGAGAGATAATTGTGTGTGAAAGCCGTCCTTCACCTAGCTTGTTGGGAACACAAAGTTTCTTTTCAGTTGCAAACTCCATTCCATACATATATATGGGGAGGTACAAGCTCCATCTCGGTTTTACAGTGAAAACTGCAGGAACTTCAAACCGGCACTAGGAAACAGACTGAGAAAGCAGAGAAAAAGTGTCTCCTGCAACCCGTTCCCTTGGTGCTAGATGAACGAACGTCTCTCCACTTGCTCAGTTCTGAGAGATAATTGTGTGTGAAAGCCGTCCTTCACCTAGCTTGTTGGGAACACAAAGTTTCTTTTCAGTTGCAAACTCCAATCCATACATATATATGGGGTGGTACAAGCTCCATCTCGGTTTTACAGTGAAAACTGCAGGAACTTCAAACCGGCCCTAGAAAACAGACTGAGAAAGCAGAGAAAAAGTGTCTCCTGCAACCCGTTCCCTTGGTGCTAGATGAACGAACGTCTCTCCACTTGCTCAGTTCTGAGAGATAAGTGTGTGTGAAAGCCGTCCTTCACCTAGCTTGTTGGGAACACAAAGTTTCTTTTCAGATGCAAACTACATTCCATACATGTATATGGGGAGGTACTAGCTCCAACTCGGTTTTACAGTGAAAACTGCAGGAACTTCCAACCGGCACTAGGAAACAGACTGAGGAAGCAGAGAAAAAGTGTCTCCTGCAACCCGTTCCCTTGGTGCTAGATGAACGAACGTCTCTCCACTTGCTCAGTTCTGAGAGATAAGTGTGTGTGAAAGCCGTCCTTCACCTAGCTTGTTGGGAACACATAGATTCTTTTCAGTTGCAAAGTCCATTCCATACATATATATGGGGAGGTACAAGCTCCATCTCGGTTTTACAGTGAAAACTGCAGGAACTTCAAACCGGCACTAGGAAACAGATTGAGAAAGCAGAGAAAAAGTGTCTCCTGCAACCCGTTCCCTTGGTGCTAGATGAACGAACGTCTCTCCACTTGCTCAGTTCTGAGAGATAAGTGTGTGTGAAAGCCGTCCTTCACATAGCTTTTTGCGAACACAAAGTTTCTTTTCAGTTGCAAACTGCATTCCTTACATGTATATGTGGAGGTACTAGCTCCAACACGGTTTTACAGTGAAAACTGCAGGAACTTCAAACCGGCACTAGGAAACAGACTGAGAAAGTAGAGAAAAAGTGTCTCCTGCAACCCATTCCCTTGGTGCTAGATAAACGAACGTCTCTCCACTTGCTCAGTTCTGAGAGATAAGTGTGTGTGAAAGCCGTACTTCACCTAGCTTGTTGGGAACACAAAGTTTCTTTTCAGTTGCAAACTCCATTCCATACACATATATATGGGGAGGTACTAGCTCCAACTCGGTTTTACAGTGAAAACTGCAGGAACTTCCAACCGGCACTAGGAAACAGACTGAGGAAGCAAAGAAATAGTGTCTCCTGCAACCCGTTCCCATGGTGCTAGATGAACGAAAGTCTCTCCACTTGCTCAGTTCTGAGAGATAAGTGTGTGTGAAAGCCGTCCTTCACCTAGCTTGTTGGGAACACAAAGTTTCTTTTCAGTTGCAAACACCGTTCCATACATATATATGGGGAGGTACAAGCTCCAACTCGGTTTTACAGTGAAAACTGCAGGAACTTCTAACCGGCACTAGGAAACAGACTGAGAAAGCAGAGAAAAAGTGTCTCTAGAAACCCGTTCCCTTGGTGCTAGATGAACGAAAGTCTCTCCACTTCCTCAGTTCTGAGAGATAAGTGTGTGTGAAAGCCGTCCTTCACCTAGCTTGTTTGGAACACAAAGTTTCTTTTCAGTTGCAAACTCCAATCCATGCATATATATGGGGAGGTCCTAGCTCCAAATCGGTTTTACAGTGAAAACTGCAGGAACTTCCAACCGGCACTAGGAAACAGACTGAGAAACCAGAGTAAAAGTGTCTCCTGCAAACCGATCCCTTGGTGCTAGATGAATGAACGTCTCTGTACATGCTCATTTCTGAGAGATAAGTGTGTGTTAAAGCCGTCCTTCACCTAGCTTGTTGGGAACACAATGTTTCTTTTCAGTTGCAAACTCCATTCCATACATGTATATGGGAAGTTACTAGCTCCATCTCGGTTTTACAGTGAAAACTGCAGGAACTTCAAACCGGCACTAGGAAACAGACTGAGAAAGCAGAGAAAAAGTGTCTCCTGCAACCCGTTCCCTTGGTACTAGATGAACGAACGTCTCTCCACTTGCTCAGTTCTGAGAGATAAGTGTGTGTGAAAGCCGTCCTTCACCTAGCTTGTTGGGAACACAAAGTTTCTTTTCAGTTGCAAACCCCATTCCATACATTTATATGGGGAGGTGCAAGCTCTATCTCGGTTTTACAGTGAAAACTGCAGGAACTTCAAACCGGCACTAGGAAACAGACTGAGAAAGCAGAGAAAAAGTGTCTCCTGCAACCCGTTCCCTTGGTGCTAGATGAACGAACGTCTCTCCACTTGCTCAGTTCTGAGAGATAATTGTTTGTGAAAGCCGTCCTTCACCTAGCTTGTTGGGAACACAAAGTTTCTTTTCAGATGCAAACTCCACTCCATACATGTATATTGGGAGGTACTAGCTCCAACTCGGTTTTACAGTGAAAACTGCAGGAACTTCAAACCGGCACTAGGAAACAGACTGAGAAAGCAGAGAAAAAGTGTCTCCTGCAACCCGTTCCCTTGGTGCTAGATGAACGAAAGTCTCTCAACTTGCTCAGTTCTGAGAGATAATTGTGTGTGAAAGCCGTCCTTCACCTAGCTTGTTGGGAACACAAAGTTTCTTTTCAGTTGCAAACTCCATTCCATACATATATATGGGGAGGTACAAGCTCCATCTCGGTTTTACAGTGAAAACTGCAGGAACTTCAAACCGGCACTAGGAAACAGACTGAGAAAGCAGAGAAAAAGTGTCTCCTGCAACCCGTTCCCTTGGTGCTAGATGAACGAACGTCTCTCCACTTGCTCAGTTCTGAAAGATAAGTGTGTGTGAAAGCCGTCCTTCACCTAGCTTGTTGGGAACACAAAGTTTCTTTTCAGTTGCAAACTCCATTCCATACATATATATGGGGAGGTGCAAGCTCCATCTCGGTTTTACAGTGAAAACTGCAGGAACTTCAAACCGGCACTAGAAAACAGACTGAGAAAGCAGAGAAAAAGTGTCTCCTGCAACCCGTTCACTTGGTGCTAGATGAACGAACGTCTCTCCACTTGCTCAGTTCTGAGAGATAAGTGTGTGTGAAAGCCGACCTTCACCTAGCTTGTTGGGAACACAAAGTTTCTTTTCAGATGCAAACTCCATTCCATACATGTATATGGGGAGGTACTAGCTCCAACTCGGTTTTACAGTGAAAACTGCAGGAACTTCAAACCGGCACTAGGAAACAGACTGAGAAAGCAGAGAAAAAGTGTCTCCTGCAACCCGTTCCCTTGGTGCTAGATGAACGAACGTCTCTCCACTTGCTCAGTTCTGAGAGATAAGTGTGTGTGAAAGCCGACCTTCACCTAGCTTGTTGGGAACACAAAGTTTCTTTTCAGATGCAAACTCCATTCCATACATGTATATGGGGAGGTACTAGCTCCAACTCGGTTTTAAAGTGAAAACTGCAGGAACTTCAAACCGGCACTAGGAAACAGACTGAGAAAGCAGAGAAAAATTGTCTCCTGCAACCCGTTCCCTTGGTGCTAGATGAACGAACGTCTCTCCACTTGCTCAGTTCTGAGAGATAATTGTGTGTGAAAGCCGTCCTTCACCTAGCTTGTTGGGAACACAAAGTTTCTTTTCAGTTGCAAACTCCATTCCATACATATATATGGGGAGGTACAAGCTCCATCTCGGTTTTACAGTGAAAACTGCAGGAACTTCAAACCGGCACTAGGAAACAGACTGAGAAAGCTGAGAAAAAGTGTCTCCTGCAACCCGTTCACTTGGTGCTAGATGAACGAACGTCTCTCCACTTGCTCAGTTCTGAGAGATAATTGTGTGTGAAAGCCGTCCTTCACCTAGCTTGTTGGGAACACAAAGTTTCTTTTCAGTTGCAAACTCCATTCCATACATATATATGGGGTGGTACAAGCTCCATCTCGGTTTTACAGTGAAAACTGCAGGAACTTCAAACCGGCCCTAGAAAACAGACTGAGAAAGCAGAGAAAAAGTGTCTCCTGCAACCCGTTCCCTTGGTGCTAGATGAACGAACGTCTCTCCACTTGCTCAGTTCTGAGAGATAAGTGTGTGTGAAAGCCGTCCTTCACCTAGCTTGTTGGGAACACAAAGTTTCTTTTCAGATGCAAACTCCATTCCATACATGTATATGGGGAGGTACTAGCTCCAACTCGGTTTTACAGTGAAAACTGCAGGAACTTCCAACCGGCACTAGGAAACAGATTAAGGAAGCAGAGAAAAAGTGTCTCCTGCAACCCGTTCCCATGGTGCTAGATGAACGAAAGTCTCTCCACTTGCTCAATTCTGAGAGATAAGTGTGTGTGAAAGCCGTCCTTCACCTAGCTTGTTGGGAACACAAAGTTTCTTTTCAGTTGCAAACTCCAATCCATACATATATATGGGGTGGTACAAGCTCCATCTCGGTTTTACAGTGAAAACTGCAGGAACTTCAAACCGGCCCTAGAAAACAGACTGAGAAAGCAGAGAAAAAGTGTCTCCTGCAACCCGTTCCCTTGGTGCTAGATGAACGAACGTCTCTCCACTTGCTCAGTTCTGAGAGATAAGTGTGTGTGAAAGCCGTCCTTCACCTAGCTTGTTGGGAACACAAAGTTTCTTTTCAGATGCAAACTACATTCCATACATGTATATGGGGAGGTACTAGCTCCAACTCGGTTTTACAGTGAAAACTGCAGGAACTTCCAACCGGCACTAGGAAACAGACTGAGGAAGCAGAGAAAAAGTGTCTCCTGCAACCCGTTCCCTTGGTGCTAGATGAACGAACGTCTCTCCACTTGCTCAGTTCTGAGAGATAAGTGTGTGTGAAAGCCGTCCTTCACCTAGCTTGTTGGGAACACAAAGTTTCTTTTCAGATGCAAACTCCATTCCATACATGTGTATGGGGAGGTACTAGCTCCAACTCGGTTTTACAGTGAAAACTGCAGGAACTTCAAACAGGCACTAGGAAACAGACTGAGAAAGCAGAGAAAAAGTGTCTCCTGCAACCCGTTCCCTTGGTGCTAGATGAACGAACGTCTCTCCACTTGCTCAGTTCTGAGAGATAATTGTGTGTGAAAGCCGTCCTTCACCTAGCTTGTTGGGAACACAAAGTTTCTTTTCAGTTGCAAACTCCATTCCATACATATATATGGGAAGGTACAAGCTCCATTTCTGTTTTACAGTGAAAACTGCAGGAACTTCAAAATGGCACTAGGAAACAGACTGAGAAAGCAGAGAAAAAGTGTCTCCTGCAACCCGTTCCCTTGGTGCTAGATGAACGAACGTCTCTCCACTTGCTCAGTTCTGAGAGATAAGTGTGTGTGAAAGCCGTCCTTCACCTAGCTTGTTGGGAACACATAGATTCTTTTCAGTTGCAAAGTCCATTCCATACATATATATGGGGAGGTACAAGCTCCATCTCGGTTTTACAGTGAAAACTGCAGGAACTTCAAACCGGCACTAGGAAACAGATTGAGAAAGCAGAGAAAAAGTGTCTCCTGCAACCCGTTCCCTTGGTGCTAGATGAACGAACGTCTCTCCACTTGCTCAGTTCTGAGAGATAAGTGTGTGTGAAAGCCGTCCTTCACATAGCTTTTTGCGAACACAAAGTTTCTTTTCAGTTGCAAACTGCATTCCTTACATGTATATGGGGAGGTACTAGCTCCAACACGGTTTTACAGTGAAAACTGCAGGAACTTCAAACCGGCACTAGGAAACAGACTGAGAAAGTAGAGAAAAAGTGTCTCCTGCAACCCATTCCCTTGGTGCTAGATAAACGAACGTCTCTCCACTTGCTCAGTTCTGAGAGATAAGTGTGTGTGAAAGCCGTACTTCACCTAGCTTGTTGGGAACACAAAGTTTCTTTTCAGTTGCAAACTCCATTCCATACACATATATATGGGGAGGTACTAGCTCCAACTCGGTTTTACAGTGAAAACTGCAGGAACTTCCAACCGGCACTAGGAAACAGACTGAGGAAGCAAAGAAAAAGTGTCTCCTGCAACCCGTTCCCATGGTGCTAGATGAACGAACGTCTCTCCACTTGCTCAGTTCTGAGAGATAAGTGTGTGTGAAAGCCGTCCTTCACCTAGCTTGTTGGGAACACAAAGTTTCTTTTCAGTTGCAAACACCGTTCCATACATATATATGGGGAGGTACAAGCTCCAACTCGGTTTCACAGTGAAAACTGCAGGAACTTCTAACCGGCACTAGGAAACAGACTGAGAAAGCAGAGAAAAAGTGTCTCTAGAAACCCGTTCCCTTGGTGCTAGATGAACGAAAGTCTCTCCACTTCCTCAGTTCTGAGAGATAAGTGTGTGTGAAAGCCGTCCTTCACCTAGCTTGTTTGGAACACAAAGTTTCTTTTCAGTTGCAAACTCCAATCCATGCATATATATGGGGAGGTCCTAGCTCCAAATCGGTTTTACAGTGAAAACTGCAGGAACTTCCAACCGGCACTAGGAAACAGACTGAGAAACCAGAGTAAAAGTGTCTCCTGCAAACCGATCCCTTGGTGCTAGATGAATGAACGTCTCTGTACATGCTCATTTCTGAGAGATAAGTGTGTGTTAAAGCCGTCCTTCACCTAGCTTGTTGGGAACACAATGTTTCTTTTCAGTTGCAAACTCCATTCCATACATGTATATGGGAAGGTACTAGCTCCATCTCGGTTTTACAGTGAAAACTGCAGGAACTTCAAACCGGCACTAGGAAACAGACTGAGAAAGCAGAGAAAAAGTGTCTCCTGCAACCCGTTCCCTTGGTACTAGATGAACGAACGTCTCTCCACTTGCTCAGTTCTGAGAGATAAGTGTGTGTGAAAGCCGTCCTTCACCTAGCTTGTTGGGAACACAAAGTTTCTTTTCAGTTGCAAACCCCATTCCATACATATATATGGGGAGGTGCAAGCTCCATCTCGGTTTTACAGTGAAAACTGCAGGAACTTCAAACCGGCACTAGAAAACAGACTGAGAAAGCAGAGAAAAAGTGTCTCCTGCAACCCGTTCCCTTGGTGCTAGATGAACGAACGTCTCTCCACTTGCTCAGTTCTGAGAGATAATTGTTTGTGAAAGCCGTCCTTCACCTAGCTTGTTGGGAACACAAAGTTTCTTTTCAGATGCAAACTCCATTCCATACATGTATATTGGGAGGTACTAGCTCCAACTCGGTTTTACAGTGAAAACTGCAGGAACTTCAAACCGGCACTAGGAAACAGACTGAGAAAGCAGAGAAAAAGTGTCTCCTGCAACCCGTTCCCTTGGTGCTAGATGAACGAAAGTCTCTCAACTTGCTCAGTTCTGAGAGATAATTGTGAGTGAAAGCCGTCCTTCACCTAGCTTGTTGGGAACACAAAGTTTCTTTTCAGTTGCAAACTCCATTCCATACATATATATGGGGAGGTACAAGCTCCATCTCGGTTTTACAGTGAAAACTGCAGGAACTTCAAACCGGCACTAGGAAACAGACTGAGAAAGCAGAGAAAAAGTGTCTCCTGCAACCCGTTCCCTTGGTGCTAGATGAACGAACGTCTCTCCACTTGCTCAGTTCTGAGAGATAAGTGTGTGTGAAAGCCGTCCTTCACCTAGCTTGTTGGGAACACAAAGTTTCTTTTCAGTTGCAAACTCCATTCCATACATATATATGGGGAGGTGCAAGCTCCATCTCGGTTTTACAGTGAAAACTGCAGGAACTTCAAACCGGCACTAGAAAACAGACTGAGAAAGCAGAGAAAAAGTGTCTCCTGCAACCCGTTCACTTGGTGCTAGATGAACGAACGTCTCTCCACTTGCTCAGTTCTGAGAGATAAGTGTGTGTGAAAGCCGACCTTCACCTAGCTTGTTGGGAACACAAAGTTTCTTTTCAGATGCAAACTCCATTCCATACATGTATATGGGGAGGTACTAGCCCCAACTCGGTTTTACAGTGAAAACTGCAGGAACTTCAAACCGGCACTAGGAAACAGACTGAGAAAGCAGAGAAAAAGTGTCTCCTGCAACCTGTTCCCTTGGTGCTAGATGAACGAACGTCTCTCCACTTGCTCAGTTCTGAGAGAGAAGTGTGTGTGAAAGCCGACCTTCACCTAGCTTGTTGGGAACACAAAGTTCTTTTCAGATGCAAACTCCATTCCATACATGTATATGGGGAGGTACTAGCTCCAACTCGGTTTTAAAGTGAAAACTGCAGGAACTTCAAACCGGCACTAGGAAACAGACTGAGAAAGCAGAGAAAAATTGTCTCCTGCAACCCGTTCCCTTGGTGCTAGATGAACGAACGTCTCTCCACTTGCTCAGTTCTGAGAGATAATTGTGTGTGAAAGCCGTCCTTCACCTAGCTTGTTGGGAACACAAAGTTTCTTTTCAGTTGCAAACTCCATTCCATACATATATATGGGGAGGTACAAGCTCCATCTCGGTTTTACAGTGAAAACTGCAGGAACTTCAAACCGGCACTAGGAAACAGACTGAGAAAGCTGAGAAAAAGTGTCTCCTGCAACCCGTTCCCTTGGTGCTAGATGAACGAACGTCTCTCCACTTGCTCAGTTCTGAGAGATAATTGTGTGTGAAAGCCGTCCTTCACCTAGCTTGTTGGGAACACAAAGTTTCTTTTCAGTTGCAAACTCCATTCCATACATATATATGGGGTGGTACAAGCTCCATCTCGGTTTTACAGTGAAAACTGCAGGAACTTCAAACCGGCCCTAGAAAACAGACTGAGAAAGCAGAGAAAAAGTGTCTCCTGCAACCCGTTCCCTTGGTGCTAGATGAACGAACGTCTCTCCACTTGCTCAGTTCTGAGAGATAAGTGTGTGTGAAAGCCGTCCTTCACCTAGCTTGTTGGGAACACAAAGTTTCTTTTCAGATGCAAACTCCATTCCATACATGTATATGGGGAGGTACTAGCTCCAACTCGGTTTTACAGTGAAAACTGCAGGAACTTCCAACCGGCACTAGGAAACAGATTAAGGAAGCAGAGAAAAAGTGTCTCCTGCAACCCGTTCCCATGGTGCTAGATGAACGAACGTCTCTCCACTTGCTCAGTTCTGAGAGATAATTGTGTGTGAAAGCCGTCCTTCAACTAGCTTGTTGGGAACACAAAGTTTCTTTTCAGTTGCAAACACCGTTCCATACATATATATGGGGAGGTACATACTCCAACTCGGTTTTACAGTGAAAACTGCAGGAACTTCTAACCGGCACTAGGAAACAAACTGAGAATCCACAGTAAAAGTGTCTCTAGCAACCCGTTCCCTTGGTGCTAGACGAACGAAATTCTCTCCACTTCCTCATTTCTCAGTGATAAGTGTGTGTGAAAGCCGTCCTTCCCCCAGCTTGTTTGGAACACAAAGTTTATTTTCAGTTGCAAACTCCAATCCATGCATATATATGGGGAGCTACGAGCTCCAACTCGGTTTTACAGTGAAAACTGCAGGAACTTCAAACCGGCACTAGGAAACAGACTGAGAAAGCAGAGAAAAAGTGTCTCCTGCAACCCGTTCCCTTGGTGCTAGATGAACGAACGTCTCTCCACTTGCTCAGTTCTGAGAGATAAGTGTGTGTGAAAGCCGTCCTTCACCTAGCTTGTTGGGAACACAAAGTTTCTTTTCAGTTGCAAACTCCATTCAATACATATATATGGGGAGGTGCAAGCTCCATCTCGGTTTTACAGTGAAAACTGCAGGAACTTCAAACCGGCCCTAGAAAACAGACTGAGAAAGCAGAGAAAAAGTGTCTCCTGCAACCCGTTCCCTTGGTGCTAGATGAACGAACGTCTCTCCACTTGCTCAGTTCTGAGAGATAAGTGTGTGTGAAAGCCGTCCTTCACCTAGCTTGTTGGGAACACAAAGTTTCTTTTCAGTTGCAAACACCGTTCCATACATATATATGGGGAGGTACATACTCCAACTCGGTTTTACAGTGAAAACTGCAGGAACTTCTAACCGGCACTAGGAAACAAACTGAGAATCCACAGTAAAAGTGTCTCTAGCAACCCGTTCCCTTGGTGCTAGACGAACGAAATTCTCTCCACTTCCTCATTTCTCAGTGATAAGTGTGTGTGAAAGCCGTCCTTCCCCCAGCTTGTTTGGAACACAAAGTTTATTTTCAGTTGCAAACTCCAATCCATGCATATATATGGGGAGCTACGAGCTCCAACTCGGTTTTACAGTGAAAACTGCAGGAACTTCAAACCGGCACTAGGAAACAGACTGAGAAAGCAGAGAAAAAGTGTCTCCTGCAACCCGTTCCCTTGGTGCTAGATGAACGAACGTCTCTCCACTTGCTCAGTTCTGAGAGATAAGTGTGTGTGAAAGCCGTCCTTCACCTAGCTTGTTGGGAACACAAAGTTTCTTTTCAGTTGCAAACTCCATTCAATACATATATATGGGGAGGTGCAAGCTCCATCTCGGTTTTACAGTGAAAACTGCAGGAACTTCAAACCGGCCCTAGAAAACAGACTGAGAAAGCAGAGAAAAAGTGTCTCCTGCAACCCGTTCCCTTGGTGCTAGATGAACGAACGTCTCTCCACTTGCTCAGTTCTGAGAGATAAGTGTGTGTGAAAGCCGTCCTTCACCTAGCTTGTTGGGAACACAAAGTTTCTTTTCAGATGCAAACTCCATTCCATACATGTATATGGGGAGGTACTAGCTCCAACTCGGTTTTACCGTGAAAACTGCAGGAACTTCCAACCGGCACTAGGAAACAAACTGAGGAAGCAGAGAAAAAGTGTCTCCTGCAACCCGTTCCCATGGTGCTAGATGAACGAACGTCTCTCCACTTGCTCAGTTCTGAGTGATAAGTGTGTGTGAAAGCCGTCCTTCACCTAGCTTGTTGGGAACACAAAGTTTCTTTTCAGTTGCAAACACCGTTCCATACATATATATGGGAAGGTACAAGCTCCAACTCGGTTTTACAGTGAAAACTGCAGGAACTTCTAACCGGCACTAGGAAACAAACTGATAATCCACAGTAAAAGTGTCTCTAGCAACCCGTTCCCTTGGTGCTAGACGAACGAAATTCTCTCCACTTCCTCATTTCTCAGAGATAAGTGTGTGTGAAAGCCGTCCTTCACCTAGCTTGTTTGGAACACAAAGTTTATTTTCAGTTGCAAACTCCAATCCATGCATATATATGGGGAGGTACGAGCTCCAACTCGGTTTTACAGTGAAAACTGCAGGAACTTCAAACCGGCACTAGGAAACAGACTGAGAAAGCAGAGAAAAAGTGTCTCCTGCAACCCGTTCCCTTGGTGCTAGATGAACGAACGTCTCTCCACTTGCTAAGTTCTGAGAGATAAGTGTGTGTGAAAGCCGTCCTTCACCTAGCTTGTTGGGAACACAAAGTTTCTTTTCAGTTGCAAACACCGTTCCATACATATATATGGGGAGGTACAAGCTCCAACTCGGTTTTACAGTGAAAACTGCAGGATCTTCTAACCGGCACTAGGAAACAAACTGAGAATCCACAGTAAAAGTGTCTCTAGCAACCCGTTCCCTTGGTGCTAGATGAACGAACGTCTCTCCACTTGCTCAGTTCTGAGAGATAAGTGTGTGTGAAAGCCGTCCTTCACCTAGCTTGTTGGGAACACAAAGTTTCTTTTCAGTTGCAAACTCCAATCCATGCATATATATGGGGAGGTACGAGCTCCAACTCGGTTTTACAGTGAAAACTGCAGGAACTTCCAACCGGCACTAGGAAACAGACTGAGGAAGCAGAGAAAAAGTGTCTCCTGCAACCCGTTCCCTTGGTGCTAGATGAAAGAACGTCTCTGCACTTGCTCACTTCTGAGAGATAAGTGTGTGTGAAAGCCGTACTTCACCTAGCTTGTTGGGAACACAAAGTTTCTTTTCAGTTGCAAACACCGTTCCATACATATATATGGGGAGGTACAAGCTCCAACTCAGTTTTACAGTGAAAACTGCAGGAACTTCAAACCGGCACTAGGAAACAGAGTGAGAAAGCAGAGAAAAAGTGTCTCTAGCAACCCGTTCCCTTGGTGCTAGATGAACGAAATTCTCTCCACTTCCTCATTTCTGAGAGATAAGTGTGTGTGAAGCCGTCCTTCACATAGCTTGTTTGGAACACAAAGTTTGTTTTCAGTTGCAAACTCCAATCTATGCATCTATATGGGGAATTACGAGCTCCAACTCGGTTTTACAGTGAAAACTGCAGGAACTTCAAACCGGCACTAGGAAACAGACTGAGAAAGGAGAGAAAAAGTGTCTCCTGTAACCCTTTCCCTTGCTGCTAGATGAACGAACGTCTCTCCACTTGCTCAGTTCTGAGAGATAAGTGTGTGTGAAAGCCGTACTTCACCTAGCTTGTTGGGAACACAAAGTTTCTTTTCAGTTGCAAACACCGTTCCATACATATATATGGGGAGATACAAGCTCCAACTCGGTTTTACAGTGAAAACTGCAGGAACTTCTAAACGGCACTAGGAAACAGACTGAGAAAGCAGAGAAAAAGTGTCTCTAGCAACCCGTTCCCTTGGTGCTAGATGAACGAAAGTCTCTCCACTTGCTCAGTTCTGAGAGATAAGTGTGTGTGAAAGCCGTCCTTCACCTAGCTTGTTTAGAAATCAAAGTTTCTTTTCAGTTGCAAACACCAATCCATGCATATATATGGGGAGGTCCTAGCTCCAAATCGGTTTTACAGTGAAATCTGCAGGAACTTCAAACCGGCACTAGGAAACAGAATGAGAAACCAGAGTAAAAGTGTCTCCTGCAAACCGATCCCTTGGTGCTAGATGAATGAACTTCTCGGTACATGCTCATTTCTGGGAGATAAGTGTGTGTGAAAGCCGTCCTTCACCTAGCTTGTTGGGAACACAAAGTTTCTTTTCAGTTGCAAACTCCATTCCATACATATATATGGGGAGGTACAAGCTCCATCTCGATTTTACAGTGAAAACTGCAGGAACTTCAAACCGGCACTAGAAAACAGACTGAGAAAGCAGAGAAAAAGTGTCTCCTGCAACCCGTTCCCTTGGTGCTAGATGAACGAACGTCTATCCACTTGCTCAGTTCCGAGAGATAATTGTGTGTGAAAGCCGTCCTTCACCTAGCTTGTTGGGAACACAAAGTTTCTTTTCAGTTGCAAACTACATTCCATACATATATATGGGAATGTACAAGCTCCATCTCGGTTTTACAGTGAAAACTGCAGGAACTTCAAACCGGCACTAGGAAACAGACTGAGAAAGTAGAGAAAAAGTGTCTCCTGCAACCCGTTCCCTTGGTGCTAGATGAACGAACGTCTCTCCACTTGCTCAGTTCTGAGAGATAAGTGTGTGTGAAAGCCGTCCTTCACCTAGCTTGTTGGGAACACAAAGTTTCTTTTCAGTTGCCAACTGCATTCCTTACATGTATATGGGGAGTTACTAGCTCCAACTCGGTTTTACAGTGAAAACTGCAGGAACTTCAAACCGGCACTAGGAAACAGACTGAGAAAGTAGAGAAAAAGTGTCTCTTGCAACCCATTCCATTGGTGCTAGATAAACGAAAGTCTCTCCACTTGCTCAGTTCTGAGAGATTAGTGTGTGTGAAAGCCGTCCTTCACCTAGCTTGTTGTGAACACAAAGTTTCTTTTCAGTTTCAAACTCCATTCCATACACATATATATGGGGAGGTACTAGCTCCAACTCGGTTTTACAGTGAAAACTGCAGGAACTTCCAACCGGCACTAGGAAACAGACTGATAAAGTAGAGAAAAAGTGTCTCCTGCAACCCATTCCCTTGGTGCTAGATAAACGAACGTCTCTCCACTTGCTCAGTTCTGAGAGAAAAGTGTGTGTGAAAGCCGTCCTTCACCTAGCTTGTTGGGAACACAAAGTTTCTTTTCAGTTTCAAACTCCATTCCATACACATATATATGGGGAGGTACTAGCTCCAACTCGGTTTTACAGTGAAAACTGCAGGAACTTCCAACCGGCACTAGGAAACAGACTGAGGAAGCAGAGAAAAAGTGTCTCCTGCAACCCGTTCCCTTGGTGCTAGATGAACGAACGTCTCTCCACTTGCTCAGTTCTGAGAGATAAGTGTGTGTGAAAGCCGTCCTTCACCTAGCTTGTTGGGAACACAAAGTTTCTTTTCAGTTGCCAACTGCATTCCTTACATGTATATGGGGAGTTACTAGCTCCAACACGGTTTTACAGTGAAAACTGCAGGAACTTCATACCGGCACTAGGAAACAGACTGAGAAAGTAGAGAAAAAGTGTCTCTTGCAACCCATTCCATTGGTGCTAGATAAACGAACGTCTCTCCACTTGCTCAGTTCTGAGAGATAAGTGTGTGTGAAAGCCGTCCTTCACCTAGCTTGTTGGGAACACAAAGTTTCTTTTCAGTTTCAAACTCCATTCCATACACATATATATGGGGAGGTACTAGCTCCAACTCGGTTTTACAGTGAAAACTGCAGGAACTTCCAACCGGCACTAGGAAACAGACTGAGAAAGTAGAGAAAAAGTGTCTCCTGCAACCCATTCCCTTGGTGCTAGATAAACGAACGTCTCTCCACTTGCTCAGTTCTGAGAGAAAAGTGTGTGTGAAAGCCGTCCTTCACCTAGCTTGTTGGGAACACAAAGTTTCTTTTCAGTTTCAAACTCCATTCCATACACATATATATGGGGAGGTACTAGCTCCAACTCGGTTTTACAGTGAAAACTGCAGGAACTTCCAACCGGCACTAGGAAACAGACTGAGGAAGCAGAGAAAAAGTGTCTCCTGCAACCCGTTCCCTTGGTGCTAGATGAACGAACGTCTCTCCACTTGCTCAGTTCTGAGAGATAAGTGTGTGTGAAAACCGTCCTTCACCTAGCTTGTTGGGAACACAAAGTTTCTTTTCAGTTGCAAACACCGTTCCATACATATATATGGGGAGGTACAAGCTCCAAATCGGTTTTAGAGTGAAAACTGCAGGAACTTCCAACCGGCACTAGGAAACAGACTGAGAAAGCAGAGAAAAAGTGTCTCTAGCAACCCGTTCCCTTGGTGCTAGATGAACGAAATTCTCTCCACTTCCTCATTTCTGAGAGATAAGTGTGTGTGAAGCCGTCCTTCACATAGCTTGTTTGGAACACAAAGTTTGTTTTCAGTTGCAAACTCCAATCTATGCATATATATGGGGAGGTACGAGCTCCAACTCGGTTTTACAGTGAAAACTGCAGGAACTTCAAACCGGCACTAGGAAACAGACTGAGAAAGGAGAGAAAAAGTGTCTCCTGTAACCCTTTCCCTTGCTGCTAGATGAACGAACGTCTCTCCACTTGCTCAGTTCTGATAGATAAGTGTGTGTGAAAGCCGTACTTCACCTAGCTTGTTGGGAACACAAAGTTTCTTTTCAGTTGCAAACACCGTTCCATACATATATATGGGGAGATACAAGCTCCAACTCGGTTTTACAGTGAAAACTGCAGGAACTTCTAAACGGCACTAGGAAACAGACTGAGAAAGCAGAGAAAAAGTGTCTCTAGCAACCCGTTCCCTTGGTGCTAGATGAACGAAAGTCTCTCCACTTCCTCAGTTCTGAGAGATAAGTGTGTGTGAAAGCCGTCCTTCAACAAGCTTGTTGGGAACACAAAGTTTCTTTTCAGATGCAAACTCCATTCCATACATGTGTATGGGTAGGTACTAGCTCCAACTCGGTTTTACAGTGAAAACTGCAGGAACTTCCAACCGGCACTAGGAAACAGACTGAGAAACCAGAGTAAAAGTGTCTCCTGCAAACCGATCCCTTGGTGCTAGATGAATGAACGTCTCTGTACATGCTCATTTCTGAGAGATAAGTGTGTGTGATAGCCGTCCTTCACCAAGCTTGTTGGGAACACAAACTTTCTTTTCAGATGCAAACACCATTCCATACATATATATGGGGAGGTACAAGCTCCAACTCGGACTTACAGTGAAAAACGTAGGAACTTCAAACCGGCACTAGGAAACAGACTGAGAAAGCAGAGAAAAAGTGTCTCCTGTAACCCTTTCCCTTGCTGCTAGATGAACGAACGTCTCTCCACTTGCTCAGTTCTGAGGGTTAAGTGTGTGTGAAAGCCGTCCTTCACCTAGCATGTTGGGAACACAAAGTTTCTTTTCAGTTGCAAACACCGTTCCATACATATATATGGGGAGGAACAAGCTGCAAATCGGTTTTACAGTGAAAACTGCAGGAACTTCAAACCGGCACTAGGAAAAAGACTGAGAAAGCAGAGAAAAAGTGTCTCCTGCAACCAGTTCCCTTGGTGCTAGATGAACGAACGTCTCTCCACTTGCTCAGTTCTGAGAGATAAGTGTGTGTTAAAGCCGTCCTTCACCTAGCTTGTTGGGAACACAATGTTTCTTTTCAGTTGCAAACTCCATTCCATACATGTATATGGGAAGGTACTAGCTCCATCTCTGTTTTACAGTGAAAACTGCAGGAACTTCAAACCGGCACTAGGAAACAGACTGAGAAAGCAGAGAAAAAGTGTCTCCTGCAACCCGTTCCCTTGGTACTAGATGAACGAACGTCTCTCCACTTGCTCAGTTCTGAGAGATAAGTGTGTGTGAAAGCCGTCCTTCACCTAGCTTGTTGGGAACACAAAGTTTCTTTTCAGTTGCAAAATCCATTCCATACATATATATGGGGAGGTGCAAGCTCCATCTCGGTTTTACAGTGAAAACTGCAGGAACTTCAAACCGGCACTAGAAAACAGACTGAGAAAGCAGAGAAAAAGTGTCTCCTGCAACCCGTTCACTTGGTGCTAGATGAACGAACGTCTCTCCACTTGCTAAGTTCTGAGAGATAATTGTGTGTGAAAGCCGTCCTTCACCTAGCTTGTTGGGAACACAAAGTTTCTTTTCAGATGCAAACTCCATTCCATACATGTATATGGGGAGGTACTAGCTCCAACTCGGTTTTACAGTGAAAACTGCAGGAACTTCAAACCGGCACTAGGAAACAGACTGAGAAAGCAGAGAAAAAGTGTCTCCTGCAACCCGTTCCCTTGGTGCTAGATGAACGAACGTCTCTCCACTTGCTCAGTTCTGAGAGATAATTGTGTGTGAAAGCCGTCCTTCACCTAGCTTGTTGGGAACACAAAGTTTCTTTTCAGTTGCAAACTCCATTCCATACATATATATGGGGAGGTACAAGCTCCATCTCGGTTTTACAGTGAAAACTGCAGGAACTTCAAACCGGCACTAGGAAACAAACTGAGAATCCACAGTAAAAGTGTCTCTAGCAACCCGTTCCCTTGGTGCTAGACGAACGAAATTCTCTCCACTTCCTCATTTCTCAGAGATAAGTGTGTGTGAAAGCCGTCCTTCACCTAGCTTGTTTGGAACACAAAGTTTATTTTCAGTTGCAAACTCCAATCCATGCATATATATGGGGAGGTACGAGCTCCAACTCGGACTTACAGTGAAAAACGTAGGAACTTCAAACCGGCACTAGGAAACAGACTGAGAAAGCAGAGAAAAAGTGTCTCCTGCAACACGTTCCCTTGGTGCTAGATGAACGAACGTCTCTCCACTTGCTCAGTTCTGAGAGATAAGTGTTTTTGAAAGCCGTCCTTCACCTAGCTTGTTGGGAACACAAAGTTTCTTTTCAGTTGCAAACTCCATTCCATACATATATATGGGGAGGTACAAGATCCAACTCGGTTTTACAGTGAAAACTGCAGGAACTTCCAACCGGCACTAGGAAACAGACTGAGGAAGCAGAGAAAAAGTGTCTCCTGCAACCCGTTCCCTTGGTGCTAGATGAACGAACGTCTCTGCACTTGCTCACTTCTGAGAGATAAGTGTGTGTGAAAGCCGTACTTCACCTAGCTTGTTGGGAACACAAAGTTTCTTTTCAGTTGCAAAAACCGTTCCATACATATATATGGGGAGGTACAAGCTCCAACTCAGTTTTACAGTGAAAACTGCAGGAACTTCAAACCGGCACTAGGAAACAGAGTGAGAAAGCAGAGAAAAAGTGTCTCTAGCAACCCGTTCCCTTGGTGCTAGATGAACGAAATTCTCTCCACTTCCTCATTTCTGAGAGATAAGTGTGTGTGAAGCCGTCCTTCACATAGCTTGTTTGGAACACAAAGTTTGTTTTCAGTTGCAAACTCCAATCTATGCATATATATGGGGAGTTACGAGCTCCAACTCGGTTTTACAGTGAAAACTGCAGGAACTTCAAACCGGCACTAGGAAACAGAATGAGAAAGTAGAGAAAAAGTGTCTCCAGCAACCCATTCCCTTGGTGCTAGATAAACGAACGTCTCTCCACTTGCTCAGTTCTGAGAGATAAGTGTGTGTGAAAGCCGTCCTTCACCTAGCTTGTTGGGAACACAAAGTTTCTTTTCAGTTTCAAACTCCATTCCATACACATATATATGGGGAGGTACTAGCTCCAACTCGGTTTTACAGTGAAAACTGCAGGAACTTCCAACCGGCACTAGGAAACAGACTGAGAAAGTAGAGAAAAAGTGTCTCCTGCAACCCATTCCCTTGGTGCTAGATAAACGAACGTCTCCCCACTTGCTCAGTTCTGAGAGAAAAGTGTGTGTGAAAGCCGTCCTTCACCTAGCTTGTTGGGAACACAAAGTTTCTTTTCAGTTTCAAACTCCATTCCATACACATATATATGGGGTGGTACTAGCTCCAACTCGGTTTTACAGTGAAAACTGCAGGAACTTCCAACCGGCACTAGGAAACAGACTGAGGAAGCAGAGAAACAGTGTCTCCTGCAACCCGTTCCCATGGTGCTAGATGAACGAACGTCTCTCCACTTGCTCAGTTCTGAGAGATAAGTGTGTGTGAAAGCCGTCCTTCACCTAGCTTGTTGGGAACACAAAGTTTCTTTTCAGTTGCAAACACCGTTCCATACATATATATGGGGAGGTACAAGCTCCAACTCGGTTTTACAGTGAAAACTGCAGGAACTTCTAACCGGCACTAGGAAACAAAATGAGAATCCACAGTAAAAGTGTCTCTAGCAACCCGTTCCCTTGGTGCTAGATGAACGAAATTCTCTCCACTTCCTCATTTCTCAGAGATAAGTGTGTGTGAAAGCCGTCCTTCACCTAGCTTGTTTGGAACACAAAGTTTATTTTCAGTTGCAAACTCCAATCCATGCATATATATGGGGAGGTACGAGCTCCAACTCGGTTTTACAGTGAAAACTGCAGGAACTTCAAACCGGCACTAGGAAACAGACTGAGAAAGCAGAGAAAAAGTGTCTCTAGCAACCCGTTCCCTTGGTGCTAGATGAACGAAATTCTCTCCACTTCCTCATTTCTGAGAGATAAGTGTGTGTGAAGCCGTCCTTCACATAGCTTGTTTGGAACACAAAGTTTGTTTTCAGTTGCAAACTCCAATCTATGCATATATATGGGGAGGTACGAGCTCCAACTCGGTTTTACAGTGAAAACTGCAGGAACATCAAACCGGCACTAGGAAACAGACTGAGAAAGGAGAGAAAAAGTGTCTCCTGTAACCCTTTCCCTTGCTGCTAGATGAACGAACGTCTCTCCACTTGCTCAGTTCTGAGAGATAAGTGTGTGTGAAAGCCGTACTTCACCTAGCTTGTTGGGAACACAAAGTTTCTTTTCAGTTGCAAACACCGTTCCATACATATATATGGGGAAATACAAGCTCCAACTCGGTTTTACAGTGAAAACTGCAGGAACTTCTAAACGGCACTAGGAAACAGACTGAGAAAGCAGAGAAAAAGTGTCTCTAGCAACCCGTTCCCTTGGTGCTAGATGAACGAAAGTCTCTCCACTTCCTCAGTTCTGAGAGATAAGTGTGTGTGAAAGCCGTCCTTCACCTAGCTTGTTTGGAACATAAAGTTTCTTTTCAGTTGCAAACTCCAATCCATGCATATATATGGGGAGGTCCTAGCTCCAAATCTGTTTTACAGTGAAAACTGCAGGAACTTCCAAACGGCACTAGGAAAAAGACTGAGAAACCAGAGTAAAAGTGTCTCCTGCAAACCGATCCCTTGGTGCTAGATAAATGAACGTCTCTGTACATGCTCATTTCTGAGAGATAAGTGTGTGTGAAAGCCGTCCTTCACCTAGCTTGTTGGGAACACAAAGTTTCTTTTCAGTTGCAAACTCCATTCCATATATATATATGGGGAGGTACAAGCTCCATCTCGGTTTTAAAGTGAAAACTGCAGGAACTTCAAACCGGCACTAGAAAACAGACTGAGAAAGCAGAGAAAAAGTGTCTCCTGCAACCCGTTCCCTTGGTGCTAGATGAATGAACGTCTCTGTACATGCTCATTTCTGAGAGATAAGTGTGTGTGATAGCCGTCCTTCACCAAGCTTGTTGGGAACACAAACTTTCTTTTCAGATGCAAACACCATTCCATACATATATATGGGGAGGTACAAGCTCCAACTCGGACTTACAGTGAAAAACGTAGGAACTTCAAACCGGCACTAGGAAACAGACTGAGAAAGCAGAGAAAAAGTGTCTCCTGTAACCCTTTCCCTTGCTGCTAGATGAACGAACGTCTCTCCACTTGCTCAGTTCTGAGGGTTAAGTGTGTGTGAAAGCCGTCCTTCACCTAGCATGTTGGGAACACAAAGTTTCTTTTCAGTTGCAAACACCGTTCCATACATATATATGGGGAGGAACAAGCTGCAAATCGGTTTTACAGTGAAAACTGCAGGAACTTCAAACCGGCACTAGGAAAAAGACTGAGAAAGCAGAGAAAAAGTGTCTCCTGCAACCAGTTCCCTTGGTGCTAGATGAACGAACGTCTCTCCACTTGCTCAGTTCTGAGAGATAAGTGTGTGTTAAAGCCGTCCTTCACCTAGCTTGTTGGGAACACAATGTTTCTTTTCAGTTGCAAACTCCATTCCATACATGTATATGGGAAGGTACTAGCTCCATCTCTGTTTTACAGTGAAAACTGCAGGAACTTCAAACCGGCACTAGGAAACAGACTGAGAAAGCAGAGAAAAAGTGTCTCCTGCAACCCGTTCCCTTGGTACTAGATGAACGAACGTCTCTCCACTTGCTCAGTTCTGAGAGATAAGTGTGTGTGAAAGCCGTCCTTCACCTAGCTTGTTGGGAACACAAAGTTTCTTTTCAGTTGCAAAATCCATTCCATACATATATATGGGGAGGTGCAAGCTCCATCTCGGTTTTACAGTGAAAACTGCAGGAACTTCAAACCGGCACTAGAAAACAGACTGAGAAAGCAGAGAAAAAGTGTCTCCTGCAACCCGTTCACTTGGTGCTAGATGAACGAACGTCTCTCCACTTGCTAAGTTCTGAGAGATAATTGTGTGTGAAAGCCGTCCTTCACCTAGCTTGTTGGGAACACAAAGTTTCTTTTCAGATGCAAACTCCATTCCATACATGTATATGGGGAGGTACTAGCTCCAACTCGGTTTTACAGTGAAAACTGCAGGAACTTCAAACCGGCACTAGGAAACAGACTGAGAAAGCAGAGAAAAAGTGTCTCCTGCAACCCGTTCACTTGGTGCTAGATGAACGAACGTCTCTCCACTTGCTCAGTTCTGAGGGTTAAGTGTGTGTGAAAGCCGTCCTTCACCTAGCATGTTGGGAACACAAAGTTTCTTTTCAGTTGCAAACACCGTTCCATACATATATATGGGGAGGAACAAGCTGCAAATCGGTTTTACAGTGAAAACTGCAGGAACTTCAAACCGGCACTAGGAAAAAGACTGAGAAAGCAGAGAAAAAGTGTCTCCTGCAACCAGTTCCCTTGGTGCTAGATGAACGAACGTCTCTCCACTTGCTCAGTTCTGAGAGATAAGTGTGTGTTAAAGCCGTCCTTCACCTAGCTTGTTGGGAACACAATGTTTCTTTTCAGTTGCAAACTCCATTCCATACATGTATATGGGAAGGTACTAGCTCCATCTCTGTTTTACAGTGAAAACTGCAGGAACTTCAAACCGGCACTAGGAAACAGACTGAGAAAGCAGAGAAAAAGTGTCTCCTGCAACCCGTTCCCTTGGTACTAGATGAACGAACGTCTCTCCACTTGCTCAGTTCTGAGAGATAAGTGTGTGTGAAAGCCGTCCTTCACCTAGCTTGTTGGGAACACAAAGTTTCTTTTCAGTTGCAAAATCCATTCCATACATATATATGGGGAGGTGCAAGCTCCATCTCGGTTTTACAGTGAAAACTGCAGGAACTTCAAACCGGCACTAGAAAACAGACTGAGAATGCAGAGAAAAAGTGTCTCCTGCAACCCGTTCACTTGGTGCTAGATGAACGAACGTCTCTCCACTTGCTAAGTTCTGAGAGATAATTGTGTGTGAAAGCCGTCCTTCACCTAGCTTGTTGGGAACACAAAGTTTCTTTTCAGATGCAAACTCCATTCCATACATGTATATGGGGAGGTACTAGCTCCAACTCGGTTTTACAGTGAAAACTGCAGGAACTTCAAACCGGCACTAGGAAACAGACTGAGAAAGCAGAGAAAAAGTGTCTCCTGCAACCCGTTCCCTTGGTGCTAGATGAACGAACGTCTCTCCACTTGCTCAGTTCTGAGAGATAATTGTGTGTGAAAGCCGTCCTTCACCTAGCTTGTTGGGAACACAAAGTTTCTTTTCAGTTGCAAACTCCATTCCATACATATATATGGGGAGGTACAAGCTCCATCTCGGTTTTACAGTGAAAACTGCAGGAACTTCAAACCGGCACTAGGAAACAAACTGAGAATCCACAGTAAAAGTGTCTCTAGCAACCCGTTCCCTTGGTGCTAGACGAACGAAATTCTCTCCACTTCCTCATTTCTCAGAGATAAGTGTGTGTGAAAGCCGTCCTTCACCTAGCTTGTTTGGAACACAAAGTTTATTTTCAGTTGCAAACTCCAATCCATGCATATATATGGGGAGGTACGAGCTCCAACTCGGACTTACAGTGAAAAACGTAGGAACTTCAAACCGGCACTAGGAAACAGACTGAGAAAGCAGAGAAAAAGTGTCTCCTGCAACACGTTCCCTTGGTGCTAGATGAACGAACGTCTCTCCACTTGCTCAGTTCTGAGAGATAAGTGTTTTTGAAAGCCGTCCTTCACCTAGCTTGTTGGGAACACAAAGTTTCTTTTCAGTTGCAAACTCCATTCCATACATATATATGGGGAGGTACAAGATCCAACTCGGTTTTACAGTGAAAACTGCAGGAACTTCCAACCGGCACTAGGAAACAGACTGAGGAAGCAGAGAAAAAGTGTCTCCTGCAACCCGTTCCCTTGGTGCTAGATGAACGAACGTCTCTGCACTTGCTCACTTCTGAGAGATAAGTGTGTGTGAAAGCCGTACTTCACCTAGCTTGTTGGGAACACAAAGTTTCTTTTCAGTTGCAAAAACCGTTCCATACATATATATGGGGAGGTACAAGCTCCAACTCAGTTTTACAGTGAAAACTGCAGGAACTTCAAACCGGCACTAGGAAACAGAGTGAGAAATCAGAGAAAAAGTGTCTCTAGCAACCCGTTCCCTTGGTGCTAGATGAACGAAATTCTCTCCACTTCCTCATTTCTGAGAGATAAGTGTGTGTGAAGCCGTCCTTCACATAGCTTGTTTGGAACACAAAGTTTGTTTTCAGTTGCAAACTCCAATCTATGCATATATATGGGGAGTTACGAGCTCCAACTCGGTTTTACAGTGAAAACTGCAGGAACTTCAAACCGGCACTATTAAACAGAATGAGAAAGTAGAGAAAAAGTGTCTCCAGCAACCCATTCCCTTGGTGCTAGATAAACGAACGTCTCTCCACTTGCTCAGTTCTGAGAGATAAGTGTGTGTGAAAGCCGTCCTTCACCTAGCTTGTTGGGAACACAAAGTTTCTTTTCAGTTTCAAACTCCATTCCATACACATATATATGGGGAGGTACTAGCTCCAACTCGGTTTTACAGTGAAAACTGCAGGAACTTCTAACCGGCACTAGGAAACAAAATGAGAATCCACAGTAAAAGTGTCTCTAGCAACCCGTTCCCTTGGTGCTAGATGAACGAAATTCTCTCCACTTCCTCATTTCTCAGAGATAAGTGTGTGTGAAAGCCGTCCTTCACCTTGCTTGTTTGGAACACAAAGTTTATTTTCAGTTGCAAACTCCAATCCATGCATATATATGGGGAGGTACGAGCTCCAACTCGGTTTTACAGTGAAAACTGCAGGAACTTCAAACCGGCACTAGGAAACAGACTGAGAAAGCAGAGAAAAAGTGTCTCTAGCAACCCGTTCCCTTGGTGCTAGATGAACGAAATTCTCTCCACTTCCTCATTTCTGAGAGATAAGTGTGTGTGAAGCCGTCCTTCACATAGCTTGTTTGGAACACAAAGTTTGTTTTCAGTTGCAAACTCCAATCTATGCATATATATGGGGAGGTACGAGCTCCAACTCGGTTTTACAGTGAAAACTGCAGGAACATCAAACCGGCACTAGGAAACAGACTGAGAAAGGAGAGAAAAAGTGTCTCCTGTAACCCTTTCCCTTGCTGCTAGATGAACGAACGTCTCTCCACTTGCTCAGTTCTGAGAGATAAGTGTGTGTGAAAGCCGTACTTCACCTAGCTTGTTGGGAACACAAAGTTTCTTTTCAGTTGCAAACACCGTTCCATACATATATATGGGGAAATACAAGCTCCAACTCGGTTTTACAGTGAAAACTGCAGGAACTTCTAAACGGCACTAGGAAACAGACTGAGAAAGCAGAGAAAAAGTGTCTCTAGCAACCCGTTCCCTTGGTGCTAGATGAACGAAAGTCTCTCCACTTCCTCAGTTCTGAGAGATAAGTGTGTGTGAAAGCCGTCCTTCACCTAGCTTGTTTGGAACATAAAGTTTCTTTTCAGTTGCAAACTCCAATCCATGCATATATATGGGGAGGTCCTAGCTCCAAATCGGTTTTACAGTGAAAACTGCAGGAACTTCCAAACGGCACTAGGAAAAAGACTGAGAAACCAGAGTAAAAGTGTCTCCTGCAAACCGATCCCTTGGTGCTAGATGAATGAACGTCTCTGTACATGCTCATTTCTGAGAGATAAGTGTGTGTGAAAGCCGTCCTTCACCTAGCTTGTTGGGAACACAAAGTTTCTTTTCAGTTGCAAACTCCATTCCATATATATATATGGGGAGGTACAAGCTCCATCTCCGTTTTAAAGTGAAAACTGCAGGAACTTCAAACCGGCACTAGAAAACAGACTGAGAAAGCAGAGAAAAAGTGTCTCCTGCAACACGTTCCCTTGGTGCTAGATGAACGAACGTCTCTCCACTTGCTCATTTCTGAGAGATAATTGTGTGTGAAAGCCGTACTTCACCTAGCTTGTTGGGAACACATAGTTTCTTTTCAGTTGCAAACTCCATTCCATACATATATATGGGAAGGTACAAGCTCCATCTCGGTTTTACAGTGAAAACTGCAGGAACTTCAAACCGGCACTAGGAAACAGACTGAGAAAGCAGAGAAAAAGTGTCTCCTGCAACCCGTTCCCTTGGTGCTAGATGAACGAACGTCTCTCCACTTGCTCAGTTCTGAGAGATAAGTGTGTGTGAAAGCCGTCCTTCACCTAGCTTGTTGGGAACACAAAGTTTCTTTTCAGTTTCAAACTCCATTCCATACACATATATATGGGGAGGTACAAGCTCCATCTCGGTTTTACAGTGAAAACTGCAGGAACTTCCAACCGGCACTAGGAACCAGACTGAGAAAGTAGAGAAAAAGTGTCTCCTGCAACCCATTCCCTTGGTGCTAGATAAACGAACGTCTCTCCACTTGCTCAGTTCTGAGAGAAAAGTGTGTGTGAAAGCCGTCCTTCACCTAGCTTGTTGGGAACACAAAGTTTCTTTTCAGTTTCAAACTCCATTCCATACACATATATATAGGGAGGTACTAGCTCCAACTCGGTTTTACAGTGAAAACTGCAGGAACTTCCAACCGGCACTAGGAAACAGACTGAGGAAGCAGAGAAAAAGTGTCTCCTGCAACCCGTTCCCATGGTGCTAGATGAACGAACGTCTCTCCACTTGCTAAGTTCTGAGAGATAAGTGTGTGTGAAAGCCGTCCTTCACCTAGCTTGTTGGGAACACAAAGTTTCTTTTCAGTTGCAAACACCGTTCCATACATATATATGGGGAGCTACAAGCTCCAACTCGGTTTTACAGTGAAAACTGCAGGAACTTCTAACCGGCACTAGGAAACAAAATGAGAATCCAAGGTAAAAGTGTCTCTAGCAACCCTTTCCCTTCGTGCTAGATGAACGAAATTCTCTCCACTTCCTCATTTCTGAGAGATAAGTGTGTGTGAAGCCGTCCTTCACATAGCTTGTTTGGAACACAAAGTTTGTTTTCAGTTGCAAACTCCAATCTATGCATATATATGGGGAGGTACGAGCTCCAACTCGGTTTTACAGTGAAAACTGCAGGAACTTCAAACCGGCACTAGGAAACAGACTGAGAAAGGAGAGAAAAAGTGTCTCCTGTAAACCTTTCCCTTGCTGCTAGATGAACGAACGTCTCTCCACTTGCTCAGTTCTGATAGATAAGTGTGTGTGAAAGCCGTACTTCACCTAGCTTGTTGGGAACACAAAGTTTCTTTTCAGTTGCAAACACCGTTCCATACATATATATGCGGAGATACAAGCTCCAACTCGGTTTTACAGTGAAAACTGCAGGAACTTCTAAACGGCACTAGGAAACAGACTGAGAAAGCAGAGAAAAAGTGTCTCTAGCAACCCGTTCCCTTGGTGCTAGATGAACGAAAGTCTTTCCACTTCCTCAGTTCTGAGAGATAAGTGTGTGTGAAAGCCGTCCTTCACCAAGCTTGTTGGGAACACAAAGTTTCTTTTCAGATGCAAACTCCATTCCATACATGTGTATGGGGAGGTACTAGCTCCAACTCGGTTTTACAGTGAAAACTGCAGGAACTTCCAACCGGCACTAGGAAACAGACTGAGAAACCAGAGTAAAAGTGTCTCCTGCAAACCGATCCCTTGGTGCTAGATGAATGAACGTCTCTGTACATGCTCATTTCTGAGAGATAAGTGTGTGTGATAGCCGTCCTTCACCAAGCTTGTTGGGAACACAAACTTTCTTTTCAGATGCAAACACCATTCCATACATATATATGGGGAGGTACAAGTTCCAACTCGGACTTACAGTGAAAAACGTAGGAACTTCAAACCGGCACTAGGAAACAGACTGAGAAAGCAGAGAAAAAGTGTCTCCTGTAACCCTTTCCCTTGCTGCTAGATGAACGAACGTCTCTCCACTTGCTCAGTTCTGAGGGTTAAGTGTGTGTGAAAGCCGTCCTTCACCTAGCATGTTGGGAACACAAAGTTTCTTTTCAGTTGCAAACACCGTTCCATACATATATATGGGGAGGAACAAGCTGCAAATCGGTTTTACAGTGAAAACTGCAGGAACTTCAAACCGGCACTAGGAAAAAGACTGAGAAAGCAGAGAAAAAGTGTCTCCTGCAACCAGTTCCCTTGGTGCTAGATGAACGAACGTCTCTCCACTTGCTCAGTTCTGAGAGATTAGTGTGTGTTAAAGCCGTCCTTCACCTAGCTTGTTGGGAACACAATGTTTCTTTTCAGTTGCAAACTCCATTCCATACATGTATATGGGAAGGTACTAGCTCCATCTCTGTTTTACAGTGAAAACTGCAGGAACTTCAAACCGGCACTAGGAAACAGACTGAGAAAGCAGAGAAAAAGTGTCTCCTGCAACCCGTTCCCTTGGTACTAGATGAACGAACGTCTCTCCACTTGCTCAGTTCTGAGAGATAATTGTGTGTGAAAGCCGTCCTTCACCTAGCTTGTTGGGAACACAAAGTTTCTTTTCAGATGCAAACTCCATTCCATACATGTATATGGGGAGGTACTAGCTCCAACTCGGTTTTACAGTGAAAACTGCAGGAACTTCAAACCGACACTAGGAAACAGACTGAGAAAGCAGAGAAAAAGTGTCTCCTGCAACCCGTTCCCTTGGTGCTAGATGAACGAACGTCTCTCCACTTGCTCAGTTCTGAGAGATAATTGTGTGTGAAAGCCGTCCTTCACATAGCTTGTTGGGAACACAAAGTTTCTTTTCAGTTGCAAACTCCATTCCATACATATATATGGGGAGGTACAAGCTCCATCTCGGTTTTACAGTGAAAACTGCAGGAACTTCAAACCGGCACTAGGAAACAGACTGAGAAAGCAGTGAAAAAGTGTCTCCTGCATCCCGTTCCCTTGGTGCTAGATGAACGAACGTCTCTCCACTTGCTCAGTTCTGAGAGATAATTGTGTGTGAAAGCCGTACTTCACCTAGCTTGTTGGGAACACAAAGTTTCTTTTCAGTTGCAAACTCCATTCCATACATATATATGGGGTGGTACAAGCTCCATCTCGGTTTTACAGTGAAAACTGCAGGAACTTCAAACCGGCCCTAGAAAACAGACTGAGAAAGCAGAGAAAAAGTGTCTCCTGCAACCCGTTCCCTTGGTGCTAAATGAACGAACGTCTCTCCACTTGCTCAATTCTGAGAGATAAGTGTGTGTGAAAGCCGTCCTTCACCTAGCTTGTTGGGAACACAAAGTTTCTTTTCAGTTGCAAACACCGTTCCATACATATATATGGGGAGGTACAAGCTCCAACTCGGTTTTACAGTGAAAACTGCAGGAACTTCTAACCGGCACTAGGAAACAAACTGAGAATCCACAGTAAAAGTGTCTCTAGCAACCCGTTCCCTTGGTGCTAGACGAACGAAATTCTCTCCACTTCCTCATTTCTCAGAGATAAGTGTGTGTGAAAGCCGTCCTTCACCTAGCTTGTTTGGAACACAAAGTTTATTTTCAGTTGCAAACTCCAATCCATGCATATATATGGGGAGGTACGAGCTCCAACTCGGACTTACAGTGAAAAACGTAGGAACTTCAAACCGGCACTAGGAAACAGACTGAGAAAGCAGAGAAAAAGTGTCTCCTGCAACACGTTCCCTTGGTGCTAGATGAACGAACGTCTCTCCACTTGCTCATTTCTGAGAGATAAGTGTTTTTGAAAGCCGTCCTTCACCTAGCTTGTTGGGAACACAAAGTTTCTTTTCAGTTGCAAACTCCATTCCATACATATATATGGGGAGGTACAAGATCCAACTCGGTTTTACAGTGAAAACTGCAGGAACTTCCAACCGGCACTAGGAAACAGACTGAGAAACCAGAGTAAAAGTGTCTCCTGCAAACCGATCCCTTGGTGCTAGATGAATGAACGTCTCTGTACATGCTCATTTCTGAGAGATAAGTGTGTGTGAAAGCCGTCCTTCACCTAGCTTGTTGGGAACACAAAGTTTCTTTTCAGTTGCAAACTCCATTCCATACATATATATGGGGAGGTACAAGCTCCATCTCGGTTTTACAGTGAAAACTGCAGGAACTTCAAACCGGCACTAGAAAACAGACTGAGAAAGTAGAGAAAAAGTGTCTCCTGCAACCCGTTCAATTGGTGCTAGATGAACGAACGTCTATCCACTTGCTCAGTTCTGCGAGATAATTGTGTGTGAAAGCCGTCCTTCACCTAGCTTGTTGGGAACACAAAGTTTCTTTTCAGTTGCAAACTCCATTCCATACATATATATGGGAATGTACAAGCTCCATCTCGGTTTTACAGTGAAAACTGCAGGAACTTCAAACCGGCACTAGGAAACAGACTGAGAAAGTAGAGAAAAAGTGTCTCCTGCAACCCGTTCCCTTGGTGCTAGATGAACGAACGTCTCTCCACTTGCTCAGTTCTGAGAGATAAGTGTGTGTGAAAGCCGTCCTTCACCTAGCTTGTTGGGAACACAAAGTTTCTTTTCAGTTGCCAACTGCATTCCTTACATGTATATGGGGAGTTACTAGCTCCAACTCGGTTTTACAGTGAAAACTGCAGGAACTTCAAACCGGCACTAGGAAACAGAATGAGAAAGTAGAGAAAAAGTGTCTCCAGCAACCCATTCCCTTGGTGCTAGATAAACGAACGTCTCTCCACTTGCTCAGTTCTGAGAGATAAGTGTGTGTGAAAGCCGTCCTTCACCTAGCTTGTTGGGAACACAAAGTTTCTTTTCAGTTTCAAACTCCATTCCATACACATATATATGGGGAGGTACTAGCTCCAACTCGGTTTTACAGTGAAAACTGCAGGAACTTCCAACCGGCACTAGGAAACAGACTGAGAAAGTAGAGAAAAATTGTCTCCTGCAACCCATTCCCTTGGTGCTAGATAAACGAACGTCTCTCCACTTGCTCAGTTCTGAGAGAAAAGTGTGTGTGAAAGCCGTCCTTCACCTAGCTTGTTGGGAACACAAAGTTTCTTTTCAGTTTCAAACTCCATTCCATACACATATATATGGGGAGGTACTAGCTCCAACTCGGTTTTACAGTGAAAACTGCAGGAACTTCCAACCGGCACTAGGAAACAGACTGAGGAAGCAGAGAAAAAGTGTCTCCTGCAACCCGTTCCCATGGTGCTAGATGAACGAACGTCTCTCCACTTGCTCAGTTCTGAGAGATAAGTGTGTGTGAAAGCCGTCCTTCACCTAGCTTGTTGGGAACACAAAGTTTCTTTTCAGTTGCAAACACCGTTCCATACATATATATGGGGAGGTACAAGCTCCAACTCGGTTTTCCAGTGAAAACTGCAGGAACTTCTAACCGGCACTAGGAAACAAAATGAGAATCCACAGTAAAAGTGTCTCTAGCAACCCGTTCCCTTGGTGCTAGATGAACGAAATTCTCTCCACTTCCTCATTTCTCAGAGATAAGTGTGTGTTAAAGCCGTCCTTCACCTAGCTTGTTTGGAACACAAAGTTTATTTTCAGTTGCAAACTCCAATCCATGCATATATATGGGGAGGTACGAGCTCCAACTCGGTTTTACAGTGAAAACTGCAGGAACTTCAAACCGGCACTAGGAAACAGACTGAGAAAGCAGAGAAAAAGTGTCTCCTGTAACCCTTTCCCTTGCTGCTAGATGAACGAACGTCTCTCCACTTGCTCAGTTCTGAGAGATAAGTGTGTGTGAAAGCCGTACTTCACCTAGCTTGTTGGGAACACAAAGTTTCTTTTCAGTTGCAAACACCGTTCCATACATATATATGGGGAGATACAAGCTCCAACTCGGTTTTACAGTGAAAACTGCAGGATCTTCTAAACGGCACTAGGAAACAGACTGAGAAAGCAGAGAAAAAGTGTCTCTAGCAACCCGTTCCCTTGGTGCTAGATGAACGAAAGTCTCTCCACTTCCTCAGTTCTGAGAGATAAGTGTGTGTGAAAGCCGTCCTTCACCTAGCTTGTTTGGAACACAAAGTTTATTTTCATTTGCAAACTCCAATCCATGCATATATATGGGGAGGTACGAGCTCCAACTCGGTTTTACAGTGAAAACTGCAGGAACTTCAAACCGGCACTAGGAAACAGACTGAGAAAGCAGAGAAAAAGTGTCTCCTGCAACCCGTTCCCTTGGTGCTAGATGAACGAACGTCTCTACACTTGCTCAGTTCTGAGAGATAAGTGTTTTTGAAAGCCGTCCTTCACCTAGCTTGTTGGGAACACAAAGTTTCTTTTCAGTTGCAAACTCCATTCCATACATATATATGGGGAGGTACAAGATCCAACTCGGTTTTACAGTGAAAACTGCAGGAACTTCCAACCGGCACTAGGAAACAGACTGAGGAAGCAGAGAAAAAGTGTCTCCTGCAACCCGTTCCCTTGGTGCTAGATGAACGAACGTCTCTGCACTTGCTCACTTCTGAGAGATAAGTGTGTGTGAAAGCCGTCCTTCACCTAGCTTGTTGGGAACACAAAGTTTCTTTTCAGTTGCAAAAACCGTTCCATACATATATATGGGGAGGTACAAGCTCCAACTCAATTTTACAGTGAAAACTGCAGGAACTTCAAACCGGCACTAGGAAACAGACTGAGAAAGCAGAGAAAAAGTGTCTCTAGCAACCCGTTCCCTTGGTGCTAGATGAACGAAATTCTCTCCACTTCCTCATTTCTGAGAGATAAGTGTGTGTGAAGCCGTCCTTCACATAGCTTGTTTTTAACACAAAGTTTGTTTTCAGTTGCAAACTCCAATCTATGCATATATATGGGGAGGTACGAGCTCCAACTCGGTTTTACAGTGAAAACTGCAGGAACTTCAAACCGGCACTAGGAAACAGACTGAGAAAGGAGAGAAAAAGTGTCTCCTGTAAACCTTTCCCTTGCTGCTAGATGAACGAACGTCTCTCCACTTGCTCAGTTCTGAGAGATAAGTGTGTGTGAAAGCCGTACTTCACCTAGCTTGTTGGGAACACAAAGTTTCTTTTCAGTTGCAAACACCGTTCCATACATATATATGGGGAGATACAAGCTCCAACTCGGTTTTACAGTGAAAACTGCAGGAACTTCTAAACGGCACTAGGAAACAGACTGAGAAAGCAGAGAAAAAGTGTCTCTAGCAACCCGTTCCCTTGGTGCTAGATGAACGAAAGTCTCTCCACTTCCTCAGTTCTGAGAGATAAGTGTGTGTGAAAGCCGTCCTTCACCTAGCTTGTTTGGAACATAAAGTTTCTTTTCAGTTGCAAACTCTAATCCATGCATATATATGGGGAGGTCCTAGCTCCAAATCGGTTTTACAGTGAAAACTGCAGGAACATCCAACCGGCACTAGGAAAAAGACTGAGAAACCAGAGTAAAAGTGTCTCCTGCAAACCCATCCCTTGGTGCTAGATGAATGAACGTCTCTGTACATGCTCATTTCTGAGAGATAAGTGTGTGTGAAAGCCGTCCTTCACCTAGCTTGTTGGGAACACAAAGTTTCTTTTCAGTTGCAAACTCCATTCCATACATATATATGGGGAGGAACAAGCTCCATCTCGGTTTTACAGTGAAAACTGCAGGAACTTCAAACCGGCACTAGAAAACAGACTGAGAAAGCAGAGAAAAAGGGTCTCCTGCAACCCGTTCCCTTGGTGCTAGATGAACGAACGTCTCTCCACTTGCTCAGTTCTGAGAGATAAGTGTGTGTGAAAGCCGTCCTTCACCTAGCTTGTTGGGAACACAAAGTTTCTTTTCAGATGCAAACTCCATTCCATACATGTATATGGGGAGGTACTAGCTCCAACTCGGTTTTACAGTGAAAACTGCAGGAACTTCAAACCGACACTAGGAAACAGACTGAGAAAGCAGAGAAAAAGTGTCTCCTGCAACACGTTCCCTTGGTGCTAGATGAACGAACGTCTCTCCACTTGCTCAGTTCTGAGAGATAATTGTGTGTGAAAGCCGTTCTTCACCTAGCTTGTTGGGAACACAAAGTTTCTTTTCAGTTGCAAACTCCATTCCATACATATATATGGGAAGGTACAAGCTCCATCTCGGTTTTACAGTGAAAACTGCAGGAACTTCAAACCGGCACTAGGAAACAGCCTGAGAAAGCAGAGAAAAAGTGTCTCCTGCAACCCGTTCCCTTGGTGCTAGATGAACGAACGTCTCTCCACTTGCTCAGTTCTGAGAGATAAGTGTGTGTGAAAGCCGTCCTTCACCTAGCTTGTTGGGAACACAAAGTTTCTTTTCAGATGCAAACTCCATTCCATACATATATATGGGGAGGTACAAGCTCCATCTCGGTTTTACAGTGAAAACTGCAGGAACTTCAAACCGGCCCTAGGAAACAGACTGAGAAAGCAGAGAAAAAGTGTCTCCTGCAACCCGTTCCCTTGGTGCTAGATGAACGAACGTCTCTCCACTTGCTCAGTTCTGAGAGATAAGTGTGTGTGAAAGCCGTCCTTCACCTAGCTTTTTGGGAACACAAAGTTTCTTTTCAGTTGCAAACTGCATTCCTTACATGTATATGGGGAGGTCCTAGCTCCAACTCGGTTTTACAGTAAAAACTGCAGGAACTTCCAACCGGCACTAGGAAACAGACTGAGAAACCAGAGTAAAAGTGTCTCCTGCAAACCGATCCCTTGGTGCTAGATGAATGAACGTCTCTGTACATGCTCATTTCTGAGAGATAAGTGTGTGTGAAAGCCGTCCTTCACCAAGCTTGTTGGGAACACAAACTTTCTTTTCAGTTGCAAACTCCATTCCATACTTATATATGGGGAGGTACAAGCTCCAAATCGGTTTTACAGTGAAAAAGGTAGGAACTTCCAACCGGCACTAGGAAACAGACTGAGGAAGCAGAGAAAAAGTGTCTCCTGTAACCCTTTCCCTTGCTGCTAGATGAACGAAAGTCTCTCCACTTGCTTAGTTCTGAGAGATAAGTGTTTTTGAAAGCCGTCCTTCACCTAGCTTGTTGGGAACACAAAGTTTCTTTTCAGTTGCAAACTCCATTCCATACATATATATGGGGAGGTACAAGATCCAACTCGGTTTTACAGTGAAAACTGCAGGAACTTCCAACCGGCACTAGGAAACAGACTGAGGAAGCAGAGAAAAAGTGTCTCCTGCAACCCGTTCCCTTGGTGCTAGATGAACGAACGTCTCTGCACTTGCTCACTTCTGAGAGATAAGTGTGTGTGAAAGCCGTACTTCACCTAGCTTGTTGGGAACACAAAGTTTCTTTTCAGTTGCAAAAACCGTTCCATACATATATATGGGGAGGTACAAGCTCCAACTCAATTTTACAGTGTAAACTGCAGGAACTTCAAACCGGCACTAGGAAACAGACTGAGAAAACAGAGAAAAAGTGTCTCTAGCAACCCGTTCCCTTGGTGCTAGATGAACGAAATTCTCTCCACTTCCTCATTTCTGAGAGATAAGTGTGTGTGAAGCCGTCCTTCACATAGCTTGTTTGGAACACAAAGTTTGTTTTCAGTTGCAAACTCCAATCTATGCATATATATGGGGAGGTACGAGCTCCAACTCGGTTTTACAGTGAAAACTGCAGGAACTTCAAACCGGCACTAGGAAACAGACTGAGAAAGGAGAGAAAAAGTGTCTCCTGTAACCCTTTCCCTTGCTGCTAGATGAACGAACGTCTCTCCACTTGCTCAGTTCTGAGAGATATGTGTGTGTGAAAGCCGTACTTCACCTAGCTTGTTGGGAACACAAAGTTTCTTTTCAGTTGCAAACACCGTTCCATACATATATATGGGGAGATACAAGCTCCAACTCGGTTTTACAGTGAAAACTGCAGGAACTTCTAAACGGCACTAGGAAACAGACTGAGAAAGCAGAGAAAAGTGTCTCTAGCAACCCGTTCCCTTGGTGCTAGATGAACGAAAGTCTCTCCACTTCCTCAGTTCTGAGAGATAATTGTGTGTGAAAGCCGTCCTTCACCTAGCTTGTTTGGAACATAAAGTTTCTTTTCAGTTGCAAACTCCAATCCATGCATATATATGGGGAGGTCCTAGCTCCAAATCGGTTTTACAGTGAAAACTGCAGGAACTTCCAACCGGCACTAGGAAAAAGACTGAGAAACCAGAGTAAAAGTGTCTCCTGCAAACCGATCCCTTGGTGCTAGATGAATGAACGTCTCTGTACATGCTCATTTCTGAGAGATAAGTGTGTGTGAAAGCCGTCCTTCACCTAGCTTGTTGGGAACACAAAGTTTCTTTTCAGTTGCAAACTCCATTCCATACATATATATGGGGAGGTACAAGCTCCATCTCGGTTTTACAGTGAAAACTGCAGGAACTTCAAACCGGCACTAGAAAACAGCCTGAGAAAGCAGAGAAAAAGTGTCTCCTGCAACCCGTTCCCTTGGTGCTAGATGAACGAACGTCTCTCCACTTGCTCAGTTCTGAGAGATAAGTGTGTGTGAAAGCCGTCCTTCACCTAGCTTGTTGGGAACACAAAGTTTCTTTTCAGATGCAAACTCCATTCCATACATGTATATGGGGAGGTACTAGCTCCAACTCGGTTTTACAGTGAAAACTGCAGGAACTTCAAACCGACACTAGGAAACAGACTGAGAAAGCAGAGAAAAAGAGTCTCCTGCAACACGTTCCCTTGGTGCTAGATGAACGAACGCCTCTCCACTTGCTCAGTTCTGAGAGATAATTGTGTGTGAAAGCCGTCCTTCACCTAGCTTGTTGGGAACACAAAGTTTCTTTTCAGTTGCAAACTCCATTCCATACATATATATGGGAAGGTACAAGCTCCATCTCGGTTTTACAGTGAAAACTGCAGGAACTTCAAACCGGCACTAGGAAACAGACTGAGAAAGCAGAGAAAAAGTGTCTCCTGCAACCCGTTCCCTTGGTGCTAGATGAACGAACGTCTCTCCACTTGCTCAGTTCTGAGAGATAAGTGTGTGTGAAAGCCGTCCTTCACCTAGCTTGTTGGGAACACAAAGTTTCTTTTCAGTTTCAAACTCCATTCCATACACATATATATGGGGAGGTACAAGCTCCATCTCGGTTTTACAGTGAAAACTGCAGGAACTTCAAACCGGCACTAGGAAACCGACTGAGAAAGTAGAGAAAAAGTGTCTCCTGCAACCCATTCCCTTGGTGCTAGATAAACGAACGTCTCTCCACTTGCTCACTTCTGAGAGAAAAGTGTGTGTGAAAGCCGTCCTTCACCTAGCTTGTTGGGAATACAAAGTTTCTTTTCAGTTTCAAACTCCATTCCATACACATATATATGGGGAGGTACTAGCTCCAACTCGGTTTTACAGTGAAAACTGCAGGAACTTCCAACCGGCACTAGGAAACAGACTGAGGAAGCAAAGAAAAAGTGTCTCCTGCAACCCGTTCCCATGGTGCTAGATGAACGAACGTCTCTCCACTTGCTCAGTTCTGAGAGATAAGTGTGTGTGAAAGCCGTCCTTCACCTAGCTTGTTGGGAACACAAAGTTTCTTTTCAGTTGCAAACACCGTTCCATACATATATATGGGGAGGTACAAGCTCCAACTCGGTTTTACAGTGAAAACTGCAGGAACTTCTAACCGGCACTAGGAAACAAAATGAGAATCCACAGTAAAAGTGTCTCTAGCAACCCGTTCCCTTGGTGCTAGATGAACGAAATTCTCTCCACTTCCTCATTTCTCAGAGATAAGTGTGTGTGAAAGCCGTCCTTCACCTAGGTTGTTTGGAACACAAAGTTTATTTTCAGTTGCAAACTCTAATCCATGCATATATATGGGGAGGTACGAGCTCCAACTCGGTTTTACAGTGAAAACTGCAGGAACTTCAAACCGGCACTAGGAAACAGACTGAGAAAGCAGAGAAAAAGTGTCTCCTGCAACCCGTTCCCTTGGTGCTAGATGAACGAAAGTCTCTCCACTTGCTCAGTTCTGAGAGATAAGTGTTTTTGAAAGCCGTCCTTCACCTAGCTTGTTGGTAACACAAAGTTTCTTTTCAGTTGCAAACTCCATTCCATACATATATATGGGGAGGTACAAGATCCAACTCGGTTTTACAGTGAAAACTGCAGGAACTTCCAACCGGCACTAGGAAACAGACTGAGGAAGCAGAGAAATGTGTCTCCTGCAACCCGTTCCCTTGGTGCTAGATGAACGAACGTCTCTGCACTTGCTCACTTCTGAGAGATAAGTGTGTGTGAAAGCCGTACTTCACCTAGCTTGTTGGGAACACAAAGTTTCTTTTCAGTTGCAAAAACCGTTCCATACATATATATGGGGAGGTACAAGCTCCAACTCAATTTTACAGTGAAAACTGCAGGAGCTTCAAACCGGCACTAGGAAACAGACTGAGAAAGCAGAGACAATGTGTCTCTAGCAACCCGTTCCCTTGGTGCTAGATGAACGAAATTCTCTCCACTTCCTCATTTCTGAGAGATAAGTGTGTGTGAAGCCGAACTTCACATAGCTTGTTTGGAACACAAAGTTTGTTTTCAGTTGCAAACTCCAATCTATGCATATATATGGGAAGGTACGAGCTCCAACTCGGTTTTACAGTGAAAACTGCAGGAACTTCAAACCGGCACTAGGAAACAGACTGAGAAAGGAGAGAAAAAGTGTCTCCTGTAAACCTTTCCCTTGCTGCTAGATGAACGAACGTCTCTCCACTTGCTCAGTTCTGAGAGATAAGTGTGTGTGAAAGCCGTACTTCACCTAGCTTGTTGGGAACACAAAGTTTCTTTTCAGTTGCAAACACCGTTCCATACATATATATGGGGAGATACAAGCTCCAACTCGGTTTTACAGTGAAAACTGCAGGAACTTCTAAACGGCACTAGGAAACAGACTGAGAAAGCAGAGAAAAAGTGTCTCTAGCAACCCGTTCCCTTGGTGCTAGATGAACGAAAGTCTCTCCACTTCCTCAGTTCTGAGAGATAAGTGTGTGTGAAAGCCGTCCTTCACCTAGCTTGTTTGGAACATAAAGTTTCTTTTCAGTTGCAAACTCCAATCCATGCATATATATGGGGAGGTCCTAGCTCCAAATCGGTTTTACAGTGAAAACTGCAGGAACTTCCAACCGGCACTAGGAAATAGACTGAGAAACCAGAGTAAAAGTGTCTCCTGCAAACCGATCCCTTGGTGCTAGATGAATGAACGTCTCTGTACATGCTCATTTCTGAGAGATAAGTGTGTGTGAAAGCCGTCCTTCACCTAGCTTGTTGGGAACACAAAGTTTCTTTTCAGTTGCAAACTCCATTCCATACATATATATGGGGAGGTACAAGCTCCATCTCGGTTTTACAGTGAAAACTGCAGGAACTTCAAACCGGCACTAGAAAACAGACTGAGAAAGCAGAGAAAAAGGGTCTCCTGCAACCCGTTCCCTTGGTGCTAGATGAACGAACGTCTCTCCACTTGCTCAGTTCTGAGAGATAAGTGTGTGTGAAAGCCGTCCTTCACCTAGCTTGTTGGGAACACAAAGTTTCTTTTCAGATGCAAACTCCATTCCATACATGTATATGGGGAGGTACTAGCTCCAACTCGGTTTTACAGTGAAAACTGCAGGAACTTCAAACCGACACTAGGAAACAGACTGAGAAAGCAGAGAAAAAGTGTCTCCTGCAACACGTTCCCTTGGTGCTAGATGAACGAACGTCTCTCCACTTGCTCAGTTCTGAGAGATAATTGTGTGTGAAAGCCGTCCTTCACCTAGCTTGTTGGGAACACAAAGTTTCTTTTCAGTTGCAAACTCCATTCCATACATATATATGGGAAGGTACAAGCTCCATCTCGGTTTTACAGTGAAAACTGCAGGAACTTCAAACCGGCACTAGGAAACAGACTGAGAAAGCAGAGAAAAAGTGTCTCCTGCAACCCGTTCCCTTGGTGCTAGATGAACGAACGTCTCTCCACTTGCTCAGTTCTGAGAGATAAGTGTGTGTGAAAGCCGTCCTTCACCTAGCTTGTTGGGAACACAAAGTTTCTTTTCAGTTGCAAACTCCATTCCATACATATATATGGGGAGGTACAAGCTCCATCTCGGTTTTACAGTGAAAACTGCAGGAACTTCAAACCGGCACTAGGAAACAGACTGAGAAAGCAGAGAAAAAGTGTCTCCTGCAACCCGTTCCCTTGGTGCTAGATGAACGAACGTCTCTCCACTTGCTCAGTTCTGAGAGATAAGTGTGTGTGAAAGCCGTCCTTCACCTAGCTTTTTGGGAACACAAAGTTTCTTTTCAGTTGCAAACTGCATTCCTTACATGTATATGGGGAGGTCCTAGCTCCAACTCGGTTTTACAGTGAAAACTGCAGGAACTTCCTACCGGCACTAGGAAACAGAATGAGAAACCAGAGTAAAAGTGTCTCCTGCAAACCGATCCCTTGGTGCTAGATGAATGAACGTCTCTGTACATGCTCATTTCTGAGAGATAAGTGTGTGTGAAAGCTGTCCTTCACCAAGCTTGTTGGGAACACAAACTTTCTTTTCAGTTGCAAACTCCATTCCATACATATATATGGGGAGGTACAAGCTCCAACTCGGTTTTACAGTGAAAAAGGTATGAACTTCCAACCGGCACTAGGAAACAGACTGAGGAAGCAGAGAAAAAGTGTCTCCTGTAACCCTTTCCCTTGCTGCTAGATGAACGAACGTCTCTCCACTTGCTCAGTTCTGAGGGTTATGTGTGTGAAAGCCGTCCTTCAACTAGCATGTTGGGAACAAAAAGTTTCTTTTCAGTTGCAAACACCGTTCCATACATATATATGGGGAGGTACAAGCTCCATCTCTGTTTTACAGTGAAAACTGCAGGAACTTCAAACCGGCACTAGGAAACAGACTGAGGAAGCAGAGAAAAAGTGTCTCCTGCAACCCGTTCCCTTGGTGCTAGATGAACGAAAGTCTCTCCACTTGCTCAGTTCTGAGAGATAAGTGTTTTTGAAAGCCGTCCTTCACCTAGCTTGTTGGGAACACAAAGTTTCTTTTCAGTTGCAAACTCCATTCCATACATATATATGGGGAGGTACAAGATCCAACTCGGTTTTACAGTGAAAACTGCAGGAACTTCCAACCGGCACTAGGAAACAGACTGAGGAAGCAGAGAAATGTGTCTCCTGCAACCCGTTCCCTTGGTGCTAGATGAACGAACGTCTCTGCACTTGCTCACTTCTGAGAGATAAGTGTGTGTGAAGCCGTCCTTCACATAGCTTGTTTGGAACACAAAGTTTGTTTTCAGTTGCAAACTCCAATCTATGCATATATATGGGGAGGTACGAGCTCCAACTCGGTTTTACAGTGAAAACTGCAGGAACTTCAAACCGGCACTAGGAAACAGACTGAGAAAGGAGAGAAAAAGTGTCTCCTGTAACCCTTTCCCTTGCTGCTAGATGAATGAACGTCTCTCCACTTGCTCAGTTCTGAGAGATAAGTGTGTGTGAAAGCCGTACTTCACCTAGCTTGTTGGGAACACAAAGTTTCTTTTCAGTTGCAAACACCGTTCCATACATATATATGGGGAGATACAAGCTCCAACTCGGTTTTACAGTGAAAACTGCAGGAACTTCTAAACGGCACTAGGAAACAGACTGAGAAAGCAGAGAAAAAGTGTCTCTAGCAACCCGTTCCCTTGGTGCTAGATGAACGAAAGTCTCTCCACTTCCTCAGTACTGAGAGATAAGTGTGTGTGAAAGCCGTCCTTCACCTAGCTTGTTTGGAACATAAAGTTTCTTTTCAGTTGCAAACTCCAATCCATGCATATATATGGGGAGGTCCTAGCTCCAAATCGGTTTTACAGTGAAAACTGCAGGAACTTCCAACCGGCACTAGGAAAAAGACTGAGAAACCAGAGTAAAAGTGTCTCCTGCAAACCGATCCCTTGGTGCTAGATGAATGAACGTCTCTGTACATGCTCATTTCTGAGAGATAAGTGTGTGTGAAAGCCGTCCTTCACCTAGCTTGTTGGGAACACAAAGTTTCTTTTCAGTTGCAAACTCCATTCCATACATATATATGGGGAGGTACAAGCTCCATCTCGGTTTTACAGTGAAAACTGCAGGAACTTCAAACCGGCACTAGAAAACAGCCTGAGAAAGCAGAGAAAAAGTGTCTCCTGCAACCCGTTCCCTTGGTGCTAGATGAACGAACGTCTCTCCACTTGCTCAGTTCTGAGAGATAAGTGTGTGTGAAAGCCGTCCTTCACTTAGCTTGTTGGGAACACAAAGTTTCTTTTCAGTTGCAAACTCCATTCCATACATATATATGGGAAGGTACAAGCTCCATCTCGGTTTTACAGTGAAAACTGCAGGAACTTCAAACCGGCACTAGGAAACAGACTGAGAAAGCAGAGAAAAAGTGTCTCCTGCAACCCGTTCCCTTGGTGCTAGATGAACGAACGTCTCTCCACTTGCTCAGTTCTGAGAGATAAGTGTGTGTGAAAGCCGTCCTTCACCTAGCTTGTTGGGAACACAAAGTTTCTTTTCAGTTTCAAACTCCATTCCATACACATATATATGGGGAGGTACAAGCTCCATCTCGGTTTTACAGTGAAAACTGCAGGAACTTCCAACCGGCACTAGGAAACAGACTGAGAAAGTAGAGAAAAAGGGTCTCCTGCAACCCATTCCCTTGGTGCTAGATAAACGAACGTCTCTCCACTTGCTCACTTCTGAGAGAAAAGTGTGTGTGAAAGCCGTCCTTCACCTAGCTTGTTGGGAACACAAAGTTTCTTTTCAGTTTCAAACTCCATTCCATACACATATATATGGGGAGGTACAAGCTCCATCTCGGTTTTACAGTGAAAACTGCAGGAACTTCCAACCGGCACTAGGAAACAGACTGAGAAAGTAGAGAAAAAGGGTCTCCTGCAACCCATTCCCTTGGTGCTAGATAAACGAACGTCTCTCCACTTGCTCACTTCTGAGAGAAAAGTGTGTGTGAAAGCCGTCCTTCACCTAGCTTGTTGGGAACACAAAGTTTCTTTTCAGTTTCAAACTCCATTCCATACACATATATATGGGGAGGTACTAGCTCCAACTCGGTTTTACAGTGAAAACTGCAGGAACTTCCAACCGGCACTAGGAAACAGACTGAGGAAGCAGAGAAAAAGTGTCTCCTGCAACCCGTTCCCATGGTGCTAGATGAACGAACGTCTCTCCACTTGCTCAGTTCTGAGAGATAAGTGTGTGTGAAAGCCGTCCTTCACCTAGCTTGTTGGGAACACAAAGTTTCTTTTCAGTTGCAAACACCGTTCCATACATATATATGGGGAGGTACAAGCTCCAACTCGGTTTTACAGTGAAAACTGCAGGAACTTCTAACCGGCACTAGGAAACAAAATGTGAATCCACAGTAAAAGTGTCTCTAGCAACCCGTTCCCTTGGTGCTAGATGAACGAAATTCTCTCCACTTCCTCATTTCTCAGAGATAAGTGTGTGTGAAAGCCGTCCTTCACCTAGCTTGTTTGGAACACAAAGTTTATTTTCAGTTGCAAACTCTAATCCATGCATATATATGGGGAGGTACGAGCTCCAACTCGGTTTTACAGTGAAAACTGCAGGAACTTCAAACCGGCACTAGGAAACAGACTGAGAAAGCAGAGAAAAAGTGTCTCCTGCAACCCGTTCCCTTGGTGCTAGATGAACGAAAGTCTCTCCACTTGCTCAGTTCTGAGAGATAAGTGTTTTTGAAAGCCGTCCTTCACCTAGCTTGTTGGGAACACAAAGTTTCTTTTCAGTTGCAAACTCCATTCCATACATATATATGGGGAGGTACAAGATCCAACTCGGTTTTACAGTGAAAACTGCAGGAACTTCCAACCGGCACTAGGAAACAGACTGAGGAAGCAGAGAAATGTGTCTCCTGCAACCCGTTCCCTTGGTGCTAGATGAACGAACGTCTCTGCACTTGCTCACTTCTGAGAGATAACTGTGTGTGAAAGCCGTACTTCACCTAGCTTGTTGGGAACACAAAGTTTCTTTTCAGTTGCAAAAACCGTTCCATACATATATATGGGGAGGTACAAGCTCCAACTCAATTTTACAGTGAAAACTGCAGGAACTTCCAACCGGCACTAGGAAACAGACTGAGAAAGCAGAGAAAATGTGTCTCTAGCAACCCGTTCCCTTGGTGCTAGATGAACGAAATTCTCTCCACTTCCTCATTTCTGAGAGATAAGTGTGTGTGAAGCCGAACTTCACATAGCTTGTTTGGAACACAAAGTTTGTTTTCAGTTGCAAACTCCAATCTATGCATATATATGGGGAGGTACGAGCTCCAACTCGGTTTTACAGTGAAAACTGCAGGAACTTCAAACCGGCACTAGGAAACAGACTGAGAAAGGAGAGAAAAAGTGTCTCCTGTAAACCTTTCCCTTGCTGCTAGATGAACGAACGTCTCTCCACTTGCTCAGTTCTGAGAGATAAGTGTGTGTGAAAGCCGTACTTCACCTAGCTTGTTGGGAACACAAAGTTTCTTTTCAGTTGCAAACACCGTTCCATACATATATATGGGGAGATACAAGCTCCAACTCGGTTTTACAGTGAAAACTGCAGGAACTTCTAAACGGCACTAGGAAACAGACTGAGAAAGCAGAGAAAAAGTGTCTCTAGCAACCCGTTCCCTTGGTGCTAGATGAACGAAAGTCTCTCCACTTCCTCAGTTCTGAGAGATAAGTGTGTGTGAAAGCCGTCTTCACCTAGCTTGTTTGGAACATAAAGTTTCTTTTCAGTTGCAAACTCCAATCCATGTATATATATGGGGAGGTCCTAGCTCCAAATCGGTTTTACAGTGAAAACTGCAGGAACTTCCAACCGGCACTAGGAAAAAGACTGAGAAACCAGAGTAAAAGTGTCTCCTGCAAACCGATCCCTTGGTGCTAGATGAATGAACGTCTCTGTACATGCTCATTTCTGAGAGATAAGTGTGTGTGAAAGCCGTCCTTCACCTAGCTTGTTGGGAACACAAAGTTTCTTTTCAGTTGCAAACTCCATTCCATACCTATATATGGGGAGGTACAAGCTCCATCTCGGTTTTACAGTGAAAACTGCAGGAACTTCAAACCGGCACTAGAAAACAGACTGAGAAAGCAGAGAAAAAGGGTCTCCTGCAACCCGTTCCCTTGGTGCTAGATGAACGAACGTCTCTCCACTTGCTCAGTTCTGAGAGATAAGTGTGTGTGAAAGCCGTCCTTCACCTAGCTTGTTGGGAACACAAAGTTTCTTTTCAGATGCAAACTCCATTCCATACATGTATATGGGGAGGTACTAGCTCCAACTCGGTTTTACAGTGAAAACTGCAGGAACTTCAAACCGACACTAGGAAACAGACTGAGAAAGCAGAGAAAAAGTGTCTCCTGCAACACGTTCCCTTGGTGCTAGATGAACGAACGTCTCTCCACTTGCTCAGTTCTGAGAGATAATTGTGTGTGAAAGCCGTCCTTCACCTAGCTTGTTGGGAACACAAAGTTTCTTTTCAGTTGCAAACTCCATTCCATACATATATATGGGAAGGTACAAGCTCCATCTCGGTTTTACAGTGAAAACTGCAGGAACTTCAAACCGGCACTAGGAAACAGACTGAGAAAGCAGAGAAAAAGTGTCTCCTGCAACCCGTTCCCTTGGTGCTAGATGAACGAACGTCTCTCCACTTGCTCAGTTCTGAGAGATAAGTGTGTGTGAAAGCCGTCCTTCACCTAGCTTGTTGGGAACACAAAGTTTCTTTTCAGTTGCAAACTCCATTCCATACATATATATGGGGAGGTACAAGCTCCATCTCGGTTTTACAGTGAAAACTGCAGGAACTTCAAACCGGCACTAGGAAACAGACTGAGAAAGCAGAGAAAAAGTGTCTCCTGCAACCCGTTCCCTTGGTGCTAGATGAACGAACGTCTCTCCACTTGCTCAGTTCTGAGAGATAAGTGTGTGTGAAAGCCGTCCTTCACCTAGCTTTTTGGGAACACAAAGTTTCTTTTCAGTTGCAAACTGCATTCCTTACATGTATATGGGGAGGTCCTAGCTCCAACTCGGTTTTACAGTGAAAACTGCAGGAACTTCCAACCGGCACTAGGAAACAGACTGAGAAACCAGAGTAAAAGTGTCTCCTGCAAACCGATCCCTTGGTGCTAGATGAATGAACGTCTCTGTACATGCTAATTTCTGAGAGATAAGTGTGTGTGAAAGCCGTCCTTCACCAAGCTTGTTGGGAAAACAAACTTTCTTTTCAGTTGCAAACTCCATTCCATACATATATATGGGGAGGTACAAGCTCCAACTCGGTTTTACAGTGAAAAAGGTATGAACTTCCAACCGGCACTAGGAAACAGACTGAGGAAGCAGAGAAAAAGTGTCTTCTGTAACCCTTTCCCTTGCTGCTAGATGAACGAACGTCTCTCCACTTGCTCAGTTCTGAGGGTTAAGTGTGTGAAAGCCGTCCTTCAACTAGCATGTTGGGAACACAAAGTTTCTTTTCAGTTGCAAACACCGTTCCATACATATATATGGGGAGGTACAAGCTGCAAATCGGTTTTACAGTGAAAACTGCAGGAACTTCTAACCGGCACTAGGAAACAGACTGAGAAAGCAGAGAAAAAGTTTCTCCTGCAACCCGTTCCCTTGGTGCTAGATGAACGAACGTCTCTCCACTTGCTCAGTTCTGAGAGATAAGTGTGTGTTAAAGCCGTCCTTCACCTAGCTTGTTGGGAACACAATGTTTTTTTTCAGTTGCAAACTCCATTCCATACATGTATATGGGAAGGTACTAGCTCCAACTCGGTTTTACAGTGAAAACTGCAGGAACTTCAAACCGGCACTAGGAAACAGACTGAGAAAGCAGAGAAAAAGTGTCTCCTGCAACCCGTTCCCTTTTACTAGATGAACGAACGTCTCTCCACTTGCTCAGTTCTGAGAGTTAAGTGTGTGTGAAAGCCGTCCTTCACCTAGCTTGTTGGGAACACAAAGTTTCTTTTCAGTTGCAAACTCCATTCCATACATATATAAGGGGAGGTGCAAGCTCCATCTCGGTTTTACAGTGAAAACTGCAGGAACTTCAAACCGGCACAAAAAAACAGACTAAGAAAGCAGAGAAAAAGTGTCTCCTGCAACCCGTTCCCTTGGTGCTAGATGAACGAACGTCTCTCCACTTGCTCAGTTCTGAGAGATAAGTGTGTGTGAAAGCAGTCCTTCATCTAGCTTGTTTGGAACACAAAGTTTCTTGACAGATGCAAACTCCATTCCATACATGTATATGGGGAGGTACTAGCTCCAACTCGGTTTTACAGTGAAAACTGCAGGAACTTCAAACCGGCACTAGGAAACAGACTGAGAAAGCATAGAAAAAGTGTCACCTGCAACCCGTTCCCTTGGTGCTAGATGAACGAACGTCTCTCCACTTGCTCATTTCTGAGAGATAATTGTGTGTGAAAGCCGTCCTTCACCTAGCTTGTTGGGAACACAAAGTTTCTTTTCAGTTGCAAACTCCATTCCATACATATATATGGGGAGGTACAAGCTCCAACTCGGTTTTACAGTGAAAACTGCAGTAACTTCAAACCGGCACTAGGAAACAGACTGAGAAAGCAGAGAAAAAGTGTCTCCTGCAACCCGTTCCCTTGGTGCTAGATGAACGAACGTCTCTCCAGTTGCTCAGTTCTGAGAGATAAGTGTGTGTGAAAGCCGTCCTTCACCTAGCTTGTTGGGAACACAAAGTTTCTTTTCAGTTGCAAACTCCATTCCATACATGTATATGGGGAGGTACAAACTCCAACTCGGTTTTACAGTGAAAACTGCAGGAACATCAAACCGGCACTAGGAAACAGACTGAGAATGCAGAGAAAAAGTGTCTCCTGCAACCCGTTCCCTTGGTGCTAGATGAACGAACGTCTCTCCACTTGCTCATTTCTGAGAGATAATTGTGTGTGAAAGCCGTCCTTCACCTAGCTTGTTGGGAACACAAAGTTTCTTTTCAGTTGCAAACTCCATTCCATACATATATATGGGAACGTACAAGCTCCATCTCGGTTTTACAGTGAAAACTGCAGGAACTTCAAACCGGCACTAGGAAACAGACTGAGAAAGCAGAGAAAAAGTGTCTCCTGCAACCCGTTCCCTTGGTGCTAGATGAACGAACGTCTCTCCACTTGCTCAGTTCTGAGAGATAAGTGTGTGTGAAAGCCTTCCTTCACCTAGCTTGTTGGGAACACAAAGTTTCTTTTCAGTTGCAAACTCCATTCCATACATATATATGGGGAGGTACAAGCTCCATCTCGGTTTTACAGTGAAAACTGCAGGAACTTCAAACCGGCACTAGGAAACAGACTGAGAAAGCAGAGAAAAAGTGTCTCCTGCAACCCGTTCCCTTGGTGCTAGATGAACGAACGTCTCTCCACTTGCTCAGTTCTGAGAGATAAGTGTGTGTGAAAGCGGTCCTTCACCTAGCTTTTTGGGAACACAAAGTTTCTTTTCAGTTGCAAACTGCATTCCTTACATGTATATGGGGAGGTCCTAGCTCCAACTCGGTTTTACAGTGAAAACTGCAGGAACTTCCAACCGGCACTAGGAAACAGACTGAGAAACCAGAGTAAAAGTGTCTCTGCAAACCGATCCCTTGGTGCTAGATGAATGAACGTCTCTGTACATGCTCATTTCTGAGAGATAAGTGTGTGTGAAAGCCGTCCTTCACCAAGCTTGTTGGGAACACAAACTTTCTTTTCAGTTGCAAACTCCATTCCATACATATATATGGGGAGGTACAAGCTCCAACTCGGTTTTACAGTGAAAAAGGTATGAACTTCCAACCGGCACTAGGAAACAGACTGAGGAAGCAGAGAAAAAGTGTCTCCTGTAACCCTTTCCCTTGCTGCTAGATGAACGAACGTCTCTCCACTTGCTCAGTTCTGAGGGTTAAGTGTGTGAAAGCCGTCCTTCAACTAGCATGTTGGGAACACAAAGTTTCTTTTCAGTTGCAAACACCGTTCCATACATATATATGGGGAGGTACAAGCTGCAAATCGATTTTACAGTGAAAACTGCAGGAACTTCTAACCGGCACTAGGAAACAGACTGAGAAAGCAGAGAAAAAGTTTCTCCTGCAACCCGTTCCCTTGGTGCTAGATGAACGAACGTCTCTCCACTTGCTCAGTTCTGAGAGATAAGTGTGTGTTAAAGCCGTCCTTCACCTAGCTTGTTGGGAACACAATGTTTTTTTTCAGTTGCAAACTCAATTCCATACATGTATATGGGAAGGTACTAGCTCCAACTCGGTTTTACAGTGAAAACTGCAGGAACTTCAAACCGGCACTAGGAAACAGACTGAGAAAGCAGAGAAAAAGTGTCTCCTGCAACCCGTTCCCTTGGTACTAGATGAACGAACGTCTCTCCACTTGCTCAGTTCTGAGAGTTAAGTGTGTGTGAAAGCCGTCCTTCACCTAGCTTGTTGGGAACACAAAGTTTCTTTTCAGTTGCAAACTCCATTCCATACATATATAAGGGGAGGTGCAAGCTCCATCTCGGTTTTACAGTGAAAACTGCAGGAACTTCAAACCGGCACTAGAAAACAAACTGAGAAAGCATAGAAAAAGTGTCACCTGCAACCCGTTCCCTTGGTGCTAGATGAACGAACGTCTCTCCACTTGCTCATTTCTGAGAGATAATTGTGTGTGAAAGCCGTCCTTCACCTAGCTTGTTGGGAACACAAAGTTTCTTTTCAGTTGCAAACTCCATTCCATACATATATATGGGGAGGTACAAGCTCCAACTCGGTTTTACAGTGAAAACTGCAGTAACTTCAAACCGGCACTAGGAAACAGACTGAGAAAGCAGAGAAAAAGTGTCTCCTGCAACCCGTTCCCTTGGTGCTAGATGAACGAACGTCTCTCCAGTTGCTCAGTTCTGAGAGATAAGTGTGTGTGAAAGCCGTCCTTCACCTAGCTTGTTGGGAACACAAAGTTTCTTTTCAGTTGCAAACTCCATTCCACACATATATATGGGGTGGTACAAGCTCCATCTCGGTTTTACAGTGAAAACTGCAGGAACTTCAAACCGGCACTAGAAAACAGACTGAGAAAGCAGAGAAAAAGTGTCTCCTGCAACCCGTTCCCTTGGTGCTAGATGAACGAACGTCTCTCCACTTGCTCAGTTCTGAGAGACAATTGTGTGTGAAAGCCGTCCTTCACCTAGCTTGTTGGGAACACAAAGTTTCTTTTCAGATGCAAACTCCATTCCATACATGTATATGGGGAGGTACAAACTCCAACTCGGTTTTACAGTGAAAACTTCAGGAACATCAAACCGGCACTAGGAAACAGACTGAGAATGCAGAGAAAAAGTGTCTCCTGCAACCCGTTCCCTTGGTGCTAGATGAACGAACGTCTCTCCACTTGCTCATTTCTGAGAGATAATTGTGTGTGAAAGCCGTCCTTCACCTAGCTTGTTGGGAACACAAAGTTTCTTTTCAGTTGCAAACTCCATTCCATACATATATATGGGAACGTACAAGCTCCATCTCGGTTTTACAGTGAAAACTGCAGGAACTTCAAACCGGCACTAGGAAACAGACTGAGAAAGCAGAGAAAAAGTGTCTCCTGCAACCCGTTCACTTGGTGCTAGATGAACGAACGTCTCTCCACTTGCTCAGTTCTGAGAGATAAGTGTGTGTGAAAGCCGTCCTTCACCTAGCTTGTTGGGAACACAAAGTTTCTTTTCAGTTGCAAACACCATTCCATACATATATATGGGGAGGTTCAAGCTCCATCTCGGTTTTAGAGTGAAAACTGCAGGAACTTCAAACCGGCACTAGGAAACAGACTGAGAAAGCAGAGAAAAAGTGTCTCCTGCAACCCGTTCCCTTGGTGCTAGATGAACGAACGTCTCTCCACTTGCTCAGTTCTGAGAGATAAGTGTGTGTGAAAGCGGTCCTTCACCTAGCTTTTTGGGAACACAAAGTTTCTTTTCAGTTGCAAACTGCATTCCTTACATGTATATGGGGAGGTCCTAGCTCCAACTCGGTTTTACAGTGAAAACTGCAGGAACTTCCAACCGGCACTAGGAAACAGACTGAGAAACCAGAGTAAAAGTGTCTCTGCAAACCGATCCCTTGGTGCTAGATGAATGAACGTCTCTGTACATGCTCATTTCTGAGAGATAAGTGTGTGTGAAAGCCGTCCTTCACCAAGCTTGTTGGGAACACAAACTTTCTTTTCAGTTGCAAACTCCATTCCATACATATATATGGGGAGGTACAAGCTCCAACTCGGTTTTACAGTGAAAAAGGTATGAACTTCCAACCGGCACTAGGAAACAGACTGAGGAAGCAGAGAAAAAGTGTCTCCTGTAACCCTTTCCCTTGCTGCTAGATGAACGAACGTCTCTCCACTTGCTCAGTTCTGAGGGTTAAGTGTGTGAAAGCCGTCCTTCAACTAGCATGTTGGGAACACAAAGTTTCTTTTCAGTTGCAAACACCGTTCCATACATATATATGGGGAGGTACAAGCTGCAAATCGGTTTTACAGTGAAAACTGCAGGAACTTCTAACCGGCACTAGGAAACAGACTGAGAAAGCAGAGAAAAAGTTTCTCCTGCAACCCGTTCCCTTGGTGCTAGATGAACGAACGTCTCTCCACTTGCTCAGTTCTGAGAGATAAGTGTGTGTTAAAGCCGTCCTTCACCTAGCTTGTTGGGAACACAATGTTTTTTTTCAGTTGCAAACTCAATTCCATACATGTATATGGGAAGGTACTAGCTCCAACTCGGTTTTACAGTGAAAACTGCAGGAACTTCAAACCGGCACTAGGAAACAGACTGAGAAAGCAGAGAAAAAGTGTCTCCTGCAACCCGTTCCCTTGGTACTAGATGAACGAACGTCTCTCCACTTGCTCAGTTCTGAGAGTTAAGTGTGTGTGAAAGCCGTCCTTCACCTAGCTTGTTGGGAACACAAAGTTTCTTTTCAGTTGCAAACTCCATTCCATACATATATAAGGGGAGGTGCAAGCTCCATCTCGGTTTTACAGTGAAAACTGCAGGAACTTCAAACCGGCACTAGAAAACAGACTAAGAAAGCAGAGAAAAAGTGTCTCCTGCAACCCGTTCCCTTGGTGCTAGATGAACGAACGTCTCTCCACTTGCTCAGTTCTGAGAGATAAGTGTGTGTGAAAGCAGTCCTTCATCTAGCTTGTTGGGAACACAAAGTTTCTTGACAGATGCAAACTCCATTCCATACATGTATATGGGGAGGTACTAGCTCCAACTCGGTTTTACAGTGAAAACTGCAGGAACTTCAAACCGGCACTAGGAAACAGACTGAGAAAGCATAGAAAAAGTGTCACCTGCAACCCGTTCCCTTGGTGCTAGATGAACGAACGTCTCTCCACTTGCTCATTTCTGAGAGATAATTGTGTGTGAAAGCCGTCCTTCACCTAGCTTGTTGGGAACACAAAGTTTCTTTTCAGTTGCAAACTCCATTCCATACATATATATGGGGAGGTACTAGCTCCAACTCGGTTTTACAGTGAAAACTGCAGTAACTTCAAACCGGCACTAGGAAACAGACTGAGAAAGCAGAGAAAAAGTGTCTCCTGCAACCCGTTCCCTTGGTGCTAGATGAACGAACGTCTCTCCAGTTGCTCAGTTCTGAGAGATAAGTGTGTGTGAAAGCCGTCCTTCACCTAGCTTGTTGGGAACACAAAGTTTCTTTTCAGTTGCAAACTCCATTCCATAAATATATATGGGGTGGTACAAGCTCCATCTCGGTTTTACAGTGAAAACTGCAGGAACTTCAAACCGGCACTAGAAAACAGACTGAGAAAGCAGAGAAAAAGTGTCTCCTGCAACCCGTTCCCTTGGTGCTAGATGAACGAACGTCTCTCCACTTGCTCAGTTCTGAGAGACAATTGTGTGTGAAAGCCGTCCTTCACCTAGCTTGTTGGGAACACAAAGTTTCTTTTCAAATGCAAACTCCATTCCATACATGTATATGGGGAGGTACAAGCTCCAACTCGGTTTTACAGTGAAAACTTCAGGAACATCAAACCGGCACTAGGAAACAGACTGAGAATGCAGAGAAAAAGTGTCTCCAGCAACCCGTTCCCTTGGTGCTAGATGAACGAACGTCTCTCCACTTGCTCAGTTCTGAGAGATAAGTGTGTGTGAAAGCCGTCCTTCACCTAGCTTGTTGGGAACACAAAGATTCTTTTCAGTTGCAAACTCCATTCCATACATATATATGGGAACGTACAAGCTCCAACTCGGTTTTACAGTGAAAACTGCAGGAACTTCTAACCGGCACTAGGAAACAAACTGAGAATCCACAGTAAAAGTGTCTCTAGCAACCCGTTCCCTTGGTGCTAGATGAACGAAATTCTCTCCACTTCCTCATTTCTCAGAGATAAGTGTGTGTGAAAGCCGTAATTCACCTAGCTTGTTTGGAACACAAAGTTTATTTTCAGTTGCAAACTCCAATCCATGCATATATATGGGGAGGTACTAGCTCCAACTCGGTTTTACAGTGAAAACTGCAGGAACTTCAAACCGGCACTAGGAAACAGACTGAGAAAGGAGAGAAAAAGTGTCTCCTGTAACCCTTTCCCTTGCTGCTAGATGAACGAACGTCTCTCCACTTGCTCAGTTCTGAGAGATATGTGTGTGTGAAAGCCGTCCTTCACCTAGCTTGTTGGGAACACAAAGTTTCTTTTCAGTTGCAAACACCGTTCCATACATATATATGGGGAGATACAAGCTCCAACTCGGTTTTACAGTGAAAACTGCAGGAACTTCTAAACGGCACTAGGAAACAGACTGAGAAAGCAGAGAAAAAGTGTCTCTAGCAACCCGTTCCCTTGGTGCTAGATGAACGAAAGTCTCTCCACTTCCTCAGTTCTGAGAGATAAGTGTGTGTGAAAGCCGTCCTTCACCTAGCTTGTTTGGAACATAAAGTTTCTTTTCAGTTGCAAACTCCAATCCATGCATATATATGGGGAGGTCCTAGCTCCAAATCGGTTTTACAGTGAAAACTGCAGGAACTTCCAACCGGCACTAGGAAAAAGACTGAGAAACCAGAGTAAAAGTGTCTCCTGCAAACCGATCCCTTGGTGCTAGATGAACGAACGTCTCTCCACTTGCTCAGTTCTGAGAGATAATTGTGCGTGAAAGCCGTCCTTCACCTAGCTTGTTGGGAACACAAAGTTTCTTTTCAGTTGCAAACTCCATTCCATACATATATATGGGAAGGTACAAGCTCCATCTCGGTTTTACAGTGAAAACTGCAGGAACTTCAAACCGGCACTAGGAAACAGACTGAGAAAGCAGAGAAAAAGTGTCTCCTGCAACCCGTTCCCTTGGTGCTAGATGAACGAACGTCTCTCCACTTGCTCAGTTCTGAGAGATAAGTGTGTGTGAAAGCCGTCCTTCACCTAGCTTGTTGGGAACACAAAGTTTCTTTTCAGCTTCAAACTCCATTCCATACACATATATATGGGGAGGTACAAGCTCCATCTCGGTTTTACAGTGAAAACTGCAGGAACTTCCAACCGGCACTAGGAAACAGCCTGAGAAAGCAGAGAAATAGTGTCTCCTGCAACCCGTTCCCTTGGTGCTAGATGAACGAAAGTCTCTCCACTTGCTCAGTTCTGAGAGATAAGTGTTTTTGAAAGCCGTACTTCACCTAGCTTGTTGGGAACACAAAGTTTCTTTTCAGTTGCAAACTCCATTCCATACATATATATGGGGAGGTACAAGATCCAACTCGGTTTTACAGTGAAAACTGTAGGAACTTCCAACCGGCACTAGGAAACAGACTGAGAAAGCAGAGAAAAAGTGTCTCCTGCAACCCGTTCCCTTGGTGCTAGATGAACGAACGTCTCTGCACTTGCTCACTTCTGAGAGATAAGTGTGTGTGAAAGCCGTACTTCACCTAGCTTGTTGGGAACACAAAGTTTCTTTTCAGTTGCAAAAACCGTTCCATACATATATATGGGGAGGTACAAGCTCCAACACAATTTTACAGTGAAAACTGCAGGAACTTCAAACCGGCACTAGGAAACAGACTGAGAAAGCAGAGAAAAAGTGTCTCTAGCAACCCGTTCCCTTGGTGCTAGATGAACGAAATTCTCTCCACTTCCTCATTTCTGAGAGATAAGTGTGTGTGAAGCCGTCCTTCACATAGCTTGTTTGGAACACAAAGTTTGTTTTCAGTTGCAAACTCCAATCTATGCATATATATGGGGAGGTACGAGCTCCAACTCGGTTTTACAGTGAAAACTGCAGGAACTTCAAACCGGCACTAGGAAACAGACTGAGAAAGGAGAGAAAAAGAGTCTCCTGTAAACCTTTCCCTTGCTGCTAGATGAACGAACGTCTCTCCACTTGCTCAGTTCTGAGAGATAAGTGTGTGTGAAAGCCGTACTTCACCTAGCTTGTTGGGAACACAAAGTTTCTTTTCAGTTGCAAACACCGTTCCATACATATATATGGGGAAATACAAGCTCCAACTCGGTTTTACAGTGAAAACTGCAGGAACTTCTAAACGGCACTAGGAAACATACTGAGAAAGCAGAGAAAAAGTGTCTCTAGCAACCCGTTCCCTTGGTGCTAGATGAACGAAAGTCTCTCCACTTCCTCAGTTCTGAGAGATAAGTGTGTGTGAAAGCCGTCCTTCACCTAGCTTGTTTGGAACATAAAGTTTCTTTTCAGTTGCAAACTCCAATCCATGCATATATATGGGGAGGTCCTAGCTCCAAATCGGTTTTACAGTGAAAACTGCAGGAACTTCCAACCGGCACTAGGAAAAAGACTGAGAAACCAGAGTAAAAGTGTCTCCTGCAAACCGATCCCTTGGTGCTAGATGAACGAAAGTCTCTGCACTTGCTCACTTCTGAGAGATAAGTGTGTGTGAAAGCCGTACTTCACCTAGCTTGTTGGGAACACAAAGTTTCTTTTCAGTTGCAAAAACCGTTCCATACATATATATGGGGAGGTACAAGCTCCATCTCAATTTTACAGTGAAAACTGCAGGAACTTCAAACCGGCACTAGGAAACAGACTGAGAAAGCAGAGAAAAAGTGTCTCTAGCAACCCGTTCCCTTGGTGCTAGATGAACGAAATTCTCTCCAGTTCCTCATTTCTGAGAGATAAGTGTGTGTGAAGCCGTCCTTCACATAGCTTGTTTGGAACACAAAGTTTGTTTTCAGTTGCAAACTCCAATCTATGCATATATATGGGGAGGTACGAGCTCCAACTCGGTTTTACAGTGAAAACTGCAGGAACTTCAAACCGGCACTAGGAAACAGACTGAGAAAGGAGAGAAAAAGTGTCTCCTGTAAACCTTTCCCTTGCTGCTAGATGAACGAACGTCTCTCCACTTGCTCAGTTCTGAGAGATAAGTGTGTGTGAAAGCCGTACTTCACCTAGCTTGTTGGGAACACAAAGTTTCTTTTCAGTTGCAAACACCGTTCCATACATATATATGGGGAGATACAAGCTCCAACTCGGTTTTACAGTGAAAACTGCAGGAACTTCTAAACGGCACTAGGAAACAGACTGAGAAAGCAGAGAAAAAGTGTCTCTAGCAACCCGTTCCCTTGGTGCTAGATGAAAGAAAGTCTCTCCACTTCCTCAGTTCTGAGAGATAAGTGTGTGTGAAAGCCGTCCTTCACCTAGCTTGTTTGGAACATAAAGTTTCTTTTCAGTTGCAAACTCCAATCCATGCATATATATGGGGAGGTCCTAGCTCCAAATCGGTTTTACAGTGAAAACTGCAGGAACTTCCAACCGGCACTAGGAAAAAGACTGAGAAACCAGAGTAAAAGTGTCTCCTGCAAACCGATCCCTTGGTGCTAGATGAATGAACGTCTCTGTACATGCTCATTTCTGAGAGATAAGTGTGTGTGAAAGCCGTCCTTCACCTAGCTTGTTGGGAACACAAAGTTTCTTTTCAGTTGCAAACACCATTCCATACATATATATGGGGAGGTACAAGCTCCATCTCGGTTTTACAGTGAAAACTGCAGGAACTTCAAACTGGCACTAGAAAACAGACTGAGAAAGCAGAGAAAAAGTGTCTCCTGCAACCCGTTCCCTTGGTGCTAGATGAACGAACGTCTCTCCACTTGCTCAGTTCTGAGAGATAAGTGTGTGTGAAAGCCGTCCTTCACCTAGCTTGTTGGGAACACAAAGTTTCTTTTCAGATGCAAACTCCATTCCATACATGTATATGGGGAGGTACTAGCTCCAACTCGGTTTTACAGTGAAAACTGCAGGAACTTCAAACCGGCACTAGGAAACAGACTGAGAAAGGAGAGAAAAAGTGTCTCCTGTAAACCTTTCCATTGCTGCTAGATGAACGAACGTCTCTCCACTTGCTCAGTTCTGAGAGATAAGTGTGTGTGAAAGCCGTACTTCACCTAGCTTGTTGGGAACACAAAGTTTCTTTTCAGTTGCAAACATCGTTCCATACATATATATGGGGAGATACAAGCTCCAACTCGGTTTTACAGTGAAAACTGCAGGAACTTCCAACCGGCACTAGGAAAAAGACTGAGAAACCAGAGTAAAAGTGTCTCCTGCAAACCGATCCCTTGGTGCTAGATGAACGAACGTCTCTGCACTTGCTCACTTCTGAGAGATAAGTGTGTGTGAAAGCCGTACTTCACCTAGCTTGTTGGGAACACAAAGTTTCTTTTCAGTTGCAAAAACCATTCCATACATATATATGGGGAGGTACAAGCTCCAACTCAATTTTACAGTGAAAACTGCAGGAACTTCAAACCGGCACTAGGAAACAGACTGAGAAAGCAGAGAAAAAGTGTCTCTAGCAACCCGTTCCCTTGGTGCTAGATGAACGAAATTCTCTCCACTTCCTCATTTCTGAGAGATAAGTGTGTGTGAAGCCGTCCTTCACATAGCTTGTTTGGAACACAAAGTTTGTTTTCAGTTGCAAACTCCAATCTATGCATATATATGGGGAGGTACGAGCTCCAACTCGGTTTTACAGTGAAAACTGCAGGAACTTCAAACCGGCACTAGGAAACAGACTGAGAAAGGAGAGAAAAAGTGTCTCCTGTAAACCTTTCCCTTGCTGCTAGATGAACGAACGTCTCTGCACTTGCTCACTTCTGAGAGATAAGTGTGTGTGAAAGCCGTACTTCACCTAGCTTGTTGGGAACACAAAGTTTCTTTTCAGTTGCAAACACCGTTCCATACATATATATGGGGAGATACAAGCTCCAACTCGGTTTTACAGTGAAAACTGCAGGAACTTCTAAACGGCACTAGGAAACAGACTGAGAAAGCAGAGAAAAAGTGTCTCTAGCAACCCGTTCCCTTGGTGCTAGATGAACGAAAGTCTCTCCACTTCCTCAGTTCTGAGAGATAAGTGTGTGTGAAAGCCGTCCTTCACCTAGCTTGTTTGGAACATAAAGTTTCTTTTCAGTTGCAAACTCCAATCCATGCATATATATGGGGAGGTCCTAGCTCCAAATCGGTTTTACAGTGAAAACTGCAGGAACTTCCAACCGGCACTAGGAAAAAGACTGAGAAACCAGAGTAAAAGTGTCTCCTGCAAACCGATCCCTTGGTGCTAGATGAATGAACGTCTCTGTACATGCTCATTTCTGAGAGATAAGTGTGTGTGAAAGCCGTCCTTCACCTAGCTTGTTGGGAACACAAAGTTTCTTTTCAGTTGCAAACTCCATTCCATACACATATATATGGGGAGGTACAAGCTCCATCTCGGTTTTACAGTGAAAACTGCAGGAACTTCCAACCGGCACTAGGAAACAGACTGAGAAAGCAGAGAAAAAGTGTCTCCTGCAACCCGTTCCCTTGGTGCTAGATGAACGAAAGTCTCTCCACTTGCTCAGTTCTGAGAGATAAGTGTTTTTGAAAGCCGTCCTTCACCTAGCTTGTTGGGAACACAAAGTTTCTTTTCAGTTGCAAACTCCATTCCATACATATATATGGGGAGGTACAAGATCCAACTCGGTTTTACAGTGAAAACTGCAGGAAATTCCAACCGGCACTAGGAAACAGACTGAGGAAGCAGAGAAAAAGTGTCTCCTGCAACCCGTTCCCTTGGTGCTAGATGAACGAACGTCTCTGCACTTGCTCACTTCTGAGAGATAAGTGTGTGTGAAAGCCGTACTTCACCTAGCTTGTTGGGAACACAAAGTTTCTTTTCAGTTGCAAAAACCGTTCCATACATATATATGGGGAGGTACAAGCTCCAACTCAATTTTACAGTGAAAACTGCAGGAACTTCAAACCGGCACTAGGAAACAGACTGAGAAACAGAGAAAAAGTGTCTCTAGCAACCCGTTCCCTTGGTGCTAGATGAACGAAATTCTCTCCACTTCCTCATTTCTGAGAGATAAGTGTGTGTGAAGCCGTCCTTCACATAGCTTGTTTGGAACACAAAGTTTGTTTTCAGTTGCAAACTCCAATCTATGCATATATATGGGGAGGTACGAGCTCCAACTCGGTTTTACAGTGAAAACTGCAGGAACTTCAAACCGGCACTAGGAAACAGACTGAGAAAGGAGAGAAAAAGTGTCTCCTGTAAACCTTTCCCTTGCTGCTAGATGAACGAACGTCTCTCCACTTGCTCAGTTCTGAGAGATAAGTGTGTGTGAAAGCCGTACTTCACCTAGCTTGTTGGGAACACAAAGTTTCTTTTCAGTTGCAAACACCGTTCCATACTTATATATATGGGGAGGTACAAGCTCCAACTCGGTTTTACAGTGAAAAATGCAGGAACTTCTAAACGGCACTAGGAAACAGACTGAGAAAGCAGAGAAAAGGTGTCTCTAGCAACCCGTTCCCTTGGTGCTAGATGAACGAAAGTCTCTCCACTTCCTCAGTTCTGAGAGATAAGTGTGTGTGAAAGCCGTCCTTCACCTAGCTTGTTTGGAACATAAAGTTTCTTTTCAGTTGCAAACTCCAATCCATGCATATATATGGGGAGGTCCTAGCTCCAAATCGCTTTTACAGTGAAAACTGCAGGAACTTCCAACCGGCACTAGGAAAAAGACTGAGAAACCAGAGTAAAAGTGTCTCCTGCAAACCGATCACTTGGTGCTAGATGAACGAATGTCTCTGCACTTGCTCACTTCTGAGAGATAAGTGTGTGTGAAAGCCGTACTTCACCTAGCTTGTTGGGAACACAAAGTTTCTTTTCAGTTGCAAAAACCGTTCCATACATATATATGGGGAGGTACAAGCTCCAACACAATTTTACAGTGAAAACTGCAGGAACTTCAAACCGGCACTAGGAAACAGACTGAGAATGCAGAGAAAAAGTGTCTCTAGCAACCCGTTCCCTTGGTGCTAGATGAACGAAATTCTCTCCACTTCCTCATTTCTGAGAGATAAGTGTGTGTGAAGCCGTCCTTCACATAGCTTGTTTGGAACACAAAGTTTGTTTTCAGTTGCAAACTCCAATCCATGCATATATATGGGGAGGTACGAGCTCCAACTCGGTTTTACAGTGAAAACTGCAGGAACTTCAAACCGGCACTAGGAAACAGACTGAGAAAGGAGAGAAAAAGTGTCTCCTGTAAACCTTTCCCTTGCTGCTAGATGAACGAACGTCTCTCCACTTGCTCAGTTCTGAGAGATAAGTGTGTGTGAAAGCCGTACTTCACCTAGCTTGTTGGGAACACAAAGTTTCTTTTCAGTTGCAAACACCGTTCCATACATATATATGGGGAGATACAAACTCCAACTCGGTTTTACAGTGAAAACTGCAGGAACTTCTAAACGGCACTAGGAAACAGACTGAGAAAGCAGAGAAAAAGTGTCTCTAGCAACCCGTTCCCTTGGTGCTAGATGAACGAAAGTCTCTCCACTTCCTCAGTTCTGAGAGATAAGTGTGTGTGAAAGCCGTCCTTCACCTAGCTTGTTTGGAACATAAAGTTTCTTTTCAGTTGCAAACTCCAATCCATGCATATATATGGGGAGGTCCTAGCTCCAAATCGGTATTACAGTGAAAACTGCAGGAACTTCCAACCGGCACTAGGAAAAAGACTGAAGAACCAGAGTAAAAGTGTCTCCTGCAAACCGATCCCTTGGTGCTAGATGAACGAACGTCTCTGCACTTGCTCACTTCTGAGAGATAAGTGTGTGTGAAAGCCGTACTTCACCTAGCTTGTTGGGAACACAAAGTTTCTTTTCAGTTGCAAAAACCGTTCCATACATATATATGGGGAGGTACAAGCTCCAACTCAATTTTACAGTGAAAACTGCAGGAACTTCAAACCGGCACTAGGAAACAGACTGAGAAAGCAGAGAAAAAGTGTCTCTAGCAACCCGTTCCCTTGGTGCTAGATGAACGAAATTCTCTCCACTTCCTCATTTCTGAGAGATAAGTGTGTGTGAAGCCGTCCTTCACATAGCTTGTTTGGAACACAAAGTTTGTTTTCAGTTGCAAACTCCAATCTATGCATATATATGGGGAGGTACGAGGTCCAACTCGGTTTTACAGTGAAAACTGCAGGAACTTCAAACCGGCACTAGGAAACAGACTGAGAAAGGAGAGAAAAAGTGTCTCCTGTAAACCTTTCCCTTGCTGCTAGATGAACGAACGTCTCTCCACTTGCTCAGTTCTGACAGATAAGTGTGTGTGAAAGCCGTACTTCACCTAGCTTGTTGGGAACACAAAGTTTCTTTTCAGTTGCAAACACTGTTCCATACATATATATGGGGAGATACAAGCTCCAACTCGGTTTTACAGTGAAAACTGCAGGAACTTCTAAACGGCACTAGGAAACAGACTGAGAAAGCAGAGAAAAAGTGTCTCTAGCAACCCGTTCCCTTGGTGCTAGATGAACGAAAGTCTGTCCACTTCCTCAGTTCTGAGAGATAAGTGTGTGTGAAAGCCGTCCTTCACCTAGCTTGTTTGGAACATAAAGTTTCTTTTCAGTTGCAAACTCCAATCCATGCATATATATGGGGAGGTCCTAGCTCCAAATCGGTTTTACAGTGAAAACTGCAGGAACTTCCAACCGGCACTAGGAAAAAGACTGAGAAACTAGAGTAAAAGTGTCTCCTGCAAACCGATCCCTTGGTGCTAGATGAACGAACGTCTCTGCACTTGCTCACTTCTGAGAGATAAGTGTGTGTGAAAGCCGTACTTCACCTAGCTTGTTGGGAACACAAAGTTTCTTTTCAGTTGCAAAAACCGTTCCATACATATATATGGGGAGGTACAAGCTCCAACTCAATTTTACAGTGAAAACTGCAGGAACTTCAAACCGGCACTAGGAAACAGACTGAGAAAGCAGAGAAAAAGTGTCTCTAGCAACCCGTTCCCTTGGAGCTAGATGAACGAAATTCTCTCCACTTCCTCATTTCTGAGAGATAAGTGTGTGTGAAGCCGTCCTTCACATAGCTTGTTTGGAACACAAAGTTTGTTTTCAGTTGCAAACTCCAATCCATGCATATATATGGGGAGGTACGAGCTCCAACTCGGTTTTACAGTGAAAACTGCAGGAACTTCAAACCGGCACTAGGAAACAGACTGAGAAAGCAGAGAAAAAGTGTCTCCTGTAAACCTTTCCCTTGCTGCTAGATGAACGAACGTCTCTCCACTTGCTCAGTTCTGACAGATAAGTGTGTGTGAAAGCCGTACTTCACCTAGCTTGTTGGGAACACAAAGTTTCTTTTCAGTTGCAAACACTGTTCCATACATATATATATTGGGAGATACAAGCTCCAACTCGGTTTTACAGTGAAAACTGCAGGAACTTCTAAACGGCACTAGGAAACAGACTGAGAAAGCAGAGAAAAAGTGTCTCTAGCAACCCGTTCCCTTGGTGCTAGATGAACGAAAGTCTCTCCACTTCCTCAGTTCTGAGAGATAAGTGTGTGTGAAAGCCGTCCTTCACCTAGCTTGTTGGGAACACAAAGTTTCTTTTCAGTTGCAAACTCCATTCCATACATATATATGGGGAGGTACAAGCTCCATCTCGGTTTTACAGTGAAAACTGCAGGAACTTCAAACCGGCACTAGAAAAAAGACTGAGAAAGCAGAGAAAAAGTGTCTCCTGCAACCCGTTCCCTTGGTGCTAGATGAACGAACGTCTCTCCACTTGCTCAGTTCTGAGAGATAAGTGTGTGTGAAAGCCGTCCTTCACCTAGCTTGTTGGGAACACAAAGTTTCTTTTCAGATGCAAACTCCATTCCATACTTGTATATGGGGAGGTACTAGCTCCAACTCTGTTTTACAGTGAAAACTGCAGGAACTTCAAACCGACACTAGGAAACAGACTGAGAAAGCAGAGAAAAAGTGTCTCCTGCAACCCGTTCCCTTGGTGCTAGATGAACGAACGTCTCTCCACTTGCTCAGTTCTGAGAGATAAGTGTGTGTGAAAGCCGTCCTTCACCTAGCTTGTTGGGAACACAAAGTTTCTTTTCAGTTGCAAACTCCATTCCATACATATATATGGGGAGGTACAAGCTCCATCTCGGTTTTACAGTGAAAACTGCAGGAACTTCAAACCGGCACTAGGAAACAGACTGAGAAAGCAGAGAAAAAGTGTCTCCTGCAACCCGTTCCCTTGGTGCTAGATGAACGAACGTCTCTCCACTTGCTCAGTTCTGAGAGATAAGTGTGTGTGAAAGCCGTCCTTCACCTAGCTTTTTGGGAACACAAAGTTTCTGTTCGGTTGCAAACTGCATTCCTTACATGTATATGGGGAGGTCCTAGCTCCAACTCGGTTTTACAGTGAAAACTGCAGGAACTTCCAACCGGCACTAGGAAACAGACTGAGAAACCAGAGTAAAAGTGTCTCCTGAAAACCGATCCCTTGGTGCTAGATGAATGAACGTCTCTGTACATGCTAATTTCTGAGAGATAAGTGTGTGTGAAAGCCGTCCTTCACCAAGCTTGTTGGGAACACAAACTTTCTTTTCAGTTGCAAACTCCATTCCATACATATATATGGTGAGGTACAAGCTCCAACTCGGTTTTACAGTGAAAAAGGTAGGAACTTCCAACCGGCACTAGGAAACAGACTGAGGAAACAGAGAAAAAGTGTCTCCTGTAACCCTTTCCCTTGCTGCTTGATGAACGAACGTCTCTCCACTTGCTCAGTTCTGAGGGTTAAGTGTGTGTGAAAGCCGTCCTTCACCTAGCATGTTGGGAACACAAAGTTTCTTTTCAGTTGCAAACACCGTTCCATAAATATATATGGGGAGGTACAAGCTGCAAATCGGTTTTACAGTGAAAACTGCAGGAACTTCTAACCGGCACTAGGAAACAGACTGAGATAGCAGAGAAAAAGTTTCTCCTGAAACCCGTTCCCTTGGTGCTAGATGAACGAACGTCTCTCCACTTGCTCAGTTCTGAGAGATAAGTGTGTGTTAAAGCCGTCCTTCACTTAGCTTGTTGGGAACACAATGTTTTTTTTCAGTTGCAAACTCCATTCCATACATGTATATGGGAAGGTACTAGCTCCAACTCGGTTTTACAGTGAAAACTGCAGGAAATGCAAACCGGCACTAGGAAACAGACTGAGAAAGCAGAGAAAAAGTGTCTCCTGCAACCCGTTCCCTTGGTACTAGATGAACGAACGTCTCTCCATTTGCTCAGTTCTGAGAGTTAAGTGTGTGTGAAAGCCGTCCTTCACCTAGCTTGTTGGGAACACAAAGTTTCTTTTCAGTTGCAAAATCCATTCCATACTTATATAAGGGGAGGTGCAAGCTCCATCTCGGTTTTACAGTGAAAACTGCAGGAACTTCAAACCGGCACTAGAAAACAGACTAAGAAAGCAGAGAAAAAGTGTCTCCTGCAACCCGTTCCATTGGTGCTAGATGAACGAACGTCTCTCCACTTGCTCAGTTCTGAGAGATAAGTGTGTGTGAAAGCAGTCCTTCATCTAGCTTGTTGGGAACACAAAGTTTCTTTTCAGATGCAAACTCCATTCCATACATGTATATGGGGAGGTACTAGCTCCAACTCGGTTTTACAGTGAAAACTGCAGGAACTTCAAACCGGCACTAGGAAACAGACTGAGAAAGCATAGAAAAAGTGTCACCTGCAACCCGTTCCCTTGGTGCTAGATGAACGAACGTCTCTCCACTTGCTCATTTCTGAGAGATAATTGTGTGTGAAAGCCGTCCTTCACCTAGCTTGTTGGGAACACAAAGTTTCTTTTCAGTTGCAAACTCCATTCCATACATATATATGGGGAGGTACAAGCTCCAACTCGGTTTTACAGTGAAAACTGCAGTAACTTCAAACCGGCACTAGGAAACAGACTGAGAAAGCAGAGAAAAAGTGTCTCCTGCAACCCGTTCCCTTGGTGCTAGATGAACGAACGTCTCTCCACTTGCTCAGTTCTGAGAGATAAGTGTGTGTGAAAGCCGTCCTTCACCTAGCTTGTTGGGAACACAAAGTTTCTTTTCAGTTGCAAACTCCATTCCATACATATATATGGGGTGGTACAAGCTCCATCTCGGTTTTACAGTGAAAACTGCAGGAACTTCAAACCGGCACTAGAAAACAGACTGAGAAAGCAGAGAAAAAGTGTCTCCTGCAACCCGTTCCCTTGGTGCTAGATGAACGAACGTCTCTCCACTTGCTCAGTTCTGAGAGACAATTGTGTGTGAAAGCCGTCCTTCACCTAGCTTGTTGGGAACACAAAGTTTCTTTTCAGATGCAAACTCCATTCCATACATGTATATGGGGAGGTACAAGCTCCAACTCGGTTTTACAGTGAAAACTGCAGGAACTTCAAACCGGCACTAGGAAACAGACTGAGAATGCAGAGAAAAAGTGTCTCCTGTAACCCGTTCCCTTGGTGCTAGATGAACGAACGTCTCTCCACTTGCTCATTTCTGAGAGATAATTGTGTGTGAAAGCCGTCCTTCACCTAGCTTGTTGGGAACACAAAGTTTCTTTTCAGTTGCAAACTGCATTCCATACATATATATGGGAAGGTACAAGCTCCATCTCGGTTTTACAGTGAAAACTGCAGGAACTTCAAACCGGCACTAGGAAACAGACTGAGAAAGCAGAGAAAAAGTGTCTCCTGCAACCCGTTCCCTTGGTGCTAGATGAACGAACGTCTCTCCACTTGCTCAGTTCTGAGAGATAAGTGTGTGTGAAAGCCGTCCTTCACCTAGCTTGTTGGAAACACAAAGTTTCTTTTCAGTTGCAAACTGCATTCCTTACATGTATATGGGGAGTTACTAGCTCCAACTCGGTTTTACAGTGAAAACTGCAGGAACTTCAAACCGGCACTAGGAAACAGACTGAGAAAGTAGACAAAAAGTGTCTCCTGCAACCCATTCCCTTGGTGCTAGATAAACGAACGTCTCTCCACTTGCTCAGTTCTGAGAGATAAGTGTGTGTGAAAGCCGTCCTTCACCTTGCTTGTTGGGAACACAAAGTTTCTTTTCAGTTGCAAACTCCATTCCATACACATATATATGTGGAGGTACTAGCTCCAACTCGGTTTTACAGTGAAAATTGCAGGAACTTCCAACCGGCACTAGGAAACAGACTGAGGAAGCAGAGAAAAAGTGTCTCCTGCAACCCGTTCCCATGGTGCTAGATGAACGAACGTCTCTCCACTTGCTCAGTTCTGAGAGATAAGTGTGTGTGAAAGCCGTACTTCTCCTAGCTTGTTGGGAACACAAAGTTTCTTTTCAGTTGCAAACACCGTTCCATACATATATATGGGAAGGTACAAGCTCCAACTCGGTTTTACAGTGAAAACTGCAGGAACTTCTAAACGGCACTAGGAAACAAACTGAGAATCCACAGTAAAAGTGTCACTAGCAACCCGTTCCCTTGGTGCTAGATGAACGAAATTCTCTCCACTTCCTCATTTCTCAGAGATAAGTGTGTGTGAAAGCCGTAATTCACCTAGCTTGTTTGGAACACTAAGTTTATTTTCAGTTGCAAACTCCAATCCATGCATATATATGGGGAGGTACGAGCTCCAACTCGGTTTTACAGTGAAAACTGCAGGAACTTCAAACCGGCACTAGGAAACAGACTGAGAAAGGAGAGAAAAAGTGTCTCCTGTAACCCTTTCCCTTGCTGCTAGATGAACGAACGTCTCTCCACTTGCTCAGTTCTGAGAGATAAGTGTGTGTGAAAGCCGTACTTCACCTAGCTTTTTGGGAACACAAAGTTTCTTTTCAGTTGCAAACACCGTTCCATACATATATATGGGGAGATACAAGCTCCAACTCGGTTTTACAGTGAAAACTGCAGGAACTTCTAAACGGCACTAGGAAACAGACTGAGAAAGCAGAGAAAAAGTGTCTCTAGCAACCCGTTCCCTTGGTGCTAGATGAACGAAAGTCTCTCCACTTCCTCAGTTCTGAGAGATAAGTGTGTGTGAAAGCCGTACTTCACCTAGCTTGTTTGGAACATAAAGTTTCTTTTCAGTTGCAAACTCCAATCCATGCATATATATGGGGAGGTCCTAGCTCCAAATCGGTTTTACAGTGAAAACTGCAGGAACTTCCAACCGGCACTAGGAAAAAGACTGAGAAACCAGAGTAAAAGTGTCTCCTGCAAACCGATCCCTTGGTGCTAGATGAATGAACGTCTCTGTACATGCTCATTTCTGAGAGATAAGTGTGTGTGAAAGCCGTCCTTCACCTAGCTTGTTGGGAACACAAAGTTTCTTTTCAGTTGCAAACTCCATTCCATACATATATATGGGGAGGTACAAGCTCCATCTCGGTTTTACAGTGAAAACTGCAGGAACTTCAAACCGGCACTAGGAAACAGACTGAGAAAGTAGAAAAAAAGTGTCTCCTGCAACCCATTCCCTTGGTGCTAGATAAACGAACGTCTCTCCACTTGCTCAGTTCTGAGAAATAAGTGTGTGTGAAAGCCGTCCTTCACCTTGCTTGTTGGGAACACAAAGTTTCTTTTCAGTTGCAAACTCCATTCCATACACATATATATGGGGAGGTACTAGCTCCAACTCGGTTTTACAGTGAAAATTGCAGGAACTTCCAACCGGCACTAGGAAACAGACTGAGGAAGCAGAGAAAAAGTGTCTCCTGCAACCCGTTCCCATGGTGCTAGATGAACGAACGTCTCTCCACTTGCTCAGTTCTGAGAGATAAGTGTGTGTGAAAGCCGTCCTTCACCTAGCTTGTTGGGAACACAAGGTTTCTTTTCAGTTGCAAACACCGTTCCATACATATATATGGGGAGGTACAAGCTCCAACTCGGTTTTACAGTGAAAACTGCAGGAACTTCTAACCGGCACTAGGAAACAAACTGAGAATCCACAGTAAAAGTGTCTCTAGCAACCCGTTCCCTTGGTGCTAGATGAACGAAATTCTCTCCACTTCCTCATTTCTCAGAGATAAGTGTGTGTGAAAGCCGTAATTCACCTAGCTTGTTTGGATCACAAAGTTTATTTTCAGTTGCAAACTCCAATCCATGCATATATATGGGGAGGTACGAGCTCCAACTCGGTTTTACAGTGAAAACTGCAGGAACTTCAAACCGGCAATAGGAAACATACTGAGAAACCAGAGTAAAGTTTCTCCTGCAACCCGTTCCATTGGTGCTAGATGAACGAACGTCTCTGTACATGCTCCTTTCTGAGAGATAAGTGTGTGTGAAAGCCGTCCTTCACCTAGCTTGTTGGGAGCACAAAGTTTCTTTTCAGTTGCAAACACCGTTCCATATATATATAAGGGGAGGTATAAGCTCCAAATCGGTTTTACAGTGAAAACTGCAGGAACTTCAAACCGGCTCTAGGAAACAGACTGAGATAGCAGAGAAAAAGTGTCTCCTGCAACCCGTTCCCTTGGTGCTAGATGAAAGAACGTCTCTGTACATGCTCAGTTCTGAGAGATATGTGTGTGTGAAAGCCGTCCTTCACCTAGCTTGTTGGGAACACAAAGTTTCTTTTCAGTTGCAAACTCCAATCCATGCATATATATGGGGAGGTACTAGCTCCAACTCGTTTTTCAGTGAAAACTGCAGGATCTTCAAACCGGCACTAGGAAACAGACTGAGAAACCAGAGTAAAGTTTCTCCTGCAACTCGTTCCCTTGGCGCTAGATGAACGAACGTCTCTGTTCATGCTCATTTCTGAGAGATAAGTGTGTGTGAAAGCCGTCCTTCACCTATCTTGTTTGTAACACAAAGTTTCTTTTCAGTTGCAAACTCCATTCCATACATATATTTAGGGAGGTACAAGCTCCAACTCGGTTTTACAGTGAAAACTGCAGGAACTTCAAACCGGCACTAGGAAACAGACTGAGAAAGCAGACTAAAAGTGTCTCCTGCAAACCGTTCCATTGGTGCTAGGTGAATGAACGTCTCTGTACATGCTCATTTATGAAAGATAAGTGTGTGTGAAAGCCGTCTTTCAACAAGCTTCTTGGGAACACAAAGTCTCTTTTCAGTTGCAAACTCCATTCCATACATATATATGGGGATGTACAAGCTCCAACTCGGTTTTACAGTGAAAACTGCAGGAACTTCAAACCGGCACTAGGAAGCAGACTGAGAAAGCAGAGAAAAAGTGTCTCTAGCAACACGTTCCCTTGGTGCTAGATGAACGAAAGTCTCTCCAGTTCCTCAGTTCTGCGAGATAATTGTGTGTGAAAGCCGTCCTTCACCTAGCTTGTTGGGAACACAAAGTTCCTTTTCAGTTGCAAACTCCATTCCATACATATATATGGGGAGGTACAAGCTCCAACTCGGTTTTACAGTGAAAACTGCAGGAACTTCAAACCGGCACTAGGAAACAGACTGAGAAAGCAGGGAAAAATTTTCTCCTGCCACCCGTTCCCTTGGTGCTAGATGAACGAACGTCTCTCCACTTGCTCAGTTCTGAGAGATAAGTGTGTGTGAAAGCCGTCCTTCACCTAGCTTGTTGGGAACACAAAGTTTCTTTTCAGTTGCAAACACCGTTCCATACATATATATGGGGAGGTATAAGCTGCAAATCGGTTTTACAGTGAAAACTGCAGGAAGTTCAAACCGGCACTAGGAAAAAGACTGAGAAAGCAGAGAAAAAGTGTCTCCTGCAACCCGTTCCCTTGGTGCTACATGAACGAACGTCTCTCCACTTGCTCAGTTCTGAGAGATAAGTGTGTGTGAAAGCCGTCCTTCACCTAGCTTGTTTGTAACACAAAGTTTCTTTTCAGTCGCAAACTCCATTCCATACATATATATAGGGAGGTACAAGCTCCAACTCGGTTTAACAGTGAAAACTGTTGGAACTTCAAACCGTCACTAGAAAACAGACTGAGAAAGCAGAGAAAAAGTGTCTCCTGCCACCCGTTCCCTTGGTGCTAGATGAACGAACGTCTCTCCACTTGCTCAGTTCTGAGAGGTAAGTGTGTGTGAAAGTCGTCCTTCACCTAGCTTGTTGGGAACACAAAGTTTCTTTTCAGTTGCAAACACCGTTCCATACATATATATGGGGAGGTACAAGCTGCAAATGGGTTTTACAGTGAAAACTGCAGGAAGTTCAAACCGGCACTAGGAAAAAGACTGAGAAAACAGAGAAAAAGTGTCTCCTGCAACCCGTTCCCTTGGTGCTAGATGAACGAACGTCTCTCCACTTGCTCAGTTCTGAGAGATAATTGTGTGTGAAAGCCGTCCTTCACCTAGCTTGTTTGTAACACAAAGTTTCTTTTCAGTTGCAAACTCCATTCCATACATATATATAGGGAGGTACAAGCTCCAACTCGGTTTTACAGTGAAAACTGCAGGAACATCAAACCGGCACTAGGAAACAGACTGAGAAAGCAGAGAAAAAGTGTCTCCTGCAAAAAGTTCCCTTGGTGCTAGATGAATGAACGTCTCTGTACATGCTCATTTCTGAGAGATAACTGTGTGTGAAAGCCGTCCTTCAACAAGCTTGTTGGGAACACAAAGTCTCTTTTCAGTTGCAAACACCGTTCCATACATATATATGGGGAGGTACAAGCTGCAAATCGGTTTTACAGTGAAAACTGCAGGAACTTCAAACCGGCACTAGGAAAAAGACTGAGAAAGCAGAGAAAAAGTGACTCCTGCAACCCGTTCCCTTGGTGCTAGATGAACGAACGTCTCTCCACTTGCTCAGTTCTGAGAGATAAGTGTGTGTGAAAGCCGTCCTTCACCTAGCTTGTTGGGAACACAAAGTTTCTTTTCAGATGCAAACTCCATTACATACATGTATATGGGGAGGTACTAGCTCCAACTCGGTTTTACAGTGAAAACTGCAGGAACTTCAAACCGGCACTAGGAAAAAGACTGCGAAAGCAGTGAAAAAGTGTCTCCTGCAACCCGTTCCCTTGGTGCTAGATGAACGAACGTCTCTCCACTTGCTCAGTTCTGAGAGATAAGTGTGTGTGAAAGCCGTCCTTCACGTAGCTTGTTGGGAACACAAAGTTTCTTTTCAGTTGCAAACTCCATTCCATACATATATACGGGGAGGTACAAGCTCCACTTCGGTTTTACAGTGAAAACTGCAGGAACTTCAAACCGGCACTAGGAAACAGACTGAGAAAGCAGAGAAAAAGTGTCTCCTGCAACCCGTTCTTTTGGTGCAAGATGAACTAACGTCTCTCCACTTGCTCAGTTCTGAGAGATAAGTGTGTGTGAAAGCCGTCCTTCACCTAGCTTGTTGGGAACACAAAGTTTCTTTTCAGTTGCAAACTCCATTCCATACACATATATATGTGGAGGTACTAGCTCCAACTCGGTTTTACAGTGAAAACTGCTGGAACTTCAAACTGGCACTAGGAAACAGACTGAGAAAGTAGAGAAAAAGTGTCTCCTGCAACCCGTTCACTTGGTGCTAGATGAATGAACGTCTCTCCACTTGCTCATTTCTCAGAGATAAGTGTGTGTGAAAGCCGCCCTTCACCTAGCTTGTTGGGAACACAAAGTTTCTTTTCAGTTGCAAACTCCATTCCATACATATATATGGGGAGGGCCAAGCTCCAACCCGGTTTTACAGTGAAAACTGCAGGAACTTCCAACCGGCACTAGGAAACAGACTGAGAAAGCAGAAAAATTGTCTCCTGCAAACCGTTCACTTGGTGCTAGATGAACGAACGTCTCTCCACTTGCTAAGTTTTGAGAGATAAGTGTGTGTGAAAGCCGTCCTTCACCTAGCTTGTTGGGAACACAAAGTTTCTTTTCAGTTGCAAACTCCATTCCATACATATATTTGGGGAGGTACAAGCTCCAACTCGGTTTTACAGTGAAAACTGCAGGAACTTCAAACCGGCACTAGGAAACAGACTGAGAAACCAGAGTAAAGTTTCTCCTGCAACTCGTTCCCTTGGTGCTAGATGAACGAACGTCTCTGTACATGCTCATTTCTGAGAGATAAGTGTGTGTGAAAGCCGTCCTTCACGTAGCTTGTTGGGAACACAAAGTTTCTTTTCAGTTGCAAACTCCATTCCATACATATATATGGGGAGGTACAAGCTCCATTTCGGTTTTACAGTGAAAACTGCAGGAACTTCAAACTGGCACTAGGAAACAGACTGAGATAGCAGAGAAAAGTGTCTCCTGCAACCCGTTCCCTTGGTGCTAGATGAACTAACGTCTCTCTACTTGCTCAGTTCTGAGAGGTAAGTGTGTGTGAAAGCCGACCTTCACCTAGCTTGTTTGTAACACAAAGTTTCTTTTCAGTTGCAAACTCCATTCCATACACATATATATGGGGAGGTACTAGCTCCAACTCGGTTTTACAGTGAAAACTGCTGGAACTTCAAACCGGCACTAGGAAACAGACTGAGAAAGCAGAGAAAAAGTGTCTCCTGCAACACTTTCCCTTGGTGCTAGATGAATGAACGTCTCTCCACTTGCTCATTTCTCAGAGATAAGTGTGTGTGAAAGCCGTACTTCACCTAGCATGTTGGGAACCCAAAGCTTCTTTTCAGTTGCAAACTCCATTCCATACATATATATGGGGAGGTACAAGCTCCAACTCGGTTTTACAGTGAAAACTGCAGGAACTTCCAACCGGCACTAGGAAACAGACTGAGAAAGCAGAGAAAAAGTGTCTCCTGCAACCCGTTCCTTTGGTGCTAGATGAACGAACGTCTCTCCACTTGCTCAGTTCTGAGAGATAAGTGTGTGTGGAAGCCGTCCTTCAACTAGCTTGTTGGGAACACAAAGTTTCTTTTCAGTGGCAAACTCCATTCCATACATATATATGGGGAGGTACAAGCTCCATCTCGGTTTTACAGTGAAAACTGCAGGAACTTCAAACCGGCACTAGGAAACAGACTGAGAAAGCAGAGAAAAAGTTCTCCTGCAACCCGTTTCCATGGTGATAGATGAACGAACGTCTCTCCACTTGCTCAGTTCTGAGATATAAGTGTGTGTGAAAGCCGTCCTTCACCTAGCTTGTTGGGAACACAAAGTTTCTTTTCAGTTGCAAACTCCATTCCATACATATATATGGGGAGGTGCAAGCTCCATTTCGGTTTTACAGTGAAAACTGCAGGAACTTCAAACCGGCACTAGGAAACAGACTGAGATAGCAGAGAAAAGTGTCTCCTGCAACCCGTTCCCTTGGTGCTAGATGAACGAACGTCTCTCCACTTGCTCAGTTCTGAGGGATAAGTGTGTGTGAAAGCCGTCCTTCAAGTAGCTTGTTGGGAACACAAAGTTTCTTTTCAGTTGCAAACTCCATTCCGTACATATATACGGGGAGGTACAAGCTCCACTTCGGTTTTACAGTGAAAACTGCAGGAACTTCAAACCGGCACTAGGAAACAGACTGAGAAAGCAGAGAAAAAGTGTCTCCTGCAACCCGTTCTTTTGGTGCAAGATGAACTAACGTCTCTCCACTTGCTCAGTTCTGAGAGATAAGTGTGTGTGAAAGCCGTCCTTCACCTAGCTTGTTGGGAACACAAAGTTTCTTTTCAGTTGCAAACTCCATTCCATACACATATACATGTGGAGGTACTAGCTCCAACTCGGTTTTACAGTGAAAACTGCTGGAACTTCAAACTGGCACTAGGAAACAGACTGAGAAAGTAGAGAAAAAGTGTCTCCTGCAACCCGTTCCCTTGGTGCTAGATGAATGAACGTCTCTCCACTTGCTCATTTCTCAGAGATAAGTGTGTGTGAAAGCCGCCCTTCACCTAGCTTGTTGGGAACACAAAGTTTCTTTTCAGTTGCAAACTCCATTCCATACATATATATGGGGAGGTACAAGCTCCAACCCGGTTTTACAGTGAAAACTGCAGGAACTTCCAACAGGCACTAGGAAACAGACTGAGAAAGCAGAAAAATTGTCTCCTGCAAACCGTTCACTTGGTGCTAGATGAACGAACGTCTCTCCACTTGCTAAGTTTTGAGAGATAAGTGTGTGTGAAAGCCGTCCTTCACCTAGCTTGTTGGGAACACAAAGTTTCTTTTCAGTTGCAAACTCCATTCCATACATATATTTTGGGAGGTACAAGCTCCATCTCGGTTTTACAGTGAAAACTGCAGGAACTTCAAACCGACACTAGGAAACATACTGAGAATCCACAGTAAAAGTGTCTCTAGCAACCCGTTCCCTTGGTGCTAGATGAACGAAATTCTCTCCACTTCCTCATTTCTCAGAGATATGTGTGTGTGAAAGCCGACCTTCATCTAGCTTGTTTGGAACACAAAGTTTCTTTTCTGTTGCAAACTCCAATCCATGCATATATATGGGGATGTACTAGCTCCAACTCGGTTTTACAGTGAAAACTGCAGGAACTTCAAACCGGCACTAGGAAACAGACTGAGAAACCAGAGTAAAGTTTCTCCTGCAACTCGTTCCCTTGGTGCTAGATGAACGAACGTCTCTGTACATGCTCATTTCTGAGAGATAAGTGTGTGTGAAAGCCGTCCTTCACGTAGCTTGTTGGGAACACAAAGTTTCTTTTCAGTTGCAAACTCCATTCCATACATATATATGGGGAGGTACAAGCTCCATTTCGGTTTTACAGTGAAAACTGCAGGAACTTCAAACCGGCACTAGGAAACAGACTGAGATAGCAGAGAAAAGTGTCTCCTGCAACCCGTTCCCTTGGTGCTAGATGAAATAACGTCTCTCTACTTGCTCAGTTCTGAGAGGTAAGTGTGTGTGAAAGCCGTCCTTCACCTAGCTTGTTTGTAACACAAAGTTTCTTTTCGGTTGCAAACTCCATTCCATACACATATATATGGGGAGGTACTAGCTCCAACTCGGTTTTACAGTGAAAACTGCTGGAACTTCAAACCGGCACTAGGAAACAGACTGAGAAAGCAGAGAAAAAGTGTCTCCTGCAACACTTTCCCTTGGTGCTAGATGAATGAACGTCTCTCCACTTGCTCATTTCTCAGAGATAAGTGTGTGTGAAAGCCGTCCTTCACCTAGCTTGTTGGGAACCCAAAGCTTCTTTTCAGTTGCAAACTCCATTCCATACATATATATGGGGAGGTACAAGCTCCAACTCGGTTTTACAGTGAAAACTGCAGGAACTTCCAACCGGCACTAGGAAACAGACTGAGAAAGCAGAGAAAAAGTGTCTCCTGCAACCCGTTCCCTTGGTGCTAGATGAACGAACGTCTCTCCACTTGCTCAGTTCTGAGAGATAAGTGTGTGTGGAAGCCGTCCTTCAACTAGCTTGTTGGGAACACAAAGTTTCTTTTCAGTGGCAAACTCCATTCCATACATATATATGGGGAGGTACAAGCTCCATCTCGGTTTTACAGTGAAAACTGCAGGAACTTCAAACCGGCACTAGGAAACAGACTGAGAAAGCAGAGAAAAAGTTCTCCTGCAACCCGTTTCCATGGTGATAGATGATCGAAAGTCTCTCCACTTGCTCAGTTCTGAGAGATAAGTATGTGTGAAAGCCGTCCTTCACCTAGCTTGTTGGGAACACAAAGTTTCTTTTCAGTTGCAAACTCCATTCCATACATATATATGGGGAGTTACAAGCTCCATTTCGGTTTTACAGTGAAAACTGCAGGAACTTCAAACCGGCACTAGGAAACAGACTGAGATAGCAGAGAAAAGTGTCTCCTGCAACCCGTTCCCTTGGTGCTAGATGAACTAACGTCTCTCTACTTGCTCAGTTCTGAGAGGTAAGTGTGTGTGAAAGCCGTCCTTCACCTAGCTTGTTTGTAACACAAAGTTTCTTTTCAGTTGCAAACTCCATTCCATACACATATATATGGGGAGGTACTAGCTCCAACTCGGTTTTACAGTGAAAACTGCTGGAACTTCAAACCGGCACTAGGAATCAGACTGAGAAAGCAGAGTAAAGTGTCTCCCGCAAACCGTTCCCTTGGTGCTAGATGAATGAACGTATCTGTTCATGCTCATTTCTGAGAGATAAGTGTGTGTGAAAGCCATTCTTCACCAAGCTTGTTGGGAACACAAAGTATCTTTTCAGTTGCAAACACCGTTCCATACATATGTATGGGGAGGTACAAGCTGCAAATCGGTTTTACAGTGAAAACTGCAGGAGCTTCAAACCGGCACTAGGAAACAGACTGAGAAAGCAGAGAAAAAGTGTATCCAGCAACCCGTTCCCTTGGTGCTAGATGAACGAACGTCTCTCCACTTGCTCAGTTCTGAGAGATAAGTGTGTGTGAAAGCCGTCCTTCATCTAGCTTGTTGGGAACACAAAGTTTCTTTTCAGTTGCAAACTCCATTCCATACATGTATATGGGGAGGTACAAGCTCCAACTCGGTTTTACAGTGAAAACTGCAGGAACTTCAAACCGGCACTAGGAAACAGACTGAGAATCCTCAGTAAAAGTGTCTCTTGCAACCCGTTCCCTTGGTGCTAGATGAACGAAATTCTCTCCACTTCCTCATTTCTCAGAGATAAGTGTGTGTGAAAGCCGCCCTTCACCTAGCTTGTTTGGAACACAAAGTTTCTTTTCAGTTGCCAACCCCAATCCATGCATATATATGGGGAGGTACTAGCTCCAACTCGGTTTTACTGTGAAAACTGCAGGAACTTCTAACCGGCACTAGGAAACAGACTGAGAAACCAGAGTAAAGTTTCCCTGCAACTCGTTCCCTTGGTGCTAGATGAACGAACGTCTCTGTACATGCTCATTTCTGAGAGAAAAGTGTGTGTGGAAGCCGTCCTTCACCTAGCTTGTTTGTAACACAAAGTTTCTTTTCAGTTGCAAACTCCATTCTATACATATATATAGGGAGGTACAAGCTCCAACTCGGTTTTACAGTGAAAACTGCAGGAACTTCAAACCGGCACTAGGAAACAGACTGAGAAAGCAGAGAAAAAGTTCTCCTGCAACCCGTTTCCATGGTGATAGATGAACGAACGTCTCTCCACTTGCTCAGTTCTGAGATATAAGTGTGTGTGAAAGCCGTCCTTCACCTAGCTTGTTGGGAACACAAAGTTTCTTTTCAGTTGCAAACTCCATTCCATACATATATATGGGGAGGTACAAGCTCCATTTCGGTTTTACAGTGAAAACTGCAGGAACTTCAAACCGGCACTAGGAAACAGACTGAGATAGCAGAGAAAAGTGTCTCCTGCAACCCGTTCCCTTGGTGCTAGATGAACGAACGTCTCTCCACTTGCTCAGGTCTGAGGGATAAGTGTGTGTGAAAGCCGTCCTTCAAGTAGCTTGTTGGGAACACAAAGTTTCTTTTCAGTTGCAAACTCCATTCCGTACATATATACGGGGAGGTACAAGCTCCACTTCGGTTTTACAGTGAAAACTGCAGGAACTTCAAACCGGCACTAGGAAACAGACTGAGAAAGCAGAGAAAAAGTGTCTCCTGCAACCCGTTCTTTTGGTGCAAGATGAACTAACGTCTCTCCACTTGCTCAGTTCTGAGAGATAAGTGTGTGTGAAAGCCGTCCTTCACCTAGCTTGTTGGGAACACAAAGTTTCTTTTCAGTTGCAAACTCCATTCCATACACATATACATGTGGAGGTACTAGCTCCAACTCGGTTTTACAGTGAAAACTGCTGGAACTTCAAACTGGCACTAGGAAACAGACTGAGAAAGTAGAGAAAAAGTGTCTCCTGCAACCCGTTCCCTTGGTGCTAGATGAATGAACGTCTCTCCACTTGCTCATTTCTCAGAGATAAGTGTGTGTGAAAGCCGCCCTTCACCTAGCTTGTTGGGAACACAAAGTTTCTTTTCAGTTGCAAACTCCATTCCATACATATATATGGGGAGGTACAAGCTCCAACCCGGTTTTACAGTGAAAACTGCAGGAACTTCCAACAGGCACTAGGAAACAGACTGAGAAAGCAGAAAAATTGTCTCCTGCAAACCGTTCACTTGGTGCTAGATGAACGAACGTCTCTCCACTTGCTAAGTTTTGAGAGATAAGTGTGTGTGAAAGCCGTCCTTCACCTAGCTTGTTGGGAACACAAAGTTTCTTTTCAGTTGCAAACTCCATTCCATACATATATTTTGGGAGGTACAAGCTCCATCTCGGTTTTACAGTGAAAACTGCAGGAACTTCAAACCGACACTAGGAAACATACTGAGAATCCACAGTAAAAGTGTCTCTAGCAACCCGTTCCCTTGGTGCTAGATGAACGAAATTCTCTCCACTTCCTCATTTCTCAGAGATATGTGTGTGTGAAAGCCGACCTTCATCTAGCTTGTTTGGAACACAAAGTTTCTTTTCTGTTGCAAACTCCAATCCATGCATATATATGGGGATGTACTAGCTCCAACTCGGTTTTACAGTGAAAACTGCAGGAACTTCAAACCGGCACTAGGAAACAGACTGAGAAACCAGAGTAAAGTTTCTCCTGCAACTCGTTCCCTTGGTGCTAGATGAACGAACGTCTCTGTACATGCTCATTTCTGAGAGATAAGTGTGTGTGAAAGCCGTCCTTCACGTAGCTTGTTGGGAACACAAAGTTTCTTTTCAGTTGCAAACTCCATTCCATACATATATATGGGGAGGTACAAGCTCCATTTCGGTTTTACAGTGAAAACTGCAGGAACTTCAAACCGGCACTAGGAAACAGACTGAGATAGCAGAGAAAAGTGTCTCCTGCAACCCGTTCCCTTGGTGCTAGATGAAATAACGTCTCTCTACTTGCTCAGTTCTGAGAGGTAAGTGTGTGTGAAAGCCGTCCTTCACCTAGCTTGTTTGTAACACAAAGTTTCTTTTCGGTTGCAAACTCCATTCCATACACATATATATGGGGAGGTACTAGCTCCAACTCGGTTTTACAGTGAAAACTGCTGGAACTTCAAACCGGCACTAGGAAACAGACTGAGAAAGCAGAGAAAAAGTGTCTCCTGCAACACTTTCCCTTGGTGCTAGATGAATGAACGTCTCTCCACTTGCTCATTTCTCAGAGATAAGTGTGTGTGAAAGCCGTCCTTCACCTAGCTTGTTGGGAACCCAAAGCTTCTTTTCAGTTGCAAACTCCATTCCATACATATATATGGGGAGGTACAAGCTCCAACTCGGTTTTACAGTGAAAACTGCAGGAACTTCCAACCGGCACTAGGAAACAGACTGAGAAAGCAGAGAAAAAGTGTCTCCTGCAACCCGTTCCCTTGGTGCTAGATGAACGAACGTCTCTCCACTTGCTCAGTTCTGAGAGATAAGTGTGTGTGGAAGCCGTCCTTCAACTAGCTTGTTGGGAACACAAAGTTTCTTTTCAGTGGCAAACTCCATTCCATACATATATATGGGGAGGTACAAGCTCCATCTCGGTTTTACAGTGAAAACTGCAGGAACTTCAAACCGGCACTAGGAAACAGACTGAGAAAGCAGAGAAAAAGTTCTCCTGCAACCCGTTTCCATGGTGATAGATGATCGAAAGTCTCTCCACTTGCTCAGTTCTGAGAGATAAGTATGTGTGAAAGCCGTCCTTCACCTAGCTTGTTGGGAACACAAAGTTTCTTTTCAGTTGCAAACTCCATTCCATACATATATATGGGGAGTTACAAGCTCCATTTCGGTTTTACAGTGAAAACTGCAGGAACTTCAAACCGGCACTAGGAAACAGACTGAGATAGCAGAGAAAAGTGTCTCCTGCAACCCGTTCCCTTGGTGCTAGATGAACTAACGTCTCTCTACTTGCTCAGTTCTGAGAGGTAAGTGTGTGTGAAAGCCGTCCTTCACCTAGCTTGTTTGTAACACAAAGTTTCTTTTCAGTTGCAAACTCCATTCCATACACATATATATGGGGAGGTACTAGCTCCAACTCGGTTTTACAGTGAAAACTGCTGGAACTTCAAACCGGCACTAGGAATCAGACTGAGAAAGCAGAGTAAAGTGTCTCCCGCAAACCGTTCCCTTGGTGCTAGATGAATGAACGTATCTGTTCATGCTCATTTCTGAGAGATAAGTGTGTGTGAAAGCCATTCTTCACCAAGCTTGTTGGGAACACAAAGTATCTTTTCAGTTGCAAACACCGTTCCATACATATGTATGGGGAGGTACAAGCTGCAAATCGGTTTTACAGTGAAAACTGCAGGAGCTTCAAACCGGCACTAGGAAACAGACTGAGAAAGCAGAGAAAAAGTGTATCCAGCAACCCGTTCCCTTGGTGCTAGATGAACGAACGTCTCTCCACTTGCTCAGTTCTGAGAGATAAGTGTGTGTGAAAGCCGTCCTTCATCTAGCTTGTTGGGAACACAAAGTTTCTTTTCAGTTGCAAACTCCATTCCATACATGTATATGGGGAGGTACAAGCTCCAACTCGGTTTTACAGTGAAAACTGCAGGAACTTCAAACCGGCACTAGGAAACAGACTGAGAATCCTCAGTAAAAGTGTCTCTTGCAACCCGTTCCCTTGGTGCTAGATGAACGAAATTCTCTCCACTTCCTCATTTCTCAGAGATAAGTGTGTGTGAAAGCCGCCCTTCACCTAGCTTGTTTGGAACACAAAGTTTCTTTTCAGTTGCCAACCCCAATCCATGCATATATATGGGGAGGTACTAGCTCCAACTCGGTTTTACTGTGAAAACTGCAGGAACTTCTAACCGGCACTAGGAAACAGACTGAGAAACCAGAGTAAAGTTTCCCTGCAACTCGTTCCCTTGGTGCTAGATGAACGAACGTCTCTGTACATGCTCATTTCTGAGAGAAAAGTGTGTGTGGAAGCCGTCCTTCACCTAGCTTGTTTGTAACACAAAGTTTCTTTTCAGTTGCAAACTCCATTCTATACATATATATAGGGAGGTACAAGCTCCAACTCGGTTTTACAGTGAAAACTGCAGGAACTTCAAACCGGCACTAGGAAACAGACTGAGAAAGCAGAGTAAAATAGTCTCCTGCAAACCGATCCCTTGGTGCTAGATGAATGAACGTCTCTGTACATGCTCATTTCTGAGAGATAAGTGTGTGTGAAAGCCGTCCTTCACCAAGCTTGTTGGGAACACAAAGTTTCTTTTCAGTTGCAAACTCCATTCCATACATATATATGGGTAGGTACAAGCTCCAAATCGGTTTTACAGTGAAAACTGCAGGAACTTCAACCCGGCACAGGAAACAGACTGAGATAGCAGAGAAAAAGTGTCTCCTCTAACCCGTTCCCTTGCTGCTAGATGAACGAACGTCTCTCCACTTGCTCAGTTCTGAGAGATAAGTGTGTGTGAAAGCCGTACTTCACCTAGCTTGTTGGGAACACAAAGTTTCTTTTCAGTTGCAAACACCGTTCCATACATATATATGGGGATATACAAGCTCCAACTCGGATTTACAGTGAACTGCAGGAACTTCAAACCGGCACTAGGAAACAGACTGAGAAAGCAGAGAAAAAGTTTCTCCTGCAACCCGTTCCCTTGGGGCTAGATGAACGAACTTCTCTCCACTTGCTCAGTTCTGAGAGATAAGTGTGTGTGAAAGCCGTCCTTCATCTAGCTTGTTGGGAACACAAAGTTTATTTTCAGTTGCAAACTCCATTCCATACATGTATATGGGGATGTACTAGCTACAACTCGGATTTACAGTGAAAACTGCAGGAACTTCAAACCGGCACTAGGAAACAGACTGAGAAAGCAGAGAAATAGTGTCTCCTGCAACCCGTTCCCTTGGTGTTAGATGAACGAACGTCTCTGTACATGCTCATTTCTGAGAGATAAGTGTGTGTGAAAGCCGTCCTTCACCTAGCTTGTTGGGAACACAAAGTTTATATTCATTTGCAAACTCCATTCCATACATATATATGGTGAGGTACAAGATCCTACTCGGTTTTACAGTGAAAATTGCTGGAACTTCAAACCAGCACTAGGAAACAGACTGAGAAAGCAGAGAAATAGTGTCTCCTGCAACCCGTTCCCTTGGTGTTAGATGAACGAACGTCTCTCTACATGCTCATTTCTGAGAGATAAGTGTGTGTGAAAGCCGTCCTTCACCTAGCTTGTTGGGAACACAAAGTTTATATTCATTTGCAAACTCCATTCCATACATATATATGGTGAGGTACAAGCTCCAACTCGGTTTTACAGTGAAAACTGCAGGAACTTCAAAACGGCACTAGGAAACAGACTGAGAAAGCAGAGAAAAAGTGTCTCCTGCAACCCGTTCCCTTGGTGCTAGATGAACGAACGTCTCTCCACTTGCTCAGTTCTGAGAGATAATTGTGTGTGAAAGCCGTCCTTCATCTAGCTTGTTGGGAACACAAAGTTTCTTTTCAGTTGCAAACTCCATTCCATACATATATATGGGGAGGTACTATATCCAACTCGGTTTTACAGTGAAAACTGCAGGAACTTCAAACCGGCACTAGGACACAGACTGAGAAAGCAGAGAAAAAGTGTCTCCTGCAACCCGTTCCCTTGGTGCTAGATGAAAGAACGTCTCTGCACTTGCTCAGTTCCGAGAGATAAGTGTGTGTGAAAGCCGTCCTTCATCTAACTTGTTGGGAACACAAAGTTCCTTTTCAGTTGCAAACTCCATTCCATAAATATATATATGTGGAAGTACTAGCTCCAACTCGGTTTTACAGTGAAAACTGCTGGAACTTCAAAACGGCATTAGGAAACAAACTGAGAAAGCAGAGAAAAAGTGTCTCTTACAACCCGTTCCCTTGGTGCTAGATGAACGAAGGTCTCTCCACTTGCTCCGTTCTGAGAGATAAGTGTGTGTGAAAGCCATCCTTCACCTAGCTTGTTGGGAACACAAAGTTTCTTTTCAGTTGCAAACTCCATTCCATACATATATATGGGGAGGTACTAGCTCCAACTCGGTATTTCAGTGAAAACTGCAGGAACTTCAAACAGCCACTAGGAAACAAACAGAGAAAGAAGAGAAAAAGGGTCTCCTACAAACCGTTCCCTTGGTGCTAGATGAACGAAAGTCTCTCCAATTGCTCAGTTCTGAGAGATAAGTGTGTGTGAAATCCGTCCTTCACCTAGCTTGTTGGGAACACAAAGTTTCTTTTCAGTTGCAAACTCCATTCCATACATATATATGGGGAGGTACTACCTCTAACTCGGTTTTACATTGAAAACAGCAGGAACTTCAAAACGGCACTAGGAAACAGACTGAGATAGCAGAGAAAAAGTGTCTCCTGCAACCCGTTCCCTTGGTGCTAGATGAACGAACGTCTCTCCACTTGCTCTTTTCTGAGAGATAAGTGTGTGTGAAAGCCGTCCTTCACCTAGCTTGTTGGGAACACAAAGTTTCTTTTCAGTTGCAAAATCCATTCCATACATATATATGGGGAGGTAATAGCTCCAACTCTGTTTTACAGTGAAAACTGCAGGAAGTTCAAACCGGCACTAGGAAACAGACTGAGAAAGCAGAGAAAATGTGTCCCTGCAAACCGTTCCCTTGGTGCTAGATGAACGAACGTCTCTCCACTTGCTGAGTTCCGAGAGATATGTGTGTGTGAAAGCCGTCCTTCACCTAGCTTGTTGGGAACACAAAGTTTCTTTTCAGTTGCAAACTCCATTCCATACATATATATGGGGAGGTACTAGCTCCAACCCGCTTTTACAGTGAAATCTGCAGGAAATTCAAACCGGCACTAGGAAACAGACTGAGAAAGCAGAGAAAATCTGTCTACTGCATCCCGTTCCCTTGGTTCTAGATGAACGAACGTCTCTCCAATTGCTCAGTTCTGAGAGATAACTGTGTGTGAAAGCCGTCCTTCACCTAGCTTGTTGGGAACACAAAGTTTCTTTTCAGTTGTAAACTCCAATCCATACATATATATGGGGATGTACTAGCTAAAATTCGGTTTTACAGTGAAAACTTCAGGAACTTCAAACCGGCACTAGGAAACAGACTGAGAAAGCAGAGAAAAAGTTTCTCCTGCAACCCGTTCCCTTGGTGCTAGATGAACGAAGGTCTCTCAACTTCCTCAGTTCTGAGAGATAAGTGTGTGTGAAAGCCGTCTTTCACCTAGCTTGTTGGGAACACAAAGTTTCTTTTTTGTTGCAAACCCCATTCCATACATATATATGGGGAGGTAATAGCTCCAACTCGGTTTTACAGTGAAAACGGCAGGAACTTCAAACCGGCACTAGGAAACAGACTGAGATAGCAGAGAATAAGTGTCTCCTGCAACCCGTTCCCTTGGTGCTAGATGAACGAAAGTCTCTCCACTTGCTGAGTTCCGAGAGATAAGTGTGTGTGAAAGCCGTCCTTCACCTAGCTTGTTGGGAACACAAAGTTTCTTTTTTGTTGCAAACCCCATTCCATACATATATATGGGGTGGTACTAGCTCCAACTCGGTTTTACAGTGAAAACTGCAGGAACTTCAAACGGGCACTAGGAAACAGACTGAGAAAGCAGAGAAAAAGTGTCTCCTGCAACCCGTTCCCTTAGTGCTAGATGAACGAACGTCTCTCCACTTGCTCAGTTCTGAGAGATAAGTGTGTGTGAAAGCCGTCCTTCACCTAGCTTGTTGGGAACACAAAGTTTCTTTTCAGTTGCAAACTCCAATCCATACATATATATGGGGAGGTACTAGCTCCAACTCTGTTTTACAGTGAAAACTGCAGGAAATTCAAACCGGCACTAGGAAACAGACTGAGAAAGCAGAGAAAAAGTGTCTCCTGCAACCCGTTCCCTTGGTGCTAGATGAACGAACGTCTCTCCACTTGCTCAGTTCTGAGAGATAAGTGTGTGTGAAAGCCGTCTTTCACCTAGCTTATTGGGAACACAAAGTTTCTTTTTTGTTGCAAACCCCATTCCATACATATATATGGGGAGGTACTAGCTCCAACTCCGTTTTACTGTGAAAACTGCAGGAACATCAAACCGGCACTAGGAAACAGACTGAGAAAGCAGAGAAAAAGTGTCTCCTGCAACCCGTTCCCTTGGTGCTAGATGAACGAACGTCTCTCCACTTGCTCAGTTCTGAGAGATAAGTGTGTGTGAAAGCCGTCTTTCACCTAGCTTATTGGGAACACAAAGTTTCTTTTTTGTTGCAAACCCCATTCCATACATATATATGGGGAGGTACTAGCTCCAACTCGGTTTTACTGTGAAAACTGCAGGAACATCAAACCGGCACTAGGAAACAGACTGAGAAAGCAGAGAAAAAGTGTCTCCTGCAACCCGTTCCCTTGGTGCTAGATGAATGAACGTCTCTCCACTTGCTGAGTTCCGAGAGATAAGTGTGTGTGAAAGCCGTCCTTCACCTAGCTTGTTGGGAACACAAAGTTTCTTTTTTGTTGCAAACCCCATTCCATACATATATATGGGGAGGTACTAGCTCCAACTCGGTTTTACAGTGAAAACTGCAGGAACATCAAACCGGCACTAGGAAACAGACTGAGAAAGCAGAGAAAAAGTGTCTCCTGCAACCCGTTCCCTTGGTGCTAGATGAACGAACGTCTCTGCACTTGCTCAGTTCCGAGATGTAAGTGTGTGTGAAAGCAGTCCTTCATCTAGCTTGTTGGGAACACAAAGTTTCTTTTCAGTTGCAAACTCCATTCCATACATATATATGGGGAGGTACTAACTCCAACTCGGATTTACACTGAAATCTGCAGGAACTTCAAACCGGCACTAGGAAACAGACTGAGAAAGCAGAGAAAAAGTGTCTCCTGCAACCCGTTCCCTTGGTGCTAGATGAACGAACGTCTCTCCACTTGCTCAGTTCTGAGAGATAAGTGTGTGTGAAAGCCGTCCTTCACCTAGCTTGTTGGGAACACAAAGTTTCTTTTCAGTTGCAAACTCCAATCCATACATATATATGGGGAGGTACTAGCTCCAACTCTGTTTTACAGTGAAAACTGCAGGAACTTCAAACCGGCACTAGGAAACAGACTGAGAAAGCAGAGAAAAAGTGTCTCCTGCAACCCGTTCCCTTGGTGCTAGATGAACGAACGTCTCTCCACTTGCTCAGTTCTGAGAGATAAGTGTGTGTGAAAGCCGTCTTTCACCTAGCTTATTGGGAACACAAAGTTTCTTTTTTGTTGCAAACCCCATTCCATACATATATATGGGGAGGTACTAGCTCCAACTCGGTTTTACTGTGAAAACTGCAGGAACATCAAACCGGCACTAGGAAACAGACTGAGAAAGCAGAGAAAAAGTGTCTCCTGCAACCCGTTCCCTTGGTGCTAGATGAACGAACTTCTCTCCACTTGCTCAGTTCTGAGAGATAAGTGTGTGTGAAAGCCGTCTTTCACCTAGCTTATTGGGAACACAAAGTTTCTTTTTGTTGCAAACCCCATTCCATACATATATATGGGGAGGTACTAGCTCCAACTCGGTTTTACTGTGAAAACTGCAGGAACATCAAACCGGCACTAGGAAACAGACTGAGAAAGCAGAGAAACAGTGTCTCCTGCAACCCGTTCCCTTGGTGCTAGATGAATGAACGTCTCTCCACTTGCTGAGTTCCGAGAGATGAGTGTGTGTGAAAGCCGTCCTTCACCTAGCTTGTTGGGAACACAAAGTTTCTTTTTTGTTGCAAACCCCATTCCATACATATATATGGGGAGGTACTAGCTCCAACTCGGTTTTACAGTGAAAACTGCAGGAACATCAAACCGGCACTAGGAAACAGACTGAGAAAGCAAAGAAAAAGTGTCTCCTGCAACCCGTTCCCTTGGTGCTAGATGAACGAACGTCTCTGCACTTGCTCAGTTCCGACATGTAAGTGTGTGTGAAAGCAGTCCTTCATCTAGCTTGTTGGGAACACAAAGTTTCTTTTCAGTTGCAATCTCAATTCCATACATATATATGGGGAGGTACTAGCTCCAACACGGTTTTACAGTGAAAACTGCAGGAACTTCAAACCGGCACTAGGAAACAGACTGAGAAAGCAGAGAAAAATTGTCTCCTGCAACAAGTTCCCTTGGTGCTAGATGAACGAACGTCTCTCCACTTGCTCAGTTCTGAGAGATAAGTGTGTGTGAAAGCCGTTCTTCACCTTGCTTGTTGGGAACACAAAGTTTCTTTTCAGTTGCAAACTCCATTCCATACATATATATGGGGAGGTACTAGCTCTAACTCGGTTTACAGTGAAAACTGCAGGAACTTCAAACCGGCACTAGGAAACAGACTGAGAAAGCAGAGAAAAAGTGTCCCCTGCAACCCGTTCCCTTGGTGCTAGATGAACGAACGTCTCTCCACTTGCTGAGTTCCGAGAGATAAGTGTGTGTGAAAGCCGTCCTTCACCTAGCTTGTTGGGAACACAAAGTTTCTTTTTTGTTGCAAACCCCATTCCATACATATATATGGGGTGGTACTAGCTCCAACTCGGTTTTACACTGAAAACTGCAGGAACTTCAAACCGGCACTAGGAAACAGACTGAGAAAGCAGAGAAAAAGTGTCTCCTGCAACCCGTTCCCTTGGTGCTAGATGAACGAACGTCTCTCACTTGCTCAGTTCTGAGAGATAAGTGTGTATGAAAGCCGTCCTTCACCTAGCTTGATGGGAACACAAAGTTTCTTTTCAGTTGCAAACTCCATTCCATACATATATATGGGGAGGTACTAGCTCCAACTCGGTTTTACAGTGAAAACTGCAGGAACTTCAAACCGGCACTAGGAAACAGACTGAGAAAGCAGAGAAAAAGTGTCTCCTGCAACCCGTTCCCTTGGTGCTAGATGAACGAACGTCTCTCCACTTGCTCAGTTCTGAGAGATAAGTGTGTGTGAAAGCCGTCTTTCACCTAGCTTATTGGGAACACAAAGTTTCTTTTTTGTTGCAAGCCCCATTCCATACATATATATGGGGAGGTACTAGCTCCAACTCGGTTTTACTGTGAAAACTGCAGGAACATCAAACCGGCACTAGGAAACAGACTGAGAAAGCAGAGAAAAAGTGTCTCCTGCAACCCGTTCCCTTGGTGCTAGATGAACGAACGTCTCTCCACTTGCTGAGTTCCGAGAGATAAGTGTGTGTGAAAGCCGTCCTTCACCTAGCTTGTTGGGAACACAAAGTTTCTTTTTTGTTGCAAACCCCATTCCATACATATATATGGGGAGGTACTAGCTACAACTCGGTTTTACTGTGAAAACTGCAGGAACATCAAACCGGCACTAGGAAACAGACTGAGAAAGCAGAGAAAAAGTGTCTCCTGCAACCCGTTCCCTTGGTGCTAGATGAATGAACGTCTCTCAACTTGCTGAGTTCCGAGAGTTAAGTGTGTGTGAAAGCCGTCCTTCACCTAGCTTGTTGGGAACACAAAGTTTCTTTTTTGTTGCAAACCCCATTCCATACATATATATGGGGAGGTACTAGCTCCAACTCGGTTTTACAGTGAAAACTGCAGGAACTTCAAACCGGCACTAGGAAACAGACTGAGAAAGCAGAGAAAAAGTGTCTCCTGCAACCCGTTCCCTTGGTGCTAGATGAACGAACGTCTCTGCACTTGCTCAGTTCCGAGATGTAAGTGTGTGTGAAAGCAGTCCTTCATCTAGCTTGTTGGGAACACAAAGTTTCTTTTCAGTTGCAATCTCAATTCCATACATATATATGGGGAGGTACTAGCTCCAACACGGTTTTACAGTGAAAACTGCAGGAACTTCAAACCGGCACTAGGAAACAGACTGAGAAAGCAGAGAAAAAGTGTCTCCTGCAACAAGTTCCCTTGGTGCTAGATGAACGAACGTCTCTCCACTTGCTCAGTTCTGAGAGATAAGTGTGTGTGAAAGCCGTCCTTCACCTAGCTTGTTGGGAACACAAAGTTTCTTTTTTGTTGCAAACCCCATTCCATACATATATATGGGGAGGTACTAGCTCCAACTCGGTTTTACAGTGAAAACTGCAGGAACTTCAAACCGGCACTAGGAAACAGACTGAGAAAGCAGAGAAAAAGTGTCTCCTGCAACCCGTTCCCTTGGTGCTAGATGAACGAACGTCTCTCACTTGCTCAGTTCTGAGAGATAAGTGTGTATGAAAGCCGTCCTTCACCTAGCTTGATGGGAACACAAAGTTTCTTTTCAGTTGCAAACTCCATTCCATACATATATATGGGGAGGTACTAGCTCCAACTCGGTTTTACACTGAAAACTGCAGGAACTTCAAACAGGCACTAGGAAACAGACTGAGAAAGCAGAGAAAAAGTGTCTCCTGCAACCCGTTCCCTTGGTGCTAGATGAACGAACGTCTCTCCACTTGCTCAGTTCTGAGAGATAAGTGTGTGTGAAAGCCGTCCTTCACCTAGCTTGTTGGGAACACAAAGTTTCTTTTCAGTTGCAAACTCCATTCCATACATATATATGGGGAGGTACTAGCTCCAACTCGGTTTTACAGTGAAAACTGCAGGAACTTCAAACCGGCACTAGGAAACAGACTGAGAAAGCAGAGAAAAAGTGTCTCCTGCAACCCGTTCCCTTGGTGCTAGATGAACGAACGTCTCTCCACTTGCTCAGTTCTGAGAGATAAGTGTGTGTGAAAGCCGTTCTTCACCTTGCTTGTTGGGAACACAAAGTTTCTTTTCAGTTGCAAACTCCATTCCATACATATATATGGGGAGATACTAGCTCCAACACGGTTTACAGTGAAAACTGCAGGAACTTCAAACCGGCACTAGGAAACAGACTGAGAAAGCAGAGAAAAAGTGTCTCCTGCAAACCGTTCCCTTGGTGCTAGATGAACGAAAGTCTCTCCACTTGCTCAGTTCTGAGAGATAAGTATGTGTGAAAGCCGTCTTTCACCTAGCTTATTGGGAACACAAAGTTTCTTTTATGTTGCAAACCCCATTCCATACATATATATGGGGAGGTACTAGCTCCAACTCGGTTTACAGTGAAAACTGCAGGAACTTCAAACCGGCACTAGGAAACAGACTGAGAAAGCAGAGAAAAAGTGTCCCCTGCAACCCGTTCCCTTGGTGCTAGATGAACGAACGTCTCTCCACTTGCTGAGTTCCGAGAGATAAGTGTGTGTGAAAGCCGTCCTTCACCTAGCTTGTTGGGAACACAAAGTTTCTTTTTTGTTGCAAACCCCATTCCATACATATATATGGGGTGGTACTAGCTCCAACTCGGTTTTACACTGAAAACTGCAGGAACTTCAAACCGGCACTAGGAAACAGACTGAGAAAGCAGAGAAAAAGTGTCTCCTGCAACCCGTTCCCTTGGTGCTAGATGAACGAACGTCTCTCACTTGCTCAGTTCTGAGAGATAAGTGTGTATGAAAGCCGTCCTTCACCTAGCTTGATGGGAACACAAAGTTTCTTTTCAGTTGCAAACTCCATTCCATACATATATATGGGGAGGTACTAGCTCCAACTCGGTTTTACAGTGAAAACTGCAGGAACTTCAAACCGGCACTAGGAAACAGACTGAGAAAGCAGAGAAAAAGTGTCTCCTGCAACCCGTTCCCTTGGTGCTAGATGAACGAACGTCTCTCCACTTGCTCAGTTCTGAGAGATAAGTGTGTGTGAAAGCCGTCTTTCACCTAGCTTATTGGGAACACAAAGTTTCTTTTTTGTTGCAAGCCCCATTCCATACATATATATGGGGAGGTACTAGCTCCAACTCGGTTTTACTGTGAAAACTGCAGGAACATCAAACCGGCACTAGGAAACAGACTGAGAAAGCAGAGAAAAAGTGTCTCCTGCAACCCGTTCCCTTGGTGCTAGATGAACGAACGTCTCTCCACTTGCTGAGTTCCGAGAGATAAGTGTGTGTGAAAGCCGTCCTTCACCTAGCTTGTTGGGAACACAAAGTTTCTTTTTTGTTGCAAACCCCATTCCATACATATATATGGGGAGGTACTAGCTACAACTCGGTTTTACTGTGAAAACTGCAGGAACATCAAACCGGCACTAGGAAACAGACTGAGAAAGCAGAGAAAAAGTGTCTCCTGCAACCCGTTCCCTTGGTGCTAGATGAATGAACGTCTCTCAACTTGCTGAGTTCCGAGAGTTAAGTGTGTGTGAAAGCCGTCCTTCACCTAGCTTGTTGGGAACACAAAGTTTCTTTTTTGTTGCAAACCCCATTCCATACATATATATGGGGAGGTACTAGCTCCAACTCGGTTTTACAGTGAAAACTGCAGGAACTTCAAACCGGCACTAGGAAACAGACTGAGAAAGCAGAGAAAAAGTGTCTCCTGCAACCCGTTCCCTTGGTGCTAGATGAACGAACGTCTCTGCACTTGCTCAGTTCCGAGATGTAAGTGTGTGTGAAAGCAGTCCTTCATCTAGCTTGTTGGGAACACAAAGTTTCTTTTCAGTTGCAATCTCAATTCCATACATATATATGGGGAGGTACTAGCTCCAACACGGTTTTACAGTGAAAACTGCAGGAACTTCAAACCGGCACTAGGAAACAGACTGAGAAAGCAGAGAAAAAGTGTCTCCTGCAACAAGTTCCCTTGGTGCTAGATGAACGAACGTCTCTCCACTTGCTCAGTTCTGAGAGATAAGTGTGTGTGAAAGCCGTCCTTCACCTAGCTTGTTGGGAACACAAAGTTTCTTTTTTGTTGCAAACCCCATTCCATACATATATATGGGGAGGTACTAGCTCCAACTCGGTTTTACAGTGAAAACTGCAGGAACTTCAAACCGGCACTAGGAAACAGACTGAGAAAGCAGAGAAAAAGTGTCTCCTGCAACCCGTTCCCTTGGTGCTAGATGAACGAACGTCTCTCACTTGCTCAGTTCTGAGAGATAAGTGTGTATGAAAGCCGTCCTTCACCTAGCTTGATGGGAACACAAAGTTTCTTTTCAGTTGCAAACTCCATTCCATACATATATATGGGGAGGTACTAGCTCCAACTCGGTTTTACACTGAAAACTGCAGGAACTTCAAACAGGCACTAGGAAACAGACTGAGAAAGCAGAGAAAAAGTGTCTCCTGCAACCCGTTCCCTTGGTGCTAGATGAACGAACGTCTCTCCACTTGCTCAGTTCTGAGAGATAAGTGTGTGTGAAAGCCGTCCTTCACCTAGCTTGTTGGGAACACAAAGTTTCTTTTCAGTTGCAAACTCCATTCCATACATATATATGGGGAGGTACTAGCTCCAACTCGGTTTTACAGTGAAAACTGCAGGAACTTCAAACCGGCACTAGGAAACAGACTGAGAAAGCAGAGAAAAAGTGTCTCCTGCAACCCGTTCCCTTGGTGCTAGATGAACGAACGTCTCTCCACTTGCTCAGTTCTGAGAGATAAGTGTGTGTGAAAGCCGTTCTTCACCTTGCTTGTTGGGAACACAAAGTTTCTTTTCAGTTGCAAACTCCATTCCATACATATATATGGGGAGATACTAGCTCCAACACGGTTTACAGTGAAAACTGCAGGAACTTCAAACCGGCACTAGGAAACAGACTGAGAAAGCAGAGAAAAAGTGTCTCCTGCAAACCGTTCCCTTGGTGCTAGATGAACGAAAGTCTCTCCACTTGCTCAGTTCTGAGAGATAAGTATGTGTGAAAGCCGTCTTTCACCTAGCTTATTGGGAACACAAAGTTTCTTTTATGTTGCAAACCCCATTCCATACATATATATGGGGAGGTACTAGCTCCAACTCGGTTTTACAGTGAAAACTGCAGGAACTTCAAACCGGCACTAGGAAACAGACTGAGAAAGCAGAGAAAAAGTGTCTCCTGCAACCCGTTCCCTTGGTGCTAGATGAACGAACGTCTCTCCACTTGCTGAGTTCCGAGAGATAAGTGTGTGTGAAAGCCGTCCTTCACCTAGCTTGTTGGGAACACAAAGTTTCTTTTTTGTTGCAAACCCCATTCCATACATATATATGGGGTGGTACTAGCTCCAACTCGGTTTTACACTGAAAACTGCAGGAACTTCAAACCGGCACTAGGAAACAGACTGAGAAAGCAGAGAAAAAGTGTCTCCTGCAACCCGTTCCCTTGGTGCTAGATGAACGAACGTCTCTCACTTGCTCAGTTCTGAGAGATAAGTGTGTATGAAAGCCGTCCTTCACCTAGCTTGATGGGAACACAAAGTTTCTTTTCAGTTGCAAACTCCATTCCATACATATATATGGGGAGGTACTAGCTCCAACTCGGTTTTACAGTGAAAACTGCAGGAACTTCAAACCGGCACTAGGAAACAGACTGAGAAAGCAGAGAAAAAGTGTCTCCTGCAACCCGTTCCCTTGGTGCTAGATGAACGAACGTCTCTCCACTTGCTCAGTTCTGAGAGATAAGTGTGTGTGAAAGCCGTCTTTCACCTAGCTTATTGGGAACACAAAGTTTCTTTTTTGTTGCAAGCCCCATTCCATACATATATATGGGGAGGTACTAGCTCCAACTCGGTTTTACTGTGAAAACTGCAGGAACATCAAACCGGCACTAGGAAACAGACTGAGAAAGCAGAGAAAAAGTGTCTCCTGCAACCCGTTCCCTTGGTGCTAGATGAACGAACGTCTCTCCACTTGCTGAGTTCCGAGAGATAAGTGTGTGTGAAAGCCGTCCTTCACCTAGCTTGTTGGGAACACAAAGTTTCTTTTTTGTTGCAAACCCCATTCCATACATATATATGGGGAGGTACTAGCTACAACTCGGTTTTACTGTGAAAACTGCAGGAACATCAAACCGGCACTAGGAAACAGACTGAGAAAGCAGAGAAAAAGTGTCTCCTGCAACCCGTTCCCTTGGTGCTAGATGAATGAACGTCTCTCAACTTGCTGAGTTCCGAGAGTTAAGTGTGTGTGAAAGCCGTCCTTCACCTAGCTTGTTGGGAACACAAAGTTTCTTTTTTGTTGCAAACCCCATTCCATACATATATATGGGGAGGTACTAGCTCCAACTCGGTTTTACAGTGAAAACTGCAGGAACTTCAAACCGGCACTAGGAAACAGACTGAGAAAGCAGAGAAAAAGTGTCTCCTGCAACCCGTTCCCTTGGTGCTAGATGAACGAACGTCTCTGCACTTGCTCAGTTCCGAGATGTAAGTGTGTGTGAAAGCAGTCCTTCATCTAGCTTGTTGGGAACACAAAGTTTCTTTTCAGTTGCAATCTCAATTCCATACATATATATGGGGAGGTACTAGCTCCAACACGGTTTTACAGTGAAAACTGCAGGAACTTCAAACCGGCACTAGGAAACAGACTGAGAAAGCAGAGAAAAAGTGTCTCCTGCAACAAGTTCCCTTGGTGCTAGATGAACGAACGTCTCTCCACTTGCTCAGTTCTGAGAGATAAGTGTGTGTGAAAGCCGTCCTTCACCTAGCTTGTTGGGAACACAAAGTTTCTTTTTTGTTGCAAACCCCATTCCATACATATATATGGGGAGGTACTAGCTCCAACTCGGTTTTACAGTGAAAACTGCAGGAACTTCAAACCGGCACTAGGAAACAGACTGAGAAAGCAGAGAAAAAGTGTCTCCTGCAACCCGTTCCCTTGGTGCTAGATGAACGAACGTCTCTCACTTGCTCAGTTCTGAGAGATAAGTGTGTATGAAAGCCGTCCTTCACCTAGCTTGATGGGAACACAAAGTTTCTTTTCAGTTGCAAACTCCATTCCATACATATATATGGGGAGGTACTAGCTCCAACTCGGTTTTACACTGAAAACTGCAGGAACTTCAAACAGGCACTAGGAAACAGACTGAGAAAGCAGAGAAAAAGTGTCTCCTGCAACCCGTTCCCTTGGTGCTAGATGAACGAACGTCTCTCCACTTGCTCAGTTCTGAGAGATAAGTGTGTGTGAAAGCCGTCCTTCACCTAGCTTGTTGGGAACACAAAGTTTCTTTTCAGTTGCAAACTCCATTCCATACATATATATGGGGAGGTACTAGCTCCAACTCGGTTTTACAGTGAAAACTGCAGGAACTTCAAACCGGCACTAGGAAACAGACTGAGAAAGCAGAGAAAAAGTGTCTCCTGCAACCCGTTCCCTTGGTGGTAGATGAACGAACGTCTCTCCACTTGCTCAGTTCTGAGAGATAAGTGTGTGTGAAAGCCGTTCTTCACCTTGCTTGTTGGGAACACAAAGTTTCTTTTCAGTTGCAAACTCCATTCCATACTTATATATGGGGAGATACTAGCTCCAACACGGTTTACAGTGAAAACTGCAGGAACTTCAAACCGGCACTAGGAAACAGACTGAGAAAGCAGAGAAAAAGTGTCTCCTGCAAACCGTTCCCTTGGTGCTAGATGAACGAAAGTCTCTCCACTTGCTCAGTTCTGAGAGATAAGTATGTGTGAAAGCCGTCTTTCACCTAGCTTATTGGGAACACAAAGTTTCTTTTATGTTGCAAACCCCATTCCATACATATATATGGGGAGGTACTAGCTCCAACTCGGTTTTACAGTGAAAACTGCAGGAACTTCAAACCGGCACTAGGAAACAGACTGAGAAAGCAGAGAAAAAGTGTCTCCTGCAACCCGTTCCCTTGGTGCTAGATGAACGAACGTCTCTCCACTTGCTGAGTTCCGAGAGATAAGTGTGTGTGAAAGCCGTCCTTCACCTAGCTTGTTGGGAACACAAAGTTTCTTTTTTGTTGCAAACCCCATTCCATACATATATATGGGGTGGTACTAGCTCCAACTCGGTTTTACACTGAAAACTGCAGGAACTTCAAACCGGCACTAGGAAACAGACTGAGAAAGCAAAGAAAAAGTGTCTCCTGCAACCCGTTCCCTTGGTGCTAGATGAACGAACGTCTCTCACTTGCTCAGTTCTGAGAGATAAGTGTGTATGAAAGCCGTCCTTCACCTAGCTTGATGGGAACACAAAGTTTCTTTTCAGTTGCAAACTCCATTCCATACATATATATGGGGAGGTACTAGCTCCAACTCGGTTTTACAGTGAAAACTGCAGGAACTTCAAACCGGCACTAGGAAACAGACTGAGAAAGCAGAGAAAAAGTGTCTCCTGCAACCCGTTCCCTTGGTGCTAGATGAACGAACGTCTCTCCACTTGCTCAGTTCTGAGAGATAAGTGTGTGTGAAAGCCGTCTTTCACCTAGCTTATTGGGAACACAAAGTTTCTTTTTTGTTGCAAGCCCCATTCCATACATATATATGGGGAGGTACTAGCTCCAACTCGGTTTTACTGTGAAAACTGCAGGAACATCAAACCGGCACTAGGAAACAGACTGAGAAAGCAGAGAAAAAGTGTCTCCTGCAACCCGTTCCCTTGGTGCTAGATGAACGAACGTCTCTCCACTTGCTGAGTTCCGAGAGATAAGTGTGTGTGAAAGCCGTCCTTCACCTAGCTTGTTGGGAACACAAAGTTTCTTTTTTGTTGCAAACCCCATTCCATACATATATATGGGGAGGTACTAGCTACAACTCGGTTTTACTGTGAAAACTGCAGGAACATCAAACCGGCACTAGGAAACAGACTGAGAAAGCAGAGAAAAAGTGTCTCCTGCAACCCGTTCCCTTGGTGCTAGATGAATGAACGTCTCTCAACTTGCTGAGTTCCGAGAGTTAAGTGTGTGTGAAAGCCGTCCTTCACCTAGCTTGTTGGGAACACAAAGTTTCTTTTTTGTTGCAAACCCCATTCCATACATATATATGGGGAGGTACTAGCTCCAACTCGGTTTTACAGTGAAAACTGCAGGAACTTCAAACCGGCACTAGGAAACAGACTGAGAAAGCAGAGAAAAAGTGTCTCCTGCAACCCGTTCCCTTGGTGCTAGATGAACGAACGTCTCTGCACTTGCTCAGTTCCGAGATGTAAGTGTGTGTGAAAGCAGTCCTTCATCTAGCTTGTTGGGAACACAAAGTTTCTTTTCAGTTGCAATCTCAATTCCATACATATATATGGGGAGGTACTAGCTCCAACACGGTTTTACAGTGAAAACTGCAGGAACTTCAAACCGGCACTAGGAAACAGACTGAGAAAGCAGAGAAAAAGTGTCTCCTGCAACAAGTTCCCTTGGTGCTAGATGAACGAACGTCTCTCCACTTGCTCAGTTCTGAGAGATAAGTGTGTGTGAAAGCCGTCCTTCACCTAGCTTGTTGGGAACACAAAGTTTCTTTTTTGTTGCAAACCCCATTCCATACATATATATGGGGAGGTACTAGCTCCAACTCGGTTTTACAGTGAAAACTGCAGGAACTTCAAACCGGCACTAGGAAACAGACTGAGAAAGCAGAGAAAAAGTGTCTCCTGCAACCCGTTCCCTTGGTGCTAGATGAACGAACGTCTCTCACTTGCTCAGTTCTGAGAGATAAGTGTGTATGAAAGCCGTCCTTCACCTAGCTTGATGGGAACACAAAGTTTCTTTTCAGTTGCAAACTCCATTCCATACATATATATGGGGAGGTACTAGCTCCAACTCGGTTTTACACTGAAAACTGCAGGAACTTCAAACAGGCACTAGGAAACAGACTGAGAAAGCAGAGAAAAAGTGTCTCCTGCAACCCGTTCCCTTGGTGCTAGATGAACGAACGTCTCTCCACTTGCTCAGTTCTGAGAGATAAGTGTGTGTGAAAGCCGTCCTTCACCTAGCTTGTTGGGAACACAAAGTTTCTTTTCAGTTGCAAACTCCATTCCATACATATATATGGGGAGGTACTAGCTCCAACTCGGTTTTACAGTGAAAACTGCAGGAACTTCAAACCGGCACTAGGAAACAGACTGAGAAAGCAGAGAAAAAGTGTCTCCTGCAACCCGTTCCCTTGGTGCTAGATGAACGAACGTCTCTCCACTTGCTCAGTTCTGAGAGATAAGTGTGTGTGAAAGCCGTTCTTCACCTTGCTTGTTGGGAACACAAAGTTTCTTTTCAGTTGCAAACTCCATTCCATACATATATATGGGGAGATACTAGCTCCAACACGGTTTACAGTGAAAACTGCAGGAACTTCAAACCGGCACTAGGAAACAGACTGAGAAAGCAGAGAAAAAGTGTCTCCTGCAAACCGTTCCCTTGGTGCTAGATGAACGAAAGTCTCTCCACTTGCTCAGTTCTGAGAGATAAGTATGTGTGAAAGCCGTCTTTCACCTAGCTTATTGGGAACACAAAGTTTCTTTTATGTTGCAAACCCCATTCCATACATATATATGGGGAGGTACTAGCTCCAACTCGGTTTTACAGTGAAAACTGCAGGAACTTCAAACCGGCACTAGGAAACAGACTGAGAAAGCAGAGAAAAAGTGTCTCCTGCAACCCGTTCCCTTGGTGCTAGATGAACGAACGTCTCTCCACTTGCTGAGTTCCGAGAGATAAGTGTGTGTGAAAGCCGTCCTTCACCTAGCTTGTTGGGAACACAAAGTTTCTTTTTTGTTGCAAACCCCATTCCATACATATATATGGGGTGGTACTAGCTCCAACTCTGTTTTACAGTGAAAACTGCAGGAACTTCAAACCGGCACTAGGAAACAGACTGAGAAAGCAGAGAAAAAGTGTCTCCTGCAACCCGTTCCCTTGGTGCTAGATGAACGAACGTCTCTCACTTGCTCAGTTCTGAGAGATAAGTGTGTATGAAAGCCGTCCTTCACCTAGCTTGTTCGGAACACAAAGTTTCTTTTCAGTTGCAAACTCCATTCCATACATATATATGGGGAGGTACTAGCTCCAACTCGGTTTTACACTGAAAACTGCAGGAACTTCAAACCGGCACTAGGAAACAGACTGAGAAAGCAGAGAAAAAGTGTCTCCTGCAACCCGTTCCCTTGGTGCTAGATGAACGAACGTCTCTCCACTTGCTCAGTTCTGAGAGATAAGTGTGTGTGAAAGCCGTCCTTCACCTAGCTTGTTGGGAACACAAAGTTTCTTTTCAGTTGCAAACTCCATTCCATACATATATATGGGGAGGTACAAGCTCCAACTCGGTTTTACAGTGAAAACTGCAGGAACTTCAAACCGGCACTAGGAAACAGACTGAGAAAGCAGAGAAAAAGTGTCTCCTGCAACCCGTTCCCTTGGTGCTAGATGAACGAACGTCTCTCCACTTGCTCAGTTCTGAGAGATAAGTGTGTGTGAAAGCCGTCTTTCACCTAGCTTATTGGGAACACAAAGTTTCTTTTTTGTTGCAAGCCCCATTCCATACATATATATGGGGAGGTACTAGCTCCAACTCGGTTTTACTGTGAAAACTGCAGGAACATCAAACCGGCACTAGGAAACAGACTGAGAAAGCAGAGAAAAAGTGTCTCCTGCAACCCGTTCCCTTGGTGCTAGATGAATGAACGTCTCTCCACTTGCTGAGTTCCGAGAGATAAGTGTGTGTGAAAGCTGTCCTTCACCTAGCTTGTTGGGAACACAAAGTTTCTTTTTTGTTGCAAACCCCATTCCATACATATATATGGGGAGGTACTAGCTCCAACTCGGTTTTACAGTGAAAACTGCAGGAACATCAAACCGGCACTAGGAAACAGACTGAGAAAGCAGAGAAAAAGTGTCTCCTGCAACCCGTTCCCTTGGTGCTAGATGAACGAACGTCTCTCCACTTGCTCAGTTCCGAGATGTAAGTGTGTGTGAAAGCAGTCCTTCATCTAGCTTGTTGGGAAAACAAAGTTTCTTTTCAGTTGCAATCTCAATTCCATACATATATATGGGGAGGTACTAGCTCCAACACGGTTTTACAGTGAAAACTGCAGGAACTTCAAACCGGCACTAGGAAACAGACTGAGAAAGCAGAGAAAAAGAGTCTCCTGCAACCCGTTCCCTTGGTGCTAGATGAACGAACGTCTCTCCACTTGCTGAGTTCCGAGAGATAAGTGTGTGTGAAAGCCGTCCTTCACCTAGCTTGTTGGGAACACAAAGTTTCTTTTTTGTTGCAAACCCCATTCCATACATATATATGGGGTGGTACTAGCTCCAACTCGGTTTTACAGTGAAAACTGCAGGAACTTCAAACCGGCACTAGGAAACAGACTGAGAAAGCAGAGAAAAAGTGTCTCCTGCAACCCGTTCCCTTGGTGCTAGATGAACGAACGTCTCTCACTTGCTCAGTTCTGAGAGATAAGTGTGTATGAAAGCCGTCCTTCACCTAGCTTGTTGGGAACACAAAGTTTCTTTTCAGTTGCAAACTCCATTCCATACATATATATGGGGAGGTACTAGCTCCAACTCGGTTTTACACTGAAAACTGCAGGAACTTCAAACCGGCACTAGGAAACAGACTTAGAAAGCAGAGAAAAAGTGTCTCCTGCAACCCGTTCCCTTGGTGCTAGATGAACGAACGTCTCTCCACTTGCTCAGTTCTGAGAGATAAGTGTGTGTGAAAGCCGTCTTTCACCTAGCTTATTGGGAACACAAAGTTTCTTTTTTGTTGCAAGCCCCATTCCATACATATATATGGGGAGGTACTAGCTCCAACTCGGTTTTACTGTGAAAACTGCAGGAACATCAAACCGGCACTAGGAAACAGACTGAGAAAGCAGAGAAAAAGTGTCTCCTGCAACCCGTTCCCTTGGTGCTAGATGAATGAACGTCTCTCCACTTGCTGAGTTCCGAGAGATAAGTGTGTGTGAAAGCCGTCCTTCACCTAGCTTGTTGGGAACACAAAGTTTCTTTTTTGTTGCAAACCCCATTCCATACATATATATGGGGAGGTACTAGCTCCAACTCGGTTTTACAGTGAAAACTGCAGGAACATCAAACCGGCACTAGGAAACAGACTGAGAAAGCAGAGAAAAAGTGTCTCCTGCAACCCGTTCCCTTGGTGCTAGATGAACGAACGTCTCTCCACTTGCTCAGTTCCGAGATGTAAGTGTGTGTGAAAGCAGTCCTTCATCTAGCTTGTTGGGAACACAAAGTTTCTTTTCAGTTGCAATCTCAATTCCATACATATATATGGGGAGGTACTAGCTCCAACACGGTTTTACAGTGAAAACTGCAGGAACTTCAAACCGGCACTAGGAAACAGACTGAGAAAGCAGAGAAAAAGAGTCTCCTGCAACCCGTTCCCTTGGTGCTAGATGAACGAACGTCTCTCCCCTTGCTCAGTTCTGAGAGATAATTGTGTGTGAAAGCCGTCCTTCATCTAGCTTATTGGGAACACAAAGTTTCTTTTTTGTTGCAAGCCCCATTCCATACATATATATGGGGAGGTACTAGCTCCAACTCGGTTTTATTGTGAAAACTGCAGGAACATCAAACCGGCACTAGGAAACAGACTGAGAAAGCAGAGAAAAAGTGTCTCCTGCAACCCGTTCCCTTGGTGCTAGATGAACGAACGTCTCTCCCCTTGCTCAGTTCTGAGAGATAAATGTGTGTGAAAGCCGTCTTTCACCTAGCTTATTGGGAACACAAAGTTTCTTTTTTGTTGCAAGCCCCATTCCATACATATATATGGGGAGGTACTAGCTCCAACTCGGTTTTATTGTGAAAACTGCAGGAACATCAAACCGGCACTAGGAAACAGACTGAGAAAGCAGAGAAAAAGTGTCTCCTGCAACCCGTTCCCTTGGTGCTAGATGAATGAACGTCTCTCCACTTGCTGAGTTCCGAGAGATAAGTGTGTGTGAAAGCCGTCCTTCACCTAGCTTGCTGGGAACACAAAGTTTCTTTTTTGTTGCAAACCCCATTCCATACATATATATGGGGAGGTACTAGCTCCAACTCGGTTTTACAGTGAAAACTGCAGGAACATCAAACCGGCACTAGGAAACAGACTGAGAAAGCAGAGAAAAAGTGTCTCCTGCAACCCGTTCCCTTGGTGCTAGATGAACGAACGTCTCTCCACTTGCTCAGTTCCGAGATGTAAGTGTGTGTGAAAGCAGTCCTTCATCTAGCTTGTTGGGAACACAAAGTTTCTTTTCAGTTGCAATCTCAATTCCATACATATATATGGGGAGGTACTAGCTCCAACACGCTTTTACAGTGAAAACTGCAGGAACTTCAAACCGGCACTAGGAAACAGACTGAGAAAGCAGAGAAAAAGAGTCTCCTGCAACCCGTTCCCTTGGTGCTAGATGAACGAACGTCTCTCCACTTGCTCAGTTCTGAGAGATAAGTGTGTGTGAAAGCCGTCTTTCACCTAGCTTATTGGGAACACAAAGTTTCTTTTTTGTTGCAAGCCCCATTCCATACATATATATGGGGAGGTACTAGCTCCAACTCGGTTTTACTGTGAAAACTGCAGGAACATCAAACCGGCACTAGGAAACAGACTGAGAAAGCAGAGAAAAAGTGTCTCCTGCAACCCGTTCCCTTGGTGCTAGATGAATGAACGTCTCTCCACTTGCTGAGTTCCGAGAGATAAGTGTGTGTGAAAGCTGTCCTTCACCTAGCTTGTTGGGAACACAAAGTTTCTTTTTTGTTGCAAACCCCATTCCATACATATATATGGGGAGGTACTAGCTCCAACCCGGTTTTACAGTGAAAACTGCAGGAACATCAAACCGGCACTAGGAAACAGACTGAGAAAGCAGAGAAAAAGTGTCTCCTGCAACCCGTTCCCTTGGTGCTAGATGAACGAACGTCTCTGCACTTGCTCAGTTCCGAGATGTAAGTGTGTGTGAAAGCAGTCCTTCATCTAGCTTGTTGGGAAAACAAAGTTTCTTTTCAGTTGCAATCTCAATTCCATACATATATAAGGGGAGGTACTAGCTCCAACACGGTTTTACAGTGAAAACTGCAGGAACTTCAAACCGGCACTAGGAAACAGACTGAGAAAGCAGAGAAAAAGAGTCTCCTGCAACCCGTTCCCTTGGTGCTAGATGAACGAACGTCTCTCCACTTGCTGAGTTCCGAGAGATAAGTGTGTGTGAAAGCCGTCCTTCACCTAGCTTTTGGGAACACAAAGTTTCTTTTTTGTTGCAAACCCCATTCCATACATATATATGGGGTGGTACTAGCTCCAACTCGGTTTTACAGTGAAAACTGCAGGAACTTCAAACCGGCACTAGGAAACAGACTGAGAAAGCAGAGAAAAAGTGTCTCCTGCAACCCGTTCCCTTGGTGCTAGATGAACGAACGTCTCTCACTTGCTCAGTTCTGAGAGATAAGTGTGTATGAAAGCCGTCCTTCACCTAGCTTGTTGGGAACACAAAGTTTCTTTTCAGTTGCAAACTCCATTCCATACATATATATGGGGAGGTACTAGCTCCAACTCGGTTTTACTCTGAAAACTGCAGGAACTTCAAACCGGCACTAGGAAACAGACTGAGAAAGCAGAGAAAAAGTGTCTCCTGCAACCCGTTCCCTTGGTGCTAGATGAACGAACGTCTCTCCACTTGCTCAGTTCTGAGAGATAAGTGTGTGTGAAAGCCGTCTTTCACCTAGCTTATTGGGAACACAAAGTTTCTTTTTTGTTGCAAGCCCCATTCCATACATATATATGGGGAGGTACTAGCTCCAACTCGGTTTTACTGTGAAAACTGCAGGAACATCAAACCGGCACTAGGAAACAGACTGAGAAAGCAGAGAAAAAGTGTCTCCTGCAACCCGTTCCCTTGGTGCTAGATGAATGAACGTCTCTCCACTTGCTGAGTTCCGAGAGATAAGTGTGTGTGGAAGCCGTCCTTCACCTAGCTTGTTGGGAACACAAAGTTTCTTTTTTGTTGCAAACCCCATTCCATACATATATATGGGGAGGTACTAGCTCCAACTCGGTTTTACAGTGAAAACTGCAGGAACATCAAACCGGCACTAGGAAACAGACTGAGAAAGCAGAGAAAAAGTGTCTCCTGCAACCCGTTCCCTTGGTGCTAGATGAACGAACGTCTCTCCACTTGCTCAGTTCCGAGATGTAAGTGTGTGTGAAAGCAGTCCTTCATCTAGCTTGTTGGGAACACAAAGTTTCTTTTCAGTTGCAATCTCAATTCCATACATATATATGGGGAGGTACTAGCTCCAACACGGTTTTACAGTGAAAACTGCAGGAACTTCAAACCGGCACTAGGAAACAGACTGAGAAAGCAGAGAAAAAGAGTCTCCTGCAACCCGTTCCCTTGGTGCTAGATGAACGAACCTCTCTCCCCTTGCTCAGTTCTGAGAGATAATTGTGTGTGAAAGCCGTCCTTCATCTAGCTTGTTGGGAAATCAAAGCTTCTTTTCAGTTGCAAACTCCATTCCATACATATATATGGTGAGGTACTAGCTCCAACTCGGTTTTACAGTGAAAACTGCAGGAACTTCAAACCGGCACTAGGAAACAGACTGAGAAAGCAGAGAAAAAGTGTCTCCTGCAACCCGTTCCCTTGGTGCTAGATGAACGAAAGTCTCTCACTTGCTCAGTTCTGAGAGATAAATGTGTGTGAAAGCCGTCCTTCACCTAGCTTGTTGGGAACACAAAGTTTCTTTTCAGTTGCAAACTCCATTCCATACATATATATGGGGAGGTACTAGCTCCAACTCGGTTTTACAATGAAAACTGCAGGAACTTCAAACTGCCACTAGGAAACAGACTGAGAAAGCAGAGGAAAAGTGTCTCCTGCAACCCGTTCCCTTGGTGCTACATGAACGAACGTCTCTCCACTTGCTCAGTTCTGAGAGATAATTGTGTGTGAAAGCCGTCCTTCACCTAGCTTGTTGGGAAAACAAAGCTTCTTTTCATTTGCAAACTCCATTCCATACATATATATGGGGAGGTACTAGCTCCAACTCTGTTTTACAGTGAAAACTGCAGGAACTTCAAACCGGCACTAGGAAACAGACTGAGAAAACAGAGAAAAAGTGTCTCCTGCAACCCGTTCCCTTGGTGCTAGATGAACGAACGTCTCTCACTTGCTCAGTTCTGAGAGATAAGTGTGTGTGAAAGCCGTCCTTCACCTAGCTTGTTGGGAACACAAAGTTTCTTTTCAGTTGCAAACTCCATTCCATACATATATATGGGGAGGTAATAGCTCCAACTCGGGTTTACACTGAAAATTGCAGGAACTTCAAACCGGCACTAGGAAACAGACTGAGAAAGCAAAGAAAAAGTGTCTCCTGCAACCCGTTCCCTTGGTGCTAGATGAACGAACGTCTCTCCACTTGCTCAGTTCTGAGAGATAAGTGTGTGTGAAAGCCGTCTTTCACCTAGCTTATTGGGAACACAAAGTTTCTTTTTTGTTGCAAGCCCCATTCCATACATATATATGGGGAGGTACTAGCTCCAACTCGGTTTTATTGTGAAAACTGCAGGAACATCAAACCGGCACTAGGAAACAGACTGAGAAAGCAGAGAAAAAGTGTCTCCTGCAACACGTTCCCTTGGTGCTAGATGAATGAACGTCTCTCCACTTGCTGAGTTCCGAGAGATAAGTGTGTGTGAAAGCCGTCCTTCAACTAGCTTGCTGGGAACACAAAGTTTCTTTTTTGTTGCAAACCCCATTCCATACATATATATGGGGAGGTACTAGCTCCAACTCGGTTTTACAGTGAAAACTGCAGGAACATCAAACCGGCACTAGGAAACAGACTGAGAAAGCAGAGAAAAAGTGTCTCCTGCAACCCGTTCCCTTGGTGCTAGATGAACGAACGTCTCTCCACTTGCTCAGTTCCGAGATGTAAGTGTGTGTGAAAGCAGTCCTTCATCTAGCTTGTTGGGAACACAAAGTTTCTTTTCAGTTGCAATCTCAATTCCATACATATATATGGGGAGGTACTAGCTCCAACACGGTTTTACAGTGAAAACTGCAGGAACTTCAAACCGGCACTAGGAAACAGACTGAGAAAGCAGAGAAAAAGAGTCTCCTGCAACCCGTTCCCTTGGTGCTAGATGAACGAACGTCTCTCCCCTTGCTCAGTTCTGAGAGATAATTGTGTGTGAAAGCCGTCCTTCATCTAGCTTGTTGGGAAATCAAAGCTTCTTTTCAGTTGCAAACTCCATTCCATACATATATATGGTGAGGTACTAGCTCCAACTCGGTTTTACAGTGAAAACTGCAGGAACTTCAAACCGGCACTAGGAAACAGACTGAGAAAGCAGAGAAAAAGTGTCTCCTGCAACCCGTTCCCTTGGTGCTAGATGAACGAAAGTCTCTCACTTGCTCAGTTCTGAGAGATAAATGTGTGTGAAAGCCGTCCTTCACCTAGCTTGTTGGGAACACAAAGTTTCTTTTCAGTTGCAAACTCCATTCCATACATATATATGGGGAGGTACTAGCTCCAACTCGGTTTTACAATGAAAACTGCAGGAACTTCAAACTGCCACTAGGAAACAGACTGAGAAAGCAGAGGAAAAGTGTCTCCTGCAACCCGTTCCCTTGGTGCTACATGAACGAACGTCTCTCCACTTGCTCAGTTCTGAGAGATAATTGTGTGTGAAAGCCGTCCTTCACCTAGCTTGTTGGGAAAACAAAGCTTCTTTTCATTTGCAAACTCCATTCCATACATATATATGGGGAGGTACTAGCTCCAACTCTGTTTTACAGTGAAAACTGCAGGAACTTCAAACCGGCACTAGGAAACAGACTGAGAAAACAGAGAAAAAGTGTCTCCTGCAACCCGTTCCCTTGGTGCTAGATGAACGAACGTCTCTCACTTGCTCAGTTCTGAGAGATAAGTGTGTGTGAAAGCCGTCCTTCACCTAGCTTGTTGGGAACACAAAGTTTCTTTTCAGTTGCAAACTCCATTCCATACATATATATGGGGAGGTAATAGCTCCAACTCGGGTTTACACTGAAAATTGCAGGAACTTCAAACCGGCACTAGGAAACAGACTGAGAAAGCAAAGAAAAAGTGTCTCCTGCAACCCGTTCCCTTGGTGCTAGATGAACGAACGTCTCTCACTTGCTCAGTTCTGAGAGATAAGTGTGTGTGAAAGCCGTCCTTCACCTAGCTTGTTGGGAACACAAAGTTTCTTTTCAGTTGCAAACTCCATTCCATACATATATATGGGGAGGTACTAGCTCCAACACGGTTTTACACTGAAAACTGCAGGAACTTCAAACCGGCACAAGGAAACAGACTGAGAAAGCAGAGAAAAAGTGTCTCCTGCAACCCGTTCCCTTGGTGCTAGATGAACGAACGTCTCTCCACTTGCTCATTTCTGAGAGATAATTGTGTGTGAAAGCCGTCCTTCACTTAGCTTGTTGGGAAAACAAAGCTTCTTTTCAGTTGCAAACTCCATTCCATACATATATATGGGGAAGTACTAGCTCCAACTCGGTTTTACAGTGAAAACTGCAGGAACTTCTAACCGGCACTAGGAAACAGACTGAGAAAGCAGAGAAAAAGTGTCTCCTGCAACCCGTTCCCTTGGTGCTAGATGAACGAACGTCTCTCACTTGCTCAGTTCTGAGAGATATGTGTGTGTGAAAGCCGTCCTTCAACTAGCTTGTTGGGAACACAAAGTTTCTTTTCAGTTGCAAACTCCAATCCATACATATATATGGGGAGGTACTAGCTCCAACTCGGTTTTACACTGAAAACTGCAGGAACTTCAAACCGGCACTAGGAAACAGACTGAGAAAGCAGAGAAAAAGTGTCTCCTGCAACCCGTTCCTTTGGTGCTAGATGAAAGAACGTCTCTCACTTGCTCAGTTCTGAGAGATAAGTGTGTGTGAAAGCCGTCCTTCACCTAGCTTGTTGGGAACACAAAGTTTCTTTTCAGTTGCAAACTCCATTCCATACATATATATGGGGAGGTACTAGCTCCAACTCGGTTTTACTGTGAAAACTGCAGGAACTTCAAACCGGCACTAGGAAACAGACTGAGAAAGCAGAGAAAAAGTGTCTCCTGCAACCCGTTCCCTTGGTGCTAGATGAACGAACGTCTCTCACTTGCTCAGTTCTGAGAGATAAGTGTGTGTGAAAGCCGTCCTTCACCTAGCTTGTTGGGAACACAAAGTTTCTTTTCATTTGCAAACTCCAATCCATGCATATATATGGGGTGGTACTAGCTCCAACTCGGTTTTACAGTGAAAACTGCAGGAACTTCAAACCAGCACTAGGAAACAGACTGAGAAACCAGAGTAAAGTTTCTACTGCAACTCGTTCCCTTGGTGCTAGATGAACGAACGTCTCTGTACATGCTCATTTCTGAGAGGTAAGTGTGTGTGAAAGCCGTCCTTCACCTAGCTTGTTTGTAACACAAAGTTTCTTTTCAGTTGCAAACTCCATTCCATACATATATATAGGGAGGTACAAGCTCCAACTCGGTTTTACAGTGAAAACTGCAGGAACTTCAAACCGGCACTAGGAAACAGACTGAGAAAGCAGAGTAAAATAGTCTCCTGCAAACCGATTCCTTGGTGCTAGATGAATGAACGTCTCTGTACATGCTCATTTCTGAGAGATAAGTGTGTGTGAAAGCCGTCCTTCACCAAGCTTGTTGGGAAAACAAAGTTTCTTTTCAGTTGCAAACTCCATTCCATACATATATATGGGTAGGTACAAGCTCCAACTCGGTTTTACAGTGAAAACTGCAGGAACTTCAAACCGGCACTAGGAAACAGACTGAGAAAGCAGAGAAAAAGTGTCTCCTGCAACCCGTTCCCTTGGTGCTAGATGAACGAAATTCTCTCCACTTGCTCAGTTCTGAGAGATAAGTGTGTGTGAAAGCCGTCCTTCATCTAGCTTGTTGGGAACACAAAGTTTATTTTCAGTTGCAAACTCCATTCCATACATGTATATGGGGCGGTACTAGCTAAAACTCGGATTTACAGTGAAAACTGCAGGAACTTCAAACCGGCACTAGGAAACAGACTGAGAAAGCAGAGAAAAAGTGTCTCCTGCAACCCGTTCCAATGGTGTTAGATGAACGAACGTCTCTGTACATGCTCATTTCTGAGAGATAAGTGTGTGTGAAAGCCGTCCTTCACCTAGCTTGTTGGGAACACAAAGTTTATATTCATTTGCAAACTCCATTCCATACATATATATGGTGAGGTACAAGATCCTACTCGGTTTTACAGTGAAAATTGCTGGAACTTCAAACCGGCACTAGGAAACAGACTGAGAAAGCAGAGAAATAGTGTCTCCTGCAACCCGTTCCCTTGGTGTTAGATGAACGAACGTCTCTCTACATGCTCATTTCTGAGAGATAAGTGTGTGTGAAAGCCGTCCTTCACCTAGCTTGTTGGGAACACAAAGTTTATATTCATTTGCAAACTCCATTCCATACATATATATGGTGAGGTACAAGCTCCAACTCGGTTTTACAGTGAAAACTGCAGGAAATTCAAAACGGCACTAGGAAACAGACTGAGAAAGCAGAGAAAAAGTGTCTCCTGCAACCCGTTCCCTTGGTGCTAGATGAACGAACTACTCTCCACTTGCTCAGTTCTGAGAGATAATTGTGTGTGAAAGCCGTCCTTCATCTAGCTTGTTGGGAACACAAAGTTTCTTTTCAGTTTCAAACTCCATTCCATACATATATATGTGGAGGTACTATATCCAACTCGGTTTTACAGTGAAAATTGCAGGAACTTCAAACCGGCACTAGGAAACAGACTGAGAAAGCAGAGAAAAAGTGTCTCCTGCAACCCGTTCCCTTGGAGCTAGATGAAAGATCGTCTCTGCACTTGCTCAGTTCCGAGAGATAAGTGTGTGTGAAAGCCGTCCTTCATCTAGCTTGTTGGGAACACAAAGTTCCTTTTCAGTTGCAAACTCCATTCCATAAATATATATGGGGAGGTACTAGGTCCAACTCGGTTTTACACTGAAAACTGCAGGAACTTCAAACCGGCACTAGGAAACAGACTGAGAAAGCAGAGAAAAAGTGTCTCCTGCATCCCGTTCCCTTGGTCCTAGATGAACGAACGTCTCTCCACTTGCTCAGTTCTGAGAGATAAGTGTGTGTGAAAGCCGTCCTTCACCTAGCTTGTTGGGAACACAAAGTTTCTTTTCAGTTGCAAACTCCAATCCATGCATATATATGGGGAGGTACTAGCTCCAACTCGGTTTTACAGTGAAAACTGCAGGAACTTCAAACCAGCACTAGGAAACAGACTGAGAAACCAGAGTAAAGTTTCTACTGCAACTCGTTCCCTTGGTGCTAGATGAACGAACGTCTCTGTACATGCTCATTTCTGAGAGGTAAGTGTGTGTGAAAGCCGTCCTTCACCTAGCTTGTTTGTAACACAAAGTTTCTTTTCAGTTGCAAACTCCATTCCATACATATATATAGGGAGGTACAAGCTCCAACTCGGTTTTACAGTGAAAACTGCAGGAACTTCAAACCGGCACTAGGAAACAGACTGAGAAAGCAGAGTAAAATAGTCTCCTGCAAACCGATTCCTTGGTGCTAGATGAATGAACGTCTCTGTACATGCTCATTTCTGAGAGATAAGTGTGTGTGAAAGCCGTCCTTCACCACTTGTTGGGAAAACAAAGTTTCTTTTCAGTTGCAAACTCCATTCCATACATATATATGGGTAGGTACAAGCTCCAACTCGGTTTTACAGTGAAAACTGCAGGAACTTCAAACCGGCACTAGGAAACAGACTGAGAAAGCAGAGAAAAAGTGTCTCCTGCAACCCGTTCCCTTGGTGCTAGATGAACGAAATTCTCTCCACTTGCTCAGTTCTGAGAGATAAGTGTGTGTGAAAGCCGTCCTTCATCTAGCTTGTTGGGAACACAAAGTTTATTTTCAGTTGCAAAGTCCATTCCATACATGTATATGGGGCGGTACTAGCTAAAACTCGTATTTACAGTGAAAACTGCAGGAACTTCAAACCGGCACTAGGAAACAGACTGAGAAAGCAGAGAAATAGTGTCTCCTGCAACCCGTTCCCTTGGTGTTAGATGAACGAACGTCTCTGTACATGCTCATTTCTGAGAGATAAGTGTGTGTGAAAGCCGTCCTTCACCTAGCTTGTTGGGAACACAAAGTTTATATTCATTTGCAAACTCCATTCCATACATATATATGGTGAGGTACAAGATCCTACTCGGTTTTACAGTGAAAATTGCTGGAACTTCAAACCGGCACTAGGAAACAGACTGAGAAAGCAGAGAAATAGTGTCTCCTGCAACCCGTTCCCTTGGTGTTAGATGAACGAACGTCTCTCTACATGCTCATTTCTGAGAGATAAGTGTGTGTGAAAGCCGTCCTTCACCTAGCTTGTTGGGAACACAAAGTTTATATTCATTTGCAAACTCCATTCCATACATATATATGGTGAGGTACAAGCTCCAACTCGGTTTTACAGTGAAAACTGCAGGAACTTCAAAACGGCACTAGGAAACAGACTGAGAAAGCAGAGAAAAAGTGTCTCCTGCAACCCGTTCCCTTGGTGCTAGATGAACGAACTACTCTCCACTTGCTCAGTTCTGAGAGATAATTGTGTGTGAAAGCCGTCCTTCATCTAGCTTGTTGGGAACACAAAGTTTCTTTTCAGTTTCAAACTCCATTCCATACATATATATGTGGAGGTACTATATCCAACTCGGTTTTACAGTGAAAATTGCAGGAACTTCAAACCGGCACTAGGAAACAGACTGAGAAAGCAGAGAAAAAGTGTCTCCTGCAACCCGTTCCCTTGGAGCTAGATGAAAGATCGTCTCTGCACTTGCTCAGTTCCGAGAGATAAGTGTGTGTGAAAGCCGTCCTTCATCTAGCTTGTTGGGAACACAAAGTTCCTTTTCAGTTGCAAACTCCATTCCATAAATATATATGGGGAGGTACTAGGTCCAACTCGGTTTTACACTGAAAACTGCAGGAACTTCAAACCGGCACTAGGAAACAGACTGAGAAAGCAGAGAAAAAGTGTCTCCTGCATCCCGTTCCCTTGGTCCTAGATGAACGAACGTCTCTCCACTTGCTCAGTTCTGAGAGATAAGTGTGTGTGAAAGCCGTACTTCACCTAGCTTGTTGGGAACACAAAGTTTCTTTTCAGTTGCAAACACCGTTCCATACATATATATGGGGATATACAAGCTCCAACTCGGTTTTACAGTGAAAACTGCAGGAACTTCAAACCGGCACTAGGAAACAGACTGAGAAAGCAGAGAAAAAGTGTCTCCTGCAACCCGTTCCCTTGGTGCTAGATGAACGAAATTCTCTCCACTTGCTCAGTTCTGAGAGATAAGTGTGTGTGAAAGCCGTCCTTCATCTAGCTTGTTGGGAACACAAAGTTTATTTTCAGTTGCAAACTCCATTCCATACATGTATATGGGGAGGTACTAGCTACAACTCGGATTTACAGTGAAAACTGCAGGAACTTCAAACCGGCACTAGGAAACAGACTGAGAAAGCAGAGAAATAGTGTCTCCTGCAAAACGTTCCCTTGGTGTTAGATGAACGAACGTCTCTGTACATGCTCATTTCTGAGAGATAAGTGTGTGTGAAAGCCGTCCTTCACCTAGCTTGTTGGGAACACAAAGTTTATATTCATTTGCAAACTCCATTCCATACATATATATGGTGAGGTACAAGAACCTACTCGGTTTTACAGTGAAAATTGCTGGAACTTCAAACCGGCACTAGGAAACAGACTGAGAAAGCAGAGAAAAAGGGTCTCCTGCAACCCGTTCCCTTGGTGCTAGATGAAAGAACGTCTCTGCACTTGCTCAGTTCCGAGAGATAAGTGTGTGTGAAAGCCGTCCTTCATCTAGCTTGTTGGGAACACAAAGTTCCTTTTCAGTTGCAAACTCCATTCCATAAATATATATATGTGGAAGTACTAGCTCCAACTCGGTTTTACAGTGAAAACTGCTGGAACTTCAAAATGGCATTAGGAAACAAACTGAGAAAGCAGAGAAAAAGTGTCTCTTACAACCCGTTCCCTTGGTGCTAGATGAACGAAGGTCTCTCCACTTGCTCCATTCTGAGAGATAAGTGTGTGTGAAAGCCGTCCTTCACCTAGCTTGTTGGGAACACAAAGTTTCTTTTCAGTTGCAATCTCCATTCCATACATATATATGGGGAGGTACTAGCTCCAACTCGGTATTTCAGTGAAAACTGCAGGAACTTCAAACAGCCACTAGGAAACAAACTGAGAAAGAAGAAAAAAAGGGTCTCCTACAAACCGTTCCCTTGGTGCTAGATGAACGAAAGTCTCTCCGATTGCTCAGTTCTGAGAGATAAGTGTGTGTGAATTCCGTCCTTCACCTAGCTTGTTGGGAACACAAAGTTTCTTTTCAGTTGCAAACTCCATTCCATACATATATATGGGGAGGTACTAGCTCCAACACGGTTTTACAGTGAAAACTGCAGGAACTTCAAACCGGCACTAGGAAACAGACTGAGATAGCAGAGAAAAAGTGTCTCCTGCAACCCGTTCCCTTGGTGCTAGATGAACGAACGTCTCTCCACTTGCTCAGTTCCGAGAGATAAGTGTGTGTGAAAGCCGTCCTTCACCTAGCTTGTTGGGAACACAAAGTTTCTTTTCAGTTGCAAAATCCATTCCATACATACATATGGGGAGGTACTAGCTTCAACTCTGTTTTACAGTGAAAACTGCAGGAAGTTCAAACCGGCACTAGGAAACAGACTGAGAAAGCAGAGAAAAAGTGTCCCTGCAAACCGTTCCCTTGGTGCTAGATGAACGAACGTCTCTCCACTTGCTGAGTTCCGAGAGATATGTGTGTGTGAAAGCCGTCCTTCACCTAGCTTGTTGGGAACACAAAGTTTCTTTTCAGTTGCAAACTCCATTCCATACATATATATGGGGAGGTACTAGCTCCAACCCGCTTTTACAGTGAAAACTGCAGGAAGTTCAAACCGGCACTAGGAAACAGACTGAGAAAGCAGAGAAAATCTGTCTACTGCAACCCGTTCCCTTGGTGCTAGATGAACGAACGTCTCTCCAATTGCTCAGTTCTGAGAGATAACTGTGTGTGAAAGCCGTCCTTCACCTAGCTTGTTGGGAACACAAAGTTTCTTTTCAGTTGCAAACTCCATTCCATACATATATATGGGGATGTACTAGCTAAAACTCGGTTTTACAGTGAAAACTGCAGGAACTTCCAACCGGCAGTAGGAAACATACTGAGAAAGCAGAGAAAAAGTATCTCCTGCAACCCGTTCCCTTGCTGCTAGATGAACGAAAGTCTCTCCACTTGCTCAGTTCTGAGAGATAAGTGTGTGTGAAAGCCGTCCTTCACCTAGCTTGTTGGGAACACAAAGTTTCTTTTCAGTTGCAAACTCCATTCCATACATATATATGGGGAGGTACTAGCTCCAACTCGGTTTTACAGTGAAAACTGCAGGAACTTCAAACCGGCACTAGGAAACAGACTGAGAAAGCAGAGAAAAAGTGTCTCCTGCAACAAGTTCCCTTGGTGCTAGATGAACGAACGTCTCTCCACTTGCTCAGTTCTGAGAGATAAGTGTGTGTGAAAGCCGTCTTTCACCTAGCTTATTGGGAACACAAAGTTTCTTTTTTGTTGCAAACCCCATTCCATACATATATATGGGGAGGTACTAGCTCCAACACGGTTTTACTGTGAAAACTGCAGGAACTTCAAACAGGCACTAGGAAACAGACTGAGAAAGCAGAGAAAAAGAGTCTCCTGCAACCCGTTCCCTTGGTGCTAGATGAATGAACGTCTCTCCACTTGCTGAGTTCCGAGAGATAAGTGTGTGTGAAAGCCGTACTTCACCTAGCTTGTTGGGAACACAAAGTTTCTTTTTTGTTGCAAACCCCATTCCATACATATATATGGGGAGGTACTAGCTCCAACTCGGTTTTACAGTGAAAACTGCAGGAACATCAAACCGGCACTAGGAAACAGTCTGAGAAAGCAGAGAAAAAGTGTCTCCTGCAACCCGTTCGCTTGGTGCTAGATGAACGAACGTCTCTGCACTTGCTCAGTTCCGAGATGTAAGTGTGTGTGAAAGCAGTCCTTCATCTAGCTTGTTGGGAACACAAAGTTTCTTTTCAGTTGCAATCTCAATTCCATACATATATATGGGGAGGTACAAGCTCCAACTCGGTTTTACAGTGAAAACTGCAGGAACATCAAACCGGCACTAGGAAACAGACTGAGAAAGCAGAGAAAAAGAGTCTCCTGCAACCCGTTCCCTTGGTGCTAGATGAACGAAAGTCCCTCACTTGCTCAGTTCTGAGAGATAAATGTGTGTGAAAGCCGTCCTTCACCTAGCTTGTTGGGAACACAAATTTTCTTTTCAGTTGCAAACTCCATTCCATACATATATATGGGGAGGTACTAGCTCCAACTCGGTTTTACACTGAAATCTGCAGGAACTTCAAACCTGCACTAGGAAACAGACTGAGAAAGCAGAGGAAAAGTGTCTCCTGCAACCCGTTCCCTTGGTGCTAGATGAACGAACGTCTCTCCACTTGCTCAGTTCTGAGAGATAATTGTGTGTGAAAGCCGTCCTTCACCTAGCTTGTTGGGAAAACAAAGCTTCTTTTCAGTTGCAAACTCCATTCCATACATATATATGGGGAGGTATTAGCTCCAACTCTGTTTTACAGTGAAAACTGCAGGAACTTCAAACCGGCACTAGGAAACAGACTGAGAAAACAGAGAAAAAGTGTCTCCTGCAACCCGTTCCCTTGGTGCTAGATGAACGAACGTCTCTCACTTGCTCAGTTCTGAGAGATAAGTGTGTGTGAAAGCCGTCCTTCACCTAGCTTGTTGGGAACACAAAGTTTCTTTTCAGTTGCAAACTCCATTCCATACATATGTAAGGGGAGGTACTAGCTCCAACTCGGGTTTACACTGAAAATTGCAGGAACTTCAAACCGACACTAGGAAACAGACTGAGAAAGCAGAGAAAAAGTGTCTCCTGCAACCCGTTCTCTTGGTGCTAGATGAACGAACGTCTCTCAATTGCTCAGTTCTGAGAGATAAGTGTGTGTGAAAGCCGTCCTTCACCTAGCTTGTTGGGAACACAAAGTTTCTTTTCAGTTGCAAACTCCATTCCCTACATATATATGGGGAGGTACTAGCTCCAACTCGGTTTTACAGTGAAAACTGCAGGAACTTCAAACCGGCACTAGGAAACAGACTGATAAAGCATAGAAAAAGTGTCTCCTGAACCCGTTCCCTTGGTGCTAGATGAACGAACGTCTCTCACTTGCTCAGTTCTGAGAGATAAGTGTGTGTGAAAGCCGTCCTTCACCTAGCTTGTTGGGAACACAAAGTTTCTTTTCAGTTGCAAACTCCATTCCATACATATATATGGGGAGGTACTAGCTCCAACACGGCTTTACACTGAAAACTGCAGGAACTTCAAACCGGCACAAGGAAACAGACTGAGAAAGCAGAGAAAAAGTGTCTCATGCAACCCGTTCCCATGGTGCTAGATGAACGAACGTCTCTCCACTTGCTCAGTTCTGAGAGATAAGTGTGTGTAAAAGCCGTACTTCACCTAGCTTGTTGGGAAAACAAAGCTTCTTTTCAGTTGCAAACTCCATTCCATACATATATATGGGGAAGTACTACCTCCAAATCGGTTTTACAGTGAAAACTGCAGGAACTTCTAACCGGCACTTGGAAACAGACTGAGAAAGCAGAGAAAAAGTGTCTCCTGCAACCCGTTCCCTTGGTGCTAGATGAACGAAAGTCTCTCACTTGCCCAGTTCTGAGAGATATGTGTGTGTGAAAGCCGTCCTTCAAATAGCTTGTTGGGAACACAAAGTTTCTTTTCAGTTGCAAACTCCAATCCATACATATATATGGGGAGGTACTAGCTCCAACTCTGTTTTACACTGAAAACTGCAGGAACTTCAAACCGGCACTAGGAAACAGACTGAGAAAGCAGAGAAAAAGTGTCTCCTGCAACCCGTTCCTTTGGTGCTAGATGAAAGAACGTCTCTCACTTGCTCAGTTCTGAGAGATAAGTGTGTGTGAAAGCCGTCCTTCACCTATCTTGTTGGGAACACAAAGTTTCTTTTCAGTTGCAAACTCCATTCCATACATATATATGGGGAGGTACTAGCTCCAACTCGGTTTTACAGTGAAAACTGCAGGAACTTCAAACCGGCACTAGGAAACAGACTGAGAAAGCAGAGAAAAAGTGTCTCCTGCAACCCGTTCCCTTGGTGCTAGATGAACGAACGTCTCTCACTTGCTCAGTTCTGAGAGATAAGTGTGTGTGAAAGCCGTCCTTCACCTAGCCTGTTGGGAACACAAAGTTTCTTTTCAGTTGCAAACACCATTCCATACATATATATGGCGAGGTACGAGCTCCAACTCGGTTTTACAGTGAAAACTGCAGGAACTTCAAACCGGCACTAGGAAACAGACTGAGAAAGCAGAGAAAAAGTGTCTCCTGCAACCCGTTCCCTTGGTGCTAGATGAACGAACGTCTCTCCACTTGCTCAGTTCTGAGAGATAATTGTGTGTGAAAGCCGTCCTTCACCTAGCTTGTTGGGAACACAAAGCTTCTTTTCAGTTGCAAACTCCATTCCATACATATATATGGGGAGGTACTAGCTCCAACTCTGTTTTACAGTGAAAACTGCAGGAACATCAAACCGGCACTAGGAAACAGACTGAGGAAACACAGAAAAAGTGTCTCCTGCAACCCATTCCATTGGTGCTAGATGAACGAACGTCTCTCACTTGCTCAGTTCTGAGAGACAAGTGTGTGTGAAAGCCGTCCTTCACCTTGCTTGTTGGGAACACAAAGTTTCTTTTCAGTTGCAAACTCCATTCCATACATATATATGGGGAGGTACTAGCTCCAACTCGGTTTTACAGTGAAAACTGCAGGAACTTCAAACAGGCACTAGGAAACAGACTGAGATAGCAGAGAAAAAGGGTCTCCTGCAACCCGTTCCCTTGGTGCTAGATGAACGAACGTCTCTCCACTTGCTCAGTTCTGAGAGATAAGTGTGTGTGAAAGCCGTCCTTCACCTAGCTTGTTGGGAACACAAAGTTTCTTTTCAGTTGCAAACTCCATTCCATAAATATATATGGGGAGGTACTAGCTCCAACTCGGTTTTACAGTGAAAACTGCAGGAACTTCAAACCGGCACTAGGAAACAGACTGAGAAAGCAGAGAAAAAGTGTCTCCTGCAACCCGTTCCCTTGGTGCTAGATGAACAAACGTCTCTCCACTTGCTCAGTTCTGAGAGATAAGTGTGTGTGAAAGCCGTCCTTCACCTTGCTTGTTGGGAACACAAAGTTTCTTTTCAGTTGCAAACTCCATTCCATACATATATATGGGAAGGTACTAGCTCCAACTCGGTTTTACAGTGAAAACTGCAGGAACTTCAAACCTGCACTAGGAAACAGACTGAGATAGCAGAGAAAAAGTGTCTCCTGCAACCCGTTCCCTTGGTGCTAGATGAACGAACGTCTCTCACTTGCTCAGTTCTGAGAGATAAGTGTGTGTGAAAGCCGTCCTTCACCTAGCTTGTTGGGAACACAAAGTTTCTTTTCAGTTGCAAACTCCATTCCATACATATATATGGGGAGGTACTAGCTCCAACACGGCTTTACACTGAAAACTGCAGGAACTTCAAACCGGCACAAGGAAACAGACTGAGAAAGCAGAGAAAAAGTGTCTCATGCAACCCGTTCCCATGGTGCTAGATGAACGAACGTCTCTCCACTTGCTCAGTTCTGAGAGATAAGTGTGTGTAAAAGCCGTACTTCACCTAGCTTGTTGGGAAAACAAAGCTTCTTTTCAGTTGCAAACTCCATTCCATACATATATATGGGGAAGTACTACCTCCAAATCGGTTTTACAGTGAAAACTGCAGGAACTTCTAACCGGCACTTGGAAACAGACTGAGAAAGCAGAGAAAAAGTGTCTCCTGCAAACCGTTCCCTTGGTGCTAGATGAACGAAAGTCTCTCACTTGCCCAGTTCTGAGAGATATGTGTGTGTGAAAGCCGTCCTTCAAATAGCTTGTTGGGATCACAAAGTTTCTTTTCAGTTGCAAACTCCAATCCATACATATATATGGGGAGGTACTAGCTCCAACTCGGTTTTACACTGAAAACTGCAGGAACTTCAAACCGGCACTAGGAAACAGACTGAGAAAGCAGAGAAAAAGTGTCTCCTGCAACCCGTTCCTTTGGTGCTAGATGAAAGAACGTCTCTCACTTGCTCAGTTCTGAGAGATAAGTGTGTGTGAAAGCCGTCCTTCACCTATCTTGTTGGGAACACAAAGTTTCTTTTCAGTTGCAAACTCCATTCCATACATATATATGGGGAGGTACTAGCTCCAACTCGGTTTTACAGTGAAAACTGCAGGAACTTCAAACCGGCACTAGGAAACAGACTGAGAAAGCAGAGAAAAAGTGTCTCCTGCAACCCGTTCCCTTGGTGCTAGATGAACGAACGTCTCTCACTTGCTCAGTTCTGAGAGATAAGTGTGTGTGAAAGCCGTCCTTCACCTAGCCTGTTGGGAACACAAAGTTTCTTTTCAGTTGCAAACACCATTCCATACATATATATGGCGAGGTACGAGCTCCAACTCGGTTTTACAGTGAAAACTGCAGGAACTTCAAACCGGCACTAGGAAACAGACTGAGAAAGCAGAGAAAAAGTGTCTCCTGCAACCCGTTCCCTTGGTGCTAGATGAACGAACGTCTCTCCACTTGCTCAGTTCTGAGAGATAAGTGTGTGTGAAAGCCGTCCTTCACCTAGCTTGTTGGGAACACAAAGCTTCTTTTCAGTTGCAAACTCCATTCCATACATATATATGGGGAGGTACTAGCTCCAACTCTGTTTTACAGTGAAAACTGCAGGAACATCAAACCGGCACTAGGAAACAGACTGAGGAAACACAGAAAAAGTGTCTCCTGCAACCCATTCCATTGGTGCTAGATGAACGAACGTCTCTCACTTGCTCAGTTCTGAGAGACAAGTGTGTGTGAAAGCCGTCCTTCACCTTGCTTGTTGGGAACACAAAGTTTCTTTTCAGTTGCAAACTCCATTCCATACATATATATGGGGAGGTACTAGCTCCAACTCGGTTTTACAGTGAAAACTGCAGGAACTTCAAACAGGCACTAGGAAACAGACTGAGATAGCAGAGAAAAAGTGTCTCCTGCAACCCGTTCCCTTGGTGCTAGATGAACGAACGTCTCTCCACTTGCTCAGTTCTGAGAGATAAGTGTGTGTGAAAGCCGTCCTTCACCTAGCTTGTTGGGAACACAAAGTTTCTTTTCAGTTGCAAACTCCATTCCATAATTATATATGGGGAGGTACTAGCTCCAACTCGGTTTTACAGTGAAAACTGCAGGAACTTCAAACCGGCACTAGGAAACAGACTGAGAAAGCAGAGAAAAAGTGTCTCCTGCAACCCGTTCCCTTGGTGCTAGATGAACAAACGTCTCTCCACTTGCTCAGTTCTGAGAGATAAGTGTGTGTGAAAGCCGTCCTTCACCTTGCTTGTTGGGAACACAAAGTTTCTTTTCAGTTGCAAACTCCATTCCATACATATATATGGGGAGGTACAAGCTCCAACTCGGTTTTACAGTGAAAACTGCAGGAACTTCAAACCTGCACTAGGAAACAGACTGAGATAGCAGAGAAAAAGTGTCTCCTGCAACCCGTTCCCTTGGTGCTAGATGAACGAACGTCTCTCACTTGCTCAGTTCTGAGAGATAAGTGTGTGTGGAAGCCGTCCTTCACCTAGCTTGTTGGGAACACAAAGTTTCTTTTCAGTTGCAAACTCCATTCCATACATATATATGGGGAGGTACGAGCTCCAACTCGGTTTTACAGTGAAAACTGCAGGAACTTCAAACCGGCACTAGGAAACAGACTGAGATAGCAGAGAAAAAGTGTCTCCTGCAACCCGTTCCCTTGGTGCTAGATGAACGAACGTCTCTCCACTTGCTCAGTTCTCAGAGATAATTGTGTGTGAAAGCCGTCCTTCACCTAGCTTGTTGGGAACACAAAGCTTCTTTTCAGTTGCAAACTCCATTCCATACATATATATGTGGAGGTACTAGCTCCAACTCGGTTTTACAGTGAAAACTGCAGGAACATCAAACCGGCACTAGGAAACAGACTGAGAAAGCAGAGAAAAAGTGTCTCCTGCTACCCGTTCCCTTGGTGCTAGATGAACGAACGTCTCTCACTTGCTCAGTTCTGAGAGACAAGTGTGTGTGAAAGCCGTCCTTCACCTAGCTTGTTGGGAAAACAAAGTTTCTTTTTTGTTGCAAACTCCATTCCATACATATATATGGCGAGGTACTAGCTCCAACTCGCTTTTACAGTGAAAAGTGAAGGAACTTCAAACCGGCACTAGGAAACAGACTGAGAAAGCGGAGAAAAAGTTTCTCCTGCAACCAGTTCCCTTGGTGCTAGATGATCGAACGTCTCTCCACTTGCTAAGTTCTGAGAGATAATTGTGTGTGGAAGCCGTACTTCACCTAGCTTGTTGGGAACACAAAGTTTCTTTTCAGTTGCAAACTCCAATCCATGCATATATATGGGGAGGTACTAGCTCCAACTCGGTTTTACAGTGAAAACTGCAGGAACTTCAAACCAGCACTAGGAAACAGACTGAGAAACCAGAGTAAAGTTTCTACTGCAACTCGTTCCCTTGGTGCTAGATGAACGAACGTCTCTGTACATGCTCATTTCTGAGAGGTAAGTGTGTGTGAAAGCCGTCCTTCACCTAGCTTGTTTGTAACACAAAGTTTCTTTTCAGTTGCAAACTCCATTCCATACATATATATAGGGAGGTACAAGCTCCAACTCGGTTTTACAGTGAAAACTGCAGGAACTTCAAACCGGCACTAGGAAACAGACTGAGAAAGCAGAGTAAAATAGTCTCCTGCAAACCGATTCCTTGGTGCTAGATGAATGAACGTCTCTGTACATGCTCATTTCTGAGAGATAAGTGTGTGTGAAAGCCGTCCTTCACCAAGCTTGTTGGGAACACAAAGTTTATATTCATTTGCAAACTCCATTCCATACATATATATGGTGAGGTACAAGATCCTACTCGGTTTTACAGTGAAAATTGCTGGAACTTCAAACCGGCACTAGGAAACAGACTGAGAAAGCAGAGAAATAGTGTCCCCTGCAACCCGTTCCCTTGGTGTTAGATGAACGAACGTCTCTCTACATGCTCATTTCTGAGAGATAAGTGTGTGTGAAAGCCGTCCTTCACCTAGCTTGTTGGGAACACAAAGTTTATATTCATTTGCAAACTCCATTCCATACATATATATGGTGAGGTACAAGCTCCAACTCGGTTTTACAGTGAAAACTGCAGGAACTTCAAAACGGCACTAGGAAACAGACTGAGAAAGCAGAGAAAAAGTGTCTCCTGCAACCCGTTCCCTTGGTGCTAGATGAACGAACTACTCTCCACTTGCTCAGTTCTGAGAAATAATTGTGTGTGAAAGCCGTCCTTCATCTAGCTTGTTGGGAACACAAAGTTTCTTTTCAGTTTCAAACTCCATTCCATACATATATATGTGGAGGTACTATATCCAACTCGGTTTTACAGTGAAAATTACAGGAACTTCAAACCGGCACTAGGAAACAGACTGAGAAAGCAGAGAATAAGTGTCTCCTGCAACCCGTTCCCTTGGAGCTAGATGAAAGATCGTCTCTGCACTTGCTCAGTTCCGAGAGATAAGTGTGTGTGAAAGCCGTCCTTCATCTAGCTTGTTGGGAACACAAAGTTCCTTTTCAGTTGCAAACTCCATTCCATAAATATATATGGGGAGGTACTAGGTCCAACTCGGTTTTACACTGAAAACTGCAGGAACTTCAAACCGGCACTAGGAAACAGACTGAGAAAGCAGAGAAAAAGTGTCTCCTGCATCCCGTTCCCTTGGTCCTAGATGAACGAACGTCTCTCCACTTGCTCAGTTCTGAGAGATAAGTGTGTGTGAAAGCCGTACTTCACCTAGCTTGTTGGGAACACAAAGTTTCTTTTCAGTTGCAAACACCGTTCCATACATATATATGGGGATATACAAGCTCCAACTCGGTTTTACAGTGAAAACTGCAGGAACTTCAAACCGGCACTAGGAAACAGACTGAGAAAGCAGAGAAAAAGTGTCTCCTGCAACCCGTTCCCTTGGTGCTAGATGAACGAAATTCTCTCCACTTGCTCAGTTCTGAGAGATAAGTGTGTGTGAAAGCCGTACTTCATCTAGCTTGTTGGGAACACAAAGTTTATTTTCAGTTGCAAACTCCATTCCATACATGTATATGGGGAGGTACTAGCTACAACTCGGATTTACAGTGAAAACTGCAGGAACTTCAAACCGGCACTAGGAAACAGACTGAGAAAGCAGAGAAATAGTGTCTCCTGCAAAACGTTCCCTTGGTGTTAGATGAACGGACGTCTCTGTACATGCTCATTTCTGAGAGATAAGTGTGTGTGAAAGCCGTCCTTCACCTAGCTTGTTGGGAACACAAAGTTTATATTCATTTGCAAACTCCATTCCATACATATATATGGTGAGGTACAAGAACCTACTCGGTTTTACAGTGAAAATTGCTGGAACTTCAAACCGGCACTACGAAACAGACTGAGAAAGCAGAGAAAAAGGGTCTCCTGCAACCCGTTCCCTTGGTGCTAGATGAAAGAACGTCTCTGCACTTGCTCAGTTCCGAGAGATAAGTGTGTGTGAAAGCCGTCCTTCATCTAGCTTGTTGGGAACACAAAGTTCCTTTTCAGTTGCAAACTCCATTCCATAAATATATATATGTGGAAGTACTAGCTCCAACTCGGTTTTACCGTGAAAACTGCTGGAACTTCAAAATGGCATTAGGAAACAAACTGAGAAAGCAGAGAAAAACTGTCTCTTACAACCCGTTCCCTTGGTGCTAGATAAACGAAGGTCTCTCCACTTGCTCCATTCAGAGAGATAAGTGTGTGTGAAAGCCGTCCTTCACCTAGCTTGTTGGGAACACAAAGTTTCTTTTCAGTTGCAATCTCCATTCCATACATATATATGGGGAGGTACTAGCTCCAACTCGGTATTTCAGTGAAAACTGCAGGAACTTCAAACAGCCACTAGGAAACAAACTGAGAAAGAAGAAAAAAAGGGTCTATTACAAACCGTTCCCTTGGTGCTAGATGAACGAAAGTCTCTCCGATTGCTCAGTTCTGAGAGATAAGTGTGTGTGAATTCCGTCCTTCACCTAGCTTGTTGGGAACACAAAGTTTCTTTTCAGTTGCAAACTCCATTCCATACATATATATGGGGAGGTACTAGCTCCAACACGGTTTTACAGTGAAAACTGCAGGAACTTCAAACCGGCACTAGGAAACAGACTGAGAAAGCAGAGAAAAAGTGTCTCCTGCATCCCGTTCCTTTGGTCCTAGATGAACGAACCTCTCTCCACTTGCTCAGTTCCGAGAGATAAGTGTGTGTGAAAGCCGTCCTTCACCTAGCTTGTTGGGAACACAAAGTTTCTTTTCAGTTGCCAACTCCATTCCATACATATATATGGGGAGGTACTAGCTCTAACTCGGTTTTACATTGAAAACAGCAGGAACTTCAAAACGGCAATAGGAAACAGACTGAGATAGCAGAGAAAAAGTGTCTCCTGCAACCCGTTTCCTTGGTGCTAGATGAACGAACGTCTCTCCACTTGCCCAGTTCCGAGAGATAAGTGTGTGTGAAAGCCGTCCTTCACCTAGCTTGTTGGGAACACAAAGTTTCTTTTCAGTGGCAAAATCCATTCCATACATACATATGGGGAGGTACTAGCTTCAACTCTGTTTTACAGTGAAAACTGCAGGAAGTTCAAACCGGCACTAGGAAACAGACTGAGAAAGCAGAGAAAAAGTGTCCCTGCAAACCGTTCCCTTGGTGCTAGATGAACGAACGTCTCTCCACTTGCTGAGTTCCGAGAGATATGTGTGTGTGAAAGCCGTCCTTCACCTAGCTTGTTGGGAACACAAAGTTTCTTTTCAGTTGCAAACTCCATTCCATACATATATATGGGGAGGTACTAGCTCCAACCCGCTTTTACAGTGAAAACTGCAGGAAGTTCAAACCGGCACTAGGAAACAGACTGAGAAAGCAGAGAAAATCTGTCTACTGCAACCCGTTCCCTTGGTGCTAGATGAACGAACGTCTCTCCAATTGCTCAGTTCTGAGAGATAACTGTGTGTGAAAGCCGTCCTTCACCTAGCTTGTTGGGAACACAAAGTTTCTTTTCAGTTGCAAACTCCATTCCATACATATATATGGGGATGTACTAGCTAAAACTCGGTTTTACAGTGAAAACTGCAGGAACTTCCAACCGGCAGTAGGAAACATACTGAGAAAGCAGAGAAAAAGTATCTCCTGCAACCCGTTCCCTTGATGCTAGATGAACGAAAGTCTCTCCACTTGCTCAGTTCTGAGAGATAAGTGTGTGTGAAAGCCGTCCTTCACCTAGCTTGTTGGGAACACAAAGTTTCTTTTCAGTTGCAAACTCCATTCCATACATATATATGGGGAGGTACTAGCTCCAACTCGGTTTTACAGTGAAAACTGCAGGAACTTCAAACCGGCACTAGGAAACAGACTGAGAAAGCAGAGAAAAAGTGTCTCCTGCAACAAGTTCCCTTGGTGCTAGATGAACGAACGTCTCTCCACTTGCTCAGTTCTGAGAGATAAGTGTGTGTGAAAGCCGTCCTTCACCTTGCTTGTTGGGAACACAAAGTTTCTTTTCACTTGCAAACTCCATTCCATACATATATATGGGGAGGTACTAGCTCCAACTCGGTTTACAGTGAAAACTGCAGGAACTTCAAACCGGCACTAGGAAACAGACTGAGAAAGCAGAGAAAAAGTGTCTCCTGCAAACCGTTCCCTTGGTGCTAAATGAACGAAAGTCTCTCCACTTGCTCAGTTCTGAGAGATAAGTGTGTGTGAAAGCCGTCTTTCACCTAGCTTATTGGGAACACAAAGTTTCTTTTTTGTTGCAAACCCCATTCCATACATATATATGGGGAGGTACTAGCTCCAACTCGGTTTACAGTGAAAACTGCAGGAACTTCAAACCGGCACTAGGAAACAGACTGAGAAAGCAGAGAAAAAGTGTCTCCTGCAACCCGTTCCCTTGGTGCTAGATGAACGAACGTCTCTCCACTTGCTGAGTTCCGAGAGATAATTGTGTGTGAAAGCCGTTCTTCACCTAGCTTGTTGGGAACACAAAGTTTCTTTTTTGTTCCAAACCCCATTCCATAAATATATATGGGGAGGTACTAGCTCCAACTCGGTTTTACAGTGAAAACTGCAGGAACATCAAACCGGCACTAGGAAACAGTCTGAGAAAGGAGAGAAAAAGTGTCTCCTGCAAACCGTTCGCTTGGTGCTAGATGAACGAACGTCTCTGCACTTGCTCAGTTCCGAGATATAAGTGTGTGTGAAAGCAGTCCTTCATCTAGCTTGTTGGGAACACAAAGTTTCTTTTCAGTTGCAATCTCAATTCCATACATATATATGGGGAGGTACAAGCTCCAACTCGGTTTTACAGTGAAAACTGCAGGAACATCAAACCGGCACTAGGAAACAGACTGAGAAAGCAGAGAAAAAGAGTCTCCTGCAACCCGTTCCCTTGGTGCTAGATGAACGAAAGTCCCTCACTTGCTCAGTTCTGAGAGATAAATGTGTGTGAAAGCCGTCCTTCAACTAGCTTGTTGGGAACACAAATTTTCTTTTCAGTTGCAAACTCCATTCCATACATATATATGGGGAGGTACTAGCTCCAACTCGGTTTTACACTGAAAACTGCAGGAACTTCAAACCGCCACTAGGAAACAGACTGAGAAAGCAGAGGAAAAGTGTCTCCTGCAACCCGTTCCCTTGGTGCTAGATGAACGAACGTCTCTCCACTTGCTCAGTTCTGAGAGATAATTGTGTGTGAAAGCCGTCCTTCACCTAGCTTGTTGGGAAAACAAAGCTTCTTTTCAGTTGCAAACTCCATTCCATACATATATATGTGGAGGTACTATATCCAACTCGGTTTTACAGTGAAAATTGCAGGAACTTCAAACCGGCACTAGGAAACAGACTGAGAAAGCAGAGAATAAGTGTCTCCTGCAACCCGTTCCCTTGGAGCTAGATGAAAGATCGTCTCTGCACTTGCTCAGTTCCGAGAGATAAGTGTGTGTGAAAGCCGTCCTTCATCTAGCTTGTTGGGAACACAAAGTTCCTTTTCAGTTGCAAACTCCATTCCATAAATATATATGGGGAGGTACTAGGTCCAACTCGGTTTTACACTGAAAACTGCAGGAACTTCAAACCGGCACTAGGAAACAGACTGAGAAAGCAGAGAAAAAGTGTCTCCTGCATCCCGTTCCCTTGGTCCTAGATGAACGAACGTCTCTCCACTTGCTCAGTTCTGAGAGATAAGTGTGTGTGAAAGCCGTACTTCACCTAGCTTGTTGGGAACACAAAGTTTCTTTTCAGTTGCAAACACCGTTCCATACATATATATGGGGATATACAAGCTCCAACTCGGTTTTACAGTGAAAACTGCAGGAACTTCAAACCGGCACTAGGAAACAGACTGAGAAAGCAGAGAAAAAGTGTCTCCTGCAACCCGTTCCCTTGGTGCTAGATGAACGAAATTCTCTCCACTTGCTCAGTTCTGAGAGATAAGTGTGTGTGAAAGCCGTCCTTCATCTAGCTTGTTGGGAACACAAAGTTTATTTTCAGTTGCAAACTCCATTCCATACATGTATATGGGGAGGTACTAGCTACAACTCGGATTTACAGTGAAAACTGCAGGAACTTCAAACCGGCACTAGGAAACAGACTGAGAAAGCAGAGAAATAGTGTCTCCTGCAAAACGTTCCCTTGGTGTTAGATGAACGGACGTCTCTGTACATGCTCATTTCTGAGAGATAAGTGTGTGTGAAAGCCGTCCTTCACCTAGCTTGTTGGGAACACAAAGTTTATATTCATTTGCAAACTCCATTCCATACATATATATGGTGAGGTACAAGAACCTACTCGGTTTTACAGTGAAAATTGCTGGAACTTCAAACCGGCACTACGAAACAGACTGAGAAAGCAGAGAAAAAGGGTCTCCTGCAACCCGTTCCCTTGGTGCTAGATGAAAGAACGTCTCTGCACTTGCTCAGTTCCGAGAGATAAGTGTGTGTGAAAGCCGCCCTTCATCTAGCTTGTTGGGAACACAAAGTTCCTTTTCAGTTGCAAACTCCATTCCATAAATATATATATGTGGAAGTACTAGCTCCAACTCGGTTTTACAGTGAAAACTGCTGGAACTTCAAAATGGCATTAGGAAACAAACTGAGAAAGCAGAGAAAAACTGTCTCTTACAACCCGTTCCCTTGGTGCTAGATAAACGAAGGTCTCTCCACTTGCTCCATTCAGAGAGATAAGTGTGTGTGAAAGCCGTCCTTCACCTAGCTTGTTGGGAACACAAAGTTTCTTTTCAGTTGCAATCTCCATTCCATACATATATATGGGGAGGTACTAGCTCCAACTCGGTATTTCAGTGAAAACTGCAGGAACTTCAAACAGCCACTAGGAAACAAACTGAGAAAGAAGAAAAAAAGGGTCTCCTACAAACCGTTCCCTTGGTGCTAGATGAACGAAAGTCTCTCCGATTGCTCAGTTCTGAGAGATAAGTGTGTGTGAATTCCGTCCTTCACCTAGCTTGTTGGGAACACAAAGATTCTTTTCAGTTGCAAACTCCATTCCATACATATATATGGGGAGGTACTAGCTCCAACACGGTTTTACAGTGAAAACTGCAGGAACTTCAAACCGGCACTAGGAAACAGACTGAGAAAGCAGAGAAAAAGTGTCTCCTGCATCCCGTTCCTTTGGTCCTAGATGAACGAACCTCTCTCCACTTGCTCAGTTCCGAGAGATAAGTGTGTGTGAAAGCCGTCCTTCACCTAGCTTGTTGGGAACACAAAGTTTCTTTTCAGTTGCCAACTCCATTCCATACATATATATGGGGAGGTACTAGCTCTAACTCGGTTTTACATTGAAAACAGCAGGAACTTCAAAACGGCAATAGGAAACAGACTGAGATAGCAGAGAAAAAGTGTCTCCTGCAACCCGTTTCCTTGGTGCTAGATGAACGAACGTCTCTCCACTTGCTCAGTTCCGAGAGATAAGTGTGTGTGAAAGCCGTCCTTCACCTAGCTTGTTGGGAACACAAAGTTTCTTTTCAGTGGCAAAATCCATTCCATACATACATATGGGGAGGTACTAGCTTCAACTCTGTTTTACAGTGAAAACTGCAGGAAGTTCAAACCGGCACTAGGAAACAGACTGAGAAAGCAGAGAAAAAGTGTCCCTGCAAACCGTTCCCTTGGTGCTAGATGAACGAACGTCTCTCCACTTGCTGAGTTCCGAGAGATATGTGTGTGTGAAAGCCGTCCTTCACCTAGCTTGTTGGGAACACAAAGTTTCTTTTCAGTTGCAAACTCCATTCCATACATATATATGGGGAGGTACTAGCTCCAACCCGCTTTTACAGTGAAAACTGCAGGAAGTTCAAACCGGCACTAGGAAACAGACTGAGAAAGCAGAGAAAATCTGTCTACTGCAACCCGTTCCCTTGGTGCTAGATGAACGAACGTCTCTCCAATTGCTCAGTTCTGAGAGATAACTGTGTGTGAAAGCCGTCCTTCACCTAGCTTGTTGGGAACACAAAGTTTCTTTTCAGTTGCAAACTCCATTCCATACATATATATGGGGATGTACTAGCTAAAACTCGGTTTTACAGTGAAAACTGCAGGAACTTCCAACCGGCAGTAGGAAACATACTGAGAAAGCAGAGAAAAAGTATCTCCTGCAACCCGTTCCCTTGATGCTAGATGAACGAAAGTCTCTCCACTTGCTCAGTTCTGAGAGATAAGTGTGTGTGAAAGCCGTCCTTCACCTAGCTTGTTGGGAACACAAAGTTTCTTTTCAGTTGCAAACTCCATTCCATACATATATATGGGGAGGTACTAGCTCCAACTCGGTTTTACAGTGAAAACTGCAGGAACTTCAAACCGGCACTAGGAAACAGACTGAGAAAGCAGAGAAAAAGTGTCTCCTGCAACAAGTTCCCTTGGTGCTAGATGAACGAACGTCTCTCCACTTGCTCAGTTCTGAGAGATAAGTGTGTGTGAAAGCCGTCCTTCACCTTGCTTGTTGGGAACACAAAGTTTCTTTTCACTTGCAAACTCCATTCCATACATATATATGGGGAGGTACTAGCTCCAACTCGGTTTACAGTGAAAACTGCAGGAACTTCAAACCGGCACTAGGAAACAGACTGAGAAAGCAGAGAAAAAGTGTCTCCTGCAAACCGTTCCCTTGGTGCTAAATGAACGAAAGTCTCTCCACTTGCTCAGTTCTGAGAGATAAGTGTGTGTGAAAGCCGTCTTTCACCTAGCTTATTGGGAACACAAAGTTTCTTTTTTGTTGCAAACCCCATTCCATACATATATATGGGGAGGTACTAGCTCCAACTCGGTTTACAGTGAAAACTGCAGGAACTTCAAACCGGCACTAGGAAACAGACTGAGAAAGCAGAGAAAAAGTGTCTCCTGCAACCCGTTCCCTTGGTGCTAGATGAACGAACGTCTCTCCACTTGCTGAGTTCCGAGAGAGAATTGTGTGTGAAAGCCGTTCTTCACCTAGCTTGTTGGGAACACAAAGTTTCTTTTTTGTTCCAAACCCCATTCCATAAATATATATGGGGAGGTACTAGCTCCAACTCGGTTTTACAGTGAAAACTGCAGGAACATCAAACCGGCACTAGGAAACAGTCTGAGAAAGCAGAGAAAAAGTGTCTCCTGCAACCCGTTCGCTTGGTGCTAGATGAACGAACGTCTCTGCACTTGCTCAGTTCCGAGATATAAGTGTGTGTGAAAGCAGTCCTTCATCTAGCTTGTTGGGAACACAAAGTTTCTTTTCAGTTGCAATCTCAATTCCATACATATATATGGGGAGGTACAAGCTCCAACTCGGTTTTACAGTGAAAACTGCAGGAACATCAAACCGGCACTAGGAAACAGACTGAGAAAGCAGAGAAAAAGAGTCTCCTGCAACCCGTTCCCTTGGTGCTAGATGAACGAAAGTCCCTCACTTGCTCAGTTCTGAGAGATAAATGTGTGTGAAAGCCGTCCTTCAACTAGCTTGTTGGGAACACAAATTTTCTTTTCAGTTGCAAACTCCATTCCATACATATATATGGGGAGGTACTAGCTCCAACTCGGTTTTACACTGAAAACTGCAGGAACTTCAAACCGCCACTAGGAAACAGACTGAGAAAGCAGAGGAAAAGTGTCTCCTGCAACCCGTTCCCTTGGTGCTAGATGAACGAACGTCTCTCCACTTGCTCAGTTCTGAGAGATAATTGTGTGTGAAAGCCGTCCTTCACCTAGCTTGTTGGGAAAACAAAGCTTCTTTTCAGTTGCAAACTCCATTCCATACATATATATGGGGAGGTATTAGCTCCAACTCTGTTTTACAGTGAAAACTGCAGGAACTTCAAACCGGCACTAGGAAACAGACTGAGAAAACAGAGAAAAAGTGTCTCCTGCAACCCGTTCCCTTGGTGCTAGATGAACGAACGTCTCTCACTTGCTCAGTTCTGAGAGATAAGTGTGTGTGAAAGCCGTCCTTCACCTAGCTTGTTGGGAACACAAAGTTTCTTTTCAGTTGCAAACTCCATTCCATACATATGTAAGGGGAGGTACTAGCTCCAACTCGGGTTTACACTGAAAATTGCAGGAACTTCAAACCGACACTAGGAAACAGACTGAGAAAGCAGAGAAAAAGTGTCTCCTGCAACCCGTTCTCTTGGTGCTAGATGAACGAACGTCTCTCAATTGCTCAGTTCTGAGAGATAAGTGTGTGTGAAAGCCGTCCTTCACCTAGCTTGTTGGGAACACAAAGTTTCTTTTCAGTTGCAATCTCCATTCCATACATATATATGGGGAGGTACTAGCTCCAACTCGGTTTTACAGTGAAAACTGCAGGAACTTCAAACCGGCACTAGGAAACAGACTGAGAAAGCATAGAAAAAGTGTCTCCTGAACCCGTTCCCTTGGTGCTAGATGAACGAACGTCTCTCACTAGATCAGTTCTGAGAGATAAGTGTGTGAGAAAGCCGTCCTTCACCTAGCTTGTTGGGAACACAAAGTTTCTTTTCAGTTGCAAACTCCATTCCATACATATATATGGGGAGGTACTAGCTCCAACACGGCTTTACACTGAAAACTGCAGGAACTTCAAACCGGCACAAGGAAACAGACTGAGAAAGCAGAGAAAAAGTGTCTCATGCAACCCGTTCCCATGGTGCTAGATGAACGAACGTCTCTCCACTTGCTCAGTTCTGAGAGATAAGTGTGTGTAAAAGCCGTACTTCACCTAGCTTGTTGGGAAAACAAAGCTTCTTTTCAGTTGCAAACTCCATTCCATACATATATATGGGGAAGTACTACCTCCAAATCGGTTTTACAGTGAAAACTGCAGGAACTTCTAACCGGCACTTGGAAACAGACTGAGAAAGCAGAGAAAAAGTGTCTCCTGCAACCCGTTCCCTTGGTGCTAGATGAACGAAAGTCTCTCACTTGCCCAGTTCTGAGAGATATGTGTGTGTGAAAGCCGTCCTTCAACTAGCTTGTTGGGAACACAAAGTTTCTTTTCAGTTGCAAACTCCAATCCATACATATATAAGGGGAGGTACTAGCTCCAACTCGGTTTTACACTGAAAACTGCAGGAACTTCAAACCGGCACTAGGAAACAGACTGAGAAAGCAGAGAAAATGTGTCTCCTGCAACCCGTTCCTTTGGTGCTAGATGAAAGAACGTCTCTCACTTGCTCAGTTCTGAGAGATAAGTGTGTGTGAAAGCCGTCCTTCACCTAGCTTGTTGGGAACACAAAGTTTCTTTTCAGTTGCAAACTCCATTCCACACATATATATGGGGAGGTACTAGCTCCAACTCGGTTTTACAGTGAAAACTGCAGGAACTTCAAACCGGCACTAGGAAACAGACTGAGAAAGCAGAGAAAAAGTGTCTCCTGCAACCCGTTCCCTTGGTGCTAGATGAACGAACGTCTCTCACTTGCTCAGTTCTGAGAGATAAGTGTGTGTGAAAGCCGTCCTTCACCTAGCCTGTTGGGAACACAAAGTTTCTTTTCAGTTGCAAACACCATTCCATACATATATATGGCGAGGTACGAGCTCCAACTCGGTTTTACAGTGAAAACTGCAGGAACTTCAAACCGGCACTAGGAAACAGACTGAGAAAGCAGAGAAAAAGTGTCTCCTGCAACCCGTTCCCTTGGTGCTAGATGAACGAACGTCTCTCCACTTGCTCAGTTCTGAGAGATAATTGTGTGTGAAAGCCGTCCTTCACCTAGCTTGTTGGGAACACAAAGCTTCTTTTCAGTTGCAAACTCCATTCCATACATATATATGGGGAGGTACTAGCTCCAACTCTGTTTTACAGTGAAAACTGCAGGAACATCAAACCGGCACTAGGAAAGAGACTGAGGAAACACAGAAAAAGTGTCTCCTGCAACCCATTCCATTGGTGCTAGATGAACGAACGTCTCTCACTTGCTCAGTTCTGAGAGACAAGTGTGTGTGAAAGCCGTCCTTCACCTTGCTTGTTGGGAACACAAAGTTTCTTTTCAGTTGCAAACTCCATTCCATACATATATATGGGGAGGTACTAGCTCCAACTCGGTTTTACAGTGAAAACTGCAGGAACTTCAAACAGGCACTAGGAAACAGACTGAGATAGCAGAGAAAAAGTGTCTCCTGCAACCCGTTCCCTTGGTGCTAGATGAACGAACGTCTCTCCACTTGCTCAGTTCTGAGAGATAAGTGTGTGTGAAAGCCGTCCTTCACCTAGCTTGTTGGGAACACAAAGTTTCTTTTCAGTTGCAAACTCCATTCCATAAATATATATGGGGAGGTACTAGCTCCAACTCGGTTTTACAGTGAAAACTGCAGGAACTTCAAACCGGCACTAGGAAACAGACTGAGAAAGCAGAGAAAAAGTGTCTCCTGCAACCCGTTCCCTTGGTGCTAGATGAACAAACGTCTCTCCACTTGCTCAGTTCTGAGAGATAAGTGTGTGTGAAAGCCGTCCTTCACCTTGCTTGTTTGGAACACAAAGTTTCTTTTCAGTTGCAAACTCCATTCCATACATATATATGGGGAGGTACTAGCTCCAACTCGGTTTTACAGTGAAAACTGCAGGAACTTCAAACCTGCACTAGGAAACAGACTGAGATAGCAGAGAAAAAGTGTCTCCTGCAACCCGTTCCCTTGGTGCTAGATGAACGAACGTCTCTCCACTTGCTCAGTTCTGAGAGATAATTGTGTGTGAAAGCCGTCCTTCACCTAGCTTGTTGGGAACACAAAGCTTCTTTTCAGTTGCAAACTCCATTCCATACATATATATGGGGAGGTACTAGCTCCAACTCTGTTTTACAGTGAAAACTGCAGGAACAACAAACCGGCACTAGGAAAGAGACTGAGGAAACACAGAAAAAGTGTCTCCTGCAACCCATTCCATTGGTGCTAGATGAACGAACGTCTCTCACTTGCTCAGTTCTGAGAGACAAGTGTGTGTGAAAGCCGTCCTTCATCTTGCTTGTTGGGAACACAAAGTTTCTTTTCAGTTGCAAACTCCATTCCATACATATATATGGGGAGGTACTAGCTCCAACTCGGTTTTACAGTGAAAACTGCAGGAACTTCAAACAGGCACTAGGAAACAGACTGAGATAGCAGAGAAAAAGTGTCTCCTGCAACCCGTTCCCTTGGTGCTAGATGAACGAACGTCTCTCCACTTGCTCAGTTCTGAGAGATAAGTGTGTGTGAAAGCCGTCCTTCACCTAGCTTGTTGGGAACACAAAGTTTCTTTTCAGTTGCAAACTCCATTCCATAAATATATATGGGGAGGTACTAGCTCCAACTCGGTTTTACAGTGAAAACTGCAGGAACTTCAAACCGGCACTAGGAAACAGACTGAGAAAGCAGAGAAAAAGTGTCTCCTGCAACCCGTTCCCTTGGTGCTAGATGAACAAACGTCTCTCCACTTGCTCAGTTCTGAGAGATAAGTGTGTGTGAAAGCCTTCCTTCACCTTGCTTGTTTGGAACACAAAGTTTCTTTTCAGTTGCAAACTCCATTCCATACATATATATGGGGAGGTACTAGCTCCAACTCGGTTTTACAGTGAAAACTGCAGGAACTTCAAACCTGCACTAGGAAACAGACTGAGATAGCAGAGAAAAAGTGTCTCCTGCAACCCGTTCCCTTGGTGCTAGATGAACGAACGTCTCTCCACTTGCTCAGTTCTCAGAGATAATTGTGTGTGAAAGCCGTCCTTCACCTAGCTTGTTGGGAACACAAAGCTTCTTTTCAGTTGCAAACTCCATTCCATACATATATATGTGGAGGTACTAGCTCCAACTCGGTTTTACAGTGAAAACTGCAGGAACATCAAACCGGCACTAGGAAACAGACTGAGAAAGCAGAGAAAAAGTGTCTCCTGCTACCCGTTCCCTTGGTGCTAGATGAACGAACGTCTCTCACTTGCTCAGTTCTGAGAGACAAGTGTGTGTGAAAGCCGTCCTTCACCTAGCTTGTTGGGAAAACAAAGTTTCTTTTTTGTTGCAAACTCCATTCCATACATATATATGGCGAGGTACTAGCTCCAACTCGCTTTTACAGTGAAAAGTGAAGGAACTTCAAACCGGCACTAGGAAACAGACTGAGAAAGCGGAGAAAAAGTTTCTCCTGCAACCAGTTCCCTTGGTGCTAGATGATCGAACGTCTCTCCACTTGCTAAGTTCTGAGAGATAATTGTGTGTGGAAGCCGTCCTTCACCTAGCTTGTTGGGAAAACAAAGCTTCTTTTCAGTTGCAAACTCCATTCCATACATATATATGGGGAGGTACTATCTCCAACTCGGTTTTACAGTGAAAACTGCAGGAACTTCAAACCGGCACTAGGAAAAAGACTGAGAAAGCAGAGAAAAAGTGTCTCCTGCAACCCGTTCCCTTGGTGCTAGATGAACGAACGTCTCTCCACTTGCTCAGTTCTGAGAGATAATTGTGTGTGAAAGCCGTCCTTCACCTAGCTTATTGGGAACACAAAGTTTCTTTTTTGTTGCAAACCCCATTCCCTACATATATATGGGGAGGTACTAGCTCCAACTCCGTTTTAAAATGAAAACTGCAGGAACTTCAAACCGGCACTAGGAAACAGACTGAGAAAGCGGAGAAAAAGTGTATCCTGCAACCCGTTCCCTTGGTGCTAGATGAACGAACGTCTCTCCACTTGCTGAGTTCCGAGAGATAAGTGTGTGTGAAAGCCGTCCTTCACCTAGCTTGTTGGGAACACAAAGTTTCTTTTTTGTTGCAAACCCCATTCCATACATATATATGGGTAGGTACTAGCTCCAACTCGGTTTTACAGTGAAAACTGCAGGAACTTCAAACCGGCACTAGGAAACAGACTGAGAAAGCAGAGAAAAAGTGTCTCCTGCAACCCGTTCCCTTGGTGCTAGATGAACGAACGTCTCTGCACTTGCTCAGTTCCGAGATGTAAGTGTGTGTGAAAGCAGTCCTTCATCTAGCTTGTTGGGAACACAAAGTTTCTTTTCAGTTGCAATCTCAATTCCATAAATATATAAGGGGAGGTACTAGCTCCAACTCGGTTTTACAGTGAAAACTGCAGGAACTTCAAACCGGCACTAGGAAACAGACTGAGAAAGCAGAGAAAAAGTGTCTCCTGCACCCCGTTCCCTTGGTGCTAGATGAACGAACGTCTCTCCACTTGCTCAGTTCTGAGAGATAAGTGTGTGTGAAAGCCGTCCTTCACCTAGCTTGTTGGGAACAAAAAGTTTCTTTTCAGTTGCAAACTCCATTCCATACATATATATGGGGAGGTACTAGCTCCAACTCGGTTTTACACTGAAAACTGCAGGAACTTCCAACCGGCACTAGGAAACAGACTGAGAAAGCAGAGAAAAAGTGTCTCCTGCAACCCGTTCCCTTGGTGCTAGATGAACGAACGTCTCTCCACTTGCTCAGTTCTGAGAGATAAGTGTGTGTGAAAGCCGTCCTTCACCTTGCTTGTTGGGAACACAAAGTTTCTTTTCAGTTGCAAACTCCATTCCATACATATATATGGGGAGGTACTAGCTCCAACACTGTTTTACAGTGAAAACTGCAGGAACTTCCAACCGGCACTAGGAAAAAGACTGAGAAAGCAGAGAAAAAGTGTCTCCCGCAATCCGTTCCCTTGGTGCTAGATGAACGAACGTCTCTCCACTTGCTCAGTTCTGAGAGATAAGTGTGTGTTAAAGCCGTCTTTCACCTAGCTTATTGGGAACACAAAGTTTCTTTTTTGTGCAAACCAAATTCCATACATATATATGGGGAGGTACTAGCTCCAACTCGATTTTACAGTGAAAACTGCAGGAACTTCAAACCGGCACTAGGAAACAGACTGAGAAAGCAGAGAAAAAGTGTCTCCTGCAACCCGTTCCCTTGGTGCTAGATGAACGAACGTCTCTCCTCTTGCTCAGTTCTGAGAGATAAGTGTGTGTGAAAGCCGTTCTTCACCTAGCTTGTTGGGAACAAAAAGTTTCTTTTCAGTTGCAAACTCCATTCCATACATATATATGGGGAGGTACTAGCTCCAACTCTGTTTTACACTGAAAACTGCAGGAACTTCAAACCGGCACTAGGAAACAGACTGAGAAAGCAGAGAAAAAGTGTCTCCTGCAACCCGTTCCCTTGGTGCTAGATGAACGAACGTCTCTCCACTTGCTCAGTTCTGAGAGATAAGTGTGTGTGAAAGCCGTCCTTCACCTTGCTTGTTGGGAACACAAAGTTTCTTTTCAGTTGCAAACTCCATTCCATACATATATATGGGGAGGTACTAGCTCCAACACGGTTTTACAGTGAAAACTGCAGGAAGTTCCAACCGGCACTAGGAAACAGACTGAGAAAGCAGAGAAAAAGTGTCTCCTGCAACCCGTTCCCTTGGTGCTAGATGAACGAACGTCTCTCACTTGCTCAGTTCTGAGAGATAAGTGTGTGTGAAAGCCGTCCTTCACCTATCTTGTTGGGAACACAAAGTTTCTTTTCAGTTGCAAACTCCATTCCATACATATATATGGGGAGGTACTAGCTCCAACTCGGGTTTACACTGAAAATTGCAGGAACTTCAAACCGGCACTAGGAAACAGACTGAGAAAGCAGAGAAAAAGTGTCTCCTGCAACCCGTTCCCTTGGTGCTAGATGAACGAACGTCTCTCACTTGCTCAGTTCTGAGTGATAAGTGTGTGTGAAAGCCGTCCTTCACCTAGCTTGTTGGGAACACAAAGTTTCTTTTCAGTTGCAAACTCCATTCCATACATATATATGGGGATGTACTAGCTCCAACTCGGTTTTACACTGAAAACTTCAGGAACTTCAAACCGGCACTAGGAAACAGACTGAGAAAGCAGAGAAAATGTGTCTCCTGCAACACGTTCCCTTGGTGCTAGATGAACGAACGTCACTCACTTGCTCAGTTCTGAGAGATAAGTGTGTGTGAACTCCGTCCTTCACCTAGCTTGTTGGGAACACAAAGGTTCTTTTCAGTTGCAAACTCCATTCCATACATATATAAGGGGAGGTACTAGCTCCAACAAAGTTTTACAGTGAAAACTGCAGGAACTTCAAACCGGCACTAGGAAACAGACTGAGAAAGCAGAGAAAAAGTGTCTCCTGCAACCCGTTCCCTTGGTGCTAGATGAACGAACGTCTCTCACTTGCTCAGTTCTGAGAGATAAGTGTGTGTGAAAGTCGTCCTTCACCTAGCTTGTTGGGAACACAAAGTTTCTTTTCAGTTGCCAACTCCTTTCCATACATATATATGGGGAGGTACTAGCTCCAACTCGGTTTTACACTGAAAACTGCAGGAACTTCAAACCGGCACTAGGATACAGACTGAGAAAGCAGAGAAAAAGTGTCTCCTGCAACCCGTTCCCTTGGTGCTAGATGAACGAACGTCTTTCACTTGCTCAGTTCTGAGAGATAAGTGTGTGTGAAAGCCGTCCTTCACCTAGCTTGTTGGGAACACAAAGTTTCTTTTCAGTTGCAAACCCCATTCCATACATATATATGGGGAGGTACTAGCTCCAACTCGGTTTTACAGTGAAAACTGCAGGAACTTCAAACCGGCACTAGGAAACAGACTGAGAAAGCAGAGAAAAAGTGTCTCCTGCAACCCGTTCCCTTGGTGCTAGATGAACGAACGTCTCTCACTTGCTCAGTTCTGAGAGATAAGTGTGTGTGAAAGCCGTCCTTCACCTAGCTTGTTGGGAACACAAAGCTTCTTTTCAGTTGCAAACTCCATTCCATACATATATATGTGGAGGTACTAGCTCCAACTCGGTTTTACAGTGAAAACTGTAGGAACATCAAACCGGCACTAGGAAACAGACTGAGAAAGCAGAGAAAAATTGTCTCCTGCAACCCGTTCCCTTGGTGCTAGATGAACGAACGTCTCTCACTTGCTCAGTTCTGAGAGACAAGTGTGTGTGAAAGCCGTCCTTCACCTAGCTTGTTGGGAACAAAAAGTTTCTTTTCAGTTGCAAACTCCATTCCATACATATATATGGCCAGGTACTTGCTCCAACTCGGTTTTACACTGAAAACTGCAGGAACTTCATACCGGCACTAGGAAACAGACTGAGAAAGCGGAGAAAAATTGTCTCCTGCAACCCGTTCCCTTGGTGCTAGATGAACGAACGTCTCTCTACTTGCTAAATTCTGAGAGATAATTGTGTGTGGAAGCCGTCCTTCACCTAGCTTTTTGGGAAAACAAAGCTTCTTTTCAGTTGCAAACTCCATTCCATACATATATATGGGGAGGTACTAGCTCCAACTCGGTTTTACAGTGAAAACTGCAGGAACTTCAAACCGGCACTAGGAAAAAGACTGAGAAAGCAGAGAAAAAGTGTCTCCTGCAACCCGTTCCCTTGGTGCTAGATGAACGAACGTCTCTCCACTTGCTCAGTTCTGAGAGATAATTGTGTGTGAAAGCCGTCCTTCACCTAGCTTATTGGGAACACAAAGTTTCTTTTTTGTTGCAAACCCCATTCCATACATATATATGGGGAGGTACTAGCTCCAACTCCGTTTTACAGTGAAAACTGCAGGAACTTCAAACCGGCACTAGGAAACAGACTGAGAAAACAGAGAAAAAGTGTCTCCTGCAACCCGTTCCATTGGTGCTAGATGAACGAACGTCTCTCCACTTGCTCAGTTCTGAGAGATAATTGTGTGTGAAAGTCGTACTTCACCTAGCTTATTGGGAACACAAAGTTTCTTTTTTGTTGCAAACCCCATTCCATAAATATATATGGGGAGGTACTAGCTCCAACTCGGTTTTACAGTGAAAACTGCAGGAACTTCAAACCGGCACTAGGAAACAGACTGAGAAAGCAGAGAAAAAGTGTCTCCTGCAACCCGGTCCATTGGTGCTAGATGAACGAACGTCTCTCCACTTGCTGAGTTCCGAGAGATAAGTGTGTGTGAAAGCCGTCTTTCACCTAGCTTGTTGGGAACACAAAGTTTCTTTTCAGTTGCCAACTCCATTCCATACATATATATGGGGAGGTACTAGCTCCAACTCGGTATTTCACTGAAAACTGCAGGAACTTCAAACCGGCACAAGGAATCAGACTGAGAAAGCAGAGAAAAAGAGTCTCCTGCAACTCGTTCCCTTGGTGCTAGATGAACGAACGTCTCACCCCTTGCTCAGTTCTGAGAGATAATTGTGTGTGAAAGCCGTCCTTCATCTAGCTTGTTGGGAAATCAAAGCTTCTTTTCAGTTGCAAACTCCATTCCATACATATATATGGTGAGGTACTAGCTCCAACTCGGTTTTACAGTGAAAAATGCAGGAACTTCAAACCGGCACTAGGAAACAGACTGAGAAAGCAGAGAAAAAGTGTCTCCTGCAACCCGTTCCCTTGGTGCTAGATGAACGAAAGTCTCTCACTTGCTCAGTTCTGAGGGATAAGTGTGTGTGAAAGCCGTCCTTCACCTAGCTTGTTGGGAACACAAAGTTTCTTTTCAGTTGCAAACTCCATTCCATACATATATATGGGGAGGTACTAGCTCTAACTCGGTTTTACACTTAAAACTGCAGGAACTTCAAACCGGCACTAGGAAACAGACTGAGAAAGCAGAGGAAAAGTGTCTCATGCAACCCGTTCCCTTGGTGCTAGATGAACGAACGTCTCTCCACTTGCTCAGTTCTGAGAGATAATTGTGTGTGAAAGCCGTCCTTCACCTAGCTTGTTGGGAAAACAAAGCTTCTTTTCAGTTGCAAACTCCATTCCATACATATATATGGGGAGGTACTAGCTCCAACACTGTTTTACAGTGAAAACTGCAGGAACTTCAAACCGGCACTAGGAAACAGACTGAGAAAGCAGAGAAAAAGTGTCTCCTGCAACCCGTTCCATTGGTGCTAGATGAACGAACGTCTCTCACTTGCTCAGTTCTGAGAGATAAGTGTGTGTGAAAGCCGTCCTTCACCTAGCTTGTTGGGAACACAAAGTTTCTTTTCAGTTGCAAACTCCATTCCATACATATATATGGGGAGGTACTAGCTCCAACTCGGTTTTACACTGAAAACTGCAGGAACTTCAAAACGGCACTAGGAAACAGAATGAGAAAGCAGAGGAAAAGTGTCTCCTGAAACCCGTTCCCTTGGTGCTAGATGAACGAACGTCTCTCCACTTGCTCAGTTCTTAGAGATAATTGTGTGTGAAAGCCGTCCTTCACCTAGCTTGTTGGGAAAACAAAGCTTCTTTTCAGTTGCAAACTCCATACCATACATATATATGGGGAGGTACTAGCTCCAACTCTGTTTTACATTGAAAACGGCAGGAACTTCAAACCGGCACTAGGAAACAGACTGAGAAAGCAGAGAAAATGTGTCTCCTGCAACCCGTTCCCTTGGTGCTAGATGAACGAACGTCTCTCACTTGCTCAGTTCTGAGAGATAAGTGTGTGTGAAAGCCGTCCTTCACCTAGCTTATTGGGAACACAAAGTTTATTTTCAGTTGCAAACTCCATTCCATACATATATATGGGGAGGTACTAGCTCCAACTCGGTTTTACACTGAAAACTTCAGGAACTTCAAACCGGCACTAGGAAACAGACTGAGAAAGCAGAGAAAATGTGTCTCCTGCAACACGTTCCCTTGGTGCTAGATGAACGAACGTCACTCACTTGCTCAGTTCTGAGAGATAAGTGTGTGTGAAAGCCGTCCTTCACCTAGCTTGTTGGGAACACAAAGTTTCTTTTCAGTTGCAAACTCCATTCCATACATATATATGGGGAGGTACTAGCTCCAACAAAGTTTTACAGTGAAAACTGCAGGAACTTCAAACCGGCACTAGGAAACAGACTGAGAAAGCAGAGAAAAAGTGTCTCCTGCAACCCGTTCCCTTGGTGCTAGATGAACGAACGTCTCTCCACTTGCTCAGTTCTGAGAGATAAGTGTGTGTGAAAGCCGTCCTTCACCTAGCTTGTTGGGAAAACAAAGCTTCTTTTCAGTTGCAAACTCCATTCCATACATATATATGGGGAGGTACTAGCTCCAACTCGGTTTTACAGTGAAAACTGCAGGAACTTCAAACCGGCACTAGGAAACAGACTGAGAAAGCAGAGATAAAGTGTCTCCTGCAACCAGTTTCCTTGGTGCTAGATGAACGAACGTCTCTCACTTGCTCAGTTCTGAGAGATAAGTGTGTGTGAAAGTCGTCCTTCACCTAGCTTGTTGGGAACATAAAGTTTCTTTTCAGTTGCCAACTCCATTCCATACATATATATGGGGAGGTACTAGCTCCAACTCGGTTTTACACTGAAAACTGCAGGAACTTCAAACCGGCACTAGGATACAGACTGAGAAAGCAGAGAAAAAGTGTCTCCTGCAACCCGTTCCCTTGGTGCTAGATGAACGAACGTCTTTCACTTGCTCAGTTCTGAGAGATAAGTGTGTGTGAAAGCCGTACTTCACCTAGCTTGTTGGGAACACTAAGTTTCTTTTCAGTTGCAAACTCCATTCCATACATATATATGGGGAGGTACTAGCTCCAACTCGATTTTACAGTGAAAACTGCAGGAACTTCAAACCGGCACTACGAAACAGACTGAGAAAGAAGAGAAAAAGTGTCTCCTGCAACCCGTTCCCTTGGTGCTAGATGAACGAACGTCTCTCACTTGCTCAGTTCTGAGAGATAAGTGTGTGTGAAAGCCGTCCTTCACCTAGCTTGTTGGGAACACAAAGTTTCTTTTCAGTTGCAAACTCCATTCCATACATATATATGGGGAGGTACGAGCTCCAACTCGGTTTTACAGTGAAAACTGCAGGAACTTCAAACCGGCACTAGGAAACAGACTGAGAAAGCAGAGAAAAAGTGTCTCCTGCAACCCGTTCCCTTGGTGCTAGATGAACGAACGTCTCTCCACTTGCTCAGCTCTGAGAGATAATTGTGTGTGAAAGCCGTCCTTCACCTAGCTTATTGGGAACACAAAGTTTCTTTTTTGTTGCAAACCCCATTCCATACATATATATGGGGAGGTACTAGCTCCAACTCGGTTTTACAGTGAAAACTGCAGGAACTTCAAACCGGCACTAGGAAACAGACTGAGAAAGCAGAGAGAAAGTGTCTCCTGCAACCCGTTCCATTGGTGCTAGATGAACGAACGTCTCTCCACTTGCTGAGTTCCGAGAGATAAGTGTGTGTGAAAGCCGTCTTTCACCTAGCTTGTTGGGAACACAAAGTTTCTTTTCAGTTGCAATCTCCATTCCATACATATATATGGGGAGGTACTAGCTCCAACTCGGTATTTCACTGAAAACTGCAGGAACTTCAAACCGGCACAAGGAATCAGACTGAGAAAGCAGAGAAAAAGAGTCTCCTGCAACCCGATCCCTTGGTGCTAGATGAACGAACGTCTCACCCCTTGCTCAGTTCTGAGAGATAATTGTGTGTGAAAGCCGTCCTTCATCTAGCTTGTTGGGAAAACAAAGTTCTTTTCAGTTGCAAACTCCATTCCATACATATATATGTGGAGGTACTAGCTCCAACTCGGTTTTACAGTGAAAACTGCAGGAACATCAAACCGGCACTAGGAAACAGACTGAGAAAGCAGAGAAAAAGTGTCTCCTGCAACCCGTTCCCTTGGTGCTAGATGAACGAACGTCTCTCACTTGCTCAGTTCTGAGAGACAAGTGTGTGTGAAAGCCGTCCTTCACCTAGCTTGTTGGGAACAAAAAGTTTCTTTTCAGTTGCAAACTCCATTCCATACATATATATGGCGAGGTACTTGCTCCAACTCGGTTTTACACTGAAAACTGCAGGAACTTCAAACCGGCACTAGGAAACAGACTGAGAAAGCGGAGAAAAAGTGTCTCCTGCAACCCGTTCCCTTGGTGCTAGATGAACGAACGTCTCTCTACTTGCTAAATTCTGAGAGATAGTTGTGTGTGGAAGCCGTACTTCATCTAGCTTGTTGGGAAATCAAAGCTTCTTTTCAGTTGCAAACTCCATTCCATACATATATATTGTGAGGTACTAGCTCCAACTCGGTTTTACAGTGAAAAATGCAGGAACTTCAAACCGGCACTAGGAAACAGACTGAGAAAGCAGAGAAAAAGTGTCTCCTGCAACCCGTTCCCTTGGTGCTAGATGAACGAACGTCTCTCACTTGCTCAGTTCTGAGAGATAAGTGTGTGTGAAAGCCGTCCTTCACCTTGCTTGTTGGGAACACAAAGTTTCTTTTCAGTTGCAAACTCCATTCCATACATATATATGGCGAGGTACTAGCTCCAACACGGTTTTACCCTGAAAACTGCAGGAACTTCAAACCGGCACTAGGAAACAGACTGAGAAAGCAGAGAAAAAGTGTCTCCTGCAACCCGTTCCCTTGGTGCTAGATGAACGAACGTCTCTCCACTTGCTAAGTTCTGAGAGATAATTGTGTGTGAAAGCCGTCCTTCACCTAGCTTGTTGGGAAAACAAAGCTTCTTTTCAGTTGCAAACTCCATTCCATACATATATATGGTGAGGTACTAGCTCCAACTCGGTTTTACAGTGAAAAATGCAGGAACTTCAAACCGGCACTAGGAAACAGACTGAGAAAGCAGAGAAAAAGTGTCTCCTGCAACCCGTTCCCTTGGTTCTAGATGAACGAAAGTCTCTCACTTGCTCAGTTCTGAGAGATAAGTGTGTGTGAAAGCCGTCCTTCACCTAGCTTGTTGGGAACACAAAGTTTCTTTTCAGTTGCAAACTCCATTCCATACATATATATGGGGAGGTACCAGCTCCAACTCGGTTTTACACTGAAAACTGCAGGAACTTCAAACCGGCACTAGGAAAAAGACTGAGAAAGCAGAGGAAAAGTGTCTCATGCAACCCGTTCCCTTGGTGCTAGATGAACGAACGTCTCTCCACTTGCTCAGTTCTGAGAGGTAATTGTGTGTGAAAGCCGTCCTTCACCTAGCTTGTTGGGAAAACAAAGCTTCTTTTCAGTTGCAAATTCCATTCCATACATATATATGGGGAGGTACTAGCTCCAACACTGTTTTACAGTGAAAACTGCAGGAACTTCAAACCGGCACTAGGAAACAGACTGAGAAAGCAGAGAAAAAGTGTCTCCTGCAACCCGTTCCCTTGGTGCTAGATGAACGAACGTCTCTCACTTGCTCAGTTCTGAGAGATAAGTGTGTGTGCAAGCCGTAATTCACCTAGCTTGTTGGGAACACAAAGTTTCTTTTCAGTTGCAATCTCCATTCCATACATATATATGGGGAGGTACTAGCTCCAACTCGGTTTTATAGTGAAAACTGCAGGAACTTCAAACCGGCACTAGGAAACAGACTGAGAATGCAGAGGAAAAGTGTCTCCTGCAACCCGTTCCCTTGGTGCTAGAAGAACGAACGTCTCTCACTTGCTCAGTTCTGAGAGATAAGTGTGTGTGAAAGCCGTCCTTCACCTAGCTTGTTGGGAACACAAAGTTTCTTTTCAGTTGCAAACTCCATTCCATACATATATATGGGGAGGTACTAGCTCCAACACGGTTTTACAATTAAAACTGCAGGAACTTCAAACCGGCACAAGGAAACAGACTGAGAAAGCAGAGAAATAGTGTCTCCTGCAACCCGTTCCCTTGGTGCTAGATGAACGAACGTCTCTCCACTTGCTCAGTTCTGAGAGATAATTGTGTGTGAAATCCGTCCTTCACCTAGCTTGTTGGGAAAACAAAGCTTCTTTTCAGTTGCAAACTCCATTCCATACATATATATGGGGAAGTACTAGCTCCAACTCGGTTTGACAGTGAAAACTGCAGGAACTTCAAACCGGCACTAGGAAACAGACTGAGAAAGCAGAGAAAAAGTGTCTCCTGCAACCCGTTCCCTTGGTGCTAGATGAACGAACGTCTCACACTTGCACAGTTCTGAGAGATAATTGTGTGTGAAAGCCGTCCTTCACCTAGCTTGTTGGGAAAACAAAGCTTCTTTTCAGTTGCAAACCCCATTCCATACATATATATGGGGTGGTACTAGCTCCAATTCTGTTTTACAGTGAAAACTGCAGGAACTTCAAACCGGCACTAGGAAACAGACTGAGAAAGCAGAGAAAAAGTGTCTCCTGCAACCCGTTCCCTTGGTGCTAGATGAACGAAAGTCTCTGCACTTGCACAGTTCCGAGATGGAAGTGTGTGTGAAAGCAGTCCTTCATCTAGCTTGTTGGGAACACAAAGTTTCTTTTCAGTTGCTATCTCAATTCCATACATATATATGGGGAGGTACTAGCTCCAACTCGGTTTTACAGTGAAAACTGCAGGAACTTCATACCGGCACTAGGAAACAGACTGAGAAATCAGAGAAAAAGTGTCTCCTGCAACCCGTTCCCTTGGTGCTAGATGAACGAACGTCTCTCACTTGCTCAGTTCTGAGAGATAAGTGTGTGTGAAAGCCGTCCTTCACCTAGCTTGTTGGGAACAAAAAGTTTCTTTTCAGTTGCAAACTCCATTCCATACATATATATGGGGAGGTACTAACTCCAACTCGGTTTTACAGTGATAACTGCAGGAACTTCAAACCGGCACTAGGAAACAGACTGAGAAAGCAGAGAAAAATTGTCTCCTGCAACCCGTTCCCTTGGTGCTAGATGAACGAACGTCTCTCCACTTGCTCAGTTCTGAGAGATAAGTGTGTGTGAAAGCCGTCCTTCACCTTGCTTGTTGGGAACACAAAGTTTCTTTTCAGTTGCAAACTCCATTCCATACATATATATGGGGAGGTACTAGCTCCAACACGGTTTTACAGTGAAAACTGCAGGAACTTCCAACCGGCACTAGGAAACAGACTGAGAAAGCAGAGAAAAAGTGTCTCCTGCAACCCGTTCCCTTGGTGCTAGATGAACGAACGTCTCTCCACTTGCTCAGTTCTGAGAGATAAGTGTGTGTTAAAGCCGTCTTTCACCTAGCTTATTGGGAACACAAAGTTTCTTTTTTGTTGCAAACCCCATTCCATACATATATATGGGGAGGTACTGGCTCCAACTCGGTTTTACAGTGAAAACTGCAGGAACTTGAAACCGGCACTAGGAAACAGACTGAGAAAGCAGAGAAAAAGTGTCTCCTGCAACCCGATCCCTTGGTGCTAGATGAACGAACGTCTCTCCACTTGCTGAGTTCCGAGAGATAAGTGTGTGTGAAAGCCGTCCTTCACCTAGCTTGTTGGGAACACAAAGTTTCTTTTTTGTTGCAAACCCCATTCCATACATATATATGGGGAGGTACTAGCTCCAAATCGGTTTTACACTGAAAACTGCAGGAACTTCAAACCGGCACTAGGAAACATACTGAGAAAGCAGAGAAAAAGTGTCTCCTGCAACCCGTTCCCTTGGTGCTAGATGAACGAAAGTCTCTGCACTTGCTCAGTTCCGAGATGTAAGTGTGTGTGAAAGCAGTCCTTCATCTAGCTTGTTGGGAACACAAAGTTTCTTTTCAGTTGCAATCTCAATTCCATACATATATATGGGGAGGTACTAGCTCCAACTCGGTTTTACAGTGAAAACTGCAGGAACTTCAAACCGGCACTAGGAAACAGACTGAGAATGCAGAGAAAAAGTGTCTCCTGCAACCCCTTCCCTTGGTGCTAGATGAACGAACGTCTCTCCACTTGCTCAGTTCTGAGAGATAATTGTGTGTGAAAGCCGTCCTTCATCTAGCTTGTTGGGAAATCAAAGCTTCTTTTCAGTTGCAAACTCCATTCAATACATATATATGGGGAGGTACTAGCTCCAACTCGGTTTTACAGTGAAAAATGCAGGAACTTCAAACCGGCACTAGGAAACAGACGGAGAAAGCAGAGAAAAAGTGTCTCCTGCAACCCGTTCCCTTGGTGCTAGATGAACGAAATTCTCTCACTTGCTCAGTTCTGAGAGATAAGTGTGTGTGAAAGCCGTCCTTCACCTAGCTTGTTGGGAACACAAAGTTTCTTTTCAGTTGCAAACTCCATTCCATACATATATATGGGGAGGTACTAGCTCCAACTCGGTTTTACACTGAAAACTGCAGGAACTTCAAACCGGCACTAGGAAACAGACTGAGAAAGCAGAGGAAAAGTGTCTCATGCAACCCGTTCCCTTGGTGCTAGATGAACGAAAGTCTCTCCACTTGCTCAGTTCTGAGAGATAATTGTGTGTGAAAGCCGTCCTTCACCTAGCTTGTTGGGAAAACAAAGCTTCTTTTCAGTTGCAAACTCCATTCCATACATATATATGGGGAGGTACTAGCTCCAACTAGGATTTACAGTGAAAACTGCAGGAACATCAAACCGGCACTAGGAAACAGACTGAGAAAGCAGAGAAAAAGTGTCTCCTGCAACCCGTTCCCTTGGTGCTAGATGAACGAACGTCTCTCACTTGCTCAGTTCTGAGAGACAAGTGTATGTGAAAGCCGTCCTTCACCTAGCTTGTTGGGAACAAAAAGTTTCTTTTCAGTTGCAAACTCCATTCCATACATATATATGGCGAGGTACTAGCTCCAACTCGGTTTTACCTTGAAAACTGCAGGAACTTCAAACCGGCACTAGGAAACAGACTGAGAAAGCAGAGAAAAAGTGTCTCCTGCAACCCGTTCCCTTGGTGCTAGATGAACGAACGTCTCTCACTTGCTCAGTTCTGAGAGACAAGTGTGTGTGAAAGCCGTCCTTCACCTAGCTTGTTGGGAACAAAAAGTTTCTTTTCAGTTGCAAACTCCATTCCATACATATATATGGCGAGGTACTTGCTCCAACTCGGTTTTACACTGAAAACTGCAGGAACTTCAAACCGGCACTAGGAAACAGACTGAGAAAGCGGAGAAAAAGTGTCTCCTGCAACCCGTTCCCTTGGTGCTAGATGAACGAACGTCTCTCTACTTGCTAAATTCTGAGAGATAATTGTGTGTGGAAGCCGTACTTCATCTAGCTTGTTGGGAAATCAAAGCTTCTTTTCAGTTGCAAACTCCATTCCATACATATATATTGTGAGGTACTAGCTCCAACTCGGTTTTACAGTGAAAAATGCAGGAACTTCAAACCGGCACTAGGAAACAGACTGAGAAAGCAGAGAAAAAGTGTCTCCTGCAACCCGTTCCCTTGGTGCTAGATGAACGAAAGTCTCTCACTTGCTCAGTTCTGAGAGATAAGTGTGTGTGAAAGCCGTCCTTCACCTAGCTTGTTGGGAACACAAAGTTTCTTTTCAGTTGCAAACTCCATTCCATACATATATATGGGGAGGTACTAGCTCCAACTCGGTTTTACACTGAAAACTGCAGGAACTTCAAACCGGCACTAGGAAACAGACTGAGAAAGCAGAGGAATAGTGTCACATGCAACCCGTTCCCTTGGTGCTAGATGAACGAACGTCTCTCCACTTGCTCAGTTCTGAGAGATAATTGTGTGTGAAAGCCGTCCTTCACCTAGCTTGTTGGGAAAACAAAGCTTCTTTTCAGTTGCAAACTCCATTCCATACATATATATGGGGAGGTACTAGCTCCAACACTGTTTTACAGTGAAAACTGCAGGAACTTCAAACCGGCACTAGGAAACAGACTGAGAAAGCAGAGAAAAAGTGTCTCCTGCAACTCGTTCCCTTGGTGCTAGATGAACGAACGTCTCTCACTTGCTCAGTTCTGAGAGATAAGTGTGTGTGAAAGCCGTAATTCACCTAGCTTGTTGGGAACACAAAGTTTCTTTTCAGTTGCAAACTCCATTCCATACATATATATGGGGAGGTACTAGCTCCAACTCGGTTTTATAGTGAAAACTGCAGGAACTTCAAACCGGCACTAGGAAACAGACTGAGAAAGCAGAGGAAAAGTGTCTCCTGCAACCCGTTCCCTTGGTGCTAGAAGAACGAACGTCTCTCACTTGCTCAGTTCTGAGAGATAAGTGTGTGTGAAAGCCGTCCTTCACCTAGCTTGTTGGGAACACAAAGTTTCTTTTCAGTTGCAAACTCCATTCCATACATATATATGGGGAGGTACTAGCTCCAACACGGTTTTACACTTAAAACTGCAGGAACTTCAAACCGGCACAAGGAAACAGACTGAGAAAGCAGAGAAAAAGTGTCTCCTGCAACCCGTTCCCTTGGTGCTAGATGAACGAACGTCTCTACACTTGCTCAGTTCTGAGAGATAATTGTGTGTGAAATCCGTCCTTCACCTAGCTTGTTGGGAAAACAAAGCTTCTTTTCAGTTGCAAACTCCATTCCATACATATATATGGGGAAGTACTAGCTCCAACTCGGTTTTACAGTGAAAACTGCAGGAACTTCTAACCGGCACTAGGAAACAGACTGAGAAAGCAGAGAAAAAGTGTCTCCTGCAACCCGTTCCCTTGGTGCTAGATGAACGAACGTCTCTCACTTGCACAGTTCTGAGAGATAAGTGTGTGTGAAAGCCGTCCTTCACCTAGCTTGTTGGGAACACAAAGTTTCTTTTCAGTTGCAAACTCCAATCCATACATATATATGGGGAGGTACTAGCTCCAACTCGGTTTTACACTGAAAACTGCAGGAACTTCAAACCGGAACTAGGAAACAGACTGAGAAAGCAGAGAAAAAGTGTCTCCTGCAACCCGTTCCCTTGGTGCTAGATGAACGAACGTCTCTCACTTGCTCAGTTCTGAGAGATAAGTGTGTGTGAAAGCCGTCCTTCACCTTGCTTGTTGGGAACACAAAGTTTCTTTTCAGTTGCAAACTCCATTCCATACATATATATGGCGAGGTACTAGCTCCAACACGGTTTTACCCTGAAAACTGCAGGAACTTCAAACCGGCACTAGGAAACAGACTGAGAAAGCAGAGAAAAAGTGTCTCCTGCAACCCGTTCCCTTGGTGCTAGATGAACGAACGTCTCTACACTTGCTAAGTTCTGAGAGATAATTGTGTGTGAAAGCCGTCCTTCACCTAGCTTGTTGGGAAAACAAAGCTTCTTTTCAGTTGCAAACTCCATTCCATACATATATATGGTGAGGTACTAGCTCCAACTCGGTTTTACAGTGAAAAATGCAGGAACTTCAAACCGGCACTAGGAAACAGACTGAGAAAGCAGAGAAAAAGTGTCTCCTGCAACCCGTTCCCTTGGTTCTAGATGAACGAAAGTCTCTCACTTGCTCAGTTCTGAGAGATAAGTGTGTGTGAAAGCCGTCCTTCACCTAGCTTGTTGGGAACACAAAGTTTCTTTTCAGTTGCAAACTCCATTCCATACATATATATGGGGAGGTACCAGCTCCAACTCGGTTTTACACTGAAAACTGCAGGAACTTCAAACCGGCACTAGGAAAAAGACTGAGAAAGCAGAGGAAAAGTGTCTCATGCAACCCGTTCCCTTGGTGCTAGATGAACGAACGTCTCTCCACTTGCTCAGTTCTGAGAGATAATTGTGTGTGAAAGCCGTCCTTCACCTAGCTTGTTGGGAAAACAAAGCTTCTTTTCAGTTGCAAATTCCATTCCATACATATATATGGGGAGGTACTAGCTCCAACACTGTTTTACAGTGAAAACTGCAGGAACTTCAAACCGGCACTAGGAAACAGACTGAGAAAGCAGAGAAAAAGTGTCTCCTGCAACCCGTTCCCTTGGTGCTAGATGAACGAACGTCTCTCACTTGCTCAGTTCTGAGAGATAAGTGTGTGTGCAAGCCGTAATTCACCTAGCTTGTTGGGAACACAAAGTTTCTTTTCAGTTGCAATCTCCATTCCATACATATATATGGGGAGGTACTAGCTCCAACTCGGTTTTATAGTGAAAACTGCAGGAACTTCAAACCGGCACTAGGAAACAGACTGAGAATGCAGAGGAAAAGTGTCTCCTGCAACCCGTTCCCTTGGTGCTAGAAGAACGAACGTCTCTCACTTGCTCAGTTCTGAGAGATAAGTGTGTGTGAAAGCCGTCCTTCACCTAGCTTGTTGGGAACACAAAGTTTCTTTTCAGTTGCAAACTCCATTCCATACATATATATGGGGAGGTACTAGCTCCAACACGGTTTTACAATTAAAACTGCAGGAACTTCAAACCGGCACAAGGAAACAGACTGAGAAAGCAGAGAAATAGTGTCTCCTGCAACCCGTTCCCTTGGTGCTAGATGAACGAACGTCTCTCCACTTGCTCAGTTCTGAGAGATAATTGTGTGTGAAATCCGTCCTTCACCTAGCTTGTTGGGAAAACAAAGCTTCTTTTCAGTTGCAAACTCCATTCCATACATATATATGGGGAAGTACTAGCTCCAACTCGGTTTGACAGTGAAAACTGCAGGAACTTCAAACCGGCACTAGGAAACAGACTGAGAAAGCAGAGAAAAAGTGTCTCCTGCAACCCGTTCCCTTGGTGCTAGATGAACGAACGTCTCACACTTGCACAGTTCTGAGAGATAATTGTGTGTGAAAGCCGTCCTTCACCTAGCTTGTTGGGAAAACAAAGCTTCTTTTCAGTTGCAAACCCCATTCCATACATATATATGGGGTGGTACTAGCTCCAATTCTGTTTTACAGTGAAAACTGCAGGAACTTCAAACCGGCACTAGGAAACAGACTGAGAAAGCAGAGAAAAAGTGTCTCCTGCAACCCGTTCCCTTGGTGCTAGATGAACGAAAGTCTCTGCACTTGCACAGTTCCGAGATGGAAGTGTGTGTGAAAGCAGTCCTTCATCTAGCTTGTTGGGAACACAAAGTTTTTTTCAGTTGCAATCTCAATTCCATACATATATATGGGGAGGTACTAGCTCCAACTCGGTTTTACAGTGAAAACTGCAGGAACTTCAAACCGGCACTAGGAAACAGACTGAGAAATCAGAGAAAAAGTGTCTCCTGCAAACCGTTCCCTTGGTGCTAGATGAACGAACGTCTCTCACTTGCTCAGTTCTGAGAGATAAGTGTGTGTGAAAGCCGTCCTTCACCTAGCTTGTTGGGAACAAAAAGTTTCTTTTCAGTTGCAAACTCCATTCCATACATATATATGGGGAGGTACTAACTCCAACTCGGTTTTACAGTGATAACTGCAGGAACTTCAAACCGGCACTAGGAAACAGACTGAGAAAGCAGAGAAAAATTGTCTCCTGCAACCCGTTCCCTTGGTGCTAGATGAACGAACGTCTCTCCACTTGCTCAGTTCTGAGAGATAAGTGTGTGTGAAAGCCGTCCTTCACCTTGCTTGTTGGGAACACAAAGTTTCTTTTCAGTTGCAAACTCCATTCCATACATATATATGGGGAGGTACTAGCTCCAACACGGTTTTACAGTGAAAACTGCAGGAACTTCCAACCGGCACTAGGAAACAGACTGAGAAAGCAGAGAAAAAGTGTCTCCTGCAACCCGTTCCCTTGGTGCTAGATGAACGAACGTCTCTCCACTTGCTCAGTTCTGAGAGATAAGTGTGTGTTAAAGCCGTCTTTCACCTAGCTTATTGGGAACACAAAGTTTCTTTTTTGTTGCAAACCCCATTCCATACATATATATGGGGAGGTACTGGCTCCAACTCGGTTTTACAGTGAAAACTGCAGGAACTTGAAACCGGCACTAGGAAACAGACTGAGAAAGCAGAGAAAAAGTGTCTCCTGCAACCCGATCCCTTGGTGCTAGATGAACGAACGTCTCTCCACTTGCTGAGTTCCGAGAGATAAGTGTGTGTGAAAGCCGTCCTTCACCTAGCTTGTTGGGAACACAAAGTTTCTTTTTTGTTGCAAACCCCATTCCATACATATATATGGGGAGGTACTAGCTCCAACTCGGTTTTACACTGAAAACTGCAGGAACTTCAAACCGGCACTAGGAAACAGACTGAGAAAGCAGAGAAAAAGTGTCTCCTGCAACCCGTTCCCTTGGTGCTAGATGAACGAAAGTCTCTGCACTTGCTCAGTTCCGAGATGTAAGTGTGTGTGAAAGCAGTCCTTCATCTAGCTTGTTGGGAACACAAAGTTTCTTTTCAGTTGCAATCTCAATTCCATACATATATATGGGGAGGTACTAGCTCCAACTCGATTTTACAGTGAAAACTGCAGGAACTTCAAACCGGCACTAGGAAACAGACTGAGAATGCAGAGAAAAAGTGTCTCCTGCAACCCCTTCCCTTGGTGCTAGATGAACGAACGTCTCTCCACTTGCTCAGTTCTGAGAGATAATTGTGTGTGAAAGCCGTCCTTCATCTAGCTTGTTGGGAAATCAAAGCTTCTTTTCAGTTGCAAACTCCATTCAATACATATATATGGGGAGGTACTAGCTCCAACTCGGTTTTACAGTGAAAAATGCAGGAACTTCAAACCGGCACTAGGAAACAGACTGAGAAAGCAGAGAAAAAGTGTCTCCTGCAACCCGTTCCCTTGGTGCTAGATGAACGAAATTCTCTCACTTGCTCAGTTCTGAGAGATAAGTGTGTGTGAAAGCCGTCCTTCACCTAGCTTGTTGGGAACACAAAGTTTCTTTTCAGTTGCAAACTCCATTCCATACATATATATGGGGAGGTACTAGCTCCAACTCGGTTTTACACTGAAAACTGCAGGAACTTCAAACCGGCACTAGGAAACAGACTGAGAAAGCAGAGGAAAAGTGTCTCACGCAACCCGTTCCCTTGGTGCTAGATGAACGAAAGTCTCTCCACTTGCTCAGTTCTGAGAGATAATTGTGTGTGAAAGCCGTCCTTCACCTAGCTTGTTGGGAAAACAAAGCTTCTTTTCAGTTGCAAACTCCATTCCATACATATATATGGGGAGGTACTAGCTCCAACTAGGATTTACAGTGAAAACTGCAGGAACATCAAACCGGCACTAGGAAACAGACTGAGAAAGCAGAGAAAAAGTGTCTCCTGCAACCCGTTCCCTTGGTGCTAGATGAACGAACGTCTCTCACTTGCTCAGTTCTGAGAGACAAGTGTATGTGAAAGCCGTCCTTCACCTAGCTTGTTGGGAACAAAAAGTTTCTTTTCAGTTGCAAACTCCATTCCATACATATATATGGCGAGGTACTAGCTCCAACTCGGTTTTACCTTGAAAACTGCAGGAACTTCAAACCGGCACTAGGAAACAGACTGAGAAAGCAGAGAAAAAGTGTCTCCTGCAACCCGTTCCCTTGGTGCTAGATGAACGAACGTCTCTCCACTTGCTAAATTCTGAGAGATAATTGTGTGTGAAAGCCGTCCTTCACCTAGCTTGTTGGGAAAACAAAGCTTCTTTTCAGTTGCAAACCCCATTCCATACATATATATGGGGAGGTACTAGCTCCAACTCGATTTTACAGTGAAAACTGCAGGAACTTCAAACCGGCACTAGGAAAAAGACTGAGAAAGCAGAGAAAAAGTGTCTCCTGCAACCCGTTCCCTTTGTGCTAGATAAACGAACGTCTCTGCACTTGCTAAGTTCCGAGATGTAAGTGTGTGTGAAAGCAGTCCTTCATCTAGCTTGTTGGGAACACAAAGTTTCTTTTCAGTTGCAATCTCAATTCCATACATGTATATGGGGAGGTACTAGCTCCAACTCGGTTTTACAGTGAAAACTGCAGGAACTTCCTACCGGCACTAGGAAACAGACTTAGTAATCAGAGAAAAAGTGTCTCCTGCAACCCGTTCCCTTGGTGCTAGATGAACGAACGTCTCTCACTTGCTCAGTTCTGAGAGATAAGTGTGTGTGAAAGCCGTCCTTCACCTAGCTTGCTGGGAACAAAATGTTTCTTTTCAGTTGCAAACTCCATTCCATACATATATATGGGGAGGTACTAGCTCCAACTCGGTTTTACACTGAAAACTGCAGGAACTTCAGACCGGCACTAGGAAACAGACTGAGAAAGCAGAGAAAAAGTGTCTCCTGCAACCCGTTCCCTTGGTGCTAGATGAACGAACGTCTCTGCACTTGCTCAGTTCCGAGATGTAAGTGTGTGTGAAAGCAGTCCTTCACCTAACTTGTTGGGAACAAAAAGTTTCTTTTCAGTTGCAAACCCCATTCCATACATATATATGGGGAGGTACTAGCTCCAACTCGGTTTTACACTGAAAACTGCAGGAACTTCAAACCGGCACTAGGAAACAGACTGAGAAAGCAGAGAAAAAGTGTCTCCTGCAACCCCTTCCCTTGGTGCTAGATGAACGAACGTCTCTCCACTTGCTCAGTTCTGAGAGATAATTGTGTGTGAAAGCCGTCCTTCATCTAGCTTGTTGGGAAATCAAAGCTTCTTTTCAGTTGCAAACTCCATTCCATACATATATATGGTGTGGTACTAGCTCCAAATCCGTTTTACAGTGAAAACTGCAGGAAATTCAAACCGGCACTAGGAAACAGACTGAGAAAACAGAGATAAAGTGTCTACTGCAACCCGTTCCCTTGGTGCTAGATGAACGAACGTCTCCCACTTGCTCAGTTCTGAGAGATAAGTGTGTGTGAAAGCCGTCCTTCACCTAGCTTGTTGGGAACACAAAGTTTCTTTTCAGTTGCAAACTCCATTCCATACATATATATGGGGAGGTACTAGCTCCAACTCGGTTTTACACTGAAAACTGCAGGAACTTCAAACCGGCACTAGGAAACAGACTGAGAAAGCAGAGGAAAAGTGTCTCCTGCAACCCGTTCCCTTGGTGCTAGATGAACGAACGTCTCTCCACTTGCTCAGTTCTGAGAGATAAGTGTGTGTGAAAGCCGTCCTTCACCTTGCTTGTTGGGAACACAAAGTTTCTTTTCAGTTGCAAACTCCATTCCATACATATATATGGGGAGGTACTAGCTCCAACTCGGTTTTACAGTGAAAACTGCAGGAACTTCAAACCGGCAATAGGAAACAAACTGAGAAAGCAGAGAAAAAGTGTCTCCTGCAACCCGTTCCCTTGGTGCTAGATGAACGAACGTCTCTGCACTTGCTCAGTTCCGAGATGTAAGTGTGTGTGAAAGCAGTCCTTCATCTAGCTTGTTGGGAACACAAAGTTTCTTTTCAGTTGCAATCTCAATTCCATACATATATATGGGGTGGTACTAGCTCCAACTCGGTTTTACAGTGAAAACTGCAGGAATTTCAAACCGGCACTAGGAAACAGACTGAGAAAGCAGAGAAAAAGTGTCTCCTGCAACCCCTTCCCTTGGTGCTAGATGAACGAACGTCTCTCCCCTTGCTCAGTTCTGAGAGATAATTGTGTGTGAAAGCCGTCCTTCATCTAGCTTGTTGGGAAATCAAAGTTTCTTTTCAGTTGCAAACTCCATTCCATACATATATATGGTGAGGTACTAGCTCCAACTCGGTTTTACAGTGAAAACTGCAGGAACTTCAAACCGGCACTAGGAAACAGACTGAGAAAGCAGAGAAAAAGTGTCTCCTGCAACCCGTTCCCTTGGTGCTAGATGAACGAACGTCTCTCACTTGCTCAGTTCTGAGAGATAAGTGCGTGTGAAAGCCGTCCTTCACCTAGCTTGTTGGGAACACAAAGTTTCTTTTCAGTTGCAAACTCCATTCCATACATATATATGGGGAGGTACAAGCTCCAACTCGGTTTTACACTGAAAACTGCAGGAACTTCAAAACGGCACTAGGAAACAGACTGAGAAAGCAGAGGAAAAGTGTCTCCTGAAACCCGTTCCCTTGATGCTAGATGAACGAACGTCTCTCCACTTGCTCAGTTCTGAGAGATAATTGTGTGTGAAAGCCGTCCTTCACCTAGCTTGTTGGGAAAACAAAGCTTCTTTTCAGTTGCAAACTCCTTTCCATACATATATATGGGGATATACTAGCTCCAACTCGGTTTTACACTGAAAATTGCAGGAACTTCAAACCGGCACTAGGAAACAGACTGAGAAAGCAGAGAAAAAGTGTCTCCTGCAACCCGTTCCCTTGGTGCTAGATGAACGAACGTCTCTCACTTGCTCAGTTCTGAGAGATAAGTGTGTGTGAAAGCTGTCCTTCACCTAGCTTGTTGGGAACAAAAAGTTTCTTTACAGTTGCAAACTCCATTCCATACATATATATGGGGTGGTACTAGCTCCAACACGGTTTTACAGTGAAAACTGCAGGAACTTCAAACCGGCACTAGGAAACAAACTGAGAAAGCAGAGAAAAAGTGTCTCCTGCAACCCGTTCCCTTGGTGCTAGATGAACGAACGTCTCTCCACTTGCTGAGTTCCGAGAGATAAGTGTGTGTGAAATCCGTCCTTCACCTAGCTTGTTGGGAACACAAAGTTTCTTTTTTGTTGCAAACCACATTCCATACATATATATGGGGAGGTACTAGCTCCAACTCGGTTTTACACTGAAAACTGCAGGAACTTCAAACCGGCACTAGGAAACAGACTGAGAAAGCAGAGAAAAAGTGTCTCCTGCAACCCGTTCCCTTGGTGCTAGATGAACGAACGTCTCTGCACTTGCTCAGTTCCGAGATGTAAGTGTGTGTGAAAGCAGTCCTTCATCTAGCTTGTTGGGAACACAAAGTTTCTTTTCAGTTGCAATCTCAATTCCATACATATATATGGGGAGGTACTAGCTCCAACTCGATTTTACAGTGAAAACTGCAGGAACTTCAAACCGGCACTAGGAAACAGACTGAGCAAGCAGAGAAAAAGTGTCTCCTGCAACCCGTTCCCTTGGTGCTAGATGAACGAACGTCTCTCACTTGCTCAGTTCTGAGAGATAAGTGTGTGTGAAAGCCGTCCTTCAACTAGCTTGTTGGGAACACAAAGTTTCTTTTCAGTTGCATACTCCATTCCATACATATATATGGGGAGGTACTACCTCCAACTCGGGTTTACACTGAAAATTGCAGGAACTTCAAAACGGCACTAGGAAACAGACTGAGAAAGCAGAGAAAAAGTGTCTCCTGCAACCCGTTCCCTTGGTGCTAGATGAACGAACGTCTGTCACTTGCTCAGTTCTGAGAGATAAGTGTGTGTGAAAGCCGTCCTTCAAATAGCTTGTTGGGAACACAAAGTTTCTTTTCAGTTGCAAACTCCATTCCATACATATATATGGGGATGTACTAGCTCCAACTCGGTTTTACACTGAAAACTGCAGGAACTTCAAACCGGCACTAGGAAACAGCCTGAGAAAGTAGAGAAAATGTGTCTCCTGCAACACGTTCCCTTGGTGCTAGATGAACGAACGTCACTCACTTGCTCAGTTCTGAGAGATAAGTGTGTGTGAAAGCCGTCCTTCACCTAGCTTGTTGGGAACACAAAGTTTCTTTTCAGTTGCAAACTCCATTCCATACATATATATGGGGAGGTACTAGCTCCAACAAGGTTTTACACTGAAAACTGCAGGAACTTCAAACCGGCACTAGGAAACAGACTGAGAAATCAGAGAAAAGTGTCTCCTGCAACCCGTTCCCTTGGTGCTAGATGAACGAACGTCTCTCACTTGCTCAGTTCTGAGAGATAAGTGTGTGTGAAAGCCGTCCTTCACCTAGCTTGTTGGGAACACAAAGTTTCTTTTCAGTTGCAAACTCCATTCCATACATATATATGGGGAGGTACTAGCTCCAACTCGGTTTTACACTGAAAACTGCAGGAACTTCAAACCGGCACTAGGAAACAGACTGAGAAAGCAGAGAAAAAGTGTCTCCTGCAACCCGTTCCCTTGGTGCTAGATGAACGAACGTCTCTCCACTTGCTCAGTTCTGAGAGATAAGTGTGTGTGAAAGCCGTCCTTCACCTTGCTTGTTGGGAACACAAAGTTTCTTTTCAGTTGCAAACTCCATTCCATACATATATATGGGGAGGTACTAGCTCCAACTCGGTTTTACAGTGAAAACTGCAGGAACTTCAAACCGGCACTAGGAAACAGACTGAGAAAGCAGAGAAAAAGTGTCTCCTGCAACCCGTTCCCTTGGTGCTAGATGAACGAACGTCTCTGCACTTGCTCAGTTCCGAGATGTAAGTGTGTGTGAAAGCAGTCCTTCATCTAGCTTGTTGGGAACACAAAGTTTCTTTTCAGTTGCAATCTCAATTCCATACATATATATGGGGAGGTACTAGCTCCAACTCGGTTTTACAGTGAAAACTGCAGGAACTTCAAACCGGCACTAGGAAACAGACTGAGAAAGCAGAGAAAAAGAGTCTCCTGCAACCCCTTCCCTTGGTGCTAGATGAACGAACGTCTCTCCCCTTGCTCAGTTCTGAGAGATAATTGTGTGTGAAAGCCGCCCTTCATCTAGATTGTTGGGAAATCAAAGTTTCTTTTCAGTTGCAAACTCCATTCCATACATATATATGGGGAGGTACTAGCTCCAACTCGGTTTTACAGTGAAAACTGCAGGAACTTCAAACCGGCACTAGGAAACAGACTGAGAAAGCAGAGAAAAAGTGTCTCCTGCAACCCGTTCCCTTGGTGCTAGATGAACGAACGTCTCTCACTTGCTCATTTCTGAGAGATAAGTGTGTGTGAAAGCCGTCCTTCACCTAGCTTGTTGGGAACACAAAGTTTCTTTTCAGTTGCAAACTCCATTCCATACATATATATGGGGAGGTACTAGCTCCAACTCGGTTTTACACTGAAAACTGCAGGAACTTCAAAACGTCACTAGGAAACAGACTGAGAAAGCAGAGGAAAAGTGTCTCCTGAAACCCGATCCCTTGGTGCTAGATGAACGAACGTCTCTCCACTTGCTCAGTTCTGAGAGATAATTGTGTGTGAAAGCCGTCCTTCACTTAGCTTGTTGGGAAAACAAAGCTTCTTTTCAGTTGCAAACTCCATTCCATACATATATATGGGGAGGTACTAACTCCAACTCGGGTTTACACTGAAAATTGCAGGAACTTCAAACCGGCACTAGGAAACAGACTGAGAAAGCAGAGAAAAAGTGTCTCCTGCAACCCGTTCCCTTGGTGCTAGATGAACGAACGTCTCTCACTTGCTCAGTTCTGAGAGATAAGTGTGTGTGAAAGCCGTCCTTCACCTAGCTTGTTAGGAACACAAAGTTTCTTTTCAGTTGCAAACTCCATTCCATACATATATATGGGGAGGTACGAGCTCCAACTCGGTTTTACACTGAAAACTTCAGGAACTTCAAACCGGCACTAGGAAACAGACTGAGAAAGCAGAGAATATGTGTCTCCTGCAACACGTTCCCTTGGTGCTAGATGAACGAACGTCACTCACTTGCTCAGTTCTGAGAGATAAGTGTGTGTGAAAGCCGTCCTTCACCTAGCTTGTTGGGAACACAAAGTTTCTTTTCAGTTGCAAACTCCATTCCATACATATATATGGGGAGGTACTAGCTCCAACAAAGTTTTATAGTGAAAACTGCAGGAACTTCAAACCGGCACTAGGAAACAGACTGAGAAAGCAGAGAAAAAGTGTCTCCTGCAACCCGTTCCCTTGGTGCTAGATGAACGAACGTCTCTCCACTTGCTCAGTTCTGAGAGATAATTGTGTGTGAAAGCCGTCCTTCACCTAGCTTGTTGGGAAAACAAAGCTTCTTTTCAGTTGCAAACTCCAATCCATACATATATATGGGGAGGTACTAGCTCCAACTCGGTTTTACAGTGAAAACTGCAGGAACCTCAAACCGGCACTAGGAAACAGACTGAGAAAGCAGAGAAAAAGTGTCTCCTGCAAACGGTTCCCTTGGTGCTAGATGAACGAACGTCTCTCACTTGCTCAGTTCTGAGAGATAAGTGTGTGTGAAAGCCGTCCTTCACCTAGCTTGTTGGGAACACAAAGTTTCTTTTCAGTTGCTAACTCCATTCCATACATATATATGGGGAGGTACTAGCTCCAACTCGGTTTTACACTGAAAACTGCAGGAACTTCAAACCGGCACTAGGATACAGTCTGAGAAAGCAGAGAAAAAGTGTCTCCTGCAACCCGTTCCCTTGGTGCTAGATGAACGAACGTCTCTCACTTGCTCAGTTCTTAGAGATATTTGTGTGTGAAAGCCGTCCTTCACCTAGCTTGTTGGGAACACAAAGTTTCTTTTCAGTTGCAAACTCCATTCCATACATATATATGGGGAGGTACTAGCTCCAACTCGGTTTTACAGTGAAAACTGCAGGAACTTCAAACCGGCACTAGGAAACAGACTGAGAAAGCAGAGAAAAAGTGTCTCCTGCAACCCGTTCCCTTGGTGCTAGATGAACGAACGTCTCTCCACTTGCTCAGTTCTGAGAGATAATTGTGTGTGAAAGCCGTTCTTCACCTAGCTTGTTGGGAACACAAAGCTTCTTTTCAGTTGCAAACTCCATTCCATAAATATATATGGGGATGTACTAGCTCCAACTCGGTTTTACAGTGAAAACTGCAGGAACAACAAACCGGCACTAGGAAACAGACTGAGAAAGAAGAGAAAAAGTGTCTCCTGCAACCCGTTCCCTTGGTGCAAGATGAACGAACGTCTCTCACTTGCTCAGTTCTGAGAGACAACTGTGTGTGAAAGCCGTACTTCACCTAGCTTGTTGGGAACAAAAAGTTTCTTTTCAGTTGCAAACTCCATTCCATACATATATATGGCGAGGTACTAGCTCCAACTCGGTTTTACACTGAAAACTGCAGGAACTTCAAACCGGCACTAGGAAACAGACTGAGAAAGCGGAGAAAAAGTGTCTCCTGCAACCCGTTCCCTTGGTGCTAGATGAACGAACGTCTCTCCACTTGCTAAGTTCTGAGAGATATTTGTGTGTGGAAGCCGTCCTTCACATAACTTGTTGCGAAAACAAAGCTTCTTTTCAGTTGCAAACTCCATTCCATTCATATATATGGGGAGGTACTAGCTCCAACTCGGTTTTACAGTGAAAACTGCAGGAACTTCAAACCGGCACTAGGAAAAAGACTGAGAAAGCAGAGAAAAAGTATCTCCTGCAACACGTTCCCTTGGTGCTAGATGAACGAACGTCTCTCCACTTGCTCAGTTCTGAGATATAATTGTGTGTGAAAGCCGTCCTTCAACTAGCTTATTGGGAACACAAAGTTTCTTTTTTGTTGCAAACCCCATTCCATACATATATATGGGGAGGTACAAGCTCCAACTCGGTTTTATAGTGAAAACTGCAGGAACTTCAAACCGGCACTAGGAAACAGACTGAGAAAGCAGAGAAAAAGTGTCTCCTGCAACCCGTTCCATTTGTGCTAGATGAACGAACGTCTCTCCACTTGCTGAGTTCCGAGAGATAAGTGTGTGTGAAAGCCGTCTTTCACCTAGCTTGTTGGGAACACAAAGTTTCTTTTCAGTTGCAAACTCCATTCCATACATATATATGGGGAGGTACTAGCTCCAACTCGGTATTTCACTGAAAACTGCAGGAACTTCAAACCGGCACAAGGAATCAGACTGAGAAAGCAGAGAAAAAGAGTCTCCTGCAACCCGTTCCCTTGGTGCTAGATGAACGAACGTCTCAACCCTTGCTCAGTTCTGAGAGATAATTGTGTGTGAAAGCCGTCCTTCATCTAGCTTGTTGGGAAATCAAAGCTTCTTTTCAGTTGCAAACTCCATTCCATACATATATATGGTGAGGTACTAGCTCCAACTCGGTTTTAAAGTGAAAAATGCAGGAACTTCAAACCGGCACTAGGAAACAGACTGAGAAAGCAGAGAAAAAGTGTCTCCTGCAACCCGTTCCCTTGGTGCTAGATGAACGAAAGTCTCTCACTTGCTCAGTTCTGAGAGATAAGTGTGTGTGAAAGCCGTCCTTCACCTAGCTTGTTGGGAACACAAAGTTTCTTTTCAGTTGCAAACTCCATTCCATACATATATATGGGGAGGTACTAGCTCCAACTCGGTTTTACACTGAAAACTGCAGGAACTTCAAACCGGCACTAGGAAACAGACTGAGAAAGCAGAGGAAAAGTGTCTCATGCAACCCGTTCCCTTGGTGCTAGATGAACGAACGTCTCTCCACTTGCTCAGTTCTGAGAGATAATTGTGTGTGAAAGCCGTCCTTCACCTAGCTTGTTGGGAAAACAAAGCTTCTTTTCAGTTGCAAACTCCATTCCATACATATATATGTGGAGGTACTAGCTCCAACACTGTTTTACAGTGAAAACTGCAGGAACTTCAAACCGGCACTAGGAAACAGACTGAGAAAGCAGAGAAAAAGTGTCTCCTGCAACCCGTTCCCTTGGTGCTAGATGAACGAACGTCTCTCACTTGCTCAGTTCTGAGAGATAAGTGTGTGTGAAAGCCGTCCTTCACCTAGCTTGTTGGGAACACAAAGTTTCTTTTCAGTTGCAAACTCCATTCCATACATATATATGGGGAGGTACTAGCTCCAACTCGGTTTTATATTGAAAACTGCAGGAACTTCAAACCGGCACTAGGAAACAGACTGAGAAAGCGGAGAAAAAGGGTCTCCTGCAACCCGTTCCCTTGGTGCTAGAAGAACGAACGTCTCTCACTTGCTCAGTTCTGAGAGATAAATGTGTGTGAAAGCCGTCCTTCACCTAGCTTGTTGGGAAAACAAAGCTTCTTTTCAGTTGCAAACTCCATTCCATACATATATATGGGGAAGTACTAGCTCCAACTCGGTTTTACAGTGAAAACTGCAGGAACTTCTAACCGGCACTAGGAAACAGACTGAGAAAGCAGAGAAAAAGTGTCTCCTGCAACACGTTCCCTTGGTGCTAGATGAACGAACGTCTCTCCACTTGCTCAGTTCTGAGATATAATTGTGTGTGAAAGCCGTCCTTCAACTAGCTTATTGGGAACACAAAGTTTCTTTTTTGTTGCAAACCCCATTCCATACATATATATGGGGAGGTACAAGCTCCAACTCGGTTTTATAGTGAAAACTGCAGGAACTTCAAACCGGCACTAGGAAACAGACTGAGAAAGCAGAGAAAAAGTGTCTCCTGCAACCCGTTCCATTTGTGCTAGATGAACGAACGTCTCTCCACTTGCTGAGTTCCGAGAGATAAGTGTGTGTGAAAGCCGTATTTCACCTAGCTTGTTGGGAACACAAAGTTTCTTTTCAGTTGCAAACTCCATTCCATACATATATATGGGGAGGTACTAGCTCCAACTCGGTATTTCACTGAAAACTGCAGGAACTTCAAACCGGCACAAGGAATCAGACTGAGAAAGCAGAGAAAAAGAGTCTCCTGCAACCCGTTCCCTTGGTGCTAGATGAACGAACGTCTCAACCCTTGCTCAGTTCTGAGAGATAATTGTGTGTGAAAGCCGTCCTTCATCTAGCTTGTTGGGAAATCAAAGCTTCTTTTCAGTTGCAAACTCCATTCCATACATATATATGGTGAGGTACTAGCTCCAACTCGGTTTTAAAGTGAAAAATGCAGGAACTTCAAACCGGCACTAGGAAACAGACTGAGAAAGCAGAGAAAAAGTGTCTCCTGCAACCCGTTCCCTTGGTGCTAGATGAACGAAAGTCTCTCACTTGCTCAGTTCTGAGAGATAAGTGTGTGTGAAAGCCGTCCTTCACCTAGCTTGTTGGGAACACAAAGTTTCTTTTCAGTTGCAAACTCCATTCCATACATATATATGGGGAGGTACTAGCTCCAACTCGGTTTTACACTGAAAACTGCAGGAACTTCAAACCGGCACTAGGAAACAGACTGAGAAAGCAGAGGAAAAGTGTCTCATGCAACCCGTTCCCTTGGTGCTAGATGAACGAACGTCTCTCCACTTGCTCAGTTCTGAGAGATAATTGTGTGTGAAAGCCGTCCTTCACCTAGCTTGTTGGGAAAACAAAGCTTCTTTTCAGTTGCAAACTCCATTCCATACATATATATGTGGAGGTACTAGCTCCAACACTGTTTTACAGTGAAAACTGCAGGAACTTCAAACCGGCACTAGGAAACAGACTGAGAAAGCAGAGAAAAAGTGTCTCCTGCAACCCGTTCCCTTGGTGCTAGATGAACGAACGTCTCTCACTTGCTCAGTTCTGAGAGATAAGTGTGTGTGAAAGCCGTCCTTCACCTAGCTTGTTGGGAACACAAAGTTTCTTTTCAGTTGCAAACTCCATTCCATACATATATATGGGGAGGTACTAGCTCCAACTCGGTTTTATATTGAAAACTGCAGGAACTTCAAACCGGCACTAGGAAACAGACTGAGAAAGCGGAGAAAAAGGGTCTCCTGCAACCCGTTCCCTTGGTGCTAGAAGAACGAACGTCTCTCACTTGCTCAGTTCTGAGAGATAAATGTGTGTGAAAGCCGTCCTTCACCTAGCTTGTTGGGAAAACAAAGCTTCTTTTCAGTTGCAAACTCCATTCCATACATATATATGGGGAAGTACTAGCTCCAACTCGGTTTTACAGTGAAAACTGCAGGAACTTCTAACCGGCACTAGGAAACAGACTGAGAAAGCAGAGAAAAAGTGTCTCCTGCAACCCGTTCCCTTGGTGCTAGATGAACGAACGTCTCTCACTTGCTCAGTTCTGAGAGATAAGTGTGTGTGAAAGCCGTCCTTCAACTAGCTTGTTGGGAACACAAAGTTTCTTTTCAGTTGGAAGCTCCAATCCATACATATATATGGGGAGGTACTAGCTCCAACTCGGATTTACACTGAAAACTGCAGGAACTTCAAACCGGCACTAGGAAACAGACTGAGAAAGCAGAGAAAATGTGTCTCCTGCAACCCGTTCCCTTGGTGCTAGATGAACGAAAGTCTCTCACTTGCTCAGTTCTGAGAGATAAGTGTGTGTGAAAGCCGTCCTTCACCTTGCTTGTTGGGAACACAAAGTTTCTTTTCAGTTGCAAACTCCATTCCATACATATATATGGGGAGGTACTAGCTCCAACTCGGTTTTACAGTGAAATCTGCAGGAACTTCAAACCGGCACTAGGAAACAGACTGAGAAAGCAGAGAAAAAGTGTCTCCTGCAACCCGTTCCCTTGGTGCTAGATGAACGAACGTCTCTCACTTGCTCAGTTCTGAGAGATAAGTGTGTGTGAAAGCCGTCCTTCACCTAGCTTGTTGGGAACACAAAGTTTCTTTCAGTTGCAAACTCCATTCCATACATATATATGGGGAGGTACGAGCTCCAACTCGGATTTACAGTGAAAACTGCAGGAACTTCAAACCGGCACTAGGAAACAGACTGAGAAAGCAGAGAAAAAGTGTCTCATGCAACCCGTTCCCTTGGTGCTAGATGAACGAACGTCTCTCCACTTGCTCAGTTCTGAGAGATAATTGTGTTTGAAAGCCGTCCTTCACCTAGCTTGTTGGGAACACAAAGCTTCTTTTCAGTTGCAAACTCCATTCCATACATATATATGGGGAGGTACTAGCTCCAACTCGGTTTTACAGTGAAAACTGCAGGAACATCAAACCGGCACTAGGAAACAGACTGAGAAAGCAGAGAAAAAGTGTCTCCTGCAACCCGTTCCCTTGGTGCTAGATGAACGAAAGTCTCTCACTTGCTCAGTTCTGAGAGACAAGTGTGTGTGAAAGCCGTCCTTCACCTAGCTTGTTGGGAACAAAAAGTTTCTTTTCAGTTGCAAACTCCATTCCATACATATATATGGCGTGGTACTAGCTCCAACTCGGTTTTACCATGAAAACTGCAGGAACTTCAAACCGGCACTAGGAAACAGACTGAGAAAGCAGAGAAAAAGTGTCTCCTGCAACCCGTTCCCTTGGTGCTAGATGAACGAACGTCTCTCCACTTGCTAAGTTCTGAGAGATAATTGTGTGTGAAAGCCGTACTTCACCTAGCTTGTTGGGAAAACAAAGCTTCTTTTCAGTTGCAAACTCCATTCCATACATATATATGGGGAGGTACTAGCTCCAACTCGGGTTTACAGTGAAAACTGCAGGAACTTCAAACCGGCACTAGGAAACAGACTGAGAAAGCAGAGAAAAAGTGTCTCCTGCAACCCGTTCCCTTGGTGCTAGATGAACGAAAGTCTCTCACTTGCTCAGTTCTGAGAGATAAGTGTGTGTGAAAGCCGTCCTTCACCTAGCTTGTTGGGAACACAAAGTTTCTTTTCAGTTGCAAACTCCATTCCATACATATATATGGGGAGGTACTAGCTCCAACTCGGTATTACACTGAAAACTGCAGGAACTTCAAACCAGCACAAGGAAACAGACTGAGAAAGCAGAGTAAAAGTGTCTCCTGCAACCCGTTCCCTTGGTGCTAGATGAACGAACGTCTCTCCACTTGCTCAGTTCTGAGAGATAATTGTGTGTGAATCCGTCCTTCACCTAGCTTGTTGGGAAAACAAAGCTTCTTTTCAGTTGCAAACTCCATTCCATACATATATATGGGGAGGTACGAGCTCCAACTCGGTTTTACAGTGAAAACTGCAGGAACTTCAAACCGGCACTAGGAAACAGACTGAGAAAGCAAGAAAAAGTGTCTCCGGCAAACCGTTCCCTTGGTGCTAGATGAACGAACGTCTCTCCACTTGCTCAGTTCTGAGAGATAAGTGTGTGTGAAAGCCGTCCTTCAGCTAGCTTATTGGGAACACAAAGTTTCTTTTCAGTTGCAAACTCCATTCCATATATATATATGGGGAGGTACTAGCTCCAACTCGGTTTTACAGTGAAAACTGCAGGAACTTCAAACCGGCACTAGGAAACAAACTGAGAAAGCAGAGAAAAAGTGTCTCCTGCAACCCGTTCCCTTGGTGCTAGATGAACGAACGTCTCTCCGCTTGCTCAGTTCTGAGAGATAATTGTGTGTGAAAGCCGTACTTCACCTAGCTTGTAGGGAACACAAAGTTTCTTTTCAGTTGCAAACTCCATTCCATAAATATATATGGGGAGGTACTAGCTCCAACTCGGTTTTAAAGTGAAAAATGCAGGAACTTCATACCGGCACTAGGAAACAGACTGAGAAAGCAGAGAATAAGTGTCTCCTGCAACCCGATCACTTGGAGCTAGATGAACGAACGTCTCTCCACTTGCTCAGTTCTGAGAGATAAGTGTGTGTGAAAGCCGTCCTTCACCTAGCTTGTTGGGAACACAAAGTTACTTTTCAGTTACAAACTCCATTCCATACATATATATGGGGTTGTACTAGCTCCAACTCGTTTTTACAGTGAAAACTACAGGAACTTCACAAAGGCACTAGGAAACAGACTGAGAAAGCAGAGAAAAAGTGTCCCTGCAAACCGTTCCCTTGGTGCTAGATGAACGAACGTCTCTCCACTTGCTGAGTTCCGAGAGATAAGTGTGTGTGAAAGCCGTCCTTCACCTAGCTTGTTGGGAACACAAAGTTTCTTTTCAGTTGCAAACTCCATTCCATACATATATATGGGGAGGTACTAGCCCCAACTCGCTTTTACAGTGAAAACTGCAGGAACTTCAAACCGGCACTAGGAAACAGACTGAGAAAGCAGAGAAAATCTGTCTACTGCATCCCGTTCCCTTGGTGCTAGATGAACGAACGTCTCTCCACTTGCTCAGTTCTGAGAGATAACTGTGTGTGAAAGCCGTACTTCACCTAGCTTGTTGGGAACACAAAGTTTCTTTTCAGTTGCAAACTCCATTCCATACATATATATGGGGATGTACTAGCTAAAACTCGGTTTTACAGTGAAAACTGCAGGAACTTCAAACCGGCACTAGGAAACAGACTGAGAAAGCAGAGAAAAAGTGTCTCCTGCAACCCGTTCCCTTGGTGCTAGATAAACGAACGTCTCTGCACTTGCTAAGTTCCGAGATGTAAGTGTGTGTGAAAGCAGTCCTTCATCTAGCTTGTTGGGAACACAAAGTTTCTTTTCAGTTGCAATCTCAATTCCATACATATATATGGGGAGGTACTATCTCCAACTCGGTTTTACAGTGAAAACTGCAGGACCTTCAAACCGGCACAAGGAAACAGACTTAGTAATCAGAGGAAAAGTGTCACCTGCAACCCGTTCCCTTGGTGCTAGATGAACGAACGTCTCTCACTTGCTCAGTTCTGAGACATAAGTGTGTGTGAAAGCCGTCCTTCACCTAGCTTGCTGGGAACAAAATGTTTCTTTTCAGTTGCAAACTCCATTCCATACATATATATGGGGAGGTACTAGCTCCAACTCGGTTTTACACTGAAAACTGCAGGAACTTCAGACCGGCACTAGGAAACAGACTGAGAAAGCAGAGAAAAACTGTCTCCTGCAACCCGTTCCCTTGTTGCTAGATGAACGAACGTCTCTGCACGTGCTCAGTTCCGAGATGTAAGTGTGTGTGAAAGCAGTCCTTCACCTAGCTTGTTGGAACAAAAAGTTTCTTTTCAGTTGCAAACCCCATTCCATACATATATATGGGGAGGTACTAGCTCCAACTCGGTTTTACACTGAAAACTGCAGGAACTTCAAACCGGCACTAGGAAACAGACTGAGAAAGCAGAGAAAAAGTGTCTCCTGCAACCCGTTCCCTTGGTGCTAGATGAACGAACTTCTCTGCACTTGCTCAGTTCCGAGATGTAAGTGTGTGTGAAAGCAGTCCTTCATCTAGCTTGTTGGGAACACAAAGTTTCTTTTCAGTTGCAATCTCAATTCCATACATATATATGGGGAGGTACTAGCTCCAACTCGATTTTACAGAGAAAACTGCAGGAACTTCAAACCGGCACTAGGAAACAGACTGAGAAAGCAGAGAAAAAGTGTCTCCTGCAACCCCTTCCCTTGGTGCTAGATGAACGAACGTCTCTCCACTTGCTCAGTTCTGAGAGATAATTGTGTGTGAAAGCCGTCCTTCATCTAGCTTGTTGGGAAATCAAAGCTTCTTTTCAGTTGCAAACTCCATTCCATACATATATATGGTGAGGTACTAGCTCGAAATCCGTTTTACAGTGAAAACTGCAGGAACTTCAAACCGGCACTAGGAAACAGACTGAGAAAACAGAGATAAAGTGTCTCCTTCAACCCGTTCCCTTGGTGCTAGATGAACGAACGTCTCCCACTTGCTCAGTTCTGAGAGATAAGTGTGTGTGAAAGCCGTCCTTCACCTAGCTTGTTGGGAACACAAAGTTTCTTTTCAGTTGCAAACTCCATTCCATACATATATATGGGGAGGTACTAGCTCCAACTCGGTTTTACACTGAAAACTGCAGGAACTTCAAACCGGCACTAGGAAACAGACTGAGAAAGCAGAGGAAAAGTGTCACCTGCAACCCGTTCCCTTGGTGCTAGATGAACGAACGTCTCTCTACTTGCTCAGTTCTGAGAGATAATTGTGTGTGAAAGCCGTCCTTAACCTAGCTTGTTGGGAAAACAAAGCTTCTTTTCAGTTGCAAACTCCATTCCATACATATATATGGGGAGGTACTAGCTCCAACAAAGTTTTACAGTGAAAACTGCAGGAACTTCAAACCGGCACTAGGAAACAGACTGAGAAAGCAGAGGAAAAGTGTCACCTGCAACCCGTTCCCTTGGTGCTAGATGAACGAACGTCTCTCCACTTGCTCAGTTCTGAGAGATAAGTGTGTGTGAAAGCCGTCCTTCACCTAGCTTGTTGGGAACACAAAGTTTCTTTTCAGTTGCATACTCCATTCCATACATATATATGGGGAGGTACTAGCTCCAACTCGGGTTTACACTGAAAATTGCAGGAACTTCAAACCGGCACTAGGAAACAGACTGAGAAAGCAGAGAAAAAGTGTCTCCTGCAACCCGTTCCCTTGGTGCTAGATGAACGAACGTCTCTCACTTGCTCAGTTCTGAGAGATAAGTGTGTGTGAAAGCCGTCCTTCACATAGCTTGTTGGGAACACAAAGATTCTTTTCAGTTGCAAACTCCATTCCATACATATATATGGGGATGTACTAGCTCCAACTCGGTTTTACACTGAAAACTGCAGGAACTTCAAACCGGCACTAGGAAACAGACTGAGAAAGCAGAGAAAATGTGTCTCCTGCAACACGTTCCCTTGGTGCTAGATGAACGAACGTCACTCACTTGCTCAGTTCTGAGAGATAAGTGTGTGTGAAAGCCGTCCTTCACCTAGCTTGTTGGGAACACAAAGTTTCTTTTCAGTTGCAAACTCCATTCCATACATATATATGGGGAGGTACTAGCTCCAACAAGGTTTTACACTGAAAACTGCAGGAACTTCAAACCGGCACTAGGAAACAGACTGAGAAAGCAGAGAAAAGTGTCTCCTGCAACCCGTTCCCTTGGTGCTAGATGAACGAACGTCTCTCACTTGCTCAGTTCTGAGAGATAAGTGTGTGTGAAAGCCGTCCTTCACCTAGCTTGTTGGGAACACAAAGTTTCTTTTCAGTTGCAAACTCCATTCCATACATATATATGGGGAGGTACTAGCTCCAACTCGGTTTTACACTGAAAACTGCAGGAACTTCAAACCGGCACTAGGAAACAGACTGAGAAAGCAGAGAAAAAGTGTCTCCTGCAACCCGTTCCCTTGGTGCTAGATGAACGAACGTCTCTCCACTTGCTCAGTTCTGAGAGATAAGTGTGTGTGAAAGCCGTCCTTCACCTTGCTTGTTGGGAACACAAAGTTTCTTTTCAGTTGCAAACTCCATTCCATACATATATATGGGGAGGTACTAGCTCCAACTCGGTTTTACAGTGAAAACTGCAGGAACTTCAAACCGGCACTAGGAAACAGACTGAGAAAGCAGAGAAAAAGTGTCTCATGCAACCCGTTCCCTTGGTGCTAGATGAACGAACGTCTCTGCACTTGCTCAGTTCCGAGATGTAAGTGTGTGTGAAAGCAGTCCTTCATCTAGCTTGTTGGGAACACAAAGTTTCTTTTCAGTTGCAATCTCAATTCCATACATATATATTGGGAGGTACTAGCTCCAACTCGATTTTACAGTGAAAACTGCAGGAACTTCAAACCGGCACTAGGAAACAGACTGAGAAAGCAGAGAAAAAGTGTCTCCTGCAACCCCTTCCCTTGGTGCTAGATGAACGAACGTCTCTACCCTTGCTCAGTTCTGAGAGATAATTGTGTGTGAAAGCCGTCCTTCATCTAGCTTGTTGGGAAATCAAAGTTTCTTTTCAGTTGCAAACCCCATTCCATACATATATATGGTGAGGTACTAGCTCCAACTCGGTTTTACAGTGAAAACTGCAGGAACTTCAAACCGGCACTAGGAAACAGACTGAGAAAGCAGAGAAAAAGTGTCTCCTGCAACCCGTTCCCTTGGTGCTAGATGAACGAACGTCTCTCACTTGCTCAGTTCTGAGAGATAAGTGCGTGTGAAAGCCGTCCTTCACCTAGCTTGTTGGGAACACAAAGTTTCTTTTCAGTTGCAAACTCCATTCCATACATATATATGGGGAGGTACAAGCTCCAACTCGGTTTTACACTGAAAACTGCAGGAACTTCAAAACGGCACTAGGAAACAGACTGAGAAAGCAGAGGAAAAGTGTCTCCTGAAACCCGTTCCCTTGGTGCTAGATGAACGAACGTCTCTCCACTTGCTCAGTTCTGAGAGATAATTGTGTGTGAAAGCCGTCCTTCACCTAGCTTGTTGGGATAACAAAGCTTCTTTTCAGTTGCAAACTCCATTCCATACATATATATGGGGATATACTAGCTCCAACTCGGTTTTACACTGAAAACTGCAGGAACTTCAAACCGGCACTAGGAAACAGACTGAGAAAGCAGAGAAAAAGTGTCTCCTGCAACCCGTTCCCTTGGTGCTAGATGAACGAACGTCTCTCACTTGCTCAGTTCTGAGAGATAAGTGTGTGTGAAAGCCGTCCTTCACCTAGCTTGTTGGGAACACAAAGTTTCTTTTCAGTTGCAATCTCAATTCCATACATATATATGGGGAGGTACTAGCTCCAACTCGGTTTTACAGTGAAAACTGCAGGAACTTCAAACCGGCACTAGGAAACAGACTGAGAAATCAGAGAAAAAGTGTCTCCTGCAACCCGTTACCTTGGTGCTAGATGAACGAACGTCTCTCACTTGCTCAGTTCTGAGAGATAAGTGTGTGTGAAAGCCGTCCTTCACCTAGCTTGTTGGGAACAAAAAGTTTCTTTTCAGTTGCAAACTCCATTCCATACATATATATGGGGAGGTACTAGCTCCAACTCGGTTTTACACTGAAAACTGCAGGAACTTCAAACCGGCACTAGGAAACAGACTGAGAAAGCAGAGAAAAAGTGTCTCCTGCAACCCGTTCCCTTGGTGCTAGATGAACGAACGTCTCTCCACTTGCTCAGTTCTGAGAGATAAGTGTGTGTGAAAGCCGTCCTTCACCTTGCTTGTTGGGAACACAAAGTTTCTTTACAGTTGCAAACTCCATTCCATACATATATATGGGGAGGTACTAGCTCCAACACGGTTTTACAGTGAAAACTGCAGGAACTTCCAACCGGCACTAGGAAACAGACAGAGAAAGCAGAGAAAAAGTGTCTCCTGCAACCCGTTCCCTTGGTGGTAGATGAACGAACGTCTCTCCACTTGCTCAGTTCTGAGAGATAAGTGTGTGTTAAAGCCGTCTTTCACCTAGCTTATTGGGAACACAAAGTTTCTTTTTTGTTGCAAACCCCATTCCATACATATATATGGGGAGGTACGAGCTCCAACTCGGTTTTACAGTGAAAACTGCAGGAACTTCAAACCGGCACTAGGAAACAGACTGAGAAAGCAGAGAAAAAGTGTCTCCTGCAACCCGTTCCCTTGGTGCTAGATGAACGAACGTCTCTCCACTTGCTGAGTTCCGAGAGATAATTGTGTGTGAAAGCCGTCCTTCACCTAGCTTGTTGGGAACACAAAGTTTCTTTTTTGTTGCAAACCACATTCCATACATATATATGGTGAGGTACTAGCTCCAACTCGGTTTTACACTGAAAACTGCAGGAACTTCAAACCGGCACTAGGAAACAGACTGAGAAAGCAGAGAAAAAGTGTCTCCTGCAACCCGTTCCCTTGGTGCTAGATGAACGAACGTCTCTGCACTTGCTCAGTTCCGAGATGTAAGTGTGTGTGAAAGCAGTCCTTCATCTAGCTTGTTGGGAACACAAAGTTTCTTTTCAGTTGCAATCTCAATTCCATACATATATATAGGGAGGTACTAGCTCCAACTCGATTTTACAGTGAAAACTGCAGGAACTTCAAACCGGCACTAGGAAACAGACTGAGAAAGCAGAGAAAAAGTGTCTCCTGCAACCCCTTCCCTTGGTGCTAGATGAACGAACGTCTCTCCACTTGCTCAGTTCTGAGAGATAATTGTGTGTGAAAGCCGTCCTTCATCTAGCTTGTTGGGAAATCAAAGCTTCTTTTCAGTTGCAAACTCCATTCCATACATATATATGGTGAGGTACTAGCTCCAACGCGGTTTTACAGTGAAAACTGCAGGAACTTCAAACCGGCACTAGGAAACAGACTGAGAAAACAGAGAAAAAGTGTCTCCTGCAACCCGTTCCCTTGGTGCTAGATGAACGAACGTCTCTCTCTTGCTCAGTTCTGAGAGATAAGTGTGTGTGAAAGCCGTCCTTCACCTAGCTTGTTGGGAACACAAAGTTTCTTTTCAGTTGCAAACTCCATTCCATACATATATATGGGGAGGTACTAGCTCCAACTCGGTTTTACACTGAAAACTGCAGGAACTTCAAACCGGCACTAGGAAACAGACTGAGAAAGCGGAGAAAAAGTGTCTCCTGCAACCCGTTCCCTTGGTGCTAGATGAACGAACGTCTCTCCACTTGCTCAGTTCTGAGAGATAATTGTGTGTGAAAGCCGTCCTTCACCTAGCTTGTTGGGAAAACAAAGCTTCTTTTCAGTTGCAAACTCCATTCCATACATATATATGGGGAGGTACTAGCTCCAACTCTGTTTTACAGTGAAAACTGCAGGAACTTCAAACCGGCACTAGGAAACATACTGAGAAAGCAGAGAAAAAGTGTCTCCTGCAACCCGTTCCCTTGGTGCTAGATGAACGAACGTCTCTCACTTGCTCAGTTCTGAGAGATAAGTGTGTGTGAAAGCCGTCCTTCACCTAGCTTGTTGGGAACACAAAGTTTCTTTTCAGTTGCATACTCCATTCCATACATATATATGGGGAGGTACTAGCTCCAACTCGGGTTTACAATGAAAATTGCAGGAACTTCAAAACGGCACTAGGAAACAGACTGAGAAAGCAGAGAAAAAGTGTCTCCTGCAACCCGTTCCCTTGGTGCTAGATGAACGAACGTCTCTCACTTGCTCAGTTCTGAGAGATAAGTGTGTGTGAAAGCCGTCCTTCAAATAGCTTGTTGGGAACACAAAGTTTCTTTTCAGTTGCAAACTCCATTCCATACATATATATGGGGATGTACTAGCTCCAACTCGGTTTTACACTGAAAACTGCAGGAACTTCAAACCGGCACTAGGAAACAGCCTGAGAAAGTAGAGAAAATGTGTCTCCTGCAAACGTTCCCTTGGTGCTAGATGAACGAACGTCACTCACTTGCTCAGTTCTGAGAGATAAGTGTGTGTGAAAGCCGTCCTTCACCTAGCTTGTTGGGAACACAAAGTTTCTTTTCAGTTGCAAACTCCATTCCATACATATATATGGGGAGGTACTAGCTCCAACAAGGTTTTACACTGAAAACTGCAGGAACATCAAACCGGCACTAGGAAACAGACTGAGAAATCAGAGAAAAGTTTCTCCTGCAACCCGTTCCCTTGGTGCTAGATGAACGAACGTCTCTCACTTGCACAATTCTGAGAGATAAGTGTGTGTGAAAGCCGTCCTTCACCTAGCTTGTTGGGAACACAAAGTTTCTTTTCAGTTGCAAACTCCATTCCATACATATATATGGGGAGGTACTAGCTCCAACACTGTTTTACAGTGAAAACTGCAGGAACTTCAAACCGGCACTAAGAAACAGACTGAGAAAGCAGAGAAAAAGTGTCTCCTGCAACCCGTTCCCTTGGTGCTAGATGAACGAACGTCTCTCCACTTGCTCAGTTCTGAGAGATAAGTGTGTGTGAAAGCCGTCCTTCACCTTGCTTGTTGGGAACACAAAGTTTCTTTACAGTTGCAAACTCCATTCCATACATATATATGGGGAGGTACTAGCTCCAACACGGTTTTACAGTGAAAACTGCAGGAACTTCCAACCGGCACTAGGAAACAGACAGAGAAAGCAGAGAAAAAGTGTCTCCTGCAACCCGTTCCCTTGGTGGTAGATGAACGAACGTCTCTCCACTTGCTCAGTTCTGAGAGATAAGTGTGTGTTAAAGCCGTCTTTCACCTAGCTTATTGGGAACACAAAGTTTCTTTTTTGTTGCAAACCCCATTCCATACATATATATGGGGAGGTACGAGCTCCAACTCGGTTTTACAGTGAAAACTGCAGGAACTTCAAACCGGCACTAGGAAACAGACTGAGAAAGCAGAGAAAAAGTGTCTCCTGCAACCCGTTCCCTTGGTGCTAGATGAACGAACGTCTCTCCACTTGCTGAGTTCCGAGAGATAATTGTGTGTGAAAGCCGTCCTTCACCTAGCTTGTTGGGAACACAAAGTTTCTTTTTTGTTGCAAACCACATTCCATACATATATATGGGGAGGTACTAGCTCCAACTCGGTTTTACACTGAAAACTGCAGGAACTTCAAACCGGCACTAGGAAACAGACTGAGAAAGCAGAGAAAAAGTGTCTCCTGCAACCCGTTCCCTTGGTGCTAGATGAACGAACGTCTCTGCACTTGCTCAGTTCCGAGATGTAAGTGTGTGTGAAAGCAGTCCTTCATCTAGCTTGTTGGGAACACAAAGTTTCTTTTCAGTTGCAATCTCAATTCCATACATATATATAGGGAGGTACTAGCTCCAACTCGATTTTACAGTGAAAACTGCAGGAACTTCAAACCGGCACTAGGAAACAGACTGAGAAAGCAGAGAAAAAGTGTCTCCTGCAACCCCTTCCCTTGGTGCTAGATGAACGAACGTCTCTCCACTTGCTCAGTTCTGAGAGATAATTGTGTGTGAAAGCCGTCCTTCATCTAGCTTGTTGGGAAATCAAAGCTTCTTTTCAGTTGCAAACTCCATTCCATACATATATATGGTGAGGTACTAGCTCCAACTCGGTTTTACAGTGAAAACTGCAGGAACTTCAAACCGGCACTAGGAAACAGACTGAGAAAACAGAGAAAAAGTGTCTCCTGCAACCCGTTCCCTTGGTGCTAGATGAACGAACGTCTCTCTCTTGCTCAGTTCTGAGAGATAAGTGTGTGTGAAAGCCGTCCTTCACCTAGCTTGTTGGGAACACAAAGTTTCTTTTCAGTTGCAAACTCCATTCCATACATATATATGGGGAGGTACTAGCTCCAACTCGGTTTTACACTGAAAACTGCAGGAACTTCAAACCGGCACTAGGAAACAGACTGAGAAAGCGGAGAAAAAGTGTCTCCTGCAACCCGTTCCCTTGGTGCTAGATGAACGAACGTCTCTCCACTTGCTCAGTTCTGAGAGATAATTGTGTGTGAAAGCCGTCCTTCACCTAGCTTGTTGGGAAAACAAAGCTTCTTTTCAGTTGCAAACTCCATTCCATACATATATATGGGGAGGTACTAGCTCCAACTCTGTTTTACAGTGAAAACTGCAGGAACTTCAAACCGGCACTAGGAAACATACTGAGAAAGCAGAGAAAAAGTGTCTCCTGCAACCCGTTCTCTTGGTGCTAGATGAACGAACGTCTCTCACTTGCTCAGTTCTGAGAGATAAGTGTGTGTGAAAGCCGTCCTTCACCTAGCTTGTTGGGAACACAAAGTTTCTTTTCAGTTGCATACTCCATTCCATACATATATATGGGGAGGTACTAGCTCCAACTCGGGTTTACAATGAAAATTGCAGGAACTTCAAAACGGCACTAGGAAACAGACTGAGAAAGCAGAGAAAAAGTGTCTCCTGCAACCCGTTCCCTTGGTGCTAGATGAACGAACGTCTCTCACTTGCTCAGTTCTGAGAGATAAGTGTGTGTGAAAGCCGTCCTTCAAATAGCTTGTTGGGAACACAAAGTTTCTTTTCAGTTGCAAACTCCATTCCATACATATATATGGGGATGTACTAGCTCCAACTCGGTTTTACACTGAAAACTGCAGGAACTTCAAACCGGCACTAGGAAACAGCCTGAGAAAGTAGAGAAAATGTGTCTCCTGCAAACGTTCCCTTGGTGCTAGATGAACGAACGTCACTCACTTGCTCAGTTCTGAGAGATAAGTGTGTGTGAAAGCCGTCCTTCACCTAGCTTGTTGGGAACACAAAGTTTCTTTTCAGTTGCAAACTCCATTCCATACATATATATGGGGAGGTACTAGCTCCAACAAGGTTTTACACTGAAAACTGCAGGAACTTCAAACCGGCACTAGGAAACAGACTGAGAAATCAGAGAAAAGTTTCTCCTGCAACCCGTTCCCTTGGTGCTAGATGAACGAACGTCTCTCACTTGCACAGTTCTGAGAGATAAGTGTGTGTGAAAGCCGTCCTTCACCTAGCTTGTTGGGAACACAAAGTTTCTTTTCAGTTGCAAACTCCATTCCATACATATATATGGGGAGGTACTAGCTCCAACACTGTTTTACAGTGAAAACTGCAGGAACTTCAAACCGGCACTAGGAAACAGACTGAGAAAGCAGAGAAAAAGTGTCTCCTGCAACCCGTTCCCTTGGTGCTAGATGAACGAACGTCTCTCCACTTGCTCAGTTCTGAGAGATAAGTGTGTGTGAAAGCCGTCCTTCACCTTGCTTGTTGGGAACACAAAGTTTCTTTTCAGTTGCAAACTCCATTCCATACATATATATGGGGAGGTACTAGCTCCAACTCGGTTTTACAGTGAAAACTGCAGGAACTTCAAACCGGCACTAGGAAACAGACTGAGAAAGAAGAGAAAAAGTGTCTCCTGCAACCCGTTCCCTTGGTGCTAGATGAACGAACGTCTCTGCACTTGCTCAGTTCCGAGATGTAAGTGTGTGTGAAAGCAGTCCTTCATCTAGCTTGTTGGGAACACAAAGTTTCTTTTCAGTTGCAATCTCAATTCCATACATATATATGGGTAGGTACTAGCTCCAACTCGGTTTTACAGTGAAAACTGCAGGAACTTCAAACCGGCACTAGGAAACAGACTGAGAAAGCAGAGAAAAAGAGTCTCCTGCAACCCCTTCCCTTGGTGCTAGATGAACGAACGTCTCTCCCCTTGCTCAGTTCTGAGAGATAATTGTGTGTGAAAGCCGCCCTTCATCTAGATTGTTGGGAAATCAAAGTTTCTTTTCAGTTGCAAACTCCATTCCATACATATATATGGTGAGGTACTAGCTCCAACTCGGTTTTACAGTGAAAACTGCAGGAACTTCAAACCGGCACTAGGAAACAGACTGAGAAAGCAGAGAAAAAGTGTCTCCTGCAACCCGTTCCCTTGGTGCTAGATGAACGAACGTCTCTCACTTGCTCATTTCTGAGAGATAAGTGTGTGTGAAAGCCGTCCTTCACCTAGCTTGTTGGGAACACAAAGTTTCTTTTCAGTTGCAAACTCCATTCCATACATATATATGGGGAGGTACTAGCTCCAACTCGGTTTTACACTGAAAACTGCAGGAACTTCAAAACGGCACTAGGAAACAGACTGAGAAAGCAGAGGAAAAGTGTCTCCTGAAACCCGTTCCCTTGGTGCTAGATGAACGAACGTCTCTCCACTTGCTCAGTTCTGAGAGATAATTGTGTGTGAAAGCCGTCCTTCACCTAGCTTGTTGGGAAAACAAAGCTTCTTTTCAGTTGCAAACTCCATTCCATACATATATATGGGGAGGTACTAACTCCAACTCGGGTTTACACTGAAAATTGCAGGAACTTCAAAACGGCACTAGGAAACAGACTGAGAAAGCAGAGAAAAAGTGTCTCCTGCAACCCGTTCCCTTGGTGCTAGATGAACGAACGTCTCTCACTTGCTCAGTTCTGAGAGATAAGTGTGTGTGAAAGCCGTCCTTCACCTAGCTTGTTGGGAACACAAAGTTTCTTTTCAGTTGCAAACTCCATTCCATACATATATATGGGGATGTACTAGCTCCAACTCGGTTTTACACTGAAAACTTCAGGAACTTCAAACCGGCACTAGGAAACAGACTGAGAAAGCAGAGAAAATGTGTCTCCTGCAACACGTTCCCTTGGTGTTAGATGAACGAACGTCACTCACTTGCTCAGTTCTGAGAGATAAGTGTGTGTGAAAGCCGTCCTTCAACTAGCTTGTTGGGAACACAAAGTTTCTTTTCAGTTGCAAACTCCATTCCATACATATATATGGGGAGGTACTAGCTCCAACTCGGTTTTACAGTGAAAACTGCAGGAACTTCAAACCGGCACTAGGAAACAGACTGAGAAAGCAGAGAAAAAGTGTCTCCTGCAACCCGTTCCCTTGGTGCTAGATGAACGAACGTCTCTCACTTGCTCAGTTCTGAGAGATAAGTGTGTGTGAAAGCCGTCCTTCACCTAGCTTGTTGGGAACACAAAGTTTCTTTTCAGTTGCAAACTCCATTCCATACATATATATGGGGAGGTACGAGCTCCAACTCGGTTTTACAGTGAAAACTGCAGGAACTTCAAACCGGCACAAGGAAACAGACTGAGAAAGCAGAGAAAAAGTGTCTCCTGCAACCCGTTCCCTTGGTGCTAGATGAACGAACGTCTCTCCACTTGCTCAGTTCTGAGAGATAATTGTGTGTGAAAGCCGTCCTTCACCTAGCTTGTTGGGAACACAAAGCTTCTTTTCAGTTGCAAACTCCATTCCATAAATATATATGGGGATGTACTAGCTCCAACTCGGTTTTACAGTGAAAACTGCAGGAACAACAAACCGGCACTAGGAAACAGACTGAGAAAGCAGAGAAAAAGTGTCTCCTGCAACCCGTTCCCTTGGTGCAAGATGAACGAACGTCTCTCACTTGCTCAGTTCTGAGAGACAAGTGTGTGTGAAAGCCGTCCTTCACCTAGCTTGTTGGGAACACAAAGTTTCTTTTCAGTTGCAAACTCCATTCCATACATTTATATGGGGAGGTACTAGCTCCAACAAAGTTTTATAGTGAAAACTGCAGGAACTTCAAACCGGCACTAGGAAACAGACTGAGAAAGCAGAGAAAAAGTGTCTCCTGCAACCCGTTCCCTTGGTGCTAGATGAACGAACGTCTCTCCACTTGCTCAGTTCTGAGAGATAATTGTGTGTGAAAGCCGTCCTTCACCTAGCTTGTTGGGAAAACAAAGCTTCTTTTCAGTTGCAAACTCCACTCCATACATTTATATGGGGAGGTACTAGCTCCAACTAGGTTTTACAGTGAAAACTGCAGGAACCTCAAACCGGCACTAGGAAACAGACTGAGAAAGCAGAGAAAAAGTGTCTCCTGCAAACGGTTCCCTTGGTGCTAGATGAACGAACGTCTCTCACTTGCTCAGTTCTGAGAGATAAGTGTGTGTGAAAGCCGTCCTTCACCTAGCTTGTTGGGAACACAAAGTTTCTTTTCAGTTGCAAACTCCATTCCATACATATATATGGGGAGGTACTAGCTCCAACTCGGTTTTACACTGAAAACTGCAGGAACTTCTAACCGGCACTAGGATACAGTCTGAGAAAGCAGAGAAAAAGTGTCTCCTGCAACCCGTTCCCTTGGTGCTAGATGAACGAACGTCTCTCACTTGCTCAGTTCTGAGAGATAAGTGTGTGTGAAAGCCGTCCTTCACCTAGCTTGTTGGGAACACAAAGTTTCTTTTCAGTTGCAAACTCCATTCCATACATATATATGGGGAGGTACTAGCTCCAACTCGGTTTTACAGTGAAAACTGCAGGAACTTCAAACCGGCACTAGGAAACAGACTGAGAAAGCAGAGAAAAAGTGTCTCCTGCAACCCGTTCCCTTGGTGCTAGATGAACGAACGTCTCTCACTTGCTCAGTTCTGAGAGATAAGTGTGTGTGAAAGCCGTCCTTCACCTAGCTTGTTGGGAACACAAAGTTTCTTTTCAGTTGCAAACTCCATTCCATACATATATATGGGGAGGTACGAGCTCCAACTCGGTTTTACAGTGAAAACTGCAGGAACTTCAAACCGGCACTAGGAAACAGACTGAGAAAGCAGAGAAAAAGTGTCTCCTGCAACCCGTTCCCTTGGTGCTAGATGAACGAACGTCTCTCCACTTGCTCAGTTCTGAGAGATAATTGTGTGTGAAAGCCGTCCTTCACCTAGCTTGTTGGGAACACAAAGCTTCTTTTCAGTTGCAAACTCCATTCCATAAATATATATGGGGATGTACTAGCTCCAACTCGGTTTTACAGTGAAAACTGCAGGAACAACAAACCGGCACTTGGAAACAGACTGAGAAAGCAGAGAAAAAGTGTCTCCTGCAACCCGTTCCCTTGGTGCAAGATGAACGAACGTCTCTCACTTGCTCAGTTCTGAGAGACAAGTGTGTGTGAAAGCCGTCCTTCACCTAGCTTGTTGGGAACAAAAAGTTTCTTTTCAGTTGCAAACTCCATTCCATACATATATATGGCGAGGTACTAGCTCCAACTCGGTTTTACACTGAAAACTGCAGGAACTTCAAACCGGCACTAGGAAACAGACTGAGAAAGCGGAGAAAAAGTGTCTCCTGCAACCCGTTCCCTTGGTGCTAGATGAACGAACGTCTCTCCACTTGCTAAGTTCTGAGAGATATTTGTGTGTGGAAGCCGTCCTTCACCTAGCTTGTTGGGAAAACAAAGCTTCTTTTCAGTTGCAAACTCCATTCCATTCATATATATGGGGAGGTACTAGCTCCAACACGGTTTTACAGTGAAAACTGCAGGAACTTCAAACCGGCACTAGGAAACAGACTGAGAAAGCAGAGAAAAAGTGTCTCCTGCAACCCGTTCCATTGGTGCTAGATGAACGAACGTCTCTCCACTTGCTCAGTTCTGAGAGATATTTGTGTGTGAAAGTCGTCCTTCACCTAGCTTATTGGGAACACAAAGTTTCTTTTTTGTTGCAAACCCCATTCCATACATCTATATGGGGAGGTACTATCTCCAAATCGGTTTTACAGTGAAAACTGCAGGAACTTCAAACCGGCACTAGGAAACAGACTGAGAAAGCAGAGAAAAAGTGTCTCCTGCAACCCGTTCCATTGGTGCTAGATGAACGAACGTCTCTCCACTTGCTGAGTTCCGAGAGATAAGTGTGTGTGAAAGCCGTCTTTCACCTAGCTTGTTGGGAACACAAAGTTTCTTTTCAGTTGCAAACTCCATTCCATACATATATATGGGGAGGTACTAGCTCCAACTCGGTATTTCACTGAAAACTGCAGGAACTTCAAACCGGCACAAGGAATCAGACTGAGAAAGCAGAGAAAAAGAGTCTCCTGCAACCCGTTCCCTTGGTGCTAGATGAACGAACGTCTCAACCCTTGCTCAGTTCTGAGAGATAATTGTGTGTGAAAGCCGTCCTTCATCTAGCTTGTTGGGAAATCAAAGCTTCTTTTCAGTTGCAAACTACATTCCATACATATATATGGTGAGGTACTAGCTCCAACTCGGTTTTAAAGTGAAAACTGCAGGAACTTCAAACCGGCACTAGGAAACAGACTGAGAAAGCAGAGGAAAAGTGTCTCATGCAACCCGTACCCTTGGTGCTAGATGAACGAACGTCTCTCACTTGCTCAGTTCTGAGAGATAAGTGTGTGTGAAAGCCGTCCTTCACCTAGCTTGTTGGGAAAACAAAGTTTCTTTTCAGTTGCAAACTCCATTCCATACATATATATGGGGAGGTACTAGCTCCAACTCGGTTTTATAGTGAAAACTGCAGGAACTTCAAACCGGCACTAGGAAACAGACTGAGAAAGCAGAGAAAAAGTGTCTCCTGCAACCCGTTCCCTTGGTGCTAGAAGAACGAACGTCTCTCACTTGCTCAGTTCTGAGAGATAAATGTGTGTGAAAGCCGTCCTTCACCTAGCTTGTTGGGAAAACAAAGCTTCTTTTCAGTTGCAAACTCCATTCCATACATATATATGGGGAAGTACTAGCTCCAACTCGGTTTTACAGTGAAAACTGCAGGAACTTCTAACCGGCACTAGGAAACAGACTGAGAAAGCAGAGAAAAAGTGTCTCCTGCAACCCGTTCCCTTGGTGCTAGATGAACGAACGTCTCTCACTTGCTCAGTTCTGAGAGATAAGTGTGTGTGAAAGCCGTCCTTCAACTAGCTTGTTGGGAACACAAAGTTTCTTTTCAGTTGGAAACTCCAATCCATACATATATATGGGGAGGTACTAGCTCCAACTCGGTTTTACACTGAAAACTGCAGGAACTTCAAACCGGCACTAGGAAACAGACTGAGAAAGCAGAGAAAAAGTGTCTCCTGCAACCCGTTCCCTTGGTGCTAGATGAACGAAAGTCTCTCACTTGCTCAGTTCTGAGAGATAAGTGTGTGTGAAAGCCGTCCTTCACCTTGCTTGTTGGGAACACAAAGTTTCTTTTCAGTTGCAAACTCCATTCCATACATATATATGGGGAGGTACTAGCTCCAACTCGGTTTTACAGTGAAATCTGCAGGAACTTCAAACCGGCACTAGGAAACAGACTGAGAAAGCAGAGAAAAAGTGTCTCCTGCAACCCGTTCCCTTGGTGCTAGATGAACGAACGTCTCTCACTTGCTCAGTTCTGAGAGATAATTGTGTTTGAAAGCCGTCCTTCACCTAGCTTGTTGGGAACACAAAGCTTCTTTTCAGTTGCAAACTCCATTCCATACATATATATGGGGAGGTACTAGCTCCAACTCGGTTTTACAGTGAAAACTGCAGGAACATCAAACCGGCACTAGGAAACAGACTGAGAAAGCAGAGAAAAAGTGTCTCCTGCAACCCGTTCCCTTGGTGCTAGATGAACGAACGTCTCTCACTTGCTCAGTTCTGAGAGACAAGTGTGTGTGAAAGCCGTCCTTCACCTAGCTTGTTGGGAACAAAAAGTTTCTTTTCAGTTGCAAACTCCATTCCATACATATATATGGCGTGGTACTAGCTCCAACTCGGTTTTACCATGAAAACTGCAGGAACTACAAACCGGCAATAGGAAACAGACTGAGAAAGCAGAGAAAAAGTGTCTCCTGCAACCCGTTCCCTTGGTGCTAGATGAACGAACGTCTCTCCACTTGCTAATTTCTGAGAGATAATTGTGTGTGAAAGCCGTACTTCACCTAGCTTGTTGGGAAAACAAAGCTTCTTTTCAGTTGCAAACTCCATTCCATACATATATATGGGGAGGTACTAGCTCCAACTCGGTTTTACAGTGAAAACTGCAGGAACTTCAAACCGGCACTAGGAAACAGACTGAGAAAGCAGAGAAAAAGTGTCTCCTGCAACCCGTTCCCTTGGTGCTAGATGAACGAAAGTCTCTCACTTGCTCAGTTCTGAGAGATAAGTGTGTGTGAAAGCCGTCCTTCACCTAGCTTGTTGGGAACACAAAGTTTCTTTTCAGTTGCAAACTCCATTCCATACATATATATGGGGAGGTACAAGCTCCAACTCGGTATTACACTGAAAACTGCAGGAACTTCAAACCAGCACAAGGAAACAGACTGAGAAAGCAGAGTAAAAGTGTCTCCTGCAACCCGTTCCCTTGGTGCTAGATGAACGAACGTCTCTCCACTTGCTCAGTTCTGAGAGATAATTGTGTGTGAAAGCCGTCCTTCACCTAGCTTGTTGGGAAAACAAAGCTTCTTTTCAGTTGCAAACTCCATTCCATACATATATATGGGGAAGTACGAGCTCCAAATCTGTTTTACAGTGAAAACTGCAGGAACTTCAAACCGGCACTAGGAAACAGACTGAGAAAGCAGAGAAAAAGTGTCTCCTGCAACCCGTTCCCTTGGTGCTAGATGAACGAACGTCTCTCCACTTGCTCAGTTCTGAGAGATAAGTGTGTGTGAAAGCCGTCCTTCAGCTAGCTTATTGGGAACACAAAGTTTCTTTTCAGTTGCAAACTCCATTCCATAAATATATATGGGGAGGTACTAGCTCCAACTCGGTTTTACAGTGAAAACTGCAGGAACTTCAAACCGGCACTAAGAAACAGACTGAGAAAGCAGAGAAAAAGTGTCTCCTGCAACCCGTTCCCTTGGTGCTAGATGAACGAACGCCTCTCCGCTTGCTCAGTTCTGAGAGATAATTGTGTGTGAAAGCCGTACTTCACCTAGTTTGTAGGGAACACAAAGTTTCTTTTCAGTTGCAAACTCCATTCCATAAATATATATGGGGAGGTACTAGCTCCAACTCGGTTTTACAGTGAAAAATGCAGGAACTTCAAACCGGCACTAGGAAACAGACTGAGAAAGCAGAGAAAAAGTGTCTCCTGCAACCCGATCACTTGGTGCTAGATGAACGAACGTCTCTCCACTTGCTCAGTTCTGAGAGATAAGTGTGTGTGAAAGCCGTCCTTCACCTAGCTTGTTGGGAACACAAAGTTACTTTTCAGTTACAAACTCCATTCCATACATATATATGGGGATGTACTAGCTCCAACTCGTTTTTACAGTGAAAACTACAGGAACTTCACAAAGGCACTAGGAAACAGACTGAGAAAGCAGAGAAAAAGTGTCCCTGCAAACCGTTCCCTTGGTGCTAGATGAACGAACGTCTCTCCACTTGCTGAGTTCCGAGAGATAAGTGTGTGTGAAAGCCGTCCTTCACCTAGCTTGTGGGAACACAAAGTTTCTTTTCAGTTGCAAACTCCATTCCATACATATATATGGGGAGGTACTAGCCCCAACTCGCTTTTACAGTGAAAACTGCAGGAACTTCAAACCGGCACTAGGAATCAGACTGAGAAAGCAGAGAAAATCTGTCTACTGCATCCCGTTCCCTTGGTGCTAGATGAACGAACGTCTCTCCAATTGCTCAGTTCTCAGAGATAACTGTGTGTGAAAGCCGTACTTCACCTAGCTTGTTGGGAACACAAAGTTTCTTTTCAGTTGCAAACTCCATTCCATACATATATATGGGGAAGTACTAGCTCCAACTCGCTTTTACAGTGAAAACTGCAGGAACTTCAAACCGGTACTAGGAAACAGACTGAGAAAGCAGAGAAAATGTGTCTCCTGCAACCCGTTCCCTTGGTGCTAGATGAACGAACGTCTCTCCACTTGCTCAGTTCCGAGAGGTAAGTGTGTGTGAAAGCCGTCCTTCACTTAGCTTGTTGGGAACACAAAGTTTCTTTTCAGTTGCAAACTCCATTCCATACATATATATGGGGAGGTACAAGCTCCATCTCGGATTTACAATGAAAACTGCAGGAACTTCAAACCGGCACTAGGAAACAGACTGAGAAAGCAGAGAAAAAGTGTCTCCTGCAACCCGTTCCTTGGTGCTAGATGAACGAACGTCTCTCCACTTGCTCAGTTCTGAGAGATAAGTGTGTGTGAAAGCCGTCCTTCACCTAGCTTGTTGGGAACACAAAGTTTCTTTTCTGTTGCAAAAACCATTCCATACACATATAAGGGGAGGTACTAGCCCCAACTCGGTTTGACAGTGAAAACTGCAGGAACTTCAAACCGGCACTAGTTAACAGACTGAGAATGCAGAGAAAAATTTTCTCCTGCAACCCATTCCCTTGGTGCTAGATGAACGAACGTCTCTCCACTTGCTCAGTTCTGAGAGATAAGTGTGTGTGAAAGACGTACTTCACCTAGCTTGTTGGGAACACAAAGTTTCTTTTCAGTTGCAAACTCCATTCCATACATATATATGGGGATGTACTAGCTAAAACTCGGTTTTACAGTGAAAACTGCAGGAACTTCAAACCGGCACTAGGAAACAGACTGAGAAAGCAGAGAAAAAGTGTCTCCTGCAACCCGTTCCCTTGGTGTTAGATGAACGAAAGTCTCTCACTTGCTCAATTCTGAGAGATAAGTGTGTGTGAAAGCCGTCATTCACCTAGCTTGTTGGGAACACAAAGTTTCTTTTAAGTTGCAAACTCCATTCCATACATATATATGGGGAGGTACTAGCTCCAACTCGGTATTACACTGAAAACTGCAGGAACTTCAAACCAGCACTAGGAAACAGACTGAGAAAGCAGAGTAAAAGTGTCTCCTGCAACCCGTTCCCTTGGTGCTAGATGAACGAACGTCTCTCCACTTGCTCAGTTCTGAGAGATAATTGTGTGTGAAAGCCGTCCTTCACCTAGCTTGTTGGGAAAACAAAGCTTCTTTTCAGTTGCAAACTCCATTCCATACATATATATGGGAGGTACTAGCTCCAACTCGGTTTTACAGTGAAAACTGCAGGAACTTCAAACCGGCACTAGGAAACAGACTGAGAAAGCAGAGAAAAAGTGTCTCCTGCAACCCGTTCCCTTGGTGCTAGATGAACGAACGTCTCTCCACTTGCTCAGTTCTGAGAGATAAGTGTGTGTGAAAGCCGTCCTTCACCTAGCTTGTTGGGAACACATAGTTTCTTTTCAGTTGCAAACTCCATTACATAAATATATATGGGGAGGTACTAGCTCCAACTCGGTTTTACAGTGAAAACTGCATGAACTTCAAACCGGCACTAGGAAACAGACTGAGATAGCAGAGAAAAAGTTTCTCCTGCAACCCGTTCCCTTGGTGCTAGATGAACGAACGTCTCTCCACTTGCTCAGTTCTGAGAGATAAGTGTGTGTGAAAGCCGTCCTTCACCTAGCTTGTTGGGAACAAAAAGTTTCTTTTCAGTTGCAAACTCCATTCCATATATATATATGTGGAGGTACTAGCTCCAACTCGGTTTTACAGTGAAAACTGCAGGAACTTTAAACCGGCACTAGGAAACAGACTGAGAAAGCAAAGAAAAAGTGTCTCCTGCAACCCGATCACTTGGTGCTAGATGAACGAACGTCCCTCCACTTGCTCAGTTCTGAGAGATAAGTGTGTGTGAAAGCCGTCCTTCACCTAGCTTGTTGGGAACACAAAGTTACTTTTCAGTTACAAACTCCATTCCATACATATATATGGGGATGTACTAGCTCCAACTCGTTTTTACAGTGAAAACTACAGGAACTTCACAAAGGCACTAGGAAACAGACTGAGAAAGCAGAGAAAAAGTGTCCCTGCAAACCGTTCCCTTGGTGCTAGATGAACGAACGTCTCTCCACTTGCTGAGTTCCGAGAGATAAGTGTGTGTGAAAGCCGTCCTTCACCTAGCTTGTTGGGAACACAAAGTTTCTTTTCAGTTGCAAACTCCATTCCATACATATATATGGGGAGGTACTAGCTCCAACTCGCATTTACAGTGAAAACTGCAGGAACTTCAAACCGGCACTAGGAAACAGACTGAGAAAGCAGAGAAAATCTGTCTACTGCATCCCGTTCCCTTGGTGCTAGATGAACGAACGTCTCTCCAATTGCTCAGTTCTGAGAGAATACTGTGTGTGAAAGTCGTACTTCACCTAGCTTGTTGGGAACACAAAGTTTCTTTTCAGTTGCAAACTCCATTCCATACATATATATGGGGAAGTACTAGCTCCAACTCGCTTTTAGAGTGAAAACTGCAGGAACTTCAAACCGGCACTAGGAAACAGACTGAGAAAGCAGAGAAAATGTGTCTCCTGCAACACGTTCCCTTGGTGCTAGATGAACGAACGTCTCTCCACTTGCTCAGTCCCGAGAGGTAAGTGTGTGTGAAAGCCGTCCTTCAATTAGCTTGTTGGGAACACAAAGTTTCTTTTCAGTTGCAAACTCCATTCCATACATATATATGGGGATGTACTAGCTAAAACTCGGTTTTACAGTGAAAACTGCAGGAACTTCAAACCGGCACTAGGAAACAGACTGAGAAAGGCGAGAAAAAGTGTCTCCTGCAACCCGTTCCCTTGGTGCTAGATGAACGAAAGTCTCTCCACTTGCTCAGTTCTTAGAGATAAGTGTGTGTGAAAGCCGTCCTTCACCTAGCTTGTTGGGAACACAAAGTTTCTGTTCAGTTGCAAACTATATTCCATACATATATATGGGGAGGTAGTAGCTCCAACTCGGTTTTACAGTGAAAACTGCAGGAACTTCAAACCGGCACTAGGAAACAGACTGAGAAAGCAGAGAAAAAGTGTCTCCTGCAAACCGTTCCCTTGGTGCTAGATGAACGAACGTCTCTCACTTGCTCAGTTCTGAGAGATAAGTGTGTGTGAAAGCCGTCCTTCACCTAGCTTGTTGGGAACACAAAGTTTCTTTCAGTTGCAAACTCCATTCCATACATATATATGGGGAGGTACTAGCTCCAACTCGGTTTTACAGTGAAAACTGCAGGAACTTCAAACCGGCACTAGGAAACAGACTGAGAAAGCAGAGAAAAAGTGTCTCCTGCAACCCGTTCCCTTGGTGCTAGATGAACGAACGTCTCTCCACTTGCTCATTTCTGAGAGTTAAGTGTGTGTGAAAGCCGTCCTTCACCTTGCTTGTTGCGAACACAAAGTTTCTATTCAGTTGCAAACTCCATTCCATACATATATATGGGGAGGTACTAGCTCCAACTCGGTTTTACAGTGAAAAATGCAGGAACTTCAAACCGGCACTAGGAAACAGACTGAGAAAGCAGAGAAAAAGTGTCTCCTGCAACCCGTTCCCTTGGTGCTAGATGAACGAAAGTCTCTCCACTTGCTCAGTTCTGAGAGATAAGTGTGTGTGAAAGCCGTCTTTCACCTAGCTTATTGGGAACACAAAGTTTCTTTTTTGTTGCAAACCCCATTCCATACATATATATGGGGAAGTACTAGCTCCAACTCGGCTTTACAGTGAAAACTGCAGGAACTTCAAACCGGCACTAGGAAACAGACTGAGAAAGCAGAGAAAAAGTGTCTCCTGCAAACCGTTCCCTTGGTGCTAGATGAACGAACGTCTCTGCACTTGCTCAGTTCCGAGATGTAAGTGTGTGTGAAAGCAGTCCTTCATCTAGCTTGTTGGGAACACAAAGTTTCTTTTCAGTTGCAATCTCAATTCCATACATATATATGGGGAGGTACTAGCTCCAACTCGGTTTTACAGTGAAAACTGCAGGAACTTCAAACCGGCACTAGGAAACAGACTGAGAAATCAGAGAAAAAGTGTCTCCTGCATCCCGTTCACTTGGTGCTAGATGAACGAACGTCTCTCACTTGCTCAGTTCTGACAGATAAATGTGTGTGAAAGCCGTCCTTCTCCTAGCTTGTTGGGAACAAAAAGTTTCTTTTCAGTTGCAAACTCCATTCCATACATATATATGGGGAGGTACTAGCTCCAACTCGGTTTTACAGTGAAAACTGCAGGAACTTCAAACCGGCACTAGGAAACAGACTGAGAAAGCAGAGAAAAAGTGTCTCCTGCAACCCGTTCCTTTGGTGCTAGATGAACGAAAGTCTCTCCACTTGCTCAGTTCTGAAAGATAAGTGTGTGTGAAAGCCGTCCTTCACCTAGCTTGTTGGGAACACAAAGTTTCTTTTCAGTTGCAAACTCCATTCCATACATATATATGGGGAGGTACTAGCTCCAACTCGGTTTTACACTGAAAACTGCAGGAATTTCAAACCGGCACTAGGAAACAGACTGAGAAAGCAGAGAAAAAGTGTCTCCTGCAAACCGTTCCCTTGGTGCTAGATGAACGAACGAATCTCACTTGCTCAGTTCTGAGAGACAAGTGTGTGTGAAAGCCGTCCTTCACCTAGCTTGTTGGGAACACAAAGTTTCTTTCAGTTGCAAACTCCATTCCATACATATATATGGGGAGGTACTAGCTCCAACTCGGTTTTACAGTGAAAACTGCAGGAACTTCAAACCGGCACTAGGAAACAGACTGAGAAAGCAGAGAAAAAGTGTCTCCTGCAACCCGTTCCCTTGGTGCTAGATGAACGAACGTCTCTCCCCTTGCTGAGTTCCGAGAGATAAGTGTGAGTGAAAGCCGTCCTTCACCTAGCTTGTTGGGAACACAAAGTTTCTTTTTTGTTGCAAACCCCATTCCATACATATATATGGGGAGGTACTAGCTCCAACTCGGTTTTACAGTGAAAACTGCAGGAACTTCAAACCCGCACTAGGAAACAGACTGAGAAAGCGGAGAAAAAGTGTCTCCTGCAAACCGTTCCCTTGGTGCTAGATGAACGAACGTCTCTGCACTTGCTCAGTTCCGAGATGTAAGTGTGTGTGAAAGCAGTCCTTCACCTAGCTTGTTGGGAACACAAAGTTTCTTTTCAGTTGCAATCTCAATTCCATACATATATATGGGGAGGTACTAGCTCCAACTCGGTTTTACAGTGAAAACTGCAGGAACTTCAAACCGGCACTAGGAAACAGACTGAGAAATCAGAGAAAAAGTGTCTCCTGCAACCCGTTCACTTGGTGCTAGATGAACGAACGTCTCTCACTTGCTCAGTTCTGAGAGATAAGTGTGTGTGAAAGCCGTCCTTCACCTAGCTTGTTGGGAACAAAAAGTTTCTTTTCAGTTGCAAACTCCATTCCATACATATATATGGGGAGGTACTAGCTCCAACTCGGTTTTACACTGAAAACTGCAGGAACTTCAAACCGGCACTAGGAAACAGACTGAGAAAGCAGAGAAAAAGTGTCTCCTGCAACCCGTTCCCTTGGTGCTAGATGAACGAACGTCTCTCCACTTGCTCAGTTCTGAGAGATAAGTGTGTGTGAAAGCCGTCCTTCACATTGCTTGTTGGGAACACAAAGTTTCTTTTCAGTTGCAAACTCCATTCCATACATATATATGGGGAGGTACTAGCTCCAACTCGGTTTTACAGTGAAAACTGCAGGAACTTCAAACCGGCACTAGGAAACAGACTGAGAAAGCAGAGAAAAAGAGTCTCCTGCATCCCCTTCCCTTGGTGCTAGATGAACGAACGTCTCTCCCCTTGCTCAGTTCTGAGAGATAATTGTGTGTGAAAGCCGTCCTTCATCTAGCTTGTTGGGAAATCAAAGCTTCTTTTCAGTTGCAAACTCCATTCCATACATATATATGGTAAGGTACTAGCTCCAACTCGGTTTTACAGTGAAAACTGCAGGAACTTCAAACCGGCACTAGGAAACAGACTGAGAAAGCAGAGAAAAAGTGTCTTCTGCAACCCGTTCCCTTGGTGCTAGATGAACGAACGTCTCTCACTTGCTCAGTTCTGAGAGATAAGTGTGTGTGAAAGCCGTCCTTCACCTAGCTTGTTGGGAACACAAAGTTTCTTTTCAGTTGCAAACTCCATTCCATACATATATATGGGGAGGTACTAGCTCCAACTCTGTTTTACACTGAAAACTGCAGGAACTTCAAACCGGCACTAGGAAACAGACTGAAAAAGCAGAGGAAAAGTGTCCCCTGCAACCCGTTCCCTTGGTGCTAGATGAACGAACGTCTATCCACTTGCTCAGTTCTGAGAGATAATTGTGTGTGAAAGCCGTCCTTCACCTAGCTTGTTGGGAAAACAAAGCTTCTTTTCAGTTACAAACTCCATTCCATACATATATATGGGGAGGTACTAGCTCCAACTCTGTTTTACAGTGAAAACTGCAGGAACTTCAAACCGGCACTAGGAAACAGACTGAGAAAGCAGAGAAAAAGTGTCTCCTGCAACCCGTTCCCTTGGTGCTAGATGAACGAACGTCTCTCACTTGCTCAGTTCTGAGAGATAAGTGTGTGTGAAAGCCGTACTTCACCTAGCTTGTTGGGAACACAAAGTTTCTTTTCAGTTGCATACTCCATTCCATACATATATATGGGGAGGTACTAGCTCCAACTCGGGTTTACACTGAAAATTGCAGGAACTTCAAACCGGCACTAGGAAACAGACTGAGAAAGCAGAGAAAAAGTGTCTCCTGCAACCCGTTTACTTGGTGCTAGATGAACGAACGTCTCTCACTTGCTCAGTTCTGAGAGATAAGTGTGTGTGAAAGCCGTCCTTCACCTAGCTTGTTGGGAACACAAAGTTTCTTTTCAGTTGCAAACTCCATTCCATACATATATATGGGGAGGTACTAGCTCCAACTCGGTTTTACACTGAAAACTGCAGGAACTTCAAACCGGCACTAGGAAACAGACTGAGAAAGCAGAGAAATAGTGTCTCCTGCAACCCGTTCCCTTGGTGCTAGATGAACGAACGTCTCTCCACTTGCTCAGTTCTGAGAGATAAGTGTGTGTGAAAGCTGTCCTTCACCTAGCTTGTTGGGAAAACAAAGCTTCTTTTCAGTTGCAAACTCCATTCCATACATATATATGGGGAGGTACTAGCTCCAACTCGGTTTTACAGTGAAAATTGCAGGAACTTCAAACCGGCACTAGGAAACAGTCTGAGAAAGCAGAGAAAAGTGTCTCTTGCAACCCGTTCCCTTGGTGCTAGATGAACGAACGTCTCTCCACTTGCTCAGTTCTGAGAGATAAGTGTGTGTGAAAGCCGTCCTTCACCTAGCTTGTTGGGAACACAAAGTTTCTTTTCAGTTGCAAACTCCATTCCATATATATATATGGGGAGGTACTAGCTCCAAATCGGTTTTACACTGAAAACTGCAGGAACTTCAAACCGGCACTAGGAAACAGACTGAGAAAGCAGAGAAAAAGTGTCTCCTGCAACCTGTTCCCTTGGTGCTAGATGAACGAACGTCTCTCACTTGCTCAGTTCTGAGAGATAAGTGTGTGTGAAAGCCGTCCTTCACCTAGCTTGTTGGGAACACAAAGTTTCTTTTCAGTTGCAAACTCCATTCCATACATATATATGGGGAGGTACAAGCTCCAACTCGGTTTTACAGTGAAAACTGCAGGAACTTCAAACCGGCACTAGGAAACAGACTGAGAAAGCAGAGAAAAAGTGTCTCCTGCAACCCGTTCCCTTGGTGCTAGATGAACGAACGTCTCTCACTTGCTCAGTTCTGAGAGACAAGTGTGTGTGAAAGCCGTCCTTCACCTAGCTTGTTGGGAAGAAAAGTTTCTTTTCAGTTGCAAACTCCATTCCATACATATATATGGCGAGGTACTATCTCCAACACGGATTTACCCTGAAAACTGCAGGAACATCAAACCGGCAATAGGAAACAGACTGAGAAAGCAGAGAAAAAGTGTCTCCTGCAACCCGTTCCCTTGGTGCTAGATGAACGAACGTCTCTCCACTTGCTAATTTCTGAGAGATAATTGTGTGTGGAAGCCGTCCTTCACCTAGCTTGTTGGGAAATCAAAGCTTCTTTTCAGTTGCAAACTCCATTCCATACATATATATGGTAAGGTACTAGCTCCAACTCGGTTTTACAGTGAAAACTGCAGGAACTTCAAACCGGCACTAGGAAACAGACTGAGAAAGCAGAGAAAAAGTGTCTTCTGCAACCCGTTCCCTTGGTGCTAGATGAACGAACGTCTCTCACTTGCTCAGTTCTGAGAGATAAGTGTGTGTGAAAGCCGTCCTTCACCTAGCTTGTTGGGAACACAAAGTTTCTTTTCAGTTGCAAACTCCATTCCATACATATATATGGGGAGGTACTAGCTCCAACTCTGTTTTACACTGAAAACTGCAGGAACTTCAAACCGGCACTAGGAAACAGACTGAAAAAGCAGAGGAAAAGTGTCCCCTGCAACCCGTTCCCTTGGTGCTAGATGAACGAACGTCTATCCACTTGCTCAGTTCTGAGAGATAATTGTGTGTGAAAGCCGTCCTTCACCTAGCTTGTTGGGAAAACAAAGCTTCTTTTCAGTTACAAACTCCATTCCATACATATATATGGGGAGGTACTAGCTCCAACTCTGTTTTACAGTGAAAACTGCAGGAACTTCAAACCGGCACTAGGAAACAGACTGAGAAAGCAGAGAAAAAGTGTCTCCTGCAACCCGTTCCCTTGGTGCTAGATGAACGAACGTCTCTCACTTGCTCAGTTCTGAGAGATAAGTGTGTGTGAAAGCCGTACTTCACCTAGCTTGTTGGGAACACAAAGTTTCTTTTCAGTTGCATACTCCATTCCATACATATATATGGGGAGGTACTAGCTCCAACTCGGGTTTACACTGAAAATTGCAGGAACTTCAAACCGGCACTAGGAAACAGACTGAGAAAGCAGAGAAAAAGTGTCTCCTGCAACCCGTTTACTTGGTGCTAGATGAACGAACGTCTCTCACTTGCTCAGTTCTGAGAGATAAGTGTGTGTGAAAGCCGTCCTTCACCTAGCTTGTTGGGAACACAAAGTTTCTTTTCAGTTGCAAACTCCATTCCATACATATATATGGGGAGGTACTAGCTCCAACTCGGTTTTACACTGAAAACTGCAGGAACTTCAAACCGGCACTAGGAAACAGACTGAGAAAGCAGAGAAATAGTGTCTCCTGCAACCCGTTCCCTTGGTGCTAGATGAACGAACGTCACACACTTGCTCAGTTCTGAGAGATAAGTGTGTGTGAAAGCTGTCCTTCACCTAGCTTGTTGGGAAAACAAAGCTTCTTTTCAGTTGCAAACTCCATTCCATACATATATATGGGGAGGTACTAGCTCCAACTCGGTTTTACAGTGAAAATTGCAGGAACTTCAAACCGGCACTAGGAAACAGTCTGAGAAAGCAGAGAAAAGTGTCTCTTGCAACCCGTTCCCTTGGTGCTAGATGAACGAACGTCTCTCCACTTGCTCAGTTCTGAGAGATAAGTGTGTGTGAAAGCCGTCCTTCACCTAGCTTGTTGGGAACACAAAGTTTCTTTTCAGTTGCAAACTCCATTCCATATATATATATGGGGAGGTACTAGCTCCAACTCGGTTTTACACTGAAAACTGCAGGAACTTCAAACCGGCACTAGGAAACAGACTGAGAAAGCAGAGAAAAAGTGTCTCCTGCAACCTGTTCCCTTGGTGCTAGATGAACGAACGTCTCTCACTTGCTCAGTTCTGAGAGATAAGTGTGTGTGAAAGCCGTCCTTCACCTAGCTTGTTGGGAACACAAAGTTTCTTTTCAGTTGCAAACTCCATTCCATACATATATATGGGGAGGTACAAGCTCCAACTCGGTTTTACAGTGAAAACTGCAGGAACTTCAAACCGGCACTAGGAAACAGACTGAGAAAGCAGAGAAAAAGTGTCTCCTGCAACCCGTTCCCTTGGTGCTAGATGAACGAACGTCTCTCACTTGCTCAGTTCTGAGAGACAAGTGTGTGTGAAAGCCGTCCTTCACCTAGCTTGTTGGGAACAAAAGTTTCTTTTCAGTTGCAAACTCCATTCCATACATATATATGGCGAGGTACTATCTCCAACACGGATTTACCCTGAAAACTGCAGGAACATCAAACCGGCAATAGGAAACAGACTGAGAAAGCAGAGAAAAAGTGTCTCCTGCAACCCGTTCCCTTGGTGCTAGATGAACGAACGTCTCTCCACTTGCTAATTTCTGAGAGATAATTGTGTGTGGAAGCCGTCCTTCACCTAGCTTGTTGGGAAATCAAAGCTTCTTTTCAGTTGCAAACTCCATTCCATACATATATATGGGGAGGTACTAGCTCCAACTCGGTTTTACAGTGAAAACTGCAGGAACTTCAAACCGGCACTAGGAAACAGACTGAGATAGCAGAGAAAAAGTGTCTCCTGCAACCCGTTCCCTTGGTGCTAGATGAACGAACGTCTCTCACTTGCTCAGTTCTGAGAGATAAGTGTGTGTGAAAGCCGTCCTTCACCTAGCTTATTGGGAACACAATGTTTCTTTTTTATTGCAAACCCCATTCCATAAATATATATGGGGAGGTACTAGCTCCAACTCGGTTTTACAGTGAAAACTGCAGGAACTTCAAACCGGCACTAGGAAACAGACTGAGAAAGCAGAGAAAAAGTGTCTCCTGCAACCCGTTCCCTTGGTGCTAGATGAACGAACGTCTCTCCACTTGCTCAGTTCTGAGAGATAAGTGTGTGTGAAAGCCGTCCTTCACCTAGCTTGTTGGGAACACAAAGTTTCTTTTCAGTTGCAAACTCCATTCCATACATATATATGGGGAGGTACGAGCTCCAACTCTGTTTTACAGTGAAAACTGCAGGAACTTCAAACCGGCACTAGGAAACAGACTGAGAAAGCAGAGAAAAAGTGTCTCCTGCAACCCGTTTCCTTGGTGCTAGATGAAAGAACGTCTCTCCACTTGCTCAGTTCTGAGAGATAAGTGTGTTTGAAAGCCGTCCTTCACCTAGCTTGTTGGGAACACAAAGCTTCTTTTCAGTTGCCAACTCCATTCCATACATATATATGGGGAGGTACTAGCTCCAACTCGGTTTTACAGTGAAAACTGCAGGAACATCAAACCGGCACTAGGAAACAGACTGTGAAAGCAGAGAAAAAGTGTCTCCTGCAACCCGTTCCCTTGGTGCTAGATGAACGAACGTCTCTCCACTTGCTCAGTTCTGAGAGATAATTGTGTGTGAAAGCCGTCCTTCGCTTAGCTTATTGGGAACACAAAGTTTCTTTTTTGTTGCAAACCCCATTCCATACATATATATGGGGAGGGACTAGCTCCAACTCGGTTTTACAGTGAAAACTGCAGGAACTTCAAACCGGCACTTGGAAACAGACTGAGAAAGCAGAGAAAAAGTGTCTCCTGCAACCCGTTCCATTGGTGCTAGATGAACGAACGTCTCTCCACTTGCTCAGTTCTGAGAGATAATTGTGTGTGAAAGCCGTCCTTCACCTAGCTTATTGGGAACACAAAGTTTCTTTTTTGTTGCAAACCCCATTCCATACATATATATGGGGAGGTACTAGCTCCAACTCGGTTTTACAGTGAAAACTGCAGGAACTTCAAACCGGCACTAGGAAACAGACTGAGAAAACAGAGAAAAAGTGTCTCCTGCAACCCGTTCCATTGGTGCTAGATGAACGAACGTCTCTCCACTTGCTGAGTTCCGAGAGGTAAGTGTGTGTGAAAGCCGTCCTTCACCTAGCTTGTTGGGAACACAAAGTTTCTTTTCAGTTGCAAACTCCATTCCATACATATATATGGGGAGGTACTAGCTCCAACTCGGTATTACACTGAAATATGCAGGAACTTCAAACCGGCACTAGGAAACAGACTGAGAAAGCAGAGAAAAAGTGTCTCCTGCAACCCGTTCCCTTGGTGCTAGATTAACGAACGTCTCTCCACTTGCTCAGTTCTGAGAGATAAGTGTGTGTGAAAGCCGTCCTTCACCTAGCTTATTGGGAACACAAAGTTTCTTTTTTGTTGCAAACCCCATTCCATACATATATATGGGGAGGTACTAGCTCCAACTCTGTTTTACAGTGAAAACTGCAGGAACTTAAAAACGGCACTAGGAAACAGACTGAGAAAGCAGAGAAAAGGTGTCTCCTGCAACCCGTTTCCTTTGTGCTAGATGAAAGAACGTCTCTCCACTTCCTCAGTTCTGAGAGCTAAGTGTGTGTGAAAGCCGTCCTTCACCAAGCTTGTTGGGAACACAAAGTTCCTTTTCAGTTGCAAACTCCATTCCATACATTAATATATGGGGAAGTACTAGCTCCAACTCGGTTTTACAGTGAAAACGGCTGGAACTTCAAACCGGCACTAGGAAACAGACTGAGAAAGCAAAGAAAAAGTGTCTCCTGCAACCCGTTCCCTTGGTGCTAGATGAACGAACGTCTCTCACTTGCTCAGTTCTGAGGGATAAGTGTGTGTGAAAGCCGTCCTTCACCTAGCTTGTTGGGAACAAAAAGTTTCTTTTCAGTTGCAAACTCCATTCCATACATATATATGGGGAGGTACAAGCTCCAACTCGGTTTTACAGTGAAAACTGCAGGAACTTCAAACCGGCACTAGGAAACAGACTGAGAAAGCAGAGAAAAAGTGTCTCCTGCAACCCGTTCCCTTAGTGCTAGATGAACGAACGTCTCTCCACTTGCTCAGTTTTGAGAGATAAGTATGTGTGAAAGCCGTACTTCACCTAGCTTGTTGGGAACACAAAGTTTCTTTTCAGTTGCAAACTCCATTCCATACATATATATGGGGAGGTACTAGCTCCAACTCGGTTTTACAGTGAAAACTGCAGGAACTACAAACCGGCACTAGGAAACAGACTGAGAAAGCAGAGAAAAAGTGTCTCCTTCAACCCGTTCCCTTGGTGCTAGATGAACGAAAGTCTCTCCACTTGCTCAGTTCTGAGAGATAAGTGTCTGTGAAAGCCGTCCTTCACCTAGCTTATTGGGAACACAAAGTTTCTTTTTTTTGCAAACCCCATTCCATACATATATATGGGGAGGTACTAGCTCCAACTCGGTTTTACAGTGAAAAATGCAGGAACTTCTTACCGGCACTAGGAAACAGACTGAGAAATCAGAGAAAATGTGTCTCCTTAAACCCATTCCCTTTGTGCTAGATGAACGAAAATCTCTCCACTTGCTGAGTTCCGAGAGTGAAGTGTGTGTGAAAGCCGTACTTCACCAAGCTTTTTGGGAACACAAAGTTTCTTTTTTGTTGCAAACCCCATTCCATACATATATATTGGGAGGTACTAGCTCCAACTCTGTTTTACAGTGAAAACTGCAGGAACTTCAAACCGGCACTAGGAAACAGACTGAGAAAGCAGAGAAAAAGTGTCTCCTGCAACCCGTTCTATTGGTGCTACATGAACGAACGTTTCTGCACTTGCTTAGTTCCGAGATGTAAGTGTGTGTGAAAGCCGTCCTTCATCTAGCTTGTTGGGAACACAAAGTTTCTTTTCAGTTGCAATCTCCATTCCATACATATATATGGGGAGGTACTAGCTCCAACTCTGTTTTACAGTGAAAACTGCAGGAACTTCCAAACGGCACTAGGAAACAGACTGAGAAAGCAGAGAAAAAGTGTCTCCTTCAACCCGTTTCCTTTGTGCTAGATGAACGAACGTCTCTCCCCTTGCTCAGTTCTGAGAGCTAAGTGTGTGTGAAAGCCGTCCTTCACCAAGCTTGTTGGGAACACAAATTTACTTTTCAGTTTCAAACTCCATTCCATACATATATACATGTGGAAGTACTAGCTCCAACTCGGTTTTACAGTGAAAACGGCTGGAAATTCAAACCGGCACTAGGAAACAGAATGAGAAAGCAGAGAAAAAGTGTCTCCTGCAACCCGTTCCATTGGTGCTAGATGAACGAACGTCTCTCCACTTGCTCAGTTCTGAGAAATAAGTGTGTTTGAAAGCCGTCCTTCACCTAGCTTGTTGGGAACACAAATTTTCTTTTCAGTTGCAAACTCCATTCCATACATATATATGGGGAGGTACTAGCTCCAACTCGCTTTGACAGTGAAAACTGCAGGAAATTCAAACCGGCACTAGGAAACAGACTGAGAAAGCAGAGAAAAATTTTCTCCTGCAACCCGTTCCCTTGGTGCTAGATGAACGAACGTCTCTGCACTTGCTCAGTTCCGAGATGTAAGTGTGTGTGAAAGCCGTCCTTCATCTAGCTTGTTGGGAACACAAAGTTTCTTTTCAGTTGCAATCTCCATTCCATACATATATATGGGGAGGTACTAGCTCCAACTCTGTTTTACAGTGAAAACTGCAGGAACTTCAAAACGGCACTAAGAAACAGACTGAGAAAGCAGAGAAAAAGTGTCCCTGCAACCCGTTTCCTTTGTGCTAGATGAACGAACGTCTCTCCACTTGCTCAGTTCTGAGAGCTATGTGTGTGTGAAAGCCGTACTTCACCAAGCTTGTTGGGAACACAAAGTTCCTTTTCAGTTGCAAACTCCATTCCATACATATATATATGGGGAAGTACTAGCTCCAACACGGTTTTAGAGTGAAAATTGCAGGAACTTCAAACCGGCATTAGGAAACAGACTGAGAAAGCAGAGAAAAAGTGTCTCCTGCAACCCGTTCCATTGGTGCTAGATGAACGAACGTCTCTCCACTTGCTCAGTTCAGAGAGCTAAGACTGTGTGAAAGCCGTCCTTCACCAAGCTTGTTGGAACACAAAGTTCCTTTTCAGTTGCAAACTCCATTCCATACATATATATATGGGGAAGTACAAGCTCCAACTCGGTTTGACAGTGAAAACTTCAGGAACTTCAAACCGGCACTAGGAAACAGACTGAGAAAGCAGAGAAAAAGTGTCTCCTACAACCCGTTCCTTGGTGCTAGATGAACGAAAGTCTCTCCACTTGCTCAGTTCCGAGAGATAAGTGTGTGTGAAAGCCGTCCTTCACCTAGCTTGTTGGGAACACAAAGATTCTTTTCAGTTGCAAACTCCATTCCATACAAATATATGGGGAGGTACTAGCTCCAAATCGGTTTGACAGTGAAAACTGCAGGAACTTAAAACCGGCACTAGGAAACAGACTGAGAAAGCAGAGAAAAAGTGTCTCCTTCAACCCGTTCCCTTGGTGCTAGATGAACGAACGTCTCTCCACTTGCTCAGTTCTGAGAGATAAGTGTCTGTGAAAGCCGCCTTCAACTAGCTTATTGGGAACACAAAGTTTCTTTTTTGTTGCAAACCCCATTCCATACATATATATGGGGAGGTACTAGCTCCAACTCGGTTTTACAGTGAAAAATGCAGGAACTTCTTACCGGCACTAGGAAACAGACTGAGAAATCAGAGAAAAAGTGTCTCCTTAAACCCATTCCCTTTGTGCTAGATGAACGAAAGTCTCTCCACTTGCTGAGTTCCGAGAGTGAAGTGTGTGTGAAAGCCGTACTTCACCTAGCTTTTTGGGAACACAAAGTTTCTTTTTTGTTGCAAACCCCATTCCATACATATATATTGGGAGGTACTAGCTCCAACTCTGTTTTACAGTGAAAACTGCAGGAACTTCAAACCGGCACTAGGAAACAGACTGAGAAAGCAGAGAAAAAGTGTCTCCTGCAACCCGTTCTATTGGTGCTACATGAACGAACGTTTCTGCACTTGCTTAGTTCCGAGATGTAAGTGTGTGTGAAAGCCGTCCTTCATCTAGCTTGTTGGGAACACAAAGTTTCTTTTCAGTTGCAATCTCCATTCCATACATATATATGGGGAGGTACTAGCTCCAACTCTGTTTTACAGTGAAAACTGCAGGAACTTCCAAACGGCACTAGGAAACAGACTGAGAAAGCAGAGAAAAAGTGTCTCCTTCAACCCGTTTCCTTTGTGCTAGATGAACGAACGTCTCTCCCCTTGCTCAGTTCTGAGACCTAAGTGTGTGTGAAAGCCGTCCTTCACCAAGCTTGTTGGGAACACAAATTTCCTTTTCAGTTGCAAACTCCATTCCATACATATATACATGTGGAAGTACTAGCTCCAACTCGGTTTTACAGTGAAAACGGCTGGAAATTCAAACCGGCACTAGGAAACAGAATGAGAAAGCAGAGAAAAATTTTCTCCTGCAACCCGTTTCCTTGGTGCTAGATGAACGAACGTCTCTGCACTTGCTCAGTTCCGAGATGTAAGTGTGTGTGAAAGCCGTCCTTCATCTAGCTTGTTGGGAACACAAAGTTTCTTTTCAGTTGCAATCTCCATTCCATACATATATATGGGGAGGTACTAGCTCCAACTCTGTTTTACAGTGAAAACTGCAGGAACTTCAAAACGGCACTAAGAAACAGACTGAGAAAGCAGAGAAAAAGTTTCCCTGCAACCCGTTTCCTTTGTGCTAGATGAACGAACGTCTCTCCACTTGCTCAGTTCTGAGAGCTATGTGTGTGTGAAAGCCGTACTTCACCAAGCTTGTTGGGAACACAAAGTTCCTTTTCAGTTGCAAACTCCATTCCATACATATATATATGGGGAAGTACTAGCTCCAACACGGTTTTAGAGTGAAAATTGCAGGAACTTCAAACCGGCATTAGGAAACAGACTGAGAAAGCAGAGAAAAAGTGTCTCCTGCAACCCGTTCCATTGGTGCTAGATGAACGAACGTCTCTCCACTTGCTCAGTTCAGAGAGCTAAGACTGTGTGAAAGCCGTCCTTCACCAAGCTTGTTGGAACACAAAGTTCCTTTTCAGTTGCAAACTCCATTCCATACATATATATATGGGGAAGTACAAGCTCCAACTCGGTTTGACAGTGAAAACTGCAGGAACTTCAAACCGGCACTAGGAAACAGACTGAGAAAGCAGAGAAAAAGTGTCTCCTACAACCCGTTCCTTGGTGCTAGATGAACGAAAGTCTCTCCACTTGCTCAGTTCCGAGAGATAAGTGTGTGTGAAAGCCGTCCTTCACCTAGCTTGTTGGGAACACAAAGATTCTTTTCAGTTGCAAACTCCATTCCATACAAATATATGGGGAGGTACTAGCTCCAAATCGGTTTGACAGTGAAAACTGCAGGAACTTAAAACCGGCACTAGGAAACAGACTGAGAATGCAGAGAAAAAGTGTCTCCTGCAACCCGTTCCCTTGGTGCTAGATGAACGAACGTCTCTCCACTTGCTCAGTTCTGAGAGATAAGTGTGTGTGAAAGCCGTCCTTCACCTAGCTTGTTGGGAACACAAAGTTTCTTTTAAGTTGCAAACTCCATTCCATACATATATATGTGGAGGTACTAGCTCCAACTCTGTTTTACAGTGAAAACTGCAGGAACTTCAAACCGGCACTAGGAAACAGACTGAGAAAGCCGAGAAAAAGTGTCTCCTGCAACCCGTTCCCTTGGTGCTAGATGAACGAACGTATCTCCACTTGCTCAGTTCTGAGAGATAAGTGTGTGTGAAAGCCATCCTTCACCTAGCTTGTTATGAACACAAAGTTTCTTTTCAGTTGCAAACCCCATTCCATACATATATATGGGGAGGTAAAAGCTCCAACTCGGTTTGACAGTGAAAACTGCAGGAACTTCAAACGGGCACTAGGAAACAGACTTACAAAGCAGAGAAAAAGTGTCTCCTGCAACCCGTTCCCTTCGTGCTAGATGAACGAACGTCTCTCCACTTGCTCAGTTCTGAGAGATAAGTGTGTGTGAAAGCAGTCCTTCACCTAGCTTGTTGGGAACACAAAGTGTCTTTTCAGTTGCAAACTCCATTCCATACATATATATGGGGAGGTACTAGCTCCAACTCTGTTTTACAGTGAAAACTGCAGGAACTTCAAAACGGCACTAGGAAACAGACTGAGAAAGCAGAGAAAAAGTGTCTCCTGCAACCCGTTTCCTTTGGGCTAGATGAAAGAACGTCTCTCCACTTCCTCAGTTCTGAGAGCTAAGTGTGTGTGAAAGCCGTCCTTCACCAAGCTTGTTGGGAACACAAAGTTCCTTTTCAGTTGCAAACTCCATTCCATACATAAATATATGGGGAAGTACTAGCTCCAACTCGGTTTTACAGTGAAAACGGCTGGAACTTCAAACCGGCACTAGGAAACAGACTGAGAAAGCAGAGAAAAAGTGTCTCCTTCAACCCGTTCCCTTGGTGCTAGATGAACGAACGTCTCTCACTTGCTCAGTTCTGAGAGATAAGTGTGTGTGAAAGCCGTCCTTCACCTAGCTTGTTGGGAACACAAAGTTTCTTTTCAGTTGCAAACTCCATTCCATACATATATATGGGGAGGTACTAGCTCCAACTCGGTTTTACAGTGAAAACTGCAGGAACTTCAAACCGGCACTAGGAAACAGACTGAGAAAGCAGAGAAAAAGTGTCTCCTGCAAGCCGTTCCCTTGGTGCTAGATGAACGAACGTCTCTCCACTTGCTCAGTTTTGAGAGATAAGTGTGTGTGAAAGCCGTCCTTCACCTAGCTTGTTGGGAACACAAAGTTTCTTTTCAGTTGCAAACTCCATTCCATACATATATATGGGGAGGTACTAGCTCCAACTCGGTTTTACAGTGAAAACTGCAGGAACTACAAACCGGCACTAGGAAACAGACTGAGAAAGCAGAGAAAAAGTGTCTCCTTCAACCCGTTCCCTTGGTGCTAGATGAACGAACGTCTCTCCACTTGCTCAGTTCTGAGAGATAAGTGTCTGTGAAAGCCGTCCTTCACCTAGCTTATTGGCAACACAAAGTTCCTTTTTTGTTGCAAACCCCATTCCATACATATATATGGGGAGGTACTAGCTCCAACTCTGTTTTACAGTGAAAACTGCAGGAACTTCAAAATGGCACTAAGAAACAGACTGAGAAAGCAGAGAAAAAGTGTCCCTGCAACCCGTTTCCTTTGTGCTAGATGAACGAACGTCTCTCCACTTGCTCAGTTCTGAGAGCTAAGTGTGTGTGAAAGCCGTACTTCACCAAGCTTGTTGGGAACACAAAGTTCCTTTTCAGTTGCAAACTCCATTCCATACATATATATATGGGGAAGTACTAGCTCCAACACGGTTTTAGAGTGAAAACTGCAGGAACTTCAAACCGGCACTAGGAAACAGACTGAGAAAGCAGAGAAAAAGTGTCTCCTTCAACCCGTTCCCTTGGTGCTAGATGAACGAACGTCTCTCACTTGCTCAGTTCTGAGAGATAAGTGTGTGTGAAAGCCGTCCTTCACCTAGCTTGTTGGGAACACAAAGTTTCTTTTCAGTTGCAAACTCCATTCCATACATATATATGGGGAGGTACTAGCTCCAACTCGGTTTTACAGTGAAAACAGCAGGAACTTCAAACCGGCACTAGGAAACAGACTGAGAAAGCAGAGAAAAAGTGTCTCCTGCAACCCTTTCCCTTGGTGCTAGATGAACGAACGTCTCTCCACTTGCTCAGTTTTGAGAGATAAGTGTGTGTGAAAGCCGTCCTTCAACTAGCTTGTTGGGAACACAAAGTTTCTTTTCAGTTGCAAACTCCATTCCATACATATATATGGGGAGGTACTAGCTCCAACTCGGTTTTACAGTGAAAACTGCAGGAACTACAAACCGGCACTAGGAAACAGACTGAGAAAGCAGAGAAAAAGTGTCTCCTTCAACCCGTTCCCTTGGTGCTAGATGAACGAACGTCTCTCCACTTGCTCAGTTCTGAGAGATAAGTGTCTGTGAAAGCCGTCCTTCACCTAGCTTATTGGGAACACAAAGTTCCTTTTTTGTTGCAAACCCCATTCCATACATATATATGGGGAGGTACTAGCTCCAACTCGGTTTTACAGTGAAAAATGCAGGAACTTCTTACCGGCACTAGGAAACAGACTGAGAAATCAGAGAAAAAGTGTCTCCTGCAACCCATTCCCTTTGTGCTAGATGAACGAAAGTCTCTCCACTTGCTGAGTTCCGAGAGAGAAGTGTGTGTGAAAGCCGTACTTCACCTAGCTTTTTGGGAACACAAAGTTTCTTTTTTGTTGCAAACCCCATTCCATACATATATATTGGGAGGTACTAGCTCCAACTCTGTTTTACAGTGAAAACTGCAGGAACTTCAAACCGGCACTAGGAAACAAACTGAGAAAGCAGAGAAAAAGTGTCTCCTGCAACCCGTTCAATTGGTGCTACATGAACGAACGTTTCTGCACTTGCTTAGTTCCGAGATGTAAGTGTGTGTGAAAGCCGTCCTTCATCTAGCTTGTTGGGAACACAAAGTTTCTTTTCAGTTGCAATCTCCATTCCATACATATATATGGGGAGGTACTAGCTCCAACTCTGTTTTACAGTGAAAACTGCAGGAACTTCCAAACGGCACTAGGAAACAGACTGAGAAAGCAGAGAAAAAGTGTCTCCTGCAACCCGTTTCCTTTGTGCTAGATGAACGTACGTCTCTCCCCTTGCTCAGTTCTGAGAGCTAAGTGTGTGTGAAAGCCGTCCTTCACCAAGCTTGTTGGGAACACAAAGTTCCTTTTCAGTTGCAAACTCCATTCCATACATATATACATGTGGAAGTACTAGCTCCAGCTCGGTTTTACAGTGAAAACGGCTGGAAATTCAAACCGGCACTAGGAAACAGAATGAGAAAGCAGAGAAAAAGTGTCTCCTGCAACCCGTTCCATTGGTGCTAGATGAACGAACGTCTCTCCACTTGCTCAGTTCTGAGAAATAAGTGTGATTGAAAGCCGTCCTTCACCTAGCTTGTTGGGAACACAAATTTTCTTTTCAGTTGCAAACTCCATTCCATACATATATATGGGGAGGTACTAGCTCCAACTCGCTTTGACAGTGAAAACTGCAGGAACTTCAAACCGGCACTAGGAAACAGACTGAGAAAGCAGAGAAAAATTGTCTCCTGCAACCCGTTCCCTTGGTGCTAGATGAACGAACATCTCTGCACTTGCTCAGTTCCGAGATGTAAGTGTGTGTGAAAGCCGTCCTTCATCTAGCTTGTTGGGAACACAAAGTTTCTTTTCAGTTGCAATCTCCATTCCATACATATATATGGGGAGGTACTAGCTCCAACTCTGTTTTACAGTGAAAACTGCAGGAACTTCAAAATGGCACTAAGAAACAGACTGAGAAAGCAGAGAAAAAGTGTCCCTGCAACCCGTTTCCTTTGTGCTAGATGAACGAACGTCTCTCCACTTGCTCAGTTCTGAGAGCTAAGTGTGTGTGAAAGCCGTACTTCACCAAGCTTGTTGGGAACACAAAGTTCCTTTTCAGTTGCAAACTCCATTCCATACATATATATATGGGGAAGTACTAGCTCCAACACGGTTTTAGAGTGAAAAATGCAGGAACTTTAAACCGGCATTAGGAAACAGACTGAGAAAGCAGAGAAAAAGTGTCTCCTGCAACCCGTTCCATTGGTGCTAGATGAACGAACGTCTCTCCACTTGCTCAGTTCAGAGAGCTAAGACTGTGTGAAAGCCGTCCTTCACCAAGCTTGTTGGAACACAAAGTTCCTTTTCAGTTGCAAACTCCATTCCATACATATATATATGGGGAAGTACAAGCTCCAACTCGGTTTGACAGTGAAAACTGCAGGAACTTCAAACCGGCACTAGGAAACAGACTGAGAAATCAGAGAAAAAGTGTCTCCTACAACCCGTTCCTTGGTGCTAGATGAACGAAAGTCTCTCCACTTGCTCAGTTCCGATAGATAAGTGTATGTGAAAGCCGTCCTTCACCTAGCTTGTTGGGAACACAAAGATTCTTTTCAGTTGCAAACTCCATTCCATACAAATATATGGGGAGGTACTAGCTCCAACACGGTTTTAGAGTGAAAATTGCAGGAACTTCAAACCGGCATTAGGAAACAGACTGAGAAAGCAGAGAAAAAGTGTCTCCTGCAACCCGTTCCATTGGTGCTAGATGAACGAACGTCTCTCCACTTGCTCAGTTCAGAGAGCTAAGACTGTGTGAAAGCCGTCCTTCACCAAGCTTGTTGGAACACAAAGTCCTTTTCAGTTGCAAACTCCATTCCATACATATATATATGGGGAAGTACAAGCTCCAACTCGGTTTGACAGTGAAAACTGCAGGAACTTCAAACCGGCACTAGGAAACAGACTGAGAAAGCAGAGAAAAAGTGTCTCCTACAACCCGTTCCTTGGTGCTAGATGAACGAAAGTCTCTCCACTTGCTCAGTTCCGAGAGATAAGTGTGTGTGAAAGCCGTCCTTCACCTAGCTTGTTGGGAACACAAAGATTCTTTTGAGTTGCAAACTCCATTCCATACAAATATATGGGGAGGTACTAGCTCCAACTCGGTTTTACAGTGAAAACTGCAGGAACTTAAAACCGGCACTAGGAAACAGACTGAGAATGCAGAGAAAAAGTGTCTCCTGCAACCCGTTCCCTTGGTGCTAGATGAACGAACGTCTCTCCACTTGCTCAGTTCTGAGAGATAAGTGTGTGTGAAAGCCGTCCTTCACCTAGCTTGTTGGGAACACAAAGTTTCTTTTCAGTTGCAAACTCCATTCCATACATATATATGTGGAGGTACTAGCTCCAACTCTGTTTTACAGTGAAAACTGCAGGAACTTCAAACCGGCACTAGGAAACAGACTGAGAAAGCCGAGAAAAAGTGTCTCCTGCAACCCGTTCCCTTGGTGCTAGATGAACGAACGTATCTCCACTTGCTCAGTTCTGAGAGATAAGTGTGTGTGAAAGCCATCCTTCACCTAGCTTGTTATGAACACAAAGTTTCTTTTCAGTTGCAAACCCCATTCCATACATATATATGGGGAAGTAAAAGCTCCAACTCGGTTTGACAGTGAAAACTGCAGGAACTTCAAACGGGCACTAGGAAACAGACTTACAAAGCAGAGAAAAAGTGTCTCCTGCAACCCGTTCCCTTGGTGCTAGATGAACGAACGTCTCTCCACTTGCTCAGTTCTGAGAGATAAGTGTGTGTGAAAGCAGTCCTTCACCTAGCTTGTTGGGAACACAAAGTGTCTTTTCAGTTGCAAACTCCATTCCATACATATATATGGGGAGGTACTAGCTCCAACTCTGTTTTACAGTGAAAACTGCAGGAACTTCAAAACGGCACTAGGAAACAGACTGAGAAAGCAGAGAAAAAGTGTCTCCTGCAACCCGTTTCCTTTGTGCTAGATGAAAGAACTTCTCTCCACTTCCTCAGTTCTGAGAGCTAAGTGTGTGTGAAAGCCGTCCTTCACCAAGCTTGTTGGGAACACAAAGTTCCTTTTCAGTTGCAAACTCCATTCCATACATAAATATATGGGGAAGTACTAGCTCCAACTCGGTTTTACAGTGAAAACGGCTGGAACTTCAAACCGGAACTAGGAAACAGACTGAGAAAGCAGAGAAAAAGTGTCTCCTTCAACCCGTTCCCTTGGTGCTAGATGAACGAACGTCTCTCACTTGCTCAGTTCTGAGAGATAAGTGTGTGTGAAAGCCGTCCTTCACCTAGCTTGTAGGGAACACAAAGTTTCTTTTCAGTTGCAAACTCCATTCCATATATATATATGGGGAGGTACTAGCTCCAACTCGGTTTTACAGTGAAAACTGCAGGAACTTCAAACCGGCACTAGGAAACAGAATGAGAAAGCAGAGAAAAAGTGTCTCCTGCAACCCGTTTCCTTTGTGCTAGATGAAAGAACGTCTCTCCACTTCCTCAGTTCTGAGAGCTAAGTGTGTGTGAAAGCCGTCCTTCACCAAGCTTGTTGGGAACACAAAGTTCCTTTTCAGTTGCAAACTCCATTCCATACATAAATATATGGGGAAGTACTAGCTCCAACTCGGTTTTACAGTGAAAACGGCTGGAACTTCAAACCGGCACTAGGAAACAGACTGAGAAAGCAGAGAAAAAGTGTCTCCTTCAACCCGTTCCCTTGGTGCTAGATGAACGAACGTCTCTCACTTGCTCAGTTCTGAGAGATAAGTGTGTGTGAAAGCCGTCCTTCACCTAGCTTGTAGGGAACACAAAGTTTCTTTTCAGTTGCAAACTCCATTCCATACATATATATGGGGAGGTACTAGCTCCAACTCGGTTTTACAGTGAAAACTGCAGGAACTTCAAACCGGCACTAGGAAACAGAATGAGAAAGCAGAGAAAAAGTGTCTCCTGCAACCCGTTCCCTTGGTGCTAGATGAACGAACGTCTCTCCACTTGCTCAGTTTTGAGAGATAAGTGTGTGTGAAAGCCGTCCTTCACCTAGCTTGTTGGGAACACAAAGTTTCTTTTCAGTTGCAAACTCCATTCCATACATATATATGGGGAGGTACTAGCTCCAACTCGGTTTTACAGTGAAAACTGCAGGAACTACAAACCGGCACTAGGAAACAGACTGAGAAAGCAGAGAAAAAGTGTCTCCTTCAACCCGTTCCCTTGGTGCTAGATGAACGAACGTCTCTCCACTTGCTCAGTTCTGAGAGATAAGTGTCTGTGAAAGCCGTTCTTCACCTAGCTTATTGGGAACACAAAGTTCCTTTTTTGTTGCAAACCCCATTCCATACATATATATGGGGAGGTACTAGCTCCAACTCGGTTTTACAGTGAAAAATGCAGGAACTTCTTACCGGCACTAGGAAACACACTGAGAAATCAGAGAAAAAGTGTCTCCTGCAACCCATTCCCTTTGTGCTAGATGAACGAAAGTCTCTCCACTTGCTGAGTTCCGAGAGAGAAGTGTGTGTGAAAGCCGTACTTCACCTAGCTTTTTGGGAACACAAAGTTTCTTTTTTGTTGCAAACCCCATTCCATACATATATATTGGGAGGTACTAGCTCCGACTCTGTTTTACAGTGAAAACTGCAGGAACTTCAAACCGGCACTAGGAAACAGACTGAGAAAGCAGAGAAAAAGTGTCTCCTGCAACCCGTTCAATTGGTGCTACATGAACGAACGTTTCTGCACTTGCTTAGTTCCGAGATGTAAGTGTGTGTGAAAGCCGTCCTTCACCTAGCTTGTTGGGAACACAAAGTTTCTTTTCAGTTGCAAACTCCATTCCATACATATATATGGGGAGGTACTAGCTCCAACTCTGTTTTACAGTGAAAACTGCAGGAACTTCCAAACGGCACTAGGAAACAGACTGAGAAAGCAGAGAAAAAGTGTCTCCTGCAACCCGTTTCCTTTGTGCTAGATGAACGTACGTCTCTCCCCTTGCTCAGTTCTGAGAGCTAAGTGTGTGTGAAAGCCGTCCTTCACCAAGCTTGTTGGGAACACAAAGTTCCTTTTCAGTTGCAAACTCCATTCCATACATATATACATGTGGAAGTACTAGCTCCAGCTCGGTTTTACAGTGAAAACGGCTGGAAATTCAAACCGGCACTAGGAAACAGAATGAGAAAGCAGAGAAAAAGTGTCTCCTGCAACCCGTTCCATTGGTGCTAGATGAACGAACGTCTCTCCACTTGCTCAGTTCTGAGAAATAAGTGTGTTTGAAAGCCGTCCTTCACCTAGCTTGTTGGGAACACAAATTTTCTTTTCAGTTGCAAACTCCATTCCATACATATATATGGGGAGGTACTAGCTCCAACTCGCTTTGACAGTGAAAACTGCAGGAACTTCAAACCGGCACTAGGAAACAGACTGAGAAAGCAGAGAAAAATTTTCTCCTGCAACCCGTTCCCTTGGTGCTAGATGAACGAACGTCTCTGCACTTGCTCAGTTCCGAGATGTAAGTGTGTGTGAAAGCCGTCCTTCATCTAGCTTGTTGGGAACACAAAGTTTCTTTTCAGTTGCAATCTCCATTCCATACATATATATGGGGAGGTACTAGCTCCAACTCTGTTTTACAGTGAAAACTGCAGGAACTTCAAAATGGCACTAAGAAACACACTGAGAAAGCAGAGAAAAAGTGTCCCTGCAACCCGTTTCCTTTGTGCTAGATGAACGAACGTCTCTCCACTTGCTCAGTTCTGAGAGCTAAGTGTGTGTGAAAGCCGTACTTCACCAAGCTTGTTGGGAAAACAAAGTTCCTTTTCAGTTGCAAACTCCATTCCATACATATATATATGGGGAAGTACTAGCTCCAACACGGTTTTAGAGTGAAAACTGCAGGAACTTCAAACCGGCATTAGGAAACAGACTGAGAAAGCAGAGAAAAAGTGTCTCCTGCAACCCGTTCCATTGGTGCTAGATGAACGAACGTCTCTCCACTTGCTCAGTTCAGAGAGCTAAGACTGTGTGAAAGCCGTCCTTCACCAAGCTTGTTGGAACACAAAGTTCCTTTTCAGTTGCAAACACCATTCCATACATATATATATGGGGAAGTACAAGCTCCAACTCGGTTTGACAGTGAAAACTGCAGGAACTTCAAACCGGCACTAGGAAACAGACTGAGAAATCAGAGAAAAAGTGTCTCCTACAACCCGTTCCTTGGTGCTAGATGAACGAAAGTCTCTCCACTTGCTCAGTTCCGATAGATAAGTGTGTGTCAAAGCCGTCCTTCACCTAGCTTGTTGGGAACACAAATTCTTTTCAGTTGCAAACTCCATTCCATACAAATATATGGGGAGGTACTAGCTCCAACTCGGTTTGACAGTGAAAACTGCAGGAACTTCAAACCGGCACTAGGAAACAGACTGAGAATGCAGAGAAAAAGTGTCTCCTGCAACCCGTTCCCTTGGTGCTAGATGAACGAACGTCTCTCCACTTGCTCAGTTCTGAGAGATAAGTGTGTGTGAAAGCCGTCCTTCACCTAGCTTGTTGGGAACACAAAGTTTCTTTTCAGTTGCAAACTCCATTCCATACATAAATATATGGGGAAGTACTAGCTCCAACTCGGTTTTACAGTGAAAACGGCTGGAACTTCAAACCGGCACTAGGAAACAGACTGAGAAAGCAGAGAAAAAGTGTCTCCTTCAACCCGTTCCCTTGGTGCTAGATGAACGAACGTCTCTCACTTGCTCAGTTCTGAGAGATAAGTGTGTGTGAAAGCCGTCCTTCACCTAGCTTGTTGGGAACACAAAGTTTCTTTTCAGTTGCAAACTCCATTCCATACATATATATGGGGAGGTACTAGCTCCAACTCGGTTTTACAGTGAAAACTGCAGGAACTTCAAACCGGCACTAGGAAACAGACTGAGAAAGCAGAGAAAAAGTGTCTCCTGCAACCCTTTCCCTTGGTGCTAGATGAACGAACGTCTCTCCACTTGCTCAGTTTTGAGAGATAAGTGTGTGTGAAAGCCGTCCTTCACCTAGCTTGTTGGGAACACAAAGTTTCTTTTCAGTTGCAAACTCCATTCCATACATATATATGGGGAGGTACTAGCTCCAACTCGGTTTTACAGTGAAAACTGCAGGAACTACAAACCGGCACTAGGAAACAGACTGAGAAAGCAGAGAAAAAGTGTCTCCTTCAACCCGTTCCCTTGGTGCTAGATGAACGAACGTCTCTCCACTTGCTCAGTTCTGAGAGATAAGTGTCTGTGAAAGCCGTCCTTCACCTAGCTTATTGGGAACACAAAGTTCCTTTTTTGTTGCAAACCCCATTCCATACATATATATGGGGAGGTACTAGCTCCAACTCGGTTTTACAGTGAAAAATGCAGGAACTTCTTACCGGCACTAGGAAACACACTGAGAAATCAGAGAAAAAGTGTCTCCTGCAACCCATTCCCTTTGTGCTAGATGAACGAAAGTCTCTCCACTTGCTGAGTTCCGAGAGAGAAGTGTGTGTGAAAGCCGTACTTCACCTAGCTTTTTGGGAACACAAAGTTTCTTTTTAGTTGCAAACCCCATTCCATACATATATATTGGGAGGTACTAGCTCCAACTCTGTTTTACAGTGAAAACTGCAGGAACTTCAAACCGGCACTAGGAAACAAACTGAGAAAGCAGAGAAAAAGTGTCTCCTGCAACCCGTTCAATTGGTGCTACATGAACGAACGTTTCTGCACTTGCTTAGTTCCGAGATGTAAGTGTGTGTGAAAGCCGTCCTTCATCTAGCTTGTTGGGAACACAAAGTTTCTTTTCAGTTGCAATCTCCATTCCATACATATATATGGGGAGGTACTAGCTCCAACTCTGTTTTACAGTGAAAACTGCAGGAACTTCCAAACGGCACTAGGAAACAGACTGAGAAAGCAGAGAAAAAGTGTCTCCTGCAACCCGTTTCCTTTGTGCTAGATGAACGTACGTCTCTCCCCTTGCTCAGTTCTGAGAGCTAAGTGTGTGTGAAAGCCGTCCTTCACCAAGCTTGTTGGGAACACAAAGTTCCTTTTCAGTTGCAAACTCCATTCCATACATATATACATGTGGAAGTACTAGCTCCAGCTCGGTTTTACAGTGAAAACGGCTGGAAATTCATACCGGCACTAGGAAACAGAATGAGAAAGCAGAGAATAAGTGTCTCCTGCAACCCGTTCCATTGGTGCTAGATGAACGAACGTCTCTCCACTTGCTCAGTTCTGAGAAATAAGTGTGTTTGAAAGCCGTCCTTCACCTAGCTTGTTGGGAACACAAATTTTCTTTTCAGTTGCAAACTCCATTCCATACATATATATGGGGAGGTACTAGCTCCAACTCGCTTTGACAGTGAAAACTGCAGGAACTTCAAACCGGCACTAGGAAACAGACTGAGAAAGCAGAGAAAAATTGTCTCCTGCAACCCGTTCCCTTGGTGCTAGATGAACGAACATCTCTGCACTTGCTCAGTTCCGAGATGTAAGTGTGTGTGAAAGCCGTCCTTCATCAAGCTTGTTGGGAACACAAAGTTTCTTTTCAGTTGCAATCTCCATTCCATACATATATATGGGGAGGTACTAGCTCCAACTCTGTTTTACAGTGAAAACTGCAGGAACTTCAAAATGGCACTAAGAAACAGACTGATAAAGCAGAGAAAAAGTGTCCCTGCAACCCGTTTCCTTTGTGCTAGATGAACGAACGTCTCTCCACTTGCTCAGTTCTGAGAGCTAAGTGTGTGTGAAAGCCGTACTTCACCAAGCTTGTTGGGAACACAAAGTTCCTTTTCAGTTGCAAACTCCATTCCATACATATATATATGGGGAAGTACTAGCTCCAACACGGTTTTAGAGTGAAAAATGCAGGAACTTTAAACCGGCATTAGGAAACAGACTGAGAAAGCAGAGAAAAAGTGTCTCCTGCAACCCGTTCCATTGGTGCTAGATGAACGAACGTCTCTCCACTTGCTCAGTTCAGAGAGCTAAGACTGTGTGAAAGCCGTCCTTCACCAAGCTTGTTGGAACACAAAGTTCCTTTTCAGATGCAAACTCCATTCCATACATATATATATGGGGAAGTACAAGCTCCAACTCGGTTTGACAGTGAAAACTGCAGGAACTTCAAACCGGCACTAGGAAACAGACTGAGAAATCAGAGAAAAAGTGTCTCCTGCAACCCGTTCCTTGGTGCTAGATGAACGAAAGTCTCTCCACTTGCTCAGTTCCGATAGATAAGTGTGTGTGAAAGCCGTCCTTCACCTAGCTTGTTGGGAACACAAAGATTCTTTTCAGTTGCAAACTCCATTCCATACAAATATATGGGGAGGTACTAGCTCCAACTCGGTTTGACAGTGAAAACTGCAGGAACTTCAAACCGGCACTAGGAAACAGACTGAGAATGCAGAGAAAAAGTGCCTCCTGCAACCCGTTCCCTTGGTGCTAGATGAACGAACGTCTCTCCACTTGCTCAGTTCTGAGAGATAAGTGTGTGTGAAAGCCGTCCTTCACCTAGCTTGTTGGGAACACAAAGTTTCTTTTCAGTTGCAAACTCCATTCCATACATATATATGGGGAGGTACTAGCTCCAACTCTGTTTTACAGTGAAAACTGCAGGAACTTCAAACCGGCAGTAGGAAACAGACTGAGAAAGCCGAGAAAAAGTGTCTCTTGCAACCCGTTCAATTGGTGCTACATGAACGAACGTCTCTCCACTAGCTCAGTTCTGAGAGATAAGTGTGTGTGAAAGCCGTCCTTCAACTAGCATGTTATGAACTCAAAGTTTCTTTTCAGTTGCAAACCCCATTCCATACATATATATGGGGAGGTACTAGCTCCAACTCGGTTTGACAGTGAAAACTGCAGGAACTTCAAACGGGCACTAGGAAACAGACTAACAAAGCAGAGAAAAAGTGTCTCCTGCAACCCGTTCCCTTGGTGCTAGATGAACGAACGTCTCTCCACTTGCTCAGTTCTGAGAGATAAGTGTGTGTGAAAGCAGTCCTTCACCTAGCTTGTAGGGAACACAAAATGTCTTTTCAGTTGCAAACTCCATTCCATACATATATATGGGGAGGTACTAGCTCCAACACGGTTTTACAGAGAAAACTGCTGGAACTTCAAACCGGCACTAGGAAACAGACTGAGAAGGCAGAGAAAAAGTGTCTACTGCAACCCGTTACCTTGGTGCTAGATGAACGAACGTCTCTCCACTTGCTCAGTTCAGAGAGATAAGTGTGTGTGAAAGCCGTCCTTCACCTAGCTTGTTGGGAACACAAAGTTTCTTTTCAGTTGCAAACTCCATTCCATACATATATATGGGGATGTACTAGCTCCAACTCGGTTTTACAGTGAAAACTGCAGGAACTTCAAACAGGCACTAGGAAAAAGACTGAGAAAGCAGAGAAAAAGTGTCTACTGCAACCCGTTCCCTTGGTGCTAGATGAACGAACGTCTCTCCACTTGCTCAGTTCTGAGAGATAAGTGTGTGTGAAAGCCGTCCTTCACCTAGCTTGTTGGGAACACAAAGTTTCTTTTCAGTTGCAAACTCAATTCCATACATATATATGGGGAGGTACTAGCTCCAACTCGGTTTGACAGTGAAAAATGCAGGAACTTCAAACCGGCACTAGGAAACAGACTGAGAAATCAGAGAAAAAGTGTCTCCTGCAACCCGTTCCCTTGGTGCTAGATGAACGAACGTCTCTCCACTTGCTCAGTTCTGAGAGATAAGTGTGTGTGAAAGCCGTACTTCACCTAGCTTGTTGGGAACACAAAGTTTCTTTTCAGTTGCAAACTCCATTCCATACATATATATGGGGAGGTACTAGCTCCAACTCGGCTTCACAGTGAAAACTGCAGGAACTTCAAACCGGCACTAGGAAACAGAATGAGAAAGCAGAGAAAAAGTGTCTACTGCAACGCGTTCCCTTGGTGCTATATGAACGAACGTCTCTCCACTTGCTCAGTTCTGAGAGATAAGTGTCTGTGAAAGCCGTCCTTCAACTAGCATATTGGGAACATAAAGTTTCTTTTTTGTTGCAAACCCCATTCCATACATATATATGGTGAGGTACTAGCTCCAACTCGGTTTTACAGTGAAAAATGCAGGAACTTCAAACCGGCACTAGGAAACAGACTGAGAAATCAGAGAAAAAGTGTCTCCTGCCACCCGTTCCCTTGGTGCTAAATGAACGAAAGTCTCTCCACTTGCTGAGTTCCGAGAGATATGTGTGTGTGAAAGCCGTCCTTCACCAAGCTTGTTGGGAACACAAAGTTCCCTTTCAGTTGCAAACTCCATTCCATACATATATATATGGGGAAGTACTAGCTCAAACTCGGTTTTACAATGAAAACGGCTGGAACTTCAAACCGGCAATAGGAAATAGAATTAGAAAGCAGAGAAAAAGTGTCTCCTGCAAACCGTTCCATTGATGCTTTATGAACGAACGTCTCTCCACTTGCTCAGTTCTGAGAAATAAGTGTGTGTGAAAGCCGTCCTTCACCTAGCTTGTTGGGAACACAAAGTTTGTTTTCAGTTGCAAACCCCATTCCATACATATATATGGGGAGGTACAAGCTCCAACTCGTTTTGACAGTGAAAACTGCAGGAAATTCAATCCGGCACTAGGAAACAGACTGAGAAAGCAGAGAAAAAGTGTCTCCTGCAACCCGTTCCCTTGGTGCTAGATGAACGAACGTCTCTCCACTTGCTCAGTTCTGAGAGATAAGTGTGTGTGAAAGCAGTCCTTCACCTAGCTTGTTGGGAACACAAACTGTCTTTTCAGTTGCAAACTCCATTCCATACATATATATGGGGAGGTACTAGCTCGAACTCGGTTTTACAGTGAAAAATTCAGGAACTTCAAACCGGCACTAGGAAACAGACTGAGAAAGCAGAGAAAAAGTGTCTACTGCAACCCGTTCCCTTGGTGCTAGATGAACGAACGTCTCTCCACTTGCTCAGTTCTGAGAGATAAGTGTGTGTGAAAGCCGTACTTCACCTAGCTTGTTGGGAACACAAAGTTTCTTTTCAGTTGCAAACTCCATTCCATACATATATATGGGGATGTACTAGCTCCAACTCGGTTTTACAGTGAAAACTGAAGGAACTTCAAACCGGCACTAGGAAACAGACTGAAAAAGCAGAGAAAAAGTGTCTCCTGCAACCCGTTTCTTTGTGCTAGATGAACGAACGTCTCTCCACTTGCTCAGTTCTGAGAGATAAGTGTGTGTGAAAGCAGTCCTTCACCTAGCTTGTTGGGAACACAAAGTTTCTTTTCAGTTGCAAACTCCATTCCATACATGTATATGGGGAGGTACAAGCTCCAACTCGGTTTGACAGTGTAAACTGCAGGAACTTCAAACCGACACTAGGAAACAGACTGAGAAAGCAGAGAAAATGTGTCTCCTGCATCCCGTTCCCTTGGTGCTAGATGAACGAACGTCTCTCCACTTACTCAGTTCTGAGAGATAAGTGTGTGTGAAAGCCGTCCTTCACCTAGCTTTTTGGGAAAAGAAAGTTTCTTTTCAGTTGCAAACTCCATTCCATACATATATATGGGGAGGTACTAGCTCCAACCCGGTTTTACAGTGAAAACTGCAGGAACTTCAAACCGGCACTAGGAAACAGACTGAGAAAGCAGAGAAATAGTGTCTCCTGCAACCCTTTCCGTTGTTGCTAGATGAACGAACGTCTCTCCACTTGCTCAGTTCTGAGAGATAAGTGTGTGTGAAAGCCGTCCTTCACCTAGCTTGTTGGGAACACAAAGTTTCTTTTCAGTTGCAAACTCCTTTCCATACATATATATGGGGAGGTACTAGGTCCAACTCGGTTTTACAGTGAAAACTGCAGGAACTTCAAACCGGCACTAGGAAACAGACTGAGAAAGCAGAGAAAAATTGTCTCCTGCAACCCGTTCTCTTGGTGCTAGATGAACGAACGTCTCTCCACTTGCTCAGTTCTGAGAGACAAGTGTGTGTGAAAGTCGTACTTCACCTAGCTTGTTGGGAACACAAAGTTTCTTTTCAGTTGCAAACTCAATTCCATACATGTATATGGGGAGGTACAAGCTCCAAATCGGTTTTACAGTGAAAACTGCAGGAACTTCAAACCGGCACTGGGAAAAATACTGAGAAAGCAGAGAAAAAGCGTCTCCTGAAACCCGTTCCCTTGGTGCTAGATGAACGAACGTCTCTCCACTTGCTCAGTTCCTGAGAGATAAGTGTGTGTGAAAGCCGTACTTCACCTATCTTGTTGGGAACACAAAGTTTCTTTTCAGTTGCAAACTCCATTCCATACATATATAAGGGGAGGTTCTAGCTCCAACTCGGTTTGACAGTGAAAACTGCAGGAACTTCAAACCGGCACTAGGAAACAGACTGAGAAAGCAGAGAAAAAGTGTCTCCTGCAACCCATTCCCTTGGTGCTAGATGAACGAACGTCTCTCCACTTGCTCAGTTCTGATAGATAAGTGTGTGTGAAAGCCGTCCTTCACCTAGCTTGTTGGGAACACAAAGTTTCTTTTCAGTTGCAAACTCCTTTCCATACATATATATGGGGAGGTACTAGCTCCAACTCGGTTTTAGAGTGAAAACTGCAGGAACTTCAAACCGGCACTAGGAAACAGACTGAGAAAGCAGAGAAAAATTGTCTCCTGCAACCCGTTCTCTTGGTGCTAGATGAACGAAAGTCTCTCCACTTGCTCGGTTCTGACAGACAAGTGTGTGTGAAAGTCGTCCTTCACCTTGCTTGTTGGGAACACAAAGTTTCTTTTCAGTTGCAAACTCTATTCCATACATGTATATGGGGAGGTACTAGCTCCAACTCGGTTTTACAGTGAAAACTGCAGGAACTTCAAACCGGCACTGGGAAAAAGACTGAGAAAGCAGAGAAAAAGTGTCCCCTGCAACCCGTTCCCTTGGTGCTAGATGAACGAACGTCTCTCCACTTGCTCAGTTCTGAGAGATAAGTGTGTGTGAAAGCCGTCCTTCACGTAGCTTGTTGGGAACACAAAGTTTCTTTTCAGTTGCAAACTCCATTCCATACATATATATGGGGAGGTACTAGCTCCAAATCGGTTTGACAGTGAAAACTGCAGGAACTTCAAACCGGCACTACGAAACAGACTGAGAAAGCAGAGAAAAAGTGTCTCCTGCAACCCGTTCCCTTGGTGCTAGATGAACGAACGTCTCTCCACTTGCTCAGTTCTGAGAGATAAGTGTGTGTGAAAGCCGTCCTTCACGTAGCTTGTTGGGAACACAAAGATTCTTTTCAGTTGTAAACTCCATTCCATACATATATATGTGGAGGTACTAGCTCCAACTCGGTTTTACAGTGAAAACTGCAGGAACTTCAAACCGGCACAAGGAAACAGACTGAGAAAGCAGAGAAAAAGTGTCACCTGCAAACCGTTCCCTTGGTGCTAGATGAACGAACGTCTCTCCACTTGCTCAGTTCTGAGAGATAAGTGTGTGTGAAAGCCGTCCTTCACTTAGCTTGTTGGGAACACAAAGATTCTTTTCAGTTGTAAACTCCATTCCATACATATATATGGGGAGGTACTAGCTCCAACTCGGTTTTACAGTGAAAACTGCAGGAACTTCAAACCGGCACTAGGAAACAGACTGAGAAAGCAGAGAAAAAGTGTCTCCTGCAACCCGTTCCCTTGGTGCTAGATGAACGAACGTCTCTCCACTTGCTCAGTTCTGAGAGATAAGTGTGTGTGAAAGCCGTCCTTCACCTAGCTTGTTGGGAACACAAAGTTTCTTTTCAGTTGCAAACTCCAATCCTTACATATATATGGGGAGGTACTAGCTCCAACTCGGTTTGACAGTGAAAACTGCAGGAACTTCAAACCGGCACTAGGAAACAGACTGAGAAAGCAGAGAAAAAGTGTCTCCTGCAACCTGTTCCCTTGGTGCTAGATGAACGAACGTCTCTCCACTTGCTCAGTTCTGAGAGATAAGTGTGTGTGAAAGCCGTCCTTCACGTAGCTTGTTGGGAACACAAAGAATCTTTTCAGTTGTAAACTCCATTCCATACATATATATGGGGAGGTACTAGCTCCAACTCGGTTTGACAGTGAAAACTGCAGGAACTTCAAACCGGCAGAAGGAAACAGACTGAGAAAGCAGAGAAAAAGTGTCTCCTGCAACCCGTTCCCTTGGTGCTAGATGAACGAACGTCTCTCCACTTGCTCAGTTCTGAGAGATAATTGTGTGTGAAAGCCGTCCTTCACCTAGCTTGTTGGGAACACAAATTTTCTTTTCAGTTGTAAACTCCATTCCATACATATATATGGGGAGGTACTAGCTCCAACTCGGTTTGACAGTGAAAACTGCAGGAATTTCAAACCGGCACTAGGAAACAGACTGAGAAAGCAGAGAAAAAGTGTCTCCTGCAACCCGTTCCCTTGGTGCTAGATGAACGAACGTCTCTCCACTTGCTCAGTTCTGAGAGATAAGTGTGTGTGAAAGCCGTCCTTCACGTAGCTTGTTGGGAACACAAAGAATCTTTTCAGTTGTAAACTCCATTCCATACATATATATGGGGAGGTACTAGCTCCAACTCGGTTTGACAGTGAAAACTGCAGGAACTTCAAACCGGCAGAAGGAAACAGACTGAGAAAGCAGAGAAAAAGTGTCTCCTGCAACCCGTTCCCTTGGTGCTAGATGAACGAACGTCTCTCCACTTGCTCAGTTCTGAGAGATAATTGTGTGTGAAAGCCGTCCTTCACCTAGCTTGTTGGGAACACAAAGTTTCTTTTCAGTTGTAAACTCCATTCCATACATATATATGGGGAGGTACTAGCTCCAACTCGGTTTTACAGTGAAATCTGCAGGAACTTCAAACCGGCACTAGGAAACAGACTGAGAAAGCAGAGAAAAAGTGTCTCCTGCAACCCGTTCCCTTGGTGCTAGTTGAACGAACGTCTCTCCACTTGCTCAGTTCTGAGAGATAAGTGTGTGTGAAAGCCGTACTTCACATAGCTTTTTGGGAACACAAAGTTTCTTTTTTGTTGCAAACCCCATTCCATACATATATATGGGGATGTACTAGCTCCAACTCGATTTTACAGTGAAAACTGAAGGAACTTCAAAACGACACTAGGAAACAGACTGTGAAAGCAGAGAAAAAGTGTCTCCTGCAACCCGTTCCCTTGGTGCTAGATGAACGAACGTCTCTCCACTTGCTCAGTTCTGAGAGATAAGTGTGTGTGAAAGCAGTACTTCACCTAGCTTGTTGGGAACACAAAGTTTCTTTTCAGTTGCAAACTCCATTCCATACATATATATGGGGAGGTACTAGCTCGAACTCGGTTTTACAGTGAAAAATGCAGGAACTTCAAACCGGCACTAGGAAACAGACTGAGAAAGCAGAGAAAAAGTGTCTACTGCAACCCGTTCCCTTGGTGCTAGATGAACGAACGTCTCTCCACTTGCTCAGTTCTGAGAGATAAGTGTGTGTGAAAGCCGTCCTTCACCTAGCTTGTTGGGAACACAAAGTTTCTTTTCAGTTGCAAACTCCATTCCATACATATATATGGGGATGTACTAGCTCCAACTCGGTTTTACAGTGAAAACTGAAGGAACTTCAAACCGGCACTAGGAAACAGACTGAAAAAGCAGAGAAAAAGTGTCTCCTGCAACCCGTTTCTTTGTGCTAGATGAACGAACGTCTCTCCACTTGCTCAGTTCTGAGAGATAAGTGTGTGTGAAAGCAGTCCTTCACCTAGCTTGTTGGGAACACAAACTTTCTTTTCAGTTGCAAACTCCATTCCATACATGTATATGGGGAGGTACAAGCTCCAACTCGGTTTGACAGTGTAAACTGCAGGAACTTCAAACCGACACTAGGAAACAGACTGAGAAAGCAGAGAAAATGTGTCTCCTGCATCCCGTTCCCTTGGTGCTATATGAACGAACGTCTCTCCACTTACTCAGTTCTGAGAGATAATTGTGTGTGAAAGCCGTCCTTCACCTAGCTTTTTGGGAACAGAAAGTTTCTTTTCAGTTGCAAACTCCATTCCATACATATATATGGGGAGGTACTAGCTACAACCCGGTTTTACAGTGAAAAATGCAGGAACTTCAAACCGGCACTAGGAAACAGACTGAGAAAGCAGAGAAATAGTGTCTCCTGCAACCCTTTCCGTTGTTGCTAGATGAACGAACGTCTCTCCACTTGCTCAGTTCTGAGAGATAAGTGTGTGTGAAAGCCGTCCTTCACCTAGCTTGTTGGTAACACAAAGTATCTTTTCAGTTGCAAACTCCTTTCCATACATATATATGGGGAGGTACTAGCTCCAACTCGGATTTACAGTGAAAACTGCAGGAACTTCAAACCGGCACTAGGAAACAGACTGAGAAAGCAGAGAAAAATAGTCTCCTGCAACCCGTTCTCTTGGTGCTAGATGAACGAACGTCTCTCCACTTGCTCAGTTCTGAGAGACAAGTGTGTGTGAAAGCCGTCCTTCACGTAGCTTGTTGGGAACACAAAGATTCTTTTCAGTTGTAAACTCCATTCCATACATATATATGGGGAGGTACTAGCTCCAACTCGATTTTACAGTGAAAACTGCAGGAACTTCAAACCGGCACAAGGAAACAGACTGAGAAAGCAGAGAAAAAGTGTCTCCTGCAACCCGTTCCCTTGGTGCTAGATGAACGAACGTCTCTCCACTTGCTCAGTTCTGAGAGATAAGTGTGTGTGAAAGCCGTCCTTCACCTAGCTTGTTGGGAACACAAAGTTTCTTTTCAGTTGCAAACTCCTTTCCATACATATATATGGGGAGGTACTAGCTCCAACTCGGTTTTACAGTGAAAACTGCAGGAACTTCAAACCGGCACTGGGAAAAAGACTGAGAAAGCAGAGAAAAAGCGTCTCCTGAAACCCGTTCCCTTGGTGCTAGATGAACGAACGTCTCTCCACTTGCTCAGTTCTGAGAGATAAGTGTGTGTGAAAGCCGTACTTCACATAGCTTGTTGGGAACACAAAGTTTCTTTTCAGTTGCAAACTCCATTCCATACATATATATGGGGAGGTACTAGCTCCAACTCGGTTTGACAGTGAAAACTGCAGGAACTTCAAACCGGCACTAGGAAACAGACTGAGAAAGCAGAGAAAAAGTGTCTCCTGCAAACCGTTCCCTTCGTGCTAGATGAACGAACGTCTCTCCACTTGCTCAGTTCTGAGAGATAAGTGTGTGTGAAAGCCGTCCTTCACCTAGCTTGTTGGGAACACAAAGATTCTTTTCAGTTGCAAACTCCTTTCCATACATATATATGGGGAGGTACTAGCTCCAACTCTGTTTTTCAGTGAAAACTGCAGGAACTTCAAACCGGCACTAGGAAACCGATTGAGAAGCAGAGAAAAAGTGTATCCTGCAACCCGTTCCCTTGGTGCTAGATGAACAAACGTCTCTCCACTTTCTCAGTTCTGAGAGATATGTGTGTGTGAAAGCCGTCCTTCACCTAGCTTGTTGGGAAAACAAAGTTTCTTTTCAGTTGCAAAATGCATTCCATACATATATATGGGTAGGTACTAGCTCCAACTCGGTTTACAGTGAAAACTGCAGGAACTTCAAACCGGCACTAGGAAACAGACTGAGAAAGCAGAGAAAAAGTGTCTCCTGCAACCCGTTCCCTTGGTGCTAGATGAACGAACGTCTCTCCACTTGCTCAGTTCTGAGAGATAAGTGTGTGTGAAAGCCGTCCTTCACCTAGCTTGTTGGGAACACAAAGATTCTTTTCAGTTGCAAACTCCATTCCATACATATATATGGGGAGGTACTACCTCCAACTCGGTTTTACAGTGAAAACTGCAGGAACTTCAAACCGGCACTAGGAAACAGAGTGAGAAATAAGAGAAAAAGTGTCTCCTGCAACCCGTTCCCTTGGTGCTAGATGAACGAACGTCTCTCCACTTGCTCAGTTCTGAGAGATAAGTGTGTGTGAAAGCCGTCCTTCACATAGCTTGCTGCTTACACAAATTTTCTTTTCAGTTGCAAACTCCATTCCATACATATATATGGGGAGGTACTAGCTCCAACTCGATTTTACAGTGAAAACTGCCGGAACTTCAAACCGGCACTAGGAAACAGACTGAGAAAGCAGAGAAAAAGTGTCTCCTGCAACCCGTTCCCTTGGTGCTAGATGAACGAACGTCTCTCCACTTGCTCAGATCTGAGAGATAAGTGTGTGTGAAAGCAGTCCTTCACCTAGCTTGTTGGGAACACAAAGTTTCTTTTCAGTTGCAAACTACATTCCATACATGTATATGGGGAGGTACAAGCTCCAACTCGGTTTGACAGTGTAAACTGAAGGAACTTCAAACCGACACTAGGAAACAGACTGAGAAAGCAGAGAAAATGTGTCTCCTGCAACCCGTTCCCTTGGTGCTAGATGAACGAACGTCTCTCCACTTACTCAGTTCTGAGAGATAAGTGTGTGTGAAAGCCGTCCTTCACCTAGATTTTTGGGAAAAGAAAGTTTCTTTTCAGTTGCAAACTCCATTCCATACATATATATGGGGAGGTACTAGCTCCAACCCGGTTTTACAGTGAAAACTGCAGGAACTTCAAACCGGCACTAGGAAACAAACTGAGAAAGCAGAGAAATAGTGTCTCCTGCAACCCTTTCCGTTGTTGCTAGATGAACGAACGTCTCTCCACTTGCTCAGTTCTGAGAGATAAGTGTGTGTGAAAGCCGTCCTTCACCTAGCTTGTTGGGAACACAAAGTTTCTTTTCAGTTGCAAACTCCTTTCCATACATATATATGGGGAGGTACTAGGTCCAACTCGGTTTTACAGTGAAAACTGCAGGAACTTCAAACCGGCACTAGGAAACAGACTGAGAAAGCAGAGAAAAATTGTCTCCTGCAACCCGTTCTCTTGGTGCTAGATGAACGAACGTCTCTCCACTTGCTCAGTTCTGAGAGACAAGTGTGTGTGAAAGTCGTACTTCACCTAGCTTGTTGGGAACACAAAGTTTCTTTTCAGTTGCAAACTCAATTCCATACATGTATATGGGGAGGTACAAGCTCCAAATCGGTTTTACAGTGAAAACTGCAGGAACTTCAAACCGGCACTGGGAAAAATACTGAGAAAGCAGAGAAAAAGCGTCTCCTGAAACCCGTTCCCTTGGTGCTAGATGAACGAACGTCTCTCCACTTGCTCAGTTCCTGAGAGATAAGTGTGTGTGAAAGCCGTACTTCACCTAGCTTGTTGGGAACACAAAGTTTCTTTTCAGTTGCAAACTCCATTCCATACATATATAAGGGGAGGTACTAGCTCCAACTCGGATTGACAGTGAAAACTGCAGGAACTTCAAACCGGCACTAGGAAACAGACTGAGAAAGCAGAGAAAAAGTGTCTCCTGCAACCCGTTCCCTTGGTGCTAGATGAACGAACGTCTCTCCACTTGCTCAGTTCTGAGAGATAAGTGTGTGTGAAAGCCGTCCTTCACGTAGCTTGTTGGGAACACAAAGATTCTTTTCAGTTGTAAACTCCATTCCATACATATATATGGGGAGGTACTAGCTCCAACTCGGTTTTACAGTGAAAACTGCAGGAACTTCAAACCGGCACAAGGAAACAGACTGAGAAAGCAGAGAAAAAGTGTCTCCTGCAACCCGTTCCCTTGGTGCTAGATGAACGAACGTCTCTCCACTTGCTCAGATCTGAGAGATAAGTGTGTGTGAAAGCAGTCCTTCACCTAGCTTGTTGGGAACACAAAGTTTCTTTTCAGTTGCAAACTACATTCCATACATGTATATGGGGAGGTACAAGCTCCAACTCGGTTTGACAGTGTAAACTGCAGGAACTTCAAACCGACACTAGGAAACAGACTGAGAAAGCAGAGAAAATGTGTCTCCTGCAACCCGTTCCCTTGGTGCTAGATGAACGAACGTCTCTCCACTTACTCAGTTCTGAGAGATAAGTGTGTGTGAAAGCCGTCCTTCACCTAGATTTTTGGGAAAAGAAAGTTTCTTTTCAGTTGCAAACTCCATTCCATACATATATATGGGGAGGTACTAGCTCCAACCCGGTTTTACAGTGAAAACTGCAGGAACTTCAAACCGGCACTAGGAAACAAACTGAGAAAGCAGAGAAATAGTGTCTCCTGCAACCCTTTCCGTTGTTGCTAGATGAACGAACGTCTCTCCACTTGCTCAGTTCTGAGAGATAAGTGTGTGTGAAAGCCGTCCTTCACCTAGCTTGTTGGGAACACAAAGTTTCTTTTCAGTTGCAAACTCCTTTCCATACATATATATGGGGAGGTACTAGGTCCAACTCGGTTTTACAGTGAAAACTGCAGGAACTTCAAACCGGCACTAGGAAACAGACTGAGAAAGCAGAGAAAAATTGTCTCCTGCAACCCGTTCTCTTGGTGCTAGATGAACGAACGTCTCTCCACTTGCTCAGTTCTGAGAGACAAGTGTGTGTGAAAGTCGTCCTTCACCTAGCTTGTTGGGAAAACAAAGTTTCTTTTCAGTTGCAAACTCAATTCCATACATGTATATGGGGAGATACAAGCTCCAAATCGGTTTTACAGTGAAAACTTCAGGAACTTCAAACCGGCACTGGGAAAAATACTGAGAAAGCAGAGAAAAAGCGTCTCCTGAAACCCGTTCCCTTGGTGCTAGATGAACGAACGTCTCTCCACTTGCTCAGTTCCTGAGAGATAAGTGTGTGTGAAAGCCGTACTTCACCTAGCTTGTTGGGAACACAAAGTTTCTTTTCAGTTGCAAACTCCATTCCATACATATATAAGGGGAGGTACTAGCTCCAACTCGGTTTGACAGTGAAAACTGCAGGAACTTCAAACCGGCACTAGGAAACAGACTGAGAAAGCAGAGAAAAAGTGTCTCCTGCAACCCATTCTCTTGGTGCTAGATGAACGAACGTCTCTCCACTTGCTCAGTTCTGAGAGATAAGTGTGTGTGAAAGCCGTCCTTCACCTAGCTTGTTGGGAACACAAAGTTTCTTTTCAGTTGCAAACTCCTTTCCATACATATATATGGGGAGGTACTAGCTCCAACTCGGTTTTAGAGTGAAAACTGCAGGAACTTCAAACCGGCACTAGGAAACAGACTGAGAAAGCAGAGAAAAATTGCCTCCTGCAACCCGTTCTCTTGGTGCTAGATGAACGAAAGTCTCTCCACTTGCTCAGTTCTGACAGACAAGTGTGTGTGAAAGTCGTCCTTCACCTAGCTTGTTGGGAACACAAAGTTTCTTTTCAGTTGCAAACTCTATTCCATATATGTATATGGGGAGGTACTAGCTCCAACTCGGTTTTACAGTGAAAACTGCAGGAACTTCAAACCGGCACTGGGAAAAAGACTGAGAAAGTAGAGAAAAAGTGTCCCCTGCAACCCGTTCCCTTGGTGCTAGATGAACGAACGTCTCTACACTTGCTCAGTTCTGAGAGATAAGTGTGTGTGAAAGCCGTACTTCACCTAGCTTGTTGGGAACACAAAGTTTCTTTTCAGTTGCAAACTCCATTCCATACATATATATGGGGAGGTACTAGCTCCAAATCGGTTTGACAGTGAAAACTGCAGGAACTTCAAACCGGCACTAGGAAACAGACTGAGAAAGCAGAGAAAAAGTGTCTCCTGCAACCCGTTCCCTTGGTGCTAGATGAACGAACGTCTCTCCACTTGCTCAGTTCTGAGAGATAAATGTGTGTGAAAGCCGTCCTTCACCTAGCTTGTTGGGAACACAAAGTTTCTTTTCAGTTGTAAACTCCATTCCATACATATATATGGGGAGGTACAAGCTCCAACTCGGTTTTACAGTGAAAACTGCATGAACTTCAAACCGGCACTAGGAAACAGACTGAGAAAGCAGAGAAAAAGTGTCTCCTGCAACCCGTTCCCTTGGTGCTAGATGAACGAACGTCTCTCCACTTGCTCAGTTCTGAGAGATTAGTGTGTGTGAAAGCCGTCCTTCACCTAGCTTGTTGGGAACACAAAGTTTCTTTTCAGTTGCAAACTCCATTCCTTACATATATATGGGGAGGTACTAGCTCCAACTCGGTTTGACAGTGAAAACTGCAGGAACTTCAAACCGGCACTAGGAAACAGACTGAGAAAGCAGAGAAAAAGTGTCTCCTGCAACCCGTTCCCTTGGTGCTAGATGAACGAACGTCTCTCCACTTGCTCAGTTCTGAGAGATAAGTGTGTGTGAAAGCCGTCCTTCACGTAGCTTGTTGGGAACACAAAGAATCTTTTCAGTTGTAAACTCCATTCCATACATATATATGGGGAGGTACTAGCTCCAACTCGGTTTGACAGTGAAAACTGCAGGAACTTCAAACCGGCAGAAGGAAACAAACTGAGAAAGCAGAGAAAAAGTGTCTCCTGCAACCCGTTCCCTTGGTGCTAGATGAACGAACGTCTCTCCACTTGCTCAGTTCTGAGAGATAATTGTGTGTGAAAGCCGTCCTTCACCTAGCTTGTTGGGAACACAAAGTTTCTTTTCAGTTGTAAACTCCATTCCATACATATATATGGGGAGGTACTAGCTCCAACTCGGTTTGACAGTGAAAACTGCAGGAATTTCAAACCGGCACTAGGAAACAGACTGAGAAAGCAGAGAAAAAGTGTCTCCTGCAACCCGTTCCCTTGGTGCTAGATGAACGAACGTCTCTCCACTTGCTCAGTACTGAGAGGTAAGTGTGTGTGAAAGCCGTCCTTCACGTAGCTTGTTGGGAACACAAAGAATCTTTTCAGTTGTAAACTCCATTCCATACATATATAAGGGGAGGTACTAGCTCCAACTCGGTTTTAGAGTGAAAACTGCAGGAACTTCAAACCGGCACTAGGAAACAGACTGAGAAAGCAGAGAAAAATTGCCTCCTGCAACCCGTTCTCTTGGTGCTAGATGAACGAAAGTCTCTCCACTTGCTCAGTTCTGACAGACAAGTGTGTGTGAAAGCCGTCCTTCACCTAGCTTGTTGGGAACACAAAGTTTCTTTTCAGTTGCAAACTCCTTTCCATACATATATATGGGGAGGTACTAGCTCCAACTCGGTTTTAGAGTGAAAACTGCAGGAACTTCAAACCGGCACTAGGAAACAGACTGAGAAAGCAGAGAAAAATTGCCTCCTGCAACCCGTTCTCTTGGTGCTAGATGAACGAAAGTCTCTCCACTTGCTCAGTTCTGACAGACAAGTGTGTGTGAAAGTCGTCCTTCACCTAGCTTGTTGGGAACACAAAGTTTCTTTTCAGTTGCAAACTCTATTCCATATATGTATATGGGGAGGTACTAGCTCCAACTCGGTTTTACAGTGAAAACTGCAGGAACTTCAAACCGGCACTGGGAAAAAGACTGAGAAAGTAGAGAAAAAGTGTCCCCTGCAACCCGTTCCCTTGGTGCTAGATGAACGAACGTCTCTACACTTGCTCAGTTCTGAGAGATAAGTGTGTGTGAAAGCCGTACTTCACCTAGCTTGTTGGGAACACAAAGTTTCTTTTCAGTTGCAAACTCCATTCCATACATATATATGGGGAGGTACTAGCTCCAAATCGGTTTGACAGTGAAAACTGCAGGAACTTCAAACCGGCACTAGGAAACAGACTGAGAAAGCAGAGAAAAAGTGTCTCCTGCAACCCGTTCCCTTGGTGCTAGATGAACGAACGTCTCTCCACTTGCTCAGTTCTGAGAGATAAATGTGTGTGAAAGCCGTCCTTCACCTAGCTTGTTGGGAACACAAAGTTTCTTTTCAGTTGTAAACTCCATTCCATACATATATATGGGGAGGTACAAGCTCCAACTCGATTTTACAGTGAAAACTGCATGAACTTCAAACCGGCACTAGGAAACAGACTGAGAAAGCAGAGAAAAAGTGTCTCCTGCAACCCGTTCCCTTGGTGCTAGATGAACGAACGTCTCTCCACTTGCTCAGTTCTGAGAGATTAGTGTGTGTGAAAGCCGTCCTTCACCTAGCTTGTTGGGAACACAAAGTTTCTTTTCAGTTGCAAACTCCATTCCTTACATATATATGGGGAGGTACTAGCTCCAACTCGGTTTGACAGTGAAAACTGCAGGAACTTCAAACCGGCACTAGGAAACAGACTGAGAAAGCAGAGAAAAAGTGTCTCCTGCAACCCGTTCCCTTGGTGCTAGATGAACGAACGTCTCTCCACTTGCTCAGTTCTGAGAGATAAGTGTGTGTGAAAGCCGTCCTTCACGTAGCTTGTTGGGAACACAAAGAATCTTTTCAGTTGTAAACTCCATTCCATACATATATATGGGGAGGTACTAGCTCCAACTCGGTTTGACAGTGAAAACTGCAGGAACTTCAAACCGGCAGAAGGAAACAGACTGAGAAAGCAGAGAAAAAGTGTCTCCTGCAACCCGTTCCCTTGGTGCTAGATGAACGAACGTCTCTCCACTTGCTCAGTTCTGAGAGATAATTGTGTGTGAAAGCCGTCCTTCACCTAGCTTGTTGGGAACACAAAGTTTCTTTTCAGTTGTAAACTCCATTCCATACATATATATGGGGAGGTACTAGCTCCAACTCGGTTTGACAGTGAAAACTGCAGGAATTTCAAACCGGCACTAGGAAACAGACTGAGAAAGCAGAGAAAAAGTGTCTCCTGCAACCCGTTCCCTTGGTGCTAGATGAACGAACGTCTCTCCACTTGCTCAGTACTGAGAGGTAAGTGTGTGTGAAAGCCGTCCTTCACGTAGCTTGTTGGGAACACAAAGAATCTTTTCAGTTGTAAACTCCATTCCATACATATATATGGGGAGGTACTAGCTCCAACTCGGTTTTACAGTGAAAACTGCAGGAACTTCAAACCGGCACAAGGAAACAGACTGAGAAAGCAGAGAAAAAGTGTCTCCTGCAAAACGTTCCCTTGGTGCTAGATGAACGAAGGTCTCTCCACTTGCTCAGTTCTGAGAGATAAGTGTGTGTGAAAGCCGTCCTTCACCTAGCTTGTTGGGAACACAAAGTTTCTTTTCAGTTGCAAACTCCATTCCATAAATATATATGGGGATGTACTAGCTCCAACTCGGTTTGACAGTGAAAACTGCAGGAACTTCAAACCGGCACTAGGAAACAGACTGAGAAAGCAGAGAAAAAGTGTCTCCTGCAACCCGTTCCCTTGGTGCTAGATGAACGAACGTCTCTCCACTTGCTCAGTTCTGAGAGATAAGTGTGTGTGAAAGCCGTCCTTCACGTAGCTTGTTGGGAACACAAAGAATCTTTTCAGTTGTAAACTCCATTCCATACATATATATGGGGAGGTACTAGCTCCAACTCGGTTTGACAGTGAAAACTGCAGGAACTTCAAACCGGCAGAAGGAAACAGACTGAGAAAGCAGAGAAAAAGTGTCTCCTGCAACCCGTTCAATTGGTGCTAGATGAACGAACGTCTCTCCACTTGCTCAGTTCTGAGAGATAATTGTGTGTGAAAGCCGTCCTTCACCTAGCTTGTTGGGAACACAAAGTTTCTTTTCAGTTGTAAACTCCATTCCATACATATATATGGGGAGGTACTAGCTCCAACTCGGTTTGACAGTGAAAACTGCAGGAACTTCAAACCGGCACTAGGAAACAGACTGAGAAAGCAGAGAAAAAGTGTCTCCTGCAACCCGTTCCCTTGGTGCTAGATGAACGAACGTCTCTCCACTTGCTCAGTTCTGAGAGATAAGTGTGTGTGAAAGCCGTCCTTCACGTAGCTTGTTGGGAACACAAAGAATCTTTTCAGTTGTAAACTCCATTCCATACATATATATGGGGAGGTACTAGCTCCAACTCGGTTTTACAGTGAAAACTGCAGGAACTTCAAACCGGCACAAGGAAACAGACTGAGAAAGCAGAGAAAAAGTGTCTCCTGCAAAACGTTCCCTTGGTGCTAGATGAACGAACGTCTCTCCACTTGCTCAGTTCTGAGAGATAAGTGTGTGTGAAAGCCGTCCTTCACCTAGCTTGTTGGGAACACAAAGTTTCTTTTCAGTTGCAAACTCCATTCCATAAATATATATGGGGATGTACTAGCTCCAACTCGGTTTGACAGTGAAAACTGCAGGAACTTCAAACCGGCACTAGGAAACAGACTGAGAAAGCCGAGAAAAAGTGTCTCCTGCAACCCGTTCCCTTGGTGCTAGATGAACGAACGTCTCTCCACTTGCTCAGTTCTGAGAGATATATGTGTGTGAAAGCCGTCCTTCACCTAGCTTGTTGGGAACACAAAGTTTCTTTTCAGTTGCAAACTCCATTCCATACATATATATGGGTAGGTACTAGCTCCAACTCGGTTTTACAGTGAAATCTGCAGGAACTTCAAACCCGCACTAGGAAACAGACTGAGAAAGCAGAGAAAAAGTGTCTCCTGCAACCCGTTCCCTTGGTGCTAGATGAACGAACGTCTCTCCACTTGCTCATTTCTGAGAGATAAGTGTGTGTGAAAGCCGGCCTTCACCTAGCTTGTTGGGAACACAAAGTTTCTTTTCAGTTGCAAACTCCATTCCTTACATATATATGGGGATGTACTAGCTCCAACTCGGTTTGACAGTGAAAACTGCAGGAACTTCAAACCGGCACTAGGAAGCAGACTGAGAATGCCGAGAAAAAGTGTCTCCTGCAACCCGTTCCCTTGGTGCTAGTTGAACGAACGTCTCTCCACTTGCTCAGTTCTGAGAGATAAGTGTGTGTGAAAGCCGTACTTCACATAGCTTTTTGGGAACACAAAGTTTCTTTTTTGTTGCAAACCCCATTCCATACATATATATGGGGATGTACTAGCTCCAACTCGATTTTACAGTGAAAACTGAAGGAACTTCAAACCGACACTAGGAAACAGACTGTGAAAGCAGAGAAAAAGTGTCTCCTGCAACCCGTTCCCTTGGTGCTAGATGAACGAACGTCTCTCCACTTGCTCAGTTCTGAGAGATAAGTGTGTGTGAAAGCAGTCCTTCACCTAGCTTGTTGGGAACACAAAGTTTCTTTTCAGTTGCAAACTCCATTCCATACATGTATTTGGGGAGGTACAAGCTCCAACTCGGTTTGACAGTGTAAACTGCAGGAACTTCAAACCGGCACTAGGAAACAGACTGAGAAAGAAGAGAAAAAGTGTCTCCTGCAACCCGTTCCCTTGGTGCTAGATGAACGAACGTCTCTCCACTTACTCAGTTCTGAGAGATAAGTGTGTGTGCAAGCCGTCCTTCACCTAGATTGTTGGGAACAGAAAGTTTCTTTTCAGTTGCAAACTCCATTCCATACATATATATGGGGAGGTACTAGCTCCAAATCGGTTTTACAGTGAAAACTGCAGGAAATTCAAACCGGCACTAGGAAGCAGACTGAGAAAGCCGAGAAAAAGTGTCTCCTGCAACCCGTTCCCTTGGTGCTAGTTGAACGAACGTCTCTCCACTTGCTCAGTTCTGAGAGATAAGTGTGTGTGAAAGCCGTAATTCACATAGCTTTTTGGGAACACAAAGTTTCTTTTTTGTTGCAAACCCCATTCCATACATATATATGGGGATGTACTAGCTCCAACTCGATTTTACAGTGAAAACTGAAGGAACTTCAAACCGACACTAGGAAACAGACTGTGAAAGCAGAGAAAAAGTGTCTCCTGCAACCCGTTCCCTTGGTGCTAGATGAACGAACGTCTCTCCACTTGCTCAGTTCTGAGAGATAAGTGTGTGTGAAAGCAGTCCTTCACCTAGCTTGTTGGGAACACAAAGTTTCTTTTCAGTTGCAAACTCCATTCCATACATGTATTTGGGGAGGTACAAGCTCCAACTCGGTTTGACAGTGTAAACTGAAGGAACTTCAAACCGGCACTAGGAAACAGACTGAGAAAGCAGAGAAAAAGTGTCTCCTGCAACCCGTTCCCTTGGTGCTAGATGAACGAACGTCTCTCCACTTACTCAGTTCTGAGAGATAAGTGTGTGTGCAAGCCGTCCTTCACCTAGATTGTTGGGAACAGAAAGTTTCTTTTCAGATGCAAACTCCATTCCATACATATATATGGGGAGGTACTAGCTCCAAATCGGTTTTACAGTGAAAACTGCAGGAACTTCAAACCGGCACTAGGAAACAGACTGAGAAAGCAGAGAAATAGTGTCTCCTGCAACCCGTTCCCTTGGTGCTAGATGAACGAACGTCTCTCCACTTGCTCAGTTCTGAGAGATATATGTGTGTGAAAGCCGTCCTTCACCTAGCTTGTTGGGAACACAAAGTTTCTTTTCAGTTGCAAATTCCATTCCATACATATATATGGGTAGGAACTATCTCCAACTCGTTTTGACAGTGAAAACTGCAGGAACTTCAAACCGGCACTAGGAAACAGACTGAGAAAGCCGAGAAAAAGTGTCTCCTGCAACCCGTTCCCTTGGTGCTAGATGAACGAACGTCTCTCCACTTGCTCAGTTCTGAGAGATAAGTGTGTGTGAAAGCCGTCCTTCACGTAGCTTGTTGGGAACACAAAGATTCTTTTTTGTTGCAAACCCCATTCCATACATATATATGGGGATGTACTAGCTCCAACTCGATTTTACAGTGAAAACTGAAGGAACTTCAAACCGACACTAGGAAACAGACTGAGAAAGCAGAGAAAAAGTGTCTCCTGCAACCCGTTCCCTTGGTGCTAGATGAACGAACGTCTCTCCACTTGCTCAGTTCTGAGAGATAAGTGTGTGTGAAAGCAGTCCTTCACCTAGCTTGTTGGGAACACAAAGTTTCTTTTCAGTTGCAAACTCCATTCCATACATGTATTTGGGGAGGTACAAGCTCCAACTCGGTTTGACAGTGTAAACTGCAGGAACTTCAAACCGGCACTAGGAAACAGACTGAGAAAGCAGAGAAAAAGTGTCTCCTGCAACCCGTTCCCTTGGTGCTAGATGAACGAACGTCTCTCCACTTACTCAGTTCTGAGAGATAAGTGTGTGTGCAAGCCGTCCTTCACCTAGATTGTTGGGAACAGAAAGTTTCTTTTCAGATGCAAACTCCATTCCATACATATATATGGGGAGGTACTAGCTCCAAATCGGTTTTAAAGTGAAAACTGCAGGAACTTCAAACCGGCACTAGGAAACAGACTGAGAAAGCAGAGAAATAGTGTCTCCTGCAACCCGTTCCGTTGTTGCTAGATGAACGAACGTCTCTCCACTTGCTCAGCTCTGAGAGATAAGTGTGTTTGAAAGCCGTCCTTCACCTAGCTTTTTGGGAACAGAAAGTTTCTTTTCAGTTGCAAACTCCATTCCATACATATATATGGGGAGGTACTAGCTACAACCCGGTTTTACAGTGAAAAATGCAGGAACTTCAAACCGGCACTAGGAAACAGACTGAGAAAGCAGAGAAATAGTGTCTCCTGCAACCCTTTCCGTTGTTGCTAGATGAACGAACGTCTCTCCACTTGCTCAGTTCTGAGAGATAAGTGTGTGTGAAAGCCGTACTTCACCTAGCTTGTTGGGAACACAAAGTATCTTTTCAGTTGCAAACTCCTTTCCATACATATATATGGGGAGGTACTAGCTCCAACTCGGTTTCACAGTGAAAACTGCAGGAACTTCAAACCGGCACTAGGAAACAGACAGAGAAAGCAGAGAAAAATAGTCCCCTGCAACCCGTTCTCTTGGTGCTAGATGAACGAACGTCTCTCCACTTGCTCAGTTCTGAGAGACAAATGTGTGTGAAAGTCGTCCTTCACCTAGCTTGTTGGGAACACAAAGTTTCTTTTCAGTTGCAAACTCTATTCCATACATGTATATGGAGAGGTACTAGCTCCAACTCGGTTTTACAGTGAAAACTGCAGGAACTTCAAACCGGCACTGGGAAAAAGACTGAGAAAGCAGAGAAAAGCGTCTCCTGCAACCCGTTTCCTTGGTGCTAGATGAACGAAAGTCTCTCCACTTGCTCAGTTCTGAGAGATAAGTGTGTGTGAAAGCCGTACTTCACCTAGCTTGTTGGGAACACAAAGTTTCTTTTCAGTTGCAAACTCCATTCCATACATATATATGGGGAGGTACTAGCTCCAACTCGGTTTTACCGTGAAAACTGCAGGAACTTCAAACCGGCACTAGGAAACAGACTGAGAAAGCAGAGAAAAAGTGTCTCCTGCAACCCGTTCCCTTGGTGCTAGATGAACGAACGTCTCTCCACTTGCTCAGTTCTGAGAGATAAGTGTGTGTGAAAGCCGTCCTTCACGTAGCTTGTTGGGAACACAAAGATTCTTTTCAGTTGTAAACTCCATTCCATACATATATATGGGGAGGTACTAGCTCCAACTCGGTTTTACAGTGAAAACTGCAGGAACTTCAAACCGGCACAAGGAAACAGACTGAGAAAGCAGAGAAAAATTGTCTCCTGCAACCCGTTCTCTTGGTGCTAGATGAACGAACGTCTCTCCACTTGCTCAGTTCTGAGAGACAAGTGTGTGTGAAAGTCGTCCTTCACCTAGCTTGTTGGGAACACAAAGTTTCTTTTCAGTTGCAAACTCTATTCCATACATGTATATGGGGAGTTACTAGCTCCAACTCGGTTTTACAGTGAAAACTGCAGGAACTTCAAACCGGCACTAGGAAACAGACTGAGAAAGCAGAGAAAATGTGTCTCCTGCAACCCGTTCCCTTGGTGCTAGATGAACGAACGTCTCTCCACTTGCTCAGTTCTGAGAGATAAGTGTGTGTGAAAGCCGTTCTTCACCTAGCTTGTTGGGAACACAAAGTTTCTTTTCAGTTGCAAACTCCATTCCAAACATATATATGGGGAGGTACTACCTCCAACTCGGTTTAAGAGTGAAAACTGCAGGAACTTCAAACCGGCACTAGGAAACAGACTGAGAAAGCAGAGAAAAAGTGTCTCCTGCAAACCGTTCCCTTCGTGCTAGATGAACGAACGTCTCTCCACTTGCTCAGTTCTGAGAGATAAGTGTGTGTGAAAGCCGTCCTTCACCTAGCTTGTTGGGAACACAAAGATTCTTTTCAGTTGCAAACTCCTTTCCATACATATATATGGGGAGGTACTAGCTCCAACTCTGTTTTTCAGTGAAAACTGCAGGAACTTCAAACCGGCACTAGGAAACAGATTGAGAAGCAGAGAAAAAGTGTATCCTGCAACCCGTTCCCTTGGTGCTAGATGAACAAACGTCTCTCCACTTTCTCAGTTCTGAGAGATATGTGTGTGTGAAAGCCGTCCTTCACCTAGCTTGTTGGGATAACAAAGTTTCTTTTCAGTTGCAAAATGCATTCCATACATATATATGGGTAGGTACTAGCTCCAACTCGGTTTACAGTGAAAACTGCAGGAACTTCAAACCGGCACTAGGAAACAGACTGAGAAAGCAGAGAAAAAGTGTCTCCTGCAAACCGTTCCCTTGGTGCTAGATGAACGAACGTCTCTCCACTTGCTCAGTTCTGAGAGATAAGTGTGTGTGAAAGCCGTCCTTCACCTAGCTTGTTGGGAACACAAAGATTCTTTTCAGTTGCAAACTCCATTCCATACATATATATGGGGAGGTACTAGCTCCAACTCGGTTTTGCAGTGAAAACTGCAGGAAATTCAAACCGGCACTAGGAAACAGACTGAGAAAGCAGAGAAAAAGTGTCTCATGCAACCCGTTCCCTTGGTGCTAGATGAACGAACGTCTCTCCACTTGCTCAGTTCTGAGAGATAAGTGTGTGTGAAAGCCGTACTTCACCTAGCTTGTTGGGAACACAAAGTTTCTTTTCAGTTGCAAACTCCATTCCAAACATATATATGGGGAGGTACTACCTCCAACTCGGTTTAAGAGTGAAAACTGCAGGAACTTCAAACCGGCACTAGGAAACAGACTGAGAAAGCAGAGAAAAAGTTTCTCCTGCAAACCGTTCCCTTCGTGCTAGATGAACGAACGTCTCTCCACTTGCTCAGTTCTGAGAGATAAGTGTGTGTGAAAGCCGTCCTTCACCTAGCTTGTTGGGAACACAAAGATTCTTTTCAGTTGCAAACTCCTTTCCATACATATATATGGGGAGGTACTAGCTCCAACTCTGTTTTTCAGTGAAAACTGCAGGAACTTCAAACCGGCACTAGGAAACAGATTGAGAAGCAGAGAAAAAGTGTATCCTGCAACCCGTTCCCTTGGTGCTAGATGAACAAACGTCTCTCCACTTTCCCAGTTCTGAGAGATATGTGTGTGTGAAAGCCGTCCTTCACCTAGCTTGTTGGGAAAACAAAGTTTCTTTTCAGTTGCAAAATGCATTCCATACATATATATGGGTAGGTACTAGCTCCAACTCGGTTTACAGTGAAAACTGCAGGAACTTCAAACCGGCACTAGGAAACAGACTGAGAAAGCAGAGAAAAAGTGTCTCCTGCAACCCGTTCCCTTGGTGCTAGATGAACGAACGTCTCTCCACTTTCTCAGTTCTGAGAGATAAGTGTGTGTGAAAGCCGTCCTTCACCTAGCTTGTTGGGAACACAAAGATTCTTTTCAGTTGCAAACCCCATTCCATACATATATATGGGGAGGTACTACCTCCAACTCGGTTTTACAGTGAAAACTGCAGGAACTTCAAACCGGCACTAGGAAACAGAGTGAGAAAGAAGAGAAAAAGTGTCTCCTGCAACCCGTTCCCTTGGTGCTAGATGAACGAACGTCTCTCCACTTGCTCAGTTCTGAGAGATAATTGTGTGTGAAAGCCGTCCTTCACATAGCTTGCTGCTTACACAAAGTTTCTTTTCAGTTGCAAACTCCATTCCATACATATATATGGGGAGGTACTAGCTCCAACTCGGTTTTACAGTGAAAACTGCAGGAACTTCAAACCGGCACTAGGAAACAGACTGAGAAAGCAGAGAAATAGTGTCTCCTGCAACCCGTTCCCTTGGTGCTAGATGAACGAACGTCTCTCCACTTGCTCAGATCTGAGAGATAAGTGTGTGTGAAAGCAGTCCTTCACCTAGCTTGTTGGGAACACAAAGTTTCTTTTCAGTTGCAAACTACATTCCATACATGTATATGGGGAGGTACAAGCTCCAACTCGGTTTGACAGTGTAAACTGCAGGAACTTCAAACCGACACTAGGAAACAGACTGAGAAAGCAGAGAAAATGTGTCTCCTGCAACCCGTTCCCTTGGTGCTAGATGAACGAACGTCTCTCCACTTACTCAGTTCTGAGAGATAAGTGTGTGTGAAAGCCGTCCTTCACCTAGATTTTTGGGAAAAGAAAGTTTCTTTTCAGTTGCAAACTCCATTCCATACATATATATGGGGAGGTACTAGCTCCAACCCGGTTTTACAGTGAAAACTGCAGGAACTTCAAACCAGCACTAGGAAACAAACTGAGAAAGCAGAGAAATAGTGTCTCCTGCAACCCTTTCCGTTGTTGCTAGATGAACGAACGTCTCTCCACTTGCTCAGTTCTGAGAGATAAGTGTGTGTGAAAGCCGTCCTTCACCTAGCTTGTTGGGAACACAAAGTTTCTTTTCAGTTGCAAACTCCTTTCCATACATATATATGGGGAGGTACTAGGTCCAACTCGGTTTTACAGTGAAAACTGCAGGAACTTCAAACCGGCACTAGGAAACAGACTGAGAAAGCAGAGAAAAATTGTCTCCTGCAACCCGTTCTCTTGGTGCTAGATGAACGAACGTCTCTCCACTTGCTCAGTTCTGAGAGACAAGTGTGTGTGAAAGTCGTACTTCACCTAGCTTGTTGGGAACACAAAGTTCCTTTTCAGTTGCAAACTCTATTCCATACATGTATATGGGGAGGTACAAGCTCCAACTCGGTTTTACAGTGAAAACTGCAGGAACTTCAAACCGGCACTGGGAAAAATACTGAGAAAGCAAAGAAAAAGCGTCTCCTGAAACCCGTTCCCTTGGTGCTAGATGAACGAACGTCTCTCCACTTGCTCAGTTCTGAGAGATAAGTGTGTGTGAAAGCCGTACTTCACCTAGCTTGTTGGGAACACAAAGTTTCTTTTCAGTTGCAAACTCCATTCCATACATATATATGGGGAGGTACTAGCTCCAACTCGGTTTGACAGTGAAAACTGCAGGAACTTCAAACCGGCACTAGGAAACAGACTGAGAAAGCAGAGAAAAAGTGTCTCCTGCAACCCGTTCCCTTGGTGCTAGATGAACGAACGTCTCTCCACTTGCTCAGTTCTGAGAGATAAGTGTGTGTGAAAGCCGTACTTCACCTAGCTTGTTGGGAACACAAAGTTTCTTTTCAGTTGCAAACTCCTTTCCATACATATATATGGGGAGGTACTAGCTCCAACTCGGTTTTACAGTGAAAACTGCAGGAACTTCAAACCGGCACTAGGAAACAGACTGAGAAAGCAGAGAAAAATTGTCTCCTGCAACCCGTTCTCTTGGTGCTAGATGAACGAACGTCTCTCCACTTGCTCAGTTCTGACAGACAAGTGTGTGTGAAAGTCGTCCTTCACCTAGCTTGTTGGGAACACAAAGTTTCTTTTCAGTTGCAAACTCTATTCCATACATGTATATGGGGAGGTACTAGCTCCAACTCGGTTTTACAGTGAAAACTGCAGGAACTTCAAACCGGCACTGGGAAAAAGACTGAGAAAGCAGAGAAAAAGTGTCCCCTGCAACCCGTTCCCTTGGTGCTAGATGAACGAACGTCTCTCCACTTGCTCAGTTCTGAGAGATAAGTGTGTGTGAAAGCCGTACTTCACCTAGCTTGTTGGGAACACAAAGTTTCTTTTCAGTTGCAAACTCCATTCCATACATATATATGGGGAGGTACTAGCTCCAAATCGGTTTGACAGTGAAAACTGCAGGAACTTCAAACCGGCACTAGGACACAGACTGAGAAAGCAGAGAAAAAGTGTCTCCTGCAAACCGTTCCCTTCGTGCTAGATGAACGAACGTCTCTCCACTTGCTCAGTTCTGAGAGATAAGTGTGTGTGAAAGCCGTACTTCACCTAGCTTGTTGGGAACACAAAGATTCTTTTCAGTTGCAAACTCCTTTCCATACATATATATGGGGAGGTACTAGCTCCAACTCTGTTTTTCAGTGAAAACTGCAGGAACTTCAAACCGGCACTAGGAAACAGATTGAGAAGCAGAGAAAAAGTGTATCCTGCAACCCGTTCCCTTGGTGCTAGATGAACAAACGTCTCTCCACTTTCTCAGTTCTGAGAGATATGTGTGTGTGAAAGCCGTCCTTCACCTAGCTTGTTGGGAAAACAAAGTTTCTTTTCAGTTGCAAAATGCATTCCATACATATATATGGGTAGGTACTAGCTCCAACTCGGTTTACAGTGAAAACTGCAGGAACTTCAATCCGGCACTAGGAAACAGACTGAGAAAGCAGAGAAAAAGTGTCTCCTGCAACCCGTTCCCTTGGTGCTAGATGAACGAACGTCTCTCCACTTGCTCAGTTCTGAGAGATATGTGTGTGTGAAAGCCGTCCTTCACCTAGCTTGTTGGGAACACAAAGATTCTTTTCAGTTGCAAACTCCATTCCATACATATATATGGGGAGGTACTAGCTCCAACTCGGTTTTGCAGTGAAAACTGCAGGAAATTCAAACCGGCACTAGGAAACAGACTGAGAAAGCAGAGAAAAATGTCTCATGCAACCCGTTCCCTTGGTGCTAGATGAACGAACGTCTCTCCACTTGCTCAGTTCTGAGAGATAAGTGTGTGTGAAAGCCGTACTTCACCTAGCTTGTTGGGAACACAAAGTTTCTTTTCAGTTGCAAACTCCATTCCAAACATATATATGGGGAGGTACTACCTCCAACTCGGTTTAAGAGTGAAAACTGCAGGAACTTCAAACCGGCACTAGGAAACAGACTGAGAAAGCAGAGAAAAAGTGTCTCCTGCAAACCGTTCCCTTCGTGCTAGATGAACGAACGTCTCTCCACTTGCTCAGTTCTGAGAGATAAGTGTGTGTGAAAGCCGTCCTTCACCTAGCTTGTTGGGAACACAAAGATTCTTTTCAGTTGCAAACTCCTTTCCATACATATATATGGGGAGGTACTAGCTCCAACTCTGTTTTTCAGTGAAAACTGCAGGAACTTCAAACCGGCACTAGGAAACAGATTGAGAAGCAGAGAAAAAGTGTATCCTGCAACCCGTTCCCTTGGTGCTAGATGAACAAACGTCTCTCCACTTTCCAAGTTCTGAGAGATATGTGTGTGTGAAAGCCGTCCTTCACCTAGCTTGTTGGGAAAACAAAGTTTCTTTTCAGTTGCAAAATGCATTCCATACATATATATGGGTAGGTACTAGCTCCAACTCGGTTTACAGTGAAAACTGCAGGAACTTCAAACCGGCACTAGGAAACAGACTGAGAAAGCAGAGAAAAAGTGTCTCCTGCAACCCGTTCCCTTGGTGCTAGATGAACGAACGTCTCTCCACTTTCTCAGTTCTGAGAGATAATTGTGTGTGAAAGCCGTCCTTCACCTAGCTTGTTGGGAACACAAAGATTCTTTTCAGTTGCAAACTCCATTCCATACATATATATGGGGAGGTACTACCTCCAACTCGGTTTTACAGTGAAAACTGCAGGAACTTCAAACCGCCACTAGGAAACAGAGTGAGAAAGAAGAGAAAAAGTGTCTCCTGCAACCCGTTCCCTTGGTGCTAGATGAACGAACGTCTCTCCACTTGCTCAGTTCTGAGAGATAATTGTGTGTGAAAGCCGTCCTTCACATAGCTTGCTGCTTACACAAAGTTTCTTTTCAGTTGCAAACTCCATTCCATACATATATATGGGGAGGTACTAGCTCCAACTCGGTTTTACAGTGAAAACTGCAGGAACTTCAAACCGGCACTAGGAAACAGACTGAGAAAGCAGAGAAATAGTGTCTCCTGCAACCCGTTCCCTTGGTGCTAGATGAACGAACGTCTCTCCACTTGCTCAGATCTGAGAGATAAGTGTGTGTGAAAGCAGTCCTTCACCTAGCTTGTTGGGAACACAAAGTTTCTTTTCAGTTGCAAACTACATTCCATACATGTATATGGGGAGGTACAAGCTCCAACTCGGTTTGACAGTGTAAACTGCAGGAACTTCAAACCGACACTAGGAAACAGACTGAGAAAGCAGAGAAAATGTGTCTCCTGCAACCCGTTCCCTTGGTGCTAGATGAACGAACGTCTCTCCACTTACTCAGTTCTGAGAGATAAGTGTGTGTGAAAGCCGTCCTTCACCTAGCTTGTTGGGAACACAAAGTTTCTTTTCAGTTGCAAACTCCTTTCCATACATATATATGGGGAGGTACTAGGTCCAACTCGGTTTTACAGTGAAAACTGCAGGAACTTCAAACCGGCACTAGGAAACAGACTGAGAAAGCAGAGAAAAATTGTCTCCTGCAACCCGTTCTCTTGGTGCTAGATGAACGAACGTCTCTCCACTTTCTCAGTTCTGAGAGACAAGTGTGTGTGAAAGTCGTACTTCACCTAGCTTGTTGGGAACACAAAGTTCCTTTTCAGTTGCAAACTCTATTCCATACATGTATATGGGGAGGTACAAGCTCCAACTCGGTTTTACAGTGAAAACTGCAGGAACTTCAAACCGGCACTGGGAAAAATACTGAGAAAGCAAAGAAAAAGCGTCTCCTGAAACCCGTTCCCTTGGTGCTAGATGAACGAACGTCTCTCCACTTGCTCAGTTCTGAGAGATAAGTGTGTGTGAAAGCCGTACTTCAACTAGCTTGTTGGGAACACAAAGTTTCTTTTCAGTTGCAAACTCCATTCCATACATATATATGGGGAGGTACTAGCTCCAACTCGGTTTGACAGTGAAAACTGCAGGAACTTCAAACCGGCACTAGGAAACAGACTGAGAAAGCAGAGAAAAAGTGTCTCCTGCAACCAGTTCCCTTGGTGCTAGATGAACGAACGTCTCTCCACTTGCTCAGTTGTGAGAGATAAGTGTGTGTGAAACCCGTCCTTCACCTAGCTTGTTGGGAACACAAAGTTTCTTTTCAGTTGCAAACTCCATTCCATACATATATATGGGGAGGTACTAGCTCCAACTCGGTTTTACAGTGAAAACTGCAGGAACTTCAAACCGGCACTAGGAAACAGACTGAGAAAGCAGAGAAAAATTGTCTCCTGCAACCCGTTCTCTTGGTGCTAGATGAACGAACGTCTCTCCACTTGCTCAGTTCTGACAGACAAGTGTGTGTGAAAGTCGTCCTTCACCTAGCTTGTTGGGAACACAAAGTTTCTTTTCAGTTGCAAACTCTATTCCATACATGTATATGGGGAGGTACTAGCTCCAACTCGGTTTTACAGTGAAAACTGCAGGAACTTCAAACCGGCACTGGGAAAAAGACTGAGAAAGCAGAGAAAAAGTGTCCCCTGCAACCCGTTCCCTTGGTGCTAGATGAACGAACGTCTCTCCACTTGCTCAGTTCTGAGAGATAAGTGTGTGTGAAAGCCGTACTTCACCTAGCTTGTTGGGAACACAAAGTTTCTTTTCAGTTGCAAACTCCATTCCATACATATATATGGGGAGGTACTAGCTCCAAATCGGTTTGACAGTGAAAACTGCAGGAACTTCAAACTGGCACTAGGACACAGACTGAGAAAGCAGAGAAAAAGTGTCTCCTGCAAACCGTTCCCTTCGTGCTAGTTGAACGAACGTCTCTCCACTTGCTCAGTTCTGAGAGATAAGTGTGTGTGAAAGCCGTCCTTCACCTAGCTTGTTGGGAACACAAAGATTCTTTTCAGTTGCAAACTCCTTTCCATACATATATATGGGGAGGTACTAGCTCCAACTCTGTTTTTCAGTGAAAACTGCAGGAACTTCAAACCGGCACTAGGAAACAGATTGAGAAGCAGAGAAAAAGTGTATCCTGCAACCCGTTCCCTTGGTGCTAGATGAACAAACGTCTCTCCACTTTCTCAGTTCTGAGAGATATGTGTGTGTGAAAGCCGTCCTTCACCTAGCTTGTTGGGAAAACAAAGTTTCTTTTCAGTTGCAAAATGCATTCCATACATATATATGGGTAGGTACTAGCTCCAACTCGGTTTACAGTGAAAACTGCAGGAACTTCAATCCGGCACTAGGAAACAGACTGAGAAAGCAGAGAAAAAGTGTCTCCTGCAACCCGTTCCCTTGGTGCTAGATGAACGAACGTCTCTCCACTTGCTCAGTTCTGAGAGATAAGTGTGTGTGAAAGCCGTCCTTCACCTAGCTTGTTGGGAACACAAAGATTCTTTTCAGTTGCAAACTCCATTCCATACATATATATGGGGAGGTACTAGCTCCAACTCGGTTTTGCAGTGAAAACTGCAGGAAATTCAAACCGGCACTAGGAAACAGACTGAGAAAGCAGAGAAAAAGTGTCTCATGCAACCCGTTCCCTTGGTGCTAGATGAACGAACGTCTCTCCACTTGCTCAGTTCTGAGAGATAAGTGTGTGTGAAAGCCGTACTTCACCTAGCTTGTTGGGAACACAAAGTTTCTTTTCAGTTGCAAACTCCATTCCAAACATATATATGGGGAGGTACTACCTCCAACTCGGTTTAAGAGTGAAAACTGCAGGAACTTCAAACCGGCACTAGGAAACAGACTGAGAAAGCAGAGAAAAAGTGTCTCCTGCAAACCGTTCCCTTCGTGCTAGATGAACGAACGTCTCTCCACTTGCTCAGTTCTGAGAGATAAGTGTGTGTGAAAGCCGTCCTTCACCTAGCTTGTTGAGAACACAAAGATTCTTTTCAGTTGCAAACTCCTTTCCATACATATATATGGGGAGGTACTAGCTCCAACTCTGTTTTTCAGTAAAAACTGCAGGAACTTCAAACCGGCACTAGGAAACAGATTGAGAAGCAGAGAAAAAGTGTATCCTGCAACCCGTTCCCTTGGTGCTAGATGAACAAACGTCTCTCCACTTTCCCAGTTCTGAGAGATATGTGTGTGTGAAAGCCGTCCTTCACCTAGCTTGTTGGGAAAACAAAGTTTCTTTTCAGTTGCAAAATGCATTCCATACATATATATGGGTAGGTACTAGCTCCAACTCGGTTTACAGTGAAAACTGCAGGAACTTCAAACCGGCACTAGGAAACAGACTGAGAAAGCAGAGAAAAAGTGTCTCCTGCAACCCGTTCCCTTGGTGCTAGATGAACGAACGTCTCTCCACTTTCTCAGTTCTGAGAGATAAGTGTGTGTGAAAGCCGTCCTTCACCTAGCTTGTTGGGAACACAAAGATTCTTTTCAGTTGCAAACTCCATTCCATTCATATATATGGGGAGGTACTACCTCCAACTCGGTTTTACAGTGAAAACTGCAGGAACTTCAAACCGGCACTAGGAAACAGAGTGAGAAAAAAGAGAAATAGTGTCTCCTGCAACCCGTTCCCTTGGTGCTAGATGAACGAACGTCTCTCCACTTGCTCAGTTCTGAGAGATAATTGTGTGTGAAAGCCGTCCTTCACATAGCTTGCTGCTTACACAAAGTTTCTTTTCAGTTGCAAACTCCATTCCATACATATATATGGGGAGGTACAAGCTCCAACTCGGTTTTACAGTGAAAACTGCAGGAACTTCAAACCGGCACTAGGAAACAGACTGAGAAAGCAGAGAAATAGTGTCTCCTGCAACCCGTTCCCTTGGTGCTAGATGAACGAACGTCTCTCCACTTGCTCAGATCTGAGAGATAAGTGTGTGTGAAAGCAGTCCTTCACCTAGCTTGTTGGGAACACAAAGTTTCTTTTCAGTTGCAAACTACATTCCATACATGTATATGGGGAGGTACAAGCTCCAACTCGGTTTGACAGTGTAAACTGCAGGAACTTCAAACCGACACTAGGAAACAGACTGAGAAAGCACAGAAAATGTGTCTCCTGCAACCCGTTCCCTTGGTGCTAGATGAACGAACGTCTCTCCACTTACTCAGTTCTGAGAGATAAGTGTGTGTGAAAGCCGTCCTTCACCTAGATTTTTGGGAAAAGAAAGTTTCTTTTCAGTTGCAAACTCCATTCCATACATATATATGGGGAGGTACTAGGTCCAACTCGGTTTTACAGTGAAAACTGCAGGAACTTCAAACCAGCACTAGGAAACAAACTGAGAAAGCAGAGAAATAGTGTCTCCTGCAACCCTTTCCGTTGTTGCTAGATGAACGAACGTCTCTCCACTTGCTCAGTTCTGAGAGATAAGTGTGTGTGAAAGCCGTCCTTCACCTAGCTTGTTGGGAACACAAAGTTTCTTTTCAGTTGCAAACTCCTTTCCATACATATATATGGGGAGGTACTAGGTCCAACTCGGTTTTACAGTGAAAACTGCAGGAACTTCAAACCGGCACTAGGAAACAGACTGAGAAAGCAGAGAAAAATTGTCTCCTGCAACCCGTTCTCTTGGTGCTAGATGAACGAACGTCTCTCCACTTGCTCAGTTCTGAGAGACAAGTGTGTGTGAAAGTCGTACTTCACCTAGCTTGTTGGGAACACAAAGTTCCTTTTCAGTTGCAAACTCTATTCCATACATGTATATGGGGAGGTACAAGCTCCAACTCGGTTTTACAGTGAAAACTGCAGGAACTTCAAACCGGCACTGGGAAAAATACTGAGAAAGCAAAGAAAAAGCGTCTCCTGAAACCCGTTCCCTTGGTGCTAGATGAACGAACGTCTCTCCACTTGCTCAGTTCTGAGAGATAAGTGTGTGTGAAAGCCGTACTTCACCTAGCTTGTTGGGAACACAAAGTTTCTTTTCAGTTGCAAACTCCATTCCATACATATATATGGGGAGGTACTAGCTCCAACTCGGTTTGACAGTGAAAACTGCAGGAACTTCAAACCGGCACTAGGAAACAGACTGAGAAAGCAGAGAAAAAGTGTCTCCTGCAACCCGTTCCCTTGGTGCTAGATGAACGAACGTCTCTCCACTTGCTCAGTTCTGAGAGATAAGTGTGTGTGAAAGCCGTACTTCACCTAGCTTGTTGGGAACACAAAGTTTCTTTTCAGTTGCAAACTCCTTTCCATACATATATATGGGGAGGTACTAGCTCCAACTCGGTTTTACAGTGAAAACTGCAGGAACTTCAAACCGGCACTAGGAAACAGACTGAGAAAGCAGAGAAAAATTGTCTCCTGCAACCCGTTCTCTTGGTGCTAGATGAACGAACGTCTCTCCACTTGCTCAGTTCTGACAGACAAGTGTGTGTGAAAGTCGTCCTTCACCTAGCTTGTTGGGAACACAAAGTTTCTTTTCAGTTGCAAACTCTATTCCATACATGTATATGGGGAGGTACTAGCTCCAACTCGGTTTTACAGTGAAAAATGCAGGAACTTCAAACCGGCACTGGGAAAAAGACTGAGAAAGCAGAGAAAAAGTGTCCCCTGCAACCCGTTCCCTTGGTGCTAGATGAACGAACGTCTCTCCACTTGCTCAGTTCTGAGAGATAAGTGTGTGTGAAAGCCGTACTTCACCTAGCTTGTTGGGAACACAAAGTTTCTTTTCAGTTGCAAACTCCATTCCATACATATATATGGGGAGGTACTAGCTCCAAATCGGTTTGACAGTGAAAACTGCAGGAACTTCAAACCGGCACTAGGACACAGACTGAGAAAGCAGAGAAAAAGTGTCTCCTGCAACCCGTTCCCTTGGTGCTAGATGAACGAACGTCTCTCCACTTGCTCAGTTCTGAGAGATAAGTGTGTGTGAAAGCCGTACTTCACATAGCTTGTTGGGAACACAAAGTTTCTTTTCAGTTGCAAACTCCATTCCATACATATATATGGGTATGTACTAGCTCCAAATCGGTTTGACAGTGAAAACTGCAGGAACTTCAAACCGGCACTAGGAAACAGACTGAGAAAGCCGAGAAAAAGTGTATCCTGCAACCGGTTCCCTTGGTGCTAGATGAACGAACGTCTCTCCACTTACTCAGTTCTGAGAGATAATTGTGTGTGAAAGCCGTCCTTCACCTAGCTTGTTGGGAACAAAAAGTTTCTTTTCAGTTGCAAACTCCATTCCATACATATATATGGGGAGGTACTAGCTCCAGCTCGGTTTTACAGTGAAAACTGCAGGAACTTCAAACCGGCACTAGGAAACAGACTGAGAAAGCAGAGAAAAATTGTCTCCTGCAACCCGTTCTCTTGGTGCAAGATGAACGAACGTCTCTCCACTTGCTCAGTTCTGAGAGATAAATGTGTGTGAAAGCCGTCCTTCACCTAGCTTGTTGGGAACACAAAGTTTCTTTTCAGTTGCAAACTCTATTCCATACATGTATATGGGGAGGTACTAGCTCCAACTCGGTTTTACAGTGAAAACTGCAGGAACTTCAAACCGGCACTAGGAAAAAGACTGAGAAAGCAGAGAAAAAGTGTATCCTGCAACCCGTTCCCTTGGTGCTAGATGAACGAACGTCTCTCCACTTGCTCAGTTCTGAGAGATAAGTGTGTGTGAAAGCCGTCCTTCAACTAGCTTGTTGGGAACACAAAGTTTCTTTTCAGTTGCAAACTCCATTCCATAAATATATATGGGGATGTACTAGCTCCAACTCGGTTTGACAGTGAAAACTGCAGGAACTTCAAACCGGCACTAGGAAACAGACTGAGAAAGCCGAGAAAAAGTGTCTCCTGCAACCCGTTCCCTTGGTGCTAGATGAACGAACGTCTCTCCACTTGCTCAGTTCTGAGAGATAAATGTGTGTGAAAGCCGTTATTCACCTAGCTTGTTGGGAACACAAAGTTTCTTTTCAGTTGCAAATTCCATTCCATACATATATATGGGGAGGTACTATCTCCAACTCGTTTTGACAGTGAAAACAGCAGGAACTTCAAACCGGCACTATTAAAAAGACTGAGAAAGCAGAGAAAAAGTGTATCCTGCAACCCGTTCCCTTGGTGCTAGATGAACGAACGTCTCTCCACTTGCTCAGTTCTGAGAGATAAGTGTGTGTGAAAGCCGTCCTTCAACTAGCTTGTTGGGAACACAAAGTTTCTTTTCAGTTGCAAACTCCATTCCATAAATATATATGGGGATGTACTAGCTCCAACTCGGTTTGACTGTGAAAACTGCAGGAACTTCAAACCGGCACTAGGAAACAGACTGAGAAAGACGAGAAAAAGTGTCTCCTGCAACCCGTTCCCTTGGTGCTAGATGAACGAACGTCTCTCCACTTGCTCAGTTCTGAGAGATAAATGTGTGTGAAAGCCGTCCTTCACCTAGCTTGTTGGGAACACAAAGTTTCTTTTCAGTTGCAAATTCCATTCCATACATATATATGGGGAGGTACTATCTCCAACTCGTTTTGACAGTGAAAACAGCAGGAACTTCAAACCGGCACTAGGAAACAGACTGAGAAAGCAGAGAAAAAGTGTCTTCTGCAACCCGTTCCCTTGGTGCTAGATGAACGAACGTCTCTCCACTTGCTCAGTTCTGAGAGATAAGTGTGTGTGAAAGCCGTCCTTCACTTAGCTTGTTGGGAACACAAAGATTCTTTTCACTTGTAAACTCCATTCCATACATATATATGGGGAGGTACTAGCTCCAACACGGTTTTACAGTGAAAACTGCAGGAACTTCAAACCGGCACTAGGAAACAGTCTGAGAAAGCAGAGAAAAAGTGTCTCCTGCAAACCGTTCCCTTGGTGCTAGATGAACGAACGTCTCTCCACTTGCTCAGTTCTGAGAGATAAGTGTGTGTGAAAGCCGTCCTTCACCTAGCTTGTTGGGAACACAAAGTTTCTTTTCAGTTGCAAACTCCATTCCTTACATTTATATGGGGAGGTACTAGCTCCAACTCGGTTTGACAGTGAAAACTGCAGGAAGTTCAAACCGGCACTAGGAAACAGACTGAGAAAGCAGAGAAAAAGTGTCTCCTGCAACCCGTTCCCTTGGTGCTAGATGAACGAACGTCTCTCCACTTGCTCAGTTCTGAGAGATAAGTGTGTGTGAAAGCCGTCCTTCACGTAGCTTGTTGGGAACACAAAGAATCTTTTCAGTTGTAAACTCCATTCCATACATATCTATGGGGAGGTACTAGCTCCAACTCGGTTTGACAGTGAAAACTGCAGGAACTTCAAACCGGCAGAAGGAAAAAAACTGAGAAAGCAGAGAAAAAGTGTCTCCTGCAACCCGTTCCCTTGGTGCTAGATGAACGAAAGTCTCTCCACTTGCTCAGTTCTGAGAGATAATTGTGTGTGAAAGCCGTCCTTCACCTAGCTTGTTGGGAACACAAAGTTTCTTTTCAGTTGTAAACTCCATTCCATACATATATATGGAGAGGTACTAGCTCCAACTCGGTTTGACAGTGAAAACTGCAGGAACTTCAAACCGGCACTAGGAAACAGACTGAGAAAGCAGAGAAAAAGTGTCTCCTGCAACCCGTTCCCTTGGTGCTAGATGAACGAACGTCTCTCCACTTGCTCAGTTCTGAGAGATAAGTGTGTGTGAAAGCCGTCCTTCACGTAGCTTGTTGGGAACACAAAGAATCTTTTCAGTTGTAAACTCCATTCCATACATATATATGGGGAGGTACTAGCTCCAACTCGGTTTTACAGTGAAAACTGCAGGAACTTCAAACCGGCACAAGGAAACAGACTGAGAAAGCAGAGAAAAAGTGTCTCCTGCAAAACGTTCCCTTGGTGCTAGATGAACGAACGTCTCTCCACTTGCTCAGTTCTGAGAGATAAGTGTGTGTGAAAGCCGTCCTTCACCTAGCTTGTTGGGAACACAAAGTTTCTTTTCAGTTGCAAACTCCATTCCATAAATATATATGGGGATGTACTAGCTCCAACTCGGTTTGACAGTGAAAACTGCAGGAACTTCAAACCGGCACTAGGAAACAGACTGAGAAAGCCGAGAAAAATTGTCTCCTGCAACCCGTTCCCTTGGTGCTAGATGAACGAACGTCTCTCCACTTGCTCAGTTCTGAGAGATATATGTATGTGAAAGCCGTCCTTCACCTAGCTTGTTGGGAACACAAAGTTTCTTTTCAGTTGCAAATTCCATTCCATACATATATATGGGGAGGTACTATCTCCAACTCGTTTTGACAGTGAAAACTGCAGGAACTTCAAACCGGCACTAGGAAACAGACTGAGAAAGCAGAGAAAAAGTGTCTCCTGCAACCCGTTCCCTTGGTGCTAGATGAACGAACGTCTCTCCACTTGATCAGTTCTGAGAGATAAGTGTGTGTGAAAGCCGTACTTCACGTAGCTTGTTGGGAACACAAAGATTCTTTTCAGTTGTAAACTCCATTCCATACATATATATGGGTAGGTACTAGCTCCAACTCGGTTTTACAGTGAAATCTGCAGGAACTTCAAACCGGCACTAGGAAACAGACTGAGAAAGCAGAGAAAAAGTGTCTTCTGCAACCCGTTCCCTTGGTGCTAGATGAACGAACGTCTCTCCACTTGCTCAGTTCTGAGAGATAAGTGTGTGTGAAAGCCGTCCTTCACCTAGCTTGTTGGGAACACAAAGTTTCTTTTCAGTTGCAAACTCCATTCCTTACATATATATGGGGATGTACTAGCTCCAACTCGGTTTGACAGTGAAAACTGCAGGAACTTCAAACCGGCTCTAGGAAACAGACTGAGAAAGCCGTGAAAAAGTGTCTCCTGCAACCCGTTCCCTTGGTGCTAGTTCAACGAACGTCTCTCCACTTGCTCAGTTCTGAGAGATAAGTGTGTGTGAAAGCCGTACTTCACATAGCTTGTTGGGAACACAAAGTTTCTTTTTTGTTGCAAACCCCATTCCATACATATATATGGGGATGTACTAGCTCCAACTCGATTTTACAGTGAAAACTGAAGGAACTTCAAACCGACACTAGGAAACAGACTGAGAAAGCAGAGAAAAAGTGTCTCCTGCAACCCGTTACCTTGGTGCTAGATGAACGAACGTCTCTCCACTTGCTCAGTTCTGAGAGATAAGTGTGTGTGAAAGCAGTCCTTCATCTAGCTTGTTGGGAACACAAAGTTTCTTTTCAGTTACAAACTCCATTCCATACATGTATTTGGGGAGGTACAAGCTCCAACTCTGTTTGACAGTGTAAACTGCAGGAACTTCAAACCGGCACTAGGAAACAGACTGAGAAAGCAGAGAAAAAGTGTCTCCTGCAACCCGTTCCCTTGGTGCTAGATGAACGAACGTCTCTCCACTTGCTCAGTTCTGAGAGATAAGTGTGTGTGAAAGCCGTCCTTCACCTAGCTTGTTGGGAACACAAAGTTTCTTTTCAGTTGCAAACTCCATTCCATTCATATATATGGGGAGGTACTAGCTCCAACACTGTTTTACAGTGAAAATTGCAGGAACTTCAAACCGGCACTAGGAAACAGACTGAGAAAGCAGAGAAAAAGTGTCTCCTGCAACCCGTTCCCTTGGTGCTAGATGAACGAACGTCTCTCCACTTGCTCAGTTCTGAGAGATAAGTGTGTGTGAAAGCCGTACTTCACCTAGCTTGTTGGGAACACAAAGTTTCTTTTCAGTTGCAAACTCCATTCCATACATATATATGGGGAGGTACTAGCTCCAACTCGGTTTGACAGTGAAAACTGCAGGAACTTCAAACCGGCACTAGGAAACAGACTGAGAAAGCAGAGAAAAAGTGTCTCCTGCAACCCGTTCCCTTGGTGCTAGATGAACGAACGTCTCTCCACTTGATCAGTTCTGAGAGATAAGTGGGTGTGAAAGCCGTCCTTCACCTAGCTTGTTGGGAACACAAAGTTTCTTTTCAGTTGCAAACTCCATTCCTTACATATATATGGGGATGTACTAGCTCCAACTCGGTTTGAAAGTGAAAACTGCAGGAACTTCAAACCGGCACTAGGAAACAGACTGAGAAAGCAGAGAAAAAGTGTCTCCTGCAACCCGTTCCCTTGGTGCTAGTTGAACGAACGTCTCTCCACTTGCTCAGTTCTGAGAGATAAGTGTGTGTGAAAGCCGTACTTCACATAGCTTGTTGGGAACACAAAGTTTCTTTTTTGTTGCAAACCCCATTCCATACATATATATGGGGAGGTACTAGCTCCAACTCGATTTTACAGTGAAAACTGAAGGAACTTCAAACCGACACTAGGAAACAGACTGAGAAAGCAGAGAAAAAGTGTCTCCTGCAACCCGTTCCCTTGGTGCTAGATGAACGAACGTCTCTCCACTTGCTCAGTTCTGAGAGATAAGTGTGTGTGAAAGCAGTCCTTCACCTAGCTTGTTGGGAACACAAAGTTTCTTTTCAGTTGCAAACTCCATTCCATACATGTATATGGGGAGGTACAAGCTCCAACTCGGTTTGACAGTGTAAACTGCAGGAACTTCAAACCGGCACTAGGAAACAGACTGAGAAAGCAGAGAAAAAGTGTCTCCTGCAACCCGTTCCCTTGGTGCTAGATGAACGAACGTCTCTCCACTTACTCAGTTCTGAGAGATAAGTGTGTGTGAAAGCCGTCCTTCACCTAGATTGTTGGGAACAGAAGTTTCTTTTCAGATGCAAACTCCATTCCATACATATATATGGGGAGGTACTATCTCCAAATCGGTTTTACAGTGAAAACTACAGGAACTTCAAACCGGCACTAGGAAACAGACTGAGAAAGCAGAGAATTAGTGTCTCCTGCAACCCGTTCCGTTGTTGCTAGATGAACGAACGTCTCTAAACTTGCTCAGTTCTGAGAGATAAGTGTGTGTGAAAGCCGTACTTCACATAGCTTGTTGGGAACACAAAGTTTCTTTTCAATTGCAAACTCCATTCCATACATATATATGGGGGGGTACTAGCTCCAACTCGGTTTTACAGTGAAAAATGCAGGAACTTCAAACCGGCACTAGGAAACAGACTGAGAAAGCAGAGAAAAAGTGTCTCCTGCAACCCGTTCCCTTGGTGCTAGATGAACGAACGTCTCTCCACTTGCTCAGTTCTGAGAGATAAGTGTGTGTGAAAGCCATCCTTCAACTAGCTTGTTGGGAACACAAAGTTTCTTTTCAGTTGCAAACTCCATTCCATTCATATATATGGGGAGGTACTAGCTCCAACACGGTTTTACAGTGAAAACTGCCGGAACTTCAAACCGGCACTAGGAAACAGACTGGGAAAGCAGAGAAAATGTGTCTCCTGCAACCCGTTCCCTTGGTGCTAGATGAACGAACGTCTCTCCACTTGCTCAGTTCTGAGAGATAAGTGTGTGTGAAAGCCGTTCTTCACCTAGCTTGTTGGGAACACAAAGTTTCTTTTCAGTTGCAAACTCCATTCCATACATATATATGGGGAGGTACTAGCTCCAACTCGGTTTTACAGTGAAAACTGCAGGAACTTCAAACCGGCACTAGGAAACAGACTGAGAAAGCAGAGAAAAAGTGTCTCCTGCAACCCGTTCCCTTGGTGCTAGATGAACGAACGTCTCTCCACTTGCTCAGTTCTGAGAGATAAATGTGTGTGAAAGCCGTCCTTCACCTAGCTTGTTGGGAACACAAAGTTTCTTTTCAGTTGCCAACTGCATTCCATACATATATATGGGGAGGTACTAGCTCCAAACGGTTTTACAGTGAAAACTGCAGGAACTTCAAACCGGCACTAGGAAACAGACTGAGAAAGCAGAGAAAAGTGTCACCTGCAACCAGTTCCCTTGGTGCTAGATGAACGAACGTCTCTCCACTTGCTCAGTTCTGAGAGATAAGTGTGTGTGAAAGCCGTCCTTCACCTAGCTTGTTGGGAACACAAAGATTCTTTTCAGTTGCAAACTCCATTCCATACATATATATGGGGAGGTACTAGCTCCAACTCGGTTTTTCAGTGAAAACTGCAGGAAGTTCAAACCGGCACTACGAAACAGACTGAGAAGCAGAGAAAAGGTGTATCCTGCAACCTGTTCCCTTGGTGCTAGATGAACGAACGTCTCTCCATTTGCTCAGTTGTGAGAGATAAGTGTGTGTGAAACCCGTCCTTCACCTAGCTTGTTGGGAACACAAAGTTTCTTTTCAATTGCAAACTCCATTCCATACATATATATGGGGAGGTACTAGCTCCAACTCGGTTTTACAGTGAAAAATGCAGGAACTTCAAACCGGCACTAGGAAACAGACTGAGAAAGCAGAGAAAAAGTGTCTCCTGCAACCCGTTCCCTTAGTGCTAGATGAACGAACGTCTCTTCACTTGCTCAGTTCTGAGAGATAAGTGTGTGTGAAAGCCATCATTCAACTAGCTTGTTGGGAACACAAAGTTTCTTTTCAGTTGCAAACTCCATTAGATTCATATATATGGGGAGGTACTAGCTCCAACACGGTTTTACAGTGAAAACTGCCGGAACTTCAAACCGGCACTAGGAAACAGACTGGGAAAGCAGAGAAAAAGTGTCTCCTGCAACCCGTTCCCTTGGTGCTAGATGAACGAACGTCTCTCCACTTGCTCAGTTCTGAGAGATAATTGTGTGTGAAAGCCGTTCTTCACCTAGCTTGTTGGGAACACAAAGTTTCTTTTCAGTTGCAAACTCCATTCCATACATATATATGGGGAGGTACTAGCTCCAACTCGGTTTTACAGTGAAAACTCCAGGAACTTCAAACCGGCACTAGGAAACAGACTGAGAAAGCAGAGAAAAAGTGTCTCCTGCAACCCGTTCCCTTGGTGCTAGATGAACGAACGTCTCTCCACTTGCTCAGTTCTGAGAGATAAATGTGTGTGAAAGCCGTCCTTCACCTAGCTTGTTGGGAACACAAAGTTTCTTTTCAGTTGCCAACTGCATTCCATACATATATATGGGGAGGTACTAGCTCCAAACGGTTTTACAGTGAAAACTGCAGGAACTTCAAACCGGCACTAGGAAACAGATTGAGAAAGCAGAGAAAAGTGTCACCTGCAACCCGTTCCCTTGGTGCTAGATGAACGAACGTCTCTCCACTTGCTCAGTTCTGAGAGATAAGTGTGTGTGAAAGCCGTCCTTCACATAGCTTGTTGGGAACACAAAGTTTCTTTTCAGTTGCAAACTCCATTCCATACATATATATGGGGAGGTACTAGCTCCAACTCGGTTTTTCAGTGAAAACTGCTGGAACTTCAAACCGGCACTAGGAAACAGACTGAGAAGCAGAGAAAAGGTGTATCCTGCAACCCGTTCCCTTGGTGCTAGATGAACGAATGTCTCTCCACTTGCTCAGTTGTGAGAGATAATTGTATGTGAAACCCGTCCTTCACCTAGCTTGTTGGGAACACAAAGTTTCTTTTCAGTTGCAAACTCCATTCCATACATATGTATGGGGAGGTACTAGCTCCAACTCGGTTTTACAGTGAAAAATGCAGGAACTTCAAACCGGCACTAGGAAACAGACTGAGAAAGCAGAGAAAAAGTGTCTCCTGCAACCCGTTCCCTTGGTGCTAGATGAACGAACGTCTCTCCACTTGCTCAGTTCTGAGAGATAAGTGTGTGTGAAAGCCGTCCTTCACCTAGCTTGTTGGGAACACAAAGTTTCTTTTCAGGTGCAAACTCCATTCCATACATATATATGGGGAGGTACTAGCTCCAACACGTTTTTACAGTGAAAACTGCAGGAACTTCAAACCGGCACTAGGAAACAGACTGAGAAAGCAGAGAAAAAGTGTCTCCTGCAACCCGTTCCCTTGGTGCTAGATGAACGAACGTCTCTCCACTTGCTCAGTTCTGAGAGAAAAATGTGTGTGAAAGCCGTCCTTCACCTAGCTTGTTGGGAACACAAAGTTTCTTTTCAGTTGCAAACTCCATTCCATACATATATATGGGGAGGTACTAGCTCCAACTCGGTTTTACAGTGAAAACTGCAGGAACTTCAAACCGGCACTAGGAAACAGACTGAGAAAGCAGAGAAAAAGTGTCTCCTGCAACCCTTTCCCTTGGTGCTAGATGAACGAACGTCTCTCCACTTGCTCAGTTCTGAGAGATAAGTGTGTGTGAAAGCCGTCCTTCACCTAGCTTGTTGGGAACACAAAGTTTCTTTTCAGTTGCAAACTCCATTCCATACATATATATGGGGAGGTACTAGCTCCAACTCGGTTTTACAGTGAAAACTGCAGGAACTTCAAACCGGCACTAGGAAACAGACTGAGAAAGCAGAGAAAAGTGTCTCCTGCAACCCGTTCCCTTGGCGCTAGATGAACGAACGTCTCTCCACTTGCTCAGTTCTGAGAGATAAGTGTGTGTGAAAGCCGTCCTTCACCTAGCTTGTTGGGAACACAAAGTTTCTTTTCAGTTGCAAACTCCATTCCATACATATATATGGGGAGGTACTAGCTCCAACTCGGGTTTTCTGTGAAAACTGCAGGAACTTCAAACCGGCACTAGGAAACAGACTGAGAAAGCAGAGAAAAAGTGTCTCCTGCAACCCGTTCCCTTGGTGCTAGATGAACGAACGTCTCTCCACTTGCTCAGTTCTGAGAGATAAGTGTGTGTGAAAGCCGTCCTTCACCTCGCTTGTTGCTAACACAAAGTTTCTTTTCAGTTGCAAACTCCATTCCATAAATATATATGGGGAGGTACTAGCTCCAACTCCGTTTTACAGTGAAAACTGCAGGAACTTCAAACCGGCACTAGGAAACAGACTGAGAAAGCAGAGAAAAAGTGTCTCCTGCAACCCGTTCCCTTGGTGCTAGATGAACGAACGTCTCTCAACTTGCTCAGTTCTGAGAGATAGGTGTGTGTGAAAGCAGTCCTTCACCTAGCTTGTTGGGAACACAAAGTTTCTTTTCAGTTGCAAACTCCATTCCATACATATATATGTGGAGGTACTAGCTCCAACTCGGTTTTACAGTGAAAACTGCAGGAACTTCAAACCGGCACTAGGAAACAGACTGAGAAAGCAGAGAAAAAGTGTCTCCTGCAACCCGTTCCCTTGGTGCTAGATGAACGAACGTCTCTCCACTTGCTCAGTTCTGAGAGATAAGTGTGTTTGAAAGCCGTCCTTCAAATAGCTTGTTGCTAACACAAAGTTTCTTTTCAGTTGCAAACTCCATTCCATACATATATATGGGGAGGTACTAGCTCCAACTCGGTTTTACAGTGAAAACTGCAGGAACTTCAAACCGGCACTAGGAAACAGACTGAGAAAGCAGAGAAAAAGTGTCTCCTGCAACCCGTTCCCTTGGTGCTAGATGAACGAACGTCTCTCCACTTGCTCAGTTCTGAGAGAAAAGTGTGTGTGAAAGCCGTCCTTCACCTAGCTTGTTGGGAACACAAAGTTTCTTTTCAGTTGCAAACTCCATTCCATACATATATATGGGGAGGTACTACCTCCAACTCGGTTTTACAGTGAAAACTGCAGGAACTTCAAACCGGCACTAGGAAACAGACTGAGAAAGCAGAGAAAAAGTGTCTCCTGCAACCCGTTCCCTTGGTGCTAGATGAATGAACGTCTCTCCACTTGCTCAGTTCTGAGAGATAAGTGTGTGTGAAAGCCGTCCTTCACCTAGCTTGTTGCTAACACAAAGTTTCTTTTCAGTTGCAAACTCCATTCCATACATATATATGTGGAGGTACTAGCTCCAACTCGGTTTTACAGTGAAAACTGCAGGAACTTCAAACCGGCACTAGGAAACAGACTGAGAAAGCAGAGAAAAAGTGTCTCCTGCAACCCGTTCCCTTGGTGCTAGATGAACGAACGTCTCTCCACTTGCTCAGTTCTGAGAGATAAGTGTGTGTGAAAGCAGTCCTTCACCTAGCTTGTTGGGAACACAAAGTTTCTTTTCAGTTGCAAACTCCATTCCATACATATATATGGGGAGGTACTAGCTCCAACTCGGTTTTACAGTGAAAAATGCAGGAACTGCAAACCGGCACTAGGAAACAGACTGAGAAAGCAGAGAAAAAGTGTCTCCTTCATCCCGTTCCCTTGGTGCTAGATGAACGAACGTCTCTCCACTTGCTCAGTTCTGAGAGATAAGTGTGTGTGAAAGCCGTCCTTCACCTAGCTTGTTGGGAACACAAAGTTTCTTTTCAGTTGCAAACTCCATTCCATACATATATATGGGGAGGTACTAGCTCCAACACGGTTTTACAGTGAAAACTGCAGGAACTTCAAACCGGCACTAGGAAACAGACTGAGAAAGCAGAGGAAAAGTGTCTCCTGCAACCCGTTCCCTTGGTGCTAGATGAACGAACGTCTCTCCACTTGCTCAGTTCTGAGAGATAAGTGTGTGTGAAAGCCGTCCTTCACCTAGCTTGTTGGGAACACAAAGTTTCTTTTCAGTTGCAAAATCCATTCCATACATATATATGGGGAGGTACTAGCTCCAACTCGATTTTACAGTGAAAACTGCAGGAACTTCAAACCGGCACTAGGAAACAGACTGAGAAAGCAGAGAAAAAGTGTCTCCTGCAACCCGTTCCCTTGGTGCTAGATGAAAGAACGTCTCTCCACTTGCTCAGTTCTGAGAGATAAGTGTGTGTGAAAGCCGTCCTTCACCTAGCTTGTTGGGAACACAAAGTTTCTTTTAAGTTGCAAACTCCATTCCATACATATATATGGGGAGGTACTAGCTCCAACTCGGTTTTACCGTGAAAACTGCAGGAACTTCAAACCGGCACTAGGAAACAGACTGAGAAAGCAGAGAAAAAGTGTCTCCTGCAAACCGTTCCCTTGGTGCTAGATGAACGAACGTCTCTCCACTTGCTCAGTTCTGAGAGATAAGTGTGTGTGAAAGCCGTCCTTCACCTAGCTTGTTGGGAACACAAAGTTTCTTTTCAGTTGCAAACTCCATTCCATACATATATATGGGGAGGTACTAGCTCCAACTCGGTTTTACAGTGAAAACTGCAGGAACTTCAAACCGGCACTATGAAACAGACTGAGAAGCAGAGAAAAAGTGTATCCTGCAACCCGTTCCCTTGGTGCTACATGAACGAACGTCTCTCCACTTGCTCAGTTGTGAGAGATAAGTGTGTGTGAAAGCCGTCCTTCACCTAGCTTTTTGGGAACACAAAGATTCTTTTCAGTTGCAAACTCCATTCCATACATATATATGGGGAGGTACTACCTCCAACTCGGTTTTACAGTGAAAACTGCAGGAACTTCAAACCGGCACTAGGAAACAGACTGAGAAAGCAGAGAAAAAGTGTCTCCTGCAACCCGTTCCCTTGGTGCTAGATGAACGAACGTCTCTCCACTTGCTCAGTTCTGAGAGATAAGTGTGTGTGAAAGCCGTCCTTCACCTAGCTTGTTGCTAACACAAAGTTTCTTTTCAGTTGCAAACTCCATTCCATACATATATATGTGGAGATACTAGCTCCAACTCGGTTTTACAGTGAAAACTGCAGGAACTTCAATCCGGAACTAGGAAACAGACTGAGAAAGCAGAGAAAAAGTGTCTCCTGCAACCCGTTCCCTTGGTGCTAGAGGAACGAAAGTCTCTCAACTTGCTCAGTTCTGAGAGATAAGTGTGTGTGAAAGCCGTCCTTCACCTAGCTTGTTGGGAACACAAAGTTTCTTTTCAGTTGCAAACTCCATTCCATACATATATATGGGGAGGTACTAGCTCCAACTCGGTTTTACAGTGAAAACTGCAGGAACTTCAAACCGGCACTAGGAAACAGACTGAGAAAGCAGAGAAAAGTGTCTCCTGCAACCCGTTCCCTTGGCGCTAGATGAACGAACGTCTCTCCACTTGCTCAGTTCTGAGAGATAAGTGTGTGTGAAAGCCGTCCTTCACCTAGCTTGTTGGGAACACAAAGTTTCTTTTCAGTTGCAAACTCCATTCCATACATATATATGGGGAGGTACTAGCTCCAACTCGGGTTTTCTGTGAAAACTGCAGGAACTTCAAACCGGCACTAGGAAACAGACTGAGAAAGCAGAGAAAAAGTGTCTCCTGCAACCCGTTCCCTTGGTGCTAGATGAACGAACGTCTCTCCACTTGCTCAGTTCTGAGAGATAAGTGTGTGTGAAAGCCGTCCTTCACCTCGCTTGTTGCTAACACAAAGTTTCTTTTCAGTTGCAAACTCCATTCCATAAATATATATGGGGAGGTACTAGCTCCAACTCCGTTTTACAGTGAAAACTGCAGGAACTTCAAACCGGCACTAGGAAACAGACTGAGAAAGCAGAGAAAAAGTGTCTCCTGCAACCCGTTCCCTTGGTGCTAGATGAACGAACGTCTCTCAACTTGCTCAGTTCTGAGAGATAGGTGTGTGTGAAAGCAGTCCTTCACCTAGCTTGTTGGGAACACAAAGTTTCTTTTCAGTTGCAAACTCCATTCCATACATATATATGTGGAGGTACTAGCTCCAACTCGGTTTTACAGTGAAAACTGCAGGAACTTCAAACCGGCACTAGGAAACAGACTGAGAAAGCAGAGAAAAAGTGTCTCCTGCAACCCGTTCCCTTGGTGCTAGATGAACGAACGTCTCTCCACTTGCTCAGTTCTGAGAGATAAGTGTGTTTGAAAGCCGTCCTTCAAATAGCTTGTTGCTAACACAAAGTTTCTTTTCAGTTGCAAACTCCATTCCATACATATATATGGGGAGGTACTAGCTCCAACTCGGTTTTACAGTGAAAACTGCAGGAACTTCAAACCGGCACTAGGAAACAGACTGAGAAAGCAGAGAAAAAGTGTCTCCTGCAACCCGTTCCCTTGGTGCTAGATGAACGAACGTCTCTCCACTTGCTCAGTTCTGAGAGAAAAGTGTGTGTGAAAGCCGTCCTTCACCTAGCTTGTTGGGAACACAAAGTTTCTTTTCAGTTGCAAACTCCATTCCATACATATATATGGGGAGGTACTACCTCCAACTCGGTTTTACAGTGAAAACTGCAGGAACTTCAAACCGGCACTAGGAAACAGACTGAGAAAGCAGAGAAAAAGTGTCTCCTGCAACCCGTTCCCTTGGTGCTAGATGAATGAACGTCTCTCCACTTGCTCAGTTCTGAGAGATAAGTGTGTGTGAAAGCCGTCCTTCACCTAGCTTGTTGCTAACACAAAGTTTCTTTTCAGTTGCAAACTCCATTCCATACATATATATGTGGAGGTACTAGCTCCAACTCGGTTTTACAGTGAAAACTGCAGGAACTTCAAACCGGCACTAGGAAACAGACTGAGAAAGCAGAGAAAAAGTGTCTCCTGCAACCCGTTCCCTTGGTGCTAGATGAACGAACGTCTCTCCACTTGCTCAGTTCTGAGAGATAAGTGTGTGTGAAAGCAGTCCTTCACCTAGCTTGTTGGGAACACAAAGTTTCTTTTCAGTTGCAAACTCCATTCCATACATATATATGGGGAGGTACTAGCTCCAACTCGGTTTTACAGTGAAAAATGCAGGAACTGCAAACCGGCACTAGGAAACAGACTGAGAAAGCAGAGAAAAAGTGTCTCCTGCAACCCGTTCCCTTGGTGCTAGATGAACGAACGTCTCTCCACTTGCTCAGTTCTGAGAGATAAGTGTGTGTGAAAGCCGTCCTTCACCTAGCTTGTTGGGAACACAAAGTTTCTTTTCAGTTGCAAACTCCATTCCATACATATATATGGGGAGGTACTAGCTCCAACACGGTTTTACAGTGAAAACTGCAGGAACTTCAAACCGGCACTAGGAAACAGACTGAGAAAGCAGAGGAAAAGTGTCTCCTGCAACCCGTTCCCTTGGTGCTAGATGAACGAACGTCTCTCCACTTGCTCAGTTCTGAGAGATAAGTGTGTGTGAAAGCCGTCCTTCACCTAGCTTGTTGGGAACACAAAGTTTCTTTTCAGTTGCAAAATCCATTCCATACATATATATGGGGAGGTACTAGCTCCAACTCGATTTTACAGTGAAAACTGCAGGAACTTCAAACCGGCACTAGGAAACAGACTGAGAAAGCAGAGAAAAAGTGTCTCCTGCAACCCGTTCCCTTGGTGCTAGATGAAAGAACGTCTCTCCACTTGCTCAGTTCTGAGAGATAAGTGTGTGTGAAAGCCGTCCTTCACCTAGCTTGTTGGGAACACAAAGTTTCTTTTAAGTTGCAAACTCCATTCCATACATATATATGGGGAGGTACTAGCTCCAACTCGGTTTTACCGTGAAAACTGCAGGAACTTCAAACCGGCACTAGGAAACAGACTGAGAAAGCAGAGAAAAAGTGTCTCCTGCAAACCGTTCCCTTGGTGCTAGATGAACGAACGTCTCTCCACTTGCTCAGTTCTGAGAGATAAGTGTGTGTGAAAGCCGTCCTTCACCTAGCTTGTTGGGAACACAAAGTTTCTTTTCAGTTGCAAACTCCATTCCATACATATATATGGGGAGGTACTAGCTCCAACTCGGTTTTACAGTGAAAACTGCAGGAACTTCAAACCGGCACTATGAAACAGACTGAGAAGCAGAGAAAAAGTGTATCCTGCAACCCGTTCCCTTGGTGCTACATGAACGAACGTCTCTCCACTTGCTCAGTTGTGAGAGATAAGTGTGTGTGAAAGCCGTCCTTCACCTAGCTTTTTGGGAACACAAAGATTCTTTTCAGTTGCAAACTCCATTCCATACATATATATGGGGAGGTACTACCTCCAACTCGGTTTTACAGTGAAAACTGCAGGAACTTCAAACCGGCACTAGGAAACAGACTGAGAAAGCAGAGAAAAAGTGTCTCCTGCAACCCGTTCCCTTGGTGCTAGATGAACGAACGTCTCTCCACTTGCTCAGTTCTGAGAGATAACTGTGTGTGAAAGCCGTCCTTCACCTCGCTTGTTGCTAACACAAATTTTCTTTTCAGTTGCAAACTCCATTCCATAAATATATATGTGGAGGTACTAGCTCCAACTCCGTTTTACAGTGAAAACTGCAGGAACTTCAAACCGGCACTAGGAAACAGACTGAGAAAGCAGAGAAAAAGTGTCTCCTGCAACCCGTTCCCTTGGTGCTAGATGAACGAACGTCTCTCAACTTGCTCAGTTCTGAGAGATAAGTGTGTGTGAAAGCAGTCCTTCACCTAGCTTGTTGGGAACACAAAGTTTCTTTTCAGTTGCAAACTCCATTCCATACATATATATGTGGAGGTACTAGCTCCAAATCGGTTTTACAGTGAAAACTGCAGGAACTTCAAACCGGCACTAGGAAACAGACTGAGAAAGCAGAGAAAAAGTGTCTCCTGCAACCCGTTCCCTTGGTGCTAGATGAACGAACGTCTCTCAACTTGCTCAGTTCTGAGAGATAAGTGTGTGTGAAAGCAGTCCTTCACCTAGCTTGTTGGGAACACAAAGTTTCTTTTCAGTTGCAAACTCCATTCCATACATATATATGGGGAGGTACTAGCTCCAACTCGGTTTTACAGTGAAAACTGCAGGAACTTCAAACCGGCACTAGGAAACAGACTGAGAAAGCAGAGAAAAAGTGTCTCCTGCAACCCGTTCCCTTGGTGCTAGATGAACGAACGTCTCTCCACTTGCTCAGTTCTGAGAGATAAGTGTGTGTGAAAGCCGTCCTTCACCTAGCTTGTTGGGAACACAAAGTTTCTTTTCAGTTGCAAAATCCATTCCATACATATATATGGGGAGGTACTAGCTCCAACTCGATTTTACAGTGAAAACTGCAGGAACTTCAAACCGGCACTAGGAAACAGACTGAGAAAGCAGAGAAAAAGTGTCTCCTGCAACCCGTTCCCTTGGTGCTAGATGAAAGAACGTCTCTCCACTTGCTCAGTTCTGAGAGATAAGTGTGTGTGAAAGCCGTCCTTCACCTAGCTTGTTGGGAACACAAAGTTTCTTTTAAGTTGCAAACTCCATTCCATACATATATATGGGGAGGTACTAGCTCCAACTCGGTTTTACCGTGAAAACTGCAGGAACTTCAAACCGGCACTAGGAAACAGACTGAGAAAGCAGAGAAAAAGTGTCTCCTGCAAACCGTTCCCTTGGTGCTAGATGAACGAACGTCTCTCCACTTGCTCAGTTCTGAGAGATAAGTGTGTGTGAAAGCCGTCCTTCACCTAGCTTGTTGGGAACACAAAGTTTCTTTTCAGTTGCAAACTCCATTCCATACATATATATGGGGAGGTACTAGCTCCAACTCGGTTTTACAGTGAAAAATGCAGGAACTTCAAACCGGCACTAGGAAACAGACTGAGAAAGCAGAGAAAAAGTGTATCCTGCAACCCGTTCCCTTGGTGCTACATGAACGAACGTCTCTCCACTTGCTCAGTTGTGAGAGATAAGTGTGTGTGAAAGCCGTCCTTCACCTAGCCTGTTGGGAACACAAAGTTTCTTTTCAGTTGCAAACTCCATTCCATAAATATATATGGGGAGGTACTAGCTCCAACTCGGTTTTACAGTGAAAACTGCAGGAACTTCAAACCGGCACTAGGAAACAGACTGAGAAGCAGAGAAAAAGTGTATCCTGCAACCCGTTCCCTTGGTGCTACATGAACGAACGTCTCTCCACTTGCTCAGTTGTGAGAGATAAGTGTGTGTGAAAGCCGTCCTTCACCTAGCTTGTTGGGAACACAAAGTTTCTTTTCAGTTGCAAACTCCATTCCATACATATATATGGGGAGGTACTAGCTCCAACTCGGATTTAAAGTGAAAACTGCAGGAACTTCAAACCGGCACTAGGAAACAGACTGAGAAAGCAGAGAAAAATTGTCTCCTGCAACCCGTTCCCTTGGTGCTAGATGAACGAACGTCTCTCCACTTGCTCAGTTCTGAGAGATAAGTGTGTGTGAAAGCCGTCCTTCACCTAGCTTGTTGCTAACACAAAGTTTCTTTTCAGTTGCAAACTCCATTCCATACATATATATGTGGAGGTACAAGCTCCAACTCGGTTTTACAGTGAAAACTGCAGGAACTTCAAACCGGCACTAGGAAACAGACTGAGAAAGCAGAGAAAAATTGTCTCCTGCAACCCGTTCCCTTGGTGCTAGATGAACGAACGTCTCTCCACTTGCTCAGTTCTGAGAGATAAGTGTGTGTGAAAGCAGTCCTTCACCTAGCTTGTTGGGAACACAAAGTTTCTTTTCAGTTGCAAACTCCATTCCATACATATATATGGGGAGGTACTAGCTCCAACTCGGTTTTACAGTGAAAAATGCAGGAACTGCAAACCGGCACTAGGAAACACACTGAGAAAGCAGAGAAAAAGTGTCTCCTGCAACCCGTTCCCTTGGTGCTAGATGAACGAACGTCTCTCCACTTGCTCAGTTCTGAGAGATAAGTGTGTGTGAAAGCCGTCCTTCACCTAGCTTGTTGGGAACACAAAGTTTCTTTTCAGTTGCAAACTCCATTCCATACATATATATGGGGAGGTACTAGCTCCAACTCGGGTTTTCTGTGAAAACTGCAGGAACTTCAAATCGGCACTAGGAAACAGACTGAGAAAGCAGAGAAAAAGTGTCTCCTGCAACCCGTTCCCTTGGTGCTAGATGAACGAACGTCTCTCCACTTGCTCAGTTCTGAGAGATAAGTGTGTGTGAAAGCCGTCCTTCACCTCGCTTGTTGCTAACACAAAGTTTCTTTTCAGTTGCAAACTCCATTCCATAAATATATATGTGGAGGTACTAGCTCCAACTCCGTTTTATAGTGAAAACTGCAGGAACTTCAAACCGGCACTAGGAAACAGACTGAGAAAGCAGAGAAAAAGTGTCTCCTGCAACCCGTTCCCTTGGTGCTAGATGAACGAACGTCTCTCAACTTGCTCAGTTCTGAGAGATAAGTGTGTGTGAAAGCAGTCCTTCACCTAGCTTGTTGGGAACACAAAGTTTCTTTTCAGTTGCAAACTCCATTCCATACATATATATGTGGAGGTACTAGCTCCAACTCGGTTTTACAGTGAAAACTGCAGGAACTTCAAACCGGCACTAGGAAACAGACTGAGAAAGCAGAGAAAAAGTGTCTCCTGCAACCCGTTCCCTTGGTGCTAGATGAACGAACGTCTCTCAACTTGCTCAGTTCTGAGAGATAAGTGTGTGTGAAAGCCGTCCTTCACGTAGCTTGTTGGGAACACAAAGTTTCTTTTCAGTTGCAAACTCCATTCCATACATATATATGGGGAGGTACTAGCTCCAACTTGGTTTTACAGTGAAAACTGCAGGAACTTCAAACCGGCACTAGGAAACAGACTGAGAAAGCAGAGAAAAAGTGTCTCCTGCAACCCGTTCCCTTGGTGCTAGATGAACGAACGTCTCTCCACTTGCTCAGTTCTGAGAGAAAAGTGTGTGTGAAAGCCGTCCTTCACCTAGCTTGTTGGGAACACAAAGTTTCTTTTCAGTTGCAAACTCCATTCCATACATATATATGGGGAGGTACTACCTCCAACTCGGTTTTACAGTGAAAACTGCAGGAACTTCAAACCGGCACTAGGAAACAGACTGAGAAAGCAGAGAAAAAGTGTCTCCTGCAACCCGTTCCCTTGGTGCTAGATGAATGAACGCCTCTCCACTTGCTCAGTTCTGAGAGATAAGTGTGTGTGAAAGCCGTCCTTCACCTAGCTTGTTGCTAACACAAAGTTTCTTTTCAGTTGCAAACTCCATTCCATACATATATATGTGGAGGTACAAGCTCCAACTCGGTTTTACAGTGAAAACGGCAGGAACTTCAAACCGGCACTAGGAAACAGACTGAGAAAGCAGAGAAAAATTGTCTCCTGCAACCCGTTCCCTTGGTGCTAGATGAACGAACGTCTCTCCACTTGCTAGGTTCTGAGAGATAAGTGTGTGTGAAAGCAGTCCTTCACCTAGCTTGTTGGGAACACAAAGTTTCTTTTCAGTTGCAAACTCCATTCCATACATATATATGGGGAGGTACTAGCTCCAACTCGGTTTTACAGTGAAAAATGCAGGAACTGCAAACCGGCACTAGGAAACAGACTGAGAAAGCAGAGAAAAAGTGTCTCCTGCAACCCGTTCCCTTGGTGCTAGATGAACGAACGTCTCTCCACTTGCTCAGTTCTGAGGGATAAGTGTGTGTGAAAGCCGTCCTTCACCTAGCCTGTTGGGAACACAAAGTTTCTTTTCAGTTGCAAACTCCATTCCATAAATATATATGGGGAGGTACTAGCTCCAACTCGGTTTTACAGTGAAAACTGCAGGAACTTCAAACCGGCACTAGGAAACAGACTGAGAAGCAGAGAAAAAGTGTATCCTGCAACCCGTTCCCTTGGTGCTACATGAACGAACGTCTCTCCACTTGCTCAGTTGTGAGAGATAAGTGTGTGTGAAAGCCGTCCTTCACCTAGCCTGTTGGGAACACAAAGTTTCTTTTCAGTTGCAAACTCCATTCCATAAATATATATGGGGAGGTACTAGCTCCAACTCGGTTTTACAGTGAAAACTGCAGGAACTTCAAACCGGCACTAGGAAACAGACTGAGAAGCAGAGAAAAAGTGTATCCTGCAACCCGTTCCCTTGGTGCTACATGAACGAACGTCTCTCCACTTGCTCAGTTGTGAGAGATAAGTGTGTGTGAAAGCCGTCCTTCACCTAGCTTGTTGGGAACACAAAGTTTCTTTTCAGTTGCAAACTCCATTCCATACATATATATGGGGAGGTACTAGCTCCAACTCGGTTTTACCGTGAAAACTGCAGGAACTTCAAACCGGCACTAGGAAACAGACTGAGAAAGCAGAGAAAAAGTGTCTCCTGCAACCCGTTCCCTTGGTGCTACATGAACGAACGTCTCTCCACTTGCTCAGTTCTGAGAGATAAGTGTGTGTGAAAGCCGTCCTTCACCTAGCTTGTTGCTAACACAAAGTTTCTTTTCAGTTGCAAACTCCATTCCATACATATATATGTGGAGGTACAAGCTCCAACTCGGTTTTACAGTGAAAACTGCAGGAACTTCAAACCGGCACTAGGAAACAGACTGAGAAAGCAGAGAAAAAGTGTCTCCTGCAACCCGTTCCCTTGGTGCTAGATGAACGAACGTCTCTCCACTTGCTCAGTTCTGAGGGATAAGTGTGTGTGAAAGCCGTCCTTCACCTAGCCTGTTGGGAACACAAAGTTTCTTTTCAGTTGCAAACTCCATTCCATAAATATATATGGGGAGGTACTAGCTCCAACTCGGTTTTACAGTGAAAACTGCAGGAACTTCAAACCGGCACTAGGAAACAGACTGAGAAGCAGAGAAAAAGTGTATCCTGCAACCCGTTCCCTTGGTGCTACATGAACGAACGTCTCTCCACTTGCTCAGTTGTGAGAGATAAATGTGTGTGAAAGCCGTCCTTCACCTAGCCTGTTGGGAACACAAAGTTTCTTTTCAGTTGCAAACTCCATTCCATAAATATATATGGGGAGGTACTAGCTCCAACTCGGTTTTACAGTGAAAACTGCAGGAACTTCAAACCGGCACTAGGAAACAGACTGAGAAGCAGAGAAAAAGTGTATCCTGCAACCCGTTCCCTTGGTGCTACATGAACGAACGTCTCTCCACTTGCTCAGTTGTGAGAGATAAGTGTGTGTGAAAGCCGTCCTTCACCTAGCTTGTTGGGAACACAAAGTTTCTTTTCAGTTGCAAACTCCATTCCATACATATATATGGGGAGGTACTAGCTCCAACTCGGTTTTACCGTGAAAACTGCAGGAACTTCAAACCGGCACTAGGATACAGACTGAGAAAGCAGAGAAAAAGTGTCTCCTGCAACCCGTTCCCTTGGTGCTAGATGAACGAACGTCTCTCCACTTGCTCAGTTCTGAGGGATAAGTGTGTGTGAAAGCCGTCCTTCACCTAGCCTGTTGGGAACACAAAGTTTCTTTTCAGTTGCAAACTCCATTCCATAAATATATATGGGGAGGTACTAGCTCCAACTCGGTTTTACAGTGAAAACTGCAGGAACTTCAAACCGGCACTAGGAAACAGACTGAGAAAGCAGAGAAAAATTGTCTCCTGCAACCCGTTCCCTTGGTGCTAGATGAACGAACGTCTCTCCACTTGCTCAGTTCTGAGAGATAAGTGTGTGTGAAAGCCGTCCTTCACCTAGCCTGTTGGGAACACAAAGTTTCTTTTCAGTTGCAAACTCCATTCCATAAATATATATGGGGAGGTACTAGCTCCAACTCGGTTTTACAGTGAAAACTGCAGGAACTTCAAACCGGCACTAGGAAACAGACTGAGAAGCAGAGAAAAAGTGTATCCTGCAACCCGTTCCCTTGGTGCTACATGAACGAACGTCTCTCCACTTGCTCAGTTCTGAGAGATAATTGTGTGTGAAAGCCGTCCTTCACCTAGCTTGTTGGGAACACAAAGTTTCTTTTCAGTTGCAAACTCCATTCCATACATATATATGGGGAGGTACTAGCTCCAACTCGGTTTTACCGTGAAAACTGCAGGAACTTCAAACCGGCACTAGGAAACAGACTGAGAAAGCAGAGAAAAAGTGTCTCCTGCAACCCGTTCCCTTGGTGCTAGATGAACGAACGTCTCTCCACTTGCTCAGTTCTGAGGGATAAGTGTGTGTGAAAGCCGTCCTTCACCTAGCCTGTTGGGAACACAAAGTTTCTTTTCAGTTGCAAACTCCATTCCATAAATATATATGGGGAGGTACAAGCTCCAACTCGGTTTTACAGTGAAAACTGCAGGAACTTCAAACCGGCACTAGGAAACAGACTGAGAAAGCAGAGAAAAATTGTCTCCTGCAACCCGTTCCCTTGGTGCTAGATGAACGAACGTCTCTCCACTTGCTCAGTTCTGAGGGATAAGTGTGTGTGAAAGCCGTCCTTCACCTAGCCTGTTGGGAACACAAAGTTTCTTTTCAGTTGCAAACTCCATTCCATAAATATATATGGGGAGGTACTAGCTCCAACTCGGTTTTACAGTGAAAACTGCAGGAACTTCAAACCGGCACTAGGAAACAGACTGAGAAATCAGAGAAAAAGTGTATCCTGCAACCCGTTCCCTTGGTGCTAGATGAACGAACGTCTCTCCACTTGCTCAGTTGTGAGAGATAAGTGTGTGTGAAAGCCGTCCTTCACCTAGCTTGTTGGGAACACAAAGTTTCTTTTCACTTGCAAACTCCATTCCATACATATATATGGGGAGGTACTAGCTCCAACTCGGTTTTACCGTGAAAACTGCAGGAACTTCAAACCGGCACTAGGAAACAGACTGAGAAGCAGAGAAAAAGTGTATCCTGCAACCCGTTCCCTTGGTGCTACATGAACGAACGTCTCTCCACTTGCTCAGTTGTGAGAGATAAGTGTGTGTGAAAGCCGTCCTTCACCTAGCCTGTTGGGAACACAAAGTTTCTTTTCAGTTGCAAACTCCATTCCATAAATATATATGGGGAGGTACTAGCTCCAACTCGGTTTTACAGTGAAAACTGCAGGAACTTCAAACCGGCACTAGGAAACAGACTGAGAAGCAGAGAAAAAGTATATCCTGCAACCCGTTCCCTTGGTGCTACATGAACGAACGTCTCTCCACTTGCTCAGTTGTGAGAGATAAGTGTGTGTGAAAGCCGTCCTTCACCTAGCTTGTTGGGAACACAAAGTTTCTTTTCAGTTGCAAACTCCATTCCATACATATATATGGGGAGGTACTAGCTCCAACTCGGTTTAACCGTGAAAACTGCAGGAACTTCAAACCGGCACTAGGAAACAGACTGAGAAAGCAGAGAAAAAGTGTCTCCTGCAACCCGTTCCCTTGGTGCTAGATGAACGAACGTCTCTCCACTTGCTCAGTTCTGAGAGATATGTGTGTTTGAAAGCCGTCCTTCACCTAGCCTGTTGGGAACACAAAGTTTCTTTTCAGTTGCAAACTCCATTCCATAAATATATATGGGGAGGTACTAGCTCCAACTCGGTTTTACAGTGAAAACTGCAGGAACTTCAAACCGACACTAGGAAACAGACTGAGAAAGCAGAGAAAAATTGTCTCCTGCAACCCGTTCCCTTGGTGCTACATGAACGAACGTCTCTCCACTTGCTCAGTTCTGAGAGATAAGTGTGTGTGAAAGCCGTCCTTCACCTAGCTTGTTGCTAACACAAAGTTTCTTTTCAGTTGCAAACTCCATTCCATACATATATATGTGGAGGTACAAGCTCCATCTCGGTTTTACAGTGAAAACTGCAGGAACTTCAAACCGGCACTAGGAAACAGACTGAGAAAGCAGAGAAAAATTGTCTCCTGCAACCCGTTCCCTTGGTGCTAGATGAACGAACGTCTCTCCACTTGCTCAGTTCTGAGAGATAAGTGTGTGTGAAAGCAGTCCTTCACCTAGCTTGTTGGGAACACAAAGTTTCTTTTCAGTTGCAAACTCCATTCCATACATATATATGGGGAGGTACTAGCTCCAACTCGGTTTTACAGTGAAAAATGCAGGAACTGCAAACCGGCACTAGGAAACAGACTGAGAAAGCAGAGAAAAAGTGTCTCCTGCAACCCGTTCCCTTGGTGCTAGATGAACGAACGTCTCTCCACTTGCTCAGTTCTGAGGGATAAGTGTGTGTGAAAGCCGTCCTTCACCTAGCCTGTTGGGAACACAAAGTTTCTTTTCAGTTGCAAACTCCATTCCATAAATATATATGGGGAGGTACTAGCTCCAACTCGGTTTTACCGTGAAAACTGCAGGAACTTCAAACCGGCACTAGGAAACAGACTGAGAAGCAGAGAAAAAGTGTATCCTGCAACCCGTTCCCTTGGTGCTACATGAACGAACGTCTCTCCACTTGCTCAGTTGTGAGAGATAAGTGTGTGTGAAAGCCGTCCTTCACCTAGCCTGTTGGGAACACAAAGTTTCTTTTAAGTTGCAAACTCCATTCCATAAATATATATGGGGAGGTACTAGCTCCAACTCGGTTTTACCGTGAAAACTGCAGGAACTTCAAACCGGCACTAGGAAACAGACTGAGAAGCAGAGAAAAAGTGTATCCTGCAACCCGTTCCCTTGGTGCTACATGAACGAACGTCTCTCCACTTGCTCAGTTGTGAGAGATAAGTGTGTGTGAAAGCCGTCCTTCACCTAGCCTGTTGGGAACACAAAGTTTCTTTTCAGTTGCAAACCCCATTCCATAAATATATATGGGGAGGTACTAGCTCCAACTCGGTTTTACAGTGAAAACTGCAGGAACTTCAAACCGGCACTAGGAAACAGACTGAGAAGCAGAGAAAAAGTGTATCCTGCAACCCGTTCCCTTGGTGCTACATGAACGAACGTCTCTCCACTTGCTCAGTTGTGAGAGATAAGTGTGTGTGAAAGCCGTCCTTCACCTAGCTTGTTGGGAACACAAAGTTTCTTTTCAGTTGCAAACTCCATTCCATACATATATATGGGGAGGTACTAGCTCCAACTCGGTTTTACCGTGAAAACTGCAGGAACTTCAAACCGGCACTAGGAAACAGACTGAGAAGCAGAGAAAAAGTGTCTCCTGCAACCCGTTCCCTTGGTGCTACATGAACGAACGTCTCTCCACTTCTTCAGTTGTGAGAGATAAGTGTGTGTGAAAGCCGTCCTTCACCTAGCCTGTTGGGAACACAAAGTTTCTTTTCAGTTGCAAACTCCATTCCATAAATATATATGGGGAGGTACTAGCTCCAACTCGGTTTTACCGTGAAAACTGCAGGAACTTCAAACCGGCACTAGGAAACAGACTGAGAAGCAGAGAAAAAGTGTATCCTGCAACCCGTTCCCTTGGTGCTACATGAACGAACGTCTCTCCACTTCTTCAGTTGTGAGAGATAAGTGTGTGTGAAAGCCGTCCTTCACCTAGCCTGTTGGGAACACAAAGTTTCTTTTCAGTTGCAAACTCCATTCCATAAATATATATGGGGAGGTACTAGCTCCAACTCGGTTTTACAGTGAAAACTGCAGGAACTTCAAACCGGCACTAGGAAACAGACTGAGAAGCAGAGAAAAAGTGTATCCTGCAACCCGTTCCCTTGGTGCTACATGAACGAACGTCTCTCCACTTGCTCAGTTGTGAGAGATAAGTGTGTGTGAAAGCCGTCCTTCACCTAGCTTGTTGGGAACACAAAGTTTCTTTTCAGTTGCAAACTCCATTCCATACATATATATGGGGAGGTACTAGCTCCAACTCGGTTTTACCGTGAAAACTGCAGGAACTTCAAACCGGCACTAGGAAACAGACTGAGAAAGCAGAGAAAAAGTGTCTCCTGCAACCCGTTCCCTTGGTGCTAGATGAACGAACGTCTCTCCACTTGCTCAGTTCTGAGGGATAAGTGTGTGTGAAAGCCGTCCTTCACCTAGCCTGTTGGGAACACAAAGTTTCTTTTCAGTTGCAAACTCCATTCCATAAATATATATGGGGAGGTACTAGTTCCAACTCGGTTTTACAGTGAAAACTGCAGGAACTTCAAACCGGCACTAGGAAACAGACTGAGAAGCAGAGAAAAAGTGTATCCTGCAACCCGTTCCCTTGGTGCTACATGAACGAACGTATCTCCACTTGCTCAGTTCTGAGAGATAAGTGTGTGTGAAAGCCGTCCTTCACCTAGCTTTTTGGGAACACAAAGATTCTTTTCAGTTGCAAACTCCATTCCATACATATATATGGGGAGGTACTACCTCCAACTCGGTTTTACAGTGAAAACTGCAGGAACTTCAAACCGGCACTAGGAAACAGACTGAGAAAGCAGAGAAAAAGTGTCTCCTGCAACCCGTTCCCTTGGTGCTAGATGAACGAACGTCTCTCCACTTGCTCAGTTGTGAGAGATAAGTGTGTGTGAAAGCCGTCCTTCACCTAGCTTGTTGGGAACACAAAGTTTCTTTTCAGTTGCAAACTCCATTCCATACATATATATGGGGAGGTACTAGCTCCAACTCGGTTTTACCGTGAAAACTGCAGGAACTTCAAACCGGCACTAGGAAACAGACTGAGAAAGCAGAGAAAAAGTGTCTCCTGCAACCCGTTCCCTTGGTGCTAGATGAACGAACGTCTCTCCACTTGCTCAGTTCTGAGAGATAAGTGTGTGTGAAAGCCGTCCTTCATCTAGCTTGTTGCTAACACAAAGTTTCTTTTCAGTTGCAAACTCCATTCCATACATATATATGTGGAGGTACAAGCTCCAACTCGGTTTTACAGTGAAAACTGCAGGAACTTCAAACCGGCACTAGGAAACAGACTGAGAAAGCAGAGAAAAATTGTCTCCTGCAACTCGTTCCCTTGGTGCTAGATGAACGAACGTCTCTCCACTTGCTCAGTTCTGAGAGATAAGTGTGTGTGAAAGCAGTCCTTCACCTAGCTTGTTGGGAACACAAAGTTTCTTTTCAGTTGCAAACTCCATTCCATACATATATATGGGGAGGTACTAGCTCCAACTCGGTTTTACAGTGAAAAATGCAGGAACTGCAAACCGGCACTAGGAAACAGACTGAGAAAGCAGAGAAAAAGTGTCTCCTGCAACCCGTTCCCTTGGTGCTAGATGAACGAACGTCTCTCCACTTGCTCAGTTCTGAGGGATAAGTGTGTGTGAAAGCCGTCCTTCACCTAGCCTGTTGGGAACACAAAGTTTCTTTTCAGTTGCAAACTCCATTCCATAAATATATATGGGGAGGTACTAGCTCCAACTCGGTTTTACCGTGAAAACTGCAGGAACTTCAAACCGGCACTAGGAAACAGACTGAGAAGCAGAGAAAAAGTGTATCCTGCAACCCGTTCCCTTGGTGCTACATGAACGAACGTCTCTCCACTTCTTCAGTTGTGAGAGATAAGTGTGTGTGAAAGCCGTCCTTCACCTAGCCTGTTGGGAACACAAAGTTTCTTTTCAGTTGCAAACCCCATTCCATAAATATATATGGGGAGGTACTAGCTCCAACTCGGTTTTACAGTGAAAACTGCAGGAACTTCAAACCGGCACTAGGAAACAGACTGAGAAGCAGAGAAAAAGTGTATCCTGCAACCCGTTCCCTTGGTGCTACATGAACGAACGTCTCTCCACTTGCTCAGTTGTGAGAGATAAGTGTGTGTGAAAGCCGTCCTTCACCTAGCTTGTTGGGAACACAAAGTTTCTTTTCAGTTGCAAACTCCATTCCATACATATATATGGGGAGGTACTAGCTCCAACTCGGTTTTACCGTGAAAACTGCAGGAACTTCAAACCGGCACTAGGAAACAGACTGAGAAGCAGAGAAAAAGTGTATCCTGCAACCCGTTCCCTTGGTGCTACATGAACGAACGTCTCTCCACTTCTTCAGTTGTGAGAGATAAGTGTGTGTGAAAGCCGTCCTTCACCTAGCCTGTTGGGAACACAAAGTTTCTTTTCAGTTGCAAACTCCATTCCATAAATATATATGGGGAGGTACTACCTCCAACTCGGTTTTACAGTGAAAACTGCAGGAACTTCAAACCGGCACTAGGAAACAGACTGAGAAAGCAGAGAAAAAGTGTCTCCTGCAACCCGTTCCCTTGGTGCTAGATGAACGAACGTCTCTCCACTTGCTCAGTTGTGAGAGATAAGTGTGTGTGAAAGCCGTCCTTCACCTAGCTTGTTGGGAACACAAAGTTTCTTTTCAGTTGCAAACTCCATTCCATACATATATATGGGGAGGTACTAGCTCCAACTCGGTTTTACCGTGAAAACTGCAGGAACTTCAAACCGGCACTAGGAAACAGACTGAGAAAGCAGAGAAAAAGTGTCTCCTGCAACCCGTTCCCTTGGTGCTAGATGAACGAACGTCTCTCCACTTGCTCAGTTCTGAGAGATAAGTGTGTGTGAAAGCCGTCCTTCACCTAGCTTGTTGCTAACACAAAGTTTCTTTTCAGTTGCAAACTCCATTCCATACATATATATGTGGAGGTACAAGCTCCAACTCGGTTTTACAGTGAAAACTGCAGGAACTTCAAACCGGCACTAGGAAACAGACTGAGAAAGCAGAGAAAAATTGTCTCCTGCAACTCGTTCCCTTGGTGCTAGATGAACGAACGTCTCTCCACTTGCTCAGTTCTGAGAGATAAGTGTGTGTGAAAGCAGTCCTTCACCTAGCTTGTTGGGAACACAAAGTTTCTTTTCAGTTGCAAACTCCATTCCATACATATATATGGGGAGGTACTAGCTCCAACTCGGTTTTACAGTGAAAAATGCAGGAACTGCAAACCGGCACTAGGAAACAGACTGAGAAAGCAGAGAAAAAGTGTCTCCTGCAACCCGTTCCCTTGGTGCTAGATGAACGAACGTCTCTCCACTTGCTCAGTTCTGAGGGATAAGTGTGTGTGAAAGCCGTCCTTCACCTAGCCTGTTGGGAACACAAAGTTTCTTTTCAGTTGCAAACTCCATTCCATAAATATATATGGGGAGGTACTAGCTCCAACTCGGTTTTACCGTGAAAACTGCAGGAACTTCAAACCGGCACTAGGAAACAGACTGAGAAGCAGAGAAAAAGTGTATCCTGCAACCCGTTCCCTTGGTGCTACATGAACGAACGTCTCTCCACTTCTTCAGTTGTGAGAGATAAGTGTGTGTGAAAGCCGTCCTTCACCTAGCCTGTTGGGAACACAAAGTTTCTTTTCAGTTGCAAACTCCATTCCATAAATATATATGGGGAGGTACTAGCTCCAACTCGGTTTTACAGTGAAAACTGCAGGAACTTCAAACCGGCACTAGGAAACAGACTGAGAAGCAGAGAAAAAGTGTATCCTGCAACCCGTTCCCTTGGTGCTACATGAACGAACGTCTCTCCACTTGCTCAGTTGTGAGAGATAAGTGTGTGTGAAAGCCGTCCTTCACCTAGCTTGTTGGGAACACAAAGTTTCTTTTCAGTTGCAAACTCCATTCCATACATATATATGGGGAGGTACTAGCTCCAACTCGGTTTTACCGTGAAAACTGCAGGAACTTCAAACCGGCACTAGGAAACAGACTGAGAAAGCAGAGAAAAAGTGTCTCCTGCAACCCGTTCCCTTGGTGCTAGATGAACGAACGTCTCTCCACTTGCTCAGTTCTGAGGGATAAGTGTGTGTGAAAGCCGTCCTTCACCTAGCCTGTTGGGAACACAAAGTTTCTTTTCAGTTGCAAACTCCATTCCATAAATATATATGGGGAGGTACTAGTTCCAACTCGGTTTTACAGTGAAAACTGCAGGAACTTCAAACCGGCACTAGGAAACAGACTGAGAAGCAGAGAAAAAGTGTATCCTGCAACCCGTTCCCTTGGTGCTACATGAACGAACGTATCTCCACTTGCTCAGTTCTGAGAGATAAGTGTGTGTGAAAGCCGTCCTTCACCTAGCTTTTTGGGAACACAAAGATTCTTTTCAGTTGCAAACTCCATTCCATACATATATATGGGGAGGTACTACCTCCAACTCGGTTTTACAGTGAAAACTGCAGGAACTTCAAACCGGCACTAGGAAACAGACTGAGAAAGCAGAGAAAAAGTGTCTCCTGCAACCCGTTCCCTTGGTGCTAGATGAACGAACGTCTCTCCACTTGCTCAGTTGTGAGAGATAAGTGTGTGTGAAAGCCGTCCTTCACCTAGCTTGTTGGGAACACAAAGTTTCTTTTCAGTTGCAAACTCCATTCCATACATATATATGGGGAGGTACTAGCTCCAACTCGGTTTTACCGTGAAAACTGCAGGAACTTCAAACCGGCACTAGGAAACAGACTGAGAAAGCAGAGAAAAAGTGTCTCCTGCAACCCGTTCCCTTGGTGCTAGATGAACGAACGTCTCTCCACTTGCTCAGTTCTGAGAGATAAGTGTGTGTGAAAGCCGTCCTTCATCTAGCTTGTTGCTAACACAAAGTTTCTTTTCAGTTGCAAACTCCATTCCATACATATATATGTGGAGGTACAAGCTCCAACTCGGTTTTACAGTGAAAACTGCAGGAACTTCAAACCGGCACTAGGAAACAGACTGAGAAAGCAGAGAAAAATTGTCTCCTGCAACTCGTTCCCTTGGTGCTAGATGAACGAACGTCTCTCCACTTGCTCAGTTCTGAGAGATAAGTGTGTGTGAAAGCAGTCCTTCACCTAGCTTGTTGGGAACACAAAGTTTCTTTTCAGTTGCAAACTCCATTCCATACATATATATGGGGAGGTACTAGCTCCAACTCGGTTTTACAGTGAAAAATGCAGGAACTGCAAACCGGCACTAGGAAACAGACTGAGAAAGCAGAGAAAAAGTGTCTCCTGCAACCCGTTCCCTTGGTGCTAGATGAACGAACGTCTCTCCACTTGCTCAGTTCTGAGGGATAAGTGTGTGTGAAAGCCGTCCTTCACCTAGCCTGTTGGGAACACAAAGTTTCTTTTCAGTTGCAAACTCCATTCCATAAATATATATGGGGAGGTACTAGCTCCAACTCGGTTTTACCGTGAAAACTGCAGGAACTTCAAACCGGCACTAGGAAACAGACTGAGAAGCAGAGAAAAAGTGTATCCTGCAACCCGTTCCCTTGGTGCTACATGAACGAACGTCTCTCCACTTCTTCAGTTGTGAGAGATAAGTGTGTGTGAAAGCCGTCCTTCACCTAGCCTGTTGGGAACACAAAGTTTCTTTTCAGTTGCAAACCCCATTCCATAAATATATATGGGGAGGTACTAGCTCCAACTCGGTTTTACAGTGAAAACTGCAGGAACTTCAAACCGGCACTAGGAAACAGACTGAGAAGCAGAGAAAAAGTGTATCCTGCAACCCGTTCCCTTGGTGCTACATGAACGAACGTCTCTCCACTTGCTCAGTTGTGAGAGATAAGTGTGTGTGAAAGCCGTCCTTCACCTAGCTTGTTGGGAACACAAAGTTTCTTTTCAGTTGCAAACTCCATTCCATACATATATATGGGGAGGTACTAGCTCCAACTCGGTTTTACCGTGAAAACTGCAGGAACTTCAAACCGGCACTAGGAAACAGACTGAGAAGCAGAGAAAAAGTGTATCCTGCAACCCGTTCCCTTGGTGCTACATGAACGAACGTCTCTCCACTTCTTCAGTTGTGAGAGATAAGTGTGTGTGAAAGCCGTCCTTCACCTAGCCTGTTGGGAACACAAAGTTTCTTTTCAGTTGCAAACTCCATTCCATAAATATATATGGGGAGGTACTACCTCCAACTCGGTTTTACAGTGAAAACTGCAGGAACTTCAAACCGGCACTAGGAAACAGACTGAGAAAGCAGAGAAAAAGTGTCTCCTGCAACCCGTTCCCTTGGTGCTAGATGAACGAACGTCTCTCCACTTGCTCAGTTGTGAGAGATAAGTGTGTGTGAAAGCCGTCCTTCACCTAGCTTGTTGGGAACACAAAGTTTCTTTTCAGTTGCAAACTCCATTCCATACATATATATGGGGAGGTACTAGCTCCAACTCGGTTTTACCGTGAAAACTGCAGGAACTTCAAACCGGCACTAGGAAACAGACTGAGAAAGCAGAGAAAAAGTGTCTCCTGCAACCCGTTCCCTTGGTGCTAGATGAACGAACGTCTCTCCACTTGCTCAGTTCTGAGAGATAAGTGTGTGTGAAAGCCGTCCTTCACCTAGCTTGTTGCTAACACAAAGTTTCTTTTCAGTTGCAAACTCCATTCCATACATATATATGTGGAGGTACAAGCTCCAACTCGGTTTTACAGTGAAAACTGCAGGAACTTCAAACCGGCACTAGGAAACAGACTGAGAAAGCAGAGAAAAATTGTCTCCTGCAACTCGTTCCCTTGGTGCTAGATGAACGAACGTCTCTCCACTTGCTCAGTTCTGAGAGATAAGTGTGTGTGAAAGCAGTCCTTCACCTAGCTTGTTGGGAACACAAAGTTTCTTTTCAGTTGCAAACTCCATTCCATACATATATATGGGGAGGTACTAGCTCCAACTCGGTTTTACAGTGAAAAATGCAGGAACTGCAAACCGGCACTAGGAAACAGACTGAGAAAGCAGAGAAAAAGTGTCTCCTGCAACCCGTTCCCTTGGTGCTAGATGAACGAACGTCTCTCCACTTGCTCAGTTCTGAGGGATAAGTGTGTGTGAAAGCCGTCCTTCACCTAGCCTGTTGGGAACACAAAGTTTCTTTTCAGTTGCAAACTCCATTCCATAAATATATATGGGGAGGTACTAGCTCCAACTCGGTTTTACCGTGAAAACTGCAGGAACTTCAAACCGGCACTAGGAAACAGACTGAGAAGCAGAGAAAAAGTGTATCCTGCAACCCGTTCCCTTGGTGCTACATGAACGAACGTCTCTCCACTTCTTCAGTTGTGAGAGATAAGTGTGTGTGAAAGCCGTCCTTCACCTAGCCTGTTGGGAACACAAAGTTTCTTTTCAGTTGCAAACTCCATTCCATAAATATATATGGGGAGGTACTAGCTCCAACTCGGTTTTACAGTGAAAACTGCAGGAACTTCAAACCGGCACTAGGAAACAGACTGAGAAGCAGAGAAAAAGTGTATCCTGCAACCCGTTCCCTTGGTGCTACATGAACGAACGTCTCTCCACTTGCTCAGTTGTGAGAGATAAGTGTGTGTGAAAGCCGTCCTTCACCTAGCTTGTTGGGAACACAAAGTTTCTTTTCAGTTGCAAACTCCATTCCATACATATATATGGGGAGGTACTAGCTCCAACTCGGTTTTACCGTGAAAACTGCAGGAACTTCAAACCGGCACTAGGAAACAGACTGAGAAAGCAGAGAAAAAGTGTCTCCTGCAACCCGTTCCCTTGGTGCTAGATGAACGAACGTCTCTCCACTTGCTCAGTTCTGAGGGATAAGTGTGTGTGAAAGCCGTCCTTCACCTAGCCTGTTGGGAACACAAAGTTTCTTTTCAGTTGCAAACTCCATTCCATAAATATATATGGGGAGGTACTAGTTCCAACTCGGTTTTACAGTGAAAACTGCAGGAACTTCAAACCGGCACTAGGAAACAGACTGAGAAGCAGAGAAAAAGTGTATCCTGCAACCCGTTCCCTTGGTGCTACATGAACGAACGTATCTCCACTTGCTCAGTTCTGAGAGATAAGTGTGTGTGAAAGCCGTCCTTCACCTAGCTTTTTGGGAACACAAAGATTCTTTTCAGTTGCAAACTCCATTCCATACATATATATGGGGAGGTACTACCTCCAACTCGGTTTTACAGTGAAAACTGCAGGAACTTCAAACCGGCACTAGGAAACAGACTGAGAAAGCAGAGAAAAAGTGTCTCCTGCAACCCGTTCCCTTGGTGCTAGATGAACGAACGTCTCTCCACTTGCTCAGTTGTGAGAGATAAGTGTGTGTGAAAGCCGTCCTTCACCTAGCTTGTTGGGAACACAAAGTTTCTTTTCAGTTGCAAACTCCATTCCATACATATATATGGGGAGGTACTAGCTCCAACTCGGTTTTACCGTGAAAACTGCAGGAACTTCAAACAGGCACTAGGAAACAGACTGAGAAAGCAGAGAAAAAGTGTCTCCTGCAACCCGTTCCCTTGGTGCTAGATGAACGAACGTCTCTCCACTTGCTCAGTTCTGAGAGATAAGTGTGTGTGAAAGCCGTCCTTCATCTAGCTTGTTGCTAACACAAAGTTTCTTTTCAGTTGCAAACTCCATTCCATACATATATATGTGGAGGTACAAGCTCCAACTCGGTTTTACAGTGAAAACTGCAGGAACTTCAAACCGGCACTAGGAAACAGACTGAGAAAGCAGAGAAAAATTGTCTCCTGCAACTCGTTCCCTTGGTGCTAGATGAACGAACGTCTCTCCACTTGCTCAGTTCTGAGAGATAAGTGTGTGTGAAAGCAGTCCTTCACCTAGCTTGTTGGGAACACAAAGTTTCTTTTCAGTTGCAAACTCCATTCCATACATATATATGGGGAGGTACTAGCTCCAACTCGGTTTTACAGTGAAAAATGCAGGAACTGCAAACCGGCACTAGGAAACAGACTGAGAAAGCAGAGAAAAAGTGTCTCCTGCAACCCGTTCCCTTGGTGCTAGATGAACGAACGTCTCTCCACTTGCTCAGTTCTGAGGGATAAGTGTGTGTGAAAGCCGTCCTTCACCTAGCCTGTTGGGAACACAAAGTTTCTTTTCAGTTGCAAACTCCATTCCATAAATATATATGGGGAGGTACTAGCTCCAACTCGGTTTTACCGTGAAAACTGCAGGAACTTCAAACCGGCACTAGGAAACAGACTGAGAAGCAGAGAAAAAGTGTATCCTGCAACCCGTTCCCTTGGTGCTACATGAACGAACGTCTCTCCACTTCTTCAGTTGTGAGAGATAAGTGTGTGTGAAAGCCGTCCTTCACCTAGCCTGTTGGGAACACAAAGTTTCTTTTCAGTTGCAAACCCCATTCCATAAATATATATGGGGAGGTACTAGCTCCAACTCGGTTTTACAGTGAAAACTGCAGGAACTTCAAACCGGCACTAGGAAACAGACTGAGAAGCAGAGAAAAAGTGTATCCTGCAACCCGTTCCCTTGGTGCTACATGAACGAACGTCTCTCCACTTGCTCAGTTGTGAGAGATAAGTGTGTGTGAAAGCCGTCCTTCACCTAGCTTGTTGGGAACACAAAGTTTCTTTTCAGTTGCAAACTCCATTCCATACATATATATGGGGAGGTACTAGCTCCAACTCGGTTTTACCGTGAAAACTGCAGGAACTTCAAACCGGCACTAGGAAACAGACTGAGAAAGCAGAGAAAAAGTGTCTCCTGCAACCCGTTCCCTTGGTGCTAGATGAACGAACGTCTCTCCACTTGCTCAGTTCTGAGGGATAAGTGTGTGTGAAAGCCGTCCTTCACCTAGCCTGTTGGGAACACAAAGTTTCTTTTCAGTTGCAAACTCCATTCCATAAATATATATGGGGAGGTACTAGTTCCAACTCGGTTTTACAGTGAAAACTGCAGGAACTTCAAACCGGCACTAGGAAACAGACTGAGAAGCAGAGAAAAAGTGTATCCTGCAACCCGTTCCCTTGGTGCTACATGAACGAACGTCTCTCCACTTGCTCAGTTGTGAGAGATAAGTGTGTGTGAAAGCCGTCCTTCACCTAGCTTTTTGGGAACACAAAGATTCTTTTCAGTTGCAAACTCCATTCCATACATATATATGGGGAGGTACTACCTCCAACTCGGTTTTACAGTGAAAACTGCAGGAACTTCAAACCGGCACTAGGAAACAGACTGAGAAAGCAGAGAAAAAGTGTCTCCTGCAACCCGTTCCCTTGGTGCTAGATGGACGAACGTCTCTCCACTTGCTCAGTTCTGAGAGATAAGTGTGTGTGAAAGCCGTCCTTCACCTAGCTTGTTGCTAACACAAAGATTCTTTTCAGTTGCAAACTCCATTCCATACATATATATGTGGAGGTACTAGCTCCAACTCGGTTTTACAGTTTAAACTGCAGGAACTTCAAACCGGCACTAGGAAACAGACTGAGAAAGCAGAGACAATGTGTCTCCTGCAACCCGTTCCCTTGGTGCTAGATGAACGAACGTCTCTCCACTTGCTCAGTTCTGAGAGATAAGTGTGTGTGAAAGCAGTCCTTCACCTAGCTTGTTGGGAACACAAAGTTTCTTTTCAGTTGCAAACTCCATTCCATACATGTGTATGGGGAGGTACAAGCTTCAACTCGGTTTGACAGTGTAAACTGCAGGAACTTCAAAACGGCACTAGGGAACAGACTGAGAAAGCAGAGAAAAAGTGTCTCCTGCAACCCGTTCCGTTGTTGCTAGATGAACAAACGTCTCTCCACCTGCTCAGTTCTGAGAGATAAGTGTGTGTGAAAGCCGTCCTTCACCTAGCTTGTTGGGAACACAAAGTTTCTTTTCAGTTGCAAACTCCATTCCATACATATATATGGGGAGGTACTAGCTCCAACTCGGTTTTACAGTGAAAACTGCAGGAACTTCAAACCGGCACTAGGAAACAGACTGAGAAAGCAGAGAAAAAGTGTCTCCTGCAACCCGTTCCCTTGGTGCTAGATGAACGAACGTCTCTCCACTTGCTCAGTTCTGAGAGATAAGTGTGTGTGAAAGCCGTCCTTCACCTAGCTTGTTGGGAACACAAAGTTTCTTTTCAGTTGCAAACTCCATTCCATACATATATATGGGGAGGTACGAGCTCCAACTCGGTTTTACAGTGAAAACTGCAGGAACTTCAAACCGGCACTAGGAAACAGACTGAGAAAGCAGAGAAAAAGTGTCTCCTGCAACCCGTTCCCTTGGTGCTAGATGAACGAACGTCTCTCCACTTGCTCAGTTCTGAGAGATAAGTGTGTGTGAAAGCCGTCCTTCACCTAGCTTGTTGCTAACACAAAGTTTCTTTTCAGTTGCAAACTCCATTCCATACATATATATGGGGAGGTACTAGCTCCAACTCGGTTTTTCAGTGAAAACTGCAGGAACTTCAAACCGGCACTAGGAAACAGACTGAGAAGCAGAGAAAACGTGTATCCTGCAACCCGTTCCCTTGGTGCTAGATGAACGAACGTCTCTACACTTGCTCAGTTCTGAGAGATAAGTGTGTGTGAAAGCCGTCCTTCACCTAGCTTGTTGGGAACACAAAGTTTCTTTTCAGTTGCAAACTCCATTCCATACATATATATGGGTAGGTACTAGCTCCAACTCGGTTTTACAGTGAAAACTGCAGGAACTTCAAACCGGCACTAGGAAACAGACAGAAAATGCCGAGAAAAAGTGTCTCCTGCAACCCGTTCCCTTGGTGCTAGATGAACGAAGGTCTCTCCACTTGCTCAGTTCTGAGAGATAAGTGTGTGTGAAAGCCGTCCTTCACCTAGCTTGTTGGGAACACAAAGTTTCTTTTCTGTTGCCAACTCCATTCCATACATATATATGGGGATGTACTAGCTCCAAATCGGTTTTACTGTGAAAACTGCAGGAACTTCAAAACGCCACTAGGAAACAGATTGAGAAAGCGGAGAAAAAGTGTCCCTGCATCCCGTTCCCTTAGTCCTAGATGAACGAACGTCTCTCCACTTGCTGAGTTCCGAGAGATAAGTGTGTGTGTAAGCCGTCCTTATCCTAGCCTGTTGGGAACACAAAGTTTCTTTTTGTTGCAAACCCAATTCCATAAATTTATATGGGGAGGTACTAGCTCCAACTCGGTTTTACAGTGAAAAGTGAAGGAACTTCAAACCGGCACTAGGAAACAGACTGAGAAAGCAGAGAAAAATTGTCTCCTGCAACTCGTTCCCTTGGTGCTAGATGAACGAACGTCTCTCCACTTGCTCAGTTCTGAGAGATAAGTGTGTGTGAAAGCAGTCCTTCACCTAGCTTGTTGGGAACACAAAGTTTCTTTTCAGTTGCAAACTCCATTCCATACATATATATGGGGAGGTACTAGCTCCAACTCGGTTTTACAGTGAAAAATGCAGGAACTGCAAACCGGCACTAGGAAACAGACTGAGAAAGCAGAGAAAAAGTGTCTCCTGCAACCCGTTCCCTTGGTGCTAGATGAACGAACGTCTCTCCACTTGCTCAGTTCTGAGGGATAAGTGTGTGTGAAAGCCGTCCTTCACCTAGCCTGTTGGGAACACAAAGTTTCTTTTCAGTTGCAAACTCCATTCCATAAATATATATGGGGAGGTACTAGCTCCAACTCGGTTTTACCGTGAAAACTGCAGGAACTTCAAACCGGCACTAGGAAACAGACTGAGAAGCAGAGAAAAAGTGTATCCTGCAACCCGTTCCCTTGGTGCTACATGAACGAACGTCTCTCCACTTCTTCAGTTGTGAGAGATAAGTGTGTGTGAAAGCCGTCCTTCACCTAGCCTGTTGGGAACACAAAGTTTCTTTTCAGTTGCAAACCCCATTCCATAAATATATATGGGGAGGTACTAGCTCCAACTCGGTTTTACAGTGAAAACTGCAGGAACTTCAAACCGGCACTAGGAAACAGACTGAGAAGCAGAGAAAAAGTGTATCCTGCAACCCGTTCCCTTGGTGCTACATGAACGAACGTCTCTCCACTTGCTCAGTTGTGAGAGATAAGTGTGTGTGAAAGCCGTCCTTCACCTAGCTTGTTGGGAACACAAAGTTTCTTTTCAGTTGCAAACTCCATTCCATACATGTGTATGGGGAGGTACAAGCTTCAACTCGGTTTGACAGTGTAAACTGCAGGAACTTCAAAACGGCACTAGGGAACAGACTGAGAAAGCAGAGAAAAAGTGTCTCCTGCAACCCGTTCCGTTGTTGCTAGATGAACAAACGTCTCTCCACCTGCTCAGTTCTGAGAGATAAGTGTGTGTGAAAGCCGTCCTTCACCTAGCTTGTTGGGAACACAAAGTTTCTTTTCAGTTGCAAACTCCATTCCATACATATATATGGGGAGGTACTAGCTCCAACTCGGTTTTACAGTGAAAACTGCAGGAACTTCAAACCGGCACTAGGAAACAGACTGAGAAAGCAGAGAAAAAGTGTCTCCTGCAACCCGTTCCCTTGGTGCTAGATGAACGAACGTCTCTCCACTTGCTCAGTTCTGAGAGATAAGTGTGTGTGAAAGCCGTCCTTCACCTAGCTTGTTGGGAACACAAAGTTTCTTTTCAGTTGCAAACTCCATTCCATACATATATATGGGGAGGTACGAGCTCCAACTCGGTTTTACAGTGAAAACTGCAGGAACTTCAAACCGGCACTAGGAAACAGACTGAGAAAGCAGAGAAAAAGTGTCTCCTGCAACCCGTTCCCTTGGTGCTAGATGAACGAACGTCTCTCCACTTGCTCAGTTCTGAGAGATAAGTGTGTGTGAAAGCCGTCCTTCACCTAGCTTGTTGCTAACACAAAGTTTCTTTTCAGTTGCAAACTCCATTCCATACATATATATGGGGAGGTACTAGCTCCAACTCGGTTTTTCAGTGAAAACTGCAGGAACTTCAAACCGGCACTAGGAAACAGACTGAGAAGCAGAGAAAACGTGTATCCTGCAACCCGTTCCCTTGGTGCTAGATGAACGAACGTCTCTACACTTGCTCAGTTCTGAGAGATAAGTGTGTGTGAAAGCCGTCCTTCACCTAGCTTGTTGGGAACACAAAGTTTCTTTTCAGTTGCAAACTCCATTCCATACATATATATGGGTAGGTACTAGCTCCAACTCGGTTTTACAGTGAAAACTGCAGGAACTTCAAACCGGCACTAGGAAACAGACAGAAAATGCCGAGAAAAAGTGTCTCCTGCAACCCGTTCCCTTGGTGCTAGATGAACGAAGGTCTCTCCACTTGCTCAGTTCTGAGAGATAAGTGTGTGTGAAAGCCGTCCTTCACCTAGCTTGTTGGGAACACAAAGTTTCTTTTCTGTTGCCAACTCCATTCCATACATATATATGGGGATGTACTAGCTCCAAATCGGTTTTACTGTGAAAACTGCAGGAACTTCAAAACGCCACTAGGAAACAGATTGAGAAAGCGGAGAAAAAGTGTCCCTGCATCCCGTTCCCTTAGTCCTAGATGAACGAACGTCTCTCCACTTGCTGAGTTCCGAGAGATAAGTGTGTGTGTAAGCCGTCCTTATCCTAGCCTGTTGGGAACACAAAGTTTCTTTTTGTTGCAAACCCAATTCCATAAATTTATATGGGGAGGTACTAGCTCCAACTCGGTTTTACAGTGAAAAGTGAAGGAACTTCAAACCGGCACTAGGAAACAGACTGAGAAAGCAGAGAAAAATTGTCTCCTGCAACTCGTTCCCTTGGTGCTAGATGAACGAACGTCTCTCCACTTGCTCAGTTCTGAGAGATAAGTGTGTGTGAAAGCAGTCCTTCACCTAGCTTGTTGGGAACACAAAGTTTCTTTTCAGTTGCAAACTCCATTCCATACATATATATGGGGAGGTACTAGCTCCAACTCGGTTTTACAGTGAAAAATGCAGGAACTGCAAACCGGCACTAGGAAACAGACTGAGAAAGCAGAGAAAAAGTGTCTCCTGCAACCCGTTCCCTTGGTGCTAGATGAACGAACGTCTCTCCACTTGCTCAGTTCTGAGGGATAAGTGTGTGTGAAAGCCGTCCTTCACCTAGCCTGTTGGGAACACAAAGTTTCTTTTCAGTTGCAAACTCCATTCCATAAATATATATGGGGAGGTACTAGCTCCAACTCGGTTTTACCGTGAAAACTGCAGGAACTTCAAACCGGCACTAGGAAACAGACTGAGAAGCAGAGAAAAAGTGTATCCTGCAACCCGTTCCCTTGGTGCTACATGAACGAACGTCTCTCCACTTCTTCAGTTGTGAGAGATAAGTGTGTGTGAAAGCCGTCCTTCACCTAGCCTGTTGGGAACACAAAGTTTCTTTTCAGTTGCAAACCCCATTCCATAAATATATATGGGGAGGTACTAGCTCCAACTCGGTTTTACAGTGAAAACTGCAGGAACTTCAAACCGGCACTAGGAAACAGACTGAGAAGCAGAGAAAACGTGTATCCTGCAACCCGTTCCCTTGGTGCTACATGAACGAACGTCTCTCCACTTGCTCAGTTGTGAGAGATAAGTGTGTGTGAAAGCCGTCCTTCACCTAGCTTGTTGGGAACACAAAGTTTCTTTTCAGTTGCAAACTCCATTCCATACATATATATGGGGAGGTACTAGCTCCAACTCGGTTTTACCGTGAAAACTGCAGGAACTTCAAACCGGCACTAGGAAACAGACTGAGAAAGCAGAGAAAAAGTGTCTCCTGCAACCCGTTCCCTTGGTGCTAGATGAACGAACGTCTCTCCACTTGCTCAGTTCTGAGGGATAAGTGTGTGTGAAAGCCGTCCTTCACCTAGCCTGTTGGGAACACAAAGTTTCTTTTCAGTTGCAAACTCCATTCCATAAATATATATGGGGAGGTACTAGTTCCAACTCGGTTTTACAGTGAAAACTGCAGGAACTTCAAACCGGCACTAGGAAACAGACTGAGAAGCAGAGAAAAAGTGTATCCTGCAACCCGTTCCCTTGGTGCTACATGAACGAACGTCTCTCCACTTGCTCAGTTGTGAGAGATAAGTGTGTGTGAAAGCCGTCCTTCACCTAGCTTTTTGGGAACACAAAGATTCTTTTCAGTTGCAAACTCCATTCCATACATATATATGGGGAGGTACTACCTCCAACTCGGTTTTACAGTGAAAACTGCAGGAACTTCAAACCGGCACTAGGAAACAGACTGAGAAAGCAGAGAAAAAGTGTCTCCTGCAACCCGTTCCCTTGGTGCTAGATGGACGAACGTCTCTCCACTTGCTCAGTTCTGAGAGATAAGTGTGTGTGAAAGCCGTCCTTCACCTAGCTTGTTGCTAACACAAAGATTCTTTTCAGTTGCAAACTCCATTCCATACATATATATGTGGAGGTACTAGCTCCAACTCGGTTTTACAGTTTAAACTGCAGGAACTTCAAACCGGCACTAGGAAACAGACTGAGAAAGCAGAGACAATGTGTCTCCTGCAACCCGTTCCCTTGGTGCTAGATGAACGAACGTCTCTCCACTTGCTCAGTTCTGAGAGATAAGTGTGTGTGAAAGCAGTCCTTCACCTAGCTTGTTGGGAACACAAAGTTTCTTTTCAGTTGCAAACTCCATTCCATACATGTGTATGGGGAGGTACAAGCTTCAACTCGGTTTGACAGTGTAAACTGCAGGAACTTCAAAACGGCACTAGGGAACAGACTGAGAAAGCAGAGAAAAAGTGTCTCCTGCAACCCGTTCCGTTGTTGCTAGATGAACAAACGTCTCTCCACCTGCTCAGTTCTGAGAGATAAGTGTGTGTGAAAGCCGTCCTTCACCTAGCTTGTTGGGAACACAAAGTTTCTTTTCAGTTGCAAACTCCATTCCATACATATATATGGGGAGGTACTAGCTCCAACTCGGTTTTACAGTGAAAACTGCAGGAACTTCAAACCGGCACTAGGAAACAGACTGAGAAAGCAGAGAAAAAGTGTCTCCTGCAACCCGTTCCCTTGGTGCTAGATGAACGAACGTCTCTCCACTTGCTCAGTTCTGAGAGATAAGTGTGTGTGAAAGCCGTCCTTCACCTAGCTTGTTGGGAACACAAAGTTTCTTTTCAGTTGCAAACTCCATTCCATACATATATATGGGGAGGTACGAGCTCCAACTCGGTTTTACAGTGAAAACTGCAGGAACTTCAAACCGGCACTAGGAAACAGACTGAGAAAGCAGAGAAAAAGTGTCTCCTGCAACCCGTTCCCTTGGTGCTAGATGAACGAACGTCTCTCCACTTGCTCAGTTCTGAGAGATAAGTGTGTGTGAAAGCCGTCCTTCACCTAGCTTGTTGCTAACACAAAGTTTCTTTTCAGTTGCAAACTCCATTCCATACATATATATGGGGAGGTACTAGCTCCAACTCGGTTTTTCAGTGAAAACTGCAGGAACTTCAAACCGGCACTAGGAAACAGACTGAGAAGCAGAGAAAACGTGTATCCTGCAACCCGTTCCCTTGGTGCTAGATGAACGAACGTCTCTACACTTGCTCAGTTCTGAGAGATAAGTGTGTGTGAAAGCCGTCCTTCACCTAGCTTGTTGGGAACACAAAGTTTCTTTTCAGTTGCAAACTCCATTCCATACATATATATGGGTAGGTACTAGCTCCAACTCGGTTTTACAGTGAAAACTGCAGGAACTTCAAACCGGCACTAGGAAACAGACAGAAAATGCCGAGAAAAAGTGTCTCCTGCAACCCGTTCCCTTGGTGCTAGATGAACGAAGGTCTCTCCACTTGCTCAGTTCTGAGAGATAAGTGTGTGTGAAAGCCGTCCTTCACCTAGCTTGTTGGGAACACAAAGTTTCTTTTCTGTTGCCAACTCCATTCCATACATATATATGGGGATGTACTAGCTCCAAATCGGTTTTACTGTGAAAACTGCAGGAACTTCAAAACGCCACTAGGAAACAGATTGAGAAAGCGGAGAAAAAGTGTCCCTGCATCCCGTTCCCTTAGTCCTAGATGAACGAACGTCTCTCCACTTGCTGAGTTCCGAGAGATAAGTGTGTGTGTAAGCCGTCCTTATCCTAGCCTGTTGGGAACACAAAGTTTCTTTTTGTTGCAAACCCAATTCCATAAATTTATATGGGGAGGTACTAGCTCCAACTCGGTTTTACAGTGAAAAGTGAAGGAACTTCAAACCGGCACTAGGAAACAGACTGAGAAAGCAGAGAAAAAGTGTCTCCTGCATCCCGTTCCCTTGGTGCTAGATGAACGAACGTCTCTCCACTTGCTCAGTTCTGAGAGATAAGTGTGTGTGAAAGCCGTCCTTCACCTAGCTTGTTGGGAACACAAAGATTCTTTTCAGTTGCAAACTCCATTCCATACATATATATGGGGAGGTACTAGCTCCAACTCGGGTTTTCTGTGAAAACTGCAGGAACTTCAAACCGGCACTAGGAAACAGACTGAGAAAGCAGAGAAAAAGTGTCTCCTGCAACCCGTTCCCTTGGTGCTAGATGAACGAACGTCTCTCCACTTGCTCAGTTCTGAGAGATAAGTGTGTGTGAAAGCCGTCCTTCACCTAGCTTGTTGCTAACACAAAGTTTCTTTTCAGTTGCAAACTCCATTCCATAAATATATATGTGGAGGTACTAGCTCCAACTCCGTTTTACAGTGAAAACTGCAGGAACTTCAAACCGGCACTAGGAAAAAGACTGAGAAAGCAGAGAAAAAGTGTCTCCTGCATCCCGTTCCCTTGGTGCTAGATGAACGAACGTCTCTCAACTTGCTCAGTTCTGAGAGATAAGTGTGTGTGAAAGCAGTCCTTCACCTAGCTTGTTGGGAACACAAAGTTTCTTTTCAGTTGCAAACTCCATTCCATACATATATATGGGGAGGTACTAGCTCCAACTCGGTTTTACAGTGAAAACTGCAGGAACTTCAATCCGGCACTAGGAAACAGACTGAGAAAGCAGAGAAAAAGTGTCTCCTGCAACCCGTTCCCTTGGTGCTAGATGAACGATCGTCTCTCCACTTGCTAAGTTCTGAGAGATAAGTGTGTGTGAAAGCCGTCCTTCACCTAGCTTGTTGGGAACACAAAGTTTCTTTTCAGTTGCAAACTCCATTCCATACATATATATGGGGAGGTACTAGCTCCAACTCGGTTTTTCAGTGAAAACTGCAGGAACTTCAAACCGGCACTAGGAAACAGACTGAGAAGCAGAGAAAAAGTGTCTCCTGCAACCCGTTCCCTTGGTGCTAGATGAACGAACGTCTCTCCACTTGCTCAGTTCTGAGAGATAAGTGTGTTTGAAAGCCGTCCTTCAACTAGCTTGTTGGGAACACAAAGATTCTTTTCAGTTGCAAACTCCATTCCATACATATATATGGGGAGGTACTAGCTCCAACTCGATTTTACAGTGAAAACTGCAGGAACTTCAAACCGGCACTAGGAAACAGACTGAGAAAGCAGAGAAAAAGTGTCTCCTGCAACCCGTTCCCTTGGTCCTAGATGAACGAACGTCTCTCCACTTGCTCAGTTCTGAGAGATAAGTGTGTTTGAAAGCCGTCCTTCAACTAGCTTGTTGCTAACACAAAGTTTCTTTTCAGTTGCAAACTCCATTCCATACATATATATGGGGAGGTACTAGCTCCAACTCGGTTTTACCGTGAAAACTGCAGGAACTTCAAACCGGCACTAGGAAACAGACTGAGAAAGCAGAGAAAAAGTGTCTCCTGCAACCCGTTCCCTTTGTGCTAGATGAACGAACGTCTCTCCACTTGCTCAGTTCTGAGAGAAAAGTGTGTGTGAAAGCCGTTCTTCACCTAGCTTGTTGGGAACACAAAGTTTCTTTTCAGTTGCAAACTCCATTCCATACATATATATGGGGAGGTACTACCTCCAACTCGGTTTTACAGTGAAAACTGCAGGAACTTCAAACCGGCACTAGGAAACAGACTGAGAAAGCAGAGAAAAAGTGTCTCCTGCAACCCGTTCCCTTGGTGCTAGATGAATGAACGTCTCTCCACTTGCTCAGTTCTGAGAGATAAGTGTGTGTGAAAGCCGTCCTTCACCTAGCTTGTTGCTAACACAAAGTTTCTTTTCAGTTGCAAACTCAATTCCATACATATATATGTGGAGGTACTAGCTCCAACACGGTTTTACAGTGAAAACTGCAGGAACTTCAAACCGGCACTAGGAAACAGACTGAGAAAGCAGAGAAAAAGTGTCTCCTGCAACCCGTTCCCTTGGTGCTAGATGAACGAACGTCTCTCCACTTGCTCAGTTCTGAGAGATAAGTGTGTGTGAAAGCAGTCCTTCACCTAGCTTGTTGGGAACACAAAGTTTCTTTTCAGTTGCAAACTCCATTCCATACATTATGGGGAGGTACTAGCTCCAACTCGGTTTTACAGTGAAAAATGCAGGAACTGCAAACCGGCACTAGGAAACAGACTGAGAAAGCAGAGAAAAAGTGTCTCCTGCAACCCATTCCCTTGGTGCTAGATGAACGAACGTCTCTCCACTTGCTCAGTTCTGAGAGATAAGTGTGTGTGAAAGCCGTCCTTCACCTAGCTTGTTGGGAACACAAAGTTTCTTTTCAGTTGCAAACTCCATTCCATACATATATATGGGGAGGTACTAGCTCCAACTCGATTTTACAGTGAAAACTGCAGGAACTTCAAACCGGCACTAGGAAACAGACTGAGAAAGCAGAGAAAAAGTGTCTCCTGCAACCCGTTCCCTTGGTGCTAGATGAACGAACGTCTCTCCACTTGCTCAGTTCTGAGAGATAAGTGTGTGTGAAAGCCGTCCTTCACCTAGCTTGTTGGGAACACAAAGTTTCTTTTCAGTTGCAAACTCCATTCCATACATATATATGGGGAGGTACTAGCTCCAACTCGATTTTACAGTGAAAACTGCAGGAACTTCAAACCGGCACAGGGAAAAAGACTGAGAAAGCAGAGAAAAAGTGTCTCCTGCAACCCGTTCCCTTGGTGCTAGATGAAAGAACGTCTCTCCACTTGCTCAGTTCTGAGAGATAAGTGTGTGTGAAAGCCGTCCTTCACCTAGCTTGTTGGGAACACAAAGTTTCTTTTCAGTTGCAAACTCCATTCCATACATATATATGGGGAGGTACTAGCTCCAACACGGTTTTACCGTGAAAACTGCAGGAACTTCAAACCGGCACTAGGAAACAGACTGAGAAAGCAGAGAAAAAGTGTCTCCTGCAACCCGTTCCCTTGGTGCTAGATGAACGAAGGTCTCTCCACTTGCTCAGTTCTGAGAGATAAGTGTGTGTGAAAGCCGTCCTTCACCTAGCTTGTTGGGAACACAAAGTTTCTTTTCTGTTGAAAACTCCATTCCATACATATATATGGGGATGTACTAGCTCCAAATCGGTTTTACTGTGAAAACTGCAGGAACTTCAAAACGCCACTAGGAAACCGATTGAGAAAGCGGAGAAAAAGTGTCCCTGCATCCCGTTCCCTTAGTCCTAGATGAACGAACGTCTCTCCACTTGCTGAGTTCCGAGAGATAAGTGTGTGTGTAAGCCGTCCTTATCCTAGCCTGTTGGGAACACAAAGTTTCTTTTTGTTGCAAACCCAATTCCATAAATTTATATGGGGAGGTACTAGCTCCAACTCGGTTTTACAGTGAAAAGTGAAGGAACTTCAAACCGGCACTAGGAAACAGACTGAGAAAGCAGAGAAAAAGTGTCTCCTGCATCCCGTTCCCTTGGTGCTAGATGAACGAACGTCTCTCCACTTGCTCAGTTCTGAGAGATAAGTGTGTGTGAAAGCCGTCCTTCACCTAGCTTGTTGCTAACACAAAGTTTCTTTTCAGTTGCAAACTCCATTCCATAAATATATATGTGGAGGTACTAGCTCCAACTCCGTTTTACAGTGAAAACTGCAGGAACTTCAAACCGGCACTAGGAAAAAGACTGAGAAAGCAGAGAAAAAGTGTCTCCTGCATCCCGTTCCCTTGGTGCTAGATGAACGATCGTCTCTCAACTTGCTCAGTTCTGAGAGATAAGTGTGTGTGAAAGCAGTCCTTCACCTAGCTTGTTGGGAACACAAAGTTTCTTTTCAGTTGCAAACTCCATTCCATACATATATATGGGGAGGTACTAGCTCCAACTCGGTTTTACAGTGAAAACTGCAGGAACTTCAATACGGCACTAGGAAACAGACTGAGAAAGCAGAGAAAAAGTGTCTCCTGCAACCCGTTCCCTTGGTGCTAGATGAACGATCGTCTCTCCACTTGCTAAGTTCTGAGAGATAAGTGTGTGTGAAAGCCGTCCTTCACCTAGCTTGTTGGGAACACAAAGTTTCTTTTCAGTTGCAAACTCCATTCCATACATATATATGGGGAGGTACTAGCTCCAACTCGGTTTTTCAGTGAAAACTGCAGGAACTTCAAACCGGCACTAGGAAACAGACTGAGAAGCAGAGAAAAAGTGTCTCCTGCAACCCGTTCCCTTGGTGCTAGATGAACGAACGTCTCTCCACTTGCTCAGTTCTGAGAGATAAGTGTGTTTGAAAGCCGTCCTTCAACTAGCTTGTTGGGAACACAAAGATTCTTTTCAGTTGCAAACTCCATTCCATACATATATATGGGGAGGTACTAGCTCCAACTCGATTTTACAGTGAAAACTGCAGGAACTTCAAACCGGCACTAGGAAACAGACTGAGAAAGCAGAGAAAAAGTGTCTCCTGCAACCCGTTCCCTTGGTCCTAGATGAACGAACGTCTCTCCACTTGCTCAGTTCTGAGAGATAAGTGTGTTTGAAAGCTGTCCTTCAACTAGCTTGTTGCTAACACAAAGTTTCTTTTCAGTTGCAAACTCCATTCCATACATATATATGGGGAGGTACTAGCTCCAACTCGGTTTTACCGTGAAAACTGCAGGAACTTCAAACCGGCACTAGGAAACAGACTGAGAAAGCAGAGAAAAAGTGTCTCCTGCAACCCGTTCCCTTTGTGCTAGATGAACGAACGTCTCTCCACTTGCTCAGTTCTGAGAGAAAAGTGTGTGTGAAAGCCGTTCTTCACCTAGCTTGTTGGGAACACAAAGTTTCTTTTCAGTTGCAAACTCCATTCCATACATATATATGGGGAGGTACTACCTCCAACTCGGTTTTACAGTGAAAACTGCAGGAACTTCAAACCGGCACTAGGAAACAGACTGAGAAAGCAGAGAAAAAGTGTCTCCTGCAACCCGTTCCCTTGGTGCTAGATGAATGAACGTCTCTCCACTTGCTCAGTTCTGAGAGATAAGTGTGTGTGAAAGCCGTCCTTCACCTAGCTTGTTGCTAACACAAAGTTTCTTTTCAGTTGCAAACTCAATTCCATACATATATATGTGGAGGTACTAGCTCCAACACGGTTTTACAGTGAAAACTGCAGGAACTTCAAACCGGCACTAGGAAACAGACTGAGAAAGCAGAGAAAAAGTGTCTCCTGCAACCCGTTCCCTTGGTGCTAGATGAACGAACGTCTCTCCACTTGCTCAGTTCTGAGAGATAAGTGTGTGTGAAAGCAGTCCTTCACCTAGCTTGTTGGGAACACAAAGTTTCTTTTCAGTTGCAAACTCCATTCCATACATATATATGGGGAGGTACTAGCTCCAACTCGGTTTTACAGTGAAAAATGCAGGAACTGCAAACCGGCACTAGGAAACAGACTGAGAAAGCAGAGAAAAAGTGTCTCCTGCAACCCATTCCCTTGGTGCTAGATGAACGAACGTCTCTCCACTTGCTCAGTTCTGAGAGATAAGTGTGTGTGAAAGCCGTCCTTCACCTAGCTTGTTGGGAACACAAAGTTTCTTTTCAGTTGCAAACTCCATTCCATACATATATATGGGGAGGTACTAGCTCCAACTCGATTTTACAGTGAAAACTGCAGGAACTTCAAACCGGCACTAGGAAACAGACTGAGAAAGCAGAGAAAAAGTGTCTCCTGCAACCCGTTCCCTTGGTGCTAGATGAACGAACGTCTCTCCACTTGCTCAGTTCTGAGAGATAAGTGTGTGTGAAAGCCGTCCTTCACCTAGCTTGTTGGGAACACAAAGTTTCTTTTCAGTTGCAAACTCCATTCCATACATATATATGGGGAGGTACTAGCTCCAACTCGATTTTACAGTGAAAACTGCAGGAACTTCAAACCGGCACAGGGAAACAGACTGAGAAAGCAGAGAAAAAGTGTCTCCTGCAACCCGTTCCCTTGGTGCTAGATGAAAGAACGTCTCTCCACTTGCTCAGTTCTGAGAGATAAGTGTGTGTGAAAGCCGTCCTTCACCTAGCTTGTTGGGAACACAAAGTTTCTTTTCAGTTGCAAACTCCATTCCATACATATATATGGGGAGGTACTAGCTCCAACACGGTTTTACCGTGAAAACTGCAGGAACTTCAAACCGGCACTAGGAAACAGACTGAGAAAGCAGAGAAAAAGTGTCTCCTGCAACCCGTTCCCTTGGTGCTAGATGAACGAACGTCTCTCCACTTGCTCAGTTCTGAGAGATAAGTGTGTGTGAAAGCCGTCCTTCACCTAGCTTGTTGGGAACACAAAGTTTCTTTTCAGTTGCAAACTCCATTCCATACATATATATGGGGAGGTACTAGCTCCAACTCGGTTTTACAGTAAAACTGCAGGAACTTCAAACCGGCACTAGGAAACAGACTGAGAAGCAGAGAAAAAGTGTATCCTGCAACCCGTTCCCTTGGTGCTACATGAACGAACGTCTCTCCACTTGCTCAGTTGTGAGAGATAAGTGTGTGTGAAAGCCGTCCTTCACCTAGCTTTTTGGAAACACAAAGATTCTTTTCAGTTGCAAACTCCATTCCATACATATATATGGGGAGGTACTACCTCCAACTCGGTTTTACAGTGAAAACTGCAGGAACTTCAAACCAGCACTAGGAAACAGACTGAGAAAGCAGAGAAAAAGTGTCTCCTGCAACCCGTTCCCTTGGTGCTAGATGAACGAACGTCTCTCCACTTGCTCAGTTCTGAGAGATAAGTGCGTGTGAAAGCCGTCCTTCACCTAGCTTGTTGCTAACACAAAGTTTCTTTTCAGTTGCAAACTCCATTCCATACATATATATGTGGAGATACTAGCTCCAACTCGGTTTTACAGTGAAAACTGCAGGAACTTCAATCCGGCACTAGGAAACAGACTGACAAAGCAGAGAAAAAGTGTCTCCTGCAACCCGTTCCCTTGGTGCTAGATGAACGAAAGTCTCTCAACTTGCTCAGTTCTGAGAGATAAGTGTGTGTGAAAGCAGTCCTTCACCTAGCTTGTTGGGAACACAAAGTTTCTTTTCAGTTGCAAACTCCATTCCATACATATATATGGGGAGGTACTACCTCCAACTCGGTTTTACAGTGAAAACTGCAGGAACTTCAAACCGGCACTAGGAAACAGACTGAGAAAGCAGAGAAAAAGTGTCTCCTGCAACCCGTTCCCTTGGTGCTAGATGAACGAACGTCTCTCCACTTGCTCAGTTCTGAGAGATAAGTGTGTGTGAAAGCCGTCCTTCACCTAGCTTGTTGCTAACACAAAGTTTCTTTTCAGTTGCAAACTCCATTCCATACATATATATGTGGAGGTACTAGCTCCAACGCGGTTTTACAGTTTAAACTGCAGGAACTTCAAACCGGCACTAGGAAACAGACTGAGAAGGCAGAGAAAAAGTGTCTCCTGCAACCCGTTCCCTTGGTGCTAGATGAAAGAACGTCTCTCCACTTGCTCAGTTCTGAGAGATAAGTGTGTGTGAAAGCAGACCTTCACCTAGCTTGTTGGGAACACAAAGTTTCTTTTCAGTTGCAAACTCCATTCCATACATGTATATGGGGAGGTACAAGCTCCAACTCGGTTTGACAGTGTAAACTGCAGGAACTTCAAACCGGCACTAGGGAACAGACTGAGAAAGCAGAGAAAAAGTGTCTCCTGCAACCCGTTCCGTTGTTGCTAGATGAACGAACGTCTCTCCACCTGCTCAGTTCTGAGAGATAAGTGTGTGTGAAAGCCGTCCTTCACCTAGCTTGTTGGGAACACAAAGTTTCTTTTCAGTTGCAAACTCCATTCCATACATATATATGGGGAGGTACTAGCTCCAACTCGGTTTTACAGTGAAAACTGCAGGAACTTCAAACCGGCACTAGGAAACAGACTGAGAAAGCAGAGAAAAAGGGTCTCCTGCAACCCGTTCCGTTGTTGCTAGATGAACGAACTTCTCTCCACCTGCTCAGTTCTGAGAGATAAGTGTGTGTGAAAGCCGTCCTTCACCTAGCTTGTTGGGAACACAAAGTTTCTTTTCAGTTGCAAACTCCATTCCATACATATATATGGGGAGGTACTAGCTCCAACTCGGTTTTACAGTGAAAACTGCAGGAACTTCAAACCGGCACTAGGAAACAGACTGAGAAAGCAGAGAAAAAGTGTCTCCTGCAACCCGTTCCCTTGGTGCTAGATGAACGAACGTCTCTCCACTTGCTCAGTTCTGAGAGATAAGTGTGTGTGAAAGCCGTCCTTCACCTAGCTTGTTGCTAACACAAAGTTTCTTTTCAGTTGCAAACTCCATTCCATACATATATATGGGGAGGTACTAGCTCCAACTCGGTTTTACAGTGAAAACTGCAGGAACTTCAAACCGGCACTAGGAAACAGACTGAGAAAGCAGAGAAAAAGTGTCTCCTGCAACCCGTTCCCTTGGTGCTAGATGAACGAACGTCTCTCCACTTGCTCAGTTCTGAGAGATAAGTGTGTGTGAAAGCCGTCCTTCACCTAGCTTGTTGGGAACACAAAGTTTCTTTTCAGTTGCAAACTCCATTCCATACATATATATGGGGAGGTACTAGCTCCAACTCGGTTTTACAGTGAAAACTGCAGGAACTTCAAACCGGCACTAGGAAACAGACTGAGAAAGCAGAGAAAAAGTGTCTCCTGCAACCCGTTCCCTTGGTGCTAGATGAACGAACGTCTCTCCACTTGCTCAGTTCTGAGAGATAAGTGTGTGTGAAAGCCGTCCTTCACCTAGCTTGTTGCTAACACAAAGTTTCTTTTCAGTTGCAAACTCCATTCCATACATATATATGGGGAGGTACTAGCTCCAACTCGGTTTTTCAGAGAAAACTGCAGGAACTTCAAACCGGCACTAGGAAACAGACTGAGAAAGCAGAGAAAAAGTGTCTCCTGCAACCCGTTCCCTTGGTGCTAGATGAACGAACGTCTCTCCACTTGCTCAGTTCTGAGAGATAAGTGTGTGTGAAAGCCGTCCTTCACCTAGCTTCTTGGGAACACAAAGTTTCTTTTCAGTTGCAAACTCCATTCCATACATATATATGGGGAGGTACTAGCTCCAACTCGGTTTTACAGTAAAACTGCAGGAACTTCAAACCGGCACTAGGAAACAGACTGAGAAGCAGAGAAAAAGTGTATCCTGCAACCCGTTCCCTTGGTGCTACATGAACGAACGTCTCTCCACTTGCTCAGTTGTGAGAGATAAGTGTGTGTGAAAGCCGTCCTTCACCTAGCTTTTTGGAAACACAAAGATTCTTTTCAGTTGCAAACTCCATTCCATACATATATATGGGGAGGTACTACCTCCAACTCGGTTTTACAGTGAAAACTGCAGGAACTTCAAACCAGCACTAGGAAACAGACTGAGAAAGCAGAGAAAAAGTGTCTCCTGCAACCCGTTCCCTTGGTGCTAGATGAACGAACGTCTCTCCACTTGCTCAGTTCTGAGAGATAAGTGCGTGTGAAAGCCGTCCTTCACCTAGCTTGTTGCTAACACAAAGCTTCTTTTCAGTTGCAAACACCATTCCATACATATATATGTGGAGATACTAGCTCCAACTCGGTTTTACAGTGAAAACTGCAGGAACTTCAATCCGGCACTAGGAAACAGACTGACAAAGCAGAGAAAAAGTGTCTCCTGCAACCCGTTCCCTTGGTGCTAGATGAACGAAAGTCTCTCAACTTGCTCAGTTCTGAGAGATAAGTGTGTGTGAAAGCAGTCCTTCACCTAGCTTGTTGGGAACACAAAGTTTCTTTTCAGTTGCAAACTCCATTCCATACATATATATGGGGAGGTACTACCTCCAACTCGGTTTTACAGTGAAAACTGCAGGAACTTCAAACCGGCACTAGGAAACAGACTGAGAAAGCAGAGAAAAAGTGTCTCCTGCAACCCGTTCCCTTGGTGCTAGATGAACGAACGTCTCTCCACTTGCTCAGTTCTGAGAGATAAGTGTGTGTGAAAGCCGTCCTTCACCTAGCTTGTTGCTAACACAAAGTTTCTTTTCAGTTGCAAACTCCATTCCATACATATATATGTGGAGGTACTAGCTCCAACGCGGTTTTACAGTTTAAACTGCAGGAACTTCAAACCGGCACTAGGAAACAGACTGAGAAGGCAGAGAAAAAGTGTCTCCTGCAACCCGTTCCCTTGGTGCTAGATGAACGAACGTCTCTCCACTTGCTCAGTTCTGAGAGATAAGTGTGTGTGAAAGCAGACCTTCACCTAGCTTGTTGGGAACACAAAGTTTCTTTTCAGTTGCAAACTCCATTCCATACATGTATATGGGGAGGTACAAGCTCCAACTCGGTTTGACAGTGTAAACTGCAGGAACTTCAAACCGGCACTAGGGAACAGACTGAGAAAGCAGAGAAAAAGTGTCTCCTGCAACCCGTTCCGTTGTTGCTAGATGAACGAACGTCTCTCCACCTGCTCAGTTCTGAGAGATAAGTGTGTGTGAAAGCCGAGCTTCACCTAGCTTGTTGGGAACACAAAGTTTCTTTTCAGTTGCAAACTCCATTCCATACATATATATGGGGAGGTACTAGCTCCAACTCGGTTTTACAGTGAAAACTGCAGGAACTTCAAACCGGCACTAGGAAACAGACTGAGAAAGCAGAGAAAAAGGGTCTCCTGCAACCCGTTCCGTTGTTGCTAGATGAACGAACTTCTCTCCACCTGCTCAGTTCTGAGAGATAAGTGTGTGTGAAAGCCGTCCTTCACCTAGCTTGTTGGGAACACAAAGTTTCTTTTCAGTTGCAAACTCCATTCCATACATATATATGGGGAGGTACTAGCTCCAACTCGGTTTTACAGTGAAAACTGCAGGAACTTCAAACCGGCACTAGGAAACAGACTGAGAAAGCAGAGAAAAAGTGTCTCCTGCAACCCGTTCCCTTGGTGCTAGATGAACGAACGTCTCTCCACTTGCTCAGTTCTGAGAGATAAGTGTGTGTGAAAGCCGTCCTTCACCTAGCTTGTTGCTAACACAAAGTTTCTTTTCAGTTGCAAACTCCATTCCATACATATATATGGGGAGGTACTAGCTCCAACTCGGTTTTACAGTGAAAACTGCAGGAACTTCAAACCGGCACTAGGAAACAGACTGAGAAAGCAGAGAAAAAGTGTCTCCTGCAACCCGTTCCCTTGGTGCTAGATGAACGAACGTCTCTCCACTTGCTCAGTTCTGAGAGATAAGTGTGTGTGAAAGCCGTCCTTCACCTAGCTTGTTGGGAACACAAAGTTTCTTTTCAGTTGCAAACTCCATTCCATACATATATATGGGGAGGTACTAGCTCCAACTCGGTTTTACAGTGAAAACTGCAGGAACTTCAAACCGGCACTAGGAAACAGACTGAGAAAGCAGAGAAAAAGTGTCTCCTGCAACCCGTTCCCTTGGTGCTAGATGAACGAACGTCTCTCCACTTGCTCAGTTCTGAGAGATAAGTGTGTGTGAAAGCCGTCCTTCACCTAGCTTGTTGCTAACACAAAGTTTCTTTTCAGTTGCAAACTCCATTCCATACATATATATGGGGAGGTACTAGCTCCAACTCGGTTTTTCAGAGAAAACTGCAGGAACTTCAAACCGGCACTAGGAAACAGACTGAGAAGCAGAGAAAACGTGTATCCTGCAACCCGTTCCCTTGGTGCTAGATGAACGAACGTCTCTACACTTGCTCAGTTCTGAGAGATAAGTGTGTGTGAAAGCCGTCCTTCACCTAGCTTGTTGGGAACACAAAGTTTCTTTTCAGTTGCAAACTCCATTCCATACATATATATGGGTAGGTACTAGCTCCAACTCGGTTTTACAGTGAAAACTGCAGGAACTTCAAACCGGCACTAGGAAACAGACAGAAAATGCCGAGAAAAAGTGTCTCCTGCAACCCGTTCCCTTGGTGCTAGATGAACGAACGTCTCTCCACTTGCTCAGTTCTGAGAGATAAGTGTGTGTGAAAGCCGTCCTTCACCTAGCTTGTTGGGAACACAAAGTTTCTTTTCTGTTGCCAACTCCATTCCATACATATATATGGGGATGTACTAGCTCCAACTCGGTTTTACTGTGAAAACTGCAGGAACTTCAAAACGCCACTAGGAAACAGATTGAGAAAGCGGAGAAAAAGTGTCCCTGCATCCCGTTCCCTTAGTCCTAGATGAACGAACGTCTCTCCACTTGCTGAGTTCCGAGAGATAAGTGTGTGTGTAAGCCGTCCTTATCCTAGCCAGTTGGGAACACAAAGTTTCTTTTTGTTGCAAACCCAATTCCATAAATTTATATGGGGAGGTACTAGCTCCAACTCGGTTTTACAGTGAAAAGTGAAGGAACTTCAAACCGGCACTAGGAAACAGACTGAGAAAGCAGAGAAAAAGTGTCTCCTGCAACCAGTTCCCTTGGTGCTAGATGAACGAACGTCTCTCCACTTGCTCAGTTCTGAGAGATAAGTGTGTGTGAAAGACGTCCTTCACCTAGATTGTTGGGAACACAAAGTTTCTTTTCAGTTGCAAACTCCATTCCATACATATATATGGGGAGGTACTAGCTCCAACTCGGTTTTTTCAGTGTAAACTGCAGGAACTTCAAACCGGCACTAGGAAACAGACTGAGAAGCAGAGAAAAAGTGTATCCTGCAACCCGTTCCCTTGGTGCTAGATGAACGAACGTCTCTCCACTTGCTCAGTTCTGAGAGATAAGTGTGTTTGAAAGCCGTCCTTCAACTAGCTTGTTGGGAACACAAAGATTCTTTTCAGTTGCAATCTCCATTCCATACATATATATGGGGAGGTACTAGCTCCAACTCGATTTTACAGTGAAAACTGCAGGAACTTCAAACCGGCACTAGGAAACAGACTGAGAAAGCAGAGAAAACGTGTCTCCTGCAACCCGTTCCCTTGGTCCTAGATGAACGAACGTCTCTCCACTTGCTCAGTTCTGAGAGATAAGTGTGTTTGAAAGCCGTCCTTCAACTAGCTTGTTGCTAACACAAAGTTTCTTTTCAGTTGCAAACTCCATTCCATACATATATATGGGGAGGTACTAGCTCCAACTCGGTTTTACCGTGAAAACTGCAGGAACTTCAAACCGGCACTAGGAAACAGACTGAGAAAGCAGAGAAAAAGTGTCTCCTGCAACCCGTTCCCTTAGTGCTAGATGAACGAACGTCTCTCCACTTGCTCAGTTCTGAGAGAAAAGTGTGTGTGAAAGCCGTTCTTCACCTAGCTTGTTGGGAACACAAAGTTTCTTTTCAGTTGCAAACTCCATTCCATACATATATATGGGGAGGTACTACCTCCACCTCGGTTTTACAGTGAAAACTGCAGGAAATTCAAACCGGCACTAGGAAACAGACTGAGAAAGCAGAGAAAAAGTGTCTCCTGCAACCCGTTCCCTTGGTGCTAGATGAATGAACGTCTCTCCACTTGCTCAGTTCTGAGAGATAAGTGTGTGTGAAAGCCGTCCTTCACCTAGCTTGTTGCTAACACAAAGTTTCTTTTCAGTTGCAAACTCCATTCCATACATATATATGTGGAGGTACTAGCTCCAACTCGGTTTTACAGTGAAAACTGCAGGAACTTCAAACCGGCACTAGGAAACAGACTGAGAAAGCAGAGAAAAAGTGTCTCCTGCAACCCGTTCCCTTGGTGCTAGATGAACGAACGTCTCTCCACTTGCTCAGTTCTGAGAGATAAGTGTGTGTGAAAGCAGTCCTTCACCTAGCTTGTTGGGAACACAAAGTTTCTTTTCAGTTGCAAACTCCATTCCATACATATATATGGGGAGGTACTAGCTCCAACTCGGTTTTACAGTGAAAAATGCAGGAACTGCAAACCGGCACTAGGAAACAGACTGAGAAAGCAGAGAAAAAGTGTCTCCTGCAACCCATTCCCTTGGTGCTAGATGAACGAACGTCTCTCCACTTGCTCAGTTCTGAGAGATAAGTGTGTGTGAAAGCCGTCCTTCACCTAGCTTGTTGGGAACACAAAGTTTCTTTTCAGTTGCAAACTCCATTCCATACATATATATGGGGAGGTACTAGCTCCAACACGGTTTTACAGTGAAAACTGCAGGAACTTCAAACCGGCACTAGGAAACAGACTGAGAAAGCAGAGAAAAAGTGTCTCCTGCAACCCGTTCCCTTGGTGCTAGATGAACGAACGTCTCTCCACTTGCTCAGTTCTGAGAGATAAGTGTGTGTGAAAGCCGTCCTTCACCTAGCTTGTTGGGAACACAAAGTTTCTTTTCAGTTGCAAACTCCATTCCATACATATATATGGGGAGGTACTAGCTCCAACTCGATTTTACAGTGAAAACTGCAGGAACTTCAAACCGGCACTAGGAAACAGACTGAGAAAGCAGAGAATAAGTGTCTCCTGCAACCCGTTCCCTTGGTGCTAGATGAAAGAACGTCTCTCCACTTGCTAAGTTCTGAGAGATAAGTGTGTGTGAAAGCCGTCCTTCACCTAGCTTGTTGGGAACACAAAGTTTCTTTTAAGTTGCAAACTCCATTCCATACATATATATGGGGAGGTACTAGCTCCAACTCGGTTTTACCGTGAAAACTGCAGGAACTTCAAACCGGCACTAGGAAACAGACTGAGAAAGCAGAGAAAAAGTGTCTCCTGCAACCCGTTCCCTTGGTGCTAGATGAACGAACGTCTCTCCACTTGCTCAGTTCTGAGAGATAAGTGTGTGTGAAAGCCGTCCTTCACCTAGCTTGTTGGGAACACAAAGTTTCTTTTCAGTTGCAAACTCCATTCCATACATATATATGGGGAGGTACTAGCTCCAACTCGGTTTTACAGTGAAAACTGCAGGAACTTCAAACCGGCACTAGGAAAAAGACTGAGAAGCAGAGAAAAAGTGTATCCTGCAACCCGTTCCCTTGGTGCTACATGAACGAACGTCTCTCCACTTGCTCAGTTGTGAGAGATAAGTGTGTGTGAAAGCCGTCCTTCACCTAGCTTTTTGGGAACACAAAGATTCTTTTCAGTTGCAAACTCCATTCCATACATATATATGGGGAGGTACTAGCTCCAACTCGGTTTGACAGTGAAAACTGCAGGAACTTCAAACCGGCACTAGGAAACAGACTGAGAAAGCAGAGAAAAAGTGTCTCCTGCAATCCGTTCCCTTGGTGCTAGATGAACGAACGTCTCTCCACTTGCTCAGTTCTGAGAGATAAGTGCGTGTGAAAGCCGTCCTTCACCTAGCTTGTTGCTAACACAAAGTTTCTTTTCAGTTGCAAACTCCATTCCATACATATATATGTGGAGATACTAGCTCCAACTCGGTTTTACAGTGAAAACTGCAGGAACTTCAATCCGGCACTAGGAAACAGACTGAGAAAGCAGAGAAAAAGTGTCTCCTGCAACCCGTTCCCTTGGTGCTAGATGAACGAAAGTCTCTCAACTTGCTCAGTACTGAGAGATAAGTGTGTGTGAAAGCAGTCCTTCACCTAGCTTGTTGGGAACACAAAGTTTCTTTTCAGTTGCAAACTCCATTCCATACATATATATGGGGAGGTACTACCTCCAACTCGGTTTTACAGTGAAAACTGCAGGAACTTCAAACCGGCACTAGGAAACAGACTGAGAAAGCAGAGAAAAAGTGTCTCCTGCAACCCGTTCCCTTGGTGCTAGATGAACGAACGTCTCTCCACTTGCTCAGTTCTGAGAGATAAGTGTGTGTGAAAGCCGTCCTTCACCTAGATTGTTGCTAACACAAAGTTTCTTTTCAGTTGCAAACTCCATTCCATACATATATATGTGGAGGTACTAGCTCCAACGCGGTTTTACAGTTTAAACTGCAGGAACTTCAAACCGGCACTAGGAAACAGACTGAGAAAGCAGAGAAAAAGTGTCTCCTGCAACCCGTTCCCTTGGTGCTAGATGAACGAACGTCTCTCCACTTGCTCAGTTCTGAGAGATAAGTGTGTGTGAAAGCAGTCCTTCACCTAGCTTGTTGGGAACACAAAGTTTCTTTTCAGTTGCAAACTCCATTCCATACATGTATATGGGGAGGTACAAGCTCCAACTCGGTTTGACAGTGTAAACTGCAGGAACTTCAAACCGGCACTAGGGAACAGACTGAGAAAGCAGAGAAAAAGTGTCTCCTGCAACCCGTTCCGTTGTTGCTAGATGAACGAACGTCTCTCCACCTGCTCAGTTCTGAGAGATAAGTGTGTGTGAAAGCCGTGCTTCACCTAGCTTGTTGGGAACACAAAGTTTCTTTTCAGTTGCAAACTCCATTCCATACATATATATGGGGAGGTACTAGCTCCAACTCGGTTTTACAGTGAAAACTGCAGGAATTTCAAACCGGCACTAGGAAACAGACTGAGAAAGCAGAGAAAAAGTGTCTCCTGCAACCCGTTCCCTTGGTGCTAGATGAACGAACGTCTCTCCACTTGCTCAGTTCTGAGAGATAAGTGTGTGTGAAAGCCGTCCATCACCTAGCTTGTTGGGAACACAAAGTTTCTTTTCAGTTGCAAACTCCATTCCATACATATATATGGGGAGGTACTAGCTCCAACTCGGTTTTACAGTGAAAACTGCAGGAACTTCAAACCGGCACTAGGAAACAGACTGAGAAAGCAGAGAAAAAGTGTCTCCTGCAACCCGTTCCCTTGGTGCTAGATGAACGAACGTCTCTCCACTTGCTCAGTTCTGAGAGTTAAGTGTGTGTGAAAGCCGTCCTTCACCTAGCTTGTTGCTAACACAAAGTTTCTTTTCAGTTGCAAACTCCATTCCATACATATATATGGGGAGGTACTAGCTCCAACTCGGTTTTTCAGTGAAAACTGCAGGAACTTCAAACCGGCACTAGGAAACAGACTGAGAAGCAGAGAAAACGTGTATCCTGCAACCCGTTCCCTTGGTGCTAGATGAACGAACGTCTCTACACTTGCTCAGTTCTGAGAGATAAGTGTGTGTGAAAGCCGTCCTTCACCTAGCTTGTTGGGAACACAAAGTTTCTTTTCAGTTGCAAACTCCATTCCATACATATATATGGGGATGTACTAGCTCCAACTCGGTTTTACTGTGAAAACTGCAGGAACTTCAAAACGCCACTAGGAAACAGATTGAGAAAGCGGAGAAAATGTGTCCCTACATCCCGTTCCCTTGGTCCTAGATGAACGAACGTCTCTCCACTTGCTGAGTTCCGAGAGATAAGTGTGTGTGTAAGCCGTCCTTATCCTAGCCTGTTGGGAACACAAAGTTTCTTTTTGTTGCAAACCCAATTCCATAAATTTATATGGGGAGGTACTAGCTCCAACTCGGTTTTACAGTGAAAAGTGAAGGAACTTCAAACCGGCACTAGGAAACAGACTGAGAAAGCAGAGAAAAAGTGTCTCCTGCATCCCGTTCCCTTGGTGCTAGATGAACGAACGTCTCTCCACTTGCTCAGTTCTGAGAGATAAGTGTGTGTGAAAGCCGTCCTTCACCTAGCTTGTTGGGAACACAAAGTTTCTTTTCAGATGCAAACTCCATTCCATACATATATATGGGGAGGTACTAGCTCCAACTCGGGTTTTCTGTGAAAACTGCAGGAACTTCAAACCGGCACTAGGAAACAGACTGAGAAAGGAGAGAAAAAGTGTCTCCTGCAACCCGTTCCCTTGGTGCTAGATGAACGAACGTCTCTCCACTTGCTCAGTTCTGAGAGATAAGTGTGTGTGAAAGCCGTCCTTCACCTAGCTTGTTGCTAACACAAAGTTTCTTTTCAGTTGCAAACTCCATTCCATAAATATATATGTGGAGGTACTAGCTCCAACTCCGTTTTACAGTGAAAACTGCAGGAACTTCAAACCGGCACTAGGAAACAGACTGAGAAAGCAGAGAAAAAGTGTCTCCTGCAACCCGTTCCCTTGGTGCTAGATGAACGAACGTCTCTCAACTTGCTCAGTTCTGAGAGATAAGTGTGTGTGAAAGCAGTCCTTCACCTAGCTTGTTGGGAACACAAAGTTTCTTTTCAGATGCAAACTCCATTCCATACATATATATGGGGAGGTACTAGCTCCAACTCGGTTTTACAGTGAAAACTGCAGGAACTTCAATCCGGCACTAGGAAACAGACTGAGAAAGCAGAGAAAAAGTGTCTCCTGCAACCCGTTCCTTGGTGCTAGATGAACGAACGTCTCTCCACTTGCTCAGTTCTGAGAGATAAGTGTGTGTGAAAGCCGTCCTTCACCTAGATTGTTGGGAACACAAAGTTTCTTTTCAGTTGCAAACTCCATTCCATACATATATATGGGGAGGTACTAGCTCCAACTCGGTTTTTCAGTGAAAACTGCAGGAACTTCAAACCGGCACTAGGAAACAAACTGAGAAGCAGAGAAAAAGTGTATCCTGCAACCCGTTCCCTTGGTGCTAGATGAACGAACGTCTCTCCACTTGCTCAGTTGTGAGAGATAAGTGTGTGTGAAAGCCGTCTTTCACCTAGCTTGTTGGGAACACAAAGATTCTTTTCAGTTTCCAACTCCATTCCATACATATATATGGGGAGGTACTAGCTCCAACTCGGTTTTACAGTGAAAACTGCAGGAACTTCAAACCGGCACTAGGAAACAGACTGAGAAAGCAGAGAAAAAGTGTCTCCTGCAACCCGTTCCCTTGGTGCTAGATGAACGAACGTCTCTCCACTTGCTCAGTTCTGAGAGAAAAGTGTGTGTGAAAGCCGTCCTTCACCTAGCTTGTTGGGAACACAAAGTTTCTTTTCAGTTGCAAACTCCATTCCATACATATATATGGGGAGGTACTACCTCCAACTCGGTTTTACAGTGAAAACTGCAGGAACTTCAAACCGGCACTAGGAAACAGACTGAGAAAGCAGAGAAAAAGTGTCTCCTGCAACCCGTTCCCTTGGTGCTAGATGAATGCACGTCTCTCCACTTGCTCAGTTCTGAGAGATAAGTGTGTGTGAAAGCCGTCCTTCACCTAGCTTGTTGCTAACACAAAGTTTCTTTTCAGTTGCAAACTCCATTCCATACATATATATGTGGAGGTACTAGCTCCAACTCGGTTTTACAGTGAAAACTGCACGAAATTCAAACCGGCACTAGGAAACAGACTGAGAAAGCAGAGAAAAAGTGTCTCCTGCAACCCGTTCCCTTGGTGCTAGATGAACGAACGTCTCTCCACTTGCTCAGTTCTGAGAGATAAGTGTGTGTGAAAGCAGTCCTTCACCTAGCTTCTTGGGAACACAAAGTTTCTTTTCAGTTGCAAACTCCATTCCATACATATATATGGGGAGGTACTAGCTGCAACTCTGTTTTACAGTGAAAAATGCAGGAACTTCAAACCGGCACTAGGAAACAGACTGAGAAAGCAGAGAAAAAGTGTCTCCTGCAACCCGTTCCCTTGGTGCTAGATGAACGATCGTCTCTCCACTTGCTCAGTTCTGAGAGATAAGTGTGTGTGAAAGCCGTCCTTCACCTAGCTTGTTGGGAACACAAAGTTTCTTTTCAGTTGCAAACTCCATTCCATACATATATACGGGGAGGTACTAGCTCCAACACGGTTTTACAGTGAAAACTGCAGGAACTTCAAACCGGCACTAGGAAACAGACTGAGAAAGCAGAGAAAAAGTGTCTCCTGCAACCCGTTCCATTGGTGCTAGATGAACGAACGTCTCTCCACTTGCTCAGTTCTGAGAGATAAGTGTGTGTGAAAGCCGTCCTTCACCTAGCTGGTTGGGAACACAAAGTTTCTTTTCAGTTGCAAACTCCATTCCATACATATATATGGGGAGGCACTAGCTCCAACTCGATTTTACAGTGAAAACTGCAGGAACTTCAAACCGGCACTAGGAAACAGACTGAGAAAGCAGAGAAAAAGTGTCTCCTGCAACCCGTTCCCTTGGTGCTAGATGAATGAACGTCTCTCCACTTGCTCAGTTCTGAGAGATAAGTGTGTGTGAAAGCCGTCCTTCACCTAGCTTGTTGCTAACACAAAGTTTCTTTTCAGTTGCAAACTCCATTCCATACATATATATGTGGAGGTACTAGCTCCAACACGGTTTTACAGTGAAAACTGCAGGAACTTCAAACCGGCACTAGGAAACAGACTGAGAAAGCAGAGAAAAAGTGTCTCCTGCAACCCGTTCCCTTGGTGCTAAATGAACGAACGTCTCTCCACTTGCTCAGTTCTGAGAGATAAGTGTGTGTGAAAGCAGTCCTTCACCTAGCTTGTTGGGAACACAAGGTTTCTTTTCAGTTGCAAACTCCATTCCATACATATATATGGGGAGGTACTAGCTCCAAATCGGTTTTACAGTGAAAAATGCAGGAACTTCAAACCGGCACTAGGAAACAGACTGAGAAAGCAGAGAAAAAGTGTCTCCTGCAACCCGTTTCCTTGGTGCTAGATGAACGAACGTCTCTCCACTTGCTCAGTTCCGAGAGATAAGTGTGTGTGAAAGCCGTACTTCACCTAGCTTGTTGGGAACACAAAGTTTCTTTTCAGTTGCAAACTCCATTCCATACATATATATGGGGAGGTACTAGCTCCAACACGGTTTTACAGTGAAAACTGCAGGAACTTCAAACCGGCACTAGGAAACAGACTGAGAAAGCAGAGAAAAAGTGTCCCCTGCAACCCGTTCCATTGGTGCTAGATGAACGAACGTCTCTCCACTTGCTCAGTTCTGAGAGATAAGTGTGTGTGAAAGCCGTCCTTCACCTAGCTTGTTGGGAACACAAAGTTTCTTTTCAGTTGCAAACTCCATTCCATACATATATATGGGGAGGTACTAGCTCCAACTCGATTTTACAGTGAAAACTGCAGGAACTTCAAACCGGCACTAGGAAACAGACTGAGAAAGCAGAGAAAAAGTGTCTCCTGCATCCCGTTCCCTTGGTGCTAGATGAAAGAACGTCTCTCCACTTGCTCAGTTCTGAGAGATAAGTGTGTGTGAAAGCCGTCCTTCACCTAGCTTGTTGGGAACACAAAGTTTCTTTTAAGTTGCAAACTCCATTCCATACATATATATGGGGTGGTACTAGCTCCAACTCGGTTTTACCGTGAAAACTGCAGGAACTTCAAACCGGCACTAGGAAACAGACTGAGAAAGCAGAGAAAAAGTGTCTCCTGCAACCCGTTCCCTTGGTGCTAGATGAACGAACGTCTCTCCACTTGCTCAGTTCTGAGAGATAAGTGTGTGTGAAAGCCGTCCTTCACCTAGCTTGTTGGGAACACAAAGTTTCTTTTCAGTTGCAAACTCCATTCCATACATATATATGGGGAGGTACTAGCTCCAACTCGGTTTTACAGTGAAAACTGCAGGAACTTCAAACCGGCACTAGGAAACAGACTGAGAAGCAGAGAAAAAGTGTATCCTGCAACCCGTTCCCTTGGTGCTACATGAACGAACGTCTCTCCACTTGCTCAGTTGTGAGAGATAAGTGTGTGTGAAAGCCGTCCTTCACCTAGCTTTTTGGGAACACAAAGATTCTTTTCAGTTGCAAACTCCATTCCATACATATATATGGGGAGGTACTACCTCCAACTCGGTTTTACAGTGAAAACTGCAGGAACTTCAAACCGGCACTAGGAAACAGACTGAGAAAGCAGAGAAAAAGTGTCTCCTGCAACCCGTTCCCTTGGTGCTAGATGAACGAACGTCTCTCCACTTGCTCAGTTCTGAGAGATAAGTGTGTGTGAAAGCCGTCCTTCACCTAGCTTGTTGCTAAGACAAAGTTTCTTTTCAGTTGCAAACTCCATTCCATACATATATATGTGGAGATACTAGCTCCAACTCGGTTTTACAGTGAAAACTGCAGGAACTTCAATCCGGCACTAGGAAACAGACTGAGAAAGCAGAGAAAAAGTGTCTCCTGCATCCCATTCCCTTGGTGCTAGATGAACGAAAGTCTCTCAACTTGCTCAGTTCTGAGAGATAAGTGTGTGTGAAAGCAGTCCTTCACCTAGCTTGTTGGGAACACAAAGTTTCTTTTCAGTTGCAAACTCCATTCCATACATATATATGGGGAGGAACTACCTCCAACTCGGTTTTACAGTGAAAACTGCAGGAACTTCAAACCGGCACTAGGAAACAGACTGAGAAAGCAGAGAAAAAGTGTCTCCTGCAACCCGTTCCCTTGGTGCTAGATGAACGAACGTCTCTCCACTTGCTCAGTTCTGAGAGATAAGTGTGTGTGAAAGCCGTCCTTCACCTAGCTTGTTGCTAACACAAAGTTTCTTTTCAGTTGCAAACTCCATTCCATACATATATATGTGGAGGTACTAGCTCCAACTCGGTTTTACAGTTTAAACTGCAGGAACTTCAAACCGGCACTAGGAAACAGACTGAGAAAGCAGAGAAAAAGTGTCTCCTGCAACCCGTTCCCTTGGTGCTAGATGAAAGAACGTCTCTCCACTAGCTCAGTTCTGAGAGATAAGTGTGTGTGAAAGCAGTCCTTCACCTAGCTTGTTGGGAACACAAAGTTTCTTTTCAGTTGCAAACTCCATTCCATACATGTATATGGGGAGGTACAAGCTCCAACTCGGTTTGACAGTGTAAACTCTAGGAACTTCAAACCGGCACTAGGGAACAGACTGAGAAAGCAGAGAAAAAGTGTCTCCTGCAACCCGTTCCGTTGTTGCTAGATGAACGAACGTCTCTCCACCTGCTCAGTTCTGAGAGATAAATGTGTGTGAAAGCCGTCCTTCACCTAGCTTTTTGGGAACACAAAGTTTCTTTTCAGTTGCAAACTCCATTCCATACATATATATGGGGAGGTACTAGCTCCAACACGGTTTTACAGTGAAAACTGCAGGAACTTCAAACCGGCACTAGGAAACAGACTGAGAAAGCAGAGAAAAAGTGTCTCCTGCAACCCGTTCCATTGGTGCTAGATGAACGAACGTCTCTCCACTTGCTCAGTTCTGAGAGATAAGTGTGTGTGAAAGCCGTCCTTCACCTAGCTTGTTGGGAACACAAAGTTTCTTTTCAGTTGCAAACTCCATTCCATACATATATATGGGGAGGTACTAGCTCCAACTCGATTTTACAGTGAAAACTGCAGGAACTTCAAACCGGCACTAGGAAACAGACTGAGAAAGCAGAGAAAAAGTGTCTCCTGCATCCCGTTCCCTTGGTGCTAGATGAAAGAACGTCTCTCCACTTGCTCAGTTCTGAGAGATAAGTGTGTGTGAAAGCCGTCCTTCACCTAGCTTGTTGGGAACACAAAGTTTCTTTTAAGTTGCAAACTCCATTCCATACATATATATGGGGTGGTACTAGCTCCAACTCGGTTTTACCGTGAAAACTGCAGGAACTTCAAACCGGCACTAGGAAACAGACTGAGAAAGCAGAGAAAAAGTGTCTCCTGCAACCCGTTCCCTTGGTGCTAGATGAACGAACGTCTCTCCACTTGCTCAGTTCTGAGAGATAAGTGTGTGTGAAAGCCGTCCTTCACCTAGCTTGTTGGGAACACAAAGTTTCTTTTCAGTTGCAAACTCCATTCCATACATATATATGGGGAGGTACTAGCTCCAACTCGGTTTTACAGTGAAAACTGCAGGAACTTCAAACCGGCACTAGGAAACAGACTGAGAAGCAGAGAAAAAGTGTATCCTGCAACCCGTTCCCTTGGTGCTACATGAACGAACGTCTCTCCACTTGCTCAGTTGTGAGAGATAAGTGTGTGTGAAAGCCGTCCTTCACCTAGCTTTTTGGGAACACAAAGATTCTTTTCAGTTGCAAACTCCATTCCATACATATATATGGGGAGGTACTACCTCCAACTCGGTTTTACAGTGAAAACTGCAGGAAATTCAAACCGGCACTAGGAAACAGACTGAGAAAGCAGAGAAAAAGTGTCTCCTGCAACCCGTTCCCTTGGTGCTAGATGAACGAACGTCTCTCCACTTGCTCAGTTCTGAGAGATAAGTGTGTGTGAAAGCCGTCCTTCACCTAGCTTGTTGCTAAGACAAAGTTTCTTTTCAGTTGCAAACTCCATTCCATACATATATATGTGGAGATACTAGCTCCAACTCGGTTTTACAGTGAAAACTGCAGGAACTTCAATCCGGCACTAGGAAACAGACTGAGAAAGCAGAGAAAAAGTGTCTCCTGCATCCCATTCCCTTGGTGCTAGATGAACGAAAGTCTCTCAACTTGCTCAGTTCTGAGAGATAAGTGTGTGTGAAAGCAGTCCTTCACCTAGCTTGTTGGGAACACAAAGTTTCTTTTCAGTTGCAAACTCCATTCCATACATATATATGGGGAGGAACTACCTCCAACTCGGTTTTACAGTGAAAACTGCAGGAACTTCAAACCGGCACTAGGAAACAGACTGAGAAAGCAGAGAAAAAGTGTCTCCTGCAACCCGTTCCCTTGGTGCTAGATGAACGAACGTCTCTCCACTTGCTCAGTTCTGAGAGATAAGTGTGTGTGAAAGCCGTCCTTCACCTAGCTTGTTGCTAACACAAAGTTTCTTTTCAGTTGCAAACTCCATTCCATACATATATATGTGGAGGTACTAGCTCCAACTCGGTTTTACAGTTTAAACTGCAGGAACTTCAAACCGGCACTAGGAAACAGACTGAGAAAGCAGAGAAAAAGTGTCTCCTGCAACCCGTTCCCTTGGTGCTAGATGAAAGAACGTCTCTCCACTAGCTCAGTTCTGAGAGATAAGTGTGTGTGAAAGCAGTCCTTCACCTAGCTTGTTGGGAACACAAAGTTTCTTTTCAGTTGCAAACTCCATTCCATACATGTATATGGGGAGGTACAAGCTCCAACTCGGTTTGACAGTGTAAACTCTAGGAACTTCAAACCGGCACTAGGGAACAGACTGAGAAAGCAGAGAAAAAGTGTCTCCTGCAACCCGTTCCGTTGTTGCTAGATGAACGAACGTCTCTCCACCTGCTCAGTTCTGAGAGATAAATGTGTGTGAAAGCCGTCCTTCACCTAGCTTTTTGGGAACACAAAGTTTCTTTTCAGTTTTTAAACTCCATTCCATAAATATATATGGGGAGGTACTAGCTCCAACTCGGTTTTACAGTGAAAACTGCAGGAACTTCAAACCGGCACTAGGAAACAGACTGAGAAAGCAGAGAAAAAGTGTCTCCTGCAACCCGTTCCCTTGGTGCTAGATGAACGAACGTCTCTCCACTTGCTCAGTTCTGAGAGATATGTGTGTGTGAAAGCCGTCCTTCACCTAGCTTGTTGGGAACACAAAGTTTCTTTTCAGTTGCAAACTCCATTCCATACATATATATGGGGAGGTACTAGCTCCAACTCGGTTTTACAGTGAAAACTGCAGGAACTTCAAACCGGCACTAGGAAACAGACTGAGAAAGCAGAGAAAAAGTGTCTCCTGCAACCCGTTCCCTTGGTGCTAGATGAACGAACGTCTCTCCACTTGCTCAGTTCTGAGAGATAAGTGTGTGTGAAAGCCGTCCTTCACCTAGCTTGTTGCTAACACAAAGTTTCTTTTCAGTTGCAAACTCCATTCCATACATATATATGGGGAGGTACTAGCTCCAACTCGGTTTTTCAGTGAAAACTGCAGGAACTTCAAACCGGCACTAGGAAACAGACTGAGAAGCAGAGAAAACGTGTATCCTGCAACCCGTTCCCTTGGTGCTAGATGAACGAACGTCTCTACACTTGCTCAGTTCTGAGAGATAAGTGTGTGTGAAAGCAGTCCTTCACCTAGCTTGTTGGGAACACAAAGTTTCTTTTCAGTTGCAAACTCCATTCCATACATGTATATGGGGAGGTACAAGCTCCAACTCGGTTTGACAGTGTAAACTCTAGGAACTTCAAACCGGCACTAGGGAACAGACTGAGAAAGCAGAGAAAAAGTGTCTCCTGCAACCCGTTCCGTTGTTGCTAGATGAACGAACGTCTCTCCACCTGCTCAGTTCTGAGAGATAAATGTGTGTGAAAGCCGTCCTTCACCTAGCTTTTTGGGAACACAAAGTTTCTTTTCAGTTGCAAACTCCATTCCATACATATATATGGGGAGGTACTAGCTCCAACACGGTTTTACAGTGAAAACTGCAGGAACTTCAAACCGGCACTAGGAAACAGACTGAGAAAGCAGAGAAAAAGTGTCTCCTGCAACCCGTTCCATTGGTGCTAGATGAACGAACGTCTCTCCACTTGCTCAGTTCTGAGAGATAAGTGTGTGTGAAAGCCGTCCTTCACCTAGCTTGTTGGGAACACAAAGTTTCTTTTCAGTTGCAAACTCCATTCCATACATATATATGGGGAGGTACTAGCTCCAACTCGATTTTACAGTGAAAACTGCAGGAACTTCAAACCGGCACTAGGAAACAGACTGAGAAAGCAGAGAAAAAGTGTCTCCTGCATCCCGTTCCCTTGGTGCTAGATGAAAGAACGTCTCTCCACTTGCTCAGTTCTGAGAGATAAGTGTGTGTGAAAGCCGTCCTTCACCTAGCTTGTTGGGAACACAAAGTTTCTTTTAAGTTGCAAACTCCATTCCATACATATATATGGGGTGGTACTAGCTCCAACTCGGTTTTACCGTGAAAACTGCAGGAACTTCAAACCGGCACTAGGAAACAGACTGAGAAAGCAGAGAAAAAGTGTCTCCTGCAACCCGTTCCCTTGGTGCTAGATGAACGAACGTCTCTCCACTTGCTCAGTTCTGAGAGATAAGTGTGTGTGAAAGCCGTCCTTCACCTAGCTTGTTGGGAACACAAAGTTTCTTTTCAGTTGCAAACTCCATTCCATACATATATATGGGGAGGTACTAGCTCCAACTCGGTTTTACAGTGAAAACTGCAGGAACTTCAAACCGGCACTAGGAAACAGACTGAGAAGCAGAGAAAATGTGTATCCTGCAACCCGTTCCCTTGGTGTTACATGAACGAACGTCTCTCCACTTGCTCAGTTGTGAGAGATAAGTGTGTGTGAAAGCCGTCCTTCACCTAGCTTTTTGGGAACACAAAGATTCTTTTCAGTTGCAAACTCCATTCCATACATATATATGGGGAGGTACTACCTCCAACTCGGTTTTACAGTGAAAACTGCAGGAAATTCAAACCGGCACTAGGAAACAGACTGAGAAAGCAGAGAAAAAGTGTCTCCTGCAACCCGTTCCCTTGGTGCTAGATGAACGAACGTCTCTCCACTTGCTCAGTTCTGAGAGATAAGTGTGTGTGAAAGCCGTCCTTCACCTAGCTTGTTGCTAAGACAAAGTTTCTTTTCAGTTGCAAACTCCATTCCATACATATATATGTGGAGATACTAGCTCCAACTCGGTTTTACAGTGAAAACTGCAGGAACTTCAATCCGGCACTAGGAAACAGACTGAGAAAGCAGAGAAAAAGTGTCTCCTGCATCCCATTCCCTTGGTGCTAGATGAACGAAAGTCTCTCAACTTGCTCAGTTCTGAGAGATAAGTGTGTGTGAAAGCAGTACTTCACCTAGCTTGTTGGGAACACAAAGTTTCTTTTCAGTTGCAAACTCCATTCCATACATATATATGGGGAGGAACTACCTCCAACTCGGTTTTACAGTGAAAACTGCAGGAACTTCAAACCGGCACTAGGAAACAGACTGAGAAAGCAGAGAAAAAGTGTCTCCTGCAACCCGTTCCCTTGGTGCTAGATGAACGAACGTCTCTCCACTTGCTCAGTTCTGAGAGATAAGTGTGTGTGAAAGCCGTCCTTCACCTAGCTTGTTGCTAACACAAAGTTTCTTTTCAGTTGCAAACTCCATTCCATACATATATATGTGGAGGTACTAGCTCCAACTCGGTTTTACAGTTTAAACTGCAGGAACTTCAAACCGGCACTAGGAAACAGACTGAGAAAGCAGAGAAAAAGTGTCTCCTGCAACCCGTTCCCTTGGTGCTAGATGAAAGAACGTCTCTCCACTAGCTCAGTTCTGAGAGATAAGTGTGTGTGAAAGCAGTCCTTCACCTAGCTTGTTGGGAACACAAAGTTTCTTTTCAGTTGCAAACTCCATTCCATACATGTATATGGGGAGGTACAAGCTCCAACTCGGTTTGACAGTGTAAACTCTAGGAACTTCAAACCGGCACTAGGGAACAGACTGAGAAAGCAGAGAAAAAGTGTCTCCTGCAACCCGTTCCGTTGTTGCTAGATGAACGAACGTCTCTCCACCTGCTCAGTTCTGAGAGATAAATGTGTGTGAAAGCCGTCCTTCACCTAGCTTTTTGGGAACACAAAGTTTCTTTTCAGTTGCAAACTCCATTCCATAAATATATATGGGGAGGTACTAGCTCCAACTCGGTTTTACAGTGAAAACTGCAGGAACTTCAAACCGGCACTAGGAAACAGACTGAGAAAGCAGAGAAAAAGTGTCTCCTGCAACCCGTTCCCTTGGTGCTAGATGAACGAACGTCTCTCCACTTGCTCAGTTCTGAGAGATAAGTGTGTGTGAAAGCCGTCCTTCACCAAGCTTGTTGGGAACACAAAGTTTCTTTTCAGTTGCAAACTCCATTCCATACATATATATGGGGAGGTACTAGCTCCAACTCGGTTTTACAGTGAAAACTGCAGGAACTTCAAACCGGCACTAGGAAACAGACTGAGAAAGCAGAGAAAAAGTGTCTCCTGCAACCCGTTCCCTTGGTGCTAGATGAACGAACGTCTCTCCACTTGCTCAGTTCTGAGAGATAAGTGTGTGTGAAAGCCGTCCTTCACCTAGCTTGTTGCTAACACAAAGTTTCTTTTCAGTTGCAAACTCCATTCCATACATATATATGGGGAGGTACTAGCTCCAACTCGGTTTTTCAGTGAAAACTGCAGGAACTTCAAACCGGCACTAGGAAACAGACTGAGAAGCAGAGAAAACGTGTATCCTGCAACCCGTTCCCTTGGTGCTAGATGAACGAACGTCTCTACACTTGCTCAGTTCTGAGAGATAAGTGTGTGTGAAAGCAGTCCTTCACCTAGCTTGTTGGGAACACAAAGTTTCTTTTCAGTTGCAAACTCCATTCCATACATATATATGGGTAGGTACTAGCTCCAACTCGGTTTTACAGTGAAAACTGCAGGAACTTCAAACCGGCACTAGGAAACAGACTGAAAATGCCGAGAAAAAGTGTCTCCTGCAACCCGTTCCCTTGGTGCTAGATGAACGAACGTCTCTCCACTTGCTCAGTTCTGAGAGATAAGTGTGTGTGAAAGCCGTCCTTCACCTAGCTTGTTGGGAACACAAAGTTTCTTTTCTGTTGCCAACTCCATTCCATACATATATATGGTGAGGTACAAGCTCCAACTCGGTTTTACAGTGAAAACTGCAGGAACTTCAAACCGGCACTAGGAAACAGACTGAGAAAGCAGAGAAAAAGTGTCCCTGCATCCCGTTCCCTTGGTCCTAGATGAACGAACGTCTCTCCACTTGCTGAGTTCCGAGAGATAAGTGTGTGTGAAAGCCGTCCTTCAACTAGCTTGTTGGGAACACAAAGTTTCTATTCAGTTGCAAACTCCATTCCATACATATATATGGGGAGGTACTACCTCCCACTCTGTTTTACAGTGAAAACTGCAGGAACTTCAAACCGGCACTAGGAAACAGACTGAGAAAGCAGAGAAAAAGTGTCTCCTGCAACCCGTTCCCTTGGTGATAGATGAACGAACGTCTCTCCACTTGCTCAGTTCTGAGAGATAAGTGTGTGTGAAAGCCGTCCTTCACCTAGCTTGTTGGGAACACAAAGTTTCTTTTCAGTTGCAAACCCCATTCCATACATATATATGGGGAGATACAAGCTCCAACTCGGTTTTTCAGTGAAAACTGCAGGAACTTCAAACCGGCACTAGGAAACAGACTGAGAAGCAGAGAAAAAGTGTATCCTGCAAACCGTTCCCTTGGTGCTAGATGAACGAACGTCTCTCCACTTGCTGAGTTCCGAGAGATAAGTGTGTGTGCAAGCCGTCCTTATCCTAGCCTGTTAGGAACACAAAGTTTCTTTTTGTTGCAAACCCAATTCCATAAATTTATATGGGGAGGTACTAGCTCCAACTCGGTTTTACAGTGAAAAGTGAAGGAACTTCAAACCGGCACTAGGAAACAGACTGAGAAAGCAGAGAAAAAGTGTCTCCTGCATCCCGTTCCCTTGGTGCTAGATGAACGAACGTCTCTCCACTTGCTCAGTTCTGAGAGATAAGTTTGTGTGAAAGCAGTCCTTCACCTAGCTTGTTGGGAACACAAAGTTTCTTTTCAGTTGCAAACACCATTCCATACATGTATATGGGGAGGTACTAGCTCCAACTCCGTTTTACAGTGAAAACTGCAGGAACTTCAAACCGGCACTAGGAAACAGACTGAGAAAGCAGAGAAAAAGTGTCTCCTGCAACCCGTTCCCTTGGTGCTAGATGAACGAACGTCTCTCCACTTGCTCAGTTCTGAGAGATAAGTGTGTGTGAAAGCCGTCCTTCACCTAGCTTGTTGCTAACACAAAGTTTCTTTTCAGTTGCAAACTCCATTCCTTAAATATATATGTGGAGGTACTAGCTCCAACTCCGTTTTACAGTGAAAACTGCAGGAAATTCAAAAAGGCACTAGGAAACAGACTGAGAAAGCAGAGAAAAAGTGTCTCCTGCAACCCGTTAACTTGGTGCTAGATGAACGAACGTCTCTCAACTTGCTCAGTTCTGAGAGATAAGTGTGTGTGAAAGCAGTCCTTCACCTAGCTTGTTGGGAACACAAAGTTTCTTTTCAGTTGCAAACTCCATTCCATACATATATATGGGGAGGTACTAGCTCCAACTCGGTTTTACAGTGAAAACTGCAGGAACTTCAATCCGGCACTAGGAAACAGACTGAGAAAGCAGAGAAAAATGTCTCCTGCAACCCGTTCCCTTGGTGCTAGATGAACGATCGTCTCACGACTTGCTCAGTTCTGAGAGATAAGTGTGTGTGAAAGCCGTCCTTCACCTAGATTGTTGGGAACACAAAGTTTCTTTTCAGTTGCAAACTCCATTCCATACATATATATGGGGAGGTACTAGCTCCAACTCGGTTTTTCAGTGAAAACTGCAGGAACTTCAAACCGGCACTAGGAAACAGACTGAGAAGCAGAGAAAAAGTGTATCCTGCAACCCGTTCCCTTTGTGCTAGATGAACGAACGTCTCTCCACTTGCTCAGTTCTGAGAGATAAGTGTGTTTGAAAGCCGTCCTTCAACTAGCTTGTTGGGAACACAAAGATTCTTTTCAGTTGCAATCTCCATTCCATACATATATATGGGGAGGTACTAGCTCCAACTCGATTTTACAGTGAAAACTGCAGGAACTTCAAACCGGCACTAGGAAACAGACTGAGAAAGCAGAGAAAACGTGTCTCCTGCAACCCGTTCCCTTGGTCCTAGATGAACGAGCGTCTCTCCACTTGCTCAGTTCTGAGAGATAAGTGTGTTTGAAAGCCGTCCTTCAACTAGCTTGTTGCTAACACAAAGTTTCTTTTCAGTTGCAAACTCCATTCCATACATATATATGGGGAGGTACTAGCTCCAACTCGGTTTTACCGTGAAAACTGCAGGAACTTCAAACCGGCACTAGGAAACAGACTGAGAAAGCAGAGAAAAAGTGTCTCCTGCAACCCGTTCCCTTGGTGCTAGATGAACGAACGTCTCTCCACTTGCTCAGTTCTGAGAGAAAAGTGTGTGTGAAAGCCGTTCTTCACCTCGCTTGTTGGGAACACAAAGTTTCTTTTCAGTTGCAAACTCCATTCCATACATATATATGGGGAGGTACTACCTCCAACTCTGTTTTACAGTGAAAACTGCAGGAACTTCAAACCGGCACTAGGAAACAGACTGAGAAAGCAGAGAAAAAGTGTCTCCTGCAACCCGTTCCCTTGGTGCTAGATGAATGAACGTCTCTCCACTTGCTCAGTTCTGAGAGATAAGTGTGTGTGAAAGCCGTCCTTCACCTAGCTTGTTGCTAACACAAAGTTACTTTTCAGTTGCAAACTCCATTCCATACATATATATGTGGAGGTACTAGCTCCAACTCGGTTTTACAGTGAAAACTGCAGGAACTTCAAACCGGCACTAGGAAACAGACTGAGAAAGCAGAGAAAAAGTGTCTCCTGCAACCCGTTCCCTTGGTGCTAGATGAACGAACGTCTCTCCTCTTGCTCAGTTCTGAGAGATAAGTGTGTGTGAAAGCCGTCCTTCACCTAGCTTGTTGGGAACACAAAGTTTCTTTTCAGTTGCAAACTCCATTCCATAAATATATATGGGGAGGTACTAGCTCCAACTCGATTTTACAGTGAAAACTGCAGGAACTTCAAACCGGCACTAGGAAACAGACTGAGAAAGCAGAGAAAAAGTGTCTCCTGCAACCCGTTCCCTTGGTGCTAGATGAAAGAACGTCTCTCCACTTGCTCAGTTCTGAGAGATAAGTGTGTGTGAAAGCCGTCCTTCACCTAGCTTGTTGGGAACACAAAGTTTCTTTTAAGTTGCAAACTCCATTCCATACATATATATTTGGAGGTACTAGCTCCAACTCGGTTTTACCGTGAAAACTGCAGGAACTTCAAACCGGCACTAGGAAACAGACTGAGAAAGCAGAGAAAAAGTGTCTCCTGCAACCCGTTCCCTTGGTGCTAGATGAACGAACGTCTCTCCACTTGCTCAGTTCTGAGAGATAAGTGTGTGTGAAAGCCGTCCTTCACCTAGCTTGTTGGGAACACAAAGTTTCTTTTCAGTTGCAAACTCCATTCCATACATATATATGGGGAGGTACTAGCTCCAACTCGGTTTTACAGTGAAAACTGCAGGAACTTCAAACCGGCACTAGGAAACAGACTGAGAAGCAGAGAAAAAGTGTATCCTGCAACCCGTTCCCTTGGTGCTACATGAACGAACGTCTCTCCACTTGCTCAGTTGTGAGAGATAAGTGTGTGTGAAAGCCGTCCTTCACCTAGCTTTTTGGGAACACAAAGATTCTTTTCAGTTGCAAACTCCATTCCATACATATATATGGGGAGGTACTACCTCCAACTCGGTTTTACAGTGAAAACTGCAGGAACTTCAAACCGGCACTAGGAAACAGACTGAGAAAGCAGAGAAAAAGTGTCTCCTGCAACCCGTTCCCTTGGTGCTAGATGAACGAACGTCTCTCCACTTGCTAAGTTCTGAGAGATAAGTGCGTGTGAAAGCCGTCCTTCACCTAGCTTGTTGCTAACACAAAGTTTCTTTTCAGTTGCAAACTCCATTCCATACATATATATGTGGAGATACTAGCTCCAACTCGGTTTTACAGTGAAAACTGCAGGAACTTCAATCCGGCACTAGGAAACAGACTGAGAAAGCAGAGAAAAAGTGTCTCCTGCAACCCGTTCCCTTGGTGCTAGATGAACGAAAGTCTCTCAACTTGCTCAGTACTGAGAGATAAGTGTGTGTGAAAGCAGTCCTTCACCTAGCTTGTTGGGAACACAAAGTTTCTTTTCAGTTGCAAACTCCATTCCATACATATATATGGGGAGGTACTACCTCCAACTCGGTTTTACAGTGAAAACTGCAGGAACTTCAAACCGGCACTAGGAAACAGACTGAGAAAGCAGAGAAAAAGTGTCTCCTGCAACCCGTTCCCTTGGTGCTAGATGAACGAACGTCTCTCCACTTGCTCAGTTCTGAGAGATAAGTGTGTGTGAAAGCCGTCCTTCACCTAGCTTGTTGCTAACACAAAGTTTCTTTTCAGTTGCAAACTCCATTCCATACATATATATGTGGAGGTACTAGCTCCAACGCGGTTTTACAGTTTAAACTGCAGGAACTTCAAACCGGCACTAGGAAACAGACTGAGAAAGCAGAGAAAATGTGTCTCCTGCAACCCGTTCCCTTGGTGCTAGATGAACGAACGTCTCTCCACTTGCTCAGTTCTGAGAGAGAAGTGTGTGTGAAAGCCGTCCTTCACCTAGCTTGTTGGGAACACAAAGTTTCTTTTCAGTTGCAAACTCCATTCCATACATATATATGGGGAGGTACTAGCTCCAACTCGGTTTTACAGTGAAAACTGCAGGAACTTCAAACCGGCACTAGGAAACAGACTGAGAAAGCAGAGAAAAAGTGTCTCCTGCATCCCGTTCCCTTGGTGCTAGATGAACGAACGTCTCTCCACTTGCTCAGTTCTGAGAGATAAGTGTGTGTGAAAGCCGTCCTTCACCTAGCTTGTTGCTAACACAAAGTTTCTTTTCAGTTGCAAACTCCATTCCATACATATATATGGGGAGGTACTAGCTCCAACTCGGTTTTTCAGTGAAAACTGCAGGAACTTCAAACCGGCACTAGGAAACAGACTGAGAAGCAGAGAAAACGTGTATCCTGCAACCCGTTCCCTTGGTGCTAGATGAACGAACGTCTCTACACTTGCTCAGTTCTGAGAGATAAGTGTGTGTGAAAGCAGTCCTTCACCTAGCTTGTTGGGAACACAAAGTTTCTTTTCAGTTGCAAACTCCATTCCATACATATATATGGGTAGGTACTAGCTCCAACTCGGTTTTACAGTGAAAACTGCAGGAACTTCAAACCGGCACTAGGAAACAGACTGAAAATGCCGAGAAAAAGTGTCTCCTGCAACCCGTTCCCTTGGTGCTAGATGAACGAACGTCTCTCCACTTGCTCAGTTCTGAGAGATAAGTGTGTGTGAAAGCCGTCCTTCACCTAGCTTGTTGGGAACACAAAGTTTCTTTTCTGTTGCCAACTCCATTCCATACATATATGTGGGGATGTACTAGCTCCAACTCGGTTTTACTGTGAAAACTGCAGGAACTTCAAAACGCCACTAGGAAACAGATTGAGAAAGCGGAGAAAAAGTGTCCCTGCATCCCGTTCCCTTGGTCCTAGATGAACGAACGTCTCTCCACTTGCTGAGTTCCGAGAGATAAGTGTGTGTGCAAGCCGTCCTTATCCTAGCCTGTAGGGAACACAAAGTTTGTTTTTGTTGCAAACCCAATTCCATAAATTTATATGGGGAGGTACTAGCTCCAACTCGGTTTTACAGTGAAAAATGAAGGAACTTCAAACCGGCACTAGGAAACAGACTGAGAAAGCAGAGAAAAAGTGTCTCCTGCATCCCGTTCCCTTGGTGCTAGATGAACAAACGTCTCTCCACTTGCTCAGTTCTGAGAGATAAGTTTGTGTGAAAGCAGTCCTTCACCTAGCTTGTTGGGAACACAAAGTTTCTTTTCAGTTGCAAACACCATTCCATACATGTATATGGGGAGGTAATAGCTCCAACTCCGTTTTACAGTGAAAACTGCAGGAACCTCCAACCGGCACTAGGAAACAGACTGAGAAAGCAGAGAAAAAGTTTCTACTGCAACCCGTTCCCTTGGTGCTAGATGAACGAACGTCTCTCCACTTGCTCAGTTCTGAGAGATAAGTGTGTGTGAAAGCAGTCCTTCACCTAGCTTGTTGGGAACACAAAGTTTCTTTTCAGTTGCAAACACCATTCCATACATGTATATGGGGAAGTACAACTCCAAATCCGTTTTACAGTGAAAATTGCAGGAACTTCAAACCGGCACTAGGAAGCAGACTGAGAAATCAGAGAAAAAGTGTCTCCTGCATCCCGTTCCCTTGGTGCTAGATGAACGAAAGTCTCCCACTTGCTCAGTTCTGAGAGATAAGTGTGTGTGAATGCAGTCCTTCACAAAGCTTGTTGGGAACACAAAGTTTATTTTCAATTGCAAACTCCATTCCATACATGTATATGGGGAGGTACTAGCTCCAACTCCGTTTTACAGTGAAAACTGCAGGAACTTCAAACCGGCACTAGGAAACAGACTGAGAAAGCAGAGAAAAAGTGTCTCCTGCAACCCGTTCCCTTGGTGCTAGATGAACGAACGTCTCTCCACTTGCTCAGTTCTGAGAGATAAGTGTGTGTGAAAGCCGTCCTTCACCTAGCTTGTTGCTAACACAAAGTTTCTTTTCAGTTGCAAACTCCATTCCATACATATATATGTGGAGGTACTAGCTCCAACGCGGTTTTACAGTTTAAACTGCAGGAACTTCAAACCGGCACTAGGAAACAGACTGAGAAAGCAGAGAAAAAGTGTCTCCTGCAACCCGTTCCCTTGGTGCTAGATGAACGAACGTCTCTCCACTTGCTCAGTTCTGAGAGAGAAGTGTGTGTGAAAGCCGTCCTTCACCTAGCTTGTTGGGAACACAAAGTTTCTTTTCAGTTGCAAACTCCATTCCATACATATATATGGGGAGGTACTAGCTCCAACTCGGTTTTACAGTGAAAACTGCAGGAACTTCAAACCGGCACTAGGAAACAGACTGAGAAAGCAGAGAAAAAGTGTCTCCTGCATCCCGTTCCCTTGGTGCTAGATGAACGAACGTCTCTCCACTTGCTCAGTTCTGAGAGATAAGTGTGTGTGAAAGCCGTCCTTCACCTAGCTTGTTGCTAACACAAAGTTTCTTTTCAGTTGCAAACTCCATTCCATACATATATATGGGGAGGTACTAGCTCCAACTCGGTTTTTCAGTGAAAACTGCAGGAACTTCAAACCGGCACTAGGAAACAGACTGAGAAGCAGAGAAAACGTGTATCCTGCAACCCGTTCCCTTGGTGCTAGATGAACGAACGTCTCTACACTTGCTCAGTTCTGAGAGATAAGTGTGTGTGAAAGCAGTCCTTCACCTAGCTTGTTGGGAACACAAAGTTTCTTTTCAGTTGCAAACTCCATTCCATACATATATATGGGTAGGTACTAGCTCCAACTCGGTTTTACAGTGAAAACTGCAGGAACTTCAAACCGGCACTAGGAAACAGACTGAAAATGCCGAGAAAAAGTGTCTCCTGCAACCCGTTCCCTTGGTGCTAGATGAACGAACGTCTCTCCACTTGCTCAGTTCTGAGAGATAAGTGTGTGTGAAAGCCGTCCTTCACCTAGCTTGTTGGGAACACAAAGTTTCTTTTCTGTTGCCAACTCCATTCCATACATATATGTGGGGATGTACTAGCTCCAACTCGGTTTTACTGTGAAAACTGCAGGAACTTCAAAACGCCACTAGGAAACAGATTGAGAAAGCGGAGAAAAAGTGTCCCTGCATCCCGTTCCCTTGGTCCTAGATGAACGAACGTCTCTCCACTTGCTGAGTTCCGAGAGATAAGTGTGTGTGCAAGCCGTCCTTATCCTAGCCTGTAGGGAACACAAAGTTTGTTTTTGTTGCAAACCCAATTCCATAAATTTATATGGGGAGGTACTAGCTCCAACTCGGTTTTACAGTGAAAAATGAAGGAACTTCAAACCGGCACTAGGAAACAGACTGAGAAAGCAGAGAAAAAGTGTCTCCTGCATCCCGTTCCCTTGGTGCTAGATGAACAAACGTCTCTCCACTTGCTCAGTTCTGAGAGATAAGTTTGTGTGAAAGCAGTCCTTCACCTAGCTTGTTGGGAACACAAAGTTTCTTTTCAGTTGCAAACACCATTCCATACATGTATATGGGGAGGTAATAGCTCCAACTCCGTTTTACAGTGAAAACTGCAGGAACCTCCAACCGGCACTAGGAAACAGACTGAGAAAGCAGAGAAAAAGTTTCTACTGCAACCCGTTCCCTTGGTGCTAGATGAACGAACGTCTCTCCACTTGCTCAGTTCTGAGAGATAAGTGTGTGTGAAAGCAGTCCTTCACCTAGCTTGTTGGGAACACAAAGTTTCTTTTCAGTTGCAAACACCATTCCATACATGTATATGGGGAAGTACAACTCCAAATCCGTTTTACAGTGAAAATTGCAGGAACTTCAAACCGGCACTAGGAAGCAGACTGAGAAATCAGAGAAAAAGTGTCTCCTGCATCCCGTTCCCTTGGTGCTAGATGAACGAAAGTCTCCCACTTGCTCAGTTCTGAGAGATAAGTGTGTGTGAATGCAGTCCTTCACAAAGCTTGTTGGGAACACAAAGTTTATTTTCAATTGCAAACTCCATTCCATACATGTATATGGGGAGGTACTAGCTCCAACTCCGTTTTACAGTGAAAACTGCAGGAACTTCAAACCGGCACTAGGAAACAGACTGAGAAAGCAGAGAAAAAGTGTCTCCTGCAACCCGTTTCCTTGGTGCTAGATGAACGAACGTCTCTCCACTTGCTCAGTTCCGAGAGATAAGTGTGTGTGAAAGCCGTCCTTCACCTAGCTTGTTGGGAACACAAAGTTTCTTTTCAGTTGCAAACTGCATTCCATACATATATATGGGTTGGTAATAGCTCCAACTCGGTTTTACAGTGAAAACTGCAGGAACTTCAAACCGGCACTAGGAAACAGACTGAGAAAGCAGAGAAAAAGTGTCTCCTGCAAACCGTTCTCTTGGTGCTAGATGAACGAACGTCTGTCCACTTGCTCAGTTCTGAGAGATAAATGTGTGTGAAAGCCGTTCTTCACCTAGCTTGTTGGGAACACAAAGTTTCTTTTCAGTTGCAAACTCCTTTCCATACATGTATATGGGGAGGTACTAGCTCCAACTCGGTTTTACAGTGAAAAATGCAGGAAATTCAAACCGGCACTAGGAAAATGACTGAGAAAGCAGAGAAAAAGTGTCTCCTGCAACCCGTTCCCTTGGTGCTAGATGAACGAACGTCTCTCCACTTGCTCAGTTCTGAGAGATAAGTGTGTGTGAAAGCCGTCCTTCACCTAGCTTGTTGGGAACACTAAGTTTCTTTTCACTTGCAAACTCCATTCCATACATATATATAGGGAGGTACTAGCTCCAACTCGGTTTTACAGTGAAAACTGCAGGAAATTCAAACCGGCACTAGGAAACAGACTGAGAAATCAGAGAAAAAGTGTCTCCTGCAACCCGTTCCCTTGGTGCTAGATGAACGAACGTCTCTCCACTTGCTCAGTTCTGAGAGATAAGTGTGTGTGAAAGCCGTCCTTCACGTAGCTTGTTGGGAACACAAAGATTCTTTTCAGTTGTAAACTCCATTCCATACATATATATGGTGAGGTACAAGCTCCAACTCGGTTTTACAGTGAAAACTGCAGGAACTTCAAACCGGCACTAGGAAACAGACTGAGAAAGCAGAGAAAAAGTGTCCCTGCATCCCGTTCCCTTGGTCCTAGATGAACGAACGTCTCTCCACTTGCTGAGTTCCGAGAGATAAGTGTGTGTGAAAGCCGTCCTTCAACTAGCTTGTTGGGAACACAAAGTTTCTATTCAGTTGCAAACTCCATTCCATACATATATATGGGGAGGTACTACCTCCCACTCGGTTTTACAGTGAAAACTGCAGGAACTTCAAACCGGCACTAGGAAACAGACTGAGAAAGCAGAGAAAAAGTGTCTCCTGCAACCCGTTCCCTTGGTGATAGATGAACGAACGTCTCTCCACTTGCTCAGTTCTGAGAGATAAGTGTGTGTGAAAGCCGTCCTTCACCTAGCTTGTTGGGAACACAAAGTTTCTTTTCAGTTGCAAACTCCATTCCATACATATATATGGGGAGGTACAAGCTCCAACTCGGTTTTTCAGTGAAAACTGCAGGAACTTCAAACCGGCACTAGGAAACAGACTGAGAAGCAGAGAAAAAGTGTATCCTGCAAACCGTTCCCTTGGTGCTAGATGAACGAACGTCTCTCCACTTGCTGAGTTCCGAGAGATAAGTGTGTGTGCAAGCCGTCCTTATCCTAGCCTGTTAGGAACACAAAGTTTCTTTTTGTTGCAAACCCAATTCCATAAATTTATATGGGGAGGTACTAGCTCCAACTCGGTTTTACAGTGAAAAGTGAAGGAACTTCAAACCGGCACTAGGAAACAGACTGAGAAAGCAGAGAAAAAGTGTCTCCTGCATCCCGTTCCCTTGGTGCTAGATGAACGAACGTCTCTCCACTTGCTCAGTTCTGAGAGATAAGTTTGTGTGAAAGCAGTCCTTCACCTAGCTTGTTGGGAACACAAAGTTTCTTTTCAGTTGCAAACACCATTCCATACATGTATATGGGGAGGTACTAGCTCCAACTCCGTTTTACAGTGAAAACTGCAGGAACTTCAAACCGGCACTAGGAAACAGACTGAGAAAGGAGAGAAAAAGTGTCTCCTGCAACCTGTTCCCTTGGTGCTAGATGAACGAACGTCTCTCCACTTGCTCAGTTCTGAGAGATAAGTGTGTGTGAAAGCCGTCCTTCACCTAGCTTGTTGCTAACACAAAGTTTCTTTTCAGTTGCAAACTCCATTCCATAAATATATATGTGGAGGTACTAGCTCCAACTCCGTTTTACAGTGAAAACTGCAGGAAATTCAAAAAGGCACTAGGAAACAGACTGAGAAAGCAGAGAAATAGTGTCTCCTGCAACCCGTTCCCTTGGTGCTAGATGAACGAACGTCTCTCAACTTGCTCAGTTCTGAGAGATAAGTGTGTGTGAAAGCAGTCCTTCACCTAGCTTGTAGGGAACACAAAGTTTCTTTTCAGTTGCAAACTCCATTCCATACATATATATGGGGAGGTACTAGCTCCAACTCGGTTTTACAGTGAAAACTGCAGGAACTTCAATCCGGCACTAGGAAACAGACTGAGAAAGCAGAGAAAAATGTCTCCTGCAACCCGTTCCCTTGGTGCTAGATGAACGATCGTCTCTCGACTTGCTCAGTTCTGAGAGATAAGTGTGTGTGAAAGCCGTCCTTCACCTAGATTGTTGGGAACACAAAGTTTCTTTTCAGTTGCAAACTCCATTCCATACATATATATGGGGAGGTACTAGCTCCAACTCGGTTTTTCAGTGAAAACTGCAGGAACTTCAAACCGGCACGAGGAAACAGACTGAGAAAGCAGAGAAAAAGTGTCTCCTGCAACCCGTTCCCTTGGTGCTAGATGAATGAACGTCTCTCCACTTGCTCAGTTCTGAGAGATAAGTGTGTGTGAAAGCCGTCCTTCACCTAGCTTGTTGCTAACACAAAGTTACTTTTCAGTTGCAAACTCCATTCCATACATATATATGTGGAGGTACTAGCTCCAACTCGGTTTTACAGTGAAAACTGCAGGAACTTCAAACCGGCACTAGGAAACAGACTGAGAAAGCAGAGAAAAAGTGTCTCCTGCAACCCGTTCCCTTGGTGCTAGATGAACGAACGTCTCTCCTCTTGCTCAGTTCTGAGAGATAAGTGTGTGTGAAAGCCGTCCTTCACCTAGCTTGTTGGGAACACAAAGTTTCTTTTCAGTTGCAAACTCCATTCCATAAATATATATGGGGAGGTACTAGCTCCAACTCGATTTTACAGTGAAAACTGCAGGAACTTCAAACCGGCACTAGGAAACAGACTGAGAAAGCAGAGAAAAAGTGTCTCCTGCAACCCGTTCCCTTGGTGCTAGATGAAAGAACGTCTCTCCACTTGCTCAGTTCTGAGAGATAAGTGTGTGTGAAAGCCGTCCTTCACCTAGCTTGTTGGGAACACAAAGTTTCTTTTAAGTTGCAAACTCCATTCCACACATATATATGGGGAGGTACTAGCTCCAACTCGGTTTTACCGTGAAAACTGCAGGAACTTCAAACCGGCACTAGGAAACAGACTGAGAAAGCAGAGAAAAAGTGTCTCCTGCAACCCGTTCCCTTGGTGCTAGATGAACGAACGTCTCTCCACTTGCTCAGTTCTGAGAGATAAGTGTGTGTGAAAGCCGTCCTTCACCTAGCTTGTTGGGAACACAAAGTTTCTTTTCAGTTGCAAACTCCATTCCATACATATATATGGGGAGGTACTAGCTCCAACTCGGTTTTACAGTGAAAACTGCAGGAACTTCAAACCGGCACTAGGAAACAGACTGAGAAGCAGAGAAAAAGTGCATCCTGCAACCCGTTCCCTTGGTGCTACATGAACGAACGTCTCTCCACTTGCTCAGTTGTGAGAGATAAGTGTGTGTGAAAGCCGTCCTTCACCTAGCTTTTTGGGAACACAAAGATTCTTTTCAGTTGCAAACTCCATTCCATACATATATATGGGGAGGTACTACCTCCAACTCGGTTTTACAGTGAAAACTGCAGGAACTTCAAACCGGCACTAGGAAACAGACTGAGAAAGCAGAGAAAAAGTGTCTCCTGCAACCCGTTCCCTTGGTGCTAGATGAACGAACGTCTCTCCACTTGCTAAGTTCTGAGAGATAAGTGCGTGTGAAAGCCGTCCTTCACCTAGCTTGTTGCTAACACAAAGTTTCTTTTCAGTTGCAAACTCCATTCCATACATATATATGTGGAGATACTAGCTCCAACTCGGTTTTACAGTGAAAACTGCAGGAACTTCAATCCGGCACTAGGAAACAGACTGAGAAAGCAGAGAAAAAGTGTCTCCTGCAACCCGTTCCCTTGGTGCTAGATGAACGAAAGTCTCTCAACTTGCTCAGTACTGAGAGATAAGTGTGTGTGAAAGCAGTCCTTCACTTAGCTTGTTGGGAACACAAAGTTTCTTTTCAGTTGCAAACTCCATTCCATACATATATATGGGGAGGTACTACCTCCAACTCGGTTTTACAGTGAAAACTGCAGGAACTTCAAACCGGCACTAGGAAACAGACTGAGAAAGCAGAGAAAAAGTGTCTCCTGCAACCCGTTCCCTTGGTGCTAGATGAACGAACGTCTCTCCACTTGCTCAGTTCTGAGAGATAAGTGTGTGTGAAAGCCGTCCTTCACCTAGCTTGTTGCTAACACAAAGTTTCTTTTCAGTTGCAAACTCCATTCCATACATATATATGTGGAGGTACTAGCTCCAACGCGGTTTTACAGTTTAAACTGCAGGAACTTCAAACCGGCACTAGGAAACAGACTGAGAAAGCAGAGAAAAAGTGTCTCCTGCAACCCGTTCCCTTGGTGCTAGATGAACGAACGTCTCTCCACTTGCTCAGTTCTGAGAGATAAGTGTGTGTGAAAGCCGTCCTTCACCTAGCTTGTTGGGAACACAAAGTTTCTTTTCAGTTGCAAACTCCATTCCATACATATATATGGGGAGGTACTAGCTCCAACTCGGTTTTACAGTGAAAACTGCAGGAACTTCAAACCGGCACTAGGAAACAGACTGAGAAAGCAGAGAAAAAGTGTCTCCTGCAACCCGTTCCCTTGGTGCTAGATGAACGAACGTCTCTCCACTTGCTCAGTTCTGAGAGATAAGTGTGTGTGAAAGCCGTCCTTCACCTAGCTTGTTGCTAACACAAAGTTTCTTTTCAGTTGCAAACTCCATTCCATACATATATATGGGGAGGTACTAGCTCCAACTCGGTTTTTCAGTGAAAACTGCAGGAACTTCAAACCGGCACTAGGAAACAGACTGAGAAGCAGAGAAAACGTGTATCCTGCAACCCGTTCCCTTGGTGCTAGATGAACGAACGTCTCTACACTTGCTCAGTTCTGAGAGATAAGTGTGTGTGAAAGCAGTCCTTCACCTAGCTTGTTGGGAACACAAAGTTTCTTTTCAGTTGCAAACTCCATTCCATACATATATATGGGTAGGTACTAGCTCCAACTCGGTTTTACAGTGAAAACTGCAGGAACTTCAAACCGGCACTAGGAAACAGACTGAAAATGCCGAGAAAAAGTGTCTCCTGCAACCCGTTCCCTTGGTGCTAGATGAACGAACGTCTCTCCACTTGCTCAGTTCTGAGAGATAAGTGTGTGTGAAAGCCGTCCTTCACCTAGCTTGTTGGGAACACAAAGTTTCTTTTCTGTTGCCAACTCCATTCCATACATATATATGGGGATGTACTAGCTCCAACTCGGTTTTACTGTGAAAACTGCAGGAACTTCAAAACGCCACTAGGAAACAGATTGAGAAAGCGGAGAAAAAGTGTCCCTGCATCCCGTTCCCTTGGTCCTAGATGAACGAACGTCTCTCCACTTGCTGAGTTCCGAGAGATAAGTGTGTGTGCAAGCCGTCCTTATCCTAGCCTGTAGGGAACACAAAGTTTGTTTTTGTTGCAAACCCAATTCCATAAATTTATATGGGGAGGTACTAGCTCCAACTCGGTTTTACAGTGAAAAATGAAGGAACTTCAAACCGGCACTAGGAAACAGACTGAGAAAGCAGAGAAAAAGTGTCTCCTGCATCCCGTTCCCTTGGTGCTAGATGAACAAACGTCTCTCCACTTGCTCAGTTCTGAGAGATAATTTTGTGTGAAAGCAGTCCTTCACCTAGCTTGTTGGGAACACAAAGTTTCTTTTCAGTTGCAAACACCATTCCATACATGTATATGGGGAGGTACTAGCTCCAACTCCGTTTTACAGTGAAAACTGCAGGAACCTCCAACCGGCACTAGGAAACAGACTGAGAAAGCAGAGAAAAAGTTTCTACTGCAACCCGTTCCCTTGGTGCTAGATGAACGAAAGTCTCTCCACTTGCTCAGTTCTGAGAGATAAGTGTGTGTGAAAGCAGTCCTTCACCTAGCTTGTTGGGAACACAAAGTTTCTTTTCAGTTGCAAACTCCATTCCATACATGTATATGGGGAAGTACAACTCCAAATCCGTTTTACAGTGAAAACTGCAGGAACTTCAAACCGGCACTAGGAAGCAGACTGAGAAATCAGAGAAAAAGTGTCTCCTGCATCCCGTTCCCTTGGTGCTAGATGAACGAAAGTCTCCCACTTGCTCAGTTCTGAGAGATAAGTGTGTGTGAATGCAGTCCTTCACAAAGCTTGTTGGGAACACAAAGTTTATTTTCAATTGCAAACTCCATTCCATACATGTATATGGGGAGGTACTAGCTCCAACTCCGTTTTACAGTGAAAACTGCAGGAACTTCAAACCGGCACTAGGAAACAGACTGAGAAAGCAGAGAAAAAGTGTCTCCTGCAACCCGTTTCCTTGGTGCTAGATGAACGAACGTCTCTCCACTTGCTCAGTTCCGAGAGATAAGTGTGTGTGAAAGCCGTCCTTCACCTAGCTTGTTGGGAACACAAAGTTTCTTTTCAGTTGCAAACTGCATTCCATACATATATATGGGTTGGTAATAGCTCCAACTCGGTTTTACAGTGAAAACTGCAGGAACTTCAAACCGGCACTAGGAAACAGACTGAGAAAGCAGAGAAAAAGTGTCTCCTGCAAACCGTTCTCTTGGTGCTAGATGAACGAACGTCTGTCCACTTGCTCAGTTCTGAGAGATAAATGTGTGTGAAAGCCGTTCTTCACCTAGCTTGTTGGGAACACAAAGTTTCTTTTCAGTTGCAAACTCCTTTCCATACATGTATATGGGGAGGTACTAGCTCCAACTCGGTTTTACAGTGAAAAATGCAGGAAATTCAAACCGGCACTAGGAAAATGACTGAGAAAGCAGAGAAAAAGTGTCTCCTGCAACCCGTTCCCTTGGTGCTAGATGAACGAACGTCTCTCCACTTGCTCAGTTCTGAGAGATAAGTGTGTGTGAAAGCCGTCCTTCACCTAGCTTGTTGGGAACACTAAGTTTCTTTTCACTTGCAAACTCCATTCCATACATATATATAGGGAGGTACTAGCTCCAACTCGGTTTTACAGTGAAAACTGCAGGAAATTCAAACCGGCACTAGGAAACAGACTGAGAAATCAGAGAAAAAGTGTCTCCTGCAACCCGTTCCCTTGGTGCTAGATGAACGAACGTCTCTCCACTTGCTCAGTTCTGAGAGATAAGTGTGTGTGAAAGCCGTCCTTCAACTAGCTTGTTGGGAACACAAAGTTTCTATTCAGTTGCAAACTCCATTCCATACATATATATGGGGAGGTACTACCTCCCACTCGGTTTTACAGTGAAAACTGCAGGAACTTCAAACCGGCACTAGGAAACAGACTGAGAAAGCAGAGAAAAAGTGTCTCCTGCAACCCGTTCCCTTGGTGATAGATGAACGAACGTCTCTCCACTTGCTCAGTTCTGAGAGATAAGTGTGTGTGAAAGCCGTCCTTCACCTAGCTTGTTGGGAACACAAAGTTTCTTTTCAGTTGCAAACTCCATTCCATACATATATATGGGGAGGTACAAGCTCCAACTCGGTTTTTCAGTGAAAACTGCAGGAACTTCAAAACGGCACTAGGAAACAGACTGAGAAGCAGAGAAAAAGTGTATCCTGCAAACCGTTCCCTTGGTGCTAGATGAACGAACGTCTCTCCACTTGCTGAGTTCCGAGAGATAAGTGTGTGTGCAAGCCGTCCTTATCCTAGCCTGTTAGGAACACAAAGTTTCTTTTTGTTGCAAACCCAATTCCATAAATTTATATGGGGAGGTACTAGCTCCAACTCGGTTTTACAGTGAAAAGTGAAGGAACTTCAAACCGGCACTAGGAAACAGACTGAGAAAGCAGAGAAAAAGTGTCTCCTGCATCCCGTTCCCTTGGTGCCAGATGAACGAACGTCTCTCCACTTGCTCAGTTCTGAGAGATAAGTTTGTGTGAAAGCAGTCCTTCACCTAGCTTGTTGGGAACACAAAGTTTCTTTTCAGTTGCAAACACCATTCCATACATGTATATGGGGAGGTACTAGCTCCAACTCCGTTTTACAGTGAAAACTGCAGGAACTTCAAACCAGCACTAGGAAACAGACTGAGAAAGGAGAGAAAATGTGTCTCCTGCAACCCGTTCCCTTGGTGCTAGATGAACGAACGTCTCTCCACTTGCTCAGTTCTGAGAGATAAGTGTGTGTGAAAGCCGTCCTTCACCTAGCTTGTTGCTAACACAAAGTTTCTTTTCAGTTGCAAACTCCATTCCATAAATATATATGTGGAGGTACTAGCTCCAACTCCGTTTTACAGTGAAAACTGCAGGAAATTCAAAAAGGCACTAGGAAACAGACTGAGAAAGCAGAGAAAAAGTGTCTCCTGCAACCCGTTCCCTTGGTGCTAGATGAACGAACGTCTCTCAACTTGCTCAGTTCTGAGAGATAAGTGTGTGTGAAAGCAGTCCTTCACCTAGCTTGTTGGGAACACAAAGTTTCTTTTCAGTTGCAAACTCCATTCCATACATATATATGGGGAGGTACTAGCTCCAACTCGGTTTTACAGTGAAAACTGCAGGAACTTCAATCCGGCACTAGGAAACAGACTGAGAAAGCAGAGAAAAATGTCTCCTGCAACCCGTTCCCTTGGTGCTAGATGAACGATCGTCTCTCGACTTGCTCAGTTCTGAGAGATAAGTGTGTGTGAAAGCCGTCCTTCACCTAGATTGTTGGGAACACAAAGTTTCTTTTCAGTTGCAAACTCCATTCCATACATATATATGGGGAGGTACTAGCTCCAACTCGGTTTTTCAGTGAAAACTGCAGGAACTTCAAACCGGCACTAGGAAACAGACTGAGAAGCAGAGAAAAAGTGTATCCTGCAACCCGTTCCCTTGGTGCTAGATGAACGAACGTCTCTCCACTTGCTCAGTTCTGAGAGATAAGTGTGTTTGAAAGCCGTCCTTCAACTAGCTTGTTGGGAACACAAAGATTCTTTTCAGTTGCAATCTCCATTCCATACATATATATGGGGAGGTACAAGCTCCAACTCGGTTTTACAGTGAAAACTGCAGGAACTTCAAACCGGCACTAGGAAACAGACTGAGAAAGCAGAGAAAACGTGTCTCCTGCAACCCGTTCCCTTGGACCTAGATGAACGAGCGTCTCTCCACTTGCTCAGTTCTGAGAGATAAGTGTGTTTGAAAGCCGTCCTTCAACTAGCTTGTTGCTAACACAAAGATTCTTTTCAGTTGCAAACTCCATTCCATACATATATATGGGGAGGTACTAGCTCCAACTCGGTTTTACAGTGAAAACTGCAGGAACTTCAAACCGGCACTAGGAAACAGACTGAGAAAGCAGAGAAAAAGTGTCTCCTGCAACCCGTTCCCTTGGTGCTAGATGAACGAACGTCTCTCCATTTGCTCAGTTCTGAGAGAAAAGTGTGTGTGAAAGCCGTTCTTCACCTAGCTTGTTGGGAACACAAAGTTTCTTTTCAGTTGCAAACTCCATTCCATACATATATATGGGGAGGTACTACCTCCAACTCGGTTTTACAGTGAAAACTGCAGGAACTTCAAACCGGCACTAGGAAACAGACTGAGAAAGCAGAGAAAAAGTGTCTCCTGCAACCCGTTCCCTTGGTGCTAGATGAATGAACGTCTCTCCACTTGCTCAGTTCTGAGAGATATGTGTGTGTGAAAGCCGTCCTTCACCTAGCTTGTTGCTAACACAAAGTTTCTTTTCAGTTGCAAACTCCATTCCATACATATATATGTGGAGGTACTAGCTCCAACTCGGTTTTACAGTGAAAACTGCAGGAACTTCAAACCGGCACTAGGAAACAGACTGAGAAAGCAGAGAAAAAGTGTCTCCTGCAACCCGTTCCCTTGGTGCTAGATGAACGAACGTCTCTCCTCTTGCTCAGTTCTGAGAGATAAGTGTGTGTGAAAGCCGTCCTTCACCTAGCTTGTTGGGAACACAAAGTTTCTTTTCAGTTGCAAACTCCATTCCATAAATATATATGGGGAGGTACTAGCTCCAACTCGATTTTACAGTGAAAACTGCAGGAACTTCAAACCGGCACTAGGAAACAGACTGAGAAAGCAGAGAAAAAGTGTCTCCTGCAACCCGTTCCCTTGGTGCTAGATGAAAGAACGTCTCTCCACTTGCTCAGTTCTGAGAGATAAGTGTGTGTGAAAGCCGTCCTTCACCTAGCTTGTTGGGAACACAAAGTTTCTTTTAAGTTGCAAACTCCATTCCATACATATATATGGGGAGGTACTAGCTCCAACTCGGTTTTACCGTGAAAACTGCAGGAACTTCAAACCGGCACTAGGAAACAGACTGAGAAAGCAGAGAAAAAGTGTCTCCTGCAACCCGTTCCCTTGGTGCTAGATGAACGAACGTCTCTCCACTTGCTCAGTTCTGAGAGATAAGTGTGTGTGAAAGCCGTCCTTCACCTAGCTTGTTGGGAACACAAAGTTTCTTTTCAGTTGCAAACTCCATTCCATACATATATATGGGGAGGTACTAGCTCCAACTCGGTTTTACAGTGAAAACTGCAGGAACTTCAAACCGGCACTAGGAAACAGACTGAGAAGCAGAGAAAAAGTGTATCCTGCAACCCGTTCCCTTGGTGCTACATGAACGAACGTCTCTCCACTTGCTCAGTTGTGAGAGATAAGTGTGTGTGAAAGCCGTCCTTCACCTAGCTTTTTGGGAACACAAAGATTCTTTTCAGTTGCAAACTCCATTCCATACATATATATGGGGAGGTACTACCTCCAACTCGGTTTTACAGTGAAAACTGCAGGAACTTCAAACCGGCACTTGGAAACAGACTGAGAAAGCAGAGAAAAAGTGTCTCCTGCAACCCGTTCCCTTGGTGCTAGATGAACGAACGTCTCTCCACTTGCTAAGTTCTGAGAGATAAGTGCGTGTGAAAGCCGTCCTTCACCTAGCTTGTTGCTAACACAAAGTTTCTTTTCAGTTGCAAACTCCATTCCATACATATATATGTGGAGATACTAGCTCCAACTCGGTTTTACAGTGAAAACTGCAGGAACTTCAATCCGGCACTAGGAAACAGACTGAGAAAGCAGAGAAAAAGTGTCTCCTGCAACCCGTTCCCTTGGTGCTAGATGAACGAAAGTCTCTCAACTTGCTCAGTACTGAGAGATAAGTGTGTGTGAAAGCAGTCCTTCACCTAGCTTGTTGGGAACACAAAGTTTCTTTTCAGTTGCAAACTCCATTCCATACATATATATGGGGAGGTACTACCTCCAACTCGGTTTTACAGTGAAAACTGCAGGAACTTCAAACCGGCACTAGGAAACAGACTGAGAAAGCAGAGAAAAAGTGTCTCCTGCAACCCGTTCCCTTGGTGCTAGATGAACGAACGTCTCTCCACTTGCTCAGTTCTGAGAGATAAGTGTGTGTGAAAGCCGTCCTTCACCTAGCTTGTTGCTAACACAAAGTTTCTTTTCAGTTGCAAACTCCATTCCTTACATATATATGTGGAGGTACTAGCTCCAACGCGGTTTTACAGTTTAAACTGCAGGAACTTCAAACCGGCACTAGGAAACAGACTGAGAAAGCAGAGAAAAAGTGTCTCCTGCAACCCGTTCCCTTGGTGCTAGATGAACGAACGTCTCTCCACTTGCTCAGTTCTGAGAGATAAGTGTGTGTGAAAGCAGTCCTTCACCTAGCTTGTTGGGAACACAAAGTTTCTTTTCAGTTGCAAACTCCATTCCATACATGTATATGGGGAGGTACAAGCTCCAACTCGGTTTGACAGTGTAAACTGCAGGAACTTCAAACCGGCACTAGGGAACAGACTGAGAAAGCAGAGAAAAAGTGTCTCCTGCAACCCGTTCCGTTGTTGCTAGATGAACGAACGTCTCTCCACCTGCTCAGTTCTGAGAGATAAGTGTGTGTGAAAGCCGTCCTTCACCTAGCTTGTTGGGAACACAAAGTTTCTTTTCAGTTGCAAACTCCATTCCATACATATATATGGGGAGGTACTAGCTCCAACTCGGTTTTACAGTGAAAACTGCAGGAACTTCAAACCGGCACTAGGAAACAGACTGAGAAAGCAGAGAAAAAGTGTCTCCTGCAACCCGTTCCCTTGGTGCTAGATGAACGAACGTCTCTCCACTTGCTCAGTTCTGAGAGATAAGTGTGTGTGAAAGCCGTCCTTCACCTAGCTTCTTGGGAACACAAAGTTTCTTTTCAGTTGCAAACTCCATTCCATACATATATATGGGGAGGTACTAGCTCCAACTCGGTTTTACAGTGAAAACTGCAGGAACTTCAAACCGGCACTAGGAAACAGACTGAGAAAGCAGAGAAAAAGTGTCTCCTGCAACCCGTTCCCTTGGTGCTAGATGAACGAACGTCTCTCCACTTGCTCAGTTCTGAGAGATAAGTGTGTGTGAAAGCCGTCCTTCACTTAGCTTGTTGCTAACACAAAGTTTCTTTTCAGTTGCAAACTCCATTCCATACATATATATGGGGAGGTACTAGCTCCAACTCGGTTTTTCAGTGAAAACTGCAGGAACTTCAAACCGGCACTAGGAAACAGACTGAGAAGCAGAGAAAACGTGTATCCTGCAACCCGTTCCCTTGGTGCTAGATGAACGAACGTCTCTACACTTGCTCAGTTCTGAGAGATAAGTGTGTGTGAAAGCCGTCCTTCACCTAACTTGTTGGGAACACAAAGTTTCTTTTCAGTTGCAAACTCCATTCCATACATATATATGGGTAGGTACTAGCTCCAACTCGGTTTTACAGTGAAAACTGCAGGAACTTCAAACCGGCACTAGGAAACAGACAGAAAATGCCGAGAAAAAGTGTCTCCTGCAACCCGTTCCCTTGGTGCTAGATGAACGAACGTCTCTCCACTTGCTCAGTTCTGAGAGATAAGTGTGTGTGAAAGCCGTCCTTCACCTAGCTTGTTGGGAACACAAAGTTTCTTTTCTGTTGCCAACTCCATTCCATACATATATATGGGGATGTACTAGCTCCAACTCGGTTTTACTGTGAAAACTGCAGGAACTTCAAAACGCCACTAGGAAACAGATTGAGAAAGCGGAGAAAAAGTGTCCCTACATCCCGTTACCTTGGTCCTAGATGAACGAACGTCTCTCCACTTGCTGAGTTCCGAGAGATAAGTGTGTGTGTAAGCCGTCCTTATCCTAGCCTGTTGGGAACACAAAGTTTCTTTTTGTTGCAAACCCAATTCCATAAATTTATATGGGGAGGTACTAGCTCCAACTCGGTTTTACAGTGAAAAGTGAAGGAACTTCAAACAGGCACTAGGAAACAGACTGAGAAAGCAGAGAAAAAGTGTCTCCTGCATCCCCTTCCCTTGGTGCTAGATGAACGAACGTCTCTCCACTTGCTCAGTTCTGAGAGATAAGTGTGTGTGAAAGCCGTCCTTCACCTAGCTTGTTGGGAACACAAAGTTTCTTTTCAGTTGCAAACTCCATTCCATACATATATATGGGGAGGTACTAGCTCCAACTCGGGTTCTGTGAAAACTGCAGGAACTTCAAACCGGCACTAGGAAACAGACTGAGAAAGCAGAGAAAAAGTGTCTCCTGCAACCCGTTCCCTTGGTGCTAGATGAACGAACGTCTCTCCACTTGCTCAGTTCTGAGAGATAAGTGTGTGTGAAAGCCGTCCTTCACCTAGCTTGTTGCTAACACAAAGTTTCTTTTCAGTTGCAAACTCCATTCCATAAATATATATGTGGAGGTACTAGCTCCAACTCCGTTTTACAGTGAAAACTGCAGGAAATTCAAACCGGCACTAGGAAACAGACTGAGAAAGCAGAGAAAAAGTGTCTCCTGCAACCCGTTCCATTGGTGCTAGATGAACGAACGTCTCTCCACTTGCTCAGTTCTGAGAGATAAGTGTGTGTGAAAGCCGTCCTTCACCTAGCTTGTTGGGAACACAAAGTTTCTTTTCAGTTGCAAACTCCATTCCATACATATATATGGGGAGGTACTAGCTCCAACTCGGTTTTACAGTGAAAACTGCAGGAACTTCAATCCGGCACTAGGAAACAGACTGAGAAAGCAGAGAAAAAGTGTCTCCTGCAACCCGTTCCCTTGGTGCTAGATGAACGAAAGTCTCTCCACTTGCTCAGTTCTGAGAGATAAGTGTGTGTGAAAGCAGTCCTTCACCTAGCTTGTTGGGAACACAAAGTTTCTTTTCAGTTGCAAACTCCATTCCATACATATATATGGGGAGGTACTAGCTCCAACTCGGTTTTACAGTGAAAACTGCAGGAACTTCAATCCGGCACTAGGAAACAGACTGAGAAAGCAGAGAAAAAGTGTCTCCTGCAACCCGTTCCCTTGGTGCTAGATGAACGAACGTCTCTCCACTTGCTCAGTTCTGAGAGATAAGTGTGTGTGAAAGCCGTCCTTCACCTAGATTGTTGGGAACACAAAGTTTCTTTTCAGTTGCAAACTCCATTCCATACATATATATGGGGAGGTACTAGCTCCAACTCGGTTTTTCAGTGAAAACTGCAGGAACTTCAAACCGGCACTAGGAAACAGACTGAGAAGCAGAGAAAAAGTGTATCCTGCAACCCGTTCCCTTGGTGCTAGATGAACGAACGTCTCTCCACTTGCTCAGTTGTGAGAGATAAGTGTGTGTGAAAGCCGTCTTTCACCTAGCTTGTTGGGAACACAAAGATTCTTTTCAGTTGCCAACTCCATTCCATACATATATATGGGGAGGTACTAGCTCCAACTCGGTTTTACAGTGAAAACTGCAGGAACTTCAAACCGGCACTAGGAAACAGAGTGAGAAATCAGAGAAAAAGTGTCTCCTGCAACCCGTTCCCTTGGTGCTAGATGAACGAACGTCTCTCCACTTGCTCAGTTCTGAGAGAAAAGTGTGTGTGAAAGCCGTCCTTCACCTAGCTTGTTGGGAACACAAAGTTTCTTTTCAGTTGCAAACTCCATTCCATACATATATATGGGGAGGTACTACCTCCAACTCGGTTTTACAGTGAAAACTGCAGGTACTTCAAACCGGCACTAGGAAACAGACTGAGAAAGCAGAGAAAAAGTGTCTCCTGCAACCCGTTCCCTTGGTGCTAGATGAACGAACGTCTCTCCACTTGCTCAGTTCTGAGAGATAAGTGTGTGTGAAAGCCGTCCTTCACCTAGCTTGTTGCTAACACAAAGTTTCTTTTCAGTTGCAAACTCCATTCCATACATATATATGTGGAGGTACTAGCTCCAACTCGGTTTTACAGTGAAAACTGCACGAACTTCAAACCGGCACTAGGAAACAGACTGAGAAAGCAGAGAAAAAGTGTCTCCTGCAACCCGTTCCCTTGGTGCTAGATGAACGAACGTCTCTCCACTTGCTCAGTTCTGAGAGATAAGTGTGTGTGAAAGCAGTCCTTCACCTAGCTTGTTGGGAACACAAAGTTTCTTTTCAGTTGCAAACTCCATTCCATACATATATATGGGGAGGTACTAGCTCCAACTCTGCTTTACAGTGAAAAATGCAGGAACTTCAAACCGGCACTAGGAAACAGACTGAGAAAGCAGAGAAAAAGTGTCTCCTGCAACCCGTTCCCTTGGTGCTAGATGAACGAACGTCTCTCCACTTGCTCAGTTCAGAGAGATAAGTGTGTGTGAAAGCCGTCCTTCACCTAGCTTGTTGGGAACACAAAGTTTCTTTTCAGTTGCAAACTCCATTCCATACATATATATGGGGAGGTACTAGCTCCAACTCGGTTTTACAGTGAAAACTGCAGGAACTTCAATCCGGCACTAGGAAACAGACTGAGAAAGCAGAGAAAAAGTGTCTCCTGCAACCCGTTCCCTTGGTGCTAGATGAACGAACGTCTCTCCACTTGCTCAGTTCTGAGAGATAAGTGTGTGTGAAAGCCGTCCTTCACCTAGATTGTTGGGAACACAAAGTTTCTTTTCAGCTGCAAACTCCATTCCATACATATATATGGGGAGGTACTAGCTCCAACTCGGTTTTTCAGTGAAAACTGCAGGAACTTCAAACAGGCACTAGGAAACAGACTGAGAAGCAGAGAAAAAGTGTATCCTGCAACCCGTTCCCTTGGTGCTAGATGAACGAACGTCTCTCCACTTGCTCAGTTGTGAGAGATAAGTGTGTGTGAAAGCCGTCTTTCACCTAGCTTGTTGGGAACACAAAGATTATTTTCAGTTGCCAACTCCATTCCATACATATATATGGGGAGGTACTAGCTCCAACTCGGTTTTACAGTGAAAACTGCAGGAACTTCAAACCGGCACTAGGAAACAGACTGAGAAAGCAGAGAAAAAGTGTCTCCTGCAACCCGTTCCCTTGGTGCTAGATGAACGAACGTCTCTCCACTTGCTCAGTTCTGAGAGAAAAGTGTGTGTGAAAGCCGTCCTTCACCTAGCTTGTTGGGAACACAAAGTTTCTTTTCAGTTGCAAACTCCATTCCATACATATATATGGGGAGGTACTACCTCCAACTCGGTTTTACAGTGAAAACTGCAGGTACTTCAAACCGGCACTAGGAAACAGACTGAGAAAGCAGAGAAAAAGTGTCTCCTGCAACCCGTTCCCTTGGTGCTAGATGAATGAACGTCTCTCCACTTGCTCAGTTCTGAGAGATAAGTGTGTGTGAAAGCCGTCCTTCACCTAGCTTGTTGCTAACACAAAGTTTCTTTTCAGTTGCAAACTCCATTCCATACATATATATGTGGAGGTACTAGCTCCAACTCGGTTTTACAGTGAAAACTGCACGAACTTCAAACCGGCACTAGGAAACAGACTGAGAAAGCAGAGAAAAAGTGTCTCCTGCAACCCGTTCCCTTGGTGCTAGATGAACGAACGTCTCTCCACTTGCTCAGTTCTGAGAGATAAGTGTGTGTGAAAGCAGTCCTTCACCTAGCTTGTTGGGAACACAAAGTTTCTTTTCAGTTGCAAACTCCATTCCATACATATATATGGGGAGGTACTAGCTCCAACTCTGTTTTACAGTGAAAAATGCAGGAACTTCAAACCGGCACTAGGAAACAGACTGAGAAAGCAGAGAAAAAGTGTCTCCTGCAACCCGTTCCCTTGGTGCTAGATGAACGAACGTCTCTCCACTTGCTCAGTTCTGAGAGATAAGTGTGTGTGAAAGCCGTCCTTCACCTAGCTTGTTGGGAACACAAAGTTTCTTTTCAGTTGCAAACTCCATTCCATACATATATATGGGGAGGTACTAGCTCCAACTCGGTTTTACAGTGAAAACTGCAGGAACTTCAATCCGGCACTAGGAAACAGACTGAGAAAGCAGAGAAAAAGTGTCTCCTGCAACCCGTTCCCTTGGTGCTAGATGAACGAACGTCTCTCCACTTGCTCAGTTCTGAGAGATAAGTGTGTGTGAAAGCCGTCCTTCACCTAGATTGTTGGGAACACAAAGTTTCTTTTCAGCTGCAAACTCCATTCCATACATATATATGGGGAGGTACTAGCTCCAACTCGGTTTTTCAGTGAAAACTGCAGGAACTTCAAACAGGCACTAGGAAACAGACTGAGAAGCAGAGAAAAAGTGTATCCTGCAACCCGTTCCCTTGGTGCTAGATGAACGAACGTCTCTCCACTTGCTCAGTTGTGAGAGATAAGTGTGTGTGAAAGCCGTCTTTCACCTAGCTTGTTGGGAACACAAAGATTATTTTCAGTTGCCAACTCCATTCCATACATATATATGGGGAGGTACTAGCTCCAACTCGGTTTTACAGTGAAAACTGCAGGAACTTCAAACCGGCACTAGGAAACAGACTGAGAAAGCAGAGAAAAAGTGTCTCCTGCAACCCGTTCCCTTGGTGCTAGATGAACGAACGTCTCTCCACTTGCTCAGTTCTGAGAGAAAAGTGTGTGTGAAAGCCGTCCTTCACCTAGCTTGTTGGGAACACAAAGTTTCTTTTCAGTTGCAAACTCCATTCCATACATATATATGGGGAGGTACTACCTCCAACTAGGTTTTACAGTGAAAACTGCAGGTACTTCAAACCGGCACTAGGAAACAGACTGAGAAAGCAGAGAAAAAGTGTCTCCTGCAACCCGTTCCCTTGGTGCTAGATGAATGAACGTCTCTCCACTTGCTCAGTTCTGAGAGATAAGTGTGTGTGAAAGCCGTCCTTCACCTAGCTTGTTGCTAACACAAAGTTTCTTTTCAGTTGCAAACTCCATTCCATACATATATATGTGGAGGTACTAGCTCCAACTCGGTTTTACAGTGAAAACTGCACGAACTTCAAACCGGCACTAGGAAACAGACTGAGAAAGCAGAGAAAAAGTGTCTCCTGCAACCCGTTCCCTTGGTGCTAGATGAACGAACGTCTCTCCACTTGCTCAGTTCTGAGAGATAAGTGTGTGTGAAAGCAGTCCTTCACCTAGCTTGTTGGGAACACAAAGTTTCTTTTCAGTTGCAAACTCCATTCCATACATATATATGGGGAGGTACTAGCTCCAACTCTGTTTTACAGTGAAAAATGCAGGAACTTCAAACCGGCACTAGGAAACAGACTGAGAAAGCAGAGAAAAAGTGTCTCCTGCAACCCGTTCCCTTGGTGCTAGATGAACGAACGTCTCTCCACTTGCTCATTTCTCAGAGATAAGTGTGTGTGAAAGCCGTCCTTCACCTAGCTTGTTGGGAACACAAAGTTTCTTTTCAGTTGCAAACTCCATTCCATAAATATATATAGGGAGGTACTAGCTCCAAATCGGTTTTACAGTGAAAAATGCAGGAACTTCAAACCGGCACTAGGAAACAGACTGAGAAAGCAGAGAAAAAGTGTCTCCTGCAACCCGTTCCCTTGGTGCTAGATGAACGAACGTCTCTCCACTTGCTCAGTTCTGAGAGATAAGTGTGTGTGAAAGCCGTCCTTCACCTAGCTTGTTGGGAACACAAAGTTTCTTTTCAGTTTCAAACTCCATTCCATACATATATATGGGGAGGTACTAGCTCCAACACGGTTTTACAGTGAAAACTGCAGGAACTTCAAACCGGCACTAGGAAACAGACTGAGAAAGCAGAGAAAAAGTGTCTCCTGCAACCCGTTCCATTGGTGCTAGATGAACGAACGTCTCTCCACTTGCTCAGTTCTGAGAGATAAGTGTGTGTGAAAGCCGTCCTTCACCTAGCTTGTTGGGAACACAAAGTTTCTTTTCAGTTGCAAACTCCATTCCATACATATATATGGGGAGGTACTAGCTCCAACTCGATTTTACAGTGAAAACTGCAGGAACTTCAAACCGGCACTAGGAAACAGACTGAGAAAGCAGAGAAAAAGTGTCTCCTGCAACCCGTTCCCTTGGTGCTAGATGAAAGAACGTCTCTCCACTTGCTCAGTTCTGAGAGATAAGTGTGTGTGAAAGCCGTCCTTCACCTAGCTTGTTGGGAACACAAAGTTTCTTTTAAGTTGCAAACTCCATTCCATACATATATATGGGGAGGTACTAGCTCCAACTCGGTTTTACCGTGAAAACTGCAGGAACTTCAAACCGGCACTAGGAAACAGACTGAGAAAGCAGAGAAAAAGTGTCTCCTGCAACCCGTTCCCTTGGTGCTAGATGAACGAACGTCTCTCCACTTGCTCAGTTCTGAGAGATAAGTGTGTGTGAAAGCCCTCCTTCACCTAGCTTGTTGGGAACACAAAGTTTCTTTTCAGTTGCAAACTCCATTCCATACATATATATGGGGAGGTACTAGCTCCAACTCGGTTTTACAGTGAAAACTGCAGGAACTTCAAACCGGCACTAGGAAACAGACTGAGAAGCAGAGAAAAAGTGTATCCTGCAACCCGTTCCCTTGGTGCTAGATGAACGAACGTCTCTCCAGTTGCTCAGTTCTGAGAGATAAGTGTGTGTGAAAGCCGTCCTTCACCTAGCTTGTTGGGAACACAAAGTTTCTTTTCAGTTGCAAACTCCATTCCATACATATATATGGGGAGGTACTAGCTCCAACACGGTTTTACAGTGAAAACTGCAGGAACTTCAAACCGGCACTAGGAAACAGACTGAGAAAGCAGAGAAAAAGTGTCTCCTGCAACCCGTTCCATTGGTGCTAGATGAACGAACGTCTCTCCACTTGCTCAGTTCTGAGAGATAAGTGTGTGTGAAAGCCGTCCTTCACCTAGCTTGTTGGGAACACAAAGTTTCTTTTCAGTTGCAAACTCCATTCCATACATATATATGGGGAGGTACTAGCTCCAACTCGATTTTACAGTGAAAACTGCAGGAACTTCAAACCGGCACTAGGAAACAGACTGAGAAAGCAGAGAAAAAGTGTCTCCTGCAACCCGTTCCCTTGGTGCTAGATGAAAGAACGTCTCTCCACTTGCTCAGTTCTGAGAGATAAGTGTGTGTGAAAGCCGTCCTTCACCTAGCTTGTTGGGAACACAAAGTTTCTTTTCAGTTGCAAACTCCATTCCATACATATATATGGGGAGGTACTAGCTCCAACTCGGTTTTACCGTGAAAACTGCAGGAACTTCAAACCGGCACTAGGAAACAGACTGAGAAAGCAGAGAAAAAGTGTCTCCTGCAACCCGTTCCCTTGGTGCTAGATGAACGAACGTCTCTCCACTTGCTCAGTTCTGAGAGATAAGTGTGTGTGAAAGCCGTCCTTCACCTAGCTTGTTGGGAACACAAAGTTTCTTTTCAGTTGCAAACTCCATTCCATACATATATATGGGGAGGTACTAGCTCCAACTCGGTTTTACAGTGAAAACTGCAGGAACTTCAAACCGGCACTAGGAAACAGACTGAGAAGCAGAGTAAAAGTTTATCCTGCAACCCGTTCCCTTGGTGCTACATGAACGAACGTCTCTCCACTTGCTCAGTTGTGAGAGATAAGTGTGTGTGAAAGCCGTCCTTCACCTAGCTTTTTGGGAACACAAAGATTCTTTTCAGTTGCAAACTCCATTCCATACATATATATGGGGAGGTACTACCTCCAACTCGGTTTTACAGTGAAAACTGCAGGAACTTCAAACCGGCACTAGGAAACAGACTGAGAAAGCAGAGAAAAAGTGTCTCCTGCAACCCGTTCCCTTGGTGCTAGATGAACGAACGTCTCTCCACTTGCTCAGTTCTGAGAGATAAGTGTGTGTGAAAGCCGTCCTTCACCTAGCTTGTTGCTAAGACAAAGTTTCTTTTCAGTTGCAAACTCCATTCCATACATATATATGTGGAGATACTAGCTCCAACACGGTTTTACAGTGAAAACTGCAGGAACTTCAATCCGGCACTAGGAAACAGACTGAGAAAGCAGAGAAAAAGTGTCTCCCGCATCCCGTTCCCTTGGTGCTAGATGAACGAAAGTCTCTCAACTTGCTCAGTTCTGAGAGATAAGTGTGTGTGAAAGCAGTCCTTCACCTAGCTTGTTGGGAACACAAAGTTTCTTTTCAGTTGCAAACTCCATTCCATACATATATATGGGGAGGAACTACCTCCAACTCGGTTCTACAGTGAAAACTGCAGGAACTTCAAACCGGCACTAGGGAACAGACTGAGAAAGCAGAGAAAAAGTGTCTCCTGCAACCCGTTCCCTTGGTGCTAGATGAACGAACGTCTCTCCACTTGCTCAGTTCTGAGAGATAAGTGTGTGTGAAAGCCGTCCTTCACCTAGCTTGTTGCTAACACAAAGTTTCTTTTCAGTTGCAAACTCCATTCCATACATATATATGTGGAGGTACTAGCTCCAACTCGGTTTTACAGTTTAAACTGCAGGAACTTCAAACCGGCACTAGGAAACAGACTGAGAAAGCAGAGAAAAAGTGTCTCCTGCAACCCGTTCCCTTGGTGCTAGATGAACGAACGTCTCTCCACTTGCTCAGTTCTGAGAGATAAGTGTGTGTGAAAGCAGTCCTTCACCTAGCTTGTTGGGAACACAAAGTTTCTTTTCAGTTGCAAACTCCATTCCTTACATGTATATGGGGAGGTACAAGCTCCAACTCGGTTTGACAGTGTAAACTCTAGGAACTTCAAACCGGCACTAGGGAACAGACTGAGAAAGCAGAGAAAAAGTGTCTCCTGCAACCCGTTCCGTTGTTGCTAGATGAACGAACGTCTCTCCACCTGCTCAGTTCTGAGAGATAAATGTGTGTGAAAGCCGTCCTTCACCTAGCTTTTTGGGAACACAAAGTTTCTTTTCAGTTGCAAACTCCATTCCATACATATATATGGGGAGGTACTAGCTCCAACTCGGTTTTACAGTGAAAACTGCAGGAACTTCAAACCGGCACTAGGAAACAGACTGAGAAAGCAGAGAAAAAGTGTCTCCTGCAACCCGTTCCCTTGGTGCTAGATGAACGAACGTCTCTCCACTTGCTCAGTTCTGAGAGATAAGTGTGTGTGAAAGCCGTCCTTCACCTAGCTTGTTGCTAACACAAAGTTTCTTTTCAGTTGCAAACTCCATTCCATACATATATATGGGGAGGTACTAGCTCCAACTCGGTTTTTCAGTGAAAACTGCAGGAACTTCAAACCGGCACTAGGAAACAGACTGAGAAGCAGAGAAAACGTGTATCCTGCAACCCGTTCCCTTGGTGCTAGATGAACGAACGTCTCTAAACTTGCTCAGTTCTGAGAGAGAAGTGTGTGTGAAAGCCGTCCTTCACCTAGCTTGTTGGGAACACAAAGTTTCTTTTCAGTTGCAAACTCCATTCCATACATATATATGGGTAGGTACTAGCTCCAACTCGGTTTTACAGTGAAAACTGCAGGAACTTCAAACCGGCACTAGGAAACAGACTGAAAATGCCGAGAAAAAGTGTCTCCTGCAACCCGTTCCCTTGGTGCTAGATGAACGAACGTCTCTCCACTTGCTCAGTTCTGAGAGATAAGTGTGTGTGAAAGCAGTCCTTCACCTAGCTTGTTGGGAACACAAAGTTTCTTTTCAGTTGCAAACTCCATTCCATACATATATATGGGGAGGTACTAGCTCCAACTCGGTTTTACAGTGAAAACTGCAGGAACTTCAATCCGGCACTAGGAAACAGACTGAGAAAGCAGAGAAAAAGTGTCTCCTGCAACCCGTTCCCTTGGTGCTAGATGAACGAACGTCTCTCCACTTGCTCAGTTCTGAGAGATAAGTGTGTGTGAAAGCCGTACTTCACCTAGATTGTTGGGAACACAAAGTTTCTTTTCAGTTGCAAACTCCATTCCATACATATATATGGGGAGGTACTAGCTCCAACTCGGTTTTTCAGTGAAAACTGCAGGAACTTCAAACCGGCACTAGGAAACAGACTGAGAAGCAGAGAAAAAGTGTATCCTGCAACCCGTTCCCTTGGTGCTAGATGAACGAACGTCTCTCCACTTGCTCAGTTGTGAGAGATAAGTGTGTGTGAAAGCCGTCTTTCACCTAGCTTGTTGGGAACACAAAGATTCTTTTCAGTTGCCAACTCCATTCCATACATATATATGGGGAGGTACTAGCTCCAACTCGGTTTTACAGTGAAAACTGCAGGAACTTCAAACCGGCACTAGGAAACAGACTGAGAAAGCAGAGAAAAAGTGTCTCCTGCAACCCGTTCCCTTGGTGCTAGATGAACGAACGTCTCTCCACTTGCTCAGTTCTGAGAGAAAAGTGTGTGTGAAAGCCGTCCTTCACCTAGCTTGTTGGGAACACAAAGTTTCTTTTCAGTTGCAAACTCCATTCCATACATATATATGGGGAGGTACTACCTCCAACTCGGTTTTACAGTGAAAACTGCAGGTACTTCAAACCGGCACTAGGAAACAGACTGAGAAAGCAGAGAAAAAGTGTCTCCTGCAACCCGTTCCCTTGGTGCTAGATGAATGAACGTCTCTCCACTTGCTCAGTTCTGAGAGATAAGTGTGTGTGAAAGCCGTCCTTCACCTAGCTTGTTGCTAACACAAAGTTTCTTTTCAGTTGCAAACTCCATTCCATACATATATATGTGGAGGTACTAGCTCCAACTCGGTTTTACAGTGAAAACTGCACGAACTTCAAACCGGCACTAGGAAACAGACTGAGAAAGCAGAGAAAAAGTGTCTCCTGCAACCCGTTCCCTTGGTGCTAGATGAACGAACGTCTCTCCACTTGCTCAGTTCTGAGAGATAAGTGTGTGTGAAAGCAGTCCTTCACCTAGCTTGTTGGGAACACAAAGTTTCTTTTCAGTTGCAAACTCCATTCCATACATATATATGGGGAGGTACTAGCTCCAACTCTGTTTTACAGTGAAAAATGCAGGAACTTCAAACCGGCACTAGGAAACAGACTGAGAAAGCAGAGAAAAAGTGTCTCCTGCAACCCGTTCCCTTGGTGCTAGATGAACGATCGTCTCTCCACTTGCTCAGTTCTGAGAGATAAGTGTGTGTGAAAGCCGTCCTTCACCTAGCTTGTTGGGAACACAAAGTTTCTTTTCAGTTGCAAACTCCATTCCATACATATATATGGGGAGGTACTAGCTCCAACACGGTTTTACAGTGAAAACTGCAGGAACTTCAAACCGGCACTAGGAAACAGACTGAGAAAGCAGAGAAAAAGTGTCTCCTGCAACCCGTTCCATTGGTGCTAGATGAACGAACGTCTCTCCACTTGCTCAGTTCTCAGAGATAAGTGTGTGTGAAAGCCGTCCTTCACCTAGCTTGTTGGGAACACAAAGTTTCTTTTCAGTTGCAAACTCCATTCCATACATATATATGGGGAGGCACTAGCTCCAACTCGATTTTACAGTGAAAACTGCAGGAACTTCAAACCGGCACTAGGAAACAGACTGAGAAAGCAGAGAAAAAGTGTCTCCTGCAACCCGTTCCCTTGGTGCTAGATGAATGAACGTCTCTCCACTTGCTCAGTTCTGAGAGATAAGTGTGTGTGAAAGCCGTCCTTCACCTAGCTTGTTGCTAACACAAAGTTTCTTTTCAGTTGCAAACTCCATTCCATACATATATATGTGGAGGTACTAGCTCCAACTCGGTTTTACAGTGAAAACTGCAGAAACTTCAAACCGGCACTAGGAAACAGACTGAGAAAGCAGAGAAAAAGTGTCTCCTGCAACCCGTTCCCTTGGTGCTAGATGAACGAACGTCTCTCCACTTGCTCAGTTCTGAGAGATAAGTGTGTGTGAAAGCAGTCCTTCACCTAGCTTGTTGGGAACACAAAGTTTCTTTTCAGTTGCAAACTCCATTCCATACATATATATGGGGAGGTACTAGCTCCAAATCGGTTTTACAGTGAAAAATGCAGGAACTTCAAACCGGCACTAGGAAACAGACTGAGAAAGCAGAGAAAAAGTGTCTCCTGCAACCCGTTCCCTTGGTGCTAGATGAACGAACGTCTCTCCACTTGCTCAGTTCTGAGAGATAAGTGTGTGTGAAAGCCGTCCTTCACCTAGCTTGTTGGGAACACAAAGTTTCTTTTCAGTTGCAAACTCCATTCCATACATATATATGGGGAGGTACTAGCTCCAACACGGTTTTACAGTGAAAACTGCAGGAACTTCAAACCGGCACTAGGAAACAGACTGAGAAAGCAGAGAAAAAGTGTCTCCTGCAACCCGTTCCATTGGTGCTAGATGAACGAACGTCTCTCCACTTGCTCAGTTCTGAGAGATAAGTGTGTGTGAAAGCCGTCCTTCACCTAGCTTGTTGGGAACACAAAGTTTCTTTTCAGTTGCAAACTCCATTCCATACATATATATGGGGAGGTACTAGCTCCAACTCGATTTTACAGTGAAAACTGCAGGAACTTCAAACCGGCACTAGGAAAAAGACTGAGAAAGCAGAGAAAAAGTGTCTCCTGCAACCCGTTCCCTTGGTGCTAGATGAAAGAACGTCTCTCCACTTGCTCAGTTCTGAGAGATAAGTGTGTGTGAAAGCCGTCCTTCACCTAGCTTGTTGGGAACACAAAGTTTCTTTTAAGTTGCAAACTCCATTCCATACATATATATGGGGAGGTACTAGCTCCAACTCGGTTTTACCGTGAAAACTGCAGGAACTTCAAACCGGCACTAGGAAACAGACTGAGAAAGCAGAGAAAAAGTGTCTCCTGCAACCCGTTCCCTTGGTGCTAGATGAACGAACGTCTCTCCACTTGCTCAGTTCTGAGAGATAAGTGTGTGTGAAAGCCGTCCTTCACCTAGCTTGTTGGGAACACAAAGTTTCTTTTCAGTTGCAAACTCCATTCCATACATATATATGGGGAGGTACTAGCTCCAACTCGGTTTTACAGTGAAAACTGCAGGAACTTCAAACCGGCACTAGGAAACAGACTGAGAAGCAGAGAAAAAGTGTATCCTGCAACCCGTTCCCTTGGTGCTACATGAACGAACGTCTCTCCACTTGCTCAGTTGTGAGAGATAAGTGTGTGTGAAAGCCGTCCTTCACCTAGCTTTTTGGGAACACAAAGATTCTTTTCAGTTGCAAACTCAATTCCATACATATATATGGGGAGGTACTACCTCCAACTCGGTTTTACAGTGAAAACTGCAGGAACTTCAAACCGGCACTAGGAAACAGACTGAGAAAGCAGAGAAAAAGTGTCTCCTGCAACCCGTTCCCTTGGTGCTAGATGAACGAACGTCTCTCCACTTGCTCAGTTCTGAGAGATAAGTGTGTGTGAAAGCCGTCCTTCACCTAGCTTGTTGCTAAGACAAAGTTTCTTTTCAGTTGCAAACTCCATTCCATACATATATATGTGAAGATACTAGCTCCAACACGGTTTTACAGTGAAAACTGCAGGAACTTCAATCCGGCACTAGGAAACAGACTGAGAAAGCAGAGAAAAAGTGTCTCCCGCATCCCGTTCCCTTGGTGCTAGATGAACGAAAGTCTCTCAACTTGCTCAGTTCTGAGAGATAAGTGTGTGTGAAAGCAGTCCTTCACCTAGCTTGTTGGGAACACAAAGTTTCTTTTCAGTTGCAAACTCCATTCCATACATATATATGGGGAGGAACTACCTCCAACTCGGTTTTACAGTGAAAACTGCAGGAACTTCAAACCGGCACTAGGAAACAGACTGAGAAAGCAGAGAAAAAGTGTCTCCTGCAACCCGTTCCCTTGGTGCTAGATGAACGAACGTCTCTCCACTTGCTCAGTTCTGAGAGATAAGTGTGTGTGAAAGCCGTCCTTCACCTAGCTTGTTGCTAACACAAAGTTTCTTTTCAGTTGCAAACTCCATTCCATACATATATATGTGGAGGTACTAGCTCCAACTCGGTTTTACAGTGTAAACTCTAGGAACTTCAAACCGGCACTAGGGAACAGACTGAGAAAGTAGAGAAAAAGTGTCTCCTGCAACCCGTTCCGTTGTTGCTAGATGAACGAACGTCTCTCCACCTGCTCAGTTCTGAGAGATAAATGTGTGTGAAAGCCGTCCTTCACCTAGCTTTTTGGGAACACAAAGTTTCTTTTCAGTTGCAAACTCCATTCCATACATATATATGGGTAGGTACTAGCTCCAACTCGGTTTTACAGTGAAAACTGCAGGAACTTCAAACCGGCACTAGGAAACAGACTGAGAAAGCAGAGAAAAAGTGTCTCCTGCAACCCGTTCCCTTGGTGCTAGATGAACGAACGTCTCTCCACTTGCTCAGTTCTGAGAGATAAGTGTGTGTGAAAGCCGTCCTTCACCTAGCTTGTTGGGAACACAAAGTTTCTTTTCAGTTGCAAACTCCATTCCATACATATATATGGGGAGGTACTAGCTCCAACTCGGTTTTACAGTGAAAACTGCAGGAACTTCAAACCGGCACTAGGAAACAGACTGAGAAAGCAGAGAAAAAGTGTCTCCTGCAACCCGTTCCCTTGGTGCTAGATGAACGAACGTCTCTCCACTTGCTCAGTTCTGAGAGATAAGTGTGTGTGAAAGCCGTCCTTCACCTAGCTTGTTGCTAACACAAAGTTTCTTTTCAGTTGCAAACTCCATTCCATACATATATATGGGGAGGTACTAGCTCCAACTCGGTTTTTCAGTGAAAACTGCAGGAACTTCAAACCGGCACTAGGAAACAGACTGAGAAGCAGAGAAAACGTGTATCCTGCAACCCGTTCCCTTGGTGCTAGATGAACGAACGTCTCTACACTTGCTCAGTTCTGAGAGAGAAGTGTGTGTGAAAGCCGTCCTTCACCTAGCTTGTTGGGAACACAAAGTTTCTTTTCAGTTGCAAACTCCATTCCATACATATATATGGGTAGGTACTAGCTCCAACTCGGTTTGACAGTGAAAACTGCAGGAACTTCAAACCGGCACTAGGAAACAGACTGAAAATGCCGAGAAAAAGTGTCTCCTGCAACCCGTTCCCTTGGTGCTAGATGAACGAACGTCTCTCCACTTGCTCAGTTCTGAGAGATAAGTGTGTGTGAAAGCCGTCCTTCACCTAGCTTGTTGGGAACACAAAGTTTCTTTTCTGTTGCCAACTCCATTCCATACATATATATGGGGATGTACTAGCTCCAACTCGGTTTTACTGTGAAAACTGCAGGAACTTCAAAACGCCACTAGGAAACAGATTGAGAAAGCGGAGAAAAAGTGTCCCTGCATCCCGTTCCCTTGGTCCTAGATGAACGAACGTCTCTCCACTTGCTGAGTTCCGAGAGATAAGTGTGTGTGCAAGCCGTCCTTATCCTAGCCTGTTGGGAACACAAAGTTTCTTTTTGTTGCAAACCCAATTCCATAAATTTATATGGGGAGGTACTAGCTCCAACTCGGTTTTACAGTGAAAAGTGAAGGAACTTCAAACCGGCACTAGGAAACAGACTGAGAAAGCAGAGAAAAAGTGTCTCCTGCATCCCGTTCCCTTGGTGCTAGATGAACGAACGTCTCTCCACTTGCTCAGTTCTGAGAGATAAGTTTGTGTGAAAGCAGTCCTTCACCTAGCTTGTTGGGAACACAAAGTTTCTTTTCAGTTGCAAACACCATTCCATACATGTATATGGGGAGGTACTAGCTCCAACTCCGTTTTACAGTGAAAACTGCAGGAACTTCCAACCGGCACTAGGAAACAGACTGAGAAAGCAGAGAAAAAGTTTCTACTGCAACCCGTTCCCTTGGTGCTAGATGAACGAAAGTCTCTCCACTTGCTCAGTTCTGAGAGATAAGTGTGTGTGAAAGCAGTCCTTCACCTAGCTTGTTGGAAACACAAAGTTTCTTTTCAGTTGCAAACTCCATTCCATACATGTATATGGGGAAGTACAACTCCAAATCCGTTTTACAGTGAAAACTGCAGGAACTTCAAACCGGCACTAGGAAGCAGACTGAGAAATCAGAGAAAAAGTGTCTCCTGCATCCCGTTCTCTTGGTGCTAGATGAACGAACGTCTCCCACTTGCTCAGTTCTGAGAGATAAGTGTGTGTGAATGCAGTCCTTCACAAAGCTTGTTGGGAACACAAAGTTTCTTTTCAGTTGCAAACTGCATTCCATACATATATATGGGTTGGTAATAGCTCCAACTCGGTTTTACAGTGAAAACTGCAGGAACTTCAAACCGGCACTAGGAAACAGACTGAGAAAGCAGAGAAAAAGTGTCTCCTGCAAACCGTTCTCTTGGTGCTAGATGAACGAACGTCTCTCCACTTGCTCAGTTCTGAGAGATAAATGTGTGTGAAAGCCGTTCTTCACCTAACTTGTTGGGAACACAAAGTTTCTTTTCAGTTGCAAACTCCTTTCCATACATGTATATGGGGAGGTACTAGCTCCAACTCGGTTTTACAGTGAAAAATGCAGGAACTTCAAACCGGCACTAGGAAAATGACTGAGAAAGCAGAGAAAAAGTGTCTCCTGCAACCCGTTCCCTTGGTGCTAGATGAACGAACGTCTCTCCACTTGCTCAGTTCTGAGAGATAAGTGTGTGTGAAAGCCGTCCTTCACCTAGCTTGTTGGGAACACAAAGTTTCTTTTCACTTGCAAACTCCATTCCATACATATATATAGGGAGGTACTAGCTCCAACTCGGTTTTACAGTGAAAACTGCAGGAAATTCAAACCGGCACTAGGAAACAGACTGAGAAATCAGAGAAAAAGTGTCTCCTGCAACCCGTTCCCTTGGTGCTAGATGAACGAACGTCTCTCCACTTGCTCAGTTCTGAGAGATAAGTGTGTGTGAAAGCCGTCCTTCACGTAGCTTGTTGGGAACACAAAGATTCTTTTCAGTTGTAAACTCCATTCCATACATATATATGGTGAGGTACAAGCTCCAACTCGGTTTTACAGTGAAAACTGCAGGAACTTCAAACCGGCACTAGGAAACAGACTGAGAAAGCAGAGAAAAAGTGTCCCTGCATCCCGTTCCCTTGGTCCTAGATGAACGAACGTCTCTCCACTTGCTGAGTTCCGAGAGATAAGTGTGTGTGAAAGCCGTCCTTCAACTAGCTTGTTGGGAACACAAAGTTTCTATTCAGTTGCAAACTCCATTCCATACATATATATGGGGAGGTACTACCTCCAACACGGTTTTACAGTGAAAACTGCAGGAACTTCAAACCGGCACTAGGAAACAGACTGAGAAAGCAGAGAAAAAGTGTCTCCTGCAACCCGTTCCCTTGGTGCTAGATGAACGAACGTCTCTCCACTTGCTCAGTTCTGAGAGATAAGTGTGTGTGAAAGCCGTCCTTCACCTAGCTTGTTGGGAACACAAAGTTTCTTTTCAGTTGCAAACTCCATTCCATACATATATATGGGGAGGTACAAGCTCCAACTCGGTTTTTCAGTGAAAACTGCAGGAACTTCAAACCGGCACTAGGAAACAGACTGAGAAGCAGAGAAAAAGTGTATCCTGCAACCCGTTCCCTTGGTGCTAGATGAACGAACGTCTCTCCACTTGCTGAGTTCCGAGAGATAAGTGTGTGTGCAAGCCGACCTTATCCTAGCCTGTTAGGAACACAAAGTTTCTTTTTGTTGCAAACCCAATTCCATAAATTTATATGGGGAGGTACTAGCTCCAACTCGGTTTTACAGTGAAAAGTGAAGGAACTTCAAACCGGCACTAGGAAACAGACTGAGAAAGCAGAGAAAAAGTGTCTCCTGCATCCCGTTCCCTTGGTGCTAGATGAACGAACGTCTCTCCACTTGCTCAGTTCTGAGAGATAAGTTTGTGTGAAAGCAGTCCTTCACCTAGCTTGTTGGGAACACAAAGTTTCTTTTCAGTTGCAAACACCATTCCATACATGTATATGGGGAGGTACTAGCTCCAACTCCGTTTTACAGTGAAAACTGCAGGAACTTCCAAACGGCACTAGGAAACAGACTGAGAAAGCAGAGAAAAAGTTTCTACTGCAACCCGTTCCCTTGGTGCTAGATGAACGAAAGTCTCTCCACTTGCTCAGTTCTGAGAGATAAGTGTGTGTGAAAGCAGTCCTTCACCTAGCTTGTTGGGAACACAAAGTTTCTTTTCAGTTGCAAACTCCATTCCATACATGTATATGGGGAAGTACAACTCCAAATCCGTTTTACAGTGAAAACTGCAGGAACTTCAAACCGGCACTAGGAAGCAGACTGAGAAATCAGAGAAAAAGTGTCTCCTGCATCCCGTTCCCTTGGTGCTAGATGAACGAACGTCTCCCACTTGCTCAGTTCTGAGAGATAAGTGTGTGTGAATGCAGTCCTTCACAAAGCTTGTTGGGAACACAAAGTTTATTTTCAATTGCAAACTCCATTCCATACATGTATATGGGGAGGTACTAGCTCCAACTCCGTTTTACAGTAAAAACTGCAGGAACTTCAAACCGGCACTAGGAAACAGACTGAGAAAGCAGAGAAAAAGTGTCTCCTGCAACCCGTTTCCTTGGTGCTAGATGAACGAACGTCTCTCCACTTGCTCAGTTCCGAGAGATAAGTGTGTGTGAAAGCCGTCCTTCACCTAGCTTGTTGGGAACACAAAGTTTCTTTTCAGTTGCAAACTGCATTCCATACATATATATGGGTTGGTAATAGCTCCAACTCGGTTTTACAGTGAAAACTGCAGGAACTTCAAACCGGCACTAGGAAACAGACTGAGAAAGCAGAGAAAAAGTGTCTCCTGCAAACCGTTCTCTTGGTGCTAGATGAACGAACGTCTCTCCACTTGCTCAGTTCTGAGAGATAAATGTGTGTGAAAGCCGTTCTTCACCTAGCTTGTTGGGAACACAAAGTTTCTTTTCAGTTGCAAACTCCTTTCCATACATGTATATGGGGAGGTACTAGCTCCAACTCGGTTTTACAGTGAAAAATTCAGGAACTTCAAACCGGCACTAGGAAACAGACTGAAAATGCCGAGAAAAAGTGTCTCCTGCAACCCGTTCCCTTGGTGCTAGATGAACGAACGTCTCTCCACTTGCTCAGTTCTGAGAGATAAGTGTGTGTGAAAGCCGTCCTTCACCTAGCTTGTTGGGAACACAAAGTTTCTTTTCACTTGCAAACTCCATTCCATACATATATATAGGGAGGTACTAGCTCCAACTCGGTTTTACAGTGAAAACTGCAGGAAATTCAAACCGGCACTAGGAAACAGACTGAGAAATCAGAGAAAAAGTGTCTCCTGCAACCCGTTCCCTTGGTGCTAGATGAACGAACGTCTCTCCACTTGCTCAGTTCTGAGAGATAAGTGTGTGTGAAAGCCGTCCTTCACGTAGCTTGTTGGGAACACAAAGATTCTTTTCAGTTGTAAACTCCATTCCATACATATATATGGTGAGGTACAAGCTCTAACTCGGTTTTACAGTGAAAACTGCAGGAACTTCAAACCGGCACTAGGAAACAGACTGAGAAAGCAGAGAAAGTGTCCCTGCATCCCGTTCCCTTGGTCCTAGATGAACGAACGTCTCTCCACTTGCTGAGTTCTGAGAGATAAGTGTGTGTGAAAGCCGTCCTTCAACTAGCTTGTTGGGAACACAAAGTTTCTATTCAGTTGCAAACTCCATTCCATACATATATATGGGGAGGTACTACCTCCAACTCTGTTTTACAGTGAAAACTGCAGGAACTTCAAACCGGCACTAGGAAACAGACTGAGAAAGCAGAGAAAAAGTGTCTCCTGCAACCCGTTCCCATGGTGCTAGATGAACGAACGTCTCTCCACTTGCTCAGTTCTGAGAGATAAGTGTGTGTGAAAGCCGTCCTTCACCTAGCTTGTTGGGAACACAAAGTTTCTTTTCAGTTGCAAACTCCATTCCATACATATATATGGGGAGGTACAAGCTCCAACTCGGTTTTTCAGTGAAAACTGCAGGAACTTCAAACTGGCACTAGGAAACATACTGAGAAGCAGAGAAAAAGTGTATCCTGCAACCCGTTCCCTTGGTGCTAGATGAACGAACGTCTCTCCACTTGCTCAGTTGTGAGAGATAAGTGTGTGTGAAAGCCGTCCTTCAACTAGCTTGTTGGGAACGCAATGTTTCTTTTCAGTTGCAAACTCCATTCCATACATATATATTGGTAGGTACTAGCTCCAACTCGGTTTCACAGTGAAAACTGCAGGAACTTCAAACCGGCACTAGGAAACAGACTGAGAAAGCAGAGAAAAAGTATCTCCTGCAACCCGTTCCCTTGGTGCTAGATGAACGAACGTCCCTCCACTTGCTCAGTACTGAGAGCTAAGTGTGTGTGAAAGTCGTACTTCACCTAGCTTGTTGGGAACACAAAGTTTCTTTTCTGTTGCCAACTCCATTCCATACATATATATGGGAATGTACTAGCTCCAACTCGGTTTTACATTGAAAATTACAGGAACTTCAAAACGGCACTAGGAAACAGACTGAGAAAGCAGAGAAAAAGTGTCCCTGCATCCCGTTCCCTTGGTCCTAGATGAACGAACGTCTCTCCACTTGCTGAGTTCCAAGAGATAAGTGTGTGTGTAAGCCGTCCTTATCCTAGCCTGTTGAGAACACAAAGTTTCTTTTTGTTGCAAACCCCATTCCATAAATATATATGGGGAGGTACTAGCTCCAACTCGGTTTTACAGTGAAAACTGCAGGAACTTCAAAGCGGCACTAGGAAACAGACTGAGAAAGCAGAGAAAAAGTGTCTCCTGCATCCCGTTCCCTTGGTGCTAGATGAACGAACGTCTGTGAACTTGCTCAGTTCTGAGAAATAATTGTGTGTGAAAGCCGTCCTTCACGTAGCTTGTTGGGAACACAAAGATTCTTTTCAGTTGCAAACTCCATTCCATACATATATATGGTGAGGTACAAGCTCCAACTCGGTTTTACAGTTAAAACTGCAGGAACTTCAAACCGGCACTAGGAAACAGACTGAGAAAGCAGAGGAAAAGTGTCCCTGCATCCCGTTCCCTTGGTCCTAGATGAACGAACGTCTCTCCACTTGCTGAGTTCCGAGAGTTAAGTGTGTGTGAAAGCCTTCCTTCACCTAGCTTGTTGGGAACACAAAGTTTCTTTTCAGTTGCCAACTCCATTCCATACATATATATGGGAATGTACTAGCTCCAACACGGTTTTACAGTGAAAACTACAGGAACTTCAAAACGGCACTAGGAAACAGACTGAGAAAGCAGAGAAAAAGTGTCCCTGCATCCCGTTCCCTTGGTCCTAGATGAACGAACGTCTCTCCACTTGCTGAGTTCCAAGAGATAAGTGTGTGTGTAAGCCGTCCTTATCCTAGCCTGTTGAGAACACAAAGTTTCTTTTGTTGCAACCCTCATTCCATAAATATATATGGGGAGGTACTAGCTCCAACTCGGTTTTACAGTGAAAACTGCAGGAACTTCAAACCGGCACTAGGAAACAGACTGAGAAAGCAGAGAAAAAGTGTCTCCTGCATCCCGTTCCCTTGGTGCTAGATGAACGAACGTCTCTCCACTTGCTCAGTTCTGAGAGATAAGTGTGTGTGAAAGCCGTCCTTCACGTAGCTTGTTGGGAACACAAAGATTCTTTTCAGTTGCAAACACCATTCCATACATATATATGGTGAGGTACTAGCTCCAACTCGGTTTTACAGTGAAAACTGCAGGAACTTCAAACCGGCACTAGGAAACAGACTGAGAAAGCAGAGGAAAAGTGTCCCTGCATCCCGTTCCCTTGGTCCTAGATGAACGAACGTCTCTCCACTTGCTGAGTTCCGAGAGTTAAGTGTGTGTGAAAGCCGTCCTTCACCTAGCTTGTTGGGAACACAAAGTTTCTTTTCAGTTGCAAACTCCATTCCATACATATATATGGGGAGGTACTAGCTCCAACTCGGTTTTACAGTGAAAACTGCAGGAACTTCAAACCGGGACTAGGAAACAGACTGAGAAAGCAGAGAAAAAGTGTCTCCTGCATCCCGTTCCCTTGGTGCTAGATGAACGAACGTCTCTCCCCTTTCTCAGTTCTGAGTGAAAAGTGTGTGTGAAAGCCGTCCTTCACGTAGCTTGTTGGGAACACAAAGTTTCTTTTCAGTTGCAAACTCCATTCCATACATATATATGGGGAGGTACTAGCTCCAACTCGGTTTTACAGTGAAAACTGCAGGAACTTCAAACCGGCACTAGGAAACAGACTGAGAAAGCAGAGGAAAAGTGTCCCTGCATCCCGTTCCCTTGGTCCTAGATGAACGAACGTCTCTCCACTTGCTGAGTTCCGAGAGTTAAGTGTGTGTGAAAGCCGTCCTTCACCTAGCTTGTTGGGAACACAAAGTTTCTTTTCAGTTGCAAACTCCATTCCATACATATATATGGGGAGGTACTAGCTCCAACTCGGTTTTACAGTGAAAACTGCAGGAACTTCAAACCGGCACTAGGAAACAGACTGAGAAAGCAGAGAAAAAGTGTCTCCTGCATCCCGTTCCCTTGGTGCTAGATGAACGAACGTCTCTCCCCTTTCTCAGTTCTGAGTGAAAAGTGTGTGTGAAAGCCGTCCTTCACGTAGCTTGTTGGGAACACAAAGTTTCTTTTCAGTTGCAAACTCCATTCCATACATATATATGGGGAGGTACTAGCTCCAACTCGGTTTTACAGTGAAAACTGCAGGAACTTCAAACCGGCAATAGGAAACAGACTGAGAAAGCAGAGAAAAATTATCTCCTGCAACCCGTTCCCTTGGTGCTAGATGAACGAACGTCCCTCCACTTGCTCAGTACTGAGAGCTAAGTGTGTGTGAAAGCCGTACTTCACCTAGCTTGTTGGGAACACAAAGTTTCTTTTCTGTTGCCAACTCCATTCCATACATATATATGGGAATGTACTAGCTCCAACTCTGTTTTACAGTGAAAACTACAGGAACTTCAAAACGGCACTAGGAAACAGACTGAGAAAGCAGAGAAAAAGTGTCCCTGCATCCCGTTCCCTTGGTCCTAGATGAACGAACGTCTCTCCACTTGCTGAGTTCCAAGAGATAAGTGTGTGTGTAAGCCGTCCTTATCCTAGCCTGTTGAGAACACAAAGTTTCTTTTTGTTGCAAACCCCATTCCATAAATATATATGGGGAGGTACTAGCTCCAACTCGGTTTTACAGTGAAAACTGCAGGAACTTCAAAGCGGCACTAGGAAACAGACTGAGAAAGCGGAGAAAAAGTGTCTCCTGCATCCCGTTCCCTTGGTGCTAGATGAACGAACGTCTGTGAACTTGCTCAGTTCTGAGAAATAAGTGTGTGTGAAAGCCGTCCTTCACGTAGCTTGTTGGGAACACAAAGATTCTTTTCAGTTGCAAACTCCATTCCATACATATATATGGTGAGGTACTAGCTCCAACTCGGTTTTACAGTGAAAACTGCAGGAACTTCAAACCGGCACTAGGAAACAGACTGAGAAAGCAGAGGAAAAGTGTCCCTGCATCCCGTTCCCTTGGTCCTAGATGAACGAACGTCTCTCCACTTGCTGAGTTCCGAGGGTTAAGTGTGTGTGAAAGCCGTCCTTCACCTAGCTTGTTGGGAACACAAAGTTTCTTTTCAGTTGCCAACTCCATTCCATACATATATATGGGAATGTACTAGCTCCAACTCGGTTTTACAGTGAAAACTACAGGAACTTCAAAACGGCACTAGGAAACAGACTGAGAAAGCAGAGAAAAAGTGTCCCTGCATCCCGTTCCCTTGGTCCTAGATGAACGAACGTCTCTCCACTTGATGAGTTCCAAGAGATAAGTGTGTGTGTAAGCCGTCCTTATCCTAGCCTGTTGAGAACACAAAGTTTCTTTTGTTGCAACCCTCATTCCATAAATATATATGGGGAGGTACTAGCTCCAACTCGGTTTTACAGTGAAAACTGCAGGAACTTCAAACCGGCACTAGGAAACAGACTGAGAAAGCAGAGAAAAAGTGTCTCCGTCAACCCTTTCCATTGGTGCTAGATGAACGAACGTCTCTCCACTTGCTGAGTTCCGAGAGTTAAGTGTGTGTGAAAGCCGTCCTTCACCTAGCTTGTTGGGAACACAAAGTTTCTTTTCAGTTGCAAACTCCATTCCATACATATATATGGGGAGGTACTAGCTCCAACTCGGTTTTTCAGTGAAAACTGCAGGAACTTCAAACCGGCACTAGGAAACAGACTGAGAAAGCAGAGAAAAAGTGTCTCCGTCAACCCTTTCCCTTGGTGCTAGATGAACGAACGTCTCTCCACTTGCTCAGTTCTGAGAGTTAAGTGTGTGTGAAAGCCGTCCTTCACCTAGCTTTTTGGGAACACAAAGTTTCTTTTCAGTTGCAAACTCCATTCCATACATATATATGGGGAGGTACTAGCTCCAACTCGGTTTTTCAGTGAAAACTGCAGGAACTTCAAACCGGCACTAGGAAACAGACTGAGAAGAAGAGAAAAAGTGTATCCTGCAACCCGTTCCCTTGGTGCTAGATGAACGAACGTCTCTCCACTTGCTCAGTTGTGAGAGATAAGTGTGTGTGAAAGCCGTCCTTCACCTAGCTTGTTGGGAACACAAAGTTTGTTTTCAGTTGCAAACTCCATTCCATACATATATATTGGTAGGTACTAGCTCCAACTCGGTTTTACAGTGAAAACTGCAGGAACTTCAAACCGGCACTAGGAAACAGACTGAGAAATCCGAGAAAAACTGTCTCCTGCAACCCTTTCCCTTGGTGCTAGATGAACGAACGTCTCTCCACTTGCTCAGTTCTGAGAGATAAGTGTGTGTGAAAGCCGTCCTTCACCTAGCTTGTTGGGAACACAAAGTTTCTTTTCTGTTGCCAACTCCATTCCATACATATATATGGGGATGTACTAGCTCCAACTCGGTTTTACAGTGAAAACTACAGGAACTTCAAAACGGCACTAGGAAACAGACTGAGAAAGCAGAGAAAAAGTGTCCCTGCATCCCGTTCCCTTGGTCCTAGATGAACGAACGTCTCTCCACTTACTGAGTTCCAAGAGATAAGTGTGTGTGTAAGCCGTCCTTATCCTAGCCTGTTGAGAACACAAAGTTTCTTTTTGTTGCAAACCCCATTCCATAAATATATATGGGGAGGTACTAGCTCCAACTCGGTTTTACAGTGAAAACTGCAGGAACTTCAAACCGGCACTAGGAAACAGACTGAGAAAGCAGAGAAAAAGTGTCTCCTGCATCCCGTTCCCTTGATGCTAGATGAACGAACGTCTCTCCACTTGCTCACTTCTGAGAGATAAGTGTGTGTGAAAGCCGTCCTTCACGTAGCTTGTTGGGAACACAAAGTTTCTTTTCAGTTGCAAACTCCATTCCATACATATATATGGGGAGGTACCAGCTCCAACTCGGTTTTTCAGTGAAAACTGCAGGAACTTCAAACCGGCACTAGGAAACAGACTGAGAAAGCAGAGAAAAAGTGTCTCCGGCAACACTTTGCCTTGGTGCTAGATGAACGAACGTCTCTCCACTTGCTCAGTTCTGAGAGTTAAGTGTGTGTGAAAGCCGTCCTTCACCTAGCTTGTTGGGAACACAAAGTTTCTTTTCAGTTGCAAACTCCATTCCATACATATATATTGGTAGGTACTAGCTCCAACTCGGTTTTTCAGTGAAAACTGCAGGAACTTCAAACCGGCACTAGGAAAAAGACTGAGAAAGCAGAGAAAAAGTGTCTCCTGCAACCCGTTCCCTTGGTGCTAGATGAACGAACGTCTCTCCACTTGCTCAGTTCTGAGAGATAAGTGTGTGTGAAAGCCGTCCTTCACCTAGCTTGTTGGGAACGCAAAGTTTCTTTTCAGTTGCCAACTCCATTCCATACATACATATTGGTAGGTACTAGCTCCAACTCGGTTTTACAGTGAAAACTGCAGGAACTTCAAACCGGCACTAGGAAACAGACTGAGAAAGCAGAGAAAAAGTGTCTCCGGCAACCCGTTCCCTTGGTGCTAGATGAACGAAAGTCTCTCCACTTACTCAGTTCCAAGAGATAAGTGTGTGTGTAAGCCGTCCTTATCCTAGCCTGTTGGGAACACAAAGTTTCTTTTTGTTGCAAACCCCATTCCATAAATATATATGGGGAGGTACTAGCTCCAACTCGGTTTTACAGTGAAAACTGCAGGAACTTCAAACCGGCACTAGGAAACAGACTGAGAAAGCAGAGAAAAAGTGTCTCCTGCATCCCGTTCCCTTGGTGCTAGATGAACGAACGTCTCTCCACTTGCTCAGTTCTGAGAGATAAGTGTGTGTGAAAGCAGTCCTTCACCTAGCTTGTTGGGAACACAAAGTTTCTTTTCTGTTGCAAACTCCATTCCATACATGTATATGGGGAAGTACAACTCCAACTCCGTTTTACAGTGAAAACTGCAGGAACTTCAAACCGGCACTAGGAAACAGACTGAGAAAGCAGAGAAAAAGTGTCTCCTGCATCCCGTTCCCTTGGTGCTAGATGAACGAAAGTCTCTCCACTTGCTCAGTTCTGAGAGATAAGTGTGTGTGAAAGCAGTCCTTCACCTAGCTTGTTGGGAACACAAAGTTTCTTTTCAATTGCAAACTCCATTCCATACATTTATATGGGGAGGTACTAGCTCCAACTCCGTTTTACAGTGAAAACTGTAGGAACTTCAAATCGGCACTAGGAAACAGACTGAGAAAGCAGAGAAAAAGTGTCTCCTGCAACCCGTTCCATTGGTGCTAGATGAACGAACGTCTCTCCACTTGCTCAGTTCCGAGAAATAAGTGTGTGTGAAAGCCGTCCTTCACCTAGCTTGTTGGGAACACAAAGTTTCTTTTAAGTTGCCAACTCCATTCCATACATATATATGGGGAGGTACTAGCTCCAACTCGGTTTTACAGTGAAAACTGCAGGAACTTCAAACCGGCACTAGGAAAAAGACTGAGAAAGCAGAGAAAAAGTTTCTACTGCAACCCGTTCCCTTGGTGCTAGATGAACGAAAGTCTCTCCAATTGCTCAGTTCTGAGAGATAAGTGTGTGTGAAAGCAGTCCTTCACATAGCTTGTTGGGAACACAAAGTTTCTTTTCAGTTGCAAACTCCATTCCATACATGTATATGGGGAAGTACATCTCCAAATCCGTTTTACAGTTAAAACTGCAGGAACTTCAAACCGGCACTAGGAAACAGACTGAGAAAGCAGAGAAAAGTGTCTCCTGCATCCCGTTCCCTTGGTGCTAGATGAACGAACGTCTCTCCACTTGCTCAGTTCTGAGAGATAAGTGTGTGTGAAAGCAGTCCTTCACATTGCTTGTTGGGAACACAAAGTTTCTTTTCAATTGCAAACTCCATTCCATACATATATATGGGGAGGTACTAGCTCCAACTCCGTTTTACAGTGAAAACTGCAGGAACTTCAAACCGGCACTAGGAAACAGACTGAGAAAGCAGAGAAAAAGTGTCTCCTGCAAACCGTTCCCTTGGTGCTAGATGAACGAACGTCTCTCCACTTGCTCAGTTCCGAGAGATAAGTGTGTGTGAAAGCCGTCCTTCACCTAGCTTGTTGGGAACACAAAGTTTCTTTTCAGTTGCAAACTGCATTCCATACATATATATGGGGAGGTACTAGCTCCAACCCGGTTTTACAGTGAAAACTGCAGGAACTTCAAACCGGCACTAGGAAACAGACTGAGAAAGCAGAGAAAATGTGTCTGCTGCAAACCGTTCTCTTGGTGCTAGATGAACGAACGTCTCTCCACTTGCTCAGTTCTGAGAGATAAATGTGTGTGAAAGCCGTTCTTCACCTAGCTTGTTGGGAACACAAAGTTTCTTTTCAGTAGCAAACTCCTTTCCATACATGTATATGGGGAGGTACTAGTTCCAACTCGGTTTTACAGTGAAAACTGCAGGAACTTCAAACCGGCACTAGGAAACAGACTGAGAAATCCGAGAAAAAGTGTCTCCTGCAACCCTTTCCCTTGGTGCTAGATGAACGAACGTCTCTCCACTTGCTCAGTTCTGAGAGATAAGTGTGTGTGAAAGCCGTCCTTCACCTAGCTTGTTGGGAACACAAAGTTTCTTTTCTGTTGCCAACTCCATTCCATACATATATATGGGGATGTACTAGCTTCAAATCGGTTTTACAGTGAAAACTACAGGAACTTCAAAACGGCACTAGGAAACAGACTGAGAAAGCAGAGAAAAGTGTCTCTGCATCCCGTTCCCTTGGTCCTAGATGAACGAACGTCTCTCCACTTACTGAGTTCCAAGAGATAAGTGTGTGTGTAAGCCGTCCTTATCCTAGCCTGTTGAGAACACAAAGTTTCTTTTTGTTGCAAACCCCATTCCATAAATATATATGGGGAGGTACTAGCTCCAACTCGGTTTTACAGTGAAAACTGCAGGAACTTCAAACCGGCACTAGGAAACAGACTGAGAAAGCAGAGAAAAAGTGTCTCCTGCATCCCGTTCCCTTGGTGCTAGATGAACGAACGTCTCTCCACTTGCTCAGTTCTGAGAGATAAGTGTGTGTGAAAGCCGTCCTTCACGTTGCTTGTTGGGAACACAAAGTTTCTTTTCAGTTGCAAACTCCATTCCATACATATATATGGGGAGGTACTAGCTCCAACTCGGTTTTACAGTGAAAACTGCAGGAACTTCAAACCGGCACTAGGAAACAGACTGAGAAAGCAGAGAAAAAGTGTCTCCTGCAACCCGTTCCCTTGGTGCTAGATGAACGAACGTCTCTCCACTTGCTGAGTTCCGAGAGTTAAGTGTGTGTGAAAGCCGTCCTTCACCTAGCTTGTTGGGAACACAAAGTTTCTTTTCAGTTGCAATCTCCATTCCATACATATATATTGGTTGGTACTAGCTCCAACTCGGTTTTACAGTGAAAACTGCAGGAACTTCAAACCGGCACTAGGAAAAACACTGAGAAAGCAGAGAAAAAGTGTCACCTGCAACCCGTTCCCTTGGTGCTAGATGAACGAACGTCTCTCCACTTGCTCAGTTCCGAGAGTTAAGTGTGTGTGAAAGCCGTCCTTCACCTAGCTTGTTGGGAACACAAAGTTTCTTTTCAGTTGCAAACTCCATTCCATACATATATATTGGTAGGTACTAGCTCCAACTCGGTTTTACAGTGAAAACTGCAGGAACTTCAAACCGGCACTAGGAAAAAGACTGAGAAAGCAGAGAAAAAGTGTCTCCTGCAACCCGTTCCCTTGGTGCTAGATGAACGAACGTCTCTCCACTTGCTCAGTTCTGAGAGATAAGTGTGTGTGAAAGCCGTCCTTCACCTAGCTTGTTGGGAACGCAAAGTTTCTTTTCAGTTGCAAACTCCATTCCATACATACATATTGGTAGGTACTAGCTCCAACTCGGTTTTACAGTGAAAACTGCAGGAACTTCAAACCGGCACTAGGAAACAGACTGAGAAATCCGAGAAAAAGTGTCTCCTGCAACCCGTTCCCTTGGTGCTAGATGAACGTACGTCTCTCCACTTACTCAGTTCCAAGGGATAAGTGTGTGTGTAAGCCGTCCTTATTCTAGCCTGTTGGGAACACAAAGATTCTTTTTGTTGCAAACCCCATTCCATAAATATATATGGGGAGGTACTAGCTCCAACTCGGTTTTACAGTGAAAACTGCAGGAACTTCAAACCGGTACTAGGAAACAGACTGAGAAAGCAGAGAAAAAGTGTCTCCTGCATCCCGTTCCCTTGGTGCTAGATGAACGAACGTCTCTCCACTTGCTCAGTTCTGAGAGATAAGTGTGTGTGAAAGCAGTCCTTCACCTAGCTTGTTGGGAACACAAAGTTTCTTTTCAGTTGCAAACTCCATTCCATACATGTATATGGGGAAGTACAACTCCAACTCCGTTTTACAGTGAAAACTGCAGGAACTTCAAACCGGCACTAGGAAACAGACTGAGAAAGCAGAGAAAAAGTGTCTCCTGCAACCCGTTCCCTTGGTGCTAGATGAACGAACGTCTCTCCACTTGCTGAGTTCCGAGAGTTAAGTGTGTGTGAAAGCCGTCCTTCACCTAGCTTGTTGGGAACACAAAGTTTCTTTTCAGTTGCAATCTCCATTCCATACATATATATTGGTTGGTACTAGCTCCAACTCGGTTTTACAGTGAAAACTGCAGGAACTTCAAACCGGCACTAGGAAAAACACTTAGAAAGCAGAGAAAAAGTGTCTCCTGCAACCCGTTCCCTTGGTGCTAGATGAACGAACGTCTCTCCACTTGCTCAGTTCCGAGAGTTAAGTGTGTGTGAAAGCCGTCCTTCACCTAGCTTGTTGGGAACACAAAGTTTCTTTTCAGTTGCAAACTCCATTCCATACATATATATTGGTAGGTACTAGCTCCAACTCGGTTTTACAGTGAAAACTGCAGGAACTTCAAACCGGCACTAGGAAAAAGACTGAGAAAGCAGAGAAAAAGTGTCTCCTGCAACCCGTTCCCTTGGTGCTAGATGAACGAACGTCTCTCCACTTGCTCAGTTCTGAGAGATAAGTGTGTGTGAAAGCCGTCCTTCACCTAGCTTGTTGGGAACGCAAAGTTTCTTTTCAGTTGCAAACTCCATTCCATACATACATATTGGTAGGTACTAGCTCCAACTCGGTTTTACAGTGAAAACTGCAGGAACTTCAAACCGGCACTAGGAAACAGACTGAGAAATCCGAGAAAAAGTGTCTCCTGCAACCCGTTCCCTTGGTGCTAGATGAACGTACGTCTCTCCACTTACTCAGTTCCAAGGGATAAGTGTGTGTGTAAGCCGTCCTTATTCTAGCCTGTTGGGAACACAAAGATTCTTTTTGTTGCAAACCCCATTCCATAAATATATATGGGGAGGTACTAGCTCCAACTCGGTTTTACAGTGAAAACTGCAGGAACTTCAAACCGGTACTAGGAAACAGACTGAGAAAGCAGAGAAAAAGTGTCTCCTGCATCCCGTTCCCTTGGTGCTAGATGAACGAACGTCTCTCCACTTGCTCAGTTCTGAGAGATAAGTGTGTGTGAAAGCAGTCCTTCACCTAGCTTGTTGGGAACACAAAGTTTCTTTTCAGTTGCAAACTCCATTCCATACATGTATATGGGGAAGTAAAACTCCAACTCCGTTTTACAGTGAAAACTGCAGGAACTTCAAACCGGCACTAGGAAACAGACTGAGAAAGCAGAGAAAAATTGTCTCCTGCATCCCGTTCCCTTGGTGCTAGATGAACGAACGTCTCTCCACTTGCTCAGTTCTGAGAGATATGTGTGTGTGAAAGCAGTCCTTCACCTAGCTTGTTGGGAACACAAAGTTTCTTTTCAATTGCAAACTCCATTCCATACATGTATATGGGGAGGTACTAGCTCCAACTCCGTTTTACAGTGAAAACTGCAGGAACTTCAAATCGGCACTAGGAAACAGACTGAGAAAGCAGAGAAAAAGTGTCTCCTGCAACCCGTTCCCTTGGTGCTAGATGAACGAACGTCTCTCCACTTGCTCAGTTCCGAGAGATAAGTGTGTGTGAAAGCTGTACTTCACCTAGCTTGTTGGGAACACTAAGTTTCTTTTCTGTTGCCAACTCCATTCCATACATATATATGGGGATGTACTAGCTCCAACTCGGTTTTACAGTGAAAACTGCAGGAAATTCAAACCGTCACTAGGAAAAAGACTGAGAAAGCAGAGAAAAAGTTTCTACTGCAACCCGTTCCCTTGGTGCTAGATGAACGAAAGTCTCTCCACTTGCTCAGTTCTGAGAGATAAGTGTGTGTGAAAGCAGTCCTTCACCTAGCTTGTTGGGAACACAAAGTTTCTTTTCAGTTGCAAACTCCATTCCATACATGTATATGGGGAAGTACAACTCCAAATCCGTTTTACAGTGAAAACTGCAGGAACTTCAAACCGGCACTAGGAAACAGACTGAGAAAGCAGAGAAAAGTGTCTCCTGCATCCCGTTCCCTTGGTGCTAGATGAACGAACGTCTCTCCACTTGCTCAGTTCTGAGAGATAAGTGTGTGTGAAAGCAGTCCTTCACATAGCTTGTTGGGAACACAAAGTTTCTTTTCAATTGCAAACTCCATTCCATACATATATATGGGGAGGTACTAGCTCCAACTCCGTTTTACAGTGAAAACTGCAGGAACTTCAAACCGGCACTAGGAAACAGACTGAGAAAGCAGAGAAAAAGTGTCCCCTGCAAACCGTTCCCTTGGTGCTAGATGAACGAACGTCTCTCCACTTGCTAAGTTCCGAGAGATAAGTGTGTGTGAAAGCCGTCCTTCACCTAGCTTGTTGGGAACACAAAGTTTCTTTTCAGTTGCAAACTGCATTCCATACATATATATGGAGAGGTACTAGCTCCAACCCGGTTTTACAGTGAAAACTGCAGGAACTTCAAACCGGCACTAGGAAACAGACTGAGAAAGCAGAGAAAAAGTGTTTCCTGCAAACCGTTCTCTTGGTGCTAGATGAACGAACGTCTCTCCACTTGCTCAGTTCTGAGAGATAAATGTGTGTGAAAGCCGTTCTTCACCTAGCTTGTTGGGAACACAAAGTTTCTTTTCAGTTGCAAACTCCTTTCCATACATGTATATGGGGAGGTACTAGTTCCAACTCGGTTTTACAGTGAAAACTGCAGGAACTTCAACCCGGCACTAGGAAAAAGACTGAGAAAGCAGAGAAAAAGTGTCTCCTGCAACCCGTTCCATTGGTGCTAGATGAACGAACGTCTCTCCACTTGCTCAGTTCTGAGAGATAAGTGTGTGTGAAAGCCGTCCTTCACCTAGCTTGTTGGGAACGCAAAGTTTCTTTTCATTTGCAAACTCCATTCCATACATACATATTGGTAGGTACTAGCTCCAACTCGGTTTTACAGTGAAAACTGCAGGAACTTCAAACCGGCACTAGGAAACAGACTGAGAAATCCGAGAAAAAGTGTCTCCTGCAACCCGTTCCCTTGGTGCTAGATGAACGAAAGTCTCTCCACTTACTCAGTTCTGAGAGATAAGTGTGTGTGTAAGCCGTCCTTATCCTAGCCTGTTGGGAACACAAAGTTTCTTTTTGTTGCAAACCCCATTCCATAAATATATATGGGGAGGTACTAGCTCCAACTCGGTTTTACAGTGAAAACTGCAGGAACTTCAAACCGGCACTAGGAAACAGACTGAGAAAGCAGAGAAAAAGTGTCTCCTGCATCCCGTTCCCTTGGTGCTAGATGAACGAACGTCTCTCCACTTGCTCAGTTCTGAGAGATATGTGTGTGTGAGAGCAGTCCTTCACCTAGCTTGTTGGGAACACAAAGTTTCTTTTCAGTTGCAAACTCCATTCCATACATGTATATGGGGAAGTACAACTCCAACTCCGTTTTACAGTGAAAACTGCAGGAACTTCAAACCGGCACTAGGAAACAGACTGAGAAAGCAGAGAAAAAGTGTCTCCTGCATCCCGTTCCCTTGGTGCTAGATGAACGAACGTCTCTCCACTTGCTCAGTTCTGAGTGATAAGTGTGTGTGAAAGCAGTCCTTCACCTAGCTTGTTGGGAACACAAAGTTTCTTTTCAATTTCAAACTCCATTCCATACATGTATATGGTGAGGTACTAGCTCCAACTCCGTTTTACAGTGAAAACTGCAGGAACTTCAAACCGGCACTAGGAAACAGACTGAGAAAGCAGAGGATAAGTGTCTCCTGCAACACGTTCCCTTGGTGCTAGATGAACGAACGTCTCTCCACTTGCTCAGTTCCGAGAGATAAGTGTGTGTGAAAGCCGTCCTTCACCTAGCTTGTTGGGAACACAAAGTTTCTTTTCTGTTGCCAACTCCATTCCATACATATATATGGGGATGTACTAGCTCCAACTCGGTTTTACAGTGAAAACTGCAGGAACATCAAACCGGCACTAGGAAAAAGACTGAGAAAGCAGAGAAAAAGTGTCTCCTGCAACCCGTTCCCTTGGCGCTAGATGAACGAAAGTCTCTCCAATTGCTCAGTTCTGAGAGATAAGTGTGTGTGAAAGCAGTCCTTCACCTAGCTTGTTGGGAACACAAAGTTTTTTTCAGTTGCAAACTCCATTCCATACATGTATATGGGGAAGTACAACTCCAAATCCGTTTTACAGTGAAAACTGCAGGAATTTCAAACCGGCACTAGGAAACAGACTGAGAAAGCAGAGAAAAGTGTCTCCTGCATCCCGTTCCCTTGGTGCTAGATGAACGAACGTCTCTCCACTTGCTCAGTTCTGAGAGATAAGTGTGTGTGAAAGCAGTCCTTCACATAGCTTGTTGGGAACACAAAGTTTCTTTTCAATTGCAAACTCCATTCCTTACATATATATGGGGAGGTACTAGCTCCAACTCCGTTTTACAGTGAAAACTGCAGGAACTTCAAACCGGCACTAGGAAACAGACTGAGAAAGCAGAGAAAAAGTGTCTCCTGCAAACCGTTCCCTTGGTGCTAGATGAACGAACGTCTCTCCACTTGCTCAGTTCCGAGAGATAAGTGTGTGTGAAAGCCGTCCTTCACCTAGCTTGTTGGGAACACAAAGTTTCTTTTCAGTTGCAAACTGCATTCCATACATATATATGGGGAGGTACTAGCTCCAACTCGGTTTTACAGTGAAAACTGCAGGAACTTCAAACCGGCACTAGGGAACAGACTGAGAAAGCAGAGAAAAAGTGTCTCCTGCATCCCGTTCCCTTGGTGCTAGATGAACGAACGTCTCTCCACTTGCTCAGTTCTGAGAGATAAGTGTGTGTGAAAGCAGTCCTTCACCTAGCTTGTTGGGAACACAAAGTTTCTTTTCAATTGCAAACTCCATTCCATACATGTATATGGGGAGGTACTAGCTCCAACTCCGTTTTACAGTGAAAACTGCAGGAACTTCAAACCGGCACTAGGAAACAGACTGAGAAAGCAGAGAAAAAGTGTCTCCTGCAACCCGTTCCCTTGGTGCTAGATGAACGAACGTCTCTCCACTTGCTCAGTTCTGAGAGATAAGTGTGAGTGAAAGCCGTCCTTCACCTAGCTTGTTGGGAACACAAAGTTTCTTTTCTGTTGCCAACTCCATTCCATACATATATATGGGGATGTACTAGCTCCAACTCGGTTTTACAGTGAAAACTGCAGGAACATCAAACCGGCACTAAGAAAAAGACTGAGAAAGCAGAGAAAAAGTGTCTCCTGCAACCCGTTCCCTTGGTGCTAGATGAACGAAAGTCTCTCCACTTGCTCAGTTCTGAGAGATAAGTGTGTGTGAAAGCAGTCCTTCACCTAGCTTGTTGGGAACACAAAGTTTCTTTTCAGTTGCAAACTCCATTCCATACATGTATATGGGGAAGTACAACTCCAAATCCGTTTTACAGTGAAAACTGCAGGAATTTCAAACCGGCACTAGGAAACAGACTGAGAAAGCAGAGAAAAGTGTCTCCTGCATCCCGTTCCCGTGGTGCTAGATGAACGAACGTCTCTCCACTTGCTCAGTTCTGAGAGATAAGTGTGTGTGAAAGCCGTCCTTCACCTAGCTTGTTGGGAACACAATGTTTCTATTCAGTTGCAAACTGCATTCCATACATATATATGGGGAGGTACTAGCTCCAACTCGGTTTTACAGTGAAAACTGCAGGAACTTCAAACCGGCACTAGGAAACAGACTGAGAAAGCAGAGAAAAAGTGTCTCCTGCAAACCGTTCTCTTGGTGCTAGATGAACGAACGTCTCTCCACTTGCTCAGTTCTGAGAGATAAATGTGTGTGGAAGCCGTTCTTCACCTAGCTTGTTGGGAACACAAAGTTTCTTTTCAGTTGCAGACTCCTTTCCATACATGTATATGGGGAGGTACTAGGTCCAACTCGGTTTTACAGTGAAAACTGCAGGAACTTCAAATCGGCACTAGGAAAAAGACTGAGAAAGCAGAGAAAAGTGTCTCCTGCAACCCGTTCCCTTGGTGCTAGATGAACGAACGTCTCACCACTTGCTCAGTTCTGAGAAATAAGTGTGTGTGAAAGCCGTCCTTCACCTAGCTTGTTGGGAACACAAAGTTTCTTTTCAGTTGCAAACTCCATTCCATATATATATATATGGGGAGGTACTAGCTCCAACTCGGTTTTACAGTGAAAACTGCAGGAACTTCAAACCGGCACTAGGGAACAGACTGAGAAATCAGAGAAAAAGTGTCTCCTGCAACCCGTTCCCTTGGTGCTAGATGAACGAACGTCTCTCCACTTGCTGAGTTCTGAGAGCTAAGTGTGTGTGAAAGCCGTCCTTCACGTAGCTTGTTGGGAACACAAAGATTCTTTTCAGTTGTAAACTCCATTCCATACATATATATGGTGAGGTACTAGCTCCAACTCGGTTTTACAGTGAAAACTGCAGGAACTTCAAACCGGCACTAGGAAACAGACTGAGAAAGCAGAGAAAAAGTGTCTCTTGCAACCCGTTCCCTTGGTGCTAGATGAACGAACGTCTCTCCACTTGCTCAGTTCCGAGAGATAAGTGTGTGTGAAAGCCGTCCTTCACCTAGTTGTTGGGAACACAAAGTTTGTTTTCTGTTGCCAACTCCATTCCATACATATATATGGGGATGTACTAGCTCCAACTCGGTTTTACAGTGAAAACTGCAGGAACTTCAAAACGGCACTAGGAAACAGACTGAGAAAGCAGAGAAAAAGTGTCCCTGCATCCCGTTCCCTTGGTCCTAGATGAACGAACGTCTCTCCACTTGCTCAGTTCTGAGAGATAAGTGTGTGTGAAAGCCGTCCTTCACCTAGCTTGTTGGGAACACAAAGTTTCTTTTCAGTTGCAAACTCCATTCCATACATATATATGGGGAGGTACTAGCTCCAACTCGGTTTTTCAGTGAAAATTGCAGGAACTTCAAACCGGCACTAGGAAACAGACTGAGAAGCAGAGAAAAAGTGTATCCTGCAACCCGTTCCCTTGGTGCTAGATGAACGAACGTCTCTCCACTTGCTCAGTTGTGAGAGATAAGTGTGTGTGAAAGCCGTCATTCACCTAGCTTGTTGGGAACGCAAAATTTCTTTTCAGTTGCAAACTCCATTCCATACATGTATATGGGGAGGTACTAGCTCCAACTCGGTTTTATAGTGAAAACTGCAGGAACTTCAAACCGGCACTAGGAAACAGACTGAGAAAGCAGAGAAAATGTGTCTCCTGCAACCCGTTCCCTTGGTGCTAGATGAACGAACGTCTCTCCACTTGCTCAGTTCCGAGAGATAAGTGTGTGTGAAAGCCGTCCTTCACCTAGCTTGTTGAGAAAACAAAGTTTCTTTTCAGTTGCAAACTTCATTCCATACATATATATGGGGAGGTACTAACTCCAACTCGATTTTACAGTGAAAACTGCAGGAACTTCAAACCGGCACTAGGAAACAGACTGAGAAAGCAGAGAAAAATTGTCTCCTGCAAACCGTTCTCTTGGTGCTAGATGAACGAAAGTGTCTCAACTTGCTCAGTTCTGAGAGATATATGTGTGTGAAAGCCGTACTTCACCTAGCTTGTTGGGAACACAAAGTTTCTTTTCAGTTGCAAACTCCATTCCATACATGTATAAGGGGTGGTACTAGCTCCAACTCGGTTTTACAGTGAAAACTGCAGGAACTTCAAACCGGCACTAGGAAAAAGACTGAGAAAGCAGAGAAAAAGTGTCTCCTGCAACCCGTTCCCTTGGTGCTAGATGAACGAACGTCTCTCCACTTGCTCAGTTCTGAGAGATAAGTGTGTGTGAAAGCCGTCCTTCACCTAGCTTGTTGGGAAGACAAAGTTTCTTTTCAGTTGCAAACTCCATTCCATACATATATATGGGGAGGTACTAGCTCCAACTCGGTTTTACAGTGAAAACTGCAGGAACTTCAAACCGGCACTAGGAAACAGACTGAGAAAGCAGAGAAAAAGTGTCTCCTGCAACCCGTTCCCTTGGTGCTAGATGAACGAACGTCTCTCCACTTGCTCAGTTCTGAGAGATAAGTGTGTGTGAAAGCCGTCCTTCACGTAGTTTGTTGGGAACACAAAGACTCTTTTCAGTTGTAAACTCCATTCCATACATATATATGGTGAGGTACTAGCCCCAACTCGGATTTACAGTGAAAACTGCAGGAACTTCAAACCGGCACTAGGAAACAGACTGAGAAAGCAGAGAAAAAGTGTCTCCTGCAACCCGTTCCCTTGGTGCTAGATGAACGAACGTCTCTCCACTTGCTCAGTTCTGAGAGATAAGTGTGTGTGAAAGCCGTCCTTCAACTAGCTTGTTGGGAACACAAAGTTTCTTTTCAGTTGCAAACTCCATTCCAATCTTATATATGGGGAGGAACAAGCTCCAACTCGGTTTTACAGTGAAAACTGCAGGAACTTCAAACCGGCACTAGGAAACAGACTGAGAAAGCAGAGAAAAAGTGTCTCCTGCAACCCGTTCCCTTGGTGCTAGATGAACGAACGTCTCTCCACTTGCTCAGTTCTGAGAGATAAGTGTGTGAAACCCGTCCTTCACATAGCTTGTTGGGAACACAAAGTTTCTTTTTTGTTGCAAACCCCATTCCATACATATATATGGGGAGGTACTAGTTCCAACTCAGTTTTACAGTGAAAACTGCAGGAACTTCAAACCGGCACTAGGAAACAGACTGAGAAAGCAGAGAAAAAGTGTCTCCTGCAACCCGTTCCCTTGGTGCTAGATGAACGAAAGTCTCTCCACTTGCTCAGTTCTGAGAGATAGGTGTGTGTGAAAGCAGTCCTTCACCTAGCTTGTTGGGAACACAAAGTTTCTTTTCAGTTGCAAACTCCATTCCATACATGTATATGGGGAGGTACAAGCTCTAACTCGTTTTGACAGTGTAAACTGCAGGAACATCAAACCGGCACTAGAAAACAGACTGAGAAAGCAGAGAAAAAGTGTCTCCTTCAACCCGTTCCCTTGGTGCTAGATGAACGAACGTCTCTCCACTTACTCAGTTCTGAGAGATAAGTGTGTATGAAAGCCGTCCTTCACCTAGCTTGTTGGGAACAGAAAGTTTCTTTTAAGATGCAAACTCCATTCCATACATATGTATGGGGAGGTACTAGCTCCAACTCGGTTTTTCAGTGAAAATTGCAGGAACTTCAAACCGGCACTAGGAAACAGACTGAGAAGCAGAGAAAAAGTGTATCCTGCAACCCGTTCCCTTGGTGCTAGATGAACGAACGTCTCTCCACTTGCTCAGTTGTGAGAGATAAGTGTGTGTGAAAGCCGTCATTCACCTAGCTTGTTGGGAACGCAAAATTTCTTTTCAGTTGCAAACTCCATTCCATACATGTATATGGGGAGGTACTAGCTCCAACTCGGTTTTATAGTGAAAACTGCAGGAACTTCAAACCGGCACTAGGAAACAGACTGAGAAAGCAGAGAAAAAGTGTCTCCTGCAACCCGTTCCCTTGGTGCTAGATGAACGAACGTCTCTCCACTTGCTCAGTTCTGAGAGATAAGTGTGTGTGAAAGCCGTCCTTCACGTAGTTTGTTGGGAACACAAAGACTCTTTTCAGTTGTAAACTCCATTCCATACATATATATGGTGAGGTACTAGCCCCAACTCGGATTTACAGTGAAAACTGCAGGAACTTCAAACCGGCACTAGGAAACAGACTGAGAAAGCAGAGAAAAAGTGTCTCCTGCAACCCGTTCCCTTGGTGCTAGATGAACGAACGTCTCTCCACTTGCTCAGTTCTGAGAGATAAGTGTGTGTGAAAGCCGTCCTTCACCTAGCTTGTTGGGAACACAAAGTTTCTTTTCAGTTGCAAACTCCATTCCAATCTTATATATGGGGAGGAACAAGCTCCAACTCGGTTTTACAGTGAAAACTGCAGGAACTTCAAACCGGCACTAGGAAACAGACAGAGAAACCCGAGAAAAAGTGTCTCCTGCAACCCGTTCCCTTGGTGCTAGATGAACGAACGTCTCTCCACTTGCTCAGTTCTGAGAGATAAGTGTGTGAAACCCGTCCTTCACATAGCTTGTTGGGAACACAAAGTTTCTTTTTTGTTGCAAACCCCATTCCATACATATATATGGGGAGGTACTAGTTCCAACTCAGTTTTACAGTGAAAACTGCAGGAACTTCAAACCGGCACTAGGAAACAGACTGAGAAAGCAGAGAAAAAGTGTCTCCTGCAACCCGTTCCCTTGGTGCTAGATGAACGAAAGTCTCTCCACTTGCTCAGTTCTGAGAGATAGGTGTGTGTGAAAGCAGTCCTTCACCTAGCTTGTTGGGAACACAAAGTTTCTTTTCAGTTGCAAACTCCATTCCATACATGTATATGGGGAGGTACAAGCTCTAACTCGTTTTGACAGTGTAAACTGCAGGAACATCAAACCGGCACTAGAAAACAGACTGAGAAAGCAGAGAAAAAGTGTCTCCTTCAACCCGTTCCCTTGGTGCTAGATGAACGAACGTCTCTCCACTTACTCAGTTCTGAGAGATAAGTGTGTATGAAAGCCGTCCTTCACCTAGCTTGTTGGGAACAGAAAGTTTCTTTTAAGATGCAAACTCCATTCCATACATATGTATGGGGAGGTACTAGCTCCAACTCGGTTTTTCAGTGAAAATTGCAGGAACTTCAAACCGGCACTAGGAAACAGACTGAGAAGCAGAGAAAAAGTGTATCCTGCAACCCGTTCCCTTGGTGCTAGATGAACGAACGTCTCTCCACTTGCTCAGTTGTGAGAGATAAGTGTGTGTGAAAGCCGTCATTCACCTAGCTTGTTGGGAACGCAAAATTTCTTTTCAGTTGCAAACTCCATTCCATACATGTATATGGGGAGGTACTAGCTCCAACTCGGTTTTATAGTGAAAACTGCAGGAACTTCAAACCGGCACTAGGAAACAGACTGAGAAAGCAGAGAAAATGTGTCTCCTGCAACCCGTTCCCTTGGTGCTAGATGAACGAACGTCTCTCCACTTGCTCAGTTCCGAGAGATAAGTGTGTGTGAAAGCCGTCCTTCACCTAGCTTGTTGGGAAAACAAAGTTTCTTTTCAGTTGCAAACTTCATTCCATACATATATATGGGGAGGTACTAACTCCAACTCGGTTTTACAGTGAAAACTGCAGGAACTTCAAACCGGCACTAGGAAACAGACTGAGAAAGCAGAGAAAAATTGTCTCCTGCAAACCGTTCTCTTGGTGCTAGATGAACGAAAGTGTCTCAACTTGCTCAGTTCTGAGAGATATATGTGTGTGAAAGCCGTACTTCACCTAGCTTGTTGGGAACACAAAGTTTCTTTTCAGTTGCAAACTCCATTCCATACATGTATAAGGGGTGGTACTAGCTCCAACTCGGTTTTACAGTGAAAACTGCAGGAACTTCAAACCGGCACTAGGAAAAAGACTGAGAAAGCAGAGAAAAAGTGTCTCCTGCAACCCGTTCCCTTGGTGCTAGATGAACGAACGTCTCTCCACTTGCTCAGTTCTGAGAGATAAGTGTGTGTGAAAGCCGTCCTTCACCTAGCTTGTTGGGAAGACAAAGTTTCTTTTCAGTTGCAAACTCCATTCCATACATATATATGGGGAGGTACTAGCTCCAACTCGGTTTTACAGTGAAAACTGCAGGAACTTCAAACCGGCACTAGGAAACAGACTGAGAAAGCAGAGAAAAAGTGTCTCCTGCAACCCGTTCCCTTGGTGCTAGATGAACGAACGTCTCTCCACTTGCTCAGTTCTGAGAGATAAGTGTGTGTGAAAGCCGTCCTTCACGTAGTTTGTTGGGAACACAAAGACTCTTTTCAGTTGTAAACTCCATTCCATACATATATATGGTGAGGTACTAGCCCCAACTCGGATTTACAGTGAAAACTGCAGGAACTTCAAACCGGCACTAGGAAACAGACTGAGAAAGCAGAGAAAAAGTGTCTCCTGCAACCCGTTCCCTTGGTGCTAGATGAACGAACGTCTCTCCACTTGCTCAGTTCTGAGAGATAAGTGTGTGTGAAAGCCGTCCTTCACCTAGCTTGTTGGGAACACAAAGTTTCTTTTCAGTTGCAAACTCCATTCCAATCTTATATATGGGGAGGAACAAGCTCCAACTCGGTTTTACAGTGAAAACTGCAGGAACTTCAAACCGGCACTAGGAAACAGACAGAGAAACCCGAGAAAAAGTGTCTCCTGCAACCCGTTCCCTTGGTGCTAGATGAACGAACGTCTCTCCACTTGCTCAGTTCTGAGAGATAAGTGTGTGAAAGCCGTCCTTCACATAGCTTGTTGGGAACACAAAGTTTCTTTTTTGTTGCAAACCCCATTCCATACATATATATGGGGAGGTACTAGTTCCAACTCGGTTTTACAGTGAAAACTGCAGGAACTTCAAACCGGCACTAGGAAACAGACTGAGAAAGCAGAGAAAAAGTGTCTCCTGCAACCCGTTCCCTTGGTGCTAGATGAACGAAAGTCTCTCCACTTGCTCAGTTCTGAGAGATAGGTGTGTGTGAAAGCAGTCCTTCACCTAGCTTGTTGGGAACACAAAGTTTCTTTTCAGTTGCAAACTCCATTCCATACATGTATATGGGGAGGTACAAGCTCTAACTCGTTTTGACAGTGTAAACTGCAGGAACATCAAACCGGCACTAGAAAACAGACTGAGAAAGCAGAGAAAAAGTGTCTCCTTCAACCCGTTCCCTTGGTGCTAGATGAACGAACGTCTCTCCACTTACTCAGTTCTGAGAGATAAGTGTGTATGAAAGCCGTCCTTCACCTAGCTTGTTGGGAACAGAAAGTTTCTTTTAAGATGCAAACTCCATTCCATACATATGTATGTTGAGGTACTAGCTCCAACTCGGTTTTACAGTGAAAACTGCAGGAACTTCAAACCGGCACTAGAAAACAGACTGAGAAAGCAGAGAAAAAGTGTCTCCTGCATCCGGTTTCCTTGGTGCTAGATGAACGAACGTCTCTCCACTTGCTCAGTTCTGAGAGATAATTGTGTGTGAAAGCAGTCCTTCACCTAGCTTGTTGGGAACACAAAGTTTCTTTTCAGTTGCAAACTCCATTCCATACATGTATATGGGGAAGTACAACTCCAACTCCGTTTTACACTGAAAACTGCAGGAACTTCAAACCGGCACTAGGAAACAGACTGAGAAAGCAGAGAAAAAGTGTCTCCTGCATCCCGTTCCCTTGGTGCTAGATGAACGAACGTCTCTCCACTTGCTCAGTTCTGAGAGATAAGTGTGTGTGAAAGCAGTCCTTCACCTAGCTTTTTGGGAACACATAGTTTCTTTTCAATTGCAAACTCCATTCCATACATGTATAAGGGGAGGTTCTAGCTCCAACTCGGTTTGACAGTGAAAACTGCAGGAACTTCAAACCGGCCCTAGGAAACAGACTGAGAAAGCAGAGAAAAAGTGTCTCCTGCAACCCGTTCCCTTGGTGCTAGATGAACGAACGTCTCTCCACTTGCTCAGTTCCGAGAGATAATTGTGTGTGAAAGCCGTCCTTCACCTAGCTTGTTGGGAACACAAAGTTTCTTTTCTGTTGCCAACTCCATTCCATACATATATATGGGGATGTACTAGCTCCAACTCGGTTTTACAGTGAAAACTGCAGGATCTTCAAAACGGCACTAGGAAACAGACTGAGAAAGCAGAGAAAAAGTGTCCCTGCATCCCGTTCCCTTGGTCCTAGATGAACGAACGTCTCTCCACTTGCTGAGTTCCGAGAGATAAGTGTGTGTGTAAGCCGTCCTTATCCTAGCCTGTTGGGAACACAAAGTTTCTTTTTGTTGCAAACCCCATTCCATATATATATATGGGGAGGTACTAGTTCCAACTCGGTGTTACAGTGAAAACTGCAGGAACTTCAAACCGGCACTAGAAAACAGACTGAGAAAGCAGAGAAAAACTGTCTCCTGCATCCCGTTCCCTTGGTGCTAAATGAACGAAAGTCTCTCCACTTGCTCAGTTCTGAGATATAAGTGTGTGTGAAAGCAGTACTTCACCTAGCTTGTTGGGAACACAAAGTTTCTTTTCAGTTGCAAACTCCATTCCATACATGTATATGGGGAAGTACAACTCCAACTCCGTTTTACAGTGTAAACTGCAGGAACTTCAAACCGGCACTAGGAAACAGACTGAGAAAGCAGAGAAAAAGTGTCTCCTGCATCCCGTTCCCTTGGTGCTAGATGAACGAACGTCTCTCCACTTGCTCAGTTCTGAGAGATAAGTGTGTGTGAAAGCAGTCCTCCACCTAGCTTGTTGGGAACACAAAGTTTCTTTTCAATTGCAAACTCCATTCCATACATGTATATGGGGAGGTACTAGCTCCAACTCCGTTTTACAGTGAAAACTGCAGGAACTTCAAACCGGCACTAGGAAACAGACTGAGAAAGCAGAGAAAAAGTGTCTCCTGCAACCCGTTCCCTTGGTGCTAGATGAACGAACGTCTCTCCACTTGCTCAGTTCCGAGAGATAAGTGTGTGTGAAAGCCGTCCTTCACCTAGCTTGTTGGGAACACAAAGTTTCTTTGCTGTTGCCAACTCCATTCCATACATATATATGGGGATGTACTAGCTCCAACTCGGTTTTACAGTGAAAACTGCAGGAACTTCAAATCGGCACTAGGAAAAAGACTGAGAAAGCAGAGAAAAAGTGTCTCCTGCAACCCGTTCCCTTGGTGCTAGATGAACGAACGTCTCTCCACTTGCTCAGTTCTGAGAGATAAGTGTGTGTGAAAGCAGTCCTTCACCTAGCTTATTGGGAACACAAAGTTTCTTTTAAGTTGCAAACTCCATTCCATACATGTATATGGGGAAGTACGACTCCAAATCCGTTTTACAGTGAAAACTGCAGGAACTTCAAACCGGCACTAGGAAACAGACTGAGAAAGCAGAGAAAAGTGTCTCCTGCATCCCGTTCCCTTGGTGCTAGATGAACGAACGTCTCTCCACTTGCTCAGTTCTGAGAGATAAGTGTGTGTGAAAGCCGTCCTTCACCTAGCTTGTTGGGAACACAAAGTTTCTTTTCAGTGACAAACTGCATTCCATACATATATATGGGGAGGAACTAGCTCCAACTCGGTTTTACAGTGAAAACTGCAGGAACTTCATACCGGCACTAGGAAACAGACTGAGAAAGCAGAGAAAAAGTGTCTCCTGCAAACCGTTCTCTTGGTGCTAGATGAACGAACGTCTCTCCACTTGCTCAGTTCTGAGAGATAAGTGTGTGTGAAAGCCGTTCTTCACCCAGCTTGTTGGGAAGACAAAGTTTCTTTTCAGTTGCAAACTCCTTTCCATACATGTATATGGGGAAGTACAACTCCAACTCCGTTTTACAGTGTAAACTGCAGGAACTTCAAACCGGCACTAGGAAACAGACTGAGAAAGCAGAGAAAAAGTGTCTCCTGCATCCCGTTCCCTTGGTGCTAGATGAACGAACGTCTCTCCACTTGCTCAGTTCTGAGAGATAAGTGTGTGTGAAAGCAGTCCTCCACCTAGCTTGTTGGGAACACAAAGTTTCTTTTCAATTGCAAACTCCATTCCATACATGTATATGGGGAGGTACTAGCTCCAACTCCGTTTTACAGTGAAAACTGCAGGAACTTCAAACCGGCACTAGGAAACAGACTGAGAAAGCAGAGAAAAAGTGTCTCCTGCAACCCGTTCCCTTGGTGCTAGATGAACGAACGTCTCTCCACTTGCTCAGTTCCGAGAGATAAGTGTGTGTGAAAGCCGTCCTTCACCTAGCTTGTTGGGAACACAAAGTTTCTTTTCAGTTGCCAACTCCATTCCATACATATATATGGGGATGTACTAGCTCCAACTCGGTTTTACAGTGAAAACTGCAGGAACTTCAAATCGGCACTAGGAAAAAGACTGAGAAAGCAGAGAAAAAGTTTCTACTGCAACACGTTCCCTTGGTGCTAGATGAACGAAAGTCTCTCCACTTGCTCAGTTCTGAGAGATAAGTGTGTGTGAAAGCAGTCCTTCACCTAGCTTATTGGGAACACAAAGTTTCTTTTAAGTTGCAAACTCCATTCCATACATGTATATGGGGAAGTACGACTCCAAATCCGTTTTACAGTGAAAACTGCAGGAACTTCAAACCGGCACTAGGAAACAGACTGAGAAAGCAGAGAAAAGTGTCTCCTGCATCCCGTTCCCTTGGTGCTAGATGAACGAACGTCTCTCCACTTGCTCAGTTCTGAGAGATAAGTGTGTGTGAAAGCCGTTCTTCACCCAGCTTGTTGGGAAGACAAAGTTTCTTTTCAGTTGCAAACTCCTTTCCATACATGTATATGGGGAGGTACTAGCTCCAATTCGGTTTTACAGTGAAAACTGCAGGAACTTCAAACCGGCACTAGGAAAAAGACTGAGAAAGCAGAGAAAAAGTGTCTCCTGCAACCCGTTCCCTTGGTGCTAGATGAACGAACGTCTCTCCACTTGCTCAGTTCTGAGAGATAAGTGTGTGTGAAAGCCGTCCTTCACCTAGCTTGTTGGGAACACAAAGATTCTTTTCAGTTGCAAACTCCATTCCATACATATATATGGGGAGGTACTAGCTCCAACTCTGTTTTACAGTGAAAACTTCAGGAACTTCAAACCGGCACTAGGAAGCAGACTGAGAAAGCAGAGAAAAAGTGTCTCCTGCAACCCGTTCCCTTGGTGCTAGATGAACGAACGTCTCTCCACTTGCTCAGTTCTGAGAGTTAAGTGTGTGTGAAAGCCGTTCTTCACCCAGCTTGTTGGGAAGACAAAGTTTCTTTTCAGTTGCAAACTCCTTTCCATACATGTATATGGGGAAGTACAACTCCAACTCCGTTTTACAGTGTAAACTGCAGGAACTTCAAACCGGCACTAGGAAACAGACTGAGAAAGCAGAGAAAAAGTGTCTCCTGCATCCCGTTCCCTTGGTGCTAGATGAACGAACGTCTCTCCACTTGCTCAGTTCTGAGAGATAAGTGTGTGTGAAAGCAGTCCTCCACCTAGCTTGTTGGGAACACAAAGTTTCTTTTCAATTGCAAACTCCATTCCATACATGTATATGGGGAGGTACTAGCTCCAACTCCGTTTTACAGTGAAAACTGCAGGAACTTCAAACCGGCACTAGGAAACAGACTGAGAAAGCAGAGAAAAAGTGTCTCCTGCAACCCGTTCCCTTGGTGCTAGATGAACGAACGTCTCTCCACTTGCTCAGTTCCGAGAGATAAGTGTGTGTGAAAGCCGTCCTTCACCTAGCTTGTTGGGAACACAAAGTTTCTTTGCTGTTGCCAACTCCATTCCATACATATATATGGGGATGTACTAGCTCCAACTCGGTTTTACAGTGAAAACTGCAGGAACTTCAAATCGGCACTAGGAAAAAGACTGAGAAAGCAGAGAAAAAGTTTCTACTGCAACACTTTCCCTTGGTGCTAGATGAACGAAAGTCTCTCCACTTGCTCAGTTCTGAGAGATAAGTGTGTGTGAAAGCAGTCCTTCACCTAGCTTATTGGGAACACAAAGTTTCTTTTAAGTTGCAAACTCCATTCCATACATGTATATGGGGAAGTACGACTCCAAATCCGTTTTACAGTGAAAACTGCAGGAACTTCAAACCGGCACTAGGAAACAGACTGAGAAAGCAGAGAAAAGTGTCTCCTGCATCCCGTTCCCTTGGTGCTAGATGAACGAACGTCTCTCCACTTGCTCAGTTCTGAGAGATAAGTGTGTGTGAAAGCCGTCCTTCACCTAGCTTGTTGGGAACACAAAGTTTCTTTTCAGTGACAAACTGCATTCCATACATATATATGGGGAGGAACTAGCTCCAACTCGGTTTTACAGTGAAAACTGCAGGAACTTCATACCGGCACTAGGAAACAGACAGAGAAAGCAGAGAAAAAGTGTCTCCTGCAAACCGTTCTCTTGGTGCTAGATGAACGAACGTCTCTCCACTTGCTCAGTTCTGAGAGATAAGTGTGTGTGAAAGCCGTTCTTCACCCAGCTTGTTGGGAAGACAAAGTTTCTTTTCAGTTGCAAACTCCTTTCCATACATGTATATGGGGAGGTACTAGCTCCAATTCGGTTTTACAGTGAAAACTGCAGGAACTTCAAACCGGCACTAGGAAAAAGACTGAGAAAGCAGAGAAAAAGTGTCTCCTGCAACCCGTTCCCTTGGTGCTAGATGAACGAACGTCTCTCCACTTGCTCAGTTCTGAGAGATAAGTGTGTGTGAAAGCCGTCCTTCACCTAGCTTGTTGGGAACACAAAGATTCTTTTCAGTTGCAAACTCCATTCCATACATATATATGGGGAGGTACTAGCTCCAACTCTGTTTTACAGTGAAAACTTCAGGAACTTCAAACCGGCACTAGGAAACAGACTGAGAAAGCAGAGAAAAAGTGTCTCCTGCAACCCGTTCCCTTGGTGCTAGATGAACGAACGTCTCTCCACTTGCTCAGTTCTGAGAGATAAGTGTGTGTGAAAGCCGTTCTTCACCCAGCTTGTTGGGAAGACAAAGTTTCTTTTCAGTTGCAAACTCCTTTCCATACATGTATATGGGGAAGTACAACTCCAACTCCGTTTTACAGTGTAAACTGCAGGAACTTCAAACCGGCACTAGGAAACAGACTGAGAAAGCAGAGAAAAAGTGTCTCCTGCATCCCGTTCCCTTGGTGCTAGATGAACGAACGTCTCTCCACTTGCTCAGTTCTGAGAGATAAGTGTGTGTGAAAGCAGTCCTCCACCTAGCTTGTTGGGAACACAAAGTTTCTTTTCAATTGCAAACTCCATTCCATACATGTATATGGGGAGGTACTAGCTCCAACTCCGTTTTACAGTGAAAACTGCAGGAACTTCAAATCGGCACTAGGAAAAAGACTGAGAAAGCAGAGAAAAAGTTTCTACTGCAACACGTTCCCTTGGTGCTAGAAGAACGAAAGTCTCTCCACTTGCTCAGTTCTGAGAGATAAGTGTGTGTGAAAGCAGTCCTTCACCTAGCTTATTGGGAACACAAAGTTTCTTTTAAGTTGCAAACTCCATTCCATACATGTATATGGGGAAGTACGACTCCAAATCCGTTTTACAGTGAAAACTGCAGGAACTTCAAACCGGCACTAGGAAACAGACTGAGAAAGCAGAGAAAAGTGTCTCCTGCATCCCGTTCCCTTGGTGCTAGATGAACGAACGTCTCTCCACTTGCTCAGTTCTGAGAGATAAGTGTGTGTGAAAGCCGTCCTTCACCTAGCTTGTTGGGAACACAAAGTTTCTTTTCAGTGACAAACTGCATTCCATACATATATATGGGGAGGAACTAGCTCCAACTCGGTTTTACAGTGAAAACTGCAGGAACTTCATACCGGCACTAGGAAACAGACTGAGAAAGCAGAGAAAAAGTGTCTCCTGCAAACCGTTCTCTTGGTGCTAGATGAACGAACGTCTCTCCACTTGCTCAGTTCTGAGAGATAAGTGTGTGTGAAAGCCGTTCTTCACCCAGCTTGTTGGGAAGACAAAGTTTCTTTTCAGTTGCAAACTCCTTTCCATACATGTATATGGGGAGGTACTAGCTCCAATTCGGTTTTACAGTGAAAACTGCAGGAACTTCAAACCGGCACTAGGAAAAAGACTGAGAAAGCAGAGAAAAAGTGTCTCCTGCAACCCGTTCCCTTGGTGCTAGATGAACGAACGTCTCTCCACTTGCTCAGTTCTGAGAGATAAGTGTGTGTGAAAGCCGTCCTTCACCTAGCTTGTTGGGAACACAAAGATTCTTTTCAGTTGCAAACTCCATTCCATACATATATATGGGGAGGTACTAGCTCCAACTCTGTTTTACAGTGAAAACTTCAGGAACTTCAAACCGGCACTAGGAAACAGACTGAGAAAGCAGAGAAAAAGTGTCTCCTGCAACCCGTTCCCTTGGTGCTAGATGAACGAACGTCTCTCCACTTGCTCAGTTCTGAGAGATAAGTGTGTGTGAAAGCCGTCCTTCACGTAGCTTGTTGGGAACACAAAGATTCTTTTCAGTTGTAAACTCCATTCCATACATATATATGGGTAGGTACTAGCTCCAAATCGGTTTTACAGTGAAAACTGCAGGAACTTCATACCGGCACTAGGAAACAGACTGAGATAGCCGAGAAAAAGTGTCTCCTGCAACCGGTTCCCTTGGTGCTAGATGAACGAACGTCTCTCAACTTGCTCAGTTCTGAGAGATAAGTGTGTGTGAAAGCCGTCCTTCACCTAGCTTGTTGGGAACACAAAATTTCTTTTCTGTTGCCAACTCCATTCCATACATATATATGGGGATGTACTAGCTCCAACTCGGTTTTACTTTGAAAACTGCAGGAACTTCAAAACGGCAGTAGGAAACAGACTGAGAAAGCATAGAAAAAGTGTCCCTGCATCCCGTTCCCTTGGTCCTAGATGAACGAACGTCTCTCAACTTGCTGAGTTCCAAGAGATAAGTGTGTGTGTAAGCCGTCCTTATCCTAGCCTGTTGTGAACACAAAGTTTCTTTTTGTTGCAAACCCCATTCCATAAATATATATGGGGAGGTACTAGCTCCAACTCGGTTTTACAGTGAAAACTGCAGGAACTTCAAACCGGCACTAGGAAACAGACTGAGAAAGCAGAGAAAAAGTGTCTCCTGCATCCCGTTCCCTTGGTGCTAGATGAACGAACGTCTCTCCACTTGCTCAGTTCTGAGAGATAATTGTGTGTGAAAGCAGTCCTTCACATAGCTTGTTTGGAACACAAAGTTTCTTTTCAGTTGCAAACTCCATTCCATACATGTATATGGGGAAGTACAACTCCAACTCCGTTTTACAGTGAAAACTGCAGGAACTTCAAACCGGCACTAGGAAACAGACTGAGAAAGCAGAGAAAAAGTGTCCCCTGCATCCCGTTCCCTTGGTGCTAGATGAACGAAAGTCTCTCCACTTGCTCAGTTCTGAGAGATAAGTGTGTGTGAAAGCCGTCCTTCACATAGCTTGTTGGGAACACAAAGTTTCTTTTCAATTGCAAACTCCATTCCATACATGCATATGGGGAGGTACTAGCTCCAACTCCGTTTTACAGTGAAAACTGCAGGAACGTCAAACCGGCACTAGGAAACAGACTGACAAAGCAGAGAAAAAGTGTCTCCTGCAACCCGTTCCCTTGGTGCTAGATGAACGAACGTCTCTCCACTTGCTCAGTTCTGAGAGATAATTGTGTGTGAAAGCCTTCCTTCACGTAGCTTGTTGGGAACACAAAGATTCTTTTCAGTTGTAAACTCCATTCCATACATATATATGGGGAGGTACTAGCTCCAACTCGGTTTTACAGTGAAAACTGCAGGAACTTCAAACCGGCACTAGGAAACAGACTGAGAAAGCAGAGAAAAAGTGTCTCCTGCAACCCGTTCCCTTGGTGCTACATGAACGAACGTCTCTCCACTTGCTCAGTTCTGAGAGATAAGTGTGTGTGAAAGCCGTCCTTCACCTAGCTTGTTGGGAACACAAAGTTTCTTTTCATTTGCAAACTCCATTCCATACATATATATGGGGAGGTACAAGCTCCAACTCGGTTTTACAGTGAAAACTGCAGGAACTTCAAACCGGCACGAGGAAACAGACTGAGAAAGCAGAGAAAAAGTGTCTCCTGCATCCCCTTCCCTTGGTGCTAGATGAACGAAAGTCTCTCCACTTGCTCAGTTCTGAGAGATAAGTGTGTGTGAAAGCAGTCCTTCACATAGCTTGTTGGGAACACAAAGTTTCTTTTAATTGCAAACTCCATTCCATACATATATATGGGGAGGTACAAGCTCCAACTCGGTTTTACAGTGAAAACTGCAGGAACTTTAAACCGGCACGAGGAAACAGACTGAGAAAGCAGAGAAAAAGTGTCTCCTGCAACCCGTTCCCTTGGTGCTAGATGAACGAACGTCTCTCCACTTGCTCAGTTCTGAGAGATAAGTGTGTGTGAAAGCTGTCCTTCACCTAGCTTGTTGGGAACACAAAGTTTCTTTTCAGTTGCAAACTCCATTCCATACATATATATGGGGAGGTACAAGCTCCAACTCGGTTTTACAGTGAAAACTGCAGGAACTTCAAACCGGCACTAGGAAACAGACTGAGAAAGCAGAGAAAAAGTGTCTCCTGCAACCCGTTCCCTTGGTGCTAGATGAACGAACGTCTCTCCACTTGCTCAGTTCTGAGAGATTAGTGTGTGTGAAAGCCTTTCTTTACGTAGCTTGTTGGGAACACAAAGATTCTTTTCAGTTGTAAACTCCATTCCATACATATATATGGGGAGGTACTAGCTCCAACTCGGTTTTACAGTGAAAACTGCAGGAACTTCAAACCGGCACTAGGAAACAGACTGAGAAAGCAGAGAAAAAGTGTCCCCTGCATCCCGTTCCCTTGGTGCTAGATCAACGAAAGTCTCTCCACTTGCTCAGTTCTGAGAGATAAGTGTGTGTGAAAGCCGTCCTTCACATAGCTTGTTGGGAACACAAAGTTTCTTTTCAATTGCAAACTCCATTCCATACATGCATATGGGGAGTTACTAGCTCCAACTCCGTTTTACAGTGAAAACTGCAGGAACTTCAAACCGGCACTAGGAAACAGACTGAGAAAGCAGAGAAAAAGTGTCTCCTGCAACCCGTTCCCTTGGTGCTAGATGAACGAACGTCTCTCCACTTGCTCAGTTCTGATAGATTAGTGTGTGTGAAAGCCTTCCTTCACGTAACTTGTTGGGAACACAAAGATTCTTTTCAGTTGTAAACTCCATTCCATACATATATATGGGGAGGTACTAGCTCCAACTCGGTTTTACAGTGAAAACTGCAGGAACTTCAAACCGGCACTAGGAAACAGACTGAGAAAGCAGAGAAAAAGTGTCTCCTGCAACCCGTTCCCTTGGTGCTACATGAACGAACGTCTCTCCACTTGCTCAGTTCTGAGAGATAAGTGTGTGTGAAAGCCGTCCTTCACCTAGCTTGTTGGGAACACAAAGTTTCTTTTCAGTTGCAAACTCCATTCCATACATATATATGGGGAGGTACAAGCTCCAACTCGGTTTTACAGTGAAAACTGCAGGAACTTCAAACCGGCACGAGGAAACAGACTGAGAAAGCAGAGATAAAGTGTCTCCTGCATCCCCTTCCCTTGGTGCTAGATGAACGAAAGTCTCTCCACTTGCTCAGTTCTGAGAGATAAGTGTGTGTGAAAGCAGTCCTTCACATAGCTTGTTGGGAACACAAAGTTTCTTTTAATTCAAACTCCATTCCATACATATATATGGGGAGGTACAAGCTCCAACTCGGTTTTACAGTGAAAACTGCAGGAACTTCAAACCGGCACGAGGAAACAGACTGAGAAAGCAGAGAAAAAGTGTCTCCTGCATCCCATTCCCTTGGTTCTAGATGAACGAAAGTCTCTCCACTTGCTCAGTTCTGAGAGATAAGTGTGTGTGAAAGCCGTCCTTCACAGAGCTTGTTGGGAACACAAAGTTTCTTTTCAATTGTAAACTCCATTCCATACATGCATATGGGGAGGTACTAGCTCCAACTCCGTTTTACAGTGAAAACTGCAGGAACGTCAAACCGGCACTAGGAAATAGAGTGGGAAAGCAGAGAAAAAGTGTCTCCTGCATCCCGTTCCCTTGTTGCTAGATGAACGAACGTCTATCCACTTGCTCAGTTCTGAGAGATAAGTGTGTGTGAAAGTCTTCCTTCACGTAGCTTGTTGGGAAAACAAAGATTCTTTTCAGTTGTAAACTCCATTCCATACATATATATGGGGAGGTACTAGCTCCAACTCGGTTTTACAGTGAAAACTGCAGGAACTTCAAACCGGCACTAGGAAACAGACTGAGAAAGCAGAGAAAAAGTGTCTCCTGCAACCCGTTCCCTTGGTGCTACATGAACGAACGTCTCTCCACTTGCTCAGTTCTGAGAGATAAGTGTGTGTGAAAGCCGTCCTTCACCTAGCTTGTTGGGAACACAAAGTTTCTTTTCAGTTGCAAACTCCATTCCATACATATATATGGGGAGGTACAAGCTCCAACTCGGTTTTACAGTGAAAACTGCAGGAACTTCAAACCGGCACGAGGAAACAGACTGAGAAAGCAGAGATAAAGTGTCTCCTGCATCCCGTTCCCTTGGTGCTAGATGAACGAAAGTCTCTCCACTTGCTCAGTTCTGAGAGATAAGTGTGTGTGAAAGCAGTCCTTCACATAGCTTGTTGGGAACACAAAGTTTCTTTTCAATTGCAAACTCCATTCCATACATATATATGGGGAGGTACAAGCTCCAACTCGGTTTTACAGTGAAAACTGCAGGAACTTCAAACCGGCACGAGGAAACAGACTGAGAAAGCAGAGAAAAAGTGTCTCCTGCATCCCGTTCCCTTGGTGCTAGATGAACGAAAGTCTCTCCACTTGCTCAGTTCTGAGAGATAAGTGTGTGTGAAAGCCGTCCTTCATATAGCTTGTTGGGAACACAAAGTTTCTTTTCAATTGCAAACTCCATTCCATACATGCATATGGGGAGGTACTAGCTCCAACTCCGTTTTACAGTGAAAACTGCAGGAACGTCAAACCGGCACTAGGAAACAGACTGGGAAAGCAGAGAAAAAGTGTCTCCTGCATCCCGTTCCCTTGGTGCTAGATGAACGAAAGTCTCTCCACTTGCTCAGTTCTGAGAGATAAATGTGTGTGAAAGCCGTCCTTCACCTAGCTTGTTGGGAACACAAAGTTTCTTTTCAGTTGCAAACACCATTCCATACATATATATGGGGAGGTACTAGCTCCAACTCGGTTTTACAGTGAAAACTGCAGGAACTTCAAACCGGCACTAGGAAACAGACTGAGAAAGCAGAGAAAAAGTGTCTCCTGCAACCCGTTCCCTTGGTGCTACATGAACGAACGTCTCTCCACTTGCTCAGTTCTGTGAGATAAGTGTGTGTGAAAGCCGTCCTTCACCTAGCTTGTTGGGAACACAAAGTTTCTTTTCAGTTGCAAACTCCATTCCATACATATATATGGGGAGGTACAAGCTCCAACTCGGTTTTACAGTGAAAACTGCAGGAACTTCAAACCGGCACGAGGAAACAGACTGAGAAAGCAGAGATAAAGTGTCTCCTGCATCCCCTTCCCTTGGTGCTAGATGAACGAAAGTCTCTCCACTTGCTCAGTTCTGAGAGATAAGTGTGTGTGAAAGCAGTCCTTCACATAGCTTGTTGGGAACACAAAGTTTCTTTTAATTGCAAACTCCATTCCATACATATATATGGGGAGGTACAAGCTCCAACTCGGTTTTACAGTGAAAACTGCAGGAACTTTAAACCGGCACGAGGAAACAGACTGAGAAAGCAGAGAAAAAGTGTCTCCTGCAACCCGTTCCCTTGGTGCTAGATGAACGAACGTCTCTCCACTTGCTCAGTTCTGAGAGATAAGTGTGTGTGAAAGCTGTCCTTCACCTAGCTTGTTGGGAACACAAAGTTTCTTTTCAGTTGCAAACTCCATTCCATACATATATATGGGGAGGTACAAGCTCCAACTCGGTTTTACAGTGAAAACTGCAGGAACTTCAAACCGGCACTAGGAAACAGACTGAGAAAGCAGAGAAAAAGTGTCTCCTGCAACCCGTTCCCTTGGTGCTAGATGAACGAACGTCTCTCCACTTGCTCAGTTCTGAGAGATTAGTGTGTGTGAAAGCCTTTCTTTACGTAGCTTGTTGGGAACACAAAGATTCTTTTCAGTTGTAAACTCCATTCCATACATATATATGGGGAGGTACTAGCTCCAACTCGGTTTTACAGTGAAAACTGCAGGAACTTCAAACCGGCACTAGGAAACAGACTGAGAAAGCAGAGAAAAAGTGTCCCCTGCATCCCGTTCCCTTGGTGCTAGATCAACGAAAGTCTCTCCACTTGCTCAGTTCTGAGAGATAAGTGTGTGTGAAAGCCGTCCTTCACATAGCTTGTTGGGAACACAAAGTTTCTTTTCAATTGCAAACTCCATTCCATACATGCATATGGGGAGTTACTAGCTCCAACTCCGTTTTACAGTGAAAACTGCAGGAACTTCAAACCGGCACTAGGAAACAGACTGAGAAAGCAGAGAAAAAGTGTCTCCTGCAACCCGTTCCCTTGGTGCTAGATGAACGAACGTCTCTCCACTTGCTCAGTTCTGATAGATTAGTGTGTGTGAAAGCCTTCCTTCACGTAACTTGTTGGGAACACAAAGATTCTTTTCAGTTGTAAACTCCATTCCATACATATATATGGGGAGGTACTAGCTCCAACTCGGTTTTACAGTGAAAACTGCAGGAACTTCAAACCGGCACTAGGAAACAGACTGAGAAAGCAGAGAAAAAGTGTCTCCTGCAACCCGTTCCCTTGGTGCTACATGAACGAACGTCTCTCCACTTGCTCAGTTCTGAGAGATAAGTGTGTGTGAAAGCCGTCCTTCACCTAGCTTGTTGGGAACACAAAGTTTCTTTTCAGTTGCAAACTCCATTCCATACATATATATGGGGAGGTACAAGCTCCAACTCGGTTTTACAGTGAAAACTGCAGGAACTTCAAACCGGCACGAGGAAACAGACTGAGAAAGCAGAGATAAAGTGTCTCCTGCATCCCCTTCCCTTGGTGCTAGATGAACGAAAGTCTCTCCACTTGCTCAGTTCTGAGAGATAAGTGTGTGTGAAAGCAGTCCTTCACATAGCTTGTTGGGAACACAAAGTTTCTTTTAATTCAAACTCCATTCCATACATATATATGGGGAGGTACAAGCTCCAACTCGGTTTTACAGTGAAAACTGCAGGAACTTCAAACCGGCACGAGGAAACAGACTGAGAAAGCAGAGAAAAAGTGTCTCCTGCATCCCATTCCCTTGGTTCTAGATGAACGAAAGTCTCTCCACTTGCTCAGTTCTGAGAGATAAGTGTGTGTGAAAGCCGTCCTTCACAGAGCTTGTTGGGAACACAAAGTTTCTTTTCAATTGTAAACTCCATTCCATACATGCATATGGGGAGGTACTAGCTCCAACTCCGTTTTACAGTGAAAACTGCAGGAACGTCAAACCGGCACTAGGAAATAGAGTGGGAAAGCAGAGAAAAAGTGTCTCCTGCATCCCGTTCCCTTGTTGCTAGATGAACGAACGTCTATCCACTTGCTCAGTTCTGAGAGATAAGTGTGTGTGAAAGTCTTCCTTCACGTAGCTTGTTGGGAAAACAAAGATTCTTTTCAGTTGTAAACTCCATTCCATACATATATATGGGGAGGTACTAGCTCCAACTCGGTTTTACAGTGAAAACTGCAGGAACTTCAAACCGGCACTAGGAAACAGACTGAGAAAGCAGAGAAAAAGTGTCTCCTGCAACCCGTTCCCTTGGTGCTACATGAACGAACGTCTCTCCACTTGCTCAGTTCTGAGAGATAAGTGTGTGTGAAAGCCGTCCTTCACCTAGCTTGTTGGGAACACAAAGTTTCTTTTCAGTTGCAAACTCCATTCCATACATATATATGGGGAGGTACAAGCTCCAACTCGGTTTTACAGTGAAAACTGCAGGAACTTCAAACCGGCACGAGGAAACAGACTGAGAAAGCAGAGATAAAGTGTCTCCTGCATCCCGTTCCCTTGGTGCTAGATGAACGAAAGTCTCTCCACTTGCTCAGTTCTGAGAGATAAGTGTGTGTGAAAGCAGTCCTTCACATAGCTTGTTGGGAACACAAAGTTTCTTTTCAATTGCAAACTCCATTCCATACATATATATGGGGAGGTACAAGCTCCAACTCGGTTTTACAGTGAAAACTGCAGGAACTTCAAACCGGCACGAGGAAACAGACTGAGAAAGCAGAGAAAAAGTGTCTCCTGCATCCCGTTCCCTTGGTGCTAGATGAACGAAAGTCTCTCCACTTGCTCAGTTCTGAGAGATAAGTGTGTGTGAAAGCCGTCCTTCATATAGCTTGTTGGGAACACAAAGTTTCTTTTCAATTGCAAACTCCATTCCATACATGCATATGGGGAGGTACTAGCTCCAACTCCGTTTTACAGTGAAAACTGCAGGAACGTCAAACCGGCACTAGGAAACAGACTGGGAAAGCAGAGAAAAAGTGTCTCCTGCATCCCGTTCCCTTGGTGCTAGATGAACGAAAGTCTCTCCACTTGCTCAGTTCTGAGAGATAAATGTGTGTGAAAGCCGTCCTTCACCTAGCTTGTTGGGAACACAAAGTTTCTTTTCAGTTGCAAACACCATTCCATACATATATATGGGGAGGTACTAGCTCCAACTCGGTTTTACAGTGAAAACTGCAGGAACTTCAAACCGGCACTAGGAAACAGACTGAGAAAGCAGAGAAAAAGTGTCTCCTGCAACCCGTTCCCTTGGTGCTACATGAACGAACGTCTCTCCACTTGCTCAGTTCTGTGAGATAAGTGTGTGTGAAAGCCGTCCTTCACCTAGCTTGTTGGGAACACAAAGTTTCTTTTCAGTTGCAAACTCCATTCCATACATATATATGGGGAGGTACAAGCTCCAACTCGGTTTTACAGTGAAAACTGCAGGAACTTCAAACCGGCACGAGGAAACAGACTGAGAAAGCAGAGATAAAGTGTCTCCTGCATCCCCTTCCCTTGGTGCTAGATGAACGAAAGTCTCTCCACTTGCTCAGTTCTGAGAGATAAGTGTGTGTGAAAGCAGTCCTTCACATAGCTTGTTGGGAACACAAAGTTTCTTTTAATTCAAACTCCATTCCATACATATATATGGGGAGGTACAAGCTCCAACTCGGTTTTACAGTGAAAACTGCAGGAACTTCAAACCGGCACGAGGAAACAGACTGAGAAAGCAGAGAAAAAGTGTCTCCTGCATCCCATTCCCTTGGTTCTAGATGAACGAAAGTCTCTCCACTTGCTCAGTTCTGAGAGATAAGTGTGTGTGAAAGCCGTCCTTCACAGAGCTTGTTGGGAACACAAAGTTTCTTTTCAATTGTAAACTCCATTCCATACATGCATATGGGGAGGTACTAGCTCCAACACCGTTTTACAGTGAAAACTGCAGGAACGTCAAACCGGCACTAGGAAATAGACTGGGAAAGCAGAGAAAATGTGTCTCCTGCATCCCGTTCCCTTGTTGCTAGATGAACGAACGTCTATCCACTTGCTCAGTTCTGAGAGATAAGTGTGTGTGAAAGCCTTCCTTCACGTAGCTTGTTGGGAAAACAAAGATTCTTTTCAGTTGTAAACTCCATTCCATACATATATATGGGGAGGTACTAGCTCCAAATCGGTTTTACAGTGAAAACTGCAGGAACTTCAAACCGGCACTAGGAAACAGACTGAGAAAGCAGAGAAAAAGTGTCTCCTGCAACCCGTTCCCTTGGTGCTACATGAACGAACGTCTCTCCACTTGCTCAGTTCTGAGAGATAATTGTGTGTGAAAGCCGTCCTTCACCTAGCTTGTTGGGAACACAAAGTTTCTTTTCAGTTGCAAACTCCATTCCATACATATATATGGGGAGGTACAAGCTCCAACTCGGTTTTACAGTGAAAACTGCAGGAACTTCAAACCGGCACGAGGAAACAGACTGAGAAAACAGAGATAAAGTGTCTCCTGCATCCCGTTCCCTTGGTGCTAGATGAACGAAAGTCTCTCCACTTGCTCAGTTCTGAGAGATAAGTGTGTGTGAAAGCAGTCCTTCACATAGCTTGTTGGGAACACAAAGTTTCTTTTCAATTGCAAACTCCATTCCATACATATATATGGGGAGGTACAAGCTCCAACTCGGTTTTACAGTGAAAACTGCAGGAACTTCAAACCGGCACGAGGAAACAGACAAAGAAAGCAGAGAAAAAGTGTCTCCTGCATCCCGTTCCCTTGGTGCTAGATGAACGAAAGTCTCTCCACTTGCTCAGTTCTGAGAGATAAGTGTGTGTGAAAGCCGTCCTTCATATAGCTTGTTGGGAACACAAAGTTTCTTTTCAATTGCAAACTCCATTCCATACATGCATATGGGGAGGTACTAGCTCCAACTCCGTTTTACAGTGAAAATTGCAGGAACGTCAAACTGGCACTAGGAAACAGACTGGGAAAGCAGAGAAAAAGTGTCTCCTGCATCCCGTTCCCTTGGTGCTAGATGAACGAAAGTTTCTCCACTTGCTCAGTTCTGAGAGATAAATGTGTGTGAAAGCCGTCCTTCACCTAGCTTGTTGGGAACACAAAGTTTCTTTTCAGTTGCAAACTCCATTCCATACATATATATGGGGAGGTACAAACTCCAACTCGGTTTTACAGTGAAAACTGCAGGAACTTCAAACCGGCACTAGGAAACAGACTGAGAAAACCGAGAAAAAGTGTCTCCTGCAACCCGTTCCCTTGGTGCTAGATGAACGAACGTCTCTCCACTTGCTCAGTTCTGAGAGATAAGTGTGTGTGAAAGCCGTCCTTCACATAGCTTGTTGGGAACACAAAGTTTGTTTTTTGTTGCAAACCCCATTCCATACATATATATGGGGAGGTACTAGCTCCAACTCGATTTTACAGTGAAAACTGCAGGAACTTCAAACCGGCACTAGGAAACAGATTGAGAAAGCAGAGAAAAAGTGTCTTCTGCAACCCGTTCCCTTGGTGCTAGATGAACGAACGTCTATCCACTTACTCAGTTCTGAGAGATAAGTGTGTGTGAAAGCCGTCCTTCACCTAGCTTGTTGGGAACAGAAAGTTTCTTTTCAGATGCAAACTCCATTCCATACATATATATGGGGAGGTACTAGCTCCAACTCTGTTTTACAGTGAAAACTGCAGGAACTTCAAACCGGCACTAGAAAACAGACTGAGAAAGCAGAGAAATAGTGTCTCCTGCATCCCGTTCCGTTGTTGCTAGATGAACGAACGTCTCTCCACTTGCTCAGTTCTGAGAGATAAGTGTGTGTGAAAGCCGTCCTTCATCTAGCTTGTTGGGAACACAAAGTTTCTTTTCAGTTGCAAACTCCATTCCATACATATATATGGGGAGGTACTAGATCCAACTCGGTTTTACAGTGAAAACTGCAGGAACTTCAAACCGGCACTAGGAAACAGACTGAGAAAGCAGAGAAAAAGTGTCTCCTGCATCCTGTTCCCTTGGTGCTAGATGAACGAACGTCTCTCCACTTGCTCAGTTGTGAGAGAAAAGTGTGTGTGAAAGCCGTCCTTCACCTAGCTTGTTGGGAACACAAAGATTCTTTTCAGTTGCAAACTCCATTCCATACATATATATGGGGAGGTACTAGCTCCAACTCGATTTTTCAGTGAAAACTGCAGGAACTTCAAACCGGCACTGGGAAACAAACTGAGAAAGCAGAGAAAAAGTGTCTCCTGCAACCCGTTCCCTTCGTGCTAGATGAACGAACGTCTCTCCACTTGCTCAGTTCTGAGAGATAAGTGTGTGTGAAAGCCGTCCTTCACCTAGCCTGTTGGGAACACAAAGTTTCTTTTCAGTTGCAAACTCCATTCCATAGATATATATGTGGAGGTATTAGCTCCAACTCGGTTTTTCAGTGAAAACTGCAGGAACTTCATACCGGCACTAGGAAACAGACTGAGAAGCAGGGAAAATGTGTATCCTGCAACCCGTTCCCTTGGTGCTAGATGAATGAACGTCTCTCCACTTGCTCAGTTGTGAGAGACAAGTGTGTGTGAAAGCCGTCCTTCACCTAGCTTGTTGGGAACACAAAGTTTCTTTTCAGTTGTAAACTCCATTCCATACATGTATATGGGGAGGTACTAGCTCCAACTCCGTTTTACAATGAAAACTGCAGGAACTTCAACCGGCACTAGGAAAAAGACTGAGAAAGCAGAGAAAAAGTGTCTCCTGCAACCCGTTCCCTTGGTGCTAGATGAACGAACGTCTCTCAACTTGCTCAGTTCCGAGAGATAAGTGTGTGTGAAAGCCGTCCTTCACCTTGCTTGTTGGGAACACAAACTTTCTTTTCTGTTGCCAACTCCATTCCATACATATATATGGGGATGTACTAGCTCCAACTCGGTTTTACAGTGAAAACTGCAGGAACTTCAAAACGGCACTAGGAAACAGACTGAGAAAGCAGAGAAAAAGTGTCCCTGCATACCGTTCCCTTGGTCCTAGGTGAACGAACGTCTCTCCACTTGCTGAGTTCCGAGAGATAAGTGTGTGTGTAAGCCGTCCTTATCCTAGCCTGTTGGGAACACAAAGTTTCTTTTCGTTGCAAACCCCATTCCATAAATATATATGGGGAGGTACTAGCTCCAACTCGGTTTTACAGTGAAAACTGCAGGAACTTCAAACCGGCACTAGGAAACAGACTGAGAAAGCAGAGAAAAAGTGTCTCCTGCATCCCGTTCCCTTGGTGCTAGATGAACGAAAGTCTCTCCACTTGCTCAGTTCTGAGAGATAAGTGTGTGTGAAAGCCGTCCTTCACCTAGCTTGTTGGGAACAGAAAGTTTCTTTTCAGATGCAAACTCCATTCCATACATATATATGGGGAGGTACTAGCTCCAACTCGGTTTTACAGTGAAAACTGCAGGAACTTCAAACCGGCACTAGGAAGCAGACTGAGAAAGCAGAGAAAAAGTGTCTCTAGCAACACGTTCCCTTGGTGCTAGATGAACGAACGTCTCTCCACTTGCTCAGTTCTGAGAGATAAGTGTGTGTGAAAGCAGTCCTTCACCTAGCTTGTTGGGAACACAAAGTTTCTTTTCAGTTGCAAACTCCATTCCATACATGTATATGGGGAGGTACTAGCTCCAACTCCGTTTTACAATGAAAACTGCAGGAACTTCAAACCGGCACTAGGAAAAAGACTGAGAAAGAAGAGAAAAAGTGTCTCCTGCAACCCGTTCCCTAGGTGCTAGATGAACGAACGTCTCTCCACTTGCTCAGTTCCGAGAGATAAGTGTGTGTGAAAGCTGTCCTTCACCTTGCTTGTTGGGAACACAAAGTTTCTTTTCTGTTGCCAACTCCATTCCATACATATATATGGGGATGTACTTGCACCAACTCGGTTTTACAGTGAAAACTGCAGGAACATCAAAACGGCACTAGGAAACAGACTGAGAAAGCAGAGAAAAAGTGTCCCTGCATACCGTTCCCTTGGTCCTAGGTGAACGAACGTCTCTCCACTTGCTCAGTTCTGAGAGATAAGTGTGTGTGAAAGCAGTCCTTCACCTAGCTTGTTGGGAACACAAAGTTTCTTTTCAGTTGCAAACTCCATTCCATACATGTATATGGGGAAGTACAACTCCAACTCCGTTTTACAGTGAAAATTGCAGGAACTTCAAACCGGCACTAGGAAACAGACTGAGAAAGCAGAGAAAAAGTGTCTCCTGCATCCCGTTCCCTTGGTGCTAGATGAAAGAAAGTCTCTCCACTTGCTCAGTTCTGAGAGATAAGTGTGTGTGAAAGCATTCCTTCACATAGCTTGTTGGGAACACAAAGTTTCTTTTCAATTGCAAACTCCATTCCATACATGTATATGGGGAGGTACTAGCTCCAACTCCGTTTTACAGTGGAAACTGCAGGAACTTCAAACCGGCACTAGGAAACAGACTGAGAAAGAAGAGAAAAAGTGTCTCCTGCAACCCGTTCCCTTGGTGCTAGATGAACGAACGTCTCTCCACTTGCTCAGTTCTGAGAGATAAGTGTGTGTGAAAGCTGTCCTTCACCTAGCTTGTTGGGAACACAAAGTTTCTTTTCAGTTGCAAACTCCATTCCATACATATATATGGGGAGGTACTAGCTCGAACACGGTTTTACAGTGAAAACTGCAGGAACTTCAAACCGGCACTAGGAAACAGACTGAGAAAGCAGAGAAAAAGTGTCTCCTGCATCCCGTTCCCTTGGTGCTAGATGAACGAACGTCTCTCCACTTGCTCAGTTCTGAGAGATAAGTGTGTGTGAAAGCCGTCCTTCACCTAGCTTGTTGGGAACACAAAGTTTCTTTTCAGTTGCAAACTCCATTCCATACATGTATATGGGGAAGTACAACTCCAACTCCGTTTTACAGTGAAAACTGCAGGAACTTCAAACCGGCACTAGGAAACAGACTGAGAAAGCAGAGAAAAAGTGTCTCCTGCATATCGTTCCCGTGGTGCTAGATGAACGAACGTCTCTCCACTTGCTCAGTTCTGAGAGATAAGTGTGTGTGAAAGCAGTCCTTCACCTAGCTTGTTGGGAACACAAAGTTTCTTTCCAGTTGCAAACTCCATTCCATACATATATATGGGGAGGTACTAGCTCCAACTCGGTTTTACAGTGAAAACTGCAGGAACTTCAAACCGGCACTAGGAAACAGACTGAGAAAGCAAAAAAATGTGTGTCCTGCAACCCGTTCTCTTGGTGCTAGATGAACGAACGTCTCTCCACTTGCTCAGTTCTGAGAGATAAATGGGTGTGAAAGCCATCCTTCACCTAGCTTGTTGGGAACACAAAGTTTCTTTTCAGTTGCAAAATCCATTCCATACATGTATATGGGGAGGTACTAGCTCCAACTCGGTTTTACAGTGAAAACTGCAGGAACTTCAAACCGGCACTAGGAAACAGACTGAGAAAGCAGAGAAAAATTGTCTCCTGCAACCCGTTCCCTTGGTGCTAGATGAACAAACGTCTCTCCACTTGCTCAGTTCTGAGAGACAAGTGTGTGTGAAAGCCGTCCTTCACCTAGCTTGTTGGGAACACAAAGTTTCTTTTCAGTTGCCAACTCAATTCCATACATATGTATGGGGATGTACTAGCTCCAAATCGGTTTTACAGTGAAAACTGCAGGAACTTCAAAACGGCACTAGGAAACAGACTGAGAAAGCAGAGAAAAAGTGTCCCTGCATCCCGTTCCCTTGGTGCTAGATGAACGAACTTCTCTCCACTTGCTGAGTTCTGAGAGATAATTGTGTGTGAAAGCCGTCCTTCACGTAGCTTGTTGGGAACACAAAGATTCTTTTCAGTTGTAAACTCTATTCCATACATATATATGGGGAGGTACTAACTCCAACTCGGTTTTACAGTGAAAACTGCAGGAACTTCAAACCGGCACTAGGAAACAGACTGAGAAAGCGGAGAAAAAGTGTCTCCTGCAACCCGTTCTCTTGGTGCTAGATGAACGAACGTATCTCCACTTGCTCAGTTCTGAGAGATAAATGTGTGTGAAAGCCATCCTTCACCTAGCTTGTTGGGAACACAAAGTTTCTTTTCAGTTGCAATCTCCATTCTATACATGTATATGGGGAGGTACTAGCTCCAACTCGGTTTTACAGTGAAAACTGCAGGAACTTCAAACCGGCACTAGGAAACAGACTGAGAAAGCAGAGAAAAAGTGTCACCTGCATCCCGTTCCCTTGGTGCTAGATGAACGAACGTCTCTCCACTTGCTCAGTTCTGAGAGATAAGTGTGTGTGAAAGCAGTCCTTCACCTAGCTTGTTGGGAACACAAAGTTTCTTTTCAGTTGCAAACTCCATTCCATACATGTATATGGGGAAGTACAACTCCAACTCCGTTTTACAGTGAAAATTGCAGGAACTTCAAACCGGCACTAGGAAACAGACTGAGAAAGCAGAGAAAAAGTGTCTCCTGCATCCCGTTCCCTTGGTGCTAGATGAAAGAAAGTCTCTCCACTTGCTCAGTTCTGAGAGATAAGTGTGTGTGAATGCATTCCTTCACATAGCTTGTTGGGAACACAAAGATTCTTTTCAATTGCAAACTCCATTCCATACATATATATGGGGAGGTACTAGCTCCAACTCCGTTTTACAGTGGAAACTGCAGGAACTTCAAACCGGCACTAGGAAACAGACTGAGAAAGCAGAGAAAAAGTGTCTCCTGCAACCCGTTCCCTTGGTGCTAGATGAACGAACGTCTCTCCACTTGCTCAGTTCTGAGAGATAAGTGTGTGTGAAAGCTCTCCTTCACCTAGCTTGTTGGGAACACAAAGTTTCTTTTCAGTTGCAAACTCCATTCCATACATATATATGGGGAGGTACTAGCTCCAACTCGGTTTTTCAGTGAAAACTGCAGGAACTTCAAACCGGCACTAGGAAACAGACTGAGAAGCAGAGAAAAAGTGTCTCTAGCAACACGTTCCCTTGGTGCTAGATGAACGAACTTCTCTCCACTTGCTGATTTCTGAGAGATAATTGTGTGTGAAAGCCGTCCTTCACGTAGCTTGTTGGGAACACAAAGATTCTTTTCAGTTGTAAACTCCATTCCATACATATATATGGGGAGGAACTAGCTCCAACTCGGTTTTACAGTGAAAACTGCAGGAACTTCAAACCGGCACTAGGAAACAGACTGAGAAAGCAGAGAAAAAGTGTCTCCTGCAACCCGTTCCCTTGGTGCTAGATGAACGAACGTCTCTCCACTTGCTCATTTCTGAGAGATAAGTGTGTGTGAAAGCCGGACTTCACCTAGCTTGTTGGGAACACAAAGTTTCTTTTCAGTTGCAAACTCCATTCCATACATGTATATGGGGAGGTACAAGCTCCAACTCGGTTTGACAGTGTAAACTGCAGGAACATCAAACCGGCACTAGAAAACAGACTGAGAAAGCAGAGAAAAGTGTCCCCTGCAACCCGTTCCCTTGGTGCTAGATGAACGAACGTCTCTCCACTTACTCAGTTCTGAGAGATAAGTGTGTGTGAAAGCCGTACTTCACCTAGCTTGTTGGGAACAGAAAGTTTCTTTTCAGATGCAAACTCCATTCCATACATATATATGGGGAGGTACTAGCTCCAACTCGGTTTTACAATGAAAACTGCAGGAACTTCAAACCGGCACTAGAAAACAGACTGAGAAAGCAGAGAAATAGTGTCTGCTGCATCCGGTTCCCTTGGTGCTAGATGAACGAACGTCTCTCCACTTCCTCAGTTCTGAGAGATAAGTGTGTGTGAAAGCAGTCCTTCACCTAGCTTGTTGGGAACACAAAGTTTCTTTTCAGTTGCAAAGTCCATTCCATACATGTATATGGGGAGGTACTAGCTCCAACTCCGTTTTACAATGAAAACTGCAGGAACTTCAACCGGCACTAGGAAAAAGACTGAGAAAGCAGAGAAAAAGTGTCTCCTGCAACCCGTTCCCTTGGTGCTAGATGAACGAACGTCTCTCCACTTGCTCAGTTCCGAGAGATAAGTGTGTGTGAAAGCCGTCCTTCACCTTGCTTGTTGGGAACACAAAGTTTCTTTTCTGTTGCCAACTCCATTCCATACATATATATGGGGATGTACTTGCTCCAACTCGGTTTTACAGTGAAAACTGCAGGAACTTCAAAACGGCACTAGGAAACAGACTGAGAAAGCAGAGAAAAAGTGTCCCTGCATACCGTTCCCTTGGTCCTAGATGAACGAACGTCTCTCCACTTGCTGAGTTCCGAGAGATAAGTGTGTGTGTAAGCCGTCCTTATCCTAGCCTGTTGGGAACACAAAGTTTCTTTTCGTTGCAAACCCCATTCCATAAATATATATGGGGAGGTACTAGCTCCAACTCGGTTTTACAGTGAAAACTGCAGGAACTTCAAACCGGCACTAGGAAACAGACTGAGAAAGCAGAGAAAATGTGTCACCTGCATCCCGTTCCCTTGGTGCTAGATGAACGAACGTCTCTCCACTTGCTCAGTTCTGAGAGATAAGTGTGTGTGAAAGCCGTCCTTCACCTAGCTTGTTGGGAACAGAAAGTTTCTTTTCAGATGCAAACTCCATTCCATACATATATATGGGGAGGTACTAGCTCCAACTCGGTTTTACAGTGAAAACTGCAGGAACTTCAAACCGACACTAGGAAGCAGACTGAGAAAGCAGAGAAAAAGTGTCTCTAGCAACACGTTCCCTTGGTGCTAGATGAACGAAAGTCTCTCCACTTGCTCAGTTCTGAGAGATAAGTGTGTGTGAAAGCAGTCCTTCACCTAGCTTGTTGGGAACACAAAGTTTCTTTTCAGTTGCAAACTCCATTCCATACATGTATATGGGGAGGTACTAGCTCCAACTCCGTTTTACAATGAAAACTGCAGGAACTTCAAACCGGCACTAGGAAAAAGACTGAGAAAGAAGAGAAAAAGTGTCTCCTGCAACCCGTTCCCTAGGTGCTAGATGAACGAACGTCTCTCCACTTGCTCAGTTCCGAGAGATAAGTGTGTGTGAAAGCTGTCCTTCACCTTGCTTGTTGGGAACACAAAGTTTCTTTTCTGTTGCCAACTCCATTACATACATATATATGGGGATGTACTTGCACCAACTCGGTTTTACAGTGAAAACTGCAGGAACATCAAAACGGCACTAGGAAACAGACTGAGAAAGCAGAGAAAATGTGTCCCTGCATACCGTTCCCTTGGTGCTAGATGAACGAACGTCTCTCCACTTGCTCAGTTCTGAGAGATAAGTGTGTGTGTAAGCCGTCCTTATCCTAGCCTGTTGGGAACACAAAGTTTCTTTTCGTTGCAAACCCCATTCCATAAATATATATGGGGAGGTACTAGCTCCAACTCGGTTTTACAGTGAAAACTGCAGGAACTTCAAACCGGCACTAGGAAACAGACTGAGAAAGCAGAGAAAATGTGTCACCTGCATCCCGTTCCCTTGGTGCTAGATGAACGAACGTCTCTCCACTTGCTCAGTTCTGAGAGATAAGTGTGTGTGAAAGCCGTCCTTCACCTAGCTTGTTGGGAACAGAAAGTTTCTTTTCAGATGCAAACTCCATTCCATACATATATATGGGGAGGTACTAGCTCCAACTCGGTTTTACAGTGAAAACTGCAGGAACTTCAAACCGACACTAGGAAGCAGACTGAGAAAGCAGAGAAAAAGTGTCTCTAGCAACACGTTCCCTTGGTGCTAGATGAACGAAAGTCTCTCCACTTGCTCAGTTCTGAGAGATAAGTGTGTGTGAAAGCAGTCCTTCACCTAGCTTGTTGGGAACACAAAGTTTCTTTTCAGTTGCAAACTCCATTCCATACATGTATATGGGGAGGTACTAGCTCCAACTCCGTTTTACAATGAAAACTGCAGGAACTTCAAACCGGCACTAGGAAAAAGACTGAGAAAGAAGAGAAAAAGTGTCTCCTGCAACCCGTTCCCTAGGTGCTAGATGAACGAACGTCTCTCCACTTGCTCAGTTCCGAGAGATAAGTGTGTGTGAAAGCTGTCCTTCACCTTGCTTGTTGGGAACACAAAGTTTCTTTTCTGTTGCCAACTCCATTACATACATATATATGGGGATGTACTTGCACCAACTCGGTTTTACAGTGAAAACTGCAGGAACATCAAAACGGCACTAGGAAACAGACTGAGAAAGCAGAGAAAATGTGTCCCTGCATACCGTTCCCTTGGTGCTAGATGAACGAACGTCTCTCCACTTGCTCAGTTCTGAGAGATAAGTGTGTGTGAAAGCAGTCCTTCACCTAGCTTGTTGGGAACACAAAGTTTCTTTTCAGTTGCAAACTCCATTCCATACATGTATATGGGGAAGTACAACTCCAACTCCGTTTTACAGTGAAAATTGCAGGAACTTCAAACCGGCACTAGGAAACAGACTGAGAAAGCAGAGAAAAAGTGTCTCCTGCATCCCGTTCCCTTGGTGCTAGATGAAAGAAAGTCTCTCCACTTGCTCAGTTCTGAGAGATAAGTGTGTGTGAAAGCATTCCTTCACCTAGCTTGTTGGGAACACAAAGTTTCTTTTCAGTTGCAAACTCCATTCCATACATATATATGGGGAGGTACTAGCTCCAACTCGGTTTTACAGTGAAAACTGCAGGAACTTCAAACCGGCACTAGGAAACAGACTGAGAAAGCAGAGAAAAAGTGTCCCTGCATTCCGTTCCCTTGGTCATAGATGAACGAACGTCTCTCCACTTGCTGAGTTCCGAGAGATAAGTGTGTGTGTAAGCCGTCCTTATCCTAGCCTGTTGGGAACACAAAGTTTCTTTTTTGTTGCAAACCCCATTCCATAAATATATATGGGGAGGTACTAGCTCCAACTCGGTTTTACAGTGAAAACTGCAGGAACTTCGAACCGGCACTAGGAAACAGACTGAGAAAGCAGAGAAAAATTGTCTCCTGAATCCCGTTCTCTTGGTGCTAGATGAACGAACGTCTCTCCACTTGCTCAGTTCTGAGAGATAAGTGTGTGTGAAAGCAGTCCTTCACCTATCTTGTTGGGAACACAAAGTTTCTTTTCAGTTGCAAACTCCATTCCATACATGTATATGGGGAAGTACAACTCCAACTCCGTTTTACAGTGAAAACTGCAGGAACTTCAAACCGGCACTAGGAAACAGACAGAGAAAGCAGAGAAAAAGTGTCTCCGGCATATCGTTCCCGTGGTGCTAGATGAACGAACGTCTCTCCACTTGCTCAGTTCTGAGAGATAAGTGTGTGTGAAAGCAGTCCTTCACCTAGCTTGTTGGGAACACAAAGTTTCTTTTCAGTTGCAAACTCCATTCCATACATATATATGGGGAGGTACTAGCTCCAACTCGGTTTTACAGTGAAAACTGCAGGAACTTCAAACCGGCACTAGGAAACAGACTGAGAAAGCAAAAAAAAGTGTGTCCTGCAACCCGTTCTCTTGGTGCTAGATGAACGAACGTCTCTCCACTTGCTCAGTTCTGAGAGATAAATGGGTGTGAAAGCCATCCTTCACCTAGCTTGTTGGGAACACAAAGTTTCTTTTCAGTTGCAAACTCCATTCCATACATGTATATGGGGAAGTACTAGCTCCAACTCGGTTTTACAGTGAAAACTGCAGGAACTTCAAACCGGCACTAGGAAACAGACTGAGAAAGCAGAGAAAAAGTGTCTCCTGCAACCCGTTCCCTTGGTGCTAGATGAACGAACGTCTCTCCACTTGCTCAGTTCTGAGAGACAAGTGTGTGTGAAAGCCGTCCTTCACCTAGCTTGTTGGGAACACAAAGTTTCTTTTCAGTTGCCAATTCCATTCCATACATATGTATGGGGATGTACTAGCTCCAACTCGGTTTTACAGTGAAAACTGCCGGAACTTCAAAACGGCACTAGGAAACAGACTGAGAAAGCAGAGAAAAAGTGTCCCTGCATCCCGTTCCCTTGGTGCTAGATGAACGAACTTCTCTCCACTTGCTGAGTTCTGAGAGATAATTGTGTGTGAAAGCCGTCCTTCACGTAGCTTGTTGGGAACACAAAGATTCTTTTCAGTTGTAAACTCTATTCCATACATATATATGGGGAGGTACTAGCTCCAACTCGGTTTTACAGTGAAAACTGCAGGAACTTCAAACCGGCACTAGGAAACAGACTGAGAAAGCGGAGAAAAAGTGTCTCCTGCAACCCGTTCTCTTGGTGCTAGATGAACGAACGTATCTCCACTTGCTCAGTTCTGAGAGATAAATGTGTGTGAAAGCCATTCTTCACCTAGCTTGTTGGGAACACAAAGTTTCTTTTCAGTTGCAATCTCCATTCTATACATGTATATGGGGAGGTACTAGCTCCAACTCGGTTTTACAGTGAAAACTGCAGTAACTTCAAACCGGCACTAGGAAACAGACTGAGAAAGCAGAGAAAAAGTGTCACCTGCATCCCGTTCCCTTGGTGCTAGATGAACGAACGTCTCTCCACTTGCTCAGTTCTGAGAGATAAGTGTGTGTGAAAGCCGTCCTTCACCTAGCTTGTTGGGAACACAAAGTTTCTTTTCAGTTGCAAACTCCATTCCATACATGTATATGGGGAAGTACAACTCCAACTCCGTTTTACAGTGAAAATTGCAGGAACTTCAAACCGGCACTAGGAAACAGACTGAGAAAGCAGAGAAAAAGTGTCTCCTGCATCCCGTTCCCTTGGTGCTAGATGAAAGAAAGTCTCTCCACTTGCTCAGTTCTGAGAGATAAGTGTGTGTGAATGCATTCCTTCACATAGCTTGTTGGGAACACAAAGTTTCTTTTCAATTGCAAACTCCATTCCATACATGTATATGGGGAGGTACTAGCTCCAACTCCGTTTTACAGTGGAAACTGCAGGAACTTCAAACCGGCACTAGGAAACAGACGGAGAAAGCAGAGAAAAAGTGTCTCCTGCAACCCGTTCCCTTGGTGCTAGATGAACGAACGTCTCTCCACTTGCTCAGTTCTGAGAGATAAGTGTGTGTGAAAGCTGTCCTTCACCTAGCTTGTTGGGAACACAAAGTTTCTTTTCAGTTGCAACTCCATTCCATACATATATATGGGGAGGTACTAGCTCCAACTCGGTTTTTCAGTGAAAACTGCAGGAACTTCAAACCGGCACTAGGAAACAGACTGAGAAGCAGAGAAAAAGTGTATCCTGCAACACGTTCCCTTGGTGCTAGATGAACGAACGTCTCTCCACTTGCTGAGTTCCGAGAGATAAGTGTATGTGTAAGCCGTCCTTATCCTAGCCTGTTGGGAACACAAAGTTTCTTTTTTGTTGCAAACCCCATTCCATAAATATATATGGGGAGGTACTAGCTCCAACTCGGTTTTACAGTGAAAACTGCAGGAACTTCGAACCGGCACTAGGAAACAGACTGAGAAAGCAGAGAAAAAGTGTCTCCTGCATCCCGTTCCCTTGGTGCTAGATGAACGAACATCTCTCCACTTGCTCAGTTCTGAGAGATAAGTGTGTGTGAAAGCAGTCCTTCACCTAGCTTGTTGGGAACACAAAGTTTCTTTTCAGTTGCAAACTCCATTCCATATATGTATATGGGGAAGTACAACTCCAACTCCGTTTTACAGTGAAAACTGCAGGAACTTCAAACCGGCACTAGGAAACAGACTGAGAAAGCAGAGAAAAAGTGTCTCCTGCATATCGTTCCCGTGGTGCTAGATGAACGAACGTCTCTCCACTTGCTCAGTTCTGAGAGATAAGTGTGTGTGAAAGCAGTCCTTCACCTAGCTTGTTGGGAACACAAAGTTTCTTTTCAGTTGCAAACTCCATTCCATACATATATATGGGGAGGTACTAGCTCCAACTCGGTTTTACAGTGAAAACTGCAGGAACTTCAAACCGGCACTAGGAAACAGACTGAGAAAGCAGAAAAAAAGTGTGTCCTGCAACCCGTTCTATTGGTGCTAGATGAACGAACGTCTCTCCACTTGCTCAGTTCTGAGAGATAAATGTGTGTGAAAGCCATCCTTCACCTAGCTTGTTGGGAACACAAAGTTTCTTTTCAGTTGCAAACTCCATTCCATACATGTATATGGGGAGGTACAAGCTCCAACTCGGTTTTACAGTGAAAACTGCAGGAACTTCAAACCGGCACTAGGAAACAGACTGAGAAAGCAGAGAAAAAGTGTCTCCTGCAACCCGTTCCCTTGGTGCTAGATGAACGAACGTCTCTCCACTTGCTCAGTTCTGAGAGACAAGTGTGTGTGAAAGCCGTCCTTCACCTAGCTTGTTGGGAACACAAAGTTTCTTTTCAGTTGCCAACTCCATTCCATACATATGTATGGGGATGTACTAGCTCCAACTCGGTTTTACAGTGAAAACTGCCGGAACTTCAAAACGGCACTAGGAAACAGACTGAGAAAGCAGAGAAAAAGTGTCCCTGCATCCCGTTCCCTTGGTGCTAGATGAACGAACTTCTCTCCACTTGATGAGTTCTGAGAGATAATTGTGTGTGAAAGCCGTTCTTCACGTAGCTTGTTGGGAACACAAAGATTCTTTTCAGTTGTAAACTCTATTCCATACATATATATGGGGAGGTACTAGCTCCAACTCGGTTTTACAGTGAAAACTGCAGGAACTTCAAACCGGCACTAGGAAACAGACTGAGAAAGCGGAGAAAAAGTGTCTCCTGCAACCCGTTCTCTTGGTGCTAGATGAACGAACGTATCTCCACTTGCTCAGTTCTGAGAGATAAATGTGTGTGAAAGCCATCCTTCACCTAGCTTGTTGGGAACACAAAGTTTCTTTTCAGTTGCAATCTCCTTTCTATACATGTATATGGGGAGGTACTAGCTCCAACTCGGTTTTACAGTGAAAACTGCAGGAACTTCAAACCGGCACTAGGAAAAAGACTGAGAAAGCAGAGAAAAAGTGTCTCTTGCAACCCGTTCCCTTGGTGCTAGATGAACGAACGTCTCTCCACTTGCTCAGTTCTGAGAGATAAGTGTGTGTGAAATCCGTCCTTCACCTAGCTTGTTGGGAACACAAAGTTTCTTTTCAGTAGCAAACTCCATTCCATACATATATATGGGGAGGTACTAGCTCCAACTCGGTTTTACAGTGAAAACTGCAGGAACTTCAAACCGGCACTAGGAAACAGAATGAGAAAGCAGAGAAAAAGTGTCTCCTGCAACCCGTTCCCTTGGTGCTAAATGAACGAACGTCTCTCCACTTGCTCAGTTCTGAGAGATAAGTGTGTGTGAAAGCCGTCCTTCATGTAGCTTGTTGGAAACACAAAGATTCTTTTCAGTTGTAAACTCCATTCCATACATATATATGGGGAGGTACTAGCTCCAACTCGGTTTTAAAGTGAAAACTGCAGGAACTTCAAACCGGCACTAGGAAACAGACTGAGAAAGCAGAGAAAAAGTATCTCCTGCAACCCGTTTCCTTGGTGCTAGATGAACGAACGTCTCTCCACTTGCTCAGTTCTGAGAGATAAGTGTGTGTGAAAGCCGTCCTTCACCTAGCTTGTTGGGAACACAAAGTTTCTTTTCAGTTGCAAACTCCATTCCATACATATATATGGGGAGGTACTAGCTCCAACTCGGTTTTAAAGTGAAAACTGCAGGAACTTCAAACCGGCACTAGGAAACAGAATGAGAAAGCAGAGAAAAAGTGTCTCCTGCAACCCGTTCCCTTGGTGCTAAATGAACGAACGTCTCTCCACTTGCTCAGTTCTGAGAGATAAGTGTGTGTGAAAGCCGTCCTTCATGTAGCTTGTTGGAAACACAAAGATTCTTTTCAGTTGTAAACTCCATTCCATACATATATATGGGGAGGTACTAGCTCCAACTCGGTTTTAAAGTGAAAACTGCAGGAACTTCATACCGGCACTAGGAAACAGTCTGAGAAACAGAGAAAAAGTATCTCCTGCAACCCGTTTCCTTGGTGCTAGATGAACGAACGTCTCTCCACTTGCTCAGTTCTGAGAGATAAGTGTGTGTGAAAGCCGTCCTTCACCTAGCTTGTTGGGAACACAAAGTTTCTTTTCAGTTGCAAACCCCATTCCATACATATATATGGGGATGTACTAGCTCCAACTCGGTTTTACAGTGAAAACTGCAGGAACTTCAAAACGGCACTAGGAAACAGACTGAGAAAGCAGAGAAAAAGTGTCCCTGCATCCCGTTCCCTTGGTGCTAAATGAACGAACGTCTCTCCACTTGCTCAGTTCTGAGAGATAAGTGTGTGTGAAAGCCGTCCTTCACCTAGCTTGTTGGGAACACAAAGTTTCTTTTCAGTTGCAAACCCCATTCCATACATATATATGGGGATGTACTAGCTCCAACTCGGTTTTACAGTGAAAACTGCAGGAACTTCAAAACGGCACTAGGAAACAGACTGAGAAAGCAGAGAAAAAGTGTCCCTGCATCCCGTTCCCTTGGTGCTAGATGAACGAACTTCTCTCCACTTGTTGAGTTCCGAGAGATAAGTGTGTGTGAAAGCCGTCCTTCACCTAGCTTGTTGGGAACACAAAGTTTCTTTTTTGTTGCAAACCCCATTCCATACATATATATGTGGAGGTACTAGCTCCAACTCGGTTTTACAGTGAAAACTGCAGGAACTTCAAACCGGCACTAGGAAACAGACTGAGAAAGCAGAGAAAAAGTGTCTCCTGCAACCCGTTCACTTGGTGCTAGATGAACGAACGTCTCTCCACTTGCTCAGTTCTGAGAGATAAGTGTGTGTGAAAGCCGTCCTTCACGTAGCTTATTGGGAACACAAAGATTCTTTTCAGTTGCAAACTCCATTCCATACATATATATGGGGAGGTAATAGTTCCAACTCGGTTTTACAGTGAAAACTGCAGGATCTTCAAACCGGCACTAGGAAAAAGACTGAGAAAGCACAGAAAAGTGTCACCTGCAACCCTTTCCCTTGGTGCTAGATGAACGAACGTCTCTCCACTTGCTCAGTTCTGAGAGATATGTGTGTGTGAAAGCCGTCCTTCACGTAGCTTGTTGGGAACACAAAGATTCTTTTCAGTTGTAAACTCCATTCCATACATATATATGGGGAGGTACTAACTCCAACTCGGTTTTACAGTGAAAACTGCAGGAACTTCAAACCGGCACTAGGAAACAGACTGAGAAAGCACAGAAAAAGTGTCTCCTGCAACCCGTTCCCTTAGTGCTAGATGAACGAACGTCTCTCCACTTGCTCAGTTCTGAGAGTTAAGAGTGTGTGAAAGCCGTCCTTCACCTAGCTTGTTGGGAACACAAAGTTTCTTTTCAGTTGCAAACTCCATTCCATACATATATATGGGGAGGTACTAGCTCCAACTCGGTTTTACAGTGAAAACTGCAGGAACTTCAAAACGGCTCTAGGAAACAGACTGAGAAAGCAGAGAAAAGTGTCCCTGCATCCCGTTCCCTTGGTGCTAGATGAACGAACTTCTCTCCACTTGCTGAGTTCCGAGAGATAAGTGTGTGTGAAAGCCGTCCTTCACCTAGCTTGTTGGGAACACAAAGTTTCTTTTTTGTTGCAAACCCCATTCCATACATATATATGGGGAGGTACTAGCTCCAACTAGGTTTTACAGTGAAAACTGCAGGAACTTCAAACCGGCACTAGAAAACAGACTGAGAAAGCAGAGAAAAAGTGTCTCCTGCATCCGGTTCCCTTGGTGCTAGATGAACGAACGTCTCTCCACTTGCTCAGTTCTGAGAGATAAGTGTGTGTGAAAGCAGTCCTTCACCTAGCTTGTTGGGAACACAAAGTTTCTTTTCAGTTGCAAACTCCATTCCATACATGTATATGGGGAGGTACTAGCTCCAACTCCGTTTTACAATGAAAACTGCAGGAACTTCAAACCGGCACTAGGAAACAGAATGAGAAAGCAGAGAAAAAGTGTCTCCTGCAACCCGTTCCCTTGGTGCTAGATGAACGAACGTCTCTCCACTTGCTCAGTTCCGAGAGATAAGTGTGTGTGAAAGCCGTCCTTCACGTAGCTTGTTGGGAACACAAAGATTCTTTTCAGTTTTAAACTCCATTCCATACATATATATGGGGAGGTACTAGCTCCAACTCGGTTTTACAGTGAAAACTGCAGGAACTTCAAACCGGCACTAGGAAACAGACTGAGAAAGCAGAGAAAAAGTGTCTCCTGCAACCCGTTCCCTTGGTGCTACATGAACGAACGTCTCTCCACTTGCTCAGTTCTGAGAGATAAGTGTGTGTGAAAGCCGTCCTTCACCTAGCTTGTTGGGAACACAAAGTTTCTTTTCAGTTGCAAACTACATTCCATACATATATATGGGGAGGTACTAGCTCCAACTCGGTTTTACAGTGAAAACTGCAGGAACTTCAAACCGGCACTAGGAAACAGACTGAGAAAGCAGAGAAAAAGTGTCTCCTGCAACCCGTTCCCTTGGTGCTACATGAACGAACGTCTCTCCACTTGCTCAGTTCTGAGAGATAAGTGTGTGTGAAAGCCGTCCTTCACCTAGCTTGTTGGGAACACAAAGTTTCTTTTCAGTTGCAAACTACATTCCATACATATATATGGGGAGGTACAAGCTCCAACTCGGTTTTACAGTGAAAACTGCAGGAAATTCAAACCGGCACTACGAAACAGACTGAGAAAGCCGAGAAAAAGTGTCTCCTGCAACCCATTCCCTTGGTGCTAGATGAACGAACGTCTCTCCACTTGCTCAGTTCTGAGAGATAAGTGTGTGTGAAAGCCGTCCTTCACATAGCTTGTTGGGAACACAAAGTTTCTTTTTTGTTGCAAACCAAATTTCATACATATATATGGGGAGGTACTAGCTCCAACTCGGTTTTACAGTGAAAACTGCAGGAACTTCAAACCGGCACTAGGAAACAGACTGAGAAAGCAGAGAAAAAGTGTCCCTGCATACCGTTCCCTTGGTCCTAGATGAACGAACGTCTCTCCACTTGCTGAGTTCCGAGAGATAAGTGTGTGTGTAAGCCGTCCTTATCCTAGACTGTTGGGAACACAAAGTTTCTTTTCGTTGCAAACCGCATTCCATAAATATATATGGGGAGGTACTAGCTCCAACTCGGTTTTACAGTGAAAACTGCAGGAACTTCAAACCGGCACTAGGAAACAGACTGAGAAAGCAGAGAAAAAGTGTCCCTGCATACCGTTCCCTTGGTCCTAGATGAACGAACGTCTCTCCACTTGCTGAGTTCCGAGAGATAAGTGTGTGTGTAAGCCGTCCTTATCCTAGCCTGTTGGGAACACAAAGTTTCTTTTCGTTGCAAACCCCATTCCATAAATAAATATGGGGAGGTACTAGCTCCAACTCGGTTTTACAGTGAAAACTGCAGGAACTTCAAACCGGCACTAGGAAACAGACTGAGAAAGCAGAGAAAATGTGTCACCTGCATCCCGTTCCCTTGGTGCTAGATGAACGAACGTCTCTCCACTTGCTCAGTTCTGAGAGATAAGTGTGTGTGAAAGCCGTCCTTCACCTAGCTTGTTGGGAACACAAAGTTTCTTTTCAGTTGCAAACTCCATTCCATACATATATATGGGGAGGTAATAGTTCCAACTCGGTTTTACAGTGAAAACTGCAGGATCTTCAAACCGGCACTAGGAAAAAGACTGAGAAAGCAGAGAAAAGTGTCTCCTGCAACCCTTTCCCTGGTGCTAGATGAACGAACGTCTCTCCACTTGCTCAGTTCTGAGAGATAAGTGTGTGTGAAAGCCGTCCTTCACGTAGCTTATTGGGAACACAAAGATTCTTTTCAGTTGTAAACTCCATTCCATACATATATATGGGGAGGTACTAGCTCCAACTCGGTTTTACAGTGAAAACTGCAGGAACTTCAAACCGGCACTAGGAAAAAGACTGAGAAAGCACAGAAAAATTGTCTCCTGCAACCCTTTCCCTTGGTGCTAGATGAACGAACGTCTCTCCACTTGCTCAGTTCTGAGAGATATGTGTGTGTGAAAGCCGTCCTTCACGTAGCTTGTTGGGAACACAAAGATTCTTTTCAGTTGTAAACTCCATTCCATACATATATATGGGGAGGTACTAACTCCAACTCGGTTTTACAGTGAAAACTGCAGGAACTTCAAACCGGCACTAGGAAACAGACTGAGAAAGCACAGAAAAAGTGTCTCCTGCAACCCGTTCCCTTAGTGCTAGATGAACGAACGTCTCTCCACTTGCTCAGTTCTGAGAGTTAAGAGTGTGTGAAAGCCGTCCTTCACCTAGCTTGTTGGGAACACAAAGTTTCTTTTCAGTTGCTAACTCCATTCCATACATATATATGGGGAGGTACTAGCTCCAACTCGGTTTTACAGTGAAAACTGCAGGAACTTCAAAACGGCTCTAGGAAACAGACTGAGAAAGCAGAGAAAAGTGTCCCTGCATCCCGTTCCCTTGGTGCTAGATGAACGAACTTCTCTCCACTTGCTGAGTTCCGAGAGATAAGTGTGTGTGAAAGCCGTCCTTCACCTAGCTTGTTGGGAACACAAAGTTTCTTTTTTGTTGCAAACCCCATTCCATACATATATATGGGGAGGTACTAGCTCCAACTCGGTTTTACAGTGAAAACTGCAGGAACTTCAAACCGGCACTAGAAAACAGACTGAGAAAGCAGAGAAAAAGTGTCTCCTGCATCCGGTTCCCTTGGTGCTAGATGAACGAACGTCTCTCCACTTGCTCAGTTCTGAGAGATAAGTGTGTGTGAAAGCAGTCCTTCACCTAGCTTGTTGGGAACACAAAGTTTCTTTTCAGTTGCAAACTCCATTCCATACATGTATATGGGGAGGTACTAGCTCCAACTCCGTTTTACAATGAAAACTGCAGGAACTTCAAACCGGCACTAGGAAACAGAATGAGAAAGCAGAGAAAAAGTGTCTCCTGCAACCCGTTCCCTTGGTGCTAGATGAACGAACGTCTCTCCACTTGCTCAGTTCCGAGAGATAAGTGTGTGTGAAAGCCGTCCTTCACGTAGCTTGTTGGGAACACAAAGATTCTTTTCAGTTTTAAACTCCATTCCATACATATATATGGGGAGGTACTAGCTCCAACTCGGTTTTACAGTGAAAACTGCAGGAACTTCAAACCGGCACTAGGAAACAGACTGAGAAAGCAGAGAAAAAGTGTCTCCTGCAACCCGTTCCCTTGGTGCTACATGAACGAACGTCTCTCCACTTGCTCAGTTCTGAGAGATAAGTGTGTGTGAAAGCCGTCCTTCACCTAGCTTGTTGGGAACACAAAGTTTCTTTTCAGTTGCAAACTACATTCCATACATATATACGGGGAGGTACAAGCTCCAACTCGGTTTTACAGTGAAAACTGCAGGAAATTCAAACCGGCACTACGAAACAGAATGAGAAAGCCGAGAAAAAGTGTCTCCTGCAACCCATTCCCTTGGTGCTAGATGAACGAACGTCTCTCCACTTGCTGAGTTCCGAGAGATAAGTGTGTGTGTAAGCCGTCCTTATCCTAGCCTGTTGGGAACACAAAGTTTCTTTTCGTTGCAAACCCCATTCCATAAATATATATGGGGAGGTACTAGCTCCAACTCGGTTTTACAGTGAAAACTGCAGGAACTTCAAACCGGCACTAGGAAACAGACTGAGAAAGCAGAGAAAAAGTGTCCCTGCATACCGTTCCCTTGGTCCTAGATGAACGAACGTCTCTCCACTTGCTGAGTTCCGAGAGATAAGTGTGTGTGTAAGCCGTCCTTATCCTAGCCTGTTGGGAACACAAAGTTTCTTTTCGTTGCAAACCCCATTCCATAAATAAATATGGGGAGGTACTAGCTCCAACTCGGTTTTACAGTGAAAACTGCAGGAACTTCAAAACGGCACTAGGAAACAGACTGAGAAAGCAGAGAAAATGTGTCACCTGCATCCCGTTCCCTTGGTGCTAGATGAACGAACGTCTCTCCACTTGCTCAGTTCTGAGAGATAAGTGTGTGTGAAAGCCGTCCTTCACCTAGCTTGTTGGGAACAGAAAGTTTCTTTTCAGATGCAAACTCCATTCCATACATATATATGGGGAGGTACTAGCTCCAACTCGGTTTTACAGTGAAAACTGCAGGAACTTCAAACCGGCACTAGGAAGCAGACTGAGAAAGCAGAGAAAAAGTGTCTCTAGCAACACGTTCCCTTGGTGCTAGATGAACGAACGTCTCTCCACTTGCTCAGTTCTGAGAGATAAGTGTGTGTGAAAGCAGTCCTTCACCTAGCTTGTTGGGAACACAAAGTTTCTTTTCAGTTGCAAACTCCATTCCATACATGTATATGGGGAGGTACTAGCTCCAACTCCGTTTTACAATGAAAACTGCAGGAACTTCAAACCGGCACTAGGAAAAAGACTGAGAAAGAAGAGAAAAAGTGTCTCCTGCAACCCGTTCCCTAGGTGCTAGATGAACGAACGTCTCTCCACTTGCTCAGTTCCGAGAGATAAGTGTGTGTGAAAGCTGTCCTTCACCTTGCTTGTTGGGAACACAAAGTTTCTTTTCTGTTGCCAACTCCATTCCATACATATATATGGGGATGTACTTGCACCAACTCGGTTTTACAGTGAAAACTGCAGGAACATCAAAACGGCACTAGGAAACAGACTGAGAAAGCAGAGAAAAAGTGTCCCTGCATACCGTTCCCTTGGTCCAGATGAACGAACGTCTCTCCACTTGCTGAGTTCCGAGAGATAAGTGTGTGTGTAAGCCGTCCTTATCCTAGCCTGTTGGGAACACAAAGTTTCTTTTTGTTGCAAACACCATTCCTAAAATATATATGGGGAGGTACTAGCTCCAACTCGGTTTTACAGTGAAAACTGCAGGAACTTCAAACCGGCACTAGGAAACAGACTGAGAAAGCAGAGAAAAAGTGTAACCTGCATCCCGTTCCCTTGGTGCTAGATGAACGAACGTCTCTCCACTTGCTCAGTTCTGAGAGATAAGTGTGTGTGAAAGCAGTCCTTCACCTAGCTTGTTGGGAACACAAAGTTTCTTTTCAGTTGCAAACTCCATTCCATACATGTATATGGGGAAGTACAACTCCAACTCCGTTTTACAGTGAAAATTGCAGGAACTTCAAACCGGCACTAGGAAACAGACTGAGAAAGCAGAGAAAAAGTGTCTCCTGCATCCCGTTCCCTTGGTGCTAGATGAAAGAAAGTCTCTCCACTTGCTCAGTTCTGAGAGATAAGTGTGTGTGAAAGCATTCCTTCACATAGCTTGTTGGGAACACAAAGTTTCTTTTCAATTGCAAACTCCATTCCATACATGTATATGGGGAGGTACTAGCTCCAACTCCGTTTTACAGTGGAAACTGCAGGAACTTCAAACCGGCACTAGGAAACAGACTGAGAAAGCAGAGAAAAAGTGTCTCCTGCAACCCGTTCCCTTGGTGCTACATGAACGAACGTCTCTCCACTTGCTCAGTTCTGAGAGATAAGTGTGTGTGAAAGCCGTCCTTCACCTAGCTTGTTGGGAACACAAAGTTTCTTTTCAGTTGCAAACTCCATTCCATACATATATATGGGGAGGTACAAGCTCCAACTCGGTTTTACAGTGAAAACTGCAGGAATTTCAAACCGGCACTAGGAAACAGACTGAGAAAGCAGAGAAAAAGTGTCTCCTGCAACCCGTTCCCTTGGTGCTAGATGAACGAACGTCTCTCCACTTGCTCAGTTCTGAGAGATAAGTGTGTGTGAAAGCCGTTCTTCACCTAGCTTGTTGGGAACACAAAGTTTCTTTTCAGTTGCAAACTCCATTCCATACATATATATGGGGAGGTACTAGCTCCAACTCGGTTTTTCAGTGAAAACTGCAGGAACTTCAAACCGGCACTAGGAAAGAGTCTGAGAAAGCAGAGAAAAAGTTTCCCTGCATCCCGTTCCCTTGGTCCTAGATGAACGAACGTCTCTCCACTTGCTGAGTTCCGAGAGATAAGTGTGTGTGTAAGCCGTCCTTATCCTAGCCTGTTGGGAACACAAAGTTTCTTTTTTGTTGCAAACCCCATTCCATAAATATATATGGGGAGGTACCAGCTCCAACTCGGTTTTACAGTGAAAACTGCAGGAACTTCGAACCGGCACTAGGAAACAGACTGAGAAAGCAGAGAAAAAGTGTCTCCTGCATCCCGTTCCCTTGGTGCTAGATGAACGAACGTCTCTCCACTTGCTCAGTTCTGAGAGATAAGTGTGTGTGAAAGCAGTCCTTCACCTAGCTTGTTGGGAACACAAAGTTTCTTTTCAGTTGCAAACTCCATTCCATACATGTATATGGGGAAGTACAACTCCAACTCCGTTTTACAGTGAAAACTGCAGGAACTTCAAACCGGCACTAGGAAACAGACTGAGAAAGCAGAGAAAGAGTGTCTCCTGCAACCCGTTCCGTTGTTGCTAGATGAACGAACGTCTCTCCACTTGCTCAGTTCTGAGAGATAAGTGTGTGTGAAAGCAGTCCTTCACCTAGCTTGTTGGGAACACAAAGTTTCTTTTCAGTTGCAAACTCCATTCCATACATATATATGGGAAGGTACTAGCTCCAATTCAGTTTTACAGTGAAAACTGCAGGAACTTCAAACCGGCACTAGGAAACAGACTGAGAAAGCAGAGAAAAAGTTTCTCCTGCAATCCGTTCCCTTGGTGCTAGATGAACGAAAGTCTCTCCACTTGCTCAGTTCTGAGAGATAAGTGTGTGTGAAAGCCGTCCTTCACCTAGCTTGTTGGGAACACAAAGTTTCTTTTCAGTTGCCAACTCCATTCCATACATATGTATGGGGATGTACTAGCTCCAACTCGGTTTTACAGTGAAAACTGCCGGAACTTCAAAACGGCACTAGGAAACAGACTGAGGAAGCAGAGAAAAAGTGTCCCTGCATCCCATTCCCTTGGTGCTAGATGAACGAACGTCTCTCCACTTGCTCAGTTCTGAGAGATAAATGTGTGTGAAAGCCATCCTTCACCTAGCTTGTTGGGAACACAAAGTTTCTTTTCAGTTGCAAACTCCATTCCATACATGTATATGGGGAGGTACTAGCTCCAACTCGGTTTTACAGTGAAAACTGCAGGAACTTCAAACCGGCACTAGGAAACAGACTGAGAAAGCAGAGAAAAAGTGTCTCTTGCAACCCGTTCCCTTGGTGCTAGATGAACGATCGTCTCCCCACTTGCTCAGTTCTGAGAGATAAGTGTGTGTGAAAGCCGTCCTTCACCTAGCTTGTTGGGAACACAAAGTTTCTTTTCAGTTGCAAACTCCATTCCATACATATATATGGGGAGGTACTAGCTCCAACTCGGTTTTACAGTGAAAACTGCAGGAACTTCAAACCGGCACTAGGAAACAGATTGAGAAAGCAGAGAAAAAGTGTCTCCTGCAACCCGTTCCCTTGGTGCTAAATGAACGAACGTCTCTCCACTTGCTCAGTTCTGAGAGATAAGTGTGTGTGAAAGCCGTCCTTCACCTAGCTTGTTGGGAACACAAAGACTCTTTTCAGTTGTAAATTCCATTCCATACATATATATGGGGAGGTACAAGCTCCAACTCGGTTTTACAGTGAAAATTGCAGGAACTTCAAACCGGTACTAGGAAACAGACTGAGGAAACAGAGGAAAAGTGTCTCCTGCAACCCGTTTCATTGGTGCTAGATGAACGAACGTCTCTCCACTTGCTCAGTTCTGAGAGATAAGTGTGTGTGAAAGCCGTCCTTCACCTAGCTTGTTGGGAACACAAAGTTTCTTTTCAGTTGCAAACTCCATTCCATACATATATATGGGGAGGTACTAGCTCCAACTCGGTTTTACAGTGAAATCTGCAGGAACTTCAAAACGGCACTAGGAAACAGACTGAGAAAGCAGAGAAAAAGTGTCCCTGCATCCCATTCCATTGGTGCTAGATGAACGAACTTCTCTCCACTTGCTGAGTTCCGAGAGATACGTGTGTGTGAAAGCCGTCCTTCACCTAGCTTGTTGGGAACACAAAGTTTCTTTTTTGTTGCCAACCCAATTCCATACATATATATGGGGAGGTACTAGCTCCAACTCGGTTTTACAGTGAAAACTGCAGGAACTTCAAACCGGCACTAGGAAACAGACTGAGAAAGCAGAGAAAAAGTGTCTCCTGCAACCCGTTCACTTGGTGCTAGATGAATGAACGTCTCTCCACTTGCTCAGTTCTGAGAGATAAGTGTGTGTGAAAGCCGTCCTTCACATAGCTTGTTGGGAACACAAAGTTTCTATTCAGTTGCAAACTCCATTCCATACATATAAATGGGGAGGTACTAGCTCCAACTCGGTTTTTCAGTGAAAACTGCAGGAACTTCAAACCGGCACTAGGAAACAGACTGAGAAAGCAGGGAAAAAGTGTCTCCTGCAACCCGTTCCCTTGGTGCTAGATGAACGAACGTCTCTCCACTTGCTCAGTTCTGGGAGATAAGTGTGTGTGAAAGCCGTCCTTCACCTAGCTTGTTGGGAACACAAAGTTTCTTTTCAGTTGCAAACTCCATTCCATACATATATATGGGGAGGTACTAGCTCCTACTCGGTTTTTCAGTGAAAACTGCAGGAACTTCAAACCGGCACTAGGAAAAAGACTGAGAAAGCAGAGAAAAAGTGTCTCCTGCAACCCGTTCCCTTGGTGCTAGATGAACGAACGTCTCTCCACTTGCTCAGTTCTGAGAGATAAGTGTGTGTGAAAGCCGTCCTTCACCTAGCTTGTTGGGAACAGAAAGTTTCTTTTCAGATGCAAACTCCATTCCATACATATATATGGGGAGGTACTAGCTCCAACTCGGTTTTACAGTGAAAACTGCAGGAACTTCAAACCGGCACTAGGAAGCAGACTGAGAAAGCAGAGAAAAAGTTTCTCTAGCAACACGTTCCCTTGGTGCTAGATGAACGAACGTCTCTCCACTTGCTCAGTTCTGAGAGATAAGTGTGTGTGAAAGCAGTCCTTCACCTAGCTTGTTGGGAACACAAAGTTTCTTTTCAGTTGCAAACTCCATTCCATACATGTATATGGGGAGGTACTAGCTCCAACTCCGTTTTACAATGAAAACTGCAGGAACTTCAAACCGGCACTAGGAAAAAGACTGAGAAAGAAGAGAAAAAGTGTCTCCTGCAACCCGTTCCCTAGGTGCTAGATGAACGAACGTCTCTCCACTTGCTCAGTTCCGAGAGATAAGTGTGTGTGAAAGCTGTCCTTCACCTTGCTTGTTGGGAACACAAAGTTTCTTTTCTGTTGCCAACTCCATTCCATACATATATATGGGGATGTACTTGCACCAACTCGGTTTTACAGTGAAAACTGCAGGAACATCAAAACGGCACTAGGAAACAGACTGAGAAAGCAGAGAAAAAGTGTCCCTGCATACCGTTCCCTTGGTCCTAGATGAACGAACGTCTCTCCACTTGCTGAGTTCCGAGAGATAAGTGTGTGTGTAAGCCGTCCTTATCCTAGCCTGTTGGGAACACAAAGTTTCTTTTTGTTGCAAACACCATTCCTTAAATATATATGGGGAGGTACTAGCTCCAACTCGGTTTTACAGTGAAAACTGCAGGAACTTCAAACCGGCACTAGGAAACAGACTGAGAAAGCAGAGAAAAAGTGTAACCTGCATCCCGTTCCCTTGGTGCTAGATGAACGAACGTCTCTCCACTTGCTCAGTTCTGAGAGATAAGTGTGTGTGAAAGCAGTCCTTCACCTAGCTTGTTGGGAACACAAAGTTTCTTTTCAGTTGCAAACTCCATTCCATACATGTATATGGGGAAGTACAACTCCAACTCCGTTTTACAGGGAAAATTGCAGGAACTTCAAACCGGCACTAGGAAACAGACTGAGAAAGCAGAGAAAAAGTGTCTCCTGCATCCTGTTCCCTTGGTGCTAGATGAAAGAAAGTCTCTCCACTTGCTCAGTTCTGAGAGATAAGTGTGTGTGAAAGCATTCCTTCACATAGCTTGTTGGGAACACAAAGTTTCTTTTCAATTGCAAACTCCATTCCATACATGTATATGGGGAGGTACTAGCTCCAACTCCGTTTTACAGTGGAAACTGCAGGAACTTCAAACCGGCACTAGGAAACAGACTGAGAAAGCAGAGAAAAAGTGTCTCCTGCAACCCGTTCCCTTGGTGCTAGATGAACGAACGTCTCTCCACTTGCTCAGTTCTGAGAGATAATTGTGTGTGAAAGCTGTCCTTCACCTAGCTTGTTGGGAACACAAAGTTTCTTTTCAGTTGCAAACTCCATTCCATACATATATATGGGGAGGTACTAGCTCGAACTCGGTTTTACAGTGAAAACTGCAGGAACTTCAAACCGGCACTAGGAAACAGACTGAGAAAGCAGAGAAAAAGTGTCTCCTGCATCCCGTTCCCTTGGTGCTAGATGAACGAACGTCTCTCCACTTGCTCAGTTCTGAGAGATAAGTGTGTGTGAAAGCCGTCCTTCACCTAGCTTGTTGGGAACACAAAGTTTCATTTCAGTTGCAAACTCCATTCCATACATATATATGGGGAGGTACTAGCTCCAACTCGGTTTTTCAGTGAAAACTGCAGGAACTTCAAACCGGCACTAGGAAACAGACTGAGAAAGCAGAGAAAAAGTGTCCCTGCATTCCGTTCCCTTGGTCATAGATGAACGAACATCTCTCCACTTGCTGAGTTCCGAGAGATAAGTGTGTGTGTAAGCCGTCCTTATCCTAGCCTGTTGGGAACACAAAGTTTCTTTTTTGTTGCAAACCCCATTCCATAAATATATATGGGGAGGTACTAGCTCCAACTCGGTTTTACAGTGAAAACTGCAGGAACTTCGAACCGGCACTAGGAAACAGACTGAGAAAGCAGAGAAAAATTGTCTCCTGAATCCCGTTCCCTTGGTGCTAGATGAACGAACGTCTCTCCACTTGCTCAGTTCTGAGAGATAAGTGTGTGTGAAAGCAGTCCTTCAACTAGCTTGTTGGGAACACAAAGTTTCTTTTCAGTTGCAAACTCCATTCCATACATGTATATGGGGAAGTACAACTCCAACTCCGTTTTACAGTGAAAACTGCAGGAACTTCAAACCGGCACTAGGAAACAGACTGAGAAAGCAGAGAAAAAGTGTCTCCTGCATATCGTTCCCGTGGTGCTAGATGAACGAACGTCTCTCCACTTGCTCAGTTCTGAGAGATAAGTGTGTGTGAAAGCAGTCCTTCACATAGCTTGTTGGGAACACAAAGTTTCTTTTCAGTTGCAAACTCCATTCCATACTTATATATGGGGAGGTACTAGCTCCAAATCGGTTTTACAGTGAAAACTGCAGGAACTTCAAACCGGCACTAGGAAACAGACTGAGAAAGCAAAAAAAAGTGTGTCCTGCAACCCGTTCTCTTGGTGCTAGATGAACGAACGTCTCTCCACTTGCTCAGTTCTGAGAGATAAATGGGTGTGAAAGCCATCCTTCACCTAGCTTGTTGGGAACACAAAGTTTCTTTTCAGTTGCAAACTCCATTCCATACATGTATATTGGGAGGTACTAGCTCCAACTCGGTTTTACAGTGAAAACTGCAGGAACTTCAAACCGGCACTAGGAAACAGACTGAGAAAGCAGAGAAAAAGTGTCTCCTGCAACCCGTTCCCTTGGTGCTAGATGAACGAACGTCTCTCCACTTGCTCAGTTCTGAGAGACAAGTGTGTGTGAAAGCCGTCCTTCACCTAGCTTGTTGGGAACACAAAGTTTCTTTTCAGTTGCCAACTCCATTCCATACATATGTATGGGGATGTACTAGCTCCAACTCGGTTTTACAGTGAAAACTGCCGGAACTTCAAAACGGCACTAGGAAACAGACTGAGAAAGCAGAGAAAAAGTGTCCCTGCATCCCGTTCCCTTGGTGCTAGATGAACGAACTTCTCTCCACTTGCTGAGTTCTGAGAGATAATTGTGTGTGAAAGCCGTCCTTCACGTAGCTTGTTGGGAACACAAAGATTCTTTTCAGTTGTAAACTCTATTCCATACATATATATGGGGAGGTACTAGCTCCAACTCGGTTTTACAGTGAAAACTGCAGGAACTTCAAACCGGCACTAGGAAACAGACTGAGAAAGCGGAGAAAAAGTGTCTCCTGCAACCCGTTCTCTTGGTGCTAGATGAACGAACGTATCTCCACTTGCTCAGTTCTGAGAGATAAATGTGTGTGAAAGCCATCCTTCACCTAGCTTGTTGGGAACACAAAGTTTCTTTTCAGTTGCAATCTCCATTCTATACATGTATATGGGGAGGTACTAGCTCCAACACGGTTTTACAGTGAAAACTGCAGGAACTTCAAACCGGCACTAGGAAACAGACTGAGAAAGCAGAGAAAAAGTGTCACCTGCATCCCGTTCCCTTGGTGCTAGATGAACGAACGTCTCTCCACTTGCTCAGTTCTGAGAGACAAGTGTGTGTGAAAGCCGTCCTTCACCTAGCTTGTTGGGAACACAAAGTTTCTTTTCAGTTGCCAACTCCATTCCATACATATGTATGGGGATGTACTAGCTCCAACTCGGTTTTACAGTGAAAACTGCCGGAACTTCAAAACGGCACTAGGAAACAGACTGAGAAAGCAGAGAAAAAGTGTCCCTGCATCCCTTTCCCTTGGTGCTAGATGAACGAACTTCTCTCCACTTGCTGAGTTCTGAGAGATAATTGTGTGTGAAAGCCGTCCTTCACGTAGCTTGTTGGGAACACAAAGATTCTTTTCAGTTGTAAACTCTATTCCATACATATATATGGGGAGGTACTAGCTCCAACTCGGTTTTACAGTGAAAACTGCAGGAACTTCAAACCGGCACTAGGAAACAGACTGAGAAAGCGGAGAAAAAGTGTCTCCTGCAACCCGTTCTCTTGGTGCTAGATGAACGAACGTATCTCCACTTGCTCAGTTCTGAGAGATAAATGTGTGTGAAAGCCATCCTTCACCTAGCTTGTTGGGAACACAAAGTTTCTTTTCAGTTGCAATCTCCATTCTATACATGTATATGGGGAGGTACTAGCTCCAAATCGGTTTTACAGTGAAAACTGCAGGAACTTCAAACCGGCACTAGGAAACAGACTGAGAAAGCAGAGAAAAAGTGTCACCTGCATCCCGTTCCCTTGGTGCTAGATGAACGAACGTCTCTCCACTTGCTCAGTTCTGAGAGATAAGTGTGTGTGAAAGCAGTCCTTCACCTAGCTTGTTGGGAACACAAAGTTTCTTTTCAGTTGCAAACTCCATTCCATACATGTATATGGGGAAGTACAACTCCAACTACGTTTTACAGTGAAAATTGCAGGAACTTCAAACCGGCACTAGGAAACAGACTGAGAAAGCAGAGAAAAAGTGTCTCCTGCATCCCGTTCCCTTGGTGCTAGATGAAAGAAAGTCTCTCCACTTGCTCAGTTCTGAGAGATAAGTGTGTGTGAATGCATTCCTTCACATAGCTTGTTGGGAACACAAAGTTTCTTTTCAATTGCAAACTCCATTCCATACATGTATATGGGGAGGTACTAGCTCCAACTCCGTTTTACAGTGGAAACTGCAGGAACTTCAAACCGGCACTAGGAAACAGACGGAGAAAGCAGAGAAAAAGTGTCTCCTGCAACCCGTTCCCTTGGTGCTAGATGAACGAACGTCTCTCCACTTGCTCAGTTCTGAGAGATAAGTGTGTGTGAAAGCTGTCCTTCACCTAGCTTGTTGGGAACACAAAGTTTCTTTTCAGTTGCAAACTCCATTCCATACATATATATGGGGAGGTACTAGCTCCAACTCGGTTTTTCAGTGAAAACTGCATTAACTTCAAACCGGCACTAGGAAACAGACTGAGAAGCAGAGAAAAAGTGTATCCTGCAACACGTTCCCTTGGTGCTAGATGAACGAACGTCTCTCCACTTGCTCAGTTGTGAGAGAAAAGTGTGTGTGAAAGCCGTCCTTCACCTAGCTTGTTGGGAACACAAAGTTTCTTTTCAGTTGCAAACTCCATTCCATACATATATATGGGGAGGTACTAGCTCCAACTCGGTTTTACAGTGAAAACTGCAGGAACTTCAAAACGGCACTAGGAAACAGACTGAGAAAGCAGAGAAAAAGTGTCCCTGCATCCCGTTCCCTTGGTCCTAGATGAACGAACGTCTCTCCACTTGCTGAGTTCCGAGAGATAAGTGTGTGTGTAAGCCGTCCTTATCCTAGCCTGTTGGGAACACAAAGTTTCTTTTTTGTTGCAAACCCCATTCCATAAATATATATGGGGAGGTACTAGCTCCAACTCGGTTTTACAGTGAAAACTGCAGGAACTTCGAACCGGCACTAGGAAACAGACTGAGAAAGCAGAGAAAAAGTGTCTCCTGCATCCCGTTCCCTTGGTGCTAGATGAACGAACGTCTCTCCACTTGCTCAGTTCTGAGAGATAAGTGTGTGTGAAAGCAGTCCTTCACCTAGCTTGTTGGGAACACAAAGTTTCTTTTCAGTTGCAAACTCCATTCCATACATGTATATGGGGAAGTACAACTCCAACTCCGTTTTACAGTGAAAACTGCAGGAACTTCAAACCGGCACTAGGAAACAGACTGAGAAAGCAGAGAAAAAGTGTCTCCTGCATATCGTTCCCGTGGTGCTAGATGAACGAACGTCTCTCCACTTGCTCAGTTCTGAGAGATAAGTGTGTGTGAAAGCAGTCCTTCACCTAGCTTGTTCTGAACACAAAGTTTCTTTTCAGTTGCAAACTCCATTCCATACATATATATGGGTAGGTTCTAGCTCCAACTCGGTTTTACAGTGAAAACTGCAGGAACTTCAAACCGGCACTAGGAAACAGACTGAGAAAGCAGAAAAAAAGTGTGTCCTGCAACCCGTTCTCTTGGTGCTAGATGAACGAACGTCTCTCCACTTGCTCAGTTCTGAGAGATAAAAGTGTGTGAAAGCCATCCTTCACCTAGCTTGTTGGGAACACAAAGTTACTTTTCAGTTGCAAACTCCATTCCATACATGTATATGGGGAGGTACTAGCTCCAACTCGGTTTTACAGTGAAAACTGCAGGAACTTCAAACCGGCACTAGGAAACAGACTGAGAAAGCAGAGAAAAAGTGTCTCCTGCAACCCGTTCCCTTGGTGCTAGATGAACGAAAGTCTCTCCACTTGCTCAGTTCTGAGAGACAAGTGTGTGTGAAAGCCGTCCTTCACCTAGCTTGTTGGGAACACAAAGTTTCTTTTCAGTTGCCAACTCCATTCCATACATATGTATGGGGATGTACTAGCTCCAACTCGGTTTTACAGTGAAAACTGCCTGAACTTCAAAACGGCACTAGGAAACAGACTGAGAAAGCAGAGAAAAAGTGTCCCTGCATCCCGTTCCCTTGGTGCTAGATGAACGAACTTCTCTCCACTTGCTGAGTTCTGAGAGATAATTGTGTGTGAAAGCCGTCCTTCACGAAGCTTGTTGGGAACACAAAGATTCTTTTCAGTTGTAAACTCTATTCCATACATATATATGGGGAGGTACTAGCTCCAACTCGGTTTTACAGTGAAAACTGCAGGAACTTCAAACCGGCACTAGGAAACAGACTGAGAAAGCGGAGAAAAAGTGTCTCCTGCAACCCGTTCTCTTGGTGCTAGATGAACGAACGTATCTCCACTTGCTCAGTTCTGAGAGATAAATGTGTGTGAAAGCCATCCTTCACCAAGCTTGTTGGGAACACAAAGTTTCTTTTCAGTTGCAATCTCCATTCTATACATGTATATGGGGAGGTACTAGCTCCAACTCGGTTTTACAGTGAAAACTGCAGGAACTTCAAACCGGCACTAGGAAAAAGACTGAGAAAGAAGAGAAAAAGTGTCTCTTGCAACCCGTTCCCTTGGTGCTAGATGAACGAACGTCTCTCCACTTGCTCAGTTCTGAGAGATAAGTGTGTGTGAAATCCGTCCTTCACCTAGCTTGTTGGGAACACAAAGTTTCTTTTCAGTAGCAAACTCCATTCCATACATATATATGGGGAGGTACTAGCTCCAACTCGGTTTTAAAGTGAAAACTGCAGGAACTTCATACCGGCACTAGGAAACAGACTGAGAAACAGAGAAAAAGTATCTCCTGCAACCCGTTTCCTTGGTGCTAAATGAACGAACGTCTCTCCACTTGCTCAGTTCTGAGAGATAAGTGTGTGTGAAAGCCGTCCTTCACCTAGCTTGTTGGGAACACAAAGTTTCTTTTCAGTTGCAAACCCCATTCCATACATATATATGGGGATGTACTAGCTCCAACTCGGTTTTACAGTGAAAACTGCAGGAACTTCAAAACGGCACTAGGAAACAGACTGAGAAAGCAGAGAAAAAGTGTCCCTGCATCCCGTTCCCTTGGTGCTAGATGAACGAACTTCTCTCCACTTGTTGAGTTCCGAGAGATAAGTGTGTGTGAAAGCCGTCCTTCACCTAGCTTGTTGGGAACACAAAGTTTCTTTTCAGTTGCAAACTCCATTCCATACATATATATGGGGGGGTACTAGCTCCAACTAGTTTTTACAGTGAAAACTGCAGGAACTTCAAACCGGCACTAGGAAACAGACTGACAAAGCAGAGAAAAAGTGTCTCCTGCAAACCGTTCACTTGGTGCTAGATGAACGAACGTCTCTCCACTTGCTCAGTTCTGAGAGATAAGTGTGTGTGAAAGCCGTCATTCACCTAGCCTGTTGGGAACACAAAGTTTCTTTTCAGTTGCAAACTCCATTCCATACATATATATGGGGAGGTAATAGTTCCAACTCGGTTTTACAGTGAAAACTGCAGGAACTTCAAAACGGCTCTAGGAAACAGACTGAGAAAGCAGAGAAAATTGTCCCTGCATCCCGTTCCCTTGGTGCTAGATGAACGAACTTCTCTCCACTTGCTGAGTTCCGAGAGATAAGTGTGTGTGAAAGCCGTCCTTCACCTAGCTTGTTGGGAACACAAAGTTTCTTTTTTGTTGCAAACCCCATTCCATACATATATATGGGGAGGTACTAGCTCTAACTCGGTTTTACAGTGAAAACTGCAGGAACTTCAAACCGGCACTAGAAAACAGACTGAGAAAGCAGAGAAAAAGTGTCTCCTGCATCCGGTTCCATTGGTGCTAGATGAACGAACGTCTCTCCACTTGCTCAGTTCTGAGAGATAAGTGTGTGTGAAAGCAGTCCTTCACCTAGCTTGTTGGGAACACAAAGTTTCTTTTCAGTTGCAAACTCCATTCCATACATGTATATGGGGAGGTACTAGCTCCAACTCCGTTTTACAATGAAAACTGCAGGAACTTCAAACCGGCACTAGGAAACAGAATGAGAAAGCAGAGAAAAAGTGTCTCCTGCAACCCGTTCCCTTGGTGCTAGATGAACGAACGTCTCTCCACTTGCTCAGTTCCGAGAGATAAGTGTGTGTGAAAGCCGTCCTTCACGTAGCTTGTTGGGAACACAAAGATTCTTTTCAGTTTTAAACTCCATTCCATACATATATATGGGGAGGTACTAGCTCCAACTCGGTTTTACAGTGAAAACTGCAGGAACTTCAAACCGGCACTAGGAAACAGACTGAGAAAGCAGAGAAAAAGTGTCTCCTGCAACCCGTTCCCTTGGTGCTACATGAACGAACGTCTCTCCACTTGCTCAGTTCTGAGAGATAAGTGTGTGTGAAAGCCGTCCTTCACCTAGCTTGTTGGGAACACAAAGTTTCTTTTCAGTTGCAAACTACATTCCATACATATATATGGGGAGGTACAAGCTCCAACTCGGTTTTACAGTGAAAACTGCAGGAAATTCAAACCGGCACTACGAAACAGACTGAGAAAGCCGAGAAAAAGTGTCTCCTGCAACCCATTCCCTTGGTGCTAGATGAACGAACGTCTCTCCACTTGCTCAGTTCTGAGAGATAAGTGTGTGTGAAAGCCGTCCTTCACATAGCTTGTTGGGAACACAAAGTTTCTTTTTTGTTGCAAACCAAATTCCATACATATATATGGGGAGGTACTAGCTCCAACTCGGTTTTACAGTGAAAACTGCAGGAACTTCAAACCGGCACTAGGAAACAGACTGAGAAAGCAGAGAAAAAGTGTCTCCTGCATCCCGTTCCCTTGGTGCTAGATGAACGAACGTCTCTCCACTTGCTCAGTTCTGAGAGATAAGTGTGTGTGAAAGCAGTCCTTCACCTAGCTTGTTGGGAACACAAAGTTTCTTTTCAGTTGCAAACTCCATTCCATACATGTATATGGGGAGGTACAAGCTCCAACTCGGTTTGACAGTGTAAACTGCAGGAACTTCAAACCGGCACTAGGAAACAGACTGAGAAAGCAGAGAAAAAGTGTCTCCTGCAACCCGTTCCCTTGGTGCTAGATGAACGAACGTCTATCCACTTACTCAGTTCTGAGAGATAAGTGTGTGTGAAAGCAGTCCTTCACCTAGCTTGTTCTGAACACAAAGTTTCTTTTCAGTTGCAAACTCCATTCCATACATATATATGGGTAGGTTCTAGCTCCAACTCGGTTTTACAGTGAAAACTGCAGGAACTTCAAACCGGCACTAGGAAACAGACTGAGAAAGCAGAAAAAAAGTGTGTCCTGCAACCCGTTCTCTTGGTGCTAGATGAACGAACGTCTCTCCACTTGCTCAGTTCTGAGAGATAAAAGTGTGTGAAAGCCATCCTTCACCTAGCTTGTTGGGAACACAAAGTTACTTTTCAGTTGCAAACTCCATTCCATACATGTATATGGGGAGGTACTAGCTCCAACTCGGTTTTACAGTGAAAACTGCAGGAACTTCAAACCGGCACTAGGAAACAGACTGAGAAAGCAGAGAAAAAGTGTCTCCTGCAACCCGTTCCCTTGGTGCTAGATGAACGAAAGTCTCTCCACTTGCTCAGTTCTGAGAGACAAGTGTGTGTGAAAGCCGTCCTTCACCTAGCTTGTTGGGAACACAAAGTTTCTTTTCAGTTGCCAACTCCATTCCATACATATGTATGGGGATGTACTAGCTCCAACTCGGTTTTACAGTGAAAACTGCCGGAACTTCAAAACGGCACTAGGAAACAGACTGAGAAAGCAGAGAAAAAGTGTCCCTGCATCCCGTTCCCTTGGTGCTAGATGAACGAACTTCTCTCCACTTGCTGAGTTCTGAGAGATAATTGTGTGTGAAAGCCGTCCTTCACGAAGCTTGTTGGGAACACAAAGATTCTTTTCAGTTGTAAACTCTATTCCATACATATATATGGGGAGGTACTAGCTCCAACTCGGTTTTACAGTGAAAACTGCAGGAACTTCAAACCGGCACTAGGAAACAGACTGAGAAAGCGGAGAAAAAGTGTCTCCTGCAACCCGTTCTCTTGGTGCTAGATGAACGAACGTATCTCCACTTGCTCAGTTCTGAGAGATAAATGTGTGTGAAAGCCATCCTTCACCAAGCTTGTTGGGAACACAAAGTTTCTTTTCAGTTGCAATCTCCATTCTATACATGTATATGGGGAGGTACTAGCTCCAACTCGGTTTTACAGTGAAAACTGCAGGAACTTCAAACCGGCACTAGGAAAAAGACTGAGAAAGAAGAGAAAAAGTGTCTCTTGCAACCCGTTCCCTTGGTGCTAGATGAACGAACGTCTCTCCACTTGCTCAGTTCTGAGAGATAAGTGTGTGTGAAATCCGTCCTTCACCTAGCTTGTTGGGAACACAAAGTTTCTTTTCAGTAGCAAACTCCATTCCATACATATATATGGGGAGGTACTAGCTCCAACTCGGTTTTACAGTGAAAACTGCAGGAACTTCAAACCGGCACTAGGAAACAGAATGAGAAAGCAGAGAAAAAGTGTCTCCTGCAACCCGTTCCCTTGGTGCTAAATGAACGAACGTCTCTCCACTTGCTCAGTTCTCAGAGATAAGTGTGTGTGAAAGCCGTCCTTCATGTAGCTTGTTGGAAACACAAAGATTCTTTTCAGTTGTAAACTCCATTCCATACATATATATGGGGAGGTACTAGCTCCAACTCGGTTTTAAAGTGAAAACTGCAGGAACTTCAAACCGGCACTAGGAAACAGACTGAGAAAGCAGAGAAAAAGTATCTCCTGCAACCCGTTTCCTTGGTGCTGGATGAACGAACGTCTCTCCACTTGCTCAGTTCTGAGAGATAAGTGTGTGTGAAAGCCGTCCTTCACCTAGCTTGTTGGGAACACAAAGTTTCTTTTCAGTTGCAAACTCCATTCCATATATATATATGGGGAGGTACTAGCTCCAACTCGGTTTTAAAGTGAAAACTGCAGGAACTTCAAACCGGCACTAGGAAACAGAATGAGAAAGCAGAGAAAAAGTGTCTCCTGCAACCCGTTCCCTTGGTGCTAAATGAACGAACGTCTCTCCACTTGCTCAGTTCTGAGAGATAAGTGTGTGTGAAAGCCGTCCTTCATGTAGCTTGATGGAAACACAAAGATTCTTTTCAGTTGTAAACTCCATTCCATACATATATATGGGGAGGTACTAGCTCCAACTCGGTTTTAAAGTGAAAACTGCAGGAACTTCATACCGGCACTAGGAAACAGACTGAGAAACAGAGAAAAAGTATCTCCTGCAACCCGTTTCCTTGGTGCTAAATGAACGAACGTCTCTCCACTTGCTCAGTTCTGAGAGATAAGTGTGTGTGAAAGCCGTCCTTCACCTAGCTTGTTGGGAACACAAAGTTTCTTTTCAGTTGCAAACCCCATTCCATACATATATATGGGGATGTACTAGCTCCAACTCGGTTTTACAGTGAAAACTGCAGGAACTTCAAAACGGCACTAGGAAACAGACTGAGAAAGCAGAGAAAAAGTGTCCCTGCATCCCGTTCCCTTGGTGCTAGATGAACGAACTTCTCTCCACTTGTTGAGTTCCGAGAGATAAGTGTGTGTGAAAGCCGTCCTTCACCTAGCTTGTTGGGAACACAAAGTTTCTTTTCAGTTGCAAACTCCATTCCATACATATATATGGGGAGGTACTAGCTCCAACTCGGTTTTACAGTGAAAACTGCAGGAACTTCAAACCGGCACTAGGAAACAGACTGAGAAAGCAGAGAAAAAGTGTCTCCTGCATCCCGTTCCCTTGGTGCTAGATGAACGAACGTCTCTCCACTTGCTCAGTTCTGAGAGATAAGTGTGTGTGAAAGCCGTCCTTCACCTAGCTTGTTGGGAACACAAAGTTTCATTTCAGTTGCAAACTCCATTCCATACATATATATGGGGAGGTACTAGCTCCAACTCGGTTTTTCAGTGAAAACTGCAGGAACTTCAAACCGGCACTAGGAAACAGACTGAGAAAGCAGAGAAAAAGTGTCCCTGCATTCCGTTCCCTTGGTCATAGATGAACGAACATCTCTCCACTTGCTGAGTTCCGAGAGATAAGTGTGTGTGTAAGCCGTCCTTATCCTAGCCTGTTGGGAACACAAAGTTTCTTTTTTGTTGCAAACCCCATTCCATAAATATATATGGGGAGGTACTAGCTCCAACTCGGTTTTACAGTGAAAACTGCAGGAACTTCGAACCGGCACTAGGAAACAGACTGAGAAAGCAGAGAAAAATTGTCTCCTGAATCCCGTTCCCTTGGTGCTAGATGAACGAACGTCTCTCCACTTGCTCAGTTCTGAGAGATAAGTGTGTGTGAAAGCAGTCCTTCAACTAGCTTGTTGGGAACACAAAGTTTCTTTTCAGTTGCAAACTCCATTCCATACATGTATATGGGGAAGTACAACTCCAACTCCGTTTTACAGTGAAAACTGCAGGAACTTCAAACCGGCACTAGGAAACAGACTGAGAAAGCAGAGAAAAAGTGTCTCCTGCATATCGTTCCCGTGGTGCTAGATGAACGAACGTCTCTCCACTTGCTCAGTTCTGAGAGATAAGTGTGTGTGAAAGCAGTCCTTCACATAGCTTGTTGGGAACACAAAGTTTCTTTTCAGTTGCAAACTCCATTCCATACTTATATATGGGGAGGTACTAGCTCCAAATCGGTTTTACAGTGAAAACTGCAGGAACTTCAAACCGGCACTAGGAAACAGACTGAGAAAGCAAAAAAAAGTGTGTCCTGCAACCCGTTCTCTTGGTGCTAGATGAACGAACGTCTCTCCACTTGCTCAGTTCTGAGAGATAAATGGGTGTGAAAGCCATCCTTCACCTAGCTTGTTGGGAACACAAAGTTTCTTTTCAGTTGCAAACTCCATTCCATACATGTATATTGGGAGGTACTAGCTCCAACTCGGTTTTACAGTGAAAACTGCAGGAACTTCAAACCGGCACTAGGAAACAGACTGAGAAAGCAGAGAAAAAGTGTCTCCTGCAACCCGTTCCCTTGGTGCTAGATGAACGAACGTCTCTCCACTTGCTCAGTTCTGAGAGACAAGTGTGTGTGAAAGCCGTCCTTCACCTAGCTTGTTGGGAACACAAAGTTTCTTTTCAGTTGCCAACTCCATTCCATACATATGTATGGGGATGTACTAGCTCCAACTCGGTTTTACAGTGAAAACTGCCGGAACTTCAAAACGGCACTAGGAAACAGACTGAGAAAGCAGAGAAAAAGTGTCCCTGCATCCCGTTCCCTTGGTGCTAGATGAACGAACTTCTCTCCACTTGCTGAGTTCTGAGAGATAATTGTGTGTGAAAGCCGTCCTTCACGTAGCTTGTTGGGAACACAAAGATTCTTTTCAGTTGTAAACTCTATTCCATACATATATATGGGGAGGTACTAGCTCCAACTCGGTTTTACAGTGAAAACTGCAGGAACTTCAAACCGGCACTAGGAAACAGACTGAGAAAGCGGAGAAAAAGTGTCTCCTGCAACCCGTTCTCTTGGTGCTAGATGAACGAACGTATCTCCACTTGCTCAGTTCTGAGAGATAAATGTGTGTGAAAGCCATCCTTCACCTAGCTTGTTGGGAACACAAAGTTTCTTTTCAGTTGCAATCTCCATTCTATACATGTATATGGGGAGGTACTAGCTCCAACACGGTTTTACAGTGAAAACTGCAGGAACTTCAAACCGGCACTAGGAAACAGACTGAGAAAGCAGAGAAAAAGTGTCACCTGCATCCCGTTCCCTTGGTGCTAGATGAACGAACGTCTCTCCACTTGCTCAGTTCTGAGAGACAAGTGTGTGTGAAAGCCGTCCTTCACCTAGCTTGTTGGGAACACAAAGTTTCTTTTCAGTTGCCAACTCCATTCCATACATATGTATGGGGATGTACTAGCTCCAACTCGGTTTTACAGTGAAAACTGCCGGAACTTCAAAACGGCACTAGGAAACAGACTGAGAAAGCAGAGAAAAAGTGTCCCTGCATCCCTTTCCCTTGGTGCTAGATGAACGAACTTCTCTCCACTTGCTGAGTTCTGAGAGATAATTGTGTGTGAAAGCCGTCCTTCACGTAGCTTGTTGGGAACACAAAGATTCTTTTCAGTTGTAAACTCTATTCCATACATATATATGGGGAGGTACTAGCTCCAACTCGGTTTTACAGTGAAAACTGCAGGAACTTCAAACCGGCACTAGGAAACAGACTGAGAAAGCGGAGAAAAAGTGTCTCCTGCAACCCGTTCTCTTGGTGCTAGATGAACGAACGTATCTCCACTTGCTCAGTTCTGAGAGATAAATGTGTGTGAAAGCCATCCTTCACCTAGCTTGTTGGGAACACAAAGTTTCTTTTCAGTTGCAATCTCCATTCTATACATGTATATGGGGAGGTACTAGCTCCAAATCGGTTTTACAGTGAAAACTGCAGGAACTTCAAACCGGCACTAGGAAACAGACTGAGAAAGCAGAGAAAAAGTGTCACCTGCATCCCGTTCCCTTGGTGCTAGATGAACGAACGTCTCTCCACTTGCTCAGTTCTGAGAGATAAGTGTGTGTGAAAGCAGTCCTTCACCTAGCTTGTTGGGAACACAAAGTTTCTTTTCAGTTGCAAACTCCATTCCATACATGTATATGGGGAAGTACAACTCCAACTACGTTTTACAGTGAAAATTGCAGGAACTTCAAACCGGCACTAGGAAACAGACTGAGAAAGCAGAGAAAAAGTGTCTCCTGCATCCCGTTCCCTTGGTGCTAGATGAAAGAAAGTCTCTCCACTTGCTCAGTTCTGAGAGATAAGTGTGTGTGAATGCATTCCTTCACATAGCTTGTTGGGAACACAAAGTTTCTTTTCAATTGCAAACTCCATTCCATACATGTATATGGGGAGGTACTAGCTCCAACTCCGTTTTACAGTGGAAACTGCAGGAACTTCAAACCGGCACTAGGAAACAGACGGAGAAAGCAGAGAAAAAGTGTCTCCTGCAACCCGTTCCCTTGGTGCTAGATGAACGAACGTCTCTCCACTTGCTCAGTTCTGAGAGATAAGTGTGTGTGAAAGCTGTCCTTCACCTAGCTTGTTGGGAACACAAAGTTTCTTTTCAGTTGCAAACTCCATTCCATACATATATATGGGGAGGTACTAGCTCCAACTCGGTTTTTCAGTGAAAACTGCATTAACTTCAAACCGGCACTAGGAAACAGACTGAGAAGCAGAGAAAAAGTGTATCCTGCAACACGTTCCCTTGGTGCTAGATGAACGAACGTCTCTCCACTTGCTCAGTTGTGAGAGAAAAGTGTGTGTGAAAGCCGTCCTTCACCTAGCTTGTTGGGAACACAAAGTTTCTTTTCAGTTGCAAACTCCATTCCATACATATATATGGGGAGGTACTAGCTCCAACTCGGTTTTACAGTGAAAACTGCAGGAACTTCAAAACGGCACTAGGAAACAGACTGAGAAAGCAGAGAAAAAGTGTCCCTGCATCCCGTTCCCTTGGTCCTAGATGAACGAACGTCTCTCCACTTGCTGAGTTCCGAGAGATAAGTGTGTGTGTAAGCCGTCCTTATCCTAGCCTGTTGGGAACACAAAGTTTCTTTTTTGTTGCAAACCCCATTCCATAAATATATATGGGGAGGTACTAGCTCCAACTCGGTTTTACAGTGAAAACTGCAGGAACTTCGAACCGGCACTAGGAAACAGACTGAGAAAGCAGAGAAAAAGTGTCTCCTGCATCCCGTTCCCTTGGTGCTAGATGAACGAACGTCTCTCCACTTGCTCAGTTCTGAGAGATAAGTGTGTGTGAAAGCAGTCCTTCACCTAGCTTGTTGGGAACACAAAGTTTCTTTTCAGTTGCAAACTCCATTCCATACATGTATATGGGGAAGTACAACTCCAACTCCGTTTTACAGTGAAAACTGCAGGAACTTCAAACCGGCACTAGGAAACAGACTGAGAAAGCAGAGAAAAAGTGTCTCCTGCATATCGTTCCCGTGGTGCTAGATGAACGAACGTCTCTCCACTTGCTCAGTTCTGAGAGATAAGTGTGTGTGAAAGCAGTCCTTCACCTAGCTTGTTCTGAACACAAAGTTTCTTTTCAGTTGCAAACTCCATTCCATACATATATATGGGTAGGTTCTAGCTCCAACTCGGTTTTACAGTGAAAACTGCAGGAACTTCAAACCGGCACTAGGAAACAGACTGAGAAAGCAGAAAAAAAGTGTGTCCTGCAACCCGTTCTCTTGGTGCTAGATGAACGAACGTCTCTCCACTTGCTCAGTTCTGAGAGATAAAAGTGTGTGAAAGCCATCCTTCACCTAGCTTGTTGGGAACACAAAGTTACTTTTCAGTTGCAAACTCCATTCCATACATGTATATGGGGAGGTACTAGCTCCAACTCGGTTTTACAGTGAAAACTGCAGGAACTTCAAACCGGCACTAGGAAACAGACTGAGAAAGCAGAGAAAAAGTGTCTCCTGCAACCCGTTCCCTTGGTGCTAGATGAACGAAAGTCTCTCCACTTGCTCAGTTCTGAGAGACAAGTGTGTGTGAAAGCCGTCCTTCACCTAGCTTGTTGGGAACACAAAGTTTCTTTTCAGTTGCCAACTCCATTCCATACATATGTATGGGGATGTACTAGCTCCAACTCGGTTTTACAGTGAAAACTGCCTGAACTTCAAAACGGCACTAGGAAACAGACTGAGAAAGCAGAGAAAAAGTGTCCCTGCATCCCGTTCCCTTGGTGCTAGATGAACGAACTTCTCTCCACTTGCTGAGTTCTGAGAGATAATTGTGTGTGAAAGCCGTCCTTCACGAAGCTTGTTGGGAACACAAAGATTCTTTTCAGTTGTAAACTCTATTCCATACATATATATGGGGAGGTACTAGCTCCAACTCGGTTTTACAGTGAAAACTGCAGGAACTTCAAACCGGCACTAGGAAACAGACTGAGAAAGCGGAGAAAAAGTGTCTCCTGCAACCCGTTCTCTTGGTGCTAGATGAACGAACGTATCTCCACTTGCTCAGTTCTGAGAGATAAATGTGTGTGAAAGCCATCCTTCACCAAGCTTGTTGGGAACACAAAGTTTCTTTTCAGTTGCAATCTCCATTCTATACATGTATATGGGGAGGTACTAGCTCCAACTCGGTTTTACAGTGAAAACTGCAGGAACTTCAAACCGGCACTAGGAAAAAGACTGAGAAAGAAGAGAAAAAGTGTCTCTTGCAACCCGTTCCCTTGGTGCTAGATGAACGAACGTCTCTCCACTTGCTCAGTTCTGAGAGATAAGTGTGTGTGAAATCCGTCCTTCACCTAGCTTGTTGGGAACACAAAGTTTCTTTTCAGTAGCAAACTCCATTCCATACATATATATGGGGAGGTACTAGCTCCAACTCGGTTTTACAGTGAAAACTGCAGGAACTTCAAACCGGCACTAGGAAACAGAATGAGAAAGCAGAGAAAAAGTGTCTCCTGCAACCCGTTCCCTTGGTGCTAAATGAACGAACGTCTCTCCACTTGCTCAGTTCTCAGAGATAAGTGTGTGTGAAAGCCGTCCTTCATGTAGCTTGTTGGAAACACAAAGATTCTTTTCAGTTGTAAACTCCATTCCATACATATATATGGGGAGGTACTAGCTCCAACTCGGTTTTAAAGTGAAAACTGCAGGAACTTCAAACCGGCACTAGGAAACAGACTGAGAAAGCAGAGAAAAAGTATCTCCTGCAACCCGTTTCCTTGGTGCTGGATGAACGAACGTCTCTCCACTTGCTCAGTTCTGAGAGATAAGTGTGTGTGAAAGCCGTCCTTCACCTAGCTTGTTGGGAACACAAAGTTTCTTTTCAGTTGCAAACTCCATTCCATATATATATATGGGGAGGTACTAGCTCCAACTCGGTTTTAAAGTGAAAACTGCAGGAACTTCAAACCGGCACTAGGAAACAGAATGAGAAAGCAGAGAAAAAGTGTCTCCTGCAACCCGTTCCCTTGGTGCTAAATGAACGAACGTCTCTCCACTTGCTCAGTTCTGAGAGATAAGTGTGTGTGAAAGCCGTCCTTCATGTAGCTTGATGGAAACACAAAGATTCTTTTCAGTTGTAAACTCCATTCCATACATATATATGGGGAGGTACTAGCTCCAACTCGGTTTTAAAGTGAAAACTGCAGGAACTTCATACCGGCACTAGGAAACAGACTGAGAAACAGAGAAAAAGTATCTCCTGCAACCCGTTTCCTTGGTGCTAAATGAACGAACGTCTCTCCACTTGCTCAGTTCTGAGAGATAAGTGTGTGTGAAAGCCGTCCTTCACCTAGCTTGTTGGGAACACAAAGTTTCTTTTCAGTTGCAAACCCCATTCCATACATATATATGGGGATGTACTAGCTCCAACTCGGTTTTACAGTGAAAACTGCAGGAACTTCAAAACGGCACTAGGAAACAGACTGAGAAAGCAGAGAAAAAGTGTCCCTGCATCCCGTTCCCTTGGTGCTAGATGAACGAACTTCTCTCCACTTGTTGAGTTCCGAGAGATAAGTGTGTGTGAAAGCCGTCCTTCACCTAGCTTGTTGGGAACACAAAGTTTCTTTTCAGTTGCAAACTCCATTCCATACATATATATGGGGGGGTACTAGCTCCAACTAGTTTTTACAGTGAAAACTGCAGGAACTTCAAACCGGCACTAGGAAACAGACTGACAAAGCAGAGAAAAAGTGTCTCCTGCAAACCGTTCACTTGGTGCTAGATGAACGAACGTCTCTCCACTTGCTCAGTTCTGAGAGATAAGTGTGTGTGAAAGCCGTCATTCACCTAGCCTGTTGGGAACACAAAGTTTCTTTTCAGTTGCAAACTCCATTCCATACATATATATGGGGAGGTAATAGTTCCAACTCGGTTTTACAGTGAAAACTGCAGGAACTTCAAAACGGCTCTAGGAAACAGACTGAGAAAGCAGAGAAAATTGTCCCTGCATCCCGTTCCCTTGGTGCTAGATGAACGAACTTCTCTCCACTTGCTGAGTTCCGAGAGATAAGTGTGTGTGAAAGCCGTCCTTCACCTAGCTTGTTGGGAACACAAAGTTTCTTTTTTGTTGCAAACCCCATTCCATACATATATATGGGGAGGTACTAGCTCTAACTCGGTTTTACAGTGAAAACTGCAGGAACTTCAAACCGGCACTAGAAAACAGACTGAGAAAGCAGAGAAAAAGTGTCTCCTGCATCCGGTTCCATTGGTGCTAGATGAACGAACGTCTCTCCACTTGCTCAGTTCTGAGAGATAAGTGTGTGTGAAAGCAGTCCTTCACCTAGCTTGTTGGGAACACAAAGTTTCTTTTCAGTTGCAAACTCCATTCCATACATGTATATGGGGAGGTACTAGCTCCAACTCCGTTTTACAATGAAAACTGCAGGAACTTCAAACCGGCACTAGGAAACAGAATGAGAAAGCAGAGAAAAAGTGTCTCCTGCAACCCGTTCCCTTGGTGCTAGATGAACGAACGTCTCTCCACTTGCTCAGTTCCGAGAGATAAGTGTGTGTGAAAGCCGTCCTTCACGTAGCTTGTTGGGAACACAAAGATTCTTTTCAGTTTTAAACTCCATTCCATACATATATATGGGGAGGTACTAGCTCCAACTCGGTTTTACAGTGAAAACTGCAGGAACTTCAAACCGGCACTAGGAAACAGACTGAGAAAGCAGAGAAAAAGTGTCTCCTGCAACCCGTTCCCTTGGTGCTACATGAACGAACGTCTCTCCACTTGCTCAGTTCTGAGAGATAAGTGTGTGTGAAAGCCGTCCTTCACCTAGCTTGTTGGGAACACAAAGTTTCTTTTCAGTTGCAAACTACATTCCATACATATATATGGGGAGGTACAAGCTCCAACTCGGTTTTACAGTGAAAACTGCAGGAAATTCAAACCGGCACTACGAAACAGACTGAGAAAGCCGAGAAAAAGTGTCTCCTGCAACCCATTCCCTTGGTGCTAGATGAACGAACGTCTCTCCACTTGCTCAGTTCTGAGAGATAAGTGTGTGTGAAAGCCGTCCTTCACATAGCTTGTTGGGAACACAAAGTTTCTTTTTTGTTGCAAACCAAATTCCATACATATATATGGGGAGGTACTAGCTCCAACTCGGTTTTACAGTGAAAACTGCAGGAACTTCAAACCGGCACTAGGAAACAGACTGAGAAAGCAGAGAAAAAGTGTCTCCTGCATCCCGTTCCCTTGGTGCTAGATGAACGAACGTCTCTCCACTTGCTCAGTTCTGAGAGATAAGTGTGTGTGAAAGCAGTCCTTCACCTAGCTTGTTGGGAACACAAAGTTTCTTTTCAGTTGCAAACTCCATTCCATACATGTATATGGGGAGGTACAAGCTCCAACTCGGTTTGACAGTGTAAACTGCAGGAACTTCAAACCGGCACTAGGAAACAGACTGAGAAAGCAGAGAAAAAGTGTCTCCTGCAACCCGTTCCCTTGGTGCTAGATGAACGAACGTCTATCCACTTACTCAGTTCTGAGAGATAAGTGTGTGTGAAAGCAGTCCTTCACCTAGCTTGTTCTGAACACAAAGTTTCTTTTCAGTTGCAAACTCCATTCCATACATATATATGGGTAGGTTCTAGCTCCAACTCGGTTTTACAGTGAAAACTGCAGGAACTTCAAACCGGCACTAGGAAACAGACTGAGAAAGCAGAAAAAAAGTGTGTCCTGCAACCCGTTCTCTTGGTGCTAGATGAACGAACGTCTCTCCACTTGCTCAGTTCTGAGAGATAAAAGTGTGTGAAAGCCATCCTTCACCTAGCTTGTTGGGAACACAAAGTTACTTTTCAGTTGCAAACTCCATTCCATACATGTATATGGGGAGGTACTAGCTCCAACTCGGTTTTACAGTGAAAACTGCAGGAACTTCAAACCGGCACTAGGAAACAGACTGAGAAAGCAGAGAAAAAGTGTCTCCTGCAACCCGTTCCCTTGGTGCTAGATGAACGAAAGTCTCTCCACTTGCTCAGTTCTGAGAGACAAGTGTGTGTGAAAGCCGTCCTTCACCTAGCTTGTTGGGAACACAAAGTTTCTTTTCAGTTGCCAACTCCATTCCATACATATGTATGGGGATGTACTAGCTCCAACTCGGTTTTACAGTGAAAACTGCCGGAACTTCAAAACGGCACTAGGAAACAGACTGAGAAAGCAGAGAAAAAGTGTCCCTGCATCCCGTTCCCTTGGTGCTAGATGAACGAACTTCTCTCCACTTGCTGAGTTCTGAGAGATAATTGTGTGTGAAAGCCGTCCTTCACGAAGCTTGTTGGGAACACAAAGATTCTTTTCAGTTGTAAACTCTATTCCATACATATATATGGGGAGGTACTAGCTCCAACTCGGTTTTACAGTGAAAACTGCAGGAACTTCAAACCGGCACTAGGAAACAGACTGAGAAAGCGGAGAAAAAGTGTCTCCTGCAACCCGTTCTCTTGGTGCTAGATGAACGAACGTATCTCCACTTGCTCAGTTCTGAGAGATAAATGTGTGTGAAAGCCATCCTTCACCAAGCTTGTTGGGAACACAAAGTTTCTTTTCAGTTGCAATCTCCATTCTATACATGTATATGGGGAGGTACTAGCTCCAACTCGGTTTTACAGTGAAAACTGCAGGAACTTCAAACCGGCACTAGGAAAAAGACTGAGAAAGAAGAGAAAAAGTGTCTCTTGCAACCCGTTCCCTTGGTGCTAGATGAACGAACGTCTCTCCACTTGCTCAGTTCTGAGAGATAAGTGTGTGTGAAATCCGTCCTTCACCTAGCTTGTTGGGAACACAAAGTTTCTTTTCAGTAGCAAACTCCATTCCATACATATATATGGGGAGGTACTAGCTCCAACTCGGTTTTACAGTGAAAACTGCAGGAACTTCAAACCGGCACTAGGAAACAGAATGAGAAAGCAGAGAAAAAGTGTCTCCTGCAACCCGTTCCCTTGGTGCTAAATGAACGAACGTCTCTCCACTTGCTCAGTTCTCAGAGATAAGTGTGTGTGAAAGCCGTCCTTCATGTAGCTTGTTGGAAACACAAAGATTCTTTTCAGTTGTAAACTCCATTCCATACATATATATGGGGAGGTACTAGCTCCAACTCGGTTTTAAAGTGAAAACTGCAGGAACTTCAAACCGGCACTAGGAAACAGACTGAGAAAGCAGAGAAAAAGTATCTCCTGCAACCCGTTTCCTTGGTGCTGGATGAACGAACGTCTCTCCACTTGCTCAGTTCTGAGAGATAAGTGTGTGTGAAAGCCGTCCTTCACCTAGCTTGTTGGGAACACAAAGTTTCTTTTCAGTTGCAAACTCCATTCCATATATATATATGGGGAGGTACTAGCTCCAACTCGGTTTTAAAGTGAAAACTGCAGGAACTTCAAACCGGCACTAGGAAACAGAATGAGAAAGCAGAGAAAAAGTGTCTCCTGCAACCCGTTCCCTTGGTGCTAAATGAACGAACGTCTCTCCACTTGCTCAGTTCTGAGAGATAAGTGTGTGTGAAAGCCGTCCTTCATGTAGCTTGATGGAAACACAAAGATTCTTTTCAGTTGTAAACTCCATTCCATACATATATATGGGGAGGTACTAGCTCCAACTCGGTTTTAAAGTGAAAACTGCAGGAACTTCATACCGGCACTAGGAAACAGACTGAGAAACAGAGAAAAAGTATCTCCTGCAACCCGTTTCCTTGGTGCTAAATGAACGAACGTCTCTCCACTTGCTCAGTTCTGAGAGATAAGTGTGTGTGAAAGCCGTCCTTCACCTAGCTTGTTGGGAACACAAAGTTTCTTTTCAGTTGCAAACCCCATTCCATACATATATATGGGGATGTACTAGCTCCAACTCGGTTTTACAGTGAAAACTGCAGGAACTTCAAAACGGCACTAGGAAACAGACTGAGAAAGCAGAGAAAAAGTGTCCCTGCATCCCGTTCCCTTGGTGCTAGATGAACGAACTTCTCTCCACTTGTTGAGTTCCGAGAGATAAGTGTGTGTGAAAGCCGTCCTTCACCTAGCTTGTTGGGAACACAAAGTTTCTTTTCAGTTGCAAACTCCATTCCATACATATATATGGGGAGGTACTAGCTCCAACTCGGTTTTACAGTGAAAACTGCAGGAACTTCAAACCGGCACTAGGAAACAGACTGACAAAGCAGAGAAAAAGTGTCTCCTGCAAACCGTTCACTTGGTGCTAGATGAACGAACGTCTCTCCACTTGCTCAGTTCTGAGAGATAAGTGTGTGTGAAAGCCGTCATTCACCTAGCCTGTTGGGAACACAAAGTTTCTTTTCAGTTGCAAACTCCATTCCATACATATATATGGGGAGGTAATAGTTCCAACTCGGTTTTACAGTGAAAACTGCAGGATCTTCAAACCGGCACTAGGAAAAAGACTGAGAAAGCAGAGAAAAGTGTCTCCTGCATCCCTTTACCTGGTGCTAGATGAACGAACGTCTCTCCACTTGCTCAGTTCTGAGAGATAAGTGTGTGTGAAAGCCGTCCTTCACGTAGCTTATTGGGAACACAAAGATTCTTTTCAGTTGTAAACTCCATTCCATACATATATATGGGGAGGTACTAGCTCCAACTCGGTTTTACAGTGAAAACTGCAGGAACTTCAAACCGGCACTAGGAAAAAGACTGAGAAAGCACAGAAAAATTGTCTCCTGCAACCCTTTCCCTTGGTGCTAGATGAACGAACGTCTCTCCACTTGCTCAGTTCTGAGAGATAAGTGTGTGTGAAAGCCGTCCTTCACGTAGCTTGTTGGGAACACAAAGATTCTTTTCAGTTGTAAACTCCATTCCATACATATATATGGGGAGGTACTAACTCCAACTCGGTTTTACAGTGAAAACTGCTGGAACTTCAAACCGGCACTAGGAAACAGACTGAGAAAGCACAGAAAAAGTGTCTCCTGCAACCCGTTCCCTTAGTGCTAGATGAACGAACGTCTCTCCACTTGCTCAGTTCTGAGAGTTAAGAGTGTGTGAAAGCCGTCCTTCACCTAGCTTGTTGGGAACACAAAGTTTCTTTTCAGTTGCAAACTCCATTCCATACATATATATGGGGAGGTACTAGCTCCAACTCGGTTTTACAGTGAAAACTGCAGGAACTTCAAAACGGCTCTAGGAAACAGACTGAGAAAGCAGAGAAAATTGTCCCTGCATCCCGTTCCCTTGGTGCTAGATGAACGAACTTCTCTCCACTTGCTGAGTTCCGAGAGATAAGTGTGTGTGAAAGCCGTCCTTCACCTAGCTTGTTGGGAACACAAAGTTTCTTTTTTGTTGCAAACCCCATTCCATACATATATATGGGGAGGTACTAGCTCTAACTCGGTTTTACAGTGAAAACTGCAGGAACTTCAAACCGGCACTAGAAAACAGACTGAGAAAGCAGAGAAAAAGTGTCTCCTGCATCCGGTTCCCTTGGTGCTAGATGAACGAACGTCTCTCCACTTGCTCAGTTCTGAGAGATAAGTGTGTGTGAAAGCAGTCCTTCACCTAGCTTGTTGGGAACACAAAGTTTCTTTTCAGTTGCAAACTCCATTCCATACATGTATATGGGGAGGTGCTAGCTCCAACTCGGTTTTACAGTGAAAACTGCATTAACTTCAAACCGGCACTAGGAAACAGACTGAGAAGCAGAGAAAAAGTGTATCCTGCAACACGTTCCCTTGGTGCTAGATGAACGAACGTCTCTCCACTTGCTCAGTTGTGAGAGAAAAGTGTGTGTGAAAGCCGTCCTTCACCTAGCTTGTTGGGAACACAAAGTTTCTTTTCAGTTGCAAACTCCATTCCATACATATATATGGGGAGGTACTAGCTCCAACTCGGTTTTACAGTGAAAACTGCAGGAACTTCAAAACGGCACTAGGAAACAGACTGAGAAAGCAGAGAAAAAGTGTCCCTGCATCCCGTTCCCTTGGTCCTAGATGAACGAACGTCTCTCCACTTGCTGAGTTCCGAGAGATAAGTGTGTGTGTAAGCCGTCCTTATCCTAGCCTGTTGGGAACACAAAGTTTCTTTTTTGTTGCAAACCCCATTCCATAAATATATATGGGGAGGTACTAGCTCCAACTCGGTTTTACAGTGAAAACTGCAGGAACTTCGAACCGGCACTAGGAAACAGACTGAGAAAGCAGAGAAAAAGTGTCTCCTGCATCCCGTTCCCTTGGTGCTAGATGAACGAACGTCTCTCCACTTGCTCAGTTCTGAGAGATAAGTGTGTGTGAAAGCAGTCCTTCACCTAGCTTGTTGGGAACACAAAGTTTCTTTTCAGTTGCAAACTCCATTCCATACATGTATATGGGGAAGTACAACTCCAACTCCGTTTTACAGTGAAAACTGCAGGAACTTCAAACCGGCACTAGGAAACAGACTGAGAAAGCAGAGAAAAAGTGTCTCCTGCATATCCTTCCCGTGGTGCTAGATGAACGAACGTCTCTCCACTTGCTCAGTTCTGAGAGATAAGTGTGTGTGAAAGCAGTCCTTCACCTAGCTTGTTCTGAACACAAAGTTTCTTTTCAGTTGCAAACTCCATTCCATACATATATATGGGTAGGTTCTAGCTCCAACTCGGTTTTACAGTGAAAACTGCAGGAACTTCAAACCGGCACTAGGAAACAGACTGAGAAAGCAGAAAAAAAGTGTGTCCTGCAACCCGTTCTCTTGGTGCTAGATGAACGAACGTCTCTCCACTTGCTCAGTTCTGAGAGATAAAAGTGTGTGAAAGCCATCCTTCACCTAGCTTGTTGGGAACACAAAGTTACTTTTCAGTTGCAAACTCCATTCCATACATGTATATGGGGAGGTACTAGCTCCAACTCGGTTTTACAGTGAAAACTGCAGGAACTTCAAACCGGCACTAGGAAACAGACTGAGAAAGCAGAGAAAAAGTGTCTCCTGCAACCCGTTCCCTTGGTGCTAGATGAACGAAAGTCTCTCCACTTGCTCAGTTCTGAGAGACAAGTGTGTGTGAAAGCCGTCCTTCACCTAGCTTGTTGGGAACACAAAGTTTCTTTTCAGTTGCCAACTCCATTCCATACATATGTATGGGGATGTACTAGCTCCAACTCGGTTTTACAGTGAAAACTGCCTGAACTTCAAAACGGCACTAGGAAACAGACTGAGAAAGCAGAGAAAAAGTGTCCCTGCATCCCGTTCCCTTGGTGCTAGATGAACGAACTTCTCTCCACTTGCTGAGTTCTGAGAGATAATTGTGTCTGAAAGCCGTCCTTCACGAAGCTTGTTGGGAACACAAAGATTCTTTTCAGTTGTAAACTCTATTCCATACATATATATGGGGAGGTACTAGCTCCAACTCGGTTTTACAGTGAAAACTGCAGGAACTTCAAACCGGCACTAGGAAACAGACTGAGAAAGCGGAGAAAAAGTGTCTCCTGCAACCCGTTCTCTTGGTGCTAGATGAACGAACGTATCTCCACTTGCTCAGTTCTGAGAGATAAATGTGTGTGAAAGCCATCCTTCACCAAGCTTGTTGGGAACACAAAGTTTCTTTTCAGTTGCAATCTCCATTCTATACATGTATATGGGGAGGTACTAGCTCCAACTCGGTTTTACAGTGAAAACTGCAGGAACTTCAAACCGGCACTAGGAAAAAGACTGAGAAAGAAGAGAAAAAGTGTCTCTTGCAACCCGTTCCCTTGGTGCTAGATGAACGAACGTCTCTCCACTTGCTCAGTTCTGAGAGATAAGTGTGTGTGAAATCCGTCCTTCACCTAGCTTGTTGGGAACACAAAGTTTCTTTTCAGTAGCAAACTCCATTCCATACATATATATGGGGAGGTACTAGCTCCAACTCGGTTTTACAGTGAAAACTGCAGGAACTTCAAACCGGCACTAGGAAACAGAATGAGAAAGCAGAGAAAAAGTGTCTCCTGCAACCCGTTCCCTTGGTGCTAAATGAACGAACGTCTCTCCACTTGCTCAGTTCTCAGAGATAAGTGTGTGTGAAAGCCGTCCTTCATGTAGCTTGTTGGAAACACAAAGATTCTTTTCAGTTGTAAACTCCATTCCATACATATATATGGGGAGGTACTAGCTCCAACTCGGTTTTAAAGTGAAAACTGCAGGAACTTCAAACCGGCACTAGGAAACAGACTGAGAAAGCAGAGAAAAAGTATCTCCTGCAACCCGTTTCCTTGGTGCTGGATGAACGAACGTCTCTCCACTTGCTCAGTTCTGAGAGATAAGTGTGTGTGAAAGCCGTCCTTCACCTAGCTTGTTGGGAACACAAAGTTTCTTTTCAGTTGCAAACTCCATTCCATATATATATATGGGGAGGTACTAGCTCCAACTCGGTTTTAAAGTGAAAACTGCAGGAACTTCAAACCGGCACTAGGAAACAGAATGAGAAAGCAGAGAAAAAGTGTCTCCTGCAACCCGTTCCCTTGGTGCTAAATGAACGAACGTCTCTCCACTTGCTCAGTTCTGAGAGATAAGTGTGTGTGAAAGCCGTCCTTCATGTAGCTTGATGGAAACACAAAGATTCTTTTCAGTTGTAAACTCCATTCCATACATATATATGGGGAGGTACTAGCTCCAACTCGGTTTTAAAGTGAAAACTGCAGGAACTTCATACCGGCACTAGGAAACAGACTGAGAAACAGAGAAAAAGTATCTCCTGCAACCCGTTTCCTTGGTGCTAAATGAACGAACGTCTCTCCACTTGCTCAGTTCTGAGAGATAAGTGTGTGTGAAAGCCGTCCTTCACCTAGCTTGTTGGGAACACAAAGTTTCTTTTCAGTTGCAAACCCCATTCCATACATATATATGGGGATGTACTAGCTCCAACTCGGTTTTACAGTGAAAACTGCAGGAACTTCAAAACGGCACTAGGAAACAGACTGAGAAAGCAGAGAAAAAGTGTCCCTGCATCCCGTTCCCTTGGTGCTAGATGAACGAACTTCTCTCCACTTGTTGAGTTCCGAGAGATAAGTGTGTGTGAAAGCCGTCCTTCACCTAGCTTGTTGGGAACACAAAGTTTCTTTTCAGTTGCAAACTCCATTCCATACATATATATGGGGGGGTACTAGCTCCAACTAGTTTTTACAGTGAAAACTGCAGGAACTTCAAACCGGCACTAGGAAACAGACTGACAAAGCAGAGAAAAAGTGTCTCCTGCAAACCGTTCACTTGGTGCTAGATGAACGAACGTCTCTCCACTTGCTCAGTTCTGAGAGATAAGTGTGTGTGAAAGCCGTCATTCACCTAGCCTGTTGGGAACACAAAGTTTCTTTTCAGTTGCAAACTCCATTCCATACATATATATGGGGAGGTAATAGTTCCAACTCGGTTTTACAGTGAAAACTGCAGGAACTTCAAAACGGCTCTAGGAAACAGACTGAGAAAGCAGAGAAAATTGTCCCTGCATCCCGTTCCCTTGGTGCTAGATGAACGAACTTCTCTCCACTTGCTGAGTTCCGAGAGATAAGTGTGTGTGAAAGCCGTCCTTCACCTAGCTTGTTGGGAACACAAAGTTTCTTTTTTGTTGCAAACCCCATTCCATACATATATATGGGGAGGTACTAGCTCTAACTCGGTTTTACAGTGAAAACTGCAGGAACTTCAAACCGGCACTAGAAAACAGACTGAGAAAGCAGAGAAAAAGTGTCTCCTGCATCCGGTTCCATTGGTGCTAGATGAACGAACGTCTCTCCACTTGCTCAGTTCTGAGAGATAAGTGTGTGTGAAAGCAGTCCTTCACCTAGCTTGTTGGGAACACAAAGTTTCTTTTCAGTTGCAAACTCCATTCCATACATGTATATGGGGAGGTACTAGCTCCAACTCCGTTTTACAATGAAAACTGCAGGAACTTCAAACCGGCACTAGGAAACAGAATGAGAAAGCAGAGAAAAAGTGTCTCCTGCAACCCGTTCCCTTGGTGCTAGATGAACGAACGTCTCTCCACTTGCTCAGTTCCGAGAGATAAGTGTGTGTGAAAGCCGTCCTTCACGTAGCTTGTTGGGAACACAAAGATTCTTTTCAGTTTTAAACTCCATTCCATACATATATATGGGGAGGTACTAGCTCCAACTCGGTTTTACAGTGAAAACTGCAGGAACTTCAAACCGGCACTAGGAAACAGACTGAGAAAGCAGAGAAAAAGTGTCTCCTGCAACCCGTTCCCTTGGTGCTACATGAACGAACGTCTCTCCACTTGCTCAGTTCTGAGAGATAAGTGTGTGTGAAAGCCGTCCTTCACCTAGCTTGTTGGGAACACAAAGTTTCTTTTCAGTTGCAAACTACATTCCATACATATATATGGGGAGGTACAAGCTCCAACTCGGTTTTACAGTGAAAACTGCAGGAAATTCAAACCGGCACTACGAAACAGACTGAGAAAGCCGAGAAAAAGTGTCTCCTGCAACCCATTCCCTTGGTGCTAGATGAACGAACGTCTCTCCACTTGCTCAGTTCTGAGAGATAAGTGTGTGTGAAAGCCGTCCTTCACATAGCTTGTTGGGAACACAAAGTTTCTTTTTTGTTGCAAACCAAATTCCATACATATATATGTGGAGGTACTAGCTCCAACTCGGTTTTACAGTGAAAACTGCAGGAACTTCAAACCGGCACTAGGAAACAGACTGAGAAAGCAGAGAAAAAGTGTCTCCTGCATCCCGTTCCCTTGGTGCTAGATGAACGAACGTCTCTCCACTTGCTCAGTTCTGAGAGATAAGTGTGTGTGAAAGCAGTCCTTCACCTAGCTTGTTGGGAACACAAAGTTTCTTTTCAGTTGCAAACTCCATTCCATACATGTATATGGGGAGGTACAAGCTCTAACTCGGTTTGACAGTGTAAACTGCAGGAACTTCAAACCGGCACTAGGAAACAGACTGAGAAAGCAGAGAAAAAGTGTCTCCTGCAACCCGTTCCCTTGGTGCTAGATGAACGAACGTCTATCCACTTACTCAGTTCTGAGAGATAAGTGTGTGTGAAAGCAGTCCTTCACCTAGCTTGTTCTGAACACAAAGTTTCTTTTCAGTTGCAAACTCCATTCCATACATATATATGGGTAGGTTCTAGCTCCAACTCGGTTTTACAGTGAAAACTGCAGGAACTTCAAACCGGCACTAGGAAACAGACTGAGAAAGCAGAAAAAAAGTGTGTCCTGCAACCCGTTCTCTTGGTGCTAGATGAACGAACGTCTCTCCACTTGCTCAGTTCTGAGAGATAAAAGTGTGTGAAAGCCATCCTTCACCTAGCTTGTTGGGAACACAAAGTTACTTTTCAGTTGCAAACTCCATTCCATACATGTATATTTGGAGGTACTAGCTCCAACTCGGTTTTACAGTGAAAACTGCAGGAACTTCAAACCGGCACTAGGAAACAGACTGAGAAAGCAGAGAAAAAGTGTCTCCTGCAACCCGTTCCCTTGGTGCTAGATGAACGAAAGTCTCTCCACTTGCTCAGTTCTGAGAGACAAGTGTGTGTGAAAGCCGTCCTTCACCTAGCTTGTTGGGAACACAAAGTTTCTTTTCAGTTGCCAACTCCATTCCATACATATGTATGGGGATGTACTAGCTCCAACTCGGTTTTACAGTGAAAACTGCCGGAACTTCAAAACGGCACTAGGAAACAGACTGAGAAAGCAGAGAAAAAGTGTCCCTGCATCCCGTTCCCTTGGTGCTAGATGAACGAACTTCTCTCCACTTGGTGAGTTCTGAGAGATAATTGTGTGTGAAAGCCGTCCTTCACGAAGCTTGTTGGGAACACAAAGATTCTTTTCAGTTGTAAACTCTATTCCATACATATATATGGGGAGGTACTAGCTCCAACTCGGTTTTACAGTGAAAACTGCAGGAACTTCAAACCGGCACTAGGAAACAGACTGAGAAAGCGGAGAAAAAGTGTCTCCTGCAACCCGTTCTCTTGGTGCTAGATGAACGAACGTATCTCCACTTGCTCAGTTCTGAGAGATAAATGTGTGTGAAAGCCATCCTTCACCAAGCTTGTTGGGAACACAAAGTTTCTTTTCAGTTGCAATCTCCATTCTATACATGTATATGGGGAGGTACTAGCTCCAACTCGGTTTTACAGTGAAAACTGCAGGAACTTCAAACCGGCACTAGGAAAAAGACTGAGAAAGAAGAGAAAAAGTGTCTCTTGCAACCCGTTCCCTTGGTGCTAGATGAACGAACGTCTCTCCACTTGCTCAGTTCTGAGAGATAAGTGTGTGTGAAATCCGTCCTTCACCTAGCTTGTTGGGAACACAAAGTTTCTTTTCAGTAGCAAACTCCATTCCATACATATATATGGGGAGGTACTAGCTCCAACTCGGTTTTACAGTGAAAACTGCAGGAACTTCAAACCGGCACTAGGAAACAGAATGAGAAAGCAGAGAAAAAGTGTCTCCTGCAACCCGTTCCCTTGGTGCTAAATGAACGAACGTCTCTCCACTTGCTCAGTTCTCAGAGATAAGTGTGTGTGAAAGCCGTCCTTCATGTAGCTTGTTGGAAACACAAAGATTCTTTTCAGTTGTAAACTCCATTCCATACATATATATGGGGAGGTACTAGCTCCAACTCGGTTTTAAAGTGAAAACTGCAGGAACTTCAAACCGGCACTAGGAAACAGACTGAGAAAGCAGAGAAAAAGTATCTCCTGCAACCCGTTTCCTTGGTGCTGGATGAACGAACGTCTCTCCACTTGCTCAGTTCTGAGAGATAAGTGTGTGTGAAAGCCGTCCTTCACCTAGCTTGTTGGGAACACAAAGTTTCTTTTCAGTTGCAAACTCCATTCCATATATATATATGGGGAGGTACTAGCTCCAACTCGGTTTTAAAGTGAAAACTGCAGGAACTTCAAACCGGCACTAGGAAACAGAATGAGAAAGCAGAGAAAAAGTGTCTCCTGCAACCCGTTCCCTTGGTGCTAAATGAACGAACGTCTCTCCACTTGCTCAGTTCTGAGAGATAAGTGTGTGTGAAAGCCGTCCTTCATGTAGCTTGATGGAAACACAAAGATTCTTTTCAGTTGTAAACTCCATTCCATACATATATATGGGGAGGTACTAGCTCCAACTCGGTTTTAAAGTGAAAACTGCAGGAACTTCATACCGGCACTAGGAAACAGACTGAGAAACAGAGAAAAAGTATCTCCTGCAACCCGTTTCCTTGGTGCTAAATGAACGAACGTCTCTCCACTTGCTCAGTTCTGAGAGATAAGTGTGTGTGAAAGCCGTCCTTCACCTAGCTTGTTGGGAACACAAAGTTTCTTTTCAGTTGCAAACCCCATTCCATACATATATATGGGGATGTACTAGCTCCAACACGGTTTTACAGTGAAAACTGCAGGAACTTCAAAACGGCACTAGGAAACAGACTGAGAAAGCAGAGAAAAAGTGTCCCTGCATCCCGTTCCCTTGGTGCTAGATGAACGAACTTCTCTCCACTTGTTGAGTTCCGAGAGATAAGTGTGTGTGAAAGCCGTCCTTCACCTAGCTTGTTGGGAACACAAAGTTTCTTTTCAGTTGCAAACTCCATTCCATACATATATATGGGGAGGTACTAGCTCCAACTCGGTTTTACAGTGAAAACTGCAGGAACTTCAAACCGGCACTAGGAAACAGACTGACAAAGCAGAGAAAAAGTGTCTCCTGCAAACCGTTCACTTGGTGCTAGATGAACGAACGTCTCTCCACTTGCTCAGTTCTGAGAGATAAGTGTGTGTGAAAGCCGTCATTCACCTAGCCTGTTGGGAACACAAAGTTTCTTTTCAGTTGCAAACTCCATTCCATACATATATATGGGGAGGTAATAGTTCCAACTCGGTTTTACAGTGAAAACTGCAGGATCTTCAAACCGGCACTAGGAAAAAGACTGAGAAAGCAGAGAAAAGTGTCTCCTGCATCCCTTTACCTGGTGCTAGATGAACGAACGTCTCTCCACTTGCTCAGTTCTGAGAGATAAGTGTGTGTGAAAGCCGTCCTTCACGTAGCTTATTGGGAACACAAAGATTCTTTTCAGTTGTAAACTCCATTCCATACATATATATGGGGAGGTACTAACTCCAACTCGGTTTTACAGTGAAAACTGCTGGAACTTCAAACCGGCACTAGGAAACAGACTGAGAAAGCACAGAAAAAGTGTCTCCTGCAACCCGTTCCCTTAGTGCTAGATGAACGAACGTCTCTCCACTTGCTCAGTTCTGAGAGTTAAGAGTGTGTGAAAGCCGTCCTTCACCTAGCTTGTTGGGAACACAAAGTTTCTTTTCAGTTGCAAACTCCATTCCATACATATATATGGGGAGGTACTAGCTCCAACTCGGTTTTACAGTGAAAACTGCAGGAACTTCAAAACGGCTCTAGGAAACAGACTGAGAAAGCAGAGAAAATTGTCCCTGCATCCCGTTCCCTTGGTGCTAGATGAACGAACTTCTCTCCACTTGCTGAGTTCCGAGAGATAAGTGTGTGTGAAAGCCGTCCTTCACCTAGCTTGTTGGGAACACAAAGTTTCTTTTTTGTTGCAAACCCCATTCCATACATATATATGGGGAGGTACTAGCTCTAACTCGGTTTTACAGTGAAAACTGCAGGAACTTCAAACCGGCACTAGAAAACAGACTGAGAAAGCAGAGAAAAAGTGTCTCCTGCATCCGGTTCCCTTGGTGCTAGATGAACGAACGTCTCTCCACTTGCTCAGTTCTGAGAGATAAGTGTGTGTGAAAGCAGTCCTTCACCTAGCTTGTTGGGAACACAAAGTTTCTTTTCAGTTGCAAACTCCATTCCATACATGTATATGGGGAGGTACTAGCTCCAACTCCGTTTTACAATGAAAACTGCAGGAACTTCAAACCGGCACTAGGAAACAGAATGAGAAAGCAGAGAAAAGTGTCTCCTGCAACCCGTTCCCTTGGTGCTAGATGAACGAACGTCTCTCCACTTGCTCAGTTCCGAGAGATAAGTGTGTGTGAAAGCCGTCCTTCACGTAGCTTGTTGGGAACACAAAGATTCTTTTCAGTTTTAAACTCCATTCCATACATATATATGGGGAGGTACTAGCTCCAACTCGGTTTTACAGTGAAAACTGCAGGAACTTCAAACCGGCACTAGGAAACAGACTGAGAAAGCAGAGAAAAAGTGTCTCCTGCAACCCGTTCCCTTGGTGCTACATGAACGAACGTCTCTCCACTTGCTCAGTTCTGAGAGATAAGTGTGTGTGAAAGCCGTCCTTCACCTAGCTTGTTGGGAACACAAAGTTTCTTTTCAGTTGCAAACTACATTCCATACATATATATGGGGAGGTACAAGCTCCAACTCGGTTTTACAGTGAAAACTGCAGGAAATTCAAACCGGCACTACGAAACAGACTGAGAAAGCCGAGAAAAAGTGTCTCCTGCAACCCATTCCCTTGGTGCTAGATGAACGAACGTCTCTCCACTTGCTCAGTTCTGAGAGATAAGTGTGTGTGAAAGCCGTCCTTCACATAGCTTGTTGGGAACACAAAGTTTCTTTTTTGTTGCAAACCAAATTCCATACATATATATGGGGAGGTACTAGCTCCAACTCGGTTTTACAGTGAAAACTGCAGGAACTTCAAACCGGCACTAGGAAACAGACTGAGAAAGCAGAGAAAAAGTGTCTCCTGCATCCCGTTCCCTTGGTGCTAGATGAACGAACGTCTCTCCACTTGCTCAGTTCTGAGAGATAAGTGTGTGTGAAAGCAGTCCTTCACCTAGCTTGTTGGGAACACAAAGTTTCTTTTCAGTTGCAAACTCCATTCCATACATGTATATGGGGAGGTACAAGCTCCAACTCGGTTTGACAGTGTAAACTGCAGGAACTTCAAACCGGCACTAGGAAACAGACTGAGAAAGCAGAGAAAAAGTGTCTCCTGCAACCCGTTCCCTTGGTGCTAGATGAACGAACGTCTATCCACTTACTCAGTTCTGAGAGATAAGTGTGTGTGAAAGCCGTCTTTCACCTAGCTTGTTGGGAACAGAAAGTTTCTTTTCAGATGCAAACTCCATTCCATACATATATATGGGGAGGTACTAGCTCCAACTCTATTTTACAGTGAAAACTGCAGGAACTTCAAACCGGCACTAGGAAACAGACTGAGAAAGCAGAGAAATAGTGTCTCCTGCAAGCCGTTCCGTTGTTGCTAGATGAACGAACGTCTCTCCACTTGCTCAGTTCTGAGAGATAAGTGTGTGTGAAAGCCGTCCTTCACCTAGCTTGTTGGGAACACAAAGTTTCTTTTCAGTTGCAAACTCCATTCCATACATATATATAGGGAGGTACTAGCTCCAACTCGGTTTTTCAGTGAAAACTGCAGGAACTTCAAACCGGCACTAGGAAACAGACTGAGAAAGCAGAGAAAAAGTGTCTCCTGCAACCCGTTCCCTTGGTGCTAGATGAACGAACGTCTCTCCACTTGCTCAGTTCTGAGAGATAAGTGTGTGTGAAAGCCGTCCTTCACCTAGCTTGTTGGGAACACAAAGTTTCTTTTCAGTTGCAAACTCCATTCCATACATATATATGGGGAGGTACTAGCTCCAACTCGGTTTTACAGTGAAAACTGCAGGAATTTCAAACCGGCACTAGGAAACCGACTGAGAAAGCAGAGAAAAAGTGTCTCCTGCAACCCGTTCCCTTGGTGCTAGATGAACGAACGTCTCTCCACTTGCTCAGTTCTGAGAGATAAGTGTGTGTGAAAGCCGTTCTTCACCTAGCTTGTTGGGAACACAAAGTTTCTTTTCCGTTGTAAACTCCATTCCATACATATATATGGGGAGGTACTAGCTCCAACTCGGTTTTTCAGTGAAAACTGCAGGAACTTCAAACCGGCACTAGGAAACAGACTGAGAAGCAGAGAAAAAGTTTATCTTGCAACCCGTTCCCTTGGTACTAGATGAACGAAAGTTTCTCCACTTGCTCAGTTGTGAGAGATAAGTGTGTGTGAAAGCCGTCCTTCACCTAGCTTGTTGGGAACACAATGTTTCTTTTCAGTTGCAAACTGCATTCCATAAATATATATGGGTAGGTACTATCTCCAACTCGGTTTTACAGTGAAAACTGCAGGAACTTCAAACCGGCACTAGGAAACAGACTGAGAAAGCAGAGAAAAAGTTTCCCTGCATCCCGTTCCCTTGGTAATAGATGAACGAACGTCTCTCCACTTGCTGAGTTCCGAGAGATAAGTGTGTGTGTAAGCCGTCCTTATCCTAGCCTGTTGGGAACACAAAGTTTCTTTTTTGTTGCAAACGCCATTCCATAAATATATATGGGGAGGTACTAGCTCCAACTCGGTTTTACAGTGAAAACTGCAGGAACTTCGAACCGGCACTAGGAAACAGACTGAGAAAGCAGAGAAAAAGTGTCTCCTGCATCCCGTTCCCTTGGTGCTAGATGAACGAACGTCTCTCCACTTGCTCAGTTCTGAGAGATAAGTGTGTGTGAAAGCAGTCCTTCAACTAGATTGTTGGGAACACAAAGTTTCTTTTCAGTTGCAAACTCCATTCCATACATGTATATGGGGAAGTACAACTCCAACTCCGTTTTACAGTGAAAACTGCAGGAACTTCAAACCGGCACTAGGAAACAGACTGAGAAAGCAGAGAAAGAGTGTCTCCTGCATCCCGTTCCCGTGGTGCTAGATGAACGAACGTCTCTCCACTTGCTCAGTTCTGAGAGATAAGTGTGTGTGAAAGCAGTCCTTCACCTAGCTTGTTGGGAACACATAGTTTCTTTTCAGTTGCAAACTCCATTCCATACATATATATGGGAAGGTACTAGCTGCAACTCGGTTTTACAGTGAAAACTGCAGGAACTTCAAACCGGCACTAGGAAACAGACTGAGAAAGCAGAGAAGAAGTGTGTCCTGCAACCCGTTCTCTTGGTGCTAGATGAACGAACGTCTCTCCACTTGCTCAGTTCCGAGAGATAAGTGTGTGTGAAAGCCGTCCTTCACGTAGCTTGTTGGGAACACAAAGATTCTTTTCAGTTTTAAACTCCATTCCATAAATATATATGGGGAGGTACTAGCTCCAACTCGGTTTTACAGTGAAAACTGCAGGAACTTCAAACCGGCACTAGGAAACAGACTGAGAAAGCAGAGAAAAAGTGTCTCCTGCAACCCGTTCCCTTGGTGCTACATGAACGAACGTCTCTCCACTTGCTCAGTTCTGAGAGATAAGTGTGTGTGAAAGCCGTCCTTCACCTAGCTTGTTGGGAACACAAAGTTTCTTTTCAGTTGCAAACTACATTCCATACATATATATGGGGAGGTACAAGCTCCAACTCTGTTTTACAGTGAAAACTGCAGGAAATTCAAACCGGCACTACGAAACAGACTGAGAAAGCCGAGAAAAAGTGTCTCCTGCAACCCATTCCCTTGGTGCTAGATGAACGAACGTCTCTCCACTTGCTCAGTTCTGAGAGATAAGTGTGTGTGAAAGCCGTCCTTCACATAGCTTGTTGGGAACACAAAGTTTCTTTTTTGTTGCAAACCAAATTCCATACATATATATGGGGAGGTACTAGCTCCAACTCGGTTTTACAGTGAAAACTGCAGGAACTTCAAACCGGCACTAGGAAACAGACTGAGAAAGCAGAGAAAAAGTGTCTCCTGCATCCCGTTCCCTTGGTGCTAGATGAACGAACGTCTCTCCACTTGCTCAGTTCTGAGAGATAAGTGTGTGTGAAAGCAGTCCTTCACCTAGCTTGTTGGGAACACAAAGTTTCTTTTCAGTTGCAAACTCCATTCCATACATGTATATGGGGAGGTACAAGCTCCAACTCGGTTTGACAGTGTAAACTGCAGGAACTTCAAACCGGCACTAGGAAACAGACTGAGAAAGCAGAGAAAAAGTGTCTCCTGCAACCCGTTCCCTTGGTGCTAGATGAACGAACGTCTATCCACTTACTCAGTTCTGAGAGATAAGTGTGTGTGAAAGCCGTCTTTCACCTAGCTTGTTGGGAACAGAAAGTTTCTTTTCAGATGCAAACTCCATTCCATACATATATATGGGGAGGTACTAGCTCCAACTCTATTTTACAGTGAAAACTGCAGGAACTTCAAACCGGCACTAGGAAACAGACTGAGAAAGCAGAGAAATAGTGTCTCCTGCAAGCCGTTCCGTTGTTGCTAGATGAACGAACGTCTCTCCACTTGCTCAGTTCTGAGAGATAAGTGTGTGTGAAAGCCGTCCTTCACCTAGCTTGTTGGGAACACAAAGTTTCTTTTCAGTTGCAAACTCCATTCCATACATATATATAGGGAGGTACTAGCTCCAACTCGGTTTTACAGTGAAAACTGCAGGAACTTCAAACCGGCACTAGGAAACAGACTGAGAAAGCAGAGAAAAAGTGTCTCCTGCAACCCGTTCCCTTGGTGCTAGATGAACGAACGTCTCTCCACTTGCTCAGTTCTGAGAGATAAGTGTGTGTGAAAGCCGTCCTTCACCTAGCTTGTTGGGAACACAAAGTTTCTTTTCAGTTGCAAACTCCATTCCATACATATATATGGGGAGGTACTAGCTCCAACTCGGTTTTACAGTGAAAACTGCAGGAATTTCAAACCGGCACTAGGAAACCGACTGAGAAAGCAGAGAAAAAGTGTCTCCTGCAACCCGTTCCCTTGGTGCTAGATGAACGAACGTCTCTCCACTTGCTCAGTTCTGAGAGATAAGTGTGTGTGAAAGCCGTTCTTCACCTAGCTTGTTGGGAACACAAAGTTTCTTTTCCGTTGTAAACTCCATTCCATACATATATATGGGGAGGTACTAGCTCCAACTCGGTTTTTCAGTGAAAACTGCAGGAACTTCAAACCGGCACTAGGAAACAGACTGAGAAGCAGAGAAATAGTTTATCTTGCAACCCGTTCCCTTGGTACTAGATGAACGAAAGTTTCTCCACTTGCTCAGTTGTGAGAGATAAGTGTGTGTGAAAGCCGTCCTTCACCTAGCTTGTTGGGAACACAATGTTTCTTTTCAGTTGCAAACTGCATTCCATAAATATATATGGGTAGGTACTATCTCCAACTCGGTTTTACAGTGAAAACTGCAGGAACTTCAAACCGGCACTAGGAAACAGACTGAGAAAGCAGAGAAAAAGTTTCCCTGCATCCCGTTCCCTTGGTAATAGATGAACGAACGTCTCTCCACTTGCTGAGTTCCGAGAGATAAGTGTGTGTGTAAGCCGTCCTTATCCTAGCCTGTTGGGAACACAAAGTTTCTTTTTTGTTGCAAACGCCATTCCATAAATATATATGGGGAGGTACTAGCTCCAACTCGGTTTTACAGTGAAAACTGCAGGAACTTCGAACCGGCACTAGGAAACAGACTGAGAAAGCAGAGAAAAAGTGTCTCCTGCATCCCGTTCCCTTGGTGCTAGATGAACGAACGTCTCTCCACTTGCTCAGTTCTGAGAGATAAGTGTGTGTGAAAGCAGTCCTTCAACTAGATTGTTGGGAACACAAAGTTTCTTTTCAGTTGCAAACTCCATTCCATACATGTATATGGGGAAGTACAACTCCAACTCCGTTTTACAGTGAAAACTGCAGGAACTTCAAACCGGCACTAGGAAACAGACTGAGAAAGCAGAGAAAGAGTGTCTCCTGCATCCCGTTCCCGTGGTGCTAGATGAACGAACGTCTCTCCACTTGCTCAGTTCTGAGAGATAAGTGTGTGTGAAAGCAGTCCTTCACCTAGCTTGTTGGGAACACATAGTTTCTTTTCAGTTGCAAACTCCATTCCATACATATATATGGGAAGGTACTAGCTGCAACTCGGTTTTACAGTGAAAACTGCAGGAACTTCAAACCGGCACTAGGAAACAGACTGAGAAAGCAGAGAAGAAGTGTGTCCTGCAACCCGTTCTCTTGGTGCTAGATGAACGAACGTCTCTCCACTTGCTCAGTTCTGAGAGATAAATGTGTGTGAAAGCCATCCTTCACCTAGCTTGTTGGGAACACAAAGTTTCTTTTCAGTTGCAAACTCCATTCCATACATGTATATGGGGAGGTACTAGCTCCAACTCCGTTTTACAATGAAAACTGCAGGAACTTCAAACCGGCACTAGGAAACAGAATGAGAAAGCAGAGAAAAAGTGTCTCCTGCAACCCGTTCCCTTGGTGCTAGATGAACGAACGTCTCTCCACTTGCTCAGTTCCGAGAGATAAGTGTGTGTGAAAGCCGTCCTTCACGTAGCTTGTTGGGAACACAAAGATTCTTTTCAGTTTTAAACTCCATTCCATAAATATATATGGGGAGGTACTAGCTCCAACTCGGTTTTACAGTGAAAACTGCAGGAACTTCAAACCGGCACTAGGAAACAGACTGAGAAAGCAGAGAAAAAGTGTCTCCTGCAACCCGTTCCCTTGGTGCTACATGAACGAACGTCTCTCCACTTGCTCAGTTCTGAGAGATAAGTGTGTGTGAAAGCCGTCCTTCACCTAGCTTGTTGGGAACACAAAGTTTCTTTTCAGTTGCAAACTACATTCCATACATATATATGGGGAGGTACAAGCTCCAACTCGGTTTTACAGTGAAAACTGCAGGAACTTCAAACCGGCACTAGGAAACAGACTGAGAAAGCAGAGAAAAAGTGTCTCCTGCAACCCGTTCCCTTGGTGCTAGATGAACGAACGTCTCTCCACTTGCTCAGTTCTGAGAGATAAGTGTGTGTGAAAGCCGTCCTTCACCTAGCTTGTTGGGAACACAAAGTTTCTTTTCAGTTGCAAACTCCATTCCATACATATATATGGGGAGGTACTAGCTCCAACTCGGTTTTACAGTGAAAACTGCAGGAATTTCAAACCGGCACTAGGAAACCGACTGAGAAAGCAGAGAAAAAGTGTCTCCTGCAACCCGTTCCCTTGGTGCTAGATGAACGAACGTCTCTCCACTTGCTCAGTTCTGAGAGATAAGTGTGTGTGAAAGCCGTTCTTCACCTAGCTTGTTGGGAACACAAAGTTTCTTTTCCGTTGTAAACTCCATTCCATACATATATATGGGGAGGTACTAGCTCCAACTCGGTTTTTCAGTGAAAACTGCAGGAACTTCAAACCGGCACTAGGAAACAGACTGAGAAGCAGAGAAATAGTTTATCTTGCAACCCGTTCCCTTGGTACTAGATGAACGAAAGTTTCTCCACTTGCTCAGTTGTGAGAGATAAGTGTGTGTGAAAGCCGTCCTTCACCTAGCTTGTTGGGAACACAATGTTTCTTTTCAGTTGCAAACTGCATTCCATAAATATATATGGGTAGGTACTATCTCCAACTCGGTTTTACAGTGAAAACTGCAGGAACTTCAAACCGGCACTAGGAAACAGACTGAGAAAGCAGAGAAAAAGTTTCCCTGCATCCCGTTCCCTTGGTAATAGATGAACGAACGTCTCTCCACTTGCTGAGTTCCGAGAGATAAGTGTGTGTGTAAGCCGTCCTTATCCTAGCCTGTTGGGAACACAAAGTTTCTTTTTTGTTGCAAACGCCATTCCATAAATATATATGGGGAGGTACTAGCTCCAACTCGGTTTTACAGTGAAAACTGCAGGAACTTCGAACCGGCACTAGGAAACAGACTGAGAAAGCAGAGAAAAAGTGTCTCCTGCATCCCGTTCCCTTGGTGCTAGATGAACGAACGTCTCTCCACTTGCTCAGTTCTGAGAGATAAGTGTGTGTGAAAGCAGTCCTTCAACTAGATTGTTGGGAACACAAAGTTTCTTTTCAGTTGCAAACTCCATTCCATACATGTATATGGGGAAGTACAACTCCAACTCCGTTTTACAGTGAAAACTGCAGGAACTTCAAACCGGCACTAGGAAACAGACTGAGAAAGCAGAGAAAGAGTGTCTCCTGCATCCCGTTCCCGTGGTGCTAGATGAACGAACGTCTCTCCACTTGCTCAGTTCTGAGAGATAAGTGTGTGTGAAAGCAGTCCTTCACCTAGCTTGTTGGGAACACATAGTTTCTTTTCAGTTGCAAACTCCATTCCATACATATATATGGGAAGGTACTAGCTGCAACTCGGTTTTACAGTGAAAACTGCAGGAACTTCAAACCGGCACTAGGAAACAGACTGAGAAAGCAGAGAAGAAGTGTGTCCTGCAACCCGTTCTCTTGGTGCTAGATGAACGAACGTCTCTCCACTTGCTCAGTTCTGAGAGATAAATGTGTGTGAAAGCCATCCTTCACCTAGCTTGTTGGGAACACAAAGTTTCTTTTCAGTTGCAAACTCCAATCCATACATGTATATGGGGAAGTACTAGCTCCAACTCGGTTTTACAGTGAAAACTGCAGGAACTTCAAAACGGCACTAGGAAAAAGACTGAGAAAGCAGAGAAAAAGTGTCTCCTGCAACCCGTTCCCTTGGTGCTAGATGAACGAACGTCTCTCCACTTGCTCAGTTCTGAGAGATAAGTGTGTGTGAAAGCCGTCCTTCACCTAGCTTGTTGGGAACACAAAGTTTCTTTTCAGTTGCAAACTCCATTCCATACATATATATGGGGAGGTACTAGCTCCAACTCGGTTTTACAGTGAAAACTGCAGGAACTTCAAACCGGCACTAGGAAACAGACTGAGAAAGCAGAGAATAAGTTTCTCCTGCAACCCGTTCCCTTGGTGCTAGATGAACGAACGTCTCTCCACTTGCTCAGTTCTGAGAGATAAGTGTGTGTGAAAGCCGTCCTTCACGTAGCTTGTTGGGAACACAAAGAATCTTTTCAGTTGTAAACTCCATTCCATACATATATATGGGGAGGTACTAGCTCCAACTCGGTTTTACAGTGAAAACTGCAGGAACTTCAAACCGGCACTAGGAAACAGACTGAGAAAGCAGAGAAAAAGTGTCTCCTGCAACCCGTTCCCTTGGTGCTAGATGAACGAACGATCTCCACTTGCTCAGTTCTGAGAGATAAGTGTGTGTGAAAGCCGTCCTTCACCTAGCTTGTTGGGAACACAAAGTTTCTTTTCAGTTGCCAACTCCATTCCATACATATTTATGGGGATGTACTAGCTCCAACTCGGTTTTACAGTGAAAACTGCCGGAACTTCAAAACGGCACTAGGAAACAGACTGAGAAAGCAGAGAAAGAGTATCTCCTGCATCCCGTTCCCGTGGTGCTAGATGAACGAACGTCTCTCCACTTGCTCAGTTCTGAGAGATAAGTGTGTGTGAAAGCCGTCCTTCACCTTGCTTGTTGGGAACACAAAGTTTCTTTTCAGTTGCAAACTCCATTCCATACATATATATGGGAAGGTACTAGCTGCAACTCGGTTTTACAGTGAAAACTGCAGGAACTTCAAACCGGCACTAGGAAACAGACTGAGAAAGCAGAGAAGAAGTGTGTCCTGCAACCCGTTCCCTTGGTGCTAGATGAACGAACGTCTCTCCACTTGCTCAGTTCTGAGAGATAAGTGTGTGTGAAAGCCGTCCTTCACGTAGCTTGTTGGGAACACAAAGAATCTTTTCAGTTGTAAACTCCATTCCATACATATATATGGGGAGGTACTAGCTCCAACTCGGTTTTACAGTGAAAACTGCAGGAACTTCAAACCGGCACTAGGAAACAGACTGAGAAAGCAGAGAAAAAGTGTCTCCTGCAACCCGTTCCCTTGGTGCTAGATGAACGAACGTCTCTCCACTTGCTCAGTTCTGAGAGATAAGTGTGTGTGAAAGCCGTCCTTCACCTAGCTTGTTGGGAACACAAAGTTTCTTTTCAGTTGCCAACTCCATTCCATACATATGTATGGGGATGTACTAGCTCCAACTCGGTTTTACAGTGAAAACTGCAGGAACTTCAAAACGGCACTAGGAAACAGACTGAGAAGCAGAGAAAAAGTGTATCCTGCAACCCGTTCTATTGGTTCTAGATGAACGAACGTTTCTCCACTTGCTCAGTTGTGAGAGATAAGTGTGTGTGAAAAACGTCCTTCAACTAGCTTGTTGGGAACACAAAGTTTCTTTTCAGTTGCCAACTGCATTCCATACATATATATGGGTAGGTACTAGCTCCAACTCGGTTTTACAGTGAAAACTGCAGGAACTTCAAACCGGCACTAGGAAACAGACTGAGAAAGCAGAGAAAAAGTGTCTCCTGCAACCAGTTCCCTTGGTGCTAGATGAACGAACGTCTCTCCACTTGCTCAGTTCTGAGAGATAAGTGTGTGTGAAAGCCGTCCTTCACCTAGCTTGTTGGGAACACAAAGTTTCTTTTCAGTTGCAAACTCCATTCCATACATATATATGGGGAGGTACTAGCTCCAACTCGGTTTTACAGTGAAAACTGCAGGAACTTCAAACCGGCACTAGGAAACCGACTGAGAAAGCAGAGAAAAAGTGTCTCCTGCAACCCGTTCCCTTGGTGCTAGATGAACGAACGTCTCTCCACTTGCTCAGTTCTGAGAGATAAGTGTGTGTGAAAGCCGTTCTTCACCTAGCTTGTTGTGAACACAAAGTTTCTTTTCCGTTGTAAACTCCATTCCATACATATATATGGGGAGGTACTAGCTCCAACTCGGTTTTTCAGTGAAAACTGCAGGAACTTCAAACCGGCACTAGGAAACAGACTGAGAAGCAGAGAAAAAGTGTATCCTGCAACCCGTTCCCTTGGTACTAGATGAACGAACGTTTCTCCACTTGCTCAGTTGTGAGAGATAAGTGTGTGTGAAAGCCGTCCTTCACCTAGCTTGTTGGGAACACAATGTTTCTTTTCAGTTGCAAACTGCATTCCATAAATATATATGGGTAGGTACTAGCTCCAACTCGGTTTTACAGTGAAAACTGCAGGAACTTCAAACCGGCACTAGGAAACAGACTAAGAAAGCAGAGAAAAAGTTTCCCTGCATCCCGTTCCCTTGGTAATAGATGAACGAACGTCTCTCCACTTGCTGAGTTCCGAGTGATAAGTGTGTGTGTAAGCCGTCCTTATCCTAGCCTGTTGGGAACACAAAGTTTCTTTTTTGTTGCAAACGCCATTCCATAAATATATATGGGGAGGTACTAGCTCCAACTCGGTTTTACAGTGAAAACTGCAGGAACTTCGAACCGGCACTAGGAAACAGACTGAGAAAGCAGAGAAAAAGTCTCTCCTGCATCCCGTTCCCTTGGTGCTAGATGAACGAACGTCTCTCCACTTGCTCACTTCTGAGAGATAAGTGTGTGTGAAAGCAGTCCTTCAACTAGATTGTTGGGAACACAAAGTTTCTTTTCAGTTGCAAACTCCATTCCATACATGTATATGGGGAAGTACAACTCCAACTCCGTTTTACAGTGAAAACTGCAGGAACTTCAAACCGGCACTAGGAAACAGACTGAGAAAGCAGAGAAAGAGTGTCTCCTGCATCCCGTTCCCGTGGTGCTAGATGAACGAACGTCTCTCCACTTGCTCAGTTCTGAGAGATAAGTGTGTGTGAAAGCAGTCCTTCACCTAGCTTGTTGGGAACACATAGTTTCTTTTCAGTTGCAAACTCCATTCCATACATATATATGGGAAGGTACTAGCTCCAACTCGGTTTTACAGTGAAAACTGCAGGAACTTCAAACCGGCACTAGGAAACAGACTGAGAAAGCAGAGAAGAAGTGTGTCCTGCAACCCGTTCTCTTGGTGCTAGATGAACGAACGTCTCTCCACTTGCTCAGTTCTGAGAGATAAATGTGTGTGAAAGCCATCCTTCACCTAGCTTGTTGGGAACACAAAGTTTCTTTTCAGTTGCAAACTCCATTCCATACATGTATATGGGGAGGTACTAGCTCCAACTCGGTTTTACAGTGAAAACTGCAGGAACTTCGAACCGGCACTAGGAAACAGACTGAGAAAGCAGAGAAAAAGTCTCTCCTGCATCCCGTTCCCTTGGTGCTAGATGAACGAACGTCTCTCCACTTGCTCACTTCTGAGAGATAAGTGTGTGTGAAAGCAGTCCTTCAACTAGATTGTTGGGAACACAAAGTTTCTTTTCAGTTGCAAACTCCATTCCATACATGTATATGGGGAAGTACAACTCCAACTCCGTTTTACAGTGAAAACTGCAGGAACTTCAAACCGGCACTAGGAAACAGACTGAGAAAGCAGAGAAAGAGTGTCTCCTGCATCCCGTTCCCGTGGTGCTAGATGAACGAACGTCTCTCCACTTGCTCAGTTCTGAGAGATAAGTGTGTGTGAAAGCAGTCCTTCACCTAGCTTGTTGGGAACACATAGTTTCTTTTCAGTTGCAAACTCCATTCCATACATATATATGGGAAGGTACTAGCTGCAACTCGGTTTTACAGTGAAAACTGCAGGAACTTCAAACCGGCACTAGGAAACAGACTGAGAAAGCAGAGAAAAAGTGTCTCCTGCAACCCGTTCCCTTGGTGCTAGATGAACGAACGATCTCCACTTGCTCAGTTCTGAGAGATAAGTGTGTGTGAAAGCCGTCCTTCACCTAGCTTGTTGGGAACACAAAGTTTCTTTTCAGTTGCCAACTCCATTCCATACATATTTATGGGGATGTACTAGCTCCAACTCGGTTTTACAGTGAAAACTGCCGGAACTTCAAAACGGCACTAGGAAACAGACTGAGAAAGCAGAGAAAGAGTGTCTCCTGCATCCCGTTCCCGTGGTGCTAGATGAACGAACGTCTCTCCACTTGCTCAGTTCTGAGAGATAAGTGTGTGTGAAAGCCGTCCTTCACCTTGCTTGTTGGGAACACAAAGTTTCTTTTCAGTTGCAAACTCCATTCCATACATATATATGGGAAGGTACTAGCTGCAACTCGGTTTTACAGTGAAAACTGCAGGAACTTCAAACCGGCACTAGGAAACAGACTGAGAAAGCAGAGAAGAAGTGTGTCCTGCAACCCGTTCCCTTGGTGCTAGATGAACGAACGTCTCTCCACTTGCTCAGTTCTGAGAGATAAGTGTGTGTGAAAGCCGTCCTTCACGTAGCTTGTTGGGAACACAAAGAATCTTTTCAGTTGTAAACTCCATTCCATACATATATATGGGGAGGTACTAGCTCCAACTCGGTTTTACAGTGAAAACTGCAGGAACTTCAAACCGGCACTAGGAAACAGACTGAGAAAGCAGAGAAAAAGTGTCTCCTGCAACCCGTTCCCTTGGTGCTAGATGAACGAACGTCTCTCCACTTGCTCAGTTCTGAGAGATAAGTGTGTGTGAAAGCCGTCCTTCACCTAGCTTGTTGGGAACACAAAGTTTCTTTTCAGTTGCCAACTCCATTCCATACATATGTATGGGGATGTACTAGCTCCAACTCGGTTTTACAGTGAAAACTGCAGGAACTTCAAAACGGCACTAGGAAACAGACTGAGAAGCAGAGAAAAAGTGTATCCTGCAACCCGTTCTATTGGTTCTAGATGAACGAACGTTTCTCCACTTGCTCAGTTGTGAGAGATAAGTGTGTGTGAAAAACGTCCTTCAACTAGCTTGTTGGGAACACAAAGTTTCTTTTCAGTTGCCAACTGCATTCCATACATATATATGGGTAGGTACTAGCTCCAACTCGGTTTTACAGTGAAAACTGCAGGAACTTCAAACCGGCACTAGGAAACAGACTGAGAAAGCAGAGAAAAAGTGTCTCCTGCAACCAGTTCCCTTGGTGCTAGATGAACGAACGTCTCTCCACTTGCTCAGTTCTGAGAGATAAGTGTGTGTGAAAGCCGTCCTTCACCTAGCTTGTTGGGAACACAAAGTTTCTTTTCAGTTGCAAACTCCATTCCATACATATATATGGGGAGGTACTAGCTCCAACTCGGTTTTACAGTGAAAACTGCAGGAACTTCAAACCGGCACTAGGAAACCGACTGAGAAAGCAGAGAAAAAGTGTCTCATGCAACCCGTTCCCTTGGTGCTAGATGAACGAACGTCTCTCCACTTGCTCAGTTCTGAGAGATAAGTGTGTGTGAAAGCCGTTCTTCACCTAGCTTGTTGTGAACACAAAGTTTCTTTTCCGTTGTAAACTCCATTCCATACATATATATGGGGAGGTACTAGCTCCAACTCGGTTTTTCAGTGAAAACTGCAGGAACTTCAAACCGGCACTAGGAAACAGACTGAGAAGCAGAGAAAAAGTGTATCCTGCAACCCGTTCCCTTGGTACTAGATGAACGAACGTTTCTCCACTTGCTCAGTTGTGAGAGATAAGTGTGTGTGAAAGCCGTCCTTCACCTAGCTTGTTGGGAACACAATGTTTCTTTTCAGTTGCAAACTGCATTCCATAAATATATATGGGTAGGTACTAGCTCCAACTCGGTTTTACAGTGAAAACTGCAGGAACTTCAAACCGGCACTAGGAAACAGACTGAGAAAGCAGAGAAAAAGTTTCCCTGCATCCCGTTCCCTTGGTAATAGATGAACGAACGTCTCTCCACTTGCTGAGTTCCGAGTGATAAGTGTGTGTGTAAGCCGTCCTTATCCTAGCCTGTTGGGAACACAAAGTTTCTTTTTTGTTGCAAACGCCATTCCATAAATATATATGGGGAGGTACTAGCTCCAACTCGGTTTTACAGTGAAAACTGCAGGAACTTCGAACCGGCACTAGGAAACAGACTGAGAAAGCAGAGAAAAAGTCTCTCCTGCATCCCGTTCCCTTGGTGCTAGATGAACGAACGTCTCTCCACTTGCTCACTTCTGAGAGATAAGTGTGTGTGAAAGCAGTCCTTCAACTAGATTGTTGGGAACACAAAGTTTCTTTTCAGTTGCAAACTCCATTCCATACATGTATATGGGGAAGTACAACTCCAACTCCGTTTTACAGTGAAAACTGCAGGAACTTCAAACCGGCACTAGGAAACAGACTGAGAAAGCAGAGAAAGAGTGTCTCCTGCATCCCGTTCCCGTGGTGCTAGATGAACGAACGTCTCTCCACTTGCTCAGTTCTGAGAGATAAGTGTGTGTGAAAGCAGTCCTTCACCTAGCTTGTTGGGAACACATAGTTTCTTTTCAGTTGCAAACTCCATTCCATACATATATATGGGAAGGTACTAGCTCCAACTCGGTTTTACAGTGAAAACTGCAGGAACTTCAAACCGGCACTAGGAAACAGACTGAGAAAGCAGAGAAGAAGTGTGTCCTGCAACCCGTTCTCTTGGTGCTAGATGAACGAACGTCTCTCCACTTGCTCAGTTCTGAGAGATAAATGTGTGTGAAAGCCATCCTTCACCTAGCTTGTTGGGAACACAAAGTTTCTTTTCAGTTGCAAACTCCATTCCATACATGTATATGGGGAGGTACTAGCTCCAACTCGGTTTTACAGTGAAAACTGCAGGAACTTCGAACCGGCACTAGGAAACAGACTGAGAAAGCAGAGAAAAAGTCTCTCCTGCATCCCGTTCCCTTGGTGCTAGATGAACGAACGTCTCTCCACTTGCTCACTTCTGAGAGATAAGTGTGTGTGAAAGCAGTCCTTCAACTAGATTGTTGGGAACACAAAGTTTCTTTTCAGTTGCAAACTCCATTCCATACATGTATATGGGGAAGTACAACTCCAACTCCGTTTTACAGTGAAAACTGCAGGAACTTCAAACCGGCACTAGGAAACAGACTGAGAAAGCAGAGAAAGAGTGTCTCCTGCATCCCGTTCCCGTGGTGCTAGATGAACGAACGTCTCTCCACTTGCTCAGTTCTGAGAGATAAGTGTGTGTGAAAGCAGTCCTTCACCTAGCTTGTTGGGAACACATAGTTTCTTTTCAGTTGCAAACTCCATTCCATACATATATATGGGAAGGTACTAGCTGCAACTCGGTTTTACAGTGAAAACTGCAGGAACTTCAAACCGGCACTAGGAAACAGACTGAGAAAGCAGAGAAGAAGTGTGTCCTGCAACCCGTTCTCTTGGTGCTAGATGAACGAACGTCTCTCCACTTGCTCAGTTCTGAGAGATAAATGTGTGTGAAAGCCATCCTTCACCTAGCTTGTTGGGAACACAAAGTTTCTTTTCAGTTGCAAACTCCATTCCATACATGTATATGGGGAGGTACTAGCTCCAACTCGGTTTTACAGTGAAAACTGCAGGAACTTCAAAACGGCACTAGGAAAAAGACTGAGAAAGCAGAGAAAAAGTGTCTCCTGCAAACCGTTCCCTTGGTGCTAGATGAACGAACGTCTCTCCACTTGCTCAGTTCTGAGAGATAAGTGTGTGTGAAAGCCGTCCTTCACCTAGCTTGTTGGGAACACAAAGTTTCTTTTCAGTTGCAAACTGCATTCCATACATATATATGGGTAGGTACTTGCTCCAACTCGGTTTTACAGTGAAAACTGCAGGAACTTCAAACCGGCACTAGGAAACAGTCTGAGAAAGCAGAGAAAAAATTTCCCTGCATCCCGTTCCCTTGGTCCTAGATGAACGAACGTCTCTCCACTTGCTGAGTTCCGAGAGATAAGTGTGTGTGTAAGCCGTCCTTATCCTAGCCTGTTGGGAACACAAAGTTTCTTTTTTGTTGCAAACCCCATTCCATAAATATATATGGGGAGGTACCAGCTCCAACTCGGTTTTACAGTGAAAACTTCAGGAACTTCGAACCGGCACTAGGAAACAGACTGAGAAAGCAGAGAAAAAGTGTCTCCTGCATCCCGTTCCCTTGGTGCTAGATGAACGAACGTCTCTCCACTTGCTCAGTTCTGAGAGATAAGTGTGTGTGAAAGCAGTCCTTCACCTAGCTTGTTGGGAACACAAAGTTTCTTTTCAGTTGCAAACTCCATTCCATACATGTATATGGGGAAGTACAACTCCAACTCCGTTTTACAGTGAAAACTGCAGGAACTTCAAACCGGCACTAGGAAACAGACTGAGAAAGCAGAGAAAGAGTGTCTCCTGCATCCCGTTCCCGTGGTGCTAGATGAACGAACGTCTCTCCACTTGCTCAGTTCTGAGAGATAAGTGTGTGTGAAAGCAGTCCTTCACCTAGCTTGTTGGGAACACAAAGTTTCTTTTCAGTTGCAAACTCCATTCCATACATATATATGGGAAGGTACTAGCTCCAATTCAGTTTTACAGTGAAAACTGCAGGAACTTCAAACCGGCACTAGGAAACAGACTGAGAAAGCAGAGAAAAAGTTTCTCCTGCAAACCGTTCCCTTGGTGCTAGATGAACGAACGTCTCTCCACTTGCTCAGTTCTGAGAGATAAGTGTGTGTGAAAGCCGTCCTTCACCTAGCTTGTTGGGAACACAAAGTTTCTTTTCAGTTGCCAACTCCATTCCATACATATGTATGGGGATGTACTAGCTCCAACTCGGTTTTACAGTGAAAACTGCCGGAACTTCAAAACGGCACTAGGAAACAGACTGAGGAAGCAGAGAAAAAGTGTCCCTGCATCCCGTTCCCTTGGTGCTAGATGAACGAACGTCTCTCCACTTGCTCAGTTCTGAGAGATAAATGTGTGTGAAAGCCATCCTTCACCTAGCTTGTTGGGAACACAAAGTTTCTTTTCAGTTGCAAACTCCATTCCATACATGTATATGGGGAGGTACTAGCTCCAACTCGGTTTTACAGTGAAAACTGCAGGAACTTCAAACCGGCACTAGGAAACAGACTGAGAAAGCAGAGAAAAAGTGTCTCTTGCAACCCGTTCCCTTGGTGCTAGATGAACGATCGTCTCCCCACTTGCTCAGTTCTGAGAGATAAGTGTGTGTGAAAGCCGTCCTTCACCTAGCTTGTTGGGAACACAAAGTTTCTTTTCAGTTGCAAACTCCATTCCATACATATATATGGGGAGGTACTAGCTCCAACTCGGTTTTACAGTGAAAACTGCAGGAACTTCAAACCGGCACTAGGAAACAGATTGAGAAAGCAGAGAAAAAGTGTCTCCTGCAACCCGTTCCCTTGGTGCTAAATGAACGAACGTCACTCCACTTGCTCAGTTCTGAGAGATAAGTGTGTGTGAAAGCCGTCCTTCACCTAGCTTGTTGGGAACACAAAGACTCTTTTCAGTTGTAAATTCCATTCCATACATATATATGGGGAGGTACTAGCTCCAACTCGGTTTTACAGTGAAAACTGCAGGAACTTCAAACCGGCACTAGGAAACAGACTGAGAAAGCAGAGAAAAAGTGTCTCCTGCAACCCGTTCCCTTGGTGCTAGATGAACGAACGTCTCTCCACTTGCTCAGTTCTGAGAGATAAGTGTGTGTGAAAGCCGTCCTTCACCTAGCTTGTTGGGAACACAAAGTTTCTTTTCAGTTGCCAACTCCATTCCATACATATGTATGGGTATGTACTAGCTCCAACTCGGTTTTACAGTGAAAACTGCAGGAACTTCAAAACGGCACTAGGAAACAGACTGAGAAGCAGAGAAAAAGTGTATCCTGCAACCCGTTCTATTGGTTCTAGATGAACGAACGTTTCTCCACTTGCTCAGTTGTGAGAGATAAGTGTGTGTGAAAAACGTCCTTCAACTAGCTTGTTGGGAACACAAAGTTTCTTTTCAGTTGCAAACTGCATTCCATACATATATATGGGTAGGTACTAGCTCCAACTCGGTTTTACAGTGAAAACTGCAGGAACTTCAAACTGGCACTAGGAAACAGACTGAGAAAGCAGAGAAAAAGTTTCCCTGCATCCCGTTCCCTTGGTCCTAGATGAACGAACGTCTCTCCACTTGCTGAGTTCCGAGAGATAAGTGTGTGTGTAAGCCGTCCTTATCCTAGCCTGTTGGGAACACAAAGTTTCTTTTTTGTTGCAAACCTCATTCCATAAATATATATGGGGAGATACTAGCTCCAACTCGCTTTTACAGTGAAAACTGCAGGAACTTCGAACCGGCACTAGGAAACAGACTGAGAAAGCAGAGAAAATGTGTGTCCTGCAACCCGTTCTCTTGGTGCTAGATGAACGAACGTCTCTCCACTTGCTCAGTTCTGAGAGATAAATGTGTGTGAAAGCCATACTTCACCTAGCTTGTTGGGAACACAAAGTTTCTTTTCAGTTGCAAACTCCATTCCATACATGTATATTGGGAGGTACTAGCTCCAACTCGGTTTTACAGTGAAAACTGCAGGAACTTCAAAACGGCACTAGGAAAAAGACTGAGAAAGCAGAGAAAAAGTGTCTCCTGCAACCCGTTCCCTTGGTGCTAGATGAACGAACGTCTCTCCACTTGCTCAGTTCTGAGAGATAAGTGTGTGTGAAAGCCGTCCTTCACCTAGCTTGTTGGGAACACAAAGTTTCTTTTCAGTTGCAAACTCCATTCCATACATATATATGGGGAGGTACTAGCTCCAACTCGGTTTTACAGTGAAAACTGCAGGAACTTCAAACCGGCACTAGGAAACAGACTGAGAAAGCAGAGAATAAGTGTCTCCTGCAACCCGTTCCCTTGGTGCTAGATGAACGAACGTCTCTCCACTTGCTCAGTTCTGAGAGATAAGTGTGTGTGAAAGCCGTCCTTCACGTAGCTTGTTGGGAACACAAAGAATCTTTTCAGTTGTAAACTCCATTCCATAAATATATATGGGGAGGTACTAGCTCCAACTCGGTTTTACAGTGAAAACTGCAGGAACTTCAAACCGGCACTAGGAAACAGACTGAGAAAGCAGAGAAAAAGTGTCTCCTGCAACCCGTTTCCTTGGTGCTAGATGAACGAACGTCTCTCCACTTGCTCAGTTCTGAGAGATAAGTGTGTGTGAAAGCCGTCTTTCACCTAGCTTGTTGGGAACACAAAGTTTCTTTTCAGTTGCCAACTCCATTCCATACATATGTATGGGGATGTACTAGCTCCAACTCGAATTTACAGTGAAAACTGCCGGAACTTCAAAACGGCACTAGGAAACAGACTGACAAAGCAGAGAAAAAGTGTCCCTGCATCCCGTTCCCTTGGTGCTAGATGAACGAACTTCTCTCCACTTGCTGAGTTCTGAGAGATAATTGTGTGTGAAAGACGTCCTTCACGTAGCTTGTTGGGAACACAAAGATTCTTTTCAGTTGTAAACTCCATTCCATACATATATATGGGGAGGTACTAGCTCCAACTCGGTTTTACAGTGAAAACTGCAGGAACTTCAAACCGGCACTAGGAAACAGACTGAGAAAGCGGAGAAAAAGTGTCTCCTGCAACCCGTTCTCTTGGTGCTAGATGAACGAACGATTCTCCACTTGCTCAGTTCTGAGAGATAAATGTGTGTGAAAGCCATCCTTCACCTAGCTTGTTGGGAACACAAAGTTTCTTTTCAGTTGCAAACTCCATTCCATACATGTATATGGGGAGGTACTAGCTCCAACTCGGTTTTAGAGTGAAAACTGCAGGTACTTCAAACCGGCACTAGGAAACAGACTGAGAAAGCAGAGAAAAAGTGTTCCTTGCAACCCGTTCCCTTGGTGCTTCATGAACGAACGTCTCTCCACTTGCTCAGTTCTGAGAGATAAGTGTGTGTGAAAGCCGTCCTTCACCTAGCTTGTTGGGAACACAAAGTTTCTTTTCAGTTGCAAACTCCATTCCATACATATATATGGGGAGGTACTAGCTCCAACTCGGTTTTACAGTGAAAACTGCAGGAACTTCAAACCGGCACTAGGAAACAGACTGAGAAAGCAGAGAAAAAGTGTCTCCTGCAACCCGTTCCATTGGTGCTAAATGAACGAACGTCTCTCCACTTCCTCAGTTCTGAGAGATAAGTGAGTGTGAAAGCCATCCTTCACCTAGCTTGTTGGGAACACAAAGATACTTTTCAGTTGTAAACTCCATTCCATACATATATATGGGGAGGTACTAGCTCCAACTCGCTTTTACAGTGAAAATTGCAGGAACTTCAAACCGGCACTAGGAAACAGACTGAGAAAACAGAGAAAAAGTGTCTCCTGCAACCCGTTTCCTTGGTGCTAGATGAACGAACGTCTCTCCACTTGCTCAGTTCTGAGAGATAAGTGTGTGTGAAAGCCGTCCTTCACCTAGCTTGTTGGGAACACAAAGTTTCTTTTCAGTTGCAAACTCCATTCCATACATATATATGGGGAGGTACTAGCTCCAACTCGGTTTTACAGTGAAAACTGCAGGAACTTCAAAACGGCACTAGGAAACAGACTGAGAAAGCAGAGAAAAAGTGTCCCTGCATCCCGTTCCCTTGGTGCTAGATGAACGAACGTCTCTCCACTTGCTCACTTCTGAGAGATAAGTGTGTGTGAAAGCAGTCCTTCAACTAGATTGTTGGGAACACAAAGTTTCTTTTCAGTTGCAAACTCCATTCCATACATGTATATGGGGAAGTACAACTCCAACTCCGTTTTACAGTGAAAACTGCAGGAACTTCAAACCGGCACTAGGAAACAGACTGAGAAAGCAGAGAAAGAGTGTCTCCTGCATCCCGTTCCCGTGGTGCTAGATGAACGAACGTCTCTCCACTTGCTCAGTTCTGAGAGATAAGTGTGTGTGAAAGCAGTCCTTCACCTAGCTTGTTGGGAACACATAGTTTCTTTTCAGTTGCAAACTCCATTCCATACATATATATGGGAAGGTACTAGCTCCAACTCGGTTTTACAGTGAAAACTGCAGGAACTTCAAACCGGCACTAGGAAACAGACTGAGAAAGCAGAGAAGAAGTGTGTCCTGCAACCCGTTCTCTTGGTGCTAGATGAACGAACGTCTCTCCACTTGCTCAGTTCTGAGAGATAAATGTGTGTGAAAGCCATCCTTCACCTAGCTTGTTGGGAACACAAAGTTTCTTTTCAGTTGCAAACTCCATTCCATACATGTATATGGGGAGGTACTAGCTCCAACTCGGTTTTACAGTGAAAACTGCAGGAACTTCGAACCGGCACTAGGAAACAGACTGAGAAAGCAGAGAAAAAGTCTCTCCTGCATCCCGTTCCCTTGGTGCTAGATGAACGAACGTCTCTCCACTTGCTCACTTCTGAGAGATAAGTGTGTGTGAAAGCAGTCCTTCAACTAGATTGTTGGGAACACAAAGTTTCTTTTCAGTTGCAAACTCCATTCCATACATGTATATGGGGAAGTACAACTCCAACTCCGTTTTACAGTGAAAACTGCAGGAACTTCAAACCGGCACTAGGAAACAGACTGAGAAAGCAGAGAAAGAGTGTCTCCTGCATCCCGTTCCCGTGGTGCTAGATGAACGAACGTCTCTCCACTTGCTCAGTTCTGAGAGATAAGTGTGTGTGAAAGCAGTCCTTCACCTAGCTTGTTGGGAACACATAGTTTCTTTTCAGTTGCAAACTCCATTCCATACATATATATGGGAAGGTACTAGCTGCAACTCGGTTTTACAGTGAAAACTGCAGGAACTTCAAACCGGCACTAGGAAACAGACTGAGAAAGCAGAGAAGAAGTGTGTCCTGCAACCCGTTCTCTTGGTGCTAGATGAACGAACGTCTCTCCACTTGCTCAGTTCTGAGAGATAAATGTGTGTGAAAGCCATCCTTCACCTAGCTTGTTGGGAACACAAAGTTTCTTTTCAGTTGCAAACTCCATTCCATACATGTATATGGGGAGGTACTAGCTCCAACTCGGTTTTACAGTGAAAACTGCAGGAACTTCAAAACGGCACTAGGAAAAAGACTGAGAAAGCAGAGAAAAAGTGTCTCCTGCAAACCGTTCCCTTGGTGCTAGATGAACGAACGTCTCTCCACTTGCTCAGTTCTGAGAGATAAGTGTGTGTGAAAGCCGTCCTTCACCTAGCTTGTTGGGAACACAAAGTTTCTTTTCAGTTGCAAACTGCATTCCATACATATATATGGGTAGGTACTTGCTCCAACTCGGTTTTACAGTGAAAACTGCAGGAACTTCAAACCGGCACTAGGAAACAGTCTGAGAAAGCAGAGAAAAAATTTCCCTGCATCCCGTTCCCTTGGTCCTAGATGAACGAACGTCTCTCCACTTGCTGAGTTCCGAGAGATAAGTGTGTGTGTAAGCCGTCCTTATCCTAGCCTGTTGGGAACACAAAGTTTCTTTTTTGTTGCAAACCCCATTCCATAAATATATATGGGGAGGTACCAGCTCCAACTCGGTTTTACAGTGAAAACTTCAGGAACTTCGAACCGGCACTAGGAAACAGACTGAGAAAGCAGAGAAAAAGTGTCTCCTGCATCCCGTTCCCTTGGTGCTAGATGAACGAACGTCTCTCCACTTGCTCAGTTCTGAGAGATAAGTGTGTGTGAAAGCAGTCCTTCACCTAGCTTGTTGGGAACACAAAGTTTCTTTTCAGTTGCAAACTCCATTCCATACATGTATATGGGGAAGTACAACTCCAACTCCGTTTTACAGTGAAAACTGCAGGAACTTCAAACCGGCACTAGGAAACAGACTGAGAAAGCAGAGAAAGAGTGTCTCCTGCATCCCGTTCCCGTGGTGCTAGATGAACGAACGTCTCTCCACTTGCTCAGTTCTGAGAGATAAGTGTGTGTGAAAGCAGTCCTTCACCTAGCTTGTTGGGAACACAAAGTTTCTTTTCAGTTGCAAACTCCATTCCATACATATATATGGGAAGGTACTAGCTCCAATTCAGTTTTACAGTGAAAACTGCAGGAACTTCAAACCGGCACTAGGAAACAGACTGAGAAAGCAGAGAAAAAGTTTCTCCTGCAAACCGTTCCCTTGGTGCTAGATGAACGAACGTCTCTCCACTTGCTCAGTTCTGAGAGATAAGTGTGTGTGAAAGCCGTCCTTCACCTAGCTTGTTGGGAACACAAAGTTTCTTTTCAGTTGCCAACTCCATTCCATACATATGTATGGGGATGTACTAGCTCCAACTCGGTTTTACAGTGAAAACTGCCGGAACTTCAAAACGGCACTAGGAAACAGACTGAGGAAGCAGAGAAAAAGTGTCCCTGCATCCCGTTCCCTTGGTGCTAGATGAACGAACGTCTCTCCACTTGCTCAGTTCTGAGAGATAAATGTGTGTGAAAGCCATCCTTCACCTAGCTTGTTGGGAACACAAAGTTTCTTTTCAGTTGCAAACTCCATTCCATACATGTATATGGGGAGGTACTAGCTCCAACTCGGTTTTACAGTGAAAACTGCAGGAACTTCAAACCGGCACTAGGAAACAGACTGAGAAAGCAGAGAAAAAGTGTCTCTTGCAACCCGTTCCCTTGGTGCTAGATGAACGATCGTCTCCCCACTTGCTCAGTTCTGAGAGATAAGTGTGTGTGAAAGCCGTCCTTCACCTAGCTTGTTGGGAACACAAAGTTTCTTTTCAGTTGCAAACTCCATTCCATACATATATATGGGGAGGTACTAGCTCCAACTCGGTTTTACAGTGAAAACTGCAGGAACTTCAAACCGGCACTAGGAAACAGATTGAGAAAGCAGAGAAAAAGTGTCTCCTGCAACCCGTTCCCTTGGTGCTAAATGAACGAACGTCACTCCACTTGCTCAGTTCTGAGAGATAAGTGTGTGTGAAAGCCGTCCTTCACCTAGCTTGTTGGGAACACAAAGACTCTTTTCAGTTGTAAATTCCATTCCATACATATATATGGGGAGGTACTAGCTCCAACTCGGTTTTACAGTGAAAACTGCAGGAACTTCAAACCGGCACTAGGAAACAGACTGAGAAAGCAGAGAAAAAGTGTCTCCTGCAACCCGTTCCCTTGGTGCTAGATGAACGAACGTCTCTCCACTTGCTCAGTTCTGAGAGATAAGTGTGTGTGAAAGCCGTCCTTCACCTAGCTTGTTGGGAACACAAAGTTTCTTTTCAGTTGCCAACTCCATTCCATACATATGTATGGGTATGTACTAGCTCCAACTCGGTTTTACAGTGAAAACTGCAGGAACTTCAAAACGGCACTAGGAAACAGACTGAGAAGCAGAGAAAAAGTGTATCCTGCAACCCGTTCTATTGGTTCTAGATGAACGAACGTTTCTCCACTTGCTCAGTTGTGAGAGATAAGTGTGTGTGAAAAACGTCCTTCAACTAGCTTGTTGGGAACACAAAGTTTCTTTTCAGTTGCAAACTGCATTCCATACATATATATGGGTAGGTACTAGCTCCAACTCGGTTTTACAGTGAAAACTGCAGGAACTTCAAACTGGCACTAGGAAACAGACTGAGAAAGCAGAGAAAAAGTTTCCCTGCATCCCGTTCCCTTGGTCCTAGATGAACGAACGTCTCTCCACTTGCTGAGTTCCGAGAGATAAGTGTGTGTGTAAGCCGTCCTTATCCTAGCCTGTTGGGAACACAAAGTTTCTTTTTTGTTGCAAACCTCATTCCATAAATATATATGGGGAGATACTAGCTCCAACTCGCTTTTACAGTGAAAACTGCAGGAACTTCGAACCGGCACTAGGAAACAGACTGAGAAAGCAGAGAAAATGTGTGTCCTGCAACCCGTTCTCTTGGTGCTAGATGAACGAACGTCTCTCCACTTGCTCAGTTCTGAGAGATAAATGTGTGTGAAAGCCATACTTCACCTAGCTTGTTGGGAACACAAAGTTTCTTTTCAGTTGCAAACTCCATTCCATACATGTATATTGGGAGGTACTAGCTCCAACTCGGTTTTACAGTGAAAACTGCAGGAACTTCAAAACGGCACTAGGAAAAAGACTGAGAAAGCAGAGAAAAAGTGTCTCCTGCAACCCGTTCCCTTGGTGCTAGATGAACGAACGTCTCTCCACTTGCTCAGTTCTGAGAGATAAGTGTGTGTGAAAGCCGTCCTTCACCTAGCTTGTTGGGAACACAAAGTTTCTTTTCAGTTGCAAACTCCATTCCATACATATATATGGGGAGGTACTAGCTCCAACTCGGTTTTACAGTGAAAACTGCAGGAACTTCAAACCGGCACTAGGAAACAGACTGAGAAAGCAGAGAATAAGTGTCTCCTGCAACCCGTTCCCTTGGTGCTAGATGAACGAACGTCTCTCCACTTGCTCAGTTCTGAGAGATAAGTGTGTGTGAAAGCCGTCCTTCACGTAGCTTGTTGGGAACACAAAGAATCTTTTCAGTTGTAAACTCCATTCCATAAATATATATGGGGAGGTACTAGCTCCAACTCGGTTTTACAGTGAAAACTGCAGGAACTTCAAACCGGCACTAGGAAACAGACTGAGAAAGCAGAGAAAAAGTGTCTCCTGCAACCCGTTTCCTTGGTGCTAGATGAACGAACGTCTCTCCACTTGCTCAGTTCTGAGAGATAAGTGTGTGTGAAAGCCGTCTTTCACCTAGCTTGTTGGGAACACAAAGTTTCTTTTCAGTTGCCAACTCCATTCCATACATATGTATGGGGATGTACTAGCTCCAACTCGAATTTACAGTGAAAACTGCCGGAACTTCAAAACGGCACTAGGAAACAGACTGACAAAGCAGAGAAAAAGTGTCCCTGCATCCCGTTCCCTTGGTGCTAGATGAACGAACTTCTCTCCACTTGCTGAGTTCTGAGAGATAATTGTGTGTGAAAGACGTCCTTCACGTAGCTTGTTGGGAACACAAAGATTCTTTTCAGTTGTAAACTCCATTCCATACATATATATGGGGAGGTACTAGCTCCAACTCGGTTTTACAGTGAAAACTGCAGGAACTTCAAACCGGCACTAGGAAACAGACTGAGAAAGCGGAGAAAAAGTGTCTCCTGCAACCCGTTCTCTTGGTGCTAGATGAACGAACGTCTCTCCACTTGCTCAGTTCTGAGAGATAAATGTGTGTGAAAGCCATCCTTCACCTAGCTTGTTGGGAACACAAAGTTTCTTTTCAGTTGCAAACTCCATTCCATACATGTATATGGGGAGGTACTAGCTCCAACTCGGTTTTAGAGTGAAAACTGCAGGTACTTCAAACCGGCACTAGGAAACAGACTGAGAAAGCAGAGAAAAAGTGTTCCTTGCAACCCGTTCCCTTGGTGCTTCATGAACGAACGTCTCTCCACTTGCTCAGTTCTGAGAGATAAGTGTGTGTGAAAGCCGTCCTTCACCTAGCTTGTTGGGAACACAAAGTTTCTTTTCAGTTGCAAACTCCATTCCATACATATATATGGGGAGGTACTAGCTCCAACTCGGTTTTACAGTGAAAACTGCAGGAACTTCAAACCGGCACTAGGAAACAGACTGAGAAAGCAGAGAAAAAGTGTCTCCTGCAACCCGTTCCATTGGTGCTAAATGAACGAACGTCTCTCCACTTCCTCAGTTCTGAGAGATAAGTGAGTGTGAAAGCCATCCTTCACCTAGCTTGTTGGGAACACAAAGATACTTTTCAGTTGTAAACTCCATTCCATACATATATATGGGGAGGTACTAGCTCCAACTCGCTTTTACAGTGAAAATTGCAGGAACTTCAAACCGGCACTAGGAAACAGACTGAGAAAACAGAGAAAAAGTGTCTCCTGCAACCCGTTTCCTTGGTGCTAGATGAACGAACGTCTCTCCACTTGCTCAGTTCTGAGAGATAAGTGTGTGTGAAAGCCGTCCTTCACCTAGCTTGTTGGGAACACAAAGTTTCTTTTCAGTTGCAAACTCCATTCCATACATATATATGGGGAGGTACTAGCTCCAACTCGGTTTTACAGTGAAAACTGCAGGAACTTCAAAACGGCACTAGGAAACAGACTGAGAAAGCAGAGAAAAAGTGTCCCTGCATCCCGTTCCCTTGGTGCTAGATGAACGAACTTCTCTCCACTTGCTCAGTTCTGAGAGATAAGTGTGTGTGAAAGCCGTCCTTCACCTAGCTTGTTGGGAACACAAAGTTTCTTTTCAGTTGCAAACTCCATTCCATACATATATATGGGGAGGTACTAGCTCCAACTCGGTTTTACAGTGAAAACTGCAGGAACTTCAAACCGGCACTAGGAAACAGACTGAGAAAGCAGAGAAAAAGTGTCTCCTGCAACCCGTTCCATTGGTGCTAAATGAACGAACGTCTCTCCACTTCCTCAGTTCTGAGAGATAAGTGAGTGTGAAAGCCATCCTTCACCTAGCTTGTTGGGAACACAAAGATACTTTTCAGTTGTAAACTCCATTCCATACATATATATGGGGAGGTACTAGCTCCAACTCGCTTTTACAGTGAAAATTGCAGGAACTTCAAACCGGCACTAGGAAACAGACTGAGAAAACAGAGAAAAAGTGTCTCCTGCAACCCGTTTCCTTGGTGCTAGATGAACGAACGTCTCTCCACTTGCTCAGTTCTGAGAGATAAGTGTGTGTGAAAGCCGTCCTTCACCTAGCTTGTTGGGAACACAAAGTTTCTTTTCAGTTGCAAACTCCATTCCATACATATATATGGGGAGGTACTAGCTCCAACTCGGTTTTACAGTGAAAACTGCAGGAACTTCAAAACGGCACTAGGAAACAGACTGAGAAAGCAGAGAAAAAGTGTCCCTGCATCCCGTTCCCTTGGTGCTAGATGAACGAACTTCTCTCCACTTGCTCAGTTCTGAGAGATAAGTGTGTGTGAAAGCCGTCCTTCACCTAGCTTGTTGGGAACACAAAGTTTCTTTTCAGTTGCAAACTCCATTCCATACATATATATAGGGAGGTACTAGCTCCAACTCGGTTTTTCAGTGAAAACTGCAGGAACTTCAAACCGGCACTAGGAAACAGACTGAGAAAGCAGAGAAAAAGTATCTCCTGCAACCCGTTCCCTTGGTGCTAGATGAACGAACGTCTCTCCACTTGCTCAGTTCTGAGAGATAATTGTGTGTGAAAGCCGTCCTTCACCTAGCTTGTTGGGAACACAAAGTTTCTTTTCAGTTGCAAACTCCATTCCATACATATATATGGGGAGGTACTAGCTCCAACTCGGTTTTACAGTGGAAACTGCAGGAATTTCAAACCGGCACTAGGAAACAGACTGAGAAAGCAGAGAAAAAGTGTCTCCTGCAACCCGTTCCCTTGGTGCTAGATGAACGAACGTCTCTCCACTTGCTCAGTTCTGAGAGATAAGTGAGTGTGAAAGCCATCCTTCACCTAGCTTGTTGGGAACACAAAGATACTTTTCAGTTGTAAACTCCATTCCATACATATATATGGGGAGGTACTAGCTCCAACTCGCTTTTACAGTGAAAATTGCAGGAAATTCAAACCGGCACTAGGAAACAGACTGAGAAAACAGAGAAAAAGTGTCTCCTGCAACCCGTTTCCTTGGTGCTAGATGAACGAACGTCTCTCCACTTGCTCAGTTCTGAGAGATAAGTGTGTGTGAAAGCCGTCCTTCACCTAGCTTGTTGGGAACACAAAGTTTCTTTTCAGTTGCAAACTCCATTCCATACATATATATGGGGAGGTACTAGCTCCAACTCGGTTTTACAGTGAAAACTGCAGGAACTTCAAAACGGCACTAGGAAACAGACTGAGAAAGCAGAGAAAAAGTGTCCCTGCATCCCGTTCCCTTGGTGCTAGATGAACGAACTTCTCTCCACTTGCTCAGTTCTGAGAGATAAGTGTGTGTGAAAGCCGTCCTTCACCTAGCTTGTTGGGAACACAAAGTTTCTTTTCAGTTGCAAACTCCATTCCATACATATATATGGGGAGGTACTAGCTCCAACTCGGTTTTACAGTGAAAACTGCAGGAACTTCAAACCGGCACTAGGAAACAGACTGAGAAAGCAGAGAAAAAGTGTCTCCTGCAACCCGTTCCATTGGTGCTAAATGAACGAACGTCTCTCCACTTCCTCAGTTCTGAGAGATAAGTGAGTGTGAAAGCCATCCTTCACCTAGCTTGTTGGGAACACAAAGATACTTTTCAGTTGTAAACTCCATTCCATACATATATATGGGGAGGTACTAGCTCCAACTCGCTTTTACAGTGAAAATTGCAGGAACTTCAAACCGGCACTAGGAAACAGACTGAGAAAACAGAGAAAAAGTGTCTCCTGCAACCCGTTTCATTGGTGCTAGATGAACGAACGTCTCTCCACTTGCTCAGTTCTGAGAGATAAGTGTGTGTGAAAGCCGTCCTTCACCTAGCTTGTTGGGAACACAAAGTTTCTTTTCAGTTGCAAACTCCATTCCATACATATATATGGGGAGGTACTAGCTCCAACTCGGTTTTACAGTGAAAACTGCAGGAACTTCAAAACGGCACTAGGAAACAGACTGAGAAAGCAGAGAAAAAGTGTCCCTGCATCCCGTTCCCTTGGTGCTAGATGAACGAACTTCTCTCCACTTGCTCAGTTCTGAGAGATAAGTGTGTGTGAAAGCCGTCCTTCACCTAGCTTGTTGGGAACACAAAGTTTCTTTTCAGTTGCAAACTCCATTCCATACATATATATAGGGAGGTACTAGCTCCAACTCGGTTTTTCAGTGAAAACTGCAGGAACTTCAAACCGGCACTAGGAAACAGACTGAGAAAGCAGAGAAAAAGTATCTCCTGCAACCCGTTCCCTTGGTGCTAGATGAACGAACGTCTCTCCACTTGCTCAGTTCTGAGAGATAAGTGTGTGTGAAAGCCGTCCTTCACCTAGCTTGTTGGGAACACAAAGTTTCTTTTCAGTTGCAAACTCCATTCCATACATATATATGGGGAGGTACTAGCTCCAACTCGGTTTTACAGTGGAAACTGCAGGAATTTCAAACCGGCACTAGGAAACAGACTGAGAAAGCAGAGAAAAAGTGTCTCCTGCAACCCGTTCCCTTGGTGCTAGATGAACGAACGTCTCTCCACTTGCTCAGTTCTGAGAGATAAGTGTGTGTGAAAGCCGTTCTTCACCTAGCTTCTTGGGAACACAAAGTTTCTTTTCAGTTGCAAACTCCATTCCATACATATATATGGGGAGGTACTAGCTCCAACTCGGTTTTTCAGTGAAAACTGCAGGAACTTCAAACCGGCACTAGGAAACAGTCTGAGAAAGCAGAGAAAAAATTTCCCTGCATCCCGTTCCCTTGGTCCTAGATGAACGAACGTCTCTCCACTTGGTTAGTTCCGAGAGATAAGTGTGTGTGTAAGCCGTCCTTATCCTACCCTGTTGGGAACACAAAGTTTCTTTTTTGTTGCAAACCCCATTCCATAAATATATATGGGGAGGTACCAGCTCCAACTCGGTTTTACAGTGAAAACTGCAGGAACTTCGAACCGGCACTAGGAAACAGACTGAGAAAGCAGAGAAAAAGTGTCTCCTGCAACCCGTTCCCTTGGTGCTAGATGAACGAACGTCTCTCCACTTGCTCAGTTCTGAGAGATAAGTGTGTGTGAAAGCCGTCCTTCACCTAGCTTGTTGGGAACACAAAGTTTCTTTTCAGTTGCAAACTCCATTCCATACATATATATGGGGAGGTACTAGCTCCAACTCGGTTTTACAGTGGAAACTGCAGGAATTTCAAACCGGCACTAGGAAACAGACTGAGAAAGCAGAGAAAAAGTGTCTCCTGCAACCCGTTCCCTTGGTGCTAGATGAACGAACGTCTCTCCACTTGCTCAGTTCTGAGAGATAAGTGTGTGTGAAAGCCGTTCTTCACCTAGCTTGTTGGGAACACAAAGTTTCTTTTCAGTTGCAAACTCCATTCCATACATATATATGGGGAGGTACTAGCTCCAACTCGGTTTTTCAGTGAAAACTGCAGGAACTTCAAACCGGCACTAGGAAACAGACTGAGAAGCAGAGAAAAAGTGTATCCTGCAACCCGTTCCCTTGGTTCTAGATGAACGAACGTTTCTCCACTTGCTCAGTTGTGAGAGATAAGTGTGTGTGAAAGCCGTCCTTCACCTAGCTTGTTGGGAACACAAAGTTTCTTTTCAGTTGCAAACTGCATTCCATACATATATATGGGTAGGTACTAGCTCCAACTCGGTTTTACAGTGAAAACTGCAGGAACTTCAAACCGGCACTAGGAAACAGTCTGAGAAAGCAGAGAAAAAATTTCCCTGCATCCCGTTCCCTTGGTCCTAGATGAACGAACGTCTCTCCACTTGGTTAGTTCCGAGAGATAAGTGTGTGTGTAAGCCGTCCTTATCCTACCCTGTTGGGAACACAAAGTTTCTTTTTTGTTGCAAACCCCATTCCATAAATATATATGGGGAGGTACCAGCTCCAACTCGGTTTTACAGTGAAAACTGCAGGAACTTCGAACCGGCACTAGGAAACAGACTGAGAAAGCAGAGAAAAAGTGTCTCCTGCATCCCGTTCCCTTGGTGCTAGATGAACGAACGTCTCTCCACTTGCTCAGTTCTGAGAGATAAGTGTGTGTGAAAGCAGTCCTTCAACTAGCTTGTTGGGAACACAAAGTTTCTTTTCAGTTGCAAACTCCATTCCATACATGTATATGGGGAAGTAAAACTCCAACTCCGTTTTACAGTGAAAACTGCAGGAACTTCAAACCGGCACTAGGAAACAGACTGAGAAAGCAGAGAAAGAGTGTCTCCTGCATCCCGTTCCCGTGGTGCTAGATGAACGAACGTCTCTCCACTTGCTCAGTTCTGAGAGATAAGTGTGTGTGAAAGCAGTCCTTCACCTAGCTTGTTGGGAACACAAAGTTTCTTTTCAGTTGCAAACTCCATTCCATACATATATATGGGAAGGTACTAGCTCCAATTCAGTTTTACAGTGAAAACTGCAGGAACTTCAAACCGGCACTAGGAAACAGACTGAGAAAGCAGAGAAAAAGTTTCTCCTGCAATCCGTTCCCTTGGTGCTAGATGAACGAACGTCTCTCCACTTGCTCAGTTCTGAGAGATAAGTGTGTGTGAAAGCCGTCCTTCACCTAGCTTGTTGGGAACACAAAGTTTCTTTTCAGTTGCCAACTCCATTCCATACATATGTATGGGGATGTACTAGCTCCAACTCGGTTTTACAGTGAAAACTGCCGGAACTTCAAAACGGCACTAGGAAACAGACTGAGGAAGCAGAGAAAAAGTGTCCCTGCCTCCCGTTCCCTTGGTGCTAGATGAACGAACGTCTCTCCACTTGCTCAGTTCTGAGAGATAAATGTGTGTGAAAGCCATCCTTCACCTAGCTTGTTGGGAACACAAAGTTTCTTTTCAGTTGCAAACTCCATTCCATACATGTATATGGGGAGGTACTAGCTCCAACTCGGTTTTACAGTGAAAACTGCAGGAACTTCAAACCGGCACTAGGAAACAGACTGAGAAAGCAGAGAAAAAGTGTCTCTTGCAACCCGTTCCCTTGGTGCTAGATGAACGATCGTCTCCCCACTTGCTCAGTTCTGAGATATAAGTGTGTGTGAAAGCCGTCCTTCACCTAGCTTGTTGGGAACACAAAGTTTCTTTTCAGTTGCAAACTCCATTCCATACATATATATGGGGAGGTACTAGCTCCAACTCGGTTTTACAGTGAAAACTGCAGGAAATTCAAACCGGCACTAGGAAACAGATTGAGAAAGCAGAGAAAAAGTGTCTCCTGCAACCCGTTCCCTTGGTGCTAAATGAACGAACGTCACTCCACTTGCTCAGTTCTGAGAGATATGTGTGTGTGAAAGCCGTCCTTCACCTAGATTTTGGGAACACAAAGACTCTTTTCAGTTGTAAATTCCATTCCATACATATATATGGGGAGGTACTAGCTCCAACTCGGTTTTACAGTGAAAATTGCAGGAACTTCAAACCGGTACTAGGAAACAGACTGAGGAAACAGAGGAAAAGTGTCTCCTGCAACCCGTTTCATTGGTGCTAGATGAACGAACGTCTCTCCACTTGCTCAGTTCTGAGAGATAAGTGTGTGTGAAAGCCGTCCTTCACATAGCTTGTTGGGAACACAAAGTTTCTTTTCAGTTGCAAACTCCATTCCATACATATATATGGGGAGGTACTAGCTCCAACTCGGTTTTACAGTGAAATCTGCAGGAACTTCAAAACGGCACTAGGAAACAGACTGAGAAAGCAGAGAAAAAGTGTCCCTGCATCCCATTCCCTTGGTGCTAGATGAACGAACTTCTCTCCACTTGCTGAGTTCCGAGAGATACGTGTGTGTGAAAGCCGTACTTCACCTAGCTTGTTGGGAACACAAAGTTTCTTTTTTGTTGCCAACCCAATTCCATACATATATATGGGGAGGTACTAGCTCCAACTCGGTTTTACAGTGAAAACTGCAGGAACTTCAAACCGGCGCTAGGAAACAGACTGAGAAAGCAGAGAAAAAGTGTCTCCTGCAACCCGTTCACTTGGTGCTAGATGAATGAACGTCTCTCCACTTGCTCAGTTCTGAGAGATAATGTGTGTGAAAGCCGTCCTTCACATAGCTTGTTGGGAACACAAAGTTTCTATTCAGTTGCAAACTCCATTCCATACATATATATGGGGAGGTACTAGCTCCAACTCGGTTTTTCAGTGAAAACTGCAGGAACTTCAAACCGGCACTAGGAAACAGACTGAGAAAGCAGGGAAAAAGTGTCTCCTGCAACCCGTTCCCTTGGTGCTAGATGAACGAACGTCTCTCCACTTGCTCAGTTCTGGGAGATAATTGTGTGTGAAAGCCGTCCTTCACCTAGCTTGTTGGGAACACAAAGTTTCTTTTCAGTTGCAAACTCCATTCCATACATATATATGGGGAGGTACTAGCTCCTACTCGGTTTTTCAGTGAAAACTGCAGGAACTTCAAACCGGCACTAGGAAAAAGACTGAGAAAGCAGAGAAAAAGTGTCTCCTGCAACCCGTTCCCTTGGTGCTAGATGAACGAACGTCTCTCCACTTGCTCAGTTCTGAGAGATAAGTGTGTGTGAAAGCCGTCTTTCACCTAGCTTGTTGGGAACACAAAGTTTCTTTTCACTTGCAAACTCCATTCCATACATATATATGGGGAGGTACTAGCTCCAACTCGGTTTTACAGTGAAAACTGCAGGAACTTCAAACCGGCACTAGGAAACAGACTGAGAAAGCAGAGAAAAAGTGTCTCCTGCAACCCGTTCCCTTGGTGCTAGATGAACGAACGTCTCTCCACTTGCTCAGTTCTGAGAGATAAGTGTGTGTGAAAGCCGTCCTTCACCTAGCTTTTTGGGAACACAATGTTTCTTTTCAGTTGCAAACTCCATTCCATACATATATATGGGTTGGTACTAGCTCCAACTCGGTTTTACAGTGAAAACTGCAGGAACTTCAAACCGGCACTAGGAAACAGACTGAGAAAGCAGAGAAAAAGTGTCTCCTGCAACCCGTTCCCTTGGTGCTAAATGAACGAACGTCTCTCCACTTGCTCAGTTCTGAGAGATAAGTGTGTGTGAAAGCCGTCCTTCACCTAGCTTGTTGGGAACACAAAGATTCTTTTCAGTTGTAAACTCCATTCCATACATATATATGGGGAGGTACTAGCTCCAACTCGGTTTTACAGTGAAAATTGCAGGAACTTCAAACCGGCACTAGGAAACAGACTGAGAAAACAGAGAAAAAGTGTCTCCTGCAACCCGTTTCCTTGGTGCTAGATGAACGAACGTCTCTCCACTTGCTCAGTTCTGAGAGATAACTGTGTGTGAAAGCCGTCCTTCACCTAGCTTGTTGGGAACACAAAGTTTCTTTTCAGTTGCAAACTCCATTCCATACATATATATGGGGAGGTACTAGCTCCAACTCGGTTTTACAGTGAAAACTGCAGGAACTTCAAAACGGCACTAGGAAACAGACTGAGAAAGCAGAGAAAAAGTGTCCCTGCATCCCGTTCCCTTGGTGCTAGATGAACGAACTTCTCTCCTCTTCCTGAGTTCCGAGAGATAAGTGTGTGTGAAAGCCGTCCTTCACCTAGCTTGTTGGGAACACAAAGTTTCTTTTCACTTGCAAACTCCATTCCATACATATATATGGGAAGTACTAGCTCCAACTCGGTTTTTCAGTGAAAACTGCAGGAACTTCAAACCGGCACTAGGAAACAGACTGAGAAAGCAGGGAAAAAGTGTCTCCTGCAACCCGTTCCCTTGGTGCTAGATGAACGAACGTCTCTCCACTTGCTCAGTTCTGAGAGATAAGTGTGTGTGAAAGCCGTACTTCACCTAGCTTGTTGGGAACACAAAGTTTCTTTTCAGTTGCAAACTCCATTCCATACATATATATGGGGAGGTACAAGCTCCTACTCGGTTTTTCAGTGAAAACTGCAGGAACTTCAAACCGGCACTAGGAAAAAGACTGAGAAAGCAGAGAAAAAGTGTCTCCTGCAACCCGTTCCCTTGGTGCTAGATCAACGAACGTCTCCACACTTGCTCAGTTCTGAGAGATAAGTGTGTGTGAAAGCCGTCCTTCACCTAGCTTGTTGGGAACACAAAGTTTCTTTCCACTTGCAAACTCCATTCCATACATATATATGGTTAGGTACTAGCTCCAACGCGGTTTTACAGTGAAAACTGCAGGAACTTCAAACCGGCACTAGGAAACAGACTGAGAAAGCAGAGAAAAAGTGTCTCCTGCAACCCGTTCCCTTGGTGCTAAATGAACGAACGTCTCTCCACTTGCTCAGTTGTGAGAGATAAGTGTGTGTGAAAGCCGTCCTTCACCTAGCTTTTTGGGAACACAATGTTTCTTTTCAGTTGCAAACTCCATTCCATACATATATATGGGTAGGTACTAGCTCCAACTCGGTTTTACAGTGAAAACTGCAGGAACTTCAAACCGGCACTAGGAAACAGACTGAGAAAGCAGAGAAAAAGTGTCTCCTGCAACCCGTTCCCTTGGTGCTAGATGAACGAACGTCTCTCCACTTGCTCAGTTCTGAGAGCTAAGTGTGTGTGAAAGCCGTCCTTCACCTAGCTTTTTGGGAACACAATGTTTCTTTTCAGTTGCAAACTCCATTCCATACATATATATGGGTTGGTACTAGCTCCAACTCGGTTTTACAGTGAAAACTGCAGGAACTTCAAACCGGCACTAGGAAACAGACTGAGAAAGCAGAGAAAAAGTGTCTCCTGCAACCAGTTCCCTTGGTGCTAAATGAACGAACGTCTCTCCACTTGCTCAGTTCTGAGAGATAAGTGTGTGTTAAAGCCGTCCTTCACCTAGCTTGTTTCTAACACAAAGTTTCTTTTCAGTTGCAAACTCCATTCCATACATATATATGGGGAGGTACTAGCTCCAACTCGGTTTTACAGTGAAAACTGCAGGAACTTCAAACCGGCACTAGGAAACAGAATGAGAAAGCCGAGAAAAAGTGTCTCCTGCAACCCGTTCCCTTGGTGCTAGATGAACGAACGTCTCTCCACTTGCTCAGTTCTGAAAGATAAGTGTGTGTGAAAGCCGTCCTTCACCTAGCTTTTTGGGAACACAATGTTTCTTTTCAGTTGCAAACTCCATTCCATACATATATATGGGTAGGTACTAGCTCCAACTCGGTTTTACAGTGAAAACTGCAGGAACTTCAAACCGGCACTAGGAAACAGACTGAGAAAGCAGAGAAAAAGTGTCTCCTGCAACCCGTTCCCTTGGTGCTAGATGAACGAACGTCTCTCCACTTGCTCAGTTCTGAGAGCTAAGTGTGTGTGAAACCCGTCCTTCACCTAGCTTTTTGGGAACACAATGTTTCTTTTCAGTTGCAAACTCCATTCCATACATATATATGGGGAGGTACTAGCTCCTACTCGGTTTTTCAGTGAAAACTGCAGGAACTTCAAACCGGCACTAGGAAAAAGACTGAGAAAGCAGAGAAAAAGTGTCTCCTGCAACCCGTTCCCTTGGTGCTAGATGAACGAAAGTCTCTCCACTTGCTCAGTTCTGAGAGATAAGTGTGTGTGAAAGCCGTCCTTCACCTAGCTTGTTGGGAACACAAAGTTTCTTTTCACTTGCAATCTCCATTCCATACATATATATGGGGAGGTACTAGCTCCAACTCGGTTTTACAGTGAAAACTGCAGGAACTTCAAACCGGCACTAGGAAACAGACTCAGAAAGCAGAGAAAAAGTGTCTCCTGCAACCCGTTCCCTTGGTGCTAAATGAACGAACGTCTCTCCACTTGCTCAGTTCTGAGAGATAAGTGTGTGTGAAAGCCGTCCTTCACCTAGCTTTTTGGGAACACAATGTTTCTTTTCAGTTGCAAACTCCATTCCATACATATATATGGGTAGGTACTAGCTCCAACTCGGTTTTACAGTGAAAACTGCAGGAACTTCAAACCGGCACTAGGAAACAGACTGAGAAAGCAGAGAAAAAGTGTCTCCTGCAACCCGTTCCCTTGTGCTAAATGAACGAACGTCTCTCCACTTGCTCAGTTCTGAGAGATAAGTGTGTGTGAAAGCCGTCCTTCACCTAGCTTGTTGGGAACACAAAGTTTCTTTTCAGTTGCAAACTCCATTCCATACATATATATGGGGAGGTACTAGCTCCAACTCGGTTTTACAGTGAAAACTGCAGGAACTTCAAACCGGCACTAGGAAACAGAATGAGAAACCCGAGAAAAAGTGTCTCCTGCAACCCGTTCCCTTGGTGCTAGATGAACGAACGTCTCTCCACTTGCTCAGTTCTGAGAGATAAGTGTGTGTGAAAGCCGTCCTTCACCTAGCTTGTTGGGAACACAAAGTTTCTTTTTTGTTGCAAACCCCATTCCATACATATATATGGGGATGTACTAGCTCCAACCAGGTTTTACAGTGAAAACTGCAGGAACTTCAAACCGGCACTAGGAAACAGACTGAGAAAGCAGAGAAAAAGTGTCTCCTGCAACCCGTTCCCTTGGTGCTAGATGAACGAACGTCTCTCCACTTGCTCAGTTCTGAGAGATAAGTGTGTGTGAAAGCCGTCCTTCACCTAGCTTTTTGGGAACACGAAGTTTCTTTTCAGTTGCAAACTCCATTCCATACATGTATATGTGGAGGTACTAGCTCCAACTCGGTTTGACAGTGTAAACTGCAGGAACTTCAAACCGGCACTAGGAAACAGACTGAGAAAGCCGAGAAAAAGTGTCTCCTGCAACCCGTTCCCTTGGTGCTAGATGAACGAACGTCTCTCCACTTACTCAGTTCTGAGAGATAAGTGTGTGTGAAAGCCGTCCTTCAACTAGCTTGTTGGGAACACAAAGTTTCTTTTTTGTTGCAAACCCCATTCCATACATATATATGGGGATGTACTAGCTCCAACCAGGTTTTACAGTGAAAACTGCAGGAACTTCAAACCGGCACTAGGAAACCGACTGAGAAAGCAGAGAAAAAGTGTCTCCTGCAACCCGTTCCCTTGGTGCTAGATGAACGAACGTCTCTCCACTTGCTCAGTTCTGAGAGATAAGTGTGTGTGAAAGCCGTCCTTCACCTAGCTTTTTGGGAACACGAAGTTTCTTTTCAGTTGCAAACTCCATTCCATACATGTATATGTGGAGGTACTAGCTCCAACTCGGTTTGACAGTGAAAACTGCAGGAACTTCAAACCGGCACTAGGAAACAGACTGAGAAAGCCGAGAAAAAGTGTCTCCTGCAACCCGTTCCCTTGGTGCTAGATGAACGAACGTCTCTCCACTTACTCAGTTCTGAGAGATAAGTGTGTGTGAAAGCCGTCCTTCAACTAGCTTGTTGGGAACACAAAGTTTCTTTTCAGTTGCAAACTCCATTCCATACATATATATGGGGAGGTACTAGCTCCAACTCGGATTTACAGTGAAAACTGCAGGAACTTCAAACCGGCACTAGGAAACAGTCTGAGAATTCAGAGAAAAAGTGTCTCCTGCATCCCGTTCCCTTGGTGCTAGATGAACGAACGTCTCTCCACTTGCTCAGTTCTGAGAGATAAGTGTGTGTGAAAGCCGTCCTTCACCTAGCTTGTTGGGAACACAAAGTTTCTTTTCAGTTGCAAACTCCATTCCATACATAAATATGGGGAGGTACTAGCTCCAACTCGGTTTTACAGTGAAAACTGCAGGAACTTCAAAACGGCACTAGGAAACAGAATGAGAAAGCCGAGAAAAAGTGTCTCCTGCAACCCGTTCCCTTGGTGCTAGATGAACGAACGTCTCTCCACTTGCTCAGTTCTGAGAGATAAGTGTGTGTGAAAGCCGTACTTCACCTAGCTTGTTGGGAACACAATGTTTCTTTTCAGTTGCAAACTCCATTCCATACATATATATGGGTTGGTACTAGCTCCAACTCGGTTTTTCAGTGAAAACTGCAGGAACTTCAAACCGGCACTAGGAAACAGACTGAGAAAGCAGAGAAAAAGTGTCTCCTGCAACCCGTTCCCTTGTGCTAAATGAACGAACGTCTCTCCACTTGCTCAGTTCTGAGAGATAAGTGTGTGTGAAAGCCGTCCTTCACCTAGCTTGTTTCTAACACAAAGTTTCTTTTCAGTTGCAAACTCCATTCCATACATATATATGGGGAGGTACTAGCTCCAACTCGGTTTTACAGTGAAAACTGCAGGAACTTCAAACCGGCACTAGGAAACAGAATGAGAAAGCCGAGAAAAAGTGTCTCCTGCAACCCGTTCCCTTGGTGCTAGATGAACGAACGTCTCTCCACTTGCTCAGTTCTGAGAGATAAGTGTGTGTGAAAGCCGTCCTTCACCTAGCTTGTTGGGAACACAAAGTTTCTTTTTTGTTGCAAACTCCATTCCATACATATATATGGGGATGTACTAGCTCCAACCAGGTTTTACAGTGAAAACTGCAGGAACTTCAAACCGGCACTAGGAAACAGACTGAGAAAGCAGAGAAAAAGTGTCTCCTGCAACCGTTCCCTTGGTGCTAGATGAACGAACGTCTCTCCACTTGCTCAGTTCTGAGAGCTAAGTGTGTGTGAAAGCCGTCCTTCACCTAGCTTTTTGGGAACACAATGTTTCTTTTCAGTTGCAAACTCCATTCCATACATATATATGGGTTGGTACTAGCTCCAACTCGGTTTTACAGTGAAAACTGCAGGAACTTCAAACCGGCACTAGGAAACAGACTGAGAAAGCAGAGAAAAAGTGTCTCCTGCAACCCGTTCCCTTGTGCTAAATGAAAGAACGTCTCTCCACTTGCTCAGTTCTGAGAGCTAAGTGTGTGTGAAAGCCGTCCTTCACCTAGCTTGTTGGGAACACAAAGTTTCTTTTCAGTTGCAAACTCCATTCCATACATATATATGGGGAGGTACTAACTCCAACTCGGTTTTACAGTGAAAACTGCAGGAACTTCAAACCGGCACTAGGAAACAGAATGAGAAAGCCGAGAAAAAGTGTCTCCTGCAACCCGTTCCCTTTGTGCTAGATGAACGAACGTCTCTCCACTTGCTCAGTTCTGAGAGATAAGTGTGTGTGAAAGCCGTCCTTCACCTAGCTTTTTGGGAACACGAAGTTTCTTTTCAGTTGCAAACTCCATTCCATACATGTATAAGTGGAGGTACTAGCTCCAACTCGGTTTGACAGTGTAAACTGCAGGAACTTCAAACCGGCACTAGGAAACAGACTGAGAAAGCCGAGAAAAAGTGTCTCCTGCAACCCGTTCCCTTGGTGCTAGATGAACGAACGTCTCTCCACTTACTCAGTTCTGAGAGATAAGTGTGTGTGAAAGCCGTCCTTCAACTAGCTTGTTGGGAACACAAAGTTTCTTTTCAGTTGCAAACTCCATTCCATACATATATATGGGGAGGTACTAGCTCCAACTCGGTTTTACAGTGAAAACTGCAGGAACTTCAAACCGGCACTAGGAAACAGACTGAGAATTCAGAGAAAAAGTGTCTCCTGCATCCCGTTCCCTTGGTGCTAGATGAACGAACGTCTCTCCACTTGCTCAGTTCTGAGAGCTAAGTGTGTGTGAAAGCCGTCCTTCACCTAGCTTGTTGGGAACACAAAGTTTCTTTTCAGTTGCAAACTACATTCCATACATATATATGGGGAGGTACTAGCTCCAAATCGGTTTTTCAGTGAAAACTGCAGGAACTTCAAACCGGCACTAGGAAACAGACTGAGAATTCAGAGAAAAAGTGTCTCCTGCAACCCGTTCCCTTGGTGCTAGATGAACGAACGTCTCTCCACTTGCTCAGTTCTGAGAGATAAGTGTGTGTGAAAGCCGTCCTTCACCTAGCTTGTTGGGAACACAAAGTTTCTTTTCAGTTGCAAACTCCATTCCATACATAAATATGGGGAGGTACTAGCTCCAACTCGGTTTTACAGTGAAAACTGCAGGAACTTCAAACCGGCACTAGGAAACAGAATGAGAAAGCAGAGAAAAAGTGTCTCCTGCAACCCGTTCCCTTGGTGCTAGATGAACGAACGTCTCTCCACTTGCTCAGTTCTGAGAGATAAGTGTGTGTGAAAGCCGTACTTCACCTAGCTTGTTGGGAACACAATGTTTCTTTTCAGTTGCAAACTCCATTCCATACATATATATGGGTTGGTACTAGCTCCAACTCGGTTTTTCAGTGAAAACTGCAGGAACTTCCAACCGGCACTAGGAAACAGACTGAGAAAGCAGAGAAAAAGTGTCTCCTGCAACCCGTTCCCTTGTGCTAAATGAACGAACGTCTCTCCACTTGCTCAGTTCTGAGAGATAAGTGTGTGTGAAAGCCGTCCATCACCTAGCTTGTTTCTAACACAAAGTTTCTTTTCAGTTGCAAACTCCATTCCATACATATATATGGGGAGGTACTAGCTCCAACTCGGTTTTACAGTGAAAACTGCAGGAACTTCCAACCGGCACTAGGAAACAGAATGAGAAAGCCGAGAAAAAGTGTCTCCTGCAACCCGTTCCCTTGGTGCTAGATGAACGAACGTCTCTCCACTTGCTCAGTTCTGAGAGATAAGTGTGTGTGAAAGCCGTCCTTCACCTAGCTTGTTGGGAACACAAAGTTTCTTTTTTGTTGCAAACCCCATTCCATACATATATATGGGGATGTACTAGCTCCAACCAGGTTTTACAGTGAAAACTGCAGGAACTTCAAACCGGCACTAGGAAACAGACTGAGAAAGCAGAGAAAAAGTGTCTCCTGCAACCGTTCCCTTGGTGCTAGATGAACGAACGTCTCTCCACTTGCTCAGTTCTGAGAGCTAAGTGTGTGTGAAAGCCGTCCTTCACCTAGCTTTTTGGGAACACAATGTTTCTTTTCAGTTGCAAACTCCATTCCATACATATATATGGGTTGGTACTAGCTCCAACTCGGTTTTACAGTGAAAACTGCAGGAACTTCAAACCGGCACTAGGAAACAGACTGAGAAAGCAGAGAAAAAGTGTCTCCTGCAACCCGTTCCCTTGTGCTAAATGAACGAACGTCTCTCCACTTGCTCGTTCTGAGAGATAAGTGTGTGTGAAAGCCGTCCTTCACCTAGCTTGTTGGGAACACAAAGTTTCTTTTCAGTTGCAAACTCCATTCCATACATATATATGGGGAGGTACTAGCTCCAACTCGGTTTTACAGTGAAAACTGCAGGAACTTCAAACCGGCACTAGGAAACAGAATGAGAAAGCCGACAAAAAGTGTCTCCTGCAACCCGTTCCCTTGGTGCTAGATGAACGAACGTCTCTCCACTTGCTCAGTTCTGAGAGATAAGTGTGTGTGAAAGCCGTCCTTCACCTAGCTTTTTGGGAACACGAAGTTTCTTTTCAGTTGCAAACTCCATTCCATACATGTATAAGTGGAGGTACTAGCTCCAACTCGGTTTGACAGTGTAAACTGCAGGAACTTCAAACCGGCACTAGGAAACAGACTGAGAAAGCCGAGAAAAAGTGTCTCCTGCAACCCGTTCCCTTGGTGCTAGATGAACGAACGTCTCTCCACTTACTCAGTTCTGAGAGATAAGTGTGTGTGAAAGCCGTCCTTCAACTAGCTTGTTGGGAACACAAAGTTTCTTTTCAGTTGCAAACTCCATTCCATACATATATATGGGGAGGTACTAGCTCCAACTCGGTTTTACAGTGAAAACTGCAGGAACTTCAAACCGGCACTAGGAAACAGACTGAGAATTCAGAGAAAAAGTGTCTCCTGCATCCCGTTCCCTTGGTGCTAGATGAACGAACGTCTCTCCACTTGCTCAGTTCTGAGAGCTAAGTGTGTGTGAAAGCCGTCCTTCACCTAGCTTGTTGGGAACACAAAGTTTCTTTTCAGTTGCAAACTACATTCCATACATATATATGGGGAGGTACTAGCTCCAAATCGGTTTTTCAGTGAAAACTGCAGGAACTTCAAACCGGCACTAGGAAACAGACTGAGAATTCAGAGAAAAAGTGTCTCCTGCAACCCGTTCCCTTGGTGCTAGATGAACGAACGTCTCTCCACTTGCTCAGTTCTGAGAGATAAGTGTGTGTGAAAGCCGTCCTTCACCTAGCTTGTTGGGAACACAAAGTTTCTTTTCAGTTGCAAACTCCATTCCATACATAAATATGGGGAGGTACTAGCTCCAACTCGGTTTTACAGTGAAAACTGCAGGAACTTCAAACCGGCACTAGGAAACAGAATGAGAAAGCCGAGAAAAAGTGTCTCCTGCAACCCGTTCCCTTGGTGCTAGATGAACGAACGTCTCTCCACTTGCTCAGTTCTGAGAGATAAGTGTGTGTGAAAGCCGTCCTTCACCTAGCTTGTTGGGAACACAAAGTTTCTTTTTTGTTGCAAACCCCATTCCATACATATATATGGGGATGTACTAGCTCCAACCAGGTTTTACAGTGAAAACTGCAGGAACTTCAAACCGGCACTAGGAAACAGACTGAGAAAGCAGAGAAAAAGTGTCTCCTGCAACCGTTCCCTTGGTGCTAGATGAACGAACGTCTCTCCACTTGCTCAGTTCTGAGAGCTAAGTGTGTGTGAAAGCCGTCCTTCACCTAGCTTTTTGGGAACACAATGTTTCTTTTCAGTTGCAAACTCCATTCCATACATATATATGGGTTGGTACTAGCTCCAACTCGGTTTTACAGTGAAAACTGCAGGAACTTCAAACCGGCACTAGGAAACAGACTGAGAAAGCAGAGAAAAAGTGTCTCCTGCAACCCGTTCCCTTGTGCTAAATGAACGAACGTCTCTCCACTTGCTCGTTCTGAGAGATAAGTGTGTGTGAAAGCCGTCCTTCACCTAGCTTGTTGGGAACACAAAGTTTCTTTTCAGTTGCAAACTCCATTCCATACATATATATGGGGAGGTACTAGCTCCAACTCGGTTTTACAGTGAAAACTGCAGGAACTTCAAACCGGCACTAGGAAACAGACTGAGAAAGCCGACAAAAAGTGTCTCCTGCAACCCGTTCCCTTGGTGCTAGATGAACGAACGTCTCTCCACTTGCTCAGTTCTGAGAGATAAGTGTGTGTGAAAGCCGTCCTTCACCTAGCTTTTTGGGAACACGAAGTTTCTTTTCAGTTGCAAACTCCATTCCATACATGTATAAGTGGAGGTACTAGCTCCAACTCGGTTTGACAGTGTAAACTGCAGGAACTTCAAACCGGCACTAGGAAACAGACTGAGAAAGCCGAGAAAAAGTGTCTCCTGCAACCCGTTCCCTTGGTGCTAGATGAACGAACGTCTCTCCACTTACTCAGTTCTGAGAGATAAGTGTGTGTGAAAGCCGTCCTTCAACTAGCTTGTTGGGAACACAAAGTTTCTTTTCAGTTGCAAACTCCATTCCATACATATATATGGGGAGGTACTAGCTCCAACTCGGTTTTACAGTGAAAACTGCAGGAACTTCAAACCGGCACTAGGAAACAGACTGAGAATTCAGAGAAAAAGTGTCTCCTGCATCCCGTTCCCTTGGTGCTAGATGAACGAACGTCTCTCCACTTGCTCAGTTCTGAGAGCTAAGTGTGTGTGAAAGCCGTCCTTCACCTAGCTTGTTGGGAACACAAAGTTTCTTTTCAGTTGCAAACTACATTCCATACATATATATGGGGAGGTACTAGCTCCAAATCGGTTTTTCAGTGAAAACTGCAGGAACTTCAAACCGGCACTAGGAAACAGACTGAGAAAGCAGAGAAAAAGTGTCTCCTGCAACCCGTTCCCTTGTGCTAAATGAACGAACGTCTCTCCACTTGCTCAGTTCTGAGAGATAAGTGTGTGTGAAAGCCGTCCTTCACCTAGCTTGTTTCTAACACAAAGTTTCTTTTCAGTTGCAAACTCCATTCCATACATATATATGGGGAGGTACTAGCTCCAACTCGGTTTTACAGTGAAAACTGCAGGAACTTCCAACCGGCACTAGGAAACAGAATGAGAAAGCCGAGAAAAAGTGTCTCCTGCAACCCGTTTCCTTGGTGCTAGATGAACGAACGTCTCTCCACTTGCTCAGTTCTGAGAGATAAGTGTGTGTGAAAGCCGTCCTTCACCTAGCTTGTTGGGAACACAAAGTTTCTTTTTTGTTGCAAACCCCATTCCATACATATATATGGGGATGTACTAGCTCCAACCAGGTTTTACAGTGAAAACTGCAGGAACTTCAAACCGGCACTAGGAAACAGACTGAGAAAGCAGAGAAAAAGTGTCTCCTGCAACCGTTCCCTTGGTGCTAGATGAACGAACGTCTCTCCACTTGCTCAGTTCTGAGAGCTAAGTGTGTGTGAAAGCCGTCCTTCACCTAGCTTTTTGGGAACACAATGTTTCTTTTCAGTTGCAAACTCCATTCCATACATATATATGGGTTGGTACTAGCTCCAACTCGGTTTTACAGTGAAAACTGCAGGAACTTCAAACCGGCACTAGGAAACAGACTGAGAAAGCAGAGAAAAAGTGTCTCCTGCAACCCGTTCCCTTGTGCTAAATGAACGAACGTCTCTCCACTTGCTCAGTTCTGAGAGATAAGTGTGTGTGAAAGCCGTCCTTCACCTAGCTTGTTGGGAACACAAAGTTTCTTTTCAGTTGCAAACTCCATTCCATACATATATATGGGGAGGTACTAGCTCCAACTCGGTTTTACAGTGAAAACTGCAGGAACTTCAAACCGGCACTAGGAAACAGAATGAGAAAGCCGACAAAAAGTGTCTCCTGCAACCCGTTCCCTTGGTGCTAGATGAACGAACGTCTCTCCACTTGCTCAGTTCTGAGAGATAAGTGTGTGTGAAAGCCGTCCTTCACCTAGCTTTTTGGGAACACGAAGTTTCTTTTCAGTTGCAAACTCCATTCCATACATGTATATGTGGAGGTACTAGCTCCAACTCGGTTTGACAGTGTAAACTGCAGGAACTTCAAACCGGCACTAGGAAACAGACTGAGAAAGCCGAGAAAAAGTGTCTCCTGCAACCCGTTCCCTTGGTGCTAGATGAACGAACGTCTCTCCACTTACTCAGTTCTGAGAGATAAGTGTGTGTGAAAGCCGTCCTTCAACTCGCTTGTTGGGAACACAAAGTTTCTTTTCAGTTGCAAACTCCATTCCATACATATATATGGGGAGGTACTAGCTCCAACTCGGTTTTACAGTGAAAACTGCAGGAACTTCAAACCGGCACTAGGAAACAGACTGAGAATTCAGAGAAAAAGTGTCTCCTGCATCCCGTTCCCTTGGTGCTAGATGAACGAACGTCTCTCCACTTGCTCAGTTCTGAGAGATAAATGTGTGTGAAAGCCGTCCTTCACCTAGCTTGTTGGGAACACTAAGTTTCTTTTCAGTTGCAAACTCCATTCCATACATAAATATGGGGAGGTACTAGCTCCAACTCGGTTTTACAGTGAAAACTGCAGGAACTTCAAACCGGCACTAGGAAACATAATGAGAAAGCCGAGAAAATGTGTCTCCTGCAACCCGTTCCCTTGGTGCTAGATGAACGAACGTCTCTCCACTTGCTCAGTTCTGAGAGATAAGTGTGTGTGAAAGCCGTACTTCACCTAGCTTGTTGGGAACACAATGTTTCTTTTCAGTTGCAAACTCCATTCCATACATATATATGGGTTGGTACTAGCTCCAACTCGGTTTTTCAGTGAAAACTGCAGGAACTTCAAACCGGCACTAGGAAACAGACTGAGAAAGCAGAGAAAAAGTGTCTCCTGCAACCCGTTCCCTTGTGCTAAATGAACGAACGTCTCTCCACTTGCTCAGTTCTGAGAGATAAGTGTGTGTGAAAGCCGTCCTTCACCTAGCTTGTTTCTAACACAAAGTTTCTTTTCAGTTGCAAACTCCATTCCATACATATATATGGGGAGGTACTAGCTCCAACTCGGTTTTACAGTGAAAACTGCAGGAACTTCAAACCGGCACTAGGAAACAGAATGAGAAAGCCGAGAAAAAGTGTCTCCTGCAACCCGTTCCCTTGGTGCTAGATGAACGAACGTCTCTCCACTTGCTCAGTTCTGAGAGATAAGTGTGTGTGAAAGCCGTCCTTCACCTAGCTTGTTGGGAACACAAAGTTTCTTTTTTGTTGCAAACCCCATTCCATACATATATATGGGGATGTACTAGCTCCAACCAGGTTTTACAGTGAAAACTGCAGGAACTTCAAACCGGCACTAGGAAACAGACTGAGAAAGCAGAGAAAAAGTGTCTCCTGCAACCGTTCCCTTGGTGCTAGATGAACGAACGTCTCTCCACTTGCTCAGTTCTGAGAGATAAGTGTGTGTGAAAGCCGTCCTTCACCTAGCTTTTTGGGAACACGAAGTTTCTTTTCAGTTGCAAACTCCATTCCATACATGTATATGTGGAGGTACTAGCTCCAACTCGGTTTGACAGTGTAAACTGCAGGAACTTCAAACCGGCACTAGGAAACAGACTGAGAAAGCCGAGAAAAAGTGTCTCCTGCAACCCTTTCCATTGGTGCTAGATGAACGAACGTCTCTCCACTTACTCAGTTCTGAAGAGATAAGTGTGTGTGAAAGCCGTCCTTCACCTAGCTTGTTGGGAACACAAAGTTTCTTTTCAGTTGCAAACTCCATTCCATACATATATATGGGGAGGTACTAGCTCCCACTCGGTTTTACAGTGAAAAATGCAGGAACTTCAAACCGGCACTAGGAAACAGACTGAGAAAGCAGAGAAAAAGTGTCTCCTGCAACCCGTTCCCTTGGTGCTAGATGAACGAACGTCTCTCCACTTGCTCAGTTCTGAGAGATAAGTGTGTGTGAAAGCCGTCCTTCACCTAGCTTGTTGGGAACACAAAGTTTCTTTTCAGTTGCAAACTCCATTCCATACATATATATGGGGAGGTACTAGCTCCAAATCGGTTTTTCAGTGAAAACTGCAGGAACTTCAAACCGGCACTAGGAAACAGACTGAGAAAGCAGAGAAAAAGTGTCTCCTGCAACCCGTTCCCTTGGTGCAGGATGAACGAACGTCTCTCCACTTGCTCAGTTCTGAGATATAAATGTGTGTGAAAGCCGTCCTTCACCTAGCTTGTTGGGAACACAAAGTTTCTTTTCAGTTGCAAACACCATTCCATATATATATATGGGGAGGTACTAGCTCCAACACTGTTTTACAGTGAAATCTGCAGGAAATTCTAACCCGCACTAGGAAACAGACTGAGAAAGCAGAGAAAAAGTGTCTCCTGCAACCCGTTCCCTTGGTTCTAGATGAACGAACGTCTCTCCACTTGCTCAGTTCTGAGAGATAAGTGTGTGTGAAAGCCGTCCTTCACCTAGCTTGTTGGGAACACAAAGTTTCTTTTCAGTTGCAAACTCCATTCCATACATATATATGGGGAGGTACTAGCTCCAACTCTGTTTTACAGTGAAAACTGCAGGAACTTCAAAACGGCATTAGGAAACAAACTGAGAATGCAGAGAAAAAGTGTCCCTGCATCCCGTTCCCTTGGTCCTAGATGAACGAACGTCTCTCCACTTGCTGAGTTCCGAGAGATATGTGTGTGTGTAAGCCTTCCTTAACCTAGCCTGTTGGGAACACAAAGTTTCTTTTTTGTTGCAAATCCCATTCCATAAATATATATGGGGATGTACTAGCTCCAACTCGGTTTTACAGTGAAAACTGCAGGAACTTCAAACCGGCACTAGGAAACAGACTGAGAAAGCAGAGAAAAAGTGTCTCCTGCAACCCGTTCCCTTGGTGCTAGATGAACGAACGTCTCTCCACTTGCTCAGTTCTGAGAGATAAGTGTGTGTGAAAGCCGTCCTTCACCTAGCTTGTTGGGAACACAAAGTTTCTTTTCAGTTGCAAACTCCATTCCATACATATATATGGGGAGGTACTAGCTCCAACTCGGTTTTACAGTGAAAACTGCAGGAACTTCAAACCGGCACTAGGAAACAGACTGAGAAAGCAAAGAAAAAGTGTCTCCTGCAAACCGTTCCCTTGGTGCTAGATGAACGAACGTCTCTCCACTTGCTCAGTTCTGAGAGATTAGTGTGCGTAAAAGCCGTCCTTCACCTAGCTTGTTGGGAACACAAAGTTTCTTTTCAGTTGCAAACTCCATTCCATACATATATATGGGGAGGTACTAGCTCCAAATCGGTTTTACACTAAAAACTGCAGGAACTTCAAGACGGCAATAGGAAACAAACTGAGAAAGCAGAGAAAAAGAGTCCCTGCATCCCGTTCACTTGGTCCTAGATGAACGAACGTTTCTCCACTTGCTCAGTTCTGAGAGATAAGTGTGTGTGAAAGCCGTCCTTCACCTAGCTTGTTGGGAACACAAAGTTTCTTTTCACTTGCAAACTCCATTCCATACATATATATGGGGAGGTACTAGCTCCAACTCGGTTTTACAGTGAAAACTGCAGGAACTTCAAACCGGCACTAGGAAACAGACTGAGAAAGCAGAGAAAAAGTGTCTCCTGCAACCCGTTCCCTTGGTGCTAGATGAACGAACGTCTCTCCACTTGCTCAGTTCTGAGAGATAAGTGTGTGTGAAAGCCGTCCTTCACCTAGCTTTTTGGGAACACAATGTTTCTTTTAAGTTGCAAACTCCATTCCATACATGTATATGGGTAGGTCCTAGCTCCAACTCGGTTTTACAGTGAAAACTGCAGGAACTTCAAACCGGCACTAGGAAACAGACTGAGAAAGCAGAGAAAAAGTGTCTCCTGCAACCCGTTCCCTTGGTGCTAGATGAACGAACGTCTCTCCACTTGCTCAGTTCTGAGAGATAAGTGTGTGTGAAAGCCGTCCTTCACCTAGCTTGTTGGGAACACAAAGTTTCTTTTCACTTGCAAACTCCATTCCATACATATATATGGGGAGGTACTAGCTCCAACTCGGTTTTACAGTGAAAACTGCAGGAACTTCAAACCGGCACTAGGAAACAGACTGAGAAAGCAGAGAAAAAGTGTCTCCTGCAACCCGTTCCCTTGGTGCTAGATGAACGAACGTCTCTCCACTTGCTCAGTTCTGAGAGCTAAGTGTGTGTGAAAGCCGTCCTTCACCTAGCTTTTTGGGAACACAATGTTTCTTTTCAGTTGCAAACTCCATTCCATACATATATATGGGTAGGTACTAGCTCCAACTCGGTTTTACAGTGAAAACTGCAGGAACTTCAAACCGGCACTAGGAAACAGACTGAGAAAGCAGAGAAAAAGTGTCTCCTGCAACCCGTTCCCTTGGTGCTAGATGAACGAACGTCTCTCCACTTGCTCAGTTCTGAGAGCTAAGTGTGTGTGAAAGCCGTCCTTCACCTAGCTTTTTGGGAACACAATGTTTCTTTTAAGTTGCAAACTCCATTCCATACATGTATATGTGGAGGTACTAGCTCCAACTCGGTTTGACAGTGTAAACTGCAGGAACTTCAAACCGGCACTAGGAAACAGACTGAGAAAGCCGAGAAAAAGTGTCTCCTGCAACCCGTTCCCTTGGTGCTAGATGAACGAACGTCTCTCCACTTACTCAGTTCTGAGAGATAAGTGTGTGTGAAAGCCGTCCTTCAACTAGCTTGTTGGGAACACAAAGTTTCTTTTCAGTTGCAAACTCCATTCCATACATATATATGGGGAGGTACTAGCTCCAACTCGGTTTTACAGTGAAAACTGCAGGAACTTCAAACCGGCACTAGGAAACAGACTGAGAATTCAGAGAAAAAGTGTCTCCTGCATCCCGTTCCCTTGGTGCTAGATGAACGAACGTCTCTCCACTTGCTCAGTTCTGAGAGATAAGTGTGTGTGAAAGCCGTCCTTCACCTAGCTTGTTGGGAACACAAAGTTTCTTTTCAGTTGCAAACTCCATTCCATACATATATATGGGGAGGTACTAGCTCCAACTCGGTTTTACAGTGAAAACTGCAGGAACTTCAAACCGGCACTAGGAAACAGACTGAGAAAGCAGAGAAAAAGTGTCTCCTGCAACCCGTTCCCTTGGTGCTAAATGAACGAACGTCTCTCCACTTGCTCAGTTCTGAGAGATAAGTGTGTGTGAAAGCCGTCCTTCACCTAGCTTGTTGGGAACACAAAGTTTCTTTTCACTTGCAAACTCCATTCCATACATATATATGGGGAGGTACTAGCTCCAACTCGGTTTTACAGTGAAAACTGCAGGAACTTCAAACCGGCACTAGGAAACAGACTGAGAAAGCAGAGAAAAAGTGTCTCCTGCAACCCGTTCCCTTGGTGCTAGATGAACGAACGTCTCTCCACTTGCTCAGTTCTGAGAGCTAAGTGTGTGTGAAAGCCGTCCTTCACCTAGCTTTTTGGGAACACAATGTTTCTTTTAAGTTGCAAACTCCATTCCATACATGTATATGTGTAGGTCCTAGCTCCAACTCGGTTTTACAGTGAAAACTGCAGGAACTTCAAACCGGCACTAGGAAACAGACTGAGAAAGCAGAGAAAAAGTGTCTCCTGCAACCCGTTCCCTTGGTGCTAGATGAACGAACGTCTCTCCACTTGCTAAGTTCTGAGAGATAAGTGTGTGTGAAAGCCGTCCTTCACCTAGCTTGTTGGGAACACAAAGTTTCTTTTCACTTGCAAACTCCATTCCATACATATATATGGGGAGGTACTAGCTCCAATTCGGTTTTACAGTGAAAACTGCAGGAACTTCAAACCGGCACTAGGAAACAGACTGAGAAAGCAGAGAAAAAGTGTCTCCTGCAACCCGTTCCCTTGGTGCTAGATGAACGAACGTCTCTCCACTTGCTCAGTTCTGAGAGCTAAGTGTGTGTGAAAGCCGTCCTTCACCTAGCTTTTTGGGAACACAATGTTTCTTTTCAGTTGCAAACTCCATTCCATACATATATATGGGTAGGTACTAGCTCCAAATCGGTTTTACAGTGAAAACTGCAGGAACTTCAAACCGGCACTAGGAAACAGACTGAGAAAGCAGAGAAAAAGTGTCTCCTGCAACCCGTTCCCTTGGTGCTAAATGAACGAACGTCTCTCCACTTGCTCAGTTCTGAGAGATAAGTGTGTGTGAAAGCCGTCCTTCACCTAGCTTGTTGCGAACAAAAAGTTTCTTTTCAGTTGCAAACTCCATTCCATACATATATATGGGGAGGTACTAGCTCCAACTCGGTTTTACAGTGAAAACTGCAGGAACTTCATACCGGCACTAGGAAACAGAATGAGAAAGCCGAGAAAAAGTGTATCCTGCAACCCGTTCCCTTGGTGCTAGATGAACGAACGTCTCTCCACTTGCTCAGTTCTGAGAGATAAGTGTGTGTGAAAGCCGTACTTCACCTAGCTTGTTGGGAACACAAAGTTTCTTTTTTGTTGCAATCCCCATTCCATACATATATATGGGGATGTACTAGCTCCAAACCGGTTTTACAGTGAAAACTGCAGGAACTTCAAACCGGCACTAGGAAACAGACTGAGAAAGCAGAGAAAAAGTGGCTCCTGCAACCCGTTCCCTTGGTGCGAGATGAACAAACGTCTCTCCACTTGCTCAGTTCTGAGAGATAAGTGTGTGTGAAACCTTCCTTCACCTAGCTTTTTGGGAACACGAAGTTTCTTTTCAGTTGCAAACTCCATTCCATACATGTATATGTGGAGGTACTAGCTCCAACTCGTTTTGACAGTGTAAACTGCAGGAACTTCAAACCGGCACTAGGAAACAGACTGAGAAAGCCGAGAAAAAGTGTCTCCTGCAACCCGTTCCCTTGGTGCTAGATGAACGAACGTCTCTCCACTTACTCAGTTCTGAGAGATAAGTGTGTGTGAAAGACGTCCTTCAACTAGCTTGTTGGGAACACAAAGTTTCTTTTCAGTTGCAAACTCCATTCCATACATATATATGGGGAGGTACTAGCTCCAACTCGGTTTTACAGTGAAAACTGCAGGAACTTCAAACCGGCACTAGGAAACAGACTGAGAATTCAGAGAAAAAGTGTCTCCTGCATCCCGTTCCCTTGGTGATAGATGAACGAACGTCTCTCCACTTGCTCAGTTCTGAGAGATAAGTGTGTGTGAAAGCCGTCCTTCACCTAGCTTGTTGGGAACACAAAGTTTCTTTTCAGTTGCAAACTCCATTCCATACATATATATGGGGAGGTACTAGCTCCAACTCGGTTTTACAGTGAAAACTGCAGGAACTTCAAACCGGCACTAGGAAACAGACTGAGAAAGCAGAGAAAAAGTGTCTCCTGCAACCCGTTCCCTTGGTGCTAAATGAACGAACGTCTCTCCACTTGCTCAGTTCTGAGAGATAAGTGTGTGTGAAAGCCGTCCTTCACCTAGCTTGTTGCGAACACAAAGTTTCTTTTCAGTTGCAAACTCCATTCCATACATATATATGGGGAGGTACTAGCTCCAACTCGGTTTTACAGTGAAAACTGCAGGAACTTCATACCGGCACTAGGAAACAGAATGAGAAAGCCGAGAAAAAGTGTATCCTGCAACCCGTTCCCTTGGTGCTAGATGAACGAACGTCTCTCCACTTGCTCAGTTCTGAGTGATAAGTGTGTGTGAAAGCCGTACTTCACCTAGCTTGTTGGGAACACAAAGTTTCTTTTTTGTTGCAATCCCCATTCCATACATATATATGGGGATGTACTAGCTCCAAACCGGTTTTACAGTGAAAACTGCAGGAACTTCAAACCGGCACTAGGAAACAGACTGAGAAAGCAGAGAAAAAGTGGCTCCTGCAACCCGTTCCCTTGGTGCTAGATGAACGAACGTCTCTCCACTTGCTCAGTTCTGAGAGATAAGTGTGTGTGAAACCTTCCTTCACCTAGCTTTTTGGGAACACGAAGTTTCTTTTCAGTTGCAAACTCCATTCCATACATGTATATGTGGAGGTACTAGCTCCAACTCGTTTTGACAGTGTAAACTGCAGGAACTTCAAACCGGCACTAGGAAACAGACTGAGAAAGCAGAGAAAAAGTGTCTCCTGCAACACGTTCCCTTGGTGCTAGATGAACGAACGTCTCTCCACTTACTCAGTTCTGAGAGATAAGTGTGTGTGAAAGACGTCCTTCAACTAGCTTGTTGGGAACACAAAGTTTCTTTTCAGTTGCAAACTCCATTCCATACATATATATGGGGAGGTACTAGCTCCAACTCGGTTTTACAGTGAAAACTGCAGGAACTTCAAACCGGCACTAGGAAACAGACTGAGAATTCAGAGAAAAAGTGTCTCCTGCATCCCGTTCCCTTGGTGCTAGATGAACGAACGTCTCTCCACTTGCTCAGTTCTGAGAGATAAGTGTGTGTGAAAGCCGTCCTTCACCTAGCTTGTTGGGAACACAAAGTTTCTTTTCAGTTGCAAACTCCATTCCATACATATATATGGGGAGGTACTAGCTCCAACTCGGTTTTACAGTGAAAACTGCAGGAACTTCAAACCGGCACTAGGAAACAGACTGAGAAAGCAGAGAAAAAGTGTCTCCTGCAACCCGTTCCCTTGGTGCTAGATGAACGAACGTCTCTCCACTTGCTCAGTTCTGAGAGATAAGTGTGTGTGAAAGCCGTCCTTCACCTAGCTTGTTGGGAACACAAAGTTTCTTTTCAGTTGCAAACTCCATTCCATACATATATATGGGGAGGTACTAGCTCCAACTCGGTTTTACAGTGAAAACTGCAGGAACTTCAAACCGGCACTAGGAAACAGACTGAGAAAGCAAAGAAAAAGTGTCTCCTGCAAACCGTTCCCTTGGTGCTAGATGAACGAACGTCTCTCCACTTGCTCAGTTCTGAGAGATTAGTGTGCGTAAAAGCCGTCCTTCACCTAGCTTGTTGGGAACACAAAGTTTCTTTTCAGTTGCAAACTCCATTCCATACATATATATGGGGAGGTACTAGCTCCAACTCGGTTTTACAGTAAAAACTGCAGGAACTTCAAGACGGCACTAGGAAACAAACTGAGAAAGCAGAGAAAAAGAGTCCCTGCATCCCGTTCACTTGGTCCTAGATGAACGAACGTTTCTCCACTTGCTGAGTTCCGAGAGATATGTGTGTGTGTAAGCCGTCCTTAACCTAGCTTGTTGGGAACAGAAAGTTTCTTTTCACTTGCAAACTCCATTCCATACATATATATGGGGAGGTACTAGCTCCAACTCGGTTTTACAGTGAAAACTGCAGGAACTTCAAACCGGCACTAGGAAACAGACTGAGAAAGCAGAGAAAAAGTGTCTCCTGCAACCCGTTCCCTTGGTGCTAGATGAACGAACGTCTCTCCACTTGCTCAGTTCTGAGAGCTAAGTGTGTGTGAAAGCCGTCCTTCACCTAGCTTTTTGGGAACACAATGTTTCTTTTAAGTTGCAAACTCCATTCCATACATGTATATGGGTAGGTCCTAGCTCCAACTCGGTTTTACAGTGAAAACTGCAGGAACTTCAAACCGGCACTAGGAAACAGACTGAGAAAGCAGAGAAAAAGTGTCACCTGCAACCCGTTCCCTTGGTGATAGATGAACGAACGTCTCTCCACTTGCTCAGTTCTGAGAGATAAGTGTGTGTGAAAGCCGTCCTTCACCTAGCTTGTTGGGAACACAAAGTTTCTTTTCACTTGCAAACTCCATTCCATACATATATATGGGGAGGTACTAGCTCCAACTCGGTTTTACAGTGAAAACTGCAGGAACTTCAAACCGGCACTAGGAAACAGACTGAGAAAGCAGAGAAAAAGTGTCTCCTGCAACCCGTTCCCTTGGTGCTAGATGAACGAACGTCTCTCCACTTGCTCAGTTCTGAGAGATAAGTGTGTGTGAAAGCCGTCCTTCACCTAGCTTTTTGGGAACACAATGTTTCTTTTCAGTTGCAAACTCCATTCCATACATATATATGGGTAGGTACTAGCTCCAACTCGGTTTTACAGTGAAAACTGCAGGAACTTCAAACCGGCACTAGGAAACAGACTGAGAAAGCAGAGAAAAAGTGTCTCCTGCAACCCGTTCCCTTGGTGCTAGATGAACGAACGTCTCTCCACTTGCTCAGTTCTGAGAACTAAGTGTGTGTGAAAGCCGTCCTTCACCTAGCTTTTTGGGAACACAATGTTTCTTTTAAGTTGCAAACTCCATTCCATACATGTATATGTGGAGGTACTAGCTCCAACTCGGTTTGACAGTGTAAACTGCAGGAACTTCAAACCGGCACTAGGAAACAGACTGAGAAAGCCGAGAAAAAGTGTCTCCTGCAACCCGTTCCCTTGGTGCTAGATGAACGAACGTCTCTCCACTTACTCAGTTCTGAGAGATAAGTGTGTGTGAAAGACGTCCTTCAACTAGCTTGTTGGGAACACAAAGTTTCTTTTCAGTTGCAAACTCCATTCCATACATATATATGGGGAGGTACTAGCTCCAACTCGGTTTTACAGTGAAAACTGCAGGAACTTCAAACCGGCACTAGGAAACAGACTGAGAATTCAGAGAAAAAGTGTCTCCTGCATCCCGTTCCCTTGGTGCTAGATGAACGAACGTCTCTCCACTTGCTCAGTTCTGAGAGATAAGTGTGTGTGAAAGCCGTCCTTCACCTAGCTTGTTGGGAACACAAAGTTTCTTTTCAGTTGCAAACTCCATTCCATACATATATATGGGGAGGTACTAGCTCCAACTCGGTTTTACAGTGAAAACTGCAGGAACTTCAAACCGGCACTAGGAAACAGACTGAGAAAGCAGAGAAAAAGTGTCTCCTGCAACCCGTTCCCTTGGTGCTAAATGAACGAACGTCTCTCCACTTGCTCAGTCCTGAGAGATAAGTGTGTGTGAAAGCCGTCCTTCACCTAGCTTGTTGGGAACACAAAGTTTCTTTTCACTTGCAAACTCCATTCCATACATATATATGGGGAGGTACTAGCTCCAACTCGGTTTTACAGTGAAAACTGCAGGAACTTCAAACCGGCACTAGGAAACAGACTGAGAAAGCAGAGAAAAAGTGTCTCCTGCAACCCGTTCCCTTGGTGCTAGATGAACGAACGTCTCTCCACTTGCTCAGTTCTGAGAGCTAAGTGTGTGTGAAAGCCGTACTTCACCTAGCTTTTTGGGAACACAATGTTTCTTTTAAGTTGCAAACTCCATTCCATACATGTATATGTGTAGGTCCTAGCTCCAACTCGGTTTTACAGTGAAAACTGCAGGAACTTCAAACCGGCACTAGGAAACAGACTGAGAAAGCAGAGAAAAAGTGTCTCCTGCAACCCGTTCCCTTGGTGCTAGATGAACGAACGTCTCTCCACTTGCTCAGTTCTGAGAGATAAGTGTGTGTGAAAGCCGTCCTTCACCTAGCTTGTTGGGAACACAAAGTTTCTTTTCACTTGCAAACTCCATTCCATACATATATATGGGGAGGTACTAGCTCCAACTCGGTTTTACAGTGAAAACTGCAGGAACTTCAAACCGGCACTAGGAAACAGACTGAGAAAGCAGAGAAAAAGTGTCTCCTGCAACCCGTTCCCTTGGTGCTAGATGAACGAACGTCTCTCCACTTGCTCAGTTCTGAGAGCTAAGTGTGTGTGAAAGCCGTCCTTCACCTAGCTTTTTGGGAACACAATGTTTCTTTTCAGTTGCAAACTCCATTCCATACATATATATGGGTAGGTACTAGCTCCAAATCGGTTTTACAGTGAAAACTGCAGGAACTTCAAACCGGCACTAGGAAACAGACTGAGAAAGCAGAGAAAAAGTGTCTCCTGCAACCCGTTCCCTTGGTGCTAAATGAACGAACGTCTCTCCACTTGCTCAGTTCTGAGAGATAAGTGTGTGTGAAAGCCGTCCTTCACCTAGCTTGTTGCGAACACAAAGTTTCTTTTCAGTTGCAAACTCCATTCCATACATATATATGGGGAGGTACTAGCTCCAACTCGGTTTTACAGTGAAAACTGCAGGAACTTCATACCGGCACTAAGAAACAGAATGAGAAAGCCGAGAAAAAGTGTATCCTGCAACCCGTTCCCTTGGTGCTAGATGAACGAACGTCTCTCCACTTGCTCAGTTCTGAGAGATAAGTGTGTGTGAAAGCCGTACTTCACCTAGCTTGTTAGGAACACAAAGTTTCTTTTTTGTTGCAATCCCCATTCCATACATATATATGGGGATGTACTAGCTCCAAACCGGTTTTACAGTGAAAACTGCAGGAACTTCAAACCGGCACTAGGAAACAGACTGAGAAAGCAGAGAAAAAGTGACACCTGCAACCCGTTCCCTTGGTGCTAGATGAACGAACGTCTCTCCACTTGCTCAGTTCTGAGAGATAAGTGTGTGTGAAAGCCTTCCTTCACCTAGCTTTTTGGGAACACGAAGTTTCTTTTCAGTTGCAAACTCCATTCCATACATGTATATGTGGAGGTACTAGCTCCAACTCGTTTTGACAGTGTAAACTGCAGGAACTTCAAACCGGCACTAGGAAACAGACTGAGAAAGCCGAGAAAAAGTGTCTCCTGCAACCCGTTCCCTTGGTGCTAGATGAACGAACGTCTCTCCACTTACTCAGTTCTGAGAGATAAGTGTGTGTGAAAGACGTCCTTCAACTAGCTTGTTGGGAACACAAAGTTTCTTTTCAGTTGCAAACTCCATTCCATACATATATATGGGGAGGTACTAGCTCCAACTCGGTTTTACAGTGAAAACTGCAGGAACTTCAAACCGGCACTAGGAAACAGACTGAGAATTCAGAGAAAAAGTGTCTCCTGCATCCCGTTCCCTTGGTGCTAGATGAACGAACGTCTCTCCACTTGCTCAGTTCTGAGAGATAAGTGTGTGTGAAAGCCGTCCTTCACCTAGCTTGTTGGGAACACAAAGTTTCTTTTCAGTTGCAAACTCCATTCCATACATATATATGGGGAGGTACTAGCTCCAACTCGGTTTTACAGTGAAAACTGCAGGAACTTCAAACCGGCACTAGGAAACAGACTGAGAAAGCAGAGAAAAAGTGTCTCCTGCAACCCGTTCCATTGGTGCTATATGAACGAACGTCTCTCCACTTGCTCAGTTCTGAGAGATAAGTGTGTGTGAAAGCCGTCCTTCACCTAGCTTGTTGGGAACACAAAGTTTCTTTTCAGTTGCAAACTACATTCCATACATATATATGGGGAGGTACTAGCTCCAAATCGGTTTTTCAGTGAAAACTACAGGAACTTCAAACCGGCACTAGGAAACAGACTGAGAAAGCAGAGACAAAGTGTCTCCTGCAACCCGTTCCCTTGGTGCAGGATGAACGAACGTCTCTCCACTTGCTCAGTTCTGAGAGATAAATGTGTGTGAAAGCCGTCCTTCACCTAGCTTGTTGGGAACACAAAGTTTCTTTTCAGTTGCAAACACCATTCCATACATATATATGGGGAGGTACTAGCTCCAACTCTGTTTTACAGTGAAATCTGCAGGAAATTCTAACCGGCACTAGGAAACAGACTGAGAAAGCAGAGAAAAAGTGTCTCCTGCAACCCGTTCCCTTGGTGCTAGATGAACGAACGTCTCTCCACTTGCTCAGTTCTGAGAGATAAGTGTGTGTGAAAGCCGTCCTTCACCTAGCTTGTTGGGAACACAAAGTTTCTTTTCAGTTGCAAACTCCATTCCATACATATATATGGGGAGGTACTAGCTCCAACTCTGTTTTACAGTGAAAACTGGAGGAACTTCAAAACGGCATTAGGAAACAAACTGAGAATGCAGAGAAAAAGTGTCCCTGCATCCCGTTCCCTTGGTCCTAGATGAACGAACGTCTCTCCACTTGCTGAGTTCCGAGAGATATGTGTGTGTGTAAGCCTTCCTTAACCTAGCCTGTTGGGAACACAAAGTTTCTTTTTTGTTGCAAATCCCATTCCATAAATATATATGGGGATGTACTAGCTCCAACTCGGTTTTACAGTAAAAACTGCAGGAACTTCAAAACGGCACTAGGAAACAAACTGAGAAAGCAGAGAAAAAGAGTCAATGCATCCCGTTCACTTGGTCCTAGATGAACGAACGTTTCTCCACTTGCTGAGTTCCGAGAGATATGTGTGTGTGTAAGCCGTCCTTAACCTAGCTTGTTGGGAACAGAAAGTTTCTTTTCAGTTGCAAACTCCATTCCATACATGTATATGGGGAGGTACTATCTCCAACTCGGTTTTACAGTGAAAACTGCAGGAACTTCAAACAGGCACTAGGAAACAGACTGAGAAAGCAGAGAAAAAGTGTCTCCTGCAACCCGTTCCCTTGGTGCTAGATGAACGAACGTCTCTCCACTTGCTCAGTTCTGAGAGATAAGTGTGTGTGAAAGCCGTCCTTCACCTAGCTTGTTGGGAACACAAAGTTTCTTTTCACTTGCAAACTCCATTCCATACATATATATGGGGAGGTACTAGCTCCAACTCGGTTTTACAGTGAAAACTGCAGGAACTTCAAACCGGCACTAGGAAACAGACTGAGAAAGCAGAGAAAAAGTGTCTCCTGCAACCCGTTCCCTTGGTGCTAGATGAACGAACGTCTCTCCACTTGCTCAGTTCTGAGAGCTAAGTGTGTGTGAAAGCCGTCCTTCACCTAGCTTTTTGGGAACACAATGTTTCTTTTCAGTTGCAAACTCCATTCCATACATATATATGGGTAGGTACTAGCTCCAACTCGGTTTTACAGTGAAAACTGCAGGAACTTCAAACCGGCACTAGGAAACAGACTGAGAAAGCAGAGAAAAAGTGTCTCCTGCAACCCGTTCCCTTGGTGCTAAATGAACGAACGTCTCTCCACTTGCTCAGTTCTGAGAGATAAGTGTGTGTGAAAGCCGTCCTTCACCTAGCTTGTTGCTAACACAAAGTTTCTTTTCAGTTGCAAACCCCATTCCATACATATATATGGGGAGGTACTAGCTCCAACTCGGTTTTACAGTGAAAACTGCAGGAACTTCATACCGGCACTAGGAAACAGAATGAGAAAGCCGAGAATAAGTGTATCCTGCAACCCGTTCCCTTGGTGCTAGATGAACGAACGTCTCTCCACTTGCTCAGTTCTGAGAGATAAGTGTGTGTGAAAGCCGTACTTCACCTAGCTTGTTGGTAACACAAAGTTTCTTTTTTGTTGCAAACTCCATTCCATACATATATATGGGGATGTACTAGCTCCAAACCGGTTTTACAGTGAAAACTGCAGGAACTTCAAACCGGCACTAGGAAACAGACTGAGAAAGCAGAGAAAAAGTGTCTCCTGCAACCCGTTCCCTTGGTGCTAGATGAACGAACGTCTCTCCACTTGCTCAGTTCTGAGAGATAAGTGTGTGTGAAAGCAGTCCTTCACCTACCTTTTTGGGAACACGAAGTTTCTTTTCAGTTGCAAACTTCATTCCATACATATATATGGGGAGGTACTAGCTCCAACTCGGTTTGACAGTGTAAACTGCAGGAACTTCAAACCGGCACTAGGAAACAGACTGAGAAAGTCGAGAAAAAGTGTCTCCTGCAACCCGTTCCCTTGGTGCTAGATGAACGAAAGTCTCTCCACTTACTCAGTTCTGAGAGATAAGTGTGTGTGAAAGCCGTCCTTCAACTAGCTTGTTGGGAACACAAAGTTTCTTTTCAGTTGCAAACTCCATTCCATACATATATATGGGGAGGTACTAGCTCCAACTCGGTTTTACAGTGAAAACTGCAGGAACTTCAAACCGGCACTAGGAAACAGACTGAGAAATCAGAGAAAAAATGTCTCCTGCATCCCGTTCCCTTGGTGCTAGATGAACAACGTCTCTCCACTTGCTCAGTTCTGAGAGATAAGTGTGTGTGAAAGCCGTCCTTCACCTAGCTTGCTGGGAACACAAAGTTTCTTTTCTGTTGCAAACTCCATTCCATACATATATACGGGGAGGTACAAGCTCCAACTCGGTTTTACAGTAAAAACTGCAGGAACTTCAAAACGGCACTAGGAAACAAACTGAGAAAGCAGAGTAAAAGAGTCCCTGCATCCCGTTCACTTGGTCCTAGATGAACGAACGTTTCACCACTTGCTGAGTTCCGAGAGATATTTGTGTGTGTAAGCCGTCCTTAACCTAGCTTGTTGGGAACAGAAAGTTTCTTTTCAGTTGCAAACTCCATTCCATACATGTATATGGGGAGGTACTATCTCCAACTCGGTTTTACACTGAAAACTGCAGGAACTTCAAACCGGCACTAGGAAACAGACTGAGAAAGCAGAGAAAAAGTCTCTCCTGCAACCCGTTCCCTTGGTGCTAGATGAACGAACGTCTCTCCACTTGCTCAGTTCTGAGAGATAAGTGTGTGTGAAAGCCGTCCTTCACCTAGCTTGTTGGGAACACAAAGTTTCTTTTCACTTGCAAACTCCATTCCATAAATATATATGGGGAGGTACTAGCTCCAACTCGGTTTTACAGTGAAAACTGCAGGAACTTCAAACCGGCACTAGGAAACAGACTGAGAAAGCAGAGAAAAAGTGTCTCCTGCAACCTGTTCCCTTGGTGCTAGATGAACGAACGTCTCTCCACTTGCTCAGTACTGAGAGCTAAGTGTGTGTGAAAGCCGTCCTTCACCTAGCTTTTTGGGAACACAATGTTTCTTTTCAGTTGCAAACTCCATTCCATACATATATATGGGTAGGTACTAGCTCCAACTCGGTTTTACAGTGAAAACTGCAGGAACTTCAAACCGGCACTAGGAAACAGACTGAGAAAGCAGAGAAAAAGTGTCTCCTGCAACCCGTTCCCTTGGTGCTAAATGAACGAACGTCTCTCCACTTGCTCAGTTCTGAGAGATAAGTGTGTGTGAAAGCCGTCCTTCACCTAGCTTGTTGGGAACACAAAGTTTCTTTTTTGTTGCAATCCCCATTCCATACATATATATGGGGATGTACTAGCTCCAAACCGGTTTTACAGTGAAAACTGCAGGAACTTCAAACCGGCACTAGGAAACAGACTGAGAAAGCAGAGAAAAAGTGTCTCCTGCAACCCGTTCCCTTGGTGCTAGATGAACGAAAGTCTCTCCACTTGCTCAGTTCTGAGAGATAAGTGTGTGTGAAAGCAGTCCTTCACCTAGCTTTTTGGGAACACGAAGTTTCTTTTCAGTTGCAAACTCCATTCCATACATGTATATGGGGAAGTACTAGCTCCAACTCCGTTTTACAGTGAAAACTGCAGGAACTTCAAACCGGCACTAGGAAACAGACTGAGAAAGCAGAGAAAAAGTGTCTCCTGCATCCCGTTCCCTTGGTGCTAGATGAACGAACGTCTCTCCACTTGCTCAGTTCTGAGAGATAAGTGTGTGTGAAAGCAGTCCTTCACCTAGCTCGTTGGGAACACAAAGTTTCTTTTCAGTTGCAAACTCCATTCCATACATGTATAAGGGGAGGTACTAGCTCCAACTCGGTTTTACAGTGAAAACTGCAGGAACTTCAAACCGGCACTACGAAACAGACTGAGAAAGCAGAGAAAAAGTGTCTCCTGCAACCCATTCCCTTGGTGCTAGATGAACGAACGTCTCTCCACTTACTCAGTTCTGAGAGATAAGTGTGTGTGAAAGCCGTCCTTCACCTTGCTTGTTGGGAACACAAAGTTTCTTTTCAGTTGCAAACTCCATTCCATACATATATATGGGGAGGTACTAGCTCCAACTCGGTTTTAGAGTGAAAACTGCAGGAAATTCAAACCGGCACTAGGAAACAAACTGAGAAAGCCGAGAAAAAGTGTCTCCTGCATCCCGTCCCCTTGGTGCTAGATGAACGAACGTCTATGAACATGCTCAGTTCTGAGAAATAAGTGTGTGTGAAAGCCGTCCTTCACCTAGCTTGTTGGGAACACAAAGTTTCTTTTCAGTTGCAAACTCCATTCCATACATATATATGGGGAGGTACTAGCTCCAACTCGGTTTTACAGTGAAAACTGCAGGAACTTCAAACCGGCACTAGGAAACAGACTGAGAAAGCAGAGAAAAAGTGTCTCCTGCAACCCGTTCCCTTGGTGCTAGATGAACGAACGTCTCTCCACTTGGTCAGTTCTGAGAGATAAGTGTGTGTGAAAGCCGTCCTTCACCTAGCTTATTGGGAACACAAAGTTTCTTTTCAGTTGCAAACTCCATTCCATACATATATATGGGGAGGTTCTAGCTCCAACTCGGTTTTACAGTGAAAACTGCAGGAACTTCAAACCGGCACTAGGAAACAAACTGAGAAAGCAGAGAAAAAGTGTCTCCTGCAACCCGTTCCCTTGGTGCTAGATGAACGAACGTCTCTCCACTTGCTCAGTTCTGAGAGATAAGTGTGTGTGAAAGCCGTCCTTCACCTAGCTTGTTGGGAACACAAAGTTTCTTTTTTGTTGCAATCCCCATTCCATACATATATATGGGGATGTACTAGCCCCAAACCGGTTTACAGTGAAAACTGCAGGAACTTCAAACCGGCACTAGGAAACAGAATGAGAAAGCAGAGAAAAAGTGTCTCCTGCAACCCGTTCCCTTGGTGCTAGATGAACGAACGTCTCTCCACTTGCTCAGTTCTGAGAGATAAGTGTGTGTGAAAGCAGTCCTTCACCTAGCTTTTTGGGAACACGAAGTTTCTTTTCAGTTGCAAACTCCATTCCATACATGTATATGTGGAGGTACTAGCTCCAACTCGTTTTGACAGTGTAAACTGCAGGAACTTCAAACCGGCACTAGGAAACAGACTGAGAAAGTCGAGAAAAAGTGTCTCCTGCAACCCGTTCCCTTGGTGCTAGATGAACGAACGTCTCTCCACTTACTCAGTTCTGAGAGATAAGTGTGTGTGAAAGCCGTCCTTCAACTAGCTTGTTGGGAACACAAAGTTTCTTTTCAGTTGCAAACTCCATTCCATACATATATATGGGGAGGTACTAGCTCCAACTCGGTTTTACAGTGAAAACTGCAGGAACTTCAAACCGGCACTAGGAAACAGACTGAGAAATCAGAGAAAAAATGTCTCCTGCATCCCGTTTCCTTGGTGCTAGATGAACGAACGTCTCTCCACTTGCTCAGTTCTGAGAGATAAGTGTGTGTGAAAGCCGTCCTTCACCTAGCTTGTTGGGAACACAAAGTTTCTTTTCAGTTGCAAACTCCATTCCATACATATATATGGGGAGGTACTACCTCCAACTCGGTTTTACAGTGAAAACTGCAGGAACTTCAAACCGGCACTAGGAAACAGACTGAGAAAGCAGAGAAAAAGTGTCTCCTGCAACCCGTTCCCTTGGTGCTATATGAACGAACGTCTCTCCACTTGCTCAGTTCTGAGAGATAAGTGTGTGTGAAAGCCGTCCTTCACCTAGCTTGTTGGGAACACAAAGTTTCTTTTCAGTTGCAAACTCCATTCCATACATATATATGGGGAGGTACTAGCTCCAACTCGGTTTTACAGTGAAAACTGCAGGAACTTCAAACCGGCACTAGGAAACAGACTGAGAAAGCAGAGAAAAAGTGTCTCCTGCAACCCGTTCCCTTGGTGCTAGATGAACGAACGTCTCTCCACTTGCTCAGTTCTGAGAGATAAGTGTGTGTGAAAGCCGTCCTTCACATAGCTTGTAGGGAACACAAAGTTTCTTTTCAGTTGCAAACTCCATTCCATACATATATATGGGGAGGTACTAGCTTCAAATCGGTTTTTCAGTGAAAACTGCAGGAACTTCAAACCGGCACTAGGAAACAGACTGAGAAAGCAGAGAAAAAGTGTCTCCTGCATCCCGTTCCCTTGGTGCTAGATGAACGAACGTCTCTCCACTTGCTCAGTTCTGAGAGATAAGTGTGTGTGAAAGCAGTCCTTCACCTAGCTTGTTGGGAACACAAAGTTTCTTTTCAGTTGCAAACTCCATTCCATACATGTATATGGGGAAGTACTAGCTCCAACTCCGTTTTACAGTGAAAACTGCAGGAACTTCAAACCGGCACTAGGAAACAGACTGAGAAATCAGAGAAAAAGTGTCTCCTGCATCCCGTTCCCTTGGTGCTAGATGAACGAACGTCTCTCCACTTGCTCAGTTCTGAGAGATAAGTGTGTGTGAAAGCAGCCTTCACCTAGCTCGTTGGGAACACAAAGTTTATTTTCAGTTGCAAACTCCATTCCATACATGTATAAGGGGAGGTACTAGCTCCAACTCGGTTTTACAGTGAAAACTGCAGGAACTTCAAACCGGCACCAGGAAACAGACTGAGAAAGCAGAGAAAAAGTGTCTCCTGCAACCCGTTGCCTTGGTGCTAGATTAACGAACGTCTCTCCACTTACTCAGTTCTGAGACATAAGTTTGTGTGAAAGCCGTCCTTCACCTAGCTTGTTGGGAACACAAAGTTTCTTTTCAGTTGCAAACACCATTCCATACATATATATGGGGAGGTACTATCTCCAACTCGGTTTTACAGTGAAAACTGCAGGAACTTCAAACCGGCACTAGGAAACAGACTGAGAAAGCCGAGAAAAAGTGTCTCCTGCATCCCGTTCCCTTGGTGCTAGATGAACGAACGTCTATGAACATGCTCAGTTCTGAGAAATAAGTGTGTGTGAAAGCCGTCCTTCAACTAGCTTGTTGGGAACACAAAGTTTCTTTTCAGTTGCAAACTCCATTCCATACATATATATGGGGAGGTACTAGCTCCAACTCGGTTTTACAGTGAAAACTGCAGGAACTTCAAACCGGCACTAGGAAACAGACTGAGAAAGCAGAGAAAAAGTGTCTCCTGCAACCCGTTCCCTTGGTGCTAGATGAACGAACGTCTCTCCACATGGTCAGTTCTGAGAGATAAGTGTGTGTGAAAGCCGTCCTTCACCTAGCTTGTTGGGAACACAAAGTTTCTTTTCAGTTGCAAACTCCATTCCATACATATATATGAGGAGGTACTAGCTCCAACTCGGTTTTACAGTGAAAACTGCAGGAACTTCAAACCGGCACTAGGAAACAGACTGAAAAAGCAGAGAAAAAGTGTCTCCTGCAACCCGTTCCCTTGGTGCTAGATGAACGAAAGTCTCTCCACTTGCTCAGTTCTGAGAGATAAGTGTGTGTGAAAGCCGTCCTTCACGTAGCTTGTTGGGAACACAAAGTTTCTTTTCAGTTGCAAACTCCATTCCATACATATATATGGGGAGGTACTAGCTCCAACTCGGTTTTTCAGTGAAAACTGCAGGAACTTCAAACCGGCACTAGGAAACAGACTGAGAAAGCAGAGAAAAAGTGTCTCCTGCAAACCGTTCCCTTGGTGCTAGATGAACGAACGTCTCTCCACTTGCTCAGTTCTGAGAGATAAGTGTGTGTGAAAGCCGTCCTTCACCTAGCTTGTTGGGAACACAAAGTTTCTTTTCAGTTGCAAACTCCATTCCATAAATATATATGGGGAGGTACTAGCTCCAACTCTTTTTTACAGTGAAAACTGCAGGAACTTCTAACCGGCACTAGGAAACAGACTGAGAAAGCAGAGAAAAACTGTCTCCTGCACCCGTTCCCTTGGTGCTAGATGAACGAACGTCTCTCCACTTGCTCAGTTCTGAGAGATAAGTGTGTGTGAAAGCCGTCCTTCACCTAGCTTGTTGGGAACACAAAGTTTCTTTTCAGTTGCAAACTCCATTCCATACATATATATGGGGAGGTACTAGCTCCAACTCGGTTTTACAGTGAAAACTGCAGGAACTTCTAACCGGCACTAGGAAACAAACTGAGAAAGCAGAGAAAAAGTGTCTCCTGCAACCCGTTCCCTTGGTGCTAGATGAACGAACGTCTCTCCACTTGCTCAGTTCTGAGAGATAAGTGTGTGTGAAAGCAGTCCTTCACCTAGCTTGTTGGGAACACAAAGTTTCTTTTCAGTTGCAAACTCCATTCCATACATGTATATGGGGAAGTACTAGCTCCAACTCCGTTTTACAGTGAAAACTGCAGGAACTTCAAACCGGCACTAGGAAACAGACTGAGAAATCAGAGAAAAAGTGTCTCCTGCATCCCGTTCCCTTGGTGCTAGATGAACGAACGTCTCTCCACTTGCTCAGTTCTGAGAGATAAGTGTGTGTGAAAGCAGTCCTTCACCTAGCTCGTTGGGAACACAAAGTTTATTTTCAGTTGCAAACTCCATTCCATACATGTATAAGGGGAGGTACTAGCTCCAACTCTGTTTTACAGTGAAAACTGCAGGAACTTCAAACCGGCACTAGGAAACAGACTGAGAAAGCAGAGAAAAAGTGTCTCCTGCAACCCGTTCCCTTGGTGCTAGATGAACGAACGTCTCTCCACTTACTCAGTTCTGAGAGATAAGTGTGTGTGAAAGCAGTCCTTCACCTAGCTCGTTGGGAACACAAAGTTTATTTTCAGTTGCAAACTCCATTCCATACATGTATAAGGGGAGGTACTAGCTCCAACTCTGTTTTACAGTGAAAACTGCAGGAACTTCAAACCGGCACTAGGAAACAGACTGAGAAAGCAGAGAAAAAGTGTCTCCTGCAACCCGTTCCCTTGGTGCTAGATGAACGAACGTCTCTCCACTTACTCAGTTCTGAGACATAAGTTTGTGTGAAAGCCGTCCTTCACCTAGCTTGTTGGGAACACAAAGTTTCTTTTCAGTTGCAAACTCCATTCCATACATATATATGGGGAGGTACTAGCTCCAACTCGGTTTTACAGTGAAAACTGCAGGAACTTCAAACCGGCACTAGGAAACAGACTGAGAAAGCAGAGAAAAAGTGTCTCCTGCATCCCGTTCCCTTGGTGCTAGATGAACGAACGTCTATGAACATGCTCAGTTCTGAGACATAAGTGTGTGTGAAAGCCGTCCTTCACCTAGCTTGTTGGGAACACAAAGTTTCTTTTCAGTTGCAAACTCCATTCCATACATATATATGGGGAGGTACTAGCTCCAACTCGGTTTTACAGTGAAAACTGCAGGAACTTCAAACCGGCACTAGGAAACAGACTGAGAAAGCAGAGAAAAAGTGTCCCTGCATCCCGTTCCCTTGGTCGTAGATGAACGAACGTCTCTCCACTTGCTGAGTTCCGAGAGATATGTGTGTGTGTAAGCAGTCCTTAACCTAGCCTGTTGGGAACACAAAGTTTCTTTTTTGTTGCAAACCCCATTCCATAAATATATATGGGGAGGTACTAGCTCCAACTCGGTTTTACAGTGAAAACTGCAGGAACTTCAAACCGGCACTAGGAAACAGACTGAGAAAGCAGAGAAAAAGTGTCTCCTGCATCCCGTTCCCTTGGTGCTAGATGAACGAACGTCTCTCCACTTGCTCAGATCTGAGAGATAAGTGTGTGTGAAAGCAGTCCTTCACCTAGCTCGTTGGGAACACAAAGTTTCTTTTCAGTTGCAAACTCCATTCCATACATGTATAAGGGGAGGTACTAGCTCCAACTCGGTTTTACAGTGAAAACTGCAGGAACTTCAAACCGGCACTAGGAAACAGACTGAGAAAGCAGAGAAAAAGTGTCTCCTGCAACCCGTTCCCTTGGTGCTAGATGAACGAACGTCTCTCCACTTACTCAGTTCTGAGAGATAAGTGTGTGTGAAAGCCGTCCTTCACCTTGCTTGTTGGGAACACAAAGTTTCTTTTCAGTTGCAAACTCCATTCCATACATATATATGGGGAGGTACTAGCTCCAACTCGGTTTTACAGTGAAAACTGCAGGAAATTCAAACCGGCACTAGGAAACAGACTGAGAAAGCCGAGAAAAAGTGTCTCCTGCAACCCGTCCCTTGGTGCTAGATGAACGAACGTCTCTCCACTTGCTCAGTTCTGAGAGATAATTGTGTGTGAAAGCCGTCCTTCACCTAGCTTGTTGGGAACACAAAGTTTCTTTTTTGTTGCAATCCCCATTCCATACATATATATGGGGATGTATTAGCTCCAAACCGGTTTTACAGTGAAAACTGCAGGAACTTGAAACCGGCACTAGGAAACAGAATGAGAAAGCAGAGAAAAAGTGTCTCCTGCAACCCGTTCCCTTGGTGCTAGATGAACGAACGTCTCTCCACTTGCTCAGTTCTGAGAGATAAGTGTGTGTGAAAGCAGTCCTTCACCTAGCTTTTTGGGAACACGAAGTTTCTTTTCAGTTGCAAACTCCATTCCATACATGTATATGTGGAGGTACTAGCTCCAACTCGGTTTGACAGTGTAAACTGCAGGAACTTCAAACCGGCACTAGGAAACAGACTGAGAAAGTCGAGAAAAAGTGTCTCCTGCAACCCGTTCCCTTGGTGCTAGATGAACGAACGTCTCTCCACTTACTCAGTTCTGAGAGATAAGTGTGTGTGAAAGCCGTCCTTCAACTAGCTTGTTGGGAACACAAAGTTTCTTTTCAGTTGCAAACTCCATTCCATACATATATATGGGGAGGTACTAGCTCCAACTCGGTTTTACAGTGAAAACTGCAGGAACTTCAAACCGGCACTAGGAAACAGACTGAGAAATCAGAGAAAAAATGTCTCCTGCATCCCGTTCCCTTGGTGCTAGATGAACGAACGTCTCTCCACTTGCTCAGTTCTGAGAGATAAGTGTGTGTGAAAGCCGTCCTTCACCTAGCTTGTTGGGAACACAAAGTTTCTTTTCAGTTGCAAACTCCATTCCATACATATATATGGGGAGGTACTACCTCCAACTCGGTTTTACAGTGAAAACTGCAGGAACTTCAAACCGGCACTAGGAAACAGACTGAGAAAGCAGAGAAAAAGTGTCTCCTGCAACCCGTTCCCTTGGTGCTATATGAACGAACGTCTCTCCACTTGCTCAGTTCTGAGAGATAAGTGTGTGTGAAAGCCGTCCTTCACCTAGCTTGTTGGGAACACAAAGTTTCTTTTCAGTTGCAAACTCCATTCCATACATATATATGGGGAGGTACTAGCTCCAACTCGGTTTTACAGTGAAAACTGCAGGAACTTCAAACCGGCACTAGGAAACAGACTGAGAAAGCAGAGAAAAAGTGTCTCCTGCAACCCGTTCCCTTGGTGCTAGATGAACGAACGTCTCTCCACTTGCTCAGTTCTGAGTGATAAGTGTGTGTGAAAGCCGTCCTTCACCTAGCTTGTTGGGAACACATAGTTTCTTTTCAGTTGCAAACTCCATTCCATACATATATATGGGGAGGTACTAACTCCAACTCGGTTTTACAGTGAAAACTGCAGGAACTTCAAACCGGCACTAGGAAACAGAGTGAGAAAGCCGAGAAAAAGTGTCTCCTGCAACCCGTTCCCTTGGTGCTAGATGAACGAACGTCTCTCCACTTGCTCAGTTCTGAGAGATAAGTGTGTGTGAAAGCCGTCCTTCACATAGCTTGTAGGGAACACAAAGTTTCTTTTCAGTTGCAAACTCCATTCCATACATATATATGGGGAGGTACTAGCTCCAAATCGGTTTTTCAGTGAAAACTGCAGGAACTTCAAACCGGCACTAGGAAACAGACTGAGAAAGCATAGAAAAAGTGCCTCCTGCAACCCGTTCCCTTGGTGCAGGATGAACGAACGTCTCTCCACTTACTCACTTCTGAGAGATAAGTGTGTGTGAAAGCCGTCCTTCACCTAGCTTGTTGGGAACACAAAGTTTCTTTTCAGTTGCAAACTCCATTCCATACATATATATGGGTAGGTACTAGCTCCAACTCGGTTTTACAGTAAAATCTGCAGGAAATTCTAACCGGCACTAGGAAACAGACTGAGAAAGCAGAGAAAAAGTGTCTCCTGCAACCCGTTCCCTTGGTGCTAGATGAACGAACGTCTCTCCACTTGCTAAGTTCTGAGGGATAAGTGTGTGTGAAAGCCGTCCTTCACCTAGCTTTTTGGGAACACAAAGTTTCTTTTCAGTTGCAAACTCCATTCCATACATATATATGGGGAGGTACTAGCTCCAACTCGGTTTTACAGTGAAAACTGCAGGAACTTCAAACCGGCACTAGGAAACAGACTGAGAAATCAGAGAAAAAGTGTCTCCTGCATCCCGTTCCCTTGGTGCTAGATGAACGAACGTCTCTCCACTTGCTCAGTTCTGAGAGATAAGTGTGTGTGAAAGCAGTCCTTCACCTAGCTCGTTGGGAACACAAAGTTTATTTTCAGTTGCAAACTCCATTCCATACATGTATAAGGGGAGGTACTAGCTCCAACTCGGTTTTACAGTGAAAACTGCAGGAACTTCAAACCGGCACTAGGAAACAGACTGAGAAAGCAGAGAAAAAGTGTCTCCTGCAACCCGTTCCCTTGGTGCTAGATGAACGAACGTCTCTCCACTTACTCAGTTCTGAGACATAAGTTTGTGTGAAAGCCGTCCTTCACCTAGCTTGTTGGGAACACAAAGTTTCTTTTCAGTTGCAAACACCATTCCATACATATATATGGGGAGGTACTAGCTCCAACTCGGTTTTACAGTGAAAACTGCAGGAACTTCAAACCGGCACTAGGAAACAGACTGAGAAAGCCGAGAAAAAGTGTCTCCTGCATCCCGTTCCCTTGGTGCTAGATGAACGAACGTCTATGAACATGCTCATTTCTGAGAAATAAGTGTGTGTGAAAGCCGTCCTTCACCTAGCTTGTTGGGAACACAAAGTTTCTTTTCAGTTGCAAACTCCATTCCATACATATATATGGGGAGGTACTAGCTCCAACTCGGTTTTACAGTGAAAACTGCAGGAACTTCAAACCGGCACTAGGAAACAGACTGAGAAAGCAGAGAAAAAGTGTCTCCTGCAACCCGTTCCCTTGGTGCTAGATGAACGAACGTCTCTCCACTTGGTCAGTTCTGAGAGATAAGTGTGTGTGAAAGCCGTCCTTCACCTAGCTTGTTGGGAACACAAAGTTTCTTTTCAGTTGCAAACTCCATTCCATACATATATATGAGGAGGTACTAGCTCCAACTCGGTTTTACAGTGAAACCTGCAGGAACTTCAAACCGGCACTAGGAAACAGACTGAAAAATCAGAGAAAAAGTGTCTCCTGCAACCCGTTCCCTTGGTGCTAGATGAACGAAAGTCTCTCCACTTGCTCAGTTCTGAGAGATAAGTGTGTGTGAAAGCCGTCCTTCACCTAGCTTGTTGTGAACACAAAGTTTCTTTTCAGTTGCAAACTCCATTCCATACATATATATGGGGAGGTACTAGCTCCAACTCGGTTTTTCAGTGAAAACTGCAGGAACTTCAAACCGGCACTAGGAAACAGACTGAGAAAGCAGAGAAAAAGTGTCTCCTGCAAACCGTTCCCTTGGTGCTAGATGAACGAACGTATCTCCACTTGCTCAGTTCTGAGAGATAAGTGTGTGTGAAAGCCGTCCTTCACCTAGCTTGTTGGGAACACAAAGTTTCTTTTCAGTTGCAAACTCCATTCCATAAATATATATGGGGAGGTACTAGCTCCAACTCTTTTTTACAGTGAAAACTGCAGGAACTTCTAACCGGCACTAGGAAACAGACTGAGAAAGCAGAGAAAAACTGTCTCCTGCACCCGTTCCCTTGGTGCTAGATGAACGAACGTCTCTCCACTTGCTCAGTTCTGAGAGATAAGTGTGTGTGAAAGCCGTCCTTCACCTAGCTTGTTGGGAACACAAAGTTTCTTTTCAGTTGCAAACTCCATTCCATACATATATATGGGGAGGTACTAGCTCCAACTCGGTTTTACAGTGAAAACTGCAGGAACTTCAAACCGGCACTAGGAAACAGACTGAGAAAGCAGAGAAAAAGTGTCTCCTGCAACCCGTTCCCTTGGTGCTAGATGAACGAACGTCTCTCCACTTGGTCAGTTCTGAGAGATAAGTGTGTGTGAAAGCCGTCCTTCACCTAGCTTGTTGTGAACACAAAGTTTCTTTTCAGTTGCAAACACCATTCCATACATATATATGGGGAGGTACTAGCTCCAACTCGGTTTTTCAGTGAAAACTGCAGGAACTTCAAACCGGCACTAGGAAACAGACTGAGAAAGCAGAGAAAAAGTGTCTCCTGCAAACCGTTCCCTTGGTGCTAGATGAACGAACGTCTCTCCACTTGCTCAGTTCTGAGAGATAAGTGTGTGTGAAAGCCGTCCTTCACCTAGCTTGTTGGGAACACAAAGTTTCTTTTCAGTTGCAAACTCCATTCCATACATATATATGGGGAGGTACTAGCTCCAACTCGGTTTTACAGTGAAAACTGCAGGAACTTCAAACCGGCACTAGGAAACAGACTGAGAAAGCAGAGAAAAAGTGTCTCCTGCAACCCGTTCCCTTGGTGCTAGATGAACGAACGTCTCTCCACTTGGTCAGTTCTGAGAGATAAGTGTGTGTGAAAGCCGTCCTTCACCTAGCTTGTTGGGAACACAAAGTTTCTTTTCAGTTGCAAACTCCATTCCATACATATATATGAGTAGGTACTAGCTCCAACTCGGTTTTACAGTGAAAACTGCAGGAACTTCAAACCGGCACTAGGAAACAGACTGAAAAATCAGAGAAAAAGTGTCTCCTGCAACCCGTTCCCTTGGTGCTAGATGAACGAAAGTCTCTCCACTTGCTCAGTTCTGAGAGATAAGTGTGTGTGAAAGCCGTCCTTCACCTAGCTTGTTGTGAACACAAAGTTTCTTTTCAGTTGCAAACTCCATTCCATACATATATATGGGGAGGTACTAGCTCCAACTCGGTTTTTCAGTGAAAACTGCAGGAACTTCAAACCGGCACTAGGAAACAGACTGAGAAAGCAGAGAAAAAGTGTCTCCTGCAACCCGTTCCCTTGGTGCTAGATGAACGAACGTCTCTCCACTTGCTCAGTTCTGAGAGATAAGTGTGTGTGAAAGCAGTCCTTCACCTAGCTTTTTGGGAACACGAAGTTTCTTTTCAGTTGCAAACTCCATTCCATACATGTATATGTGGAGGTACTAGCTCCAACTCGGTTTGACAGTGTAAACTGCAGGAACTTCAAACCGGCACTAGGAAACAGACTGAGAAAGTCGAGAAAAAGTGTCTCCTGCAACCCGTTCCCTTGGTGCTAGATGAACGAACGTCTCTCCACTTACTCAGTTCTGAGAGATAAGTGTGTGTGAAAGCCGTCCTTCAACTAGCTTGTTGGGAACACAAAGTTTCTTTTCAGTTGCAAACTCCATTCCATACATATATATGGGGAGGTACTAGCTCCAACTCGGTTTTACAGTGAAAACTGCAGGAACTTCAAACCGGCACTAGGAAACAGACTGAGAAATCAGAGAAAAAATGTCTCCTGCATCCCGTTCCCTTGGTGCTAGATGAACGAACGTCTCTCCACTTGCTCAGTTCTGAGAGATAAGTGTGTGTGAAAGCCGTCCTTCACCTAGCTTGTTGGGAACACAAAGTTTCTTTTCAGTTGCAAACTCCATTCCATACATATATATGGGGAGGTACTACCTCCAACTCGGTTTTACAGTGAAAACTGCAGGAACTTCAAACCGGCACTAGGAAACAGACTGAGAAAGCAGAGAAAAAGTGTCTCCTGCAACCCGTTCCCTTGGTGCTATATGAACGAACGTCTCTCCACTTGCTCAGTTCTGAGAGATAAGTGTGTGTGAAAGCCGTCCTTCACCTAGCTTGTTGGGAACACAAAGTTTCTTTTCAGTTGCAAACTCCATTCCATACATATATATGGGGAGGTACTAGCTCCAACTCGGTTTTACAGTGAAAACTGCAGGAACTTCAAACCGGCACTAGGAAACAGACTGAGAAAGCAGAGAAAAAGTGTCTCCTGCAACCCGTTCCCTTGGTGCTAGATGAACGAACGTCTCTCCACTTGCTCAGTTCTGAGTGATAAGTGTGTGTGAAAGCCGTCCTTCACCTAGCTTGTTGGGAACACATAGTTTCTTTTCAGTTGCAAACTCCATTCCATACATATATATGGGGAGGTACTAACTCCAACTCGGTTTTACAGTGAAAACTGCAGGAACTTCAAACCGGCACTAGGAAACAGAGTGAGAAAGCCGAGAAAAAGTGTCTCCTGCAACCCGTTCCCTTGGTGCTAGATGAACGAACGTCTCTCCACTTGCTCAGTTCTGAGAGATAAGTGTGTGTGAAAGCCGTCCTTCACATAGCTTGTAGGGAACACAAAGTTTCTTTTCAGTTGCAAACTCCATTCCATACATATATATGGGGAGGTACTAGCTCCAAATCGGTTTTTCAGTGAAAACTGCAGGAACTTCAAACCGGCACTAGGAAACAGACTGAGAAAGCATAGAAAAAGTGCCTCCTGCAACCCGTTCCCTTGGTGCAGGATGAACGAACGTCTCTCCACTTACTCACTTCTGAGAGATAAGTGTGTGTGAAAGCCGTCCTTCACCTAGCTTGTTGGGAACACAAAGTTTCTTTTCAGTTGCAAACTCCATTCCATACATATATATGGGTAGGTACTAGCTCCAACTCGGTTTTACAGTAAAATCTGCAGGAAATTCTAACCGGCACTAGGAAACAGACTGAGAAAGCAGAGAAAAAGTGTCTCCTGCAACCCGTTCCCTTGGTGCTAGATGAACGAACGTCTCTCCACTTGCTAAGTTCTGAGGGATAAGTGTGTGTGAAAGCCGTCCTTCACCTAGCTTTTTGGGAACACAAAGTTTCTTTTCAGTTGCAAACTCCATTCCATACATATATATGGGGAGGTACTAGCTCCAACTCGGTTTTACAGTGAAAACTGCAGGAACTTCAAACCGGCACTAGGAAACAGACTGAGAAAGCAGAGAAAAAGTGTCTCCTGCATCCCGTTCCCTTGGTGCTAGATGAACGAACGTCTCTCCACTTGCTCAGTTCTGAGAGATAAGTGTGTGTGAAAGCAGTCCTTCACCTAGCTCGTTGGGAACACAAAGTTTATTTTCAGTTGCAAACTCCATTCCATACATGTATAAGGGGAGGTACTAGCTCCAACTCGGTTTTACAGTGAAAACTGCAGGAACTTCAAACCGGCACTAGGAAACAGACTGAGAAAGCATAGAAAAAGTGCCTCCTGCAACCCGTTCCCTTGGTGCAGGATGAACGAACGTCTCTCCACTTACTCACTTCTGAGAGATAAGTGTGTGTGAAAGCCGTCCTTCACCTAGCTTGTTGGGAACACAAAGTTTCTTTTCAGTTGCAAACTCCATTCCATACATATATATGGGTAGGTACTAGCTCCAACTCGGTTTTACAGTAAAATCTGCAGGAAATTCTAACCGGCACTAGGAAACAGACTGAGAAAGCAGAGAAAAAGTGTCTCCTGCAACCCGTTCCCTTGGTGCTAGATGAACGAACGTCTCTCCACTTGCTAAGTTCTGAGGGATAAGTGTGTGTGAAAGCCGTCCTTCACCTAGCTTTTTGGGAACACAAAGTTTCTTTTCAGTTGCAAACTCCATTCCATACATATATATGGGGAGGTACTAGCTCCAACTCGGTTTTACAGTGAAAACTGCAGGAACTTCAAACCGGCACTAGGAAACAGACTGAGAAAGCAGAGAAAAAGTGTCTCCTGCATCCCGTTCCCTTGGTGCTAGATGAACGAACGTCTCTCCACTTGCTCAGTTCTGAGAGATAAGTGTGTGTGAAAGCAGTCCTTCACCTATCTCGTTGGGAACACAAAGTTTCTTTTCAGTTGCAAACTCCATTCCATACATGTATAAGGGGAGGTACTAGCTCCAACTCGGTTTTACAGTGAAAACTGCAGGAACTTCAAACCGGCACTAGGAAACAGACTGAGAAAGCAGAGAAAAAGTGTCTCCTGCAACCCGTTCCCTTGGTGCTAGATGAACGAACGTCTCTCCACTTACTCAGTTCTGAGAGATAAGTGTGTGTGAAAGCCGTCCTTCACCTAGCTTGTTGGGAACACAAAGTTTCTTTTCAGTTGCAAACACCATTCCATACATATATATGGGGAGGTACTAGCTCCAACTCGATTTTACAGTGAAAACTGCAGGAACTTCAAACCGGCACTAGGAAACAGACTGAGAAAGCCGAGAAAAAGTGTCTCCTGCATCCCGTTCCCTTGGTGCTAGATGAACGAACGTCTATGAACATGCTCATTTCTGAGAAATAAGTGTGTGTGAAAGCCGTCCTTCACCTAGCTTGTTGGGAACACAAAGTTTCTTTTCAGTTGCAAACTCCATTCCATACATATATATGGGGAGGTACTAGCTCCAACTCGGTTTTACAGTGAAAACTGCAGGAACTTCAAACCGGCACTAGGAAACAGACTGAGAAAGCAGAGAAAAAGTGTCTCCTGCAACCCGTTCCCTTGGTGCTAGATGAACGAACGTCTCTCCACTTGCTCAGTTCTGAGAGATAAGTGTGTGTGAAAGCCGTCCTTCACCTAGCTTGTTGGGAACACAAAGTTTCTTTTCAGTTGCAAACTCCATTCCATACATATATATGAGGAGGTACTAGCTCCAACTCGGTTTTACAGTGAAACCTGCAGGAACTTCAAACCGGCACTAGGAAACAGACTGAAAAATCAGAGAAAAAGTGTCTCCTGCAACCCGTTCCCTTGGTGCTAGATGAACGAAAGTCTCTCCACTTGCTCAGTTCTGAGAGATAAGTGTGTGTGAAAGCCGTCCTTCACCTAGCTTGTTGTGAACACAAAGTTTCTTTTCAGTTGCAAACTCCATTCCATACATATATATGGGGAGGTACTAGCTCCAACTCGGTTTTTCAGTGAAAACTGAAGGAACTTCAAACCGGCACTAGGAAACAGACTGAGAAAGCAGAGAAAAAGTGTCTCCTGCAAACCGTTCCCTTGGTGCTAGATGAACGAACGTATCTCCACTTGCTCAGTTCTGAGAGATAAGTGTGTGTGAAAGCCGTCCTTCACCTAGCTTGTTGGGAACACAAAGTTTCTTTTCAGTTGCAAACTCCATTCCATAAATATATATGGGGAGGTACTAGCTCCAACTCGGTTTTTCAGTGAAAACTGCAGGAACTTCAAACCGGCACTAGGAAACAGACTGAGAAAGCAGAGAAAAAGTGTCTCCTGCACCCGTTCCCTTGGTGCTAGATGAACGAACGTCTCTCCACTTGCTCAGTTCTGAGAGATAAGTGTGTGTGAAAGCCGTCCTTCACCTAGCTTGTTGGGAACACAAAGTTTCTTTTCAGTTGCAAACTCCATTCCATACATATATATGGGGAGGTACTAGCTCCAACTCTTTTTTACAGTGAAAACTGCAGGAACTTCTAACCGGCACTAGGAAACAGACTGAGAAAGCAGAGAAAAACTGTCTCCTGCACCCGTTCCCTTGGTGCTAGATGAACGAACGTCTCTCCACTTGCTCAGTTCTGAGAGATAAGTGTGTGTGAAAGCCGTCCTTCACCTAGCTTGTTGGGAACACAAAGTTTCTTTTCAGTTGCAAACTCCATTCCATACATATATATGGGGAGGTACTAGCTCCAACTCGGTTTTACAGTGAAAACTGCAGGAACTTCAAACCGGCACTAGGAAACAAACTGAGAAAGCAGAGAAAAAGTGTCTCCTGCAACCCGTTCCCTTGGTGCTAGATGAACGAACGTCTCTCCACTTGCTCAGTTCTGAGAGATAAGTGTGCGTGAAAGCAGTCCTTCACCTAGCTGGTTGGGAACACAAAGTTTCTTTTCATTTGCAAACTCCAATCCATACATGTATATGGGGAAGTACTAGCTCCAACTCCGTTTTACAGTGAAAACTGCAGGAACTTCAAACCGGCACTAGGAAACAGACTGAGAAATCAGAGAAAAAGTGTCTCCTGCATCCCGTTCCCTTGGTGCTAGATGAACGAACGTCTCTCCACTTGCTCAGTTCTGAGAGATAAGTGTGTGTGAAAGCAGTCCTTCACCTAGCTCGTTGGGAACACCAAGTTTATTTTCAGTTGCAAACTCCATTCCATACATGTATAAGGGGAGGTACTAGCTCCAACTCTGTTTTACAGTGAAAACTGCAGGAACTTCAAACCGGCACTAGGAAACAGACTGAGAAAGCAGAGAAAAAGTGTCTCCTGCAACCCGTTCCCTTGGTGCTAGATGAACGAACGTCTCTCCACTTACTCAGTTCTGAGAGATAAGTGTGTGTGAAAGCAGTCCTTCACCTAGCTCGTTGGGAACACAAAGTTTATTTTCAGTTGCAAACTCCATTCCATACATGTATAAGGGGAGGTACTAGCTCCAACTCTGTTTTACAGTGAAAAGTGCAGGAACTTCAAACCGGCACTAGGAAACAGACTGAGAAAGCAGAGAAAAAGTGTCTCCTGCAACCCGTTCCCTTGGTGCTAGATGAACGAACGTCTCTCCACTTACTCAGTTCTGAGACATAAGTTTGTGTGAAAGCCGTCCTTCACCTAGCTTGTTGGGAACACAAAGTTTCTTTTCAGTTGCAAACTCCATTCCATACATATATATGGGGAGGTACTAGCTCCAACTCGGTTTTACAGTGAAAACTGCAGGAACTTCAAACCGGCACTAGGAAACAGACTGAGAAAGCAGAGAAAAAGTGTCTCCTGCATCCCGTTCCCTTGGTGCTAGATGAACGAACGTCTATGAACATGCTCAGTTCTGAGACATAAGTGTGTGTGAAAGCCGTCCTTCACCTAGCTTGTTGGGAACACAAAGTTTCTTTTCAGTTGCAAACTCCATTCCATACATATATATGGGGAGGTACTAGCTCCAACTCGGTTTTACAGTGAAAACTGCAGGAACTTCAAACCGGCACTAGGAAACAGACTGAGAAAGCAGAGAAAAAGTGTCCCTGCATCCCGTTCCCTTGGTCGTAGATGAACGAACGTCTCTCCACTTGCTGAGTTCCGAGAGATATGTGTGTGTGTAAGCAGTCCTTAACCTAGCCTGTTGGGAACACAAAGTTTCTTTTTTGTTGCAAACCCCATTCCATAAATATATATGGGGAGGTACTAGCTCCAACTCGGTTTTACAGTGAAAACTGCAGGAACTTCAAACCGGCACTAGGAAACAGACTGAGAAAGCAGAGAAAAAGTGTCTCCTGCGTCCCGTTCCCTTGGTGCTAGATGAACGAACGTCTCTCCACTTGCTCAGTTCTGAGAGATAAGTGTGTGTGAAAGCAGTCCTTCACCTAGCTCGTTGGGAACACAAAGTTTCTTTTCAGTTGCAAACTCCATTCCATACATGTATAAGGGGAGGTACTAGCTCCAACTCGGTTTTACAGTGAAAACTGCAGGAACTTCAAACCGGCACTAGGAAACAGACTGAGAAAGCAGAGAAAAAGTGTCTAATGCAACCCGTTCCCTTGGTGCTAGATGAACGAACGTCTCTCCACTTACTCAGTTCTGAGACATTTGTGTGTGAAAGCCGTTCTTCACCTAGCTTGTTGGGAACACAAAGTTTCTTTTCAGTTGCAAACTCCATTCCATACATATATATGGGGAGGTACTAGCTCCAACTCGGTTTTACAGTGAAAACTGCAGGAACTTCAAACCGGCACTAGGAAACAGACTGAGAAAGCCGAGAAAAAGTGTCTCCTGCATCCCGTTCCCTTGGTGCTAGATGAACGAACGTCTATGAACATGCTCAGTTTTGAGAGATAAGTGTGTGTGAAAGCCGTCCTTCACCTAGCTTGTTGGGAACACAAAGTTTCTTTTCAGTTGCAAACTCCATTCCATACATATATATGGGGAGGTACTAGCTCCAACTCGGTTTTTCAGTGAAAACTGCAGGAACTTCAAACCGGCACTAGGAAACAGACTGAGAAAGCAGAGAAAAAGTGTCTCCTGCAAACCGTTCCCTTGGTGCTAGATGAACGAACGTCTCTCCACTTGCTCAGTTCTGAGAGATAAGTGTGTGTGAAAGCCGTCCTTCACCTAGCTTGTTGGGAACACAAAGTTTCTTTTCAGTTGCAAACTCCATTCCATAAATATATATGGGGAGGTACTAGCTCCAACTCTTTTTTACAGTGAAAACTGCAGGAACTTCTAACCGGCACTAGGAAACAGACTGAGAAAGCAGAGAAAAACTGTCTCCTGCACCCGTTCCCTTGGTGCTAGATGAACGAACGTCTCTCCACTTGCTCAGTTCTGAGAGATAAGTGTGTGTGAAAGCCGTCCTTCACCTAGCTTGTTGGGAACACAAAGTTTCTTTTCAGTTGCAAACTCCATTCCATACATACATATGGGGAGGTACTAGCTCCAACTCGGTTTTACAGTGAAAACTGCAGGAACTTCTAACCGGCACTAGGAAACAAACTGAGAAAGCAGAGAAAAAGTGTCTCCTGCAACCCGTTCCCTTGGTGCTAGATGAACGAACGTCTCTCCACTTGCTCAGTTCTGAGAGATAAGTGCGTGTGAAAGCAGTCCTTCACCTAGCTTGTTGGGAACACAAAGTTTCTTTTCATTTGCAAACTCCAATCCATACATGTATATGGGGAAGTACTAGCTCCAACTCCGTTTTACAGTGAAAACTGCAGGAACTTCAAACCGGCACTAGGAAACAGACTGAGAAATCAGAGAAAAAGTGTCTCCTGCATCCCGTTCCCTTGGTGCTAGATGAACGAACGTCTCTCCACTTGCTCAGTTCTGAGAGATAAGTGTGTGTGAAAGCAGTCCTTCACCTAGCTCGTTGGGAACACCAAGTTTATTTTCAGTTGCAAACTCCATTCCATACATGTATAAGGGGAGGTACTAGCTCCAACTCTGTTTTACAGTGAAAACTGCAGGAACTTCAAACCGGCACTAGGAAACAGACTGAGAAAGCAGAGAAAAAGTGTCTCCTGCAACCCGTTCCCTTGGTGCTAGATGAACGAACGTCTCTCCACTTACTCAGTTCTGAGAGATAAGTGTGTGTGAAAGCAGTCCTTCACCTAGCTCGTTGGGAACACAAAGTTTATTTTCAGTTGCAAACTCCATTCCATACATGTATAAGGGGAGGTACTAGCTCCAACTCTGTTTTACAGTGAAAACTGCAGGAACTTCAAACCGGCACTAGGAAACAGACTGAGAAAGCAGAGAAAAAGTGTCTCCTGCAACCCGTTCCCTTGGTGCTAGATGAACGAACGTCTCTCCACTTACTCAGTTCTGAGACATAAGTTTGTGTGAAAGCCGTCCTTCACCTAGCTTGTTGGGAACACAAAGTTTCTTTTCAGTTGCAAACTCCATTCCATACATATATATGGGGAGGTACTAGCTCCAACTCGGTTTTACAGTGAAAACTGCAGGAACTTCAAACCGGCACTAGGAAACAGACTGAGAAAGCAGAGAAAAAGTGTCTCCTGCATCCCGTTCCCTTGGTGATAGATGAACGAACGTCTATGAACATGCTCAGTTCTGAGACATAAGTGTGTGTGAAAGCCGTCCTTCACCTAGCTTGTTGGGAACACAAAGTTTCTTTTCAGTTGCAAACTCCATTCCATACATATATATGGGGAGGTACTAGCTCCAACTCGGTTTTACAGTGAAAACTGCAGGAACTTCAAACCGGAACTAGGAAACAGACTGAGAAAGCAGAGAAAAAGTGTCCCTGCATCCCGTTCCCTTGGTCGTAGATGAATGAACGTCTCTCCACTTGCTGAGTTCCGAGAGATATGTGTGTGTGTAAGCAGTCCTTAACCTAGCCTGTTGGGAACACAAAGTTTCTTTTTTGTTGCAAACCCCATTCCATAAATATATATGGGGAGGTACTACCTCCAACTCGGTTTTACAGTGAAAACTGCAGGAACTTCAAACCGGCACTAGGAAACAGACTGAGAAAGCAGAGAAAAAGTGTCTCCTGCATTCCGTTCCCTTGGTGCTAGATGAACGAACGTCTCTCCACTTGCTCAGTTCTGAGAGATAAGTGTGTGTGAAAGCAGTCCTTCACCTAGCTCGTTGGGAACACAAAGTTTCTTTTCAGTTGCAAACTCCATTCCATACATGTATAAGGGGAGGTACTAGCTCCAACTCGGTTTTACAGTGAAAACTGCAGGAACTTCAAACCGGCACTAGGAAACAGACTGAGAAAGCAGAGAAAAAGTGTCTAATGCAACCCGTTCCCTTGGTGCTAGATGAACGAACGTCTCTCCACTTACTCAGTTCTGAGACATAAGTGTGTGTGAAAGCCGTTCTTCACCTAGCTTGTTGGGAACACAAAGTTTCTTTTCAGTTGCAAACTCCATTCCATACATATATATGGGGAGGTACTAGCTCCAACTCGGTTTTACAGTGAAAACTGCAGGAACTTCAAACCGGCACTAGGAAACAGACTGAGAAAGCCGAGAAAAAGTGTCTCCTGCATCCCGTTCCCTTGGTGCTAGATGAACGAACGTCTATGAACATGCTCAGTTTTGAGAGATAAGTGTGTGTGAAAGCCGTCCTTCACCTAGCTTGTTGGGAACACAAAGTTTCTTTTCAGTTGCAAACTCCATTCCATACATATATATGGGGAGGTACTAGCTCCAACTCGGTTTTACAGTGAAAACTGCAGGAACTTCAAACCGGCACTAGGAAACAGACTGAGAAGCAGAGAAAAGTGTCTCCTGCAACCCGTTCCCTTGGTGCTAGATGAACGAACGTCTCTCCACTTGCTCAGTTCTGAGAGATAAGTGTGTGTGAAAGCCGTCCTTCACCTACATTGTTGGGAACACAAAGTTTCTTTTCTGTTGCAAACTCCATTCCATACATATATATGGGGATGTACTAGCTCCAACTCTGTTTTACAGTGAAAACTGCAGGAACTTCAAAACGGCACTAGGAAACAAACTGAGAAAGCAGAGAAAAAGTGTCCCTGCATCCCGTTCCCTTGGTCGTAGATGAACGAACGTCTCTCCACTTGCTGAGTTCCGAGAGATATGTGTGTGTGTAAGCCGTCCTTAACCTAGCCTGTTGGGAACACAAAGTTTCTTTTTTGTTGCAAACCCCATTCCATAAATATATATGGGGAGGTACTAGCTCCAACTCGGTTTTACAGTGAAAACTGCAGGAACTTCAAACCGGCACTAGGAAACAGACTGAGAAAGCAGAGAAAACGTGTCTCCTGCATCCCGTTCCCTTGGTGCTAGATGAACGAACGTCTCTCCACTTGCTCATTTCTGAGAGCTAAGTGTGTGTGAAAGCCGTCCTTCATCTAGCTTTTTGGGAACACAATGTTTCTTTTCAGTTGCAAACTCCATTCCATACATATATATGGGTAGGTACTAGCTCCAACTCGGTTTTACAGTGAAAACTGCAGGAACTTCAAACCGGCACTAGGAAACTGACTGAGAAAGCAGAGAAAAAGTGTCTCCTGCAACCCGTTCCCTTGGTGCTAAATGAACGAACGTCTCTCCACTTGCTCAGTTCTGAGAGATAAGTGTGTGTGAAAGCCGTCCTTCACCTAGCTTGTTGCTAACACAAAGTTTCTTTTCAGTTGCAAACTCCATTCCATACATATATATGGGGAGGTACTAGCTCCAACTCGGTTTTACAGTGAAAACTGCAGGAACTTTAAACCGGCACTAGGAAACAGAATGAGAAAGCCGAGAAAAAGTGTCTCCTGCAACCCGTTCCCTTGGTGCTAGATGAACGAACGTCTCTCCACTTGCTCAGTTCTGAGAGATAAGTGTGTGTGAAAGCCGTCCTTCACCTAGCTTGTTGGGAAAACAAAGTTTCTTTTTTGTTGCAAACCCCATTCCATACATATATATGGGGATGTACTAGCTCCAAACCTGTTTTACAGTGAAAACTGCAGGAACTTCAAACCGGCACTAGGAAACAGACTGAGAAAGCAGAGAAAAAGTGTCTCCTGCAACCCGTTCCCTTGGTGCTAGATGAACGAACGTCTCTCCACTTACTCAGTTCTGAGAGATAAGTGTGTGTGAAAGCCGTCCTTCAACTAGCTTGTTGGGAACACAAAGTTTCTTTTCAGTTGCAAACTCCATTCCATACATATATATGGGGAGGTACTAGCTCCAACACGGTTTTACAGTGAAAACTGCAGGAACTTCAAACCGGCACTAGGAAACAGACTGAGAAATCAGAGAAAAAGTGTCTCCTGCATCCCGTTCCCTTGGTGCTAGATGAACGAACGTCTCTCCACTTGCTCAGTTCTGAGAGATAAGTGTGTGTGAAAGCCGTCCTTCACCTAGCTTGTTGGGAACACAAAGTTTCTTTTCAGTTGCAAACTCCATTCCATACATATATATGGGGAGGTACTAGCTCCAACTCGGTTTTACAGTGAAAACTGCAGGAACTTCAAACCGGCACTAGGAAACAGACTGAGAAAGCAGAGAAAAAGTGTCTCCTGCAACCCGTTCCCTTGGTGCTATATGAACGAACGTCTCTCCACTTGCTCAGTTCTGAGAGATAAGTGTGTGTGAAAGCCGTCCTTCAACTAGCTTGTTGGGAACACAAAGTTTCTTTTCAGTTGCAAACTCCATTCCATACATATATATGGGGAGGTACTAGCTCCAACTCGGTTTTACAGTGAAAACTGCAGGAACTTCAAACCGGCACTAGGAAACAGACTGAGAAAGCAGAGAAAAAGTGTCTCCTGCAACCCGTTCCCTTGGTGCTAGATGAACGAACGTCTCTCCACTTGCTCAGTTCTGAATGATAAGTGTGTGTGAAAGTAGTCCTTCACCTAGCTCGTTGGGAACACAAAGTTTATTTTCAGTTGCAAACTCCATTCCATACATGTATAAGGGGAGGTACTAGCTCCAACTCTGTTTTACAGTGAAAACTGCAGGAACTTCAAACCGGCACTAGGAAACAGACTGAGAAAGCAGAGAAAAAGTGTCTCCTGCAACCCGTTCCCTTGGTGCTAGATGAACGAACGTCTCTCCACTTACTCAGTTCTGAGAGATAAGTGTGTGTGAAAGCAGTCCTTCACCTAGCTCGTTGGGAACACAAAGTTTATTTTCAGTTGCAAACTCCATTCCATACATGTATAAGGGGAGGTACTAGCTCCAACTCTGTTTTACAGTGAAAACTGCAGGAACTTCAAACCGGCACTAGGAAACAGACTGAGAAAGCAGAGAAAAAGTGTCTCCTGCAACCCGTTCCCTTGGTGCTAGATGAACGAACGTCTCTCCACTTACTCAGTTCTGAGACATAAGTTTGTGTGAAAGCCGTCCTTCACCTAGCTTGTTGGGAACACAAAGTTTCTTTTCAGTTGCAAACTCCATTCCATACATATATATGGGGAGGTACTAGCTCCAACTCGGTTTTACAGTGAAAACTGCAGGAACTTCAAACCGGCACTAGGAAACAGACTGAGAAAGCAGAGAAAAAGTGTCTCCTGCATCCCGTTCCCTTGGTGCTAGATGAACGAACGTCTATGAACATGCTCAGTTCTGAGACATAAGTGTGTGTGAAAGCCGTCCTTCACCTAGCTTGTTGGGAACACAAAGTTTCTTTTCAGTTGCAAACTCCATTCCATACATATATATGGGGAGGTACTAGCTCCAACTCGGTTTTACAGTGAAAACTGCAGGAACTTCAAACCGGCACTAGGAAACAGACTGAGAAATCAGAGAAAAAGTGTCCCTGCATCCCGTTCCCTTGGTCGTAGATGAACGAACGTCTCTCCACTTGCTGAGTTCCGAGAGATATGTGTGTGTGTAAGCAGTCCTTAAACTAGCCTGTTGGGAACACAAAGTTTCTTTTTTGTTGCAAACCCCATTCCATAAATATATATGGGGAGGTACTAGCTCCAACTCGGTTTTACAGTGAAAACTGCAGGAACTTCAAACCGGCACTAGGAAACAGACTGAGAAAGCAGAGAAAAAGTGTCTCCTGCATCCCGTTCCCTTGGTGCTAGATGAACGAACGTCTCTCCACTTGCTCAGTTCTGAGAGATAAGTGTGTGTGAAAGCAGTCCTTCACCTAGCTCGTTGGGAACACAAAGTTTCTTTTCAGTTGCAAACTCCATTCCATACATGTATAAGGGGAGGTACTAGCTCCAACTCGGTTTTACAGTGTAAACTGCAGGAACTTCAAACCGGCACTAGGAAACAGACTGAGAAAGCAGAGAAAAAGTGTCTAATGCAACCCGTTCCCTTGGTGCTAGATGAACGAACGTCTCTCCACTTACTCAGTTCTGAGACATAAGTGTGTGTGAAAGCCGTCCTTCACCTACATTGTTGGGAACACAAAGTTTCTTTTCTGTTGCAAACTCCATTCCATACATATATATGGGGATGTACTAGCTCCAACTCTGTTTTACAGTGAAAACTGCAGGAACTTCAAAACGGCACTAGGAAACAAACTGAGAAAGCAGAGAAAAAGTGTCCCTGCATCCCGTTCCCTTGGTCGTAGATGAACGAACGTCTCTCCACTTGCTGAGTTCCGAGAGATATGTGTGTGTGTAAGCCGTCCTTAACCTAGCCTGTTGGGAACACAAAGTTTCTTTTTTGTTGCAAACCCCATTCCATAAATATATATGGGGAGGTACTAGCTCCAACTCGGTTTTACAGTGAAAACTGCAGGAACTTCAAACCGGCACTAGGAAACAGACTGAGAAAGCAGAGAAAAAGTGTCTCCTGCATCCCGTTCCCTTGGTGCTAGATGAACGAACGTCTCTCCACTTGCTCAGTTCTGAGAGCTAAGTGTGTGTGAAAGCCGTCCTTCATCTAGCTTTTTGGGAACACAATGTTTCTTTTCAGTTGCAAACTCCATTCCATACATATATATGGGTAGGTACTAGCTCCAACTCGGTTTTACAGTGAAAACTGCAGGAACTTCAAACCGGCACTAGGAAACAGACTGAGAAAGCAGAGAAAAAGTGTCTCCTGCAACCCGTTCCCTTGGTGCTAAATGAACGAACGTCTCTCCACTTGCTCAGTTCTGAGAGATAAGTGTGTGTGAAAGCCGTCCTTCACCTAGCTTGTTGCTAACACAAAGTTTCTTTTCAGTTGCAAACTCCATTCCATACATATATATGGGGAGGTACTAGCTCCAACTCGGTTTTACAGTGAAAACTGCAGGAACTTTAAACCGGCACTAGGAAACAGAATGAGAAAGCCGAGAAAAAGTGTCTCCTGCAACCCGTTCCCTTGGTGCTAGATGAACGAACGTCTCTCCACTTGCTCAGTTCTGAGAGATAAGTGTGTGTGAAAGCCGTCCTTCACCTAGCTTGTTGGGAAAACAAAGTTTCTTTTTTGTTGCAAACCCCATTCCATACATATATATGGGGATGTACTAGCTCCAAACCTGTTTTACAGTGAAAACTGCAGGAACTTCAAACCGGCACTAGGAAACAGACTGAGAAAGCAGAGAAAAAGTGTCTCCTGCAACCCGTTCCCTTGGTGCTAGATGAACGAACGTCTCTCCACTTACTCAGTTCTGAGAGATAAGTGTGTGTGAAAGCCGTCCTTCAACTAGCTTGTTGGGAACACAAAGTTTCTTTTCAGTTGCAAACTCCATTCCATACATATATATGGGGAGGTACTAGCTCCAACTCGGTTTTACAGTGAAAACTGCAGGAACTTCAAACCGGCACTAGGAAACAGACTGAGAAATCAGAGAAAAAGTGTCTCCTGCATCCCGTTCCCTTGGTGCTAGATGAACGAACGTCTCTCCACTTGCTCAGTTCTGAGAGATAATTGTGTGTGAAAGCCGTCCTTCACCTAGCTTGTTGGGAACACAAAGTTTCTTTTCAGTTGCAAACTCCATTCCATACATATATATGGGGAGGTACTAGCTCCAACTCGGTTTTACAGTGAAAACTGCAGGAACTTCAAACCGGCACTAGGAAACAGAATGAGAAAGCAGAGAAAAAGTGTCTCCTGCAACCCGTTCCCTTGGTGCTATATGAACGAACGTCTCTCCACTTGCTCAGTTCTGAGAGATAAGTGTGTGTGAAAGCCGTCCTTCACCTAGCTTGTTGGGAACACAAAGTTTCTTTTCAGTTGCAAACTCCATTCCATACATATATATGGGGAGGTACTAGCTCCAACTCGGTTTTACAGTGAAAACTGCAGGAACTTCAAACCGGCACTAGGAAACAGACTGAGAAAGCAGAGAAAAAGTGTCTCCTGCAACCCGTTCCCTTGGTGCTAGATGAACGAACGTCTCTCCACTTGCTCAGTTCTGAATGATAAGTGTGTGTGAAAGCCGTCTTTCACGTAGCTTGTTGGGAACACAAAGTTTCTTTTCAGTTGCAAACTCCATTCCATACATATATATGGGGAGGTACTAGCTCCAAATCGGTTTTTCAGTGAAAACTGCAGGAACTTCAAACCGGCACTAGGAAACAGACTGAGAAAGCAGAGAAAAAGTGTGTCCTGCAACCCGTTCCCTTGGTACAGGATGAACGAACGTCTCTCCACTTGCTCAGTTCTGAGAGATGTGTGTGTGAAAGCCGTCCTTCACCTAGATTGTTGGGAACACACAGTTTCTTTTCAGTTGCAAACTCCATTCCATACATATATATGGGGAGGTACTAGCTCCAACTCGGTTTTACAGTATAAATCTGCAGGAAATTCTAACCGGCACTAGGAAACAGACTGAGAAAGCAGAGAAAAAGTGTCTCCTGCAACCCGTTCCCTTGGTGCTAGATGAACGAACGTCTCTCCACTTGCTCAGTTCTGAGAGATAAGTGTGTGTGAAAGCCGTCCTTCACCTAGCTTTTTGGGAACACAAAGTTTCTTTTCAGTTGCAAACTCCATTCCATACATATATATGGGGAGGTACAAGCTCCAACTCCGTTTTACAGTGAAAACTGCAGGAACTTCAAAACGGCATTAGGAAACAAACTGAGAAAGCAGAGAAAAAGTGTCCCTACATCCCGTTCCCTTGGTCCTAGATGAACGAACGTCTCTCCACTTGCTGAGTTCCGAGAGATATGTGTGTGTGTAAGCCTTCCTTAAACTAGCCTGTTGGGAACACAAAGTTTCTTTTTTGTTGCAAATCCCATTCCATAAATATATATGGGGATGTACTAGCTCCAACTCGGTTTTACAGTGAAAACTGTAGGAACTTCAAACCGGCACTAGGAAACAGACTGAGAAAGCAGAGAAAAAGTGTCTCCTGCATCCCGTTCCCTTGGTGCTAGATGAACGAACGTCTCTCCACTTGCTCAGTTCTGAGAGATAAGTGTGTGTGAAAGCAGTCCTTCACCTAGCTTGTTGGGAACACAAAGTTTCTTTTCAGTTGCAAACTCCATTCCATACATGTATATGGGGAAGTACTAGCTCCAACTCCGTTTTACAGTGAAAACTGCAGGAACTTCAAACCGGCACTAGGAAACAGACTGAGAAAGCAGAGAAATACTGTCTCCTGCATCCCGTTCCCTTGGTGCTAGATGAACGAACGTCTCTCCACTTGCTCAGTTCTGAGAGATAAATGTGTGTGAAAGCAGTCCTTCACCTAGCTCGTTGGGAACACAAAGTTTCTTTTCAGTTGCAAACTCCATTCCATACATGTATAAGGGGAAGTACAAGCTCCAACTAAGTTTTACAGTGAAAACTGCAGGAAATTCAAACCGGCACTAGGAAACAGACTGAGAAAGCAGAGAAAAAGTGTCTCCTGCAACCCGTTCCCTTGGTGCTAGATGAACGAACGTCTCTCCACTTACTCAGTTCTGAGAGATAAGTGTGTGTGAAAGCCGTCCTTCACCTAGCTTGTTGGGAACACAAAGTTTCTTTTCAGTTGCAAACCCCATTCCATACATATATATGGGGAGGTACTAGCTCCAACTCGGTTTTACAGTGAAAACTGCAGGAACTTCAAACCGGCACTAGGAAACAGACTGAGAAAGCCGAGAAAAAGTGTCTCCTGCATCCCGTTCCTTTGGTGCTAGATGAACGAACGTCTCTGAACTTGCTCAGTTCTGAGAAATAAGTGTGTGTGAAAGCCGTCCTTCACCTAGCTTGTTGGGAACACAAAGTTTCTTTTCAGTTGCAAACTCCATTCCATATATATATATGGGGAGGTACAAGCTCCAACTCGGTTTTACAGTGAAAACTGCAGGAACTTCAAACCGGCACTAGGAAACAGACTGAGAAAGCAGAGAAAAAGTGTCTCCTGCAACCCGTTCCCTTGGTGCTAGATGAACGAACGTCTCTCCACTTGCTCAGTTCTGAGAGATAAGTGTGTGTGAAAGCCGTCCTTCACCTAGCTTGTTGGGAACACAAAGTTTCTTTTCATTTGCAAACTCCATTCCATACATATATATGGGGAGGTTCTAGCTCCAACTCGGTTTTACATTGAAAACTGCAGGAACTTCAAACCGGCACTAGGAAACAAACTGAGAAAGCAGAGAAAAAGTGTCTCCTGCAACCCGTTCCCTTGGTGCTAGATGAACGAACGTCTCTCCACTTGCTCAGTTCTGAGTGATAAGTGTGTGTGAAAGCCGTCCTTCGCCTAACTTGTTGGGAACACACAGTTTCTTTTCAGTTGCAAACTCCATTCCATACATATATATGAGGAGGTACTAGCTCCAACTCGGTTTTACAGTGAAAACTGCAGGAACTTCAAACCGGCACTAGGAAACAGACTGAGAAAGCAGAGAAAAAGTGTCCCTGCATCCCGTTCCCTTGGTCGTAGATGAACGAACGTCTCTCCACTTGCTGAGTTCCGAGAGATATGTGTGTGTGTAAGCCGTCCTTAACCTAGCCTGTTGGGAACACAAAGTTTCTTTTTTGTTGCAAACCACATTCCATAAATATATATGGGGAGGTACTAGCTCCAACTCGGTTTTACAGTGAAAACTGCAGGAACTTCAAACCGGCACTAGGAAACAGACTGAGAAAGCAGAGAAAAAGTGTCTCCTGCATCCCGTTCCCTTGGTGCTAGATGAACGAACGTCTCTCCACTTGCTCAGTTCTGAGAGCTAAGTGTGTGTGAAAGCCGTCCTTCACCTAGCTTTTTGGGAACACAATGTTTCTTTTCAGTTGCAAACTCCATTCCATACATATATATGGGGAGGTACTAGCTCCAACTCGGTTTTACAGTGAAAACTGCAGGAACTTTAAACCGGCACTAGGAAACAGAATGAGAAAGCAGAGAAAAAGTGTCTCCTGCAACCCGTTCCCTTGGTGCTAGATGAACGAACGTCTCTCCACTTGCTCAGTTCTGAGAGATAAGTGTGTGTGAAAGCCGTCCTTCACCTAGCTTGTTGGGAACACAAAGTTTCTTTTCAGTTGCAAACTCCATTCCATAAATATATACGGGGAGGTACTAGCTCCAACTCTTTTTTACAGTGAAAACTGCAGGAACTTCTAACCGGCACTAGGAAACAGACTGAGAAAGCAGAGAAAAACTGTCTCCTGCACCCGTTCCCTTGGTGCTAGATGAACGAACGTCTCTCCGCTTGCTCAGTTCTGAGAGATAAGTGTGTGTGAAAGCCGTCCTTCACCTAGCTTGTTGGGAACACAAAGTTTCTTTTCAGTTGCAAACTCCATTCCATACATATATATGGGGAGGTACTAGCTCCAACTCGGTTTTACAGTGAAAACTGCAGGAACTTCTAACCGGCACTAGGAAACAAACTGAGAAAGCAGAGAAAAAGTGTCTCCTGCAACCCGTTCCCTTGGTGCTAGATGAACGAACGTCTCTCCACTTGCTCAGTTCTGAGAGATAAGTGTGTGTGAAAGCAGTCCTTCAACTAGCTTGTTGGGAACACAAAGTTTCTTTTCATTTGCAAACTCCATTCCATACATGTATATGGGGAAGTACTAGCTCCAACTCCGTTTTACAGTGAAAACTGCAGGAACTTCAAACCGGCACTAGGAAACAGACTGAGAAATCAGAGAAAAAGTGTCTCCTGCATCCCGTTCCCTTGGTGCTAGATGAACGAACGTCTCTCCACTTGCTCAGTTCTGAGAGATAAGTGTGTGTGAAAGCAGTCCTTCACCTAGCTCGTTGGGAACACAAAGTTTATTTTCAGTTGCAAACTCCATTCCATACATATATAAGGGGAGGTACTAGCTCCAACTCTGTTTTACAGTGAAAACTGCAGGAACTTCAAACCGGCACTAGGAAACAGACTGAGAAAGCAGAGAAAAAGTGTCTCCTGCAACCCGTTCCCTTGGTGCTAGATGAACGAACGTCTCTCCACTTACTCAGTTCTGAGAGATAAGTGTGTGTGAAAGCAGTCCTTCACCTAGCTCGTTGGGAACACAAAGTTTCTTTTCAGTTGCAAACTCCATTCCATATATATATATGGGGAGGTACTAGCTCCAACTCGGTTTTACAGTGAAAACTGCAGGAACTTCAAACCGGCACTAGGAAACAGACTGAGAAAGCAGAGAAAAAGTGTCTCCTGCAACCCGTTCCCTTGGTGCTAGATGAACGAACGTCTCTCCACTTACTCAGTTCTGAGACATAAGTTTGTGTGAAAGCCGTCCTTCACCTAGCTTGTTGGGAACACAAAGTTTCTTTTCAGTTGCAAACTCCATTCCATACATATATATGGGGAGGTACTAGCTCCAACTCGGTTTTACAGTGAAAACTGCAGGAACTTCAAACCGGCACTAGGAAACAGACTGAGAAAGCAGAGAAAAAGTGTCTCCTGCATCCCGTTCCCTTGGTGCTAGATGAACGAACGTCTATGAACATGCTCAGTTCTGAGACATAAGTGTGTGTGAAAGCCGTCCTTCACCTAGCTTGTTGGGAACACAAAGTTTCTTTTCAGTTGCAAACTCCATTCCATACATATATATGGGGAGGTACTAGCTCCAACTCGGTTTTACAGTGAAAACTGCAGGAACTTCAAACCGGCACTAGGAAACAGACTGAGAAAGCAGAGAAAAAGTGTCCCTGCATCCCGTTCCCTTGGTCGTAGATGAACGAACGTCTCTCCACTTGCTGAGTTCCGAGAGATATTTGTGTGTGTAAGCAGTCCTTAACCTAGCCTGTTGGGAACACAAAGTTTCTTTTTTGTTGCAAACCCCATTCCATAAATATATATGGGGAGGTACTAGCTCCAACTCGGTTTTACAGTGAAAACTGCAGGAACTTCAAACCGGCACTAGGAAACAGACTGAGAAAGCAGAGAAAAAGTGTCTCCTGCATCCCGTTCCCTTGGTGCTAGATGAACGAACGTCTCTCCACTTGCTCAGTTCTGAGAGATAAGTGTGTGTGAAAGCAGTCCTTAACCTAGCTCGTTGGGAACACAAAGTTTCTTTTCAGTTGCAAACTCCATTCCATACATGTATAAGGGGAGGTACTAGCTCCAACTCGGTTTTACAGTGAAAACTGCAGGAACTTCAAACCGGCACTAGGAAACAGACTGAGAAAGCAGAGAAAAAGTGTCTAATGCAACCCGTTCCCTTGGTGCTAGATGAACGAACGTCTCTCCACTTACTCAGTTCTGAGACATAAGTGTGTGTGAAAGCCGTTCTTCACCTAGCTTGTTGGGAACACAAAGTTTCTTTTCAGTTGCAAACTCCATTCCATACATATATATGGGGAGGTACTAGCTCCAACTCGGTTTTACAGTGAAAACTGCAGGAACTTCAAACCGGCACTAGGAAACAGACTGAGAAAGCCGAGAAAAAGTGTCTCCTGCATCCCGTTCCCTTGGTGCTAGATGAACGAACGTCTATGAACATGCTCAGTTTTGAGAGATAAGTGTGTGTGAAAGCCGTCCTTCACCTAGCTTGTTGGGAACACAAAGTTTCTTTTCAGTTGCAAACTCCATTCCATACATATATATGGGGAGGTACTAGCTCCAACTCGGTTTTACAGTGAAAACTGCAGGAACTTCAAACCGGCACTAGGAAACAGACTGAGAAGCAGAGAAAAGTGTCTCCTGCAACCCGTTCCCTTGGTGCTAGATGAACGAACGTCTCTCCACTTGCTCAGTTCTGAGAGATAAGTGTGTGTGAAAGCCGTCCTTCACCTACATTGTTGGGAACACAAAGTTTCTTTTCTGTTGCAAACTCCATTCCATACATATATATGGGGATGTACTAGCTCCAACTCTGTTTTACAGTGAAAACTGCAGGAACTTCAAAACCGCACTAGGAAACAAACTGAGAAAGCAGAGAAAAAGTGTCCCTGCATCCCGTTCCCTTGGTCGTAGATGAACGAACGTCTCTCCACTTGCTGAGTTCCGAGAGATATGTGTGTGTGTAAGCCGTCCTTAACCTAGCCTGTTGGGAACACAAAGTTTCTTTTTTGTTGCAAACCCCATTCCATAAATATATATGGGGAGGTACTAGCTCCAACTCGGTTTTACAGTGAAAACTGCAGGAACTTCAAACCGGCACTAGGAAACAGACTGAGAAAGCAGAGAAAAAGTGTCTCCTGCATCCCGTTCCCTTGGTGCTAGATGAACGAACGTCTCTCCACTTGCTCAGTTCTGAGAGCTAAGTGTGTGTGAAAGCCGTCCTTCATCTAGCTTTTTGGGAACACAATGTTTCTTTTCAGTTGCAAACTCCATTCCATACATATATATGGGTAGGTACTAGCTCCAACTCGGTTTTACAGTGAAAACTGCAGGAACTTCAAACCGGCACTAGGAAACAGACTGAGAAAGCAGAGAAAAAGTGTCTCCTGCAACCCGTTCCCTTGGTGCTAAATGAACGAACGTCTCTCCACTTGCTCAGTTCTGAGAGATAAGTGTGTGTGAAAGCCGTCCTTCACCTAGCTTGTTGCTAACACAAAGTTTCTTTTCAGTTGCAAACTCCATTCCATACATATATATGGGGAGGTACTAGCTCCAACTCGGTTTTACAGTGAAAACTGCAGGAACTTTAAACCGGCACTAGGAAACAGAATGAGAAAGCCGAGAAAAAGTGTCTCCTGCAACCCGTTCCCTTGGTGCTAGATGAACGAACGTCTCTCCACTTGCTCAGTTCTGAGAGATATGTGTGTGTGAAAGCCGTCCTTCAACTAGCTTGTTGGGAAAACAGTTTCTTTTTTGTTGCAAACCCCATTCCATACATATATATGGGGATGTACTAGCTCCAAACCTGTTTTACAGTGAAAACTGCAGGAACTTCAAACCGGCACTAGGAAACAGACTGAGAAAGCAGAGAAAAAGTGTCTCCTGCAACCCGTTCCCTTGGTGCTAGATGAACGAACGTCTCTCCACTTACTCAGTTCTGAGAGATAAGTGTGTGTGAAAGCCGTCCTTCAACTAGCTTGTTGGGAACACAAAGTTTCTTTTCAGTTGCAAACTCCATTCCATACATATATATGGGGAGGTACTAGCTCCAACTCGGTTTTACAGTGAAAACTGCAGGAACTTCAAACCGGCACTAGGAAACAGACTGAGAAATCAGAGAAAAAGTGTCTCCTGCATCCCGTTCCCTTGGTGCTAGATGAACGAACGTCTATGAACATGCTCAGTTCTGAGACATAAGTGTGTGTGAAAGCCGTCCTTCACCTAGCTTGTTGGGAACACAAAGTTTCTTTTCAGTTGCAAACTCCATTCCATACATATATATGGGGAGGTACTAGCTCCAACTCGGTTTTACAGTGAAAACTGCAGGAACTTCAAACCGGCACTAGGAAACAGACTGAGAAAGCAGAGAAAAAGTGTCCCTGCATCCCGTTCCCTTGGTCGTAGATGAACGAACGTCTCTCCACTTGCTGAGTTCCGAGAGATATTTGTGTGTGTAAGCAGTCCTTAACCTAGCCTGTTGGGAACACAAAGATTCTTTTTTGTTGCAAACCCCATTCCATAAATATATATGGGGAGGTACTAGCTCCAACTCGGTTTTACAGTGAAAACTGCAGGAACTTCAAACCGGCACTAGGAAACAGACTGAGAAAGCAGAGAAAAAGTGTCTCCTGCATCCCGTTCCCTTGGTGCTAGATGAACGAACGTCTCTCCACTTGCTCAGTTCTGAGAGATAAGTGTGTGTGAAAGCAGTCCTTCACCTAGCTCGTTGGGAACACAAAGTTTCTTTTCAGTTGCAAACTCCATTCCATACATGTATAAGGGGAGGTACTAGCTCCAACTCGGTTTTACAGTGAAAACTGCAGGAACTTCAAACCGGCACTAGGAAACAGACTGAGAAAGCAGAGAAAAAGTGTCTAATGCAACCCGTTCCCTTGGTGCTAGATGAACGAACGTCTCTCCACTTACTCAGTTCTGAGACATAAGTGTGTGTGAAAGCCGTTCTTCACCTAGCTTGTTGGGAACACAAAGTTTCTTTTCAGTTGCAAACTCCATTCCATACATATATATGGGGAGGTACTAGCTCCAACTCGGTTTTACAGTGAAAACTGCAGGAACTTCAAACCGGCACTAGGAAACAGACTGAGAAAGCCGAGAAAAAGTGTCTCCTGCATCCCGTTCCCTTGGTGCTAGATGAACGAACGTCTATGAACATGCTCAGTTTTGAGAGATAAGTGTGTGTGAAAGCCGTCCTTCACCTACATTGTTGGGAACACAAAGTTTCTTTTCTGTTGCAAACTCCATTCCATACATATATATGGGGATGTACTAGCTCCAACTCTGTTTTACAGTGAAAACTGCAGGAACTTCAAAACCGCACTAGGAAACAAACTGAGAAAGCAGAGAAAAAGTGTCCCTGCATCCCGTTCCCTTGGTCGTAGATGAACGAACGTCTCTCCACTTGCTGAGTTCCGAGAGATATGTGTGTGTGTAAGCCGTCCTTAACCTAGCCTGTTGGGAACACAAAGTTTCTTTTTTGTTGCAAACCCCATTCCATAAATATATATGGGGAGGTACTAGCTCCAACTCGGTTTTACAGTGAAAACTGCAGGAACTTCAAACCGGCACTAGGAAACAGACTGAGAAAGCAGAGAAAAAGTGTCTCCTGCATCCCGTTCCCTTGGTGCTAGATGAACGAACGTCTCTCCACTTGCTCAGTTCTGAGAGCTAAGTGTGTGTGAAAGCCGTCCTTCATCTAGCTTTTTGGGAACACAATGTTTCTTTTCAGTTGCAAACTCCATTCCATACATATATATGGGTAGGTACTAGCTCCAACTCGGTTTTACAGTCAAAACTGCAGGAACTTCAAACCGGCACTAGGAAACAGACTGAGAAAGCAGAGAAAAAGTGTCTCCTGCAACCCGTTCCCTTGGTGCTAAATGAACGAACGTCTCTCCACTTGCTCAGTTCTGAGAGATAAGTGTGTGTGAAAGCCGTCCTTCACCTAGCTTGTTGCTAACACAAAGTTTCTTTTCAGTTGCAAACTCCATTCCATACATATATATGGGGAGGTACTAGCTCCAACTCGGTTTTACAGTGAAAACTGCAGGAACTTTAAACCGGCACTAGGAAACAGAATGAGAAAGCCGAGAAAAAGTGTCTCCTGCAACCCGTTCCCTTGGTGCTAGATGAACGAACGTCTCTCCACTTGCTCAGTTCTGAGAGATAAGTGTGTGTGAAAGCCGTACTTCACCTAGCTTGTTGGGAAAACAGTTTCTTTTTTGTTGCAAACCCCATTCCATACATATATATGGGGATGTACTAGCTCCAAACCTGTTTTACAGTGAAAACTGCAGGAACTTCAAACCGGCACTAGGAAACAGACTGAGAAAGCAGAGAAAAAGTGTCTCCTGAAACCCGTTCCCTTGGTGCTAGATGAACGAACGTCTCTCCACTTACTCAGTTCTGAGAGATAAGTGTGTGTGAAAGCCGTCCTTCAACTACCTTGTTGGGAACACAAAGTTTCTTTTCAGTTGCAAACTCCATTCCATACATATATATGGGGAGGTACTAGCTCCAACTCGGTTTTACAGTGAAAACTGCAGGAACTTCAAACCGGCACTAGGAAACAGACTGAGAAATCAGAGAAAAAGTGTCTCCTGCATCCCGTTCCCTTGGTGCTAGATGAACGAACGTCTCTCCACTTGCTCAGTTCTGAGAGATAAGTGTGTGTGAAAGCCGTCCTTCACCTAGCTTGTTGGGAACACAAAGTTTCTTTTCAGTTGCAAACTCCATTCCATACATATATATGGGGAGGTACTAGCTCCAACTCGGTTTTACAGTGAAAACTGCAGGAATTTCAAACCGGCACTAGGAAACAGACTGAGAAAGCAGAGAAAAAGTGTCTCCTGCAACCCGTTCCCTTGGTGCTATATGAACGACCGTCTCTCCACTTGCTCAGTTCTGAGAGATAAGTGTGTGTGAAAGCCGTCCTTCACCTAGCTTGTTGGGAACACAAAGTTTCTTTTCAGTTGCAAACTCCATTCCATACATATATATGGGGAGGTACTAGCTCCAACTCGGTTTTACAGTGAAAACTGCAGGAATTTCAAACCGGCACTAGGAAACAGACTGAGAAAGCAGAGAAAAAGTGTCTCCTGCAACCCGTTCCCTTGGTGCTATATGAACGACCGTCTCTCCACTTGCTCAGTTCTGAATGATAAGTGTGTGTGAAAGCCCTCTTTCACGTAGCTTGTTGGGAACACAAAGTTTCTTTTCAGTTGCAAACTCCATTCCATACATATATATGGGGAGGTACTAGCTCCAAATCGGTTTTTCAGTGAAAACTGCAGGAACTTCAAACCGGCACTAGGAAACAGACTGAGAAAGCAGAGAAAAAGTGTGTCCTGCAACCCGTTCCCTTGGTACAGGATGAACGAACGTCTCTCCACTTGCTCAGTTCTGAGAGATAAGTGTGTGTGAAAGCCGTCCTTCACCTAGATTGTTGGGAACACACAGTTTCTTTTCAGTTGCAAACTCCATTCCATACATATATATGGGGAGGTACTAGCTCCAACTCGGTTTTACAGTATAAATCTGCAGGAAATTCTAACCGGCAGTAGGAAACAGACTGAGAAAGCAGAGAAAAAGTGTCTCCTGCAACCCGTTCCCTTGGTGCTAGATGAACGAACGTCTCTCCACTTGCTCAGTTCTGAGAGATAAGTGTGTGTGAAAGCCGTCCTTCACCTAGCTTTTTGGGAACACAAAGTTTCTTTTCAGTTGCAAACTCCATTCCATACATATATATGGGGAGGTACTAGCTCCAACTCTGTTTTACAGTGAAAACTGCAGGAACTTCAAAACGGCATTAGGAAACAAACTGAGAAAGCAGAGAAAAAGTGTCCCTACATCCCGTTCCCTTGGTCCTAGATGAACGAACGTCTCTCCACTTGCTGAGTTCCGAGAGATATGTGTGTGTGTAAGCCTTCCTTAAACTAGCCTGTTGGGAACACAAAGTTTCTTTTTTGTTGCAAATCCCATTCCATAAATATATATGGGGATGTACTAGCTCCAACTCGGTTTTACAGTGAAAACTGTAGGAACTTCAAACCGGCACTAGGAAACAGACTGAGAAACAGAGAAAAAGTGTCTCCTGCATCCCGTTCCCTTGGTGCTAGATGAACGAACGTCTCTCCACTTGCTCAGTTCTGAGAGATAAGTGTGTGTGAAAGCAGTCCTTCACCTAGCTTGTTGGGAACACAAAGTTTCTTTTCAGTTGCAAACTCCATTCCATACATGTATATGGGGAAGTACTAGCTCCAACTCCGTTTTACAGTGAAAACTGCAGGAACTTCAAACCGGCACTAGGAAACAGACTGAGAAAGCAGAGAAATACTGTCTCCTGCATCCCGTTCCCTTGGTGCTAGATGAACGAAAGTCTCTCCACTTGCTCAGTTCTGAGAGATAAATGTGTGTGAAAGCAGTCCTTCACCTAGCTCGTTGGGAACACAAAGTTTCTTTTCAGTTGCAAACTCCATTCCATACATGTATAAGGGGAAGTACAAGCTCCAACTAAGTTTTACAGTGAAAACTGCAGGAAATTCAAACCGGCACTAGGAAACAGACTGAGAAAGCAGAGAAAAAGTGTCTCCTGCAACCCGTTCCCTTGGTGCTAGATGAACGAACGTCTCTCCACTTACTCAGTTCTGAGAGATAAGTGTGTGTGAAAGCCGTCCTTCACCTAGCTTGTTGGGAACACAAAGTTTCTTTTCAGTTGCAAACCCCATTCCATACATATATATGGGGAGGTACTAGCTCCAACTCGGTTTTACAGTGAAAACTGCAGGAACTTCAAACCGGCACTAGGAAACAGACTGAGAAAGCCGAGAAAAAGTGTCTCCTGCATCCCGTTCCTTTGGTGCTAGATGAACGAACGTCTCTGAACTTGCTCAGTTCTGAGAAATAAGTGTGTGTGAAAGCCGTCCTTCACCTAGCTTGTTGGGAACACAAAGTTTCTTTTCAGTTGCAAACTCCATTCCATATATATATATGGGGAGGTACTAGCTCCAACTCGGTTTTACAGTGAAAACTGCAGGAACTTCAAACCGGCACTAGGAAACAGACTGAGAAAGCAGAGAAAAAGTGTCTCCTGCATCCCGTTCCCTTGGTGCTAGATGAACGAACGTCTCTCCACTTGCTCAGTTCTGAGAGATAAGTGTGTGTGAAAGCCGTCCTTCACCTAGCTTGTTGGGAACACAAAGTTTCTTTTCAGTTGCAAACTCCATTCCATACATATATATGGGGAGGTTCTAGCTCCAACTCGGTTTTACAGTGAAAACTGCAGGAACTTCAAACCGGCACTAGGAAACAAACTGAGAAAGCAGAGAAAAAGTGTCTCCTGCAACCCGTTCCCTTGATGCTAGATGAACGAACGTCTCTCCACTTGCTCAGTTCTGAGTGATAAGTGTGTGTGAAAGCCGTCCTTCACCTAACTTGTTGGGAACACACAGTTTCTTTTCAGTTGCAAACTCCATTCCATACATATATATGAGGAGGTACTAGCTCCAACTCGGTTTTACAGTGAAAACTGCAGGAACTTCAAACCGGCACTAGGAAACAGACTGAGAAAGCAGAAAAAAAGTGTCCCTGCATCCCGTTCCCTTGGTCGTAGATGAACGAACGTCTCTCCACTTGCTGAGTTCCGAGAGATATGTGTGTGTGTAAGCCGTCCTTAACCTAGCCTGTTGGGAACACAAAGTTTCTTTTTTGTTGCAAACCACATTCCATAAATATATATGGGGAGGTACTAGCTCCAACTCGGTTTTACAGTGAAAACTGCAGGAACTTCAAACCGGCACTAGGAAACAGACTGAGAAAGCAGAGAAAAAGTGTCTCCTGCATCCCGTTCCCTTGGTGCTAGATGAACGAACGTCTCTCCACTTGCTCAGTTCTGAGAGCTAAGTGTGTGTGAAAGCCGTCCTTCACCTAGCTTTTTGGGAACACAATGTTTCTTTTCAGTTGCAAACTCCATTCCATACATATATATGGGGAGGTACTAGCTCCAACTCGGTTTTACAGTGAAAACTGCAGGAACTTTAAACCGGCACTAGGAAACAGAATGAGAAAGCCGAGAAAAAGTGTCTCCTGCAACCCGTTCCCTTGGTGCTAGATGAACGAACGTCTCTCCACTTGCTCAGTTCTGAGAGATATGTGTGTGTGAAAGCCGTCCTTCACCTAGCTTGTTGGGAAAACAAAGTTTCTTTTTTGTTGCAAACCCCATTCCATACATATATATGGGGATGTACTAGCTCCAAACCGGTTTTACAGTGAAAACTGCAGTAACTTCAAACCGGCACTAGGAAACAGACTGAGAAATCAGAGAAAAAGTGTCTCCTGCATCCCGTTCCCTTGGTGCTAGATGAACGAACGTCTCTCCACTTGCTCAGTTCTGAGAGATAAGTGTGTGTGAAAGCCGTCCTTCACCTAGCTTGTTGGGAACACAAAGTTTCTTTTCAGTTGCAAACTCCATTCCATACATATATATGGGGAGGTACTAGCTCCAACTCGGTTTTACAGTGAAAACTGCAGGAATTTCAAACCGGCACTAGGAAACAGACTGAGAAAGCAGAGAAAAAGTGTCTCCTGCAACCCGTTCCCTTGGTGCTAGATAAACGAACGTCTCTCCACTTGCTCAGTTCTGAGAGATAAGTGTGTGTGAAAGCCGTCCTTCACCTAGCTTGTTGGGAACACAAAGTTTCTTTTCAGTTGCAAACTCCATTCCATACATATATATGGGGAGGTACTAGCTCCAACTCGGTTTTACAGTGAAAACTGCAGGAACTTCAAACCGGCACTAGGAAACAGACTGAGAAAGCAGAGAAAAAGTGTCTCCTGCAACCCGTTCCCTTGGTGCTAGATGAACGAACGTCTCTCCACTTGCTCAGTTCTGAATGATAAGTGTGTGTGAAAGCCGTCTTTCACGTAGCTTGTTGGGAACACAAAGTTTCTTTTCAGTTGCAAACTCCATTCCATACATATATATGGGGAGGTACTAGCTCCAAATCGGTTTTTCAGTGAAAACTGCAGGAACTTCAAACCGGCACTAGGAAACAGACTGAGAAAGCAGAGAAAAAGTGTGTCCTGCAACCCGTTCCCTTGGTACAGGATGAACGAACGTCTCTCCACTTGCTCAGTTCTGAGAGATAAGTGTGTGTGAAAGCCGTCCTTCACCTAGATTGTTGGGAACACACAGTTTCTTTTCAGTTGCAAACTCCATTCCATACATATATATGGGGAGGTACTAGCTCCAACTCGGTTTTACAGTATAAATCTGCAGGAAATTCTAACCGGCAGTAGGAAACAGACTGAGAAAGCAGAGAAAAAGTGTCTCCTGCAACCCGTTCCCTTGGTGCTAGATGAACGAACGTCTCTCCACTTGCTCAGTTCTGAGAGATAAGTGTGTGTGAAAGCCGTCCTTCACCTAGCTTTTTGGGAACACAAAGTTTCTTTTCAGTTGCAAACTCCATTCCATACATATATATGGGGAGGTACTAGCTCCAACTCTGTTTTACAGTGAAAACTGCAGGAACTTCAAAACGGCATTAGGAAACAAACTGAGAAAGCAGAGAAAAAGTGTCCCTACATCCCGTTCCCTTGGTCCTAGATGAACGAACGTCTCTCCACTTGCTGAGTTCCGAGAGATATGTGTGTGTGTAAGCCTTCCTTAAACTAGCCTGTTGGGAACACAAAGTTTCTTTTTTGTTGCAAATCCCATTCCATAAATATATATGGGGATGTACTAGCTCCAACTCGGTTTTACAGTGAAAACTGTAGGAACTTCAAACCGGCACTAGGAAACAGACTGAGAAACAGAGAAAAAGTGTCTCCTGCATCCCGTTCCCTTGGTGCTAGATGAACGAACGTCTCTCCACTTGCTCAGTTCTGAGAGATAAGTGTGTGTGAAAGCAGTCCTTCACCTAGCTTGTTGGGAACACAAAGTTTCTTTTCAGTTGCAAACTCCATTCCATACATGTATATGGGGAAGTACTAGCTCCAACTCCGTTTTACAGTGAAAACTGCAGGAACTTCAAACCGGCACTAGGAAACAGACTGAGAAAGCAGAGAAATACTGTCTCCTGCATCCCGTTCCCTTGGTGCTAGATGAACGAACGTCTCTCCACTTGCTCAGTTCTGAGAGATAAATGTGTGTGAAAGCAGTCCTTCACCTAGCTCGTTGGGAACACAAAGTTTCTTTTCAGTTGCAAACTCCATTCCATACATGTATAAGGGGAAGTACAAGCTCCAACTAAGTTTTACAGTGAAAACTGCAGGAAATTCAAACCGGCACTAGGAAACAGACTGAGAAAGCAGAGAAAAAGTGTCTCCTGCAACCCGTTCCCTTGGTGCTAGATGAACGAACGTCTCTCCACTTACTCAGTTCTGAGAGATAAGTGTGTGTGAAAGCCGTCCTTCACCTAGCTTGTTGGGAACACAAAGTTTCTTTTCAGTTGCAAACCCCTTTCCATACATATATATGGGGAGGTACTAGCTCCAACTCGGTTTTACAGTGAAAACTGCAGGAACTTCAAACCGGCACTAGGAAACAGACTGAGAAAGCCGAGAAAAAGTGTCTCCTGCATCCCGTTCCTTTGGTGCTAGATGAACGAACGTCTCTGAACTTGCTCAGTTCTGAGAAATAAGTGTGTGTGAAAGCCGTCCTTCACCTAGCTTGTTGGGAACACAAAGTTTCTTTTCAGTTGCAAACTCCATTCCATATATATATATGGGGAGGTACTAGCTCCAACTCGGTTTTACAGTGAAAACTGCAGGAACTTCAAACCGGCACAAGGAAACAGACTGAGAAAGCAGAGAAAAAGTGTCTCCTGCATCCCGTTCCCTTGGTGCTAGATGAACGAACGTCTCTCCACTTGCTCAGTTCTGAGAGATAAGTGTGTGTGAAAGCCGTCCTTCACCTAGCTTGTTGGGAACACAAAGTTTCTTTTCAGTTGCAAACTCCATTCCATACATATATATGGGGAGGTTCTAGCTCCAACTCGGTTTTACAGTGAAAACTGCAGGAACTTCAAACTGGCACTAGGAAACAAACTGAGAAAGCAGAGAAAAAGTGTCTCCTGCAACCCGTTCCCTTGGTGCTAGATGAACGAACGTCTCTCCACTTGCTCAGTTCTGAGTGATAAGTGTGTGTGAAAGCCGTCCTTCACCTAACTTGTTGGGAACACACAGTTTCTTTTCAGTTGCAAACTCCATTCCATACATATATATGAGGAGGTACTAGCTCCAACTCGGTTTTACAGTGAAAACTGCAGGAACTTCAAACCGGCACTAGGAAACAGACTGAGAAAGCAGAAAAAAAGTGTCCCTGCATCCCGTTCCCTTGGTCGTAGATGAACGAACGTCTCTCCACTTGCTGAGTTCCAAGTGATATGTGTGTGTGTAAGCCGTCCTTAACCTAGCCTGTTGGGAACACAAAGTTTCTTTTTTGTTGCAAACCACATTCCATAAATATATATGGGGAGGTACTAGCTCCAACTCGGTTTTACAGTGAAAACTGCAGGAACTTCAAACCGGCACTAGGAAACAGACTGAGAAAGCAGAGAAAAAGTGTCTCCTGCATCCCGTTCCCTTGGTGCTAGATGAACGAACGTCTCTCCACTTGCTCAGTTCTGAGAGCTAAGTGTGTGTGAAAGCCGTCCTTCACCTAGCTTTTTGGGAACACAATGTTTCTTTTCAGTTGCAAACTCCATTCCATACATATATATGGGGAGGTACTAGCTCCAACTCGGTTTTACAGTGAAAACTGCAGGAACTTTAAACCGGCACTAGGAAACAGAATGAGAAAGCCGAGAAAAAGTGTCTCCTGCAACCCGTTCCCTTGGTGCTAGATGAACGAACGTCTCTCCACTTGCTCAGTTCTGAGAGATATGTGTGTGTGAAAGCCGTCCTTCACCTAGCTTGTTGGGAAAACAAAGTTTCTTTTTTGTTGCAAACCCCATTCCATACATATATATGGGGATGTACTAGCTCCAAACCGGTTTTACAGTGAAAACTGCAGTAACTTCAAACCGGCACTAGGAAACAGACTGAGAAAGCAGAGAAAAAGTGTCTCCTGCAACCCGTTCCCTTGGTGCTAGATGAACGAACGTCTCTCCACTTACTCAGTTCTGAGACATAAGTGTGTGTGAAAGCCGTCCTTCAACTAGCTTGTTGGGAACACAAAGTTTCTTTTCAGTTGCAAACTCCATTCCATACATATATATGGGGAGGTACTAGCTCCAACTCGGTTTTACAGTGAAAACTGCAGGAACTTCAAACCGGCACTAGGAAACAGAATGAGAAATCAGAGAAAAAGTGTCTCCTGCATCCCGTTCCCTTGGTGCTAGATGAACGAACGTCTCTCCACTTGCTCAGTTCTGAGAGATAAGTGTGTGTGAAAGCCGTCCTTCACCTAGCTTGTTGGGAACACAAAGTTTCTTTTCAGTTGCAAACCCCATTCCATATATATATATGGGGAGGTACTAGCTCCAACTCGGTTTTACAGTGAAAACTGCAGGAACTTCAAACCGGCACTAGGAAACAGACTGAGAAAGCCGAGAAAAGTGTCTCCTGCATCCCGTTCCTTTGGTGCTAGATGAACGAACGTCTCTGATCTTGCTCAGTTCTGAGAAATAAGTGTGTGTGAAAGCCGTCCTTCACCTAGCTTGTTGGGAACACAAAGTTTCTTTTCAGTTGCAAACTCCATTCCATACATATATTTGGGGAGGTACTAGCTCCAACTCGGTTTTACAGTGAAAACTGCAGGAACTTCAAACCGGCACTAGGAAACAGACTGAGAAAGCAGAGAAAAAGTGTCTCCTGCAACCCGTTCCCTTGGTGCTAGATGAACGAACGTCTCTCCACTTGCTCAGTTCTGAGAGATAAGTGTGTGTGAAAGCCGTCCTTCACCTAGCTTGTTGGGAACACAAAGTTTCTTTTCAGTTGCAAACTCCATTCCATACATATATATGGGGAGGTTCTAGCTCCAACTCGGTTTTACAGTGAAAACTGCAGGAACTTCAAACCGGCACTAGGAAACAAACTGAGAAAGCAGAGAAAAAGTGTCTCCTGCAACCCGTTCCCTTGGTGCTAGATGAACGAACGTCTCTCCACTTGCTCAGATCTGAGTGATAAGTGTGTGTGAAAGCCGTCCTTCACCTAACTTGTTGGGAACACACAGTTTCTTTTCAGTTGCAAACTCCATTCCATACATATATATGAGGAGGTACTAGCTCCAACTCGGTTTTACAGTGAAAACTGCAGGAACTTCAAACCGGCACTAGGAAACAGACTGAGAAAGCAGAGAAAAAGTGTCCCTGCAACCCGTTCCCTTGGTACAGGATGAACGAACGTCTCTCCACTTGCTCAGTTCTGAGAGATAAGTGTGTGTGAAAGCCGTCCTTCACCTAGCTTGTTGGGAACACAAAGTTTCTTTTCAGTTGCAAACTCCATTCCATACATATATATGGGGAGGTACTAGCTCCAACTCGGTTTTACAGTATAAATCTGCAGGAAATTCTAACCGGCACTAGGAAACAGACTGAGAAAGCAGAGAAAAAGTGTCTCCTGCAACCCGTTCCCTTGGTGCTAGATGAACGAACGTCTTTCCACTTGCTCAGTTCTGAGAAATAAGTGTGTGTGAAAGCCGTCCTTCACCTAGCTTGTTGGGAACACAAAGTTTCTTTTCAGTTGCAAACTCCATTCCATACATATATATGGGGAGGTACTAGCTCCAACTCGGTTTTACAGTGAAAACTGCAGGAACTTCAAACCGGCACTAGGAAACAGAATGAGAAAGCCGAGAAAAAGTGTTTCCTGCATCCCGTTCCTTTGGTGTTAGATGAACGAACGTCTCTGAACTTGCTCAGTTCTGAGAAATAAGTGTGTGTGAAAGCCGTCCTTCACCTAGCTTGTTGGGAACACAAAGTTTCTTTTCAGTTGCAAACTCCATTCCATATATATATATGGGGAGGTACTAGCTCCAACTCGGTTTTACAGTGAAAACTGCAGGAACTTCAAACCGGCACTAGGAAACAGACTGAGAAAGCAGAGAAAAAGTGTCTCCTGCAACCCGTTCCCTTGGTGCTAGATGAACGAACGTCTCTCCACTTGCTCAGTTCTGAGAGATAAGTGTGTGTGAAAGCCGTCCTTCACCTAGCTTGTCGGGAAAACAAAGTTTCTTTTTTGTTGCAAACCCCATTCCATACATATATATGGGGATGTACTAGCTCCAAACCGATTTTACAGTGAAAACTGCAGGAACTTCAAACCGGCAGTAGGAAACAGACTGAGAAAGCAGAGAAAAAGTGTCTCCTGCAACCCGTTCCCTTGGTGCTAGATGAACGAACGTCTCTCCACTTACTCAGTTCTGAGAGATAAGTGTGTGTGAAAGCCGTCCTTCAACTAGCTTGTTGGGAACACAAAGTTTCTTTTCAGTTGCAAACTCCATTCCATACATATATATGGGGAGGTACTAGCTCCAACTCGGTTTTACAGTGAAAACTGCAGGAACTTCAAACCGGCACTAGGAAACAGACTGAGAAATCTGAGAAAAAGTGTCTCCTGCATCCCGTTCCCTTGGTGCTAGATGAAAGAACGTCTCTCCACTTGCTCAGTTTTGAGAGATAAGTATGTGTGAAAGCCGTCCTTCACCTAGCTTGTTGGGAACACAAAGTTTCTTTTCAGTTGCAAACCCCATTCCATATATATATATGGGGAGGTACTAGCTCCAACTCGGTTTTACAGTGAAAACTGCAGGAACTTCAAACCGGCACTAGGAAACAGACTGAGAAAGCCGAGAAAAAGTGTCTCCTGCATCCCGTTCCTTTGGTCCTAGATGAACGAACGTCTCTGAACTTGCTCAGTTCTGAGAAATAAGTGTGTGTGAAAGCCGTCCTTCACCTAGCTTGTTGGGAACACAAAGTTTCTTTTCAGTTGCAAACTCCATTCCATACATGTATATGGGGAGGTACTAGCTCCAACTCGGTTTTACAGTGAAAACTGCAGGAACTTCAAACCGGCACTAGGAAACAGACTGAGAAAGCAGAGAAAAAGTGTCCCTGCATCCCGTTCCCTTGGTCGTAGATGAACGAACGTCTCTCCACTTTCTGAGTTCCGAGAGATATGTGTGTGTGTAAGCCGTCCTTAACCTAGCCTGTTGGGAACACAAAGTTTCTTTTTTGTTGCAAACCCCATTCCATAAATATATATGGGGAGGTACTAGCTCCAACTCGGTTTTACAGTGAAAACTGCAGGAACTTCAAACCGGCACTAGGAAACAAACTGAGAAAGCAGAGAAAAAGTGTCTCCTGCATCCCGTTCCCTTGGTGCTAGATGAACGAACGTCTCTCCACTTGCTCAGTTCTGAGAGCTAAGTGTGTGTGAAAGCCGTCCTTCACCTAGCATTTTGGGAACACAATGTTTCTTTTCAGTTGCAAACTCCATTCCATACATATATATGGGGAGGTACTAGCTCCAACTCGATTTTACAGTGAAAACTGCAGGAACTTTAAACCGGCACTAGGAAACAGAATGAGAAAGCCGAGAAAAAGTGTCTCCTGCAACCCGTTCCCTTGGTGCTAGATGAACGAACGTCTCTCCACTTGCTCAGTTCTGAGAGATAAGTGTGTGTGAAAGCCGTCCTTCACCTAGCTTGTTGGGAACACAAAGTTTCTTTTTTGTTGCAAACCCCATTCCATACATATATATGGGGATGTACTAGCTCCAAACCGGTTTTACAGTGAAAACTGCAGGAACTTCAAACCGGCACTAGGAAACAGACTGAGAAAGCAGAGAAAAAGTGTCTCCTGCAACCCGTTCCCTTGGTGCTAGATGAACGAACGTCTCTCCACTTACTCAGTTCTGAGAGATAAGTGTGTGTGAAAGCCGTCCTTCAACTATCTTGTTGGGAACACAAAGTTTCTTTTCAGTTGCAAACTCCATTCCATACATATATATGGGGAGGTACTAGCTCCAACTCGGTTTTACAGTGAAAACTGCAGGAACTTCAAACCGACACTAGGAAACAGACTGAGAAAGCAGAGAAAAAGTGTCTCCTGCAACCCGTTCCCTTGGTGCTAGATGAACGAACGTCTCTCCACTTGCTCAGTTCTGAATGATAAGTGTGTGTGAAAGCCGTCCTTCACCTAGCTTGTTGGGAACACAAAGTTTCTTTTCAGTTGCAAACTCCATTCCATACATATATATGGGGAGGTACTAACTCCAACTCGGTTTTACAGTGAAAACTGCAGGAACTTCAAACCGGCACTAGGAAACAGACTGAGAAAGCAGAGAAAAAGTGTCTCCTGCAACCCGTTCCCTTGGTGCTAGATGAACGAACGTCTCTCCACTTACTCAGTTCTGAGAGATAAGTGTGTGTGAAAGCCGTCCTTCACCTAGCTTGTTGGGAACACAAAGTTTCTTTTCAGTTGCAAACCCCATTCCATACATATATATGGGGAGGTACTAGCTCCAACTCGGTTTTACAGTGAAAACTGCAGGAACTTCAAACCGGCACTAGGAAACAGACTGAGAAAGCCGAGAAAAAGTGTCTCCTGCATCCCGTTCCTTTGGTGCTAGATGAACGAACGTCTCTGAACTTGCTCAGTTCTGAGAAATAAGTGTGTGTGAAAGCCGTCCTTCACCTAGCTTGTTGGGAACACAAAGTTTCTTTTCAGTTGCAAACTCCATTCCATACATATATATGGGGAGGTACTAGCTCCAACTCGGTTTTACAGTGAAAACTGCAGGAACTTCAAACCGGCACTAGGAAACAGACTGAGAAAGCAGAGAATAAGTGTCTCCTGCAACCTGTTCCCTTGGTGCTAGATGAACGAACGTCTCTCCACTTGCTCAGTTCTGAGAGATAAGTGTGTGTGAAAGCCGTCCTTCACCTAGCTTGTTGGGAACACAAAGTTTCTTTTCAGTTGCAAACTCCATTCCATACATATATATGGGGAGGTTCTAGCTCCAACTCGGTTTTACAGTGAAAACTGCAGGAACTTCAAACCGGCACTAGGAAACAAACTGAGAAAGCAGAGAAAAAGTGTCTCCTGCAACCCGTTCCCTTGGTGCTAGATGAACGAACGTCTCTCCACTTGCTCAGTTCTGAGTGATAAGTGTGTGTGAAAGCCGTCCTTCACCTAGCTTGTTGGGAACACACAGTTTCTTTTCAGTTGCAAACTCCATTCCATACATATATATGAGGAGGTACTAGCTCCAACTCGGTTTTACAGTGAAAACTGCAGGAACTTCAAACCGGCACTAGGAAACAGACTGAGAAAGCAGAGAAAAATTGTCCCTGCATCCCGTTCCCTTGGTCGTAGATGAACGAACGTCTCTCCACTTGCTGAGTTCCGAGAGATATGTGTGTGTGTAAGCCGTCCTTAACCTAGCCTGTTGGGAACACAAAGTTTCTTTTTTGTTGCAAACCCCATTCCATAAATATATATGGGGAGGTACTAGCTCCAACTCGGTTTTACAGTGAAAACTGCAGGAACTTCAAACCGGCACTAGGAAACAGACTGAGAAAGCAGAGAAAAAGTGTCTCCTGCATCCCGTTCCCTTGGTGCTAGATGAACGAACGTCTCTCCACTTGCTCAGTTTTGAGAGCTAAGTGTGTGTGAAAGCCGTCCTTCACCTATCTTTTTGGGAACACAATGTTTCTTTTCAGTTGCAAACTCCATTCCACACATATATATGGGTAGGTACTAGCTCCAACTCGGTTTTACAGTGAAAACTGCAGGAACTTCAAACCGGCACTAGGAAACAGACTGAGAAAGCAGAGAAAAAGTGTCTCCTGCAACCCGATCCCTTGGTGCTAAATGAACGAACGTCTCTCCACTTGCTCAGTTCTGAGAGATAAGTGTGTGTGAAAGCCGTCCTTCACCTAGCTTGTTGGGAACACAAAGTTTCTTTTCAGTTGCAAACTCCATTCCATACATATATATGGGGAGGTTCTAGCTCCAACTCTGTTTCACAGTGAAAACTGCAGGAACTTCAAACCGACACTAGGAAACAAACTGAGAAAGCAGAGAAAAAGTGTCTCCTGCAACCCGTTCCCTTGGTGCTAGATGAACGAACGTCTCTCCACTTGCTCAGTTCTGAGTGATAAGTGTGTGTGAAAGCCGTCCTTCACCTAGCTTGTTGGGAACACACAGTTTCTTTTCAGTTGCAAACTCCATTCCATACATATATATGAGGAGGTACTAGCTCCAACTCGGTTTTACAGTGAAAACTGCAGGAACTTCAAACCGGCACTAGGAAACAGACTGAGAAAGCAGAGAAAAATTGTCCCTGCATCCCGTTCCCTTGGTCGTAGATGAACGAACGTCTCTCCACTTGCTGAGTTCCGAGAGATATGTGTGTGTGTAAGCCGTCCTTAAACTAGCCTGTTGGGAACACAAAGTTTCTTTTTTGTTGCAAACCCCATTCCATAAATATATATGGGGAGGTACTAGCTCCAACTCGGTTTTACAGTGAAAACTGCAGGAACTTCAAACCGGCACTAGGAAACAGACTGAGAAAGCAGAGAAAAAGTGTCTCCTGCATCCCGTTCCCTTGGTGCTAGATGAACGAACGTCTCTCCACTTGCTCAGTTTTGAGAGCTAAGTGTGTGTGAAAGCCGTCCTTCACCTATCTTTTTGGGAACACAATGTTTCTTTTCAGTTGCAAACTCCATTCCACACATATATATGGGTAGGTACTAGCTCCAACTCGGTTTTACAGTGAAAACTGCAGGAACTTCAAACCGGCACTAGGAAACAGACTGAGAAAGCAGAGAAAAATTGTCCCTGCATCCCGTTCCCTTGGTCGTAGATGAACGAACGTCTCTCCACTTGCTGAGTTCCGAGAGATATGTGTGTGTGTAAGCCGTCCTTAACCTAGCCTGTTGGGAACACAAAGTTTCTTTTTTGTTGCAAACCCCATTCCATAAATATATATGGGGAGGTACTAGCTCCAACTCGGTTTTACAGTGAAAACTGCAGGAACTTCAAACCGGCACTAGGAAACAGACTGAGAAAGCAGAGAAAAAGTGTCTCCTGCATCCCGTTCCCTTGGTGCTAGATGAACGAACGTCTCTCCACTTGCTCAGTTTTGAGAGCTAAGTGTGTGTGAAAGCCGTCCTTCACCTATCTTTTTGGGAACACAATGTTTCTTTTCAGTTGCAAACTCCATTCCACACATATATATGGGTAGGTACTAGCTCCAACTCGGTTTTACAGTGAAAACTGCAGGAACTTCAAACCGGCACTAGGAAACAGACTGAGAAAGCAGAGAAAAAGTGTCTCCTGCAACCCGATCCCTTGGTGCTAAATGAACGAACGTCTCTCCACTTGCTCAGTTCTGAGAGATAAGTGTGTGTGAAAGCCGTCCTTCACCTAGCTTGTTGGGAACACAAAGTTTCTTTTCAGTTGCAAACTCCATTCCATACATATATATGGGGAGGTTCTAGCTCCAACTCTGTTTCACAGTGAAAACTGCAGGAACTTCAAACCGACACTAGGAAACAAACTGAGAAAGCAGAGAAAAAGTGTCTCCTGCAACCCGTTCCCTTGGTGCTAGATGAACGAACGTCTCTCCACTTGCTCAGTTCTGAGTAATAAGTGTGTGTGAAAGCCGTCCTTCACCTAGCTTGTTGGGAACACACAGTTTCTTTTCAGTTGCAAACTCCATTCCATACATATATATGAGGAGGTACTAGCTCCAACTCGGTTTTACAGTGAAAACTGCAGGAACTTCAAACCGGCACTAGGAAACAGACTGAGAAAGCAGAGAAAAAGTGTCCCTGCATCCCGTTCCCTTGGTCGTAGATGAACGAACGTCTCTCCACTTGATGATTTCCGAGAGATATGTGTGTGTGTAAGCCGTCCTTAACCTAGCCTGTTGGGAACACAAAGTTTCTTTTTTGTTGCAAACCCCATTCCATAAATATATATGGGGAGGTATTAGCTCCAACTCGGTTTTACAGTGAAAACTGCAGGAACTTCAAACCGGCACTAGGAAACAGACTGAGAAAGCAGAGAAAAAGTGTCTCCTGCATCCCGTTCCCTTGGTGCTAGATGAACGAACGTCTCTCCACTTGCTCAGTTCTGAATGATAAGTGTGTGTGAAAGCCGTCCTTCACCTAGCTTGTTGGGAACACAAAGTTTCTTTTCAGTTGCAAACTCCATTCCATACATATATATGGGGAGGTACTAACTCCAAATCGGTTTTACAGTGAAAACTGCAGGAACTTCAAACCGGCACTAGGAAACAGACTGAGAAAGCAGAGAAAAAGTGTCTCCTGCAACCCGTTCCCTTGGTGCTAGATGAACGAACGTCTCTCCACTTGCTCAGTTCTGAGAGATAAGTGTGTGTGAAAGCCGTCCTTCACCTAGCTTGTTGGGAACACAAAGTTTCTTTTCAGTTGCAAACTCCATTCCATACATATATATGGGGAGGTACTAGCTCCAAATCGGTTTTTCAGTGAAAACTGCAGGAACTTCAAACCGGCACTAGGAAACAGACTGAGAAAGCAGAGAAAAAGTGCCTCCTGCAACCCGTTCCCTTGGTACAGGATGAACGAACGTCTCTCCACTTGCTCAGTTCTGAGAGATAAGTGTGTGTGAAAGCCGTCCTTCACCTAGCTTGTTGGGAACACAAAGTTTCTTTTCAGTTGCAAACTCCATTCCATACATATATATGGGGAGGTACTAGCTCCAACTCGGTTTTACAGTATAAATCTGCAGGAAATTCTAACCGGCACTAGGAAACAGACTGAGAAAGCAGAGAAAAAGTGTCTCCTGCAACCCGTTCCCTTGGTGCTAGATGAACGAACGTCTCTCCACTTGCTCAGTTCTGAGAGATAAGTGTGTGTGAAAGCCGTCCTTCACCTAGCTTTTTGGGAACACAAAGTTTCTTTTCAGTTGCAAACTCCATTCCATACATATATATGGGGAGGTACTAGCTCCAACTCGGTTTTACAGTGAAAACTGCAGGAACTTCAAACCGGCACTAGGAAACAGACTGAGAAAGCCGAGAAAAAGTGTCTCCTGCATCCCGTTCCTTTGGTGCTAGATGAACGAACGTCTCTGAACTTGCTCAGTTCTGAGAAATAAGTGTGTGTGAAAGCCGTTCTTCACCTAGCTTGTTGGGAACACAAAGTTTCTTTTCAGTTGCAAACTCCATTCCATACATATATATGGGGAGGTACTAGCTCCAACTCGGTTTTACAGTGAAAACTGCAGGAACTTCAAACCGGCACTAGGAAACAGACTGAGAAAGCAGAGAAAAAGTGTCTCCTGCAACCTGTTCCCTTGGTGCTAGATGAACGAACGTCTCTCCACTTGCTCAGTTCTGAGAGATAAGTGTGTGTGAAAGCCGTCCTTCACCTAGGTTGTTGGGAACACAAAGTTTCTTTTCAGTTGCAAACTCCATTCCATACATATATATGGGGAGGTTCTAGCTCCAACTCGGTTTTACAGTGAAAACTGCAGGAACTTCAAACCGGCACTAGGAAACAAACTGAGAAAGCAGAGAAAAAGTGTCTCCTGCAACCCGTTCCCTTGGTGCTAGATGAACCAACGTCTCTCCACTTGCTCAGTTCTGAGTGATAAGTGTGTGTGAAAGCCGACCTTCACCTAGCTTTTTGGGAACACACAGTTTCTTTTCAGTTGCAAACTCCATTCCATACATATATATGAGGAGGTACTAGCTCCAACTCGGTTTTACAGTGAAAACTGCAGGAACTTCAAACCGGCACTAGGAAACAGACTGAGAAAGCAGAGAAAAATTGTCCCTGCATCCCGTTCCTTTTGTCGTAGATGAACGAACGTCTCTCCACTTGCTGAGTTCCGAGAGATATGTGTGTGTGTAAGCCGTCCTTAACCTAGCCTGTTGGGAACACAAAGTTTCTTTTTTGTTGCAAACCCCATTCCATAAATATATAAGGGGAGGTACTAGCTCCAACTCGGTTTTACAGTGAAAACTGCAGGAACTTCAAACCGGCACTAGGAAACAGACTGAGAAAGCAGAGAAAAAGTGTCTCCTGCATCCCGTTCCCTTGGTGCTAGATGAACGAACGTCTCTCCACTTGCTCAGTTTTGAGAGCTAAGTGTGTGTGAAAGCCGTCCTTCACCTAGCTTTTTGGGAACACAATGTTTCTTTTCAGTTGCAAACTCCATTCCACACATATATATGGGTAGGTACTAGGTCCAACTCGGTTTTACAGTGAAAACTGCAGGAACTTCAAACCGGCACTAGGAAACAGACTGAGAAAGCAGAGAAAAAGTGTCTCCTGCAACCCGTTCCCTTGGTGCTAAATGAACGAACGACTCTCCACTTGCTCAGTTCTGAGAGATAAGTGTGTGTGAAAGCCGTCCTTCACCTAGCTTGTTGAGAACACAAAGTTTCTTTTCAGTTGCAAACTCCATTCCATACATATATATGGGGAGGTTCTAGCTCCAACTCGGTTTTACAGTGAAAACTTCAGGAACTTCAAACCGGCACTAGGAAACAAACTGAGAAAGCAGAGAAAAAGTGTCTCCTGCAACCCGTTCCCTTGGTGCTAGATGAACGAACGTCTCTCCACTTGCTCAGTTCTGAGTAATAAGTGTGTGTGAAAGCCGTCCTTCACCTAGCTTGTTGGGAACACACAGTTTCTTTTCAGTTGCAAACTCCATTCCATACATATATATGAGGAGGTACTAGCTCCAACTCGGTTTTACAGTGAAAACTGCAGGAACTTCAAACCGGCACTAGGAAACAGACTGAGAAAGCAGAGAAAAAGTGTCCCTGCATCCCGTTCCCTTGGTCGTAGATGAACGAACGTCTCTCCACTTGATGAGTTCCGAGAGATATGTGTGTGTGTAAGCCGTCCTTAACCTAGCCTGTTGGGAACACAAAGTTTCTTTTTTGTTGCAAACCCCATTCCATAAATATATATGGGGAGGTACTAGCTCCAACTCGGTTTTACAGTGAAAACTGCAGGAACTTCAAACGGGCACTAGGAAACAGACTGAGAAAGCAGAGAAAAAGTGTCTCCTGCATCCCGTTCCCTTGGTGCTAGATGAACGAACGTCTCTCCACTTGCTCAGTTTTGAGAGCTAAGTGTGTGTGAAAGCCGTCCTTCACCTAGCTTTTTGGGAACACAATGTTTCTTTTCAGTTGCAAACTCCATTCCACACATATATATGGGTAGGTACTCGCTCCAACTCGGTTTTACAGTGAAAACTGCAGGAACTTCAAACCGGCACTAGGAAACAGACTGAGAAAGCAGAGAAAAAGTGTCTCCTGCAACCCGTTCCCTTGGTGCTAAATGAACGAACGTCTCTCCACTTGCTCAGTTCTGAGAGATAAGTGTGTGTGAAAGCCGTCCTTCACCTAGCTTGTTGCTAACACAAAGTTTCTTTTCAGTTGCAAACTCCATTCCATACATATATATGGGGAGGTACTAGCTCCAACTCGGTTTTACAGTGAAAACTGCAGGAACTTTAAACCGGCACTAGGAAACAGAATGAGAAAGCCGAGAAAAAGTGTCTCCTGCACCCCGTTCCCTTGGTGCTAGATGAACGATCGTCTCTCCACTTGCTCAGTTCTGAGAGATAAGTGTGTGTGAAAGCCGTCCTTCACCTAGCTTGTTGGGAAAACAAAGTTTCTTTTTTGTTGCAAACACCATTCCATACATATATATGGGGATGTACTAGCTCCAAACCGGTTTTACAGTGAAAACTGCAGGAACTTCAAACCGGCACTAGGAAACAGACTGAGAAAGCAGAGAAAAAGTGTCTCCTGCAACCCGTTCCCTTGGTGCTAGATGAACGAACGTCTCTCCACTTACTCAGTTCTGAGAGATAAGTGTGTGTGAAAGCCGTCCTTCAACTAGCTTGTTGGGAACACAAAGTTTCTTTTCAGTTGCAAACTCCATTCCATACATATATATGGGGAGGTACTAGCTCCAACTCGGTTTTACAGTGAAAACTGCAGGAACTTCAAACCGGCACTAGGAAACAGACTGAGAAATCAGAGAAAAAGTGTCTCCTGCATCCCGTTCCCTTGGTGCTAGATGAACGAACGTCTCTCCACTTGCTCAGTTCTGAGAGATAAGTGTGTGTGAAAGCCGTCCTTCACCTAGCTTGTTGGGAACACAAAGTTTCTTTTCAGTTGCAAACTCCATTCCATACATATATATGGGGAGGTACTAGCTCCAACTCGGTTTTACAGTGAAAACTGCAAGAACTTCAAACCGGCACTAGGAAACAGACTGAGAAAGCAGAGAAAAAGTGTCTCCTGCAAACCGTTCCCTTGGTGCTAGATGAACGAACGTCTCTCCACTTGCTCAGTTCTGAGAGATAAGTGTGTGTGAAAGCCGTCCTTCACCTAGCTTGTTGGGAACACAAAGTTTCTTTTCAGTTGCAAACTCCATTCCATACATATATATGGGGAGGTACTAGCTCCAACTCGGTTTTACAGTGAAAACTGCAGGAACTTCAAACCGGCACTAGGAAACAGACTGAGAAAGCAGAGAAAAAGTGTCTCCTGCAACCCGTTCCCTTGGTGCTAGATGAACGAACGTCTCTCCACTTGCTCAGTTCTGAGAGATAAGTGTGTGTGAAAGCCGTCCTTCACCTAGCTTGTTGGGAACACAAAGTTTCTTTTCAGTTGCAAACTCCATTCCATACATATATATGGGGAGGTACTAGCTCCAAATCGGTTTTTCAGTGAAAACTGCAGGAACTTCAAACCGGCACTAGGAAACAGACTGAGAAAGCAGAGAAAAAGTGTCTCCTGCAACCCGTTCCCTTGGTACAGGATGAACGAACGTCTCTCCACTTGCTCAGTTCTGAGAGATAAGTGTGTGTGAAAGCCGTCCTTCACCTAGCTTTTTGGGAACACAATGTTTCTTTTCAGTTGCAAACTCCATTGCACACATATATATGGGTAGGTACTAGCTCCAACTCGGTTTTACAGTGAAAACTGCAGGAACTTCAAACCGGCACTAGGAAACAGACTGAGAAAGCAGAGAAAAACTGTCTCCTGCAACCCGTTCCCTTGGTGCTAAATGAACGAACGTCTCTACACTTGCTCAGTTCTGAGAGATAAGTGTGTGTGAAAGCCGTCCTTCACCTAGCTTGTTGCTAACACAAAGTTTCTTTTCAGTTGCAAACTCCATTCCATACATATATATGGGGAGGTACTAGCTCCAACTCGGTTTTACAGTGAAAACTGCAGGAACTTTAAACCGGCACTAGGAAACAGAATGAGAAAGCCGAGAAAAAGTGTCTCCTGCAACCCGTTCCCTTGGTGCTAGATGAACGAACGTCTCTCCACTTGCTCAGTTCTGAGAGATAAGTGTGTGTGAAAGCCGTCCTTCACCTAGCTTGTTGGGAATACAAAGTTTCTTTTTTGTTGCAAACCCCATTCCATACATATATATGGGGATGTACTAGCTCCAAACCGGTTTTACAGTGAAAACTGCAGGAACTTCAAACCGGCACTAGGAAACAGACTGAGAAAGCAGAGAAAAAGTGTCTCCTGCAACCCGTTCCCTTGGTGCTAGATGAACGAACGTCTCTCCACTTACTCAGTTCTGAGAGATAAGTGTGTGTGGAAGCCGTCCTTCAACTAGCTTGTTGGGAACACAAAGTTTCTTTTCAGTTGCAAACTCCAATCCATACATATATATGGGGAGGTACTAGCTCCAACTCGGTTTTACAGTGAAAACTGCAGGAACTTCAAACCGGCACTAGGAAATAGACTGAGAAATCAGAGAAAAAGTGTCTCCTGCATCCCGTTCCCTTGGTGCTAGATGAACGAACGTCTCTCCACTTGCTCAGTTCTGAGAGATAAGTGTGTGTGAAAGCCGTCCTTCACCTAGCTTGTTGGGAACACAAAGTTTCTTTTCAGTTGCAAACTCCATTCCATACATATATATGGGGAGGTACTAGCTCCAACTCGGTTTTACAGTGAAAACTGCAGGAACTTCAAACCGGCACTAGGAAACAGACTGAGAAAGCAGAGAAAAAGTGTCTCCTGCAACCCGTTCCCTTGGTGCTAGATGAACGAACGTCTCTCCACTTACTCAGTTCTGAATGATAAGTGTGTGTGAAAGCCGTCCTTCACCTAGCTTGTTGGGAACACAAAGTTTCTTTTCAGTTGCAAACTCCATTCCATACATATATATGGGGAGGTACTAACTCCAACTCGGTTTTACAGTGAAAACTGCAGGAACTTCAAACCGGCACTAGGAAACAGACTGAGAAAGCAGAGAAAAAGTGTCTCCTGCATCCCGTTCCCTTGGTGCTAGATGAACGAACGTCTCTCCACTTGCTCAGTTCTGAGAGATAAGTGTGTGTGAAAGCCGTCCTTCACCTAACTTGTTGGGAACACAAAGTTTCTTTTCAGTTGCAAACTCCATTCCATACATATATATGGGGAGGTACTAGCTCCAAATCGGTTTTTCAGTGAAAACTGCAGGAAATTCAAACCGGCACTAGGAAACAGACTGAGAAAGCAGAGAAAAAGTGTCTCCTGCAACCCGTTCCCTTGGTACAGGATGAACGAACGTCTCTCCACTTGCTCAGTTCTGAGAGATAAGTGTGTGTGAAAGCCGTCCTTCACCTAGCTTGTTGGGAACACAAAGTTTCTTTTCAGTTGCAAACTCCATTCCATACATATATATGGGGAGGTACTAGCTCCAACTCGGTTTTACAGTATAAATCTGCAGGAAATTCTAACCGGCACTAGGAAACAGACTGAGAAAGCAGAGAAAAAGTGTCTCCTGCAACCCGTTCCCTTGGTGCTAGATGAACGAACGTCTCTCCACTTGCTCAGTTCTGAGAGATAAGTGTGTGTGAAAGCCGTCCTTCACCTAGCTTGTTGGGAACACAAAGTTTCTTTTCAGTTGCAAACTCCATTCCATACATATATATGGGGAGGTACTAGCTCCAACTCTGTTTTACAGTGAAAACTGCAGGAACTTCAAAACGGCATTAGGAAACAAACTGAGAAAGCAGAGAAAAAGTGTCCCTACATCCCGTTCCCTTGGTCCTAGATGAACGAACGTCTCTACACTTGCTGAGTTCCGAGAGATATGTGTGTGTGTAAGCCTTCCTTAACCTAGCCTGTTGGGAACACAAAGTTTCTTTTTTGTTGCAAATCCCATTCCATAAATATATATGGGGATGTACTAGCTCCAACTCGGTTTTACAGTGAAAACTGTAGGAACTTCAAACCGGCACTAGGAAACAGACTGAGAAAGCAGAGAAAAAGTGTCTCCTGCATCCCGTTCCCTTGGTGCTAGATGAACGAACGTCTCTCCACTTGCTCAGTTCTGAGAGATAAGTGTGTGTGAAAGCAGTCCTTCACCTAGCTTGTTGGGAACACAAAGTTTCTTTTCAGTTGCAAACTCCATTCCATACATGTATATGGGGAAGTACGAGCTCCAACTCCGTTTTACAGTGAAAACTGCAGGAACTTCAAACCGGCACTAGGAAACAGACTGAGAAAGCAGAGAAATAGTGTCTCCTGCATCCCGTTCCCTTGGTGCTAGATGAACGAAAGTCTCTCCACTTGCTCAGTTCTGAGAGATAAGTGTGTGTGAAAGCAGTCCTTCACCTAGCTCGTTGGGAACACAAAGTTTCTTTTCAGTTGCAAACTCCATTCCATACATGTATAAGGGGAGGTACAAGCTCCAACTAGGTTTTACAGTGAAAACTGCAGGAACTTCAAACCGGCACTAGGAAACAGACTGAGAAAGCAGAGAAAAAGTGTCTCCTGCAACCCGTTCCCTTGGTGCTAGATGAACGAACGTCTCTCCACTTACTCAGTTCTGAGAGATAAGTGTGTGTGAAAGCCGTCCTTCACCTAGCTTGTTGGGAACACAAAGTTTCTTTTCAGTTGCAAACCCCATTCCATACATATATATGGGGAGGTACTAGCTCCAACTCGGTTTGACAGTGAAAACTGCAGGAACTTCAAACCGGCACTAGGAAAGAGACTGAAAAAGCCGAGAAAAAGTGTCTCCTGCATCCCGTTCCCTTGGTGCTAGATGAACGAACGTCTCTCCACTTGCCCAGTTCTGAGAGATAAGTGTGTGTGAAAGCCGTCCTTCACCTAGCTTGTTGGGAACACAAAGTTTCTTTTCAGTTGCAAACTCCATTCCATACATATATATGGGGAGGTACTAGCTCCAACTCGGTTTTACAGTGAAAACTGCAGGAACTTCAAACCGGCACTAGGAAACAGACTGAGAAAGCAGAGAAAAAGTGTCTCCTGCAACCCGTTCCCTTGGTGCTAGATGAACGAACGTCTCTCCACTTGCTCAGTTCTGAGAGATAAGTGTGTGTGAAAGCCGTCCTTCACCTAGCTTGTTGGGAACACAAAGTTTCTTTTCAGTTGCAAACTCCATTCCATACATATATATGGGGAGGTACTAGCTCCAACTCGGTTTTACAGTGAAAACTGCAGGAACTTCAAACCGGCACTAGGAAACAGACTGAGAAAGCAGAGAAAAAGTGTCTCCTGCAACCCGTTCCCTTGGTGCTAGATGAACGAACGTCTCTCCACTTGCTCAGTTCTGAGTGATAAGTGTGTGTGAAAGCCGTCCTTCACCTAGCTTGTTGGGAACACAAAGTTTCTTTTCAGTTGCAAACTCCATTCCATACATATATATGGGGAGGTACTAACTCCAACTCGGTTTTACAGTGAAAACTGCAGGAACTTCAAACCGGCACTAGGAAACAGACTGAGAAAGCAGAGAAAAAGTGTCTCCTGCAACTCGTTCCCTTGGTGCTAGATGAACGAACGTCTCTCCACTTGCTCAGTTCTGAGAGATAAGTGTGTGTGAAAGCCGTCCTTCACCTAGCTTGTTGGGAACACAAAGTTTCTTTTCAGTTGCAAACTCCATTCCATACATATATATGGGGAGGTACTAGCTCCAAATCGGTTTTTCAGTGAAAACTGCAGGAACTTCAAACCGGCACTAGGAAACAGACTGAGAAAGCAGAGAAAAAGTGTCTCCTGCAACCCGTTCCCTTGGTACAGGATGAACGAACGTCTCTCCACTTGCTCAGTTCTGAGAGATAAGTGTGTGTGAAAGCCGTCCTTCACCTAGCTTGTTGGGAACACAAAGTTTCTTTTCAGTTGCAAACTCCATTCCATACATATATATGGGGAGGTACTAGCTCCAACTCTGTTTTACAGTGAAAACTGCAGGAACTTCAAAACGGCATTAGGAAACAAACTGAGAAAGCTGAGAAAAAGTGTCCCTACATCCCGTTCCCTTGGTCCTAGATGAACGAACGTCTCTCCACTTGCTGAGTTCCGAGAGATATGTGTGTGTGTAAGCCTTCCTTAACCTAGCCTGTTGGGAACACAAAGTTTCTTTTTTGTTGCAAATCCCATTCCATAAATATATATGGGGATGTACTAGCTCCAACTCGGTTTTACAGTGAAAACTGTAGGAACTTCAAACCGGCACTAGGAAACAGACTGAGAAAGCAGAGAAAAATTGTCTCCTGCATCCCGTTCCCTTGGTGCTAGATGAACGAACGTCTCTCCACTTGCTCAGTTCTGAGAGATAAGTGTGTGTGAAAGCAGTCCTTCACCTAGCTTGTTGGGAACACAAAGTTTCTTTTCAGTTGCAAACTCCATTCCATACATGTATATCTGGAAGTACTAGCTCCAACTCCGTTTTACACTGAAAAATGCAGGAACTTCAAACCGGCACTAGGAAACAGACTGAGAAAGCCGAGAAAATGTGTCTCCTGCATCCCGTTCCCTTGGTGCTAGATGAACGAACGTCTCTGAACTTGCTCAGTTCTGAGAAATAAGTGTGTGTGAAAGCCGTCCTTCACCTAGCTTGTTGGGAACACAAAGTTTCTTTTCAGTTGCAAACTCCATTCCGTACATATATATGGGGAGGTACTAGCTCCAACTCGGTTTTACAGTGAAAACTGCAGGAACTTCAAACCGGCACTAGGAAACAGACTGAGAAAGCAGAGAAAAAGTGTCTCCTGCAACCCGTTCCCTTGGTGCTAGATGAACGAACGTCTCTCCACTTGCTCAGTTCTGAGAGATAAGTGTGTGTGAAAGCCGTCCTTCACCTAGCTTGTTGGGAACACAATGTTTCTTTTCAGTTGCAAACTCCATTCCATACATATATATGGGGAGGTACTAGCTCCAAATCGGTTTTTCAGTGAAACCTGCAGGAACTTCAAACCGGCACTAGGAAACAGACTGAGAAAGCAGAGAAAAAGTGTCTCCTGCAACCCGTTCCCTTTGTACAGGATGAACGAACGTCTCTCCACTTGCTCAGTTCTGAGAGATAAGTGTGTGTGAAAGCCGTACTTCACCTAGCTTGTTGGGAACACAAAGTTTCTTTTCAGTTGCAAACTCCATTCCATACATATATATGGGGAGGTACTAGCTCCAACTCGGTTTTACAGTATAAATATGCAGGAAATTCTAACAGGCACAAGGAAACAGACTGAGAAAGCAGAGAAAAATTGTCTCCTGCAACCCGTTCCCTTGGTGCTAGATGAACGAACGTCTCTCCACTTGCTCAGTTCTCAGAGATAAGTGTGTGTGAAAGCCGTCCTTCACCTAGCTTGTTGGGAACACAAAGTTTCTTTTCAGTTGCAAACTCCATTCCATACATATATATGGGGAGGTACTAGCTCCAACTCGGTTTTACAGTATAAATCTGCAGGAAATTCTAACCGGCACTAGGAAACAGACTGAGAAAGCAGAGAAAAAGTGTCTCCTGCAACCCGTTCCCTTTGTACAGGATGAACGAACGTCTCTCCACTTGCTCAGTTCTGAGAGATAAGTGTGTGTGAAAGCCGTCCTTCACCTAGCTTGTTGGGAACACAAAGTTTCTTTTCAGTTGCAAACTCCATTCCATACATATATATGGGGAGGTACTAGCTCCAACTCGGTTTTACAGTATAAATCTGCAGGAAATTCTAACCGGCACAAGGAAACAGACTGAGAAAGCAGAGAAAAAGTGTCTCCTGCAACCCGTTCCCTTGGTGCTAGATGAACGAACGTCTCTCCACTTGCTCAGTTCTCAGAGATAAGTGTGTGTGAAAGCCGTGCTTCACCTAGCTTTTTGGGAACACAAAGTTTCTTTTCAGTTGCAAACTCCATTCCATACATATATATGGGGAGGTACTAGCTCCAACTCTGTTTTACAGTGAAAACTGCAGGAACTTCAAAACGGCATTAGGAAACAAACTGAGAAAGCAGAGAAAAAGTGTCCCTATATCCCGTTCCCTTGGTCCTAGATGAACGAACGTCTCTCCACTTGCTGAGTTCCGAGAGATATGTGTGTGTGTAAGCCTTCCTTAACCTAGCCTGTTGGGAAAACAAAGTTTCTTTTTTGTTGCAAATCCCATTCCATAAATATATATGGGGATGTACTATCTCCAACTCGGTTTTACAGTGAAAACTGTAGGAATTTCAAAACGGCACTAGGAAACAGACTGAGAAAGCAGAGAAAAAGTGTCTCCTGCAACCCGTTCCCTTGGTGCTAGATGAACGAACGTCTCTCCACTTGCTCAGTTCTCAGAGATAAGTGTGTGTGAAAGCCGTCCTTCACCTAGCTTGTTGGGAACACAAAGTTTCTTTTCAGTTGCAAACTCCATTCCATACATATATATGGGGAGGTACTAGCTCCAACTCGGTTTTACAGTATAAATCTGCAGGAAATTCTAACCGGCACTAGGAAACAGACTGAGAAAGCAGAGAAAAAGTGTCTCCTGCAACCCGTTCCCTTTGTACAGGATGAACGAACGTCTCTCCACTTGCTCAGTTCTGAGAGATAAGTGTGTGTGAAAGCCGTCCTTCACCTAGCTTGTTGGGAACACAAAGTTTCTTTTCAGTTGCAAACTCCATTCCATACATATATATGGGGAGGTACTAGCTCCAACTCGGTTTTACAGTATAATCTGCAGGAAATTCTAACCGGCACAAGGAAACAGACTGAGAAAGCAGAGAAAAAGTGTCTCCTGCAACCCGTTCCCTTGGTGCTAGATGAACGAACGTCTCTCCACTTGCTCAGTTCTCAGAGATAAGTGTGTGTGAAAGCCGTTCTTCTCCTAGCTTTTTGGGAACACAAAGTTTCTTTTCAGTTGCAAACTCCATTCCATACATATATATGGGGATGTACTAGCTCCAACTCTGTTTTACAGTGAAAACTGCAGGAACTTCAAAACGGCATTAGGAAACAACCTGAGAAAGCAGAGAAAAAGTGTCCCTACATCCCGTTCCCTTGGTCCTAGATGAACGAACGTCTCTCCACTTGCTGAGTTCCGAGAGATATGTGTGTGTGTAAGCCTTCCTTAACCTAGCCTGTTGGGAACACAAAGTTTCTTTTTTGTTGCAAATCCCATTCCATAAATATATATGGGGATGTACTATCTCCAACTCGGTTTTACAGTGAACTGTAGGAATTTCAAAACGGCACTAGGAAACAGACTGAGAAAGCAGAGAAAAAGTGTCTCCTGCATCCCGTTCCCTTGGTGCTAGATGAACGAACGTCTCTCCATTTGCTCAGTTCTGAGAGATAAGTGTGTGTGAAAGCAGTCCTTCACCTATCTTGTTGGGAACACAAAGTTTCTTTTCAGTTGCAAACTCCATTCCATACATATATATGGGGAGGTACTAGCTCCAACTCGGTTTTACAGTGAAAACTGCAGGAACTTCAAACCGGCACTAGGAAACAGACTGAGAAAGCCGAGAAAAAGTGTCTCCTGCATCCCGTTCCCTTGGTGCTAGATGAACGAACGTCTCTGAACTTGCTCAGTTCTGAGAAATAAGTGTGTGTGAAAGCCGTCCTTCACCTAGCTTGTTGGGAACACAAAGTTTCTTTTCAGTTGCAAACTCCATTCCATACATATATATGGGGAGGTACTAGCTCCAACTCGGTTTTACAGTGAAAACTGCAGGAACTTCAAACCGGCACTAGGAAACAGACTGAGAAAGCAGAGAAAAAGTGTCTCCTGCAACCCGTTCCCTTGGTGCTACATGAACGAACGTCTCTCCACTTGCTCAGTTCTGAGAGATAAGTGTGTGTGAAAGCCGTCCTTCACCTAGCTTGTTGGGAAGACAATGTTTCTTTTCAGTTGCAAACTCCATTCCATACATATATATGGGGAGGTACTAGCTCCAAATCGGTTTTTCAGTGAAAACTGCAGGAACTTCAAACCGGCACTAGGAAACAGACTGAGAAAGCAGAGAAAAAGTGTCTCCTGCAACCCGTTCCCTTTGTACAGGATGAACGAACGTCTCTCCACTTGCTCAGTTCTGAGAGATAAGTGTGTGTGAAAGCCGTCCTTCACCTAGCTTGTTGGGAACACAAAGTTTCTTTTCAGTTGCAAACTCCATTCCATACATATATATGGGGAGGTACTAGCTACAACTCGGTTTTACAGTATAAATCTGCAGGAAATTCTAACCGGCACAAGGAAACAGACTGAGAAAGCAGAGAAAAAGTGTCTCCTGCAACCCGTTCCCTTGGTGCTAGATGAACGAACGTCTCTCCACTTGCTCAGTTCTCAGAGATAAGTGTGTGTGAAAGCCGTCCTTCACCTAGCTTGTTGGGAACACAAAGTTTCTTTTCAGTTGCAAACTCCATTCCATACATATATATGGGGAGGTACTAGCTCCAACTCGGTTTTACAGTATAAATCTGCAGGAAATTCTAACCGGCACTAGGAAACAGACTGAGAAAGCAGAGAAAAAGTGTCTCCTGCAACCCGTTCCCTTTGTACAGGATGAACGAACGTCTCTCCACTTGCTCAGTTCTGAGAGATAAGTGTGTGTGAAAGCCGTCCTTCACCTAGCTTGTTGGGAACACAAAGTTTCTTTTCAGTTGCAAACTCCATTCCATACATATATATGGGGAGGTACTAGCTCCAACTCGGTTTTACAGTATAAATCTGCAGGAAATTCTAACCGGCACAAGGAAACAGACTGAGAAAGCAGAGAAAAAGTGTCTCCTGCAACCCGTTCCCTTGGTGCTAGATGAACGAACGTCTCTCCACTTGCTCAGTTCTCAGAGATAAATGTGTGTGAAAGCCGTTCTTCACCTAGCTTTTTGGGAACACAAAGTTTCTTTTCAGTTGCAAACTCCATTCCATACATATATATGGTGAGGTACTAGCTCCAACTCTGTTTTACAGTTAAAACTGCAGGAACTTCAAAACGGCATTAGGAAACAAACTGAGAAAGCAGAGAAAAAGTGTCCCTACATCCCGTTCCCTTGGTCCTAGATGAACGAACGTCTCTCCACTTGCTGAGTTCCGAGAGATATGTGTGTGTGTAAGCCTTCCTTAACCTAGCCTGTTGGGAACACAAAGTTTCTTTTTTGTTGCAAATCCCATTCCATAAATATATATGGGGATGTACTATCTCCAACTCGGTTTTACAGTGAAAACTGTAGGAATTTCAAAACGGCACTAGGAAACAGACTGAGAAAGCAGAGAAAAAGTGTCTCCTGCAACCCGTTCCCTTGGTGCTAGATGAACGAACGTCTCTCCACTTGCTCAGTTCTCAGAGATAAGTGTGTGTGAAAGCCGTCCTTCACCTAGCTTGTTGGGAACACAAAGTTTCTTTTCAGTTGCAAACTCCATTCCATACATATATATGGGGAGGTACTAGCTCCAACTCGGTTTTACAGTATAAATCTGCAGGAAATTCTAACCGGCACTAGGAAACAGACTGAGAAAGCAGAGAAAAAGTGTCTCCTGCAACCCGTTCCCTTTGTACAGGATGAACGAACGTCTCTCCACTTGCTCAGTTCTGAGAGATAAGTGTGTGTGAAAGCCGTCCTTCACCTAGCTTGTTGGGAACACAAAGTTTCTTTTCAGTTGCAAACTCCATTCCATACATATATATGGGGAGGTACTAGCTCCAACTCGGTTTTACAGTATAAATCTGCAGGAAATTCTAACCGGCACAAGGAAACAGACTGAGAAAGCAGAGAAAAAGTGTCTCCTGCAATCCGTTCCCTTGGTGCTAGATGAACGAACGTCTCTCCACTTGCTCAGTTCTGAGAGATAAGTGTGTGTGAAAGCCGTTCTTCACCTAGCTTTTTGGGAACACAAAGTTTCTTTTCAGTTGCAAACTCCATTCCATACATATATATGGGGAGGTACTAGCTCCAACTCTGTTTTACAGTGAAAACTGCAGGAACTTCAAAACGGCATTAGGAAACATACTGAGAAAGCATAGAATAAGTGTCCCTACATCCCGTTCCCTTTGTCCTAGATGAACGAACGTCTCTCCACTTGCTGAGTTCCGAGAGATATGTATGTGTGTAAGCCTTCCTTAACCTAGCCTGTTGGGAACACAAAGTTTCTTTTTTGTTGCAAATCCCATTCCATAAATATATATGGGGATGTACTATCTCCAACTCGGTTTTACAGTGAACTGTAGGAATTTCAAAACGGCACTAGGAAACAGACTGAGAAAGCAGAGAAAAAGTGTCTCCTGCATCCCGTTCCCTTGGTGCTAGATGAACGAACGTCTCTCCATTTGCTCAGTTCTGAGAGATAAGTGTGTGTGAAAGCAGTCCTTCACCTATCTTGTTGGGAACACAAAGTTTCTTTTCAGTTGCAAACTCCATTCCATACATATATATGGGGAGGTACTAGCTCCAACTCGGTTTTACAGTGAAAACTGCAGGAACTTCAAACCGGCACTAGGAAACAGACTGAGAAAGCCGAGAAAAAGTGTCTCCTGCATCCCGTTCCCTTGGTGCTAGATGAACGAACGTCTCTGAACTTGCTCAGTTCTGAGAAATAAGTGTGTGTGAAAGCCGTCCTTCACCTAGCTTGTTGGGAACACAAAGTTTCTTTTCAGTTGCAAACTCCATTCCATACATATATATGGGGAGGTACTAGCTCCAACTCGGTTTTACAGTGAAAACTGCAGGAACTTCAAACCGGCACTAGGAAACAGACTGAGAAAGCAGAGAAAAAGTGTCTCCTGCAACCCGTTCCCTTGGTGCTAGATGAACGAACGTCTCTCCACTTGCTCAGTTCTGAGAGATAAGTGTGTGTGAAAGCCGTCCTTCACCTAGCTTGTTGGGAAGACAATGTTTCTTTTCAGTTGCAAACTCCATTCCATACATATATATGGGGAGGTACTAGCTCCAAATCGGTTTTTCAGTGAAAACTGCAGGAACTTCAAACCGGCACTAGGAAACAGACTGAGAAAGCAGAGAAAAAGTGTCTCCTGCAACCCGTTCCCTTTGTACAGGATGAACGAACGTCTCTCCACTTGCTCAGTTCTGAGAGATAAGTGTGTGTGAAAGCCGTCCTTCACCTAGCTTGTTGGGAACACAAAGTTTCTTTTCAGTTGCAAACTCCATTCCATACATATATATGGGGAGGTACTAGCTACAACTCGGTTTTACAGTATAAATCTGCAGGAAATTCTAACCGGCACAAGGAAACAGACTGAGAAAGCAGAGAAAAAGTGTCTCCTGCAACCCGTTCCCTTGGTGCTAGATGAACGAACGTCTCTCCACTTGCTCAGTTCTCAGAGATAAGTGTGTGTGAAAGCCGTCCTTCACCTAGCTTGTTGGGAACACAAAGTTTCTTTTCAGTTGCAAACTCCATTCCATACATATATATGGGGAGGTACTAGCTCCAACTCGGTTTTACAGTATAAATCTGCAGGAAATTCTAACCGGCACTAGGAAACAGACTGAGAAAGCAGAGAAAAAGTGTCTCCTGCAACCCGTTCCCTTTGTACAGGATGAACGAACGTCTCTCCACTTGCTCAGTTCTGAGAGATAAGTGTGTGTGAAAGCCGTCCTTCACCTAGCTTGTTGGGAACACAAAGTTTCTTTTCAGTTGCAAACTCCATTCCATACATATATATGGGGAGGTACTAGCTCCAACTCGGTTTTACAGTATAAATCTGCAGGAAATTCTAACCGGCACAAGGAAACAGACTGAGAAAGCAGAGAAAAAGTGTCTCCTGCAACCCGTTCCCTTGGTGCTAGATGAACGAACGTCTCTCCACTTGCTCAGTTCTCAGAGATAAATGTGTGTGAAAGCCGTTCTTCACCTAGCTTTTTGGGAACACAAAGTTTCTTTTCAGTTGCAAACTCCATTCCATACATATATATGGTGAGGTACTAGCTCCAACTCTGTTTTACAGTTAAAACTGCAGGAACTTCAAAACGGCATTAGGAAACAAACTGAGAAAGCAGAGAAAAAGTGTCCCTACATCCCGTTCCCTTGGTCCTAGATGAACGAACGTCTCTCCACTTGCTGAGTTCCGAGAGATATGTGTGTGTGTAAGCCTTCCTTAACCTAGCCTGTTGGGAACACAAAGTTTCTTTTTTGTTGCAAATCCCATTCCATAAATATATATGGGGATGTACTATCTCCAACTCGGTTTTACAGTGAAAACTGTAGGAATTTCAAAACGGCACTAGGAAACAGACTGAGAAAGCAGAGAAAAAGTGTCTCCTGCAACCCGTTCCCTTGGTGCTAGATGAACGAACGTCTCTCCACTTGCTCAGTTCTCAGAGATAAGTGTGTGTGAAAGCCGTCCTTCACCTAGCTTGTTGGGAACACAAAGTTTCTTTTCAGTTGCAAACTCCATTCCATACATATATATGGGGAGGTACTAGCTCCAACTCGGTTTTACAGTATAAATCTGCAGGAAATTCTAACCGGCACTAGGAAACAGACTGAGAAAGCAGAGAAAAAGTGTCTCCTGCAACCCGTTCCCTTTGTACAGGATGAACGAACGTCTCTCCACTTGCTCAGTTCTGAGAGATAAGTGTGTGTGAAAGCCGTCCTTCACCTAGCTTGTTGGGAACACAAAGTTTCTTTTCAGTTGCAAACTCCATTCCATACATATATATGGGGAGGTACTAGCTCCAACTCGGTTTTACAGTATAAATCTGCAGGAAATTCTAACCGGCACAAGGAAACAGACTGAGAAAGCAGAGAAAAAGTGTCTCCTGCAATCCGTTCCCTTGGTGCTAGATGAACGAACGTCTCTCCACTTGCTCAGTTCTGAGAGATAAGTGTGTGTGAAAGCCGTTCTTCACCTAGCTTTTTGGGAACACAAAGTTTCTTTTCAGTTGCAAACTCCATTCCATACATATATATGGGGAGGTACTAGCTCCAACTCTGTTTTACAGTGAAAACTGCAGGAACTTCAAAACGGCATTAGGAAACATACTGAGAAAGCATAGAATAAGTGTCCCTACATCCCGTTCCCTTTGTCCTAGATGAACGAACGTCTCTCCACTTGCTGAGTTCCGAGAGATATGTGTGTGTGTAAGCCTTCCTTAACCTAGCCTGTTGGGAACACAAAGTTTCTTTTTTGTTGCAAATCCCATTCCATAAATATATATGGGGATGTACTATCTCCAACTCGGTTTTACAGTGAAAACTGTAGGAATTTCAAAACGGCACTAGGAAACAGACTGAGAATGCAGAGAAAAAGTGTCTCCTGCATCCCGTTCCATTGGTGCTAGATGAACGAACGTCTCTCCACTTGCTCAGTTCTGAGAGATAAGTGTGTGTGAAAGCAGTCCTTCAACTATCTTGTTGGGAACACAAAGTTTCTTTTCAGTTGCAAACTAAATTCCATACATGTATATGGGGAAGTACTAGCTCCAACTCCGTTTTACAGTGAAAACTGCAGGAACTTCAAACCGGCACTAGGAAACAGACTGAGAAAGCAGAGAAATAGTGTCTCCTGCATCCCGTTCCCTTGGTGCTAGATGAACGAACGTCTCTCCACTTGCTCAGTTCTGAGAGATAAGTGTGTGTGAAAGCAGCCCTTCACCTAACTCGTTGGGAACCCAAAGTTTCTTTTCAGTTGCAAACTCCATTCCATACATATATATGGGGAGGTACTAGCTCCAACTCGGTTTTACAGTATAAATCTGCAGGAAATTCTAACCGGCACAAGGAAACAGACTGAGAAAGCAGAGAAAAAGTGTCTCCTGCAACCCGTTCCCTTGGTGCTAGATGAACGAACGTCTCTCCACTTGCTCAGTTCTCAGAGATAAGTGTGTGTGAAAGCCGTCCTTCACCTAGCTTGTTGGGAAAACAAAGTTTCTTTTTTGTTGCAAACACCATTCCATACATATATATGGGGATGTACTAGCTCCAAACCGGTTTTACAGTGAAAACTGCAGGAACTTCAAACCGGCACTAGGAAACAGACTGAGAAAGCAGAGAAAAAGTGTCTCCTGCAACCCGTTCCCTTGGTGCTAGATGAACGAACGTCTCTCCACTTACTCAGTTCTGAGAGATAAGTGTGTGTGAAAGCCGTCCTTCACCTAGCTTGTTGGGAACACAAAGTTTCTTTTCAGTTGCAAACTCCATTCCATACATATATATGGGGAGGTACTAGCTCCAACTCGGTTTTACAGTGAAAACTGCAGGAACTTCAAACCGGCACTAGGAAACAGACTGAGAAATCAGAGAAAAAGTGTCTCCTGCATCCCGTTCCCTTGGTGCTAGATGAACGAACGTCTCTCCACTTGCTCAGTTCTGAGAGATAAGTGTGTGTGAAAGCCGTCCTTCACCTAGCTTGTTGGGAACACAAAGTTTCTTTTCAGTTGCAAACTCCATTCCATACATATATATGGGGAGGTACTAGCTCCAACTCGGTTTTACAGTGAAAACTGCAAGAACTTCAAACCGGCACTAGGAAACAGACTGAGAAAGCAGAGAAAAAGTGTCTCCTGCAAACCGTTCCCTTGGTGCTAGATGAACGAACGTCTCTCCACTTGCTCAGTTCTGAGAGATAAGTGTGTGTGAAAGCCGTCCTTCACCTAGCTTGTTGGGAACACAAAGTTTCTTTTCAGTTGCAAACTCCATTCCATACATATATATGGGGAGGTACTAGCTCCAACTCGGTTTTACAGTGAAAACTGCAGGAACTTCAAACCGGCACTAGGAAACAGACTGAGAAAGCAGAGAAAAAGTGTCTCCTGCAACCCGTTCCCTTGGTGCTAGATGAACGAACGTCTCTCCACTTGCTCAGTTCTGAGAGATAAGTGTGTGTGAAAGCCGTCCTTCACCTAGCTTGTTGGGAACACAAAGTTTCTTTTCAGTTGCAAACTCCATTCCATACATATATATGGGGAGGTACTAGCTCCAAATCGGTTTTTCAGTGAAAACTGCAGGAACTTCAAACCGGCACTAGGAAACAGACTGAGAAAGCAGAGAAAAAGTGTCTCCTGCAACCCGTTCCCTTGGTACAGGATGAACGAACGTCTCTCCACTTGCTCAGTTCTGAGAGATAAGTGTGTGTGAAAGCCGTCCTTCACCTAGCTTTTTGGGAACACAATGTTTCTTTTCAGTTGCAAACTCCATTGCACACATATATATGGGTAGGTACTAGCTCCAACTCGGTTTTACAGTGAAAACTGCAGGAACTTCAAACCGGCACTAGGAAACAGACTGAGAAAGCAGAGAAAAACTGTCTCCTGCAACCCGTTCCCTTGGTGCTAAATGAACGAACGTCTCTACACTTGCTCAGTTCTGAGAGATAAGTGTGTGTGAAAGCCGTCCTTCACCTAGCTTGTTGCTAACACAAAGTTTCTTTTCAGTTGCAAACTCCATTCCATACATATATATGGGGAGGTACTAGCTCCAACTCGGTTTTACAGTGAAAACTGCAGGAACTTTAAACCGGCACTAGGAAACAGAATGAGAAAGCCGAGAAAAAGTGTCTCCTGCAACCCGTTCCCTTGGTGCTAGATGAACGAACGTCTCTCCACTTGCTCAGTTCTGAGAGATAAGTGTGTGTGAAAGCCGTCCTTCACCTAGCTTGTTGGGAATACAAAGTTTCTTTTTTGTTGCAAACCCCATTCCATACATATATATGGGGATGTACTAGCTCCAAACCGGTTTTACAGTGAAAACTGCAGGAACTTCAAACCGGCACTAGGAAACAGACTGAGAAAGCAGAGAAAAAGTGTCTCCTGCAACCCGTTCCCTTGGTGCTAGATGAACGAAAGTCTCTCCACTTACTCAGTTCTGAGAGATAAGTGTGTGTGGAAGCCGTCCTTCAACTAGCTTGTTGGGAACACAAAGTTTCTTTTCAGTTGCAAACTCCAATCCATACATATATATGGGGAGGTACTAGCTCCAACTCGGTTTTACAGTGAAAACTGCAGGAACTTCAAACCGGCACTAGGAAATAGACTGAGAAATCAGAGAAAAAGTGTCTCCTGCATCCCGTTCCCTTGGTGCTAGATGAACGAACGTCTCTCCACTTGCTCAGTTCTGAGAGATAAGTGTGTGTGAAAGCCGTCCTTCACCTAGCTTGTTGGGAACACAAAGTTTCTTTTCAGTTGCAAACTCCATTCCATACATATATATGGGGAGGTACTAGCTCCAACTCGGTTTTACAGTGAAAACTGCAGGAACTTCAAACCGGCACTAGGAAACAGACTGAGAAAGCAGAGAAAAAGTGTCTCCTGCAACCCGTTCCCTTGGTGCTAGATGAACGAACGTCTCTCCACTTACTCAGTTCTGAATGATAAGTGTGTGTGAAAGCCGTCCTTCACCTAGCTTGTTGGGAACACAAAGTTTCTTTTCAGTTGCAAACTCCATTCCATACATATATATGGGGAGGTACTAACTCCAACTCGGTTTTACAGTGAAAACTGCAGGAACTTCAAACCGGCACTAGGAAACAGACTGAGAAAGCAGAGAAAAAGTGTCTCCTGCATCCCGTTCCCTTGGTGCTAGATGAACGAACGTCTCTCCACTTGCTCAGTTCTGAGAGATAAGTGTGTGTGAAAGCCGTCCTTCACCTAACTTGTTGGGAACACAAAGTTTCTTTTCAGTTGCAAACTCCATTCCATACATATATATGGGGAGGTACTAGCTCCAAATCGGTTTTTCAGTGAAAACTGCAGGAAATTCAAACCGGCACTAGGAAACAGACTGAGAAAGCAGAGAAAAAGTGTCTCCTGCAACCCGTTCCCTTGGTACAGGATGAACGAACGTCTCTCCACTTGCTCAGTTCTGAGAGATAAGTGTGTGTGAAAGCCGTCCTTCACCTAGCTTGTTGGGAACACAAAGTTTCTTTTCAGTTGCAAACTCCATTCCATACATATATATGGGGAGGTACTAGCTCCAACTCGGTTTTACAGTATAAATCTGCAGGAAATTCTAACCGGCACTAGGAAACAGACTGAGAAAGCAGAGAAAAAGTGTCTCCTGCAACCCGTTCCCTTGGTGCTAGATGAACGAACGTCTCTCCACTTGCTCAGTTCTGAGAGATAAGTGTGTGTGAAAGCCGTCCTTCACCTAGCTTGTTGGGAACACAAAGTTTCTTTTCAGTTGCAAACTCCATTCCATACATATATATGGGGAGGTACTAGCTCCAACTCTGTTTTACAGTGAAAACTGCAGGAACTTCAAAACGGCATTAGGAAACAAACTGAGAAAGCAGAGAAAAAGTGTCCCTACATCCCGTTCCCTTGGTCCTAGATGAACGAACGTCTCTACACTTGCTGAGTTCCGAGAGATATGTGTGTGTGTAAGCCTTCCTTAACCTAGCCTGTTGGGAACACAAAGTTTCTTTTTTGTTGCAAATCCCATTCCATAAATATATATGGGGATGTACTAGCTCCAACTCGGTTTTACAGTGAAAACTGTAGGAACTTCAAACCGGCACTAGGAAACAGACTGAGAAAGCAGAGAAAAAGTGTCTCCTGCATCCCGTTCCCTTGGTGCTAGATGAACGAACGTCTCTCCACTTGCTCAGTTCTGAGAGATAAGTGTGTGTGAAAGCAGTCCTTCACCTAGCTTGTTGGGAACACAAAGTTTCTTTTCAGTTGCAAACTCCATTCCATACATGTATATGGGGAAGTACGAGCTCCAACTCCGTTTTACAGTGAAAACTGCAGGAACTTCAAACCGGCACTAGGAAACAGACTGAGAAAGCAGAGAAATAGTGTCTCCTGCATCCCGTTCCCTTGGTGCTAGATGAACGAAAGTCTCTCCACTTGCTCAGTTCTGAGAGATAAGTGTGTGTGAAAGCAGTCCTTCACCTAGCTCGTTGGGAACACAAAGTTTCTTTTCAGTTGCAAACTCCATTCCATACATGTATAAGGGGAGGTACAAGCTCCAACTAGGTTTTACAGTGAAAACTGCAGGAACTTCAAACCGGCACTAGGAAACAGACTGAGAAAGCAGAGAAAAAGTGTCTCCTGCAACCCGTTCCCTTGGTGCTAGATGAACGAACGTCTCTCCACTTACTCAGTTCTGAGAGATAAGTGTGTGTGAAAGCCGTCCTTCACCTAGCTTGTTGGGAACACAAAGTTTCTTTTCAGTTGCAAACCCCATTCCATACATATATATGGGGAGGTACTAGCTCCAACTCGGTTTGACAGTGAAAACTGCAGGAACTTCAAACCGGCACTAGGAAAGAGACTGAAAAAGCCGAGAAAAAGTGTCTCCTGCATCCCGTTCCCTTGGTGCTAGATGAACGAACGTCTCTCCACTTGCCCAGTTCTGAGAGATAAGTGTGTGTGAAAGCCGTCCTTCACCTAGCTTGTTGGGAACACAAAGTTTCTTTTCAGTTGCAAACTCCATTCCATACATATATATGGGGAGGTACTAGCTCCAACTCGGTTTTACAGTGAAAACTGCAGGAACTTCAAACCGGCACTAGGAAACAGACTGAGAAAGCAGAGAAAAAGTGTCTCCTGCAACCCGTTCCCTTGGTGCTAGATGAACGAACGTCTCTCCACTTGCTCAGTTCTGAGAGATAAGTGTGTGTGAAAGCCGTCCTTCACCTAGCTTGTTGGGAACACAAAGTTTCTTTTCAGTTGCAAACTCCATTCCATACATATATATGGGGAGGTACTAGCTCCAACTCGGTTTTACAGTGAAAACTGCAGGAACTTCAAACCGGCACTAGGAAACAGACTGAGAAAGCAGAGAAAAAGTGTCTCCTGCAACCCGTTCCCTTGGTGCTAGATGAACGAACGTCTCTCCACTTGCTCAGTTCTGAGTGATAAGTGTGTGTGAAAGCCGTCCTTCACCTAGCTTGTTGGGAACACAAAGTTTCTTTTCAGTTGCAAACTCCATTCCATACATATATATGGGGAGGTACTAACTCCAACTCGGTTTTACAGTGAAAACTGCAGGAACTTCAAACCGGCACTAGGAAACAGACTGAGAAAGCAGAGAAAAAGTGTCTCCTGCAACTCGTTCCCTTGGTGCTAGATGAACGAACGTCTCTCCACTTGCTCAGTTCTGAGAGATAAGTGTGTGTGAAAGCCGTCCTTCACCTAGCTTGTTGGGAACACAAAGTTTCTTTTCAGTTGCAAACTCCATTCCATACATATATATGGGGAGGTACTAGCTCCAAATCGGTTTTTCAGTGAAAACTGCAGGAACTTCAAACCGGCACTAGGAAACAGACTGAGAAAGCAGAGAAAAAGTGTCTCCTGCAACCCGTTCCCTTGGTACAGGATGAACGAACGTCTCTCCACTTGCTCAGTTCTGAGAGATAAGTGTGTGTGAAAGCCGTCCTTCACCTAGCTTGTTGGGAACACAAAGTTTCTTTTCAGTTGCAAACTCCATTCCATACATATATATGGGGAGGTACTAGCTCCAACTCTGTTTTACAGTGAAAACTGCAGGAACTTCAAAACGGCATTAGGAAACAAATTGAGAAAGCTGAGAAAAAGTGTCCCTACATCCCGTTCCCTTGGTCCTAGATGAACGAACGTCTCTCCACTTGCTGAGTTCCGAGAGATATGTGTGTGTGTAAGCCTTCCTTAACCTAGCCTGTTGGGAACACAAAGTTTCTTTTTTGTTGCAAATCCCATTCCATAAATATATATGGGGATGTACTAGCTCCAACTCGGTTTTACAGTGAAAACTGTAGGAACTTCAAACCGGCACTAGGAAACAGACTGAGAAAGCAGAGAAAAAGTGTCTCCTGCATCCCGTTCCCTTGGTGCTAGATGAACGAACGTCTCTCCACTTGCTCAGTTCTGAGAGATAAGTGTGTGTGAAAGCAGTCCTTCACCTAGCTTGTTGGGAACACAAAGTTTCTTTTCAGTTGCAAACTCCATTCCATACATGTATATCTGGAAGTACTAGCTCCAACTCCGTTTTACACTGAAAAATGCAGGAACTTCAAACCGGCACTAGTAAACAGACTGAGAAAGCCGAGAAAATGTGTCTCCTGCATCCCGTTCCCTTGGTGCTAGATGAACGAACGTCTCTGAACTTGCTCAGTTCTGAGAAATAAGTGTGTGTGAAAGCCGTCCTTCACCTAGCTTGTTGGGAACACAAAGTTTCTTTTCAGTTGCAAACTCCATTCCGTACATATATATGGGGAGGTACTAGCTCCAACTCGGTTTTACAGTGAAAACTGCAGGAACTTCAAACCGGCACTAGGAAACAGACTGAGAAAGCAGAGAAAAAGTGTCTCCTGCAACCCGTTCCCTTGGTGCTAGATGAACGAACGTCTCTCCACTTGCTCAGTTCTGAGAGATAAGTGTGTGTGAAAGCCGTCCTTCACCTAGCTTGTTGGGAACACAATGTTTCTTTTCAGTTGCAAACTCCATTCCATACATATATATGGGGAGGTACTAGCTCCAAATCGGTTTTTCAGTGAAACCTGCAGGAACTTCAAACCGGCACTAGGAAACAGACTGAGAAAGCAGAGAAAAAGTGTCTCCTGCAACCCGTTCCCTTTGTACAGGATGAACGAACGTCTCTCCACTTGCTCAGTTCTGAGAGATAAGTGTGTGTGAAAGCCGTACTTCACCTAGCTTGTTGGGAACACAAAGTTTCTTTTCAGTTGCAAACTCCATTCCATACATATATATGGGGAGGTACTAGCTCCAACTCGGTTTTACAGTATAAATATGCAGGAAATTCTAACAGGCACAAGGAAACAGACTGAGAAAGCAGAGAAAAATTGTCTCCTGCAACCCGTTCCCTTGGTGCTAGATGAACGAACGTCTCTCCACTTGCTCAGTTCTCAGAGATAAGTGTGTGTGAAAGCCGTCCTTCACCTAGCTTGTTGGGAACACAAAGTTTCTTTTCAGTTGCAAACTCCATTCCATACATATATATGGGGAGGTACTAGCTCCAACTCGGTTTTACAGTATAAATCTGCAGGAAATTCTAACCGGCACTAGGAAACAGACTGAGAAATCAGAGAAAAAGTGTCTCCTGCAACCCGTTCCCTTTGTACAGGATGAACGAACGTCTCTCCACTTGCTCAGTTCTGAGAGATAAGTGTGTGTGAAAGCCGTCCTTCACCTAGCTTGTTGGGAACACAAAGTTTCTTTTCAGTTGCAAACTCCATTCCATACATATATATGGGGAGGTACTAGCTCCAACTCGGTTTTACAGTATAAATCTGCAGGAAATTCTAACCGGCACAAGGAAACAGACTGAGAAAGCAGAGAAAAAGTGTCTCCTGCAACCCGTTCCCTTGGTGCTAGATGAACGAACGTCTCTCCACTTGCTCAGTTCTCAGAGATAAGTGTGTGTGAAAGCCGTTCTTCACCTAGCTTTTTGGGAACACAAAGTTTCTTTTCAGTTGCAAACTCCATTCCATACATATATATGGGGAGGTACTAGCTCCAACTCTGTTTTACAGTGAAAACTGCAGGAACTTCAAAACGGCATTAGGAAACAAACTGAGAAAGCAGAGAAAAAGTGTCCCTATATCCCGTTCCCTTGGTCCTAGATGAACGAACGTCTCTCCACTTGCTGAGTTCCGAGAGATATGTGTGTGTGTAAGCCTTCCTTAACCTAGCCTGTTGGGAAAACAAAGTTTCTTTTTTGTTGCAAATCCCATTCCATAAATATATATGGGGATGTACTATCTCCAACTCGGTTTTACAGTGAAAACTGTAGGAATTTCAAAACGGCACTAGGAAACAGACTGAGAAAGCAGAGAAAAAGTGTCTCCTGCAACCCGTTCCCTTGGTGCTAGATGAACGAACGTCTCTCCACTTGCTCAGTTCTCAGAGATAAGTGTGTGTGAAAGCCGTCCTTCACCTAGCTTGTTGGGAACACAAAGTTTCTTTTCAGTTGCAAACTCCATTCCATACATATATATGGGGAGGTACTAGCTCCAACTCGGTTTTACAGTATAAATCTGCAGGAAATTCTAACCGGCACTAGGAAACAGACTGAGAAAGCAGAGAAAAAGTGTCTCCTGCAACCCGTTCCCTTTGTACAGGATGAACGAACGTCTCTCCACTTGCTCAGTTCTGAGAGATAAGTGTGTGTGAAAGCCGTCCTTCACCTAGCTTGTTGGGAACACAAAGTTTCTTTTCAGTTGCAAACTCCATTCCATACATATATATGGGGAGGTACTAGCTCCAACTCGGTTTTACAGTATAATCTGCAGGAAATTCTAACCGGCACAAGGAAACAGACTGAGAAAGCAGAGAAAAAGTGTCTCCTGCAACCCGTTCCCTTGGTGCTAGATGAACGAACGTCTCTCCACTTGCTCAGTTCTCAGAGATAAGTGTGTGTGAAAGCCGTTCTTCTCCTAGCTTTTTGGGAACACAAAGTTTCTTTTCAGTTGCAAACTCCATTCCATACATATATATGGGGATGTACTAGCTCCAACTCTGTTTTACAGTGAAAACTGCAGGAACTTCAAAACGGCATTAGGAAACAACCTGAGAAAGCAGAGAAAAAGTGTCCCTACATCCCGTTCCCTTGGTCCTAGATGAACGAACGTCTCTCCACTTGCTGAGTTCCGAGAGATATGTGTGTGTGTAAGCCTTCCTTAACCTAGCCTGTTGGGAACACAAAGTTTCTTTTTTGTTGCAAATCCCATTCCATAAATATATATGGGGATGTACTATCTCCAACTCGGTTTTACAGTGAACTGTAGGAATTTCAAAACGGCACTAGGAAACAGACTGAGAAAGCAGAGAAAAAGTGTCTCCTGCATCCCGTTCCCTTGGTGCTAGATGAACGAACGTCTCTCCATTTGCTCAGTTCTGAGAGATAAGTGTGTGTGAAAGCAGTCCTTCACCTATCTTGTTGGGAACACAAAGTTTCTTTTCAGTTGCAAACTCCATTCCATACATATATATGGGGAGGTACTAGCTCCAACTCGGTTTTACAGTGAAAACTGCAGGAACTTCAAACCGGCACTAGGAAACAGACTGAGAAAGCCGAGAAAAAGTGTCTCCTGCATCCCGTTCCCTTGGTGCTAGATGAACGAACGTCTCTGAACTTGCTCAGTTCTGAGAAATAAGTGTGTGTGAAAGCCGTCCTTCACCTAGCTTGTTGGGAACACAAAGTTTCTTTTCAGTTGCAAACTCCATTCCATACATATATATGGGGAGGTACTAGCTCCAACTCGGTTTTACAGTGAAAACTGCAGGAACTTCAAACCGGCACTAGGAAACAGACTGAGAAAGCAGAGAAAAAGTGTCTCCTGCAACCCGTTCCCTTGGTGCTAGATGAACGAACGTCTCTCCACTTGCTCAGTTCTGAGAGATAAGTGTGTGTGAAAGCCGTCCTTCACCTAGCTTGTTGGGAAGACAATGTTTCTTTTCAGTTGCAAACTCCATTCCATACATATATATGGGGAGGTACTAGCTCCAAATCGGTTTTTCAGTGAAAACTGCAGGAACTTCAAACCGGCACTAGGAAACAGACTGAGAAAGCAGAGAAAAAGTGTCTCCTGCAACCCGTTCCCTTTGTACAGGATGAACGAACGTCTCTCCACTTGCTCAGTTCTGAGAGATAAGTGTGTGTGAAAGCCGTCCTTCACCTAGCTTGTTGGGAACACAAAGTTTCTTTTCAGTTGCAAACTCCATTCCATACATATATATGGGGAGGTACTAGCTACAACTCGGTTTTACAGTATAAATCTGCAGGAAATTCTAACCGGCACAAGGAAACAGACTGAGAAAGCAGAGAAAAAGTGTCTCCTGCAACCCGTTCCCTTGGTGCTAGATGAACGAACGTCTCTCCACTTGCGCAGTTCTCAGAGATAAGTGTGTGTGAAAGCCGTCCTTCACCTAGCTTGTTGGGAACACAAAGTTTCTTTTCAGTTGCAAACTCCATTCCATACATATATATGGGGAGGTACTAGCTCCAACTCGGTTTTACAGTATAAATCTGCAGGAAATTCTAACCGGCACTAGGAAACAGACTGAGAAAGCAGAGAAAAAGTGTCTCCTGCAACCCGTTCCCTTTGTACAGGATGAACGAACGTCTCTCCACTTGCTCAGTTCTGAGAGATAAGTGTGTGTGAAAGCCGTCCTTCACCTAGCTTGTTGGGAACACAAAGTTTCTTTTCAGTTGCAAACTCCATTCCATACATATATATGGGGAGGTACTAGCTCCAACTCGGTTTTACAGTATAAATCTGCAGGAAATTCTAACCGGCACAAGGAAACAGACTGAGAAAGCAGAGAAAAAGTGTCTCCTGCAACCCGTTCCCTTGGTGCTAGATGAACGAACGTCTCTCCACTTGCTCAGTTCTCAGAGATAAATGTGTGTGAAAGCCGTTCTTCACCTAGCTTTTTGGGAACACAAAGTTTCTTTTCAGTTGCAAACTCCATTCCATACATATATATGGTGAGGTACTAGCTCCAACTCTGTTTTACAGTTAAAACTGCAGGAACTTCAAAACGGCATTAGGAAACAAACTGAGAAAGCAGAGAAAAAGTGTCCCTACATCCCGTTCCCTTGGTCCTAGATGAACGAACGTCTCTCCACTTGCTGAGTTCCGAGAGATATGTGTGTGTGTAAGCCTTCCTTAACCTAGCCTGTTGGGAACACAAAGTTTCTTTTTTGTTGCAAATCCCATTCCATAAATATATATGGGGATGTACTATCTCCAACTCGGTTTTACAGTGAAAACTGTAGGAATTTCAAAACGGCACTAGGAAACAGACTGAGAAAGCAGAGAAAAAGTGTCTCCTGCAACCCGTTCCCTTGGTGCTAGATGAACGAACGTCTCTCCACTTGCTCAGTTCTCAAAGATAAGTGTGTGTGAAAGCCGTCCTTCACCTAGCTTGTTGGGAACACAAAGTTTCTTTTCAGTTGCAAACTCCATTCCATACATATATATGGGGAGGTACTAGCTCCAACTCGGTTTTACAGTATAAATCTGCAGGAAATTCTAACCGGCACTAGGAAACAGACTGAGAAAGCAGAGAAAAAGTGTCTCCTGCAACCCGTTCCCTTTGTACAGGATGAACGAACGTCTCTCCACTTGCTCAGTTCTGAGAGATAAGTGTGTGTGAAAGCCGTCCTTCACCTAGCTTGTTGGGAACACAAAGTTTCTTTTCAGTTGCAAACTCCATTCCATACATATATATGGGGAGGTACTAGCTCCAACTCGGTTTTACAGTATAAATCTGCAGGAAATTCTAACCGGCACAAGGAAACAGACTGAGAAAGCAGAGAAAAAGTGTCTCCTGCAACCCGTTCCCTTGGTGCTAGATGAACGAACGTCTCTCAACTTGCTCAGTTCTCAGAGATAAGTGTGTGTGAAAGCCGTTCTTCACCTAGCTTTTTGGGAACACAAAGTTTCTTTTCAGTTGCAAACTCCATTCCATACATATATATGGGGAGGTACTAGCTCCAACTCGGTTTTACAGTATAAATCTGCAGGAAATTCTAACCGGCACAAGGAAACAGACTGAGAAAGCAGAGAAAAAGTGTCTCCTGCAACCCGTTCCCTTGGTGCTAGATGAACGAACGTCTCTCCACTTGCTCAGTTCTCAGAGATAAGTGTGTGTGAAAGCCGTCCTTCACATAGCTTGTTGGGAACACAAAGTTTCTTTTCAGTTGCAAACTCCATTCCATACATATATATGGGGAGGTACTAGCTCCAACTCGGTTTTACAGTATAAATCTGCAGGAAATTCTAACCGGCACTAGGAAACAGACTGAGAAAGCAGAGAAAAAGTGTCTCCTGCAACCCGTTCCCTTTGTACAGGATGAACGAACGTCTCTCCACTTGCTCAGTTCTGAGAGATAAGTGTGTGTGAAAGCCGTCCTTCACCTAGCTTGTTGGGAACACAAAGTTTCTTTTCAGTTGCAAACTCCATTCCATACATATATATGGGGAGGTACTAGCTCCAACTCGGTTTTACAGTATAAATCTGCAGGAAATTCTAACCGGAACTAGGAAACAGACTGAGAAAGCAGAGAAAAAGTGTCTCCTGCAACCCGTTCCCTTGGTGCTAGATGAACGAACGTCTCTCCACTTGCTCAGTTCTCAGAGATAAGTGTGTGTGAAAGCCGTTCTTCACCTAGCTTTTTGGGAACACAAAGTTTCTTTTCAGTTGCAAACTCCATTCCATACATATATATGGGGAGGTACTAGCTCCAACTCGGTTTTACAGTATAAATCTGCAGGAAATTCTAACCGGCACAAGGAAACAGACTGAGAAAGCAGAGAAAAAGTGTCTCCTGCAACCCGTTCCCTTGGTGCTAGATGAACGAACGTCTCTCCACTTGCTCAGTTCTCAGAGATAAGTGTGTGTGAAAGCCGTCCTTCACCTAGCTTGTTGGGAACACAAAGTTTCTTTTCAGTTGCAAACTCCATTCCATACATATATATGGGGAGGTACTAGCTCCAACTCGGTTTTACAGTATAAATCTGCAGGAAATTCTAACCGGCACAAGGAAACAGACTGAGAAAGCAGAGAAAAAGTGTCTCCTGCAACCCGTTCCCTTGGTGCTAGATGAACGAACGTCTCTCCACTTGCTCAGTTCTCAGAGATAAGTGTGTGTGAAAGCCGTCCTTCACCTAGCTTGTTGGGAACACAAAGTTTCTTTTCAGTTGCAAACTCCATTCCATACATATATATGGGGAGGTACTAGCTCCAACTCGGTTTTACAGTATAAATCTGCAGGAAAATCTAACCGGCCCTAGGAAACAGACTGAGAAAGCAGAGAAAAAGTGTCTCCTGCAACCCGTTCCCTTTGTACAGGATGAACGAACGTCTCTCCACTTGCTCAGTTCTGAGAGATAAGTGTGTGTGAAAGCCGTCCTTCACCTAGCTTGTTGGGAACACAAAGTTTCTTTTCAGTTGCAAACTCCATTCCATACATATATATGGGGAGGTACTAGCTCCAACTCGGTTTTACAGTATAAATCTGCAGGAAATTCTAACCGGCACAAGGAAACAGACTGAGAAAGCAGAGAAAAAGTGTCTCCTGCAATCCGTTCCCTTGGTGCTAGATGAACGAACGTCTCTCCACTTGCTCAGTTCTGAGAGATAAGTGTGTGTGAAAGCCGTTCTTCACCTAGCTTTTTGGGAACACAAAGTTTCTTTTCAGTTGCAAACTCCATTCCATACATATATATGGGGAGGTACTAGCTCCAACTCTGTTTTACAGTGAAAACTGCAGGAACTTCAAAACGGCATTAGGAAACATACTGAGAAAGCATAGAATAAGTGTCCCTACATCCCGTTCCCTTTGTCCTAGATGAACGAACGTCTCTCCACTTGCTGAGTTCCGAGAGATATGTATGTGTGTAAGCCTTCCTTAACCTAGCCTGTTGGGAACACAAAGTTTCTTTTTTGTTGCAAATCCCATTCCATAAATATATATGGGGATGTACTATCTCCAACTCGGTTTTACAGTGAAAACTGTAGGAATTTCAAAACGGCACTAGGAAACAGACTGAGAATGCAGAGAAAAAGTGTCTCCTGCATCCCGTTCCATTGGTGCTAGATGAACGAACGTCTCTCCACTTGCTCAGTTCTGAGAGATAAGTGTGTGTGAAAGCAGTCCTTCAACTATCTTGTTGGGAACACAAAGTTTCTTTTCAGTTGCAAACTAAATTCCATACATGTATATGGGGAAGTACTAGCTCCAACTCCGTTTTACAGTGAAAACTGCAGGAACTTCAAACCGGCACTAGGAAACAGACTGAGAAAGCAGAGAAATAGTGTCTCCTGCATCCCGTTCCCTTGGTGCTAGATGAACGAACGTCTCTCCACTTGCTCAGTTCTGAGAGATAAGTGTGTGTGAAAGCAGCCCTTCACCTAACTCGTTGGGAACCCAAAGTTTCTTTTCAGTTGCAAACTCCATTCCATACATATATATGGGGAGGTACTAGCTCCAACTCGGTTTTACAGTATAAATCTGCAGGAAATTCTAACCGGCACAAGGAAACAGACTGAGAAAGCAGAGAAAAAGTGTCTCCTGCAACCCGTTCCCTTGGTGCTAGATGAACGAACGTCTCTCCACTTGCTCAGTTCTCAGAGATAAGTGTGTGTGAAAGCCGTTCTTCACCTAGCTTTTTGGGAACACAAAGTTTCTTTTCAGTTGCAAACTCCATTCCATACATATATATGGGGATATACTAGCTCCAACTCTGTTTTACAGTGAAAACTGCAGGAACTTCAAAACGGCATTAGGAAACAACCTGAGAAAGCAGAGAAAAAGTGTCCCTACATCCCGTTCCCTTGGTCCTAGATGAACGAACGTCTCTCCACTTGCTGAGTTCCGAGAGATATATGTGTGTGTAAGCCTTCCTTAACCTAGCCTGTTGGGAACACAAAGTTTCTTTTTTGTTGCAAATCCCATTCCATAAATATATATGGGGATGTACTATCTCCAACTCGGTTTTACAGTGAACTGTAGGAATTTCAAAACGGCACTAGGAAACAGACTGAGAAAGCAGAGAAAAAGTGTCTCCTGCATCCCGTTCCCTTGGTGCTAGATGAACGAACGTCTCTCCACTTGCTCAGTTCTGAGAGATAAGTGTGTGTGAAAGCAGTCCTTCACCTATCTTGTTGGGAACACAAAGTTTCTTTTCAGTTGCAAACTCCATTCCATACATATATATGGGGAGGTACTAGCTCCAACTCGGTTTTACAGTGAAAACTGCAGGAACTTCAAACCGGCACTAGGAAACAGACTGAGAAAGCCGAGAAAAAGTGTCTCCTGCATCCCGTTCCCTTGGTGCTAGATGAACGAACGTCTCTGAACTTGCTCAGTTCTGAGAAATAAGTGTGTGTGAAAGCCGTCCTTCACCTAGCTTGTTGGGAACACAAAGTTTCTTTTCAGTTGCAAACTCCATTCCATACATATATATGGGGAGGTACTAGCTCCAACTCGGTTTTACAGTGAAAACTGCAGGAACTTCAAACCGGCACTAGGAAACAGACTGAGAAAGCAGAGAAAAAGTGTCTCCTGCAACCCGTTCCCTTGGTGCTAGATGAACGAACGTCTCTCCACTTGCTCAGTTCTGAGAGATAAGTGTGTGTGAAAGCCGTCCTTCACCTAGCTTGTTGGGAACACAATGTTTCTTTTCAGTTGCAAACTCCATTCCATACATATATATGGGGAGGTACTAGCTCCAAATCGGTTTTTCAGTGAAAACTGCAGGAACTTCAAACCGGCACTAGGAAACAGACTGAGAAAGCAGAGAAAAAGTGTCTCCTGCAACCCGTTCCCTTTGTACAGGATGAACGAACGTCTCTCCACTTGCTCAGTTCTGAGAGATAAGTGTGTGTGAAAGCAGTCCTTCACCTATCTTGTTGGGAACACAAAGTTTCTTTTCAGTTGCAAACTAAATTCCATACATGTATATGGGGAAGTACTAGCTCCAACTCCGTTTTACAGTGAAAACTGCAGGAACTTCAAACCGGCACTAGGAAACAGACTGAGAAAGCAGAGAAATAGTGTCTCCTGCATCCCGTTCCCTTGGTGCTAGATGAACGAACGTCTCTCCACTTGCTCAGTTCTGAGAGATAAGTGTGTGTGAAAGCAGCCCTTCACCTAACTCGTTGGGAACCCAAAGTTTCTTTTCAGTTGCAAACTCCATTCCATACATATATATGGGGAGGTACTAGCTCCAACTCGGTTTTACAGTATAAATCTGCAGGAAATTCTAACCGGCACAAGGAAACAGACTGAGAAAGCAGAGAAAAAGTGTCTCCTGCAACCCGTTCCCTTGGTGCTAGATGAACGAACGTCTCTCCACTTGCTCAGTTCTCAGAGATAAGTGTGTGTGAAAGCCGTTCTTCACCTAGCTTTTTGGGAACACAAAGTTTCTTTTCAGTTGCAAACTCCATTCCATACATATATATGGGGAGGTACTAGCTCCAACTCTGTTTTACAGTGAAAACTGCAGCAACTTCAAAACGGCATTAGGAAACAAACTGAGAAAGCAGAGAAAAAGTGTCCCTACATCCCGTTCCCTTGGTCCTAGATGAACGAACGTCTCTCCACTTGCTGAGTTCCGAGAGATATGTGTGTGTGTAAGCCTTCCTTAACCTAGCCTGTTGGGAACACAAAGTTTCTTTTTTGTTGCAAATCCCATTCCATAAATATATATGGGGATGTACTATCTCCAACTCGGTTTTACAGTGAAAACTGTAGGAATTTCAAAACGGCACTAGGAAACAGACTGAGAAAGCAGAGAAAAAGTGTCTCCTGCAACCCGTTCCCTTGGTGCTAGATGAACGAACGTCTCTCCACTTGCTCAGTTCTCAGAGATAAGTGTGTGTGAAAGCCGTCCTTCACCTAGCTTGTTGGGAACACAAAGTTTCTTTTCAGTTGCAAACTCCATTCCATACATATATATGGGGAGGTACTAGCTCCAACTCGGTTTTACAGTATAAATCTGCAGGAAATTCTAACCGGCACTAGGAAACAGACTGAGAAAGCAGAGAAAAAGTGTCTCCTGCAACCCGTTCCCTTTGTACAGGATGAACGAACGTCTCTCCACTTGCTCAGTTCTGAGAGATAAGTGTGTGTGAAAGCCGTCCTTCACCTAGCTTGTTGGGAACACAAAGTTTCTTTTCAGTTGCAAACTCCATTCCATACATATATATGGGGAGGTACTAGCTCCAACTCGGTTTTACAGTATAAATCTGCAGGAAATTCTAACCGGCACAAGGAAACAGACTGAGAAAGCAGAGAAAAAGTGTCTCCTGCAACCCGTTCCCTTGGTGCTAGATGAACGAACGTCTCTCCACTTGCTCAGTTCTCAGAGATAAGTGTGTGTGAAAGCCGTTCTTCACCTAGCTTTTTGGGAACACAAAGTTTCTTTTCAGTTGCAAACTCCATTCCATACATATATATGGGGAGGTACTAGCTCCAACTCTGTTTTACAGTGAAAACTGCAGGAACTTCAAAACGGCATTAGGAAACAAACTGAGAAAGCAGAGAAAAAGTGTCCCTACATCCCGTTCCCTTGGTCCTAGATGAACGAACGTCTCTCCACTTGCTGAGTTCCGAGAGATATGTGTGTGTGTAAGCCTTCCTTAACCTAGCCTGTTGGGAACACAAAGTTTCTTTTTTGTTGCAAATCCCATTCCATAAATATATATGGGGATGTACTATCTCCAACTCGGTTTTACAGTGAAAACTGTAGGAATTTCAAAACGGCACTAGGAAACAGACTGAGAAAGCAGAGAAAAAGTGTCTCCTGCATCCCGTTCCCTTGGTGCTAGATGAACGAACGTCTCTCCACTTGCTCAGTTCTGAGAGATAAGTGTGTGTGAAAGCAGTCCTTCACCTATCTTGTTGGGAACACAAAGTTTCTTTTCAGTTGCAAACTAAATTCCATACATGTATATGGGGAAGTACTAGCTCCAACTCCGTTTTACAGTGAAAACTGCAGGAACTTCAAACCGGCACTAGGAAACAGACTGAGAAAGCAGAGAAATAGTGTCTCCTGCATCCCGTTCCCTTGGTGCTAGATGAACGAACGTCTATCCACTTGCTCAGTTCTGAGAGATAAGTGTGTGTGAAAGCAGCCCTTCACCTAACTCGTTGGGAACCCAAAGTTTCTTTTCAGTTGCAAACTCCATTCCATACATATATATGAGGAGGTACTAGCTCCAACTCGGTTTTACAGTGAAAACTGCAGGAACTTCAAACCGGCACTAGGAAACAGACTGAGAAAGCAGAGAAAAAGTGTCTCCTGCAACCCGTTCCCTTGGTGCTAGATGAACGAACGTCTCTCCACTTGCTCAGATCTGAGAGATAAGTGTGTGTGAAAGCCGTCCTTCACCTAGCTTGTTGTGAACACAAAGTTTCTTTTCAGTTGCAAACTCCATTCCATACATATATATGGGGAGGTACTAGCTCCAACTCGGTTTTTCAGTGAAAACTGCAGGAACTTCAAACCGGCACTAGGAAACAGACTGAGAAAGCAGAGAAATAGTGTCTCCTGCAACCCGTTTCCTTGGTGCTAGATGAACGAACGTCTCTCCACTTGCTCAGTTCTGAGTGATAAGTGTGTGTGAAAGCCGTACTTAACCTAGCTTGTTGGGAACCCAAAGTTTCTTTTCAGTTGCAAACTCCATTCCATACATATATATGGGGAGGTACTAGCTCCAAATCGGTTTTTCAGTGAAAACTGCAGGAACTTCAAAACGGCATTAGGAAACAAACTGAGAAAGCAGAGAAAAAGTGTCCCTACATCCCGTTCCCTTGGTCCTAGATGAACGAACGTCTCTCCACTTGCTGAGTTCCGAGAGATATGTGTGTGTGTAAGCCTTCCTTAATCTAGCCTGTTGGGAACACAAAGTTTCTTTTTTGTTGCAAATCCCATTCCATAAATATATATGGGGATGTACTAGCTCCAACTCGGTTTTACAGTGAAAACTGTAGGAACTTCAAACCGGCACTAGGAAACAGACTGAGAAAGCAGAGAAAAAGTGTCCCCTGCATCCCGTTCCCTTGGTGCTAGATGAACGAACGTCTCTCCACTTGCTCAGTTCTGAGAGATAAGTGTGTGTGAAAGCAGTCCTTCACCAAGCTTGTTGGGAACACAAAGTTTCTTTTCAGTTGCAAACTCCATTCCATACATGTATATGGGGAAGTACTAGCTCCAACTCCGTTTTACAGTGAAAACTGCAGGAACTTCAAACCGGCACTAGGAAACAGACTGAGAAAGCAGAGAAAATGTGTCTCCTGCATCCCGTTCCCTTGGTGCTAGATGAACGAACGTCTCTCCACTTGCTCAGTTCTGAGAGATAAGTGTGTGTGAAAGCCGTTCTTCACCTAGCTTTTTGGGAACACAAAGTTTCTTTTCAGTTGCAAACTCCATTCCATACATATATATGGGGAGGTACTAGCTCCAACTCGGTTTTACAGTATAAATCTGCAGGAAATTCTAACCGGCACAAGGAAACAGACTGAGAAAGCAGAGAAAAAGTGTCTCCTGCAACCCGTTCCCTTGGTGCTAGATGAATGAACGTCTCTCCACTTGCTCAGTTCTCAGAGATAAGTGTGTGTGAAAGCCGTCCTTCACATAGCTTGTTGGGAACACAAAGTTTCTTTTCAGTTGCAAACTCCATTCCATACATATATATGGGGAGGTACTAGCTCCAACTCGGTTTTACAGTATAAATCTGCAGGAAATTCTAACCGGCACTAGGAAACAGACTGAGAAAGCAGAGAAAAAGTGTCTCCTGCAACCCGTTCCCTTTGTACATAATGAACGAACGTCTCTCCACTTGCTCAGTTCTGAGAGATAAGTGTGTGTGAAAGCCGTCCTTCACCTAGCTTGTTGGGAACACAAAGTTTCTTTTCAGTTGCAAACTCCATTCCATACATATATATGGGGAGGTACTAGCTCCAACTCGGTTTTACAGTATAAATCTGCAGGAAATTCTAACCGGAACTAGGAAACAGACTGAGAAAGCAGAGAAAAAGTGTCTCCTGCAACCCGTTCCCTTGGTGCTAGATGAACGAACGTCTCTCCACTTGCTCAGTTCTCAGAGATAAGTGTGTGTGAAAGCCGTTCTTCACCTAGCTTTTTGGGAACACAAAGTTTCTTTTCAGTTGCAAACTCCATTCCATACATATATATGGGGAGGTACTAGCTCCAACTCGGTTTTACAGTATAAATCTGCAGGAAATTCTAACCGGCACAAGGAAACAGACTGAGAAAGCAGAGAAAAAGTGTCTCCTGCAACCCGTTCCCTTGGTGCTAGATGAACGAACGTCTCTCCACTTGCTCAGTTCTCAGAGATAAGTGTGTGTGAAAGCCGTCCTTCACCTAGCTTGTTGGGAACACAAAGTTTCTTTTCAGTTGCAAACTCCATTCCATACATATATATGGGGAGGTACTAGCTCCAACTCGGTTTTACAGTATAAATCTGCAGGAAATTCTAACCGGCACAAGGAAACAGACTGAGAAAGCAGAGAAAAAGTGTCTCCTGCAACCCGTTCCCTTGGTGCTAGATGAACGAACGTCTCTCCACTTGCTCAGTTCTCAGAGATAAGTGTGTGTGAAAGCCGTCCTTCACCTAGCTTGTTGGGAACACAAAGTTTCTTTTCAGTTGCAAACTCCATTCCATACATATATATGGGGAGGTACTAGCTCCAACTCGGTTTTACAGTATAAATCTGCAGGAAAATCTAACCGGCACTAGGAAACAGACTGAGAAAGCAGAGAAAAAGTGTCTCCTGCAACCCGTTCCCTTTGTACAGGATGAACGAACGTCTCTCCACTTGCTCAGTTCTGAGAGATAAGTGTGTGTGAAAGCCGTCCTTCACCTAGCTTGTTGGGAACACAAAGTTTCTTTTCAGCTGCAAACTCCATTCCATACATATATATGGGGAGGTACTAGCTCCAACTCGGTTTTACAGTATAAATCTGCAGGAAATTCTAACCGGCACAAGGAAACAGACTGAGAAAGCAGAGAAAAAGTGTCTCCTGCAATCCGTTCCCTTGGTGCTAGATGAACGAACGTCTCTCCACTTGCTCAGTTCTCAGAGATAAGTGTGTGTGAAAGCCGTTCTTCACCTAGCTTTTTGGGAACACAAAGTTTCTTTTCAGTTGCAAACTCCATTCCATACATATATATTAGGAGGTACTAGCTCCAACTCTGTTTTACAGTGAAAACTGCAGGAACTTCAAAACGGCATTAGGAAACAAACTGAGAAAGCATAGAAAAAGTGTCCCTACATCCCGTTCCCTTGGTCCTAGATGAACGAACGTCTCTCCACTTGCTGAGTTCCGAGAGATATGTATGTGTGTAAGCCTTCCTTAACCTAGCCTGTTGGGAACACAAAGTTTCTTTTTTGTTGCAAATACCATTCCATAAATATATATGGGGATGTACTATCTCCAACTCGGTTTTACAGTGAAAACTGTAGGAATTTCAAAACGGCAAGAGGAAACAGACTGAGAATGCAGAGAAAAAGTGTCTCCTGCATACCGTTCCATTGGTGCTAGATGAACGAACGTCTCTCCACTTGCTCAGTTCTGAGAGATAAGTGTGTGTGAAAGCAGTCCTTCACCTATCTTGTTGGGAACACAAAGTTTCTTTTCAGTTGCAAACTAAATTCCATACATGTATATGGGGAAGTACTAGCTCCAACTCCGTTTTACAGTGAAAACTGCAGGAACTTCAAACCGGCACTAGGAAACAGACTGAGAAAGAAGAGAAATAGTGTCTCCTGCATCCCGTTCCATTGGTGCTAGATGAACGAACGTCTCTCCACTTGCTCAGTTCTGAGAGATAAGTGTGTGTGAAAGCAGCCCTTCACCTAACTCGTTGGGAACCCAAAGTTTCTTTTCAGTTGCAAACTCCATTCCATACATATATATGGGGAGGTACTAGCTCCAACTCGGTTTTACAGTATAAATCTGCAGGAAATTCTAACCGGCACAAGGAAACAGACTGAGAAAGCAGAGAAAAAGTGTCTCCTGCAACCCGTTCCCTTGGTGCTAGATGAACGAACGTCTCTCCACTTGCTCAGTTCTCAGAGATAAGTGTGTGTGAAAGCCGTTCTTCACCTAGCTTTTTGGGAACACAAAGTTTCTTTTCAGTTGCAAACTCCATTCCATACATATATATTGGGAGGTACTAGCTCCAACTCTGTTTTACAGTGAAAACTGCAGGAACTTCAAAACGGCATTAGGAAACAGACTGAGAAAGCAGAGAAAAAGTGTCCCTACATCCCGTTCCCTTGGTCCTAGATGAACGAACGTCTCTCCACTTGCTGAGTTCCGAGAGATATGTGTGTGTGTAAGCCTTCCTTAACCTAGCCTGTTGGGAACACAAAGTTTCTTTTTTGTTGCAAATCCCATTCCATAAATATATATGGGGATGTACTATCTCCAACTCGGTTTTACAGTGAAAACTGTAGGAATTTCAAAACGGCACTAGGAAACAGACAGAGAAAGCAGAGAAAAAGTGTCTCCTGCAACCCGTTCCCTTGATGCTAGATGAACGAACGTCTCTCCACTTGCTCAGTTCTCAGAGATAAGTGTGTGTGAAAGCCGTCCTTCACCTAACTTGTTGGGAACACAAAGTTTCTTTTCAGTTGCAAACTCCATTCCATACATATATATGGGGAGGTACTAGCTCCAACTCGGTTTTACAGTATAAATCTGCAGGAAATTCTAACCGGCACTAGGAAACAGACTGAGAAAGCAGAGAATAAGTGTCTCCTGCAACCCGTTCCCTTTGTACAGGATGAACGAACGTCTCTCCACTTGCTCAGTTCTGAGAGATAAGTGTGTGTGAAAGCCGTCCTTCACCTAGCTTGTTGGGAACACAAAGTTTCTTTTCAGTTGCAAACTCCATTCCATACATATATATGGGGAGGTACTAGCTCCAACTCGGTTTTACAGTATAAATCTGCAGGAAATTCTAACCGGCACAAGGAAACAGACTGAGAAAGCAGAGAAAAAGTGTCTCCTGCAACCCGTTCCTTTGGTGCTAGATGAACGAACGTCTCTCCACTTGCTCAGTTCTCAGAGATAAGTGTGTGTGAAAGCCGTTCTTCACCTAGCTTTTTGGGAACACAAAGTTTCTTTTCAGTTGCAAACTCCATTCCATACATATATATGGGGAGGTACTAGCTCCAACTCTGTTTTACAGTGAAAACTGCAGGAACTTCAAAACGGCATTAGGAAACAAACTGAGAAAGCAGAGAAAAAGTGTCCCTACATCCCGTTCCCTTGGTCCTAGATGAACGAACGTCTCTCCACTTGCTGAGTTCCGAGAGATATGTGTGTGTGTAAGCCTTCCTTAACCTAGCCTGTTGGGAACACAAAGTTTCTTTTTTGTTGCAAATACCATTCCATAAATATATATGGGGATGTACTATCTCCAACTCGGTTTTACAGTGAAAACTGTAGGAATTTCAAAACGGCACTAGGAAACAGACTGAGAAAGCAGAGAAAAAGTGTCTCCTGCATCCCGTTCCCTTGGTGCTAGATGAACGAACGTCTCTCCACTTGCTCAGTTCTGAGAGATAAGTGTGTGTGAAAGCAGTCCTTCACCTATCTTGTTGGGAACACAAAGTTTCTTTTCAGTTGCAAACTAAATTCCATACATGTATATGGGGAAGTACTAGCTCCAACTCCGTTTTACAGTGAAAACTGCAGGAACTTCAAACCGGCACTAGGAAACAGACTGAGAAAGCAGAGAAATAGTGTCTCCTGCATCCCGTTCCCTTGGTGCTAGATGAACGAACGTCTCTCCACTTGCTCAGTTCTGAGAGATAAGTGTGTGTGAAAGCAGCCCTTCACCTAACTCGTTGGGAACCCAAAGTTTCTTTTCAGTTGCAAACTCCATTCCATACATATATATGAGGAGGTACTAGCTCCAACTCGGTTTTACAGTGAAAACTGCAGGAACTTCAAACCGGCACTAGGAAACAGACTGAGAAAGCAGAGAAAAAGTGTCTCCTGCAACCCGTTCCCTTGGTGCTAGATGAACGAACGTCTCTCCACTTGCTCAGATCTGAGAGATGAGTGTGTGTGAAAGCCGTCCTTCACCTAGCTTGTTGTGAACACAAAGTTTCTTTTCAGTTGCAAACTCCATTCCATACATATATATGGGGAGGTACTAGCTCCAACTCGGTTTTTCAGTGAAAACTGCAGGAACTTCAAACCGGCACTAGGAAACAGACTGAGAAAGCAGAGAAAAAGTGTCTCCTGCAACCCGTTTCCTTGGTGCTAGATGAACGAACGTCTCTCCACTTGCTCAGTTCTGAGTGATAAGTGTGTGTGAAAGCCGTACTTAACCTAGCTTGTTGGGAACCCAAAGTTTCTTTTCAGTTGCAAACTCCATTCCATACATATATATGGGGAGGTACTAGCTCCAAATCGGTTTTTCAGTGAAAACTGCAGGAACTTCAAAACGGCATTAGGAAACAAACTGAGAAAGCAGAGAATAAGTGTCCCTACATCCCGTTCCCTTGGTCCTAGATGAACGAACGTCTCTCCACTTGCTGAGTTCCGAGAGATATGTGTGTGTGTAAGCCTTCCTTAACCTAGCCTGTTGGGAACACAAAGTTTCTTTTTTGTTGCAAATCCCATTCCATAAATATATATGGGGATGTACTATCTCCAACTCGGTTTTACAGTGAAAACTGTAGGAATTTCAAAACGGCACTAGGAAACAGACAGAGAAAGCAGAGAAAAAGTGTCTCCTGCAACCCGTTCCCTTGATGCTAGATGAACGAACGTCTCTCCACTTGCTCAGTTCTCAGAGATAAGTGTGTGTGAAAGCCGTCCTTCACCTAGCTTGTTGGGAACACAAAGTTTCTTTTCAGTTGCAAACTCCATTCCATACATATATATGGGGAGGTACTAGCTCCAACTCGGTTTTACAGTATAAATCTGCAGGAAATTCTAACCGGCACTAGGAAACAGACTGAGAAAGCAGAGAATAAGTGTCTCCTGCAACCCGTTCCCTTTGTACAGGATGAACGAACGTCTCTCCACTTGCTCAGTTCTGAGAGATAAGTGTGTGTGAAAGCCGTCCTTCACCTAGCTTGTTGGGAACACAAAGTTTCTTTTCAGTTGCAAACTCCATTCCATACATATATATGGGGAGGTACTAGCTCCAACTCGGTTTTACAGTATAAATCTGCAGGAAATTGTAACCGGAACTAGGAAACAGACTGAGAAAGCAGAGAAAAAGTGTCTCCTGCAACCCGTTCCTTTGGTGCTAGATGAACGAACGTCTCTCCACTTGCTCAGTTCTCAGAGATAAGTGTGTGTGAAAGCCGTTCTTCACCTAGCTTTTTGGGAACACAAAGTTTCTTTTCAGTTGCAAACTCCATTCCATACATATATATGGGGAGGTACTAGCTCCAACTCTGTTTTACAGTGAAAACTGCAGGAACTTCAAAACGGCATTAGGAAACAAACTGAGAAAGCAGAGAAAAAGTGTCCCTACATCCCGTTCCCTTGGTCCTAGATGAACGAACGTCTCTCCACTTGCTGAGTTCCGAGAGATATGTGTGTGTGTAAGCCTTCCTTAACCTAGCCTGTTGGGAACACAAAGTTTCTTTTTTGTTGCAAATACCATTCCATAAATATATATGGGGATGTACTATCTCCAACTCGGTTTTACAGTGAAAACTGTAGGAATTTCAAAACGGCACTAGGAAACAGACTGAGAAAGCAGAGAAAAAGTGTCTCCTGCATCCCGTTCCCTTGGTGCTAGATGAACGAACGTCTCTCCACTTGCTCAGTTCTGAGAGATAAGTGTGTGTGAAAGCAGTCCTTCACCTATCTTGTTGGGAACACAAAGTTTCTTTTCAGTTGCAAACTAAATTCCATACATGTATATGGGGAAGTACTAGCTCCAACTCCGTTTTACAGTGAAAACTGCAGGAACTTCAAACCGGCACTAGGAAACAGACTGAGAAAGCAGAGAAATAGTGTCTCCTGCATCCCGTTCCCTTGGTGCTAGATGAACGAACGTCTCTCCACTTGCTCAGTTCTGAGAGATAAGTGTGTGTGAAAGCAGCCCTTCACCTAACTCGTTGGGAACCCAAAGTTTCTTTTCAGTTGCAAACTCCATTCCATACATATATATGAGGAGGTACTAGCTCCAACTCGGTTTTACAGTGAAAACTGCAGGAACTTCAAACCGGCACTAGGAAACAGACTGAGAAAGCAGAGAAAAAGTGTCTCCTGCAACCCGTTCCCTTGGTGCTAGATGAACGAACGTCTCTCCACTTGCTCAGATCTGAGAGATGAGTGTGTGTGAAAGCCGTCCTTCACCTAGCTTGTTGTGAACACAAAGTTTCTTTTCAGTTGCAAACTCCATTCCATACATATATATGGGGAGGTACTAGCTCCAACTCGGTTTTTCAGTGAAAACTGCAGGAACTTCAAACCGGCACTAGGAAACAGACTGAGAAAGCAGAGAAAAAGTGTCTCCTGCAACCCGTTTCCTTGGTGCTAGATGAACGAACGTCTCTCCACTTGCTCAGTTCTGAGTGATAAGTGTGTGTGAAAGCCGTACTTAACCTAGCTTGTTGGGAACCCAAAGTTTCTTTTCAGTTGCAAACTCCATTCCATACATATATATGGGGAGGTACTAGCTCCAAATCGGTTTTTCAGTGAAAACTGCAGGAACTTCAAAACGGCATTAGGAAACAAACTGAGAAAGCAGAGAATAAGTGTCCCTACATCCCGTTCCCTTGGTCCTAGATGAACGAACGTCTCTCCACTTGCTGAGTTCCGAGAGATATGTGTGTGTGTAAGCCTTCCTTAACCTAGCCTGTTGGGAACACAAAGTTTCTTTTTTGTTGCAAATCCCATTCCATAAATATATATGGGGATGTACTAGCTCCAACTCGGTTTTACAGTGAAAACTGTAGGAACTTCAAACCGGCACTAGGAAACAGACTGAGAAAGCAGAGAAAAAGTGTCCCCTGCATCCCGTTCCCTTGGTGCTAGATGAACGAACGTCTCTCCACTTGCTCAGTTCTGAGAGATAAGTGTGTGTGAAAGCAGTCCTTCACCAAGCTTGTTGGGAACACAAAGTTTCTTTTCAGTTGCAAACTCCATTCCATACATGTATATGGGGAAGTACTAGCTCCAACTCCGTTTTACAGTGAAAACTGCAGGAACTTCAAACCGGCACTAGGAAACAGACTGAGAAAGCAGAGAAAAAGTGTCTCCTGCAACCCGTTCCCTTGCTGCTAAATGAACGAACGTCTCTCCACTTGCTCAGTTCTGAGAGATAAGTGTGTGTGAAAGCCGTCCTTCACCTAGCTTGTTGCTAACACAAAGTTTCTTTTCAGTTGCAAACTCCATTCCATACATATATATGGGGAGGTACTAGCTCCAACTCGGTTTTACAGTATAAATCTGCAGGAAATTCTAACCGGCACAAGGAAACAGACTGAGAAAGCAGAGAAAAAGTGTCTCCTGCAACCCGTTCCCTTGGTGCTAGATGAACGAACGTCTCTCCACTTGCTCAGTTCTCAGAGATAAGTGTGTGTGAAAGCCGTCCTTCACCTAGCTTGTTGGGAACACAAAGTTTCTTTTCAGTTGCAAACTCCATTCCATACATATATATGGGGAGGTACTAGCTCCAACTCGGTTTTACAGTATAAATCTGCAGGAAATTCTAACCGGCACTAGGAAACAGACTGAGAAAGCAGAGAAAAATTGTCTCCTGCTACCCGTTCCCTTTGTACAGGATGAACGAACGTCTCTCCACTTGCTCAGTTCTGAGAGATAAGTGTGTGTGAAAGCCGTCCTTCACCTAGCTTGTTGGGAACACAAAGTTTCTTTTCAGTTGCAAACTCCATTCCATACATATATATGGGGAGGTACTAGCTCCAACTCGGTTTTACAGTATAAATCTGCAGGAAATTCTAACCGGCACAAGGAAACAGACTGAGAAAGCAGAGAAAAAGTGTCTCCTGCAACCCGTTCCTTTGGTGCTAGATGAACGAACGTCTCTCCACTTGCTCAGTTCTCAGAGATAAGTGTGTGTGAAAGCCGTTCTTCACCTAGCTTTTTGGGAACACAAAGTTTCTTTTCAGTTGCAAACTCCATTCCATACATATATATGGGGAGGTACTAGCTCCAACTCTGTTTTACAGTGAAAACTGCAGGAACTTCAAAACGGCATTAGGAAACAAACTGAGAAAGCAGAGAAAAAGTGTCCCTACATCCCGTTCCCTTGGTCCTAGATGAACGAACGTCTCTCCACTTGCTGAGTTCCGAGAGATATGTGTGTGTGTAAGCCTTCCTTAACCTAGCCTGTTGGGAACACAAAGTTTCTTTTTTGTTGCAAATACCATTCCATAAATATATATGGGGATGTACTATCTCCAACTCGGTTTTACAGTGAAAACTGTAGGAATTTCAAAACGGCACTAGGAAACAGACTGAGAAAGCAGAGAAAAAGTGTCTCCTGCATCCCGTTCCCTTGGTGCTAGATGAACGAACGTCTCTCCACTTGCTCAGTTCTGAGAGATAAGTGTGTGTGAAAGCAGTCCTTCACCTATCTTGTTGGGAACACAAAGTTTCTCTTCAGTTGCAAACTAAATTCCATACATGTATATGGGGAAGTACTAGCTCCAACTCCGTTTTACAGTGAAAACTGCAGGAACTTCAAACCGGCACTAGGAAACAGACTGAGAAAGCAGAGAAATAGTGTCTCCTGCATCCCGTTCCCTTGGTGCTAGATGAACGAACGTCTCTCCACTTGCTCAGTTCTGAGAGATAAGTGTGTGTGAAAGCAGCCCTTCACCTAACTCGTTGGGAACCCAAAGTTTCTTTTCAGTTGCAAACTCCATTCCATACATATATATGAGGAGGTACTAGCTCCAACTCGGTTTTACAGTGAAAACTGCAGGAACTTCAAACCGGCACTAGGAAACAGACTGAGAAAGCAGAGAAAAAGTGTCTCCTGCAACCCGTTCCCTTGGTGCTAGATGAACGAACGTCTCTCCACTTGCTCAGTTCTGAGAGATGAGTGTGTGTGAAAGCCGTCCTTCACCTAGCTTGTTGTGAACACAAAGTTTCTTTTCAGTTGCAAACTCCATTCCATACATATATATGGGGAGGTACTATCTCCAACTCGGTTTTTCAGTGAAAACTGCAGGAACTTCAAACCGGCACTAGGAAACAGACTGAGAAAGCAGAGAAAAAGTGTCTCCTGCAACCCGTTTCCTTGGTGCTAGATGAACGAACGTCTCTCCACTTGCTCAGTTCTGAGTGATAAGTGTGTGTGAAAGCCGTACTTAACCTAGCTTGTTGGGAACCCAAAGTTTCTTTTCAGTTGCAAACTCCATTCCATACATATATATGGGGAGGTACTAGCTCCAAATCGGTTTTTCAGTGAAAACTGCAGGAACTTCAAAACGGCATTAGGAAACAAACTGAGAAAGCAGAGAATAAGTGTCCCTACATCCCGTTCCCTTGGTCCTAGATGAACGAACGTCTCTCCACTTGCTGAGTTCCGAGAGATATGTGTGTGTGTAAGCCTTCCTTAACCTAGCCTGTTGGGAACACAAAGTTTCTTTTTTGTTGCAAATCCCATTCCATAAATATATATGGGTATGTACTAGCTCCAACTCGGTTTTACAGTGAAAACTGTAGGAACTTCAAACCGGCACTAGGAAACAGACTGAGAAAGCAGAGAAAAACTGTCCCCTGCATCCCGTTCCCTTGGTGCTAGATGAACGAACGTCTCTCCACTTGCTCAGTTCTGAGAGATAAGTGTGTGTGAAAGCAGTCCTTCACCAAGCTTGTTGGGAACACAAAGTTTCTTTTCAGTTGCAAACTCCATTCCATACATGTATATGGGGAAGTACTAGCTCCAACTCCGTTTTACAGTGAAAACTGCAGGAACTTCAAACCGGCACTAGGAAACAGACTGAGAAAGCAGAGAAAAAGTGTCTCCTGCAACCCGTTCCCTTGCTGCTAAATGAACGAACGTCTCTCCACTTGCTCAGTTCTGAGAGATAAGTGTGTGTGAAAGCCGTCCTTCACCTAGCTTGTTGCTAACACAAAGTTTCTTTTCAGTTGCAAACTCCATTCCATACATATATATGGGGAGGTACTAGCTCCAACTCGGTTTTACAGTATAAATCTGCAGGAAATTCTAACCGGCACAAGGAAACAGACTGAGAAAGCAGAGAAAAAGTGTCTCCTGCAACCCGTTCCCTTGGTGCTAGATGAACGAACGTCTCTCCACTTGCTCAGTTCTCAGAGATAAGTGTGTGTGAAAGCCGTCCTTCACCTAGCTTGTTGGGAACACAAAGTTTCTTTTCAGTTGCAAACTCCATTCCATACATATATATGGGGAGGTACTAGCTCCAACTCGGTTTTACAGTATAAATCTGCAGGAAATTCTAACCGGCACTAGGAAACAGACTGAGAAAGCAGAGAAAAATTGTCTCCTGCTACCCGTTCCCTTTGTACAGGATGAACGAACGTCTCTCCACTTGCTCAGTTCTGAGAGATAAGTGTGTGTGAAAGCCGTCCTTCACCTAGCTTGTTGGGAACACAAAGTTTCTTTTCAGTTGCAAACTCCATTCCATACATATATATGGGGAGGTACTAGCTCCAACTCGGTTTTACAGTATAAATCTGCAGGAAATTCTAACCGGCACAAGGAAACAGACTGAGAAAGCAGAGAAAAAGTGTCTCCTGCAACCCGTTCCCTTGGTGCTAGATGAACGAACGTCTCTCCACTTGCTCAGTTCTCAGAGATAAGTGTGTGTGAAAGCCGTTCTTCACCTATCTTTTTGGGAACACAAAGTTTCTTTTCAGTTGCAAACTCCATTCCATACATATATATGTGGAGGTACTAGCTCCAACTCTGTTTTACAGTGAAAACTGCAGGAACTTCAAAACGGCATTAGGAAACAAACTGAGAAAGCAGAGAAAAAGTGTCCCTACATCCCGTTCCCTTGGTCCTAGATGAACGAACGTCTCTCCACTTGCTGAGTTCCGAGAGATATGTGTGTGTGTAAGCCTTCCTAAACCTAGCCTGTTGGGAACACAAAGTTTCTTTTTTGTTGCAAATCCCATTCCATAAATATATATGGGGAGGTACTAGCTCCAACTCGGTTTTACAGTGAAAACTGCAGGAACTTCAAACCGGCACTAGGAAACAGACTGAGAAAGCCGAGAAATAGTGTCTCCTGCATCCCGTTCCATTGGTGCTAGATGAACGAACGTCTCTGAACTTGCTCAGTTCTGAGAAATAAGTGTGTGTGAAAGCCGTCCTTCACCTAGCTTGTTGGGAACACAAAGTTTCTTTTCAGTTGCAAACTCCATTTCATACATATATATGGGGAGGTACTAGCTCCAACTCGGTTTTACAGTGAAAACTGCAGGAACTTCAAACCGGCACTAGGAAACAGACTGAGAAAGCAGAGAAAAAGTGTCTCCTGCAACCCGTTCCCTTGGTGCTAGATGAACGAACGTCTCTCCACTTGCTCAGTTCTGAGAGATAAGTGTGTGTGAAAGCCGTCCTTCACCTAGCTTGTTGGGAACACAAAGTTTCTTTTCAGTTGCAAACTCCATTCCATACATATATATGGGGAGGTTCTAGCTCCAACTCGGTTTTACAGTGAAAACTGCAGGAACTTCAAACCGGCACTAGGAAACAGACTGAGAAAGCAGAGAAAAAGTGTCTCCTGCAACCCGTTCCCTTGGTGCTAGATGAACGAACGTCTCTCCACTTGCTCAGTTCTGAGAGATAAGTGTGTGTGAAAGCCGTCCTTCACCTAGCTTGTTGGGAACACAAAGTTTCTTTTCAGTTGCAAACTCCATTCCATACATATATATGGGTAGGTACTAGCTCCAACTCGGTTTTACAGTGAAAACTGCAGGAATTTCAAACCGGCACTAGGAAACAGACTGAGAAAGCAGAGAAAAAGTGTCTCCTGCAACCCGTTCCCTTGGTGCTAGATGAACGAACGTCTCTCCACTTACTCAGTTCTGAGAGATAAGTGTGTGTGAAAGCCGTCCTTCACCTAGCTTGTTGGGAACACAAAGTTACTTTTCAGTTGCAAACTCCATTCCATACATATATATGGGGAGGTACTAGCTCCAACTCGGTTTTACAGTGAAAACTGCAGGAACTTCAAACCGGCACTAGGAAACAGACTGAGAAAGCAGAGAAAAAGTGTCTCCTGCAACCCGTTTCCTTGGTGCTAGATGAACGAACGTCTCTCCACTTGCTCAGTTCTGAGTGATAAGTGTGTGTGAAAGCCGTACTTAACCTAGCTTGTTGGGAACCCAAAGTTTCTTTTCAGTTGCAAACTCCATTCCATACATATATATGGGGAGGTACTAGCTCCAAATCGGTTTTTCAGTGAAAACTGCAGGAACTTCAAAACGGCATTAGGAAACAAACTGAGAAAGCAGAGAATAAGTGTCCCTACATCCCGTTCCCTTGGTCCTAGATGAACGAACGTCTCTCCACTTGCTGAGTTCCGAGAGATATGTGTGTGTGTAAGCCTTCCTTAACCTAGCCTGTTGGGAACACAAAGTTTCTTTTTTGTTGCAAATCCCATTCCATAAATATATATGGGGATGTACTAGCTCCAACTCGGTTTTACAGTGAAAACTGTAGGAACTTCAAACCGGCACTAGGAAACAGACTGAGAAAGCAGAGAAAAAGTGTCCCCTGCATCCCGTTCCCTTGGTGCTAGATGAACGAACGTCTCTCCACTTGCTCAGTTCTGAGAGATAAGTGTGTGTGAAAGCAGTCCTTCACCTAGCTTGTTGGGAACACAAAGTTTCTTTTCAGTTGCAAACTCCATTCCATACATGTATATGGGGAAGTACTAGCTCCAACTCCGTTTTACAGTGAAAACTGCAGGAACTTCAAACCGGCACTAGGAAACAGACTGAGAAAGCAGAGAAAAAGTGTCTCCTGCAACCCGTTCCCTTGCTGCTAAATGAACGAACGTCTCTCCACTTGCTCAGTTCTGAGAGATAAGTGTGTGTGAAAGCCGTCCTTCACCTAGCTTGTTGCTAACACAAAGTTTCTTTTCAGTTGCAAACTCCATTCCATACATATATATGGGGAGGTACTAGCTCCAACTCGGTTTTACAGTATAAATCTGCAGGAAATTCTAACCGGCACAAGGAAACAGACTGAGAAAGCAGAGAAAAAGTGTCTCCTGCAACCCGTTCCCTTGGTGCTAGATGAACGAACGTCTCTCCACTTGCTCAGTTCTCAGAGATAAGTGTGTGTGAAAGCCGTCCTTCACCTAGCTTGTTGGGAACACAAAGTTTCTTTTCAGTTGCAAACTCCATTCCATACATATATATGGGGAGGTACTAGCTCCAACTCGGTTTTACAGTATAAATCTGCAGGAAATTCTAACCGGCACTAGGAAACAGACTGAGAAAGCAGAGAAAAATTGTCTCCTGCTACCCGTTCCCTTTGTACAGGATGAACGAACGTCTCTCCACTTGCTCAGTTCTGAGAGATAAGTGTGTGTGAAAGCCGTCCTTCACCTAGCTTGTTGGGAACACAAAGTTTCTTTTCAGTTGCAAACTCCATTCCATACATATATATGGGGAGGTACTAGCTCCAACTCGGTTTTACAGTATAAATCTGCAGGAAATTCTAACCGGCACAAGGAAACAGACTGAGAAAGCAGAGAAAAAGTGTCTCCTGCAACCCGTTCCCTTGGTGCTAGATGAACGAACGTCTCTCCACTTGCTCAGTTCTCAGAGATAAGTGTGTGTGAAAGCCGTTCTTCACCTATCTTTTTGGGAACACAAAGTTTCTTTTCAGTTGCAAACTCCATTCCATACATATATATGTGGAGGTACTAGCTCCAACTCTGTTTTACAGTGAAAACTGCAGGAACTTCAAAACGGCATTAGGAAACAAACTGAGAAAGCAGAGAAAAAGTGTCCCTACATCCCGTTCCCTTGGTCCTAGATGAACGAACGTCTCTCCACTTGCTGAGTTCCGAGAGATATGTGTGTGTGTAAGCCTTCCTAAACCTAGCCTGTTGGGAACACAAAGTTTCTTTTTTGTTGCAAATCCCATTCCATAAATATATATGGGGAGGTACTAGCTCCAACTCGGTTTTACAGTGAAAACTGCAGGAACTTCAAACCGGCACTAGGAAACAGACTGAGAAAGCCGAGAAATAGTGTCTCCTGCATCCCGTTCCATTGGTGCTAGATGAACGAACGTCTCTGAACTTGCTCAGTTCTGAGAAATAAGTGTGTGTGAAAGCCGTCCTTCACCTAGCTTGTTGGGAACACAAAGTTTCTTTTCAGTTGCAAACCCCATTTCATACATATATATGGGGAGGTACTAGCTCCAACTCGGTTTTACAGTGAAAACTGCAGGAACTTCAAACCGGCACTAGGAAACAGACTGAGAAAGCAGAGAAAAAGTGTCTCCTGCAACCCGTTCCCTTGGTGCTAGATGAACGAACGTCTCTCCACTTGCTCAGTTCTGAGAGATAAGTGTGTGTGAAAGCCGTCCTTCACCTAGCTTGTTGGGAACACAAAGTTTCTTTTCAGTTGCAAACTCCATTCCATACATATATATGGGGAGGTTCTAGCTCCAACTCGGTTTTACAGTGAAAACTGCAGGAACTTCAAACCGGCACTAGGAAACAGACTGAGAAAGCAGAGAAAAAGTGTCTCCTGCAACCCGTTCCCTTGGTGCTAGATGAACGAACGTCTCTCCACTTGCTCAGTTCTGAGAGATAAGTGTGTGTGAAAGCCGTCCTTCACCTAGCTTGTTGGGAACACAAAGTTTCTTTTCAGTTGCAAACTCCATTCCATACATATATATGGGTAGGTACTAGCTCCAACTCGGTTTTACAGTGAAAACTGCAGGAATTTCAAACCGGCACTAGGAAACAGACTGAGAAAGCAGAGAAAAAGTGTCTCCTGCAACCCGTTCCCTTGGTGCTAGATGAACGAACGTCTCTCCACTTACTCAGTTCTGAGAGATAAGTGTGTGTGAAAGCCGTCCTTCACCTAGCTTGTTGGGAACACAAAGTTACTTTTCAGTTGCAAACTCCATTCCATACATATATATGGGGAGGTACTAGCTCCAACTCGGTTTTACAGTGAAAACTGCAGGAACTTCAAACCGGCACTAGGAAACAGACTGAGAAATCAGAGAAAAAGTGTCTCCTGCAACCCGTTCCCTTGGTGCTAGATAAACGAACGTCTCTCAACTTGCTCAGTTCTGAGAGATAAATGTGTGTGAAAGCCGTCCTTCACCTAGCTTGTTGGGAACACAAAGATTCTTTTCAGTTGCAAACTCCATTCCATACATGTATATGGGTAGGTACTAGCTCCAAATCGGTTTTACAGTGAAAACTGCAGGAACTTCAAACCGGCACTAGGAAACAGACTGAGACAGCAGAGAAAAAGTGTCACCTGCAACCCGTTCTCTTGGTGCTAGATGAACGAACGTCTCTCCACTTGCTCAGTTCTGAGAGATAAGTGTGTGTGAAAGCAGTCCTTCACCTGGCTTGTTGGGAACACAAAGTATCTTTTCACTTGCAAACTCCATTCCATGCATATATATGGGGAGGTACAAGTTCCAACTCGGTTTTACAGTGAAAACTGCAGGAACTTCAAACCGGCACTAGGAAACAGACTGAGAAACAGAGAAAAAGTGTCTCCTGCAACCCGTTCCCTTGGTGCTAGATGAACGAACGTCTCTCCACTTGCTCAGTTCTGAGAGCTAAGTGTGTGTGAAAGCCGTACTTCACCTAGCTTGTTGTGAACACAAAGTTTCTTTTCAGTTGCAAACTCCATTCCATACATATATATGGGGAGGTACTAGCTCCAACTCGGTTTTTCAGTGAAAACTGCAGAAACTTCAAACCGGCACTAGGAAACAGACTGAGAAAGCAGAGAAAAAGTGTCTCCTGCAACCCGTTCCCTTGGTGCTAGATGAACGAACGTCTCTCCACTTGCTCAGTTCTGAGAGATAAGTGTGTGTGAAAGCCGTCCTTCACCTAGCTTGTTGCTAACACAAAGTTTCTTTTCAGTTGCAAACTCCATTCCATACATATATATGGGGAGGTACTAGCTCCAACTCGGTTTTACAGTGAAAACTGCAGGAACTTCAAACCGGCACTAGGAAACAGACTGAGAAAGCCGAGAAAAAGTGTCTCCTGCAATCCGATCCCTTGGTGCTAGATGAACGAACGTCTCTCCACTTGCTCAGTTCTGAGAGATAAGTGTGTGTGAAAGCCGTCATCACCTAGCTTGTTGGGAACACAAAGTTTCTTTTTTGTTGCAAACCCCATTCCATACATATATATGGGGAGGTACTAGCTCCAACTCCGTTTTACAGTGAAAACTGCAGGAACTTCAAACCGGCACTAGGAAACAGACTGAGAAAGCAGAGAAAAAGTGTCTCCTGCAACCCGTTCCCTTGGTGCTAGATGAACGAACGTCTCTCCACTTGCTCAGTTCTGAGAGATAAGTGTGTTTCCAAGCCGTCCTTCACCTAGCTTGTTGGGAACACAAAGTTTCTTTTCAGTTGTAAACTCCATTCCATACATATATATGGGGAGGTACTAGCTCCAACTCGGTTTTACAGTGAAAACTGCAGGAATTTCAAACCGGCACTAGGAAACAGACTGAGAAAGCAGAGAAAAAGTGTCTCCTGCATCACGTTCCCTTGGTCCTAGATGAACGAACGTCTCTCCACTTGCTGAGTTCCGAGAGATATGTGTGTGTGTAAGCCTTCCTTAACCTAGCCTGTTGGGAACACAAAGTTTCTTTTTTGTTGCAAATCCCATTTCATAAATATATATGGGGATGTACTAGCTCCAACTCGGTTTTACAGTGAAAACTGTAGGAACTTCAAACCGGCACTAGGAAACAGACTGAGAATGCAGAGAAAAAGTGTCTCCTGCATCCCGTTCCCTTGGTGCTAGATGAACGAACGTCTCTCCACTTGCTCAGTTCTGAGACATAGGTGTGTGTGAAAGCAGTCCTTCACCTAGCTTGTTGGGAACACAAAGTTTCTTTTCAGTTGCAAACTCCATTCCATACATGTATATGGGGAAGTACTAGCTCCAACTCCGTTTTACAGTGAAAACTGCAGGAACTTCAAAACGGCACTAGGAAACAAACTGAGAAAGCAGAGAAAAAGTGTCTCCTGCAACCCGTTCCCTTGGTGCAAGATGAACGAACGTCTCTCCACTTGCTCAGTTCTGAGTGATAAGTGTGTGTGAAAGCCGTCCTTCACCTAGCTTGTTGGGAACACAAAGTTTCTTTTCAGTTGCAAACTCCATTCCATACATATATATGAGGAGGTACTAGCTCCAACTCGGTTTTACAGTGAAAACTGCAGGAACTTCAAACCGGCACTAGGAAACAGACTGAGAAAGCAGAGAAAAAGTGTCTCCTGCAACCCGTTCCCTTGGTGCTAGATGAACGAACGTCTCTCCACTTGCTCAGATCTTAGAGATAAGTGTGTGTGAAAGCCGTCCTTCACCTAGCTTGTTGTGAACACAAAGTTTCTTTTCAGTTGCAAACTCCATTCCATACATATATATGGGGAGGATCTAGCTCCAACTCGGTTATTCAGTGAAAACTGCAGGAACTTCAAACCGGCACTAGGAAACAGACTGAGAAAGCAGAGAAAAAGTGTCTCCTGCAACCCGTTCCCTTGTTGCTAGATGAACGAACGTCTCTCCACTTGCTCAGTTCTGAGAGATAAGTGTGTGTGAAAGCCGTCCTTCACCTAGCTTGTTGGGAACACAAAGTTTCTTTTCAGTTGCAAACTCCTTTCCATACATATATATGGGGAGGTACTAGCTCCAAATCGGTTTTTCAGTGAAAACTGCAGGAACTTCAAACCGGCACTAGGAAACAGACTGAGAAAGCAGAGAAAAAGTGTCTCCTGCAACCCGTTCCCTTGGTGCTAGATGAACGAACGTCTCTCCACTTGCTCAGATCTTAGAGATAAGTGTGTGTGAAAGCCGTCCTTCACCTAGCTTGTTGTGAACACAAAGTTTCTTTTCAGTTGCAAACTCCATTCCTTACATATATATGGGGAGGTACTAGCTCCAACTCGGTTTTTCAGTGAAAACTGCAGGAACTTCAAACCGGCACTAGGAAACAGACTGAGAAAGCAGAGAAATAGTGTCTCCTGCAACCCGTTCCCTTGGTGCTAGATGAACGAACGTCTCTCCACTTGCTCAGTTCTGAGAGATAAGTGTGTGTGAAAGCCGTCCTTCACCTAGCTTGTTGGGAACACAAAGTTTCTTTTCAGTTGCAAACTCCATTCCATACATATATATGGGGAGGTACTAGCTCCAACTCGGTTTTACAGTATAAATCTGCAGGAAATTCTAACCGGCACTAGGAAACAGACTGAGAAAGCAGAGAAAAAGTGTCTCCTGCAACCCGTTCCCTTGGTGCTAGATGAACGAACGTCTCTCCACTTGCTCAGTTCTGAGAGATAAGTGTGTGTGAAAGCCGTCCTTCACCTAGCTTTTTGGGAACACAAAGTTTCTTTTCAGTTGCAAACTCCATTCCATACGTATATATGGGGAGGTACTAGCTCCAACTCTGTTTTACAGTGAAAACTGCAGGAACTTCAAAACGGCATTAGGAAACAAACTGAGAAAGCAGAGAAAAAGTGTCCCTACATCCCGTTCCCTTGGTCCTAGATGAACGAACGTCTCTCCACTTGCTGAGTTCCGAGAGATATGTGTGTGTGTAAGCCTTACTTAACCTAGCCTGTTGGGAACACAAAGTTTCTTTTTTGTTGCAAATCCCATTCCATAAAAATATATGGGGATGTACTAGCTCCAACTCGGTTTTACAGTGAAAACTGTAGGAACTTCAAACCGGCACTAGGAAACAGACTGAGAAAGCAGAGAAAAAGTGTCTCCTGCATCCCGTTCCCTTGGTGCTAGATGAACGAACGTCTCTCCACTTGCTCAGTTCTGAGAGATAAGTGTGTGTGAAAGCAGTCCTTCACCTAGCTTGTTGGGAACACAAAGTTTCTTTTCAGTTGCAAACTCCATTCCATACATGTATATGGGGAAGTACTAGCTCCAAGTCCGTTTTACAGTGAAAACTGCAGGAACTTCAAACCGGCACTAGGAAACAGTCTGAGAAAGCAGAGAAAAAGTGTCTCCTACAACCCGTTCCCTTGGTGCTAGATGAACGAACGTCTCTCCACTTGCTCAGTTCTGAGAGATAAGTGTGTGTGAAAGCCGTCCTTCACCTAGCTTGTTGGGAACACAAAGTTTCTTTTCAGTTGCATACTCCATTCAATACATATATATGGGGAGGTTCTAGCTCCAACTCGGTTTTACAGTGAAAACTGCAGGAACTTCAAACCGGCACTAGGATACAGACTGAGAAAGCCGAGAAAAAGTGTCTCCTGCATCCCGATCCCTTGGTGCTAGATGAACGAAAGTCTCTGAACTTGCTCAGTTCTGAGAAATAAGTGTGTGTGAAAGCCGTCCTTCACCTAGCTTGTTGCTAACACAAAGTTTCTTTTCAGTTGCAAACTCCATTCCATACATATATATGGGGAGGTACTAGCTCCAACTCGGTTTTACAGTGAAAACTGCAGGAACTTCAAACCGGCACTAGGAAACAGACTGAGAAAGCCGAGAAAAAGTGTCTCCTGCAATCCGATCCCTTGGTGCTAGATGAACGAACGTCTCTCCACTTGCTCAGTTCTGAGAGATAAGTGTGTGTGAAAGCCGTCATCACCTAGCTTGTTGGGAACACAAAGTTTCTTTTTTGTTGCAAACCCCATTCCATACATATATATGGGGAGGTACTAGCTCCAACTCCGTTTTACAGTGAAAACTGCAGGAACTTCAAACCGGCACTAGGAAACAGACTGAGAAAGCAGAGAAAAAGTGTCTCCTGCAACCCGTTCCCTTGGTGCTAGATGAACGAACGTCTCTCCACTTGCTAAGTTCTGAGAGATAAGTGTGTTTCCAAGCCGTCCTTCACCTAGCTTGTTGGGAACACAAAGTTTCTTTTCAGTTGTAAACTCCATTCCATACATATATATGGGGAGGTACTAGCTCCAACTCGGTTTTACAGTGAAAACTGCAGGAATTTCAAACCGGCACTAGGAAACAGACTGAGAAAGCAGAGAAAAAGTGTCTCCTGCATCACGTTCCCTTGGTCCTAGATGAACGAACGTCTCTCCACTTGCTGAGTTCCGAGAGATATGTGTGTGTGTAAGCCTTCCTTAACCTAGCCTGTTGGGAACACAAAGTTTCTTTTTTGTTGCAAATCCCATTTCGTAAATATATATGGGGATGTACTAGCTCCAACTCGGTTTTACAGTGAAAACTGTAGGAACTTCAAACCGGCACTAGGAAACAGACTGAGAATGCAGAGAAAAAGTGTCTCCTGCATCCCGTTCCCTTGGTGCTAGATGAACGAACGTCTCTCCACTTGCTCAGTTCTGAGACATAGGTGTGTGTGAAAGCAGTCCTTCACCTAGCTTGTTGGGAACACAAAGTTTCTTTTCAGTTGCAAACTCCATTCCATACATGTATATGGGGAAGTACTAGCTCCAACTCCGTTTTACAGTGAAAACTGCAGGAACTTCAAACCGGCACTAGGAAACAAACTGAGAAAGCAGAGAAAAAGTGTCTCCTGCAACCCGTTCCCTTGGTGCAAGATGAACGAACGTCTCTCCACTTGCTCAGTTCTGAGTGATAAGTGTGTGTGAAAGCCGTCCTTCACCTAGCTTGTTGGGAACACAAAGTTTCTTTTCAGTTGCAAACTCCATTCCATACATATATATGAGGAGGTACTAGCTCCAACTCGGTTTTACAGTGAAAACTGCAGGAACTTCAAACCGGCACTAGGAAACAGACTGAGAAAGCAGAGAAAAAGTGTCTCCTGCAACCCGTTCCCTTGGTGCTAGATGAACGAACGTCTCTCCACTTGCTCAGATCTTAGAGATAAGTGTGTGTGAAAGCCGTCCTTCACCTAGCTTGTTGTGAACACAAAGTTTCTTTTCAGTTGCAAACTCCATTCCATACATATATATGGGGAGGAACTAGCTCCAACTCGGTTATTCAGTGAAAACTGCAGGAACTTCAAACCGGCACTAGGAAACAGACTGAGAAAGCAGAGAAAAAGTGTCTCCTGCAACCCGTTCCCTTGTTGCTAGATGAACGAACGTCTCTCCACTTGCTCAGTTCTGAGAGATAAGTGTGTGTGAAAGCCGTCCTTCACCTAGCTTGTTGGGAACACAAAGTTTCTTTTCAGTTGCAAACTCCTTTCCATACATATATATGGGGAGGTACTAGCTCCAAATCGGTTTTTCAATGAAAACTGCAGGAACTTCAAACCGGCACTAGGAAACAGACTGAGAAAGCAGAGAAAAAGTGTCTCCTGCAACCCGTTCCCTTGGTGCTAGATGAACGAACGTCTCTCCACTTGCTCAGATCTTAGAGATAAGTGTGTGTGAAAGCCGTCCTTCACCTAGCTTGTTGTGAACACAAAGTTTCTTTTCAGTTGCAAACTCCATTCCTTACATATATATGGGGAGGTACTAGCTCCAACTCGGTTTTTCAGTGAAAACTGCAGGAACTTCAAACCGGCACTAGGAAACAGACTGAGAAAGCAGAGAAATAGTGTCTCCTGCAACCCGTTCCCTTGGTGCTAGATGAACGAACGTCTCTCCACTTGCTCAGTTCTGAGAGATAAGTGTGTGTGAAAGCCGTCCTTCACCTAGCTTGTTGGGAACACAAAGTTTCTTTTCAGTTGCAAACTCCATTCCATACATATATATGGGGAAGTACTAGCTCCAACTCGGTTTTACAGTATAAATCTGCAGGAAATTCTAACCGGCACAAGGAAACAGACTGAGAAAGCAGAGAAAAAGTGTCTCCTGCAACCCGTTCCCTTGGTGCTAGATGAACGAACGTCTCTCCACTTGCTCAGTTCTGAGAGATAAGTGTGTGTGAAAGCCGTCCTTCACCTAGCTTTTTGGGAACACAAAGTTTCTTTTCAGTTGCAAACTCCATTCCATACGTATATATGGGGAGGTACTAGCTCCAACTCTGTTTTACAGTGAAAACTGCAGGAACTTCAAAACGGCATTAGGAAACAAACTGAGAAAGCAGAGAAAAAGTGTCCCTACATCCCGTTCCCTTGGTCCTAGATGAACGAACGTCTCTCCACTTGCTGAGTTCCGAGAGAAATGTGTGTGTGTAAGCCTTCCTTAACCTAGCCTGTTGGGAACACAAAGTTTCTTTTTTGTTGCAAATCCCATTCCATAAAAATATATGGGGATGTACTAGCTCCAACTCGGTTTTACAGTGAAAACTGTAGGAACTTCAAACCGGCACTAGGAAACAGACTGAGAAAGCAGAGAAAAAGTGTCTCCTGCATCCCGTTCCCTTGGTGCTAGATGAACGAACGTCTCTCCACTTGCTCAGTTCTGAGAGATAAGTGTGTGTGAAAGCAGTCCTTCACCTAGCTTGTTGGGAACACAAAGTTTCTTTTCAGTTGCAAACTCCATTCCATACATGTATATGGGGAAGTACTAGCTCCAAGTCCGTTTTACAGTGAAAACTGCAGGAACTTCAAACCGGCACTAGGAAACAGTCTGAGAAAGCAGAGAAAAAGTGTCTCCTGCAACCCGTTCCCTTGGTGCTAGATGAACGAACGTCTCTCCACTTGCTCAGTTCTGAGAGATAAGTGTGTGTGAAAGCCGTCCTTCACCTAGCTTGTTGGGAACACAAAGTTTCTTTTCAGTTGCAAACTCCATTCAATACATATATATGGGGAGGTTCTAGCTCCAACTCGGTTTTACAGTGAAAACTGCAGGAACTTCAAACCGGCACTAGGATACAGACTGAGAAAGCCGAGAAAAAGTGTCTCCTGCATCCCGTTCCCTTGGTGCTAGATGAACGAAAGTCTCTGAACTTGCTCAGTTCTGAGAAATAAGTGTGTGTGAAAGCCGTCCTTCACCTAGCTTGTTGGGAACACAAAGTTTCTTTTCAGTTGCAAACTCCATTCAATACATATATATGGGGAGGTACTAGCTCCAACTCGGTTTTTCAGTGAAAACTGCAGGAACTTCAAACCGGCACTAGGAAACAGACTGAGAAAGCAGAGAAAAAGTGTCTCCTGCAACCCGTTCCCTTGGTGCTAGATGAACGAACGTCTCTCCACTTGCTCAGTTCTGAGGGATAAGTGTGTGTGAAAGCCGTCCTTCACCTAGCTTGTTTTGAACACAAAGTTTCTTTTCAGTTGCAAACTCCATTCCATACATATATATGGGGAGGTACTAGCTCCAACTCGGTTTTACAGTGAAAACTGCAGGAACTTCAAACCGGCACTAGGAAAAAAACTGAGAAAGCAGAGAAAAAGTGTCTCCTGCAACCCGTTCCCTTGGTGCTAGATGAACGAACGTCTCTCCACTTGCTCAGTTCTGAGTGATAAGTGTGTGTGAAAGCCATCCTTCACCTAGCTTGTTGGGAAAACAAAGTTTCTTTTCAGTTGCAAACTCCATTCCATACATATATATGGGGAGGTTCTAGCTCCAACTCGGTTTTACAGTGAAAACTGCAGGAACTTCAAACCGGCACTAGGAAACAAACTGAGAAAGCAGAGAAAAAGTGTCTCCTGCAACCCGTTCCCTTGGTCCTAGATGAACGAACGTCTCTCCACTTGCTGAGTTCCGAGAGATATGTGTGTGTGTAAGCCGTACTTAACCTAGCCTGTTGGGAACACAAAGTTTCTTTTTTGTTGCAAACCCCATTCCATAAATATATTTGGGGAGGTACTAGCTCCACCTCGGTTTTACAGTGAAAACTGCAGGAACTTCAAACGGGCACTAGGAAACAGACTGAGAAAGCAGAGAAAAAGTGTCTCCTGCATCCCGTTCCCTTGGTGCTAGATGAACGAACGTCTCTCCACTTGCTCAGTTCTGAGAGATAAGTTTGTGTGAAAGAAGTCCTTCACCTAGCTTGTTGGGAACACAAAGTTTCTTTTCAGTTGCAAACTCCATTCCATACATGTATATGGGGAAGTAGTAGCTCCAAATCCGTTTTACAGTGAAAACTGCAGGAACTTCAAACCGGCACTAGGAAACAGACTGAGAAAGCAGAGAAATAGTGTCTCCTGCATCCCGTTCCCTTGGTGCTAGATGAACGAACGTCTCTCCACTTGCCCAGTTCTGAGAGATAAGTGTGTGTGAAAGCAGTCCTTCACCTAGCTCGTTGGGAACACAAAGTTTCTTTTCAGTTGCAAACTCCATTCCATACATGTATATGGGGAGGTACTAGCTCCAACTCGGTTTTACAGTGAAAACTGCAGGAACTTCAAACCGGCACTAGGAAACAGACTGAGAAAGCAGAGAAAAAGTGTCTCCTGCAACCCGTTCCCTTGGTGCTAGATGAACGAACGTCTCTCCACTTACTCAGTTCTGAGAGATAAGTGTGTGTGAAAGCCGTCTTTCACCTAGCTTGTTGGGAACACAAAGTTTCTTTTCAGTTGCAAACTCCATTCCATACATATATATGGGGAGGTACTAGCTCCAACTCGGTTTTACAGTGAAAACTGCAGGAACTTCAAACCGGCACTAGGAAACAGACTGAGAAAGCCGAGAAAAAGTGTCTCCTGCAACCCGTTCCCTTGGTGCTAGATGAACGAACGTCTCTCCACTTGCTCAGTTCTGAGAGATAAGTGTGTGTGAAAGCCGTCCTTCACCTAGCTTGTTGGGAACACAAAGTTTCTTTTCAGTTGCAAACTCCATTCCATACATATATATGGGGAGGTACTAACTCCAACTCGGTTTTAGAGTGAAAACTGCAGGAATTTCAAACCGGCACTAGGAAACAGACTGAGAAAGCAGAGAAAAAGTGTCTCCTGCAACCCGTTCCATTGGTGCTAGATGAACGAACGTCTCTCCACTTGCTCAGTTCTGAGAGATAAGTGTGTGTGAAAGCCGTCCTTCACGTAGCTTGTTGGGAACACAAAGATTCTTTTCAGTTGTAAACTCAATTCCATACATATATATGGGGAGGTACTAGCTCCAACTCGGTTTTAGAGTGAAAACTGCAGGAACTTCCAACCGGCACTAGGAAACAGACTGAGAAAGCAGAGAAAAAGTGTCTCCTGCAACCCGTTCCCTTGGTGCTAGATAAACGAACGTCTCTCAACTTGCTCAGTTCTGAGAGATAAATGTGTGTGAAAGCCGTCCTTCACCTAGCTTGTTGGGAACACAAAGTTTCTTTTCAGTTGCAAACTCCATTCCATACATGTATATGGGGAGGTACTAGCTCCAAATCGATTTTACAGTGAAAACTGCAGGAACTTCAAACCGGCACTAGGAAACAGCCTGAGAAAGCAGAGAAAAAGTGTCTCCTGCAACCCGTTCTCTTGGTGCTAGATGAACGAACGTCTCTCCACTTGCTCATTTCTGAGATATAAGTGTGTGTGAAAGCCGTCCTTCACCTAGCTTGTTGGGAACACAAAGTTTCTTTTCACTTGCAAACTCCATTCCATACATATATATGGGGAGGTACAAGCTCCAACTCGGTTTTACAGTGAAAACTGCAGGAACTTCAAACCGGCACTAGGAAACAGACTGAGAAAGCAGAGAAAAAGTATCTCCTGCAACCCGTTCCCTTGGTGCTAGATGAACGAACGTCCCTCCAATTGCTCAGTACTGAGAGCTAAGTGTGTGTGAAAGCCGTACTTCATCTAGCTTTTTGGGAACTCAATGTTTCTTTTCAGATGCAAACTCCATTCCATACATATATATGGGGAGGTACTAGCTCCAACTCGGTTTTTCAGTGAAAACTGCAGAAACTTAAAACCGGCACTAGGAAACAGACTGAGAAAGCAGAGAAAAAGTGTCTCCTGCAACCCGTTCCCTTGGTGCTAGATGAACGAACGTCTCTCCACTTGCTTAGTTCTGAGAGATAAGTGTGTGTGAAAGCCGTCCTTCACCTTGCTTGTTGCTAACACAAAGTTTCTTTTCAGTTGCAAACTCCATTCCATATATATATATGGGGAGGTACTAGCTCCAACACGGTTTTACAGTGAAAACTGCAGGAACTTCAAACCGGCACTAGGAAACAGACTGAGAAAGCCGAGAAAAAGTGTCTCCTGCAACCCGATCCCTTGGTGCTAGATGAACGAACGTCTCTCCACTTGCTCAGTTCTGAGAGATAAGTGTGTGTGAAAGCCGTCCTTCACCTAGCTTGTTGGGAACACAAAGTTTCTTTTTTGTTGCAAACCCCATTCCATACATATATATGGGGAGGTACTAGCTCCAACTCCGTTTCACAGTGAAAACTGCAGGAACTTCAACCCGGCACTAGGAAACAGACTGAGAAAGCAGAGAAAAAGTGTCTCCTGCAACCCGTTCCCTTGGTGCTAGATGAACGAACGTCTCTCCACTTACTCAGTTCTGAGAGATAAGTGTGTGTGAAAGCCGACTTTCACCTAGCTTGTTGGGAACACAAAGTTTCTTTTCAGTTGCAAACTCCATTCCATACATATATATGGGGAGGTACTAGCTCCAACACGGTTTTACAGTGAAAACTGCAGGAACTTCAAACCGGCACTAGGAAACAGACTGAGAAAGCCGAGAAAAAGTGTCTCCTGCAACCCGTTCCCTTGGGGCTAGATGAACGAACGTCTCTCCACTTGCTCAGTTCTGAGAGATAAGTGTGTGTGAAAGCCGTCCTTCACCTAGCTTGTTGGGAACACAAAGTTTCTTTTCAGTTGCAAACTCCATTCCATACATATATATGGGTAGGTACTAGATCCAACTCGGTTTTACAGTGAAAACTGCAGGAATTTCCAACCGGCACTAGGAAACAGAGTGAGAAAGCAGAGAAAAAGTGTCTCCTGCAACCCGTTCCATTGGTGCTAGATGAACGAACGTCTCTCCACTTGCTCAGTTCTGAGAGATAAGTGTGTGTGAAAGCCGTCCTTCACGTAGCTTGTTGGGAACACAAAGATTCTTTTCAGTTGTAAACTCAATTCCAAACATATATATGGGGAGGTACTAGCTCCAACTCGGTTTTAGAGTGAAAACTGCAGGAACTTCAAACCGGCACTAGGAAACAGACTGAGAAAGCAGAGAAAAAGTGTCTCCTGCAACCCGTTCCCTTGGGGCTAGATGAACGAACGTCTCTCCACTTGCTCAGTTCTGAGAGATAAATGTGTGTGAAAGCCGTCCTTCACCTAGCTTGTTGGGAACACAAAGTTTCTTTTTTGTTGCAAACCCCATTCCATACATATATATGGGGAGGTACTAGCTCCAACTCCGTTTCACAGTGAAAACTGCAGGAACTTCAACCCGGCACTAGGAAACAGACTGAGAAAGCAGAGAAAAAGTGTCTCCTGCAACCCGTTCCCTTGGTGCTAGATGAACGAACGTCTCTCCACTTACTCAGTTCTGAGAGTTAAGTGTGTGTGAAAGCCGTCTTTCACCTAGCTTGTTGGGAACACAAAGTTTCTTTTCAGTTGCAAACTCCATTCCATACATATATATGGGGAGGTACTAGCTCCAACTCGTTTTTACAGTGAAAACTGCAGGAACTTCAAACCGGCACTAGGAAACAGACTGAGAAAGGAGAGAAAAAGTGTCTCCTGCAACCCGTTCCATTGGTGCTAGATGAACGAACGTCTCTCCACTTGCTCAGTTCTGAGAGATAAGTGTGTGTGAAAGCCGTCCTTCACGTAGCTTGTTGGGAACACAAAGATTCTTTTCCGTTGTAAACTCAATTCCATACATATATATGGGGAGGTACTAGCTCCAACTCGGTTTTACAGTGAAAACTGCAGGAACTTCAAACCGGCACTAGGAAACAGACTGAGAAAGCAGAGAAAAAGTGTCTCCTGCAACCCGTTCTCTTGGTGCTAGATGAACGAACGTCTCTCCACTTGCTCAGTTCTAAGAGATAATTGTGTGTGAAAGCCGTCCTTCACCTAGCTTGTTGGGAACACAAAGTTTCTTTTCAGTTGCAAACTCCATTCCATACATGTATATGGGGAGGTACTAGCTCCAACTCGGTTTTACAGTGAAAACTGCAGGAACTTCAAAACGGCATTAGGAAACAAACTGAGAAAGCAGAGAAAAAGTGTCCCTACATCCCGTTCCCTTGGTCCTAGATGAACGAACGTCTCTCCACTTGCTGAGTTCCGAGAGATATGTGTGTGTGTAAGCCTTCCTTAACCTAGCCTGTTGGGAACACAAAGTTTCTTTTTTGTTGCAAATCCCATTCCATAAAAATATATGGGGATGTACTAGCTCCAACTCGGTTTTACAGTGAAAACTGTAGGAACTTCAAACCGGCACTAGGAAACAGACTGAGAAAGCAGAGAAAAAGTGTCTCCTGCATCCCGTTCCCTTGGTGCTAGATGAACGAACGTCTCTCCACTTGCTCAGTTCTGAGAGATAAGTGTGTGTGAAAGCAGTCCTTCACCTAGCTTGTTGGGAACACAAAGTTTCTTTTCAGTTGCAAACTCCATTCCATACATGTATATGGGGAAGTACTAGCTCCAAGTCCGTTTTACAGTGAAAACTGCAGGAACTTCAAACCGGCACTAGGAAACAGTCTGAGAAAGCAGAGAAAAAGTGTCTCCTGCAACCCGTTCCCTTGGTGCTAGATGAACGAACGTCTCTCCACTTGCTCAGTTCTGAGAGATAAGTGTGTGTGAAAGCCGTCCTTCACCTAGCTTGTTGGGAACACAAAGTTTCTTTTCAGTTGCAAACTCCTTTCAATACATATATATGGGGAGGTTCTAGCTCCAACTCGGTTTTACAGTGAAAACTGCAGGAACTTCAAACCGGCACTAGGATACAGACTGAGAAAGCCGAGAAAAAGTGTCTCCTGCATCCCGTTCCCTTGGTGCTAGATGAACGAAAGTCTCTGAACTTGCTCAGTTCTGAGAAATAAGTGTGTGTGAAAGCCGTCCTTCACCTAGCTTGTTGGGAACACAAAGTTTCTTTTCAGTTGCAAACTCCATTCCATACATATATATGGGGAGGTACTAGCTCCAACTCGGTTTTTCAGTGAAAACTGCAGGAACTTCAAACCGGCACTAGGAAACAGACTGAGAAAGCAGAGAAAAAGTGTCTCCTGCAACCCGTTCCCTTGGTGCTAGATGAACGAACGTCTCTCCACTTGCTCAGTTCTGAGGGATAAGTGTGTGTGAAAGCCGTCCTTCACCTAGCTTGTTTTGAACACAAAGTTTCTTTTCAGTTGCAAACTCCATTCCATACATATATATGGGGAGGTACTAGCTCCAACTCGGTTTTACAGTGAAAACTGCAGGAACTTCAAACCGGCACTAGGAATAAAACTGAGAAAGCAGAGAAAAAGTGTCTCCTGCAACCCGTTCCCTTGGTGCTAGATGAACGAACGTCTCTCCACTTGCTCAGTTCTGAGTGATAAGTGTGTGTGAAAGCCATCCTTCACCTAGCTTGTTGGGAAAACAAAGTTTCTTTTCAGTTGCAAACTCCATTCCATACATATATATGGGGAGGTTCTAGCTCCAACTCGGTTTTACAGTGAAAACTGCAGGAACTTCAAACCGGCACTAGGAAACAAACTGAGAAAGCAGAGAAAAAGTGTCTCCTGCAACCCGTTCCCTTGGTCCTAGATGAACGAACGTCTCTCCACTTGCTGAGTTCCGAGAGATATGTGTGTGTGTAAGCCGTACATAACCTAGCCTGTTGGGAACACAAAGTTTCTTTTTTGTTGCAAACCCCATTCCATAAATATATTTGGGGAGGTACTAGCTCCACCTCGGTTTTACAGTGAAAACTGCAGGAACTTCAAACGGGCACTAGGAAACAGACTGAGAAAGCAGAGAAAAAGTGTCTCCTGCATCCCGTTCCCTTGGTGCTAGATGAACGAACGTCTCTCCACTTGCTCAGTTCTGAGAGATAAGTTTGTGTGAAAGAAGTCCTTCACCTAGCTTGTTGGGAACACAAAGTTTCTTTTCAGTTGCAAACTCCATTCCATACATGTATATGGGGAAGTAGTAGCTCCAAATCCGTTTTACAGTGAAAACTGCAGGAACTTCAAACCGGCACTAGGAAACAGACTGAGAAAGCAGAGAAATAGTGTCTCCTGCATCCCGTTCCCTTGGTGCTAGATGAACGAACGTCTCTCCACTTGCCCAGTTCTGAGAGATAAGTGTGTGTGAAAGCAGTCCTTCACCTAGCTCGTTGGGAACACAAAGTTTCTTTTCAGTTGCAAACTCCATTCCATACATGTATATGGGGAGGTACTAGCTCCAACTCGGTTTTACAGTGAAAACTGCAGGAACTTCAAACCGGCACTAGGAAACAGACTGAGAAAGCAGAGAAAAAGTGTCTCCTGCAACCCGTTCCCTTGGTGCTAGATGAACGAACGTCTCTCCACTTACTCAGTTCTGAGAGATAAGTGTGTGTGAAAGCCGTCTTTCACCTAGCTTGTTGGGAACACAAAGTTTCTTTTCAGTTGCAAACTCCATTCCATACATATATATGGGGAGGTACTAGCTCCAACTCGGTTTTACAGTGAAAACTGCAGGAACTTCAAACCGGCACTAGGAAACAGACTGAGAAAGCCGAGAAAAAGTGTCTCCTGCAACCCGTTCCCTTGGTGCTAGATGAACGAACGTCTCTCCACTTGCTCAGTTCTGAGAGATAAGTGTGTGTGAAAGCCGTCCTTCACCTAGCTTGTTGGGAACACAAAGTTTCTTTTCAGTTGCAAACTCCATTCCATACATATATATGGGGAGGTACTAGCTCCAACTCGGTTTTAGAGTGAAAACTGCAGGAATTTCAAACCGGCACTAGGAAACAGACTGAGAAAGCAGAGAAAAAGTGTCTCCTGCAACCCGTTCCATTGGTGCTAGATGAACGAACGTCTCTCCACTTGCTCAGTTCTGAGAGATAAGTGTGTGTGAAAGCCGTCCTTCACGTAGCTTGTTGGGAACACAAAGATTCTTTTCAGTTGTAAACTCAATTCCATACATATATATGGGGAGGTACTAGCTCCAACTCGGTTTTAGAGTGAAAACTGCAGGAACTTCCAACCGGCACTAGGAAACAGACTGAGAAAGCAGAGAAAAAGTGTCTCCTGCAACCCGTTCCCTTGGTGCTAGATAAACGAACGTCTCTCAACTTGCTCAGTTCTGAGAGATAAATGTGTGTGAAAGCCGTCCTTCACCTAGCTTGTTGGGAACACAAAGTTTCTTTTCAGTTGCAAACTCCATTCCATACATGTATATGGGGAGGTACTAGCTCCAAATCGGTTTTACAGTGAAAACTGCAGGAACTTCAAACCGGCACTAGGAAACAGCCTGAGAAAGCAGAGAAAAAGTGTCTCCTGCAACCCGTTCTCTTGGTGCTAGATGAACGAACTTCTCTCCACTTGCTCAGTTCTGAGATATAAGTGTGTGTGAAAGCCGTCCTTCACCTAGCTTGTTGGGAACACAAAGTTTCTTTTCACTTGCAAACTCCATTCCATACATATATATGGGTAGGTACAAGCTCCAACTCGGTTTTACAGTGAAAACTGCAGGAACTTCAAACCGGCACTAGGAAACAGACTGAGAAAGCAGAGAAAAAGTATCTCCTGCAACCCGTTCCCTTGGTGCTAGATGAACGAACGTCCCTCCAATTGCTCAGTACTGAGAGCTAAGTGTGTGTGAAAGCCGTACTTCATCTAGCTTTTTGGGAACTCAATGTTTCTTTTCAGATGCAAACTCCATTCCATACATATATATGGGGAGGTACTAGCTCCAACTCGGTTTTTCAGTGAAAACTGCAGAAACTTAAAACCGGCACTAGGAAACAGACTGAGAAAGCAGAGAAAAAGTGTCTCCTGCAACCCGTTCCCTTGGTGCTAGATGAACGAACGTCTCTCCACTTGCTTAGTTCTGAGAGATAAGTGTGTGTGAAAGCCGTCCTTCACCTTGCTTGTTGCTAACACAAAGTTTCTTTTCAGTTGCAAACTCCATTCCATATATATATATGGGGAGGTACTAGCTCCAACACGGTTTTACAGTGAAAACTGCAGGAACTTCAAACCGGCACTAGGAAACAGACTGAGAAAGCCGAGAAAAAGTGTCTCCTGCAACCCGATCCCTTGGTGCTAGATGAACGAACGTCTCTCCACTTGCTCAGTTCTGAGAGATAAGTGTGTGTGAAAGCCGTCCTTCACCTAGCTTGTTGGGAACACAAAGTTTCTTTTTTGTTGCAAACCCCATTCCATACATATATATGGGGAGGTACTAGCTCCAACTCCGTTTCACAGTGAAAACTGCAGGAACTTCAAACCGGCACTAGGAAACAGACTGAGAAAGCAGAGAAAAAGTGTCTCCTGCAACCCGTTCCATTGGTGCTAGATGAACGAACGTCTCTCCACTTACTCAGTTCTGAGAGATAAGTGTGTGTGAAAGCCGTCCTTCACGTAGCTTGTTGGGAACACAAAGATTCTTTTCAGTTGTAAACTCAATTCCAAACATATATATGGGGAGGTACTAGCTCCAACTCGGTTTTAGAGTGAAAACTGCAGGAACTTCAAACCGGCACTAGGAAACAGACTGAGAAAGCAGAGAAAAAGTGTCTCCTGCAACCCGTTCCCTTGGGGCTAGATGAACGAACGTCTCTCCACTTGCTCAGTTCTGAGAGATAAATGTGTGTGAAAGCCGTCCTTCACCTAGCTTGTTGGGAACACAAAGTTTCTTTTTTGTTGCAAACCCCATTCCATACATATATATGGGGAGGTACTAGCTCCAACTCCGTTTCACAGTGAAAACTGCAGGAACTTCAACCCGGCACTAGGAAACAGACTGAGAAAGCAGAGAAAAAGTGTCTCCTGCAACCCGTTCCCTTGGTGCTAGATGAACGAACGTCTCTCCACTTACTCAGTTCTGAGAGATAAGTGTGTGTGAAAGCCTTCTTTCACCTAGCTTGTTGGGAACACAAAGTTTCTTTTCAGTTGCAAACTCCATTCCATACATATATATGGGGAGGTACTAGCTCCAACTCGGTTTTACAGTGAAAACTGCAGGAACTTCAAACCGGCACTAGGAAACAGACTGAGAAAGCCGAGAAAAAGTGTCTCCTGCAACCCGTTCCCTTGGTGCTAGATGAACGAACGTCTCTCCACTTGCTCAGTTCTGAGAGATAAGTGTGTGTGAAAGCCGTACTTCACCTAGCTTGTTGGGAACACAAAGTTTCTTTTCAGTTGCAAACTCCATTCCATACATATATATGGGTAGGTACTAGATCCAACTCGGTTTTACAGTGAAAACTGCAGGAATTTCCAACCGGCACTAGGAAACAGACTGAGAAAGGAGAGAAAAAGTGTCTCCTGCAACCCGTTCCATTGGTGCTAGATGAACGAACGTCTCTCCACTTGCTCAGTTCTGAGAGATAAGTGTGTGTGAAAGCCGTCCTTCACGTAGCTTGTTGGGAACACAAAGATTCTTTTCAGTTGTAAACTCAATTCCATACATATATATGGGGAGGTACTAGCTCCAACTCGGTTTTAGAGTGAAAACTGCAGGAACTTCAAACCGGCACTAGGAAACAGACTGAGAAAGCAGAGAAAAAGTGTCTCCTGCAACCCGTTCTCTTGGTGCTAGATGAACGAACGTCTCTCCACTTGCACAGTTCTGAGAGATAAGTGTGTGTGAAAGCCGTCCTTCACCTAGCTTGTTGGGAACACAAAGTTTCTTTTTTGTTGCAAACCCCATTCCATACATATATATGGGGAGGTACTAGCTCCAACTCCGTTTTACAGTGAAAACTGCAGGAACTTCAAACCGGCACTAGGAAACAGACTGAGAAAGCAGAGAAATAGTGTCTCCTGCATCCCTTTCCCTTGGTGCTAGATGAACGAACGTCTCTCCACTTGCTCAGTTCTGAGAGATAAGTGTGTGTGAAAGCAGTCCTTCACCTAGCTCGTTCGGAACACAAAGTTTCTTTTCAGTTGCAAACTCCATTCCATACATGTATATGGGGAAGTACTAGCTCCAACTAGATTTTACAGTGAAAACTGCAGGAACTTCAAACCGGCACTAGGAAACAGACTGAGAAAGCAGAGAAAAAGTGTCTCCTGCAACCCGTTCCCTTGGGGCTAGATGAACGAACGTCTCTCCACTTGCTCAGTTCTGAGAGATAAATGTGTGTGAAAGCCGTCCTTCACCTAGCTTGTTGGGAACACAAAGTTTCTTTTTTGTTGCAAACCCCATTCCATACATATATATGGGGAGGTACTAGCTCCAACTCCGTTTCACAGTGAAAACTGCAGGAACTTCAACCCGGCACTAGGAAACAGACTGAGAAAGCAGAGAAAAAGTGTCTCCTGCAACCCGTTCCCTTGGTGCTAGATGAACGAACGTCTCTCCACTTACTCAGTTCTGAGAGATAAGTGTGTGTGAAAGCCGTCTTTCACCTAGCTTGTTGGGAACACAAAGTTTCTTTTCAGTTGCAAACTCCATTCCATACATATATATGGGGAGGTACTAGCTCCAACTCGATTTTACAGTGAAAACTGCAGGAACTTCAAACCGGCACTAGGAAACAGACTGAGAAAGCCGAGAAAAAGTGTCTCCTGCAACCCGTTCCCTTGGTGCTAGATGAACGAACGTCTCTCCACTTGCTCAGTTCTGAGAGATAAGTGTGTGTGAAAGCCGTCCTTCACCTAGCTTGTTGGGAACACAAAGTTTCTTTTCAGTTGCAAACTCCATTCCATACATATATATGGGTAGGTACTAGATCCAACTCGGTTTTACAGTGAAAACTGCAGGAATTTCCAACCGGCACTAGGAAACAGACTGAGAAAGCAGAGAAAAAGTGTCTCCTGCAACCCGTTCCATTGGTGCTAGATGAACGAACGTCTCTCCACTTGCTCAGTTCTGAGAGATAAGTGTGTGTGAAAGCCGTCCTTCACGTAGCTTGTTGGGAACACAAAGATTCTTTTCAGTTGTAAACTCAATTCCATACATATATATGGGGAGGTACTAGCTCCAACTCGGTTTTAGAGTGAAAACTGCAGGAACTTCAAACCGGCACTAGGAAACAGACTGAGAAAGCAGAGAAAAAGTGTCTCCTGCAACCCGTTCTCTTGGTGCTAGATGAACGAACGTCTCTCCACTTGCACAGTTCTGAGAGATAAGTGTGTGTGAAAGCCGTCCTTCACCTAGCTTGTTGGGAACACAAAGTTTCTTTTTTGTTGCAAACCCCATTCCATACATATATATGGGGAGGTACTAGCTCCAACTCCGTTTTACAGTGAAAACTGCAGGAACTTCAAACCGGCACTAGGAAACAGACTGAGAAAGCAGAGAAATAGTGTCTCCTGCATCCCTTTCCCTTGGTGCTAGATGAACGAACGTCTCTCCACTTGCTCAGTTCTGAGAGATAAGTGTGTGTGAAAGCAGTCCTTCACCTAGCTCGTTCGGAACACAAAGTTTCTTTTCAGTTGCAAACTCCATTCCATACATGTATATGGGGAAGTACTAGCTCCAACTAGATTTTACAGTGAAAACTGCAGGAACTTCATACCGGCACTAGGAAACAGACTGAGAAAGCAGAGAAAAAGTGTCTCCTGCATCCCGTTCCCTTGGTGCTAGATGAACGAACGTCTCTCCACTTACTCGGTTCTGAGAGATAAGTGTGTGTGAAAGCCGTCCTTCACCTAGCTTGTTGGGAACACAAAGTTTCTTTTCAGTTGCAAACTCCATTCCATACATATATATGGGGAGGTACTAGCTCCAACTCGGTTTTACAGTGAAAACTGCAGGAACTTCAAACCGGCACTAGGAAACAGACTGAGAAAGCAGAGAAAAAGTGTCTCCTGCAACCCGTTGTCTTGGTGCTAGATGAATGAACGTCTCTTCACTTGCTCAGTTCTGAGAGATAAATGTGTGTGAAAGCCGTCCTTCACCTAGCTTGTTGGGAACACAAAGTTTCTTTTCAGTTGCAAACTCCATTCCATACATATATATGGGGAGGTACTAGCTCCAACTCGGTTTTACAGTGAAAACTGCAGGAACTTCAAACCGACACTAGGAAACAGACTGAGAAAGCAGAGAAAAAGTGTCCCCTGCAACCCGTTCTCTTGGTGCTAGATGAACGAACGTCTCTCCACTTGCTCAGTTCTGAGAGATAAATGTGTGTGAAAACCGTCCTTCACCTAGCTTGTTGGGAACACAAAGTTTCTTTTCAGTTGCAAACTACATTCCATACATGTATATGGGGAGGTACTAGCTCCAACACGGTTTTACAGTGAAAACTGCAGGAACTTCAAACCGGCACTAGGAAACAGACTGAGAAAGCAGAGAAAAAGTGTCTCCTGCAACCCGTTCCCTTGGTGCTAGATGAACGAACGTCTCTCCACTTGCTCAGTTCTGAGAATTAAGTGTGTGTGAAAGCCGTCCTTCACGTAGCTTGTTGGGAACACAAAGATTCTTTTCAGTTGTAAACTCAATTCCATACATATATATTTGGAGGTACTAGCTCCAACTCGGTTTTACAGTGAAAACTGCAGGAACTTCAAACCGGCACTAGGAAACAGACTGAGAAAGCAGAGAAAAAGTGTCTCCTGCAACCCGTTCCCTTGGGGCTAGATGAACGAACGTCTCTCCACTTGCTCAGTTCTGAGAGATAAGTGTGTGTGAAAGCCGTCCTTCACCTAGCTTGTTGGGAACACAAAGTTTCTTTTCAGTTGCAAACTCCATTCCATACATATATATGGGTAGGTACTAGATCCAACTCGGTTTTACAGTGAAAACTGCAGGAATTTCCAACCGGCACTAGGAAACAGACTGAGAAAGCAGAGAAAAAGTGTCTCCTGCAACCCGTTCCATTGGTGCTAGATGAACGAACGTCTCTCCACTTGCTCAGTTCTGAGAGATAAGTGTGTGTGAAAGCCGTCCTTCACGTAGCTTGTTGGGAACACAAAGATTCTTTTCAGTTGTAAACTCAATTCCAAACATATATATGGGGAGGTACTAGCTCCAACTCGGTTTTAGAGTGAAAACTGCAGGATCTTCAAACCGGCACTAGGAAACAGACTGAGAAAGCAGAGAAAAAGTGTCTCCTGCAACCCGTTCCCTTGGGGCTAGATGAACGAACGTCTCTCCACTTGCTCAGTTCTGAGAGATAAATGTGTGTGAAAGCCGTCCTTCACCTAGCTTGTTGGGAACACAAAGTTTCTTTTTTGTTGCAAACCCCATTCCATACATATATATGGGGAGGTACTAGCTCCAACTCCGTTTCACAGTGAAAACTGCAGGAACTTCAACCCGGCACTAGGAAACAGACTGAGAAAGCAGAGAAAAAGTGTCTCCTGCAACCCGTTCTCTTGGTGCTAGATGAACGAACGTCTCTCCACTTGCTCAGTTCTAAGAGATAATTGTGTGTGAAAGCCGTCCTTCACCTAGCTTGTTGGGAACACAAAGTTTCTTTTCAGTTGCAAACTCCATTCCATACATGTATATGGGGAGGTACTAGCTCCAACTCGGTTTTACAGTGAAAACTGCAGGAACTTCAAACCGGCACTAGGAAACAGACTGAGAAAGCAGAGAAATAGTGTCTCCTGCAACCCGTTCCCTTGGTGCTAGATGAACGAACGTCTCTCCACTTGCACAGTTCTGAGAGATAAGTGTGTGTGAAAGCCGTCCTTCACCTAGCTTGTTGGGAACACAAAGTTTCTTTTTTGTTGCAAACCCCATTCCATACATATATATGGGGAGGTACTAGCTCCAACTCCGTTTTACAGTGAAAACTGCAGGAACTTCAAACCGGCACTAGGAAACAGACTGAGAAAGCAGAGAAATAGTGTCTCCTGCATCCCTTTCCCTTGGTGCTAGATGAACGAACGTCTCTCCACTTGCTCAGTTCTGAGAGATAAGTGTGTGTGAAAGCAGTCCTTCACCTAGCTCGTTCGGAACACAAAGTTTCTTTTCAGTTGCAAACTCCATTCCATACATGTATATGGGGAAGTACTAGCTCCAACTAGATTTTACAGTGATAACTGCAGGAACTTCAAACCGGCACTAGGAAACAGACTGAGAAAGCAGAGAAAAAGTGTCTCCTGCATCCCGTTCCCTTGGTGCTAGATGAACGAACGTCTCTCCACTTACTCGGTTCTGAGAGATAAGTGTGTGTGAAAGCCGTCCTTCACCTAGCTTGTTGGGAACACAAAGTTTCTTTTCAGTTGCAAACTCCATTCCATACATATATATGGGGAGGTACTAGCTCCAACTCGGTTTTACAGTGAAAACTGCAGGAACTTCAAACCGGCACTAGGAAACAGACTGAGAAAGAAGAGAAAAAGTGTCTCCTGCAACCCGTTGTCTTGGTGCTAGATGAATGAACGTCTCTCCACTTGCTCAGTTCTGAGAGATAAATGTGTGTGAAAGCCGTCCTTCACCTAGCTTGTTGGGAACACAAAGTTTCTTTTCAGTTGCAAACTCCATTCCATACATATATATGGGGAGGTACTAGCTCCAACTCGGTTTTACAGTGAAAACTGCAGGAACTTCAAACCGACACTAGGAAACAGACTGAGAAAGCAGAGAAAAAGTGTCCCCTGCAACCCGTTCTCTTGGTGCTAGATGAACGAACGTCTCTCCACTTGCTCAGTTCTGAGAGATAAATGTGTGTGAAAACCGTCCTTCACCTAGCTTGTTGGGAACACAAAGTTTCTTTTCAGTTGCAAACTACATTCCATACATGTATATGGGGAGGTACTAGCTCCAACACGCTTTTACAGTGAAAACTGCAGGAACTTCAAACCGGCACTAGGAAACAGACTGAGAAAGCAGAGAAAAAGTGACTCCTGCAACCCGTTCCCTTGGTGCTAGATGAACGAACGTCTCTCCACTTGCTCAGTTCTGAGAATTAAGTGTGTGTGAAAGCCGTCCTTCACGTAGCTTGTTGGGAACACAAAGATTCTTTTCAGTTGTAAACTCAATTCCATACATATATATTTGGAGGTACTAGCTCCAACTCGGTTTTACAGTGAAAACTGCAGGAACTTCAAACCGGCACTAGGAAACAGACTGAGAAAGCAGAGAAAAAGTGTCTCCTGCAACCCGTTCCCTTGGTGCTAGATGAAAGAACGTCTCTCCACTTACTCAGTTCTGAGAGATAAGTGTGTGTGAAAGCCGTCCTTCACCTAGCTTGTTGGGAACACAAAGTTTCTTTTCAGTTGCAAACTCCATTCCATACATATATATGGGGAGGTACTAGCTCCAAATCGGTTTTACAGTGAAAACTGCAGGAACTTCAAACCGGCACTAGGAAACATACTGAGAAAGCAGAGAAAAAGTGTCTGCTGCAACCCGTTCCCTTGGTGCTAGATAAACGAACGTCTCTCAACTTGCTCAGTTCTGAGAGATAAATGTGTGTGAAAGCCGTCCTTCACCTAGCTTGTTGGGAACACAAAGTTTCTTTTCAGTTGCAAACTACATTCCATACATGTATATGGGGAGGTACTAGCTCCAACACGGTTTTACAGTGAAAACTGCAGGAACTTCAAACCGGCACTAGGAAACAGACTGAGAAAGCAGAGAAAAAGTGTCTCCTGCAACTCGTTCCCTTGGTGCTAGGTGAACGAACGTCTCTCCACTTGCTCAGTTCTAAGAGTTAAGTGTGTGTGAAAGCCGTCCTTCACCTAGCTTGTTGGAAACACAAAGTTTCTTTTCAGTTGCAAACTCCATTCCATACATATATATGGGTAGGTACTAGCTCCAACTCGGTTTTACAGTGAAAACTGCAGGAATTTCAAACCGGCACTAGGAAACAGACTGAGAAAGCAGAGAAAAAGTGTCTCCTGCAACCCGTTCCATTGGTGCTAGATGAACGAACGTCTCTCCACTTGCTCAGTTCTGAGAGATAAGTGTGTGTGAAAGCCGTCCTTCACCTAGCTTGTTGGGAACACAAAGTTTCTTTTCAGTTGCAAACTCCATTCCATACATATATATGGGTAGGTACTAGCTCCAACTCGGTTTTACAGTGAAAACTGCAGGAACTTCAAACCGGCACTAGGAAACAGACTGAGAAAGCAGAGAAAAAGTGTCTCCTGCAACCCGTTCCCTTGGTGCTAGATAAACGAATGTCTCTCCACTTGCTCAGTTCTGAGAGATAAGTGTGTGTGAAAGCCGTCCTTCACCTAGCTTGTTGGGAACACAAAGTTTCTTTTCAGTTGCAAACTCCATTCCATACATATATATGGGTAGGTACTAGCTCCAACTCGGTTTTACAGTGAAAACTGCAGGAATTTCAAACCGGCACTAGGAAACACACTGAGAAAGCAGAGAAAAAGTGTCTCCTGCAACCCGTTCCCTTGGTGCTAGATGAACGAACGACTCTCCACTTACTCAGTTCTGAGAGATAAGTGTGTGTGAAAGCCGTCCTTCACCTAGCTTGTTGGGAACACAAAGTTACTTTTCAGTTGCAAACTCCATTCCATACATATATATGGGGAGGTACTAGCTCCAACTCGGTTTTACAGTGAAAACTGCAGGAACTTCAAACCGGCACTAGGAAACAGACTGAGAAATCAGAGAAAAAGTGTCTTCTGCAACCCGTTCCCTTGGTGCTAAATAAACGAACGTCTCTCAACTTGCTCAGTTCTGAGAGATAAATGTGTGTGAAAGCCGTCCTTCAACTAGCTTGTTGGGAACACAAAGTTTCTTTTCAGTTGCAACCTCCATTCCATACATGTATATGGGTAGGTACTAGCTCCAAATCGGTTTTACAGTGAAAACTGCAGGAACTTCAAACCGGCACTAGGAAACAGACTGAGAAAGCAGAGAAAAAGTGTCTCCTGCAACCCGTTCTCTTGGTGCTAGATGAACGAACGTCTCTCCTCTTGCTCAGTTCTGAGAGATTAGTGTGTGTGAAAGCCGTCCTTCACCTAGCTTGTTGGGAACACAAAGTTCCTTTTCACTTGCAAACTCCATTCCATACATATATATGGGGAGGTACAAGCTCCAACTCGGTTTTACAGTGAAAACTGCAGGAACTTCAAACCGGCACTAGGAAACAGACTGAGAAAGCAGAGAAAAAGTATTTCCTGCAACCCGTTCCCTTGGTGCTAGATGAACGAACGTCCCTCCACTTGCTCAGTACTGAGAGCTAAGTGTGTGTGAAAGCCGTACTTCACCTAGCTTTTTGGGAACACAATGTTTCTTTTCAGATGCAAACTCCATTCCATACATATATATGGGGAGGTTCTAGCTCCAACTCGGTTTTTCAGTGAAAACTGCAGAAACTTCAAACCGGCACTAGGAAACAGACTGAGAAAGCAGAGAAAAAGTGTCTCCTGCAACCCGTTCCCTTGGTGCTAGATGAACGAACGTCTCTCCACTTGCTCAGTTCTGAGAGATAAGTGTGTGTGAAAGCAGTCCTTCACCTAGCTCGTTGGGAACACAAAGTTTCTTTTCAGTTGCAAACTCCATTCCATACATGTATATGGGGAAGTACTAGCTCCAACTCGGTTTTACAGTGAAAACTGCAGGAACTTCAAACCGGCACTAGGAAACAGACTGAGAAAGCAGAGAAAAAGTGTCTCCTGCAACCCGTTCCCTTGGTGCTAGATGAACGAACGTCTCTCCACTTACTCAGTTCTGAGAGATAAGTGTGTGTGAAAGCCGTCCTTCACCTAGCTTGTTGGGAACACAAAGTTTCTTTTCAGTTGCAAACTCCATTCCATACATATATATGGGGAGGTACTAGCTCCAACTCGGTTTTACAGTGAAATCTGCAGGAACTTCAAACCGGCACTAGGAAACAGACTGAGAAAGCAGAGAAAAATTGTCTCCTGCAACCCGTTCTCTTGGTGCTAGATGAATGAACGTCTCTCCACTTGCTCAGTTCTGAGAGATAAATGTGTGTGAAAGCCGTCCTTCACCTAGCTTGTTGGGAACACAAAGTTTCTTTTCAGTTGCAAACTCCATTCTATACATATATATGGGGAGGTACTAGCTCCAACTCGGTTTTACAGTGAAAACTGCAGGAACTTCAAACCAGCACTAGGAAACAGACTGAGAAAGCAGAGAAAAAGTGTCCCCTGCAACCCGTTCTCTTGGTGCCAGATGAACGAACGTCTCTCCACTTGCTCAGTTCTGAGAGATAAATGTGTGTGAAAGCCGTCCTTCACCTAGCTTGTTGGGAACACAAAGATTCTTTTCAGTTGCAAACTACATTCCATACATGTATATGGGGAGGTACTAGCTCCAACACGCTTTTACAGTGAAAACTGCAGGAACTTCAAACCGGCACTAGGAAACAGACTGAGAAAGCAGAGAAAAAGTGACTCCTGCAACCCGTTCCCTTGGTGCTAGATGAACGAACGTCTCTCCACTTGCTCAGTTCTGAGAATTAAGTGTGTGTGAAAGCCGTCCTTCACGTAGCTTGTTGGGAACACAAAGATTCTTTTCAGTTGTAAACTCAATTCCATACATATATATTTGGAGGTACTAGCTCCAACTCGGTTTTACAGTGAAAACTGCAGGAACTTCAAACCGGCACTAGGAAACAGACTGAGAAAGCAGAGAAAAAGTGTCTCCTGCAACCCGTTCCCTTGGTGCTAGATGAAAGAACGTCTCTCCACTTACTCAGTTCTGAGAGATAAGTGTGTGTGAAAGCCGTCCTTCACCTAGCTTGTTGGGAACACAAAGTTTCTTTTCAGTTGCAAACTCCATTCCATACATATATATGGGGAGGTACTAGCTCCAAATCGGTTTTACAGTGAAAACTGCAGGAACTTCAAACCGGCACTAGGAAACATACTGAGAAAGCAGAGAAAAAGTGTCTGCTGCAACCCGTTCCCTTGGTGCTAGATAAACGAACGTCTCTCAACTTGCTCAGTTCTGAGAGATAAATGTGTGTGAAAGCCGTCCTTCACCTAGCTTGTTGGGAACACAAAGTTTCTTTTCAGTTGCAAACTACATTCCATACATGTATATGGGGAGGTACTAGCTCCAACACGGTTTTACAGTGAAAACTGCAGGAACTTCAAACCGGCACTAGGAAACAGACTGAGAAAGCAGAGAAAAAGTGTCTCCTGCAACTCGTTCCCTTGGTGCTAGGTGAACGAACGTCTCTCCACTTGCTCAGTTCTAAGAGTTAAGTGTGTGTGAAAGCCGTCCTTCACCTAGCTTGTTGGAAACACAAAGTTTCTTTTCAGTTGCAAACTCCATTCCATACATATATATGGGTAGGTACTAGCTCCAACTCGGTTTTACAGTGAAAACTGCAGGAATTTCAAACCGGCACTAGGAAACAGACTGAGAAAGCAGAGAAAAAGTGTCTCCTGCAACCCGTTCCATTGGTGCTAGATGAACGAACGTCTCTCCACTTGCTCAGTTCTGAGAGATAAGTGTGTGTGAAAGCCGTCCTTCACCTAGCTTGTTGGGAACACAAAGTTTCTTTTCAGTTGCAAACTCCATTCCATACATATATATGGGTAGGTACTAGCTCCAACTCGGTTTTACAGTGAAAACTGCAGGAACTTCAAACCGGCACTAGGAAACAGACTGAGAAAGCAGAGAAAAAGTGTCTCCTGCAACCCGTTCCCTTGGTGCTAGATAAACGAATGTCTCTCCACTTGCTCAGTTCTGAGAGATAAGTGTGTGTGAAAGCCGTCCTTCACCTAGCTTGTTGGGAACACAAAGTTTCTTTTCAGTTGCAAACTCCATTCCATACATATATATGGGTAGGTACTAGCTCCAACTCGGTTTTACAGTGAAAACTGCAGGAATTTCAAACCGGCACTAGGAAACACACTGAGAAAGCAGAGAAAAAGTGTCTCCTGCAACCCGTTCCCTTGGTGCTAGATGAACGAACGACTCTCCACTTACTCAGTTCTGAGAGATAAGTGTGTGTGAAAGCCGTCCTTCACCTAGCTTGTTGGGAACACAAAGTTACTTTTCAGTTGCAAACTCCATTCCATACATATATATGGGGAGGTACTAGCTCCAACTCGGTTTTACAGTGAAAACTGCAGGAACTTCAAACCGGCACTAGGAAACAGACTGAGAAATCAGAGAAAAAGTGTCTTCTGCAACCCGTTCCCTTGGTGCTAAATAAACGAACGTCTCTCAACTTGCTCAGTTCTGAGAGATAAATGTGTGTGAAAGCCGTCCTTCAACTAGCTTGTTGGGAACACAAAGTTTCTTTTCAGTTGCAACCTCCATTCCATACATGTATATGGGTAGGTACTAGCTCCAAATCGGTTTTACAGTGAAAACTGCAGGAACTTCAAACCGGCACTAGGAAACAGACTGAGAAAGCAGAGAAAAAGTGTCTCCTGCAACCCGTTCTCTTGGTGCTAGATGAACGAACGTCTCTCCTCTTGCTCAGTTCTGAGAGATTAGTGTGTGTGAAAGCCGTCCTTCACCTAGCTTGTTGGGAACACAAAGTTCCTTTTCACTTGCAAACTCCATTCCATACATATATATGGGGAGGTACAAGCTCCAACTCGGTTTTACAGTGAAAACTGCAGGAACTTCAAACCGGCACTAGGAAACAGACTGAGAAAGCAGAGAAAAAGTATTTCCTGCAACCCGTTCCCTTGGTGCTAGATGAACGAACGTCCCTCCACTTGCTCAGTACTGAGAGCTAAGTGTGTGTGAAAGCCGTACTTCACCTAGCTTTTTGGGAACACAATGTTTCTTTTCAGATGCAAACTCCATTCCATACATATATATGGGGAGGTTCTAGCTCCAACTCGGTTTTTCAGTGAAAACTGCAGAAACTTCAAACCGGCACTAGGAAACAGACTGAGAAAGCAGAGAAAAAGTGTCTCCTGCAACCCGTTCCCTTGGTGCTAGATGAACGAACGTCTCTCCACTTGCTCAGTTCTGAGAGATAAGTGTGTGTGAAAGCAGTCCTTCACCTAGCTCGTTGGGAACACAAAGTTTCTTTTCAGTTGCAAACTCCATTCCATACATGTATATGGGGAAGTACTAGCTCCAACTCGGTTTTACAGTGAAAACTGCAGGAACTTCAAACCGGCACTAGGAAACAGACTGAGAAAGCAGAGAAAAAGTGTCTCCTGCAACCCGTTCCCTTGGTGCTAGATGAACGAACGTCTCTCCACTTACTCAGTTCTGAGAGATAAGTGTGTGTGAAAGCCGTCCTTCACCTAGCTTGTTGGGAACACAAAGTTTCTTTTCAGTTGCAAACTCCATTCCATACATATATATGGGGAGGTACTAGCTCCAACTCGGTTTTACAGTGAAATCTGCAGGAACTTCAAACCGGCACTAGGAAACAGACTGAGAAAGCAGAGAAAAATTGTCTCCTGCAACCCGTTCTCTTGGTGCTAGATGAATGAACGTCTCTCCACTTGCTCAGTTCTGAGAGATAAATGTGTGTGAAAGCCGTCCTTCACCTAGCTTGTTGGGAACACAAAGTTTCTTTTCAGTTGCAAACTCCATTCTATACATATATATGGGGAGGTACTAGCTCCAACTCGGTTTTACAGTGAAAACTGCAGGAACTTCAAACCAGCACTAGGAAACAGACTGAGAAAGCAGAGAAAAAGTGTCCCCTGCAACCCGTTCTCTTGGTGCCAGATGAACGAACGTCTCTCCACTTGCTCAGTTCTGAGAGATAAATGTGTGTGAAAGCCGTCCTTCACCTAGCTTGTTGGGAACACAAAGATTCTTTTCAGTTGCAAACTCCATTCCATAAATGTATATGAGGAGGTACTAGCTCCAACTCGGTTTTACAGTGAAAACTGCAGGAACTTCAAACCGGCACTAGGAAACAGACTGAGAAAGCAGAGAAAAAGTGTCTCCTGCAACCCGTTCCCTTGGTGCTAGATGAACGAACGTCTCTCCACTTGCTCAGTTCTGAGAGTTAAGTGTGTGTGAAAGCCGTCCTTCACCTAGCTTGTTGGGAACACAAAGATACTTTTCAGTTGTAAACTCAATTCCATACATATATATGGGGAGGTACTAGCTCCAACTCGGTTTTACAGTGAAAACTGCAGGAACTTCAAACCGGCACTAGGAAATAAAATGAGAAAGCAGAGAAAAAGTGTCTCCTGCAACCCGTTCCCTTGGTGATAGATGAAAGAACGTCTCTCCACTTACTCAGTTCTGAGAGATAAGTGTGTGTGAAAGCCGTCCTTCACCTAGCTTGTTGGGAACACAAAGTTTCTTTTCAGTTGCAAACTCCGTTCCATACATATATATGGGGAGGTACTAGCTCCAACTCGGTTTTACAGTGAAAACTGCAGGAACTTCAAACCGGCACTAGGAAACAGACTGAGAAAGCAGAGAAAAAGTGTCTCCTGCAACCCGTTCCCTTGGTGCTAGATAAACGAACGTCTCTCAACTTGCTCAGTTCTGAGAGTTAAATGTGTGTGAAAGCCGTCCTTCACCTAGCTTGTTGGGAACACAAAGTTTCTTTTCAGTTGCAAACTCCATTCCATACATGTATATGGGGAGGTACTAGCTCCAAATCGGTTTTACAGTGAAAACTGCAGGAACTTCAAAACGGCACTAGGAAACAGACTGAGAAAGCAGAGAAAAAGTGTCTCCTGCAACCCGTTCCCTTGGTGCTAGATGAACGAACGTCTCTCCACTTGCTCAGTTCTGAGAGATAAGTGTGTGTGAAAGCCGTCCTTCACCTAGCTTGTTGGGAACACAAAGTTTCTTTTCAGTTGCAAACTCCATTCCATACATATATATGGGGAGGTACTAGCTCCAACTCGGTTTTACAGTGAAAACTGCAGGAACTTCAAACCGGCACTAGGAAACAGACTGAGAAAGCAGAGAAAAAGTGTCACCTGCAACCCGTTCTCTTGGTGCTAGATGAACGAACGTCTCTCCACTTGCTCAGTTCTGAGAGATAAGTGTGTGTGAAAGCCGTCCTTCACCTAGCTTGTTGGGAACACAAAGTTTCTTTTCACTTGCAAACTCCATTCCATACATATATATGGGGAGGTACAAGCTCCAACTGGGTTTTACAGTGAAAACTGCAGGAACTTGAAACCGGCACTAGGAAACAGACTGAGAAACAGAGAAAAAGTGTCTCCTGCAACCCGTTCCCTTGGTGCTAGATGAACGAACGTCTCTCCACTTGCTCAGTTCTGAGAGCTAATTGTGTGTGAAAGCCGTACTTCACCTAGCTTTTAGGGAACACAATGTTTCTTTTCAGTTGCAAACTCCATTCCATACATATATATGGGGAGGTACTAGCTCCAACTCGGTTTTACAGTGTAAACTGCAGGAATTTCAAACCGGCACTAGGAAACAGACTGAGAAGCAGAGAAAAAGTGTCTCCTGCAACCCGTTCCCTTGGTGCTAGATGAACGAACGTCTCTCCAATTGCTCAGTTCTGAGAGATAAGTGTGTGTGAAAGCCGTCCTTCACCTAGCTTCTTGGGAACACAAAGTTTCTTTTCAGTTGCAAACTCCATTCCATACATATATATGGGTAGGTACTAGCTCCAACTCTGTTTTACAGTGAAAACTGCAGGAACTTCAAACCGGCACTAGGAAACAGACTGAGAAAGCCGAGAAAAATTTTCTCCTGCAACCCGTTCCCTTGGTGCTAGATGAAAGAACATCTCTCCACTTGCTCAGTTCTGAGAGATAAGTGTGTGTGAAAGCCGTCCTTCACCTAGCTTGTTGGGAACACAAAGTTTCTTTTCTGTTGCAAACTCCATTCCATACATATATATGGGGAGGTACTAGCTCCAACTCGGTTTTAAAGTGAAAACTGCAGGAACTTCAAAACGGCACTAGGAAACAAACTGAGAAAGCAGAGAAAATGTGTCCCTGCATACCGTTCCCTTGGTCCTAGATGAACGAACGTCTCTCCACTTGCTGTGTTCCGAGAGATATGTGTGTGTGTAAGCCGTCCTTAACCTAGCCTGTTGGGAACACAAAGTTTCTTTTTTGTTGCAAACCCCATTCCATAAATCTATATGGGGAGGTACTAGCTCCAAATCGGTTTTACAGTGAAAACTGCAGGAACTTCAAACCGGCACTAGGAAACAGACTGAGAAAGCAGAGAAAAAGGGTCTCCTGCATTCCGTTCCCTTGGTGCTAGGTGAACGAACGTCTCTCCACTTGCTCAGTTCTGAGAGATATGTGTGTGTGAAAGCAGTCTTTCACCTGCTTGTAGGGAAAACAAAGTTTCTTTTCAGTTGCAAACTCCATTCCATACATGTATATGGGGAAGTACTAGCTCCAACTCTGTTTTACAGTGAAAACTGCAGGAACTTCAAACCGGCACTAGGAAACAGACTGAGAAAGCAAAGAAAAAGTGTCTCCTGCATCCCGTTCCCTTGGTGCTAGATGAACGAACGTCTCTCCACTTGCTCAGTTCTGAGAGATAAGTGTGTGTGAAAGCCGTCCTTCACCTAGCTTGTTGGGAACACAAAGTTTCTTTTCAGTTGCAAACTCCATTCCATACATATATATGGGGAGGTACTAGCTCCAACTCGGTTTGACAGTGAAAACTGCAGGAACTTCAAACCGGCACTAGGAAACAGACTGAGAAAGCAGAGAAAAAGTGTCTCCTGCAACCCGTTCCCTTGGTGCTAGATGAACAAACGTCTCTCCACTTGCTCAGTTCTGAGAGATAAGTGTGTGTGAAAGCCGTCCTTCACGTAGCTTGTTGGGAACACAAAGATTCTTTTCAGTTGTAAACTCCATTCCATACATATATATGGGGAGGTACTAGCTCCAACTCTGTTTTACAGTGAAAACTGCAGGAACTTCAAACCGGCACTAGGAAACAGACTGAGAAAGCAGAGAAAAAGTGTCTCCTGCAACCCGTTCCCTTGGTGCTAGATGAACGAACGTCTCTCCACTTGCTCAGTTCTGAGAGATAAGTGTGTGTGAAAGCCGTCCTTCACCTAGCTTGTTGGGAACACAAAAATTTTCTTTTCAGTTGCAAACTACATTCCATACATATATATGGGGATGTACAAGCTCCAACTCGGTTTTACAGTGAAAACTGCAGGAACTTCAAACCGGCACTAGGAAACAGACTGAGAAAGCAGAGAAAAAGTGTCCCTGCATCCCGTTCCCTTGGTCCTAGATGAACGAAAGTCTCTCCACTTGCTGAGTTCCGAGAGATAAGTGTGTGTGAAAGCCGTCCTTCACCTAGCCTGTTGGGAACACAAAGTTTCTTTTTTGTTGCAAACCCCATTCCATACATATGTATGGGGAGGTACTAGCTCCAACTCAGTTTTACAGTGAAAACTGCAGGAACTTCAAACCGGCACTAGGAAACAGACTGAGAAAAAAGAGAAAAAGTGTCTCCTGCATCCCTTTCCCTTGGTGCTAGATGAACGAACGTCTCTCCACTTGCTCAGTTCTGAGAGATAAGTGTGTGTGAAAGCAGCCCTTCACCTAGCTTGTTGGGAACACAAAGTTTCTTTTCAGTTGCAAACTCCATTCCATACATGTATATGGGGAGGTACTAGCTCCAACTCGGTTTTACAGTGAAAACTGCAGGAACTTCAAACCAGCACTAGGAAACAGACTGAGAAAGCAGAGAAAAAGTGTCCCCTGCAACCCGTTCTCTTGGTGCCAGATGAACGAACGTCTATCCACTTGCTCAGTTCTGAGAGATAAATGTGTGTGAAAGCCGTCCTTCACCTAGCTTGTTGGGAACACAAAGATTCTTTTCAGTTGCAAACTCCATTCCATACATGTATATGAGGAGGTACTAGCTCCAACTCGGTTTTACAGTGAAAACTGCAGGAACTTCAAACCGGCACTAGGAAACAGACTGAGAAAGCAGAGAAAAAGTGTCTCCTGCAACCCGTTCCCTTGGTGCTAGATGAACGAACGTCTCTCCACTTGCTCAGTTCTGAGAGTTAAGTGTGTGTGAAAGCCGTCCTTCACCTAGCTTGTTGGGAACACAAAGATTCTTTTCAGTTGTAAACTCAATTCCATACATATATATGGGGAGGTACTAGCTCCAACTCGGTTTTACAGTGAAAACTGCAGGAACTTCAAACCGGCACTAGGAAACAAAATGAGAAAGCAGAGAAAAAGTGTCTCCTGCAACCCGTTCCCTTGGTGATAGATGAAAGAACGTCTCTCCACTTACTCAGTTCTGAGAGATAAGTGTGTGTGAAAGCCGTCCTTCACCTAGCTTGTTGGGAACACAAAGTTTCTTTTCAGTTGCAAACTCCGTTCCATACATATATATGGGGAGGTACTAGCTCCAACTCGGTTTTACAGTGAAAACTGCAGGAACTTCAAACCGGCACTAGGAAACAGACTGAGAAAGCAGAGAAAAAGTGTCTCCTGCAACCCGTTCCCTTGGTGCTAGATAAACGAACGTCTCTCAACTTGCTCAGTTCTGAGAGATAAATGTGTGTGAAAGCCGTCCTTCACCTAGCTTGTTGGGAACACAAAGTTTCTTTTCAGTTGTAAATTCAATTCCATACATATATATGGGGAGGTACTAGCTCCAACTCGGTTTTACAGTGAAAACTGCAGGAACTTCAAACCGGCACTAGGAAACAAAATGAGAAAGCAGAGAAAAAGTGTCTCCTGCAACCCGTTCCCTTGGTGATAGATGAAAGAACGTCTCTCCACTTGCTCAGTTCTGAGAGATAAGTGTGTGTGAAAGCCGTCCTTCACCTAGCTTGTTGGGAACACAAAGTTTCTTTTCAGTTGCAAACTCCATTCCATACATATATATGGGGAGGTACTAGCTCCAACTCGGTTTTACAGTGAAAACTGCAGGAACTTCAAATTGACACTAGGAAACAGACTGAGAAAGCAGAGAAAAAGTGTCTCCTGCAACCCGTTCCCTTGGTGCTAGATGAACGAACGTCTCTCCACTTGCTCAGTTCTGAGAGATAAGTGTGTGTGAAAGCCGTCCTTCACCTAGCTTGTTGGGAACACAAAGTTTCTTTTCAGTTGCAAACTCCATTCCATACATATATATGGGTAGGTACTACCTCCAACTCGGTTTTACAGTGAAAACTGCAGGAATTTCAAACCGGCACTAGGAAACAGACTGAGAAAGCAGAGAAAAAGTGTCTCCTGCAACCCGTTCCCTTGGTGCTAGATGAACGAACGTCTCTCCACTTACTCAGTTCTGAGAGATAAGTGTGTGTGAAAGCCGTCCTTCACCTAGCTTGTTGGGAACACAAAGTTTCTTTTCAGTTGCAAAATCCATTCCATATATATATATGGGGAGGTACTAGCTCCAACTCGGTTTTACAGTGAAAACTGCAGGAACTTCAAACCGGCACTAGGAAACAGACTGAGAAAGCAGAGAAAAAGTGTCTCCTGCAACCCGTTCCCTTGGTGCTAGATAAACGAACGTCTCTCAACTTGCTCAGTTCTGAGAGATAAATGTGTGTGAAAGCCGTCCTTCACCTAGCTTGTTGGGAACACAAAGATTCTTTTCAGTTGCAAACTCCATTCCATACATGTATATGGGTAGGTACTAGCTCCAAGTCGGTTTTACAGTGAAAACTGCAGGAACTTCAAACCGGCACTAGGAAACAGACTGAGAAAGCAGAGAAAAAGTGTCACCTGCAACCCGTTCTCTTGGTGCTAGATGAACGAACGTCTCTCCACTTGCTCAGTTCTGAGAGATAAGTGTGTGTGAAAGCCGTCCTTCACCTAGCTTGTTGGGAACACAAAGTTTCTTTTCACTTGCAAACTCCATTCCATACATATATATGGGGAGGTACAAGCTCCAACTGGGTTTTACAGTGAAAACTGCAGGAACTTGAAACCGGCACTAGGAAACAGACTGAGAAACAGAGAAAAAGTGTCTCCTGCAACCCGTTCCCTTGGTGCTAGATGAACGAACGTCTCTCCACTTGCTCAGTTCTGAGAGCTAATTGTGTGTGAAAGCCGTACTTCACCTAGCTTTTAGGGAACACAATGTTTCTTTTCAGTTGCAAACTCCATTCCATACATATATATGGGGAGGTACTAGCTCCAACTCGGTTTTACAGTGTAAACTGCAGGAATTTCAAACCGGCACTAGGAAACAGACTGAGAAGCAGAGAAAAAGTGTCTCCTGCAACCCGTTCCCTTGGTGCTAGATGAACGAACGTCTCTCCAATTGCTCAGTTCTGAGAGATAAGTGTGTGTGAAAGCCGTCCTTCACCTATCTTCTTGGGAACACAAAGTTTCTTTTCAGTTGCAAACTCCATTCCATACATATATATGGGTAGGTACTAGCTCCAACTCGGTTTTACAGTGAAAACTGCAGGAACTTCAAACCGGCACTAGGAAACAGACTGAGAAAGCCGAGAAAAATTTTCTCCTGCAACCCGTTCCCTTGGTGCTAGATGAAAGAACATCTCTCCACTTGCTCAGTTCTGAGAGATAAGTGTGTGTGAAAGCCGTCCTTCACCTAGCTTGTTGGGAACACAAAGTTTCTTTTCTGTTGCAAACTCCATTCCATACATATATATGGGGAGGTACTAGCTCCAACTCGGTTTTAAAGTGAAAACTGCAGGAACTTCAAAACGGCACTAGGAAACAAACTGAGAAAGCAGAGAAAATGTGTCCCTGCATACCGTTCCCTTGGTCCTAGATGAACGAACGTCTCTCCACTTGCTGTGTTCCGAGAGATATGTGTGTGTGTAAGCCGTCCTTAACCTAGCCTGTTGGGAACACAAAGTTTCTTTTTTGTTGCAAACCCCATTCCATAAATATATATGGGGAGGTACTAGCTCCAAATCGGTTTTACAGTGAAAACTGCAGGAACTTCAAACCGGCACTAGGAAACAGACTGAGAAAGCAGAGAAAAAGGGTCTCCTGCATTCCGTTCCCTTGGTGCTAGGTGAACGAACGTCTCTCCACTTGCTCAGTTCTGAGAGATATGTGTGTGTGAAAGCAGTCTTTCACCTAGCTTGTAGGGAAAACAAAGTTTCTTTTCAGTTGCAAACTCCATTCCATACATGTATATGGGGAAGTACTAGCTCCAACTCTGTTTTACAGTGAAAACTGCAGGAACTTCAAACCGGCACTAGGAAACAGACTGAAAAAGCAAAGAAAAAGTGTCTCCTGCATCCCGTTCCCTTGGTGCTAGATGAACGAACGTCTCTCCACTTGCTCAGTTCTGAGAGATAAGTGTGTGTGAAAGCCGTCCTTCACCTAGCTTGTTGGGAACACAAAGTTTCTTTTCAGTTGCAAACTCCATTCCATACATATATATGGGGAGGTTCTAGCTCCAACTCGGTTTGACAGTGAAAACTGCAGGAACTTCAAACCGGCACTAGGAAACAGACTGAGAAAGCAGAGAAAAAGTGTCTCCTGCAACCCGTTCCCTTGGTGCTAGATGAACAAACGTCTCTCCACTTGCTCAGTTCTGAGAGATAAGTGTGTGTGAAAGCCGTCCTTCACGTAGCTTGTTGGGAACACAAAGATTCTTTTCAGTTGTAAACTCCATTCCATACATATATATGGGGAGGTACTAGCTCCAACTCTGTTTTACAGTGAAAACTGCAGGAACTTCAAACCGGCACTAGGAAACAGACTGAGAAAGCAGAGAAAAAGTGTCTCCTGCAACCCGTTCCCTTGGTGCTAGATGAACGAACGTCTCTCCACTTGCTCAGTTCTGAGAGATAAGTGTGTGTGAAAGCCGTCCTTCACCTAGCTTGTTGGGAACACAAAAATTTTCTTTTCAGTTGCAAACTCCATTCCATACATATATATGGGGATGTACTAGCTCCAACTCGGTTTTACAGTGAAAACTGCAGGAACTTCAAACCGGCACTAGGAAACAGACTGAGAAAGCAGAGAAAAAGTGTCCCTGCATCCCGTTCCCTTGGTCCTAGATGAACGAAAGTCTCTCCACTTGCTGAGTTCCGAGAGATAAGTGTGTGTGAAAGCCGTCCTTCACCTAGCCTGTTGGGAACACAAAGTTTCTTTTTTGTTGCAAACCCCATTCCATACATATGTATGGGGAGGTACTAGCTCCAACTCAGTTTTACAGTGAAAACTGCAGGAACTTCAAACCGGCACTAGGAAACAGACTGAGAAAACAGAGAAAAAGTGTCTCCTGCATCCCTTTCCCTTGGTGCTAGATGAACGAACGTCTCTCCACTTGCTCAGTTCTGAGAGATAAGTGTGTGTGAAAGCAGCCCTTCACCTAGCTTGTTGGGAACACAAAGTTTCTTTTCAGTTGCTAACTCCATTCCATACATGTATATGGGGAGGTACTAGCTCCAAATCGGTTTTACAGTGAAAACTGCAGGAACTTCAAACCAGCACTAGGAAACAGACTGAGAAAGGAGAGAAAAAGTGTCCCCTGCAACCCGTTCTCTTGGTGCCAGATGAACGAACGTCTCTCCACTTGCTCAGTTCTGAGAGATAAATGTGTGTGAAAGCCGTCCTTCACCTAGCTTGTTGGGAACACAAAGATTCTTTTCAGTTGCAAATTCCATTCCATACATGTATATGAGGAGGTACTAGCTCCAACTCGGTTTTACAGTGAAAACTGCAGGAACTTCAAACCGGCACTAGGAAACAGACTGAGAAAGCAGAGAAAAAGTGTCTCCTGCAACCCGTTCCCTTGGTGCTAGATGAACGAACGTCTCTCCACTTGCTCAGTTCTGAGAGTTAAGTGTGTGTGAAAGCCGTCCTTCACCTAGCTTGTTGGGAACACAAAGATTCTTTTCAGTTGTAAACTCAATTCCATACATATATATGGGGAGGTACTAGCTCCAACTCGGTTTTACAGTGAAAACTGCAGGAACTTCAAACCGGCACTAGGAAACAAAATGAGAAAGCAGAGAAAAAGTGTCTCCTGCAACCCGTTCCCTTGGTGATAGATGAAAGAACGTCTCTCCACTTACTCAGTTCTGAGAGATAAGTGTGTGTGAAAGCCGTCCTTCACCTAGCTTGTTGGGAACACAAAGTTTCTTTTCAGTTGCAAACTCCGTTCCATACATATATATGGGGAGGTACTAGCTCCAACTCGGTTTTACAGTGAAAACTGCAGGAACTTCAAACCGGCACTAGGAAACAGACTGAGAAAGCAGAGAAAAAGTGTCTCCTGCAACCCGTTCCCTTGGTGCTAGATAAACGAACGTCTCTCAACTTGCTCAGTTCTGAGAGATAAATGTGTGTGAAAGCCGTCCTTCACCTAGCTTGTTGGGAACACAAAGATTCTTTTCAGTTGCAAACTCCATTCCATACATGTATATGGGGAGGTACTAGCTCCAAATCGGTTTTACAGTGAAAACTGCAGGAACTTCAAAACGGCACTAGGAAACAGACTGAGAAAGCAGAGAAAAAGTGTCTCCTGCAACCCGTTCCCTTGGTGCTAGATGAACGAACGTCTCTCCACTTGCTCAGTTCTGAGAGATAAGTGTGTGTGAAAGCCGTCCTTCACCTAGCTTGTTGGGAACACAAAGTTTCTTTTCAGTTGCAAACTCCATTCCATAAATATATATGGGGAGGTACTAGCTCCAACTCGGTTTTACAGTGAAAACTGCAGGAACTTCAAACCGGCACTAGGAAACAGAATGAGAAAGCAGAGAAAAAGTGTCTCCTGCCACCCGTTCCCTTGCTGCTAGATGAACGAACGTCTCTCCACTTGCTCAGTTCTGAGAGATAAGTGTGTGTGAAAGCCGTCCTTCACCTAGCTTGTTGGGAACACAAAGTTTCTTTTCAGTTGCAAACTCCATTCCATACATGTATATGAGGAGGTACTAGCTCCAAATCGGTTTTACAGTGAAAACTGCAGGAACTTCAAACCGGCACTAGGAAACAGACTGAGAAAGCAGAGAAAAAGTGTCTCCTGCAACCCGTTCCATTGGTGCTAGATGAACGAACGTCTCTCCACTTGCTCAGTTCTGAGAGATAAGTGTGTGTGAAAGCCGTCCTTCACCTAGCTTGTTGGGAACACAAAGATTCTTTTCAGTTGTAAACTCAATTCCATACATATATATGGGGAGGTACTAGCTCCAACTCGGTTTTACAGTGAAAACTGCAGGAACTTCAAACCGGCACTAGGAAACACAATGAGAAAGCAGAGAAAAAGTGTCTCCTGCAACCCGTTCCCTTGGTGATAGATGAAAGAAAGTCTCTCCACTTGCTCAGTTCTGAGAGATAAGTGTGTGTGAAAGCCGTCCTTCACCTAGCTTGTTGGGAACACAAAGTTTCTTTTCAGTTGCAAACTCCATTCCATACATATATATGGGGAGGTACTAGCTCCAACTCGGTTTTACAGTGAAAACTGCAGGAACTTCAAACTGGCACTAGGAAACAGACTGAGAAAGCAGAGAAAAAGTGTCTCCTGCAACCCGTTCCCTTGGTGCTAGATGAACGAACGTCTCTCCACTTGCTCAGTTCTGAGAGATAAGTGTGTGTGAAAGCCGTCCTTCACCTAGCTTGTTGGGAACACAAAGTTTCTTTTCAGTTGCAAACTCCATTCCATACATATATATGGGTAGGTACTAGCTCCAACTCGGATTTACAGTGAAAACTGCAGGAATTTCAAACCGGCACTAGGAAACAGACTGAGAAAGCAGAGAAAAAGTGTCTCCTGCAACCCGTTCCCTTGGTGCTAGATGAACGAACGTCTCTCCACTTACTCAGTTCTGAGAGATAAGTGTGTGTGAAAGCCGTCCTTCACCTAGCTTGTTGGGAACACAAAGTTTCTTTTCAGTTGCAAACTCCATTCCATATATATATATGGGGAGGTACTAGCTCCAACTCGGTTTTACAGTGAAAACTGCAGGAACTTCAAACCGGCACTAGGAAACAGACTGAGAAAGCAGAGAAAAAGTGTCTCCTGCAACCCGTTCCCTTGGTGCTAGATAAACGAACGTCTCTCAACTTGCTCAGTTCTGAGAGATAAATGTGTGTGAAAGCCGTCCTTCACCTAGCTTGTTGGGAACACAAAGATTCTTTTCATTTGCAAACTCCATTCCATACATGTATATGGGTAGGTACTAGCTCCAAGTCGGTTTTACAGTGAAAACTGCAGGAACTTCAAACCGGCACTAGGAAACAGACTGAGAAAGCAGAGAAAAAGTGTCACCTGCAACCCGTTCTCTTGGTGCTAGATGAACGAACGTCTCTCCACTTGCTCAGTTCTGAGAGATAAGTGTGTGTGAAAGCCGTCCTTCACCTAGCTTGTTGGGAACACAAAGTTTCTTTTCACTTGCAAACTCCATTCCATACATATATATGGGGAGGTACAAGCTCCAACTGGGTTTTACAGTGAAAACTGCAGGAACTTGAAACCGGCACTAGGAAACAGACTGAGAAACAGAGAAAAAGTGTCTCCTGCAACCCGTTCCCTTGGTGCTAGATGAACGAACGTCTCTCCACTTGCTCAGTTCTGAGAGCTAATTGTGTGTGAAAGCCGTACTTCACCTAGCTTTTAGGGAACACAATGTTTCTTTTCAGTTGCAAACTCCATTCCATACATATATATGGGGAGGTACTAGCTCCAACTCGGTTTTTCAGTGAAAACTGCAGAAACTTCAAACCGGCACTAGGAAACAGACTGAGAAAGCAGAGAAAAAGTGTCTCCTGCAACCCGTTCTCTTGGTGCTAGATGAACGAACGTCTCTCCACTTGCTCAGTTCTGAGAGAAAAGTGTGTGTGAAAGCCGTCCTTCACCTAGCTTTTTGGGAACACAAAGTTTGTTTTCAGTTGTAAACTCCATTCCATACATATATATGGGGAGGTACTAGCTCCAACTCGGTTTTTCAGTGAAAACTGCAGGAACTTCAAACCGGCACTAGGAAACAGACTGAGAAAGCAGAGAAAAAGTGTCTCCTGCAACCCGTTCCCTTGGTGCTAGATGAACGAACGTCTCTCCACTTGCTCAGTTCTGAGAGATAAGTGTGTGTGAAAGCCGTCCTTCACCTAGCTTGTTGGGAACACAAAGTTTCTTTTCAGTTGCAAACTCCATTCCATACATATATATGGGGAGGTAATAGCTCCAACTCGGTTTTACTGTGAAAACTGCAGGAACTTCTAACCGGCACTAGGAAACAGACTGAGAAAGCAGAGAAAAAGTGTCTCCTGCAACCCGTTCCCTTGGTGGTAGATGAACGAACGTCTCTCCACTTGCTCAGTTCTGAGAGATAAGTGTGTGTGAAACCCGTCCTTCACCTAGCTTGTTGGGAACACAAAGTTTCTTTTCAGTTGCAAACTCCTTTCCATACATATATATGGGGAGGTACTAGCTCCAACTCGGTTTTACAGTGTAAACTGCAGGAATTTCAAACCGGCACTAGGAAACAGACTGAGAAGCAGAGAAAAAGTGTCTCCTGCAACCCGTTCCCTTGGTGCTAGATGAACGAACGTCTCTCCAATTGCTCAGTTCTGAGAGATAAGTGTGTGTGAAAGCCGTCCTTCACCTAGCTTCTTGGGAACACAAAGTTTCTTTTCAGTTGCAAACTCCATTCCATACATATATATGGGTAGGTACTAGCTCCAACTCGGTTTTACAGTGAAAACTGCAGGAACTTCAAACCGGCACTAGGAAACAGACTGAGAAAGCCGAGAAAAATTTTCTCCTGCAACCCGTTCCCTTGGTGCTAGATGAAAGAACATCTCTCCACTTGCTCAGTTCTGAGTGATAAGTGTGTGTGAAAGCCGTCCTTCACCTAGCTTGTTGGGAACACAAAGTTTCTTTTCTGTTACAAACTCCATTCAATACATATATATGGGAAGGTACTAGCTCCAACTCGGTTTTACAGTGAAAACTGCAGGAACTTCAAAACGGCACTAGGAAACAAACTGAGAAAGCAGAGAAAAAGTGTCCCTGCATCCCGTTCCCTTGGTCCTAGATGAACGAACGTCTCTCCACTTGCTGTGTTCCGAGAGATATGTGTGTGTGTAAGCCGTCCTTAACCTAGCCTGTTGGGAACACAAAGTTTCTTTTTTGTTGCAAACCCCATTCCATAAATATATATGGGGAGGTACTAGCTCCAAATCGGTTTTACAGTGAAAACTGCAGGAACTTCAAACCGGCACTAGGAAACAGACTGAGAAAGCAGAGAAAAAGGCTCTCCTGCATTCCGTTCCCTTGGTGCTAGGTGAACGAACGTCTCTCCACTTGCTCAGTTCTGAGAGATATGTGTGTGTGAAAGCAGTCTTTCACCTAGCTTGTAGGGAACACAAAGTTTCTTTTCAGTTGCAAACTCCATTCCATACATGTATATGGGGAAGTACTAGCTCCAACTCTGTTTTACAGTGAAAACTGCAGGAACTTCAAACCGGCACTAGGAAACAGACTGAGAAAGCAAAGAAAAAGTGTCTCCTGCATCCCGTTCCCTTGGTGCTAGATGAACGAACGTCTCTCCACTTGCTCAGTTCTGAGAGATAAGTGTGTGTGAAAGCCGTCCTTCACCTAGCTTGTTGGGAACACAAAGTTTCTTTTCAGTTGCAAACTCCATTCCATACATATATATGGGGAGGTACTAGCTCCAACTCGGTTTGACAGTGAAAACTGCAGGAACTTCAAACCGGCACTAGGAAACAGACTGAGAAAGCAGAGAAAAAGGGTCTCCTGCATTCCGTTCCCTTGGTGCTAGGTGAACGAACGTCTCTCCACTTGCTCAGTTCTGAGAGATATGTGTGTGTGAAAGCAGTCTTTCACCTAGCTTGTAGGGAACACAAAGTTTCTTTTCAGTTGCAAACTCCATTCCATACATGTATATGGGGAAGTACTAGCTCCAACTCTGTTTTACAGTGAAAACTGCAGGAACTTCAAACCGGCACTAGGAAACAGACTGAGAAAGCAAAGAAAAAGTGTCTCCTGCATCCCGTTCCCTTGGTGCTAGATGAACGAACGTCTCTCCACTTGCTCAGTTCTGAGAGATAATTGTGTGTGAAAGCCGTCCTTCACCTAGCTTGTTGGGAACACAAAGTTTCTTTTCAGTTGCAAACTCCATTCCATACATATATATGGGGAGGTACTAGCTCCAACTCGGTTTGACAGTGAAAACTGCAGGAACTTCAAACCGGCACTAGGAAACAGACTGAGAAAGCAGAGAAAAAGTGTCTCCTGCAACCCGTTCCCTTGGTGCTAGATGAACAAACGTCTCTCCACTTGCTCAGTTCTGAGAGATAAGTGTGTGTGAAAGCCGTCCTTCACGTAGCTTGTTGGGAACACAAAGATTCTTTTCAGTTGTAAACTCCATTCCATACATATATATGGGGAGGTACTAGCTCCAACTCTGTTTTACAGTAAAAACTGCAGGAACTTCAAACCGGCACTAGGAAACAGACTGAGAAAGCAGAGAAAAAGTGTCTCCTGCAACCCGTTCCCTTGGTGCTAGATGAACGAACGTCTCTCCACTTGCTCAGTTCTGAGAGATAAGTGTGTGTGAAAGCCGTCCTTCACCTAGCTTGTTGGGAACACAAAAATTTTCTTTTCAGTTGCAAACTCCATTCCATACATATATATGGGGATGTACTAGCTCCAACTCGGTTTTACAGTGAAAACTGCAGGAACTTCAAACCGGCACTAGGAAACAGACTGAGAAAGCAGAGAAAAAGTGTCCCTGCATCCCGTTCCCTTGGTCCTAGATGAACGAAAGTCTCTCCACTTGCTGAGTTCCGAGAGATAAGTGTGTGTGAAAGCCGTCCTTCACCTAGCCTGTTGGGAACACAAAGTTTCTTTTTTGTTGCAAACCCCATTCCATACATATGTATGCGGAGGTACTAGCTCCAACTCAGTTTTACAGTGAAAACTGCAGGAACTTCAAACCGGCACTAGGAAACAGACTGAGAAAACAGAGAAAAAGTGTCTCCTGCATCCCTTTCCCTTGGTGCTAGATGAACGAACGTCTCTCCACTTGCTCAGTTCTGAGAGATAAGTGTGTGTGAAAGCAGCCCTTCACCTAGCTTGTTGGGAACACAAAGTTTCTTTTCAGTTGCAAACTCCATTCCATACATGTATATGGGGAGGTACTAGCTCCAACTCGGTTTTACAGTGAAAACTGCAGGAACTTCAAACCGGCACTAGGAAACAAACTGAGAAAGCAGAGAAAAAGTGTCTCCTGCAACCCGTTCCCTTGGTGCTAGATGAACGAACGTCTCTCCACTTGCTCAGTTCTGAGAGATAAGTGTGTGTGAAAGCCGTACTTCACCTAGCTTGTTGGGAACACAAAGTTTCTTTTCACTTGCAAACTCCATTCCATACATATATAGGGGGAGGTACTAGCTCCAACCCTGTTTTACAGTGAAAACTGCAGGAACTTCAAACCGGCACTAGGAAACAGACTGAGAAAGCAGAGAAAAATTTCTCCTGCAACCCGTTCCCTTGGTGCTAGATGAACGAACGTCTCTCCACTTGCTCAGTTCTGAGAGATAAGTGTGTGTGAAAGCCGTCCTTCACGTAGCTTGTTGGGAGCACAAAGTTTCTTTTCAGTTGGAAACTCCATTCCATACATATATATGGGGAGGTACTAGCTCCAACTCGGTTTTACAGTGAAAACTGCAGGAACTTCAAACCGGCACTAGGAAACAGACTGAGAAAGCAGAGAAAAAGTGTCTCCTGCAACCCGTTCCCTTGGTGCTAGATGAACGAACGTCTCTCCACATGCTCAGTTCTGAGAGATAAGTGTGTGTGAAAGCAGTCCTTCACCTAGCTTGTTGGGAACACAAAGTTTCTTTTCACTTGCAAACTCCATTCCATACATGTATATGGGGGGGTACTAACTCCAAATCCGTTTTACAGTGAAAACTGCAGGAACTTCAAAACGGCACTAGGAAACAGACTGAGAAAGCTGAGAAAAAGTGTCCCTGCATCCCGTTCCCTTGGTGCTAGATAAACGAACTTCTCTCCACTTGCTGAGTTCCGAGAGATAAGTGTGTGAAAGTCGTCCTTCACCTAGCTTGTTCTGAACACAAAGTTTCTTTTTTGTTGCAAACCCCATTCCATACATATATATGGGGATGTACTAGCTCCAACTCGGTTTGACAGTGAAAACTGCAGGAACTTCAAACCGGCACTAGGAAACAGACTGAGAAAGCAGAGAAAAAGTGTCTCCTGCAACCCGTTCCCTTGGTGCTAGATGAACGAACGTCTCTCCACTTGCTCAGTTCTGAGAGATAAGTGTGTGTGAAAGCAGTCCTTCACCTAGCTTGTTGGGAACACAAAGTTTCTTTTCAGTTGCAAACTCCATTCCATACATATTTATGGGGAGGTACTAGCTCCAACTCGGTTTTACAGTGAAAACTGCAGGAGCTTCAAACCGGCACTAGGATACAAACTGAGAAAGCAGAGAAATAGTGTCTCCTGCAACCCGTTCCCTTGGTGCTAGATGAACGAACGTCTCTCCACTTGCTCAGTTCTGAGAGATAAGTGTGTGTGAAAGCCGTCCTTCACCTAGCTTGTTGGGAACACAAAGTTTCTTTTCAGTTGCAAACTCCATTCCATACATATATATGGGTAGGTACTAGCTCCAACTCGGTTTTACAGTGAAAACTGCAGGAATTTCAAACCGGCACTAGGAAACAGACTGAGAAAGCAGAGAAAAAGTGTCTCCTGCATCCCGTTCCATTGGTGCTAGATGAACGAACGTCTCTCCACTTGCTCAGTTCTGAGAGATAAGTGTGTGTGAAAGCCGTCCTTCACGTAGCTTGTTGGGAACACAAAGATTCTTTTCAGTTGTAAACTCAATTCCATACATATATATGGGGAGGTACTAGCTCCGACTCGGTTTTAGAGTGAAAACTGCAGGAACTTCAAACCGGCACTAGGAAACAGACTGAGAAAGCAGAGAAAAAGTGTCTCCTGCAACCCGTTCTCTTGGTGCTAGATGAACGAACGTCTCTCCACTTGCTCAGTTCTGAGAGATAATTGTGTGTGAAAGCCGCCTTTCACCTAGCTTGTTGGGAACACAAAGATTCTTTTCAGTTGCAAACTCCATTCCATACATGTATATGGGGAGGTACTAGCTCCAACTCGGTTTTACAGTGAAAACTGCAGGAACTTCAAACCGGCACTAGGAAACAGACTGAAAAAGCAGAGAAAAAGTGTCTCCTGCAACCCGTTCCCTTGGTGCTAGATGAACGAACGTCTCTCCACTTGCTCAGTTCTGAGAGATAAGTGTGTATGAAAGCCGTCCTTCACCTAGCTTGTTGGGAACACAAAGTTTCTTTTCAGTTGCAAACTCCATTCCATACATATATATGGGTAGGTACTAGCTCCAACTCGGATTTACAGTGAAAACTGCAGGAATTTCAAACCGGCACTAGGAAACAGACTGAGAAAGCAGAGAAAAAGTGTCTCCTGCAACCCGTTCCATTGGTGCTAGATGAACGAACGACTCTCCACTTGCTCAGTTCTGAGAGATAAGTGTGTGTGAAAGCCGTCCTTCACGTAGCTTGTTGGGAACACAAAGATTCTTTTCAGTTATAAACTCAATTCCATACATATATATGGGGAGGTACTAGCTCCAACTCAGTTTTACAGTGAAAACTGCAGGAACTTCAAACCGGCACCAGGAAACAGACTGAGAAAGCAGAGAAAAAGTGTCTCCTGCAACCCGTTCCATTGGTGCTAGATAAACGAACGTCTCTCAACTTGCTCAGTTCTGAGAGATAAGTGTGTGTGAAAGCCGTCCTTCACCTAGCTTGTTGGGAACACAAAGTTTCTTTTCACTTGCAAACTCAATTCCATACATATATATGGGGAGGTACAAGCTCCGACTCGGTTTTACAGTGAAAACTGCAGGAACTTCAAACCGGCACTAGGAAACAGACTGAGAAAGCAGAGAAAAAGTATCTCCTGCAACCCGTTCCCTTGGTGCTAGATGAACGAACGTCCCTCCACTTGCTCAGTACTGAGAGCTAAGTGTGTGTGAAAGCCGTACTTCACCTAGCTTTTTGGGAACACAATGTTTCTTTTCAGATGCTAACTCCATTCCATACATATATATGGGGAGGTACTAGCTCCAACTCGGTTTTTCAGTGAAAACTGCAGAAACTTAAAACCGGCACTAGGAAACAGACTGAGAAAGCAGAGAAAAAGTGTCTCCTGCAACCCGTTCCCTTGGTGCTAGATGAACGAACGTCTCTCCACTTGCTCAGTTCTGAGAGATATGTGTGTGTGAAAGCCGTCCTTCACCTAGCTTCTTGCTAACACAAAGTTTCTTTTCAGTTGCAAACTCCATTCCATATATATATATGGGTAGGTACTAGCTCCAACTCGATTTTACAGTGAAAACTGCAGGAACTTCAAACCGGCACTAGGAAACAGACTGAGAAAGCAGAGAAAAAGTGTCTCCTGCAACCCGTTCCCTTGGTGCTAGATGAACGAACGTCTCTCCACTTACTCGGTTCTGAGAGATAAGTGTGTGTGAAAGCCGTCCGTCACCTAGCTTGTTGGGAACACAAAGTTTCTTTTCAGTTGCAAACTCCATTCCATACATATATATGGGTAGGTACTAGCTCCATCTCGGTTTTACAGTGAAAACTGCAGGAATTTCAAACCGGCACTAGGAAACAGACTGAGAAAGCAGAGAAAAAGTGTCTCCTGCAACCCGTTCCATTGGTGCTAGATGAACGAACGACTCTCCACTTGCTCAGTTCTGAGAGATAAGTGTGTGTGAAAGCCGTCCTTCACGTAGCTTGTTGGGAACACAAAGATTCTTTTCAGTTATAAACTCAATTCCATACATATATATGGGGAGGTACTAGCTCCAACTCAGTTTTACAGTGAAAACTGCAGGAACTTCAAACCGGCACCAGGAAACAGACTGAGAAAGCAGAGAAAAAGTGTCTCCTGCAACCCGTTCCATTGGAGCTAGATAAACGAACGTCTCTCAACTTGCTCAGTTCTGAGAGATAAGTGTGTGTGAAAGCCGTCCTTCACCTAGCTTGTTGGGAACACAAAGTTTCTTTTCACTTGCAAACTCAATTCCATACATATATATGGGGAGGTACAAGCTCCGACTCGGTTTTACAGTGAAAACTGCAGGAACTTCAAACCGGCCCTAGGAAACAGACTGAGAAAGCAGAGAAAAAGTATCTCCTTCAACCCGTTCCCTTGGTGCTAGATGAACGAACGTCCCTCCACTTGCTCAGTACTGAGAGCTAAGTGTGTGTGAAAGCCGTACTTCACCTAGCTTTTTGGGAACACAATGTTTCTTTTCAGATGCTAACTCCATTCCATACATATATATGGGGAGGTACTAGCTCCAACTCGGTTTTACAGTGAAAACTGCAGGAACTTCAAACCGGCACTAGGAAACAGACTGAGAAAGCAGAGAAAAAGTGTCCCTGCATCCCGTTCCCTTGGTCCTAGATGAACGAAAGTTTCTCCACTTGCTGAGTTCCGAGAGATAAGTGTGTGTGAAAGCCGTCCTTCACCTAGCCTGTTGGGAACACAAAATTTCTTTTTTGTTGCAAACCCCATTCCATACATATGTATGGGGAGGTACTAGCTCCAACTCAGTTTTACAGTGAAAACTGCAGGAACTTCAAACCGGCACTAGGAAACAGACTGAGAAAACAGAGAAAAGTGTCTCCTGCATCCCTTTCCCTTGGTGCTAGATGAACGAACGTCTCTCCACTTGCTCAGTTCTGAGAGATAAGTGTGTGTGAAAGCAGCCCTTCACCTAGTTTGTTGGGAACACAAAGTTTCTTTTCAGTTGCAAACTCCATTCCATACATGTATATGGGGAGGTACTAGCTCCAACTCGGTTTTACAGTGAAAACTGCAGGAACTTCAAACCGGCACTAGGAAACAAACTGAGAAAGCAGAGAAAAAGTGTCTCCTGCAACCCGTTCCCTTGGTGCTAGATGAACGAACGTCTCTCCACTTGCTCAGTTCTGAGAGATAAGTGTTTGTGAAAGCCGTACTTCACCTAGCTTGTTGGGAACACAAAGTTTCTTTTCACTTGCAAACTCCATTCCATACATATATAGGGGGAGGTACTAGCTCCAACTCGGTTTTACAGTGAAAACTGCAGGAACTTCAAACCGGCACTAGGAAACAGACTGAAAAAGCAGAGAAAAAGTGTCCCTGCATCCCGTTCCCTTGGTCCTAGATGAACGAAAGTCTCTCCACTTGCTGAGTTCCGAGAGATAAGTGTGTGTGAAAGCCGTCCTTCACCTAGCCTGTTGGGAACACAAAGTTTCTTTTTTGTTGCAAACCCCATTCCATACATATGTATGGGGAGGTACTAGCTCCAACTCAGTTTTACAGTGAAAACTGCAGGAACTTCAAACCGGCACTAGGAAACAGACTGAGAAAACAGAGAAAAAGTTTCTCCTGCATCCCTTTCCCTTGGTGCTAGATGAACGAACGTCTCTCCACTTGCTCAGTTCTGAGAGATAAGTGTGTGTGAAAGCAGCCCTTCACCTAGCTTGTTGGGAACACAAAGTTTCTTTTCAGTTGCAAACTCCATTCCATACATGTATAGGGGGAGGTACTAGCTCCAACCCTGTTTTACAGTGAAAACTGCAGGAACTTCAAACCGGCACTAGGAAACAGACTGAGAAAGCAGAGAAAAAGTTTCTCCTGCAACCCGTTCCCTTGGTGCTAGATGAACGAACGTCTCTCCACTTGCTCAGTTCTGAGAGATAAGTGTGTGTGAAAGCCGTCCTTCACGTAGCTTGTTGGGAGCACAAAGTTTCTTTTCAGTTGCAAACTCCATTCCATACATATATATGGGGAGGTACTAGCTCCAACTCGGTTTTACAGTGAAAACTGCAGGAACTTCAAACCGGCACTAGGAAACAGACTGAGAAAGCAGAGAAAAAGTGTCTCCTGCAACCCGTTCCCTTGGTGCTAGATGAACGAACGTCTCTCCACTTACTCAGTTCTGAGAGATAAGTGTGTGTGAAAGCAGTCCTTCACCTAGCTTGTTGGGAACACAAAGTTTCTTTTCACTTGCAAACTCCATTCCATACATGTATATGGGGGGGTACTAACTCCAAATCCGTTTTACAGTGAAAACTGCAGGAACTTCAAAACGGCACTAGGAAACAGACTGAGAAAGCTGAGAAAAAGTGTCCCTGCATCCCGTTCCCTTGGTGCTAGATAAACGAACTTCTCTCCACTTGCTGTGTTCCGAGAGATAAGTGTGTGAAAGTCGTCCTTCACCTAGCTTGTTCTGAACACAAAGTTTCTTTTTTGTTGCAAACCCCATTCCATACATATATATGGGGATGTACTAGCTCCAACTCGGTTTGACAGTGAAAACTGCAGGAACTTCAAACCGGCACTAGGAAACAGACTGAGAAAGCAGAGAAAAAGTGTCTCCTGCAACCCGTTCCCTTGGTGCTAGATGAACGAACGTCTCTCCACTTGCTCAGTTCTGAGAGATAAGTGTGTGTGAAAGCAGTCCTTCACCTAGCTTGTTGGGAACACAAAGTTTCTTTTCAGTTGCAAACTCCATTCCATACATATATATGGGGAGGTACTAGCTCCAACTCGGTTTTACAGTGAAAACTGCAGGAGCTTCAAACCGGCACTAGGATACAAACTGAGAAAGCAGAGAAATAGTGTCTCCTGCAACCCGTTCCCTTGGTGCTAGATGAACGAACGTCTCTCCACTTGCTCAGTTCTGAGAGATAAGTGTGTGTGAAAGCCGTCCTTCACCTAGCTTGTTGGGAACACAAAGTTTCTTTTCAGTTGCAAACTCCATTCCATACATATATATGGGTAGGTACTAGCTCCAACTCGGTTTTACAGTGAAAACTGCAGGAATTTCAAACCGGCACTAGGAAACAGACTGAGAAAGCAGAGAAAAAGTGTCTCCTGCATCCCGTTCCATTGGTGCTAGATGAACGAACGTCTCTCCACTTGCTCAGTTCTGAGAGATAAGTGTGTGTGAAAGCCGTCCTTCACGTAGCTTGTTGGGAACACAAAGATTCTTTTCAGTTGTAAACTCAATTCCATACATATATATGGGGAGGTACTAGCTCCGACTCGGTTTTAGAGTGAAAACTGCAGGAACTTCAAACCGGCACTAGGAAACAGACTGAGAAAGCAGAGAAAAAGTGTCTCCTGCAACCCGTTCTCTTGGTGCTAGATGAACGAACGTCTCTCCACTTGCTCAGTTCTGAGAGATAATTGTGTGTGAAAGCCGCCTTTCACCTAGCTTGTTGGGAACACAAAGATTCTTTTCAGTTGCAAACTCCATTCCATACATGTATATGGGGAGGTACTAGCTCCAACTCGGTTTTACAGTGAAAACTGCAGGAACTTCAAACCGGCACTAGGAAACAGACTGAGAAAGCAGAGAAAAAGTGTCTCCTGCAACCCGTTCCCTTGGTGCTAGATAAACGAACGTCTCTCAACTTGCTCAGTTCTGAGAGATAAGTGTGTGTGAAAGCCGTCCTTCACCTAGCTTGTTGGGAACACAAAGTTTCTTTTCAGTTGCAAACTCCATTCCATACATATATATGGGTAGGTACTAGCTCCAACTCGGTTTTACAGTGAAAACTGCAGGAATTTCAAACCGGCACTAGGAAACAGACTGAGAAAGCAGAGAAAAAGTGTCTCCTGCAACCCGTTCCATTGGTGCTAGATGAACGAACGACTCTCCACTTGCTCAGTTCTGAGAGATAAGTGTGTGTGAAAGCCGTCCTTCACGTAGCTTGTTGGGAACACAAAGATTCTTTTCAGTTATAAACTCAATTCCATACATATATATGGGGAGGTACTAGCTCCAACTCAGTTTTACAGTGAAAACTGCAGGAACTTCAAACCGGCACCAGGAAACAGACTGAGAAAGCAGAGAAAAAGTGTCTCCTGCAACCCGTTCCATTGGTGCTAGATAAACGAACGTCTCTCAACTTGCTCAGTTCTGAGAGATAAGTGTGTGTGAAAGCCGTCCTTCACCTAGCTTGTTGGGAACACAAAGTTTCTTTTCACTTGCAAACTCAATTCCATACATATATATGGGGAGGTACAAGCTCCGACTCGGTTTTACAGTGAAAACTGCAGGAACTTCAAACCGGCACTAGGAAACAGACTGAGAAAGCAGAGAAAAAGTATCTCCTGCAACCCGTTCCCTTGGTGCTAGATGAACGAACGTCCCTCCACTTGCTCAGTACTGAGAGCTAAGTGTGTGTGAAAGCCGTACTTCACCTAGCTTTTTGGGAACACAATGTTTCTTTTCAGATGCTAACTCCATTCCATACATATATATGGGGAGGTACTAGCTCCAACTCGGTTTTTCAGTGAAAACTGCAGGAACTTCAAACCGGCACTAGGAAACAGACTGAGAAAGCAGAGAAAAAGTGTCTCCTGCAACCCGTTCCCTTGGTGCTAGATGAACGAACGTCTCTCCACTTGCTCAGTTCTGAGAGATAAGTGTGTGCGAAAGCAGTCCTTCACCTAGCTTGTTGGCAACACAAAGTTTCTTTTCAGTTGCAAACTCCATTCCATACATATATATGGGGAGGTACTAGCTCCAACTCGGTTTTACAGTGAAAACTGCAGGAGCTTCAAACCGGCACTAGGATACAAACTGAGAAAGCAGAGAAATAGTGTCTCCTGCAACCCGTTCCCTTGGTGCTAGATGAACGAACGTCTCTCCACTTGCTCAGTTCTGAGAGATAAGTGTGTGTGAAAGCCGTCCTTCACCTAGCTTGTTGGGAACACAAAGTTTCTTTTCAGTTGCAAACTCCATTCCATACATATATATGGGTAGGTACTAGCTCCAACTCGGTTTTACAGTGAAAACTGCAGGAATTTCAAACCGGCACTAGGAAACAGACTGAGAAAGCAGAGAAAAAGTGTCTCATGCATCCCGTTCCATTGGTGCTAGATGAACGAACGTCTCTCCACTTGCTCAGTTCTGAGAGATAAGTGTGTGTGAAAGCCGTCCTTCACGTAGCTTGTTGGGAACACAAAGATTCTTTTCAGTTGTAAACTCAATTCCATACATATATATGGGGAGGTACTAGCTCCGACTCGGTTTTAGAGTGAAAACTGCAGGAACTTCAAACCGGCACTAGGAAACAGACTGAGAAAGCAGAGAAAAAGTGTCTCCTGCAACCCGTTCTCTTGGTGCTAGATGAACGAACGTCTCTCCACTTGCTCAGTTCTGAGAGATAATTGTGTGTGAAAGCCGCCTTTCACCTAGCTTGTTGGGAACACAAAGATTCTTTTCAGTTGCAAACTCCATTCCATACATGTATATGGGGAGGTACTAGCTCCAACTCGGTTTTACAGTGAAAACTGCAGGAACTTCAAACCGGCACTAGGAAACAGACTGAAAAAGCAGAGAAAAAGTGTCTCCTGCAACCCGTTCCCTTGGTGCTAGATGAACGAACGTCTCTCCACTTGCTCAGTTCTGAGAGATAAGTGTGTGTGAAAGCCGTCCTTCACCTAGCTTGTTGGGAACACAAAGTTTCTTTTCAGTTGCAAACTCCATTCCATACATATATATGGGTAGGTACTAGCTCCAACTCGGTTTTACAGTGAAAACTGCAGGAATTTCAAACCGGCACTAGGAAACAGACTGAGAAAGCAGAGAAAAAGTGTCTCCTGCATCCCGTTCCATTGGTGCTAGATGAACGAACGTCTCTCCACTTGCTCAGTTCTGAGAGATAAGTGTGTGTGAAAGCCGTCCTTCACGTAGCTTGTTGGGAACACAAAGATTCTTTTCAGTTGTAAACTCAATTCCATACATATATATGGGGAGGTACTAGCTCCGACTCGGTTTTAGAGTGAAAACTGCAGGAACTTCAAACCGGCACTAGGAAACAGACTGAGAAAGCAGAGAAAAAGTGTCTCCTGCAACCCGTTCTCTTGGTGCTAGATGAACGAACGTCTCTCCACTTGCTCAGTTCTGAGAGATAATTGTGTGTGAAAGCCGCCTTTCACCTAGCTTGTTGGGAACACAAAGATTCTTTTCAGTTGCAAACTCCATTCCATACATGTATATGGGGAGGTACTAGCTCCAACTCGGTTTTACAGTGAAAACTGCAGGAACTTCAAACCGGCACTAGGAAACAGACTGAAAAAGCAGAGAAAAAGTGTCTCCTGCAACCCGTTCCCTTGGTGCTAGATGAACGAACGTCTCTCCACTTGCTCAGTTCTGAGAGATAAGTGTGTGTGAAAGCCGTCCTTCACCTAGCTTGTTGGGAACACAAAGTTTCTTTTCAGTTGCAAACTCCATTCCATACATATATATGGGTAGGTACTAGCTCCAACTCGGTTTTACAGTGAAAACTGCAGGAATTTCAAACCGGCACTAGGAAACAGACTGAGAAAGCAGAGAAAAAGTGTCTCCTGCAACCCGTTCCATTGGTGCTAGATGAACGAACGACTCTCCACTTGCTCAGTTCTGAGAGATAAGTGTGTGTGAAAGCCGTCCTTCACGTAGCTTGTTGGGAACACAAAGATTCTTTTCAGTTATAAACTCAATTCCATACATATATATGGGGAGGTACTAGCTCCAACTCAGTTTTACAGTGAAAACTGCAGGAACTTCAAACCGGCACCAGGAAACAGACTGAGAAAGCAGAGAAAAAGTGTCTCCTGCAACCCGTTCCATTGGTGCTAGATAAACGAACGTCTCTCAACTTGCTCAGTTCTGAGAGATAAGTGTGTGTGAAAGCCGTCCTTCACCTAGCTTGTTGGGAACACAAAGTTTCTTTTCACTTGCAAACTCAATTCCATACATATATATGGGGAGGTACAAGCTCCGACTCGGTTTTACAGTGAAAACTGCAGGAACTTCAAACCGGCACTAGGAAACAGACTGAGAAAGCAGAGAAAAAGTATCTCCTGCAACCCGTTCCCTTGGTGCTAGATGAACGAACGTCCCTCCACTTGCTCAGTACTGAGAGCTAAGTGTGTGTGAAAGCCGTACTTCACCTAGCTTTTTGGGAACACAATGTTTCTTTTCAGATGCTAACTCCATTCCATACATATATATGGGGAGGTACTAGCTCCAACTCGGTTTTTCAGTGAAAACTGCAGGAACTTCAAACCGGCACTAGGAAACAGACTGAGAAAGCAGAGAAAAAGTGTCTCCTGCAACCCGTTCCCTTGGTGCTAGATGAACGAACGTCTCTCCACTTGCTCAGTTCTGAGAGATAAGTGTGTGTGAAAGCAGGCCTTCACCTAGCTTGTTGGGAACACAAAGTTTCTTTTCAGTTGCAAACTCCATTCCATACATATATATGGGTAGGTACTAGCTCCAACTCGGTTTTACAGTGAAAACTGCAGGAATTTCAAACCGGCACTAGGAAACAGACTGAGAAAGCAGAGAAAAAGTGTCTCCTGCATCCCGTTCCATTGGTGCTAGATGAACGAACGTCTCTCCACTTGCTCAGTTCTGAGAGATAAGTGTGTGTGAAAGCCGTCCTTCACGTAGCTTGTTGGGAACACAAAGATTCTTTTCAGTTGTAAACTCAATTCCATACATATATATGGGGAGGTACTAGCTCCGACTCGGTTTTAGAGTGAAAACTGCAGGAACTTCAAACAGGCACTAGGAAACAGACTGAAAAAGCAGAGAAAAAGTGTCTCCTGCAACCCGTTCCCTTGGTGCTAGATGAACGAACGTCTCTCCACTTGCTCAGTTCTGAGAGATAAGTGTGTGTGAAAGCCGTCCTTCAACTAGCTTGTTGGGAACACAAAGTTTCTTTTCAGTTGCAAACTCCATTCCATACATATATATGGGTAGGTACTAGCTCCAACTCGGTTTTACAGTGAAAACTGCAGGAATTTCAAACCGGCACTAGGAAACAGACTGAGAAAGCAGAGAAAAAGTGTCTCCTGCAACCCGTTCCATTGGTGCTAGATGAACGGACGACTCTCCACTTGCTCAGTTCTGAGAGATAAGTGTGTGTGAAAGCCGTCCTTCACGTAGCTTGTTGGGAACACAAAGATTCTTTTCAGTTATAAACTCAATTCCATACATATATATGGGGAGGTACTAGCTCCAACTCAGTTTTACAGTGAAAACTGCAGGAACTTCAAACCGGCACCAGGAAACAGACTGAGAAAGCAGAGAAAAAGTGTCTCCTGCAACCCGTTCCATTGGTGCTAGATAAACGAACGTCTCTCAACTTGCTCAGTTCTGAGAGATAAGTGTGTGTGAAAGCCGTCCTTCACCTAGCTTGTTGGGAACACAAAGTTTCTTTTCACTTGCAAACTCAATTCCATACATATATATGGGGAGGTACAAGCTCCGACTCGGTTTTACAGTGAAAACTGCAGGAACTTCAAACCGGCACTAGGAAACAGACTGAGAAAGCAGAGAAAAAGTATCTCCTGCAACCCGTTCCCTTGGTGCTAGATGAACGAACGTCCCTCCACTTGCTCAGTACTGAGAGCTAAGTGTGTGTGAAAGCCGTACTTCACCTAGCTTTTTGGGAACACAATGTTTCTTTTCAGATGCTAACTCCATTCCATACATATATATGGGGAGATACTAGCTCCAACTCGGTTTTTCAGTGAAAACTGCAGGAACTTCAAACCGGCACTAGGAAACAGACTGAGAAAGCAGAGAAAAAGTGTCTCCTGCAACCCGTTCCCTTGGTGCTAGATGAACGAACGTCTCTCCACTTGCTCAGTTCTGAGAGATAAGTGTGTGTGAAAGCAGTCCTTCACCTAGCTTGTTGGGAACACAAAGTTTCTTTTCAGTTGCAAACTCCATTCCATACATATATATGGGGAGGTACTAGCTCCAACTCGGTTTTACAGTGAAAACTGCAGGAGCTTCAAACCGGCACTAGGATACAAACTGAGAAAGCAGAGAAATAGTGTCTCCTGCAACCCGTTCCCTTGGTGCTAGATGAACGAACGTCTCTCCACTTGCTCAGTTCCGAGAGATAAGTGTGTGTGAAAGCCGTCCTTCACCTAGCTTTTTGGGAACACAAAGTTTCTTTTCAGTTGCAAACTCCATTCCATACATATATATGGGTAGGTACTAGCTCCAACTCGGTTTTACAGTGAAAACTGCAGGAATTTCAAACCGGCACTAGGAAACAGACTGAGAAAGCAGAGAAAAAGTGTCTCCTGCATCCCGTTCCATTGGTGCTAGATGAACGAACGTCTCTCCACTTGCTCAGTTCTGAGAGATAAGTGTGTGTGAAAGCCGTCCTTCACGTAGCTTGTTGGGAACACAAAGATTCTTTTCAGTTGTAAACTCAATTCCATACATATATATGGGGAGGTACTAGCTCCGACTCGGTTTTAGAGTGAAAACTGCAGGAACTTCAAACCGGCACTAGGAAACAGACTGAGAAAGCAGAGAAAAAGTGTCTCCTGCAACCCGTTCTCTTGGTGCTAGATGAACGAACGTCTCTCCACTTGCTCAGTTCTGAGAGATAAGTGTGTGTGAAAGCCGTCCTTCACCTAGCTTGTTGGGAACACAAAGTTTCTTTTCAGTTGCAAACTCCATTCCATACATATATATGGGTAGGTACTAGCTCCAACTCGGTTTTACAGTGAAAACTGCAGGAATTTCAAACCGGCACTAGGAAACAGACTGAGAAAGCAGAGAAAAAGTGTCTCCTGCAACCCGTTCCCTTGGTGCTAGATGAACGAACGACTCTCCACTTACTCAGTTCTGAGAGATAAGTGTGTGTGAAAGCCGTCCTTCACCTAGCTTGTTGGGAACACAAAGTTACTTTTCAGTTGCAAACTCCATTCCATACATATATATGGGGAGGTACTAGCTCCAACTCGGTTTTACAGTGAAAACTGCAGGAACTTCAAACCGGCACTAGGAAACAGACTGAGAAAGCAGAGAAAAAGTGTCTCCTGCAACCCGTTCCCTTGGTGCTAGATGAACGACCGTCTCTCCACTTGCTCAGTTCTGAGAGCTAAGTGTGTGTGAAAGCCGTCCTTCACCTAGCTTGTTGGGAACACAAAGTTTCTTTTCAGTTGCAAACTCCATTCCATACATATATATGGGTAGGTACTAGCTCCAACTCGGTTTTACAGTGAAAACTGCAGGAATTTCAAACCGGTACTAGGAAACAGACTGAGAAAGCAGAGAAAAAGTGTCTCCTGCAACCCTTTCCCTTGGTGCTAGATGAACGAACGACTCTCCACTTACTCAGTTCTGAGAGATAAGTGTGTGTGAAAGCCGTCCTTCACCTAGCTTGTTGGGAACACAAAGTTACTTTTCAGTTGCAAACACCATTCCATACATATATATGGGGAGGTACTAGCTCCAACTCGGTTTTACAGTGAAAACTGCAGGAACTTCAAACCGGCACTAGGAAACAGACTGAGAAAGCAGAGAAAAAGTGTCTCCTGCAACCCGTTCCCTTGGTGCTAGATAAACGAACGTCTCTCAACTTGCTCAGTTCTGAGAGATAAATGTGTGTGAAAGCCGTCCTTCACCTAGCTTGTTGGGAACACAAAGTTTCTTTTCAGTTGCAAACTCCATTCCATACATGTATATGGGTAGGTACTAGCTCCAACTCGGTTTTACAGTGAAAACTGCAGGAACTTCAAACCGGCACTAGGAAACAGACTGAGAAAGCAGAGAAAAAGTGTCTCCTGCAACCCGTTCCCTTGGTGCTAGATGAACGAACGTCCCTCCACTTGCTCAGTACTGAGAGCTAAGTGTGTGTGAAAGCCGTACTTCACCTAGCTTTTTGGGAACACAATGTTTCTTTTCAGATGCTAACTCCATTCCATACATATATATGGGGAGATACTAGCTCCAACTCGGTTTTTCAGTGAAAACTGCAGGAACTTCAAACCGGCACTAGGAAACAGACTGAGAAAGCAGAGAAAAAGTGTCTCCTGCAACCCGTTCCCTTGGTGCTAGATGAACGAACGTCTCTCCACTTGCTCAGTTCTGAGAGATAAGTGTGTGTGAAAGCAGTCCTTCACCTAGCTTGTTGGGAACACAAAGTTTCTTTTCAGTTGCAAACTCCATTCCATACATATATATGGGGAGGTACTAGCTCCAACTCGGTTTTACAGTGAAAACTGCAGGAGCTTCAAACCGGCACTAGGATACAAACTGAGAAAGCAGAGAAATAGTGTCTCCTGCAACCCGTTCCCTTGGTGCTAGATGAACGAACGTCTCTCCACTTGCTCAGTTCCGAGAGATAAGTGTGTGTGAAAGCCGTCCTTCACCTAGCTTTTTGGGAACACAAAGTTTCTTTTCAGTTGCAAACTCCATTCCATACATATATATGGGTAGGTACTAGCTCCAACTCGGTTTTACAGTGAAAACTGCAGGAATTTCAAACCGGCACTAGGAAACAGACTGAGAAAGCAGAGAAAAAGTGTCTCCTGCATCCCGTTCCATTGGTGCTAGATGAACGAACGTCTCTCCACTTGCTCAGTTCTGAGAGATAAGTGTGTGTGAAAGCCGTCCTTCACGTAGCTTGTTGGGAACACAAAGATTCTTTTCAGTTGTAAACTCAATTCCATACATATATATGGGGAGGTACTAGCTCCGACTCGGTTTTAGAGTGAAAACTGCAGGAACTTCAAACCGGCACTAGGAAACAGACTGAGAAAGCAGAGAAAAAGTGTCTCCTGCAACCCGTTCTCTTGGTGCTAGATGAACGAACGTCTCTCCACTTGCTCAGTTCTGAGAGATAAGTGTGTGTGAAAGCCGTCCTTCACCTAGCTTGTTGGGAACACAAAGTTTCTTTTCAGTTGCAAACTCCATTCCATACATATATATGGGTAGGTACTAGCTCCAACTCGGTTTTACAGTGAAAACTGCAGGAATTTCAAACCGGCACTAGGAAACAGACTGAGAAAGCAGAGAAAAAGTGTCTCCTGCAACCCGTTCCCTTGGTGCTAGATGAACGAACGACTCTCCACTTACTCAGTTCTGAGAGATAAGTGTGTGTGAAAGCCGTCCTTCACCTAGCTTGTTGGGAACACAAAGTTACTTTTCAGTTGCAAACTCCATTCCATACATATATATGGGGAGGTACTAGCTCCAACTCGGTTTTACAGTGAAAACTGCAGGAACTTCAAACCGGCACTAGGAAACAGACTGAGAAAGCAGAGAAAAAGTGTCTCCTGCAACCCGTTCCCTTGGTGCTAGATGAACGACCGTCTCTCCACTTGCTCAGTTCTGAGAGCTAAGTGTGTGTGAAAGCCGTCCTTCACCTAGCTTGTTGGGAACACAAAGTTTCTTTTCAGTTGCAAACTCCATTCCATACATATATATGGGTAGGTACTAGCTCCAACTCGGTTTTACAGTGAAAACTGCAGGAATTTCAAACCGGTACTAGGAAACAGACTGAGAAAGCAGAGAAAAAGTGTCTCCTGCAACCCTTTCCCTTGGTGCTAGATGAACGAACGACTCTCCACTTACTCAGTTCTGAGAGATAAGTGTGTGTGAAAGCCGTCCTTCACCTAGCTTGTTGGGAACACAAAGTTACTTTTCAGTTGCAAACACCATTCCATACATATATATGGGGAGGTACTAGCTCCAACTCGGTTTTACAGTGAAAACTGCAGGAACTTCAAACCGGCACTAGGAAACAGACTGAGAAAGCAGAGAAAAAGTGTCTCCTGCAACCCGTTCCCTTGGTGCTAGATAAACGAACGTCTCTCAACTTGCTCAGTTCTGAGAGATAAATGTGTGTGAAAGCCGTCCTTCACCTAGCTTGTTGGGAACACAAAGTTTCTTTTCAGTTGCAAACTCCATTCCATACATGTATATGGGTAGGTACTAGCTCCAACTCGGTTTTACAGTGAAAACTGCAGGAACTTCAAACCGGCACTAGGAAACAGACTGAGAAAGCAGAGAAAAAGTGTCTCCTGCAACCCGTTCTCTTGGTGCTAGATGAAGGAACGTCTCTCCACTTGCTCAGTTCTGAGAGATAAGTGTGTGTGAAAGCCGTCCTTCACCTAGCTTGTTGCTACCACAAAGTTTTTTTTCAGTTTCAAACTCAATTCCATACATATATATGGGGAGGTACTAGCTCCAACTCGGTTTTACAGTGAAAACTGCAGGAACTTCAAACCGGCACTAGGAAACAGACTGAGAAAGCAGAGAAAAAGTGTCTCCTGCAACCCGATCCCTTGGTGCTAGATGAACGAACGTCTCTCCACTTGCTAAGTTCTGAGAGATAAGTGTGTGTGAAAGCCGTCCTTCACCTAGCTTGTTGGGAACACAAAGTTTCTTTTTTGTTGCAAACCCCATTCCATACATATATATGGGGAGGTACTAGCTCCAACTCCGTTTCACAGTGAAAACTGCAGGAACTTCAAACCGGCACTAGGAAACAGACTGAGAAAGCAGAGAAATAGTGTCTCCTGCATCCCTTTCCATTGGTGCTAGATGAACGAACGTCTCTCCACTTGCTCAGTTCTGTGAGATAAGTGTGTGTGAAAGCAGTCCTTCACCTAGCTCGTTGGGAACACAAAGTTTCTTTTCAGTTGCAAACTCCATTCCATACATGTATATGGGGAAGTACTAGCTCCAACTCGGTTTTACAGTGAAAACTGCAGGAACTTCAAACCGGCACTAGGAAACAGACTGAGAAAGCAGAGAAAAAGTGTCTCCTGCAACCCGTTCCCTTGGTGCTAGATGAACGAACGTCTCTCCACTTACTCAGTTCTGAGAGATAAATGTGTGTGAAAGCCGTCCTTCACCTAGCTTGTTGGGAACACAAAGTTTCTTTTCAGTTGCAAACTCCATTCCATACATATATATGGGTAGGTACTAGCTCCAACTCGGTTTTACAGTGAAAACTGCAGGAACTTCAAACCGGCACTAGGAAACAGACTGAGAAAGCAGAGAAAAATTGTCTCCTGCAACCCGTTCTCTTGGTGCTAGATGAATGAACGTCTCTCCACTTGCTCAGTTCTGAGAGATAAATGTGTGTGAAAGCCGTCCTTCACCTAGCTTGTTGGGAACACAAAGTTTCTTTTCAGTTGCAAACTCCATTCCATACATATATATGGGGAGGTACTAGCTCCAACTCGGTTTTACAGTGAAAACTGCAGGAACTTCAAACCAGCACTAGGAAACAGACTGAGAAAGCAGAGAAAAATTGTCCCCTGCAACCCGTTCTCTTGGTGCTAGATGAACGAAAGTCTCTCCACTTGCTCAGTTCTGAGAGATAAATGTGTGTGAAAGCCGTCCTTCACCTAGCTTGTTGGGAACACAAAGTTTCTTTTCAGTTGCAAACTCCATTCCATACATGTATATGGGGAGGTACTAGCTCCAACTCGGTTTTACAGTGAAAACTGCAGGAACTTCAAACCGGCACTAGGAAACAGACTGAGAAAGCAGAGAAAATGTGTCTCCTGCAATCCGTTCCCTTGGTGCTAGATGAACGAACGTCTCTCCACTTGCTCAGTTCTGAGAGTTAAGTGTGTGTGAAAGCCGTCCTTCACCTAGCTTGTTGGGAACACAAAGTTTCTTTTCAGTTGCAAACTCCATTCCATACATATATATGGGTAGGTACTAGCTCCAACTCGGTTTTACAGTGAAAACTGCAGGAATTTCAAACCGGCACTAGGAAACAGTCTGAGAAAGCAGAGAAAAAGTGTCTCCTGCAACCCGTTCTCTTGGTGCTAGATGAACGAAAGTCTCTCCACTTGCTCACTTCTGAGAGATAAGTGTGTGTGAAAGCCGTCCTTCACGTAGCTTGTTGGGAACACAAAGATTCTTTTCAGTTGTAAACTCAATTCCATACATATATATGGGGAGGTACTAGCTCCAACTCGGTTTTACAGTGAAAACTGCAGGAACTTCAAACCGGCACTAGGAAACAGACTGAGAAAGCAGAGAAAAAGTGTCTCCTGCAACCCGTTCCCTTGGTGCTAGATGAAAGAACGTCTCTCCACTTACTCAGTTCTGAGAGATAAGTGTGTGTGAAAGCCGTCCTTCACCTAGCCTGTTGGGAACACAAAGTTTCTTTTCAGTTGCAAACTCCATTCCATACATATATATGGGTAGGTACTAGCTCCAACGCGGTTTTACAGTGAAAACTGCAGGAACTTCAAACCGGCACTAGGAAACAGACTGAGAAAGCAGAGAAAAAGTGTCTCCTGCAACCCGTTCCCTTGGTGCTAGATGAACGAACGTCCCTCCACTTGCTCAGTACTGAGAGCTAAGTGTGTGTGAAAGCCGTACTTCACCTAGCTTTTTGGGAACACAATGTTTCTTTTCAGATGCTAACTCCATTCCATACATATATATGGGGAGGTACTAGCTCCAACTCGGTTTTTCAGTGAAAACTGCAGGAACTTCAAACCGGCACTAGGAAACAGACTGAGAAAGCAGAGAAAAAGTGTCTCCTGCAACCCGTTCCCTTGGTGCTAGATGAACGAACGTCTCTCCACTTGCTCAGTTCTGAGAGATAAGTGTGTGTGAAAGCAGGCCTTCACCTAGCTTGTTGGGAACACAAAGTTTCTTTTCAGTTGCAAACTCCATTCCATACATATATATGGGTAGGTACTAGCTCCAACTCGGTTTTACAGTGAAAACTGCAGGAATTTCAAACCGGCACTAGGAAACAGACTGAGAAAGCAGAGAAAAAGTGTCTCCTGCATCCCGTTCCATTGGTGCTAGATGAACGAACGTCTCTCCACTTGCTCAGTTCTGAGAGATAAGTGTGTGTGAAAGCCGTCCTTCACGTAGCTTGTTGGGAACACAAAGATTCTTTTCAGTTGTAAACTCAATTCCATACATATATATGGGGAGGTACTAGCTCCGACTCGGTTTTAGAGTGAAAACTGCAGGAACTTCAAACCGGCACTAGGAAACAGACTGAAAAAGCAGAGAAAAAGTGTCTCCTGCAACCCGTTCCCTTGGTGCTAGATGAACGAACGTCTCTCCACTTGCTCAGTTCTGAGAGATAAGTGTGTGTGAAAGCCGTCCTTCAACTAGCTTGTTGGGAACACAAAGTTTCTTTTCAGTTGCAAACTCCATTCCATACATATATATGGGTAGGTACTAGCTCCAACTCGGTTTTACAGTGAAAACTGCAGGAATTTCAAACCGGCACTAGGAAACAGACTGAGAAAGCAGAGAAAAAGTGTCTCCTGCAACCCGTTCCATTGGTGCTAGATGAACGGACGACTCTCCACTTGCTCAGTTCTGAGAGATAAGTGTGTGTGAAAGCCGTCCTTCACGTAGCTTGTTGGGAACACAAAGATTCTTTTCAGTTATAAACTCAATTCCATACATATATATGGGGAGGTACTAGCTCCAACTCAGTTTTACAGTGAAAACTGCAGGAACTTCAAACCGGCACCAGGAAACAGACTGAGAAAGCAGAGAAAAAGTGTCTCCTGCAACCCGTTCCATTGGTGCTAGATAAACGAACGTCTCTCAACTTGCTCAGTTCTGAGAGATAAGTGTGTGTGAAAGCCGTCCTTCACCTAGCTTGTTGGGAACACAAAGTTTCTTTTCACTTGCAAACTCAATTCCATACATATATATGGGGAGGTACAAGCTCCGACTCGGTTTTACAGTGAAAACTGCAGGAACTTCAAACCGGCACTAGGAAACAGACTGAGAAAGCAGAGAAAAAGTATCTCCTGCAACCCGTTCCCTTGGTGCTAGATGAACGAACGTCCCTCCACTTGCTCAGTACTGAGAGCTAAGTGTGTGTGAAAGCCGTACTTCACCTAGCTTTTTGGGAACACAATGTTTCTTTTCAGATGCTAACTCCATTCCATACATATATATGGGGAGATACTAGCTCCAACTCGGTTTTTCAGTGAAAACTGCAGGAACTTCAAACCGGCACTAGGAAACAGACTGAGAAAGCAGAGAAAAAGTGTCTCCTGCAACCCGTTCCCTTGGTGCTAGATGAACGAACGTCTCTCCACTTGCTCAGTTCTGAGAGATAAGTGTGTGTGAAAGCAGTCCTTCACCTAGCTTGTTGGGAACACAAAGTTTCTTTTCAGTTGCAAACTCCATTCCATACATATATATGGGGAGGTACTAGCTCCAACTCGGTTTTACAGTGAAAACTGCAGGAGCTTCAAACCGGCACTAGGATACAAACTGAGAAAGCAGAGAAATAGTGTCTCCTGCAACCCGTTCCCTTGGTGCTAGATGAACGAACGTCTCTCCACTTGCTCAGTTCTGAGAGATAAGTGTGTGTGAAAGCCGTCCTTCACCTAGCTTTTTGGGAACACAAAGTTTCTTTTCAGTTGCAAACTCCATTCCATACATATATATGGGTAGGTACTAGCTCCAACTCGGTTTTACAGTGAAAACTGCAGGAATTTCAAACCGGCACTAGGAAACAGACTGAGAAAGCAGAGAAAAAGTGTCTCCTGCATCCCGTTCCATTGGTGCTAGATGAACGAACGTCTCTCCACTTGCTCAGTTCTGAGAGATAAGTGTGTGTGAAAGCCGTCCTTCACGTAGCTTGTTGGGAACACAAAGATTCTTTTCAGTTGTAAACTCAATTCCATACATATATATGGGGAGGTACTAGCTCCGACTCGGTTTTAGAGTGAAAACTGCAGGAACTTCAAACCGGCACTAGGAAACAGACTGAGAAAGCAGAGAAAAAGTGTCTCCTGCAACCCGTTCTCTTGGTGCTAGATGAACGAACGTCTCTCCACTTGCTCAGTTCTGAGAGATAATTGTGTGTGAAAGCCGCCTTTCACCTAGCTTGTTGGGAACACAAAGATTCTTTTCAGTTGCAAACTCCATTCCATACATGTATATGGGGAGGTACTAGCTCCATCTCGGTTTTACAGTGAAAACTGCAGGAATTTCAAACCGGCACTAGGAAACAGACTGAGAAAGCAGAGAAAAAGTGTCTCCTGCAACCCGTTCCATTGGTGCTAGATGAACGAACGACTCTCCACTTGCTCAGTTCTGAGAGATAAGTGTGTGTGAAAGCCGTCCTTCACGTAGCTTGTTGGGAACACAAAGATTCTTTTCAGTTATAAACTCAATTCCATACATATATATGGGGAGGTACTAGCTCCAACTCAGTTTTACAGTGAAAACTGCAGGAACTTCAAACCGGCACCAGGAAACAGACTGAGAAAGCAGAGAAAAAGTGTCTCCTGCAACCCGTTCCATTGGAGCTAGATAAACGAACGTCTCTCAACTTGCTCAGTTCTGAGAGATAAGTGTGTGTGAAAGCCGTCCTTCACCTAGCTTGTTGGGAACACAAAGTTTCTTTTCACTTGCAAACTCAATTCCATACATATATATGGGGAGGTACAAGCTCCGACTCGGTTTTACAGTGAAAACTGCAGGAACTTCAAACCGGCCCTAGGAAACAGACTGAGAAAGCAGAGAAAAAGTATCTCCTTCAACCCGTTCCCTTGGTGCTAGATGAACGAACGTCCCTCCACTTGCTCAGTACTGAGAGCTAAGTGTGTGTGAAAGCCGTACTTCACCTAGCTTTTTGGGAACACAATGTTTCTTTTCAGATGCTAACTCCATTCCATACATATATATGGGGAGGTACTAGCTCCAACTCGGTTTTTCAGTGAAAACTGCAGAAACTTAAAACCGGCACTAGGAAACAGACTGAGAAAGCAGAGAAAAAGTGTCTCCTGCAACCCGTTCCCTTGGTGCTAGATGAACGAACGTCTCTCCACTTGCTCAGTTCTGAGAGATAAGTGTGTGTGAAAGCCGTCCTTCACCTAGCTTGTTGGGAACACAAAGTTTCTTTTTTGTTGCAAACCCCATTCCATACATATATACGGGGAGGTACTAGCTCCAACTCCGTTTCACAGTGAAAACTGCAGGAAATTCAAACCGGCACTAGGAAACAGACTGAGAAAGCAGAGAAATAGTGTCTCCTGCATCCCTTTCCCTTGGTGCTAGATGAATGAACGTCTCTCCACTTGCTCAGTTCTGAGAGATAAATGTGTGTGAAATCCGTCCTTCACCTAGCTTGTTGGGAACACAAAGTTTCTTTTCAGTTGCAAACTCCATTCCATACATATATATGGGGAGGTACTAGCTCCAACTCGGTTTGACAGTGAAAACTGCAGGAACTTCAAACCGGCCCTAGGAAACAGACTGAGAAAGCAGAGAAAAAGTGTCCCCTGCAACCCGTTCTCTTGGTGCTAGATGAACGAACGTCTCTCCACTTGCTCAGTTCTGAGAGATAAATGTGTGTGAAAGCCGTCCTTCACCTAGCTTGTTGGGAAAACAAAGTTTCTTTTCAGTTGCAAACTCCATTCCATACATGTATATGGGGAGGTACTAGCTACAACGCGGTTTTACAGTGAAAACTGCAGGAACTTCAAACCGGCACTAGGAAACAGACTGAGAAAGCAGAGAAAAAGTGTCTCCTGCAATCCGTTCCCTTGGTGCTAGATGAACGAACGTCTCTCCACTTGCTCAGTTCTGAGAGTTAAGTGTGTGTGAAAGCCGTCTTTCACCTAGCTTGTTGGGAACACAAAGTTTCTTTTCAGTTGCAAACTCCATTCCATACATATATATGGGTAGGTACTAGCTCCAACTCGGTTTTACAGTGAAAACTGCAGGAATTTCAAACCGGCACTAGGAAACAGTCTGAGAAAGCAGAGAAAAAGTGTCTCCTGCAACCCGTTCCATTGGTGCTAGATGAACGAAAGTCTCTCCACTTGCTCAGTTCTGAGAGATAAGTGTGTGTGAAAGCCGTCCTTCACGTAGCTTGTTGGGAACACAAAGATTCTTTTCAGTTGTAAACTCAATTCCATACATATATATGGGGAGGTACTAGCTCCAACTCGGTTTTACAGTGAAAACTGCAGGAACTTCAAACCGGCACTAGGAAACAGACTGAGAAAGCAGAGAAAAAGTGTCTCCTGCAACCCGTTCCCTTGGTGCTAGATGAAAGAACGTCTCTCCACTTACTCAGTTCTGAGAGATAAGTGTGTGTGAAAGCCGTCCTTCACCTAGCTTGTTGGGAACACAAAGTTTCTTTTCAGTTGCAAACTCCATTCCATACATATATATGGGTAGGTACTAGCTCCAACGCGGTTTTACAGTGAAAACTGCAGGAACTTCAAACCGGCACTAGGAAACAGACTGAGAAAGCAGAGAAAAAGTGTCTCCTGCAACCCGTTCCCTTGGTGCTAGATGAACGAACGTCTCTCCACTTGCTCAGTTCTGAGAGATAAGTGTGTGTGAAAGCCGTCCTTCACCTAGCTTGTTGGGAACACAAAGTTTCTTTTCAGTTGCAAACTCCATTCCATACATATATATGGGTAGGTACTAGCTCCAACTCGGTTTTACAGTGAAAACTGCAGGAATTTCAAACCGGCACTAGGAAACAGACTGAGAAAGCAGAGAAAAAGTGTCTCCTGCAACCCGTTCCTTTGGTGCTAGATGAACGAACGACTCTCCACTTACTCAGTTCTGAGAGATAAGTGTGTGTGAAAGCCGTCCTTCACCTAGCTTGTTGGGAACACAAAGTTACTTTTCAGTTGCAAACTCCATTCCATACATATATATGGGGAGGTACTAGCTCCAACTCGGTTTTACAGTGAAAACTGCAGGAACTTCAAACCGGCACTAGGAAACAGACTGAGAAAGCAGAGAAAAAGTGTCTCCTGCAACCCGTTCCCTTGGTGCTAGATGAACGACCGTCTCTCCACTTGCTCAGTTCTGAGAGCTAAGTGTGTGTGAAAGCCGTCCTTCACCTAGCTTGTTGGGAACACAAAGTTTCTTTTCAGTTGCAAACTCCATTCCATACATATATATGGGTAGGTACTAGCTCCAACTCGGTTTTACAGTGAAAACTGCAGGAATTTCAAACCGGTACTAGGAAACAGACTGAGAAAGCAGAGAAAAAGTGTCTCCTGCAACCCTTTCCCTTGGTGCTAGATGAACGAACGACTCTCCACTTACTCAGTTCTGAGAGATAAGTGTGTGTGAAAGCCGTCCTTCACCTAGCTTGTTGGGAACACAAAGTTACTTTTCAGTTGCAAACACCATTCCATACATATATATGGGGAGGTACTAGCTCCAACTCGGTTTTACAGTGAAAACTGCAGGAACTTCAAACCGGCACTAGGAAACAGACTGAGAAAGCAGAGAAAAAGTGTCTCCTGCAACCCGTTCCCTTGGTGCTAGATAAACGAACGTCTCTCAACTTGCTCAGTTCTGAGAGATAAATGTGTGTGAAAGCCGTCCTTCACCTAGCTTGTTGGGAACACAAAGTTTCTTTTCAGTTGCAAACTCCATTCCATACATGTATATGGGTAGGTACTAGCTCCAACTCGGTTTTACAGTGAAAACTGCAGGAACTTCAAACCGGCACTAGGAAACAGACTGAGAAAGCAGAGAAAAAGTGTCTCCTGCAACCCGTTCTCTTGGTGCTAGATGAAGGAACGTCTCTCCACTTGCTCAGTTCTGAGAGATAAGTGTGTGTGAAAGCCGTCCTTCACCTAGCTTGTTGCTACCACAAAGTTTTTTTTCAGTTTCAAACTCAATTCCATACATATATATGGGGAGGTACTAGCTCCAACTCGGTTTTACAGTGAAAACTGCAGGAACTTCAAACCGGCACTAGGAAACAGACTGAGAAAGCAGAGAAAAAGTGTCTCCTGCAACCCGATCCCTTGGTGCTAGATGAACGAACGTCTCTCCACTTGCTAAGTTCTGAGAGATAAGTGTGTGTGAAAGCCGTCCTTCACCTAGCTTGTTGGGAACACAAAGTTTCTTTTTTGTTGCAAACCCCATTCCATACATATATATGGGGAGGTACTAGCTCCAACTCCGTTTCACAGTGAAAACTGCAGGAACTTCAAACCGGCACTAGGAAACAGACTGAGAAAGCAGAGAAATAGTGTCTCCTGCATCCCTTTCCATTGGTGCTAGATGAACGAACGTCTCTCCACTTGCTCAGTTCTGTGAGATAAGTGTGTGAAAGCAGTCCTTCACCTAGCTCGTTGGGAACACAAAGTTTCTTTTCAGTTGCAAACTCCATTCCATACATGTATATGGGGAAGTACTAGCTCCAACTCGGTTTTACAGTGAAAACTGCAGGAACTTCAAACCGGCACTAGGAAACAGACTGAGAAAGCAGAGAAAAAGTGTCTCCTGCAACCCGTTCCCTTGGTGCTAGATGAACGAACGTCTCTCCACTTACTCAGTTCTGAGAGATAAATGTGTGTGAAAGCCGTCCTTCACCTAGCTTGTTGGGAACACAAAGTTTCTTTTCAGTTGCAAACTCCATTCCATACATATATATGGGTAGGTACTAGCTCCAACTCGGTTTTACAGTGAAAACTGCAGGAACTTCAAACCGGCACTAGGAAACAGACTGAGAAAGCAGAGAAAAATTGTCTCCTGCAACCCGTTCTCTTGGTGCTAGATGAATGAACGTCTCTCCACTTGCTCAGTTCTGAGAGATAAATGTGTGTGAAAGCCGTCCTTCACCTAGCTTGTTGGGAACACAAAGTTTCTTTTCAGTTGCAAACTCCATTCCATACATATATATGGGGAGGTACTAGCTCCAACTCGGTTTTACAGTGAAAACTGCAGGAACTTCAAACCAGCACTAGGAAACAGACTGAGAAAGCAGAGAAAAATTGTCCCCTGCAACCCGTTCTCTTGGTGCTAGATGAACGAAAGTCTCTCCACTTGCTCAGTTCTGAGAGATAAATGTGTGTGAAAGCCGTCCTTCACCTAGCTTGTTGGGAACACAAAGTTTCTTTTTAGTTGCAAACTCCAATCCATGCATATATATGGGGAGGTCCTAGCTCCAAATCGGTTTTACAGTGAAAACTGCAGGAACTTCAAACCGGCACTAGGAAACAGACTGAGAAAGCAGAGAAAAAGTGTCTCCTGCAACCCGTTCCCTTGGTGCTAGATGAACGAACGTCTCTCCACTTGCTCAGTTCTGAGAGTTAAGTGTGTGTGAAAGCCGTCCTTCACCTAGCTTGTTGGGAACACAAAGATTCTTTTCAGTTGCAAACTCCATTCCATACATATATATGGGTAGGTACTAGCTCCAACTCGGTTTTACAGTGAAAACTGCAGGAACTTCAAACCGGCACTAGGAAACAGACTGAGAAAGCCGAGAAAAAGTGTCTCCTGCAACCGATCCCTTGGTGCTAGATGAACGAACGTCTCTCCACTTGCACAGTTCTGAGAGATAAGTGTGTGTGAAAGCAGTCCTTCACCTAGCTTGTTGGGAAAACAAAGTTTCTTTTCAGTTGCAAACTCCATTCCATACATGTATATGGGGAGGTACTAGCTCCAACTCGGTTTTACAGTGAAAACTGCAGGAACTTCAAACCGGCACTAGGAAACAGACTGAGAAAGCAGAGAAAATGTGTCTCCTGCAATCCGTTCCCTTGGTGCTAGATGAACGAACGTCTCTCCACTTGCTCAGTTCTGAGAGTTAAGTGTGTGTGAAAGCCGTCCTTCACCTAGCTTGTTGGGAACACAAAGTTTCTTTTCAGTTGCAAACTCCATTCCATACATATATATGGGTAGGTACTAGCTCCAACTCGGTTTTACAGTGAAAACTGCAGGAATTTCAAACCGGCACTAGGAAACAGTCTGAGAAAGCAGAGAAAAAGTGTCTCCTGCAACCCGTTCTCTTGGTGCTAGATGAACGAAAGTCTCTCCACTTGCTCACTTCTGAGAGATAAGTGTGTGTGAAAGCCGTCCTTCACGTAGCTTGTTGGGAACACAAAGATTCTTTTCAGTTGTAAACTCAATTCCATACATATATATGGGGAGGTACTAGCTCCAACTCGGTTTTACAGTGAAAACTGCAGGAACTTCAAACCGGCACTAGGAAACAGACTGAGAAAGCAGAGAAAAAGTGTCTCCTGCAACCCGTTCCCTTGGTGCTAGATGAAAGAACGTCTCTCCACTTACTCAGTTCTGAGAGATAAGTGTGTGTGAAAGCCGTCCTTCACCTAGCCTGTTGGGAACACAAAGTTTCTTTTCAGTTGCAAACTCCATTCCATACATATATATGGGTAGGTACTAGCTCCAACGCGGTTTTACAGTGAAAACTGCAGGAACTTCAAACCGGCACTAGGAAACAGACTGAGAAAGCAGAGAAAAAGTGTCTCCTGCAACCCGTTCCCTTGGTGCTAGATGAACGAACGTCTCTCCACTTGCTCAGTTCTGAGAGATAAGTGTGTGTGAAAGCCGTCCTTCACCTAGCTTGTTGGGAACACAAAGTTTCTTTTCAGTTGCAAACTCCATTCCATACATATATATGGGTAGGTACTAGCTCCAACTCGGTTTTACAGTGAAAACTGCAGGAACTTCAAACCGGCACTAGGAAACAGACTGAGAAAGCAGAGAAATAGTGTCTCCTGCATCCCTTTCCATTGGTGCTAGATGAACGAACGTCTCTCCACTTGCTCAGTTCTGTGAGATAAGTGTGTGTGAAAGCAGTCCTTCACCTAGCTCGTTGGGAACACAAAGTTTCTTTTCAGTTGCAAACTCCATTCCATACATGTATATGGGGAAGTACTAGCTCCAACTCGGTTTTACAGTGAAAACTGCAGGAACTTCAAACCGGCACTAGGAAACAGACTGAGAAAGCAGAGAAAAAGTGTCTCCTGCAACCCGTTCCCTTGGTGCTAGATGAACGAACGTCTCTCCACTTACTCAGTTCTGAGAGATAAATGTGTGTGAAAGCCGTCCTTCACCTAGCTTGTTGGGAACACAAAGTTTCTTTTCAGTTGCAAACTCCATTCCATACATATATATGGGTAGGTACTAGCTCCAACTCGGTTTTACAGTGAAAACTGCAGGAACTTCAAACCGGCACTAGGAAACAGACTGAGAAAGCAGAGAAAAATTGTCTCCTGCAACCCGTTCTCTTGGTGCTAGATGAATGAACGTCTCTCCACTTGCTCAGTTCTGAGAGATAAATGTGTGTGAAAGCCGTCCTTCACCTAGCTTGTTGGGAACACAAAGTTTCTTTTCAGTTGCAAACTCCATTCCATACATATATATGGGGAGGTACTAGCTCCAACTCGGTTTTACAGTGAAAACTGCAGGAACTTCAAACCAGCACTAGGAAACAGACTGAGAAAGCAGAGAAAAATTGTCCCCTGCAACCCGTTCTCTTGGTGCTAGATGAACGAAAGTCTCTCCACTTGCTCAGTTCTGAGAGATAAATGTGTGTGAAAGCCGTCCTTCACCTAGCTTGTTGGGAACACAAAGTTTCTTTTTAGTTGCAAACTCCAATCCATGCATATATATGGGGAGGTCCTAGCTCCAAATCGGTTTTACAGTGAAAACTGCAGGAACTTCAAACCGGCACTAGGAAACAGACTGAGAAAGCCGAGAAAAAGTGTCTCCTGCAACCGATCCCTTGGTGCTAGATGAACGAACGTCTCTCCACTTGCACAGTTCTGAGAGATAAGTGTGTGTGAAAGCAGTCCTTCACCTAGCTTGTTGGGAAAACAAAGTTTCTTTTCAGTTGCAAACTCCATTCCATACATGTATATGGGGAGGTACTAGCTCCAACTCGGTTTTACAGTGAAAACTGCAGGAACTTCAAACCGGCACTAGGAAACAGACTGAGAAAGCAGAGAAAATGTGTCTCCTGCAATCCGTTCCCTTGGTGCTAGATGAACGAACGTCTCTCCACTTGCTCAGTTCTGAGAGTTAAGTGTGTGTGAAAGCCGTCCTTCACCTAGCTTGTTGGGAACACAAAGTTTCTTTTCAGTTGCAAACTCCATTCCATACATATATATGGGTAGGTACTAGCTCCAACTCGGTTTTACAGTGAAAACTGCAGGAATTTCATACCGGCACTAGGAAACAGTCTGAGAAAGCAGAGAAAAAGTGTCTCCTGCAACCCGTTCTCTTGGTGCTAGATGAACGAAAGTCTCTCCACTTGCTCACTTCTGAGAGATAAGTGTGTGTGAAAGCCGTCCTTCACGTAGCTTGTTGGGAACACAAAGATTCTTTTCAGTTGTAAACTCAATTCCATACATATATATGGGGAGGTACTAGCTCCAACTCGGTTTTACAGTGAAAACTGCAGGAACTACAAACCGGCACTAGGAAACAGACTGAGAAAGCAGAGAAAAAGTGTCTCCTGCAACCCGTTCCCTTGGTGCTAGATGAAAGAACGTCTCTCCACTTACTCAGTTCTGAGAGATAAGTGTGTGTGAAAGCCGTCCTTCACCTAGCCTGTTGGGAACACAAAGTTTCTTTTCAGTTGCAAACTCCATTCCATACATATATATGGGTAGGTACTAGCTCCAACGCGGTTTTACAGTGAAAACTGCAGGAACTTCAAACCGGCACTAGGAAACAGACTGAGAAAGCAGAGAAAAAGTGTCTCCTGCAACCCGTTCCCTTGGTGCTAGATGAACGAACGTCTCTCCACTTGCTCAGTTCTGAGAGATAAGTGTGTGTGAAAGCCGTCCTTCACCTAGCTTGTTGGGAACACAAAGTTTCTTTTCAGTTGCAAACTCCATTCCATACATATATATGGGTAGGTACTAGCTCCAACTCGGTTTTACAGTGAAAACTGCAGGAACTTCAAACCGGCACTAGGAAACAGACTGAGAAAGCAGAGAAAAAGTGTCTCCTGCAACCCGTTCCCTTGGTGCTAGATGAACGAACGACTCTCCACTTACTCAGTTCTGAGAGATAAGTGTGTGTGAAAGCCGTCCTTCACCTAGCTTGTTGGGAACACAAAGTTTCTTTTCAGTTGCAAACTCAATTCCATACATATATATGGGGAGGTACTAGCTCCAACTCGGTTTTACAGTGAAAACTGCAGGAACTTCAAACCGGCACTAGGAAACAGACTGAGAAAGCCGAGAAAAAGTGTCTCCTGCAACCCGATCCCTTGGTGCTAGATGAACGAACGTCTCTCCACTTGCTAATTTCTGAGAGATAAGTGTGTGTGAAAGCCGTCCTTCACCTAGCTTGTTGGGAACACAAAGTTTCTTTTTTGTTGCAAACCCCATTCCATACATATATATGGGGAGGTACTAGCTCCAACTCCGTTTCACAGTGAAAACTGCAGGAACTTCAAACCGGCACTAGGAAACAGACTGAGAAAGCAGAGAAATAGTGTCTCCTGCATCCCTTTCCATTGGTGCTAGATGAACGAACGTCTCTCCACTTGCTCAGTTCTGTGTGATAAGTGTGTGTGAAAGCAGTCCTTCACCTAGCTCGTTGGGAACACAAAGTTTCTTTTCAGTTGCAAACTCCATTCCATACATGTATATGGGGAAGTACTAGCTCCAACTCGGTTTTACAGTGAAAACTGCAGGAACTTCAAACCGGCACTAGGAAACAGACTGAGAAAGCAGAGAAAAAGTGTCTCCTGCAACCCGTTCCCTTGGTGCTAGATGAACGAACGTCTCTCCCCTTACTCAGTTCTGAGAGATAAATGTGTGGGAAAGCCGTCCTTCACCTAGCTTGTTGGGAACACAAAGTTTCTTTTCAGTTGCAAACTCCATTCCATACATATATATGGGTAGGTACTAGCTCCAACTCGGTTTTACAGTGAAAACTGCAGGAACTTCAAACCGGCACTAGGAAACAGACTGAGAAAGCAGAGAAAAATTGTCTCCTGCAACCCGTTCTCTTGGTGCTAGATGAATGAACGTCTCTCCACTTGCTCAGTTCTGAGAGATAAATGTGTGTGAAAGCCGTCCTTCACCTAGCTTGTTGGGAACACAAAGTTTCTTTTCAGTTGCAAACTCCATTCCATACATATATATGGGGAGGTACTAGCTCCAACTCGGTTTTACAGTGAAAACTGCAGGAACTTCAAACCAGCACTAGGAAACAGACTGAGAAAGCAGAGAAAAAGTGTCCCCTGCAACCCGTTCCCTTGGTGCTAGATGAACGAACGTCTCTCCACTTGCTCAGTTCTGAGAGATAAATGTGTGTGAAAGCCGTCCTTCACCTAGCTTGTTGGGAACACAAAGTTTCTTTTCAGTTGCAAACTCCATTCCATACATGTATATGAGGAGGTACTAGCTCCAACTCGGGTTTACAGTGAAAACTGCAGGAACTTCAAACCGGCACTAGGAAACAGACTGAGAAAGCAGAGAAAAAGTGTCTCCTGCAACCCGTTCCCTTGGTGCTAGATGAACGAACGTCTCTCCACTTGCTCAGTTCTGAGAGTTAAGTGTGTGTGAAAGCCGTTCTTCACCTAGCTTGTTGGGAACACAAAGTTTCTTTTCAGTTGCAAACTCCATTCCATAAATATATATGGGTAGGTACTAGCTCCAACTCGGTTTTACAGTGAAAACTGCAGGAATTTCAAACCGGCACTAGGAAACAGACTGAGAAAGCAGAGAAAAAGTGTCTCCTGCAACCCGTTCCCTTGGTGCTAGATGAACGAACGACTCTCCACTTACTCAGTTCTGAGAGATAAGTGTGTGTGAAAGCCGTCCTTCACCTAGCTTGTTTGGAACACAAAGTTACTTTTCAGTTGCAAACTCCATTCCATACATATATATGGGGAGGTACTAGCTCCAACTCGGTTTTACAGTGAAAACTGCAGGAACTTCAAACCGGCACTAGGAAACAGACTGAGAAAGCAGAGAAATAGTGTCTCCTGCAACCCGTTCCCTTGGTGCTAGATGAACGAACGTCTCTCCACTTGCTCAGTTCTGAGAGATAAGTGTGTGTGAAAGCCGTCCTTCACCTAGCTTGTTGGGAACACAAAGTTTCTTTTCAGTTGCAAACTCCATTCCATACATATATATGGGTAGGTACTAGCTCCAACTCGGTTTTACAGTGAAAACTGCAGGAATTTCAAACCGGCACTAGGAAACAGACTGAGAAAGCAGAGAAAAAGTGTCTCCTGCAACCCGTTCCCTTGGTGCTAGATGAACGAACGACTCTCCACTTACTCAGTTCTGAGAGATAAGTGTGTGTGAAAGCCGTCCTTCACCTAGCTTGTTGGGAACACAAAGTTACTTTTCAGTTGCAAACTCAATTCCATACATATATATGGGGAGGTACTAGCTCCAACTCGGTTTTACAGTGAAAACTGCAGGAACTTCAAACCGGCACTAGGAAACAGACTGAGAAAGCAGAGAAAAAGTGTCTCCTGCAACCCGTTCCCTTGGTGCTAGATAAACGAACGTCTCTCAACTTGCTCAGTTCTGAGAGATAAATGTGTGTGAAAGCCGTCCTTCACCTAGCTTGTTGGGAACACAAAGTTTCTTTTCAGTTGCAAACTCCATTCCATACATGTATATGGGTAGGTACTAGCTCCAACTCGGGTTTACAGTGAAAACTGCAGGAACTTCAAACCGGCACTAGTAAACAGACTGAGAAAGCAGAGAAAAAGTGTCTCCTGCAACCCGTTCTCTTGGTGCTAGATGAACGAACGTCTCTCCACTTGCTCAGTTCTGAGAGGTCAATGTGTGTGAAAGCCGTCCTTCACCTAGCTTGTTGGGAACACAAAGTTTCTTTTCAGTTGCAAACTCCATTCCATACATATATATGGGTAGGTACTAGCTCCAACTCGGTTTTACAGTGAAAACTGCAGGAACTTCAAACCGGCACTAGGAAACAGACTGAGAAAGCAGAGAAAAATTGTCTCCTGCAACCCGTTCTCTTGGTGCTAGATGAATGAACGTCTCTCCACTTGCTCAGTTCTGAGAGATAAATGTGTGTGAAAGCCGTCCTTCACCTAGCTTGTTGGGAACACAAAGTTTCTTTTCAGTTGCAAACTCCATTCCATACATATATATGGGGAGGTACTAGCTCCAACTCGGTTTTACAGTGAAAACTGCAGGAACTTCAAACCAGCACTAGGAAACAGACTGAGAAAGCAGAGAAAAAGTGTCCCCTGCAACCCGTTCCCTTTGTGCTAGATGAACGAACGTCTCTCCACTTGCTCAGTTCTGAGAGATAAATGTGTGTGAAAGCCGTCCTTCACCTAGCTTGTTGGGAACACAAAGTTTCTTTTCAGTTGCAAACTCCATTCCATACATGTATATGAGGAGGTACTAGCTCCAACTCGGGTTTACAGTGAAAACTGCAGGAACTTCAAACCGGCACTAGGAAACAGACTGAGAAAGCAGAGAAAAAGTGTCTCCTGCAACCCGTTCCCTTGGTGCTAGATGAACGAACGTCTCTCCACTTGCTCAGTTCTGAGAGTTAAGTGTGTGTGAAAGCCGTCCTTCACCTAGCTTGTTGGGAACACAAAGTTTCTTTTCAGTTGCAAACTCCATTCCATACATATATAAGGGTAGGTACTAGCTCCAACTCGGTTTTACAGTGAAAACTGCAGGAACTTCAAACCGGCACTAGGAAACAGACTGAGAAAGCCGAGAAAAAGTGTCTCCTGCAACCGATCCCTTGGTGCTAGATGAACGAACGTCTCTCCACTTGCTCAGTTCTGAGAGATAAGTGTGTGTGAAAGCAGTCCTTCACCTAGCTCGTTGGGAACACAAAGTTTCTTTTCAGTTGCAAACTCCATTCCATACATGTATATGGGGAAGTACTAGCTCCAACTCGGTTTTACAGTGAAAACTGCAGGAACTTCAAACCGGCACTAGGAAACAGACTGAGAAAGCAGAGAAAAAGTGTCTCCTGCAACCCGTTCCCTTGGTGCTAGATGAACGAACGTCTCTCCACTTACTCAGTTCTGAGAGATAAGTGTGTGTGAAAGCCGTCCTTCCCCTAGCTTGTTGGGAACACAAAGTTTCTTTTCAGTTGCAAACTCCATTCCATACATATATATGGGGAGGTACTAGCTCCAACTCGGTTTTACAGTGAAAACTGCAGGAACTTCAAACCGGCACTAGGAAACAGACTGAGAAAGCAGAGAAAAATTGTCTCCTGCAACCCGTTCTCTTGGTGCTAGATGAATGAACGTCTCTCCACTTGCTCAGTTCTGAGAGATAAATGTGTGTGAAAGCCGTCCTTCACCTAGCTTGTTGGGAACACAAAGTTTCTTTTCAGTTGCAAACTCCATTCCATACATATATATGGGGAGGTACTAGCTCCAACTCGGTTTTACAGTGAAAACTGCAGGAACTTCAAACCGGCACTAGGAAACAGACTGAGAAAGCAGAGAAAAAGTGTCTCCTGCAACCCGTTCCCTTGGTGCTAGATAAACGAACGTCTCTCAACTTGCTCAGTTCTGAGAGATAAATGTGTGTGAAAGCCGTCCTTCACCTAGCTTGTTGGGAACACAAACTTTCTTTTCAGTTGCAAACTCCATTCCATACATGTATATGGGGAGGTACTAGCTCCAAATCGGTTTTACAGTGAAAACTGCAGGAACTTCAAACCGGCACTAGGAAACAGACTGAGAAAGCAGAGAAAAAGTGTCTCCTTCAACCCGTTCCCTTGGTGCTAGATGAACGAACGTCTCTCCACTTGCTCAGTTCTGAGAGATAAGTGTGTGTGAAAGCCGTCCTTCAACTAGCTTGTTGGGAACACAAAGTTTCTTTTCAGTTGCAAACTCCATTCCATACATATATATGGGTAGGTACTAGCTCCAACTCGGTTTTACAGTGAAAACTGCAGGAACTTCAAACCGGCACTAGGAAACAGACTGAGAAAGCAGAGAAAAAGTGTCTCCTGCAACCCGTTCCCTTGGTGCTAGATGAACGAACGTCTCTCCACTTGCTCAGTTCTGAGAGATAAGTGTGTGTGAAAGCCGTCCTTCACCTAGCTTGTTGGGAACACAAAGTTTCTTTTCAGTTGCAAACTCCATTCCATACATATATATGGGTAGGTACTAGCTCCAACTCGGTTTTAAAGTGAAAACTGCAGGAATATCAAACCGGCACTAGGAAACAGACTGAGAAAGCAGAGAAAAAGTGTCTCCTGCAACCCGTTCCCTTGGTGCTAGATGAACGAACGTCTCTCCACTTACTCAGTTCTGAGAGATAAGTGTGTGTGAAAGCCGTCCTTCACCCAGCTTGTTGGGAACACAAAGTTACTTTTCAGTTGCAAACTCCATTCCTTACATATATATGGGGAGGTACTTGCTCCAACTCGGTTTTACAGTGAAAACTGCAGGAACTTCAAACCGGCACTAGGAAACAGACTGAGAAAGCAGAGAAAAAGTGTCTCCTGCAACCCGTTCCCTTGGTGCTAGATAAACGAACGTCTCTCAACTTGCTCAGTTCTGAGAGATAAATGTGTGTGAAAGCCGTCCTTCACCTAGCTTGTTGGAAACACAAAGTTTCTTTTCAGTTGCAAACTCCATTCCATACATGTATATGGGTAGGTACTAGCTCCAAATCGGTTTTACAGTGAAAACGGCAGGAACTTCAAACCGGCACTAGGAAACAGACTGAGAAAGCAGAAAAAAGTGTCACCTGCAACCCGTTCTCTTGGTGCTAGATGAACGAACGTCTCTCCACTTGCTCAGTTCTGAGAGATAAGTGTGTGTGAAAGCCGTCCTTCACCTAGCTTGTTGGGAACACAAAGTTTCTTTTCACTTGCAAACTCCATTCCATACATATGTATGGGGAGGTACAAGCTCCAACTCGGTTTTACAGTGAAAACTGCAGGAACTTCAAACCGGCACTAGGAAACAGACTGAGAAACAGAGAAAAAGTGTCTCCTGCAACCCGTTCCCTTGGTGCTAGATGAACGAACGTCTCTCCACTTGCTCAGTTCTGAGAGCTAAGTGTGTGTGAAAGCCGTCCTTCACCTAGCTTGTTGGGAACACAATGTTTCTTTTCAGTTGCAAACTCCAATCCATGCATATATATGGGGAGGTACTAGCTCCAACTCGGTTTTTCAGTGAAAACTGCAGGAACTTCAAACCGGCACTAGGAAACAGACTGAGAAAGCCGAGAAAAAGTGTCTCCTGCAACCGATCCCTTGGTGCTAGATGAACGAACGTCTCTCCACTTGCACAGTTCTGAGAGATAAGTGTGTGTGAAAGCAGTCCTTCACCTAGCTTGTTGGGAAAACAAAGTTTCTTTTCAGTTGCAAACTCCATTCCATACATGTATATGGGGAGGTACTAGCTCCAACTCGGTTTTACAGTGAAAACTGCAGGAACTTCAAACCGGCACTAGGAAACAGACTGAGAAAGCAGAGAAAATGTGTCTCCTGCAATCCGTTCCCTTGGTGCTAGATGAACGAACGTCTCTCCACTTGCTCAGTTCTGAGAGTTAAGTGTGTGTGAAAGCCGTCCTTCACCTAGCTTGTTGGGAACACAAAGTTTCTTTTCAGTTGCAAACTCCATTCCATACATATATATGGGTAGGTACTAGCTCCAACTCGGTTTTACAGTGAAAACTGCAGGAATTTCAAACCGGCACTAGGAAACAGTCTGAGAAAGCAGAGAAAAAGTGTCTCCTGCAACCCGTTCTCTTGGTGCTAGATGAACGAAAGTCTCTCCACTTGCTCACTTCTGAGAGATAAGTGTGTGTGAAAGCCGTCCTTCACGTAGCTTGTTGGGAACACAAAGATTCTTTTCAGTTGTAAACTCAATTCCATACATATATATGGGGAGGTACTAGCTCCAACTCGGTTTTACAGTGAAAACTGCAGGAACTACAAACCGGCACTAGGAAACAGACTGAGAAAGCAGAGAAAAAGTGTCTCCTGCAACCCGTTCCCTTGGTGCTAGATGAAAGAACGTCTCTCCACTTACTCAGTTCTGAGAGATAAGTGTGTGTGAAAGCCGTCCTTCACCTAGCCTGTTGGGAACACAAAGTTTCTTTTCAGTTGCAAACTCCATTCCATACATATATATGGGTAGGTACTAGCTCCAACGCGGTTTTACAGTGAAAACTGCAGGAACTTCAAACCGGCACTAGGAAACAGACTGAGAAAGCAGAGAAAAAGTGTCTCCTGCAACCCGTTCCCTTGGTGCTAGATGAACGAACGTCTCTCCACTTGCTCAGTTCTGAGAGATAAGTGTGTGTGAAAGCCGTCCTTCACCTAGCTTGTTGGGAACACAAAGTTTCTTTTCAGTTGCAAACTCCATTCCATACATATATATGGGTAGGTACTAGCTCCAACTCGGTTTTACAGTGAAAACTGCAGGAATTTCAAACCGGCACTAGGAAACAGACTGAGAAAGCAGAGAAAAAGTGTCTCCTGCAACCCGTTCCCTTGGTGCTAGATGAACGAACGACTCTCCACTTACTCAGTTCTGAGAGATAAGTGTGTGTGAAAGCCGTCCTTCACCTAGCTTGTTGGGAACACAAAGTTTCTTTTCAGTTGCAAACTCAATTCCATACATATATATGGGGAGGTACTAGCTCCAACTCGGTTTTACAGTGAAAACTGCAGGAACTTCAAACCGGCACTAGGAAACAGACTGAGAAAGCCGAGAAAAAGTGTCTCCTGCAACCCGATCCCTTGGTGCTAGATGAACGAACGTCTCTCCACTTGCTAATTTCTGAGAGATAAGTGTGTGTGAAAGCCGTCCTTCACCTAGCTTGTTGGGAACACAAAGTTTCTTTTTTGTTGCAAACCCCATTCCATACATATATATGGGGAGGTACTAGCTCCAACTCCGTTTCACAGTGAAAACTGCAGGAACTTCAAACCGGCACTAGGAAACAGACTGAGAAAGCAGAGAAATAGTGTCTCCTGCATCCCTTTCCATTGGTGCTAGATGAACGAACGTCTCTCCACTTGCTCAGTTCTGTGTGATAAGTGTGTGTGAAAGCAGTCCTTCACCTAGCTCGTTGGGAACACAAAGTTTCTTTTCAGTTGCAAACTCCATTCCATACATGTATATGGGGAAGTACTAGCTCCAACTCGGTTTTACAGTGAAAACTGCAGGAACTTCAAACCGGCACTAGGAAACAGACTGAGAAAGCAGAGAAAAAGTGTCTCCTGCAACCCGTTCCCTTGGTGCTAGATGAACGAACGTCTCTCCCCTTACTCAGTTCTGAGAGATAAATGTGTGGGAAAGCCGTCCTTCACCTAGCTTGTTGGGAACACAAAGTTTCTTTTCAGTTGCAAACTCCATTCCATACATATATATGGGTAGGTACTAGCTCCAACTCGGTTTTACAGTGAAAACTGCAGGAACTTCAAACCGGCACTAGGAAACAGACTGAGAAAGCAGAGAAAAATTGTCTCCTGCAACCCGTTCTCTTGGTGCTAGATGAATGAACGTCTCTCCACTTGCTCAGTTCTGAGAGATAAATGTGTGTGAAAGCCGTCCTTCACCTAGCTTGTTGGGAACACAAAGTTTCTTTTCAGTTGCAAACTCCATTCCATACATATATATGGGGAGGTACTAGCTCCAACTCGGTTTTACAGTGAAAACTGCAGGAACTTCAAACCAGCACTAGGAAACAGACTGAGAAAGCAGAGAAAAAGTGTCCCCTGAAACCCGTTCCCTTGGTGCTAGATGAACGAACGTCTCTCCACTTGCTCAGTTCTGAGAGATAAATGTGTGTGAAAGCCGTCCTTCACCTAGCTTGTTGGGAACACAAAGTTTCTTTTCAGTTGCAAACTCCATTCCATACATGTATATGAGGAGGTACTAGCTCCAACTCGGGTTTACAGTGAAAACTGCAGGAACTTCAAACCGGCACTAGGAAACAGACTGAGAAAGCAGAGAAAAAGTGTCTCCTGCAACCCGTTCCCTTGGTGCTAGATGAACGAACGTCTCTCCACTTGCTCAGTTCTGAGAGTTAAGTGTGTGTGAAAGCCGTTCTTCACCTAGCTTGTTGGGAACACAAAGTTTCTTTTCAGTTGCAAACTCCATTCCATACATATATATGGGTAGGTACTAGCTCCAACTCGGTTTTACAGTGAAAACTGCAGGAATTTCAAACCGGCACTAGGAAACAGACTGAGAAAGCAGAGAAAAAGTGTCTCCTGCAACCCGTTCCCTTGGTGCTAGATGAACGAACGACTCTCCACTTACTCAGTTCTGAGAGATAAGTGTGTGTGAAAGCCGTCCTTCACCTAGCTTGTTTGGAACACAAAGTTACTTTTCAGTTGCAAACTCCATTCCATACATATATATGGGGAGGTACTAGCTCCAACTCGGTTTTACAGTGAAAACTGCAGGAACTTCAAACCGGCACTAGGAAACAGACTGAGAAAGCAGAGAAATAGTGTCTCCTGCAACCCGTTCCCTTGGTGCTAGATGAACGAACGTCTCTCCACTTGCTCAGTTCTGAGAGATAAGTGTGTGTGAAAGCCGTCCTTCACCTAGCTTGTTGGGAACACAAAGTTTCTTTTCAGTTGCAAACTCCATTCCATACATGTATATGAGGAGGTACTAGCTCCAACTCGGGTTTACAGTGAAAACTGCAGGAACTTCAAACCGGCACTAGGAAACAGACTGAGAAAGCAGAGAAAAAGTGTCTCCTGCAACCCGTTCCCTTGGTGCTAGATGAACGAACGTCTCTCCACTTGCTCAGTTCTGAGAGTTAAGTGTGTGTGAAAGCCGTCCTTCACCTAGCTTGTTGGGAACACAAAGTTTCTTTTCAGTTGCAAACTCCATTCCATACATATATAAGGGTAGGTACTAGCTCCAACTCGGTTTTACAGTGAAAACTGCAGGAACTTCAAACCGGCACTAGGAAACAGACTGAGAAAGCCGAGAAAAAGTGTCTCCTGCAACCGATCCCTTGGTGCTAGATGAACGAACGTCTCTCCACTTGCTCAGTACTGAGAGATAAGTGTGTGTGAAAGCAGTCCTTCACCTAGCTCGTTGGGAACACAAAGTTTCTTTTCAGTTGCAAACTCCATTCCATACATGTATATGGGGAAGTACTAGCTCCAACTCGGTTTTACAGTGAAAACTGCAGGAACTTCAAACCGGCACTAGGAAACAGACTGAGAAAGCAGAGAAAAAGTGTCTCCTGCAACCCGTTCCCTTGGTGCTAGATGAACGAACGTCTCTCCACTTACTCAGTTCTGAGAGATAAGTGTGTGTGAAAGCCGTCCTTCCCCTAGCTTGTTGGGAACACAAAGTTTCTTTTCAGTTGCAAACTCCATTCCATACATATATATGGGGAGGTACTAGCTCCAACTCGGTTTTACAGTGAAAACTGCAGGAACTTCAAACCGGCACTAGGAAACAGACTGAGAAAGCAGAGAAAAATTGTCTCCTGCAACCCGTTCTCTTGGTGCTAGATGAATGAACGTCTCTCCACTTGCTCAGTTCTGAGAGATAAATGTGTGTGAAAGCCGTCCTTCACCTAGCTTGTTGGGAACACAAAGTTTCTTTTCAGTTGCAAACTCCATTCCATACATATATATGGGGAGGTACTAGCTCCAACTCGGTTTTACAGTGAAAACTGCAGGAACTTCAAACCGGCACTAGGAAACAGACTGAGAAAGCAGAGAAAAAGTGTCTCCTGCAACCCGTTCCCTTGGTGCTAGATAAACGAACGTCTCTCAACTTGCTCAGTTCTGAGAGATAAATGTGTGTGAAAGCCGTCCTTCACCTAGCTTGTTGGGAACACAAACTTTCTTTTCAGTTGCAAACTCCATTCCATACATGTATATGGGGAGGTACTAGCTCCAAATCGGTTTTACAGTGAAAACTGCAGGAACTTCAAACCGGCACTAGGAAACAGACTGAGAAAGCAGAGAAAAAGTGTCTCCTTCAACCCGTTCCCTTGGTGCTAGATGAACGAACGTCTCTCCACTTGCTCAGTTCTGAGAGATAAGTGTGTGTGAAAGCCGTCCTTCAACTAGCTTGTTGGGAACACAAAGTTTCTTTTCAGTTGCAAACTCCATTCCATACATATATATGGGTAGGTACTAGCTCCAACTCGGTTTTACAGTGAAAACTGCAGGAACTTCAAACCGGCACTAGGAAACAGACTGAGAAAGCAGAGAAAAAGTGTCTCCTGCAACCCGTTCCCTTGGTGCTAGATAAACGAACGTCTCTCAACTTGCTCAGTTCTGAGAGATAAATGTGTGTGAAAGCCGTCCTTCACCTAGCTTGTTGGGAACACAAAGTTTCTTTTCAGTTGCAAACTCCATTCCATACATGTATATGGGTAGGTACTAGCTCCAACTCGGGTTTACAGTGAAAACTGCAGGAACTTCAAACCGGCACTAGTAAACAGACTGAGAAAGCAGAGAAAAAGTGTCTCCTGCAACCCGTTCTCTTGGTGCTAGATGAACGAACGTCTCTCCACTTGCTCAGTTCTGAGAGGTCAATGTGTGTGAAAGCCGTCCTTCACCTAGCTTGTTGGGAACACAAAGTTTCTTTTCAGTTGCAAACTCCATTCCATACATATATATGGGGAGGTACTAGCTCCAACTCGGTTTTACAGTGAAAACTGCAGGAACTTCAAACCAGCACTAGGAAACAGACTGAGAAAGCAGAGAAAAAGTGTCCCCTGCAACCCGTTCCCTTTGTGCTAGATGAACGAACGTCTCTCCACTTGCTCAGTTCTGAGAGATAAATGTGTGTGAAAGCCGTCCTTCACCTAGCTTGTTGGGAACACAAAGTTTCTTTTCAGTTGCAAACTCCATTCCATACATGTATATGAGGAGGTACTAGCTCCAACTCGGGTTTACAGTGAAAACTGCAGGAACTTCAAACCGGCACTAGGAAACAGACTGAGAAAGCAGAGAAAAAGTGTCTCCTGCAACCCGTTCCCTTGGTGCTAGATGAACGAACGTCTCTCCACTTGCTCAGTTCTGAGAGTTAAGTGTGTGTGAAAGCCGTCCTTCACCTAGCTTGTTGGGAACACAAAGTTTCTTTTCAGTTGCAAACTCCATTCCATACATATATAAGGGTAGGTACTAGCTCCAACTCGGTTTTACAGTGAAAACTGCAGGAACTTCAAACCGGCACTAGGAAACAGACTGAGAAAGCCGAGAAAAAGTGTCTCCTGCAACCGATCCCTTGGTGCTAGATGAACGAACGTCTCTCCACTTGCTCAGTTCTGAGAGATAAGTGTGTGTGAAAGCAGTCCTTCACCTAGCTCGTTGGGAACACAAAGTTTCTTTTCAGTTGCAAACTCCATTCCATACATGTATATGGGGAAGTACTAGCTCCAACTCGGTTTTACAGTGAAAACTGCAGGAACTTCAAACCGGCACTAGGAAACAGACTGAGAAAGCAGAGAAAAAGTGTCTCCTGCAACCCGTTCCCTTGGTGCTAGATGAACGAACGTCTCTCCACTTACTCAGTTCTGAGAGATAAGTGTGTGTGAAAGCCGTCCTTCCCCTAGCTTGTTGGGAACACAAAGTTTCTTTTCAGTTGCAAACTCCATTCCATACATATATATGGGGAGGTACTAGCTCCAACTCGGTTTTACAGTGAAAACTGCAGGAACTTCAAACCGGCACTAGGAAACAGACTGAGAAAGCAGAGAAAAATTGTCTCCTGCAACCCGTTCTCTTGGTGCTAGATGAATGAACGTCTCTCCACTTGCTCAGTTCTGAGAGATAAATGTGTGTGAAAGCCGTCCTTCACCTAGCTTGTTGGGAACACAAAGTTTCTTTTCAGTTGCAAACTCCATTCCATACATATATATGGGGAGGTACTAGCTCCAACTCGGTTTTACAGTGAAAACTGCAGGAACTTCAAACCGGCACTAGGAAACAGACTGAGAAAGCAGAGAAAAAGTGTCTCCTGCAACCCGTTCCCTTGGTGCTAGATAAACGAACGTCTCTCAACTTGCTCAGTTCTGAGAGATAAATGTGTGTGAAAGCCGTCCTTCACCTAGCTTGTTGGGAACACAAACTTTCTTTTCAGTTGCAAACTCCATTCCATACATGTATATGGGGAGGTACTAGCTCCAAATCGGTTTTACAGTGAAAACTGCAGGAACTTCAAACCGGCACTAGGAAACAGACTGAGAAAGCAGAGAAAAAGTGTCTCCTTCAACCCGTTCCCTTGGTGCTAGATGAACGAACGTCTCTCCACTTGCTCAGTTCTGAGAGATAAGTGTGTGTGAAAGCCGTCCTTCAACTAGCTTGTTGGGAACACAAAGTTTCTTTTCAGTTGCAAACTCCATTCCATACATATATATGGGTAGGTACTAGCTCCAACTCGGTTTTACAGTGAAAACTGCAGGAACTTCAAACCGGCACTAGGAAACAGACTGAGAAAGCAGAGAAAAAGTGTCTCCTGCAACCCGTTCCCTTGGTGCTAGATGAACGAACGTCTCTCCACTTGCTCAGTTCTGAGAGATAAGTGTGTGTGAAAGCCGTCCTTCACCTAGCTTGTTGGGAACACAAAGTTTCTTTTCAGTTGCAAACTCCATTCCATACATATATATGGGTAGGTACTAGCTCCAACTCGGTTTTAAAGTGAAAACTGCAGGAATATCAAACCGGCACTAGGAAACAGACTGAGAAAGCAGAGAAAAAGTGTCTCCTGCAACCCGTTCCCTTGGTGCTAGATGAACGAACGTCTCTCCACTTACTCAGTTCTGAGAGATAAGTGTGTGTGAAAGCCGTCCTTCACCCAGCTTGTTGGGAACACAAAGTTACTTTTCAGTTGCAAACTCCATTCCTTACATATATATGGGGAGGTACTAGCTCCAACTCGGTTTTACAGTGAAAACTGCAGGAACTTCAAACCGGCACTAGGAAACAGACTGAGAAAGCAGAGAAAAAGTGTCTCCTGCAACCCGTTCCCTTGGTGCTAGATAAACGAACGTCTCTCAACTTGCTCAGTTCTGAGAGATAAATGTGTGTGAAAGCCGTCCTTCACCTAGCTTGTTGGAAACACAAAGTTTCTTTTCAGTTGCAAACTCCATTCCATACATGTATATGGGTAGGTACTAGCTCCAAATCGGTTTTACAGTGAAAACGGCAGGAACTTCAAACCGGCACTAGGAAACAGACTGAGAAAGCAGAAAAAAGTGTCACCTGCAACCCGTTCTCTTGGTGCTAGATGAACGAACGTCTCTCCACTTGCTCAGTTCTGAGAGATAAGTGTGTGTGAAAGCCGTCCTTCACCTAGCTTGTTGGGAACACAAAGTTTCTTTTCACTTGCAAACTCCATTCCATACATATGTATGGGGAGGTACAAGCTCCAACTCGGTTTTACAGTGAAAACTGCAGGAACTTCAAACCGGCACTAGGAAACAGACTGAGAAACAGAGAAAAAGTGTCTCCTGCAACCCGTTCCCTTGGTGCTAGATGAACGAACGTCTCTCCACTTGCTCAGTTCTGAGAGCTAAGTGTGTGTGAAAGCCGTCCTTCACCTAGCTTGTTGGGAACACAATGTTTCTTTTCAGTTGCAAACTCCATTCCATACATATATATGGGGAGGTACTAGCTCCAACTCGGTTTTTCAGTGAAAACTGCAGAAACTTCAAACCAGCACTAGGAAACAGACTGAGAAAGCAGAGAAAAAGTGTCTCCTGCAACCAGTTCCCTTGGTGCTAGATGAACGAACGTCTCTCCACTTGCTCAGTTCTGAGAGATAAGTGTGTGTGAAAGCCGTCCTTCACCTAGCTTGTTGCTAACACAAAGTTTCTTTTCAGTTGCAAACTCCATTCTATACATATATATGGGGAGGTACTAGCTCCAACTCGGTTTTAAAGTGAAAACTGCAGGAATATCAAACCGGCACTAGGAAACAGACTGAGAAAGCAGAGAAAAAGTGTCTCCTGCAACCCGTTCCCTTGGTGCTAGATGAACGAACGTCTCTCCACTTACTCAGTTCTGAGAGATAAGTGTGTGTGAAAGCCGTCCTTCACCCAGCTTGTTGGGAACACAAAGTTACTTTTCAGTTGCAAACTCCATTCCATACATATATATGGGGAGGTACTACCTCCAACTCGGTTTTACAGTGAAAACTGCAGGAACTTCAAACCGGCACTAGGAAACAGACTGAGAAAGCAGAGAAAAAGTGTCTCCTGCAACCCGTTCCCTTGGTGCTAGATAAACGAACGTCTCTCAACTTGCTCAGTTCTGAGAGATAAATGTGTGTGAAAGCCGTCCTTCACCTAGCTTGTTGGAAACACAAAGTTTCTTTTCAGTTGCAAACTCCATTCCATACATGTATATGGGTAGGTACTAGCTCCAAATCGGTTTTACAGTGAAAACGGCAGGAACTTCAAACCGGCACTAGGAAACAGACTGAGAAAGCAGAAAAAAGTGTCACCTGCAACCCGTTCTCTTGGTGCTAGATGAACGAACGTCTCTCCACTTGCTCAGTTCTGAGAGATAAGTGTGTGTGAAAGCCGTCCTTCACCTAGCTTGTTGGGAACACAAAGTTTCTTTTCACTTGCAAACTCCATTCCATACATATGTATGGGGAGGTACAAGCTCCAACTCGGTTTTACAGTGAAAACTGCAGGAACTTCAAACCGGCACTAGGAAACAGACTGAGAAACAGAGAAAAAGTGTCTCCTGCAACCCGTTCCCTTGGTGCTAGATGAACGAACGTCTCTCCACTTGCTCAGTTCTGAGAGCTAAGTGTGTGTGAAAGCCGTCCTTCACCTAGCTTGTTGGGAACACAATGTTTCTTTTCAGTTGCAAACTCCATTCCATACATATATATGGGGAGGTACTAGCTCCAACTCGGTATTTCAGTGAAAACTGCAGAAACTTCAAACCAGCACTAGGAAACAGACTGAGAAAGCAGAGAAAAAGTGTCTCCTGCAACCCGTTCCCTTGGTGCTAGATGAACGAACGTCTCTCCACTTACTCAGTTCTGAGAGATAAGTGTGTGTGAAAGCCGTCCTTCCCCTAGCTTGTTGGGAACACAAAGTTTCTTTTCAGTTGCAAACTCCATTCCATACATATATATGGGGAGGTACTAGCTCCAACTCGGTTTTACAGTGAAAACTGCAGGAACTTCAAACCGGCACTAGGAAACAGACTGAGAAAGCAGAGAAAAATTGTCTCCTGCAACCCGTTCTCTTGGTGCTAGATGAATGAACGTCTCTCCACTTGCTCAGTTCTGAGAGATAAATGTGTGTGAAAGCCGTCCTTCACCTAGCTTGTTGGGAACACAAAGTTTCTTTTCAGTTGCAAACTCCATTCCATACATATATATGGGGAGGTACTAGCTCCAACTCGGTTTTACAGTGAAAACTGCAGGAACTTCAAACCGGCACTAGGAAACAGACTGAGAAAGCAGAGAAAAAGTGTCTCCTGCAACCCGTTCCCTTGGTGCTAGATAAACGAACGTCTCTCAACTTGCTCAGTTCTGAGAGATAAATGTGTGTGAAAGCCGTCCTTCACCTAGCTTGTTGGGAACACAAACTTTCTTTTCAGTTGCAAACTCCATTCCATACATGTATATGGGGAAGTACTAGCTCCAACTCGGTTTTACAGTGAAAACTGCAGGAACTTCAAACCGGCACTAGGAAACAGACTGAGAAAGCAGAGAAAAAGTGTCTCCTGCAACCCGTTCCCTTGGTGCTAGATGAACGAACGTCTCTCCACTTACTCAGTTCTGAGAGATAAGTGTGTGTGAAAGCCGTCCTTCCCCTAGCTTGTTGGGAACACAAAGTTTCTTTTCAGTTGCAAACTCCATTCCATACATATATATGGGGAGGTACTAGCTCCAACTCGGTTTTACAGTGAAAACTGCAGGAACTTCAAACCGGCACTAGGAAACAGACTGAGAAAGCAGAGAAAAATTGTCTCCTGCAACCCGTTCTCTTGGTGCTAGATGAATGAACGTCTCTCCACTTGCTCAGTTCTGAGAGATAAATGTGTGTGAAAGCCGTCCTTCACCTAGCTTGTTGGGAACACAAAGTTTCTTTTCAGTTGCAAACTCCATTCCATACATATATATGGGGAGGTACTAGCTCCAACTCGGTTTTACAGTGAAAACTGCAGGAACTTCAAACCGGCACTAGGAAACAGACTGAGAAAGCAGAGAAAAAGTGTCTCCTGCAACCCGTTCCCTTGGTGCTAGATAAACGAACGTCTCTCAACTTGCTCAGTTCTGAGAGATAAATGTGTGTGAAAGCCGTCCTTCACCTAGCTTGTTGGGAACACAAACTTTCTTTTCAGTTGCAAACTCCATTCCATACATGTATATGGGGAGGTACTAGCTCCAAATCGGTTTTACAGTGAAAACTGCAGGAACTTCAAACCGGCACTAGGAAACAGACTGAGAAAGCAGAGAAAAAGTGTCTCCTTCAACCCGTTCCCTTGGTGCTAGATGAACGAACGTCTCTCCACTTGCTCAGTTCTGAGAGATAAGTGTGTGTGAAAGCCGTCCTTCAACTAGCTTGTTGGGAACACAAAGTTTCTTTTCAGTTGCAAACTCCATTCCATACATATATATGGGTAGGTACTAGCTCCAACTCGGTTTTACAGTGAAAACTGCAGGAACTTCAAACCGGCACTAGGAAACAGACTGAGAAAGCAGAGAAAAAGTGTCTCCTGCAACCCGTTCCCTTGGTGCTAGATAAACGAACGTCTCTCAACTTGCTCAGTTCTGAGAGATAAATGTGTGTGAAAGCCGTCCTTCACCTAGCTTGTTGGGAACACAAAGTTTCTTTTCAGTTGCAAACTCCATTCCATACATGTATATGGGTAGGTACTAGCTCCAACTCGGGTTTACAGTGAAAACTGCAGGAACTTCAAACCGGCACTAGTAAACAGACTGAGAAAGCAGAGAAAAAGTGTCTCCTGCAACCCGTTCTCTTGGTGCTAGATGAACGAACGTCTCTCCACTTGCTCAGTTCTGAGAGGTCAATGTGTGTGAAAGCCGTCCTTCACCTAGCTTGTTGGGAACACAAAGTTTCTTTTCAGTTGCAAACTCCATTCCATACATATATATGGGGAGGTACTAGCTCCAACTCGGTTTTACAGTGAAAACTGCAGGAACTTCAAACCAGCACTAGGAAACAGACTGAGAAAGCAGAGAAAAAGTGTCCCCTGCAACCCGTTCCCTTTGTGCTAGATGAACGAACGTCTCTCCACTTGCTCAGTTCTGAGAGATAAATGTGTGTGAAAGCCGTCCTTCACCTAGCTTGTTGGGAACACAAAGTTTCTTTTCAGTTGCAAACTCCATTCCATACATGTATATGAGGAGGTACTAGCTCCAACTCGGGTTTACAGTGAAAACTGCAGGAACTTCAAACCGGCACTAGGAAACAGACTGAGAAAGCAGAGAAAAAGTGTCTCCTGCAACCCGTTCCCTTGGTGCTAGATGAACGAACGTCTCTCCACTTGCTCAGTTCTGAGAGTTAAGTGTGTGTGAAAGCCGTCCTTCACCTAGCTTGTTGGGAACACAAAGTTTCTTTTCAGTTGCAAACTCCATTCCATACATATATAAGGGTAGGTACTAGCTCCAACTCGGTTTTACAGTGAAAACTGCAGGAACTTCAAACCGGCACTAGGAAACAGACTGAGAAAGCCGAGAAAAAGTGTCTCCTGCAACCGATCCCTTGGTGCTAGATGAACGAACGTCTCTCCACTTGCTCAGTTCTGAGAGATAAGTGTGTGTGAAAGCAGTCCTTCACCTAGCTCGTTGGGAACACAAAGTTTCTTTTCAGTTGCAAACTCCATTCCATACATGTATATGGGGAAGTACTAGCTCCAACTCGGTTTTACAGTGAAAACTGCAGGAACTTCAAACCGGCACTAGGAAACAGACTGAGAAAGCAGAGAAAAAGTGTCTCCTGCAACCCGTTCCCTTGGTGCTAGATGAACGAACGTCTCTCCACTTACTCAGTTCTGAGAGATAAGTGTGTGTGAAAGCCGTCCTTCCCCTAGCTTGTTGGGAACACAAAGTTTCTTTTCAGTTGCAAACTCCATTCCATACATATATATGGGGAGGTACTAGCTCCAACTCGGTTTTACAGTGAAAACTGCAGGAACTTCAAACCGGCACTAGGAAACAGACTGAGAAAGCAGAGAAAAATTGTCTCCTGCAACCCGTTCTCTTGGTGCTAGATGAATGAACGTCTCTCCACTTGCTCAGTTCTGAGAGATAAATGTGTGTGAAAGCCGTCCTTCACCTAGCTTGTTGGGAACACAAAGTTTCTTTTCAGTTGCAAACTCCATTCCATACATATATATGGGGAGGTACTAGCTCCAACTCGGTTTTACAGTGAAAACTGCAGGAACTTCAAACCGGCACTAGGAAACAGACTGAGAAAGCAGAGAAAAAGTGTCTCCTGCAACCCGTTCCCTTGGTGCTAGATAAACGAACGTCTCTCAACTTGCTCAGTTCTGAGAGATAAATGTGTGTGAAAGCCGTCCTTCACCTAGCTTGTTGGGAACACAAACTTTCTTTTCAGTTGCAAACTCCATTCCATACATGTATATGGGGAGGTACTAGCTCCAAATCGGTTTTACAGTGAAAACTGCAGGAACTTCAAACCGGCACTAGGAAACAGACTGAGAAAGCAGAGAAAAAGTGTCTCCTTCAACCCGTTCCCTTGGTGCTAGATGAACGAACGTCTCTCCACTTGCTCAGTTCTGAGAGATAAGTGTGTGTGAAAGCCGTCCTTCAACTAGCTTGTTGGGAACACAAAGTTTCTTTTCAGTTGCAAACTCCATTCCATACATATATATGGGTAGGTACTAGCTCCAACTCGGTTTTACAGTGAAAACTGCAGGAACTTCAAACCGGCACTAGGAAACAGACTGAGAAAGCAGAGAAAAAGTGTCTCCTGCAACCCGTTCCCTTGGTGCTAGATGAACGAACGTCTCTCCACTTGCTCAGTTCTGAGAGATAAGTGTGTGTGAAAGCCGTCCTTCACCTAGCTTGTTGGGAACACAAAGTTTCTTTTCAGTTGCAAACTCCATTCCATACATATATATGGGTAGGTACTAGCTCCAACTCGGTTTTAAAGTGAAAACTGCAGGAATATCAAACCGGCACTAGGAAACAGACTGAGAAAGCAGAGAAAAAGTGTCTCCTGCAACCCGTTCCCTTGGTGCTAGATGAACGAACGTCTCTCCACTTACTCAGTTCTGAGAGATAAGTGTGTGTGAAAGCCGTCCTTCACCCAGCTTGTTGGGAACACAAAGTTACTTTTCAGTTGCAAACTCCATTCCTTACATATATATGGGGAGGTACTAGCTCCAACTCGGTTTTACAGTGAAAACTGCAGGAACTTCAAACCGGCACTAGGAAACAGACTGAGAAAGCAGAGAAAAAGTGTCTCCTGCAACCCGTTCCCTTGGTGCTAGATAAACGAACGTCTCTCAACTTGCTCAGTTCTGAGAGATAAATGTGTGTGAAAGCCGTCCTTCACCTAGCTTGTTGGAAACACAAAGTTTCTTTTCAGTTGCAAACTCCATTCCATACATGTATATGGGTAGGTACTAGCTCCAAATCGGTTTTACAGTGAAAACGGCAGGAACTTCAAACCGGCACTAGGAAACAGACTGAGAAAGCAGAAAAAAGTGTCACCTGCAACCCGTTCTCTTGGTGCTAGATGAACGAACGTCTCTCCACTTGCTCAGTTCTGAGAGATAAGTGTGTGTGAAAGCCGTCCTTCACCTAGCTTGTTGGGAACACAAAGTTTCTTTTCACTTGCAAACTCCATTCCATACATATGTATGGGGAGGTACAAGCTCCAACTCGGTTTTACAGTGAAAACTGCAGGAACTTCAAACCGGCACTAGGAAACAGACTGAGAAACAGAGAAAAAGTGTCTCCTGCAACCCGTTCCCTTGGTGCTAGATGAACGAACGTCTCTCCACTTGCTCAGTTCTGAGAGCTAAGTGTGTGTGAAAGCCGTCCTTCACCTAGCTTGTTGGGAACACAATGTTTCTTTTCAGTTGCAAACTCCATTCCATACATATATATGGGGAGGTACTAGCTCCAACTCGGTTTTTCAGTGAAAACTGCAGAAACTTCAAACCAGCACTAGGAAACAGACTGAGAAAGCAGAGAAAAAGTGTCTCCTGCAACCAGTTCCCTTGGTGCTAGATGAACGAACGTCTCTCCACTTGCTCAGTTCTGAGAGATAAGTGTGTGTGAAAGCCGTCCTTCACCTAGCTTGTTGCTAACACAAAGTTTCTTTTCAGTTGCAAACTCCATTCTATACATATATATGGGGAGGTACTAGCTCCAACTCGGTTTTAAAGTGAAAACTGCAGGAATATCAAACCGGCACTAGGAAACAGACTGAGAAAGCAGAGAAAAAGTGTCTCCTGCAACCCGTTCCCTTGGTGCTAGATGAACGAACGTCTCTCCACTTACTCAGTTCTGAGAGATAAGTGTGTGTGAAAGCCGTCCTTCACCCAGCTTGTTGGGAACACAAAGTTACTTTTCAGTTGCAAACTCCATTCCATACATATATATGGGGAGGTACTACCTCCAACTCGGTTTTACAGTGAAAACTGCAGGAACTTCAAACCGGCACTAGGAAACAGACTGAGAAAGCAGAGAAAAAGTGTCTCCTGCAACCCGTTCCCTTGGTGCTAGATAAACGAACGTCTCTCAACTTGCTCAGTTCTGAGAGATAAATGTGTGTGAAAGCCGTCCTTCACCTAGCTTGTTGGAAACACAAAGTTTCTTTTCAGTTGCAAACTCCATTCCATACATGTATATGGGTAGGTACTAGCTCCAAATCGGTTTTACAGTGAAAACGGCAGGAACTTCAAACCGGCACTAGGAAACAGACTGAGAAAGCAGAAAAAAGTGTCACCTGCAACCCGTTCTCTTGGTGCTAGATGAACGAACGTCTCTCCACTTGCTCAGTTCTGAGAGATAAGTGTGTGTGAAAGCCGTCCTTCACCTAGCTTGTTGGGAACACAAAGTTTCTTTTCACTTGCAAACTCCATTCCATACATATGTATGGGGAGGTACAAGCTCCAACTCGGTTTTACAGTGAAAACTGCAGGAACTTCAAACCGGCACTAGGAAACAGACTGAGAAACAGAGAAAAAGTGTCTCCTGCAACCCGTTCCCTTGGTGCTAGATGAACGAACGTCTCTCCACTTGCTCAGTTCTGAGAGCTAAGTGTGTGTGAAAGCCGTCCTTCACCTAGCTTGTTGGGAACACAATGTTTCTTTTCAGTTGCAAACTCCATTCCATACATATATATGGGGAGGTACTAGCTCCAACTCGGTATTTCAGTGAAAACTGCAGAAACTTCAAACCAGCACTAGGAAACAGACTGAGAAAGCAGAGAAAAAGTGTCTCCTGCAACCCGTTCCCTTGGTGCTAGATGAACGAACGTCTCTCCACTTGCTCAGTTCTGAGAGATAAGTGTGTGTGAAAGCCGTCCTTCACCTAGCTTGTTGCTAACACAAAGTTTCTTTTCAGTTGCAAACTCCATTCTATACATATATATGGGGAGGTACTAGCTCCAACTCGGTTTTACAGTGAAAACTGCAGGAACTTCAAACCGGCACTAGGAAACAGACTGAGAAAGCCGAGAAAAAGTGTCTCCTGCAACCCGATCCCTTGGTGCTAGATGAACGAACGTCTCTCCACTTGCTCAGTTCTGAGAGATATGTGTGTGTGAAAGCCGTCCTTCACCTAGCTTGTTGGGAACACAAAGTTTCTTTTTTCTTGCAAACCCCATTCCATACATATATATGGGGAGGTACTAGCTCCAACTCGGTTTTACAGTGAAAACTGCAGGTACTTCAAACCGGCACTAGGAAACAGACTGAGAAAGCAGAGAAATAGTGTCTCCTGCATCACGTTCCCTTGGTGCTAGATGAACGAACGTCTCTCCACTTGCTCAGTTCTGAGAGATAAGTGTGTGTGAAAGCAGTCCTTCACCTAGCTCGTTGGGAACACAAAGTTTCTTTTCAGTTGCAAACTCCATTCCATACATGTATATGGGGAAGTACTAGCTCCAACTCGGTTTTATACTGAAAACTGCAGGAACTTCAAACCGGCACTAGGAAACAGACTGAGAAAGCAGAGAAAAAGTGTCTCCTGCATCCCGTTCCCTTGGTGCTAGATGAACGAACGTCTCTCCACTTACTCAGTTCTGAGAGATAAGTGTGTGTGAAAGCCGTCCTTCACCTAGCTCGTTGGGAACACAAAGTTTCTTTTCAGTTGCAAACTCCATTCCATACATATATATGGGGAGGTACTAGCTCCAACTCGGTTTTACAGTGAAAACTGCAGGAACTTCAAACCGGCACTAGGAAACAGACTGAGAAAGCAGAGAAAAAGTGTCTCCTGCAACCCGTTCTCTTGGTGCTAGATGAATGAACGTCTCTCCACTTGCTCAGTTCTGAGAGATAAATGTGTGTGAAAGCCGTCCTTCACCTAGCTTGTTGGGAACACAAAGTTTCTTTTCAGTTGCAAACTCCTTTCCATACATATATATGGGGAGGTACTAGCTTCAACTCGGTTTTACAGTGAAAACTGCAGGAACTTCAAAACGGCACTAGGAAACAGACTGAGAAAGCAGAGAAAAAGTGTCTCCTGCAACCCGTTCCATTGGTGATAGATGAACGAACGTCTCTCCACTTGCTCAGTTCTGAGAGATAAGTGTGTGTGAAAGCCGTCCTTCACGTAGCTTGTTGGGAACACAAAGATTCTTTTCAGTTGTAAACTCAATTCCATACATATATATGGGGAGGTACTAGCTCCAACTCGGTTTTACAGTGAAAACTGCAGGAACTTCAAACTGGCACTAGGAAACAGACTGAGAAAGCAGAGAAAAAGTGTCTCCTGCAACCCGTTCCCTTGGTGCTAGATGAACGAACGTCTCTCCACTTACTCAGTTCTGAGAGATAAGTGTGTGTGAAAGCCGTCCTTCACCTAGCTTGTTGGGAACACAAAGTTTCTTTTCAGTTGCAAACTCCATTCCATACATATATATGGGGAGGTACTAGCTCCAACTCGGTTTTACAGTGAAAACTGCAGGAACTTCAAACCGGCACTAGGAAACAGACTGAGAAAGCCGAGAAAAAGTGTCTCCTGCAACCCGATCCCTTGGTGCTAGATGAACGAATGTCTCTCCACTTGCTCAGTTCTGAGAGATATGTGTGTGTGAAAGCCGTCCTTCACCTAGCTTGTTGGGAACACAAAGTTTCTTTTTTCTTGCAAACCCCATTCCATACATATATATGGGGAGGTACTAGCTCCAACTCGGTTTTACAGTGAAAACTGCAGGTACTTCAAACCGGCACTAGGAAACAGACTGAGAAAGCAGAGAAATAGTGTCTCCTGCATCACGTTCCCTTGGTGCTAGATGAACGAACGTCTCTCCACTTGCTCAGTTCTGAGAGATAAGAGTGTGTGAAAGCAGTCCTTCACCTAGCTCGTTGGGAACACAAAGTTTCTTTTCAGTTGCAAACTCCATTCCATACATGTATATGGGGAAGTACTAGCTCCAACTCGGTTTTATAGTGAAAACTGCAGGAACTTCAAACCGGCACTAGGAAACAGACTGAGAAAGCAGAGAAAAAGTGTCTCCTGCAACCCGTTCCCTTGGTGCTAGATGAACGAACGTCTCTCCACTTACTCAGTTCTGAGAGATAAGTGTGTGTGAAAGCCGTCCTTCACCTAGCTCGTTGGGAACACAAAGTTTCTTTTCAGTTGCAAACTCCATTCCATACATATATATGGGGAGGTACTAGCTCCAACTCGGTTTTACAGTGAAAACTGCAGGAACTTCAAACCGGCACTAGGAAACAGACTGAGAAAGCAGAGAAAAAGTGTCTCCTGCAACACGTTCTCTTGGTGCTAGATGAATGAACGTCTCTCCACTTGCTCAGTTCTGAGAGATAAATGTGTGTGAAAGCCGTCCTTCACCTAGCTTGTTGGGAACACAAAGTTTCTTTTCAGTTGCAAACTCCATTCCATACATATATATGGGGAGGTACTAGCTCCAACTCGGTTTTACAGTGAAAACTGCAGGAACTTCAAACCGGCACTAGGAAACAGACTGAGAAAGCAGAGAAAAAGTGTCTCCTGCAACCCGTTCCCTTGGTGCTAGATGAACGAACGTCTCTCCACTTGCTCAGTTCTGAGAGATAAGTGTGTTTGAAAGCCGTCCTTCACCTAGCTTGGTGGGAACACAAAGTTTCTTTTCAGTTGCAAACCCCATTCCATACATATATATGGGGAGGTACTAGCTCCAACTCGGTTTTACAGTGAAAACTGCAGGAACTTCAAACCGGCACTAGGAAACAGACTGAGAAAGCAGAGAAAAAGTGTCTCCTGCAACCCGTTCCCTTGGTGCTAGATGAACGAACGTCTCTCCACTTACTCAGTTCTGAGAGATATGTGTGTGTGAAAGCCGTCCTTCACCTAGCTTGTTGGGAACACAAAGTTTCTTTTCAGTTGCAAACCCCATTCCATACATATATATGGAGAGGTACTAGCTCCAACTCGGTTTTACAGTGAAAACTGCAGGAATTTCAAACCGGCACTAGGAAACAGACTGAGAAAGCAGAGAAAAAGTGTCTCCTGCAACCCGTTCCATTGGTGATAGATGAACGAACGTCTCTCCACTTGCTCAGTTCTGAGAGATAAGTGTGTGTGAAAGCCGTCCTTCACCTAGCTTGTTGGGAACACAAAGTTTCTTTTCAGTTGCAAACTCCATTCCATACATATATATGGGGAGGTACTAGCTCCAACTCGGGTTTACAGTGAAAACTGCAGGAACTTCAAACCGGCACTAGGAAACAGACTGAGAAAGCAGAGAAAAAGTGTCTCCTGCAACCCGATCCCTTGGTGCTAGATGAACGAACGTCTCCCCACTTGCTCAGTTCTGAGAGATAAGTGTGTGTGAAAGCAGCCCTTCACCTAGCTTGTTGGGAACACAAAGTTTCTTTTTTGTTGCAAACCCCATTCCATACATATATATGGGGAGGTACTAGCTCCAACTCGGTTTTACAGTGAAAACTGCAGGTACTTCAAACCGGCACTAGGAAACAGACTGAGAAAGCAGAGAAATAGTGTCTCCTGCATCACGTTCCCTTGGTGCTAGATGAACGAACGTCTCTCCACTTGCTCAGTTCTGAGAGATAAGTGTGTGTGAAAGCAGTCCTTCACCTAGCTCGTTGGGAACACAAAGTTTCTTTTCAGTTGCAAACTCCATTCCATACATGTATATGGGGAAGTACTAGCTCCAACTCGGTTTTATACTGAAAACTGCAGGAACTTCAAACCGGCACTAGGAAACAGACTGAGAAAGCAGAGAAAAAGTGTCTCCTGCAACCCGTTCCCTTGGTGCTAGATGAACGAACGTCTCTCCACTTACTCAGTTCTGAGAGATATGTGTGTGTGAAAGCCGTCCTTCACCTAGCTTGTTGGGAACACAAAGTTTCTTTTTTCTTGCAAACCCCATTCCATACATATATATGGGGAGGTACTAGCTCCAACTCGGTTTTACAGTGAAAACTGCAGGTACTTCAAACCGGCACTAGGAAACAGACTGAGAAAGCAGAGAAATAGTGTCTCCTGCATCACGTTCCCTTGGTGCTAGATGAACGAACGTCTCTCCACTTGCTCAGTTCTGAGAGATAAGAGCGTGTGAAAGCAGTCCTTCACCTAGCTCGTTGGGAACACAAAGTTTCTTTTCAGTTGCAAACTCCATTCCATACATGTATATGGGGAAGTACTAGCTCCAACTCGGTTTTATAGTGAAAACTGCAGGAACTTCAAACCGGCACTAGGAAACAGACTGAGAAAGCAGAGAAAAAGTGTCTCCTGCAACCCGTTCCCTTGGTGCTAGATGAACGAACGTCTCTCCACTTACTCAGTTCTGAGAGATAAGTGTGTGTGAAAGCCGTCCTTCACCTAGCTCGTTGGGAACACAAAGTTTCTTTTCAGTTGCAAACTCCATTCCATACATATATATGGGGAGGTACTAGCTCCAACTCGGTTTTACAGTGAAAACTGCAGGAACTTCAAACCGGCACTAGGAAACAGACTGAGAAAGCAGAGAAAAAGTGTCTCCTGCAACACGTTCTCTTGGTGCTAGATGAATGAACGTCTCTCCACTTGCTCAGTTCTGAGAGATAAATGTGTGTGAAAGCCGTCCTTCACCTAGCTTGTTGGGAACACAAAGTTTCTTTTCAGTTGCAAACTCCATTCCATACATATATATGGGGAGGTACTAGCTCCAACTCGGTTTTACAGTGAAAACTGCAGGAACTTCAAACCGGCACTAGGAAACAGACTGAGAAAGCAGAGAAAAAGTGTCTCCTGCAACCCGTTCCCTTGGTGCTAGATGAACGAACGTCTCTCCACTTGCTCAGTTCTGAGAGATAAGTGTGTTTGAAAGCCGTCCTTCACCTAGCTTGGTGGGAACACAAAGTTTCTTTTCAGTTGCAAACCCCATTCCATACATATATATGGGGAGGTACTAGCTCCAACTCGGTTTTACAGTGAAAACTGCAGGAACTTCAAACCGGCACTAGGAAACAGACTGAGAAAGCAGAGAAAAAGTGTCTCCTGCAACCCGTTCCCTTGGTGCTAGATGAACGAACGTCTCTCCACTTACTCAGTTCTGAGAGATATGTGTGTGTGAAAGCCGTCCTTCACCTAGCTTGTTGGGAACACAAAGTTTCTTTTCAGTTGCAAACCCCATTCCATACATATATATGGAGAGGTACTAGCTCCAACTCGGTTTTACAGTGAAAACTGCAGGAATTTCAAACCGGCACTAGGAAACAGACTGAGAAAGCAGAGAAAAAGTGTCTCCTGCAACCCGTTCCATTGGTGATAGATGAACGAACGTCTCTCCACTTGCTCAGTTCTGAGAGATAAGTGTGTGTGAAAGCCGTCCTTCACCTAGCTTGTTGGGAACACAAAGTTTCTTTTCAGTTGCAAACTCCATTCCATACATATATATGGGGAGGTACTAGCTCCAACTCGGGTTTACAGTGAAAACTGCAGGAACTTCAAACCGGCACTAGGAAACAGACTGAGAAAGCCGAGAAAAAGTGTCTCCTGCAACCCGATCCCTTGGTGCTAGATGAACGAACGTCTCCCCACTTGCTCAGTTCTGAGAGATAAGTGTGTGTGAAAGCAGCCCTTCACCTAGCTTGTTGGGAACACAAAGTTTCTTTTTTGTTGCAAACTCCATTCCATACATATATATGGGGAGGTACTAGCTCCAACTCGGTTTTACAGTGAAAACTGCAGGTACTTCAAACCGGCACTAGGAAACAGACTGAGAAAGCAGAGAAATAGTGTCTCCTGCATCACGTTCCCTTGGTGCTAGATGAACGAACGTCTCTCCACTTGCTCAGTTCTGAGAGATAAGTGTGTGTGAAAGCAGTCCTTCACCTAGCTCGTTGGGAACACAAAGTTTCTTTTCAGTTGCAAACTCCATTCCATACATGTATATGGGGAAGTACTAGCTCCAACTCGGTTTTATAGTGAAAACTGCAGGAACTTCAAGCCGGCACTAGGAAACAGACTGAGAAAGCAGAGAAAAAGTGTCTCCTGCAACCCGTTCCCTTGGTGCTAGATGAACGAACGTCTCTCCACTTACTCAGTTCTGAGAGATAAGTGTGTGTCAAAGCCGTCCTTCACCTAGCTCGTTGGGAACACAAAGTTTCTTTTCAGTTGCAAACTACATTCCCTACATATATATGGGGAGGTACTAGCTCCAACTCGGTTTTACAGTGAAAACTGCAGGAACTTCAAACCGGCACTAGGAAACAGACTGAGAAAGCAGAGAAAAAGTGTCTCCTGCAACCCGTTCCCTTGGTGCTAGATGAACGAACGTCTCTCCACTTGCTCAGTTCTGAGAGATAAGTGTGTGTGAAAGCCGTCCTTCACCTAGCTTGTTGCTAACACAAAGTTTCTTTTCAGTTGCAAACTCCATTCCATACATATATATGGGGAGGTACTAGCTCCAACTCGGTTTTACAGTGAAAACTGCAGGAACTTCAAACCGGCACTAGGAAACAGAGTGAGAAAGCAGAGAAAAAGTGTGTCCTGCATCCCGTTCCATTGGTGCTAGATGAACGAACGTCTCTCCACTTGCTCAGTTCTGAGAGATAAGTGTGTGTGAAAGCCGTCCTTCACCTAGCTTGTTGGGAACACAAAGTTTCTTTTCAGTTGCAAACTCCATTCCATACATATATATGGGGAGGTACTAGCTCCAACTCGGTTTTACAGTGAAAACTGCAGGAACTTCAAACCGGCACTAGGAAACAGACTGAGAAAGCCGAGAAAAAGTGTCTCCTGCAACCCGATCCCTTGGTGCTAGATGAACGAACGTCTCTCCACTTGCTCAGTTCTGAGAGATATGTGTGTGTGAAAGCCGTCCTTCACGTAGCTTGTTGGGAACACAAAGTTTCTTTTTTGTTGCAATCCCCATTCCATACATATATATGGGGAGGTACTAGCTCCAACTCGGTTTTACAGTGAAAACTGCAGGTACTTCAAACCGGCACTAGGAAACAGACTGAGAAAGCAGAGAAATAGTGTCTCCTGCATCACGTTCCCTTGGTGCTAGATGAACGAACGTCTCTCCACTTGCTCAGTTCTGAGAGATAAGTGTGTGTGAAAGCAGTCCTTCAAGTAGCTCGTTGGGAACACAAAGTTTCTTTTCAGTTGCAAACTCCATTCCATACATGTATATGGGGAAGTACTAACTCCAACTCGGTTTTATAGTGAAAACTGCAGGAACTTCAAACCGGCACTAGGAAACAGACTGAGAAAGCAGAGAAAAAGTGTCTCCTGCAACCCGTTCCCTTGGTGCTAGATGAACGAACGTCTCTCCACTTACTCAGTTCTGAGAGATAAGTGTGTGTGAAAGCCGTCCTTCACCTAGCTCGTTGGGAACACAAAGTTTCTTTTCAGTTGCAAACTCCATTCCATACATATATATGGGGAGGTACTAGCTCCAACTCGGTTTTACAGTGAAAACTGCAGGAACTTCAAACCGGCACTAGGAAACAGACTGAGAAAGCAGAGGAAAAGTGTCTCCTGCAACCCGTTCTCTTGGTGCTAGATGAATGAACGTCTCTCCACTTGCTCAGTTCTGAGAGATAAATGTGTGTGAAAGCCGTCCTTCACCTAGCTTGTTGGGAACACAAAGTTTCTTTTCAGTTGCAAACTCCATTCCATACATATATATGGGGAGGTACTAGCTCCAACTCGGTTTTACAGTGAAAACTGCAGGAACTTCAAACCGGCACTAGGAAACAGACTGAGAAAGCAGAGAAAAAGTGTCTCCTGCAACCCGTTCCCTTGGTGCTAGATGAACGAACGTCTCTCCACTTGCTCAGTTCTGAGAGATAAGTGTGTTTGAAAGCCGTCCTTCACCTAGCTTGTTGGGAACACAAAGTTTCTTTTCAGTTGCAAACCCCATTCCATACATATATATGGGGAGGTACTAGCTCCAACTCGGTTTTACAGTGAAAACTGCAGGAATTTCAAACCGGCACTAGGAAACAGACTGAGAAAGCAGAGAATAAGTGTCTCCTGCAACCCGTTCCATTGGTGGTAGATGAACGAACGTCTCTCCACTTGCTCAGTTCTGAGAGTTAAGTGTGTGTGAAAGCCGTCCTTCACGTAGCTTGTTGGGAACACAAAGATTCTTTTCAGTTGTTAACTCAATTCCATACATATATATGGGGAGGTAGTAGCTCCAACTCGGTTTTACAGTGAAAACTGCAGGAACTTCAAACCGGCACTAGGAAACAGACTGAGAAAGCAGAGAAAAAGTGTCTCCTGCAACCCGTTCCCTTGGTGCTAGATGAACGAACGTCTCTCCACTTACTCAGTTCTGAGAGATAAGTGTGTGTGAAAACCGTCCTTCACCTAGCTTGTTGGGAACACAAAGTTTCTTTTCAGTTGCAAACTCCATTCCATACATATATATGGGGAGGTACTAGCTCCAACTCGGTTTTACAGTGAAAACTGCAGGAACTTCAAACCGGCACTAGGAAACAGACTGAGAAAGCAGAAAAAAAGTGTCTCCTGCAACCCGTTCCCTTGGTCCTAGATAAACGAACGTCTCTCAACTTGCTCAGTTCTGAGAGATAAATGTGTGTGAAAGCCGTCCTTCACCTATCTTTTTGGGAACACAAAGTTTCTTTTCAGTTGCAAACTCCATTCCATACATGTATATGGGGAGGTACTAGCTCCAAATCGGTTTTACAGTGAAAACTGCAGGAACTTCAAACCGGCACTAGGAAACAAACTGAGAAAGCAGAGAAAAAGTGTCTCCTGGAACCCGTTCTCTTGGTGCTAGATGAACGAACGTCTCTCCACTTGCTCAGTTCTGAGAGATAAGTGTGTGTGAAAGCCGTCCTTCACCTTGCTTGTTGGGAACACAAAGTTTCTTTTCACTTGCAAACCCCATTCCATACATATATATGGGGAGGTACAAGCTCCAACTCGGTTTTACAGTGAAAACTGCAGGAACTTCAAACCGGCACTAGGAAACAGACTGAGAAAGCAGAGAAAAAGTGTCTCCTGCAACCCGTTCCCTTGGTGCTAGATGAACGAACGTCTCTCCACTTGCTCAGTTGTGAGAGATAAGTGTGTGTGATAGCCGTCCTTTACCTAGCTTGTTGGGAATAGAAAGTTTCTTTTCAGTTGCAAACTCCATTCCATACATATATATGGCGAGCTACTAGCTCCAACTAGGTTTTACAGTGAAAACTGCAGGAACTTCAAACCGGCACTAGGAAACAGACTGAGAAAGCAGTGAAAAAGTGTCTCCTGCAACCCGTTCCCTTGGTGCTAGATGAACGAACGTCTCTCCACTTGCTCAGTTCTGAGAGATAAGTGTGTGTGAAAGCCGTCCTTCACCTAGCTTGTTGCTAACACAAAGTTTCTTTTCAGTTGCAAACTCCATTCCATACATATATATGGGGAGGTACTAGCTCCAACTCGGTTTTACAGTGAAAACTGCAGGAACTTCAAACCGGCACTAGGAAACAGACTGAGAAAGCAGAAAAAAAGTGTCTCCTGCAACCCGTTCCCTTGGTCCTAGATAAACGAACGTCTCTCAACTTGCTCAGTTCTGAGAGATAAATGTGTGTGAAAGCCGTCCTTCACCTATCTTGTTGGGAACACAAAGTTTCTTTTCAGTTGCAAACTCCATTCCATACATGTATATGGGGAGGTACTAGCTCCAAATCGGTTTTACAGTGAAAACTGCAGGAACTTCAAACCGGCACTAGGAAACAAACTGAGAAAGCAGAGAAAAAGTGTCTCCTGGAACCCGTTCTCTTGGTGCTAGATGAACGAACGTCTCTCCACTTGCTCAGTTCTGAGAGATAAGTGTGTGTGAAAGCCGTCCTTCACCTTGCTTGTTGGGAACACAAAGTTTCTTTTCACTTGCAAACCCCATTCCATACATATATATGGGGAGGTACAAGCTCCAACTCGGGTTTACAGTGAAAACTGCAGGAACTTCAAACCGGCACTAGGAAACAGACTGAGAAAGCAGAGAAAAAGTGTCTCCTGCAACCCGTTCCCTTGGTGCTAGATGAACGAACGTCTCTCCACTTACTCAATTCTGAGAGATAAGTGTGTGTGATAGCCGTCCTTTACCTAGCTTGTTGGGAATAGAAAGTTTCTTTTCAGTTGCAAACTCCATTCCATACATATAAATGGCGAGCTACTAGCTCCAACTCTGTTTTACAGTGAAAACTGCAGGAACTTCAAACCGGCACTAGGAAACAGACTGAGAAAGCAGTGAAAAAGTGTCTCCTGCATCACGTTCCCTTGGTGCTAGATGAACGAACGTCTCTCCACTTGCTCAGTTCTGAGAGATAAGTGTGTGTGAAAGCCGTCCTTCACCTAGCTTGTTGCTAACACAAAGTTTCTTTTCAGTTGCAAACTCCATTCCATACATATATATGGGGAGGAACTAGGTCCAACTCGGTTTTACAGTGAAAACTGCAGGAACTTCAAACCGGCACTAGGAAACAGACTAAGAAAGCCGAGAAAAAGTGTCTCCTGCAACCCGTTCCCTTGGTGCTAGATGAACGAACGTCTCTCCACTTGCTCAGTTCTGAGAGATAAATGTGTGTGAAAGCCGTCCTTCAACTACCTTGTTGGGAACACAAAGTTTCTTTTTTGTTGCAAACCCCATTACATACATATATATGGGGAGGTACTAGCTCCAACTCGGTTTTACAGTGAAAACTGCAGGAACTTCAAACCGGCACTAGGAAACAGACTGAGAAAGCAGAGAAAAAATGTCTCCTGCAACCCGTTCCCTTGGTGCTAGATGAACGAACGTCTCTCCACTTACTCAGTTCTGAGAGATAAGTGTGTGTGATAGCCGTCCTTTACCTAGCTTGTTGGGAACAGAAAGTTTCTTTTCAGTTGCAAACTCCATTCCATACATATATATGGGGAGGTACTAGCTCCAACTCGGTTTTACAGTGAAAACTGCAGGAACTTCAAACCGGCACTAGGAAACAGAGTGAGAAAGCAGAGAAAAAGTGTGTCCTGCATCCCGTTCCCTTGGTGCTAGATGAACGAACGTCTCTCCACTTGCTCAGTTCTGAGAGATAAGTGTGTGTGAAAGCCGTCCTTCACGTAGCTTGTTGGGAACACAAAGATTCTTTTCAGTTGTTAACTCCATTCCATACATATATATGGGGAGGTACTAGCTCCAAATCGGTTTTACAGTGAAAACTGCAGGAACTTCAAACCGGCACTAGGAAACAGACTGAGAAAGCAGAGAAAAAGTGTCTCCTGCAACCCGTTCCCTTGGTGCTAGATGAACGAACGTCTCTCCACTTGCTCAGTTCTGAGAGATAAGTGTGTGTGAAAGCCGTCCTTCACCTAGCTTGTTGGGAACACAAAGATTCTTTTCAGTTGCAAACTCCATTCCATACATATATATGGGGATGTACTAGCTCCAACTCGGTTTTACAGTGAAAACTGCAGGAACTTCAAACCGGCACTAGGAAACAGACTGAGAAAGCCGAGAAAAAGTGTCTTCTGCAACCCGTTCCCTTGGTGCTAGATGAACGAACGTCTCTCCACTTGCTCAGTTCTGAGAGATAAGTGTGTGTGATAGCCGTCCTTTACCTAGCTTGTTGGGAACAGAAAGTTTCTTTTCAGTTGCAAACTCCATTCCATACATATATATGGGGAGGTACTAGCTCCAACACGGTTTTACAGTGAAAACTGCAGGAACTTCAAACCGGCACTAGGAAACAGAGTGAGAAAGCAGAGAAAAAGTGTGTCCTGCATCCCGTTCCCTTGGTGCTAGATGAACGAACGTCTCTCCACTTGCTCAGTTCTGAGAGATAAGTGTGTGTGAAAGCCGTCCTTCACCTAGCTTATTGGGAACACACAGTTTCTTTTCAGTTGCAAACTCCATTCCATACATATATATGGGTAGGTACTAGCTCCAACTCGGTTTTACAGTGAAAACTGCAGGAACTTCAAACCGGCACTAGGAAACAGACTGAGAAAGCAGAGAAAAAGTGTCTCCTGCAACCCGTTCCATTGGTGCTAGATGAACGAACGTCTCTCCACTTGCTCAGTTCTGAGAGATAAGTGTGTGTGAAAGCCGTCCTTCACCTAGCTTGTTGGGAACACAAAGTTTCTTTTCAGTTGCAAACTCCATTCCATACATATATATGGGGAGGTACTAGCTCCAACTCGGTTTTACAGTGAAAACTGCAGGAACTTCAAAACGGCACTAGGAAACAAACTGAGAAAGCAGAGAAAAAGTGTCCCTGCATCCCGTTCCCTTGGTCCTAGATGAACGAACGTCTCTCCACTTGCTGATTTCCGAGAGATTCGTGTGTGTGTAAGCCGTCCTTAACCTAGCCTGTTGGGAACACAAAGTTTCTTTTTTGTTGCAAACCCCATTCCATAAATATATATGGGGAGGTACTAGCTCCAAATCGTTTTTACAGTGAAAACTTCAGGAACTTCAAACCGGCACTAGGAAACAGACTGAGAAAGCAGAGAAAAAGGGTCTCCTGCATTCCGTTCCCTTGGTGCTAGGTGAACGAACGTCTCTCCACTTGCTCAGTTCTGAGAGATATGTGTGTGTGAAAGCAGTCTTTCACCTAGCTTGTTGGGAACACAAAGTTTCTTTTCAGTTGCAAACTCCATTCCATACATGTACATGGGGAAGTACTAGCTCCAACTCTGTTTTACAGTGAAAACTGCAGGAACTTCAAACCGGCACTAGGAAACAGACTGAGAAAGCAAAGAAAAAGTGTCTCCTGCATCCCGTTCCCTTGGTGCTAGATGAACGAACGACTCTCCACTTACTCAGTTCTGAGAGATAAGTGTGTGTGAAAGCCGTCCTTCACCTAGCTTGTTGGGAACACAAAGTTACTTTTCAGTTGCAAACTCCATTCCATACATATATATGGGTAGGTACTAGCTCCAACTCGGTTTTACAGTGAAAACTGCAGGAACTTCAAACCGGCACTAGGAAACAGACTGAGAAAGCAGAGAAAAAGTGTCTCCTGCAACCCGTTCCCTTGGTGCTAGATGAACGAACGTCTCTCCACTTGCTCAGTTCTGAGAGAAAAGTGTGTGTGAAAGCCGTCCTTAACCTAGCTTGTTGGGAACACAAAGTTTCTTTTCAGTTGCAAACTCCATTCCATACATGTATATGGGTAGGTACTAGCTCCAACTCGGTTTTACAGTGAAAACTGCAGGAACTTCAAACCGGCACTAGGAAACAGACTGAGAAAGCCGAGAAAAAGTGTCTCCTGCAACCCGATCCCTTGGTGCTAGATGAACGAACGTCTCTCCACTTGCTCAGTTCTGAGAGATAAGTGTGTGTGAAAGTCGTCCTTCACCTAGCTTGTTGGGAACACAAAGTTTCTTTTCAGTTGCAAACTTCATTCCATACATATATATGGGGAGGTACTAGCTCCAACTCCGTTTCACAGTGAAAACTGCAGGAACTTCAAACCGGCACTAGGAAACAGACTGAGAAAGCAGAGAAATAGTGTCTCCTGCATCCCTTTCCATTGGTGCTAGATGAACGAACGTCTCTCCACTTGCTCAGTTCTGTGAGATAAGTGTGTGTGAAAGCAGTCCTTCACCTAGCTCGTTGGGAACACAAAGTTTCTTTTCAGTTGCAAACTCCATTCCATACATATATATGGGGAAGTACTAGCTCCAACTCGGTTTTACAGTGAAAACTGCAGGAACTTCAAACCGGCACTAGGAAACAGACTGAGAAAGCAGAGAAAAAGTGTCTCCTGCAACCCGTTCCCTTGGTGCTAGATGAACGAACGTCTCTCCACTTACTCAGTTCTGAGAGATAAATGTGTGTGAAAGCCGTCCTTCACCTAGCTTGTTGGGAACACAAAGTTTCTTTTCAGTTGCAAACTCCATTCCATACATATATATGGGGAGGTACTAGCTCCAACTCGGTTTTACAGTGAAAACTGCAGGAACTTCAAACCGGCACTAGGAAACAGACTGAGAAAGCAGAGAAAAATTGTCTCCTGCAACCCGTTCTCTTTGTGCTAGATGAATGAACGTCTCTCCACTTGCTCAGTTCTGAGAGATAAATGTGTGTGAAAGCCGTCCTTCACCTAGCTTGTTGGGAACACAAAGTTTCTTTTCAGTTGCAAACTCCATTCCATACATATATATGGGGAGGTACTAGCTCCAACTCGGTTTTACAGTGAAAACTGCAGGAACTTCAAACCGGCACTAGGAAACAGACTGAGAAAGCAGAGAAAAAGTGTCTCCTGCAACCCGTTCCCTTGGTGCTAGATGAACGAACGTCTCTCCACTTACTCAATTCTGAGAGATAAGTGTGTGTGATAGCCGTCCTTTACCTAGCTTGTTGGGAATAGAAAGTTTCTTTTCAGTTGCAAACTCCATTCCATACATATATATGGCGAGCTACTAGCTCCAACTCGGTTTTACAGTGAAAACTGCAGGAACTTCAAACCGGCACTAGGAAACAGACTGAGAAAGCAGTGAAAAAGTGTCTCCTGCAACCCGTTCCCTTGGTGCTAGATGAACGAACGTCTCTCCACTTGCTCAGTTCTGAGAGATAAGTGTGTGTGAAAGCCGTCCTTCACCTAGCTTGTTGCTAACACAAAGTTTCTTTTCAGTTGCAAACTCCATTCCATACATATATATGGGGAGGTACTAGCTCCAACTCGGTTTTACAGTGAAAACTGCAGGAACTTCAAACCGGCACTAGGAAACAGACTGAGAAAGCAGAAAAAAAGTGTCTCCTGCAACCCGTTCCCTTGGTCCTAGATAAACGAACGTCTCTCAACTTGCTCAGTTCTGAGAGATAAATGTGTGTGAAAGCCGTCCTTCACCTATCTTGTTGGGAACACAAAGTTTCTTTTCAGTTGCAAACTCCATTCCATACATGTATATGGGGAGGTACTAGCTCCAAATCGGTTTTACAGTGAAAACTGCAGGAACTTCAAACCGGCACTAGGAAACAAACTGAGAAAGCAGAGAAAAAGTGTCTCCTGGAACCCGTTCTCTTGGTGCTAGATGAACGAACGTCTCTCCACTTGCTCAGTTCTGAGAGATAAGTGTGTGTGAAAGCCGTCCTTCACCTTGCTTGTTGGGAACACAAAGTTTCTTTTCACTTGCAAACCCCATTCCATACATATATATGGGGAGGTACAAGCTCCAACTCGGTTTTACAGTGAAAACTGCAGGAACTTCAAACCGGCACTAGGAAACAGACTGAGAAAGCAGAGAAAAAGTGTCTCCTGCAACCCGTTCCCTTGGTGCTAGATGAACGAACGTCTCTCCACTTACTCAATTCTGAGAGATAAGTGTGTGTGATAGCCGTCCTTTACCTAGCTTGTTGGGAATAGAAAGTTTCTTTTCAGTTGCAAACTCCATTCCATACATATATATGGCCAGCTACTAGCTCCAACTCGGTTTTACAGTGAAAACTGCAGGAACTTCAAACCGGCACTAGGAAACAGACTGAGAAAGCAGTGAAAAAGTGTCTCCTGCAACCCGTTCCCTTGGTGCTAGATGAACGAACGTCTCTCCACTTGCTCAGTTCTGAGAGATAAGTGTGTGTGAAAGCCGTCCTTCACCTAGCTTGTTGCTAACACAAAGTTTCTTTTCAGTTGCAAACTCCATTCCATACATATATATGGGGAGGAACTAGGTCCAACTCGGTTTTACAGTGAAAACTGCAGGAACTTCAAACCGGCACTAGGAAACAGACTGAGAAAGCAGAGAAAAAATGTCTCCTGCAACCCGTTCCCTTGGTGCTAGATGAACGAACGTCTCTCCACTTACTCAGTTCTGAGAGATAAGTGTGTGTGATAGCCGTCCTTTACCTAGCTTGTTGGGAACAGAAAGTTTCTTTTCAGTTGCAAACTCCATTCCATACATATATATGGGGAGGTACTAGCTCCAACTCGGTTTTACAGTGAAAACTGCAGGAACTTCAAACCGGCACTAGGAAACAGACTGAGAAAGCAGAGAAAAAGTGTGTCCTGCATCCCGTTCCCTTGGTGCTAGATGAACGAACGTCTCTCCACTTGCTCAGTTCTGAGAGATAAGTGTGTGTGAAAGCCGTCCTTCACCTAGCTTATTGGGAACACACAGTTTCTTTTCAGTTGCAAACTCCATTCCATACATATATATGGGGAGGTACTAGCTCCAACTCGGTTTTACAGTGAAAACTGCAGGAACTTCAAACCGGCACTAGGAAACAGACTGAGAAAGCAGAGAAAAAGTGTCTCCTGCAACCCGTTCCCTTGGTGCTAGATGAACGAACGTCTCTCCACTTGCTCAGTTCTGAGAGATAAGTGTGTGTGAAAGCCGTCCTTCACCTAGCTTGTTGGGAACACAAAGTTTCTTTTCAGTTGCAAACTCCATTCCATACATATATATGGGGAGGTACTAGCTCCAACTCGGTTTTACAGTGAAAACTGCAGGAACTTCAAAACGGCACTAGGAAACAAACTGAGAAAGCAGAGAAAAAGTGTCCCTGCATCCCGTTCCCTTGGTCCTAGATGAACGAACGTCTCTCCACTTGCTGAGTTCCGAGAGATTCGTGTGTGTGTAAGCCGTCCTTAACCTAGCCTGTTGGGAACACAAAGTTTCTTTTTTGTTGCAAACCCCATTCCATAAATATATATGGGGAGGTACTAGCTCCAAATCGTTTTTACAGTGAAAACTTCAGGAACTTCAAACCGGCACTAGGAAACAGACTGAGAAAGCAGAGAAAAAGGGTCTCCTGCATTCCGTTCCCTTGGTGCTAGGTGAACGAACGTCTCTCCACTTGCTCAGTTCTGAGAGATATGTGTGTGTGAAAGCAGTCTTTCACCTAGCTTGTTGGGAACACAAAGTTTCTTTTCAGTGGCAAACTCCATTCCATACATGTACATGGGGAAGTACTAGCTCCAACTCTGTTTTACAGTGAAAACTGCAGGAACTTCAAACCGGCACTAGGAAACAGACTGAGAAAGCAAAGAAAATGTGTCTCCTGCATCCCGTTCCCTTGGTGCTAGATGAACGAACGACTCTCCACTTACTCAGTTCTGAGAGATAAGTGTGTGTGAAAGCCGTCCTTCACCTAGCTTGTTGGGAACACAAAGTTACTTTTCAGTTGCAAACTCCATTCCATACATATATATGGGTAGGTACTAGCTCCAACTCGGTTTTACAGTGAAAACTGCAGGAATTTCAAACCGGCACTAGGAAACAGACTGAGAAAGCAGAGAAAAAGTGTCTCCTGCAACCCGTTCCCTTGGTGCTAGATGAACGAACGTCTCTCCACTTGCTCAGTTCTGAGAGATAAGTGTGTGTGAAAGCCGTCCTTCACCTAGCTTGTTGGGAACACAAAGTTTCTTTTCAGTTGCAAACTCCATTCCATACATGTATATGGGTAGGTACTAGCTCCAACTCGGTTTTACAGTGAAAACTGCAGGAACTTCAAACCGGCACTAGGAAACAGACTGAGAAAGCAGAGAAAAAGTGTCTCCTGCAACACGTTCTCTTGGTGCTAGATGAACGAACGTCTCTCCACTTGCTCAGTTCTGAGAGATAAGTGTGTGTGAAAGCCGTCCTTAACCTAGCTTGTTGCTAACACAAAGTTTCTTTTCAGTTGCAAACTTCATTCCATACATATATATGGGGAGGTACTAGCTCCAACTCGGTTTTACAGTGAAAACTGCAGGAACTTCAAACCGGCACTAGGAAACAGACTGAGAAAGCCGAGAAAAAGTGTCTCCTGCAACCCGATCCCTTGGTGCTAGATAAACGAACGTCTCTCCACTTGCTCAGTTCTGATTGATAATTGTGTGTGAAAGTCGTCCTTCACCTAGCTTGTTGGGAACACAAAGTTTCTTTTTTGTTGCAAACCCCATTCCATACATATATATGGGGAGGTACTAGCTCCAACTCCGTTTCACAGTGAAAACTGCAGGAACTTCAAACCGGCACTAGGAAACAGACTGAGAAAGCAGAGAAATAGTGTCTCCTGCATCCCTTTCCATTGGTGCTAGATGAACGAACGTCTCTCCACTTGCTCAGTTCTGTGAGATAAGTGTGTGTGAAAGCAGTCCTTCACCTAGCTCGTTGGGAACACAAAGTTTCTTTTCAGTTGCAAACTCCATTCCATACATATATATGGGGAAGTACTAGCTCCAACTCGGTTTTACAGTGAAAACTGCAGGAACTTCAAACCGGCACTAGGAAACAGACTGAGAAAGCAGAGAAAAAGTGTCTCCTGCAACCCGTTCCCTTGGTGCTAGATGAACGAACGTCTCTCCACTTACTCAGTTCTGAGAGATAAATGTGTGTGAAATCCGTCCTTCACCTAGCTTGTTGGGAACACAAAGTTTCTTTTCAGTTGCAAACTCCATTCCATACATATATATGGGGAGGTACTAGCTCCAACTCGGTTTTACAGTGAAAACTGCAGGAACTTCAAACCGGCACTAGGAAACAGACTGAGAAAGCAGAGAAAAATTGTCTCCTGCAACCCGTTCTCTTTGTGCTAGATGAATGAACGTCTCTCCACTTGCTCAGTTCTGAGAGATAAATGTGTGTGAAAGCCGTCCTTCACCTAGCTCGTTGGGAACACAAAGTTTCTTTTCAGTTGCAAACTCCATTCCATACATATATATGGGGAGGTACTAGCTCCAACTCGGTTTTACAGTGAAAACTGCAGGAACTTCAAACCGGCACTAGGAAACAGACTGAGAAAGCAGAGAAAAAGTGTCTCCTGCAACCCGTTCCCTTGGTGCTAGATGAACGAACGTCTCTCCACTTACTCAGTTCTGAGAGATAAATGTGTGTGAAAGCCGTCCTTCACCTAGCTTGTTGGGAACACAAAGTTTCTTTTCAGTTGCAAACTCCATTCCATACATATATATGGGGAGGTACTAGCTCCAACTCGGTTTTACAGTGAAAACTGCAGGAACTTCAAACCGGCACTAGGAAACAGACTGAGAAAGCAGAGAAAAATTGTCTCCTGCAACCCGTTCTCTTTGTGCTAGATGAATGAACGTCTCTCCACTTGCTCAGTTCTGAGAGATAAATGTGTGTGAAAGCCGTCCTTCACCTAGCTTGTTGGGAACACAAAGTTTCTTTTCAGTTGCAAACTCCATTCCATACATATATATGGGGAGGTACTAGCTCCAACTCGGTTTTACAGTGAAAACTGCAGGAACTTCAAACCGGCACTAGGAAACAGACTGAGAAAGCAGAGAAAAAGTGTCTCCTGCAACCCGTTCCCTTGGTGCTAGATGAACGAACGTCTCTCCACTTACTCAATTCTGAGAGATAAGTGTGTGTGATAGCCGTCCTTTACCTAGCTTGTTGGGAATAGAAAGTTTCTTTTCAGTTGCAAACTCCATTCCATACATATATATGGCGAGCTACTAGCTCCAACTCGGTTTTACAGTGAAAACTGCAGGAACTTCAAACCGGCACTAGGAAACAGACTGAGAAAGCAGTGAAAAAGTGTCTCCTGCAACCCGTTCCCTTGGTGCTAGATGAACGAACGTCTCTCCACTTGCTCAGTTCTGAGAGATAAGTGTGTGTGAAAGCCGTCCTTCACCTATCTTGTTGGGAACACAAAGTTTCTTTTTTGTTGCAAACCCCATTCCATACATATATATGGGGAGGTACTAGCTCCAACTCCGTTTCACAGTGAAAACTGCAGGAACTTCAAACCGGCACTAGGAAACAGACTGAGAAAGCAGAGAAATAGTGTCTCCTGCATCCCTTTCCATTGGTGCTAGATGAACGAACGTCTCTCCACTTGCTCAGTTCTGTGAGATAAGTGTGTGTGAAAGCAGTCCTTCACCTAGCTCGTTGGGAACACAAAGTTTCTTTTCAGTTGCAAACTCCATTCCATACATATATATGGGGAAGTACTAGCTCCAACTCGGTTTTACAGTGAAAACTGCAGGAACTTCAAACCGGCACTAGGAAACAGACTGAGAAAGCAGAGAAAAAGTGTCTCCTGCAACCCGTTCCCTTGGTGCTAGATGAACGAACGTCTCTCCACTTGCTCAGTTCTGAGAGATAAGTGTGTGTGAAAGCCGTCCTTCACCTAGCTTGTTGCTAACACAAAGTTTCTTTTCAGTTGCAAACTCCATTCCATACATATATATGGGGAGGTACTAGCTCCAACTCGGTTTTACAGTGAAAACTGCAGGAACTTCAAACCGGCACTAGGAAACAGACTGAGAAAGCAGAAAAAAAGTGTCTCCTGCAACCCGTTCCCTTGGTCCTAGATAAACGAACGTCTGTCAACTTGCTCAGTTCTGAGAGATAAATGTGTGTGAAAGCCGTCCTTCACCTATCTTGTTGGGAACACAAAGTTTCTTTTTTGTTGCAAACCCCATTCCATACATATATATGGGGAGGTACTAGCTCCAACTCCGTTTCACAGTGAAAACTGCAGGAACTTCAAACCGGCACTAGGAAACAGACTGAGAAAGCAGAGAAATAGTGTCTCCTGCATCCCTTTCCATTGGTGCTAGATGAACGAACGTCTCTCCACTTGCTCAGTTCTGTGAGATAAGTGTGTGTGAAAGCAGTCCTTCACCTAGCTCGTTGGGAACACAAAGTTTCTTTTCAGTTGCAAACTCCATTCCATACATATATATGGGGAAGTACTAGCTCCAACTCGGTTTTACAGTGAAAACTGCAGGAACTTCAAACCGGCACTAGGAAACAGACTGAGAAAGCAGAGAAAAAGTGTCTCCTGCAACCCGTTCCCTTGGTGCTAGATGAACGAACGTCTCTCCACTTGCTCAGTTCTGAGAGATAAGTGTGTGTGAAAGCCGTCCTTCACCTAGCTTGTTGCTAACACAAAGTTTCTTTTCAGTTGCAAACTCCATTCCATACATATATATGGGGAGGTACTAGCTCCAACTCGGTTTTACAGTGAAAACTGCAGGAACTTCAAACCGGCACTAGGAAACAGACTGAGAAAGCAGAAAAAAAGTGTCTCCTGCAACCCGTTCCCTTGGTCCTAGATAAACGAACGTCTCTCAACTTGCTCAGTTCTGAGAGATAAATGTGTGTGAAAGCCGTCCTTCACCTATCTTGTTGGGAACACAAAGTTTCTTTTTTGTTGCAAACCCCATTCCATACATATATATGGGGAGGTACTAGCTCCAACTCCGTTTCACAGTGAAAACTGCAGGAACTTCAAACCGGCACTAGGAAACAGACTGAGAAAGCAGAGAAATAGTGTCTCCTGCATCCCTTTCCATTGGTGCTAGATGAACGAACGTCTCTCCACTTGCTCAGTTCTGTGAGATAAGTGTGTGTGAAAGCAGTCCTTCACCTAGCTCGTTGGGAACACAAAGTTTCTTTTCAGTTGCAAACTCCATTCCATACATATATATGGGGAAGTACTAGCTCCAACTCGGTTTTACAGTGAAAACTGCAGGAACTTCAAACCGGCATTAGGAAACAGACTGAGAAAGCAGAGAAAAAGTGTCTCCTGCAACCCGTTCCCTTGGTGCTAGATGAACGAACGTCTCTCCACTTACTCAGTTCTGAGAGATAAATGTGTGTGAAATCCGTCCTTCACCTAGCTTGTTGGGAACACAAAGTTTCTTTTCAGTTGCAAACTCCATTCCATACATATATATGGGGAGGTACTAGCTCCAACTCGGTTTTACAGTGAAAACTGCAGGAACTTCAAACCGGCACTAGGAAACAGACTGAGAAAGCAGAGAAAAATTGTCTCCTGCAACCCGTTCTCTTTGTGCTAGATGAATGAACGTCTCTCCACTTGCTCAGTTCTGAGAGATAAATGTGTGTGAAAGCCGTCCTTCACCTAGCTCGTTGGGAACACAAAGTTTCTTTTCAGTTGCAAACTCCATTCCATACATATATATGGGGAGGTACTAGCTCCAACTCGGTTTTACAGTGAAAACTGCAGGAACTTCAAACCGGCACTAGGAAACAGACTGAGAAAGCAGAGAAAAAGTGTCTCCTGCAACCCGTTCCCTTGGTGCTAGATGAACGAACGTCTCTCCACTTACTCAGTTCTGAGAGATAAATGTGTGTGAAAGCCGTCCTTCACCTAGCTTGTTGGGAACACAAAGTTTCTTTTCAGTTGCAAACTCCATTCCATACATATATATGGGGAGGTACTAGCTCCAACTCGGTTTTACAGTGAAAACTGCAGGAACTTCAAACCGGCACTAGGAAACAGACTGAGAAAGCAGAGAAAAATTGTCTCCTGCAACCCGTTCTCTTTGTGCTAGATGAATGAACGTCTCTCCACTTGCTCAGTTCTGAGAGATAAATGTGTGTGAAAGCCGTCCTTCACCTAGCTTGTTGGGAACACAAAGTTTCTTTTCAGTTGCAAACTCCATTCCATACATATATATGGGGAGGTACTAGCTCCAACTCGGTTTTACAGTGAAAACTGCAGGAACTTCAAACCGGCACTAGGAAACAGACTGAGAAAGCAGAGAAAAAGGCTCTCCTGCAACCCGTTCCCTTGGTGCTAGATGAACGAACGTCTCTCCACTTACTCAATTCTGAGAGATAAGTGTGTGTGATAGCCGTCCTTTACCTAGCTTGTTGGGAATAGAAAGTTTCTTTTCAGTTGCAAACTCCATTCCATACATATATATGGCGAGCTACTAGCTCCAACTCGGTTTTACAGTGAAAACTGCAGGAACTTCAAACCGGCACTAGGAAACAGACTGAGAAAGCAGTGAAAAAGTGTCTCCTGCAACCCGTTCCCTTGGTGCTAGATGAACGAACGTCTCTCCACTTGCTCAGTTCTGAGAGATAAGTGTGTGTGAAAGCCGTCCTTCACCTAGCTTGTTGCTAACACAAAGTTTCTTTTCAGTTGCAAACTCCATTCCATACATATATATGGGGAGGTACTAGCTCCAACTCGGTTTTACAGTGAAAACTGCAGGAACTTCAAACCGGCACTAGGAAACAGACTGAGAAAGCAGAAAAAAAGTGTCTCCTGCAACCCGTTCCCTTGGTCCTAGATAAACGAACGTCTCTCAACTTGCTCAGTTCTGAGAGATAAATGTGTGTGAAAGCCGTCCTTCACCTATCTTGTTGGGAACACAAAGTTTCTTTTCAGTTGCAAACTCCATTCCATACATGTATATGGGGAGGTACTAGCTCCAAATCGGTTTTACAGTGAAAACTGCAGGAACTTCAAACCGGCACTAGGAAACAAACTGAGAAAGCAGAGAAAAAGTGTCTCCTGGAACCCGTTCTCTTGGTGCTAGATGAACGAACGTCTCTCCACTTGCTCAGTTCTGAGAGATAAGTGTGTGTGAAAGCCGTCCTTCACCTTGCTTGTTGGGAACACAAAGTTTCTTTTCACTTGCAAACCCCATTCCATAAATATATATGGGGAGGTACAAGCTCCAACTCGGTTTTACAGTGAAAACTGCAGGAACTTCAAACCGGCACTAGGAAACAGACTGAGAAAGCAGAGAAAAAGTGTCTCCTGCAACCCGTTCCCTTGGTGCTAGATGAACGAACGTCTCTCCACTTACTCAATTCTGAGAGATAAGTGTGTGTGATAGCCGTCCTTTACCTAGCTTGTTGGGAATAGAAAGTTTCTTTTCAGTTGCAAACTCCATTCCATACATATATATGGCCAGCTACTAGCTCCAACTCGGTTTTACAGTGAAAACTGCAGGAACTTCAAACCGGCACTAGGAAACAGACTGAGAAAGCAGTGAAAAAGTGTCTCCTGCAACCCGTTCCCTTGGTGCTAGATGAACGAACGTCTCTCCACTTGCTCAGTTCTGAGAGATAAGTGTGTGTGAAAGCCGTCCTTCACCTAGCTTGTTGCTAACACAAAGTTTCTTTTCAGTTGCAAACTCCATTCCATACATATATATGGGAAGGAACTAGGTCCAACTCGGTTTTACAGTGAAAACTGCAGGAACTTCAAACCGGCACTAGGAAACAGACTGAGAAAGCCGAGAAAAAGTGTCTCCTGCAACCCGTTCCCTTGGTGCTAGATGAACGAACGTCTCTCCACTTGCTCAGTTCTGAGAGATAAGTGTGTGTGAAAGCCGTCCTTCAACTAGCTTGTTGGGAACACAAAGTTTCTTTTTTGTTGCAAACCCCATTACATACATATATATGGGGAGGTACTAGCTCCAACTCGGTTTTACAGTGAAAACTGCAGGAACTTCAAACCGGCACTAGGAAACAGACTGAGAAAGCAGAGAAAAAATGTCTCCTGCAACCCGTTCCCTTGGTGCTAGATGAACGAACGTCTCTCCACTTACTCAGTTCTGAGAGATAAGTGTGTGTGATAGCCGTCCTTTACCTAGCTTGTTGGGAACAGAAAGTTTCTTTTCAGTTGCAAACTCCATTCCATACATATATATGGGGAGGTACTAGCTCCAACTCGGTTTTACAGTGAAAACTGCAGGAACTTCAAACCGGCACTAGGAAACAGGGTGAGAAAGCAGAGAAAAAGTGTGTCCTGCATCCCGTTCCCTTGGTGCTAGATGAACGAACGTCTCTCCACTTGCTCAGTTCTGAGAGATAAGTGTGTGTGAAAGCCGTCCTTCACCTAGCTTGTTGGGAACACAAAGTTTCTTTTCAGTTGCAAACTCCATTCCATACATATATATGGGGAGGTACTAGCTCCAACTCGGTTTTACAGTGAAAACTGCAGGAACTTCAAACCGGCACTAGGAAACAGACTGAGAAAGCAGAGAAAAAGTGTCTCCTGCAACCCGTTCCCTTGGTGCTAGATGAACGAACGTCTCTCCACTTGCTCAGTTCTGAGAGATAAGTGTGTGTGAAAGCCGTCCTTCACGTAGCTTGTTGGGAACACAAAGATTCTTTTCAGTTGTTAACTCCATTCCATACATATATATGGGGAGGTACTAGCTCCAAATCGGTTTTACAGTGAAAACTGCAGGAACTTCAAACCGGCACTAGGAAACAGACTGAGAAAGCAGAGAAAAAGTGTCTCCTGCAACCCGTTCCCTTGGTGCTAGATGAACGAACGTCTCTCCACTTGCTCAGTTCTGAGAGATAAGTGTGTGTGAAAGCCGTCCTTCACCTAGCTTGTTGGGAACACAAAGATTCTTTTCAGTTGCAAACTCCATTCCATACATATATATGGGGATGTACTAGCTCCAACTCGGTTTTACAGTGAAAACTGCAGGAACTTCAAACCGGCACTAGGAAACAGACTGAGAAAGCCGAGAAAAAGTGTCTTCTGCAACCCGTTCCCTTGGTGCTAGATGAACGAACGTCTCTCCACTTGCTCAGTTCTGAGAGATAAGTGTGTGTGAAAGCCGTCCTTCAACTAGCTTGTTGGGAACACAAAGTTTCTTTTTTGTTGCAAACCCCATTACATACATATATATGGGGAGGTAATAGCTCCAACTCGGTTTTACAGTGAAAACTGCAGGAACTTCAAACCGGCACTAGGAAACAGACTGAGAAAGCAGAGAAAAAATGTCTCCTGCAACCCGTTCCCTTGGTGCTAGATGAACGAACGTCTCTCCACTTACTCAGTTCTGAGAGATAAGTGTGTGTGATAGCCATCCTTTACCTAGCTTGTTGGGAACAGAAAGTTTCTTTTCAGTTGCAAACTCCATTCCATACATATATATGGGGAGGTACTAGCTCCAAGTCGGTTTTACAGTGAAAACTGCAGGAACTTCAAACCGGCACTAGGAAACAGAGTGAGAAAGCAGAGAAAAAGTGTGTCCTGCATCCCGTTCCCTTGGTGCTAGATGAACGAACTTCTCTCCACTTGCTCAGTTCTGAGAGATAAGTGTGTGTGAAAGCCGTCCTTCACCTAGCTTGTTGGGAACACAAAGTTTCTTTTCAGTTGCAAACTCCATTCCATACATATATATGGGGAGGTACTAGCTCCAACTCGGTTTTACAGTGAAAACTGCAGGAACTTCAAAACGGCACTAGGAAACAAACTGAGAAAGCAGAGAAAAAGTGTCCCTGCATCCCGTTCCCTTGGTCCTAGATGAACGAACGTCTCTCCACTTGCTGAGTTCCGAGAGATTCGTGTGTGTGTAAGCCGTCCTTAACCTAGCCTGTTGGGAACACAAAGTTTCTTTTTTGTTGCAAACCCCATTCCATAAATATATATGGGGAGGTACTAGCTCCAAATCGTTTTTACAGTGAAAACTTCAGGAACTTCGAACCGGCACTAGGAAACAGACTGAGAAAGCAGAGAAAAAGGGTCTCCTGCATTCCGTTCCCTTGGTGCTAGGTGAACGAACGTCTCTCCACTTGCTCAGTTCTGAGAGATATGTGTGTGTGAAAGCAGTCTTTCACCTAGCTTGTTGGGAACACAAAGTTTCTTTTCAGTTGCAAACTCCATTCCATACATGTATATGGGGAAGTACTAGCTCCAAATCTGTTTTACAGTGAAAACTGCAGGAACTTCAAACCGGCACTAGGAAACAGACTGAGAAAGCAAAGAAAAAGTGTCTCCTGCATCCCGTTCCCTTGGTGCTAGATGAACGAACGACTCTCCACTTACTCAGTTCTGAGAGATAAGTGTGTGTGAAAGCCGTCCTTCACCTAGCTTGTTGGGAACACAAAGTTACTTTTCAGTTGCAAACTCCATTCCATACATATATATGGGTAGGTACTAGCTCCAACTCGGTTTTACAGTGAAAACTGCAGGAATTTCAAACCGGCACTAGGAAACAGACTGAGAAAGCAGAGAAAAAGTGTCTCCTGCAACCCGTTCCCTTGGTGCTAGATGAACGAACGTCTCTCCACTTGCTCAGTTCTGAGAGATAAGTGTGTGTGAAAGCCGTCCTTCACCTAGCTTGTTGGGAACACAAAGTTTCTTTTCAGTTGCAAACTCCATTCCATACATATATATGGGTAGGCACTAGCTCCAACTCGGTTTTACAGTGAAAACTGCAGGAACTTCAAACCGGCACTAGGAAACAGACTGAGAAAGCAGAGAAAAAGTGTCTCCTGCAACCCGTTCCCTTGGTGCTAGATGAACGACAGTCTCTCCACTTGCTCAGTTCTGAGAGCTAAGTGTGTGTGAAAGCCGTCCTTCACCTAGCTTGTTGGGAACACAAAGTTTCTTTTCAGTTGCAAACTCCATTCCATACATATCTATGGGTAGGTACTAGCTCCAACTCGGTTTTACAGTGAAAACTGCAGGAATTTCAAACCGGCACTAGGAAACAGACTGAGAAAGCAGAGAAAAAGTGTCTCCTGCAACCCGTTCCCTTGGTGCTAGATGAACGAACGTCTCTCCACTTACTCAGTTCTGAGAGATAAGTGTGTGTGAAAGCCGTCCTTCACCTAGCTTGTTGGGAACACAAAGTTACTTTTCAGTTGCAAACTCCATTCCATACATATATATGGGGAGGTACTAGCTCCAACTCGGTTTTACAGTGAAAACTGCAGGAACTTCAAACCGGCACTAGGAAACAGACTGAGAAAGCAGAGAAAAAGTGTCTCCTGCAACCCGTTCCCTTGGTGCTAGATAAACGAACGTCTCTCAACTTGCTCAGTTCTGAGAGATAAATGTGTGTGAAAGCCGCCTTCACCTGGCTTGTTGGGAACACAAAGTTTCTTTTCAGTTGCAAACTCCATTCCATACATGTATATGGGTAGGTACTAGCTCCAACTCGGTTTTACAGTGAAAACTGCAGGAACTTCAAACCGGCACTAGGAAACAGACTGAGAAAGCAGAGAAAAAGTGTCCCCTGCAACACGTTCTCTTGGTGCTAGATGAACGAACGTCTCTCCACTTGCTCAGTTCTGAGAGATAAGTGTGTGTGAAAGCCGTCCTTAACCTAGCTTGTTGCTAACACAAAGTTTCTTTTCAGTTGCAAACTTCATTCCATACATATATATGGGGAGGTACTAGCTCCAACTCGGTTTTACAGTGAAAACTGCAGGAACTTCAAACCGGCACTAGGAAACAGACTGAGAAAGCCGAGAAAAAGTGTCTCCTGCAACCCGATCCTTTGGTGCTAGATAAACGAACGTCTCTCCACTTGCTCAGTTCTGATTGATAATTGTGTGTGAAAGCCGTCCTTCACCTAGCTTGTTGGGAACACAAAGTTTCTTTTTTGTTGCAAACCCCATTCCATACATATATATGGGGAGGTACTAGCTCCAACTCCGTTTCACAGTGAAAACTGCAGGAACTTCAAACCGGCACTAGGAAACAGACTGAGAAAGCAGAGAAATAGTGTCTCCTGCATCCCTTTCCATTGGTGCTAGATGAACGAACGTCTCTCCACTTGCTCAGTTCTGTGAGATAAGTGTGTGTGAAAGCAGTCCTTCACCTAGCTCGTTGGGAACACAAAGTTTCTTTTCAGTTGCAAACTCCATTCCATACATATATATGGGGAAGTACTAGCTCCAACTCGTTTTTACAGTGAAAACTGCAGGAACTTCAAACCGGCACTAGGAAACAGACTGAGAAAGCAGAGAAAAAGTGTCTCCTGCAACCCGTTCCCTTGGTGCTAGATGAACGAACGTCTCTCCACTTACTCAGTTCTGAGAGATAAATGTGTGTGAAAGCCGTCCTTCACCTAGCTTGTTGGGAACACAAAGTTTCTTTTCAGTTGCAAACTCCATTCCATACATATATATGGGGAGGTACTAGCTCCAACTCGGTTTTACAGTGAAAACTGCAGGAACTTCAAACCGGCACTAGGAAACAGACTGAGAAAGCAGAGAAAAATTGTCTCCTGCAACCCGTTCTCTTTGTGCTAGATGAATGAACGTCTCTCCACTTGCTCAGTTCTGAGAGATAAATGTGTGTGAAAGCCGTCCTTCACCTAGCTTGTTGGGAACACAAAGTTTCTTTTCAGTTGCAAACTCCATTCCATACATATATATGGGGAGGTACTAGCTCCAACTCGGTTTTACAGTGAAAACTGCAGGAACTTCAAACCGGCACTAGGAAACAGACTGAGAAAGCAGAGAAAAATGTCTCCTGCAACCCGTTCTCTTGGTGCTAGATGAACGAACGTCTCTCCACTTGCTCAGTTCTGAGAGATAAATGTGTGTGAAAGCCGTCCTTCACCTAGCTTGTTGGGAACACAAAGTTTCTTTTCAGTTGCAAACTCCATTCCATACATGTATATGGGGAGGTACTAGCTCCAAATTGGTTTTACAGTGAAAACTGCAGGAACTTCAAACCGGCACTAGGAAACAAACTGAGAAAGCAGAGAAAAAGTGTCTCCTGGAACCCGTTCTCTTGGTGCTAGATGAACGAACGTCTCTCCACTTGCTCAGTTCTGAGAGATAAGTGTGTGTGAAAGCCGTCCTTCACCTTGCTTGTTGGGAACACAAAGTTTCTTTTCACTTGCAAACCCCATTCCATAAATATATATGGGGAGGTACAAGCTCCAACTCGGTTTTACAGTGAAAACTGCAGGAACTTCAAACCGGCACTAGGAAACAGACTGAGAAAGCAGAGAAAAAGTGTCTCCTGCAACCCGTTCCCTTGGTGCTAGATGAACGAACGTCTCTCCACTTACTCAATTCTGAGAGATAAGTGTGTGTGATAGCCGTCCTTTACCTAGCTTGTTGGGAATAGAAAGTTTCTTTTCAGTTGCAAACTCCATTCCATACATATATATGGCCAGCTACTAGCTCCAACTCGGTTTTACAGTGAAAACTGCAGGAACTTCAAACCGGCACTAGGAAACAGACTGAGAAAGCAGTGAAAAAGTGTCTCCTGCAACCCGTTCCCTTGGTGCTAGATGAACGAACGTCTCTCCACTTGCTCAGTTCTGAGAGATAAGTGTGTGTGAAAGCCGTCCTTCACCTAGCTTGTTGCTAACACAAAGTTTCTTTTCAGTTGCAAACTCCATTCCATACATATATATGGGAAGGAACTAGGTCCAACTCGGTTTTACAGTGAAAACTGCAGGAACTTCAAACCGGCACTAGGAAACAGACTGAGAAAGCCGAGAAAAAGTGTCTCCTGCAACCCGTTCCCTTGGTGCTAGATGAACGAACGTCTCTCCACTTGCTCAGTTCTGAGAGATAAGTGTGTGTGAAAGCCGTCCTTCAACTAGCTTGTTGGGAACACAAAGTTTCTTTTTTGTTGCAAACCCCATTACATACATATATATGGGGAGGTACTAGCTCCAACTCGGTTTTACAGTGAAAACTGCAGGAACTTCAAACCGGCACTAGGAAACAGACTGAGAAAGCAGAGAAAAAATGTCTCCTGCAACCCGTTCCCTTGGTGCTAGATGAACGAACGTCTCTCCACTTACTCAGTTCTGAGAGATAAGTGTGTGTGATAGCCGTCCTTTACCTAGCTTGTTGGGAACAGAAAGTTTCTTTTCAGTTGCAAACTCCATTCCATACATATATATGGGGAGGTACTAGCTCCAACTCGGTTTTACAGTGAAAACTGCAGGAACTTCAAACCGGCACTAGGAAACAGGGTGAGAAAGCAGAGAAAAAGTGTGTCCTGCATCCCGTTCCCTTGGTGCTAGATGAACGAACGTCTCTCCACTTGCTCAGTTCTGAGAGATAAGTGTGTGTGAAAGCCGTCCTTCACCTAGCTTGTTGGGAACACAAAGTTTCTTTTCAGTTGCAAACTCCATTCCATACATATATATGGGGAGGTACTAGCTCCAACTCGGTTTTACAGTGAAAACTGCAGGAACTTCAAACCGGCACTAGGAAACAGACTGAGAAAGCAGAGAAAAAGTGTCTCCTGCAACCCGTTCCCTTGGTGCTAGATGAACGAACGTCTCTCCACTTGCTCAGTTCTGAGAGATAAGTGTGTGTGAAAGCCGTCCTTCACGTAGCTTGTTGGGAACACAAAGATTCTTTTCAGTTGTTAACTCCATTCCATACATATATATGGGGAGGTACTAGCTCCAAATCGGTTTTACAGTGAAAACTGCAGGAACTTCAAACCGGCACTAGGAAACAGACTGAGAAAGCAGAGAAAAAGTGTCTCCTGCAACCCGTTCCCTTGGTGCTAGATGAACGAACGTCTCTCCACTTGCTCAGTTCTGAGAGATAAGTGTGTGTGAAAGCCGTCCTTCACCTAGCTTGTTGGGAACACAAAGATTCTTTTCAGTTGCAAACTCCATTCCATACATATATATGGGGATGTACTAGCTCCAACTCGGTTTTACAGTGAAAACTGCAGGAACTTCAAACCGGCACTAGGAAACAGACTGAGAAAGCCGAGAAAAAGTGTCCCTGCATCCCGTTCCCTTGGTCGTAGATGAACGAACGTCTCTCCACTTGCTGAGTTCCGAGAGATTCGTGTGTGTGTAAGCCGTCCTTAACCTAGCCTGTTGGGAACACAAAGTTTCTTTTTTGTTGCAAACCCCATTCCATAAATATATATGGGGAGGTACTAGCTCCAAATCGTTTTTACAGTGAAAACTTCAGGAACTTCAAACCGGCACTAGGAAACAGACTGAGAAAGCAGAGAAAAAGGGTCTCCTGCATTCCGTTCCCTTGGTGCTAGGTGAACGAACGTCTCTCCACTTGCTCAGTTCTGAGAGATATGTGTGTGTGAAAGCAGTCTTTCACCTAGCTTGTTGGGAACACAAAGTTTCTTTTCAGTTGCAAACTCCATTCCATACATGTATATGGGGAAGTACTAGCTCCAAATCTGTTTTACAGTGAAAACTGCAGGAACTTCAAACCGGCACTAGGAAACAGACTGAGAAAGCAAAGAAAAAGTGTCTCCTGCATCCCGTTCCCTTGGTGCTAGATGAACGAACGACTCTCCACTTACTCAGTTCTGAGAGATAAGTGTGTGTGAAAGCCGTCCTTCACCTAGCTTGTTGGGAACACAAAGTTACTTTTCAGTTGCAAACTCCATTCCATACATATATATGGGTAGGTACTAGCTCCAACTCGGTTTTACAGTGAAAACTGCAGGAATTTCAAACCGGCACTAGGAAACAGACTGAGAAAGCAGAGAAAAAGTGTCTCCTGCAACCCGTTCCCTTGGTGCTAGATGAACGAACGTCTCTCCACTTGCTCAGTTCTGAGAGATAAGTGTGTGTGAAAGCCGTCCTTCACCTAGCTTGTTGGGAACACAAAGTTTCTTTTCAGTTGCAAACTCCATTCCATACATATATATGGGTAGGCACTAGCTCCAACTCGGTTTTACAGTGAAAACTGCAGGAACTTCAAACCGGCACTAGGAAACAGACTGAGAAAGCAGAGAAAAAGTGTCTCCTGCAACCCGTTCCCTTGGTGCTAGATGAACGACAGTCTCTCCACTTGCTCAGTTCTGAGAGCTAAGTGTGTGTGAAAGCCGTCCTTCACCTAGCTTGTTGGGAACACAAAGTTTCTTTTCAGTTGCAAACTCCATTCCATACATATCTATGGGTAGGTACTAGCTCCAACTCGGTTTTACAGTGAAAACTGCAGGAATTTCAAACCGGCACTAGGAAACAGACTGAGAAAGCAGAGAAAAAGTGTCTCCTGCAACCCGTTCCCTTGGTGCTAGATGAACGAACGTCTCTCCACTTACTCAGTTCTGAGAGATAAGTGTGTGTGAAAGCCGTCCTTCACCTAGCTTGTTGGGAACACAAAGTTACTTTTCAGTTGCAAACTCCATTCCATACATATATATGGGGAGGTACTAGCTCCAACTCGGTTTTACAGTGAAAACTGCAGGAACTTCAAACCGGCACTAGGAAACAGACTGAGAAAGCAGAGAAAAAGTGTCTCCTGCAACCCGTTCCCTTGGTGCTAGATAAACGAACGTCTCTCAACTTGCTCAGTTCTGAGAGATAAATGTGTGTGAAAGCCGCCTTCACCTGGCTTGTTGGGAACACAAAGTTTCTTTTCAGTTGCAAACTCCATTCCATACATGTATATGGGTAGGTACTAGCTCCAACTCGGTTTTACAGTGAAAACTGCAGGAACTTCAAACCGGCACTAGGAAACAGACTGAGAAAGCAGAGAAAAAGTGTCTCCTGCAACACGTTCTCTTGGTGCTAGATGAACGAACGTCTCTCCACTTGCTCAGTTCTGAGAGATAAGTGTGTGTGAAAGCCGTCCTTAACCTAGCTTGTTGCTAACACAAAGTTTCTTTTCAGTTGCAAACTTCATTCCATACATATATATGGGGAGGTACTAGCTCCAACTCGGTTTTACAGTGAAAACTGCAGGAACTTCAAACCGGCACTAGGAAACAGACTGAGAAAGCCGAGAAAAAGTGTCTCCTGCAACCCGATCCTTTGGTGCTAGATAAACGAACGTCTCTCCACTTGCTCAGTTCTGATTGATAATTGTGTGTGAAAGCCGTCCTTCACCTAGCTTGTTGGGAACACAAAGTTTCTTTTTTGTTGCAAACCCCATTCCATACATATATATGGGGAGGTACTAGCTCCAACTCCGTTTCACAGTGAAAACTGCAGGAACTTCAAACCGGCACTAGGAAACAGACTGAGAAAGCAGAGAAATAGTGTCTCCTGCATCCCTTTCCATTGGTGCTAGATGAACGAACGTCTCTCCACTTGCTCAGTTCTGTGAGATAAGTGTGTGTGAAAGCAGTCCTTCACCTAGCTCGTTGGGAACACAAAGTTTCTTTTCAGTTGCAAACTCCATTCCATACATATATATGGGGAAGTACTAGCTCCAACTCGTTTTTACAGTGAAAACTGCAGGAACTTCAAACCGGCACTAGGAAACAGACTGAGAAAGCAGAGAAAAAGTGTCTCCTGCAACCCGTTCCCTTGGTGCTAGATGAACGAACGTCTCTCCACTTACTCAGTTCTGAGAGATAAATGTGTGTGAAAGCCGTCCTTCACCTAGCTTGTTGGGAACACAAAGTTTCTTTTCAGTTGCAAACTCCATTCCATACATATATATGGGGAGGTACTAGCTCCAACTCGGTTTTACAGTGAAAACTGCAGGAACTTCAAACCGGCACTAGGAAACAGACTGAGAAAGCAGAGAAAAATTGTCTCCTGCAACCCGTTCTCTTTGTGCTAGATGAATGAACGTCTCTCCACTTGCTCAGTTCTGAGAGATAAATGTGTGTGAAAGCCGTCCTTCACCTAGCTTGTTGGGAACACAAAGTTTCTTTTCAGTTGCAAACTCCATTCCATACATATATATGGGGAGGTACTAGCTCCAACTCGGTTTTACAGTGAAAACTGCAGGAACTTCAAACCGGCACTAGGAAACAGACTGAGAAAGCAGAGAAAAATGTCTCCTGCAACCCGTTCTCTTGGTGCTAGATGAACGAACGTCTCTCCACTTGCTCAGTTCTGAGAGATAAATGTGTGTGAAAGCCGTCCTTCACCTAGCTTGTTGGGAACACAAAGTTTCTTTTCAGTTGCAAACTCCATTCCATACATGTATATGAGGAGGTACTAGCTCCAACTCGGTTTTACAGTGAAAACTGCAGGAACTTCAAACCGGCACTAGGAAACAGACTGAGAATGCAGAGAAAAAGTGCCTCCTGCAACCCGTTCCCTTGGTGCTAGATGAACGAACGTCTCTCCACTTGCTCAGTTCTGAGAGTTAAGTGTGTGTGAAAGCCGTCCTTCACCTAGCTTGTTGGGAACACAAAGTTTCTTTTCAGTTGCAAACTCCATTCCATAAATATATATGGGTAGGTACAAGCTCCAACTCGGTTTTAGAGTGAAAACTGCAGGAATTTCAAACCGGCACTAGGAAACAGACTGAGAAAGCAGAGAAAAAGTGTCTCCTGCAACCCGTTCCCTTGGTGCTAGATGAACGAACGTCTCTCCACTTGCTCAGTTCTGAGAGTTAAGTGTGTTTGAAAGCCGTACTTCACCTAGCTTGTTGCGAACACAAAGTTTCTTTTCAGTTGCAAACTCCATTCCATACATATATATGGGTAGGTACTAGCTCCAACTCGGTTTTACAGTGAAAACTGCAGGAACTTCAAACCGGCACTAGGAAACAGACTGAGAAAGCCGAGAAAAAGAGTCTCCTGCAACCGATCCCTTGGTGCTAGATGAACGAACGTCTCTCCACTTGCTCAGTTCTGAGAGATAAGTGTGTGTGAAAGCCGTCCTTCACCTAGCTTGTTGGGAACACAAAGTTTCTTTTTTGTTGCAAACCCCATTCCATACATATATATGGGGAGGTACTAGCTCCAACTCCGTTTCACAGTGAAAACTGCAGGAACTTCAAACCGGCACTAGGAAACAGACTGAGAAAGCCGAGAAATAGTGTCTCCTGCATCCCTTTCCCTTGGTGCTAGATGAACGAACGTCTCTCCACTTGCTCAGTTCTGAGAGATAACTGTGTGTGAAAGCAGTCCTTCACCTAGCTCGTTGGGAACACAAAGTTTCTTTTCAGTTGCAAACTCCATTCCATACATGTATATGGGGAAGTACTAGCTCCAACTCGGTTTTACAGTGAAAACTGCAGGAACTTCAAACCGGCACGAGGAAACAGACTGAGAAAGCAGAGAAAAAGTGTCTCCTGCAACCCGTTCCCTTGGTGCTAGATGATCGAACGTCTCTCCACTTACTCAGTTCTGAGAGATAAGTGTGTGTGAAAGCTGTCCTTCACCTAGCTTGTTGGGAACACAAAGTTTCTTTTCAGTTGCAAACTCCATTCCATACATATATATGGTGAGGTACTAGCTCCAACTCGGTTTTACAGTGAAAACTGCAGGAACTTCAAACCGGCACTAGGAAACAGACTGAGAAAGCAGAGAAAAATTGTCTCCTGCAACCCGTTCTCTTGGAGCTAGATGAACGAACGTCTCTCCACTTGCTCAGTTCTGAGAGATAAATGTGTGTGAAAGCCGTCCTTCACCTAGCTTGTTGGGAACACAAAGTTTCTTTTCAGTTGCAAACTCCATTCCATACATATATATGGGTAGGTACTAGCTCCAACTCGGTTTTAGAGTGAAAACTGCAGGAATTTCAAACCGGCCCTAGGAAACAGACTGAGAAAGCAGAGAAAAAGTGTCTCCTGCAACCCGTTCCATTGGTGTTAGATGAACGAACGTCTCTCCACTTGCTCAGTTCTGAGAGATAAGTGTGTGTGAAAGCCGTCCTTCAACTAGCTTGTTGGGAACACAAAGTTTCTTTTCAGTTGCAAACTCCATTCCATACATATATATGGGTTGGTACTAGCTCCAACTCGGTTTTACAGTGAAAACTGCAGGAACTTCAAACCGGCACTAGGAAACAGACTGAGAAAGCAGAGAAAAAGTGTCTCCTGCAACCCGTTCCCTTGGTGCTAGATAAACGAACGTCTCTCCACTTCCTCAGTTCTGAGAGCTAAGTTTGTGTGAAAGCCGTCCTTCACCTAGCTTGTTGGGAACACAAACTTACTTTTCAGTTGCAAACTCCATTCCATACATATATATGGGTAGGTACTAGCTCCAACTCGGTTTTAAAGTGAAAACTGCAGGAATATCAAACCGGCACTAGGAAACAGACTGAGAAAGCAGAGAAAAAGTGTCTCCTGCAACCCGTTCCCTTGGTGCTAGATGAACGAACGTCTCTCCACTTACTCAGTTCTGAGAGATAAGTGTGTGTGAAAGCCGTCCTTCACCTAGCTTGTTGGGAACACAAAGTTACTTTTCAGTTGCAAACTCCATTCCATACATATATATGGGTAGGTACTAGCTCCAACTCGGTTTTAGAGTGAAAACTGCAGGAACTTCAAACCGGCACTAAGAAACAGACTGAGAAAGCCGAGAAAAAGTGTCTCCTGCAACCGATCCCTTGGTGCTAGATGAACGAACGTCTCTCCACTTGCTCAGTTCTCAGAGATAAGTGTGTGTGAAAGCCGTCCTTCACCTAGCTTGTTGGGAACACAAAGTTTCTTTTTTGTTGCAAACCCCATTCCATACATATATATGGGGAGGTACTAGCTCCAACTCCGATTCACAGTGAAAACTGCAGGAACTTCAAACCGGCACTAGGAAACAGACTGAGAAAGCAGAGAAATAGTGTCTCCTGCATCCCTTTCCCTTGGTGCTAGATGAACGAACGTCTCTCCACTTGCTCAGTTCTGAGAGATAAGTGTGTGTGAAAGCAGTCCTTCACCTAGCTCGTTGGGAACACAAAGTTTCTTTTCAGTTGCAAACTCCATTGCATACATGTATATGGGGAAGTACTAGCTCCAACTCGGTTTTACAGTGAAAACTGCAGGAACTTCAAACCGGCACTAGGAAACAGACTGAGAAAGCAGAGAAAAAGTGTCTCCTGCAACCCGTTCCCTTGGTGCTAGATAAACGAACGTCTCTCCACTTGCTCAGTTCTGAGAGCTAAGTGTGTGTGAAAGCCGTCCTTCACCTAGCTTGTTGGGAACACAAACTTTCTTTTCAGTTGCAAACTCCATTCCATACATATATATGGGTAGGTACTAGCTCCAACTCGATTTTACAGTGAAAACTGCAGGAACTTCAAACCGGCACTAGGAAACAGACTGAGAAAGCAGAGAAAAAGTTTCTCCTGCAACCCGTTCCCTTGGTGCTAGATGAACGAACGTCTCTCCACTTGCTCAGTTCTGAGAGATAAGTGTGTGTGAAAGCCGTCCTTCACCTAGCTTGTTGGGAACACAAAGTTTCTTTTCAGTTGCAAACTCCATTCCATACATATATATGGGTAGGTACTAGCTCCAACTCGGTTTTAAAGTGAAAACTGCAGGAACTTCAAACCGGCACTAGGAAACAGACTGAGAAAGCAGAGAAAAAGTGTCTCCTGCAACCCGTTCCCTTGGTGCTAGATGAACGAACGTCTCTCCACTTAGTTCTGAGAGATAAGTGTGTGTGAAAGCCGTCCTTCACCTAGCTTGTTGGGAACACAAAGTTACTTTTCAGTTGCAAACTCCATTCCATACATATATATGGGTAGGTACTAGCTCCAACTCGGTTTTACAGTGAATACTGCAGGAACTTCAAACCGGCACTAAGAAACAGACTGAGAAAGCCGAGAAAAAGTGTCTCCTGCAACCGATCCCTTGGTGCTAGATGAACGAACGTCTCTCCACTTGCTCAGTTCTGAGAGATAAGTGTGTGTGAAAGCCGTCCTTCACCTATCTTGTTGGGAACACAAAGTTTCTTTTTTGTTGCAAACCCCATTCCATACATATATATGGGGAGGTACTAGCTCCAACTCCGTTTCACAGTGAAAACTGCAGGAACTTCAAACCGGCACTAGGAAACAGACTGAGAAAGCAGAGAAATAGTGTCTCCTGCATCCCTTTCCATTGGTGCTAGATGAACGAACGTCTCTCCACTTGCTCAGTTCTGAGAGATAAGTGTGTGTGAAAGCAGTCCTTCACCTAGCTCGTTGGGAACACAAAGTTTCTTTTCAGTTGCAAACTCCATTCCATACATGTATATGGGGAAGTACTAGCTCCAACTCGGTTTTACAGTGAAAACTGCAGGAACTTCAAACCGGCACTAGGAAACAGACTGAGAAAGCAGAGAAAAAGTGTCTCCTGCAACCCGTTCCCTTGGTGCTAGATGAACGAACCTCTCTCCACTTACTCAGTTCTGAGAGATAAGTGTGTGTGAAAGCCGTCCTTCACCTAGCTTGTTGGGAACACAAAGTTTCTTTTCAGTTGCAAACTCCATTCCATACATATATATGGGGAGGTACTAGCTCCAACACGGTTTTACAGTGAAAACTGCAGGAACTTCAAACCGGCACTAGGAAACAGACTGAGAAAGCAGAAAAAATTGTCTCCTGCAACCCGTTCTCTTGGTGCTAGATGAATGAACGTCTCTCCACTTGCTCAGTTCTGAGAGATAAATGTGTGTGAAAGCCGTCCTTCACCTAGCTTGTTGGGAACACAAAGTTTCTTTTCAGTTGCAAACTCCATTCCATACATGTATATGAGGAGGTACTAGCTCCAACTCGGTTTTACAGTGAAAACTGCAGGAACTTCAAACCGGCACTAGGAAACAGACTGAGAAAGCAGAGAAAAAGTGTCTCCTGCAACCCGTTCCCTTGGTGCTAGATGAACGAACGTCTCTCCACTTGCTCAGTTCTGAGAGTTAAGTGTGTGTGAAAGCCGTCCTTCACCTAGCTTGTTGGGAACACAAAGTTTCTTTTCAGTTGCAAACTCCATTCCATACATATATATGGGTAGGTACTAGCTCCAACTCGGTTTTAGAGTGAAAACTGCAGGAATTTCAAACCGGCACTAGGAAACAGACTGAGAAAGCAGAGAAAAAGTGTCTCCTGCAACCCGTTCCCTTGGTGCTAGATGAACGAACGTCTCTCCACTTGCTCAGTTCTGAGAGTTAAGTGTGTGTGAAAGCCGTCCTTCACCTAGCTTGTTGGGAACACAAAGTTTCTTTTCAGTTACAAACTCCATTCCATACATATATATGGGTAGGTACTAGCTCCAACTCGGTTTTACAGTGAAAACTGCAGGAACTTCAAACCGGCACTAGGAAACAGACTGAGAAAGCCGAGAAAAAGTGTCTCCTGCAACCGATCCCTTGGTGCTAGATGAACGAACGTCTCTCCACTTGCTCAGTTCTGAGAGATAATTGTGTGTGAAAGCCGTCCTTCACCTAGCTTGTTGGGAACACAAAGTTTCTTTTTTGTTGCAAACCCCATTCCATACATATATAAGGGGAGGTACTAGCTGAACTCCGTTTCACAGTGAAAACTGCAGGAACTTCAAACCGGCACTAGGAAACAGACTGAGAAAGCAGAGAAATAGTTTCTCCTGCATCCCTTTCCCTTGGTGCTAGATGAACGAACGTCTCTCCACTTGCTCAGTTCTGAGAGATAAGTGTGTGTGAAAGCAGTCCTTCACCTAGCTCGTTGGGAACACAAAGTTTCTTTTCAGTTGCAAACTCCATTCCATACATGTATATGGGGAAGTACTAGCTCCAACTCGGTTTTACAGTGAAAACTGCAGGAACTTCAAACCGGCACTAGGAAACAGACTGAGAAAGCAGAGAAAAAGTGTCTCCTGCAACCCGTTCCCTTGGTGCTAGATGAACGAACCTCTCTCCACTTACTCAGTTCTGAGAGATAAGTGTGTGTGAAAGCCGTCCTTCACCTAGCTTGTTGGGAACACAAAGTTTCTTTTCAGTTGCAAACTCCATTCCATACATATATATGGGGAGGTACTAGCTCCAACACGGTTTTACAGTGAAAACTGCAGGAACTTCAAACCGGCACTAGGAAACAGACTGAGAAAGCAGAAAAAATTGTCTCCTGCAACCCGTTCTCTTGGTGCTAGATGAATGAACGTCTCTCCACTTGCTCAGTTCTGAGAGATAAATGTGTGTGAAAGCCGTCCTTCACCTAGCTTGTTGGGAACACAAAGTTTCTTTTCAGTTGCAAACTCCATTCCATACATGTATATGAGGAGGTACTAGCTCCAACTCGGTTTTACAGTGAAAACTGCAGGAACTTCAATCCGGCACTAGGAAACAGACTGAGAAAGCAGAGAAAAAGTGTCTCCTGCAACCCGTTCCCTTGGTGCTAGATGAACGAACGTCTCTCCACTTGCTCAGTTCTGAGAGTTAAGTGTGTGTGAAAGCCGTCCTTCACCTAGCTTGTTGGGAACACAAAGTTTCTTTTCAGTTGCAAACTCCATTCCATACATATATATGGGTAGGTACTAGCTCCAACTCGGTTTTAGAGTGAAAACTGCAGGAATTTCAAACCGGCACTAGGAAACAGACTGAGAAAGCAGAGAAAAAGTGTCTCCTGCAACCCGTTCCCTTGGTGCTAGATGAACGAACGTCTCTCCACTTGCTCAGTTCTGAGAGTTAAGTGTGTGTGAAAGCCGTCCTTCACCTAGCTTGTTGGGAACACAAAGTTTCTTTTCAGTTACAAACTCCATTCCATACATATATATGGGTAGGTACTAGCTCCAACTCGGTTTTACAGTGAAAACTGCAGGAACTTCAAACCGGCACTAGGAAACAGACTGAGAAAGCCGAGAAAAAGTGTCTCCTGCAACCGATCCCTTGGTGCTAGATGAACGAACGTCTCTCCACTTGCTCAGTTCTGAGAGATAATTGTGTGTGAAAGCCGTCCTTCACCTAGCTTGTTGGGAACACAAAGTTTCTTTTTTGTTGCAAACCCCATTCCATACATATATAAGGGGAGGTACTAGCTGAACTCCGTTTCACAGTGAAAACTGCAGGAACTTCAAACCGGCACTAGGAAACAGACTGAGAAAGCAGAGAAATAGTGTCTCCTGCATCCCTTTCCCTTGGTGCTAGATGAACGAACGTCTCTCCACTTGCTCAGTTCTGAGAGATAAGTGTGTGTGAAAGCAGTCCTTCACCTAGCTCGTTGGGAACACAAAGTTTCTTTTCAGTTGCAAACTCCATTCCATACATGTATATGGGGAAGTACTAGCTCCAACTCGGTTTTACAGTGAAAACTGCAGGAACTTCAAACCGGCACTAGGAAACAGACTGAGAAAGCAGAGAAAAAGTGTCTCCTGCAACCCGTTCTCTTGGTGCTAGATGAATGAACGTCTCTCCATTTGCTCAGTTCTGAGAGATAAATGTGTGTGAAAGCCGTCCTTCACCTAGCTTGTTGGGAACACAAAGTTTCTTTTCAGTTGCAAACTCCATTCCATACATATATATGGGGAGGTACTAGCTCCAACTCGGTTTTACAGTGAAAACTGCAGGAACTTCAAACCAGCACTAGGAAACAGACTGAGAAAGCAGAGAAAAAGTGTCCCCTGCAACCCGTTCTCTTGGTGCTAGATGAACGAACGTCTCTCCACTTGCTCAGTTCTGAGAGATAAATGTGTGTGAAAGCCGTCCTTCACCTATCTTGTTGGTAACACAAAGTTTCTTTTCAGTTGCAAACTCCATTCCATACATGTATATGAGGAGGTACTAGCTCCAACTCGGTTTTACAGTGAAAACTGCAGGAACTTCAAACTGGCACTAGGAAACAGACTGAGAAAGCAGAGAAAAAGTGTCTCCTGCAACCCGTTCCATTGGTGCTAGATGAACGAACGTCTCTCCACTTGCTCAGTTCTGAGAGTTAAGTGTGTGTGAAAGCCGTCCTTCACCTAGCTTGTTGGGAACACAAAGTTTCTTTTCAGTTGCAAACTCCATTCCATACATATATATGGGTAGGTACTAGCTCCAAATCGGTTTTCGAGTGAAAACTGCAGGAATTTCAAACCGGCACTAGGAAACAGACTGAGAAAGCAGAGAAAAAGTGTCTCCTGCAACCCGTTCCCTTGGTGCTAGATAAACGAACGTCTCTCAACTTGCTCAGTGCTGAGAGATAAATGTGTGTGAAAGCCGTCCTTCACCTAGCTTGTTGGGAACACAAACTTTCTTTTCAGTTGCAAACTCCATTCCATACATATATATGGGTAGGTACTAGCTCCAACTCGGTTTTACAGTGAAAACTGCAGGAACTTCAAACCGGCACTAGGAAACAGACTGAGAAAGCAGAGAAAAAGTGTCTCCTGCAACCCGTTCCCTTGGTGCTAGATGAACGAACGTCTCTCCACTTGCTCAGTTCTGAGAGATAAGTGTGTGTGAAAGCCGTCCTTCACCTAGCTTGTTGGGAACACAAAGTTTCTTTTCAGTTGCAAACTCCATTCCATACATATATATGGGTAGGTACTAGCTCCAACTCGGTTTTAAAGTGAAAACTGCAGGAATATCAAACCGGCACTAGGAAACAGACTGAGAAAGCAGAGAAAAAGTGTCTCCTGCAACCCGTTCCCTTGGTGCTAGATGAACGAACGTCTCTCCACTTACTCAGTTCTGAGAGATAAGTGTGTGTGAAAGCCGTCCTTCACCTAGCTTGTTGGGAACACAAAGTTACTTTTCAGTTGCAAACTCCATTCCATACATATATATGGGGAGGTACTAGCTCCAACTCGGTTTTACAGTGAAAACTGCAGGAACTTCAAACCGGCACTAGGAAACAGACTGAGAAAGCAGAGAAAAAGTGTCTCCTGCAACCCGTTCCGTTGGTGCTAGATAAACGAACGTCTCTCAACTTGCTCAGTTCTGAGAGATAAATGTCTGTGAAAGCCGTCCTTCACCTAGCTTGTTGGGAACACAAAGTTTCTTTTCAGTTGCAAACTCCATTCCATACATGTATATGGGTAGGTACTAGCTCCAAATCGGTTTTACAGTGAAAACGGCAGGAACTTCAAACCGGCACTAGGAAACAGACTGAGAAAGCAGAGAAAAAGTGTCACCTGCAACCCGTTTTCTTGGTGCTAGATGAACGAACGTCTCTCCACTTGCTCAGTTCTGAGAGATAAGTGTGTGTGGAAGCCGTCCTTCACCGAGCTTGTTGGGAACACAAAGTTTCTTTTCACTTGCAAACTCCATTCCATACATATATATGGGGAGGTACAAGCTCCAACTCGGTTTTACAGTGAAAACTGCAGGAACTTCAAACCGGCACTAGGAAACAGACTGAGAAACAGAGAAAAAGTGTCTCCTGCAACCCGTTCCCTTGGTGCTAGATGAACGAACGTCTCTCCACTTGCTCAGTTCTGAGAGCTAAGTGTGTGTGAAAGCCGTACTTCACCTAGCTTTTTGGGAACACAATGTTTCTTTTCAGTTGCAAACTCCATTCCATACATATATATGGGGAGGTACTAGCTCTAACTCGGTTTTTCAGTGAAAAATGCAGAAACTTCAAACCAGCACTAGGAAACAGACTGAGAAAGCAGAGAAAAAGTGTCTCCTGCAACCCGTTCCCTTGGTGCTAGATGAACGAACGTCTCTCCACTTGCTCAGTTCTGAGAGATACGTGTGTGTGAAAGCCGTCCTTCACCTAGCTTGTTGCTAACACAAAGTTTCTTTTCAGTTGCAAACTCCATCTATACATATATAGGGGAGGTACTAGCTCCAACTCGGTTTTACAGTGAAAACTGCAGGAACTTCAAACCGGCACTAGGAAACAGACTGAGAAAGCCGAGAAAAAGTGGCTCCTGCAACCCGATCCCTTGGTGCTAAATGAACGAACGTCTCTCCACTTGCTCAGTTCTGAGAGATATGTGTGTGTGAAAGCCGTCCTTCACCTAGCTTGTTGGGAACACAAAGTTTCTTTTTTGTTGCAAACCCCATTCCATACATATATATGGGGAGGTACTAGCTCCAACTCGGTTTTACAGTGAAAACTGCAGGAACTTCAAACCGGCACTAGGAAACAGACTGAGAAAGCAGAGAAATAGTGTCTCCTGCATCACATTCCCTTGGTGCTAGATGAACGAACGTCTCTCCACTTGCTCAGTTCTGAGAGATAAGTGTGTGTGAAAGCAGTCCTTCACCTAGCTCGTTGGGAACACAAAGTTTCTTTTCAGTTGCAAACTCCATTCCATACATGTATATGGGGAAGTACTAGCTCCAACTCGGTTTTACAGTGAAAACTGCAGGAACTTCAAACCGGCACTAGGAAACAGACTGAGAAGGCAGAGAAAAAGTGTCTCCTGCAACCCGTTCCCTTGGTGCTAGATGAACGAACGTCTCTCCACTTACTCAGTTCTGAGAGATAAGTGTGTGTGAAAGCCGTCCTTCACCTAGCTTGTTGGGAACACAAAGTTTCTTTTCAGTTGCAAACTCCATTCCATACATATATATGGGGAGGTACTAGCTCCAACTCGGTTTTACAGTGAAAACTGCAGGAACTTCAAACCGGCACTAGGAAACAGACTGAGAAATCAGAGAAAAATTGTCTCCTGCAAACCGTTCTCTTGGTGCTAGATGAATGAACGTCTCTCCACTTGCTCAGTTCTGAGATATAAATGTGTGTGAAAGCCGTCCTTCACCTAGCTTGTTGGGAACACAAAGTTTCTTTTCAGTTGCAAACTCCATTCCATACATATATATGGGGAGGTACTAGCTCCAACTCGGTTTTACAGTGAAAACTGCAGGAACTTCAAACCGGCACTAGGAAACAGACTGAGAAATCAGAGAAAAATTGTCTCCTGCAAACCGTTCTCTTGGTGCTAGATGAATGAACGTCTCTCCACTTGCTCAGTTCTGAGAGATAAATGTGTGTGAAAGCCGTCCTTCACCTAGCTTGTTGGGAACACAAAGTTTCTTTTCAGTTGCAAACTCCATTCCATACATATATATGGGGAGGTACTAGCTCCAACTCCGTTTTACAGTGAAAACTGCAGGAACTTCAAACCAGCACTAGGAAACAGACTGAGAAAGCAGAGAAAAAGTGTCTCCTGCAACCCGTTCCATTGGTGCTAGATGAACGAACGTCTCTCCACTTGCTCAGTTCTGAGAGTTAAGTGTGTGTGAAAGCCGTCCTTCACCTAGCTTGTTGGGAACACAAACTTTCTTTTCAGTTGCAAACTCCATTCCATACATATATATGGGTAGGTACTAGCTCCAACTCGGTTTTAGAGTGAAAACTGCAGGAACTTCAAACCGGCACTAGGAAACAGACTGAGAAAGCAGAGAAAAAGTGTCTCCTGCAACCCGTTCCCTTGGTGCTAGATAAACGAACGTCTCTCAAGTTGCTCAGTTCTGAGAGATAAATGTGTGTGAAAGCCGTCCTTCACCTAGCTTGCTGGGAACACAAACTTTCTTTTCAGTTGCAAACTCCATTCCATACATATATATGGGTAGGTACTAGCTCCAACTCGGTTTTACAGTGAAAACTGCAGGAACTTCAAACCGGCACTAGGAAACAGACTGAGAAAGCAGAGAAAAAGTGTCTCCTGCAACCCGTTCCCTTGGTGCTAGATGAACGAACGTCTCTCCACTTGCTCAGTTCTGAGAGATAAGTGTGTGTGAAAGCCGTCCTTCACCTAGCTTGTTGGGAACACAAAGTTTCTTTTCAGTTGCAAACTCCATTCCATACATGTATATGGGTAGGTACTAGCTCCAAATCGGTTTTACAGTGAAAACTGCAGGAACTTCAAACCGGCACTAGGAAACAGACTGAGAAAGCAGAGAAAAAGTGTCACCTGCAACCCGTTTTCTTGGTGCTAGATGAACGAACGTCTCTCCACTTGCTCAGTTCTGAGAGATAAGTGAGTGTGGAAGCCGTCCTTCACCTAGCTTGTTGGGAACACAAAGTTTCTTTTCACTTGCAAACACCATTCCATACATATATATGGGGAGGTACAAGCTCCAACTCGGTTTTACAGTGAAAACTGCAGGAACTTCAAACCGGCACTAGGAAACAGACTGAGAAACAGAGAAAAAGTGTCTCCTGCAACCCGTTCCCTTGGTGCTAGATGAACGAACGTCTCTCCACTTGCTCAGTTATGAGAGCTAAGTGTGTGTGAAAGCCGTACTTCACCTAGCTTTTTGGGAACACAATGTTTCTTTTCAGTTGCAAACTCCATTCCATACATATATATGGGGAGGTACTAGCTCCAACTCGGTTTTTCAGTGAAAAATGCAGAAACTTCAAACCAGCACTAGGAAACAGACTGAGATAGCAGAGAAAAAGTGTCTCCTGCAACCCGTTCCCTTGGTGCTAGATGAACGAACGTCTCTCCACTTGCTCAGTTCTGAGAGATACGTGTGTGTGAAAGCCGTCCTTCACCTAGCTTGTTGCTAACACAAAGTTCCTTTTCAGTTGCAAACTCCATTCTATACATATATATGGGGAGGTACTAGCTCCAACTCGGTTTTACAGTGAAAACTGCAGGAACTTCAAACCGGCACTAGGAAACAGACTGAGAAAGCCGAGAAAAAGTGTCTCCTGCAACCCGATCCCTTGGTGCTAGATGAACGAACGTCTCTCTACTTGCTCAGTTCTGAGAGATATGTGTGTGTGAAAGCCGTCCTTCACCTAGCTTGTTGGGAACACAAAGTTTCTTTTTTGTTGCAAACCCCATTCCATACATATATATGGGGAGGTACTAGCTCCAACTCGGTTTTACAGTGAAAACTGCAGGAACTTCAAACCGGCACTAGGAAACAGACTGAGAAAGCAGAGAAATAGTGTCTCCTGCATCACGTTCCCTTGGTGCTAGATGAACGAACGTCTCTCAACTTGCTCAGTTCTGAGAGATAAGTGTGTGTGAAAGCAGTCCTTCACCTAGCTCGTTGGGAACACAAAGTTTCTTTTCAGTTGCAAACTCCATTCCATACATGTATATGGGGAAGTACTAGCTCCAACTCGGATTTATAGTGAAAACTGCAGGAACTTCAAACCGGCACTAGGAAACAGACTGAGAAAGCAGAGAAAAAGTGTCTCCTGCAACCCGTTCCCTTGGTGCTAGATGAACGAACGTCTCTCCACTTACTCAGTTCTGAGAGATAAGTGTGTGTGAAAGCCGTCCTTCACCTAGCTCGTTGGGAACACAAAGTTTCTTTTCAGTTGCAAACTCCATTCCATACATATATATGGGGAGGTACTAGCTCCAACTCGGTTTTACAGTGAAAACTGCAGGAACTTCAAACCGGCACTAGGAAACATACTGAGAAAGCAGAGAAAAAGTGTCTCCTGCAACCCGTTCCCTTGGTGCTAGATGAACGAACGTCTCTCCACTTGCTCAGTTCTGAGAGATAAGTGTGTTTGAAAGCCGTCCTTCACCTAGCTTGTTGCTAACACAAAGTTTCTTTTCAGTTGCAAACTCCATTCTATACATATATATGGGGAGGTACTAGCTCCAACTCGGTTTTACAGTGAAAACTGCAGGAACTTCAAACCGGCACTAGGAAACAGACTGAGAATGCCGAGAAAAAGTGTCTCCTGCAACCCGATCCCTTGGTGCTAGATGAACGAACGTCTCTCCACTTGCTCAGTTCTGAGAGATATGTGTGTGTGAAAGCCGTCCTTCACCTAGCTTGTTGGGAACACAAAGTTTCTTTTTTGTTGCAAACCCCATTCCATACATATATATGGGGAGGTACTAGCTCCAACTCGGTTTTACAGTGAAAACTGCAGGAACTTCAAACCGGCACTAGGAAACAGACTGAGAAAGCAGAGAAATAGTGTCTCCTGCATCACGTTCCCTTGGTGCTAGATGAACGAACGTCTCTCCACTTGCTCAGTTCTGAGAGATAAGTGTGTGTGAAAGCAGTCCTTCACCTAGCTCGTTGGGAACACAAAGTTTCTTTTCAGTTGCAAACTCCATTCCATACATGTATATGGGGAAGTACTAGCTCCAACTCGGTTTTATAGTGAAAACTGCAGGAACTTCAAACCGGCACCAGGAAACAGACTGAGAAAGCAGAGAAAAAGTGTCTCCTGCAACCCGTTCCCTTGGTGCTAGATGAACGAACGTCTCTCCACTTACTCAGTTCTGAGAGATAAGTGTGTGTGAAAGCCGTCCTTCACCTAGCTTGTTGCTAACACAAAGTTTCTTTTCAGTTGCAAACTCCATTCCATGCATATATATGGGGAGGTACTAGCTCCAACTCGGTTTTACAGTGAAAACTGGAGGAACTTCAAACCGTCACTAGGAAACAGACTGAGAAAGCAGAGAAAAAATGTCTCCTGCAACCCGTTCCCTTGGTGCTAGATGAACGAACGTCTCTCCACTTGCTCAGTTCTGAGAGATAAGTGTGTGTGAAAGCCGTCCTTCACCTAGCTTCTTGGGAACACAAAGTTTCTTTTCAGTTGCAAACTCCATTCCATGCATATATATGGGCAGGTACTAGCTCCAACTCGGTTTTACAGTGAAAACTGCAGGAACTTCAAACCGGCACTAGAAAACAATCTGAGAAAGCAGAGAAAAAGGGGCGCCTGCAACCCGTTCCCTTGGTGCTAGATGAACGAACGTCTCTCCACTTGCTCAGTTCTGAGAGATAAGTCTGTGTGAAAGCCGTTCTTCAGCTAGCTTTTTGGGAACACAAAGTTTCTTTTCAGTTGCAAACTCCATTCCATACATGTATAAGGGGAAGTACTAGCTCCAACTCGGTTTTATAGTGAAAACTGCAGGAACTTCAAACCGGCACTAGGAAACAGACTGAGAAAGCAGAGCAAAAGTGTCTCCTGCAACCCGTTCCCTTGGTGCTAGATGAACGAACGTCTCTCCACTTACTCAGTTCTGAGAGATAAGTGTGTGTGAAAGCCGTCCTTCACCTAGCTTGTTGGGAACACAAAGTTACTTTTCAGTTGCAAACTCCATTCCATACATATATATGGGGAGGTACTAGCTCCAACTCGGTTTTACAGTGAAAACTGCAGGAAATTCAAACCGGCACTAGGAAACAGACTGAGAAAGCAGAGAAAAAGTGTCTCCTGCAACCCGTTCCCTTGGTGCTAGATAAACGAACGTCTCTCAACTTGCTCAGTTCTGAGAGATAAATGTGTGTGAAAGCCGTCCTTCACCTAGCTTGTTGGGAACAGAAAGTTTCTTTTCAGTTGCAAACTCCATTCCATACATGTATATGGGTAGGTACTAGCTCCAAATCGGTTTTACAGTGAAAACGGCAGGAACTTCAAACCGGCACTAGGAAACAGACTGAGAAAGCAGAGAAAAAGTGTCACCTGCAACCCGTTTTCTTGGTGCTAGATGAACGAACGTCTCTCCACTTGCTCAGTTCTGAGAGATAAGTGTGTGTGGAAGCCGTCCTTCACCTAGCTTGTTGGGAACACAAAGTTTCTTTTCACTTGCAAACTCCATTCCATACATATATATGGGGAGGTACAAGCTCCAACTCGGTTTTACAGTGAAAACTGCAGGAACTTCAAACCGGCACTAGGAAACAGACTGAGAAACAGAGAAAAAGTGTCTCCTGCAACCCGTTCCCTTGGTGCTAGATGAACGAACGTCTCTCCACTTGCTCAGTTCTGAGAGCTAAGTGTGTGTGAAAGCCGTACTTCACCTAGCTTTTTGGGAACACAATGTTTCTTTTCAGTTGCAAACTCCATTCCATACATATATATGGGGAGGTACTAGCTCCAACTCGGTTTTTCAGTGAAAAATGCAGAAACTTCAAACCAGCACTAGGAAACAGACTGAGAAAGCAGAGAAAAAGTGTCTCCTGCAACCCGTTCCCTTGGTGCTAGATGAACGAACGTCTCTCCACTTGCTCAGTTCTGAGAGATACGTGTGTGTGAAAGCCGTCCTTCACCTAGCTTGTTGCTAACACAAAGTTTCTTTTCAGTTGCAAACTCCATTCTATACATATATATGGGGAGGTACTAGCTCCAACTCGGTTTTACAGTGAAAACTGCAGGAACTTCAAACCGGCACTAGGAAACAGACTGAGAAAGCCGAGAAAAAGTGTCTCCTGCAACCCGATCCCTTGGTGCTAGATGAACGAACGTCTCTCCACTTGCTCAGTTCTGAGAGATATGTGTGTGTGAAAGCCGTCCTTCACCTAGCTTGTTGGGAACACAAAGTTTCTTTTTTGTTGCAAACCCCATTCCATACATATATATGGGGAGGTACTAGCTCCAACTCGGTTTTACAGTGAAAACTGCAGGAACTTCAAACCGGCACTAGGAAACAGACTGAGAAAGCAGAGAAATAGTGTCTCCTGCATCACGTTCCCTTGGTGCTAGATGAACGAACGTCTCTCAACTTGCTCAGTTCTGAGAGATAAGTGTGTGTGAAAGCAGTCCTTCACCTAGCTCGTTGGGAACACAAAGTTTCTTTTCAGTTGCAAACTCCATTCCATACATGTATATGGGGAAGTACTAGCTCCAACTCGGTTTTATAGTGAAAACTGCAGGAACTTCAAACCGGCACTAGGAAACAGACTGAGAAAGCAGAGAAAAAGTGTCTCCTGCAACCCGTTCCCTTGGTGCTAGATGAACGAACGTCTCTCCACTTACTCAGTTCTGAGAGATAAGTGTGTGTGAAAGCCGTCCTTCACCTAGCTCGTTGGGAACACAAAGTTTCTTTTCAGTTGCAAACTCCATTCCATACATATATATGGGGAGGTACTAGCTCCAACTCGGTTTTACAGTGAAAACTGCAGGAACTTCAAACCGGCACTTGGAAACAGACTGAGAAAGCAGAGAAAAAGTGTCTCCTGCAACCCGTTCTCTTGGTGCTAGATGAATGAACGTTTCTCCTCTTGCTCAGTTCTGAGAGATAAATGTGTGTGAAAGCCGTCCTTCACCTAGCTTGTTGGGAACACAAAGTTTCTTTTCAGTTGCAAACTCCATTCCATACATATATATGGGGAGGTATTAGCTCCAACTCGGTTTTAAAGTGAAAACTGCAGGAACTTCAAACCGGCCCTAGGAAACAGACTGAGAAAGCAGAGAAAAAGTGTCTCCTGCAACCCGTTCCCTTGGTGCTAGATGAACGAACGTCTCTCCACTTGCTCAGTTCTGAGTGATAAGTGTGTTTGAAAGCCGTCCTTCACCTAGCTTGTTGCTAACACAAAGTTTCTTTTCAGTTGCAAACTCCATTCAATACATATATATGGGGAGGTACTAGCTCCAACTCGGTTTTACAGTGAAAACTGCAGGAACTTCAAACCGGCACTAGGAAACAGACTGAGAAAGCCGAGAAAAAGTGTCTCCTGCAACCCGATCCCTTGGTGCTAGATGAACGAACGTCTCTCCACTTGCTCAGTTCTGAGAGATATGTGTGTGTGAAAGCCGTCCTTCACCTAGCTTGTTGGGAACACAAAGTTTCTTTTTTGTTGCAAACCCCATTCCATACATATATATGGGGAGGTACTAGCTCCAACTCGGTTTTACAGTGAAAACTGCAGGAAATTCAAACCGGCACTAGGAAACAGACTGAGAAAGCAGAGAAATAGTGTCTCCTGCATCACGTTCCCTTGGTGCTAGATGAACGAACGTCTCTCCACTTGCTCAGTTCTGAGAGATAAGTGTGTGTGAAAGCAGTCCTTCACCTAGCTCGTTGGGAACACAAAGTTTCTTTTCAGTTGCAAACTCCATTCCATACATGTATATGGGGAAGTACTAGCTCCAACTCGGTTTTATAGTGAAAACTGCAGGAACTTCAAACCGGCACTAGGAAACAGACTGAGAAAGCAGAGAAAAAGTGTCTCCTGCAACCCGTTCCCTTGGTGCTAGATGAACGAACGTCTCTCCACTTACTCAGTTCTGAGAGATAAGTGTGTGTGAAAGCCGTCCTTCACCTAGCTCGTTGGGAACACAAAGTTTCTTTTCAGTTGCAAACTCCATTCCATACATATATATGGGGAGGTACTAGCTCCAACTCGGTTTTACAGTGAAAACTGCATGAACCTCAAACCGGCACTAGGAAACATACTGAGAAAGCAGAGAAAAAGTGTCTCCTGCAACCCGTTCTCTTGGTGCTAGATGAATGAACGTTTCTCCTCTTGCTCAGTTCTGAGAGATAAATGTGTGTGAAAGCCGTCCTTCACCTAGCTTCTTGGGAACACAAAGTTTCTTTTCAGTTGCAAACTCCATTCCATGCATATATATGGGCAGGTACTAGCTCCAACTCGGTTTTACAGTGAAAACTGCAGGAACTTCTAACCGGCACTAGGAAACAGTCTGAGAAAGCAGAGAAAAAGGGGCGCCTGCAACCCGTTCCCTTGGTGCTAGATGAACGAACGTCTCTCCACTTGCTCAGTTCTGAGAGATAAGTGTGTGTGAAAGCCGTTCTTCAGCTAGCTTTTTGGGAACACAAAGTTTCTTTTCAGTTGCAAACTCCATTCCATACATGTATAAGGGGAAGTACTAGCTCCAACTCGGTTTTATAGTGAAAACTGCAGGAACTTCAAACCGGCACTAGGAAACAGACTGAGAAAGCAGAGAAAAAGTGTCTCCTGCAACCCGTTCCCTTGGTGCTAGATAAACGAACGTCTCTCAACTTGCTCAGTTCTGAGAGATAAATGTGTGTGAAAGCCGTCCTTCACCTAGCTTGTTGGGAACAGAAAGTTTCTTTTCAGTTGCAAACTCCATTCCATACATGTATATGGGTAGGTACTAGCTCCAAATCGGTTTTACAGTGAAAACGGCAGGAACTTCAAACCGGCACTAGGAAACAGACTGAGAAAGCAGAGAAAAAGTGTCACCTGCAACCCGTTTTCTTGGTGCTAGATGAACGAACGTCTCTCCACTTGCTCAGTTCTGAGAGATAAGTGTGTGTGGAAGCCGTCCTTCACCTAGCTTGTTGGGAACACAAAGTTTCTTTTCACTTGCAAACTCCATTCCATACATATATATGGGGAGGTACAAGCTCCAACTCGGTTTTACAGTGAAAACTGCAGGAACTTCAAACCGGCACTAGGAAACAGACTGAGAAACAGAGAAAAAGTGTCTCCTGCAACCCGTTCCCTTGGTGCTAGATGAACGAACGTCTCTCCACTTGCTCAGTTCTGAGAGCTAAGTGTGTGTGAAAGCCGTACTTCACCTAGCTTTTTGGGAACACAATGTTTCTTTTCAGTTGCAAACTCCATTCCATACATATATATGGGGAGGTACTAGCTCCAACTCGGTTTTTCAGTGAAAAATGCAGAAACTTCAAACCAGCACTAGGAAACAGACTGAGAAAGCAGAGAAAAAGTGTCTCCTGCAACCCGTTCCCTTGGTGCTAGATGAACGAACGTCTCTCCACTTGCTCAGTTCTGAGAGATACGTGTGTGTGAAAGCCGTCCTTCACCTAGCTTGTTGCTAACACAAAGTTTCTTTTCAGTTGCAAACTCCATTCTATACATATATATGGGGAGGTACTAGCTCCAACTCGGTTTTACAGTGAAAACTGCAGGAACTTCAAACCGGCACTAGGAAACAGACTGAGAAAGCCGAGAAAAAGTGTCTCCTGCAACCCGATCCCTTGGTGCTAGATGAACGAACGTCTCTCCACTTGCTCAGTTCTGAGAGATATGTGTGTGTGAAAGCCGTCCTTCACCTAGCTTCTTGCTAACACAAAGTTTCTTTTTTGTTGCAAACCCCATTCCATACATATATATGGGGAGGTACTAGCTCCAACTCGGTTTTACAGTGAAAACTGCAGGAACTTCAAACCGGCACTAGGAAACAGACTGAGAAAGCAGAGAAATAGTGTCTCCTGCATCACGTTCCCTTGGTGCTAGATGAACGAACGTCTCTCAACTTGCTCAGTTCTGAGAGATAAGTGTGTGTGAAAGCAGTCCTTCACCTAGCTCGTTGGGAACACAAAGTTTCTTTTCAGTTGCAAACTCCATTCCATACATGTATATGGGGAAGTACTAGCTCCAACTCGGTTTTATAGTGAAAACTGCAGGAACTTCAAACCGGCACTAGGAAACAGACTGAGAAAGCAGAGAAAAAGTGTCTCCTGCAACCCGTTCCCTTGGTGCTAGATGAACGAACGTCTCTCCACTTACTCAGTTCTGAGAGATAAGTGTGTGTGAAAGCCGTCCTTCACCTAGCTCGTTGGGAACACAAAGTTTCTTTTCAGTTGCAAACTCCATTCCATACATATATATGGGGAGGTACTAGCTCCAACTCGGTTTTACAGTGAAAACTGCAGGAACTTCAAACCGGCACTAGGAAACATACTGAGAAAGCAGAGAAAAAGTGTCTCCTGCAACCCGTTCTCTTGGTGCTAGATGAATGAACGTTTCTCCTCTTGCTCAGTTCTGAGAGATAAATGTGTGTGAAAGCCGTCCTTCACCTAGCTTGTTGGGAACACAAAGTTTCTTTTCAGTTGCAAACTCCATTCCATACATATATATGGGGAGGTATTAGCTCCAACTCGGTTTTAAAGTGAAAACTGCAGGAACTTCAAACCGGCCCTAGGAAACAGACTGAGAAAGCAGAGAAAAAGTGTCTCCTGCAACCCGTTCCCTTGGTGCTAGATGAACGAACGTCTCTCCACTTGCTCAGTTCTGAGTGATAAGTGTGTTTGAAAGCCGTCCTTCACCTAGCTTGTTGCTAACACAAAGTTTCTTTTCAGTTGCAAACTCCATTCAATACATATATATGGGGAGGTACTAGCTCCAACTCGGTTTTACAGTGAAAACTGCAGGAACTTCAAACCGGCACTAGGAAACAGACTGAGAAAGCCGAGAAAAAGTGTCTCCTGCAACCCGATCCCTTGGTGCTAGATGAACGAACGTCTCTCCACTTGCTCAGTTCTGAGAGATATGTGTGTGTGAAAGCCGTCCTTCACCTAGCTTGTTGGGAACACAAAGTTTCTTTTTTGTTGCAAACCCCATTCCATACATATATATGGGGAGGTACTAGCTCCAACTCGGTTTTACAGTGAAAACTGCAGGAAATTCAAACCGGCACTAGGAAACAGACTGAGAAAGCAGAGAAATAGTGTCTCCTGCATCACGTTCCCTTGGTGCTAGATGAACGAACGTCTCTCCACTTGCTCAGTTCTGAGAGATAAGTGTGTGTGAAAGCAGTCCTTCACCTAGCTCGTTGGGAACACAAAGTTTCTTTTCAGTTGCAAACTCCATTCCATACATGTATATGGGGAAGTACTAGCTCCAACTCGGTTTTATAGTGAAAACTGCAGGAACTTCAAACCGGCACTAGGAAACAGACTGAGAAAGCAGAGAAAAAGTGTCTCCTGCAACCCGTTCCCTTGGTGCTAGATGAACGAACGTCTCTCCACTTACTCAGTTCTGAGAGATAAGTGTGTGTGAAAGCCGTCCTTCACCTAGCTCGTTGGGAACACAAAGTTTCTTTTCAGTTGCAAACTCCATTCCATACATATATATGGGGAGGTACTAGCTCCAACTCGGTTTTACAGTGAAAACTGCATGAACCTCAAACCGGCACTAGGAAACATACTGAGAAAGCAGAGAAAAAGTGTCTCCTGCAACCCGTTCTCTTGGTGCTAGATGAATGAACGTTTCTCCTCTTGCTCAGTTCTGAGAGATATATGTGTGTGAAAGCCGTCCTTCACCTAGCTTCTTGGGAACACAAAGTTTCTTTTCAGTTGCAAACTCCATTCCATGCATATATATGGGCAGGTACTAGCTCCAACTCGGTTTTACAGTGAAAACTGCAGGAACTTCAAACCGGCACTAGGAAACAGTCTGAGAAAGCAGAGAAAAAGGGGCGCCTGCAACCCGTTCCCTTGGTGCTAGATGAACGAACGTCTCTCCACTTGCTCAGTTCTGAGAGATAAGTGTGTGTGAAAGCCGTTCTTCAGCTAGCTTTTTGGGAACACAAAGTTTCTTTTCAGTTGCAAACTCCATTCCATACATGTATAAGGGGAAGTACTAGCTCCAACTCGGTTTTATAGTGAAAACTGCAGGAACTTCAAACCGGCACTAGGAAACAGACTGAGAAAGCAGAGAAAAAGTGTCTCCTGCAACCCGTTCCCTTGGTGCTAGATGAAAGAACGTCTCTGTACATGCTCATTTCTGAGAGATAAGTGTGTGTGAAAGCCGTCCTTCAATTAGCTTGTTGGGAACAGAAAGTTTCTTTTCAGTTGCAAACTCCATTCCATGCATATATATGGGGAGGTACTAGTTCCAACTCGGTATTACAGTGAAAACTGCAGGAACTTCAAACCGTCACTAGGAAACAGACTGAGAAAGCAGAGAAAAAGTGTCTCCTGCAACCCGTTCCCTTGGTGCTAGATGAACGAACGTCTCTCCACTTGCTCAGTTCTGAGAGATAAGTGTGTGTGAAAGCCGTCCTTCACCTATCTTCTTGGGAAAACAAAGTTTCTTTTCAGTTGCAAACTCCATTCCATGCATATATATGGGGAGGTACTAGCTCCAACTCGGTTTTACAGTGAAAACTGCAGGAACTTCAAACCGGCACTAGGAAACAGTCTGAGAAAGCAGAGAAAAAGCGTCGCCTGCAACCCGTTCCCTTGGTGCTAGATGAACGAACGTCTCTCCACTTGCTCAGTTCTGAGAGATAAGTGTGTGTGAAAGCCGTTCTTCAGCTAGCTTTTTGGGAACACAAAGTTTCTTTTCAGTTGCAAACTCCATTCCATACATATATATGGGGAGGTACTAGCTCCAACTCGGTTTTACAGTGAAAACTGCAGGAAATTCAAACCGGCACTAGGAAACAGACTGAGAAAGCAGAGAAAAAGTGTCTCCTGCAACCCGTTCCCTTGGTGCTAGATGAACGAACGTCTCTCCACTTGCTCAGTTCTCAGAGATATGTGTGTGTGAAAGCCGTCATTCACCTAGCTTATTGGGAACACACAGTTTCTTTTCAGTTGCAAACTCCATTCAATACATATATATGGGGAGGTACAAGCTCCATTTCGTTTTTACTGTGAAAACTGCAGGAACTTCAAACCGGCACTAGGAAACAGACTGAGAAAGCAGAGAAAAGTGTCTCCTGCAACCCGTTCCCTTGGTGGTAGATGAACGAACGTCTTTCCACTTGCTCAGTTCTGAGAGATAAGTGTGTGTGAAAGCCGTCCTTCACCTAGCTTGTTGGGAACACAAAGTTTCTTTTCAGTTGCAAACTCCATTCCATACATGTATATGGGGAGGTACAAGCTCCAACTCGGTTTTACAGTGAAAACTGCAGGAACTTCAAACCGGCACTAGGAAACAGACTGAGAAAGCCGAGAAAAAGTGTCTCCTGCAACCCGATCCCTTGGTGCTAGATGAACGAACGTCTCTCCACTTGCTCAGTTCTGAGAGATATGTGTGTGTGAAAGCCGTCCTTCACCTAGCTTGTTGGGAACACAAAGTTTCTTTTTTGTTGCAAACCCCATTCCATACATATATATGGGGAGGTACTGCTCCAACTCGGTTTTACAGTGAAAACTGCAGGAACTTCAAACCGGCACTAGGAAACAGACTGAGAAAGCAGAGAAATAGTGTCTCCTGCATCACGTTCCCTTGGTGCTAGATGAACGAACGTCTCTCCACTTGCTCAGTTCTGAGAGATAAGTGTGTGTGAAAGCAGTCCTTCACCTAGCTCGTTGGGAACACAAAGTTTCTTTTCAGTTGCAAACTCCATTCCATACATGTATATGGGGAAGTACTAGCTCCAACTCGGTTTTATAGTGAAAACTGCAGGAACTTCAAACCGGCACTAGGAAACAGACTGAGAAAGCAGAGAAAAAGTGTCTCCTGCAACCCGTTCCCTTGGTGCTAGATGAACGAACGTCTCTCCACTTACTCAGTTCTGAGAGATAAGTGTGTGTGAAAGCCGTCCTTCACCTAGCTCGTTGGGAACACAAAGTTTCTTTTCAGTTGCAAACTCCATTCCATACATATATATGGGGAGGTACTAGCTCCAACTCGGTTTTACAGTGAAAACTGCAGGAACTTCAAACCGGCACTAGGAAACAGACTGAGAAAGCAGAGAAAAAGTGACTCCTGCAACCCGTTCCCTTGGTGCTAGATGAACGAACGTCTCTCCACTTGCTCAGTTCCGAGAGGTAAGTGTGTGTGAAAGCCGTCCTTCATCTAGCTTGTTGGGAACACAAAGTTTCTTTTCATTTGCAAACTCCATTCCATACATATATATGGGGAGGTACTAGCTCCAACTCGGTTTTACACTGAAAACTGCAGGAACTTCAAACCGGCACTAGGAAACAGACTGAGAAAGCAGAGAAAAAATGTCTCCTGCAACCCGTTTCCTTTGTGTTAGATAAACGAACGTCTCTCCACTTGCTCAGTTCTGAGAGCTAAGTGTGTGTGAAAGCCGTACTTCACCAAGATTGTTGGGAACACAAAGTTTCTTTTCAGTTGCAGACTACATTCCATACATATATATGGGGAGGTACTAGCTCCAACTCGGTTTTACACTGAAATCTGCAGGAACTTCAAACCGGCACTAGGAAACAGACTGAGAAAGCAGAGAAAAAGTGTCTCCTGCAACCCGTTCCCTTGGTGCTATATGAACGAACGTCTCTCCACTTGCTCAGTTCCGAGAGGTAAGTGTGTGTGAAAGCCGTACTTCAGCAAGATTGTTGGGAATACAAAGTTTCTTTTCAGTTGAAACACCATTCCATACATATATATGGGGAGGTACTAGCTCCAACTCGGTTTTACAATGAAATCTGCAGGAACTTCAAACCGGCTCTAGGAAACAGACTGAGAAAGCAGAGAAAAAGTGTCTCCTGCAACCCGTTCCATTGGTGCTAGATGAACGAACGTATCTCCACTTGCTCAGTTCTGAGAGATAAGTGTGTGTGAAAGCTGTCATTCACCTAGCTTGTTGGGAACACAAAGTTTCTTTTAGGTTGCAAACTCCATTCCATACATATATATGGGGAGGTACTAGCTCCAACTCGGTTTTACAGTGAAAACTGCAGGAACTTCAAACCGGCACTAGGAAACAAACTGAGAAAGCAGAGAAAAAGTGTCTCCTGCAACCCGTTCCCTTGGTGTTAGATGAACGAACGTCTCTCCACTTGCTCAGTCCTGGGAGATAAGTGTGTGTGAAAGCCGTCCTTCACCTAGATTGTTGGGAACACAAAGTTTCTTTTCAGTTGCAAACTCCATTCCATACATATATATGTGGAGATACTAGCTCCAACTCGGTTTTACAGTGAAAACTGCAGGAACTTCAAACCGGCACTAGGAAACAGACTGAGAAAGCAGAGAAAAAGTGTCCCCTGCAACCCGATCCCTTGGTGCTAGATGAACGAACGTCTCTGTACATGCTCATTTCTGAGAGATAAGTGTGTGTGAAAGCCGTCCTTCAACTAACTTGTTGGGAACACAAAGTTTCTTGTCAGTTGCAAACTCCATTCCTTACATATATATGGGGAGGTACTAGCTCCAACTCGGTTTTACAGTGAAAACTGCAGGAACTTCAAACCGGCACTAGGAAACAGACTGAGAAAGCAGAGAAAAAGTGCCTCCTGCAACCCGTTCCCTTGGTGCTAGATGAACGAACGTCTCTCCACTTGCTCAGTTCTGAGAGATAAGTGTGTGTGAAAGCCGTCCTTCATTTAGCTTGTTGGGAACACAAAGTTTCTTTTCAGTTGCAAACTCCATTCCATACATATATATGGGGAGGTACAAGCTCCAACTCGGTTTTTCAGTGAAATCTGCAGGAACTTCAAACCGGCACTATGAAACAGACTGAGAAACCAGAGTAAAGTTTCTCCTGCAACCTGTTCCCTTGGTGCTAGATGAACGAACGTCTCTGTACATACTCATTTCTGAGAGATAAGTGTGTGTGAAAGCCGTCCTTCACCTAGCTTGTTGGGAACACAAAGTTCCTTTTCAGTAGCAAATTACATTCCTTGCATGTATATGGGGAGGTACTAGATCCAACTCGGTTTTACAGTGAAAACTGCAGGAACTTCAAACCGTCACTAGGAAACAGACTGAGAAGTCAGAGATATAGTGTCTCCTGTAACCCGTTCCCTTTTTTGCTAGATGAACGAACGTCTCTGTACATGCTAATTTCTGAGAGATAATTGTGTGTGAAAGCCGTCCTTCAACTAGCTTGTTGGGAACACAAAGTTTCTTTTAGGTTGCAAACTCCTTTCCGTACATATATATGGGGAGGTACAAGCTCCAACTCGGTTTTACAGTGAAAACTGCAGGAACTTCAAACCGGCACTAGGAAACAGACTTAGAAAGCAGAGAAAAAGTGTCTCCTGCAACCCGTTCCCTTGGTGCTAGATGAACGAACGTCTCTCCACTTGCTCAGTTCTGAGAGATAAGTGTGTGTGAAAGCCGTCCTTTAATTAGCTTTTTGGGAACAGAAAGTTTTTTTTCAGTTGCAAACTCCATTCCATACATATATATGGGGAGGTACAAGCTCCAACTCGTTTTTTCAGTGAAATCTGCAGGAACTTCAAACCGGCACTAGGAAACAGACTGAGAAAGCAGAGAAAAAGTGTCTCCTGAAACACGTACCATTGGTGCTAGATGAACGAACGTCTCTCCACTTGCTCAGTTCTGAGAGATAAGTGTGTGTGAAAGCCGTCGTTCAATTAGCTTGTTGGGAACAGAAAGTTTCTTTTCAGTTGCAAACTCCATTCCATACATATATATGGGGAGGTACAAGCTCCAACTCGGTTTTTCAGTGAAATCTGCAGGAACTTCAAACCGGCACTAGGAAACAGACTGAGAAACCAGAGTAAAGTTTCCCCTGCAACCTGTTCCCTTGGTGCTAGATGAACGAACGTCTCTGTACATACTCATTTCTGAGAGATAAGTGTGTGTGAAAGCCGTCCTTCACCTAGCTTGTTGGGAACACAAAGTTCCTTTTCAGTAGCAAATTACATTCCATGCATATATATGGGGACGTACTAGATCCAACTCGGTTTTACAGTGAAAACTGCAGGAACTTCAAACCGTCACTAGGAAACAGACTGAGAAGTCAGAGATATAGTGTCTCCTGTAACCCGTTCCCTTTTTTGCTAGATGAACGAACGTCTCTGTACATGCTAATTTCTGAGAGATAATTGTGTGTGAAAGCCGTCCTTCAACTAGCTTGTTGGGAACACAAAGTTTCTTTTAGGTTGCAAACTCCATTCCATACATATATATGGGGAGGTACAAGCTCCAACTCTGTTTTATATTGAAAACTGCAGGAACTTCAAACCGGCACTAGGAAACAGACTGAGAAAGCAGAGAATAAGTGTCTACTGCAACCCGTTCCCTTGGTGCTAGATGAAAGAACGTCTCTCCACTTGCTCAGTTCTGAGAGATAAGTGTGTGTGAAAGCCGTCCTTCATTTAGCTTGTTGGGAACACAAAGTTTCTTTTCAGATGCAAACTCCTTTCCATACAATATATATGGGGAGGTACAAGCTCCAACTCGGTTTTACAGTGAAAACTGCAGGAACTTCAAACCGGCACTAGGAAACAGACTTAGAAAGCAGAGAAAAAGTGTCTCCTGCAACCCGTTCCCTTGGTGCTAGATGAACGAACGTCTCTCCACTTGCTCAGTTCTGAGAGATAAGTGTGTGTGAAAGCCGTCCTTTAATTAGCTTGTTGGGAACAGAAAGTTTCTTTTCAGTTGCAAACTCCATTCCATACATATATATGGGGAGGTACAAGCTCCAACTCGTTTTTTCAGTGAAATCTGCAGGAACTTCAAACCGGCACTAGGAAACAGACTGAGAAACCAGAGTAAAGTTTCTCCTGCAACCCGTTCCCTTGTTGCTAGATGAACGAACGTCTCTGTACATGCTCAGTTCTGAGAGATATGTGTGTGTGAAAGCCGTCCTTCACCTAGCTTGTTGGGAACAAAAAGTTTCTTTTCAGTTGCAAACTCCATTCCATAAATATATATGGGGAGGTTCAAGCTCCAACTCGGTTTTACAGTGAAAACTGCAGGAACTTCAAATCGGCACTAGGAAACAGACTAAGGAAGCAGAGAAAAACTGTCTCGTGAAACCCGTTCCCTTGGTGCTAGATGAACGAATGTCTCTCCACTTGCTCAGTCCTGAGAGATAAGTGTGTGTGAAAGCCGTCCTTCACCTAGCTTGTTGGGAACACAAAGTTTCTTTTCAGTTGCAAACCCAATTCCATACATATATATGGGGAGATACAAGCTCCAACTCGGTTTTACAGTGAAAACTGCAGGAACTTCAAACCGGCACCAGGAAAAAGTCTGAGAAAGCAGAGAAAAAGTGTATCCTGCAACCCGGTCCCTTGGTGCTAGATGAACGAACGTCTATGTACATGCTCATTTCTGAGAGATAATTGTGTGTGAAAGCCGTCCTTCACCTAGCTTGTTGGGATCACAAAGTTTCTTTTCAGTTGCAAACTACTTTCCATACATATATATATGGGGAGGTACTAGCTCCAACTCGGTTTTACAGTGAAAACTGCAGGAACTTCAAACCGGCACTAGGAAACAGATGGAGAATGCAGAGAAAAACTGTCTCCTGCAACCCGTTCCCTTGGTGCTAGATGAACGAACGTTTCTCAACTTGCTCAGTTCTGAGAGATAAGTGTGTGTAAAAGCCGTCCTTCACCTATCTTGTTGGGAACACAAAGTTTCTTTTCATTTGCAAACACCGTTCCATACATATATATGGGGAGGTACTAGCTCCAAATCGGTTTTAAAGTGAAAACTGCAGGAACTTCAAACCGGCACTAGGAAAGAGACTGAGAAAGCAGAGAAAAAGTGTCTCCTGTAACCCGTTCCCTTAGTGCTAGATGAACGAACGTCTCTCCACTTGCTCAGTTCTGAGAGATAAGTGTGTGTGAAAGCCGTGCTTCACCTAGCTTGTTGGGAACACAATGTTTCTTTTCAGTTCCAAACACCATCCCGTACATATATATGGGGAGGTACTAGCTCCAACTCGTTTTTACAATGAAATCTGCAGGAACTTCAAACCGGCACTAGGAAACAGACTGAGAAAGCAGAGAAAAAGTGTCTCCTGCAACGCGTTCCCTTGGTGCTAGATGAACGAACGTCTCTCCACTTGCTCAGTTCCGAGAGGTCAGTGTGTGTGAAAGCCGTCCTTCACCTAGCTTGTTGGGAACACAAAGTTTCTTTTCATTTGCAAACTCCATTCCATACATATATATGGGGAGGTACTAGCTCCAACTCGGTTTTACAATGAACTCTGCAGGAACTTCATAGCGGCACTAGGAAACAGACTGAGAAAGCAGAGAAAAAGTGTCTCCTGCAACCCGTTCCCTTGGTGCTACATGAACGAACGTCTCTCCACTTGCTCAGTTCCGAGAGGTAAGTGTGTGTGAAAGCCGTACTTCACCAAGATTGTTGGGAACACAAAGTTTCTTTTCAGTTGCAAACACCATTCTATACATATATATGGGGAGGTACTAGCTCCAACTCGGTTTTACAATGAAATCTGCAGGAACTTCAAACCGGCACTAGGAAACAGACTGAGAAAGCAGAGAAAGAGTGTCTCCTGCAACCCGTTCCATTGGTGCTAGATGAACGAACGTATCTCCACTTGCTCAGTTCTGAGAGATAAGTGTGTGTGAAAGCTGTCATTCACCTAGCTTGTTGGGAACACAAAGTTTCTTTTCAGTTGCAAACTCCATTCCATACATATATATGGGGAGGTACTAGCTCCAACTCTGTTTTATATTGAAAACTGCAGGAACTTCAAACCGGCACTAGGAAACAGACTGAGAAAGCAGAGAAAAAGTGTCTCCTGCAACCCGTTCCCTTGGTGCTAGATGAACGAACGTCTCTCCACTTGCTCAGTTCTGAGAGATAAGTGTGTGTGAAAGCCGTCCTTTAATTAGCTTGTTGGGAACAGAAAGTTTCTTTTCAGTTGCAAACTCCATTCCATACATATATATGGGGAGGTACAAGCTCCAACTCGGTTTTTCAGTGAAATCTGCAGGAACTTCAAACCGGCACTAGGAAACAGACTGAGAAACCAGAGTAAAGTTTCTCCTGCAACCCGTTCCCTTGGTGCTAGATGAACGAACGTCTCTGTACATGCTCAGTTCTGAGAGATATGTGTGTGTGAAAGCCGTCCTTCACCTAGCTTGTTGGGATCAAAAAGTTTCTTTTCAGTTGCAAACTCCATTCCATAAATATATATGGGGAGGTTCAAGCTCCACCACGGTTTTACAGTGAAAACTGCAGGAACTTCAAACCGGCACTAGGAAACAGACTGAGAAAGCAGAGAAAAAGTGTATCCTGCAACCCGTTCCCTTGTTGCTAGATGAAAGAACGTCTCTGTACATGCTCATTTCTGAGAGATAATTGTGTGTGAAAGCCGTCCTTCACCTAGCTTGTTGGGAACACAAAGTTTCTTTTCAGTTGCAAACTACATTCCATACATATATATATGGGGATGTACAAGCTCCAACTCGGTTTTACAGTGAAAACTGCAGGAAATTCAAACCGGCACTAGGAAACAGATTGAGAAAGCAGAGAAATAGTGTCACCTGCAACCCGTTCCCTAGGTGCTAGATGAACGAACGTTTCTCAACTTGCTCAGTTCTGAGAGATAAGTGTGTGTAAAAGCCGTCCTTCACCTATCTTGTTGGGAACACAAAGTTTCTTTTCATTTGCAAACACCGTTCCATACATATATATGGGGAGGTACTAGCTCCAACTCGGTTTTACAGTGAAAACTGCAGGAACTTCAAACCGGCACTAGGAAAGAGACTGAGAAAGCAGAGAAAAAGTGTCTCCTGCAACCCGTTCCCTTGGTGCTACATGAACGAAAGTCTTTCCACTTGCTCAGTTCTGAGAGATAATTGTGTGTGAAAGCCGTCCTTCACATAGCTTGTTGGGAACACAAAGTTTCTTTTCAGTTGCAAACACCATTCCATACATATATATGGGGAGGTAAAAGCTCCAAATCGTTTTTACAGTGAAAACTGCAGGAACTTCAAAACGGCACTAGGAAACAGACTGAGAAAGCAGAGAAAAAGTGTCTCCTGCAACCCGTTTCCTTGGTGCTAGATGAACGATCGTCTCTCCACTTGCTGAGTTCCGAGAGATAAGTGTGTGTGAAAGCCGTCATTCACCTAGCTTCTTGGGAACACAAAGTTTCTTTTCAGTTGCAAACTCCATTCCATACATATATATGGGGAGGTACTAGCTCCAAATTGGTTTTACAGTGAAAACTGCAGGAACTTCAAACCGGCACTAGGAAACAGACTGAGAAATCAGAGAAAAATTGTCTACTGCAACCCGTTCCCTTGGTGCTAGATGAACGAAGGTCTCTCCACTTGCTCAGTTCTGAGAGTTAAGTGTGTGTGAAAGCCGTCCTTCACCTAGCTTGTTGGGAACACAAAGTTTCTTTTCAGGTGCAAACACCGTTCCATACATATATATGGGGAGGTACTAGCTCCAACTCGGTTTTACAGTGAAAACTGCAGGAACATCACACCGGCACTTGAAAACAGACTGAGAAAGCAGAGAAAAAGTGTCTCCTGCAACCCGTTCCCTTGGTGCTAGATGAACGAACGTCTCTCCACTTGCTCAGTTCTGAGAGATAAGTGTGTGTGAAAGCCGTCCTTCACCTAGCTTGTTGGGAACAGAAAGTTTCTTTTCAGTTGCAAACACCGTTCCATACATATATATGGGGAGGTACAAGCTCCAAATCGGTTTTACAGTGAAAACTGCAGGAACTTCAAACCGGCACTAGGAAACAGACTGAGAAAGCAGAGAAAAAGTGTCTCCTGCAACCCGTTCCCTTGGTGCTAGATGAACGAACGTCTCTCCACTTGCTCAGTTCTGAGAGATAAGTGTGTGTGAAAGCCGTCCTTCAATTAGCTTTTTGGGTACAGAAAGTTTCTTTTCAGTTGCAAACTCCATTCCATACATATATATGGGGAGGTACAAGCTCCAACTCGGTTTTATATTGAAAACTGCAGGAACTTCAAACCGGCACTAGGAAACAGACTGAGAAACCAGAGTAAAGTTTCTCCTGCAACCCGTTCCCTTGGTGCTAGATGAACGAACGTCTCTCTACATGCTCAGTTCTGAGAGATATGTGTGTTTGAAAGCCGTCCTTCACGTAGCTTGTTGGGAACAAAAAGTTTCTTTTCAGTTGCAAACTCCATTCCATAAATATATATGGGTAGGTTCAAGCTCCAACTCGGTTTTACAGTGAAAACTGCAGGAACTTCAAACCGTCACTAGGAAACAGACTGATAAATCAGAGATATAGTGTCTCCTGTAACCCGTTCCCTTGGTGCTAGATGAACGAACGTCTCTGTACATGCTAATTTCTGAGAGATAATTGTGTGTGAAAGCCGTCCTTCACCTAGCTTGTTGGGAACACAAAGTTTCTTTTCAGTTGCAAACTCCATTCCATACATATATATGGGGAGGTACAAGCTCCAACTCTGTTTTATATTGAAAACTGCAGGAACTTCAAACCGGCACTAGGAAACAGACTGAGAAAGCAGAGAATAAGTGTCTCCTGCAACCCGTTCCCTTAGTGCTAGATGAAAGAAAGTCTCTCCACTTGCTCAGTTCTGAGAGATAAGTGTGTGTGAATGCCGTCCTTCATTTAGCTTGTTGGGAACACAAAGTTTCTTTTCAGTTGCAAACTCCTTTCCATACATATATATGGGGAGGTACAAGCTCCAACTCGGTTTTACAGTGAAAACTGCTGGAACTTCAAACCGGCACTAGGAAACAGACTGAGAAAGCAGAGAAAAAGTGTCTCCTGCAACCCGTTCCATTGGTGCTAGATGAACGAACGTCTCTCCACTTGCTCAGTTCTGAGAGATAAGTGTGTGTGAAAGCCGTCCTTAAATTAGCTTGTTGGGAACAGAAAGTTTCTTTTCAGTTGCAAACTCCATTCCATACATATATATGGGGAGATACTAGCTCCAACTCGGTTTTACAGTGAAAACTGCAGGAACTTCAAACCGGCACTAGGAAACAGACTGAGAAAGCAGAGAAAAAGTGTATCCTGCAACCCGTTCCCTTGGTGCAAGATGAACGAACGTCTCTGTACATGCTCATTTCTGAGAGATAATTGTGTGTGAAAGCCGTCCTTCTCCTAGATTGTTGGGAACACAAAGTTTCTTTTCAGTTGCAAACTACATTCCATACATATATATATGGGGAGGTACTAGCTCCAACTCGGTTTTACAGTGAAAACTGCAGGAACTTCAATCCGGCACTAGGAAACAGACTGAGAAAGCAGAGAAAAACTGTCTCGTGAAACCCGTTCCCTTGGTGCTAGATGAACGAAAGTCTCTCCACTTGCTCAGCCCTGAGAGATAAGTGTGTGTGAAAGCCGTCCTTCACCTAGCTTGCTGGGAACACAAAGTTTCTTTTCAGTTGCAAACTCCATTCCATACATATATATGGGGAGATACTAGCTCCAACTCGGTTTTACAGTGAAAACTGCAGGAACTTCAAACCGGCACTAGGAAACAGACTGAGAAAGCAGAGAAAAAGTGTATCCTGCAACCCGTTCCCTTGGTGCTAGATGAACGAACGTCTCTGTACATGCTCATTTCTGAGAGATAAGTGTGTGTGAAAGCAGTCCTTCACCTAGCTTGTTGGGAACACAAAGTTTCTTTTCAGTTGCAAACTACATTCCATACATATATATATGGGGAGGTACTAGCTCCAACTCGGTTTTACAGTGAAAACTGCATTAAATTCAAACCAGCACTAGGAAACAGATTGAGAAAGCAGAGAAATAGTGTCACCTGCAACCCGTTCCCTAGGTGCTAGATGAACGAACGTTTCTCAACTTGCTCAGTTCTGAGAGATAAGTGTGTGTGAAAGCTGTCATTCACCTAGCTTGTTGGGAACACAAAGTTTCTTTTCAGTTGCAAACTCCATTCCATACATATATATGGGGAGGTACATGCTCCAACTCGGTTTTACAGTGAAAACTGCAGGAACTTCAAACCGGCAGTAGGAAACAAACTGAGAAAGCAGAGAAAAAGTGTCTCCTGCAACCCGTTCCCTTGGTGTTAGATGAACGAACGTCTCTCCACTTGCTCAGTCCTGGGAGATAAGTGTGTGTGAAAGCCGTCCTTCACCTAGCTTGTTGGGAACACAAAGTTTCTTTTCAGTTGCAAACTCCATTCCATACATATATATGTGGAGATACTAGATCCAACTCGGTTTTACAGTGAAAACTGCAGGAACTTCAAACCGGCACTAGGAAACAGACTGAGAAAGCAGAGAAAAAGTGTCCCCTGCAACCCGTTCCCTTGGTGCTAGATGAACGAACGTCTCTGTACATGCTCATTTCTGAGAGATAAGTGTGTGTGAAAGCCGTCCTTCACCTAGCTTGTTGGGAACACAAAGTTTCTTGTCAGTTGCAAACTCCATTCCATACATATATATATGGGGAGGTACTAGCTCCAACTCGGTTTTACAGTGAAAACTGCAGGAACTTCAAACCGGCACTAGGAAACAGACTGAGAAAGCAGAGAAAAAGTGACTCCTGTAACCCGTTCCCTTGGTGCTAGATGAACGAACGTCTCTCCACTTGCTCAGTTCCGAGAGGTAAGTGTGTGTGAAAGCCGTCCTTCATCTAGCTTGTTGGGAACACAAAGTTTCTTTTCATTTGCAAACTCCATTCCATACATATATATGGGGAGGTACTAGCTCCAACTCGGTTTTACACTGAAAACTGCAGGAACTTCAAACCGGCACTAGGAAACAGACTGAGAAAGCAGAGAAAAAATGTCTCCTGCAACCCGTTTCCTTTGTGTTAGATAAACGAACGTCTCTCCACTTGCTCAGTTCTGAGAGCTAAGTGTGTGTGAAAGCCGTACTTCACCAAGATTGTTGGGAACACAAAGTTTCTTTTCAGTTGCAGACTACATTCCATACATATATATGGGGAGGTACTAGCTCCAACACGGTTTTACACTGAAATCTGCAGGAACTTCAAACCGGCACTAGGAAACAGACTGAGAAAGCAGAGAAAAAGTGTCTCCTGCAACCCGTTCCCTTGGTGCTATATGAACGAACGTCTCTCCACTTGCTCAGTTCCGAGAGGTAAGTGTGTGTGAAAGCCGTACTTCAGCAAGATTGTTGGGAATACAAAGTTTCTTTTCAGTTGAAACATCATTCCATACATATATATGGGGAGGTACTAGCTCCAACTCGGTTTTACAATGAAATCTGCAGGAACTTCAAACCGGCACTAGGAAACAGACTGAGAAAGCAGAGAAAAAGTGTCTCCTGCAACCCGTTCCATTGGTGCTAGATGAACGAACGTATCTCCACTTGCTCAGTTCTGAGAGATAAGTGTGTGTGAAAGCTGTCATTCACCTAGCTTGTTGGGAACACAAAGTTTCTTTTAGGTTGCAAACTCCATTCCATACATATATATGGGGAGGTACTAGCTCCAACTCGGTTTTACAGTGAAAACTGCAGGAACTTCAAACCGGCACTAGGAAACAAACTGAGAAAGCAGAGAAAAAGTGTCTCCTGCAACCCGTTCCCTTGGTGTTAGATGAACGAACGTCTCTCCACTTGCTCAGTCCTGGGAGATAAGTGTGTGTGAAAGCCGTCCTTCACCTAGATTGTTGGGAACACAAAGTTTCTTTTCAGTTGCAAACTCCATTCCATACATATATATGTGGAGATACTAGCTCCAACTCGGTTTTACAGTGAAAACTGCAGGAACTTCAAACCGGCACTAGGAAACAGACTGAGAAAGCAGAGAAAAAGTGTCCCCTGCAACCCGATCCCTTGGTGCTAGATGAACGAACGTCTCTGTACATGCTCATTTCTGAGAGATAAGTGTGTGTGAAAGCCGTCCTTCAACTAACTTGTTGGGAACACAAAGTTTCTTGTCAGTTGCAAACTCCATTCCTTATATATATATGGGGAGGTACTAGCTCCAACTCGGTTTTACAGTGAAAACTGCAGGAACTTCAAACCGGCACTAGGAAACAGACTGAGAAAGCAGAGAAAAAGTGCCTCCTGCAACCCGTTCCCTTGGTGCTAGATGAACGAACGTCTCTCCACTTGCTCAGTTCTGAGAGATAAGTGTGTGTGAAAGCCGTCCTTCATTTAGCTTGTTGGGAACACAAAGTTTCTTTTCAGTTGCAAACTCCATTCCATACATATATATGGGGAGGTACAAGCTCCAACTCGGTTTTTCAGTGAAATCTGCAGGAACTTCAAACCGGCACTATGAAACAGACTGAGAAACCAGAGTAAATTTTCTCCTGCAACCTGTTCCCTTGGTGCTAGATGAACGAACGTCTCTGTACATACTCATTTCTGAGAGATAAGTGTGTGTGAAAGCCGTCCTTCACCTAGCTTGTTGGGAACACAAAGTTCCTTTTCAGTAGCAAATTACATTCCATGCATGTATATGGGGAGATACTAGATCCAACTCGGTTTTACAGTGAAAACTGCAGGAACTTCAAACCGTCACTAGGAAACAGACTGAGAAGTCAGAGATATAGTGTCTCCTGTAACCCGTTCCCTTTTTTGCTAGATGAACGAACGTCTCTGTACATGCTAATTTCTGAGAGATAATTGTGTGTGAAAGCCGTCCTTCAACTAGCTTGTTGGGAACACAAAGTTTCTTTTAGGTTGCAAACTCCTTTCCGTACATATATATGGGGAGGTACAAGCTCCAACTCGGTTTTACAGTGAAAACTGCAGGAACTTCAAACCGGCACTAGGAAACAGACTTAGAAAGCAGAGAAAAAGTGTCTCCTGCAACCCGTTCCCTTGGTGCTAGATGAACGAACGTCTCTCCACTTGCTCAGTTCTGAGAGATAAGTGTGTGTGAAAGCCGTCCTTTAATTAGCTTGTTGGGAACAGAAAGTTTTTTTTCAGTTGCAAACTCCATTCCATACATATATATGGGGAGGTACAAGCTCCAACTCGTTTTTTCAGTGAAATCTGCAGGAACTTCAAACCGGCACTAGGAAACAGACTGAGAAAGCAGAGAAAAAGTGTCTCCTGAAACACGTACCATTGGTGCTAGATGAACGAACGTCTCTCCACTTGCTCAGTTCTGAGAGATAAGTGTGTGTGAAAGCCGTTGTTCAATTAGCTTGTTGGGAACAGAAAGTTTCTTTTCAGTTGCAAACTCCATTCCATACATATATATGGGGAGGTACAAGCTCCAACTCGGTTTTTCAGTGAAATCTGCAGGAACTTCAAACCGGCACTAGGAAACAGACTGAGAAACCAGAGTAAAGTTTCCCCTGCAACCTGTTCCCTTGGTGCTAGATGAACGAACGTCTCTGTACATACTCATTTCTGAGAGATAAGTGTGTGTGAAAGCCGTCCTTCACCTAGCTTGTTGGGAACACAAAGTTCCTTTTCAGTAGCAAATTACATTCCATGCATATATATGGGGAGGTACTAGATCCAACTCGGTTTTACAGTGAAAACTGCAGGAACTTCAAACCGTCACTAGGAAACAGACTGAGAAGTCAGAGATATAGTGTCTCCTGTAACCCGTTCCCTTTTTTGCTAGATGAACGAACGTCTCTGTACATGCTAATTTCTGAGAGATAATTGTGTGTGAAAGCCGTCCTTCAACTAGCTTGTTGGGAACACAAAGTTTCTTTTAGGTTGCAAACTCCATTCCATACATATATATGGGGAGGTACAAGCTCCAACTCGGTTTTATATTGAAAACTGCAGGAACTTCAAACCGGCACTAGGAAACAGACTGAGAAAGCAGAGAATATGTGTCTACTGCAACCCGTTCCCTTGGTGCTAGATGAAAGAACGTCTCTCCACTTGCTCAGTTCTGAGAGATAAGTGTGTGTGAAAGCCGTCCTTCATTTAGCTTGTTGGGAACACAAAGTTTCTTTTCAGTTGCAAACTCCTTTCCATACAATATATATGGGGAGGTACAAGCTCCAACTCGGTTTTACAGTGAAAACTGCAGGAACTTCAAACCGGCACTAGGAAACAGACTTAGAAAGCAGAGAAAAAGTGTCTCCTGCAACCCGTTCCCTTGGTGCTAGATGAACGAACGTCTCTCCACTTGCTCAGTTCTGAGAGATAAGTGTGTGTGAAAGCCGTCCTTTAATTAGCTTGTTGGGAACAGAAAGTTTCTTTTCAGTTTCAAACTCCATTCCATACATATATATGGGGAGGTACAAGCTCCAACTCGTTTTTTCAGTGAAATCTGCAGGAACTTCAAACCGGCACTAGGAAACAGACTGAGAAACCAGAGTAAAGTTTCTCCTGCAACCCGTTCCCTTGGTGCTAGATGAACGAACGTCTCTGTACATGCTCAGTTCTGAGAGATATGTGAGTGTGAAAGCCGTCCTTCACCTAGCTTGTTGGGAACAAAAAGTTTCTTTTCAGTTGCAAACTCCATTCCATAAATATATATGGGGAGGTTCAAGCTCCAACTCGGTTTTACAGTGAAAACTGCAGGAACTTCAAATCGGCACTAGGAAACAGACTAAGGAAGCAGAGAAATACTGTCTCGTGAAACCCGTTCCCTTGGTGCTAGATGAACGAATGTCTCTCCACTTGCTCAGTCCTGAGAGATAAGTGTGTGTGAAAGCCGTCCTTCACCTAGCTTGTTGGGAACACAAAGTTTCTTTTCAGTTGCAAACCCAATTCCATACATATATATGGGGAGATACAAGCTCCAACTCGGTTTTACAGTGAAAACTGCAGGAACTTCAAACCGGCACCAGGAAAAAGTCTGAGAAAGCAGAGAAAAAGTGTATCCTGCAACCCGGTCCCTTGGTGCTAGATGAACGAACGTCTATGTACATGCTCATTTCTGAGAGATAATTGTGTGTGAAAGCCGTCCTTCACCTAGCTTGTTGGGATCACAAAGTTTCTTTTCAGTTGCAAACTACTTTCCATACATATATATATGGGGAGGTACTAGCTCCAACTCGGTTTTACAGTGAAAACTGCAGGAACTTCAAACCGGCACTAGGAAACAGATGGAGAATGCAGAGAAAAACTGTCTCCTGCAACCCGTTCCCTTGGTGCTAGATGAACGAACGTTTCTCAACTTGCTCAGTTCTGAGAGATAAGTGTGTGTAAAAGCCGTCCTTCACCTATCTTGTTGGGAACACAAAGTTTCTTTTCATTTGCAAACACCGTTCCATACATATATATGGGGAGGTACTAGCTCCAAATCGGTTTTAAAGTGAAAACTGCAGGAACTTCAAACCGGCACTAGGAAAGAGACTGAGAAAGCAGAGAAAAAGTGTCTCCTGTAACCCGTTCCCTTAGTGCTAGATGAACGAACGTCTCTCCACTTGCTCAGTTCTGAGAGATAAGTGTGTGTGAAAGCCGTGCTTCACCTAGCTTGTTGGGAACACAATGTTTCTTTTCAGTTCCAAACACCATCCCGTACCTATATATGGGGAGGTACTAGCTCCAACTCGTTTTTACAATGAAATCTGCAGGAACTTCAAACCGGCACTAGGAAACAGACTGAGAAAGCAGAGAAAAAGTGTCTCCTGCAACGCGTTCCCTTGGTGCTAGATGAACGAACGTCTCTCCACTTGCTCAGTTCCGAGAGGTAAGTGTGTGTGAAAGCCGTCCTTCACCTAGCTTGTTGGGAACACAAAGTTTCTTTTCATTTGCAAACTCCATTCCATACATATATATGGGGAGGTACTAGCTCCAACTCGGTTTTACAATGAACTCTGCAGGAACTTCATAGCGGCACTAGGAAACAGACTGAGAAAGCAGAGAAAAAGTGTCTCCTGCAACCCGTTCCCTTGGTGCTACATGAACGAACGTCTCTCCACTTGCTCAGTTCCGAGAGGTAAGTGTGTGTGAAAGCCGTACTTCACCAAGATTGTTGGGAACACAAAGTTTCTTTTCAGTTGCAAACACCATTCTATACATATATATGGGGAGGTACTAGCTCCAACTCGGTTTTACAATGAAATCTGCAGGAACTTCAAACCGGCACTAGGAAACAGACTGAGAAAGCAGAGAAAGAGTGTCTCCTGCAACCCGTTCCATTGGTGCTAGATGAACGAACGTATCTCCACTTGCTCAGTTCTGAGAGATAAGTGTGTGTGAAAGCTGTCATTCACCTAGCTTGTTGGGAACACAAAGTTTCTTTTCAGTTGCAAACTCCATTCCATACATATATATGGGGAGGTACTAGCTCCAACTCTGTTTTATATTGAAAACTGCAGGAACTTCAAACCGGCACTAGGAAACAGACTGAGAAAGCAGAGAAAAAGTGTCTCCTGCAACCCGTTCCCTTGGTGCTAGATGAACGAACGTCTCTCCACTTGCTCAGTTCTGAGAGATAAGTGTGTGTGAAAGCCGTCCTTTAATTAGCTTGTTGGGAACAGAAAGTTTCTTTTCAGTTGCAAACTCCATTCCATACATATATATGGGGAGGTACAAGCTCCAACTCGGTTTTTCAGTGAAATCTGCAGGAACTTCAAACCGGCACTAGGAAACAGACTGAGAAACCAGAGTAAAGTTTCTCCTGCAACCCGTTCCCTTGGTGCTAGATGAACGAACGTCTCTGTACATGCTCAGTTCTGAGAGATATGTGTGTGTGAAAGCCGTCCTTCACCTAGCTTGTTGGGATCAAAAAGTTTCTTTTCAGTTGCAAACTCCATTCCATAAATATATATGGGGAGGTTCAAGCTCCACCACGGTTTTACAGTGAAAACTGCAGGAACTTCAAACCGGCACTAGGAAACAGACTGAGAAAGCAGAGAAAAAGTGTATCCTGCAACCCGTTCCCTTGGTGCTAGATGAAAGAACGTCTCTGTACATGCTCATTTCTGAGAGATAATTGTGTGTGAAAGCCGTCCTTCACCTAGCTTGTTGGGAACACAAAGTTTCTTTTCAGTTGCAAACTACATTCCATACATATATATATGGGGAGGTACAAGCTCCAACTCGGTTTTACAGTGAAAACTGCAGGAAATTCAAACCGGCACTAGGAAACAGATTGAGAAAGCAGAGAAATAGTGTCACCTGCAACCCGTTCCCTAGGTGCTAGATGAACGAACGTTTCTCAACTTGCTCAGTTCTGAGAGATAAGTGTGTGTAAAAGCCGTCCTTCACCTATCTTGTTGGGAACACAAAGTTTCTTTTCATTTGCAAACACCGTTCCATACATATATATGGGGAGGTACTAGCTCCAACTCGGTTTTACAGTGAAAACTGCAGGAACTTCAAACCGGCACTAGGAAAGAGACTGAGAAAGCAGAGAAAAAGTGTCTCCTGTAACCCGTTCCCTTAGTGCTAGATGAACGAACGTCTCTCCACTTGCTCAGTTCTGAGAGATAAGTGTGTGTGAAAGCCGTGCTTCACCTAGCTTGTTGGGAACACAATGTTTCTTTTCAGTTCCAAACACCATCCCGTACATATATATGGGGAGGTACTAGCTCCAACACGTTTTTACAATGAAATCTGCAGGAACTTCAAACCGGCACTAGGAAACAGACTGAGAAAGCAGAGAAAAAGTGTCTCCTGCAACGCGTTCCCTTGGTGCTAGATGAACGAACGTCTCTCCACTTGCTCAGTTCCGAGAGGTAAGTGTGTGTGAAAGCCGTCCTTCATCTAGCTTGTTGGGAACACAAAGTTTCTTTTCATTTGCAAACTCCATTCCATACATATATATGGGGAGGTACTAGCTCCAACTCGGTTTTACAATGAACTCTGCAGGAACTTCATAGCGGCACTAGGAAACAGACTGAGAAAGCAGAGAAAGAGTGTCTCCTGCAACCCGTTCCATTGGTGCTAGATGAACGAACGTATCTCCACTTGCTCAGTTCTGAGAGATAAGTGTGTGTGAAAGCTGTCATTCACCTAGCTTGTTGGGAACACAAAGTTTCTTTTCAGTTGCAAACTCCATTCCATACATATATATGGGGAGGTACTAGCTCCAACTCTGTTTTATATTGAAAACTGCAGGAACTTCAAACCGGCACTAGGAAACAGACTGAGAAAGCAGAGAATAAGTGTCTACTGCAACCCGTTCCCTTGGTGCTAGATGAAAGAACGTCTCTCCACTTGCTCAGTTCTGAGAGATAAGTGTGTGTGAAAGCCGTCCTTCATTTAGCTTGTTGGGAACACAAAGTTTCTTTTCAGTTGGAAACTCCTTTCCATACATATATATGGGGAGGTACAAGCTCCAACTCGGTTTTACAGTGAAAACTGCAGGAACTTCAAACCGGCACTAGGAAACAGACTGAGAAAGCAGAGAAAAAGTGTCTCCTGCAACCCGTTCCCTTGGTGCTAGATGAACGAACGTCTCTCCACTTGCTCAGTTCTGAGAGATAAGTGTGTGTGAAAGCCGTCCTTTAATTAGCTTGTTGGGAACAGAAAGTTTCTTTTCAGTTGCAAACTCCATTCCATACATATATATGGGGAGGTACAAGCTCCAACTCTGTTTTTCAGTGAAATCTGCAGGAACTTCAAACCGGCACTAGGAAACAGACTGAGAAACCAGAGTAAAGTTTCTCCTGCAACCCGTTCCCTTGGTGCTAGATGAACGAACGTCTCTGTACATGCTCAGTTCTGAGAGATATGTGTGTGTGAAAGCCGTCCTTCACCTAGCTTGTTGGGATCAAAAAGTTTCTTTTCAGTTGCAAACTCCATTCCATAAATATATATGGGGAGGTTCAAGCTCCACCACGGTTTTACAGTGAAAACTGCAGGAACTTCAAACCGGCACTAGGAAACAGACTGAGAAAGCAGAGAAAAACTGTCTCGTGAAACCCGTTCCCTTGGTGCTAGATGAACGAAAGTCTCTCCACTTGCTCAGCCCTGAGAGATAAGTGTGTGTGAAAGCCGTCCTTCACCTAGCTTGTTGGGAACACAAAGTTTCTTTTCAGTTGCAAACTCCATTCCATACATATATATGGGGAGATACTAGCTCCAACTCGGTTTTACAGTGAAAACTGCAGGAACTTCAAACCGGCACTAGGAAACAAACTGAGAAAGCAGAGAAAAAGTGTCTCCTGCAACCCGTTCCCTTGGTGCTAGATGAACGAACGTCTCTGTACATGCTCATTTCTGAGAGATAATTGTGTGTGAAAGCCGTCCTTCACCTAGCTTGTTGGGAACACAAAGTTTCTTTTCAGTTGCAAACTACATTCCATACATATATATATGGGGAGGTACAAGCTCCAACTCGGTTTTACAGTGAAAACTGCAGGAAATTCAAACCGGCACTAGGAAACAGATTGAGAAAGCAGAGAAATAGTGTCACCTGCAACCCGTTCCCTAGGTGCTAGATGAACGAACGTTTCTCAACTTGCTCAGTTCTGAGAGATAAGTGTGTGTGAAAGCTGTCATTCACCTAGCTTGTTGGGAACACAAAGTTTCTTTTCAGTTGCAAACTCCATTCCATACATATATATGGGGAGGTATTAGCTCCAACTCGGTTTTACAGTGAAAACTGCAGGAACTTCAAACCGGCATTAGGAAACAAACTGAGAAAGCAGAGAAAAAGTGTCTCCTGCAACCCGTTCCCTTGGTGTTAGATGAACGAACGTCTCTCCACTTGCTCAGTCCTGGGAGATAAGTGTGTGTGAAAGCCGTCCTTCACCTAGCTTGTTGGGAACACAAAGTTTCTTTTCAGTTGCAAACTCCATTCCATACATATATATGTGGAGATACTAGCTCCAACTCTGTTTTACAGTGAAAACTGCAGGAATTTCAAACCGGCACTAGGAAACAGACTGAGAAAGCAGAGAAAAAGTGTCCCCTGCAACCCGTTCCCTTGGTGCTAGATGAACGAACGTCTCTGTACATGCTCATTTCTGAGAGATAAGTGTGTGTGAAAGCCGTCCTTCACCTAGCTTGTTTGGAACACAAAGTTTCTTGTCAGTTGCAAACTCCATTCCATACATATATATATGGGGAGGTACTAGCTCCAACTCGGTTTTACAGTGAAAACTGCAGGAACTTCAAACCGGCACTAGGAAACAGACTGAGAAAGCAGAGAAAAAGTGTCTCCTGCAACCCGTTCCCTTGGTGCTAGATGAACGAACGTCTCTCCACTTGCTCAGTTCCGAGAGGTAAGTGTGTGTGAAAGCCGTCCTTCATCTAGCTTGTTGGGAACACAAAGTTTCTTTTCATTTGCAAACTCCATTCCATACATATATATGGGGAGGTACTAGCTCCAACTCGGTTTTACACTGAAAACTGCAGGAACTTCAAACCGGCACTAGGAAACAGACTGAGAAAGCAGAGAAAAAATGTCTCCTGCAACCCGTTTCCTTTGTGTTAGATGAACGAACGTCTCTCCACTTGCTCAGTTCTGCGAGCTAAGTGTGTGTGAAATCCGTACTTCACCAAGATTGTTGGGAACACAAAGTTTCTTTTCAGTTGCAGACTACATTCCATACATATATATGGGGAGGTACTAGCTCCAACTCGGTTTTACAATGAAATCTGCAGGAACTTCAAACCGGCACTAGGAAACAGACTGAGAAAGCAGAGAAAAAGTGTCTCCTGCAACCCGTTCCCTTGGTGCTATATAAACGAACGTCTCTCCACTTGCTCAGTTCCGAGAGGTAAGTGTGTGTGAAAGCCGAACTTCACCAAGATTGTTGGGAACACAAAGTTTCTTTTCAGTTGAAACACCATTCCATACAAATATATGGGGAGGTACTAGCTCCAACTCGGTTTTACAATGAAATCTGCAGGAACTTCAAACCGGCACTAGGAAACAGACTGAGAAAGCAGAGAAAAAGTGTCTCCTGCAACCCGTTCCATTGGTGCTAGATGAACGAAAGTATCTCCACTTGCTCAGTTCTGAGAGATAAGTGTGTGTGAAAGCTGTCATTCACCTAGCTTGTTGGGAACACAAAGTTTCTTTTAGGTTGCAAACTACATTCCATACATATATATGGGGAGGTACTAGCTCCAACTCGGTTTTACAGTGAAAACTGCAGGAACTTCAAACCGGCACTAGGAAACAAACTGAGAAAGCAGAGAAAAAGTGTCTCCTGCAACCCGTTCCCTTGGTGTTAGATGAACGAACGTCTCTCCACTTGCTCAGTCCTGGGAGATAAGTGTGTGTGAAAGCCGTCCTTCACCTAGCTTGTTGGGAACACAAAGTTTCTTTTCAGTTGCAAACTCCATTCCATACATATATATGTGGAGATACTAGCTCCAACTCGGTTTTGCAGTGAAAACTGCAGGAACTTCAAACCGGCACTAGGAAACAGACTGAGAAAGAAGAGAAAAAGTGTCCCCTGCAACCCGTTCCCTTGGTGCTAGATGAACGAACGTCTCTGTACATGCTCATTTCTGAGAGATAAGTGTGTGTGAAAGCCGTACTTCACTTAGCTTCTTGGGAACACAAAGTTTCTTTTCAGTTGCAAACTCCATTCCATACATATATATGGGGAGGTACAAGCTCCAAATCGGTTTTACAGTGAAAACTGCAGGAACTTCAAACCGGCACTAGGAAACAGACTGAGAAAGCAGAGAAAAATTATCTACTGCAACCCGTTCCCTTGGTGCTAGATGAACGAACGTCTCTCCACTTGCTCAGTTCTGAGAGTTAAGTGTGTGTGAAAGCCGTCCTTCACCTAGCTTGTTGGGAACACAAAGTTTCTTTTCAGTTGCAAACACCGTTCCATACATATATATGGGGAGGTACAAGCTCCATCTCGTTTTTACAGTGAAAACTGCAGGAACTTCAAACCGGCACTAGGAAACAGACTGAGAAAGCAGAGAAAAAGTGTCTCCTGGAACCCGTACCCTTGGTGCTAGATGAACGAACGTCTCTCCACTTGCTCAGTTCTGAGAGATAAGTGTGTGTGAAAGCCGTCCTTCAATTAGCTTGTTGGGAACAGAAAGTTTCTTTTCAGTTGCAAACTCTATTCCATACATATATATGGGGAGGTACAATCTCCAACTCGGTTTTTCAGTGAAATCTGCAGGAACTTCCAAACGGCACTAGGAAACAGACTGAGAAACCAGAGTAAAGTTTCTCCTGCAACCCGTTCCCTTGGTGCTAGATGAACGAACGTCTCTGTACATGCTCAGTTCTGAGAGATATGTGTGTGTGAAAGCCGTCCTTCACCTAGCTTGTTGGGGACACAAAGTTTCTTTTCAGTTGCAAACTCCATTCCATAAATATATATGGGGAGGTTCAAGCTCCAACTCGGTTTTACAGTGAAAACTGCAGGAACTTCAAACCGGGACTAGGAAATAGACTGAGAAAGCAGAGAAAAACTGTCTCGTGAAACCCGTTCCCTTGGTGCTAGATGAACGAAAGTCTCTCCACTTGCTCAGTCCTGAGTGATAAGTGTGTGTGAAAGCCGTCCTTCCCCTAGCTTGTTGGGAACACAAAGTTTCTTTTCAGTTGCAAACACCGTTCCATACATATATATGGGGAGGTACTAGCTCCAACTCGGTTTTACAGTGAAAACTGCAGGAACTTCACACCGGCACTTGGAAACAGACTGAGAAAGCAGAGAAATAGTGTCTCCTGCAACCCGTTCCCCAGGTGCTAGATAAACGAACGTTTCTCAACTTGCTCAGTTCTGAGGGATAAGTGTGTGTAAAAGCCGTCCTTCACCTAGCTTGTTGGGAACGCAAAGTTTGTTTTCATTTACAAACACCGTTCCATACATATATATGGGGAGGTACTAGCTCCAAATCCGTTTTAAAGTGAAAACTGCAGGAACTTCAAACCGGCACTTGGAAAGAGACTGAGAAAGCAGAGAAAAAGTGTCTCCTGTAACCCGTTCACTTAGTGCTAGATGAACGAACGTCTCTCCACTTGCTCAGTTCCGAGTGGTAACTGTGTGTGAAAGCCGTCCTTCATCTAGCTTGTTGGGAACACAAAGTTTCTTTTCATTTGCAAACTCCATTCCATACATATATATGGGGAGGTACTAGCTCCAAATCGGTTTTACAATGAAATCTGCAGGAACTTCAAACCGGCACTAGGAAACAGACTGAGAAAGCAGAGAAAAAGTGTCTCCTGCAACGCGTTCCATTGGTGCTAGATGAACGAACGTATCTCCACTTGCTCAGTTCTGAGAGATAAGTGTGTGTGAAAGCTGTCATTCACCTAGGTTGTTGGGAACACAAAGTTTCTTTTCAGTTGCAAACTCCATTCCATACATATATATGTGGAGATACTAGCTCCAACTCTGTTTGACAGTGAAAACAGCAGGAACTTCAAACCGGCACTAGGAAACAGACTGAGAAAGCAGAGAAAAAGTGTCCCCTGCAACCCGTTCCCTTGGTGCTAGATGAACGAACGTCTCTGTACATGCTCATTTCTGAGAGATATGTGTGTGTGAAAGCCGTCCTTCACCTAGCTTGTTGGGAACACAAAGTTTCTTTTCAGTTGCAAACTCCTTTCCATAAATATATATGGGGAGGTACAAGCTCCAACTCGGTTTTACAGTGAAAACTGCAAGAACTTCAAACCGGCACTAGGAAACAGACTGAGAAAGCAGAGAAAAAGTGTCTCCTGCAACCCGTTCCCTTGGTGCTAGATGAACGAACGTCTCTCCACTTGCTCAGTTCTGAGAGATAAGTGTGTGTGAAAGCCGTCCTTCATTTAGCTTGTTGGGAACACAACTTTTCTTTTCAGTTGCAAAATCCTTTCCATACATATATATGGGGAGGTACAAGCTCCAACTCGGTTTTACAGTGAAAACTGCAGGAACTTCAAACCGGCACTAGGAAACAGACTGAGAAAGCAGAGAAAAAGTGTCTCCTGAAACACGTACCATTGGTGCTAGATGAACGAACGTCTCTCCACTTGCTCAGGTCTGAGAGATAAGTGTGTGTGAAAGCCGTCGTTCAATTAGCTTGTTGGGAACAGAAAGTTTCTTTTCAGTTGCAAACTCCATTCCATACATATATATGGGGAGGTACAAGCTCCAACTCGGTTTTTCAGTGAAATCTGCAGGAACTTCAAACCGGCACTAGGAAACAGACTGAGAAACCAGAGTAAAGTTTCTCCTGCAACCCGTTCCCTTGGTGCTAGATGAACGAACGTCTCTGTACATACTCATTTCTGAGAGATAAGTGTGTGTGAAAGCCGTCCTTCACCTAGCTTGTTGGGAACACAAAGTTCCTTTTCAGTATCAAATTACATTCCATGCATATATATGGGGAGGTACTAGATCCAACTCGGTTTTACAGTGAAAACTGCAGGAAATTCAAACCGGCACTAGGAAACAGACTGAGAAATCAGAGATATAGTGTCTCCTGTAACCCGTTCCCTTTTTTGCTAGATGAACGAACGTCTCTGTACATGCTAATTTCTGAGAGATAATTGTGTGTGAAAGCCGTCCTTCAACTAGCTTGTTGGGAACACAAAGTTTCTTTTAGGTTGCAAACTCCATTCCATACATATATATGGGGAGGTACAAGCTCCAACTCTGTTTTATATTGAAAACTGCAGGAACTTCAAACCGGCACTAGGAAACAGACTGAGAAAGCAGAGAATAAGTGTCTACTGCAACCCGTTCCCTTGGTGCTAGATGAAAGAACGTCTCTCCACTTGCTCAGTTCTGAGAGATAAGTGTGTGTGAAAGCCGTCCTTCATTTAGCTTGTTGGGAACACAAACTTTCTTTTCAGTTGCAAACTCCTTTCCATACATATATATGGGGAGGTACAAGCTCCAACTCGGTTTTACAGTGAAAACTGCAGGAACTTCAAACCGCCACTAGGAAACAGACTTAGAAAGCAGAGAAAAAGTGTCTCCTGCAACCCGTTCCCTTGGTGCTAGATGAACGACCGTCTCTCCACTTGCTCAGTTCTGAGAGATAAGTGTGTGTGAAAGCCGTCCTTTAATTAGCTTGTTGGGAACAGAAAGTTTCTTTTCAGTTGCAAACTCCATTCCATACATATATATGGGGAGGTACAAGCTCCAACTCGTTTTTTCAGTGAAATCTGCAGGAACTTCAAAACGGCACTAGGAAACAGACTGAGAAACCAGAGTAAAGTTTCTCCTGCAACCCGTTCCTTTGGTGCTAGATGAACGAACGTCTCTGTACATGCTCAGTTCTGAGAGATATGTGTGTGTGAAAGCCGTCCTTCACCTAGCTTGTTGGGAACAAAAAGTTTCTTTTCAGTTGCCAACTCCATTCCATAAATATATATGGGGAGGTTCAAGCTCCAACTCGGTTTTACAGTGAAAACTGCAGGAACTTCAAACCGGCACTAGGAAACAGACTAAGGAAGCATAGAAAAACTGTCTCGTGAAACCCGTTCCCTTGGTGCTAGATGAACGAAAGTCTCTCCACTTGCTCAGTCCTGAGAGATAAGTGTGTGTGAAAGCCGTCCTTCACCTAGCTTGTTGGGAACACAAAGTTTCTTTTCATTTGCAAACACCGTTCCATACATATATATGGGGAGGTACTAGCTCCAAATCGGTTTTAAAGTGAAAACTGCAGGAACTTCAAACCGGCAATAGGAAAGAGAGTAAGAAAGCAGAGAAAAAGTGTCTCCTGTAACCCGTTCCCTTAGTGCTAGATGAACGAACGTCTCTCCACTTGCTCAGTTCTAGAGATAAGTGTGTGTGTAAGCCGTGCTTCACCTAGCTTGTTGGGAACACAATGTTTCTTTTCAGTTGCAAACACCATCCCGTACATATATATGGGGAGGTACTGGCTCCAACTCGTTTTTACAATGAAATCTGCAGGAACTTCAAACCGGCACTAGGAAACAGACTGAGAAAGCAGAGAAAAAGTGTCTCCTGCAACGCGTTCCCTTGGTGCTAGATGAACGAACGTCTCTCCACTTGCTCAGTTCCGAGAGGTAAGTGTATGTGAAAGCCGTCCTTCATCTAGCTTGTTGGGAACACAAAGTTTCTTTTCATTTGCAAACTCCATTCCATACATATATATGGGGAGGTACTAGCTCCAACTCGGTTTTACAATGAACTCTGCAGGAACTTCATAGCGGCACTAGGAAACAGACTGAGAAAGCAGAGAAAAAGTGTCTCCTGCAACCCGTTCCCTTGGTGCTACATGAACGAACGTCTCTCCACTTGCTCAGTTCCGAGAGGTAAGTGTGTGTGAAAGCCGTACTTCACCAAGATTGTTGGGAACACAAAGTTTCTTTTCAGTTGCAAACACCATTCCATACATATATATGGGGAGGTACTAGCTCCAACTCGGTTTTACAATGAAATCTGCAGGAACTTCAAACCGGCACTAGGAAACAGACTGAGAAAGCAGAGAAAGAGTGTCTCCTGCAACCCGTTCCATTGGTGCTAGATGAAAGAACGTCTCTCCACTTGCTCAGTTCTGAGAGATAAGTGTGTGTGAAAGCCGTCCTTCATTTAGCTTGTTGGGAACACAAAGTTTCTTTTCAGTTGCAAACTCCTTTCCATACATATATATGGGGAGGTACAAGCTCCAACACGGTTTTACAGTGAAAACTGCAGGAACTTCAAACCGGCACTAGGAAACAGACTTAGAAAGCAGAGAAAAAGTGTCTCCTGCAACCCGTTCCCTTAGTGCTAGATGAACGAACGTCTCTCCACTTGCTCAGTTCTGAGAGATAAGTGTGTGTGAAACCCGTCCTTTAATTAGCTTGTTGGGAACAGAAAGTTTCTTTTCAGTTGCAAACTCCATTCCATACATATATATGGGGAGGTACAAGCTCCAACTCGTTTTTTCTGTGAAATCTGCAGGAACTTCAAACCGGCACTAGGAAACAGACTGAGAAACCAGAGTAAAGTTTCTCCTGCAACCAGTTCCCTTGGTGCTAGATGAACGAACGTCTCTGTACATGCTCAGTTCTGAGAGATAAGTGTGTGTAAAAGCCGTCCTTCACCTATCTTGTTGGGAACACAAAGTTTCTTTTCATTTGCAAACACCGTTCCATACATATATATGGGGAGGTACTAGCTCCAAATCGGTTTTAAAGTGAAAACTGCAGGAACTTCAAACCGGCACTAGGAAACAGACTGAGAAAGCAGAGAAAAAGTGTCTCCTGTAACCCGTTCCCTTAGTGCTAGATGAACGAACGTCTCTCCACTTGCTCAGTTCTGAGAGATAAGTGTGTGTGAAAGCCGTGCTTCACCTAGCTTGTTGGGAACACAATGTTTCTTTTCAGTTCCAAACACCATCCCGTACATATATATGGGGAGGTACTGGCTCCAACTCGTTTTTACAATGAAATCTGCAGGAACTTCAAACCGGCACTAGGAAACAGACTGAGAAAGCAGAGAAAAAGTGTCTCCTGCAACGCGTTCCCTTGGTGCTAGATGAACGAACGTCTCTCCACTTGCTCAGTTCCGAGAGGTAAGTGTGTGTGAAAGCCGTCCTTCATCTAGCTTGTTGGGAACACAAAGTTTCTTTTCATTTGCAAACTCCATTCCATACATAAATATGGGGAGGTACTAGCTCCAACTCGGTTTTACAATGAACTCTGCAGGAACTTCATAGCGGCACTAGGAAACAGACTGATAAACCAGAGTAAAGTTTCTCCTGCAACCCGTTCCCTTGGTGCTAGATGAACGAACGTCTCTGTACATACTCATTTCTGAGAGATAAGTGTGTGTGAAAGCCGTCCTTCACCTAGCTTGTTGGGAACACAAAGTTCCTTTTCAGTATCAAATTACATTCCATGCATATATATGGGGAGGTACTAGATCCAACTCGGTTTTACAGTGAAAACTGCAGGAACTTCAAACCGGCACTAGGAAACAGACTGAGAAATCAGAGATATAGTGTCTCCTGTAACCCGTTCCCTTTTTTGCTAGATGAACGAACGTCTCTGTACATGCTAATTTCTGAGAGATAATTGTGTGTGAAAGCCGTCCTTCAACTAGCTTGTTGGGAACACAAAGTTTCTTTTAGGTTGCAAACTCCATTCCATACATATATATGGGGAGGTACAAGCTCCAACTCTGTTTTATATTGAAAACTGCAGGAACTTCAAACCGGCACTAGGAAACAGACTGAGAAAGCAGAGAATAAGTGTCTACTGCAACCCGTTCCCTTGGTGCTAGATGAAAGAACGTCTCTCCACTTGCTCAGTTCTGAGAGATAAGTGTGTGTGAAAGCCGTCCTTCATTTAGCTTGTTGGGAACACAAAGTTTCTTTTCAGTTGCAAACTCCTTTCCATACATATATATGGGGAGGTACAAGCTCCAACTCGGTTTTACAGTGAAAACTGCAGGAACTTCAAACCGGCACTAGGAAACAGACTTAGAAAGCAGAGAAAAAGTGTCTCCTGCAACCCGTTCCCTTGGTGCTAGATGAACGACCGTCTCTCCACTTGCTCAGTTCTGAGAGATAAGTGTGTGTGAAAGCCGTCCTTTAATTAGCTTGTTGGGAACAGAAAGTTTCTTTTCAGTTGCAAACTCCATTCCATACATATATATGGGGAGGTACAAGCTCCAACTCGTTTTTTCAGTGAAATCTGCAGGAACTTCAAACCGGCACTAGGAAACAGACTGAGAAACCAGAGTAAAGTTTCTCCTGCAACCCGTTCCTTTGGTGCTAGATGAACGAACGTCTCTGTACATGCTCAGTTCTGAGAGATATGTGTGTGTGAAAGCCGTCCTTCACCTAGCTTGTTGGGAACAAAAAGTTTCTTTTCAGTTGCCAACTCCATTCCATAAATATATATGGGGAGGTTCAAGCTCCAACTCGGTTTTACAGTGAAAACTGCAGGAACTTCAAACCGGCACTAGGAAACAGACTAAGGAAGCAGAGAAAAACTGTCTCGTAAAACCCGTTCCCTTGGTGCTAGATGAACGAAAGTCTCTCCACTTGCTCAGTCCTGAGAGATAAGTGTGTGTGAAAGCCGTCCTTCACCTAGCTTGTTGGGAACAAAAAGTTTCTTTTCAGTTGCAAACTCCATTCCATACATATATATGGGCAGATACAAGCTCCAACTCGGTTTTACAGTGAAAACTGCAGGAACTTCAAACCGGCACTAGGAAACAGTCTGAGAAAGCAGAGAAAAAGTGTATCCTGCAACCCGTTCCCTTCGTGCTAGATGAACGAACGTCTCTGTACATGCTCATTTCTGAGAGATAATTGTGTATGAAAGCCGTCCTTCACCTAGCTTGTTGGGATCACAAAGTTTCTTTTCAGTTGCAAACTACATTCCATACATATATATATGGGGAGGTACTAGCTCCAACTCGGTTTTACAGTGAAAACTGCAGGAACTTCAAACCGGCACTAGGAAACAGATGGAGAATGCACAGAAAAACTGTCTCCTGCAACCCGTTCCCTTGGTGCTAGATGAACGAACGTTTCTCAACTTGCTCAGTTCTGAGAGATAAGTGTGTGTAAAAGCCGTCCTTCACCTATCTTGTTGGGAACACAAAGATTCTTTTCATTTGCAAACACCGTTCCATACATATATATGGGGAGGTACTAGCTCCAAATCGGTTTTAAAGTGAAAACTGCAGGAACTTCAAACCGGCACTAGGAAAGAGACTGAGAAAGCAGAGAAAAAGTGTCTCCTGTAACCCGTTCCCTTAGTGCTAGATGAACGAACGTCTCTCCACTTGCTCAGTTCTGAGAGATAAGTGTGTGTGAAAGCCGTGCTTCACCTAGCTTGTTGGGAACACAATGTTTCTTTTCAGTTCCAAACACCATCCCGTACATATATATGGGGAGGTACTAGCTCCAACTCGTTTTTACAATGAAATCTGCAGGAACTTCAAACCGGCACTAGGAAACAGACTGAGAAAGCAGAGAAAAAGTGTCTCCTGCAACGCGTTCCCTTGGTGCTAGATGAACGAACGTCTCTCCACTTGCTCAGTTCTGAGAGGTAAGTGTGTGTGAAAGCCGTCCTTCATCTAGCTTGTTGGGAACACAAAGTTTCTTTTCATTTGCAAACTCCATTCCATACATATATATGGGGAGGTACTAGCTCCAACTCGGTTTTACTATGAACTCTGCAGGAACTTCATAGCGGCACTAGGAAACAGACTGAGAAAGCAGAGAAAAAGTGTCTCCTGCAACCCGTTCCCTTGGTGCTACATGAACGAACGTCTCTCCACTTGCTCAGTTCCGAGAGGTAAGTGTGTGTGAAAGCCGTACTTCACCAAGATTGTTGGGAACACAAAGTTTCTTTTCAGTTGCAAACACCATTCCATACATATATATGGGGAGGTACTAGCTCCAACTCGGTTTTACAATGAAATCTGCAGGAACTTCAAACCGGCACTAGGAAACAGACTGAGAAAGCAGAGAAAGAGTGTCTCCTGCAACCCGTTCCATTGGTGCTAGATGAACGAACGTATCTCCACTTGCTCAGTTCTGAGAGATAAGTGTGTGTGAAAGCTGTCATTCACCTAGCTTGTTGGGAACACAAAGTTTCTTTTCAGTTGCAAACTCCATTCCATACATATATATGGGGAGGTACTAGCTCCAACTCGGTTTTACAGTGAAAACTGCAGGAACTTCAAACCGGCACTAGGAATCAAACTGAGAAAGCAGAGAAAAAGTGTCTCCTGCAACCCGTTCCCTTGGTGTTAGATGAACGAACGTCTCTCCACTTGCTCAGTCCTGGGAGATAAGTGTGTGTGAAAGCCGTCCTTCACCTAGCTTGTTGGGAACACAAAGTTTCTTTTCGGTTGCAAACTCCATTCCATACATATATATGTGGAGATACTAGCTCCAACTCGGTTTTACAGTGAAAACTGCAGGAACTTCAAACCGGCACTAGGAAACAGACTGAGAAAGCAGAGAAAAAGTGTCTCCTGCAACCCGTTCCCTTGGTGCTAGATGAACGAACGTCTCTCCACTTGCTCAGTTCTGAGAGATAAGTGTGTGTGAAAGCCGTCCTTCACCTAGCTTGTTGGGAACACAAAGTTCCTTTTCAGTTGCAAACTCCATTCCATACATATATATGGGGAGGTACTAGCTCCAACTCGGTTTTACAGTGAAAACTGCAGGAACTTCAAAACGGCACTAGGAAACAATCTGAGAAAACAGAGAAAAAGTCTCTCCTGCAACCCGTTCCCTTGGTGATAGATGAACGAACGTCTCTCCACTTGCTCAGTTCTGAGTGATAAGTGTGTGTGAAAGCCGTACTTCACTTTGCTTCTTGGGAACACAAAGTTTCTTTTCAGTTGCAAACTCCATTCCATACATATATATGGGGAGGTACTAGCTCCAACTCGGTTTTACAGTGAAAACTGCAGGAACTTCAAACCGGCACTAGGAAACAGACTAAGAAAGCAGAGAAAATTTATCTACTGCAACCCGTTCCCTTGGTGCTAGATGAACGAACGTCTCTCCACTTGCTCAGTTCTGAGAGTTAAGTGTGTGTGAAAGCCGTACTTCACCTAGCTTGTTGGGAACACAAAGTTTCTTTTCAGTTGCAAACACCGTTCCATACATATATATGGGGAGGTACAAGCTCCATCTCGGTTTTACAGTGAAAACTGCAGGAAATTCAAACCGGCACTAGGAAACAGACTGAGAAAGCAGAGAAAAAGTGTCTCCTGAAACCCGTACCCTTGGTGCTAGATGAACGAACGTCTCTCCACTTGCTCAGTTCTGAGAGATAAGTGTGTGTGAAAGCCGTCCTTCAATTAGCTTGTTGGGAACAGAAAGTTTCTTTTCAGTTGCAAACTCCATTCCATACATATATATGGGGAGGTACAAGCTCCAACTCGGTTTTTCAGTGAAATCTGCAGGAACTTCAAACCGGCACTAGGAAACAGACTGAGAAAGCAGAGAAAAATTATCTACTGCAACCCGTTCCCTTGGTGCTAGATGAACGAACGTCTCTCCACTTGCTCAGTTCTGAGAGATAAGTGTGTGTCTAAGCCGTTTTTCACCTTGCTTGTTAGGAACACAAAGTTTCTTTTCATTTGCAAACACCGTTCCATGCATATATATGGGGAGGTACTAGCTCCAAATCGGTTTTAAAGTGAAAACTGCAGGAACTTCTAACCGGCACTAGGAAACAGACTGAGAAAGCAGAGAAAAAGTGTCTCCTGCAACCCGTTCCCTTGGTGCTAGATGAACGAACGTCTCTCCACTTGCTCAGTTCTGAGAGATAAGTGTGTGTGAAAGCCGTACTTTACCTAGCTTGTTGGGAACACAAAGTTTCTTTTCAGTTGCAAACACCGTTCCATACATATATATGGGGAGGTACAAGCTCTAAATCAGTTTTACAGTGAAAACTGCAGGAACTTCAAACCGGCACTAGGAAACAGACTGAGAAAGCAGAGAAAAACTGTCTCCTGCAAACCGTTCCCTTGGTGCTAGATGAACGAACGTCTCTCCACATGCTCAGTTCTGAGAGATAAATGTGTGTGAATGCCGTCCTTCACCTAGCTTGTTTGGAACACAAAGTTTCTTTTCAGTTGCAAATTCGAATCCATGCATATATATGGGGAGGTATTAGCTCCAACTCGGTTTACAGTGAAAACTGCAGGAACTTCTAACCGGCACTAGGAAACAGACTGAGAAAGCAGAGAAAAAGTGTCTCCTGCAACCCGTTCCCTTGGTGCTAGATGAACGAACGTCTCTCCACTTGCTCAATTCTCAGAGATAATTGTGTGTGAAAGCCGTCCTTCAATTAGCTTGTTGGGAACACAAAGATTCTTTTCAGTTGCAGACTCCATTCCATACATGAATATGGGGAGGTACTAGCTCCAACTCGGTTTTACAGTGAAAACTGCAGGAACTTCAAAACGGCACTAGGAAACAGACTGAGAAAGCAGAGAAAATGTGTCTCCTGCAACCCGTACCCTTGGTGCTAGATAAACGAACGTCTCTCCACTTGCTCATTTCTGAGAGATAAGTGTGTGTGAAAGCCGTCCTTCACCTAGCTTGTTGGGAACACAAAGTTTCTTTTCAGTTGTAAACTCCATTCCATACATATATATGGGGAGGTACAAGCTCCATCTCGGTTTTACAGTGAAAACTGCAGGAACTTCAAACCGGCACTAGGAAACATACTGAGAAAGCAGAGAAAAAGTGTCTCCTGAAACCCGTACCCTTGGTGCTAGATGAACGAACGTCTCTCCACTTGCTCAGTTCTGAGAGATAAGTGTGTGTGAAAGCCGTCCTTCAATTAGCTTGTTGGGAACAGAAAGTTTCTTTTCAGTTGCAAACTCCATTCCATACATATATATGGGGAGGTACAAGCTCCAACTCGGTTTTTCAGTGAAATCTGCAGGAACTTCAAAACGTCACTAGGAAACAGACTGAGAAACCAGAGTAAAGTTTCTCCTGCAACCCGCTCCCTTGGTGCTAGATGAACGAACGTCTCTGCACATGCTCAGTTTGAGAGATATGTGTGTGTGAAAGGAGTCCTTCACCTAGCTTGTTGGGAACACAAAGTTTCTTTTCAGTTGCAAACTCCATTCCATAAATATATATGGGGAGGTTCAAGCTCCAACTCGGTTTTACAGTGAAAACTGCAGGAAATTCAAACCGGCACTAGGAAACAGACTGAGAAAGCAGAGAAAAACTGTCTCGTGAAACCCGTTCCCTTGGTGCTAGATGAACGAACGTCTCTCCACTTGCTCAGTTCTGAGAGATAATTGTGTGTGAAAGCCGTCCTTCACCTAGCTTGTTGGGAACACAAAGTTTCTTTTCAGTTGCAAACTCCATTCCATACATATATATGGGGAGATACTAGCTCCAACTCGTTTTTACAGTGAAAACTGCAGGAACTTCAAACCGGCACTAGGAAACAGACTGAGAAATCAGAGAAAAAGTGTCTCCTGCAACCCGTTCCCTTGGTGCTAGTTGAACGAACGTCTCTGTACATGCTAATTTCTGAGAGATAATTGTGTGTGAAAGCCGTCCTTCAACTAGCTTGTTGGGAACACAAAGTTTCTTTTCAGTTGCAAACTCCATTCCATACATATATATGGGGAGGTACAAGCTCCAACTCTGTTTTATATTGAAAACTGCAGGAACTTCAAACCGGCACTAGGAAACAGACAGAGAAAGCTGAGAATAAGTGTCTCCTGCAACCCGTTCCCTTGGTGCTAGATGAAAGAACGTCTCTCCACTTGCTCAGTTCTGAGAGATAAGTGTGTGTGAAAGCCGTCCTTCATTTAGCTTGTTGGGAACACAAAGTTTCTTTTCAGTTGCAAACTCCTTTCCATACATATATATGGGGAGGTACAAGCTCCAACTCGGTTTTACAGTGAAAACTGCAGGAACTTCAAACCGGCACTAGGAAACAGACTGAGAAAGCAGAGAAAAAGTGTCTCCTGCAACCCGTTCCATTGGTGCTAGATGAACGAACGTCTCTCCACTTGCTCAGTTCTGAGAGATAAGTGTGTGTGAAAGCCGTCCTTTAATTAGCTTGTTGGGAACAGAAAGTTTCTTTTCAGTTGCAAACTCCATTCCATACATATATATGGGGAGGTACAAGCTCCAACTCGTTTTTTCTGTGAAATCTGCAGGAACTTCAAACCGGCACTAGGAAACAGACTGAGAAACCAGAGTAAAGTTTCTCCTGCAACCCGTTCCCTTGGTGCTAGATGAACGAACGTCTCTGTACATGCTCAGTTCTGAGAGATATGTGTGTGTGAAAGCCGTCCTTCACCTAGCTTGTTGGGAACACAAAGTTTCTTTTCAGTTGCAAACTCCATTCCATACATATATATGGGGAGATACAAGCTCCAACTCGGTTTTACAGTGAAAACTGCAGGAACTTCAAACCGGCACTAGGAAACAGATGGAGAATGCAGAGAAAAACTGTCTCCTGCAACCCGTTCCCTTGGTGCTAGATGAACGAACGTCTCTCAACTTGCTCAGTTCTGTGAGTTAAGTGTATGTGAAAGCCGTACTTCACCTAGCTTGTTGGGAACACAAACTTTCTTTTCAGTTGCAAACACCGTTCCATACATATATATGGGGAGGTACTAGCTCCAACTCGGTTTAACAGTGAAAACTGCAGGAACATCACACCGGCACTTGGAAACAGACTGAGAAAGCAGAGATATAGTGTCTCCTGCAACCCGTTCCCTAGGTGCTAGATGAACGAACGTTTCTCAACTTGCTCAGTTCTGAGAGATAAGTGTGTGTAAAAGCCGTCCTTCACCTAGCTTGTTGGGAACACAAAGTTTCTTTTCATTTGCAAACACCGTTCCATACATATATATGGGGAGGTACTAGCTCCAACTCGGTTTTAAAGTGAAAACTGCAGGAACTTCAAACCGGCACTAGGAAAGAGACTGAGAAAGCAGAGAAGAAGTGTCTCCTCTAACCCTTTCCCTTAGTGCTAGATGAACGAACGTCTCTCCACTTGCTTAGTTCTGAGAGATAAGTGTGTGTGAAAGCCGTGCTTCACCTAGCTTGTTGGGAACACAATGTTTCTTTTCAGTTCCAAACACCATCCCATACATATATATGGGGAGGTACTAGCTCCAACTCGTTTTTACAATGAAATCTGCAGGAACTTCAAACCGGCACTAGGAAACAGACTGAGAAAGCAGAGAAAAAGTGTCTCCTGCAACGCGTTCCCTTGGTGCTAGATGAACGAACGTCTCTCCACTTGCTCAGTTCCGAGAGGTAAGTGTGTGTGAAAGCCGTCCTTCATCTAGCTTGTTGGGAACACAAAGTTTCTTTTCAGTTGCAAACTCCACTCCATACATATATATGGGGAGGTACTAGCTCCAACTCGGTTTTACAGTGAAAACTGCAGGAACTTCAAACCGGCACTAGGAAACAAACTGAGAAAGCAGAGAAAAAGTGTCTCCTGCAACCCGTTCCCTTTGTGCTAGATGAACGAACGTCTCTGTACATGCTCATTTCTGAGAGATAAGTGTGTGTGAAAGCAGTCCTTCACCTAGCTTGTTGGGAACACAAAGTTTCTTGTCAGTTGCAAACTCAATTCCATACATATATATATGTGGAGGTACTAGCTCCAACTCGGTTTTACAGTGAAAACTGCAGGAACTTCAAACCGGCACTAGGAAAGAGACTGAGAAAGCAGAGAAAAAGTGTCTCCTGCAACGCGATCCCTTGGTGCTAGATGAACGAACGTCTCTCCACTTGCTCAGTTCTGAGATATAAGTGTGTGTGAAAGCCGTCCTTCACCTAGCTTGTTGGGAACACAAAGTTCCTTTTCAGTTGCAAACTCCATTCCATACATATATATGGGGAGGTACCAGCTCCAACTCGGTTTTACAGTGAAAACTGCAGGAACTTCAAAACGGCACTAGGAAACAAACTGAGAAAACAGAGAAAAAGTCTCTCCTGCAACCCGTTCCCTTGGTGCTAGATGAACGAACGTCTCTCCACTTGCTCAGTTCCGAGAGATAAGTGTGTGTGAAAGCCGTACTTCACTTAGCTTCTTGGGAACACAAAGTTTCTTTTCAGTTGCAAACTCCATTCCATACATATATATGGGGAGGTACAAGCTCCAAATCGGTTTTACAGTGAAAACTGCAGGAACTTCAAACCGGCACTAGGAAACAGACTGAGAAAGCAGAGAAAAATTATCTACTGCAACCCGTTCCCTTGGTGCTAGATGAACGAACGTCTCTCCACTTGCTCAGTTCTGAGAGTTAAGTGTGTGTGAAAGCCGTCCTTCACCTAGCTTGTTAGGGAACACAAAGTTTCTTTTCAGTTGCAAACACCGTTCCATACATATATATGGGGAGGTACAAGCTCCATCTCGTTTTTACAGTGAAAACTGCAGGAACTTCAAACCGGCACTAGGAAACAGACTGAGAAAGCAGAGAAAAAGTGTCTCCTGGAACCCGTACCCTTGGTGCTAGATGAACGAACGTCTCTCCACTTGCTCAGTTCTGAGAGATAAGTGTGTGTGAAAGCCGTCCTTCAATTAGCTTGTTGGGAACAGAAAGTTTCTTTTCAGTTGCAAACTCTATTCCATACATATATATGGGGAGGTACAATCTCCAACTCGGTTTTTCAGTGAAATCTGCAGGAACTTCCAAACGGCACTAGGAAACAGACTGAGAAACCAGAGTAAAGTTTCTCCTGCAACCCGTTCCCTTGGTGCTAGATGAACGAACGTCTCTGTACATGCTCAGTTCTGAGAGATATGTGTGTGTGAAAGCCGTCCTTCACCTAGCTTGTTGGGGACACAAAGTTTCTTTTCAGTTGCAAACTCCATTCCATAAATATATATGGGGAGGTTCAAGCTCCAACTCGGTTTTACAGTGAAAACTGCAGGAACTTCAAACCGGGACTAGGAAATAGACTGAGAAAGCAGAGAAAAACTGTCTCGTGAAACCCGTTCCCTTGGTGCTAGATGAACGAAAGTCTCTCCACTTGCTCAGTCCTGAGTGATAAGTGTGTGTGAAAGCCGTCCTTCCCCTAGCTTGTTGGGAACACAAAGTTTCTTTTCAGTTGCAAACACCGTTCCATACATATATATGGGGAGGTACTAGCTCCAACTCGGTTTTACAGTGAAAACTGCAGGAACTTCACACCGGCACTTGGAAACAGACTGAGAAAGCAGAGAAATAGTGTCTCCTGCAACCCGTTCCCCAGGTGCTAGATAAACGAACGTTTCTCAACTTGCTCAGTTCTGAGGGATAAGTGTGTGTAAAAGCCGTCCTTCACCTAGCTTGTTGGGAACGCAAAGTTTGTTTTCATTTACAAACACCGTTCCATACATATATATGGGGAGGTACTAGCTCCAAATCCGTTTTAAAGTGAAAACTGCAGGAACTTCAAACCGGCACTTGGAAAGAGACTGAGAAAGCAGAGAAAAAGTGTCTCCTGTAACCCGTTCACTTAGTGCTAGATGAACGAACGTCTCTCCACTTGCTCAGTTCCGAGTGGTAAGTGTGTGTGAAAGCCGTCCTTCATCTAGCTTGTTGGGAACACAAAGTTTCTTTTCATTTGCAAACTCCATTCCATACATATATATGGGGAGGTACTAGCTCCAAATCGGTTTTACAATGAAATCTGCAGGAACTTCAAACCGGCACTAGGAAACAGACTGAGAAAGCAGAGAAAAAGTGTCTCCTGCAACGCGTTCCATTGGTGCTAGATGAACGAACGTATCTCCACTTGCTCAGTTCTGAGAGATAAGTGTGTGTGAAAGCTGTCATTCACCTAGGTTGTTGGGAACACAAAGTTTCTTTTCAGTTGCAAACTCCATTCCATACATATATATGTGGAGATACTAGCTCCAACTCTGTTTGACAGTGAAAACAGCAGGAACTTCAAACCGGCACTAGGAAACAGACTGAGAAAGCAGAGAAAAAGTGTCCCCTGCAACCCGTTCCCTTGGTGCTAGATGAACGAACGTCTCTGTACATGCTCATTTCTGAGAGATATGTGTGTGTGAAAGCCGTCCTTCACCTAGCTTGTTGGGAACACAAAGTTTCTTTTCAGTTGCAAACTCCTTTCCATAAATATATATGGGGAGGTACAAGCTCCAACTCGGTTTTACAGTGAAAACTGCAAGAACTTCAAACCGGCACTAGGAAACAGACTGAGAAAGCAGAGAAAAAGTGTCTCCTGCAACCCGTTCCCTTGGTGCTAGATGAACGAACGTCTCTCCACTTGCTCAGTTCTGAGAGATAAGTGTGTGTGAAAGCCGTCCTTCATTTAGCTTGTTGGGAACACAACTTTTCTTTTCAGTTGCAAAATCCTTTCCATACATATATATGGGGAGGTACAAGCTCCATCTCGGTTTTACAGTGAAAACTGCAGGAACTTCAAACCGGCACTAGGAAACAGACTGAGAAAGCAGAGAAAAAGTGTCTCCTGAAACACGTACCATTGGTGCTAGATGAACGAACGTCTCTCCACTTGCTCAGGTCTGAGAGATAAGTGTGTGTGAAAGCCGTCGTTCAATTAGCTTGTTGGGAACAGAAAGTTTCTTTTCAGTTGCAAACTCCATTCCATACATATATATGGGGAGGTACAAGCTCCAACTCGGTTTTTCAGTGAAATCTGCAGGAACTTCAAACCGGCACTAGGAAACAGACTGAGAAACCAGAGTAAAGTTTCTCCTGCAACCCGTTCCCTTGGTGCTAGATGAACGAACGTCTCTGTACATACTCATTTCTGAGAGATAAGTGTGTGTGAAAGCCGTCCTTCACCTAGCTTGTTGGGAACACAAAGTTCCTTTTCAGTATCAAATTACATTCCATGCATATATATGGGGAGGTACTAGATCCAACTCGGTTTTACAGTGAAAACTGCAGGAAATTCAAACCGGCACTAGGAAACAGACTGAGAAATCAGAGATATAGTGTCTCCTGTAACCCGTTCCCTTTTTTGCTAGATGAACGAACGTCTCTGTACATGCTAATTTCTGAGAGATAATTGTGTGTGAAAGCCGTCCTTCAACTAGCTTGTTGGGAACACAAAGTTTCTTTTAGGTTGCAAACTCCATTCCATACATATATATGGGGAGGTACAAGCTCCAACTCTGTTTTATATTGAAAACTGCAGGAACTTCAAACCGGCACTAGGAAACAGACTGAGAAAGCAGAGAATAAGTGTCTACTGCAACCCGTTCCCTTGGTGCTAGATGAAAGAACGTCTCTCCACTTGCTCAGTTCTGAGAGATAAGTGTGTGTGAAAGCCGTCCTTCATTTAGCTTGTTGGGAACACAAACTTTCTTTTCAGTTGCAAACTCCTTTCCATACATATATATGGGGAGGTACAAGCTCCAACTCGGTTTTACAGTGAAAACTGCAGGAACTTCAAACCGCCACTAGGAAACAGACTTAGAAAGCAGAGAAAAAGTGTCTCCTGCAACCCGTTCCCTTGGTGCTAGATGAACGACCGTCTCTCCACTTGCTCAGTTCTGAGAGATAAGTGTGTGTGAAAGCCGTCCTTTAATTAGCTTGTTGGGAACAGAAAGTTTCTTTTCAGTTGCAAACTCCATTCCATACATATATATGGGGAGGTACAAGCTCCAACTCGTTTTTTCAGTGAAATCTGCAGGAACTTCAAACCGGCACTAGGAAACAGACTGAGAAAGCAGAGAAAAAGTGTCTCCTGCAACGCGTTCCCTTGGTGCTAGATGAACGAACGTCTCTCCACTTGCTCAGTTCCGAGAGGTAAGTGTATGTGAAAGCCGTCCTTCATCTAGCTTGTTGGGAACACAAAGTTTCTTTTCATTTGCAAACTCCATTCCATACATATATATGGGGAGGTACTAGCTCCAACTCGGTTTTACAATGAACTCTGCAGGAACTTCATAGCGGCACTAGGAAACAGACTGAGAAAGCAGAGAAAAAGTGTCTCCTGCAACCCGTTCCCTTGGTGCTACATGAACGAACGTCTCTCCACTTGCTCAGTTCCGAGAGGTAAGTGTGTGTGAAAGCCGTACTTCACCAAGATTGTTGGGAACACAAAGTTTCTTTTCAGTTGCAAACACCATTCCATACATATATATGGGGAGGTACTAGCTCCAACTCGGTTTTACAATGAAATCTGCAGGAACTTCAAACCGGCACTAGGAAACAGACTGAGAAAGCAGAGAAAGAGTGTCTCCTGCAACCCGTTCCATTGGTGCTAGATGAAAGAACGTCTCTCCACTTGCTCAGTTCTGAGAGATAAGTGTGTGTGAAAGCCGTCCTTCATTTAGCTTGTTGGGAACACAAAGTTTCTTTTCAGTTGCAAACTCCTTTCCATACATATATATGGGGAGGTACAAGCTCCAACACGGTTTTACAGTGAAAACTGCAGGAACTTCAAACAGGCACTAGGAAACAGACTTAGAAAGCAGAGAAAAAGTGTCTCCTGCAACCCGTTCCCTTAGTGCTAGATGAACGAACGTCTCTCCACTTGCTCAGTTCTGAGAGATAAGTGTGTGTGAAACCCGTCCTTTAATTAGCTTGTTGGGAACAGAAAGTTTCTTTTCAGTTGCAAACTCCATTCCATACATATATATGGGGAGGTACAAGCTCCAACTCGTTTTTTCTGTGAAATCTGCAGGAACTTCAAACCGGCACTAGGAAACAGACTGAGAAACCAGAGTAAAGTTTCTCCTGCAACCAGTTCCCTTGGTGCTAGATGAACGAACGTCTCTGTACATGCTCAGTTCTGAGAGATAAGTGTGTGTAAAAGCCGTCCTTCACCTATCTTGTTGGGAACACAAAGTTTCTTTTCATTTGCAAACACCGTTCCATACATATATATGGGGAGGTACTAGCTCCAAATCGGTTTTAAAGTGAAAACTGCAGGAACTTCAAACCGGCACTAGGAAACAGACTGAGAAAGCAGAGAAAAAGTGTCTCCTGTAACCCGTTCCCTTAGTGCTAGATGAACGAACGTCTCTCCACTTGCTCAGTTCTGAGAGATAAGTGTGTGTGAAAGCCGTGCTTCACCTAGCTTGTTGGGAACACAATGTTTCTTTTCAGTTCCAAACACCATCCCGTACATATATATGGGGAGGTACTGGCTCCAACTCGTTTTTACAATGAAATCTGCAGGAACTTCAAACCGGCACTAGGAAACAGACTGAGAAAGCAGAGAAAAAGTGTCTCCTGCAACGCGTTCCCTTGGTGCTAGATGAACGAACGTCTCTCCACTTGCTCAGTTCCGAGAGGTAAGTGTGTGTGAAAGCCGTCCTTCATCTAGCTTGTTGGGAACACAAAGTTTCTTTTCATTTGCAAACTCCATTCCATACATAAATATGGGGAGGTACTAGCTCCAACTCGGTTTTACAATGAACTCTGCAGGAACTTCATAGCGGCACTAGGAAACAGACTGATAAACCAGAGTAAAGTTTCTCCTGCAACCCGTTCCCTTGGTGCTAGATGAACGAACGTCTCTGTACATACTCATTTCTGAGAGATAAGTGTGTGTGAAAGCCGTCCTTCACCTAGCTTGTTGGGAACACAAAGTTCCTTTTCAGTATCAAATTACATTCCATGCATATATATGGGGAGGTACTAGATCCAACTCGGTTTTACAGTGAAAACTGCAGGAACTTCAAACCGGCACTAGGAAACAGACTGAGAAATCAGAGATATAGTGTCTCCTGTAACCCGTTCCCTTTTTTGCTAGATGAACGAACGTCTCTGTACATGCTAATTTCTGAGAGATAATTGTGTGTGAAAGCCGTCCTTCAACTAGCTTGTTGGGAACACAAAGTTTCTTTTAGGTTGCAAACTCCATTCCATACATATATATGGGGAGGTACAAGCTCCAACTCTGTTTTATATTGAAAACTGCAGGAACTTCAAACCGGCACTAGGAAACAGACTGAGAAAGCAGAGAATAAGTGTCTACTGCAACCCGTTCCCTTGGTGCTAGATGAAAGAACGTCTCTCCACTTGCTCAGTTCTGAGAGATAAGTGTGTGTGAAAGCCGTCCTTCATTTAGCTTGTTGGGAACACAAAGTTTCTTTTCAGTTGCAAACTCCTTTCCATACATATATATGGGGAGGTACAAGCTCCAACTCGGTTTTACAGTGAAAACTGCAGGAAATTCAAACCGGCACTAGGAAACAGACTTAGAAAGCAGAGAAAAAGTGTCTCCTGCAACCCGTTCCCTTGGTGCTAGATGAACGACCGTCTCTCCACTTGCTCAGTTCTGAGAGATAAGTGTGTGTGAAAGCCGTCCTTTAATTAGCTTGTTGGGAACAGAAAGTTTCTTTTCAGTTGCAAACTCCATTCCATACATATATATGGGGAGGTACAAGCTCCAACTCGTTTTTTCAGTGAAATCTGCAGGAACTTCAAACCGGCACTAGGAAACAGACTGAGAAACCAGAGTAAAGTTTCTCCTGCAACCCGTTCCTTTGGTGCTAGATGAACGAACGTCTCTGTACATGCTCAGTTCTGAGAGATATGTGTGTGTGAAAGCCGTCCTTCACCTAGCTTGTTGGGAACAAAAAGTTTCTTTTCAGTTGCCAACTCCATTCCATAAATATATATGGGGAGGTTCAAGCTCCAACTCGGTTTTACAGTGAAAACTGCAGGAACTTCAAACCGGCACTAGGAAACAGACTAAGGAAGCAGAGAAAAACTGTCTCGTGAAACCCGTTCCCTTGGTGCTAGATGAACGAAAGTCTCTCCACTTGCTCAGTCCTGAGAGATAAGTGTGTGTGAAAGCCGTCCTTCACCTAGCTTGTTGGGAACACAAAGTTTCTTTTCAGTTGCAAACTCCATTCCATACATATATATGGGGAGATACAAGCTCCAACTCGGTTTTACAGTGAAAACTGCAGGAACTTCAAACCGGCACTAGGAAACAGTCTGAGAAAGCAGAGAAAAAGTGTATCCTGCAACCCGTTCCCTTGGTGCTAGATGAACGAACGTCTCTGTACATGCTCATTTCTGAGAGATAATTGTGTGTGAAAGCCGTCCTTCACCTAGCTTGTTGGGATCACAAAGTTTCTTTTCAGTTGCAAACTACATTCCATACATATATATATGGGGAGGTACTAGCTCCAACTCGGTTTTACAGTGAAAACTGCAGGAACTTCAAACCGGCACTAGGAAACAGATGGAGAATGCAGAGAAAAACTGTCTCCTGCAACCCGTTCCCTTGGTGCTAGATGAACGAACGTTTCTCAACTTGCTCAGTTCTGAGAGATAAGTGTGTGTAAAAGCCGTCCTTCACCTATCTTGTTGGGAACACAAAGTTTCTTTTCATTTGCAAACACCGTTCCATACATATATATGGGGAGGTACTAGCTCCAAATCGGTTTTAAAGTGAAAACTGCAGGAACTTCAAACCGGCAATAGGAAAGAGACTAAGAAAGCAGAGAAAAAGTGTCTCCTGTAACCCGTTCCCTTAGTGCTAGATGAACGAACGTCTCTCCACTTGCTCAGTTCTAGAGATAAGTGTGTGTGAAAGCCGTGCTTCACCTAGCTTGTTGGGAACACAATGTTTCTTTTCAGTTCCAAACACCATCCCGTACATATATATGGGGAGGTACTGGCTCCAACTCGTTTTTACAATGAAATCTGCAGGAACTTCAAACCGGCACTAGGAAACAGACTGAGAAAGCAGAGAAAAAGTGTCTCCTGCAACGCGTTCCCTTGGTGCTAGATGAACGAACGTCTCTCCACTTGCTCAGTTCCGAGAGGTAAGTGTGTGTGAAAGCCGTCCTTCATCTAGCTTGTTGGGAACACAAAGTTTCTTTTCATTTGCAAACTCCATTCCATACATATATATGGGGAGGTACTAGCTCCAACTCGGTTTTACAATGAACTCTTCAGGAACTTCAAACCGGCACTAGGAAACAGATGAAGAATGCAGAGAAAAACTGTCTCCTGCAACCCGTTCCCTTGGTGCTAGATGAACGAATGTTCCTCAACTTACTCAGTTCTGAGAGATAAGTGTGTGTAAAAGCCGTCCTTCACCTATCTTGTTGGGAACACAAAGTTTCTTTTCATTTGCAAACACCGTTCCATACATATATATGGGGAGGTACTAGCTCCAAATCGGTTTTAAAGTGAAAACTGCAGGAACTTCAAACCGGCACTAGGAAAGAGACTGAGAAAGCAGAGAAAAAGTGTCTCCTGTAACCCGTTCCCTTAGTGCTAGATGAACGAACGTCTCTCCACTTGCTCAGTTCTGAGAGATAAGTGTGTGTGAAAGCCGTGCTTCACCTAGCTTGTTGGGAACACAATGTTTCTTTTCAGTTCCAAACACCATCCCGTACATATATATGGGGAGGTACTGGCTCCAACTCGTTTTTACAATGAAATCTGCAGGAACTTCAAACCGGCACTAGGAAACAGACTGAGAAAGCAGAGAAAAAGTGTCTCCTGCAACGCGTTCCCTTGGTGCTAGATGAACGAACGTCTCTCCACTTGCTCAGTTCCGAGAGGTAAGTGTGTGTGAAAGCCGTCCTTCATCTAGCTTGTTGGGAACACAAAGTTTCTTTTCATTTGCAAACTCCATTCCATACATATATATGGGGAGGTACTAGCTCCAACTCGGTTTTACAATGAACTCTGCAGGAACTTCATAGCGGCACTAGGAAACAGACTGAGAAAGCAGAGAAAAAGTGTCTCCTGCAACCCGTTCCCTTGGTGCTACATGAACGAACGTCTCTCCACTTGCTCAGTTCCGAGAGGTAAGTGTGTGTGAAAGCCGTACTTCACCAAGATTGTTGGGAACACAAAGTTTCTTTTCAGTTGCAAACACCATTCCATACATATATATGGGGAGGTACTAGCTCCAACTCGGTTTTACAATGAAATCTGCAGGAACTTCAAACCGGCACTAGGAAACAGACTGAGAAAGCAGAGAAAGAGTGTCTCCTGCAACCCGTTCCATTGGTGCTAGATGAACGAACGTATCTCCACTTGCTCAGTTCTGAGAGATAAGTGTGTGTGAAAGCTGACATTCACCTAGCTTGTTGGGAACACAAAGTTTCTTTTCAGTTGCAAACTCCATTCCATACATATGTATGGGGAGGTACTAGCTCCAACTCTGTTTTATATTGAAAACTGCAGGAACTTCAAACCGGCACTAGGAAACAGACTGAGAAAGCAGAGAATAAGTGTCTACTGCAACCCGTTCCCTTGGTGCTAGATGAAAGAACGTCTCTCCACTTGCTCAGTTCTGAGAGATAAGTGTGTGTGAAAGCCGTCCTTCATTTAGCTTGTTGGGAACACAAAGTTTCTTTTCAGTTGCAAACTCCTTTCCATACATATATATGGGGAGGTACAAGCTCCAACTCGGTTTTACAGTGAAAACTGCAGGAACTTCAAACCGGCACTAGGAAACAGACTTAGAAAGCAGAGAAAAAGTGTCTCCTGCAACCCGTTCCCTTAGTGCTAGATGAACGAACGTCTCTCCACTTGCTCAGCTCTGAGAGATAAGTGTGTGTGAAACCCGTCCTTTAATTAGCTTGTTGGGAACAGAAAGTTTCTTTTCAGTTGCAAACTCCATTCCATACATATATATGGGGAGGTACAAGCTCCAAGTCGTTTTTTCTGTGAAATCTGCAGGAACTTCAAACCGGCACTAGGAAACAGACTGAGAAACCAGAGTAAAGTTTCTCCTGCAACCAGTTCCCTTGGTGCTAGATGAACGAACGTCTCTCCACTTGCTCAGTTCTGAGAGATAAGTGTGTGTGAAAGCCGTGCTTCACCTAGCTTGTTGGGAACACAATGTTTCTTTTCAGTTCCAAACACCATCCCGTACATATATATGGGGAGGTACTGGCTCCAACTCGTTTTTACAATGAAATCTGCAGGAACTTCAAACCGGCACTAGGAAACAGACTGAGAAAGCAGAGAAAAAGTGTCTCCTGCAACGCGTTCCCTTGGTGCTAGATGAACGAACGTCTCTCCACTTGCTCAGTTCCGAGAGGTAAGTGTGTGTGAAAGCCGTCCTTCATCTAGCTTGTTGGGAACACAAAGTTTCTTTTCATTTGCAAACTCCATTCCATACATATATATGGGGAGGTACTAGCTCCAACTCGGTTTTACAATGAAATCTGCAGGAACTTCAAACCGGCACTAGGAAACAGACTGAGAAAGCAGAGAAAGAGTGTCTCCTGCAACCCGTTCCATTGGTGCTAGATGAACGAACGTATCTCCACTTGCTCAGTTCCGAGAGGTAAGTGTGTGTGAAAGCCGTACTTCACCAAGATTGTTGGGAACACAAAGTTTCTTTTCAGTTGCAAAAACCATTCCATACATATATATGGGGAGGTACTAGCTCCAACTCGGTTTTACAATGAAATCTGCAGGAACTTCAAACCGGCACTAGGAAACAGACTGAGAAAGCAGAGAAAGAGTGTCTCCTGCAACCCGTTCCATTGGTGCTAGATGAACGAACGTATCTCCACTTGCTCAGTTCTGAGAGATAAGTGTGTGTGAAAGCTGTCATTCACCTAGCTTCTTGGGAACACAAAGTTTCTTTTCAGTTGCAAACTCCATTCCATACATATGTATGGGGAGGTACTAGCTCCAACTCTGTTTTATATTGAAAACTGCAGGAACTTCAAACCGGCACTAGGAAACAGACTGAGAAAGCAGAGAATAAGTGTCTACTGCAACCCGTTCCCTTGGTGCTAGATGAAAGAACGTCTCTCCACTTGCTCAGTTCTGAGAGATATGTGTGTGTGAAAGCCGTCCTTCATTTAGCTTGTTGGGAACACAAAGTTTCTTTTCAGTTGCAAACTCCATTCCATACATATATATGGGGAGGTACAAGCTCCAACTCGGTTTTACAGTGAAAACTGCAGGAACTTCAAACCGGCACTAGGAAACAGACTTTGAAAGCAGAGAAAAAGTGTCTCCTGCAACCCGTTCCCTTAGTGCTAGATGAACGAACGTCTCTCCACTTGCTCAGTTCTGAGAGATAAGTGTGTGTGAAACCCGTCCTTTAATTAGCTTGTTGGGAACAGAAAGTTTCTTTTCAGTTGCAAACTCCATTCCATACATATATATGGGGAGGTACAAGCTCCAACTCGTTTTTTCTGTGAAATCTGCAGGAACTTCAAACCGGCACTAGGAAACAGACTGAGAAACCAGAGTAAAGTTTCTCCTGCAACCAGTTCCCTTGGTGCTAGATGAACGAACGTCTCTGTACATGCTCAGTTCTGAGAGATATGTGTGTGTGAAAGCCGTCCTTCACCTAGCTTGTTGGGAACAAAAAGTTTCTTTTCAGTTGCAAACTCCATTCCATAAATATATATGGGGAGGTTCAAGCTCCAACTCGGTTTTACAGTGAAAACTGCAGGAACTTCAAACCGGCACTAGGAAACAGACTAAGGAAGCAGAGAAAAACTGTCTCGTAAAACCCGTTCCCTTGGTGCTAGATGAACGAAAGTCTCTCCACTTGCTCAGTCCTGAGAGATAAGTGTGTGTGAAAGCCGTCCTTCACCTAGCTTGTTGGGAACAAAAAGTTTCTTTTCAGTTGCAAACTCCATTCCATACATATATATGGGCAGATACAAGCTCCAACTCGGTTTTACAGTGAAAACTGCAGGAACTTCAAACCGGCACTAGGAAACAGTCTGAGAAAGCAGAGAAAAAGTGTATCCTGCAACCCGTTCCCTTCGTGCTAGATGAACGAACGTCTCTGTACATGCTCATTTCTGAGAGATAATTGTGTATGAAAGCCGTCCTTCACCTAGCTTGTTGGGATCACAAAGTTTCTTTTCAGTTGCAAACTACATTCCATACATATATATATGGGGAGGTACTAGCTCCAACTCGGTTTTACAGTGAAAACTGCAGGAACTTCAAACCGGCACTAGGAAACAGATGCAGAATGCACAGAAAAACTGTCTCCTGCAACCCGTTCCCTTGGTGCTAGATGAACGAACGTTTCTCAACTTGCTCAGTTCTGAGAGATAAGTGTGTGTAAAAGCCGTCCTTCACCTATCTTGTTGGGAACACAAAGATTCTTTTCATTTGCAAACACCGTTCCATACATATATATGGGGAGGTACTAGCTCCAAATCGGTTTTAAAGTGAAAACTGCAGGAACTTCAAACCGGCACTAGGAAAGAGACTGAGAAAGCAGAGAAAAAGTGTCTCCTGTAACCCGTTCCCTTAGTGCTAGATGAACGAACGTCTCTCCACTTGCTCAGTTCTGAGAGATAAGTGTGTGTGAAAGCCGTGCTTCACCTAGCTTGTTGGGAACACAATGTTTCTTTTCAGTTCCAAACACCATCCCGTACATATATATGGGGAGGTACTAGCTCCAACTCGTTTTTACAATGAAATCTGCAGGAACTTCAAACCGGCACTAGGAAACAGACTGAGAAAGCAGAGAAAAAGTGTCTCCTGCAACGCGTTCCCTTGGTGCTAGATGAACGAACGTCTCTCCACTTGCTCAGTTCTGAGAGGTAAGTGTGTGTGAAAGCCGTCCTTCATCTAGCTTGTTGGGAACACAAAGTTTCTTTTCATTTGCAAACTCCATTCCATACATATATATGGGGAGGTACTAGCTCCAACTCGGTTTTACTATGAACTCTGCAGGAACTTCATAGCGGCACTAGGAAACAGACTGAGAAAGCAGAGAAAAAGTGTCTCCTGCAACCCGTTCCCTTGGTGCTACATGAACGAACGTCTCTCCACTTGCTCAGTTCCGAGAGGTAAGTGTGTGTGAAAGCCGTACTTCACCAAGATTGTTGGGAACACAAAGTTTCTTTTCAGTTGCAAACACCATTCCATACATATATATGGGGAGGTACTAGCTCCAACTCGGTTTTACAATGAAATCTGCAGGAACTTCAAACCGGCACTAGGAAACAGACTGAGAAAGCAGAGAAAGAGTGTCTCCTGCAACCCGTTCCATTGGTGCTAGATGAACGAACGTATCTCCACTTGCTCAGTTCTGAGAGATAAGTGTGTGTGAAAGCTGTCATTCACCTAGCTTGTTGGGAACACAAAGTTTCTTTTCAGTTGCAAACTCCATTCCATACATATATATGGGGAGGTACTAGCTCCAACTCGGTTTTACAGTGAAAACTGCAGGAACTTCAAACCGGCACTAGGAATCAAACTGAGAAAGCAGAGAAAAAGTGTCTCCTGCAACCCGTTCCCTTGGTGTTAGATGAACGAACGTCTCTCCACTTGCTCAGTCCTGGGAGATAAGTGTGTGTGAAAGCCGTCCTTCACCTAGCTTGTTGGGAACACAAAGTTTCTTTTCGGTTGCAAACTCCATTCCATACATATATATGTGGAGATACTAGCTCCAACTCGGTTTTACAGTGAAAACTGCAGGAACTTCAAACCGGCACTAGGAAACAGACTGAGAAAGCAGAGAAAAAGTGTCTCCTGCAACCCGTTCCCTTGGTGCTAGATGAACGAACGTCTCTCCACTTGCTCAGTTCTGAGTGATAAGTGTGTGTGAAAGCCGTACTTCACTTTGCTTCTTGGGAACACAAAGTTTCTTTTCAGTTGCAAACTCCATTCCATACATATATATGGGGAGGTACTAGCTCCAACTCGGTTTTACAGTGAAAACTGCAGGAACTTCAAACCGGCACTAGGAAACAGACTAAGAAAGCAGAGAAAATTTATCTACTGCAACCCGTTCCCTTGGTGCTAGATGAACGAACGTCTCTCCACTTGCTCAGTTCTGAGAGTTAAGTGTGTGTGAAAGCCGTACTTCACCTAGCTTGTTGGGAACACAAAGTTTCTTTTCAGTTGCAAACACCGTTCCATACATATATATGGGGAGGTACAAGCTCCATCTCGGTTTTACAGTGAAAACTGCAGGAAATTCAAACCGGCACTAGGAAACAGACTGAGAAAGCAGAGAAAAAGTGTCTCCTGAAACCCGTACCCTTGGTGCTAGATGAACGAACGTCTCTCCACTTGCTCAGTTCTGAGAGATAAGTGTGTGTGAAAGCCGTCCTTCAATTAGCTTGTTGGGAACAGAAAGTTTCTTTTCAGTTGCAAACTCCATTCCATACATATATATGGGGAGGTACAAGCTCCAACTCGGTTTTTCAGTGAAATCTGCAGGAACTTCAAACCGGCACTAGGAAACAGACTGAGAAAGCAGAGAAAAATTATCTACTGCAACCCGTTCCCTTGGTGCTAGATGAACCAACGTCTCTCCACTTGCTCAGTTCTGAGAGATAAGTGTGTGTCTAAGCCGTTTTTCACCTTGCTTGTTAGGAACACAAAGTTTCTTTTCATTTGCAAACACCGTTCCATGCATATATATGGGGAGGTACTAGCTCCAAATCGGTTTTAAAGTGAAAACTGCAGGAACTTCTAACCGGCACTAGGAAACAGACTGAGAAAGCAGAGAAAAAGTGTCTCCTGCAACCCGTTCCCTTGGTGCTAGATGAACGAACGTCTCTCCACTTGCTCAGTTCTGAGAGATAAGTGTGTGTGAAAGCCGTACTTTACCTAGCTTGTTGGGAACACAAAGTTTCTTTTCAGTTGCAAACACCGTTCCATACATATATATGGGGAGGTACAAGCTCTAAATCAGTTTTACAGTGAAAACTGCAGGAACTTCAAACCGGCACTAGGAAACAGACTGAGAAAGCAGAGAAAAACTGTCTCCTGCAAACCGTTCCCTTGGTGCTAGATGAACGAACGTCTCTCCACATGCTCAGTTCTGAGAGATAAATGTGTGTGAATGCCGTCCTTCACCTAGCTTGTTTGGAACACAAAGTTTCTTTTCAGTTGCAAATTCGAATCCATGCATATATATGGGGAGGTATTAGCTCCAACTCGGTTTACAGTGAAAACTGCAGGAACTTCTAACCGGCACTAGGAAACAGACTGAGAAAGCAGAGAAAAAGTGTCTCCTGCAACCCGTTCCCTTGGTGCTAGATGAACGAACGTCTCTCCACTTGCTCAATTCTCAGAGATAATTGTGTGTGAAAGCCGTCCTTCAATTAGCTTGTTGGGAACACAAAGATTCTTTTCAGTTGCAGACTCCATTCCATACATGAATATGGGGAGGTACTAGCTCCAACTCGGTTTTACAGTGAAAACTGCAGGAACTTCAAAACGGCACTAGGAAACAGACTGAGAAAGCAGAGAAAATGTGTCTCCTGCAACCCGTACCCTTGGTGCTAGATAAACGAACGTCTCTCCACTTGCTCATTTCTGAGAGATAAGTGTGTGTGAAAGCCGTCCTTCACCTAGCTTGTTGGGAACACAAAGTTTCTTTTCAGTTGTAAACTCCATTCCATACATATATATGGGGAGGTACAAGCTCCATCTCGGTTTTACAGTGAAAACTGCAGGAACTTCAAACCGGCACTAGGAAACATACTGAGAAAGCAGAGAAAAAGTGTCTCCTGAAACCCGTACCCTTGGTGCTAGATGAACGAACGTCTCTCCACTTGCTCAGTTCTGAGAGATAAGTGTGTGTGAAAGCCGTCCTTCAATTAGCTTGTTGGGAACAGAAAGTTTCTTTTCAGTTGCAAACTCCATTCCATACATATATATGGGGAGGTACAAGCTCCAACTCGGTTTTTCTGTGAAATCTGCAGGAACTTCAAAACGTCACTAGGAAACAGACTGAGAAACCAGAGTAAAGTTTCTCCTGCAACCCGCTCCCTTGGTGCTAGATGAACGAACGTCTCTGCACATGCTCAGTTTGAGAGATATGTGTGTGTGAAAGGAGTCCTTCACCTAGCTTGTTGGGAACACAAAGTTTCTTTTCAGTTGCAAACTCCATTCCATAAATATATATGGGGAGGTTCAAGCTCCAACTCGGTTTTACAGTGAAAACTGCAGGAAATTCAAACCGGCACTAGGAAACAGACTGAGAAAGCAGAGAAAAACTGTCTCGTGAAACCCGTTCCCTTGGTGCTAGATGAACGAACGTCTCTCCACTTGCTCAGTTCTGAGAGATAATTGTGTGTGAAAGCCGTCCTTCACCTAGCTTGTTGGGAACACAAAGTTTCTTTTCAGTTGCAAACTCCATTCCATACATATATATGGGGAGATACTAGCTCCAACTCGTTTTTACAGTGAAAACTGCAGGAACTTCAAACCGGCACTAGGAAACAGACTGAGAAATCAGAGAAAAAGTGTCTCCTGCAACCCGTTCCCTTGGTGCTAGTTGAACGAACGTCTCTGTACATGCTAATTTCTGAGAGATAATTGTGTGTGAAAGCCGTCCTTCAACTAGCTTGTTGGGAACACAAAGTTTCTTTTCAGTTGCAAACTCCATTCCATACATATATATGGGGAGGTACAAGCTCCAACTCTGTTTTATATTGAAAACTGCAGGAACTTCAAACCGGCACTAGGAAACAGACAGAGAAAGCTGAGAATAAGTGTCTCCTGCAACCCGTTCCCTTGGTGCTAGATGAAAGAACGTCTCTCCACTTGCTCAGTTCTGAGAGATAAGTGTGTGTGAAAGCCGTCCTTCATTTAGCTTGTTGGGAACACAAAGTTTCTTTTCAGTTGCAAACTCCTTTCCATACATATATATGGGGAGGTACAAGCTCCAACTCGGTTTTACAGTGAAAACTGCAGGAACTTCAAACCGGCACTAGGAAACAGACTGAGAAAGCAGAGAAAAAGTGTCTCCTGCAACCCGTTCCATTGGTGCTAGATGAACGAACGTCTCTCCACTTGCTCAGTTCTGAGAGATAAGTGTGTGTGAAAGCCGTCCTTTAATTAGCTTGTTGGGAACAGAAAGTTTCTTTTCAGTTGCAAACTCCATTCCATACATATATATGGGGAGGTACAAGCTCCAACTCGTTTTTTCTGTGAAATCTGCAGGAACTTCAAACCGGCACTAGGAAACAGACTGAGAAACCAGAGTAAAGTTTCTCCTGCAACCCGTTCCCTTGGTGCTAGATGAACGAACGTCTCTGTACATGCTCAGTTCTGAGAGATATGTGTGTGTGAAAGCCGTCCTTCACCTAGCTTGTTGGGAACACAAAGTTTCTTTTCAGTTGCAAACTCCATTCCATACATATATATGGGGAGATACAAGCTCCAACTCGGTTTTACAGTGAAAACTGCAGGAACTTCAAACCGGCACTAGGAAACAGATGGAGAATGCAGAGAAAAACTGTCTCCTGCAACCCGTTCCCTTGGTGCTAGATGAACGAACGTCTCTCAACTTGCTCAGTTCTGTGAGTTAAGTGTATGTGAAAGCCGTACTTCACCTAGCTTGTTGGGAACACAAACTTTCTTTTCAGTTGCAAACACCGTTCCATACATATATATGGGGAGGTACTAGCTCCAACTCGGTTTAACAGTGAAAACTGCAGGAACATCACACCGGCACTTGGAAACAGACTGAGAAAGCAGAGATATAGTGTCTCCTGCAACCCGTTCCCTAGGTGCTAGATGAACGAACGTTTCTCAACTTGCTCAGTTCTGAGAGATAAGTGTGTGTAAAAGCCGTCCTTCACCTAGCTTGTTGGGAACACAAAGTTTCTTTTCATTTGCAAACACCGTTCCATACATTTATATGGGGAGGTACTAGCTCCAACTCGGTTTTAAAGTGAAAACTGCAGGAACTTCAAACCGGCACTAGGAAAGAGACTGAGAAAGCAGAGAAGAAGTGTCTCCTCTAACCCTTTCCCTTAGTGCTAGATGAACGAACGTCTCTCCACTTGCTTAGTTCTGAGAGATAAGTGTGTGTGAAAGCCGTGCTTCACCTAGCTTGTTGGGAACACAATGTTTCTTTTCAGTTCCAAACACCATCCCATACATATATATGGGGAGGTACTAGCTCCAACTCGTTTTTACAATGAAATCTGCAGGAACTTCAAACCGGCACTAGGAAACAGACTGAGAAAGCAGAGAAAAAGTGTCTCCTGCAACGCGTTCCCTTGGTGCTAGATGAACGAACGTCTCTCCACTTGCTCAGTTCCGAGAGGTAAGTGTGTGTGAAAGCCGTCCTTCATCTAGCTTGTTGGGAACACAAAGTTTCTTTTCAGTTGCAAACTCCACTCCATACATATATATGGGGAGGTACTAGCTCCAACTCGGTTTTACAGTGAAAACTGCAGGAACTTCAAACCGGCACTAGGAAACAAACTGAGAAAGCAGAGAAAAAGTGTCTCCTGCAACCCGTTCCCTTTGTGCTAGATGAACGAACGTCTCTGTACATGCTCATTTCTGAGAGATAAGTGTGTGTGAAAGCCGTCCTTCACCTAGCTTGTTGGGAACACAAAGTTTCTTGTCAGTTGCAAACTCAATTCCATACATATATATATGTGGAGGTACTAGCTCCAACTCGGTTTTACAGTGAAAACTGCAGGAACTTCAAACCGGCACTAGGAAAGAGACTGAGAAAGCAGAGAAAAAGTGTCTCCTGCAACGCGATCCCTTGGTGCTAGATGAACGAACGTCTCTCCACTTGCTCAGTTCCGAGAGGTAACTGTGTGTGAAAGCCGTCCTTCATCTAGCTTGTTGGGAACACAAAGTTTCTTTTCATTTGCAAACTCCATTCCATACATATATATGGGGAGGTACTAGCTCCAACTCGGTTTTACACTGAAAACTGCAGGAAATTCAAACCGGCACTAGGAAACAGACTGAGAAAGCACAGAAAAAATGTCTCCTGCAACACGTTTCCTTTGTGTTAGATGAACGAACGTCTCTCCACTTGCTCAGTTCTGAGAGCTAAGTGTGTGTGAAAGCCGTACTTCACCAAGCTTGTTGGGAACACAAAGTTTCTTTTCAGTTGCAGACTACATTCCATACATATATATGGGGAGGCACTAGCTCCAACTCGGTTTTACAATGAAATCTGCAGGAACATCATACCGGCACTAGGAAACAGACTGAGAAAGCAGAGAAAAAGTGTCTCCTGCAACCCGTTCCCTTGGTGCTATATGAACGAACGTCTCTCCACTTGCTCAGTTCCGAGAGGTAAGTGTGTGTGAAAGCCGTACTTCACCAAGATTGTTGGGAACACAAAGTTTCTTTTCAGTTGCAAACACCATTCCATACATATATATGGGGAGGTAAAAGCTTCAACTCGGTTTTACAATGAAATCTGCAGGAACTTCAAACCGGCACTAGGAAACAGACTGAGAAAGCAGAGAAAAAGTGTCTCCTGCAACCCGTTCCATTGGTGCTAGATGAACGAACGTATCTCCACTTTCTCAGTTCTGAGAGATAAGTGTGTGTGAAAGCCGTCCTTCACCTAGCTTGTTGGGAACAGAAAGTTTCTTTTCAGTTGCAAACTCCATTCCATACATATATATGGGTAGGTACTAGCTCCAACTCGGTTTTACAGTGAAAACTGCAGGAACTTCAAACCGGCACTAGGAAACAAACTGAGAAAGCAGAGAAAAAGTGTCTCCTGCAAACCGTTCCCTTGGTGTTAGATGAACGAACGTCTCTCCACTTGCTCAGTCATGGGAGATAAGTGTGTGTGAAAGCCGTCCTTCACCTAGCTTGTTGGGAACACAAAGTTTCTTTTCAGTTGCAAACTCCATTCCATACATATATATGTGGAGATACTAGCTCCAACTCGGTTTTACAGTGAAAACTGCAGGAACTTCAAACCGGCACTAGGAAACAGACTGAGAAAGCAGAGAAAAAGTGTCTCCTGCAACCCGTTCCCTTGGTGCTAGATGAACGAACGTCTCTGTACATGCTCATTTCTGAGAGATAAGTGTGTGTGAAAGCCGTGTTCACCTAGCTTGTTGGGAACACAAAGTTTCTTGTCAGTTGCAAACTCCATTCCATACATATATATATGGGGAGGTACTAGCTCCAACTCGGTTTTACAGTGAAAACTGCAGGAACTTCAAACCGGCACTAGGAAACAGACTGAGAAAGCAGAGAAAAAGTGTCTCCTGCAACCCGTTCCCTTGGTGCTAGATGAACGAACGTCTCTCCACTTGCTCAGTTCTGAGATATAAGTGTGTGTGAAAGCCGTCCTTCACCTAGCTTGTTGGGAACACAAAGTTCCTTTTCAGTTGCAAACTCCATTCCATACATATATATGGGGAGGTACTAGTTCCAACTCGGTTTTACATTGAAAACTGCAGGAACTTCAAAACGGCACTAGGAAACAATCTGAGAAAACAGAGAAAAGTCTCTCCTGCAACCCGTTCCCTTGGTGATAGATGAACGAACGTCTCTCCACTTGCTCAGTTCCGAGAGATAATTGTGTGTGAAAGCCGTACTTCACTTAGCTTCCTGTGAACACAAAGTTTCTTTTCAGTTGCAAACTACATTCCATACATATATATGGGGAGGTACTAGCTCCAACTCGGTTTTACAGTGAAAACTGCAGGAACTTCAAACCGGCACTAGGAATCAGACTGAGAAAGCAGAGAAAAATTATCTACTGCAACCCGTTCCCTTGGTGCTAGATGAACGAACGTCTCTCCACTTGCTCAGTTCTGAGAGTTAAGTGTGTGTGAAAGCCGTCCTTCAATTAGATTGTTGGGAACAGAAAGTTTCTTTTCAGTTGCAAACTCCATTCCATACATATATATGGGGAGGTACAAGCTCCAACTCGGTTTTTCAGTGAAATCTGCAGGAACTTCAAACCGGCACTAGGAAACAGACTGAGAAACCAGAGAAAAGTTTCTCCTGCAACCCGTTCCCTTGGTGCTAGATGAACGAACGTCTCTGTACATGCTCAGTTCTGAGAGATATGTGTGTGTGAAAGCCGTCCTTCACCTAGCTTGTTGGGAACACAAAGTTTCTTTTCAGTTGCAAACTCCATTCCATAAATATATATGTGGAGGTACTAGCTCCAACTCGGTTTTACAGTGAAAACTGCAGGAACTTCACACCGGCACTTGGAAACAGACTGAGAAAGCAGAGAAATAGTGTCTCCTGCAACCCGTTCCCTTGGTGCTAGATGAAAGAACGTTTCTCAACTTGCTCAGTTCTGAGAGATAAGTGTGTGTCTAAGCCGTCCTTCACCTTGCTTGTTAGGAACACAAAGTTTCTTTTCATTTGCAAACACCGTTCCATACATATATATGGGGAGGTACTAGCTCCAAATCGTTTTTAAAGTGAAAACAGCAGGAACTTTAAACCGGAACTAGGAAAGAGACTGAGAAAGCAGAGAAAAAGTGTCTCCTGCAACCCGTTCCCTTAGTGCTAGATGAACGAACGTCTCTCCACTTGCTTAGTTCTGAGAGTTAAGTGTGTGTGAAAGCCGTCCTTTACCTAGCTTGTTGGGAACACAAAGTTTCTTTTCAGTTGCAAACACCGTTCCATACATATATATGGGGAGGTACAAGCTCTAAATCGGATTTACAGTGAAAACTGCAGGAACTTCAAACCGGCACTAGGAAACAGACTGAGAAAGCAGAGAAAAAGTGTCTCCTGCAACGCGTTCCCTTGTTGCTAGATGAACGAACGTCTCTCCACTTGCTCAGTTCCGAGAGGTAAGTGTGTGTGAAAGCCGTCCTTCATCTAGCTTGTTGGGAACACAAAGTTTCTTTTCAGTTGCAAACTCCATTCCATACATATATATGGGGAGGTACTAGCTCCAACTCGGTTTTACAGTGAAAACTGCAGGAACTTCAAACCGGCACTAGGAAACAAACTGAGAAAGCAGAGAAAAAGTGTCTCCTGCAACCCGTTCCCTTTGTGCTAGATGAACGAACGTCTCTGTACACGCTCATTTCTGAGAGATAAGTGTGTGTGAAAGCCGTCCTTCACCTAGCTTGTTGGGAACACAAAGTTTCTTGTCAGTTGCAAACTCAATTCCATACATATATATATGGGGAGGTACTAGCTCCAACTCGGTTTTACAGTGAAAACTGCAGGAACTTCAAACCGGCACTAGGAAAGAGACTGAGAAAGCAGAGAAAAAGTGTCTCCTGCAACGCAATCCCTTGGTGCTAGATGAACGAACGTCTCTCCACTTGCTCAGTTCCGAGAGGTAACTGTGTGTGAAAGCCGTCCTTCATCTAGCTTGTTGGGAACACAAAGTTTCTTTCCATTTGCAAACTCCATTCCATACATATATATGGGGAGGTACTAGCTCCAACTCGGTTTTACACTGAAAACTGCAGGAAATTCAAACCGGCACTAGGAAACAGACTGAGAAAGCACAGAAAAAATGTCTCCTGCAACACGTTTCCTTTGTGTTAGATGAACGAACGTCTCTCCACTTGCTCAGTTCTGAGAGCTAAGTGTGTGTGAAAGCCGTACTTCACCAAGCTTGTTGGGAACACAAAGTTTCTTTTCAGTTGCAGACTACATTCCATACATATATATGGGGAGGCACTAGCTCCAACTCGGTTTTACAATGAAATCTGCAGGAACATCATACCGGCACTAGGAAACAGACTGAGAAAGCAGAGAAAAAGTGTCTCCTGCAACCCGTTCCCTTGGTGCTATATGAACGAACGTCTCTCCACTTGCTCAGTTCCGAGAGGTAAGTGTGTGTGAAAGCCGTACTTCACCAAGATTGTTGGGAACACAAAGTTTCTTTTCAGATGCAAACACCATTCCATACATATATATGGGGAGGTAATAGCTTCAACTCGGTTTTACAATGAAATCTGCAGGAACTTCAAACCGGCACTAGGAAACAGACTGAGAAAGCAGAGAAAAAGTGTCTCTTGCAACCCGTTCCATTGGTGCTACATGAACGAACGTATCTCCACTTGCTCAGTTCTGAGAGATAAGTGTGTGTGAAAGCCGTCCTTCACCTAGCTTGTTGGGAACAGAAAGTTTCTTTTCAGTTGCAAACTCCATTCCATACATATATATGGGTAGGTACTAGCTCCAACTCGGTTTTACAGTGAAAACTGCAGGAACTTCAAACCGGCACTAGGAAACAAACTGAGAAAGCAGAGAAAAAGTGTCTCCTGCAAACCGTTCCCTTGGTGTTAGATGAACGAAAGTCTCTCCACTTGCTCAGTCATGGGAGATAAGTGTGTGTGAAAGCCGTCCTTCACCTAGCTTGTTGGGAACACAAAGTTTCTTTTCAGTTGCAAACTCCATTCCATACATATATATGTGGAGATACTAGCTCCAACTCGGTTTTACAGTGAAAACTGCAGGAACTTCAAACCGGCACTAGGAAACAGACTGAGAAAGCAGAGAAAAAGTTTCTCCTGCAACCCGTTCCCTTGGTGCTAGATGAACGAACGTCTCTGTACATGCTCATTTCTGAGAGATAAGTGTGTGTGAAAGCCGTGTTCACCTAGCTTGTTGGGAACACAAAGTTTCTTGTCAGTTGCAAACTCCATTTCATACATATATATATGGGGAGTTACTAGCTCCAACTCGGTTTTACAGTGAAAACTGCAGGAACTTCAAACCGGCACTAGGAAACAGACTGAGAAAGCAGAGAAAAAGTGTCTCCTGCAACCCGTTCCCTTGGTGCTAGATGAACGAACGTCTCTCCACTTGCTCAGTTCTGAGATATAAGTGTGTGTGAAAGCCGTCCTTCACCTAGCTTGTTGGGAACACAAAGTTCCTTTTCAGTTGCAAACTCCATTCCATACATATATATGGGGAGGTACTAGTTCCAACTCGGTTTTACATTGAAAACTGCAGGAACTTCAAAACGGCACTAGGAAACAATCTGAGAAAACAGAGAAAAGTCTCTCCTGCAACCCGTTCCCTTGGTGATAGATGAACGAACGTCTCTCCACTTGCTCAGTTCCGAGAGATAATTGTGTGTGAAAGCCGTACTTCACGTAGCTTCCTGTGAACACAAAGTTTCTTTTCAGTTGCAAATTACATTCCATACATATATATGGGGAGGTACTAGCTCCAACTCGGTTTTACAGTGAAAACTGCAGGAACTTCAAACCGGCACTAGGAATCAGACAGAGAAAGCAGAGAAAAATTATCTACTGCAACCCGTTCCCTTGGTGCTAGATGAACGAACGTCTCTCCACTTGCTCAGTTCTGAGAGTTAAGTGTGTGTGAAAGCCGTCCTTCAATTAGCTTGTTGGGAACAGAAAGTTTCTTTTCAGTTGCAAACTCCATTCCATACATATATATGGGGAGGTACAAGCTCCAACTCGGTTTTTCAGTGAAATCTGCAGGAACTTCAAACCGGCACTAGGAAACAGACTGAGAAACCAGAGAAAAGTTTCTCCTGCAACCCGTTCCCTTGGTGCTAGATGAACGAACGTCTCTGTACATGCTCAGTTCTGAGAGATATGTGTGTGTGAAAGCCGTCCTTCACCTAGCTTGTTGGGAACACAAAGTTTCTTTTCAGTTGCAAACTCCATTCCATAAATATATATGGGGAGGATCAAGCTCCAACTCGGTTTTACAGTGAAAACTGCAGGAACTTCAAACCGGCACTAGGAAACAGACTGAGAAAGCAGAGAAAAACTGTCTCGTGAAACCCTTTCCCTTGGTGTTAGATGAACGAAAGTCTCTCCACTTGCTCAGTCCTGAGAGATAAGTGTGTGTGAAAGCCGTCCTTCACCTAGCTTGTTGGGAACACAAAGATTCTTTTCAGTTGCAAACACCGTTCCATACATATATATGGGGAGGTACTAGCTCCAACTCGGTTTTACAGTGAAAACTGCAGGAACTTCACACCGGCACTTGGAAACAGACTGAGAAAGCAGAGAAATAGTGTCTCCTGCAACCCGTCCCTAGGTGCTAGATGAACGAACGTTTCTCAACTTGCTCAGTTCTGAGAGATAAGTGTGTGTAAAAGCCGTCGTTCACCTAGCTTGTTGGGAACGCAAAGTTTGTTTTCATTTGCAAACACCGTTCCATACACATATATGGGGAGGTACTAGCTCCAAATCGGTTTTAAAGTGAAAACTGCAGGAACTTCAAACCGGCACTTGGAAACAGACTGAGAAAGCAGAGATATAGTGTCTCCTGCAACCCGTTCCCTAGGTGCTAGATGAACGAACGTTTCTCAACTTGCTCAGTTCTGAGAGATAAGTGTGTGTAAAAGCCGTCCTTCACCTAGCTTGTTGGGAACACAAAGTTTCTTTTCATTTGCAAACACCGTTCCATACATATATATGGGGAGGTACTAGCTCCAACTCGGTTTTAAAGTGAAAACTGCAGGAACTTCAAACCGGCACTAGGAAAGAGACTGAGAAAGCAGAGAAGAAGTGTCTCCTGTAACCCTTTCCCTTAGTGCTAGATGAACGAACGTCTCTCCACTTGCTTAGTTCTGAGAGATAAGTGTGTGTGAAAGCCGTGCTTCACCTAGCTTGTTGGGAACACAATGTTTCTTTTCAGTTCCAAACACCATCCCATACATATATATGGGGAGGTATTAGCTCCAACTCGTTTTTACAATGAAATCTGCAGGAACTTCAAACCGGCACTAGGAAACAGACTGAGAAAGCAGAGAAAAAGTGTCTCCTGCAACGCGTTCCCTTGTTGCTAGATGAACGAACGTCTCTCCACTTGCTCAGTTCCGAGAGGTAAGTGTGTGTGAAAGCCTTCCTTCATCTAGCTTGTTGGGAACACAAAGTTTCTTTTCAGTTGCAAACTCCATTCCATACATATATATGGGGAGGTACTAGCTCCAACTCGGTTTTACAGTGAAAACTGCAGGAACTTCAAACCGGCACTAGGAAACAAACTGAGAAAGCAGAGAAAAAGTGTCTCCTGCAACCCGTTCCCTTTGTGCTAGATGAACGAACGTCTCTGTACACGCTCATTTCTGAGAGATAAGTGTGTGTGAAAGCCGTCCTTCACCTAGCTTGTTGGGAACACAAAGTTTCTTGTCAGTTGCAAACTCAATTCCATACATATATATATGGGGAGGTACTAGCTCCAACTCGGTTTTACAGTGAAAACTGCAGGAACTTCAAACCGGCACTAGGAAAGAGACTGAGAAAGCAGAGAAAAAGTGTCTCCTGCAACGCGATCCCTTGGTGCTAGATGAACGAACGTCTCTCCACTTGCTCAGTTCCGAGAGGTAACTGTGTGTGAAAGCCGTCCTTCATCTAGCTTGTTGGGAACACAAAGTTTCTTTTCATTTGCAAACTCCATTCCATACATATATATGGGGAGGTACTAGCTCCAACTCGGTTTTACACTGAAAACTGCAGGAAATTCAAACCGGCACTAGGAAACAGACTGAGAAAGCACAGAAAAAATGTCTCCTGCAACACGTTTCCTTTGTGTTAGATGAACGAACGTCTCTCCACTTGCTCAGTTCTGAGAGCTAAGTGTGTGTGAAAGCCGTACTTCACCAAGCTTGTTGGGAACACAAAGTTTCTTTTCAGTTGCAGACTACATTCCATACATATATATGGGGAGGCACTAGCTCCAACTCGGTTTTACAATGAAATCTGCAGGAACATCATACCGGCACTAGGAAACAGACTGAGAAAGCAGAGAAAAAGTGTCTCCTGCAACCCGTTCCCTTGGTGCTATATGAACGAACGTCTCTCCACTTGCTCAGTTCCGAGAGGTAAGTGTGTGTGAAAGCCGTACTTCACCAAGATTGTTGGGAACACAAAGTTTCTTTTCAGATGCAAACACCATTCCATACATATATATGGGGAGGTAATAGCTTCAACTCGGTTTTACAATGAAATCTGCAGGAACTTCAAACCGGCACTAGGAAACAGACTGAGAAAGCAGAGAAAAAGTGTCTCCTGCAACCCGTTCCATTGGTGCTACATGAACGAACGTATCTCCACTTGCTCAGTTCTGAGAGATAAGTGTGTGTGAAAGCCGTCCTTCACCTAGCTTGTTGGGAACAGAAAGTTTCTTTTCAGTTGCAAACTCCATTCCATACATATATATGGGTAGGTACTAGCTCCAAATCGGTTTTACAGTGAAAACTGCAGGAACTTCAAACCGGCACTAGGAAACAAACTGAGAAAGCAGAGAAAAAGTGTCTCCTGCAAACCGTTCCCTTGGTGTTAGATGAACGAAAGTCTCTCCACTTGCTCAGTCATGGGAGATAAGTGTGTGTGAAAGCCGTCCTTCACCTAGCTTGTTGGGAACACAAAGTTTCTTTTCAGTTGCAAACTCCATTCCATACATATATATGTGGAGATACTAGCTCCAACTCGGTTTTAAAGTGAAAACTGCAGGAACTTCAAACCGGCAATAGGAAACAGACTGAGAAAGCAGAGAAAAAGTTTCTCCTGCAACCCGTTCCCTTGGTGCTAGATGAACGAACGTCTCTGTACATGCTCATTTCTGAGAGATAAGTGTGTGTGAAAGCCGTGTTCACCTAGCTTGTTGGGAACACAAAGTTTCTTGTCAGTTGCAAACTCCATTCCATACATATATATATGGGGAGTTACTAGCTCCAACTCGGTTTTACAGTGAAAACTGCAGGAACTTCAAACCGGCACTAGGAAACAGACTGAGAAAGCAGAGAAAAAGTGTCTCCTGCAACCCGTTCCCTTGGTGCTAGATGAACGAACGTCTCTCCACTTGCTCAGTTCTGAGATATAAGTGTGTGTGAAAGCCGTCCTTCACCTAGCTTGTTGGGAACACAAAGTTCCTTTTCAGTTGCAAACTCCATTCCATACATATATATGGGGAGGTACTAGCTCCAACTCGGTTTTACAGTGAAAACTGCAGGAACTTCAAACCGGCACTAGGAATCAGACAGAGAAAGCAGAGAAAAATTATCTACTGCAACCCGTTCCCTTGGTGCTAGATGAACGAACGTCTCTCCACTTGCTCAGTTCTGAGAGTTAAGTGTGTGTGAAAGCCGTCCTTCAATTAGCTTGTTGGGAACAGAAAGTTTCTTTTCAGTTGCAAACTCCATTCCATACATATATATGGGGAGGTACAAGCTCCAACTCGGTTTTTCAGTGAAATCTGCAGGAACTTCAAACCGGCACTAGGAAACAGACTGAGAAACCAGAGAAAAGTTTCTCCTGCAACCCGTTCCCTTGGTGCTAGATGAACGAACGTCTCTCAACTTGCTCAGTTCTGAGAGATAAGTGTGTGTGAAAGCAGTCCTTCACCTAGCTTGTTGGGAACACAAAGTTTCTTTTCAGTTGCAAACTCCATTCCATAAATATATATGGGGAGGATCAAGCTCCAACTCGGTTTTACAGTGAAAACTGCAGGAACTTCAAACCGGCACTAGGAAACAGACTGAGAAAGCAGAGAAAAACTGTCTCGTGAAACCCTTTCCCTTGGTGTTAGATGAACGAAAGTCTCTCCACTTGCTCAGTCCTGAGAGATAAGTGTGTGTGAAAGCCGTCCTTCACCTAGCTTGTTGGGAACACAAAGATTCTTTTCAGTTGCAAACACCGTTCCATACATATATATGGGGAGGTACTAGCTCCAACTCGGTTTTACAGTGAAAACTGCAGGAACTTCACACCGGCACTTGGAAACAGACTGAGAAAGCAGAGAAATAGTGTCTCCTGCAACCCGTCCCTAGGTGCTAGATGAACGAACGTTTCTCAACTTGCTCAGTTCTGAGAGATAAGTGTGTGTAAAAGCCGTCGTTCACCTAGCTTGTTGGGAACGCAAAGTTTGTTTTCATTTGCAAACACCGTTCCATACACATATATGGGGAGGTACTAGCTCCAAATCGGTTTTAAAGTGAAAACTGCAGGAACTTCAAACCGGCACTAGGAAACAGACTGAGAAAGCAGAGAAAAACTGTCTCCTGCATCCCGTGCCCTTTGTGCTAGATGAACGAACGTCTCTCCACTTGCTCAGTTCTGAGAGATAAGTGTGTGTGAAAGCCGTGCTTCAACTATCTTGTTGGGAACACAATGTTTCTTTTCAGTTGCAAACACCATCCCATACATATATATGGGGAGGTACAAGCTCCAACTCGGTTTTACAATGAAATCTGCAGGAACTTCAAACCGGCACTAGGAAACAGACTGAGAAAGCAGAGAAAAAGTGTCTCCTGCAACCCGTTCCCTTGGTGCTAGATGAACGAACGTCTCTCCACTTGCTCAGTTCTGAGAGATAAGTGTGTGTGAAAGCCGTCCTTCACCTAGCTTGTTGGGAACACAAAGATCCTTTTCAGTTGCAAACTCCATTCCATACATATATATGGGGAGGTACTAGTTCCAACTCGGTTTTACAGTGAAAACTGCAGGAACTTCAAAACGGCACTAGGAAACAAAGTGAGAAAACAGAGAAATAGTCTCTCCTGCAACCCGTTCCCTTGCTGCTAGATGAACGAACGTCTCTCCACTTGCTCAGTTCCGAGAGATAAGTGTGTGTGAAAGCCGTACTTCACTTAGCTTCTTGGGAACACAAAGTTTCTTTTCAGTTGCAAACTCCATTCCATACATATATATGGGGAGGTACTAGCTCCAACTCGGTTTTACAGTGAAAACTGCAGGAACTTCAAACCGGCACTAGGAAACAGACTGAGAAAGCAGAGAAAAATTATCTACTGCAACCCGTTCCCTTGGTGCTAGATGAACGAACGTCTCTCCACTTGCTAAGTTCTGAGAGTTAAGTGTGTGTGAAAGCCGTCCTTCACCTAGCTTGTTGGGAACACATAGTTTCTTTTCAGTTGCAAACACCGTTCCATACATATATATGGGGAGGTACTAGCTCCAACTCGGTTTTACAGTGAAAACTGCAGGAATTTCACACCGGCACTTGGAAACAGACTGAGAAAGCAGAGAAATAGTGTCTCCTGCAACCCGTTCCCTTGGTGCTAGATGAAAGAACGTTTCTCAACTTGCTCAGTTCTGAGAGATAAGTGTGTGTCTAAGCCGTCCTTCACCTTGCTTGTTAGGAACACAAAGTTTCTTTTCATTTGCAAACACCGTTCCATACATATATATGGGGAGGTACTAGCTCCAAATCGTTTTTAAAGTGAAAACAGCAGGAACTTTAAACCGGAACTAGGAAAGAGACTGAGAAAGCAGAGAAAAAGTGTCTCCTGCAACCCGTTCCCTTAGTGCTAGATGAACGAACGTCTCTCCACTTGCTTAGTTCTGAGAGATAAGTGTGTGTGAAAGCCGTCCTTTACCTAGCTTGTTGGGAACACAAAGTTTCTTTTCAGTTGCAAACTCCATTCCATACATATATATGTGGAGATACTAGCTCCAACTCGGTTTTACAGTGAAAACTGCAGGAACTTCAAACCGGCACTAGGAAACAGACTGAGAAAGCAGAGAAAAAGTGTCTCCTGCAACCCGTTCCCTTGGTGCTAGATGAACGAACGTCTCTGTACATGCTCATTTCTGAGAGATAAGTGTGTGTGAAAGCCGTGTTCACCTAGCTTGTTGGGAACACAAAGTTTCTTGTCAGTTGCAAACTCCATTCCATACATATATATATGGGGAGTTACTAGCTCCAACTCGGTTTTACAGTGAAAACTGCAGGAACTTCAAACCGGCACTAGGAAACAGACTGAGAAAGCAGAGAAAAAGTGTCTCCTGCAACCCGTTCCCTTGGTGCTAGATGAACGAACGTCTCTCCACTTGCTCAGTTCTGAGATATAAGTGTGTGTGAAAGCCGTCCTTCACCTAGCTTGTTGGGAACACAAAGTTCCTTTTCAGTTGCAAACTCCATTCCATACATATATATGGGGAGGTACTAGTTCCAACTCGGTTTTACATTGAAAACTGCAGGAACTTCAAAACGGCACTAGGAAACAATCTGAGAAAACAGAGAAAAGTCTCTCCTGCAACCCGTTCCCTTGGTGATAGATGAACGAACGTCTCTCCACTTGCTCAGTTCCGAGAGATAATTGTGTGTGAAAGCCGTACTTCACTTAGCTTCCTGTGAACACAAAGTTTCTTTTCAGTTGCAAACTACATTCCATACATATATATGGGGAGGTACTAGCTCCAACTCGGTTTTACTGTGAAAACTGCAGGAACTTCAAACCGGCACTAGGAATCAGACAGAGAAAGCAGAGAAAAATTATCTACTGCAACCCGTTCCCTTGGTGGTAGATGAACGAACGTCTCTCCACTTGCTCAGTTCTGAGAGTTAAGTGTGTGTGAAAGCCGTCCTTCAATTAGCTTGTTGGGAACAGAAAGTTTCTTTTCAGTTGCAAACTCCATTCCATACATATATATGGGGAGGTACAAGCTCCAACTCGGTTTTTCAGTGAAATCTGCAGGAACTTCAAACCGGCACTAGGAAACAGACTGAGAAACCAGAGAAAAGTTTCTCCTGCAACCCGTTCCCTTGGTGCTAGATGAACGAACGTCTCTGTACATGCTCAGTTCTGAGAGATATGTGTGTGTGAAAGCCGTCCTTCACCTAGCTTGTTGGGAACACAAAGTTTCTTTTCAGTTGCAAACTCCATTCCATAAATATATATGGGGAGGATCAAGCTCCAACTCGGTTTTACAGTGAAAACTGCAGGAACTTCAAACCGGCACTAGGAAACAGACTGAGAAAGCAGAGAAAAACTGTCTCGTGAAACCCTTTCCCTTGGTGTTAGATGAACGAAAGTCTCTCCACTTGCTCAGTCCTGAGAGATAAGTGTGTGTGAAAGCCGTCCTTCACCTAGCTTGTTGGGAACACAAAGATTCTTTTCAGTTGCAAACACCGTTCCATACATATATATGGGGAGGTACTAGCTCCAACTCGGTTTTACAGTGAAAACTGCAGGAACTTCACACCGGCACTTGGAAACAGACTGAGAAAGCAGAGAAATAGTGTCTCCTGCAACCCGTCCCTAGGTGCTAGATGAACGAACGTTTCTCAACTTGCTCAGTTCTGAGAGATAAGTGTGTGTAAAAGCCGTCGTTCACCTAGCTTGTTGGGAACGCAAAGTTTGTTTTCATTTGCAAACACCGTTCCATACACATATATGGGGAGGTACTAGCTCCAAATCGGTTTTAAAGTGAAAACTGCAGGAACTTCAAACCGGCACTAGGAAACAGACTGAGAAAGCAGAGAAAAACTGTCTCCTGCATCCCGTGCCCTTTGTGCTAGATGAACGAACGTCTCTCCACTTGCTCAGTTCTGAGAGATAAGTGTGTGTGAAAGCCGTGCTTCAACTATCTTGTTGGGAACACAATGTTTCTTTTCAGTTGCAAACACCATCCCATACATATATATGGGGAGGTACAAGCTCCAACTCGGTTTTACAATGAAATCTGCAGGAACTTCAAACCGGCACTAGGAAACAGACTGAGAAAGCAGAGAAAAAGTGTCTCCTTCAAACCGGCACTAGGAAACAGACTGAGAAAGCAGAGAAAAAGTGTCTCCTGCAACCCGTTCCCTTGGTGCTAGATGAACGAACGTCTCTCCACTTGCTCAGTTCTGAGAGATAAGTGTGTGTGAAAGCCGTCCTTCACCTAGCTTGTTGGGAACACAAAGATCCTTTTCAGTTGCAAACTCCATTCCATACATATATATGGGGAGGTACTAGTTCCAACTCGGTTTTACAGTGAAAACTGCAGGAACTTCAAAACGGCACTAGGAAACAAAGTGAGAAAACAGAGAAATAGTCTCTCCTGCAACCCGTTCCCTTGCTGCTAGATGAACGAACGTCTCTCCACTTGCTCAGTTCCGAGAGATAAGTGTGTGTGAAAGCCGTACTTCACTTAGCTTCTTGGGAACACAAAGTTTCTTTTCAGTTGCAAACTCCATTCCATACATATATATGGGGAGGTACTAGCTCCAACTCGGTTTTACAGTGAAAACTGCAGGAACTTCAAACCGGCACTAGGAAACAGACTGAGAAAGCAGAGAAAAATTATCTACTGCAACCCGTTCCCTTGGTGCTAGATGAACGAACGTCTCTCCACTTGCTAAGTTCTGAGAGTTAAGTGTGTGTGAAAGCCGTCCTTCACCTAGCTTGTTGGGAACACATAGTTTCTTTTCAGTTGCAAACACCGTTCCATACATATATATGGGGAGGTACTAGCTCCAACTCGGTTTTACAGTGAAAACTGCAGGAACTTCACACCGGCACTTGGAAACAGACTGAGAAAGCAGAGAAATAGTGTCTCCTGCAACCCGTTCCCTTGGTGCTAGATGAAAGAACGTTTCTCAACTTGCTCAGTTCTGAGAGATAAGTGTGTGTCTAAGCCGTCCTTCACCTTGCTTGTTAGGAACACAAAGTTTCTTTTCATTTGCAAACACCGTTCCATACATATATATGGGGAGGTACTAGCTCCAAATCGTTTTTAAAGTGAAAACAGCAGGAACTTTAAACCGGAACTAGGAAAGAGACTGAGAAAGCAGAGAAAAAGTGTCTCCTGCAACCCGTTCCCTTAGTGCTAGATGAACGAACGTCTCTCCACTTGCTTAGTTCTGAGAGATAAGTGTGTTTGAAAGCCGTCCTTTACCTAGCTTGTTGGGAACACAAAGTTTCTTTTCAGTTGCAAACTCCATTCCATACATATATATGTGGAGATACTAGCTCCAACTCGGTTTTACAGTGAAAACTGCAGGAACTTCAAACCGGCACTAGGAAACAGACTGAGAAAGCAGAGAAAAAGTGTCTCCTGCAACCCGTTCCCTTGGTGCTAGATGAACGAACGTCTCTGTACATGCTCATTTCTGAGAGATAAGTGTGTGTGAAAGCCGTGTTCACCTAGCTTGTTGGGAACACAAAGTTTCTTGTCAGTTGCAAACTCCATTCCATACATATATATATGGGGAGTTACTAGCTCCAACTCGGTTTTACAGTGAAAACTGCAGGAACTTCAAACCGGCACTAGGAAACAGACTGAGAAAGCAGAGAAAAAGTGTCTCCTGCAACCCGTTCCCTTGGTGCTAGATGAACGAACGTCTCTCCACTTGCTCAGTTCTGAGATATAAGTGTGTGTGAAAGCCGTCCTTCACCTAGCTTGTTGGGAACACAAAGTTCCTTTTCAGTTGCAAACTCCATTCCATACATATATATGGGGAGGTACTAGCTCCAACTCGGTTTTACAGTGAAAACTGCAGGAACTTCACACCGGCACTTGGAAACAGACTGAGAAAGCAGAGAAAAAGTGTCTCCTGCAACCCGTTCCCTTGGTGCTAGATGAACGAACGTCTCTCCACTTGCTCAGTACTGAGAGATAACTGTGTGTGAAAGCCGTGTTCACCTAGCTTGTTGGGAACACAAAGTTTCTTGTCAGTTGCAAACTCCATTCCATACATATATATATGGGGAGTTACTAGCTCCAACTCGGTTTTACAGTGAAAACTGCAGGAACTTCAAACCGGCACTAGGAAACAGACTGAGAAAGCAGAGAAAAAGTGTCTCCTGCAACCCGTTCCCTTGGTGCTAGATGAACGAACGTCTCTCCACTTGCTCAGTTCTGAGATATAAGTGTGTGTGAAAGCCGTCCTTCACCTAGCTTGTTGGGAACACAAAGTTCCTTTTCAGTTGCAAACTCCATTCCATACATATATATGGGGAGGTACTAGTTCCAACTCGGTTTTACATTGAAAACTGCAGGAACTTCAAAACGGCACTAGGAAACAATCTGAGAAAACAGAGAAAAGTCTCTCCTGCAACCCGTTCCCTTGGTGATAGATGAACGAACGTCTCTCCACTTGCTCAGTTCCGAGAGATAATTGTGTGTGAAAGCCGTACTTCACTTAGCTTCCTGTGAACACAAAGTTTCTTTTCAGTTGCAAACTACATTCCATACATATATATGGGGAGGTACTAGCTCCAACTCGGTTTTACAGTGAAAACTGCAGGAACTTCAAACCGGCACTAGGAATCAGACAGAGAAAGCAGAGAAAAATTATCTACTGCAACCCGTTCCCTTGGTGGTAGATGAACGAACGTCTCTCCACTTGCTCAGTTCTGAGAGTTAAGTGTGTGTGAAAGCCGTCCTTCAATTAGCTTGTTGGGAACAGAAAGTTTCTTTTCAGTTGCAAACTCCATTCCATACATATATATGGGGAGGTACAAGCTCCAACTCGGTTTTTCAGTGAAATCTGCAGGAACTTCAAACCGGCACTAGGAAACAGACTGAGAAACCAGAGAAAAGTTTCTCCTGCAACCCGTTCCCTTGGTGCTAGATGAACGAACGTCTCTGTACATGCTCAGTTCTGAGAGATATGTGTGTGTGAAAGCCGTCCTTCACCTAGCTTGTTGGGAACACAAAGTTTCTTTTCAGTTGCAAACTCCATTCCATAAATATATATGGGGAGGATCAAGCTCCAACTCGGTTTTACAGTGAAAACTGCAGGAACTTCAAACCGGCACTAGGAAACAGACTGAGAAAGCAGAGAAAAACTGTCTCGTGAAACCCTTTCCCTTGGTGTTAGATGAACGAAAGTCTCTCCACTTGCTCAGTCCTGAGAGATAAGTGTGTGTGAAAGCCGTCCTTCACCTAGCTTGTTGGGAACACAAAGATTCTTTTCAGTTGCAAACACCGTTCCATACATATATATGGGGAGGTACTAGCTCCAACTCGGTTTTACAGTGAAAACTGCAGGAACTTCACACCGGCACTTGGAAACAGACTGAGAAAGCAGAGAAATAGTGTCTCCTGCAACCCGTCCCTAGGTGCTAGATGAACGAACGTTTCTCAACTTGCTCAGTTCTGAGAGATAAGTGTGTGTAAAAGCCGTCGTTCACCTAGCTTGTTGGGAACGCAAAGTTTGTTTTCATTTGCAAACACCGTTCCATACACATATATGGGGAGGTACTAGCTCCAAATCGGTTTTAAAGTGAAAACTGCAGGAACTTCAAACCGGCACTAGGAAACAGACTGAGAAAGCAGAGAAAAACTGTCTCCTGCATCCCGTGCCCTTTGTGCTAGATGAACGAACGTCTCTCCACTTGCTCAGTTCTGAGAGATAAGTGTGTGTGAAAGCCGTGCTTCAACTATCTTGTTGGGAACACAATGTTTCTTTTCAGTTGCAAAAACCATCCCATACATATATATGGGGAGGTACAAGCTCCAACTCGGTTTTACAATGAAATCTGCAGGAACTTCAAACCGGCACTAGGAAACAGACTGAGAAAGCAGAGAAAAAGTGTCTCCTGCAACCCGTTCCCTTGGTGCTAGATGAACGAACGTCTCTCCACTTGCTCAGTTCTGAGAGATAAGTGTGTGTGAAAGCCGTCCTTCACCTAGCTTGTTGGGAACACAAAGATCCTTTTCAGTTGCAAACTCCATTCCATACATATATATGGGGAGGTACTAGTTCCAACTCGGTTTTACAGTGAAAACTGCAGGAACTTCAAAACGGCACTAGGAAACAAAGTGAGAAAACAGAGAAATAGTCTCTCCTGCAACCCGTTCCCTTGCTGCTAGATGAACGAACGTCTCTCCACTTGCTCAGTTCCGAGAGATAAGTGTGTGTGAAAGCCGTACTTCACTTAGCTTCTTGGGAACACAAAGTTTCTTTTCAGTTGCAAACTCCATTCCATACATATATATGGGGAGGTAGTAGCTCCAACTCGGTTTTACAGTGAAAACTGCAGGAACTTCAAACCGGCACTAGGAAACAGACTGAGAAAGCAGAGAAAAATTATCTACTGCAACCCGTTCCCTTGGTGCTAGATGAACGAACGTCTCTCCACTTGCTAAGTTCTGAGAGTTAAGTGTGTGTGAAAGCCGTCCTTCACCTAGCTTGTTGGGAACACATAGTTTCTTTTCAGTTGCAAACACCGTTCCATACATATATATGGGGAGGTACTAGCTCCAACTCGGTTTTACAGTGAAAACTGCAGGAACTTCACACCGGCACTTGGAAACAGACTGAGAAAGCAGAGAAATAGTGTCTCCTGCAACCCGTTCCCTTGGTGCTAGATGAAAGAACGTTTCTCAACTTGCTCAGTTCTGAGAGATAAGTGTGTGTCTAAGCCGTCCTTCACCTTGCTTGTTAGGAACACAAAGTTTCTTTTCATTTGCAAACACCGTTCCATACATATATATGGGGAGGTACTAGCTCCAAATCGTTTTTAAAGTGAAAACAGCAGGAACTTTAAACCGGAACTAGGAAAGAGACTGAGAAAGCAGAGAAAAAGTGTCTCCTGCAACCCGTTCCCTTAGTGCTAGATGAACGAACGTCTCTCCACTTGCTTAGTTCTGAGAGATAAGTGTGTGTGAAAGCCGTCCTTTACCTAGCTTGTTGGGAACACAAAGTTTCTTTTCAGTTGCAAACTCCATTCCATACATATATATGTGGAGATACTAGCTCCAACTCGGTTTTACAGTGAAAACTGCAGGAACTTCAAACCGGCACTAGGAAACAGACTGAGAAAGCAGAGAAAAATTGTCTCCTGCAACCCGTTCCCTTGGTGCTAGATGAACGAACGTCTCTGTACATGCTCATTTCTGAGAGATAAGTGTGTGTGAAAGCCGTGTTCACCTAGCTTGTTGGGAACACAAAGTTTCTTGTCAGTTGCAAACTCCATTCCATACATATATATATGGGGAGTTACTAGCTCCAACTCGGTTTTACAGTGAAAACTGCAGGAACTTCAAACCGGCACTAGGAAACAGACTGAGAAAGCAGAGAAAAAGTGTCTCCTGCAACCCGTTCCCTTGGTGCTAGATGAACGAACGTCTCTCCACTTGCTCAGTTCTGAGATATAAGTGTGTGTGAAAGCCGTCCTTCACCTAGCTTGTTGGGAACACAAAGTTCCTTTTCAGTTGCAAACTCCATTCCATACATATATATGGGGAGGTACTAGTTCCAACTCGGTTTTACATTGAAAACTGCAGGAACTTCAAAACGGCACTAGGAAACAATCTGAGAAAACAGAGAAAAGTCTCTCCTGCAACCCGTTCCCTTGGTGATAGATGAACGAACGTCTCTCCACTTGCTCAGTTCCGAGAGATAATTGTGTGTGAAAGCCGTACTTCACTTAGCTTCCTGTGAACACAAAGTTTCTTTTCAGTTGCAAACTACATTCCATACATATATATGGGGAGGTACTAGCTCCAACTCGATTTTACAGTGAAAACTGCAGGAACTTCAAACCGGCACTAGGAATCAGACAGAGAAAGCAGAGAAAAATTATCTACTGCAACCCGTTCCCTTGGTGGTAGATGAACGAACGTCTCTCCACTTGCTCAGTTCTGAGAGTTAAGTGTGTGTGAAAGCCGTCCTTCAATTAGCTTGTTGGGAACAGAAAGTTTCTTTTCAGTTGCAAACTCCATTCCATACATATATATGGGGAGGTACAAGCTCCAACTCGGTTTTTCAGTGAAATCTGCAGGAACTTCAAACCGGCACTAGGAAACAGACTGAGAAACCAGAGAAAAGTTTCTCCTGCAACCCGTTCCCTTGGTGCTAGATGAACGAACGTCTCTGTACATGCTCAGTTCTGAGAGATATGTGTGTGTGAAAGCCGTCCTTCACCTAGCTTGTTGGGAACACAAAGTTTCTTTTCAGTTGCAAACTCCATTCCATAAATATATATGGGGAGGATCAAGCTCCAACTCGGTTTTACAGTGAAAACTGCAGGAACTTCAAACCGGCACTAGGAAACAGACTGAGAAAGCAGAGAAAAACTGTCTCGTGAAACCCTTTCCCTTGGAGTTAGATGAACGAAAGTCTCTCCACTTGCTCAGTCCTGAGAGATAAGTGTGTGTGAAAGCCGTCCTTCACCTAGCTTGTTGGGAACACAAAGATTCTTTTCAGTTGCAAACACCGTTCCATACATATATATGGGGAGGTACTAGCTCCAACTCGGTTTTACAGTGAAAACTGCAGGAACTTCACACCGGCACTTGGAAACAGACTGAGAAAGCAGAGAAATAGTGTCTCCTGCAACCCGTCCCTAGGTGCTAGATGAACGAACGTTTCTCAACTTGCTCAGTTCTGAGAGATAAGTGTGTGTAAAAGCCGTCGTTCACCTAGCTTGTTGGGAACGCAAAGTTTGTTTTCATTTGCAAACACCGTTCCATACACATATATGGGGAGGTACTAGCTCCAAATCGGTTTTAAAGTGAAAACTGCAGGAACTTCAAACCGGCACTAGGAAACAGACTGAGAAAGCAGAGAAAAACTGTCTCCTGCATCCCGTGCCCTTTGTGCTAGATGAACGAACGTCTCTCCACTTGCTCAGTTCTGAGAGATAAGTGTGTGTGAAAGCCGTGCTTCAACTATCTTGTTGGGAACACAATGTTTCTTTTCAGTTGCAAACACCATCCCATACATATATATGGGGAGGTACAAGCTCCAACTCGGTTTTACAATGAAATCTGCAGGAACTTCAAACCGGCACTAGGAAACAGACTGAGAAAGCAGAGAAAAAGTGTCTCCTGCAACCCGTTCCCTTGGTGCTAGATGAACGAACGTCTCTCCACTTGCTCAGTTCTGAGAGATAAGTGTGTGTGAAAGCCGTCCTTCACCTAGCTTGTTGGGAACACAAAGTTCCTTTTCAGTTGCAAACTCCATTCCATACATATATATGGGGAGGTACTAGTTCCAACTCGGTTTTACAGTGAAAACTGCAGGAACTTCAAAACGGCACTAGGAAACAAAGTGAGAAAACAGAGAAATAGTCTCTCCTGCAACCCGTTCCCTTGCTGCTAGATGAACGAACGTCTCTCCACTTGCTCAGTTCCGAGAGATAAGTGTGTGTGAAAGCCGTACTTCACTTAGCTTCTTGGGAACACAAAGTTTCTTTTCAGTTGCAAACTCCATTCCATACATATATATGGGGAGGTACTAGCTCCAACTCGGTTTTACAGTGAAAACTGCAGGAACTTCAAACCGGCACTAGGAAACAGACTGAGAAAGCAGAGAAAAATTATCTACTGCAACCCGTTCCCTTGGTGCTAGATGAACGAACGTCTCTCCACTTGCTAAGTTCTGAGAGTTAAGTGTGTGTGAAAGCCGTCCTTCACCTAGCTTGTTGGGAACACATAGTTACTTTTCAGTTGCAAACACCGTTCCATACATATATATGGGGAGGTACTAGCTCCAACTCGGTTTTACAGTGAAAACTGCAGGAACTTCACACCGGCACTTGGAAACAGACTGAGAATGCAGAGAAATAGTGTCTCCTGCAACCCGTTCCCTTGGTGCTAGATGAAAGAACGTTTCTCAACTTGCTCAGTTCTGAGAGATAAGTGTGTGTCTAAGCCGTCCTTCACCTTGCTTGTTAGGAACACAAAGTTTCTTTTCATTTGCAAACACCGTTCCATACATATATATGGGGAGGTACTAGCTCCAAATCGTTTTTAAAGTGAAAACAGCAGGAACTTTAAACCGGAACTAGGAAAGAGACTGAGAAAGCAGAGAAAAAGTGTCTCCTGCAACCCGTTCCCTTAGTGCTAGATGAACGAACGTCTCTCCACTTGCTTAGTTCTGAGAGATAAGTGTGTGTGAAAGCCGTCCTTTACCTAGCTTGTTGGGAACACAAAGTTTCTTTTCAGTTGCAAACACCGTTCCATACATATATATGGGGAGGTACAAGCTCTAAATCGGATTTACAGTGAAAACTGCAGGAACTTCAAACCGGCACTAGGAAACAGACTGAGAAATCAGAGAAAAACTGTCTCCTGCAAAACGTTCCCTTGGTGCTAGATGAACGAACGTCTCTAAACATGCTCAGTTCTGAGAGATAAATGTGTGTGAATGCCGTCCTTCACCTAGCTTGTTTGGAACACAAAGTTTCTTTTCAGTTGCAAATTCCAATCCATGCATATATATGGGGAGGTTCTAGCTCCAACTCGGTTTTACAGTGTAAACTGCAGGAACTTCAAAACGGCACTAGGAAACAGACTGAGAAAGCAGAGAAAATGTGTCCCCTGCAACCCGTTCCCTTGGTGCTAGATGAACGAACGTCTCTCCACTTGCTCATTTCTGAGAGATAAGTGTGTGTGAAAGCCGTCCTTCACCTAGCTTGTTGGGAACACAAAGTTTCTTTTCAGTTGTAAACTCCATTCCATACATATATATGGGGAGGTACAAGCTCCAACTCGGTTTTACAGTGAAAACTGCAGGAACTTCAAACCGGCACTAGGAAACAGACTGAGAAAGCAGAGAAAAAGTGTCTCCTGAAACCCGTACCCTTGGTGCTAGATGAACGAACGTCTCTCCACTTGCTCAGTTCTGAGAGATAAGTGTGTGTGAAAGCCGTCCTTCAATTAGCTTGTTGGGAACAGAAAGTTTCTTTTCACTTGCAAACTCCATTCCATACATATATATGGGGAGGTACAAGTTCCAACACGGTTTTTCAGTGAAATCTGCAGGAACTTCAAAACGTCACTAGGAAACAGACTGAGAAACCAGAGTAAAGTTTCTCCTGCAACCCGTTCCCTTGGTGCTAGATGAACGAACGTCTCTGTACATGCTCAGTTCTGAGAGATATGTGTGTGTGAAAGGCGTCCTTCACCTAGCTTGTTGGGAACACAAAGTTTCTTTTCAGTTGCAAACTCCATTCCATAAATATATATGGGGAGGTTCAAGCTCCAACTCGGTTTTACAGTGAAAACTGCAGGAACTTCAAACCGGCACTAGGAAACAGACTGAGAAAGCAGAGAAAAACTGTCTCGTGAAACCCGTTCCCTTGGTGCTAGATGAACGAAAGTCTCTCCACTTGCTCAGTCCTGAGAGATAAGTGTGTGTGAAAGCCGTCCTTCACCTAGCTTCTTGGGAACACAAAGTTTCTTTTCAGTTGCAAACTCCATTCCATACATATATATGTGGAGATACTAGCTCCAACTCGGTTTTACAGTGAAAACTGCAGGAACTTCAAACCGGCACTAGGAAACAGACTGAGAAATCAGAGAAAAAGTGTCTCCTGCAACCCGTTCCCTTGGTGCTAGATGAACGAACGTCTCTCCACTTGCTCAGTTCTGAGAGATAAGTGTGTGTGAAAGCCGTCCTTAACCTAGCTTGTTGGGAACACAAAGTTACTTTTCAGTTGCAAACTCCTTTCCATACATATATATGGGGAGGTACAAGCTCCAACTCGGTTTTTCAGTGAAATCTGCAGGAACTTCAAACCGGCACTAGGAAACAGACTGAGAAACCAGAGTAAAGTTTCTGCTGCAACCCGTTCCCTTGGTGCTAGATGAACGAACGTCTCTGTACATGCTCAGTTCTGAGAGATATGTGTGTGTGAAAGCCGAACTTCACCTAGCTTATTGGGAACACACAGTTTCTTTTCAGTTGCAAACTCCATTCCATAAATATATATGGGGAGGTTCAAGCTCCAACACGGTTTTACAGTGAAAACTGCAGGAACTTCAAACCGGCACTAGGAAACAGACTGAGAAAGCAGAGAAAAACTGTCTCGTGAAACCCGTTCCCTTGGTGCTAGATGAACGAAAGTCTCTCCACTTGCTCAGTCCTGAGAGATAAGTGTGTGTGAAAGCTGTCCTTCACCTATCTTGTTGGGAACACAAAGTTTCTTTTCAGTTGCAAACTCCATTCCATACATATATATGGGGAGATACTAGCTCCAACTCGCTTTTACAGTGAAAACTGCAGGAACTTCAAACCGGCACTAGGAAACAGACTGAGAAAGCAGAGAAAAAGTGTCTCCTGCAACCCGTTCCCTTGGTGCTAGATGAACGAACGTCTCTGTACATGCTCATTTCTGAGAGATAATTGTGTGTGAAAGCCGTCCTTTACCTAGCTTATTGGGAACACAAAGTTTCTTTTCAGTTGCAAACTAAATTCCATACATATATATATGGGGAGGTACTAGCTCCAACTCGGTTTTACAGTGAAAACTGCAGGAACTTCAAACCGGCACTAGGAAACAGACTGAGAAAGCAGAGAAAAAATGTCTCCTGCAACCCGTTTCCTTTGTGTTAGATGAACGAACGTCTCTCCACTTGCTCAGTTCTGAGAGCTAAGTGTGTGTGAAAGCCGTACTTCACCAAGCTTGTTGGGAACACAAAGTTTCTTTTCAGTTGCAAACTACATTCCATACATAAATATGGGGAGGTACTAGCTCCAACTCGATTTTCCAATGAAATCTGCAGGAACTTCATACCGGCACTAGGAAACAGACTGAGAAAGCAGAGAAAAAGTGTCTCCTGCAACCCGTTCCCTTGGTGCTAGATGAACGAACGTCTCTCCACTTGCTAAGTTCCGAGAGGTAAGTGTGTGTGAAAGCCGTACTTCACCAAGCTTGTTGGGAACACAAAGTTTCTTTTCAGTTGCAAACACCATTCCATACATATATATGGGGAGGTACTAGCTCCAACTCGGTTTTACAATGAAATCTGCAGGAACTTCAAACCGGCACTAGGAAACAGAATGAGAAAGCAGAGAAAAAGTGTCTCCTGCAACCCGTTCCATTGGTGCTAGATGAACGAACGTATCTCCACTTGCTCAGTTCTGAGAGATAAGTGTGTGTGAAAGCTGTCATTCACCTAGCTTGTTGGGAACACAAAGTTTCTTTTCAGTTGCAAACTCCATTCCATACATATATATGGGGAGGTACTAGCTCCCACTCGGTTTTACAGTGAAAAATGCAGGAACTTCAAACCGACACTAGGAAACAGACTGAGAAAGCAGAGAAAAAATGTCTCCTGCAACCCGTTCCCTTGGTGTTAGATGAACGAACGTCTCTCCACTTGCTCAGTCCTGGGAGATAATTGTGTGTGAAAGCCGTACTTCACCTAGCTTGTTGGGAACACAAATTTACTTTTCAGTTGCAAACTCCATTCCATACATATATATGTGGAGATACTAGCTCCAACTCGGTTTTACAGTGAAAACTGCAGGAACTTCAAAACGGCACTAGGAAACAGACTGAGAAAGCAGAGAAAAAGTGTCCCCTGCAACCCGTTCCCTTGGTGCTAGATGAACGAACGTCTCTGTACATGCTCATTTCTGAGAGATAAGTGTGTGTGAAAGCCGTCCTTCACATAGCTTGTTGGGAACACAGATTTTCTTGTCAGTTGCAAACTCCATTCCATAATTATATATATGGGGAGGTACAAGCTCCAACTCGGTTTTACAGTGAAAACTGCAGGAACTTCAAACCGGCACTAGGAAACAGACTGAGAAAGCAGAGAAAAAGTGTCTCCTGCAACCCGTTCCCTTGGTGCTAGATGAACGAACGTCTCTCCACTTGCTCAGTTCTGAGAGATAAGTGTGTGTGAAAGCCGTCCTTCACCTAGCTTGTTGGGAACACAAAGTTCCTTTTCAGTTGCAAACTCCATTCCATACATATATATGGGGAGGTACAAGCTCCAACTCGGTTTTACAGTGAAAACTGCAGGAACTTCAAAACGGCACTAGGAAACAAACTGAGAAAACAGAGTAAAAGTCTCTCCTGCAACCCGTTCCCTTGGTGCTAGATGAACGAACGTCTCTCCACTTGCTCAGTTCCGAGAGATAAGTGTGTGTGAAAGCCGTACTTCACTTAGCTTCTTGGGAACACAAAGTTTCTTTTCAGTTGCAAACTCCATTCCATACATATATATGGAGAGGTACTAGCTCCAACTCGGTTTTACAGTGAAAACTGCAGGAACTTCAAACCGGGACTAGGAAACAGACTGAGAATGCAGAGAAAAATTATCTACTGCAACCCGTTCCCTTGGTGCTAGATGAACGAACGTCTCTCCACATGCTCAGTTCTGAGAGATAAGTGTGTGTGAAAGCCGTCCTTCACCTAGCTTGTTGGGAACACAAAGTTTCTTTTCAGTTGCAAACACCGTTCCATACATATATATGGGGAGGTACTAGCTCCAACTCGGTTTTACACTGAAAACTGCAGGAACTTCACACCGGCACTTGGAAACAGACTGAGAAACAGAGAAATAGTGTTTCCTGCAACCCGTTCCTTGGTGCTAGATTAACGAACGTTTCTCAACTTGCTCAGTTCTGAGAGATAAGTGTGTGTCTAAGCCGTCCTTCACCTTGCTTGTTGGGAACACAAAGTTTCTTTTCATTTGCAAACACCGTTCCGTACATATATATGGGGAGGTACTAGCTCCAAATCGGTTTTAAAGTGAAAACAGCAGGAACTTTAAACCGGCACTAGGAAAGAGACTGAGAAAGCAGAGAAAAAGTGTCTCCTGCAACCCGTTCCCTTAGTGCTAGATGAACGAACGTCTCTCCACTTGCTCAGTTCTGACAGATAAGTGTGTGTGAAAGCCGTTCTTCACCTAGCTTGTTGGGAACACAAAGTTTCTTTTCAGTTGCAAACACCGATCCATACATATATATGGGGAGGTACAAGCTCTAAATCAGTTTTACAGTGAAAACTGCAGGAACTTCAAACCGGCACTAGGAAACAGACTGAGAAAGCAGAGAAAAACTGTCTCCTACATACCGTTCCCTTGGTGCTAGATGAACGAACGTCTCTCCACATGCTCAGTTCTGAGAGATAAGTGTGTGTGAATGCCGTCCTTCACCTAGCTTGTTGGGAACACAAAGTTTCTTTTCAGTTGCAAATTCCAATCCATGCATATATATGGGGAGGTACTAGCTCCAACTCGGTTTACAGTGAAAACTGCAGGAACTTCAAAACGGCACTAGGAAACAGACTGAGAAAGCAGAGAAATAGTGTCTCCTGCAACCCGTTCCCTTGGTCTTAGATGAACGAACGTCTCTGTACTTGCTCATTTCTGAGAGATAAGTGTGTGTGAAAGCCGTCCTTCACCTAGCTTGTTGGGAACACAAAGTTACTTTTCAGTTGCAAACTCCTTTCCATACATATATATGGGGAGGTACAAGCTCCAACTCGGTTTTTCAGTGAAAACTGCAGGAACTTCAAACCGGCACTAGGAAACAGACTGAGAAACCAGAGTAAAGTTTCTGCTGCAACCCGTTCCCTTGGTGCTAGATGAACGAACGTCTCTGTACATGCTCAGTTCTGAGAGATATGTGTGTGTGAAAGCCGAACTTCACCTAGCTTATTGGGAACACACAGTTTCTTTTCAGTTGCAAACTCCATTCCATAAATATATATGGGGAGGTTCAAGCTCCAACACGGTTTTACAGTGAAAACTGCAGGAACTTCAAACCGGCACTAGGAAACAGACTGAGAAAGCAGAGAAAAACTGTCTCGTGAAACCCGTTCCCTTGGTGCTAGATGAACGAAAGTCTCTCCACTTGCTCAGTCCTGAGAGATAAGTGTGTGTGAAAGCTGTCCTTCACCTATCTTGTTGGGAACACAAAGTTTCTTTTCAGTTGCAAACTCCATTCCATACATATATATGGGGAGATACTAGCTCCAACTCGCTTTTACAGTGAAAACTGCAGGAACTTCAAACCGGCACTAGGAAACAGACTGAGAAAGCAGAGAAAAAGTGTCTCCTGCAACCCGTTCCTTTGGTGCTAGATGAACGAACGTCTCTGTACATGCTCATTTCTGAGAGATAATTGTGTGTGAAAGCCGTCCTTCACCTAGCTTATTGGGAACACAAAGATTCTTTTCAGTTGCAAACTAAATTCCATACATATATATATGGGGAGGTACTAGCTCCAACTCGGTTTTACAGTGAAAACTGCAGGAACTTCAAACCGGCACTAGGAAACAGACTGAGAAAGCAGAGAAAAAATGTCTCCTGCAACCCGTTTCCTTTGTGTTAGATGAACGAACGTCTCTCCACTTGCTCAGTTCTGAGAGCTAAGTGTGTGTGAAAGCCGTACTTCACCAAGCTTGTTGGGAACACAAAGTTTCTTTTCAGTTGCAAACTACATTCCATACATATATATGGGGAGGTACTAGCTCCAACTCGATTTTACAATGAAATCTGCAGGAACTTCATACCGGCACTAGGAAACAGACTGAGAAAGCAGAGAAAAAGTGTCTCCTGCAACCCGTTCCCTTGGTGCTAGATGAACGAACGTCTCTCCACTTGCTAAGTTCCGAGAGGTATGTGTGTGTGAAAGCCGTACTTCACCTAGCTTGTTGGGAACACAAATTTTCTTTTCAGTTGCAAACTCCATTCCATACATATATATGTGGAGATACTAGCTCCAACTCGGTTTTACAGTGAAAACTGCAGGAACTTCAAACCGGCACTAGGAAACAGACTGAGAAAGCAGAGAAAAAGTGTCCCCTGCAACCCGTTCCCTTGGTGCTAGATGAACGAACGTCTCTGTACGTGCTCATTTCTGAGAGATAAGTGTGTGTGAAAGCCGTCCTTCACATAGCTTGTTGGGAACACAAAGTTTCTTGTCAGTTGCAAACTCCATTCCATAATTATATATATGGGGAGTTACAAGCTCCATCTCGGTTTTACAGTGAAAACTGCAGGAACTTCAAACCGGCACTAGGAAACAGACTGAGAAAGCAGAGAAAAAGTGTCTCCTGCAACCCGTTCCCTTGGTGCTAGATGAACGAACGTCTCTCCACTTGCTCAGTTCTGAGAGATAAGTGTGTGTGAAAGCCGTCCTTCACCCAGCTTGTTGGGAACACAAACTTCCTTTTCAGTTGCAAACTCCATTCCATACATATATATGGGGAGGTACAAGCTCCAACTCGGTTTTACAGTGAAAACTGCAGGAACTTCAAAACGGCACTAGGAAACAAACTGAGAAAACAGAGTAAAAGTCTCTCCTGCAACCCGTTCCCTTGGTGCTAGATGAACGAACGTCTCTCCACATGCTCAGTTCTGAGAGTTAAGTGTGTGTGAAAGCCGTCATTCACCTAGCTTGTTGGGAACACAAAGTTTCTTTTCAGTTGCAAACACCGTTCCATACATATATATGGGGAGGTACTAGCTCCAACTCGGTTTTACACTGAAAACTGCAGGAACTTCACACCGGCACTTGGAAACAGACTGAGAAACAGAGAAATAGTGTTTCCTGCAACCCGTTCCTTGGTGCTAGATTAACGAACGTTTCTCAACTTACTCAGTTCTGAGAGATAAGTGTGTGTCTAAGCCGTCCTTCACCTTGCTTGTTGGGAACACAAAGTTTCTTTTCATTTGCAAACACCGTTCCATACATATATATGGGGAGGTACTAGCTCCAAATCGGTTTTAAAGTGAAAACAGCAGGAACTTTAAACCGGCACTAGGAAAGAGACTGAGAAAGCAGAGAAAAAGTGTCTCCTGCAACCCGTTCCCTTAGTGCTAGATGAACGAACGTCTCTCCACTTGCTCAGTTCTGACAGATAAGTGTGTGTGAAAGCCGTTCTTCACCTAGCTTGTTGGGAACACAAAGTTTCTTTTCAGTTGCAAACACCGATCCATACATATATATGGGGAGGTACAAGCTCTAAATCAGTTTTACAGTGAAAACTGCAGGAACTTCAAACCGGCACTAGGAAACAGACTGAGAAAGCAGAGAAAAACTGTCTCCTACATACCGTTCCCTTGGTGCTAGATGAACGAACGTCTCTCCACATGCTCAGTTCTGAGAGATAAGTGTGTGTGAATGCCGTCCTTCACCTAGCTTGTTGGGAACACAAAGTTTCTTTTCAGTTGCAAATTCCAATCCATGCATATATATGGGGAGGTACTAGCTCCAACTCGGTTTACAGTGAAAACTGCAGGAACTTCAAAACGGCACTAGGAAACAGAATGAGAAAGCAGAGAAAATGTGTCTCCTGCAACCCGTTCCCTTGGTGCTAGATGAACGAACGTCTCTCCACTTGCTCATTTCTGAGAGATAAGTGTGTGTGAAAGCCGTCCTTCACCTAGCTTGTTGGGAACACAAAGTTTCTTTTCAGTTGAAAACTCCAATCCATACATATTTATGGGGAAGTACAAGCTCCATCCCGGTTTTACAGTGAAAACTGCAGGAACATCAAACCGGCACTAGGAAACAGACTGAGAAAGCAGAGAAAAACTGTCTCCTGAAACCCGTACCTTTGGTGCTAGATGAACGAACGTCTCTCAACTTGCTCAGCTCTGAGAAATATGTGTGTGTGAAAGCCGTCCTTCAATTAGCTTGTTGGGAACAGAAAGTTTCTTTTCAGTTGCAAACTCCATTCCATACATATATATGGGGAGGTACAAGCTCCAACTCGGTTTTTCAGTGAAATCTGCAGGAACTTCAAAACGGCACTAGGAAACAGACTGAGAAACCAGAGTAAAGTTTCTCCTGCAACCCGTTCCCTTGGTGCTAGATGAACGAACGTCTCTGTACATGCTCAGTTCTGAGAGATATGTGTATGTGAAAGCCGTCCTTCACCTAGCTTGTTGGGAACACAAAGTTTCTTTTCAGTTGCAAATTCCATTCCATAAATATATATGGGGAGGTTCAAGCTCCAACTCAGTTTTACAGTGAAAACTGCAGGAACTTCAAACCGGCACTGGGAAACAGACTGAGAAAGCAGAGAAAAACTGTCTCGTGAAACCCGTTCCCTTGGTGCTAGATGAACGAAAGTCTCTCCACTTGCTCAGTCCTGAGAGATAAGTGTGTGTGAAAGCCGTCCTTCACCTAGCTTGTTGGGAACACAAAGTTTCTTTTCACTTGCAAACACCAATCCATGCATATATATGGGGAGGTACAAGCTCCAAATCGGTTTTACAGTGAAAACTGCAGGAACTTCAAACCGGCACTAGGAAACAGACTGAGAAAGCAGAGAAAAAGTGTCTCCTGCAATTGTTCCCTTGGTGCTAGATGAACGAACGTCTCTCCACTTACTCATTTCTGAGAGATAAGTGTGTGTGAAAGCCGTCCTTAACCTAGCTTGTTGGGAACACAAAGTTTCTTTTCAGTAGCAAATTCCATTCCATGCATATATATGGGGAGGTACTAGTTCCAACTCGGTTTTACAGTGAAAACTGCAGGAACTTCAAACCGGCACTAGGAAACAGAGTAAGAAAGCAGAGAAATAGTGTCTCCTGCAACCCGTTCCCTTGGTGTTAGATGAACGAACGTCTCTGTACATGCTCATTTCTGAGAGATAAGTGTGTGTGAAAGCCGTCCTTCACCTAGCTTGTTGGGAACACAAAGTTTCTTTTCAGTTGCAAACTCCTTTCCATACATATATATGGGGAGGTACAAGCTCCAACTCGGTTTTACAGTGGAAACTGCAGGAACTTCAAACCGGCACTAGGAAACAGACTGAGAAAGCAGAGAAAATGTGTCTCCTGCAACCCGTTCCCTTGGTGCTAGATGAACGAACGTCTCTCCACTTGCTCAGTTCTGAGAGATATGTGTGTGTGAAAGGCGTCCTTCACCTAGCTTGTTGGGAACACAAAGTTTCTTTTCAGTTGCAAACTCCATTCCATAAATATATATGGGGAGGTTCAAGCTCCAACTCGGTTTTACAGTGAAAACTGCAGGAACTTCAAACCGGCACTAGGAAACAGACTGAGAAAGCAGAGAAAAACTGTCTCGTGAAACCCGTTCCCTTGGTGCTAGATGAACGAAAGTCTCTCCACTTGCTCAGTCCTGAGAGATAAGTGTGTGTGAAAGCCGTCCTTCACCTAGCTTCTTGGGAACACAAAGTTTCTTTTCAGTTGCAAACTCCATTCCATACATATATATGGGGAGATACTAGCTCCAACTCGGTTTTACAGTGAAAACTGCAGGAACTTCAAACCGGCACTAGGAAACAGACTGAGAAATCAGAGAAAAAGTGTCTCCTGCAACCCGTTCCCTTGGTGCTAGATGAACGAACGTCTCTCCACTTGCTCAGTTCTGAGAGATAAGTGTGTGTGAAAGCCGTCCTTAACCTAGCTTGTTGGGAACACAAAGTTTCTTTTCAGTAGCAAATTCCATTCCATGCATATATATGGGGAGGTACTAGTTCCAACTCGGTTTTACACTGAAAACTGCAGGAACTTCAAACCGTCACTAGGAAACAGACTGAGAAAGCAGAGAAATAGTGTCTCCTGCAACCCGTTCCCTTGGTGTTAGATGAACGAACGTCTCTGTACTTGCTCATTTCTGAGAGATAAGTGTGTGTGAAAGCCGTCCTTCACCTAGCTTGTTGGGAACACAAAGTTACTTTTCAGTTGCAAACTCCTTTCCATACATATATATGGGGAGGTACTAGCTCCAACTCGATTTTACAATGAAATCTGCAGGAACTTCATACCGGCACTAGGAAACAGACTGAGAAAGCAGAGAAAAAGTGTCTCCTGCAACCCGTTCCCTTGGTGCTAGATGAACGAACGTCTCTCCACTTGCTAAGTTCCGAGAGGTAAGTGTGTGTGAAAGCCGTACTTCACCAAGCTTGTTGGGAACACAAAGTTTCTTTTCAGTTGCAAACACTATTCCATACATATATATGGGGAGGTACTAGCTCCAACTCGGTTTTACAATGAAATCTGCAGGAAATTCAAACCGGCACTAGGAAACAGAATGAGAAAGCAGAGAAAAAGTGTCTCCTGCAACCCGTTCCATTGGTGCTAGATGAACGAACGTATCTCCACTTGCTCAGTTCTGAGAGATAAGTGTGTGTGAAAGCTGTCATTCACCTAGCTTGGTGGGAACACAAAGTTTCTTTTCAGTTGCAAACTCCATTCCATACATATATATGGGGAGGTACTAGCTCCCACTCGGTTTTACAGTGAAAAATGCAGGAACTTCAAACCGGCACTAGGAAACAGACTGAGAAAGCAGAGAAAAAGTGTCTCCTGCAACCCGTTCCCTTGGTGCTAGATGAACGAACGTCTCTCCACTTGCTCAGTCCTGGGAGATAATTGTGTGTGAAAGCCGTACTTCACCTAGCTTGTTGGGAACACAAATTTACTTTTCCGTTGCAAACTCCATTCCATACATATATATGTGGAGATACTAGCTCCAACTCGGTTTTACAGTGAAAACTGCAGGAACTTCAAACCGGCACTAGGAAACAGACTGAGAAAGCAGAGAAAAAGTGTCCCCTGCAACCCGTTCCCTTGGTGCTAGATGAACGAAAGTCTCTGTACATGCTCATTTCTGAGAGATAAGTGTGTGTGAAAGCCGTCCTTCACATAGCTTGTTGGGAACACAAAGTTTCTTGTCAGTTGCAAACTCCATTCCATAATTATATATATGGGGAGGTACAAGCTCCATCTCGGTTTTACAGTGAAAACTGCAGGAACTTCAAACCGGCACTAGGAAACAGACTGAGAAAGCAGAGAAAAAGTGTCTCCTGCAACCCGTTCCCTTGGTGCTAGATGAACGAACATCTCTCCACTTGCTCAGTTCTGAGAGATAAGTGTGTGTGAAAGCCGTCCTTCACCTAGCTTGTTGGGAACACAAAGTTCCTTTTCAGTTGCAAACTCCATTCCATACATATATATGGGGAGGTACAAGCTCCAACTCGGTTTTACAGTGAAAACTGCAGGAACTTCAAAACGGCACTAGGAAACAAACTGAGAAAACAGAGTAAAAGTCTCTCCTGCAACCCGTTCCCTTGGTGCTAGATGAACGAACGTCTCTCCACTTGCTCAGTTCCGAGAGATAAGTGTGTGTGAAAGCCGTACTTCACTTAGCTTCTTGGGAACACAAAGTTTCTTTTCAGTTGCAAACTCCATTCCATACATATATATGGAGAGGTACTAGCTCCAACTCGGTTTTACAGTGAAAACTGCAGGAACTTCAAACCGGGACTAGGAAACAGACTGAGAATGCAGAGAAAAATTATCTACTGCAACCCGTTCCCTTGGTGCTAGATGAACGAACGTCTCTCCACATGCTCAGTTCTGAGAGATAAGTGTGTGTGAAAGCCGTCCTTCACCTAGCTTGTTGGGAACACAAAGTTTCTTTTCAGTTGCAAACACCGTTCCATACATATATATGGGGAGGTACTAGCTCCAACTCGGTTTTACACTGAAAACTGCAGGAACTTCACACCGGCACTTGCAAACAGACTGAGAAACAGAGAAATAGTGTTTCCTGCAACCCGTTCCTTGGTGCTAGATTAACGAACGTTTCTCAACTTGCTCAGTTCTGAGAGATAAGTGTGTGTCTAAGCCGTCCTTCACCTTGCTTGTTGGGAACACAAAGTTTCTTTTCATTTGCAAACACCGTTCCATACATATATATGGGGAGGTACTAGCTCCAAATCGGTTTTAAAGTGAAAACAGCAGGAACTTTAAACCGGCACTAGGAAAGAGACTGAGAAAGCAGAGAAAAAGTGTCTCCTGCAACCCGTTCCCTTAGTGCTAGATGAACGAACGTCTCTCCACTTGCTCAGTTCTGACAGATAAGTGTGTGTGAAAGCCGTTCTTCACCTAGCTTGTTGGGAACACAAAGTTTCTTTTCAGTTGCAAACACCGATCCATACATATATATGGGGAGGTACAAGCTCTAAATCAGTTTTACAGTGAAAACTGCAGGAACTTCAAACCGGCACTAGGAAACAGACTGAGAAAGCAGAGAAAAACTGTCTCCTACATACCGTTCCCTTGGTGCTAGATGAACGAACGTCTCTCCACATGCTCAGTTCTGAGAGATAAGTGTGTGTGAATGCCGTCCTTCACCTAGCTTGTTGGGAACACAAAGTTTATTTTCAGTTGCAAATTCCAATCCATGCATATATATGGGGAGGTACTAGCTCCAAATCGGTTTACAGTGAAAACTGCAGGAACTTCAAAACGGCACTAGGAAACAGACTGAGAAAGCAGAGAAATAGTGTCTCCTGCAACCCGTTCCCTTGGTCTTAGATGAACGAACGTCTCTGTACTTGCTCATTTCTGAGAGATAAGTGTGTGTGAAAGCCGTCCTTCACCTAGCTTGTTGGGAACACAAAGTTACTTTTCAGTTGCAAACTCCTTTCCATACATATATATGGGGAGGTACAAGCTCCAACTCGGTTTTTCAGTGAAATCTGCAGGAACTTCAAACCGGCACTAGGAAACAGACTGAGAAACCAGAGTAAAGTTTCTGCTGCAACACGTTCCCTTGGTGCTAGATGAACGAACGTCTCTGTACATGCTCAGTTCTGAGAGATATGTGTGTGTGAAAGCCGAACTTCACCAAGCTTATTGGGAACACACAGTTTCTTTTCAGTTGCAAACTCCATTCCATAAATATATATGGGGAGGTTCAAGCTCCAACACGGTTTTACAGTGAAAACTGCAGGAACTTCAAACCGGCACTAGGAAACAGACTGAGAAAGCAGAGAAAAACTGTCTCGTGAAACCCGTTCCCTTGGTGCTAGATGAACGAACATCTCTCCACTTGCTCAGTTCTGAGAGATAAGTGTGTGTGAAAGCCGTCCTTCACCTAGCTTGTTGGGAACACAAAGTTCCTTTTCAGTTGCAAACTCCATTCCATACATATATATGGGGAGGTACAAGCTCCAACTCGGTTTTACAGTGAAAACTGCAGGAACTTCAAAACGGCACTAGGAAACAAACTGAGAAAACAGAGTAAAAGTCTCTCCTGCAACCCGTTCCCTTGGTGCTAGATGAACGAACGTCTCTCCACTTGCTCAGTTCCGAGAGATAAGTGTGTGTGAAAGCCGTACTTCACTTAGCTTCTTGGGAACACAAAGTTTCTTTTCAGTTGCAAACTCCATTCCATACATATATATGGAGAGGTACTAGCTCCAACTCGGTTTTACAGTGAAAACTGCAGGAACTTCAAACCGGGACTAGGAAACAGACTGAGAATGCAGAGAAAAATTATCTACTGCAACCCGTTCCCTTGGTGCTAGATGAACGAACGTCTCTCCACATGCTCAGTTCTGAGAGATAAGTGTGTGTGAAAGCCGTCCTTCACCTAGCTTGTTGGGAACACAAAGTTTCTTTTCAGTTGCAAACACCGTTCCATACATATATATGGGGAGGTACAAGCTCCAAATCGGTTTTACAGTGAAAACTGCAGGAACTTCACACCGGCACTTGCAAACAGACTGAGAAACAGAGAAATAGTGTTTCCTGCAACCCGTTCCTTGGTGCTAGATTAACGAACGTTTCTCAACTTGCTCAGTTCTGAGAGATAAGTGTGTGTCTAAGCCGTCCTTCACCTTGCTTGTTGGGAACACAAAGTTTCTTTTCATTTGCAAACACCGTTCCATACATATATATGGGGAGGTACTAGCTCCAAATCGGTTTTAAAGTGAAAACAGCAGGAACTTTAAACCGGCACTAGGAAAGAGACTGAGAAAGCAGAGAAAAAGTGTCTCCTGCAACCCGTTCCCTTAGTGCTAGATGAACGAACGTCTCTCCACTTGCTCAGTTCTGACAGATAAGTGTGTGTGAAAGCCGTTCTTCACCTAGCTTGTTGGGAACACAAAGTTTCTTTTCAGTTGCAAACACCGATCCATACATATATATGGGGAGGTACAAGCTCTAAATCAGTTTTACAGTGAAAACTGCAGGAACTTCAAACCGGCACTAGGAAACAGACTGAGAAAGCAGAGAAAAACTGTCTCCTACATACCGTTCCCTTGGTGCTAGATGAACGAACGTCTCTCCACATGCTCAGTTCTGAGAGATAAGTGTGTGTGAATGCCGTCCTTCACCTAGCTTGTTGGGAACACAAAGTTTATTTTCAGTTGCAAATTCCAATCCATGCATATATATGGGGAGGTACTAGCTCCAACTCGGTTTACAGTGAAAACTGCAGGAACTTCAAAACGGCACTAGGAAACAGACTGAGAAAGCAGAGAAATAGTGTCTCCTGCAACCCGTTCCCTTGGTCTTAGATGAACGAACGTCTCTGTACTTGCTCATTTCTGAGAGATAAGTGTGTGTGAAAGCCGTCCTTCACCTAGCTTGTTGGGAACACAAAGTTACTTTTCAGTTGCAAACTCCTTTCCATACATATATATGGGGAGGTACAAGCTCCAACTCGGTTTTTCAGTGAAATCTGCAGGAACTTCAAACCGGCACTAGGAAACAGACTGAGAAACCAGAGTAAAGTTTCTGCTGCAACACGTTCCCTTGGTGCTAGATGAACGAACGTCTCTGTACATGCTCAGTTCTGAGAGATATGTGTGTGTGAAAGCCGAACTTCACCAAGCTTATTGGGAACACACAGTTTCTTTTCAGTTGCAAACTCCATTCCATAAATATATATGGGGAGGTTCAAGCTCCAACACGGTTTTACAGTGAAAACTGCAGGAACTTCAAACCGGCACTAGGAAACAGACTGAGAAAGCAGAGAAAAACTGTCTCGTGAAACCCGTTCCCTTGGTGCTAGATGAACGAAAGTCTCTCCACTTGCTCAGTCCTGAGAGATAAGTGTGTGTGAAAGCTGTCCTTCACCTATCTTGTTGGGAACACAAAGTTTCTTTTCAGTTGCAAACTCCATTCCATACATATATATGGGGAGATACTAGCTCCAACTCGCTTTTACAGTGAAAACTGCAGGAACTTCAAACCGGCACTAGGAAACAGACTGAGAAAGCAGAGAAAAAGTGTCTCCTGCAACCCGTTCCCTTGGTGCTAGATGAACGAACGTCTCTGTACATGCTCATTTCTGAGAGATAATTGTGTGTGAAAGCCGTCCTTCACCTAGCTTATTGGGAACACAAAGTTTCTTTTCAGTTGCAAACTAAATTCCATACATATATATATGGGGAGGTACTAGCTCCAACTCGGTTTTACAGTGAAAACTGCAGGAACTTCAAACCGGCACTAGGAAACAGACTGAGAAAGCAGAGAAAAAATGTCTCCTGCAACCCGTTTCCTTTGTGTTAGATGAACGAACGTCTCTCCACTTGCTCAGTTCTGAGAGCTAAGTGTGTGTGAAAGCCGTACTTCACCAAGCTTGTTGGGAACACAAAGTTTATTTTCAGTTGCAAACTACATTCCATACATATATATGGGGAGGTACTAGCTCCAACTCGATTTTACAATGAAATCTGCAGGAACTTCATACCGGCACTAGGAAACAGACTGAGAAAGCAGAGAAAAAGTGTCTCCTGCAACCCGTTCCCTTGGTGCTAGATGAACGAACGTCTCTCCACTTGCTAAGTTCCGAGAGGTAAGTGTGTGTGAAAGCCGTACTTCACCTAGATTGTTGGGAACACAAATTTTCTTTTCAGTTGCTAACCCCATTCCATACATATATATGTGGAGATACTAGCTCCAACTCGGTTTTACAGTGAAAACTGCAGGAACTTCAAACCGGCACTAGGAAACAGACTGAGAAAGCAGAGAAAAAGTGTCCCCTGCAACCCGTTCCCTTGGTGCTAGATGAACGAACGTCTCTGTACATGCTCATTTCTGAGAGATAAGTGTGTGTGAAAGCCGTCCTTCACATAGCTTGTTGGGAACACAAAGTTTCTTGTCAGTTGCAAACTCCATTCCATAATTATATATATGGGGAGTTACAAGCTCCATCTCGGTTTTACAGTGAAAACTGCAGGAACTTCAAACCGGCACTAGGAAACAGACTGAGAAAGCAGAGAAAAAGTGTCTCCTGCAACCCGTTCCCTTGGTGCTAGATGAACGAACGTCTCTCCACTTGCTCAGTTCTGAGAGATAAGTGTGTGTGAAAGCCGTCCTTCACCTAGCTTGTTGGGAACACAAAGTTCCTTTTCAGTTGCAAACTCCATTCCATACATATATATGGGGAGGTACAAGCTCCAACTCGGTTTTACAGTGAAAACTGCAGGAACTTCAAAACGGCACTAGGAAACAAACTGAGAAAACAGAGTAAAAGTCTCTCCTGCAACCCGTTCCCTTGGTGCTAGATGAACGAACGTCTCCCCACTTGCTCAGTTCCGAGAGATAAGTGTGTGTGAAAGCCGTACTTCACTTAGCTTCTTGGGAACACAAAGTTTCTTTTCAGTTGCAAACTCCATTCCATACATATATATGGAGAGGTACTAGCTCCAACTCGGTTTTACAGTGAAAACTGCAGGAACTTCAAATCGGGACTAGGAAACAGACTGAGAAAGCAGACAAAAATTATCTACTGCAACCCGTTCCCTTGGTGCTAGATGAACGAACGTCTCTCCACATGCTCAGTTCTGAGAGTTAAGTGTGTGTGAAAGCCGTCATTCACCTAGCTTGTTGGGAACACAAAGTTTCTTTTCAGTTGCAAACACCGTTCCATACATATATATGGGGAGGTACTAGCTCCAACTCGGTTTTACACTGAAAACTGCAGGAACTTCACACCGGCACTTGGAAACAGACTGAGAAACAGAGAAATAGTGTTTCCTGCAACCCGTTCCTTGGTGCTAGATTAACGAACGTTTCTCAACTTGCTCAGTTCTGAGAGATAAGTGTGTGTCTAAGCCGTCCTTCACCTTGCTTGTTGGGAACACAAAGTTTCTTTTCATTTGCAAACACCGTTCCATACATATATATGGGGAGGTACTAGCTCCAAATCGGTTTTAAAGTGAAAACAGCAGGAACTTTAAACCGGCACTAGGAAAGAGACTGAGAAAGCAGAGAAAAAGTGTCTCCTGCAACCCGTTCCCTTAGTGCTAGATGAACGAACGTCTCTCCAATTGCTCAGTTCTGACAGATAAGTGTGTGTGAAAGCCGTTCTTCACCTAGCTTGTTGGGAACACAAAGTTTCTTTTCAGTTGCAAACACCGATCCATACATATATATGGGGAGGTACAAGCTCTAAATCAGTTTTACAGTGAAAACTGCAGGAACTTCAAACCGGCACTAGGAAACAGACTGAGAAAGCAGAGAAAAACTGTCTCCTACATACCGTTCCCTTGGTGCTAGATGAACGAAAGTCTCTCCACTTGCTCAGTCCTGAGAGATAAGTGTGTGTGAAAGCCGTCCTTCACCTAGCTTGTTGGGAACACAAAGTTTCTTTTCACTTGCAAACACCAATCCATGCATATATATGGGGAGGTACAAGCTCCAAATCGGTTTTACAGTGAAAACTGCAGGAACTTCAAACCGGCACTAGGAAACAGACTGAGAAAGCAGAGAAAAAGTGTCTCCTGCAATTGTTCCCTTGGTGCTAGATGAACGAACGTCTCTCCACTTACTCATTTCTGAGAGATAAGTGTGTGTGAAAGCCGTCCTTCACCTAGCTTGTTGGGAACACAAAGTTTCTTTTCAGTAGCAAATTCCATTCCATGCATATATATGGGGAGGTACTAGTTCCAACTCGGTTTTACAGTGAAAACTGCAGGAACTTCAAACCGTCACTAGGAAACAGAGTAAGAAAGCAGAGAAATAGTGTCTCCTGCAACCCGTTCCCTTGGTGTTAGATGAACGAACGTCTATGTACATGCTCATTTCTGAGAGATAAGTGTGTGTGAAAGCCGTCTTTCACCTAGCTTTTTGGGAACACAAAGTTTCTTTTCAGTTGCAAACTCCTTTCCATACATATATATGGGGAGGTACTAGCTCCAACTCGGTTTTACAGTGAAAACTGCAGGAACTTCAAACCGGCACTAGGAAACAGACTGAGAAAGCAGAGAAAATGTGTCTCCTGCAACCCGTTCCCTTGGTGCTAGATGAACGAACGTCTCTCCACTTGCTCAGTTCTGAGAGATAAGTAGGTGTGAAAGCCGTCCTTCAATTAGCTTATTGGGAACAGAAAGTTTCTTTTCAGTTGCAAACTCCATTCCATACATATATATGGGGAGGTACAAGCTCCAACTCTGTTTTACAGTGAAAACTGCAGGAACTTCAAAACGGTACTAGGAAACAGACTGAGAAACCAGAGTAAAGTTTCTCCTGCAACCCGTTCCCTTGGTGCTAGATGAACGAACGTCTCTGTACATGCTCAGTTCAGAGAGATATGTGTGTGTGAAAGCCGTCCTTCACCTAGATTGTTGGGAACACAAAGTTTCTTTTCAGTTGCAAACTCCATTCCATACATGTATATGGGGAGGTACTATCTCCAAATCGGTTTTACAGTGAAAACTGCAGGAACTTCGAAACGGCACTAGGAAACAGACTGAGAAAGCAGAGAAAAAGTGTCTCCTGCAATTGTTCCCTTGGTGCTAGATGAACGAACGTCTCTCCACTTGCTCAGTTCTGAGAGATAAGTGTGTGTGAAAGCCGTCCTTAACCTAGCTTGTTGGGAACACAAAGTTTCTTTTCAGTAGCAAATTCCATTCCATGCATATATATGGGGAGGTACTAGTTCCAACTCGGTTTTACAGTGAAAACTGCAGGAACTTCAAACCGTCACTAGGAAACAGACTAAGAAAGCAGAGAAATAGTGTCTCCTGCAACCCGTTCCCTTGGTTTTAGATGAACGAACGTCTCTGTACATGCTCATTTCTGAGAGATAAGTGTGTGTGAAAGCCGTCCTTCACCTAGCTTGTTGGGAACACAAAGTTTCTTTTCAGTTGCAAACTCCTTTCCATACATATATATGGGGAGGTACAAGCTCCAACTCGGTTTTACAGTGGAAACTGCAGGAACTTCAAACCGGCACTAGGAAACAGACTGAGAAAGCAGAGAAAAAGTGTCTCCTGCAACCCGTTCCCTTGGTGCTAGATGAACGAACGTCTCTCCACTTGCTCAGTTCTGAGAGATAAGTAGGTGTGAAAGCCGTCCTTCAATTAGCTTGTTGGGAACAGAAAGTTTCTTTTCAGTTGCAAACTCCATTCCATACATATATATGGGGAGGTACAAGCTCCAAGTCTGTTTTACAGTGAAAACTGCAGGAACTTCAAAACGGCACTAGGAAACAGACTGAGAAACCAGAGTAAATTTTCTCCTGCAACCCGTTCCCTTGGTGCTAGATGAACGAACGTCTCTGTACATGCTCAGTTCTGAGAGATATGTGTGTGTGAAAGCCGTCCATCACCTAGCTTGTTGGGAATACAAAGTTTCTTTTCAGTTGCAAATTCCATTTCATAAATATATATGGGGAGGTTCAAGCTCCAACTCGGTTTTACAGTGAAAACTGCAGGAACTTCAAACCGGCACTAGGAAACAGACTGAGAAAGCAGAGAAAAAGTGTCTCCTGCAACCCGTTCCCTTGGTGCTAGATGAACGAACGTCTCTCCACTTGCTCATTTCTGAGAGATCAAGTGTGTGTGAAAGCCGTCCTTCACCTTGATTGTTGGGAACACAAAGTTTCTTTTCAGTTGCATACTCCATTCCATAAATATATATGGGGAAGTAGTAGCTCCAACTCGATTTTACAGTGAAAACTGCAGGAACTTCAAACCGGCATTAGAAAACAGACTGAGAAAGCAGAGAAATAGTGTCTCCTGCAACCCGTTCCATTGGTGCTAGATGAACGAACGTCTCTCCACTTGCTCAGTTTTGAGAGATAAGTGTGTTTGAAAGCCGTCCTTCACCTAGCTTCTTGGGAACACAAAGTTTCTTTTCAGTTGCAAACTCCATTCCATACATATATATGGGGAGGTACTAGCTCCAACTCGGTTTTACAGTGAAAACTGCAGGAACTTCAAACCGGCACTAGGAAACAGACTGAGAAAGCAGAGAAAATGTGTCTCCTGCAACCCGTTCCCTTGGTGCTAGATGAACGAACGTCTCTCCACTTGCTCAGTTCTGAGAGATAAGTAGGTGTGAAAGCCGTCCTTCAATTAGCTTGTTGGGAACAGAAAGTTTCTTTTCAGTTGCAAACTCCATTCCATACATATATATGGGGAGGTACAAGCTCCAACTCTGTTTTACAGTGAAAACTGCAGGAACTTCAAAACGGCACTAGGAAACAGACTGAGAAACCAGAGTAAAGTTTCTCCTGCAACCCGTTCCCTTGGTGCTAGATGAACGAACTTCTCTGTACATGCTCAGTTCAGAGAGATATGTGTGTGTGAAAGCCGTCCTTCACCTAGATTGTTGGGAACACAAAGTTTCTTTTCAGTTGCAAACTCCATTCCATACATTTATATGGGGAGGTACTATCTCCAAATCGGTTTTACAGTGAAAACTGCAGGAACTTCGAAACGGCACTAGGAAACAGACTGAGAAAGCAGAGAAAAAGTGTCTCCTGCAATTGTTCCCTTGGTGCTAGATGAACGAACGTCTCTCCACTTGCTCAGTTCTGAGAGATAAGTGTGTGTGAAAGCCGTCCTTAACCTAGCTTGTTGGGAACACAAAGTTTCTTTTCAGTAGCAAATTCCATTCCATGCATATATATGGGGAGGTACTAGTTCCAACTCGGTTTTACAGTGAAAACTGCAGGAACTTCAAACCGTCACTAGGAAACAGACTAAGAAAGCAGAGAAATAGTGTCTCCTGCAACCCGTTCCCTTGGTTTTAGATGAACGAACGTCTCTGTACATGCTCATTTCTGAGAGATAAGTGTGTGTGAAAGCCGTCCTTCACCTAGCTTGTTGGGAACACAAAGTTTCTTTTCAGTTGCAAACTCCTTTCCATACATATATATGGGGAGGTACACGCTCCAACTCTGTTTTACAGTGAAAACTGCAGGAACTTCAAAACGGCACTAGGAAACAAACTGAGAAAGCAGAGAAAAAGTGTCTCCTGCAACCCGTTCCCTTGGTGCTAGATGAACGAACGTCTCTCCACTTGCTCAGTCCTGGGAGATAATTGTGTGTGAAATTCGTCCTTCACCTAGCTTGTTGGGAACACAAAGTTTCTTTTCAGTTGCAAACTCCATTCCATACATATATATGGGGAGATACTAGCTCCAACTCGGTTTTACAGTGAAAACTGCAGGAACTTCAAACCGTCACTAGGAAACAGACTAAGAAAGCAGAGAAATAGTGTCTCCTGCAACCCGTTCCCTTGGTTTTAGATGAACGAACGTCTCTGTACATGCTCATTTCTGAGAGATAAGTGTGTGTGAAAGCCGTCCTTCACCTAGCTTGTTGGGAACACAAAGTTTCTTTTCAGTTGCGAACTCCTTTCCATACATATATATGGGGAGGTACAAGCTCCAACTCGGTTTTACAGTGAAAACTGCAGGAACTTCAAACCGGCACTAGGAAACAGACTGAGAAAGCAGAGAAAAAGTGTCTCCTGCAACCCGTTCCCTTGGTGCTAGATGAACGAACGTCTCTCCACTTGCTCAGTTCTGAGAGATAAGTAGGTGTGAAAGCCGTCCTTCAATTAGCTTGTTGGGAACAGAAAGTTTCTTTTCAGTTGCAAACTCCATTCCATACATATATATGGGGAGGTACAAGCTCCAAGTCTGTTTTACAGTGAAAACTGCAGGAACTTCAAAACGGCACTAGGAAACAGACTGAGAAACCTGAGTAAATTTTCTCCTGCAACCCGTTCCCTTGGTGCTAGATGAACGAACGTCTCTGTACATGCTCAGTTCTGAGAGATATGTGTGTGTGAAAGCCGTCCATCACCTAGCTTGTTGGGAATACAAAGTTTCTTTTCAGTTGCAAACTCCATTCCATACATATATATGGGGAGGTTCAAGCTCCAACTCGGTTTTACAGTGAAAACTGCAGGAACTTCAAACCGGCACTAGGAAACAGACTGAGAAAGCAGAGAAAAAGTGTCTCCTGCAACCTGTTCCCTTGGTGCTAGATGAACGAACGTCTCTCCACTTGCTCATTTCTGAGAGATCAAGTGTGTGTGAAAGCCGTCCTTCACCTTGATTGTTGGGAACACAAAGTTTCTTTTCAGTTGCAAACTCCATTCCATACATATATATGGGGAGGTACTAGCTCCAACTTGGTTTTACAGTGAAAACTGCAGGAACTTCAAAACGGCACTAGGAAACAAACTGAGAAAGCAGAGAAAAAGTGTCTCCTGCAACCCGTTCCCTTGGTGCTAGATGAACGAACGTCTCTCCACTTGCTCAGTCCTGGGAGATAATTGTGTGTGAAATTCGTCCTTCACCTAGCTTGTTGGGAACACAAAGTTTCTTTTCAGTTGCAAACTCCATTCCATACATATATATGGGGAGATACTAGCTCCAACTCGGTTTTACAGTGAAAACTGCAGGAACTTCAAACCGTCACTAGGAAACAGACTGAGAAAGCAGAGAAAAATTGTCCCAGCATCCCGTTCCCTTGGTGCTAGATGAACGAACGTCTCTGTCCATGCTCATTTCTGGGAGATATGTGTGTGTGAAAGCCGTCTTTCACCTAGCTTGTTGGGAACACAAAGTTTCTTTTCAGTAGCAAACTCGATTCCATACATATATATATGTGGAGGTACTAGCTCCAACTCGGTTTTACAGTGAAAACTGCAGGAACTTCAAACCGGCACTAGGAAACAGACTGAGAAAGCAGAGAAAAAGTGTCTCCTTCATCCCGTTCCCTTGGTGCTAGATGAACGAACGTCTCTCCACTTGCTCAGTTCTGAGAGATAAGTGTGTGTGAAAGCCGTCCTTCACCTAGCTTGTTGGGAACACAAAGTTACTTTTCAGTTGCAAACTCCATTCCATACATATATATGGGGAGGTACTAGCTCCAAAACGGTTTTACAGTGAAAACTGCAGGAACTTCAAACTGTCACTAGGAAACAGACTTAGAAAGCAGAGAAAAAGTGTCTCCTGCAACCCGTTCCCTTGGTGCTAGATGAACGAACGTCTCTCCAATTGCTCAGTTCTGAGAGATAAGTGTGTGTGAAAGCCGTCATTCACCTAGCTTGTTGGGAACACAAAGTTTCTTTTCATTTGCTAACACCGTTCCATACATATATAAGGGCAGGTACTAGCTCCAAATCGGTTTTAAAGTGAAAACTGCAGGAACTTCAAACCGGCACTAGGAAAGAGACTGAGAAAGCAGAGAAAAAGTGTCTCCTGCAACCCGTTCCCTTGGTGCTAGATGAACGAACGTCTCTCCACTTGCTCAGTTCTGAGAGATATGTGTGTGTGAAAGCCGTCCTTCACCTAGATTGTTGGGAACACAAAGTTTCTTTTCAGTTGCAAACACCGTTCCATACATATATATGGGGATGTACAAGCTCCAAATCGGTTTTACAGTGAAAACTGCAGGAACTTCAAACCGGCACTAGGAAATAGGCTGAGAAAGCAGAGAAAAACTGTCTCCTGCAAACCGTTCCCATGGTGCTAGATGAACGAACGTCTCTCCACTTGCTCAGTTCTGAGAGATAAGTAGGTGTGAAAGCCGTCCTTCAATTAGCTTGTTGGGAACAGAAAGTTTCTTTTCAGTTGCAAACTCCATTCCATACATATATATGGGGAGGTACAAGCTCCAAGTCTGTTTTACAGTGAAAACTGCAGGAACTTCAAAACGGCACTAGGAAACAGACTGAGAAACCAGAGTAAATTTTCTCCTGCAACCCGTTCCCTTGGTGCTAGATGAACGAACGTCTCTGTACATGCTCAGTTCTGAGAGATATGTGTGTGTGAAAGCCGTCCATCACCTAGCTTGTTGGGAATACAAAGTTTCTTTTCAGTTGCAAACTCCATTTCATAAATATATATGGGGAGGTTCAAGCTCCAACTCGGTTTTACAGTGAAAACTGCAGGAACTTCAAACCGGCACTAGGAAACAGACTGAGAAAGCAGAGAAAAAGTGTCTCCTGCAACCCGTTCCCTTGGTGCTAGATGAACGAACGTCTCTCCACTTGCTCATTTCTGAGAGATCAAGTGTGTGTGAAAGCCGTCCTTCACCTTGATTGTTGGGAACACAAAGTTTCTTTTCAGTTGCATACTCCATTCCATAAATATATATGGGGAAGTAGTAGCTCCAACTCGATTTTACAGTGAAAACTGCAGGAACTTCAAACCGGCATTAGAAAACAGACTGAGAAAGCAGAGAAATAGTGTCTCCTGCAACCCGTTCCATTGGTGCTAGATGAACGAACGTCTCTCCACTTGCTCAGTTTTGAGAGATAAGTGTGTTTGAAAGCCGTCCTTCACCTAGCTTCTTGGGAACACAAAGTTTCTTTTCAGTTGCAAACTCCATTCCATACATATATATGGGGAGGTACTAGCTCCAACTTGGTTTTACAGTGAAAACTGCAGGAACTTCAAAACGGCACTAGGAAACAAACTGAGAAAGCAGAGAAAAAGTGTCTCCTGCAACCCGTTCCCTTGGTGCTAGATGAACGAACGTCTCTCCACTTGCTCAGTCCTGGGAGATAATTGTGTGTGAAATTCGTCCTTCACCTAGCTTGTTGGGAACACAAAGTTTCTTTTCAGTTGCAAACTCCATTCCATACATATATATGGGGAGATACTAGCTCCAACTCGGTTTTACAGTGAAAACTGCAGGAACTTCAAACCGTCACTAGGAAACAGACTGAGAAAGCAGAGAAAAATTGTCCCAGCATCCCGTTCCCTTGGTGCTAGATGAACGAACGTCTCTGTCCATGCTCATTTCTGGGAGATATGTGTGTGTGAAAGCCGTCTTTCACCTAGCTTGTTGGGAACACAAAGTTTCTTTTCAGTAGCAAACTCGATTCCATACATATATATATGTGGAGGTACTAGCTCCAACTCGGTTTTACAGTGAAAACTGCAGGAACTTCAAACCGGCACTAGGAAACAGACTGAGAAAGCAGAGAAAAAGTGTCTCCTTCATCCCGTTCCCTTGGTGCTAGATGAACGAACGTCTCTCCACTTGCTCAGTTCTGAGAGATAAGTGTGTGTGAAAGCCGTCCTTCACCTAGCTTGTTGGGAACACAAAGTTACTTTTCAGTTGCAAACTCCATTCCATACATATATATGGGGAGGTACTAGCTCCAAAACGGTTTTACAGTGAAAACTGCAGGAACTTCAAACTGTCACTAGGAAACAGACTTAGAAAGCAGAGAAAAAGTGTCTCCTGCAACCCGTTCCCTTGGTGCTAGATGAACGAACGTCTCTCCAATTGCTCAGTTCTGAGAGATAAGTGTGTGTGAAAGCCGTCATTCACCTAGCTTGTTGGGAACACAAAGTTTCTTTTCATTTGCTAACACCGTTCCATACATATATAAGGGCAGGTGCTAGCTCCAAATCGGTTTTAAAGTGAAAACTGCAGGAACTTCAAACCGGCACTAGGAAAGAGACTGAGAAAGCAGAGAAAAAGTGTCTCCTGCAACCCGTTCCCTTGGTGCTAGATGAACGAACGTCTCTCCACTTGCTCAGTTCTGAGAGATATGTGTGTGTGAAAGCCGTCCTTCACCTAGATTGTTGGGAACACAAAGTTTCTTTTCAGTTGCAAACACCGTTCCATACATATATATGGGGATGTACAAGCTCCAAATCGGTTTTACAGTGAAAACTGCAGGAACTTCAAACCGGCACTAGGAAATAGGCTGAGAAAGCAGAGAAAAACTGTCTCCTGCAAACCGTTCCCATGGTGCTAGATGAACGAGCGTCTCTCCACTTGCTCAGTGCTTGAGAGATAAGTGTGTGTGAAAGCCGTCCTTCAACTAGCTTGTTTGGAACACAAAGTTTCTTTTCAGTTGCAAACTCCATTCAATACATATATATGGGGAGGTAAAAGCTCCAACTCGGTTTTACAGTGAAAACTGCAGGAACTTCAAACCGGCACTAGGAAACAGACTGAGAAAGCAGAGAAAATGTGTTTCCTGCAACCCGTTCCCTTGGTGCTAGATGAACGAACGTCTCTCCACTTGCTAAGTTCTGAGAGATAAGTGTGTGTGAAAGCCGTCCTTCAATTAGCTTGTTGGGAACACATAGTTTCTTTTCAGTTGCAAACACCATTCCATACATGTATATGGGGAGGTACTATCTCCAAATCGGTTTTACAGTGAAAACTGCAGGAACTTCGAAACGGCACTAGGAAACAGACAGAGAAAGCAGAGAAAAAGTGTCTCCTGCAACCCGTTCCCTTGGTGCTAGATGAACGAACGTCTCTCCACTTGCTCATTTCTGAGAGATCAAGTGTGTGTGAAAGCCGTCCTTCACCTTGATTGTTGGGAACACAAAGTTTCTTTTCAGTTGCAAACTCCATTCCATACATATATATGGGGAGGTACTAGCTCCAACTCGGTTTTACAGTGAAAACTGCAGGAACTTCAAACCGGCACTAGGAAACAGACTGAGAAAGCAGAGAAAAAGTGTCTCCTGCAACCCTTTCCCTTGGTGCTAGATGAACGAAAGTCTCTGTCCATGCTCATTTCTGAGAGATATGTGTTTGTGAAAGCCGTCTTTCACCTAGCTTGTTGGGAACACACAGTTTCTTTTCAGTTGCAAACTCCATTCCATACATATATATATGGGGAGGTACTAGCTCCAACTCGGTTTTACAGTGAAAACTGCAGGAACTTCAAACCGGCACTAGGAAACAGACTGAGAAAGCAGAGAAAAAGTGTCTCCTGCATCCCGTTCCCTTGGTGCTAGATGAACGAACGTCTCTGTACATGCTCATTTCTGAGAGATAAGTGTGTGTGAAAGCCGTCCTTCAACTAGCTTGTTGGGAACACAAAGTTTCTTTTCAGTAGCAAATTCGATTCCATGCATATATATGGGGAGGTACTAGTTCCAAATCGGTTTTACAGTGAAAACTGCAGGAACATCAAAACGTCACTATTAAACAGACTGAGAAAGCAGAGAATTAGTGTCTCCTGCAACCCGTTCCCTTGGTGCTAGATGAACGAACGTCTCTGTACATGCTCATTTCTGAGAGATAAGTGTGTGTGAAAGCCGTCCTTCAACTAGCTTGTTGGGAACACAAAGTTTATTTTCAGTTGCAAACTCCATTCCATACATATATATGGGGAGGTACTAGCTCCAACTCTGTTTTACAGTGAAACCTGCAGGAACTTCAAACCGGCACTAGGAAACAGACTGAGAAAGCAGAGAAAAAGTGTCTCCTGCATCCCGTTCCCTTGGTGCTAGATGAATGAACGTCTCTCCACTAGCTCAGTTCTGAGAGATAAGTGTGTGTGAAAGCCGTCCTTCACCTAGCTTCTTGGGAACACAAAGTTTCTTTTCAGTTGCCAACTCCATTCCATACATATATATGGGGTGGTAAAAGCTCCAACTCGGTTTTACAGTGAAAACTGCAGGAACTTCAAACCGGCACTAGGAAACAGACTGAGAAAGCAGAGAAAAAGTGTCTCCTGCAACCCGTTCCCTTGGTGCTAGATGAACGAACGTCTCTCCACTTGCTCAGTTCTGAGATATAAGTGTGTGTGAAAGCCGCCCTTCACATAGCTTGTTGGGAACACAAAGTTTCTTTTCAGTTGCAAACTCCATTCCATACATATATATGGGGAGGTACTAGCTCCAACTCGGTATTACAGTGAAAACTGCAGGAACTTCAAACCGGCACTAGGAAACATACTGAGAAAGCAGAGAAAAAGTGTCTACTGCAACCAGTTCCCTTGGTGCTAGATGAACGAAATTCTCTCCACTTGCTCAGTTCTGAGAGATAAGTGTGTGTGAAAGCCGTCCTTCACCTAGCTTGTTGGGAACACAAAGTTTATTTTCAGTTGCAAACTCCTTTAAATATATATATATGGAGAGGTACTAGATCCAACTCGGTTTTACAGTGAAAACTGCAGGAACTTCAAACCCGCTCTAGGAAACAGACTGTGAAACCAGAGTAAAGTTTCTCCTGCAAACCGTTCCCTTGGTGCTAGATGAACGAACGTCTCTGTACTTGCTCAGTTCTGAGAGACATGTGTGTGTGAAAGCCGTCCTTCACCTTGCTTGTTGGGAACACAAAGTTTCTTTTCAGTTGCAATCTCCAATCCTTACATATATATGAGGAGGTTCAAGCTCCAACTCGGTTTTACAATGAAAAATGCAGGAACTTCATACCGGCACTAGGAAACACAATGAGAAAGCAGAGAAAAATTGTCTCCTGCAACCCGTTCCCTTGGTGCTAGATGAACGAACATCTCTCCACTTGCTCAGTTCTGAGAGATAAGTGTGTGTGAAAGCCGTCCTTCAACTAGCTTGTTGGGAGCACAAAGTTTCTTTTCAGTAGCAAATTCCACTCCAGAATTATATATGGGGAGGTACTAGCTCCAACTCGATTTTACAGTGAAAACTGCAGGAACTTCAAACCGGCACTAGGAAACAGACTGATAAACCAGAGTAAAAGTTTTTCCTGCAACCCGTTCCCTTTGTGCTAGATGAACGAACGTCACTCCACATGCTCAGTTCTGAGAGATAAGTGTGTGTGAAAGCCATCCTTCACTTAACTTGTTGGGAACACAAACTTTCTTTTCAGTTGCAAACTCCATTCCATCCATATATATTGGAAGGTTCTAGCTCCAACTCGGTTTTACTGTGAAAACTGCAGGAACTTCAAACCAGCACTAGGAAACAGACTGAGAATCAATATTAAAAGTTTCTCCTGCAACCCGTTCCCTTGGTGCTAGATGAACGAACGTCTCTGTACATTCTAAGTTCTGAGAGATAAGTGTGTGTGAAAGCCGTCCTTCACCTAGCTTGTTGGGAACACAAAGATTCTTTTCAGTTGCAAACTCCTTTAAATATATATATATGGAGAGGTACTAGATCCAACTCGGTTTTACAGTGAAAACTGCAGGATCTTCATACCGGCACTAGGAAACATACTGAGAAAGCAGAGAAAATGTGTCTCCTGCAACCCGTTCCCTTGGTGCTAGATGAACGATCGTCTCTCCACTTGCTCAGTTCTGAGAGATAAGTGTGTGTGACAGCCGTCCTTCACCTAGCTTGTTGGGAACACAAAGTTTCTTTTCAGTTGCAAACTCCATTCCATACATATATATGGGGAGGAACTACCTCCAACTCGGTTTTACAGTGAAAACTGCAGGAACTTCAAACCGGCACTAGGAAACAGACTGAGAAAGTAGAGAATAATTGTCTCCCGCAACCCGTTCCCTTGGTGCTAGATGAACGAACGTCTCTCCACTTGCTCAGTTCTGAGAGATAAGTGTGTGTGAAAGCCGTCCTTCAATTAGCTTGTTGGGAACACAAAGTTTCTTTTCAGTTGTAACTCCACTCCATACATATATGTGGGGATGTACTAGCTCCAACTCGGTTTTACTGTGAAAACTGTAAGAACTTCAAACCAGCACTAGGAAGCCGACTAAGAATCCATTATAAGTCTTTCTACTGAACCCACTCCCTTTTGTTAGTTGAACAAATGTCTCTCTATATGTTGAATATTGAGTGTTAATTTTTTGGTAAGTCTTCAATGTTCTAAATTGTTTAGAACACATTTTTTTCTGTTGTAATCTGCACTACATACATATATATGGTGATTACTAGCTCCAACTCAGCTTTACAGAAAAACTTCATGATATTTGCCCGGATCTAGGATAAGATACTGATAAACCAGAGTAATTTTTTCTACTACAGTCCTTTCCATTTTTACTGGATAATAGAACTTCTCTTCTCATTCTCAATTCTGACAGATAAATATTTGTGCATGGCATCAGAAAGCTTAATTGTTGGAAAAACCGTTTCTTTTCAGTGGGTAAATACACTACATGCATATATATGGGAAAGTACTAGCTCCAAGTCGATTTTACAGTGAAAACTGCGTGAACTTCAAAGTGTCACTCTGAACCATACTGTGAGTCCAGGGTATGTGATTCTATTTCAACTCTTTTCCTTTTTATATATGAACGAACTTCTCTCCACTTGCACAATTCTGAGTGTTAAGTGTGTGTGAAAGTCTTCAATTAAATTTCCTGTTGGGAACACACAGTTTCTTATGAGTGTTATAATTCACTACATTTGTATAAATATGTAGATACTAGTTACAACTCGTATTTACAATGAAAACTGCATGAACTTCAAACCAGCACTAGGAAGCATAGTCAGAATCCAGTGTAGGTGTTTCTCCTGCACACCATTCCCTTTATGCTAGACAAATGAATATCTCTCCACATTCTCAATATTCAAAACTGAATGAGTGTTGAAGCCATCCTTCATCTACCTTGTTGATAACCCAGAGTTTCAGTCCAATGGAAATTACTTTTCTTTCATATATATAGGAACTTTCTAGCATGGACTCGGTTTTATACTGTAAACTTCTTTTATTTGAAACCGGCTTTGAGAAACATGCTGACAACTCATAGAATCTGTTTCTGTATATCACTTAACCTTCAATGCTGGATGAAAAAACTCCTCTCCACAGGCTTACTTCTGACATCTGAATTTGTTTTGGAGACGACCTTCACTTAACTTGTTTGAAAACCAGAGGTTCTGTTGTAGGGGAACTAAGCTACTTACGTATCTAAGGGCAGGCGCTCACTCCAACGTGGTTTTCCACACTAAATCGCTTTTACATTGAAAACGGCGTTAGGAAACATGCTGAAATTTTAGAGAATGTGTGTCTGTAATACCTCTGCATTTTATTCTGCATGAAGGAACTCCTCTCAACATGCTCAATTTTCATAACTCTATGAGTTTGGAAGCTTTAATTCACCTAGCTTGTTGGAAACCCAGAGTTTCAGTCCAAGGCAAACTAAGCTGCTTCCATATATATCGGGACGTAATAGTACTAACTCAATTTTAAACTGCAAATCGCCTTTACTTGAAATCGGCTTTGAGAAACATACTGAGAAATCAGAGTAATTATTTCTGTATGTCACTTAACCTTCAATGCTGGATGAAAGAACGTCTCTCCACAAGCTCAATTCTGATATCTGAGTTTGTGTTGGAGCCGTCCTTCAGCTAACTTGTTGGAAATCCATAGTTTCTGGTACAGGGGAACTACGCTACTTACATATCTAAGGGGAGACACTCGCTCCAACGTGGTTTTCCACACTAAATCGCTTTTACATTGAAAAAGGCGTTAGGAAACATGCTTACAAATCAGAGAATTTGTGTCTAGAATACCTCTGCCTTTTATGCTGCATGAAGGAACGCCTCTCAACATGCTCAAATATCAGATCTGTACGAGTGTGAAAGCCGTTCTTCACCTAAGTTTTTGGAAACCCAGTGTTTCAGTCCAAGGTAAACTACTCTGCTTTCCAATATATGGGGATGTACTAGCATGAACTCGATTTTTCATTGCAATCGGCTTTTACTTGAAACCGGCTTTGAGAAACATGCTGAGAAATCAGAGTACTTGTTTCTGTATGTAACTTAACCTTCAAGGCTGGATGAAAGAAGCCTCTCCACAAGCTCACTTTTGACATCTGAATTTCTCTTGGAGCCGTCCTTCACCTAACTTGTTGGAACCCCAGAGTTTCTTGTATAGGGTAACTACGCTACTTACATTTGTAAGGGGGGGCTTTCGCTCCAACTTCGTTTTCCAGATCAAACCGCTTTTACATTGAAACCGGCATAAGAAACACGGTCAGAAATCAGAGAATGTGTGTCTAGAAGTCCCTCTGCCTTTTATGCTGGATAAAGGAACGCCTCTCCACATGCTCAATTTTCAGGAATATAGGAGTGTGGAAGCCACCTTTCACCTAGCTTGTTGGAAACCCAGATTTTCAGTCCAAGGTAAACTTCGCTGCTTTCATATATATGGGGACGTACTAGCACGAACTCAGTTTTTCACTGCAAACCGCTTTTACTTGAAACCGGGTTTAAGAAATATACTGAGAAATCAGAGAACGTGTTTGTACATCTCACTCTGCCTTTTATGTTTACTGTGAAACGGTGGTTTGAAAGAAAAATCACTTTGCTTTGGTAAACTGCTTTGAATCGAGTTCCTCCGCTTTGATATGTAAATTGGGTAGTTCCCGTTTTCCAGAAGCTCTGGTTTTCCAACAGGTTAGGAGAAGGACGTCTCCAACACAAATTCAAGTGTCAGAAGTGATCTTGTGGAAAGGCGTTCTTTCATCCAGCATTGAAGTTTAAGTGACATACAGAAATAATTACTCTGAATTCTCAGCATGTTTCCTAATGCCAGTTTCTAAGGAAGAGTGGTTTGCTGTGGAAAACCACTTTGGAGCGAGAGCCTCTGCTTAGATATGTAAGCAGCGTAGTTCCCCTAGACCAGAAACCCTTGTTTTCGAAGAAGTTATGTGAATGGCTCCAACTCACATTTAGATGTCAGAAGTGAGCATGTTGGGAGGCGTTCCTTCTTCCACCATTGAAGGTTAAGTGACATACTGAAACACTCACTCTGATTTCTTAGCATGTTTCTGAAATCCGTTTCAAGTAAAAACGTCTTGCAGTGGAAATGAGAGTTGGTGCTAGTTCGTTCGCATATATATGAAAGCAGCGTTGTTTCCCTAGTCCAGAAACTGTTGGTTCCCAACGAGCTAGGTGAAGGACGGCTTCCATACATATACAGGTTTGAAAATAGAGCATGTGTAGAGGCCTTATTTCACCCAGCATAAAAGGCAGAGTGACATATAGAAACACATTCTCTGATTTCTCAGCATGTTTACTAACGCCGATTTCAAAGTAAAAGTAGTTAGCTGTGGAAATCCACGTTGAAGCGAGTGCCTCCCCTTAGACATGTTAGTAGCGTAGTTCCCCTAGACCAGAAACAATGGGTTTACTGCAAGTTAGGTGAAGGACAGTTCCAACACACATTCAGCTGTCAGACGTGAGCTTGTGGAGATGCGTTCTTTCATCCAGCATTGAAGGTAAAGTGACATACAGAAACATTTACTCTGATTTCTCAGAATGTTTCGCAAATCCGGTTTCAAGTAAAAGCGGTTTGCATAGGAAAACCGAGTTGGTGTTAGTACATTGCCATATATATGAAAGCAGCGTAGTTTCCCTAGTCCAGAAATTCTGGGTTCCCAACAAGCTTGGTGAAGGACGGCCTCCACACTTATACAGATCTGAAAATAGAGCATGTGGAGTGATGTTCTTTCATCCAGCATAAAAGGCAGAGTGACATGTAGAAACACATTCTCTGATTTCTCAGCATGTTTACTAACGCCGATTTAAAAGTAAAAGCTGTTTGTGTGGAAAACTGCATTGGAGAGAGTGCCTCCCCTTAGATATGTAAGCAGCGTAGTACCCCTAGACCAGAAAATCTTGTTTTCCAACATTTTAAGTGAAGGACGTCTCCAACACTCATCCAGCTCTCATAAGTGAGCATGTGGAGAGGCGTTCTTTCATCCTGCATTGAAGGTTAAGTGACATACTGAAACACTATCTCTGATTTCTCAGCATGTTACTCAAAGCCGGTTTCAAGTAAAGCGGTTTGCAGTGGAAATGAGGGTTGGTGCTAGGACGTCCCCAAATATAAGAAAGCAGCGTAGTTCCCCTAGTCCTGAAACTATGGTTCCCAACAAATAGGTGAAAGAAGGCTTCCATACATATACAGATTTGAAAATAGAGCATTTGGAGTGGCGTTCTTTCATCCATCATAAAAGGCAGAGTGACATGTAGAAACACATTCTCTGATTTCTCAGCGTGTTTACTAACGCTGGTTTCAAAGTAAAAGTGGTTTGCTTAGGAAAACCGCGTTGGAGCGACTGCCTCCGGTTACATTTGTAAGTAGCTTAGTTCCCCTAGACCAGAAACTCTGGGCTTCCAACAAGTAAGGTGAAGGACACCTCCAACACACATTCAAATGTCAGAAGTTATCATGTGGAGAGGCGTTCTTTCGTCCAGCATTGACGGTTAAGTGACATACAGAAACACTTACTCTGATTTCTCAGTGTTTTTTTCAGAGCCGGTTGCAAGTAAACATGGTTTGCAGTGAAAAACCGTTTTGGTACTAATGCATCCCCATAGATATGTATGTAGCGTAGTTTCCCTACCCCAGAAACTGTGGGTTCCCAATTAGCTAGTTGAAGGACAGCTTTCAAACTCATACATTATCTAAAAATTGAGCATGTGTTGTGGAGTTCTTTCATACAGCATAAAAGGTGGAGTGACATATAGAAACACTAACTCTGATTTCTCAGCATGATTCTGAAAGCTGGTTTCAAGTAAAAGCTCTTTGGAATGGAAAAGCCAACTGGAGCTTGTGCCTCACCTTATATAAGTAAGTACCGTAATTCCCCGAGACCAGAAACTGGGTTCTCAAAAACCTAGGTGAAAGTTGGCTTCCACTCACATATGTTTCCAAAATGGAACAAGTGTAGAAGAATTCCTTTGTCTCACCTAAACAGCAAGGCTAAATCTCAAGCACTTACCATGATTTCTCTGCATGTTTACTTGAGTAGATTTAAAGCTAAAAGCATTTTTCGCTCAGATACCTAGTTAGAGCTTATTCCTGCTGTTATATATATCGGTCGGGCAGTGCCCCAACACCACAATTCTGTTTTCCAGCAGTGTTGGTGAAGGGTGGCTTCCACACATATTCAGTTTTCTCTCATCCTCATTCTCCTGCTTAGACATCAATGCAGGTTGTGTATTGTGGAAGCCAAGGAAATTTTTTTTCATTTAGGATCAGCCTCGGAGAAAACTGAGACCTGCTTCTGCTTCTTTTCCCTGCTAGATTTCCTCTTGGTGCATTACCAATCCTCAAGAGTGAGTTCCTTTAACCAAGTAATTATTTCAAAAAAATGAGCAGGTTTCCATATGGCCATTACTTCTTTTATATTCTTGCTTTTTAATACCTCTCTTCCATCTCTTTATCTCCAGGTGTCTTATTTCTATGTCCTTTGGTTTGGGCTGATGGCTAATCAGCATTAGTGTAGAAATTGTTGCTTGATATTACTGATCTATATTCTTTCCATGGATATTTGATTTATCATTGGATTTTAGGGAAGATAGTTTCTTTAAAAAATCTCTGGTAAGTAACTTGCGGAGGACCCTGATTCTGTTGGTCTAGAACTATAATGCTTAATTTCTGAATAAGTGATACTTTCACAGAGCTCAAAATTCCAAAGGTTTGCGTGTCACCTCTGTCCCGAAGACTTTCAAACTTTTCTTTGGGGGCACTCAGAACTGAGTGTGTGTGTGTGTGTGTGTGTGTGTGTGTGTGTGTGTGTGTGTGTGTGTTTGTGTGTGTGTGTGTGTCCTTCTGGACTTAGTTTAGCCTGAAATGAGCAAAGGCAAGTACCCCCCATTTTACACAATCAATAGACGACTTTCACAATTTGATACCTTTTAAAAATATATGAACTGTAATGTTGTAGAATTTTACAAGAGGCAGTGACCTTCAGGACTGTCAGCAATGGAGGCAGAACAGTTGGAGGGACAGCAGGTGCTCGTGCTCAGTGGCTGAAGTCACACAACATCCACGGCCACCTCTGGTTAATCTTATAGAGTGGGTGCTGTCTGCAGGCTTTCAGGGCTGTGCCCCCTCCCCACCAAACATATATATTAGGAAAAGTGGTGAGCCTCAGTATGATACACAATAAAGAATTAGTAGGGGAAATTGAGTTTATTGTTTTTAAAAGAAAAATTAACATCCAGGTAGTTTAATTTCAGCTCCTAATAGACTGATGTGTTGACATTCACAAGGATGCGTAAACACCTGCAAGATCATGGGGCAGGACCGGAGACTCTGAAGCAGCAATCACCACACACAACTTCCACTGCTGTCCTTGATAGCCTTATAGAATTACTTGATTAAGAAAAGGCCATAGATTTTAAATATCATCATTTTGAGAAACCAGTACTTTTGAAATCTTATATACTAATGTAACTGAATTGGAGAAAGAAATTTTAAATGTGTAATAAAGCATCCAAAGAGGTAATGATTACTGAAAACACCACAAATTGAAGAGGACCACAGCATAATGTGCATATATATTTTAATGATCTGGAAGAATCAGCTCAGCAGTGTATTCGAGACATCTAGAGATGATGTCAAAAGTGGGTGTCCTTGGATAGCTTTTTGTGAATGTTAGAGTGAAGTCAGGGTCAGGTACACAAAATTAGTTTAAAAAAAAAGGTGAACCAGATTTCTTTTCAAAAATCTATTGTGTCTTGTTAGAAATCATCAAATCCAGTGTCAAGGGAAGGAAAAAAAAAACCTAGTGACCACGTGACTGTTTCAGGAGCTGGTAGTAAAATGACAGTTGACAATTGTGTAAATTAGATATGATCTTGATGTCCAACTGACCCAAAGATTTTTAGTCCATGTGCCAATAATATATCAAGGAATAAATAGTGATATATGTTTTATCAGCTCTGTTATCCCCCCTTCAAGCCTGCATTTTGATTGGGAAACTAAGAACTTCTACTGCAGGGAGGGGGATTTTCAAAAATGGAGTGTCCCCCAACCGAGAAAATTAAGAAAATGTAGCCATACACTGTAGAGACACAGGGAGATCTGTTGAGCCAGATGACACTTGCTTTACTGTCAACTAATGGATGTGCAGCTTTTTGAAGACTTGGGTACCACGTTGCTGCCTTTCTCAAGGTATTGCCGACGGCTCTTGAGAAGCGATGAAGTGAGGCCAAGGAATTAGCCTCCGAATGCCCTTTGCCATGGATGTTGTCTCTATTCGCCACTTTTAAGATTTAGCTTAGACAAGTTGCCGTGTCTTGCCAAGTGAGCTAAATACAGTAAGTACATCTTGAAGCACACGACTCTTTCCTCCTCACTGCAGCAGAGGACCTCTGCATTGGAGCATCCTGAGATGTCATCAATTGTCATTTTTTATGTTCGGAATCAGTAAGTATGCTATGTCCACATGGATGAGGAGGGTAAGATTTCATTCTCTAAAGTGGCAATGATGGGTTGACCTTTTCACTTAAAGGGTCTCACATCAACAAATGCGTGTCTGTTCTGGACCAAGAAGAAACAAGTGTTTGAAAAAGAATAGCTTGAAAGGTCAGTGGGACATGTCAGGCATCTTCTTCATGTCCTCAAGTTCGGGTATCCAACATGGTTTTCCTATCCTGAGTGATACTGACAATTTGCCGTGCTCTGTGCCACATGTATACCAAAGGCTTTCCTAAATAAAATATCTAGAAATGGTAACATTCTTGATATGTGTTAAACCGGGGGATGTGAAGGATTTAAAATTAGTCCCTAATGTGCATTGATTTTTTTAAAGACATCAATTTTATAGAAACTTTTGAAGAATTAAAGTGACAGAAAATTACAAAGCACCTTTTCCTTCTGGTAAGAAAGGGTTCTGTATTCCTTTATTGATGAATGTAACATAGAATCAGTACTAATATTGTTTGTATTGTACTTAGTGTTTACAGAGTGATTCACAGATATTCTCCTATTTCATCTGTGCAATGACCTCTGGAAGATAAGATTTCCTAGTTATGCTTTTTAATGTCTATTTTTAACTCTGTCTAAAAGCAGATTGAGCCCCATTTGCTCAATTTAGAAGGCTGGACTGATATTGTGTCAGAACATTCCATGAGGCAGAGGAAAGGAAGAGACTGGGGTTCTACATGATGGAAGCTGCTCCTGAAATGATTTGACCAGCAGTCTTATCCATTTTTCCCAAGGCTGGAAACAAAACATAACCCAAGACAAGGAGAACAAGGATCCCATGTGACTCCAGCCTTGGCACGTAGAGTCACTGCTGTCTTTCTGTGCCTTGGAGAGGAGGATGCTTTGGGACTGTGTTCTACAAACTCTGTTTTGTTTATCTCCACAGTGTCTTGTTTTACTGGCATATGCTGTAACTTGATTTAAATTTCATAGCTTTAAAACAAAAATCAAGATCTCTTTATCATTTATTAACTATTTGGTAAAGAGTTTTTGGTGAATATTGAACTTTATTATTAGGTCTTACCATGGCAATGCACAACACCTAGTTCCCCAGATAACAGCAGTGGCTTAAACATGCTAAAATTGTATTTCCCTCTTACATAAAGAAGTCAAGCAATCGGTAGCCCAGGGCTGGTTTGCATGATGGCCCCTGGGTCAGAGAACAAGATGCCTGTTATCTTCAGCCCATCAACCTGATGGCCCAAAGTGGCTGCCTGAGGGTCAACCATCAGGTCCACATTCCAGGCAGCAGAGAGGAGGGAAGAAAGGTGCTTCAGTTCCCTTTTGGGATGGTTCTGTAAAGTCCCAGGTAGCTTTCCTGCTTTTATCTTGCTTTAGACAGAGGGCTGAGAGACAGCTTGCTATGAGGTAAGCTCAACTCAGGACCAGCCTTCTCCCTCGAGGGGAGGGGAGGTAGTGCGCGGGGAGGAACCGATCATCCTGCACATGGTGTAAGACACCACGATGAGCCGCCAGGGGCCTCTGCAGTCCGCCCATTGCTTTGGGCTGCACTGAGCAGTTGGTAACGGTTGAGATTTTCACGTAGAGGTGCGTGTATGCTTGAACAATTGCTCGGTTCATTTAAACTAGTGGCTACCAGAGCACGTTGGAGAACACATTTGTTCTCACCTTCTAGCCAGTGACCCTCCCGCCAGGTTGCTGTCCTGCTGTTCATTTCCACGTTATTTTCCAAGACTTCCAGAAGAAATGTAAGCAGCCTGATGCTCAAATGCTTTTCTGTGTGATTCCCCCCTTGTTCTTTGAAGGAAAAACAAATTGCCTAGAGAAGAGTGGACAAAATTCCAACCCTCCATTTCTTTAAAGCTCTGAGATTTGGTGTTAGGAAATAGAAGAAAATTCCAGAAACACCGTTAAGAAACATTATTTCTTTCAAATGTGATTTTTAACAGCAAAGGACAATATAATTTATAGAACAACTTTTAAGACAATTGAATTGGCAGTAAGTTCACATAATGAAACTTCCAACAAGTCTTTATATTTCTCCTGGAAATTCCTTGGCTATTGGTGTAAATTATTAATAATTAATATCAGCTTTCTATTCTTTCTCTTCCTGTAGTTGTAGAGTTAACGTGAAAATAGCTTGTTGTGTCACTGAGAAAGCCTCCTGGTCAGCCTTTTAGTTAAACAGCTTGTGTGCGTTTCGGTGGCAGGTGTGCTAAATAGTAGTTTTCAGGCACTTGGGGGATGCCCATCACACCAGCACTGTGGGAGCCTATTTCTCACCCACGACCAGGTGAGACCCTCCTTTCCTCCACTGCCTCGCCCAGCCCCCCGCATTCTGGTTATTTCTCACCACCCAATTTCATCAGATTCAGCCCTGCACAAGCAGAACAAGTCTTGGTTTCTCAAAGACCAGGATCTTAGTTCTAGGTTTTCTGTTAAAGGACAGTGTATAAAATCAGGCAAATTTATGTGTCTATTGAGGCCTCGGGATCTCTGCAATTAAAACAAGAAGTTGAGTTACAATACTATTCTTTTCCACTTCTGAATTTCTATAACTCCACACAATAGCTTTTTTATTAATTAGCTAAAATTTTTTCCAGAATATATTTTCCTAAGATTCACAAATATCTGTTACTTTATATTTAAAGATGATATATTTAAAAAATGGAATAATTATTTACTTTTAAAAAGTAATTTAAGTCAAGAAATGTTTGATACTGAAAGTTTACTATGAGTTCAAGTATGTAAGCTTAATTTTTGTGGTACTGTCGTTAAAACACACAACGTGAGAGTTGTGGGTTAAGTTTTATCTGGAGCAAAATGAGGACCAGAGCCCAGGTGTCAGCATCTCAGAGAGCTCGGAGGAACTGCTCTGAATTTGAGGGGGAGTTCAGCATTATATGAGATTTCATTGAATGCGGGCGTGCAGTCAAGTGTACGTTAAGTCAGAGGCTGCTGCTATTCGAGGAACAGGTGTCTCTGTTAATGATTTTAGTGCTTTTCTAGATAGGAGGATATGCAAGAATTTGGGCTCATAAAATTTCCTGAAAATGTCTAACTATCTGAAAGATTTTCTGCCCATTTTCCCAGAGCACAGAGCGCCCCATTCCTGATCTCCACCCTGAACTACTTTCAGAGGGTGTTCAAGGTCAGCAGCTGCAGTGGCTCATGACTTAATCAAATCAGAGGCAGATGACAAGTGCCAATTTTTAGTTGACAATATGTATATATTGTAGGAAAAAATGTTACTTTCCAACCCTACCCCTGTTTTACTTATAGTTAGAGGTCAACGGATAACTGTTAGATGACTTAAGTCAGATGAGGGGTGAAGGAGTCGTCTCGTGAGCCGGCCAGTGCTCTATGTCAGCCTCCTTGATCACATTCAATTTTCTTTCTGTTCAAACAGCATGCATCTGATTTTATGAAGTTTGGAGACTGTCCTGAGCACATGGGGTCTGGAAGTGGCCCTGTTCCTGTGGTCTTTGTTTATTCTGTGAATTATGGTGTGAATCTTTATGTGCCCAAGCTTCATCATAATTTCAAACTTTAAGGATTTAAATATGGGAGATGGATGCCAAGTTCTGGGAATAGATTTTCAGGATAACAGCCAGGATTGGTAAAAAGTAGGGAGAATGGATACAGCCTTTAAAAAAGAAAAGTTATTTTACTATTTCTGGCAGATAAATTAAAGTCCTTGTTGGGATTCTATCAGGAATGTTTAATTGGGAGACCTACCTCCCATTTTCATGAAATAAAATAATTTTATTATTTGTTTAGTGCCTACTGTCTAACAAATAAGTATCCCCTTTGCATATATTTTTATCATTTAATCTCTACAAAGATTCCCTGGAGAACACACGTGTCACAGGTGAGGGAACCAAGATCATCCAGGGTAAGTGGCTGGAAGGCAGATGGGTTGGAGGGCTTACCCTCCTTCAGGCAGAGACAGAGACACCAAGGTTTATTGACAAGCTTGTTGTTGAAGTTGTTTATTTAATACTTTGCTTCCTTGATGAATTGGATCTCTTGAAATTGTTTATGTCTGGCTTATCTTCCCCTCTCTCCTCTGCCTCAGGACTTCTCCTCGTAAGTAGTATGAATTCAGCCTGAGCTGATTCAGGAAAATCAGAAAATAAAAAATTAGCCCACACAAATGACTTCTTAGTCCTTGTAATTCAGTACTTCCTAAAATTCTCAGAAACGCAAGGAAGGTGTGTTACCTCGGGGACTGAGTGCATTTGAAGAGTGAGAAATGTTAAGTGTGATATGGTAAAGGCCCAGGCTCTATAGACAAAGATCCGGGTTTGGGTACTGGCTCCATCAAGTACTGGAAACATGACCACCTACAGCCTCAGTTTCTTCATGTGTTAAATGGGCTGATGGAGCTCACGTCCAAGTGGTCAGGTCAAAATGAGATGGTACGAGTGACTCTCAGGCAGAATGCTTGGCAAAGTGCTAGTTGCTCTTGCTGGTTTATAATGTCCTCTTAGGTAATTCCGTTGTCCATTGGCTTGAGAATACCTCCTCATTTGATTTAAGAAAAATAGCATACCTTAAGAATTTTAAAATAAGGAATGAAGATTTACTGATTAATGCTGGGTGTATTTTTATAGGTCATTTATTAAAAAAAAAAGTAGGAGTTCTCTAAAGAGAATTTATTCAGTGTGCCTAGAATATGATTCAGTTAAAAATGGTTTTCCTTTAAATACTTTTCAGAAATTTTCTGTGATATTTTTCTTGAAATGTACTTGAAGATTTCTGAGGAGGTTTTACATTTAGAAAAGTTTATTCTTGTAACAATTGACACATTAAATAAATGATTCATATCCCTGGACAGCATAAAGCACTGGCTTTTTTTTTTTAATATATATAATTTTGGTGGTTAGTTCTATGACATTTTATTGGGTAGAACTATCTCCCATTTCCATTTTACAGGCAGAGAAGATGAGTCATACGATACTCACTATACAAGAGAAGCAGAGGCTGATTAATTTGGGCAGAAGTGTAAAAGGGTGTGGAGAAAAAAATCGTTGACTCACAAACTGGACGCATTCTGTGGTGCTGTGCAGCTGAAACGGATTTGATTTTGTTTCTGGGTTGTCCTAGGTTTTGGCACATGTGCCTGGAAATATCTGTCGGGCAAAGATGCTTATTTAAGAAGGTTGTCATTGTAAATGTTCTTAAGAGTATTAAACAAATTCCACAGCAAATAAATGAACATGTTTGGAAGGTTTTCCACCCTCATGTAATTTCCAGAAAACAAACATGATTCACTTGCTAAACCAAACACACAGGTACAGTAATGAGCCTGGCTCACATGACTGGACAGCACGGAGGGAGCCTCATCTATTGGCGTGGGTTACGCTGCAGGAAGCGCAACTGAAATTTTAATTAGAATTTATTTACAGCGAGTGCTGCTTCCGCGTTTTTCTCCCCAAAGTAAGGAAGCGCCCTCAATGCCTGGCCATTAGTCTGCAGAGCCCCGCGGCTCACACACTCCCCTGCTCATCAGGAGGCTGATGGAGCCAGTTTGCTTAGACACACTTAGCTACACTCGCAGCGGGGATCATCAGTCTCTTCTGTGTGTTGATCTCCACGTGCAGGGGAGAAAATCGACTTTTGCTGCCGACAAACGCTAAATGACTACCAGTTGTTTCAGAGGGACTGTGATGTTGAAAACTGGTGTCCCATTCATTTTTATATGTTGGATGCTGACAAATTTCACGGCATCACCTTCACGGTAAGTACACCCACCAGGGAGGGTGTCGGAGTTTGAATCTGTGTGTTTTAGTATTCAGATCCTGGCACTGGTCAGTTTACAGTGTTCTCGCTGGGTTTGGGAGACTGTTTCTGGAGCGATTTCTTTGGCTTCCAATAAATTTGCAAAGCCGTCTCCTTCAGTCGATTTCTGATGAGTTGAGTTGGGAGGGGCATGTGAAATTGGGGCGGGCAGAGAGGTGCAATGAAAACTAGCCACCATCTGGTTACCTTTCATTTTTTGTGGGCCAAAAATGCTTGTCTTCTTTTCTTTTCTCCTCAATTCATCCCTTCAGGTCAGGGAGTCGTCTTCAAGAATTTCTTCCTAAAATGTAAAGTAATGATGAAGGCAGTGTGTTTCTGTGGTTGATTTCATTTGATTTGCTTTCATTGTTAAAGATTTTCTGGTGAGGTTCTTATGAGCTCTTAAAAGCTGGAAGAGCAGCAATACCAAGGAGAGAAAGTCAGAGAAATGAGTCAGCGGCCCCTGTGAGGTCTGGGGGACGAGGGCAGGAGGTGGGGCGGAGGCAGCACCGTGGCCTCACCTGCAGCCCTGAGGGCAACGTGCGCATGTAAAGCCAGAGTCTCTTGTCACCATGTGTTCTAACAGGACTCCCACTAAAGGAATGCGAGGAGATTTGGGGAGGCCTTAACTTTTACCCTCTTGCCAAACATCTTTAATGCTGACTGTATTTATTCAAGATGACACAGAGATCACCTGCAGAGTGTGAGGAAGCGGTGCTTGCTTCCTGTCTTGCCCGCCCCAGGCTCACTCGTCAGACACCTGATTCTTGCAGGCACTGCAGTGCCCGTGGGGGGAGCTCTGCTCCTCGGGGAGCTGGGCACGGCAGTGCGCACACTGAAGCCGGCCGCACCATCGCTGATCCCACTCCAAATGGTGAGATGAGCCCTTTGTGTAAGTATTAGAGGTGGGATCCAGAGTCTTCCTGTGTTTAAGGAGTTCTGCAGTAAAGCCAACTTGGAGGAAAGAAAGAAAATGCCTACTGTTCCATGACTGTGTCCTAAGGGTTTAAAGCTCACTGTGGAGCACACGTGAGATCTCATTCAGTAAACACTCTGGGGTCTTGATTCTGACTTGTCTTGAATTTGGCATTCTCATGTTATTTCTCTTAAAATATGTCTAAGCAATCATTTTTGTTTGATGGTTATGTGTGCATAAGGGTCCTGAAGAAACTGTTGTGGATGGAAGTGTGGGTACCAGAAGGGCTGGTGGCCCTGGGGGCTGCCCGAGCTCCACACCATTTGTTACCAGCAGTCTTTCAGATTGCATCTTATTCCAGAGCTCATCGGGGCTCCCATCTCTCACTACGTGTCTTGAGAGAATATTTGTTCAGAGGGGAGGGGATGGGGTGCTTCCAAGTTTGGGTTCTGGGGTTCCCTGTCTAAAGGTGGCACTGGAACAAATCATTTATTCATGGAGTAATGAAGCCCCCCAGTCTCGTGGCTAATTGGGACTCCCTGTCCTTCTTCATTTTAGGAGCTGGAGGGCTTGGGTTAGGCCCCCAAACCTGTTTTTTGGTGAGCTTTCAGTCCTATAACTCCACCTGGGTTGTCCCGTTTCAGTCACATGACTTTGATTTTTGCAGGTAGGTGTGAATCCTGGATAGTGCCTGGGACTTCCTGGTTTCCCCTACAGTAGGGACACTGAAGAAAGTTCACCCCATAAGGTGTGTTCGGGGGCCTCGAGGACAAGTAGGGACCCACAGACAGATGTCTGGATGGGTGGCGATCAGGCCCAAGTCTTGGAAGAACAGAGATTCCATTACTGTTTTAACAGTGAAATTGAAGGAGTAATTCTGGAAGGTCTGATGCAACTGAGATTAAAATTATTATATGGTTTTTATTGTTAGCAGGAGTGGTTTTTAACCCTTAGACCCAGTCCCCCCTATTGACAATAAATATTTTTTAACCTTTCTTTTCTGGTGCCCGGAAGTGAACGTCATAGAAAATGTAAAGTAACTATAAATATGATAAACAAATAGACAGGTAGATGGAAATATGTTTTGCCTAAATTCTTATATTATGGGGTATTTTATATTCTATGCTAATTAGTGACCACTCAGGACAAAAGGCACATACAAAGGGAGTCACTTCTAATAAACTATTTTTCCAACCCTTACCTAACTGGGAAACAAGTGGCTTCAGAATGTTAGAGCACCTCCCAAGTCCCTGGGGAAATCTCCTTGTCAGAGTTACACTTGCTGATGGTGTCCTGTGCCAAGTGAAAGCAAATGCGGTTCGGAAGCTGCCCGGAGGCTGACTCCGTGGATTCCTTCTCCGTCTCAGCTGTGAGGGAGCCTTGTCTTTCCTGACCACAACCAAAGAGGCGATTTTGAATCTCTTAAAACTGCCATACCAGTGTATATCACAACCCTCACAAGATACATTGAATAAAGTAGAAAAATTTAAGTGTCTCCTTTAGGATAGAAATAGGGTATAAAAGAAATTAATTAAAAAATTCTAGTGCCCGAATAAGTGCTACATTACACTGGCTGCATTATAAGGTTAGAAAACTTCATTACCGCTTTACATACCACATCTTGTATTTAGATTTTATTTATCTTTTTTTCCCTAAAGAAAAAACAATCATTTGATGAGTTCTTGTGTCAGAGGTGATGAGAAGAGAGCAAGTGTAAAACCGGGAATCGTGGTGCTGGTTAGTCTAAGACCATCTCCGTCACTGCGCAGATCATCTTTACTCATTTTACTGCACTTTTTGGAATCACCTTCTCACTTGGGAAAACTCCCGTGTCAGTTGGATTTGCTAGTAAAACAATTATTTTTCTTACCTAGAACATCAGTGATGTTTTCAAGATGATAAAAAAAATTTGCCCATGGCATTTAAACAGTTGCTTGTTCTCGTAACTCATGGCTCACGGTCTCGTATTTGTCAAAATTGGAACTGTGTTTTCTTTCTGCAAATTCTCATTGCTTTGGTGACGCAGGGACACTTGTCCTTACTGGATGGAGTATGATAGTAGTTTTTTGCATTCTCTCCCTAAATCTGGAGTCCTGTGTTATGTTTCCTGTTAACTTAAAAAATAGGAATATTGTTATTTACCTAAATATCTGACCTCACACCAGTGGTGCATATCAAATTGGTCCAAATAGGAATTCCAATATTAAATGAAACAGTAATTTCACAACCCACTTTTCCAAAAATTTGGATTGATGGTTCAATTATACCAGGGACATTAGCTGTTTTAATTGAATCAATCATTGCTTTCTTCAATAAAATTTTCCATTCCATCTGCTCTTTTGGTTTATTGTTCTTCAGTGTTTCATTTGCTTTCTTTCCCAAAAATATATGATTTTGGCTTTTGTCATTGAAAACCCTTACTGGTTTTGCTACCTCTTGCTGGAGAGGAAGGCTTGTGACTGTTTTATAGTCACTGGTTTCATGGTTGTATGAGTGCTTAATGCCACGTTGCAGGGGTGTGGAGACCTAATGAATTTTGTACATAAAAGGCTTAGTCTACACTGAGTGCAGGGTTAGTGTTCGCAGCCCATGTCATCAGTATCATAATTAATCCATTACAATCATCCTCTATTAATCAGTGTTTTCCTTCTAACGTCTCCAGGAGAGGAAATGTAGTAGTCTAAATTCAAATCTTTGCCAAACTTTCAGTCAATTCAAAACCTTTAAAGCTTTGCTGTCAATAGGACTGTGTGCCTTCTATCCCTAATTCTGCTCCTCCTGACCCAGGACGCGGTCTCCACAGCTGATGATCCATGAGACACTGGATTCTTGGTCCCATGGCTCTGTGTGTTCTGGGACTTCTGGGGACTTCAGCACTGTTTTAGGGGCTTTGGGTCCCACCTCTTCATAGCATTGCTGAGAAGAGATCTGTGGGTTCACCCTCATTCTTGACTGTATGGTGCATTTTTTCTAGAACCAACACACGCCACCGTGGCAGCACTACTTTGAACACGTGCTGGGGCAGCGTGTGCTTGTCAGTTCTTGGGTTTAAATTTTCTGTTCTAATTTCTATAATGGGGTATATTGACAGATACACTCCATGTAAACAGAAGCTCTGTGGGGTTTTCAGCAACTTCTAAGAGCATAAATATTCCTGAAGCAGCTAATCTTCCTCCCAACAATTGAGGAGCAAGCCGGCAAGTCCTGGGCGCCTGTGGCGGCCAAGCTGTGCAGCCCAGGCTGCTCACCGAGGAACAAGGAGAAAATCTTAAAAACCTACTTCCATGCTGTCTTTCACAGAATCTCAGAAATGAACGTTTTAATATCTAAAGAGGGGTGTTTTTTTTAAAAAAATTTTTATTTTTTTCCTTTTTCAGTTTTATCAGGTAGAATTTTTACAGTTCAACTTCACATACACATATTGCATGTAAATACATGTATAGAGCATACTGCAGTTTTTAGTTTACATATATGTACTAATTATTGTTTCATAAGAACAGATTAGAGCTTTAGATTTTTAAAATTAGTTACCAGAGGAATAAGGACATCTACAAAAGAATAAACAGAATATGGTAATCCAATCACAAAGGACAGTCAGATGTGCTTGCATATATTCAAGAAATCAAAACAATATTTAGTTCATTTGTGGTCTTATTATTATTGCTATTAATTTTAGATTCCCCATAAATGAAGTCATATGGCATTTTTCTTTCTCTTTCCACCCCACTTCACTTAGAATGACAGTCTTCAGGTCCATCCATATTGCTGCAAATGGCATCTTTTATGGCTGAGTAGTATTGCATTGTATATATGTATCACCTCGTCTTTATCCAGTCATGTGCTGATGGACATTTGTGTTGTTTACATGTTCCTTGTTCTATGTCCCTTCTGGCAACAATTACGGATTTTAAATATTTTCCACCTTAAAATCCTTCCTGAAGGAGATGTGGTAACTGGAATCAAAAACAGTTACAGCACAGGGTTGTTTGTGATGGCCTTGGGGGCTTGGTAGAAAGGTTGGCAGAAAGGATTTCAGATTCTGATCAAATGAGTCCTCCTCTTGTAGCCCTGCTGACCGCCTCTCTCACGGCCTGCCCTACAAGTCTGACCAGTCCCTTCTGTGAATCCTACTGTATTGTGCACAAATTTTGTCCAATTGGTGTCATCCAGTAGGGACCTTAAGTGAGGCACCCAAGCTCCTGTGTTGGTTTCTTCCATCAGCCCTTACTTCCTTGGGAGCCAGGACTGTCTCATTGCCCCAAGGATCCCTAATGCCTAGTGAGATGCATGATAAAGCTGGTACTTAATGAGCACATGGGTCAAATGGAAAAACCTGATCAAAAAAAGGCCCTCATTTTTCAGACATGCCTACTTGAGCACATAGGGTAAAATGACATGTCTTCTTGGATTTGCTGTCAAATACTTCAACAAAGGACAAATAAAAGAACAAAGGTCTGAATAAAGGAAATATGGAAAAGTTTGTGAATTCCTTAATCTGGGTGATTGGCTTATTGTACTATACTTACTCATGTATACTTAAGTTAGTTTATAATTTTTCTGTCTTTAGCTGAATAGCAAGTATTAATACGTATTAATTGAAATCCTTAGAACTGAACAAACTTACCCCACACAAAATCCTTAATATCCTAGTAGTTTGTCTTTCAGAAATCTTTTCCCACAAAGACAGGAAAAAAGGGAAAGGCAGATCCGTGCAGTATTTCCACGTTGTCAAAAGACCAAAGGCCGATACAAAAGAAGAGATTGTAAAAAAGATAAAGAGGCTGAAATCAATGTCCAGAAAACCTAGCTAACAATCCTAAATGGCCCAACTTAACTAACCTCAGCACTGCTGCATCAAGAATGGGGCAAATAGCACCTAGTGGATTTTTTTTTAATAAATAAATAATAATCCAGTTCCTACCACAGGCAATTATGATAAGACTGAGTATAATTTCTAACACCAACTAGTGTACAAATCAATTTCTACTTGATTCAAACTGCTTCTTCTATAAAATTTGAATCTTTTTATTCTTAAGACAGATTTGTGGCCTATGACCTAGTGATAAAATTTTCAACTGGCTTGTATTAAAAAAGGTTCATCATAGTGAGAGTTTATTACATCAAGTATTCCTTTTTGGGAAACCCATGTGCCTTGTCACTCTCTTTCATAAGATTTCCTGTGGAAAATTCAATCCTTCATTCAGGAAAAGGCTGAGCAATATATCTCATGGGAAAACCTTCATAAACTGCAACACAAGAAAATGAAAATGACAGTGAGCAGCCCGTGAAGCCGGCAGACACGCAGCGCACGGCTATGTTCCCGCCTCGAATTTCTGTAACCAGCAGGGAAAATGTGCATTTCAAGAAATAGACATAAACAATTTTCAGGACCTGAGCACACAATTTCCCTTTCAGGGTTTAGTGGGCTTCCATTTAATTCTATGAGAAATGTTTAAAACAACAGAACAACAGCTGAGATAGGGTTTAAAGTAACTTTTATGTCTTAGTGAAAATAAAGCCAACTGATAGTTATCATTTTTACTTTATTTGATCTCACTCTCTTACTTTACCTCCCCAACCTCCTCCAGAAAATGATTGTGAACATCCCCTCCTGTGTCAGAAAGCTAAGTAGAAAGTACCAATCAAATGGAGGTGTGCTTTGTTGTTTTATTTTTCAAAACAAACAAGTTTAATTCATGTGATTTAATAATTTACATCAGAAACAAAGTCTACTCAATAAATGGTAGCCAACACATGTCATCATAGCTGCTCATCAGGTTTGGCCCCACGTTACACACTTTTACATGGACATGTGCCATGTGCTGTCATGGGAAATGGTGAGTGGGGACAGGGCCTCTGCTCTCACAGGGCACACAGCCTGGTGGGGGAGGTGGTGTTCAATCATTGCCCTTTTTTTTTTTAATATACTTACAAATTATGGGAAATGCTATTTAAAAAGAACAAAATGAGTCAATGAAAGTGAAAAATACAAGGACAGTATTTAGGCTGAGGGAAGACAGGGAACCTCTTTGAAGAGCTGACACTCCACTGAGACCCAAAGGACAACTCCGGTGCTGCAGGTGAAGGGCAGGGACACATTGATAAGGGGCTGATATCCAGAATATACCAAAATCTCTTTAAACTCAACAAGAAGAATGAACAACCTGATTAAAAAATGAGCAAAATTCCTGACACAGACCTCATCAAAGAAAAAATCTAGATGCCAAAGAAATCTATGGAAAGCTGCTCCACAGCATCTGTCATCAAGGGGATGCAGACTGAAACAGCGAGGTACCACTGCACACCTGTCAGAACTGCCAAAACGCAGAACGCTGACAGCACCGAATGCTGGTGAGGATGTGGAGCATAAGGAATTCTCATGCATTGCTGGTGGGAATGTAAAATGGCCCAGATACTTTGGAAGACGGTCTGGCAATTTTTTACAAAACTAAACGTACTCCTAACACATGATCCGGCAACTGTGCTCCTTGGTGTTTACTCGACGAAATGGAAACTTATGTCCACACACAAAACTGCATACAGATGTTAATAGCAGCTTTATTCATAATCACCAGAACTCAGAAGCAACTAAGATGTTCTTCAGTAGGTGAATGGATTAACTGTGGTCCAGCCAGAAAATGGACTATTATTTGGTGCTAAAATGAAATGAGTTATCAAGGCATGGAAAGACATGGAGGAACCTTAAATGCATATTACTAAGTGAAAGAAGCCAATCTGGGAAGGTTCCGCAACTGTCTGATTCCAACTGTATGGTGTTCTGGGAAAGGGAAAACCACAGAGACTAAAAGATCAGTGGCTGTCAGAGGCTAGAGGGGAAGGAGCAATGAATGAGGTGCAGCACGGAGCATTTTAAGGTCACTAAGACAGACTACTCTGTATGATGCTGTGACGGTGGATACATGTCATTGCACATCTGTCCAAACCCACAGAGTGCACACCACCAAGTGTAAATCCTAGTGTCAAGTCTGGGCTCTGGGTGATGATGACGTGTCAGTGCAGGTTCACCCAGTGTCGCAAATGCATGCTCTGTTGAAGGCGTCAATAATGAGGAGGCTGTGGGGACAAACTGCAGTTCATACACTGAATCCAGCCCCAGACACCGCTGTTAATAAAGCTCTGTGGGTGTGTGGAATGTCCGGATGCTCTGGCGTCTGAACAGCAGAGCTGAGCAGCTGCACCAGAGATCAGGAGGTTTGCAGACCCTGAAATACTTACTCCCAAGCCCTTGACAGAAAAAGTCAGCTGAGCCCTATTCTAAACGAATCAGAATTCACCCTGATGAGACAGGACAGCAGGGCCCAAACCTGGCATGGTTAATGGGACTGAAGCAATGTTTTAGTTCCAACACCTTTGCTGAAGTCCTGCAGATCCAGCGACAGACTGTAGCCAGGAAGCGTCTGCAGAAGGAGTCGGTAGCAGGCCTTCGCGCCAGGCTCCGTAATGCCAGGGGCCACGCGCTGCACGGGGGCCACCCACTTGAAGAAGGCGGACTTGCGGTGGAAGCCGATCAACTCATAGAGCTCGGAGAGGATGCTGCACTGCTGAATTCTCTCCTAGGAATGCTGAAGCACAGGGAAAAAAGCAACAAGCATCTGAACGAAAAATGTAATGGAAAAAAGACCCGTAAAAAATTTTCCCTTAAAACAGAGACCCAACGATACAGGAAGGAAGAGGAAGGCTGACTTCATGCACTGATGGGACCGGATGCAGAAATGCAGGGAAGCAGCGCTGTGCAGATGCTCCAGACCCACTCTGGGCCCCACCTTTCCGCGTTCCGCCTCTCCTTTTACTAGAAAGGTCCGTATTCCCTGAAACAGAGGAATCTGCTACCTAAACATGGGACACAGAGAAGGGAAATAGGAAAAGGACGGGAAAGTAAAGGAACAACAGTTCATCTACACCCTAGGGTTTGGGCGGGACTTTCACCAAACACACAACCTCTCAAAGCACAGAGCACACAGTGAGAGGCTGACAGAGTGACTGCGACTTCTGCTCCTTAAACACCAGCTACCTGCCAGCACACGCTGTGCCCGTTACTGAATCATTACAATCATTTCAGAAACTATTACTACCCCGGCTCACAGGCAAGGAAATCTGAATCTCGGGGAGGATTTATTATCATCCTGGACAAATTCCCATGGCCCAGAAGTGTCAGAGCCTCCGGCAGACCCTGGACTAAAATGCTCCTCATCACCACGGGCCCTGAGCCCAGGCTGAGGCCACGTTAGGTCTGCACGGGCCCAGAGCATGAGTCTGTGGGACAGGGAGTGGTCCCATTTGAAGTGCCAGGCCAAGGCCCTCAGGAACATATGTAATGAAACCAAATACCCAAACTCATTTCCAACGCACTTCCCTGTCCGGTAGGACTGCTCGGCACATCTGGCTTATCACCTGTGCACAGGCTGTGCAAGGGGCCCAGACAGTGACGTGACGTCCCCATGGAAGTGGCTCGGAGACCGCTTCATCACAGGACAGACTCTCCCGGCTTCCAACGTTAACTCTCCATTCCATTTCCAACTGGAAAGTAAGTTTAGACTTGTTTTCCTCTCCAGAAACAAAGACAGTGGTAACATCAGCGGGAAACTCAAGACTGAGGAAGAGTCTCCTGGACATTTGGAAGGATAGGCTGGGGAGGGAACAGAGATAGGGATCAGAAAGACCCGTGTTCCAGTCCAAAGTCTGCACATCACTCGCTTTGACAGTTTCCTTATTAATACAGGTGATAAAATCTAATTATGATTGTTTTGAAAACTAGAAGAAATAACGTATGCCACTAGCATAGTTGTAAAATCCTCCATGAGTGTTCCAGAAATGGACGTGACCATGGTTAGATACTGTCTGCCAAGTCTTGTGTGCTAAGCTCACATCAGCCAGCCAGAGATGTGCCAGAGAATGCCTCAACAGCCAGCAGCCTTCTCCAACTTGGAAACTCACAGTGTCCGAAGAACAGGCAGTGGTGGATGCTTTGGGACACTCTGGAGGTAGCACTCCAGGGATGACTTTAAAAAGCTGGGGAGAGTTTAGGGGACCATACAGTTCAAATACAGTAAACTCATTCCATGTCTACAAATATTCATCTGTAGCCATGATGATTCAGAGAGGAAATACATATTCAAACGTACATCATTTCCCACATAAGTGCATCAAAACAATTTGGAAAGAATGTAACTTTCTTCTCTAGATCACACAGTGGGGATTACAAGGTTTGTACTGACAGCACTACGTGTAAATCATATGCAAACGTAACTGGGTCCATTATCAGTCATCATCATTTGAAGGGAAGGATGGAAAAGAACAAAGCCAAGCTAATACTCTCCGGTATTTTGTTGGGTTACTATGTCACAGAGGAGACGGACAGGTCATCAAGGAACCACTCTGCCGTGATCACGGAGCCAGGGAACAGGATGTGCGGCAAGATGTATGGCGCAGCCGTAGCTGTGCCCGCCCTTCTAGGCAGGTACCCAGTCACTTTGACAAGATGTCAAAAGTGTATGCCCACGTCCTCATCACCTGTCATGCATTAAAGAGAAATGGAAACCTATAAACGGCCAATAACCTCGGTGGGTACACCGTCCAAAGAGCAACGTCACAGTTTGACAACTGGCCATCCCGGTTCCCTGGGCTTCATTCTTGGAGAACCTTAAAAACCACTCCTCTGTCCTCAAGAAGTGCTGCCTACTTGTCCTATCTTTGGCTCAGGGATACAGCACGTTCACGTGGACTTTAATGTCTGCACAGATTTGACTGTCTTTCTCCAGGTTCACTTGTCCATTCTGAAGAGGCCTGAGTTAAGTCCAAACTCCATAAGATCAATTCCCTCCAGTGACAACTCAACGAGCCTGCAATTACAAACCAACTGAACAGGACTGTCCTCAGCTAAAAATGTCACCCGCCCTTCACTGCTTTCTTAATCTCCTCTCCTGGCTAAATGCAACAGACTAAAACCACCCTCCACCAAGTTCCCTAACTATGTCAAATAGAAAGTAAGGTCCATAAAAGAGGTGACAACTCCATAGTCACCTCTGAATTCCTAGCATATGTTAATGTCAATAAGTAGAACTATGATTATGGCTTCTTTCCTTTAAAACCTTTCTGGTTATTTAAATGAGACCATGGAAGGGAGGAGTTTGGGTTCAGTATCTTGATCCAGTAGACTCTGGAGACATTTTTCGGAATGGCTGTCCACTGATTCATTCAAAACACAACTTCTCTTTCCGGGAGGAGCTGTGATTTTCTGCCAGGAGCTTGTTGTCACTCTCATGCCAGAACAGATTTAAACTAAATACTTACATTGGATATGTTATTTTTCCCCGCTTCCAAAAAATTTAACTTTCCTTACTTCCTTGCCTTGAGGAATGCTTTTTTACTTTTCATTCTAATTCACCCTTTTATAAAGCAGGATTCTCAGGATGTGCTTGCCTTACATAAGAACAGCCATCCAACTCCCAGTGTGAGAGGCCTTGGGCTCATCTCCTGACCTCCAGTCAAGGCAACTGAAACTCAGTTCAGGAGCCAACTGGCCCCCCAGGGCTTCTAAAGCTCGCGTATCCCCAGAATCCCTGCTTTCTGGTTTGACATGTCTTCTGAGGATTTCCCCTCACTTACTTCACAATTAGCTGTGCAGCTTGAAAGATGAGGAAGGAAGGTATAATTTCTTAATCAGCATTTTAAGGAACTTATGTAATGAAGGTTTTCAAGACTTTCTAGAACCCTCCATTGCCAAGGCAGAAAACACAATAGATATTTTCTAAATTTAGCTATCATGTGCATTTTTTCTTTGCTTTTGTTTTCTTAACTGCTAACAGACATTTTTTAATTAAAAAATAAAATAAGGCCCCAAATAGGATAGAACATTGAAGAGGAAACAAAATTAAAGGGCAAAGACAGAAAAATGATAAGTACTCTACAAAGTTAATAGAAAACATACACTATGGATCAGATCAGCAATTCTCAGTAACAACTAATTGAAAACTGACTATGAGGTAAAATGTCTCTCCTGTCAGGAGACGGCCAACAGAAAGCAGAATTAAATCAACAAACTAAAATTCTAAGTCTGGAGAAGTAGAGAAGTCTACCAGCTAAATGTGTTTTCTTCTGGAAGAGAGGGAGACTCATAAGATCTTTTCTGTGGAGCCTGAGCCCAGGTGAGGACGGTGAAGTGAGCTCTGTAAGTACCCAATTAGCAAAGTGAGTGATGAATAAAGAGACGTGAGCTTTGATGACAGAGATGATACTACTATTCACTTGTCCTTTAAGTATGTCTTCACGTTCAATGATCAATACCTCGGCGTCCTCAGGGATTGAGATTATAGGAAAATGCACAGCCCGGGCCTAGACCTCCTCTGTGATTGTGGCACTGCACTTAGATGTTTCAAGGGCACCTCCAACTCCACCTGCAAAGAGCTGACTTCATGGTGCTCTTCCCATGGCCGTCCTGCCCAGGGCCCCTTGTCGGGGTCAAGGTCTGTCTGCCTCTCCCAGCTCAGTCCCATCACTCACAGATGTGACTGGACCCCTCCTTCAGGGCCCAATTTCCTCAGTCAACGAGTCACACCACCCACACCTCACCTACCAGGTTCTCACTGGCACTCCCTCAGCACTGACTCTGTGCTGGGGACCACACTGCACACTATGAACACGTTATCTCACTGGATCTCCACAGCAGTCCTGGGAAGTCGGTATATCACTGTTTCAATTAATAAGATAAATTGTTTCACTTCCTTGAGTGTGTCATCCAAAGTGACACGGCTACTGAGACACAAACATGGTACTGAAAATCACTTGAAAATTGAACACTGCTACACCTCAAAAACACCCTACTCTGACTTATCACATCACCTCCTGCCGAGCCTTCTAAATGTTTCTAAGCATTCTACAAGACAAAAGTGATCTACGAGAGCACCCTTCTCCCCTACTTAAAATCTGACAATGACGTTCCACTTCCCTTAGGAGAAAGCCCCACCGGGCCTGAGCAAAGCCCAACAGCCCGGCATCCGCGTTCCCTGCGCGGCCGCGCCACCTCACCCACCACGCAGCGCTACACGTGCCGTGTCCAGGACAGGGATGCTGACTCCCTACAACCCGGGGATCGTCTCAATCGAACAATGATCACCCTCTTCAGTGGTCACCCTATTCATTGCTGACTCTCAGAAAAATATTTTCTCAGGGTGAATCAATATCTTTTTCCTTACAACTTCCCATCATTGATAATGAGCTCCCCCCAAAAGAGAGAAGACCTAATCCTCAGTCTCCTTATCTGCAATGTATGAATAACAAGGAAATATGGGAGGTTTTAAGCGAAATAATATTGATATGAAGCTGAGGGACAATTCCCAACATACAGTAAGCACTCAATATGTGCTTACTTAATATTAATAAAATAGATTCCATTCCAGCAACCTTAAATCAATGTTTTATGGCTTTGTCCAAAAGACTACTGACAAACTATTGGACGAACCCCTTTGAGCAGATCCGCCCAAGCGTACTGGGATAGGTAAGCCTTGACTCCAGTTACAGCTGCAGCCAACCAGCACTACGGGGCAGGGGCAGTTTGCTCAAACTCTTACATGTTGTTTGAGCATTTAGTTGTAGTTATTGAATAAAGACAGGTATTATATAGTCAAAGCTCCTGAAACATAAATCTTCAAAGATTGATTCAAATTAGGTTTCAAGTACAACACTCTCACTAGAAATTATTTGAAAATTATTGTCTTAGCTCCTCTGCACATCAAAAGGTCATGTTCTTAATGTATCTGACTATATACACTGAGAGGATTGTTTAAAAGAAATTAAGATGAAGCCATAATGAAGAAGCTTTCATTATAATCTGCACAAAGCCCCACCCAAGGGTCTCACTTCTCACTTCCACATAGGAGTTCAGGTAGCTTAACCTGGGTCTTGGTTTCTTATGACACGGGGGTGGGAAGAATTGTGGATAGATTTATGTAGCAAATATAAATCTAGGTTATTTGCTGTGTAGGAATCCTAGAAATAAATAAATTGATATATAGTCCCACCCTTAGGAAGCTCAGCCTTTCAAATTACAACAGCATAAAAAATGAAATGAGAGATACATTTAAGAAAATTTTACAAGATTTTCACATTGAACATTTTGAAGTATCACCAAAAAAATAATTAAAAGATCTACATATATGGAAGGCATCCCATGTTCATGGAATGGTAGACAATATTGTTAAAAATGTTAAGACTCCCGAAAGTGATCTACAAATTAAATGGAGTCCCTATCAAAATTCCAGCTGACTTCTTTGCAAAAATTGAAAAACTGATGCCAAAATTCATATGGAAGTGCAAGGGGCCCAGGACAGCCAAAACAATCTTGAAAAAGAAGAGCAAAGTTGGAGGACTCACTCAAAGGTTACTACAAATCTATAGTACTAAAGTCATTATGGTACTGGCATAAGTTTGAATGCAAAAATCTATGAGACACAATAAAAAATCCAGGGGGGAAACTTACATTTACAGTCATTTTTCCAGAAATGTGCCAACAACACTCCATTGAAAGAATAGTCTATTCAACAAATGGTGCAGAGACACCTGGGTATCTGAAGGCAAAAGAATGATTCTGGAATCTGGACCCCCGTATTTTATATAACAAATAAAATATTAATTCAAAATGGATCACAGACAGAAACGTAAAAACTAAATGTATAAATTTTCTAAAAGAAGACATAGTTTAAATCTTTGTGGTCCTAGGATAGGCTATGGCTTCCTAGATACAATACCAAGAGCACAAGTGAAAAACAAGAAAGATAAGATGGACTTCATCAAAATTAAAACCATTTGTTACAAAGGACATCATCAAGAAAGTGAAATGAAAGGGGAAGGGGGTAGCTCAAGTGATAGAGTGCGTCCTTAGCAAGAAAAATAAAATGAATAAATCTAATTACCTCCCCTAGAAAGAAATTGTTTTAATGCTTAAAAAAAGTAAAGTGAAACAACAATCTGCAGAATAGGAGAAAAATTTTGCAAAGCATATATCTAATAAGAGACTAGTATCCACGATATAAAACAAATGCTTACAACTGACCAATACAAAGAAAATCGACCCAATTTTTAAATATGCCAAGTGTTTAAATAGATACACAATTGGCCAATAAGCATATGAAAAGATGCTCAGCATCACTAGCGAAATCAACATCAAAATGAGATCTGATTTTACACTCACTAGGATGGTTATAATCAAAACATGGAGAATAACAAGTGTTGGTCAGGAGGCAGAGAAATGGGAACCCTCAATACGCAGCCGTTGGAAGGGGCAATGGTACAGCTTCTTTGGAAAAGCCTGGTGTTTCCTCAAAAGGTTAGAATTATATGGCACAGCAATTCCACTCCTACATATAGAGTCATCCCTCAGTATCCTCGGGATTTCGTTTCAGGAAACCCCCACCCTGGATACCATAATCCAAGGATGTTCGAGTCCCTTTACAATCAGCCATCTGGATCCATGAAGTGGAAACTACAGATATGGCGGGCCAACTGTACAGCCAACAGAATGAAAATATATTCTCACAAAACTTGCACATCAATATTCATGGCAGTATCATTCAGAGTAGCCAAAGGTTACAAACAATATCCATCCATCAATGAACGGATAAACAAAATTACCAAGAATAGTCCCACAAACTTTTGGTCATTGAATCTTTGACAAAGGAGGTGAGAACATACAATTGAGTAAAGACAGCCTCTTCAGAAAATGGTGTAGGGAAAACTGGACAGCTGCATGTAAATCAATGAAGTTAGTCTACTCCCTCACAGCATACACAAAAATAAATTTAAAATGGCTTAAAGACTTAAACATGTAGTCAAGACACTATGAACCTCTTAGAAGAAAACATAGGCAAAACATCTGACATACATCTCAACAATGTTTTCCTAGAGCAGTCTACTCAAGCAATAGAAATACAAGCAAAAATATACAAGTGGGATTTAATTAAACTTGCAAGCTTTAGCACAGAAAAGGAAACAATAAGCAAAACAAAAAGACAATCTATGGAATGGGAGAAAATAGTTGCAATAAATGAGACTGACAAGGGCTTAATTCCCAGAATATGTAAACAGCTTTTACACTTCATAAGAAAGAAAAACAAACAATTCAATCCAAAAATGGTCAGAAGTCCTAAAGAAACATTTCTCCAATGAAGACATACAATTGACCAAGAGGCACATGAAAAAATGCTCAATATCATTATCAGAGAAATGCAAATCAAAACTGCAATCAAGTATCAACTCTCACTAGTCAGAATAGCCATCATTCAGAAGTTCACAGACAGTAAATGCTGGAGAGGCTGCGGGGAATTGGGAACCCTCCTACACTGTGGTGGGAATGAAGTTTGGTGGAGCCATTGTGGAAAACAGTATAGAGGTTCCTCAAAAGACTAAAAATTGACCTCTCATATGACCCAGCAATCTCACTCCTGGGCGTATATCCAGAAGGATCCGTAATTCAAAAAGACACCTACACCCCAACTTTCAGAGCAGCACTATTTACAATAGCAAGACATGGAAACAACCTAAATGTCCACTGACAGATGACTGGATAAAGAGTTTGTAGTGTATTTGTACAATAGATTACTATTCACCCATAAAAAAATAATAAAATAATGCCATTTGCAGCAACATGAATGGACCTGGAGAATGTCATTCTAAGTGAAGTAAGCCCGAAAGAGAAAGAAAAATACCATATGAGATCGCTCACATGTGGAATCTAAAACAAACAAACAAACAAAAAACAAAAAACAAAAAATAAAGCAAAGAAACAAAAAGATAAACTTATCTACAGAACAGAAACAGACACAGAGACATAGAAACCAAACTATGGTTACCAGAGAGGAGAGGGTGTGGGAAGGAATATATTGGGAGTTCAAGATTTGCAGATACAGAGTATGTATAGAATAAACAGCAAGTTTATACTGTATAGGACAGGAGAATATATTTATTATCTTATAGTAACTTATGTTTAAAAAGAATATGAAAATGAATACAGGTATGTTCTTCTTTAACTGAAGTGTTGTGCTGTACAAAAGAAACTGACACATTATAAACTGACTAGACTTCAATGAAAATGTTTTTAAATAGACCAAAAACGAAAAAAAAGAAAAAGGATATTATCAAACTAAAAGAATAAAGTACTGATTCAGGCTACAACATGGATGAACCTTCAAACTTTATGCTAAAATAAGCCAGACACAAAAGGCCAAATAGTGCCCTTTAAGGTGAACTGTATCTGAGTGTTTATTGTACTATTCCTGTAAATTTTCCGGAGGTTTGAAGTCTATCAATATCAAAAAAAAGTTTTATTCATTAAAATCATAAAACGCTTCCTCACAGGAGGGCTTTAATTATTAAATGCAAAAATGCATGTAAAGCTCTTGAAACAACACTGCACGTCCACACACAGTCACTGCTTTCACTGCCACTCAGAGGTTGGTACCAGCGCTGATGAGAGCTACCTCCACTCGCTCTCCTGCATACAGGAGTGAGGGCCTGAGCTCTAACAGGCAGTGTGAGCGTGAACCTGGGTCAGACACAGCCACATCCCAGACTCTGCGTTACCCAACTTTCTTATACAAACTGCAACATATAATGTAAACACGCTACAGGGATGTATCTTACAACGCAGGGAATACAGCCAATGTTTTACAGTAACTATAAATGGAGCATCTATTGTACACCTGAAATATATCATATTTTAAATCAGCTATATCTTTGTAAAAAATTAAAAAATAATTTAAAAATGTTATCACTTTAATATTCAATTCAGTTTTTAAGTAACTACTAAACAGCTTAGAATGTATAAAAGCATTTAAGTGTGCTGTTTGTTTACATATTTATTTACTTTTAGCCTCCTGCTAAAAGAGAAATTAAACAATTTTTTCAAACACAGCTTAACAACCATAACAACAAAAAGGCAAAACTGAGAGTGAAGAGAAAATGGAGATTCAATACTTAAATGAAACCAGGGGGAGGTAAAGTCATAAAAATGGATTCCATGAAGTCAGGGCAAGTGTTAAAGGCCGACTAGAAATTCAAGACCAGGGCCTCCACTAACAGATAAATACACCTAATTACCTACACCCCCAAAGAGCCCCAAAGAAAAGAAAAAGACAAATTTCTTTCCCAAATAACCCTGATATTAAATTTGGATTAAATACTTAAAAAAAAAAAAAAAAACAGAAAAGATGAGTGACACTGTGAAGGAAAAGCCCAGCTGGGCTAACAAGCTAAGTCACAAATCTAAGTGTGATAAGTGTCCGTTTACTGATGTAAGTTTTGCTGGGCTAACTCGTAAATCCGATGTCAACAATTGTCAGTAATGTGATCTGTTCCAAATTGATAAGCTTCAGTGTACTGATTCCTTGCTTTTTGTTGTTGGAGCCTTATTGGCTAATAGCCCCATACTTGTAATTAAACCTATAAAACCTCACGTGCAGGTCTTGGAGGTGCTCAGAGCTTCGGAACAGAAGCCCCTCTGAGCCCGCCGGGGTAATAAATCTCAGTACTCCAACCCTCTGTGTGGTGCTTGTTTCTTGGCTGGCCTGTTGTTTCCAAAACAACACAAGCGACGATGCCCGTGAGATAGTTCTGCAGTGGGTGCTGGCAGGTCCCCATGTCTCACGTGGGAAAATCTGAAACATCCTTCTCACCACTCAGAGTCATCATAAGCCCACACCTCACCTCCCGCTGTTAAATGCAGGAGCACAGGCAGGGCCCGGCCTTTGTTCTCTCTGTGTCATCACAGTGAGATAGGATGGAAGGGGGCAGAGCACATCCATTCAAGGAAGGCCACAACAATTAACATCATAATGGTGAAGGATTCAACCCCCAATAGGCCTTGAGGCACAGGATGAAGAGATTTAACTTCTAGCAGATCTTGAGCTTCATTATGCACCCACTGTAATAGTAACATGGTGAATAACATGCCCCAGGCACCATGGCAGTCCCAAGGCTAGCCACAAAAGGTCAAAGGGTGGGAAATGGTCAACTCTCTGGGAATACAAGCCCCTTGCCCTAAGGCTGATCCTTCTACTTATTAGCATATGAAACCACCAAGCCCAAGAAAAAAGGGCAACAAAACACCACCTCGGGGTCACCACTCTCTCTCCCTCTTCAGAGAAGGCCCACACTATGTGGAGTGTGTACCTACTTTTAATCTGAGCATCAAACCCCCACAACTCGTGAAGTTTCTCTTGCCTTTCAATGTATCTCTCTGAATAAATATACCTTTACTCAACACTGGCTTGCTCTTGAATTCATTACTGCATGAAGCCAAGGAACAAAATCTGGTGGGGCACATCCCAGGGGCTCATCCAAACCCTGAGACACAGCCCTTCTCATGCGTCACGTTTTTTTTTTTTCTTGTATCAACAGGACTGGGTTGTGAAGGGAGCTCTGAGGCCTCAGCTAAGGGACAGAAGCAGCCCCCAGGGCTCGAATTGGCGGGCAGCCTCTTCCCCAGCAGGGGCCCTGGGGTCTGCCCAGTTCTGTGTGTTTCCCTGTTGTGCTGACTCCCCAGCCTGACAGCGTTCTCCCTAGGCCTGTCCCCACAAAACCCTTCTCTCCAAAATACAAGCACATCATGTCACAGTCCTCTTGTTCAACCAGGAAATGTTCAACCCACTGTTTCCCTCCCCAGTAAAGTACCTAACTGTCCTCCCTCCCATCCCACCACTTCTTTCTTTGTGACAACTCTGCACTCCCCACCCACCATCCTGAACGCAGGTGCCTTGCTGGCTGGGACCGAGATGTTTCAGTCTCACACATCCTGCGTCCATTCACTTTCCCCTTGTTACCTTATAAAAGCCTTTCCTGAGTCACCCACGAATCTGATACTGAACATCACAAAGTGCTGAGTTTGCAGTCACTGTGTGCATACCTCCCAGGTTTTGAGTAGGTTTCCTTCACAAGATCTTCATTAAGGAGCTGCATCAAGAAGTTTAAAGAGTCTTTTCTTACATCTGAGCTGAGGAGCCTGCAAAAAATTTAAATGGCTTTGAAGAGAGGGTTAACCAGGGACAGAGGGTTCGCAGGTCCTATTCAACAGTGTCATGAGGCAAAATGTTCTTCAAAGGCTCAGAGTGGCTTCTGAACGTGGAGTCAGCAAGGAGGAGGTGACAGGCAGTGAGTAGGGTGGGTGACACTGGGTGCGCTTCCCCAGCTGGGGAAGAATTGGATTTTGTTCTAGTTTTCCAAACAATTTCTTACTACCTTTTTCACCTATTGTCACATACCATTTCCTACGAATTAAGAATATCAATGTCAGTCATTTGGGCCACTTGGGAGAAGCAACACGATGCCATTCACAGGGCTGGGACATGACAGCCACACCAGTCTAGGTTGATAGACCAGTGGGGGTATTTCCAAGGTGATCACGGGCATGCAGCAAACTCCCCAGCTTCAATGACCTCATCTCAAAGGTGGGGCCAATAAAACTACCAAGAAAAGTGCGTGATGATTATTGCCGACAACTGTTTACTAGGTAATTGCCCGTGACAGCTGCAGCTTAATGGGTAATGAGTATGATAGCAAGGCCCTGTCTACCTGGCCACACGCTCCCTGCCTTCCTGCCTTGGTGCAGCAGCAGAGTTTGTTTAGCCGATATGAACGCCCCCAGAGCAGCACTGATGGGAAAGCTCGCAGCTCTGCACTGCGAGGTGTGTTCCTTTCCTTCTCAGTGCTGATCACAGTTTGCTGTCATCTGTTTTTATGTTTATCCCTTTTATAACTGCCTCCCCCCGGAGTTTTTGCTCAAGCAGCGCAGGGCCAGTGTGTCTTGCGGCCTGCCAGATATTCTGGGCTGGGAAACAGCTGACCCCACATCTGGCTCTATTGCTGAACGGAGAGGGCAGAAGGCCCTGGGGCACATGCTGAACCGAGGCCACTGCACCCAAAATTATGATCTGACTTTGGGCAAATTACAGTCTTCTTTACCCTGAGATTCCTCATCTGTCCATGAAAATAAATGCCCATGGCACACAGAGTTACAAGGATTAAAGGAAATCACCAAATTCATAACCTAGCCAAGGGGCTACCAGTGCGTCCTCAACAGACAAATGCTGCCTTTACGGCTCTGACACACGCGAAGTGGGGCGGCCGCACACAGTGAACACTGATAAATGCCAGTGTGTTAAGTGCTTCATGTGTGCTACAATACTCTTCAGAACTTACAACAATCCCAGGAAGAAACGAATAATATCATGCCCATTTCACAGATTCACCAACAGGTTAAGAGAGGTTACATTCTAGTCCAAGGCCCTATGGTGAGGAAATGGCGATTTAAACCGGATTCTGGGCCCAGGCCTTGTCTCCAACTCTCTCCCAGCCACCTGATCACTTGCCTATGAATTCCACATGTCCAATACCTAAGTGTGCAGTCGGCCAGCTCTTAAATGCAATGTGTGCCACCGTTTGTCAATGTTGGTTAATTACCATAAACTGTTCTCAGAAACCACTACAGAAAAGAAAGGTGGACTTAAGGAATTCTGCATTGCGTTCTCCTGTAATGTGCAGAAACCCTTCCCTACACCACCAAATCCAAACGTATGCTTCCTCCATGTTTATGTTTGCACACGGCTTATTAAAGTAGAAGGTACCTGCAGTAATTCCATCTCGGCTGCTTTCCAAGTTTGCAGATTATCCATAATCATTCCGTGAATGAAAATACTACAATGTGAATGAAAATACTGCAACCATGTCAGTAAGCAAAGAATGCTGAAACCAAGTCATTAGCGGCTGCTGCCACACCCCAGCGAGGAAAGGCCTGCAGCCCAGCCGCTGCAGCAACTCACAATGGTGCCCTCTGAGCAGACTCAGAATAAGAAAGGACAGGATACTGGCCCTAGATAGCTAGGTGCTTGTCTAAAGAATGAATTCAGTGAGTCCAAAATATTTTCTTCCTCCCATATATAGAAAAGCACTAAATTATTGAACTTGAGATACCTGGCTTTCTTTAGATAACAAGCAATCTTTTATTGTTCCAACAACCTTGTCTTTGTTGTAAAGCTCCTATATATCCTAGCTCATCCCAAACCTCTTGGGAGCAGTCCCTCAGAGAGATCTGAGAGGCTGTCATCCCGGCTCGAGTCCTCCCGCAAATAAAACATAACTCTTAAATTTTAGGTGGCACATGTATTTCAGTCAACTGTTTTGGACACCATGAAGGGACCCAGAGCAGACTTTCTCCACCTGAACTCTCCGAGTAACTGGGGCCTTTGTACCAGCAGTGGCCCTTTGTGACCATCCGCCTCCTCGGGGAGTCCAGATGAATTTGGGTGAGTCTCTCCTGGTTCTCGGATCTCATATATTGGTTGATAATCCTGAGTTTTATTTGGCGGTGTTTCCAGGTACCTGGCCCTCCAGTTGAAGGAGACTGGGGGGAATTACCCACCCAGTGGAGACATACTGGGTGGGACCTCGTTGAAAGGTAACGGGAAATACCCACATTGAAGAGACGTCAGAAGTGGGCTGGTGGAAACCTATTAGGAAAATACTCACCCAGTGGAGACGTCCTGAGTGGGTCCAAGTTGAAAACACTGGGTTCAGGACTGAGTGGTTAGGTAAGAGGCTGGTCTAATGTTTTCCTCAATTTGGTTACATCCATTGAATTTTTCAGGATAAAAGTAAAACTCTTACGAGGAACCTTTCAACTCCAAAAATGGGACCATCCTCCTGGCTGGTAACAGCTTTCTCGGGTGACAGAGAATCTTTCAGGAGTGGTAGAGACAAAGACTTCATGCCATAGAGTTGTCCCTGCGGGAAATCTTACTAGCAAATTTATTCTGAGTACCCGACCTTACAATGGGGAATAGAACTTTCAAAAAAAATTAAAAAAAGAAAAGAAAAGAAAAAGAAATGACAGATTGCCAGCCTCCAATTAATACCCCAGCCAGGTTTATGTACATACAAAACTTACAACATTAATTGGGAATTAGAAAAGAAAATCTCAATCTGAAAGTAAATAATCAGGCCTGATAGAAACATTTTTTGGAATTCTGAACTTATAAAAACAAAATCCACTTTAGGGGGAACTTGAATTTCTCTTCCTGTGTCCTTGAAATGTAAACGTTTTATCTTTCTCTGGGTCTTTTAAGTGTGTTTATGTATGTATATGTATGTTTACTTTCTTTTTAAAGGAAACCTTGGACTCTGCCATACAAAAGGTACAAGTATTGCGTACATATGGTGGCCACGTAAATAAATTGGATTCTAAGCAATTCTTTGTTTGTACCAATTTTCAGATATTTTGCCATCTTAAACTTTGTTGCATCAGCCTGGACCACAAAGGCCTTTAGCTTTTGGAGAGTAAAGCTTTGAATTTTATTTAGGCAACACCCCCACTCTCATGTGGAAAAGCCTCTTCATCTTATTCATTTAAAATCACTATATATATATATATATATATATAAATTGATGGCCATATGATGGATCCTTTAATTTGGAAAAGCTTTTAAATTTGTGAAAGTTGAAAGAGATCTCATGATAAACAGCTGTTTAATTGGTACCTATTAAAATCAAGTTTAAAGATAGAAAAATATATCTAATTGTTAACCTAAGAACTTAGTTAAAAAAAAAAACTGTTTTGAAAAGCTACATTTGTGTTTTTCCTTTCCAATAAATGGTTCTAGAGATGTTAATAAAAACTTAGAATAATTATTGGTAATTAAGTTGAATAACTGGAAAAAGGATTGTAAAAATGTCAGAAAAAAAAAGATAAGGGCTTATCCCAAATGGATAAATATTTTTATATGGTTATTTTGAATGAGATAAATAAAATGGACATTTTTGGAATAGATACAAGGTTATGATACTACACTAGTAAAGTTAAAAAAAAGGGCCAAAGAGATCACCTACTGTCCCCCAACATTAAAGTTCAAACAAGTCCATTTTATTTGCCACAGTTTAAAATATATGTATATATAGACTGATATACTTGATTAATGATTGGGACAACAGACCAATTAATCAAATTAAAAATTGAGTAGGACCTAAGCACTTTGGCTGAAACTTGGGCATCCTAGAGACTTTTCTATAAAATTAGATACAATGAACAACAACAACAAAAAGTTTCTGGCAATCCTTCTAGAAATAAAAATTATTGATTAAACCTAATAAATATAAAAATTAAAGGTATAAGATTTAAAAAATTTGAGATAAATATTTATAAAATTGGTATATTTAAATGGTCTTTATATAAACCTTTTGCTTAATTATGTTGTGGGATAGATCTGTTTCAATGGAAAAACGCTTCCCCTTCTTGGTATTATAAGGCTGGGCACATATCTGTCCCTCAGAAAATATTAATTGAACAAAGTAAAGGAAACCAATAGAGTTACATGAGCCATCCAATATAACGTAGAACTAAAAACTAATATACAATGGCTAATAAAAAAAATATAATAAGAGGTTTACCCTGGGTTTAACTTATAACTCAAGGAAAAGAGACATCACTAAATACCTTATGCAAGCTTTGGAAGACATGATAAAGTAAACCTTAAAGTTTTAAAACATTGAATTCTTTGTTTACAGCTCTCCTGATTGCTAAAAAAAATGCCAATTACGGAGATACAATTGGTTCTGGGTGACAGAGCAGTTCTCTGGGGAACTGGAAGCGTGTGTCTTTGTCTTGCAGACCAGAAATGTAAATACAGAAACAGTGACCTAGGACTGAGCCTAGTTAGCTCAATGAGATAAAACTTAGGGCCAAGAAATTTTTGGCATTTTAGAACTCAGAACTCTGACGGGTCCTTCAGACTTTGTCAAGAAATCTTAAATATCTGTTTCATAAATAGTAAGCCTTAGTGATTTGAGCAAGCAAATTCAGCCTACTAGAACTATTATTATACCTATATTATAATTAACTTTTAAAGTGAAGCTATGAGATCTCTAGCTTTTGTCTGTTTATAAACCTGCGTACACATTACAGATGTGAGATATTTATACAGCTAAAAAAAAAAATCAAAGTCAAAGATCTCTGCTTAATTGACGTAAAAAATAAGAGCTTACAAATTAAGTATTTTTAAAATAAAAACTGAACAAATTGACTTTCAGCATCACGTGAACTGGAAAAATTCAATATTAAGATAATATTTGATATTGTTTAGTTTAAGTTTGTTCTAATTAATATAGACATCTTTAAAGTCATCAATATTAAGTATAATACCTTTACTGTACCTAGGTTTAATGAAAGTCAAATAAGATTCTGTTATATCTGGTGAAGATTTGTCAAGAAAAAAATAACAGTAATGTGGTGTGGTAAAATTTTAAGTAAATTAAATGCAAATGAGATGAGAGCTTTGGGTAAATTTTTAAAATATATTTTTAAAATGTATGCTTAACATAATCTCTAAATGTTTGGTATCTTTAAATTCTAGAGTTGTGCTAAATTAAGTTAAATGATAGGATTTTATTTAATAGCTATGCCATTTTCAGATAAAATAAGATTGAAATATGAATTACTTAACATTTAACTTACTCTTACAGAGAAACTAAAGGTGTTTAGATATATTAATAAATGGTTGGTGCCACCCTGAAATAGACTCTATTTTTAAGGGAATGATCTCAGTATCCTAGGAAAGTAAGATAAATGTGTAAAGGAAGATATAAGAATGGAATTATATTTTGTTAATGAAAAATAGTGACTTTGTCCTGAAGCTGGTTATTTCTGAATGGAAGAGAAAATAAGGGACACACTAATATGAGAATAGAAAGCTGTGGAAGGCTTGTGGAAGAGGTACCCTAAGGAAAGAGTTTCGTACGTTGTCGGAATTGGCTAAATTTAGAATCAACTTGGGCAAAGTAAATGAATCTTAGAAGTAAGTTGGTACAAGACTAGATTTGGTTTTCTCGCTGTTAAGAGGAAACATGTTTTTTGAAATGTTAATCCACCTTCAGCAACAGATTGTAAACCTTCTTATACCACTTAACTGATCTGTTCTGCCTTTACCTTTGACGTATTTTCTTGTTAATGAATAAGTACTGCTTTACAGTGACCTATATGTTTATCTGACCAAGTGTTCTGAAATCTTTTAAAAAGATCCCCAGATATCAATTTCTAATTAAAGTTCTTTTAATCTCCAGTTAAGTTTGGGAAGTTACAGATGGCCCCTGAAACATCCCAAAGAGAGATTTTAAAAGAGTAAGTTTCAATTGGCGTGTTAAATAACATGATATTGTCAAATGAATAATAAATCTTCTAAGGTTATATTGTATGAGAAAATATTATTAATATAGATATTGTAGAAATTATATGGACTCCCTAAAATTCTGGTATATCTGAAATGTTACCAGTGATAATTCTGGGTATAGTGACCAGGTTTCTTTATCGATTATAGTGTAATGGTGTTTAACCATGATTTTAAATCTTTTGTCATTTATAGACAGTTAATGGTTGTCTTCTGATGGTTTTGCAAAATGCTTGCTCTTCAAGGAGATTTACTGATTTCTAATAAATTTCAAACTATAGCAGTGAACTAAACTGGGTAAGAAATTTTAAATTTCCAATGAAAACTGTGATTAAAAGAATTAGTTACATGGGACTGAGTAAACTGGTGAATATGGTTATAATTTTTGATTTTGTTTAAAATACTACTGGCTTTTAACCTGTTTCCCAGACATAAAGAATCTCTTCTCTTTAAGCTAGCTATGATTCACAGCAATTTGATAAATTATACCTATGTAATCAGACTTGGAACAGTTATCTTTTCTCTCTATCTGATCCCTCAATAGACTAAAAACTCTTAGGTCCCCAGTGGCTCTATCAGACAAATGAGGAAGATCATCTCCTAACAGATATAGGAATCTCAAGGTATTTTAAGGATTTTAAAGAGAAAAGAATTTACCTAAATTTGTAAGGCAGAAATCCATGACAAGCCATTGACGGGGCTTTCCAGGCCTTAGCAAATCTTATTAACATTCTACCCTGAGACTCCTTATTAAAAGTTCCAACACAGCCAATTTAAAAAAGCCTATATGATCAAATAATCAGACTTGACTTGTAAAGAAATTAATCTTGATTTGGCTTTGAGAAAAATGAGGGTAATTTTAGAGAGAAAAAATCTTATATTTTACTGGATATTAAGTTCTAGTTTTGTTAATTGAGGTCTATATTTACTAAGACACTTCCCAGATCATTCCTTGCTTTTATGTCATATTGCTGTACAGTTTAATTTAATTATGAAAAGGATACTCTAGGTTTGTTTCCGAAGCTCAGTAATCTATCCTTGTGTAAATTTCCAATGCTCCATGACCTAAGCCAGGGGATTATACATACTGGAACATGCATGACTTAAAGAACTGTCTCCAACCTGAATGGAAAGACCTTTTATCAAGTACTCTTAACTAGACCATACACACAAAAGCTGAAGGAAACGGAATTTCGGATTCATTTCCTATCAGAAACAGCCACTGCAATGCACTGGCCTATAGAGCACTTGCTCACCTGAAAACAATGCCAAAATGGTGAAAAAGCTACCAGGCCAGGATGAGAAGAAGACGACATCTGAGCTCGACAGCTGACCCAAGACAACGGAGCAGGCTTGTATACCAATTACTTTGACAATTTCTCCTACCTTTGATTATGAACTACTCCAATTGTTAAGTTTATGGTAAATTACCTATGTCTAGTACTTCTGTGTTACCTTGGTGGGTTTCCCTACTCCAAGGCTCTAACTAGATAGCCCTCAGAAACGTTATTCTAAAAATAATTTATAGTTCTGTTTAGGCCACTGTTGATCTTACAACGTGGGAGAACTCACCTGGCCAATTAATACCTGCTCGGAGCCTGACCATAAATATGAACTTTCTCATAAGATCACTCAAACTCAATCAGAAATACAAGCAAAATTTTAACCCAAATATACAACTTCTCTACTATTAAATTCTTACTCGTTACTTAAAAACGTTACTAGCTATATTAGTTATATGATCTCTATTTTATTAAATTGTTGTCTGTTACATTTCCCAACGTGTAACTAGGCCTACAAGATTGATGATGGCTAAACATCCTGAAGAAATAGATAAAATTTTTAACCCTGCATAAAATAAATGTAATAGTGTGATTCTAGGTATGGGAATGAGCAACGAAGGGCAAACATTTCCTGGATCATAATAGACTAGTAAGACAGGCGATCCAGAAAACTTTTAGTATCAACAGGCCCTGATAAAAAAACCTAACACCTTGAATGGCAGCTCAGAAAATTCTTCACCTGAAATAGGAATGAGCCATCCTAGCACCGTGGGACAAAATTGGTCATGAAATGTCTCTCAAAATATAGGTCGAATTTAGGACCAAGGGGGAGCACTGTGAATGAAAATACTACAATGTGAGTGAAAATACTGCAACCATGTCAGTAAACAAAGAATGCTGAGACCAAGCCCTCAGCAGCTGCTGCCACACCCCAGCGAGGATATGCCTGAAACCCAGCCTTTCAGCCACTCACAGTGGTGCCCTCTGAGCAGACTCAGAATAAGAAAGGACAGGATACTGTCCCTAGATAGCTAGGTGCTTGCCAAAGGAATGAATTCAATAACCCATATGTTTGCTTCATCCCATACATAGAAAAGCACTAAATACTTGAACTTGAGATATCTGGCTTTCTTTAGATAACAAGCAATCTTTTATTGTTCCAAGTACCTGGTCTTTGTTGTAAAGCTCCTATTTATCCAAGCTCCTCCCCTACCTCTTGGGAGCAGTCCCTCAGAGATCTGAGAGGCTGTCATCCAGGCTCGAGGCCTCCCGCCAAATAAAACATAACTCTTAAATTTTAGGCTGAACGATTATTTCAATGAAGTCCCAGAATAGACACAACTCATCAATTCTGTAATGGAACACACTGAGTCAGGAACCAAAAGCATGTTCTAGTCCCGAAAAACTACGGTTTCCTCTTTCTTCCTGTCATTATACAATCCCACCAGAACTCATTAATTTGCTGTCTGCACGCTTGGCAACCAAACTCAGAGAAGATTCAACTTAACAGAGCTCCATGCTGGGGAGAACCCCCTGCAGAAGCACAGCGGTTGGCCTGCCCTCCCGCACGCTCTGCTGACCCCTAGTGTCCTCCGTGGAGACCAGGCCAACAGAACTGCTCCAAACAGCTACAAAGTCCCACAGATTAAATAAAAGCATTTTATTTTATACTATATGTTATGTATATACTCATCTCTGAAAACAGCTTTGCCAGAAGCCCAAATCTTCAACATTAATCTGCAAAGGCAAATCCGGTCCCCAAGGGAAAACAAGTTTTAAGATGATGCTATGGCCTCCAAAGTCCTCTCCAGGACCATCAACCAAACTGCCTGCAGGCCTGCAGCTGCAGGCGGCTACATGTCTGCTTTTAAAGCAACCCCTTCCTGCCCTCGGGCACTACAATGTCCCTCTACGCCCTCCCTTCTCAGGGTAAGAGCAGCTGCTGCAGAACCTTGCAGGGCAGCACTGACAGGACTGGACTAAAGGATCAGAGCTAAACTAAGCCTTCTGATGACACGAGCTGTGTCACTTTACAGATGAAGATATATATAGAGAGGGTTGGGGTGATATTGCTCAAAGTCACACAGCTAATAAGTGGCAAAGTCCATACCTCTGCTCCTCCCTCTGGCGTGATGCCCCAGCTGGGACGCCCACAGGGTTCTCTCGTGCCTGCCTGACCAGTCCTTTACTGTCACTCATAACCCACAACACGGTCTGACCCTAGCCTGCTTTTTCAGCATCTTTTCCTTCCAATCTCGCAGGAACAAGGCTGCTTGGGCCACTTTATGACTTCCGGCTTCCCAAAACCTCCATGCTCAGGCTGGTCTTGCCTGTGCATCCTTCCCCCTGCTCAGAGGCACTTCTTCCCCTGCAGGAGGACTTTTCCACTCTCCACAGGGACACCCCCTCAGGGGAGCCCTCTTCTTGCCCTCAGAAAGGCAGGTGTCCCAGGCCACATCCCGAGCTGCCCCATTAAGTCTGCGGGTGCTCAGGTCTGCTAGTCAGACCAGCAGCCTCAGAGCCAGGAATTATGCCCGGGTCACCCTGCAAACCTACTGCCCGCCTCACAGCCCCCAGCCAGCAGGCCACCTGGAAGTCACAGCAAGTGCCCCACCCAATCCAGAAGTCTCTTCATTTGCCAGCACCGCTGATGACTTGTCTCCAACCTTTGGTCAGTTTTGCAAAAAAGAGCACCTTCCACAGTGAACAGGGGGTTTTCGCTTCTGCTCCCATCCTTACTGCAAATGTCAAGGGAAACCAAAAGGCCTTTTCTCAACACTTTTCTGATGACACCCTTCCACCCACTATACTCATATGCTCAAGAAAATTGGGTCCACGTGATTTTGTTTCCCTTACGCTAAGTGGCTCAAAACACTTTGTGATTTTTTTTTTTCCTTTTTTGAGGGTATTTGTACTCAGTTTCTCGGCTTTAATCGGTTTTCGTCTCTCTCTTCAGTATCCCAAGCAGTTACCACTTCTTAGCCACTTCAGCAGCCTCCCTCCCAACATCTAGTCTAGGAAATCAGCTGTGATGAGGGGCCTGGAGGCAGTCACAGAAGAAGTAACTAAGGGACAGAGAGGCGACATAGTTTGCCCAAGGTGATCAGCCTCAACCCCCAACAGTGTGTTTCACGTCCCTCTGTTTAACTCTTATGCTAAACAAGCTAACTTTTTGTAGATTATGGTTATAAACAGATGAGGTATCAAAATACATACAAGGACACACATCAACTCTAAGATGTTCATTAACTTCACTATTTTGTTTCTATTTTTTTATTTCTATTAAAAAATAATTAAGAACCTCTGCAGTCAATATAGAAAAATGTTACTGGGTTTTAATCCAGAATATAGAGGTGTTGTGTGTCATTACTCATACTTATTTGTATGTTCACAAGACAAAATGATTTGAAGGTCTCTCTCCCCTCCTCCTACTCAGTACCTGCTCTCACCAGATCTCCCAGTCCACACATCTAACAGCCTTTCACTTCACCCACAGCTGAACTCATCAGTTTTCCCCCAGAGCTCCCTCTGCAGCTTTCCCTCCTCAGAGCACAGCAGGACCATCACTTACCTCATTAATCCACCCAGAAACCTGGGCCTTCCTCCATCCTACCTTCACAGACAGCATTCATCCTTTCATTTTTACCATCTAAACATGCCTTCAATCTGTTCGCTTTTACACACTGACCGTCCCACCGCTCAAGTGGAAGCCACCAACACTGCACACCTGGACTCACGAGTCTCCCAAGTGTCCCCACAGCCGCTCTCACGTACTTGAGACAAAAGGGATTGTGTCACTCCCGCGGTTTTAGGACTCTTTTCAAACCCACTCTTCTTAGAAGAAACTCCCAGTTCTTCACCTGATAAAGATCTTTGCCATCAAATTGTCAGCTCAGGGAGGGCAGGACAAGCCCTCTCCCCTCGGCCCCTCCCTCTGGCAGAGCATCAGGTTGGGAGGACCTGCTGAGCTACACCAGCCTGTATTCTAACCCTGGTCTTGAGTTCTTAGCAAACTGCTTCACTTATCCATACAAATCCAAGGTAGATTAGAAAGATTTTAGATGTTGAGCTAGACTATTGATTTGGGGATTTTGCACTAGCAACCTGCAAGTACATGTTCTAATGATTCTGTCTTCTTAAAACCACACCCAGATTTAAGGAGTATTTGTGGAATGTCTTCGGAGTAAAAGGGACTGTACTTTAACAGACTATATGTTTTATAACATGAACAACCCTGACAGGGTCACAAATGGAACCACCTCACAAGTGACAGAAGACAGGTGAGAGGCACAAAGCAACAGGTCACAGAGATGGTAAGAGCAAAGTTGTTTCTCCAACCCCCAAAAAATTTTTTGAAAGAACCGAAAACTCTGAATTTTGAAAGTAAAACACTATCATATAAAGAAATAAAATAAATAATCCTCTTCATCAGTGTTTCAAGATCTGACTGCAGAATTTTTAGCATGCCATACTGAATCCTAGCACAGAAAAATCAGATGGACTAGTGGTGAGTAAGTTCCAGGGAAACGGCAGCAATTCCTCCACTTGTAAGAGGACACACACTCAATTGTCGAAGGTGATTTTAAACCACATTCTGGAGAAATTCAGAAGATTCAGGCACCGATTCTAGATGGTGATGACACGGAAGGACGGGTTGGATGCATGCTTCTAACTGAGTCACCGGCATTCTTACACTGCAGGGGGAAACGGAGGCTCTCAGTTATGAGCAGAGATGTTCCTGTCATGTCTCCCAGGCCGTGCCTCGGGGACTCAGTGTCCTGCAGCAGCCTGGCCCCAGACGAGGACCCGCAGCGTGGCCCACTCAACCAGGAGGGGCACTGTGCTTGAGAAAGCCCATCCCCGATGGGAGAAAGAGGGGCTGGTGGGGTTGTGTGTACCTAAAATGATCATAGAAATACACCTGCATACATTCATTTGATACAATTAATATTAGCAGGCTATTTAACAAAATTTCAATTGTCAGTGTTAATTTTACCATTCCTTTCCTCTTGTCCCCTGCACTCTGAGACAGGCTTAGGCTCTCTCACACCTGCAGCTCTGATGCAATAGTTGTGAAGTCATTTTACTTTGCTGCAAGTGTCCTCGCTCCCCGTGTCGCTGTGACTGTCGTCTCTTAACAGAGTCAGATGTCTTCCTGGATCTCTCCCTGAGTTCCTTGCTCCTGCTTCTCAGATCCTGAGATAAAGAACAGGTGAAGACACATGACTAGAAAAGGCACTGTGGACTTGACCAAGTCCTCAGTGACCCCCTAGGTGAGTGCTGCCCACACCTTACCTTCGATTCTCAACGTTCTGCCCAGGGTGACATCCAGACAGGAAAGAGTCTTGGGCCCAATTAAAAGCTGTGAGGCTTGGGTGCAGGGAAAGGTGCAGGAGCTGGTTCTGGAGCCGGGCCCCTCCCCACCTCTGCTACTCTCTCTCCCGAGGCCCTGCCCCCAAGCCCCCAGGCTCCCTGATCTTCTGTCCTTCTCTTCTACACTACTCTAAGCCCTTTTCCCCTTCCTTTATTCCCTGATTATCCCCAGCTGGAGTGATTTTTTCATCACAGCATCTAAAAAAAATTTCCTACAGCTGAAAAAGAAGTCTCCAGAGGTCAATGCCCACATGGTGGTTCCTGAAGAGAGCCCCTGGTTAGGGGGACTCTCACCAACACTCACAGGGCATCAGACATGTTGCAGGGTCGACCACCCCCAACAAGAATTTGCTGTGACCCCTATGCCCGCACAGCATCCCTGTTCACAAAACTGTAGTTGGGCCACTTATCCGTTATTAAGAAGCAAAAGTAAAAAAATTGCTCATGTTTCTTACTAAAATTATCTATGAGGTGGAAAAAGAAATTGTAATAGAAAAGAACAAATTTGACTCCATGTTAGATGTGTTCGTTTGTCTTTAAACCTGTACCCTGTTTTCTAGGCTAAGACTTGTTATCTCTGCACCTTTTGTAAAAGAAAGTTGCCTTTAGCCTGAAATATCCAGGAGGGCCTATTTTGCGGGCTCTGATCTTTAAGGATGTTAGCTCTTCTACACTTATGTAGAGATGGCAAGTTGCAAAATAAAGAATAAACTTTGTTTTTTTGAGGTTTTACAGGGGTGCCATGATTTGACCCACATGGACAGCTGCAAGAACAAAGGATTCCAAGGAAATCAATTCGTACAGCAAGAAGTTTGCAACAACCAACCACACAGCCGCCCCTTTTTAGTAAAAAAGGAGACTGAATTCTGACTTGGGGAAGAGGGTTCTCCAGGATATCAGTATGCCATCTTCTGGGTCTGCCAACTTTTCAAATAAAGTCACTATTCCTTGCTCTAACACCTCATCTCCCGATTTACTGGCCTGTCATTCAGGAAGCAGAACTAGTTTTGACGTGGTAACTAAATGACTTCATTGGAGGTAGTATGTCTCCACTGTTTCCTCATTTCCAATATGTCACAACCTATCAATTTTATATGCTGTTTAACAACACAACCAAAAAACCTTTGTTAGGGAATTGATTCTATGGAAAGAAAGTTATTTCTACTCCTTCAAACCTTTTTTTTTTCTTTTCTATTTTATTTTGTTTTGCTTATTGAAAAGAAAATAAAAGTGAAATCATTTTATTTCACGTATTTTTGTTACAACTACATATTTTAAATTCTACAGAAAGATTTAAATTGCATTATAAATTTGTTCATATATTAATATAAAGATATATACACAATCAATGCGGATTAGGAAAGGAATGGATATTTACTAAAAATCCACTGCACATCCAGTCTTTTACAAGCATATCCTGGAATATAATAAGCTCTAGAATCCAGGGGTCCCCCACCCCCTTTCTCCCTGCCGAGTGCCTTAGTAATCAACAACCAAGGCACCATCATAGAGCCACGCGATATGTATTTTAGGTATAAATGAGGAAATTAACTCATTCAACTCTAAATCAAAAACCTTAAAATAAATACTTAACTTATTTACAAACAAAGAAAATTGAACACAATTAAGTACAGTTTCTTCCCCAAGGTCACTAAGCTAATAACTGGTAAAGGCAAGATTTGAGCTCATCTGCCTGATTCTAAACACTAAGGTGGAAAACACATTTGATTGTGGAGGGTCCAGCAGCAAAGCCTATCACCCTATCTTTATTCAGATCTAGCCTTAGACAGCCTGAGACAGCACCCCATTCCTATGGAACTCGAGGATAACACAAAGGATTTTATATCCAGTAGTTTCTTAGGTCTCATTTATATAAAGTGTCAGCAGGTCAGCAGAAAAAACTCTGGGAAATATGAGTGGGTCCAGAGCTTTTTGCTGATTAGTAACTTTATCAGAACAGCGTGACCTTCCCATGAGAGGCCACATGGACCTTAACTAAAGGCAGGTGAGCAATGAAAACTAGCAAGACCCTGGAACTCAAGCAAGAAGGATCACTGCCATCCCCCACCAAGTTGCCTCTTCACCCTCGTGGGCACGATGGCAGAAGATCCAGGTTCTTGTCCAAGTTACACTATCATGGATTCTCACCCATAAAGAGATACGACTCTATGCTGTCTTAAGTCCTTCCCAACTCAAATATGATGACACCAATATCTGAGCAGAATGTCTATGTCTCCACTTCCTCTCTTCTGTTAGGAGAATAATTCTATGGCCACAAAGCAGAAATCCAACTAAAAACACCATGCATGAAGCCAGGTGAAAGTCTGCATAAGACACTTTGCTCTCACGGACAGTGAATGAAAACTCAGAATAAGTGGTTCTTCTTCCTCTGTAAGTGGGAGGTAGCCTGATTGTGTGTGTGTGTGTGCGCGCGCGCGTGTGTGCGTAAATCAAATACAATGATTTCTGGGATGTGTACAGATTTTTTTATGTTACTGTCATTTCATGAGGATGAGACAACCTTTAAAGTAATTTGAATCTAGTGTTCTGAGATATTCTCAGGTTCTTTTGGTGGAGGAGGGGAAAGGGGAAATGAAAGGAGGAAAGAAGTAAATGAAGCAAAGGAGTAAGAATACTGCTAGCGAAAGGCAAGACATTAATTTTGTTCCTACTTGCATCACACACAAATTAGGGACTGGCTTTCCCCAGGTGTGTTGTCGAACACTGATTTGCAGAAGAGGCAACAGCCCATTTCTCACTGAACTTGTGACAGTACGTGGCATCTTATAGACACAAATCATTTACCCTGATCAAACACTCTAGCAGCAGGCCGTAATTCTCCTATTTTGAGACACAAGAAAACAGGAGTTCAAAGCGGATATATAACTTGACAAAAGTCAGAGGACCATTAAACAAGAGAGGATGAATTCAAACTCAGATCTGAATGCAGAGTCTGCTCTTCTCACTCCCAGGACTGGAAAATCCTTAACACACAGGCTCCCCAGCTCCCCTGCAGTGTTCCTGGCGCCAAGCATTTCCCATGTTAATGGTCGCCAGTTCTCACAGTCACAGCGCTCTGTGCAGCCAATGGCCTCCATCGGACCTTGATCATCTACCTGTCACGCCCAACAGGCTTCTCCACAAAGGCAGGAATGCTGGCTTTCAAGTGCATAAAAAGCCATCCCTGGTCTAACCTGGGCTCTTCGGAGGCCTCTCCAGCCTAAAGGCAGCCATGAAAATGCTCACAGTTTGTACATGAGCCACACTACCTCTCTCCATCAGTCTCCCCATATACACTACTTAGCTACGACCACTTTGATAATCTTGGAAACAAATTTTGAAAAACAGAAAAGAAAGGATTCTGGAACAAGTATTTAATACTTACAATTTTAAATGACAAGTTACAAAGTGAGTATTGACAATCCGAATCTGCCTTCCTAGGTGTCAGTTTGAAGAGTTAAAAAATATAATTGCAAAAAATTCTCACTTACAAAATTAAGTAAAACATAAACAATAATCTGGGCTAAACTCAAAAATAATGCCCATGTTGTACATGGAGAAAAATACAGGACTATACTGAGGGGTAAATTAAGAGATGTGAATGTAGAGACATCAACATATTGCATGGAGGAAAGCAGCTTTGTAAAATGAATGCTCTTTTAAATATAATTCAAAACTTACTAAAAAATCCTATGAAAACCCTTATCTGTTTTTATACTTTAACTTGAACAAAGAATTTTAGAATTCTTCAGGAATAATAAAGTCATAATACTAGCCAAGAAAAATTGGGATGGAAGAAAAGAATCAAAAAAAAAATCACACTGTCAGATATTAAATAAACTTTTACAATATGTAAGTTATGGTGCTGGAGTAATAAAGTAAGATTGACAGAAATAAACCATGAGCTCAAAAAGAGACTTTAGTGTACATAAGTATTTTGTGCATGTGGGATTTCAAATCAAAGAGCAAAGTATGAATTCAATAATTGTCCTGGGAAAATCAGAGAATCACCTGGAAAGAACAAATTCTATTCCTGTCATAATGACCAAAGAAAAATTACAGATAGTGATGTAAATATTAAAAAGTACTAATAACAGCAAATGCAACTCTTTGCTCATATTAATTCAACTTCTCCTCACTATAACAAGTACTATTATCATCTCCATCTTAGAGATTAAAAAACCTACAGAAGAGATTTGTACCATTATAAGAAAGTATTTCTAAAATAATACCAAAAATAAAACCCAAAAAGAAGACATTTACTATCTTAAGTATATTTTGGGCCACAACAAAAGTAAACCTACTGAATAAAATGAAAGGCAAGAAATGACAAGTAAAAACTGCGTGATACATATTGATGAAGTCAAGGGGTTAATGTTCATAACATACAAAGAGCTGTCACAAAGCAACAAGAAGCTCCCTCACTTAACTGTGTGCGAAGGACAAAAGGGATCATTCACGTTTTAAAAGTCAGATGGCTAATAAGTGAAAAATGCTGAATACCTCATTGGTCATCAAATGCAAACTAAAACAATGAAAAAGCACTTTTGCTCATCATATTGGCAAATATTTTTAAAAGTTGTTCTAGCTAGTGTCCATCTGTGAGAGAACAAACTGTGAGCAACGTGTTTGGAGGACGACATGTAAATGGATATGTAAACTCTGATAAACGTGTGTACACACAGATTCAACTCCCCTTCTAGGAATCGTTTCGTTTAGAAAAAAATCAGTTCAAAAAGATTTACTCATCAGAGCATTTACACAGCACTTTTTACAATGGTGGGAAGAAAAGCTGAAGTGAAATCATATCCAGCGATAGAGAATTGGTTACATAAGTTATTCTACATCTTTTCATTCCCCGCAGGAGAAGGAATTTCTAGAGTCACTTGAAAGGAGCCTGTGATGTATGTAATTGTCACATCCAGGGACTAAATTTCCAGAAACCTTAACTAAAGGAATACTCATACAAGATCACAGGAATGTTTGTACAAGAAGGACGCCAGTCAAACACCCTTTCTGACAGTGGAAAATGGAGAAAACTTAAGTATCCACCATCAAGACAATGATGCGGTAAATCAAGGCGAGCTGTGGGCACTAAGGGGCAGGCGTTTTGGCGTGGTCCAAGGCCTTGTCCACAGTACTCTCCCACCAAAGGTGTCCTTACACAAGAGACCAAATCTACTGCACATCAGGAGACCCCTCTACTCTATCTGAAAGGACCGGGTGAGTCTGGAGTGGGAGGACGTCTATGATATACACCTCAGTGAATAAACCGAGCTGCACAAAACATATAGTGTGGCCTTATTTTTCAATACAGCATATATACACACACATATACATAGATTTCTCATATACATGTATGTATGTATGTGTATATATATATGACAGGCATAAAGGTCATGAAATATATACACCACATTGTCAGCAGTTTTTACTCTCAGAAAAAAAAAGGGGAAGGGATGTAGGGGCCTTTCGGTACCACCAGAGTTCTCTTTTCAGTATTTCAGTTAAATATACTTGGAATTTAAAAGTTTATTTAAGTCCGAAGTAAAATGGACGATGCCTCCACAAGACAGAATGCTATACTGGTCATTAAAAATCATGCCAGGGGAGAGAGAATACTGTAGAAAAACGTGTAATAAGCCGAATGGAAAATGGATGTCTCCACACAGTAAACAGGCACAGAGTGCTCGCTGGTTTTTATGACAGATGTAATACACACTGATGAAAAGAACAGAAAATAGATGTAAAAGTGTTAATTATTATCTCTGAGTAGTGGGACCAGGATAGACACTTTTGTCCCTTTTTTCAGACTTATTATATTAAATACACATTATTTTTCATCTGAAAAAAAGCATTTTTAGATGTCTAGTACCACACATTGAAAAAATTACACTAGTACTTACAGAAATAACTAGGAGACACGGCAGCAGCGTCACAAAGTGTAGAACGGGCGATCCTGAATAACACCGCGCAGTTACATAAGGACCCACAAAGTAAGAGCACCTGCTGTCTTAGGGCGTAGCCCCCTTCTATTTGTCAGTTGTGTCTTCAGGGCTAAGGCAGTTGTGAGCACGGCCAGTGTCAGTGCTGGTGTCTGGATGGATGCCACTGGAGGTGAGGGCACCTGCAAGCCGAGAGGAAGAACAGAAATCATCCTCTGCTTTTTCTGTCTTGTTTCTTTGTTACTTTTGAAGAGAGGTGTAAATAAGATAAACTAAATCTTCCCTATTAAAATTTCAGTAATGAAACCGTTTTTAAAGGGTTCACAACTTATATTCTGCCTATAACTGTCTTTTCAACAAAGCATCATATTTCTTAAATGTTAATTAACTCAGTTAATTAACTACCTGTTGAAACCTATTAAAGAACATGAAATGCACTATGTAAAATCACCACTCCTGCAGTGACTGGCACATCTGTCTTGATAGCAGTGCAGTCAGCCCCCACCATCCCGTGGCCCTGAGCTCCTTATGCTGCTAAGAGAGCACGCTGCCACCTCAGATGGAGAGAAACGGTGAAAGCGTTTTCTGAAATCTACAGCACTGACAAAACATAACTGACAAATCCCAGGCTCCTTTGAGGCTGTCATTTTCTGTTTCTGGCCTACACCCGTCAATGAGCAGAACCACCCCATTCCCGAGCAATGGGACTCACGTGGGAAGCAGTTTTGGAGAAATTTCCAGGTATAGAATGTAACCAACTATACATAGAACTCTGAAAAAAGAAAAGATGCAATACTCTGATTTTGGAAGAAACTCAAAATATTCTCCTAAGCCTTAGTAGCTGGAAAGTCTGGGCATCTCCTAAGCCACTTATTTATTTCACAGCCAGTGAGCATCTCCCACAAACCCTGTTTCCCTGTGTCTGCTGGGAGCCTCAGGCACACTCTTGCTGTCGATCTTATAAGTCACAGGCCTGAGGCGTGTGTCTCACGCCTGCAACTCTCACACAGGCTCGCCTCCTAGCCTCACTGTCTGAACTTGGCCCCATTTCTCACCTGTTTATTTGGTATCTGTTCTTCTGTAAGCTGCCTGAAATGCTTTTTGGAACAAGTCAGAAGAATCAGTGGGTAGAGAAATGGACAGATGGACAGGTGAGAGTTGGGGAGACAGAGTGACTCCAAGAAAAGGGGAACAAAGAAAATTTCCTATGCAGAACCCTCTTCTAGTCAGGGAAGAAAACCACCACGGAGAAGTGTGAAGAGGCAGGTGGCTTAGGACTGTTTCCTGGATTCCATGAAAAGTCACACCAAGAGATGAGAGGGTAGAACTATAAATAATAAAAGAAAAAAGCATGCATGCTTGAAAAATATATCTACAATATGTACTTTCTAAAGAATAGATTCAAATCAGCACGGCCCAATAACACAATCCTTGGGTATTTACAGAAGTGAGAATCCCATCTCCAAACCACAAGGCATCCCTTCGGAGCACTAAGAGTCTACACGGGACGGTCATAAAGCTGTCACCGCAAAAGCGATGCTATCCTGCCCTTACGAGGAATGAGCAGCTGTGCTCGGGCTGCCCACGCGCGCCATTTACACCCCACAGCACCTCTACGGGAGAGGGACGCCTAGCGAGCCCCATCTCTGCAGGACAGAAAACAAGTCCGGGAGAGGCTAAGCCGACCTACCAGTTCTCCATCTCACAGGACTGGTCACTCCAGAGCAGGACTCGAACTCGGACCCACGTTTGTAACCGCAGTACTACCGTGATTTGTGTGCTTTTTGTGTGTATAATACATTTGTTTCCGGCATGAAAGGATATTTAACAAATGTTCGGTTGTCTTGTCTATCTCATTAGCTCACAATCTTTATATTTTTGAATTGTACTCTTTTCCCCTGGAGAAAGGAACGGAAAGAGCGGGGGTCAGAATGAGATGGGGCTCCATTCTTTATCTGTTACCTCATCTCATCCAGTCCCCAACCAGGGAGAAGGAGCAAATGTTCTCTTCATCTTTAAAGAGAGAGCTCCACTGATGGTGACTTACTCAACTCCAAAACCATGTCTGGGGGAAGGGCACAGACAGCAACCAGAGAAGTATCACCCGTAGGAAGGAGAAAAGAGCTCAGGGTGTCAGCCTGATTTAATTTCAATGGATAATATAATACCACAGACTAAAAATACTAGCATGCAGTGAATTTGCTATTTCTTGACATCTAGCAAGTTTTCATAGCCCGCATGAAACATTATCGTGAACTAGTTAAAGGAAGAGTCCACACTCAGGGAAAATCAATGCCACAGGCAGGCTGAAAACGAGGCTGGAGGAAAGGAAGAGAAAAGGCATAGTTAAGAAGAGGGGAAAGTCTGGGAAAAAGACATCATCACAAGGACTCTCCAGCATCATCCAGCTATCATATAATCATTCATTCAAGAGAGAGTTACTTAGGTCCTATTTTGTGCAAGATTTTACACAGGGCAAAGCAAGAGTGCAGCGTACATGGTGGCAGCAAGTGGCGGGGCTATAATACAATTCTGATCCTGGTACCTTGCACAATTGTACTCAGTATAAAGGCAAAAAAATAAGGTAAAATAATACTATGTAAACTCTACGCATTGTTAAAAAAAATTAAAGAAGACCTAAATACCTGGACAGACACACCACGCACATTCCTGGATCAGATGACAGCGCTCTTGGGATGGCAGTGCTCCCCAGAGCGATCTGTATACTCAACGTGGTCTCGATCACAATCCCAGCCGGCTCCTCTGCAGTAACTGACTAGCTGCTGCTACAATTCATATGGGAATTCGAGGGACTCAGTAACCAAAACGTACTTGAAAAAAAGAAAAAAATGAGAGGACTTGTAATTCTCAATTTCAAACCTTACAACTGTATCTCCAGGTGAGATTAGAGGCCATTTTTAAGTTATTACTGGGTTTATCCTTATTTTCAAAATTCTCTACAATGAATATACCTGTTAGAATAAGAAAAATAAAAAGAAAGGTATCTTGTAAAATATGCACAGTGATTCATTCATTGGGAAAAAAATTATTTTAACTATAAAGAGGTAAACAAATATCTAGTGAAAAAGGACTACTTAAAAACAAGTGTGCATTTACAATTTTCATAATTTGAAAACTGAAAAGCACAAAAACATCAAGTTACTAGGGAGACTAGTGAAACATATTAATAGTTATTTTCAAAAATTCTAATTGAACAATGAAAACTCAAGAAAGGGAAAATTGTGATTGACACCCAAGTGCAAACACATGGAGAGCAAACGCCTAGAAATCACAGTTCCTTTAAATCTGCTTCTAACTCAATAGGAGAGGAAATTCCTCACTTAGGGGACAGTGGAATCCCATACATAAGACAGGATACACAGTACAAACTGCAGTAGTATCGGGAGTGAATTTCTTAGAATTCTAATGTTACAACATTGCTGAAAAACTATAAAAACACTGACAGACAGATTAAAACACACAGTCATATATATTATATAGAAACATATGAAGTCTGCTCCCATGTTGCATAGAAATACAAACATATTTGTTCATTTATAGGCACTGATTACTTTATCACAGATAGAATATTTCAAATAAAACAAAAAATCAATAATACACTCCTCTTGTCAAATCTACTTGATAAGTTACTCTGCTATGCAACCATAATGTGTTTAAGATAGATCTAAAATTAGTGAAAAATCTTTGTATGGTTTCTTGAATTGTTCTCAAAATTCCAAGCTTAATATTAAAATAGATCTGAGCAGTATTTCTATATTATCTTTTCCCTTGTGAAATGAACAACACAGTCTGTTGTCAAAATTCTGTCCTTACAATGATTCACGAGCACCGTTTCCTAACAAAACTGCTGAACAGCAAGGCACTATCCAGACACTGTGACCAAATAAATGAAACACAAGGAAGACAGTGACCCTATCCTGGAGGGCTTATAATCTGTGTCAACAGCGGGTTTTTATTTGATTGGTTTGATTGGGTAGCAAAATAAAATCAATCAAGTACTTTCTGCTTTTAGCATTCTGTAAGTCATGACTGTTTTTAGTGTCATGAGAAGGAAAGACTTAAGCATGACTTGATTAGGTCAACTAGCAACAATCATCACTGGAGAGTGAGTAATAAAGAAGTTAACTGATAGAAATACTTCTGACTACATGAAACCTAAAATAAATCTACACTGATATCCGAAAGGAAAATGAGGAGATGAGGTCCCCAATGAGAAAACAAACTAACAAGGAATCAAAAAAGGAAAGACGTTTTCATTAACGATTCCAGGCAGTAGTGGAGCATGGTGGTGAGGATCACAGATGTTTGGGACGAACATGAGTGCCTGAACTCCCACAGCACTGGGTAGTTGTGAAACTGATATTTCAGAGAAATTTTCTGCATCTCAGTCTTCTATCCATACACTGGGGACAACAACCGCACCCATCTCCTAGAACGGTCCTACGAATTAAGTTATTTTATATATAAAATTTTAAATAAAAGACCTCAGATTTTAAATAATACCCCAAAAGCACAAGGAACAAAGAAAACAGAGATAAATTGGAGTTCATCAATATTTAAAACTTTGCTTCAAAGGGCACCATCCAGAAAGTGAAAAAACAACACACAGGAGAAATTTTTTTCAAATCATTTATCTGATAAGGAATTTGTATCTATAAAAAAAAAAGTACCTCCTACAACTCAACAATAAAAAGGCAACTCAATTAAAAGGTGAATAAAGGATCTGAAATGGTATTTTTCAAGGAAAATATACAAATGGCCAATAAGCACAAAGAAACGATGTTCAATATCTTTAGCTGTAAGGGAAATCAAGTCAAAATCACTAGGAGAAACCGCTTCACACTCACAACAATAGCTTATAATAAAAAAAAAGGGTAACAAGCACTAATAATGACACAGAGGAAGTGGAGCGCACAGCCCTTTCTGGTGAGGACGTAACACAGCGTGGCCACTTTGGAAAACAGCCTGGCAGGTCCTCAGAGAGTTGAACATTTGGTTTCTGAATGACCCAGCAACTCTGCTGTCTGGGCACAGACGTAAGAGAACTGAAAACAAATATCCACATAAAAACTCCTACAGGAATATTCATGGCGACATTACTCATCACAGCCAAAAAGCAGAAACAACCCAATTGCCTATCACCTGATGAATGGGTAAACAGTGGGGCCCAGCCATACAGTGGAATATTATTCAGCAATAGCAAAGCATAGAGTACTGACCCAGGCCACAACGTGGACAAACTTTGATAACGTTACTCAGTGTGAAATAAGTCAGTCACAATAGACGGTTCCACTTACATGAAGTGACTCGATTTAAATGAAATGTCCAGCACAGGCAAATCCACAGAGAGAGAAGAGTGGCTCCTTGGGGCTGGGGGAGGATGGGGAAGATGGGAATGACTGCTTATGCATACGGGGCTTCCTGTTGGGGGAATGAAAATATTCTAAGATTAAATGGGATGCACAATTCTGGGCATAGAGTAAAAACGACTGTATATTTAAATGGTTGAATTGTATTAAAACTGGTAAGAAAAAAAGCACCTCGGGCCAGTACCTTCCCTAGTAAATGCAAATTGCTAACTTTTATTAGAGGAAGAAGAAACTGCCCTCAGCATGAAAGTAGGAGATAAGCAAATGTGAGTTAACCGAAATTGGACAAGAGCATTTCACTTGAAACAGTTGCTGAGTGTACACGAAATATTCAGAAATAAGAAAATCTGTTTCACATCAGGAAGAAGCATTCTGCTTCAAATGCAGATCAAGGTTTCGGCAAGCCCAGCTGCTACAAATGACCAGAGAAGAAACCTGGTTCTTAAAACAAGCACCAGAGCCAACAAGGAAATGGTGGTGAGGAAAGCAGGCGGCCGAATATCTGGAACAGTTTGCTACAAATAATTTCTCCACTGAAAATTTAAAAATAAAATGAAAGTGATAAAATGCTCTGTTGACCTCACGTGAATGGGCTTCCTTCGGTGTTCGACTGTTCTGTAACCCCGATTGAGAGACTCAGGAGAATCAGCATGTCTCCTGGGAGTCCCCAAAGGACTGCCCACCAGCACGCTGACCACCATCACATCTACCAGGGTTGAATTGCAGAGAAGAGACCAACTTCTGAAAGGCACAGGAAATGTTGACAAGGGAAGAAAAAGCTGCAGTCAGTCCTGGGACAGAGGCCCTCTGAGCAGAGGCCAGAAGGCTGCAGGTGAACTGCAGTGGCCGTGGGACAGGAAGGGACCATGGGGGAGCATATCTCAATTCTCTCCTCTCTCTCCATCGGGTAGGAGAGATAAACATGCATCCTTCTCACCTGGAACTGTGGGTTGGCTGGCAGAATTCTTACCGACATGGAATGATTATTCAAGTCTCTGTGGAAAAAGTCAATAAATCGAGAGGGAGTAGGGAGCCAACTCCACGAGCCTCTCAATTGCACCCTTATTTATTGTGTATAATCAAAGGAAAAATTCATTAACAGTTGTGTGATAGTAATAGGAACTTCGGGAAAGACAGTATGAAGCAGAGATTGTAGAATACACAATGAGTACAAAGGATTAGTGTATCTTTAGGGAAGTCATGGGGTGAGGGGAGCAAGATACATTTTTAGACATGTGAATTACAAAGCAGACCACCAGACCAGCCAGGTCCTTGTTCTGTGGATCATAGACTATCTAACAGCACACAAGCTCAGCGTTTATAGCTGAGGGCCTCGGTCCTTGCTTTGCAACCAGCAGAGTGCTATCTAAAAGCTCAACTATGCAAGCAAAGCGTTGTCTCTGCTTTTTAAGGCAAGGAGACTGGAGTGAGGATGTACAGGCACTTGCTTGCAAAGCAGTTTTTAAGCATATATTTTTCTTCTTAAAGTTCACAGGAGGCTGGAGTGTGTTACAATTTGTTAAACCAATCATGGGGTCCCACATGGAACCATTATGGAGGACACCCTAGGATGACAAATCCTGCCTCTGGGTCTTTTCCTGCCATCTTCAGCCACTCTAGCAGGGTCTAGGCACATCCGTGAATAACGATCCTACAGAACTACCCACACTCTTAACTCCTGGTGCTTGAAACTTAATTTTAGCTCTACACAACTTACCGTAGAAAAGTTTCAGAAATAAAAGATATAATATTCCTTTTATATCTCATCATATTACTGATTTTTCTGATTGCTCTAAGTTGCTTCTACTTGGTAAAGCACATAATTCTGCAGGTGAATTCAGTAATTTCCATTGGGCATATCTAGCCATTTTGGGCTCTCTAACTTCTATTGGTCAAATACCGATACACTTAATTGATTTCTTTGTTTATCAATTTCAGCCGGGAGGAGAGGGAGTGTCACTCTTTTCCTCAGCCCACCCTCAACCCTTTTCTCATCAACTCAGGCCTCCTGAAAACAAAACAAAGGATTGGTTTCCCTTCTACTCTTTCCACAAAAGCAACAGGAAACATCAGCCTGGAGAAAGAATTCAACACAAATGTTAAAACAAAAATCTATAAACCTGGAGCAACTCCATCTCCGAATCATGATACACAATGACATGAGAGTAAGTGTGTCAGGCACAAAGCATGCGTGAGCCTGACCACCTGATTTCTATTCTTCAAAGGAAGGAAGGTTTTCATATTTTTTATTATCATACTTTGTCATTGTTTCTGATTATGCCAAAAAATAGTTTATGAAAGAATTATGCACTGCAATAACAGATTACTATTGTATCAATTATAGAAGGCATTCAGAGGGGATAGGAAAAGCCACCTCTGTAAAAAATGCAAAATTTCTTCCCCTGTTAAGAACACGTATACAAAATGCAACAGAGAATTCAAATTCTTGTGGAGAGGAGCAAAAGCCACAGAACCAAAGCAAAGTCAATAGAATGAGTTAATTCAGAATTCACTGGACAAACATGCTCAATGCATTCAAATAATTTTAAAGGCACACTGCAAACCATTCACTTAATGATCTGCAGGCTAGAGGAAGCATTTCCCGCTTTAACAGACAACAGAAATCAATAGGGTGCCCCAACAAACAAGGACCAAAGAACAATCAGGTTTTTAACAGCTCTGATATATCAGCATGTTCTAAAGATCAAAATCCAGAAATTTTAAACATTCATTCACACCACAATGAAACAAGCACTTAAAAAAAAAAAAAACAAAGAAACTAAGCACATAGATCATGTACATAGATCAATGAGGACTTCATGTACCGCTGGAAGAACAGGCTATAGCCTTCTACTTGAAAAATAAAACTACTTTTAATGATAACTGCTAAAACACATTTCATCATTCATGTTGCCTTGAAAAATCTGAGGCACTTGTATCTGATCAGAAAAGCAATTCTGGGTAATAGTAGGTTACAATTCAGTGCCAGTTTGCTTTAGAAGAAAAGAGAAAAAAAAGCTACTGTTTCTCATATCCTGCACAAAGTGTGAAGTGTCTCCCTGCCTCTTTCTCCTCCCGTTTTCTGAGCTCATGCTCCCCAACCCTTCTGAAACAAGTATGAGAAACTCTTATTCCCACCAATATGCCAAATGACAAAAGAATATCAATTTATTTGTGTAAATATGTGCCTATACCTTGAACTGTAGGAGAAAGGTATCAGAAGTCCATATGAAACTTATTTCTAGATTCCTGAAGTCACACACACAAACGTTCACACAGACACAGACACATACCCCCTGGATTACTGGGCACTTCACAAGTTTAGGAATTCCAACTTCTAGAAGATAACTTTGTAGTTAGTTTAAAATACAAATCTGTCAGCTTTTGAAAGCCTTGATCATCTGCTAAACCATCCAAATATCAAAGAGATCCAATTAGCTTTCTCTGTAGAATGTAATTTCACTTGATGGCAAAACAGACCCTAAGAAGTACTGGATCAAAGATTCGTGTTTATCACTACCTATGATCGTTTTTAAGCACATTAACAGATTCAGAAATGTATGTCTCAACAACATTTATTCTTATTGAAAAAGCATACGTGTTCAACTCTCTATACAGTGACTAGGTTCCATGATGGTGTTTAAGAGCTATTTTGTGTATTGAAATATTTATTTTCAAGTGCAGACAAGGAGGGTGTGTATTACTCAGTTGTAGAGCACCTGCTTAGCATGAACAATGTCCTGGATTCAGTCCCCAGTACCTCCAAAAAAATAAATAAAAATAAGTGCATATTTAAAAATAAGAATAAAGTTATATAAAAAAAAAGCAGACTAAAAAGCACTGCAATCTATGTGCTACAATTATAGTAAAAAAAAAGTGTTTCTTTCAAATATTGACTATATGCCAATCACAGAGACAATCACAAATCACACCTGATAACCATCACGTGTGATTCTCAGCAACAGTACTAAGTAGACATGGATGAGAATCCCGGCACTGCGGATGAGGAGACGGAGCTCGGAGGAGCTGCGGACCCTGACCGTCCTGCTCCCCGTGACACCGCGTCTACCCAGGGCAAGCTCTGACAGACCTGCTCTGAGGGGACACCCAGCTGCATGGAACCTTGGGGCATTGGGGAGTCGCAGAAAACACTAAAAATTGTTCAGTGAAAAACCAGCTCAAATATATTACACTTTGCCACATCCTTTAAAAAGGGAAAATGACTGAGACCTTTTTGATGCCTCCGTGTCCTTTCTGCCATCATCAATTATTTGCCCTCTCAGGGTGACCAGTGATGAACTGGACCCCATATGAAATGCACTCATATGGAAGAGCTTTTAAAGTTATTTTAAGAAGTTTGTAAGACCCTGTCTATGCCTCACACAGGTGGTCATCCATCACTTCTCACCGGTGTGGACGTACCACCTGAAATCACTCCTTTCTGCTTTTTAAAATCCCTTCATCTAATCCAGGCTTTTCAACAGCAAAGAAGCACCTCAACCACAGACACTGGACAGCTTTTCACCAAACGGACTCGAACAGCCCATTGGACTACCTGGAAACCCTTTTCTTCTATTAAAACCACTTCCAGGTACTTCATCATTTTCTGATTGGTGGACTTGGCCTCTGACTGGCCTACTCAGAGAGCTCCCAGCCTCACATGCGGGGGTGGGAGAGGACCCTGCTGTTGGGGGAAATCAGTGAGGAAGGCGGACATACTCCCGCCAGGTCTGCAAGGGTAGAAGTGCCACAACGTGCTCAGAAATTATACCGTCATCACCCCTGGGCTCCCATGGACTTGTTTCACATTAACCAAACTCATGACACACTGATGAAAGAAAACCAGAAACTTAACTTATTAATGTAACAGAAGACGTGAAACTATGAACCAGACTGAAATATCAGAGTTCAACCATGAGTACATTTTCTCAATGGCCTAATCACGGGGAGGCAGTCACATGGCAAGCATGGACAGAAACAGAGCAGGAAGGGTTTCTAGATTAACTCAATGGACTAAATTTCTGTTATAAGAACTGATCTACTGCCTGGAAAACAAATAACGCCAATCACGATGCACTCTCTGTGGACAGTGGCCAAGACATGACTATGAGCATCTGTGTAACTCTCCTTTCCCTGTCCTTTCTGGGCTAACATATGCACAGAGGTACAAAGATTCAGGGATGCAGATAACTCTAAACACCCAAAGCCCATCTCTGGGAGCCTCAAACCAGTAAGCCAGGGTTTAAATACCAGCTCTGCCACTTACTATTTCTGTGATTTTGGCCAACTTACCCTCTGTGTGCCTCAATTTCCACACTGTAAAACTGGGATAACAATCAAACCTTCCTTACTCGCTTGTTGAGCAGATTGAAGGATTCATTTCTGTAAAACTCTCAGAAAAGAATGTAGCACATTTTGGGTGTTCAACAAATGTCAACTTAATATCAAAGTGATTTACAAGTCTCCCTTCTAATCATCTTATGTGTTTCCTGACTAGTCTAAGTCCCAAAGAAAATCCTTATTTCTCCTTTTATAAACTCTTGGGGAGGACCCTTCTCTTCCATCCCACCACCTGTTTAAACCGAGGGAGGGAATGCCTCCTAACCACTCCTCTGGGCCATGGAGAGTGCTTCTCCATTCACACCCCTGGCCCCTGGCCAACAGATAGCCCTCGTCACACTAACAGAGTGAGGTGTGAGTCCGGGAAGACAAGCAGGGCATTTGAAACCCTTCCTTTCCCTCCAGTGTTGATCACCATTGGGAAGCACTTGGGATGCTCGGCTCCATGGCAGGACAGCCTTGTGCATGAATGGGCAGGTCCTCTCAAGGGAAGGTTCGCTGTGTCACAGAGCTACATGGGACAGGGTGAGTCTCTAATTCTGGGACACAGTATCATGACACGCATTTTCCCACAGCCCTGAAGTTCATGGAGAACGTGGCTTCATCAGTAACAAATAAGACATTTATCGCCTGCCTACTCTTATGTGTCATCTCTCAGTTGGCTGCTGGAGACAACATGTGTATAAGTATTGGATCCCTTTAAGCCCCAAAATATATGAAGTAACAAAGAATTCTGTGGCTTAACGTTGGTTCAGGGCGACTGTGTAACAGTTCTGACTCTGCTGATGCTTAATTATGGGTATAGGAACTAAGGAACCTCCTCAAATATCTCTCAGCATAAAACCAGCTTTTCTTATTTTCCTGTTTCTTAGTAATTGCCAAAGACTCTCAAATGATGGCTTCACACAAAAAAGCAGCTAAAGTTTATGAGCCCTCTTGACATACCCACTGTGGTAAACACTTTACATAATTTCTAATTCTCACAATTCTGCAAAGCAGATACGAGCGTCCCCATCTCACAGACGAGGGAAAAACTAAGAGCAAACTGACTCAGGCTCACGTGGCTCAGTGGCAGCACGTGCACGCAAACCCAAGACAAAAAACTACACCCCTTCTTATATGTACAAAATCACCTCCCAACAAATGATACACAGCTGCTGGGTCAATACTCAGGGAACTCAGTACACTTTTCAGCTTTAAGGTGCTCCAGAGGCCGCTCTTAGCTGCTTTATAAAATTCCGGCTCACTGGTTGCTAACACTGGAAGAAAAGACCGATTTTGCCATTGTTTGCACAGCAAGTCTGAAATGTTCACAGCGAGATGACAGAATAAGTCTAAGACATAAGCAGAATAATTTTTCCAGGTAGACAGACATAATGGACATTGTGCTATTCTGAAGCACTAAGCAACGGAATCAAAACAAAATAACATTTGTTAAGCCTTCTTTTGCAAAAGGAATATTAAGACTGTTAGAAGGTGCAACAGCGCCACCTATGGCTAAAATGACCTTCCAGGTTGCCGGGAAAGATGCAACACAAAAATTGCCTGTAGGATCAGAAAAGAGAATCAGATAACTAAAAGCTTATGTAGCACATACTGCACTTTGCTTCGGGGGAAGGGAAGGGTATTTAGTATTTAATCTGATATTGCTAATACTCCTGAATATAAACAAAAGACATAGGTTCATGGAAACTCATCTTAGAAGAGGAAAGAATCCAGTCCAGCCACTTCATTTTACAGGAGGGGAAACTGAGACATGGGTTCTGTCCTGCAATCGGCAGCAAAGCTCTCCCAGGCCTCATGTCTTGCACTGTAGCATAAACCAACAGATCTGTACTAGGCCTATATTCATAAAAGTCACGTTTGTATTTTTCCAACATTAGGTTATCTAAGTATCTTGCAAAATAATTCTCAAAGAGCCAGGATATCATACAAGATTGATGAAATACAAAAACATTTATTTACATAATAAAACAGCATGAGCTTTATTCTATTAAAAAAGTGACTTGTTAAATCAATGTTTTGATATTTTAAACCTGTTAAGAGTGCAGGAAAAAAAATCAAAATTTTGCTTAATCACAAAAGAGAGAAGCTTATTCCCTGAAAATGATCAATGTGGATTTTACTAAACTTAATGAATCTGGTCAGAATCCCACGAATTTAAATGTCTGTGTGGATGGTTACACGGCAACATGAATTCTGAGTTGTAACAATACATATTCTGTGTAAATAATATTCAAGGTCGTCTGATTAAGGCAATTTAACCAGTCCCTGTCTCACTAGTATGATACAGATTTCATTAAAACTTCATACTACACTAAAAAAAAAAATGAATCCTTGTTACTTTAAACCATATTCAAATATATCATATATATGAATATTATAAATATTGAATATGCATCAGAAATAAGCGACACTCTTTAGTATTCAGAGTTGATCCTTCTAAAATATCTGTCATTCTGACAGCACATTTTTATTAAGCACCTCTTGGGTTCTTTGTATACAAGGCGTCTAACTCTCACAGTCAGACAAGTTAAACGATATTACTCAAATTTCACAAATAAGGAAATGTACTTAAGCCATGAAAACAACTTACATATTCACCATCAAGAAAGAAAAGAGTAAAGATTTTACTTATAATATTCACTGACAATCTTTTCTTCCATATTAAGACTACATAAAACCAATTCAGTCTTTGTAAGTATTTCTGTCAATAAGGGCCACTAGAGAAAAACAAGTAACATCATTAACAGTGGTTGGACTTTCAAAGCCCACTTCTCTTTGGCACTATAATTGTTTTTAATGTTTTGTTTTTTGTGCTAACAGACCACTAAATTAAAAAAATTAACTTTTTAAGTAATTACATGAGAATTAAACATTTGTGAAAATGTACAATTTTAATTTATGACACTCTGTCTCACATTCTCACTGGTGTCTCTCCTTTGAAGGCCTCATAAGGCTGAGATCACAAAAATCGGCCATTTATGGAGTCACAGCAGTTCGGGTAACCACTCAACGGGAGGCTGATTAGAGGAGCAATTAAGAATGCATCCTGTGCAGCCTGGGTTCCAGCACCGAGCTAGCCACCGCCAGCTGGGTGTGATTTAGGACAAGCTGCTCCATCTCTCAATCCCTCAGCTGCAAAAAAGGAGACAATGATACCTACCCTCAAACACCTGCTATGAAGTAAAACATGAGGAAAGCATTTTAGTGTTAGGTAGGTGTCCACTCAGAGCGAGTTTGGTCATTATGATGATGAGGATGGCTGTTAATAAATTAAGCTAGACCAAAAAGGAGAAATCACCTTAAAGGAGAAACATTTTAATTCAATCAGCATTTCCTTTTGGATGGATTGCAGAAAGTTCTATTGATGTTTTTAATAAACCAAGTTTTGTCCATTAATTATAGATTTACAGGTTCATGGACAAGTCTCCAGAAAAAGAATTAGAGGCCTCTAACTTCTGAATACTAAGAAAGTAAATTAAAAAAAAAATCATTTGGGAGATTATACCTCATTTGGGAGAGTATGTGCTTAGCATGCATGAGGCCCTCACTTCAGTCCCCAGTAACTCCATTTAAAAACTTTCTTTTTTAAGAAATGGAGAATTAAAGCAAAAAGATGGAGGAATACAGAATTTTTTAGAGACTCATCTCAGATTTAAGATGGGGAGAAAACATCCATTTCTCAGAGGAAATCTTGAGAACTATGTAAACAGGATCTGAGATGTCTAGTCTTCTAACATTATTCATGAATTCATATTACCAAGTCTTAAAACTACCTGATAACCCACAGAGGTGATACTGATCGTAACACCTGCCAACACGGATCGAGCTCCCGCTAGGACTGCTCTGTTCTGACATCTCTGCTCCTGAGGCCTGACCAGGCTGAGAGCACTAAATTCGGTCATTCATGAGCATCTCGTGTAAGTCCTCCATGTGTGCTTCTAACTCTCCCCTCACCAGCCCCTCTGAGGGAAGCACTGTTATCATCATCCCCACCCGCAGATAAGGCCACTGAGGCACAGAGACGAAACCTTCCCAGGTCACATTGGCATTAAAGGACGTCTGTATTTCTGCTGTTTTCCTTTTGACAAAGTAATCTGAGATATCAATTCAAGGGAGACTGTTAAATAGTCAAGTCTGTCAGGTCTTCACCTCAAAGAGCAGATACTATAAATTCCTGATGTAGGATGAGGCTGCCGCCACAAACTGACTCAGCTTGAAATTAATATCCAAGATGAAGCAGCGGATTCATGTAAATATTCACGACTGTCAACTCCGCTCTCGGGTCTGGGCCCTTCACTGCCTGAACGGGGGTGAAATCCCCACCCGTGTCAGGGAGGGACGCGCAGCTCTTCCGGGACTCACCCAGGATTCACGGGCTGTTTCCCCCCACAGGCTGTCCTCAACGATTAAAAAGCTCTCAAGATTTTTACACCATGCAAAACTAAAAGACATTTCTGCAGATGGAGCACTTTCTCAGGCTTAAACCTTTTTTGCCTACACTCAGCAAGGGGCAAAAAAAAAAGAAACATGACTCTACAAAGTCTCTGACCCTCACCACTCACGGGAGTAGAACGGCCACAGCAGCAGATGAGTCTTCTCATTGCACGATGAGAACAAAATAAAGCCGCCCCAACAACAGGCACTCCCAGAGACAGAGCTCAGCAGTCTTCTGCACACTCACAGTTGTGCAGCCCTCACCACCATCTATTTCCTGAACACTTCATCACCCCAGAAGAAACCTCCTGTCACTAACAGTCACTCCCTAATCCCCCTCCACCCAGCCCCTTTCAACCATCACCTGCTCTCTGCCTCTGCATGTGCCTTTTCTGGGCATTTCAGATCACTGAAATCAACAATATGTGGCCGTTTGTGTCTGCTTCCTTTCACTTAAAATGCTGTTTTCAAGGCTTGTCCATTTTGAAGTGGTATCAGCATCTCTCTCTCTCTCTTTTTTTTTTTTTTTTTGAAAACGTTAAAGTTTATTAGAAGGTAGTAAGTACTATCAAAAAGAGTACGGTGGAGCATAAGTGATTGGGTTTCAAAGGGAAAAGTGTGGGTTGAACAGTCAGGGAGGAGTTCCCAGAACAGGTGGCCTTTTTCATTTTCCTCTTTATTTGTTTTTTCTTTTTTATTCACTCTTACATGTGAATAATGTTCCACTACATGGAGATACTACATTCTGTTCTTCCATTCAGCAGCTATTTATGGACGAAGTCCAGTAGAATGAGTGTAAGAAGTGACTACCATTGATGGCATTTAAGCAAAGGGCAAGACGTGCTTTCAAAAAACAAGCCAACAAACAGAGGCACAAGGAAATTCAGTGCGTTTCTGAGCAAAGAACATGCTTGCTTCGGCAGGACTACCGTGCAGGGCTGGGGCGGATACTGGCAAGAATCACGGTGAGGGAGTCACCTGAGAAGACTCCCCACTGCAAGCAGCTCAGCCAATTCTCCCTCACCCTGTATTGTTAGAGCCATGTTTCTAGGTTACTCTTATTTCAAGTAATAGTACTTTAACTGCACATCTGATCATCTGCCTCAGACCACATTACCTAGAAGCCACAGAAAATCATTCACTGTCCGGAGCAGCTCCAGGACATAACGGTGATGGATCAGGGAGTCCAGCAGCATTCCAGCCTGCAGGCACAAACCCCACATGTGCCCTGGTGATGTCCGGAAAATAAAATGCATGGAAATATCTCATTGCTGGTACACGACATCTGCCCTCAAATTGCCCCAAAATCATGCTGGCAAAGCACTACTCAAACTTTTCACTCCAAAAAAAAAAAAAAAAATGCTAAGAAGGCAAATTTAGGCCCTTCCATTAAAAACCAGCAACCATCACTGCCAGTATCTGAGCTGGAATTCTCCTGACTTCAAAAACCACCGCGCAGTTACTTTTCAAAAGTGAAAGTCATATATGTATTCCACGTAGATGATATTACAGTAGGATTTTTCTTTTCAAAATTTCCAGTTGCAACATTAGCACAAGAAAGTTTATGTTTCAGCTTTAAAAAAATCAATTATCCTCCACTTTCTTAATTTTGAACCTATTATTATTTTATAAAGGGAGCTATGCTGCATATTATAAACCAACTGTTTGGTTTCTGCAAATAAGACCTTTATGGCCTCACTATTTCAGAGCAAACTTTAATGATGTTTTGAGAGGTGGGGCCTGGGGCGCTCACTAACAGCTCTTTAAATACTGACAAGTATGTGCTCTTAAGTAATGCAAAGGCTCTAACTCCACACTAGCTCAGAAAGCAAAGAAACTGCACCAAAGACTTACTTTAAAATTTTAATATATTCCTATTGTTTTGAATATTAAAGTTCTTAAAAGATATGATTATTTTTGAGAAAGCCAACAGCTGTATTAAATTTCCTCTCACCAAGAAAACAATCTTTATCAAGAATAAATACCCCATGGAAATCGAAATGACGGGAGGTTTCTAGCTAAGTGAACATGCAGATCTGAACACAAACCTAAATCCTATCAGATCTCACTCGAACGAGCTCAACAAAGTCCTGGGCTACCCTGGAACTTAGCTCTTCTTTTCCAAAAGCTGGCTGAGCTAAGATCATCACACAAGGCAGGGAAGGAGAGAAGACGAAAGTCCACCTGGCAGCCTCCATCTGTTTTCTTCCAGCCAAAAGTCGCCTCTAGGGTCGCCCTGCTAACAAGCCCTCCCCATAAGGAAATCCGGCATCCACACTGCCCCTGCCGTCCCCAAGCAGTCCCGACGCCTCTCTCCCAGCCTGTGAATGTTCTTCTAATGACCCCCCCTGTTGGTGGCACCCTTCCCCTCTTCCCTGCTACACACACACACACACACAGAGCCACAGCAGTCTTCCCAAATCACAAATTTGATTACATCACCCCCACTTCAAACCCTTCAGAGGCTCCCTGGTGGAATTCTAGCCCCACCCCAGACACTGCTCACCCAGCCTCACCTCAGTACACAGGTCCCCAGTGACCTCAGGGGCCCCCTGACTTGCTCCTACTTCCCACTTGTCTCCAGGCTCATTTTGACTGTTTCCCAAGGAAGCCTTCCCTCCTTCCAACTACCACAATTTGTTCCTCTATTCCTAGAACATTCTAGGCTAAGTCAACTTCTGACAATGCTAAGCTCACAAGAAGCAAATACATTTTGCTTACTAATGTGGCTCCACCCTCTCTCCCCTAGACACACAGAAGTGCACGTGTTATGAATAAACGAATGACGGGGTGGGTCTCAAAGGGACAGACATACCTACTCTCACCCGTCCCGACCCTTGTGTCTGTAGAATATCAGAAGAAAAACCAGAATTACCTTTCCTGAGGGTCACTTTCTGATGACACCCTTCACTGACTACTGTGTCAGTTCTAGTAAAACCCAAGCTCTTCCAAAGCCCTCCATCCCGGACTCTCTCCAGTGTCCTCACCAGCAGGGGCACCTTCCACCCTGGACCACACAGGGCACTCTCCCCGTTTCCCCACGCCAAAAGCCTCCAGGCATCTGCCCGGGCTGCACCTGCCACCTGAGCCACATTCTTGACTACTTCTCCTGGCTGACACTCTGTCCTCACAAATGAATGTAGAGTCCATTTCTTCCAGGAAGTCCTCTCTGATAATGTCCTTTAGGTCTTGGTTGGGCTTCATCTATAGCAGCAGTACATGGTGACCAACCGGGTGTTTGCCCGCTCCTTTGAGACCACGAACTCTTGGGGGCCACGTGGGAAGGAGTGAGAGATTACAAGAGGGGTGCGGGAAGCAAAAAGCAAAAATCACAGCCCAAGTCCCAAATTCAAGGATACTTTCTCAGGAAAAAGTATAAACAATTTCACACGTGTGCAATTTGGCTACTGTTTTTGTGGCTTGTGGACAGCAAGAACTTGGTGTTCTAGTCCAAAACCAAGATTACATGCAAAGAAATGTATATATTCATATCCAAAGGAAACCAGAGCTGCTCAACAACAGTTTGCAGTTAGAATTGAAAGGAACTTTGATAAAGGCAATCTCTCTCTCTCTCTTCCTTCTTTTCTGGCATCATATAATTTTAGAAGTATTTGCGTGACCAAGAGATGGCTACAGCCCGTGATTCTTCACTGAAGTGTTTGGGGCTGAGGAAGACCAGATTACATTCACTGCATAAATGCAATCACACCAACACACTGATAGGTGCCGTGGTGGTGGAGCTGATGTTCCAAAGCAGGCAACCTTATTCTGTAAGAGAGCTCTAAATAGAAAGTAAGAAATGCAATGTTCTGTAGTCAATTTCATTTGCTATATGGGTCATTAATTGATAGTATATCTTGTCTAATGAAACCCAAAAATAAATTGTCAAAGTCGATTTTCTTCATCTGACCATTTTATGCTAACTTTGGATATTAAACCCTCACTCCATAAGTAAAACTCAGGCCTACGCTGCAGCATAGTTACATCCCGTGGAAGAAAGCCGATCAAGGGAGAACTGGAGAGTTTCCCTTCAGAAGCTGCTAAGTCTGGTTTTGCACCTGTACGTGATTTGCAACCACGTCATCGAGAATGGAGAAAACCTAACAACTGTGGGGCGAAAAGCACTGCGGTGCTTCAGAAAAATCAAAGAACGCTGAGCTTTGTGAAACAGTCCTGAGGCACTTAAATCGTACTTTTTCTGAAAGGCTCCAAAACTGACCCAATTCACCATTCCAGGTTCAACAGGGAGGTACCGGAATTAGTAGAGAAAACATGCCCTTGAAGTCTGACAAGGCCTTGCTTGAATTCTGCTGCAGCATTTACTAGCCACTAAACGGACCAATTCTTTAACCCTCTGAGAATGCTTCCCGATCTGCAAAAGGGGGCTGCCACCGCCCACCTGGGAAGCATGGATGTGAATTCAACACGCAAGTAGGGTGGCCGACTGGTACCTGACACGGGGCCTGGCTAGTTTCCCTCCGCTGCCCTTCTCCCCCTTTAAACTTGCACTGTTCCCCCGGTAAGGATCAAAACCACGGAACAGAATGCCCGATTTTTCTGTGTATCCCCGGATACATGACTTACCCTTAGGAGGCCAGAAAAACTGCTTCCTCCCCAGTCACTATCAACGTTCTTAAGATTCTGGGTATTTTTAACTCTATTTTCCAGGGAGACTATTCCAGACCTTTCCAAGCACCATTCTCCAGGTTGGCTCCCCTCCCAGCACCCATCCTTTCTCACTTCAGATACTCTGTATGATTGCCTTCTGTTCATGGGAAAGCGAGTCCGGTAGGGTGTGGACTCCCAAGGACTCCACCCTCCCTCACAGGTGAGTGTGACTACCTTCTGCCCACTCCTCACTCCAACTCCAGCTTCTAAGAAATCTACCCTCCAGGACCCTGCAGACTCTGCATCTTCCCAAGACACACACGTGGCCACGACCCTCCCTTCAGATTTCTTCCTGGCTGGCCCTGCACACACCCCAGCCCCTTAAAGATAAATGGCATTTGGCTGAAAATCGCAAATGCCGCTGACTGACACACCAAAGCTGCATGGTCTGGGCTTTCCTCCAACCCAGGCAGGGCCCTGCCCCGCCTCAGCCTCAGTCTGCAGCTCTCGAGATGATGTAATTCACATGCAAGGCTATGAACACCAGCTAAGAATGACGATTCCCAACGTGTATCTATAGTCCGGCTCCTTCACCTGAGCCACAATCTCATAGACACGAGTGCCTCTTTGAAGTCCTAACTTGGATGACAAATGGCATCTTAAAAATGCCTCATGTTCACCATTTAATCTGGAATTCGATTCCTGGCAGGTACCTCCCAGACTCCCCATTTTAGTAACAGCCCCAGCACCCAACTATGTGTTTGAGGTCACATTCAATTTCCAATGTTCCCTCCCCTAATCCCTGCCCTGGAATCAGTCCTATTATTTCCGTCACTAAGCCCATCTCAAATGTGGTTCTACAGGGACCATGGCCGTAACCCCCCAAGTTCACAGCATGGTACACTGACTAACAGTCCTCCGTAGGGTGCTCCCTGGAGGGGGAGGCATCTCCTGCCGCTGGTCACCTCAGAAGGCACTGGATTCTCACAAAGGAGGCCCAGGAGAAGGGACTCAAGGTTCTCCCGTGGTCTGAGCTTTGAAGGGCCCGAGGTCTGGGGGAGCTCCTAATTAGCAGCCACACTTGCCAGTGAGCAGATGAGGATGGAGGAACCCAGGCACGGCTGTTCTCACTCCAACCCCTGGGCTCTCGGGAGCCACGGGAAAGGCCTGTGTCCAGGGCACAGCCCGGCCATCACAGATCCCAGCCAGCATTAGCCAACCCGGACAGCCTAGACTCCATCTAATTGTGACACTTACTTCTGTTCTGTTCCCCACCCAGAATGTGATGGACTCATTCAGATATTATGGCCTGTCTCAAGCGATACAAATTCAGTGATAAATGAAGTGCCCACATTTGGACCAGAGCATGAAAGGAGAAACAAGGCCTCATGTTCAGCATGATGGTGGTGGCCAAACCCTTCCACCGAGTGAGATGAAGCATGATGGGGGTGAGAATCCAAGGTCCTAGGTCGGCCAAAACATCTTCCTTCAAGGTTGGCTGGGGTGTTGCAGACTCCCTACCGCAAACTAACTACACGGCCGTCAGTGGTGGACGTCAGCTGCAACAGACACGGAGTCAGCTATTTATGCCAACATGGGTTAAAAGTAAAGGCCGTTGCAGGGAGGCCTGCACGGCTGCTGAGGCAAAGCACAGACCCGTCTCTGAATGCCCACTGGCTGGAGAAGAGAGGAAGCTACGGTCCCCTTTAGCGGTCGCTGTGTCAACAAGATCCAGGTGAGCCAGCTACTTAGGAGAAGGCCATGTTTTCCTGATACTCAGAAAAACCAGCCTCGTAAAGGGAACACAAGAGTGGCATGGATTTTAGACCCCACTAAGCCACTTTATGAAGGCAAAGTAAAGTAAATGGCACAGGGATGTTGAATGCAAAAAAAAAAAAATTAAATAAGTAAACGGTGACTGCTTCCTCCAACAGCGTCCCCTGCAGCTGCACACCCATGAGCCTGCCACTCTCTCACCAGTGACCGCTGGCCAGGAAGTGCCATCACGCACGTCACACAGTGACAGCCAGGAACCGCGTGAAGAGCACGTTTGTGTAAAAGCAGGAATCGAGCAAGATGCTGCAGAATTTGACTTTACAAGTTTAAATACTCCATGAAAAGAATCCCTCAGCAGCCGCCTAAATCAATTCGCATCTCACTTCTTCAAAACAATCAAACAAATTTAATAAGGGCGCATTTGTCACCAAATATAAGGAGGACCAAACAGGTTCCTCAAAGCAAGGATTTTAACAGGTATCAAACACCAGTGGGTGATGTGCTAACAAAGCAAATATTCCAAAAAATTAGAAAATAAAAAATGACTAGGATAATACATGGATCAAGGCAACTGTTAAGTTTTTGCTCTTTAAAGCGATGGAGACTGTACGGAGGGCAATCTGGATATTTCCAATGCAGGGTGTGCACAGCCCACATTTTCAGACGCAACAACATGCTCACTTGGCAGTACAAGAGAAAAAGAATAAAGAAAAAGGAAAAGAGGAACAAGAGAAAATTAGAAACACACAAGAACAAAAATGATTTTGACAGCATATACAAGAATTTATGTGAGTGTGTGAGGCCAGGGATGCTGGGACGGTGAGACCCACACTCACCTCCTGCTCCGGGGAAGGCAGGGGCCTGAGGGGAGTGGCGCTGCCGGGGGACCCCAACATGATCAGCGCCCCTAACCAAAACTCCACCTATATGCGTCTAGGCAGATTTTGAGCTACAAAATGTGGTCGCATTTCAGGCTGGACAGTTTTACTCACTTCCACCAAGAGTAGCAGGAGAGAATTAGGCTGTTCCTGTACCAAAGCATTGTTTAAAAAATTAATGACTGTGGAATAGTAAAAGCAAAAATTCAGTAAAAGTGACTGGAGGAGAATGTGCTTGACCCGAGCTCACTGGCCACGTTATCTCACTGACGTTAAGATGCTGGCTGAGCCCTTATGGTACCAAAACAGACAGACCCACCAGGAGGGAGGTTTAATGCGCTGCTGTATTTTGATGCCGAGAGCCATGCCTGGTACACGAGGTTCTGGGTAAACAATGGTGACAGTGTCAACCACTATGGGCTAAGCACACATCCAGCTACTCCGCCAAATCCCAAGGGCAGACTTCAAAAGGCAAAAACAAGTTGGCATTCTCTGGTGGGTCTGCAGAGTCAGAGCCAAGCAGTTGCTGAGCAAAAATGTCACCAGTGCCTCCTATGACAAAAGAGGAGGCACTGGCCTGGGGCTGGGGCAGGGCTCTAGGCTTCCACTGCTCACCAACCAATCTGTCCAGGGGGAGAAGGTGGTCTCTGCGTATGTTGCACCTATGCACCTACCTTGACTGACGCCTGGGGGCTCAGCAGGGGGTGACATGTGAGGTGAACGGAGCCAGCCTCGGTGTAGCACGGTGCTGGCAGCTATGCCCTCAGCAGCGCCCAGGCTCCTAAACCTGACACCTCGTCTCCAAGGAGCAGAAGGGGAGTGCGGGCATGAAGATCACAGGGCCCTGTGAGGACAAGTACAGGCCATGACATGCCTTGCCCATTCCTTAAGCCATAGAGTTATGTCCGGGAGGAACAGAAAATTCATCCAGAGCCCGCTAGGCACCTCACACACGTGGGGGACTCGGGTCCCCTGTGCCTATCACTCACAGGGCTGGTCTGGACATTCTTTTTATCAATTCTCTGGCATCTTCTCCTCCAACTTACCAACAAACAGAAAGTAGAATCTGATCTTAGTTAATTTCAAGAATCACAGAGCACCGCCTCCACAGTGGGCCCGGCAGCCGTGCCAGGTCCTCCGACCGTCACCTGTCAGACCGCCATGAGTACTCTCCAGACTCAAGGCCTGAGGCCGTAGGCCGTGGGCACACAGCTTCCCTCACTCTCCCCAGCAAAGGGGGACCACCTCTCGGCAAAGGCATGTCACCCTCTTCTGCACGAAGGACAGCACTATAGATACACGGGGAAACAGAGCAGATGGTGGGGGGGGGTAGGCAGCCCAGAAGAGCTCGTCTGTAATTCCGAGACAAAGTGGGGCCGTTGACTTAATCACAGGGACAAAGTGAGGATGAACATTTCCCTGCTCTTTCCCATACTCCGTGATACGCCTTTCCCTGCATAAGGAGTTCATTCGGAAGTCCCTGGCGGTGATTCTGATGTCCTAACATGGCATGCTGGCTGTCGGGCAGGAATAGAGGGCCTGAGCCGAACAGGTGCTGGGCCTGGGAGGCAGGAGACACCGGCTCCAGCCCCAGCTCAACCAGCGCCTCGTTCTGCCTCTCGGGATTCAGCATCTCATCTACAAGCAAAGGGATGAGACTATCTTAAGACAGGCTGCCCAACATAAATGAAATGAGAGCCATGTAAAGAAAGTTTCCCAGTTGCCACATTTAAAACGGTAAACAAAGAAACAAACCAAGAAACAAAAAACAAATACTAGAAAATGATTTTAAGAACAAATCTTAACCTACTGTATGTAAAATACTATCATTTTGACATGTAATCAATATAGGAAGTGATAAGATAGTTTACATTCTTTTTACTAGACAAGTCTCAGCGTCTGATGTTCATTTGACCTACAGCAAATCTCACCTCAGAGCAGCCTCCTCCCCAGCTCTCCTAGCATCAGTGGCTGTGGCTACTCTATTGGACAGCAACTCCAGGGGTCCCACCAGGGTCCTGGCTGAAAACCTGGAGTAAGTGTCCACAATAACCCTAAAAGGATCTCTCTGAAACAAAGGCGGATTCACTTTTAAATGTCTGTAAACCGGCGGGCTGGACCTCCCTCCACCCTTGGCTACAAGAGAGTCCTCTTCCTTGCTGATCCCTTTCTGGATGTAGGGAAGAAACCCGGCACACAGCCAGGGTGGACTGGCCTCCAGGTAAACTTACCTGCTTTCTGTGTCCAGTCCCATGATGTCCTCCTTCTCAAATGGGATGCAGAGAAGGAGGATCTTGTCCCCAGAATTGTCGGATGCACAGTCCAGCCTCTTGGACTTGGGCAAGATGAAGAGTGACTCAGTGAAGTCCTTGATCCTCTTCTCCACCACCCTGCAGTCCTCGTAAATTGAAGGCCACTTTGGTGCGCGGCTGCTCGGCCACCTCCCCATGCAGCAGAAAGTCAAAGAGCTGAGAGTCATAGAGCGTGGTGCCATACAGCTCCTCTGCACGTGGAGCTTTTCGAAGCCTTGGCCGAGAGGCAGTCAGTAATGATGACAAGGCCCAAGACCTTGCGCTGGGTCTGGAAGTCGCTCCACCCATTCTTGGGCGCATAGTGGTGCCTGTAGTGGATACAGTTTGCCCACTGGGAGCCGCACGGACTGATCTGACTCACCAAGGTGATTCACTTATAGATGCAAAAGAAATTCTCCTCTGAGATGATCCCCACCTGTTCGACCACCACGGGGAAAGTCTGGTGGTCCTCAGCACACTGCTCGTAGTCAGGGATGCTCATGTTGCAGGCCCTGACGAGAGGGCAGAGGAGATCGAGGTACATACTGTACTGTGGGCTGCAGGCCCATCTGGGTTGTGGTGACCTGGTGTGTACCAACCAGAAGGCAAGGGAAGCTCAAGTAAATCCGGGGGTACAGTTTGTCCTCAGAGTCTTCAAATGGCTACCGTAGCTCGGATCACATTACCCAGCTTTTGGTCTAGGCTTTCTGCCCTGCAGAGAAGGGTCATTTCTTGTTTTCTGTTTCCAAGCACCTACCAAGGCCCTGATGCAAAGTCACTGCTGAAAAATGCTGAATAAGGAAGTGAACAAAGGAAGTGCTTTCCCCAACCTCCTTCAGCAGAATATAAAGAAAAGGACTACAGTGGGATCAAAAGATCTGGTTTTCTATCCAATTTATTTGAACTCCTAAGCTTCAGAATAATGGATAAGAAAACTTGCCTTGGGGAGGAGGGTACAGTTCAGTGGTAGAGCACGTGCTTAGCATGTACGAGGTCCTGGGTTCAAACACCAGTACCTCATTTTAAAAAATGAAACAAATAAATAAACCTAATTACCCTCCTGAAAAAATATTTTTTAATTCAAAATTCAAAAAAAAAACCTTGCAATTGACACAACATTGTAAACTTGACTATACTTCAATTAAAAAAAAAAATCTTTGTCTTACATGAATATATCTGGATTACAGAAGTCTGCAAATGTAAAATGCCTAGGGTACCACCTGCATAAAAAGGGGTGACTGTACAAATTTAGTATCGCTCCTTTATGAGCTATATTTCATCTGGGGGGGTTATAACTTCTTAGAGCTAATTTTCTCAGATTAAAAAATATAAACAATACCTGATTCTCAGGACTGCTGAAGAATCAGATAACCCTATGAAAGCATCTGACCCACAGAGGTTACTCAATAATGTTTGTTGAATGAATGAATAAACCAGCAAAATGAATGCTGCTCCCTGCCACAGACCATCATAATGGTACTACCTGGAAATCCCAAGCCCACGTTCCATCCGTCTCGACACTAACCATGTGGGTGACCTGGTCAGGCCTGTGTGATTCTCTAAGCCCCAGTTTAATCGTGAATAAAATTAGGGCAATAAAACAAACCTCAAATTGTTAGTGAGTCAGTAATGAATTGTACCCCAAACTTGCAAGTTGGAACCATTAAGGAAAACTATACAAAGGGTCCATAGGCCCTCTCCATATTATCTCTTACAACTACATGGGAATCTACATTATATCTCAAAATAAAAAGTCTAATTTTTTAAAGAGGCTATTGAGGTTAAATGAGCTCACTGTCTCAAATAAGGAACACAAAGCACAAATAGGACAATGCCCAGCACATGAGATACACTCAGTTAACATTCCCACTCAACCCATTGTTCCCTCCAACTTCAGAGCAAGAGGATGGGTCCTCGTGGCAAGAGGCCACTGTACCTGAAGCTAACAAAACTAATGGTGCCCACTTCCAAGAGCTCCTGTCATCACCCTTGTTCTAATTTTCTATTAGTAATTTTTTTCTTTTTATTAAATAGAAACTCCCAATTGCATAGCCTTCACCTGACTAGACATCATGATGGCAGCCCTTCAAAACCTGACCACAGAGATCATGATGGCAGCCCTTCTTGGTGAAACAATAAAATGAAAAGCCATTTCCACAAGACCTCTGTGTAAATCTACTAGGGAACTTAATCCTGGACTGAGGAAGAGGACTGGGGAGGAGGGGGCAATCAGGTGCACAGAAAACTATGGGCCACCTGTCCCACGATGGACTTTAGACTCAACCCTCACCCTCCAGGAAATTCAAAATACACACCGACAGATTGCTATGGACAAGATTTTTTTTTTTTAAACAAATCCCTGAATCCCTAGCAGGTCTTATTTCTACCGAAACACCAATGGATTATGTGTATAATGTTTCACAAAAGCCCTAAAATATTATCACGCCAACTTGACACATCAAGAAAAACTGAGGTAGAGAAGTTTATCACATTGTACATGATTAGAGAGAGGCCACGTCAGACACCGTATTTAAATCCAAGCCACTGCTCCAGTGCTCACACTAGAAAGTGTGACATACTGCACCTTTCCTGCCCTCTCCCTGCAATAAATCTCTGAAGAGTCTTTTCTGTGCCACCTGGAATCACAATCACATCAATTTTCCACAAAGTGCTTTGTCACTCCTTGGAGGCTGTATCAAAATCTAAAGGGTTGGGATTGGAGGAGTGATTTGCATTTTCTGTTTCTCAAAGGAAACATGGCTTTAAAAGAAACTGAAAAGCACATATCTAGTCTAAGACCTCATTGTGCAGAGAAAAAAATGGAGGCTCAGAAGAGATGAGGAAAGGTCCTTATTAATAAATATATCCTCAGCGCAGCACCAAGCCAGCCCTGGGCACTGCTGGGGGAGGATCTGGGAGACCCAGGAGAATGAGTGTTAGAAAAAGGAAAGAGAATAAGCATAAAAGGCCCTGTCTCTACACCACCATACCATGGAATTCCACCAAATTACCAAGTAAGGGTGCAGCCAATATTAAGGTGGGCTAAGCAGGTTATAGAAACCTGGAAGTCTCAACCATATTGGAAATTCCAACATTTACTATGTTTTTTTCCCAGTTCAAGCATCAACTCAGTGGGAACTCTGTACCAGGGACTACACGAGTCCTGGAGTTCTCCCAAATACAGACCTATATTACCACGTGTACAAACCACATAAAGGCCACCAGAAGAAAAGCACCCACAGATGGAATTACTGAAACTGAAAGCAGCCAACCAGCATATATTACTAAGAAAAATGATGCTCCTAGAAATGGACTCATGGACATAGAAAGCCAACTGTGTTTAGCAGGCAGGAAAGGGGGGATTAACAGATACACGTTAATAAATATAAAATAAATGACAAGGACCTACTATATAGCACAGGGAACTATATTCAATTTCTTGTAATGAGTTGTACTAAAAACAATCTAAAACATATTTATACACATATGCATATGTTTATAACTGAATCTCTGCTGTACACCTGAAACTAACATTGTAAATTGACTACACTTCAATAAAAATTAATTTAAAAAAATAAGTAAAAATAAAAGCAACGCCATTAAGAAAAAATAAAAGAACACTCTAATCCCCTTAGCTGTAGCTGCTGAAGAATTTTGGTTGCAAGCACCAAGTCCACTAGATCACTCCAGCACTGGCTGTCACTCTTTCTGACCATCAGAGAGTCACTTGGCTTCACTGAGGTTAATTTTCTCTTCTGTGAAAGGCTACAGTTGCAACTAATGATGTATAGAATCTCATCATTCACAAGCCCAACAATTAGTGAGGACTTCCCATGGGCCAGGCTCTGGAGAGATGAAAATATAGGGTCCCAGTTATATTCATGGGTAGAAGAAGTTTATGCCATAAAGACATTAATTCTTCCTATTTTGATAGACAGATTCATTGCAATTCTGATTAGAATTCCTACCAGATTTTTCATGGAATGTAACAAGTTAATTTATGGTCAAGAATAGGCAAGAAACTTCTTTAGAACCACCACTGGGGAGGGGTGGATTGGTCATTCATTTCCACTGGTCTTTCTGATGTGATGAAAATGTTCTGGAATAATAATTGTTGCACAAGTGTAAATATGCTAAAAGCTGCTGAATTGTACCATTTAAATGGGTGGACTTCATGGTGTGTGAACAATATCACAATAAAGCTGTTATATGAAAAAATATTTCTTGACAATTATTTTTCCCTCTATACTACTTAGTCTGCCCCACAATTTAAGAAAAACAAAAAACCAAAACAAACCAAACTGTGCCAGGAGCTCTTTAGGACTGCAATGTCCCTGGGTCTCCAACGCCTCTGGTGGTGCTGTTCCTGTTAACACACCAAGCTGGGCTGGGCTAGTTAGGGAATGTAACTGTCTTTTTAAAATCGATGGTCACACGTTTCACCCTGGGAGAGGGAAGGAAGGAGGATGACACAGCCTTATGCCTTCAGCTCATTTTTAACTGAACCAAGCCCTGCTATCAACACTGTAATCCCTCTCACTATAAAAACACATGACACCAACAAGCATCGCCATCATAACACCTGAAAGTGTTCAAGGTACTTACCTGGGGCAGAAACACTGAGGGAGGAGACAGAAGCTCGCTTGGCACTGAGGATCCCTTTTCCCAACTCCACCAGCAGCTGGGCTTTACAGCCGGAGGCTCTCAGCCCAGGGAGCAGCGCAGACGCCACTGAGCTGTTCCTCAGGGAGCGGGAAAGGAAGACCAGGGCAGCCCCGGAGTCGCGGGGCAGGGAAATGGGTGGAAACGCGGGCTGCAGCCCCGCTCGGTGGCCATCCACAGCCCCAGCCCCAGCTGCCCCGTCCGGGTCCGCAGACCCCGCCCGCCTGGGACGCAGCCCGCCCAGTTGTGGGGACGGGCCGGTGGCCGAGGAGAGGAAGCCCGGGAGGAGAGGACTCGCGGGCGAGAGAGGGGAAGGGGACGCCAGCAGCGGACTGAGTGGAGGCCGGCTGGGTGAGAGGCGGCAGGTGCACACCTGGCCCCGGGAAGCTGTGGCACTGGGGCACTGGGGCAGGTGGCGCGAGCAGAGGGGTCTGGCCCGAGCAATTCAGCTGAACACAGGCTGACTCGCGCCCTCGTGGTCTGTGACACGCGGACCGCCCTCCCGCAGCCACCTGACCCCTTTCCCGGGAGACCCCACATTGCACTTCCACAGCCAGAGGCACCGGCCCCAGGCAGGAGCTAAAGGCCTGCCGGGCGACAGAGCTGAGAAGCCTTTGGGGCTAATCCCCGGCTCGGAGCTGGAGCTTCCAACCCGCGGTCCAGCTGACACCGACCGCCCATGCGCAGGAGGGCCAGCAATCCGCTCTGGGTTCTGCGAGAGAAGGTGGGGCAGTGAGGGAGGGAAAAGATGGGAGGGGGAGGAGAGGAGGGAAAAAGTGGAGGGAGACAGATGGACAGGAAGAGCAGAGAGAAGGGAGGGATCTGGAAAGGGTAAGGTCCTAGCGGGGATGGAGAGAAAAAGCTTTACCTCTGGTGGCACCCTGAAGAAGGCGGCAGTCCTGCCTCTGTACCATTCTGTAACACTTCAAGGCCCGCAGCTCAAGTTTTACCTCCCTGATCCAGCCCTCCATCCGATGCTGCTGCAGAACCCCTACGGGTATCACACCTGTTGCCCCCACGCGGAGCAGGGTTTTCTGTTGGTCTGGGAACCAAGCACCCGCAGGTGTTGTCGCTCAGAACTACCTTGGGAAGAGTACATATTCCCCTTTTACACGCTGGGAAACAGGCAGGCACGATCTTTGCCTTAGCTCCACTGTCCCAGGTGTTGGGCTGGCAGGGAGCGGGGTGGTTCAAGATCAGAGCCCCAGACAGAGCAGACTGCCTGAGTGTTGGTGCATAGTCCCCATCCGTCCTGGGTAAACCACACCCCACCCTAGTGGAACCATCAAGGGCTCACAGTAGTTCCCTGGGTGTGGGAGAGCTGTCCTCATGTGAAGGAAAAGCCCAGCTGGGCTAACAAGCTAAGTCACAAATCTAAGTGTGATAAGTGTCGGTTTACTGATCTAAATTCTGCTGGGCTAACTCGTAAATCTGAAGTTTAGTGTCAGTTTACTGGGCTAACAAGCTAAGTCGTAAATCGAAGCTCAACAAGTGTCTATTACATGTTGACAAGCACCAGTGTGCGGATTCCTTGCTTTTTGTTGCTTGAGCCTTATTGGCTAATACACCCTTACTTGTAATTAACCCTTTAAAACTTCATGTGTATGTCTTGGAGGTGGGTGCTCAGAACTTCGGAGCAGAAGCCCCTTTGAGCCCGCCGGCATAATAAATCTGAGTACGCCAACACTCCGAGTGGTGATTGTTCCTTGGCTGGCCTGTTGTTTCCATAACACTCAGTTCCAGTGCCCAGCTTGCTAGGTATATAGGAGTGCTACCAAATCCAAATTCATTCTCTTCAGTGCAGGACAGGCCAATAAGTTGGGAGACCAGGTGTTGGGGCATGGAATAGCAAGTTTCTGTAGACCTAGATGGCAAACTAATGTCCTGGAAAACCATCTCCCCAAGTCAGAATTCAGGCTCTTTTCCTACGTGCTTGGTTGTTGCAATCTTCTTGGTGTAGGAATTCCTTCTTGTTAGAATCCTTTGTTCTTGCAGCTATCTGCCTGGGTCAAATCTCTGTAAACCTCTAACAAAACAAACGTTATTTTCTATTCTGCAATTTCTTATCTTTTTATGAATGAAAATGTGTTAAATATACTTAAAGATCAGAGCCTTCAGAATAGGTTCTCCTGTATATTTCAGGCTCTAAGCAACATTGTTTTACAAGCAAGATGAAGCCTAGGAGACAGAGCATAGGGTTAAAGTCAAAGGAAAAGATCTAATATGGAGTCAGATTTGTTCTGTTCTATTACCCAGGCAGAAGCCACTTGAGGATTTAAATCACATTAAGTTAAAAATAACTAAAACTTTAAAGGAATTTACATACATAGGTGGGAATGTGCATAGCATATCTGGAAAAGCACCCAAAGGATAGTAAACAGTGGCATCTCCAGGGAGGGCTGGAAGAACAGAGGATGAGGGAAAACTTCTTTCACTTGTGTATTTTTGTGCTCTGTTTGAATTTTTTTTAACCATTTGCATGTATTTCTTTTTCAGTTAAAAAAATGTGTAATGGAGCAAAGGAGTAACTAGCTCAGCAAATACAGCAGCCATGGAATCACTGAGTCATCACTTTTGATTTAAGCCAGGAAGCATTTATTGACTCTCACCTATGTGCCCAGTGCTGTTTTAAGACTTCTTTTATTATTATTATTATTATTATTATTATTATTATTATTATTATTATTATTATTATTACTATTATTACTATTATTATTTTTATTATTACTATTTTTATTATTATTATTATTTTATGAAATAATAACAAGGTATCCCTCACCCCTGCCCATGGCTGGTGGAAAACCAACTGAGTTTTTATTGAGTTGTTTTCCAAGGAGTAGAGATGAGTTATAAACTGAACACATCTTCAGGGCAAAACAGTCGGAGTGGTTTTCCAGCAGGCCAGACAGCTATGAAGGGTTTTCAATAGAGGCCCCCAGAGGCTGAGAGAGAAATCCTCGAGGACCCTACAAAAAGCTGCCCAAACTGTCTTCTCCATGGCAATACTGAAATAGGAAAGAACAAATCTGACTCCATATTAGATCTGTTCCTTTGACTTTAACAAAGCCAAGTTAATACTCTCCGGTCTTTTCATGGGTTATGATGTCACAGAGGAGATGGACAGGTCAACAAGGAACCACTCTGCCGTGATCACGGAGACGGGGAGCGGGATGGGCGGCAACATGTGTGACGCAGCTGTAGCCGTGCCCGCGTTTCTAGGCAGGTACCCAAAGTCGCCTCGACAAGATGTCAAACACTTGTGCCCACGTCCTCATCACCTGACATGTATTAAAGAGAAATGGAAATGTATAAAAGGCCAATACCCTTGGTGGGTACACCGTCCAAAGAGCAAAGTCACAGTTTGACAACTGGCCATCTCGGTTCCCTGGGCTTCATTCTTGGAGAACCTTAAAAACCACTCCTCTGTCCTTAAGAAGTGCTGCATATTTGTCCTATCTTTGGCTCAGGGATGGAGCACGTTCAAGTGAACTTTAATGTCTGCACAGATTTGACTGTCTTTCTCCAGGTTCACTTGTCCATTCTAAAGAGGCCTGAGCTAAGTCCATCCTCCATAAGTTCTATTCCCTCCAGTGAAAACTCATCGAGCCTGCAATTAAAAGCCAACTGAACAAGACTCTCCTCAGCTAAAAAGTTCACCCACTCTTCACTGATTTCTTAATCTCCTTTCCTAGCTAATTGCAACAGACTAACAACTCCCTCCACCAAGCTCCCCAACTATGTCAGTTTGTCTCCCCAAACAGAAAGTGAGGTCCATAAAAGAGGTGACTCCATAGTCACCTCTGAATTCCTAGCATACAGTAATGTTAAGAAGTAGAACTATGATTATGGCTTCTTTCCTTTAAAACCTTTCTGGTTATTTGATTGAGACCTTGGAAGACAGGTGTTTGCAGTCAAGTATCTTGATCCTCAAGACTCTGGAGGCCTTTTTCGGAATGGCTGCTCACTGATTCATTCAAACCACAGCTTCTCATTCCAGGAGTAGCTGTGATTCTCTGCCAGGAGTTTGTGGTTACTCTCATGCCAGAAGAGCTTTAAACTATATCCTTACATTGGATTTGTTATTTTTCCCCTCTTCCAAAAAATTGACTTTCCTTACTGTCTTACCTTGAGGAATTTTTTTTCATAGTTAACCCTTTTGTAAACCATGCTTCTCGGGATGGGCTTGGCCTTACATATGATCAGTCATCCAACTCCCAGTGTGAGAGGACTCGGGTTCACCTCCTACCCTCCTGTCAAGGCAACTGAAACTCAGTACAGGAGCCAACAGGCACCCCAGGGCTTCTAAGGCTCGTGTATCACCCAGAATCCCTGCTTTCTGGTTTGTCTTGGCTTCTGAGGATTTCCCCTCACTTTCTTCACAATTAGCTGTGCAGCTTGAAAGATGAAGAAAGAAGGTTTTATTTCTTGATCAGCATTTTAAGAAACTTGTGTAATGAAGGTTTTCACGAGTTTCTAGAACCCTCCGTTGCCGAGACAGAAAACACACTAGATATTTTCTAAGTTTAGCTATCATGTGTATTTTTTCTTTTCTTTTGTTTTCTTAACTGCAAATAGACATTTTTTAATTAAAAAAAATAAGGCCCCAAATAGGATAGAGACTTCAAGGGGCATACAAAATTAAAGGGCAAAGACAGAAAAATGATAAATACTCTACAAGGTTAATATAATACTTACACTATGGATCAGATCAGCAATTCTCAGTAACAGCTAATTGAAATATGCCCATGAGGTAAAACGTCTCTCCTGTCAGGAGATGGCTAACAGAAAATAGAATTAAAAAAACAAACTAAAATTCTAAGTCTGGGGAGGTACAGAATTCTACCAGCTAAATGTGTCTTCTTCTGGAAAAGAGGGAGGCTCACCAGCTCTTTACTGTGGAGCCTGAGCCCAGGGGATGGCGGTGAAGTGAGCTCTGTAAGTACCCAATAGCAAACTTGTGATGAATAAAGAGATGTGAGCTTTGATGACAGAGATGATAATACTATTCACTTGTCCTGTAAAGTATGTCTTCACGTTCAATGATCAATACCTCGGCGTCCTCAGGGATTAAGATTATAGGAAAATTCACAGCCCGGGCCCAGACCTCCTCTTTGAGCTCATGACAATGCACTTAGATGTCTCAAAGGCAACTCGAGCTCCACCTGCAAAGAGCTGACTTCACGGTGCTCCTCCCATAGCCGTCCTACCCAGGGCCCCTGGTCGGGGGGCAAGGTCTCCCTGCCTCTCCCAGCTCAGGCCCATCACTCACAGATGTGACTGGACCCCACCTTCAGGGCCCAGATTTCCTCAGTCACCGAGTCCCACCACCCACACCTGACCTACCATGTACTCACTGGCACTCACTCAGTACTGACTGTGTGCTGGGGACCACGCTGCACACTGTGCACACGTTATCTCACTGGATCGCCACAGCAGTCCTGGGAGGTCGGTACATCACTTCTTCAATTGATTAGATAAATTGTTTACTTCCTTGAGTGCATCATCCAAAGTGACACAGCTACTCAGCCACAAAACTGGGACTGAAAACCACTTGAAAATTCTACACTCCTACACCTGGCAGCCACCCTAATCTGACTCATCACATCACCTCCTGCAGAGCCTTCTAAATGTTTCTAAGCATTCTACAAGACAAAAGTGATCTACGAGAGCACCCCACTCCCCTACTTAAGATCTGTCAATGACGGTCCACTGCCCTTAGGAGAAAGCCCCACCAGGCCTGAGCACAGCCCAATGGCCCGGCATCCGCGTTCCCTGCGCGGCCTCGCCGCCTCACCCACCACACAGATCTACACGTGCCGTGTCCAGGACAGGGATGCTGACTCCGTACAATCCGGGGCTCGTCTCACTCAAACAATGATCACCTTCTTCAGTGTTCACCCTCTTCACTGCTGACGGTCAGAAAAATATTTTCTCAGGATGAATCAATATCTTTTTCCTTACAACTTCCTGTCATTGATAATGAGCTCCATCCAAAATACAGAAGACCTAATTCTCAGTCTCCTTATCTGTAAAGTGAGAATAACAAGGAAATATATGAAGTTTTAAGTGAAATAATATACATGTGAGGCTGAGGGACAATTCCCAACATACAGTAAGCACTCAATATGTGCTTACTTAATATTAATAGGAATATATTGCATTCCAGCAACCTTAACTCAATGTTTTATGGCTTTGTCCAACAGACTACAGACAAACATTTGGACGAACACCTTTGAGCAGATCAGCCCAAGCGTGCTGGGAGAGGTAAGCACTGACTCCAGTTACAGCTGCAGCCAACCAGCACTACGGGGCTGGGGCAGTTTGCTCAAACTCTTACATGTTGCTTGAGAATTTAGTTGTCATTAATGAATAAAGACAGGTGTTCTTTAGTCAAAATTCCTGAAACATATATCTTCAAAGATTGATGCAAATTTGATTTCAAGTACAACACTCTCACTAGAAATTATTTGAAAATGATAGTCTTAGCTCCTCTGCACATCAAAAGGGCATGATCTTAATGTATCTGACTACACCAAAAGTGTTGTTTAAAGGAATTTAAGATGAAGCCATCCTAAATAAGCTCTCAGTATCATCTTCACAAAGCCCCACCCAAGGGTCTCATTTCTCACTTCCACATAGGTGTTCAGGTAGCTTAACCTGGGTCTTGGTTTCTTATAACACGGGGGTGGGAAGAGTTGTGGATAGATTTATGTAGCAAATATAAACCTAGAGTATTTGCTGTGTAGAAATCCTAGAAATAAACAAATTAATATATAGTCCTACCCTCAAGAAGCTCAGCCTTTCCATTTACAACAGCATTAAAAATAAAATGAGAGATACATTTAACAAAAATTTACAAGATTTGTACATTGAATATTTTGATGTATCATCAAAGTAATACTTAAAAGATCTACATATATGGAACACATCCCATGTTCATGGAATGGTAGACAATATTGTTAAAAATGCTAAGACTCCCCAAAGTGAGTTACATATTCAGTGGAATCCTTATCAATATTCCAGCTGACTTCTTTGCAAAAATTGAAAAAGTGATCCCAAAATTCATATGGAAGTGCAAGGGGCCCAGGTCAGCCAAAACAATCTTGAAAAAGCAGAGAAAAGTTGGAGGACTCACTTTAAAGGGTACTAAAGCTATAGTACTAAGTCAGAATGGTACTGGCATAAGTTTGGGTAAATAAATCTATGAGACATAATAAAAACCCAGGGGGAAAAACTTACATTTACAGTCAGTTTTCCACAAGGGTGTCAACAACACTCCATTGAAAGAATAGTCTATTCAACAAATGGTGCAGGGAGTGCTGAGTATCTGCAGGCAAAAGAATGAATCTGGAATCTGGACCCCCATATTTTAAATAAATAAAAATTAATTCAAAATTGATCACAGACAGAAACGTAAAAACTAAACCTATAAACTTTCTAAAAGAAGACACAGTATAAATCTTTGTGGTCCTAGGATAGGCTTTGGTTTCCTAGATACAATAAGAAGAGCACAAGTGATAGAAGAAAAAAGCAGATAAACTGGACTTCATGAAAGTTAAAACCTTTTTGTTACAAATTACATCATCAAGAAAGTGAAATGACAGGGGAAGGGGGTATATCAAGTGACAGAGTGCATGCTTAGCAAGAAAAATAAAATAAATCAGTACATCTAATTACCTCCCCTGTAAAGAAATTGTTTTAATGCTTAAAAAAACTAAAGTGAAAGGACAATCTGCAGAATAGGAGAAAAATTTTGCAAAGCATGTATCTAAGAAGAGACTAGTATTCAGGATATATAAAAAATGCTTACAACTGAACAATACAAAGAAAATCGACCCAATGTTTAAATTTGCCAAGGATTTAAATAAATACACAAATGGCCGATAAGCACATGAAAAGAAGCTCAGCATCACTAGCCAAATCAAAATCAAAATGAGTTCTCATTTTACACCCACTAGGACGGTTTTAATCAAAACATGGACAATAACAAGTGTCGTTGAGGAGGCAGAGATACCTCATTTGCGGCCAGTGGAAAGGGACAATGGTGCAGCTTCTTTGGAGAAGTCTGGTGTTTCCTCAAAAGGTTAGAGTTATATGGCTCAGCAATTCCACTCCTACATGTAGAGTCATCCCTCAGTATCCTCGGGGGGTTGGTTTCAGGAACCCCCCACCCTGGATACCATAATCCAAGGATGTTCGAGTCCCTTTACAATCAGCCATCTGGATCCATGAGGTGGAAATTACAGATATGGCGGGCCAACTCTACAGCCAACAGAATGAAAACATATTCTCACAAAAACTTGCACATCAATATTCATGGCAGTATCATTCAGAGTAGACAAAGGTTACAAACAATATCCATCCATCAATGAACGGATAAACAAAATTACCAAGAATAGGCCCACAAACTTTTGGTCATTGAATCTTTGACAAAGGAGGTGAGAACATACAATGGATTAAAGACAGCCTCTTCAGCAAATTGTGTAGGGATAACTGGACAGCTGCATGTAAATGAATGAAGTTAGACTACTCCCTCACAGCATACACAAAAATAAATTCAAAATGGCTTAAAGACTTAAACACGTAGACAAGACACTATAAACGTCTTAGAAGAAAACATAGGCAAAATATCTGACATACATCTCAGCAATGTTCTCCTAGAGCAGTCTACTCAAGCAATAGAAATACAAGCAAAAATATACAAGTGGGATGTAATTAAACTTACAAGGTTTTGCACAGCAAAGGAAACAGTAAGCAAAACTAAAAGACAACCTATGGAATGGGAGAAAATAGTTGCAATAAATGAGACTGACAAGGGCTTAATTCCCAGAATATATAACACCTTTTACACTTGATAAGAAAGAAAAACAAACAATTCAATTCAAAAATGGGCAGAAGGCCTAAAGAAGCTTTTCTCCAATGAAGACATACAAATGGCCAATAGGCACATGAAAAAATGCTCAATATCTTTATCAGAGAAATGCAAATCAAAACTGCAATCAAATATCACATCTCACCAGTCAGAATAGGCATCATTCAGAAGTTCACAAACAATAAATGCTGGAGAGGCTGTGGAGAATAGGGAACTCTCCTACACTGTGGTTGCAGTTTGGTGGAGCCATTGTGGAAAACAGTACAGAGGTTCCTCAAAAGACAAAACATTGACCTCCCATATGACCCAGCAATCCCACTCCTGGGCATATATCCAGAAGGAATCGTAATTCAAAAAGATACCTACACCCCAATATTCAGAGCAGCACTATTTACAATAGCAAGACATGGAAACAACCTAAATGTCCACTGACAGATGACTGGATAAAGAGGTTGTAGTATATTTGTACAATAGACTACTATTCAGCCATAAAAAAATAATAAAATAATGCCATTTGTAGAAACATGAATGGACGTGGAGAATGTCATTCTAAGTGAAGTAAGCCAGAAAGAGAAAGAAAAATACCATATGAGATCGCTCACATGTGGAATCTAAAAAAACAAACAAACAAAAAGATAAACTTATCTACAGAACAGAAACAGACACAAAGACATAGAAACCAAACTATGGTTACCAGAGGGGAGAGGGTGTGGGAAGAAATAAATTGGGAGTTCAAGATTTGCAGATACTGAGTATGTATAGAGTAAACAGCAAGTTTATACTGTATAGCACAGGAGAATATATTTAATAACTTATAGTAACTTATGTTGAAAAAGAATATGAAAATGAATACATGTATGTTCCTATATAAATGAAGTGTTGTGCTGTACACAAGAAACTGATGCAAAATTATAAACTGACGCAACATTATAAACTGACTAGAATTCAATGAAAATATTTTTAAATAGAGAAAAAACGAAAAAAAAAAAGAAAAAGGATATTATAAAACCAAAAGAATAAAGTACTGACTGAGGCTACAACATGGATGAACCTTGAAAGTTTATACTAAAATAAGCCAGACACAAAAGGGCAAACAGTGCCCTTTTAGGTGAACTGTATCTAAGCCTTTATTGTACTATTCCAGTAAATTTTCTGGAAGTTTGAACTCTCAAAATCAAAATAAAATGTATTATTCATTAAAAACCTAAAATGATTCCTCACAGGAGGGCTTTAATTATTAAATGCAGAAATGCATGTAAAGCTCCTGGAACAACACTTTGCACGTCCACACACAGTCACTGCTGTCACTGCCACTCAGAGGGTGGTGCCAGCGCTGATGAGGGCTGCCTCCAGGTGCTCCCCTGCAGAAAGGAGTGAGGGCCTGGGCTCTGACAGGAAGGGTGACCGGGAACATGGGTTAGACAGAGCCACGCCCCAGACTTTGTATTACCCAACTTTCTTATACAAACTGCTCCATGTAACATAAACACGCTACAGGGATGTATCTTACGACACAGGGAATATAGCCAATGTTTTACAATAACTATAAATGGAGCATAACAATAAAAATTGTGCAACTATTGTACACCTGAAACTTATATCATATTGTAAATCAGCTATAATTTTATAAAATGTTAAAAAATAATTTTAAAATGTTATCACTTCAGTATTCAATTCGGTTTTTAAGTAACTAATAAACAGCTTAGAATGTATAAAACATTTAAGTGTGATAAGTTTGTTTACATATTTATTTACTTTCAGCCTCCTGCTAAAAGAGAAATTAAACAATTTTTAACACAGCTTAACAACCATAACAACAAAAAGACAAAAGTTAGAGTGAAGAGAAAATGGAGATTCAATACTTAAATGAAACCAGGGGGAAGAAAACTCATAAAAACGAATGCCATGAAGTCAGGGTAAGTGTTAAAGGCCAACTAGAAATTCAGCCGTAAGATTCTTGGCAGCTAAAACAAAAAGTAAAAGATGATGGGGCGGGTGGTAGAGCTCAGTGGTAGAGCATGTTCTTAGCGTGCACGGGGTCCCGGGTTCAACCGCCAGGGCCTCCTCTAACAGATAAATACACCTAATTACCTACCCCCCCAAAAGAGCCCCAATGAAAAGAAAAAGAGAAATTTCTTTCCTAAGAAAACCTGATGTTAAATTTAGATTAAATACTTGAAAAAAAAAAAAAGAAAGAAAAATAGAAAAAGATGAGTGACACAAGCGATAATGCCCGTGAGATAAATCTGCGGTGGCTGCTGGCACGTCCCCATGTCCCACGTGGGAAAATCTGAAACATCCTTCTCACCACTCAGAGTCATCCTCAGCCCACCACACCCCTCTCCCTGTTAAATGCAGGAGCACAGGCAGGGCCCGGCCTTTGCTCTCTCTGTGTCAACACAGTGAGACAGGATGGAAGGGGCCAGAGCACAGCCATTCAATGAAGGCCACAGCAATTAACATCAAAATGGTGAAGGATTCAAACCCCAGTAGGCCTTGAGGCTCAGGATGAAGAGATTTTACTTCTAGCAGATCTTGAGCTTCATTATACACCCGTTGTAATAGTAACATGGTGAATAACACGCCCCAAGGCACCATGGCCATCCCAAGGCTAGCCACAAAAGGTCAAAGGGTGGGAAATGGCCAACTCCCTGGGAATCCCAGCCCCTTGCCCTTAGGCTGCTCCTTCTAATTATTAGCATATAAAACAACCAAGCCCATGAAAACCAGCAACACAGCGCCACCTCGCGGTCATCACTCTCTCTCCCTCTTCGGAGAAGGCCCACACTTTGTCTGTGGAGTGTGTACCTACTTTTAATCTGAGCACCCAACCCCCACACCTCGTGGAATTTCTCCTGCCTTTCAATGTGTCTCTGTGAATAAATCTACCTTTACTCAACAGTTGCTTTTGAAACCTTTCCTGCATGAAGCCAAGGACCCACGTCTGGTGGGGCACATTCCAGGGGCTCAACCAAAGCCTGGGACACAGCCCTTCCCATGCCCCACATATGTTTTCTTGTATCAACAGGACTGGGATGTGAAGGGAGCTCTGAGGCCCCAGCTAAGGGACAGAAGTAGCCCCCAGGACCAAAATGGCGGGCAGCCCCTCCCCCAGCAGGGGCCCTGAGGTCAGCCCGGTTCTCTGTGGTTCTCTGTTGTGCTGACTCCCCAGCCAGAGAGCGTTCTCCTAGGCCTGTCCCCACAAAACCCTTATCTCCAAAATGCAAGCACATCATGTCACAGTCCTCTTATTCAACCAGGAAATTTTCAGCCCACTTTTTCCTTCCCTAGTAAAGAATCTATCTGTCCTCCCTCCCATCCCACCACTTCTTTTTTGTGAGAACTCTGTACTCCCCATTCACCATCCTGAACGCAGGTGCCTTGCTGGCTGGGACCGAGATATTTCAGTCTCACACAGCCTGCATCCTTTCACTTTCCCCTTTCTACCTTAAAAAGCCTTTCCTGAGTCTCCCACCCCTCTGATTCTGAACTTCACAAAGTGCTGAGGTTGCATGCAGTCACTGTGTGCATACCTCCCAGGTTTTGACTAGGTTTCCTTCACAAGATCTTCATTAAGGAGCTTCATCAAGAAGTTTAAAGAGTCTTTTCTTACATCGGAGTGGAGGAGCCTGCATAAAATTTAAATGGCCTTGAAGAGAGAGTAAACCAGGGACAGAGAGGTCATAGGTCTTAGTCAACAGTGTCACGAGGCAAAATGTTCTTCGAAGGCTCAGAGTGGCTTCTGAACACGGAGTCGGGAGGGAGGAGGTGCCAGGCTGTGAGTGGGATGAGTGACACTGGATACGCTACCCCAGCTGGGGAAGTATTGGATTTTGTTCTAGTTTTCCAAAGAATTTCTTACCACCTTTTCTCTTATTGTCACATACCATTTCCTACGGATTAAGAAAATCAATGTCAGTCATTTGGGCCACTTGGTAGAAGCTACACGATGCCATTCACAGGGCTGGGATGTAACAGCCACACCAGTCTAGGTTGAAAGACCAGTAGGGGTATTTCCAAGGTAATCACGGGCATGCAGCAAACTCCCCAGCTTCAATTACCTCATCTCAAAATTGGGGCCAATAAAACTACCAAGCAAAGTGCGTGATGATTATGGCCGACATCTGTTTACTAGGTAAGTGCCCGTGACAGCTGACACTGGATTAGGAATGAATATGATCAACGAGGCACAGTCAGCCTGGTTACATGCACCCTGCCTTCATGCCTTGGTGCAGGAGCTGAGTTTGTTTAGCTGAAATGAACGCCCCCAGAGCAGCCCTGAAGGGAAAGCTCCCAGCTCTGCACGGCGAGGCGTGTTCCTTTCCTTCTCTGAGCTGATAACAGTTTGCAGTCGTCTGTTTTTACATTTATCCCTTTAGTACCTGCCTCCCCTCCGGAGTTTTTGCTTAAGCAGAACAGGTCCAGGTTTGTGTTGCTGCCTGCCGGATATTCTGGGCTGGGAGACAGGCGACTCCACGTCTGGCTCTGGTGCTGAACGGAGAGGGCAGAAATCCCAGGGGCCCATGCTGAACAGAGGCCCCTGCACCCAAAATTATGGTCTGACTTTGGGCAAATTACACCGTCTTCTTTACCCTAAGATTCCTCATCTGTTCATGAAAATAACTGCCCATGGCATGTAGAGTTTCAAGGATTAAAGGAAATCACCAAATTCACAACCTATTCAAGCGGCTACCAGTACGTCCTCAACAGGCACATGCTACCTTTACAGCTGTAACACACGCTAAGCGGGGCGGAAGGACACAGTAAACACTGCTAAGTGCCTGTTAAGTGTTTCATGTGTGTTATAATACTGTTTAAAACTTACAACAAACCCAGGAAGAAACGAATATTATAATGCATATTTCACAGATTCACCAACAGTTTAATGGAGGTTACACTCTAGTCCAAGGTCCTTTGGTGAGGAAATGGCGATTTAAACCTGAATCTGAGCCCAGGCCTGGGCTACACCTCTCTCCAATCCACCTCACCACTTGCCTATGAAATCCACCTGTCCAATACACGTTTGCACAGGTCAGCTCTTAAATGCAAAGTGTGCCACCGTTTGTCAATGTTTGTTAATTACCATAAAGTGCTCTCAGAAACCGCTACAGAAAAGACAGGTTGACCCACATCCCTGCCAACAAAGAAGAGATATTCTGCCTTGCGTTCTCCTGTAATGTGCAGAAACCCTTCCCTACACCACCAAATTCAAATGTATGCTTCCTCCATGTTTATGTTTGCACACGGCTTATTAAAGTAGAAGGTACCTGCAGTAATTCCATCTCGTTTCCTTTGCAAGATTCCAGATTATCCACAATCAGTCTGTGAATGAAAATACTACAATGTGAATTAAAATACTACAACCATGTCAGTAAACAAAGAATGCTGAAACCAAGTCATCAAGGCTGCCGCCACCCCCCAGTGCGGACAGACCTGAAGCCCAGCCTCTACAGCCACTCACAATGCTGCCCTCTGAACAGACTGAGAATAAGAAGACAGGATAATTGCCCTAGATAGCTAGGTGCTTGTCTAAAGAATGAATCCAGTGAGGTCAAATGATACATACAAAGGCACTAAATTTTTTAACTTGAGATGCCTGGATTTCTTTAGATAAAAAGCAATCTTTTATTGTTCCAACTCCCTGGTCTTTGTTGTAAAGCTCCTATATAATCCTAGTTCCTCCCCTACTTCTTGGGAGCAGTCCCTCAGACAGATTTGAAGGCTGTCATCCCGCCTCGAGTCCTCCCGCCTAATAAAGTGTAACTCTAAACTTTCAGGCTACACATTTCTTTCAGTCGACAAGTCCCAGAATAGACACAACTCATCAATTCTGTAATGGAACACACTGGATCAGGAACCAAAAGCGTGTTCTAGTCCAGAAAAACTACGGGTCCCTCTTTCTTTCTGTCATTATACAATCCCACCAGAACTCATTAATTTGCTGTCTGCTCATCTGGCAACCAAACTCAGAGAAGAGTCAACTCAGCAGAGTGCTCTACTCGGGAGAACACCCCGCAGCAGCACTGCAGGCTACCTGCCCTCCCGCACGCTCTGCCGACCCCTAGTGTCCTCCGTGGAGACCAGGCCAACAGAGGTGTTCCCAACAGCTGCAAAGTCCCACAGATTAAATAAAAGCATTATATTTTCTACGATATGTTATGTATATTACCATTTCTGAAAACAGCTTTGCCAGAAGCCCAAATTTTCCACATTAATCTGCATAGGCAATTCCGGCCCCCAAGGGAAAACAAGTCTTATGAACATGCTAAGGCCTCCAAAGTCCTCTCCAGGACCATCAACCAAACTGCCTGCAGGCCTAAAGCTGCAGGCAGCTACATGTCTGTTTTTAAAGCAACCCCTTCCTGCCCTCGGGCGCTACAAAGTCCCTCTATGCCCTCCCATCTCAGGGTAAGAGCAGCCACTGCAGAAACTTGCAGGGCAGCACTGACAGGACTGGACACAGAGGATCAGAGCTAAACTAAGCCTTCTGATGACACGAGCTTGTCACTGTGTCATTTTACAGATGAAGGTATATATAGAGAGGTGGGGTGATCTTGCTCAAAGTCACACAGCTAATAAGTTGCAAAGTCTATAACTCAGCTCCACCCTCTGGCGTGACGCTCCAGCTGGGACACCCACAGGGTTCTCTCGTGCCTGCCTGACCAGTCCTTTACTGTCACTCATAACCCACCACAGTGTCTGACCCTAGCCTGTCTTTTCAGCCTCATCTCCCTCTAGTTTCTCAGGAACAAGGCTGCTCAGGCCACTGTGTGACTTCCGGCTCCCCAAACCCTCAGTGCTCAGGGTGGTCTTGCCTGTGCAACCAGCACCCTGCTCAGAGGCTCTTCCTTCCCTGCAGGAGGACGTTTCCACTCTCCGCAGGGACACCCCCTCTGGGAAGCGCTCTTCTCCCCCTCGGCACGGCAGGTGTCCCAGGCCACATCCCGAGCTGCCCCATTAGGACTGCCTGTGCCCAGGTCTGCTAGTCAGACCAGCAGCCTCAGAGCCAGGGATTATGCCCGGGTCTCCCTGCAAACATACTGCCCGCCTCACAGCCCCCAGCCAGTAGGTCACCTGGAAGTCACAGCAAGTGCCCCACCCAATCCCGAAATCTCTTCATTTGCCAGCACCGCTGATGACTGGTCTCCAAAGTTTGGTCAGTTTCACACAAAACAGCAGCTTCCACTGAAGCTGAGGGTTTTCACTTCTGCTCCCCATCCTTAATGGAAACGTCAAGGGAAACCAAAAGACCTTTTCTCAACCCTTTTCTGATGACACATTCCCACCCACATTACTCACATGCTCAAGAGTTTTGGGTCCACGTGATTTCGTTTCCCTTATGCTAAGTGGCTCAAAACACTGCAGGATTCTTTCTCTTTTGAGAGTATTTGTTTGTACTGAGTTTATTGACTTTAATCTCTTTTTGTCTCTCTCTTAAGTGTCCCTAGCAGTTGCCACTTCTTAGCCCCTTCAGCAGCCTCCCTCCCATCATCTAGTCTAGGAAATCATCTGTGATGAGGGGCCCGGGGGCAGTCACAGAAGATGGAACAAAGGTACAGAGAGGCTACATAATTTGCCCGAGAAGATCAGCTTCAAGCCCCAAAACTGTGTGTCACGTCCCTCTGTTTAACACTTATGCTAAACTAGTTAACTTTTTATAGATTATGGTTATAAACAGATGAGGTATCAAAATACATAGAAGGACACACATCAACTCTAAGATGTTTATTAACTCCACTATTTTGTTTCTATTTATTTTATTTCTATTAAAAAATATTAGGAACCTCTGCAGTGAATATAACAAAATGTTAATGGGTGTTAAATCCAGAATATAGAGGCGTAAGTGTATCATTACTCATAATTATTTGTATGCTCACAAGACAAAATGATTTGAACGTCTCTCTCCCCTCCCCCTACTCGCTACTGGCTCTCACCTGAGCTCCCAGACCACACATATAACAGCCTTTCAATTTATCCACAGCTGAACTCATCAGCGTTCCCCCAAAGCTCCCTCTGCAGCTTTCCCTGCTCAGAGCACAGCAGGACCATCATTTACCTCATTAATCCACCCAGAAACCTGGGCCTTACTCCATCCTACCTTCACAGACATCATTCATCCTTTCCTTTTTACCATCTAAACATGCCTAAAATCTGTTCGTTTTTTCCCGGTGACTGTCCCACTGACTGTCCCACCGCTCAGGTAGAAGCCACCAACACTGCCCACCTGGACTCACGAGTCTCCCAAGTGGCCTTCCAGCTGCTCTCCCCTACTTGACACAAATTGGATTTTGTCACTCCCTTTCTTTTATGACTCTTTTCAAACCTAGTGTTCTTAGAAGAAACTCCAAGTTCTTCACATGGTGAAGGTGTTTGCCATGAAACTGTCAGCTCAGGGAGGGCAGGACCCCCCTCCTCCTTGGCCCTCCTCTTTCCCTAAGCCCCGCCCTCTCCCTCGGCCCCGCCCTCTGGCACAGCGCTGGCTCAGGAGGACCTGCTGAGCTACACCATCCTGTATTCTAACCCTGGTGTTCAATTCTTAGCAAATTGCTTCACTTATCCATACAAATCCAAGGTAGATTAGAAAGATTTTAGATGTTGAGCTAGACTATTGATTTGGGGATTTTGCACTAGCAACCTGCAATTACATGTTCTAATGATTCTGTCTTCTTAAAACAACACCCAGATTTAAGGAGTTATTTGTGGAATGTCTTCGGAGTAAAAGGGACTGTACTTTTACAGACTTTATGTTGTATAACATGAACAACACGGACAGGGTCACAAATGGAACTGCCTCACAAGTGACAGAAGACAGGTGAGAGGCACAAAGCAACAGGTCGCAAAGACGGTAAGAGCAAATTTGTTTTACCAACACCCCCAAAAATGCCTGAAAGAACCAAAAATTCTGAATTTTGAAAGTAAAAGATTATCATATAGTGAAATAAAATAAATAATCCTCTTCATCAGGGTTTCAAAATCTGACTCCAGATTTTTTAGCAGGCCATACTGAATCCTAGCACAGAAAAATCAGATGGACTAGTGGTGAGTAAGTTCCAGGAAAACTGCAGTAATTCCTCCACTTGTGTAAGGACATACACTCACCTGCCGAAGGTGAATGTAGACTGCATTCTGGAGAAATTCGGAAGCTTCCAGGCTCCGCTTCTGGATGCCGAGGACACGGACAGCTTGGAAGCATGCTTCTAACTCAGTCACCGGAATTCTTACACTGCAGGGGGAAAAGGAGGCCCTCAGTCGATAGCAGAGATGTTCCTGTCGTGTATCACAGGCCGTGCCTCAGGGACTCAGTGCCTTGCAGCAGCCCGGCCCCAGGCGAGGACCCGAAGCGTGGCCCACCGAAGCAGGAGGTGCACTGTGCTTGAGAAATCCCATCCCCGATGGGGGCAAGAGGGGCTGGTGGGGTTGAGTGAACCTATAAATGCCCACAGAAATATGCCTGCATTCATTCAAGTGATACAAGCAACAGTAGCAGGCTATTTAACAAAATTTCAATTTTCAGTGGAAATTTTGCCATTCCTTTCCGCTTGTCCCCTGCACTCTGAAACAGGCTTAGGCTCTCTCACACCTGCAGCTCTGAAGCAATAGTTGTGAAGTCATTTTACTTTGCTGCAAGTGTCCTCGCTCCCCGTGTCACTGTGTCTGTCCTCTCTTAACACAGTCGGATATCTTCCTGGATCTCTATCTGAGTTCCTTTCTCCTCCTCCTCAGATCCTGAGATAAAGGACAAGTGAAGACACATGAACAGAAAAGGCACTGTGGACTTGACCGAAATCTACAGTGACCCCTAGGTGAGTGCTGCCCACCCCTTACCTTCGATTCTCAAGGTTCTGCACAGGGTGACATCCAGCCCAGAGAGGTGGCCCAATTAAAAGCTATGTGGCTTGGGCATGTTGACAGGTGCAGGAGCTGGTTCCGGTGCCAGGCCCCTCCCCACGTCTGCTCCCCTCTCCCCCGAAGCCCCGCTGCCAAGCACTCAGGCTCCGTGATCTGATGTCCTTCTCTTCTACTCTACTCCAAACCCTTTTACTTTTCCTTTTTTCCCTAATTATCCCCAGCTGGAGTGATTTTTCAATCGCAGTATCTAAAAAATTTCCTGCAGCCGAAAATGAGGTCTCCAGATATCAATGCCCATATGCTGCCTCCTGAAGAGAGCCGCTGGCTAGGGGACCCTCACCAACACTCACGGGGCATCAGACATGTTCCAGGGTCGGCCACCCCCAACAAGAGTTTGCTGTGACCCCTATGCCCGCACAGCATCCCTGCTCACAAAAGTATAGTTGGCCCACTTATCGGTTATTAAGAAGCAAAAATACAAAATTGCTCATGTTTCTTACTAAAATTATCTATGAAGAGGAAAAGGGAATTGTAATAGAAAAGAACAATTTTGACCCCATGTTAGGTCTGTTCCTTTGGCTTTAAACCTGTGCCCTGTTTTCTAGGCTCAGACTTGCTATCTCTGCACCATTTGTAAAAGAAAGTTGCCTTTAGACTGAAATATACAGGACAGCCTCTTCTCCTGGCCGTGATCTTGAAGGATGCTAACTAATCTGCACTTATGTAGAGATGGCAAGTTGCAAAATAGAGAATAACTTTGTTTTACTTTTGGAGGTATTACAATGGCAACATGATTTGAACCACATGGACAGCTGCAAGAACAGCGGATTCAAAGGACAAGCAATTCATACAACAAGAAGTTTCCAACAACCAACTGCAGCCCCACCCCTTTTTAGTATAAAAGGAGACTCAATTCTGACTTGGGGAAGATGGTTCTTCAGGACATCAGTCTGCCATCTTCTGGGTCTGCCAGCTTTGCAAATAAAGTCACTATTCCTTGCTCCAACACCTCATCTCCCAGTTTATTGGCCTGTCATTTGGTGAGCAGAATGAGTTTGGACTCGGTAACAAAATGACTGCATTGGAGGTAGTATGTCTCCACTCTTTCCTCGTTTCCAATATGTAACATGCACATTATTTATGATCTAGTGCAAATAATTCATCAAAGACTACCACAAAAAGAAACTATACTCACCCAGCTATCAACACTGAAGTCAAAACCTGTCAATTTTATATGCTGTTTAAGAACACAACCGAAAAACCTAACATAGGGAGTCGATTACACGGAAATAAAATTATTTCTACTCCTTCAAAACTTTTTCTTTTCTTTTCTATTTTATTTTGTTTTGTTTATTGAAAAGAAAATAAAAGTCAAATCATTTTATTTCACGTATTTTTGTTATAGCTACATACTTTAAATACTACAAAAAGACTTATATTGCAATAAAAAATTGTTCATATATTAGTATAAAGATATATACACAATCAATGGGGATTAGGAAAAGAATGGACATTTACTAAAAATCCACTGCAATCCAGTCTTTTACAAGCATATCATGGAATATAAGCTCTATTATCCAGAGAGCCTCACCCACATTCTCACTACTGAGTCCCTTAGTAATCAACCACTAGGTCACCAGCATAGAACCATGTGATCAGTATTTTAGGAATAAATGAGGGAATTAGCTCATTCAATTCTAAAACAAAAACCCTAAAATAAATACTGAACTTATTTACGGATAAAGAAAATTTGTCCCCAAAAAAGTAAAGTTTCTTCCTCAAGGTCACAAAGCTAATAACTGGTAAAGGTAAGATTTGAACTCATCTGCCTGATTCTAAAAACTAAGGTGGAAATCCCATTCGACTGGGGAGTGTCCAGCTGCACAGCCTATCACCCTATCTTTGTTCAGAGCTGGCCTTAGACAGCCTGAGACAGCACCCCATTCCTGTGGAACTCGAGGGCAAATGATAACAATAAGGATTTTATATCCAGCAGTTTCTAAGATCTCATGTATATAAACTGTCAGCAGGTCAGCAGAAAATCTCTGGGAAACATGAGTGGGTCCAGACCTTTTTGCTGATTAGAAACTCAATCTATCAGGATAGAGTGACCTTCCCATGAGAGGCCACATGGACATAAACTAAAGGCAGCTGAACAATGGAAACTAGCAAGACCCCGGAACTCAAGTAAGGATCCCTGCCATCCCCCACCCAGTTGCCTCTTCATCCGCGTGGACATGAAGACAGAAGACCCGGGTTCTTGTCCAAGTTACACTATCATGGATTCTCACCCATAAAAAGGTACGACTCTATGCTGTCGTAAGTCCTTTCCAACTCAAATATGATGACACCAATATCTCAGCAGAATATCTATGTCTCCACTTCCCCTCTTCTAATAGGAGTCTATTTCTGTGGACACAAAGCAGAAATCCAATTTAAAAAACCATGCAAGAAGCCAGGCGAATTTCTGCTTAAGAGACTTTGCTCTCACGCTCAGTGAATGAAAACTCAGAAAAAGTGGTCCTTCTCCCTCAGCAAATGGGAGGTAGCCTGATTGTGTGTGTGTGTGTGTGTGTGTGTGTGTGTGTGTGTGTGTGTGTGTGTGTAAATCAAATATAATCATGTCTGGGACGTGTACAGATTATTTTTAATTTCACTGTAATTTCATGGGGATGAGCCAACATTTAAAGTAATTTGAATGTAGTGTTCTGAGACAGACTCAGTCTCTTTTGGTGGAGGAGGTGAAAGGGGAGAGTAAAGGAGGAAAGAGGTAAATGAAGCAAAGAAATAAGAATCCTGCTAGGGAAAGGCAAGACGTTAATTTTGTTCCTCATTGCATCACATACAAATTAGGGACTGGCTTTCCCCCGATGTCTTATCGAGCACTGAGTTGCAGAAGAAGAGGCGACAGCCCATTTCTCACTGAGATTGTGACTGTACGTGGCATCTTATAGACACAAATCATTTACCCTGATCAAACACTCTAGCAGCAGGCTGTAATTCTCCTGTTTTGAGAGACAAGAAAACAGGAGTTCAAAGCGGGTAGATAACTTGACAAAAGTCAGAGGACCAGTAAACAAGAGAGGATGAATTCAAACTCAGATCTGAATGCAGAGTCTCATCTTCCCACTCCCAGGGCTGGAAAATCCTTAACACACAGGCTCCCCAGCTCCCCTGCAGTGTTCCTGGCGCCAAGCATTTCCCATGGTAATGGTCTCCAGTTCTCACAGACACAGTGCTCTGTGCAGCCAATGACCTTGATCAGACCTTGATCATCTACCTGCCACGCCCACCAGGCTTCACCATACAGGCAGGAAAGCTGGCTTTCAAGTGCATACAAAGCCACCCTTGGTCTAACCTGGGCTCTTCTGTGGCTTCTCCAGCCTAAAGGCAGCCATGAAATTGCTCACAGTTTGTTCGTGAGCCACACTTCCTCTCTCCATCTGTGTCCCCACCTATACTACTTAGCTATGAACATTTTGAGAATCTTGGAAACAAATTTTAAAAAACAGAAAAGAAAGGATTCTGGAACAAGTACTTAATACTTACAATTTTAAATGACAAGTTACAAAGTGAGTATTGACAAACCGAATCTTCCTTTCTAAATGTCAGTTTTAAACATTTAAAAATATAATAGCAAAAAATTCTCACTTACAAAATTAACAAAAACATAAACAATAATCTGGAATAAATTCAAAAATAATGCCCATATTCTAAATGGAGAAACTTCAGGACTGTACTGAGGGTTAAAGTAAGAGGTATGAATGTAGAGACATAAACATATTGCATGGAGAAAAGCAGTTTTGTAAAGATGTAAGTTCTCCTAAGAATAATTCAAAACTTACTAAAAAATCCCATGAAAATTCCAATCTGATTTTTTTTAACTTGAACAAAATATTTTGGAATTCTTCAGGAATAATAAAGTCATAATACTTGACAAGAAAATTTGGGATGGAAGAAAAGAATCAAAAAAAATCAGACTGCCAGTTATTAAATAAATTTTTACAACATGTAAGATATGGTGCTGGAGTAAGGAAAGGAGATTGACAGAAGGGAACCATGAGCTCAAAAAAGACTCTAGTGTATGTAAGTATTTTGTACAGGTGGGATTTCAAATCAAAGAGAAAATTATGAATTCGATAATTGTCCTGGGACAGAGAATCACCTGGAAAGAATAAATTCTACTCCTCTCATAATGACCACAATATAAATTGCAGATAGCGATGTAAATATTAAAAAGTACTAGTAACAGCAAATACAACTCTTTGCTCTTATTAACTCAACTTCTCCTCACTATAACATGTACTATTATAATCTCCATCTTAGAGATTAAAAAATACCTACAGAAGAGATTTATTCCATTATAAGAGAGTATTTCTAAGAATAATGTCAAAGATAAAACCCATAAGGAAGACATTTACTATCCTAAGAATAGTTTGAGCCACAACAAAAATCAGAAAACTTCCTGAACAAAATGAAAGGAAAGAAATGACAAGAAAAAGCTCTGTGATACATGTTGATGAATTCACGAAGTTAATTTTCATAACATACAAAAAGCTGTCACAAAGCAACAAGAAGCTCCCTCACTTAAATGTGGGCAAAGGACAAAAGGAATCATTCATTTTAAAAAAGTCAAATGACTAATGAGTGAAAAATGCTCAAAACTTCACTGGTCATCAAATGCAAAAAAAAAATGAAAAAGCACTTTTGCTTATCATATTGGCAAATATTTTTAAGATAATCTAGCTAGTGTCCATCTGTGGGAGAACAAATCATGAGCGACTTTTTCAGAGGATGACATATCAATGGATTTGTAAGCTCTGAAAAACGTACATACACACTGACTCAACTCCACTTCTAGGAATCGTTTCCTTTAGGAAAAAAAAATCAGTCCAAAAAGATGTACCCATCAGGGCATTTACACAGCACTGTTTACAAAGGTGGGAAGAAAAACTGAAGTGAAATCATATCCAGCGATAGAGAATTGGTTACATAAGTAATTGTGCATTTTTTCATTCCCCAATGGAGAAGGAATTTCTAGTCACTTGAAAGGAGTCTGTGATGAATGTAAATGTCACATCCAGGGACTAAATTTCCAGAAGCCTTAACTAAAGGAATACACATACAAGATCACAGGAAGTTCTGTACAAGAAGGATGCAACTCAAACATTCTTTCTGACAGTGGAAAATGGAGAAAACTTAACTGTCCACCATCAAGACAATGATGCGGTAAATCAAGGCGAGCTGCGGGCGCTGAGGGAGCCGGCGTTTCGCCGTGGTCCAGGGCCTTGTCCACAGCAGTCTCCCACCAAATGTTTCCGTGGACAAGAGACGACACCCGCACATCAGGAGACCCCTCCAATCTATCTGAAAGGGCCGGGTGAGTCTGGAGTGGGAGGACGTCCATGATATACCCCTGAGTGAATAAAGCGAGCTGCAGAAAAACATATAGTATGGTCTCATTTTTAAATAAAGCATATATACACACACCTATATATTGATTTCTCATATGTGTATATATATGTATCTCATAGGCATAAAGGTCATGAAATATATATACCAAATTTTCAACAGCTTTTACTCTCAGGAAATAATGAGAAGGGAGTTAGGGGCCTTCCTGTACCACCACAGTTCTCTTTTCAGTATTTCAGTTAAGTACACTTGGAATTTAAAAGTTTATTTAAGTCCGAAGTAAAATGGACCATGCCTCCATAAGACAGAATGCTACACTGGTCTTTAAAAATCATGCCAGGGGAGATAGAATATTGTAGAAAAACATGTAATAAGCCGAATGGAAAATGGAGGTCTCCGAACAGTAAACAGGGACAGAGTGCTCACTGGTTTTTATGACAGAGATGATACACACTAACGAAAAGAACAGAAAATAAATGTTAAATTGTTAATTATTATCTCTGAGTAGAGGGACCAGGATAGAATCTTTTGCCCCTTTTTTCAGACATATTATATTAAATGCACATTATTTTTCATCTGAAAAAAGCATTTTTAGACGTGTAGTACCACTCAGTGGGGAATAATACATGAATACTTACAGAAACAAGTAACTAGGAGACACCGCAGCAGCGCCACACAATGTAGAACGGGCAATCCTGATTAACACCGCTCAGTTACATAAGGATCCACAAAGTGAGAGCACCTGCTGTAACAGGGCGTGGTCCCCTTCTATTTGTCAGTTGTGTCTTCAGGGCTGAGGCAGTTCGGAGCACGGCCAGTGTCAGTTCCGGTGTCTGGATGGATGCTACTGGAGGTGAGGGCACCTGCAAGCAGAAAGGAAGAACAGAAACAATCCTCTGCCTTTTCTGTCTTGTTTCTTTGTTACTTTAAAAGACAGGCATAAATAAGATAAACTGTGTATCTCCCCTACTGAAATTTCAGTAATGAAACCGTTTTTAAAGGCTTCAGAGCTTATATTCTGTCTATAACTGTCTTTTCAACAAAGAATCATATTTATTAAATGTTAATTAACTCAGTTAATTAACTCCCTGTTGAAACATTCAAGTAAAGAACATGAAAGGCCTTACGTAAAAGAATCAAACCTGCAGTGACTAGCTCAGCTGTCTTGACGGCAAAGCAGTCAGCCCCCACCATCCCATGGCCCTGAGCTCCTGATGCTGGTAAGAGAGCACGCTGCCGCCTCAGATGGAGAGATACTGTGAAAGCATTTTTTGAACTCTACAGTACTGACAAAACATAACTGACAAATCCCAGGCTCCTTTGAAGCTGTCATTTTTGGTTTCTGGCCAACCCCAGTCAATGAGCAGAACCACCCCATTCCCGAGTCATGGGACTCAAGTGGGAAGAAATTTTGTAGAAATTTCCAGGTACAGAATGTAACCATCTATATGTAGAACTCTGACAAAAGAAAAGATGAAATACTCTGATGTTGAAGACACTCAAAATATTCTCCTAAGCCTTAGTAGCTGGAAAGGCTGGGCTTCTCCTCAGCCACTTATTTATTTCACAGCCAGTGAGCATCTCCCACAAACCCTGTTAACCTGTGTCTGCTGGGAGCCTCAGGCACACTCTTGCTGTCGATCTTATAAGTCACAGGGCAGACGCGTGTCTCTCATGCCTGCCACCCTCACACAGGCTCGCCTCCTAGCCTCACTGTCTGAACTTGGTCCCATTTTCTCACCTGTTTATTTGGTATCTGTTCTTCTGTAAGCTGCCTGAAATGCTATTTGGAACAAGTCAGAAGAATGAGTGGGTAGAGAAATGGACAGTTGGACAGGTGAGAGGTGGGCAGACAGACAGAGAGACTCCAAGAAAAGGGGAACAAAGAAAATTCCCTATGCAGAACCCTCTTCTAGTCAGGGAAGAAAACCGCCACGGAGACGTGTGAAGAGGCAGGTGGCTTAGGGCTGTTTCCTGGATTCCATGAAAAGTCCCACCAAGAGAGAGGGTAGAACAATAAATGATAAAAGAAAAAAGCATGCATGCTTGAAAAATATATCTACAATATGTACTTTCTAAAGAATAGATTCAAATCAGCAGGGCCCAATTACACAATCCTTGGGTATTTACAGAAATGAGAATCCCATCTCCAAACCACAAGGCATTCCTTTGGAGCACTGAAAGTCCACACGGGGCTGTTATAAAGCCTTCACCACAAAAGCTATGCTCTCCTTCACTTACGAGGAATGAGCAGCTATGCTCGGGCTGCCCATGCGCATTATTTGCACCCTACAGCATCTCTATGGGGGAGGGACGCCTAGCGAGCCCCATCTCTGCAGGACAGAAAACAAGCCCGGGAGAGGCTAAGCCGACCTACCAGTTCTCCATCTCACAGGACTGGTCACTCCAGAGCAGGACTCGAACTCGGACCCACGTTGGTAATCACGGTACTACCGTGCTTTGTGTGCTTTTTGTGTGAATAATACATTTGTTTCTGGCATGAAAGTATATTTAATAAATGATCGGTTGTCCTGTCTATCTCATTTGCTCACAATCAATCTTTATAGTGTTGAATTGTACTCTTTTTCCGTGGAGAAAGGAACGGAACGAGCGGGTGTTAGAATGAGGTGGGGCTCCATTCTTTATCTGTTACCTCATCTCATCCAAGTCCCCAACCAGGGAGAAGGAGCAAATGTTTTCTTCATCTTTTAAAGAGAGGGCTCCACTGATGGTGACTTAACTCCAAAACCAAGTATGGGGAAAGGGCACATTCAGCAGCCAGAGCATTATCACCTGTAGGATGGCAAAAACAGCTCACAGGAGGGCTCAGGGGGTCACCCTGATTTAATTTCAATCGATAAAACAATAATGCACTCTAAAAATACTAGCATGCAATGGATTGGCTCTTTCTTGACATCTAGCAAGTTTCCACAGCCCACATGTAAAATTATCGTGAACCAGTGAAAGGAAGTGTCTACAGACAAGAAAAATCAATGCCACAGGTAAACTGAAACCCAGGCTGGAGGAAAGGAAGAGAAAGGGCATAGTAAAGAAGTGGGGAAAGGCTGGGGAAAAAAAATCATCACACGGACTCTCAAGCATCATCCAACAAGCATATAATCATTCGAGAGAGAGAGTTACTGAGGTCCTATTCTGTGCAAGATTGTAGAGCGGGTGAAGCAAGAGCGCAGTGACCATGGTGGCAGCAAGTGGCGGGGCTCAAATACACTTCTGATCCCGGTACCTTGCACAATTGTCCTCAGTATAAAGGCAAAAAAAAAACAAAGTAAAATAACTCTGTAAACTCAAAGCATTGTTAAAAAAAAATTAAACAATACCTAAATACCTGGACAAACCACGCACATTGCTGGATCAGAAGACAGCGCTTTTGGAATGGCAGTGCTCCCCAGAACGATCCGTATATTCAACGTGGTCTCGATCACAATCCCTGCGGTCTCCTCTGCAGAAACTGACTAGCTGCTGCTACAATTCATATGGGAATTCGAGGGTCTCAGTAACCAAAACGTACTTGAAAAAGAAGAACAATGTGAGAGGACTTGTAATTCTCAATTTCAAACCTTACAACTGTATGTCTAGGTGAGATTAGAGGCCATTTTAAGTTATTAATGTGTTTATCCGTATTTTCTAAATTCTCTACAATGAATATAACTGTTACAATAAGAAAAATAAAAAGTAAGGTATCTTTTAAAACATGCACACCGATTCATACATTGGGAAAAAAATATTTTAACTATAAAGAGGTAACCAAATATCTAGTGAAAAAGGACTACTTAAAAACAAGTGTGTATTTACATTTTTCATAAATTGAAAACTGAAAAGCACAAACACATCAAGTTTCTAGGGAGATCGATGCAACATATTAGTAGTTATTTTCAAAAATTCTAATTGAACAATGAAAACTCAAGAAAGGGAAAATCGCGATTGACAGCCAACTGCAAACACATGGAGAGCAAAGGCCTAGAAATCACAGTTCCTTTAACTCTGATACGAACTCAATATAAGAGGAAATTCCTCCCTGTGGGGACAGTGGAATCCCATGCATAAGACAGGATACACAGTACAAACTGCACTAGAATCTGGGGTGATTTTCTTAGAAGAATTCTAAAGTTACAACATTGCTGAAAAACTATAAAAACACTGAAAGACAGATTAAAACACACAGTCATATATATTATATAGAAACATATGAAGTCTGCTCCCATGTTGCATAGAAATACAAACATATTTGTTCATTTATGGGCACTGAATATTTTATCCCAGGTAGAATATTTCAACTAAAACAAATAATCAATAATACACAGCTCTTGTCAAATCTACTTGATAAGGTACTCTGCTATGTAACCATAATGTGTCTAAGATAGATCTAAAATTAGTGAAAAAGATCTTTGTATGGTTTCTTGAACTCTTCTCAAAATTCCAAGCTTAATTTTAAAATAGATCTGAGCAGTATTTCTATATTAACATTTCCCTCGTGAAATGAACAGCACAGTCTGTTGTCAAAATTCTGTCCTTACAATGATTCACGAACACTGTATCCTAACAAAACTGCTGGACAGCAAGGCACTATCCAGACACTGTGACCAAACAAATGAAACACAAGGAAGACAGTGACCCTATTCTGGAGGGCTTACCGTCTGTGTCAACTCTGGGGTTCTTATTTGATTGGTTTGATTGGGTAGCAAAATAAAATCAATCAAGTACTTTCTTCTTTAAGCATTCTGTAAGTCATGACTCTGTTGTTAGTGTCATGAGAAGGAAAGACTAAAGCAAGACTTCATTAGGTCAATTAGCAACAGCCATCACTGGGGAGTGAGTAATAAAGAAGTTAACTGATAGCAATGCTTCTGCCTACATGAGACCTAAAATAAACCTACACTGATCTCTTTAAGGAAAATGAGGAGATGAGGCCCCAATGAGAAAAACAAAAACTAACAAGAAATCAAAAAAGTAAAGACTTTTTCATTAACGATTCCAGGAAGGAGTGGAGCATGGTGGTGAAGAGCACAGACGCTGGGGACAAACATGAGGGTCTGAACTCCCAAAGCACTGGGTAGCTTTGACACTGATAAGTCAGTGAAATTTTCTGCAACCCAGTCTCCTATCCATAGACTGGGGACAACAACAGCACCCGTCTCCTAGAACTGTCCTAATAATTAAGTTATTTTATATATAAAAGTTTAAATAAAATACCTCAGATATTAAATATTACCCCAAAAGGACAAGGTAAACTGAAGGAAAGGACAAGGAAAAAGAAAACAGAGGACAAGGAAAAAGGACAAGGAAAAAGAAAACAGAGATAAATTGGAGTTCATCAAATTTTAAAACATTGCTTCAAAGGACACCATCCAGAAAGTGAAAAAACAACACACAGCAGAAATTTTTTCAAATCATTTATCTGATAAGGAATTTGTATCTACCAAAAAAAACCAAAACAAAAACAAAAAGAACCTCCTACAACTCAACAATAAAAAGGCAACTCAATTAAAAAATGAATAGAGGATCTGAAAAACATTTATCAAGGAAAATATACAAATGACCAATAAGCACAACGAAACGATGTTCAATATCATTAGCTGTAAGGGAAATCAAGTCAAAACCACTAGGAGAAACCGCTTCACACTCACTACAATAGGTTATAATCAAAAAAAGAGTAAAAAGCACTAATGAGGACACAGAAGATGCAGAGGACGCAGCCGTTGCTGGTGAGGATGTAACACAGCCTGGCCACTTTGGAAAAACGCCTGGCAGGTCCTTAGAGAGTTGAACATTTGGTTTCTGAATAACCAGGCAATTTTGCTTCCTGGGCACACACGTAAGAGAACTGAAAACAAATGTTCACATAAAAACTCCTACAGGAATATTCACGGAGCCATTACTCATCACAGCCAAAAAGCAGAAACAACACAAATGCCTATCACGTGATGAATGGGTAAACAGAGGGGCCCAGCCATACAGAGGAATATTATTCAGCAATAGCAAAGCATTGAGTACTGACCCAGGCCACAACGTGGACAAATATTGAAAACGTTACTCAGTGTGAAAGAAGTCAGTCACAATAGATGCTTCCACTTACATGAAGTAACTCGATTTACATGAAATTTCCAGCAGAGGCAAACCCACAGAGAGAGAAAACTGGCTCCCTGGGGCTGTGGGAGGATGGGGAAGATGGGGATGTCTGCTTATGCATAAGGAGCTTCCTGTTGGGGGGATGAAAATGTTCTAAGATTGAATGGGATGCACAATTCTGGGCATAGAGTAAAAACCACTGTACATTTTAATGGGTGAATTGTTATTAAAACTGTTAAGAACGAGAGCACCTCGGGCCAGTACCTTCCCATAGTAAATGCAAATTGCTAAATTTTATTACAGGAAGAAGAAACTGCCCTCAGCATGAAAGCAGGAGTTCAGCAAATGTGAGTTAACCGAAATTGGACAAGAGCATTTCACTTGAAACAGTTGCTGAGTGTACACAAAATATTAAGACATGACAAGGAAAATCAGTTTGACATCACGAAGAAGCATTCTGCTTCAAATGCAGATCAAGGATTCGGCAAGCCCAGCTGCTAGAAATGACCAGAGAAGAAACCTGGTTCTTTAAACAAGCACCAGAGCCAACAAGGAAATAGTGGTGAGGAAAGCAGGCGGCCGAAAATCTGGAACAGTTTGTTACAAAAATTTCTCCACTGAAAATTCAAAAATAAAAAGAAAGTGATGTAATACTGTGTTGACCTCACGTGAATGGGCTTCCTCCGGTTCTCGACAGTTTTGTAACCCCGAATGAGAGACTCAGGAGAATCAGAATGGTTCCTGGGAGTCCCCAAATGACTGCCCACCAGCACGCTGACCACCATCACATCTGCCAGGGTGGAATTGCAGAGAAGAGACCAACTCCTGAAAGGCACAGGAAATATTGACAAGGGAAAAAAAGGCTGATGTCAGTCTTGGGACAGAGGCCCTGAGAGCAGAGGCCAGAAGGCTGCAGGTGAACTGGAGTGGCCCTGGGGCAGGAAGGGACCACGGGGGAGCAGATCTCAATTCTCTTCTCTCTCTCCCTCGGGTAGGAGAGATAAAGTCTGCATCCTTCTCACCTGGAACTGTGGGTTCTGGCTGGCAGAAGTCTTACCGACATGGAATGAATGACTCAAGACTGTGGAAAAAGGAAAGAAAGCGAGAGGGAGTAGGGAGCCAACTCCAAGAGCCTCTCAAATCCTCCCATATTTATTGTGTATAATCAAAGAAAATAGTCTTTAACAGTTGTGTGATAGTAAACAGGAACTTGGGGAAAGACAGAATGAGACAGAGATTGTAGAATCCACAATGAGTAAAAAGGCTTAGTTTACCTTTAGGGGAGTCATGGGGAGAGGGGAACAAGATAAATTCTTTAGATATTCATTACAAAGCAGACCACCAGTCCAGCCAGGTCCGTGTTTTGGGGATAATAGACTATCTAACAGCACGCACGCCCAGCATTTATAGCTGAGGGCCTGGGTCATTGCTGTGCAATGAACATAGTGCTATCTAAAACCTCAAATATGCAAGCAAGGCATTGTCTCTGCTTTTTATGGCAAGGAGACAGGAGTGAGGATGCACAGGTGCTTGCTTGAAAGCAGTTACTAAGCACACTTTTTCTTCTTAAGGTTGACATGCGTCTGGTGTCTGTTAAATTTGTTAACCCAATCATGGGCTATCACATGGAACCGTTATGGAGGACACCCTAGGATGACAAATCCTGCCTCTGCGTCTTTTCCTGCCAGCTTCGGCCATTCCAGCAGGGTCTAGACACATCCCTGAATAACGATCCCACAGAACCACCCAGACTCTTAACTCCTGGTGCTTGGAACTTAATTTTAGCTCTACACAACTTAACATACAAAAGTTTCAGAAATAATAGATATTATATTCTTTTTATATCTCATCATAGAACTGATTTTTCTGATTGCTCTAAGCTGCTTCTACTTGGTAAATCACCTAATTCTGCAGGTGAATTCAGTACTTTCCATTGCGCATAACTAGACAGTCTGGGCCCTCTGACTTCTATTGGTCAAATAAATACCGATACACCTAATTGATTTCATTGTTCATCAATTTCAGCCTGGAGGTGAGGGAGTGTCACTCTCTTCCTCAGCCCACCCTCTACTCTATACTCTTCAGCAACTCAGGCCTCCTGAATACAAAACGTAGCATCTGTTTCCCTTCACCTACACTTTCCACAAACGCAACAGGAAACATCAGCCTAGAGAATGAATTCAACACAAATGTTAAAACAAAAATCTACAAACCTGAAGCAACTCCATCTCCGAATCATGATACACAATGACATGAAAGTACGGGTGTCAGGTACAAAGCACGCGTGAGCCTGACCACCTCATTTCTATTCTTCAAAGGAAGGAAGGTTTTCATGTTTTTTATTATCATTCTTTGTCATTGTTTCTGATTAAGCCAAAAAATAGTTTATGAAATAATTAAGCACTGAAATAACAGATTTTCGCTGTATCAATTACAGAAGGCATTCAGAGGGGATAGGAAAACCCACCTATGTAAAAAATGCAAAATTTCTTCCCCTGTTAAGAACACGTATACAAAATGCAACAGAGAATTCAAATTCATGTGGAGAGGAGCAAAAGCCACAGAATCAAACAAAGTCATTACTATGAGTCAATTCAAAATTCACTGGACAAACATGCTCAATGCATTCAAAGAATTTTAAAGGCACACTGCAAACCATTCACTTAATGATCTACAGGCTAGAGGAAGAATTTCCCTCTTTAACAGACAACAGAAATCAATAGGTTGCCCCACCAAACGAGGACCAAACAACAATCAGGTTTTTAACAGTTCTGATAAATCAGCATGTTCTAAACATCAAAATCCAGAAATTTTAAACATTCATTCACACCACAATGAAACAAGCACTTAAAAAAAAACACAAAACAATAACCCGAAGAAACTAAGCACAATTATCATGTACCTGGATCAATGGGAACTTCTTGTAACGCTGGAAGAAAGAACAGGCTATAGCCTTTTACTTAAAAAATAGAACTACATTTAAAGATAATTGCTAAAACACATTTCATCATTCATGTTGCCTTGAAAAATCTGAGGCACTCGTATCTGATCAGAAAAGCAATTCTGAGTAATAGTATGTTACAATTCAGTGCCAGTTTGCTTTAGTAGAAAAAAGAAAAGCTACTGTTTCTCATCCTGCACAAAGAGTAAAGAACCTTCCTGCCTCTATCTCCTCCTATTTTCTAAGCTCATTCTCCCCAACCCTTCTGAAACAAGTATGAGAAACTTTTATACCCACCAATATGCCAAATGACAAAAGAGTATCAATTTATTTGTATAAATATATGCCTACACCTTTTACTGGAAGAGAAAGGTATCAGAAGGCTATATGGAACTTATTTCTACCTTCCTGAAATCACACACACACACACACACACACACATACACACACGTTCACAGAGACACAGACATGTACACACTGAATTACTGGGCAATTCACAAGCTGAGGACTTCCAATTTATAGAAGATAACTTTGTAGTTAGTTTAAAATACAAAACTGTCAGCTTTTGAAAGCCTTCATCATCTGCTAAATCATCCAAATATCAACGAGACCCAATTAGCCTTCTCTGTAAAATATAATTTCCCATGATGGCAAAACAGACCCTAAGTAGTGGATCCAAGACTCGTGTTTATCACTACCTATGATCGTTTTTAAACACATAAACAGATTCAGAAATTATGTCCCAACAACATTTATTCTTATTGAATTAGCATATGTATTCAATTGTCTATACAGAAAATAGGCCCATGATGGGGTTTAAGAGCTATTTTGTGTATTGAAATATTTATTTTTAAGTTCAGACAAGGAGGGTCTGTATTACTCAGTTGTAGAACACCTGCTTAGCATGCACAATGTGCTGGCTTCAGTCCCCAGTTCCTTCATAAAAATAAATAAAAATAAGTGCTTATTTAAAAATAAGAATAAATTTATAAAAAGAGTAAATGCAGACTAAAAACCCCTGCAATCTAGGAGCCATAATTTTAATAAAAAACAAGAGTTTCTATCAAATATTCACTATATGACAATCACAGAGACAACCACAAATCGCCCCTGACAACCATCACGTGTGATTCTCAGCAACCCTACTAAGTAGACACCGAAGAGAAACCCAGCATTGCGGATGAAGAAACGGAGCTCGGAGGAGCCGGGGACGCTGACTGTCCTGCTCCCCGTGACACCACGTCAGCCCAGGATGAGCGCTGACAGAGCTGCACTGAGGGGACACCCAGCTGCACGGAACCTTGGTGCACTGGGGAGTCCCAGAAAACACTCAAAACTGTTCAGTGAAGAACCAGCTCAAATATATTACATTGTGCCACATCCTTTAAACAGGGAACATGACTGATACCTTTTTGATGCCTCCGTGTCCTTTCTGCCATTATCAATTATTTGCCCTCTCAGCATGCCCAGTCATGAATTGGACCCCATATGAAGTGCACTCAGATGGCAGAGCTTTTAAAGCTGTTTTATGAAGTTTGTAAGACTCTGTCTATGCCTCACACAGGCGGTCATCCATCACTACTCACCGGTGTGGATGTACCACATGAAATCACACCTTTCTGCTTTTTAAAATCCCTCCATGTAATCCAGACTTTTCAACAGCAAAGAAGCAGCTCAACCAGTAACAGTGGATAGCTTTTCACCAAATGGACTCGAACAGCCCATCGGAATAACTGGAAGCCCTTTTTTTCTATTAAACCCACTTCCAAGGACTTCATTATTTTCTGATTTGTGGACTTGGCCTCTGACTGGCCTACTCTGAGAGCTCCCAGCCTCACATCCGGGGGTGGGAGAGGACCCTGCTGTTCGGGAAAATAAGTGCGGAAGGCGGAAATCTTCCACCCAGGTCCACACGGGTAGAAGTGCCACAACGTGCTCAGAAAATATACCGTCAGCAACACTAGGCTCCCATGGACTGATGTCACATTAACCAAACTCATGAGAGACTGATGCAAAGAAACCAGAAATTGAATTTATTAATGTAACAGGAGATGTGAAACTACGAACCAGACTGAAATATCAGAGTTCAACTATGAGTACAGATTCTCCTCAACGGCCCAATCACGGGCAGGCAGTCACATGGCAACCATGGACAGAAGCAGAGCAGGAAGGGTTTCTAGATTAACTCAATGGACTAAATTTCTGTTATACGAACAGATCTGCTGCCCAGAAGACATTTAACGCCAATCACGGTGCACTGTCCGTGGACAGTGGCTGAGACACGACTGTGAGCACCTGTGTAACTCTCCTTTCCCTGTCCTTTCTGGGCTAAGTGATGCACAGAGGTACAGAGATCCAGGGATGCAGATACCTCTAAACACCCAAAGCCCATCCCTGGGAGCCTGGAAACCAGACAGCCAGGGTTTAAATACCAGCTCTGCCACTTACTAGCTCTGTGACCTTGGCCAACTTACTTACTCTCTCCGTGCCTCAATTTCCACATTGTAAACCTGGGATAACAATCAAATCTCCCTTACTCACTTGTTGTGAAGATTGAAGGATTCATTTCTGTAAAACGCTCAGAAAAGAATGTAGCACATTTTTGGTGCTCAACAAATGTGAATTTAATAAGAAAGTGATTTACAAGTCTCCCTACTAATCATCTTCTGTGTTTCATGGCTAGTCTGAGTCCCAAAGGAAATCCTTATTTCCCCTCTTATAAACTCTTGGAGAGCACCCTTCTCTTGCATCTCACCACCTGTTTAAACTGAGAGAAGGGATGCCTCCTCCACACTCCTCTGGTCCATGGAGAGTGCTTCCCCCTTCACACCCCTGACCCCTGGCCAACGGCTAGCACTCTTCACAATAACAGATTGAGGTGTGAGTCCGGAGAGACAAGCAGGGCATATGAAACCTTTCCTTTCCCTCCAGTGTTGGCCACCCTTGGGAAGCACCCGGGATGCTCAGCTCCATGGCAGGGCAGCCCTGTGCAGGATGGGGCAGATCATCTTAAGGGAAGGCTCGCTGTGGCCCAGAGTTACCTGGGACTGCGTGAGTCTCTAATTCTGGGACACAGTATCATGACATGCATTTTCCCACAGCCCTGAATTTCATGGAGAACGTGGCTTCATCAGTAATAAAGGAGACATTTATCGCCTGTCTGTTCTTCTGTGTCATCTCTCAGTTGGCTGCTGGAGAAAACATGTGTATAAGTATTGGGTCCACTTAAGCCCCAATATATATGAAGTACCAAAAAATTCTGTGGCTTAACGTTGGTTCAGGGCGACTGTGTAACGGTCCTGACTTTGCTGATGCTAAATTATGGGTATAGGAACTATGGAACCTCCTCAAATATCTTTCATCATAAAACCAGCTTTTCTTATTTTCCTGTTTCTTAGTAATTGCCAAAGACTGTAAAATGATGGCTTCATACAAAACAGGAGCTAAACTTTATGAGCCCTTTGACATTCCCACTGTGCTAAACAATTTACATAATTTCTAATTCTCACAATTCTGCAAAGCATATACGAGCATCCCCATCTCACAGACGAGGGAGAAACTCAGAACAAACTGACTCAGGCTCACGTGGCTCAGTGACAGCGTGTGCACGCAAACCCAAGTCAAATCACTACACCCCTTCTTCTATGTACAAAATCACCTCCCACCAAATGACACACAGCGGCTGGGTCAATACTCAGGGAACTCAGTACACTTTTCAGCTTTAAGGTGCTCAAGAGGCCGCTTCTAGCTGCTTTATAAAATCCCGGCTCACTGGTTGCTAACACTGGAATAAAAGACCGATTTTGCCATTGTTGCACAGCAAGTCTGAAATGTTCACAGCGAGATGACAGAATAAAACAAAGATATAAGCAGAATAATTTTTCCAGGTAGACAGACATAATGGACATTGTGCTATTCTGAAGCACTAAGCAAAGGAATCAAAGCAAAAAAATATTTGTTAAGCCTTCTTTTACAAACAGGAAAATTAAGAATGTATGAAGGTGCAACAGCGCCTCCTATGGCTAAAAAGACCTTCCAGGTTGCCGGGAAAGATGCAACACAAAAATTGCTTGTTGAATCAGAAACAAGAATCAGATAACTAAAAGCTTATGTAGCACATACTGCAGTTTGCTTCGGGGAAGGGAGGGGTATTCAGTATTTAATCTGACATTGCTAATACTCTTGAATATAAACAAAAGACACAGGCTCATGGAAACACATCTTAGAAGAGGAAAGAATCCAGTCCAGCCACTTCATTTTACAGGAGGGGAGACTGAGATCTGGGATCTGTCCTTCCGGCAATCAGCAGCAAAGCTCTCTCTCCTAGGCCTCATGTCATGCACTGTAGCAAAAACCAACAGATCTGTACTAGACCTCTATTCATAAAAGTCACGTCTGTATTTTTCCAACAGTAGGTAATCTAAGTATCTTGCAAAATACTTCTCAAAGAGCCAGGAAATCATACAAGTGTATTGAAATACAAAAACTTTTATTTGCACATTAAAACAGCATGAGCTTTATTCTATTAAAAAAAGTGACATGTCAAATCAATGTTTTGATATTTTAAAACCTATTAAGCATGCAGAAAAATAAATCAAAATTTCTTTAATCACAAAAGAAAGAAGCTTATTCCCTTAAAATAATCAATGTGGATTTTTCTAAACTTAATAGTTCTGGTCAGATTTCTACGAATTTAAATGTCTGAGTGGATGGTTACACGGCAACATGAATTCTGAGTTGTAACAACACACATTCTGTGTAAATAATCTTCAAGGCCGTCTGCTTAAGGTGATTTAACTAGTCCCTGTCTCACTAGAATGATACAGATTTCATTAAACCTTCATACTGCACACACACACAAAACCCTGAATCCTTGTTACTTTAAGCCATATTCATATATTCATATATATGCATATTGAATATGCATCAGAAACAAGCCACCCTCTTTAGTATTCAGAGTTGATCCTTCTAAACTATCTGTCCTTGTGACAGCATATTTTTACTAAGCAGCTCTTGGGTGCTTCGTATACAAGGCGTCTACATCTCACAGTCAAACAAGGTAAACGGCATCACTCAAATTTCACAAATGAGGAAATGTACTTAAGCCATGAAAACAACTTACATATTCATCATCAGGAAAGAAAAGAGTAAAGATTTTACTTACAATATTCACTGACAAAACTTTCCTCCATACTAAGACTACATAGAACCAATTCAGTCTTTGTAAATTTTTCTGTCAATAAGCACCACTAGAGAAAAACAAGCAACATCATTAGCAATGGTTGGACTTTCAAAGCCCACTCCTATTTTGCACTATAATCATTTTTAATATTTTGTTTTTAGTGTTTACAGAGCACTAAAATAAAAAAATATAAACTTTTTAAGCCATTGCCTGAGAATGCAACATTTGTGAAAATGTACAATTTCAATTTATGCCACTCTGTCTCACATTCTCACTGGTGTCTCTCCTTTGAAGGCTTCATCAAACTGAGACCGCTAAAATCGTTCACTTATGGACTCACAGGAGTTCGGGAAACCACTCAACACGGGGCTGATCAGAGGAGACATTGAGAAAGCATCCTGTGCAGCCTGGGTTCCAGCCCTGAGTCTGCCAGCGCCAGCTGTGTGAGATTTTGGACAAGCTGCCCCATTTCTCAATCCCTCAGCTGCAAAAAAGGAGACACTGATGCCTACCCTTAAACACCTGCTATGAGGTAAAATATGAGGAAAGCATTTTAGCCTTAGGGAGGTGTCCACTCAGAGCAAGCTTGGTCATTATGATGATGAGGATTACTTTTAATAAGTTAAGGCAGACAAAAAATTAGAAATCACCATAAAGGAGAAACATTTTATGTCAATGAGCATTTACTTTTGAAAGGATTGCAGAATGTTTTATAGAATTTTTTAATAAACCAAATTTTGTCCACTAATTATAGATTTACAGGTTCATGGACATGTCTCCAGAAAAAGAATTAGAGGCCTCTAATCTCTGAATACTAAGAAAGAAAAGTTTAAAAAAATCACGGGGGAGATTATACCTCACTTGAGAGAGTATGTGCTCAGCATGCATGAGACCCTCAGTTCAGACACCAGTAACTCCATTTAAAGACTTTTTTTTCAAGAAATGGAGAATTAAATAAAATTTGGAGGAATACAGAAGTTGTTTAGAGACTCAACTCAGATTAAAGATGGGGGAAAAATATCCATTTCTCATAGGAAATCTTGAGAACTATGTAAACCGGATCTGAGTTGTCTAATCTTTTAACATTATTCATGAATTCCTATTACCAAGTCTTAAAACTGCCTGATAACCCACAGTGGTGATACTGATCATAACAGCTGCCAACACGGATCGAGCTCCGGCTAGGACTGCTCTGTTCGGCCATCTCGGCCCTGAGGCCTCACCAGGCTTAGAGCACTAAATTTTGTCATTCATGTGTATCTCGTGTAAGTCCTCCCTTTGTGCTCCTCCCTCTCCCCTCACCAGCCCCTCTGAGGGAAGCACTGTTATCATCTTCCCCACCCGCAGATAAGGCCACTGAGGCACAGAGACTAAACCTGCTCCAGGTCACATCGGCATAAAAGGACGTCTATATTTCTGCTGTTTTACTATTGACAAAGGAATCTGAGATATCAATTCAAGGGAGACTGTTAAATAATCAAGTCTGTCAGGTCTTCACCTCAAAGAGCATATAGTATAGATTCCTGATGTAGGATGAGGCTGCCGCCACAAACTGACTCAGCTTGAAATTAATATCCAAGATGAAGCAGCGGATTCACGTAAATATTCACGATTGTCAACTCCGCTCACGGGTCTGGGCCCTTCACTGCCTGAACGGGGGTGAAATCCCCACCCCTGTCAGGGATGGAAGCGCGGCTCTTCCCAGTGTCACCCAGGCTTCACGGGCTGTTTCCCCCCACAGGCTCTCCTCAACGATTAAAAATCTCTCAAGATTTTTACACCATGCAAAACTCAAAGACATTTCTGCAGATAGAGCACTTCCTCAGGCTTAAAAATTTTTTGCTTACACTCAGCAAGGGGGAAAATAACACATGACTCTGCAAAGTCTCTGAGCCTCAACACTCACAGGAGTAGAATGGCCTCAGCACAAGATGACTCTTCACGGATGAGAACAAAATAAACCCGCCCCCAACCACAGGCACTCCCAGAGACAGCGCTCAGCAGTCTTCTGCACACTCACGGTTGTGCAGCCCTCACCACCATCTATTTCCAGAACACTTCATCACCCCAGAAGAACACCCCTGTCACTAGCAGTCACTCCCCAACCCCCCTCCACCCATCCCCTTGCAACCATCACCTGCTCCCTGCCTCTGCATGTGCCTATTCTGAGCATTTCAGATCACTGAAGTCAACAATATGTGGCCGTTTGTGTCTGCTTCCTTTCACTTAACGTGCTGTTATGAAGGCTCGTCCATGTTGAAGTGGTATCAGCATCTCTCTCTTTTTTTTTTTTTTGAAAGTGTTAAAGTTTATTAGAAGGTGGTAAGTACTATCAAAAAGAGTAGAGAGGAGCATAAGTGATTGGGTTTCAAAGGGAAAAGGAAGGGTTGAGCAGTCAGGGTGGACTTCCCAGAGCAGGTGGCTTTTTCATATTCCCCTTTATTTATTTTTTCTTTTTTATTCACTCTTACGTTTGAATAATGTTCCACTACATGGAGATACTACATTCTGTTCATCCATTCAGCAGCTTTGTACGGACGAGGTCCAGAAGAATGAGTGTAAGAGGTGACTAGGCAGGGATGGCATTAAACAAAGGGCAAGATGTGCTTTGAAAAAAAAAAAAGCCAACAAACAGAGGCACAAGGAAATTCAGCGTGTTTCTGAGAAAGTGCATGCTTGCTTCAGCATGACTGCCGTGCAGGGCTGGGTGGGGGGATTGACAGGAGACACAATGAGGGAGTCACCTGAGAATATTCCCCATGCAAGCAGCTCAGCCATTTCTCCTCCTTCATCCTGTATTTTAGAGCCATTTTTGATAGGTTTTCTATTTCAAGTAACAGTACTTTTTACACATCTGATCATTTGCATCAGATCACCTTACCTCCAAGCCACAGAAAGTCATTCACTGACTGGAGCAGCTCCAAGACATAACGGTGATGGACCAGGGAGTCCTGCAGCATCCCGGCCTGCAGGCACAAACCCCCACATGTTCCATGGTGATGTCCGGAAAGTAAAATGCATGGAAATATCTAACTGCTTGTGCACGATATCTGCCCCCAAATTGCCCCAAAATCATGCTGGCAAAGCACTACTGAGCCCTCTCACTACAAAAAAAAAAAAAAAAAAAAAAAAAAAAAAAAAGATAGAGAGAGAGAGAACAGAAAAGAAAAGAATAAAGCTAAGTAGGCAAATTTAGGGTTTTCCATTGAAAACCAGCAAGCATCACTGCCAGTATCTCAGCTGGAATGGTCCTGTCTTCAAAAACCACTGCGCAGTTACGTTGCAAACGTGATAGACATATATGTATTCCACGTAGATGATATTACAGTAGGATTTTTTTTTCGAAATTTCCAGTTGCAACATTAACACAAGAGAGTTTATATTTCAGCTTTAAAAAAATCAGTTATCTTCCACTTTCTTAATTTTGAACCTATTATTATTTTATAAAGGGTGCTATGCTGCAAATTATAAACCAACTGTTTGGCTTCTGCCAACAAGAACTTTATGACTTCAGTATTTCAGAGCAAGATTTAATGATGCTTTGAGAAGTGGGGCCTGGGGCGCTCACTAACAGCTCTTTAAATACTGACAAGGATGTGCTATTTAAGTAATGCAAAGGCTCTAACTCTACATTAACTCAGAATCCAAAGAAACTACACCAAAGCCTTACTTTATCATTTTTAAATTTTGCTATTCTTTTGAATATTAAATTTCTTAAAAGATAAGATTTTTTTTTTGAGAAAGACAGCAGCTGTATTAAATTTCCTCTCACCAAGAAAGCAATCTTTATCAAGAATAAATACCCCTATGGAAATCCAAAAGACGGGACGTTTCTAGCTAAGTGAACATGCAGATCTCAACACAAGCCTAAATCCTATCAGATCTCACTCGAACGAGCTCAACAAAGTCCTGGACTACCCTGAAACTTAGCTCTTCTGTTCCAAATGTTGGCTGAGCTAAGATCATCACACAAGGCAGGGAAGAAAAGTCCACCTGGCTGCATCCGTTTTCTTCCAGCCACAAGGTGCCGCTAGGTGGTCACAGTTAATAAGCCCTCCCCATGAGGAAATCCGGCATCCACACTGCCCCTGCCGTCCCCAAGCAGCCCCGACGCCCCTCTCCTACTGGTGGCCCCCCAGCCTGTCAATGGTCTTCTAATGACCCTCCCAGTTGCTGGCACTCTCCCCCTCTTCCCCGCTTCACACACACACACACACACACACACACACACACACAGCCAGGACAGCCTTCCCAAAGCACAAATTTGATTACATCACCCCCACTTCAAACCCTTCAGAGGCTCCCTGGTAGAGTTCTAGCCCCACCCCCGACCCTGCTCGCCCACCTTCACCACAGTACCCAGGTCCACAATGACCTCAGGTGCCCCCTGACCTGCTGCTACTTCCCACTTGCCTCCAGGCTCATTTTGACGGTTTGTCAAGGAAGCCTTCCTTCCCTCGAACCTCTGCCCTTTGGGTTAGGTGCCCCTGCTGTGTTCCTAGAACATTCTACGCTAAGACAACTTCTGACACTGCTAAGCTCTCAAGAAGCAATACATTTTTCTTACTACTGTGAGTCCACCCTCTCTCCCCTGGACACTCAGAATTGCATGTGTTATGGATAAATGAATGAAGGGGTGGGTCTCAAAGGGACGGGCAGAGTTGCTCTCGCCCACCCCGACCCCTTCTTTCTGTAGAACATCAGAAACAAAACCAGGAGTACCTCTCCTGAGGGTCACTTTCTGCTGACACACTTCACTGCCTCTTCTGTGTCAGTTCTAGTAAAAAAGCAAGCTCCTCCAAAACCCTCCATCCCTAGGCCCACTCCAGGGTCCTCCCAAGCAGGGGCACCCTCCACCCTGGACCACACAGTGCACTCTCACCGAGTCCCCACCCCACAAGCCTCCAGGCCTCTACCCGGGCTGCTCCTGCCACCTGAGTCACCCTCTTGATTCCTTCTCTTGGCTGACTCTTACTCTGTCCTCATAACTGAATGTAGAGCCCATTTCTTCAAGGAAGCCCTCTCTGATGATGTCCTTTAGCTCTTGGCTGGGCTCCCTCTACAGCAGGACTGCTTGGCGACCAACTGGTGTTTGTCCACCTGCTCCTCGGAGACCATGACATCTTGGAGGCCACGTGGGAAAAAGGAGTGAGATGACAAGAGGGGTGGGAAGAGCAAAAAGCAAAATCACAGCCCAAGTCCCAGATTCAAGGATTCTGTCTCAGAAGAAAAGAATAAAATATTTCATACGTATGTCATTTGGCTATGAGTTTTGTGGCTCATGGAAAGCAAGAGGTTGGTGTTCTAGTCTAAAATCCAAGTTACATGCAAAGAAATGTACATATTCATATCCAAAGGAAACCAGAGCTGCTCAACAACAGTTTGCAGTTAAAATCAAAGGAACTTTGATAAAGGCAATCTCTCTCTCTCTCTCTCTCTCTCTCTCTCTCTCTCTCTCTCTCTTTTTTTTTTTTTGTATCATATAGTTGTAGAAGTATTTGTGTAACTAAGTGATGGCTACAGCCTATGATTCTGCACTGGAGTGTTTGGGGCTGAGGAAGCTCAGATTACATGCACTGTGTAAATACAATCACACCAACACACTGACAGGCGCCCTAGTGGCTAAGCTGAAGTTCCAAAGCAGACAACCTTACTTTGCAAGACATCTCTCATTAGAAATTAAGGAATGCAATATTCTGTATTCAATTACATACGTTATATGGGCCATTAAGCGATAGTGCATCTTGTCTAATGAAACCCCAAAATAAATTGTTAACGTCGATTTTCTCCATCTGACCCTTCTTTGCTAACTTTGGATATCAAACCCTCACTCCATACGGAAAGCTCAGATCTACGCTGCAGCAGGTTACATCCCGTGGAAGAAAGCCTATCAAGGGAGAACTGGAGAGTTTCCCTTCAGAAGCTGCTAAGTCTGGTTTTGCACCTGTACGTCATTTGCAACCACGTCAGCGTCAAAGGAGTAAGACCTTACCTCTGTGGGGCGAAAAGCACTGCGGTGCTTCTGAACCATCAAAGAACACTGAGCTTTGTGAAACAGTCCTGAGGCACTTAAATCGTACTTTTTGTGAAAGGCTCCAAAACTGACCCAATTCACCAATCCAGGTACAACAGGGAGGTACCGGAATTAGTAGATAGAACATGCCCTTGAAGTCTGACAAGGCCCTGCTTGAATCCTGCTACAGCATTGACTAGCCGCTAAACGGACCAATCCCTTAACCCCTCTGAGAAGGCTTCCCAATCTGCAAAAGGGGGCTGCCACCGCCCACCTGGGAGACATGGATGTGAATGCAACACGCAAGTAGTGCGGCCGACTGGTACCTGACACGAGGCCTGGCTAGTTTCCCTCCGCTGCCCTTCTCCCCCTTTAAACTTGCATTGTTCCCCCTGGTAAGGGTCAAGCCCCCGGACCAGACTGCCCGATTCTTCTGTGTATCCCCGGATACATGCCTTACATTTAGGAGGCCAGAAAAAGAACTATCTCCTCCAACGTCACTATCAATATTCTTAAGAGTCTGGGTTTTTTAACTCTATTTTGCAGGGAGACTATTCCAGAACTGTCCAACCACCATTCTCCACTTTGGCTCCTCTCCCAGCGCCCGTCCCTTCTCACCTCAAATCTTCTGTCTGCTGGCCTTTTGTTCGTGGGAAAGAGAGTCCGCTAGGGTGGAGACTCCCTAGGCCTCTGTCCCTCCCTCACAGGTGAGTGTGACTACCTTCTCCCCACTCCCCACTCCGACTCCAGCTTCCGAGGAGGTTCCTCTCCCGGACCATGCAGCCTCTGCATCATCCCAAGACGCGCACGCGTGGCCACAACCCTCCCTTCAGATTTCTTCCTGGGTGGCCCTGCCCACCCCCAGGACCCTTAAGGATAAATGCCATTGCTCTGAAAATCCCAAACGCCACTGACTGACACACCAAAGCTGCATGGTCTGGGATTTCCTCCAACCCAGGCACAGCCCTGCCCCGCCTCAGCCTCAGTCTGCACCTCTCGAGATGAGCTCATCCACCTGCACGGCTGTGAACACCAGCTAAGAATGATGACTCCCAACGTGTATCTGTGGTCCGGCTCCTTCACATGAGCCCCAGGGCCATAGACCCGAGTGCCTCTTTGAAGTCCTAACTTGGATGAAAAATGGAATCTTAAAAATGCCTCATGTCCACCATTTACTCTAGAGTTCGATTCCTGGCAGGTACCTCCCAGGCTCCCGATTTTAGTAACAGACCCAGAACCCACCTAGGTGTTTGAGGTCACATTCAATTTCCCCTGTTCCTCCCCCCGGCCCTGCCCTGGAATCAGTCCTGTCATTTCTATCGTTAAGCCAGTCTCAAGTCTGGTTCTGCAAGGACCACGGATGGAACCCCACAAGCTCATAGCAAGGTACAGTGCGTCACAGTCCTCCGAAGAGAGCTCCCTGGAGGGGGAGGCATCTCCTGCCGCTGGTCATCTCAGAAGGCACTGGATTCTCACAAAGGAGGCCCAGGAGAAGGGACTCAAGGTTCTCCTGTGGTCTGAACTTTGAAGGGCCCGAGGTTTGGGGCAGTTCCTAGTTAGCAGACACACCTGCCAGTGAGCAGATGAGGATGGGGGAACCCAGGCAAGGCTGTTCTCACTCCGACCCCTGGGCTATCGGGAGCCACGGGAAAGGCCTGTGTCCAAGGCACAGCCCAGCCTTCACAGATCCCAGCCTGCATTTGCCAACCCAGATTGCCTAGACACCTACTTGCTACTCTTCCTTCTGTTCTGTTCCCCCCCAGAATGTGATGGACTCTTTCAGAAAGTCTGGCCTGTCTCAAGCGAGACCAAGTCAGTGAAGGATGAAGTGTCCACAATTGGACCAGGGCATGAAAGGAGAAACAAGGTCTCATGGCCAGCATGACGGTGGTGGCCAAACCCTTTCCCCGGGTGAGATGAACCAGGGTGTGGTTGAGAATGCAAGGTCACTTCACGGCTGACTGGGGTGTTGGAGACTCACTACCGCAAACTAACGACACGGCCGTCAGTGGTGGACGTCAGCTGCAACAGACACGGAGTCAGCTATTTACTGCCAACATGGGTTAATAGTAAAGGCTGGTACAGGGAGGCCTGCATGGCTGCTGAGGCAAACCACAGACCCGACTCTGAATGCCCACTGGCTGGAGCAGAGAGGAAGCTACGGTCCCCTTTAGCGGTCCCTGTGTCCACCAGATCCAAGTGAGCCAGCTACTTAGGAGAAGGCCATGTTGTTCTGATACTCAGAAAAACCAGCCTCGTAAAGGGAAAATAAGAGTGGCATGGAGTTTAGACCCGCTCCTGCCTCTCTATGAAGGCAAAGTAAAGTAAATGGCACGGGGAAGGTGAATGCAAAAACAAAAAACAAAAAAAACATAAAACCGGTGACTGCTTCCTCCAACAGCATCCCCTGCAGCTGCTCATCTCCGAGCCTGCCACTTTCTCACCAGTGACCACCGGCCAGGAATCTCCGTCACGCACGTCACACAGCGACAGCCTGGAACCGCGTGCCAAACACGTTTGTGTGAAAGACAGAATCAAGGAAGATGCTGCAGATTTTGACTTTCCAAGTTTAAATACTCCATGAAAAAAATCCCTCAGCAGCCGCCTAAATCAATTCGCATCTCACTTCTTCAAAACAATCAAACAAATTTAATAAGTGCGCATTTGTCACCAAACATAAGGAGGACCAAACTGGTTCCTCAAAGCAAGGATTTTAACAGGTATCAAACCCCAGTGGGTGATGTGCTAACAAAGCAAACATTCCAAAAAACTAGAAAATAAAAAGATGACTAGGATAATATATGGATCAAGGCAACTGTTAAGGTTTTTGCTTTTTAAAGCGATGGGGACAGCACGGAGGACAATCTGGCTATTTCCAATGCAGGGTGTGCACAGTCCACTTTTCAGACGCAACAACATGCTCACAGGGCGGTACAAGATAGAAAGGGAAATAGAAAAAGGAAAAGAGGAACAGCGAAAATTAGAAACACATGAGAACAAAAATAACTGACAGCAATTACAAGAATTTAGGTGAGTTTGGTGAGGACAGGGACGAGGGGACGGTGAGACCCACCCTCACCTATTGTTCCAGGGAAGGCAGGGGCCTGAGGCGAGCGGCGCTGCCTGGGGACCCCAACGTGGTCAGCGCCCCAAACCTAAACTTCACCTAGATGCGTGTAGACAGCTTTTGAGCTACAAAATGTGGTCGCATTTCAAGCTGGACAATTTTACTCACTCCCACCAAGAGTAACAGGAGAGAATTAGGCTCTGTTCCTGCACGAAAGCATTGTTTAAAAAAAGTAACGACTGAGGAATAGTAAAAGCAACAATGGAGTAAAAGTGACTGGAGGAGAGCGTACTTGACCCGAGCTCACTGGCCGCGTTATCTCACTGACGTTCAGATGCTGGCTGAGCCCTTACGGTACCAAAACAGACAGACCCACCAGGAGGGAGGTTTAATGCGCTGCTGTATTTTGATGCCGAGAGCCATGCCTGGTAAACGAGGTTCTGGGTAAACAATGGTGACAGTGTCAACCACTATGGGCTAAGCACACAACCAGCTACTCCGCCAAATCCCAAGGACACACTTCAAAAAGCAAAAACAAGCTGGCATTCTCTGGTGGGTCTGCAGACTCAGAGCCAAGCAGTTGCTGAGCAAACATATCACAAGTGATTCCTGTGACAAAAGAGGAGGCACTGGCCAGGGGGCTGGGGCAGGGCTCCAGGCTTCCACTGCTCACCCACCATTCTGTCCAGGGGGATAATGTGGTCCCTGCTTACGTTGCACCGATGCACCTACATTCACTGACGCCTGGGGACTGAGCAGGAGGTGACAGGTGACGGGAATGGAGCCAGCCTGGGAGTGGCACGGTGCTGGCATCTGTGCCCTCGGCTTTGCCCAGACCACTACATCTGCCAGCTCATCTACAAGAAGCAGAAGGGGAGAAAGCCATGTAGATCACAGGGCCCTGCGAGGACAAGTACAGGTCATGGCCACGATATGCCTCGCCCCTTCCTTAAGCCATAGAGGTATGTCCGGGGAGGAAGTGAAAATTCATCCAGAGCCCGCCAGGCACCACAAGCAGGTGGGACTCGGGTCCCCTGTGCCTGTCACTCACAGGACTGGTCTGGACTATCTTTTTATCAATTCTCTGGCATCTTCTCCTCCAACTTACCAACAACCAGAAAGTAGAATCTGATTTTAGACTCACAGAGAATCGCAGAACACCTCCTCCACTTCGGGCCCGGCAGCACGTGCCAGGTCCTCCGACCGTCACCTGTGGGACCGCCATGAGCCCTCTCCAGAGTCAAGGCCCGAGGCCGTAGGCCGGGGGGACACAGATTCCCACAATCTCCCCAGCAAATGGGGACCACCTCTCGGCAAAGGCATCTCACCCTCTTCTTCTCGAGGGATATCTCAATAGATACACAGGGAAACAGAGCAGAAGGTGGGGGGGTAGGCAGCCCAGAAGAACTCGTCTGCACTTCCAAGGCAAAGTGGGTCCGTTGACCTAATCACAGGGACAAAGTGAGGACGAATCTTTCCCTGCTGTGCCCCATACTCCGTGACATGCCTTTCCCTGCGTAAGGAGTTCATTTGGAAGCCCCTGGCAGTGTTTCCGTTGTCCTCAATTGGCATGGTGGTTGTCAGGCAGGGAGAGAGGGCCTGAGCCGTGCAGGTGCTGGACCTGGGAAGCAGGAGACACTGGCTCCACCCCCAGCTCAACCAGCGCCTCATTCTGCATCTCAGGATTCAGCATGACATCTATAAGCACAGGGATGAGACTGTCCCAGGAGAGGCTGTCCAACAGGAATGAAATGTGAGCCATGTAAAGAAAGTTTCCCAGTTGCCACATTTAAAGAGGTAACCCCCCCAAAAAAAACCCCTAGAAACTGATTTTAAGAACATATCTTACTTATTCTACTGTATGTAAAATACTATCATTTTGACATGTAATCAATAAAGAAAGTAACAACATAGTTTACATTCTATTTACTAGACAAGTCTCAGCGTCTGATGTGCATTTGACCTAGAGCACATCTCAGCTCAGAGCAGCCTCCTCCCCAGCTCTCCTAGCATCAGTGGCTTTGGCTAATCTATTGGACAGCAACTCCAGGGGTCACACCAGGGTAATTGGCTGAAAAGCGGGAGTAAGTGTCCATAATAACCCTAAAAGAATCTCTCCGAAACAAAGGCGGATTCACTTTTAAACGTCTGAAAACCGGCGGGTTGCTCCTCCCTCACGCCTTGGCTACAAGACAGCCCTCCTCCTTGCTGATCCCTTTCTGGATGTAGGGAAGCAACCCTTCACATAGCCAGGGTGGCCGGGCATCCAGGTAGACTTTCCTGTTCTCTGTGTCCAGTCCCACGAAGTCCTCATTCTCAAACAGGATGTAGAGCAGGAGGATCTTGTCCCCAGACTTGTCGGATGCAACGTCCAGCCACTTGGACTTGAGCATGATGAAGAGAGACTCAGTGAAGTCCTCGATCCTCTTCTCCACCACCCTGCAGTCCTCGTAAATTGACGGCCACGTTCATGCGCGGCTGCTCGGCCACCTCCCCATGCAGCACAAAGACAAAGAGCCGAGAGTCATAGAGCGTGGTGCCATACAGCTCCTCTGCACGTGGAGCTTCTCGAAGGTCTTGGCCAAGAGGCAGTCGGTAATGGTGACAAGGCCCACGACCTTGTGGTGGGTCTGGAAGTCGCTCCACCCATTCTCGGGCGCATAGTGGTGACTTTAGTGGATACAGAGTGCCCACTGCGAGCCGCACGGGCTGATCTGCCTCACCAAGGAGATTCGCTTATAGATGCATAACAAATTCTGCTCTGAGATGATCCCCACAGGTTGGACCACCACGGGGAGAGTCTGGTGGTCCTCAGCACACTGCACGTAGTCAGGGATGTTCATGTTGCAGGCCCTGACGAGAGGGAAGAGGAGACCGAGGTACATACTGTGCTGCGGGCTGCGGGCCTCACTGGGTTGCGGTGACCTGGTGTGTACCAGTCAGAAGGCAGGGGAAGCCCAAGCAAAGCCGGGGGTACAGTTTGTCCTCAGCGTCTGCACATGGCTACCGCAGCTCAGATCACATTACGCAGCTTTTGGTCTAGGCCTCCGCCCTCTGCAGAAAAGGGTCATTTCTTGTTTTCTGTTTCCAAGCACCTAGCCAGGCCCTGATGCAAAGTCAGTGCTCAAAACTGCTGAATAAAGGAATGAATAAAGGAACTGCTTCCACACCCCTCAGCAGGATATAATGCAAAGAAACACAGTAGGATCAAAAGTCCTGGATTTCAACTCCAATTTATTTGAACTCCTAAGCTGCAGAATACTTGATAAGAAAACTTGCTTTGGGGAGGAGGGTACAGTTCAGTGGTAGAGCAAATGCTTAGCATGTATGAGGTCCTGGGTTGAATCCTCAGTACCTCATTTAAAAAAAAAAATGAAACAAATAAATAAACCTATTTACCCCCCTCAAAAAATATTTTTTGAATTCCAAATTCAAGAAAAAAAAAAAAAAACACCTTGCAATTGACACAACATTGTAAACATGAGTATACTTCAATTAAAAAAAAAATCCTTGCCTTACAAGAATATATCTGGATTATGGAAGTTTACAAGTGTAAAATGCCTAGGGTACCACCTGCATAAGAAGAAGGAACTGTACAAATTTACTATCCCTCATTTATGAGCTATATTTCCTTTGGGCGGTTTATAACATCTCAGAGCTAATTTTCTCAGATTAAAAAAAAAGAAGGAAACATTACCGGATTCTCCATACTGCTGAAGAATCAGATAAACCTATGATAGCATCTGACCCACAGAGTTTACTCAATAAATGCTTGTTGAATGAATGAACAAGCAAAGTGAATGCTGCTCCCTGCCACAGAGCATCATGATGGTACTGCCTGGAAATCCCAAGCCCACGTTTCACCCGACTCTACACTAACCATGTGTGACCTGGGCAGGCCTGTGTGCTCCTCTTAACCCCAGTTTAATCATGAATAGAAATGAGGGCAATAACACAAACCTCAAAGGGTTAGTGAGTCATTACTGAATTGTATCCCAACTTTGCAAGATGGAACCTTTAAAGAAACTTGGGCAAAAAGTCCGTAGGCCCTCTCCATATTATCTCTTACAACTACATGGGAATCTACATTATATCTCAAAATAAAAATTCTAATTTATTAAAGAGGCTATTGAGGTTAAATGAGCTCACTGTCTCAAATAAGGAACACACAGTACAAATAGGTCAATGCCCAGCCCATGAGATACACTCAGTAAACATTCCCACTGAGCCCACTGGTCCCTCAAACTTCAGAGCACGATGATGTGTCCTCATGGCCAGAGGCCCCTGCACCTGAAACTAACAAAGCTAATGGTCCCCACTTTCAAGAGCCCCTGCCACCACCGTAGGTCTAATTTTGTACTTGTAATTTTTTTCTATTTATTAAATAGAAAAACGTAATTGCATAGCCTTCAGGTCACCAAAAGCAGACTACAGAGATCATGATGGCAGCCCTTCTTCATGAAACAATAAAATGAAAAGCCATTTCCACAAGATCTCTGTGTAAATCTACTAGGGAACTTCATCCTGGACTGAGAGGAAGAGGACTGGGGAGGAGGGGGCAATCTGCGGCACACAGAACCATGGGCCACCTGTCCCACGATGGACTTTAGACCCAACACTCACCCTCAAGGCACTTCAAAATAGACACAGACAGAGTGCTGTGGACAAGATTTTTTTTTTTTTTTAAAATCCCTGATTCTCTCGCAGGTTTTGTTTCTACCGAGAAACAAATGTCTTATGTGTATAATGTTTCACAAAAGACTTAAACTATTATCACCCCAACTTGACGCATTAAGAAACTGAGGGAGAGAGGTTTATCACATTGTGCAAGATTAGAGAGAGGCAAAAAAAAAAAAAAAGATTAGACTGAGGCCACGTCAGACACTGTATTTAAACCCAAGCCCCTGTTCCAGTGCTCACACTAGAAAGTGGGATATACTGCCCCTTTCCTGCCCTCTCCCTGCAATAAATGTCTGAAGAGTCTTTTCTGTGCCACCTGGAATCACAATCACTTCAATTTTCCACAAAGAGCTATGTCATTCCTTGGAGGATGTGTCAAAATCTGTATGTTGAATGGGAGGAGAGATTTGTATATTCGGTTTCTCAAAGGAAACATGGCTTAAAAGAAACTGAAAAGCAATTTTCTAGTCTAAGTCTTCATTGTGCAGAGAAGGAAACGGAGGCTCAGAAGAGATGAGGAAAGGGTCTTATTAACAAATATTGCCTCAGCGCAGCACCAAGCCAGCCTTGGGCACTTCTGGGGGAGGATCTGGAAGGCCCAGGAGAATGAGTCTTAGAAAACGGAAAGAGAAGAAGCATACGAGGCCCCGTCTCTACACCACCATACCATGAAGTTCCACCAAATTACCCAGTATGGGTGCAGCCAACATTAAGGTGGGCTAAACAGGTTATGGAAACCTGGAAGTCTCAACCATAGTGGAAATTCCAACGTTTACTATGTTTTTTTTCCCAGTTCAAGCATCAGCTCAGTGGGCACTCTGTACCAGGCACTACATGAGGCCTGGAGTTCTCCCAAATACACAACTCTTATATCACGTGTGCAAACCACACACAGGCCCACCAGAAGGAAAATGCCCACAGATAAGGTGGAATTACTGAAACTGAAAGCAGCCAACCAGCATATATTACTAGCAAATACGGTGCTGCTAGAAATAGACTCATGGACATAGAAAGCAAACTGTGGTTAGCAGGCAGGAAAAGGGATTAACAGATACACATTAATAAATATAAAATAAATGACAAGGACCTACTATATACCACAGGGAACTATATTCAATTTCTTGTAATGAGTTGTACTAAAAACAATCTAAAACATATGTAGATACATATGCATATGTTTATAACTGAATCTCTGCTGTACATCTGAAACTAACATTCTAAATTGACTACACTTCAATAAAAAGTAATTTTAAAAAATAAGTAAAAATAAAAGCAACGCCATTTAGAAAAAATAATAGAATACTCTGATCCCCTTAGCTGTAGGTGCTAGAGAAATCTGGTTACAAACACCAAGTCCACTGGGTCACTCCAGCACTGGCTGTCACTCTTTCTGACCATCAGAGAGTTGCTTGGCTTCAGTGAGTTTATTTTCTCTTCTGTGAAAGGCTTCAGTTGCAACTAACGATGTATAGAATCTCATCATTCACAAACCCAACAATTAAAGAGGACTTCCCATGGGCCAGGCTCTGGAAATATGAAAATATAGGGTCCGAGATATATTCATGGATAGAAGAAATTTATGCCATAAAGACATTAATTCTTCTTGCTTTGATAGACAGATTCAATACAATTCTGTTTAGATTTCCTACCAGAGTTTTTATGGGTAACAAGATAATTTATGGTCAGGAACAACCAAGAAACTTCTTTAGAACCAGCACTGGGAAGGGGTGGATAGGTCATTCATTTCCACTGGTCTTTCTGAAGTGATGAAAACGTTCTGGAATATTAATGGTTGCACCACTGTGAATATGCTAAAGCTGCTGAATTGTAGCATTTAAGTGGGTGGACTTCATGGTGTGTGAACAATATCACAATAAAGATGTTAAATGAAAAAATATTTCTTGACAATTATTTTTCCCTCTATACTACTAGTCTGCCCCACAATTTAAGAAGAACAAAAAAACCAAAACAAACCAAATTTTGCCAGGAGCTCTTTAGGACTGCAAAGTCCCTGAGTCTCCAACTCCTCTGGTGGTGCTGTTCCTGTTAACACACCCTAGCTGGGCTGGGCTAGTTAGGGACTGTAACTATCTTTTCAAGAAAGACGGCCACACGTTTCACCCTGGGAGAGGGAAGGATGGAGGATGTCACAGCCTCATGCCTTCAGCTCATTTTTAACTGAAACAAGCCTTGCTTTCAACACTGTAATCCCTCTCACTATAAAAACAGTGACATCATCAAGCACCGCCATCAAAACACGTGAAAGTGTTCAAGGTACTTACCTGGGGCAGAAACACTGAGGGAGGAGACGGAAGCTCGCTCAGCACTGACGCTCCCTTTTCCCGACTCCAACAGGAGAAGCTGGGGTTCACAGCCGGAGGCTCTCAGCCCGGGGAGCAGCGCCCACACCACTGAGCTGGTCCCCAGGTAGCGGGAAAGGGAGAGGAGGGCAGCCCCGGGGTCGCGGGTCAGGGAAAGCGGTGGGGGGGACGCGGGCTGTAGCCCCGCTCGGAGGCCAGCCCCAGCCCCAGCCCCAGCCGCCCGCCCCCGTCCGGGTCCGCAGAACCCGCCCGCCCGGGACACAGCCAGCCCAGGGGCGGGGACGGGCCGGCGGCCGAGGAGAGGCAGCCCGGGAGGAGAGGACTCGCGGGCGGGAGAGGGGAAGGGGACGCCAGCCGCGGACTGAGGGGAGCCCGGCTGGGGCGAGAGGCGGCAAGTGCACACTTGGCCCTGGACAGCTGTGGCCGGGGCGCCAGGGCAGGAGCCAAAGTCCTACCGGGCGAAAGAGCTGAGAAGCCTTTGGGGCCGATCCCCGGCTCGGAGTTGCAGTTTCCAACCCTCGGTCCAGCTGGCACAGACTGCGCATGCGCAGGAGGGCCAGCGATCCTCTCTGTGTTCTGCAAGAGAAGTTGGGGAAGGGAGGGACGGAGAAGATGGGAGGAGGAGGGGAGAAGGGGAAAAGTGGAGGGAGAGACATGGACAGGAGGAGCAGAGAGAAGGCAGGGATCTGGAGTGTGGAGGAGAGTAGCAGAGATGGAGAGAAATAGTTTTAACTCTGGGGGCATCCTGAAGGAGGCAGCAGTCCTGCCTCTGCACACTTCTCTAACCCTTCAAGGCCCGCAGCTCATATTTTAACTCCCTGGCACAGCCCTCCACCCAAGGCCTCTGCAGGACCCCTACGGGGATCACACCCGTTGCCCCCAAGCGGAGCTGGGTTTCCTTTTGCTCTGGGAACCAAGCACCCGCAGGTGTTGTCGCTCAGAACTACCTTGGAAAGAGTACATATTCCCCTTTTACACGCTGGGACACAGGCAGGCAATATATCTGCCTTACCTCCACTGTCCCAGGTGTTGTGCTGGCGGGGAGCGGGAGGTACAAGGTCAGATCCCAAAAGGAGCATACTGCCTGAGTTTTGGTGCATAGTCCCCATCCTTCCTGGGTAAACCACTCCCCACACTCGGGGAACCATCAAGGGCACACAGTATGTCCCTGGGTGTGGGATAGCTGCCCTCAATTCCAGGGCCCATCTTGCTAGGAAGATAGGAGTGTTACTGAGTCCAAATTCATTCTCCTTAATGCAGGACAGGCCAGTAAGTTGGGAGACCAGGTGTTGGGGCATGAAATAGCAACTTTCTGTAGACCTAGATGGCAAACTAATGTCCTGGAAAACCATCTCCCCAAGTCAGAATTCAGGCTCCTTTCCTACGAGCTTGGTTTTTGCAATCTTCTTGATGTAGTAATTCTTTGTTGTTAGAATCCTTTGTTCTTGCAGCTATCTACCAGTGTCAGATCCCTGTAAACCTCCAACAAAACAGACGTTATTTTCTATTAGGTAACTTGTTATCTTTATATGAATGGAAAAGTGTTAAATATCCTTAAAGGTCAGAGCATTCAAAATAGGCTCTCCTGTATATTTTAGGCTCTAGGCAACATTGTTTTACAAGCAAGATGAAGCCTAGGAGACAGAGCACAGGGTTTAGTCAAAGGAACAGATCTAATATGGAGTCAGATTTGTTCTTTTCTATTACCAGGGCAGAAGACACATGAGGATTTAAATCCCTTTAAGTTAAAAATAAGTAATATTTTAAAGGAATTTACATACATAGGTCGGAATGTGCATAGCATATCTGGAAAACACACAAAGGTTTGTAAACAGTGGCATCTCCAGGGAGGGCTGAAAGAAGAGAGGATGAGGGAAAACTTCTTTCACTTGTGTATTTTTGTGCTCTGTTTGAAATTTTTTAACCACATGCATGTATTTCTTTTTCAGTTAAAAAAAATGTGTAATGGAGCAAAGGAGTAGCAAGCTCAGCAAATAAAGCAGCCATGGAATCACTGAGCCATCACTTTTGATTTCAGCCAGGAAGCATTTATTGACTCTCTCCTATGTGCCCAGTGCTGTTTTAAGACTTCTTTTATTTTTTTTCATAAAATAATAAAGTGCTATTCCTCACCCCTGCCCATGGCTGGTGGAAAACCAACTGAGTTTTTATTGAGTTGTTTTCCAAGAAGTAGAGATCAGTTATAAACAGAACACATCTTCAGGGCAAAACAGGCGGAGTGGTTTTCCAGCAGGCCAGATAGCTATGAAGGGTTTTCAACAGAGGCACACAGAGGCTGAGAGAGAAAGCCTCCAGGACCCTACAAAAAGCTGCCCAAACTGCCTTCTCCATGGCACTACTGAAATAGGAAAGAAAAAATCTGACTCCATATTAGATCTGTTCCTTTGACTTTAACCCTGTGCCCTGTTTCCTAGGCTTAGTCTTGTTGGTTCTGCACCTTTTGTAAAACAATGTTGCCTAGAGCCTGAAATATACAGGAGACCCTATTCTCAAGGCTCTGACTTTGAAGGATATTAACACTTTTCTATTCACATAAAGATAACAAGTTACAGAATAGAAAACAACATTTGTTTGTTGGAGGTTTACACGGATGTGACCCAGGTGAAGAGCTGCAAGAACAAAGGATTCTAACAACAAAGAATTCATACACCAAGTTTGCAACAACCAAGCATTCCCACTTCCCATTTTTAATATAAGAAGAGCCTGAAATCTGACTTGGGGTGATGGTTCCCCAGGACATTATTCTACCATTTCTCAGCTGGCTTTCCAAATTAAAGTCGCTATTTCTTGCCCCCAAAACCTGGTCTCCTGAGTTATTGGCCTGTAATGCACGAGCAGAACAAGCCTGGACTCGGAAACACAGACATTGAAAGTACCCATTTGGTATATTAAATGACCTGCTTCTACTCATCTTCCTGACGTTTTATTCTCTTGACCACTCCTGCTATGTTTATGAAAAACCTGTCATGTGGACACATTTCCACCTCTAGCCACTACCCTTCCAGGTAAGAACTGATGCCAAGAAGGCAATGGAAGTTGCTAGAAGGTATTACCTGGACAAAATAGAGCAGAAGTGGGTTCTGGCTGATGTTCAGGAGCAGGCTGGAACACCTGACAAGATGTTATAAGTACGGATAGACAGCTGGGCACCAAAGGAGAAGCTTCTAAACTTCCATGAGGGACTTGTTGGATAGGAAGGAAAAGTCCCAGACTATAGCTCGGATCCCACCACGAGCTTCCTGGGCGAGTCTGGGCAAGTAATTTAAAATCTCTAGGCCCGTGCTGTCCAACATGGGAGCCACCAGCAACATGCAGGATTATGAAGTTATTCTGTAGCCAGACAGAATTATAAAAAGACATTTTATTGCAAAGGCCCAGCAGGTATAATATTTAAAAACGTTATTGGTTATCTTGACCTAACGAGATATTTTTGTATGTGTAGGTTTCTGTGGTTTGTAAGGCCTGTGACTAATGATTCCGTTACAGTGAAGTATTTTGAAATTATAAGTTACTGGACACAGTACCCTCATATCACAGTTGAAAAAAACTGATCCACATAAGCAAGGTGATCTGACTTATTAGTTATGAGCAGGGGCTCTGGGGCCAGCCTGCCTGAGTATAAATTCTCACTCTGCCTCCAGGGGGTTCTGTGTGAATCTTGGACAAATTATTGTTGTTTTTGTTGTCGTTGTTATTATTTGTGCCTCTTTTTCCTTACCTTTTAAGTAGCGAGGAATATGTAGACTCTATCTCCTACTGTGTTGGCAGGATTAAATGAGTAAACGTCTGTGCTGCCCACTTCCCTGGGTTTCAGCATTCTCCAGGCAATCAGTGCCAAACTCAGAGGCATTCTCCACTGTCTTCGTCAGTCTGGGGTGCTGTAACAAATTACCGTGGGTCGGGTGGCTTAAACAACCAGCATATTCCTTATGGTTTGGAGGCTGAGACTTTCAAGGTCAATGTATCCTTGAGAGGATTGCCAGCTCGAAGATGGCTGTCTTCCCAATATATTCATATCCCAGAGAGCAGAGAGAAGCAAGCACTCTGGGGGCTTGTATAAGAACACTAATCCCATTCATGAGGGCTCTACTCTCATGACCTCATTTTATCCTACTAATCACGTCCCAAAGGCCCCACCTCCCAATACCATCACCCTGGGAGATGGGGTTTCGACATATGGATTTTGAGGGGATGCAAACATTCAGTCCACACATCGGCTAAGTCTCCCCAACATGCAGTCATCAAACCTGTAGCTAATTTCAAAGTAATATTTATGTCTCTCTGCCCATTTCCATTCCTACATCCACTATCACTGAAGCCCTGTTACATTTTATTCCTTATTTTTCTGGTAGAGATTTAATTGATTCCTCTAACTCCAATGCTCCCCTCGCTCCAGTCTGCTTAATAGCCCTGCCAGGTAGGTCTTCCTTAAAACACCTTCCACTTCACCTGGTTGTTTTTTAGTTGTAAATGTCAGAATCCTCTCCACACCCCATCCTATACCTTTAATCCGTTACACTACGGCTCACTATGTTATTTTCCTCTTACCAATGTAAGAAATTTCCATAAGCTTAAGAGCTTAAACCAGCACAGATTTATCAGCTTATGGCTGTGGAGGTCAGAGATCCAACACAGTTCTCATTGGGCTAAATTCAAGGTAGCAGCAGGGTTCCTTCCTTCTAGAGGGTCTAGAAGAGAATGTTTCCTTGTTGTTGTTGTTTTTTTCCAGTTTCCAGAGGTCACCCACCTTCCTTAGCTTGTGCCCCACGACTTCCTCCATTTTCATGGTCAGCAGCCTTTCTGAACATTGCTCTATGGCTACACCTCCCTCTGATTTTAAACTCAGCTGGGAAATGTCCTCCATTTCAAGGACCCCTGTGATTACATTCAGCCCACCTGGACAATCCAGGCTACTCGCCCTATTGTCTCATCTCAGGATCCCCTTGTCCCATCCCATTCAGGCATTATGAATGTGGCTGTGACACTCACCTTGTGTAACATTTCCTCTCATGGGCATTTTATGGTTCAAGGCACATATGAATGACTTTTTGTTTTTCTTCCTTAGCCTTTCTACATTCAGTATGTCTGGTGAGATTACATGAATCCTTTTTATTTGTCCCCCTGCACTAATCTTTAATAATGTATCATGGGTTTAAAATGCTAACTGATAGACAATTTAGAAGACAGAAATCCTCTAAGATTTTTGTCCTAAAATATCTGTCATGCATTTTGCCATGTACAGTAACATGTCACAGGTGGCTACCCTGTGGCCGGGGAGGGACATGATTCTGCCATAACACTCCCCTCATCCTCACCAATGTGCTGATCACCTAACCAAGGACCTATGCTCCCCGCTTCGCTCACTTCCTCCTCCTTTCCATTGACTACCCTGTTCCCATCGCTTCCTTCATTCAGCACATCAGGATTTCATGACCACATTCTTCTCTAAATGGAATGGGTATCTTGAATCTAATGTCTGACAACTGTTCTTACTGTATATGCACACACTGACCTGCACATAACCCCGTCCAGCTCTTTATTTTCCTAGAATCTCCCAGAGGAATCAGTTCCATGATGATGGTGATGATGATGATGATACTGACAATGATGACAGGGACCTCTCAAGGATTCTGATAAAGAGGGAATTAATAAAGGGAGGGAATCATTGCAAAATTGCCCCAGAGACAGGCTTAAAAGTAAATAACTGCTGTAGTGTTTAATGAAATTGACTAATATTTAACTATTTTTAAAACTTTATATCACTGAATTTAAAATTTTAACGGGAATTCTCATTCACCAGTAACCAAGATTCAACTCTAGGACCAAAGTCTAAGGATTTCAATCTTCTAACAAATTGTCCACTAGCCTTTTAAACACGTGATCCTTTTAAAAAGCTTAGTGCTGGGCTGAAAATAAGCAGGATTCATATAATCTCACCAGACACAGTGAATGTGGAAAGACTAAGGAAGAAAAACAAAAAGCCATTCATAACGTCTTGAACTTCACGTTGCTCACAGGAGAAAATGTTAGCCAAGGTGAGCGTCACATCAACATGACGCCTGAATGGGATGGGGAAGCTGATCTTCCTCATCAGACATTTATCCTGATTTGTTAGATGCCAACACAGTTTCCTCATTGGATTTGCTTCTAACAAGTATGGAAGAATTTACGTTCTACCAAAAGCAGTCTAAACATTTTCCCCTGCTGTCAGGTCTCTGGACTGAATGTCCCCACAAGAAGGACATGAATATGTTTCATAGGGAATTCTTCCTGAGAAACAACAGGATTTTCGAGGGAAGAACTGCAGGCCCCCCATGGAGGGCTGGAGGAGTGCTAGAGGGGGCACTGGAAAAACAGCAGGAGTGAGTTCAGATACTACCGCTCAGGTTGCCAAAGACAGCATTGCTATCTCTGAGGATATGACATTCTCCCAAAAGTTCCATGAGTGAAGGTACCTGTGAACACTAAGCAGGTTGTTAAGAAACAGCAGCACATAATTTGCGTCACAGCTCAATTACAGTATGTTTTGATATTTGGAAAATAATTAGCCCATTTTCCTTTGAAACTGCAGCAGTAGCAATAGAAATAAAAAAGGCTGAGCCGTCTTGGAGACAACAATCAATAAACAATTCTAAATCTGCAGGATTCCTTGACGATATGCAAGCAATGAGCTAGATGTGTGCTGCAGATACCTCTTACTGCAGGGCTCACTCCTGCAAAGCATAGAACTAGTTTTCTCAGCAGACAGAGGGAACCAAGTCAAGATTCCAAATCTTGAGAGATTTACTATATGGCAGGAAAGATCACACAAGTACATCCAGCCAAATATGAATAAATGTAATCAAATATTATCAAATGTGATTGGAGCACAGATGAAACAGAAATTCCTTTCACCTGGGATCTAGAGAGACTTCTTCAGAAAATGTGGCTTTGGAGATGGCCAAAGACATGGGTGGAAATTTGGCAGAACAGGATGTAAGGAATTTTAAAACTGATTCTAAAATTCATATAAAAATTCAAAGGATCCCAAATATCCAAAACAATTTTGAACAAGAAAAACAAAGTTGGAAGACTTGCACTATCTGATTTTCAGCCTTTTTTTTTTTTTTTTTAAACTACAGTAATCAGAAAGTATGGTGTTGGTGTAAAACAGGAAAATAGAATAATGGAGCAGAATAGAATGTTCAGAACTAAACCAACACTTATATAGACAATTGATTCTCAAAAAGGATGCAGTGGAGAAAGGATCTTTTCAACAAGTAGTGCTGGAAGAATTAGATAGTGATATGCAAAAAAAAAAAAAAAATGAACTTTGATCCACACCTCACAAAATATACAAAAATTAAGTCACAATGGATCATAGATCTTAATAGGAAATCTAAAACTATAAAACAGCTAGGAGAAAAAGCATAGGCTTAAGCTTTATGACCTTGGGTTTGGCAAATATTTCTTTGCTATGACACCAAAAGTATAATCTATTTTAAAAAGAAACTGATAGAGTGAACTTTATCAAAATGAAGACTCTTCAAAGCTGTTCTAAACACTGCTAAGCAAATGAAAAGACAAGCCTTAGACAGAAGCTATTTGCAGATCATATGTCTGATAAAGGTCTCTCTTTGTATCTGATCCAGAATAAAGAGGTCTCAAAACTCAATAATAATGCAAACACCTGAATGAATGAATGAGGCCAGAAAACACACTTCAGTAAAGATATCCAGATGGATAATAAGCATATGAAAAGATGCTGATTAAAGATGCCATTAGTCATTAGAGAAATGCTTTTAAAAACCACAGTGAGATACTAGTACACATACATACAAGAATGAATACGATTAGAAAGACCGACCTTACAAAGTGCTGCTAAGGAAGTAGAGCAACCAGAGCTGATACACACCACAAGGAATTTACAAGAGTACAACCATTTTGGAAAAGTCTTTTAACAGTTTCTTTAAAAAAGGTAAATACCTATCTACCATATAACCCAGATATTCCTCATGTGGTGCTTTAGAAAAGAAAAGCATATGTCCATATAAAGACTTGTAACCAAATATTCACTGCAATTTTATTTATAATAGCTCAAGTTGTAAATAACCCATGCATCCATCAAGAAGTAAATGGAGAAACAAATGATGGTCTATCCAAACACTGCTCACAACAAACTCTTCAGTAAAAACTCAGCACTAAACAATACTCTGCTATAAGAAAAATAAGCTATTAATACAGCAACACAGATGACTCTCAAAATAATTACACTGAATGAAAGAAGTCAGACAACATAGAGTAGATACTGCATTAATCCATTCATACAAGGATCTTGAAAATGCAGACCAATATGTTGTGATGGAAAGCAGATCAATGGTTTCCAGGGGAAGAGATGGGGAGGGAGGGAGGGACAACAAATGGCAGGAGAGAAGCTTTGTGGGTGATGGGTATGTTCACTCTCTTGAATGTGGTCATGGTTTCTTGGGGATATACTTATGTCAAAACGTATTAGCTGTACACTTTATACGTGTGAAAATTACTTTGCCAAGTATACCTCAAAGCTGTTTTAAGAAAAAAGGCACTTCAGTCCTGATCCACCTCAGCGCCTGATTGGAGCGACATAATCAGTCCCTCACCCTGTTTGCCTAAAAGGAAGGTAGAAAACCTCTCACGGAAAATAACATATGGATTTTTCATTTGCAATGTCTGCCATGTAATAAAGAATTTCAAGACATGCAACATGTCAAGACTATATAACGGATAATATGAGAATAAGGAACATTAGACAAAGGATGCAAACCCCCAGGTGATGTAGGCATCAGAGTTACCAATAAAGGCTATAAAATACTTTTAATATATTCAAGAAAATAAGGAAATTATGGGAGAATAGACAACAGGGTAAAGACTTTCACCAGAGAAATATACTGGAATGTATTTTTAAGAGAAATCAAACAGATAATCTAGAACTGAAGCCTTCAGCTCTGGAAACAGGTAAACAGAGCTAATTAGGATCCATTTTAAGTAAAACTTTCAGTAATGCCGGGTAAAATACAACAACAAATGTAACAGAGAGCTAACTATGGAAAGAGAAGTTCCCAGGTGTCAATACAAAGAGGACACTTAAAGCCCAGAGTGGTAATCTTGTGAGCTGATGCCACCACACCCTGGAGGGAAGGGGTTTTAATCTGCACATAAATAGAGATACAATGTCCATTTAGGAAAAAGGGTCCATACCAGATGTCGAAGACTCTTCCTTTATATCTATATAGTCAGAGACAGAGATGTAAAGTGGCAGCAGAGGTCACAGTGACACAGGGCCCTGGGCCAAGGAGTGTGAACACCTCTGCAAGCTGGGAAAGGTAGGAAGACGAATCCCTCCCTAGAGCCTCGGTGTGGAACGTAGCCTTGGCCACACGTTGGTTTAAGCCCACTGACAATGACTTTGCACTTCTGCACAAAAGAACAGTGAGATGATGAATGTGTATTGCTTTAAGCCACTGAGTCTGTGGTCCTTTGTTAGAACAGCAAAAGGAAAGAAACTCAGGAACCAACATGAACATGAACCCCAAGCTGCCTGCTGTGCTGGCAAGAAGTTCTTTGTCTCTGAACCTGGGGGAGTCTCCTGTCTTCTGGCAGCATCCACAAACTACCTCATGCTAACTTGAGAGCTTGCAGAGGGTTCAATCTTAACCCTGCACAGTTCTTGATATTTAGTTAATAAAAATGATGGTGTCATCATGGGTATTTTTCCATCTTTTAAATACCCTTCAGTCTTCTAATAAAGCTACCTCTAATTGAGAGACAGTGTAAATAGTTTTCAAACTTCATAATAAATAACTGTGGTTTTATTTGGTTACTTAAATTATGAGTAATAATATTCACATTAGTAAAATTTATTAAAATCAACATTGTTTAATGAAAATATCATTACTTTTTGCATGAACATGTATTAACTACAATAAATGTTCCATGCTTTGTTCTACGATTTACTGTTAGAGCCTTAAAGAATAATATTTTCCTCAAAAGATATTATGGCAAAGGGATTTCTTTTGGTGGAACAGTTCCTACATCAAATCTGGTGCATGGCTCAGGCCACTGGGAACCTAGAGATGATAGATATTAGGAGGCATTATAAACACAAAATGATTTTTAAAGGAATTAAACAACTGGATGTGTGAAAACAAAGAATCTGAGAATATTCTAGTGAAATAAATGTATTTTTCAGCTTAAGCAAGACACTGGGTGAATAAATCTAAAATGAAAAAACCACCCAGAGATCAGCAGTGAGTCATGCATGCAGTGTGACTGATCAAAACCAAGTTGTTTCCAAACCAGTGTGCAGGCTTGATGCCTTCATGAATCAAGTCTGTGTGGCACCAGGCCATCTCGAATACATGTTGATGAGGTATTTATAAGCCCTTCACCATCCCAGCACAAAGCCCACACATGAGCCACAAGACCATCACCTACACATCTGCAAAAGACACAGCATGGTGAATAGCACTTTTCTTGTTCAGTAGCCGGTGGCAGGGCACTGTGAGCAGACAGAGATACAGGGACACAGAGACACAGAGGCACTTCCCCTCACTCAGCTGATAACCTTCCGTGCATTCCTGGGGACAGGATTGTCATAAAATGCACCATGGATTGATCCTCCTCCTAGGAAAGGAACGGTAGGTCTGTCCTCAGGTTGGAGCAAGGGTGGCCGGAGGATCTCAGAAGAGCTGTTTCAGCACAACCAATAGAAATGTCTGCCACCGTGACCAGGAGAGACAGGTCTCCTGCCATCCCGGTAGGCACTTGGGCTCCTGACAAAAGCTGGGCTCAGTAAAGGCTTGAGTAGAAGGCACAGACCTGAGGGATGCCCCAGCAAGAGACAGGAGGTAGGGCCTGGTTTATGCTGCTCTGGGTGTATCCCAGCCTCATCCGAATGCGAAATCAGAAATTTGCAAAACAGCAGAGCTGGGATGGATCATCTACTCCAGACTCCTCACCTTACAGTTTAAAGGGTGGCAGCCCTGGGAGGCAAAGCAACGTGCTAAAGGCAGAGCGTGGAAGTGGCAGCGCCAGATGAAAAGCACCATGGCAACCCCGTTCAAGGCCGCTGACACTGAGGACGGGGCCAAGGTTTCCAACGAGGAGAATGAGACAGTGTAAATACTTTGTTCCCCCCAAAACCCCAAATGTTTACTAAGGCACAAAAACTCACCTTAACTAGCTCTCTTCTGAGGGGGCTCTCTTCTGTCTCCGTCTTTCTGTCTGTCTCCATTTCTCTCTCTCAGACACAAACACATACAATTTTGTGAAAGGGGACTTCCTGCCATACAAAGACAGACTTCACATCTTCAGAGAAACACTTGACAAAGCACATTTCCAATTCAAGTCTTTGTGTGAGGTCTGGGCAACTGGCTTATTTTCTAGAACAATCGGTGGTTCCAAAATCAGGAGATCATCTTCCCCAAAGGAAGAGTTCTGGTCCGTGTTGATGAAGCTGGGGGTGTCACATTTCATGAGCCCGTTAGGCTCCTTCTCTGGCCACCTGCTGCATCTGATGGCTTCCTGGAGCCGAACATCACTGTCAAGGGCTATGGTTGGGATACCAGCTTTGGCCTTGTCCATGCGGTCCACTTCATTGACGTAGCAGTGAAAGAGGGACCTAGATTCGTCATTGTGCTGCCAGAGAACCCCTTGGGCACCAGCGGTCTTCCAAAGTCCGACACAAAGCTGTTCAGTCTGAATCTCTTCTCGGGAGACTCCGCATTGCAATAAAGAAAACCAAAATAAAAGATCGCCCACACTCTAGCTCGGTGACCTGAAGACTTATAGTTTTTGATATCTGCTGAGAGCAAATCCCTGCACAGAGCATGCTGACAAGCACTGGAAGTGAGAGACATCACTTTCGAACACATACAATTACACCCAAGGCAAAAGTCTCGTGAGGGCCCTTGGACCATCCTGAAAAAACATCGCTCCCTGAGAATCCTCAATACTGGTGCATCGCACACCAGTGTTTCTCAGTGGGACACTCAGATCATCTTCATCAGAATTAGTTAAAGTGCTTCTTAAAATGCAGAATTCTGGGGTGCACACCCTCAGAGTCTCCAGAATTAGGGACCGGCAGTCTGTATTTTCATAGCCACCAAGATCACTAAACATGCTCAGATTTAGCACCGCGGTCTACATCGGGTCACCTGAGCATCGACAATGCTGTCTCATGGGGTGGGGGGGTGCCATATGTGTCAGTGTGCTGTCCTACCCACGTGTCTCCCCTGATTCTCAGAACTGACAGTGCAGTCCCATTGGGCAAGAAATACCACCATTTCACAATGCATACGCAGGGCGCCTGACTGACAGATACAATCAGTGCTAGGAAAGGGGACAAAACTCAGGTTCCTCATCGCTTGTTTCACTTACTGTGGGACAAATGATCAATTCAAGGGTAATAAATCAGTGTATGAGTGAATAACATGACTCTCGTTAGTCCCACGAGTGCCTGGAAGAGCGAGCCTGGGCACACTGAGAATCATAACAGCCCATCTACTTAATTGTCATCCTCCCCAGATTTATGTAAAGGTTACTTCCACCCAGGCAGTGACCCCTGAAGGGCAAGAATCATGTCTGAACACACTCTCAAATCCAGAACAGAACCTGACAACAATTAGGCTCTGGGGTCTGTGTTTAGCGAGTGTGGAATCTCAGTGATGCCAGCTCTTAGACCTTGCCTTCCCATCCCACCCCTCACGATATGGCCCTTATGACCAGCTCTCCCGGGGCTGGGGCCACGGAACCCATTTACAGGACTGGAAGAATCTGATCATATAAACCATCCCCCAGATTATCATCAAGAGTCACCTGCATTTCAGGGATCAGTAATCCCAGAAGCTTTGCAGTTCAGGCAGGTGAGGGATTTTTATATCAGCTCTGTCTTCTACTGTGACTGCCTGGGTGACATCAGACAAGGAATTCTCAAAAGCCTGAGCTTTTCCTTTCAGGAATAATCTAAATAACAAATCTCGTTGACCACTCAACAAGTGTGATGTGAAGATCAATGATTTACACAGGAGTACAACATTCACTAGGTCATGGATTTAGAATCAGAGAAAAATCATTTGAGAAAGATTGACAGAATGTAGCTTTAATGCAAATTTAAGTATTCTTACCTTTCAGTAAATCATCTTCTTCCCCAACTTATCACTTCACCCAAGTTTAAAAGATGTTTGAGAACAGGGATGAGTGTGCCAGCAATCTGGGACCCAATAACATAAAATGTCACCTAGGAAAAAGAGGGGAGTAACACATTTTTAAAAAGCATGGTGAGGATGGCGGGGCCATCCCCCAACTCCAGACTAAGAAGCTCTAAGCAATACATTTCCTGCCTGCCTGGGGCATCAGCTGATGTGAAAACCCACCCAGAAACCTCACTGTCCAGCAGCTCCTCCGTAACACAGGCTACACTTTCTCAGAATTAAGAATTGGGGCCAGTAACCACTTTGCTGAAGAATAAAGACAAAGAAGAAGAAGAGCGTTCTGCCCCTCCCCAGGGGAGAGCCCAGACCTTGGGCTGCATGCACTGAGCCTACCTCCCAGGAGAAGGATAAACTGGAGAAGGGCGTCCTGCGAAACTGGGACAGCAAATGTTGAGATGGGAACAAATTGACCGGCTGGCCAGGGACAGCCCCCTCCGTCGCTGCCTTGGCGGCTGCCTCCGCCCCCTCAGCACATCCTGCCCACTTCCGGTGGTTAAGCTGTCAGGGAAACAGTGCTTTGCGACCTGGGGCAACAGAGGCTGCCCCCAGGCCAAGCTGCGGGGGAAATGGGATCTAAACCACCAGCTCCCAAGCGGCAAGCTCCATACCCCCGCCAACAACCCGCCGCCCCCGCAGCCTACAGCACCCCCGGGGCAATATGTCCTGGAGAAGGGTGACCCAGGAATGAGGGGCAGCAGAGGCCACCCCCACGTCAGGCCTCCAGAGAGATGGGAGCTTATCCTCCAGCCCGCCAGGGGCAGACCCCCCTCCTCTCCAACCCTTGATGTCACCGCGCCCACCTCCCAGGAGCAACCTGACCGGGTGTGGGGTTTCAGGCTAATCTTGGGCGGGAGAGGCCGTCCCCAGGCCAGGTCAGGGGAGAGGAGAAGTGGCCCCATTAGGCGGGGCAGCCGGCCGTCGCAGCTGCCTCTGCCCCTCGACAGCATCGCGCCCGCCTCCCAGGAGCAAGCTGACCTGGAGACGGGCATCCGGCTTCTTGGGCAGCAGAGTACGCCCCCAGCTTTGGCCGTGGGGAAGAGGAGAGCAAATTGACAGGCTCCGCGCTGCAGGTCCTCTACGCCTGCCGTCGCCTCCCCCACACTTTAAAGGCACTTCCCAGGGCGCCCCTCCCCCAGCAGGCTAAATGGGACAGGTGTGTCTGGTGATCTGAGGCAGGAGAGGCCACTCCCACACCAGGCCATCGGGGAGACGGGAGCCAATCCACCAGCTCCCCAAGGCAGCCCCCTACCCCCACAGCAGCCACCGCTCCTGCCCCCTTACCTCACGGTGGCCGCCTCTAGGGAGCAGGCTGACCTGGAGATGGACGTCCGGCGAACTAGGGACAACAGGGACCGCCCCCAGGGCAAACCACGGGGAGAAATGGGAGCAAATGGACCGGCTCCATGGGAAAACCTGCCGCTGCTGCCACCACCCCCAACGTAACACGCCCGCCTCCTGGGGCCAGGCTGACTAGGATACACGTGTCTCTTAACCCAGAGCAAGAGACACCGCCCCCAGGACAAGCCGCGGGGAAGATGGGAGCAAATGTGCCCGCTCCCCCGCTGCAGGCCCCCGACCCCCGCCACCCGTGCACCCTGACTACCCTGCCTCCCGCCCCCAGCAGGCAAAGTGGGAAAGGGTTGTCCCAGGACCTGGCGCAGCAGAGGCCGCCTGCAGGCCACGCGGCACAGACATGGGAGCTAATCCTCAAGCTCCCCCGGGGCAGCCTCCCTATCCCCGCAGCCACCACCTTCCCAGCCCCCTGACTGCACCGCACCCATCTCCCAGGAGCAAGCTCACCTGGAGTCGGACCTCAGGCAAATCTCTGGCGGCAGAGGTCGCCCCCAGGCCAGGCCGCGGGGGAGAGAAGAAATGGAGCAGCTCCCTGGAACGGACCCCAACCCCCAGCCGCCGCCGCCGCCGCCGCCGCCGCCTCCCAGGACCAAGCTCACCTGGAGACCGGCGTCCCGCCTCTACGGCAGCAGAAGCCGCCCCTGGCTCCGCCGCGGGGGAGAGCGGAGCGAATTGACCTGCTTCCGTGCGGCAGCCCCCCTATCCCCGTGGGCCCTGCACCTTAACCACACCGCCTCCACTCCCCACTCAGCTTGCTGAGTGGGACAGGTGTGTGCAGCGACCTGGGGCAGCAGAGGCCGCTCCCAGGCCCGGCAGCCGGGAGAAGGCAGCTATTCCATCAGTTCGCCAGGGGCAGCCCCGCTCCGCCCCCTTGCCGCTGCCACCGCCCACTGACCTAACCGCCCCACCACCCAGGAGCAAGCTTACCTGGAGTCCAACATCTGGCGAATCTCCGGCGGCCAACACCCCCCCAGGCCAGGCTGCAGGGAAGAGAAGAAATCGACCGGCTTGCCCGGGCAGCCTCCCACCCACCGCCGCCGCCGCCGCCGCCGCCGCCCCCTCCGCCACCCCAGACCATTGCACTAATCTCCCGGGGTCAGGCTGACTGCGAGGATGTGCACTTGCCTTCTGACCCTGGCCACGTGCCGGAGCACCTTCCTGCACCCCTACACTCCCTGTACCTCTGCACCCCTGCCACTCTCTGCCCTTCCGCACTGCCTGCACCCCCGCATCCCCTGAACTGCCTGCACCCTCCACAGCCCCTGCACCCCTGCCACCATTTACACCTTTGCACTGCGTACACTCCTGCACCCCTGCTTGTCCCACACACCACCTCTTGGGCCTGTGGCAGTCTCTGCTGTTAGACCAATGCACAGGAACTCACATCTTTGCCAGTATATGATGCATCAGTGGACGTCTGGGGTTGGCTGCAGGAAGGTACATGTTCCCGGTCACTAGCCTGGGCCACTAGGGTGATCTCTGTGAGGTCACCCAGGACGGGCTCAGAGATGCTGTTCTCTGGGAAGAGAGGAGTTGAAACCGGTCTTGAGGGCAGAGCTGTGCTCACCAGGTCGTCCACGCTTCATGTTTTACACAGGGTTTCGGAGAAGTGAAATTGATCCGGCCAAGTAAGACAGGCCTGCTGTGCGCCCACCTCAGTCCTGGGCTCTGAGGCAGACCGACTGGCTCCCACCATCAGGACACAGTTTGGGCATCTGAATGGTCCCTTGGAGGCATCCTATCACTTCTCAGGAAGAAGTCTGGCTGCTTCCACCCTATGGCCCTCCCTCCCACTGTGCTGGCCTCAGGAAGGTTCCTTATTTGGGGAAGAATGCAGCCCACCCCCTACCCCACCCCTCACCTTTCTCTAACCCAGGCTGGTGCTTTCTCTGCCCTTCAGAGTCTGGAAAGCCATTTCTCTTCAGGTATGTCCCTTCTGAGATGGACTTGCTTCCACTCAATTCTAGGCGAGGATGCACCATGGAATGCACTGGGTAAGAGAACCAAAATAAATAGTTTCTTCTGTGAGGTTTTCTGTTTATCTACTGGGGCTGGGCTGTGTGTAGTTTGCTACAGCTATTCGTGCGAGAGGCTAAAGCCACCCGTGAGTCCTTGTTTCCATCTCCCCGCTGTCTTTGGGTTTTCCCTAGACACTCCTGAGACATTTACTTCTTTTAATTTTATTCCTGTTATAACACAGGGGCCCTACTGAAATGGAGGTAAGGTGTTGGGGGAGTGGGACAGAGCAGGGCATTTGTAGTCCTGTGATTAGTTCTCATTGAGCCTGTGCCCTGAGCTGTGACCTCCACAAGTGTGTCTCTTTCCCCCACCCCAATTTGGGTGACACAGAAGGTATTTCCCTTCCCCCAGGTAGGTTAGGCTCTGGTAAAATAATTTCTCATTAAAAAAAAAAAAAACAAAACACAACCACCCACAATGGAAGAGAATGTTCTGGATGTATTTCAATAGAGCTATTTTTTCCTTTCCTGGCAGGAACCATGAGGAGTTTTCCTATGATCTTCACTCTGAGAACAGGAAACGGTCCTGGAAGTAAAATGCATGAAAAAGAGCAGGGGGCCCCTCTGACTGGCCCCCTGGAGTTGTCACACTCGGACTTCCCCACGCTGAGCCTCCAGCTGGCCTCAGGGACCTGTTAAATCTGCCTGCCCCCGGGGTTCTTACAAAAGCGGGTTCTGCCCTGGGAGCTGTGACTCTCCAAGCCTGCCCGGCTGCCTCTCTGTGTTGGGAGCAGCTTTCCCCCTCAGTTTTCTTGTGGATCTAAGAAGAGCAGTGGGTTTGCAGCTCCCTCAGCTCTGGTGTTGTTTTCAGGACAGAAGGAGCAACTTCTGAGCTCCACACGAGCTGGACCAGAGGCTGGAAGCCTCCCCTCCTCTGCCTCCATGCAGACAATCAGTGGCTGTGGTTCTGGCCGAGTTTCTGAAGATGTGGATTTAAATACACACATCCCAGCCCCCACAGGAGCACACAGTCCCATAAATCCCTACAACTTCCACTGGTAACTACGGAACTGATGAGGACACGGGTTTCGGGGCTGCAGAGGCCTGACTGCATGACTTTCTCCGTGGCCTATTAATGTGGTTGTTATGGGCCTTGTCTGAAGTGGCTTGCTTACCGCACCTGGTACATGGGAAATATAAAATAAGTACTAGAACCTCCACTTTTTCTCCCTCTTGGGCCTTCCAACCTAAAAAGTAATACGTGAACTCAGACGGCCTAGTCACCACAATGAGGTCCGACCAGCCCGGCTCTCCTGAGTGATGGACACTGACTTGCGCATTAACTCGGAACAGTAGGGGAACCGCCTTCCTCTAACTGGGCATCTCCCCACACCAGGCACGCCCTCAGCTGAGAAGGGGCCAACTCCCCCATTGAGGTGTGTGCTGGTGGCTTCAGTGTGACCTGGCCCTGCCGGGACATGAACCTGCAGTGAGGTGGAGTGTCAGGAGGAGTGGGGTCCCTGCTGGGGCAGCAGGGGGCCCGGTAGCACCCTGCGCAGCCTGGTGCCTGGGGCTCCCCAACATCTCCTACGGCCCCCGGGTCGGCTCTGGTCTGGGCCACTCCATGCACCCTCCCAGTATCTTTTCATTAAGTCCCTTTTTTGCTTTTATCAGCCAGAGGTGGCTTCTGTTGCTTGTTCAGTGAAACAGTGCATCAGGAAACCAGACTATTTCTAAGATCAGTAAAATAAGAACTTTGGTCAGCTCGCCGGGCAGACCGTGCAGCACAAATTCCCGCACAGGGCTGTGCAAATGCCTTACGTGAAGGGTCCTCATCATCTGTCTTCAGAGATACAGAAGCTCGTGGTTCAGGTAAAACCTCAGGGAGGGATTGAGGAATCCAAAGCTGGTTGGTTTCAAAGACTAACCGGTCAGAACAGACCCCTGAGCTGTGGTCAGAAGCCTGGCTCAATGTCACGCAGACTCAGCACCCTAATGTCCAGTGGGGCCGGTGCTGTTTCCTTTACAGGCTCTCGTTGGGGAGTCACTGTAGCCCCTTACACTCAGCAGGGAATCCAGCCCTCTTAGCCCCCACCCTGAGTGTTCCATGACACAAATCTCGGGAGTGTTTAATTTTCATCTTTGTTTAGGAGGATGAATGTGGGGCAAGAGGAGAGATAAATTCACACTTAGTGACACCAAGTCACAGCCAGTACCTCCTCCTCGGAGAGCTATGTGCTCCCACAGTGGTGGCTGGGGGGCTGGGCAGAGCCCCTCCTCTGGTCACAGAGGGACTCACTCCTCTGACTGCAACTGATGGGTTGGACAACCAATCCAGAGGGGACAGAGCATCTTTCCCGGGAATTTGGAACTGACACACAGAAATTAATTTCACTCATCTGGGGATTGGGAGGAGGGTGGGAATCAAATGAAACCAGAGCAGGAGAGAAAGTTACAAGTGAATGAGAGAGAGACAGAGAGACTGAACTTGTGAGAGTAAATAGTGTGAAGGAAGGATAACAATCAGGGCACAGAGGAATTCCAGCTCCTGGCAGTCTAGTGTGTCCCAGCCCATCAACAAACCTGCGGGATGGTTAACATCATTCCAGTTTTGCAGATTAGGAAACAGGCTGAAAGAGACGGGGGTTGGCTTTGGGTGCACAGTTAATTTAATTGCCACTGGACCCCTCACTTCCCACTGCCTGAAGGCACCATGATCCTCACAGGGACCCTGCAGTGCTGACAGCCTAGCACCCTGATGAAAGGGACCCTGCGGGAGTGGGAACCTCTCTGAGTTTGGAGAGTTCCCTGCACCGAGATTCCATGCATCAGCCGGCTCCCGCTCACCCCAGGTTAACGTCTCCCCAGCTGTGTAGTCCCCCGACCCGCTTCCCTCCCTGCCAGGCACCCCCGTTCTTACCACCGAGTGTACTGCAGGAATTCAGGCACAGGGATGCCCAAAGCAACACGAGCCCACCGGCTGTACAAACAGCAGACTCTCAGCCCCACCTGCGCTCCATGGGGATAGTAGGTGTCCTCACCTTTCATGTACCTAAGGCAATCTGTTTCTTCAGCTGGAGGCTATAGAGAAAAATAAAAGGTCCAAAACATTGTTCAGTGAGGAATTCCTCCAAGGACCTGACTTCAGAGTCTACAAACAGTTGTGCTGGCCGCTCTTACCCCCGGACATTGGGTGAGGTGGATTATTGATCAGCACAATCGCCGGTGGCCCAGCTCCTGGGCTTGGCTGCCCAGAGGGGGCTGGGGGAATGGGTAAGGCCAGGGCACTCAGGAAGAGCACAGAGGACCTGACATCTCGCCTCCGCAGTTGTAAACCCTTCCCCAAATCTCAAGGCATCGGACAGAGTGCAGCCACCACAATAATGAGATGTTCCCATCACTTCACTCACTCCTGTTGGTTCACTTACGTGCTGAGCATCCACTGGGTCACAGGACATGACACACAGAAAGGCCGATGGGACAGGCTTGGTACTTCCCCCTGGATCCTGTTCAATCTGATGGAAGAATGATCACTCATAAATGGTTTCTCAAAAGGATACATAGACAGGAGACAAACTGCAGAGTGAATCAAATTTTAAAATATAAATGAAGATCCCCCAGTCTCCCCGCCTAAGGTTAACAGCATAAAGAAAATAGATCTTGCCTTTGATCACCAAGGAAGTGGTCACCCTCTCTCAGGAGGAAAGGAGAGTTAATCTTTGAGCAGGACACAGAAGTGCTCCATCGAATTGGACCAGGACCTCTGCTTTCATTCAGCAAATCTGTATAAGCTCCTACTACTTATGGGAATCTAGTAACTATACCCATTCCCAAGGCTCTTGGGCTTTATTAGTCAACAAAATAGACACGACTCCCCATCACTGGGGGCTCAGAGTTTTAGCAGAGAAAACAGGCAACATGATGGGGGTAGCAAGAGCTTGGGGAAAAATAAGAGTGATATGAGCAAACTCAGGTGATGGTGGTGGGGTGGGAGGCAGGCAGGAGGGAATAAGGCAATCCTGGCAGATCTCAAGGAGTAATGAACTTGAAGCAGAATAGATCCGGAGGAAGAAGGAAGAGCCGGAGCCAGAGGCCCCCAGAGTGATGGGGAGAGTGTGGGCGGAGAGGCAGAGCAGGCCGGGTCCTCGAAGACTTTGGGAAGACTTTGGCTCCTAATGGAATGGTGACCCTTTTAGTGAGTTTTGATGGGATGGGTGATGTCCAATTTATGCTTTTGTTTTGAGTTTTCTTGGGAGGAGGTTAATTTATTTATTTTAGTGAAGGTGCTGTAGTTTGAACCCAGGATCTCATGCATGCTAAGCATGCACTGTATCACTGAGCTACACCCACCCCCTCAATGTATGCTTTTAAAGGCTCCCTCTGACTCTGTGTGGATGAGATTGTAGAAAAGCAAAGATGGAAGAAGTAGGCTAATTGGTGTCCAACAAGGGGTTGAAGGTGGCTCCTAGGAGGGTGGGGAACAGGGAGTATGTGGTTAATGATTTCAGAGTAGCCAGAATTTTCTAACAAGCTGGATTTGCTGTCTGTGTGTGTGTAAGAGAAAGAGAGAGAGAGAACATGGTTCCAACATCTGGACCTGGAAAATGGGATGGATGTCCTCTCCATCCACAGGGGATGGGACAAGATGGGGCTGAGCAGGTGGAAAGGGGCTGGAATCAGCTCAGTTCTTCAATGTCATGATTAAGGAGTCTATTAGATATTGCCACAGAAATGCCTAATAGGTAGAGGAGTCTGGGGTTTTTTTTCTTTCTTTTTAACATTAAAAAATATAATTTAAATGTATTAATTTTATTATGTGAATGGATTTGGAATTTTATTTCATGCCAAGGTATATGTTATAATAGCCAAATGGAAAATATATCAGAAAAGGGGAGAAATGAGGGCTTTCACATAAACTGACTGTCCATAACGTAGGTAAAATTTCAATGAAACAGTCTTCAGTGCAAAAACCTCATCTTGGTGTTACATAAAATTAAATGAAAAAGGACTATGTTGATGTATCATTATTTCATGTTACATAGTAGCCCCAAACAAACACACTGTTTAACTATGAGGCTTGTAGAAATACTATTCACTTTATTGACATAAATACAGAAATGCAGAAAGGTTCTAAGGTAGAATAAGCATCTTAGTGGAAATAATAGAGATCTGAGCATTTCACATGATATGTATGGACTGATTCAGAATTTGGAAAAGTAATTTACACAGTAGAACATATGTATGAATGTGAAAGCAAGATGAATGAAAGAAAAAGAATATGAGTATCAGGGAGAGAGTTCCAAATGGAAAAGGCCAATCAGGGAGTTTTGGACAAATCGAGAAATTGATGGCATGTCAATTTCCAAGTCTGGTTGCTTCCACCAAAAGTATAGCAGTGAGATAGAGGAGAGACCCAGGACCCAACTCCGAGGCACATTCGCAGTAAATATTTGGAAAAAAGAGGAGACGTTGGCAAAAGACCAGCCAGTGGATCGAAAGCAGAGCGATGGGCTGGAGGCCAAGTGAAGCAGGAACACGGGGGAGGAGAAATGGAAGAGCTGGGTCAAATGCTGCCAAAGGGCCACGCATGATGAAGACTAAAAACTGACCACTATATTTAGCAACGTGGGGTCACTGATGGCCTTGACAGAGCAGTTTCCATAGAGCGAGGGATCAGGGGGAAAGCCAGAGTGGGTGCCAAAGGGAATGGCTCAAGAAAATATGCAGACAGTGAGTTTAAACGACTCATTAAAGATTTGCTGCAAAGACATGGGGTGGCAATTGGTGGGGGCCAATTAGAGTCAAGGAGTGCTGTTTGTTTCTTTTAAGAGGATGGACTTTTATATACTGATAGGAGCCAACTAGCAGGAGAACAAAATAGATGAGGTAGTGACAGAGAGGATGGATGTGGGAGTGACAGCCCGGAGAAGATTGTATGGATGGGCCCCCTGGTGACTTTTGGATGATCTGGCTTTCGATGTCACCTGTAATAAGAGGTGGGGCAGCGAGAGTGAGGTCACAGACATCAGAAGGCGAGCGGATGTGCTGGGAGTTGCTGGTGAAAGTTCTCTTCTGTTGGCTTCAGTTTGCTTGGTCAAAGTAGAAAAGTAAACTTACCAGCTGAGGGACGAGAAGGAAGAGTTACTGGAGTCATGAGCAGAAGATACAAAAGAGCCTTCAGGGACAATGGGACAGTGAAAAGAGCAGAGGGAGACGGGGGGAGTGTGCTCCCAGAAAGTTACGTTTTATCTTTGAGGTCCCCAAGTGTTGGATGTGTGATTGCCCTTCCTGCTGTCTACGAAATAAAAATTGAGTATGGTTCAGGGGAAATGCTATTTCATTCTAAGAGGCTGCCTGTTTCTCAGGAACGGTCATCTTAAACTGCAAACACTACAAAAATGTTGAAAAGAAGAACTTGTGTACCCAATGACCCACTATTTTCTATAAATTTGGTTGCTATTTAGTTCCCCTATCAATACCACAGAACCGATACTGCCTAGGATGGAGATACATCGATGCTTAAATGGAAATGAAATCTGTATCTTTTTCCTAAACTCCATGGCTTCCTTAACATCCCATTCCCCTTGGAATTTAGGGGTGTCCGGTATAAGAAATAAGAAACAGTTTGAGAAAATCCCGGCTCAGAATTACACAGCACAACCTCAGCTCAGAAGTATACAGCCATAAAAATGTTTAGAAGCAAAACTCCATAACTACTCTTAAAGAATTTTGCAAACCTGGGCCTGCCCAGATGTTTCCAAACTGGAAAGGTACTCCAATCAGTTGACCGGTACGGGAACCAGAGGCTGGTCAGCCTTTTCTGTAAAAGCCAGAGAGTAAATATTTTCAGTTTTGCAGATCATTTTGTTGTAACCATGCAGGTCTGCAATAAGAAAGCGAAGAGCACTGGGAGACACGAAACAAATGGGCATGCCCACACCCTCCCTTCCACTCAGGGCAGCTTCTCTGTGGTGGGGAGCTTTGCCACAATGACTTGTTTCTTTGTTTCCATTGGCTTCTTTGTTTCCACCTTACTGCTCAAACTCAGAACTTCAAGTGAGCCTGGTCCTTCAGCATCCATGCAGAAAGAAGGCTGAGCGGGGGTGGGGATCCCACCTGACAGAGAAGAGAGATGGCTTGTCACCATGACATGAGACAATCACACCTTCCGGGGTGAAAGGGAACAAAGATAAGGGAGGGGCACAGCAGTGGGACCCCTGGGTCACCTGCCAGGCTTGCTCTCCCTCCACGGCCACCCTGGGGGCCTGGGTGGTGTTGGAACTCAGCTACAGTGATTAGGCTGAGGGGACTCAGGATAAAGGACCCTCCGTCTCCACACCGGGTTCCAAACGCAGCCTCTCTAAGTCTACCCTCTGAATTTCTGGAACTCAGCTGGAAGAATACATGATCAGGCCAGACCCAGAGCCCAAGCCAAACACGACAAGGGTCACGTGGGGTTGTAACCCGGTGCTCAGCGGTCGGGGTCTCCTTGCAAATCTGCAGAAATCCCTGTTCTGCCTCATTCCTGGGAGAAACCCCACATCTCTTCCTGCTCTGTCTGTTCTTCTCTTGAGGCTATTGTCCTGGAGGGATGCAGAGTCCTTGAACCTGGCCCTCCAAACGTACATAAGCAGCCTGTTCAATAAAACAAATTATGCACTTTTTCACATTTGCCAGTTTTTTGATTCCAGAAAGGCTGCGGGACTCTTTCTCACTGTCTCCTGTGCCCCCACCACTTGGTGGCCCTCTCCTCATGGAAACACGATTTCCCACAACTGCACCCTGCCTCCCAGCTTGTCAGAGGGGAGTGACCCACAAAGACACAGGTGTTTGTGAGGATCCTGTCCCCCAGCAGAAAGCCTACTCCTGGAGCCACGGACAGGGATCTGGCCTCCTGAGCCGCTCAGCTCTATTTGAAAGCCTAAACTGGGGACCCCGAACATTGCTGACTGACTTTCTGAGTCACCTGGGCTGGAAGGGCCTGATTTTTCTTTCCAAGAATGGATGTAGCACAGCCTCCATTTTCAGGGCTGACATTCATGACGTATCTAGTTCCCCCAAATGCACCCCAGGAAGGAAAGGCCCTTCCATCCCACTGGTTAGAAACCCAGCCCAGGGGAGTTCCGAAGCACTGCATTGCTGTCAGGTCCAGCATCCCTGCAGAGTGGCCCCTGCCCCTGAATGAGCCCCTTCCCTGGGCCTTCCCTGCCTCGACATGACCACACCCCAGGTGGTGCTGGGGAAGGCAGGGAGTGCAGTGAGGGGAGGGGGGAAGCAGAGCCCCTTGCTCTGGAGTGAGGAGACCACAGAGAAAGGCACACACCACCCCGACCCTATACCCCAAACTCTTAGCCCCGCCAACACAGGGGCCGCTCTGCGCCCTCTCACCGTGGCTCTCCTGTGAGACTGCACCCAACCCGACATCTGGTACCCAAGCCCTACCTCCCCTCTTATGACAGATCCCGTCTTCTTGGAAACTGCCTAGCAGCGCGTATTCAAGGCCGGCAGCGGGCCTGGCGGATCTGCACTTCAGGTGCCCTACCTGGCCAGCCGTGCGTGCCTGGGCTCAGTCCTCTATCTTGCCCACCGGTAGCCTGGGTCCACGTCCGGTGCAAGCGGAGGCCACGGAGCCCAGGCTGATCCCCACACACGGACAGGTGAGGGTGCCCCCGCCCCGCTGCCCCGCTGCCCCGCCCACTGGTGGCAGCAACGCCCAGGCCTCCGGCCGGCGCCACCTGCAGGTCAGGACTTCCGGGCGGCCCTGCCCTCCCCGGCCCCGCCCAGCTGTCCCATAAGCCTCCCCCCACCCCCGTCCTGGCTGCGCCCTGGCTCCCATTGGCTCCGCAAGTTCTGCCCTCGCACAACTAGACTCGGGAGGACGCACGACGCAAGCGCTAGGGGAGGGTCCCGCGGAGTTGCCATGGTTACAGGCGCCACGCTCTGCGCGGGCCGGCGTGCGCTTCTGGGGCGGGTAGCGGGCTCCGGAAGTGTGCAGCTGCCCGGGACCATGGCGGTGCTTGCTGCTGGGGATGGCGGCTTGCTCGGCCGGGCGACTAGTTCTGGCCTGGTCAGTCGGCGGCCGACATCCTGTCTGGGGCGGCGTCCCACAGACGGTAAACGTACGTCCGCGCCGTCGGCGGGGCCGGCGGACATGAACCGGGGTGGGATCGGGGTTGGGGCGGTGGCCGGGGAGGGCTGTGGTGCCGGGGAGCGTGTTGGGGCGGGGCGGGGCAGGGCTTGGGCACAGCCTCAAGCTTTCCTCCCCCTCAGGCAATGGGGCTGGGGCCGCGAGTCTGGGTCGCCCTTGGTGGCCGCGGCCTCCCAGAACCCCCCGGGAAGGGCAGGCGGAGGACCCATCTTAGATGAAGCGGGGCCTTACCCGGGTTTTGAAGAGCCCCAGAATCAGATGTTGGAATGGGGTGGCTTATCAGCCTTGTTTATCTGCAGGGAAATTTCAGTTCCATCCAGATGTTGGTTCCTTCAGTCAACCTCAGGAAAAAGACACAAGGGTCAGTGCCGATAAGCAGTTATCTAGGGCTTGACTCAAAATAAACTATGCGGGGTGTAGGGATGGTAGATGGGACCCTCCCTCTTGAAGTTAGCAGTCTTCTGGGATTAGAGGCCCCAGTTGAGGATTACATCCTCATCTGCAGTAATGGAGCTTGTGAGAAACACACAGAGAAGGGAGGGGTGTTTTGGCGGTAACTCATTACAGAATCCAGGACCCTTGCCTGGCTCTTGTGTAGAAGAGTCTCGCCTTGGATAGGGCAACAGTTATCAAAGTGTATCCAAGGCCCCTGAGGTGCAAGACCATTTTCATAGAAACGCCGGGATGTCACCTGCCTTTTGCACACTCTTGCTCTCCCGAGTTCCTGCGGGGTTTTCCAGGGAAAACCTGGCCTGCGATATCACAAAACAGGGAATGCAGAGGCAGATAGGAGAATTCAGCTCTCACCAGTCCAAAAGAGATTTGCAGAAATTAAAATCACTGCTATTCTTCTCACTAATGATTTTTCTTTTGAAAAATAGAAATATATTTTGTTTAAGAGTATTAATGGTAACATACAGTAGATTGTTAATATTTTTAAGTGAATTCATACACTTTCTCTAACTTCTTATTTAACTTCTAACACAGGAAATAGTGATAGATTAAACTCACATAAATAGCAGCCTTTTGGAGTTCTCAGTAATTGTTAAGAGTGTATAGGGTTCTGTAGAACAAGAAGTTTGAGAGCCCCTGGAGAACGGGTGCTCAGATGCTAGTCGGGTGCTTAGTGGTGTTAGACGGATGCCAAGATGTCTTCCGCAACTGCTCCCGGACTTGAAGTAATTGGCCACATGGAGATGGGTGGGCAGTGCCTCCACTTTACAAACCAGAAGCTGCTGAATGTGTCTGGAGTCTAGGCCATGGGCTGTGCAGGGATTCCCGTTGTATCTGTTCTATCTAAGCCGGGATTCCTGTGCAGAGGCCTGGCCCTGAAGACCCGCTCTCCTTTGCTCCCAGCCAGGTACCTTCTGTGTGACTTCAACCCTCCAGAGGGCTTCAACCTCCTTAGGAACGTCTGCATCCACATTGCCTTCCTCCTGAAGACCCTGCTGAAGATGGAGGAGCCGGTACTGGTGCTATTCCCTTGGGGCCACCTCTACCACTGGCAGAGCCCCGATCCCTGGTCCGACTCCTTTGACCTCCCAAGTCTCAACAGAAACATCCCTGACATTGAGTACGAGCAGTTCGTTGCAGGTGAGGTGGTGGTCATTTAACTGGGGCCAGGTGGTCTTTGTTCTGGTTCCGATCTGAACATCGGGCCATCTTACTTTGGGCTTGTCGGTCTGCTTAGGGGCCCTGCTCATGTTTCCTACACTGCAGGTGAATTTGGTTTTTCCATAGTTTTTTCGGGAAGTCAATTTGAAGTGTATGAGCTCTATGTCCCCTCCCCTCTGAAAACCCTGGCCTCCTGGTGAGATGCAGCGGTGACAAGGAGGCCACTGCCACAGAGGCCCTTGTCCCAGAAAGAGTCGCTCGCTGTGCAGTCAGGGCTGTTCTTACCTGTAGGAAAACACGATGTGTGTGTAGCATGGGCCACGTGCTGGAGAAGATATGTAACTGCCCATCCAGTATAATTTGGTCCTGCTCAAGCTACCCATTTTAAATTTTGTAAGAGGGAAGAGTTCAAGATTTTCTTTGAATAAAGGTATTTAGAGCTTATCAATTTTTTTTAAATTGAAATGTGTTTGATTTACAATGTTTTGTTAGTTTCAGTTATACAGCTGTTTTGTTAGTTTCAGGTATGCAGCATAGTGATTCAGTTGTACATATACATAGTCTATTCTTTTTCAGGTTCTTTTCCATTATAGGTTGCAAGATACTGAATATTCTTCCCTGTGTTCTACAGTGAATCCTTGTCGTTTGTCTGTTTTACATATAGTAATTTGTGTCTGTTAATCCCAAACTCCTAAGTTTGTTTTATAAGTCTGTGAGTCTGTTTTTTGTTTTATAGATAAGTCCATTTGTATCATTTTTTTAAAAATTCCACATATAAATGATATCATATGATACTTGTCTTTGTCTAACTTATTTCACTTAGTGAGATAATCTCCAGTTCCATCCATGTTGCTGTAAATGGCCTTATTTCCTTCTTTGTTATGACTGAGTAATATTCTGTTATATCTAAATACCGCATCTTTATCCAGTCATCTGTCAGTGAATGTTTAGGTTGCTTCTATGTCTTGGCCATTGTAAACAGTGCTCCTGTGAAAATTGGGGTGCAGATATCTTTTGGAATGAAGGTTCCCTCTGGTTATATGCCCAGGAGTGGGATTGCTGGATTAGGTGATAAGCCTTTTTTTTTTTTTTTTTTTTTTTTGTCTTTTGAGGAATCTCCATACTGTTTTCCACAGTGGCTGCAACAAACTACATTCCCACCAACAATGTAGGAGGGTTTCCTTTCCTCCACAGCCTCTCCGGCATTTATGGTTTGTGGACTTTTGAATGATGGCCATTCTGACTGGTGTGAGATGATAACATTGTAGTTTTGAGTTGCATTTCTCTGATAATTGAACGATATTAAGCATTTTTTATATGCCTATTGGCCATCTGTGTGTCTTCATTGGAGAATTGCTTGTTTAGTTGTTCTGCCCATTTTTGGATTTGGTTGTTTATTTTTTTCTTATTAAGTTGTATGGACTATTTATATAGTCTAGAAATTAAGCCATGGTCAGTCTCATCTTTTGCAAATATTTTCTCCCATTCCATAGGTTGTCTTTTAGTTTTACTTATGGTTTCTATTGCTGTGCAAAAGTTTATAAGTTTAATTAGGTCTCATTTATTTATTTTGGCTTTTATTTCTGTTGCTTGGGTTGCTTAGATTGCCCTACGAAAACATTGCTGAGATGTATGTCAAATAATGTTTTGCCTATGTTTTCTTGTGAGAAGTTTATAGTGTCGTGTGTAATATTTAAGTCTTTAAGCCATTTTGAGTTTGTTTCTTTTTGGTTTTTTTGCGACTCTATTGTATGCTTTTGATTTGTGGTTACCTTATTCTTCAAATATATCAGCCCATTACTATATCTATTTCCTTTAGACTGATAATCACGTAGGCTCCAACACATCCTAAGAATAACGAAGAAAAAAAAGAAAGAAAAAAATCTACATTTTCTTGCTCCCCTCTCCCATTCCCAACTCTTTTTATTTTGATGTCCTTTTTCATTTTTACATCTTTATGTTTATTCTCTTGCAACTCGTTATTGCATTTCCAACTATGGTTTTCCTGTTTCTATAGCATCCTGCTTCCTTTCTGTTTAGAATAGAACTTTTTAATGTCTCTGTTAGGTTCAATATTGCTGAGTTATCTCCCCTCCCCCTCCCCCCTTCCCCCCAGGCCTCTGAATCCTCAGTCCAGGGAAGCTAAACCATTCTAGCCTTCATCGGTTCTGGGAAAGCAATCTTCAGAGTGGGAAAAGACATTGAAAAATAATATTCTGTGAGTTGCATTCTACCCTTGCCCAGAGATGAGAAACATCTGAAGGTGGAGGAAAACAGTTGGAGGTGGGGAACACAAAGTCTTTTCTCCTTTTGCTACTGAAGAAATGATTGCTTTTGTAATTAGTGATGATGCCCTTTAAATTGGTGAGATCGAGATTCCACAGCTTCAGCGCCTGTGAATAACCAGCTGGGAGAAAGCTCTCTAGGGCCCCTGCAGTGGGAAAGGCAGCCCCTCTGAGCACCTGTTGTTCTGTATTCTTCCTGCCTCCACACGGGTTCCCTAGGCACCGTGCAGGACGATGCAGTTACCCAAGGTGGAGGACGGGGAGACCCCTGCTGTGTGGCGAGCCACAGAAGCCCACACTTGAAGGACAAAATGTAGAGTAGTGGGGCGGTCATAGGAACAGGGGATGGTTGAGACCCAGGATGGTGTCCTGGAGTCCAGCAGCCAAGGCTGGTGGGGCAGATGGGGCCCTGGGGCATGGGCAGTCCTTGAGGGATCTGAAGCAAAGATAGGAACCAAGAGACTGGATTCGTGTGGGGGTACGGCACCCCTTGGAGGCTGCGGGGCAGCTCAGTGGGCCCAGGGGGAGCAGGCACTTCCCCAAAGCTGGGTTGACAGGTCACAACCAACTCACTGGGGACCGAGAGGCACTGAGTCATTTTTAACTTTTTGTCCCTCTTCCTGGAAAAGAAACTGCTGCCTGTTAAATAGCCTGTGTCGTTAGTGAGAATTAAAGACATGAAGCAAGATTGCCTCAAAAGTCATCCATTGTGTAGTTGTTAATAAGGGTCAAATGAAAACTTGAATAGATGAAATGAAGCATTCATCAGAGGATTTGAAACTCCTTTAAAATAAAAATTCTTGCTGCCTTTGTTCTTCATTTCAGGGTTCACTTGGTGATAATAATCATAACCAAAGCAACAGCAAACCCTTACAGAACTCTGTCCTGCTGTTCCAGGAACGCTGTGTTCATGACAACCCAATGAGTTGGCACCACTATGAGTTCCACTTTAAAGGTAAGGACATTCATTAGTCACACGGCTAATAAATGGCAGAGCTGGGACTTGAACCCGAGCTCTCTGGACCCAGAGACCCCTCTCAGCCCCTTCACTGCAGCTCATCACTTGGCATGCCCGACACAGGCCAGCATTTACGAGCAGCGTGACCTTGGCCAAGGCTGCTTCACTGCTTGGTCTCTGATTCCTCATCTGTAGAATGGGGGTGTGGGCAGTGAACTCTGTGAGCTCAGTGGTCACTTCCTCCAGCTCTGCAATTCTACTGCTTTGAGTTAGTATAGTAAGTATCCGAGCCCCTACATGGCCCACACATGGGCTGGCGCTTTGCTAGGCCCTGGGTTACGGAGCAAAGTAAGATCCGCCTGCTCCTCCGAGGAGCCTGTGTCCCTCCACGGCAAACAGCTGCGAGGCCCAGGCTCCCTCGCTGGCGGTCGGGAGCTGGGCAGGAAAGTCTGATAAGAGAAGATGGAGGCAGAGCCCCTCCGGGAACAGTGGTGGCCACACAGCTCTCAGGAGCGAGAGCCTCTGTCCAGGCTGCTGAGAGGGGGATCCTCATGAGGCCAGTAGTCCCCCCAACCTAAGCCCTCAGGACAAAGATCCAGCCATCCCTGCAGTGTCACCATAGAGCCAGTCCATCCTCATCACTGTGCCTCTGTGCTCCTTTGTCCTGGGGCCTCTCTTCCCCCTACACCCAGAAGACTCTTCTCCCTCTCTTCTCTGAGTGCCCCCTCACTTCACCCGTGGTCCCTGCTTCCTGGGCCACCATCACTGGAGTTGACGCTTTGCACCTTCACAACCCCCGTTTGATCAGGAGCCTGGGTTGGCCTCCTTGTGCTCACTTTCCACCTTCAGATGATTGCTCCTCCCCTCGTGGGAGCACATGGAAAACCCAGATCCTTTCCTAGCAGTGCCTGCCACCCTGGCCTCCCTGCTCATCTGCCTCAGTCAGGAGCACCTGGACCACCAGCTCTGTATTGCCTCGCCTCCTACCATCAAGACGTCAAAGTTCATTCTCCTTCCACCACCCAGTATGGTCATTGTAGGGTCTTCTTCTCTGTCAGCCTGAGCCAGCCACCCCCCATTCACCCTACCCCCGGGCTCATACCCGGGCGTGTCTCCACCCAAGGTCCAGCCTCTCTCCTTTAAGTGCCCACCTCTAGCCGTCCATCTTCTTCTCCACCAGCCTCCCTGGCCCTCCTTCACCCTCACTGGGGCATCATGCGCTGACTCCTCTGCTTTCCTGCCTGTCCACGTTCCTCTTACTTCCACTTCCCCACCTTCCAGCTCTGCATCCACAGTCAGCACTCTCTTTATGACAGACAAAACCCCCTTGAGCCTTGACCTTTTCAGTTCCTCACCAGGCCGACTTCCATCTCGGTTCACCCAGCTCTACTTGTTCTGAGCCTGCAGGCAGCAGGCTCTCCCAGCACAGATTTCCAAGACTACAAATCAATGCCCACCATGTTGCCGCTGCCAGGCAATCCTCCAGGATTTCTCTAGTGAGCACATTTCCCCACTTATCACTCAGTGGTGTCAACATTCTCTGCTCTCTGCACACCTCTAACCTTCCCTCTGTCTCTTCCCTGACTCCCAGCAGATGGCCTTGCCTCCTGCTTCAGAGAGAATGACATGTCACTGGAAAGGAACTCGCTCACCTGCAGCAAACCTGCTCACCTCACCTTTTATCTGTCCCTCTCCCACCTGGACTCTAGCTGTAGTTGTTCTTAATTCAGTGAGTTTAGTTGACATATGTATACACAGTTAAAAGCATAGCACACTATCGGCTACCTTCTAGGGGTTACTTTTTCAATTTAACATGGAGTGTGTGATTCATCCACTTCATTGCATGTACCTGCAGTTCATTTGTTTTAACTGATCTTAAATGTTGTGTGTGTGAAAGTAACACAAGGCAAGGGTAAGCCAGGATTCAGGATGCTGGTTACTTCCTGTGAGAAAAGGCCAAGAGCAGGATAGGGAAAGCGGACACAGTATGTCACTGTCAATATTCCTGTTATGATGCTGGGTGATAGGTTCATAACTGTGTCTTATAATATTAATTTTAATACATAAATACCTCTGACAGGCACCTAAGATGAGAATGTGTCATGAACCAAGACATACAATGGGTAATATTACATAATTATTGTTATGTAATCTTGTTATATTATATATTAATCATAATCTTACATTATTTGTTATGGGTTATATATTATATAGATGCATGAATTATATATTATGTGTATAAACACCTACATATGTATTATATACTATCTGCTAATAAATAAACAGAAGATAATATGCTAGTATATCTTCTATTATGTATTATTTAATAAATAATAACATACTCTATCCTGTTATATGACATGGAACATAATCTTTAATAAAATAAGAAATCTGTCAATATATATTGGTAATTAATAAAATTAAAAAAAACAGCCCGCAGCTTTTAACGCCGACACCGCTCCAGCTGTCACTGTGATTTCTCTTCCCTTTCATGGCCGAGGCCCTCACAGTGCTGTCCGTTCCCCCTTTCATCTCCTTATCCTGAACCTTCCTCCTCCTCCCATCCCATGCTGCCTTCTGCCCCGTGGCCCCTCTAGTCACCAGCGGCCTCTGGGGCACTGACCTGCGGGCACGGTCTCAGGCCCCAGCTCACCTGCCTGTCCGCCGCCTCTGCCACCGCTGGTGGGGGCGGGGCGGGGGTCAGAGTGCACCCCTTGTCCTGGAAGAGAACACAGCACAGACTGTGACCAGCAGCAGGTGTGGCCGGGAACTGCAGGACTCGGGGGAGAGCCAGACTGTCTGCATCCAGACCTGGGGCACTTGGAGTGTGAAGAAGCCCCGTCCTCACTGCCCCTGAAGTGAGGAAAACACCCTCAGGTGAGTTAAAGTGCTTATGACCTAGGTCTGTTGGCTGGAAAGGACAAACGGGCCCCTAAGGGGAGGGTAGTTGATGTTCCAGGCCCCACCAAAGCCCTAAGGGCTGGCGGGGAACCAGGCTGGACGCTCCACTGGACCCAGTGCCCCCTCGGGGGTGGGGCCTTCGGGAACAAGCAGAAAGCCCTCTGTCTCTGGGGGGGAACGGGGCAGTGTGGGAGCATCCCTGCAGCGAGTCAAGTGAAGTCAGGGCCTGTGGGATCCATTTGTATGGCCACATCGAGCCTCAGCAGAAGCCACAGCAGGAGTGGATTCCTGTCTCTCCAGCTGTCATCCTCGTGTCTGAGTGCCAGGCTTCAGACCTGATCCCCTGGGGCGCTAGGACAGTTATAGACAGAGGCGGCTCGGGGAGGCCTCAAGAGGGTGGTACTGGCCTTCCTGCCAACACGATTACATGAAGATCAAACAGTCCATCGATGGGAAGAAAATAAGAACCATGGTCACCTCTGGACCCCAAGCTTAGACGTGGTGCATGGGGGACATCTATCGACAATTCAGCGAGGTTCTGGCCAGAGCTAGAGGCCAGGGCAGCAAGCCGGGAGTGACACTGGGGAGCATCATTGTGCAGAGGCTGGACTGGGTGTCTGCAGGCTCCTCCCAGGAGAAGCCTCAGAGTTTGGGAGGTGGCTAACATGGTTCCTTCATGTCACCAGCAAGTGGTGCCACCTGTGGAAAATCAGCTGTGATCCTGAGATGGGTCAGCCCTGGGTGATGTGATAAAGGCTCCTACAAGAGGGGGCACCAGATGGACAGTGAACCAACCAACAGGCTGATGAGATTCCCACCTGTGTTTATCGTGCTTTCGTAGCCAAGAATGAGGAGAGAGTTGAATGGCTCACCATGAATATTTTAACAACTTTAGAGAGTTCCATGTCTCACTGCATTTAAGTGTCACCTGGAAGAATTCAAGCAGTGTCTAGACCCAGGGGAGGCAAACGGCCTCTCGGTTCCTCTTCAACCTGGCAAACCCAGCAGCCCTCTATGGCCAGACCTTGGCAAGTGCCTTCCCTTGTTATAACAAAACCCTTCCCCCGCACGCCTGTGGTAAGCTTTTGTTTTATTTAATTAATGGGAATGAAGGTACCTTACAGCCTCCACAGACTTTTCCTTAGGGCTTCTCTCCTTAGACCCGGGCCCCCCGCTGCCCTGGGTCCTGCACTGCAGAAGGTTCCCCTGGCCCTGACACTTCCTCTGGCCACGCCCTCCATCGGGTGGAGTCAGCAAGGCCAAGGGGACATGGTCATTGGCTCCATCCCATGCTCTAGAAACCCAGGACGCCGAATGCCCTGCCTCAGCAGCCCCTGACCCATTTCTAGTGCCTGCACCGGCTCTCCCCGGAGTTCAGATTCCCAGGACTCACAGAGAGGCCAAAGGGCAGCTGTTTGCATGGAGGTTATAGGCAGAGCCCGGACGTGAAATCTGAGTGTCCCCCTGTGCACATCCAAGGCCACTTATGGCAAGGGATGGACCCAGCATTGGGAAGAAAAGGGTCAGGCTAGTGATCAGAGTCTGGGAATCAGCTCTCCCCACACACTCACTTTCTTTGCAGGACTCCCCTGAGTCTGGTTGTTCTAATTTTGAACCTGGCCTTCCCCCTTATAATGAATGTATATTTGTAAAGGCAGGACTTTAGAACCTACTGCACTTAAAATGTTTAGATATATAGAATGTGAGCTCCCAGGTATGCTCTGGCCCTGCACTTCCAAGGGTCCAGAGCATTTATGTTGGCTCTACTGAGACTGTAAGTGGCAAAGACCATCTCCAGAGAGGAGGGGCTCCTGCTTCACAGTCCGAAGTCAGGATCTTCTGAGCGGATAAAACAATGGACACTGAGACCCTCAATTGTAAATTGATTTAGAATAACGCCAAAGGTGTGTATGACGTGTGTGTGCGCACGCACGCACCTGGGGAATTGTGTGGTACATGACTGTGAGTGTGTGTGTGGCTGTGCGCGCACGCGCCTGGGGATGTGTGTGGTTGTGTGTATGCTATGTGTGTGTGTGGTACATGAGTCCATGTACGTCTGTGTGTAGGGAATGTATGTGGGCCAGAGTCAGTGCATCTGCACGTGTGTTTGTGTGTATGTGCATGCATTAGTATTAACAGTAGAAGCTGTCCTTTAGAATTATGAAGTAGTAAAATTTGTATGATGTCTTTTGCTGTATAATTCAAAATTAAAAAAATCTTCAGTCACTAGAAATTTATTCCCCCCCGATTCTGACTTTATTTTTCCATATTGATATGTCTTCATTTTACTGATGAAGAAACTTAGCTTAGAGATGTTAACTGACTCAACCAAGGACATGGAGCTCGCGCACCCAGGGCCAGGACGCAGTCCAAGCCACGCTGCTCCAGAGGCCTGGAGCCCTACTCAAGATCACGCGTTGCCTCTTGGCGGGGGAACAGATTCTGATGGGCTGTGGCCAGCGTGCAGGCTGCCCAAACGGGACACGGGAAGCCGGGCAGAGAGTACCAGACAGCAGAGAAGAGTGAAGCCCTGCTCAGAAATTAGATAGGTTCCTAGGTCTTGGATGAGTAAAGAGGCTCACTGCTCATCCTTGATCCCTTTGCTGGTGGCCAAAAGGGACCAAGGTCCACGAGAGCACTTCTGGGAGCTGCCTGCCAAAACCTGCAAAAGGACTGCTCAGGACTGGCTCTGCAGTAGGAGCAGAGGAAGGAAATGTCACCTCTTGGTGGACATTATTGGTGATGGCAGTAGGAGGCCTAGCAGCCTCGGTATAGTGGTGGCAGGACAGGGTCCTAGTGGATGATCGTTTTCACCTCTCTTAAAAATCATTGCTTCATATATTGTATCCATTTTGTGGTTTATTTTAGGGTGGTAAATATGGTCTCTGTTACTCCATATTAGCTGGATTGATTAATTTTTTTATTGTTAATTTTCTCTTCAATGATTTGGAAGCTATATTGCCTTTTAATGAAAATTCTCTCTAAATTTTTATAAATCATCTCTAAGTTCATAACTTTATATGTAATTGGACCAGTATTCCTATAACACTATCAAAACTGAAATAACCTATTAGATCCTGTTCCTCAATAATGATAAATTTAGCATATTTTACCTCTCTGCTCTTCCAGATTGTGTGTGTGCGTGTGTGTGTGTGTGTGTGTGTGTGTGTGTGTGTGTGTGTGTGTATGTGTCCTCCAGTTACTATGTTTAGACAGTTGCTTCCAGTTTGTTATATTAACAATGAAATATAGCTATAAACTTCCTGGATTTCATTGCTCACTACCACTATTTAATACCATGTCTTTCCCACTTTTGAGTTATTTACTTATCGGGATTTTCAAATCAACTGGACACATGATTGGCTAAGTTTTTTCGAGAAGTGGACTTGGAACACTTTCATGTCTATATGAAGCTTTATGTTCTCCTCCTCAACAACTCTCAGGGTGTTGTTGATGGCCCAAGCCTTGTTTTAAAATATGGCATTGTTTTTCATCACCAAAAAAACAAAAAAGTTTTCTTGATTTAAATTGCTGTCTTTTTATGACTGGCTAGTCTTTTCTGGTGGATAGAGATTTACTTAACCTTCCCCCTTCTTTTCGCCATAACTCGGATTCACTGAGATGCATGTTTTTACCATTTCTCAGACGGGCTTCCGCTTTGACTTCCACTTTAAACCATCACCCCACTCTTTTGCTCCATGCTTATTCCTGAAAAAGTGAGCTCTCTATCGGATTAAAGGTGGTTCCCGTCAGAGATGTGTGGCTCCCTGTCCAAAGGTCCAAATGAAGAGAAAAGGAAAGATTCCTGTTTCTGGTGGTTACATTTTGTCAGCTTAGAGATCTAGTTATCCGTGTGGCTGCGGTGGAATCTGCAATATCTTGGCTCAGAGTTTCCTTTTTCTGGCTTACTAGGGGAGCCGCAATAGCTGGGGTCACGGCGCTGTGGCCGTTGTCAGGATCCCGGGACTGAGGCAGCCCCTCTCCCCCCTTGTTATTTTGATCTTGCAAACTGGGCCCCAGCTATGCGAACCCTGCATCTGGCGGCCAGGATCGCCCCCCACGTGACGTGTCCCCAGTTCCTCGGCGTCCCTCACTGCTATCAGCTAGCTCCAGTAGGGTGCGAGCTGGCTTCCACTGCGGTCTTTCCTCCTTCCTCTCCAGGCAGGCCGTCCTTTCCCACTAGATGTCCCTATACTTTCTCTCCTGTGCTACATAAGCTGAAGGAATTCCTCAGGGTTTCCAGCAGGTACATGGCGCTCTTCTATGTTTGGACCCCTTCAGTGCTTGTAGTGGAAATTTAGGAGGTGGAAAGGAAGAGCTTGGGGGTTCTCCGTATCTAGGGGCTCCCTATCCAGCAGATTCAACTAACTGTGGTTTGAAAATATTCGTGAAAAAACAGTTTCAAAAAGCAACACTTGAATTTGCCATCATTGACAACTACTTACATAGCATTCATGTTGTATTAGATACAGTGAGTAATCCAGAGATGATTTGAAGATATAGATAAAGTACATGGGAGGGTGCACATAAGTTCCATGCAAGTCCTATGCCATTTTATACAAGAGGCGTCAGCATCCATGGATGTTGACTTCAGGGGGGAGTCCTGGAACCAGTGCCCCATGGTTACCAAGGGATGACTAGAAGTCCAGGCTCCTTATCCCAGCCTGTCAGGTCCCCATGTGGTCTGAAACCTACCTGTACCACACTTCCCTTGTCACTCTCCTCCAGCCCTGGCAGACTGTCCTTTGATTTTTGAACAGGCCACACTCACTGTGCTTCATATCTGGCCCCTAGAAATACCCGTTACTTTCTGAGCATGGCTCTGCTTTCACAAAAAGGGCTGCATTGTCACTAGAGAAGACACTGTGGAATTTCCTTTAAAAACTGAAAATAGACTTAACTCATGATCCAGCCTTCCCACTCCCGGGCATATGTCAGAAGAAAACTCTAATTCAAAAAGTCACATGCACCTCAATGCTCAGAGCAGCACTATTTATAATAGCCAGGACATGGCAAAAACGCAAATGTCCGTCGACAGCTGACTAGATAAAGATGTAGTAGTATATTTATACAAAGGAATACTACTCAACCATTAAGGAGAACAAAATAATGTCATTTGCAGCAACATAGATGGATGTAGAGATAGTCATTCTAAGTGAAGTAAGCCAGAAAAAGAGAAGAATGCCATATAATATCACTTATATGTGGAATCTAAAAAAAGACACAAGTGAACTTAACTACAAAAGTGAAACAGACCCACAGACATAGAGAAACAAACTTACGGTTACCAGGGAGAGAAGGGGATGGGAAGGGATAAATATGGTAATTGGAAAAGTGTCCCTCTTGGAGAGTTATGGAAATGTTAGCTATCTTGATTGCGATGATGGTTTTCTGGGTGTAGACATCTATCAAATTCATCAAATAATACATGTGAAATATGTGTAATTTACTATACAGGAATCGTACCACAATAAATATGCCTGTAAAAAAAAAAAACAAGAAAATATTGGCGGCATTGTGTCCTACGTTTTTATGTGTCTTTAGTGAGTGGGTCTTCAATTTTCCGGTCTGCCATATTTTCTGAACCAGAAGTGCCCTCCTTCCCTTTTCTTTGATAAACTGTCAGTGGGTGGCATTTATTCCCGTGGCTTCAACTGCTCTCTGTCCACTGATTAACTGTCAAATCTTTTCCAGCAAGGACATTTCATTTCAGTCCCAGAAATATACTTATAATTGACAAGTAGACATGCCATTGTTTGAAGAAGTAAACCTAGTTCTGAGCGAGTGTAAATTCAAACACACAGAGCTTGAGATTTTTATGGGCTAAACAAGTGGGAATGTCTACTTGTCAATTATAAGTATATTTCTGGGACTGAAATGAAATGTCCTTGCTGGAAAAGATTTGACAGTTAATCAGTGGACAGAGAGCAGTTGAAGCCACGGGAATAAATGCCACCCACTGACAGTTTATCAAAGAAAAGGGAAGGAGGGCACTTCTGGTTCAGAAAATATGGCAGACCGGAAAATTGAAGACCCACTCACTAAAGACACATAAAAACGTAGGACACAATGCCGCCAATATTTTCTTGTTTTTTTTTTTTACAGGCATATTTATTGTGGTACGATTCCTGTATAGTAAATTACACATATTTCACATGTATTATTTGATGAATTTGATAGATGTCTACACCCAGAAAACCATCATCGCAATCAAGATAGCTAACATTTCCATAACTCTCCAAGAGGGACACTTTTCCAATTACCATATTTATCCCTTCCCATCCCCTTCTCTCCCTGGTAACCGTAAGTTTGTTTCTCTATGTCTGTGGGTCTGTTTCACTTTTGTAGTTAAGTTCACTTGTGTCTTTTTTTAGATTCCACATATAAGTGATATTATATGGCATTCTTCTCTTTTTCTGGCTTACTTCACTTAGAATGACTATCTCTACATCCATCTATGTTGCTGCAAATGACATTATTTTGTTCTCCTTAATGGTTGAGTAGTATTCCTTTGTATAAATATACTACTACATCTTTATCTAGTCAGCTGTCGACGGACATTTGCGTTTTTGCCATGTCCTGGCTATTATAAATAGTGCTGCTCTGAGCATTGAGGTGCATGTGACTTTTTGAATTAGAGTTTTCTTCTGACATATGCCCGGGAGTGGGAAGGCTGGATCATGAGTTAAGTCTATTTTCAGTTTTTAAAGGAAATTCCACAGTGTCTTCTCTAGTGACAATGCAGCCCTTTTTGTGAAAGCAGAGCCATGCTCAGAAAGTAACGGGTATTTCTAGGGGCCAGATATGAAGCACAGTGAGTGTGGCCTGTTCAAAAATCAAAGGACAGTCTGCCAGGGCTGGAGGAGAGTGACAAGGGAAGTGTGGTACAGGTAGGTTTCAGACCACATGGGGACCTGACAGGCTGGGATAAGGAGCCTGGACTTCTAGTCATCCCTTGGTAACCATGGGGCACTGGTTCCAGGACTCCCCCCTGAAGTCAACATCCATGGATGCTGACGCCTCTTGTATAAAATGGCATAGGACTTGCATGGAACTTATGTGCACCCTCCCATGTACTTTATCTATATCTTCAAATCATCTCTGGATTACTCACTGTATCTAATACAACATGAATGCTATGTAAGTAGTTGTCAATGATGGCAAATTCAAGTGTTGCTTTTTGAAACTGTTTTTTCACGAATATTTTCAAACCACAGTTAGTTGAATCTGCTGGATAGGGAGCCCCTAGATACGGAGAACCCCCAAGCTCTTCCTTTCCACCTCCTAAATTTCCACTACAAGCACTGAAGGGGTCCAAACATAGAAGAGCGCCATGTACCTGCTGGAAACCCTGAGGAATTCCTTCAGCTTATGTAGCACAGGAGAGAAAGTATAGGGACATCTAGTGGGAAAGGACGGCCTGCCTGGAGAGGAAGGAGGAAAGACCGCAGTGGAAGCCAGCTCGCACCCTACTGGAGCTAGCTGATAGCAGTGAGGGACGCCGAGGAACTGGGGACACGTCACGTGGGGGGCGATCCTGGCCGCCAGATGCAGGGTTCGCATAGCTGGGGCCCAGTTTGCAAGATCAAAATAACAAGGGGGGAGAGGGGCTGCCTCAGTCCCGGGATCCTGACAACGGCCACAGCGCCGTGACCCCAGCTATTGCGGCTCCCCTAGTAAGCCAGAAAAAGGAAACTCTGAGCCAAGATATTGCAGATTCCACCGCAGCCACACGGATAACTAGATCTCTAAGCTGACAAAATGTAACCACCAGAAACAGGAATCTTTCCTTTTCTCTTCATTTGGACCTTTGGACAGGGAGCCACACATCTCTGACGGGAACCACCTTTAATCCGATAGAGAGCTCACTTTTTCAGGAATAAGCATGGAGCAAAAGAGTGGGGTGATGGTTTAAAGTGGAAGTCAAAGCGGAAGCCCGTCTGAGAAATGGTAAAAACATGCATCTCAGTGAATCCGAGTTATGGCGAAAAGAAGGGGGAAGGTTAAGTAAATCTCTATCCACCAGAAAAGACTAGCCAGTCATAAAAAGACAGCAATTTAAATCAAGAAAACTTTTTTGTTTTTTTGGTGATGAAAAACAATGCCATATTTTAAAACAAGGCTTGGGCCATCAACAACACCCTGAGAGTTGTTGAGGAGGAGAACATAAAGCTTCATATAGACATGAAAGTGTTCCAAGTCCACTTCTCGAAAAAACTTAGCCAATCATGTGTCCAGTTGATTTGAAAATCCCGATAAGTAAATAACTCAAAAGTGGGAAAGACATGGTATTAAATAGTGGTAGTGAGCAATGAAATCCAGGAAGTTTATAGCTATATTTCATTGTTAATATAACAAACTGGAAGCAACTGTCTAAACATAGTAACTGGAGGACACATACACACACACACACACACACACACACACACACACACACACACGCACACACACAATCTGGAAGAGCAGAGAGGTAAAATATGCTAAATTTATCATTATTGAGGAACAGGATCTAATAGGTTATTTCAGTTTTGATAGTGTTATAGGAATACTGGTCCAATTACATATAAAGTTATGAACTTAGAGATGATTTATAAAAATTTAGAGAGAATTTTCATTAAAAGGCAATATAGCTTCCAAATCATTGAAGAGAAAATTAACAATAAAAAAATTAATCAATCCAGCTAATATGGAGTAACAGAGACCATATTTACCACCCTAAAATAAACCACAAAATGGATACAATATATGAAGCAATGATTTTTAAGAGAGGTGAAAACGATCATCCACTAGGACCCTGTCCTGCCACCACTATACCGAGGCTGCTAGGCCTCCTACTGCCATCACCAATAATGTCCACCAAGAGGTGACATTTCCTTCCTCTGCTCCTACTGCAGAGCCAGTCCTGAGCAGTCCTTTTGCAGGTTTTGGCAGGCAGCTCCCAGAAGTGCTCTCGTGGACCTTGGTCCCTTTTGGCCACCAGCAAAGGGATCAAGGATGAGCAGTGAGCCTCTTTAGTCATCCAAGACCTAGGAACCTATCTAATTTCTGAGCAGGGCTTCACTCTTCTCTGCTGTCTGGTACTCTCTGCCCGGCTTCCCGTGTCCCGTTTGGGCAGCCTGCACGCTGGCCACAGCCCATCAGAATCTGTTCCCCCGCCAAGAGGCAACGCGTGATCTTGAGTAGGGCTCCAGGCCTCTGGAGCAGCGTGGCTTGGACTGCGTCCTGGCCCTGGGTGCGCGAGCTCCATGTCCTTGGTTGAGTCAGTTAACATCTCTAAGCTAAGTTTCTTCATCAGTAAAATGAAGACATATCAATATGGAAAAATAAAGTCAGAATCGGGGGGGAATAAATTTCTAGTGACTGAAGATTTTTTTAATTTTGAATTATACAGCAAAAGACATCATACAAATTTTACTACTTCATAATTCTAAAGGACAGCTTCTACTGTTAATACTAATGCATGCACATACACACAAACACACGTGCAGATGCACTGACTCTGGCCCACATACATTCCCTACACACAGACGTACATGGACTCATGTACCACACACACACATAGCATACACACAACCACACACATCCCCAGGCGCGTGCGCGCACAGCCACACACACACTCACAGTCATGTACCACACAATTCCCCAGGTGCGTGCGTGCGCACACACACGTCATACACACCTTTGGCGTTATTCTAAATCAATTTACAATTGAGGGTCTCAGTGTCCATTGTTTTATCCGCTCAGAAGATCCTGACTTCGGACTGTGAAGCAGGAGCCCCTCCTCTCTGGAGATGGTCTTTGCCACTTACAGTCTCAGTAGAGCCAACATAAATGCTCTGGACCCTTGGAAGTGCAGGGCCAGAGCATACCTGGGAGCTCACATTCTATATATCTAAACATTTTAAGTGCAGTAGGTTCTAAAGTCCTGCCTTTACAAATATACATTCATTATAAGGGGGAAGGCCAGGTTCAAAATTAGAACAACCAGACTCAGGGGAGTCCTGCAAAGAAAGTGAGTGTGTGGGGAGAGCTGATTCCCAGACTCTGATCACTAGCCTGACCCTTTTCTTCCCAATGCTGGGTCCATCCCTTGCCATAAGTGGCCTTGGATGTGCACAGGGGGACACTCAGATTTCACGTCCGGGCTCTGCCTATAACCTCCATGCAAACAGCTGCCCTTTGGCCTCTCTGTGAGTCCTGGGAATCTGAACTCCGGGGAGAGCCGGTGCAGGCACTAGAAATGGGTCAGGGGCTGCTGAGGCAGGGCATTCGGCGTCCTGGGTTTCTAGAGCATGGGATGGAGCCAATGACCATGTCCCCTTGGCCTTGCTGACTCCACCCGATGGAGGGCGTGGCCAGAGGAAGTGTCAGGGCCAGGGGAACCTTCTGCAGTGCAGGACCCAGGGCAGCGGGGGGCCCGGGTCTAAGGAGAGAAGCCCTAAGGAAAAGTCTGTGGAGGCTGTAAGGTACCTTCATTCCCATTAATTAAATAAAACAAAAGCTTACCACAGGCGTGCGGGGGAAGGGTTTTGTTATAACAAGGGAAGGCACTTGCCAAGGTCTGGCCATAGAGGGCTGCTGGGTTTGCCAGGTTGAAGAGGAACCGAGAGGCCGTTTGCCTCCCCTGGGTCTAGACACTGCTTGAATTCTTCCAGGTGACACTTAAATGCAGTGAGACATGGAACTCTCTAAAGTTGTTAAAATATTCATGGTGAGCCATTCAACTCTCTCCTCATTCTTGGCTACGAAAGCACGATAAACACAGGTGGGAATCTCATCAGCCTGTTGGTTGGTTCACTGTCCATCTGGTGCCCCCTCTTGTAGGAGCCTTTATCACATCACCCAGGGCTGACCCATCTCAGGATCACAGCTGATTTTCCACAGGTGGCACCACTTGCTGGTGACATGAAGGAACCATGTTAGCCACCTCCCAAACTCTGAGGCTTCTCCTGGGAGGAGCCTGCAGACACCCAGTCCAGCCTCTGCACAATGATGCTCCCCAGTGTCACTCCCGGCTTGCTGCCCTGGCCTCTAGCTCTGGCCAGAACCTCGCTGAATTGTCGATAGATGTCCCCCATGCACCACGTCTAAGCTTGGGGTCCAGAGGTGACCATGGTTCTTATTTTCTTCCCATCGATGGACTGTTTGATCTTCATGTAATCGTGTTGGCAGGAAGGCCAGTACCACCCTCTTGAGGCCTCCCCGAGCCGCCTCTGTCTATAACTGTCCTAGCGCCCCAGGGGATCAGGTCTGAAGCCTGGCACTCAGACACGAGGATGACAGCTGGAGAGACAGGAATCCACTCCTGCTGTGGCTTCTGCTGAGGCTCGATGTGGCCATACAAATGGATCCCACAGGCCCTGACTTCACTTGACTCGCTGCAGGGATGCTCCCACACTGCCCCGTTCCCCCCCAGAGACAGAGGGCTTTCTGCTTGTTCCCGAAGGCCCCACCCCCGAGGGGGCACTGGGTCCAGTGGAGCGTCCAGCCTGGTTCCCCGCCAGCCCTTAGGGCTTTGGTGGGGCCTGGAACATCAACTACCCTCCCCTTAGGGGCCCGTTTGTCCTTTCCAGCCAACAGACCTAGGTCATAAGCACTTTAACTCACCTGAGGGTGTTTTCCTCACTTCAGGGGCAGTGAGGACGGGGCTTCTTCACACTCCAAGTGCCCCAGGTCTGGATGCAGACAGTCTGGCTCTCCCCCGAGTCCTGCAGTTCCCGGCCACACCTGCTGCTGGTCACAGTCTGTGCTGTGTTCTCTTCCAGGACAAGGGGTGCACTCTGACCCCCGCCCCGCCCCCACCAGCGGTGGCAGAGGCGGCGGACAGGCAGGTGAGCTGGGGCCTGAGACCGTGCCCGCAGGTCAGTGCCCCAGAGGCCGCTGGTGACTAGAGGGGCCACGGGGCAGAAGGCAGCATGGGATGGGAGGAGGAGGAAGGTTCAGGATAAGGAGATGAAAGGGGGAACGGACAGCACTGTGAGGGCCTCGGCCATGAAAGGGAAGAGAAATCACAGTGACAGCTGGAGCGGTGTCGGCGTTAAAAGCTGCGGGCTGTTTTTTTTAATTTTATTAATTACCAATATATATTGACAGATTTCTTATTTTATTAAAGATTATGTTCCATGTCATATAACAGGATAGAGTATGTTATTATTTATTAAATAATACATAATAGAAGATATACTAGCATATTATCTTCTGTTTATTTATTAGCAGATAGTATATAATACATATGTAGGTGTTTATACACATAATATATAATTCATGCATCTATATAATATATAACCCATAACAAATAATGTAAGATTATGATTAATATATAATATAACAAGATTACATAACAATAATTATGTAATATTACCCATTGTATGTCTTGGTTCATGACACATTCTCATCTTAGGTGCCTGTCAGAGGTATTTATGTATTAAAATTAATATTATAAGACACAGTTATGAACCTATCACCCAGCATCATAACAGGAATATTGACAGTGACATACTGTGTCCGCTTTCCCTATCCTGCTCTTGGCCTTTTCTCACAGGAAGTAACCAGCATCCTGAATCCTGGCTTACCCTTGCCTTGTGTTACTTTCACACACACAACATTTAAGATCAGTTAAAACAAATGAACTGCAGGTACATGCAATGAAGTGGATGAATCACACACTCCATGTTAAATTGAAAAAGTAACCCCTAGAAGGTAGCCGATAGTGTGCTATGCTTTTAACTGTGTATACATATGTCAACTAAACTCACTGAATTAAGAACAACTACAGCTAGAGTCCAGGTGGGAGAGGGACAGATAAAAGGTGAGGTGAGCAGGTTTGCTGCAGGTGAGCGAGTTCCTTTCCAGTGACATGTCATTCTCTCTGAAGCAGGAGGCAAGGCCATCTGCTGGGAGTCAGGGAAGAGACAGAGGGAAGGTTAGAGGTGTGCAGAGAGCAGAGAATGTTGACACCACTGAGTGATAAGTGGGGAAATGTGCTCACTAGAGAAATCCTGGAGGATTGCCTGGCAGCGGCAACATGGTGGGCATTGATTTGTAGTCTTGGAAATCTGTGCTGGGAGAGCCTGCTGCCTGCAGGCTCAGAACAAGTAGAGCTGGGTGAACCGAGATGGAAGTCGGCCTGGTGAGGAACTGAAAAGGTCAAGGCTCAAGGGGGTTTTGTCTGTCATAAAGAGAGTGCTGACTGTGGATGCAGAGCTGGAAGGTGGGGAAGTGGAAGTAAGAGGAACGTGGACAGGCAGGAAAGCAGAGGAGTCAGCGCATGATGCCCCAGTGAGGGTGAAGGAGGGCCAGGGAGGCTGGTGGAGAAGAAGATGGACGGCTAGAGGTGGGCACTTAAAGGAGAGAGGCTGGACCTTGGGTGGAGACACGCCCGGGTATGAGCCCGGGGGTAGGGTGAATGGGGGGTGGCTGGCTCAGGCTGACAGAGAAGAAGACCCTACAATGACCATACTGGGTGGTGGAAGGAGAATGAACTTTGACGTCTTGATGGTAGGAGGCGAGGCAATACAGAGCTGGTGGTCCAGGTGCTCCTGACTGAGGCAGATGAGCAGGGAGGCCAGGGTGGCAGGCACTGCTAGGAAAGGATCTGGGTTTTCCATGTGCTCCCACGAGGGGAGGAGCAATCATCTGAAGGTGGAAAGTGAGCACAAGGAGGCCAACCCAGGCTCCTGATCAAACGGGGGTTGTGAAGGTGCAAAGCGTCAACTCCAGTGATGGTGGCCCAGGAAGCAGGGACCACGGGTGAAGTGAGGGGGCACTCAGAGAAGAGAGGGAGAAGAGTCTTCTGGGTGTAGGGGGAAGAGAGGCCCCAGGACAAAGGAGCACAGAGGCACAGTGATGAGGATGGACTGGCTCTATGGTGACACTGCAGGGATGGCTGGATCTTTGTCCTGAGGGCTTAGGTTGGGGGGACTACTGGCCTCATGAGGATCCCCCTCTCAGCAGCCTGGACAGAGGCTCTCGCTCCTGAGAGCTGTGTGGCCACCACTGTTCCCGGAGGGGCTCTGCCTCCATCTTCTCTTATCAGACTTTCCTGCCCAGCTCCCGACCGCCAGCGAGGGAGCCTGGGCCTCGCAGCTGTTTGCCGTGGAGGGACACAGGCTCCTCGGAGGAGCAGGCGGATCTTACTTTGCTCCGTAACCCAGGGCCTAGCAAAGCGCCAGCCCATGTGTGGGCCATGTAGGGGCTCGGATACTTACTATACTAACTCAAAGCAGTAGAATTGCAGAGCTGGAGGAAGTGACCACTGAGCTCACAGAGTTCACTGCCCACACCCCCATTCTACAGATGAGGAATCAGAGACCAAGCAGTGAAGCAGCCTTGGCCAAGGTCACGCTGCTCGTAAATGCTGGCCTGTGTCGGGCATGCCAAGTGATGAGCTGCAGTGAAGGGGCTGAGAGGGGTCTCTGGGTCCAGAGAGCTCGGGTTCAAGTCCCAGCTCTGCCATTTATTAGCCGTGTGACTAATGAATGTCCTTACCTTTAAAGTGGAACTCATAGTGGTGCCAACTCATTGGGTTGTCATGAACACAGCGTTCCTGGAACAGCAGGACAGAGTTCTGTAAGGGTTTGCTGTTGCTTTGGTTATGATTATTATCACCAAGTGAACCCTGAAATGAAGAACAAAGGCAGCAAGAATTTTTATTTTAAAGGAGTTTCAAATCCTCTGATGAATGCTTCATTTCATCTATTCAAGTTTTCATTTGACCCTTATTAACAACTACACAATGGATGACTTTTGAGGCAATCTTGCTTCATGTCTTTAATTCTCACTAACGACACAGGCTATTTAACAGGCAGCAGTTTCTTTTCCAGGAAGAGGGACAAAAAGTTAAAAATGACTCAGTGCCTCTCGGTCCCCAGTGAGTTGGTTGTGACCTGTCAACCCAGCTTTGGGGAAGTGCCTGCTCCCCCTGGGCCCACTGAGCTGCCCCGCAGCCTCCAAGGGGTGCCGTACCCCCACACGAATCCAGTCTCTTGGTTCCTATCTTTGCTTCAGATCCCTCAAGGACTGCCCATGCCCCAGGGCCCCATCTGCCCCACCAGCCTTGGCTGCTGGACTCCAGGACACCATCCTGGGTCTCAACCATCCCCTGTTCCTATGACCGCCCCACTACTCTACATTTTGTCCTTCAAGTGTGGGCTTCTGTGGCTCGCCACACAGCAGGGGTCTCCCCGTCCTCCACCTTGGGTAACTGCATCGTCCTGCACGGTGCCTAGGGAACCCGTGTGGAGGCAGGAAGAATACAGAACAACAGGTGCTCAGAGGGGCTGCCTTTCCCACTGCAGGGGCCCTAGAGAGCTTTCTCCCAGCTGGTTATTCACAGGCGCTGAAGCTGTGGAATCTCGATCTCACCAATTTAAAGGGCATCATCACTAATTACAAAAGCAATCATTTCTTCAGTAGCAAAAGGAGAAAAGACTTTGTGTTCCCCACCTCCAACTGTTTTCCTCCACCTTCAGATGTTTCTCATCTCTGGGCAAGGGTAGAATGCAACTCACAGAATATTATTTTTCAATGTCTTTTCCCACTCTGAAGATTGCTTTCCCAGAACCGATGAAGGCTAGAATGGTTTAGCTTCCCTGGACTGAGGATTCAGAGGCCTGGGGGGAAGGGGGGAGGGGGAGGGGAGATAACTCAGCAATATTGAACCTAACAGAGACATTAAAAAGTTCTATTCTAAACAGAAAGGAAGCAGGATGCTATAGAAACAGGAAAACCATAGTTGGAAATGCAATAACGAGTTGCAAGAGAATAAACATAAAGATGTAAAAATGAAAAAGGACATCAAAATAAAAAGAGTTGGGAATGGGAGAGGGGAGCAAGAAAATGTAGATTTTTTTCTTTCTTTTTTTTTCTTCTTTATTCTTAGGATGTGTTGGAGCCTACGTGATTATCAGTCTAAAGGAAATAGATATAGTAATGGGCTGATATATTTGAAGAATAAGGTAACCACAAATCAAAAGCATACAATAGAGTCGCAAAAAAACCAAAAAGAAACAAACTCAAAATGGCTTAAAGACTTAAATATTACACACGACACTATAAACTTCTCACAAGAAAACATAGGCAAAACATTATTTGACATACATCTCAGCAATGTTTTCGTAGGGCAATCTAAGCAACCCAAGCAACAGAAATAAAAGCCAAAATAAATAAATGAGACCTAATTAAACTTATAAACTTTTGCACAGCAATAGAAACCATAAGTAAAACTAAAAGACAACCTATGGAATGGGAGAAAATATTTGCAAAAGATGAGACTGACCATGGCTTAATTTCTAGACTATATAAATAGTCCATACAACTTAATAAGAAAAAAATAAACAACCAAATCCAAAAATGGGCAGAACAACTAAACAAGCAATTCTCCAATGAAGACACACAGATGGCCAATAGGCATATAAAAAATGCTTAATATCGTTCAATTATCAGAGAAATGCAACTCAAAACTACAATGTTATCATCTCACACCAGTCAGAATGGCCATCATTCAAAAGTCCACAAACCATAAATGCCGGAGAGGCTGTGGAGGAAAGGAAACCCTCCTACATTGTTGGTGGGAATGTAGTTTGTTGCAGCCACTGTGGAAAACAGTATGGAGATTCCTCAAAAGACAAAAAAAAAAAAAAAAAAAAAAAAAAGGCTTATCACCTAATCCAGCAATCCCACTCCTGGGCATATAACCAGAGGGAACCTTCATTCCAAAAGATATCTGCACCCCAATTTTCACAGGAGCACTGTTTACAATGGCCAAGACATAGAAGCAACCTAAACATTCACTGACAGATGACTGGATAAAGATGCGGTATTTAGATATAACAGAATATTACTCAGTCATAACAAAGAAGGAAATAAGGCCATTTACAGCAACATGGATGGAACTGGAGATTATCTCACTAAGTGAAATAAGTTAGACAAAGACAAGTATCATATGATATCATTTATATGTGGAATTTTTAAAAAAATGATACAAATGGACTTATCTATAAAACAAAAAACAGACTCACAGACTTATAAAACAAACTTAGGAGTTTGGGATTAACAGACACAAATTACTATATGTAAAACAGACAAACGACAAGGATTCACTGTAGAACACAGGGAAGAATATTCAGTATCTTGCAACCTATAATGGAAAAGAACCTGAAAAAGAATAGACTATGTATATGTACAACTGAATCACTATGCTGCATACCTGAAACTAACAAAACAGCTGTATAACTGAAACTAACAAAACATTGTAAATCAAACACATTTCAATTTAAAAAAAATTGATAAGCTCTAAATACCTTTATTCAAAGAAAATCTTGAACTCTTCCCTCTTACAAAATTTAAAATGGGTAGCTTGAGCAGGACCAAATTATACTGGATGGGCAGTTACATATCTTCTCCAGCACGTGGCCCATGCTACACACACATCGTGTTTTCCTACAGGTAAGAACAGCCCTGACTGCACAGCGAGCGACTCTTTCTGGGACAAGGGCCTCTGTGGCAGTGGCCTCCTTGTCACCGCTGCATCTCACCAGGAGGCCAGGGTTTTCAGAGGGGAGGGGACATAGAGCTCATACACTTCAAATTGACTTCCCGAAAAAACTATGGAAAAACCAAATTCACCTGCAGTGTAGGAAACATGAGCAGGGCCCCTAAGCAGACCGACAAGCCCAAAGTAAGATGGCCCGATGTTCAGATCGGAACCAGAACAAAGACCACCTGGCCCCAGTTAAATGACCACCACCTCACCTGCAACGAACTGCTCGTACTCAATGTCAGGGATGTTTCTGTTGAGACTTGGGAGGTCAAAGGAGTCGGACCAGGGATCGGGGCTCTGCCAGTGGTAGAGGTGGCCCCAAGGGAATAGCACCAGTACCGGCTCCTCCATCTTCAGCAGGGTCTTCAGGAGGAAGGCAATGTGGATGCAGACGTTCCTAAGGAGGTTGAAGCCCTCTGGAGGGTTGAAGTCACACAGAAGGTACCTGGCTGGGAGCAAAGGAGAGCGGGTCTTCAGGGCCAGGCCTCTGCACAGGAATCCCGGCTTAGATAGAACAGATACAACGGGAATCCCTGCACAGCCCATGGCCTAGACTCCAGACACATTCAGCAGCTTCTGGTTTGTAAAGTGGAGGCACTGCCCACCCATCTCCATGTGGCCAATTACTTCAAGTCCGGGAGCAGTTGCGGAAGACATCTTGGCATCCGTCTAACACCACTAAGCACCCGACTAGCATCTGAGCACCCGTTCTCCAGGGGCTCTCAAACTTCTTGTTCTACAGAACCCTATACACTCTTAACAATTACTGAGAACTCCAAAAGGCTGCTATTTATGTGAGTTTAATCTATCACTATTTCCTGTGTTAGAAGTTAAATAAGAAGTTAGAGAAAGTGTATGAATTCACTTAAAAATATTAACAATCTACTGTATGTTACCATTAATACTCTTAAACAAAATATATTTCTATTTTTCAAAAGAAAAATCATTAGTGAGAAGAATAGCAGTGATTTTAATTTCTGCAAATCTCTTTTGGACTGGTGAGAGCTGAATTCTCCTATCTGCCTCTGCATTCCCTGTTTTGTGATATCGCAGGCCAGGTTTTCCCTGGAAAACCCCGCAGGAACTCGGGAGAGCAAGAGTGTGCAAAAGGCAGGTGACATCCCGGCGTTTCTATGAAAATGGTCTTGCACCTCAGGGGCCTTGGATACACTTTGATAACTGTTGCCCTATCCAAGGCGAGACTCTTCTACACAAGAGCCAGGCAAGGGTCCTGGATTCTGTAATGAGTTACCGCCAAAACACCCCTCCCTTCTCTGTGTGTTTCTCACAAGCTCCATTACTGCAGATGAGGATGTAATCCTCAACTGGGGCCTCTAATCCCAGAAGACTGCTAACTTCAAGAGGGAGGGTCCCATCTACCATCCCTACACCCCGCATAGTTTATTTTGAGTCAAGCCCTAGATAACTGCTTATCGGCACTGACCCTTGTGTCTTTTTCCTGAGGTTGACTGAAGGAACCAACATCTGGATGGAACTGAAATTTCCCTGCAGATAAACAAGGCTGATAAGCCACCCCATTCCAACATCTGATTCTGGGGCTCTTCAAAACCCGGGTAAGGCCCCGCTTCATCTAAGATGGGTCCTCCGCCTGCCCTTCCCGGGGGGTTCTGGGAGGCCGCGGCCACCAAGGGCGACCCAGACTCGCGGCCCCAGCCCCATTGCCTGAGGGGGAGGAAAGCTTGAGGCTGTGCCCAAGCCCTGCCCCGCCCCGCCCCAACACGCTCCCCGGCACCACAGCCCTCCCCGGCCACCGCCCCAACCCCGATCCCACCCCGGTTCATGTCCGCCGGCCCCGCCGACGGCGCGGACGTACGTTTACCGTCTGTGGGACGCCGCCCCAGACAGGATGTCGGCCGCCGACTGACCAGGCCAGAACTAGTCGCCCGGCCGAGCAAGCCGCCATCCCCAGCAGCAAGCACCGCCATGGTCCCGGGCAGCTGCACACTTCCGGAGCCCGCTACCCGCCCCAGAAGCGCACGCCGGCCCGCGCAGAGCGTGGCGCCTGTAACCATGGCAACTCCGCGGGACCCTCCCCTAGCGCTTGCGTCGTGCGTCCTCCCGAGTCTAGTTGTGCGAGGGCAGAACTTGCGGAGCCAATGGGAGCCAGGGCGCAGCCAGGACGGGGGTGGGGGGAGGCTTATGGGACAGCTGGGCGGGGCCGGGGAGGGCAGGGCCGCCCGGAAGTCCTGACCTGCAGGTGGCGCCGGCCGGAGGCCTGGGCGTTGCTGCCACCAGTGGGCGGGGCAGCGGGGCAGCGGGGCGGGGGCACCCTCACCTGTCCGTGTGTGGGGATCAGCCTGGGCTCCGTGGCCTCCGCTTGCACCGGACGTGGACCCAGGCTACCGGTGGGCAAGATAGAGGACTGAGCCCAGGCACGCACGGCTGGCCAGGTAGGGCACCTGAAGTGCAGATCCGCCAGGCCCGCTGCCGGCCTTGAATACGCGCTGCTAGGCAGTTTCCAAGAAGACGGGATCTGTCATAAGAGGGGAGGTAGGGCTTGGGTACCAGATGTCGGGTTGGGTGCAGTCTCACAGGAGAGCCACGGTGAGAGGGCGCAGAGCGGCCCCTGTGTTGGCGGGGCTAAGAGTTTGGGGTATAGGGTCGGGGTGGTGTGTGCCTTTCTCTGTGGTCTCCTCACTCCAGAGCAAGGGGCTCTGCTTCCCCCCTCCCCTCACTGCACTCCCTGCCTTCCCCAGCACCACCTGGGGTGTGGTCATGTCGAGGCAGGGAAGGCCCAGGGAAGGGGCTCATTCAGGGGCAGGGGCCACTCTGCAGGGATGCTGGACCTGACAGCAATGCAGTGCTTCGGAACTCCCCTGGGCTGGGTTTCTAACCAGTGGGATGGAAGGGCCTTTCCTTCCTGGGGTGCATTTGGGGGAACTAGATACGTCATGAATGTCAGCCCTGAAAATGGAGGCTGTGCTACATCCATTCTTGGAAAGAAAAATCAGGCCCTTCCAGCCCAGGTGACTCAGAAAGTCAGTCAGCAATGTTCGGGGTCCCCAGTTTAGGCTTTCAAATAGAGCTGAGCGGCTCAGGAGGCCAGATCCCTGTCCGTGGCTCCAGGAGTAGGCTTTCTGCTGGGGGACAGGATCCTCACAAACACCTGTGTCTTTGTGGGTCACTCCCCTCTGACAAGCTGGGAGGCAGGGTGCAGTTGTGGGAAATCGTGTTTCCATGAGGAGAGGGCCACCAAGTGGTGGGGGCACAGGAGACAGTGAGAAAGAGTCCCGCAGCCTTTCTGGAATCAAAAAACTGGCAAATGTGAAAAAGTGCATAATTTGTTTTATTGAACAGGCTGCTTATGTACGTTTGGAGGGCCAGGTTCAAGGACTCTGCATCCCTCCAGGACAATAGCCTCAAGAGAAGAACAGACAGAGCAGGAAGAGATGTGGGGTTTCTCCCAGGAATGAGGCAGAACAGGGATTTCTGCAGATTTGCAAGGAGACCCCGACCGCTGAGCACCGGGTTACAACCCCACGTGACCCTTGTCGTGTTTGGCTTGGGCTCTGGGTCTGGCCTGATCATGTATTCTTCCAGCTGAGTTCCAGAAATTCAGAGGGTAGACTTAGAGAGGCTGCGTTTGGAACCCGGTGTGGAGACGGAGGGTCCTTTATCCTGAGTCCCCTCAGCCTAATCACTGTAGCTGAGTTCCAACACCACCCAGGCCCCCAGGGTGGCCGTGGAGGGAGAGCAAGCCTGGCAGGTGACCCAGGGGTCCCACTGCTGTGCCCCTCCCTTATCTTTGTTCCCTTTCACCCCGGAAGGTGTGATTGTCTCATGTCATGGTGACAAGCCATCTCTCTTCTCTGTCAGGTGGGATCCCCACCCCCGCTCAGCCTTCTTTCTGCATGGATGCTGAAGGACCAGGCTCACTTGAAGTTCTGAGTTTGAGCAGTAAGGTGGAAACAAAGAAGCCAATGGAAACAAAGAAACAAGTCATTGTGGCAAAGCTCCCCACCACAGAGAAGCTGCCCTGAGTGGAAGGGAGGGTGTGGGCATGCCCATTTGTTTCGTGTCTCCCAGTGCTCTTCGCTTTCTTATTGCAGACCTGCATGGTTACAACAAAATGATCTGCAAAACTGAAAATATTTACTCTCTGGCTTTTACAGAAAAGGCTGACCAGCCTCTGGTTCCCGTACCGGTCAACTGATTGGAGTACCTTTCCAGTTTGGAAACATCTGGGCAGGCCCAGGTTTGCAAAATTCTTTAAGAGTAGTTATGGAGTTTTGCTTCTAAACATTTTTATGGCTGTATACTTCTGAGCTGAGGTTGTGCTGTGTAATTCTGAGCCGGGATTTTCTCAAACTGTTTCTTATTTCTTATACCGGACACCCCTAAATTCCAAGGGGAATGGGATGTTAAGGAAGCCATGGAGTTTAGGAAAAAGATACAGATTTCATTTCCATTTAAGCATCGATGTATCTCCATCCTAGGCAGTATCGGTTCTGTGGTATTGATAGGGGAACTAAATAGCAACCAAATTTATAGAAAATAGTGGGTCATTGGGTACACAAGTTCTTCTTTTCAACATTTTTGTAGTGTTTGCAGTTTAAGATGACCGTTCCTGAGAAACAGGCAGCCTCTTAGAATGAAATAGCATTTCCCCTGAACCATACTCAATTTTTATTTCGTAGACAGCAGGAAGGGCAATCACACATCCAACACTTGGGGACCTCAAAGATAAAACGTAACTTTCTGGGAGCACACTCCCCCCGTCTCCCTCTGCTCTTTTCACTGTCCCATTGTCCCTGAAGGCTCTTTTGTATCTTCTGCTCATGACTCCAGTAACTCTTCCTTCTCGTCCCTCAGCTGGTAAGTTTACTTTTCTACTTTGACCAAGCAAACTGAAGCCAACAGAAGAGAACTTTCACCAGCAACTCCCAGCACATCCGCTCGCCTTCTGATGTCTGTGACCTCACTCTCGCTGCCCCACCTCTTATTACAGGTGACATCGAAAGCCAGATCATCCAAAAGTCACCAGGGGGCCCATCCATACAATCTTCTCCGGGCTGTCACTCCCACATCCATCCTCTCTGTCACTACCTCATCTATTTTGTTCTCCTGCTAGTTGGCTCCTATCAGTATATAAAAGTCCATCCTCTTAAAAGAAACAAACAGCACTCCTTGACTCTAATTGGCCCCCACCAATTGCCACCCCATGTCTTTGCAGCAAATCTTTAATGAGTCGTTTAAACTCACTGTCTGCATATTTTCTTGAGCCATTCCCTTTGGCACCCACTCTGGCTTTCCCCCTGATCCCTCGCTCTATGGAAACTGCTCTGTCAAGGCCATCAGTGACCCCACGTTGCTAAATATAGTGGTCAGTTTTTAGTCTTCATCATGCGTGGCCCTTTGGCAGCATTTGACCCAGCTCTTCCATTTCTCCTCCCCCGTGTTCCTGCTTCACTTGGCCTCCAGCCCATCGCTCTGCTTTCGATCCACTGGCTGGTCTTTTGCCAACGTCTCCTCTTTTTTCCAAATATTTACTGCGAATGTGCCTCGGAGTTGGGTCCTGGGTCTCTCCTCTATCTCACTGCTATACTTTTGGTGGAAGCAACCAGACTTGGAAATTGACATGCCATCAATTTCTCGATTTGTCCAAAACTCCCTGATTGGCCTTTTCCATTTGGAACTCTCTCCCTGATACTCATATTCTTTTTCTTTCATTCATCTTGCTTTCACATTCATACATATGTTCTACTGTGTAAATTACTTTTCCAAATTCTGAATCAGTCCATACATATCATGTGAAATGCTCAGATCTCTATTATTTCCACTAAGATGCTTATTCTACCTTAGAACCTTTCTGCATTTCTGTATTTATGTCAATAAAGTGAATAGTATTTCTACAAGCCTCATAGTTAAACAGTGTGTTTGTTTGGGGCTACTATGTAACATGAAATAATGATACATCAACATAGTCCTTTTTCATTTAATTTTATGTAACACCAAGATGAGGTTTTTGCACTGAAGACTGTTTCATTGAAATTTTACCTACGTTATGGACAGTCAGTTTATGTGAAAGCCCTCATTTCTCCCCTTTTCTGATATATTTTCCATTTGGCTATTATAACATATACCTTGGCATGAAATAAAATTCCAAATCCATTCACATAATAAAATTAATACATTTAAATTATATTTTTTAATGTTAAAAAGAAAGAAAAAAAACCCCAGACTCCTCTACCTATTAGGCATTTCTGTGGCAATATCTAATAGACTCCTTAATCATGACATTGAAGAACTGAGCTGATTCCAGCCCCTTTCCACCTGCTCAGCCCCATCTTGTCCCATCCCCTGTGGATGGAGAGGACATCCATCCCATTTTCCAGGTCCAGATGTTGGAACCATGTTCTCTCTCTCTCTTTCTCTTACACACACACAGACAGCAAATCCAGCTTGTTAGAAAATTCTGGCTACTCTGAAATCATTAACCACATACTCCCTGTTCCCCACCCTCCTAGGAGCCACCTTCAACCCCTTGTTGGACACCAATTAGCCTACTTCTTCCATCTTTGCTTTTCTACAATCTCATCCACACAGAGTCAGAGGGAGCCTTTAAAAGCATACATTGAGGGGGTGGGTGTAGCTCAGTGATACAGTGCATGCTTAGCATGCATGAGATCCTGGGTTCAAACTACAGCACCTTCACTAAAATAAATAAATTAACCTCCTCCCAAGAAAACTCAAAACAAAAGCATAAATTGGACATCACCCATCCCATCAAAACTCACTAAAAGGGTCACCATTCCATTAGGAGCCAAAGTCTTCCCAAAGTCTTCGAGGACCCGGCCTGCTCTGCCTCTCCGCCCACACTCTCCCCATCACTCTGGGGGCCTCTGGCTCCGGCTCTTCCTTCTTCCTCCGGATCTATTCTGCTTCAAGTTCATTACTCCTTGAGATCTGCCAGGATTGCCTTATTCCCTCCTGCCTGCCTCCCACCCCACCACCATCACCTGAGTTTGCTCATATCACTCTTATTTTTCCCCAAGCTCTTGCTACCCCCATCATGTTGCCTGTTTTCTCTGCTAAAACTCTGAGCCCCCAGTGATGGGGAGTCGTGTCTATTTTGTTGACTAATAAAGCCCAAGAGCCTTGGGAATGGGTATAGTTACTAGATTCCCATAAGTAGTAGGAGCTTATACAGATTTGCTGAATGAAAGCAGAGGTCCTGGTCCAATTCGATGGAGCACTTCTGTGTCCTGCTCAAAGATTAACTCTCCTTTCCTCCTGAGAGAGGGTGACCACTTCCTTGGTGATCAAAGGCAAGATCTATTTTCTTTATGCTGTTAACCTTAGGCGGGGAGACTGGGGGATCTTCATTTATATTTTAAAATTTGATTCACTCTGCAGTTTGTCTCCTGTCTATGTATCCTTTTGAGAAACCATTTATGAGTGATCATTCTTCCATCAGATTGAACAGGATCCAGGGGGAAGTACCAAGCCTGTCCCATCGGCCTTTCTGTGTGTCATGTCCTGTGACCCAGTGGATGCTCAGCACGTAAGTGAACCAACAGGAGTGAGTGAAGTGATGGGAACATCTCATTATTGTGGTGGCTGCACTCTGTCCGATGCCTTGAGATTTGGGGAAGGGTTTACAACTGCGGAGGCGAGATGTCAGGTCCTCTGTGCTCTTCCTGAGTGCCCTGGCCTTACCCATTCCCCCAGCCCCCTCTGGGCAGCCAAGCCCAGGAGCTGGGCCACCGGCGATTGTGCTGATCAATAATCCACCTCACCCAATGTCCGGGGGTAAGAGCGGCCAGCACAACTGTTTGTAGACTCTGAAGTCAGGTCCTTGGAGGAATTCCTCACTGAACAATGTTTTGGACCTTTTATTTTTCTCTATAGCCTCCAGCTGAAGAAACAGATTGCCTTAGGTACATGAAAGGTGAGGACACCTACTATCCCCATGGAGCGCAGGTGGGGCTGAGAGTCTGCTGTTTGTACAGCCGGTGGGCTCGTGTTGCTTTGGGCATCCCTGTGCCTGAATTCCTGCAGTACACTCGGTGGTAAGAACGGGGGTGCCTGGCAGGGAGGGAAGCGGGTCGGGGGACTACACAGCTGGGGAGACGTTAACCTGGGGTGAGCGGGAGCCGGCTGATGCATGGAATCTCGGTGCAGGGAACTCTCCAAACTCAGAGAGGTTCCCACTCCCGCAGGGTCCCTTTCATCAGGGTGCTAGGCTGTCAGCACTGCAGGGTCCCTGTGAGGATCATGGTGCCTTCAGGCAGTGGGAAGTGAGGGGTCCAGTGGCAATTAAATTAACTGTGCACCCAAAGCCAACCCCCGTCTCTTTCAGCCTGTTTCCTAATCTGCAAAACTGGAATGATGTTAACCATCCCGCAGGTTTGTTGATGGGCTGGGACACACTAGACTGCCAGGAGCTGGAATTCCTCTGTGCCCTGATTGTTATCCTTCCTTCACACTATTTACTCTCACAAGTTCAGTCTCTCTGTCTCTCTCTCATTCACTTGTAACTTTCTCTCCTGCTCTGGTTTCATTTGATTCCCACCCTCCTCCCAATCCCCAGATGAGTGAAATTAATTTCTGTGTGTCAGTTCCAAATTCCCGGGAAAGATGCTCTGTCCCCTCTGGATTGGTTGTCCAACCCATCAGTTGCAGTCAGAGGAGTGAGTCCCTCTGTGACCAGAGGAGGGGCTCTGCCCAGCCCCCCAGCCACCACTGTGGGAGCACATAGCTCTCCGAGGAGGAGGTACTGGCTGTGACTTGGTGTCACTAAGTGTGAATTTATCTCTCCTCTTGCCCCACATTCATCCTCCTAAACAAAGATGAAAATTAAACACTCCCGAGATTTGTGTCATGGAACACTCAGGGTGGGGGCTAAGAGGGCTGGATTCCCTGCTGAGTGTAAGGGGCTACAGTGACTCCCCAACGAGAGCCTGTAAAGGAAACAGCACCGGCCCCACTGGACATTAGGGTGCTGAGTCTGCGTGACATTGAGCCAGGCTTCTGACCACAGCTCAGGGGTCTGTTCTGACCGGTTAGTCTTTGAAACCAACCAGCTTTGGATTCCTCAATCCCTCCCTGAGGTTTTACCTGAACCACGAGCTTCTGTATCTCTGAAGACAGATGATGAGGACCCTTCACGTAAGGCATTTGCACAGCCCTGTGCGGGAATTTGTGCTGCACGGTCTGCCCGGCGAGCTGACCAAAGTTCTTATTTTACTGATCTTAGAAATAGTCTGGTTTCCTGATGCACTGTTTCACTGAACAAGCAACAGAAGCCACCTCTGGCTGATAAAAGCAAAAAAGGGACTTAATGAAAAGATACTGGGAGGGTGCATGGAGTGGCCCAGACCAGAGCCGACCCGGGGGCCGTAGGAGATGTTGGGGAGCCCCAGGCACCAGGCTGCGCAGGGTGCTACCGGGCCCCCTGCTGCCCCAGCAGGGACCCCACTCCTCCTGACACTCCACCTCACTGCAGGTTCATGTCCCGGCAGGGCCAGGTCACACTGAAGCCACCAGCACACACCTCAATGGGGGAGTTGGCCCCTTCTCAGCTGAGGGCGTGCCTGGTGTGGGGAGATGCCCAGTTAGAGGAAGGCGGTTCCCCTACTGTTCCGAGTTAATGCGCAAGTCAGTGTCCATCACTCAGGAGAGCCGGGCTGGTCGGACCTCATTGTGGTGACTAGGCCGTCTGAGTTCACGTATTACTTTTTAGGTTGGAAGGCCCAAGAGGGAGAAAAAGTGGAGGTTCTAGTACTTATTTTATATTTCCCATGTACCAGGTGCGGTAAGCAAGCCACTTCAGACAAGGCCCATAACAACCACATTAATAGGCCACGGAGAAAGTCATGCAGTCAGGCCTCTGCAGCCCCGAAACCCGTGTCCTCATCAGTTCCGTAGTTACCAGTGGAAGTTGTAGGGATTTATGGGACTGTGTGCTCCTGTGGGGGCTGGGATGTGTGTATTTAAATCCACATCTTCAGAAACTCGGCCAGAACCACAGCCACTGATTGTCTGCATGGAGGCAGAGGAGGGGAGGCTTCCAGCCTCTGGTCCAGCTCGTGTGGAGCTCAGAAGTTGCTCCTTCTGTCCTGAAAACAACACCAGAGCTGAGGGAGCTGCAAACCCACTGCTCTTCTTAGATCCACAAGAAAACTGAGGGGGAAAGCTGCTCCCAACACAGAGAGGCAGCCGGGCAGGCTTGGAGAGTCACAGCTCCCAGGGCAGAACCCGCTTTTGTAAGAACCCCGGGGGCAGGCAGATTTAACAGGTCCCTGAGGCCAGCTGGAGGCTCAGCGTGGGGAAGTCCGAGTGTGACAACTCCAGGGGGCCAGTCAGAGGGGCCCCCTGCTCTTTTTCATGCATTTTACTTCCAGGACCGTTTCCTGTTCTCAGAGTGAAGATCATAGGAAAACTCCTCATGGTTCCTGCCAGGAAAGGAAAAAATAGCTCTATTGAAATACATCCAGAACATTCTCTTCCATTGTGGGTGGTTGTGTTTTGTTTTTTTTTTTTTTAATGAGAAATTATTTTACCAGAGCCTAACCTACCTGGGGGAAGGGAAATACCTTCTGTGTCACCCAAATTGGGGTGGGGGAAAGAGACACACTTGTGGAGGTCACAGCTCAGGGCACAGGCTCAATGAGAACTAATCACAGGACTACAAATGCCCTGCTCTGTCCCACTCCCCCAACACCTTACCTCCATTTCAGTAGGGCCCCTGTGTTATAACAGGAATAAAATTAAAAGAAGTAAATGTCTCAGGAGTGTCTAGGGAAAACCCAAAGACAGCGGGGAGATGGAAACAAGGACTCACGGGTGGCTTTAGCCTCTCGCACGAATAGCTGTAGCAAACTACACACAGCCCAGCCCCAGTAGATAAACAGAAAACCTCACAGAAGAAACTATTTATTTTGGTTCTCTTACCCAGTGCATTCCATGGTGCATCCTCGCCTAGAATTGAGTGGAAGCAAGTCCATCTCAGAAGGGACATACCTGAAGAGAAATGGCTTTCCAGACTCTGAAGGGCAGAGAAAGCACCAGCCTGGGTTAGAGAAAGGTGAGGGGTGGGGTAGGGGGTGGGCTGCATTCTTCCCCAAATAAGGAACCTTCCTGAGGCCAGCACAGTGGGAGGGAGGGCCATAGGGTGGAAGCAGCCAGACTTCTTCCTGAGAAGTGATAGGATGCCTCCAAGGGACCATTCAGATGCCCAAACTGTGTCCTGATGGTGGGAGCCAGTCGGTCTGCCTCAGAGCCCAGGACTGAGGTGGGCGCACAGCAGGCCTGTCTTACTTGGCCGGATCAATTTCACTTCTCCGAAACCCTGTGTAAAACATGAAGCGTGGACGACCTGGTGAGCACAGCTCTGCCCTCAAGACCGGTTTCAACTCCTCTCTTCCCAGAGAACAGCATCTCTGAGCCCGTCCTGGGTGACCTCACAGAGATCACCCTAGTGGCCCAGGCTAGTGACCGGGAACATGTACCTTCCTGCAGCCAACCCCAGACGTCCACTGATGCATCATATACTGGCAAAGATGTGAGTTCCTGTGCATTGGTCTAACAGCAGAGACTGCCACAGGCCCAAGAGGTGGTGTGTGGGACAAGCAGGGGTGCAGGAGTGTACGCAGTGCAAAGGTGTAAATGGTGGCAGGGGTGCAGGGGCTGTGGAGGGTGCAGGCAGTTCAGGGGATGCGGGGGTGCAGGCAGTGCGGAAGGGCAGAGAGTGGCAGGGGTGCAGAGGTACAGGGAGTGTAGGGGTGCAGGAAGGTGCTCCGGCACGTGGCCAGGGTCAGAAGGCAAGTGCACATCCTCGCAGTCAGCCTGACCCCGGGAGATTAGTGCAATGGTCTGGGGTGGCGGAGGGGGCGGCGGCGGCGGCGGCGGCGGCGGTGGGTGGGAGGCTGCCCGGGCAAGCCGGTCGATTTCTTCTCTTCCCTGCAGCCTGGCCTGGGGGGGTGTTGGCCGCCGGAGATTCGCCAGATGTTGGACTCCAGGTAAGCTTGCTCCTGGGTGGTGGGGCGGTTAGGTCAGTGGGCGGTGGCAGCTGCAAGGGGGCGGAGCGGGGCTGCCCCTGGCGAACTGATGGAATAGCTGCCTTCTCCCGGCTGCCGGGCCTGGGAGCGGCCTCTGCTGCCCCAGGTCGCTGCACACACCTGTCCCACTCAGCAAGCTGAGTGGGTAGTGGAGGCGGTGTGGTTAAGGTGCAGGGCCCACGGGGATAGGGGGGCTGCCGCACGGAAGCCGGTCAATTCGCTCCGCTCTCCCCCGCGGCGTAGCCAGGGGCGGCTTCTGCTGCCGTAGAGGCGGGACGCCGGTCTCCAGGTGAGCTTGGTCCTGGGAGGCGGCGGCGGCGGCGGCGGCTGGGGGTTGGGGTCCGTTCCAGGGAGCTGCTCCATTTCTTCTCTCCCCCGCGGCCTGGCCTGGGGGCGACCTCTGCCGCCAGAGATTTGCCTGAGGTCCGACTCCAGGTGAGCTTGCTCCTGGGAGATGGGTGCGGTGCAGTCAGGGGGCTGGGATGGTGGTGGCTGCGGGGATAGGGAGGCTGCCCCGGGGGAGCTTGAGGATTAGCTCCCATGTCTGTGCCGCGTGGCCTGCAGGCGGCCTCTGCTGCGCCAGGTCCTGGGACAACCCTTTCCCACTTTGCCTGCTGGGGGCGGGAGGCAGGGTAGTCAGGGTGCACGGGTGGCCGGGGTCGGGGGCCTGCAGCGGGGGAGCGGGCACATTTGCTCCCATCTTCCCCGCGGCTTGTCCTGGGGGCGGTGTCTCTTGCCCTGGGTTAAGAGACACGTGTATCCTAGTCAGCCTGGCCCCAGGAGGCGGGCGTGTTACGTTGGGGGTGGTGGCAGCAGCGGCAGGTTTTCCCATGGAGCCGGTCCATTTGCTCCCATTTCTCCCCGTGGTTTGCCCTGGGGGCGGTCCCTGTTGTCCCTAGTTCGCCGGACGTCCATCTCCAGGTCAGCCTGCTCCCTAGAGGCGGCCACCGTGAGGTCAGGGGGCAGGAGCGGTGGCTGCTGTGGGGGTAGGGGGCTGCCTTGGGGAGCTGGTGGATTGGCTCCCGTCTCCCCGATGGCCTGGTGTGGGAGTGGCCTCTCCTGCCTCAGATCACCAGACACACCTGTCCCATTTAGCCTGCTGGGGGAGGGGCGCCCTGGGAAGTGCCTTTAAAGTGTGGGGGAGGCGACGGCAGGCGTAGAGGACCTGCAGCGCGGAGCCTGTCAATTTGCTCTCCTCTTCCCCACGGCCAAAGCTGGGGGCGTACTCTGCTGCCCAAGAAGCCGGATGCCCGTCTCCAGGTCAGCTTGCTCCTGGGAGGCGGGCGCGATGCTGTCGAGGGGCAGAGGCAGCTGCGACGGCCGGCTGCCCCGCCTAATGGGGCCACTTCTCCTCTCCCCTGACCTGGCCTGGGGACGGCCTCTCCCGCCCAAGATTAGCCTGAAACCCCACACCCGGTCAGGTTGCTCCTGGGAGGTGGGCGCGGTGACATCAAGGGTTGGAGAGGAGGGGGGTCTGCCCCTGGCGGGCTGGAGGATAAGCTCCCATCTCTCTGGAGGCCTGACGTGGGGGTGGCCTCTGCTGCCCCTCATTCCTGGGTCACCCTTCTCCAGGACATATTGCCCCGGGGGTGCTGTAGGCTGCGGGGGCGGCGGGTTGTTGGCGGGGGTATGGAGCTTGCCGCTTGGGAGCTGGTGGTTTAGATCCCATTTCCCCCGCAGCTTGGCCTGGGGGCAGCCTCTGTTGCCCCAGGTCGCAAAGCACTGTTTCCCTGACAGCTTAACCACCGGAAGTGGGCAGGATGTGCTGAGGGGGCGGAGGCAGCCGCCAAGGCAGCGACGGAGGGGGCTGTCCCTGGCCAGCCGGTCAATTTGTTCCCATCTCAACATTTGCTGTCCCAGTTTCGCAGGACGCCCTTCTCCAGTTTATCCTTCTCCTGGGAGGTAGGCTCAGTGCATGCAGCCCAAGGTCTGGGCTCTCCCCTGGGGAGGGGCAGAACGCTCTTCTTCTTCTTTGTCTTTATTCTTCAGCAAAGTGGTTACTGGCCCCAATTCTTAATTCTGAGAAAGTGTAGCCTGTGTTACGGAGGAGCTGCTGGACAGTGAGGTTTCTGGGTGGGTTTTCACATCAGCTGATGCCCCAGGCAGGCAGGAAATGTATTGCTTAGAGCTTCTTAGTCTGGAGTTGGGGGATGGCCCCGCCATCCTCACCATGCTTTTTAAAAATGTGTTACTCCCCTCTTTTTCCTAGGTGACATTTTATGTTATTGGGTCCCAGATTGCTGGCACACTCATCCCTGTTCTCAAACATCTTTTAAACTTGGGTGAAGTGATAAGTTGGGGAAGAAGATGATTTACTGAAAGGTAAGAATACTTAAATTTGCATTAAAGCTACATTCTGTCAATCTTTCTCAAATGATTTTTCTCTGATTCTAAATCCATGACCTAGTGAATGTTGTACTCCTGTGTAAATCATTGATCTTCACATCACACTTGTTGAGTGGTCAACGAGATTTGTTATTTAGATTATTCCTGAAAGGAAAAGCTCAGGCTTTTGAGAATTCCTTGTCTGATGTCACCCAGGCAGTCACAGTAGAAGACAGAGCTGATATAAAAATCCCTCACCTGCCTGAACTGCAAAGCTTCTGGGATTACTGATCCCTGAAATGCAGGTGACTCTTGATGATAATCTGGGGGATGGTTTATATGATCAGATTCTTCCAGTCCTGTAAATGGGTTCCGTGGCCCCAGCCCCGGGAGAGCTGGTCATAAGGGCCATATCGTGAGGGGTGGGATGGGAAGGCAAGGTCTAAGAGCTGGCATCACTGAGATTCCACACTCGCTAAACACAGACCCCAGAGCCTAATTGTTGTCAGGTTCTGTTCTGGATTTGAGAGTGTGTTCAGACATGATTCTTGCCCTTCAGGGGTCACTGCCTGGGTGGAAGTAACCTTTACATAAATCTGGGGAGGATGACAATTAAGTAGATGGGCTGTTATGATTCTCAGTGTGCCCAGGCTCGCTCTTCCAGGCACTCGTGGGACTAACGAGAGTCATGTTATTCACTCATACACTGATTTATTACCCTTGAATTGATCATTTGTCCCACAGTAAGTGAAACAAGCGATGAGGAACCTGAGTTTTGTCCCCTTTCCTAGCACTGATTGTATCTGTCAGTCAGGCGCCCTGCGTATGCATTGTGAAATGGTGGTATTTCTTGCCCAATGGGACTGCACTGTCAGTTCTGAGAATCAGGGGAGACACGTGGGTAGGACAGCACACTGACACATATGGCACCCCCCCACCCCATGAGACAGCATTGTCGATGCTCAGGTGACCCGATGTAGACCGCGGTGCTAAATCTGAGCATGTTTAGTGATCTTGGTGGCTATGAAAATACAGACTGCCGGTCCCTAATTCTGGAGACTCTGAGGGTGTGCACCCCAGAATTCTGCATTTTAAGAAGCACTTTAACTAATTCTGATGAAGATGATCTGAGTGTCCCACTGAGAAACACTGGTGTGCGATGCACCAGTATTGAGGATTCTCAGGGAGCGATGTTTTTTCAGGATGGTCCAAGGGCCCTCACGAGACTTTTGCCTTGGGTGTAATTGTATGTGTTCGAAAGTGATGTCTCTCACTTCCAGTGCTTGTCAGCATGCTCTGTGCAGGGATTTGCTCTCAGCAGATATCAAAAACTATAAGTCTTCAGGTCACCGAGCTAGAGTGTGGGCGATCTTTTATTTTGGTTTTCTTTATTGCAATGCGGAGTCTCCCGAGAAGAGATTCAGACTGAACAGCTTTGTGTCGGACTTTGGAAGACCGCTGGTGCCCAAGGGGTTCTCTGGCAGCACAATGACGAATCTAGGTCCCTCTTTCACTGCTACGTCAATGAAGTGGACCGCATGGACAAGGCCAAAGCTGGTATCCCAACCATAGCCCTTGACAGTGATGTTCGGCTCCAGGAAGCCATCAGATGCAGCAGGTGGCCAGAGAAGGAGCCTAACGGGCTCATGAAATGTGACACCCCCAGCTTCATCAACACGGACCAGAACTCTTCCTTTGGGGAAGATGATCTCCTGATTTTGGAACCACCGATTGTTCTAGAAAATAAGCCAGTTGCCCAGACCTCACACAAAGACTTGAATTGGAAATGTGCTTTGTCAAGTGTTTCTCTGAAGATGTGAAGTCTGTCTTTGTATGGCAGGAAGTCCCCTTTCACAAAATTGTATGTGTTTGTGTCTGAGAGAGAGAAATGGAGACAGACAGAAAGACGGAGACAGAAGAGAGCCCCCTCAGAAGAGAGCTAGTTAAGGTGAGTTTTTGTGCCTTAGTAAACATTTGGGGTTTTGGGGGGAACAAAGTATTTACACTGTCTCATTCTCCTCGTTGGAAACCTTGGCCCCGTCCTCAGTGTCAGCGGCCTTGAACGGGGTTGCCATGGTGCTTTTCATCTGGCGCTGCCACTTCCACGCTCTGCCTTTAGCACGTTGCTTTGCCTCCCAGGGCTGCCACCCTTTAAACTGTAAGGTGAGGAGTCTGGAGTAGATGATCCATCCCAGCTCTGCTGTTTTGCAAATTTCTGATTTCGTATTCGGATGAGGCTGGGATACACCCAGAGCAGCATAAACCAGGCCCTACCTCCTGTCTCTTGCTGGGGCATCCCTCAGGTCTGTGCCTTCTACTCAAGCCTTTACTGAGCCCAGCTTTTGTCAGGAGCCCAAGTGCCTACCGGGATGGCAGGAGACCTGTCTCTCCTGGTCACGGTGGCAGACATTTCTATTGGTTGTGCTGAAACAGCTCTTCTGAGATCCTCCGGCCACCCTTGCTCCAACCTGAGGACAGACCTACCGTTCCTTTCCTAGGAGGAGGATCAATCCATGGTGCATTTTATGACAATCCTGTCCCCAGGAATGCACGGAAGGTTATCAGCTGAGTGAGGGGAAGTGCCTCTGTGTCTCTGTGTCCCTGTATCTCTGTCTGCTCACAGTGCCCTGCCACCGGCTACTGAACAAGAAAAGTGCTATTCACCATGCTGTGTCTTTTGCAGATGTGTAGGTGATGGTCTTGTGGCTCATGTGTGGGCTTTGTGCTGGGATGGTGAAGGGCTTATAAATACCTCATCAACATGTATTCGAGATGGCCTGGTGCCACACAGACTTGATTCATGAAGGCATCAAGCCTGCACACTGGTTTGGAAACAACTTGGTTTTGATCAGTCACACTGCATGCATGACTCACTGCTGATCTCTGGGTGGTTTTTTCATTTTAGATTTATTCACCCAGTGTCTTGCTTAAGCTGAAAAATACATTTATTTCACTAGAATATTCTCAGATTCTTTGTTTTCACACATCCAGTTGTTTAATTCCTTTAAAAATCATTTTGTGTTTATAATGCCTCCTAATATCTATCATCTCTAGGTTCCCAGTGGCCTGAGCCATGCACCAGATTTGATGTAGGAACTGTTCCACCAAAAGAAATCCCTTTGCCATAATATCTTTTGAGGAAAATATTATTCTTTAAGGCTCTAACAGTAAATCGTAGAACAAAGCATGGAACATTTATTGTAGTTAATACATGTTCATGCAAAAAGTAATGATATTTTCATTAAACAATGTTGATTTTAATAAATTTTACTAATGTGAATATTATTACTCATAATTTAAGTAACCAAATAAAACCACAGTTATTTATTATGAAGTTTGAAAACTATTTACACTGTCTCTCAATTAGAGGTAGCTTTATTAGAAGACTGAAGGGTATTTAAAAGATGGAAAAATACCCATGATGACACCATCATTTTTATTAACTAAATATCAAGAACTGTGCAGGGTTAAGATTGAACCCTCTGCAAGCTCTCAAGTTAGCATGAGGTAGTTTGTGGATGCTGCCAGAAGACAGGAGACTCCCCCAGGTTCAGAGACAAAGAACTTCTTGCCAGCACAGCAGGCAGCTTGGGGTTCATGTTCATGTTGGTTCCTGAGTTTCTTTCCTTTTGCTGTTCTAACAAAGGACCACAGACTCAGTGGCTTAAAGCAATACACATTCATCATCTCACTGTTCTTTTGTGCAGAAGTGCAAAGTCATTGTCAGTGGGCTTAAACCAACGTGTGGCCAAGGCTACGTTCCACACCGAGGCTCTAGGGAGGGATTCGTCTTCCTACCTTTCCCAGCTTGCAGAGGTGTTCACACTCCTTGGCCCAGGGCCCTGTGTCACTGTGACCTCTGCTGCCACTTTACATCTCTGTCTCTGACTATATAGATATAAAGGAAGAGTCTTCGACATCTGGTATGGACCCTTTTTCCTAAATGGACATTGTATCTCTATTTATGTGCAGATTAAAACCCCTTCCCTCCAGGGTGTGGTGGCATCAGCTCACAAGATTACCACTCTGGGCTTTAAGTGTCCTCTTTGTATTGACACCTGGGAACTTCTCTTTCCATAGTTAGCTCTCTGTTACATTTGTTGTTGTATTTTACCCGGCATTACTGAAAGTTTTACTTAAAATGGATCCTAATTAGCTCTGTTTACCTGTTTCCAGAGCTGAAGGCTTCAGTTCTAGATTATCTGTTTGATTTCTCTTAAAAATACATTCCAGTATATTTCTCTGGTGAAAGTCTTTACCCTGTTGTCTATTCTCCCATAATTTCCTTATTTTCTTGAATATATTAAAAGTATTTTATAGCCTTTATTGGTAACTCTGATGCCTACATCACCTGGGGGTTTGCATCCTTTGTCTAATGTTCCTTATTCTCATATTATCCGTTATATAGTCTTGACATGTTGCATGTCTTGAAATTCTTTATTACATGGCAGACATTGCAAATGAAAAATCCATATGTTATTTTCCGTGAGAGGTTTTCTACCTTCCTGTTAGGCAAACAGGGTGAGGGACTGATCATGTCGCTCCAATCAGGCGCTGAGGTGGATCAGGACTGAAGTGCCTTTTTTCTTAAAACAGCTTTGAGGTATACTTGGCAAAGTAATTTTCACACGTATAAAGTGTACAGCTAATACGTTTTGACATAAGTATATCCCCAAGAAACCATGACCACATTCAAGAGAGTGAACATACCCATCACCCACAAAGCTTCTCTCCTGCCATTTGTTGTCCCTCCCTCCCTCCCCATCTCTTCCCCTGGAAACCATTGATCTGCTTTCCATCACAACATATTGGTCTGCATTTTCAAGATCCTTGTATGAATGGATTAATGCAGTATCTACTCTATGTTGTCTGACTTCTTTCATTCAGTGTAATTATTTTGAGAGTCATCTGTGTTGCTGTATTAATAGCTTATTTTTCTTATAGCAGAGTATTGTTTAGTGCTGAGTTTTTACTGAAGAGTTTGTTGTGAGCAGTGTTTGGATAGACCATCATTTGTTTCTCCATTTACTTCTTGATGGATGCATGGGTTATTTACAACTTGAGCTATTATAAATAAAATTGCAGTGAATATTTGGTTACAAGTCTTTATATGGACATATGCTTTTCTTTTCTAAAGCACCACATGAGGAATATCTGGGTTATATGGTAGATAGGTATTTACCTTTTTTAAAGAAACTGTTAAAGACTTTTCCAAAATGGTTGTACTATTGTAAATTCCTTGTGGTGTGTATCAGCTCTGGTTGCTCTACTTCCTTACCAGCACTTTGTAAGGTCGGTCTTTCTAATCGTATTCATTCTTGTATGTATGTGTACTAGTATCTCACTGTGGTTTTTAAAAGCATTTCTCTAATGACTAATGGCATCTTTAATCAGCATCTTTTCATATGCTTAATATCCATCTGGATATCTTTACTGAAGTGTGTTTTCTGGCCTCATTCATTCATTCAGGTGTTTGCATTATTATTGAGTTTTGAGACCTCTTTATTCTGGATCAGATACAAAGAGAGACCTTTATCAGACATATGATCTGCAAATAGCTTCTGTCTAAGGCTTGTCTTTTCATTTGCTTAGCAGTGTTTAGAACAGCTTTGAAGAGTCTTCATTTTGATAAAGTTCACTCTATCAGTTTCTTTTTAAAATAGATTATACTTTTGGTGTCATAGCAAAGAAATATTTGCCAAACCCAAGGTCATAAAGCTTAAGCCTATGCTTTTTCTCCTAGCTGTTTTATAGTTTTAGATTTCCTATTAAGATCTATGATCCATTGTGACTTAATTTTTGTATATTTTGTGAGGTGTGGATCAAAGTTCATTTTTTTTTTTTTTTGCATATCACTATCTAATTCTTCCAGCACTACTTGTTGAAAAGATCCTTTCTCCACTGCATCCTTTTTGAGAATCAATTGTCTATATAAGTGTTGGTTTAGTTCTGAACATTCTATTCTGCTCCATTATTCTATTTTCCTGTTTTACACCAACACCATACTTTCTGATTACTGTAGTTTAAAAAAAAAAAAAAAAAAGGCTGAAAATCAGATAGTGCAAGTCTTCCAAATTTGTTTTTCTTGTTCAAAATTGTTTTGGATATTTGGGATCCTTTGAATTTTTATATGAATTTTAGAATCAGTTTTAAAATTCCTTACATCCTGTTCTGCCAAATTTCCACCCATGTCTTTGGCCATCTCCAAAGCCACATTTTCTGAAGAAGTCTCTCTAGATCCCAGGTGAAAGGAATTTCTGTTTCATCTGTGCTCCAATCACATTTGATAATATTTGATTACATTTATTCATATTTGGCTGGATGTACTTGTGTGATCTTTCCTGCCATATAGTAAATCTCTCAAGATTTGGAATCTTGACTTGGTTCCCTCTGTCTGCTGAGAAAACTAGTTCTATGCTTTGCAGGAGTGAGCCCTGCAGTAAGAGGTATCTGCAGCACACATCTAGCTCATTGCTTGCATATCGTCAAGGAATCCTGCAGATTTAGAATTGTTTATTGATTGTTGTCTCCAAGACGGCTCAGCCTTTTTTATTTCTATTGCTACTGCTGCAGTTTCAAAGGAAAATGGGCTAATTATTTTCCAAATATCAAAACATACTGTAATTGAGCTGTGACGCAAATTATGTGCTGCTGTTTCTTAACAACCTGCTTAGTGTTCACAGGTACCTTCACTCATGGAACTTTTGGGAGAATGTCATATCCTCAGAGATAGCAATGCTGTCTTTGGCAACCTGAGCGGTAGTATCTGAACTCACTCCTGCTGTTTTTCCAGTGCCCCCTCTAGCACTCCTCCAGCCCTCCATGGGGGGCCTGCAGTTCTTCCCTCGAAAATCCTGTTGTTTCTCAGGAAGAATTCCCTATGAAACATATTCATGTCCTTCTTGTGGGGACATTCAGTCCAGAGACCTGACAGCAGGGGAAAATGTTTAGACTGCTTTTGGTAGAACGTAAATTCTTCCATACTTGTTAGAAGCAAATCCAATGAGGAAACTGTGTTGGCATCTAACAAATCAGGATAAATGTCTGATGAGGAAGATCAGCTTCCCCATCCCACTCAGGCGTCATGTTGATGTGACGCTCACCTTGGCTAACATTTTCTCCTGTGAGCAACGTGAAGTTCAAGACGTTATGAATGGCTTTTTGTTTTTCTTCCTTAGTCTTTCCACATTCACTGTGTCTGGTGAGATTATATGAATCCTGCTTATTTTCAGCCCAGCACTAAGCTTTTTAAAAGGATCACGTGTTTAAAAGGCTAGTGGACAATTTGTTAGAAGATTGAAATCCTTAGACTTTGGTCCTAGAGTTGAATCTTGGTTACTGGTGAATGAGAATTCCCGTTAAAATTTTAAATTCAGTGATATAAAGTTTTAAAAATAGTTAAATATTAGTCAATTTCATTAAACACTACAGCAGTTATTTACTTTTAAGCCTGTCTCTGGGGCAATTTTGCAATGATTCCCTCCCTTTATTAATTCCCTCTTTATCAGAATCCTTGAGAGGTCCCTGTCATCATTGTCAGTATCATCATCATCATCACCATCATCATGGAACTGATTCCTCTGGGAGATTCTAGGAAAATAAAGAGCTGGACGGGGTTATGTGCAGGTCAGTGTGTGCATATACAGTAAGAACAGTTGTCAGACATTAGATTCAAGATACCCATTCCATTTAGAGAAGAATGTGGTCATGAAATCCTGATGTGCTGAATGAAGGAAGCGATGGGAACAGGGTAGTCAATGGAAAGGAGGAGGAAGTGAGCGAAGCGGGGAGCATAGGTCCTTGGTTAGGTGATCAGCACATTGGTGAGGATGAGGGGAGTGTTATGGCAGAATCATGTCCCTCCCCGGCCACAGGGTAGCCACCTGTGACATGTTACTGTACATGGCAAAATGCATGACAGATATTTTAGGACAAAAATCTTAGAGGATTTCTGTCTTCTAAATTGTCTATCAGTTAGCATTTTAAACCCATGATACATTATTAAAGATTAGTGCAGGGGGACAAATAAAAAGGATTCATGTAATCTCACCAGACATACTGAATGTAGAAAGGCTAAGGAAGAAAAACAAAAAGTCATTCATATGTGCCTTGAACCATAAAATGCCCATGAGAGGAAATGTTACACAAGGTGAGTGTCACAGCCACATTCATAATGCCTGAATGGGATGGGACAAGGGGATCCTGAGATGAGACAATAGGGCGAGTAGCCTGGATTGTCCAGGTGGGCTGAATGTAATCACAGGGGTCCTTGAAATGGAGGACATTTCCCAGCTGAGTTTAAAATCAGAGGGAGGTGTAGCCATAGAGCAATGTTCAGAAAGGCTGCTGACCATGAAAATGGAGGAAGTCGTGGGGCACAAGCTAAGGAAGGTGGGTGACCTCTGGAAACTGGAAAAAAACAACAACAACAAGGAAACATTCTCTTCTAGACCCTCTAGAAGGAAGGAACCCTGCTGCTACCTTGAATTTAGCCCAATGAGAACTGTGTTGGATCTCTGACCTCCACAGCCATAAGCTGATAAATCTGTGCTGGTTTAAGCTCTTAAGCTTATGGAAATTTCTTACATTGGTAAGAGGAAAATAACATAGTGAGCCGTAGTGTAACGGATTAAAGGTATAGGATGGGGTGTGGAGAGGATTCTGACATTTACAACTAAAAAACAACCAGGTGAAGTGGAAGGTGTTTTAAGGAAGACCTACCTGGCAGGGCTATTAAGCAGACTGGAGCGAGGGGAGCATTGGAGTTAGAGGAATCAATTAAATCTCTACCAGAAAAATAAGGAATAAAATGTAACAGGGCTTCAGTGATAGTGGATGTAGGAATGGAAATGGGCAGAGAGACATAAATATTACTTTGAAATTAGCTACAGGTTTGATGACTGCATGTTGGGGAGACTTAGCCGATGTGTGGACTGAATGTTTGCATCCCCTCAAAATCCATATGTCGAAACCCCATCTCCCAGGGTGATGGTATTGGGAGGTGGGGCCTTTGGGACGTGATTAGTAGGATAAAATGAGGTCATGAGAGTAGAGCCCTCATGAATGGGATTAGTGTTCTTATACAAGCCCCCAGAGTGCTTGCTTCTCTCTGCTCTCTGGGATATGAATATATTGGGAAGACAGCCATCTTCGAGCTGGCAATCCTCTCAAGGATACATTGACCTTGAAAGTCTCAGCCTCCAAACCATAAGGAATATGCTGGTTGTTTAAGCCACCCGACCCACGGTAATTTGTTACAGCACCCCAGACTGACGAAGACAGTGGAGAATGCCTCTGAGTTTGGCACTGATTGCCTGGAGAATGCTGAAACCCAGGGAAGTGGGCAGCACAGACGTTTACTCATTTAATCCTGCCAACACAGTAGGAGATAGAGTCTACATATTCCTCGCTACTTAAAAGGTAAGGAAAAAGAGGCACAAATAATAACAACGACAACAAAAACAACAATAATTTGTCCAAGATTCACACAGAACCCCCTGGAGGCAGAGTGAGAATTTATACTCAGGCAGGCTGGCCCCAGAGCCCCTGCTCATAACTAATAAGTCAGATCACCTTGCTTATGTGGATCAGTTTTTTTCAACTGTGATATGAGGGTACTGTGTCCAGTAACTTATAATTTCAAAATACTTCACTGTAACGGAATCATTAGTCACAGGCCTTACAAACCACAGAAACCTACACATACAAAAATATCTCGTTAGGTCAAGATAACCAATAACGTTTTTAAATATTATACCTGCTGGGCCTTTGCAATAAAATGTCTTTTTATAATTCTGTCTGGCTACAGAATAACTTCATAATCCTGCATGTTGCTGGTGGCTCCCATGTTGGACAGCACGGGCCTAGAGATTTTAAATTACTTGCCCAGACTCGCCCAGGAAGCTCGTGGTGGGATCCGAGCTATAGTCTGGGACTTTTCCTTCCTATCCAACAAGTCCCTCATGGAAGTTTAGAAGCTTCTCCTTTGGTGCCCAGCTGTCTATCCGTACTTATAACATCTTGTCAGGTGTTCCAGCCTGCTCCTGAATATCAGCCAGAACCCACTTCTGCTCTATTTTGTCCAGGTAATACCTTCTAGCAACTTCCATTGCCTTCTTGGCATCAGTTCTTACCTGGAAGGGTAGTGGCTAGAGGTGGAAATGTGTCCACATGACAGGTTTTTCATAAACATAGCAGGAGTGGTCAAGAGAATAAAACGTCAGGAAGATGAGTAGAAGCAGGTCATTTAATATACCAAATGGGTACTTTCAATGTCTGTGTTTCCGAGTCCAGGCTTGTTCTGCTCGTGCATTACAGGCCAATAACTCAGGAGACCAGGTTTTGGGGGCAAGAAATAGCGACTTTAATTTGGAAAGCCAGCTGAGAAATGGTAGAATAATGTCCTGGGGAACCATCACCCCAAGTCAGATTTCAGGCTCTTCTTATATTAAAAATGGGAAGTGGGAATGCTTGGTTGTTGCAAACTTGGTGTATGAATTCTTTGTTGTTAGAATCCTTTGTTCTTGCAGCTCTTCACCTGGGTCACATCCGTGTAAACCTCCAACAAACAAATGTTGTTTTCTATTCTGTAACTTGTTATCTTTATGTGAATAGAAAAGTGTTAATATCCTTCAAAGTCAGAGCCTTGAGAATAGGGTCTCCTGTATATTTCAGGCTCTAGGCAACATTGTTTTACAAAAGGTGCAGAACCAACAAGACTAAGCCTAGGAAACAGGGCACAGGGTTAAAGTCAAAGGAACAGATCTAATATGGAGTCAGATTTTTTCTTTCCTATTTCAGTAGTGCCATGGAGAAGGCAGTTTGGGCAGCTTTTTGTAGGGTCCTGGAGGCTTTCTCTCTCAGCCTCTGTGTGCCTCTGTTGAAAACCCTTCATAGCTATCTGGCCTGCTGGAAAACCACTCCGCCTGTTTTGCCCTGAAGATGTGTTCTGTTTATAACTGATCTCTACTTCTTGGAAAACAACTCAATAAAAACTCAGTTGGTTTTCCACCAGCCATGGGCAGGGGTGAGGAATAGCACTTTATTATTTTATGAAAAAAAATAAAAGAAGTCTTAAAACAGCACTGGGCACATAGGAGAGAGTCAATAAATGCTTCCTGGCTGAAATCAAAAGTGATGGCTCAGTGATTCCATGGCTGCTTTATTTGCTGAGCTTGCTACTCCTTTGCTCCATTACACATTTTTTTTAACTGAAAAAGAAATACATGCATGTGGTTAAAAAATTTCAAACAGAGCACAAAAATACACAAGTGAAAGAAGTTTTCCCTCATCCTCTCTTCTTTCAGCCCTCCCTGGAGATGCCACTGTTTACAAACCTTTGTGTGTTTTCCAGATATGCTATGCACATTCCGACCTATGTATGTAAATTCCTTTAAAATATTACTTATTTTTAACTTAAAGGGATTTAAATCCTCATGTGTCTTCTGCCCTGGTAATAGAAAAGAACAAATCTGACTCCATATTAGATCTGTTCCTTTGACTAAACCCTGTGCTCTGTCTCCTAGGCTTCATCTTGCTTGTAAAACAATGTTGCCTAGAGCCTAAAATATACAGGAGAGCCTATTTTGAATGCTCTGACCTTTAAGGATATTTAACACTTTTCCATTCATATAAAGATAACAAGTTACCTAATAGAAAATAACGTCTGTTTTGTTGGAGGTTTACAGGGATCTGACACTGGTAGATAGCTGCAAGAACAAAGGATTCTAACAACAAAGAATTACTACATCAAGAAGATTGCAAAAACCAAGCTCGTAGGAAAGGAGCCTGAATTCTGACTTGGGGAGATGGTTTTCCAGGACATTAGTTTGCCATCTAGGTCTACAGAAAGTTGCTATTTCATGCCCCAACACCTGGTCTCCCAACTTACTGGCCTGTCCTGCATTAAGGAGAATGAATTTGGACTCAGTAACACTCCTATCTTCCTAGCAAGATGGGCCCTGGAATTGAGGGCAGCTATCCCACACCCAGGGACATACTGTGTGCCCTTGATGGTTCCCCGAGTGTGGGGAGTGGTTTACCCAGGAAGGATGGGGACTATGCACCAAAACTCAGGCAGTATGCTCCTTTTGGGATCTGACCTTGTACCTCCCGCTCCCCGCCAGCACAACACCTGGGACAGTGGAGGTAAGGCAGATATATTGCCTGCCTGTGTCCCAGCGTGTAAAAGGGGAATATGTACTCTTTCCAAGGTAGTTCTGAGCGACAACACCTGCGGGTGCTTGGTTCCCAGAGCAAAAGGAAACCCAGCTCCGCTTGGGGGCAACGGGTGTGATCCCCGTAGGGGTCCTGCAGAGGCCTTGGGTGGAGGGCTGTGCCAGGGAGTTAAAATATGAGCTGCGGGCCTTGAAGGGTTAGAGAAGTGTGCAGAGGCAGGACTGCTGCCTCCTTCAGGATGCCCCCAGAGTTAAAACTATTTCTCTCCATCTCTGCTACTCTCCTCCGCACTCCAGATCCCTGCCTTCTCTCTGCTCCTCCTGTCCATGTCTCTCCCTCCACTTTTCCCCTTCTCCCCTCCTCCTCCCATCTTCTCCGTCCCTCCCTTCCCCAACTTCTCTTGCAGAACACAGAGAGGATCGCTGGCCCTCCTGCGCATGCGCAGTCTGTGCCAGCTGGACCGAGGGTTGGAAACTGCAACTCCGAGCCGGGGATCGGCCCCAAAGGCTTCTCAGCTCTTTCGCCCGGTAGGACTTTGGCTCCTGCCCTGGCGCCCCGGCCACAGCTGTCCAGGGCCAAGTGTGCACTTGCCGCCTCTCGCCCCAGCCGGGCTCCCCTCAGTCCGCGGCTGGCGTCCCCTTCCCCTCTCCCGCCCGCGAGTCCTCTCCTCCCGGGCTGCCTCTCCTCGGCCGCCGGCCCGTCCCCGCCCCTGGGCTGGCTGTGTCCCGGGCGGGCGGGTTCTGCGGACCCGGACGGGGGCGGGCGGCTGGGGCTGGGGCTGGGGCTGGCCTCCGAGCGGGGCTACAGCCCGCGTCCCCCCCACCGCTTTCCCTGACCCGCGACCCCGGGGCTGCCCTCCTCTCCCTTTCCCGCTACCTGGGGACCAGCTCAGTGGTGTGGGCGCTGCTCCCCGGGCTGAGAGCCTCCGGCTGTGAACCCCAGCTTCTCCTGTTGGAGTCGGGAAAAGGGAGCGTCAGTGCTGAGCGAGCTTCCGTCTCCTCCCTCAGTGTTTCTGCCCCAGGTAAGTACCTTGAACACTTTCACGTGTTTTGATGGCGGTGCTTGATGATGTCACTGTTTTTATAGTGAGAGGGATTACAGTGTTGAAAGCAAGGCTTGTTTCAGTTAAAAATGAGCTGAAGGCATGAGGCTGTGACATCCTCCATCCTTCCCTCTCCCAGGGTGAAACGTGTGGCCGTCTTTCTTAAAAAGATAGTTACAGTCCCTAACTAGCCCAGCCCAGCTAGGGTGTGTTAACAGGAACAGCACCACCAGAGGAGTTGGAGACTCAGGGACTTTGCAGTCCTAAAGAGCTCCTGGCAAAATTTGGTTTGTTTTGGTTTTTTTGTTCTTCTTAAATTGTGGGGCAGACTAGTAGTATAGAGGGAAAAATAATTGTCAAGAAATATTTTTTCATTTAACATCTTTATTGTGATATTGTTCACACACCATGAAGTCCACCCACTTAAATGCTACAATTCAGCAGCTTTAGCATATTCACAGTGGTGCAACCATTAATATTCCAGAACGTTTTCATCACTTCAGAAAGACCAGTGGAAATGAATGACCTATCCACCCCTTCCCAGTGCTGGTTCTAAAGAAGTTTCTTGGTTGTTCCTGACCATAAATTATCTTGTTACCCATAAAAACTCTGGTAGGAAATCTAAACAGAATTGTATTGAAACTGTCTATCAAAGCAAGAAGAATTAATGTCTTTATGGCATAAATTTCTTCTACCCATGAATATATCTCGGACCCTATATTTTCATATTTCCAGAGCCTGGCCCATGGGAAGTCCTCTTTAATTGTTGGGTTTGTGAATGATGAGATTCTATACATCGTTAGTTGCAACTGAAGCCTTTCACAGAAGAGAAAATAAACTCACTGAAGCCAAGTGACTCTCTGATGGTCAGAAAGAGTGACAGCCAGTGCTGGAGTGACCCAGTGGACTTGGTGTTTGTAACCAGATTTCTCTAGCACCTACAGCTAAGGGGATCAGAGTATTCTTTTATTTTTTCTAAATGGCGTTGCTTTTATTTTTACTTATTTTTTAAAATTACTTTTTATTGAAGTGTAGTCTATTTAGAATGTTAGTTTCAGATGTACAGCAGAGATTCAGTTATAAACATATGCATATGTATCTACATATGTTTTAGATTGTTTTTAGTACAACTCATTACAAGAAATTGAATATAGTTCCCTGTGCTATATAGTAGGTCCTTGTCATTTATTTTATATTTATTAATGTGTATCTGTTAATCCCCCTTTTCCTGCCTGCTAACCACAGTTTGCTTTCTATGTCCATGAGTCTATTTCTAGCAGCACCGTATTTGCTAGTAATATATGCTGGTTGGCTGCTTTCAGTTTCAGTAATTCCACCTTATCTGTGGGCATTTTCCTTCTGGTGGGCCTGTGTGTGGTTTGCACACGTGATATAAGAGTTGTGTATTTGGGAGAACTCCAGGCCTCATGTAGTGCCTGGTACAGAGTGCCCACTGAGCTGATGCTTGAACTGGGAAAAAAAACATAGTAAACGTTGGAATTTCCACTATGGTTGAGACTTCCAGGTTTCCATAACCTGTTTAGCCCACCTTAATGTTGGCTGCACCCATACTGGGTAATTTGGTGAAACTTCATGGTATGGTGGTGTAGAGACGGGGCCTCGTATGCTTCTTCTCTTTCCGTTTTCTAAGACTCATTCTCCTGGGCCTTCCAGATCCTCCCCCAGAAGTGCCCAAGGCTGGCTTGGTGCTGCGCTGAGGCAATATTTGTTAATAAGACCCTTTCCTCATCTCTTCTGAGCCTCCGTTTCCTTCTCTGCACAATGAAGACTTAGACTAGAAAATTGCTTTTCAGTTTCTTTTAAGCCATGTTTCCTTTGAGAAACCGAATATACATATCTCTCCTCCCATTCAACATACAGATTTTGACACATCCTCCAAGGAATGACATAGCTCTTTGTGGAAAATTGAAGTGATTGTGATTCCAGGTGGCACAGAAAAGACTCTTCAGACATTTATTGCAGGGAGAGGGCAGGAAAGGGGCAGTATATCCCACTTTCTAGTGTGAGCACTGGAACAGGGGCTTGGGTTTAAATACAGTGTCTGACGTGGCCTCAGTCTAATCTTTTTTTTTTTTTTTTGCCTCTCTCTAATCTTGCACAATGTGATAAACCTCTCTCCCTCAGTTTCTTAATGCGTCAAGTTGGGGTGATAATAGTTTAAGTCTTTTGTGAAACATTATACACATAAGACATTTGTTTCTCGGTAGAAACAAAACCTGCGAGAGAATCAGGGATTTTTAAAAAAAAAAAAAATCTTGTCCACAGCACTCTGTCTGTGTCTATTTTGAAGTTCCTTGAGGGTGAGTGTTGGGTCTAAAGTCCATCGTGGGACAGGTGGCCCATGGTTCTGTGTGCCGCAGATTGCCCCCTCCTCCCCAGTCCTCTTCCTCTCAGTCCAGGATGAAGTTCCCTAGTAGATTTACACAGAGATCTTGTGGAAATGGCTTTTCATTTTATTGTTTCATGAAGAAGGGCTGCCATCATGATCTCTGTAGTCTGCTTTTGGTGACCTGAAGGCTATGCAATTACGTTTTTCTATTTAATAAATAGAAAAAAATTACAAGTACAAAATTAGACCTACGGTGGTGGCAGGGGCTCTTGAAAGTGGGGACCATTAGCTTTGTTAGTTTCAGGTGCAGGGGCCTCTGGCCATGAGGACACATCATCGTGCTCTGAAGTTTGAGGGACCAGTGGGCTCAGTGGGAATGTTTACTGAGTGTATCTCATGGGCTGGGCATTGACCTATTTGTACTGTGTGTTCCTTATTTGAGACAGTGAGCTCATTTAACCTCAATAGCCTCTTTAATAAATTAGACTTTTTATTTTGAGATATAATGTAGATTCCCATGTAGTTGTAAGAGATAATATGGAGAGGGCCTACGGACTTTTTGCCCAAGTTTCTTTAAAGGTTCCATCTTGCAAAGTTGGGATACAATTCAGTAATGACTCACTAACCCTTTGAGGTTTGTGTTATTGCCCTCATTTCTATTCATGATTAAACTGGGGTTAAGAGGAGCACACAGGCCTGCCCAGGTCACACATGGTTAGTGTAGAGTCGGGTGAAACGTGGGCTTGGGATTTCCAGGCAGTACCATCATGATGCTCTGTGGCAGGGAGCAGCATTCACTTTGCTTGTTCATTCATTCAACAAGCATTTATTGAGTAAACTCTGTGGGTCAGATGCTATCATAGGTTTATCTGATTCTTCAGCAGTATGGAGAATCCGGTAATGTTTCCTTCTTTTTTTTTAATCTGAGAAAATTAGCTCTGAGATGTTATAAACCGCCCAAAGGAAATATAGCTCATAAATGAGGGATAGTAAATTTGTACAGTTCCTTCTTCTTATGCAGGTGGTACCCTAGGCATTTTACACTTGTAAACTTCCATAATCCAGATATATTCTTGTAAGGCAAGGATTTTTTTTTTAATTGAAGTATACTCATGTTTACAATGTTGTGTCAATTGCAAGGTGTTTTTTTTTTTTTCTTGAATTTGGAATTCAAAAAATATTTTTTGAGGGGGGTAAATAGGTTTATTTATTTGTTTCATTTTTTTTTTTTAAATGAGGTACTGAGGATTCAACCCAGGACCTCATACATGCTAAGCATTTGCTCTACCACTGAACTGTACCCTCCTCCCCAAAGCAAGTTTTCTTATCAAGTATTCTGCAGCTTAGGAGTTCAAATAAATTGGAGTTGAAATCCAGGACTTTTGATCCTACTGTGTTTCTTTGCATTATATCCTGCTGAGGGGTGTGGAAGCAGTTCCTTTATTCATTCCTTTATTCAGCAGTTTTGAGCACTGACTTTGCATCAGGGCCTGGCTAGGTGCTTGGAAACAGAAAACAAGAAATGACCCTTTTCTGCAGAGGGCGGAGGCCTAGACCAAAAGCTGCGTAATGTGATCTGAGCTGCGGTAGCCATGTGCAGACGCTGAGGACAAACTGTACCCCCGGCTTTGCTTGGGCTTCCCCTGCCTTCTGACTGGTACACACCAGGTCACCGCAACCCAGTGAGGCCCGCAGCCCGCAGCACAGTATGTACCTCGGTCTCCTCTTCCCTCTCGTCAGGGCCTGCAACATGAACATCCCTGACTACGTGCAGTGTGCTGAGGACCACCAGACTCTCCCCGTGGTGGTCCAACCTGTGGGGATCATCTCAGAGCAGAATTTGTTATGCATCTATAAGCGAATCTCCTTGGTGAGGCAGATCAGCCCGTGCGGCTCGCAGTGGGCACTCTGTATCCACTAAAGTCACCACTATGCGCCCGAGAATGGGTGGAGCGACTTCCAGACCCACCACAAGGTCGTGGGCCTTGTCACCATTACCGACTGCCTCTTGGCCAAGACCTTCGAGAAGCTCCACGTGCAGAGGAGCTGTATGGCACCACGCTCTATGACTCTCGGCTCTTTGTCTTTGTGCTGCATGGGGAGGTGGCCGAGCAGCCGCGCATGAACGTGGCCGTCAATTTACGAGGACTGCAGGGTGGTGGAGAAGAGGATCGAGGACTTCACTGAGTCTCTCTTCATCATGCTCAAGTCCAAGTGGCTGGACGTTGCATCCGACAAGTCTGGGGACAAGATCCTCCTGCTCTACATCCTGTTTGAGAATGAGGACTTCGTGGGACTGGACACAGAGAACAGGAAAGTCTACCTGGATGCCCGGCCACCCTGGCTATGTGAAGGGTTGCTTCCCTACATCCAGAAAGGGATCAGCAAGGAGGAGGGCTGTCTTGTAGCCAAGGCGTGAGGGAGGAGCAACCCGCCGGTTTTCAGACGTTTAAAAGTGAATCCGCCTTTGTTTCGGAGAGATTCTTTTAGGGTTATTATGGACACTTACTCCCGCTTTTCAGCCAATTACCCTGGTGTGACCCCTGGAGTTGCTGTCCAATAGATTAGCCAAAGCCACTGATGCTAGGAGAGCTGGGGAGGAGGCTGCTCTGAGCTGAGATGTGCTCTAGGTCAAATGCACATCAGACGCTGAGACTTGTCTAGTAAATAGAATGTAAACTATGTTGTTACTTTCTTTATTGATTACATGTCAAAATGATAGTATTTTACATACAGTAGAATAAGTAAGATATGTTCTTAAAATCAGTTTCTAGGGGTTTTTTTTGGGGGGGTTACCTCTTTAAATGTGGCAACTGGGAAACTTTCTTTACATGGCTCACATTTCATTCCTGTTGGACAGCCTCTCCTGGGACAGTCTCATCCCTGTGCTTATAGATGTCATGCTGAATCCTGAGATGCAGAATGAGGCGCTGGTTGAGCTGGGGGTGGAGCCAGTGTCTCCTGCTTCCCAGGTCCAGCACCTGCACGGCTCAGGCCCTCTCTCCCTGCCTGACAACCACCATGCCAATTGAGGACAACGGAAACACTGCCAGGGGCTTCCAAATGAACTCCTTACGCAGGGAAAGGCATGTCACGGAGTATGGGGCACAGCAGGGAAAGATTCGTCCTCACTTTGTCCCTGTGATTAGGTCAACGGACCCACTTTGCCTTGGAAGTGCAGACGAGTTCTTCTGGGCTGCCTACCCCCCCACCTTCTGCTCTGTTTCCCTGTGTATCTATTGAGATATCCCTCGAGAAGAAGAGGGTGAGATGCCTTTGCCGAGAGGTGGTCCCCATTTGCTGGGGAGATTGTGGGAATCTGTGTCCCCCCGGCCTACGGCCTCGGGCCTTGACTCTGGAGAGGGCTCATGGCGGTCCCACAGGTGACGGTCGGAGGACCTGGCACGTGCTGCCGGGCCCGAAGTGGAGGAGGTGTTCTGCGATTCTCTGTGAGTCTAAAATCAGATTCTACTTTCTGGTTGTTGGTAAGTTGGAGGAGAAGATGCCAGAGAATTGATAAAAAGATAGTCCAGACCAGTCCTGTGAGTGACAGGCACAGGGGACCCGAGTCCCACCTGCTTGTGGTGCCTGGCGGGCTCTGGATGAATTTTCACTTCCTCCCCGGACATACCTCTATGGCTTAAGGAAGGGGCGAGGCATATCGTGGCCATGACCTGTACTTGTCCTCGCAGGGCCCTGTGATCTACATGGCTTTCTCCCCTTCTGCTTCTTGTAGATGAGCTGGCAGATGTAGTGGTCTGGGCAAAGCCGAGGGCACAGATGCCAGCACCGTGCCACTCCCAGGCTGGCTCCATTCCCGTCACCTGTCACCTCCTGCTCAGTCCCCAGGCGTCAGTGAATGTAGGTGCATCGGTGCAACGTAAGCAGGGACCACATTATCCCCCTGGACAGAATGGTGGGTGAGCAGTGGAAGCCTGGAGCCCTGCCCCAGCCCCCTGGCCAGTGCCTCCTCTTTTGTCACAGGAATCACTTGTGATATGTTTGCTCAGCAACTGCTTGGCTCTGAGTCTGCAGACCCACCAGAGAATGCCAGCTTGTTTTTGCTTTTTGAAGTGTGTCCTTGGGATTTGGCGGAGTAGCTGGTTGTGTGCTTAGCCCATAGTGGTTGACACTGTCACCATTGTTTACCCAGAACCTCGTTTACCAGGCATGGCTCTCGGCATCAAAATACAGCAGCGCATTAAACCTCCCTCCTGGTGGGTCTGTCTGTTTTGGTACCGTAAGGGCTCAGCCAGCATCTGAACGTCAGTGAGATAACGCGGCCAGTGAGCTCGGGTCAAGTACGCTCTCCTCCAGTCACTTTTACTCCATTGTTGCTTTTACTATTCCTCAGTCGTTACTTTTTTTAAACAATGCTTTCGTGCAGGAACAGAGCCTAATTCTCTCCTGTTACTCTTGGTGGGAGTGAGTAAAATTGTCCAGCTTGAAATGCGACCACATTTTGTAGCTCAAAAGCTGTCTACACGCATCTAGGTGAAGTTTAGGTTTGGGGCGCTGACCACGTTGGGGTCCCCAGGCAGCGCCGCTCGCCTCAGGCCCCTGCCTTCCCTGGAACAATAGGTGAGGGTGGGTCTCACCGTCCCCTCGTCCCTGTCCTCACCAAACTCACCTAAATTCTTGTAATTGCTGTCAGTTATTTTTGTTCTCATGTGTTTCTAATTTTCGCTGTTCCTCTTTTCCTTTTTCTATTTCCCTTTCTATCTTGTACCGCCCTGTGAGCATGTTGTTGCGTCTGAAAAGTGGACTGTGCACACCCTGCATTGGAAATAGCCAGATTGTCCTCCGTGCTGTCCCCATCGCTTTAAAAAGCAAAAACCTTAACAGTTGCCTTGATCCATATATTATCCTAGTCATCTTTTTATTTTCTAGTTTTTTGGAATGTTTGCTTTGTTAGCACATCACCCACTGGGGTTTGATACCTGTTAAAATCCTTGCTTTGAGGAACCAGTTTGGTCCTCCTTATGTTTGGTGACAAATGCGCACTTATTAAATTTGTTTGATTGTTTTGAAGAAGTGAGATGCGAATTGATTTAGGCGGCTGCTGAGGGATTTTTTTCATGGAGTATTTAAACTTGGAAAGTCAAAATCTGCAGCATCTTCCTTGATTCTGTCTTTCACACAAACGTGTTTGGCACGCGGTTCCAGGCTGTCGCTGTGTGACGTGCGTGACGGAGATTCCTGGCCGGTGGTCACTGGTGAGAAAGTGGCAGGCTCGGAGATGAGCAGCTGCAGGGGATGCTGTTGGAGGAAGCAGTCACCGGTTTTATGTTTTTTTTGTTTTTTGTTTTTGCATTCACCTTCCCCGTGCCATTTACTTTACTTTGCCTTCATAGAGAGGCAGGAGCGGGTCTAAACTCCATGCCACTCTTATTTTCCCTTTACGAGGCTGGTTTTTCTGAGTATCAGAACAACATGGCCTTCTCCTAAGTAGCTGGCTCACTTGGATCTGGTGGACACAGGGACCGCTAAAGGGGACCGTAGCTTCCTCTCTGCTCCAGCCAGTGGGCATTCAGAGTCGGGTCTGTGGTTTGCCTCAGCAGCCATGCAGGCCTCCCTGTACCAGCCTTTACTATTAACCCATGTTGGCAGTAAATAGCTGACTCCGTGTCTGTTGCAGCTGACATCCACCACTGACGGCCGTGTCGTTAGTTTGCGGTAGTGAGTCTCCAACACCCCAGTCAGCCGTGAAGTGACCTTGCATTCTCAACCACACCCTGGTTCATCTCACCCGGGGAAAGGGTTTGGCCACCACCGTCATGCTGGCCATGAGACCTTGTTTCTCCTTTCATGCCCTGGTCCAATTGTGGACACTTCATCCTTCACTGACTTGGTCTCGCTTGAGACAGGCCAGACTTTCTGAAAGAGTCCATCACATTCTGGGGGGGAACAGAACAGAAGGAAGAGTAGCAAGTAGGTGTCTAGGCAATCTGGGTTGGCAAATGCAGGCTGGGATCTGTGAAGGCTGGGCTGTGCCTTGGACACAGGCCTTTCCCGTGGCTCCCGATAGCCCAGGGGTCGGAGTGAGAACAGCCTTGCCTGGGTTCCCCCATCCTCATCTGCTCACTGGCAGGTGTGTCTGCTAACTAGGAACTGCCCCAAACCTCGGGCCCTTCAAAGTTCAGACCACAGGAGAACCTTGAGTCCCTTCTCCTGGGCCTCCTTTGTGAGAATCCAGTGCCTTCTGAGATGACCAGCGGCAGGAGATGCCTCCCCCTCCAGGGAGCTCTCTTCGGAGGACTGTGACGCACTGTACCTTGCTATGAGCTTGTGGGGTTCCATCCGTGGTCCTTGCAGAACCAGACTTGAGACTGGCTTAACGATAGAAATGACAGGACTGATTCCAGGGCAGGGCCGGGGGGAGGAACAGGGGAAATTGAATGTGACCTCAAACACCTAGGTGGGTTCTGGGTCTGTTACTAAAATCGGGAGCCTGGGAGGTACCTGCCAGGAATCGAACTCTAGAGTAAATGGTGGACATGAGGCATTTTTAAGATTCCATTTTTCATCCAAGTTAGGACTTCAAAGAGGCACTCGGGTCTATGGCCCTGGGGCTCATGTGAAGGAGCCGGACCACAGATACACGTTGGGAGTCATCATTCTTAGCTGGTGTTCACAGCCGTGCAGGTGGATGAGCTCATCTCGAGAGGTGCAGACTGAGGCTGAGGCGGGGCAGGGCTGTGCCTGGGTTGGAGGAAATCCCAGACCATGCAGCTTTGGTGTGTCAGTCAGTGGCGTTTGGGATTTTCAGAGCAATGGCATTTATCCTTAAGGGTCCTGGGGGTGGGCAGGGCCACCCAGGAAGAAATCTGAAGGGAGGGTTGTGGCCACGCGTGCGCGTCTTGGGATGATGCAGAGGCTGCATGGTCCGGGAGAGGAACCTCCTCGGAAGCTGGAGTCGGAGTGGGGAGTGGGGAGAAGGTAGTCACACTCACCTGTGAGGGAGGGACAGAGGCCTAGGGAGTCTCCACCCTAGCGGACTCTCTTTCCCACGAACAAAAGGCCAGCAGACAGAAGATTTGAGGTGAGAAGGGACGGGCGCTGGGAGAGGAGCCAAAGTGGAGAATGGTGGTTGGACAGTTCTGGAATAGTCTCCCTGCAAAATAGAGTTAAAAAACCCAGACTCTTAAGAATATTGATAGTGACGTTGGAGGAGATAGTTCTTTTTCTGGCCTCCTAAATGTAAGGCATGTATCCGGGGATACACAGAAGAATCGGGCAGTCTGGTCCGGGGGCTTGACCCTTACCAGGGGGAACAATGCAAGTTTAAAGGGGGAGAAGGGCAGCGGAGGGAAACTAGCCAGGCCTCGTGTCAGGTACCAGTCGGCCGCACTACTTGCGTGTTGCATTCACATCCATGTCTCCCAGGTGGGCGGTGGCAGCCCCCTTTTGCAGATTGGGAAGCCTTCTCAGAGGGGTTAAGGGATTGGTCCGTTTAGCGGCTAGTCAATGCTGTAGCAGGATTCAAGCAGGGCCTTGTCAGACTTCAAGGGCATGTTCTATCTACTAATTCCGGTACCTCCCTGTTGTACCTGGATTGGTGAATTGGGTCAGTTTTGGAGCCTTTCACAAAAAGTACGATTTAAGTGCCTCAGGACTGTTTCACAAAGCTCAGTGTTCTTTGATGGTTCAGAAGCACCGCAGTGCTTTTCGCCCCACAGAGGTAAGGTCTTACTCCTTTGACGCTGACGTGGTTGCAAATGACGTACAGGTGCAAAACCAGACTTAGCAGCTTCTGAAGGGAAACTCTCCAGTTCTCCCTTGATAGGCTTTCTTCCACGGGATGTAACCTGCTGCAGCGTAGATCTGAGCTTTCCGTATGGAGTGAGGGTTTGATATCCAAAGTTAGCAAAGAAGGGTCAGATGGAGAAAATCGACGTTAACAATTTATTTTGGGGTTTCATTAGACAAGATGCACTATCGCTTAATGGCCCATATAACGTATGTAATTGAATACAGAATATTGCATTCCTTAATTTCTAATGAGAGATGTCTTGCAAAGTAAGGTTGTCTGCTTTGGAACTTCAGCTTAGCCACTAGGGCGCCTGTCAGTGTGTTGGTGTGATTGTATTTACACAGTGCATGTAATCTGAGCTTCCTCAGCCCCAAACACTCCAGTGCAGAATCATAGGCTGTAGCCATCACTTAGTTACACAAATACTTCTACAACTATATGATACAAAAAAAAAAAAAGAGAGAGAGAGAGAGAGAGAGAGAGAGAGAGATTGCCTTTATCAAAGTTCCTTTGATTTTAACTGCAAACTGTTGTTGAGCAGCTCTGGTTTCCTTTGGATATGAATATGTACATTTCTTTGCATGTAACTTGGATTTTAGACTAGAACACCAACCTCTTGCTTTCCATGAGCCACAAAACTCATAGCCAAATGACATACGTATGAAATATTTTATTCTTTTCTTCTGAGACAGAATCCTTGAATCTGGGACTTGGGCTGTGATTTTGCTTTTTGCTCTTCCCACCCCTCTTGTCATCTCACTCCTTTTTCCCACGTGGCCTCCAAGATGTCATGGTCTCCGAGGAGCAGGTGGACAAACACCAGTTGGTCGCCAAGCAGTCCTGCTGTAGAGGGAGCCCAGCCAAGAGCTAAAGGACATCATCAGAGAGGGCTTCCTTGAAGAAATGGGCTCTACATTCAGTTATGAGGACAGAGTAAGAGTCAGCCAAGAGAAGGAATCAAGAGGGTGACTCAGGTGGCAGGAGCAGCCCGGGTAGAGGCCTGGAGGCTTGTGGGGTGGGGACTCGGTGAGAGTGCACTGTGTGGTCCAGGGTGGAGGGTGCCCCTGCTTGGGAGGACCCTGGAGTGGGCCTAGGGATGGAGGGTTTTGGAGGAGCTTGCTTTTTTACTAGAACTGACACAGAAGAGGCAGTGAAGTGTGTCAGCAGAAAGTGACCCTCAGGAGAGGTACTCCTGGTTTTGTTTCTGATGTTCTACAGAAAGAAGGGGTCGGGGTGGGCGAGAGCAACTCTGCCCGTCCCTTTGAGACCCACCCCTTCATTCATTTATCCATAACACATGCAATTCTGAGTGTCCAGGGGAGAGAGGGTGGACTCACAGTAGTAAGAAAAATGTATTGCTTCTTGAGAGCTTAGCAGTGTCAGAAGTTGTCTTAGCGTAGAATGTTCTAGGAACACAGCAGGGGCACCTAACCCAAAGGGCAGAGGTTCGAGGGAAGGAAGGCTTCCTTGACAAACCGTCAAAATGAGCCTGGAGGCAAGTGGGAAGTAGCAGCAGGTCAGGGGGCACCTGAGGTCATTGTGGACCTGGGTACTGTGGTGAAGGTGGGCGAGCAGGGTCGGGGGTGGGGCTAGAACTCTACCAGGGAGCCTCTGAAGGGTTTGAAGTGGGGGTGATGTAATCAAATTTGTGCTTTGGGAAGGCTGTCCTGGCTGTGTGTGTGTGTGTGTGTGTGTGTGTGTGTGTGTGAAGCGGGGAAGAGGGGGAGAGTGCCAGCAACTGGGAGGGTCATTAGAAGACCATTGACAGGCTGGGGGGCCACCAGTGGGAGAGGGGCGTCGGGGCTGCTTGGGGACGGCAGGGGCAGTGTGGATGCCGGATTTCCTCATGGGGAGGGCTTATTAACTGTGACCACCTAGCGGCACCTTGTGGCTGGAAGAAAACGGATGCAGCCAGGTGGACTTTTCTTCCCTGCCTTGTGTGATGATCTTAGCTCAGCCAACATTTGGAACAGAAGAGCTAAGTTTCAGGGTAGTCCAGGACTTTGTTGAGCTCGTTCGAGTGAGATCTGATAGGATTTAGGCTTGTGTTGAGATCTGCATGTTCACTTAGCTAGAAACGTCCCGTCTTTTGGATTTCCATAGGGGTATTTATTCTTGATAAAGATTGCTTTCTTGGTGAGAGGAAATTTAATACAGCTGCTGTCTTTCTCAAAAAAAAAATCTTATCTTTTAAGAAATTTAATATTCAAAAGAATAGCAAAATTTAAAAATGATAAAGTAAGGCTTTGGTGTAGTTTCTTTGGATTCTGAGTTAATGTAGAGTTAGAGCCTTTGCATTACTTAAATAGCACATCCTTGTCAGTATTTAAAGAGCTGTTAGTGAGCGCCCCAGGCCCCACTTCTCAAAGCATCATTAAATCTTGCTCTGAAATACTGAAGTCATAAAGTTCTTGTTGGCAGAAGCCAAACAGTTGGTTTATAATTTGCAGCATAGCACCCTTTATAAAATAATAATAGGTTCAAAATTAAGAAAGTGGAAGATAACTGATTTTTTTAAAGCTGAAATATAAACTCTCTTGTGTTAATGTTGCAACTGGAAATTTCGAAAAAAAAATCCTACTGTAATATCATCTACGTGGAATACATATATGTCTATCACGTTTGCAACGTAACTGCGCAGTGGTTTTTGAAGACAGGACCATTCCAGCTGAGATACTGGCAGTGATGCTTGCTGGTTTTCAATGGAAAACCCTAAATTTGCCTACTTAGCTTTATTCTTTTCTGTTCTCTCTCTCTCTATCTTTTTTTTTTTTTTTTTTTTTTTTTTTTTTTTTGTAGTGAGAGGGCTCAGTAGTGCTTTGCCAGCATGATTTTGGGGCAATTTGGGGGCAGATATCGTGCACAAGCAGTTAGATATTTCCATGCATTTTACTTTCCGGACATCACCATGGAACATGTGGGGGTTTGTGCCTGCAGGCCGGGATGCTGCAGGACTCCCTGGTCCATCACCGTTATGTCTTGGAGCTGCTCCAGTCAGTGAATGACTTTCTGTGGCTTGGAGGTAAGGTGATCTGATGCAAATGATCAGATGTGTAAAAAGTACTGTTACTTGAAATAGAAAACCTATCAAAAATGGCTCTAAAATACAGGATGAAGGAGGAGAAATGGCTGAGCTGCTTGCATGGGGAATATTCTCAGGTGACTCCCTCATTGTGTCTCCTGTCAATCCCCCCACCCAGCCCTGCACGGCAGTCATGCTGAAGCAAGCATGCACTTTCTCAGAAACACGCTGAATTTCCTTGTGCCTCTGTTTGTTGGCTTTTTTTTTTTTTAAAGCACATCTTGCCCTTTGTTTAATGCCATCCCTGCCTAGTCACCTCTTACACTCATTCTTCTGGACCTCGTCCGTACAAAGCTGCTGAATGGATGAACAGAATGTAGTATCTCCATGTAGTGGAACATTATTCAAACGTAAGAGTGAATAAAAAAGAAAAAATAAATAAAGGGGAATATGAAAAAGCCACCTGCTCTGGGAAGTCCACCCTGACTGCTCAACCCTCCCTTTTCCCTTTGAAACCCAATCACTTATGCTCCTCTCTACTCTTTTTGATAGTACTTACCACCTTCTAATAAACTTTAACACTTTCAAAAAAAAAAAAAGAGAGAGATGCTGATACCACTTCAACATGGACGAGCCTTCATAACAGCACGTTAAGTGAAAGGAAGCAAACACAAACGGCCACATATTGTTGACTTCAGTGATCTGAAATGCTCAGAATAGGCACATGCAGAGGCAGGGAGCAGGTGATGGTTGCAAGGGGATGGGCGGAGGGGGGTTGGGGAGTGACTGCTAGTGACAGGGGTGTTCTTCTGGGGTGATGAAGTGTTCTGGAAATAGATGGTGGTGAGGGCTGCACAACCGTGAGTGTGCAGAAGACTGCTGAGCGCTGTCTCTGGGAGTGCCTGTGGTTGGGGGCGGGTTTATTTTGTTCTCATCCGTGAAGAGTCATCTTGTGCTGAGGCCATTCTACTCCTGTGAGTGTTGAGGCTCAGAGACTTTGCAGAGTCATGTGTTATTTTCCCCCTTGCTGAGTGTAAGCAAAAAATTTTTAAGCCTGAGGAAGTGCTCTATCTGCAGAAATGTCTTTGAGTTTTGCATGGTGTAAAAATCTTGAGAGATTTTTAATCGTTGAGGAGAGCCTGTGGGGGGAAACAGCCCGTGAAGCCTGGGTGACACTGGGAAGAGCCGCGCTTCCATCCCTGACAGGGGTGGGGATTTCACCCCCGTTCAGGCAGTGAAGGGCCCAGACCCGTGAGCGGAGTTGACAATCGTGAATATTTACGTGAATCCGCTGCTTCATCTTGGATATTAATTTCAAGCTGAGTCAGTTTGTGGCGGCAGCCTCATCCTACATCAGGAATCTATACTATATGCTCTTTGAGGTGAAGACCTGACAGACTTGATTATTTAACATTCTCCCTTGAATTGATATCTAAGATTCCTTTGTCAATAGTAAAACAGCAGAAATATAGACGTCCTTTTATGCCGATGTGACCTGGAGCAGGTTTAGTCTCTGTGCCTCAGTGGCCTTATCTGCGGGTGGGGAAGATGATAACAGTGCTTCCCTCAGAGGGGCTGGTGAGGGGAGAGGGAGGAGCACAAAGGGAGGACTTACACGAGATACTCATGAATGACAAAATTTAGTGCTCTCAGCCTGGTGAGGCCTCAGGGCCGAGATGGCCGATCAGAGCAGTCCTAGCCGGAGCTCGATCCGTGTTGGCAGCTGTTATGATCAGTATCACCACTGTGGGTTATCAGGCAGTTTTAAGACTTTGTAATAGGAATTCATGAATAATGTTAAAAGATTAGACAACTCAGATCCGGTTTACATAGTTCTCAAGATTTCCTATGAGAAATGGATATTTTTCCCCCATCTTTAATCTGAGTTGAGTCTCTAAACAACTTCTGTATTCCTCCAAATTTTATTTAATTCTCCATTTCTTGAAAAAAAAGTCTTTAAATGGAGTTACTGGTGTCTGAACTGAGGGTCTCATGCATGCTGAGCACATACTCTCTCAAGTGAGGTATAATCTCCCCCGTGATTTTTTTAAACTTTTCTTTCTTAGTATTCAGAGATTAGAGGCCTCTAATTCTTTTTCTGGAGACATGTCCATGAACCTGTAAATCTATAATTAGTGGACAAAATTTGGTTTATTAAAAAATTCTATAAAACATTCTGCAATCCTTTCAAAAGTAAATGCTCATTGACATAAAATGTTTCTCCTTTATGGTGATTTCTAATTTTTTGTCTGCCTTAACTTATTAAAAGTAATCCTCATCATCATAATGACCAAGCTTGCTCTGAGTGGACACCTCCCTAAGGCTAAAATGCTTTCCTCATATTTTACCTCATAGCAGGTGTTTAAGGGTAGGCATCAGTGTCTCCTTTTTTGCAGCTGAGGGATTGAGAAATGGGGCAGCTTGTCCAAAATCTCACACAGCTGGCGCTGGCAGACTCAGGGCTGGAACCCAGGCTGCACAGGATGCTTTCTCAATGTCTCCTCTGATCAGCCCCGTGTTGAGTGGTTTCCCGAACTCCTGTGAGTCCATAAGTGAACGATTTTAGCGGTCTCAGTTTGATGAAGCCTTCAAAGGAGAGACACCAGTGAGAATGTGAGACAGAGTGGCATAAATTGAAATTGTACATTTTCACAAATGTTGCATTCTCAGGCAATGGCTTAAAAAGTTTATATTTTTTTATTTTAGTGCTCTGTAAACACTAAAAACAAAATATTAAAAATGATTATAGTGCAAAATAGGAGTGGGCTTTGAAAGTCCAACCATTGCTAATGATGTTGCTTGTTTTTCTCTAGTGGTGCTTATTGACAGAAAAATTTACAAAGACTGAATTGGTTCTATGTAGTCTTAGTATGGAGGAAAGTTTTGTCAGTGAATATTGTAAGTAAAATCTTTACTCTTTTCTTTCCTGATGATGAATATGTAAGTTGTTTTCATGGCTTAAGTACATTTCCTCATTTGTGAAATTTGAGTGATGCCGTTTACCTTGTTTGACTGTGAGATGTAGACGCCTTGTATACGAAGCACCCAAGAGCTGCTTAGTAAAAATATGCTGTCACAAGGACAGATAGTTTAGAAGGATCAACTCTGAATACTAAAGAGGGTGGCTTGTTTCTGATGCATATTCAATATGCATATATATGAATATATGAATATGGCTTAAAGTAACAAGGATTCAGGGTTTTGTGTGTGTGTGCAGTATGAAGGTTTAATGAAATCTGTATCATTCTAGTGAGACAGGGACTAGTTAAATCACCTTAAGCAGACGGCCTTGAAGATTATTTACACAGAATGTGTGTTGTTACAACTCAGAATTCATGTTGCCGTGTAACCATCCACTCAGACATTTAAATTCGTAGAAATCTGACCAGAACTATTAAGTTTAGAAAAATCCACATTGATTATTTTAAGGGAATAAGCTTCTTTCTTTTGTGATTAAAGAAATTTTGATTTATTTTTCTGCATGCTTAATAGGTTTTAAAATATCAAAACATTGATTTGACATGTCACTTTTTTTAATAGAATAAAGCTCATGCTGTTTTAATGTGCAAATAAAAGTTTTTGTATTTCAATACACTTGTATGATTTCCTGGCTCTTTGAGAAGTATTTTGCAAGATACTTAGATTACCTACTGTTGGAAAAATACAGACGTGACTTTTATGAATAGAGGTCTAGTACAGATCTGTTGGTTTTTGCTACAGTGCATGACATGAGGCCTAGGAGAGAGAGCTTTGCTGCTGATTGCCGGAAGGACAGATCCCAGATCTCAGTCTCCCCTCCTGTAAAATGAAGTGGCTGGACTGGATTCTTTCCTCTTCTAAGATGTGTTTCCATGAGCCTGTGTCTTTTGTTTATATTCAAGAGTATTAGCAATGTCAGATTAAATACTGAATACCCCTCCCTTCCCCGAAGCAAACTGCAGTATGTGCTACATAAGCTTTTAGTTATCTGATTCTTGTTTCTGATTCAACAAGCAATTTTTGTGTTGCATCTTTCCCGGCAACCTGGAAGGTCTTTTTAGCCATAGGAGGCGCTGTTGCACCTTCATACATTCTTAATTTTCCTGTTTGTAAAAGAAGGCTTAACAAATATTTTTTTGCTTTGATTCCTTTGCTTAGTGCTTCAGAATAGCACAATGTCCATTATGTCTGTCTACCTGGAAAAATTATTCTGCTTATATCTTTGTTTTATTCTGTCATCTCGCTGTGAACATTTCAGACTTGCTGTGCAACAATGGCAAAATCGGTCTTTTATTCCAGTGTTAGCAACCAGTGAGCCGGGATTTTATAAAGCAGCTAGAAGCGGCCTCTTGAGCACCTTAAAGCTGAAAAGTGTACTGAGTTCCCTGAGTATTGACCCAGCCGCTGTGTGTCATTTGGTGGGAGGTGATTTTGTACATAGAAGAAGGGGTGTAGTGATTTGACTTGGGTTTGCGTGCACACGCTGTCACTGAGCCACGTGAGCCTGAGTCAGTTTGTTCTGAGTTTCTCCCTCGTCTGTGAGATGGGGATGCTCGTATATGCTTTGCAGAATTGTGAGAATTAGAAATTATGTAAATTGTTTAGCACAGTGGGAATGTCAAAGGGCTCATAAAGTTTAGCTCCTGTTTTGTATGAAGCCATCATTTTACAGTCTTTGGCAATTACTAAGAAACAGGAAAATAAGAAAAGCTGGTTTTATGATGAAAGATATTTGAGGAGGTTCCATAGTTCCTATACCCATAATTTAGCATCAGCAAAGTCAGGACCGTTACACAGTCGCCCTGAACCAACGTTAAGCCACAGAATTTTTTGGTACTTCATATATATTGGGGCTTAAGTGGACCCAATACTTATACACATGTTTTCTCCAGCAGCCAACTGAGAGATGACACAGAAGAACAGACAGGCGATAAATGTCTCCTTTATTACTGATGAAGCCACGTTCTCCATGAAATTCAGGGCTGTGGGAAAATGCATGTCATGATACTGTGTCCCAGAATTAGAGACTCACGCAGTCCCAGGTAACTCTGGGCCACAGCGAGCCTTCCCTTAAGATGATCTGCCCCATCCTGCACAGGGCTGCCCTGCCATGGAGCTGAGCATCCCGGGTGCTTCCCAAGGGTGGCCAACACTGGAGGGAAAGGAAAGGTTTCATATGCCCTGCTTGTCTCTCCGGACTCACACCTCAATCTGTTATTGTGAAGAGTGCTAGCCGTTGGCCAGGGGTCAGGGGTGTGAAGGGGGAAGCACTCTCCATGGACCAGAGGAGTGTGGAGGAGGCATCCCTTCTCTCAGTTTAAACAGGTGGTGAGATGCAAGAGAAGGGTGCTCTCCAAGAGTTTATAAGAGGGGAAATAAGGATTTCCTTTGGGACTCAGACTAGCCATGAAACACAGAAGATGATTAGTAGGGAGACTTGTAAATCACTTTCTTATTAAATTCACATTTGTTGAGCACCAAAAATGTGCTACATTCTTTTCTGAGCGTTTTACAGAAATGAATCCTTCAATCTTCACAACAAGTGAGTAAGGGAGATTTGATTGTTATCCCAGGTTTACAATGTGGAAATTGAGGCACGGAGAGAGTAAGTAAGTTGGCCAAGGTCACAGAGCTAGTAAGTGGCAGAGCTGGTATTTAAACCCTGGCTGTCTGGTTTCCAGGCTCCCAGGGATGGGCTTTGGGTGTTTAGAGGTATCTGCATCCCTGGATCTCTGTACCTCTGTGCATCACTTAGCCCAGAAAGGACAGGGAAAGGAGAGTTACACAGGTGCTCACAGTCGTGTCTCAGCCACTGTCCACGGACAGTGCACCGTGATTGGCGTTAAATGTCTTCTGGGCAGCAGATCTGTTCGTATAACAGAAATTTAGTCCATTGAGTTAATCTAGAAACCCTTCCTGCTCTGCTTCTGTCCATGGTTGCCATGTGACTGCCTGCCCGTGATTGGGCCGTTGAGGAGAATCTGTACTCATAGTTGAACTCTGATATTTCAGTCTGGTTCGTAGTTTCACATCTCCTGTTACATTAATAAATTCAATTTCTGGTTTCTTTGCATCAGTCTCTCATGAGTTTGGTTAATGTGACATCAGTCCATGGGAGCCTAGTGTTGCTGACGGTATATTTTCTGAGCACGTTGTGGCACTTCTACCCGTGTGGACCTGGGTGGAAGATTTCCGCCTTCCGCACTTATTTTCCCGAACAGCAGGGTCCTCTCCCACCCCCGGATGTGAGGCTGGGAGCTCTCAGAGTAGGCCAGTCAGAGGCCAAGTCCACAAATCAGAAAATAATGAAGTCCTTGGAAGTGGGTTTAATAGAAAAAAAGGGCTTCCAGTTATTCCGATGGGCTGTTCGAGTCCATTTGGTGAAAAGCTATCCACTGTTACTGGTTGAGCTGCTTCTTTGCTGTTGAAAAGTCTGGATTACATGGAGGGATTTTAAAAAGCAGAAAGGTGTGATTTCATGTGGTACATCCACACCGGTGAGTAGTGATGGATGACCGCCTGTGTGAGGCATAGACAGAGTCTTACAAACTTCATAAAACAGCTTTAAAAGCTCTGCCATCTGAGTGCACTTCATATGGGGTCCAATTCATGACTGGGCATGCTGAGAGGGCAAATAATTGATAATGGCAGAAAGGACACGGAGGCATCAAAAAGGTATCAGTCATGTTCCCTGTTTAAAGGATGTGGCACAATGTAATATATTTGAGCTGGTTCTTCACTGAACAGTTTTGAGTGTTTTCTGGGACTCCCCAGTGCACCAAGGTTCCGTGCAGCTGGGTGTCCCCTCAGTGCAGCTCTGTCAGCGCTCATCCTGGGCTGACGTGGTGTCACGGGGAGCAGGACAGTCAGCGTCCCCGGCTCCTCCGAGCTCCGTTTCTTCATCCGCAATGCTGGGTTTCTCTTCGGTGTCTACTTAGTAGGGTTGCTGAGAATCACACGTGATGGTTGTCAGGGGCGATTTGTGGTTGTCTCTGTGATTGTCATATAGTGAATATTTGATAGAAACTCTTGTTTTTTATTAAAATTATGGCTCCTAGATTGCAGGGGTTTTTAGTCTGCATTTACTCTTTTTATAAATTTATTCTTATTTTTAAATAAGCACTTATTTTTATTTATTTTTATGAAGGAACTGGGGACTGAAGCCAGCACATTGTGCATGCTAAGCAGGTGTTCTACAACTGAGTAATACAGACCCTCCTTGTCTGAACTTAAAAATAAATATTTCAATACACAAAATAGCTCTTAAACCCCATCATGGGCCTATTTTCTGTATAGACAATTGAATACATATGCTAATTCAATAAGAATAAATGTTGTTGGGACATAATTTCTGAATCTGTTTATGTGTTTAAAAACGATCATAGGTAGTGATAAACACGAGTCTTGGATCCACTACTTAGGGTCTGTTTTGCCATCATGGGAAATTATATTTTACAGAGAAGGCTAATTGGGTCTCGTTGATATTTGGATGATTTAGCAGATGATGAAGGCTTTCAAAAGCTGACAGTTTTGTATTTTAAACTAACTACAAAGTTATCTTCTATAAATTGGAAGTCCTCAGCTTGTGAATTGCCCAGTAATTCAGTGTGTACATGTCTGTGTCTCTGTGAACGTGTGTGTATGTGTGTGTGTGTGTGTGTGTGTGTGATTTCAGGAAGGTAGAAATAAGTTCCATATAGCCTTCTGATACCTTTCTCTTCCAGTAAAAGGTGTAGGCATATATTTATACAAATAAATTGATACTCTTTTGTCATTTGGCATATTGGTGGGTATAAAAGTTTCTCATACTTGTTTCAGAAGGGTTGGGGAGAATGAGCTTAGAAAATAGGAGGAGATAGAGGCAGGAAGGTTCTTTACTCTTTGTGCAGGATGAGAAACAGTAGCTTTTCTTTTTTCTACTAAAGCAAACTGGCACTGAATTGTAACATACTATTACTCAGAATTGCTTTTCTGATCAGATACGAGTGCCTCAGATTTTTCAAGGCAACATGAATGATGAAATGTGTTTTAGCAATTATCTTTAAATGTAGTTCTATTTTTTAAGTAAAAGGCTATAGCCTGTTCTTTCTTCCAGCGTTACAAGAAGTTCCCATTGATCCAGGTACATGATAATTGTGCTTAGTTTCTTCGGGTTATTGTTTTGTGTTTTTTTTTAAGTGCTTGTTTCATTGTGGTGTGAATGAATGTTTAAAATTTCTGGATTTTGATGTTTAGAACATGCTGATTTATCAGAACTGTTAAAAACCTGATTGTTGTTTGGTCCTCGTTTGGTGGGGCAACCTATTGATTTCTGTTGTCTGTTAAAGAGGGAAATTCTTCCTCTAGCCTGTAGATCATTAAGTGAATGGTTTGCAGTGTGCCTTTAAAATTCTTTGAATGCATTGAGCATGTTTGTCCAGTGAATTTTGAATTGACTCATAGTAATGACTTTGTTTGATTCTGTGGCTTTTGCTCCTCTCCACATGAATTTGAATTCTCTGTTGCATTTTGTATACGTGTTCTTAACAGGGGAAGAAATTTTGCATTTTTTACATAGGTGGGTTTTCCTATCCCCTCTGAATGCCTTCTGTAATTGATACAGCGAAAATCTGTTATTTCAGTGCTTAATTATTTCATAAACTATTTTTTGGCTTAATCAGAAACAATGACAAAGAATGATAATAAAAAACATGAAAACCTTCCTTCCTTTGAAGAATAGAAATGAGGTGGTCAGGCTCACGCGTGCTTTGTACCTGACACCCGTACTTTCATGTCATTGTGTATCATGATTCGGAGATGGAGTTGCTTCAGGTTTGTAGATTTTTGTTTTAACATTTGTGTTGAATTCATTCTCTAGGCTGATGTTTCCTGTTGCGTTTGTGGAAAGTGTAGGTGAAGGGAAACAGATGCTACGTTTTGTATTCAGGAGGCCTGAGTTGCTGAAGAGTATAGAGTAGAGGGTGGGCTGAGGAAGAGAGTGACACTCCCTCACCTCCAGGCTGAAATTGATGAACAATGAAATCAATTAGGTGTATCGGTATTTATTTGACCAATAGAAGTCAGAGGGCCCAGACTGTCTAGTTATGCGCAATGGAAAGTACTGAATTCACCTGCAGAATTAGGTGATTTACCAAGTAGAAGCAGCTTAGAGCAATCAGAAAAATCAGTTCTATGATGAGATATAAAAAGAATATAATATCTATTATTTCTGAAACTTTTGTATGTTAAGTTGTGTAGAGCTAAAATTAAGTTCCAAGCACCAGGAGTTAAGAGTCTGGGTGGTTCTGTGGGATCGTTATTCAGGGATGTGTCTAGACCCTGCTGGAATGGCCGAAGCTGGCAGGAAAAGACGCAGAGGCAGGATTTGTCATCCTAGGGTGTCCTCCATAACGGTTCCATGTGATAGCCCATGATTGGGTTAACAAATTTAACAGACACCAGACGCATGTCAACCTTAAGAAGAAAAAGTGTGCTTAGTAACTGCTTTCAAGCAAGCACCTGTGCATCCTCACTCCTGTCTCCTTGCCATAAAAAGCAGAGACAATGCCTTGCTTGCATATTTGAGGTTTTAGATAGCACTATGTTCATTGCACAGCAATGACCCAGGCCCTCAGCTATAAATGCTGGGCGTGCGTGCTGTTAGATAGTCTATTATCCCCAAAACACGGACCTGGCTGGACTGGTGGTCTGCTTTGTAATGAATATCTAAAGAATTTATCTTGTTCCCCTCTCCCCATGACTCCCCTAAAGGTAAACTAAGCCTTTTTACTCATTGTGGATTCTACAATCTCTGTCTCATTCTGTCTTTCCCCAAGTTCCTGTTTACTATCACACAACTGTTAAAGACTATTTTCTTTGATTATACACAATAAATATGGGAGGATTTGAGAGGCTCTTGGAGTTGGCTCCCTACTCCCTCTCGCTTTCTTTCCTTTTTCCACAGTCTTGAGTCATTCATTCCATGTCGGTAAGACTTCTGCCAGCCAGAACCCACAGTTCCAGGTGAGAAGGATGCAGACTTTATCTCTCCTACCCGAGGGAGAGAGAGAAGAGAATTGAGATCTGCTCCCCCGTGGTCCCTTCCTGCCCCAGGGCCACTCCAGTTCACCTGCAGCCTTCTGGCCTCTGCTCTCAGGGCCTCTGTCCCAAGACTGACATCAGCCTTTTTTTCCCTTGTCAATATTTCCTGTGCCTTTCAGGAGTTGGTCTCTTCTCTGCAATTCCACCCTGGCAGATGTGATGGTGGTCAGCGTGCTGGTGGGCAGTCATTTGGGGACTCCCAGGAACCATTCTGATTCTCCTGAGTCTCTCATTCGGGGTTACAAAACTGTCGAGAACCGGAGGAAGCCCATTCACGTGAGGTCAACACAGTATTACATCACTTTCTTTTTATTTTTGAATTTTCAGTGGAGAAATTTTTGTAACAAACTGTTCCAGATTTTCGGCCGCCTGCTTTCCTCACCACTATTTCCTTGTTGGCTCTGGTGCTTGTTTAAAGAACCAGGTTTCTTCTCTGGTCATTTCTAGCAGCTGGGCTTGCCGAATCCTTGATCTGCATTTGAAGCAGAATGCTTCTTCGTGATGTCAAACTGATTTTCCTTGTCATGTCTTAATATTTTGTGTACACTCAGCAACTGTTTCAAGTGAAATGCTCTTGTCCAATTTCGGTTAACTCACATTTGCTGAACTCCTGCTTTCATGCTGAGGGCAGTTTCTTCTTCCTGTAATAAAATTTAGCAATTTGCATTTACTATGGGAAGGTACTGGCCCGAGGTGCTCTCGTTCTTAACAGTTTTAATAACAATTCACCCATTAAAATGTACAGTGGTTTTTACTCTATGCCCAGAATTGTGCATCCCATTCAATCTTAGAACATTTTCATCCCCCCAACAGGAAGCTCCTTATGCATAAGCAGACATCCCCATCTTCCCCATCCTCCCACAGCCCCAGGGAGCCAGTTTTCTCTCTCTGTGGGTTTGCCTCTGCTGGAAATTTCATGTAAATCGAGTTACTTCATGTAAGTGGAAGCATCTATTGTGACTGACTTCTTTCACACTGAGTAACGTTTTCAATATTTGTCCACGTTGTGGCCTGGGTCAGTACTCAATGCTTTGCTATTGCTGAATAATATTCCTCTGTATGGCTGGGCCCCTCTGTTTACCCATTCATCACGTGATAGGCATTTGTGTTGTTTCTGCTTTTTGGCTGTGATGAGTAATGGCTCCGTGAATATTCCTGTAGGAGTTTTTATGTGAACATTTGTTTTCAGTTCTCTTACGTGTGTGCCCAGGAAGCAAAATTGCCTGGTTATTCAGAAACCAAATGTTCAACTCTCTAAGGACCTGCCAGGCGTTTTTCCAAAGTGGCCAGGCTGTGTTACATCCTCACCAGCAACGGCTGCGTCCTCTGCATCTTCTGTGTCCTCATTAGTGCTTTTTACTCTTTTTTTGATTATAACCTATTGTAGTGAGTGTGAAGCGGTTTCTCCTAGTGGTTTTGACTTGATTTCCCTTACAGCTAATGATATTGAACATCGTTTCGTTGTGCTTATTGGTCATTTGTATATTTTCCTTGATAAATGTTTTTCAGATCCTCTATTCATTTTTTAATTGAGTTGCCTTTTTATTGTTGAGTTGTAGGAGGTTCTTTTTGTTTTTGTTTTGGTTTTTTTTGGTAGATACAAATTCCTTATCAGATAAATGATTTGAAAAAATTTCTGCTGTGTGTTGTTTTTTCACTTTCTGGATGGTGTCCTTTGAAGCAATGTTTTAAAATTTGATGAACTCCAATTTATCTCTGTTTTCTTTTTCCTTGTCCTTTTTCCTTGTCCTCTGTTTTCTTTTTCCTTGTCCTTTCCTTCAGTTTACCTTGTCCTTTTGGGGTAATATTTAATATCTGAGGTATTTTATTTAAACTTTTATATATAAAATAACTTAATTATTAGGACAGTTCTAGGAGACGGGTGCTGTTGTTGTCCCCAGTCTATGGATAGGAGACTGGGTTGCAGAAAATTTCACTGACTTATCAGTGTCAAAGCTACCCAGTGCTTTGGGAGTTCAGACCCTCATGTTTGTCCCCAGCGTCTGTGCTCTTCACCACCATGCTCCACTCCTTCCTGGAATCGTTAATGAAAAAGTCTTTACTTTTTTGATTTCTTGTTAGTTTTTGTTTTTCTCATTGGGGCCTCATCTCCTCATTTTCCTTAAAGAGATCAGTGTAGGTTTATTTTAGGTCTCATGTAGGCAGAAGCATTGCTATCAGTTAACTTCTTTATTACTCACTCCCCAGTGATGGCTGTTGCTAATTGACCTAATGAAGTCTTGCTTTAGTCTTTCCTTCTCATGACACTAACAACAGAGTCATGACTTACAGAATGCTTAAAGAAGAAAGTACTTGATTGATTTTATTTTGCTACCCAATCAAACCAATCAAATAAGAACCCCAGAGTTGACACAGACGGTAAGCCCTCCAGAATAGGGTCACTGTCTTCCTTGTGTTTCATTTGTTTGGTCACAGTGTCTGGATAGTGCCTTGCTGTCCAGCAGTTTTGTTAGGATACAGTGTTCGTGAATCATTGTAAGGACAGAATTTTGACAACAGACTGTGCTGTTCATTTCACGAGGGAAATGTTAATATAGAAATACTGCTCAGATCTATTTTAAAATTAAGCTTGGAATTTTGAGAAGAGTTCAAGAAACCATACAAAGATCTTTTTCACTAATTTTAGATCTATCTTAGACACATTATGGTTACATAGCAGAGTACCTTATCAAGTAGATTTGACAAGAGCTGTGTATTATTGATTATTTGTTTTAGTTGAAATATTCTACCTGGGATAAAATATTCAGTGCCCATAAATGAACAAATATGTTTGTATTTCTATGCAACATGGGAGCAGACTTCATATGTTTCTATATAATATATATGACTGTGTGTTTTAATCTGTCTTTCAGTGTTTTTATAGTTTTTCAGCAATGTTGTAACTTTAGAATTCTTCTAAGAAAATCACCCCAGATTCTAGTGCAGTTTGTACTGTGTATCCTGTCTTATGCATGGGATTCCACTGTCCCCACAGGGAGGAATTTCCTCTTATATTGAGTTCGTATCAGAGTTAAAGGAACTGTGATTTCTAGGCCTTTGCTCTCCATGTGTTTGCAGTTGGCTGTCAATCGCGATTTTCCCTTTCTTGAGTTTTCATTGTTCAATTAGAATTTTTGAAAATAACTACTAATATGTTGCATCGATCTCCCTAGAAACTTGATGTGTTTGTGCTTTTCAGTTTTCAATTTATGAAAAATGTAAATACACACTTGTTTTTAAGTAGTCCTTTTTCACTAGATATTTGGTTACCTCTTTATAGTTAAAATATTTTTTTCCCAATGTATGAATCGGTGTGCATGTTTTAAAAGATACCTTACTTTTTATTTTTCTTATTGTAACAGTTATATTCATTGTAGAGAATTTAGAAAATACGGATAAACACATTAATAACTTAAAATGGCCTCTAATCTCACCTAGACATACAGTTGTAAGGTTTGAAATTGAGAATTACAAGTCCTCTCACATTGTTCTTCTTTTTCAAGTACGTTTTGGTTACTGAGACCCTCGAATTCCCATATGAATTGTAGCAGCAGCTAGTCAGTTTCTGCAGAGGAGACCGCAGGGATTGTGATCGAGACCACGTTGAATATACGGATCGTTCTGGGGAGCACTGCCATTCCAAAAGCGCTGTCTTCTGATCCAGCAATGTGCGTGGTTTGTCCAGGTATTTAGGTATTGTTTAATTTTTTTTTAACAATGCTTTGAGTTTACAGAGTTATTATACTTTTTTTTTTTTTTTGCCTTTATACTGAGGACAACTGTGCCAGGTACCGGGATCAGAAGTGTATTTGAGCCCCGCCACTTGCTGCCACCATGGTCACTGCGCTCTTGCTTCACCCGCTCTACAATCTTGCACAGAATAGGACCTCAGTAACTCTCTCTCTCGAATGATTATATGCTTGTTGGATGATGCTTGAGAGTCCGTGTGATGATTTTTTTCCCCAGCCTTTCCCCACTTCTTTACTATGCCCTTTCTCTTCCTTTCCTCCAGCCTGGGTTTCAGTTTACCTGTGGCATTGATTTTTCTTGTCTGTAGACACTTCCTTTCACTGGTTCACGATAATTTTACATGTGGGCTGTGGAAACTTGCTAGATGTCAAGAAAGAGCCAATCCATTGCATGCTAGTATTTTTAGAGTGCATTATTGTTTTATCGATTGAAATTAAATCAGGGTGACCCCCTGAGCCCTCCTGTGAGCTGTTTTTGCCATCCTACAGGTGATAATGCTCTGGCTGCTGAATGTGCCCTTTCCCCATACTTGGTTTTGGAGTTAAGTCACCATCAGTGGAGCCCTCTCTTTAAAAGATGAAGAAAACATTTGCTCCTTCTCCCTGGTTGGGGACTTGGATGAGATGAGGTAACAGATAAAGAATGGAGCCCCACCTCATTCTAACACCCGCTCGTTCCGTTCCTTTCTCCACGGAAAAAGAGTACAATTCAACACTATAAAGATTGATTGTGAGCAAATGAGATAGACAGGACAACCGATCATTTATTAAATATACTTTCATGCCAGAAACAAATGTATTATTCACACAAAAAGCACACAAAGCACGGTAGTACCGTGATTACCAACGTGGGTCCGAGTTCGAGTCCTGCTCTGGAGTGACCAGTCCTGTGAGATGGAGAACTGGTAGGTCGGCTTAGCCTCTCCCGGGCTTGTTTTCTGTCCTGCAGAGATGGGGCTCGCTAGGCGTCCCTCCCCCATAGAGATGCTGTAGGGTGCAAATAATGCGCATGGGCAGCCCGAGCATAGCTGCTCATTCCTCGTAAGTGAAGGAGAGCATAGCTTTTGTGGTGAAGGCTTTATAACAGCCCCGTGTGGACTTTCAGTGCTCCGAAGGAATGCCTTGTGGTTTGGAGATGGGATTCTCATTTCTGTAAATACCCAAGGATTGTGTAATTGGGCCCTGCTGATTTGAATCTATTCTTTAGAAAGTACATATTGTAGATATATTTTTCAAGCATGCATGCTTTTTTCTTTTATCATTTATTGTTCTACCCTCTCTCTTGGTGGGACTTTTCATGGAATCCAGGAAACAGCCCTAAGCCACCTGCCTCTTCACACGTCTCCGTGGCGGTTTTCTTCCCTGACTAGAAGAGGGTTCTGCATAGGGAATTTTCTTTGTTCCCCTTTTCTTGGAGTCTCTCTGTCTGTCTGCCCACCTCTCACCTGTCCAACTGTCCATTTCTCTACCCACTCATTCTTCTGACTTGTTCCAAATAGCATTTCAGGCAGCTTACAGAAGAACAGATACCAAATAAACAGGTGAGAAAATGGGACCAAGTTCAGACAGTGAGGCTAGGAGGCGAGCCTGTGTGAGGGTGGCAGGCATGAGAGACACGCGTCTGCCCTGTGACTTATAAGATCGACAGCAAGAGTGTGCCTGAGGCTCCCAGCAGACACAGGTTAACAGGGTTTGTGGGAGATGCTCACTGGCTGTGAAATAAATAAGTGGCTGAGGAGAAGCCCAGCCTTTCCAGCTACTAAGGCTTAGGAGAATATTTTGAGTGTCTTCAACATCAGAGTATTTCATCTTTTCTTTTGTCAGAGTTCTACATATAGATGGTTACATTCTGTACCTGGAAATTTCTACAAAATTTCTTCCCACTTGAGTCCCATGACTCGGGAATGGGGTGGTTCTGCTCATTGACTGGGGTTGGCCAGAAACCAAAAATGACAGCTTCAAAGGAGCCTGGGATTTGTCAGTTATGTTTTGTCAGTACTGTAGAGTTCAAAAAATGCTTTCACAGTATCTCTCCATCTGAGGCGGCAGCGTGCTCTCTTACCAGCATCAGGAGCTCAGGGCCATGGGATGGTGGGGGCTGACTGCTTTGCCGTCAAGACAGCTGAGCTAGTCACTGCAGGTTTGATTCTTTTACGTAAGGCCTTTCATGTTCTTTACTTGAATGTTTCAACAGGGAGTTAATTAACTGAGTTAATTAACATTTAATAAATATGATTCTTTGTTGAAAAGACAGTTATAGACAGAATATAAGCTCTGAAGCCTTTAAAAACGGTTTCATTACTGAAATTTCAGTAGGGGAGATACACAGTTTATCTTATTTATGCCTGTCTTTTAAAGTAACAAAGAAACAAGACAGAAAAGGCAGAGGATTGTTTCTGTTCTTCCTTTCTGCTTGCAGGTGCCCTCACCTCCAGTAGCATCCATCCAGACACCGGAACTGACACTGGCCGTGCTCCGAACTGCCTCAGCCCTGAAGACACAACTGACAAATAGAAGGGGACCACGCCCTGTTACAGCAGGTGCTCTCACTTTGTGGATCCTTATGTAACTGAGCGGTGTTAATCAGGATTGCCCGTTCTACATTGTGTGGCGCTGCTGCGGTGTCTCCTAGTTACTTGTTTCTGTAAGTATTCATGTATTATTCCCCACTGAGTGGTACTACACGTCTAAAAATGCTTTTTTCAGATGAAAAATAATGTGCATTTAATATAATATGTCTGAAAAAAGGGGCAAAAGATTCTATCCTGGTCCCTCTACTCAGAGATAATAATTAACAATTTAACATTTATTTTCTGTTCTTTTCGTTAGTGTGTATCATCTCTGTCATAAAAACCAGTGAGCACTCTGTCCCTGTTTACTGTTCGGAGACCTCCATTTTCCATTCGGCTTATTACATGTTTTTCTACAATATTCTATCTCCCCTGGCATGATTTTTAAAGACCAGTGTAGCATTCTGTCTTATGGAGGCATGGTCCATTTTACTTCGGACTTAAATAAACTTTTAAATTCCAAGTGTACTTAACTGAAATACTGAAAAGAGAACTGTGGTGGTACAGGAAGGCCCCTAACTCCCTTCTCATTATTTCCTGAGAGTAAAAGCTGTTGAAAATTTGGTATATATATTTCATGACCTTTATGCCTATGAGATACATATATATACACATATGAGAAATCAATATATAGGTGTGTGTATATATGCTTTATTTAAAAATGAGACCATACTATATGTTTTTCTGCAGCTCGCTTTATTCACTCAGGGGTATATCATGGACGTCCTCCCACTCCAGACTCACCCGGCCCTTTCAGATAGATTGGAGGGGTCTCCTGATGTGCGGGTGTCGTCTCTTGTCCACGGAAACATTTGGTGGGAGACTGCTGTGGACAAGGCCCTGGACCACGGCGAAACGCCGGCTCCCTCAGCGCCCGCAGCTCGCCTTGATTTACCGCATCATTGTCTTGATGGTGGACAGTTAAGTTTTCTCCATTTTCCACTGTCAGAAAGAATGTTTGAGTTGCATCCTTCTTGTACAGAACTTCCTGTGATCTTGTATGTGTATTCCTTTAGTTAAGGCTTCTGGAAATTTAGTCCCTGGATGTGACATTTACATTCATCACAGACTCCTTTCAAGTGACTAGAAATTCCTCCTCCATTGGGGAATGAAAAAATGCACAATTACTTATGTAACCAATTCTCTATCGCTGGATATGATTTCACTTCAGTTTTTCTTCCCACCTTTGTAAACAGTGCTGTGTAAATGCCCTGATGGGTACATCTTTTTGGACTGATTTTTTTTTCCTAAAGGAAACGATTCCTAGAAGTGGAGTTGAGTCAGTGTGTATGTACGTTTTTCAGAGCTTACAAATCCATTGATATGTCATCCTCTGAAAAAGTCGCTCATGATTTGTTCTCCCACAGATGGACACTAGCTAGATTATCTTAAAAATATTTGCCAATATGATAAGCAAAAGTGCTTTTTCATTTTTTTTTTGCATTTGATGACCAGTGAAGTTTTGAGCATTTTTCACTCATTAGTCATTTGACTTTTTTAAAATGAATGATTCCTTTTGTCCTTTGCCCACATTTAAGTGAGGGAGCTTCTTGTTGCTTTGTGACAGCTTTTTGTATGTTATGAAAATTAACTTCGTGAATTCATCAACATGTATCACAGAGCTTTTTCTTGTCATTTCTTTCCTTTCATTTTGTTCAGGAAGTTTTCTGATTTTTGTTGTGGCTCAAACTATTCTTAGGATAGTAAATGTCTTCCTTATGGGTTTTATCTTTGACATTATTCTTAGAAATACTCTCTTATAATGGAATAAATCTCTTCTGTAGGTATTTTTTAATCTCTAAGATGGAGATTATAATAGTACATGTTATAGTGAGGAGAAGTTGAGTTAATAAGAGCAAAGAGTTGTATTTGCTGTTACTAGTACTTTTTAATATTTACATCGCTATCTGCAATTTATATTGTGGTCATTATGAGAGGAGTAGAATTTATTCTTTCCAGGTGATTCTCTGTCCCAGGACAATTATCGAATTCATAATTTTCTCTTTGATTTGAAATCCCACCTGTACAAAATACTTACATACACTAGAGTCTTTTTTGAGCTCATGGTTCCCTTCTGTCAATCTCCTTTCCTTACTCCAGCACCATATCTTACATGTTGTAAAAATTTATTTAATAACTGGCAGTCTGATTTTTTTTGATTCTTTTCTTCCATCCCAAATTTTCTTGTCAAGTATTATGACTTTATTATTCCTGAAGAATTCCAAAATATTTTGTTCAAGTTAAAAAAAATCAGATTGGAATTTTCATGGGATTTTTTAGTAAGTTTTGAATTATTCTTAGGAGAACTTACATCTTTACAAAACTGCTTTTCTCCATGCAATATGTTTATGTCTCTACATTCATACCTCTTACTTTAACCCTCAGTACAGTCCTGAAGTTTCTCCATTTAGAATATGGGCATTATTTTTGAATTTATTCCAGATTATTGTTTATGTTTTTGTTAATTTTGTAAGTGAGAATTTTTTGCTATTATATTTTTAAATGTTTAAAACTGACATTTAGAAAGGAAGATTCGGTTTGTCAATACTCACTTTGTAACTTGTCATTTAAAATTGTAAGTATTAAGTACTTGTTCCAGAATCCTTTCTTTTCTGTTTTTTAAAATTTGTTTCCAAGATTCTCAAAATGTTCATAGCTAAGTAGTATAGGTGGGGACACAGATGGAGAGAGGAAGTGTGGCTCACGAACAAACTGTGAGCAATTTCATGGCTGCCTTTAGGCTGGAGAAGCCACAGAAGAGCCCAGGTTAGACCAAGGGTGGCTTTGTATGCACTTGAAAGCCAGCTTTCCTGCCTGTATGGTGAAGCCTGGTGGGCGTGGCAGGTAGATGATCAAGGTCTGATCAAGGTCATTGGCTGCACAGAGCACTGTGTCTGTGAGAACTGGAGACCATTACCATGGGAAATGCTTGGCGCCAGGAACACTGCAGGGGAGCTGGGGAGCCTGTGTGTTAAGGATTTTCCAGCCCTGGGAGTGGGAAGATGAGACTCTGCATTCAGATCTGAGTTTGAATTCATCCTCTCTTGTTTACTGGTCCTCTGACTTTTGTCAAGTTATCTACCCGCTTTGAACTCCTGTTTTCTTGTCTCTCAAAACAGGAGAATTACAGCCTGCTGCTAGAGTGTTTGATCAGGGTAAATGATTTGTGTCTATAAGATGCCACGTACAGTCACAATCTCAGTGAGAAATGGGCTGTCGCCTCTTCTTCTGCAACTCAGTGCTCGATAAGACATCGGGGGAAAGCCAGTCCCTAATTTGTATGTGATGCAATGAGGAACAAAATTAACGTCTTGCCTTTCCCTAGCAGGATTCTTATTTCTTTGCTTCATTTACCTCTTTCCTCCTTTACTCTCCCCTTTCACCTCCTCCACCAAAAGAGACTGAGTCTGTCTCAGAACACTACATTCAAATTACTTTAAATGTTGGCTCATCCCCATGAAATTACAGTGAAATTAAAAATAATCTGTACACGTCCCAGACATGATTATATTTGATTTACACACACACACACACACACACACACACACACACACACACACACACACACAATCAGGCTACCTCCCATTTGCTGAGGGAGAAGGACCACTTTTTCTGAGTTTTCATTCACTGAGCGTGAGAGCAAAGTCTCTTAAGCAGAAATTCGCCTGGCTTCTTGCATGGTTTTTTAAATTGGATTTCTGCTTTGTGTCCACAGAAATAGACTCCTATTAGAAGAGGGGAAGTGGAGACATAGATATTCTGCTGAGATATTGGTGTCATCATATTTGAGTTGGAAAGGACTTACGACAGCATAGAGTCGTACCTTTTTATGGGTGAGAATCCATGATAGTGTAACTTGGACAAGAACCCGGGTCTTCTGTCTTCATGTCCACGCGGATGAAGAGGCAACTGGGTGGGGGATGGCAGGGATCCTTACTTGAGTTCCGGGGTCTTGCTAGTTTCCATTGTTCAGCTGCCTTTAGTTTATGTCCATGTGGCCTCTCATGGGAAGGTCACTCTATCCTGATAGATTGAGTTTCTAATCAGCAAAAAGGTCTGGACCCACTCATGTTTCCCAGAGATTTTCTGCTGACCTGCTGACAGTTTATATACATGAGATCTTAGAAACTGCTGGATATAAAATCCTTATTGTTATCATTTGCCCTCGAGTTCCACAGGAATGGGGTGCTGTCTCAGGCTGTCTAAGGCCAGCTCTGAACAAAGATAGGGTGATAGGCTGTGCAGCTGGACACTCCCCAGTCGAATGGGATTTCCACCTTAGTTTTTAGAATCAGGCAGATGAGTTCAAATCTTACCTTTACCAGTTATTAGCTTTGTGACCTTGAGGAAGAAACTTTACTTTTTTGGGGACAAATTTTCTTTATCCGTAAATAAGTTCAGTATTTATTTTAGGGTTTTTGTTTTAGAATTGAATGAGCTAATTCCCTCATTTATTCCTAAAATACTGATCACATGGTTCTATGCTGGTGACCTAGTGGTTGATTACTAAGGGACTCAGTAGTGAGAATGTGGGTGAGGCTCTCTGGATAATAGAGCTTATATTCCATGATATGCTTGTAAAAGACTGGATTGCAGTGGATTTTTAGTAAATGTCCATTCTTTTCCTAATCCCCATTGATTGTGTATATATCTTTATACTAATATATGAACAATTTTTTATTGCAATATAAGTCTTTTTGTAGTATTTAAAGTATGTAGCTATAACAAAAATACGTGAAATAAAATGATTTGACTTTTATTTTCTTTTCAATAAACAAAACAAAATAAAATAGAAAAGAAAAGAAAAAGTTTTGAAGGAGTAGAAATAATTTTATTTCCGTGTAATCGACTCCCTATGTTAGGTTTTTCGGTTGTGTTCTTAAACAGCATATAAAATTGACAGGTTTTGACTTCAGTGTTGATAGCTGGGTGAGTATAGTTTCTTTTTGTGGTTGTCTTTGATGAATTATTTGCACTAGATCATAAATAATGTGCATGTTACATATTGGAAACGAGGAAAGAGTGGAGACATACTACCTCCAATGCAGTCATTTTGTTACCGAGTCCAAACTCATTCTGCTCACCAAATGACAGGCCAATAAACTGGGAGATGAGGTGTTGGAGCAAGGAATAGTGACTTTATTTGCAAAGCTGGCAGACCCAGAAGATGGCAGACTGATGTCCTGAAGAACCATCTTCCCCAAGTCAGAATTGAGTCTCCTTTTATACTAAAAAGGGGTGGGGCTGCAGTTGGTTGTTGGAAACTTCTTGTTGTATGAATTGCTTGTCCTTTGAATCCGCTGTTCTTGCAGCTGTCCATGTGGTTCAAATCATGTTGCCATTGTAATACCTCCAAAAGTAAAACAAAGTTATTCTCTATTTTGCAACTTGCCATCTCTACATAAGTGCAGATTAGTTAGCATCCTTCAAGATCACGGCCAGGAGAAGAGGCTGTCCTGTATATTTCAGTCTAAAGGCAACTTTCTTTTACAAATGGTGCAGAGATAGCAAGTCTGAGCCTAGAAAACAGGGCACAGGTTTAAAGCCAAAGGAACAGACCTAACATGGGGTCAAAATTGTTCTTTTCTATTACAATTCCCTTTTCCTCTTCATAGATAATTTTAGTAAGAAACATGAGCAATTTTGTATTTTTGCTTCTTAATAACCGATAAGTGGGCCAACTATACTTTTGTGAGCAGGGATGCTGTGCGGGCATAGGGGTCACAGCAAACTCTTGTTGGGGGTGGCCGACCCTGGAACATGTCTGATGCCCCGTGAGTGTTGGTGAGGGTCCCCTAGCCAGCGGCTCTCTTCAGGAGGCAGCATATGGGCATTGATATCTGGAGACCTCATTTTCGGCTGCAGGAAATTTTTTAGATACTGCGATTGAAAAATCACTCCAGCTGGGGATAATTAGGGAAAAAAGGAAAAGTAAAAGGGTTTGGAGTAGAGTAGAAGAGAAGGACATCAGATCACGGAGCCTGAGTGCTTGGCAGCGGGGCTTCGGGGGAGAGGGGAGCAGACGTGGGGAGGGGCCTGGCACCGGAACCAGCTCCTGCACCTGTCAACATGCCCAAGCCACATAGCTTTTAATTGGGCCACCTCTCTGGGCTGGATGTCACCCTGTGCAGAACCTTGAGAATCGAAGGTAAGGGGTGGGCAGCACTCACCTAGGGGTCACTGTAGATTTCGGTCAAGTCCACAGTGCCTTTTCTGTTCATGTGTCTTCACTTGTCCTTTATCTCAGGATCTGAGGAGGAGGAGAAAGGAACTCAGACAGAGATCCAGGAAGATATCCGACTGTGTTAAGAGAGGACAGACACAGTGACACGGGGAGCGAGGACACTTGCAGCAAAGTAAAATGACTTCACAACTATTGCTTCAGAGTTGCAGGTGTGAGAGAGCCTAAGCCTGTCTCAGAGTGCAGGGGACAAGTGGAAAGGAATGGCAAAATTTCCACTGAAAATTGAAATTTTGTTAAATAGCCTGCTACTGTTGCTTGTATCACTTGAATGAATGCAGGCATATTTCTGTGGGCATTTATATGTTCACTCAACCCCACCAGCCCCTCTTGCCCCCATCGGGGATGGGATTTCTCAAGCACAGTGCCCCTCCTGCTTGGGTGGGCCACGCTGCGTGTCCTCACCTGGGGCCGGGCTGCTGCAGGGCACTGAGTCCCCGAGGCGCGGCCTGCGAGACACGACAGGAATATCTCTGCTCTCGACTGAGGGCCTCCTTTTCCCCCTGCAGTGTAAGAATGCCGGTGACTGAGTTAGAAGCATGCTCCCAAGCTGTCCGTGTCCTTGCCATTCAGAAGCGGACCCTGGAAGCTTCCAAATTTCTCCAGAATGCGTTCTACATTCACCTTCGGCAGGTGAGTGTATGTCTTTACACAAGTGGAGGAATTACTGCCGTTTTCCTGGACCTTACTCACCACTAGTCCATCTGATTTTTCTGTGCTAGGATTCAGTATGGCCTGCTAAAATATCTGGAGTCAGATCTTGAAACACTGATGAAGAGGATCATTTATTTTATTTCTATATATGATAGCCTTTTACTTTCAAAATTCAGAATTTTTGGTTCTTTCAGGAATTTTTGGGGGGTTGGCGAAACAACTTTGCTCTTACAATCTTTGAGACCTGTTGCTTTGTGCCTCTCACCTGTCTTCTGTCACTTGTGAGAGGCGATTCCATTTGTGACCCTGTCCGGGTTGTTCATGTTATAAAACATATAGTCTGTTAAAGTACAGTCCCTTTTACTCCAAAGACATTCCACAAATACTACTAAAACCTGGGTGTGGTTTTAAGAAGACAGAATCATTAGAAAATGTACTTGCAGGTTGCTAGTGCAAAATCCCCAAATCAATAGTCCAGCTCAACATCTAAAATCTATCTAATCTACCTTGGATTTGTATGGATAAGTGAAGCAGTTTGCTAAGAACTCAAGACCAGGGTTAGAATACAGGCTGGTGTAGCTCAGCAGGTCATCCTGAGCCAGCCCTGTGCCAGAGGGCGGGGCTGAGGGGGAGAGGGCTGGGCCTTGGGGAAAGGGGAGGGCCAAGAAGGAGGGGGGTCCTGCCGTTCCTGAGCTCAAAGTTTCATGGCAAACACCTTCACTAGGTGAAAAACTTGGAGTTTCTTCTAAGAACAGTAGGTTTGGAAAGAGTCATAAAAGCACGGGAGTGACAATATCCCTTTTGTGTCTAGTATTGGAGAGCGGCTGTGGGGCCACATGTGAGCCTCGTGAGTCCAGGAGTGCAGTGTTGGTGGCTTCCACCTGAGCTGTGGGACAGTCAGTGGGACAGTCACTGGGAAAAAACGAACAGACTTTAGGCATGTTTAGATGGTAAAAAGGAAAGGATGAATGATGTCTGTGAAGGTAGGTTGGAGTTAGGCCCAGGTTTCTGGGTGGATTAATGAGGTAAGTGATGGTCCTGCTGTGCTCTGAGGAGGGAAAGCTGCAGAGGGAGCTCTGGGGGAAAACTGATGAGTTCAGCTGTGGGTAAAGTGAAAGGCTGTTCGATGTGTGGTCTGGGAGCTCAGGTGAGAGCCAGTAACGAGTAGCGGGAGGGGAGAGAGACTGTCAAATCATTTTGTGAGCATACAAATAATTATGATTAATGATACACTTACGTCTCTACATTCTGGATTTAAAACCCATTAACATTTTGCTATATTGACTGCAGAGTTTCCTAATTTTTTTTAACAGAAATAAAAAGAATAGAAACAAAACAGTAGAGTTAATGAACATCATAGAGTTGATGTGTGTCCTTGTATGTATTTTGATACCTCATCTGTTTATAACCATAATCTATAAAAATTTAACTAGTATAGCATAAGAGTTAAACAGAGGGACGTGACACACAGTGCTGGGGCTTGAAGCTGATCTTCTCAGGCAAATTATGTCGCCAGTCTGTGCCTTAGTTCCATCTTCTGTGACTGCCCCCGGACCCCTCATCACAGCTGATTTCCTAGACTAGATGTTGGGAGGGAGGCTGCTGAAGGGAGTAAAAAGTGGCAACTGCTAGGGACACTGAAGAGAGACACAAAAAGTGATTAAAGCCGATAAACTCAGTACAAACTAATACTCTCAAAAGGGAAAGAATCCCGCAGTGTTTTGAGCCACTTAGCGTATGGGAAACAAAACCACGTGGACCCAAATCTCTTGAGCATGTGAATATTGTGGGTGGGAGGGTGTCATCAGAAAAGGGTTGAGAAAAGGCCTTTTGGTTTCCCTTGACGTGTCCAGTAAGGATGGGGAGCAGAAGAGAAAACCCCCTGCTTCACAGTGGAAGCTGCTGTTTTGTGCAAAACTGACCAAAGTTTGGAGACCAGTCATCAGCGGTGCTGGCAAATGAAGAGACTTCGGGATTGGGTGGGGCACTTGCTGCGACTTCCAGGTGACCTGCTGGCTGGGGGCTGTATGGTGGGCAGTAGGTTTGCAGGGTGACCCGGGCATAAACCCTGGCTCTGAGGCTGCTGGTCTGACTAGCAAACCTGGGCACCCGCAGTCCTAATGGGGCAGCTCGGGTTGTGGCCTGGGACACTTGCTGTGCTGAGGGCGAAAAGAGGGCTTCCCTGTGGGGGTGTCCCTGCGGAGAGTGGGAACGTGTTCCTGCAGGGGAGGAAGAGCCTCTGAGCAGGGTGCTGGATGCACAGGCCTGTACTCCCTGGGAGATGGTGGCAGCTGCTGATGATTTGGTTTCAGCATTCTTTGTTTACTGACATGGTTGCCGTATTTTCATTCACATTGTAGTATTTTCATTCACAGTGCTCCCCCTTGGTCCTAAATTCGACCAATATTTTGAGAGATATTTCATGACCAATTTTGTCCCAGGGTGCTATGAAGGCTCATTCCTAGTTCAGGTTGAAGAAACTTCTGACCTGCCATTCAAGGTGTTAGGTGTTTTTATCAGGCCCTGTTGATACTAAAAGTTCTCTGGATGGCCTGTCTTACTAGTCTGTTATGATCCAGGAAATGTTTACCCTTCATTGCTCATTCCCATACCTAGAATCACACTGTTATAATTATTTTATGCAGGGTTATAAATTTTATGTATTTCTTCAATATGATTTGCCATCATCAATCTTGTTGTAGGCCTAGCTACACTTTGGGAAATGTAAGAGAAAACAATCTTATAAAATAGACAGGATATAAGTAATAGAGCTAGTAACGTTAATAAAGTCACGATTAAGAATTTAATAGTCAAGGAGTTATATTTTTGGGTTAAAATTTTTCTTGTGTTTCTGACTGAGTTTGAGTGATCTTACGAGAAAGTTCGTATTTATGGTCAGGCTTCGAGCAGGTATTAATTGGCCAGGTGAGGTCTCCCACCTTGTAAGATCAACAGTGGCCTAAACAGAACTATAATTTCCTTTTTAGAATAACGTTTCTGAGGGCTATCTAGTTAGAGCCTTGGAGTAGGGAAACCCACCAAGGTAACACAGAAGTACTAGACAAAGGTAATTTACCATAAACTTAACAATTGGAGTAGTTCATAATCAAAGGTAGGAGAAATTATCAAAGTAATTGGTATACAGGCCTGATTTGGTGTCTTGGGTCAGCTGTCTACCTGATATGTCGTCGTCTTCTCATCCTGGCCTGGTAGCTTCTTCTCCATTTGGGCCTTGTTTTAAGGTGAGCAGTGCTCTATAGGCCAGTGCACTGCAGGGGCTCTTTCTGATTGGAAATGAATCTGAAAGTCAGTTTCCTTCAGCTTTGCTGTGTATGGTCTAGTTAAGAGTACCTGATAGAGTCCTTCCATTCATGTTGGAGACAGTTTTTAAAGTCATGCCTGTTCCAGTATGTATAATCCCCTGGCCGCATGTCATGGGGCATTGGATCTTTACCCAAGGATATATTACTAAGCTTCAGAAAGAAACATACAGTGTCCTTTTAATAATTCAATTAAACTTTGCAGCAATGTAACATGACAGCAAGGAATGATCTGGGAAGTGTCTTACTAAATATAGACCTCAATTAACAAAACGAGAATTTAATATCCACTAAAATATAATCTTTTTCTCTCTAAAGTTCCCTCATTTTTATCAAATATAGTCAAATCAAGGTGAATTTGTTTACAAGTTAAGTCTGATTATTTGATCATATAGGCTCTTTTAAATTGGCTGTGTTGGAACTTTTAATAAGGACTTTTAAGCTAGAATGTTAATAAGGTTTGCTAAGGCCAGGAAAGCCCCGTCAAGGGCTTGTCATAGATTTCTGCCTAACAGATTTAGGTAAATTCTTTTCTTTTTGAAGTCCTTAAAATACTTTGAGGTTCCTATACCTGTTAGGAGACGATCTTCCTAATTTATCTCATAGAGCCACTGGGGAACTTAAAGATTTTAGTCTCTTGAGGGATCAGATAGAGAGAAAAGATAACTGTTCTAAGTGTGCTTACATAGGTATAATTTATCAAATTGACGTGAATCATAACTAGTTTAAGGAGAAGAGTTTCTTTATGTCTGGTAAACAGGTTAAAAGCCACTAGTATTTCAGACAAAATCAAAAATTGTAACCATATTCATCAGTTTATTTGGTCCCACGTAACTAATTCTTTTAATCAGAGTTTTCATTAGACCTTTAAAATTTCTTACCCAGTTTATTTCAGTGCTATAGTTTGAAATTTATTAGAAATCAGTAAATCTCCTTGAAGAGAGAGTATCTTGCAAAATTATCAGAAGAAAACAATTACCTGCCTATAAATGACAACAGAATTAACAGCATGGTTAAACAACATTACACTGTAATCTATAAAGAAACCTGGTCACAATAACCAGAATTATGACTGGTAACATTTCAGATATACCAGAATGTTAGGGAGTCCATATAATTTCTAGAATATCTATATTAATAATATTTTCTTATACAATACAACCTAGGAAGATTTATTATTCATTTGACAATACTTCCCATGTTAGTTAACATGCCAAATGAAACTTACTACTTTAAAATCTCTCTTTGAGATGTTTCAGGGACCCTTTGTAGCATCCCATAGTTAACTGGAGACTAAAAGAATTTTAATGAGAAATTGATATTTGGGGAGCTTGTTAAAAGTTTTCAAAACACTTGATCAGATAAACGTATAGATCACTGTAAAGTAGTACTTACTCATTAACAAGAAAATATTTCAAAGGTAAAGACACAACAGATCACTTAATTCGCATAAGAAGCTTTACAATTTGTTACTGAAGGTGGATTAATATTTTAAGAAAAATTTGTCCCCTTAACAGAGAGAAAACCAAATGTAGTCTTGTACCAGCTTACTTCTAAGATTCATTTACTTTGCACAAATTGATTCTAAACTTAGCCAATTCTGACCACGTACAAAACTCTTTCCTCAGGGTTCCTCTTCCACAAGCCTTCCCCAGCTTTCTATACTCGTATTAGTGTGTCCCTTATTTTTTCTTCCATTCAGAAGTAACCAGATTCAGGACAAAGTCACTATTTTTCATTAACAAAATATAATTCCATTCCTTATATCTTCCTTTACACATTTATCTTACCTTCCTAGGTTACTGAGATCTTTCCCTTAATAATAGAGACTATTTCAGAGTGGCACCAAGCATTTATTAATATTTCTAAACACCTTTAGTTTCTCTGTAAGAGGAAGTCATATGTTAAGTAATTCATATTTCAATCTTATTTTATCTGAAAATGGTATAGCTATTAAATAAAATCCTATCATTTAACTTAATTTAGCACAACTCTAGAATTTAGATACCAAACATTTAGAGATTATCTTAAGCATACATTTTAAATATATATTTTAAAAAATTTACCCAAAACTCTCATCTCATTTGCATTTAATTTACTTCAATTTTTATCACACCACATTACTATTATTTTTTTTTGACAAATCTGTAACATATATAACAGGATCTTATTTGACTTTCATTAAACCTAGGTACAGTAAAAGTATTATACTTAATATTGATGACTTTAAAGATGTCTATATTAATTAGAACATACTTAAACTAAACAATACCAAGTGTTATCTTAATATTGAATATTTTCCAGTTCACGTGAACCTGAAGGTCAACTTAGTCAGTTTTTATTTTAAAAATACTTAATTTGTAAGCTATTACTTTTTACGTCAATTAAGCAGAGCTCTTTGACTTTTTTTTTTTTTTTTAGCTGTAGAAATATCTCACATCTATAATGTGTACTCAGGCTTATAAACAGACCAAAGTTAGAGATCTCATAGCTTCACTTTAAAACTTACTTATAAGATAGGTATAATAATAGTTGGAGTAAGCTTAATTTGCTTGCTCAAATCACTAAGGCTTACTATTTATGAAAAAGACATTTAAGATTTCTTGACAAAGTCTGACGGACCCATCAGAGTTCTGAGCTCTAAAATGCCAAAAATTTCTTTGGCCTTAAGTTTTCTCTCATTGAGCTAATTAGGCTCAGTCGTAGGTCACTGTTTGCTGTATATACATTTCTGATCTGCAAGAAAATGACAGACACTTCCAGTTCCCCAGAGAACTGCTCTGTCACGCAGGCCCAATTGTATCTCCTTATTTGGCTTTTTTGTATCAGTGAGAAGAGCTGTAAACCAAGAATTCCATGTTTTAAAACTTTAAGGTTCAATTTATCTTGTCTTCCAAAGCTTGCATAAGGCATTTAGTAAGGTCTCTTTTCCTTGAGTTATAAGTTAAACCCAGGGTAAACCTCTTATTATATTTTTCTATTAGCCACTGAATATTAGTTTTTAGTTTTACATTATATTGGACGGCTCATGTAACTCTATTGGTTTCCTTTATTTTGTTCAATTAATATTTTCTGAGGGACAGAAATGTGCCCAGCCTTGTAATACCAAGAAGAGGAAGCGTTTTTCCATTGAAACATATCTATCCCACAACATAATTAAGCAAAAAGTTTATATAAAGCCCATTTAAACATACCAAATTTACAAACTTTTATCTCAATTTTATTAACTCTTATACCTTTAATTTTAATATTTATTAGGTTTAATCAATAATTTTTATTTCTAGAAGGAATGCCAGAAGTCTTTTTCTTCTTTTCTTTTCTTTCTTTTTTTTTTTTTTTTTCACTGTATCTAATTTTATAGAAAAGTCTCTGGGATCCCCAAGTTTGAGCCTAAGAACTTAGGCCCTTCTCAACTTTTAATTTGATTAATTGGTCTGTTGCCCCAGTCATTGATCAAATATCACAGTCTAAATATATTATATGTATCTATCCCTATAAATACATACATTTTAAACTGGGGTAAATAAAACGGACTTGTTTGAACTTTAATTTTGGGGGGCAGTAGGTGATCTCTTTGGCCACTTTTTTTTTTTAACTTTACGTAGTGTAGTATTAAAACCTTGTCTCTAAATCCAAAAATGTCCATTTTATTTATCTCATTCAAAATAACCATCAAAAAAATTTACCCATTTTGGATAAGCCCCTTATCTTTCTTTTTTTTCCGTTAAGAAAAAAGTCTTTCGACATTTTTACATTCTTTTTTCCAGTTACTCAACCTAATTAACATTAATTATTCTTAGATTTTATTAACATCTCTAAAACCATTAATGGGAAAGGAAAAACATAAATGTAGCTTTTTAAACCAGTTTTTGTAAAATAAGTTCTTAGATTAACCATTAGATATATTTTCTACCTTTAAACTTGATTTTAATAGGTACCAATAAAACGGCTGTTTATAATGAGAGCTCTTTCAACTCTCACCAATTTAAAAGGTTTTCCAAATTAAGGGATCCATCATATAGCCATCAATTTATATATATATAATGATTTTAAACGAATAAGATGAAGAGGCTTTTCCAAATGAGAGTAGGGGTGCTGCCTAAATAAAATTCAAAAGTTTACTCTTCAAAAGGTAAAGCAATTCATGGTCCAGACTGATGCAACAAAGGTTAAGATGGCAAAATGCCTGAAAATTGGTACAAAGGATTGTTGAGAATCCCAATATATTTGTGTGGCCACCATATGTACACAATACTTGTACCTTTTGCATGGCAGAGTCCAAATTTTCCATTAAAAACAAAAAGGAAACACATATATACATACATACACACACATAAAACATCCAGCGAAAGATAAAACGTTTATATTTCAAGGACACAGGAAGAGAAATCCAAGTTCCCCCTAAAAGGGTTTTGGTTTTTATAAGTCCAGAATTCCAAAAAATGTTTTTATCAGGCCTGCTTAGTTACTTTAAGAGTGAGATTTTTTTTTTAATTCCCAATTAAATTTGTAAGTTTTGTATGTATATAATCCTGGCTGGGGTATTAGTTGGAGGCTGGCAATCTGTCATTTCTTTATCTTTCTTTCCTTTTCTTTCTTCCTTTCTTTCTTTCTTTTTTTTTTTTTTTTTGAAAGTTCTATTCCCCATTCTAACGTAGGGTTGTCAGAATAAAATTGCTAGTAGGCTTTCCCGCAGGGACAACTCTATGGCATGAAGTCTTTGCCTATATCACTCCTGCAAGTTTCTCAGTCATCCGAGAAAACTGTTACCAGCCAGGAAGGGGGTCCCATTTTTGGAGTTGAAAGGTTCCTCATAAGAGTTTTACTTTTATTCTGAAAAATTCAATGGAGGTAACCAAATTGAGGAAAACATTAGACCAGCCCCTTACCTAACCACTCAGTCCTGACCCCAGTGTCTTTCAACATGGACCCACTCTGGATGTCTCCACTGGGAATTTTCCTGGTATCTTTCAACCAGCCCCACCTTGGAAGTCTCCTAAAGATGGGTGTTTCCCGTTATCTTTCAACCAGGCCCCACCCAGTATGTCTCCACTGGGTGGGTTATTCCCCCCCAGTATCTTTCAACTGGAGGGCCAGGTACCTGGATACACCGCCAAATAAAACTCAGGATTATCAGCCAATATGGGAGATCCGAGAACCAAGATAGACTCACCCAAATTCATCTGGACTCCCCGAGGATGTGGATGGGCACAAAGGGCCACTGCTGATACCAAGGTCCGGATACTCGGAGAGTTCAGGTGGAGAAAGTCTGCTCTGGGTCCCTTCATGGTGTCCAAAACTGTTGACTGAAATACATGTGCAGCCTAAAAGTTAAGAGTTATGTTTATTTGGCGGGAGGACTCGATCCGGGATGACAGCCTCTCAGATCTCTCTGAGGGACTGCTCCGAAGAGGTTGGGGAGGAGCTAGGATATATAGGAGCTTTACAACAAAGACCAGGTTGTTGGAACAATAAAACATTGTTATCTAAAAAAAGCCAGGTATGTCAAGTTAAAGAGTTTAGTGATTTTCTATGTATCATTTGGGCTCACTGGATTCATTCTTTAGACAAGCACCTAGCTATCTAGGGCAAGTATCCTGTCTTGTATTATTCTCATTCTGTTCAGAGGGCACTGTTGTGAGTGGCTGTAGAGGCTGGTCTTCAGGCCTGTCCTCGCTGGGGGATGGCGGCAGCCGCTGATGACTTGGTTTCAGCATTATTTGTTTCCTGACATGGTTGCAGTATTTTCATTCACATTGTAGTATTTTCATTCACAGACTGATTGTGGATAATCTGGATACGTGGAAAGGAACCGAGATAGAATTACTGCAGGTACCTTCTACTTTAATATTCCGTGTGCAAACATAAACACGGATGAAGCATACATTTGAATTTGGTGGTGTAGGGAAGGGTTTCTGCACATTACAGGAGAAGGCAAGGCAGAATTCCTCTACTTTGTTGGCAGGGATGTGGGTCCACCTGTCTTTTCTGTAGCGGTTTCTGAGAGCAGTTTATGGTAACTAACAAACATTGACAAACGGTGGCACACATTGCATTTAAGAGCTGGCCTGTGCAAACTTGTGTATTGGACAGGTGGATTGGAGAGAGATGTAGCCCAGGCCTGGGCTCAGATACAGGTTTAAATCGCCATTTCCTCACCAAAGGGCCTTGGACTAGAGTGTAACCTCCCTTAATCTGTTGGTGAATCTGTGAAATGTGCATTATAATATTCGTTTCTTCCTGGGTTTGTTGTAAGTTGTAAACAGTATTATAACACTCTTGAAACACTTAACAAACAGGCACTTAGCAGTGTTCACTGTGTCTGTCCGCCCCGCTTAGCGTGTGTCACAGCCGTAAAGGTAGCATGTGCCTGTTGAGGATGCACTGGTAGCCCCTTGAATAGGTTGTGAATTTGGTGATTTCCTTTAATCCTTGAAACTCTATATGCCATGGGCAGTTATTTTCATGGACAGATGAGGAATCTCAGGGTAAAGAAGACTGTGTAATTTGCCCAAAGTCAGACCATAATTTTGGGTGCTGGGGCCTCGGTTCAGCATGGGCCCCTGGGCCTTCTGCCCTCTCGGTTCAGCCCCAGAGCCAGACGTGGGGTCGCCTGTCTCCCAGCCCAGAATATCCAGTAGGCAGCAACACAAACCTGGACCTGTGCTGCTTAAGCAAAACTCCGGAGGGGAGGCAGGTACTAAGGGGATAAATGTAAAAACAGAAGACTGCAAATTGTGATCAGCTCTGAGAAGGAAAGGAACACGCCTCGCCACGCAGAGCTGGGAGCTTTCCCTTCGGGGCTGCTCTGGGGGCGTTCATCTCAGCTAAACAAACTCCGGTCCTGCACCAACGCAGGAAGGCAGGGCGCGTGTGACCAGGTTGACTTGGCCTCTTTGATCATACTCATTCCCCATTCAGTGGCAGCTCTTACGGGCACTTACCTAGTAAACAGATTTCAGCCATAATCATCACGCACTTTGCTTGGTAGTTTTATTGGCCTCACATTTGAGATGAGGTAATTGAAGCTGGGGAGTTTGTTGCATGCCCGTGATTACCTTGGAAATAACCCCACTGGTCTTTCAACCTAGACTGGTGTGGCTGTTATATCCCAGCCCTTTGAATGGCATCGTGTAGCTTCTACCAAGTGGCACAAATGACTGACATTGATTTTTCTTAATTCGTAGGAAATGGTATGTGACAATAAGAGAAAAAGGTAGTCAGAAATTGTTTGGAAAACTAGAACAAAATCCAATTCTTCCCCAGCTGGGAAGCGTACCCAGTGTCACTCACCCCACTCACTGCCTGGCATCTCCTCCCTGCCGACTCCGTGTTCAGAAGCCACTCTGAGCCTTTGAAGAACATTTTGCCTCATGACACTGTTCACTAGGACCTGCGGCCTCTCTGTCCCTGGTTAACTCTCTCTTCAAAGCCTTTTAAATTTTATGCAGTCTCCTCAGCTCAGATGTAAGAATAGCCTCTTTAAACTTCTTGATGCAGCTCCTTAGTGAAGATCTTTTGAAGGAAAACTAGCCAAAACCTGGGAGGTATGCACACAGTGACTGCAAACTCAGCACTTTGTGAAGTTCAGAATCAGAGGGGTGGGAGACACAGGAAAGGCTTTTTAAGGTAGAAAGGGGAAAGTGAAAGGACGCAGGCTGTGTGAGACTGAAGCATCTCGGTCCCAGCTAGAAAGGCAGCGGCGTTCAGGATGGTATGTGAGGAGTACAGAGTTCTCACAAAGAAAGAAGTGGTGGGATGGGAGGGAGGACAGATAGATTCTTTACTAGGGAAGGAAAAAGTGCGCTGAAAACTTTCTGGTTGAATAAGAGGACTGTGACATGATGTGCTTGTATTTTGGAGAGAAGGGTTTTGTGGGGACAGGCCTAGGAGAACGCTGTCTGGCTAGGGGGTCAGCACAACAGGGAACCACAGAGAACAGGGCCGACCTCAGGGACCCTGCTGGGGGAGGGCCTGCCCGCCATTTTGAGCCCTGGGGGCTGCTTCTGTCCCTTAGCTGGGGCCTCAGAACTCCCTTCATATCCCAGTCCTGTTGATACAAGAAAACAGATGTGGGGCATGAGAAGGGCTGTGTCCCAGGCTTTGGTTGAGCCCCTGGAATGTGCCCCACCAGACGTGGGTCCTTGGCTTCCTGCAGGAAAGATTTCAAGAGCAAGCCACTGTTGAGTAATGGTAGATTTATTCACAGAGACACATTGAAAGGCAAGAGAAAGGCCACGAGTTGTGGGGTTCGGGTGCTCAGATTAAAAGTAGGTACACACTCCACAGACAGAGTGTGGGCCTTCTCGGAAGAGGGAGAGAGAGTGGTGACCGCGAGGTGGCGCTGTGTTGCTCGTTTTCTTGGGCTTGGTTGTTTCATATGCTAATAAGTAGACTGAGCAACCTAAGGGCAAGGGGCTGGGATTCCCAGGGAGTTGGCCATTTCCCACCCTGTGACCTTTTGTGGCTAGCCTTGGGATGGCCATGGTGCCTTTGGGCATGTTATTCACCATGTTACTATTACAATGGGTGTATAATGAAGCTCAAGCTCTGCTAGAAGTTATATCTCTTCATCTTGAGCCTCAAGGCCTATTGGGGATTGAATCCTTCACCATTTTGATGTTAATTGTTGTGGCCTTCCTTGAATGGCTGTGCTCTGCCCCCTTCCATTCTGTCTCACTGTGATGACACAGAGAGAGCAAAGGCCGGGCCCTACCCATGCTCCTGTATTTAACAGGGGGAGGGGTGGTGTGGGCTGAGGATGACTCTGAGTGGTGAGAAGGATGTTTCAGATTTTCCCACGTGGGACATGGGGACGTGCCAGCAGCCACTGCAGATTTATCTAACGGGCATTATCGCTTGTGTCACTCATCTTTTCTATTTTTCTTTTATTTTTTTCAAGTATTTAATCTAAATTTAATATCAGGATTTTTTTGGAAACAAATTTCTCTTTTTCTTTTCTTTGGGGCTCTTTAGGGGGTAGGTAATTAGGTGTATTTATCTGTTCGTGGAGGCCCTGGCACTTGAACCCAGGACCCCGTGCACGCTAAGCACACGCTCTACCACTGAGCTCTACCACCCGTCCCATCATCTTTTACTTTTTGCTTTAGCTGCCAAGAATCTTACAGCTGAATTTCTAGTCGGCCTTTAACACTTACCCTAACTTCATGGCATTCATTTTTATGACTTTACCTTCCCCTGGTTTCATTTAAGTATTCAATCTCCATTTTGTCTTCACTCTCACTTTTGTCTTTTTGTTGTTATGGTTGTTAAGCTGTGTTTAAAAAAATTGTTTAATTTCTCTTTTAGCAGGAGGCTGAAAGTAAATAAATATGTAAACAAACTTATCACACTTAAATATTTTATACTTTCTAAGCTGTTTAGTAGTTACTTAAAAACCGAATTGAATACTAAAGTGATAAAATTTTTAAATTATTTTTTAATTTTTTATAAAGGTATAGCTGATTTACAATATGATATAAGTTTCAGGTGTACAATAGTTGCACAATTTTTATTTTTATGTTCCATTTATAACTATTGTAAATCATTGGCTATATTCCCTGTGTTGTAAGATCCATCCCTGTAGCGTGTTTATGTTAGATGGACCAGTTTGTATAAGAAAGCTGGGTAACGCAGAGTCTGGGGAGTGGCTCTGTCTAACCCATGTTCATGGTCACCCTTCCTGTCAGAGCCCAGGCCCTCACTCCTCTCTGAAGGGGAGCGAGTGGAGTCAGCCCTCAACAGCGCTGGCACCACCCTCTGAGTGGCAGTGACAACAGTGACTCTCTGTGGACATGCAAATTGTTGTTCCAGGAGCTTTACATGCATTTATTAATTAAAGCCCTCCTGTGAGGAATCATTTTATGTTTTTAATGAATAATACATTTTATTTTGATTTTGATAGACTTCAAACCTCCAGAAAATGTACTGGAATAGTACAATAAACGCTTAGAGAGAGTTCACCTAAAAGGGCACTTTTTGCCCTTTTGTGTCTGATTTATTTTAGTATAAACTTTCAAGGTCCATCCATGTTGTAGCCTCAATCAGTAATTTATTCTTTTGATTTGATAATATCTTTTTTCTTTTTTTGTGTATTTAAAAATATTTTCATTGAATTCTAGTCAGTTTATAATGTTGCATCAGTTTCTTGTGTACAGCACAACACTTCAGTTAAATAGGAACATACCTGTATTCATTTTCATATTCTTTTTCAACATAAGTTACTATAAGATACTAAATATATTCTCCTGTGCTATACAGTATAAACTTGCTGTTTACTCTATACATACTATCTGCAAATCTTGAACTCCCAATTTATTCCTTCCCACACCCTCTCCCCTCTGGTAACCATAGTTTGGTTTCTATGTCTCTGTGTCTGTTTCTGTTCTGTAGATAAGTTTATCTTTTTGTTTGGTTGTTTTTTCATTTTTTGTTTTTTTTTTAGATTCCACATCTGAGCGATCTCATATGGTATTTTTCTCTCTCTTTCTGGGTTACTTCACTTAGAATGACATTCTCCAGGTCCATTCATGTTGCTACAAATGGCATTATTTTATTATTTTTTTATGGGTGAATAGTAGTCTATTGTACAAATATACTACAACCTCTTTATCCAGGCATCTGTCAGTGGACATTTAGGTTGTTTCCATGTCTTGCTATTGTAAATAGTGCTGCTGTGAACATTGGGGTGTAGGTGTCTTTTTGAATTAGGGTTCCTTCTGGATATGTGCCTAGGAGTGGGATTGCTGGGTCATATGGGAGGTCAATTTTTTGTCTTTTGAGGAACCTCTATAATGATTTCCACAATGGCTCCACCAAACTGCATTCCCACCACAGTGTAGGAGGGTTCCCTGTTCTCCACAGCCTCTCCAGCATTTATTGTTTGTGAACTTCTGAATGATGGCTATTCGGACTGGCGAGATGTGATATTTGATTGCAGTTTTGATTTGCATTTCTCTGATAACGATATTGAGCATTTTTTCATGTGCCTATCGGCCATTTGTATGTCTTCATTGGAGAAAAGTTTCTTTAGGTCTTCTGCCCATTTTTGGATTGAGTTGTTTGTTTTTCTTTCTTATGAAGTGTAAAAGCTGTTTATAGATTCTGGGAATTAAGCCCTTGTCAGTCTCATTTATTGCAAATATTTTCTCCCATTCTATAGGTTGTCTTTTTGTTTTGCTTACTGTTTCCTTTGCTGTGAAAAAGCTTGTAAGTTTAATTACATCCTACTTGTATATTTTTGCTTGTATTTCTATTGCTTGAGTAGACTGCTCTAGGAGAACATTGCTGAGATGTATGCCAGATGTTTTCCCTATGTTTTCTTCTAAGAGGTTTATAGTGTCTTGTCTACATGTTTAAGTCTTTAAGCCATTTTGAATTTATTTTTGTGTATGCTGTGAGGGAGTAGTCTAACTTCATTGATTTACATGCAGCTGTCCAGTTTTCCCTACACCATTTTCTGAAGAGGCTGTCTTTACTCCATTTTATGTTCTCACCTCCTTTGTCAAAGATTCAATGACCAAAAGTTTGTGGGCCTATTCTTGGTAATTTTGTTTATCCGTTCATTGATGGATGGATATTTTTTGTAACCTTTGGCTACTCTGAATGATACTGCCATGTATATTGATGTGCAAGTTTTTGTGAGAATATGTTTTCATTCTGTTGGCTGTACAGTTGGCCAGCCATATCTGTAGTTTCCACTTCATAGATCCAGATGGCTGATTGTAAACGGACTCGAACATCCTTGGATTATGGAATCCAGGATGGGGGGTTCCTGAAACCAACCCCCCGAGGATACTAAGGGATGACTCTACATGTAGGAGTGAAATTGATGAGCCATATAACTCTAACCTTTTGAGGAAACAACAGACTTCTCCAAAGAAGCTGCACCATTGTCCCTTTCCACTGGCCGCATATGAGGTATCTCTGCCTCCTGAACAACACTTGTTATTGTGCATGTTTTGATTATAACCATCCTGGTGGTTGTAAAATAAGATCTCATTTTCATTTTGATTTGGCTAGTGATGCTGAGCTTCTTTTCATATGCTTATTGGCCATTTGTGTATTTTTTTAAATCCTTGGAAAATTTAAAAATTGGGTCGATTTTCTTTGTATTGTTCAGGTGTAAGCATTTGTTTTATATCCTGAATACTAATCTCTTATTAGATACATGCTTTGTAAAATTTTTCTCCTATTCTGCAGATTGTGCTTTCACTTTAGTTCTTTTAAACATTAAAACAATTTCTTTACAGGTGAGGTAATTAGATGTATTGATTTATTTTATATTTCTTACTAAGCACGCCCTCTATCAGTTGAGATACCCCCTTCCCCTGTCATTTCCCTTTCTTGATGATGTCCTCTGTAACAAAAAGGTTTTAATTTTGATGAAGTCCAGTTTATCTGCTTTTTTCGTCTATCACTTGTGCTCCTCGTATTGTATCTAGGAAACCAAAGCCTATCCTAGGACCTCAAAGATTTATACTGTGTCTTCTTTTAGAAAGTTTATAGGTTTAGTTTTTACGTTTCTGTCTCTGATCCATTTTGAATTAATTTTTATTTGTTATATAAAATATGGGGGTCCAGATTCCAGATTCATTCTTTTGCCTGCAGATACCCAGCTTTCCCTGCACCATTTGTTGAATAGACTATTCTTTCCATGGAGTGTTGTTGGCAGCCTTGTGGAAAACTGACTGTAAATGTAAGATTTTTCCCCCTGGGATTTTATTGTGTCTCATAGATTTATTTATCCAAACTTATGCCAGTACCATACTGACTTAGTACTATAGGTTTTTAGTACCTTTTAAAGTGAGTCCTCCCACTTTGCTCTGCTTCTTCAAGATTGCTTTGGCTGTCCTGGGCCCCTTGCACTTCCATATGAATTTTGGGATAAGTTTTTCAATTTTTGCAAAGAAGTCAGCTGGAATTTTGATAGGGATTCCACTGAATTTGTAACTCACTTTGGGGAGTCTTAACATTTTTAACAATATTGTCTACCATTCCATCAACATGAGATGTCTTCCATATATGTAGATCTTTTAAAATGTTTTGGTGATACTTCAAAATATTCAATGTACAAATCTTGTAAATTTTTGTTAAATGTATCTCTCATTTTATTTTTAATGCTGTTGTAAATGGAAAGTCTGAGCTTCTTGAGGGTAGGACTATATATCAATTTGTTTATTTCTAGGATTTCTACGCAGCAACTACACTAGGTTTATATTTGCAACATAAATCTATCCACAACTCTTCCCACCCCCGTGTCATAAGAAACCAAGACCCACGTTAAGCTACCTGAACACCTATGTGGAAGTGAGAAATGAGACCCTTGGGTGGGGCTTTGTGAAGATGATACTGAGAGCTTATTTAGGATGGCTTCATCTTAATTTCTTTTAAACAACACTTTCGGTGTAGTCAGATACATTAAGAACATGTCCTTTTGATGTGCAGAGTAGCTAAGACTATTATCAAATAATTTCTAGAGAGAGTGTTGTACTTGAAATCTAATTTGCATCAATCTTTGAAGATTTATGTTTCAGGAGCTTTGACTAAAGAACACCTGTCTTTATTCATTAGTGACAATTAAATGCTCAAGCAACATGTAATAGTCTGAGAAACTGCCCCCGCCCCGTAGTGCTGGGTGGCTGCAGCTGTAACCGGAGTCAGCGCTTACCTTTCCCAGTATGCTTGTGCTGATCTGCTCAAAGCGGTTCGTCCAACAGTGTGTCTGTAGTCTGTTGGACATAGCCATAAAACATTGAGTTAAGGTTGCTGGAATGCATTATATTCTTATTAATAATAAGTAAGCACATATTGAGTGCTTACTGTATGTTGGGAATTGTCCCTCAGCCTCACATGAATATTATTTCTCTTAAAACCTCACATATTTTCTTGTTATTCTCACTTTACAGATAAGGAGACTGAGAATTAAGTCTTCTCTCTTTTGGGTGGAGCTCATTATCAATGACGGGAAGTTGTAAGGAAAAAGATACTGATTCATCCTGAGAAAACATTTTTCTGAGAGTCAGCAGTGAAGAAGGTGGACACTGAAAGTGATCATTGTTCGATTGAGACGAGCCCCGGGTTGTAAGGAGTCAGCATCCCTGTCCTGGACACAGCCAGTGCAGAGCTGCGTGGTGGGTGAGGCGGCGCGGCCGCGCAGGGAACGCAGATGCCGGGCCGTTGCGCTGTGCTCAGGCCCGGTGGGGCTTTCTCCTAAGGGTAGTGGACAGTCATTGACAGATTTTAAGCAGGGGAGTGGGGTGCTCTCGTAGATCACTTTTGTCTTGTAGAATGCTTAGAAACATTTAGAAGGCTCAGCAGGAGGTGATGTGATGAGTCAGATTAGGGTGGCTGCCAGGTGTAGGAGTGTAGAATTTTCAAGTGGTTTTCAGTCCCAGTTTTGTGGCTCAGTAGCCGTGTCACTTTGGATGATGCACTCAAGGAAGAGAAACAATTTATCTAATCAATAAAAGCAGTGATGTACCGACCTCCCAGGACTGCTGTGGAGATCCAGTGAGATCACATGTGCACAGTGGGCAGCATGGTACCCAGCACAGAGTCATTGCTGAGTGAGTGCCAGTGAGTATCTGGTAGGACAGGTGTGGATGGTGGGACTCGGTGAATGAGGAAATCTGGGCCCTGAAGGAGGGGTCCAGTCACATCTGTGAGTGATGGGCCTGAGCTGGGAGAGGCAGAGAGACCTTGCCCCCCGACCAGGGGCCCTGGGCAGGACGGATATGGGAGGAGCACCGTGAAGTCAGCTCTTTGCAGGTGGAGTTGGAGTTGCCCTTGAGACATCTAAGTGCAGTGTCACGAGCTCAAAGAGGAGGTCTAGGCCCAGGCTGTGAATTTTCCTATAATCTTAATCCCTGAATACACCGAGGTATTGATCACTGAACGTGAAGGCATACTTTACAGGACAAGTGAATAGTAGTATCATCTCTGTCATCAAAGCTCACGTCTCTTTATTCATCACCCACTTTGCTAATTGTGTACTTACAGAGCTCACTACACCGACCTCCCCTGGGCTCAGGCTCCACAGTAAAGTGCTGGTGAGCCTCCCTCCTTTCCAGAAGATGACACAATTTGCTGGTAGCCTTCTGTACCTCTCCAGACTTAGAATTTTAGTTTGTTGATTTAATTCTATTTTCTACTTGCCATCTCCTGACAAGAGAGACCTTTTACCTCATGGTCATATTTCAATTAGCTGTTACTGAGAATTGCTGATCTGATCCATAGAGTAAGTATTATATTAACCTTGTAGAGTATTTATCATTTTTCTGTCTTTGCCCTTTAATTTTGTATTCCCTTTCTGTATCCTATTTGGGGCCTTAATTTTTTTTAATTAAAAGATGTCTGTTTGCATTTAAGATAACAAAAGAAAAAAATACACATGATAGCTAAACTTAGAAAATATCTAGTGTGTTTTCTGTCTCGGCAATGGAGGGTTGTTAAAACTTGTGAAAACCTTCATTACACAAGTTTCTTAAAATGCGGATTAAGAAATAAAACCTTCCTTCCTCATCTTTCAAGCTGCACAGCTAATTGTCAAGAAAGTGAGGGGAAATCCTCAGAAGCCAAGACAAACCAGAAAGCAGGGATTCTGGGTGGTACATGAGCCTTAGAAGCCCTGGGGTGCCTGTTGGCTCCTGTACTGAGTTTCAGTTGCCTTGACAGTAGGGCAGGAGGTGAGCCTGAAGCCTCTCACACTGGGAGTTGGATGACTGATCATATGTAAGGCCAAGCCCATCCCGAGAAGCATGGTTTATTAAAGGGTGAACTAGGAAAAAAAAATTCCTCAAGGCAAGACAGTAAGGAAAGTCAATTTTGTTGGAAGAGGGGAAAAATAATAAATCCAAAGTAAGGATAGAGTTTAAATCTCTTCTGGCATGAGAGTGACCACAAACTCCTGGCAGAGAAGCACAGCTACTCCTGGAATGAGAAGCTGTGGTTTGAATGAATCAGTGAGCAGCCATTCCGAAAAAGGCCTCCAGAGTCTTGTGGATCAAGATACTGGACGGCAAACACCTCTCTTCCAAGGTCTCATTCAAATAACCGGAAATGTTTTAAAGGAAAGAAGCCATAAACATAGTTCTATTTATTAACATTACTATATGCTAGGAATTCAGAGGTGACTATGGAGTTGACTCCTCATTTATGGACCTTACTTTCTCTTTGGGGAGAAAAACTGACATAGTTGGTGAGCTTGGTAGAGGGAGGTGTAGGTCTGTTGCAATTAGCCAGGAGAGGAGATTAAGAAAGCAGTGAAGTGTGGGTGAACTTTTTAGCTGAGGACAGACAGTCTTGTTCAGTTGGCTTTTAATTGCAGGCTCAATGAGCTGTCACTGTAGGGAATAGATCTTACGGAGGATGGACTTAGCTCAGGCCTCTTTAGAATGGACAAGTGAAACTGGAGAAAGACAGTCAAATCTGTGCAGACGTTAAAGTTCACTTGAACATGCTCCATCCCTGAGCCAAAGATAGGACAAATATGCAGCACTTCTTAAGGACAGAGGAGTGGTTTCTAAGGTTCTCCAAGAATGAATCCCAGGGAACAGGGATGGCCAGTTGTCAAACTGTGACTTTGCTCTTTGGACGGTATACCCACCAAGGGTATTGGACTTTTATAGGTTTCCATTTCTCTTTAATACGTGTCAGGTGATTAGGACGTGGGCACAAGTATTTGACACCTTCTCGAGGCGACTTTAGTTACCTGCCTAGAAGCACGGGCACAGCTATGGCTGCGTCATATATCTTGCCGCCCATCCCGTTCCCCGGCTCAGTGATCACGGCAGAGTGGTCCCTTGTTGACCTGTCCGTCTCCTCTGTGACATTATAACCCATGAAAAGACCGGAGCGTATTAACGTGGTTTTCTTAAAGTCAAAGGAACAGATCAAATATGGAGTCAGATTTGTTCTTTCCTACTTCAGTAGTGCCATGGAGAAGGCAGTTTGGGCAGCTTTTTTAGGGCCCTGGAGGCTTTCTCTCTCAGCCTCTGGGCACCTTTATTGAAAACCCTTCATAGCTGTCTGGCGTGCTGTAAAACCACTCCGCCTGTTTTGCCCTGAAGATGTGTTCAGTTTATAACTCATCTCTACTCCTTGGAAAACAACTCAATAAAAACTCAGTTGTTTTCCCAACAGCCATGGGCAGGGGTGGGGGATACCTTGTTATTATTTCATAAAATAAAAATAACAATAATAATAATAATAATAATAGTAATAATAATAATATATAATAATAATAAAAGAAGTCTTAAAACAGCACTGGGCACATTGGAGAGAGTCAATAAATGCTTCCTGGCTTAAGTCAAAAGTGATGACTCAGTGATTCCATGGCTGCTGTATTTGCTGAGCTAATTACTCCTTTGCTCCATTACACATTTTTTTAACTGAAAAAGAAATACATGCAAATGGTTAAAAAAAATTCAAACAGAGCACAAAACTACACAAGTGAAAGAAGTTTACACTTATCCTCTGTTCTTCCAGCCCTCCCTGGAGATGCCACTGTTTACTATCCTTTGGATGCTTTTCCAGATATGGTATGCACATTCCCAACTATGTATGTAAATTCCTTTAAAGTTTTAGTTATTTTTAACTTAAAGGGATTTAAATCCTCAAGTGGCTTCTGACCGGGTAATAGAACAGAACAAATCTGACTGCATATTAGATCTTTTCATTTGACTTTAACCCTATGCTCTGTCTCCTAGGCTTCATCGTGCTTGTAAAACAATGTTGCTTAGAGCCTGAAATATACAGGAGAGCCTATTCTGAAGGCTCTGACCTTTAAGGATATTTAACACTTTTTCATTCATAAAAAGATAACAAATTACAGAATTGAAAATAACGTTTGTTTTGTTGGAGGTTTACAGAGATTTGACCCAGGCAGATAGTGCAAGAACAAAGGATTCTAACAAGAAGGAATTCCTACACCAGGAAGATTGCAACAACCAAGCACGTAGGAAAGGAGCCTGAATTCTGACTTGGGGAGATGGTTTTCCAGGACATTAGTTTGCTATCTAGGTCTACAGAGACTTGCTATTCCTTGCCCCAACACCTGGTCTCCCAACTTATTGGCCTGTCCTGCACTGAGGAGAATGAATTTGGACTCGGTAACACTCCTATCTACCTAGCAAGCTGGGCACTGGAACTGAGTGTTATGGAAACAACATGCCAGCCAAGAAGCAAGCACCACTGGGAGGGTTGGAGTACTCAGATTTATAATTCCAGCGGGCTCAGAGGGGTTCTGCTCCGAAGTTCTGAGCAACTCCAAGACATGCACATGAGGTTTTAAAGGGTTAATTACAAGTAAGGGGTATTAGCCAATAAGGCTCAAACAACAAAAAGCAAGGAATCAGTACACTGGAGCTTATCAACTTGTAATAGATCACGTTACTGACACCTGTTGAGGTTGGATTTACGAGTTAGCTTGTTAGCCCAGTAAACTGACACTAAACTTCAGATTTACGAGTTAGCCCAGCAGAATTTAGATCAGTAAACCGACACTTATCACACTTAGATTTGTGACTTAGCTTGTTAGCCCAGCTGGGCTTTTCCCTTACATGAGGATAGCTCTCCCAAACCCAGGGAACTACTGTGAGCCCTTGATGGTTCCACTAGGGTGGGGTGTGGTTTACCCAGGAGGGATGGGGACTGTGCACCAACACTCAGGCAGTCTGCTCTGTCTGGGGCTCTGATCTTGTACCACCCCGCTCCCCGCCAGCCCAACACCTGGGGGAGTGGAACTAAGGCAGAGATCATGCCTGCCTGTTTCCCAGCGTGTAAAAGGGGAATAGGTACTCTTCCCAAGGTAGTTCTGAGCGACAACACCTGCGGGTGCTTGGTTCCCAGAGCAACAGAAAACCCAGCTCCGCGTGGGGGCAACGGGTGTGATACCCATAGGGGTTCTGCAGAAGCATCGGATGGAGGGCTGGATCCGAGAGGTAAAACATGAGCTGCGGGCCTTGAAGGGTAACAGAATGTTACAGAGGCAGGTCTGCCGCCTCCTTCGGGGTGCCCCCAGAGGTAAAGCTTTTTCTCTCCATCTCCGCTACGACCCTACCCTCTCCAGATCCATCCCTTTTCTCTGCTCTTCCTGTCCATCTGTCTCCCTCCACTTTTCCCCTCCTCTCCTCCCCCTCCCATCTTCTCCCTCCCTCGCTGCCCCACCTTCTCTCGCAGAACCCAGAGTGGATCGCTGGCCCTCCTGCGCATGGGCAGTCGGTGCCAGCTGGACCGCGGGTTGGAAGCTCCAGCCCCGAGCCGGGGATCGGCCCCAAAGGCTTCTCAGCTCTGTCGACCGGTAGGCCTTTAGCTCCTGCCCAGGGCCGGGGCCCTTGGCTGTGGAATTGCAAGGTGGGGGGCTCCCGGGAAAGGGGTCAGGCGGCTGCGGGAGGGCGGTCGGCATGTCACAGCCCCCCAGGGCGCCAGTCAGCCTGTGTTCAGCTGAATTGCTCTGGCCAGACCCCTCTGCCCGCGCCACCTACCCCGGCGCCCCGGCCACAACTGTCCATGGCCAGGTGTGCACCTGCAGCCTCTCACCCAGCCGGGCTCCCCTCAGTCCGTGGCTGGCGTCCCCTTCCCCTCTCCCGCCCGCGAGTCCTCTCCTCCCGTACTGCCTCTCCTCGGCCGCCGGCCCGTCCCCGCCCCTGGGCGGGCTGTGTCCCGGGCGGGCGGGGTCTGCGGACCCAAACGGGGGCAGGTGGCTGGGGCTGGGGCTGGCCTCCGAGCGGGGCTGCAGCCCGCGTTTCCACCAACCCCCCCCCGCTTTCCCTGCCCCGCGACCCCGGGGCTGCCCTGCTCTTCCTTTCCTGCCCCCTGAGGACAATCTCAGCGGCGTGGGCGCTGCTCCCTGGGCTGAGAGCCTCCGGCTTTAAAGCCCAGCTTCTGGTGGAGTCGGGAAAGTGGATCCTCAGTGCTGAGCGAGCTTCTGTCTCCTCTCTCAGTGTTTCTGCCCCAGGTAAGTACCTTGAACACTTTCAGGTGTTATGATGGCGGTGCTTGTTGATGTCACGTGTTTTTATAGTGCCAGGGATTACAGTGTTGAAAGCAGGGCTTTGTTCAATTAAAAATGAGCTGAAGGCATGAGGCTGTGACATGCTCCTTCCTTCCCACTCCCAGGGTGAAACGTGTAACTGTCGATTTTAAAAAGATAGTTACAGTCCCTAACTAGCCCAGCCCAGCTAGGGTGCATTAACAGGACAGCACCAGCAGAGGCGTTGGAGACCCAGGGACATTGCAGTCCTAAAGAGCTCCTGGCACAGTTTGGTTTGTTTTGGTTTTTTGTTTTTCTTAAATCGTGGGTCAGACAATTAGTATAAAGGGAAAAATAATTGTCAAGAAATATTTTTTCATATAACAGCTTTATTGTGATATTGTTCACACACCATGAAGTCCATCCATTTAAATGTTACAATTCAGCAACTTTTAGCATATTCACAGTTGTGCAACAATTATTATTCCAGAACGTTTTCATCACATCAGAAAGACCAGTGGAAATGAGTGACATAACCACCCCACCCCAGTGGTGTTTCTAAAGAACTTTCTTGCCTATTCCTGACCATAAATTAACTTGTTACATTCCATGAAATATCTGGTAGGAATTCTAATCAGAATTGCAATGAATCTGTGCATCAAAACAGGAAGAATTAATGTCTTTATGGCATAAATTTCTTCTAACCATGAATATATCTGGAACCGTATCTTTTCATCTCTCCAGAGCCTGGCCCATGGGAAGTCCTCACTAATTGTTGGGCTTGTGAATGATGAGATTCTATACATCGTTAGTTGCTACTGTAGCCTTTCACAGAAGAGAAAAGTAACCTCAGTGAAGCCAAGTGACTCTCTGATGGTCAGAAAGAGTGACAGCCAGTGCTGGAGTGATCCAGTGGACTTGGTGCTTGCAACCAGGATTCTCCAGCACCTACAGCTAAGGGGATTAGAGTATTATTTTTTTTTTCTTAATGGCGTTGCTTTTATATTTACTTATTTTTTTAATTTATTTTTTATTGAAGTGTAGTCAATTTACAATGTTAGTTTCAGATATACAGCAGAGATTCAGTTATAAACATATGCATATGTATCTACATATGTTTTAGATTGTTTTTAGTAGAACTCATTACAAGAAATTGAATATAGTTCCCTGTGCTATATAGTAGGTCCTTGTCATTTATTTTATATTTATTAATGTGTATCTGTTAATCTCCCCTTTCCTGCCTGCTAAGCACAGTTTGCTTTCTATGTCCTTGAGTCCATTTCTAGCAGCACCTTTTTTCCTAGTAAAATATGCTCTTTGGCTGCTTTCAGGTTCAGTAATTCCATGTTATCTGTGAGCGCTTTTCTTCTGGTGGCCTTTATGTGGTTTGCACACGTGGTAATAGAGATCTGTATTTGGGAGAACTCCAGGCCCCGTGTAGTCCCTGGTACAGAGTGCCCACTGAGTTGATGCTTGAACTGGGAAAAAAACATAGTAAATGTTGGAATTTCCACTATGGTTGAGACTTCCAGGTTTCTGTAACCTGTTTACCCCACCTTATTATTGGCTGCCCCCATACTGGGTAATATGGTGGAATTTCAGGGTACAGTGGTTTAAAGACAGGGCCTTGTATGCTTCTTGTCTTTCCGTTTTCTAACACTCATTCTCCTGGGTCTCCCAGATCCTCCCCCAGCAGTGCCCAGGGCTGGCTTGATGCTGCGCTGAAGCAATATTTTTTAATGAGGCCCTTTCCTCATCTCTTCTGACCCTCCGTTTCTTTCTCTGCACAATGAGGGCTTAGACTAGATAAGTGCTTTTCAGTTTCTTTTAAAGCCATGTTTCCTTTGAGAAACAGAAAATGCAAATCTCTCCTCCCATCCCAACACTTTAGATTTTGTTACGTCCTGCAAGGAGTGACGTAGCTCTTTGTGGAAAATTGATGTTATTGTGATTCCAGGTGGTACAGAAAATACTCTTCAGAGATTTATTGCAGGGAGAGGGCAGAAAAGGGGCAGTATGTCACACTTTCTAGTGTGAGCACTGGAGCAGGGGCTTGGATTTAAATATGGTGTCTGTCGTGGCCTCTCTTTAATCTTGCACAATGTGACAAACCTCTCTACCTCAGTTTCTTGATGTGTCAAGTTGGGGTGATAATATTTTAAGGCGTTTGTGAAACATTATACACATAATCTATTTGTGTCTCAGTAGAAACAAGACCTGCAAGGGATTCAGGGATTTAAAAAAAAAATCTTGCCCATAGCACTATGTCGCTGTGTATTTTAAATTTCCTGGAGGGTGATGGTTGAGTCTAAAGTCCATCATGGGACAGGTGGCCCATAGTTCTCTATGCCCCATATTGGCCCCTCCTCCCCAGTCCTCTTCCTCAGTCCAGGATGAAGTTCCCTAGTAAATTTACACAGAGGTCTTGTGGAAATGGCTTTTCATTTTATTGTTTCACCAAGAAGGGCTGCCATCATGATTTATGTGGTCAGATTTTGAAGGGCTGCCATCTTGATGTCCAGTCAGGTGAAGGCTATGCAATTGGGAGTTTCTATTTAATAAAAAGAAAAAAATTACAAATAGAAAATTAGAACAAGGGTGGTGACAGGGGCTCTTGGAAGTGAGCACCATTAGCTTTGTTAGCTTCAGTTGCAGTGGCCTCTTGCCACGAGGACCCATCCTCTTGCTCTGAAGTTTGAGGGACCAATGGGTTCAGTGGGAATGTTAACTGAGTGTATCTCATGTGCTGGGCATTGTCCTATTTTTCTGTGTGTTCATTTTTTGAGACAGTGAGCAAATTTAACCTCAATAGCTTCTTTAAAAAAGTAGAAATTTTATTTTGAGATATAATGTAGATTCCCATGTAGTTGTAACAGATAATATGGAAAGGGCCTATGGACCCTTTTCCCAGTTTTCCTTAATGGTTCCATCTTGCAAATTTGGGGTACGATTCATTACTGACTCACTAAAAATTTGAGGTTTGTGTTATTGCCATCATTTCTATTCACTATTAAACTGGGGCTTAGAGAAGCACACACGCATGCCCAGGTCACCCACATGGTTAGTGTAGAGACGGGTGGAACGTGGGTTTGGGATTTCCAAGCAGTACCATTATGATGGTCTATGGCAGGGAGCAGCATTCATTTTGCTTGTTTATTCATTCATTCAACAAACATTTATTGAGTAAACTCTGTGGGTTAGATGCTTTCATAGGGTTGTCTGATTCTTCAGCAGTACTGAGAATCAGGTAATATTTACTATTTTTAAATCTGAGAAAATTAGTTCTGAGAGGTTATAACCCCCCCGAAGGAAATATAGCTCATAAAGGAGGGATAGTAAATTTGTAGTCACCCCTTTTTATGCAGATGGTACCCTAGGCATTTTACATTTGCAAACTTCCGTAATCCAGATATATTCTTGTAAGGCAAGGATTTTTTTTTTAATTGAAGTATAGTCAAGTTTACAATGTTGTGTCAATTGCAAGGTGTTTTTTGAACTTTGAATTAAAAAGTATTTTTTGAGGAGGGTAATTAGGTTTATTTATTTGTTTCATTTATTAAAATGAGGTACTGGGACCTCGTACATGATAAGCATGTGCTCTACCACTGAACTGTACCCTTCTCCCCAAGGCAAGTTTTCTTATCCATTATTCTGCAGCTAAGGGTTTCAAATAAATTGGAATTGAAATCCACATCTTTTGATCCTAGTGTTGTCCTTTTCTTTATATTCTGCTGAAGGGGCTTGCGGAAAGCAGTTCCTTTTTTCATTTCTTTATTCCGCATTTTTGAGCATTGACTTTGCATCAGGGACTTGCTAGGTGCTTTGAAACAGAAAACAAAAAATGACCCTTCTCTGCAGGGGCAGGAAGCCTAGACCAAAAGCTGGGTAAAGTGATCTGAGCTACGGTAGCAATGTGCAGGCTCTGAAGGACAAACTGTACCCCTGGATTTGCTTGGGCTTCCCCTGCCTTCTGGCTGGTACACACCAGGTCACCGCAACCCAGAGGCGCCCGAAGCCCACAGCACAATATTTACCTCGATCTCCTCTCCCCTCTCGGCAGGGCCTGCAACATGAGCATCCCTGACTACTTGCAGTGTGTTGAGGACTATGAGACTCTTCCCGTGGTGGTCAAACCAGTGGGGATCATCTCAGAGGAGAATTTCTTTTGCATCTATAAGCGAATCTCCTTGGTGAGCCAGATCAGCCCGTGCAGCTCCCAGGGCGCACTCTGTATGCACTACAGGCACCACTATGCGCCCAATAATGGATGGAGAGGCTTCCAGACCCACCGCATGGTTGTGGGCCTTGTCACCATTACCGACTGCCTCTCGGCCAAGGCCTTCGAGAAGCTCCATGTGCAGAGGAGCTGTATGGCACCATGCTTAATGACCCTCAGCTCTTTGTCTTTGTGCTGCATGGGGAGGTAGCCAAGCAGCCGCGCACCGACGTGGCTTTCAATTTACGACGACTGCAGGGTGGTGGAGAAGAGGATCGAGGACTTCACTGAGTCACTCTTCATCTTGCTCAAGTCCAAGTGGCTGGATGGGGCCCCTGACATGTCTGGGGACAAGATCCTACTCCTCTGCATGCCGTTTGAGAAGGAGGACTTCGTGAGACTGGACACAGACAGCAGGTAAGTTTATCTGGAGGCCAGTCCACCCTGGATGTGTGCCGGGTTTCTTCTCTCCATCCAGAAAGGGATCAGCACGGAATAGGACTGTCTTGTATCCAAGGGGGGAGGGAGGTGCAGCCCGCCGGTTTACAGACATTTAAAAGTGAATCCGCCTTTGTTTCAGAGAGATCCTTTTAGTGATAGTGTTAGAGCACTTACTCCTGCTTTTCAGCCAGGACCCTGCTGGGACCCCTGGAGTTGCTGTTCAATAGAGTAGCCACAGCCACTGATGCTAGGAGCACTGGGGAGGAGGCTGGTCTGAGCTGAGATGTGCTGTAGGTCAAATGCAAATGAGACGCTGAGGCTTGTCTACTAAAAGCATATAAACTATCTTGTTACTTCCTCTATTGATTACATGTCAAAATGATAGTATTTTACATACAGTAAATTATGTAAGATATGTTCCTAAAATCAGTTTCTAGTACTTGTTTTTTAATTGTTGGTTTGTTTCTTTGTTTACCGTTTTAAATGTGGCAACTGGGAAACTTTCTTTACATGGCTCTCATTTCAATTCTGTTGGGCAGCGTTTCCTGGGACAGTCTCATCCCTTTGCTTATAGATGAGATGCTGAATCCCGAGAGGCAGAACGAGGCGCTGGTTGAGCTGGCTTGGAGCCAGTGTCTCCTGCCTCCCAGTCTCAGCACCTGTTCGGCTCAGGCCCTCTCTTCCTGCCCGACAGGCAGCATGCCATGTTAGGACATCAGAAACACCGCCAGGGACCTCCGAATGAACTCCTTATGCAGGGAAAGGCGTATCACGGAGTATGGGAAAGAGCAGAGAAATGTTCATCCTCACTTTGTCTCTGTGATTAAGTCAACGGCCCCACTTTGCCTCGGAATTACAGACGAGCTCTTCTGGGCTGCCTAACCCCCCAACTTCTGCTCTGTTTCCCCGTGTATCTATTTTGCTGTCCCTCGGGCAGAAGAGGGTGAGATGCCTTTGCCGAGAGGTGGTCCCCCTTTGCTGGGGAGAGTGAGGGAATCTGTGTACCCCCGGCCTACGGCCTCGGTCCTTGAGTCTGGAGAGGGCTCATGGCGGTCCCACAGGTGATGGTCGGACGACCTGGCACGTGCTGCCGGGCCCGCTGTGGAGGCGGTGCTCTGTGATTCTTGAACTTAATTAAGATCAGATTCTACTTTCTGGTTGTTGGTAAGTTGGAGGAGAAGATGCCAGAGGATTGATAAAAAGAATATCCAGGACAGCCCTGTGAGTGATAGGCAAGAGGCCCCGAGTCCCACCTGCGTGAGGTGCCTAGCGGGCTCTGGATGAATTTTCTGTTCCTCCCGGACATGCTTAAGGAAGGGGCAAGGCATGTCGTGGCCATGATCTGTTCTTGTCCTCACAGGGCCCTGTGATCTACATGCCCGCGCTCCCATCTGCTCCTTGGAGATGAGGTGTCAGGTTTAGGAGCCTGGGCACTGCTGAGGGCACAGCAGCCAGCACCGTGCTACACCGAGGCTGGCTCCGTTCACCTCACATGTAACCTCCTGCTGATCCCCCAGGCGTCAGTCAAGGTAGGTGCATCGGTGCAACGTAAGCAGGGACCACCTTCTCCCCCTGGACAGACTGGTGGGTGAGCAGTGGAAGCCTGGAGCCCTGCCCCAGCCCTCAGGCCAGTGCCTCCTCTTTTGTCACAGGAGGCACTGGTGACATTTTTGCTCAGCAACTGCTTGGCTCTGAGTCTGTGGACCCACCAGAGAATTCCTGCTTGTTTTTGCTTTTTGAAGTCTGCCCTTGGGATTTGGAGGAGTAGCTGGATATGTGCTTAGCCCATAGTGGTTGACACAGTTACCATTGTTTACCCAGAACCTCGTGTACCAGGCATGGCTCCCGGCATCAAAATATAGCAGATCATTAAACCTCCCTCCTGGTGCGTCTGTCTGTTTTGGTACCGTAAGGTCTCAGCCAGCATCTTAACGTCAGTGAGATAATGCGGCCAGTGAGCTCGGGTCAAGCACGTTCTCCTCCAGTCACTTTTACTCCATTGTTGCTTTTACTATTCCGCAGACATTAATTTTTTAAACAATGCTTTGGTGCAGGAACAGAGCCTAATTCTCTCCTGCTACTCTTGGTGGAAGTGCGTAAAACTGTCCAGCCTGAAATGTGACCACAATTTGTAGCTTAAGACCTGCCTAGACCCATGTATGTGGAGTTTTGGTTAGGGGCGCTGACCACGATAGGGTCCCCCGGCAGCGCCACTCCCCTCAGGCCCCTGCTCTCCCTGGAGCAGGAGGTGAGGGTGGGTCTCACCATTCCAGCGTCCCTGGCCTCACACACTCACGTAAATTCTTGTAGGTGCTGTCAAAGTCATTTTTGTTCTTGTGTGTTTCTAATTTTCTCTTGTTCCTCTTTTCCTTTTTCTTTATTCCTTTTTCTCTTGTACTGCCCTGTGAGCATGTTGTTGCGTCTGAAAATGTGGGCTGTGCACACCCTGCATTGGAAATAGCTAGATCGCCCTCCGTGCTGTCTCCATCGCTTTAAAAAGCAAAAACTTAACAGCTGCCTTGATCCATGTATTATCCTTGTCATCATTTTATTTTCTAATTATTTTTAGCACATCACCCACTGGTGTTTGATACCTCTTAAAATCCTTGCTTTAAGGAACCAGTTTGGTCCTCCTTATATTTGGTGACAAATGCGCCCTTATTAAATTTGTTTGATTGTTTTGAAGAAGTGAGATGCGAATTCATTTAGGCGGCTGCTGAGGGATGTTTTTCATGGAGTATTTAAACTTGTAAAGTCAAATTCTGCAGCATCTTGCCCCATTCCTTCTTTTACACAATCGTGCTTGGCACTCGGTTCCTGGCTGTCACTGTGTGACGTGCGTGACGGCGCTGCCTGGCCGGCGGTCACTGGTGAGGAAGTGGCAGGCTCGGGGTTGAGCAGCTGTTGGAGGAAGCAGTCACCGTTTTGTTATTTAATTTTTTTTTTTTTTGCATTTTACTTCCCGTGCCATTTACTTTACTTTGCCTTCATAAAGGGGCAGAAGTGGGTCTAAAATCCATGCCACTCTTTTGTTCCCTTTACGAGGCTGGTTTATCTGAGTATCAGGAAAACATATCCTTCTCCTAAGTAGCTGGTTCACCTGGATCTGGTGGACATAGGGACTGCTAAAGGGGACCGTAGCTTCCACCCTGCTCCAGCCAGTGGGCATTCAGAGCCGGGTCTGTGGTTTGCCTCAGCAGCCGTGCAGGCCTCCCTGCACCGGCCTTTACTTTTAACCCATGTTGGCAGTAAATAGCTGACTCCGTGTCTGTTGCAGCTGACGTCCACCACTGTCGGCCTTGTCGTTAGTTTGCGGGAGTGAGTCTCCAACACCCCAGTCAACTATGAAGGAAGATGCTTTGGCCGACCTAGGACCTTGGATTCTCACCCCCACCATGGTTCATCTCACCCGGTGAAAGTGTTTGGCCACCACCATCATGCTGAACATGAGGCCTTGTTTCTCCTTTCATGCTCTGGTCCAAATGTGGACACTTCATTTTTCACTGAATTTGTCTCGCTTCAGACAGGAGAGAATATCTGAATGAGTCCATCACATTGTGGGTGGGGAACAGATCAGAAGTAAATGTCGCAAGTAGAAGGAGTCTAGTCTGTCCGGGTTGGCAAATGCAGGCTGGGATCTGTGATGGCCGGGCTATGCCCTGGACACAGGCCTTTCCCGTGGCTCCCGAGAGCCCAGAGGTCGGAGTGAGAACAGCCTTGCCTGGGTTCCTCCATCCTCGTCTGCTTACTGACAACTGTGTCTGCTAATTAGGAGTTCCCCCACACCTCGGGCCCTTCAAAACTCAGACCACGGGAGAACCTTGAGTCCCTTCTCCTGGGCCTCCTTTGTGAGAATACAGTGCCTTCTGATGTGACCAGTGGCAGGAGATGCCTCCCCCTCCAGGGAGCACCCTTTGGAGGACTGTGACTCAGTGCACCATGCTGTGAACTTGTGGGGTTCCGGCCATGGTCCCTGCAGAACCAGACTTGAGATGGGCTTAGTGACGGATATAACAGGACTGATTCCAGGGCAGGGCTTGGGGAAGGGAACATTGGAAATTGAATGTGACCTCAAACACATAGGTGGGTGCTGGGGCTGTTACTAAAATGGGGTGTCTGGGAGGTACCTGCCAGGAATCGAATTCCAGAGTAAATGGCGGACATGAGGCATTTTTAAGATGCCATTTGTCATCCAAGTTAGGACTTCAAAGAGGCACTCGGTTCTATGGCCCTGGGGCTCAGGTGAAGGAGCCGGACTAGAGATACACGTTGGGAGTCGTCATTCTTAGCTGGTGTTCACAGCCGCGCATGTGAATTAGATCATCTTGAGAGCTGCAGACTGAGGCTGAGGCGGGGCAGGGCAGTGCCTTGGTTGGAGGAAAGCCCAGACCATGCAGCTTTGGTGTGTCAGTCTGTGGCATTTGCGATTTTCAGACTAATGCCATTTATCCTTAAGGGGCCGGGGGTTGGGCAGGGCCAGCCTGGAAGAAATCTGAAAGGAGGGTCGTGGCCACGTGTGTGTCTTGGGAAGATGCAGAGTCTGCAGGGTCCGGGAAGTTAGACTACTAAGAAGCTGGAGTTGGAGTGGGGAGAAAGTAGTCACACTCACCTGTGAGGGAGGGAGGGCGTCCTTGGGAGTCGCCACCCTACTGGACTCGCTTTCCAATGAACAGAAGGCAATCAGACAGAGGATCTGAGGTGAGAATAGATGGGCACTGGGAGGGGAGCCAACCTGGATAATGGTGCTTGCAAAGTTCTGGAATACTCTCCCTGAAAAATTGAGTTAAAAATACCCAGACTCTTAAGAACATTGATAGTGACTGGGGAGGAGGCAGTTGTTTTTCTGGCCTCCTAAGTGTAATGCATGTATTCAGGGATACACAGAAGATTCGGGCAGTCTTTTCCAGGGGTTTGACCCTTACCAGGGGGAACAGTGCAAGTTTAAAGGGGAAGAAGGGCAGCGGAGGGAATATAGTCAGGCCCCGTGTCAGGTACCAGTCGGCAGCCCTACTTGCGTGTTGCATTCTCATCCATGCCTCCCAGGTGGGCGGTGGCAGCCCCCTTTTGCTGATTGGGAAGCCTTCTCAGAGGGGTTAAGGAATTGGTCCGTTTAGCGGCTAGTAAATGCTGTAGCAGGATTCAAGCAGGGCCTTGTCAGACTTCAAGGGCATGTTCTCTCTACTAATTCCGGTACCTCCCTGTTGTACCTGGATTGGTGAATTGGGTCAGTTTTTGAGCCTTTCATAAAAAATACGATTTAAGTGCCTCAGGACTGTTTCACAAAGCTCAGTGTTCTTTGATGGTTCAGAAGCACCGCAGTGCTTTTCGCCCCACAGAGGTAAGGTCTTACTCCTTTGACGCTGACGTGGTTGCAAATGACGTACAGGTGCAAAACCACACTTAGCAGCTTCTGAAGGGAAACTCTCCAGTTCTCCCTTGATCGACTTTCTTCCACGGGATGTAACTGCTGCAGCGTAGGCCTGAGCTTTCCATATGGAGTGAGGGTTTGATATCCAAAGTTAGCATAAAACGGTGAGATGAAGAAAATCGACTTTGACAATTTATTTTTGGTTACATTAGTGAAGATATTCTATCAGTTAATGACCCATATGTCGAATGAAATTGAGTACAGAACATTGCAATTCTTACTTTCTATTTAGAGTTCTCTTACAGAGTAAGGTTGCCTGCTTTGGAACATCAGCTCCACCACCACGGCACCTATCTGTGTGTTGGTGTGATTGCATTTACGCAGTGAATGTAATCTGGGCTTCCTCAGCCCCAAACACTCCAGTGCAGAATCACGGGCTGTAGCCATCTCTTAGTCACGCAAATACTTCTAAAATTATATGATGCCAGAAAAGAAAGAAGAGGGAGAGAGAGATTGCCTTTATCAAAGTTCCTTTCTATTCTAACTGCAAACTGTTGTTGAACAGCTCTGGTTTCCTTTGGATATGAATATATACGTTTCTTTGCATGTAATCTGGGTTTTGGACTAGAACACCAAGCTCTTGCTGTCCACAAGCCACAAAAATAGTAGCCAAATTGCACACGTGTGAAATAGTTTATACTTTTTTCTGAGAAAGAATCCTTGAATTTGGGACTTGGGCTGTGATTTTTGCTTTTTGCTTCCCCCACCCCTCTTGTAATCTCTCACTCCTTCCCACGTGGCCCCCAAGAGTTCGTGGTTTCAAAGGAGTGGGCAAACACCCAGTTGGTCACCATGTACTGTTGCTATAGATGGAGCCCTCCCAAGACCTAAAGGACATTATCAGAGAGGACTTCCTGGAAGAAATGGGCTCTACATTCAATCGTGAGGACAGAGTAAGTGTTAGCCAGGAGAAGGAGTCAAGAGTGTGGCTCAGGTGGCAGGTGCAGCCCGGGCAGAGACCTGGAGGCTTGTGGGGTGGGGACCTGGGGAGAGTGCCCTGTGTGGTCCAGGGTGGAGTGTTCCCCTGCTTGGGAGGACCCTGGAGAGAGCCTGGGGTGAAGGGCTTTGGAAGACATTGGGTTTTATTTGAACAGACACTGGAGGCAGTGTAGGGTGTCAGCAGGAAGTGACCCTCAGGAAAGGTACTTCTGGTTTTGCTTCTGATATTCTACAGACAGAAGGGTCGGGACGGGCGAGAGCAGGTCTGTCTGTCCCTTTGAGATCCACCCAGTCATTCATTTATTCATAACACGCGCACTTCTGTGTGTCTAGGGGAGAGTGGGTGGACCCACATTAGTAAGCAAAATGTATTTGCTTCTTGTGAGCTTAGCAGTGTCAGAAGTTGACTTAGCCTAGAATGTTCTAGGAATAGATGAACAAGTTGCGGAGGTTGGAGGGAGGGAAGTCTTCCTTGGGAAACAATCAAAATGAGCCTGGAGGCAAGTGGGAAGTAGGAGCAGGACAGGGGGTCCCTGAGGTCACTGGGGACCTGGGAACTGGGGTGAGGCTGGGTGAGCAGTGTCGGGGGCGGAGGTAGAATTCCACCAGGGAGCCTCTGAAGGGTTTGAAGTGGGGTGATGTAGTCAACTTTGTGATTTGGGAAGGCTGCCGTTGCTCTGGGTGTGTGTGTGTGTGTGTGTGTAGCGGGGAAGAAGGGGAGGGTGCCACCAACTGGGGGGCCACTAGAAGACCATTCACAGGCTGGGAGAGGGGCATCAAGTCTGCTTGGGGACGGCAGGGGCAGTGTGGATGCCGGATTTCCTTATGGGGAGGGCTTGTTATCGGGGTCGCCCGAGAGGCGACTTTTGGCTGGAAGAAAAGAGATGGAGGCTGCCAGGTGGACTTTCCTCTTCTCTCCTTCCCTGCCTTGTGTGATGATCTTAGCTCAGCCAACTTTTGGAACAGAAGAGCTAAGTTCCAGGGTAGCCCAGGACTTTGTTGAGCTCGTTCGAGTGAGATCTGATAGGATTTAGATTTCTGTTCAGATCTGCATGTTCACTTAGCTAGAAACCTCCCGTCATTTCGATTTCCATGGGGTATTTATTCTTGATAAAGATTGTTTTCTTGGTGAGAGGAAATTTAATACAGCTGTTGGCTTTCTCAAAAAAAAAATCATATCTTTAAAGAAATTTAATATTCCAAAAAATAGCAAAATTTAAAAATGATAAAGTAAGGCTTTGGTGTAGTTTCTTTGGTTTCTGAGCTAATGTGGAGTTAGAGCCTTTGCATTACTTAATAGCACATCCTTGTCAGTATTTAAAGAGCTGTTAGTGAGCACCCCAGGCCCCACCTCTCAAAACATCATTAAAGTTTGCTCTGAAATAGTGAGGTCATAAAGGTCTTGTTTGCAGAATTCAAAGTTTGTTTATATTATGCAGCATAGCTCCATTTATAAAATAATAATAGGTTCAAAATTAAGAAAGTGGAAGATAATTGATTTTATTAAAGCTGAAACATAAACTTTCTTGTGCTAATGTTGCAACTGGAAATTTTGAAAAGAAAAATCCTACTGTAATATCATCTACGTGGTATACATATATGACTTCCACATTTGAAAAGTAACGGCGCAGTGGTTTTAGAAGTCAGGAGCATTCCAGCTCAGATACTGGCATTGATGGTTGCTGGTTTTCAATGGAAGAGCCTAAATTTGCCTTCTTAGCATTTTTTTTTCTTTTGTAGTGAGAGGGCTGAGTAGTGCTTTGCCAGCATGAGTTTGGGGCAATTTGAGGGCAGATGTCGTGTACCAGCAGTGAGATATTTCCAATGCGTTTAATTTTCCGGACATCACCAGGGCACATGTGGGGTTTGTGCATGCAGGCTGGGATGCTGCAGGACTCCCTAATCCATCACGGTTATGTCCTGGAGCTGCTCCGGTTAGTGAATAATTTTCTGTGCCTTGGAGGTAAAGTGGTCTGATTCAGATGATCACATATGTAGTTAAAGTGCTATTACTTGAAATAAGAGAAACCTAGAAACATGGCTCTAACAATACAGGATGAGGGAGGAGATTTGGCTGAGCTGCGTGCAGTGGGGAGTCTTCTCAGTTGACTCCCACGCCGTGATTCCTGCCAATATCCGCCCCAGCCCTGCACGGTTGTCCTGCCGAAGCAAGCATGCACTTTGTTCAGAAACGCACTGAATTTCCTTGCGCCTCTGTTTGTTGGCTTTTTTTTTGAAAGCACATCTTGCCCTTTGCTTAAATGCCAACCCTGCAAGTCGCCTCTTACACTCATCCTTCTGGACCTCGTCCATACATAGCTGCTGAATGGATGAACAGAATGTAGAATCTCCATTTAGTGAAATATTATTCAGACGTAAGAGTGAATAAAAAAGAAAAAAGGAAAATGAAAAAGGCCACCTCTTCTGGGAAGTCCACTCTGACTGCTCAACCCGCCCTTTTCCCTTTGAAACACAATCACTTATGCTCCACTCTACTCTTTTTGATAGTACTTAAAAACCTCTAATAAACTTTAACGTTTTCAAAAAAAAAAGAGATGCTGATACCACTTCAACATGGACGAGCCTTGACAAGAGCATGTTAAGTGAAAGGAAGCAGACACACACGGCCACATATTGACTTCAGTGATCTGAAATGCCCAGAATAGGCACATGCAGAGGCGGAGACCAGGTGATGGTTGCAAAGGGCTAGGTGGAGGGGGGTTAGGGAGTGACTGCTAGTGACAGGGGTGTTCTTCTGGGGTGATGAAGGGTTCTGGAAATAGATGGTGATGAGGGCTGCACAAACGTGAGTGTGCAGAAGACTGCTGAGCTCTGTCTCTGGGAGTGCCTGTGGTTGGGTGCGGCTTTATTTTCTTCTCACCCTGCACTCTGAAGAGATATCTTGTGCAGTGGCCTTTCTACTAGTGTGAGTGGTGAGAATCAGAGACTTTGCAGAGACTTGTTTCTTTTTCCCCCCTGCTGAGTGTAGGCAAAATAATTTTAAGCCTGAGAAAGTGCTCCATCTGAAGAAATGTATTTCAGTTTTGCATGGTGTAAAAATCTTGAGAGCTTTTTAATTGTTGAGGACAGTCTGTGGGGGGAAATAGCCCGTGAAGCCTTGGGGAGACCTGGAAAATCCGCGCTTCCCTCCCTGACACTGGTGGACTATTCACCCCAGTTCAGACAGTGAAGGGCCCAGGCCCGTGAGCGGAGTTGACAATCGTGAGTATTTACGTGTATCCGCTGCTTCATCTTGGATATTAATTTCAAGCTGAGTCATTTTGTGGCGGCAGCCTCATCCTACATCGGGAATTTATATTATCTGCTCTTTGAGGTGAAGACCTGACAGAGTTTATTATTTAACAGGCTCCCTTGAATTGATATCTCAGATTCCTATGTCAAAAGCAAAACAGCAGAAATACAGATGTCCTTTAATGCCAATATGACCTGGAGCAGGTTTAGTCTCTGTGCCTCAGTGGCCTTATCTTCTGGTGGGGATGATGATAACAGTGTTTCCCTCAGAGGGGCTGGTGAGGGGAGAGTGAAGAGCACAAAGGGAGGACTTACACGAGATGCTCATGAATGACTGAATTTAGTGCTCTCAGCCTGGTGAGGCCTCAGGGGCAGAGATGTCAGAACAGAGCATTCCTAGCCAGAGCTAGATCCGTGTTGGCAGCTGTTATGATCAGTATCACAACTGTGGGTTATCAGGTAGTTTTAAGACTTGGTAATATGAATTCATGAATAATGTTAGAAGACTGAACATCTCAGATTCAGTTTACATAGTTCTCAAGATATCCTCTGAGAAATGGATGGTTTTTTCCCCATCTTAAATCTGAGATGAGTCTCTAAAAAATTTCCGTATCCCTCCATCTTTTTGCTTTAATTCTCCATTTCTTAAAAAAAAAGTTTTTAAATTGAGTTAGTGGGGACTGAACTGAGGGCCTCATGCATGCTAAGCACATACTCTCCCAAATGAGGTATAATCTCCCCCCTGATTTTTTTTAAATTTTACTTTCTTAGTATTCAGAGGTTAGAGGCCTCTAATTCTTTTTCTGGAGACTTGTCCATGAACCTGTAAATCTATTATTAATGGACAAAACTTGGTTTATTAAAAAAATGAATAGAATATTCTGCAATCCATCCAAAAGGAAATGTTCATTGGCTTAAAATGTTTCTCCTTTAATGTGATTTCTCCTTTTTGGTCTAGCTCAATTTATTAACAGACATCCTCATCATCATAATGACCAAACTCGCTCTGAGTGGACACCTACCTAAGGCTAAAATACTTTCCTCATGTTTTACTTCATAGCAGGTGTTTGACGGTAGTTATCAGTGTCTCCTTTTTTGCAGCTGAGGGATTGATAGATGGAACAGCTTGTCCCAAATCACACGCAGCTGGCGGTGGCTAGCTCGGTGCTGGAACTCAGGCTGCACAGGATGCATTCTTAATTGCTCCTCTAATCAGCCTCCCGTTTAGTGGTTACCCTAACTACTGTGACTCCATAAATGGCCGATTTTAGTGATCTCAGCCTGATGAGGCTTTCAAAGGGGAGACACCAGTGAGAATGTGAGACAGAGTGGCATAAATTAAAATTGTACATTTTCACAGATGTTTAATTCTCAGGTAGTGGCATAAAAAGTTAATTTTTATGTATTTTAGTGCTCTGTAAGCACTATAAACAAAACACTAAAAATAATTATAGTGCAAATGAGAAGGGGGCTTTGAAAGTCCAACCACTGCTGATGATGTTACTTGTTTTTCTCTAGTGGCCCTTATTGACAGAAATACTTACAAAGACTGAATTGGTTTTATGTAGTCTTAATATGGAAGAAAAGATTGTCAGTGAATATTTTAAGAAAATCTTTATTCTTTTCTTTCCTGATGATGTATATTTAAGTTGTTTTCATGGCTTAAGTACATTTCCTCATTTGTGAAATTTGAGTAATATCGTTTAACTTGTCTGACTGTGAGAGTTAGTAGCCTTGTATACAAAGAACCCAAGAGGTGCTTAGTAAAAATGTGCTGTCAAAATGACAGATATTTTAGAAGGATCAACTCTGAATACTAAAGAGGGTGGCTTATTACTGATGCATATTTAATATGTATATATATGATATATATGAATATGGCTTAAAGTAACAAGGATTCATTTATTTTTTAGTGCACAATGAAGTTTTAATGAAATCTGTATCATTCTAGTGAGACAGGGACTAGTTAAATTGCCTTAAGCAGACGACCTTGAAGATTATTTACACAGAATGTGTATTGTTAGAACTCAGATGTCATGTTGCCGTGTAACCATCCACTCAGACATTTAAATTCGTTGGATTCTGACATCCACATTGATCATTTTCAGGGAATAAGCTTCTCTCTTTTGTGATTTAAGAAAATTTTGATCTTTTTTCCTGCACTCTTAACAGGTTTAAAAGATCAAAACATTGATTTGACATGTAACTTTTTTAATAGAGACAATAAAGCTCATGCTGTTTTATTATGTAAATAAATGTTTTTGTATTTCAACAAACGTATGATTTCCTGGATTTTGAGAAGTATGTTGCAAGATACTTAGATAACCTACTTTCGGAAAAATACAGACGCGACTTTTATGAATATAGGCCTAGTACAGATCTGTTCATTTTTGCTACAGTGCAAGACATGAGGCCTAGGAGAGATTTGTTGCCGATTGCAAGGAGGACAGATCCCATGTCTCAGTCTCCCCTCCTGTAAAATGAAGTGGCTGGACTGGATTCTTTCCTCTTCTAAGATGAGTTTCCATGAGCCTGTGTCTTTTGTTTATATTCAGGATTATTAGCAATATCAGATTAAATACTGAGTTACCGTCGCTTCCCCCGAAGCAAAGTGCAGTATGTGCTACAGAAGCTTTTAGTTATCTGATTCTCGTTTCTGATCCTTCAGGCAATTTTTGTGTTGCATGCTTCCTGGCAACCTGGAAGGTCTTTTTAGCCATAGGTGGCGCTTGTTGCACCTTCTTACCGTCTTAATTTTCCTGTTTGTTAAAGAAGGCTTAAACAACGTTATTTTGTTTTGATTTCTTTGCTTGATGCTTCAGAATAGCACAATGTCCATTATGTCTGTCTACGTGGAAAAATTGTTCTGCTTATATTTTAGTTTTATTCTGTCATCTCGCTGTGAACATCTCAGACTTGATGTGTGAACAGTGGCAAAATCGGACTTTTCTTCCAGTGTTAGAAACCAGTGAGCCGGGAACTTATAAAACAGCTAGTAGCGGCCTCTGGAGAACCTTATAGCTGAAAAGTGTAATGAGTTCCCTGAGTATTGACCCCGCTGCTGTGTGTTAATTGGTGGTAGGACATTTGGTACATATAGGAAGGGGTGTAGTTTTTTGACTTGGGTTTGCGTGCACGCGCTGCCACTGAGCCATGTGAGCCTGAGTCAGTTCGTTCTGAGTTTTTCCCTCGTCTGTGAGATTGGGACATTGGTATCTGCTTTGTAGAATTGTGAGAATTAGAAATTATGTAAAATGTTTACCACAGTGGGTATGTCAAGAGGGCTCAAAATCTTTAGCTGCTGTTTGGTGTGAAGCCATCATTTTATAGTCTTTGGCAATTACTAAGAAACAGGAAAACAAGAAAAGCTGGTTTATGATGAAAGATATTTGAGGAGGTTCCATAGTTCCTATACCCATAATTAAGCATCAGCAGAGTCAGAAGTGTTACACAGTCACCCTGAACCAACATTAAGCCACAGAATTTTTTGTTACTTCATATATGATGGGGCCTAAGGGGATCCAATACTTATATGCATGTTGTCTCCAGCAGCCAACTGAGAGATGACACAAAAGAGTAGGCAGGCGATAAATGTCTTCTTTGTTACTGATAAAGCCACGTTCTCCATGAACTTCAGGGCTGTGGGAAAATGTGTTTCATGATACTGTGTCCCAGAATTAGAGACTCACCCTGTCCCAGGTAGCTCTGGGACACAGCGAGCCTTCCCTTGAGAGGACCTGCCCCTTCATGCACAGGGCTGTCCTGACATGGAGCTGAGCATCCCAGGTGCTTCCCAATGGTGACCAACACTGGAGGGAAAGGTATGGTTTCACATTCCCTGCTTGTCTCCCCGGACTCACACCTCACCCTGTTAGTGTGACGAGGGCTAGCTGTGATCCAGCGGCCAGGGGTATGAAGGGAGAAGCACTCACCATGGCCCAGAGGAGTGGGGAGGAGGCATCCCCTACCTAGTTTAAACAGGTGGTGGAATGGAATGAGAGGGTGCTCCCCAAGAGTTTATAAAAGGAGAAATAAGGATTTTCTTTGGGACTTAGACTAGCCAGGAAACACATAATATTATTAGAAGGGAGACTTGTAAATCACTTTTATATTAAGTTGACATTTGTTGAACACCTAAAATGTGCTACATTCTTTTTTGAGAGTTTTACAGAAATGAATCCTTCAATCTTCTCAACAAGCGAGTAAGGAAGGTTTGATTGTTATCCCAGTTTTACAGTGTGGAAATTTCAGCACGGAGAAGGTAAGTAAGTTGGCCAATGTCACAGAGCTAGTAAGTGGCAGAGCTGGTATTTAAACCCTGGCTGTCTGGTTTTGAGGCTCCCAGAGATGGGCTTTGGGTGTTTAGAGGTATCTGCATCCCTGAATCTTTGTACCACTTTGCATCAGTTAGCCCAGAAAGGACAGGGAAAGGAGAGTTACACAGGTGCTCACTGTCATGACTCGGCCACTGTCCACGAAGTGTGCACTGTGATTAGCGTTAATTTTTTTCTAGGCAGTAGATCTGTTCGTATAACAGAAATTTAGTCCATTGAGTTAATCTACAAACCCTTCCTGCTCTGCTTCTGTCCATGGTTGCCATGTGACTGCCTGCCCGTGATTGGGCTGTGGAGGAGAAAATGTACTCATGGTTGAACTCTGATATTTCAGTCTGGTTTATAGTTTCACTTCTTCTGTTACATTAATAAGTTTCTGGTTTTCTTGCATCAGTGTGTCATGAGTTTGGTTAATGTGAAACCAGTCCATGGGAGCCCAGGGATGCTAACGGTATAATTTCTGAGCACACTGTCGCACTTCTACCCGTGCAGACCTGGCTGGAGGATGTCCGCCTTCCTCACTGATTTCTCCAAACAGCAGGGTCCTCTCTCACCCCCGGATGTGAGGCTGGGAGCTCTATGAGTTGGCCAGTCGGTGGCCAAGTCCACCAATCAGAAAATGATGAAGTACCCGGAAGTGGGCTTAATAGAATAAAAGGGCTTCCAGGTAGTCCGATGAGCTGTTCGAGTCCATTTGGTGAGAAGCTGTCCACTGTGGTTGAGCTGCTGCTTTGCTGTTGAAAAGTCTGGATTAGATGAAGGGATTTTAAAAAGGAGAAAGGAGTGATTTCAGGTGGTACGTCCACACCGGTGAGAAGTGATGGATGACCGCCTGTGTGAGGCATAGACAGAGTCTTACAAACTTCATAAAACAGCTTTAAATGCTCTGCCATCTGAGTGCACTTCATATGGGGTCCAGTTCATCACTGGTCGCGCTGAGAGGGCAAATAATTGATGATGGCGGAAAGGACACGGAGGCATCAAAAAGTCTCAGTCATGTTCCCTGTTTAAAGGATGTGGCACAATGTAGTATATATGAGCTGGTTTTTCACTGAACAATTTTTAGTGTTTTCTGGGACTCCCCAGTGCCCCAAGGCTCCATGCAGCTGGGTGTCCCCTCAGAGCAGCTCTGTCAGCGGTTGCCCTGGGCTGACGTGGTGTCACGGGGAGCAGGACGGTCAGCGTCCACGGCTCCTCCGAGATCCGTCTCCTCATCCGCACTGCCGGGTTGCTCATCCGTGTCTACTTAGTAGGTTTGCTGAGAATCACACGTGATCGTTGTCAGGTGTGATTTGTGATTGTCTCTGTGATTGGCATATAGTCAGTGTTTGATAGAAACCCTTGTTTTTTTAGTATAATTGTAGCAGCTAGATTGCAGTGGTTTTTAGTCTGTATTTTTTATAACTTTATTCTTATTTTTAAATATGCACTTATTTTTATTTATTTTTTTGGAGGTACTGGGGACTAAAGCCAGGACATTGTGCATGCTAAGTAGATGCTCTACAACTGAGTAATACACACCCTCCTTGTCTGCACTTGAAAATAAATATTGCAATACACAAAATAGATCTTAAACACCATCATGGGACCTAGTCTCTTTATAGACAATTGAACACGTATGCTATTTCAATAAGAATAAATGTTGTTGAGACATACATTTCTGAATCTGTTAATGTGCTTAAAAACGATCATAGGTAGTGATAAACACGAGTCTTTGATCCAGTACTTCTTAGGGTCTGTTTTGCCATCAATGGAAATTACATTCTACAGAGAAGGCTAATTTGGTCTCTTTGATATATGGATGGTTTAGCAGATGATCAAGGCTTTCAAAAGCTGACAGAATTGTATTTTAAACTAACTACAAAGTTATCTTCTAGAAGTTGGAATTCCTAAGCTTTTGAAGTGTCCAGTAATCCAGGGGGTATGTGTCTGTGTCTGTGTGAACGTTTGTGTGTGTGATTTCAGGAAGGTAGAAATAAGTTCCATATAGACTTCTGATACCTTTTTCCTCCAGTTCAAGGTGTAGGCATATATTTACACAAATAAATTGATATTCTTTTGTCATTTGGCATATTGGGAATAAGAGGTTGTCATACTTGTTTCAGAAGGGTTGGGGAGCATGAGCTTAGAAAACGGGAGGAGAAAGAGGCCGGGAGGCACTTCACACTCTGTGAAGGATTTGAGGAACAGTAGCTTTTCTTTTTTCTTCTAAAGCAAACTGGCGCTGAATTGTAACATACTATTACTCAGAATTGCTTTTCTGATCAGATACAAGTGCCTCTGATTTTTGAATGCAACTTGAATGATGAAATGTGTTTTAGCAGTTATCTTTAAAAGTTATTTTATTTTTCAAGTAAAAGGCTATAACCTGTTCTTTCTTCCAGCGGTACAAGACATGCTCATTAATCTATGTACATGATCTGTGTGCTTAGGTTTTTTTTTCTTTTTCTTTTTTTGAAATGCTTGTTTCATTGTGGTTTGAATGAATGTTTAAAATTTCTGGATTTTGATGTTTAGAACATGCTGATTTATGAGAACCTTTAAAAACCTGATTGTTGTTTGGTTCTTGTTTGTTGGGGCACCTTATTGATTTCTGTTGTCTGTTAAATAGGGAAATGCTTTCTCTAGCCTGCAGATCATTAAGTGAATGGTTTGCAGTGTGCCTTTAAAATTCTTTGAATGCATTGAGCATATTTGTCCAGTGAATTTTGAATCGACTCATTGTAATGACTTTGCTTTTGTTCTGTGGCTTTTGCTCTTCTCCACAAGAATTTGAATTCTCTGTTGCATTTTGTATACGTGTTCTTAACAGGGGAAGAAATTTTGCATTTTTTACAGAGCTGGGTTTTCCTATCCCCTCTGAATGCCATCTATAATTGATACAATAAAAATCTGTTATTGCAGTGCATAATTATTTCATAAACTATTTTTTGGCATAATCAGAAACAATGACAAAGAATGATAAAAAAAATACAAAAACCTTCCTTCCTTTGAAGAATAGAAATGAGGTGGTCAGGCTCACGCATGCTTTGTACCTGACACACTTACTCTCATTTCATTGTGTATCATGATTCGGAGATGGAGTTGCTTCAGGTTTGTAAATTTCTGTTTTAACATTTGTGTTGAATTCTTTCTCCAGGCTGATGTTTCCTGTTGTGTTTGTGGAAAGAGTAGAAGGGAAACAAATACTTTGTTTTGTTTTCAGGAGTCCTGAGTTGATGAGAAAAGAGTTGAGGTTGGGCTGAGGAAAAGAGTGACACTCCCTCTCCTCCCGGCTGAAATTGATAAACAAATAAATCAATTAAGTGTATCGATATTTGACCAATAGAAGTTAGCGAGCCCAAAATGGATAGATATGCCCAATGGAAATTACTGAGTTCACCTGTAGAATTATGTGCTTTACCAAGTAGAAGCAGCTTAGAGCAATCAGAAAAATCAGTAATATGATGAGATATAAAAGGGATATCATATCTTTTATTTCTGAAACTTTTCTACGGTAAGTTGTGTAGAGCTAAAATTAATTTTCAAGCACCAGGATTTAAGAGTGTGGGTGGTTCTGTAGGATCGTTATTCACGGATGTGCCTAGACCCTGCTAGAGTGGCTGAAGATGGCAGGAAAAGACCCAGAGGCAGGATTTGTCATCCTAGGGTGTCCTCCATAATGGTTCCATGTGAAAGCCCATGACTGGTTTAACAAACTGTAACACACCCCAGCCGCCTGTGAACTTTGATAAGAAAAACATATGCTTAGAAACTGCTTTGCAAGCAAGTGCCTGTGCATCCTCACACCAGTCTCCTTGCCTTAAAAAGGAGAGACAATGCTTTGCTTGCATAGTTGAGGTTTTAGATAGCACTCTGCTGGTTGCAAAGCAAGGACCATGGCCCTCAGCTATAAACGCTGGGCTAGTGTGCTGTTAGATAGCCTATTATCCCCAAAACAAGGACCTGGCTGGTCTGGTGGTCTGCTTTGTAATTCACATATCTAAAAATGTATCTTGTTCCCCTCACCCCATGACTTCCCTAAAGATACACTAATCCTTTGTACTCATTGTGGATTTTACAATCTCTGCCTCATCCCGTCTTTCCCGAAGTTCCTCCTTACTATCTCACAACGTTTGATGAATTTTTCCTTTGATTATACACAATAAATATGGGAGCATTTGAGAGGCTCGTGGAGTTGGCTCCCTACTCCCTCTCGATTTCTTAACTTTTTACACAGAGTCTTGAATAATCATTCCGTGCTGGTAAGACTTCTGCCAGCCAGATGCCACAGTTCCAGGTGAGAAGTATGCAGGCTTTTTCTCTCGTACCCGAGGGAGAGAGAGGAGAGAATTGAGATATGCTCCCCCGTGGTCCCTTCCTGCCCAAGGGCCACTGCAGTTCACCTGAAGCCTTCTGGCTTCTGCTCAGAGGGTCTCTGTCCCAGGACTGACTGCAGCCTTTCCTTCCCTTGTCAACATTTCCTTTCAGAATTTGGTCTGTTCTCTGCAATTCAACCCTGGCAGATGTGATGGTGGTCAGCGTGCTGGTGGGCAGTCATTTGGGGACTCCCAGGAGCCATGCTGATTCTCCTGAGTCTCTCAATCGGGGTTACAGAACAGTCGAGAACCGAAGGAAGCCCATTCACGTGAGGTCAACAGAGCATTACATCACTTTCATTTTATTTTTGAACTTTCAGTGGAGAAATTATTTGTAGCAAACTGTTCCAGATTTTCCGCCGCCTGCTTTCCTCATCACCACTTCCTTGCTGGCTCTGGTGCTTGTTTTACAGACCAGGTTTCTTCTCTGGTCATTTCTAGCAGCTGGGCTTGCCGAATCCTTGATCTGCATTTGAAGCAGAATGCTTCTTCGTGATGTGAAACTAATTTTCCTGTTTCTGAATATTTCGTGTACACTCAGCAACTGTTTCAAGTGAAATGCTCTTGTCCAATTTCGGTTAACTCACATTTGCTGATCTCCTGCTTTCATGCTGAGGGCAGTTTCTTCTTCCTGTAATAAAATTTAGCAATTTGCATTTACTATGGGAAGGTACTGGCCCGAGGTGCTTTTTTTCTTAACAATTTTAATACAATTCACCCATTAAAATGTACAGCGGTTTTTACTCTATGCCCAGAATTGTGCATCCCATTCAATCTTAGAACATTTTCTTCCCCCCAACAGGAAGCCCCGTATGCATAAGCAGATATTCCCATCTTCCCCATCCTCCCCCTTCCCCAATGAGCCACTCTTCTCTCTCTGTGGATTTGCCTGTACTGGAAATTTCATTTAAATCGAGTCACTTCATGTAAGTGGAACCGTCTATTGTGACTGACTTCTTTCACACTGAGTAACGTTTTCAATGTTTGTCCACGTTTTGGCCTGGGTCAGTACTCTATGCTTTGCTATTGCTGAATAATATTCCACTGTATGGCTGGGCGCCACTGTTTACCCATTCATCAGGTGATAGGCATTTGGGTTGTTTCTGCTTTTTGGCTGTGATGAGTAGTGTCGCCATGAATATTCCTGTAGGAGTTTTTATGTGGACATTTGTTATCATTTCTCTTACGTGTGTACCCAGACAGCAGAATTGCTGGGTCATTCAGAAACCAAATGTTCAACTCCCTGAGGACCTGCCAGGCTGTTTACCAAAGTGGCCACTCTGTGTTACGTCCTCACCAGCAACTGCTGCGAGCTCCGCTTCCTCTGTGTCCTCATTAGTGCTTGTTATTTTTTTTTTATTATAACCTATTGTTGTGGGTGTGAAGTGGTTTCTTCTAGTGGTTTTGACTTGATTTCCCTTAGAGCTAATGATATTGAACATCGTTTCATTGTGCTTTTTGGCCATTTGTATATTTTCCTTGAAAAATACCTTTTCAGATCCTTTATTCACCTTTTAATTGAGTTGCCTTTTTATTGTTGAGTTGTAGGGTTTTTTTTTTTTTTTTTTCATTTGGAGATACAAATTCCTAATGAGATAAATGATTTGAAAAAATTTTCTCCTGTGTATTGGTTTTTCACTTTCTGGATGGTGCTCTTTGAAGCAAAGTTTTAAATTTTGAGGAACTCCAATTTATCTCTGTTTTCTTTGTTCCTTGTGCTTTTGGGGTATTATTTAAAATCTGAGGTATTTTATTTAAAATTTTATATATAAAATAACTTAATTCGTAGGACCGTTCTAGGAGATGGGTGCGGTTGTTGTCCCCAGTCTATGGATAGGAGACTGAGATGTAGAAAATTTCACTGACATATCAGTGTCACAGCTACCTAGTGCTGTGGGAGTTCAGACCCTCATGTTTGTCCCCAACATCTGTGCTTTTCACCAACATGCTCCACTCCTTCCTGGAATCGTTAATGAAAAAGTGTTTCCGTTTTTGATTTCTTGTTAGTTTGTTTTCTCTTTGGTGACCTCATCTCCTCATTTTCTTTTCGGATATCAGTGTAGATTTATTTTAGGTCTCATGTAGGCAGAAGTATTGCTATCAGTTAACTTCTTTATTACTCACTCTCCGATGATGATTGTTGCTATTTGACCTAATCAAGTCATGCTTAACTCTTTCCTGCTCATGACACTGAAAAGTGTCATGACTTAAAGAATGCTCAAAGAAGAAAGTACTTGATTGATTTCATCTTGCTACCCAATCAAACCAATCAAATGAAAACCCGGTGTTGACACAGATTATAAGCCCTCCAGAATAGGGTCACTGTCTTCCTTGTGTTTCATTTGTTTGGTGACAGTGTCTGGATAGCGCCTTGCTGTCCAGCAGTTTTGTGAGGATACGGTGCTCGTGAATCATTGTAAGGACAGAATTTTGACAACAGACTATGTTGTTCATTTCACAAGGGAAAAGATAATATAGAAATACTGCTCAGATCTATTTTAAAATTAAGCTTGGAATTTTGAGAAGAATTCAAGAAACCATACAAAGATCTTTTTCACTAATTTTAGATCTATCTTAGACACATTATGGTTACATAGCAGAGTAACTTATCAAGTAGATTTGACAAGAGGTGTGTATTATTGATTTTTTGTTTTAGTTGAAATATTCTATCTGAGATAAAGTAATCAGTGCCTATAAATGCACAAATATGTTTGTATATCTATGCAACATGGGAGCAGACTTCATATGTTTCTATATAATACATATGACTGTGTGTTTTAATCTGTCTGTCAGTGTTTTTATAGTTTTTCAGCAATGTTGTAACTTTAGAATTCTTCTAAGAAATTCACTCTCAATACTACTGCAGTTTGTACTGTGTATCCTTTCTTATGCATGGGATTCCACTGTCCCCTCAGGGAGGAATTTCCTCTCCTATTGAGTTAGTAGCAGATTTAAAGGAACTTGGATTTCTAGGCCTTTGCTCTCCATGTGTTTGCAGTTGGCTGTCAATCACGATTTTCCCTTTCTTGAGTTTTCATTCTTCAATTAGAATTTTTGAAAATAACTACTAATATGTTTCACAGGTCTCCGTAGAAACTTGATGTGTTTGTGCTTTTCAGTTTTCAATTTATGAAAAATATAAATGCACCCTTGTTTTTAAGTAGTCCTTTTTCACTAGATATTTGTTTATCTCTTTATAGTTAAAATAATTTTTTTCCCAATGAATGAATCGTTGTGCATGTTTTAAAAAACCTTACTTTTTACTTTTCTTATTCTAACAGTTATATTCGTTGTAGAGAATTTATAAAATAAGGATAAACACAGTAATAACTTAAAATGGCCTCTAATCTCACCTGGAGATACAGTTGTAAGGTTTGAAATTGAGAATTACAAGTCCTCTCACGTTGTTCTTCTTTTTCAAGTACGTTTTGGTTACTGAGACCCTCGAATTCCCATATGAATTGTAGCAGCAGCTAGTCAGTTACTGCAGAGGAGCCCACTGGGATTGTGATAGAGACCACGTTGAATATGTGGATTGCTCTGTGGAGCACTGACATTCCAAGAGCGCTGTCATCTGATCCAGGAATGTGCGTGGTGTGTCTGTCCAGGTATTTAGGTCTTCTTTAATTTTTTTTCAACAATGTGTAGAGTTTACATAGTATTATTTTACTTTATTTTTTCCCTTTATACTGAGTAAAAGTGTGCAAGGTACCGGAATCAGAACTGTATTATAGCCCCACCACTTGCTGCTACAATGGACGCTGCGGTCTTTCTTTGCCCTCTGTAAAATCTTGCACAAAATAGGACCTAAGTAACTCTTTCTTTAATGAATGATTTTATGATTGCTGAATGATGCTTGAGAGTCCTTGTGATGATATCTTTTTCCCAGACTTTCCCCTTTTCTTAACTATGCCCTTTCTCTTCCTTTCTTCCAGCCTGGGTTTCAGCCTACCTGTGGCATTGATTTTCCCTATCTGTGGACTCTTCCTTTCACTAGTTCACGAGAATGTTACATGTGGGCTGTGGAAACTTGCTAGATGTCAAGAAAGAACCAATCCATTGCATGCTAGTATTTTTAGTGTGTGGTATTCTTTTATCTATTGAAATTAAATCAGGCTGACCCCCTGAGCTCTTTTCACCTTCCTACACATGATACTGCTCTGGTTGCTGCATGTGCCCTTCCCCCAGACTTGGTTTTGGAATTGAGTAAGTCACCATCACTGGAGACCACTCTTTTAAAGATGAGGAGGTCATTTGATCCTTCTCCCTGGTTGGGGACTTGGATGAGATGAGGTAACAGATAAAGAATAGAGCCCCAGCACATTCTGACCACTGCTCTTTCCGTTCCTTTCTCCAGGGGAAAAGAGTACAATTCAAAAATATAAAGATTGTGAGCTAATGAGATAGACAAGACAACCGATCATTTATTAAATGTCCTTTCATGCCAGAAACAAATGTATTATACACAAAATAAGCACACAAATCACGGTAGAACCGTGATTAAAAACGTGGGTCCTAGTTCGAGTCCTGCTCTGGAATGACAAGTCCTGTGAGATGGAGAACTGGTAGGCCGGCTTAGCGTCTCTCGGACTAGTTTTCTGTCCTGCAGAGATGGGGCTCACTAGGCGTCCCCCCCGTAGAGGTGCTGGGGTGGGTAAGTGACGCACGTGGGCAGCCCTAGCACAGCTGCTCGTTCCTCGTAAGTGCAGGAGAGCATAGCTTTTGAGGTGACGGCTTTATGACCGCCCCGTGAAGACTCTCAGTGCTTCTAAGGGATGCCTTGTGGTTTGGAGATGGGATTCTCACTTCTGTAAATACCCAAGGATTGTGTTATTGGGCCCTGCTGATTTGAATCTATTCTTTAGAAAGTACATATTGTAGATATGTTTTTCAAGCATGCATGCTTTTTTCTTTTATTATTTATAGTTCTACCCTCTCTCTTGGTGGGACTTTTCATGGAATCCAGGAAACAGCCCGAAACCACCTGCCTCTTCACACGTCTCAGTGGCGGTTTTCTTCCCTGACTAGAAGAGGGTTCTGCACAGGAAATTTTCTTTGTTCCCCTTTTCGTGGAGTCTCTCTGTCTGTCTGCCAACCTCTCACCTGTCCAACTGTCCATTTCTCTACCCACTCATTCTTCTGACTTGTTCCAAATAGCATTTCAGGCAGCTTACAGAAGAACAGATACCAAATAAGCAGATGAGAAAATAGGGCCAAGTTCAGACAGTGAGGCTAGGAGGCGAGCCTGTGTGAGGGTGGCAGGCATGAGAGACACGCGTCTGCCCTGTGACTTATAAGATCGACAGCAAGAGTGTGCCTGAGGCTCCCAGCAGACACAGGGAAACAGGGTGTGTGGGAGATGCTCACTGGCTGTGAAATAAATAAGTGGCTGAGGAGAAGCCCAGCCTTTCCAGCTACTAAGACTTAGGAGAATATTTTGAGTGTCTTCCAAAATCAGAATATTTCATCTTTTCCTTTTTCAGAGTTCTATGTATAGTTGGTTACATTCTATACATGGAAATTTCTCCAAAACTGCTTCCCACGTGTGTCCCATGGCTCGGAATGGGGTGGTTCTGCTCATTGACGGGTGTTGGCCAGAAACCGAAAATGACATCCTCCAAGAAGCCTGGGATTTGTCAGTTATGTTTTGTCAGTGCTGATGACTTCAGAAAATGCTTTCACAGTTCCTCTCCATCTGAGGCGGCAGCATGCTCTCTTAGCAGCATCAGGAGCTCAGGGCCACGGTATGATGGGGGCTGACTGCACTGCCTTCAAGACAGCTGAGGTAGTCACTGCAGGCGTGGTGCTTTCACGTAGTGCATTTCATGTTCTTTAATAGGCTTCAACAGGGAGTTAATTGTGTTAATTAACATGTAATAAATATGATGCTTTGTTGTAAAGACAGTTATAGGCAGAATATAAGCTGTGAAGACTTTAAAAAATGTTTCATTACTTAAATTTCAGCAGGGAAGATTTAGTTTATCTTATTTATGCCTCTCTTTAAAAGTAACAAAGAAACAAGACAGAAAAAGCAGAGGATGATTTCTGTTCTTCCTCTCGGCTTGCAGGTGCCCTCACCTCCAGTGGCATCCATCCAGACACCAGCACTGACACTGGCCGTGCTCAGAACTGCCTCAGCCCTGAAGATACAACTGACAAATAGAAGGGGGCCACGCCCTGTTACAGCAGGTGCTCTCACTTTGTGGGTCCTTATGTAACTGTGCGTTGTTATTCAGGATCGCCCATTCTACATTGTGTGACGCTGCTGCGGTGTCTCCTAGTTATTTATTTATGTAAGTACTTATGTATTTTCTCCAATGCATGGTACTAGACATCTAAAAATGATTTTTTCAGATGAAAAATAATGTGTATTTAATATAATAAGTCTGAAAAAAGGGGCAAAATAGGGTAGCCTTGTCCCACTACTCAGAGACAGTAATTAACACTTTAACTTCTATTTTCTGTTCTTTTCATCAGTGTGTATCACCTCTGTCATAAAAACCAGTGAGCACTCTGTGCCTGTTTACTGTGTGGAGACCTCCATTTTCCATTCGGCTTATTACATGTTTTTCTGCAATATTCTATCTCCCCTGGCATGATTTTTAATGACCACTATAGCATTCTGTCTTGTGGAGGCATCGTCCATTTTACTTCGGACTTAAATAAACTTTTAAATTCAAGTATACTTAACTGAAATACTGAAAAGGGAACTGTGGTGGTACTTAAAGGCCCCTAACTCCCTTCCCCTTATTTCCTGAGTGTAAAAGCTGTTGACAATATGGTGTATATATTTCATGACCTTTATGCCTATGACATATATATATATACCCATAAATACATACATACCTACATACATACACGTATATGAGAAATCTATGTATATGTGTGTATATATATGCTTTATTGAAAAATAAGACCGTACTATATGTGTTCTGCAGCTCGCTTTATTCACTCACGGGTATATCATAGACGTCCTCCCACTCCAGACTCACCCGGTCCTTTCAGATAGAATGGAGGGGTCTCCTGATGTGCAGGTGTGGTCTCTTGTGGAAGGACACCTTTGGTGGGAGAGTGATGTGGACAAGGCCCTGGACAATGCCGAATCGCCGGCCCCTTCAGAGCCCACGTCTCGCCGTGATTTACCGCATCATTTTCTTGATGTTGGACCCTTAAGTTTTCTCCATTTTCCACTTTCAGAAAGGATGTTTGACTGGCATCCCTCTTGTACAAACATACCTGTGATCTTGTATGAGTATTCCTTTAGTTAAGGCTTCTGGAAATTTTGTCCCTGGATGTGATATTTACATTCATCACAGGCTTCTTTCAAGTGACTCTAGAAATTGCTTCTCCAGTGGGGAATGAAAATCTGTAGAATAACTTATGTAACCAATTCTCTATCACAGGATATGATTTCACTTCAGCTTTTCATCCCACCATTGTAAACAGTGCTGTGTAAATGCTCTGATGAGTACATCTTTTGAACTGATTTTTTTTCTAAATGAAATGATTCCTAGAAGTTGAATTGAGTCTGTGTGTACACACGTTTTTCAGAGTTTACATATCCATTGACATGTCGTCCTCCAAAATGTCGCTCACAGTTTGTTCTCTCACAGATGGACACTAGCTAGAATATCTTTTACAAATATTTGCCAATATGATGAGCAAAATTGCTTTTTCATTGTTTTAGTTTGTATTTGATGACCAGTTATTGAGCATTTTTCACTCATTAGTCATCTGACTTTTTAAAAGTGAATGATCCCTTTTGTCCTTTGCACACATTTAAGTGAGGGAGCTTCTTGTTGCTTTGTGACAGCTCTTTGTATGTTATGAACATTAACCCCTTGTCTTCGTCAACATGTATCACAGAGCTTTTTCTTGTCATTTCTTGCCTTTCATTTTGTTCAGTAGGTTTTTTATTTTCGTTGTGGCTCAAAATATTCTTAAGATAGTAAATGTCTTCCTTTTGGGTTTTATCTTTGTTATTCTTAGAAATACTTTCTTATAATGGTATAAATCTCTTATGTAGGTTTATTTAATGTCTAAGATGGAGATGATAATAGTACTTGTTATAGTGAGGAGAACTTGAATTAAGGTGAGCAAAGAGTTGTATTTGCTGTTATTAGTATTTTAATATTTAAACCACTATCTGTAATTTTTTTTGTGGTCATTATGACAGGAATAGAATTTGTTCTTTCCAGGTGATTCTCTGATTGTCCCGGGAGAATTATTGAATTCATACTTTGCTCTTTGATTTGAAATCCCACATGCACAAAATACTTATGTACACTAGAGTCTCTTTTTGAGCTCATGCTATATTTCTGTCAATCTTACTTCCTTACTCCAGCGCCATATCTTACATATTGTAAAAATTAATTATTATCTGACAGTGTGATATTTTTTTGTTCTTTTCTTCCATCCCAAACTTTCTTGGCTATTATTATGAATTTATTATTCCTGAAGAATTCTAAAATATTTTGTTCAAGTTAAAAAAAAGTCAGATAAGAGTATTCATGGGATTTTTATTAAGTTTTGAATTATTTTTAGGAGAACTTACATCTTTACAAAACTGTTTTCCTCCATGCAATATGTTGATGTCTCTACATTCACACCTCTTATTTACCCCTCAGTACAGTCCTGTAGTTTTCTCCATGTACAACATGGGCATTAATTTTGAGTTTATTCCAGATTATTGTTGAAGTTTTTGTTAATTTTGTAAGTGAGAATTTTTTGCTATTATATTTTTTAACTGTTTAAACTGACACCTAGGAAGGCAGATTCGGTTTGTAAATACTCACTTTGTAACAAATCATTTAAAATTGTAAGTATTAAGTAATTGTTCGAGGATCCTTTCTTTTGTGTTTTTAAAAATTTGTTTCCAATATTATCAAAATGGTCATAGCTAAGAAGTATAGGTGTGGAGACAGATGGAGAGAGGTAGTGTGGCTCATGTACAAACTGTGAGCACTTTCATGGCTGCCTTTAGGCTGGAGAAGCCCCAGAAGAGCCCAGGTTAGACCAGGGGTGGCTTTGTATGCACTTGAAAGCCAGCTTTCCTACCTGTATGGTGAAGCCTGGTGGGCGTGGCAGGTAGATGATCAAGGTCTGATCAAGGTCATTGGCTGCACAGAGCGCTGTGTCTGTGAGAACTGGAGTCCATCGCCATGGGAAATGCTTGGCGCCAGGAACACTGCAGGGGAGCTGGGGAGTGTGTGTGTTAAGGATTTTCCAGTCCTGGGAGTGGGAAGATCACACTCTGCATTCAGATCTGAGTTTGAATTCATCCTCTCTTATTTACTGGTCCTCTGACTTTTGTCAAGTTATCTACCCTCTTTGAACTCCTATTATCTTATCTCTCAAAATAGGAGAATTACGGCCTGCTGCTAGAGTGTTTGATCAGGGTAAATGATTTGTTTCTATAAGATGCCACGTACAGTCACAAGCTCAGTGAGAAATGGGCTGTCACCTCTTCATCTGCAACTCAGTGCTCGACAGGACATCGGGGCAAAGCCAGTCCGTAATTTGTTTGTGATGCAATGAGGAACAAAATTAATGTCTTGCCTTTCCCTTGCAGTATTCTTACTCCTTTGCTTCATTTACTTCTTTCCTCCTTTCCTTTTCCCTCCTCCACCAAAAGATCCTGAGACTCTCTCAGAAAACTAGATTCAAATTACTTTAAAGGGTGTCTCATCCTCATGATATGACAGTAACATAAAAAAAATCTGTACAGATCCCAGACGTCATTGTATTTGATTTACACACACACATGCACACCCACACACACACACAATCAGCCTACCTACAACTTGCTGAGGGAGAAGGACCAATTTTTCTGAGTTTTCATTCACTGAGCGTGAGAGCAAAGTCTCTTACGCAGACTTTCACCTTGCTTAGTGCATGGTGTTTTTAATTGGATTTCTGCTTTGTGGCCATAGAACTATTCTTATAGAAAAGAGTTTGTGGAGACATAGACATTCTGCTGGGATATTGGTGTCAACATATTTGAGTTGGAAAGGACTTAGGACAGCATAGAGTCGTAACTTTTTATGGGTGAGAATCCATGATGGTGTAACTTGGACAAGAACCTGGGTCTTCTGTCTTCGTGTCCACGTAGATGAAGAGGCAACAGGGCGGGAGATGGCAGGGATCCTTCTTGCTTGAGTTCCAGGGTCTTGCTAGTTTTCATTGCTCAGCTGCCTTTAGTTTAGGTCCGTGTGGCCTCTCATGGGAAGGTCACTCTGTCCTGAAAGACTGAGTTTCTAATCAGCAAAAAGCCCTGGACCCACTCATATTTCCCAGAGTTTTTCTGCTGTCCTGCTGACAGTTTATATAAATGATACCTAAGAAACTACTGGATATAAAATCCTTATTGTTATCATTTGCCCTCAAGTTCCATAGGAATGGGGTGCTGTCTCAGGCTGTCTAAGGCTAGATCTGAACAAAGATAGGGTGATAGGCTGTGCTGCTGGACCCTTCCCATTCGGAAGAGATTTCCACCTTAGTTTTTAGAATCAGACAGATGAGTTCAAATCTTGCCTTTACCAGTTATTAGCTTTGTGAACTTGGGGAAGAAACTGTACTTGTTTGTGTCCAATTTTCTTTATCTGTAAATAAGTTCAGTATTTACTTTAGGGTTTTTGTTTTAGAACTGAATGAGCTAATTTCCTCATTTATACCTAAAATACTGATCGCGTGGTTCTATGCTGGTGCCTTGGTAGAAGATTACTAAGGGACTCAACAGTGAGAATGCAGGTGGGGGACCCCTGGATCATAGAGCTTATATTCCAGGATATGCTTGTAAAAGACTGGATGTGCAGTGGATTTTTAGTAAATATCCATTCCTTTCCTTATCCACATTGATTGTGTATATATCTTTGTACAATATATGAACAATTTTTTATTGCAATTTAAATATCTTTGTAGTATTTATGTTATGTAGCTATAACAAAATACGTGAAATAAAATGATTTGTCTTTTATTTTCTTTTCAATATGCAAAACAAAATAAAATAGAAAAGAAAAAAAGGTTTTGAAGGAGTAGAAATAATTTTATTTCTGTGGAATCAATTCCCTATGTTAGGTTTTTTAGTTGTGTTGTTAATAAGCATATAAAATTGATAGGTTGTGACTTCAGTGTTGATAGCTAGGTGAGTGTAGTTTCTTTTTGTGGTTGTCTTTGATGAATTATTTGCACTAGATCATAAATGATGTGCATGTTACATATTGGAAACGAGGAAAAAGTGGAGACATACTGCCTCCAATGCAGTCATCTTGTTACCAAGTCGAAACTCGTACTGCTTGCTGTATGACAGGCCAATAAATCGGGAGATTGAGGTGTTGGAGCAAGGAATAGTGACTTTATTTGAAAAGCTGGCAGACCCAGAAGATGGCTGAATGACATGCTGGAGAACCGTCTCCCCCAAGTCAGAAATCAGTCCACTTTTATACTAAAAAGGGGCGGGGATGCCCTGTTGATACTAAAAATTCTTTGGATCACATGTCTTACTTGTTTGTTATGATCCAGGAAGTTTTTTCCCTTCATTGCTCATTCCCATACCTAGAATCACACTATTACAATTACTTTATTCAGGGTTATAAATTTTTTCTATTTCTTCAAGATGTTTAGCCATCATCAATTTTGTAGGCCTAGTTACACTTTGGGAAATGTAACAGACAATTTTATAAAATAGACAGGATATAAGTAATACAGCTAGTAACGTTAATAAAGTCATGATTAAGAATTTAATAATCGGGAAGTTGTATTTTGGGGTTAAAATTTTGCTTGTGTTTCTGATTGAGTTTGAGTGATCTTATGAGAATGTTCATATTTATGGTCAGTCTCAGAGCAGGTATTAATTGGTCAGGTGACGTCTCCCACCTTGTAAGATCAACAAAGGTCTAAACAGAACTATAATTTCTTTTTAGAATAACGTTTCTGAGGGCTATCTAGTTAGAGCCTTGGAGTAGGGAAACCCACCAAGGTAACATAGAAGAACTAGACATAGGTAATTTACCATAAACTTAACAATTGGAGTAGTTCATAATCAAAGGTAGGAGAAATTATCACAGTAATTTTTATGCAGGCCTGGTACGGTGTCTTGGGTCAGCTGTCTACCTCAGATATCATCTTCTTGTCATCCTGGCCTGGTAGCTTTTTCTCCATTTGGGCATTGTTTTAAGGTGAGCAGTGCTCTATAGGCCAGTGCATTGCAGGGGCTATTTCTGATAGGAAATGAACCCGAAAGTCCGTTTCCTTCAACTTTGGTGTGTATGGTCTATTTAAGAGTACCTGATAAAGGGTCCTTCCATTCAGGTTGGAGACAGTTCTTTAAGTCATGCCTGTTCCAGTTTGTATACTCCCCTGGCTGCAGGTCATGGGGCATTGGAATTTTACCCAAGGATAGATTAGTGAGCTTCAGAAACAAAGCTAGAGTATCCTATTAATAATTCAGTTAAACTGTACAGCAATGTGACATAACAGCAAGGAATGGTTGGGAAGTGTGTTAGTAAATACGGACGTCAACAAAACTAGAATTTAATATCCACTAAAATATAATCTTTTTTCTCTCTAAAGTTACCCTCATTTTTCTCAAATAAAGCCATGTCAAGATTAATTGCTTTACAAGTTGTCTGATTATTTGATCATATAAGCTTTTTTAAATTGGCTGTGTTGGAACTTTTAATTAGGAGTCTCAGGGTAGAATGTTAATAAGGTTTGCTAAGGCCAGGAAAGCCCCGTCAAGGGCTTGTCATGGATTTCTGCCTTACAGATTTAGGTAAATTCTTTTCTCTTTAAAATCCTTAAAATACCTTGAGATTCCTATATCTGTTAGGAGATGATCTTCCTCATTTGTCTGATAGAGCCACTGGGGACCTAAGAGTTTTTAGTCTATTGAGGGATCAGATAGAGAGAAAAGATAACTGTTCCAAGTCTGATTACATAGGTATAATTTATCAAATTGCTGTGAATCATAGCTAGCTTAAAGAGAAGAGATTCTTTATGTCTGGGAAACAGGTTAAAAGCCAGTAGTATTTTAAACAAAATCAAAAATTATAACCATATTCACCAGTTTACTCAGTCCAATGTAACTAATTCTTTTAATCACAGTTTTCATTGGAAATTTAAAATTTCTTACCCAGTTTATTTCACTGCTATAGTTTGAAATTTATTAGAAATCAGTAAATCTCCTTGAAGAGCAAGCATTTTGCAAAACCATCAGAAGACAACCATTAACTGTCTATAAATGACAAAAGATTTAAAATCATGGTTAAACACCGTTACACTATAATCGATAAAGAAACCTGGTCACTATACCCAGAATTATCACTGGTAACATTTCAGATATACCAGAATTTTAGGGAGTCCATATAATTTCTACAATATCTATATTAATAACATTTTCTCATACAATATAACCTTAGAAAATTTATTATTCATTTGACAATACCATGTTATTTAACATGCCAAATGAAATTTACTAGATTAAAATCTCTCTTTGGGATGTTTCAGGGGCCCTCTGTAGCATCCCAAACTTAACTGGAGATTAAAAGAACTTTAATTAGAAATTGATATTTGGGGAGCTTGTTTAAAGATTTCAGAACACTTGGTCAGATAAACATATAGATCACTGTAACGTAGTACTAACTCATTAACAAGAAAATGCGTCAAAGGTAATGGCAGAACAGATCAGTTAAGTGGTATAAGAAGTTTTACAATCTGTTACTGAAGGTGGATTAACATTTTAAGAAAATTTTTTCCTCTTAACAGCGAGAAAACCAAATCTAGTCTTGTACCTGCTTACTTCTAAGATTCATTTACTTTGCCCAAGTTGATTCTAAACTTAGCCAATTCTGACCACGTATGAAACACTTTCCTCAGGGTTCCACTTCCACAAGCCTTCCATAGCTTTCTATACTCATATTAGTGTGTCCCTTATTTTCTCTTCCATTCAGAAGTAACCAGCTTCAGGAGAAATCCACTATTTTTCATTAACAAAATATAATTCCATTCTTATATCTTCCTTTACACATTTATCTTACTTTCCTAGGATACTGAGATCATTCCCTTAATAATAGAGACTATTTCAGGGTGGCATCATCCATTTATTAGTATTTCTAAACACCTTTATTTTCTCTGTAAGAGGAAGTTACATGTTAAGTAATTCATATTTCAATCTTATTTTATCTGAAAATGGCATAGCTATTTAATAAAATCCTATCATTTGACTTAATTTAGCACAACTCTAGAATTTAAAGTTACCAAACATTTAGAGATTATCTTAAGCATACATTTTAAAAATATATTTTAAAAATTTACCCAAAGCTCTCATCTCATTTGCATTTAATTTACTTAAAATTTTACCACACCACATTACTGTTTTTTTTTTTCTTGACATATCTGCAACAGATATAACAGGATCTTATTTGACTTTCATTAAACCTAGGTACAGTAAAAGCATTATACTTAATATTGATGACTTTAAAGATGTCTATATTAATTAGAACATTCTTAAACTAAACAATATCAAATATTATCTTAATATTGAATATTTTCCAGTTCACGTGACGCTGAAAGTCAATTTGTTCAGTTTTTATTTTAAAAATACTTAATTTTCAAGCTCCTATTTTTTACGTCAATTAAGCAGATCTCTTGGACTTTGATTTTTTTAGCTGTAGAAATATCTCACATCAATAATGTGTACACAGTCTTATAAACAGACAAAAGCTAGAGATCTCATAGCTTCACTTTAAAACTTACTTATAAGATAGGTATAATAATAGTTGGAGTAAAGTGAATTTGCTTGCTCAAATCACTAAGGCTTGCTATTTATGAAACAGACATTTAAGATTTCTTGACAAAGTCTGAAGGACACGTCAGAGTTCTGAGTTCTAAGTTTTAAAATGCCAAAAATTTCTTGGCCTTAAATTTTATTTCGTTGAGCTAATTAGGCTCAGTCCTAGGTCACTGTTTGCTGTATTTACATTTCTGATCTGCAAGACAAAGACACAATCTTCCAATTCCCCGGAGAACTGCTCTGTCACCCAGACCCAATTTTCCTTCCTTAATTGGCATTTTTTATCAGTGAGAAGAGCTGTAAACAAAGAATTCCGTGTTTTAAAACCTTAAGGTTTAATTTATCATGTTTTCCAAAGCTTGCATAAGGCATTTAGTAAGGTCTCTTTTTCTTGAGTTATAAGTTAAACCCAGGGTAAACCTCTTATTATATTTTTTTATTAGCCACTGAATATTAGTTTTTAGTTTTACGTTATACTGGACAGCTCATGTAACTCTGTTGGTTTCTTTTACTTTGTTCAATTAATATTTTCTGAGGGACAGATTTGTGCCCAGACTTATAACACCAAGAAGGGGACGCGTTTTTCCATTGAAACATATCTATCCCACAACATAATTAAGCAAAAGTTTTATATAAAGACCATTTAAATATACCAATTTTACAAACTTTTATCTCAATTTTATTAAATCTTATACCTTTAATTTTTATATTTATGTTTTAATCAATAATTCTTATTTCTAGAAGGAGTGCCAGAAGCCTTTTTTTTTTTTTTTTTTGGTGCATTGTATCTAATTTTATAGAAAAGTCTCTAGGATGCCCAAGTTTCAGCCAAAGAGCTTAGACCCTTCTCAATTTTTACTTTGATTAATTGGTCTGTTGTCCCAATCATTGATCAAATATTTCAGTCTATATATATATATATTTTAAACTGCGGCAAATAAAACGGACTTGTTTGAACTTTAATGTTGGGGGGCAGTAGGTGATCTCTTTGGCCCTTTTTTTTACTTTATGTAGTGTAGTATCAAAACCTTGTACCTAAATCCAAAAATGTCCATTTTATTTATCTCATTCAAAATAACCATATAAAAATATTTATCCACTTGGGATAAGCCCCTTATCTTTTATTTTTCGACCTTTTAACAATCCTTTTTCCAGTTATTCAACCTAATTAACATTAATTATTCTAAGATTTTATTAGCATCCCTAGAACCATTTATCGGAAAGGAAAAACACAAATGTAGCTTTTCAAACCAGTTTTATTTTTTTCACTAAGTTCTTAGCTTAACCATTAGATATATTTTTCTACCTTTAAAATTGATTTTAATAGATACCAATAAAACAGCTGTTTATAATGAGATCTCTTTCAACTTTCACCAATTTAAAAGTTTTTCCAAATTAAAGGATCCATGATATGGCCATCAATTTATATATATATATATATTAATATATATATAATATATATATATATATAATATATATATAGTGATTTTAAACCAATAAGATGAAGAGGCTCTTCCACATGAGAGTGGGGGTGTTGCCTAAATAAAATTCAAAGGTTTACTCTTCAAAAGCTTAAGGCCTTTGTGGTCCAGGCTGATGAAACAAAGTTTAAGATGGCAAAATATCTGACAATTGGTACAAAGAATTGCTTAGAATCCCAATTTATTTGCGTGGCCACCATATGTACACAATACTTGAACCTTTTGTATGGCAGAGTCCAAGGTTTCCTTTAAAAAAAAGTAAACTTATATATACATACATACACACATTTAAAACACCCAGAGAAAGATAAAACATTTACATTTCAAGGACACAGGAAGAGAAATCTAAGTTCCCCCTAACGGGGATTTTGTTTTTATAAGTTCAGAATTCCAAAAAATATTTTTATCAGGCCTGGTTAGTTACTTTCATAGTGAGTTGTTTTTTTTTTTTTTCTAATTCCCAATTAATGCTGTAAGTTTTGTATGTACATAAACCTGGCTGGGGTAATAGTTGGAGGCTGGCAATCTGTCATTTTTTCTTTTCTGTTTTTTATTATTTTTTTGAAAGTTCTATTCCACATTGTAAGTTCGGGTTCTCAGAATAAATTTGCTAGTAAGATTTCCCTCAGGGACAACTCTATGGCATGAAGTCTTTGCCTCTAACACTCCTGCAAGATTCTCTGTCACCAGAGAAAGCTGTTACCAGCCAGGAGGAGGGTCCCATTTTTGGAGTTGAAAGGTTACTCATAAGAGTTTTACTTTTATCCTGAAAAATTCAATGGAGGTAACCAAATTGAGGAAAACATTAGAACAACCTCTTACCTAACCACTCAGCCCTGAACCCAGTGTCCTTCAACTTGGACACACTCGGGACGTCTCCACTGGGTGAGTATTTTCCTGGTATGTTTCCACCAGCCCCACTTCGGACGTCTCTGCAAGGTGGGTATATCCCATTATATTTCAACCAGGCCCCACCCAGTATGTCTCCACTGGGTGGGTAATTCACCCCAGTATCTTTCAACTGGAGGGCCAGTTACCTGGAAACTCCGCCAAATAAAACTCAGGATCATCAAACAATATGTGATTTCCGAGAACCAAGAGAGACTCACCCAAATTCATCTGGACTCCCCGAGGAGGCAGATGGGCCCAAAGGGCCACTTATGGTACCAAGGCTCCAGATACTCGGAGAGTTCAGGTGGAGAAAGTCTGCTCTGGGTCCCTTCATGATGTCCAAAACTGTTGACTGAAATACATGTGCAGCCTAAAGGATAAGAGTTATGTTTTATTTGGCGAGACGACTCGAGCCATGATGACAGCCTCTCAGATCTCTCTGAGGGACTGCTCCCAAGAGGTTGAGGAGGAGCTAGGATATATAGGAGCTTTACAACAAAGACCAGGTTGTTGGAACAGTAAAAGATTGCTTGTTATCTAAAGAAAGCCAGGTATCTCAAGTTCAAGAATTTAGTGCTTTTCTATGTATGGGAGGAAGCAAATATTTTGGACTCCCTGAATTCATTCTTTAAACAAGCACCTAGCTACCTAGGGCCAGTATCCTGTCCTTTCTTATTCTGAGTCTGCTCAGAGGGCACCATTGTGAGTTGCTGCAGCTGCTGGGCTGCAGGCCTGTCCTCGCTGGGAGTTGGCGGCAGCCGCTAATGACTTGGTTTCAGCACTCTTTGTTTACTGACATGGTTGCAGTATTTTCATTCACATTGTAGTATTTTCATTCACGGACTGATTATGGATAATCTGCAACCTTGGAAAGGAACCGAGATGGAATTACTGCAGGTACCTTCTTCTTTAATAAGCCGTGTGCAAACATAAACATGGAGGAAGCATACATTTGGATTTGGTGGTGTAGGGAAGGGTTTCTGCACATTACAGGAGAACGCAATGCAGAATTCCTTAAGTCCACCTTTTTTTTCTGTAGTGGTTTCTGAGAACAGTTTATGGTAATTAACCAACATTGACAAATGGTGGCACACATTGCATTTAAGAGCTGGCCGGCTGCAAACTTGTGTATTGGACAGGTGGAATTCATAGGCAAATGGTCAGGTGGATGGGAGAGAGATGGAGCCTAGGCCTGGGCCCAGATTCCGGTTTAAATCGCCATTTCCTCACCATACGGCCTTGGACTAGAATGCAACCTCTCTTAACCTGTTGGTGAATCTGTGAAATGGGCATGATAATATTCGTTTCTTCCTGGGATTGTTGTAAGTTCTAAAGTGTATTGTAGCACACATGAAGCACTTAGCAGTGTTCACTGTGTGTGGCCGCCCCGCTTGGCGTGTGTCAGAGCCGTAAAGGCAGCATTTGTCTGTTGAGGATGCACTGGTAGCCCCTTGAATATGTTGTGAATTTGGTGATTTCCTTTAATCTTGGTAACTCTGTGTGCCATGGGCAGTTATTTTCATGGACAGATGAGGAATCTCAGGGTAAAGAAGACTGTAATTTGCCCAAAGTCAGACCATAATTTTGGGTGCATGGGCCTCGGTTCAGCATGGGCCCCAGGGCCTTCTGCCCTCTCCGTTCAGCACCAGAGCCAGATGTGTGGTCGGCTCTTTCCCAGCCCAGAATATCGGGCAGGCCGCAAGACACACCTGGCCCTGCTCTGCTTGAGCAAAAACTCCGGAGGAGAGGAAATTACAAAAGGGATAAACATAAAAACAGATGACAGCAAACTGTGATCAGCACTGAGAAGGAAAGGAACACGCCTCACAATGCACAGCTGCGAGCTTTCCCGTCGGGGCTGCTCTGGGGGCTTTCATCTCAGCTAAACAAACTCTGCTGCTCCACCAAGGCAGGAAGGCAGGGAGCGTGTGGCCAGGTAGACAGGGCCTTGTTAATCATACACATTCCCCATTAAGCTGCAGCTGTCACGGGCACTTACCTAGTAAACAGATGTCTTCCATAATCATCACGCACTTTTCTTGGTAGTTTTATTGCCCCACCTTTGAGATGAGGTCATTGAAGCTGGGGAGTTTGCTGCATGCCCGTGATCACCATGGAAATACCCCCACTGGTCTTTCAACCTAGACTGGTGTGGCTGTCATATCCCAGCCCTGTGAATGGCATCATGTTGCCTCTCCCAAGCGGCCCAAATGACTGACATTGATATTCTTAATTCATAGGAAATGGTATGTGACAATAGGAGAAAAAGCTATTAAGAAATTGTTTGGAAAACTAGAACAAAATCCAATTCTTCCCCAGCTGGGGGAGCGTACCCTGTGTCACTCACCCCACTCACTGCGTGTCACCTCCTCCCTGCCGACTCTACGTTCAGAAGCCACTCTGAGTCTTTGAAGAACATTTTGCCTCATGACATTGTTGACTAGGACCTGCGACCTCTCTGTCCCTGGTTAACTCTCTCTTGAAAGCCATTTAAATTTCTTGCAGGCTCCTCCGCTCAGATGTAAGAATATCCTCTTTCGACTTCTTGATGCAGCTCCTTAATGAAGATCTCGTGAAGGAAACTTAGTCAAAACCTGGGAGGTATGCACACAGTGACTGCAACTTCAGCACTTTATGAAGTTCAGAATCAGATTTGTGGGTGACTCAGGAAAGGCTTTTTTATGGTAACAAGGGGAAAGTGAAAGGATGCAGGCTGTGTGAGACTGAAACATCTCTTTCCCAGCCAGCAAGGCACCTGCGTTCATGATGGTGTGTGGGGAGTGCAGAGTTCTCACAAAGAAAGAAGAGTTGTGATGGGAGGGAGGACAGTTAGGTACTTTACTGTGGAGGGAAAAAGTGGGTTAAGCATTTCCTGGTTGAACAAGAGGACTGTGACATGATGTGCTTGTATTTTGGAGAGAAGGGTTTTGTGGGGACAGGCCTAGGGAGAACGCTCTGTGGCTGGGGAGTCAGCACAACAGAGAAACACAGAGAACCGGGCAGACCCCAAGGCCCCTGCTGGGGAAGAGTTTGCCCTCCAATTCGAGACCTGGGGGCGGCTTCTGTCCCTTAGCTGGGGCCTCAGAGCTCCCTTCACAACCCAGTCCTGTTGATACAAGGAAAAAAACGTTAGGCATGAGAAGGGCTGTGTCCCAGTCTTTGGTTGAGCCCCTGGGATGTGTCCCACCAGATTTTGTTCCTTAGCTTTGTGCAGTAAAGTATTCAAGAGCAAGCCAGTGTTGAGGAAAGGTAGATTTATTCACAGAGACACATTGAAAGGCAAGAGAAAGGCCACGAGGTGTGGGGTTTGGGTGCTCAGATTAAAAGTAGGTACACACTCCACAGAGTGTGGGCTTTCTCCGAAGAGGGAGAGAGAGGGGTGACCACGAGGTGGCGCTGTGCTGCTCGTTTTCTTGGGCTTGGTGGTTTCATTTGCTAATATATAGAAGAAGCAGCCTAAGGGCAAGGGGCTGGGATTCCCAGGGAGTTGGCCATTTCCCACCCTTTGACCTTTTGTGGCTGGCCTTGGGACTGCCATGGTGCCTTGGGGCATGTTATTCACCATGTTACTATTACAATGGGTGTATAATGATGCTCAAGCTCTGCTAGAAGTTAAATCTCTTCATCCTGAGCCTCAAGGCCTACTGGGGTTTGAATCCTTCACCATTTTGATGTTAATTGCTGTGGTCTTCCTTGAATGGCTGTGCTCTGCCTCTTCCATCCTGTCTCACTATAATGACACAGAGAGAGCAAAGGCAGGGCCCTGCCTGTGCTCCTGCATTTAACACCAGGATGTGTGGAGTGGGCTTATGATGACTCTGAGTGGTGAGAAGGATGTTTCAGATTTTGCCACGTGAGAAATGGGGACCTGCCAGCAGCCATCACAGATTTATCTCAAGGGCATTATCGCTTGTGTTGTTACGGAAACAACAGGCCAGCCAAGAAACATGCACTGAGATTTATTACGCCGGCGGGCTCAGAGGGGCTTCTGTTCCGAAGCTCTGAGCACCTCCAAGACCTGCACATGAGGTTCTATAGGGTTAGTTACAAGTAAGGGGCTATTAGCCAATAAGGCTCAAACAACAAAAAGCAAGGAATCAGTACACTGAAGCTTATGAATTTGGAACAGATCACTTTACTGACAATTGTTGACCTTGGATTTACGAGTTAGCTTATTAGCCCAGTCAACTGACACTAAACTTCAGATTTACGAGTTAGCCCAGCAATACTTAGATCAGTAAACCGACATTTATCACACTTAGATTTGTGACTTAGCTCGTTAGCCCAGCTGGGCTTTTCCTTCACAGTGTCATTCATCTTTTCTATATTTCTTTTTTTTTTTTTTTTAAGTATTTAATTCAAATTTAATATCAGGTTTTTTTGGAAAGAAATTTCTCTTTTTCTTTTCTTTGGGACTCTTTTGGGGGGGTAGGTAATTAGGTGTATTTATCTGTTAGTGGAAGCCCTGGGGCTTGAACCCGGGACCCCGTGCACGCTAAGCACACCCTCTACCACCCCCCCATGATCTTTTCTTTTTGCTTTAGCTGCCAAGAATCTTACAGCTGAATTTCTAGTCGGCCTTTAACACTTGCCCTGACTCCAGGGAATCCATTTTTATGACTTTACCTCCCCCAGGTTTCATTTAAGTATTGAATCTCCAATTTCTCTTCACTTTCAGTTTTGCCTTTTTGTTGTTATGGTTGTTAAGGTGTGTTTAAAAAAATTGTTTAATTTCTCTTTTAGCAGGAGGCTGAAAGTAAATAAATATGTAAACAAACTGCACACTTAAATGCTTTTATACATTCTAAGCTGTTTAGTAGTTACTTAAAAACCGAATTGAATATTAAATTGATAACATTTTTAAGTTATTTTTTAATTTTTTACAAAGATATAGCTGATTTAAAGTATGATATGTTTCAGGTGTACAATAGATGCTCCATTTATAGTTACTGTAAACATTGGCTGTATTCCCTGTGTTGTAAGATACATCCCTGTAGCGTGTTTACATAACTTGTTGCAGTTTGTATAAGAAAGTTGGGTAACGCAGAGTCTGGGGCATGGCTGTGTCTGACCCAGGGTCACGCTCACCCTGCCTGTCAGAGCCCAGGCCCTCACTCCTGTCTGCAGGGCAGCGAGTGGAGGCAGCCCTCATCAGCGCTGGCACCACCCTCTGAGCGGCAGTGACAGCAGTGTCTGTGTGTGGACGTGCAAAGTGTTTTTCCAGGAGCTTTACATGCATTTCTGCATTTAATAATTAAAGCCCTCCTGTGAGGAAGCGTTTTATGATTTTAATGAATAATACATTTTATTTTGATATTGATAGACTTCAAACCTCCGGAAAATTTACAGGAGTAGTACAGTAAACGCTTAGATACAGTTCACCTTAAAGGGCACTATTTGTCCTTTTGTGTCTGGCTTATTTTAACATAAAGTTTCAAGGTTCATCCATATTGTAGCGTGAGTCAGTACTTTATTCTTTTGGTTTCATAATATCCTTTTTCTTTTTTTTGTTTTTGGTCTATTTAAAAATATTTTCATTGAAGTCTAGTCAGTTTATAATGTTGTGTCAGTTTCTTGTGTACAGCACAACAATTCAGTTAAATAGGAACATACCTGTATTCATTTTCATATTCTTTTAAACATAAGTTACTATAAGATATTAAATATATTCTCCTGTGCTATACAGTATAAACTTGCGGTTTATTCTATACATACTCAGTATCTGCAAATCTTGAACTCCCAATATATTCCTTCCCACACCCTCTCCCCTCTGGTAACCATAGTTTGGTTTCTATGTCTCTGTGTCTGTTTCTGTTCTGTAGATAAGTTTAACTTTTTGTGTCTTTGTTTTTTGATTTTTTTTTTTTTTTAAGATTCCACATGTGAGCGATCTCATATGGTATTTTTCTTTGTCTTTGGGCTTACTTTTCTTTGAATGACATTCTCCAGGTCCATTCATGTTGCTGCAAATGGCATTACTTTATTATTATTTTATGGCTGAATAGTAGTTTATTGGAGAAATATACTACAGTCTCTTTATCCAGTCATCTTTCAGTGGATATTTATGTTGTTTCCATGTCTTGCTATTGTAAATAGTGCTGCTGTGAACATTGGGGTGAAAGTGTCTTTTTGAGTTAGGGTTCCTTCTGGGTATATGTCCAGGAGTGGGATTGCTGGGTCATATGGGAGGTCAATTTTTTGTCTTTTGAGGAACCTATGTACAATTTTCCACAATGGCTCCACCAAACTGCATTCCCACCACAGTGCAGGAGGGTTCCGAATTCTCCGTAGCCTCTCCAGCATTTACTGTCTGTGAACTTCTGAATGATGGCTATTCGGATTGGTGAGAGGTGAGTCTTGATTGCAGTTTTGATTTGCATTTCTCTGATAATGATATTGAGCATTTTTTTCATGTGCCTATTGGCCATTTGTATGTCTTCATTGGAGAAAAGTTTCTTTAGGACTTCTGCCCATTTTTGAATTGAATTGTTTGTTTTTCTTTCTTATTAAGTGTAAAAGCTGTTTACATATTCTGGGAATTAAGCCCTTGTCAATTTCATTTATTGCAACTATTTTCTCTCATTCCATAGATTGTCTTTTTGTTTTGTTTTTGTTTCCTTTTCTGTGCAAAAGCTTGTAAGTTTAATTAGATCCTACTTGTATTATTTTGCTTGTATTTCTATTGCTTGAGTAGACTGCTCCAGGAAAACATTGTTGAGATGTATGTCAGATGTTTTGCCTATGTTTTCTTCTAAGAGGTTTATAGTGTCTTGTCTACATGTTTAAGTCTTTAAGCCATTTTAAATTTATTTTTGTGTATGCTGTGAGGGAGTAGACTAACTTCATTGATTTACATGCAGCTGTCCACTTTTCCCTACACCATTTTCTGAAGAGGCTGTCTTTACTCCATTGTATGTTCTCACCTCCTTTGTCAAAGATTCAATGACCAAAAGTTTGTGGGACTATTCTTGGTAATTTTGTTTATCCGTTCATTGATGGATGGATATTGTTTGTAACCTTTGGTTACTCTGAATGATACTGCCATGAATATTGAGGTGCAACTTTTTGTGAGAATATATTTTCATTCTGTTGGCTGTACAGTTGGCCCGCCATATCTGTAGTTTCCACTTTATGGATCCAGATGGCTGATTGTAAAGGGACTCGAACATCCTTGGATTATGGTATCCAGGGTGGGGTTTTCCTGAAACGAACCCCCCGAGGATACTGAGGAATGACTCTATATGTAGGAGTGGAATTGCTGTGCCATATAATTCTAACCTTTTGAGGAAACACCAGCTTTTCCAAAGAAGCTGCACCATTGCCCCTTTCCAATGGCTGCGTATTGAGGGTTCCCATTTCTCTGCCTCCTGACCGACACTTGTTATTGTCCATGTTTTGATTATAACCATCCTAGTGAGTGTAAAATCAGATATCATTTTGATGTTGATTTCGCTAGTGATGCTGAGCATCTTTTCATATGCTTATTGGCCAATTGTGTATCTATATAAATACTTGGCATATTTAAAAATTGGGTCGATTTTCTTTGTATTGGTCAGTTGTAAGCATTTGTTTTATATCGTGGATACTAGTCTCTTATTAGATATAGGCTTTGCAAAATTTTTCTCCTATTCTGCAGATTGTCGTTTCACTTTAGTTTTTTTAAACATTAAAACAATTTCTTTCTAGGGGAGGTAATTAGATTTATTCATTTTATTTTTCTTGCTAAGCACGCACTCTATCACTTGAGCTACCCCCTTCCCCTTCATTTCACTTTCTTGATGATGTCCTTTGTAACAAATGGTTTTAATTGTGATGAAGTCCATTTTATCTTTCTTGTTTTTCACTTGTGCTCTTGGTATTGTATCTAGGAAGCCATAGCATATCCTTGAACCACAAGGATTTAAACTATGTCTTTATTAGAAAGTTTATAAATTTAGTTTTTACGTTTCCGTCTGTGATCCATTTTGAATTAATATTTTATTTGTTATATAAAATACTGGGGTCCAGATTCCAGATTAATTCTTTTGCCTTCAGATACCCAGGTGTCTCTGCACCATTTGTTGAATAGACTATTCTTTCAATGGAGTTTTGTTGGCACATTTCTGGAAAAATGACTGTAAATGTAAGTTTCCCCCCTAGATTTTTTATTGTGTCTCATAGATTTATGCATCCAAACTTATGCCAGTACCATAATGACTTGAGTACTATAGATTTGTAGTAACCTTTGAGTGAGTCCTCCAACTTTGCTCTTCTTTTTCAAGATTGTTTTGGCTGACCTGGGTCCCTTGCACTTCCATATGAATTTTGGCATCAGTTCTTCAATTTTTGCAAAGAAGTCAGCTGGAATTTTGATAGGGATTCCATTAAATTTGTAGATCACTTTCGGGAGTCTTAACATTTTTAACAATATTGTCTACCATTCCATGAACATGGGATGCCTTCCATATATGTAGATCTTTTAATTTTTTTTTGGTGATACTTCAAAATGTTCAATGGGCAAATCTTGTAAAATTTTGTTAAATATATCTCTCATTTTATTTTTAATGCTGTTGTAATTGGAAAGGCTGAGCTTCCTAAGGATGGGACTATGTATCAATTTATTTATTTCTAGGATTCCCACACAGCAAATACCGTAGATTTATATTTGCTACATAAATCTATCCACAATTCTTCCCACCCCCGTGTCATAAGAAACCAAGACCCAGGTTAAGCTACCTGAACACCTATGTGGAAGTGAGAAGTGAGACCCTTGTTTGGGGCTTTGTGCAGATTATACTGAAAGCTTATTCATTATGGCTTCATCTTAATTTCTTTTAAACAATCCTTTCAGTGTATATAGTCAGATACATTAAGAAAATGCCCTTTAGATGTGTGGAGGAGCTAAGACTATAATTTTCAAATAATTTCTAGTGAGAGTGTTGTACTTGAAACTAATTTGCATCAATCTTTGAAGATTTATGTTTCAGGAGCTTTGACTATATAATACCTGTCTTTATTCAATAACTACAACTAAATGCACAAACAACATGTAAGAGTTTGAGCAAACTGCCCCCGCCCCATACTGCTGGTTGGCTGCAGCTGTAACTGGATTCAAGTCTTACCTATCCCAGTACGCTTGGGCGGATCTGCTCAAAGGGGTTCGTCCAATAGTTTGTCGGTAGTCTTTTGGACAAAGCCATAAAGCATTGATTTAAGGTTGCTGGAATGGAATCTATTTTATTAATATTAAGTAAGCACATATTGAGTGCTTACTGTATGTTGGGAATTGTCCCTTATCTTCACATGAATATTATTTCGCTTAAAACCTCTCATATTTCCTTGTTATTCACACTTTACAGATAAGGAGTCTGAGGATTAGGTTTTCTCTCTTTTGGGGGGAGCTAATTATCAATGATGGGAAGTTGTAAGGAAAAAGATACTGATTCATCCAGAGAAAACATTTTTCTGAGAGTCAGCACTGAAGAGAGTGATCATTGTTTGAGTAAGACGAGCCAAGGGTTGTACGGAGTCAGCATCCCTGTCCTGGTCACGGCACGTGTAGTGCTGCGTGGTGGGTGAGGCAGCGTGGCCGCGCAGGGAACGCGGATGCCGGGCCGTTGGTCTGTGCTCAGTATCAGTGGGGCTTTCTCCTAAGGGAAGTGGAATGTCATTGTCAGATTTTAAGTAGGGGAGAGACGTGCTCTCGTAGATCACTTTTGTCTTGTAGAATGCTTAGAAATATTTAGAAGGCTCGGCAGGAGGTGATGTGATAAGTCAGAGTAGGGTGGCTCTTAGGTGTAACAGTGTTCAATTTTCAAGTGGTTTTCAGTCCCAGGTTTGTGGCTCAGTAGCCGTGTCACTTTGGATGACGCACTCAAGGAAGTGAAACAATTTATCTTATTAATTGAAGCAGTGATATACCGACATCCCAGGACTTCTGTGGAGATCCAGTGAGGTAACGTGTGCACAATGTGCAGCGTGGTCCCCAGCACAGAGTCAGTGCTGAGGGAGTGCCAGTGAGAACCTGGTAGTTGAGGTTTGGGTGGTGTGACTCGTTGACTGAGGAAATTGGGCCCTGAAGGAGGGGTCCAGTCACATCTGTGAGTGATGGGACTGAGCTGGGAGAGGCAGAGAGACCTTGCCCCCCGACAAGAGGCCCTGGGCAGGACCGCTATGGGAGGAGAACCGTGAAGTCAGCTATTTGCAGGTGGTGTTGGAGGTTCCCTTGAAACATCTAAGTGCAGTTCCACAATCACAGAGGTCTAGGCCCGGGCTGTGCATTTTCCTATAATCTCAATCCCTGAGGACGCCAAGTTATTGATCATTGAACGTGAAGACATACTTACAGGACAAGTGAATAGTAAGTATCATCTCTGTCATCAAAGCTCATGTCTCTTTATTCATCACTCACTTTGCTAATTGGGTACTTACAGAGCTCACTTCACCATCCTCACCTGGGCTCAGGCTCCACAGAAAAGATCTTGTGAGTCTCCCTCTTTTCCAGAAGAAAACACATTTAGCTGGAAGACTTCTCTACTTCGCCAGACTTAGAATTTTATTTTGTTGATTTAATTCTGTTTTCTGTTGGCCGTCTCCTGACAGGAGAGACATTTTACCTCATGGTCAGGTTTCAATTAGCTGTTACTGAGAACTGCTGATCTGATCTATAGTGTATTTTTTCTATTAACTTTGTAGAGTACTTATCATTTTTCTGTCTTTGTCCTTTAATTTTGTTTCCTCTTCAATGTTCTATCCTATTTGGGGCCTTATTTTATTTTTTAATTAAAAAATGTCTGTTAGCAGTTTAGAAAACAAAAGCAAATAAAAAATGCACATGATAGCTAGATTTAGAATATATCTAGTGTGTTTTCTGTCTCGGCATTTGAGGGTTCTAGAAACTCTTGAAAACCATCATTACATAAGTTCCTTAAAATGCTGATTAAGAAATTATACCTTCCTTCCTCATCTTTCAAGCTGCACAGCTAATTGTCAAGAAAGTGAGGGGAAATCCTCAGAAGCCAAGTCAAACCAGAAAGCAGGGATTCTGGGAGATATGCGAGCCTTAGAAGCCCTGGGGAACAGTTGGCTCCTGAACTGAGTTTCAGTTGCCTTGACAGGAGTGCAGGAGGTTGGCCCCAGGCCTCTCACACTGGGAGTTGGATGGCTGTTCTTATGTAAGGCCAAGCACATCCTGAGAATTCTGCTTTATAAAAGGGTGAATTAGAAAGAAAATTAAAAAAGCATTCCTCAAGGCAAGGAAGTAAGGAAAGTCAATTTTTTTGGAAGCGGGGAAAAATAACATATCCAATGTAAGTATTTAGTTTAAATCTGTTCTGGCATGAGACTGACAACAAACTCCTGGCAGAAAATCACAGCTCCTCCCGGAAAGAGAAGTTGTGTTTTGAATGAATCAGTGGACAGCCATTCCGAAAAAGGTCTCCAGAGTCTTCTGGATCAAGATACTGGACCCAAACACCTCCCTTCCATGGTCTCATTTAAATAACCAGAAAGGTTTTAAAGGAAAGAAGCCATAATCATAGTTCTATTTATTGACATTAATATATGCTAGGAATTCAGAGGTGACTATGGAGTTCTCTCCTCTTTTATGGACCTTACTTTCTATTTGACATAGTTGGGGAACTTGGTGGAGGGTGGTGTTAGTCTGTTGCATTTAGCCAGGACAGGAGATTAAGAAAGCAGTGAAGGGCGGGTGACATTTTTAGCTGAGGACAGTCCTGTTCAGTTGGTTTGTAATTGCAGGCTCGTTGAGTTGTCACTGGAGGGAATTGATCTTATGGAGTTTGGACTTAACTCAGGCCTCTTCAGAATGGACAAGTGAACCTGGAGAAAGACAGTCAAATCTGTGCAGACATTAAAGTCCACGTGAACGTGCTGTATCCCTGAGCCAAAGATAGGACAAGTAGGCAGCACTTCTTGAGGACAGAGGAGTGGTTTTTAAGGTTCTCCAAGAATGAAGCCCAGGGAAACGGGATGGCCAGTTGTCAAACTGTGACGTTGCTCTTTGGACGGTGTACCCACCGAGGTTATTGGCCGTTTATAGGTTTCCATTTCTCTTTAATGCATGACAGGTGATGAGGACGTTGGCATACACTTTTGACACCTTGTCGAAGTGACTGGGTACCTGCCTAGAAGCGCGGGCACAGCTACGGCTGCGCCTTACATCTTGCCGCCCATCCCGCTCCCTGGTTCCGTGATCACGGCAGAGTGGTTCCTTGATGACCTGTCCGTCTCCTCTGTGACAACGTAACCCAACAAAATACCGGAGCGTATTAGCTTGGCTTTGTTTTTTTCCATCCTTCCCTTCGAATGATGATGACTGATAATGGACCCAGTTACTTTTGCAGATGATTTACACATAGGGCTTTCAGTACAAACCTCGTAATCCCCACTGTGTGATCTAGAGAAGAAAGTGACATTCTTTCCAAATTGTTTTGATGCACTTATGTGGGAAAATGATGTACGTTTGAATATGTATTTCCTCTCTGAATCATCATGGCTAGAGATGAATATTTGTAGACATGGAATGAGTTTACTGTATTTGAACTGTATGGTCCCCTAAATTCTCCCCAGCTTTTTAAAGTCATCACTGGAGTGCTACCTCCAGAGTGTCCCAAAGCATCCACCACTGCCTGTTCTTCGGACACTGTGAGTTTCCAAGTTGGAGAAGGCTGCTGGCTGTTGAGGCATTCTCTGGAACATCTCTGGCTGGCTGATGTGAGCTTAGCACACAAGACTTGGCAGACAGTATCTTACCATGGTCACGTCCATTTCTGGAACACTCATTTAGGATTTTACACCTATGCTAGGGGCATACGTTATTTCATTTAGTTTTCCCAACAATCATAATTAGATTTTATCACCTGTATTAATAAGGAAACTGTGAAAGCGAGTGACGTGCAGACTTTGGACTGGAACACGGGTCTTTCTGATCCCTGTCTCTGTTCCCTCCCCAGCCTATCCTTCCAAATGGCCAGGAGACTCTTCCTCAGTCTTGAGTTTCCCGCTGATGTTACCGCTCTCTTTGTTTCTGGAGAGGAAAACAAGTCTAAACTTACTTTCCAGTTGGAAATGGAATGGAGAGTTAACGTTGGAAGCCGGGAGAGTCTGTCCTGTGATGAAGCGGTCTCCGAGCCACTTCCATTGGGACGTCACGTCACTGTCTGGGCCCCTTGCACAGCCTGTGCACAGGTGACAGCACAGATGTGCCGAGCAGTCCTCCCGGACAGGGCAGCGGGTTGGAAATGAGTTTGGGTATTTGGTTTCATTACATAGGTTCCTGAGGGCCTTGGCCTGGCACTTCGAGTGGGACCATTCCCTGTCCCACAGACTCATGCTCTGGGCCCGTGCAGAACTAACGTGGCCTCAGCCTGAGACTCAGTGCCCGTGGTGATGAGGAGCATTTTAGTCCAGGGTCTGCCGGAGGCTCTGACACTTCTGGGCAGTGGGAATTTGTCCAGGATGATAATAAATCCTCCCCGAGATTCAGATTTCCTTGCCTGTGAGCCGGGGTAGTAATAGTTTCTGAAATGATTGTAATGATTCAGTAACGGGCACAGCGTGTGCTGGCAGGTAGCTGATGTTTAAGGAGCAGAAGTCGCAGTCACTCTGTCAGCCTCTCACTGTGTGCTCTGTGCTTTGAGAGGTTGTGTGTTTGGTGAAAGTCCCGCCCAAACCCTAGGGTGTAGATGAACTGTTGTTCCTTTACTTTCCCGTCCTTTTCCTCTTTCCCTTCTCTGTGTCCCATGTTTAGGTAGCAGATTCCTCTGTTTCAGGTAATACGGGCCTTTCTAGTAAAAGGAGAGGAGGAACGCGGAAAGGTGGGGACCAGAGGGGGTCTGGAGCGTCTGCACAGCGCTGCTTCCCTGCATTTCTGCATCCGGTCCCATCAGTGCACGAAGTCAGCCTTCCTCTTCCTTCCAGTGTCATTGGGTCTCTGATTTAAGGGAAAATTTTTTACGGGTTTTTTTCACTTACATGTTTCGTTCAGATGCTTGTTGCTTTTCTCCCTGTGCTTCAGCATTCCTAGGAGAGAATTCAGCAGTGCAGCATCCTCTCCGAGCTCTATGAGTTGATCGGCTTCCACCGCAAGTCCGCCTTCTGCAAGCGGGTGGCCCCCGTGCAGCGCGCGGCCCCCGGCATCACGGAGCCTGGCGGTAAGGCCTGCTACCGACTCCTTCTGCAGACGCTTCCTGGCTACAGTCTGTCGCTGGATCTGGAGGACTTCAGCAAAGGTGTTGGAACTAAAACATTGCTTCAGTCCCATTAACCATGCCTGGTTTGGGCCCTGCTGTCCTGTCTCATCAGGGTGAATCCTGATTCGTTTAGAACAGGGCTCAGCAGACTTTTTCTGTCAAGGGCTTGGGAGTAAGTATTTCAGTGTCTGCAAACCTCCTGATCTCTGGTGCAGCTGCTCAGCTCTGCTGTTCAGACGCCAGAGCAGCCGGACATTCCACACACACACAGAGTTTTATTAACAGCGTTGGCTGGGGCTGGATTAGGTGTATGAACTGCAGTTTGTCTCCACAGCTCCTCACTATTGACGCCTGCACCAGAGCGTGCATTTGCGACAATGGGTGAACCTGCACTGACACGTCATCATCACCCAGAGCCCAGACTTGACACTAGGATTTACACTTGGTGGTGTGCACTCTGTGGGTTTGGACAGATGTGCAATGACATGTATCCGCCGTCACAGCATCATACAGAGTAGTCTGTCTTAGTGACCTTAAAATGCTCCGTGCTGCACCTCATTCATTGCTCCTTCCCCTCTAGCCTCTGACAGCCACTGATCTTTTAGTCTCTTTGGTGTTCCCTTTCCCAGAACACCATACAGTTGGAATCAGACAGTTGCGGAACCTTCCCAGATTGGCTTCTTTCACTTAGTAATATGCATTTAAGGTTCCTCCATGTCTTTTCCATGCCTTGATAACTCATTTCATTTTAGCACCAAATAATAGTCCATTTTCTGGCTGGACCACAGTTTATCCATTCACCTACTGAAGAACAGCTTATTTGTTTCTGAGTTCTGGTGATTATGAATAAAGCTGATATTAACATCTGTATGCAGATTTCTTTGTGGACATAAGTTTCCATTTCGTCGAGTAAACACCAAGGAGCACAGTTGCCGGATCATATGTTAGGAGTACGTTTAGTTTTGTAAAAAATTGCCAGACCGTCTTCCAAAATATCTGGGCCATTTTACATTCCCACCAGCAATGCATGAGAATTCCTTATGCTCCACATCCTCACCAGCATTCGGTGCTGTCAGTGTTCTGCGTTTTGGCAGTTCTGACAGGTGTGCAGTGATACCTCGCTGTTTCAGTCTGCATCCCCTTGATGACAGATGCTGTGGAGCATCTTTCCATAGACTTCTTTGGCATCTAGATTTCTTCTTTGATGAGGTGTGTGTTCAGGCATTTTGCTCATTTTTTAATCAGGTTGTTCATCCTTCTTGTTGAGTTTAAAGAGATTTTGGTATATTCTGGATATCAGCCCTTTATCAATGTGTCCCTGCCCTTCACCTGCAGCACCGGAGTTGTCCTTTGGGTCTCAGTGGAGTGTCAGCTCTTCAAAGAGGTTCCCTGTCTTCCCTCAGCCTAAATACTGTCCTTGTATTTTTCACTTTCATTGACTCATTTTGTTGTTTTTAAATAGCATTTCCCATAATTTGTAAGTACATTAAAAAAAAGGCAATGATTGAACACCACCTCCCCCACCAGGCTTTGTGCGCTGTGAGAGCAGAGGCCCTGTCCCCACTCACCGTTTCCCATGACAGCACATGGCACATGTCCATGTAAAAGTGTGTAACGTGGGGCCAAACCTGATGAGCAGCTATGATGACATGTGTTGGCTACCATTTATTGAGTAGACTTTGTTTCTGATCTTAATTATTAAATCACATGAATGAAACTTGTTTGTTTTGAAAAATAAACAACAAAGCACACCTCCATTTGATTGGTACTTTCCACTTAGCCTTCTGACCCAGGAGGGGATGTTCACCATCATTTTGTGGAGGAGGTTGGGGAGGTAAAGTAAGAGAGTGAGATCAAATAAAGTAAAAATGATAACTATCAGTTGGCTTTATTTTCACTAAGACATAAACGTTACTTTAAACCCTATCTCAGGTGTTGTTCTGTTGTTTTAAACATTTCTCATAGAATTAAATGGAAGCCCACTAAACCCTGAAAGGGAAATTGTGTGCTCAGTTCCTGAAAATTGTTTATGTCTATTTCTTGAAATGCACATTTTCCCTGCTGGTTACAGAAATTCGAGGCGAGAACACAGCCGTGCGCTGTGTGTCTGCTGGCTTCACGGGCTGCTCACTTTCATTTTCATTTTCTTGTGTTGCAGTTTATGAAGGTTTTCCATGAGATATAATGCTCAGCCATTTCCTGAATGAAGGATTGAATTTTCCACAGGAAATCTTATGAAAGAGAGTGACAAGGCACATGGGTTTCCCAAAAAGGAATACTTGATGTAATAAATTCTCACTATGGTGAACTTTTTTAATACAAGCCAGTTGAAAATTCTATCACTAGGTCATAGGCCACAAATCTGTCTTAAGAATAAAAAGATTCAAATTTTATAGAAGGAGCAGTTTGAATCAAGTAGAAATTATGATTTGTACACTAGTTGGTGTTAAAACTTATACTCAGTCTTATCATAATTGCCTGTGGTAGGAACTGGATCATTATTTATTTATTAAAAAAAAAAATCCACTAGGTGCTATTTGCCCCATTCTTGATGCAGCAGTGCTGAGGTTAGTTAAGTTGGGCCATTTAGGATTGTTAGCTAGGTTTTCCGGACATTGATTTCAGCCTCTTTATCTTTTTTACAATCTCTTCTTTTGTATCGGCCTTTGGTTTTTTGACAACGTGGAAATACTCCACGGATCTGCATTTCCCTTTTTTCCTGTCTTTGTGGGAAAAGATTTCTGAAAGACAAACTACTAGGATATTAAGGATTTTGTGTGGGGTAAGTTTATTCAGTTCTAAGGATTTCAATTAATACGTATTAATACTTGCTATTCAGCTAATGACAGTAAAATTATAAACTAAATTAAGTGTACATCAGTAAGTATAGTACAATCAGCCCATCACCCAGATTAAGGTATTCACAAACTTTTCCATATTTCCTTTATTCAGACCTTTGTTCTTTTATTTGTCCTTTGTTGAAGTACTTGACAGCAAATCCAAGAAGACATGTCATTTTACCCTATGTGCTCAAGTAGGCATGTCTGAAAAATGAGGGCCTTTTTTTGATCAGGTTTTTCCATTTGACCAATGTGCTCGTTAAGTATCAGCTTTATCAGGCATCTCACTAGGCATTAGGGATCCTTGGGGCAATGAGACAGTCCTGGCTCCCAAGGAAGTTAAGGGCTGATGGAAGAAACCAACACAGGAGCTTGGGTGCCTCACTTAAGGTCCATACTGGATGACACCAATTGGACAAAATTTGTGCACAATACAGTAGGATTCACAGAAGGGACTGGTCAGACTTGTAGGGCAGGCCGTGAGAGAGGCGGTCAGCAGGGCTACAAGAGGAGGACTCATTTGATCAGAATCTGAAATCCTTTCTGCCAACCTTTATACCAAGCCCCCAGGGCCCATCACACACAACCCTGTGCTGTAACTGTTTTTGATTCCAGTTACCACATCTCCTTCAGGAAGGATTTTAAGGTGGAAAATATTTAAAATCCGTAATTGTTGCCAGAAGGGACATAGAACAAGGAACATGTAAACAACACAAATGTCCATCAGCACATGACTGGATAAAGACGAGGTGATACATATATACAATGGAATACTACTCAGCCATAAAAGATGCCATTTGCAGCAATATGGATGGACCTGAAGACTGTCATTCTAAGTGAAGTGGGGTGGAAAGAGAAAGAAAAATGCCATATGACTTCATTTATGGGGAATCTAAAATTAATAGCAATAATAATAAGACCACAAATGAACTAAATATTGTTTTGATTTCTTGAATATATGCAAGCACATCTGACTGTCCTTTGTGATTGGATTACCATATTCTGTTTATTCTTTTGTAGATGTCCTTATTCCTCTGGTAACTAATTTTAAAAATCTAAAGCTCTAATCTGTTCTTAGAAACAATAATTAGTACATATATGTAAACTAAAAAATGCAGTATGCTCTATACATATATTTGCATGCAATATGTGTATGTGAAGTTGAACTGTAAAAATTCTACCTAATAAAACTGAAAAAGGAAAAAAATAAAAAATTTATTTTAAAAAATCACCCCTCTTTAGATATTAAAACGTTCATTTCTGGGATTCTGTGAAAGACAGCATTGAAGTAGGTTTTTAAGATTTTCTCCTTGTTCCTCGGTGAGCAGCCTGGGCTGCACAGCTTGGCCGCCACAGGCGCCCAGGACTTGCCGGCTTGCTCCTCACTTGTTGGGAGGAAGATTAGCTGCTTCAGGAATATTTATGTTCTTAGAAGTTGCTGAAAACCCCACAGAGCTTCTGTTTACATGGAGTTTATCTGTCAATATACCCCATTATAGAAATTAGAACAGAAAATTTAAACCCAAGAACTGACAAGCACACGCTGTCCCAGCACGTGGTCAAAGCAGTGCTGCCACGGTGGAGTGTGTTGGTTCTAGGAAAAATGCACAATACACTCAAGAATGAGGGTGAACCCACAGATCTCATCTCAGCAATGCTATGAAGAGGTGGGACCCAAAGCCCCTAAAACAGTGCTGAAGTCTCCAGATATCTCAGAACACACAGAGCCATGAGATCAAGAATCCAGTACCTCATGGATCATCAGCTGTGGAGACTGCGTCCTGGGTCAGGAGGAGCAGAAGTAGGGATAGCAGGCACACATTCCTATTGAAAGCAAAGCTTTAAAGGTATTGAATTGACTGAAAGTTTGGCAAAGATTTGCATTTAGACTACTACATTTCCTCTCCTGGAAACGTTAGAAGGAAAACACTGATTAATAGAGGATGATTGTAATGGATTAATTATGATACTGATGACATGGGCTGTGAACACTAACCCTGCACTCAGTGTAGAATAAGCCTTTTATGTACACACTTCATTAGGTCTCCACACCCCTGCAACGTGGCATTAAGCACTCATACAAACATGAAACCAGTGACTATAAAACAGTCACAAGCCTTCCTCTCCAGCATGAGGTAGCAAAACCAGCAAGGATTTTCAATGACAAAAGCCAAAATCATATATTTTTGGGAAAGAAAGCAAATGAAACACTGAAGAACAATTAACCAAAAGAGCAGATGGAATGGAAAATTTTATTGAAGAAAGCAATGATTGATTCAATTAAAACAGCTAATGTCCCTGGTATAATTGAACCATCAATCCAAATTTTTGGAAAAGTGGGTTGTGAAATTACTGTCTCATTTAATGTTGGAATTCCCATTTGGACCAATTTGATATGCATCACTGGTGTGAGGTTAGATATTTAGGTAATTAACAATATTCCTATTTTTTAAGTTAACAGGAAACATAACACAGTACTCCAGATTTAGGGAGAGAATGCAAACAACTACTTTCATAATCCATCCAGTAAGGACACGTGTCCCTGCGTCACCAAAGCAATGAGAATTTGCAGAAAGTAAACACAATTCTCCAATTGTGATAAATACGAGACAGTGAGCCATAAATTACGAGAACTAGCAACTGTTTAAATGCAATGGGCAAATTTTTTTTATCATCTTGAAAACATCACATATGTTCTAGGTAAGAAAAAGAATTGTTTTACTAAAAAATCCAACTGACACAGGGGTTTTTCCAAGTGAGAAGGTGATTCTAAAAAGTGCAGTAAAATGAGTAAAGATGATCTGCGCAGTGACGGAGATGGTCTAGACTAACCAGCATCTAGATTCCTGGTTTTACACTTGCACTCTGCTCGTCATCTATGACGCAAGAACTCATGAAATGATTTTTTTTTTCTTTAGGGAAAAAAACATTAATAAAATCTAACTATAAGATGTGGTATGTAAAGTGGTAATGAAGTTTTCTAAACTTATGATGCAGCCAGTGCAATGTAGCACTTATTCGGGCACTAGAATTTTTTAATTCATGATTTCTTTTATACCCTATTTCTATCCTAAAGGAGACACTTAAAGTTTTCTACTTTATTCAACTTATCTTGTGAGGGTTGTGATATACACTGGTATGGCAATTTTAAGTGATTCAAAATCGCCTCTGTTGTTGTGGTCAGGAAATGCAAGGCTCCCTCACAGCTGCGACGGAGAAGGAATCCCCAGAGTCAGCCTCCGGGCAGCTTCCAAACCGCATCTGCTTGCACTTGGCACAGGACACCATAAGCAAGTGTAACTCTGACAAGAAGATTTCCCCGGGGACCTGGGAGGTGCTCATTGTGAAGCCACTTGTTTCCCAGTTAGGTAAGGGTTGGAAAAATAGTTTATTAGAAGTGACTCCCTTTGTATGTGCCTTTTGTCCTGAGAGGTCAATAATTAGCATAGAATATAAAATACCCCATAATATAAGAATTTGGGTATCCCATCTTTCCATCTACCTGTCTATTTGTTTATCATACTTATAGTTAGGTTACATTTTCTATGACGTTCACTTCCGGGCACCAGAAAAGAAAGGTTACAAAATATTTATTATAAATAGGGGGGACTGGGTCTAAGGGTTAAAAACCACTTCTGCTAACAATAAAAACCATATAATAATTTTAATCTCAGTTGCATCAGACCTTCCAGAATTAATCCCTCAATTTCACTTTTAAAACAGTAATGGAATCTCGGTTCTTTCAAGACTCGGGCCTGATCACCACCCATTCAGACATCTATCTGTGGGTCCCTACTTGTCCTCGAGGACACCGAACACACCATACGGGGTGAAGTTTCTTCACTGTCCCTACTGTAGGGGAAACCTTGATGTCCCAGGTAATGTCCAGGATTCACACCTACCTGCAAAAATCAAAGTCATGTGACTGAAACGGGAAAACACAGGTGGTGTGATAGGGCTGAAAGCTCACCAAAAACAGGTTTGGGGGCCTAACCCAAGCCCTCAGGCTCCTAACATGAAGAAGGACAGGGAGTCCCAATTAGCCACGAGACTGGGGGGCTTCATTACTCCATGAATAAAGGATTTGTGCCAGTGCCACCTTTAGACAGGGAACCCCAGAACCCAGACTTGGAAGCATCCTGTCCCCTCCCCTCTGAACAAATATTCTCTCAAGACACGTAGTGAGAGATGGGAGCCCCGGTGAGCTCTGGAATAAGATGCAATCTGAAAGACTGCTGGTAACAAATGGTGTGGAGCTCGGGCAGCCCCCAGGACCACCAAACATTCTTGTACCACTGATGCCCACACTTCCATCCACAACAGTTTCTTCAGGACACTTACGCACAATAACCATCACACAAAAATGGTTGCTTAGACATGTTTTAAGAGAAATAACATTATGAGAATGCCAAATTCATGACAAGTCAGAGTAAAGACCCCAGAGTATTTACTGAATGAGATCTCACGTGTGCTCCGCATGAGCTTTAAACCCTTAGGACACAGTCATGGAACAGTAGGCATTTTCTTTCTTTCCTCCAAGTTGGCTTTGCTGGAGAACTCCGTAGACACAGGAAGACTCTGGATCCCACCTCTACTACTTACACAAAGGGCTCAACATATAGAGATGTATCAGCGCTGGTGCAGCGGGCTCCAATGTGCGCACTCCCGTGCCCAGCTCCCCGAGGAGCAGAGCGCCCCCCACGGGCACTGCAGTGCCTGCGAGGATCAGGTGTCTGATGAGTGAGCCTGGGGCGGGCAAGACAGGAAGCAAGCACCACTCCCTCACGCTCTGCAGGTGATCTCTGTGTCATCTTGAATAAATAAAGTCAGCATTAAAGATGTTTGACCAGACGGTAAAAGGTAAGGCCTCCCCAAATCTCCTCGCATTTCTTTAGTGGGAGTTCTGTTAGAACACATGGTGACAAGAGACGGTGGCTTTACATCTCACGTTGCCCTCAGGGCTGCAGTGGAGGCCACGGTGCTGCCTCTGCCCCACCTCCTGCCTTCGTCCCGCAGACCTCACAGGGGCCGCTGACACGTTTCTCTGACTTTCTCTCCTTGGTTGTGCTGCTCTTCCAGCTTTTAAGAGCTCATAAGAACCTCACCAGAAAATCTTTAACAATGAATGCAAATCAAATGAAATCAACAACAGAAACACAATGCCTTCATCATTACTTTACATTTTAGGATGAAATTCTTGAAGACGACTCCCTGACCTGAAGGGATGGATGGAGGAGGAAAGAAAAGAAGACAAGCATCTTTGGCCCATAAAAAATGAGAGGTAACCAGATGGTGGCTAGTTTTCATTGCACCTCTCTGCCAGCCCAAATTTCACATGCCCCTCCCAACTCAGCTCATCGGAACTCCACTGAAGGAGACGGCTTTGCAAATTTATTGGTAGCCAAAGAAATCGCTTGAGAAATACTCTCCCAAACCCAGCGAGAACACTGAAAGCTGACAAGTGCCAGAATCAGAATACTAAAACACACAGATTCAAGCTCCGACACCCTCCCTGGTGGGTGTACTTACAGTGGGGGTGTGGCCGTGCAATTTGTCAGCATCCAACATATAAAAATGAAAGGGACACCAGTTTTCAACATCACAGTCCCTCTGAAACAACTGGTAGTCAATTAGCGTTTGTCGGCAGCAAAAGTTGATTTTCTCCCCTGCACGTGGAGGTGAACACACAGAAGAGACTGATGATCCCCGCTGCGAGTGTAGCTAAGTGTGTCTAAGCAAACTGGCTCCATCAGCCTTCTGATGAACAGGGGAGTGTGTGAGACGAGGGGCTCTGCAGACTGATGGCCAGGCAAAGAGGGCACTTCCTTATATTGGGGAGAAAAACACGGAAGCAGCACTCGCTGGAAATAAATTCTAATTAAAATTTCAGTTGCGCTTCCTGCAGCGTAACCCACGCCAATAAATGAGGCTCCCTCCGTGCTGTCCAGTCATGTGAGCCAGGCTCATTACTGTACCTGTGTGTTTGGTTTAGCAAGTGAATCATGTCTGTTTCCTGGAAATTACATGAGGGTGGAAAACCTTCCAAACATGTTCATTTATTTGCTGTGGAATTTGTTTAATCCTCTTGAGAGCATTTACAATGACAACCTTCTTAAATAACCATCTTTGCCCGAGAGGCCTTCCCAGGCACATGCGCCGAAATCTAGGACAACCCAGAAGCAAAATCAAAACCGTTAATAAATAATAATATGTCCTAGCACTAACCACCAAAATTATATATATTTAAAAAAAAAGCCAGGGCTTTATGCTGTCCAGGGTTTGATACATTTATTTAACGTGTCAATTGTTACAAGAATAAACTTTTCTAAATGTAAAACCTCCTCAGAAAGCTTAAACTACTATTCAAGAAAAATATCACAGATAATTTCTGAAAAGTATTTAAAGGAAAATCATTTTTAACTGAATCATATTCTAGGCACACAGAATAAATTCTCTTTAGAGAACTCCTAATTTTTTTTTAATAAATGACCTATAAAAATACAACCAGCATTAATCAGTAAATCTTCATTCCTTATTTTTAAAATTTTTAGGCCATGCTATTTTTTTAAATCAAATGAGGAGGTATTTGCAAGCCAATGGACAACGGAATTACCTAAGAAGACAGTATAAAGCAGCAAGAGCAACTAGCACTGTTACAAGCATTCTGCCTGAGAGTCACTCGTACCATCTCATTTTGACCTAGCCACTTGGAAGTGAGCTCCATCAGCATTTTTAACACATGAAGAAACTGAGGCTCTGGGTGGTCATGTTTCCAGTACTTAGGGGAGCCAGTATCCAAACCCGGATCACTGTCTATAGAGCCTGTGCCTTTACCAGATCACACTTACATTTCTCACACTTCAAATGCACTCAGTCCCCGAGGTAACACACCTTCCTTGCGTTTCTAAGAGTTTTAAGAAGTACTGAAATACAAAGACTTATCAGGCATTTGTGTGGGCTAATTTTTTATTTTCTGATTTTCCTGAATCAGTTCAGGCTGAATTCATACTACTTATGAGGAGAAGTCCTGAGGCAGAGGAGAGAGGGGAAGATAATCCAGACATAAACAATTTCAAGAGATCCACTTCATCAAGGAAGCAAAGTATTAAATAAACCACTTCAACAACACGCTTGTCAATAAACCTTGGTGTCTCTGTCTCAGCCTGGAGGGTAAGCCATCCAGCCCATCTGCCTTCCAGCCACATACCCTGGACGATCTTGGTTCCCTCACCTGTGACACTTGTGTTCTCCAGGGAATCTTTGTAGAGATTAAACGATAAAACTATATGCATAGGGGATACTTATTTGTTAGGCAGTAGGCACTAAACAAATAATAAAATTATTTTATTTCATGAAAATGGGAGGTAGGTCTCCCAATTAAACATTCCTGACAGAATCCCAACAAACACTTTAATTTATCTCCCAGAAATTGTAAAATAACATTTCTTTTTAAAGGCTGTATCCATTCTCCCTACTTTTTACCAATCCTGGCTGTTATCCTGAAAATCTATTCCCAGAACTTGGCATCCATCTCCCATATTTAAATCCTTTAAGTTTGAAATTATGATGAAGCTTGGGCACATAAAGATTCACACCATAATTCACAGAATAAACAAAGACCACAGGAACAGGGCCACTTCCAGACCCCATGTGCTCAGGACAGGCTCCAAACTTCATAAAATCAGATGCATGCTGTTTGAAGAGAAAGAAAATTGAATGTGATCAAGGAGGCTGACATAGAGCACTGGCTGGCTCAAGAGACGACTCCTTCAACCCCTCGTCTGACTTAAGTCATCTAACAGTTATCAGGTGATCTCTAACTAAAAGTAAAACAGGGGTAGGGTTGAAAAGTAAATTTTTTCCTACAATATATACATATTGTCAACTAAAAATTGGCACTTGCCATCTGCCTCTGATTTGATTAAGTCATGAGCCACTGCAGCTGCTGACCTTCAACATCCTCTGAAAGTAGATCTGTGTGGAGATCAGGAATGGGGCGCTCTGTGCTCTGGGAAAATGGGCAGAAAACTTTCAGATAGACATTTTCAGGAAACTTTAAGAGCCCAAGTTCTTGCATTTCCTCCTATCTAGAAAAGCACTAAAATCATTAACAGAGACACCTGTTCCTCGACTAGCAGCAGCCTCTGACTTAATGTATAGTTGACGGCACGTCCCACTTCAATGAAATCTCATATTATGCTGAGATCCCCCTCATCTTCAGAGCAGTTCCTCCGAGCTCTCTGAGATGCTGTCACCTGTGATCTGGTACTCATTTTGCCCCAGATAAAACTTAACCCAGAACTCTCACATTGTGTGCTTTATTGACAGTACCACAAAAATTAAGCTTACATACTTGAACTCATAGTAAACATTCAGTATCAAACATTTCTTGACTTAAATTACTTTTTAAAAGTAAATAATTATTCCATTTCTTAAATATAGCATCTTTAAATATAAATTAACAGATATTTGTGAACCTTCGAAAAATATATTCTGGAAAAATTTTTAGCTAATTAATAAAAAAGCTATTGTGTGGAGTTTTAGAAATTCAGAAGTAGAAAAGAATAGTATTGTAACTCAAGTTCTTGTTTTAATTGCAGAGATCCTGAGGCCTCAAAAGGCATATAAAGTTTCCTGATTTTATACACTGTCCTTTAACAGAAAGCCTAGAACTAAGACCCTGGTCTTTGAGAAACCAAGGCTTGCTCGGCTGGTGCAGGGCTGAACTTTATGAAAATGGGTCATGAGAAAGAACCAGAATGCTGGGGCCTGGGCGAGGCAGCGGAAGGAAGGAGGGTCTCACCTGGTCGTGGGTGAGAAATAGGCTCCCGCAGTGCTGGTGTGATGGGCATCCCTCAAGGGCCTGAAAACTACTATTTAGCACACCTGCCACCGAAATGCACACATGCTGTTTAACTAGAAGGCTGACCAGGAGGCTTTCTCAGTTACACAAGAAGCTATTTTCATGTTAACTCTACAACTACAGGAAGAGAAAGAATAGAAAGCTGATATTAATTACTAATAATTTACACCAAGTACCAAGGAATTTCCAGGAGAAATATAAAGAATTGTTGGAAGTTTCATTATGTGAACTTACTGCCAATTCAGTTGTCTTAAAAATTGTTCTATAAAATATATTGTCTTTTGCTGTTCCATATCACATTTGAAAGAATAATGTTTCTTAAGGGTGTTTCTGGAATTTTCTTCTATTTCCTAACACCAAATCTCAGAGCTTTAAAGAAATGGAGGGTTGGAATTTCGTCCACTCTTTTCTAGGCAAATTATTGTTCCTGCAAAGAACAAGGGGGTAATCACACAGAAAAGCATTTGAGCATCAGGCTGCTTACATTTCCTCCGGAAGTCTTGGAAAATAACCTGGAAATGAACAGCAGGACAGAAACCTGGCGGGAGGGTCACTGGCTAGAAGGTGAGAACAAATGTGTTCTCCAACGTGCTCTGGTCGCCACTAGTTTAAATGAACCGAGCAATTGTTCCAGCATACACGCACCTCTACGTGAAAATCTCAACCGTTACCAACTGCTCAGTGCAGCCCGAAGCAATGGACGGACTGCAGAGGCCCCTGGCGGCTCATCGTGGTGTCTTACACCATGTGCAGGATGATCGGTTCCTTCCCGCCCACTCCCTCCACTCCTCTCAAGGGAGATGGCTGGTCCTGAGTTGATCTTACCTCATAGAAAGCTGTCTCTCAGCCCTCTGTCTAAAGCAAAATAAAAGCAGGAAAGCTACAAGGGACTTTACAGAACCATCCCAAAAGGGAACTGAAGCACATTTCTTCCCTCCTTTCTGCTCCTGGAATGTGGACCTGATCGTTGACCCTCAGGCAGCCACTTTGAGTCATCAGGTTGATGGGCTGAAGATAACAGGCATCTTGTTCTCTGACCCAGGGGCCATCATGCAAACCAGCCCTGGGCTACCGATTGCTTGACTTCTTTATGTAAGAGGGAAATACAATTTTAGCATGTTTAAGCCACTGCTGTTATCTGGGGAACTAGGTGTTGTACATTGCCATGGTAAGGCCTAATAATAAAGTTCAATATTCACCAAAAACTATTTACCAAATAGTTAATAAATTATAAAGAGATCTTGATTTTTGTTTTAATGCTATGAAATGTAAATCAAGTTTCAGCATATGCCAATAAAACAAGACATTGCCGAGATGAAGCAAAACAGATTTTGTAGAACAGAGACCCAAAGCATCTTCCTCTCCAAGGCACAGGAGTACAGCCGTGACTATACATGCCAAGGCTGGAGTCACATGGGCTCCCTGTTATCCAAGTCTTGGGTTGTGTTCTGTTTCCAGCCTTGGGAAAAATGGATAAGACTGCTGGTCAAATCATTTCAGGAGCAGCTTCCATCGTGTAGAACCCATGTCTCTTCCTTTCCTCTGCCTCCTGGAATTTTCTGACACAATTAATCAGTCCAGCCTTCTAAATTGAGCAAATGGAGCTCAATCAATCTGCTTTTAGACAGAGCTAAAAATAGACATTAAAAAGCATAACTAGGAAATCTTACCTTCCAGAGGTCATTGCACAGATGAAATAGGAGAATATCTGTGAATCACTCTGTAAACACTAAGTACAATACAAACAATATTAGTACTGATTCTATGTTACACTCATCAATAAAGGAACACAGAACCCTTTCTTACCTGAAGGAAAAGTGCTTTGTAATTTTCTGTCACTTTAATTCTTCAAAAGTTTCTATAAAATTGATGTCCTTAAAAAAATCAGAATTTGGGACTAATTTTAATTCCTTCATCTCCCCTGGTTTAACACATATCAAGAATGTTACCATTTCTAGATTTTTATTTAGGAAAGCCTTTGGTATTCATGAGGCACAGAGCACGGCAAATTGTCAGTATCACTCAGGATAGGAAAAGCATTTTTGATACCCGAACTTGAAGACATGAAGAAGATGCCTGACATGTCCCACTGACCTTTCAAGCTATTCTTTTTCAAACACTTGCTTCTTCTTGGTCCAGAACAGACACGCATTTGTTGATGTGAGTCTCTTTAAGTGAAAATGTCAACCCATCATTACCACTTTAGAGACTGAAATCTTACCCTCCTCATCCATATGGACATAGCATTCTTACTGATTCCTAACATGAAAAATGACCATCGATGACATCTCAGGAAGCTCCAATGTAGAGGTTCTCTGCTGCAGTGAGGAGGAAAGAGCCGTGTGCTTCAAGACTCACTTCCTGTCTGTAGCTCACTTGGCAAAACGCTACAACTTGTCTAAGCTAAAGCTTAAAATTGGAGAATACAGACAACATCCATGGCAAAGGGCAATCGGAGGCTAATTCCTTGGCCCCAATTCATCGCTTCTCAAGAGCCTTGGGCAATACCTTGAGAAAGGCAGCAACATTGTACCCAATTCATCAAAAACTGCACCTCCTACTAGTTGACAGTAAAGCAAGTGTCATCTGGCTCAACAGATCTCCCTGTGTCTCTACAGTGTATGGCTACATTTTCTTTATTTTCTCGGTTGGGGGACATTCCATTTCTGAAAATCCCCCTCCCTGCTGTAGAAGTTCTTAGTTTCCCAATCACAATGCAGGATTGAAGGGGGGATAAAAGATCTGACAAAACATAGATCACTATTTATTCCTTGATATATTTTTGGCACATGGACTAAAATTCTTTGGGTCAGTTGGACATCAAGATCATATCTAATTTACACAATTGTCAACTGTCATTTTACAACCAGCTCCTGAAACAGTCACGTGGTCACTAGATTTTTTTTTTTCTTTTCTTACCTTGACCCATGGATTTGATGATTTCTAAACAGACACAATAGATTTTTGAAAAGAAATCTGGTTCACCTTTTGCTTTTAAACCTAATTTGTGTACCTGACCCTGACTTCACTCTAACATTCACAAAAAGCTATCCAAAGACACCCCCTTTTGACATCATATCTAGAAGTCTTGAATACACTGCTGAGCTGAATCTTCCAGATCATTAAAATATATATGCACATTATGCTGTGGTCCTCTTCAATTTGTGGTGTTTTCAGTAATCATTTCCTCTTTGGATACTTTATTACAAATTTAGCATTTCTTTATCCAATTCAGTTACATTAGTATATAAGATTTCAAAAGAACTCGTTTCTCAAAATGATGATATTTAACATCTATGGCCTTTTCTTAATCAAGTAAATCTATAAGGCTGTCAAGGGCAGCAGTGAACTTTGTGTGTGGTGATTGCTGCTTCAGAGTCTCCGGTGCCGCCACAAGATCTTGCAGGTGTTTACGCATCCTTGTGAATGTCAACACATCAGTCTATTAGGAGCTGAAATTAAACTACATGGATGCTAATTTTTCTTTTTAAAAACAATAAACTCAATTTCCCTTACTCATTCTTTATTGTTTCTTATACTGAGTCTCACCACTTTTCCTAATATATATATATGGTGGGGAGGGGGGCACAGCCCTGAATGCCTGCAGACAGCACCAACTCTATAAGATTAACCAGAGGTGGCCGTGGATGTTGTGTGACTTCAGCCACTGAGCACGAGCACCTGCTGTCCCTCCAACTGTTCTGCCTCCATTGCTGACAGCCCTGAAGGTCACTGCCTCTTGTAAAATTCTACAACATTACAGTTCATAAATTTTTAAAAGGTATCAATTTGTGAAAGTCGTCTGTGTAAAATGGGGGGTACTTGCCTTTGCTCATTTCAGGCTAAACTAAGTCCAGAAGGACACACACACACACACACACTCAGTTCTGGGTGCCCCCAAAGAAAATTATAAAAGGCTTCGGGACTGTGGTGGCACTCAAACCTTTGGAATTTTGAGCTCTATGAAAGTATCACTTATTCAGAAATTAAGCATTATAATTCTAGGCCAAGAGAATCAGAATCCCCCACAAGTTACTTACCAGAATTTTTTTAAAGAAACTATCTTCCCTAAATTCCAATGATAAATCAAATATCCATGGAAAGAATATAGATCAGTAATATCAAGCAACAATTTCTACACTAATGCTGATTAGCCATCAGCCCAAACCAAAGGACATAGAAATAAGACACCTAGAGATAAAGAGATGGAAGAGAGGTATTAAAAAGCAAGAATATAAAAGAAGTAATGGCCCTATGGAAACCTGCTCATTTTTTTTGAAATAATTACTTGGTTAAAGGAACTCAATCTTGAGAATTTGAAATGCACCATGGGGAAATCTAGCAGGGAAAAGAAGCAGAAGCAGGTCTCAGTTTTCTCAGAGGATGATCCTAAATGAAAAAAAATCCTTGGCTTCCACAATACACAACCTGCATTGATGTCTAAGCAGAAGAGTGAGGAGGAGAGAAAACCGAAAGTGTGTGGAAGCCATCCTTCACCAACACTACTGGAAACACAGAATTGTGGTGTTGGGGCACTGCCCGACCGATATATATAACAGCAGGAATAAGCTCTAACTAGGTTTCTGAGCGAAAAATGCTTTTAGCTTTAAATCTACTCAAGTAAACATGCAGAGAAATCATGGTAAGTGCTTGAGATTTAGCCTTGCTGTTTAGGTGAGATAAAGGTATTCTTCTACACTTGTTCCATTTTTGAAACATATGTGAGTGGAAGCCTACCTTCACCTAGGTTTTTGAGAACCCAGAGTTTCTGGCCTCGGGGGATTATGGTACTTACATATATAAGGGGAGGCACAATCTACAGGAGGCTTTTCCATTCCAAAGAGCTTTCACTTGAAACCGGCTTTCAGAATCATGCTGAGAAATCAGAGTTAGTGTTTCTATATGTCACTCCACATTTTATGCTGTATGAAAGAACTCCACAACACATGATCTATTTTTAGATATGTATGAGTTTCGAAGCCATCATTCAACTAGCTAATTGGGACCCCACAGTTTCTGGGATAGGGAAACTACGCTACATACATATCTATAGTACCAAAACGGTTTTACACCGCAAACCGCGATTACTTGCAACGGGCTCTGAAAAACATACTGAGAAATCAGAGTAAGTGTTTCTGTATGTCACTTAACCTTCAATGCTGGATGAAAGAACGCCTCTCCACAAGATCACTTCTGACATTTGAATTTGTGTTGGAGACGTCCTTCTCCTAACATGTTGGAAACCCAGAGTTTCTGGTCTGGGGGAACTACGCTACTTACATATCTAACCGGAGGCACTCGCTCCAACGTGGTTTTCCTAAGCAAACCACTTTTACTTTGAAACCAGCGTTAGTAAACAAGCTGAGAAATCAGAGAATGTGTTTCTACATGTCACTCTGCCTTTTATGATGGATGAAAGAACGCCACCCCACATGCTCTATTTTCAAATCTGTACATGTATGGAAGCCGTCTTTCACCTAACTTGTTGGGAACCATAGTTTCAGGACTAGGGGAACTACGCTGCTTTCTTATATTTGGGGACGTCCTAGCACCAACTCACATTTCCACTGCAAAACGTTTTTACTTGAAACGGATTTCAGAAACATGCTAAGAAATCAGAGTGAGTGTTTCAGTATGTCACTTAACCCTCAATGGTGGAAGAAGGAACGCCTCCCAACATGCTCACTTCTGACATCTAAATGTGAGTTGGAGCCATTCTTCACATTACTTCTTCGAGAACAAGGGTTTCTGGTCTAGGGGAACTACGCTGCTTACATATCTAAGCAGAGGCTCTCGCTCCAAAGCGGTTTTCCACAGCAAACCACTCTTCCTTAGAAACTGGCATTAGGAAACATGCTGAGAATTCAGAATAAGTATTTCTGTATGTCACTTAACCTTCAATGCTGGATGAAAGAACGCCTCTCCACAAGATCACTTCTGACATTTGAATTTGTGTTGGAGACGTCCTTCTCCTAACATGTTGGAAAACCAGAGTTTCTGGAATACGGGAACTACCCAATTTACATATCAAAGCAGAGGAACACGATTCAAAACAGTTTACCAAAGCAAAGTAATTTTTTTGAAACCATCATTTCACAGTAAACATAAAAGGCAGAGTGAGATGTACAAACACGTTCTCTGATTTCTCAGTATGTTTCTTAAACCCGGTTTCAAGTAAAAGCGGTTTGCAGTGAAAAACTGAGTTCGTGCTAGTACATCCCCATATATATGAAAGCAGCGAAGTTTACATTGGACTGAAAATCTGGGTTTCCAACAAGCTAGGTGAAATGCGGCTTCCACACTCCTACATTCCTGAAAATTGAGCATGTGGAGAGGCGTTCCTTCAGTATAAAAGGCAGAGGGAATTCTAGACACACATTCTCTGATTTCTGACCGTGTTTTTACTCCGGTTTCAATGTAAAAGTGGTTTGATCTGGAAAACGAAGTTGGAGCGAGAGCCCCCACTTACATATGTAAGTAGCATAGTTCCTCTATACAAGAAACTCAGGGGTTCCAACAAGTTAGGTGAAGGATGCTCCACTAGAAATTCAGATGTCAAAAGTGAGCTTGTGGAGAGGCTTCTTTCATCAAGCCTTGAAGGTTAAGTTACATACAGAAACAAGTACTCTGATTTCTCAGCATGTTTCTCAAAGCCGTTTTCAAGTAAAAGCCGTTTGCAGTGAAAAAATCTAGTTCGTGCTAGTACATCCCCATATATTGGAAAGCAGCGTAGTTTACCTTGGACTGAAACACTGGGTTTCCAAAAAGCTAGGTGAAGAACGGCTTTCACACTCATACAGATCTGATAATTGTTTATGTTGAGAGGCGTTCCTTCATGCAGCATTAAAGGCAGAGGTATTCTAGACACAAATTCTCTGTATTTCTAAACATTTTTCCTAACGCCTTTTTCAATGTAAATCCAGTTTGCTGTGGAAAACCGCGTTGGAGCGAGTGCCTCCCCTTAGTTATGTAAGTTTCGTAGTTCCCCTATAACAGAAACTCTGGGTTTCCAACAAGTTAGCTGAAGGACGGCTCCAACACAAACTCAGATGTCAGAAGTGAGCTTGTGGGGAGGCGTTCTTTCATCCAGCATTGAAGGTTAAGTGACAGAAATAATTACTCTGATTTCTCAGCATATTTCTCAAAGTCGGTTTGAAATAAAAGTGGTTTACAGTGAAAAACCTTGTTGGTGCCAGTACGTCCCCATATATATGAAAGCAGCGTAGTTTACCTTGGACTGAAACTCTGGGTTTCCAACAAGCTAGTTGAAGTACGGCTTCCATACTCATACATTTCTCAAAACTGAGCATGTTGAGAGGCGTTCCTTCATGCAGCATAAAAGGCAGAGATAGTCTACACACACAATCTGTGATATCTCACCATGTTTCCTAACACCGTTTTCAATGTAAAAGCGGTTTGCTGTGGAAAACCGCTTTAGAGCGAGTGCATCCCCTTCCATATGTAAGAAGCGTAGTTCCCCTATACAAGAAACTTTTGGTTTCCAACTAGTTAGGTGAAGGACGGCTACAACACAAATACAGATGTCAGAAGTGATCTTGTGAAGAGGCGTTCTTTTATCCAGCATTAAAGGTTACGTGACATACATAAACATTTACTCTGATTTCTCAGCAAGCTTCTCAAGGCCGGTTTCAACTAAAAGCCGTTTGCTGTGTAAAACCGAGTTCGTGCTTGTTCGTCCCTATATATATGAAAGCAGCTTAGTTTACCTTAACTGTAACTCAGGATTTCCAACAACCTAGGTGAAGTACGGCTTCCAAAATCATACAGCTCTGAAAATTGAGCATGTGGAGAGACGTTCTTTCATGCAGCATAAAATGCAGAGGTATTCTTCACACACACTCTCTGATATCTCAGCAGGTTTCCTACCGCCGTTTTCAATGTAAAACGGGTTTGCTGTGGAAAACCAAGTTGGAGCAAGTGCCTCCCCTTAGATATGTAAGCAGCTTAATTCCTCTATACCACAAACTCTGCGTTTCCAACAAATTAGTTGAAGAATGGCTCCAAGACACATTCAGATATCCGAAGTGAGCTTGTGGAGTGGCGTTCCTTCATCCAGCATTGAAGGTTAAGGGACATACAGAAAGAAATACTCTGAATTCTATGCATGTTTCTCATAGCCGGTTTCAAGTAAAGGCGGTTTGCACTGTAAAATCGAGTTCGTACTAGTACGTCCCGATATATATGGAAGGAGCGTAGTTTACCTTGGACTGGAACTCTGGGTTTCCAACAAGCTGGGTGAAATACGGCTTCCACACTCATACAGTTATGAAAATTGAGCATGTTGAGAGGAGTTCCTTCATGTAGCATAAAATGCAGAGGTATTATAGACACACATTCTCTAAAATTTCAGCAAGTTTCCTAATGCCGTTTTCAATGTAAAAGCGATTTAGTGTGGAAAACCACGTTGGAGCGAGTGCCTCCCCTTAGATATGTAAGTAGTGTAGTTCCCCTATACCAGAAACTCTGGTTTTCCAACAAGATAGTTGAAGGACGTCTCCAAAACAAATTCAGATGTCAGAAGTAAGCCTGTGGAGAGGCATTTTTTCATCCAGCATTGAAGGTTAAATGGTATACAGAAACATATTTTCTGACTTGTCAGCATGTTTCTCAAAGCCGGTTTCAAATAAAAGCTGTTTGCAGTGTAAAACCGAGTCCGTGCTAGAATGTCCCCATATATATGAAAGAAGCGTAGTTTCCACTGGACTGAAACTCTGGGTTTCCCACAAGGTAGGTGAAGTATGGCTTCAACACTCATTCAGTTCTGAATATTGAGAATGTGGAGAGACATTCGTTTGTCTATAATAAAGGGAATGGTTTGCAGTAGAAACACCTACACTGGATTCTCAGTAAGCTTCCTAGTGCTGGTTTGAATTTCATGCAGTTTTCATTGTAAATCCCATTTGAAACTAGTACCTTCGCATTTACACTAATGTAGTGAATTTACCCACTCATAAGGAACTGTGTGTTCCCAACAAGCTAGCTGATTGAAGACTTTCACACAAATTAACTCTCAGAATTGTGCAAGTGGAGAGACGTTCATTCATCTAGCATGAACGGAATGGGTTGCAGTAGAAACACTTGCTCTGGTTTCTCAGTATGTTTTCCTAGTGCCGGTTGGAGATTCATGCAGTTCTCACTGAAAAACCGAGTTGGAGCTTGTACCTCCCAAAATATATTTATTTAGCTTAGTTTTCCACACAAAAGAAACTGTGTTTTCCCAACAAGCTACGTGATTGACGGCATTCATACTCATTTAAGTGTCAGAATTGAAAATGTGAAGAGACGTTCGATAATCTAGCATAAAGGGAATGGGTGTGTAGAAACACGTACTCAGGTTTCTCAGTATGTTTTCTACTGCCAGTTTGAAGTTCATGCAGTTTTCACGGTAAAACCGAGTTTGAGCTACTACATCCATATACATATATAAGTAGTGTAGTCCCAAAATAAAAGAAACTGTGTGTTTCCAACAAGCAAGGAGATTGATGACTTCAAAATTAAATCTCATAAATGAGAATGTGGAGAGACGTTCGTTCATCTAGCTTAAATGGAATGGTTTCTACTAGAAAGATTTCTACTGGGTTTTCAGTATGTTTTCCTCGTGCCAGATTGAAGTTCATGAAGTTTTCACTGTAACACCGAATTGGAGATAGTACCTCCCATTATATATGTAAGCAGTGAATTTCCCGGCTCTAACGAAACTGTGTGATTTCAACAAGCTAGGTGATTGAAGGTTTCCCACACACTTAACTCTCAGAATTGAGCAAGTGGAGAGACATTCGTTCATCTACACAAAGGTAAAGGGTTGAAATAGAAACACTTACCCTGGACTCACATTATGTTTCCTAGTGCCGCTTGGAAAATAATGCAGTTTCCCAGTAAAACCGAGTTGGAGCTATACCTCCCCACATGTATGCATGTAGTGTAGATACCCAATGAAATCAAAATGTGTTCCAAACAAGTAAGGTTTTTGATGGCTTGCAAAATCATTTATGTCTCAGAATAGAGCATGTGGTGAGACGATGTTTCATCTAGCAATAATGGAATGGATTGTAGCAGAAAAAATTACACTGGTTTCTCAGAATCTTTCCCTAATGCCCTTTAGAAATTCATGAAGTTTACTCTGTAAAGCCGAGTTGGAGATAGTAATTCCACATATGTATTTATGCAGTGCATTTACCCACTGAAAAGAAAATGTGTTCCAAAAGAGCTAGAAGATACAAGACTTCCCACACACTTAACACTCAGTATTAAACATATAGACAGACGTTCGTTCATTTAGCTTAAAGGGAGTGGTTTCTAGAAGAAAGAAATATTCTGGTTTCTCAGTCTGTCTCCTAGTGCCTGTTTGAAGTTCATGCGATTTTCAATGTAAAACCGAGTTGGAGCTAGTACCTCCCCATATATATGTATGGAGAATAGATTGCAACTGTAAAGAATCTTTGTGTTTCCAACAAGCTATGGGAAGGACGGCTTTCACACACCATTATCTGAGAAATGAGCATGTGGAGAGAAGTTCTTTCATCTAGAACAAAGGGGACGGATTGCAGGACAAACAACTACTCTGGTTTCTCAGACTGTTTTGTAGTGCCGGAATGAAATTCCTGCAGATTTCACTGTAAATCTGAGTTTGAGCTATTAACTCCCCATATATATGTATGTAGTGTAGTTTCCAACTAAAGAGAATCTTTGTGTTACCGACAAGCTAGGTGAAGGACGGCTTTCCCATACACTTATCTCTCAGAAATGAGCATTTGGAGAGACGTTCGTTCATCTAGCACAAAGGGAAGTGGATGCAGGAGGAACACTTACTCTGCTTTCTCAGTCTGTTTCCTAGTTCCGGTTTGATGTTCCTGCAGTTTTCACTGTAAATCCGAGTTTGAGCTATTACATTCCCATATATATGTATGTAGTGTATTCTCCAACTGAAAAGAATATTTGTCTTCCCAACAAGCTAGGTGAAGGATGGATTACACACACAAATATCTCTCAGAAATGAGCATGTCGAGAGACCTTATTTCATATAGTACAAACAGGACAGGTGCACAAGAAACACCCACTGTGGACTGTCAGTCAGTTTCCTAGTGCCGGTTTGAGGTTCCTGCAGTATTCACTGTAAAACCGAGTTGGAGCTAGTGCCTCAACATATATATGTATATAGTGTAGTTTCCGAATGAAAGGAAACTTTAAGTTCCCAACAAGTTATGTGAAGGACGGCTTCCACACACAATTATCTCTCACAACTGAGCATGTGGAGAGATGTTCTTTCACCGAGAACAAAGGGAAAGGTTTGCAGGTGAAACACTTTCTCTGGTTTCTCAGTTTCCTAGTGCCTGTTTCAAGTTCCTGCAGTTTTCACTGAAAACAGAGTTGAAGCTATTACCTCCACAAATATAAATATATGTAGTGTAATTTCTAACTGTAAAGAACCTTTGTCTTCCCAACAACTTAGGTAAAGTGCGCATTTCACACATACTTATCTCACAGAACTGAGCATTTTGAGATACTTTCGTTCATCTAGCACGAAGGGAACGTGTTATAGGAGAAACACTTTGCTTTCTAAGTTTTTTCATTCTGTCAGTTTGAAATTCCTGCAGTTTTCACTGTAAAACCGAGTTGGAACTACTACCTCCCCATATATGTGTAAGTAGTGTAGTTTTCAAATGAAAAGAAACATTGTGTTGCCAACGAGTTATGTGAAGGGCGGCTTTCACATGCACTTATCTCTACGAAAAGACCATGTGGAGAGACATTCGTTCATCTAGCACAAAGGGAACCATTTACAGAAGAAATAATTACTCTGGTATCTCAGTCTGTTTCATATTGCCGGTTTAAAATCCCTGCAGTTTTCACTTTAAAACTGAGTTGGGGGTAGTACTTCCTCATATATATGTGTATAGTGTATTTAGCAACTGAAAAGAAACTTTGTGTTCCCAACAAGATAGATGAAGGACTGCTTTCACACACAGTTATCTTTCAGAACTGAGCATGTGGAGAGACGTTTGCTCATGTAGTAGAAATGGAACTGTTTTCAGGATAAACACTTACTCTGTTTTCTCAGTCTGTTTCCTACTGCCGGTTTGATGTTCCTGCAGTTTTCACTGTAAACCCGTGTTGGAGCTAATACAACATATTTATGTATATAATGTAGTTTCTTACTGAAATAAACTTTATGTTCCCAACAAGATAGTTGAAGGACGGCTTTCACCCACAATTATCTCTCAGAACTGAGTATGTTGAGAGACTTTCTTTCATGTAGCACAATGCGAACTGTTTGCAGGAGAAGGAAATACTCTGGTTTCTCAGGCTGTTTCCTAGTGCCGGTTTGAATTTCCTGCAGTTTTCACTGTAAAACAGAGATCTAGCTAGTACCTCCCCATATATATGTATGGATTGGAATTTGCAACTGAAAAGAATCTGTGTGTTCCCACCAAGATAGGTGAAGTTCGGCTTTCACACACACTTAACTCTTACAAGTGAGCATGTGTAGAAACGTTCGTTCATCTAGCACAGAGGGAACGGTTTGATTGAGAAACACTTACTCTGGTTACTCAGTCTGTTTCCTATTTCCGGTTTGAACTTTAAATTTTTCACTGTAATACCGTGTTGGAGGTAGAAACATCCCATATATAGCTATGGAGTGTAATTTCCAACTGAAATGGAGCTGTATGTTCCCTAAAGTCTAAGTGAAGGACGGCTTTCACCAAATTTACCTTTCGAAACTGAGCTTGTGGAGTGACGTTCGATAATTTAGCTGAAATGGAAGTGGTTGCCATAGAAACACTTACTCTGCTTTCTCAGTATGTTTCCTAGTGCTGGTTTGAAATTAATGCAGTTTTCACCTTAAAACCCTGTTGGATCTTGTACCTCCGCACATATATATATTTTGTTTTTTCCAACTGAAAAGAAACTTTTTTTTTCCATCCAACTATGTGAATGTCGTCTTTCACACATACTTATCTCTTAGAACTGATCATGTGGCGAGACGTTCGTTCATCTAGCTCAAAGGAAATGGGTTGCTGTAAAATCCCTTACTGTGGTTTCTCAGTATTTTTCCTAGTGCCGTTTTGAAGTTCATGCAGTTTTCAGTGTAAAACCGAGTTGGAGCTTGCACCTCCCCACATATATCTCTGTCGTGTAGCTTCCAAATTAAAGAAAAATTATGTTCCCAACAAGCTAGATGATGGACGGCGACACACACAATTATACCTGAGAACTGAGCATTTGTAGAGATGTTCTTTCATGTAGCACAAACGGAATTGGATGCTGTAGGATCACTTACTCTGTTTTCTCATTCTGTTTCCAAATTCCGTTTCTTAATTCATGCAATTTTCACTGTAAACCCGAGTTCGAGTTAGTAACGATAAATATATGTTTATGTAGTGTAGAATCCAACTGAAAAGAAATTTGTGTTCCTAACGAGCTAAGTGAATATCGGCTTTCACACACACTTATATCTCAGACCATAGCATGTGGAGAGACATTCGTTCATCTAGCTGAAATGAAGTGAGATTCAGTAGAATCACTTTCACTGGTTTCAGTATGTTTCCTAGTGCCTGTTGGAAGTTCATGCAGTTTTTACTGTAAAACAGATTTCCAGCTAGAACTTCCTCATATATATGTATGTAGTGTATTTTCCCACTGAAAAGAAGCTGTGTTCCCAACAAGCTACGTGATTGACTTTTTTCACACACACTTAAATCTCAGAATTGATCATGTGGAAAGACGTTCGTTCATCTAGCTTAAGGGAAGTGGGTTGCAGTTAAAACACTTACTCTGGATTCTCAGTATGTTTCCTCTGCCGATTTTAAGTTCCTGCAGTTTTCACTGTAATTCCCAGTTGGAACTTGTTCCTCCCCATATGTATGTATGTAGTGTTGTTTCCCACTTAAATGAAACTGTGTTTTCCCAATAAGGTAGGTGACTGACGGCTTTCACACACACTTAACTCTCAGAATTGAGCATGTGGGGAGACGTTCGTTCATCTAGCATAAATGGAATTTGAAAGTGATGATCATGACCTGTGCTTGTAAAAAAAACAATTAAGGGAGCATTAATTTAGAGCCTTTATAGTTATGGCCATGAGACATTACAGAATTTCGTTTTCAGCAGTTGATTTCTTTTTTTTTAAACCTCAGAAAACTTAAGTCTTTCCTGTAACTGGATATAGATATTGAATATCTTAAAATCTTTAGTGACCGCTTCAAAGTAGACTTGTTACTTTGCTTTTGGTCTTTAACCTAAAGGAATATCCAGAAGTCCAGTGGCAGTTCGTAAGCAAGGGCATTATCCTTGCCTTTTCATTTTTTATGTGGAATAGGTATAACTGTATACTAGGGTACAGTGTTTATCTCAAGAGCTGCTTGGATATGTATATGTAAGTTATATTTTGAAAAATTATAATATTATGAAAATCAATTAACCTTGGAGATATATTGCATATATTTTATTCTTTAATAATATAGATTTAGATAGCCCCATTTTATGTAACACTTATGAAAATAAGTTGGCTTTATATAACTCCTTTTTCGATAAATCATTTAAAAATTGTGTATTTTTTATCATTTGCTTCTTAAAAATAAGATATTAATTGCACAATATGTATTTTCCTTCAAGTTCATACTTTTTCTCTATACTATCTTGAGTTGCTTAGATAATTTTTCCCATAGTATTATTTATTTTAAACACTCAGTATGTGCTTATGTCTGTTGCTTTATTAGAGAGCAAGAATTCTTTATTATTTTTAATAAAATATACTTTCAGGAAACTATACTGGGATTCTTTCATTCACAGTGTTGAGCAATGATACCTGTTCTGTTATATCAATTGTCTAAGCCTCTCAACTTCCAAAAGATTACATGGACAAAGTATAAAACGTCATAAATGATCGACTAAAAAAGTTTATTGTGTTCCTTGATTAAAAGTACAAGTATGGGTCAGTCTTAAATTCGGAAGTAAACGTCTTATAAATTACATGAGTCTTCTCCAAAATTCTTTAATTTGGGCTTTAAACCCTCCAGTAAAAAACTGGTTTGAAGAAGAAGGAAGTCGAGAATAGATTCAATCCAAATTCTATGGGAATAAACAAAGCTAAATGTTTCAGTCATCTTTTGAAGCAGAATAGATATGTTTTCTGCACCATATGATTTTAATAGTACTCATCTTAACATACGGTTTTGACACCATGAGACCACAAGCCAACAAACAAGATCTCAGGCAAAGCAAGAAAAACAACTGAGGGGATTTTCTGCTGCAAAATTTCCCCTAACTAAAACTGTAATTGAGAACAAATCTGACGCCATATTGGATCTGTTCCTTCAGTTTGAAGCCCTGTGACCTGTTTTCCAGGCTTAATCTTGCTGGCTCTGAACCTTTTGTAAAACAACGTTTCCTTTAGCCTAAAACCTACAGGAAAGCCTATTCTCGGGGCTCTGACCTTTAAGGATGTTAGCACTTCTGCACTTACGCAGAGATGGCAAGTTGCAAAATAGAGAATAACCTTTGTTTTGTTGCAGGCTTACAGGGACACAATAGCCTGAGCCACATGGATGGCTGCAAGAACAAAGAATGCCGGCAGCAAGAAGTTTGCACAACCAACCACACCCCTTCCCCTTTTTAGTTCAAAAGGAGCCTTAATTCTGACTTGGGAAAGATGATTCTCCAGGATATTAGTCCCCCATCTTCTTGGTCTGCCAGTTTTCTGAATAAAGTTACTATTCCTTGCCCCAAAACCTTGTCTCCTGATTTATTTATTTATCACTGTTGTGCAGTGAGCAGAACAAGTTTGGCCTCGGTAACAGAACCAGCTTTGTTATTCCCTCTGATGTGAAATCTCTCTGGGTGTACAAGTGCTTGCCTGGTGGTGGTGGTTGTAGTGGTGGTGGTTGTAGTGGTGGTGGTAGGCAAAAACATTTCACTTCTCCTGATTTCAATAGGCTAAAATTTCCTGCTATTTAAGTCAACTCTAGACTTTTACAGAATCACCTGCTGATGTGCTTCTGGAAGCTACAATAATTCCAAAAATGAAAATAATTCGATTGTCTCCAGAAAAGATAATTTTCCTCAAAATTGAGCAGCTCTGAAACACACTTCAGGAGTACAGATAGATGCAGTGTTCTTCATTTCCCATGCTCTTCCGACACAATTTTCCACTTATATCAAAGTAAATTAAAATCGGTCTTCAATAGCAGATGCTCTGGCATGATACAACAATGTCAATTCCACTTATTTATTGAGCCAGAGCAGCTTTAGAATAAATGACTTTATACCAAACTCCTGCTTGATATCCTGTCTTCTCCCTGGTGGCTAATTCATTCTTCTTACTTCCTAAAAGTTCTCCTGTTATGGGAAGTTAGCCTTTACTGTGCACATTCAATTGGGAAGGCACAAATTAAATATGTGAGGGGATGACATACATATTTAATTCTTACTTATACATATATACAAACACATAGGACCTGTGTCTTGGAAGATGTCAATTCCTAATGTGGGCAAGAGGATGGTCTATAGTTAAATCAATGATCTAAAAGCAGTTTTCTAGGATATAATAAAGCAATGCTTGAGTTATAAGACAGAACAACTCCTGGATATGAATCAGTGGCACCATTCAGTGGGTGCACATGTGTGCACTCACACGCCCATGCACACGGAGCAGCCTTGGAGACACTCCATCTGTGCTGATGGAGCCAAATCATGCTGGGGAGATGAGGAAAAAGTGCCTAATACAATCAAACCAGGACATCTGAGTAATGGGTAATAGGAGTCAATTGAATATTCTGGTTAGCTGAAGGTCAAACAAAAACACTTTTAGTTTCAAACGTCATTGTTAAAAACTTTCTTAAAGCACAGGAGCCTGTTTTCCTGCCTTGCTTAGTGTCACATGGCATATTAAACATGACAGATTCGTAGTTCTCTGACTGTGGAACGGGAAAGGCCTTGCTGTCATATTTCTGAACATTAGTCTATGTTTTGCAGCACAGTGGATACTGAAAATGGGGCAATTTGAGTGAATGGGAATGGACATAACCTAGCAGCCATTGACTGTGATTTGCCAACTTTCTCCAAAAAGTAGGGGTAGCAAGCAAATCAGATAAATTGAGGGATCCTGGGGTGGGGAGTCGGGTGGGCTGACAGCTGGGTGGTCCCAGGTAGCTTGTTTTACTGTGTAAAATTGTGACTATGATCCAGACAGTAAAACATTGTCAAATTCCTGTGCCTGTAGCTTTGATACCTGGCCGAGTCTGTGAGCCAAATTTATCGATGGTGCATAATGAAGATAACTAACATTTCCTGAGGACCAGGTTATGTGACTTCCATGCATTGACTCACTGAATTCCCTAAGCACCCTTTGTGGTACATAACAGTCTTAAAATATGCAGCAGGGAATTATTCTGTTTGCAGATGATAAAATGAAACTCTGAACTGTTGAAGCCTGGCCCGAAATAATGCAGATGGGAAGACGCCGTGCTGGGAGCTCAGCTCGGGCCAGGCTACAGAACCAAGTCCCCTCACCCAGGAACCTGGCCCACAGCCACTGCCAGGCCCTGTTCTATTTATATGAGTGCTCATGTGAAAATGCCAGGTACTCAGGGTCAATGCGACTTGATTAAGAAATTCAAACTGGGATAGCCTTTTGTTGGGGACTGTAACTTGGGAGTGAAACTGGCAGTGAAGTAAGGGAGGAAACAGCCCTGGTTGTAAGAATATTTCTAGGGAAGAAGGTTCCCTGATGGGCTGGCATGGGAATCGCTGTGGTTGTGAGCCCCCTGTTGCCCTGTGGGGTTGTGGGCAGGGAAGGAGAGAGGCTGTTCAGACTAGTTATAGTCAATAGAGTTTGTAAACAGCTGAGTTCTGTTCCCTCACAGCTCAGACACATGCAGAACATGAGGATGCTTAGCTAATGACCAACAGTGGGTAGCAAAGGCCAAGAGTGGGGTGGGGAGGAGAGATGGGGCCACCTTATGGAAGAAACTCTGCCCCAGGGGACAGGAAGGTAATGAACGATTGGGGAGGCACAAAGGGTTTCTATGGCCTCATCAGGTAGTTCCTACTTTAAACTGATAGTCTGGAATATATGGTCAAATGCGGTGGAATGACTGCTCTTATTTTAGGTTCTACAAACAATTAAACGGATAGATTTCTATCTCCATTATACAAGCACTGCTGGGTGACTTTTAGAGTCATGTGAGGATCAAAAGAGTGAGTACTTATTAATGCTATTACCATGCTTCTACTGAATTAACACTTCAGCAAGAGTATAACGGCCACGCTCCTTAACAACTGCCTCTGTAAGGGTCTTGTAAGTCACAAATAATAATTATAAAGAAAATATATTAAAAATAATAACAATTACAGTTACAACAACTATGTTGTTTATAACGATGTTAGTGTTAGCATCTCCCTCTCATATTAAACAGTACCCAACACTGGACTCCGTAGGAAGCAACGCCAATGCATTTTTCGACTTTTCTAAGTCTTCACCCAATGAAGCCTTTTTATTCACATTGGTCCACCACAGCCAGAATTGCTGTTCCTTGCATGGTTGGCTGCCATGCTGAGATGTTCTGGGCTTTTTCTGGCACCATACGTCTATACTGGGTAGTCAAGGTTCCACGTACCCACTCTGATTTCCAATATATTGTTCTCCAGAGCCAACAGAGGGGCCACTGGAAAGAGGCCACATATACTGTGGTGAACCCAAACTGAATACCTGTTGAAGGAATGGACACACAACATGGAGTGGTGGAAGGATGGAAGGACAACATAACTTCTTTTACTCCTGTAAAGAGAGAGGGGGTAATGGTGAACTAAATCCCAAAGAGAAAAGACATTCATGGTAATAATAATGTTCAACAGTGAAAGAATCCAAACAAAAGGCAAATATAAAATCTCTGGGAAGAAGACTCATTACAACCTGTTTCTTTCACATATATACCCTTAGTAGGAATAACATACTTAAAAATCTTCAACCAACCATAGTTATTTGCTCATAATAAACTTGGGAATCTTGAAGCATATTATTCACTCTCAGTGTTGAAATAATACAATCTTGGAAGATGATTTTTATTTGAGGATTAAAAAAAGAATATTGTGGATGTATCTAACAATTTAAATAGAAATAAGAAATGTACCTTTGGGAAAGGTATGCATAGAGAACGTTGGAAGAAATACACTGAATATAGGCAAGTGAGCAAGCTCCCTTGAGTCTGGGAAGGTGAGTGCAGCACATTCAGAGGGTCTATGAAGTTATTACAAGTCACAGAAAGGTATGCAATTAAAGTGTCTTCCTAAGCAAAATATTCTTCTTCAGGAATTTTTATCTTGATATTTCTATGGTCTGTGAGGTCACAGGAAGTCAAAGTTATGGTGGTGGCTTAGAAGTTCTTTTCTCTCTGTGTGTAATTTACAGGGCAATGCTACAGATGGGGCAGCAGAGATCTGTGGTAAGCTGTTCCATAGGGTGGTGGAGCAGTTAGAAATGATAAGGTCAGAGATCTAAAAGACTTTTAGACCCTCCCCTCCTAACTGGCAGACCTTTAAAGCAAACTAGCACAGGTATGTAACTAAGAGAGTGGATGAGAAACAAATTTATAGTCCCTTTAGTGTTACTGCTCAGTCAAGGGGTAGGGACCACTCTGGCCAGGAACGGCAAGACCGTGGATGTTGTGGATGGGTAGGAGAAGCTGACATTTGCTTCTGACCTGAGAGGCAGGGTTGTGTTGCAGAAAAGCCGATAGTGCTGGAAAGATGCAGCAGGTCCACAGCCCAAAAGGAGCTGTCATATTCAGGGAGGTCAGAGAGCAAGAACCAGAGTTAGTGACGCCACAGGGTCAGTAGTGTGGCAGCTGTGATGTCAGTATCTGCGTCCCATAACCCACCTAACCCTACATGAGCTCATCTGCCTAAGGGGGCAGGTAAGTAGCAAAAATGTGTGGAGTGGGTGCAGCCACTGGCAAATTGGCAAGTGGGCATCCTAAGGAAACGCAATGCTCACCGTCACCATATTGGAAATAGGGCCTCATGGTGTCAGATCTCCTTCTTATTCAAGAGAAACCAGAAATTAAGAGTTTATTAGCAATCAACCCAGATCAAAACCCAGAAAAGATATCATTTTATAATGACAAAAAGGCACAGATTATTCAGAAATAAATTAATGAAAATATTAAGAAGATTCTGATAAATGATTTAAAAAAAGAAAAAAATGAACAGTAGAATGCACCACCCTCTTCAGTGGGCAGACTCAAATTTGGGGGACATAGATCATTTTTTCTCCAAAATAAATTTAGTATCTGAATGCAAATTTAGTTAATAATCCCAAATGGATTTAAGAAAAAAATCTGAAAGGTGATCCTAAATGTATTCCAGAAATATACCCATATATACAAATAAAATAATGAGGAGGGATGTTTGAATTTGTAGTATTAGAGACATTCTGGAAAAGGATAAAACAGGACCAACTCTAGGAGGTATTAATCTATGTTCATGGAAACATTATAGAAATAGTGCACTGAGAGTATGAATGAAATAGATTACATTTCAAGAATAGACGTGGATATTTGTGAGATTTTAGTAATATTATAAAACTGACACTTCAAATCAGTGGATTCAAGTACTGCAGTAATTAGCTAAATCATTGGAAGACCTGGTACAGTGTCCTCATTTATGACATTAAAATAAATTCCAGATAATTTTTTAATTAAAAAATAAAACACCAGAAATAACCCAACATGATTTAATCTGTTCAGATTTTCAAGCGAGAAGAACTTTCTAAAAAGCTTTTGGAACAAAGACCAAAAAGAGCAAAGGCCCAGCAACTCAGCAAGGCCAGAAACGCCCACTGTAAAACAAAACTAACCCTCGCCCAACCCTCTCTCACGGTCCTGTGTTGCTCTCTGATACTTTCTACACTTTCTTCTTCCCTTTAAAGTCCAGTTTCTTGGAGAAGTACCTGCGCTGAAGACTTCTCCAGGGCTCAGAGCCCTGCATCCCCCACGGCCCTCATCGCAGCACTGAGACAGGAGTTGCACTGCCGGTGGCTGCGTGTTTCAAACTAGTCGGCACTTTCAGCTCCTATTTATTTGATTACCAGTTAGCTTTAGCCGTGGACAAATATTTTCCTCTCAGTGGAATATTTTCCCCCCTTAATTTTTGTTTTACTTAAATAAATTTAAAAAGCCCAGACAGAAAATTGTGTGTGCACATATGCACACACACAGATACACACAGATCTGTTTTTTAAAGTCTACCTAAGTATAGTCCTCCTCTGCCTTTTCCCCAGTCTTGGCAATTAAAGCTGGGTTTTAGCTCTTGCTTTTTTGCCCCACACACACACCCTTTCTCACTATGCTCCTTTTAGTCAGTGTTCAAATCCCTCTGAAGCCAGGTTACAGCCTTCTCTGTGTTGCCTCAACTAGTTTCTCCCAACTGCTCTGATATTATTCTTTCTCTTGCTGGATTTCTCTTCTCCCATGTGCCATGTACATGGCCCTTTTCCCCAGGGCCTCGTCCTCAATCCTTCACTTGGCAGGAATGAATCGCCCCCACGGCCTCACCCGCAGCTCCTCTGAGCTCCTGACTGTTGAAGCCAGCTTAACAACGGGCATCACTCCTCAGATGTCCCATAGACACTTTGCAATCAAAATGCCACACACAGAACCATCTCCTCGAAAGCATCTCCTCCTCTTACACTCCCACTGCAGATCCACTCTCCAGATGGGTCACTGGAAAGTCACCTCAGCAGCTCTGCGGCCCGCCGCCGCGGCCCTGCAGTCCCCTCTGCAGCAGTTACCACTTCTGCCGCCCACGTCTCTCTCCCTCTGCCCAGGGCCTCTCTGCAGGCATGTGCCACTTGTCTGGATTACCTGGAGTGGCCCCCGAAATATCCTTTCCCACCAAAATATGGGCCTCCCCCCAAAAATATTATTTTCCATTCTGCTGCCAGTATAACCAGATCTTCTTTAACATAATCATTATGCAATTCTCTTGCTTACTTATATTCCAATATAGCGCTGTTTCTTTAAGGATACATTCAAGTCTAAGCACACAAGACCCATCATGACAGAGGCCTTGTGCACCTGATATTCCCACCTGTGGATACTTTGTTCTAACCCTACTTGTTGTTCTTCAGTCTGGCCAAGCCGCTTCATGCCGTGTACTCTTATATGTCTCTACCTCTCTGCATGAAGTGTCCACTCCCTCTACCACACATTAGAGAGCTAACTTCCTTTCACCTTTCAAAATTCAGTTCAAATATTTCCAGCTCTATGAAGTCCAATGTGTGTTCACCTGCTTAGCAATCCATCAACTACTCGCCAAGTCTCGCCTGCCCTGCAGAGTGCAGACACCATGTCTTACCTGTCTTGGTCTCCCCAGCAGTTGATACAGTGTTTGGCATAGCAGGTGCTCAGTGTTTGTTGGATAGATAAACGAATGAATCAGTAAAGAGATGAGAGGTCTACAATCCCCCCCAGTTACTCAGCTGCCATTTTGGAAAGTTCATTCTGCGGAGTTAAGGAAATGTCAGTGCAGGTGGTGAGCAGACAGAACAGAGGTGAGGGCGTGGGGGAGAAAGGCGGTCCTGGAGAGCGCAGGAGAGGCGTGGGTGGGAGAGCACTGGAGAGAGAGGGAATGGAGGGGGCGGGTGCAAGGAGATGTTGAAGAACAACTGATATTAAATGCAGTAAATTAAATAGAGAACATAATAAATAAAGGGAAGATCAAGTTAAAACAGCAAGGATGGAAAAGGCAGTACCAGAGACGAAGAGCTCTCACTTCATCACTCACTGCATTTCACTTACGGCACCCGCCCTCTGGGAAGGCAGTGCCAAGTTCTTGAGAGACTGGTGTTTGTGCTGTGGGTGCTCTAAGTACAAAACTGTATCTTATGGCTTCCAGATTTTAAGACTGATAGATTATTTCTCTTATGTCCCGTGTCTGAGTTCTCAAACAGCAGGATCTTTTGCTTCTGGGGGTGAGCTATTGTGGTTAATAACTCAGGGTTACTCTAATAATCTAAAAGGACAGTGGGAAAATCACTAAAACAAATAAAAGAGAAATTTCACTCAGAAAAAAACATATGCCCTATAGAACCTTGTGGGGGCCTTGGGGGTAATGTTACCGCCAACTCATCTAACAGTTGTATGTGAGTGTGTTGAAACTCCATGCTCAAGTCACTTAAACACGTATGACAAACAGGGTCCAGGCTGTGGTGCTCCAGACATGCACGGGAAGATGAAAAGCCTGACTACTGCCTCCGACAGGATCAGTCCAGCCGGGGAGCGCAATGGACACGGACACGATCACGCACCATCAAGGCAAGAATCAACTGCAATTCATGTTTAGAGAGGAGAGCAGAAAATCTCTAAAAAGTGGAGGGTTTCCTGCCAAGGCTTGGCAAGATTCCTTCCAGGCAGAAAAGCAGAGAAAGATACTTCTGGCGAAGGAGACTAGGGATGGTGGCTGGGTGTGAGGCCTAAAGAAGCAAGGGTGGAGGGCTCCAGGGTCATCTGTCAGAAGCTGTTCCCCTTCAGCAGCTAAGAGGCATAACTAAAAAGGCAGGTGGGGTGTCATTAATGATCATGGGGAAAACTGGGAGGAGGAAACTAAGGTCAGGAGATCACCATCAAAGGCACTTTATTTGAGAGGAACAAAAATAATTCAAAAAGCACTTGGAAATTCTATCTCCCATGAATGAAAAGAACACAAAATAAGTTTCACTCCAGCGTTGAATATAGAATAACAGACTGCCTACTCTCAGAAATGGATTGAATTTTCTAATTCGTTAGGGATTATTTAGAGAATAGGAAAACGAATAAATCTGAACAATCTCTCTAGAATAGCTGTTACTCCATCCTGTTATGTAGGGTAGAGTTAGGCTGAATTATTTAATTAGTATTTTAATGAGACTATAAAGTTCTAAAAGTCCTATCCATTTCTCCCAAAAGCGTACAAGTTTTCCTTTCAATGACCTTTATTTGACTTAACTAGAACAATAACTATTTTCCAAGGCATTTTTCGTGTGTGTTAAAATACCAAATGATATGCTGCCCTCAGAATGTTGTTGTTATTATTAATGCTGATACTAGCCCCAATAAGAAATATTTACAATTACAACTCATTTTGGAATAACAGGTCATTGGCTTAAAGTCCTTTTGAAAATAAGCAGAAAAAACGAACATAATTTCTACACCAGGGAGAGGAGCTGCACCCTTAATCGAACCTGGTCACTAAGCACAACAAAACAAAGATGAAACTCAAATCAGACACCAGGCCACAAAACATAGCTGACTGAAGATGCCACAAAATGACCTTTCATTCACCGAGGGAATCAGATGCGTTTCTATGTATATTATATATTTTAAAAGCAATTATTATATATATAGCATGTAATTTAGGAAAAAGAAAACTACCTCTTTCTGTAGACTTATAAACAGGAAGCCCAATGGGGTGTCTTGCAGACATGAACCCGCATGCATAAATGCAAAGCCTATTGACCAAAATACTTTCCTGTCTCCTAAGCTTAAAAAAAAAAAAGTAATTCAAGGCAGTGGTGAGCTGAAAGGGCTCAGATACAAAACGTGCACATCATCAGCCTTCTAGTAGATAAAAGTGCGCCATGCATAATAGAAAAGATGAAGTTTCCTATGGAAATATATTTTGAGATGCAACAATTTAAAGGCAAACGAGAGCTCAAAACCAAGTTCAAACAAAGAGAAACAAAGGCCAAGCAAATGTACAGAAATGGACAAAGACATTGGAGAAGGAGGGGATCTGTGTTCTACCAATACTCCAAATCAGCAAATTCATCCTGAATTCAAGCCAGTGATGTGCCATGAGGTCACTCAAGGAACCAGGCAGAAACCATCTGCCAGAAGAAATAGAAAAAATGTCAAAGGCAGGTGTGAGGTGTGGAAGGGTTGACCCTGTGACCCTTGCTGCCATGAGGCAGGATGCTCTTGCGGGCTTTCTGCACAGGCTGGAGGGCTCACATGACTCTGTTTAGAAGGATATCAGCCAACAGCTGTGCCACACGGGCTGCAGCCCGAGCTGAGTCACATCTAGTAACGGTTCTGAGTTCATCCTTAGACGACATGACCAGAAGGATCTGAGAATCAATGATGGAGACTTACCTGAATGAGTATTCCATTTCATTCTTTGGCAGTAAACCTTCAGCTTTGTACAACATAAATATTGACAAAGATATACACAGGCAACCTATTTGAAAGCCTAACTGCATAATTGCATCTAATTGAGAAAAGCGGGCTCCGTTTCGGTATGCTAGGTCTTTGTTTGGCTCGGTAACCGATGCTTCTGAGACCCAAAGCATATTCTAGTATAACCGACAGCACAGAAATCTCCACTGATGACTTACTCATTTCAGGGTATTCATAAAATAACCCCAGTTTGCCCGTGGGATACAGATTGTTGTCCCATTCCCATCGTGGGGTGGTATGTTCTGCTCCCGAAACTGTGGCATCATTAGATTCATGAACCAGCTGCCAAACAGATCAAATTATAAGGCAAGATATTATCAGACCAAGGTCATAAAAGTATTACTGACATTTCAAGCTGAACACATCATCTTCCCAAGAATTTAATTTCTTGTTTTCAGGATAAATTTCTTTTTATTGCTGCCTCCCTACCCTCAAATATTGTGAAAACTAGCCCTGAATACGTACCTTGGGTTTACCAAAATTGTAACGACTACTACTACTTTATCTCCTACCTCCTTTTCAGGTAGGCACTTTAGCTTTTAGAAGATACCTACCCTCATTTGTTTTTTCCCCCATTTCTCTGCTATTATCCACCATGGCCTTTCCAGTCTGTTAATTGTCAGACAAAATAAGTAAAAGAAAGAAATACAGGGTCTGTGAGCTGGTGATAAGTGCTGCAGAGGAAAATAAAGGAGGGCGAGGAATGTGTGGTAGGGAGGAGTGTGGATGGGGCAAGTGACCTTTGAATAAGGCAAAGACGGAGGCAAAGGGGTGGGCAGAGGGAACAGTGATCACAGGCCTTGAGGTCCCTCACGCTGGACAGACAGCATGGAGGCTGGTGTGGGCCAGAGTGAATAGGAAATAAGTGGTGGTTTTGGGGGGTGGAGCCTTAGAGGCTGCTGTGAGGATGTGGGCATTTTTCCCTCTGAAGGAATTGTGGAGCCATGGAGGATCACTGAGCAGAAAATTGATAGTCAAACGTTGGATCGAACAGGTCCAAGACCCTAATTTAAGCTGAACAAATCAAGGGCCAAAGAAGTGACATGCCACCTCAAATTCAGTGCAGAGCTTGAAATAAACAGCCTCAACTTGCAGCCCAGTGCTCTGTCCCCTTCTGGATGTTGTCTCACAGAGCTGTCTATAAGGTTATATTATTTCCTCACTCAGAGGCTTGTGGGACAACTGAATTCTTCCCCCTTTTTCAAATGGCAATTTGTCCTGAAAGGAATTCGGAGTTGGCAGTGAAACAAGGCATGGACCTGTAGCCTACAGAGCTGTTGTCCCTGAAAGCAACAGCTGGCGCGTGGTTTACTCGTGGAGTTCAGCAGAAGAGACAGAGCAACAACAGACAACTTAGCATCTGGCGGAGCTTCGGCTGACTGCACTGCACGTTTGGATGGATTTCAAATTTGGACAGTGAGGCGGCTTCACACGAAAGGCAGGTGTATACATCATACATGCCCACACGTCTGTATGCACACACACGTGTACACACACAGAGTATATGATGTGACTTGTAAAGAGCTGCCCCTGCTAGGTTTCCCACTGCCTCTGATCTCAGCGTTAACCTTTCCCTGGCCATGCTCCCAGGGTTGCTACGAGATTTCTTTGCAATGGAACATGCCCTTCGCTTCACAAACTTTCGCCAATTCTTTCAATGACATTAGGGGAAGAGCAGGGAGCTCTGTGAGGGGGTGGGGATATGGACTCGAGATACCCCTGAATCTGAATCCACACTTCATGGCTTATTTGTTATTTAACTTTATTTACATTCAAAATGCAATTGTTGCAGATCTCAGAAGTTGATTTACACTCACTGCTGTGGCAGAATGTTGCGGTCAGTAGACCCACCACTGGATCCTCTTATTCAACACGTCCTTCCAATAATTCAGATATTACTGTATCACAAATGCCCATTTCTATATTTTGATACCTGCTTTTCAGTATAATTATCTTCCTTCTTTACTCTCTAAATCTTATGATTTTTAAACATTTTTCTGAGAAGTGTTCCACAGGCACTTTACATATGATAAGATGATAAAGAGATCCTGGAGTTCAAAACCACATTTAAATCCTGAGATAAACTCAACTGTGCCGTATACATGGATAGGTTTAGTCTGCTTCCTTTGTTACTTTGTTTAGTAATTTTTGTTTCAAACAAGATCCTACTGTATAGCACAGGGAACTACATTCAATAACTTTTAATAGCCTATAGTGGAAAAGTATATGACAAGGAATATATATATATATATATGTATGTATATGTGAATCACTATGCTGTATACCAAGAATTAACACAATATTGTACACCAACTATACTTTTAACAAAAAATGTTGAAATAAAATTGGGAGGTGAAACTTCGACTGCCCAGGCTGCTGTCAAGATGAAACGATTCAAAGCAGGCCAGGTATTAGCAAACCCCCTAACACATCAAAACCCCATATGGGATCTTCTTTTTGAGCAGCACAGGCTAACCAGCTGTGGTCACCTGTAAATAAGGTTGAAGTCACTTAGACCCTTGGCTTGGGAACGCCGTGGCCACCGGGGTGGGGGTCACTGCAGCACCTACGAGAATGACGGGGACAGCCTGCTCCTGACGCCGCTCCCCAGGCCGCAGCCCGGAGCACTGCAGTCAGGTCTGAGGTCCGGCCGGGAGCGCACAGCTCCACAGCCACTCGGAGCCCTGCGGTGCAGGTGGAGCTGGGAACGCGCTCGTCCATCACCCTTCCAGGCACCCAGACTCGGGAGTCCCCTGGGGGAATTTTTCTCTGCCTCATAATTCCTGTCTCAGCCTCTTGTGGAATGCGGTCCATGCCCAACGGAAGCAGGGCTTTAACCCTCCGGGACCCAAATCCATCACGGCTTGGATCCAGGATGTAACATCCATGTTAACTCACCTGGTGCTCCCTTCTTGTGCTGAACTGCCCTCCCCCGTCGATGACATTAGGTCGTATTAGAAGTCCCGACTTGCTTGTCCTTAGCTAAGACTCTGAGCCTCTTGCTCAGTCTTCCTGACTGGAACCACTCTTCTGTGGCAGAAAAGCTTGGGCTGTCGGCAACCCATCATTGTCCTCGGTCTTTTGGGTTTTCTGTTGGTTTATGGTTCTCATGCAGGGATACCAATTTGCACATGAGAATCACCTGTAGACATTTTAAAAAATACAGACACTGGATCCTCCCCACTGTCCAGCCAAGGCTGGAAGCTTTCTCCCTCTAGCAGGGGTTACACAATAATTTGCTTGGGAATTGACCACACATATTGGCAAAATCATGGTAAATTGCCCTTTACTCAGTGCTTCCCACGTGGCATTTTCTACTTCATGTTGTCTTTGTACGTTCATTATCACATTTAATCCCTGAATTATAGATAATCACCATTTCTTTTGAGGACACTCCTACTTGCTAATCTTGAATACAAGTATCTTTGATTCTCTTAATCTATTTCATTCCTGAGTTTCCTGTTCCTGGATTTAAAGAGTGAATTATGGACACATGTATTTAAGATTCTCTTAATATATCTATCTGACTCATCCTCTAACCAAATCATATCTGGAGAAGAGAGATATTCTCTTTTAAATATTTGCATTTTCTTACTATATAGTAGTGCGTACACACGGTGGAAAATGTAGAAAGCATATAAAGTAAGAAAATTACAGCCATACATTATCTAAACACCAAAGGACAGTGCTATGTCATGTTGGGCATTTAACCATTTTTCTTAATATTTTATCATAAAATTTCCCTAGGGCAAGTTACTTAACCCTGGAATTGTACTAGACTTTTGTCAAGTACAGAATAACATTCCCAGAAATGACCCCAACATCAAAATAGTACGTGAGGCTGGGAAGGCCATAGGGCACTCAGCTTATTCTCTGAGTCCTATAAAGAATGCTGTTAATTCACTGATGTTACTCATTCGATGCCTGTGAGTCACTCACTCATTCAGCTGGCTCGGACTGAGACCTACTTTATACCAAGTGCCGATCCAAGTGCTGGGGAGACCCCAGAGAGAGCCTGGATCACGGCATCACTGTCCTTCTTCATTTGCTCCCAGAATCTTACTCAACAAACCCACATGGGATTGGGGGGTGGAGGCAGGTGAGATATGGTAAAATTCATTTCATTATGTTCCTTTAGACATATTTAAATAGCATGAAAATAGTCACTAACTTTGATAAGTTTTCTTTTCCCTTCCTATGTATTTTTGAGGATGGGTATAGTTTTGGGGCAGCAAGAGTAATTGATAGATCTTTAGTATGTTAGGATTTTATATGAAAAATTAAGAAGGAAACTGGCACCTTATACAAAGAGAAGAGGCAGTGAGGAAAACACAAGCCACCCTCGAACTTGGCTACCATTCAGAATTTCTGGTATTCAAAAAAGGGAAACATAATTCAAAATATTTTCCCTAAATATTTTAGCCCAGAGTAGAAATACATGTAGGCAAAGTTCAGCTCACTGGAACCTACAACAATGTGCTTACTTAAGCGAAGGTATAAACAGACCACAGATACTATAATGCATCCTTTACTTTAAACTAGTTCATGTGAGCAAGTTTCATTTCACATGAATTGCTCAGTACCAATTTAGGAAATATATCCTTCTTGATTGGTAAAAATAGCTCACTGATAACCAGATTCAACAAAATTTAGTGTTAAATAATTAACCTATTTCCTTCAGGAAATGCTTTTGAGTAATCTGAGTTAAGTATTTCCTCTATCTGATCTATTTCCTTTCACAGAGAAAAGTAGTATTATTTGCACATGAGCTACTTTTACTCCTCTGGAGAAATCTGACTGTGAGCTCAGTGTAAGAGTTGTCTACTGCACAGTAGGGAAAAAAAAGATTCATTTCACAGCAAAGATCAGAATCTTTTTTTTGAGGGGCATGGTGAGCTGGGGGACAAGGGAAATGCCTTTGTTTAGAGACAGACCACAGTAATCCATCCTGAAGCTGAAAGATGAAGACCTTGTGAAGAAATGTGGAAGGACACACTGACACACAAATGTGTTCACTCTGCAAAAACAGAAAGAAGGAAAGAAAAAATAATTTAACTGCCCTATAAAGAGAATGGACAGAAAATTGGTAATAAGGGAGAGTGAAGGAAAGTTAGGGAAGGGAGGAGAAACAGTGAAAGGTAACTTGGATGCGGTGGGCAGAATAGCAGGTTTCTGGAGCTTACAATGAAGGATGATAAGAAAAAAAGTAAAGTTTAAAAAAGTTACAAAGTTTAAAATAGTTTAAAAATTAAAAAATGAAGTTAAAAAAATAATTTTTTTATAGTGACATGGAAGATTGTAAAATGATGGAGGATTTTATTTCAAAATTCAAGTTGTTTGAGTTTCTCCTCCATGCTCCAAACAACAGTAAGATCTGCTTGTGTAATTGGTTTTGGGGGACACCACAGAGAGGGGTGAGCAATGCAGTTCGGTTGGCCAGGAGCAGAATGCTTTTGTGGAAGGCAAGACAGAAGAGAGATCAACAGTTTCATGAGGACAGAAACTCAAAGCCAGAAATTATCTTAAAAAGCTTATTGTGGTGGGCAGAAAAATGTTCCCCCCCCAATATGTCTATGTCCTTCTCCCCAGAACATAGGAAAAGTAAGATTCCCTGGCAAAGGGGGCCTATGGTTGCAGATGTGGTTAACGTTGCTAACCAGCCTACTCTAAGAGAGATGAGCTGGATTATATAGGTGGGCCCATTGTAATCACCAGGGTAGTTAAATGAGGAAGAGGGAGACAGAAGAGGGGAGAGAGGAGAGGAGATTTGACCACAGGATCAGAGTCAGAGGCACACAACCATGCTGACCTTGAAAGAAGGAAAAGAGGTCACAGGCCAAGAGACGTAGGTGGCCTCTGGAAGCCAGAAAAGTCACAGATACAGTTTCCCCTGAGGCCTTCAGAAACAGCCGTGCCAATATTTTGACTTCAGCAGGCTCCTGCGTTCAAGAACACTACAAGGTTAAATTTGTGTTGTTTAGTGGAGACTATTTCTTTTTTCTTCCTACTACCATGTCATTTGGGGATACTTGTTACAACAGAAAGTGAATACACTAAGCTCCTTGAAATGTTCAGAAATTGCAGATAACACTGGACTTTCCACTTTGATATGGGATTGGGCTTATGTGAAAATCCAAAGGACAGTGTGACCTTTGCTAACATCTGCTTTTCTCATTTTTAGGAAGAGAACAGTAAGTCAAAACCTCTGTAGTTATTATTTTAGACAAGTGTCTCTTAAAACATTATGTAACCCTTTGCCTTAGGACCCCAAGAGAGTCTCTGTTCTTAGAAGAACATGGATTCCGTGAGATAGGTTCTTACATCTGAGTCCCACATTGGTCTCTTATTGGCAATGAGAACTTGGGCAAATCATTTACCTTCTTTAAGCCACAGGATCTTCATTTGAAAAGGAAGATAAGAATAAGGATTTTTTGGGTGATTAAATTCTACTCACAAACACACGCACACACACATATATGTACAATATTTAATACAGTGACTAACACATACTAGGAACTCAACAAATTCCTGTTATGGATTTTTAAATGCATGTATAAAAGGAGGAGAAAGTTGCGGGAAGTTGTGGGAAAACTTAGTTCACGGCCCCAAAAAGGGCCATCTCTCAACGGGCTCTGATCAGTCAGTCCCCAGTGATGGGCTAATAAGCAGAAACTATAGCACTTGAGGATTTAATTTAAACATAAAAAGGGAGGAATTTAAACATAATTATTAAACAGGAGGTATGTTTACACTGTTGGCTGGATCATCTTATCTGGAGTGCTTTAATAAGCAGAGAGTCTCCCCTGTTTTAGAGATGGGCATGCAGGAAAATTACTTGGATGGGTGGGCCGTTCTCACCCCAAGATCACATGACTTAATACTCACGGAAGTAACACCTCTTGTATGTTATTCCAGATGGACTGTCCTCCCATGATTATTGTCAGCTGCATCATCAGTTCAAGGAGACAGCCACCTGGGTCACACTGGAATATTAGAAAGAAAATCTCATTTAAATTTTAGATAGCTCTAACATGAAATAAAGTCATTATTTTATGCCTAAAAAAATCTAAGGAACAGAGAGTAAAGACACTCTTCATTGGGCAACTAAGAGAAAACATGAAACAGGTTACACTGTCAGAACACAAAGCTGTATTCACACGTCTTCATTTCTGTATTTTCACAGCCAATACACCAGATCTCCAGGATAAGTCACAAATCTGCCCTTAAAGAATGTGATGTAGAAACACGAGGAGTAGTAGTTGACAAACTGGAAGAAGAACACCTTCATGGCTAGGTTGTTCTCATAGTCAGTCTGGTCCTTGGGATCTCTGCAGCTAGAATAAAAAAAGTTAAGTCTGTAAAACTGTGAACAGCCTTGAGACCCTAATCAAAGCCACGGACACATGAGTTAACACGCTAAGTATGTATATATATTTATATATATATATATATACACAATTCACACTTTTTTCCATATAAGCTGTTTTGAATTCCTTAACATAGCTACTATATTAATTCCAACTGTACACACTGTTGTAAGAGTTTCTCCCACTATGAATGCAATATCACACAAGGCAAAAAAAAAAAAAGTCACCCGTTCCTTAAAATTTATAAGCACAACAGTATCCAATGGCCAAGAACTGTCCTCTGTCAGGTGAAAGTTGAAAGAAAGCTACTTCTAAACATCCTGCTAAATGAAATTCTCTTGTCTCCCTGAACAGCAGGAAGGTAGGACTATTGAAGAAAACAAACAAAACACGGGGCAACTTGCTAGAAGCATTTGGGGAACATAAAACATCCTCCTAGTTCAAAATTTGAATTGGTCTTAGTGTTTTCAGAAGATGACCACTGAGCAGACAACTGGGAGAATGACCCAGCCACATGCAGTGTGTGGGAAGCAGTTAACTTGGGCCACTAAGCTGCTGGCTGGGATACAAGCCAGAGAGAAGAAACATTTGTTATAGAAGCCACAGCTGATGAGAATGGAGCTACACTAACAGGAACAGCATGGGGGGAAGACACATAACAGTGTGATTAATTTTCCTCTCCGTAACGCACAAGCAAATTTGCCACTGGAACCACGACCCTCTTCCACTTATTTGCAATAGAGAGACTATTTACTTTCAACAATAGGGTACATGATCTAATGTAATTGAAATTATTATTAAGCACTGACATATTTACACAGAGCTTGGACATTCTAAAACTTTCTTTATCCCTTTTACTAATGCAAAGCTGCAGCTAATTCACTTCTCATATAGGCTAGAGAAAATACGTTTACACTTGAAGTTTTCTAAAGACTGTAATGTACTGGAATTGAAGTGCCTAAAAGATAAAGTCTCTTTTTTGACCTGGTTCTAAAACTGGTGTAGAAATGACCTCAGCTGCAGAAGGAGCTTAACAGACTCAGTCATCTTGATTGCCACTTTCTCATATATGGCGTTCAGGGTCACGATGATGATAAAACTGATGAGGGAAGCAGTGATGGGCGTGGCCCACCTGCACAGTCAGGTACTTCTGGATTGGGTCTCTTCCATTCAGGTTTTAGGGAAGTTCTGCTGAAAATACAATGAACACTGAAAGTCCGTAGACAATGATCCCAATAACTGAAGCAATGGTCAACAAGACCTGACAACCCAAAAACCTAGCAGCATAAGGCTCACTAATGATCGTATTTTTACACAGAAAACTTGCCCCCAATCCACGCTTAAACAGAAAACATGCACGTGCTGTAAACCTCACATAAACGTGAAAAGTGATGTAAATCGCATGTAAATGCCACAAGAGACATGAATATCAGGCATGTTAAATTTTAGGGGAGGAGGAATGAAGGATGTCAAAAAGAATGAGTGCATCCACTAATGTAACATGCTGACAGCAGGAGCAGCTGTGTGCAGGGCATAGGGAATATATGGGAACTCCACTTTCTGTGAATTTTTCTGTAAACCTAAAACTGCACTAAAGAAGGAAGCCTGTTAAGTATATCATTAAATGGCTGAAAATGGAGTAACTGGTGGCATGTTCTTTTGGAGACAATTCTGTGATAGCAGAACCAATGAAAGTATCCCTTCTACATCTATAGAATTACTTAGGTTATGAACTAGTTGTAACCCATGAAGGGGATATGCTTCCTTTCAAGGGAGAACCTATCACTGATTCAGGGGTCAGCAGGTGCTAGCTGTCATCTTCATTCTTAATAGGACAAGTGAAGCTGTGGACATGCCCTGAGGGAAATAGTGGAAGTGACAGCAGGTCTCTGCTGATGAAAGCTTCACATGCTTTTCATACTCCTTGAGATCTTAAAATGGCAGGTATTCCTACTCCCTGCATTTGCACAAGATTCATGTCCCTGATCCATTGTAGTTCTGACTGTGTGGGCCCAAGGACAACGGGAGTGTCTGAAGCATAATTTGCACGTGGCTGGTAGGGCTTCAGTTCCTCACTAGGCAGGTATTTTTCTGCCCACTGAAGAATGCACATTAAAGGTCCCATTTTTAAACTGTTTTCCTTCCATCTACCTTCTTGGTCATAGTCCAGAAGCATGTACTCAGGGTCCCTGGCTGCTCCTGATGGCTGCCCCAGAGAGAAAGCTACAAAGAATGTGAATTTCAAGACTAAGTGAACCACATCATGTTATTTACAGTAACAGCGGGAAGCTGGCTTGCACCTGCAAGGGAGAGCAGATGGAGTGTTTACAAGCCCCTCCTGGAGCCACACTCCTGCATCTGGATCCCAGCTCCGATGCTAGCTGTGGGGCCTTGTGCAAATTTCTTATCTTCTAGGGGCTTCAATCTCCTCACCCATATAATGGGGGGATAATAATAGCAATTTATAGGACTATTGTGATGAGTCAATGATTTACTAATTGTGAAAACAATTAGAACATTAACCACAGGCATGTGAAAAACTCTACCTAAGTATTAGCTATGAATATGGTGACCAAAGTCTTAAAAAGGTGTTTTTCTTAGTTTTTAAGCCATCAGTTTGTAGAGAAAGCATTTTATTTTCTCCTCTACTCTCTTTCATCATCCTTTTCTTCACAGAAAGTCTTCATGATTGTGAAAGGAATAACTTTTTGGTGTGTGTGTGATTAAATGTGAAAATTATTTAAGGCTGAGAAAAATGTATTATAGAAGGTATATAAAGCCTTTCCCACTTGTAAAGCACATATAGGCCATTTAAATGCTATGCATTTTTAAAAAGTCTGCATAATAATTTTTTAATTATTTATTAAGTAATCTTAATAGTTAAGACTCTTTAAATGCTTACTATTGCTTCAGCACACGTCTGTTTTTCTAAATCCTCACAATCACCCTGTTGGGAAGGTAATATTATATCTCTTTTACAGATGAGGAAATAGAGCCACGTGGAGATGATGCAATTTCCCCAAATGAAGCAACTATTAAGTGAAAGAACTGAAATACTCAAAGAGCCCAAAGACACACTAACTGTATAGCACTGTCTCCTACATGGTCTGTGAAATCAATTGTAATTCATTTCAGAACTTTTACAAACTTGACACATTTCCATTTTTCTTCCAAGCACTTAATGGGTTCAATATTTCTTATGAAACAGGAAAGCTTTCCATTCTCCTTACTCAAGTTTCTTCGTATTTATCATCTTTTCTGATCATAACTTTAACATTTGCTCATTAAAGAAAATTTGAAAGTACTCAGTAGTGGACAGAACTGTTGTCCTGGATCTGTCCCCAGTCTTAGAAGAGGACCCAGATTTTGCTTTAGGATAAATAACCTCCCTCTTGTTTTTAGTCCTGTGATTTAAGCTCGATTAACCCACTCTTTCTGAAGCACCAGAGGTAGATCTCAGTTGGTTTAAGACAAATAATACCCCTCATTGTATTGGCCTCGCACATGATTGGAGAATTGGCAAATAACCCAGTAAGAGCCACTATTATGTGAGGAGATACGTACTTGTGCCCATGTGAATGATAAGCTTCCTCTATCAAGAGAGGAAGCTGCCAAAAGAGACCTCTCGGTTTGGATGGATGATCTGGGATGCTGAGTGCCTAGAAGCAACATGCTGAGACATCATTGGACACAGAATGAAGACAGGACAAGACCAGCCCTTGACATCATTTGGGCTACAGTATCTCTCCTTGACTGAAGCCAGACCTCAGATCTGAGGTTTTCATTTACAGGAACCAATAAATCCCATGCATCCCCATTTTTTGGGTGTTGTTTAAACACATTGGAAATTGATTTTGTCACCTACAATGAAAAGACTCCAACTCTGAAAATGAATAAAATATAAAATAAGAAAAATGCTTCTACCTATAGACATAATTCCTTCAGAAGGGTTCATTGTTTGTATATTACAAATCATTTTATATATTAATTTTATTCTCAAGCCTATCGTAAGCATAACACTTTGACATGCCATAAAATATTTTCATGGACACACTTTTTCATGGCTGCATATTGTTCTACTTTGTGAAGGGTTGGAAGAATATTTTGGCTGAGATTTTATATATATATATATATATATATATATATATATATACACATATAAAAGTATGTCTGTGACTTGCATCCATACTGACTTTTCCCTGCCATTTTGAAATACTTCCTGATTAAAAGTTTTTCAAAGCTGAATTAGTGGATTAAAGCATATGAATATTTTTGACTCTTGATATCAACTGCCAGACTGCTTTCTAAGAAAGCTTGAGGAGTACACCAGAAATTAACACAGCATTGTAAATCAACCATACTTCACAAAAAATATCCAGTAACCTAGGCATGGGATTGGTGATCACTGGCATTTCATCCTCATAAACAGAGCTGTGTCACTTGAGAGTTGGAAAACTACTTCATTTTGATGTGCACTGAGTGAATTACCATTGGAGTGTGACATGTATTTTTTCTTTGTGAATGTGTGTTCCTTTTCTCTGCCTTCTATGCTCCTGAGATTTTTTGATGTTACCTTTGAAGTGATCTGAACTCTCTATGTATCTAAGGAATTAGCCCCTTGTTGGATTTGTAAACAAATAACATCCTCTGGTGTTTTGTTTAAAATTAGGATGCTTCTGATGCATGGAAATCTTTGTATACTTTCCTCAGAAACTTACTGCTCATCTAGAGTTTGTGTAAACATCCATATTTATTTCTAGTTTTTTTCTAATTGTGTTAATTTTTAAATGTTTCTGGAATTTATCACAATATATGGTTCACTGTATGATTTCAATCTTTTCTTTTCCCCCCAAGTAGCTAACGAGTGTTCCATTCACTAAATAACCTTTATTTATCTCCCTGATTTGTAATGCCTTCCATCTCTTATATTAAATTATTATTGATATCAGAGCCCATATCTGGACTTCCTGTCCTATTTCCTTATCTGGCTATTCTTGAACTACTAAAAGTCTAATTATCTTATTAATTATTATATTACTAATATGATTTTATTCACAATAAACCCCAAATCAATTTTATAACTTCTGATATTTTGGAGATATGATATTTTAATCTAGAATCATGTGATTAAAGCTTCTTTTATATCTTTCAGTAGTTTTTACTTTTATTTTATGATAGTTCCTACTATCCTTTTCTTAGGTTATTCTTAGACATTTTACCTTGGTTGTTACTCTTGGAAAATTTTAGAAATCTTAATGCCTCCATCTGGTCTCTTAATCAGACCCTGGAGAATCCTAAACCACTGATCTGATTTGAACAAATGAGGTGAAAAGAATTGGGGGAAGCACTGTGAGCAGAAGAGCCTGTGGAACCTCCAGAGTGGCGCCCTGCATTGGCTCAGATGTTCTCTGGAAAAAGTTTTCTCTATGAGACTTCATAGTTCCCAGCTTGATTTTCAGTTTTCTCAGGATTTCACATTAGATTTTAAAAAGTCTGTGGCAGGTTCTTACCCAGAAAAAGAGCACTTGCACAAAGGGTTATATGTATACACTTTCCCCAGGTGGTAAATGGAAAACGCTCTTCTTCCTAATTAAAAAAACAAGTTAAGTCAATCAAGGGATTACACCAATGAAATGACTTTTCTCCTAACTGGTCAATAAATCCTAAACATAATTTAAAAAAAATAATTTTCAGACCTAGCCTCATTATTTGTAATTGCATGGGTTTTTTCCTGTTTTTTTTTCTTTTCTTTTCTGTTAACGATGTCAAACAAACAACAAAATACGTACAGTGTTCATTTTAATACTCTTTTTTGAAAATGCATATGTGAACAGTAAACTGTTTCCCTGCCATTGTCTGAGCTTGGGGATCTGGGTACCTGACGAGGCCAAGCTGTAAAGCTCTACTCCTGAGCTGGCCTTAGATTTCAGAAGTGACGCTAGTGACAGCAGAGTCCGTGCAGGACAGAATGTTTCACAGGTGTCGGCAGCTAACTGGTCTCCACTGTGTGTTCCTTTGTTGAGCTTTATGTGTTTATTGGCAACAACTATGAAGTTTTAGAGTTTCCATTTTAGAGTTTATATTTATATTTCATTTTTAGAGATGAAATCAGTAAGACTCAAGTTTTACCTGGATAATGAAAGCAGATATAGTATAATAATAGCTGTCACTAAGTACATGGCCTTTCCTCTGTGCCAGGAATCTTCCAAGTATATTCTGCACATAAATTCAACCCGTCCTTACCATAGTCATGAGGAAGCAACTCTCTTATTCTGATTTTATAGGAAACTATGGTACAGAGAAATTAAGTTGTCCAAGATCACTCAGGAAGCAAGCTGCTGTGTTCAAATATGAATTTAGGCAACTTCATTTCCAAGCTTTCACTACCACAACGCTGGCCTCTCTAAACAATGGAGCATACTTTCGCAAGTAAAGTAAAATGCTTCAATTAAAAAACTAAACAAAAAAAATTAGGCAATTTTTTAAATAAGGAAGAACAATAAAGTGAAATGAGTTTTCATCTTCAATTTTTCAACAAGCATGTTCTACTGAAAATTTAAACTTATTAGCTGACAATTTTAAATTTAAAATTGGCAGTTTAAATGACCAAAAAACTTTTCTTCAGTATTTTTTTGTATGCTGCCAATATGATACGTTTTTGTTTTTCAGGACTCAAAAGCATTATGAACATCTAATTTTGTCTAAGTTTCAGCTTTCAACTCTGAATGTACAGTCTTTTACCAACATGTGCTTTGACTCCCATCTTCAGTTGTAAACAATGGGAAATATTCATAATGGGGATTATTAGAAGCTTATTACATTGTAAAAGACAAATGTCACTTTCTATTGGTAGCTGAACCTCATTTCTTTCCATTTATAAAAAGAAGAGTTTGACCTGCTCCTTCCAGAACTTTTCAGTGCCAACATTCTGTAGATCTGTGATTCAATTTATTAAATCTATAGTTGGAGACATTTTCAGATGCTCCTAGTAAAAGCATTTTCTTTCCAAGAGTTATTCATGCTCACAACCTACTGTCCTGCTGCTGCTGACTGCAAGTACCATTAGCTCTAAATTATCTCAGCTGATGGAAAGAAGCAATAATACAGATGACTCAAAAAATCATCTTTTCATAGCTCTGGAATGTTGATACAAAGATATATAGTTTTATTATTTTAATTTTGCAGCAGGAGTGGCAGCAATAAATTTACATTTCCAATTATGTAAAATGCCTAGCTCAAACACTGCTCAAACACTGATGGCACCTCAACAAATGTTTCCCTGCTTGTTCTACACTTTCTCTGACTTTAGGATGAGAGCCATGCTGCTTTGTGCACATCCCAACCGGAAGGGGGAGCAGTGACCGCGACTTAGTTAAAGACAAAGGGGCACCTAGTCTACGATGAAAAGGAGGCGGCAATAATGAAGGCACATGTGAAAAAATGGGAGTCAACTATAAAAACCAATGTGTCTTTCCTCCTACATCTATGTCATAGCAGCTAATTTATATTTTGCATCTATTTATTGGTGTTATGAAAGGATACAAGCCAATGCCTCTTTTCTCATACACTTATACCAGACCTTTTCTTTTCCCCCTTTTTACTGTTAATATGAATGAAGGACCTCAGTTCTCTTCTGTGTCCACCATTCCAGGCAGTGCTCCTTCACCTTGGCTGCACATTATAATAACAAGAGGAACTTTAAAAACTTCCCTATGCCAGAATGTACCCCAGGTCACTAAGTACCATCAGAGTTAGCAGTGATCGAATCCAGGCACCAACATTTTTTAAGATCCCTTGGTGATTCCAACATGCAGCCAAGGCTGACAAGCCCAGAAGTAAACAGACTAAAGTGCATCTAAACAGCGCCCGCTTTTCCTGGGTAATCTCATCTGTCTCCACGTGGGGACACCACGCCTCCTATTCTGGCTGGACTTGTTCTTCCTGCTCAACCGTGTCCCATTTGTACTCAAGTTCTGCCTGGCGCCGCTTCCAGAACTCCAGAAGTAAGGTGACTAACAGAGAGAGAGAACAGCAGAATGTGGATCTTCAGTGATGACTGATGCTTCAGAAACCTGTACTTAATATTTATTACCCTTAACACTTTGGTAAACGGTTAATAAAATCACATTTATTTATAGGCGATACTAAAGAGAAACATGAGTTAATGCCTTTTTTTTAAGAAAAAAGAAAATGTAGATTATTTATTGAACTTTTGGAAACAGACTAGCTCTCTAGCTCATGAAAAAGGTATTAACGTGATGGTCAGACGCAGGTGACTGTGTCTGATGCTAAAGTACCTGCTACCAGCACATTATGCCCACTAAAAACACAAATATCAGGGGAATGGGTATAGCTCAGTGGTAGAGCACGTGCTAAGCATGTACAATGTCCTGGGTTCAACCCCAGTACCTCCGTTAAAAAAGAAAATTAAAAAAAGTAAAAGTAACTGTCACAATTTAAAAGCAGTGCACGGTCCACCCTCCAAGCCTTCTCCTCACATCCCTGTCTCTTCTGTCCAAAGGACCTGAGGGTGGGGAAGGGGATAACAATGCTTTAGTAACCCTTGCATTTCTATTTTCCACCACCCCAGTCACACAAAATTAAAATAATATTCTTAAATATGGAAAACTGCCATTTTTCTCAATCTTCGGTAAAGTAATTTTTAGAAATCGTCAATCTGTTTTAAGACTCGTAACTTCAAATAGTAGACAAAAACAACATGAAATGTTTATTGAAAAATTTGGCTTCATGGTAAATCCCCTAAGCCCTTCTTCCAACCAGACTGTTACCTCTAGGCCCTAACTCTAGAGAAATTCCAGAATAAGCACTGTTCACTCCACCATTATACCTGAGTCTCTACCATGCTCTGAGAATAAAGAGAAAAAAGACACAGTCCCTGCTTCTGGGAGCTCCTAGGTGCACAGGACTCATCATGAAATGATGGCTGAGGAGGCGTGTTAAGAGGGCTTGGATAACGTTCAGCAGTGGGTGCTCGGGGCAGAGAGCCGGAACTGTAGCCAAGGCTCTCCCAGAGGAGGGAACCACTGTGGTGAGTTCTGAGATGCCCTAGAAGTGATCAGGTGAATGTATAATGTTAAGGCCATTTCTCCCTGGGGAGCTGCACATGCAAAGGAGGGAGGCCAAAGAGAGCCAGGTCACTTCCAGGAACTGCAAATAGTCTAGAAGTGAGCACAGGGTGTGGGAGGCAGGTGAGGCAACCAGGTGGAGAGATCACAGGTGCACATCACACAGGACTCTGTGTGCCTCCAAGGTAGAGGAGACATGCAAAGTGATCTAGAAAGAAAAAAGATAGAGGCAGGGAGAACTATTGGCAGGTTCATGTGAAGGCCTGTGAGGCCCTGCCAGGAGGAGAGAGAAGAAAACATTTCAGCAGGTGGACGGATTGGCCACAGATGTGATGGAAGGGCAGGAAGAGGTCAAAGATGCCGGCCAGCTTTCTGGCTTTGGCAGTGTCCTAAATTATAGTGCCATTTCCTAAAACAAGAAGGGCAGGAAGAGGAGCAAGTTGTGAGAGGAGACAACTGATTCAGTTCTGGCTGGGTGCCTGTGGGCTCCAGGAGAGATGTCCAGTAGGCAAATAAAAGTCTAGAAATCGGGAGAAAGTTCTAGGCTGAGCCAAGTAGTTTTCCTGCTTCAAGAGGCTAATGGGTGTGAGTGGACAAGCTCACGAGAAGAGATGTAGAGGGGTAGCTCTCACCGTCCTGCACATGGGAAGCATCTGGGAGCCTTTAAACATAGTGCTCCCCAGCCTGGTGTGAGGCCTTTGTACTCTTTATTGTTTTTTAAATACTTTCCTTTTTTGGGGGGGTAGTTAGCTTTATTTATTTTAATGGAGGTACTTGGAATTGAACCCAGGACCTCTTGCATGCTAAGCAAGTGCTCAGCCACTGAGCCATACCCTCCCCACCTTTTTTGTGTTTTTAGACATTAGCTCTACTGAGCAGACAGGGTTGAGGATCAACCTGTAGAGAGCAGAGAGCCTTGGGGTAGAGATCAAGGAGAAGCTTCCCAGAGCCCTGCAGACCCCAGCAGGGGCAGCCGGAGATGCAGGGAGCCTCGGATGGGCTGTGAGGAACATGAACTCAACACTCCCCAATGACAAACATGTTTCAAGCACCCACTTCCCAGCAGTGTTTCTTCTGAGTTTACTACTTTTCCAGTAATACTGGGTGAGAATAGAAATAATCTGGACACAGGGATCAAATTCAAATGCTGGTTCTGACCATTCTTAGCTGCGTGATTACTGATTAAAAGGTTACCGGTCTGCCACGTGTAAACTGGGGGACCTAGAACCGTGCTAGTGGGCTGCTGTGAGCGTAATGAAATGACAACTATAAAGGCACTCCTGACTCTCAGAGGTAATTGCTACTATTGTCCCCATTTGGGACACCAAGAAACAGAGTCACAGAAAGCTTCAAACATTTGCCCAAGATGAAGGTTAGGGTCAGGAATCAAGCCAATGACTTCGTGGATCCAGAGTCCAGGATCTTCTTTCGAATAACACGGCACTGCCCAGGTTCCCTGCTCCAAAACCCGCATCCCTTTGGCTCAGTTCCATGGGGCCTGCACTGCACAGATGTCGTCACTGCCTGCCTGCCCGCCCGGTGTCTGACCCCGGCACTGCTCCCTCCATCTCACACACCGCTTCCTTTGGCACACCAACACTCACGAGGCCATTGCTGTGGGTACTCGGATGTTTACATGGAAACGCAGGTGGCAGCCCAGCTTTTTGCTATAGATGCTGCTGTCAATGGAGGCAAAGAGCTCACAGTTGGTTGCGGAGGCCACTTCTGGTATCCTCCTTGGCTGGAGAGCTGGATGGAATCCAGGTTCCCTCTGCAACTTAGACATCCAGCATGAGAGTTATGTAAGGCCATCTGGCCTCTCAACATAGAAATGATGCCCCCGCAGTCGTACTTAACATTGTAATCTCCTGGCTCCACCAGGGAGCAGAGGCCATGGCCTGTTGTCCACCAAGTTTTGTTTCCTTGCACAACAGCTACAAAGGGGTGAGTTAACACCAGACCAGAAAATCTACAAAGCCCTCGTGTACTATTTCCTGACACTTGCAGGTCACCCAAATACCCCAGATCCTCCAAGTAAACAACTAGAAAGAGGAACTGAGCTGGCTCGTCTGTCAGATCCCTGATGGCAGGACGGATTTGTCCTCTCCTGCTCTCGGGATCATCCGTTCTCCTTCTGTGTGCCCTTCCCCGATTGAAGGAGACTGTTCTTTGTTTATGGGCTATGGAGTATTTGTGGCTGTCTGACGAGAACCTTCAAAACTAGAGCTCTTGGTGAGAATGGAAGCATGGCACCCACGTCTCATGAGCTCAGCTACCGAACAGCCTCATCTAGCCAAGACTGTGGCCAAAACCAGGGGTCCATGCTGTTGAGTGTCGGGTCTGGAGAGCAATGCCTCCACCACTGAGAAGCTGCCCCACCACTTCTGCCCTTGTCCCCATCCAGGGGGAGGTGATGCATCCATGGGGTGAAAGCCTCAAGGGCACTAGGTGACTGTGGACCAAGCTGTGACTGGCTGGTCCTGCCCCCCAAGTGACCCATGTTATCCTCACATGCAGAAAATCCCCAAAGAAACCCCTGCTTGAGGGAATGGGTCACCTATAAGCCAACTGTCCTCGGGCCGCCTTAGAAGCAACACAGTATACACAGTGAGCCACCCACTCACTACAGTATCCAAGGCTCACAGTTCCCTCATGTGACACCATGTACCCCCAGCAAAAAGAAGACCCTTACTTTGTAATTGACTTGAGAATTCTACTGCCAACACTGCCTTCCACCTTCCACTTATGAAGTTCTTTCCACTGTGTCCCCTGCTCTGCAATTGTGCAATCAGTCCAGAGCTCCCTCATGAGACAGGAAGGAAGGGGCCGGGCAAATCCAATAAAGGAATGGCACAGCCTTTAGCACCAAGATGGTGGAAAAGTCAACTCCCAGTAGATCTTGAGCTTCAATACACACTCACCGAAATACAGCAGGATGCTAAATTGCACTCCCACAGGTCCCAGGACAGGTTCAAGGCTGACCATAAAATGTCAAAGGGTGAGTGGTGGCCCAATTTCTGGGAATCCCAACACCTTTCCTAAAGCAGTTGGAATATTCCTCCCACTTATTAGCATATGAAGATACTGAGTGCATAAAATCTAACAATCCCGCACCTCGTGGTTGCTCTCTCTGCTGAGACATACAGCCCACACACTGTGGAGTGTGTATCTACTTTTACTTTAAACTGGAGCACCCAACCCCCACGCCTCATGGCCTTTCTGTTGCCTTCTGAAACAGCCCACTCTGTCTATGGTGTATATATCTCTCTGAATAAATCTACTTTTACTGAACTGTGGCTCTCGAATTCGTTGCTGGGCAAACCAAGGACCCACACTTGGTGAGGTGCATCCCAGGGACCCAAATACGACCTGGGATATGGCCATCCTCTCCCCCACATTTTCCTGTATCATACATTCCTTCCCAAAGTATCTCACCTTGTGCACTCCAAAATAGACAGCACTTATGTGTCCTGACCAGGATCTGCTCCTGCGTGTATCATTTTTATTTCCACTAGAACATCAACTTCAGGAGGACAGGGATTTGGTTCTGTTCACAAAGGAAGCACCAGCACATCACAGGTGCTGGAGAAGTATTAGCTGAATGAATGAGCTGTGGGAAGTCCTGGGATTTCCACCTGGAACTCCTAGCCTCTTGGGTCCCAGCTGACTACAGGTGCTCCCTGCTACTCATGGCTGACCTCTTGCCACCACTCTCTGCTCTGCCATCACCTGAGCTGGGATGAGCTGAGATGGGCACACACCCCGGAGAGCATGGCGCATGGTTCATGCCGTTGCAACACTCTCCCCTTGACTGTTAGAGGTTACTTAGGATGGACAAACTGAAGGCAGCACCATGTGCACCGCCCTACCCCACAACTCACTTGAAGCACCAGGACTGCACACAGGGGAAACGCTGGCCCTTTGCAACCTAAGGAGAGGGACTATGGGTGAGAAGAGGGTCTCTGTCAACTAACAGTCTCTTTACAAGCCCAGTCTTAGGAAAGCTCTTTAAAGATACTTTTTGTATCTTCCTTGTGTTTCTGTAATCCCTCTAGATTTTGTCATTTTAATCTACACATCAGAAATACAGATATTCTTGAAATCTCTATTGATTTTCAATGAAGAAAATCCTCAATTTCCTACACTGCTAAGAAAATTACTGCGTTTTATTTAAAAAAAGCAGCTTCCTTTCATGACTTCCTATCTTCAAACACCTAATTTCACAAGAATCAGTGAAGCAGGACATGAAAATCATGCTGTGCTTTATCACCTACAGTTGGGCAGGGATGAAATGAATGAGTACTGATCTCATGAGACGGGAAGGCTGGGGCTGTATTATTCCAGCTACAGAAGGAAGGGTCCGTATCTGTGAGGGTGAGGAAGGACCAAGGATGAGAAACCAACATTTTCTAACCCATTTCTCTTTTTCAGAGTCCCAGACAAAGCAGTGTGATTGTATCAACTAAAACAAGAACATCGGCACCCTTCTAAATGCAAGCTACAACTTTACTACTACACACGGCACTCTGTCACTGACCTAAAGGCTGATGACAGCCAAGAAATTTGCAGGGATCTTATTCTGTTCTCATCCCTTTTTGTCTTTGGAACTTCAGGATATTTGCCTCCTCTCCCTGAGTGTCATTTTCCTCATCCTTCAAATGGGAGTGTAACAGTCATTCATTTGCTCAGGGTCTATTCGACAACTGGAGACGGCTTATGAAAACAACAACAACAAAAAAAGCAAAACAGCAATTCTGATCTGTGCTGTCTTCCTCCTCCTCCCTGAACATGAATGGCATCTTTCACTGAATCCCGAACTTAAGGAGTAGTTCTGATGAGGAAGTCACAGGACTGCTGTGTAACAGAGAAATGACCTGGTGAAAAAGAATGAGTTGCCAGCAAATCCTCAAAACCCATAAGGGTGCAAACCCTGGGAGCTACAGTCATGGGTGGGAGTTCCTTGGTTCCCCATTTCACAAATGGGGAGAACTTTGCAGGGTCCATGAAAGACACAGATAGCCCAGTAAAACCACACCATGTTTTGGAGTACACCAGGGCCACGTCGCTGCTGACCTGTACTTCTTTGTGTCCCAGAGCAAGAGCCCTGGGCAGGGGTGACTGTGTTTGAGGCTGGAAAAGAACTTTCTGTTCTGTCTCTATTGCTTTATCTCTTCCTGCAATAAAACAACTGGTAGGACTCTGGTGGGGAGCAATATACCCACATTCTCTGGCAAACCACACACCAGGCAGCTCTAGCTGATCTGAGAGAGGACTCTTCAATGAACATATATACACCAAAGTCAGGCAGAAGGCTGCCTGTGACCTTGGGAATCCAAACCAGCTTGTCCTCTTAATCAGGATATTAGACATCTAAAGAAAATGTGCACCAGATGAAGACGATGCATTAGACAGCGTTGGTGTTTATGGCCAGCAGTATCTAAGGACAAGTCATGCTCTGGCAGATGGGAGCATTTTGGTTGCTTTCAGAGTTTGCTACTGAAGGGCTGGGACATTTCATTGGGCCTTGAATCTCCAGACCTCTTTACTCACAAAGGCAGACAAGTTAGGTGAGCCAGCTCAGCCTTTATTCCAACTTCGTAACCAAAATGTTATGAGGTTGAAAATATATTTCTCAGACTCTTCTGCAGCAAGGGTTCCAGATGTGGCTTTAAAAATGCCCATCAGAGATTGAGATTTGCAAATATTAACTACTATATATAAAAATAGCTAAAAAAACTAAATTTCTTCTGTATAGCACAGGGAACTATATTTAATATCTTGTAATAACTTTTAATGAAAAATAATATGGAAAGGAATTCATACATATATATTTGTATATGAATGACTGGAACATTGTGCTGTACATCAGAAATTGACACATTGTAACTGACTGTACTTCAAATAAAAAAATATATATAAATATATATATATAATGCCCATCAGCAGCTTCTGAGTGTTACTTAAAGCAGAAAACCAGATGAATGGAGGCAAAGGTGGGTGGAGGAGCTACGTTATTTTGCTGGGGTGGATGCAGCGGGCATGGCAGAGATCTAGAAGGAATGCTCACAACAGCCACTTACTGATCTGCAAGTGAGTTAGGGTAATAGCTTCCTGAAATCCTCCCCACCCCTCCTGATGAGCCAGGTGTCTCGCGTTTCTCTGGAAATCACTAGGCACAGCCTGGGACTCAAAGGTAAAAATTAAAAACTGCAGTAAGGTAGCGAAGAGGCTGGCAGGACTTGTTGGACAAAAGTAGGTCAGAATCAATAAAGAATGGGGAGGGGATACAACATGGGCTGAGGACCCTGATTACAGTTGTGGATTGTCTGTGTTAAGGACTCTGAGTCAGTATGAGTAGATGGATTGGTGTGGACTAAAATGGTGGCCATTGTTCAGATAAATATGTGATTTGGACTTTATTTATTAGAGGAGGGATTTTTTTCCCCCTTCAACATTGATCATTTCTAGGGAGCAGAAAAATACTCTGCCACACAACATCTAAGTGCAAAAGAGATGCTACGGGATGGTGGTGGTGTGAAAAATTTCAGTCCCGCAGTTCCAAGGTTTCCTTAATGAGGTTCACAGCAGTTGGTACTTAAAATAAAATAAGGTACTTATAATAAAGACATCATCATATGTACATATCCTTAAAGATACACATATGGTGCTATAAGTGGGCCTGAAATGTGTTCTACATTCTAAAATCCGATGAAATAAAATCAGTAGCTCAATATGCCTCTCGGCTCTATAAACATGATGTAGCTAATGATCACAGAAAACAAAATCAGCTAGTAAATTTGAAATTTGTCTTTTCCAGTGTCAAAGATAATATTTTTTGCTTTACTTAAAAAGCATTTTTTAATTAGGACTTTCAGTGTCCATTGGTATATGGGGTTCAGTAGATATGTTCAGATGTTCTAGACAGTGAATCAGAGCAAAGACTGAGGTTTAGACAGTAGTTAAATGCCTCACCCGTGTAATCAGCATCCACATATTGCTATACTGAAAATCCTTAAAACTGAGAACTTCATTAAAACAACTAAAAGAAAAGGAAAAAATAGCCACAGACTAATGGAAGATTTGTAACGTGTAAAAATGACAAAGGGCTATTCATGAGCATATTCTTAAAACCCCTACACTTTAATAAGTAAAACAACAAACGGACAACAGGTTGCACACTTCTCCCTGTAGGAGAAGCCATGCAGATGGACTCTTATGTGAATGGGGCTGGAGCTGTAGAATTAGTTACTCTTGCAAGTAACTCAGTTAAAAACAAATGCAAATGGGATACACTTCTACAATATCTGAGTAAAAATCTTGGAAAACTTACTCCTCTGTTAAGCAATGACAATGGCAAAATTTGTCAAAATTAACCTCTGCAGAACTCTGGAAATTTAACCAAGGCTTCCAGCAATACGGGGAATGTTTATTTGAGAAAAAATAACAGCTAAATCTCCATAAAGATAGTCAGTTTTGTCATATCGTAAATTGATCTACCCCATCCCCATATCCTCACCTAAATGGTGGCCTTTAAAAGCAACAGTCTCACAATCAAGGAAGGGGCAGAAGTGATTTGAAGTTACCCAAAAAATCCGCCCCCAGAGAGCTGTCACTAATTCACCTATCTCAAACTCATGCTGTGCAAACAGCCTGTCCCCAGAGTGTTTGTGGAAAACAATCAGCAGTGAGTAACTTTACAACTGCCTGAGGCAGTGGTACCAGTACAGGCCAATTAGATGCTGACTAGGAAACTTAGAAGGCAAAATTGAGTATTGAGACTTTCTGGGGGTGGAGGTAGGGTTAAATATCTCCAAAAGATTCTGAGAATTGTAGAAGGCCGTACACATGTGTGGCACATGGCAAGGAAAGATCTGAGAAAATTTTAAGCCTTCAACTCTGGCTGAACTTGAGGTTCTGCATAAGCAAGAACTAAAGGCTACAGAATAGCTGCAGACTGACTGCCGGTGCTGAGGGCATCACTCAGCATGCAGGCACACAGCCACCTGGCAACAGCTCAAACGATTGGCTCCAGGCATTGAAAGAATTCACTGTCCAATCATTATTACAGTGATGACAACTAGGCTTTCTGCACACATACAGATCTCATGGCCATGCATGATAAAGAATACAGACTTTACAGAATTTGTTCAGGAAAGTAACTAAATAAATAGCTGCAGCATCAATGACAATGGAAACAATGATAAACCCTGGAGATGAGGAAAATCTGGCTTTCAGATCTGCCATATTGTAATATTTAAATGTCCAGTTTTCAACAGAAAATTACAAGATGTACAAAGAAACAGAAAAGTTTGGCCATAACACAGGGGAGAAAGTAGTCAATAGAAACTCCCTGAGGAAACCCAGACACTGGACTTACTAGACAAAGACATAAATAAGGAATTACACATGTGATCAAAGAGCTAACCGAAACCATGCCTAAAGAATTTATGTATGTGAACATCTCATTGTACAGAGAATATCAATAGATAAAATTTACATTAAAAACCAACTGGACATTCTAGAGATACAAATATAATGACTAAAATGAAAAATTCAATAAGAGATTTCTCTGTAGATATGAAATTGTTGAAGAAAAGGTCAGTTAATTTAAAACTACTGAGATTATCCAGTCTGTGGAACAGAAAGAAAAAGGAAAGAAAAAAAATGAACACTGTGTCAGAGATAGGTTGGACACCATCAACAATACCAATACACATATAATGTGAGCGCCAGAAGGAAGGAGAGAAAAAAAGGGGTAGAAAAAGTATATAAAGAAATAGTGGCTGAAAACTTCCCAAATTTGATGAAAACATTAATTTGTACATCCCAGCAGCTCAACAAATTCCACGTGGTATAAACGTAGAGACATCGAAAATAGGCACATCAGACTAAGTGTGTCAAAAGAGAAGAACAAAGAATCTTGACAGCAGAAAGAGAAAAGAGGCTCAACATATTCAAAGGCTCCTCAGTAAGACAGTTGATTTCTCATCAAAAACCATGGAGACCAGAAGGCAGTGGGATGGTATCGTCAAAGTGATAAAAGTAAAATACTGTCACCAAGTATTTTATAGCCAGCAAAATGATTCTTCAAAAAAAAAAAAAAGAAGAAATTAACACACTCCTACAAAATCTGAAAGGATCCATTGCTAGCAGGCCTGCCCTACAAGAAATACTAAGGATAGTCCAGCAGGTGTAAATGAAAAGACACTCACCTGAAAAATAAAGAGCACTACTACATGAGTAAGAAAATAAAACAGTATAAATACAGTATTACATGTACGTGTTTTCTTCTAATTGATGTAAAGGACAACTGCATAAAACAATACTTATGAAACTGTGTAGATGCACTTATAAATGCATAAAGGTGTAACTTGTATGACAGTGACAGCATGAGGAGGGGGAGGGAAAAGATTGATATCAAAGCAAAGTTTTTGTGTACTATTGAAATTAAGTTGGCATTCATGTGAACTAGATTGGTTTAAAACAAGATGTTAATAATAATCTCCAGGGCAATGGAGGAGAAGGAGGAGGAGGAAGAGGAGGAGGAGGAGAAGAAAAAGATAAAATAAACAACAAATTAAAATGGCACACTTGAAAATGCCTACTTTGTACAAAAAAGTGTAGTAATAGAGCATTGGGGAAATAAAAAGACATATAGAAAGCAGATAGCAGATGTAACTTCAACCTGATAAGAAATTACATTAATGTAAATGAATTAAATATTCTAATCAAAATAGTAAAGGCAGAAATAAATGGAATAGAGAATAGATGAATAACAGAGAATAATCAACAAAAAGAAAAGTTGGTTCTTTGAAAAGATCAAGAAAATTGACAAATTTTTAGCTAGTACTGAAGAAAAAAAGAGAGAAGGTTCAAATTACTAAGATGAGAAATGAAAGGAAGGATGTCACTACTGCCCTTACAAAAATAACAAGGAATATAAGGGAATACCATGAATACTTGTATAGCCAATAAATGAGATAATCTAGATGAAATGGATAAATTCCTAGGATATGTGACTAAATCTAATTCAAGGAGAGATAGAAAAGTCAAATAATCCTACAATAAGTAGTGACTGAAATAGTAATTCAAACATTCCCACAAGGAAATGCTAGGCCCGTATGGCTTTGCTGGTGAATTCCATCAACTACTTAAAGAAAAAACAAAAACAAAAAACAAACAAACAAAAAAATGCTTCACAAACTCGTCTAAAAATAAAGAGGTGGGCACACTTCCCAATTCATTCAATGACATGAGTATCACACTGATACCAAAACCAGACAAAGGCATCACAAGAAAACTAAAGACTATCTCTTATGGATATAAATGCAAAAGTCCTCAACAGAATACAAGCAAATCCAATCCAGTAACATATAAAATAGACCACAATTCAGTGGGATGTATCCAGGTATGCAAAGGCACCTCAACATACAAAAGTCAATTCATGTAATATGCCATATTAATAGAATAATAGATAAAAACTAGTAATAGAAGAGAACTTCCTCAACTTGACAGAGAACATCTATGAAAAACCTGGAGCAAAGATCATACATAATGGTGAAAGACTGAATTATTTCCTCCCAAAATCAACATTGTACTAGAGGTTCTAGTCAAAGCAAACAGACAAAGAAAATAAAGCCTCTAGATTAGAAAGAAAGAACTAAAACTATTTCAATTCCAGATGACATGATATTATACATTGAAATCACAAGGAATCCACAAAGAAAAGAGAGAGAGAGAGAGAGAAAAAAAACTATTAGAATTAACAACATAGTTTGACCAAAATTGTAAGACACAAATCAATATATAAAAAAGTAATTATATTTCTATACAACAGCAGTGAATAATCTAAAAATAAAATGTAGGAAACATTTTCATTTACAATAGCATCAAAAAGAATAAAATACTTAGGAATATTAAGAAAAATATGTGGAATACTGAGGAAAATGTCTGAAAGTTGTATATTGAAAACTAAAATACTACTGATAGAAGTTAAAAATGACCTAAAATAAATGGAAAGCTCTTCTGTGTTCATGGATCAGAAGCCTTATTATTGTTAGGATGGCATTTGTCCTCAAAATGACCTATAGATTCAATGCAAATCTGGCTTTTTGGGAGAAATGAGCAAACTGTTCCTAAAACTATGGAAATGCAAGATACCCAGAATAGTCAAAACAATCTTGAAAAAGAACAAAGTTTTGAAGTTTCCAAATTCAAAACTCAGTAACAAAATGGTAATCCATACAGTGTGGTACTTGCATAAAGGACACACAAATAGATTGAGAGAAAAGAACTGAGAGTCCATAAACAAACTCTTACATGTAGCCAGTTAATTTTTCATAAAGGTTCCATGACAATCCAATGTGGAAAAAGTAATTTTTACAAAAATGATGCTGGGACACCTGAACATACACCTGGAAAGAAAGAAAACTGAACTTTTATCTTAACACCATTTATGAAAATTAACTCAAAATAAATCACAGACCTGAAATTATAAAACTTTTAGAAAATGAACAATGAGAAAATCTTCAGGATTTTGAAGTACAAATACTTCTAAGATATGACAGCAAAAGCACAAACAACAAAAGAAAATATATCAAGTAAACTGGACTTCAGTAAAATTAAGCACTTCTGTGCTTCAAAGTACTTCATCAAGAAAGTAAGAAGACAATCCACAGAATGGGTGAAAATATTTCCAATATTTTCCCTGATAAGGGACTTTTTATCCAGAATAGACAAAGGAGACTTAAAACATGACAATACAAAGACAAATACAATTAAAATGGGCAAAGAATTTGAATAGATGTTTCTCCAAAGAAGACATACGAATGGGAAATAAGCACATAAAAAGATGTTCAACATCAGTAGGCATTAGGGAAACAGAAATCAAAAGCACAATGACATGCCACTTCATACCAAATAGGATGACAAATATATATGATATATGATATATAAATATGTATCTATAAACCCGGTAATAAAAAGTGTTGATGAGGATGTGGAGAAACTGGACTCCTCATACATTACTACTGGAAATATAAAATGGTGCAGTCACTTTAAAAACTACTTTAGCAATTCCTCAAAATGTTAAAAGTAGAATACATCCCAGCAATTCCATTTTTTGATATATCCTGAGGAGAACTGAAAATATGTGTTCACACAAAAACTTGTCCATGAGCATTTACAGCAGAATTATTCATCATCAACTGATGGATGGATAAGCAAAGTGGTGTATTTATAACAATGGCATATTATTTGAACACAAAAAGGACTTTGGGTACTGATATATGCTACACCATGGATGAGCCTTGACAACGTCACACTAAATGAAAGACGACAAACAAAAAAGGCAGCATACTGTATGGTTCTACTTATATGAAATGCCCAGAACAGGCAAATCCGTAGAGACAGAAAGTAGAGTGGTGGCTGCTGGGGTCTAAGGGAATGGAAGTTTAGGGAGTGACTTACTAAAGGGTACTGGTTCCTTTTGGGAGTGATGACTACAAAACCCTGAAATGTACTTAAAACCCTAATGCACAATTTCAAAGGCTGCATTTTATGGTATGTGAATTATATCTCCATAAAGCTGTTACTTTTGAAGCTGAGCCCACATATGGAGCAACTGGCCCAGCACTGACTGCAGCATCTGGAGGGGGAGTGACCCACCCACCCACCACAAAGGAGAGGATCACCTGATCCAGTGTTGGAGGGGTGCAATCTTCTTGCCGAAAGACACTGTGAGCAGAACAGACAAGGGGGCAAACAGAGCAAGGTGAGTTTGTGAAACAGGGCGAAGACACAAAGGCCTCTCAATAAAACCATTAAGAGCACAGTCTCTAGGAGAACACATCTTTGTTTTTAAAATCTTTTTATATCTGTTTTATTCCTATTACATTTTTAATCTTTATTTTTAAACAGTTCTATATGTTTACAATTCTCATTTCATTTTTAATTCTCTTGGTTTTGATCTGTTATTTATTAGTCACAGGTTTCAAATATTGTATTTTGAATTTTCTCTTCTTTTTATTAAGATTCTTAAAAGATATCTCAACTCGATTCCTATTCTGCTTCAACTTGCTCTTCTATTATTGATTATACAGTTTTTTCAAACCTTCTTTTCCTCCATTCTTTTAAAATTCTCTCTCTCTCTCTTTTAAGTATTATTCCCACATAGGCTTTAGATAGATAAATAAATAGATAAATAAACTCCTTTAAGGACCACAATAGATAACTGATACTCCTTAAGCCACAGGGCCAGAGAGATATGAGCAGAATGAAGAAGCAGAGGAAGTCCTGCCAATTAAAATAGCAAGAGAAATCCCCTCAAAGAACGATCAATAAAATAGACATTGATGGCCTACTAGATCAAGATTTCAAAAAAGAAGTGATCAAATTACTGAAGGAACTAAAAGAGATAGTCTTTAAAGACATAAAATATATCAAAAACAAAATAGAAGCTATAAAGAAGAGCCAAGTAGAATTGGTAAATTCATTGGCTGAAATGAGATCTGACCTAAAGGCTGTACAAAGCAGGCTAGATAATGCAGCAGAACGAATAAGTGACCTAGAAGACAGGACAACAGAAAGCACCCAATCAGAACAGCTGAGAGAAAAACAAATATAAAACAATGAAAACAATATAAGGAACCTATGGGATAATATAAAGCATGCCAATCTATGCATAATAGGGGTTCCAGAAGGGGAAGAAAGAACAAAGGGGATGGAAAAGGTAATTAAAGAAATCATGACTGAAAACTTCCCAAACCTAAAGAAGGAATCAGACACCCAAGCACAGGAGGCTCAGAGGGTCCCAAACAGGAAGAGCCCAAAGAGAAACACGCCAAGATATATCATAAATCAAGATGGCCAGACTGAAGGATAAAGAAATGATCCTAAAGGCAGCAAGAGAAAAACAAAGAGTGAGTTACAAGAGAAGGCTCTCAGCTGATTTCTCTACAGAAACACTGCAGGCCAGAAGGGAGTGGCAAGACATATTCAAAGTCCTGAATGAAAAAAAAAAGATGCAGCCTAGGATACTTGCTCCAGCAAGGCTATCCTTTAGAATAGAAGGAGAGAGAAAGAATTTCACAGAGAAGCAAATACTAAAAGAATTTAGCAACACTCAACCCATGCTAAAAGAAATATTGAAAGGTCTACTCTAAATAGAAAAGAAGCAGGATGCTACAGAAATGAGAATTCATGACTGTGAGAGTATTTTTCCTTTCTTTTTTTTTTTTTTTTAAATCTTGTTCTCAGTAGGATGGGTTTGAGATTACATTAATATCTGTTTACTACACAGTTACAGTAATTGGTTAACAGACTTACAAAAAAGTGTAATCACAAGCCAAAATCTTACAAGTGAGTCACAAAAACTAAATACAATACAAAGGAAAATTACCATACCACAAAAGGAAGAAGAAAGGAACCAAGAAGAAATACCAAATCAACTGCAAAAATAAGTTCAAAATAGCAATAAACTCTCATCTATCATTAATTACTGTAAATGTTAATGGTCTAAATGCTCCAGTCAAAGACAGAGTAGCAGACTGGATAATAAAACAAGAACCTACAATACACTGCGTAAAAGAGACACACTTTAGGGAGAAGGACACATATAGATTGAGAGTGAATGGACGGAAAAGGATATTCCATGCAAATGGAAATGCCATAAAAGCAGGTGTAGCAGTATTGATTTCAGACAAAATAGACTTTAAAACAAGGGCCATAAAGAAAGATAAATAAAGACATTTTATAATGATTAAAGGATCAATACAAGATGAAGATATTACAATCATTAATATATATGCACCCAACATGAGCACCTAAGTACATTAAACAACTACTAACAGAGATAAAGGGGGAAATTGATGGGAATACAATCATTGTCAGAAATTTTAACACCACATTAACATCACTAGACAGATCTTCCAGACAAAAAATAAATAAGGCAACAGAGAAATTAAATGATACAAGAGAATAATTGGATTTAGTGGGTATTTTCAGAGCATTACAATCCCCCATAACAGAATAAACAATCTCTTAAAATATGTGTGGAACATTTTCGAGGATTGATCATGTACTTAGTCACAAAAGAAGCCTCAACAATTTTAAGAAGATAGAAATTATCTCAAGCATCTTTACTGACCACAATGCCATGGAAACTAGAAATCAACTTCAGAGAAACAAAGGAGAAAGAAAGGAAAGCATTGAGATTAAACAACATGCTATTAGAAAACCATTGGGTCAATGATGTAATCAAAGTTGAAATTAAAAAATACCTTGAGACAAATGAAAATGAAAACAGAACCACACAAAACATATGGGACACAGCAAAAGCAGTGCTAAGAGGAAAGTTTAGGGTAATGCAGGCCTTCCTCAAAAAAGAAGAACAATACCAAATAAACAATCTAACCCACCAGCTGAAAGAACTAGAAACAGAAGAGCAAAAACACACAAAAGTCAGCAGAAGGAAGGAAATAATAAAGATCATGGAGGACATAAATAAAATAAAGATTAAAAAAATAGAGACAATAATCAATCAAACCAAAAGCTAGATTTTTGAAAGAATAAATAAAATCAACAATCCTCTGGCCAAACTCACAAAGAAGAATAAAGAGAGAGCACAAATTTGCAAAATAAGAAAGGAAAATGGAGAAATTACAACAAATAACAGAAATACAGAATATCATATGAGAATATCATGACGAACTACATGGAAAAAAATGGATAACCTAGTGGAGATGGACAAGTTTCTGGAAACATACAGTCCACTAAGACTGAATCAAGAAGAAACTATCCACTTGAACAAATGGATCACTAGGAATGAAATTGAATTAACAATAAAAAACCTCCCTACAAATAAAAGTCCAGGACTGGACAGCTTCACCGGGGAGCTCTACCACACATACAAAGAAGAACTCATACCAGTCCTTCTCAAACTCTTCCAGAAGATTGAAAAGAAGGAATATTCCCAAACTCATTCTATGAAGCCACTATTACCCTGATACCAAAACCAGGCAAAGACACCACCAAAAAAGAGAATTACAGACCAATATCACTGATGAACACAGATGAAAAAAGTCCTTACCAAAATACTAGTAAATAAAATCCAACAGCACATAAAAAAGATAATATATCATGCTCAAGTGGGGTTCATCTCAGGGACACAAGGGTGGTTCAACATATGAAAATCAATCAATGTAATACTTCACATCAACAAGAGAAAGGACAAAAACCACATGATCATCTCAATAGATGCAGAAAACTTTTGATAAAATTCAACACCCATTTATGATAAAAATTCTCACCAAAGTGGGTATTGAGGGAACAAATCTCAAGATTATAAAAGCTATATATGACAAACCTACAGCCAGCAAAGCACTCAACGGTGAAAACCTCAAAAGATTCCCACTAAATTCTGGGACAAGTCAAGGATGACCACTATCACCACTCCTATTCAACATAGTCTTGGAATTCCTGGCCACAGCAATCAGGAAAGTAACAGAAGTAAAAGGGTTCTAAATTGGAAAAGAAGAGGTAAAAGTGTCACTATATGCAGATGACACGACAATATATATAGAAAACCCTAAAAGGTCCACACAAAAACTACTAGAGCTGATCGAAGAATTTAGCAAAGTAGCAGGTTACAAGATTAATGTTCAAAAATCAGTTGCATTTCTTTACACAAATGATGAGTCAACAGAAAAAGAAAGTAAAGAAACAATCCCCTTTAAAATAGCACCCAAAGTAATAAAATATCTAGGAATAAATCTAACCACAGACGTGAGAGAATTATACACAGAAAACTATAGACCATTGGTGAAGGAAATTAAAGAAGACTTTAAAAAATGGAAAGGTATCCCATGCCCTTGGATTGCAAGAATCAATATTGTTAAAATGGTCACACTGCCCAAGGCAATCTACAGATTTAATGCAATCCCTACCAAATTATCCTGGACATATTCCATAGAACTAGAACAAATCAGAATAAAATTTATATGGAACCATCAAAGACATAGAATTTCCAGGGCATTACTGAAGAAAAAAAGAAAGAGGCTGGAAAAATAACTGTCCCAGACTTGAGACAATACTATAGAGTTACAGTCGTCAAGACAGCATGGTATTAGTACAAAAACAGACATACAGCCAAATGGAACAGAATAGAGAGCCCAGAAATGAGCCCAAATACTTTTGGTCAACTAATATTCAACAGAGGAGGCAAGAATATACAATGGAATAAAGATAGTCTCTTCAGCAAGATAAACATAAGACAAGATACAATAAAACTCCTAGGAGAAAATACAGGCAAAATATCTGACATACATCTCAGAAATCTTCCCCTAGGGCAGTCTACCCAAGCAATAGAAATAAAAGCAAGAATAAACAAATGGGACCTAATGAAACTTACAAGCTTCTGCACAGCAAAGGACACCTTAAGTAAAACAAAAAGACAACCTACAGAATGGGAGAACATTTTTGCAAATGAAACTAACAAAGGCTTGATCTCCAGAATATATAAGCAGCTCATATGACTTACTAAGAAACAATCAAATAACCCAATCCAAACATGGGCAGAAGACCAAAACAAGCAATTCTCCAAGGAAGATATACAAATGATCAATGGGCACATGAAAAAATGCTCAATATCACTAATTATCAGAGAAATGCAAATCAAAATTACAATGAGGTATCACCTCAAACCAGTCAGAATGGCCATCATTCAAAAATCCACAAATGACATATGCTAGAGAGGCTGTGGACAAAGGGAAACCTCCGACACTTCTGGTGGGAATGCAGTTTGGTGCAGCCACTGTGGAAACAGTATTGAGTTTCCTCAAAAGACTAGGAATAGAATTGCCATATGACACAGGAATCCCACTCCTGTGCATATATCCTGAAGGAACCCTACTTCAGGATGACAGCTGCACCCCAATATACATAGCAGCACTATTTACAATAGCCAAGACATGGAGATAGCCTAAATGTCCATCAACGGATGACTGGCTAAAGAAGTGGTATATTTTTACAATGGAAAACTACTCGGCTATAAAAACTGACAATATAGGGCCATTTGCAGCAACGTGGATGCTCCTGGAGAATGTCATTCTAAGTTAAGTAAGCACCGTAACAAGGAATAAAGAGAAGTTACCTCTAAGTACAGTTATTTTGATTAAAATATAAATACAGAAAGCAAGTCACCCCCACGACTGCTGCCAGGAGGAGCATCTGAATGTAATAGCCCAGCCCAAGCAAAGTAGATTCCGACCTTCTCTCCGTAGTATTTCCTGCAGAAAGACAGAAGGTAGTTTCAGAAGACACACATATTCACTCTGTAGCTTCATCCTCATGTTAATTTCTTTTTTCTTTGTTTTTTGGTGGGGCATAATTAGGTTTATTTATTTGTTTTTTAAATGGAGGCATTGGGGATTGAACCCAGTACCTCATGCATGCTAGGCATTCACTCTACCACTGAGTTATACCCTCCTTCCATCATACTAATTTCTGATTCTAAATCAAGGGGGCTTTAAGTTTAAACCTCTGACTAAATTCACACTTAAAACATATGCGTTTTCACAGCAGCCCCCAAATTCTACCGTGAAATAAGAAGTATTTTACGTATCATAGAAATACAGATCACTGGTTCACCTGCTGAAGAGAGATAAATGAGAACAGAGCAAAGGAGGGGACGAGGCCGACTCCGGAGCAGATGCAGGGGATCATCACCACTCACTGGACAGTCTGGCACATTCAACAAATCCCACCAAAGATCATTCTTAACAGGCTTGATACAAGTGGACTTCAACTACTGGCTCAGTCATCTGCGTCTGCCTTATCTCGGGAACTTCCCTGGAGCAAATGCATCGTAAACCACAGATAATAAGGAAATGGCTGATAATGATAAAAACTGGGAGTGCAATGTCTCTCTGACAAAATATTTATAAAACTCATGTGGGAATGGGAGAGGGCAGGAGGGATGTGGCTGAGTAAGGAACTGCCCTGTATTCTTTGTATCTAGCAGATCGGCTGTTCCTAGGTTTCAAAAACCCTTCAATGTTACTCAGTTAATCTGGAGTAGACGGAACAGGCCAGGGAGGCAAGATTAGAAGAAAGGAGGCAGGGCACGAAGCGGTGCCAGGCTGGTCCTGAAAGGGAGACAGACACAGACAGGCAGACACAGAGGGCTTAGGGATGAGGCGGAACAATGAGGCGGCGGCTCAGGTGTGTTTGCTGCTGCTGCTACTTCCCTCAGCTGGAGCACTGCTGACACGGCAGTGCTGGGTAAAACCTGTGACTTTCCTCAGCTCTGAGTTCTCTCGGAAGCTTCCGGCTCAGTCTGGAGCTGAGATGAGCTCCGAGGGCTTAGCCTAGGGGGAACTCAGCTCTGAGAACAGCCTGGAGTCCTGAGAAACTTCACGCAGGAACCCCTAGGGCTGGACCAGCGCTCACAGGGCTGCTGTGAGACCAGCTCCATCGTCAGAGACCTGGGCGTGGACCATTCCATGGGGGAAATGGCTGAGCCCGATGCCAAATCAGATAGGAGGGACAAAGTGTGTTCATTCTCATGCGACTGGTCTTTGTGGCCTGGCTCACAGATGGCAGGCTCAGGATGGTGTCTGGCAGAGAAAACCCTGGCAATGGGTTTGAGATGTCTTGGACTCTTTCTTGTTAAGCTTTTTGTAATACATTCTTATCAACTATCCATCCTGAAAATGCCACATTCAAAACTGAAAGAATGTTAGAAGTTGCTTGCTCCAACTGGCCAATGGTAAACACACCCTGCTACAGTTAGAGAGCTGGTCAGGCAGCCTCTGCCTGCATATTTACAATGACGGAGAGTTCATTACTTCCAAAAGTTACATGTCGGCAAGAATGTCAGAAAGAACTTTTGAACCTTAAACAGATGTCTGCCCCCTAGTCCTTGCTGAAAGGCTAGAAATAATGAGGATCCCTTCAAATGTAGTTTTGTCTGATTTTTATCTCTGTCAAAAACACCCCAATTCTTAACATCAATTTTTCAAAATTCAGCTTTGATTTCTTTTTATCAAACTTATACCATACATTCATTAAACAGTCAAACAGTTCTCGAACACCGATTGTAAAAAGGAGCAGTTCCCAGCAACCGCCCCATTTCCTGGTCAGAAGCAACAATGTTCAGCTCCTACTGCTGACTCTTGGAATAAAAACTCCCTATCTCTGACTAATATCCTTGTAACACAGCCTACTGACTTTTTCAGCTTTATGTATCACCTATTTAACTTTCTATTTTGGAAAATGAATATTAAGCTCTCTTTCAAACCACATCTCTTCTACACACCCAAACCTTCATTCTTCCAACCTTTTGATACAAATACATTATAATTTTGATCAGCTCAGTATCCTTGCTTTACATTATTAGGACTCTGTACAGACTGTTCACAGCTGTAGCAAGTTGTCTGCTAGGCTTACTTTTTTATTCCCTACTTTGTTTTTCCTGGAGTTAATAATTGTCTTGGTGGTTCATAGCTTAGATTTCTCTGCGCTTAACAATTCAACCCCATACCTTCTCCTAATGAATAACTTTCTCAATACTTTCCAATTCATTGTCTACAAATTTCATCTCCTTGAATAAATCTCTTCAGATCTCCTTCAACCTGGATTAACGACATGCTAGTCTTGTCACAGAGCTCAAGGGGCCACTAGTGGGAAGCAACAAGGGAATACATGGACCAGGAGAAGGGAACAGATCAACATAATTTCCTTTACAAAACATACTTAAAACAGTGGGAAAATTGTTTTCTTTACAAACACAAACACACACACCAACCCCAAAAGCCCATAAAGAATGATTAAATAGCCATCAAACCCATTGCCCTGCCATCAAATTCTGTATAACATAAAACAAAAATAACAGAAGGAATATATCATATAAATATGAATCTCAAGGGGGATGGGGTACACTCAGTGGCAGAGTGTGTGCTCAGCAAGCATAAGGTCCTAGATTCAATCTTCAGTACCTCCATTAGAAAAAAACATTAGAAACAATAGAAAAATGTATCAACTTTAAATATTTACAAATATATAAACTTCCTCTTTTAAAACTGTTCTACAGGATAATCTGGGTTAATGAGAAAGTGCCTCTTCATGACTGTGATCCTGCTGATAATTGTGGGAGGAAATTGGAGTATGACCACATGAAATAAAACCCCTTATGAAATAATGATCCCGGGTGACAATCATTATTGGCTGCTATCATCACAATAAAGAGAGTCAACTGGACATTATGTACCTTATGACAGGAGTACAAAACTTCATATAACAAATATTGTTGCACAGAGTTGAACCTCAATCAGATCAAGCTTTTAGGGGAGGATCAAATCACTTAGCTAAAGCCAATACATAGGATGGAGAAATAAGTCTAACCACAGGGGAGAATGAAATCAACCAAACAGGAAATAGAGAAATCCCTCAGCAATTTCAAGGAAAATGAGAAACAGGAAAATTATAGATTAGAACCCACTTGAGAGATATGCTAGCTGCAATGTGTGAACTTAGTCTGGATCCTGATTTCAACCCCAAAACTGCTTAAAAGTGTATTTTTGTGACAATCAGGGAATTATTTTGTAACCCTAAAAAAAAATGAATATTCCAATTGTATTTGAAAGAGACCTTGTCATTTCACTAATGAAAGGTTAAGCTATGTAGGATTGCCTTCAAAATGATCCCGAAGTGGGGGAGGGGAGGAGGTGGAGATGAAAGATGCAACAACAGTGACTCTGAGTTGATAATTCTGGAGATGGGTGACTGATACAGACAGGCTGGCTGTGCTGTTCTCTCTACTTCTGTACGTGTTTGAATCTTTCCATAAAATGTGAAACAAACAAAAAGACTTCAGTGATTTAAAACCCTCACTTGGAAGGTTAAGCGGTTTGCCCAAGTAGGTGGGCATCTGAATGGGGCACTGAGATTAGGAAGAACAGGCACCTGGCTCCAGGCCGACCTGGGGCTACCTTGACCCTTCTCTTCTCCTCACCATCCACAGCCAGCCCATAACTGCATCCTGTCAGCTCCACTCCCCAAACGCATTCTCCCTGGCTCCCACCATATCTCATCTGGCCCACTCCAAGAGCCTCCGACCAGGCCTCCCTGCTTCCTGGGTCCCTGCAATTCATTCTCCACATTATCTTTGCAAAATGTGAGAGAAAATTACTTTAGTCCTTAAACTATCATGACTGCTTCTCACTGCACTTAGAGTCTACACTACTTTCCGTGCTCCTGATGCCCTTCTAAACCTCACGTCTCATCACTCTCACCAGCGCTGGCTCCAGGATCTCCTCAAACCTGCTGAGCACATTTGTGCCTCGGGGCAATGGACAAGCTGCCTCTATTCCTGGGGTGACTTATCCCAGATCCTCAAAGTCCAGCCTCCTTATCACCATCTCAGCTCACATGTAACCTACTCAAAGATAGCTTTCTTGACTCACTTCCCCCCAAGTCTCCCATCTCAACACTGTATTATTTCCTTCATTTCAATCTGAAATTGTTTCCTTATTAGCCCGATTATTTTTGTTTGCTCAGTTGTCCTTGGCCTCCCTCCTCCCAGCAGCCTTGCACAAATAGCATAAGCTCCCGGGGAGCAGCCGGCGCTGATGCTCTGAGAATACACATGCTGAGCGCGACATTACAGTCACGTGGTGTAGTGAAACGGTGTTGAACAGCAGATACAGCTAAGCAGTGAGAATACTTCTCTTATTTTATAATTTGAGTGAAACCTAACATTTACTCCTGTTTAATGAAGAATTTGGTAGGTCTTTGTTCCCAGTTCCTGGACGGCAACCCCTAAAGCCTTGAAATTTCCCAAGATAGGGGTGTCTTTACTATTCATGGTGGACACTTGGATGGCTTGTGTTCATGAGATGACTCAGGATGGGGACTGGCCAGCCAGAGACACCAACCATGTGATTAGAGGAGTGGGGCTTTGAGCTTTGTGACAAGTGACTGACCATCAGGAGAGGTAGGGGCTCAAATGTTAGGGCTTTGACTTACAGTTAGTGTTTGAGGTAGCCATGTCAGTAGTGACCCAATAAATCATGTCTTTGTAATAAAGCCTCCAGTAACAACTTGGGGCAACAAAGCTCAGAGCTCCTGTGAGCTTCCTGGTTGGTAACACTCTTGGAGGACTGTCACACTCAGAAGCCATGAGGGCAACCCTGAGCCCTTCCCACTGGAGTGCTCTCCACAACAGCTCACCTGATGAGATCTAAGGGCTGCTTCTTGTCTATGCTTCGAGGAGGAGCACATTCCCTGTACAGAAGGCCCTGTTCGCTGGGGCAGCTGAGGTCCTCTGATGGAGGCTGAAGTTGCACTGGGAAGCAGAAGCAAACAGGTGAGTGTCACTGTCACCACATGTTCACATGTTCTGCTAATAAAATGTGGTGCTAACACTTTGTGGTCATTTGTAAATAAGGGGCCCTCCTTTGCCAGAATGGATGGAGGTACCATATAATTTTTCATAATTCTCACCGAGGATTAATACTAACCCCTTGAGGGTCATTTGCAAACGTGGCTGGAAAGGAACACTTGGATGTTACAGTCCTGGGACCACCGTGGGTACCGGGTGAGGGCCTTGCAGATGCTTAATGTCCTACAACCGGGCCAGTCTTCCACAGCAAAAAAAACTAGGCCACCCAAGTGCCCAAACTGCTTCAGTGGAGCCAGCAGCCCCCTCCTTGGACACCCAGAGGAACCTGGACTCTGGCTGTTTAGGGGCAGGGTCAATTCTAAAACCCAGGCTTTTTTGTCCCCACAATTCAGTAGTTATTCGGTGACAGCACATGGAATATAAACAATAAAGAAACTTGACATGATGTTATATATTTAGCTTACTAAAGAAACAAAATTTAAATCCAGTCATTCTCCTTCCTACGTGACCTACTTTCCTTTCTCCTGTACTAGAACCAGATTATTACCCACACAGCCTTAGCATGGGTCCTGACTCCACTTTCCTCCCTCCCAAACACCACATGAGATGATTCCTCAGCCTGGATGTGGAACCAGCATTTACAACAGGCTTTAGTGGAAAAGAAATGGTTGTGTGCAGATGCCAACTAAACACTGTAGAATCCTGGTGTCCCACATTAGTAATCATGACAGCTGTTTGCAAGTGTCCCCAAAGTTCATTTCAGACTCTCACTGCTAATTTTGCTGGGATATAAATATAAAACATGTGGACTGCTGGGCTGGACTGCTATGCTGAGTCTCTGATCCAGGAAGCTCAATGTCTGCTCCCTGCAACCAGCTCCCTGTTCTGTTCATGCATGTGCATCAAGCAGCTGTTTAGTGTCCATTTTAATATCTTAGACAGTGCATTTCAGTATGGTCTTCATCCACAAATACGTGTACCACACAGTAGTAATGATCAATCTCAGTCTTTGCTTTCTTTTGTCTTAGAGAGTCAGATAAACGGATAGCAAGGTAACAAAGTCATAGAGCGCTATAATATAGTATTTCCTTTATCTCAATGACAGGATTTATTTAAAGAGCTTAGATATAACATCTTTGCATTTATGGTATCATTTAGCGTCTGAAGCTCTTACATTTTACAAACTTCATTTCATGTGAGATGTTGTCAGTTAGAGAAGTGCTTCTGAATTTGAGGGGTTGCTGTCATCTCAGATGGAGTCCCTAAAAAATGTCAAAACTCTGCAGTATTGTCATCATGACAAGAACTCAGACAGATGAAATTTGGAAAGCCCTGTGATTTACTAGTGCACAGACAGAAAATGGTATTTCAGAGGGAAAAAGCCTGAATTACAGAAAATGATAAATGAAATGGTCTAACATGCATTTCCCTTACAAAGAACTAATACTTCTTTGGTTGATAATAACATCTGTCAGTAATTATTAAAAGAGCTGGCAGATGCATAGTACTTACTATTAGCCAGGGCTGTTCTAAAATTCAAACAGATTCATTAATCCCCATAGCATCTCTACGAGGTGGGTACTATTATTATCCCCATTTTATTGATGAGGAACTTGATAAACACAGAGGCTAAATGACTTTTACAAGGTAGACAGCGAGAAACCAGCACAAGTGTTCCAGCCTGAGTCTACGCTCTTGGCCACTTCTAACTTTTTTTTTTTTTTTGGTGGCAGGGAGATAATAAGTTAATTCTGGTGGGGGGTGGGGAGGTAATTAGGGTTATTTGTCTATTTTAGAGGAGGTGTTGGGGGCTGAACCCAGGACTTTATGCGTGCTAAGCATGCGCCCCATCACTTGAGCTGTACCCTCACCTCTCGAGTCTATGCTCTTAGCTGCTAATCCACACTGCCCCACATGGTAACTCTGGGGGAACTACAGTTCATTCATTCACTCACTTTTTAAACTCAGCCTTCCTGGTGCCTGGGATTCAGCAGTGAACAAGACAACATGTTTCCTGCCCTAAATGCGCTTGTCGACTCCTGACATATTATCTTCATTTTACCCAGGAAGAAACAAGGTCAAGAAGACTCATCTTTTCCTGTTAACACCGGAGGATACATGAAGTGCTTTATTTCATTTCTGCCATTTGACTTACACCATGGGAAGGGAAAGCTGCCTTGCAGATCCCGGAGCTCACAAGCCTGTTAATTATGAATTTTTTTTAAAACTGTCCCTTACTTGATACTTGATCTGAGAAAGGATGAAGTAAACCTAAATAGATTCTAAGAGAGTGTGTGGTTTATACAGGGTAAATAACCAGCCACTGTTTACTATCCTAACAGGAATCTGTAGGCATAATTCTTTTCTTTCTTTTTTTTCCTTTTTATGGGCAGCTTTTAAAAACCAAACCAAATCAACAAAACCAAATCACTTATAATTCAACAGCAGGTTCTAAATCACCCCCAAGACAGCAGCTAAACTCGGTTTAGACTTACAGTGAGGCTCCTGGTGGTTGGATTGATGAATGTATCTCTATCCTGAATATAAAAGTCGTTCACGCAGCTCTTCTCAAATAGGGCAATGAAAAACTCTTGTTCCGGTTGTTGATACTTTCATCCACTTGGAGGACTTTCATAAAACAGCTGAAGGTATCAAAGGCTGAGGACAGGGTTTTCAGATGATTGGGATTCAGAGGCAATTTTATGTACAGTATCTCAGCTTATGTACAGAGCACCTCCCACAGGGTGTGTACATTTGCAAATACAAGCTTGTCATCCAAAACCTATATTGGGAGAATGAAAACACAAACCAGGAAACTATTTTCACATTTTCAGTACACAGATTTTTCTTACATTGCTGGTAGTTAAAGCACTTGTGCAAACACACACAGATATGACACTGGTAAAAGTGAAGATATAATAAAAATAGATTTGCAAACCATCATACATTTTTGCCTTAAAGTTAATTTCTTTGTTGAAATTACTGAAAAGTTATTTAAAATCCTTACAATTCATTCATAAAATAACCAATGTTTTAGATGAAGAAAAGTAAACTTGTTAACTTTTAGTCCAAATTAGTAACTAAAAATAGAAACACGAAAAAATTCTTTGCAGGGGCATTGTAATGACAATTTTTTAAATTTCTTAAACCTAGGACTATTTACATATCTGTTCAATATAATGTTAAACAGCCATTAAAAGGGATTTAAAAGAATTATATTTATTGATATGGAATATATAATAAAAGGAAAAAGAAAAAAATGTGAAATAATAATTTTCATTTTTGGAAGGGAAAAATATCTACATTTGAACAAAAAAATGTTTAGAAGGATTTTAAGATTCTTTATGTATAACTAAGGTACAGATGATTTTTAATTCCACTGTTTTTAATTCCATTGGATTTTAATTCCAATGTTCTTTCATTTTCAATTTTGGGGGAAATTTTTATAATAAAAAAACTTTAAAATTGTTCTTGCATAAATACATTAATAGATATATTTATGACTACATTCTCTGGCTATTAAAAAAGATCTCCTAACTTTGGATCTGAAACATACATTCCATAATGCAGATTCTGATTGACTCGCCTCCCAGTCCAGAGCGAAGGCACGGCTAGAGTGACATGTTTCAAATATCATTCCAGGGAACATGCAGGCTCCCAGCCAACTGCTGCAAAGGGACTGACACTGATCTGCTTGCTCCCAGCTGCAGACCATCACAGATGAGTTTAGATTCATAGGCTCAAGTTTTCTCTGTCAAAAGTAATCAGAAAATGTTAGGCTTTTACTTTCACCAAGGGAACAAGAAGTTGTTTGATTTTCTTTTATTAAAAAAAAAACAACAAACCAATTTGAACCTGAAGAAAAGACATTTGCTCAAAATACCACAGTAGCAATGAAGGTGCTCTGGCTGGCAGGGACTTGTTGGATTCCTGTGAGTGCTGGACTCCTCACATGGAATTCCCTTGGCACTCCAGAAGGCCTGTGGTTGTCCCCATGGGTTTGTGGCCATATGTGGTGCACAAAAGTCTCTGGCTTTGCCACAATTTCAAAGCCTTTTTTGGCTTATGAAAGGCTTTGCACTCAAATGGAGTTTTCTTGAGTCCACTCACTGATGTCATTCACCAGAGTTATAGTCCAGATCTGACATTCTAGACTCTTAAAATCTTGCAGACATTCAAATGTTTCAGGTAAGGATGTGTATTCACCTCTGCAGGCCTGGACCAAATTCCATAAAGCCACCCGGACAAGTTCAGCAAAATGCAAAGACATTTTTCTTTCTGCAAGACTGAAATGTCTGTGAAGCTATAAAAACTTCTGCATCTACAAAAATAGGGAACCAACTCATCAATAACATATCTATCCATAATGCATGGACATTTGAAAAAATACTGTATTTACTCCTATTAAATTCTATCTGGCTTTTGCCAAATTGTGTCCTAAACTGTAAGGAAAGTATATAAATGTAGAGAATTTTTGACCTTTTAAGAGAAAAAGGAACCCTCCTACTCGGTTGGTGGGAATGTAAATGTTGCAGCCACCATGGAGGACAGTATAGAGTTTCCTTAAAAAACTGAAAATATAATTCCGTGTGATCCAGCAATCCCATTCATGGGTATATGTCTGGAGAAAAATATAATTCAAAAAGACACATGCACCCCAGTGTTCACAGCAGCACTATTTACAATAGCCAACACACTGAAACAACCCAAATGTTCACTGGCAGATGACTGGATAAAGAAGTTGTGGTATATTATATATATATGTATATTTACATATATACACACATATACACACACATATATACACATGAACACACACACACAATGGAATACTGCTCAGCCATTAAAAAATTAAATAATGTCTTTTGCAATAACATGGATGGACCTACAGGGTATTATGCTAAGTGAAATAAGTCAGAGAAAGAAAAACAAATATTCTATGTATTAACTTATATGTATATCTAAAAAATAAAACAAATTAATTACTATAATAAAACAGAAATAGACTCACAGGTACACAGAACAGACTGGTGTTTACCAATGGGGAGAAGGAGGAGAGGGAGGCAGGAAGGGGGTAAGGGATTGAGAAGTAAAAAGTACTACGTATAAAATGGATAGGTTATAGGGCTGTATCATACAGCACAGGGAAATATAGCCATTATTTTATGGTGACATTAAATGGAATATAATATATAAAGATGTTGAGCCTCTGTGTTGTACACCTGAAAATAATATGATGGAAATCAACTACTCAATTATAAAATATTTAATCAAAGTTTTTTTCATATTATTTGCAATAAGTTAGAAGCCAGCACTGTCAATAGAAACATAGTGCAAGTCACAATTTTCCAGTAATCCCACTTAGACAATAAAAAGGAACAAGTGTACTTAATTCCAGGAATAATTATATTTATCCCAAAATATCCAATATACTATCATTTCAAAACTGTGATTAACACTTTTAAAACTTATTAATAAATATTTTACATTATTTTTGTTGTACAAAGTCTTGAAAATCTATTATGTATTTTCCACTTATACAACATCTCATTTCACAATAGCCACATGTGGCTGGTGGCTACCATACTAGACAGAGCAGATTACACCATTCACACTTCTCATAAATTACCTGCTCTTACTTATTTAAAAAACTTGCAGAAAAGGCTTTAGATATTCCCTATATCTAACAAAGCAACCTTGACGGGTGAGGAATATCTTCATTATAAAGTGAAAAATAAAGGTAAGAGAGCCATGGTTACATGTAAGTTAATGTAACAATTCCTTCTTAATTCATTCAGGACTTTACAATCTTTCTTCATATTCCAAGGATTCACTGTCACTGTGCAATGTTTTTCACTATAATCATCTTTGGAATTGAGAGGCTTCTGATGACCCTGCTTTGTGCATCTGTACATAAAAGAAAATAACAAAACAGAGAAAAAGACCTTATTAAAGATAATTTAGGGGGTATAGCTCAAGTGAAAGATCATATTCTTAGCATGCACAAGGGCCTGGGTTCAATCCCCAGAACTTCTTATAAAAATAAAATAAATAAAAACCTAATTACCACACCCTGCAAAAAATTAATTAATTATTTTAATTAAAATTTAACAAAAGATAATTTAGTGAAGCCTTATCAGGCTACAAGAGCTACAATGAATGCCCCTCCCCCATTAATTTAGAAGAAGTTTCACAATATTTCCCAACATAAAGGCTAAAATATAATTTGGAACACTTCCTGATGGTCAGCATTATTTTAACAAAAATGTAGATAATTACTTCCCTGGTGTCAAAGCTCTGTCAGAGATGGGCACAGAAAATTTAGTAAAAATTATTTTGCAACTACCTTTGAAAGAAATGCTGAGAAATGATCTTTTCTGTTGGAAATTAGCCTGCTTTTATATTCTGCAGTAGGCATACGTGTTTATAAACCAGGCAGGAACTGGATCATATTTTACACATACTTTAGAAACTGATTTGAATTTTGCTCTCTACCTGCAAGGCTATTTCTTAGGTAATAACATAAGCTGGCCACTATACTAAATTTTGTTTCCCTGTTTGCTTAATCCTCACAACAACTCTGTAAGCTGCTATTATTACCCCCATATAACAGATAAAGAGCTTGAGGCAGAAAATAATTTGGGTAACTTGGTAAATGGTGGAGCTGGGTAATATCGCAGCCAGTCTGACACTCAAGTCCATTCTTCTCACCGATGTCTGATACTGCTGCCTACATTCAGCAATGACCGCTGATTTCATATTTAAGTGTGTAATTTCTAAAAGTGCAAAGCTATATTAGTACTGCTGTGTAAATTATTCTTTTGAGATGTGATTGCCAAAAAAACAAAAACAAATAAAATCAGGGTGCCACTGAGGGGAGGGCGAACTGCATATGGATGGACACAAGGGGACTTTTTGAGGACACAGTTGCACAACTCTAGAAATAGCTAAAATGGCTGACTTGTACAATTATAATATGTGAATTGTATGGCCTGTAAATTACACCTTAATACAGCTATTAAATTAAGAAACTGAGATACCAAATTAAGACTAAAACACATATATATATCACACATAGTACAACAGGCAAATATCGTTATTTACTGCACCATTTTCCTTCATGCAGCTTCCTTTCCTCACCTGTTCCTGAAAGGATGATTCATTTTTAAAATAGCCTTTTAATTTATTCAGCAAATAATTTTTGACGGCCTACTATGTACCCAGGACTACTCTAGGCACTTGGAATAGATCAATAAACAAAACAAAAGTCCTGTCCTCACGGAGCTTGGTTGGAGTCTAGCTGGGGTGGGGGGTGGAGATGACAATTCACACAACAGAGCAGCAGAGGAGGTGGCATGCTAGGAAAGAGGAACCATGGAAAAAAGTAAAAAGGGCAAAGTAAAGAGAGTTGAGGGTATAGGATGAGGGTGATGTTGTATTAAATACCAGAGCAGGGCACACTGTGAACTGAGGTTAGAATTAAGACTAGGAGGTGAGAAGTCCCAAGTGGACGGAATAACCATCACCAAGGCCAGCGTGACCTCGCATGTTCCAGAATGGGGGCACAGCTGGAGCTGCGGAGAAGGGTCAGTGCAGATCCTGTATGGCCTTGGAGGACATTGTAAGGACTGTGGCTTTTACCCGGAGTGAAATGGGGAGGCACTGCAGAATGACGACACAATCTAACTTAGGTTTTCAAGGCTCACTTGACTGCCGGGTGAGAATAGTGCAAACGGGTCAGAGATGAAAGGTGGGAAGCTACTGAGAAGGGCTATGGAGGAGGAGAGGACAGTGGCTCAGGGAAGGGAAGCAGCAGTGGAGGCAGGAGCCATGGTGAGAAGTGGCTGGGTTCTGGATATGTTTTAAAGGCAGTGTTAAACCAGATCTATTGACAGAATTCATGTGGTATGTCAGTGAAAGTCAAAATAACTCCAAGTTTTTTGACCCAAGCAGCTGGAAGGATTAAGTTTCCACTAACTGAATGGGGGAGGCTTCATAAAGAACCAGTTTGGGGGGTAGGAGGACCAAGAGCTCAGTTTTTACACACGTTGGTTTTAAGATATCAGAGTTCCAAGTGAAGATGTCAAATCAGCAGAATATTATAAGAGTCCAGAGTTGGAGAGAAAAAGTCTAACGGGAGACAGAACTGTGGGAATCATGGGTCACACAGGTGGTACAGGAAGCCATGAAACCCAGGTACTCAAACATTAAGATAACCTTGCATTAACCATAGAAGTTATCCTTGAGGGCCTGCCTACTAGGTGTGGATATCAGTCCTATTTCCCGACCACTCGAGTTTTAAAAAGGAACTTACAAATGAATTCGTGCAAGACACTGCCTCCAGTGGGTGGGATCAGAGCTGGAGTCGGAGAATGGGATGGTGCACGCTACTCCCTACGGCAGATTGTGTGTGTGTGTGTGTGTGTGTGTGTACGCATGTTTGTGTGAGCAGGGGGATGAGTTACACCTGTCATAAGAAAAAGAGCTAGAAATTCTAGAAGCCGAAAGATGAAAGAACATCCAGATCTGGTAGAGGGAACAGGGGAAACACTGTGTACTGTAATACATATCCCCATAATGCCATTTCCCACCATCCTTTCATCAGGAACACAGTTGGAAACTGGGGAATTATGTAGATACGTGTGATGTACACAAACTTTCTGACTATGTAACACTAAATATCTACATATGTAGCAAGTTAATGATATTTATATCTGCTTCAAGTTTAATAACAAGTTCACAACAGAGGGAAAATAAAATATTGAGGACTGGTAGAAGTATCATAGAAGGCCTATCAATGCTCAGAATGGAAGCAAAACAGCTTCACCCCACAAAGTATGTCATTAAGAGTCAAGAATGTTTATATTTGCTTAAGAAATTGAGAGTTACAACTTCCTGCTTTAAAGAGTTAACTTTAAGACAGATACCATACTATAAGCAACATCTATACTGGTGCTTTCTTAAAGCTATTTTTAGTTCCTGTTTGTTCTGATGTACTCCAGAAACTCTGCAAAGAAAACCTTCTATTCAAAGGCTTAAAGGAATAAAAAAAGAAATAACACTGCATTCTTTTAAGTGTTCTCTGTACTGAAAGTCATTTGCAAATGCAGCACCCTGCCACATATCTACATTTTTAACGATAAAGACTTTTGTGCAATTTTTCAATTGCTATGTGACTTTGCGTCAGTCTCTCACTCAGAAGCAGAATGGAGTACCAGAAAATGACACATCATGTCTAAAACTACCTATGTGGAATATGAACTTACACCAGGAAACAGCTAAGTGGGAGGGTAAGGTTTACCTTTTAAGTTACCGTAAGTGCAGTTACACCTTCTCCCTGCTTCCCCTGTGAAGTGAAGAACTAGTCTTTTCCAGAAAAGCTCTCATTCTGAGTATTGTTTTCTTTAAAATATTTGGAGATTCTTTTTTAAGGTTCTTTCACTTTTAAGTCTTTCCCCAACTCTACATCCCATAACAAGTGTTAAAATTTTCCAATAGCCTATTGTTACAGAACATACTCTACAAAAGCTGAGGTTTCCCAGGGCTTGGATCCCACAACTCTGCTACCAGATAATCCTAAAGCCTTCCTTCCATAACTGACTCTTCTGCCAATTCCCAGCTGAGGGCAAATTTGGCTTCTCAGCACAGTTAACTTTCTAACTCTGCCTACGAACACTCTACTGCCAGTAAGGGAAATCTAAGGGAGCCAACAAAGCCCCTAGTGAGGGTTGCCTCCTTGAAACAATCAAGAGGCCATCACCAAGCAAATATTTAAACCTACTGCAAAACTTCTGAAGACATCTTACAAACAATATAGTTTATATAGATTCATACTATTTGCTCTGGAATAGTGATTTCCAATGGAGGGAACAAAGGACCACATGACCCAAGCAATTATTTAAAACTGCACATAACTATCCCTCCTCACGTGAGGATTCAGGCAAGCCTGTCTTATAGGTCTAGGTGTAACAGAATGGCAGCACCTCTAGCAGTAGGGTGAAAAGCAGCGAGGTAGACTTTTAGTGAAAGGGAGTGATGTAATAGGACCCACCGCCCACTTACCTCCCACCACAGGACAATCATCTCAGATCGAGAACAAACACTTTGGGAAACAGAGGTTGTTTACGTTTTTATGGTTTTCTGGTGGAAATAATGCCCTGAGTCACGTGAAGTTGTGGCTGCAAAATTGAACAGGAGACCAGACATTTTCACATTCAGGACACAAATAATCAGCCCCCGAGTGGTCACCATATCTGCTCTCCCCTTTGCCTGTTCACCCCAAAAGCTGCAGGACTCTCCTGCTTGCAGTGACACCCACCATTTCTCACAAATTCCTGCCAAGTTCACGTCAGCAGCTGGTGGTGTCAAAGTCACCATTTATACTGCTCTGAAGTCTCTCCATTACTTTATATCCTTCTATTTTCTCTGTTGTCTTCCTAGCTACACTTGCATTCAGAAGCTGGTTAACGCACTAACATTGACTCTGTAATCAGTCCAGGATATAGGAAGCAGAGATTCAACTGTAACCAGTCCCAGAATACTTGTCATGCCACTCTAGTGTCCCAAAAAAATACTCTGGCATCCCTCATCTCACCCAAAGAACCACCGCATTACTTAGAGGTTGTAAAAGTAGAGGGTTTCTCTACTGGGAAACATTGGCTTGTGGTAGAGTCTTGAATTCAGTTTTTGCAACTAGTTACAGGCAAAAAGACATGGCCCGCAAATTTTCTTCAAGCGTTTGGAATTTAAACTTTTATTAGATACAGAGCCGGCGGACTAACCGTAATCTATGAACATATGGTCATATTATAAAATAATGTCCATGTCTGCCTTACAGCCATGTAAGAACTTGAATTACACCTGCATCCTGTAGGCCTTTAGAATTGGATGTGAAGCATCCTGCGTTAAAAACCTCCTATCCAGTCACAGAACACCTTAAAGACAACATCACATTAATGCCACTGAATACATTAGTATAGAACTTGTATGGTTAAGTTACATCTCCAATTTCCCAGAGCTGGAAAGCAGATGCCTAGAAAGGCTGGAAAAGCCCAACTACCAAAACAGCTCAAAAGTTGAAGCAGACTCCTGCACCTCCCAGGGCGGAAGGCGGAGGGTGGAGGGGGCATTGCCAAACACACTGTCCTCCCCCAGGACGTGGCATGTGGGGAAGCAGGCAGGAGTGGGTGGCTGGGACTCAGATGTGGAGAGGTGATGAAAGCAGGAGTGGAACTGCTCTGGTCCTAGAACAACAGAGCTGTAAAAAGCTCGGCTTCAGTTCAACCCGCTTCCTCTCCCACTTCCCCTCCCACCTACGTGACAAACAGAGCACAGTCAGGCACTTTCTGCCCATGACGGTGACTACTAGCAGGAAAGGGACCAGGATAAAAGCATGTCCTACAAAAGATCAGTCTGATTTTAAAAACTGTGTTATAATCAATGAACAGCAGTGTCAGAGTGGGACACTTTTGAGGCGCTCAAATAGGGAGGAAGAGGTTGAGGATCCATTTCCAGCACTTCCATGTCTTTTATCACTCCTATTTCTGACCTTTCCTTTGCCACGTTTTGTAGCACTGCCATCACTGGCAGGTAAAGGGGCAGCAATGAGACTTGGCCGTTTGGCTGATGGGGCTACATTTCCCAGCACTGGAATGAAAAGGCACTGGAAGAGGAGCAGCTGGAAGATGTGAACCGCGGTCCTGGCCTGTGCCAAACACTAACCAGGTGACCCTGGGTTAGGCTGTTAGTCTCTCTGGGCTTCCGGCTGTTTACTTATAAAAGAAGGTTCTGTCATTGCACAAATATATCCAATATGAAATGTAACGTGAAAGTCAAACATAATGACATCTCACCTGCTTGCCTCAGGGAACTGTACAAGCACTGAACACTATGTGAATGTAAACACAGAGTTAAGAAAACTGTTGAGGTAAAGCGCTAAACTGAACATGGAGATAAAGTTTTATGGATTTTCTTGGCTTTCTTTTTTAATTGCAACACTGAATTAATAGTTATTAGCTATGCTCCACACCACCACCCCTGCGAATAAATAAAGTAGGTTAGCACTGCCTGGATGCCTGCTATTGCCCGATGCTAAGCAGGGTGAGGGGTATAAAGGAGGCTGAACAAGGGAGTCTTCTCCAGTTACCAGCTAAGTGAGGAGACACATTGGAAACCAACCGGCAATGGTACCAAGTCAGTACTCAAAGCCTAGATTACAGGATACCGATCATGAACAGTGCAGAAATACAAAGAGGAGCTAGAAGTATTTGGAGTAAATAGGGAAGACTCAATGAAGGGGATGGGGCTCCAACTAGTTCTCAGGGCAATTCTAAGCTGTTTTAACTGAGGACTGGATAGGAAAAAGCTGGTGACTCCTGGTTTTTAATAAGGCACAGGTTACCCTAGGAGGCTAAGTCACATAATGATTGGAACACATAAGGTAAAGCCAAAGTGATTAAGTGTCAAGACTACCTGGCTGAGATCTGGTTATGGTAAGTCTTTGACTTGACTCTAGATGTTGGAGGGTCAAAACTGAAGGTTGACTGAAAGGGGGGGAGAGAATATCCAAGAATTCAACAGAAGGAAAAATTCATGTATCAGGGATGAACGCTCTTCATCAGAGTATCAGCAATCAGAATAGACATTTGAAACCAAAAACATACAGTTCCAGAAGCCAAGAATATGTGGAGGGTGGTGAGAGAAATATAAATCAAAGACCATTCCAAGCCTTTGGGTATTCAAGACCAGAAGAATGATTATGCCACTGAATAAATGGATACGCTGCAAGAAAAATTATTATGAAATCAGCTTTAGACATGTTGAATCTGACATATGAGCTAAGAGTAGGTGTTCTCTAAGAAGCTCAAAATTCAAAACTGAAGCACAGATCTAGAGTACAGGCTTAAGCTGCAGATGGACAAGACTTGATAGATCTCCTAAAAGAAAACATAGGCAAAACATTATCTGACATAAATCTTAGCAACGTTCTCCTAGGGCAATCTACCCAGGCAATGGAAATAAGAGAAAAAAACAAACAAATGGGACGTAATTAAACTTATAATTTCCTTCACAGCAAAGGCAACCATAAGTAAAAGAAAACATAAACCTACGAATGGGGGAAAATATTTGCAAATGATACGACTAACAAAGGCTTAATTTTCAGAATATATAAACAGCTCATACAACTTAACAACAACAACAACAACAAAAAAACTCAATCCAAAAATAGGCAGAAGACCTAAACAAGCATTTCTGCAATGAAGACACAAATGTCCAATAGATACATGAAAAAATGCTCAATATCACTAATAAACTGAGAAATGCAAATCAAAACTACAATGAGGTATCAGCCCACACCAGTCAGAATGGCCATCACTCAGAATTTCATGAATGATAAATGCTAGAGAGGCAGAAGAATGTAGGGTACCCTCTTACACTGCTGGTGGGAATCCAGTTTGGTGTACTCATTATGGAAAGCATGGAAATCCCTCAAAAAACTAAAAGTAGACTTACCCTATGACCCAGCAATCCCACTTCTGGGTATATAACTGGAAGGAACTCCAATGTGAAAAGATACCTGCACCTCAGTATTCATAGCACCACTGTATACAATAGCTGAGACATGGAGGCAAGCTAAATGTAGCAACAGATGACTGGATAAAGAAGTTGTGATATATTTATATACTGGAATACTACTCTACCATGAAAAGGACAAAATAAAACCATTTGCAGCAACATGGATGGATCTAGAGATCGTCATTCTAAGTGAAAGCAGCCAGAAACAGAAAAATACCAAATGATACCACTCAGATGTGCAATCTAAAAAAAGAGAGAAAAAGACACTGTGAACACATTTACAAAACAGAAATAGACTTGCAGACTTAGTAAACAATCTTAAGGTTACCAGGGAAAGGGGATGGGAAGGGATAAATCTGGGAGATTTACAAATTTTAGCCACTATATATAAAAATAGATTTTAAATAAAGTTTCTTCTGTATAGCACAGAAACCTATGTTCATTATCCAGCAATAACCTATAATGAAAAAGCCGATACAGCCACCAACTGAGGAAGCAAGAAAGGAGTTAGTTATGCTGGGCTAGAGCCCTCTTCTAAAATCCTTCTCAGCCACTGAGGCTGCCCCGAGTAACCTGAACCCTCCTCCCAGGGACAGGCTGACATGATATATGTCCTGCAAACCTGAGGCAGCAGAGGCCGTATCCAGGTCTGGCCCTGGGGGAGATGGGAGCAAGTCCACCTGCTCCCCCTGGGGCAGCACCCCTCCCCGCAGACCCCGCCTCCTGACTGCACCGCTCCTGCCTCTCAGGAACCCACTGACTTGAAAACAAGTGGTCCACGAACCTGGGGCAGCGGCAGGGAGATGGGCAGCGACCTGGCAAACTGGTCGATTTGCCCCCATCTCCCCCACGGCCTGTCCAGGGTTCGGCCTCTGCTGCTCCAGGCACGGTCCCCAGGTCAGCCTGCTCCCGGGAGGAGGGCGCGGTGTGGTCGAAGGCAGTGGCTGGTTATGGGGTCCGCCCATGTGTGCCTGTGGATTTGCTTCAAACTCCCCAGCACATGGCCTGAGCTTGGCCTCTGCTGCCCCAGGTTCGTGGAACTCAGGTTACAGGCCAGCCTGCTCCTGGAAGTCGGGTGCTGTGCTGTCAGGGAATGGCGGCGGCTGCGATGGCGGGATTGGGCTGCCTTGTGAGAGCGCAGGGGTTGCAACCACTTCCCGCTGCTGCTGCAGCCATCCCAGCACACTGATCTCACCGCGCGCACCTCCCAGGAGCAGCCTGACCTGTAACCTGAGTCACAAGATCCTGGGGATTTAGAGGCCGCCCCCAAGGTCAGGCCGCGGGGAAGATGGAAGCAAATCCAGGGGCTCTCATGGGGCAGCCCCCATTCCATCCGAGGCCCCGCGACCGCACCGCACCCGCCTTCCAGGATCAGGCCATTGTCTGAGGGCCAGTCGGAGATGCTCCAGAGCCGTCCGGTGCCCTCCCACCTCCCGGGGCTGTGCCTGCTCTCCTAAACACGGACATAAGCGGCGGCAAAAAACGCGGGGTTCAGGAACTACTAATAGCGGGATTACTACGAACTACAGCGGCGGCTGGGATCCGCCTCAGGTTCCTAACGGGACGCGCGGCCGGGACCTCACCTCCGCACCCCTCCCTGTACGCCTCCCCAGCCGCACAGCCCAGGTGTCACCCGCCGGCTCCCCGAGCAGCGCGCCCCCACCAGCGCCCCCTTAACTGCCCAGCAGCGGCAGCCGAACCGAGGGCAAGCGGCGGCCCAGAACCCAGGCCGTGTTCCTCTTCCAGGAGCTGGTCCAGGAACAACCGGCTCCCGCCAGCTTCCACGCGTTCTGGGCGGGTTCCAGCGTCCGCGCATCTGTGCGTCTGCGCGTGCGCGCGCCTCCTCCTCCCGCCTGCAGCGCAAACTGCTCGTGTGGGTCTCCTGCCTTACCGGACCAGGCCACTGGGGCCGGGAGGAGCCAGGTGGGGCCCCTCCTGCTCGTCCCGCCGGGTCTCCATCCCCAGAGCCTTCACCCCGCCACCGACTGGGTCCTGGCACTGAAATAGAACCACGACTGCCCTGAGCCAGGCCACACCCCGCCAGCCCCACTTCCCCTGCTCACCTTCCCCTCCCTGTTACTACCCTCCCACCACTGGCCAGGCCCAGTCTCCCACCAGACCTTGAAGACAGGGCTCCTTCTCCTCACACCGAGGTCCCTGCCCTGACACTCCAACCTGCTAGGTCCTAACCTATGGCCCCTACACCCACAAGCTTACCCCTCATGCCTCACCACAGGACGCACAACATCCTGAAATTGTCACCCTCACCTCTCAGCCAGGTCAGTTCCATTCTAAGCGGGCCCCACACCCCACAACCTGTACCCCCTCACCATGGGATCCCCTTCACTCTGAGCACACCCCTAACCTGAGCTCACTCCCTCACCCCTCACCCTGTGGTTGGGGTGGGGAAATCCGGGCTCCAGGAATGATGACTACTGCCACCATTGGGGGATCCAGCCTAGTGTGCACCTTCATATTTAATGTCTGAGGCTACAGGGCGAGGCAGGCTGGGCTGAAGGCGGTTCCAATTCCTGCCCTGGCACCCTGATCCCCGCACCCTGTGTCTCATCTGACCCGATGGGTCAAGGTGATCCCAGGCTGCCAGCCACTGGCCTGTGGGCCTTGGGTGGTTGATGGTCCTGATGGTGATCTGGACCCCTAGGGCGGAGGCACTGAGCATGCGGACCTTTGGGGTGGGGGAGTTCAGAGGGTGCACTTGAGCCCAGGGGTAGACAGCAGATGGTGGGCTGTGTGCATGGAGCTGTGTGTGTGGCCTGGCCTCAGCCCAGGTGGGTGCAGGGATATTGTTCATTCACACCAGGCCAGAGGGAAGAGGGACTGGAGATTTTAAAGCGTCAAAGTTAGGAAGCTAAGGCTGGAGAGAAATGTAGGAAGGTGCACTGGCCTGGCCACCATGGAGCCCCCCGCGACGCTGGTCCCTTGCATCAGGGGAGACTGGCAGTTGACTGGCCAATGGGACATCCCCTGCTGTGGTATAGTTTACAGGCAATTGAAGGGATTTTGACAGGTAATTTTAATCCAATAATTGTCACTTTCTCTGCGGGAGATCAGGTCCAAAGTCATGGTGAATCTGGCAGGGTTCCTGCCTGAACTCCATCCTGGGACAGTAGAGGAACCACCCAGGAATCATACTCTTAGCTCTCACCCAAAGGCACTGTAATAAAGAAGAACAAATCTGACTCCATATTGGATCTGTGCCTTTTCCTTTAAACCTCTGCCGTGTTTTCTAGGCTTACTCTTGCTAGCTCTGCACCTTTTGTAAAACAATGTTGCCTTTATCCTGAAATAAACAGGAGATCCTATTCTCAAAACTCTGACCTTTAAGGATATTAACACTTTTGCACTCCTATAAAGATAACAAGTTGCAGAATAGAAAAAGTTTGTTTTGTTGCAGGTTTTACAGGAACACCATGATCTGACCCACGTGGACAGCTGCAAAGGATTCCAAAGAACAAAGTAATCCTACACCAACAAGTTTGCAACAACCAACCACAGCCTCTCCCCTATTTACTAGAAAAGGAGCCTAAAGTCTGACTTGGGGAAGATGGTTCTCCAAGATTTTAGTCTGCCATTATCTTGATCTGAAGCTGTCTACGTAGACCAGGTCATAGTGCCTCTGTAAAACCTCTAACAAAACAAAAGTTATTTTCTATTCTGCAACTTGTCATCTTTATATAAGTGCAAAAGTATTAATATCCTTAAAGATCAGAGCCTTGAAAACAGGCTCTCCTGTATATTTCAGGCTAAAGGCAACATTGTTTTACAAAAGGTGCAGAGCTAGTAAGATTAAGCCTAGAAAAGAGGGCACAGGGTTAAAGCCAAAATGACCGATCTTCTATGGAGTCAGATTTTTTTCTTTTCTATTATACTATATTCTATTTTTGTTTTAAGTTTATAAGAATAAAGTTTAGCCTTTTCCCATTTTAAATTGTGCAATTTTAAGGAGCATTAAGTGCATTCACAATGCTGTGAGACCAATACCACTGGTTTAGACAATTGCCTTCTCAAACTAAAAGCTTGTATACAAAGCGCACCCCACATCCTATCTCCCCCAGCCCATGAGAAGCACTAATCCCCTTTCTCTCTCTATTTCTTTACCTATCCTGGAGGTTCCCTATCAATGAAATCATATAAAAGGTGTTTTTTTTTTTCTTGCTGCCCACATATCTTAAGTAGGGACGGGTGAATTTTTTGTTTATTTGTTTTCATGTTAATTAGCATTTTTGTATTTTGAGAGGAAAATCCAGATAGATTAAAGATGAGACGTACCAAATGACGCCCTTTTGGTAACTCTGGGCATAATCTCATGGTAGGCACTGCTGTTCTATGTGTGAAACCAGAGCCAGAAGGGAGATGCTTAGCTCTTCTTGTGGCAAAATAAAACCAAACTAAAGCAGAAAACAAAGACCAAGAAAGACAGCTGGAAAGAAAAAACACAGCATGGAAAAAGCTTTCCTCAAGACCTAAGGTATGAGAAAAGCTTCACATCGCTGTGGCGCAAAAACCTCTTGAAGCCCAGTGTTCTGAAAAGAAACAAAACACACACAGGCAGTTCCAACGAGAGGCAGTGCAGGTGGCCAGTGTGTGCTAGAGATGCTCGACCTGTAAGGTGAGGACATAGGCAAATGGACAGACTGCAGAGACAGCATTGGCCACCATCACACTGGTAGGTCTTTAGCCCGGTGACAACCAGCCCTGGTGACAACGTGAGCAGGCAGAGGCCCCAGGAGGTCCCCTGGAGGGAAGATCAAATGGACGCTCCTCTCCGGCAGAACAAGGTACAGGATACATCAAAGTGCCACAGGAACATCCCTTCCCTAGCAGTGCTGGTCCTTAGATAAGATCCCACCAAAGTGTTTGCACAATTTTCAAAGATAATTTTTCTTTAGTAACATGAATTCAAAATAATCAATATTTCATCAAGGGATTTTCAGAAGTGACCTGCCCTGGGCCCGAAAAATACACACACATAAATACACACATATACACATAAATATATACACACATACATACAGGAAAAGAGACAGACAGACTGAAACACAGAGAAGCAGGGGAGACAGAGAAACAGAGAGAGAGACAAAACAGAGAGAGAGGCACTGAGAAACAGAGACAGATAGAAGGAACACTGGAGCTGTGAAGGAGTGGAACTCACGCTCATTTTCACAAGTCAGTCTGCAGGTCAGAACCTGGTCTCAAAGTCCATCCACCCTCCAGAGGAGAGTGTGGGGATCACACAAGGGCGTGGGAACAGAAGGCAAAAAATATGAAGCCATTGTGGGGCAGCACACCACAGAGGCCGAGATGGGACACTGGGCCTGTATGTCAACATGACAGAATGACCTAGGAGGTTGTATGCCAGAGCGGATGATGTCAGAGTTGTATTTAAATTTAGTCACACGACTGGGAGCTGGGAAGCAAGCAATAAGGAAAGTGACTTTCTCCAGACCTCAGGGCAGACCCAGGCCTGTGTGGTATCTGCTCTGCGCTCCGCCAGCCCTCTGTGGGGTCCTTCATTTGCTGAGTCTGTGCATGAGCTCCCTGTGATGCCAGCCCGTGGGGGTGACAGATGCAGTAGGTGTTTCTTGGTCTAGAGACAGGATGGCTTCTCTAGGAAACAGGGGCCAGAATGATCCCCAGTGTGCTGATGGGAGATTGGGGAGACCCTGAGAGGCACATGGCTTTTCCATGTTGATAGCACTGCTGAGTGGGGGGAGCCATGTCTGAACCCAGCTGTGTCTTCAGAGCTGCAGCCTTGGCTGCATCCAGGCCTCCCCAGGGCTATGAGGGGGGCTGAGTTGGTGTCACTGTGTGTGGACATGGCATGGAGTGAGAAATGAGAGATTGGCAGCCCAGAAAGGCCCTTGGGGAGCTATGTGTCAGGAGGAAGCTTGGGTAAGTGGACCCCAGGAAGTGACCTCACTTCCCTGGCAATAGAGCCCAAAAGAACTTGGAACCAAAGTCACCAGGCACCCACTCTGTAGAGAAGTCCCTACTCAGCTCACTTTATTGGAGACAGAGGCATGTTCTGCTGCATCCCATTATCCCGAGGCCGCAGCTCCCGGAAAGCCCGCAGCGAGGGGCTGTACCAACGCTGCCAGCGCTGGGTCATCTCTCACCCAAGGTTCCTCTGGACTTTTGGCCAGAGAGACCCAAAGGTAACACAGGGAGGCCCACAGCAGGCCCGCCCAGGCCGGGCCACCACTCAGATCCCACCCAGGTATCCCCACGGCCCCGTCCTGGCTGGTGGAGGTGGAGCAGTCACGATGGGGATGGGTTTCTGCCTCAAGCAAGAGCAGTTCAGAGGCCTGGTGGGCCGGTCACATCCACAGCCCAGGGCAAAGCTGGCTGGCTGGGATGTGGAGAGCCAGGGAATGGTCCTGCTGCCCAAGGTGGAGCCCATGCATTTTGGGTATGTCTTTTCCCTCCCGGGTGTCTGAGCTGAACAAGGTCTCGGTCTGATCTGGCAGCAGAGGGTCGAGTGGACAGAAGCAGGAGTGTTCCTGGCCGGTCAGGGCTCTGAGACTTCCAGGCCGGGTCAGCTGCTGGTCACTGTCATTGCAGAGCTAGATACCATATATTGAACAGCAGCTGATGAATAAGAACACCAACACCCCCTCCCCAAGTGAAGGGCTGATGTGCCACTCTTCTGAGGGCCAGCGCAGGATCCAGGTGGGTCTGAATATTGAGGGGTCCCCACCACCATGGCCCAGTAATCAGTGGGGCAGGCCTCCGACCCAGACAACACCCAGGGCTCCCCCCAGGGACCTGTCCGGAGCAGACGGGTTACTCAGCACAACCGGCTCTGACCTGGAGCACCGTGTCCACCTCGCTGCAAGTAAGGTGGAGGACCAGGAGCCCCCGAAGCAGAGCCCGAAGGTCAGAAAGACAGGGCTGGTGCATGTGTGCAGGTGGGGGAGGGTAGAGGGCTGGGCCACACAGGGAGGTGTCCCCAGAGGCTACCGTTGAGACCAGAGCAAAAAATGGCCTCAGACCACCTGTCTGGAAGAATTCAGTCACAGAACACATCGTGTGGGCACTTTCTGGGTGGGAGCTGTCTGGAAAGCTCTGGGAAGGTTTCTGTCTTTAAAGAGGCATATGGAAAAGGAGGCAGGTGGATAAATTTTTCCTCTCACAGCATAAGCTCTTCCACAAGACTTAAAACTCTCTCCACATCCAATAGTTACAGAGGAGGCAGGGGCAGGGGAAGATGTCAGAGACCAAAAAAAGGACGATCTGGATCCAGCAGGAGACCCCGAGCTCCCTCCTGCCCCTCCTGCAGCTCCTCCTGAAACTGCATCTGCACCTGGACTGCTGGGCAACGGAGAACCAGTTCAGGCATCACCACCCCCTGGGGCAGAGCCCCCTCTGCACCCACCAACACCTTCTTCTCCAAAATGTATTCCAAAATCCCACCGTCAGTCCCCCCCGCAAACTTGCCGTCCCTTCCGCTGGAGATGTTTTTGTTTGGTTTTCTTTAGTTTCCTTTCTTTGTTTCACATCATTTATGGCATCCTTTATTTTTCTTTTTAGAGTTTCATGTAATAAAATATAGACTTTTCCCCTTTTAAATTGTGCAATTCATGAGCATTATGGGCATTGACAATGTTGTGAGACCATCACTAACATCTAGTTTCACACTATTTCTTTCCTCAAAGTGAAACCATGGATCCAGAGAGCGCACTCCCCTCCCTCTTCGCCCAGCCCCTGACAACCCCAAGTCCTCTTTCCTTCTGCGTGTCTTTACCTCTGATGTGTGTTCCCTTTCAATGAAACTTTATGATAGTTGGCTTTTTGTGCCTTCCCACATGTTTTCAGCAGGGGCTGCTGGTTTTTCATTTTTCACTTGAAACAGCATTTTTATTATTTTAAGGGGATATACAGGGGGATTAAAGATGTGATGTACAAAATGAAGCCATTTTAGTAACTCTGTGCATAATCTCAGGGTAGACACTGCTGTTCCCCCTGTGACACCACAGCCAGAATACAGAAGGGAGATGCTTAGCTCTTCCTGTGGCAAAAACAAAACCAAACAAATCAAAAAAATTAGCAAAAGCCCAGAAAAACTGCTTGAAAGACAAACCACAACCTGGAAAAAGCATTGTTCATAACTCAAGTTTGGAGAAAGTTTTCCCATCCCTGTAGTCCAAAAATCTTTCAAAACGCAGTGTTCTAAATGGAAACAGAACAGACATGGTCAGTTCCAATGAGAGGCAATGCAGGTGGCCTGTGTGTGTTAGAGATGCTTGACCTCTCAGGTGAGAACACAGGCAGACGGAAACACTGCAGAGACAACACCGGTCACCATAACACTGGTGGGTCTTTAGTCAGGTGACAACCAGCCCTGGTGACAATGTAAGCAGGCAGAGGCTCCAGCAGATCCCCTGGAGGGAAGAGTGAAGGGATGCTCCTCTTCAGGAGAACAGGGTGCAGGACGCATCAAAGGGCCACAGACGCTTCTCTTCCCCAGAAGTTCTGATCCTTACAGTTCATCCCACTAAAATCCTTACACACCTATTCAAAGATGCCTTTTCAAGGGTATTCATCACAGCACTGGTTGCAACAGTCGGAATTAAAGCAACACTAATGTTGATGGAGAGGGGATTGGGTCCACTCGTTCTGGTTCATGTGGATGAATGAATGCTGTGCAGTTGGAAAAGTGGGTGTCTGGTCTCAACCCAATGTCAATGGAGGCCTCAGGGTGGAAGTATGCAGACCCACTGTCTGCATCCAGGGTCCCATCTGCATGACCACATATGTGTGAAATCAGTATAGATGTAAACTGATCTGATTGTGAGTGTGCGAGAGACAGAGATGGAGAAAGACATACTGAGAGACACAGAGACTGAGACATAAGCACCAAATCATTCATGACAGTCACCTCTGTGGGTGGGAATTACAAATCTCTTCTCTTTTAGACAGTATTTCAATTTTTCATACTGTCTTTATTACTCTACTAATTCTAAAAGGATTAAAATCCTATGTTAATGTGACCCATTCATTGCTCATCTATGGAGTAATTAAAGTACATTAATCCTATTTTTAAAAGAATATAAAGCCTTCTCAGGACTCAGTTCCATGTCAGCTCCGTGGCAGTAGAGGTTCTCCAGGAGGTCGTGTCTCTTCTGAATCAGCATCCAATAGAGGTGAGGAAGAAGTACCAGACTTGGACACTGAAGATTACAATAGATGAGAGATTCTGTCAAAGAAATTAAGACCTACATTCACAGAGAATAATCCCATATTCATGGAGCAGAAGGCTTCATTCTACTAAGATGACAGTAGTCCATGAATAGATGTAAGGATTCAAAGTATGCCTACCCAAATCCCAGGTGGTGTTTTGCAGGAATTGACAATCAATATAAAATTCACGTGGAAAACCCAGGGGCTCAGAATACATGAGTGAATCTTAAAAAAGAAGAACAAAGTTCGAGGAATGGAAAGTCAGATGGAAACCACGGTTAATACAAAAGCACTTTAGCTGAAGATACCTGAGATTCAATAGATGTAGAAGAAAACCTGTCATGGAAAAAAATTTTCTCCTCTCCCTTTGCCCTATTAAGTTAGGTTGATAAAAAAAGCCTTCAAATTTCACCATTTAACATGGTAGTTACTTTTCTGGTTGGCTCCTACGTGTGTATAAATAAACAGTTTCTCTCGTTCATCTCCTCTTTACTTCTGTGGGCTCTTTGGAAGGGACTCTGGATGTTGGGGACCTGCTCTTTTCTAACCTTCTTTAGTGATATCTTTTGTCCATGGTGAAGTGATTAAAAAAAAAAAAGAAAAGCTCATTGGTTTTGGGCCAGATTTGGAACATGTATACCTTTGGAGACCCCCTGGAGGAACAATGGGGTTCAATACTGCTGGGAGAATTTACTGGTTGTCTTGTCCAAATGCCTAACAAGACACTATTTGCAAGGTTTTTGTTTTTTTTTTTTTAAAGATTCTTACCCTAAAACAAATACCCTATCTAAACCTCTTGGATGATCAAATAGAAAGAAAAAAGGAGAATCATGTCTGGCCTAAGAACACTTCCTTAATAAAACGGAAGGACAAAATCAGATTCAGAGCAAAAATTAATATCCATTTATACCATCAACCCTCCCACTCTTTTTACACTGTCCTCATGTAATCTGCCAGATGGCGCCCTGGAGAAGGCCCTTTGCCCGGAACTCATGCTCATTTTCAGAGCTCGGCCAAGCGGGAGGTTGGTCCCCAGGGCCTGAGAGGGGCTACTTGTGAAATCTTCTCTGCTGAGACCCAGTGGACTGAAGGGAACTGTGTGCTCTGAGTGAGAGAGAGCACACGGAGCCTCTGTGGAGGCATCTCTGAGATCATTCCAAAGGCACACAGCTCTAACTGTGGACACGGGGAATTTTGATAGGCATCTTAGTTGGAAATCTCCTCCTGGATAGAAAGAAGCAGATTCAAGATGTTGCAATTGGATGGGCAGGTCGGCCTCTCGAATTTGTCGATGAGGAAGACACGCAATTCTCTGCAGAAATAGGAACACCCATCCCTGCTCTGCTGACTTCATCTACAGAGAAACAGAGACGCGGCTCTAGGGGGAATTAAACACCCACCAACCCTTCTTACCAACGTCAAAGTCCCCACTTTATTCTCCTGTCAGGTCTCTGTACAAAAACTGTGGCTCAGCCCCAAATATCACATACCCATCACCCTGAACCACTCTGTGTCTGTGTCCAACTCGAGCATTAAGGCCTGTGACTGTTACTGTCAAATCGTGTCCCCATTTCAGCCCGTCTCCCACCATCATCCCAGCCCAACCTCAGTGTCTCTCTCCAGGTCAGCAGCACTCTTCCCAGTGCCTTCCCATCAGCTTACCTTGCCCTGCTTCCATTGCTTATTCCCCATATGTTACCCACAGCGGTCTTATTAAAGTATGAATCAGATCAAGTTGTTCTGCTTTGCAAAATACTCTCGTGATTTTCCGTTGTGTTCAGAAGGATATCCGGAGTCCCTACCAAGGCCCTGTGTGATCCGGTCCCTCACCCGTCTCTGCAGCCTCAGGTCTCACCGTTCTGCTCCAGCCCATCTTCACCGCCCAGATGGTCCCCACTGGGACAGCTGTGTTTGTAACTCCAAGTCTCGTACCTACACTTCTCCCCGCCTGGGAGGCTTTTCTTGTCTGTTACCTACGTGGCTTATTCTTTTGCTTCATTCAGGACTTTGTTCAAATTATTTTACCCACAGAAAGGACTTATCTGACCACATTATTTAAAATAGCACACACATATTTCTTATTCAATCATTTTCTCTCCTAATAAGTTTTATGTTTCTTTGTGGCAATTATAAGCACCTGGCAGTATATAATATATTTATTTGCTTACTGGCTTATTGTCTATCTTTCTTACTAGACTTATATTCATGGAACCACAAATAACTGTTTTAACCAGTAACTTTCATGCCACCTTTAAATGAATTCTTTTATAAGGTGAGAATTTCAGAGGTTTCCACGGGTTGCTTAGGGGAAAAAAGAGAAAGAATTCAGTTTGAACTAGGTTATTAAGGACGTGGGAGTTGGTTATTTATTTTATTCATTGTAGTGTGTATCTGTTAATCCCAAACTCCTAATCTAGCAAAAGACTGAGCTGATTACTATGTAAAAAATGTTTTTTTTCTTTTAAAGTTGGATTGTTTGAGATCTCTTTTCTTCTTTGTTCTTTTTCTTTTGTTAAAACAGAATTTTCCTTATTATTTTTTTACATTGAGGTACTGGGAATTGAACCCAGCACGTACTCTACCCCTTGAACTATACCCTCCCCTCCAAAGACAATTATTTTTATACTTTGACAATACCATACTGAATTAAGAATTTTTTACTCCATTTTCCCTTCAGAGAGTTTATAACTGAGGGAGAGAGTCAGAGGAAGCCCTGGGCCATCCCTTCATTCTCAGTGGGGTACTACACAGCACAGAAGCTAGGCTGTCGCCAGGCCCAGCTCACCTTTCTGCTCTGAGGGTAGACTCAGGCCACTTCTCTAAACAGAGACGTGTTAGAAGCAGCAGAAAGACAACTAGCGAGCAACAATGACAAAACTGACCCACCTGCAGTTGGACATCATCTGATCTGAAATGACCCTCTTAAAGCTCTTCTTCCTATTAGTGGATGGTTTTCAAAAATATTCCCAAGGAGATGACTCTCACTCTATTTTTCTGGATTTCTTGGGCATTCTATGACTTTGACTGCAGGCTTGATTTTCTGCACAACGTCTGCAGGGAAGCCAGGCAGAAAACGTGAACAGACCCTGCAGGCCACAGCTGAGGCCTCCGGTCAAAGCATCCTTGTTGTGCAGAGCCTACGTTCATGGGACCATTTTCATTACTGCTGTAATTAGTTCTCATCCAATTGTCCCACTGAAAATGTTTATAGATGGAAGGTGGTCTGACGCATGTGAGCAGTGGGGATGTGGGATGAAGATGGCAGACAGACTGGAAGGAGAGATGGGAAATATTTCCTCAGGCTTCAGTTTGGAAGATTTCTGATTTTCATATGGACATTAAACTGGGTCAGGATGAAGCACCGTTTACTCTATGACGGGGTGATGTACACGTATCCCTACAACTTCTAAAAAATATGTTGAAGTTGGACGTGACAGCCTAGGGGACAGACAGCTTAGAGTGACACCTCCGTTCCAGGCTGCCTATGATCTTGGGCTCACAGAGAGAAAAAGAATACACATATTTTTCCTGTGTAGCTCTATGTGAAATTATATTGACCCTTGCCGAATGGTGTAAGATCAGAGATCATGTAGTCTTCCTTACGTCGCAAAGGCAACAATTCTTCTTGATGAGTCAGCAGACTGTTTCCGATGGCCCGGGGTCTGTGCCAGACATTAGCTGTCTAGACAAATACCACACAGCTCCCCATCCCTCAAGGAGATCACAGTGTGTCATGGAAGAGACAAATTTAAATAGGTTTTCAAAACAATGTGTTAAGATTCACTTGGCATCATGTATACTGTATGTTCAGAGGGGCTCTTGCACTGCCTGGGGCAGGGTTCTAGAAGGTAGGGAAGGTGTCAGAGAGGAAATGCTTTCTGCACTGACATCTGAAGGATTCCAGCAAATCTGTAGACCAGGAGAGTGCGTGGTGGGGACGGGATTCTCAGCAGCTTGCGTGTCTGGTGCAGAGGTCTGGTCGTGTCTAACAGCACTTTGCAATTAGGGAAGGAAGATCAGTGAGGCTAGAGGCTGTGAGGAACTAACGGAAACTGAGGCTGAAAAAAAGCAGCAACTAGGTTATGAGAAGGTGTGACGTTAAATCAGGGAGCTTGGACTTCCTAACTTATGCAGCGGGGAATTCTTTGGGGTTTTAAGGAGGAGAGTGACACAGATTAGCCATTAAAAGTGAACAAAGTGGATTGTTCACTCTAAAGAACAGCACTGGGGAGACTAGCAAGGGGTGGGAATTAATGCACTGGGGAGTGAGGGGCGTGGACTTAGTTGGGGGATATTAAGGAATAGAATTGTAGTACTGACGGGGGTGAGGGAGTGGAAAAGTAAAGGAAAACTCCCAGATGTATGGCACGGAAAACAGATGGGATAGTGATGCCATTGTTTGAAGAAGTAAACCTACTTCTGAGCGAGTGTAAATTCAAACACACAGAGCTTGAGATTTTTATGGGCTAATCAAGTGGGAATGTCTACTTGTCAATTATAAGTATATTTCTGGAACTGAACTGAGATGTCCTTGCTGGAAAAGATTTGACAGTTAATCAGTGGACAGAGAGCAGTTGAAGCCACGGGAATAAATGCCACCCACTGACATTTTATCAAAGGAAAGGGAAGGAGGGCACTTCTGGTTCAGAAAATATGGCAGACCAGAAACTTGAAGACCCACTCACTAAAGACACATAAAAACGTAGGACACAATGGCCCCAATGTTTTCCTGTTTTTTTTTTTTTTTTTTTTTTACAGGCACCTTTATTGTGGTATGATTCCTGTATAGTAAATTACACATATTTCACATGTACTATTTGATGAATTTGATAGATGTCTACACCCAGAAAACCATCACCACAATCAAGATAGCTAACATTTCCGTAACTCCCCAAGAGGGACACTTTTCCAATTCCCATATTTATCCCTTCCCATCCCCTTCTCTCCCTGGTAACCGTAAGTTTGTTTCTCTATGTCTGTGGGTCTGTTTCTCTTTTGTAGTTAAGTTCATTTGTGTCTTTTTTGATTCCACATATAATTGAAATCATATGGCATTTTTCTCTTTTTCTGGCTTACTTCACTTAGAATGACTATCTCTACGTCCATCCATGTTGCTGCAAATGGCATTATTTTGTTCTTTTTAATGGCTGAGCAGTATACCTTTGTATAAATATACTACTATATATTTATCCAGTCAGCTGTCGATGGACATTTGGGTTGTTGCCATGTCCTGGCTATTATAAATAGTGCTGCATTAAGCATTGAGGTGCATGTGACTTTTTGAATTAGAGTTTTCTTCTGACATATACCCGGGAGTGGGAAGGCTGGATCATGAGTTAAGTCTATTTTCAGCTTTTAAAGGAAATTCCACACTGTCTTCTCTAGTGAAAATGCAGCCCATTTTGTGAAAGCAGACCATTCTCAGAAAGTAACTGGTATTTCTAGGGGCCAGACATGAAGCGCAGTGAGTGTGGCCTGTTCAAGAATAAGAGGGCAGTCTGCCAGGTCTGGAGGAGAGTGACAAGGGAAGTGTGGTACAGGTAGGATTCAGACCACGTGGGGACATGACAGGCTGGGATAAGGAGCCTGGACTTCCAGTCATCCCTTGGTAATCATGGGGCATTGTTTCCAGGACTCCCCCGACGTCAACATCCATGGATGCTGACGCCTCTTGTATAAAATGGCATAGGACTTGCATGGAACTTATGTGCACCCTCCCGTGTACTTTTTCAATATATATACAAACTTTTTTTATTGAGATATAGTCATTTTAAAACATTGTATCAAATTCCAGCATACAGCAGAAGTTTTCAGTTATACATGAATATACACGTATATTTGTTGTCACTTTCTCTTTTGCTGTGTCCTCCTGTGTACTTTAAATTATCTCTAGGTTACTTCTGGTATCTAATACAACATAAATGCTATGTAAGTAGTTGCCAGTGTATGGCAAATTCAAGTGTTGCTTTTTGAAACTTTGTGTTTTTTCCCGAGTATTTTCAATCCACAGTTAGTTGAATCTGCTGGATAGGGAGCCCCTAGATACGGAGAACCCCCAAGCTCCTCCTTCCCACCTCCTAAATTTCCACTGCAAGCACTGAAGGGGTCCAAACATAGAAGAGCGCCATCTACCTGATGGAAACCCTGAGGAATTCCGTCAGCGTATGTAGCGCAGGAGAGAAGGCTTAGGGCCAACTAGTGGGAAAGGAGGGCCTGCCTGGAGAGGAAGGAGGAAGGACCGCAGCGGAAGCCATCTCGTACTCTTACTGGAACTAGCTGATAGCAGTGAGGGACGACGAGGAACTGGGGACACGGTGCATGGGGGGCGATCCTGGCCGCCAGGTGCAGGGTTCACATAGCTGGGACCCAGTTTGCAAGATCAAAATAACAAGGAGGGAGAGGGGCTGCCTCAGCCCCGGGATCCTGACAACGGCCACAGCGCCGTGACCCCAGCTAATGCGGCTCCCCTAGTAAGCCAGAAAAAGGAAACTCTGTGCCAAGATATTGCAGATTCCACCGCAGCCACACGGATAACTAGATCTCTAAGCTGACAAAATGTAACCACCAGAAACAGGAATCTTTCCTTTTCTCTTCATTTGGACCTTTGGACAGGGAGCCACACATCTCGGATGGGAACCATCTTTAATCCAATAGAGAGCTCACTTTTTCAGGAATAAGCATGGAGAAAAAGAGTGGGGTGATGGTTTAAAGCAGAAGTCACAGTGGAAGCCCATCTGAGAAATGGTAAAAACATGCATCTCAATGAATCTGAGTTATGGCGAAAAGAAGGAGGAAGGTTAAGGAAATCTCTATCCAGCAGACAAGACTAGCCAGTCATAAAAAGACAGCACTTTAAATCAAGAAAACTGTTTTTGTTTTTTGGTGATGATAAACAATGCCATAATTTAAAACAAGGCTTGGGCCATCAACAACACGCTGAGAGTTGTTGAGGAGGAGAACATAAAGCTGCATATAGACATGAATGTTTTCCAAGTCCACCGCTCGGAAAAACTTAGCCAATCATGTGTCCAGTTGATTTGAAAATCCCGATAAGTAAATAACTCAAAAGTGAGAAAGACATGGTATTAAATAGTGATAGTGAGCAATGAAATCCAAGAAGTTTATACCTATATTTTCATTGTTAATATAACAAACTGAAAGCAACTGTCAAAAAGTAGTAACTGGAGGACACTTACACACACACACACACACACACAAACGCACACACACACAATCTGGAACAGCAGAGAGGTAAAATATGCTAAATTTATCATTATTGTGGAACAGGATCTAATAGATTATTTCATTTTTGATAGTGTTATAGGAATACTGGTCCAATTACATAGAAAGTTATGAACTTAGAAATGATTTATAAAAATTTAGAGAGAATTTTCATTGAAAGGCAATATAGCTTCCAAATCATTGAAGAGAAAATTAACAATAAAAAAAATTATCAATCCAGCTAATATGGAGTATTTACCATCCTAAATTAAACCACAAAATGGATACAATATATGAAGCAATGATTTTTAAGAGAGGTGAAACGATCATCCACTAGGACCCTGTCCTGCCACCCCCATAACAAGGCTGCTAGGCCTCCTACTGCCATCACCAATAATGTCCACCAAGAGGCGTCATTTCCTTCCTCTGCTCCTACTGCAGAGCCAGTCCTGAGCAGTCCTTTTCCAGATTTTGGCAGACAGCTCCCAGAAGTGCTCTCTTGGGTCTTGGTCCCTTTTGGCCACCAGCAAAGGGATCAAGGATGAGCAGTAAGCCTCCTTACTCATCCAAGACCTAGGAACCTATCTGATTTCTGAGCAGGGCTTCACTCTTGTCTGCTGTCTGGTACTCTGCCCGGCTTCCCGAGTCCCCGGATTGGGCAGCCTGCACGCTGGCCACAGCCCATCAAAATCTGTTCCCCCGCCATGAGGCCACGCGTGATCGTGAGCAGGGCTCCAGGCCTCTGGAGCAGCGTGGCTTGGACTGCGTCCTGGCCCTGGGTGCGCGAGCTCCATGTCCTTGGTTGAGTCAGTTAACATCTCTAAGCTAAGTTTCTTCATCAGTAAAATGAAGACATATCAATATGGTAAAAAAAAAAATCAGAATCGGGGCGGAATAAATTTCTGATGACTGAAGATTTTTTAAATTTTGAATTATACAGCGAAAGACATCATACAAATTTTACTACTTCAGAATTCTAAAGGACAGCTTCTACTGTTAAAACTAATGCATGAACGTACACACAAATACACGTGCAGACACACTGACTCTGATCCACATACATCCCTACACACACACGTACATGGACTCATGTACCACACACACACATAGCATGCACACAACCACATATATCCCCAGGGGCGCCTGTGCACAGCCACATACACACTCACAGTCATGTACCACAAAATTCCCCAGGTGCGTTCGTGCGCACACACATGTCATAACCTCCTTTGGCATTATTCTAAATCAATTTACAATTGAGGGTCTCAGTGTCCATTGTTTTATCCGCTCAGAAGATCCTGACTTCGGAGCATGAAGCAGGAGCCCTTCGTCGCTGGAGACGGTCTTTGCCACTTACAGTCTCAGTAGAGCCAACATAAATGCTCTGGACCTTTGGAAGTGCAGTTCCAGAGCATACCTGGGAGCTCACATCCTATATATCTAAACATTTTAAGTGCAGTAGGTGCTAAAGTCCTGCCTTTACAAATATATATTTATTATAAGCAGGAAGGCCAGGTTCAAAATTAGAATTCCCAGACACAGGGGAGTCCTGCAAAGAAAGTGAGCGTGAGGGGAGAGCTGATTCCCAGACTCTGATCACTAGCCTGACCCTTTTCTTCCCAATGCTGGGTCCATCCCTTGCCATAAGGGGCTTTGGATGTGCACAGGGGGACACTCAGATTTCACGTCCGGGCTCTGCCTATAACCTCCATGCAAACAGCTGCCCTTTAGTCTCTCTGTGAGTCCTGGGTATCTGAAATCCGGGGAGAGCCGGTGCAGGCACTAGAAATGGGTCAGGGGCTGCTGAGGCAGGGCATTCGGGGTCCTGGTTTTCTAGAGCACGGGGTGGAGCCAATGACCATGTCCCCTTGGTCCTGCTGACGCCACCCGATGGAGGGGGTGGCCAGAGGAAGTATCAGGGCCAGGGGGACAGTCTACAGTGCAGGACCGAGGGCAGCGTGTCCCCTTGAAGGGGTCTAAGGCGAGAAGCCCTAAGGAAAGTTCTGAGGAGGCTGTAATGTATCATCATTCCCATTAATTAAAAAAAACAAAAGCTTACCACAGGCGTGCGTGGGAAGGGTTTTGTTCTAACAAGGGAATGCACTTGCCAATGTCTGGCCATAGAGGGCTGGTGGGCTTGCCAGGTTGACGAGGAACCGAGAGGCCGTTTTTCTCCACTGGGTCTAAACACTGCCTGAATTCCTCCAGGTGACACTTAAATGCAGTGAGACATGGAACCCTCTCAAGTTGTTAAAATATTCATGGTGAGCCATTCAACTCTCTCCTCATTCTTGGCTACGAAAGCACGATAAACACAGGTGGGAATCTCATCAGCCTGTTGGTTGGTTCACTGTCCATCTGGCGCCCCCTCTTGTAGGAGGCTTTATCACATCACCCAGGGCTGACCCATCTCAGGATCACAGCTGATTTTCTGCAGGTGGCATCACTTGCTGGTGACACGAAGGAGACATGTTAGCCACCTCCCAAACACTGAGGCTTCTCCTGGGAGGAGCCTGCAGACCACCAGTCCAGCCTCTGCACAATGATGCTCCTCAGTGTCACTCCCGGCTTGCTGCCCTGGCCTCTAACTCTGGCCAGAACCTCGCTGGATTGTCGATAAATGACAGCCATGCACCACGTCTAAGCTTCGTGTCCAGATGTGACCATGGTTCTTCTTTTCTTCCCATCGATGGATTGTTTGATCTTTGTGTAATCTTGTCGGCAGGAAGGCCAGTACCGCCCTCTTGAGGCCTCCCCTTACCGCCTCTCTCTGTAACTGTCCTAGCGCCCCAGGGGATCGGGTCTGAAGCCTGGCACTCAGACACGAGGATGACAGCTGGAGAGACAGGAATCCATTCCTGCTGTGGCTTCTACTGAGGCTCGATGTGGCCATACAAACGGATCCCACAGGCCCTGACTTCACTTGACTCACTGCAGGGATGCTCCCACACTGCCCGGTTCCACCCAGAGACCGAGGGCTTTCTGCTTGTTCCCGAAAGCCCCACCCCCGAGGGGGCACTGGGTCCAGTGGAGCGTCCAGCCTGGTTCCCCGCCAGCCCTTAGGGCTTTGATGGGGCCTGGAACATCAACTACCCTCCCCTTAGGGGCCCGTTTCTCCTTTCCAGCCAACAGACCTAGGTCATAAGCACTTTAACTCACCTGAGGGTGTTTTCCTCACTTCAGGGGCAGTGAGGACGGGGCTTCTTCACACTCCAAGTGCCCCCGGTCTGGATGCAGACAGTCTGGCTCTCCACCCAGTCCTGCAGGTCCTGGCCACACCTGATGCTGGTCACTGAGTCTGTGCTGTGTTCTCTTCCAGGACAAGAGGTGCACTCTGCCCCCAACCCCACCCCCACCAGCGGTGGCAGAGGCGGCGGACAGGCAGGTGAGCTGGGGCCTGAGACAGTGCCCGCAAATCAGTGCCCCAGAGGCCGCTGGTGACTAGAGGGACCACGCGGCAGAAGCCAGCATGGGAAGGGAGGAGGATGAAGGTTCAGGATAAGGAGATGAAAGGGGGAACGGATAGCACTTTGAGTACCTCGACCATGAAAGGGAAGAGAAAAGACAGTGACAGCTGGTGCGGTGTCGGTGTTAAAAGCTGAGGGCTTTTAATTTAAATTTTATTAATTACCAATATATATTGATAGATTTCTTATTTTATTAAAGATTATGTGCCATGTCATATAACAAGATATAGAATGATATTATTTATTAAATAATACATAATAGAAGATATACTAGCATATTATGTTCTGTTTATTTATTAGCAGATAGTATATAATATATATGTAGGTGTTTATATACATAACATATAATTCATGCATCTATGTAATATATAACCCATAACAAATAATGTAAGATTATGATTAATATATAATATAACAAGATTACATAACAATTATGATGTAATTTTACCCATTGTATGTCTTGGTTCATGACACATTCTCATCATAGGTGCCTGTCAGAGGTATTTATGTATTAAAATTAATATTAGAAGACACAGTTATGAACATATCACCCAGCATCATAACAGGAATATTGACAGAGTCATACTGTGTCCTCTTTCCCTATCTGTCCTTGGCCACTTCTCATAGGAAATAACCATCATCCTGAATCCTGGCTTACCCTTCTCTTGTGTTATTTTCACACACACAATATTTAAGATCAGTTAAAACAAATGAACTGCAGGTACATGCAATGAAATGGATGAATCATACACTCTATGTTAAATTGAAAAAGTAAGCCCTAGAAGGTGGCCTATAGTGTGCTATGCTTTTAACTGTGTATATATATGACAACTAAACTCACTAAATTAAGAACAACTACAGTTAGAGTCCAGGTGGGAGAGAGACAGATAAAATTTGAGGTGAGCAGGTTTGCTGCAGGTGAGCGAGTTCCTTTCCAGTAACATGTCATTCTCTCTGAAGCAGGAGGCAAGGCCATCTGCTGGGAGTCAGGGAAGAGACAGAGGGAAGCTTCAAGGTGTGCAGAGAGCAGAGAACGTTAACACCACTGAGTGATAAGTGGGGAAATGTGCTCACTAGAGAAATCCTGGAGGATTGCCTGGCAGCGGCAACATGGTGGGAATTGATTTGTAGTCTTAGAAACCTGTGCTGGGAGAGCCTGCTGCCTGCAGGCTCAGAACAAGTAGAGCTGGGTGAACCGAGATGGAAGTCGGCCTGGTGAGGAACTGAAAAAGTCAAGGCTCAAGGGGGTTTTGTCTCTCATAAAGAGAGCGCTGACTGTGGATGCAGAGCTGGAAGGTGGGGAAGTGGAAGTAAGAGGAACGAGGACAGGCAGGAAAGCAGAGTCAGTGCATGATGCCCCAGTGAGGGTGAAGGAGTGCCAGGGAGGCTGGAGGAGAAGCAGCTTGACGGCTAGAGGTGGGCACTTAAAGGAGAGTGCAAGGAACTTGGGTGGAGACACGCCCGGGTATGAGCCCGGGGGTAGGGTGAATGGGGGTTGGCTGGCTCAGGCTGACGGAGAAGGAGACCCTAAAATGACCACACTGGGTGGAGGAGGGAGAATGAATTTTGACGTCTTGATGGTAGGAGGCGAGGCAATACAGAGCTGGTGGTCCAGGTGCTCCTGACTGAGGCAGATGAGCAGGGAGGCCAGGGTGGCAGGCACTGCTAGGAAAGGATCTGGGTTTTCCATGTGCTCCCACGAGGGGAGGAGCAATCATCTGAAGGTGGAAAGTGAGCACAAGGAGGCAAACCCAGGCTCCTGGTCAAACTGGGGTTGTGAGGGGGCAAAGTGTCAACTCCAGAGATGGTTACCCAGGAAGCAGGGACCACGGGGGAAGTGAGGGGACACTCAGAGAAGAGAGGGAGAAGAGTCTTCTGGGTGTAGGGGGAAGAGAGGCCCCAGGACAAAGGAGCACAGAGGCACAGTGATGAGGATGGGCTGGCTCTATGGTGACAATGAAGGGATGGCTGGATCTTTGTCCTGAGGGCTTAGGTTGGGGGGACTACTGGCCTCATGAGGATCCCCCTCTCAGCAGCCTGGACAGACGCTCCCGCTCCTGAGGGCTGTGTGGCCACCACTGTTCCCGGAGGGGCACTGCCTCCATCTTTTCTTATCAGACTGTCCTGCCCAGCCCCCTACTGCCAGCGAGGGAGCCTGGGCCTCGAAGCTGCTTCCCGTGGAGGGACACAGGCTCCTCGGAGAAGCAGGCTGATCTTACTTTTCTCCATAACCCAGAGTCTAGCAAAGCGCCAGCCCATGTGTGGGCCATGTAGGGGCTCGGATACTTACTATACTAACTCAAAGCAGTAGAATTGCAGAGCTGGAGGAAGTGACCACTGAGCTCACAGAGTTCACTGCCCACACCCCCATTCTACAGATGAGGAATCAGAGACCAAGCGGTGAAGCAGCCTTGGCCAAGGTCACGCTGCTCTTAAATGCTGGCCTGTGTCGGGCATGCCAAATGATGTGCTGCAGTGAAGGGGCTGAGAGGGGGCTCTGGGGCCAGACATCTTGGGTTCAATTCCCAGCTCTGCCATTTATTAGCCGTGTGATTAATGAATGTCCTTACCTTTAAAGTGGAACTCATAGTGGTGCGAACTCATTGGGTTGTCATGAACACAGCGTTCATGGAACAGCAGGACAGAGTTCTGTAAGGGTTTGCTATTGCTTTGGTTACTATTATTATCACCAATTGAACCCTGAAATGAAGAACAAAGGCAGCAAGAATTTTTATTTTAAAGGATTTTAAAATCCTCTGATGAATGCTTCATTTCATCTATTCAAGTTTGCATTTGACACTTATTAACACCTACACAATGGATGACTTTTGAGGCACTCTTGCTTCATGTCTTTAATTCTCACTAATGACACAGGCTATTTAACAGGCAGCAGTTTCTTTTCCAGGAAGAGGGACAAAAGGTTAAAATGTCTCAGTGCCTCTCGGTCCCCAGTGAGTTGGTTGTGACCTGTCAACCCAGCTTTGGGGAAGTGCCCGCTCCCCCTGGGCTCGCTGAGCTGCCCCGCAGCCTCGGGGGTGCCGTACCCCCACACGAATCCAGTCTCTTGGTTCCTATCTTTGCTTCAGATCCCTCAAGGACTGCCCATGCCCCAGGGCCCCATCTGCCCCACCAGCCTCTCCTGCTGGAATCCAGGACACTATCCTGGGTCTCAACCATCCTCTGTTCATATGACCGCCCCACTACTCTACATTTTGTCCTTCAAGTGTGGGTTCCTGTGGCTCGCCAAACAGCAGGGGTCTCCCCGTCTTCCACGTTGGGTAACTGCATTGTCCTGCACAGTGCCTAGTGAACACGTGTGGAGGCAGGAAGAATACAGAACAACAGTTGCTCAGAGGGTCTGCCTTTCCCACTGCAGGGACCCTAGAGAGCTTTCTCCCAGCTGGTTATTCACAGGCGCTGAAGCTGTGGAATCTCGATCTCACCAATTTAAAGGGCACCATCACTAATTACAAAAGCAATCATTTCTTCAGTAGCAAAAGGAGAAAAGACTTTGTTCCCCACCTCCAAATTTTTCCTCCACCTTCAGATGTTTCTCATCTCTGGACTAGGGTAGAAAGCAACTCAAAGAATATTATTTTTCAATGTATTTTCCCACTCTGAAAATTGCTTTCCCAGAACCGATGAAGGCTAGAATGGACTTAGCTTTCCTGGACCGAGTATTCAGAGGCCTGGGGAGGAAAGGGGAGATAACTCAGCAATATTGAACCTAACAGAGACATTACAATGTTCTATTCTAAACAGAAAGGAAGCACGGTGCTGTAGAAACAGGAAAACCATAGTTGGAAATGCAATAAAGAGTTACAAGGGAATAAACATAAAGATGTAAAAATGAAAAAGGACATCAAAATAAAAAAAGGTGGGAATGGGAGAGGGGAACAAGAAAATATAGATTTTTTTCTTTCTTTTCTTTTCTTCATTATTCTTAGGATGTGTTGGAGCCTAAACGATTATCAGTCTAAAGAAAATAGATATAGTAATGGGTTGATATATTTGAAGAATAAGGGAACCACAAATCAAAAGCATACAATACAGTCACAAAAAAACCAAAAAGAAACAAACTCAAAATGGCTTAAAGACTTAAATATTAGACAAGACACTAAAAACTTCTCTCAAGAAAACATAGGCAAAACATTATTTGACATACATCTCAGCAATGATTTCGTAGGGCAATCTAAGCAACCCAAGCAACAGAAATAAAAGCCAAAATAAATAAATGAGACCTAATTAAACTTATAAACTTTTGCACAGCAATAGAAACCATAAGTAAAACTAAAAGACAACCTATGGAATGGGAGAAAATATTTGCAAAAGATGAGACTGACAATGGCTTAATTTCTAGACTATATAAATTGTTCATACAACTTAATAAGGAAAAATAAACAACCAAATCCAAAAATGTGCAGAACAACTAAACAAGCAATTCTCCAATGAAGACACACAAATGGCCAATAGGCATATAAAAAAATGCTCAGTATCGCTCAATTATCAGAGAATTGCAGCTCAAAACTACAATGTTATCATCTCACACCAGTCAGAATGGCCATCATTCAAAAGTCCACAAACCATAAATGCCGGAGAGGCTGTGGAGAAATGGAAACCCTCCTACATTGTTGGTGGGAATGTAGTTTGGAGCAGCCACTGTGTAAAACAGTATGGAGATTCCTCAAAAGACAAAAAAAAAAAAAAAAAAGACTTATTACCTAGTCCAGCAATCCTGCTCCTGGGCATATATCCAGAGGGAACCTTCATTCCAAAAGATACCTACACCCCAATATTCACAGGAGCACTCTTTAAAATGGCCAAGACATAGAAGCAAACTAAACGTCCACTGACAGATGACTGGGTAAAGATGTGGTATTTAGATATAACAGAATATTACTCAGTCATAACAAAGAAGGAAATAAAGCCATTTACAGCAACTTGGATGGAACTGGAGATTATCTCACTAAGTGAAATAAGTCAGACAAAGACAAGTATAATATGATATCATTTATATGTGGAATTTTAAAAAAAATGATACAAATGAACTTATTTATAAAACAAAAACAGACTCACAGACTTATAAAACAAACTTAGGAGTTTGGGATTAACAGATACAAATTACTATATGTAAAACAGACAAATGACAAGGATTCACTGTAGAACACAGGGAACAGTATTCAGTATGTTCCAACCTATAATGGAAAAGAACCTGAAAAAGAATAGACTATGTATATTTACAACTGAATCACTATGCTGTATACCTGAAACTAACAAAACAGCACAGGGAGTGAGTCCTTCTGGGAGAAGGCCTCTGTGTCAGTGGCCTCCATGTCACCGCTCCATCTCACCAGGAGGCCAGGGTTTTCAGAGGTGAGCGGACATAGAGCTCATACACTTCAAATTGATTTCCCGAAAAAACTATGGAAAAACCAAATTCATCTGCAGTGTGGGAAACATGAGCAGGGCCACTAAGCCGACCGACAAACCCAAAGTAAGATGGCCCGTTGTTCAGAACGGAAACAGAAAAACGACCACCTGACCCCAGTTAAATTACCACCTCACCTGCAATGAACTGCTCGTACTCAATGTCAGGGATGTTTCTGTTGAGACTTGGGAGGTCAAAGGATTCGGAACAGGGATCGGGGCTCTGCCAGTGGTAGAGGTGGCCCCAAGGGAATAGCACCAGTACCGGCTCCTCCATCTTCAGCAGGGTCTTCAGGAGGAAGGCAATGTGGATGCAGATGTTCCTACGGAGGCTGAAGCCCTCTGGAGGGTTGACGTCACACAGAAGGTACCTGGCAGGGAGCAAAGGAGAGCGGGTCATCAGGGCCAGGCCTCTGCACAGGAATCCCGGCTTAGATAGAACAGATACAACGGGAATCCCTGCACAGCCCATGGCCTACAATCCAGACACATTCAGCAGCTTCTGGTTTGTAAAGTGGAGGCACTGCCCACCCATCTCCATGTGGCCAATTACTTCAAGTCCGGGAGCAGTTATGGAAGACATCTTGGCATCCGTCTAACACCACTAAGCACCTGACTAGCACCTGAGCACCCGTTCTCCAGGGGCTCTCAAACTTCTTGTTCTACAGAACCCTATACACTCTTAACAATTACTAAGAACTCCAAAAGGCTGCTATTTATGTGAGTTAAATCTATCAATATTTCATGTGTTAGAAGTTAAATAAGAAGTTAGAAAAAGTGTATGAATTCACTTAAAAATATTAACAATCTACTGTATGTTACCATTAATACTCTTAAACAAATTATAATTCTATTTTTCAAAAGAAAAATCATTAGTGAGAAGAATAGCAGTGATTTTAATTTCTGCAAATCTCTTTTGGACTGGTGAGAGCTGAATTCTCCTATCTGCCTCTGCATTCCCTATTTTGTGATATCACAGGCCAGGTTTTCCCTGGAAAACCCCACAGGAACTCAGGAGAGCAAGAGTGTGCAAAAGGCAGGTGACATCCCGGCGTTTCTATGAAAATGGTCTTGCACCTCAGGGGCCTTGGATACACTTTGATAACTGCTGCCCTATCCAAGGCGAGACTCTTCTACACAAGAGCCAGGCAAGGGTCCTGGATTCTGTAATGAGTTACCGCCACCACACCCCTCCCTTCTCTGTGTGTTTCTCACAAGCTCCATTACTGCAGATGAGGATGTAATCCTCAACTGGGGCCTCTAATCCCAGAAGACTGCTAACTTCAAGAGGGAGGGTCCCATCTACCATCCCTACACCCCGCATAGTTTATTTTGAGTCAAGCCCTAGATAACTGCTTATCGGCACTGACCCTTGTGTCTTATTCCTGAGGTTGACTGAAGGAACCAATATCTGGATGGAACTGAAATTTCCCTGCAGATAAACAAGGCTGATAAACCACCTCATTCCAACATCTGACTCTGGGGCTCTTCAAAACCCGGGTAAAGACCCGCTTCATCTAAGAGGGGTTCTCCGCCTGCCCGTCCCGGTGGGTTCTGGGAGGCCGCGGCCACCAAGGGCGACCCAGACTCGCGGCCCCAGCCCCAGGGCCTGAGAGTGAGGAAAGCTTGAGGCTGTGCCCAAGCCATGCCCCGCCCCGCCCCAACACGCTCCCCGGCACCACAGCCCTCCCCGGCCACCACCCCAACACCGATCCCACCCTGGTTCATGTCCACCGGCCCCGCCGACTGCGCGGATGTACGTTTACCATCTGTGAGACGCCGCCCCATACAAGATGTCGGCCGCCTACTGACCAGGCCAGAACTAGTCGCCCGGCCGAGCAAGCCGCCATCCCCAGCAGCAAACACCGCCATGGTCCCGGGCAGCTGCACACTTCCGGAGCCCGCTGCACGCCCCAGAAGCTCAGGCCAGCCAGCGCGGAGCGCGGCGCCTGTAACCATGGCAACGCCGCGGGGCCATCCTCTAGCGCTTGCGTCGTGTGTCTTCCCGAGTCTAGATGTGCGAGGGCAGAACTTGCGGAGCCAATGGGAGCCAGGGCGCGGCCAGGAGGGAGGTGGGGGAGGCTTATGGGGCAGCCGGGCGGGGCCGGGGCGGGCGGGGCCGCGCGGAAGTCCTGACCTGCAGGTTGCGCCGGGCGGAGGCTGGGGCGGTGCTTCCACCTGTGGGCGGGGCAGCGGGGCAGCAGGGCAGCGGGACGGGGACACCCTCACCAGTCCCTGTGTGGGGATCAGCCTGGGATCCGTGGCCTCCGCTTGCACCGGACGTGGACCCAGTCTACCAGTGGGCAAGATAGAGGACTGAGCCCAGGCACGCACGGCTGGCCAGGTAGGGCACCTGAAGTGCAGATCCGCCAGGCCCGCTGCCGGCCTTGAATACGTGCTGCTAGGCAGTTTCCAAGAAGACGGGATCTGTCATAAGAGGGGAGGTAGGGCTGGGGTGCCAGATGCCGGGTTCGGTGCAGTCTGACAGGAGAGCCATGGTGAGAGGAGGCAGAGCGGCCCCTGTGTCGGCGGGGCTAAGAGTTTGGGGTATAGGGTGGGGGTGGTGTGTGCCTTGCTCTGTGGTCTCCCCAAGAACCCTCACTCCAGAGCAAGGGCCTCTGCTCCCCCCACCCCTCACTGCACTCCCTGCCTTCCCCAGCACCACCTGGGGTGTGGTCATGTCGGGGCAGGGAAGGCCCAGGCAAGGGGCTCATTCAGGGACAGGGGCCAATCTGCAGGGATGTTGGACCTGACAGCGATGTGGTGCTTCGGAACTCCCCTGGGATGGGTTTCTAACCAGTGGGATGGAAGGGCCTCTCCTTCCTGGGGTGCAGTTGGGGGAAATAGATCCATCATGAATGTCAGCCCTGAAAATGGAGGCTGCGCTACATCCATTCCTGGAAAGAAAAATCAGGCCCCTCCAGCCCAGGTGACTCAGAAAGTCATTCAGCAATGTTTGGGGTCGCCAGTTTAGGCTTTCAACTAGAGCTGAGCTGCTCAGGAGGCCAGATCCCTGTCCGTGGCTCCAGATGTAGGCTTTCTGATGGGGGACAGGATCCTCACAAACACCTGTTTCTTTGTGGGTCACTCCCCTCTGACAAGCTGGGAGGCAGGGTGCAGTTGTGGGAAATCGTGTTTCCATGAGGAGAGGGCCACCAAGTGGTGGGGGCACAGGAGACAGTGAGAAAGAGTCCCGCGGCCTTTCTGGAATCAAAAAACTGGCAAATATGAAAAAGTGCATAATTTGTTTTATTGAACAGGCTGCTTATGTACGTTTGGGTGGCCAGGTTCAAGGACTCTGCATCCCTCCAGAACAATAGCCTCAAGAGAAGAACAGAGCAGGAGGAGATATGGGGTTTCTCCCAGGAATGAGGCAGAACAGGGATTTCTGCAGATTTGCAAGGAGACCCCGACCACTGAGCACGGGGTTACAACCCCACGTGACCCCTGTCGTGTTTGGCTTGGGCTCTGAGTCTGGCCTGATCATGTATTCTTCCAGCTGATTTCCAGAAACTCAGAGAGTAGATTTAAAGAGGCTGCGTTTGGAACCCGGTGTGGAGACGGAGGGTGGTTTATCCTGAGTCCCTTCAGCCTAATCACTGTAGCTCAGTTCCAACACCACCCAGGCCCCCAGGGTGGCCGTGGAGGGAGAGCAAGCCTGGCAGGTGACCCAGGGGTCCCACTGCTGTTCCCCTCCTTTATCTTTGTTCCCTTTCATCCCGGAAGGTGTGATTGTCTCATGTCATGGTGACAAGCCATCTCTCCTCTGTCAGGTGGGGTCCCCACCCCCACTCAGCCTTCTCTCTGCATGGATGCTGAAGGACCAGGCTCACTTGAAGTTCTGAGCTTGAGCAGTAAGGTGGAAACAAAGAAACCAATGGAAACAAAGAAATAAATCATTGTGGCAAATCTCCCCACCACAGAGAAGCTGCCCTGAGTGGAAGGGAGGTTGTGGGCATGCCCATTTGTTTCGTGTCTCCCAGTGCTCTTCGCTTTCTTATTGCAGACCTGCATGGTTACAACAAAATGATCTGCAAAACTGAAAATATTTACTCTCTGGCTTTTACAGAAAAGGCTGACCAGCCTCTGGTTCCCGTAACGGTCAAATGATAGGAGTACCTTTCCAGTTTGGAAACATCTGGGCAGGCCCAGGTTTGCAAAATTCTTTAAGAGTAGTTATGGAGTTTTGCTTCTAAACATTTTTACGGCTGTATACTTAACTGTGGTTGTGCTGTGTAATTCTGAGCCAGGATTTTCTCAAACTGTTTCTCATTTCTTATACCAGACACCCCTAAATTCCAAGGGGAATGGGATGTTAAGGAAGCCATGGAGTTTAGGAAAAAGATACAGATTTCATTTCCATTTAAGCATCGATGTATCTCCATCCTAGGCAGTATCGGTTCTGTGGTATTGATAGGGGAACTAAATAGCAACCAATTTTATAGAAAATAGTGGGTAATTGGGTACACAAGTTCTTCTTTTCAACATTTTTGTAGTGTTTGCAGTTTAAGATGACCATTCCTGAGAAACAGGCAGCCTCTTAGAATGAAATAGCATTTTCCCTGAACCATACTCAATTTTTATTTCGTAGACCGCCGGAAGGACAATCACACATCCAACAATTGGGGACCTCAAAGATAAAATGTAACTTTCTGAGAGCACAATCCCCCCGTCTCCCTCTGCTCTTTTCACTGTCCCATTGTCCCTGAAGGCTCTTTCGTATCTTCTGCTCATGACTCCAGTAACTCTTCCTCCTCTTTCCTCAGCTGGTAAGTTTACTTTTCTACTTTAACCAAGCAAACTGAAGCCAACAGAAGAGAACTTTCACCAGCAACTCCCAGCACATCCGCTCGCCTTCTGATGTCTGTGACCTCACTCTCGCTGCCCCACCTCTTATTACAGGTGACATCGAAAGCCAGATCATCCAAAAGTCACCAGGGGGCCCATCCATCCAATCTCCGGGCTGTCTCTCCAACATGCATCCTCTCTGTCACTACCTCATCTATTTTGTTCTCCTGCTAGTTGGCTCCCATCAGTATATAAAAGTCCATCCTCTTAAAAGAAACAAACAGCACTCCTTGACCCTAATTCGCCCCCACCAATTGCCACCCCATGTCTTTGCAGCAAATCTTCAATGAGAAGTTTAAACTCACTGTCTACATATTTTCTTGAGCCATCCCCTTTTGCACCCACTCTGGCTTTTCCCCTGATCCCTCGCTCTATGGAAACTTCTCTGACAAGGCCATCAGAGACCCCACGTTGCTAAATATAGTGGTCAGTTTTTAGTCTTCATCATGCTTGGCCCTTTGGCAGCATTTGACCCAGCTCTTCCATCCCTCCTCCCCCGTGTTCCTGCTTTACTTGACCTCCAGCCTATCGCTCTGCTTTCGATCTTCTGGCTGGTCTTTTGCCAACGTCTCCTCTTTTTTCCAAACATTTACTGCGAATGTGCCCCGGAGTTGGGTCCTGGGTCTCTCCTCTATCTCTCTGCTATACCTTTGGTGGAAGCAACCAGACTTGGAAATTGACATGCCATCAATTTCTCGATTTGTCCAAAACTCCCTGATTCGCCCTTTCCATTTGGAACTCTCTCCCTGATACTCATATTCTTTTTCTTTCATTCATCTTGCTTTCACATTCATACATATGTTCTACTGTGTAAATTACTTTTCCAAATTTTGAATCAGTCCATACATATCATGTGAAATGCTCAGATCTCTATTATTTTCACTAAGATGCTTATTCTACCTTAGAACCTTTCTGCATTTCTGTATTTATGTCAATAAAGTGAACAGTATTTCTACAAGCCTCATAGTTAAACAGTGTGTTTGTTTGGGGCTACTATGTAACATGGAATAATGATACATCAACATAGTCCTTTTTCATTTAATTTTATGTAACACCAGGATGAGGTTTTTGCACTGAAGACAGTTTCATTGAAATTTTACCTACGTTATGGACAGTCAGTTTATGTGAAAGCCCTCATTTCTCCCCTTTTCTGATATATTTTCCATTTGGCTATTATAACATATACCATGGCATGAAATAAAATTCCAAATCCATTCACATAATAAAATTAATACATTTAAATTATATTTTTTAATGTTAAAAAGAAAGAAAAAAAAAACCCAGACTCCTCTACCTATTAGGCATTTCTGTGGCAATATCTAATAGACTCCTTAATCATGACATTGAAGTACTGAGCTGATTCCAGCCCCTTTCAACCTGCTCAGCCCATCTTGTCCCATCCCCTGTGGATGGAGAAAACATCCATCTAATTTTCCAGGTCCAGATGTTGGAACCATGTTCTTTCTCTCTCTTTCTCTTACACACACACACAGCAAATCCAGCTTGTTAGAAAATTCTGGCTACTCTGAATTCATTAACCACCTACTCCCTGATCCCCACCCTCCTAGGAGCCACCTTCAACCCCTTCTTGGACACCAAATAGCCTCCTTCTTCCATCTTTGCTTTTCTACAATCTCATCCACACAGAGTCAGAGGGACCCTATAAAAGCATACATTGAGGGGGTGGGTGTAGCTCAGTGAAACAGTGCATGTTTAGCATGCATGAGATTCTGGGTTCAAACCACAGCACCTTCACTAAAATAAATAAATTAACCTCCTCCCAAGAAAAACCAAAACAAAAGCATAAATTGGACATCACTCATCCCATCAAAACTCACTAATAGGGTCACCATTCCATTAGGAGCCAAAGTCGTCCCAAAGTCTTCCAGGACCCGGCCTGCTCTGCCTCTCCGCCCATACTCTCCCCATCACTCTGGGGGCCTCTGTCTCCGGCTCTTCCTTCTTCCTCCGGATCTATTCTTCTTCAAGTTCATTACTCCGTGAGATCTGCCAGGATTGCCTTATTCCCTCCTGCATGCCTCCCACCCCACCACCATCACCTGAGTTTGCTCATATCACTCTTATTTTTCCCCAAGCTCTTGCTACCCCCATCATGTTGCCTGTTTTCTCTGCTAAAACTCTGAGCCCCCAGTGATGGGGAGTCGTGTCAATTTTGTTGACTAACAAAGACCAAGAGCCTTGGGAACGGGTATAATTACTAGATTCCCATAAGTAGTAGGAGCTTATACAGATTTGATGAATGAATGCAGAGGTCCTGGTCCAATTCGATGGAGCACTTCTGTGTCCTGCTCAAAGATTAACTCTCCTTTCCTCCTGAGAGAGGGTGACCACTTCCTTGGTGATCAAAGGCAAGATCTATTTTCTTTATGCTGTTAACCTTAGGCGGGGAGACTGGGGGATCTTCATTTATATTTTAAAATTTGATTCACTCTGCAGTTTGTCTCCTGTCTATGTATCCTTTTGAGAAACCGTTTATAAGTGATCATTCTTCCAACAGATTGAACAGGATCCAGGGGGAAGTACCAAGCCTGTCCCATCGGCCATCCTGTGTGTCATGTCCTGTGACCCAGTGGATGCTCAGCAAGTAAGTGAACCAACAGGAGTGAGTGAAGTGATTGGAACATCTCATTATTGTGGTGGCTGCACTCTGTCCGATGCCTTGAGATTTGGGGAAGGGTTTACAACTGCGGAGGCGAGATGTCAGGTCCTCTGTGCTCTTCCTGAGTGCCCTGGCCTTACCCATTCCCCCAGCCCCCTCTGGGCAGCCAAGCCCAGGAGCTGGGCCCCCGGCGATTGTGCTGATCAATAATCCACCTCACCAAAAGTCCGGGGGTAAGAGCGGCCAGCACAACTGTTTGTAGACTCTGAAGTCAGGTCCTTGGAGGAATTCCTCACTGAACAATGTTTTGGACCTTTTATTATTCTCTATAGCCTCCAGCTGAAGAAAAAGTTTGCCTTAGGTACATGAAAGGTGAGGACACCTACTATCCCCATGGAGCCCAGGTGGGGCTGGGAGTCTGCTGTTTGTACAGCCGGTGGGCTCGTGTTGCTTTGGGCATCCCTGTGCCTGAATTCCTGCAGTACACTCGGTGGTAAGAACGGGGGTGCCTGGCAGGGAGGGAAGCGGGTCGGGGGACTACACAGCTGGGGAGACGTTAACCTGGGGTGAGCGGGAGCCGGCTGATGCATGGAATCTCGGTGCAGGGAACTCTCCAAACTCAGAGAGGTTCCCACTCCCGCAGGGTCCCTTTCATCAGGGTGCTAGGCTGTCAGCACTGCAGGGTCCCTGTGAGGATCATGGTGCCTTCAGGCAGTGGGAAGTGAGGGGTCCAGTGGCAATTAAATTAACTGTGCACCCAAAGCCAACCCCGTCTCTTTCAGCCTGTTTCCTAATCTGCAAAACTGGAATGATGTTAACCATCCCGCAGGTTTGTTGATGGGCTGGGACACACTAGACTGCCAGGAGCTGGAATTCCTCTGTGCCCTGATTGTAATCCTTCCTTCACACTATTTACTCTCACAAGTTCAGTCTCTCTGTCTCTCTCATTCACTTGTAACTTTCTCTACTGCTCTGGTTTCATTTGATTCCCACCCTCCTCCCAATCCCCAGATGAGTGAAATTAATTTCTGTGTGTCAGTTCCAAATTCCCGGGAAAGATGCTCTGTCCCCTCTGGATTGGTTGTCCAACCCATCAGTTGCAGTCAGAGGAGTGAGTCCCTCTGTGACCAGAGGAGGGGCTCTGCCCAGCCCCACAGCCACCACTGTGGGAGCACATAGCTCTCCGAGGAGGAGGTACTGGCTGTGACTTGGTGTCACTAAGTGTGAATTTATCTCTCCTCTTGCCCCACATTCATCCTCCTAAACAAAGATGAAAATTAAACACTCCCGAGGTTTGTGTCATGGAACACTCAGGGTGGGGGCTAAGAGGGCTGGATTCCCTGCTGAGTGTAAGGGGCTACAGTGACTCCCCAACGAGAGCCTGTAAAGGAAACAGCACCGGCCCCACTGGACATTAGGGTGCTGAGTCTGCGTGACATTGAGCCAGGCTTCTGACCACAGCTCAGGGGTCTGGTCCGACCGGTTAGTCTTTGAAACCAACCAGCTTTGGATTCCTCAATCCCTCCCTGAGATTTTACCTGAACCACGATCTTCTGTATCTCTGAAGACAGATGATGAGGACCCTTCACTTAAGGCATTTGCACAGCCCTGTGCGGGAATTTGTGCTGCACGGTCTGCCCGGCGAGCTGACCAAAGTTCGTATTTTACTGATCTTAGAAATAGTCTGGTTTCCTGATGCACTGTTTCACTGAACAAGCAACAGAAGCCACCTCTGGCTGATAAAAGCCAAAAAGGGACTTAATGAAAAGATACTGAGAGGGTGCATGGAGTGGCCCAGATCAGAGCCGACCCGGGGTCCGTAGGAGATATTGGGGAGCCCCAGGCACCAGGCTGCGCAGGGTGCTACTGGGCCCCCTGCTGTCCCAGCAGGGACCCCCCCTCCTCCTGACACTCCACCTCACTGCAGGTTCATGTCCCGGCAGGGCCAGGTCACACTGAAGCCACCAGCACACACCTCAATGGGGGAGTTGGCCCCTTCTCAGCTGAGGGCGTGCCTGGTGTGGGGAGAGGCCCAGTTAGAGGAAGGCGGTTCCCCTACGGTTCCGAGTTAATGCGCAAGTCAGTGCCCATCACTCAGGAGAGCCGGGCTGGTCTGACCTCATTGTGGTGACTAGGCCGTCTGAGTTCACGTATTAATTTTTAAGTTGGAAGGCCCAAGAGGGAGAAAAAGTGGAAGTTCTAGTACTTATTTTATATTTCCCATGTACCAGGTGCGGTAAGCAAGCCACTTCAGACAAGGCCCAGAGCAACCACGTTAATAGGCCACGGAGAAAGTCGTGCAGTCAGGCCTCTGCAGCCCCGAAACCCGTGTCCTCATCAGCTCCGTAGTTACCAGTGGAATTTGTAGGGACTTATGGGACTGTGTGATCCTGTGGGGGCTGGGATGTATATGTTAAAATCCACATCTTCAGAAACTCGGCTAGAACCACAGCCACTGATTGTCTGCACGGAGGCAGAGGAGGGGAGAATTCCAGCCTCTGGTCCAGCTTGTGAGGAGCTCAGAAATTGCTCCTTCTGTCCTGAAAACAACACCAGAGCTGAGGGAGCTGAAAACCCACTGCTCTTCTTAGATCCCGAAGAAAATTAAGGGGGAAAGCTGCTCCCAACCCAGAGAGGCAGCTGGGCAGGCTTGGAGAGTCACAGCTCCCAGGGCAGAACCCGCTTTTGTAAGAAACTCGGGGGAGGCAGATTTAACAGTTCCCTAAGGCCAGCTGGAGGCTCAGCGTGGGGAAGTCTGAGTGTGACAACTTCAGGGGGCCAGTCAGAGGTGGCCCCTGCTCTTTTTCATGCATTTTACTTCCAGGACAGTACCCTGTTCTCAGAGTGAAAATCATAGGAAAACTCCTCATGCTTCCTGCCAGGAAAGGATAAAATAGCTCTAATGAAATACACCCAGAACATTCTCTTCCATTGTGGGGGGTTGTGTTTATTTTTTTAAATGAGGAATTATTTTACCAGAGCCTAACCAGCCTGGGGGAAGGGAAATCCTTTCTGTCTCACCCAAATTAGGGTGAGGGGAAAGAGACAAACTTGTGGAGGTCACAGCTCAGGGCACAGGCTCAATGAGAACTAATCACAGGAGTATAGATGCCCTGCTCTGTTCCGCTAACCCAACACCTTACCTCCATGACAGTAGGGCCTCTGTGTAATAACCGGAATAAAATTAAAGAAGTTAATGTCTCAGGAGTGTCTAGGGAAAACCCAAAGACAGCGGGCGGATGAAAACAAGGACACACAGGCAGCTTTAGCCTCTCACACCAATGGCTGTAGCAAACTACACACAGCCCATCCCAGTAGATAAACAGAAAACCTCACAGAAAAAACTATTTATTTTGGTTCTCTTACCCAGTGCATTCCATGGTGCATCCTCACCTAGAATTGAGTGGAAGCAAGTCCATTTCAGAAGGGACATAACTGAAGAGGAATGGCTTTCCAGACTCTGAAGGGCAGAGAAACAGCAGCCTGGGTTAGAGAAAGGTGAGGGGTGGGGTAGGTGGTGGGCTGCCTTCTTCCCCAAATAAGGAACCTTCCTGAGGCCAGCACAGTGGGAGGGAGGGCCATGGGGTGGAAGCAGCCAGACTTCTTCCTGGGAACTGATGGGATGCCTCAAAGGGACCATTCAGGTGCCCATTCAGGTGTCTTGACGGTGGGAGCCAGTCGGTCTGCCTCAGAGCCCAGGACTGAGGTGGTTGCACAGCAGGCAGGTCTTACTTGGCCGGATCCATTTCACTTCTCCGAAGCCCTGTGTAAAACATGAAGCGTGAACGGCCTGGTGAGCACAGCTCTGCCCTCAAGACCGGTTTCTACTCCTCTCTTCCCAGAGAACAGCATCTCTGAGCCCGTCCTGGGCGACCTCACAGAGATCACTCTAGTGGCCCAGGCTAGTGACCGGGAACATGTACCTTCCTGCAGCCAACCCCAGACGTCCACTGATGCATCATATACTGGCAAAGATGTGAGTTCCTGTGCATTGGTCTAACAGCAGAGACTCTGCCACAGGCCCAAGAGGTGGTGTGTGGGACATACAGGGGTGCAGGTCTGTACGCAGTGCAAAGGTGTAAGTGGTGGCAGGGTGCAGGGGCTGTGGAGGGTGAAGGCAGTTCAGGGGTTGTGGGGGTGCAGGCACTGCAGGGAGTGTCAGGGGTGCAGAGGTACAGGGAGTGTAGGGGTGCAGGGAGGTGCTCAGGCAAGTGCACATCCTCGCAGTCAGGCTGACTACGGGAGGCTAGTGCAATGGTTTGTGGCGGCGGAGGCGGTGGCGGCGGCGGGTGGGAGGCTGCCCGGGCAAGCCGGTCGATTTCTTCTCTTCCCTGCAGCCTGGCCTGGGGGGGCCTTGGCCGCCGGAGATTCGCCAGATGTTGGACTCCAAGTAAGCTTGCTCCTGGGAGGTGGGGCGGTTAGGTCAGCAGGCGGGGGCAGCGGCAGGGGGGCGGAGCGGGGCTGCCCCTGGCGAACTGATGGAATAGCTGCCTTCTCCCGGCTGCCGGGCCTGGGAGCGGCCTCTGCTGCCCCAGGTCGCCGGACACACCTGTCCCACTCAGCTTGCTGAGTGGGGAGTGGAGGCGGTGCCGTTAAGGTGTGGGGACCACGGGGGTAGGGGGGCTGCCGCGGGGGAGCCGGTCAATTCGCTCCGCTCTCCACCGCGGCGGAGCCTGGGGGTGGCCTCCGCTGCCCTAGAGGCGGGACGCCGGTCTCCAGGTGAGCTTGGTCCTGGGAGGTGGGAGCAGCGGCGCCAGGGGGAGGGGGTCCGTTCCAGGGAGCTGCTCCATTTCTTCTCTCCTCCGCGGCCTGGCCTGGGGGCGACCTCTGCCGCCGGAGATTTCCCTGAGGTCCGACTCCAGGTAAGCTTGCTCCTGGGAGATGTGTGCGGTGCGGTCAGGGAGCTGGTAAGGTGGTGGCTGCGGGGATAGGGAGGCTGCCCCGGGGTAGCTTGTGTATTAGCTCCATGTCTGCACCGCATGGCCTGCAAACGGCCTCTGCTGCCCCAGGTCCCGGGACACCCCTGTCCCACTTAGCTAACTGGGGGGGAGGCAGGGTAGTCAGGGTGCAGGGGTGGCGGTTTTCGGGGGCCTGCAGCTGGGAAGCTGGCCCATTTGCTCCCATCTTCCCCGCGGCTTGTCCTGGGGGTGGTCTCTGTTGCCCTGGGTTACGGGACACGTGTATCCTAGTCGGCCTGACCACGGGAGGCGGGCGTGGTACGTTGGGGGTGGTGGCAGCAGCGGCGGGTTTTCCCATGAAGCTGGTCCATTTGCTCCCATTTCCTCTCATGGTTTGCTCTGGGGGCGGTCACTGTTGCCCCAAGTTCACCGGACGTCCATCTCCAGGTCAGCCTGCTCCCTAGAGGCGGCCACCGAGAGGTCAGGGGGCAGGAGCGGTGGCTGATGTGGGGGATGGGGATGCCTTGGGGAGTTGGTGGATTGGCTCCCGTCTCCCTGATGGCCTGGTGTGGGAGTCGTCTCTCCTGCCCTAGATCACCAGACACACCTGTCCCATTCAGCCTGCTGGGAAGGGTCGCCCTGGACGGTGCCTTTAAGGTGCGAGGGTGGCAAAGGCGGAGGTAGAGGACCTGCAGCGCGGAGCTTGTCAATTTGCTCCCCTCTTCCCCGCGGCCAATCCTGGGGGTGTCCTCTGCTGCCCAAGAAGCAGGATGCCCGTCTCCAGGTCAGCTTGCTCCTGGGAGGCGGACGCGATGAGGTCGAGGGGCAGGGGCAGCCGGCCGTCGCAGCTTCCTAATGGGGCCACTTCTTCTCCTTTCCCCTGACCTGGCCTGGGGACGGCCTCTCCCGCCCAAGATTCGTCTGACACACAACACCAGGTCAGGTTGCTCCTGGGAGGTGGGCGCGGTGAGATCAGGGGGTGGGGAGGAGAGGGGTGCTGCCTATTGTGAGCTGGAGGATAACCTCCCATCTCTCTTGAGGCCTGACATGGGGGCGGACTCTGCCGCCCCTCGTTCCCAGGTCACACTTCTCAGGGTCATATTACCCCGGGGGTGCGTTAAGGTGCGGGGGTGGCGGGGTGATGTCGAAGGTATGGAGCCTGCCGCTTGGGAGCTGGTGGTTTAGCTCCCATCTCCCCAGCAGCTTGGCCTGGGGGCAGCCTCTGTTGCCCCAGGTTGCAAAGCACAGTTTCCCTGACAGCTTAGCCACCTGAGGTGGGCAGGATGTGCTGAGGGGGCAGAGGCAGCTGCCAAGGCAGCGACGGAGGGGGCTGTCCCAGGCCAGCTGGTCTATTTGTTCCCATCTCTACCTTTGCTTCCCTAGTTTCGCAGGACGTCCTTCTCCAGTTTTTCCTTCTCCTGGGAGGTTGGCGAAGTGCATGCAGCCCAAGGTCTGGGCTCTCCCCTGGGGAGGGGCAGAACTCTATTGTTCTCCTTTGTCTTTATTCTTCAGCGAAGGGGTTACTGGACTCAATTCTTAATTCTGAGAAATTGTAGCCTATGTTAAGGAAGAGCTGCTGGACAGTGTGGTTTCTAGGTGGGTTTTCACATCAGCTGATGCCCAAGGCAGGCAGGAAAGCTATTACTCAGAGCTCCTTAGTGTGGAGTTGGGGGGTGGACCTGCTGTCCTCACCATACTTTTTAAAAATGTGTCACTTCCCTTTTTTTCCTAGGTGACATTTTAGGTTATTGGGTCACAGATTCCTGGCACAATCATCCCTGTTCTCAAACATCTTTTAAACTTGGATGAAGTGATAAGTAGGGGAAGAAGATGATTTGCTGAAAGGTAAGAATACTTAAATTTGCATTAAAGCTACATTCTGTCAATCTTTCTCAAATGATTTTTCTCGGATTCAAAATCCACGACCTAATGAATGTTGTACTCCTGTGTAAATCATTGATCTTCAGATCACATTTGTTAAATGGTCAATGAGATTTGTTAAGTAGATTATTCCTGAAAGGAAAAGCTCAGGCTTTTGAGAATTCCTTGTCTGATGTCACCCAGGCAGTCACAGTAGAAGACAGAACTGATATAAAAATCCCTCAGCTTCCTGAACTGCAAAGCTTCTGGGATTACTGATCCCTGAAATGCAGGTGACTCTTGATGATATTCTGGGGGGTGGTTTACATGATCAGATTCTTCCAGTCCTGTAAATGGGTTCCTTGGCCCCAGCCCCGGGAGAGCTGGTCATAAGGTCCATATCGTGAGGGGTGGGATGGGAAGGCAAGGTCTAAGAACTGGAGTCACTGAGATTCCACACTCGCTAAACACAGACTCCAGAGCCTAATTGTTGTCAGGTTCTGTTCTGGATTTGAGAGTGTGTTCAGACATGATTCTTGCCCTTCAGGGGTCACTGCCTGGGTGGAAGTAACCTTTACACAAATCTGGGAAGGATGGCAATTAAGTAGATGGGCTGTTATGGTCCTCAGTATGCCCAGGCTCACTCTTCCAGGCACTCTTGGGACTAACGAGAGTCATGTTATTCACTCATTCACTGATTTATTACCCTTGAATTGATCATTTGTCCCATAGTAAGTGAAACAAGTTATCAGGAACATGAATTTTCTCCCCTCTCCCATCACTGATTGTATCTGTCAGTCGGGCGCCCTGTGTATGCATTGTGAAATGGTGGTATTTTTTGCCCAATGGGGCAGCACTGACAGTTCTGCGAATCAGGGGAGTCTCGTGGGTAGGACAGAACCGTGACACACATGGCAACACGCCACCATGTGAGACTGCATTGTCGATGCTCAGGTGACCCGATGTAGACCGCGGTGCTAAACCTGAGCGTGTTCAGTGATCTTGGCTGCTCTAAAAATACAGACTACAGGTCCCAAACTCTGGAGATGCTTAGGGTCTGCACCCCAGAATTCTGCATTTTAAGAAGCACTTTAACTAATTCTGATGAAGATGATCTGAGTGTCCCAATGAGAAACACTGGTGTGCGATTCAGCAATACTGAGGATTCTCAGGGAACGATGTCTTTTCAGGTTGGTCCAAGGTCCCTCACTTGAGACTTTTGCCTTGGGTTTAATTGTATGTGTTCAGAAGTGATGTCTCTCATTTCCATTGCTTGTCAGCATGCTCTGTGCAGGGACTTGCACTCAGTAGATGGCAAAAACTATGATTCTTCAGGTCACCGAGCTAGAGTGTGAGTGATCTTTTATTTTGGTTTTCTTTATAGCAATGCAGAGTCTCCCGAGAAGAGATTCAGACTGAACAGCTTTGTGTCAGACTTTGGAAGACTGCTGGTCCCCAAGGTGTTCTCTGGCAGGGCAATGACGAATCTAGGTCCCTCTTTCACTGCTACGTCAATGATGTGGGCCACTTGGACAAGGCCAAATTTGCTATCCCAACCATAGCCCTTGACAGAGATATTCAGCTCCAGGAAGCCATCAGATGCAGCAGGTGGCCAGAGGAGGAGGCGAACGGGCTCATGAAATGTGACATCCCCAACTTCATCAATACGGACCAGAACTCTTCCTTTGGGGAAGATGATCTCCTGATTTTGGAACCACCAATTGTTCTAGAAGATAAGCCAGTTGCTCAGACCTCACACATAGAATTGAATTGAGAAACGTGCTTTGTCAAGTGTCTTTCTGAAGATGTGAAGTTTGTCTTTGTATGGCAGGAATTCCCCTTTCACAAAATTGTATGTGTTTGTGTCTGAGAGAGAGAAATGGAGACAGACAGAAAGACGGAGACAGAAGAGCACCCCCTCAGAAGAGAGCTAGTTAAGGTGAGTTTTGTGCTTTTAAAAACATTTGGGGTTTTGCGGGGAACAAAGTATTTACATTATCTCATTCTCCTAGTTGGAAACCTTGGCCCCATACTCAGTGTTAGCGGCCTTGAATGGGGATTGGCACGGTGCATTTCATCTGGCGCTGCCACATCCATGCTCTGCCTTTAGCACGTTGCTTTGCCTCTCAGGGCTGCCACCCTTTTAACTGTAAGGAGAGGAGTCTGGAGTAGGTGATCCATCCCAGCTCTGCTGTTTTGCAAATTTCTGATTTCGTATTCGGATGAGGCTGGAATACACCCAGAGCAGTATAAACCAGGCCCTACCTCCTGTCTCTTGCTGGGGCATCCCTTAGGCCTGTGCCTTCTACCCAACCCTTTACTGAGCCCAGCTTTTGTCAGGAGCCCAAGAGCCTACCGAGATGGCAGGGGACGTCTCTCGTGGTCACGGTGGCCATCATTTCTATTGGTTGTCCTGAAACAGCTCTTCTGAGATCCTCCGGCCACCCTTGCTCCAACCTGAGGACAGCCCTACCGTTCCTTTCCTAGGAGGAGGATCAATCCATGGTGCATTTTATGACAATCCTGTCCCCAGGAATGCACGGAAGGTTATCAGCTGAGTGAGGGGAAGTGCCTCTGTGTCTCTGTGTCCCTGTATCTCTGTCTGCTCACAGTGCCCTGCCACCGGCTACTGAGCAAGAAAAGTGCTATTCACCATGATGGGTGTTTTGCAGATGTGTAGGCGATGGTCGTGTAGCTCGTGTGTGGGCTTTGAGCTGGGATGGTGAAGAGCTTATAAATACCTCATCAACATTTATTCGAGGTGGCCTGGTGCCACACAGACTTGATTCATGAAGGCATCAAGCCTACACACTGGTTTGGAAACAACTTGGTTTTGATCAGTCACACTGCATGCATGACTCACTGCTAATCTCTGGGTGGTTTTTTCATTTTAGATTTATTCACCCAGTGTCTTGCTTAAGCTGAAAAATACTTTTATTTCACCAGAATATTCTCTGATTCTTTGTTTTCACTCATCCAGTTTTTTAATTCCTTTAAAAATTGTTGTGTTTATAATGCCTCCTTATTTCTATCATCTCTAGGTTCCCAGTGGCCTGAGACACGCCGCAGACTTTATGTAGGAACTGTACCACCAAAAGAAATCCCCTCGCCATAATATCTTTTGAGGAAAATATTATTCTTTAAGACACTAACACTAAATCGTAGAAGAAAGCATGGAACATTTCTTGTAGTTAATACATGTTCATGCAAAAAGAAATTTGATATTTTCATTGAAAAATGTTGACTTTAATAACTTTTACTAATGTGAATATTATTATTCATTATTTAATTAACCAAATAATACCACAGTTATTTATTATTAAGATTGAAATCTATTTACACTGTCTCTCAATTAGAAGACTGAAGTGTATTTAAAAGATGGAAAAATACCCATGATGACACCATCTTTTTTATTAACTAAATATCAAGAACTGTGCAGGGTTAAGATTTGTCCCCCTGCAAGCTGCCAGGTTAGCATGAGGTAGTCTGTGGATGCTGCCAGAAGACAGGACACTCCCACAGGATCAGAGACAAAGGACTTCCTGCCGGCACAGCAGGCAGCCTGGGGTTCATGTTCATGTTGGTTCCTGAGCTCTTTTCCTATTGCTGTTGTAACTATGGACCACAGACTCAGTGGCTTAAAGTAACACACATCCATTGTCTCACTGTTCTAGGGTGCAGAAATGCAAAGTCAATGTCAGTGGGCTAAAACCAACGTGTGGCCAAGGCTACGTTCCACACTGAGGCTCTTGGGAGGGATTCATCTTACTACCTTTCCAAGCTTGCAGTGGTGCTCACACTCCTTGGCCCAGAGCCCTGTGTCACTGTGACTTCTGCTGCCACACCACATCTCTGTCTCTGACCAATCTGCCTCTCTCCTCTAAGGACCTCCATGATGACGTTTGCTTCCCACAGTGATCTGCCATCCCAAGGTCCTTGACAGTCACACCTGCAGGGTCCCTTTTGCCATGCACAGTGACATTCCTAGGTTCTAGGGATCAGACCGTGGACATATTGGGGGCCATTATTCTACCGAGTTCTTCCCTTTGGCCCCACTGGTTCTTGTCCATCCCACATGCAAAATGCATCCACCTCATCCCAACACCCTCCAGAGTCTCATTTACTACACCATCAACTCAAAGTCCAACATGTAGTCTAACTATTATCAGCTCAAAAGCCTAAATATTTTCATCCTCATCACCTAAGTCAGGCATGATTGAGACCCTGGGTGTGATCTTCTCTGCTCAAAATCCTGCAATGGCTTCTCATTTCACTCAGTGAAGAAGCGAGTGTCCTTATGGTGACCTTACAGCTTTCCTCCCCCTCCCGAAGCTGAGCTCATCTCCGGTTTTCTCCCTTGCTCACTCCGCTCCAGCCACACTGGCCTCCCTGCTGTCCCTTGGGGATATCAGACATGCACCCACAGGCCTGTTGCCCTGGCCAGTCTCTGTCCAACTCATATGCTGAAGTCCTGAACCCCAGGACTACAGAACATGACCCCACTTGGAAATAGGGTTGTTGCAGATGTCATTGGTTAAGAAGAGGTCATTAGGGTGGGCCCTAATCCAGTATGACTTTTGTCCGGATAAATAGGGGCAATGTGGACAGAGAGACACGTGTACATGGGAGATGACGTGATGAGATGTGGAGAGAAGACGGTCGTCTCCAAGCCAAGGAGAGAGGCCTGGACCAGCCTCTCCCTCCCAGCCCTCAGGAGGAGCCTGCCCTGCTGACACCCTGCCTGCAGACTCCCCACCCCCAGGGCTGTGAGACAGTGAGCCTCTGTGGTTCATGTCACCCAGTGTGCGGTGCTGTGTTAGAGGGAGCTCAGCAACTAGCACCGCGTTCTCAAGGTCCTCAGTGAGCCCAGCTCTGGCCATCTCATTTTAACCTGGAAACTGCCTTCCACTTGTCTCTGCCCCAGAAACCCCCTCTCCCTGATCATATTATTTCTATCACCTTCTAGAATACCATATATTTCACATGACTGTCAAGACTGTAGTTTATGTTCTGCTCCTCCTCAGTCCTACAGGGACAAGGATCCTTATTTGTTCACTGACGGACCTCAGGTGGCTTGACCTGTACCCGTGGCACAGCAGTCAATACAAATTGGCCGGATGGAAGGAGGGATCTTTCCTTACATTCACAGGTGAGTGAACGAAGATTCCGGGGGACTGAGAGTTTCGCTCAGGCACAGAGCTGGTAAGTGTCAGGCCAAGGTGGGTTTCAAGTACCTATGAACCTGAGGGAGGCTTGAGTGATTCCCTTTCCATTGATTAGTATTTCTCAGGTGTCTCTTTTTCTGGCTCTAACTTTTGACTTCTTTCTGTTATTCTTCTAAGCTTTCAACCAGTTTTAAGTTTTAATTCTGCTTTGTCTCAGGTAAACAAATGAAATCTGTAAATCTTTTAACTCATTATATATTTCATCTAAATTCATTGTGATTAGTGATGATGTTTTATTTCTGGCATCTTGTTTTGTGATTTCTATTTGCTTTGCTCTGCTTTTCTCCTGCCTGTTATATACCTTGCAGTCATGGTTAAGAGCATGGCGTCTAGAGACAGCCTATCCGGGCTTGGTTCCCTCCCTTGCTAACCATGTAACCAGTATATGTAATCCCTTTGAGACTCACTTTCTTCATGTACAAAAAGTGGTACTATCCGCCACAAAGACTGTGAGCATTAAGTGATAAAATAGATGAAGAACTTAGAATAGTGACCGGCCTATTTTGCGTTCTTCATTTTGACTTCTTTATTCTCTTTTTAAACAATTACTTTAGAGATTACTGTTGAATTTTAATGAACACCCTAGATATTGAAGATTAAAATGTTACTTAACCCATTCATTGAATTTTATATACCAAATGATATCTGTGTTTTATTTCCATAAGTTCTGTTTGGTTCTTTAAAAAATTGATCTGTTTTCTTTTTCATGATGTCCTGATAGTTCATTATGTTATATAAGATTCATTTTATCTTTTAATGATTCAGTCATACTTCTTTTATGCTCTCTCTTAGATTGTTTCATAATTTTAGGCTCTGGAATATTAATCATCTTGTGTTTTACGGTTAGATCTTTCTTCCCAGTGGCACTGATTTCCTTCTGTTTTTAGTTGTGTGTCTGTGTGTGTGTAGAGTTGTGGGAGCTTCTCTATAGTGAGTACATATTTTTTCCTATGATTGTCCCTTACATCTTGGTTTTTAAAGTTTCCCTAGAGAACAATTTTGTGTTGCTTATCCTAAGGCTCCAGGTGATATGATCAACCTTGAATTATTATATTTTTGGTTTGGGAATTCCGGAATCTTCAGTGGAGTATCAATTTGGATTCTACATTCATATAAAGCAGGGGCGTGGAGATTAGATTTTTTTAAGGGAGACTTTGTTTTTCCCTAGAGAACCGGTTGTTACACCCCTTTCCTGTGTGCACATGTGGAGAACTTTGAGTCTCCCTTTCAGTGAAGAGGGAAGTCTTCCAATACGTCTTATGCAGAGGTTTCTATAAAGGAAGACTCTTCTACATCTGGTATGGACCCTGTTTCCTAAATGGACATTGTATCCCTATTTATGTGCAGATGAAAACCCCTTCCCTCCAGGGTGCGGTGGCATCAGCTCACAAGATTACCATTTTGGCGTTAAGTGTCCTCTTTGTATTGTCACCTGGGAACTTCTCTCTCCATAGTTAGCTCTGTGTTACTTTTGTTGTATTTTACCCGGCATTACTGAAAGTTTTACTTAAAAGGGATCCTAATTAGCTCTGTTTACCTGTTTCCAGAGCTGAAAGCTTCAGTTCTTGAATATCTGTTTGATTTTTCTTAAAAATTCATTCCAGTATATTTCTCTGATGAAAGTCTTGACCCTGTTATATAATCTCCCATCATTTCCTTATTTTCTTGAATGTGTTAAAAGTATTTTATAGCCTTTATTGGTAACTCTGATGCCTACATCACCTGGGGTTTGCATCCTTTGTCTAATATCTCTTATTCTCATTTTATCCATCATATAGTCTTGACATATTGCATGTCTAGAAATTCTTTATTACATGGCAGACATTGCAAATGAAAAATCCATATCTTATCTTCAGTAAGAGGTTTTCTACCTTCCCGTTAGGCAGAAAGGGTGAGGGACTTATCATCTCACTCCAATCAGGCCCTGAGTTGTGTCAGGACAGAAGTGCCGTTTTTCTTAAGACAGCTTTGAGGTATACTTGGCAAAATAATTTTCACACATTTAAAGTGTACAACTTAATACATTTTGACATGTGTATCCCCAAGAAACCATGACCACATTCAAGACAGTGAACATACCCATCACCCACAAAACTCTTCTCCTGCATTTTGTTGTCCCTCCCTCCCTCCCCATCTATTCCCCTGGAAACCATTGATCTGCTTTCTATCACAACATACTGGTTTGCATTTTCAAGATCATTGTATGAATGGATTCATGCAGTATCTACTCTATGTTGTCTGACTTCTTTCATTCAGTGTAATTATTTTCAGAGTCATCTATGTTCCTGTATTAATAGCTTATTTTTCTTATAGCAGAGTATTGCTTAGTGCTGAGTTTTTCCTGAATAGTTTATTGTGAGCAGTGTTTGGATAGAATATCCTTTGTTTCTTCATTTACTTCTTGATGGATGCATGGGTTGTTTACAACTTGAGCTATTATAAATAATATTGCAGTGAATATTTAGTTACAAGTCTTTGTATGGACATATGCTTTTATTTTCTAAAGCATCAGATGAGGAATATCTGGCTTATATGTCAGATTGGTTTTTACCATTTTTAAAGAAACTGTTAAACAGTTTTCCAAAATGGTTGTGCTATTGTAAATTCCTCGTGGTGTGTATCAGTTCTGGTTGCTCTATTTCCTTGCCAGCACTTTGTAAGGTCGGTCTTTCTAATCGTATACATCCTAGTAGGTATGTGTACTACTATCTCACTGTGGTTTTTAAAAGCATTTCTCTAATGACTAATGGCATCTTTAATCAGCATCTTTTCATATGCTTATTATCCATCTGGATATCTTTACTGAAGTGTGTTTTCTGGCTTCATTCATTCATTCAGGTGTTTGTATTATTATTGAGTTTTGAAAACTTTTTATTCTGGATCAGACACAAAGAAAGACCTTTACCAGATATATGATTTGCAAATAGCTTCTGTCTATGGCTTGTCTTTTCATTTGCTTTGCAGTGTTTAGAAGAGCTTTGAAGAGTCTTCATTTTTGTAAAGTTCACTCTATCAGTTACTTTTTTTAAAATAGATTTTACTTTTGGTGTCATAGCAAAGAAATATTTGCCAAACCCAAGATCATAAAGCTTAAGCCTATGCTTTTTCTCCTAGCTGTTTTATAGTTTTAGATTTCCTATTAAGATCTATGATCCACTTAGAGTTAATTTTTGTATATTTTGTGAGGTGTGGATCAAAGTTCATTTTTTTTTTTTTGCATATCACTATCTAACAATTCCAGCACTACTTGTAGAAAAGATCATTTTCTCCACTGCATCCTTTTGAGAATCAATTGTCTATATAAGTGTTCGTTTAGTTCTGAACTTTCTATTCTGTTCCATTATTCTACTTCCCTGTTTTACACCAACACCATACTTTCTGATTACTGTAGCTTTATAAAAAAAGTCTGAAAATCAGATAGTGTAAGTCTTCCAAATTTGTTTTTCTTGTTCAAAGTTGTCTTGGATATTTGGGATCCTTTGCATTTTCATGTGAATTTTAGAATCAGTTTTAAAATTCCTTACACCCTCTTCTGCCAAAATTCCACCCATGTCTTTGGCCATCTCCAAAGCCACATTTTCTGAAGAGGTCTCTCTAGATCCTAGGTGAAAGTAATTTCTCTTTCATCTGTGCTCCATTCACATATCTTAATATTTGATTACATTTATTCATATTTGGCTTTATGCACTTGTCTGATCTTTCCTGCCATATAGTAAACTTCTCAAGATTAGGAATCTTGACTTGGTTCCCTCTGTCTGCTGAGAAAACTAGTTCTATGCTTTGCAGGAGTGAGCCCTGCAGTAAGAGGTATCTGCAGCACACATTTATCTCATTGTTTGCATATTGTCAAGGAATCCTGCAGACTTGGAATTGTTTATTGATTGTTGTCTCCAAGACGGCTCAGTCTTTTTTATTTCTATTACTACTGCTGCAGTTTCAAAGAACAATGGGCTAATTATTTTCCAAATATGAAAGCATACTGTAATTGAGTTGTGATGCAAATTATGTGCTGCTGTGTCTTAAAAATCTGCTTAGTGTTCACAGGCACCTTCACTCATGGAACTTTTGGGAGAATGACATATCCTTAGAGATAGCACTGCTGACTTTGGCGACTTGAGCAGCAGTATCTGAACTCACTCCTGCTGTTTTTCCAGTGTCCCCTCTAGCCCTCCTCCAGCCCTCCATGCCCGAACCTGCAGTTCTGCCCTCGAAATGCCTATTACTTCTCAGGAAGACTTCCCTATGAAACATAATCATATCCTTCTTGTGGGGACATTCAGTCCAGTGACCTGAGAGCAGGGGAAAATGTTTAGTCTGCTCTTGGTAGAGCCTAAACTCTTCCATACTTATTAGAAGCAAATCCAATGAGGAAACTGTGTTGGCATCTAACAAATCAGCATAAATGTCTGATGAGGAAGATCAGCTTCCCCATCCCACTCAGGCGTCATGTTGGTGTGACACTCACCGTGGCTAACATTTTCTCCTGTGTGCAATGTAAGTTTCAAGACATTATGAATGGCTTTTTGTTTTTCTTCCTTGGTCTTTCCACATTTACTGTGTCTGGTGAGATTATATGAATCCTGCTTATTTTCAGCCCAGCACTTACTCTTTTTAAAGGATCACGTGTTTAAAAGGCTAGTGGACAATTTGTTAGAAGATAAAAATCCTTAGATTTTGGTCCTAGAGTTGAATCTTGGTTAGGGGTGAATGAAAATTCCCATTAAAATTTTAAATTCAGTGTTACAAAGTTTTAAAAATAGTTAAATATTAGCCAATTCCATTAAACACTTTAGCAGTTATTTACTTTTAATCCTGCTTCTGGGGCAATTTTGCAATGATTCCCTCCCTTTGTTGATTCCCACTTTGTCAGAATCCTTGAGAGGCCCCTGTCATCACTGTCAGTATCATCATCATCATCATCATGGAACTGATTCCTCTGGAAAATTCTAGGAAAATAAACAGATGGGTGGGGTTATGTGTAGGTCAATGTGTGCATATACAATAAGAACAATTATCAGACATTAGATGCAAGATATCCATTTTATTTAGAGAAGAATGTGGTCATGAAATCCTGATGTGGTGAATGAAGGAAGCAGTGGGAACAGGATAGTCAGTGGAAAGGAGGAGGAAGTGAGCGAAGCGGGGAGCATAGATCCTTGGTTAGCCGATCATCAAATTGGTGTGAATGAGGGGAGTGTGGTGGCAGAATCATGTTCCTCCCCTGCCACAGGTTAGCCAACAGTGACATGTTTCTGTACATGGCAAAAGGGATGACAGATATATTAGGAGAAATATCTTAGAGGATTTCTGTATTCTAAATTCTCTATTAGCCTTTTAAACCCATGATACATTATTAAAGCTTAGTGGAGGGCCACAAATAAAAAGGATTCATATAATCTCACCACACATACTGAAGGTAGAAAGACTAAGGAAGAAAAACAAAAAGTCATTCATAAGTGCCTTGAACCTTAAATTGCTCATGGGAGGAAATGTCACACAAGGTGAGTGTCACAGCCACATACATAATGCCTGAATGGGAGGGGAGAAGGGGATCCTGAGATGAGACAATAGGGTGAGTAGCCTGGATTGTCCAGGTGGGCCCAATGTAATCACAGGGGTCTTTAAAATTGAGGACGTAGCCCAGCTGAGTTTAAAATCAGAGGGAGGTGTAGCCATGGAGCAGTGTTCAGAAAGGCTGCTGGCCATGAAAATGGAGGAAGTCGTGGGACACAAGCTAAGGAAGGTGGGTGACCTCTGGAAACTGGAAAAAAAAACCAAAAACGAGGAAAAATTCTCTTCTAGATCCTCTAGAAGGAAGGAACCCTGCTGGCAACTTGAATTTAGCTCAATGAGAACTGTGTTGGGTCTCTGACCTCCACAGCCATAAGCTGATAAATCTGTGCTGGTTTAAGCTGTTAAGCTTATGGAAGTTTGTTACAGTGGTAATAGAAAAATAACATAGTGAGCCGTAGTGTAAGGGATTAAAGTTCTAGGCTGTGGTGTGGAGAGGATTCTGACATTTACACCTAAAAAACAACCAGGTGCAGTGGAAAGGTGTTTTAAGGAAGACCTACCTGGCAGGGCTGTTAATAGGACTGTTTGGTGTGAGGAGAGCATTGGAGTAGAGGAATCAATTAAATCTCTACCAGAAAAATAAGGAATAAAATATAACAGTGCTTCAGTGTTAGTGGATGCAGGAATGGAAATGGGCACAGAGATATAAACATTACTTTGAAATTAGCTACAGGTTTGATGATTGCATGTTGGGGAGAGTTAGCCGATGTGTGGACTGAATGTTTGCATCCCCTCAAAATCCGTATGTCAAAACCCCATCTCCCAGGGTGATGGTATTGGGAGGCGGGGCCTTTGGGAAGTGATTACTAGGATAAAATAAGGTCATGAGAGTAGAGCCCTCATGAATGGGATTAGTGCCCTTATAAAGGGCCCCAGATTGCTTGCTTCTCTCTGGCCCATGAAGATAGTGGGAAGACAGCCATCTTCGAGTCATGAAGGCTATCATCTCCCAGATGCATTGACCTCAGCCTCCAAAACTTAAGGAACATGCTGGTTGTTTAAGCCACCTGGCCCATGGTAATTTGTTACAGCATCCCAGACTGACGAAGACAGTGGAGAATGCCTCTGAGTTTGACACTGATTGCCTGGAGAATGCTGAAACCCAGGGAAGTGGGCAGCACAGACGTTTACTCATTTAATCCTGGCAACACGGTACGAGATAGAGTCTACATATTCCTCGCTATATAAAAGGGAAGGAAAAAGAGGCACAAATAACAACAACAACAACAACAACAACAATTTTTCCAAGATTCACACAGAACCCATGGAGGCAGAGTGAGAACTTATACTCAGGCAGGCTGACCCGAGAGCCCCTGCCCATAACTACTAAGTCAGATCACCTTGCTTATGTGGATCAATTTTTTTCAAGTGTGATATGAGGGTACTGTGTCCAGTAACTTATAATTTAAAAATAACTCACTGTAAGGGAAACATTAGTCGCAGGCATTGCAAACCACAGTAAGCTACACATACAAAAATAACTCGTTAGGGCAAGATAACCAATAATGTTTTTAAATATTATACTTGCTGTACCTTTGCAATAAAATGTGTATTTATAATTCTGTCTGCCTACAGAATAACTTCATAATCCTGAATGTGGCTGGTGGCTCCCATGGTGGACAGCACGGGCCTAGAAAATTTAAGTGACTTGTCCAGCCTCGCCCAGGAAGCTAGTGGTGGGATCAGAGATATAGGTTGGGACTTTTCCTTCCTATCCAACAAGTCCCTCATGGAGGCTTAGAAGCTTCTCCTTTGGTGCCCAGCTGTCTATTCGTACTTATGACATCTTGTCAGGTGTCCCACCCTGCTCCTGAACATAAGCCAGTAACAACATTTGCTCTTTTCTGGCCAGGTAATACATTCTAGCAGCTTCCATTGACTCCTTGGCATCAGTTCTTACCTGGAAGGGTAGTGGCTAGAGATGCAAATGTGTCCACATGACAGGGTTTTCATAAACATAGCAGGAGTTGTCAAGAGAAGAAAACGTCAGGAAGACGAGTGGAAGCAGGTCATTTAATATACCAAATGGGTACTTTCAATGAATGTTTGTGTTTCCAAGTCCAGACTTGTTCTGCTCGTGCATTACAGGCCAATAAATCGGGAGACCAGGTTTTGGGGCAAGAAATAGCGACTTTAATTTGGAAACCCAGCTGAGAAGATGGAAGTCTATTGTCCTGGAAAACCATTCCCCAAAGTCAGAATTCAGGCTCTTTTTATATTAAAAAGGGGAAGCAGGAATGCTTGGTTGCTGCAAACTTGGTTTATGAATTCTTTGTTGTTAGAGCCTTTTGTTCTTGCAGCTCTTAGCCTGGGTCAGATCCGTGTAAACCTCCAACAAACAAATGTTATTTTCTATTCTGTAACATGTTATCTTTATATGAATGGAAAAGTGTTAATATCCTTTAAAGTCAGAGCCTTGAGAATAGGGTCTCCTGTATATTTCAGGCTCTAGGCAACATTGTTTTACAAAAGGTGCAGAACAAACAACACTAAACCTAGGAAACAGGGCACAGGGTTAAACTCAAAAGAACAGATATAACATGGAGTCAGATATGTTCTTTCCTATTTCAATAGTGCCATGGAGAAGGCACTTTGGGCAGCTTGTTGTAGGGTCCTGGAGGCTTTCTCTCTCAGCCTCTGGGCGCCTCTATTGCAAACCCTTCATAGCTGTTTGGCCTGCTGGAAAACCACTCCGACTGTTTTGCCCGTAAGATGCGTTCTGTTTATAACTCATCTCTACTCCTTGGAAAACAACTCAAGAAAAACTCAGTTGGCTTTCCACCAGCGTTGGGCAGGGGTGAGGGATAGCATGTAATTATTTTGTAAAATAAAAATAAAAATTAAAATAATAATAAAAATAGTAAAAGAAGTATTAAAACAGCACTGGGCACATAGGAGAGAGTCAATAAATATTTCCTGGCTTAAATTAAAAGTGATGGCTCAGTGATTCTATGGCTGCTGTATTTGCTGAGCTTGTTACTCCTTTGCTCCATTACAATTTTTTTAACTGAAAAAGAAATACATGCATATGGTTAAAAAAATTCGAACACAGCACAAAAATACACAAGTGAAAGAAGTTTTCCCTCACCCTCTGTTCTTTCAGCCCTCCCTGGAGATGTCACTGTTTATTATCCTTTGTGTGCTTTTCCAGATAGGCTATGCACATTCCCACCTATGTATGTAAATTCCTTTAAACTTTTACTTATTTTTAACTTAAAGTGGTTTAAATCCTCAAGTGCCTTCTGCCTGGGTAATAGAAAAGAACAAATCTGACTCCATACTAGATCTTTTCCTTTGAATTTAACCCTGTGCTCTGTCTCCTAGGCTTCATCTTGCTTGTGAAACAGTGTTGCCTAGAGCCTGAAATATACAGAAGAGCCTAATCTGAAGGCTCTGACCTTTAAGGATATTTAACACTTTTCCATCCATATAAAGATAACAAGTTGCAGAAAAGAAAATAACGTTTGTTTTCCTGGAGGTTTACAGAGATTTGACTCAGGCAGATAGCTGCAAGAACAAAGGATTCTAACAAAAAAGAATTCCTACACCAAGAAGTTTGCTACAACCAAGCAGGTAGGAAAGGAGCCTGAATTCTGACTTGGGGAGATGGTTTTCCAGGACATTAGTTTGCCATCTAGGTCTACAGAAACTTTCTATTCCATGCCCCAACACCTGGTCTCTGAAGTTATTGGCCTGTCCTGCACTGAGGAGAATGAATTTGGACTCGGTAACACTCCTATCTACCTAGCAAGCTGGGCACTGGATCTGAGGACAGCTCTCCCACACCCAGGGAACTGCTGTGAGCCCTTGATGGTTCCACTAGGGTGGGGTGTGGTTTACTCAGGAGGGATGGGCACTATGCACCAACACTCAGGCAGTCTGCTCTGTCTGGGGCTCTGATCTTGTACCTCCCGCTCCCCACCAGCCCAACACCTAGAACAGTGGAGCTAAGACAGAGATCGTGCCTGCCTGTTTCCCAGCGTGTAAAAGGGGAATATGAACTCTTCCCAAGGTAGTTCTGAGCGACAACACCTTCGGGTGCTTGGTTCCCAGAGCAACAGAAAACCCAGCTCTGCGTGGGGTCAACGGGTGTGATCCCGTAGGGGTTCTGCAGAGGCCTCGGCTGGAGGGCTGGACCAGGGAGGGAAAATTTGAGCTGCGGGCCTTGAAGTGTTAGTGAAGGGTACAGATGCAGGACTGACTTCTGTTTCAGGATGCCACCAGAGGTAAACCGTTTTCTCTCCATCTCTGCTACTCCCCTCCCCTCTCCAGATCCCTCCCTTCTCTCTGCACTTCCTGTCCATCTGTCTCCCTCCACTTTTCTCCTCCTCCCCTCCTCCTCCCATCTTCTCCCTCCCTCACTTCCGCAGCTTCTCTCACAGAAACCAGAGGATCGCTGGCCCTCCTGCGCATGCGCAGTCAGTGCCAGGTGGACCGCTGTTTGGAAGCTCCAGCTCCGAGCCGGGGATCTGCCCCAAAGTCTTCTCAGCTATGTCGCCCGGTAAGCCTTTAGCTCCTGCCCCGGGGCCGGGGCCTCCGGCTGTGGAAGTGCAAGGTGGGGGGCCCACGGGAAAGGTTCAGGCGGCTGCTGGAGGGCGGTCCACGTGTCACAGCCCGCGAGGGTATGATTCAGCGTGTGTTCAGCTATATTGCTCGGGCCAGGCCCCTCTGCCTGATCCACCTGCCCCGGCTCCCCGGCCACAGCTGCTCAGGGCCAGGTGTGCACCTGCCGCCTCTCGCCCCAGCTGGTCTCCCCTCAGTCTGCGGCTGGAGCCCCCTTCCCCTCTCCCGCCCGTGAGTCCTCTCTTCCCGGGATTCCTCTCCTCAGCCGCCGGCCCGTCCCCGTCCCTGGGTGGGCTGTGTCCCGGGACGGCGGGGTCTGCGGACTCGGATGGGGCAGCTGGGACTGGGGCTGGCCTCCGAGCGGGGCTGCAGCCCGCGTCCCCAATCCCCCGCTTTCCCTGCCCCGTGACCCCTGGGCTGCCCTCCTCTCCCTTTCCCGCTCCCTCAGGACCAGCTCGGTGGCGTGGGCGCTGCTCCCCAGGCTGAGAGCCTCCGGCCGTAAAGCCCAGCTTGTCCTGGTGAAGTCTGCAAAAGGGAGCGTCAGTGCTGAGGGAGCTTCCGTCACCTCCCTCAGTGTTTCTGCCCCAGGTAAGTTCCTTGAACACTTTCAGGTGTCATGATGGCGGTGCTTGATGATGTCACGTGGTTTTATACTGAGAGGGATTACAGTGTTGAAAGCAGGACTTGGTTCAGTTAAAAATGAGCTGAAGGCATGAGTATGTGACATCCTCCAGGCTTCCCTCTCCCAGGCTGAAACGTGTGACAGTCGATTTTAGAAAGATAGTTACAGTCCCTAACTAGCCCAGCCCAGCTTGGGTGTGTTAACAGGAACAGCACCACCAGAGGCGTTGGAGACCTAGGGACATTGCAGTCCTAAAGAGCTCCTGGCACACAGTTTGGTTTGTTTTGGTTTTTTCTTTTTCTTAAATTGTGCGGCAGACTAGTTGTATAGAGGGGAAAATAATTGTCAAGAGATTATTTTTCATATAACAGATTTATTGTGATATTGTTCACACACTGTGAAGTCCATCCATTTAAATGGTACAATTCAGCAGCTTTTAGCATATTCACAGTGCTGCAACCATTATTATTCCAGAACGTTTTCGTCACTTCAGAAAGAACAGTGGAAATCAATGACCTATTCACCCTTACCCAGTGGTGGTTCTAAAGAAGTTTCTTGGCTGTTCCTGACCATAAATTAACTTGCTATATTCCATGAAATATCTGGTAGTAATTCTAATTAGAATTGCATTGAATCTGTCTATCAAAACAGGAAGAATTAATGTCTTTATGGCATAAACTTCTTCTAACCATGAATATATCTGAGACCCTACCTTTTCATCTGTCCAGAGCCTGGCCCATGGGAAGTCCTCACTAATTTTGGGGCTTGTGAATGATGAGATTCTATACATTGTTAGTTGCAAATGTAGCCTTTCACAGAAGAGAAAAGTAACCTCAGTGAAGCCAAGTGACTCTCTGATAGTCAGAAAGGGTGACAGTCAGTGTTGGAGTGATACAGTGGACTTGCTGCTTGCAGCCAGAATTCTCCACCACCTACAGCTACGGGGATTACAGTGTTCTTTTATTTTTTTAAAGACTTGCTTTTATTTTTCTAATTATTTTTTATTGAAGTGTAGTTAACTTACAATGTTAGTTTCAGGTGTACAGCAGAGATTCATTTATAAACATATTCATAGGTATATACATACGTTTTAGATTGTTTTTAGTACAACTCATTACAAGAACTTGAATATAGTTCCCTGTGCTATACAGCAGGCCCTTGTCATTTATTTTATATTTATTAATGTGTATCTGTTAATCCCCCTTTTCCTGCCTACTAACTACAGTTTGTTTCTATGCCCATGAGTCCATTTCTAGCAGCACCATTTTTCCTAGTTAATATATGCTGCTTGGCTGCTTTCAGTTTCAGTAATTCCATCTTATCTGTGGGCGTTTTTCTTCTGGTGGACCTGTATGTGGTTTGCACACGTGGTAATAGAGATCTGTATTTTGGAGAACTCCAGGCCTCGTGTAGTCCCTGGTAGAGAGCGCCCACTGAGCTGATGCTTGAACTGGGAAAAAAGCATAGTAAATGTTGGTATTTCCACTATAGTTGAGACTTCCAGGTTTCTATAACCTCTCTAGCCAACCTTAATGTTGGCTGCACCCATACTGGGTAATTTGGTGGAACTCCATGATATGGTGATGTAGAGACAGGGCTTTGTATGCTTCTTCTCTTTCCTTTTTCTAACACATAATCTCCTGGGCCTCCCAGATCCTCCCACAACAGTGCCCAGGGCTGGCTTGGTGCTGCTCTCAGGTAATATTTGTTAATAAGGCCCTTTCCTCATCTCTTCTGAGCCTCCGTTTCCTTCTCTGCACAATGAGACCGTAGACTAGATAAGTCCTTTTCAGTTTCTTTTAAAGCCATGTTTCCTTTGAGAAACAGAAAATGCAAATCTCTCCTCTCATTCCAACCCTTTAGATTTTGATATGTCCTCCAAGGAGTGACATAGCTCTTTGTGGAAAGCTGATGTGATTGTGATTCCAGGTGGCACAGGAAAGACTCTTCAGAGATTTATTGCAGGGAAAGGGCAGGAAGGGAGCAGTATGTCACACTTTCTGGTGTGAGCAATGGAGCAGGGGATTGGGTTTAAATACGGTGTCTGATGTGGCCTCTCTCTAATCTTGCACAATGTGATAAACCTCTCTCCCTCAGTTTTTTCATGTATGAAGTTGGGGTGATAGTATTTTAGGGTTTTTGTGAAACATTATACACATAATCCATTTGTTTCTCGGTAAAACAAGAGCTGCTAGGGAGTCAGTGATTTCTTTAAAAAAAAAAACATCTTGTCCATAGCACTCTGTCTGTGTGTATTTTGAAGTTCCTGGAGGGTGAGTGTTGAAACTAAAGTCCATCATGGGACAGGTGGCCCATGGTCCTCTGTGCCCCAGATTGCCCCTTCCTCCCCAGTCCTCTTCCTCTCAGTCCAGAATGACGTTCCCTAGTAGATTTATACAGAGTTCTTGTGGAAATAGCCTTTCATTTTATTGTTTCACCAAGAAGGGCTGCCATCATGATCTCTGTGGTCAGGTTTTGCTGACCTGAAGGCTATGCAATTGGGGGTTTCTATTTAATAAAAAGAAAAAAATTACAAATACAAACTTAGACCTAGGGTGGTGACAGGGGCTCTTGGAAGTGGGGGCCATTAGCTTTGTTAGCTTCAGGTGCAGTGGCCTTTGGCCACGAGGACCCATCCTCGTGCTCTGAAATTGGAGGGACCAGTGGGTTCAGTGGGAAATTTAACTGAGTGTATCTCATGGTCTAGGGATTGTCCTATTTGTGCTGTGTGTTCCTTATTTGAGACAGTGAGCTCATTTAACCTCAATAGCCTCTTTAAAAATTAGACTTTTAATTTTGTGATGTAACTTAGATTCCCATGTAGTTGTAAGAGATAATATGGAGAGGGCCTATGGACAATTTGCCCAATTTTCCTTAACGGTTCAATCTTGCAAATTTCGGGTACAATTCATTACTGACTCACTAACCCTTTGAGGTTTGTGTTATTGCCCTCATTTCTATTCATGATTAAACTGGGGCTTAGAGAATCACACAGGCCTGCCCAGGTCACCCACATGGTTAGTGTAGAGTCGGGTGAACGTGGGCTTGGGATTTCCAGGCAGTACCATTATGATGGTCTGTGGCAGGGAGCAGCATTCACTTTGCTTGTTTATTCATTCATTCAACATTTATTGAATAAACTCCGTGTGTCAGATGCTTTAATAGGGTTATCAGATTCTTCAGCGGTACTGAAAATCAGGTAAAATTTCTGTTTTTTAATCTGAGAAAATTAGCTCTGAGAGGTTATAACCCCCCAAAAGGTAATATAGCTGATAAAGGAGGGATAGTAAATTTGTACAGTCCCCCCTTTTTATGCAGGTTGTAACCTAGGCATTTAACATTTGCAAACTTCCGTAATCCAGATAATTTCTTCTAAGGCAATGATTTTTTTTTTAATTGAATTATAGTCAAGTTTACAATGTTGTGTCAATTTCAAGCTGTTTTTTGAAATTTGAATTAAAAAATATTTTTTGAGGAGGGTAATTAGGTTTTTTTACTTGTTTCATTTTTTAAAATGAGGTACTGGCGATTAAACACAGGACCTCATACTTGATAAGCACGTGCTCTACCACTGAACTGTACCCTCCTCCCCAAGGCAAGTTTTCTTATTCATTATTCTGCAGCAAAGGAGTTCAAATAAATTGGATAGAAATCCAGATATTTTGATCCCACTGTGGTTCTTTTCTTTATATTCTGCTTAAAGGTGTGTGGAAAGCAGTTCCTTTGTTCATTTCTTTATTCAGCAGTTTTGAGCACTGTCTTTGCATTAGGGTTTGGCTAGGTGCTTGGAACAGAAAACAAGAAATGACCCTGCTCTGCAGGGGCAGGAAGCCTAGACCAAAAGCTGGGTAATGTGATCCGACCTACAGTAGCCATGTGCAGGCACTGAGGACAAACTGAACCCCCGTCTTTGCTTGGGCTTCCCTTGCCTTCTGGCTGATACACACCAGGTCACCGCAACCCAGAGGGGCCCACAGCCCACAGCAGAGTAAGTATATCGATCTCCTCTCCCCTCTCGGCAGGGGCTGCAACATGAGCATCCCTGACTACGTGCAGTGCGCTGAGAACGACCAGATTCTCCCCGTGGTGGTCCAAGCCATTGGGATCATCTCAGAGGAGAATTTCTTTTGCATCTATAAGCAAATCACCTTGGTGAGCCAGATCAGGCCCTGTGGCTCCCATTGGGCACTCTGTATCCACTACAGGCACCACTATGCACCCGAGAATGGGTGGGGAATCTTCCAGACCCACAGCAAGGTAGTGGGCCTTGTCACCATTGCCGACTGCCTCTAGGCCAAGGCCTTCGAGAAGCTCCACGTGCAGAGGAGCTGTATGGCACATCGTTAATGACTCTCAGCTCTTTGTGCTGAATGTGTAGGTAGCCGAGCAGAAGAGCACCGACGTGGCCTTCAATCTACGAGGACTGCAGGATGGTGGAGAAGAGTATCGAGGACTTCACTGTCTCTCTCTTCATCATGCTCAAGTCCAAGTGGCTGGATAGGGCCCCCAACAAGTCTGGGGATAAGATCCCCCTCCTCTGTACCTTGTTTGAGAAGGAGGACTTCATGGGATTGGACACAGATAGCAGGTAAGTCTACCTGGAGGCCCGGCCACCCTCGATGTATGCCAGATTGCTTCCCTATATCCAGGAAGGGATCATCAAGGAAGAGGGCTGTCTTGTAGCCAAGAGTGGATGGAGGGGCAGCCCGCTGGTTTACAGACATTTAAAAGTGAATCCGCCTTTGTTTCAGAGAGATCCTTTTACGGATATTGTGGACACTTACTCCAGGTTTTCAGCCAGGACCCCTGGTGGAACCCCTGGAGTTGCTGTCCAATAGAGTAGCCACAGCCTCTGATGCTAGGAGAGCTGGGGAGGAGGCTGGTCTGAGCTGACATGTGCTGTAGGTCAAATGAACATCAGATGCTGAGACATCTAATAAAAGGAATGTAATCTACATTGTTCCTTTCTATATTGATTACATGTCAAATTGATAGTATTCTACGTACAGTAGAATAAGTAAGATCTGTTCTTAAAATCAGTTTCTAGTATTTGTTTTTGTTTGTTTGTTTAGTTCTTTGTTTACTTTTTAAATGTGGCAACTGGGAAACTTTCTTTACATGGATCTCATTTCATTACTGATGGGCAGCCTGTCCTGGGATAGTCTCATCCCTTTGCTTATAGATGAGATGCTGAATCCCAAGATGCAGAATGAGGCTACGGTTGAGGTGGGGGTGGAGCTGGTGTCTCCTGACTCCTAGGCTCAGCACCTGCACAGCTCAGGCCCTCTCTTCATGCCTGACAGTCACCATGCCAGGTTAAGACATCAGAAACACCGCCAGGGACTTCCGAAAGAACTCCTTAAGCAGGAAAAGGCTTGTCACGGAGTTTGGGACAGAGCAGGGAAAGGTTCATATTCACTTTGTCCCTGTGATTATGTCAAAGGCATCACTTTGCCTCGAAAGTGCAGACGAGCTCTTCTGGGCTGCCTAATCCCCACCTTCTGCTCTGTTTCCCCGTGTGTCCATTGTGCCGTCCCTCGGGCAGAAGAGGTTGAGATGCCTTTGCCGAGAGGTGGGCCCCATTTGCTGGGGAAAGTGAGGGAAGTTGTGTACCCCCGGCCTACGGCCTCGGGCCTTGAGTCTGGACAGCACTCATGGCGGTCTCACAGGTGATGGTCGGAGAACCTAGCACGTGCAGCTGGGTCCGCTGTGGAGGCGGTGATCTGTGATTCTTGAACTTGCCCAAGATCAGATCCTACTTTCTGGTTGTTGGTCAGTTGGAGGAGAAGGTGCCAGAGAATTGAAAAAAAGAATGTCCAGACCAGCCCTGTGAGTGAGAGGCACAGGGGACCTGAGTCCCACCTGCGTGTGGATGCCTGGCGAACTCTGCATGAATTTTCAGTTCCTCCCCGGATATTCCTCTCTGGCTTAAGGAAGGGGCAAGGCATGTAGTGGCAATGATCTGTATTTGTCCTCACACGGCCCTGTGATCTACATGTCCGCAATCCCCTTCTGCTCCTTGGAGATGAGGTGGCAGGTTTAGGAGCCTGGACACTGCTGAAGGCACAGCTGCCAGCACCGGGCTTCTCCCAGACTGGCTCCGTTCACCTCACCTGTCACCTCCTGCTGAGCCCCCAGGCGTTAGTCCAGGTAGGTGCATCGGTGCAACGTAAGAAGGGACCAATTTCTCCCCCTGGACAGACTGGTGGGTGAGCAGTGGAAGCCTGGAGCCATGCCCCAGCCCCCAGGCCAGTGCTTCCTCTTTTGTCATAGGAGGCACTGGTGACATTTTTGCTCAGCAACTGCTTGGTTCTCAGTCTGTAGACACACCAGAGAATGCCAGCTTGTTTTTGCCTTTTCAAGTCTTTCCTTGGGATTTCGCAGGGTAGTTGGATGTGTGCTTAGCCCATAGTGTTTGACACTGTCACCATTGTTTACCCAGAACCTCGTGTACCAGGCATGGTTCTCAGCATCAAAATACAGCAGCGCATTAAACCTCCCTCCTGGTGGGTCTGTCTGTTGTGGTACAGAAAGCACCCAGCCAGCATCTGAACGTCAGTGAGATAACGCGGCCAGTGAGCTCGGGTCAAGCACATTCTTCTCCAGTCACTTTTACTCCATTGTTCCTTTTACTATTCTACAGTCATTAATTTATAAAACAACACTTTGGTGCAGGAGCAGAGCCTAATCCTCTTCTGCTACTCTTGGTGGGAGTGAGTAAAACTGTCCAGCCTGAAATGTGACCACAATTTGTAGCTCAAAAGCTGTCTAGACGCATGTAGGTGGAGTTTTGGTTTGGGGCTCTGACCACGTTGGTGTCCCCTGGCAGCGCTGCTCCACACAGGCCCCTGCCTTCCCTGGAGCAGGAGGTGAGGATGGGTTTCACTGTCCCTGCGTCCCTGGCCTCACACACTCACGTAAATTCTTGTACAGGCTGTCAAATTCATTTTTGTTCTTGTGTGTTTCTAATTTTCGCTTGTTCCTCTTTTCCTTTTTCTTTTTTCCTTTTTCTCTTGTACTGCCCTTTGTGTATGTTGTTGCATCTGAAAAGGTGGGCTGTGCACACCCTGCATTGGAAATAGCTGGATCACCCTCCGTGCTGTCTCCATCGCTTTAAAAACCAAAAACTTAACAGCTGCCTTAATCCATGTATTATCCTAGACATCTTTTATTTTTCTAATTTTTTGGAATATTTACTTTGTTATCACATCACCCACTGGTGTTTGATACCTGTTAAAATCCTTGCTTTGAGGAACCTGTTTGGTCCTCCTCATATTTGGTGATGAATGCGCACTTATTAAATTTTTTCGTTTGTTTTGAGGAAGTGAGATGGGAATTGATTTAGGCGGCTGCTGAAGGATTCTTTTCATGGAGTATTTAAACTTCTAAAGTCAAAGTCTGCAGCACCTTGCTCGATATCTGCTTTTACACAAAAGTGCTCAGCACGCGGTTCCTGGCTGTCGCTGTGTGACGTGCGTGATAGCCCTTCTTGGCCGGTGGTCACTGGTGAGGAAGTGGCAGGCTCGGGGGTGAGCAGCTGCAGGGCATGCTGTTGGAGGAAGCAGTCACTTTTTTTTTTTGCATTCAAATTCCCCTATGCCATTTACTTTACTTTGCCTTCATAAAGGGGCAGTATCGGGTCCAAAATCCATGCCACTATTTTGTTCCCTGTATGAGGCTGTTTTTTCTGAGTATCAGGACAACATGGCCTTCTCCAAAGAGGATGGCTCACCTGGATCTGGTGGACACAGTGACCTCTAAAGGGGACCGTATGTTCCACTCTGCTTCATCCAGTGGGCATTCAGAACCGGGTCTGTGGTTTGCCTCAGCAGCCTTGGAGGCCTCCCTGCACTGGCCTTTGCTTTTACCCCACGTTGGCAGTAAATGGCTGACTCAGTGTCTCTTGCAGCTGACGTCCACCACTGACGGCCGTGTCGTTACTTTTCGGTAGTGAGACCCCAATACCCTAGTCAGCAGTGAAGGAAGATGCTTTGGCTGACCAAACCTTGCATTCTCACCCCTACCATGGTTCATCTCACCCAGGGGAAGGGTTTGGCCACCACCATCATGCTGACCTTGAGGCTTTGTTTCTCCTTTCATGCTCTGGTCCAAATGTCGACACTGCGTTTTTCACTGACTTGGTCTTGCTTGAGACAGGCCAGAATTTATGAAAGAGTCCACCACATTCTGGGTGGGGAACAGAACAGAAATAAGTGTCGCAAATAGAAGGAGTCTAGGCTGTCCGGGTTGGCAAATGCAGGCTGGGATCTGTGATGGCTGGGCTGTGCCCTGGACACAGGCCTTTCCCGTGGCTCCTGAGAGCCCAGGGGTCGGAGTGAGAACAGCTTTGCCTGGGTTCCTCCATTCTCTTCTGCTCACTGGCAGGTGTGTATGATAATTAGGAGCTCCCCCAGACCTCAGGTCCTTCAAAGCTCAGACCATGGACGAACCTTGAGTCCCTTCTCATCGGCCTCCTGTGTGAGAATCCAGTGCCTTCTGAGGTGACCAGCGGCAGGAGATGCCTCCTCCTCCAGGGAGCACCATTCGGAGGACTGTGACTCACTGCACCATGCTGTGAGCTTATGGGGTGACGGCCATGGTCCCTGCAGAACCAGACTTGAGATGGGCTTAGCAATGGAAATATCAGGACTGATTCCAGGGCAGGGCTGGTGGGAGGGAACAGGGGATATTGAATGTGACCTCAAACACCTAGGTGGGTGATGGTTCTGTTAGTTAAATGGGGAGCCTGGGAGGTACCTGCCAGGAATCGAATTCCAGAGTAAATGGTGGACATGAGGCATTTTTAAGATGCCATTTGTCATCCAAGTTAGGACTTCAAAGAGGCACTCGGGTCTATGAGCCTGGGGCTCAGGTGAAGGTGCCGGACTAGAGACACACGTTGGGATTTGTCCTTCTTAGCTGGATTTCACAGCCTTACATGTGGGTTAGCTCTTCTCAAGAGGTGCAGACTGAGGCTGAGGGAGGGCAGGGCTGTGCCTCGGTTGGAGGAAAGCCCAGATAATGCAGCTTTGGTGTGTCAATCAGTGGCATTTGGGATTTTCAGAGCAATGCCATTTATCCTTAAAGGGCTGGGTGGTGGGCAGGGCCAGCCAGGATGAAATATAAAGGGAGGGTTGTGGCCACGTGTGCGTCTTGGGAAGATGCAGAGGCTTCAGGGTCCGGGAGGGGAGACTCCTCAGAAGCTGGAGTTGGATTGGGGAGTGGGGAGAATGTAGTCACACTTACCTGTGATGGTGGGAAGGAGTCCTAGGGAGTCCCGACCTTACCGGACTCTCTTTCCCATGAACAGAAGGCAATTAGACAGAGGATCTGAGATGAAAAGGGATGGGTGCTCTGAGGGGAGCCAACCTGGAGAATGGTGCTTGGACAGTTCTGGAATAGTCTTCCTGCAAAATAGAGTTAAAAAAAACACAGACTCTAAAGAATATTGACAGTAACTGAGGAGGAGGCAGTTTTTCTGGCCTCCTAAGGGTAAGTCATGTATACGGGGATACACAGAAGAATCGGGCAGTCTCTTGCGGGGGCTTGATCCTTACCAGAGGCAACAGTGCAAGTTTAAAGGGGGAGAAGGACAGCGGAGGTAAACTAGCCAGGCCTTGTGTCAGGTACCAGTCGGCCGCCCTAATTGCGTGTTCCATTCACATCCATCCCTCCCATGTGGGCGGTGGCAGCCCCCTTTTGCGGATTGGCAAGACTTCTCAGAGTGGTTAAGGTGTCGGTCCATTTAGCGGCTAGTAAATGCTGTAGCAGGATTCAAGCTGGGCCTTGTCAGACTTAAAGGGCATGTTGTATCTACTAATTCCGGTACCTCCCTGTTGTACCTGGAATGGTGAAGTGGGTCAGTTTTGGAGCCTTTCAGAAAAAGTGCGATTTAAGTGCCTCAGGACTGTTTCACAAAGCTCAGTGTTCTTTGATTGTTCGGAAACAACGCAGTGCTTTAAGCCCCACCAATGTAAGGTCTTACTCCTTTGACGATGATGTGGTTGCAAATGACATACAGGTGCAAAACCAGACTTAGCAGCTTCTGAAGGGAAACTCTCCAGTTCTTCCTTGATCCGCTGTCTTCTGCGGGATGTAACTCTGCTGCAGTGTAAGCCTGAGTTTTCCGTATGGATTGAGGGTTTGATAACCAATGTTAACATAAAACGATCGGATGGAGAAAATCGACGTTGGCAATTTATTTTTGGGTTTCATTAGACAAGATGCACTATCGGTTAATGGCCCATATAACGTATGAAATTGAGTACAGAACATTGCATTTCTTACTTTCTACTTAGAACTGTGTTCCATTGTAAGTTTGTCTGCTTTGAAAATTCCGCTCAGCCACTAGGGCGCCTGTCAGTGTGTTGGTGTGATTGCATTTACACAGTGCATGTAATCTGGGCTTCCTCAACCCCAAACACTCCAGTGCAGAATCATGGGCTGTAGCAATCACTTAGTTATACAAATACTTCTGAAACTATATGATTCCAAAAAAAAAAAAAAAAAAAAAGGAGAGAGAGATTGCCTTTATCAAATTTCCTTTGGAATTAAACTGCAAACTGTTGTTGAGCAGTTCTGGCTTGCTTTATATATGAATATATACATTTCTTTGCATGTAACTTGGTTTTTGGACTAGAACACCAAGCTCTTGTTTTCCATGAGCCACAAAAAATCGTAGCCAAATGACACACGTATGAAACATTTTATTCTTTTTTTCTGAGAAAGGATACTTAAATTTTGAACTTGGGCTCTGATTTTGGTTTTAGCTCTTCCCTACCCTCTTGTCATCTCACTCCTAATTCCCACGTGGCCTCCAAGATGTCATGGTCTCAAAGGAGTGGGTGGACAAACACCATTTGTTCGCCATGCACTGCTGCTCTAGAGGAAGCCCAGCCAAGAACTAAAGGACATTATCAGAGAGGACTTCCTGGAAGAAATGTGCTCTACATACAGTTCTGAGGACAGAGTAAGAGTCAGCCAGGAGAAGGAGTCAAGAAGGTGGCTCAGGTGGCAGGTGAAGCCCGGGCAGAGACATGGAGGCTTGTGGGGTGGGGACCCGGGGAAAGTGCCCTCTGTGGTCCAGGGTGAATTGTGCCCCTACTGGGGAGGACAATGGAGAGGACCTGGGAGGAGGGCTTTGGAGGAGCTTGGGTTTTACTAAAACTGACCCAGGAGGCAGTGAAGGGTGTCAGCAGGAAGTGACTCTCAGGAAAGGTACTTCTGGTTTTGCTTCTGATATTCTACAGAAAGAAGGGCAGGGATGGGCGAGAGCAGGTAAGTCTCTCCCTTTGAGACCCATCCCGTCATTCATTTATTCATAACATGCGCAGTTCTGAGTGTCTAGGGGAGAGTGGGCCCACATTAATAAGTAAAATTTATTAGCTTCTTGGGAGCTTAGCAGTGTCAGAAGTTGACTTAGCCTAGAATGTTCTAGGAACAGAGGAAGAAAGTGCGGAGGTTGGAGGGAGGGAAGGCTTCCTTGAGAAATAGTCAAGATGAGCCTGGAGGCAAGTGGGAAGTAGGAGCAATTCAGGGGTCCCCTGAGGTCACTGGGGACCATGGTGCTGAGGTGAGGCTTGGCGAGCAGGGTCAGGGTCAGGGTCAGGGGTGGGGCTAGAACTCTACCAGGGAGCCTCTGAAGTGTTTGAAGTGGGGGTTGATGTAATCAAATTTGTGCTTTGGGAAGGCTGCCCTGGCTATGTGTGTGTGTGTGTGTGTAGCGGGGAAGAGGGGGAGGGTGCCACCAACTGGGGGGGGCATTAGAAGACCATTCTCAGGCTGGGAGGCGAACAGTGGGAGAGGGACGTCGGGGTTGCTTGGGGAAGGCAGGGGCAGTATGGATGACGGATTTCCTTTTGGGGAGGGCTTGTTAGCGGGGCCGCCCTAGCGGCACCTTGTGGCTGGAAGAAAACAGATGGAGGTCGCCAGGTGGACTTTCCACTTCTCTCCTTCCCTGCCTTACCTGATGATCTTAGCTCAGCCAACATTTGGAACAGAAGAGGTAAGTTCTAGGGTAGCCCAGTACTTTGTTCCGCTCGTTCGAGTGAGATATGATAGGACATAAGTTTGTGTTCAGATCTGCATGTTCACTAAGCTAGAAACGTCCCGTCTTTTGGATTTCCATAGGGGTTTTTATTCTTGATAAAGATTGCTTTCTTGGTGAGAGGAAATTTAATACAGCTGTTGTTTTTCTCAAAAAGAAATCATATCTTTTAAGAAATTTAGTATTCAAAAGAATCGGAATATTTAAAAATGATAAAGTAAGGTTTTGGTGTAGTTTCTTTGGTTTCTGAGTTAATGTGGAGTTAGAGCATTTGCATTACTTAATAGCACATCCTTGTCAGTATTTAAAGAGCAGTTAGTGAGCGCCACAGGCCCCACCTCTCAAAGCATCGTTAAAGTTTGCTCTGAAATAGTGAAGTCATACAGTTCTTGTTTGTAGAAGCCAAACAGTTGGTTTATAATATGCAGCATAGATCCCTTTATAAAATAAAAATAGGGTCAACATTAAGAAAGTGGAAGATAATTGATTTTTTTTAAAGCTGAAACAAAAAATTTCTTGTTCTAATGTTGCAACTGGAAATTTTGAAAAGAAAAATCCTTCTGTAATATCATCTACGTGGAATACATATATACCTTTCACGTTTGAAAAGTAACTGCGCAGTGGTTTTTGAAGTCAGGAGCATTCCACATCAGAAACTGGCAGTGATGGTTGCTGGTTTTCAATGGAAGAGCCCAAATTTGCCTTCTTAGCTTTTTTCTTTTTTTTTTTTTTTGTAGTGAGCGGGTTGAGTAGTTCTTTGCCAGCATGATTTTGGGGCAATTTGGGGGCAGATGTCATGCACCAGCAGTGAGATATTTCCATGCATTTTACTTTCTTGACATCAACAGGGAACATGTTGGGTTTATACCTGCAGGCTGGGATGCTGAAGTACTCCCTGATCCATCACCGTTATGTCCTTGAGCTGCTCCAGTCAGTGAATGATTTTCTGTGGCTTGGATGTAAGGTGGTCTGATGCAGATGATCAGATGTATAGTTAAAGTGCTGTTACTTGAAATAAGAGAAACTAAGAAACATGGCTCTAAAAATACAGGATGAGGGATGAGAATTACCTGAGCTGCTTGCAGTAGAGAGTCTTCTCAGATGACACCCTTACCGTGATTCCTGCCAATATCCGCCCCAGCCATGCATGGTAATCCTGCCGAAGCAAGCATGCACATTGCTCAGAAACGCAGTGAATTTCCTTGTGCCTCCATTGGTTGGCTTTTTTTTTTTAAGTTACATCTTGCCCTTTGTTTAAATGCCATCCCTGTTATTCACATTTTTCACTCATTGTTCTGGACCTCGTCCATACATAGCTGCTGAATGGATGAAAAGAATGTAGTATCTCCATGTAGTGGAATATTATTCAGACGTAAGAGTGACAAAAAAAGAAAAAATAAAAATAAAAGGGCAGATGAAAAAGGCCTCCTGTTCTGGGAAGTCCACCCTGTCTGCTCAACCCGACCTTTTATCTTTGAAGCCCAATCCCTTATATTCCACTATACTCTTTTTGACAGTACTTACCACCTTCTAATAAACTTTTAACATTTTCAAAAAAAAAAAAAAGAGGGAGATGCTGATACCACTTCAACATCTACGAGCCTTGATAACAGCATGTTAAGTGAAAGGAACCAGACACAAACGGCCACATATTGTTGATTTCAGTGATCTGAAATGCCCAGAAAAGGCACATGCAGAGGCAGAGAGCAGGTGATGGTTGAAAGGGGCTGGGTGGAGGGGTGTTAGGGAGTGACTGCTAGTGACAGGGGTGCTCTTCTCGGGTGATGAAGTGTTCTGGAGATAGATGGTGGTGAGGGCTGCACAACTGTGAGTGTGCAGAAGACTGCTGAGGGCTGTCTCTGGGAGTGCCTGTTGTTGGGGCGGCTTTATTTTGACCTCATCCTACAATGTGAAGAGTCATCTTCTGCTGTGGCCTTTCTACTCGTGTGAGTGGTGAGGGTCAGACACTTTGCAGAGTCATGTTTCTTTTTTCACCCTTGCTAAGTGTAGGCAAAAAAGGTTTAAGCCTGAGAAAGTGCTCCATCTGCAAAAATGTCTTTTAGTTTTGCATGGTGTAAAAATCTTGAGAGCTTTTTAATCGTTGAGGACAGTCTGTGGGGGGAAAGAGCCCGTGAAGCCTGGGTGAGACCTGGAAGAGCCACGCTTCCCTTCCAGACACGGGTGGGGACTTCACCCCCGTTCAGGCAGTGAAGGGCCCAGACACCTGAGCGGAGTTGACACTCATGAATATATACGTGTATCCACTGCTTCATCTTGGATATTAATTTCAAGCTGAGTCAGTTTGTGGCGGCAGCCTCATCCTACATCAGGAATTTATAGTATCTGCTCTTTGAGGTGAAGACCAGACAGACTTGATTATTTAACAGTCCCTCTTGATTTGATATCTCAGATTCCTTTGTCAAAAGCAAAACAGCAGAAATACAGACGTCCTTTAATGCCGATGTGACCTGGAACGGGTTTAGTCTCAGTGCCTCAGTAGCCTTGTCTGCGGGTGGAGAACATGATAACAATGCTTCCCTCAGAGGGGCTGGGGAGGGGGGAGTGAGAAGCACAAATGTAGGACTTACACGTGATGCTCATGAATGACCGAATTTAGTGCTCTCAGCCTGGTGAGGCCTCAGGGACAGAGATGTCAGAACAGAGCAGTCCTAGCCGGAACTCGATCCGTGTTGGCAGCTGTTACGATCACTATCACCACTGTGGGTTATCAGGTAATTTTAAGACTTGGTAATATGAATTCTTGAATAATGTTAAAAGACTACACATCTCAGACCCAGTTTACATAGTTCTCAAGAATTCCTCTGAGAAATGGATGTTTTTTCCCCATCTTAAATCTGAGTTGAGTCTCTAAAAAAATTCTGTATTCCTCCATCATTTTGCTTTAATTCTCCATTTCTTAAAAAATTTTTTTAAATGGAGTTACTGGGGACTGAAGTGAGGGCCTCATGCATGCTAAGCACATACTCTCCCAAATGAGGTATAATCTCCCCCCTGTTTTTTTTAAACTTTACTTTCTTAATATTCAGAAGTTAGAGGCCTCTAATTCTTTTTCTGGAGACTTGTCCATGAACCTGTAAATCTATAATTAATGGACAAAACTTGTTTTATTAAAAAAATCAATAGAATATTCTGCAATCCATCCAAAAGGAAATACTCATTGACATAAAATGTTTCTCCTTTATGGTGATTTCTACTTTTTGGTCTAGCTTAATTTATTAACAGCCATCCTCATCATCATAATGACCAAACTCTCTGTGAGTGGACACTTACCTAAGGCTAAAATGCTTTCCTCATGTTTTACTTCATAGCAGGTGTTTGAGGGTAGGTATCAGTGTCTCCTTTTTTGCAGCTGAGTGATTGATAGATGGGCCTACTTGTCCCAAATTACACGCAGCTGGTGGTGTCTAGCTCGGTGCTGGAATCCAGGCTGCACAGGATGCAATCTCAATTGCTCCTCTAATCAGCCTCCCATTGAGTGATTTCCCGAACTCCTCTGAGTCCATAAATGACCGATTTTAGCGATCTCAGCCTGATGAGGTCTTCAAAGGAGAGACACCAGTGAGAATGTGAGACAGACTGGCATAAATTAAAATTGTACATTTTCACAAATGTTTTATTCTCAGGTAATGACTTAAAAAGGTAATTAGTTTTTATTTTAGTGCTTTGTAAGCACTAAAAACAAAACTTTTAAAATAATTATTGTGCAAAAGAGAAGTGGGCTTTGAAAATCCAACCGGTGCTAATGATGTTACAGTTTTTCTCTAGGGGAGCTTATTGACTGAAAAATTTACAAAGACTGAATTGTTTTTATGTAGTCTTAGTATGGAAGAAAAGATTGTCAGTGAGTATTGTAAGTAAAATCCTTACTCTTTTCTTTCCTGATGATGAATATGTTAGTTGTTTTCATGGCTGAAGTACATTTCGTTATTTGTGAAATTTGAGTAATATCGTTTACCTTGTCTGACTGTGAGAGTTAGACGCCTTGTATACAAAGCACCGTAGAGGTGCTTAATAAAAATGTGCTGTCACAATGACTGATACTTTAGAAGTATCAACTCTGAATACTAAAAAGTGTAGCTTATTTCCGATGCATATTCAGTATGTATATATATGATATATATGAATATGGCTTAAAATAACAAGGATTAAATTTTTTTTTCCTTAGTGCAGTATGAAGTTTTAATGAAATCTGTATCATTCTTGTGAGACAGGGAATACTTAACTTGCCTTAAGCAGACGACCTAGAAGATTATTTACACAGAATGTGTAGTGTTAAAGCTCAGAATTCATGTTGCCGTGTAAACATCCAATCAGACTTTTAAATTCGTGGGATTCTGACCAGAAACATTAAGTTTAGAAAAATCCGCATTGATCACTTTCAGGGAATAAGCTTCTCTCATTTGTGATTAAAGAAACTTTTGATATTTTTTCTGCACTCTTAACAGGTTTTAAAATATCAACATTTTGATTAGACATGTCACATTTTTAATAGAGAGAATAAAGCTTAGGCTGTTATAATATGTAAATAAATGTTTTTTTATTTCAACAAACTTGTAAGATTTCCTGGCCCTTTGAGAAGTATTTTGCAAGATACTTTGATTACCTGCTGTTGGAAAAATACAGACGTGACTTTTATGAATATAGGCCTAGTACAGATCTGTTGGTTTTTGCTACAGTGCAAGACATGAGGCCTAGGAGAGCTTTACTGCGGATTGCCAGGAGGACATATCCAAGGTCTCAGTCTCCCCTCCTGTAAAATGAAGTGGCTGGACTGGATTCTTTCCTCTTCTAAGATGAGTTTCCATGAGCCTGTGTCTTTTGTTTATATTCAGGAGTATTAGCAATATCAGATTAAATACTGACTACCCCTCCCTTCCCCCAAAGCAAAGTGCAGTATGTGGTACACAAGCTTTTAGTTACCTGATTCTCTTTTCTGATCTTACAGGCAATTTTTGTGTTGCATGTTTCCAGGGAACCTGGAAGGTATTTTTAGCCGTAGGTGGCGCTGTTGCACCTTCTTATAGTCTTAATTTTCCTGTTTATAAAAGAAGGTTTAAAAAACATGATTTTATTTTGATTACTTCGCTTAATGCTTCAGAATAGCACAATGTCCATTGTGTCTGTCTACCTGGAAAAATTATTCTGCTTATATCTTAGTTTTATTCTGTCATCTCGCTGTGAACATTTCAGACTTGCTGTGCAAACAATGGCAAAATCGGACTTTTCTTCCAGTGTTAGAAATCAGTGGGCTGGGATTTTATAAAAGAGCAAGAAGCGGCCTCGGGAGCAACTTAAAGCTAAAAAGTGTGTTGAGTTCCCTGAGAATTGACCCCGCCGATGTGTGTTAATTGGTGGGAAATGACTTGGTACATATACAAAGGGGTGTAGTTTTTTGTCTTGGATTTGTGTGTACGTGCTGCCACTGAACCACGTGAGCCTGAGTCAGTTCGTTCTGAGTTTTTCCCTCGTCTGTGAGATGGGGACGCTCATATCTGCTTTGTAGAATTGTGTGAATTAGAAGTTATGTGAAGTGTTTACCACAGTGGGTATGTCAAGAGGGCTCATAAATTTTAGCTGCTGTTTTGTGTGAAGCATTCATTTGATGGTCTTTGGCAATTACTAAGAAACAGGAAAATAAGAAAAGCTGGTTTTATGACGAAAGATATTTGAGGAGGTTCCATAGTTCCTATACCCATAATTTAGCATCAGCAGAGTCAGAAATGTTACACTGTCGCCCTGAAACAATGTTAAGCCTCAGAATTTTTTGTTACTTCATATATGTTGGGGCCTAAGGGGATCCAATAATATACATATGTTGTCTCCAGCACCAACTGAGAGATGACACAAAAGAGTAGGCAGGCGATAAATGTCTTATTTTTTACTGATGAAGCCAAGTACTCCATGAACTTCAGGGCTGTGGGTAAATGAGTGTCGTGATACTGTGTCCCAGAAGTAGAGACTTACCCTGTCCCAGGTATCTCTGGGCCACAGCGAGCCTTCCCTTGAGAGGATCTGCCCCATCATGCACAGGGATGTCCTGCCATGGAGCGGAGCATCCCGGGTGCTTCCCAAGGGTGGCCAACCCTGGAGGGAAAGGAAGGGTTTCACATGCCCTGCTTGTCTCCCTGGAATCACACCTCAGTCTGTTAGTGTGAGGAGGGCTAGCTGTGTGCAAGGGGTCAGGGGTGTGAAGGGAGATTCACTCTCCATGGCCCAGAGGAGTGGGGAGGAGGCATCCTCTCCCTCAGTTTAAAGACGTGGTGGGATGGAACAGAATGGTGCACCCCAAGATTTTATAAAAGGAGAAATAAGGGTTTTCTTTGGGACTTAGACTAGCCAGGAAACACAGAAGATGATTAGAAGGGAGACTTGTAAACCACTGTAATATTAAGTTGACATTTGTTGAGCACCAAAAAAGTGCTACATTCTTTTCTGAGCGTTTTACAGAAATGTATCCTTCAATCTTCTCAACAAGCGAGTAAGAAAAGTTTGATTTTTATCCCAGCTTTACAGTGTGGAAATTGAGGCACACAGAGGGTAATTTGGCCAAGGTCACAGAAATAGTAAGTGGCAGAGCTGGTATTTAAACCCTGGCTGTCTGTCTTTGAGGCTCACAGAGACGGGCTTTGGGTGTTTAGAGGTATCTGCATCCCTGGATTTCTGTACATCTGTGCATCAGTTAGCCCAGAAAGGACAGAGAAAGGAGAGTCACACAGTTGCTCACAGTCGTGTCTCGGCCACTGTCCACGAAGAGTGCACCGTGATTACAGTTGATTGTTTTCCAGGCAGTAGATCTGTTGGTATAACAGAAATTCAGTCCATTGAATTAATCTAGAAATCCTTACTGCTCTGCTTCTGTCCAAGCTTGCCATGTGACTGCCTTCCCGTGATTGGGCCATGGAGGAGAACATGTACTCATGGTTGAACTCTGATATTTCAGTCTGGTTCATAGTTTCACGTCTTCTGTTACATTAATAAGTTAAATTTCTGGTTTTCTTGCATCAGTGTCTCATGAGTTTGGTTAATTTGAAACCAGTCCATGGGAGCCCAGGGGTAAAGACAGTATAATTTCTTAGCACGTTGTGGCACTTCTAGCAGTGCACACCTGAGTGGAGGATGTTTGCCTTCCTCAATGATTTCTCCCAAATGCAGGGTCCTCTCCCATCCCTGGATGTGATGCTGGGAGCTCTCTGAGTAGGCCAGTCAGAGGCCAAGTCCAACAATCAGAAAATGATGAAGTACCTGGAGGTGGGTTTAATAGAAGTAAAGGGCTTCCAGGTAGTCCGAAGGGCTGTTCGAGTAATTTAGTGAAAAGCTGTCCACTGTCTGTGGTTGAGCAGCTTCATTGCTGTTGAAAAGTCTGGAATAGATGAAGGGATTTTAAAAAGCAGAAAGGAATGATTTCAGGTGGTATATCCACACCGGGGAGAATTGATGGATGACCGCCTGTGTGAGGCATAGACAGAGTCTTACAAACTTAATAAAACAGCTTTAAAAGCTCTGCCATCTGAGTGCACTTCATAAGGGGTCCAGATCATCACTGGTCTTGCTGAGAGGGCAAGTAACTGATGATGGCAGAAAGGACACGGAGGCATCTAAAAGGTCTCAGTCATGTTCCCTTTTTAAAGAATGTGGCACAGTGTAATATATTTGAGCTGGTATTCCACTGAAAAATTTTTAGTGTTTTCTGGGACTCCCCAGGTCCCCAAGGTTCCATGCAGCTGGCTGTCCCCTCAGTGCAGCTCTGTCAGCTCTTGCCCTGGGCTGACGTGGTGTCACGGGGAGCAGGACGGTCAGCGTCCCCGGCTCCTCCGAGCTTCGTCTCCTCATCCTCAGTGCCGGGTTTCTCATCTGTGTCTACTTAGTAGGGTTGCTGAGAATCACACGTGATGGTTGTCAAGGGTGATTTGTGGTTGTCTCTGTGATTGGCATATAGTCAATATTTGATAGAAAGACTTGTTTTTTTATTCCAATTGCGGCTCCTAGATTGCAGTGGTTTTTAGTCTGCATTTTTTTTATAACTTTACTCATTTTTAAATAAGCACTTATTTTTATTTATTTTTTTGGAGGTACTGGTGACTGAAGACAGGATATTTTGCATGCTAAGCAGGTGGCCTACAACTGAGTAACACCCACCCTCCTTGTCTGCACTTAAAAATAAATATTGCAATACACAAAAGAACTCTTAACACCATCATGGGACATAGTCTCTGTATAGGCATTTGAACATGTATACTATATCAAGAAGAATAAATGTTGTTGGGACAAACCTTTCTGAATCTGTTAATGTGCTTAAAAACGATCATAGCTAGTGATAAACACGAGCCTTGGATCCAGTACTTCTTAGGGTCTGTTTTGCCATCATGGGAAATTACATTCTACAGAGAAGGCTAATTGGGTCTCTTTGATAATTGGATGGTTTAGCAGATGATCAAGGCTTTCAAAAGCTGACAGTTCTGTATGTTAAACTAACTACAAATTTATCTTCTAGAAGTTGGAAGTCCTAAGCTTGTGAAGTGCCCAGTAATCCAGGGGGAATATGTTTGTGTCTCTGTGAACGATTGTGTGTGTTATTTCAGGAATGTAGAAAGAAGTTCCATATAGACTTCTGATATATTTCTCCTCTAGTTTAAGCTGTAGGCATATATTTACACAAATAAATTGATATTCTTTTGTCATTTGGCATATTGGTGGGAATAAGTCGTTCTCATACTTGTTTCAGAAGGGTTGGGGAGCATGAGCTTAGAAAACGGGAGGAGAAAGAGGCCGGGAGGCACTTCACACACTGCACGATGTGAGAAACTGTAGCTTTTGTTTTCTCTTTTATTCTAAAGCAAACTGGCACTGAATCGTAACATACTATTACTCAGAATTGCTTTTCTAATCAGATACAAGTGCCTCAGATTTTTCTGAGATACAAGTGCCTTGAAGCAACATGAATGATGAAATGTGTTTTAGCATTTATCTTTAAAAGTAGTTTTATTTTTCAAGGAAAAGGGTATAGTTTGTTCTTTCTTCCAGCGGTACATGAAGTTCTCATTGATCCAGGTACATGATCTATGTGCTTAGTTTCTTTGGGCTTTTTGTTTTTTTTTTTTTAAGTGCTTGTTTCATTGTGGTGTGAATGAATGTTTAAAATTTCTGGATTTTAATCTTTACAACATGCTGATTTATCAGAACTGTTAAAAAACTGATTGTTCTTTGGTCCTTGTTTGGTGGGGCACCCTATTGATTACTGTTGTCTGATAAAGAGAAAAATTCTTCCTCTAGCCTGCAGATCATTAAGTGAATGGTTTTCAGTGTGCCTTTAAATTTCCTTGAATGCATTGAACATGATTGTCCAGTGAATTTTGAATTGACTCATAATAATGACTTTGCTTTGTTTCTGTGGCTTTTGCTCCTCTCCACAGGAGTTTGAATTCTCTGTTGCATTTTGTATACGTGTTCTTAACAGTGGAAGAAATTTTGAATATTTTACAGAGGTGGGTTTTCCTAACCCCTCTGAATGCCTTCCGTAATTGATAAACAAAAATCTGTTATTGCACTGCTTCATTATTTCATACACTAGTTTTTGGCTTAATCAGAAACAATGACAGAGTGATAATAAAAAATAGGAAAACCTTCCTTCCTTTGAAGAATATAAATCAGGTGGTCAGGCCCACCCATGCTTTACTCTCATGTCATTGTGTATCATGATTCGGAGATGGAGTTGCTTCAGGTTTATAGATTTTTGTTTAAACATTTGTGTTGAATTCTTTCTCCAGGCTGATGTATCCTGTTGGGTTTGTTGAAAGTGTAGAAGGGAAACAAATGCTTTTTTTTTTTTCTTTTGGTTTCCGGAGGCCTGAGTTGCTGATGATAAAGAGTTGAGGGTGAGCTGAGGAAAAAAGTGACACTCCCTATACTCCCAGCTGAAACTGATGAACAATGAAATCAATTAAGTGTATCGGTATTTGACCAATAGAATTCAGCGAGACCAAACTGGCTAGTTATGCCCAAAGAAAGTACTGAATTCACCTGCAGAATTAGTTGCTTTACCAAAAAGAAGCAGCTTAGAGCAATCAGAAAAATCAGTCCTATGATGAGATATAAAATGAATATAATACCTTTTATTTCTGAAACTTTTCTACGTTAAGTTGTGTAGAGCTAAAATTAAGTTTCAAGCACCAGGAGTTAAGAGTGTGGGTGGTTCTGTAGGATCGTTATTCAGGGATCTGCCTAGACCCTGCTAGAGAGGCTGAAGCTGGCAGGAAAAGGCCCAGAGCCAGGATTTGTCACCCAAGGGTTTCCTCCATAATGGTTCCATGTGGGAGCCCATGATTGGATTAACAAATTGAAACAGACCCCAGCCGCCTGTCAACTTTAAGGAGAAAAAAAAAAAAGCTTAGTAACTGCTTTGCAAGCAAGCGCCTGTGCATCCTCACTCCTGTCTTCTTGCCTTAAAAAGCAGAGACAATGTTTTGCTTGCATAGTTGAGATATTAGATAGCACTCTGCTCATTGCAAAGCAAGGACCCAGGTCCTCAGCTATAAACGCTGGGCTTGTGTGCAGTTAGATAGTCTATTATCCCCAAAACAAGGACTTAGCTGGTCTGGTGGTCTGCTTTGTAATTCACATATCAAAGAATGTATCTTATTCCCCTCAACCCATGACTTCCCTAAAGATACAGTAAGACTTTGTACTCATGGTGGATTCTACAATCTCTTTCTCATCCCTTCTTTCCCCAAGTTCCTGCTTAGTATCACACAACTGTTAATGACTTTTTCCTTTGATTATACACAATAAATATGGGAGCATTTGATAGGCTCGTGGAGTTGGATCCCTACTCCCTATCGATTTCTGGGTTTTTTCCACAGAGTCTTGAGTAATCATTTACTGTAGCTAAGACTTCTGCAAGCAAGAAACCACAGTTCCAGGTGAGTAGGATGCAGGTTTATCTCTCCTACCCGAGGGAGAGAGAGTAGAGAATTGAGATCTGCTCCTTCATGGTCCCTTCCTGCCCCAGGGCAACTCCAGTTCACCTGCAGCCTTCTGGCCTCTGCTCACAGGGCCTCTGTCCCAGGACTGACTGCAGCCTTTTCTTCCCTGGTCAACATTTCCTGTGCCTTTTAGAAGTTGGTCTCTTCTCTGCAATACAACATTGGCAGATGTGATGGTGGTCAGTGTGCTGGTGGGCAGTCACTTGGGGACAGCCAGGAACCATGCTGATTCTCCTGAGTCTCTCATTCGGGGTTACAGAACTGTCGAGCACCAGAGGAAGCCCATTCACGTGAGACCAGCACAGCATTGCGTCACTTTCATTTTATTTTTGAATTTTCAGTGGAGAAATTATTTGTAGCTAACTGTTACAGAATTTCGGCCACCTGCTTTCCTCACCACCATTTCCTTGTTGGCTCTGGTGCTTGTTTTAAGAACCAGGTTTCTTCTCTGGTCATTTTTAGCAGCTGGGCTTGCCGAATCCTTGATCTTCATTTGAAGCAGAATGCTTCTTCGTGATGTCAAACTGATTTTCCTATTTCTGAATATTTCGTGTACACTCAGCAAGTGTTTCAAGTGAAATGCTCTTGTCCAATTTCAGTTTACCAATATTTGAAGATCTCCTGCTTTCATGCTGAGGGCAGTTTCTTCTTCCTGTAATAAAAGTTAGCAATTTGCTTCTACTATTTGTAAGTACTGGCCCTAGGTGCTTTTGTCCTTCACAGTTTTAACAGAATTCACCCATTAAAATGTACAGCGGTTTTTACTCTATGCCCATAATTGTGCATTGCAGTCAATCTTAGAATATTTTCATCCCACAACAGGAAGCCCCGTATGCACAAGCAGTAATTCCCATCTTCCCCATCCTCCCCCAGCCCCAGGCAGCCACTGTTCTCTCTCTGTGGATTTGCCTGTGTTGGATATTTCATGTAAAACAAGTCATTTCATGTAAAAGGAACCATCTATTATGACTGACTTCTTTCACACTGAGTAATCTTTTAAATGTTTGTCCACTTTGTTGCCTGGGTCAGTACTCTATACTTTGCTATTGCTGAATAATATTCCACTGCATGGCTGGGCCCCACTGTTTACCCATTCATTAGGTGATAGTCATTTGTGTTGTTTCTGCTTTTTGGCTGTGATGAGTAATGGCGCCGTGAATATTCCTATAGGAGTTTTTATGTGGACATTTGTTTTCAGTTCTCTTACGTGTGTGCCCAGAGAGCAGAAAGTCTGGGTCATTCATAAACCAAATGTTCAAATCTCTGAGGACCTGCCAGGCTGTTTTCCAAAGTGGCCACACAGCGTTACATCCTCACCAGCAAGGGCTGCGAGTTCCGCTTCCTCTGTGTCCTCAATAGAGCTTGTTACACTTTTTTTTATTATAACCTATTGTAGTGAGTGTGAAGCCGTTTCTCCTAGTGGTTTTGACTTGATTTCCATTACAGCTAATGATATTGAACATCGTTTGATTGTGCTTATTGGCCATTTGTAAATTTTCTTTGAAAAATACATTTCCAGATCCTTTATTCACTTTTTAATTGAGTTCCCTTTTTATTGTTGAGTTATAGGAGTTTTTTTTTTTTAATTTGAAGATAAAAATTCCTAATCAGATAAATGATTTGAAAAAATTTTCTCCTGTTGCTTTTTCACTTTCTGGATGGTGTCCTTTGAAGAAAAGATTTACATTTTGATGAATTCAAATTTATCATTGTTTTCTTTGTTCCTTGTGTTTTGGGGTAATATTTATAATCTGAGGTATTTTATTTAAACCTTTATATATAAAATAACTTAATTCTTAGGACCGTTCTAGGAGACGGGTTCTGTTGTTGTCCCCAGTCTATGGATAGGAGACTGAGATGCAGAAAATTTCACTGACATATCAGTGTGCTGTGGGAGTTCAGACACTCATGATTGTCCCAAGCATCTGTGCTCTTCACCACCATGCTCCACTCCTTCCTGGAATCGTTATGGAAAATGTCTTTCCTTTTTTGATTTCTTGTTAGTTTGTTTTCTCATTGGGGACCTCAACTCCTCATTTTCCTTGCAGAGATCAGTGTAGGTTTATTTTAGGTCTCATGTAGACAGAAGCATTGCTATCAGTTTACTTCTTTATTACTCACTTTCCAGTGATGATTGTTGCTAGTTGAACTAATCAAGTCATGCTTAACCCTTTCCTGCTCATGACACAAAAAACAGAGTCATTATTTACAGAATGCTCAAAGAAGAAAGTACTTGAGTGATTTTATTTTTCTAACAAATCAAACCAATCAAATAAAAACCCCTGTGTTGGAATAGATTATAAGCCCTCCAGAATAGGGTCACTGTCATCCTTGTGTTTCATTTGTTTTGTCACAGTGTCTGGATAGTGCCTTGTTGTCCTGCAGTTTTGTTAGGATACGGTGCTCGTGAATCATTGTAAGGACAGAATTTTGACAACAGACTGTGTTGTTCATTTCACGAGGGAAAAGATCATATAGAAATACTGCTCAGATCTATTTTAAAATTAAGCTTGGAATTTTGAGAAGAGTTCAAGAAAGCATATAAAGATCTTTTTCACTAATTTTAGATCTATCTTAGACACATTATGTTTACATAGCAGAGTAACTTATCAACTAGATTTGACAAGAGTAGTGTATTATTGATTATTTGTTTTAGTTGAAATTTTCTACCTGGGATAAAGTAATCAGTGCCCATAAATGAACATATATATATGTATTTCTATGCAACATGGGAGCAGACTTCATATATTTCTGTATAATATATATGACTGTGTGTTTTAATCTGTCTGTCAGTGTTTTTATAGTTTTTCAGCAATGTTGTAGCCTTAGAATTCTTCTAAGAAAATCACCCCCTATTCTAGTGCAGTTTGTACTGTGTATCCTGTCTTATGCATGGGATTCCACTCTTCCCTCAGTGAGGAATTTCCTCTCCTACTGAGGTAGTAGCAGAGTTAAAGGAACTGTGATTTCTAGGACTTTGCTCTCCATGTGTTTGCAGTTGGCTGTCAATCACGATTTTCCCTTTCTTGAGTTTTCATTCTTCAATTAGAATTTTTGAAAATAACTCTTAATAAGTTGCATCAGTCTCCCTAGAAACTTGATGTGTTTGTACTTTTCAGTTTTCAATTTATGAAAAATATAAATGCACTCTTGTTTTAAGTAGTCCTTTTTCACTAGATATTTGTTTACCTCTTTATAGTTAAAATATTATTTTCCCAATGAATGAATCTGTGTGCATGTTTTAAAAGATACCTTACTTTTTATTTTTCTTATTGTAACAGTTATTTTCATTGTAGAGAATTTAGAAAATAAGGATAAACACAATAATAACTTAAAAATGGCCTCTAGCCTCAAATAGAGATACAGTTGTAAGGTTTGAAATTGAGAATTACAAGTCCTCTCACGTTGTTCTTTTTCAAGCACATTTTGGTTACTGAGACCCTCGAATTCCCATATGAATTGTAGCAGCAGCTAGTCAGTTTCTGCAGTGGAACCCGCTGGGATTGTGATCAAAACCACATTGCATGTATGGATCGCTCTGTGGAGCACTGCCATTCCAAGAGCGCTGTCTTCTGATCCAGGAATGTGCGTGCTGTGTCTGTCCAGGTATTTAGGTCTTCTTTAATTATTTGCAACAATGCTTTGAGTTTACAGAGCATTATTTTACTTTTTTTTCTTTGCCTTTATACTGAGGACAAGTGTGCCATGTACCGGGATCAGAAGTGTATTTGAGCCCCGCCACTTGCTGCCACCATGGACGCTGCACTCTTGCTTTGCCCTGTGTAAAATCTTGCACAAAATAGGACCTCAGTAACTCTCTTTTGAATGAATGATAATATGATTGTTGAATGATGCTTGAGAGTCCTTGTAATGATGTATTTTTCCCAGCCTTTCCCCTATTCATAATGAGGCCCTTTCCCTTCCTTTCCTCCAGCCTGGTTTTCAGCCTGCCTGTGGCATTGATTTTCCCTGTCTGTAGACTCTTCTTTTCACTGGTTCACGATAATCTTACATGTGCGCTTTGGAAACTTGCTAAATGACAAGAAAGGGCAAATCCATTGCATGCTAGTATTTTTAGAGTGTGTTATTCTTTTATCGATTGAAATTAAATCAGGCTTACCCCCTGAGCCCTCCCATGAGCTTTTTCCGCCTTCCTACAGGTGATACTGCTCTGGTTGCTGCATGTCCCTGCCCCCAGCCTTGGTTTTGGAGTTGAGTAAGTCACCATCAGTGAAGTACTCTCTTTAAAATTTGAAGACAACATTTGCTCCTTCTCCCTTGTTGGGGACTTGGATGAGATGAGGTACCAGATAAAGAATGGAGCCCCACCTCATTCTGACCCCAGCTCTTTCCGTTCCTTTCTCCAGGGGAAAAGAGTACAATTCAACAGTATAAAGATTGATTGTGAGATAATGAGATAGGCAAGACAACCGGACATTTATTAAATATACTTTCATGCCAGAAATAAATGTATTATACACACAAAAAGCACACAGAGCACGTTAGTACCGTGCTTACAAATGTGGGTCCGAGTTCGAGTCCTGCTCTGGAGTGACCAGTCCTGTGAGATGGAGAAATGTTAGGTCAGCTTAGCATCTCCCGGACTTGTTTCCTGTCCTGCAAAGACGGGCTCGTTAGGCGTCCCACACCCATAGAGGTGCTGTGGGGTGTAAATGATGCGCATGGGCAGACCAAGCACAGCTTCTCGTTCCTCGTAAGTGCAGGATAGAATGGATTTGCGGAGACGGCGTTATGGCCGCACCGTGAGGACTCTCAGCGCTCCAAAGGGAAGACTTGTGGTTTGGAGATGGGATTCTCACTTCAGTAAATACCCAATGATTGTGTTATTGGCCTCTTCTGATTTGAATCTATTCTTTGGAAAGTACATATTGTAGATATATTTTTTCAAGCATGCGTGCTTTTTTTCTTTTATTATTTACAGTCTACCCTCTCATCTCTTGGTGTGACTTTTCATGGAATCCAGAAAACAGCCCTAAGCCACCTGCCTCTTCACATTTCTCCGTGGTGGTTTTCTTCCCTGACTTCAAGAGGGTTTTGCATAGGAAATTTTCTTTGTTCCCCTTTTCTTGCAGTCTCTCTCTCTGTCTGCCCATCTCTCACCTGTCCATCTGTCCATTTATCTACCCACTCATTCTTCTGACATGTTCCAAGAAGCAATTCAGGCAGCTTACAGAAGAACAGATACCAAATAAACAGGTGAGAAAATGGGGCCAAGTTCAGACAGTGAGGCTAGGAAGCGAGCTTGTGTGATGTTAGCAGGCGTGAGACACACGCCTCTGCCCTGTGACTTATCAGATCGACAACAAGAGTGTGCCTGAGGCTCCCAGCAGACACAGGGAAATAGGGTTTGTGGGAGATGCTCACTGGCTGTGAAATAAATAAGTGGATGTGGAGAAGCCCAGCCTTTCCAGCTACTAAGGCTTAGGAGGATATTTTGAGTGTCTTCCAAAATCAGAGTATTTCATCTTTTATTTTGTCAGAGTTCTACATATTGTTGGTTACATTCTATAAATGGAAATTTCTCCAAAACTCCTTCCCACATGAGTCCCATGGCTCAGGAATGGGGTGGTCCTGCTCATTGACGGTGTTTGGACAGAAACAGAAAATGACAGCCTCAAAGGAGCCTGGGATTTGTCAGTTATGTTTTGTCAGTGCTGTAGATTTCAGAGAATGTTTTCACAGTTTCTCTCCATCTGAGGCGGCAGTGTGCTCTCTTAGCAGCATCCAGGAGCTCAGGGCCACGGGATGGTGAATGCTGACTGCACTGCCGTCAAGGCATCTAAGGTAGTCACTGCAGGCGTGGTGCTTTTACATACGGCATTTCATGTTCTTTAATAGAAGGTTTCAACAGGGAGTTAATTGAGTTAATTAACATTTAATAAATATGATACTTTGTTGAAAAGACAGTTATAAGCAGAATATAAGCTGTGAAGATTTTAAGAACGGTTTCATCACTGAAATTTCAGTAGGGAAGATTCAGTTTACCTTATTTATGCCTCTCTTTTAAAGTAACAAAGAAACAAGACAGAAAAAGCAGAGGATGATTTCTGTTCTTCCTCTCGGCTTGCAGGTGCCCTCACCTCCAGTGACATTCATCCAGACACCAGCACTGACACTGGCCGTGCTCAGAACTGCCTCAGCCCTGAAGACACAACTGACAAATAGAAGGGGTCCGCGCCCTGTTACAGCAGGTGCTCTCACTTTGTGGGTCCTTATGTAACTGTGCGGTGTTAATCAGGATCGCCCGTTCTACATTACATGACGCTGCTGCGGTGTCTCCTAGTTACTTGTTTCTGTATGTACTCGTGTATTTTCTCCAATGTGTGGTACTACACATCTTAAAATGCTTTTTTCAGATGAAAAATAATGTGTATTTAATATAATAAGTCTGAAAAAAGGGGCAAAAGAGGCTATCCTGATCCCACTACTCAGAGATAATAATTAACACTTTAACAACTATTTTCTGTTCTTTTCATCAGTGTGTATCAACTCTCTCATAAAAACCAGTGAGCACTCTGTGCCTGTTTACTGTGTGGAGACCTCCATTTTCCATTTGGCTTTTTATATGTTTTTCTACAATATTCTAATTCCCCTGGCATGATTTTTAATGACCAGTATAGCATTCTGTCTTGTGGAGGCATCGTCCATTTTACTTCGGACTTAAATAAACTTTTAAATTCCAAGTATATTTAACTGAAATACTGAAAAGAGTACTGTGGTGGTACTGAAAGGCCCTTACATCCCTTCCCCTTTTTTCCTGAGGGCAAAACTGTTGACAATGTGGTGTATATATTTCATGATATTTATGCCTATGTATATACACATACATACATAGATACATACACGAATCTGAGAAATCTATGTATATGTGTGTGTATATATGCTTTATTGAAAAATAAGACCATAATACATGTTTTATGCAGCTCGCTTTATTCACTCAGGTGTATAACATAGACGTCCTCCCACTCCATACTCACCCGGTCCTTTCAGATAGAGTGGAGGGGTCCCCTGATGTGCAGGTGTTTTCTCTTGTGCAAGGACACCTTTGGTGGGAGAGTGCTGTGGACAAGGCCCTGAACCATGCCGAAACGCCGGCCCCATCAGAGCCCACATCTCGCCGTGATTTACCGCTTCATTGTCTTGATGGTGGACACTTAAGTTTTCTCCATTTTCCACTGTCAGAAAAGATGTTTGACTGGCATCCTTCTTCTGTAAATATTCCTGTGATCTCGTATGAGTATTCCTTTAGTTAAGGCTTCTGGAAATTTAGTCCCTGGATGTGACATTTACATTCATCACAGGCTCTTTTCAAGTGACTCTAGAAATTCCATCTCCAGTGGGCAATGAAAAGATGTAGAATTGCTTATGTAACCATTTCTCTATAGCTGGATTTGATTTCACTTCAGCTTTTCATCCCACCATTGTAAACAGTGCTGTGAAAATATCCTGATGAGTACATCTTTTTGAACTGATTTTTTTCTATATGAAACATTTCCTAGAAGGGGAGTTGAGTCTGTGTGTACACACGTTTTTCAGAGTTTACATATCCATTGACATGTCGTCCTCCAAACACGTTGCTCACAGTTTGTTCTCTCACAGATGGACACTAGCTAGAACACCTTTTAAAAATATTTGCCAATATGATGAGCAAAAGTGCTTTTTCATTGTTTTAGTTTGCATTTGATGACCAATGAGGTATTCAGCATTTTTCACTTATTAGCCATCTGACTTTTAAAAAGTGAATGATCCCTTTTGTCCTTTGCACACAGTTAAGTGAAGGAACTTCTTGTTGCTTTGTTACAGCTCTATGTATGTTATGAACATTAACCCCTTGACTTCATCAATATGTATCACGCAGTTTTTACTTGTCATTTCTTGCCTTTCATTTTATTCAGTAGGTTTACTTTTTTTGTGGCCCAAAATATACTTAAGATAGTAAATGTCTTCTTTTTGGGTTTTATTTTTGGTATTATTTTAGAAATACTTTCTTATAATGGTAAAAATCTCTTCTGTAGGTTTTTTAATCTCTAAGATGGAGATGATAATAGTACTTGTTATAGTGAGAGGAAGTTGAATTAATATGAGCAAAGAGTTGTATTTGCTGTTATTAGTAGTTTTTAATATTTACATCACTATCTGTAATTTTTCTTGTGGTCATTATGACAGGAATAGAATTTGTTCTTTCCATGTGATTCTCTGATTGTCCCAGGACAATTATTGAATTCATACTTTGCTCTTTGATTTGAAATCCCACATGCACAAAATACTTATGTACACTAAAGTCTCTTTTTGAGCTCATGGTTTATTTCTGTCAATCTTACTTTATTACTCCAGCACCATAACTTACATATTGTAAAAATTTATTTAATATCTGACAGTGTGAATTTTTTTTTGATTCTTTTCTTCCATCCCAATTTTTCTTGGCTAGTATTATGACTTTATTATTCCTGAAGAATTCTAAAATACTTTGTTCAAGTTAAAGTATAAAAACAGATAAGGGTTTTCATAGCATTTTTTAGTAAGTTTTCAATTATCTTTAACAGAACATTCATCTTTACAAAACTGCTTTCCTCCATGCAATATGTTGATGTCTCTACATTCACATCTCTTACTTTACCCCTCAGTATAGTCCTGTATTTTTCTCCATGGACAACATGGGCATTATTTTTGAGTTTAGCCCAGATTATTGTTTATGTTTTACTTAATTTTGTAAGTGAGAATTTTTTGTTATTATATTTTTTAACTCTTTAATCTGACACCTAGGAAGGCAGATTCGGATTGTCAATACTCACTTTGTAACTTGTCATTTAAAATTGTAAGTATTAAATACTTGTTCCAGAATCCTTTCTTTTCTGTTTTTCAAAATTTGTTTCCAAGATTATCAAAGTGGTCGTAGCTAAGTAGTATATTTGGGGAGACAGATGGAGAGAGGTAGTGTGGCCCATGTACAAACTGTGAGCATTTTCATGGCTGCCTTTAGGCTGGAGAGGCCTCCGAAGAGCCCAGGTTAGACCAGGGATGGCTTTTTATGCACTTGAAAGCCAGCATTCCTGCCTTTGTGGAGAAGCATGTTGGGCGTGGCAGGTAGATGTTCAAGGTCCGATGGAGGCCATTGGCTGCACAGAGCGCTGTGTCTGTGAGAACTGGCGACCATTAACATGGGAAATGCTTGGCGCCAGGAACACTGCAGGGGAGCTGGGGAGCCTGTGTGTTAAGGATTTTCCAGTCCTGGGAGTGAGAAGAGCAGACTCTGCATTCAGATCTGAGTTTGAATTCATCCTCTCTTGTTTACTGGTCCTCTGACTTTTGTCAAGTTATATATCCGCTTTGAACTCCTGTTTTCTTGTGTCTCAAAATAGGAGAATTACGGCCTGCTGCTAGAGTGTTTGATCAGGGTAAATGATTTGTGTCTATAAGATGCCACGTACTGTCACAAGTTCAGTGAGAAATGGGCTGTTGCCTCTTCTGCAACTCAGTGTTCGACAAGACACCTGGGGAAAGCCAGTCCCTAATTTGTGTGTGATGCAAGTAGGAACAAAATTAATGTCTTGCCTTTCACTAGCAGTATTCTTACTCCTTTGCTTCATTTACTTCTTTCCTCCTTTCATTTCCCCTTTCTCCTCCTCCACCAAAAGAGCCTGAGAATGTCTCAGAACACTAGATTCAAATTACTTTAAAGGTTGTCTCATCCTCATGAAATGACAGTAACATAAAAAAATCTGTACACATCCCAGAATTCATTGTATTTGATTTACGCACACACGCGCACGCACACACACACACACACACACACACACACACACACACACACAATCAGGCTACCTCCCACTTACTGAGGAAGAAGAACCACTTATTCTGAGGTTTCATTCACTGTCCGTGAGAGCAAAGTGTCTTACGCAGACTTTCACCTGGCTTCATGCATGGTGTTTTTAGTTGGATTTCTGCTTTGTGGCCATAGAATTATTCTCCTAACAGAAGAGAGGAGGTGGAGACATAGACATTCTGCTCAGATATTGGTGTCATCATATTTGAGTTGGGAAGGACTTAAGACAGCATAGAGTCGTAACTGTTTATGGGTGAGAATCCATGATAGTGTAACTTGGACAAGAACCTGGATCTTCTGCCATCGTGCCCACGCGGGTGAAGAGGCAACTTGGTGGGGGATGGCAGTGATCTTTCTTGCTTGAGTTCCAGGGTCTTGCTAGTTTTCATTGCTCACCTGCCTTTAGTTAAGGTCCATGTGGCCTCTCATGGGAAGGTCACTCTGTTCTGATAAATAAAGTTACTAATCAGCAAAAAGCTCTGGACTCACTCATATTTCCCAGAGTTTTTTCTGCTGACCTGCTGACACTTTATATAAATGAGACCTAAGAAACTACTGGATATAAAATCCTTTGTGTTATCATTAGCCCTCGAGTTCCATAGGAATGGGGTGCTGTCTCAGGCTGTCTAAGGCTAGATCTGAATAAAGATAGGGTGATAGGCTTTGCTGCTGGACCCTCCACAATCAAATGTGTTTTCCACCTTTGTGTTTAGAATCAGGCAGTTGAGCTCAAATCTTGCCTTTACCAGTTATTAGCTTAGTGACCTTGGGGAAGAAACTGTACTTATTTGTGTTCAATTTTCTTTGTTTGTAAATAAGTTCAGTATTTATTTTAAGGTTTTTGATTTAGAATTGAATGAGTTAATTTCCTCATTTATACCTAAAATACATATCGCGTGGCTCTATGATGGTGCCTTGGTTGTTGATTACTAAGGCACTCGGCAGGGAGAAAGGGGGTGGGGGACCCCTGGATTCTAGAGCTTATTATATTCCAGGATATGCTTGTAAAAGACTGGATGTGCAGTGGATTTTTAGTAAATATCCATTCCTTTCCTAATCTGCATTGATTGTGTATATATCTTTATATTAATATATAAACAAATTTATAATGCAATTTAAATTTTTCTGTAGAATTTAAAATATGTAGTTGTAACAAAAATACGTGAAATAAAATGATTTCACTTTTATTTTCTTTTCAATAAGCAAAACAAAATAAAATAGAAAAGATAAAAAAGGTTTGAAGGAGTAGAAATAACTTTCTTTCCGTAGAATCAATTCCCTAACAAAGGTTTTTTGGTTGTGTTGTTAAACAGCATATAAAATTGATAGGTTGTGACATATTGGAAATGAGGAAACAGTGGAGACATACTACCTCCAATGAAGTCATTTAGTTACCACGTCAAAACTAGTTCTGCTTCCTGAATGACAGGCCAGTAAATCGGGGGATGAGGTGTTAGAGCAAGGAATACTGACTTTATTTGAAAAGCTGGCAGACCCAGAAGATGGCATACTGATATCCTGGAGAACCCTCTTCCCCAAGTCAGAATTCAGTCTCCTTTTTTACTAAAAAGGGGCGGGGGTGTGGTTGGTTGTTGCAAACTTCTTGCTGTACGAATTGATTTCCTTGGAATCCTTTGTTCTTGCAGCTGTCCATGTGGGTCAAATCATGGTGCCCCTGTAAAACCTCCAAAAATAAACAAAGTTTATTCTGTTTTACTACTTGCCATCTATATATAAGTGCAGAAGAGCTAACATCCTTAAAGATCAGAGCCTGGAGAATAGCCTCTCCTGGATATTTCAGGCTAAAGGCAACTTTCTTTTACAAAAGCTCCAGAGCTATCAAGTCTGAACCTAGAAAACAGGGCAGAGGTTTAAAGCCAAAGGAACACATCTAATATGGAGTCAAATTTGTTCTTTTCTATTACAATTTCTTTTTCCACCTCATAAATAATTTTATTAAGAAACATGGGCAATTTTTTTTTTTATTTTTGCTTCTTAATAACGGATAAGTGGTCCAAATACATTTTTGTGATCAGGGATGCTGTGCGTGCCTTGGGGTCAAAGCAAATTCTTGTTGGGGGTGGTCGACCCTGCAACATGCCTGATGCCCCGTGACCCTTGGTGAGAGTCCCCCTAACCAGGGGCTATCTTCAGGAACCAGCATATGGGCATTGACCTCTGGAGACCTCTTTTTCAGGTGCAGGAAATTTTTTCAGATTCTGTGATTGAAAAATCACTCCAGCTGGGGAAAATTAGGGAATAAAGGAAAAGGAAAGGGGCTTGGAGTAGAGTAGAAGAGAAGGACAGAAGATCATGGAGCCTGGGGGCTTGGCAGCGGGGCCTCCAGAGAGAGAAAAGCAGGGGTGGGGAGGGGCCCGATTCCAGAACCAGCTCCTGCATCTGTCCCCACGCCCAAGACACACAGCCTTTAATGACCCAGGACTCTCTGCTGTCTGGGCGTCACCCTAGGCAGAACCTTGAGAACAAAATTAAGGGGTGGGCAGTACTCAACTAGGGGGTCACAGAGGACTTTGTTCAAGTCCACAGTGCCTTTTCTGGTCATGGGTCTTCAGTTGTCCTTTATCTTAGGATCTGAGGAACAGGAGCAAGGAACTCAGGGAGAGATCCAGGAAGACATCTGAGTGTGTTAGGGAGGACATTCACAGCGAAACGGGGAGCGAGGACACCTGCAGCAAAGTAAAATGACTTTACAACTATTGCATCAGAGCTGCAGGTATGAGAGAGCCTAAGCCTGTTTCAGAGTGCAGGGGACAAGTGGAAAGGAATGGTAAAATTTCCACTGACAATTGAAATTTTGTTAAACAGCCTGCTACTCTTAATTGTATCACTTGAATGTAGGCAGGTGTATGTCTGTGAGCATTTATAGGTTCACACAACCCCACCAGCCCCTCTTGACCCAATCGGGGATGGGCTTTCTCAAGCACAGTGCACCTCCTGCTTGGGTGGGCCATGCTGCATGTCCTCACCTTGGGCCGGCCTGCTGCAGGGCACTGAGTCCCCAGGCTCGGGCTGTGAGACACGACAGGAACATCTCTGCTCATAACTGAGAGCATCCGTTTCCCCCTGCAGTGTAAGAATGCCGGTGACTCAGTTAGAAGCATGCTTCAAAGCTGTCCGTGTCTTTGCCATCCAGAAGCGGAGCCTGGGAGCTTCCGAATTTCTCCAGAATGCAGTTTACATTCACCTTCGTTAGGTGAGTGCATGTCCACTTACAATTGGAGGAATTACTGCAGTTTTTCTGAAACTTACCACTATTCCATCTGATTTTTCTGTGCTAGGATTCAGTATAGCCTGCTAAAAATTCTGGAGTCAGATCTTGAAACCCTGATGAAGAGGACTATTTATCTTATTTCTTTATATGATAGTATTTTACTTTCAAAATTCAGAGTTTTTGGTTTTTTGAGGAAATTTGGGGGGGTTGGAGAATCAACTTTTCTCTTACCATCTATGTGACCTGTTGCTATATGCCTCTCACCTGTCTTCTGTCACTTGTGAGGCAGTTCCATTTGTGACCCTGTCCGGTTTGTTCATGTTATAAAACATAAAGTCTGTAAAAGTACAGTCCCTTTTACTCTGAAGACATTCCACAAGTACTACTTAAATCTGAGTGTGGTTTTTAGAAGACAGAATCATTAGAACATGTACTTGCAGGTTGCTAGTGCAAAATCCCCAAATCAATAGTCTAGCTCAACATCTAAAATCTTTCTAATCTACCTTGGATTTGTATGGATAAGTGAAGCAGTTTGCTAAGAACACAAGACCAGGTTTAGAATACATGCTGGTGTAGCTCAGCAGGTCCTTCCATGCTGATGCTCTGCCAGAGGGTGGGGCCGAGGAGAGAGGGCGTGTCCTGCCCTCCCTGAGCTGACAGTTTCATCGCAAAGACCTTCACCAGGTGAAGAACTGGGAGTTTCTTCTAAGAACAGTGGGATTGAAACGAGTCCTATAAGCGCGGGACTGACAGAATCCCATTTGACTCAAGTAGGGGAGAGCGGTTGTGGGGCCACTTGGGAGACTCGTGAGTCCAGGTGTGCAGTGTTGGTGGCTTCCACTTGAGCGGTGAGATGGTCAGTGGGTAAAAGCGAACAGATTGAAGACATGTTTAGATGGTAAAAAGAAAGGATGAATGCTGTCTGTGAAGGTAGGATGGAGTAAGGCCCAGCTTTCTGGGTGGATTAATCAGGTAAATGTTGGTCCTGCTGTGCTTTTAGGAGGGAAACTTGCAGAGGAAGTTCGGGGGGAAAAGTGATGAGTTCAGTTGTGGGTAAAGTGAAAGGCTGCTCGATGTGTGGTCTGGGAACTCAGGTGAGAGCCAGTAGTGAGTAGAGGGAGGGGAGAGAGACTTTCAAATCATTTTGTCTTGTGAACATACAAATAAGAATGAGTAATGACACACAAAACCTCTAAATTGTGGATTTAAAACCCAATAACATTTTGTTATATTGAGTGCAGAGGTTCTTAAATTTTTAATAGAAATTAAACAAATAGAAACAATATAGTGGAGTTAATCAACATCTTAGAGTTGATGTGTGTCCTTGTATGTATTTTGATACCTCATCTCTTTATAAGCATAATCTACAAAAGCTTGTTTAGCATAAGATTTAAAAAAAGGGACGGGGCACACAATGTTGTGGGTTGAGGCTGATCACCTTGGGCAAATTTTGTAGTCTCTCTGTGCCTTAGTTGCATCTTCTGTGACTGCCCCCGGACCCCTCATCACAGCTGATTTCCTAGACTAGATTTTGGGAGGGAGGCTGCTGAAGGGATTAAGAAGTGGCAAATGCTAGAGATACTGAAGAGAGACAAAAAAACAGATTAAAGCTTATAAACTTTGTACAAATACCCTCAAAAGTGAAAGAATCCCGCAGTGTTTTGAGCCACTTAGCGTAAGGGAAACAAAATCACGTGGACCCAATTCTCTTGAGCATGTAAGTATTGTGGGTGGGAGGATGTCATCAGAAAAGTGTTGAGAAGAGGCCTTTTGGTTTCCCTTGACATTTCCAGTAAGGATGGGGCAGAGGAGCGAAAACCCCCTCTTCACAGTGGAAGCTGCTGTTTTGTGCGAAACTGACCAAAGGTTGGAGACCAGTCATCAGCGGTGCTGTCAAATGAAGAGACTTCAGGATTGGGTGGGGCACTTGCTGTGACTTCCAGGTGACCTGCTGACTGGGGGCTGTGAGGAGGGCAGTAGGTTTGCAGGGTGACCCGGGCATAATCCCTGGCTCTGAGGCTGCTGGTCTGATTAGCAGACCTGGGCACCCGCAGTCCTAATGGGGCAGCTCATGATGTAGCCTGGGACACCTGCCATTCTGAGGGCGAGAAGAGGGCTCCTCTGAGGGGGTGTCCCTGTGGAGAGTGGAAACATCCTCCTGCAGGGGAGAAAGTGCCTCTGAGCACGGGGCCGGAAACACAGGCAAGACCAGCCTGAGCACGGAGGGTTTGGGAACCCGGAAGTCATACAGTGGCCTGAGCAGCCTTGTTCCTGAGAGACTGGAGGGAAAAGATGCTGAAAAGTCAGGCAAGGGTCCGACCCTGTGGTGGGTTATGAGTGACAAGAAAGGACAGGTCAGGCAGGCACGAGAGAACCCTGTGGCCATCCCAGCTGGGGCATCACGCCGGAGGGAGGAGCAGAGTTATAGACTTTGCCACTTATTATCTGTGTGATTTTGAGCAATATCACTCCACCTCTCTCTACATATATCTTGATGTGTAAAGTGACAGAGTGACAGGCTCGTGTCATCAGAAGGCTTAGTTTAGCTCTGATCCTCTGTGTCCTGTCCTGTCAGTGCTACCCTGCAAGTTTCTGCAGCGGCTGCTCTTACCCTGAGATGGGAGGGCGCAGAGGGACATTGTAGAGCCTGAGGGCAGGAAGAGGTTGCTTTAAAAGCAGACATGTAGCCGCCTGCATTTGCAGACCTTCAGGCAGTTTGGTTGAAGTTAGTGGAGAGAACTTTGGAGGCCTTAGTATCCTCAGAAAACTTGTTTTCCCTTGGGGACTGGATTTAACTTTGCAGATCCATGTTGAAGATTTGAGCTTCTGGCAAAGCTGTTTTCAGAGATGGGTATATACATAACATATGGTATAAAATAAAATGCTTTTATTTAATGTGTGGGACTTTGCAGGTCTCGGGAACAGCTAAGTTGGCCTGGTCTCCACGGATGACAGTAGGGGTCAGCAGAGCGTGCGGGAGGGCAGGCTGACCGCCTTGCTTCTGCAGGGGGTTCTCCATAGCAAGACACTCTGTTGAGTTGACTCTTCTCTAAGTTTGGTCTGAGCAGACAGCAAAGTAATGAGTTCTGGTGGGATTGTATAATGACAGGAAGAAAGAGGAACCCGTGGTTTTCGGGACTAGAACACGCTTTTGGTTCCTGATCCAGTGTGTTCCATTACAGAATTGATGAGTTGTGTCTATTCTGGGACTTGATTGAAAGAAACATTCAGCCTTAAAGTTAAGAGTTATGTATTATTTGGCGGGAGGACTCGAGCCGGGATGACAGCCTTTCAGATCACTCTGAGGGACTGCTCCCAAGAGGTAGGGAAGGAGCTGGGATATATAGGAGCTTTACAACAAAGACCAGGTAGTTGGAACAATAAAAGATTGTTATCTAAGAAAGCCAGTTATCTCAAGTTCAAGAATTTAGTGCTTTTCTATGTATGGGAGGATGCAAACATTTTGGTCATTGAATTCAATTCTTTGACGAGCACCTGGCTATCTAGGGCCAGTATCCTGTTGTTTCTTACTGTGTGTCCGCTCAGAGGACACCACTGTGAGTGGCTGAGAGGCTAGGCTGCAGGCTTGTACATGCTGGGGGGTGGCAGCAGCTGCTGATGACTTGGTTTCAGCATTCTTTGTTTACTGACATGGATGTAGTATTTTCATTCACATTGTAGTATTTTCATTCACAGTGCTCCCCCTTGGTCCTAAATTCGACCAATATTTTGAGAGAAATTTCATGACCAATTTTGTCCCACGGTGCTAGGATGGCTCATTCCTAGTTAAGTTGAAGAATATTCTGAGCTGCCATTCAAGGTGTTAGATTTTTTATCAGGACCTGTTGATACTAAAATTTCTCTGGATCGCCTGTCTTACTAGTCTATTATGATCCAGGAAATGTTTGCCCTTCGTTGCTCATTCCCATACCTAGAATCACACTATAACAATTATTTTATACAGGGTTATAAATTTTATCTATTTCTTCAAGATGTTTAGCCATCATCAATCTTGTAGGCCTAGTTACACATTGGGAAATGTAACAGACAACAATTTTATTATATAGACAGGATATAAGTAATAAAGCTAGTAACGTTAATAAAGTCACGAATAAGAATTTAATAGTCGAGAAGTTATATTTTTGGGTTAAAATTTTGCTTGTGTTCCTGATTGAGTTTGAGTCATCTTATGAGAAATTTCATATTTATGGTCAGGGTCAGAGCAGGTATTAATTAGCCTGGTGAGGTCTCACACCTTGTAAGATCAACAGTGGCCTAAACAGAACTATAATTTCCTTTTTAGAATAACGTTTCTGAGGGCTATCTAGTTAGAGCTTTGGAGTAGGGAAACCCACCAAAGTAACACAAAAGTACTAGACATAGGTAATTTACCATAAACTTAACAGTTGGAGTAGTTCATAATCAAAGGTAGGAGAAATTATCAAAGTAATTGGCATACAGGCCTGGTTCGGTGTTTTGGGTCAGCTGTCTTACCTCAGATGTCGTCGTCTTCTCATCTTGGCCTGGGTAGATTTTTCTTCATTTGGGCATTGTTTTAAGGTGAGCAGTGCTCTATAGGCCAGTGCACTGCAGGGGATGTTTCTGATAGGAAATGAATCCAAAAGTCCATTTCCTTCAGCTTTGGTATGTACGGTCTAGTTAAGAGTACCTGATAAAGGATCCTTCCATTCAGGTTGGAGACAGTTCTTTAAGTCATGCCTGTTCCAGTATGTATAATCCCCTGGCTGCAGGTCATGGGGCATTGGAACTTTACCCAAGGATAGATTACTGAACTTCAGAAACAAACCTAGAGTATTCTTTTCATAATTCAATTAACCTTTACAGCAATGTGACATAACAGCAAGGAATGATCTGGGAAATGTCTTAGTAAATATAGACCTCAATTAACAAAACTAGAATTTAATATCCACTAAAATATAATCTTTTTTCTCTCTAAAGTTACCCTCATTTTTCTCAAATATAGTCAAATCAAGAGTAATTTGTTTACAAGTTAAGTCTGATTATTTGATCATATAGGCTTTTTTAAATTGGCTGTGTTGGGACTTTTAATAAAGAGTCTCAGGGTAGAATGTTAATAAGGTTTTCTAAGGCCAGGAAAGCCACATCAAGGTCTTGTCATGTTTTTCTGCCTTACACATTTAGGTAAATTCTTTTCTCTTTAAAATCCTTAAAATACCTTGAGATTCCTATATCTGTTAGGAGATGATCTTCCTCATTTGTCTGATAGAGCCACTGGGGACCTAAGAGATTTTAGTCTGTTGAGGGATCAGATAGAGAGAAAAGATGACTGTTCCAAGTCTGCTTACATAGGTATAATTTATCAAATTTCTGTGAATCATAACTAGTTAAGGAGAAGAGTTTCTTTATGTCAGGGAAACAGGTTACAAGCCAGTAGTATTTCAGACAAAATCAAAAATTATAACCATATTCACCAGTTTACTCAGTCCCATGTAACTAATTTTTTAATCAGTTTTCATTAGAAATTTAAAATTTCTTACCGAGTTTATTTCAGTGTTATAGTTTGAAATTTATTAGAAACTAGTAAATCTCCTTGAAGAGAAAGCATTTTGCAAAATCATCAGAAGGAAGCAATTAACTGTCTATAAATGACAAAAATTTAATAGCATGTTTAGACACCGTTACACTATAATCGATGAAGAAACCTGGTCACTATAACCAGAAATATGACTGGTAACATTTTAGATATGCCAGATTTTAGTGAGTCCATATAATTTCTAGAGTATCTATATTAATAATGTTTTCTCATACAATATAACCTTAGAAGATTTATTATTCATTTGACAATACCATGTATTTAACATGCCAAATAAATTTACTTGTTTAAAATCTCTCTTTGGGATGTTTCAGGGGCACTCTGTAGCATCCCAAACTTAACTGGAGATTAAAAGAACTTTAATTAGAAATTGATATTTGGGGAGCTTGTTAAAAGATTTCAAAACACTTGGTCACGTAAACATATAGATCACTGTGAAGTAGTACTTATTCATTAAGAAAATACGTCAAAGGTAAAGGCAGAACAGATCAGGTAAGTGGTATAAGAAGCTTTACAATTTGTTACTGAAGGTGGATTAACATTTCAAGACAATTTTGTCCTCTTAACAGAGAGTAAACCAAATCTACTCTTGTACCAGTTTATGTCTAAGATTCATTTACTTTGCCCAAGTTGATTCTAAATTTAGCCAATTCCGACCACGTACAAATCCCTTTCTTCAGGGTTCCTCTTCCACAAGCCTTCCACAGCTTTCTATACTCATATTAGTTTGTTCCTTATTTTCTATTCCATTCAGAAGTAACCAGCTTCAGGACAAAGTCACTATTTTTCATTAACAAAATATAATTCCATTCTTATATCTTCCTTTACACATTTATCTTACTTTCCTAGGATACTGAGATCATTCCCTTAATAATAAAGACTATTTCAGGGTGGCACCAACCATTTATTAATACTTCTAAACACCTTTATTTTCTCTGTAAGAGGAAGTTAAATGTTAAATAATTCATATTTCAATCTTATTTTATCTGAAAATGTCATAGCTATTTAATAAAATCCTATCATTTAACTTAATGTAGCACAACTCTAGAATTTAAAGATATCAAACATTTAGAGATTATCTTAAACATACATTTTAAAAATATATTTTAAAAATTTACCCAAAGCTCTCATCTCATTTGCATTTAATTTATTTAAATTTTACCACACCACATTACTATTATATTTTTTAACAAATCTGCACCAGATATAACAGGATCTTATATGACTTTCATTAAACCTAGGTTCAGTAAAAGTACTATACTTAATATTGGTGACTTTAAAGATGTCTATATTAATTAGAACATACTTAAACTAAACAATATCAAATATTATCTTAATATTGAATATTTTCCAGTTCACATGAAGCTGAAGGTCAATTTGGTCAGTTTTTATTTTAAAACTACTTAATTTGTAAGCTCTTATTTTTTACGCCAATTAAGCAGAGCTCTTTGACATTGATTTTTTTTTTATCTGTAGAATTATCTCACATCTACAATGTGTACGCAGGCTTATAAACAGACAAAAGTTAGAGATTTCATAGCTTCACTTTAAAACTTACTTATGAGATAAGTATAATAATAGTTGTAGTAAACTGAATTTGCTTGCTCAAATCACTGTCTTACCATTTATGAAACAGACATTTAAGATTTCTTGACAAAGACTTAAGGACCCATCAGGGTTCTGAGTTGTAAAATGCCACAAATTTCTTTGGCCCTGAGTTTTATCTCGTTGAGCTAATTAGGCTCAGTCCTAGATCACTGTTTGCTGTATTTACATTTCTGATCTGCAAGACAAAGACACACGCTTCCAGTTCCCCAGAGAATTTCTCTGTCACGCAGGCCCAATTGTATCTCCTTAATTTGCTTCTTTGTATCAGTGAGAAGAGCTGTAAACAAAGAATTCCATGTTTAAAATTTTAAGGTTTACTTTATCTTGCCTTTGAAAGCTTGCATAAGGCATTTAGTAAGGTCTCTTTTCCTTGAGTTATAAGTTAAACCCAGGGTAAACCTCTTATTAAACTTTTTATTAGCTACTGAATATTAGTTTTTAGTTTTACGTTATATTGGACAGCTCATGTAACTCTATTGGTTTCCTTTACTGTGTTCAATTAATATTTTCTGAGGGATAGATACGTGCCCAGCCTTGTAATACCAAGAAGAGGAAGCGCTTTTCCGTTGAAATATATCTATCCCAAAAGATAATTAAGCAAGATGTTTATGCAAAGCCCAATAAATATACCAATTTTACAAACTTTTATCTCAATTTTATTAAATCTTATACCTTTAATTTTTATATTTATTATGTTTAATCAATAATTCTTATTTCTAGAAGGAGTGCCAAAAGCCTTTTTTTTTCCCGTGCATTGTATCTAATTTTATAGAAAAATCTCTGGGATCCCAAAGTTTGAGCCAAAGAGCTTAGGCCCTTCTCAATTTTAATTTCATTAATTGGTCTGTTGTCCCAATCATTGATCAAGTATTTCAGTCTATATATATTTAGATATATATATATATATAGTTTTTAGCCCTATACATATATTTTAAACTGTGGTAAATAAAACGGACTTATTTGAACTTTAATGTTGGGGGTAGTAGGTGATATCTTTGGCTTTTTTTTTTTTTTAACTTTACGTAGTGTAGTATCAAAACCTTGTATGTAAATGCAAAAATGTCTATTTTATTTATCTCATTCAAAATAACCATATAAAAATATTTATCCATTTGGGATAAGCCCCTTATCTTTTTTTTTCCTAAATCTTTACAATTCTTTTTCCAGTTATTCAAACTAATTAACATTAATTATTCTAAGTTTTTATTAGCATGTCTAAAACCATTGATTGGAAAGTAAAAACACAAATGTAGCTTTTGAAACCAGTTTTTTTTTTAACTGAGTTATTAAGTTAAACATTAGATATATTTTTCGACCTTTAAACTTGATTTTATTAGGTACCAATAAAACAGATGTTTATAAAGAGAGCTCTTTCAACTTTCACCAATTTAAAAGTTTTTCCAAATTAAAGGATCCAACATATGGCCATCAATTTATATATATTTATTTATATAAAATAAAATATATATATATATTTTTTAAACCAATAAGATGAAGAGGATTTTCCACATGAGAGTGGGTGTGTTGCCTAAATAAAATTCAAAAGTTTACTCTCCAAAAGCTAAAGGCCTTTGTGGTACATGCTGATGAAACAAAGGTTAAGATGGCAAAATATCTGAAAATTGGTACAATCAAAGTATTGTTGAGAATCCCAATTTATTTGTGTGGCCACCATATGTACACAATATTTCTTCCTTTTGTATGGCAGATTCCAAGGTTTCCTTTAAAAAAAAGGAAACACATATATATATACGTACACAAAAATAAAATACCCAGAGAAAGATAAAACGTTTTCATTTCAAGGATATAGGAAAAAACATCCAAGATACCCCTAAAGGGGATTTTGTTTTATAAGTTCAGAATTCCTAAAAATGTTTTTAACAGTCCTGGTTAGTTACTTTCAGAGTGAGGTTTTGTTTTTTTTTTTTTGCAATTAATGTTGTAAGATTTGTACGTATATAAACCTGGCTGTGGTATTAGATGGAGGCTGGCAATCTGTCATTTCTTTTTCTTATCGTTTCTTTTTTTTTTCTTTTTTTGAAAGTTCTATTCCCCATTCTAAGGTCGGGTTCTCAAAATAAAATTGCTAGTAAGTTTTCCCACAGGGACAACTATATGGCATGAAGTATTTGCCTCTACCAATCCTGCAAGTTTCTCTGTCACTGGAGAAAGCTGTTACCAGCCAGGAGAAGGGTCCCATTTTTGGAGTTGAAAGGTTCCTCATAAGAGTTTTACTTTTATCCTGAAAAATTCAGTAGAGGTAACCAAATTGAGGAAAACATTAGACCAGCCTCTTACCTAACCACTCAGTCCTGAACCCAGTGTCTTTCAACTTGGACCAACTCAGGACGTCTCCACTAGGTGAGTATTTTCCTGGTATGTTTCCACCAGCCCCACTTTGGACGTCTCCTCAAGGTGGGTGTTTCCTGTTATCTTTCAACCAGGCCCCACCCATCATGTCTCCACTGGGTGGGTAATTCTCCCCAGGTATCTTTCAACTGGAGGGCCAGGTACCTGGATACACTGCCAAATAAAACTCAGGATCATCAACCAATATGGGAGATCCTAGAACCAGGAGAGACTCACCCAAATTCATCTGGACTCCCCAAGGAGGCAGACGGGCACAAAGGGCCACTGCTGGTACCAAGGCTCCGGTTCCTTGGAGAGTTCAGCTGGAGAGAAGTCTGCTCTGGGTCCTTTCATGGTTTCCAAAACTGTTGACTGAAATACATGTGCAGCCTAAAAGTTAAGAGTTATGATTTATTTGGCAGGAGGACTTGACCTGGGATGACAGTCTCTCAGATCTCTCTGAGGGACTGCTCAGAAGAGGTTGGGGAGGAACTAGGATATATAGGAGCTTTACAACAAAGACCGGGAAGTTGGAACAATAAAAGATTGCTTGTTATCTAAAGAAAGCCAGGTATGTCAAGTTCAAGAATTTAGTGCTTTTCTATGTATGGGAGGAAGCAAACATTTTGACTCACTGAATTCCTTCTTTAGAAAAACACCTAGCTATCTAGGGCCAATATCCTGTCCTTTCTTATTCTGAGTCTGCTCAGAGGGCACCGTTGTGAGTGGCTGCAGAGGCTGGGCTGCAGGCCTGTCCTTGCTGGGGTGTGTTGGCAGCCGCTGATGACTTGGTTTCAGCATTCTTGTTTACTGACATGGTTGCAGTATTTTCATTCACATTGTAATAATTTCTTTCACAGACTGACTATGGATAATCTGCAAACTTGGAAAGCAACCGAGATGGAATTACTGCAGGTACCTTCTACTTTAATAAGCCGTGTGCAAACATAAACATGGAGGAAGGATACAAAAAGATTTGGTGGTGTAGGGAAGGCTTTCTGCACATTACAGGAGAAGGCAAGGCAGATTTCCTCTCCTTTGTGGGCAGGGACGTGATTCCAACTTTCTTTTCTGTAGTGGTTTCTGAGAACAATTTATGGTAATTAACCAACATTGACAAAAGTTGGAACACAATGCATTTAAGAGCTGGCCAGCTGGAAATTGTGTATTGGACAGGTGGATTTCATAGGCAAGTGGTCAGGTGAATGGGAGAGAGATGGAGCCCAAGTCTGGGCCCAGATTCAGGTTTAAATCGCCATTTCCTCACCATAGGGCCTTGGAATAGAATGTAACTTCTCTTAACCTGTTGGTGATTCTGTGAAATGCGCATGATAATACTCTTTTGTTCCTGGGATTGTTGTAAGTTTTAAAGAGTATTAGAGCACACATGAAGCACTTAACACACTGGCACTTAGCAGTGTTCACTGTGTGCGGCCGCCCCGCTTCGCGTGTGTCAGAGCCGTAAAGGCAGCATGTGTCTGTTGAGGGCGCACTGGTGGCCCCTTGAATACGTTGTGAATTTGGTGATTTCTATTAATCCTTGTAACTCTGTGTACCATTGGCAGTTATTTTCATGAACAGATGAGGAATCTCAGGGTAAAGAAGACTGTGTAATTTGCCCAAAGTCAGACCATAATTTTGGGTGCAGGTGCCTCGATTTGGCATGGGCCCCTGGGCCTTCTACCCTCTTCGTTAAGCACCAGAGCCAGATGTGGGGTCGACTGTCACCCAGCACAGAATATCCAGCAGGTAGCAAGACACACCTGGCCCTGCACTGCTTGAGCAAAAACTCCGGAGGAGAGGCAGTTACAAAAGTGATAAACATAAAAACAGATGACTGCAAACTGTGATCAGCTCTGAGAAGGAAAGGAACAGGCCTCGCAGTGCAGCGCTGGGATCTTTCTCGTCGGGGCTGCTCTGGGGGCGTTCATCTCAGCTAAACAAGCTCTGCTGCTGCACCAAGGCAGGAAGGCAGGGCGCTTGTGACCAGGTAGACTGGGCCTCGTTGATCATTCTCATTCCCCATTAAGTGGCAGCTGTCACGGTCACTTACCTAGTAAACAGGTGTTGGCCATAATCATCATGCATTTTGCTAGGTAGTTTTATTGGCCCCACCTTTGAGATTAGGTACTTGAAGCTGGGAAATTTGCTGCATGCCCGTGATCACCATGGAAATAACTCCGCTTGTCTTTCAACTTAGACTGGTGTGGCTGTCATGCCCCAGCCCTGTGAATGGCATCATGTAGCTTCTCCCAAGTGGCCCAAATGACTGACATTGATTTTCTTAATTCATAGGAAATGGTATGTGACAATAGGAGAAACAGATAGTAAGAAATTTTTTGGAAAAATAGAAAAAAACCCAATTCTTCCCCAGCTGGGGAAGCGTACCCTGTGTCACTCACCCCACTCACTGCCTGGCACCTCCTCCCTTCTGACTCCGTGTTCAGAAGCCACTCTGAGCCTTTGAAGAACATTTTGCCTCATGACACTGTTGACTAGGACCTGCGACCTCTCTGTCCCTGGTTAACTCTCTCTTCAAAGCCATTTATATTTTATGCAGGCTCATCTGCTCAGATGTAAGAATAGCCTCTTTAAAACGTCTTGATGCAGCTCCTTAATGAAGATCTTGAGAAGGAAACCTAGCCAAAAGCAGGGATGTATGCACATAGTGACTGTAACCTCAGCACTTTGTGAAGTTCAGAATCAGATGGGTGGGAGACTCAGGAAAGACTTTTTTAAGGTAGCAAGGGTAAAGTGAAAGGACGCAGGCTGTGTGAGACTGAAACATCTCGGTCCCAACCAGCAAGGCACCTGCGTTCACGATGGTGTGTGGGGTGTGCAGAGTTCTCACAAAGAAAGAAGTGGTGGGATCGGAGGGAGGACAGTTAGGTTTTTACTGGGGAAGGAAAATGTGGGCTGAACATTTCCTGGTTGAACAAGAGGACTGTGACATGATGTGCTTGTATTTTGGAGAGAAGGGTTTTGTGGGGATAGGCCTAGGGAGAACTCTCTCTGGCTGGGGAGTCAGCACAACACAGAACCACAGAGAAGTAAGCAGGCCCCAGGCCCCTGCTGGGGGAGGGGCTGCCCGCCAATTCGAGCCCTGGGGGCTGCTTCTGTCCCTTAGCTGGGTCCTCAGAGCTCCCTTCAAAATCCAGTCCTGTTGATACAAAAAAAACATGGGGCATGAGAAGGGCTGTGCCCCAGGCTTTGGTTGTTCCCCTGGAATGTGCCCCGTCCGATGTGGGTCCTTGGTTTCATGCAGGAAAGAATTGAAAACCAAGCCACTGTTGAGTAAAGGTAGATTTATTCAGATAGATACATTGAAAGGCAAGAGAAACACCACGAGGTTTTGGGGTTTGATGCTCAGATTAAAAGTAGGTACTGGGATATCAAAATTGTAGAATAGATAAACAAGATTATACTGTACAGCACAGGGAAATTTACACAAAGCGTTATGGTAACTAACAGAGAAAAAAGTGTGACAATGAGTGTTAATATGTGCATGTATGACTGAAAAATTGTGCTGAATACTGGAATTTGACACAACATTGTGAAATGATTATAAATCAATAAAAAATGTAAAAAAAAAAAAAAAAGTATGTGAGGAAGTTTTCAAGGAATGGTTCCAGATATAAAACCCTTTCTGAGCATTTTCTCTATTTTGTGTGAAATGCATTTTTACTTGAAATTTGACTATAGTTGATCTTAATTCTTTCAAATATGGCAGGGTTTTTTATTTTTTTCAATTTCTTCTTTCTCTTTTTTTTTTTGAGCATGAAATCTGTTAGAACTATGGCTAAAGCGTAAACAAAGCGTTGCTGAATTTTAAGTGTCATCTGTTGGCTGTAATGCTTAGAAAACGTCTGTATTTTGAAATAAAAATCTTTAATGCTAACTAAAAAAAAAAGTAGGTACACACTCCACAGACAGAGTGTGGGCCTTCTCCAAAGAGGGAGAGGGAGTTGTGACCGCGAGGTGGCGCTGTGTTGCTGGTTTTCATGGGTTTGGTGGTTTCATATGCTAATAAGTAGAAGGACCTGCCTAAGGGCAAGGGGTTGGAATTCCCAGGGAGTTGGCCATTTCCCACCATTTGACCTTTTTTGGCTAGCCTTGAGACTGCCATGATGCCTGGGGTTGTGTTATTCACCATGTTACTATTATAGTGGGTGTATAATGATGCTCAAGTTCTGCTAGAAGTTAAATCTCTTCATCCTGAGCCTCAAGGCCTATTGGGGGTTGAATGCTTCACCATTTTGATGTTAATTACTGTGGCCTTCCTTGAATGGCTGTGCTCTGGCCCCTTCCATCCTGTCTCACTGTGATGACACAGAGAGAGCAAAGGCCAGGCCCTGTCTGTGCTCCTGCATTTAACAGGGGGAGGGGTGGTGTGGGCTGAGGATGACTCTGAGTGGTGAGAAGGATGTTTCAGATTTTCCCACGTGGGACATGGGGACTTGCCAGCAGCCACCGCAGATTTATCTCACTGGCATTATCGCTAGTGTCACTCATCTTTTTCTATTTTTTTTAAGTATTTAATCGAAATTTAATATCAGATATCTTTCATAAAGAAATTTCTCTTTTCCTTTTCTTTGGGGCTCTTTTTGGGGGTTAGGCAATTAGGTGAATTTATTTGATAGTGGAGGCCCTGGGGCTTGACCCCAGAACCCCGTGCATGCTAAGCACTCGCTCTACCACTGAGCTCTACCACCACCTCATCATCTTTTTCTTTTTGCTTTAGCTGCCAAGAATCTTACAGCTGAATTTCTAGTCGGCCTTTAACACTTACCCTGACTCCATGGCATCCATTTTTATGACTTTACCTCCCCCTGGTTTCATTTAAGTATTGAATCTCCAAATTCTCTTCACTCTCACTTTTGTCTTTTTGTTGTTATGGTTGTTAAGCTGTGTTTAAAAAATTGTTTAAATTCTCTTTTAGCAGGAAGTTGAAAGTAAATATATATGTAAACAAATTTATCACACTTAAATGCTTTTATACATTCTAAGCTGTTTAGTAGTTACTTAAAAACCGAATGGAATATTAAAGGGATAACATTTTAAATTCACTTTTTTAATTTTTAATAAAGGTATAGCTGATTTACAATATGATATGTTTCAGGGTGTTAAATAGATGCACAATTTTTAATGTTATGCTCCTTTTATAGTTTTTGTAAAACATTGGCTATATTCCCTGTGTTGTAAGATACATCCCTGTAGTGTGTTTATGTTACATGGAGCAGTTTGTATAAGAAAGCTGGTTATAGCAGAGTCTGGGGCGTGGCTGTGTCTGACCCAGGTTCACGCTCACCCTGCCTGTCAGAGCCCAGGCCCTCACTCCTGCCTGCAGGGCAGCTAGTGGAGGCAGGTCTCATCAGCGCTGGCACCACCCCCTGAGTGGCAGTGACAGCAGTGACTGTCTGTGGACATGCAAATTGTTGTTCCAGGAGCTTTACATGCATTTCTGCATTTAATAATTAAAGCCCTCCTGTGAGGAATCGTTTTATGTTTTTAATGAATAATACATTTTATTTTGATTTTGATAGAATTCAAACCTCCGGAAAATTTACAGGAATAGTACAATAAACGCTTAGATACAGTTCACCTAAAAGGTCACAATTAGCCCTTTTGTGTCTGGCTTTTTTTAGCATAAAGTTTGAAGGTTCATCCATGTTGTAGCCTGAATCAGTACTTTATTCTTTGGTTTGATAATATCCTTTTTCTTTTTGTTCGTTTTTGGTCTATTTAAACATATTTAAATTGAAGTCTAGTCAGTTTATAATGCTGCATCAGTTTCTTGTGTACAACACAACACTTCAGTTATATAGGAACATACCTGTATTCATTTTCACATTCTTTTTAAACATAATTTACTATAAGATACTAAATATATTTTCCTGTGCTATACAGTATAAATTTGCTGTTTATTCTATACATAGTCGGTATCTGCAAATCTTGAACTCCCAATTTATTCCTTCCCATACCCTCTCCCCTCTGGTAACCATAGTTTGGTTTCTATGTCTCTGTGTCTGTTTCTGTTCTGTAGATAAGTTTATCTTTTTGTTTGTTGGTTGTTTTATTTATTTTTTAGATTCCACATGTGAGCGATCTCATATGGTATTTTTCTCTCTTTCTGGCTTACTTCACTTAGAATGTCATTCTCCAAGTCCATTCATGCTGCTGCAAATGGCATTAATTTGTTATTTTTTTATGGATGAATAGTAGTCTAATGTACAAATATACTACAACCTCTTTATCCAGTCATCTGTCAGTGGACATTTAGGTTATTTCCATGTCTTGCTATTGTAAATAGTGCTACTCTGAACATTGGGGTGTAGGTGTCTTTTTGAATTAGGGTTACTTCTGGATATAAGCCCAAGAGTGGTATTTCTGGGTCATATGAGAGGTCAATTTTTTGTCTTTTGAGGAATATCTATAGTGTTTTCCACAATGGCTCCACCAAACTGCATTCTCACCACACTGTAGGAACGTTCTCTATTCTCCACAGCCTCTCCAGCATTTATTGTTTGTGAACTTCTGAATGATGGCTATTCTGACTGGTGAGAGGTGATACTTGATTGCAGTTTTGATTTGCATTTCTCTGATAATGATATTGAGCATTTTTTCATGTGCCTATTGGCCATTTGTATGTTTTCATTGGAGAAATGTTTGTTTAGGTCTTCTGCCCATTTCTGGATTGAATTGTTTGTTTTTCTTTATTATCAAGTGTAAAAGGTGTTTACATATTCTGTGAATTAGGCCCTTGTCAGTTTAATTCATTGCAAATATTTTCTTCCATTCCATAGGTTGTTTTTTTGTTTTGCTTACTGTTTCCTTTGCTGTTCAAAAGCTTGTAAGTTTAATTAGATCCCACTTATATATATTTGCTTGTATTTCTATTGCTTGAGTAGACTGCTCTAGGAGAACATTGCTGAGATGTATGTCAGATGATTTGCCTATCTTTTCGTCTAAGAGGTTTATAGCTTCTTGTCTACATATTTAAGTCTTTAAGCCATTTTGAATTTATTTTTGTGTATGCTGTGAGGGAGTAGTCTAACTTCATTGATTTACATGCAGCTGTCCAGTTTTCCCTACACCATTTGCTGAAGAGGCTATCTTTATTCTATTGTATGTTCTCACCTCCTTTGTCAAAGATTCAAAGACCAAAACTTTGTGGGACTATGCTTGGTAATTTTGTTTATACATTCATTGATGGATGGATATTGTTTGTAACTTTTGGCTACTATGAATATTGATGTACAAGTTTTTTGTGAGAATATGTTTTCATTCTTTTGGCTGTAGAGCTGGCCCACCTTATGTGTAGTTTCCACTTCATGGATCCAGATGGCTGATTGTAAAGAGACTCGAACATCCTTGGATTATGGTATCCAGGGTGGGGGTTCCAGAAATCAACCCCCCGAGGATACTGAGGGATGGCTCAATATGTAGGAGGGGAATTGCTGAGCCATATAACTCTAATCTTTTGAGGAAACACCAGACTTCTGCAAAGAAGCTGCACCATTGTCCCTTTCCAATGGCCACATATAAGGTATCTCTTCCTCCTGAAGGACACTTGTTATTGTCCATGTTTGATTATAACCATCCTATTGGGTGCAAAATGAGATCGCATTTTGATACTGATTTGGCTAGTGATGCTGAGCATCTTTTCATATGCTTATTGGACATTTGTGTATCTATTTAATTCCTTGGCAAATTTAAAAATTGGGTCGATTTTCTTTGTCTTGTTCAGTTGTAAGCATTTGTTATATATCCTGGATACTAGTCTCTTATTAGATATATGCTTTGCAAAATTTTTCTCCTATTCTGCAGATTGTCATTTCACTTTAGTTTTCTTAAACATTGAAACAATTTCTTTATAGAGGAGGTAATTAGATGTATTGATTTATTTTATTTTTCTTGATAAGCACGCACTCTATCCCTTAGAAACAACCTTCCCCTGTAATTTCACTTTCTTGATGATGTCCTTTGTAAGAAAAAGGTTTTAACTTTGATGAAGTCCAGTTTATCTGCCTTTATCTTCTGTCACTTCTGCTCTTGGTATTGTATCTAGGAAACCAAAACCTATCCTAGGACCACAAAGATTTATACTGTGTCTTCTTTTAGAAAGTTTATAGGTTTAGTTATTATGTTTCTGTCTGTGATCCATTTTGAATTAATTTTTATTTGTTATATACAATATGGGGGGTCCAGATTCCATATTCATTCTTTTGCCTGCAGATACCTAGCTGTCCTTGCACCATTTGTTGAATAGACTATTCTTTCAATGGAGTGTTGTTGGCACTCTTGTGGAAAACTGACTGTAAATGTAACTTTTTCCCCTCTGGGTTTTATTGTGTCTCATTGATTTATTTATCCAAACTTATGCCAGCACTATACTGACTTGAGTACTACAGTTTTTAGTAAACTTTAAAGTGAGTCCTCCAACTTTGTTCTTTTTCAAGATTGTTTTGTCTGTCCTGGGCCCCTTGCACTTCCATATGAATTTTGGTATCAGTTTTTCAATTTTTGAAAAGAATTCAGCTGGAATTTTGATAGCGATTCCACTGAATTTGTAGATCACTTTGGGGAGTCTTAACATTTTTAACAATATTGTCTACCATTCCATGAACATGGGATGCCTTCCATATATGTAAATCTTTTAAAGTTTTCTTCGGTGATACTTCAAAATGTTCAATGTACAAATCTTGTAAATTTTTGTTAAATGTATCTCTCATTTTATTTTTAATGCTGTTGTAAATGGAAAGGCTAAGCTTCTTAAGGCTGGGACTATTTATCAATTTGTTTATTTCTAGGATTCCTACACAGCAAATACCCTAGGTTTAAATTTGCTACATAAATCTATCCACATCTCTTCCCAACCCTGTGTTATAAGAAACCAAGACCCAAGTTAGGCTACCTGAACACCTATGTGGAAGTGAGAAATGAGACCCTTGGGTGGGGCTTTGTGTAGATGATACTGACAGCTTATTCAGGATGGCTTTATCTTAATTTCTTTTAAACAACTCTTTCGGTGTATTTAGTCAGATACATTAAGAACATGCCCTTTTGATGTGCAGAGGAGCTAAGATTATCATTTTCAAATAATTTCTAGTGAGAGTGTTGTACTTGAAACCCAATTTGCATCAATCTTTGAAGATTTATGTTTCAGGAGCTTTGACTAAACTACACATGTTTATTCAATAATGACAACTAAATGCTCAAGCAACATGTAAGAGTTTGAGCAAACTGCCCCCTCCCCATAGTGCTGGTTGGCTGCAGCTGTAAATGGAGTCAGCGCTTACCTCTCCCTGTACGCTTGTGCTGATCTGCTCAAAGGGTTTCGTCCAACAGTTTGTCTGTAGTCTGTTGGACAAAGCCATAAAACATTGATTTAAGTTTGCTGGAATGGAATATATTCTTATTAATATTAAGTAAGCACATATTGAGCGCTTACTGTATGGTGGAATTGTCCCTCAGCCTCACATGAATATTATTTCTCTTAAAACCTCACATATTTCCTTGTTATTCTCACTTTACAGATAAGGAGACTGAGAATTAAGTCTTCTCTCTTTTGGGGGGAGCTCATTATCAATGACTGGAAATTGTGAGGAAAAAGATATTGATTCATCCTGAAAAAACATTTTTTTGAGAGTCAGCAATGAAGAGGGTGACCACTGAAGAAGGTGATCATTGTTCGAGTGAGATGAGCCCCAGGTTGTACGGAGTCAGCATCCTTGTCTTGGACTCGGCCAGTGTAGAGCTGCGTTGTGGGTGAGGTGGCATAGCCGTGCAGGGAATGAGGATGCCGGGCCATTGGGCTGTTCTCAGGCCCGGTGGGGCTTTCTCTTAAGGGCAGTGGACCATCATTGACAGATTTTAAATAGGGGAGTAGGGTGCTCTCATAGATCACTTTTGTATTGTAGAATGCTGGGAAACATTTAGAAGGCTCGGCAGGAGGTGATGTGATGAGTCAGAGTAGGGTGGCTGCGAGGTGTAGCAGTGTTCAATTTTCAAGTGGTTTTCAGTCCCATGTTTGTGGCTTAGTAGACGTTTCACTTTGGATGATGCACTCAAGGAAGTGAAACAATTTATCTAATCAATTAAAGCAGTGACGTACCGACTTCCCAGGACTGCTGTGGAGATCCAGTGAGATAACGTGTTCACAGTGTGCAGCATGGACCCCAGCACAAAGTCAGTGCTGAGTGAGTTCCAGTGAGTACCTGGTAGGTCAGGTGTGGGTGGTGGGGCTCGGTGACTGAGGAAATCTGGGCCCTGAAGGATGGGTCCAGTCACATCTGTGAGTGATGGGCCTGAGCTGGGAGAGGCAGAGAGACCTTGCCCCCCAACCCGTGGCCCTGGGCAGGACGGCTATGGGAGGATATCCGTGAAGTCATCTCTTTGCAGGTGGAGTTGGAGGTGCCCGTGAGACATCTAAGTGCAATGTCACGAGCTCAAAGAGGAGGTCTGGGCTCAGGCTGTGCATTTTCCTATAATCTCAATCCCTGAGGACGCCGAGGTATTGATCACTGAACGTGAAGACATACTTTACAGGACAAGTGAATAGTAGTATCATCTCTGTCATGAAAGCTCACGTCTCTTTATTCATCACCCACTTTCCTAATTGGGTACTTACAGGGCGGTTCTTCACCGCCCTCCCCTGGGCTCTGGCTCCACATTAAAGAGCTGGTGGGCCTCCCTCTTTTCCAGAAGAAGACACATTTAGCTGGTAGCCTTCTGTACCTTGCCAGACGTAGAATTTCAGTTTGTTGTTTTAATTCTATTTTCTGTTGGCCATCTCCTGACAGGAGAGAAGTTCTACCTCATGGTCATGTTTCAATTAGCTGTTACTGAGAATTGCGGCTCTGATCCATTATGTATGTATTTTATTAACTTTGTAGAGTATTTCTCATTTTTCTGTCTTTGCCCTTTAATTTTGTATGCCATTTCAAGGTTATATCCTATTTGGGGCCTTATTTTTTTTAATTAAACAGTATCTGTTAGTTAAGAAAAGAAAAGCAAAGAAAAAATGCACATGATACCTAAATTTAGAAAATATCTAGTGTGTTTCCTGTCTCGGCAATGGAGTGATATAGAAACTCGTTAAAACCTTCATTACATAAGTTCCTTAAAATGCTGATTAAGAAATAAAACCTTCCTTCCTCATCTTTCAAGCTGCACAGCTAATTGCCAAGAAAATGAGGGGAAATACTCAGAATCCAAGACAAACAAGAAAGGGATTCTGGGAAGTAAGTGAGCATTAGAAGCGCTTGGGGGGCCGTTTGGCTCCTGAGCTGGGTTTCAAATGCCCTGACAGGAGGGCAGGTGTTGAGCCCCAAGCCTCTCACAATGGGAGTTGAGTGGCTGATCTTATGTAAGGCCAAGCAGATCTTGAGAAGCCTGGTTTACTAAAGGGTGAACTAAGAAAAAAAAATTCCTCAAGGCAAGAAAGTAAGGAAAGTCAATTTTGTTGGGAGAGGGGAAAAATAACAAATCCAAAGTAGGGATATAATTTAAAGCTGTTCTGGCATGAGAGTGACCACAAACTCCTGGCAGAAAAACACAGCTACTCCTGGAATGAGAAATTGTGTTTTGAATGGATCAGTGAACAGCCATTCCGAAAAAGGCCTCCAGAGTCTTGTGGATCATGATACTGGACCGCAAACACCTCTCTTCCAAGGTCTCATTCAAATAACCAGAAAGGTTTTAAAGGAAAGAAGCCATAATCATAGTTCTATTTATTGACATTAATGTATGCTAGGAATTCAGAGGTGACTATGGAGTCACCTATTTTATGGACCTCACTTTCTGTTTGGGGAGACAAACTGACATAGTTGGGGAGCTTGGTGGAGGGAGTTGTTAGTCTGTTGCAATTAGCTAGGAAAGGAGATTAAGAAATCAGTGAAGAGTGGGTGAACTTTTTAGCTGAGGAGAGTCTTGTTCAGTTGGCTTTTAATTGCAGGCTCGATGAGTTTTCACTGGAGAGAATAGATCTTATGGAGGATGGACTTAGCTCAAGCCTCTTTAGAATGGACAAGTGAACCTGGACAAAGACAGTCAAATCTGTGCAGACATTGAAGTTCACTTGAATGAGCTCCATCCCTGAGCCAAAAATAGGACAAATATGCAGCACTCCTTGAGGACAGAGGAGTGGTTTTTAAGTTTCTCCAAGAATGAATCCCAGGGAACTCTGATGGCCAGTTGTCAAACTGTGACTTTGTCCTTTGGACGGTGTACCCACCAAGTTTATTGGACTTTTATAGGTTTCCATTTCTCTTTAATTCATGTCAGGTGATGAGGACGTGGTCACAAGCATTTGACACCTTGTCGAGGTGACTTTGGGTACCTGCCTAGAAGCGCAGGCACAGCTGAGGATGCATCATACGTCTTGCCGCCCTTCCCGTTCCCTGGCTCATGATCAAGGCAGAGTGGTTCCTTGTTGACCTGTCCGTCTCCTCTGTGACATCATAACCCTTAAAAAGACTGGAGCGTATTAACTTGGATTTGTTAAAGTCAAAGGAACAGATCTAATATGGAGTCAGATTTGTTCTTTCCTACTTCAGTAGTACCATGGAGAAGGCACTTTGGGCAGCTTTTTATAGGGTCCTGGAGGCTTTCTCTCTCAGCCTCTGGGCGCCTCTATTACAAACTCTTCATAGATATCTGGCTTGCTGGAAATCACTCCGACTCTTTTGCCCTGAAAATGTGTTCTGTTTATAACTCATCCCTACACCTTGGAAAAAACTCAATAAAAACTCAGTGGGTTTTACAACAACCAAGGGCAGGGGTGAGGGATAGCATGTTATAATATTATAAAATAATAATAAAATAATAATAATAAAATAATAATAATAATAATAATAATAATAATAATAATGGATTACTTAAAACAGCACTGGGCACATAGGAGAGAGTCAATAAATGGTTCCTGGCTTAAATCAAAAGTGATGGTTCAGTGATTCCATGGCTGCTGTATTTGCTGTGCTAGTTACTCCTTTGCTCCATTACAATTTTTTTTACTGAAAAAGAAATACATGCATGTGGTTAAAAAAATTCAAACAGAGCACAAAAATACACAAGTGAAAGAAGTTTTCCCTCATCCTCTGTTCTTTCAGCCCTCCCTGGAGATGTCACTGTTTACTAATCTTTGTATGATTTTCCAGATATGCTATGCACATTCCCACCTATGTATGTAAATTCCTTTAAAGTTTTAGTTATATTTAACTTAAAGTGATGTAAATACTGAAGTGGCTTCTTCCCCGGTAACAGAAAAGAACAAATCTGTCTCCATATTAGATCTATTCCTTTGATTTTAACCCTGTGCTCTGCCTCCTAGGCTTCATCTTGCTTGTATAAAAATGTTGCCTAGAGCCTGAACTATACAGGAGAGCCTATTCTGAAGGCTCTGCCCTTTAAGGATATTTAACACTTTTTCATTCATAAAAAGATTACAAGTTGCAGAATAGAAAATAACGTTTGTTTTGCTGGAGGTTTACAGAGATTTGACCCAGGCAGATAGCTGCAAGAACAAAGGATTCTAAAAACAAAGAATTCCTACACCAAGAAGTTTGCTACAACAAAGCACGTAGGAAAGGAGCCTGAATTCTGACTTGGGGAGATGGTTTTCCAGGACATTAGTTTGCCATCTAGGTCTACAGAAACTTGCTATTCCATGCCCCAACACATGGTCTCCGAACTTATTGGCCTGTCCTAATCTGAGGAGAATGAATTTGGACTCGGTAACACTCCTATCTACCTAGCAAGCTGGGCACTGGAACTGAGGACAGCTTTCCCACACCCAGGGAACTGCTGTGAGCCCTTGATGGTTCCACTAGGGTGGGGTGTGGTTTACCCAGGAGGGATAGGGACTATGCACCAACACTGAGGCAGTCTGCTCTGTCTGGGGCTCTGATCTACCTCCCGCTCCCCACCAGCCAAACAAGTGGGACAGTGGAGCCAAGGCAGAGATCGTGCCTGCCTGTTTCCCAGCGTGTAAAAACTGAATATGTACTCTTCCCAAGGTAGTTCTGAGCGACAACACCTTCGGGCGCTTGGTTCCCAGAGCAACAGAAAACCCAGCTCTGCGTGGGGGCAACGGGTGTGATCCCTGTAGGGGTTCTGCAGAGGCCTTGGCTGGAGGGCTGGACCAGGGAGGTTAAACTTGAGCTGCGGGCCTTGAAGTGTTAGAGAAGGGTACAGATGCAGGACTGCCTCCTCCTTTCTGGTGCCCCCAGAGGTAAAGATTTTTCTCCCCATCTCCGCTACTCCCCTCCCCTCTCCAGATCCCTCCCTTCTCTCTGCACCTCCTGTCCATCTGTCTCACTCCACTTTTCCCCTCCTCCCCTCCTTCCATCTTCTCCCTCCATTGCTGCCCCAGCTTTTCTCGCAGAACCAAGAGGATCCCTGGCCGTCCTGCGCATGCGCAGTCGGTGCCCGCTGGACCGCCGGGTTGGAAGCCCCAGCTCCAAGCCGGGGATTGGCCCCAAAGGCTTCTCAACTCTGTCTCCCTGTAGGCTTTGGCTCCTTCCAGAAACCTGGGCCTCTTGCTGTGGAAGTGCAAGTTGGGGTCTCCTGGCAAAGGGGTCAGGCGGCTGCGGGAGGGCGGTCCGCGTGTCACAGCACGCGAGGGAGCGAGTCAGCGTGTGTTCAGCTGAATTCCTTGGACCAGGCCCCTCTGACCGCGCCACCTGCCCCGGCGCCCCGGCCACAGCTGCCCAGGGACAGGTGTGCACCTGCCGCCTCTTGCCCCAGACGGGCTCCCCTCAGTCCGCGGCTGGCGTCCCCTTCCCCTCTCCCGCTCGCGATTCCTCTCCTCCCGGGCTTCATCTCCTCGGCCCGTCCCTGCACCTGGGAGGGCTGTGTCCCGGGCAGGCGGGGTCTTTGGACCCAAATGGGGGCGGGCGCCTGGGGCTGGAGCTGGCCTCCGAGCGGGGCTGCAGCCCGCGTCCACACACCGCCACTTTCAGTGCCCCGCGACCCCGGGGCTCCCCTCCTCTCACTTTCCCGCTCCCTGAGGACAAGCTCAGCAGCGTGGGTGCTGCTCCCCGGTCTGAGAGTCTCCAGCTGTAAAGCCCAGCTTCTCCTGGTGGAGTCAGGAAAGGGGAGCGCCAGTGCTGAGCGAGCTTCCTTCTCTCCTCCCTTCTCCTCCCTCAGTGTTTCTGCCCCAGGTAAGTACCTGGAACAATTTCAGTTTTTATGATGGCGGTGCTTGTTGATGTCACGTGTTTTTATAGTGAGAGGGATTACAGTGTTGAAAGCAGGGCTTTGTTCAGTTAGAAATGAACTGAAGGCATGAGGCTGCGACAACCTCCTTCCTTCCCTCTCCCAGAGTGAAACATGTGACCGCTGATTTTAGGAATACAGTTACAGTCCCTAAGTAGTCCAGCCCAGCTAGTATGTGTTAACAGGAACAGCATCACCAGAGGCGTTGAAGACCTAGGGACATTGCAGTCCTAAAGAGCTCCTGGCACAGTTTGGTTTGTTTTGGTTTTTTCTTTTTCTTAAATTGTGGGGCAGACTAGTTGTATAGAGTGAAAAATAATTGTCAAGAAATATTTTTTCATATAACAGCTTTATTGTGATATTCTTCACACACTGTGAAGTCCATCCATTTAAATGGTACAATTCAGCAGCGTTCAGCATATTCACAGTGGTGCAACCATTATTATTCCAGAACGTTTTCATCACTTCAGAAAGAACAGTGGAAATGAATGACCTAACTACCCCTCCCCAGTGGTGGTTCTAAAGAAGTTTCTTGGCTGTTCCTGACCCTAAATTAACTTGTTACATTCCATGAAATATCTGGTTGGTATTCTAATCAGAATTGCATTGAAACTGTCTATCAAAACAGGAAGAATTAATGTCTTTATGGCTTAAACTTCTTCTACGCATGAATAAATCTTGGATCCTATCTTTTCATCTGTCCAGAGCCTGGCCCATGGGAAGTCCTCACTAATTTTTGGGCTTGTGAATGATGAGATTCTATACATCGTTAATTGCAACTGTTGCCTTTCACAGGAGAGAAAAGTAACCTCAGTGAAGCCAAGTAACTCTCTGATGGTGAGAAAGATTTCAGTCAGTGCTGGAGTGATCCAGTGGACTTGGTGCTTGCAACCAGAATTCTCCAACACCTACTGCTGAGGGGATTAGAGTTTTCTTCTATTTTTTTCTTAATGGCGTTGCTTTTATTTTTACTTATTTTTTAAATTATTTTCATTGAAGTGTAGTCAATTTTCAATGTTAGTTTCAGGTGTACAACAGAGATTCAGTTATAAACATATTCATATGTATATACATATGTTTTAGATTGTTTTTAGTACAACTCATTACAAGAAATTGAATATAGTTCTCTGTGCTATATAGTAGGTCCTTGTCATTTATTTTATATTTATTAATGTGTATCTGTTAATCCCCCCTTTCCTGCCTGCTAAACACAGTTGGCTTTCTATGTCCATGAATCCATTTCTGGCAGCACCGTTTTTCCTAGTAATATATGCTGGTTGGCTGCTTTCAGTTTCAGTAATTCCATCTTATCTGTGGGCGTTTTTCTTCTGGTGGGCCTCTATGTGTTTTGCACACGTGGTAATAGAGGTCTGTATTTGGGAGAACTCCAGGCATAGTGTCGTCCCTGGTATGGAGCGCCCACTGAGCTGATGCTTGAACTGGGAAAAAAGCAGAGTAAATGTTGGAATTTCCACTATGGTTGAGAATTCCAGGTTTCTATAATCTGTTTAGCCCACCTGACTATTGGCTGCACCCATACTGGGTAATTTGGTGGAACTTCATGGTATGGTGTTGTAGATACAGGGACTTGTATGCTTCTTCTCTTTCCTTTTTCTAACACATAATCTCCTGGGCCTCCCAGATCCTCCCCCAGAAGTGCCGAGGGAAGGTTTGGTGCTATGCTGAGGCAATATCTGTTAATAAGGCCCTTTCCTCATCTCTTCTGAGCCTCCATTTCCTTCTCTGCACAATGAGGGTTTAGACTAGATAAATCCTTTTCAGTTTCTTTTTAAGCCATGTTTCCTTTGAGAAACAGAAAATGCAAATCTCTCCTCCCATCCCAACACTTTAGATTTTGATAAGTCCTCCAAGGAGTGACATAGCTCTTTGTGGAAAATTCATGTGATTGTGATTCCAGGTGTCATAGAAAAGACTCTTCAGTGATTTATTGCAAGGAGAAAGCAGGAAAGGGTCAGTATGTCACACTTTCTAGTGTGAGCACTGGAGTAGGTGCTTGGGTTTAAATACGGTGACTGACGTGGCCTCTCTCTAATCTTGCACAATGTGATAAACCTCTCTCCCTCAGTTTCCTAATGTGTCAAATTGGGGTGATAATATTTTAAGGCTTTTGTGAAACATTATACACATAAACAATTTGTGTCTCGGTAGAAACAAGACCTGCTAAGGAGTCAGGGATTTCTTCGAAAAAAAAAAAATCTTGTCCATAGCAATCTGTCTGTGTGTATTTTGAAGTTTCTGGGGAGTGAGGGTTGAGTCTAAAGTCCATCATGGGACCGGTGGCCCATGGGTCTGTGTGCCTCAGATTGCCCCCTCCTCCCCAGTCCTCTTCCTCTCAGTCCAGGATGAAGTTCCCTAGTATATTTACACAGAGGCCTTGTGGAAATGGCTTTTCATTTTATTGTTTCACCAAGAAAGGCTGCCATCATGATCTCTGTGGTCAGTTTTTGGTGACCTGAAGGCTATGCAACTGGGGGTTTCTATTTAATAAAAAGAAAAAATAATACGAATACAAAATAAGACCTAGGGTGGTGACAGGGGCTGTTGGAAGTGGGGAACATTAGCTTTGTTAGTTTCAGGTGCAGTGTCCTCTGGCCACGAGGACACATCCTCGTGCTCTTAAGTTGGAGGGACAAGTGGGTTCAGTTTGAAATTTAACTGAGTGTATCTCATGGGCTGGGCATTGTTCTATTTGTATTGTGTGTTCCTTATTTGAGACAGTGAGCTCATTTAACCTCAATAGCCTCTTTAAAAAATTAGACTTTTTATTTTAAGATGTAATGTAGATTCCCATGTAGTCGTAAGAGATTATATGGAGAAGGCCTATGGTCTTTTGCCCAATTTTCCTTAATGGTTCCACCTTGCAAAGTTGGGATATAATTCATTACTGACTCACTAAACCTTTGAGGTTTGTGTTATTGCCCTCATTTCTATTCATGATTAACCTGGGTCTTAGAGAAGCACACAGGCATGCCCAGGTCACCCACATGGTTAATGAAGAGTCGGGTGGAATGTAGGCTTGGAATTTCCAGGCAGTAACATTATGATGGTCTGTGGCAGGGAGCAGCATTCACTTTGCTTGTTTATTCATTCATTCAACAAACTTTTATTGACTAACCTCAGTGGGTCTGATGCTTTCATAGGGTTATCTGATTCTTCAGCAGTACTGATAATCAGGTAATATTTTCTTTTTTAATCTGAGAAAATTAGCTCTGCGAAGTTATAAACCCCCCAAAGGAAATATAGTTCATAAAGGAGGGATAGTAAATTTGTACAGTTCCCATTTTTTATGCAGGTGGTACCCTAGGCATTTTACATTTTATATATCCATAATCCAGATATATTCTTGTAAGGCAAGGATTTTTTTTTTAATTGAAGTATACTCAAGTTTACAATGTTGTGTCAATTGCAAGGTGTTTTTTGAATTTTGAATTAAAAAATATTTTTTGAGGAGAGTAATCAGATTTATTTATTTGTTTCATTTTTTAAAATGAGGTACTGGGGATTGAACCCAGGACCTTGTACTTGCTAAGCACGTGCTCACCACTGAACTGTACCCTCCTACCCAAGGCAAGTTTTCTTATCCATTATTCTGCAGCTTAGGAGTTCAAATAAATTGGAGTTGAAATCCAGATGTTTTGATCCCACTGTGGTTCTTTTGTTTATATTCTGCTGAAGCTGGTTCGGGAAAGCAGTTCCTTTGTTCATTTCTTTATTCAGCAGTTTTGAGGACTGACTATGCATAAGGGTCTGGCTAGGTGCTTGGTACAATAAACAATAAATGATCCTTCTCTGCAGGGCCCGGAAGCCTAGACCAAAAGCTGGGTAATGTGATCCGAGCTACGGTAGCCATGTGCAGACTCTGAGGACAAACTGTACCCCCAGCTTTGCTTAGACTTCCCTTGCCTTCTGGCTGGTACACACCAGGTAACGGCAACCCAGAGGGGCCCGCAGGCCGCAGCACAGTATGTACTTCGATCTCCTCTCCCCTCTCTGCAGGGCCTGCAACACGAGCATCCCTGACTACGTTCAGAGTGCTGAGGACTACAAGACTCTCCCCGTGGTGGTCCAAGCCGTTGGGATCATCTCAGAGGAGAATTTCTTTTGCATTTATAAGCAAATTCCCTTGGTGAGCCGGATCATCCCCTGCGGCTCCCAGTGGGCACTCTGTATCTACTATAGGCACCACTATGCGCCCGAGAATGGGTGGAGCGAACTCCAGACCAACCGCAAGGTCGTGGGCCTTGTCACCATTGCGGACTGCCTCTTGGCCAAGGCCTTCGATAAGCTCCACATGCAGAGGAGCTGTATGGCACAACGCTTAATGACTCTCAGCTCTTTGTCTTTGTGCTGCATGGGGAGGTAGCCGAGCAGACACGCACCGACGTGGCGTTCAATCTACAAGGACTGCAGTGTGGTGAAGAGGATCGAGGGCTTCACTGAGTCACTCTTCATCTTGCTCAAGTCTAAGTGGCTGGATGGGGCCCCCGACAACTCTGGGGACAAGATCCCGCTCCTCTGCATCCTGTTTGAGAAGGAGGACTTCATGGGACTGGACACAGACTGAAGGTAATTTACCTGGCGGCCCGTCCGCCCTGGTTCTGTGCCAGGTTGCTTCCCTACATCCAGAAAGGGATCAACAAGGAAGAGGGCTGTCTAGTAGCCAAGGGTGGAGGGAGGTGCAGCCCGCCAGTTTACAGACATTTAAAAGTGAATCCGCCTTTGTTTCAGAGAGATCCTTTTAGGGTTAGTGTGGACACTGCCTCCCACTTTTCAGACAGGAACGCTGGTGGGACACTTGGAGTTGCTGTCCAATAGATTAGCCACAGCCACTGATGCTAGGAGCTCTGGGGAGGAGGCTGGTCTGAGCTGAGAGGTGCTGTAGGTCAAATGCACATCAGATGCTGAGACTTGTCTAGGAAAAAGAATGCAAACTATCTTGTTACTTTCTATATTGATTACATGTCAAAATGTTAGTATTTTACATACAGTAGAATAAGTAAGATCTGTTCTTAAAATCAGTTTCTAGTATTTGTTTTTGTTTGTTTGTTTAGTTCTTTGTTTACTTTTTAAATGTGGCAACTGGGAAACTTTCTTTACATGGATCTCATTTCATTACTGATGGGCAGCCTGTCCTGGGATAGTCTCATCCCTTTGCTTATAGATGAGATGCTGAATCCCAAGATGCAGAATGAGGCTACGGTTGAGGTGGGGGTGGAGCTGGTGTCTCCTGACTCCTAGGCTCAGCACCTGCACAGCTCAGGCCCTCTCTTCATGCCTGACAGTCACCATGCCAGGTTAAGACATCAGAAACACCGCCAGGGACTTCCGAAAGAACTCCTTAAGCAGGAAAAGGTTTGTCACGGAGTTTGGGACAGACCAGGGAAAGGTTCATATTCACTTTGTCCCTGTGATTATGTCAAAGGCATCACTTTGCCTCGAAAGTGCAGACGAGCTCTTCTGGGCTGCCTACTCCCCACCTTCTGCTCTGTTTCCCCGTGTGTCCAACATGCTGTCCCTCAGCTAGGAGAGGTTGAGATGCCTTTGCAGAGAGGTGGTCCCCATTTGCTGGGGAGAGTGAGGGAATCTGTGTCTCCCCGGCCTACGGCCTTGGGCCTTGAGTCTGGAGAGCGCTCATGGAGGTCTCACAGGTGACGGTCGGAGCTCCTATAATGTGCAGCTTGGTCCGCTGTGGAGGCGGTGATCTGTGATTCTTGAACTTACCTAAGATCAGATCCTAATTTCTGGTTGTTGGTCAGTTGGAGGAGAAGGTGCCAGAGAATTGATAAAATGAAAGTCCAGAACAGCCCTGTGAGTGAGATGCACAGGGGACCAGAGTTCCACCTGCGTGTGTTGCCTGGCGAACACTGGATGAATTTTCAGTTCCTCCCCGGACATTCTTCTATGGCTTAAGGAAGGGGCAAGTAATGTCGTGGCCATGATCTGTACTTGTCCTCACACGGCCCTGCGATCTACCTGTCCGCACTCCCATTCTGCTCCTTGGAGATGAGGTGGCAGGTTTAGGAGCATGGGCACTGCTGAAGGCACAGCTGCCAGCACCGGGCTTCTCCCAGACTGGCTCCGTTCAACTCACCTGTCACCTCCTGCTGAGCCCCCAGGCGTTAGTCCAGGTAGGTGCATCGGTGCAACGTAAGAAGGGACCAACTTCTCCCCCTGGACAGACTGGTGGGTGAGCAGTGGAAGCCTGGAGCCCTGCCCGAGCCCCGTGGCCATTGCCTCCTCTATTGTCATAGGAGGCACTGGTGACATTTTTGCTCAGCAACTGCTTGGCTCTGAGTCTGTAGACCCACCAGAGAATGCCAGCTTGTTTTTGCCTTTTCAAGTCTTTCCTTGGGATTTTGCAGAGTAGTTGGATGTGTGCTTAGCCCATAGTGTTTGACACTGTCACCATTGTTTACCCAGAACCTCGTGTACCAGGCATGGTTCTCAGCATCAAAATACAGCAGCGCATTAAACCTCCCTCCTGGTGGGTCTGTCTGTTGTGGTACAGAAAGCACCCAGCCAGCATCTGAACGTCAGTGAGATAACGCGGCCAGTGAGCTCGGGTCAAGCACATTCTTCTCCAGTCACTTTTACTCCATTGTTCCTTTTACTATTCTACAGTCATTAATTTATAAAACAATGCTTTGGTGCAGGAGCAGAGCCTAATCCTCTCCTGCTACTCTTGGTGGGAGTGAGTAAAACTGTCCAGCCTGAAATGTGACCATAATTTGTAGCTCAAAATCTATCTAGACGCATGTAGGTGGAGTTTTGGTTTGGGGCTCTGACCACGTTGGTGTCCCCTGGCAGCACTGCTCCACACAGGCCCCTGCCTTCCCTGGAGCAGGAGGTGAGAATGGGTCTCACTGTCCCTGCGTCCCTGGCCTCACACGCTCACTTAAATTCTTGTACAGGCCGTCAAATTCATTTTTGTTCTTGTGTGTTTCTAATTTTCGCTTGTTCCTCTTTTCCTTTTTCTTTTTTCCTTTTTCTCTTGTACTGGCCTTTGAGTATGTTGTTGCGTCTGAAAAGGTGGGCTGTGCACACCCTGCATTAGAAATAGCTGGATCGCCCTCCGTGCAGTCTCCATCACTTTAAAAGGCAAAAACTTAACAGCTGCCTTGATCCATGTATTATAGTAGTCATCTTTTTATTTTCTAATTTTTGGAATGTTTGCTTTGTTATCACATCACCCACTGTTTTTTGATACCTGTTAAAATCCTTGCTTTGAGGAACCTGTTTGGACCTCCTTATATTTGGTGACAAATGCGCCCTTATTAAATTTTTTGATTGTTTTCAAGAAGTGAGATACGAATTGATTTAGGCGGCTGCTGAGGGATTATTTTCATGGAGTATTTAAACTTGTAAAGTCAAAGTCTGCAGCATCTTGCTCAATTCCTGCTTTTCCACAAACGTGCTCGGCACGCGGTTCCTGGCTGTCGCTCTGTGACGTGCGTGATGGTGCTGCCTGGCCGGCGGTCACTGGTGAGGAAGTGGCCGGCTCATGGGTGAGCAGCTGTTGGAGGAAGCAGTCACCTTTTTTTTTTTTTTGCATTCAACTTCCCAGTGCCATTTACTTTACTTTGCCTTCATAAAGGGGCAGAAGAGGGTCTAAAATCCATGCCACTCTTTTGTTCCCTTTACGAGGCTGTTTTTTCTGAGTATCAGGACAACATTGCCTTCTCCTAAGTAGCTGACTCACCTGGATCTGGTGGACACAGGGTCCGCTAAAGGGGACGGTGACTTCCTCTCTGCTTCAGCCAGTTGGCATGCAGAGCCAGGTCTGTGGTTTGGCTCAGCAGCCATGCAGTCCTCCCTACACAGGACTTTAATTTTAACACATGTTTTCAGTAAGTAGCTGACTCTGTGTCTGTTGCAGCTGACGTCCACCACTGACGGCCGTGTCGTTAGTTTGCCGAGTGAGTCTCCAACACCTAAGTCAGCCGTGTAGGAAGAAGCTTTGACCGATCTAGGACCTTGGATTTTTACCCCCACTCTGGTTCATCTCACCTGGGGGAAGTGTTTGGCCACCACCGTCATGCTGGCCATGAGGCCTTGTTTCTCCTTTCATGCTCTGGTCCAAATGTCGACACTTCACCCTTCACTGACTTGGTCTCGCTTGAGACAGGCCAGGCTTTCTGAAAGAGTCCATCACATTCTCGGGGGGAAGAGAACAGATGTAAGTGTCACAAGTAGAAGGAGTCTAGGCTGTCCGGGTTGGCAAATGCAGGCTTGGATCTGTGATGGCTGGGCTGTGCCCTGGACACAGGCCTTTCCCGTGGCTCCTGAGAGCCCAGGGTTCAGAGTGAGAACAGCCTTGCCTGGGTTCCTCCATCCTCATCTGCTCACTGGCAAATGTGTCTGTTAATTAGGAGCTTCCACAGACCTCGGGCCCTTCAAAGTTCAGACCACGGGAGAACCTTGAGTCCCTTCTCCTGGGCCTCCTTTGTGAGAATCCAGTGCCTACTGAGGTGACCCATGCCAGGAGATGCCTCCCCATCCAGGGAGCACCCTTCAGAAGATTGTGACTCAATGCACCATGCTATGAGCTTGTGGGGTTCAGGCCGTGGTCCCTGCAGAACCAGACTTGAGATGGGCTTAGCGATGGAAATGACAAGACAGATTCCAGGGCAGGGCTAGGGGGAGGGAACAGGGGAAATTTAATGTGACCTCAAACACATAGTTGGGTGCTGGGGCTGTTACTAATTTGGGGAGCGTGGGAGGTACCTCCAGAAATCGAATTCCAGAGTAAATGGTGGACATGAGGCATTTTTAAGATGCCATTTGTCATCCAAGTTAGGACTTCAAAGACGCACTCTGGTCTATGAGCCTGGGGCCCAGGTGAAGGTGCCGGACTAGATAAACACGTTGGGAGTCGTCATTCTTAGCTGGTGTTCACAGCCGTGTAGGTGGATGAGCTCATCTCGAGAGGTGCAGACTGAGGCTGAGGGGGGACAGGGCTGTGCCTCGGTTAGAGGAAAGCCCAGACAATGCAGGTTTGGTGTGTCAGTCAGCGGCAGCGTTTGCGATTTTCAGAGCAATACCATTTATCCTTAAGGGGCGGGGGGATGGGGAGGGCCACCCAGGAAGAAATCTGAAGGGAAGGTTGTGGCCACGTGTGCGCATCTTGGGACGATGCAGAGGCTGCAGGGTCCAGGGTCCGGGAGGGGAGTCTCCTCAAAAGCTAGAGTTGGAGTGGGGAGAATGTAGTCACACCCATCTGTGAGGGAGAGAGGGAGGCCTAGGAAGTCCCCACCCTACTGGACTCGCTTTCCCATGAACAGAAGGCAATCAGACAGAGGATCTGAGGTGAGAAGGGATGGGCGCTGGGAGGGGAGCCAACCTGGAGAATGGTGCTTGGACAGTTTTGGAATAATCTCCCTGCAAATTAGAGTTAAAAATTCTCAGACTCTTAAGAACATTGATGGTGACTGGGGAGGAGACGGTTTGTTTTCTGGCCTCCTAAGGGTAAGTCATGTATCCGGGGACACACAGAAGAATCAGGCAGTCTGTTTCGGGGGCTTGACCCTTACCGGGGGGAACAGAGCAAGTTTGAAGGGGGAGGAGGGCAGCGGAGGGAAACTAGCCAGGCCCCGTGTCAGGTACCAGTCGGCCGCCCTACTTGTGTGTTGCATTCACATCCATGCCTCCCAGGTGGGTGGTGGCAGGCCCCTTTTGCAGACTGGGAAGCCTTCTCAGAGGGGTAAAGGAATTGGTCTGTTTTGCGGCTAGTAAATGCTGTAGCAAGATTCAAGCAGGGCCTTGTCAGATTTCAAGAGCATGTTTTCTCTACTAATTCCGGTACCTCCCTGTTGTACGTGGATTGGTGAAGTGGGTCAGTTTTGGAGCCTTTCAGAAAAAGTGCAACTTATGTGCCTCAGGACTGTTTCACAAATCTCAGTGTTCTTTGATGGTTCGGCACCGCAGTGCTTTTCGCCCCACAGAGGTAAGGTCTTACTCCTTTGACAATGACGTTGTTGCAAATGACGTACAGGTGCAAAACCACACTTAGCAGCTTCTGAAGGGAAACTCTCTAGTTCTCCCTTGATAAACTTTCTTCCGCGGGATGTTAATGTGCTGCAGCGTAGGCCTGAGCTTTCCGTATGGAGTGAGGGTTTCATATATAAAGTTAGCATAAAACGGTCAGATGAAGAAAATCGACGTTGACAATTTATTTTTGGGTTTCACTAGACAAGATATACTATCAGTTCATGGCCCTTATAGCGAATGAAATTGAGTAGAGAACATTGCATTTCTTCCTTTCTATTTAGAGTTCTCTTACAGCATAAGGCTGCCTGCTTTGGAACATCAGCTCCACCACCAGGGCGCTGTCTTTGTGTTGGTGTGATTGCATTTACACAGTGCATGTAATCTGGGCTTCCTCAGCCCCAAACACTCCAGTGCAGAATTACGGGCTGTAGCCATCTCTTAGTCACCAAATACTTCTAAAATTATATGATGCTAGAAAAGAAAAAAGAGAGAGAGAGAGATTGCCCTTATCAAAATTCCTTTCAATTCTAACTGCAAACTGTTGTTGAGCAGCTCTGGTTTCCTTTGGATATGAATATATACATTTCTTTGCATGTAACCTGGATTTTGGACTAGAACACCAAGCTCTTGCTGTCCACAAGCCACAAAAATAGTAACCATATTGCATACGTGTGAAATATTTTATTCTTTATTTCTGAGAAAGAATCCTTGAATTTGGGACTTCAGCTGTGATTTTTGCTTTTTGCTTCTCCCACCCCTCTTGTAATCTCTCACTCCTTCACATGTGGCCCCCAAGAGGTCGTGGTCTCAAAGGAGCAGGCAAACACCCAGTTGGTCTCCATGCAGTGCTGATGTAGAGGGAGCCCAGTCAAGACCTAAAGGACATTATCAGAGAGGACTTCCTGGAAGAAATGGGCTATACATTCAGTTGTGAGGACAGAGTAAGTGTCAGCCAGGAGAAGGCATCAAGAGGATGGCTCACGTGGCAGGAGCAGCCCGGGCAGAGGCCTGGAGGCTTGTGGGGTGGAAACTCGGAGAGTGTGAATTGTGTGGTCCAGGGTGGAGGGTGCCCTGCTGGGGAGGACACTGGAGATGGCCTTGGGTGGAGGGTTTTGGATGAGTTTGGTTTTACTAGAACTGACACAGGAGGCAGTGAAGGGTGTCAGCAGGAAGTGACCCTCAGAAAAGGTACTTCTGGTTTTGCTTCTGATATTCTACAGAAAGAAGGGTAGGGATGGGCGAGAGCATGTATGTCTGTCCCTTTGAGTCCCACCCCGTCATTCATTTATTCATAACACGAGCACTTCTGAGTGGCCAGGGGAGAGAGAGTGGACCCACATTAGTAAGCAAAATGTATTTGCTTCTTGGGAGCTTAGCAGTGTCAGAAGTTGACTTAGCCTAGAATGTTCTAGGTACAGAGGAACAAAGTGTGGAGGTTGGGGGGAGGGAAGACTTCCTTGAGAAACAGTCAAAATGAGCCTGGAGGCAAGTGGGAAGTAGGAGCAGGTCAGGGGGCCCCTGAGGTCACTGGGGACCTGGGAACTGTGGTGAGGCTGGGCGAGAAGGTTCGGGGGTGGGGCTAGAACTCAAACAGGAAGCCTCTGAAGGGTTTGAAGTGGGGGTGATATAATCAAATTTGTGCTTTGGGAAGGCTGCCCTTGCTCTGAGTGTGTGTGTGTGTGTGTGTGTGTGTGTGTGTGTGTAGCGGGGAAGAGCGGGAGGGTGCCACCAACTGGGGGGGTCATTAGAAAACCATTCACAGGCTGGGAGGTGACCCGTGGGAGAGGGGCGTCGGGGCTGCTTGGGGACGGCAGGGGCAGTGTGGATGACGGATTTTCTTATGGGGAGGGCTTGTTAGCGGGGCCTCCCTTGCGGCGCCTTTTGGCTGGAAGAAAACAGATGGAGGCCGCCAGGTGGACTTTCCTCTTCTCTCCTTCCCTGCCTTGTGTGATGATCTTAGCTCAGCCAACATTTGGAACAGAAGAGCTAAGTTCCAGGGTAGCCCAGGACTTTGTTGAGCTCGTTCGCGTGAGATCTGATAGGATTTAGGTTTGTGTTCAGATCTGCATATACACTCTGGTAGAAATATCCGTCTTTTGGATTTCCATAGGGGTTTTATTCTTGATAAAAATTGCGTTCTTGGTGAGAGGAAATTTAATACAGCTGTTATCTTTCTCAAAAAAAATCATATCTTTTAAAAACATTAATATTCAAAAAATAGGAATATTTAAAAATGATAAAGTAAGGCTTTGGTGTAGTTTCTTTGGTTTCCTAGTTAATGTGGACTTAGAGCCTTTGCATTACTTAATAGCACATCCTTGTCAGTATTTAAAGAGCTGTTAGGGAGTGCCCCAGGCCCCACCTCTCAAAGCATCATTAAAGTTTGCTCTGAAATAGTGAGGTCATAAAGGTCTTGTTTGCAGAAAACAAACAGTTGGTTTATAATATGCAGCATAGCTCCCTTTATAAAATAATAATAGGATCAACATTAAGAATGTGGAAGATAAGTGATTTTTTTGAAATCTGAAACATAAACTTTTTTGTGCTAATGTTGCAACTGGAAATTTTGAAATGAAAAATCCTACTGTAATATAATCCCCGGAATACATATGGGCCTTTCACGATTCAAAAGTAACTGTGCAGTGGTTTTTGAAGTCAGGAGCATTCCAGCTCAGATACTGACATTGATGGTTGCTGGTTTTCAATGGAAGAGCCTAAATTTGCCTTCTTAGCCGTTTTTGTTGTTGTTGTTGTTGTTGTTGTTTGCAGTAAGAGGGTTGAGTAATACTTTGCCAGCATGATTTTGGGGAAATTTAGGGTTATATGTCTTGTACCAGTAGTGAGATATTTCCATGCATTTTATTTTCCGGACATCACCAGGGCACATGTAGGGTTTGTGCTTGCAGGAAGGGATGCTGCAGTACTCCCTGATACATCACCGTTATGTCCTGGAGCTGCTCCGGTCAGTGAATGATTTTCTGTGGATTGGAGGTAAGGTGGTCTGATGCAGATGATCAGATGTGTAGTTAAAGTGCTATTACTTGAAATAAGAGAAACCAAGAAACATGGCTCTAACAATACAGGATGAGGGAGGAGAACTGGCTGAGCTACTTGCAGTCGGGCGTCTTCTCAGGTGACTCCCTCCCCGTGATTCCTGCCAATATCCTCCCCAGCCCTGCACGGTAATGCTGCCAAAGCAAGCATGCACTTTGCTCAGAAACGCAGTGAATTTCCTTGTGCCTCCATTGGTTGGCTTTTTTTTTTAAAGCACATCTTGCCCTTTGTTTAATGTCATCCCTGCTAGTCACCTCTTACACTCATTCTTCTGGACCTCGTCCATACATAGCTGCTGAATGGATGAACAGAATGTAGTATCTCCATGTATTGGAACATTATTCAGACGTAAGAGTGAATAAAAAAGAAAAAAAATAAAGGGGAAGATGAAAAAGTCCACCTGTTCTGGGAAGTCCACCCTGACTGCTCAACCCGAACTTCTCCCTTTGAATCCCCACCCCTTATGCTCCAATCTACTCTTTTTGATAGTACTTACCACCTTCTAATAAACTTTAACGTTTTCAAAAAAAAAAAAACAAAAAAACAGAGCGAGATGCTGATACCACTTCAACATATACGAGCCTTGATAACAGCATGTTAAGTGAAAGGAACCAGACACAAACGGCCACATATTGTTGATTTCAGTGATCTGAAATGCCCAGAATAGGCACATGCAGAGGCAGAGAGCAGGTGATGGTTGCAAGGGGCTGGGTGGAGGGGGGATGGGGTGTGACTACTAGTGGACAGGGGGTTTCTTTTGGGATGATGGAGTGTTCTGGAGATAGATGTTGGTGAGGGCTGCACAACCGTGAGTGTGCAGAAGACTGCTGAGCGCTGTCTCTGGGAGTGCCTGTTGTTGGGGCTGCTTTATTTTGGCCTCATCCTGCAATGTGAAGAGACATATTCTGCTGTGGCCTTTCTACTCCTGAGAGTGGTGAGGCTCAGACACTCTGCAGAGTCATGTTTCATTTTTCCCCTTTGCTAAGTGTAGGCAAAAAAGGTTTAAGCCCGAGAAATTACTCCATCTGCAGAAATGTCTTTCAGTTTTGCATGGTGTAAAAACCTTGAGAGCTTTTAAATCGTTGAGGACAGTCTGTGGGGGGAAAGAGCCCGTGAAGCCTGGGTGCGACCTGGAAGAGCCGCGCTTCCCTCCCAGACACGGGTGGGGACTTTACCCCCGTTCAGGCAGTGAAGGGCCCAGACCCGTGAGCGGAGTTGACACTCATGAATATTTACGTGTATCCACTGCTTCATCTTGGATATTAATTTCAAGCTGAGTCAGTTTGTGGCGGCAGCCTCATCCTGCATCAGGAATTTATAGTATCTGCTCTTTGAGGTGAAGACCTGACAGACTTGAATATTTAACAGTCTCTCTTGATTTGATATCTCAGATTCCTTTGTCAAAAGCAAAACAGCAGAAATACAGACGTCCTTTAATGCCGATGTGACCTGGAACGGGTTTAGTCTCAGTGCCTCAGTGGCCTTGTCTGCGGGTGGAGAACATGATAACAATGCTTCCCTCAGAGGGGCTGGGGAGGGGGGAGTGAGAAGCACAAATGTAGGACTTACACGTGATGCTCATGAATGACCGAATTTAGTGCTCTCAGCCTGGTGAGGCCTCAGGGACAGAGATGTCAGAACAGAGCAGTCCTAGCCGGAACTCGATCCGTGTTGGCAGCTGTTATGATCACTATCACCACTGTGGGTTTTCAGGTAGTTTTCAGACTTGGTAATATGAATTCTTGAGTAATGTTAAAAGACTAGACATCTCAGATCCAGTTTACATAGTTCTCAAGATTTCCTCTGAGAAATGGTTTTTTTTTTCCCCATCTTAAATCTGAGTTGTGTTTCTAAAAAAATTCTGTATTCCTCCATTATTTTGCTTTAATTCTCCATTTCTTAAAAAAAATTTTTAAATGAAATCAGTGGGGACTGAACTGAGGGCCTCATGCATGCTAAGCACATACTCTCCCAAATGAGGTATAATCTCCCCCCTGTTTTTTTTAAACTTTACTTTCTTAATATTCAGAGTTTAGAGGCCTCTAATTCTTTTTCTGGAGACTTATCCGTGAATCTGTAAATCTATAATTAATGGACAAAACTTGGTGTATTAAAAAAAATCAATAGATTATTCTGCAATCCATCCAAAAGGAAATGCTCATTGACTTAAAATATTTCTCCTTTATGGTGATTTCTACTTTTTGGTCTAGCTTAATTTATTAACAGCCATCCTCATCATCATAATGACCAAACTCGCTGTGAGTGGACACCTGCCTAAGGCTAAAATGCTTTCCTCATGTTTTATTTCATAGCAGGTGTTTGAGCGTAAGTATCATTGTCTCCTTTTTTGCAGCTGAGGATTTTCAGATGGAGCAGCTTGTCCCAAATCACATGCAGCTGGTGGTGGCTACCTCTGTTCTGGAACCCTGGCTGCACAGGATGCATTTTTAATTGCTCCTCTAATCAGCCTCCCATTGAGTGCATTCCCGAACACCTCTAAGTCCATAAATGGCCGATTTTAGTGATCTCAGCCTGATGAGGCCTTGAAAGGAGAGACACCAGTGAGAATGTGAGACAGAGTGGCATAAATTAAAATTGCACATTTTCAGAAATGATTTATTCTCAGGTAATGACTTAAAAATTTAGTATTTTTTTATTTTAGTGCCCTGTAAGCATAAAAACAAAACATTTAAAATAATTATTGTGCAAAAGAGTAGTGGGCTTTGAAAGTCCAACCATTGCTTATGATGTTACATGTTTTTCTCTAGTGGCCCTTATTGACAGATATACTTACAAAGACTGAATTGGTTTTATGTAGTCTTAGTATTGAAGAAAAGATTGTCAGTGAATATTGTAACTAAAATCTTTACTCTTTTCTTTCCTGATGATGAATATGTAATTTGTTTTCATGACTTAAGTACATTTCCTCATTTGTGAAATTTGAGTAATATTGTTTAAGTTGTCTGACTGTGAGAGTTAGACGCCTTGTATACAAAGCACCCAAGGTGTGCTTAATAAAAATATGCTGTCACAACGCCAGATAGTTTAGAATGATCAACTCTGAATACTAAAGAATGTGGCTTATTTCTGATGCATATTCAAAATGTTTATATATGATATATATGAATATGGTTTAAGGTAACAAGTATTCTTTTTATTTTTGTGTGCAGTATGAAGTTTTAATGAAATCTGTATCATTCTAATGAGACAGGGACTAGTTAAATTGCCTTAAGCAGACGACCTTGAAGATTATTTACTCAGAATATGTATTGTTACATCTCAGAATTCATGTTGCCGTGTAACCACCCCCTCAGACATTTAAATTCGTCTGATTCTGAACAGATCCATTAAATTTAGAAAAATCCACATTGATCATTTTCAGGGAGTAAGCTTCTCAATTTTGTGATTAAAGAAAATTTTGATTTTTTTTCCTGCACTCTTAACAGGTTTAAAATATCAAAACATTGATTTGACGTGTCACTTTTTAATAGAGAGAATAAAGCTCATGCTGTTTTACTATGTAAATAAATGTTTTTGTATTTCAACAAACTTATATGATTTCTGGCTCTTTGAGAAGTATTTTGCAAGATACTTAGATTATCTGCTTTTGGATAAATACAGACGTGACTTTTATGAATATAGGCCTAGTACAGATCTGTTGGTTTTTGCTACAGTGCAAGACATGAGGCCTAGGGGAACTTTGCTCCGGATTGACAGGAGGACAGATCCCAGGTCTCAGTCTCCCCTCCTGTAAAATGAAGTGGCTGGACTGGATTCTTTCCTCTTCTAAGATGAGTTTCCATGAGCCTGTGTCTTTTGTTTATATTCAGGAGTATTAGCAATATCAGATTAAATACTGACTACCCCTCCCTTCCCCTGAAGCAAAGTGCAGTATGTGGTACACAAGCTTTTAGTTACCTGACTCTCGTTTCTCATCCTACAGGCAATTTTTGTGTTGCATGTTTCCCGGCAACCTGGAAGGTCTTTTTAGCCATAGGTGGCACTGTTGCACATTCTTACAGTCTTAATTTTCCTGTTTTTAAAAGAAGGCTTAAACAACGTGATTTTATTTTGATTACTTTGCTTAATGCTTCAGAATACCACAATGTCCATTGTGTCTGTCTGCCTGGAAAAATTATTCTGCTTATATCTTAGTTTTATTCTGTCATCTCGCTGTGAACTTTTCAGACTTGCTGTGCAAACAATGGCAAAATCGGACTTTTCTTCCAGTGTTAGAAACCAGTGACCGTGAATTTTATAAAACAGCTCTAAGCGGCCGCTGGAACACCTTAAAGGTGAAAAGTGTATTGAGTTCCCTGAGTATTGACCCCGCTGCTGTGTGCTTTTTGGTGGGAGATGATTTGGTACATATAAGAAGGGGTGTAGTGTTTTGACTTGGGTTTGTCTGCACGTGCTGCCACTGAGCCACTTGAGCCTGAGTCAGTTCATTCTGAGTCTTCCCCTCGTCTGTGAGATGGGGACCCTCGTATCTGCTTTGTAGAATTCTGAGAATTAGAAGTTATGTAAAATGTTTACCACAGTGGGTATGTCAAGAGGGCTCTTAAACTTTTGCTGCTGTTTTGTGTGAAGCCATCATTTGACTGTCTTTGGCAACTACTAAGAAGCACGAAAATAAGAAAAGCTGGTTTTATGATGAAAGATATTTGAGGAGGTTCCATAGATCCTATACCCATAATTTAGCATCAGCAGAGTCAGAACTGTTACACAGTGGCCCTGAAACAATGTTAAGCCACAGAATTTTTTGTTACTTCATATATGTTGGGGCTTAAGGGGATCCAATACTTATACACATGTTGTCTCCAGCAGCCAACTGAGAGATGACACAAAAGAGTAGGCAGGCGTTAAATGTCTTATTTTTTACTGATGAAGCCACGTTCTCCATGAACTTCAGGGCTGTGGGTAAATGAGTGTCGTGATACTGTGTCCCAGAAGCAGAGACTTACCCTGTCCCAGGTATCTCTGTGCCACAGCGAGCCTTCCCTTGAGAGGATCTGCCCCATCATGCACAGGGATGTCCTGCCATGGAGCTGAGCATCCCGGGTGCTTCCCAAGGGTGGCCAAACCTGGAGGGAAAGGAAGGGTTTCACATGCCCTGCTTGTCTCCCTGGAATCACACCTCACTCTGTTAGTGTGAGGAGGGCTAGCTGTGGGCAAGGTGTCAGGGGTGTGAAGGGGGAAGCACTCTCCATGGCCCAGAGGAGTGGGGAGGAGGCATCCCCTCCCTCAGTTTAAAGACGTGGTGGGATCAACAGAAGGGTGCACCCCAAGAGTTTATAAAAGGAGAAATAAGGATTTTCTTTGGAAATTTGACGTGCCAGGAAACACAGAAGATGATTAGAAGGGAGACTTGTAAACCACTGTAATATTAAGTTGACATTTGTTGAGCACCATAAAAGTGCTACATTCTTTTCTGAGCGTTTTACAGAAGTGTATCCTTCAATCTTCTCAACAAGCGAGTAAGGAAGGTTTGATTTTTATCCCAGCTTTACAGTGTGGAAATTGAGGCACACAGAGGGCATGTTGGCCAAGGTCACAGAGCTAGTAAGTGGCAGAGCTTGTATTTAAACCCTGGCTGTCTGGTTTTGAGGCTCACAGAGACGGGCTTTGGGTGTTTAGATCTATCTGCATGCCTTGATCACTGTACGTCTGTGCATCCGTTAGCCCAGAAAGGACAGGGAAAGGAGAGTCACACAGTTGCTCATAGTCATGTCTCGGCCACTGTCCATGAAGAGTGCACCGTGATTAGCGTTATTTTCCAGGCAGTAGATCTGTTGGTATAACAGAAATTTAGTCCATTGAGTTAATCTAAAAACCCTTCCTGCTCTACTTCTGTCCATGCTTGCCATGTGACTGCCTGCCCGTGATTGGTACATTGAGGAGAAAATGTACTCATGGTTGAACTCTGATATTTCAGTCTGGTTCATAGTTTCACGTCTTCTGTTACATTAATAAGTTAAGTTTCTGGTTTTCTTGCATCAGTGTCTCATGAGTTTGGTTAATGTGAAATCAGTCCATGGGAGCCCAGGGGTGCTGACTGCATAATTTTTGAGCACGTTGTGGCACTTCTACCCTTGCAGACCTGACTGGATGATGTCCGCCTTCAGAACTTTTTTACCCAATATCAGGGTCCTATCGCATCCCCGGATGTGAGGCTGGAAGCTTTCTGAGAAGGCCAGTCAGAGGCCAAGTCCACCAATCAGAAAATGATGAACTACCTCAAAGTGGGTTTAATAGAAGAAAAGGGCTTCCAGGTAATCCGATGGGCTGTTCAAATCCCTTTGGTGAGAAGCTGTCCACTGTCTGTGGTTGAGCTGATTCTTTGCTGTTGAAAAGTCTGGAGTAGATGAAGGGACTTTAAAAAGCAGAAAGGAGCGATTTCAGGTGGTACATCCACACCGGGGAGAAGTGATGGATGACCGCCTGTGTGAGGCATAGACAGAGTCCTACAAACTTCATAAAACAGCTTCAAATGATCTTCCATCTGAGTGCACTTCATATGGGGTCCAGTTCATCACTGGTCGCGCTGAGAGGGCAAATATTAATGATGGCAGAAAGGACACAGAGGCATCAAAAATTCTCAGTCATGTTCCCTGTTTAAAGGATGTGGCACAGTGTAATATATTTGAGCTGGTTTTTCACTGAAAAATTTTTGTGTTTTCTGGGACTCCCCAGTGCCCCAACGTTCCATACAGCTGGGTGTCCCCTCAGAGCAGGTCTGTCAGAGCTTGCCCTGGGCAGACGCGGTGTCACGGGGAGCAGGACGGTCAGCGTCCCCGGCTCCTCCGAGCCCCGTCTCCTCATCCGCAGTGCCGGGTTTCTCATCCATGTCTACTTACTAGTGTTGCTGAGAATCACACGTGATGGTTATCAGGTGTGATTTGTGGTTGTCTCTGTGATTGGCATATAGTCAATATTTCATAGAAACACTTGTTTTTTTATTCCAATTGTGGCTCCTAGATTGCAGTGGTTTTTAGTCTGCATTTTTTTATATCTTTACTCATTTTTAAATATGCACTTATTTTTATTTATTTTTTTGGAGGTACTGGGGACTGAAGCCAGGATATTTTGCATGCTAAGCAGGTGGCCTACAACTGAGTAACACCCACCCTCCTTGTCTGCACTTAAAAATAAATATTGTAATACACAAAAGAGCTCTTAAACACCATCATGGGACATAGTCTCTGTATAGGCATTTGAACACGTATACTATATCAAGAAGAATAAATGTTGTTGGGACAAACCTTTCTGAATCTTTTAATGTGCTTAAAAACGATCATAGCTAGTGATAAACACGAGACTTGGATCCAGTACTTCTTAGGGTCTGTTTTGTCATCATGGGAAATTACATTCTACAGAGAAGGCTAATTGGGTCTCTTTGATAATTGGATGGTTTAGCAGATGATCAAGGCTTTCAAAAGCTGACAGTTTTGTATTTTAAACTAATTACAAATTTATCTTCTAGAAGTTGGAAGTCCTAAGCTTGTGAAGTGCCCAGTAATCCAGGGGGAATATGTTTGTGTCTCTGTGAACGATTGTGTGTGTGATTTCAGGAAGGTAGAAATAAGTTCCATATAGACTTCTGATACCTTTCTCCTCCAGTTCAAGGTGTAGGCATATATTTACACAAATAAATTGATGTTCTTTTGTCATTTGGCATATTGGGAATAAGAGGTTCTCATACTTGTTTCAGAAGGGTTGGGGAGCATGAGCTTAGAAAACGGGAGGAGAAAGAGGCAGGGAGGCACTTCACACTTTGTGCAGGATTTGAGGAACAGTAGCTTTTCTTTTCTCTTTTATTCTAAAGCAAACTGGCACTGAATTGTAACATACTATTACTCAGAATTGCTTTTCTAATCAGATATAAGTGCCTCAGATTTTTCAAGGCAACATGAATGATGAAATGTGTTTTAACATTTATCTTTAAAAGTAGTTTTATTTTTCAAGGAAAAGGCTATAGCCTGTTCTTTCTTCCAGCGGCAAAAGAAATTCTCATTGATCTATGGTACATGATCTATGTGCTTAGTTTCTTTGGGGTTTTTTGGTTTTTTTAAGTGCTTGTTTCATTGTGGTGTGAATGAATGTTTAAAATTTTTGGATTTTCATCTTTAGAACATGCTGATTTATCAGAACTGTTAAAAACTTGATTGTTCTTTGGTCGTTGTTTGGTGGAGCACCCTATTGATTTCTGCTGTGTGTTAAAGAGGGAAATTCTTCCTCTAGCCTGCATATCATTAAGTGAATGGCTTGCCGTGTGCCTTTAAAATTCATTGAATGCATTGAGCATGTTTGTCCAGTGAATTTTGAATTGACTCATAGTATTACTTTGTTTTTTTTTCTGTGGCTTTTGCTCCTCTCCACAAGAATTTGAATTCCCTGTTGCATTCTGTATACGTGTTCTTAACAGGGGAAGATATTTTGAATTTTTTACAGAGGTGGGTTTTCCTATCCCCTCTGAATGCCTTCTGTAATTGATACAACAAAAATCTGTTATTGCAGTGCTAAATATTTTCATAAACTATTTTTTGGCTTAATCAGAAGCAATGAGAAAGAGTGATAATAAAAAATACGAAAACCTTCCTTCCTTTGAAGAATATAAATCAGGTGGTTAGGCTGACGCATGCTTTGTGCCTGACATACTTACTCTCATGTCATTGTGTATCATGATTCGGAGATGGAGATACTTCAGGTTTATAGATTTTTGTTTTAACATTTGTGTTGAATTCTTTCTTCAGGCTGATGTTTACTGTTTGGTTTGTGGAATGTGTAGAAGAAGGGAAACAAATGCTTTTTTTTTGTTTGTTTTCAGGAGGCCTGAGTTGCTGATGAGAAAACAGTTGAGGGTGGGCTGAGGAACAGAGTGACACTCCCTCTCCTCCCGGCTGAAACTGATGAACAATAAAATCAATTAAGTGTATCGATATTTGACCAATTGAAGTTAACGAGCTCAAACTGGCTAGTTATGCCCAATGGAAAGTATTGAATTCACCGGCAGATTTAGGTGCTTTACCAAGTAGAAGCAGCTTAGAGCAATCAGAAAAATCAATCCTATGATGAGCTATAAAAAGTATATAATATCTTTTATTTTTGAAACTTTTCTAAGTTAAGTTGTGTAGAGCTAAAATTAAGTTTCAAGCACCAGGAGTTATGAGTGTGGGTGGTTCTGTGGGATCGTTATTCAGGGATGTGCATAGACCCTTCTAGAGTGGCTGAAGCTGGCAGGAAAAGACCCAAAACCAGGATTTGTCATCCCAGGATATTCTCCATAATGGTTCAATGTGGGAGCCCTTGATTGGGTTAACAAATTGTAGCAGACCCAGGCCGCCTGTCAACTTTAAGAAGAAAAACTATGCTTAGTAACTGCTTTGCAAGCAAGCGCCTGTGCATCCTCACTCCTGTCTCCTTGCCTTAAAAAGCAGAGACAGTGCTTTGCTTGCGTAGTTGAGGTTTTAGATAGCACTCTGCTCATTGCAAAGCAAGGACCCAGGACCTCAGCTATAAAAGCTGGGCTTGTGTGCTGTTAGATAGTCTGTTATCCGCAAAACAAGGAACTGGCAGGTTTGGTGGTCTGTTTTGAAATTCACATATCTAAAGAATGTATTTTGTTCCCCTCACCCCATGACTTCCCTAAAGATACACTAAGACTTTGTACTCATGTTGGATTCTGTAATCTCTGTCTCATCCACTTTTCCCAAGTTTCTGCTTACTATCACACAACTGTTAATGACTATTTCCTTTGATTATACACAATAAATATGGGAGCATTTGATAGGCTCGTGGAGTTGGCTCCCTACTCCCTATCGATTGCTGGACTTTTTCCAGTCTTGAATAATCATTCCGTGTCTGTAAGATTTCTGCCAGCCAGAACCCACAGTTCCAGGTGAGAAAGATGCAGGTTTATCTCTCCTACCCGAGGGAGAGAGAGTAGAGAATTGAGATCTGCTTCCTTGTGGTCCCTTCCTGCCGCAGGGCAACTCCAGTTCACCTGCAGCCTTCTGGCCTCTGCTCACAGGGCCTCTGTCCCAGGACTGACTGCAGCCTTTTCTTCCCCGGTCAACATTTCCTGTGCCTTTCAGTACTTGGTCTCTTGTCTGCAATTGAAACCTGGCAGATGTGATGGTGGTCTGCGTGCTGGTGGGCAGTCACTTGGGGCTCCCAGTAACCATGCTGATTCTCCTGAGTCTCTCATTCGGGGTTACAGAAATGTCGAGCACCGTAGGAAGCCCATTCATGTGAGGTCAACACAGCATTGCGTCGCTTTCATTTTATATTTGAATTTTCAGTGGAGAAATTATTTGTAGCTAACTGTTCCAGATTTTCGGCCTCCTGCTTTCCTCACCACCATTTCCTTGTTGGCTCTGGTGCTTGTTTTAAGAACCAGGTTTCTTCTCTGGTCATTTTTAGCAGCTGGGCTTGCCGAATCCTTGATCTTCATTTGAAGCAGAATGCTTCCTCGTGATGTCAGACTGATTTTCCTATTTCTGAATATTTCGTGTAAACTCAGCAAGTGTTTCAAGTGAAATGCTCTTGTCCAATTTCTGTTTACCCACATTTGAAGATCTCCTGCTTTCATGCTGAGGGCAGTTTCTTCTTCCTGTAATAAAATTAGCAATTTGCGTTTACTATGGGAAGGTACTGGCCCTAGGTGCTTTTGTTCTTAACAGTTTTAATACAATTCACTCATTAAAATGTACAGCGGTTTTTACTCTATGCCCAGAATTGTGCATTCCAGTCAATCTTAGAACATTTTCATCCCCCAACAGGAAGCCCCGTATACATAAGCAGTTATTCACATCTTCCCCATCCTCCCCCAGCCCCAAGGAGCCACTGTTCTCTCTATGAGGATTTGCCTGTGCTGGACATTTTCATGTAAATCGAGTCATTTCAAGTAAATGAAACCGTCTATTATGACTGACTTCTTTCACACTGAGTAATGTTTTCAATGTTTGTCAAACTTGTGGCCTGGGTCAGTACTCTATGCTTTGCAATTGCTGAATAATATTCCACTGTATGACTGGGCCCCACTGTTTACCCATTCATCAGGTGATAGGCATTTTGTTTGTTTCTGCTTTTTGTCTGTGATGAATAATGGCGCCGTGAACATTCCTGTAGGAGTTTTTATGTGGACACTTGTTTTCAGTTCTCTTACGTGTATGCCCAGAGAGCAGAAAGGCTGGGTCATTCATAAACCAAATGTTTAACTCTCTGAGGACCTTCCAGGCTGTTTTCCAAAGTGGCCTCGCTGTGTTAAGTCCTCACCAGCAAGGGCTGGGATCTTCGCTTCCTCTGTGGCCTCATTACTGTTTGTTATTCTCTTTTTGAGTATATACTACTGTAGTGAGTGTGAAGCAGTTTCTCCTAGTGGTTTTGACTTGATTTCAATTATAGCTAATGATATTGAACATCGTTTCTTTGTGCTTATTGGCCATTTGTATATTTTCCTTGAAAAATACCTTTTCAGATCCATTATTCAATTTTTAATTGAGTTGCCTTTGTATTGTTTAGTTGTAGGAGATTTTTTTTTTTTTTGGAGATACAAATTCCTAATCAGATAAATGATTTGAAAAAATTTTGTCCTGTGTGTTGTTTTATCACTTTCTGGATTGTGTCATTTGAAGCAAAGTTTTCACTTTTGATGAACTCCAATTTATCCCTGTTTTCTTTGTTCCTTGTGCTTTTGGGGTAATATTTAAAATCTGAGGTATTTTATTTAAACTTTTATATATAAAATAACTTAATTTAGGACTGTTCTAGGAGACGGGTGCTGTTGTTGTCCCCAGTCTATGGACAGGAGACTGAGATGCAGAAAATTTCACTGTCATATCAGTGTCACAGCTACCCAGTGCTGTGGGAGTTCAGACCCTCATGTTTGTCCCCAACATCTGTGCTTTTCATCAACATGCTCCACTCCTTCCTGGAATCGTTAATGAAAAAGTGTTTCCGTTTTTGATTTCTTGTTTGTTTTCTCTTTGGGGACCTCATCTCCTCATTTTCCTTGCAGAGGTCAGTGTAGGTTTATTTTAGGTCTCATGTAGGCAGAAGCATTGCTATCAGTTTACTTCTTTATTACTCACTCTCCAGTGATGATTGTTGCTAGTTGACCTAATCAAGTCATGCTTAAGTCTTTCCTGCTCATGACACTAAAAACACAGTCATGACTTACAGAATGCTCAAAGAAGAAAGTACTTGAGTGATTTTATTTTTCTAACAAATCAAACCAATCAAATAAAAACCCCTGTGTTGACACATATATAAGCCCTCCAGAATAGGGTCACTGTCTTCCTTGTGTTTCATTGGTTTGGTCACATTGTCTGGATAGTGCCTTGCTGTCCAGCAGTTTTTTTAGGATACAGTGCTCGTGAACCATTTTAAGGACAGAATTTTGACAACAGACTGTGTTCATTTCACGAGGGAAAAGATCATATAGAAATACTGCTCTGATCTATTTTAAAATTTAGCTTGGAATTTTGAGAAGAGTTCAGGTAACCATAAAAAGATTTTTTCACTAATTTTAGAACTATCTTAGACACATTATGGTTACATAGCAGAGTAACTTATCAACTAGATTTGACAAGAGGATTGTATTATTGATTATTTGTTTTAGTTGAAATATTCTACCTGGGAAAAAGTAATCAGTGCCCATAAATGAACAAATATGTTTGTATTTCTATGCAACATGGGAGCAGACTTCATATGTTTCTGTATAATATATATGACTGTGTTTTAATATGCCTGTCAATGTTTTTATAGTTTTTCAGCAATGTTGTAGCCTTAGAGTTCGTCTAAGAAAATCACCCCTGATTCTAGTGCAGTTTGTACTGCGTATCCTGTCTTATGCATGGGATTCCACTGTCCTCTCAGTGAGGAATTTCCTCTCCTACTGAGGTAGTAGCAGAGTTAAAGGAACTGTGATTTCTAGGACTTTGCTCTCCATGTGTTTGCAGTTGGCTGTCAAACATGATTTTACCTTTCTTGAGTTTTCATTGTTAAATTAGAATTTTGGAAATAAATATTAATATGTTGCATCGGTCTCCTTAGAATCTTGATGTGTTTGTGCTTTCAGATTTCAATTTATGAAAAATGTAAATGCACTCTTGTTTTTAAGTAGTCCTTTTTCACTAGATATTTGTTTACCTCTTTATAATTAAAATATTTTTTTCCCAATGAATGAATCGGTGTGCATGTTTTAAAAGATACCTTACTTTTTATTTTTCTTATTGTAAAAGATATATTCATTTTAGAGAATTTGGAAAATAAGGATAAACACAATAATAACTTAAAAATGGCTTCAAATATCACTTGGAGATACAGTTGTAAGGTTTGAAATTGAGAATTACAAGTCCTCTCATGTTGTTTTTCTTTTACAAGTACGTTTTGGTTACTGAGACCCTCGAATTCCCATATGAATTGTAGTAGCAGCTAGTCAGTTTTTGCAGAGGAGCCTGCTGGGATTGTAATCGAAACCACGTTGTATGTATGGATCGCTCTGGGGAGCACTGCCACTCCAAGAACACTGTCTTCTGATCCAGGAATGTGCATGGTGTGTCTGTCCAGGTATTTAGGACTTCTTTAATTTTTTTCAGCAATGCATTTTGTTTATAGAGTATTATTTTACTTTTTTTCTTTGCCTTTATACTGAGTAAAAGTGTGCAAGTTACCAGGATCAGAAGTGTATTTGAGCCCTGCCAATTGCTGCCACCATGTAGGCTGCGCTCTTTCTTTGCCCTGTGAAAAATCTTGCACAAAATAGGACCTCATTAACCCTCTCTTGAATGAATGATTATATGATTGTTGGATGATGCTTGAGAGTCCTTCTGATGATGTCTTTTTCCCAGCCTTTCCCCTCCTCTTAACTATGCCCTTTGTCTTCCTTTCATCTAGTCTGGTTTTCAGCCTGCCTGTGGCATTGATTTTCCCTCTCTGTACACTCTTCCTTTCACTGGTACATGATAATGTTACATGTGGGCTGTGGAAACTTGCTAGATGTCAAGAAAGCGCAAATCCATGGCATGGTAGTATTTTCAAACTGTGGTATTCTTTTATCAATTGAAATTAAATCAGGCTGAGCCCCTGAGCCCTCCCGTGAGCTCTTTTCTCCTTCCTACAGGTGATACTGCTCTGGTTGCTGCCTGTGCCCTACCCCCAGCCTTGGTTTTGGAGTTGAGTAAGTCACCATCACTGGAGCCCTCTCTTTAAAAGATGAAAACATTTGCTCCTTCTCCCTGGTTGGGGACTTGGATGAGATGAGGTACCAGATAAAGATTGCAACCCCTCTTATTCTGACCCCTTCTCTTTCCGTTGTACTCTTTTTGAAATAGTACAGTTCAACTGTATAAAGATTGATTGTGAGCTAATGAGATAGACAAGACAACCGAAAATTTATTAAATATCCTTTCATGCCAGAAACAAATGTGTTATACACACAAAAAGCACATAAAGCACGGTAGTTCTGTGGTTACAAACATGGGTCTGAGATCGAGTCCTGCTCTGGAGTGACCAGTCCTGTGAGATGGAGAACTGGTAGGTCGGCTTAGCCTCTCCCATACTTGTTTCCTGTCCTGCAGAGACGGGTCTCGCTAGGCGTCCCTCCCCCTTAGAGGTGCTGTGGGATGTAAATGACGCACGTGGGCAGCCCGAGCACAGCTGTTCATTCCTCGTAAGTGCAGGATAGAATGGATTTGCGGAGACAGCTTTATGACCACCCCGTGTAGACTCTCAGTGTGCCAAAGGGATGTCTTCTGGTTTGGATGTGGGATTCTCACTTCTCTAAATACCCAAAAATTGTGTTATTGGGCCTTGCTGATTTGAATCTATTCTTTAGAAAGTACATATTGTAGATATATTTTTCAAGCATGCATGCTTTTTTTCTTTTATTATTTATAGTTCTACCCTCTCATCTCTTGTTGTGGCTTTTCATGGAATCCAGGGAAACAGCCCTAAGCCACCTGCTTCTTCACACATCTCCGTGGCGGTTTTCTTCCCTGACTAGAAGAGGGTTCTGCATAGGAAATTTTCTTTGTTGCCCTTTTCTTGGAGTCTCTCTGTCTGTCTGCCCACCTCTCACGTGTCCATCTGTCCAGTTCTCTACCCACTCATTCTTCTGACTTGTTCCAAAAAGCATTTCAGGCAGCTTACAGAAGAACAGATACCAAAAAACAGGTGAGAAAATGGGGCCAAGTTCAGACAGTGAGGCTAGGAGGCGAGCTTGTGTGAGGGTTGCAGGCGTGAGAAATATAAGACTTATAAGATTGCTGTGACTTATAAGATCGACAGCAACAGTGTGCCTGAGGCTCCCAGCAGACACAGGGAAACAGGGTTTGTGGGAGATTCTCACTGGATGTGAAATAAATAAGTGGATGAGGAGAAGCCCAGCCTTTCCAGCTACTAAGGCTTAGGAGAATATTTTGAGTGTCTTCCAAAATCACAGTATTTCATCTTTTCCTTTGTCAGAGTTCTATGTATAGTTGGTTACATTCTATACCTGGAAATTTCTCCAAAACTGCTTCCCACGTGAGTCTCATGGCTCGGAATGGGGTGGTTCTGCTCATTGATGGGTGTTGGCCAGAAACAGAAAATGACATCATCCAAGAAGCCTGGGATTTGTCAGTTATGTTTTGTCAGTTCTGTTGACTTCAGAAAATGCTTTCACAGTTCCTCTCCATCTGAGGAGGCAGCGTGCTCTCTTTGCAGCATCAGGAGCTCAGGGCCACGGGATGGTGGGGGCTGACTTCACTGCCGTCAAGACAGCTGAGGTAGTCACTGCAGGCGTGGTGCTTTCACGTAGTGCATTTCATGTTCTTTAATAGGTTTCAACAGGGAGTTAATTGAGTTAATTAACATTTAATAAATATGATGCTTTGTTGTAAAGACAGTTATAGGCAGAATATAAGCTGTGAAGACTTTAAAAACGGTTTCATTACTTAAATTTCAGCAGGGAAGATTTAGTTTATCTTATTTATGCCTCTCTTTTACAGTAACAAAGAAACAAGACAGAAAAAGTAGAGGATGATTTCTGTTCTTCCTCTCGGCTTGCAGGTGCCCTCACCTCCAGTGGCATCCATCCAGACACCAGCACTGACACTGGCCGTGCTCAGATCTGCCTCAGCCCTGAAGACACAACTGACAAATAGAAGGGGGCCATGCCCTGTTACAGCAGGTGCTCTCACTTTGTGGGTCCTTATGTAACTGCGCATTGTTATTCAGGATCGCACATTCTACATTGTTTGAAGCTGCTGCGGTGTCTCCTAGTTATTTGTTTCTGTAAGTACTCATGTATTTTCTCCAATGCATGGTACTAGACATCTAAAAATGCTTTTTTCAGATGAAAAGTAATGTGTATTTAATATAATACGTCTGAAAAAAGGGGCAAAAGAGGGTATCCTTGTCCCACTACTCAGAGACAGTAATTAACACTTTAACATCTATTTTCTGTCCTTTTCGTCAGTGTGTATCACCTCTGTCATAAAAAGCAGCGATCACTCTGTGCCTGTTTACTGTGTGGAGACCTCCATTTTCCATTCGGCTTATTACATGTTTTTCTGCAATATTCTATCTCCGCTGGCATGATTTTTAATGACCAGTATAGCATTATGTCTTGTGGAGGCATCGTCCATTTTACTTCGGACTTAAATAAACTTTTAAATTCAAGTATACTTAACTGAAATACTGAAAAGAGAACTGTGGTGGTACCGAAAGGCCCCTAAATCCCTTCCCCTTATTTCCTGAGTGTAAAAGCTGTTGACAATGTGGTGTATATATTTCATGACCTTTATGCCTATGACATATATATATACCCATAAATACATACATACCTACATACATACACTTATATGAGAAATCTATGTATATGTGTGTGTATATATGCTTTATTGAAAAATAAGACCGTACTATATGTGTTCTGCAGCTCGCTTTATTCACTCACGGGTATATCATAGACGTCCTCCCACTCCAGACTCACCCGGTCCTTTCAGATAGAGAGGAGGGGTCTCCTGATGTGCAGGTGTGGTCTCTTGTGGAAGGACACCTTTGGTGGGAGAGTGATGTGGACAAGGCCCTGGACAATGCCGAATCGCCGGCCCCTTCAGAGCCCACGTCTCGCCGTGATTTACCGCATCATTTTCTTGATGTTGGACCCTTAAGTTTTCTCCATTTTCCACTTTCAGAAAGGATGTTTGACTGGCATCCCTCTTGTACAAACATACCTGTGATCTTGTATGAGTATTCCTTTAGTTAAGGCTTCTGGAAATTTAGTCCCTGGATGTGACATTTACATTCATCACAGGCTCCTTTCAAGTGACTCTAGAAATTGCTCCTCCAGTGGGGAATGAAAAGCTGTAGAATAACTTATGTAACCAATTCTCTATCACAGGATATGATTTCACTTCAGCTTTTCATCCCACCATTGTAAACAGTGCTGTGTAAATGCTCTGATGAGTACATCTTTTGAACTGATTTTTTTCTAAATGAAATGATTCCTAGAAGTTGAGTTGAGTCTGTGTGTACACACGTTTTTCAGAGTTTACATATCCATTGACATGTCGTCCTCCAAAATGTCACTCACAGTTTGTTCTCTCACAGATGGACACTAGCTAGATTATCGTTTATAAATTTTTGCCAATATGATGAACAAAATTGCTTTTTCATTGTTTTAGTTTGTATTTGATGACCAGTGAGGTATTGAGCATTTTTCACTCATTAGCCATCTGACTTTTTAAAAGTGAATGATCCCTTTTGTCCTTTGCACACATTTAAGTGAGGGAGCTTCTTGTTGCTTTGTGACAGCTCTTTGTATGTTATGAACATTAACCCCTTGTCTTCATCAACATGTATCACAGAGCTTTTTCTTGTCATTTCTTGCCTTTCATTTTGTTCAGTAGTTTTTTTTGTTTTCTTTGTGGCCCAAAATATTTTTAAGATTGTAAATGTCTTCCTTTTGGGTTTTATCTTTGGTATTATTCTTAGAAACACTTTCTTATAATGATATAAATCTCTTCTGTAAGTTTTTTTAATCTCTAAGATGGAGATGATAATAGTACTTGTTATAGTGAGGAGAAGTTGAATTAATATGAGCAAAGAGTTGCATTTGTTGTTATTAGTATTTTAATATTTACATCACTATCTGTAATTTTTCTTGTGGTCATTAGCACAGGAATAGAATTTGTTCTTTCCAGGTGATTCTCTGATTATCCCAGGAAAATTATTGAATTCATACTTTGCTCTTTGATTTGAAATCCCAACTGTACAATATACTTATGTACACTAGAGTCTCTTTTTGAGCTCATGGTTTATTTCTGTCAATTTTACTTTCTTACTCCAGCGCTATATCTTACATATTGTAAAAATTTATTTAATAACTGAAAGTGTGATTTTTTTTGATTCTTTTCTTCCATCACAAATTTTCTTGGCTAGTATGAATTTATTATTCCTGAAGAATTCTAAAATACTTTGTTCAAGTTAAAAAACACAGATAAGGGTTTTCATGGGATTTTTTAGTAAGTTTTGAATTATCTTTAGGAGAACGTACATCTTTACAAAACTGCTTTCCTCCATGCAATATGTTGATGTCTCTACATTCACACCTCTTACTTTACTCCTCAGTAGAGTCCAGTAGTTTTCTCCATGTAGAACATGGGCTTTAATTTTGAGTTTATTCCAGATTATTGTTGATGTCTTTGTTAATTCTGTAAGTGAGAATTTTTTGCTATTATATTTTGTAACTGTTAAACCTGACACCTAGGAAGGCAGAATCGGTTTGTAAATACTCACTTTGTAAATTGTCATTTAAAATTGTAAGTATTAAGTACTTGTTCCAGAATCCTTTCTTTTCTGTTTTTAAAAATTTGTTTCCAAGATTATCAAAATGGTCATAGCTAAGTAGTATATTTGGGGAGACAGATGGAGAGAGGTAGTGTGGCTTATGTACAAACTCTGAGCAGTTTCATGGCTGCCTTTAGGCTGGAGAAGCCGCAGAAGAGCCCAGGTTAGACCAGGGATGGCTTTGTATGCACTGGAAAGCCAGCTTTCCTGCCTTTGTGGAGAAGCCTGTTGGGCGTGACAGGTAGATGATCAAGGTCCGATGGAGGCCATTGGCTGCACAGAGCGCTGTGACTGTGAGAACTGGCGACCATTAACATGGGAAATGCTTGGGGCCAGGAACACTGCAGGGGAGCTAGGCAGCCTGTGTGTTAAGGATTTTCCAGTCCTGGGAGTGGGAAGAGCAGACTCTGCATTCAGATCTGAGTTTGAATTCATCCTCTCTTGTTTACTGGTCCTCTGACTTTTGTCAAGTTATATATCCGCTTTGAACTCCTGTTTTCTTGTCTCTCAAAACAGGAGAATTACGGCCTGCTGCTAGAGTGTTTGATCAGCGTAAATGATTTGTGTCTATGAGATGCCACGTACAATCACAAGCTCAGTAAGAAATGGGCTGTCACCTTTCTTCTGCAACTCAGTGCTTGACAAGACTTGGGGGAAAGCCAGTCCATAATTTGTGTATGATGTAATTAGGAAAAAATTAATGTCTTGCCTTTCCCTAGCAGTATTCGTACTCCTTTGCTACATTTACTTCTTTCCTCCTTTCCTTTCCCCTTTCCCCTCTTTCACCATAAGAGCCTGAGACTCTCTCAGAACACTAGATTCAAATTACTTTAAAGGTTGTCTCATCCTCATGAAATGACTGTAAGATAAAAAAATCTGTAAATATCCCAGAATTCATTGTATTTCATTTACACACACACGCACACACACACGCACACACACACACACAATCAGGCTACCTCCCACTTGCTGAGGGAGAAGGAACACTTTTTCTGTGTTTCCATTCACTGAGCGTGAGAACAAAGTCTCTTATGCAGAATTTCTCCCGGCTTCTTGCATGGTGTTTTTAATTGGATTTCTGCTTTGTTGCCATAGAAATATTCTCCTAATAGAAGAGAGGAAGTGAAGATATAGACATTCTGCTGAGATATTGGTTTAATCATATTTGAGTTGGAAAGTACTTAAGATCATAGAGCCATAAATTTTTATGGTTGAGAATCCATGATGTTGTAACTTGGACAAGAACCTGGGTCTTCTGCCATCGTGTCCATGCGGGCGAAGAGGCAACTGGGCAGGGGATGGCAGGGGTCCTTCTTGCTTGAGTTCCAGGGTCTTGCTAGTTTTCATTGCTCAGCTGTCTTTAGTTTATGTCCATGTGGCCTCTCATGGGAAGGCCACTATGTCCTGTTAGACTGAGTTTCTAATCAGCAAAAAGCTCTGGATCCACTCATATTTCCCAGAGTTTTTCTGCTGACCTGCTGACACTTTATATAAATGAGGCCTAAGAAACTACTGAATACAAAATCCTTATTGATATCACTTGCCCTCGAGTTCCAAAGGAATGGGGTGCTGTCTCAGGCTGTCTAAGGCTAGATCTGAACAAAGATATGGTGATAGGCTGTGCTGCTGGACCCTCCACAGTCAAACGGGATTTCCACCTGGTTTTTAGAATCAGGCAGATGAGTTCAAATCTTGCGTTTACCAGTTATTAGCTTTGTGACCTTGGGGAAGAAACTGTACTTCTTTGTGTCCAATTTTCTTTGTCTGTAAGTAAGTTCAGTAAATATTTTAAGGTTTTTTTTTATAGAATTGAATGAGCTAATTCCCTCATTTATACCTAAAGTACTGATCACGTGGTTCTATGTTGGTGCTTTGGTAGTTGATTACTAAGGAACTCGGCAGTGAGAATGTGGGTGGTGGACCCCTGGATCATAGAGTTTATATTCCAGGATATGATTGTAAAAGACTGGATGTGCAGTGGAATTTTAGTAAATATCCATACATTTCCTAATCCACATTAATTGTTTATATATCTTTACACTAATATATGAACAATTTTTTATTGCAATTTAAATATCTTTTTAGTATTTAAAATATGCAGCTATAACAAAAATACATGAAATAAACAGATTTGACTTTTATTTTCTTTTCAATAAGCAAAACAAAATAAAATAGAAAAGAAAAAAGATTTGAAGGAGTAGGAATAATTTTATTTCCATGGAATCAATTCCCTATGTTAGGTTTTTTGGTTGTGTTGCTAAACAGCATATAAAATTTATAGGTTGTGACATATTGGAAATGGGGAAACAGTGGAGACATACTACCTCCAATGAAGTCATTTAGTTACCACGTCAAAGCTAGTTCTGCCTCCTGAATGACAGGCCAGTAAATCGGGAGATGATGTGTTAGAGCAAGGAATAGTGACTTTATTTGAAAAGCTGGCAGACCCAGAAGATGGCATACTGATATCCTGGAGAACCCTCTTCCCCAAGTCAGAATTCAGTCTCCTTTTTTACTAAACAGCGGTGGGGATGTGGTTGGTTGTTGCAAACTTCTTGCTGTACGAATTGATTTCCTTGGAATCCTTTGTTCTTGCAGCTGTCCATGTGGGTCAAATCACGGTGACCCTTTAAAACCTCCAAAAAAAAAAAAAAAACAGGTTATTCTCTATTTTGCAAATTGCCATCTCTACATAAGTGTAGAAGAGCTAACATCCTTAAAGATCAGAGCCCGCAGAATAGGCCCTCCTGGATATTTCAGGCTAAAGGCAACTTTCTTTTACAAACGGTGCAGAGCTAGCATGTCTAAGCCTAGAAAACAGGGCACAGGTTTAAAGCCAAAGGAAAACATCTAACATTAAGTCAAATTTTTTCTTTTCTATTACAATTCCTTTTTCCACCTCATAAATAATTTTAGTAAGGAACATGAACAATTTTTAATTTTTTTTCTCAATAATGGATAAATGAGCCAACAACATTTTTGTGAGCAGCGATGCTGTGCGTGCCTTGGGGTCACAGCAAACTCTTGTTGGGGGTGGTCGACCCTGCAACAAGTCTGATGCCCTGTGAGTGTTGGTGAGGGTCTCCCTAACCTGGGGCTCTCTTCAAGAACCAGCATATGGGCATTGACCTCTGGAGACCTCTTTTTCAGCTGCATAAAATTTTTTCAGATACTGTGATTGAAAAATCACTCCAGCTGGGGATAAGTAGGGAATAAAGGAAGAGGAAAAGGGCTTGGAGTAAAGTAGAAGAGAAGGACAGAAGATTAGGGAGCCTGGGGGCTTGGAAGCGGGGCTTCGGGAGAGAGACGAGCAGAGGTGGGGAGGTGCTCGGCTCCGGAACCAGCTCCTGCACCTGTCCGTGCGCCCAAGCCACACAGCATTTAATTGGCCCAGGACGCTATCCTGTCTGGATGTCACCCTGGGCAGAACCTTGAGAATCGAAGGTAAGGGGTGGGCAGCACTCACCTAGGGGACACTGAAGGCTTTAGTCAAGTCCACAGTGCCTTTTATACTCATGTGTCTTCACTTGCCATTTATCTTAGGATCTGAGAAGCAGGAGCAAGGAATTCAGGGAGAGATCCAGGAAGACATCTGACTCTGTTAAGAGACGACATTCACAGCGACAAGGGGAGCGAAGACACTTGCAGCAAAGCAAAATGAATTCACAACGATTGCATCAGAGCTGCAGGTGTGAGAGAGCCTAAGCCTGTCTCAGAGTGCAGGGGACAAGTGGAAAGGAATGGTAAAATTTCCACTGACAATTGAAATTTTGTTAAATAGCCTGCTACTCTTAATTGTATCACTTCATTGTATGTAGGTGTATTTCTGTGAGCATTTATAGGTTCACACAACCCCACCAGCACCTCTTGCCCCCATCGGGGATGGGCTTTCTCAAGCACAGTGCACCTCATGCTTGATTGGCCACGCTACGGGTCCTGGCCTGGGGCCGGGTTGCTGCAGGGCACTGAGTCCCCGAGGCACGGGCAGTGAGACAAGACAGGAACATCTCAGCTCATGACTGAGGGCCTCCGTTTCCCCCTGAAGTGTAAGAATGCCGGTGACTCAGTTAGAAGCATGCTTCGAAGCTGTCCGTGTACTTGCCACCCAGAAGCAGAGCCTGGGAGCTACCGAATTTCTCCAGAATGCAGTTTACATTCACCTTGACAAGTGAATTATGTCCTTTTACAAGTGGAGGAATTGCTGCCGTTTCCCTGGAACTTACTCACCACTAGTGTATATGATTTTCCTTTGCTAGGATTCAGTATAGCCTGCTAAAAATTCTGGAGTCAGATCTTGAAACCCTGATGAAGAGGATTATTTATTTTATTTCTTTATATGATAGTATTTTACTTTCAAAATTCAGAGTTTTCAGTTCATTGAGGAATTTTTTCGGGGGTTGGAGAATCAACGTTTCTCTTACCATCTTTGTGACCTGTTGCTATATGCCTCTCACCTGTCTTCTGTCACTTGTGAGGCAGTTCCATTTGTGACCCTGTGCAGGTTGTTCATGTTATAAAATATAAATTCTGTAAAACTACAGTCCCTTTTACTCCGAAGACATTCTACAAGTACTACTTAAATCTGGGTGTGGTTTTTAGAAGACAGAATCATTAGAACATGTACTTGCAGGTTGCTAGTGCAAAATCCCCAAATCAATAGTCTAGATCAACATCTAAAATCTTTCTAATCTACCTTGGATTTGTATGGATAAGTGAAGCAGTTTGCTAAGAAATCAAGACCAGGTTTAGAATACATGCTGGTGTAGCTCAGCAGGTCCTCCCATGCTGATGCTCTGCCAGAGGGTGGGGCCAAGGGGAGAGGGCGTGTCCTGCCCTCCCTGAGCTGACAGTTTGATGGCAAAGACCTTCACCAGGTGAAGAACTGGGAGTTTCTTCTAAGAAAAGTGGGTTTGAAAAGAGTCCTAAAAGCGCGGGAGTGACATAATCCCATTTGTCTCAAGTAGGGGAGAGCGGCTGTAGGGCCAATTGGGAGACTCGTGAGTCCAGGAGTGCAGTGTTGGTGGCTTCCACTTGAGCGGTGGGACGGTCAGTGTGTTAAAGCGAACAGATTGAAGACATGTTTCGATGGTAAAAAGGAAAGGATGAATGCTGTCTGTGAAGTTAGAATGGAGTAAGGCCCAGGTTTCTGGGTGGATTAATGAGGTAAATGATAGCCCTGCTGTGCTGTGATGAGGGAAACCTGCAGAGGGAGTTCTGGGGAAAATCTGATGAGTTCAGCTGTGGGTAAATGAAAGGCTGTTAGATGTGTGGACATGGAGCTCTGGTGAGAGCCAGTAGTGAGTAGGGGGAGGGGAGAGAGTCTTTCAAATCATTTTGTCTTGTGAACATACAAATAAGGATGAGCAATGACACACTTAACACCTCTATATTCTGGATTTAAAACCCAGTAACATTTTGCATTATTGACTGCAGAGGTTCTTAATTTTTTAAGAGAAATAAAATAAATAGAAACAAAATAGTGGAGTTAATCAACATCTTAGATTTGATGTGTGTCCTTGTGTATATTTTGATACCTCATCTGTTTATAACTATAATCTACAAAAAGTTAACTTGCTTAGCATAAGAGTTAAACAGAGGGACGTGACACACACTGTTAGGGGTGGAAGCTGATCACCTTGGGCAAATTATGTCGCCTCTCTGTGCCTTAGTTGCATCTTCTGTGACTGCCCCTGGGCCCCTCATCACAGCTGATTTCCTAGACTTGATGTTGGGAGGGAGGCTGCTGAAGGGATTAAGAAGTGGCAACTGCTAGGGATACTGAAGAGTGAGACAAAAGCAGATTAAAGCCTATAAACTTAGTACAAATACCCTCAAAAGAGAAAGAACCTTGCAGTGTTTTGAGCCACTTAGCGTAAGGAAAACAAAATCACGTGGACCCAATTCTCTTGAACATTTGAGTATTGTGGGTGGGAGGGTGTCATCAAAAAAGTGTCAAGAAAAGGACTTTTGGTTTCCCTTGACGTTTCCAGTAAGGGTGAGTAGCATAAGCAAAACCCCTCCCGGTTCACAGTGGAAGGTCTTTTTGTGCAAAACTGACCAAAGGTTGGAAACCACTCTTCAGCGATGCTGGCAAATGAAGAGACTTCTGGATTGGGTGGGGCACTTGCTGTGACTTCCAGGTGACCTGCTGGCTGGGGACTGTTAGGCCGGCAGTAGGTTTGCAGGGAGACCCGGGCATAATCCCTGCCTCTGAGGCTGCTAGTCTGATTAGTCCCCTGGGCACATGCAGTCCTAATGGGGCAGCCCGGGATGTGGCCTGGGACACCTGCAATGCTGAGGGCGAAAAGAGGGCTTCCCTGAGGGGGTGTCCCTGCAGAGAGTGGAAACGTCCTCCTGCAGGTGAGGAAGAGCCACTGAGCAGGGGGAAGGATGCACAGGCAAGACCAGCCTGAGCACGGAGTGTTTGGGAAGCCAGAAGTCATACAGTGGCCCGAGCAGCCTTGTTCCTGAGAGACTGGAGGTAAAAGATGCTGAAAAAGCAGGCTAGGTTCAGACCCTGTGGTGTTTTATGAGTGACAGGAAAGGACTGGTCAGGCAGGCATGAGAGAACCCTGTGGGCATCCCAGCTGGGGCGTCACGCCGGAGGGAGGAGCAGAGTTATAGACTTTGCCACTTATTAGCTGTGTGACTTTGAGCAAGATCACCCCAGTTCTCTCTATATATATCTTCAACTGTAAAGTGACACAGTGACAAGCTCGTGTCATCAGAAGGCTTAGTTTAGCTCTGATCCTCTCTGTCCAGTCCTGTCAGTGCTGCCCTGTGAGGTTCTGTAGCGGCTGCTCTTACCCTGAGATGGGAGGGCGTAGAGGGACATTGTAGCACCCGAGGGCAGGATGGGTTTGCTTTAAAAGCAGACATGTTGCCGCCTGCAGCTGCAGACCTGCAGGGAGCTTGGTTGATGGTCGTGGAGAGAACTTTGGAGTCCTTAGCGTCGTCTTGAGACTTGTTTTCACTTAGGGACCAGATATGCCTTTGCAGATTAATGTTGAATATTTGGGCTTCTGGCAAAGCTGTTTTCAGAGATGGGTATATACGTAACATATCATATAAAATAAAATGATTTTCTTAACGTGTGGGACTTTGCAGCTGTTGGGAACATCTCTGTTGCCCTGGTCTCCACAGAGGACACTAGGTGTCAGCAGAGCGTGCGGGAGGGCAGGCAACCCACAGTGCTTTTGCCGGCTGTTCTCCCCAGTAGGGCAGTCTGCTGAGTTGACTCTTCTCTGAGTTTGGTTACCAGATGAGCAGACAGAAAAGTAATGAGTTCTGGTGGGACTGTATAATGACAGGAAGAAAGAGGAACCAGTAGTTTTTCAGGACTAGAACACGCTTTTGGTTCCTGATCCAGTGTATTCCATTACAGAAGTGATGAGTTGTGTCTATTCTGGGACTTGATTGAAATAAACGTTCAGCCTAAAATTAAGAGTTGTGTTTCATTTGGCGGGAGGACTCGAGCCGGGATGACAGCCTCTCAGATCACTCTGAGGAACTGCTCCCAAGAGGTATGGGAAGAGCTAGGATATACAGGAGCTTTACAACAAAGACCAGGTAGTTGGAACAATAAAAGATTGCTTGTTATCTAAAGAAAGCCAGGTATCTCAAGTTCAAGAATTTAGTGGTTTTCTATGTATGGGGGGAAGCAAACATTTGGACTCACTGAATTCATACTTTAACAAGCACCTAGCTATCTAGGGCAAGTATCCTGTCCTTTCTTATTCTGAGTCTGCTCAGAGGGCACCAATATGAGTGGCTGAGAGGCTGGGTTTCAGGCATGTACTCGCTGGGGTGTGGCAGCGGCTGCTGATGGTTTGGCTTCAGGATTCTTTGTTTACTGACGTGGTTGCAGTATTTTCTTTCACATTGTAGTACTTTCATTCACAGTGCTCCCCCTTGGTCCTAAATTCGACCAATATTTTGAGAGAGGTTTCATGACCAATTTTGTCCCATGGTGCTAGGATGGCTCATTCCTACTTCTGGTGAAGTATCTTCTGAGCTGCCATTCAAGGTGCTAGTTTTTTATCAGACCCTATTGATACTAAAAGTTCTCTGGATCGCCTGTATAACTAGTCTATTATGATCCAGGAATTGTTTACCATTCGTTGCTCATTACCATAACTAGAATCGCACTATTACAATTATTTTATACAGGGTTATAAATTTTATCTATTCCTTCAAGATGTTTAGCCATCATCAATCTTGTAGGCCTAGTTACACATTGGGAAATGTAACAGACAACAATTTTATTATATAGACAGGATATAAGTAATTCAGATAGTAACGTTTATAAAGTCATGAGTAAGAATTTAATAGTCGAGAAGTTATATTTTTGGGTTAAAATTTTCCTTGTGTTCCTGATTGAGTTTGAGTGATCTTATGAGAAATTTCATATTTATGGTCAGGGTCAGAGCAGGTATTAATTGGCCAGGTGAAGTCTCCCATCTTGTAAGATCAACAGTGGCCTAAACAGAACTATTATTTCTTTTTAGAGTAACGTTTCTGAGGGCTATCTAGTTAGAGCCTTGGAGTAGGGAAACCCACCAAGGTAACACAGAAGTACTAGACATAGGTAATTTACCATAAACTTAACAGTTGGAGTAGTTCATAATCAAAGGTAGGAGAAATTATCAAAGTAATTGGCATACAGGCCTGGTTCGGTGTCTTGGGTCTGCAGTCTTCTTCAGATGTTGTCTTCTTCTCATCCTGACCTGGTAGATTTTTCTCCATTTGGGCATTGTTTTAAGGTGAGCAGTGCTCTATAGGCCAGTGCACTGCAGGGGCTGTTTCTGATAGGAAATGAATCTGAAAGTCCGTTTCCTTCAGCTTTGGTGTGTATGGTCTTGTTAAGAGTACCTGATAAAGGGTCCTTCCATTCAGGTTGGAGACAGTTCTTTAAGTCATGCCTGTTCCAGTATTTATAATACCCTGGCTGCTGGTCATGGGGCATTGGAACTTAACCAAGGATAGATTACTGAGCCTCAGAAACAAACCTAGAGTATTCTTTTCATAATTCAATTAACCTTTACAGCAATGTGACATAACAGCAAGGAATGATCTGGGAAATGTCTAAGTAAATATAGACCTCAATCAACAAAACTAGAAATTAATATCCACTAAAATATAATCTTTTTTCTCTCTAAAGTTACCCTCAGTTTTCTCAAATATAGTCAAATCAAGATTAATTTATTTACAAGCTAAGTCTGATTATTTGATTATATAGGCTTTTTTTAAATTGGCTGTGTTGGAACTTTTAATTAGGAGTCTCAGGGTAGAATGTTAATAAGGTTTTCTTAGGCCCGGAATGCCTCGTCAAGGGCTTGTCATGGATTTCTGCCTTACAGATTTAGGTAAATTCTTTTCTCTTTAAAATCCTTAAAATACTTTGAGATTGCTATATCTGTTAGGAGATGATCTTCCTCATTTGTCTGATAGACCCACTGGGGACCTTAGAGTTTTTAGTCTCTTGAGGGATCAGATAGAGAGAAAAGATAACTGTTCCAAGTCTGCTTACATAGGTATAACTTATCAAATTTCTGTGAATCATAACTAGCTTAAGGAGAAGAGTTTCTTTATGTCTGGGAAACAGGTTAAAAGCCAGTAGTATGTCAGACAAAATCAAAAATTATAACCATATTCACCAGTTTACTCAGTCCCATGTAACTAATTCTTTTACTCAGAGTTTTCATTAGACCTTTAAAATTTCTTACCCAGTTTAGTTCAGTGCTATAGTTCGAAATTTATTTGAAATCAATAAATCTCCTTGAAGAGAAAGCAATTTGCAAAATCATCAGAAGGAAACAATTAACTGTATATAAATGACAAGTGATTTAAAAGCATGGTTAAGCAACGTCACACTATAATCGATAAAGAAAGCTGGTCACTATAACTAGAATTATGACTGGTAACATTTCAGATATACCAGAATTTTAGGGAATCCATATAATTTATAGAATATCTATATTAATAATATTTTCTCATACAATATAACCTAGGAAGATCTATTATTCATTTGACAATACCATGTTATTTAGCATGCCAAATGAAACTTACTAGTTTAAAATCTCTCTTTGGGATGTTTCAGGGGCCCTCTGTAGCATCCCAAACTTAACTGGAGATTAAAAGAACTTTAATTAGAAATTGATATTTGGGGAGCTTGTTAAAGGTTTTCAGAACACTTGGTCAGATAAACATATAGATCACTGTAAAGTAGTTCTTTTTCATTAACAAGAAAATACGTTAAAGTAAAAGCAGAACAGGTCAGTTATGTGGTATAAGAAGCTTTACAATTTGTTACTGAAAGTGGATTAACATTTTTAGAAAATTTTGTCATCTTAACAGAGAGAAAACCAAATCTAGTCTTGTACCAGATTACTTCTAAGATTCATTTACTTTGCCCAAGTTGATTCTAAACTTAGACAATTCTGACAACGTACAAAACTCTTTCCTCAGGGTTCCTCTTCCACAAGCGTTCCACAGCTTTCTATACTCACATTAGTGTGTCCTTTATTTTCTCTTCCATTCAGAAGTAACCAGCTTCAGAAGAAAGTCACTATTTTTTATTAACAAAATATAATTACATTCATATATCTTCCTTTACACATTTATCTTACTTTCCTAGGATACTGAGATTATACCCTTAATAATAGAGATTATTTCAGGGTAGCACCAACCATTTATTAATATTTCTAAACACCTTTACTTTCTTTGTAAGGGTAAGTTAAATGTTAAATAATTCATATTTCAATCTTATTTTATCTGAAAGTGTCATAGCTATTTAATAAAATCCTATCATTTAACTTAATTTAGCACAACTCTAGAATTTAAAGATACCAAACATTTAGAGATTATCTTAACCATACATTTTAAAAATATATTTTAAAAATTTACCCAAAGCTCTCATCTCATTTGCATTTAATTTACTTAAAATTTTACTACACCACATTACTATTTTTTTTTCTTGACAATTCTGCAACAGATATAACAGGATCTTATTTGACTTTCATTAAAACTAGGTACAGTAAAGGTATTGTACTTAATATTGATGACTTTAAAGATGTCTATATTAATTAGAACATACTTAAACTAAACAATATCAAATATTATCTTAATATTGAATATTTTCCTGTTCACGTGACGCTGAAAGTCAACTTGGTCAGTTTTTATTTTAAAAATACTTAATTTGTAAGCTCTTATTTTTTTTTTACGTAAATTAAGCAGAGATCTTTGACTTTGATTTTTTTTTTCAGCTGTAGAAATATCTCACATCTATAATGTGTACGCAGGCTTATAAACAAACAAAAGCTAGAAATCTCATAGGTTCACTTTAAAACTTACTTATAAGATAGGTATAATAATAGTTGGAGTAAGCTGAATTTGCTTGCTCAAATCACTAAGGCTTACTATTTATGAAACCGACATTTAAGATTTCTTGACAAATGCTGAAGGACGCGTCAGAATTCTGAGTTCTAAAATGCCAAAAATTTCTTGGCCTTAAGTATTATCTCATTGAGCTAATTTTGCTCAGTCCTAGGTCACTGTTTGCTGTATTTATATTTCTGATCTGCAAGACAAAGACAGACGCTTCCAGTTCCCCAGAGAACTGCTCTGTCATCTAGGCCCAATTGTATCTCCTTATTTGGCTTTTTTGTATCAGTGAGAAGAGCTGTAAACAAAGAATTCCATGTTTTAAAACTTTAAGATTTACTTTAGCATGTCTTCCAAAGCTTGCATAAGGTATTTAGTGAGGTCTCTTTTCCTTGAGTTATAAGTTAAACCCAGGATAAACCTCTTATTTTATTGTCTATTAGCCACTGAATATTAGTTTTTAATTTTACGTTATATTGGAAGGCTCACGAAACTCTATTGGTTTCCTTTACTTTGTTCAATTAATATTTTCTAAGGGACAGATATGTGCCCAGCCTTATAATACCAAGAAGGGGAAGCGTTTTTCCATTGAAATATATCTATCCCACAATATAATTAAGCAAAAGTTTTATATAAAGTCCATTTAATATACCAATTTTACAAATTTTATCTCAATTTTATTAAATCTTGTACCCTTAATTTTTATATATATTAGGTTTAATCAGTAATTCCTATTTCTAGAAGGAGTGTCAGAAGCTTTTTTTTTTTTTTTTTTTTGTGCATTGTATCTAATTATATAGAAAAGTCTCTGGGATTCCCAAGTTTCAGCCAAAGAGCTTAGGCCCTTCTCAATTTTCAATTTGATTAATAGGTCTGTTGTCCCAATCATTGATCAAGTATTTCAGTCTATAATTATGTATTTTTTTAGCTCTATAAATACATATATTTTAAACTGTGCTAAAGCGGACTTGTTTGAACTTTAATATTAGGGGGCAGTAGGTGATCTCTTTGGCCCCTTTTTTTTACTTTACATAGTGTAGTATCAAAACCTTGTATCTAAATCCAAAAATGTCCATTTTATTTATCTCATTCAAAATAACCATATAAAAATATTTATCCATTTGGGATAAGCCCCTTATCTTTTTTTTTTTCCGACATTTTTACAATCATTTTTCCAGTTATTCAGCCTAATTGACATTAATTATTCTAAGTATTTATTAGCATCTCTAAAACCATTGATCGGAAAGGAAAAACACAAATGTAGCTTTTCAAACCAGTTTTTTTTTTTTTAACTAATTTCTTAGGTTAAACATTAGATATATTTTCCTACCTTTAAACTTGATTTTAATAGGTACCAATAAAACGGCTGTTTATAATGAGAGCTCTTTCAACTTTCACCAATTTAAAAGTTTTCCCAAATTAAAGGATCCATCATATGGCCATCAATTTATATATATATATATATAATAATATATATATTATTATTATATAATATATATATATAGTGATTTTAAACCAATAAATGAAGAGACTTTTCCACGTGAGAGTGGGGGTGTTGCTTAAATAAAATTCAAAATTTACTTTCCAAAAGCTAAAAGCCTTTGTGGTCCAGTCTGATGCAACAACGGTTAAGATGGCAAAATATCTGAAAATTGGTACAATCAAAGGATTTTTGAGAATCCCAATTTATTTGCTTGGCCACAATATGTACACAATACTTGTACCTTTTGTATGACAGAGTCCAAGGTTTCGTTTAAAATAAAAGAAACACATATATACATACATACACACACATAAAACACCCAGAGAAAGATAAAACGTTTACATTTCAAAGACACAGGAAGAGAAATCCAAGTTCCCCCTAAATGGGATTTTGTTCCTATAAGTTCAGAATTCCAAAAAATATTTTATCAGGCCTGGTTAGTTACTTTCAGGGTGAGTTTTTTTTTTTTCTAATTCCTAATTAATGTTGTAAGTTTTGTACGTATATAAACCAGGCTAGTGTATTAGTTGGAGGCTGGCAATCTGTCATTTCTTTTTCTTTTCTGTTCTGTGTTTTTTTTTTTTTTAATTTTTTTTTTTGAAAGTTCTATTCCCCATTGTAAGGTCGGGTATTAAGAATAAAATTGCTGGTAAGATTTCCCGCAGGGACAACACTATGGCATGAAGTCTTTGCATCTACCATTCCTGTAAGTTTCTCCATCACCCAAGAAAGCTGTTACCAGCCAGGAGGAGGGTCCCATTTTTGGAGTTGAAAGGTTCCTCATAGGAGTTTTACTTTTATTCCAAAAAATTCAGTGGAGGTAACCAAATCGAGGACAACATTAGACCAGCCTCTTACATAACCACTCAGTCCTGAACCCAGTGTCTTTCAACTTGGACCCACTCAGGACGTTTTCACTGGGTGAGTATTTTCCTGGTATGTTTCCACCAGCCCCACTTCAGACGTCTCCTCAAGGTGGGGTGTTTCCTGTTATCTTTCAACCAGGCCCCACCCAGTATGTCTCCACTTGGTGGGTAATTCCGCCCAGTCTCTTTCAACTGGAGGGCCAGGTACCTGGATACACCGCAAAATAAACTCAGGATCATCAACCAATATGGGAGATCCGAGAACCAGGAGAGACTCGCCCAAATTCATCTGGATTCCCCAAGGAGGCAGATGGGCACAAAGTGCCAATGCTGGTACCAAGGCTCCGGTAATTCGGAGAGTTCAGCTGGAGAGAAGTCTGCTCTGGGTCCCTTCCTGGTGTCCAAAACTTTTGACTGAAATACATGTGCAGCCTAAAAGTTAAGAGTTATGTTTTATTTGGCGGGAGGACTCGAGCCGGGATGACAGCCTCTCAGATCGCTCGGAGGGACTGTTCCAAAGTGGTTGAGGAGGAGCTAGGATATATAGGAGCTTTACAACAAAGACAAGGTTGTTGGAAGAATAAAAGATTGCTTGTTATCTAAAGAAAGCCAGGTATCTCAAGTTCAAGATTTTAGTGCTTTTCCATGTATGGGAGGAAGCAAACATTTTGACTCACTGAATTCATTCTTTAGACAAGCACCTAGCTATCTAGGGCAAGTATCCTGTCCTTTCTTATTCTGAGTCTGCTCAGAGGGCACCGTTGTGAGTGGCTGTAGAGGCTGGGCTGCAGGCCTGTCCTCGCTGGGGTTTGTTGGCAGCCACTGATGATTTGGTTTCAGCATTCTTTTTTTACTGACATGGTTGCAGTATTTTCATTCACACTGTAGTATTTTCGGTCACAGAATGATTATGGATAATCTGCAAACTTGGAAAGCAACCGAGATGGAATTACTTCAGGTACCTTCTAATTTAATAAGCCGTATGCAAACATAAACATGGAGGAAGCTTACAAAAGAATTTGGTGGTGTAGGGAAGGTGTTCTGCACATTACAGGAGAAGGCAGAATTCCTTTTCTTTGTGGGCAGGGACGTAAGCCCACCTTTCTTTTCTGTAGTGGCTTCTGAGAACACTTTATGGTAATTAATGAACATTGAGAAACGGTGGCAAACATTGCATTCAAGAGCTGGCCGGCTGCAAACTTTTGTATTGGACAGGTGGAATTCATAGGCAAGTGGTCAGGTGGATGGGAGAGAGATGAAGCCCAGGCCTGGGCCCAGATTCAGGTTTAAATCGCCATTTCCTCACCATGGGGCCTTGGACTACAATGTAACCACTCCTAACCTGTTGGTGAATCTGTGAAATGGGCATGATAATATTCGTTTGTTCCTGGGATTGTTGTAAGTTGTAAAGACTATTATAGCACACATGAAGCACTTAACACACTGGCACTTAGCAGTGTTCACTGTGTGTGGACGTCCCGCTTCGCGTGTGTCAGAGCCGTAAAGGCAGCATTTGTCTGTTGAGGATGCACTGGTAGCCCCTTGAATACGTTGTGAATTTGGTGATTTCCTTTTATCTTGGTAAATCTGTGTGCCATGGGCAGTTATTTTCATGGACAGATGAGGAATCTCAGGGTAAAGAAGACTGTGTAATTTGCCCAAAGTCAGACCATAATTTTGGGTGCAGGGGCCTCAGTTCAGCATGGGTCCCTGGGCCTTCTGCCCTCTCCTTTCAGCACCTGAGACAGATGTGTGCTCGGCTGTCTCCCAGCCCAGAATATCTAGCAGGGAGCAAGACATACCTGGCCCTGTGCTGCTTGAGCAAAACTCCAGGGTGGAGGCAGTTACAAAAAGGATAAACATAAAAAAAGATGACTGCAAACTGTGATCAGCTCTGAGAAGGAAAGGAACACGCCTCGCCGTGCAGCGCTTGGACCTTTCCCGTCACGGCTGCTCTGGGGGCGTTCATCTCAGCTAAACAAGCTCTGCTGCTGCACAAAGGCAGGAAGGCAGGGCGCGTGTGACCAGGTAGACTGGGCCTCGTTGGTCATACTCATTCCCCATTAAGCGGCAGCTGTCATTGGCACTTACCTAGTAAACAGATGTTGGCCATAATCATCACGCACTTTGCTTGGTAGTTTTATTGGCCCCACCTTTGAGATGAGGTCATTGAAGCTGGGGAGTTTGCTGCATGCCCGTGATCACCATGGAAATACCCCCACTGGTCTTTCAACCTAGACTGGCGTGGCTGTCATGCCCCAGCCCTGTGAATGGCATCGTGTAGCTCCTCCCAAGTGGCCCAAATGACTGATATTGATTTTCTTAATTCGTAGGAAATGGTATGTGACAATAGGAGAAAAAGGTAGTAAGAAATTGTTTGGAAAACTACAAAAAAATTCAATTCTTCCCAAGCTGGGGGAGCGTAAGCTCTGTCACACACTCCACTCACTGCCTGTCACCTCCTCCCTGCCGATTCCGTGTTCAGAAGCCACTCTGAGCCTTTGAAGAACATTTTGCCTCATGACACAGTTGACTAGGACCTGCGATCTCTCTGTCCCTGGTTAACAGTCTATTCAAAGCCATTTAAATTTTATGCTGGCTCCTCCTCTCAGATGTAAGAATAGCCTCTTTAAACTTCTTGATGCAGCTCCTTAATGAGGATCTTGTGAAGGAAACCTAGTCAAAACCTGGGATGTATGCACATAGTGACCGTAAACTCAGCACTTTGTGAAGTTCAGAATCAGATGGGTGGGAGACTCAGGAAAGGCTTTTTAAGGTAGAAAGGGGAAAGTGAAAGGACGTAGGCTGTGTAAGACTGAAACATCTCGGTCCCAGCCAGCAAGGCACCTGCGTTCAGGATGGTGGGTGGGGAGTGCAGAGTTGTCACAAAGAAAGAAGTGGTGGGATGGGAGGGAGGACAGTTAGGTACTTTACTGGGGAGGGAAATAGTGGGCTGAACATTTCCTGGTTGAACAAGAGGACTGTGACATGATGTGCTTGTATTTTGGAGAGAAGGGTTTTGTGGGGACAGGCCTAGGGAGAACGCTCTGTGGCTGGGGATTCAGCACAACAAAGAAACACAGAGAACCAGGCAGACCCCAGGGCCCCTGCTGGGGGAGAGGCTGCCCGCCAATTCGAGCCCTTGGGGCTGCTTCTGTCCCTTAGCCGGGGCCTTAGAGCTCCCTTCACAACCCAGTCCTGTTGATACAAGAAAAAAAAAGTGGGGCATGAGAAGGGCTGTGTGCCAGGCTTTGGTTGAGCCCCTTGGATGTGCCATGCCAGATGTGGGTACTTGGCTTCATGCAGGAAAGTATTCAAGCGCAAGCCACTGTTGAGTAAAGGTAGACTTATTCAGAGAGATTCATTGAAAGGCAAGAGAAATTCCACGATGTGTGGGGGTTTGATGCTCAGATTAAAAGTAGGTACACACTCCACAGATTGTGGGCCTTCTCTGAAGCGGGAGAGAGAGGTGTGACCCCTAGGTGGTGCTGTGTTGCTTGTATTCATGGGCTTGGTGGTTTCATATGCTAATAAGTAGAAGGACCAGCCTAAGAGCAAGGGGATGTAATTCACAGGGAGTTGGCCATTTCCCACCATTTGACTTTTTTGGCTAGCCTTTGGACTGCCATGGTGCCTGGGGGCGTGTTATTCACCATGTTACTATTACAATGGGTGTATAATGAAGCTCAAGATCTGCTAGAACTTAAATCTCTTCATCCTGAGCCTCAAGGCCTATTGGGGGTTGAATGCTTCACCATTTTGATGTTAATTGCTGTGGCCTTCCTTGAATGGCTGTGCTCTGCCCCCTTCCATCCTGTCTCACAGTGATGACACAGAGAGAACAAAGGCCCGGCCCTGGCTGTGCTCCTGCATTTAACAGGGGGAGGGGTGGGGTGGGCTGAGGATGACTCTGGGTGGTGTGAAGGATGTTTCAGATTTTCCCACGTGGGACATGAGGACCTGCCAGCTGCCACCGCAGAATTATCTCATGGGCATTATCGCTTGTGTCACTCATTTGTTTCTATTTTTCTTTTTTTTTTTTTTAAGTATTTAATCTATATTTAATATCAGGTTCTTTTAGGAAACAAATTTCTCTTTTTCTTTTCTTTGGGGCTCTTTTCTTTTGGGGGGGTAGGTAATTAAGTGTATTTATCTGTTAGTGGAGGCCCTGGGGCTTGAACCCAGACCCCGCGTATGCTATACACACGCTCTAACACTGAGCTTTACCACCCGCCCCTTCATCTTTTTCTTTTTGCTTTAGCTGCCAAAAATCTTACAGCTGAATTTCTAGTCGGCCTTTAACACTTACCCTGACTTCATGGCATCCATTTTTATGACTTTACCTCCCCCTGGTTTCATTTAAGTATTGAATCTCCAATTTCTCTTCACTCTCAGTTTTGTCTTTTTGTTGTTATGGTTGTTAAGCTGTGTTTAAAAAATTGTTTAAATTCTCTTTTAGCAGGAGGCTGAAAGTAAATAAATATGTTAATAAACATCACACTTAAATGCTTTTATACATTCTAAGCTGTTTAGTAGTTACTTAAAAACTGGACTGATATTAAAGTTATAACATTTTTACATTATTTTTTAATTTTTTCTAAATGTATAGCTGATTTACAATATGATATGTTTCAGGTGTACAACAGTTGCTCCATTTATACTTATTGTAAAACATTGACTCTATTACCTATGTTGTAAGATACATCCCTCTAGCGTGTTTACGTTACATGTAGCAGTTTGTATAAGAAAGTTGGGTAACACAGAGTCTGTGGCGTGGCTGTTTCTGACTCAGGTTCCAGGTCACCTTGCCTGTCAGACCTCAGGCCCTCACACCTGTCTGCAGGGCAGCGAGTGGAGGCAGCTCTCATCAGCGCTGGTACAAACCTCTGAGTGGCAGTGACAGCAGTGACTGTGGACGTGCAAAGTTTTGTTCCAGGAGATTTACATGCATTTCTTCATTTATTATTTAAAGCCCTCCTGTGAGGAATCGTTTTATGTTTTTAATGAATAATACAATTTATTTTTAATTTGATAGACTTCAAACTTCCGGAAAATTTACAGGAGTAGTACAATGAACACTTAGATACACTTCACATAAAAGGGCAGTATTTGTCCTTTTGTGTCTGGCTTATTTCAGCATACATTTTTAAGGTTCATCCATGTTGTAGCCTGAAACAGTAATTTATTCTTTTGGTTTAATAATATCTTTTTTCTTTTTTTTTTTTTTGTTTTTGGTCTATTTAAAAATGGTTTCATTGAAGTCTAGTCAGTTTATAATGTTGCATCAGTTTCTTGTTTACAGCACAACACTTCAGTTATATAGGAATATACATGTATTCATTTTCATATTCTTTTTCAACATAAGTTACTATAAGATATTAAACATATTTCCCTGTACTATACAGTATAAACTTGCTGTTTATTCTATACATAATCAGTATCTGCAAACCCTCAACTCGCAAGTTATCCCTTCCCACACCATCTCCCCTCTGGTAACCATAGTTTGGTTTCTATGTCTCTGTGGTTCTGTTCTGTAGATAAGTTTATCTTTTTGTTTGTTGGTTGTTTTATTTTTTTTTAGATCCCACATGTGAGCGATCTCATATGGTATATTTCTTTCTCTTTCTGGCTTACTTCTCTTAGAATGACATTCTCCAGGTCCATTCATGTTACTGCAAATGGCATTATTTTATTATTTTTTATGCCTGAGTAGTAGTTTATGGTATAAATATACTGCAACCTCCTTATCCAGTCATCTGTCAGTGGACATTTAGGTTGTTTCCATATATTGGCTATTGTAAATAGTGCTGCTGTGAACATTTGGGGGAAGGTGTCTTTTTGAATTAGGGTTACTTCTGGATATATGCCCAGGAGTGGGATTGCTGGGTCATAGGGGAAGTCAATTTTTTGTCTTTTGGTGAATCTCCATACTGTTTTCCACAATGGCTCCACCAAACTGCATTCCCAGCACAGTGTAGGAGTGTTCCATTTTCTCCACAGCCTCTCCAGCATTTATGGTTTGTGAACTTCTGAATGATGGCTATTCTGACTGCTGTGAGGTGATACTTGATTGTAGTTTTGATTTGCATTTCTCTGATAATGATATTGAGCATTTTTTCATGTGCCTATTGGCCATTTGTATGTCTCCATTGGAGAAAAGTTTCTTTAGCACTTCTGCCCATTTTTGGATTGAGTTGTTTGTTTTTCTTTCTTATGAAGTGTAAAAGCTGTTTATATATTCTGGGAATTAACCCCTTGACAGTCTCATTTATTGTAAATATTTTCTCCCATTCCATAGGTTGTCTTTTTGTTTTGCTTACTGTTTCCTTTGCTGTGCAAAAGCTTGTAAGTTTAATTAAACCCCACTTGTATATTTTTGCTTGTATTTCTATTGCTTGAGTAGACTGCTCTAGGAGAACATTGCTGAGATGCATGTCAGATGTTTTGCCTACGTTTTCTTCTAAGAGGTTTGTAGTGTCTTGTCTACATGTTTAAGTCTTTAAGCCATTTTGAATTTATTTTTGTGTGTGCTGTGAGGGAGTAGTCTAACTTCATTGATTTACATGTAGCTGTCCAGTTTTCCCTACACCATTTTCTGAAGAGGCTGTCTTTACTCCATTGTATGTTCTCACCTCCATTGTCAAAGATTCAATGACCAAAAGTTTTGGGACTATTCTTGATAATTTTTTTACCGATTCATTGATGGATGGATATTGTTTGTAACTTTTGGCTACTCTGAATGATACTGCTATGAATATTGATGTGCAAATTTTTGTGAGAATATGTTTTCATTCTGTTGGCTGTACAGTTGGCCCGCCATATCTGTAGTTTCCACTTCATGGATCCAGATGGCTGATTGTAAAGGGACTCGAACATCCTTGGATTATGGAATCCAGGGTGGTGGGTTCCTGAAACCTATCCCCCGAGGATACTGAGGGATGACCCTATATGTAGGAGTAGAATTGCTGAGCCATATGATAACACTAAACTTTTGAGGAAACACCAGGCTTTTCCAAAGAAGCTGCACCATTGCCCCTTTCCAATGGCTGCATATTGAGGGTTCCCATTCTTTTGCCTCCTGACCGACACTTGTTATTGTCCGTGTTTTCATTATAACCATCCTAGTGGGTGTAAAATGAGATCTCATTTTAATTTTGATTTGACTAGTGATGCTGAGCATCTTTTCATATGCTTATTGGCCATTTGTGTATCTATTTAATTCCTTGGTAAATATAAAAATTGGGTCGATTTTCTTTGTATTGGTCAGTTGTAAGCATTTGTTTTCTATCCTGGATACTAGTCTCTTATTAGATATATGCTTTGCAAATTTTTTCTACTATTCTGCAGATTGTCATTCCACTTGACTTTTTTTAAATATTAAGACAATTTCTTTATAGGGGAGGTAATTAGATTTATTCATTTATTTTATTTATTTATTTATTTTTTGCCAAGCATGCACTCTATCACTTGAGCTACCCACTTCCCCTTTCATTTCACTTTCTTGATGATGTCTTTTGTAACAATTGGTTTTAATTTTGATGAAGTCCAGTTTATCTGGTTTTTTTTTTTTTTTATCACTTCTGCTCTTGCTATTGTATCTAGGAAACCATAACCTATGCTAGGACCACAAAGATTTATACTATGTCTTCTTTTAGAAAGTTTATAGGTTTAGATTTTATGTTTCTGTCTGTGATCCATTTTCAATTAATTTTTATTTGTTATATACAATAGGGGGTTTCAGATTCTAAATTCATTCTTTTGCCTGCAGATACCCAGCTTTCCCTGCACCATTTGTTGAATAGACTATTCTTTCAATGGAGTGTTGTTGGCACCCTTGTTGAAAACTGACTGTAAATGTAAGATTCCCCCCTGGAATTTTTACTGTGTCTCATAGATTTATGTATCCAAACTTATGACAGTACCATAATGACTTGAGTACTATAGATTTGTAGTAACCATTAAAGTGAGCCCTCCAACTTTGCTCTTCTTTTTCAAGATTGTTTTGGCTGACCTGGGTCCCTTGCACTTCCATAGGAATTTTGGGATCAGTTTTTCAATTTTTGAAAAGAAGTCAGCTGGAATTTTGATAGCGATTCCACTGAATTTGTAGATCACTTTGGGGAGTCTTAACATTTTTAACAATATTGTCTACTATTCCATGAACATGGGATGTCTTCCGTATATGTTGATCTTCTAAAACTTTTTCAGTGATACTTCAAATTGTTTAATGTACAAATCTTGTAAATTTTTGTTAAATGTATCTCCCATTTTATTTTTAATGCTGTTGTAAATGGAAAGGCTGAGCTTCTTAAGGGTGGGACTATATATCAATTTGTTTATTTCTAGGATTCCTACACATCAAATACACTAGGTTTATGTTTGCTACATAAATCTATCCACAACTCTTCCCTCCCCTGTGTTATAAGAAACCAAGACCCAGGTTAAGCTACCTGAACACCTATGTGGAAGTGAGAAATGAGACCCTTGGGTGGGGCTCTGTGCAGATGATACTGAGAGCTTATGTAGGATGGCTTCATCTTAATTTCTTTTAAACAATCCTTTCAGTGTATATAGTCAGATACATTAAGAACATGCCCTTTTGATGTACAGAGGAGCTAAGACTATCATTTTCAAGTAATTTCTAGTGAGAATGTTGTACTTGAAACCTAATTTGTATCTATCTTTGAAGATTTATGTTTCAGGAGCTTTGACTAAAGAACACCTGTCTTTATTCAATAACAACAACTAAATGCTCAAACAACATGTAAGAGTTTGAGCTGTAAATGGAGGCAGTGCTTACCTCTCCCAATACACAAGTGCTGATCTGCTCAAAGGGGTTCGTCCAACTATTTGTCATTTGTCTGTTGGACAAAGCCTTAAAACATTGATTTAAGGTTGCTGGAATGCAACATATTCTTATTAATACTAAGTAAGCCCATATTGAGTGCTTACTGAATGTTGGGAATTGTCCCTCAGACTCACATGAATTTTATTTCTCTGAAAACCGTACATATTTCCTTGTTATTCCCACTTTACAGATAAGGAGACTGAGGATTAAGTCTTCTCTCTTTTTGGGGGAGCTCATTATCAATGACTGGAAGTTGTAAGAAAAAAAGATATTGATTCATCCTGAGAAAACATTTTTCTGAGAGTCAGCATTGAAGAAGGTGACCACTGAAGAGGGTGATCATTGTTCGAGTGAGACGAGCCCCGTGTGGTACGGAGTCAGCATCCCAGTCCTGGACACGGCACTGTGCTGCATGGTGGGTGAGGCGGCGTGGCTGCGCAGGGAACGAGGATGCCGGGCCGTTGGGCTGTGCTCAGGCCTGGTGAGGCTTTCTCTGAAGAGCAGTGGACAGTCATTGACAGATTTTAAGTAGGGGAGTGGGGTGCTCTCGTAGATCACATTTGTGTTTGTAGAATGCTTGCAAACATTCAGTAGGCTCGGCAGAAAGTGATGTGATGAATCAGAGTAGGGTGGCTGCGAGGTGTAGCAGTGTTCAGTTTTCAAGTGGTTTTCAGTCCCAGGTTTGTGGCTCAGTAGCCGTGTCACTTTGGATGATGCACTCAAGGAAGTGAAACAATTTATCTAATCAATTAAAGCAGTGATGTACCGACTTCCCAAGACTGCTGTGGCAATCCAGTGAGATTACGTGTGTGCAGTGTGCAGCGTGGTCCCCAGCACAGAGACAGTGCTGAGTGAGTGCCATTGAGTACCTGGTAGGACAGGTGTGGGTGGTGGGACTCCATGACTGAGGAAATCTGGGCCCTGAACGAGGGGTCCAGTCACATCTGTGAGTGATGGGCCTGAGCTGGGGTAGGGAGGGAGACCTTGTCCCCCGACCAGGGGCCCTGGGCAGGACTGCTATTGGAGGAGAACCGTGAAGTCAGCTCTTTGCAGGTGGAGTTTGAGGTGCCCTTGAGACATCTAAGTGCAATGTCACGAGCTCAAAGAGGAGGTCTGGGCCCGGGCTGTGCATTTTCCTATAATCTCAATCCCTGAGGATGCCGAGGTTTTATCACTGAACGTGAAGGCATACTTTACAGGACAAGTGAATACTAGTATCATCTCTGTCATCAAAGCTCACGTCTCTTTATTCATCACTCACTTTGTTAATTGGGTACTTACAGAGCTCACTTTACCACCCTCACTTGGGTTCAGGCTCCACAGTAAAGAGCTGGTGAGCCTCCCTCTTTTCCAGAAGAAGACACATTTAGCTGGTAGCCTTCTGTACCTCGCCAGACTTAGAATTTTAGTTTGTTGTATTAATTCTATTTTCTGTTGGCCATCTCCTGACAGGAGAGACGTTTTACCTCATGATCATGTTTCAATTAGCTGTTACTGAGAATTGCTGATCTGATCCATAGTGTATGTATTATATTAATTTTATACAGTATTTATCATTTTTCTGTCTTTGTCCTTTAATTTTGTATGCCCCTTCAATGTTCTATCCTATTTGGGGCGTTATTTTTTTTAATTAAAAAATGTCTGTTAGCAGTTAAGAAAACAAAAACAAAGAAAAATGCACATGATACCTAAATTTAGAAAATATCTAGTGTGTTTTCTGTCTCGGCAATGGAGTGTTCTAGAATCTCGTGAAAACCTTCATTACACAAGTTCCTTGAAATGCTGATTAAGAAATAAAACCTTCCTTCCTCATCTTTCAAGCTACACAGCTAATTGTCAAGAAAGTGAGGGGAAATCCTCAGAAGCCAAGACAAACCAGAAAGCAGGGATTCTGGGAGATAAGCGAGCCTTAGAAGCCCTGGGGTGCCTGTTGGCTCCTGAACTGAGTTTTAGTTGCCCTGACAGGAGGGCAGGAGGTGAGCCCAAGTCCTCTCACACTGGGAGTTGGATGGCTGATCATATGTAAGGCCAAGCCCATCCCGAGAAGCCTGGTTTACTAAAGGTTGAACTAGGGAAAAAAATCCTCAAGGCAAGAAAGTAAGGAATGTCAATATTTTTGGAAGAGTGGAAAAATAACAAATCCAAAGTAAGGATATAGTTTAAAGCTGTTCTGGCATGAGAGTGACCACAAACCCCTGGCAGAAAAGCACAGCTATTCCTGGAATGAGAAGTTGTGTTTTGAGTGGATCAGTGAACAGCCATTCCGAAAAAGGCCTCCAGAGTATTGTGGATCAAGATACTGGACCACAAACACATCTCTTCCAAAGGTCATTTAAATAACCAGAAATTTTTTAAAGGAAAGAAGCCACAATCATATTTCTATTTATTGACATTACTATATGCTAGGAATTCAGAGGTAACTATGTGAAGGAAACTTAGCATAGAAGCTGTGGATGTGCCTGCACGCAGGACATTTCACAGAAGTGGCCGGACTTGTCTGCAAACAGAAATTCCTGCCAAGGGACTCTGCCCGTTCCCAGGGGAAACATTGCTTGCAGACAAGAATGTTTAGTAGTTCCTCAAAAGGAACAGGCCTGGGAACAGGAGAGTCTGAGTGTAATTAAGATAACGAAGCCTTAGATGTAGTGCACATGTGTCAACCTAAAAAATGTTTACTCTCTGTGCTTGGCAAGAGTTACTCCTTTGTGTAGATGGTATAAAAAATAAAGGAACCCGAATCTCGGGAGACATTTTGCACCACAGCAGCTCTCTGATACATTTCGTCGGCAACAACTATGGAGTTGTCTCCTATTTTATGGACCTTACTTTCTCTTTGGGGAGACAAACTGACATAGTCGGGGAGCTTGGTAGAGGGAGGTGTTAGTCTGTTGCAATTAGCCAGGAGAGGAGATTAAGAAAGCAGTGACGGGTGGGTGAACTTTTTAGCTGAGGACAGACAGTCTTGTTCAGTTGGCTTTTAATTGCAGGCTCAATGAGTAGTCACTGGAGGGAATAGATCTTACGGAGGATGGACTTAGCTCAGGCCTCTTTAGAATGGACAAATGAACCTGGAGAAAGACAGTCAAATCTGTGCAGACATTGAAGTTCACTTGAACGTGCTGTATCCCTGAGCCAAATATCGGACAAGAAGAAAGCACTTCTTGAGGACAGAGGAGTGGTTTTTAAGGTTCTCCAAGAATGAATCCCAGGGAACCGAGATGGCCAGTTGTCAAACTGTGACTTTGCAATTTGGACGGTATATCCACCAAGGTTATTGGCATTTTATGGGTTTCCATTTCTCGTTAATACATGTCAGGTGATGAGGACGTGGACACACGTGTTTGACACCTTGTCGAGGTGACTTTGGGTTCCTGCCTAGAAGCATGGGCACAGCTGCGGCTGCCTCATACATCTTGCCGACCATCCCGCTCCCCGGCTCCGTGATCACTGCAGAGTCGTCCCTTGTTAACCTGTCCATCTCCTCTGTGACATCATAACCCATGAAAAGACCGGAGCGTATTAACTTGACTTTCTTAAAGTCAAAAGAACAGATCTAATATGGAGTCAGATTTGTTTTTCCTATTTCAGTAGTGCCATGGAGAAGGAAGTTTGGGCAGCTTTTTGTAGGGTCCTGGAGGATTTCTCTCTCAGCGTCTGGGTGCCTCTATTGAAAACCCTTCATAGCTGTCTGGCATGCTGTAAAACCACTCCACCTGTTTTGCCCTGAAGATGTGTTCAGTTTATAACTCATCTCTACTCCTTGGAAAACAACTCAATAAAAACTCAGTTGGTTTTCCACCAGCCATGGGCAGGGATGAGGGATAGCATGTTACTATTTTATAAAATAATAATAATAATAATAATAATAATAATAATAATAATAATAATAATAATAATAATAATAAAAAATAACAACAACAACAATAATAATAATAAAATTAATAATAATAAAAGAAGTTTTAAAACAGCACTGGGCACATAGGAGAGAGTCAATAAATGCTTCCTGGCTGAAATCAAAAGTGATGGCTCAGTGATTCCATGGCTGCTGTATTTGCTGAACTTGTTACTCCTTTGCTCCATTACACTTTTTTTAAACTGAAAAAGAATCACATGCATATGGTTAAAAACAATTCAAACAGCACAAAAATACACAAGTGAAAGAAGTTTTCCCTCATCCTCTGTTCTTTCAGCCGTCCCTGGAGATGCCACTGTTTACTATCCTTTGGGTGCTTTTCCAGATATGCTATGCACATTCCCACCTATGCATGTAAATTCCTTTAAAGTTTTAGTTATTTTTAACTTAAAGGGATTTAAATCCTCAAGTGGCTTCTGCCCGGGTAATGGAACAGAACAAATCTGACTGCATATTAGATTTTTTCATTTGACTTTAACCGTATGCTCTTTCTCCTAGGCTTCATCTTGCTTGTAAAACAGTGTTGCCTAGAGCCTGAAATATTCAGAAGAGTCTATTCTGAAGGCTCTGACCTTTAAGGATATTTAACACTTTTCCATTCATAAAATGATAACAAGTTACAGAATAGAAAATAACTTTTGTTTTGTTGGAGGTTTACAGAGATTTGACCCAGGCAGATAGCTGCAAGAACAAAGGATTCTAACAACAAGGAATTCCTACACCAAGAAGTTTGCAACAACCAAGCACATAGGAAACGAGCCTGAATTCTGACTTGGGGAGATGGTTTTCCAGGACATTAGTTTGCCATCTAGCTCTACAGAAACTTGCTTTTCCATGCCCCAGCAGCGGGTCTTCCAACTTATTGGCCTGTCCTGCACTGAGGAGAATGAATTTGGACTCGGTAACACTCCTATCTACCTAGAAAGCTGGGCACTGGAACTGAGGACAGCTCTCCCACACCCAGGAACCTACTGTGAGCCCTTGATGGTTCCACTTGGGTTAGGTGTGTTTTACCCAGGAGGGATGGGACTATGCAACAAAAATCAGGCAGTCTGCTCTGTCTGGGGCTCTGATCTTCTACCTCCCGCTCCCCGCAAGGCCAACACCTGGGACAGTGGAGCTAAGGCAGAGATCGTGCCTGCCTGTTTCCCAGCCTGTAAAAGGGGAATATGTACACTTCCCAAGGTAGTTCTGAGAGACAACACCTGCGGGTGCTTGGTTCCCAGAGCTAAAGGAAACCCAGCTCCGCGTGGGGACAACGGGTGTGATCCCCGTAGGGGTTCTGCAGAGGCATCGGCTGGAGGGCTGGACCAGGGAGGTAAAACTTGAGCTGCGGGCCTTGAAGGGTTACAGAATGGTACAGAGGCAGGACTGCTGCCTCCTTCGGGGTGCCCCAGAAGTAAAGCTTTTTCTTTACATCTCCGCTACTCCCCTCCCCTCTCCAGATCCCTACCTACTCTCTGCTCCTCCTGTCCATCTGTCTCCCTCCACTTTTCCCCTCCTCTCCTCCTCCCCCATCTTCACCCTCCCTCGATGCCCCAGCCTCTATCACAGAACCTAGAGGATCTTTGGCCCTCCTGCGCATGCGCAGTCGGTGCCAGCTGGACCGCGGGTTGAAAGCTCCAGCTCCGAGCTGGGAATCGGCCACAAAGTCTTCTCAGCTCTGTCGCTCGGTAGGCCTTTGGCTCCTGCCCGAGGCCGGGGCCTCTGGCTGTGGAAATGCAAGGTGGGGGCTCCCGGGAAAGGGCTCAGGCGGCTGCGGGAGGGCGGTCCTCGTGTCAAAGCCCGCGAGGGAGCGAGTCAGCGTGTGTTCAGCTGAATTGCTCGGGCCAGACCCCTCTGCCCGCGCCACCTACCCCGGCGCCCCGGCCACAGCTGTCCAGGGCCAGGTGTGCATCTGCCGCTTCTCGCCCCAGCCAGGCTCCCCTCAGTCCGCGGCTGGCGACACCTTCCCCTCTCCCGCCCACGAGTCCTATCCTCCCGGGCTTCCTCTCCTTGGCCGCCGGCTTGTCCCTGCCCCTGTGAGGGCTGTGTCCCGGGTGGGCGGGTCCTGCGGACCCGATCTGGGGGGCGGGCGGCTGGGGCTCGGGCTGGCCTCCGAGCAGGGCTGCAGCCCGCGCCCCCCCACGCTTTCCCTGCCCTGTGACCACGGGGCTGCCCTCCTCTCCCTTTCCAGCTCCCTGAGGACAAGCTCAGCGGCATGCGCGCTGCAACCCCGGGCTTAGAGCCTCCGGCTGTAAAGCCCAGTTTCTCCTGGTGGAGTCTGGAAAAGGGAGCGCCAGTGCTGAGGGAGTTTCCGTCTCCCCCCTCAGTGATTTTGCCACAGGTAAGTACCTTGAAAAATTTCAGGTGTTATGATGGCGGTGCTTGTTGATGTCACGTGTTTTTATAGTGCCAGGAATTACAGTGTTGAAAGCAGGGCTTGGTTCAGTTAAAAATGAGCTGAAGGCATGAGGCTGTGTCATGCTCCTTCCTTCCTTTTCCCAGGGTGAAACGTGTGACAGTCGATTTTAAAAACATAGTTACAGTCCCTAACTAGCCCAGCCCAACTAGTGTGTTTTAACAGGAACAGCACCACCAGAGGCGTTGGAGACCCAGGGACATTGCAGTCCTAAAAAGCTCCTGGCACAGTTTAGTTTGTTTTGGTTTTTTGTTTTTATTAAATTGTGGGGTAGACTAGTTGTATAGAGGGAAAAATAATTGTCAAGGTATATTTTTTCATATAACAGCTTTATTGTGATATTGTTCACACACCATGAAGTCCACCCATTTAAATGGTACAATTCAGCAGCTTTTAGCATATTCACAGTGGTGCAACCATTATTATTCCAGAACGTTTTCATCACTTCAGAAAGAACAGTGGAAATGAATGACCTATCCACCCCTCCCCAGTGGTGGTTCTAAAGAAGTTTCTTGGCTGTTCCTGACCATAAATTAACTTGTTACATTCCATGAAAAGCCTGGTAGGAATTCTAATCAGAATTGCATTGAATCTGTCTATCAAAACAGGAAGAATAAATGTCTTTATGGCATAAACTTCTTCTACCTATGAATATATCTGGGACCCTATCTTTTCATCTCTCCAGATCCTGGCCCATGGGAAGTCCTCACTAATTGTTGGGCTTGTGAATGATGAGATTCTATACATCATTAGTTGCCACTGTAGCCTTTCACAGAAGAGAAAAGTAACCTCAGTGAAGCCAAGTGACTGTCTGATGGTCAGAAAGAGTGACAGTCAGTGCTGGAGTGATCCAGTGGACTTGGTGCTTGTAACCAGAATTCTCCACCACCTACAGCTAAGGGGATAAGAGTGTTCTTTTATTTTATCTTAATGGCGTTGATTTTATTTATACTTATTTTTTAAAATTATTTTTATTGAGTAGTCAATTTACAATGTTAGTTTCAGGTGTACAGCAGAGATTCAGTTATAAACATATGCATATGTATATACATATGTTTTAGATTGTTTTTAGCACAACTCATTACAAGAAATTGAATATAGTTCCCTGTGCTATATAGTAGGTCCTTGTCATTTATTTTATATTTATTAATGTGTATCTGTTAATCCCCCCTTTCCTGCCTGCTAACCACAGTTGGCTTTCTATGCCCATGAGTCCATTTCTAGCAGCATCGTTTTTCCTAGTAACATACGCTGGTTGACTGCTTTCAGCTTCAGTAATTCCATCTTATCTGTGGGCACTTTTCTTCTGGTGGGGCTTTATGTGGTTTGCACACATGATAATAGAGATTTGTACTTGGGAGAACTCTAGGCCTCGTGTAGTTCCTGGAACAGAGTGCCCACTGAGTTGATGCTTGAACTGGGAAAAAAGCAGAGTAAGTGTTGGAATTTGCACAATGGTTGAGACTTCCAGGTTTCTATAACCTGTTTAGCCCACATTAATATTGGCTGCACCCATACTGGGTAATTTGGTGGAACTTCATGTTATGGTGGTGTAGAGACAGGGCCTTGTATGCTTCTTCTCTTTCCTTTTTCTAACACTCATTCTCCTGGGTCTCCCAGATCCTCCCCCAGCAGTGCCCAGGGCTGGCTTGATGCTGCGCTGAAGCAATAATTGTTAATAAGGCCCTTTCCTCATCTCTTCTGAACTTCCGTTTCTTTCTCTGCACAATGAGGGCTTAGACTAGATAAGTGCTTTTCAGTTTCTTTTAAAGCCATGTTTCCTTTGAGAAACAGAAAATGCAAATCTCTCCTCCCATCCCAACCCTTTAGGTTTTGATATGTCCTCCAGGGAGTGACATAGCTCTTTGTGGAAAATTGAAGTTATTGTGATTCCAGGTGGCACAGAAAAGACTCTTCAGAAATTTATTGCAGGGAGAGGGCAGGAAAGGGGCAGTGTGTCACACTTTCTAGTGTGAGCACTGGAACAGGGGCTTGGGTTTAAATACGGTGTCTGACGTGGCCTCTAATCTTGTACAATATGATAAACTTCTCTACCTCAGTTTCTTAATGTGTCAAGTTGGGGTGATAATATTTTAAGGCTTTTGTGAAACATTATACACATAAGCCATCTGTGTCTCGGTAGAAACAAGACCTGCTAGGGAGTCAGGGGTTTCTTTAAGAAAAAATCTTGTCCATAGCACTCTGTCGGTGTGTATTTTGAATTACCTGGAGGGCGAGGGTTGAGTCTAAAGTCCATCGTGGGGCAGGTGGCCGATAGTTCTCTGTGCCCCAGATTACCCCCTCCTCCCCAGTCCTCTTCCTCAGTCCAGGATGAAGTTCCCTAGTAGATTTACACAGAGATCTTGTGGAAATGGCTTTTCATTATATTGTTTCACGAAGGAGGGCTGCCATCATGATCTCTGTGGTCAGGTTTTGGTGACCTGAAGGCTATGCAATTGGGGGTTTCTATTAAATAAAAATATATTACAAATAGAAAATTAGAACAAGGGTGGTGACAGGGGCTCTTGGAAGTGGGGACCATTAGCTTTGTTAGCTTCAGGTGCAGTGGCCTTTGGCCACGAGGACCCATCCTCGTGCTCTGAAGTTGGAGGGATTAGTGGATTCAGTGGGAATTTTAACTGAGTGTATCTCATGGGCTAGGCATTGTCGTACTTGTACTGTGTGTTCCTTATTTGAGATAATGAGCTCATTTAACCTCAATAGCCTCTTTAAAATATTAGACTTTTTATTTTGAGATGTAATGTAGGTTCCCCTGTACTTGTAGGAGATAATATGCGGAGGCCCTATGGACACTTTGCCCAATTTTCCTTAATGGTTCCATCTTGCAAAGTTGGGGTACAATTCATTACTGACTTACTAACCCTTTCAGGTTTGTGTTATTGCCCTCATTTCTATCTATGATTAAACTGGGGCTTAGAGAAGCACACAGGCCTGCCCAGGTCACCCACATGTTTAGTGTGTATTCGGGTGTAACGTGGGCTTGGGATTTCCAGGAAGTACCATTATGATGGTCTGTGGCAGGGAGCAGCATTCACTTTGCTTGTTTATTCATTCATTGAACATTTATTGAGTAACCTCTGTGGGTCAGATGCTTTCACAGGCTTATCTGATTCTTCAGCAGTACTGAGAATCAAGTATTGTTTTGTTTTTTTTAATCTGAGAAAATTAGCTCTGAGAGTTTATAACACCCCTCAAAGGAAATATAGCTCATAAAGTAGGGATAGTAAATTTGTACAGTCCCCCCTCTTTATGCAGGTGGTACCCTAGGCATTTTACATTTGCAAACTTCCGTAATCCAGATATATTCTTGTAAGGCAGGGATTTTTCTTTAATTGAAGTATAGTCGTTTACAATGTTGTGTCAATTGCAAGGTGTTTTTTGAATTTTGAATTAAAAAATATTTTTTGAGAAGGGTAATTAGGTTTATTCATTTGTTTCATTTTTTAAAATGAGGTACAGGGGATTGAACCCAGGACCTCGTACATGCTATGTATGTGCTCTACCACTGAACTGTACCCTCTTCCCCAAGGCAAGTTTTCTTATCCATTATTCTGCAGTTTAGGAGTTCAAATAAATTGGTGTTGAAATCCAGATCTTTTGATCCTACTGCGGTTCTTTTCTTTATAATCTGCTGAAGGGGGGTGGGGAAAGCATTTCCTTTGTTCATTTCTTTATTCAGCAGTGTTGAGCACTGACTTTGCATCAGGGTCTTGCTAGGTGCTTGGAAACAGTAAACAAGAGATGACCCTTCTGTGGAGGGGCAGGAAGCCTAGACCAAAAGCTGGGTAATGTGATTCGAGCTACGGTATCCATGTACAGACTCTGAGGACAAACTGTACCCCCGGCTTTGCTTGTGCTTCCCTTTCCTTCTGGCTGGTACACACCAGGTCACCGCAACCCAGAGGCGCCCGCAGCCCACAGCACAGTATTTACCTCGATCTCCTCTCCCCTCTCTGCAGGGCCTGCAACATGAGCATCCCTGACTACGTGCAGTGTGCTGAGGAATACGAGACTCTCCCCGTGGTCTTCCAACCCGTGGGGATCATTTCAGAGGACAATTTCTTTTGTATCTATAAACGAATCTCCTTGGTGAGCCAGATCAGCCCGTGCGGCTCCCAGTGGGCACTCTGTATCCACTACAGGCACCACTATGCGTTCGAGAATGCGTGGAGTGACTTCCAGACCCACCGCACGGTCGTGGGCCTTGTCACCATTACCGACTGCCTCTCGGCCAAGGCCTTCGAGAAGCTCCATGTGCAGAGGAGCTGTATGGCACCACGCTTAATGACTCTCATTCTTTGTCTTTGTGCTGCATGGGGAGGTAGCCGAGCAGCCGCGCACCGACGTGGCCTTCAAACTACGAGGACTGCAGGGTGGTGGAGAAGAGGATCGAGGAATTCACTGAGTCACTCTTCATCTTGCTCAAGTCCAAGTGGCTGGATGGGACCCCAACAAGTCTGGGGAAAGGATCCCCCTCCTCTGCACCTTGTTTGAGAAGGAGGACTTGATGGGACTGGACACAGACAGCAGGTAAGTCTACCTGGAGGCCCGGCCACCCTGGCTGTGTGCCGGGTTCCTTCCCTACATCCAGGAAGGGATCAGCAAGGAAGAGGGCTGTCTTGTACCCAAGGGCGGAGGGAGGTGCAGCCCGACGGTTTACAGACATTTAAAAGTGAATCTGCCTTTGTTTCAGAGAGATCCTTTTAGGGTCAGTGTGGAGACTTCCTCCAGCTTTTCAGCCAGGACCCCTGGTGGGACCCCTGGAGTTGCTGTCCAATAGAGTAGCCACAGCCACTGATGCTATGAGCGCTGGGGAAGAGGCTGGTCTGAGCTGAGATGTGCTGTAGGTCAAATGCACATCAGACGCTGAGACTTGTCTAGTAAAAAGTATGTAAACTATCTTGTTACTTTCATATATTGATTACATGTCAAAATGATACTATTTTACATACAGCAGATTAAGTAAGATCTGTTCTTAAAATCAGTTTCTAGTATCTGTTTTTTGTTTGTTTGATTGGTTCTTTGTTTACCGTTTTAAATGTGGCAACTGAAGCTTTCTTTACATGGCTCTCATTTCAATTTTGTTAGGCAGCCTGTCCTGGGACATTCTCATCCCTTTGCTTATAGATGAGATGCTGAATCCCAAGAGGCCGAACGAGTCACTGGTTGTGCTGGGTCTGGAGCCGGTGTCTCCTGCCTCCCAGGCCCAGCACCTGCTGGGTTCAGGCCCTCTCTTCCTCCCCGACAGCCAGCATGCCAAGTTAGGACATCAGAAACACCTCCAAGGAATTCTGGATGAACTCCTTATGCAGGGAAAGGCGTATCACGGAGTATGAGACAAAGCAGGGAAAGATTCATCCTCACTTTGTCCCTGTGATTAAGTCAACGGCCCCACTTTTGCCTTGGAAGTGCAGAGGAGCTCTCCTGGGCTTACTACCCCCCACCTTCTGCTCTGTTTCCCCGTGTATCTATCATGCTTTCCCTCGGTCAGAAGAGGTGAGATGCCTTTGCCCAGAAGTCGTCCCCCTTTGCTGGGGAGATTGAGGGAAGCTGTGCCCCCACGGCCAACGGCCTCGGGCCTTGAGTCTGGAGGGCACTCATGGCGGTACCACAGGTGACGGTCGGAGGACCTGGCACGTGCTGCCGGGCCCGCTGTGGAGGCAGTGCTCTGTGATTCTTGAACTTACCTAAGATCAAATCCTACTTTCTGGTTGTTGGTAAGTTGGAGGAGAAAATGCCAGAGAATTGATAAAAAGAAAGTCCAGACCAGCCCTGTGAGTGAGAGGCACACGGGGCCCGAGTCCCACTTGCGTGTGGTGCCTGGCGGGCTCTGGATGAATTTTCTGTTCCTCCCGGACATACCTCTATGACTTTAGTAAGGGGTGAGACATGTAGTGCCATGATCTGTATTTGTCCTCGCAGGGCCCTGTGATCTACACGCCCGCACCCCCTTCTGCTCCTTGGGGATGAGGTGGCAGGTTTAGGTGCTTGGGCACTGCTATGGGCACAGCTGCCAGCATAGGGCTACACCGAGGCTGGCTCCGTTCACCTCAATGTCACCTCCTGCTGAGCCCCCAGGCGTTAGTCAAGGTAGCTGCATCAGTGCAACGTAAGCAGGGACCATGTTCTCCCCCTGGACAGACTGGTGGGTGAGCAGTGGAAGCCTGGAGTCCTGCCCAAGCCCCATGGCTAGTGCCTCCTCTTTGTCATAGGAGGCACTGGTGACATTTTTGCTCAGCAACTGTTTGGTTCTGAGTCTCCAGACCCACCAGAGAATGCCAGCTTGTTTTTGCCTTTTGAAGTCTGCCCTTGGGATTTGGCGGAGTAGCTGGATGTGTGCTTAGCCCATAGTGTTGACACTGTCACCATTGTTTACCCAGAACCTCGTGTACCAGGCATGGCTCTCGGCATCAAAATACAGCAGCCAATTAAACTCCCTCCTGGTGGATATGTCTGTTTTGGTACCATAAGGGCTTAGCCAGCATCTGAACGTCAGTGAGATAACGCGGCCAGTGAGCTCGGGTCAAGCACGTTCTCCTCCAGTCACTTTTACTCCATTGTTGCTTTTACTATTCCACAGTCATTAATTTTTAAAACAATGCTTTGGTGCAGGAGCAGAGACTAATTCTCTCCTGCTACTCTCGTTGGGAGTGAGTAAAACTGTCCAGCCTGTAATGCGACCACATTTTGTGGCTTAAAAGCTGCCTAGATGCATGTATGTGGAGTTTTGGTTAGGGGCACTGACGACGTTGGGATCCCCAAGCAGCGTCGCTCCCCTCAGGCCCCTGCCTTCCCTGGAGCAGGAGGTGAGGGTGGGTCTCACCATCCCCGCGTTCCTGGCCTCACACACTCACGTAAATTCGTGTACTTGCTGTCAAAGTCATTCTTGTTCTTGTGTGTTTCTAATTTTCGCTTGTTCCTCTTTTCCTTTTTCTTTATTCCTTTTTCTCTTTTACCGTGCAGTTGCGTCTGAAAAGGTGGCTGTGCATATCCTGCATTGGAAATAGCTAGATCGCCCTCCGTGCTGTCTCCATTGCTTTAAGGAGCAGAAACATTTCAGCTGCCTTGATCCATGCATTATCCTAGTCATCTTGTTATTTTCTAATTTTTTGGAATATTGCTTTGTTAGCACATCACCCACTGGTGTTTGATACCTGTTAAAATATTTGCTTTGAGGAACCTGTTTGGTCCTCCTTATATTTGGTGACAAATGCACCCTTATTCAATTAGTTTGATTGTTTTGAAGAAGTGAGATGCGAATTGATTTAGGCGGCTGTTGAGGGATTCTTTTCATGGAGTATTTAATCTTGTCAAGTCAAAGTCTGCAGCATCTTGCTCGATTCCTGCTTTTACACAAACGTGCTCAGCACGCGGTTCCTGGCTGTCTCTGTGTGACGTGCGTGACGGCGCTTCCTGACCGGCGGTCACTGGTGAGGAAGCGCCAGGCTCGGGGGTGAGCAGCTGCAGGGGACATTGTTGGAGGAATCAGTCACCTTTTGGTTATTTTTTTTTTTTTGCATTCAACTTCCCCGTGCCATTTACTTTATTTTTCCTTCATAAAGGGGCAGAAGTGGGTCTAAAATCCATGCCACTCTTTTGTTCCCTCTACGAGGCTGGTTTTTCTGAGTACCAGGACAACATGGCCTTCTTCTAAGTAGCTGGCTCACATGGATCTGGTGGACACAGGGACTATTAAAGGGACCGTAGCTTCCTCTCTGCTCCAGCCAGTGGGCATTCAGAGCCGGGTCTGTGGTTTGCCTCAGCAGCCGTGCAGGCCTCCCTGCACCTGCCTTTACTTTTAACCCATGTTGACATTAAAGAGCTGACTCCATGTTTGTTGCAGCTGACGTCCCCCACTGACGGCCGTGTCGTTAGTTTGCGGTAGTGAGTCTCCAACCCCAAGTCAGCCATGAAGGAAGATGCTTTGGCCAATCTAAGACCTTGGATTCTCACCCCTACCCTTGTTCATCTCACCCAGGGGAAGGGTTTGGCCACCACCATCATGCTGATCATGAGGCCTTGTTTCTCCTTTCATGCTCTAGTCCAAATGTGGACACTTCATCCTTCACTGACTTGGTCTCGCTTGATACAGGCCAGACATTCTGAAAGAGTCCATCACATTCTCGGGGGGAACAGAACAGAAGTAAGTCTCGCAAGTAGAAGGAGTCTAGGCTGTCCGGGTTGGCAAATGCAGGCTGGGATCTGTGATTGGTGGGCTGTGCCCTGGACACAGGCCTTTCCCGTGGCTCACGAGCGCCCAGGGGTCGGAGTGAAGACAGCCTTGCTTGGGCTTCTCCATCCTCATCTGCTCAGTGGCAAGTGTGTCTGCTAATAGGAGCTCCAACAGACCTCGGGACATTCAAAGCTCAGATCACGGGAGAACTTTGAGTCCCTTCTCCAGGGCCTCCTTTGTGAGAATCAAGTGCCTTCTGAGGTGACCGGTGGCAGGAGATGCCTCCCCCTCCAGGGAGCACCCTTCGGAGGACTGTGACTCAGTGCACCTTGCTGTGAGCTTGTGGGGATCCGGCCGTCGTCCCTGCAGAACCAGTCTTGAGATGGGCTTAGCGACGGAAATGACAGGACTAATATTCCAGGCCAGGGCTGGAGGGAGGGAACAGGGGAAATTGAATGTGACCTCAAACACCTAGGTGAGTGCTGGGTCTGTTACTAAAATGGGGAGCATGGGAGGTACCTTCCATAAATTGAATTCCAGAGTAAATCTTGGACATGAGGCATTTTTAAGATGCCATTTTTCGTCCAAGTTTGGACTTCATAGAGGCACTCGGGTCAATGAGCCTGGGGCTGAGTTGAAGGAGCCGGAATAGAGATACACGTTGGGAGTCGTCATTCTTAGCTGGTGTTCACAGCCGCGCATGTGAATTAGATCATCTTGAGAGCTGCAGACTGAGGCTGAGGGGGGGCAGGGCTGTGCCTGGGTTGGAGGAAAGCCCAGACCATGCAGCTTTCGTGTGTCAGTCAGCGGCGTTTGGGATTTTCAGGGCAATGTCATTTATCCTTAAGGGGCCGGGGGGTGGGCAGGGCCAGCCAGGAAGAAATCTGAAGGGAGGGTCGTGGTCACGTGTGTGTCTTGGGAAGTTGCAGAGTCTGCAGGGTCCGGGAGGGTAGACTCCTCAGAAGCTGGAGTTGGATTGGGGCGTGGGTTGAAGGTAGTCACACTAACATATCAGGGAGGGAAGAAGGCCTAGGGAGTCCCTGCTCTTCCTGACTCGCTTTCCAATGAACAGAAGGCAGACAGAGGATCTGAGGTGAGAAGGGATGGCGCTGGGAGAGGAGCCAACCTGGAGAATGGTGCTTGAAAAATTCTGGAATAGTCTCCCTGCAAAATAGAGGTTAAAAAAATCCAGACTCTTAAGAACATTGATAGTGACTGGGGAGGAGGCAGTTGTTTTTCTGGCCTCCTAAGGGTAAGGCATGTATCCAGGGATACACAGAATATTTGGGCAGTCTATTCCGGGCATTTGGTACCGGGTAAACAGCACAAGTTTAAAGGCGGACAAGGGCAGCAGAGGGAAACTAGCCAGGCCCCGTGTCAGGTACCAGTCGGCCGCCCTACTTGCGTGTTGCATTCACATCCATGCCTCCCAGGTGGGCGGTGGCAGCCCCCTTTTGCGGATTGGCAAGCCTTCTCAGAGGGGTTAAGTTATTGGTCCATTTAGAGGGTAGTAAATGCTGTAACAGGATTCAAGCAGGGTCTTGTCAGACTTCAAGGGCGTGTTTTCTCTACTAATTCCGGTACCTCACTGTTGTACGTGAAATGGTGAAGTGGGTCAGTTTTGGGGCCTTTCAGAAAAAGTACGATTTAAATGCCTCAGGACTGATTCACAAAGCTCTGTGTTCTTTGATTGTTCTGAAGCACCGCAGTGCTTTACGCCCCACAGAGGTAAGGTGTTACTCCTTTGACGATGAAGTGGTTGCAAATGATGTACAGGTGCAAAACCAGACTTAGCAGCTTCTGAAGGGAAACTTTCCAATTCTCCCTTGATAGACTTTCTTCTACGGGATGTAGCTGTGCTGCAGCATAGGCCTGAACTGTCCATATGGATTGTGGGTTTGATATCCAAATTTAGCATAAAACAGTCAGATGAAGAAAATCAACGTTCACAATTTATTTTTGGGTTTCATTAGACAAGATATACTATCAGGTAATGGCCCATATAGCTAATGAAATTGAGTACAGAACATTGAATTTCTTACTTCTTATTTAGAGTTTTCTTACTGCATAAGTTTGCCTGCTTTGGAACATCAGCTCCTCCACAAGGGCGCTTGTCAGTTTGTTGGTGTGATTGCATTTACACAGTGAATGTAATCTGGGCTTCCTCAGCCCAAACTCTCCAGTGCAGAATCACGGGCTGTAGCCATCTCTTAGTCACGCAAAAACTTCTAAAATTATATGATGCCAGAAAAGAAAGAAGAGAGAGAGAGAGAGATTGCCTTTATCAAAATTCCTTTCAATTCTGACTGCAAACTGTCTTTGAGCAGCTCTGGTTTCCTTTGGATATGAATATATACATTTCTTTGCACGTAACCTGGGTTTTGGACTAGAACACCAAGTCCTTGCTTTCCGCAAGCCACAAAAATAGTAGCCAAATTGCACACATGTGAAATATTTTATTCTTTTTCTGAGAAAGAATCCTTGAATTTGGGACTTCAGGTGTTATTTTTGCTTTTTGCTTCTCCCACCCCTCTTGTAATATCTCACTCCTTCCCAAGTGGCCCCCAATAGGTCGTGGTCCCAAAGGAGCAAGCAAACACACAGTTGGTCCCCATGCAGTGCTGCTATAGAGGGAGCCCTGCCAAGACCTAAAGGATATTATCAGAGAGGGCTTCCTGGAAGAAATGGGCTCTACATTCAGTTGTGAAGACAGAGTAAGGGTCAGCCAGTAGAAAGCATGAAGACTGTGGCTCATGTGGCAGAACAGCCCGGGTAGAGGCCTGGAGGCTTGTGCGGTGGGGACTCGGGGAGAGTGCCATGTGTGGTCCAGGGTTGTGGGTGCCCCTGCTGGGGAGGACACTGGTGAGGGCCTGGGGTGGAGGGCTTTCGAAGAGCTTGGGTTTTACTAGAACTGACAGAGGAGGCAGTGAAGGGTGTCAGCAGGAAGTGACCCTCAGGAAAGGTACTTCTGGATTTGCTTCTGATATTCTACAGTAAGAAAGTTCGGGGCGGACGAGAGCAGGTCTGGCTGTCCCTTTGAGACCCACCCCATCATTCATTTATTCATAACATGCACACTTCTGAGTGTCTAGGGGAGAGAGGTTGGACCCACATTAGTAAGCAAAATATTCCTTGGGAGCTTAGCAGTGTCAGAGGTTGACTTAGCCTAGAATGTTCTAGGAACAGAGGAACAAATTGCGGAGTTTGGAGGGAGGGAAGGCTTCCTTGAGAAACAGTCAAAATGAGCCTGGAGGCAAGTGGGAAGTAGGAGCAGATCAGGGGGCCACTGAGGTCACTGGGGACCTGGGTACTGAGGTGAGCATGGGCGAGCAGGTTCGGGGGTGGGGCTAGAACTCTACCAGGGAGCCGCTGAAGGGTTTGAAGTGGGGTGATGTAATCAAATTTATGCTTTGGGAAGGCTGCCTTGGCTCCGCGTGTGTGTGTGTGTGTGTGTGTGTGTGTGTGTGTGTGTAGCGGGGAAGGGGGGGTTGCCACCAACTGATGAGTGACATTAGAAGACCATTCACAGGCTGGGAGGCCACAAGTGGGAGAGGGTCGTTGGGGCTGCTTGGGGACGGCAGGGGCCGTGTGGATGCCGGATTTCCTTATGGGGAGGGCTTGTTAGCTGGGCCGCCCTTGCGGCGCCTTTTGGCTTGAAGAAAACAGATGGAGGCCGCCAGGTGGACTTTCCTCTTCTCTTCTTCCTTGCCTTGTGTGATGATCTTAGCTCAGCCAACATTTGGAAGAGAAGAGCTAAGTTTCAGGGTAGCCCAGGACTTTGTTGAGCTCGTCCGAGTGAGATCTGATAGGATTTATGTTTGTGTTCAGATCTGCATGTTCACTTAGCTAGAAACGTCCTATCTTTTGAATTTCCATAGGGGTTTTTACTCTTGATAAAGATTGCTTTCTTGGTGAGAGGAAATTTAATACAGCTGTTGTCTTTCTCAAAAAAATCATATCTTTTAAGAAATTTAATATTCAAAAAATAGGAATATTTAAAAATGATAAAGTAAGGCTTTGGTGTAGTTTCTTTGGTTTCCTAGTTAATGTGGACTTAGAGCCTTTGCATTACTTAATAGCACATCCTTGTCAGTATTTAAAGGGCTGTTAGCGCCCCAGGCCCCACCTCTCAAAACATCATTAAAGTTTGCTCTGAAATAGTGAGGTCATAAAAGTTTTGTTTGCAGAAGCCAAACACTTGGTTTATAATATGAAGCATAGCTCCATTTTTAAAATAATAATAGGTTCAAAATTAAGAAAGTGGAAGATAATTGAGTTTTTTAAAAGCTGAAACATAATCTTTCTTGTGCTAATGTTGAACTGGAAATTTCGAAAATAAAAATCCTACTGTAATAACATCTACGTGGAATACATATAAGCTTTCCCGTTTGAAAAATAAGTGCGCAGTGGTTTTTGAAGTCAGGAGCATTCCAGCTCAGATACTGGCATTGATGGTTGCTGGTTTTCAATGGCAGAGCCTAAATTTGCCTTCTTAGCTTTTTTTTTTTTTTTGTAGTGAGAGGGTTGAGTAGTGCTTTGCCAGCATGATTTTGGGGCAATTTGGGGGCAGATGTTGTGAACCAGCAGTGAGATATTTCCATGCATTTTATTTTCTGGACATCACCAAGGCACATGTGGGGTTTGTGCCTGCAGGCTGGGATGCTGTAGGACTCCCTGGTCCATCACAGTTTTGTCCTGGAGCTGCTCTGGTCAGTGAATGATTTTCTGTGGCTTCGAGGTAAGGTGGTCTGATGCACATGGTCAGATGTGTAGTTAAAGTGCTATTACATGAAATAAGAGAAACCTAGAAACATGAGGGAGGAGAATTGGCTGAGCTGATATCGGTGGGGAGTCTTCTTAGGTTACTCCCTCCCCGTGATTCCTGCCAATATCCTCCCCAGCCCTGCACGGTAGTCCTGCCGAAGCAAGCATGCACTTTGCTCAGAAACGGACTGAATTTCCTTGTGCCTCTGTTTGTTGGCTTTTTTTTTTAAAGCACATCTTGCCCTTTGCTTAAATGCCACCCCTGCTAGTCACATCTTACACTCATTCTTCTGGATGTCGTCCATATATAGCTGCTGAATGGATGAACTGAATGTAGTATCTCCATGTAGTGGAACATTATTCATACGTAAGGGTGAATAAAAAGGAAAAAAAAATAAAGGGGAAGATGAAAAAGGCCACCTGTCCTGGGAAGTCCACCCTGACTGCTCAACCCACCCATTTCCCTTTGAATCCCCACCCTTTATGCTCCACTCTAGTCTTTTTGATAGTACTTACCACCTTCTAATAAACTTTAACGTTTTCAAAAAAAAAAAAGAGAGAGATGCTGATACCTCTTCAACATGGAAAAGCCTTGATAATAGCACGTTAAGTGAAAGGAACCAGACATAAACGGCCACATATTGTTGACTTCAGTGATCTGAAATGCGCAGAATAAGCAAATGCAGAGGCAGAGAGCAGGTGATGGTTGCAAGGGGCTGGGTGGAGGGGGATTAGGGAATGACTGATAGTGACAGGGGGTTTCATCTGGGATGGTGGAGTGTTCTGGAAATAGATGGTGGTGAGGGCTGCACAACCATGAGTGTGCAGAAGACTGCTGAGCGCTGTCTCTGGGAGTGCCTGTGGTTGGGGCGGCTTTATTTTGTTCTCACCCTGCAATGTGAACTGTCATCTTGTGCTGAGGCAGTTCTTCTCCTGTGAGTGGTGAGGCTCAGACACTTTGCAGAGTCATGTTTCTTTTCTCCCCCTTGCTGAGTGTAGGCAAAAAAGGTTTAAGCCTGAGAAAGTGCTCCATCTGCAGAAATATCTTTCAGTTTTGCATGGTGTAAAAATCTTGAGAGCTTTTTAATCGTTGATGACAGTCTGTGAGGGGAAACAGCCCTTGAAGCCTGGGTGTGACCTGGAATAGCCGCGCTTCCCTCCCTGACCTGGGTGGGGATTTCACCGCCGTTCAGGCAGTGAAGGGCCCAGACCCGAGAGCGGAGTTGACAATCGTGAATATTTACTTGTATTCGCTGCTTCATCTTGGATATTAATTTCAAGCTGAGTCAGTTTGTGGCTGCAGCCTCATCCTACATCAGGAATTTATAGTATCTGCTCTTTGAAGTGGAGACCAGACAGACTTTTATTATTTAACAGTCTCCCTTAAATTGATATCTCAGATTCCTTTGTAAAAAGTAAAACAGCAGAAATACACAAGTCCTTTAATGCCAGTCTGAACTGGATCGGGTTTAGTCTCTGTGACTTAGTGGCCTTAACTGCGGGTGGGGAAGATGATAACAGTGCTTCCCTCAGAGGGCCTGGTGAGGGGGGAGTGAGAAGCACAAATTGAGGACTTACACGAGATGTTCATGAATGTCCGAAGTTAGTGCTCTCAGCCTGGTGAGGCCTCAGGAGCAGAGATGTCAGAACAGAGCATTCCTAGCCGGAGCTCGATCCGTGTTGGCAGCTGTTATGATCACTATCACCACTGTGGGTTATCAGGTAGTTTTAAGACTTGGTAATATGAATTCTTGAATAATGTTAAAAGACTAGACATCTCAGATCCAGTTTACATAGTTTTCAAGATTTCCTCTGAGAAATGGATGTTTTATTCCCCATCAGAAGTCTGAGTTGAGTCTCTAAAAAAATTCTGTATTCCTCCATCTTTTTGCTTTAATTCTCCATTTCTTAAAAAAAAAAGTTTTTAAATGGAGTTACTGGGGACTGAACTTAGGGCCGCATACATGCTAAGCACATACTCTCCCAAATGAGGTATAATCTCCCCCATAATTCTTTCTAAACTTTACTTTCTTAGTATTCAGAAGTTAGAGGCCTCTAATTCTTTTTCTGGAGACTTGTCCATGAACCTGTAAATCTATTATTAATGGACAAATCTTGGTTTATTAAAAAAATCAATAAAATATTCTGCAATCCATCCAAAAGAAAATGCTCATTGATTTAAATGTTTCTCCTTTATGGTGATTTCTACTTTCTGGTCTAGCTTAATTTATTAACAACCATCCTTATCATCATAATGACCAACCTCGCTCTGAGTGGACACCTGCCTAAGGCTAAAATGCTTTCCTCATGTTTTACTTCATAGCAGGTGTTTGAGGGTAGGTATCAGTGTCTCATTTTTTGCAGCTGAGGGATTGAGAGATAGAGCAGCTTGTCCCAAATTACACACAGCTGGCAGTGGCTAGTTCAGTGCTGGAACCCTGGCTGCACAGGATGCATTTTTAATTGCTCCTGTAATCAGCCTCCCGTTGAGTGTTTTCCCGAACTCCTGTGACTCCATAAATGGCCAATTTTAGTGATCTCAGCCTGATGAGGACTTCAAAGGAGAGACACCAGTGAGAATGTGAGACAGAGTGGCATAAATTAAAATTGTACATTTTTACAAAAGTTTTATTCTCAGGTAATGACTTAAAAGTTAATTTTTTTTTAATTTTAGTGCTCTGTGAGCACTAAAAACAAAACATTAAAAATAATTTTAGTGCAAAAGAGAAGTGGGCTTTGAAAGTCCAATCATTGCTAGTGATGTTACTTGCTTTTCTCTAGTGGCCCTTATTGACAGAAATACTTAGAAAGACTGAATTGGTTTTATGTAGTCTTAGTATGGAAGAAAAGATTGTCAGTGAATATTGTAAGTAAAATCATTACTCTTTCTTTCCTGATGATGAATAGGTAAGTTGTTTTTATGGCTTAAGTACATTTCCTCATTTGTGAAATTTGAGTAATATCTTTTTCCTTGTCTAACTGTGAGAGTTAGACGCCTTGTACACAAAGCACCCAAGGGGTGCTTAATAAAAATGTGCTGTCACAATGACAGGTATTTTAGAAGGATCAACTCTGAATACTAAAGGGGGTGGCTTATTTCTGATGCATATTCAATATGTATATATATGATATATATGAATATGGCTTAAAGTAACAAGGATTCATTTATTTTTTTTAGTGCACTATGAAGTTTTAATGAAATCTTTATCATTCTATTGAGACAGGGACTAGTTAAATTGCCTTAAGCAGACGACCTTGAAGATTATTTACACAGTATGTGTATTGTTACAACTCAGAATTCATGTTGCCGTGTAACATCCACTCAGACAATTAAATTCGTGGATTCTGACCAGATCCATTAAGTTTAGAAAAATCCACATTTATCATTTTCAGGGAATAATCTTCTGTCTTTTGTGATTAAAGAAAATTTTGATTTTTTTTCTGCACTTTTAACAGGTTTAAAATATCAAAACATTGATTTGACATGTAACTTTTTTAATAGAATAAATCTCATGCTGTTTTAATATGTAAATAAATGTTTTTGTATTTCAACAAACTTTTACGATTTCCTGGCTCTTTGAGAAGTATTTTGCAAGATACTTAGATTGCCTACTGTTGGAAAAATGCAGACGTTATTTTATGATTATAGGCCTAGTAAAGATCTGTTGGTTTTTGCTACAGTGCAAGACATGAGGCCTAGGAGAGCTTTGCTGCCGATTGCCAGGAGGACAGATCCCAGGTCTCAGTCTCCCCTTCTGTAAACTGAAGAGGCTGGACTGGTTTCTTTCCTCCTCTAAGATGAGTTTCCATAAGCCTATGTCTTTTGTTTATATTCAGGAGTATTAGCAATATCAGATTAAATACTGAATACCCTTCCCTTACCCCAAAACAAAGTGCAGTATGTGCTACAGAAGCTTTTAGTTATCTGATTCTCGTTTCTGATCCTACAGGCAATTTTGTGTTGCATGTTTCCCGGTAACCTGGAAGGTCTTTTTAGCCATAGGTGGCTCTGTTGCACCTTCTTACCTTCTTAATTTTCCTGTTTGTTAAAGAAAGCTTAAACAACGTTATTTTATTTTGATTTCTTTGCTTAATGCTTCAGAATAGCACAGTCTCCATTATGTCTGTCTACCTGGAAAAATTATTCTCCTTATATCTTAGTTTTATTCTGTCATCTCGCTGTGAACATCTAAGACTTGCTGTGCAAACAATGGCAAATTCGGACTTTTCTTCCAGTGCTAGAAACCAGTGAGCCGGGAATTTATAAAACAGCTAGAAGTGGCCTCTGGAGCACCTTAAAGCTGAAAAGTGTACTGGGTTCCCTGAGTATTGACCCCGCCGCTGTGTGTTAATTGGTGGTAGGAGATTTGGTACATATATGAAGGGGTGTAGTTTTTTGACTTGGCTTTGCGTGCACGCGCTGCCACTGAGCCACGTGAGCCTAAGTCAGTTCGTTCTGAGATTTCCCTCGTCTGTGAGATGGGGATGCTCATATCTGCTTTGTAGAATTGTGAGAATTAGTAATTATGTAAACTGTTTACCACAGTGGGTATGTCAAGAGGGCTCGTAAACTTTAGCTACTGTTTTGTGAGAAGCCATCATTTGATAGTCTTTGGCAATTACTAAGAAACAGGAAAATAAGGAAAGCTGGTTTTATGATGAAAGATATTTGAGGAGGTTCCATAGTTCCTATACCCATAATTTAGCATCAGCAAAGTCAGAACTGTTACACAGTCGCCCTGAACCAACGTTAAGCCACAGAATTTTTTGTTACTTCAAATATGTTGGGGCTTAAGGGGATCCAATACTTATACACATGTTGTCTCCAGCAGCCAACTGAGAGATGACAGAAAAGAGTAAGCAGGCGATATATGTCTTCTTTTTTACTGATGAAGCCACGTACTCCATGAACTTCAGGGCTGTGGGAAAATGCGTGTCATTATACTGTGTCCCAGAAGTAGAGACTCACCCTGTTCCAGGTAACTCTGGGCCACAGCGAGCCTTCCCTTGAGAGGACCTGCCCCATCATGCACAGGGCTGTCCTGCCATGGAGCTGAGCATCCCGTGTGCTTCCCAAGTGTGGCCAGCACTGGAAGGAAAGGAACGGTTTCACATACCCTGCTTGTCTCTCCGGACTCACACCTCACCCTGTTAGTGTGACGAGGGCTAGCTGTGAGCCATGGGTCTGTGGTGTGGAGAAGCACTCTCCGTGGCCAAGAGGAGTGGGGAGGAGGCGTCCCCTCCCTCAGTTTAAAGACGTGGTGGGATCAACAGAAGGGTGCTCCCCAAGAGTTTATAAAAGGAGAAATAAGGATTTTCTTTGGGACTTAGTCTAGCCAGGAAACACAGAAGATGATTAGAAAGGAGACTTGTAAATCACTTTAATATTAAGTTGACATTTGTTGAGCACCAATAATGTGCTACATTCTTTTCTGAGAGTTTTACAGAAATGAATCCTTCAATCTTCTCAACAATGGAGTAAGGAATGTTTGATTTTTATCCCAGGTTTACAGTGTGGAAACTGAGGCACACAGAGGGTAAGTTGGCCAAGGTCACAGAGCTAGTAAGTGGCAGAGCTGGTATTTAAACTCTGGCTGTCTGGTTTTGAGGCTCCCAGGGATGGGCTTTGGGTGTTTAGAGGTATCTGCATCCCTGGATCTCTGTACATCTGTGCATCAGTAAGCCCAGAAAGGACAGAGAAAGGAGATTCACACAGTTGCTCACAGTCGTGTCTCGGCCACTGTCCATGAAGAGTGCACCGTGATTAGCGTTGTTTTCCAGGCAGTAGATCTGTTGGTATAACAGAAATTTAGTCCATTGAGTTAATCTAGAAATCCTTACTGCTCTGCTTCTGTCCATGTTTGCCATGTTACTGCCTGCCCGTGGTTAGGCCGTGGAGGAGAAACTGTACTCATGGTTGAACTCTGATATTTCAGTCTGGTTCATAGTTTCACATATTCTGTTACATTAATAAGTTAAGTTTCTGGTTTTCTTGCATCAGTGTCTCGTGTGTTTGGTTAATGTGAAACCAGTCCATGGGAGCCCAGGGGTGCTGACAGTATAATTTCTGAGCATGTTGTGGCACTTCTACACGTGCAGTCCTGACTGGAGGATGTCCGCCTTCCTCACTGATTTCTCCCAAGAGCAGGGTCCTATCCCATCCCTGGATGTGACGCTGGGAGCTCTGTGAGTAGGCCAGTCAGCGGCCAATTCCACCAATCAGAAAATGATGAAGTACCCAGAAGTGGGTTTAATAGAAGAAAAGGGCTTCCAGGAAGTCCAATGGGCTGTTCGAGTCCATTTGGTGAAAAGCTGTTCACTGTCTGTGGTTGAGCTGATTCTTTGCTGTTGAAAAGTCTGGATTAGATAAAGGGATTTTAAAAAGCAGAAAGGAGTGATTTCAGGTGGTACGTCCACACCGGTGAGAAGTGATGGATGACCGCCTGTGTGAGGCATAGACAGAGTCTTACAAACTTCATAAAACAGCTTTAAAAGCTCTGCCATCTGAGTGCACTTCATAAGGGGTCCAGGCCATCACTGGTAACGCTGAGAGGGCAAATAACTGATGATGGCATAAAGGACACGGAGGCATCAAAAAGGTCTCAGTCATGTTCCCTTTTTAAAGAATGTGGCACAGTGTAATATATTTGAGCTGGTTTTTCACTGAACAATTTTTCGTGTTTTCTAGGTCTCCCAGCTCCTGAAGTTTCCACGCAGCTGCATGTCCCCTCGCTGCAGCTCTGTCAGCACTTGTCCTGGGCTGACGTGTTGTCACGGGGAGCAGGACGGTCAGCGTCCCCGGCTCCTCCGAGCTCCGTCTCCTCATCCCCAGTGCTGGGCTTCTCATCCATGTCTACTTAGAAGGGTTGCTGAGAACCACACGTGATGGTTGTCAGGGGTGATTTGTGGTTGTCCCTGTGTTTGACATATAGTCAGTATTTGATAGAAACACATGTTTTTTATTATAGTTCTGGGTTCTACATTGCAGTGGTTTTTAGTCTGCATTTTTTATAACTTTTTTCTTATTTTTAAATAAGCACTTTTTTGGGGGGGGGGAATTACTGGGGATTGAAGCCAGCACATTGTGCATGCTAAGCAGGTGCTCTACAACTGAGTAATACCCACCCTCCTTGTCTGCACTTAAAAATAAATATTGCAATACACAAAATAGCTCTTAAACACCATCATGGGACCTATTTTCTGTATAGACAATTGAATACATATGCTATTTCAATAAGAATAAATGTTGGGACTTACCTTTCTCAATCTGTTTACTTGTTTAAAAACGATCATAGCTAGTGATAAACACGAGTCTTGGATACAGCACTTCTTATGATCTGTTTTGACATCATGGGAAATTACATTCTACAGAGAAGGCAAATTGGGTCTCATTGATATTTGGATGATTTAGCAGATGATCAAGTCTTTCAAACTTGACAGTTTTGTATTTTAAATTAACTGCAAAGTTATCTTCTAGAAGTTGGAATTCCTAAGTTTGTGAAGTGCTCAGTAATTCAGTGTGTATGTGTTTGTGTCTGTGTGAACGTGTTTGTGTGTGATTTCAGGAAGGTAGAAATAAGTTCCATGTAGCCCTCTGATACCTTCCTCCTCCAGTTCAAGATGTAGGCATATATTTACACAAGTAAATTAATATTCTTTAGTCATTTGATATATTGGTGGGAATATGAGGTTCTCACACTTGTTTCAGAAGGGTTGGGGAGCATCAGGTTTGAAAACAGGAGGGGAAAGAGGCAGGGTGGCCCTTCACACTTTGTGCAGGATTTGAGGAACAGTAGCTTTCTTTTTTCTTTTATTCTAAAACAAACTGGCGCTGAATTGTAACATACTATGACTCAGAATTGCTTTTCTGATAAGATACAACTGCCTCAGAGTTTTCAAGGCAACATGAATGATGAAATCCGTTTTAGGAGTTATCTTTAAAGTAGTGTTAATTTTCAAGTAAAAGGCTATAGCCTGTTCTTTCTTCGAAGGGTAAAAGACGTTCTCATTGATCCAAGTGCATGATCAATGTGCTTAGTTTCTTTGGGGTTTTTTTCTTTTTTTTTAAGTGCTTGTTTCATTGTGGTTTGAATGAATGTTTAAAATTTCTGAATTTTGTTCTTTAGAACATGCTGATTTATCAGAACTGTTAAAAACCTGATTGATCTTTCGTCTTTGTTTGGAGGGGCACCCTTTTGATTTCTGTTGTCTGTTAAAGAGGGAAATTCTTCCTCTAGCCTGCAGATCATTAAGTGAATGGTTTGCAGTGTGCCTTTAAAATTCTTTGAATGCTTTGAGCATGCTTGTCTAGTGAATTTTGAATTGACTCATAGTAATGACTTTGCTTTGATTCTGTGGCTTTTGCTCCTCTCCACAAGAATTTGAATTCTCTGTTGCATTTTGTATACGTGTTCTTAACAGGGGAATAAATTTTACATTTTTTACAAAGGTGGGTTTTCCTATCCCCTCTGAATGCCTTCTATAATTGATACAACAAAAATCTGTTATTGCAGTGCTTAATTATTTCATAAACTAATTTTTGGCTTAATCAGAAGCAATGAGAAAGAGTGATAATAAAAAATATGAAAACCTTCCTTCCTTTGAAGAATAGAAATCAGGTGGTCAGGCTCACGCATGTTTTGTGCTTGACACACTTACTTTCATTTCATTGTGTATCATGATTCGGAGATGGAGTTGCTTCAGGTTTTATAGATTTTTGTTTTAACATTTTTGTTGAATTCTTTCTCCAGGCTGATGTTTCCTGTTGGGTTTGTGGAAAGCGTAGAAGGGAAACAAATTCTTTCTTTTAATTTCAGGAGGCCTGAGTTGCTGATGAGAAAAGAGTTGAGGGTGGGCTGAGGAACAGAGTGACACTCCCTCTCCTCCCGGCTGAAACTGATGAACAATGAAATCAATTAAGTGTATCAGTATTTGACCAATAGAATTCAGCGAGCCCAAACTGGCAAGTTATGCCCAATGGAAAGTACTGAATTCACCTGCAGAATTAGGTACTTTGCCAATTAGAAGCAGCTTAGAGCAATCAGAAAAATTAGTTCATAGGATGAGATATAAAAGAATGTAATATCTTCTATTTCTGAAACTTTTCCTTGTTAAGTTGTGTAGAGCTAAAATTAAGTTTCAAGCGCCAGGAGTTAAGAGTCTGGGTGGTTCTGTGGGATCGTTATTCAGGGATGTGTCTAGATCCTGCTAGAGTGACTGAAGCTGACAGGAAAAGACCCAGAGCTAGGATTTGTTATCCTAGGGTGTCCTCCATAATGGTTCCATAATGGTTACATGTGGGAGCCCAAGATTAGGTTAACAAATTGTAACAGACCCCAGCCGCCTGTCAATGTTCAGAAGAAAAATGTGTGCTTAGTAACTGCTTTGCAAGCAGGAGCATGTGCATCCTCACACTTGTCTCCTTGCCTTTAAAAGCAGAGACAATGCTTTGCTTGCATAGTTGATGCTTTAGATAGCACTCTGCTCATTTCAAAGCAAGGACCCAGGCCCTCAGCTATAAAAGCTGGGCTTGTGTGCTTTTAGATAGTCTATTATCCCCAAAACAAGGACCTGGCTGGTCTCGTGGTCTGCTTTGTAATTCACATATCTAAAGAATTTATCTTATTCCCCTCACCCCATGACTTCCCTAAAGATACACTAAGCCTTTGTACTCGTGGATTCTACAATCTCTGTCTCCTCCCGTTTTTCCTCAAGTTCCTACTTACTATCACACAACTGTTAATGACTTTTTCCTTTCGTTATACACAGTAAATTTAGGAGCATTTGAGAGGCTCGTGGAGTTGGCTCCCTACATCTTCTCTTTTTCTGGACTTTTCCCACAGAGTCTTGAATAATCATTCCGTGTCGGTACGACTTCTGCCAGCCATAACCCACAGTTCCAGGTGAGAATGATGCAGGCTTTATCTCTCCTACCCAAGGGAGAGAGAGAAGAGAATTGAGATCTGCTCCCTTTTGGTCCCTTCCTTCCCCAGGGACACTCCAGTTCACCTGCAGCCTTCTGGCCTCTGCTGTCAGGGCCTCTGTCCCAGGACTGACTGCAGCCATTTTTTCCCTTGCCAACATTTCCTGTGCCTTTTAGAAATTGGTCTCTTCTCTGCAATTCAACCCTGGCAGATGTGATGGTGGTCAGCGTGCTGGTGGGCAGTCACCTGGGGACTCCCAGGAGCCATGCTGATTCTCCTGAGTCTCTCATTCGGGGTTACAGAACTGTCGAGCACCGGAGGAAGCCCATTCACGTGAGGGCAGCGCAGCATTGCATCACTTTCATTTTATTTTTGAAATTTCAGTGGAGAAATTATTTGTAGCAAACTGTTCCAGTTTTTTGGCTGACTGCTTTCCTCACCACCATTTCCTTGTTGGATGTGGTGCTTGTTTTAAGAACCAGGTTTCTTCTCTGGTTATTTCTAGCAGGTGGGCTTGCCGAATCCTTGATCTGCATTTGAAGCAGAATGCTTCATCTTGATGTCAAACTGATTTTCTTCATTCTGAATATTTCGTATACACTCAGCAACTGTTTCAAGTGAACTGCTCTTGTCCAATTTCGGTTAACTCACATTTGCTGATCTCCTGCTTTCATGCTGAGGGCAGTTTCTTCTTCCTGTAATAAAAGTTAGCAATTTGCATCTACTATGGGAAGGTACTGGCCCGAGGTGCTTTTGTTCTTAACAGTTTTAATACAATTCACCCATTAAAATTTACACCGGTTTTTACTCTATGCCAAGAAATGTGCATCCCAGTCAATCTTAGAATATTTTCATCCTCCTAACAGGAAACCCTGTATGTATAAGCACTCATTCCCATCTTCCCCATCCACCCCCACCCCCAGGGAGCCACTCTTCTCTCTCTGTGGATTTGCCTGTGCTGGACATTTCATTTAAATCGAGTCAATTCATGTAAATGGAACCGTCTATTGTGACTGACTTCTTTCACACTGAGTAACGTTTTCAATGTTTGTCCATGTTGTTGCCTGGGTCAGTACTCCATGCTTTGCTATTGCTGAATAATATTCCACTGTATGGCTGGGCCCCTCTGTTTACCCATTCATCAGGTGATAGGCATTTTGGTTGTTTCTTCTTTTTGGCTGTGATGAATAATGGCACCTTGATCATTCCTGTAGGAGTTTTTATGTGGACATTTGTTTTCAGTTCTCTTACGTATGTGCCCACAGAGCAGAATTGCTGGGTCATTCAGAAACCAACTGTTCAACTCTCTGAGGTCCTGCCAGGCTGTTTTCCAAAGTAGCCACGCTGTGTTACATCTCACCAGCAAGGGCTGCTATCTCTGATTCCTGTGTGTCCTCATTAGTTCTTGTTATTCTTTTTTTAAATATAACCTTGTAGTGAGTGTGAAGCGGTTTCTCCTAGTGGTTTTGACATGATTTCCCTTACAGCTAATGATTTTGAACATCGTTTCATTGTGCTTATTGGCCATTTGTATATTTTCCTTGAAAAATACCGTTTCGGATCCTTTATTCATTTTTTAATTTAGTTGTCTTTTTTGTTGAATTGTAGGAGCTCTGTTTTATTTGGAGATACAAATTCCTAATCAGATAAATTATTTGAAAATATTTTCTCCTGAGTGTTGTTTTTTCACTTTCTGGATGGTGTCTTTTGAAGCGAAGTTTTAAATTTGATGAACTCAAATTTATCTCTGTTTTCTTTTTTCCTTGTTCTTTTGGGGCAATATTTAAAATCTGAGGTATTTGATTTAAAATTTACATATAAAATATCTTAATTCTTAGGACCGTCCTAGAAGACGGGTGCTGTTGTTGTCCCCAGTCTATGGATAGGAGGCTGAGATGCAGAAAATTTCACTGACTTATGAGTGTCAAAGCTACCCAGTGCTGTGGGAGTTCAGAGCATCATGATTGTCCCCAGCATCTATGCTCCTCACCACCATGCTCCACTACTGCCTGGAATCGTTAATGAAAAAGTCATTCCTTTTTCGGTTTCTTGTTTGTTTGTTTTCTCATTGGGAACCTCATCTCCTCATTTTCCTTTCGGATATCAGTGTAGGTTTATTTTAGGTCTCATGTAGGCAGAAGCATTGCTATCAGTTAACTTCTTTATTACTCACTCTCCGGTGATCATTGTTGCTATTTGACCTAATCAAGTCATGCTTAACTCTTTCCTGCTCATGACACTGAAAAGAGTCATGACTTACAGAATGCTCAGAGAAGAAAATAATTGATTGATTTTATTTTGCTACCCAATCAAACCAATCAAATAAAAACCCCGGTGTTGACACAGTCGGTAAGCCCTCCAGAATAGGGTCACTGTCTTCCTTGTGTTTCATTTGTTTGGTCACAGTGTCTGGATAGTGACTTGCTGTCCAGCAGTTTTGTGAGGATATGGTGCTCGTGAATCATTGTATGGACAGAATTTTGACAACAGACTGTATTGGTCATTTCACGAGGGAAAAGATAATATAGAAATACTGCTCAGATCTATTTTAAAATTAAGATTGGAATGTTGAGAAGAGTTCAAGAAACCATACAAAGATCTTTTTCACTTATTTTAGATCTCTCTTAGGCACATTATGATTACATAGCAGAGTAACTTATCAACTAGATTTGACAAGAGGGGTGTATTATTGATTATTTGTTTTAGTTGAAATATTCTACCTGGGAAAAAGTAATCAGTGCCCATAAATGAACAAATATGTTTGTATTTCTATGTAACATGGGAGCAGACTTCATATGTTTCTATATAATATATATGACTATGTGTTTTAATCTGTCTGTCAGTGTATTTATAGTTTTTCAGCAATGTTCTAACTTTAGAATTCTTCTAAGAAAATCACCCCCGATTCTAGTGCAGTTTGTACTGTGTATCCTGTCTTATGCATGGGATTCCACTGTCTCCTCAGTGAGGAATTTCCTCCCCTACTGAGGTAGTAGCAGAGTTAAAGGAACTGTGATTTCTAGGCCTTTGCTCTCCATGTGTTTGCATTTGGCTGTCAATCGCGATTTTCCCTTTCTTGAATTTTCATTGTTCAATTAGAATTTTTGAAAATAAGTGTTAATATGTTGTATTTGTCTCCCTAGAAACTTGATGTGTTTGTGCTTTTCAGTTTTCAATTTCTTAAAAATGTAAATGCACTCTTGTTTTTAAGTAGTCCTTTTTCACTAGATATTTGTTTACCTCTTTATAGTTAAAATACATTATTTCCAATGAATGAATCGGTGTGCATGTTTTAAAAGATACCTTACTTTTTATTTTCCTTATTATAACAATTATATTCATTCTAGAGAATTTAGAAAATAAGGATAAACACAGTAATAACTTAAAAATGGCCTCTAATCTCACCTAGAGATACAGTTGTAAAGTTTCAAATTGAGAATTACAAGTCCTCTCATGTTGTTCTTCTTTTTCAAGATCGTTTTGGTTACTGAGACCCTCGAATTCCCATATGAATTATAACAGCAGCTAATCAGTTTTTGCAGAGGAGCCCACTGGGATTGTGATCGAGACCACGTAGAATATACGGATCACTCTGGGGAGCACTGCCATTCCAAGAGCACTGTCTTCTGATCCAGGAATGTACGTGGCATGTCTGTCCAGGTATTTAGGCCTTCTTTAATTTTTTTTCAGCAATGCTTTGAGTTTACAGAATATTATTTTACTTTTTTCTTTGCCTTTATACTGAGGACAAGTGTGCAAGGTACCGGGATCAGAAGTGTATTTTAGCCCCGCCCCTTGCTGCCAACATGGTCGCTGAGCTCTTGCTTTGCATTGTGTACAATCTTGCATAAAATAGGAGCTCAGTAACTCTCTCTTGAATGAATGATTATATGATTGAAGGATGATGCTTGAGAGTCCTTGTGATGATTTTTTCCTCCAGCCTTTCCCCAATTCTTAACTATGCCCTTTCTCTTCCTAAACTCCAGCCTGGTTTTCAACCTGCCTGTGACATTGATTTTCCCTGTCTGTAGACTCTTCCTTTCACTGGTTCACGATAATGTTACATGTGGGCTGTGGAAACTTGCTAGATGTCAAGAAAGAGCAAATCCATTGCATGCTAGTATTTTTACAGTGTGGTATTTTTTATCAATTGAAATTAAATCAGGCTGACCCCCTGAGCCCTCCCGTGAGCTCTTTTCACTTTCCTACATCTGATACTGCTCTGGTTGCTACATGTGCCCTTCCCCCAGCCTTGGTTTTTGGGTTGAGTAAGTCATCATCAGTGGACCCCTCTCTTTAAAAGATGAAGAGAACATTGTCTCCTTCTCCCTGGTTGGGGACTTGGATGAGATGAGATACCAGATAAAGAATGGAGCTCCACCTCATTCTGACCCCCCCTCTTTCCGTTCCGTTCTCCAGAGGAAAAGAGTACAATTCAACAGTATAAAGATTGATTGTGAGCTAATGAGATAGAAAAGACAACCGAAAATTTATTAAATATCCTTTCATGCCAGAAACAAATGTATTATACACACAAAAAGCACATAAAGCACGGTAGTACTGTGGTTACAAACATGGGTCTGAGATCGAGTCCTGCTCTGGAGTGACCAGTCCTGTGAGATGGAGAACTGGTAGGTCGGCTTAGGCTCTCCAGGACTGGTTTTCTGTCCTGCAGAGATGGGGCTCGCTAGGCTTCCCTCCCCCTTAGAGGTGCTGTGGATTGTAACTGTCACGCGTGCACAACTGCTCGTTCCTCGTAAGTGCAGGATAGCATAGATTTTGCGGTGATGGCTTTATGACCGCCCCGTGTAGACTCTCAGTGCTCCAAAGGGATGCCTTGTGGTTTGGAGATGGGATTCTCATTTCTGTAAATACCCAAGGATTGTGGTATTGGGCCCTGCTGATTTGAATCTATTCTTTAGAAAGTACATATTGTAGATATATTTTTCAAGCATGTGTGCTTTATTTCTTTTATTATTTATAGTTCTACCCTCTCATCTCTTGGTGTGACTTTTCATGGAATCCAGGAAACAGTCCTAAGCTACCTGCCTCTTCACTCTTCTCCGTGGTGGTTTTCTTCCCTGACTAGAAGAGGGTTTTGCACAGGAAATTTTATTTGTTCCCCTTTTCCTGGAGTCTCTCTTTCGGTCTTCCCATCTCTCACCTGTTCATCTGTCCATTTATCTACCCACTCATTCTTCTGACTTGTTCCAAAAAGCATTTCAGGCAGCTTACAGAAGAACAGATACCAAATAAACAGGTTAGAAAATTGGGCCAAGTTCAAACTGTGAGGCTAGGAGGCGAGCCTGTGTGATGGTTGCAGCCATGAGACACACGCCTCTGCCCTGTGACTTATAAGATCGACAGCATGAGTGTACCTGATGCTCCCAGCAGACACAGGGTAACAGGGTTTGTGGGAGATGCTCACTGGCTGTGAAATAAATAAGTGGCTCAGGAGAAGCCCAACCTTTCCAGCTACAAAGGCTTAGGAGAATATTTTGAGTGTCTTCCAAAATCAGGGTATTGCATTGTTTCTTTTGTCAGAGTTCTACGTATAGTTGGTTACATTCTATACCTGGAAATTTCTCCAGAACTTCTTACCAAGTGAGTGCCATTGCTCGGGAATGGGGTGGTTCTGCTCATTGACGGGGGTTGGCCAGAAACCGAAAATGACAGCTTCAAAGGAGCCTGGGATTTGTCAGTTATGTTTTGTCAGTGCTGTAGATTTCAGGAAATGCTTTCACACTTTCTCTCCATCTGAGGCGGCAGCGTGCTCTCTTAGCAGCATCAGGAGCTCAGAGCCACGGGATGTTGGGAGCGGACTGCACTGCCGTCAAGACAGCCAAGCTAGTCACTGCAGGCGTAGTCCTTTCACATAGTGCATTTCATGTTCTATAGTAGAAGGTTTCAACAGGGAGTTAATTAACTGAGTTAATTAACATTTAATAAATATGAAGCTTTGATGAAAAGTCTGTTATAGGCAGAATATAAGTTGTGAACACTTTGAAAACGGTTTCATTACAGAAATTTCAGTAGGGAAGATAAACAGTTTATCTTATTTATGCCTCTCTTTTAAAGTAACACAGAAACAAGGCAGAAAAGGCAGAGGATGATTTCTGTTATTCCTCTCGGCTTGCAGGTGCCCTCACATCCAGTGGCATCCATCCAGACACCAACACTGACACTGGCCTTGCTCAGAACTACCTCAGCCCTGAAGACACAAGTGACAAATAGAAGGGGGCCGCGCCCTGTTACAGCAGGTGCTCTCACTTTGTGGGTCCTTATGTAACTGTGCGGTGTTAATCAGGATCGCCCGTTCTACATTGTGTGGCGCTGCTGCGGTGTCTCCTCGTTATTTGTTTCTCTTAGTACTCGTGTATTATTCTCCAATGTGTGTTACTACACATCTAAAACTGGTTTTTACAGATGAAAAATAATGTATATTTAATATAATAAGTCTGAAAAAAGGGACAAAAGAGGCTATCTAGGTCCCACTACTCAGAAATAATAATGAACACTTTAACATCTACTTTCTGTTCTTTTCATCAGTGTGTATCAGCTCTGTCATAAAAACCAGTGAGCACTCTGTGCCTGTTTACTGTGTGGAGACCTCCATTTTCCATTCGGCTTATTACATGTTTTTCTACAATATTCTATCTCCCCTGGCATGATTTTTAATGACCAGTATAGCATTATGTCTTGTGGAGGCATTGTCCATTTTACTTCGGACTTAAATAAACTTTTAAATTCCAAGTGTACTTAACTGAAATACTGAAAAGAGAACTGTGGTGGTACCAAAAGAGCCCTACCTCCCTTCCCCTTATTTCCTGAGTGTAAAAGCTGTTGCCAATATGGTGTATATATTTCATGACCTTTATGCTTATGACATATATATATACCCATACATAGATACATACATACATATGAGAAATCTATGTATATGTGTGTATATATGCTTTTTTGAAAAATAAGGACATACTATATGTTTTCTGCAGCTCGCTTTATTCACTCAGGGGTATATCATAGACGTCCTCCCACTCCAGACTCACCCGGTCCTTTCAGATAGACTGGAGGGGTCTCCTGATGTGCAGGTGTGGTCTCTTGTGCAAGGACACCATTGGTGGGAGAGTGCTGTGGACAAGGCCCTGGGCCACCGGGAAACGCCGGCCCCCTCAGTGCCCACAACTCGCCGTGATTTACCGCATCATTGTCTTGATGGTGGACACTTAAGTTTTCTCCATTTTCCACTGTCAGAAAGGATGTTTGACTGGCATCTTTCTTTAACAGACATTCCTGTGATCTTGTATGAGCATGCCTTTAGTTAAGTCTTCTGGAAATTTAGTCCCTGGATGTGACATTTATGTTCATCACAGGCTACTTTCAAGTGACTAGAAATTCCTTCTCCAGTGTGGAATGAAAAATGTAGAATTACTTATGTAACCAATTCTCTATTGCTGGATATGATTTCACTTCAGCTTTTCTTCCCACCAGTGTAACCACTACATCTATTTGAACTGATTTTTTTTCTAAACGAAACGATTCCTAGAAGTGGGGTTGAATCAGTGTGTACACACGTTTTCAGAGTTTACATATCCATTGACATGTCATCCTCCAAAAAGGTCGCTCACAGTTTTTTCTCCCACAGATGGACACTAGCTACAATATCTTTTAAAAATATTTACCAATAAGATGAGCAAAAGTGCTTTTTCATTGTTTTAGTTTGCATTTGATGACCAGTGAGGTATTGAGCATTTTTCACTGATTAGCCATCTGACTTTTGAAAAGTGAATGATCCATTTTGTCCTTTGCACAAATTTAAGTGAGGAAGCTTCTTTTTGCTTTGTGACAGCTCTTTGTATGTTATGAACATTAATCCCTTGTCTTCATCAACATCTATCACAGAGTTTTTCCTTGTCATTTCTTTCGTTTCATTTTGTTCAGTAGGTTTATTTTTGTTGTGGCTCAAAATATTCTTAAGATACTAAATGTCTTCCTTTTGTGTTTTATCTTTGTTATTATTCTTAGAAATACTTTCTTTTAATGGTATAAATCTCTTATGTAGGTTTATTTAATGTCTAAGATGGAGATGATAATAGTACCTGTTATAGTGAGGAGAACTTGAATTAATGTGAGCAAAGAGTTGTAATTGCTGTTATTAGTATTTTAATATTTAAACCACTATCTGTAATTTTTTTTGTGGTCATTATGACAGGAATAGAATTTGTTCTTTCCAGGTGATTCTCTGATTGTCCCAGGACAATTATTGAATTCACAATTTGCTCTTTGATTTGAAATCCCACATGCACAAAATACTTATGTACACTAGAGTCTCTTTTTGAGCTCATGCTATATTTCTGTCAATCATACTTCCTTACTCCAGCACCATATCTTACATATTGTAAAAATTAATTATTATCTGACAGTGCGATTTTTTTTTGTTCTTTTCTTCCATCCCAAACTTTCTTGGCTATTAATATGACTTTATTATTCCTAAAGAATTCTAAAATATTTTGTTCAAGTTAAAAAAAAAGTCAGATAAGAGTATTCATGGGATTTTTATTAAGTTTTGAATTATTTTTAGGAGAACTTCCATATTTACAAAACTGTTTTCCTCCATGCAATATGTTGATGTCTCTACATTCACACCTCTTATTTACCCCTCAGTACAGTCCTGTAGTTTTCTCCATGTACAACATGGGCATTAATTGTGAGTTTATTCCAGATTATTGTTGATGTTTTTCTTAATTTTGTAAGTGAGAATTTTTTGCTATTATATTTTTTAACTGTTTAAACTGACACCTAGGAAGGCAGATTCGGTTTGTAAATACTCACTTTGTAACAAATCATTTAAAATTGTAAGTATTAAGTAATTGTTCCAGGATCCTTTCTTTTGTGTTTTTAAATATTTGTTTCCAATATTATCAAAATGGTCATAGCTAAGAAGTATAGGTGTGGAGACTGATGGAGAGAGGTAGTGTGGCTCATGTACAAACTGTGAGCACTTTCATGGCTGCCTTTAGGCTGGAGAAGCCCCAGAAGAGCCCAGGTTAGACCAAGGGTGGTTTTGTATGCACTTGAAAGCCAGCTTTCCTACCTGTATGGTGAAGCCTGGTGGGCGTGGCAGGTAGATGATCAAGGTCTGATCAAGGTCATTGGCTGCACAGAGCTCTGTGTCTGTGAGAACTGGAGTCCATCGCCATGGGAAATGCTTGGTGCCAGGAACACTGCAGGGGAGCTGGGGAGCCTGTGTGTTAAGGATTTTCCAGTCCTGGGAGTGGGAAGAGCAGACTCTGCATTCATATCTGAGTTTGAATTCATCCTCTCTTGTTTACTGGTCCTCTGACTTTTGTCAAGTTATCTACCCTCTTTGAACTCCTATTTTCTTATCTCTCAAAATAGGAGAATTACGGCCTGCTGCTAGAGTGTTTGATCAGGATAAATGATTTGTTTCTATAAGATGCCACGTACAGTCACAAGCTCAGTGAGAAATGGGCTGTCACCTCTTCATCTGCAACTCAGTGCTCGACAGGACATCGGGGCAAAGCCAGTCCGTAATTTGTTTGCGATGCAAGTAGGAACAAAATTAATGTCTTGCCTTTCCCTTGCAGTATTATTACTCCTTTGCTTCATTTACTTCTTTCCTCCTTTCCTTTCCTCTCCTCCACCAAAAGATCCTGAGACTCTCTCAGAACACTAGATTCAAATTACTTTAAAGGGTGTCTCATCCTCATGAAATGACAGTAACTTAAAAAAAATCTGTACAGATCCCAGACGTCATTGTATTTGATTTACACACACACACACGCACACCCACCCACACACACAATCAGCCTACCTCCCACTTGCTGAGGGAGAAGGACCAATTTTTCTGAGTTTTCATTCACTGAGCGTGAGAGCAAAGTCTCTTACGCAGACTTTCACCTTGCTTAGTGCATGGTGTTTTTAATTGGATTTCTGCTTTGTGGCCATAGAACTATTCTTATAGAAGAGAGGATGTGGAGACATAGACATTCTGCTGAGATATTGGTGTCAAAATATTTGAGTTGGAAAGGACTTAGGACAGCATAGAGTCGTAACATTTTATGGGTGAGAATCCATGATTGTGTAACTTGGACAAGAACCCGGGTCTTCTGTCTTCGTGTCCACGTGGATGAAGAGGCAACAGGGAGGGAGATGGCAGGGATCCTTCTTGCTTGAGTTCCAGGGTCTTGCTAGTTTTCATTGCTCAGCTGTCTTTAGTTTAGGTCCGTGTGGCCTCTCATGGGAAGGTCAATCTGTCCTGAAAGACTGAGTTTCTAATCAGCAAAAAGCCCTGGACCCACTCATATTTCCCAGAGTTTTTCTGCTGTCCTGCTGACAGTTTATATAAATGATACCTAAGAAACTACTGGATATAAAATCCTTATTGTTATCATTTGCCCTCAAGTTCCATAGGAATGGGGTGCTGTCTCAGGCTGTCTAAGGCTAGATCTGAACAAAGATAGGGTGATAGGCTGTGCTGCTGGACCCTCCCCAGTCGAAAGGGATTTCCACCTTAGTTTTTAGAATCAGACAGATGAGTTCAAATCTTGCCTTTACCAGTTATTAGCTTTGTGAACTTGGGGAAGAAACTGTACTTGTTTGTGTCCAATTTTCTTTATCTGTAAATAAGTTCAGTATTTATTTTAGGGTTTTTGTTTTAGAATTGAATGAGCTAATTTCCTCATTTATACCTAAAATACTGATCGCGTGGTTCTATGCTGGTGCCTTGGTAGAAGATTACTAAGGGACTCAGCAGTGAGAATGCAGGTGGGGGACCCCTGGATCATAGAGCTTATATTCCAGGATATGCTTGTAAAAAACTGGATGTGCAGTGGATTTTTAGTAAATGTCCATTCCTTTCCTTATCCACATTGATTGTGTATATATCTTTGTACAATATATGAACAATTTTTTATTGCAATTTAAATATCTTTGTAGTATTTAAATTATGTAGCTATAACAAAATACGTGAAATAAAATGATTTGTCTTTTATTTTCTTTTCAATATGCAAAACAAAATAAAATAGAAAAGAAAAAAAGGTTTTGAAGGAGTAGAAATAATTTTATTTCTGTGGAATCAATTCCCTATGTTAGGTTTTTTAGTTGTGTTGTTAAACAGCATATAAAATTGATAGGTTGTGACTTCAGTGTTGATAGCTAGGTGAGTGTAGTTTCTTTTTGTGGTTGTCTTTGATGAATTATTTGAACTAGATCATAAATGATGTGCATGTTACATATTGGAAACGAGGAAAGAGTGGAGACATACTACCTCCAATGCAGTCATCTTGTTACCAAGTCGAAACTCGTACTGCTTGCTGTATGACAGGCCAATAAATCGGGAGATTGAGGTGTTGGAGCAAGGAATAGTGACTTTATTTGAAAAGCTGGCAGACCCAGAAGATGGCTGAATGACATGCTGGAGAACCGTCTCCCCCAAGTCAGAAATCAGTCCGCTTTTATACTAAAAAGGGGCGGGAATGTGGTTGGTTGTTGCAAACTTCTTGCGGTACGAATTGTTTCTCCTTGGAATTCTTTGTTCTTGCAGCTGTCCACGTGGGTCAAATCATGGTGCCCCTCTTAAACCTCCAAAAAAAACCAAAGTTGATTTTCTATTTTGCAACTTGCCATCTCAACATAAGTGCAGAAGAGTTAACATCGTGAAAGATCAGAGCCCGGAGAATAGGCTCTCCTGGATATTTCAGGCTAAAGGCAACTTTCTTTTACAAAAGGTACAGAGCTACCAAGTCTGAGCCTAGAAAACAGCAAAGGTTTAAAGCCAAATGAACAGATCTAACATGCAGTCAAATTTATTCTTTTCTATTACAATTTCTTTTTCCACCACATAAATAATTTTAGTAAGAAACATGAGCAATTTTTTTACTTTTGCTTCTTAGTAACGGATAAGTGGGCCAAATACATTTATGAGAGCAGGGATGCTGTGTGGGCATTGGGGTCACAGCAAATTCTTGTTGAGGGTGGTCGACTCTGCAACATGTCTGATGCCCCGTGGGTGTTGGTGAGGGACCCCATAACCAGGGGCTCTCTTCAGGAACCAGCATATGGGCATTGACCTCTGGAGACCTTTTTCAGCTGCCGGAAATTTTTTCAGATAATGTGACTGAAAAACCACTTCAGCTGGTGATAATTAGGGAATAAAGGAAGAGGAAAAGGGCTTGGATTAGATTAGAAGAGAAGGACAGAATATCAGGGAACCTGGGGGCTTGGCAGTGGGTCCTTGGGAGAGAGGGGAGCAGAGGTGGGGAGGGGCACGGCTCTGGAACCAGCTCCTGCACCTGTCCCAGGGCCCAAGTCACACAGCTTTAAATTGGCCTAGGACACTTTCCTGTCTGGATGTCACCCTGGGCAGAACCTTGAGAATCGAAGGTAAGGGGTGGGCAGCACTCACCTAGGGGATCACTGAGGACTTCGTTCAAGTCCACGGTGCCTTTTCTGGTCATGTGTCTTCACTTGCCCTTTATCTTAGGATCTGAGGAGCAGGAGCAAGGAACGCAGGGAGAGATTCAGGAAGACATCTGACTGTGTTAAGGGACGACAGTCACAGCCACACGGGGAGCGAGGACACTTGCAGCAAAGTAAAACGACTTCACAACTATTGCATCAGAGCTGCAGGTGTGAGAGAGCCTAAGCCTGTCTCAGAGTGCAGGGGACAAGTGGAAAGGAATGGTAAATTTCCACTGACAGTTGAAATTTTGTTAAATAGCCTGCTACTGTTGCTTGTATCACTTGAATGAATGCAGGCATATTTCTATGGGCATTTATATGTTCACTCAAAACCACCAGCCACTCTTGCCCCCATCGGGGATGGGCTTTCTCAAGCACAGTGTACCTCCTGCTTGGGTGGGCCATGCTGCGGGTCCTCGCCTGGGGCCGGGCTGCTACAGGGCACTGAGTCCCCGAGGCACGGCCTGCGAGACACGACAGGAACACCTCTGCTCTTGACTGAGGGCCTCCGTTTCCCCCTGCAGTGTAAGAATGCTGGTGACTGAGTTAGAAGCATGCTTCGAAGCTGTCCATGTCCTTGCCATCCAGAAGCGGAGCCTGGGAGCTACCGAATTTCTCCAGAATGCGGTTTACATTCATCTTCGACAGGTGAGTTTATGTCCTTTTACAAGTGGAGGAATTACTGCAGTTTTCCTGGAACTTACTCACCACTAGTCCATCTGATTTTTCTGTGCTTGGATTCAATATGGCATGCTAAAAATTCTGGAGTCAGATCTTGAAACCCTGATGAAGAGGATTATTTTATTTCTTTATATGATAGTATTTTACTTACAAAATTCAGAGTTTTCGGTTCTTTCAAAAATTTTTTGGGGGGTTGGAGAAACAACTTTGCTCTTACCATCTTTGTGACCTGTTGCTTTGTGCCTCTCACCTGTTTCTGTCACTTCTGAGGCGGTTCCATTTGTGACCCTGTCCGGGTTGTTCATGGTATAAAACATAAAGTCTGTAAAACTACAGTCCCATTTACTCTGAAGACATTCCACAAATACTACTTAAATCTGGGTGTGGTTTTAAGAAGACAGAATCATTAGAACATGTACTTGCAGGTTGCTAGTGCAAAATCCCCAAATCAATAGTCTAGCACAACATCTAATATCTTTCTAATCTACCTTGGATTTGTATGGATAAGTGAAGCAGTTTGCTAAGAACTCAAGACCAGGGTTAGAATACAGGCTGGTGTAGCTCAGCAGGTCCTCCCAAGCTGATGCTCTGCCAGAGGGCGGGTCCTAGGGGAGAGGGCGTGTCCTCCCCTCCATGAGCTGACAATTTGATGGGCAAGACCTTCATCAGGTGAAGAACTTGACTTTCTTCTAAGAACAGTGGGTTTGAAATCAGTCCTAAAAGCGTGGGAGTGACACAATCCCATTTGTCTCAAGTAGGGGAGAGTGGCTTTGGGGCCACTTGGGAGACTCGTGGGTCCAGGTGGGCAGTGTTGGTGGCTTCCACTTGACCGGTGGGATGGTCAGTGGGTAAAAGCGAACAGATTGAAGGCATGTTTAGATGATAAAAAGGAAAGGATGAATGCTGTCTGTGAAGGTAGGATGGAGGAAGGAACAGGTTTCTGGGTGGATTAATGAGGTAAGTGATGGTCCTGCTGTGCTCTGAGGAGGGAAAGCTGTAGAGGGAGTTCTGGGGGATAACTGATGAGTACAGCTGTGGGTAAAGTGAAAGGCTGTTAGATGTGTGGTTTGGGAGCTCAGGTGAGAGCCAGTAGTGAGTAGGGGGAGGGGAGAGAGACTTTCAAATCAGTTTGTCTTGTGAACATACAAATAAGGATGAGTAATGACACACTTAAAACCTCTATATTCTGTATTTAAAGCCCAGTAACATTTTGCTATATTGACTGCAGAGGTTCTTAATTTTTTTTTAAGAGAAATAAAATAAATAGAAACAAAATAGTGGAGATAATGAACATCTTAGAGTTGATGTGTGTCCTTGTATGTATTTTCATACCTCATCTGTTTATAACCATAATCTACAAATAGATCGCTTGCTTAGCATAAGAGTTAAACAGAGGGACGTGACACAGTGTTGGGGCTTGAAGCTGATCTTCTCGGGCAAATTAAGTCACCTCTCTGTGCCTTAGTTGCATCATCTGTGACTTCCCCCGGGCCCCTCATCACAGCTGATTTCCTAGACTAGATGTTGGGAGGGAGGCTGCTGAAGGGAATAAGAAGTGGCAACTTCTAGGGATATTGAAGAGAGAGACAAAAACAGATTAAAGCCGATAAACTGAGTAAAAATACCCTCAAAAGAGAAAGAATCCCGCAGTGTTTTGAGCCCCTTAGCGTAAGGGAAACAAAATCAGGTAGACCCAAAGCTCTTGAGCATGTGAGTATTGTGGGTGGGTGGGTGTCATCAGAAAAGTGTTGAGAAAAGGCCTTTTCATTTCCCTAGACGTTTCCAGTAAGGATGGGGAGCAGAAGAGAAAACCCCCTGCTTCACAGTGGAAGCTGCTGTTTTGTGCAAAACTGACCAAAGTTTGGAGACCAGTCATCAGCGGTGCTGGCAAATGAAGAGACTTCGGGATTGGGTGGGGCACTTGCTGCGACTTCCAGGTGACCTGCTGGCTGGGGGCTGTGAGGCGGGCAGTAGGTTTGCAGGGTGACCCGGGCATAATCCCTGGCTCTGAGGCTGCTGGTCTGACTAGCAAACCTAGGCACCCGCAGTCCTAATGGGGCATCTCGGGATGTGGCCTGGGACACCTGCTGAGCTGAGGGTGAGAAGAGGGCTTCCCTGAGGGGGTGTCATGCGGAGAGTGGGAACGTGTTCCTGCAGGGGAGGAAGAGCCTCTGAGCAGGGTGCTGGATGCACAGGCAAGACCAGCCTGAGCACGGAGGCTTCTGGGAGCCAGAAGTCATACAATGGCCCGAACCGCCTTGTTCCTGCGAGACTGCAGGGAAAAGATGCTGAAAAAGTAGGCAAGGGTCAGACCCTGTGGTGTTTTATGAGTGCCAGTAAAGGACTGGTCAGGCAGGCACGAGAGAACCCTGTGGGCGTCCCAGCTGGGGCGTCACGCCGGAGGGAGGAGCAGAGTTATAGACTTTGCCACTTATTAGCTGTGTGACTTTGAGCAAGATCACCCCACCTCTCTATATATATATCTTCGTCTGTAAAGTGACAGAGTGACAAGCTCGTGTCATCAGAAGGCTTAGTTTAGCTCTGATCCTCTGTGTCCAGTCCTGTCAGTGCTGCCCTGTGAGGTTCTGCAGCGGCTGCTCTTACCCTGAGAAGGGAGGGCGTAGAGGGACATTGTAGTGCCCGAGGGCAGGAAGGGGTTGCTTTAAAAGCAGACATGTTGCCGCCTGCAGCTGCAGGCCTGCAGGCAGTTTGGTTGAAGGTCCTGCAGGGGACTTTGGAGGCCTTAGGTCGTGGAGAGTACTTTGGACGCCTTAGCTTCGTCTTAAGTCTTGTTTTCCCTTGCGGACCGGATTTGCCTTTGCAGATTGATGCTGAAGATTTGGGCTTCTAGCAAATCTGTTTTCAGAGATGGGTATATACGTAAAATATCGTATAAAATAAAATGATTTATTTAACGTGTGGGACTTCGCAGCTGTTGGGAACAGCTCTGTTTTCCTGGTTGTCACGGAGGACACCAAGGGTCAGCAGAGCGTGCGGGAATTCAGGTAGCCTGTAGTGCTGCTGTGGGGTGTTCTCCCGAGTAGAGCACTCTGCTGAGTTGACTCCTCTGAGTTTGGTTGCCAGATGAGCAGACAGCAAATTAATGAGTTCTGGTGGGATTGTATAATGACAGGAAGATAGAGGAAACCGTAGTTTTTCCAGACTAAAACAAGCTTTTGTTTCCTGATCCAGTGTGTTCCATTACAGAATTGATGAGTTGTGTCTATTCTGGGACTTCATTGAAATAAACGTTCAGCCTAAATGATAAGAGTTATGTTTTATTTGGCTGGAGAACTCGAGCCGTTATGGCAACCTCTCAGATCACTCTGAGGGACTGCTCCCAAGAGGTAGGGGAGGAGCTAGGATATATAGAAGTTTTACAAGAAAGACCAGGTAGTTGGAACAATAAAATATTGCTTGTTATCTAAAGAAAACCAGATATCTCAAGATCAAGTATTTAGTGCTTTTCTATGTATGGGAGGAAGCTAACATTTGTGTCATTGAATTCATCCCTTTGGCAAGTACCTAGTTATCTAGGGCCAGTATCCTGTCCTTTCTTACTCTGAGTCCGCTCAGAGGGCACCACTGTGAGTGGCTGAGAGGCTGGGCTGCAGGCATGCACTCGTTGGGGGTGGCAGCAGCCGCTGATGACTTGGTTTCAGCATTCTTTGTTTACTGACATGGTTGCAGTATTTTCATTCACAGTGCTCCCCCTTGGTCCTAAATTCTGCCAATGTTTTGAGAGACATTTCATGACCAATTTTGTCCCATGGTGCTAGGATGGCTCAATCCTAGTTCAGGTGAAGAATCTTCTGAGTTGCCATTCAAGGTGTTAGTTTTTTATCAGGCCCTGTTGATACTAAAAATTCTCTGGATCACCTGTCTTACTTGTTTGTTATGATCCAGGAAGTGTTTTCCCTTCATTGCTCATTCCCATACCTAGAATCACACTATTACAATTACTTTATTCAGGGTTATAAATTTTATCTATTTCTTCAAGATGTTTAGTCATCATCAATTTTGTAGGCCTAGTTACACTTTGGGAAATGTAACAGACAATTTTATAAAATAGATAGGATATAAGTAATACAGCTAGTAACGTTAATAAAGTCACGATTAAAAATTTAATAGTCGGGAAGTTGTATTTTGGGGTTAAAATTTTGCTTGTGTTTCTGATTGAGTTTGAGTGATCTTATGAGAAAGTTCATATTTATGGTCAGTCTCAGAGCAGGTATTAATTGGTCAGGTGAGGTCTCCCACCTTGTAAGATCAACAGAGGCCTAAACAGAACTATAATTTCTTTTTAGAATAATGTTTCTGAGGGCTATCTAGTTAGAGCCTTGGAGTAGGGAAACTCACAAAGGTAACACAGAAGAACTAGACATAGGTAATTTACCATAAACTTAACAATTGGAGTAGTTCATAATCAAAGGTAGGAGAAATTATCACAGTAATTTTTATGCAGGCCTGGTACGGTGTCTTGGGTCAGCTGTCTACCTCAGATATCGTCTTCTTCTCATCCTGGCCTGGTAGCTTTTTCTCCATTTGGGCATTGTTTTAAGGTGAGCAGTGCTCTATAGGCCAGTGCATTGCAGGGGCTATTTCTGATAGGAAATGAACCCGAAAGTCCGTTTCCTTCAACTTTGGTTTGTATGGTCTATTTAAGAGTACCTGATAAAGGGTCCTTCCATTCAGGTTGGAGACAGTTCTTTAAGTCATGCCTGTTCCAGTTTGTATAATCCCCTGGCTGCAGGTCATGGGGCATTGGAACTTTACCCAAGGATAGATTAGTGAGCTTCAGAAACAAAGCTAGAGTATCCTATTAATAATTCAGTTAAACTGTACAGCAATGTGACATAACAGCAAGGAATGATTGGGAAGTGTGTTAGTAAATACGGAAGTCAATTAACAAAGCTAGAATTTAATATCCACTAAAATATAATCTTTTTTCTCTCTAAAGTTACCCTCATTTTTCTCAAATAAAGCCATGTCAAGATTGATTGCTTTACAAGTTGTCTGATTATTTGATCATATAGGCTTTTTTAAATTGGCTGTGTTGGAACTTTTAATTAGGAGTCTCAGTGTAGAATGTTAATAAGGTTTGCTAAGGCCAGGAAAGCCCCGTCAAGGGCTTGTCATGGATTTCTGCCTTACAGATTTAGGTAAATTCTTTTCTCTTTAAAATCCTTAAAATACCTTGAGATTCTTATATCTTTTAGGAGATGATCTTCCTCATTTGTCTGATAGAGCCACTGGGGACCTAAGAGTTTTTAGTCTATTGAGGGATCAGATAGAGAGAAAATATAACTGTTCCAAGTCTGATTACATAGGTATAATTTATCAAATTGCTTTGAATCATAGCTAGCTTAAAGAGAAGAGATTCTTTATGTCTGGGAAACAGGTTAAAAGCCAGTAGTATTTTAAACAAAATCAAAAATTATAACCATATTCACCAGTTTACTCAGTCCCATGTAACTAATTCTTTTAATCACAGTTTTCATTGGAAATTTAAAATTTCTTACCCAGTTTAGTTCACTGCTATAGTTTGAAATTTATTAGAAATCAGTAAATCTCCTTGAAGAGCAAGCATTTTGCAAAACCATCAGAAGACAACCATTAACTGTCTATAAATGACAAAACATTTAAAATCATGGTTAAACACCGTTACACTATAATCGATAAAGAAACCTGGTCACTATACCCAGAATTATCACTGGTAACATTTCAGATATACCAGAATTTTAGGGAGTCCATATAATTTCTACAATATCTATATTAATAATATTTTCTCATACAATATAACCTTAGAAGATTTATTATTCATTTGACAATACCGTGTTATTTAACATGCCAAATGAAATTTACTAGATTAAAATCTCTCTTTGGGATGTTTCAGGGGCCCTCTGTAGCATCCCAAACTTAACTGGAGATTAAAAGAACTTTAATTAGAAATTGATATTTGGGAAGCTTGTTAAAAGATTTCAGAACACTTGGTCAGATAAACATATAGATCACTGTAACGTAGTACTAATTCATTAACAAGAAAATGCGTCAAAGGTAATGGCAGAACAGATCAGTTAAGTGGTATAAGAAGTTTTACAATCTGTTACTGAAGGTGGATTAACATTTTAAGAAAATTTTTTCCTCTTAACAGCGAGAAAACCAAATCTAGTCTTGTACCTGCTTACTTCTAAGATTCATTTACTTTGCCCAAGTTGATTCTAAACTTAGCCAATTCTGACCACGTATGAAACTCTTTCCTCAGGGTTCCTCTTCCACAAGCCTTCCATAGCTTTCTATACTCATATTAGTGTGTCCCTCATTTTCTCTTCCATTCAGAAGTAACCAGCTTCAGGAGAAATTCACTATTTTTCATTAACAAAATATAATTCCATTCTTATAATTTCCTTTACATATTTAACTTACTTTCCTAGGATACTGAGATCATTCCCTTAATAATAGAGACTATTTCAGTGTGGCATCATCCATTTATTAGTATTTCTAAACACCTTTATTTTCTCTGTAAGAGGAAGTTACATGTTAAGTAATTCATATTTCAATCTTATTTTATCTGAAAATGGCATAGCTATTTAATAAAATCCTATCATTTGACTTAATTTAGCACAACTCTAGAATTTAAAGATACCAAACATTTAGAGATTATCTTAAGCATACATTTTAAAAATATATTTTAAAAATTTACCCAAAGCTCTCATCTCATTTGCATTTAATTTACTTAAAATTTTACCACACCACATTACTGTTTTTTTTCTTGACAATTCTGCAACAGATATAACAGGATCTTATTTGACTTTCATTAAACCTAGGTACAGTAAAAGCATTATACTTAATATTGATGACTTTAAAGATGTCTATATTAATTAGAACATTCTTAAATTAAACAATATCAAATATTATCTTAATATTGAATATTTTCCAGTTCACGTGACGCTGAAAGTCAATTTGTTCAGTTTTTATTTTAAAAATACTTAATTTTCAAGCTCTTATGTTTTACGTCAATTAAGCAGATCTATTTGACTTTGATTTTTTTTTAGCTGTAGAAATATCTCACATCAATAATGTGTACACAGTCTTATAAACAGACAAAAGCTAGAGATCTCATAGCTTCACTTTAAAACTTACTTATAAGATAGGTATAATAATAGTTGGAGTAAAGTGAATTTGCTTGCTCAAATCACTAAGGCTTGCTATTTATGAAACAGACATTTAAGATTTCTTGACAAAGTCTGAAGGACACGTCAGAGTTCTGAGTTCTAAAATGCCAAAAATTTCTTGGCCTTAAGTTTTATTTCGTTGAGCTAATTAGGCTCAGTCCTAGGTCACTGTTTGCTGTATTTCCATTTCTGATCTGCAAGACAAAGACACAATCTTCCAATTCCCCAGAGAACTGCTCTGTCACCCAGACCCAATTTTCTCTCCTTAATTGGCATTTTTTTTTTTTATCAGTGAGAAGAGCTGTAAACATAGAATTCCATCTTTTAAAACCTTAAGGTTTAATTTATCATGTTTTCCAAAGCTTGCATAAGGCATTTAGTAAGGTCTCTTTTCCTTGAGTTATAAGTTAAACCCAGGGTAAAACTCTTATTATATTTTTTTATTAGCCACTGAATATTAGTTTTTAGTTTTACGTTATACTGGACGGCTCATGTAACTCTGTTGGTTTCTTTTACTTTGTTCAATTAATATTTTCTGAGGGACAGATTTGTGCCCAGACTTATAAAACCAAGAAGGGGAAGCGTTTTTCCATTGAAACATATCTATCCCACAACATAATTAAGCAAAACTTTTATATAAAGACCATTTAAATATACCAATTTTACAAACTTTTATCTCAATTTTATTAAATCTTATACCTTTAATTTTTATATTTATGTTTTAATCAATAATTCTTATTTATAGAAGGAGTGCCAGAAGCCATTTTTTTGTGTGTGTGCATTGTATCTAATTTTATAGAAAAGTCTCTAGGATGCCCAAGTTTTAGCCAAAGAGCTTAGACCCTTCTCAATTTTTAATTTGATTAATTGGTCTGTTGTCCCAATCATTGATCAAGTATTTCAGTCTATATATACATATATTTTAAACTGCGGCAAATAAAACGGACTTGTTTGAACTTTAATGTTGGGGGGCAGTAGGTGATCTCTTTGGCCCTTTATTTTTACTTTATGTAGTGTAGTATCAAAACCTTGTACCTAAATCCAAAAATGTCCATTTTATTTATCTCATTCAAAATAACCATATAAAAATATTTATCCACTTGGGTTAAGCCCCTTATCTTTTTTTTTTCGACATTTTAACAATCCTTTTTCCAGTTATTCAACCTAATTAACATTAATTATTCTAAGTTTTTATTAGCATCCCTAGAACCATTTATCGGAAAGGAAAAACACAAATGTAGCTTTTCAAACCAGTTTTATTTTTTTCACTAAGTTCTTAGCTTAAACATTAGATATATTTTTCTACCTTTAAAATTGATTTTAATAGATACCAATAAAACAGTTGTTTATAATGAGATCTCTTTCAACTCTCACTAATTTAAAAGTTTTTCCAAATTAAAGGATCCATCATATGGCCATCATTTTATATATATATATATAATAATATATATATTATTATTATATAATATATATATAATATATATATAGTGATTTTAAACCAATAAGATGAAGAGGCTCTTCCACATGAGAGTGGAGGTGTTGCCTAAATAAAATTCAAAGGTTTACTCTTCAAAAGCTAAAGGCCTTTGTGGTCCAGGCTGATGAATCAAAGTTTAAGATGGCAAAATATCTGACAGTTGGTACAAAGAATTGCTTAGAATCCCAATTTATTTGCGTGGCCACCATATGTACACAATACTTGAACCTTTTGTATGGCAGAGTCCAAGGTTTCCTTTAAAAAAAAAGTAAACTTATATATACATACATACACACACTTAAAACACCCAGAGAAAGATAAAACGTTTACATTTCAAGGACACAGGAAGAGAAATCCAAGTTCCCCCTAACGGGAATTTTGTTTGTATAAGTTCAGAATTTCAAAAAATGTTTTTATCAGGCCTGGTTAGTTACTTTCATAGTGAGGTTTTTTTTTTTTCTAATTCCCAATTAATGCTGTAAGTTTTGTACGTACATAAACCTGGCTGGGGTAATAGTTGGAGGCTGGCAATCTGTCATTTTTTCTTTTCTTTTCTGTTTTTTATTTTTTTTGAAAGTTCTATTCCACATTGTAAGGTCGGGTTCTCACAATAAATTTGCTAGTAAGATTTCCCTCAGGGACAACTCTATGGCATGAAGTCTTTGCCTCTACTCCTCCTGCAAGATTCTCTGTCACCAGAGAAAGCTGTTACCAGCCAGGAGGAGGGTCCCATTTTTGGAGTTGAAAGATTACTCATAAGAGTTTTACTTTTATCCTGAAAAATTCAAAGGAGGTAACCAAATTGAGGAAAACATTAGACCAACCTCTTACCTAACCACTCAGCCCTGAACCCAGTGTCCTTCAACTTGGACACACTCGGGACGTCTCCACTGGGTGAGTATTTTCCTGGTATGTTTCCACCAGCCCCACATCGGACGTCTCCGCAAGGTGGGTATTTCCCGTTATCTTTCAACCAGGCCCCACCCAGTATGTCTCCACTGGGTGGGTAATTCACCACAGTATCTTTCAACTGGAGGGCCAGTTACCTGGAAACACCGCCAAATAAAACTCAGGATCATCAAACAATATGTGATTTCCGAGAACCAAGAGAGACTCACCCAAATTCATCTGGACTCCCCGAGGAGGCAGATGGGCACAAAGGGCCACTTATGGTACCAAGGCTCCAGATACTCGGAGAGTTCAGGTGGAGAAAGTCTGCTCTGGGTCCCTTCATGGTGTCCAAAACTGTTGACTGAAATACATGTGCAGCCTAAAGGTTAAGAGTTATGTTTTACTTGGCGGGACGACTCGAGCCGTGATGACAGCCTCTCAGATCTCTCTGAGGGACTGCTCCCAAGAGGTTGAGGAGGAGCTAGGATATATAGGAGCTTTACAACAAAGACCAGGTTGTTGGAACAGTAAAAGATTGCTTGTTATCTAAAGAAAGCCAGGTATCTCAAGTTCAAGAATTTAGTGCTTTTCTATGTATGGGAGGAAGCAAATATTTTGGACTCCCTGAATTCATTCTTTAAACAAGCACCTAGCTACCTAGGGCCAGTATCCTGTCCTTTCTTATTCTGTGTCTGCCCAGAGGGCACCATTGTGAGTTGCTGCAGCTGCTGGGCTGCAGGCCTGTCCTCGCTGGGAGTTGGCGGCAGCCGCTAATGACTTGGTTTCAGCACTCTTTGTTTACTGACATGGTTGCAGTATTTTCATTCACATTGTAGTATTTTCATTCACGGACTGATTATGGATAATCTGCAAACTTGGAAAGCAACCGAGATGGAATTACTGCAGGTACATTCTTCTTTAATAAGCCGTGTGCAAACATAAACATGGAGGAAGCATACATTTGGATTTGGTGGTGTAGGGAAGGGTTTCTGCACAATACAGGAGAAGGCAATGCAGAATTCCTTAAGTCCACCTTTCTTTTCTGTAGTGGTTTCTGAGAACAGTTTATGGTAATTAACCAACATTGACAAATGGTGGCACACATTGCATTTAAGAGCTGGCCGGCTGCAAACTTGTGTATTGGACAGGTGGAATTCATAGGCAAATGGTCAGGTGGATGGGAGAGAGATGGAGCCTAGGCCTGGGCCCAGATTCCGGTTTAAATCGGCATTTCCTCACCATACGGCCTTGGACTAGAATGCAACCTCTCTTAACCTGTTGGTGAATCTGTGAAATGGGCATGATAATATTCGTTTCTTCCTGGGATTGTTGTAAGTTCTAAAGAGTATTGTAGCACACATGAAGCACTTAACACACTGGCACTTAGCAGTGTTCACTGTGTGCGGCCGCCCCGCTTGGCATGTGTCAGAGCCGTAAAGGCAGCATGTGTCTGTTGAGGATGCACTGGTAGCCCCTTGAATAGGTTGTGAATATGGTGATTCCCTTTAATCTTCGTAACTCTGTGTGCCATGGGAAGTTATTTTCATGGACAGATGAGGAATCTCAGGGTAAAGAAGACTGTGTAATTTGCCCAAAGTCAGACCATAATTTTGGGTGCAGGGGCCTCTGTTCAGCATGGGCCCCAGGGCCTTCTGCCCTCCCCATTCAGCACCAGAACCAGATGTGGGGTCGGCTGTTTCCCAGCCCAGAATATCGGGCAGGCCGCAAGACACACCTGGCTCTGCACTGCTTGAGCAAAAACTCCGGAGGAGAGGAAGTTACAAAAGGGATAATCATAAAAACAGATGACAGCAAACTGTGACCAGCACTGAGAAGGAAAGGAACACGCCTCGCCGTGCAGCGCTTGGACCTTTCCCGTCACGGCTGCTCTGGGGGCGTTCATCTCAGCTAAACAAACTCTGCTGCTGCACCAAGGCAGGAAGGCAGGGAGTGTGTGGCCAGGTAGACAGGGCCTTGTTAATCATACTCATTCCCCATTAAGCTGCAGCTGTCACGGGCACTTACCTAGTAAACAGATGTCTTCCATAATCATCACGCACTTTTCTTAGTAGTTTTATTGCCCCACCTTTGAGATGAGGTCATTGAAGCTGAGCAGTTTGCTGCATGCCCGTGATCACCATGGAAATACCCCCACTGGTCTTTCAACCTAGACTGGTGTGGCTGTCATGTCCCAGCCCTGTGAATGGCATCGTGTTGCTTCTCCCAAGTGTCCCAAATGACTGACATTGATATTCTTAATTCGTAGGAAATGGTATGTGACAATAGGAGAAAAAGGTAGTAAGAATTTGTTTGGAAAACTAGAACAAAATCCAATTCTTCCCCAGCTGGGGGAGCGTACCCTGTGTCACTCACCCCACTCACTGCGTGTCACCTCCTCCCTGCCGTCTCCGCATTCAGAAGCCACTCTGAGCCTTTGAAGAACATTTTGCCTCATGACACTGTTGACTAGGACCTGCGACCTCTCTGTCCCTGGTTAACTCTCTCTTCAAAGCAATTTAAATTTTTTGCAGGCTCCTCCGCTCAGATGTAAGAATATTCTCTTTCAACTTCTTGATGCAGCTCCTTAATGAAGATCTCGTGAAGGAAACTTAGTCAAAACCTGGGAGGTATGCACACAGTGACTGCAACCTCAGCACTTTATGAAGTTCAAAATCAGATTTGTGGGTGACTCAGGAAAGGCTTTTTTATGGTAACAAGGGGAAAGTGAAAGGATGCAGGCTGTGTGAGACTGAAACATCTCGGTCCCAGCCAGCAAGGCACCTGCGTTCAGGATGGTGTGTGGGGAGTGCAGAGTTCTCACAAAGAAAGAAGTGTTGGGATGGGAGGCAGGACAGTTAGGTACTTTACTGTGGAGGGAAAAAGTGGGTTAAGCATTTCCTGGTTGAACAAGAGGACTGTGACATGATGTGCTTGTATTTTGGAGAGAAGGGTTTTGTGGGGACAGGCCTAGGGAGAACGCTCTGTGGCTGTGGAGTCAGCACAACAGAGAAACACAGAACCGTGCAGACCTCAAGGCCCCTGCTGGGGAAGAGGCTGCCCGCCAATTCGAGCCCTGGGGGCAGCTTCTGTCCCTTAGCTGGGGCCTCAGAGCTCCCTTCACAACCCAGTCCTGTTGATACAAGGAATAAAATGTGAGGCATGAGAAGGGCTGTGACCCAGGCTTTGGTTGAGCCCCCTGGGATGTGTCCCACCACATTTTGTTCCTTGGCTTTGTGCAGTAAAGTATTCAAGAGCAAGCCAGTGTTGAGGAAAGGTAGATTTATTCACAGAGACACATTGAAAGGCAAGAGAAAGGCCACGAGGTGTGGGGTTTGGGTGCTCAGATTAAAAGTAGGTACACACTCCACAGAGTGTGGGCTTTCTCCGAAGAGGGAGAGAGAGGGGTGACCGCGAGGTGGCGCTGTGTTGCTCGTTTTCTTGGGCTTGGTGGTTTCATTTGCTAATATATAGAAGGACCAGCCTAAGGGCAAGGGGCTGGGATTCCCAGGGAGTTGGCCATTTCCCACCATTTGACCTTTTGTGGCTAGCCTTGGGACTGCCATGGTGCCTTGGGGCATGTTATTCACCATGTTACTATTACAATGGGTGTATAATGAAGCTCAAGCTCTGCTAGAAGTTAAATCTCTTCATCCTGAGCCTCAAGGCCTACTGGGGGTTGAATCCTTCACCATTTTGTTGTTAATTGCTGTGGCCTTCCTTGAATGGCTGTGCTCTGCCCCTTCCATCCTGTCTCACTGTGATGACACAGAGAGAGCAAAGGCTGGGCCCTGCCTGTGCTCCTGCATTTAACAGCAGGATGTGTGGAGTGGGCTTATGATGACTCTGAGTGGTGAGAAAGATGTTTCAGATTTTGCCACGTGAGACATGGGGCCTGCCAGCAGCCATCACAGATTTATCTCAAGGACATTATCGCTTGTGTTGTTACAGAAACAACAGGCCAGCCAAGAAACATGCACTGAGATTTATTACGCCGGCGGGCTCAGAGGGGCTTCTGTTCCGAAGCTCTGAGCACCTCCAAGACCTGCACATGAGGTTCTATAGGGTTAATTACAAGTAAGGGGCTATTAGCCAATAAGGCTCAAACAACAAAAAGCAAGGAATCAGTACACTGAAGCTTATGAATTTGGAACAGATCACTTTACTGACAATTGTTGACCTTGGATTTACGAGTTAGCTTATTAGCCCATTCAACTGACACTAAACTTCAGATTTACGAGTTAGCCCAGCAATACTTAGATCAGTAAACCGACACTTATCACACTTAGTTTTGTGACTTAGCTCGTTAGCCCAGCTGGGCTTTTCCTTCACAGTGTCATTCATCTTTTCTATATTTCTTTTTTTTTTTTAAAGTATTTAATCCAAATTTAATATCAGGTTTTTTTGGAAAGAAATTTCTCTTTTTCTTTTCTTTGGGACTCTTTTGGGGGGGTAGGTAATTAGGTGTATTTATCTGTTAGTGGAGGCCCTGGGGCTTGAACCCGGGACCCCGTGCACGCTAAGCACACCCTCTACCACCCCCCCATGATCTTTTCTTTTTGCTTTAGCTGCCAAGAATCTTACAGCTGAATTTCTAGTCGGCCTTTAACACTTGCCCTGACTCCAGGGAATCCATTTTTATGACTTTACCTCCCCCAGGTTTCATTTAAGTATTGAATCTCCAATTTCTCTTCACTTTCAGTTTTGCCTTTTTGTTGTTATGGTTGTTAAGGTGTGTTTAAAAAAATTGTTTAATTTCTCTTTTAGCAGGAGGCTGAAAGTAAATAAATATGTAAACAAACAGCACACTTAAATGCTTTTATACATTCTAAGCTGTTTAGTAGTTACTTAAATACCGAATTGAATATTAAAGTGATAACATTTTTAAATTATTTTTTAATTTTTTACAAAGATATAGATGATTTGAAATATGATATGTTTCAGGTGTACAATAGATGCTCCATTTATAGTTACTGTAAACATTGGCTGTATTCCCTGTGTTGTAAGATACATCCCTGTAGCCTTACATTACATGTTGCAGTTTGTATAAGAAAGTTGGGTAACGCAGAGTCTGGGGCATGGCTGTGTCTGACCCAGGGTCATGCTCACCCTGCCTGTCAGAGCCCAGGCCCTCACTCCTGTCTGCAGGGCAGCGAGTGGAGGCAGCCCTCATCAGCGCTGGCACCACTCTCTGAGCGGCAGTGACAGCAGTGTCTGTGTGTGGACGTGCATAGTGTTTTTCCAGGAGCTTTACATGCATTTCTGCATTTAATAATTAAAGCCCTCCTGTGAGGAAGCGTTTTATGATTTTAATGAATAATACATTTTATTTTGATATTGATAGACTTCAAACCTCCGGAAAATTTACAGAAGTAGTACAGTAAACGCTTAGATACAGTTCACCTTAAAGGGCACTATTTGTCCTTTTGTCTCTGGCTTATTTTAGCATAAAGTTTCAAGGTTCATCCATAATGTAGCCTGAGTCAGTACTTTATTCTTTTGGTTTCATAATATCCTTTTTCTTTTTTTTCGTTTTTGGTCTATTTAAAAATACTTTCATTGAATTCTAGTCAGTTTATAATGTTGTGTCAGTTTCTTGTGTACAGCACAACAATTCAGTTAAATAGGAACATACCTGTATTCATTTTCATATTCTTTTAAACATAAGTTACTATAAGATATTAAATATATTCTCCTGTGCTATACAGTATAAACTTGCGGTTTATTCTATACATACTCAGTATCTGCAAATCTTGAACTATCAATATATTCCTTCCCACACCCTCTCCCCTCTGGTAACCATAGTTTGGTTTCTATGTCTCTGTGTCTGTTTCTGTTCTGTAGATAAGTTTATCTTTTTGTGTCTTTGTTTTTTGATTTTTTTTTTTAAGATTCCACATGTGAGCGATCTCATATGGTATTTTTCTTTCTCTTTCTGGCTTACTTTCCTTTGAATGACATTCTCCAGGTCCATTCATGTTGCTGCAAATGGCATTACTTTATTATTATTTTATGGCTGAATAGTAGTCTATTGGAGAAATATACTACAGTCTCTTTATCCAGTCATCTTTCAGTGGACATTTAGGTTGTTTCCATGTCTTGCTATTGTAAATAGTGCTGCTGTGAACATTGGGGTAAAAGTGTCTTTTTGAGTTAGGGTTCCTTCTGGATATATGTCCAGGAGTGGGATTGCTGGGTCATATGGGAGGTCAATTTTTTGTCTTTTGAGGAACCTCTATACAGTTTTCCACAATGGCTCCACCAAACTGCATTCCCAACACAGTGCAGGAGGGTTCCCAATTCTCCGTAGCCTCTCCAGCATTTACTGTCTGTGAACTTCTGAATGATGGCTATTCGGACTGGTGAGAGTTGAGTCTTGATTGCAGTTTTGATTTGCATTTCTCTGATAATGATATTGAGCATTTTTTTCATGTGCCTATTGGCCATTTGTATGTCTTCATTGGAGAAAAGTTTCTTTAGGACTTCTGCCCATTTTTGAATTGAATTGTTTGTTTTTCTTTCTTATTAAGTGTAAAAGCTGTTTACATATTCTGGGAATTAAGCCCTTGTCCGTTTCATTTATTGCAACTATTTTCTCTCATTCCATAGATTGTCTTTTTGTTTTGCTTTTTGTTTCCTTTCCTGTGCAAAAGCTTGTAAGTTTAATTAGATCCTACTTGTATTATTTTGCTTGAATTTCTATTGCTTGAGTAGACTGCTCTAGGAAAACATTGTTGAGATGTATGTCAGATGTTTTGCCTATGTTTTCTTCTAAGAGGTTTATAGTGTCTTGTCTACATGTTTAAGTCTTTAAGCCATTTTAATTTATTTTTGTGTATGCTGTGAGGGAGTGGCCTAACTTCATTGATTTACATTCAGCTGTCCACTTTTCCCTACACCATTTTCTGAAGAGGCTGTCTACTCCATTGTATGTTCTCACCTCCTTTGTCAAAGATTTAATGACCAAAAGTTTGTGGGACTATTCTTGGTAATTTTGTTTATCCGTTCATTGATGGATGGATATTGTTTGTAACCTTTGGCTACTCTGAATGATACTGCCATGAATATTGATGTGCAAGTTTTTGTGAGAATATATTTTCATTCTGTTGGCTGTACAGTTGGCCCGCCATTTCTGTAGTTTCCACTTCATGGATCCAGATGGCTGATTGTAAAGGGACTCGAACATCCTTGGATTATGGTATCCAGGGTGGGGGGTTCCTGAAACAAACCCCCCGAGGATACTGAGGGATGACTCTATATGTAGGAGTGGAATTGCTGTGCCATATAATTCTAACCTTTTGAGGAAACACCAGGCTTTTCCAAAGAAGCTGCACCATTGACCCCTTTCCAATGGCTGCGTATTGAGGGTTCCCATTTCTCTGCCTCCTGACCGACACTTGTTATTGTCCATGTTTTGATTATAACCATCCTAGTGAGTGTAAAATCAGATCTCATTTTGATGTTGATTTCGCTAGTGATGCTGAGCATCTTTTCATATGCTTATTGGCCAATTGTGTATCTATTTAAATACTTGGCATATTTAAAAATTGGTTCGATTTTCTTTGTATTGGTCAGTTGTAAGCATTTGTTTTATATCCTGGATACTAGTCTCTTATTAGATATATGCTTTGCAAAATTTTTCTCCTATTCTGCAGATTGTCGTTTCACTTTAGTTTTTTTAAACATTAAAACAATTTCTTTCTAGGGGAGGTAATTAGATTTATTCATTTTATTTTTCTTGCTAAGCACGCACTCTATCACTTGAGCTACACCCTTCCCCTTCATTTCACTTTTTGATGATGTCCTTTGTAACAAATGGTTTTAATTTTGATGAAGTCCATTTTATCTTTCTTGTTTTTCACTTGTGCTCTTGGTATTGTATCTAGGAAGCCATAGCATATCCTTGAACCACAAATATTTAAACTATGTCTTCTTTTAGAATGTTTATACATTTAGTTTTTACGTTTCCGTCTGTGATCCATTTTGAATTAATATTTTATTTGTTATATAAAATACGGGGGTCCAGATTCCAGATTCATTCTTTTGCCTTCAGATACCCAGGTGTCTCTGCACCATTTGTTGAATAGACTATTCTTTCAATGGAGTTTTGTTGGCACATTTCTGGAAAAATGACTGTAAATGTAAGTTTCCCCCCTGGATTTTTTATTGTGTCTCATAGATTTATGCATCCAAACTTATGCCAGTACCATAATGACTTGAGTACTATAGATTTGTAGTAACCATTGAGTGAGTCCTCCAACTTTGCTCTTCTTTTTCAAGATTGTTTTGGCTGACCTGGGTCCCTTGCACTTCCATATGAATTTTGGCATCAGTTCTTCAATTTTTGCAAAGAAGTCAGCTGGAATTTTGATAGGGATTCCATTAAATTTGTAGATCACTTTCGGGAGTCTTAACATTTTTAACAATATTGTCTACCATTCCATGAACATGGGATGCCTTCCATATATGTAGATCTTTTAATTTTTTTTTGGTGATACTTCAAAATGTTCAATGTGCAAATCTTGTAAAATTTTGTTAAATGTATCTCTCATTTTATTTTTAATGCTGTTGTAATTGGAAAGGCTGAGCTTCCTAAGGGTGGGACTATATATCAATTTATTTATTTCTTGGATTCCTACACAGCAAATACCCTAGATTTATGTTTGCTACATAAATCTATCCACAATTCTTCCCACCCCCGTGTCATAAGAAACCAAGACCCAGGTTAAGCTACCTGAACACTTATGTGGAAGTGAGAAGTGAGACCCTTGGGTGGGGCTTTGTGCAGATTATACTGAAAGCTTATTCATTATGGCTTCATCTTAATTTCTTTTAAACAATCCTTTCAGTGTATATAGTCAGATACATTAAGAAAATGCCCTTTCGATGTGTGGAGGAGCTAAGACTATAATTTTCAAATAATTTCTAGTGAGAGTGTTGTACTTGAAACTAATTTGCATCAATCTTTGAAGATTTATGTTTCAGGAGCTTTGACTATATAATACCTTTCTTTATTCAATAACTACAACTAAATGCTCAAACAACATGTAAGAGTTTGAGCAAACTGCCCCCGCCCCGTAGTGCTGGTTGGCTGCAGCTGTAACTGGAGTCAAGTCTTACCTATCCCAGTACGCTTGGGTGGATCTGCTCAAAGGGGTTCGTCCAATAGTTTGTCGGTAGTCTTTTGGACAAAGCCATAAAGCATTGATTTAAGGTTGCTGGAATGGAATCTATTTTATTAATATTAAGTAAGCACATATTGAGTGCTTACTGTATGTTGGTAATTGTCCCTCAGCCTCACATGAATATTATTCAGCTTAAAACCTCTCATATTTCCTTGTTATTCACACTTTACAGATAAGGAGTCTGAGTATTAGGTTTTCTCTCTTTTCGGGGGAGCTCATTATCAATGATGGGAAGTTGTAAGGAAAAAGATACTGATTCATCCAGAGAAAACATTTTTCTGAGAGTCAGCACTGAAGAGGTTGATCATTGTTTGAGTAAGACGAGCCCCGGGTTGTACGGAGTCAGCATCCCTGTCCTGGACACGGCACGTGTAGCACTGCGTGGTGGGTGAGGCGGCGCGGCCGCGCAGGGAACGCGGATGCCGGGCCGTTGGGCTGTGCTCAGGCCCGGTGGGGCTTTCTCCTAAGGGAAGTGGAACGTCATTGTCAGAATTTAAGTAGGGTAGAGGGGTGCTCTCATAGATCACTTTTGTCTTGTAGAATGCTTAGATACATTTAGAAGGCTCGGCAGGAGGTGATGGGATAAGTCAGAGTAGGGTGGCTATGAGGTGTAGCAGTGTTCAAATTTCAAATGGTTTTCAGTCCCAGGTTTGTGGCTCAGTAGCCGTGTCACTTTGGATGACGCACTCAAGGAAGTGAAACAATTTATCTTATTACTTGAAGCAGTGATATACCGACTTCCCAGGACTTCTGTGGAGATCCAGTGAGATAACGTGTGCACAATGTGCAGCGTGGTCCCCAGCACACAGTCAGTGCTGAGGGAGTGCCAGTGAGAACTTTGTAGGTGAGGTGTGGGTGGTGTGACTCGTTGACTGAGGAAATTGGGCCCTGAAGGAGGGGTCCAGTCACATCTGTGAGTGATGGGACTGAGCTGGGAGAGGCAGAGGGTGGAGTTGGTGGTGCCCTTGAAACATCTAAGTGCAGTGCCACAATCACAGAGGAGGTCTAGGCCCGGGCTGTGCATTTTCCTATAATCTCAATCCCTGAGGACGCCAAGGTATTGATCATTGAACGTGAAGACATACTTACAGAACAAGTGAATAGTAGTATCATCTCTGACATCAAAGCTCACGTCTCTTTATTCATCACTCACTTTGCTAATTGGGTACTTACAGAGCTCAATTCACCATCCTCACCTGGGATCAGGCTCCACAGAAAAGATCTTGTGAGTCTCCCTCTTTTCCAGAAGAAAACACATTTAGCTGGTAGACTTCTCTACTTCGCCAGACTTAGAATTTTAGTTTGTTGATTTAATTCTGTTTTCTGTTGGCCGTCTCCTGACAGGAGAGACATTTTACCTCATGGTCAGTTTTCAATTAGCTGTTACTGAGAACTGCTGATCTGATCCATAGTGTATTTTTTCTATTAACTTTGTAGAGTACTTATCATTTTTCTGTCTTTCCCCTTTAATTTTGTTTCCTCTTCAATGTTCTATCCTATTTGGGGCCTTATTTTATTTTTTAATTCAAAAATGTCTGTTAGCATTTAAGAAAACAGAAGCAAATAAAAAATGCATATGATAGCTAGATTTAGAATATATCTAGTGTGTTTTCTGTCTCGGCAATGGAGGGTTCTACAAACTCTTGAAAACCTTCATTACATAAGTTCCTTAAAATGCTGATTAAGAAATAAGACCTTCCTTCCTCATCTTTCAAGCTGCACAGCTAATTGTCAAGAAAGTGAGGGGAAATCCTCAGAAGCCAAGTCAACCAGAAAGCAGGGATTCTGGGAGATACACGAGCCTTAGAAGCCCTGGGGGCCAGTTGGCTCCTGAACTGAGTTTCAGTTGCCTTGACAGGAGGGCAGGAGGTGAGCCCCAGGCCTCTCACACTGGGAGTTGGATGGCTGTTCTTATGTAAGACCAAGCACATCCTGAGAATCCTGCTTTATAAAAGGGTGAATTAGAAAGAAAAGTAAAGCATTCCTCAAGGCAAGGAAGTAAGGAAAGTCAATTTTTTTGGAAGCGGGGAAAAATAACATATCCAATGTAAGTATTTAGTTTAAATCTGTTCTGGCATGAGACTGACAACAAACTCCTGGCAGAAAATCACAGCTCCTCCCGGAAAGAGAAGTTGTGTTTTGAATGAATCAGTGGGCAGCCATTCCGAAAAAGGTCTCCAGAGTCTTCTGGATCAAGATACTGGACCCAAACACCTCCCTTCCATGGTCTCATTTAAATAACCAGAAAGGTTTTAAAGGAAAGAAGCCATAATCATAGTTCTATTTATTGACATTAATATATGCTAGGAATTCAGAGGTGACTATGGAGTTGTCACCTCTTTTATGGACCTTACTTTCTATTTGACATAGTTGGGGAACTTGGTGGAGGGTGGTGTTAGACTGTTGCAATTAGCCAGGACACGAGATTAAGAAAGCAGTGAAGGGTGGGTGACATTTTTAGCTGAGGACAGTCCTGTTCAGTTGGTTTGTAATTGCAGGCTCGTTGAGTTGTCACTGGAGGGAATTGATCTTATGGAGTTTGGACTTAACTCAGGCCTCTTCAGAATGGACAAGTGAACCTGGAGAAAGACAGTCAAATCTGTGCAGACATTAAAGTCCACGTGAACGTGCTGTATCCCTGAGCCAAATATAGGACAAGTAGGCAGCACTTCTTGAGGACAGAGGAGTGGTTTTTAAGGTTCTCCAAGAATGAAGCCCAGGGAACCGGGATGGCCAGTTGTCAAACTGTGACGTTGCTCTTTGGACGGTGTACCCACCGAGGTTATTGGCCGTTAATAGGTTTCCATTTCTCTTTAATGCATGACAGGTGATGAGGACGTGGGCATACACTTTTGACACCTTGTCAAAGTGACTGGGTACCTGCCTAGAAGGGCGGGCACAGCTACGGCTGCGCCATACATCTTGCCGCCCATCCCGTTCCCCGGCTCCGTGATCACGGCAGAGTGGTTCCTTGTTGAGCTGTCCGTCTCCTCTGTGACATCGTAACCCAACAAATTACCGGAGCGTATTAGCTTGGCTTTGTTCTTTTCCATCCTTCCCTTCAAATGATGATGACTGATAATGGACCCAGTTACGTTTGCAGATGATTTACACGTAGTGCTGTCAATACAAACCTTGTAATCCCCACTGTGTGATCTAGAGAAGAAAGTTACATTCTTTCCAAATTGTTTTGATGCACTTATGTGGGAAAATGATGTACGTTTGAATATGTATTTCCTCTCTGAATCATCATGGCTACAGATGAATATTTGTAGACATGGAATGAGTTTACTGTATTTGAACTGTATGGTCCCCTAAATTCTCCCCAGCTTTTTAAAGTCATCACTGGAGTGCTACCTCCACAGTGTCCCAAAGCATCCACCACTGCCTGTTCTTCGGACACTGTGAGTTTCCAAGTTGGAGAAGGCTGCTGGCTGTTGAGGCATTCTCTGGCACATCTCTGGCTGGCTGATGTGAGCTTAGCACACAAGACTTGGCAGACAGTATCTAACCATAGTCACGTCCATTTCTGGAACACTCATGGAGGATTTTACACCTATGCTAGTGGCATACGTTATTTCTTTTAGTTTTCAAAACAATCATAATTAGATTTTATCACCTGTATTAATAAGGAAACTGTCAAAGCGAGTGATGTGCAGACTTTGGACTGGAACACGGGTCTTTCTGATCCCTATCTCTGTTCCCTCCCCAGCCTATCCTTCCAAATGTCCAGGAGACTCTTCCTCAGTCTTGAGTTTCCCGCTGATGTTACCACTGTCTTTGTTTCTGGAGAGGAAAACAAGTCTAAACTTACTTTCCAGTTGGAAATGGAATGGAGAGTTAACGTTGGAAGCCGGGAGAGTCTGTCCTGTGATGAAGCGGTCTCTGAGCCACTTCCATGGGGACGTCACGTCACTGTCTGGGCCCCTTGCACAGCCTGTGCACAGGTGATAAGCCAGATGTGCCGAGCAGTCCTACCGGACAGGGAAGTGCGTTGGAAATGAGTTTGGGTATTTGGTTTCATTACATATGTTCCTGAGGGCCTTGGCCTGGCACTTCAAGTGGGACCACTCCCTGTCCCACAGACTCGTGCTCTGGGCCGGTGCAGACCTAACGTGGCCTCAGCCTGAGGCTCAGGGCCCGTGGTGATGAGGAGCATTTTAGTCCAGGGTCTGCCGGAGGCTCTGACACTTCTGGGCCATGGGAATTTGTCCAGGATGATAATAAATCCTCCCCGAGATTCAGATTTCCTTGCCTGTGAGCTGGGGTAATAATAGTTTCTGAAATGATTGTAATGATTCAGTAACGGGCACAGCGTGTGCTGGCAGGTAGCTGGTGTTTAAGGAGCAGAAGTCGCAGTCACTCTGTCAGCCTCTCACTGTGTGCTCTGTGCTTTGAGAGGTTGTGTGTTTGGTGAAAGTCCCGCCCAAACCCTAGGGTGTAGATGAACTGTTGTTCCTTTACTTTCCCGTCCTTTTCCTCTTTCCCTTCTCTGTGTCCCATGTTTAGGTAGCAGATTCCTCTGTTTCAGAGAATACGGACCTTTCTAGTAAAAGGAGAGGTGGAACGCGGAAAGGTGGGGCCCAGAGAGGGTCTGGAGCATCCGCACAGCGCTGCTTCCCTGCATTTCTGCATCCGGTCCCATCAGTGCATGAAGTCAGCCTTCCTCTTCCTTCCTGTGTCGTTCGGTCTCTGTTTTAAGGGAAAATTTTTTACGGGTCTTTTTTCCATTACATGTTTCGTTCAGATGCTTGTTGCTTTTCTCCCTGTGCTTCAGCATTCCTAGGAGAGAATTCAGCAGTGCAGCATCCTCTCCGAGCTCTATGAGTTGATCGGCTTCCACCGCAAGTCCGCCTTCTTCAAGCGGGTGGTCCCCGTGCAGCGCGCGGCCCCCGGCATTACGGAGCCTGGCGGGAAGGCCTGCTACCGACTCCTTCTGCAGAAGCTTCCTGGCTACAGTCTGTCGCTGGATCTGCAGGACTTCAGCAAAGGTGTTGGAACTAAAACATTGCTTCAGTCCCATTAACCATGCCTGGTTTGGGCCCTGCTGTCCTGTCTCATCAGGGTGAATTCTGATTCGTTTAGAACAGGGCTCAGCAGACTTTTTCTGTCAAGGGCTTGGGAGTAAATATTTCAGGGTCTGCAAACCTCCTGATCTCTGGTGCAGCTGCTCAGCTCTGCTGTTCAGACGCCAGAGCATCCGGACATTCCACACACCCACAGAGCTTTATTAACAGCGGTGGCTGCGGCTGGATTCAGTGTATGAACTGCAGTTTGTCCCCACAGCCTCCTCACTATTGACGCCTGCACCAGAGCATGCATTTGCGACAATGGGTGAACCTGCACTGACACGTCATCATCACCCAGAGCCCAGACTTGACACTAGGATTTACACTTGGTGGTGTGCACTCTGTGGGTTTGGACAGATGTAAAATGACATGTATCCACCGTCACAGCATCATACAGAGTAGTCTGTCTTAGTGACCTTAAAATGCTCCGTGCTGCACCTCATTCATTGCTCCTTCCCCTCTAGCCTCTGACAGCCACTGATCTTTTAGTCTCTGTGGTTTTCCCTTTCCCAGAACACCATACAGTTGGAATCAGACAGTTGCGGAACCTTCCCAGATTGGCTTCTTTCCCTTAGTAATATGCATTTAAGGTTCCTCCATGTCTTTCCATGCCTTGATAACTCATTTCATTTTAGCACCAAATAATAGTCCATTTTCTGGCTGGACCACAGTTAATCCATTCACCTACTGAAGAACAGCTTAGTTGCTTCTGAGTTCTGGTGATTATGAATAAAGCTGCTATTAACATCTGTATGCAGTTTTGTGTGTGGACATAAGTTTCCATTTCGTCGAGTAAACACCAAGGAGCACAGTTGCTGGATCATGTGTTAGGAGTACGTTTAGTTCTGTAACAAATTGCCAGACCATCTTCCAAAGTATCTGGGCCATTTTACATTCCCACCAGCAATGCATGAGAATTCCTTATGCTCCACATCCTCACCAGCATTTGGTGCTGTCAGTGTTCTGAGTTTTGGCAGTTCTGACAGGTGTGCAGTGGTACCTCGCTGTTTCAGTCTGCATCCCCTTGATGACAGATGCTGTGGAGCATCTTTCCATAGACTTCTTTGGCATCTAGATTTTTTCTTTGATGAGATCTGTGTCAGGAATTTTGCTCATTTTTTAATCAGGTTTTTCATCCTTCTTGTTGAGTTTAAAGAGATTTTGATATATTCTGGATATCAGCCCATTATCAATGTGTCCCTGCCCTTCACCTGCAGCACTGGAGTTGTCCTTTGGGTCTCAGTGGAGTGTCAGCTCTTCAAAGAGGTTCCCTGTCTTCCCTCAGCCTAAATACTGTCCTTGTATTTTTCACTTTCATTGACTCATTTTGTTCTTTTTAAATAGCATTTCCCATAATTTGTAAGTATATTAAAAAAAGGGCAATGATTGAACACCACCTCCCCCACCAGGCTGTGTGCCCTGTGAGAGCAGAGGCCCTGTCCCCACTCACCATTTCCCATGACAGCACATGGCACATGTCCATGTAAAAGTGTGTAACGTGGGGCCAAACCTGATGAGCAGCTATGATGACATGTGTTGGCTACCATTTATTGAGTAGACTTTGTTTCTGATGTAAATTATTAAATCACATGAATGAAACTTGTTTGTTTTGAAAAATAAAACAACAAAGCACACCTCCATTTGATTGGTACTTTCTACTTAGCCTTCTGACACAGGAGGGGATGTTCACAATCATTTTCTGGAGGAGGTTGGGGAGGTAAAGTAAGAGAGTGAGATCAAATAAAGTAAAAATGATAACTATCAGTTGGCTTTATTTTCACTAAGACATAAAAGTTACTTTAAACCCTATCTCAGCTGTTGTTCTGTTGTTTTAAACATTTCTCATAGAATTAAATGGAAGCCCACTAAACCCTGAAAGGGAAATTGTGTGCTCAGGTACTGAAAATTATTTATCTCTATTTCTTGAAATGCACATTTTCCCTGCTGGTTAAAGAAATTCGAGGCGGGAACACAGCCGTGCGCTGTGTGTCTGCCGTCTTCACGGGCTGCTCACTGTCATTTTCATTTTCTTGTGTTGCAGTTTATGAAGGTTTTCCCATGAGATATATTGCTCAGCCTTTTCCTGAATGAAGGATTGAATTTTCCACAGGAAATCTTATGAAAGAGAGTGACAAGGCACATGGGTTTCCCAAAAAGGAATACTTGATGTAATAAACTCTCACTATGGTGAACCTTTTTTAATACAAGCCAGTTGAAAATTTTATCACTAGGTCATAGGCCACAAATCTGTCTTAAGAATAAAAAGATTCAAATTTTATAGAAGAAGCAGTTTGAATCAAGTAGAAATTATGATTTGTACACTAGTTGGTGTTAGAAATTATACTCAGTCTTATCATAATTGCCTGTGGTAGGAACTGGATTATTATTTATTTATTAAAAAAAATCCACTAGGTGCTATTTGCCCCATTCTTGATGCAGCAGTGCTGGGGTTAGTTAAGTTGGGCCATTTAGGATTGTTAGCTAGGTTTTCCGGACATTGATTTCAGCCTCTTTATCTTTTTTACAATCTCTTCTTTTGTATCGGCCTTTGGTCTTTTGACAACGTGGAAATACTGCACGGATCTGCCTTTCCCTTTTTTCCTGTCTTTGTGGGAAAAGATTTCTGAAAGACAAACTACTAGGATATTAAGGATTTTGTGTGGGGTAAGTTTGTTCAGTTCTAAGGATTTCAATTAATACGCATTAATACTTGCTATTCAGCTAATGACAGTAAAATTATAAACTAACAAGTATACATGAGTAAGTATAGTACAATAAGCCAATCACCCAGATTAAGGAATTCACAAACTTTTCCATATTTCCTTTATTCAGACCTTTGTTCTTTTATTTGTCCTTTGTTGAAGTATTTGACAGCAAATCCAAGAAGACATGTCATTTTACCCTATGTGCTCAAGTAGGCATGTCTGAAAAATGAGGGCCTTTTTTTGATCAGGTTTTTCCATTTGACCCATGTGCTCATTAAGTACCAGCTTTATCATGCATCTCACTAGGCATTAGGGATCCTTGGGGCAATGAGACAGTCCTGGCTCCCAAGGAAGTAAGGGCTGATGGAAGAAACCAACACAGGAGCTTGGGTGCCTCACTTAAGGTCCATACTGGATGACACCAATTGGACAAAATTTGTGCACAATACAGTAGGATTCACAGAAGGGACTGGTCAGACTTGTAGGGCAGGCCGTGAGAGAGGCGGTCAGCAGGGCTACAAGAGGAGGACTCATTTGATCAGAATCTGAAATCCTTTCTGCCAACCTTTCTACCAAGCCCCCAAGGCCATCACAAACAACCCTGTGCTGTAACTGTTTTTGATTCCAGTTACCACATCTCCTTCAGGAAGGATTTTAAGGTGGAAAATATTTAAAATCCGTAATTGTTGCCAGAAGGGACATAGAACAAGGAACATGTAAACAACACAAATGTCCATCAGCACATGACTGGATAAAGACGAGGTGATACATATATACAATGGAATACTACTCAGCCATAAAAGATGCCATTTGCAGCAACATGGATGGACCTGAAGACTGTCATTCTAAGTGAAGTGGGGTGGAAAGAGAAAGAAAAATGCCATATGACTTCATTTATGGGGAATCTAAAATTAATAGCAATAATAATAAGACCACAAATGAACTAAATATTGTTTTGATTTCTTGAATATATGCAAGCACATCTGACCATCCTTTGTGATTGGATTACCATATTCTGTTTATTCTTTTGTAGATGTCCTTATTCCTCTGGTAACTAATTTTAAAAATCTAAAGCTCTAATCTGTTCTTATGAAACAATAATTAGTACATATATGTAAACTAAAAAATGCAGTATGCTCTATACATGTATTTACATGCAATATGTGTATGTGAAGTTGAACTGTAAAAATTCTACCTGATAAAACTGAAAAAGGAAAAAAATAAAAAATTAATTTTAAAAAAGCACCCCTCTTTAGATATTAAAACGTTCATTTCTGAGGTTCTGTGAAAGAAAGCATGGAAGTAGGTTTTAAGATTTTCTCCTTGTTCCTCGGTGAGCAGCCTGGGCTGCACAGCTTGGCCGCCACAGGCACCCAGGACTTGCCGGCTTGCTCCTCACTTGTTGGGAGGAAGATTAGCTGCTTCAGGAATATTTATGTTCTTAGAAGTTGCTGAAAACCCCACAGAGCTTCTGTTTACATGGAGTGTATCTGTCAATATACCCCATTATAGAAATTAGAACAGAAAATTTAAACCCAAGAACTGACAAGCACACGCTGCCCCAGCACGTGTTCAAAGTAGTGCTGCCACGGTGGCGTGTGTTGGTTCTAGAAAAAATGCACCATACAGTCAAGAATGAGGGTGAACCCACAGATCTCATCTCAGCAATGCTATGAAGAGGTGGGACCCAAAGCCCCTAAAACAGTGCTGAAGTCCCCAGAAGTCCCAGAACACACAGAGCCATGGGACCAAGAATCCAGTGTCTCATGGATCATCAGCTGTGGAGACCGCGTCCTGGGTCAGGAGGAGCAGAATTAGGGATAGAAGGCACACAGTCCTATTGACAGCAAAGCTTTAAAGGTTTTGAATTGACTGAAAGTTTGGCAAAGATTTGCATTTAGACTACTACATTTCCTCTCCTGGAGACGTTAGAAGGAAAACACTGATTAATAGAGGATGATTGTAATGGATTAATTATGATACTGATGACATGGGCTGTGAACACTAACCCTGCACTCAGTGTAGACTAAGCCTTTTATGTACACAATTCATTAGGTCTCCACACCCCTGCAACGTGGCATTAAGCACTCATACAACCATGAAACCAGTGGCTATAAAACAGTCACAAGCCTTCCTCTCCAGCATGAGGTTGCAAAACCAGTAAGGGTTTTCAATGACAAAAGCCAAAATCACATATTTTTGGGAAAGAAAGCAAATGAAACACTGAAGAACAATAAACCAAAAGAGCAGATGGAATGGAAAATTTTATTGAAGAAAGCAATGATTGATTCAATTAAAACAGCTAATGTCCCTGGTATAATTGAACCATCAATCCAAATTTTTGGAAAAGTGGGTTGTGAAATTACTGTTTCATTTAATATTGGAATTCTTATTTGGACCAATTTGATATGCACCACTGGTGTGAGGTTAGATATTTAGGTAAATAACAATATTCCTATTTTTTAAGTTAACAGGAAACATAACACAGGACTCCAGATTTAGGGAGAGAATGCAAAAAACTACTATCATACTCCATCCAGTAAGGACAAGTGTCCCTGCGTCACCAAAGCAATGAGAATTTGCACAAAGAAAACACAGTTCTCCAATTGTGACAAATACGAGACCGTGAGCCATGAGTTACGAGAACAAGCAACTGTTTAAATGCCATGGGCAAATTTTTTTTATCATCTTGAAAACATCACTGATGTTCTAGGTAAGAAAAATAATTGTTTTACTAGCAAATCCAACTGACACGGGAGTTTTTCCAAGTGAGAAGGTGATTCCAAAAAGTGCAGTAAAATGAGTAAAGATGATCTGCGCAGTGACGGAGATGGTCTTAGACTAACCAGCACCACGATTCCCGGTTTTACACTTGCTCTCTGCTCATCACCTCTGACACAAGAACTCATCAACTGATTGTTTTTTCTTTAGGGAAAAAAAGATAAATAAAATCTAAATACAAGATGTGGTATGTAAAGCGGTAATGAAGTTTTCTAACTTTATAATGCAGCCAGTGTAATGTAGCACTTATTCGGGCACTAGAATTTTTTAATTTATTTCTTTTATACCTTATTTCTATCCTAAAGGAGACACTTAAAGTTTTCTACTTTATTCAACGTATCTTGTGAGGGTTGTGATATACACTGGTATGGCAGTTTTAAGAGATTCAAAATCGCCCCTTTGGTTGTGGTCAGGAAAGACAAGGCTCCCTCACAGCTGCGACGGAGAAGGAATCCCCGGAGTCAGCCTCCGGGCAGCTTCCGAACCGCATCTGCTTGCACTTGGCACAGGACACCATAAGCAAGTGTAACTCTGACAAGGAGATTTCCCCAGGGACTTGGGAGGTGCTCTAACATTCTGAAGCCACTTGTTTCCCAGTTAGGTAAGGGTTGGAAAAATAGTTTATTAGAAGTGACTCCCTTTGTATGTGCCTTTTGTCCTGAGTGGTCACTAATTAGCATAGAATATAAAATACCCCATAATATAAGAATTTAGGCAAAACATCTTTCCATCTACCTGTCTATTTGTTTATCATATTTATAGTTAGGTTACATTTTCTATGACGTTCACTTCCGGGCACCAGAAAAGAAAGGTTACAAAATATTTATTGTCAATAGGGGGGACTGGGTCTAAGTATTAAAAACCACTCCTGCTAACAATAAAAACCATATAATAATTTTAATCTCAGTTGCATCAGACCTTCCAGAATTACTCCTTCAATTTCACTGTTAAAACAGTAATGGAATCTCTGTTCTTCCAAGACTTGGGCCTGATCGCCACCCATCCAGACATCTGTCTGTGGGTCCCTACTTGTCCTCGAGGCCCCCGAACACACCTTATGGGGTGAACTTTCTTCAGTGTCCCTACTGTAGGGGAAACCAGGAAGTCCCAGGCACTATCCAGGATTCACACCTACCTGCAAAAATCAAAGTCATGTGACTGAAACGGGACAACCCAGGTGGAGTTATAGGACTGAAAGCTCACCAAAAAACAGGATTGGGGGCCTAACCCAAGCCCTCCAGCTCCTAAAATGAAGAAGGACAGGGAGTCCCAATTAGCCACGAGACTGGGGGGCTTCATTACTCCATGAATAATTGATTTGTTCCAGTGCCACCTTTAGACAGGGAACCCCAGAACCCAAACTTGGAAGCACCCCGTCCCCTCCCCTCTGAACAAATATTCTCTCAAGACACGTAGTGAGAGATGGGAGCCCCGATGAGCTCTGGAATAAGATGCAATCTGAAAGACTGCTGGTAACAAATGGTGTGGAGCTCGGGCAGCCCCCAGGGCCACCAGCCCTTCTGGTACCCACACTTCCATCCACAACAGTTTCTTCAGGACCCTTATGCACACATAACCATCAAACAAAAATGATTGCTTAGACATATTTTAAGAGAAATAACATGAGAATGCCAAATTCAAGACAAGTCAGAATCAAGACCCCAGAGTATTTACTGAATGAGATCTCACGTGTGCTCCACAGTGAGCTTTAAACCCTTAGGACACAGTCATGGAACAGTAGGCATTTTCTTTCTTTCCTCCAAGTTGGCTTTACTGCAAAACTCAAACACAGGAAGACTCTGGATCCCACCTCTACTACTTACACAAAGGGCTCATCTCACCATTTGGAGTGGGATCAGCGATGGTGCGGCCGGCTTCAATGTGCGCACTGCCGTGCCCAGCTCCCCGAGGAGCAGAGCTCCCCCCACGGGCACTGCAGTGCCTGCAAGAATCAGGTGTCTGATGAGTGAGCCTGGGGCGGGCAAGACAGGAAGCAAGCACCGCTTCCTCACACTCTGCAGGTGATCTCTGTGTCATCTTGAATAAATACAGTCAGCATTAAAGATGTTTGGCAAGAGGGTAAAAGTTAAGGCCTCCCCAAATCTCCTCGCATTCCTTTAGTGGGAGTCCTGTTAGAACACATGGTGACAAGAGACGCTGGCTTTACATGCGCACGTTGCCCTCAGGGCTGCAGGTGAGGCCACGGTGCTGCCTCCGCCCCACCTCCTGCCCTCGTCCCCCAGACCTCACAGGGGCCGCTGACTCATTTCTCTGACTTTCTCTCCTTGGTATTGCTGCTCTTCCAGCTTTTAAGAGCTCATAAGAACCTCACCAGAAAATCTTTAACAATGAAAGCAAATCAAATGAAATCAACCACAGAAACACACTGCCTTCATCATTACTTTACATTTTAGGAAGAAATTCTTGAAGACGACTCCCTGACCTGAAGGGATGAATGGAGGAGAAAAGAAAAGAAGACAAGCATTTTTGGCCCACAAAAAATGAAAGGTAACCAGATGGTGGCTAGTTTTCATTGCACCTCTCTGCCCGCCCCAATTTCACATGCCCCTCCCAACTCAATTCATCAGAAATCGACTGAAGGAGACGGCTTTGCAAATTTATTGGAAGCCAAAGAAATCGCTCCAGAAACAGTCTCCCAAACCCAGCGAGAACACTGTAAACTGACCAGTGCCAGGATCTGAATACTAAAACACACAGATTCAAACTCCGACACCCTCCCTGGTGGGTGTACTTACCGTGAAGGTGTTGCCGTGAAATTTGTCAGCATCCAACATATAAAAATGAATGGGACACCAGTTTTCAACATCACAGTCCCTCTGAAACAACTGGTAGTCAATTAGCGTTTGTCGGCAGCAAAAGTCGATTTTCTCCCCTGCACGTGGAGATCAACACACAGAAGAGACTGATGATCCCCGCTGCGAGTGTAGCTAAGTGTGTCTAAGCAAACTGGCTCCATCAGCCTCCTGATGAGCAGGGGAGTGTGTGAGCCGCGGGGCTCTGCAGACTAATGGCCAGGCATTGAGGGCGCTTCCTTACTTTGGGGAGAAAAACGCGGAAGCAGCACTCGCTGTAAATAAATTCTAATTAAAATTTCAGGTGCAGTTACTGCAGCATAACCCAGGCCAATAGATGAGGCTCCCTCCGTGCTGTCCAGTCATGTGAGCCAGGCTTATTATTGTACCTGTGTGTTTGGTTTAGCAAGTGAATCATGTCTGTTTTCTGGAAATTACATTAGGGTGGAAAACCTTCCAAACATGTTCATTTATTTGCTGTGGAATTTGTTTAATACTCTTAAGAACATTTACAATGACAACCTTCTTAAATAAGCATCTTTGCCCGACAGACATTTCCAGGCACATGTGCCAAAACCTAGGACAACCCAGAAGCAAAATCAAATCCGTTTCAGCTGCACAGCACCACAGAATGCGTCCAGTTTGCAAGTCAACGATTTTTTTCTCCACACCCTTTTACACTTCTGCCCAAATTAATCAGCCTCTGCTTCTCTTGTATAGTGAGTATCGTATGACTCATCTTCTCTGCCTGTAAAATGGAAATGGGAGATAGTTCTACCCAATAAAATGTCATAGAACTAACCACCAAAATTATATATATTAAAAAAAAAAGCCAGTGCTTTATGCTGTCCAGGGATATGAATCATTTATTTAATGTGTCAATTGTTACAAGAATAAACTTTTCTAAATGTAAAACGTCCTCAGAAATCTTCAAGTACTTTTCAAGAAAAATATCACAGAAAATTTCTGAAAAGTATTTAAAGGAAAACCATTTTTAACTGAATCATATTCTAGGCACACTGAATAAATTCTCTTTAGAGAACTCCTACTTTTTTTTTAAATAAATGACCTATAAAAATACACCCAGCATTAATCAGTAAATCTTCATTTATTATTTTTAAAATTCTTAAGGCATGCTATTTTTCTTAAATCAAATGAGGAGGTATTCTCAAGCCAATGGACAACGGAATTACCTAAGAGGACATTATAAACCAGCAAGAGCAACTAGCACTTTGCCAAGCATTCTGCCTGAGAGTCACTCGTACCATCTCATTTTGACCTGACCACTTGGACGTGAGCTCCATCAGCCCATTTAACACATGAAGAAACTGAGGCTGTAGGTGGTCATGTTTCCAGTACTTGATGGAACCAGGATCCAAACCCGGATCTTTGTCTATAGAGCCTGCACCTTTACCAGATCACACTTAACATTTCTCACCCTTCAAATGCACTCAGTCCCCGAGGTAACACACCTTCCTTGCGTTTCTGAGAATTTTAGGAAGTACTGAATTACAAGGACTAAGAAGTCATTTGTGTGGGCTAATTTTTTATTTTCTGATTTTCCTGAATCAGCTCAGGCTGAATTCATACTACTTACGAGGAGAAGTCCTGAGGCAGAGGAGAGAGGGGAAGATAAGACAGACATAAACAATTTCAAGAGATCCAATTCATCAAGGAAGCAAAGTATTAAATAAACCACTTCAGCTACACGCTTGTCAATAAACCTTGGTGTCTCTGTCTCAGCCTGAAGGAGGGTAAGCCCTCCAACCCATCTGCCTTCCAGCCACTTACCCTGGATGATCTTGGTTCCCTCACCTGTGACACGTGTGTTCTCCAGGGAATCTTTGTAGAGATTAAATGATAAAAATATATGCAAAGGGGATACTTATTTGTTAGACAGTAGGCACTAAACAAATAATAAAATTATTTTATTTCATGAAAATGGGAGGTAGGTCTCCCAATTAAACATTCCTGATAGAATCCCAACAAGGACTTTAATTTATCTGCCAGAAATTGTAAAATAACTTTTCTTTTTTAAAGGCTGTATCCATTCTCCCTACTTTTTACCAATCCTGGCTGTTATCCTGAAAATCTATTACCAGAACTTGGCATCCATCTCCCATATTTAAATCCTTAAAGTTTGAAATTATGATGAAGCTTGGGCACATAAAGATTCACACCATAATTCACAGAATAAACAAAGACCACAGGAACAGGGCCACTTCCAGACCCCATGTGCTCAGGACAGTCTCCAAACTTCATAAAATCAGATGCATGCTGTTTGAACAGAAAGAAAATTGAATGTGATCAAGGAGGCTGACATAGAGCACTGGCCGGCTCACGAGACGACTCCTTCACCCCTCATATGACTTAAGTCATCTAACAGTTATCAGTTGACCTCTAACTAAAAGTAAAACAGGGGTAGGGTTGGAAAGTAACATTTTTTCCTACAATATATACATATTGTCAACTAAAAATTGGCACTTGTCATCTGCCTCTGATTTGATTAAGTCATGACCCGCTGCAGCTGCTGACCTTGAACACCCTCTGAAAGTAGTTCAGGGTGGAGATCAGGAATGGGGCGCTCTGTGCTCTGGGAAAATGAGCAGAAAATCTTTCAGATAGTTAGACATTTTCAGGAAATTTTATGAGCCCAAATTCTTGCATCTCCTCCTATCTAGAAAAGCACTAAAATCATTAACAGAGACACCTGTTCCTCGAATAGCAGCAGCCTCTGACTTAACGTATACTTGACTGCACGTCAGCATTCAATGAAATCTCATATAATGCTGAACTCCCCCTCAAATTCAGAGCAGTTCCTCCGAGCTCTCTGAGACGCTGACACCTGGGCTCTGGTCCTCATTTTGCCCCAGATAAAACTTAACCCACAACTCTCACGTTGTGTGTTTTAACGACAGTACCACAAAAATTAAGCTTACATACTTGGACTCATAGTAAACTTTCAGTATCAAACATTTCTTGACTTAAATTACTTTTTAAAAGTAAATAATTATTCCATTTTTTAAATATAGCATCTTTAAATATAAAGTAACAGATATTTGTGAATCTTAGGAAAATATATTCTGGAAAAATTTTTAGCTAATTAATAAAAAAGCTATTGTGTGGAGTTATAGAAATTCAGAAGTGGAAAAGAATAGTATTGTAACTCAACTTCTTGTTTTAATTGCAGAGATCCCGAGGCCTCAATAGACACATAAATTTGCCTGATTTTATACACTGTCCTTTAACAGAAAGCCTAGAACTAAGATCCTGGTCTTTGAGAAACCAAGACTTGCTCTGCTTGTGCAGGGCTGAATCTGATGAAATTGGGTGGTGAGAAATAACCAGAATGCGGGGGGCTGGGCGAGGCAGTGGAGGAAAGGAGGGTCTCACCTGGTCGTGGGTGAGAAATAGGCTCCCACAGTGCTGGTGTGATGGGCATCCACCAAGTGCCTGAAAACTACTATTTAGCACACCTGCCACCGAAATGCACACAAGCTGTTTAACTAGAAGGCTGACCAGGAGGCTTTCTCAGTGACACAACAAGCTATTTTCACGTTAACTCTACAACTACAGGAAGAGAAAGAATAGAAAGCTGATATTAATTATTAATAATTTACACCAATAGCCAAGGAATTTCCAGGAGAAATATAAAGACTTGTTGGAAGTTTCATTATGTGAACTTACTGCCAATTCAATTGTCTTAAAAGTTGTTCTATAAATTATATTGTCCTTTGCTGTTAAAAATCACATTTGAAAGAAATAATGTTTCTTAACGGTGTTTCTGGAATTTTCTCCTATTTCCTAACACCAAATCTCAGAGCTTTAAAGAAATGGAGGGTTGGAATTTTGTCCACTCTTCTCTAGGCAATTTGTTGTTCCTTCAAAGAACAAGGGGGGAATCACACAGAAAAGCATTTGAGCATCAGGCTGCTTACATTTCCTCTGGAAGTCTTGGAAAATAACGTGGAAATGAACAGCAGGACAGCAACCTGGCGGGAGGGTCACTGGCTAGAAGGTGAGAACAAATGTGTTCTCCAACGTGCTCTGGTAGCCACTAGTTTAAATGAACCGAGCAATTGTTCAAGCATACACGCACCTCTACGTGAAAATCTCAACCGTTACCAACCGCTCAGTGCAGCCCAAAGCAATGGGCGGACTGAAGAGGCCCCCGGCGGCTCATCGAGGTGTCTTATACCATGTGCAGGATGATCGGTTCCTCCCCGCGCACTCCCTCCCCTCCCCTCGAGGGAGAAGGCTGGTCCTGAGTTGAGCTTACCTCATAGCAAGCTGTCTCTCAGCCCTCTGTCTAAAGCAAGATAAAAGCAGGAAAGCTACCTGGGACTTTACAGAACCATCCCAAAAGGTAACTGAAGCACCTTTCTTCCCTCCTCTCTGCTGCCTGGAATGTGGACCTGATGGTTGACCCTCAGGCAGCCACTTTGGACCATCAGGTTGATGGGCTGAAGATAACAGGCATCTTGTTCTCTGACCCAGGGGCCATCATGCAAACCAGCCCTGGGCTACCGATTGCTTGACTTCTTTATGTAAGAGGGAAATACAATTTTAGCATGTTTAAGCCACTGCTGTTATCTGGGGAACTAGGTGTTGTGCATTGCCATGGTAAGACCTAATAATAAAGTTCAATATTCACCAAAAACTCTTTACCAAATAGTTAATAAATGATAAAGAGATCTTGATTTTTGTTTTAATGCTATGAAATGTAAATCAAGTTACAGCATATGCCAGTAAAACAAGACACTGTGGAGATAAACAAAACAGAGTTTGTAGAACAGAGACCCAAAGCATCCTCCTCTCCAAGGCACAGAAGGACAGCAGTGACTCTACGTGCCAAGGATGGAGTCACATGGGCTCCCTGTTTTCCTTGTCTTGGGTTATGTTTTGTTTCCAGCCTTGGGAAAAATGGATAAGACTGCTGGTCAAATCATTTCAGGAGCAGCTTCCATCGTGTAGAACCCCAGTCTCTTCCTTTCCTCTGCCTCCTGGAATGTTCTGACACAATATCAGTCCAGCCTTCTAAATTGAGCAAATGGGGCTCAATCAATCTGCTTTTAGACAGAGTTAAAAATAGACATTAAAAAGCATAACTAGGAAATCTTATCTTCCAGAGGTCATTGCACAGATGAAATAAGAGAATATCTGTGAATCACTCTGTAAACACTAAGTACAATACAAACAATATTAGTACTGATTCTATGTTAGATTCATCAATAAAGGAATACAGTACCCTTTCTTACCAGAAGGAAAAGGTGCTTTGTAATTTTCTGTCACTTTAATTCTTCAAAAGTTTCTATAAAATTGATGTCTTTAAAAAAATCAATGCACATTAGGGACTAATTTTAAATCCTTCACATCCCCCGGTTTAACACATATCAAGAATGTTACCATTTCTAGATATTTTATTTAGGAAAGCCTTTGGTATACATGTGGCACAGAGCACGGCAAATTGTCAGTATCACTCAGGATAGGAAAACCATGTTGGATACCCGAACTTGAGGACATGAAGGAGATGCCTGACATGTCCCACTGACCTTTCAAGCTATTCTTTTGCAAACACTTGTTTCTTCTTGGTCCAGAACAGACACGCATTTGTTGATGTGAGACCCTTTAAGTGAAAAGGTCAACCCATCATTGCCACTTTAGAGACTGAAATCTTACCCTCCTCATCCATGTGGACATAGCATCCTTACTGATTCCGAACATGAAAAATGACAATTGATGACATCTCAGGATGCTCCAATGCAGAGGTCCTCTGCTGCAGTGAGGAGGAAAGAGTCGTGTGCTTCAAGATGTACTTACTGTATTTAGCTCACTTGGCAAGACACGGCAACTTGTCTAAGCTAAATCTTAAAAGTGGCGAATAGAGACAACATCCATGGCAAAGGGCATTCGGAGGCTAATTCCTTGGCCTCACTTCAACGCTTCTCAAGAGCCGTGGGCAATACCTTGAGAAAGGCAGCAACGTGGTACCCAAGTCTTCAAAAAGCTGCACCTCCACTAGTTGACAGTAAAGCAAGTGTCATCTGGCTCAACAGATCTCCCTGTGTCTCTACAGTGTATGGCTACATTTTCTTAATTTTCTCGGTTGGGGGACACTCCATTTTTGAAAATCCCCCTCCCTGCAGTAGAAGTTCTTAGTTTCCCAATCAAAATGCAGGCTTGAAGGGGGGATAACAGAGCTCATAAAACATATATCACTATTTATTCCTTGATATATTATTGGCACATGGACTAAAAATCTTTGGGTCAGTTGGACATCAAGATCATATCTAATTTACACAATTGTCAACTGTCATTTTACTACCAGCTCCTGAAACACTCACGTGGTCACTAGGTTTTTTTTTCCTTCCCTTGACACTGGATTTGATGATTTCTAACAAGACACAATAGATTTTTGAAAAGAAATCTGGTTCACCTTTTGTTTTTAAACTAAATTTGTGTACCTGACCCTGACTTCACTCTAACATTCACAAAAAGCTATCCAAGGACACCCACTTTTGACATCATCTCTAGATGTCTCGAATACACTGCTGAGCTGATTCTTCCAGATCATTAAAATATATATGCACATTATGCTGTGGTCCTCTTCAATTTGTGGTGTTTTCAGTAATCATTACCTCTTTGGATACTTTATTACACATTTAACATTTCTTTATCCAATTCAGTTACATTAGTATATAAGATTTCAAAAGAACTGGTTTCTCAAAATGATGATATTTAACATCTATGGCCTTTTCTTAATCAAGTAATTCTATAAGGCTGTCAAGGACAGCAGTGGAAGTTGTGTGTGGTGATTGCTGCTTCAGAGTCTCCGGTCCTGCCCCATGATCTTGCAGGTGTTTACGCATCCTTGTGAATGTCAACACATCAGTCTATTAGGAGCTGAAATTAAACTACCTAGATGTTAATTTTTCTTTTAAAAACAATAAACTCAATTTCCCCTACTAATTCTTTATTGTTTCTCATACTGAGGCTCACCACTTTTCCTAATATATATGTTTGGTGGGGAGGGGGCACAGCCCTGAAAGCCTGCAGACAGCACCCACACTATAAGATTAACCAGAGGTGGCCGTGGATGTTGTGTGACTTCAGCCACTGAGCACGAGCACCTGCTGTCCCTACAACTGTTCTGCCTCCATTGCTGACAGTCCTGAAGGTCACTGCCTCTTGTAAAATTCTACAACATTACAGTTCATATATTTTTAAAAGGTATCAAATTGTGAAAGTCGTCTATTGATTGTGTAAAATGGGGGGTACTTGCCTTTGCTCATTTCAGGCTAAACTAAGTCCAGAAGGACACACACACACACACACACACACACACACACACACTCAGTTCTGAGTGCCCCCAAAGAAAAGTTTGAAAGTCTTCGGGACAGTGGTGGCACTCAAACCTTTGGAATTTTGAGCTCTGTGAAAGTATCACTTATTCAGAAATTAAGTATTATAGATCTAGACCAACAGAATCAGGGTCCTCCACAAGTTACTTACCAGAGATTTTTTAAAGAAACTATCTTCCCTAAAATCCAATGATAAATCAAATATCCATGGAAAGAATATAGATCAGTAATATCAAGCAACAATTTCTACACTAATGCTGATTAGCCATCAGCCCAAACCAAAGGACATAGAAATAAGACACCTGGAGATAAAGAGATGGAAGAGAGGTGTTAAAAAGCAAGAATATAAAAGAAGTAATGGCCCTATGGAAACCTGCTCATTTTTTTGAAATAATTACTTGGTTAAAGGAACTCACTCTTGAGGATTGGTAATGCACCAAGAGGAAATCTAGCAGGGAAAAGAAGCAGAAGCAGGTCTCAGTTTTCTCCGAGGCTGATCCTAAATGAAAAAAAATTTCCTTGGCTTCCACAATACACAACCTGCATTGATGTCTAAGCAGAAGAGTGAGGATGAGAGAAAACCGAATATGTGTGGAAGCCACCCTTCACCAACACTGCTGGAAAAACAGAATTGTGGTGTTGGGGCACTGCCCGACCGATATATATAACAGCAGGAATAAGCTCTAACTAGGTATCTGAGCGAAAAATGCTTTTAGCTTTAAATCTACTCAAGTAAACATGCAGAGAAATCATGGTAAGTGCTTGAGATTTAGCCTTGCTGTTTAGGTGAGACAAAGGAATTCTTCTACACTTGTTCCATTTTGGAAACATATGTGAGTGGAAGCCAACTTTCACCTAGGTTTTTGAGAACCCAGTTTCTGGTCTCGGGGAATTACGGTACTTACTTATATAAGGTGAGGCACAAGCTCCAGTTGGCTTTTCCATTCCAAAGAGCTTTTACTTGAAACCAGCTTTCAGAATCATGCTGAGAAATCAGAGTTAGTGTTTCTATATGTCACTCCACCTTTTATGCTGTATGAAAGAACTCCACACCACATGCTCAATTTTTAGATAATGTATGAGTTTGGAAGCTGTCCTTCAACTAGCTAATTGGGAACCCACAGTTTCTGGGGTAGGGAAACTACGCTACATACATATCTATGGGGATGCATTAGTACCAAAACGGTTTTTCACTGCAAACCGTGTTTACTTGCAACCGGCTCTGAAAAACACACTGAGAAATCAAAGTGTTTCTGTATGTCACTTAACCGTCAATGCTGGACGAAAGAACGCCTCTCCACATGATAACTTCTGACATTTGAATGTGTGTTGGAGGTGTCCTTCACCTTACTTGTTGGAAACCCAGAGTTTCTGGTCTAGGGGAACTAAGCTACTTACATATGTAACCGGAGGCAGTCGCTCCAACGCGGTTTTCCTAAGCAAACCACTTTTACTTTGAAACCAGCGTTAGTAAACACGCTGAGAAATCAGAGAATGTGTTTCTACATGTCACTCTGCCTTTTATGATGGATGAAAGAACGCCACTCCAAATGCTCTATTTTCAAATCTGTATATGTATGGAAGCCTTCTTTCACCTATTTGTTGGGAACCATAGTTTCAGGACTAGGGGAACTACGCTGCTTTCTTATATTTGGGGACGTCCTAGCACCAACTCTCATTTCCACTGCACACCGCTTTACTTGAAACCGGCTTTGAGAAACATGCTGAGAAATCAGAGATAGTGTTTCAGTATGTCACTTAACCTTCAATGCAGGATGAAAGAACGCCTCTCCACATGCTCACTTATGACAGCTGGATGAGTGTTGGGGACGTCCTTCACTTAAAATGTTGGAAAACAAGATTTTCTGGTCTAAGGGTACTACGCTGCTTACATATCTAAGAGGAGGCACTCGCTCCAATGCAGTTTTCCACACAAACAGCTTTTACTTTTAAATCGGCGTTAGTAAACATGCTGAGAAATCAGAGAATGTGTTTCTACATGTCACTCTGCCTTTTATGCTGGATGAAAGAACATCACTCCACATGCTTTATTTTCAGATCTGTATAAGTGTGGAGGCCGTCCTTCACCAAGCTTGTTGGGAACCCAGAATTTCTGGACTAGGGAAACTACGCTGCTTTCATATATATGGCAATGTACTAACACCAACTCAGTTTTCCTATGCAAACCGCTTTTACTTGAAACCGGATTTGCGAAACATTCTGAGAAATCAGAGTAAATGTTTCTGTATGTCACTTTACCTTCAATGCTGGATGAAAGAACGCATCTCCACATGCTCACGTCTGACAGCTGAATGTGTGTTGGAACTGTCCTTCACCTAACTTGCAGTAAACCCATTGTTTCTGGTCTAGGGGAACTACGCTACTAACATGTCTAAGGGGAGGCACTCGCTTCAACGTGGATTTCCACAGCTAACTACTTTTACTTTGAAATCGGCATTAGCAAACATGCTGAGAAATCAGAGAATGTGTTTCTACATGTCACTCTGCCTTTTATGCTGGGTGAAATAAGGCCTCTACACATGCTCTATTTTCAAATCTGTATATGTATGGAAGCCGTCCTTCACCTAGCTCGTTGGGAACCAACAGTTTCTGGACTAGGGAAACAACGCTGCTTTCATATATATGTGAACGAACTAGCACCAACTCTCATTTCCACTGCAAGACGTTTTTACTTGAAACGGATTTCAGAAACATGCTAAGAAATCAGAGTGAGTGTTTCAGTATGTCACTTAACCTTCAATGGTGGAAGAAGGAACGCCTCCCAACATGCTCACTTCTGACATCTAAATGTGAGTTGGAGTCATTCACATAACTTCTTCGAAAACAAGGGTTTCTGGTCTAGGGGAACTACGCTGCTTACATATCTAAGCAGAGGCTCTCGCTCCAAAGTGGTTTTCCACAGCAAACTACTCTTCCTTAGAAACTGGCATTAGGAAACATGCTGAGAATTCAGAGCAAGTATTTCTGTATGTCACTTAACCTTCAATGCTGGATGAAAGAACGCCTTTCCACAAGATCACTTCTGACACTTGAATTTGTGTTGGAGACGTCCTTCTCCTAACCTGTTGGAAAACCAGAGCTTCTGGAAAACGGGAACTAACAAATTTACATATCAAAGCGGAGGAACTCGATTCAAAGCAGTTTACCAAAGCAAAGTGATTTTTCTTTCAAACCAGCGTTTCACAGTAAACATAAAAGGCAGAGTGAAATGTACAAACACGTTCTCTGATTTCTCAGTATGTTTCTTAAACCCGGTTTCAAGTAAAAGCGGTTTGCAGTGAAAAACTGAGTTCGTGCTAGTACGTCCCCATATATATGAAAGCAGCGAAGTTTACCTTGGACTGAAAATCTGGGTTTCCAACAAGCTAGGTGAAAGGTGGCTTCCACACTCCTATATTCCTGAAAATTGAGCATGTGGAGAGGCGTTCCTTTATCCAGCATAAAAGGCAGAGGGACTTCTAGACACACATTCTCTGATTTCTGACCGTGTTTCTTATGCCGGTTTCAATGTAAAAGCGGTTTGATCTGGAAAACGAAGTTGGAGCGAAAGCCCCCCCTTACAAATGTAAGTAGCGTAGTTACCCTATACAAGAAACTCTGGGGTTCCAACAAGTTAGGTGAAGGACAGCTCCAAGAGAAATTCAGATGTCAAAAGTGAGCTTGTGGAGAGGCTTCTTTCATCCAGCCTTGAAGGTTAAGTTACATACAGAAACAAGTACTCTGATTTCTCAGCATGTTTCTCAAAGCCGGTTTCAAGTAAAAGCCGATTGCAGTGAAAAATCGAGTTCATGCTAGTACTTCCCCATATATTGGAAAGCAGCGTAGTTTACCTTGGAATGAAACACTGGGTTTCCAAAAACTTAGGTGAAGAACGGCTTTCAAACTCGTACAGATCTGATAATTGAGCATGTTGAGAGGCGTTCCTTCATGCAGCATAAAAGGCAGAGGTATTCTAGACACAAATTCTCTGATTTGTAAGCATGTTTCCTAACGCCTTTTTCAATGTAAAAGGGATTTAGTGTGGAAAACCACGTTGGAGCGAGTGTCTCCCCTTAGATATGTAAGTAGCGTAGTTCCCCTGTACCAGAAACTATGGATTTCCAACAAGTTAGCTGAAGGACGGCTCCAACGCAAACTCAGATATCAGAATTGAGCTTGTGGAGAGACGTTCTTTCATCCAGCATTGAAGGTTAAGTGACATACAGAAATAATTACTCTGATTTCTCAGCATGTTTCTCAAAGCCGATTTCAAGTAAAGGCGATTTGCAGTTTAAAATTGAGTTAGTACTATTACATCCCGATATATATGGAAGCAGCTTAGTTTGCCTTGGACTGAAACTCTGGGTTTCCAACAAGCTAGGTGAATTACAGCTTCCAAACTCATAGAGTTATGAAAATTGAGCATGTTGAGAGGAGTTCCTTCATGCAGAATAAAATGCAGAGGTATTACAGACACACATTCTCTAAAATTTCAGCATGTTTCCTAACGCCGTTTTCAATGTAAAAGCGATTTAGTGTGGAAAACCACGTTGGAGTGAGCGCCTGCCCTTAGATACGTAAGTAGCTCAGGTCCCCTACAACAGAACCTCTGGTTTTCAAACAAGTTAAGTGAAGGTCGTCTCCAAAACAAATTCAGATGTCAGAAGTAAGCCTGTGGAGAGGAGTTTTTTCATCCAGCATTGAAGGTTAAGTGATATACAGAAACAGATTCTATGAGTTGTCAGCATGTTTCTCAAAGCCGGTTTCAAATAAAAGAAGTTTGCAGTATAAAACCGAGTCCATGCTAGAAAGTTCCTATATATATGAAAGAAAAGTAATTTCCATTGAACTGAAACTCTGGGTTATCAACAAGGTAGATGAAGGATGGCTTCAACACTCATTCAGTTCTGAATATTGAGAATGTGGAGAGATATTCATTTGTCTAGCATAAAGGGAATGGTGTGCAAGAGAAACATCTACACTGGATTCTCACTATGCTTCCTAGTGCTGGTTTGAAGTTCATGCAGTTTTCATTGTAAATACGAGTTGTAACTAGTATCTCCACATTTATACAAATGTAGTGAATTAAACCACTCATAAGAAACTGTGTGTTCCCAACAGGAAATTTAATTGAAGACTTTCACACACACTTAACACTCAGAATTGTGCAAGTGGAGAGAAGTTCGTTCATCTATAAAAAGGAAAAGGGTTGAAATAGAATCACATACCCTGGACTCACAGAATGATTCAGAGTGACGCTTTGAAGTTCACGCAGTTTTCACTGTAAAACCGAGTTGGAGCTAGTACCTCCCCATATATATGCATGTAGTGTATTTACCCACTGAAAAGAAACGGTTTTTCCAACAATTAAGCTTTCTGATGCCATGCACAAATATTTATCTATCAGAAATGAGAATGAGAAGAGAAGTTTTATCATCCAGTATAAATGGAATGGACTGTAGTAGAAAAAATTACACTGGTTTCTCAGTATCTTATCCTAGATCCGGGCAAATATCATGAACTATATCTGTAAAGCTGAGTTCGAGCTAGTAATCACCATATATATGTATGAAGGGCAGATTCCAACAGAAAAAATATGTGTTCTTAACAATCTAGAAGATTGAAGAATTCCCAAAAATTTAACACTCAATATTCAACATATAGAGAGACGTTTGTTCAACTAACAAAAGGGAGTGGGACCAGTAGAAAGACTATAATGGATTTTTAGTCGGTTTCCTAGTGCTGGTTTGAAGTTCTTGCAGTTTTCACTGTAAAACCGGGTTGGAGCTAGTACATCCCCACATATATGTAAGGAGTAGAGAAGCAACTGAAAAGAAACTTTGTGTTCCCAACAAGCTAGGTGAAGTACGGCTTTCACACACACTTATCTCTCAGAACTGAGCATGTACAGAGACGTTATTTCATCTAGCACCAAGGGAAAGGGTTGTAGGAGACACTTTTAGTCTGCTTTCTCAGTCTGTTTCCTAGTGCCGGTTTGAAGTTCAAGCAGTTTTCACTGTCAAACCGAGTTGGAGCTTGTACCTCCCCATATATATGTAAGGAATGGAGTTTGCAACTGAAAAGAAACTTTGTGTTCCAAACAAGCTAGGTGAAGGACGGCTTTCACACACACTTATCCCTCAGAACTGAGGAAGTGGAGAGACTTTCGTTCATCTAGCACCAAGGGAACAGGATGCTAGAGACACTTTTTCTCTGCTTTCTCAGTCTGTTTCCTAGTGCCGGTTTGAAGTGCCTGCAGTTTTCACTGTAAAACCGTGTTGGAGATTGTACCTCCCCATATATATGTATGGAACGGTGTTTGCATCTGAAAAGAAACTTTGTGTTCCCAACAAGCTAGGTGAAGTACGGCTTTCACACACAATTATCTCTCAGAACTGAGCAAGTGGAGAGACGTTCGTTCATCTAGCACCAAGGGAACGGGTTGTAGGAGACACTTTTACTCTGCTTTCTCAGTCTGTTTCCTAGTGCCGGTTTGATGTTCCTGCAGTTTTGACTGTAAAACAGAGTTGGAGCTAGTACCTCCCCATATATATGTATGGAATGTTGTTTGCAACTGAAAAGAAACTTTGTGTTCCCAACAAGCTAGGTGAAGGACGGCTTTCACACACACTTATCTCTCAGAACTGAGCAAGTGGAGAGACGTTCGTTCATCTAGCACCAAGGGAACGGGTTGCAGGAGACACTTTTTCTCTGCTTTCTCAGTCTGTTTTATAGTGCCGGATTGAAGTTCCTGCAGTTTTCACTGTAAAACCGAGTTGGAGCTAGTACCTCCCAAAAACATGTATGGAATGGAGTTTGCAACTGAAAAGAAACTTTGTGTTCCCAACAACTAGGTGAAGAACGGCTTTCACACACACTTATCTCTCAGAACTGAGCTTGTACAGAGACGATCGTTCACCTAGCACCAAGGGAACGGGTTGCAGGAGACACTTTTACTCTGCTTTCTCAGTCTGTTTCCTAGTGCCGGTTTGAATTTCCTGCAGTTTTCACTGTAAAACCGAGTTGGAGTTTGTACCTCCCCATATATATATATGGAATGGAGTTTGCAACTGAAAAGAAACTTTGTGTTCCCAACAAGCTAGGTGAAGAACGGCTTTCACACACAGACATCTCTCAGAACTGAGAATGTACAGAGACTTTCGTTCATCTAGCACCAAGGGAACGGGTTGCAGGAGACACTTTTACTCTGCTTTCTCAGTCTGTTTCCTAGTGCCGGTTTGATGTTCCTGCAGTTTTCACTGTAAAACCGAGTTGGAGCTTGTACCTCCCCATATATATGTATGGAATGGAGTTTGCAACTGAAAAGAAACTTTGTGTTCCCAACAAGCTAGGTGAAGGACGGCTTTCACAAACACTTATCTCTCAGAACTGAGCAAGTGGAGAGGCGTTCGTTCATCTAGCAGCAAGGGAACGGGTTGCAGGAGACACTTTTTCTCTGCTTTCTTAGTCTGTTTCCTAGTGCCGGTTTGAAGTTCCTGCAGTTTTCACTGTAAAAAAGAGTTGGAGCTTGTATCTCCCCATATATATGTATGGAACGGTGTTTGCAACTGAAAAGAAACTTTGTCTTCCCAACAAGTTTGGTGAAGGACGGCTTTCACACACACTTATCTCTCAGAAATGAGCATGTACAGAGACGTTCATTCATCTAGCACCAAGGTAACGGTTTGCAGGAGACACATTTACTCTGCTTTCTCAGTCTGTTTCCTAGTGCCGGTTTGAAGTTCCTGCAGGTTTCACTGTAAAACAGAGTTGGAGCTAGTACCTCCCCATATATATGCAAGGATTGGAGTTTGCAACTGAAAAGAAACTTTGTGATCCCAACAAGCTAGGTGAAGGACGGCTTTCACACACACTTATCTCTCAGAACGGAGCAAGTGGAGAGACGTTCGTTCATCTAGCACCAAGGGAACGGGTTGCAGGAGACACTTTTTCTCTGCTTTCTCAGTCTGTTTCCTAATGCCGGTTTGAAGTTCCTGCAGTTTTCACTGTAAAACCGAGTTGGAGCTTGTACCTCCCCATATATATGCATGGAGTGGAATTTGCTACTGAAAAGAAACTTTGTATTCCCAACAAGCTAATTGAAGGACGGCTTTCACACACACATATCTCTCAGAAATGAGCATGTACAGAGACGTTCGTTCATCTAGCACCAAGGGAACGGGTTGTAGGAGACACTTTTACTCTGCTTTCTCAGTCTGTTTCCTAGTGCCGGTTTGAAGTTCCTGCAGTTTTCACTGTAAAACCGAGTTGGAGCTAGTACCTCCCCATATATATGTATGGAATGGAGTTTGCTACTGAAAAGAAAATTTGTGTTACAAACAAGCTAGGTGAAGGACGGCTTTCACACACAATTATCTCTCAGAACTGAGCAAGTGGAGAGACGTTCGTTCATCTAGCACCAAGGGAACGGGTTGCAGGTGACACTTTTTCTCTGCTTTCTCAGTCTGTTTCCTAGTGCCGGTTTGAAGTTCCTGCAGTTTTCACTGTAAAACCGATTTGCAGCTTTTACCTCCCCATATACATGTATGGAATGGAGTTTGCAACTGAAATGAAACTTTGTGTTCCCAACAAGCTAGGTGAAGGACGGCTTTCACACACACTTAACTCTCAGAACTTAGCATGTACAGAGACGTTCGTTCATCTAGCACCAAGGGAACGGGTTGCAGGAGACACTTTTACTCTGCTTTCTCAGTCTGTTTCCTAGTGCCGGTTTGAAGTTCCTGCAGTTTTCACTGTAAAACCGAGTTGGAGCTAGTACCTCCCCATATATATGCATGTAGTGTATTTACCCACTGAAAAGAAACGGTTTTTCCAACAATTAAGCTTTCTGATGCCATGCACAAATATTTATCTATCAGAAATGAGAATGAGAAGAGAAGTTTTATCATCCAGTATAAATGGAATGGACTGTAGTAGAAAAAATTACACTGGTTTCTCAGTATCTTATCCTAGATCCGGGCAAATATCATGAACTATATCTGTAAAGCTGAGTTCGAGCTAGTAATCACCATATATATGTATGAAGGGCAGATTCCAACAGAAAAAATATGTGTTCTTAACAATCTAGAAGATTGAAGAATTCCCAAAAATTTAACACTCAATATTCAACATATAGAGAGACGTTTGTTCAACTAACAAAAGGGAGTGGGACCAGTAGAAAGACTATAATGGATTTTTAGTCGGTTTCCTAGTGCTGGTTTGAAGTTCTTGCAGTTTTCACTGTAAAACCGGGTTGGAGCTAGTACATCCCCACATATATGTAAGGAGTAGAGAAGCAACTGAAAAGAAACTTTGTGTTCCCAACAAGCTAGGTGAAGGACGGCTTTCACACACACTTATCTCTCAGAACTGAGCATGTACAGAGACGTTATTTCATCTAGCACCAAGGGAAAGGGTTGTAGGAGACACTTTTAGTCTGCTTTCTCAGTCTGTTTCCTAGTGCCGGTTTGAAGTTCAAGCAGTTTTCACTGTCAAACCGAGTTGGAGCTTGTACCTCCCCATATATATGTAAGGAATGGAGTTTGCAACTGAAAAGAAACTTTGTGTTCCAAACAAGCTAGGTGAAGGACGGCTTTCACACACACTTATCCCTCAGAACTGAGGAAGTGGAGAGACTTTCGTTCATCTAGCACCAAGGGAACAGGATGCTAGAGACACTTTTTCTCTGCTTTCTCAGTCTGTTTCCTAGTGCCGGTTTGAAGTGCCTGCAGTTTTCACTGTAAAACCGTGTTGGAGATTGTACCTCCCCATATATATGTATGGAACGGTGTTTGCATCTGAAAAGAAACTTTGTGTTCCCAACAAGCTAGGTGAAGTACGGCTTTCACACACAATTATCTCTCAGAACTGAGCAAGTGGAGAGACGTTCGTTCATCTAGCACCAAGGGAACGGGTTGTAGGAGACACTTTTACTCTGCTTTCTCAGTCTGTTTCCTAGTGCCGGTTTGATGTTCCTGCAGTTTTGACTGTAAAACAGAGTTGGAGCTAGTACCTCCCCATATATATGTATGGAATGTTGTTTGCAACTGAAAAGAAACTTTGTGTTCCCAACAAGCTAGGTGAAGGACGGCTTTCACACACACTTATCTCTCAGAACTGAGCAAGTGGAGAGACGTTCGTTCATCTAGCACCAAGGGAACGGGTTGCAGGAGACACTTTTTCTCTGCTTTCTCAGTCTGTTTTATAGTGCCGGATTGAAGTTCCTGCAGTTTTCACTGTAAAACCGAGTTGGAGCTAGTACCTCCCAAAAACATGTATGGAATGGAGTTTGCAACTGAAAAGAAACTTTGTGTTCCCAACAAGTTAAGTGAAGGACGGCTTTCACACACACTTATCTCTCAGAACTGAGCAAGTGGAGAGACGTTCGTTCATCTAGCACCAAGGGAACGGGTTGCAGGAGACACTTTTACTCTGCTTTCTCAGTCTGTTTCCTAGTGCCGGTTTGAAGTTCCTGCAGTTTTCACTGTCAAACCGAGTTGGAGCTTGTACCTCCCCATATATATGTATGGAATGGAGTTTGCAACTGAAAAGAAACTTTGTGTTCCCAACAAGCTAAGTGAAGGACGGCTTTCACACACACTTATCTCTCAGAACTGAGCAAGTGGAGAGACGTTCGTTCATCAAGCACCAAGGGAACGGGTTGTAGGAGACCCTTTTTCTCTGCTTTCTCAGTCTGTTTCCTAGTGCCGGTTTGAAGTTCCTGCAGTTATCACTGTAAAACCGAGTTGGAGCTAGTACCTCCGCATATATATGTATGGAATGGAGTTTGCAACTGAAAAGAAATTTGTGTTCCCAACAAGCTTGGTGAACGACGGCCTTCACACACAATTATCTCTCAGAAATGAGCATGTACAGAGACTTTCATTCATCTAGCACCAAGGGAACGGTTTGCAGGAGACACTTTTACTCTGCTTTCTCAGTCTGTTTCCTAGTGCCGGTTTGAAGTTCCTGCAGTTTTCACTGTAAAACCGAGTTGGAGCTTGTACCTCTCCATATATATGTATGGAATGGAGTTTGCAACTGAAAAGAAAATTTGTGTTACAAACAAGCAAGGTGAAGGACGGCTTTCACACACACTTATCTCTCAGAACTGAGCAAGTGGAGAGACGTTCGTTCATCTAGCACCAAGGGAACGGGTTGCAGGAGACACTTTTTCTCTGCTTTCTCAGTCTGTTTCCTAGTGCCGGTTTGAAGTTCCTGCAGTTTTCACTGTAAAACCGATTTGCAGCTTGTACCTCCCCTTATACATGAATGGAATGGAGTTTGCAACTGAAATGAAACTTTGTGTTCCCAACAACTAGGTGAAGAACGGCTTTCACACACACTTATCTCTCAGAACTGAGCTTGTACAGAGACGATCGTTCACCTAGCACCAAGGGAACGGGTTGCAGGAGACACTTTTACTCTGCTTTCTCAGTCTGTTTCCTAGTGCCGGTTTGAATTTCCTGCAGTTTTCACTGTAAAACCGAGTTGGAGTTTGTACCTCCCCATATATATATATGGAATGGAGTTTGCAACTGAAAAGAAACTTTGTGTTCCCAACAAGCTAGGTGAAGAACGGCTTTCACACACAGACATCTCTCAGAACTGAGAATGTACAGAGACTTTCGTTCATCTAGCACCAAGGGAACGGGTTGCAGGAGACACTTTTTCTCTGCTTTCTCAGTCTGTTTCCTAGTGCCGGTTTGATGTTCCTGCAGTTTTCACTGTAAAACCGAGTTGGAGCTTGTATCTCCCCATATATATGTATGGAACGGTGTTTGCAACTGAAAAGAAACTTTGTCTTCCCAACAAGTTTGGTGAAGGACGGCTTTCACACACACTTATCTCTCAGAAATGAGCATGTACAGAGACGTTCATTCATCTAGCACCAAGGTAACGGTTTGCAGGAGACACATTTACTCTGCTTTCTCAGTCTGTTTCCTAGTGCCGGTTTGAAGTTCCTGCAGGTTTCACTGTAAAACAGAGTTGGAGCTAGTACCTCCCCATATATATGCAAGGATTGGAGTTTGCAACTGAAAAGAAACTTTGTGATCCCAACAAGCTAGGTGAAGGTCGGCTTTCACACACACTTATCTCTCAGAACGGAGCAAGTGGAGAGACGTTCGTTCATCTAGCACCAAGGGAACGGGTTGCAGGAGACACTTTTTCTCTGCTTTCTCAGTCTGTTTCCTAATGCCGGTTTGAAGTTCCTGCAGTTTTCACTGTAAAACCGAGTTGGAGCTTGTACCTCCCCATATATATGCATGGAGTGGAATTTGCTACTGAAAAGAAACTTTGTATTCCCAACAAGCTAATTGAAGGACGGCTTTCACACACACATATCTCTCAGAAATGAGCATGTACAGAGACGTTCGTTCATCTAGCACCAAGGGAACGGGTTGTAGGAGACACTTTTACTCTGCTTTCTCAGTCTGTTTCCTAGTGCCGGTTTGAAGTTCCTGCAGTTTTCACTGTAAAACCGAGTTGGAGCTAGTACCTCCCCATATATATGTATGGAATGGAGTTTGCTACTGAAAAGAAAATTTGTGTTACAAACAAGCTAGGTGAAGGACGGCTTTCACACACAATTATCTCTCAGAACTGAGCAAGTGGAGAGACGTTCGTTCATCTAGCACCAAGGGAACGGGTTGCAGGTGACACTTTTTCTCTGCTTTCTCAGTCTGTTTCCTAGTGCCGGTTTGAAGTTCCTGCAGTTTTCACTGTAAAACCGATTTGCAGCTTTTACCTCCCCATATACATGTATGGAATGGAGTTTGCAACTGAAATGAAACTTTGTGTTCCCAACAAGCTAGGTGAAGGACGGCTTTCACACACACTTAACTCTCAGAACTTAGCATGTACAGAGACGTTCGTTCATCTAGCACCAAGGGAACGGGTTGCAGGAGACACTTTTACTCTGCTTTCTCAGTCTGTTTCCTAGTGCCGGTTTGAAGTTCCTGCAGTTTTCACTGTAAAACCGAGTTGGAGTTTGTACCTCCCCATATATATGTATGGAATGGAGTTTGCAACTGAAAAGAAACTTTGCGTTTCCAACAAGGTATGTGAAGTTCGGCTTTCACACACACTTAACTCTCAGAACTGAGCATGTACAGAGACGTTCGTTCATCTAACACCAAGGGAACGGGTTGCAGGAGACACTTTTACTCTGCTTTCTCAGTCTGTTTCCTAGTGCCGGTTTGAAATTCCTGCAGTTTTCACTGTCAAACCGAGTTGGATCTTGTACCTCCCCATATATATGTATGGAATGGAGTTTGCAACTGAAAAGAAACTTTGTGTTCCCAACAAGCTAGGTGAAGTTCGGCTTTCACACACACTTATCTCTCAGAACTGACCATGTACAGAGACTTTCGTTCATCTAGCACCAAGGGAACGGGTTGCAGGAGACACTTTTACTCTGCTTTCTCAGTCTGTTTCCTAGTGCCGGTTTGAAGTTCCTGCAGTTTTCACTGTAAAACCGAGTTGGAGCTTGTACCTCCCCATATATATGTATGGAATGGAGTTTGCAACTGAATAGAAACTTTGTGTTCCCAACAAGCTAGGTGAAGACGGCTTTCACACACACTTATCTCTCAGAACTGAGCAAGTGGAGAGACGTTCGTTCATCTAGCACCAAGGGAACGGGTTGCAGGAGACACTTTTTCTCTGCTTTCTCAGTCTTTTTCCTAGTGCCGGTTTGAAGTTCCTCCAGTTTTCACTGTCAAACCGATTTGGAGCTAGTACCTCCCCATATATATGTATGGAATGGAGTTTGCAACAGAAAAGAAACTTTGTGTTCTCAACAAGCTAGGTGAAGGACGGCTTTCACACACACTTATCTCTCAGATCTGAGCAAGTGGAGAGACGTTCGTTCATCAAGCACCAAGGGAACGGGTTGCAGGAGACACTATTTCTCTGATTTCTCAGTCTGTTTCGTAGTGCCGGTTTGAAGTTCCTGCAGTTTTCACTGTAAAACCGTTTTGGAGCTTGTACCTCCCCATATATATGTATGGAATTGAGTTTGCAACTGAAAAGAAACTTTGTGTTCCCAACAAGCTAATTGAAGGACGGCTTTCACACACACATATCTCTCAGAAATGAGCATGTACAGAGACGTTCGTTCATCTAGCACCAAGGGAACGGGTTGTAGGAGACACTTTTACTCTGCTTTCTCAGTCTGTTTCCTAGTGCCGATTTGAAGTTCCTGCAGTTTTCACTGTAAAACCGAGTTGGAGCTAGTACCTCCCCATATATATGAATGGAATGGAGTTTGCAACTGAAAAGAAACTTTTTGTTCCCAACAACATAGGTGAAGGACGGCTTTCACACACAATTATCTCTCAGAACTGAGCAAGTGGAGAGACGTTCGTTCATCTAGCACCAAGGGAACGGGTTGCAGGAGACACTTTTTCTCTGCTTTCTCAGTCTGTTTCCTAGTGCCGGTTTGAAGTTCCTGCAGTTTTCACTGTAAAACCGATTTGCAGCTTTTACCTCCCCTTATACATGTATGGAATGGAGTTTGCAACTGAAATGAAACTTTGTGTTCCCAACAAGCTAGGTGAAGTACGGCTTTCACACACAATTATCTCACAGAACTGAGCATGTACAGAGACGTTCGTTCATATAGCACCAAGGGAACAGGTTGTAGGAGACACTTTTACTCTGCTTTCTCAGTCTGTTTCCTAGTGCCGGTTTGATGTTCCTGCAGTTTTGACTGTAAAACAGAGTTGGAGCTAGTACCTCCCCATATATATGTATGGAATGGTGTTTGCAACTGAAAAGAATCTTTGTGTTCCCAACAAGCTAGGTGAAGGACGGCTTTCACACACACTTATCTCTCAGAACTGAGCAAATGGAGAGACGTTCGTTCATCTAGCACCAAGGGAACGGGTTGCAGGAGACACTTTTTCTCTGCTTTCTCAGTCTGTTTTATAGTGCCGGATTGAAGTTCCTGCAGTTTTCACTGTAAAACCGAGTTGGAGCTAGTACCTCCCCAAAAACATGTATGGAATGGAGTTTGCAACTGAAAAGAAACTTTGTGTTCCCAACAAGCTAGGTGAAGACGGCTTTCACACACACTTATCTCTCAGAACTGAGCAAGTGGAGAGACGTTCGTTCATCTAGCACCAAGGGAACGGGTTGCAGGAGACACTTTTTCTCTGCTTTCTCAGTCTGTTTCCTAGTGCCGGTTTGAAGTTCCTGCAATTTTCACTGTAAAAAGTATTTGCAGCTTGTACCTCCCCATATACATGTATGGAATGGAGTTTGCAACTGAAATGAAACTTTGTGTTCCCAACAAGCTAGGTGAAGGACGGCTTTCACACACACTTAACTCTCAGAACTGAGCATGTACAGAGACGTTCGTTCATCTAGCACCAAGGGAACGGGTTGCAGGAGACACTTTTACTCTGCTTTCTCAGTCTGTTTCCTAGTGCCGGTTTGAAGTTCCTGCAGTTTTCACTGTCAAACCGAGTTGGAGCTTGTACCTCCCCATATATATGTATGGAATGGAGTTTGCAACTGAAAAGAAACTTTGTGTTCCCAACAAGCTAGGTGAAGGTCGGCTTTCACACACACTTATCTCTCAGAACTGAGCATGTACAGAGACGTTCGTTCATGTAGCACCAAGGGAACGGGTTGCAGGAGACACTTTTTCTCTGCTTTCTCAGTCTGTTTCCTAGTGCCGGTTTGAAGTTCCTGCAGTTTTCACTGTAAAACCGAGTTGGAGCTTGTACCCCCCATATATATGTATGGAATGGAGTTTGCAACTGAATAGAAACTTTGTGTTCCCAATAAGCTAGGTGAAGTACGGCTTTCACACACACTTATATCTCAGAACTGAGCAAGTGGAGAGACGTTCGTTCATCTAGCACCAAGGGAACGGGTTGCAGGAGACACTTTTACACTGCTTTCTCAGTTTGTTTCCTAGTGACGGTTTGAAGTTCCTGCAGTTTTCACTGTAAAACCGAGTTGGAGCTTGTACCTCCCCATATATATGTATGGAATGGAGTTTGCAACTGAAAAGAAACTTTGCGTTCAAAACAAGTTATGTGAAGGTCGGCTTTCACACACACTTATCTCTCAGAACTGAGCATGTACAGAGACGTTCGTTCATCTAGCACCAAGGGAACGGGTTGCAGGAGACACTTTTTCTCTGCTTTCTCAGTCTGTTTCCTAGTGACGGTTTGAAGTTCCTGCAGTTTTCACTGACAAACCGAGTTGGAGCTAGTACCTCCCCATAAACATTTATGGAATGGAGTTTGCAACTGAAAAGAAACTTTGTGTTCCCAACAAGCTAGGTGAAGGACGGCTTTCACACACACTTATCTCTCAGAACTGAGCAAGTGGAGAGACTTTCGTTCATCTAGCACCAAAGGAACGGGTTGCAGGAGCCACTTTTTCTCTGCTTTCTCAGTCTGTTACCTAGTGCCGGTTTAAGTTCCTGCAGTTTTCACTGTAAAAACGTTTTGCAGTTTGTACCTCCCCATATACATGTATGGAATGGAGTTTGCAACTGAAATGAAACTTTGTGTTCCCAACAAACTAGGTGAAGGACGGCTTTCACACACAATAATCTCTCAGAACTGAGCAAGTGGAGAGACTTTCGTTCATCTAGCACCAAGGGAACGGGTTGCAGGAGACACTTTTTCTCTGCTTTCTCAGTCTGTTTCCTAGTGCCGGTTTGAAGTTCCTGCAGTTTTCACTGTAAAACCGAGTTGGAGCTTGTACCACCCCATATATATGTATGGAATGGAGTTTGCAACTGAAAAGAAACTTTGTGTTCCCAACAAGCTAGATGAAGGACGGCTTTCACACACACTTATCTCTCAGAACTGAGCAAGTGGAGAGAAGTTCGTTCATCTAGCCCCAAGGGAACGGGTTGCAGGAGACACTATTTCTCTGTTTTCTCAGTCTGTTTCCTACTGCCGGTTTGAAGTTCCTGCAGTTTTCACTGTAAAACCGATTTGGAGCTAGTAACTCCCCATATATATGTATGGAATGGAGTTTGCAACTGAAAAGAAACTTTGTGTTCCCAACAAGCTAGGTGAAAGACGGCTTTCACACACACTTATCTCTGAGAACTAAGCAAGTGCAGAGACGTTCGTTCATCTAGCACCAATGGAACGGATTGCAGGAGACACCTTTTCTCTGCTTTCTCAATCTGTTTCCTTGTGCCGGTTTGAAGGTCCTGCAATTTTCACTGTAAAACCGATTTGGAGCTTGTACCTCCCCATATATATGTATGGAATGGAGTTTGCAACTGAAAAGAAACTTTGTGTTCCCAACAAACTAGGTGAAGGACGCCTTTCACACACACTTATCTCTGTGAACTGAGCAAGTGCAGAGACGTTCGTTCATCTAGCACCAATGGAACGGATTGCAGGAGACACATTTTCTCTGCTTTCTCAATCTGTTTCCTAGTGCCGGTTTGAAGTTACTGCAATTTTCACTGTAAAACCGAGTTGGAGCTTGTACCTCCCCATATATATGTATGGAATGGAGTTTGCAACTGAAAAGAAACTTTGTGTTCCCAACAAGCTAGGTGAAGGACGGCTTTCACACACAATTATCTCTCAGAACTGTGCAAGTGGAGAGACATTCGTTCATCTAGCACCAAGGGAACGGTTTGCAGGAGAGACTTTTTCTCTGCTTTCTCATTCTGTTTCCTAGTGCCGGTTTGAAGTTCCTGCAGTTTTCACTGTAAAACAGATTTGGAGCTACTACCTCACCAGATATATGTATGGAATGGAGTTTGCTACTGAAAAGAAACTTTGTGTTCCCAACATGCTAGGTGAAGGACGGCTTTCACACACACTTATCTCTCAGAACTGAGCAAGTGGAGAGACGTTCGTTCATCTAGCACCAAGGGAACGGGTTGCAGGAGACACTTTTTCTCTGCTTTCTCAGTCTTTTTCCTAGTGCCGGTTTGAAGTTCCTGCAGTTTTCACTGTAAAACCGAGTTGGAGCTTGTACCTCCCCATATATATGTATGGAATGGCGTTTGCAACTGAAAAGAAACTTTGTGTTCCCAACAAGCTAGGTGAAGGACGGCTTTCACAAACACTTATCTCTCAGAACTGAGCAAGTGGAGAGACGTTCGTTCATCTAGCACCAAGGGAACGGGTTGCAGGAGACACTATTTCTCTGCTTTCTCACTCTGTTTCCTAGTGCCGGTTTGAAGTTCCAGCAGTTTTGACTGTAAAACCGAGTTGGAGCTAGTACCTCCCCATATATATGTATGGAATGGAGTTTGCAGCAGAAAAGAAACTTTGTGTTCCCAACAAGCTAGGTGAAGGACGGCTTTCACACACACTTATCTCTCAGAACTGAGCAAGTGGAGAGACGTTCGTTCATTAAGCACCAAGGGAACGGGTTGCAGGAGACACTTTTTCTCTGCTTTCTCAGTCTTTTTCCTAGTGCCGGTTTGAAGTTCCTGCAGTTTTCACTGTAAAACCGAGTTGGAGCTTGTTCCTCCCCATATATATGTATGGAATGGAGTTTGCAACTGAAAAGAATCTTTGTGTTCCCAACAAGCTAGTTGAAGGACGGCTTTCACACACACTTATCTCTCAGAACTGAGCAAGTGGAGAGAACTTCGTTCATCTAGCACCAAGGGAACGGGTTGCAGGAGACACTATTTCTCTGTATTCTCAGTCTGTTTCCTAGTGCCGGTTTGAAGTTCCTGCAGTTTTTACTGTAAAACCGATTTGGAGCTAGTACCTCCCCATATATATGTATGGAATGGAGTTTGCAACTGAAAAGAAACTTTGTGTTCCCAACAAGCTAGGTGAAGGACGGCTTTCACACACACTTATCTCTCAGAACTGAGCAAGTGGAGAGACGTTCGTTCATCTAGCACCAAGGGAACGGGTTGCAGGAGCACTTTTTCTCTGCTTTCTCAGTCTTTTTCCTAGTGCCGGTTTGAAGTTCCTGCAGTTTTCACTGTAAAACCGATTTGGAGCTAGTACCTCCCCATATATATGTATGGAATGGAGTTTGCAACTGAAAAGAAACTTTGTGTTCCCAACAAGCTAAGTGAAAGACGGCTTTCACACACACTTATCTCTGAGAACTAAGCAAGTGCAGAGACGTTCGTTCATCTAGCACCAATGGAAAGGATTGCAGGAGACACTTTTTCTCTGCTTTCTCAATCTGTTTCCTAGTGCCGGTTTGAAGTTCCTGCAGTTTTCACTGTAAAACCGATTTGGAGCTAGTACCTCACCAGATATATGTATGGAATGGAGTTTGCAACTGAAAAGAATCTTTGTGTTCCCAACAAGCTAGGTGACTGACGGCTTTCACACACACTTATCTCTCAGAACTGAGCAAGTGCAGAGACGTTCGTTCATCAAGCACCAAGGAACGGGTTGCAGGAGACACTTTTTCTCTGCTTTCTCAGTCTTTTTCCTAGTGCCGGTTTGAAGTTCCTGCAGTTTTCACTGTAAAACCGAGTTGGAGCTTGTTCCTCCCCATATATATGTATGGAATGGAGTTTGCAACTGAAAAGAAACTTTGTGTTCCCAACAAGCTAGGTGAAGAACGGCTTTCACACACACTTATCACTCAGAACTGAGCAAGTGGAGAGAACTTCGTTCATCTAGCACCAAGGGAACGGGTTGCAGGAGACACTATTTCTCTGTATTCTCAGTCTGTTTCCTAGTGCCGGTTTGAAGTTCCTGCAGTTTTTACTGTAAAACCGATTTGGAGCTAGTACCTCCCCATATATATGTATGGAATGGAGTTTGCAACTGAAAAGAAACTTTGTGTTCCCAACAAGCTAGGTGAAGGAAGGCTTTCACACACACTTATCTCTCAGAACTGAGCAAGTGGAGAGACGTTCGTTCATCTAGCACCAAGGGAACGGGTTGCAGGAGCACTTTTTCTCTGCTTTCTCAGTCTTTTTCCTAGTGCCTGTTTGAAGTTCCTGCAGTTTTCACTGTAAAACCGATTTGGAGCTAGTACCTCCCCATATATATGTATGGAATGGAGTTTGCAACTGAAAAGAAACTTTGTGTTCCCAACAAGCTAGTTGAAAAACGGCTTTCACACACACTTATCTCTGAGAACTAAGCAAGTGCAGAGACGTTCGTTCATCTAGCACCAATGGAACGGATTGCAGGAGACACTTTTTCTCTGCTTTCTCAGTCTTTTTCCTAGTGCCGGTTTGAAGTTCCTGCAGTTTTCACTGTAAAACCGAGTTGGAGCTTGTTCCTCCCCATATATATGTATGGAATGGAGTTTGCAACTGAAAAGAAACTTTGTGTTCCCAACAAGCTAGGTGAAGAACGGCTTTCACACACACTTATCACTCAGAACTGAGCAAGTGGAGAGAACTTCGTTCATCTAGCACCAAGGGAACGGGTTGCAGGAGACACTATTTCTCTGTATTCTCAGTCTGTTTCCTAGTGCCGGTTTGAAGTTCCTGCAGTTTTTACTGTAAAACCGATTTGGAGCTAGTACCTCCCCATATATATGTATGGAATGGAGTTTGCAACTGAAAAGAAACTTTGTGTTCCCAACAAGCTAGGTGAAGGAAGGCTTTCACACACACTTATCTCTCAGAACTGAGCAAGTGGAGAGACGTTCGTTCATCTAGCACCAAGGGAACGGGTTGCAGGAGCACTTTTTCTCTGCTTTCTCAGTCTTTTTCCTAGTGCCTGTTTGAAGTTCCTGCAGTTTTCACTGTAAAACCGATTTGGAGCTAGTACCTCCCCATATATATGTATGGAATGGAGTTTGCAACTGAAAAGAAACTTTGTGTTCCCAACAAGCTAGTTGAAAAACGGCTTTCACACACACTTATCTCTGAGAACTAAGCAAGTGCAGAGACGTTCGTTCATCTAGCACCAATGGAACGGATTGCAGGAGACACTTTTTCTCTGCTTTCTCAATCTGTTTCCTAGTGCCGGTTTGAAGTTCCTGCAGTTTTCACTGTAAAACCGATTTGGAGCTAGTACCTCACCAGATATATGTATGGAATGGAGTTTGCAACTGAAAAGAATCTTTGTGTTCCCAACAAGCTAGGTGACTGACGGCTTTCACACACACTTATCTCTCAGAACTGAGCAAGTTCAGAGACGTTCGTTCATCAAGCACCAAGGGAACGGGTTGCAGGAGACACTTTTTCTCTGCTTTCTCAGTTTTTTTCCTAGTGCCGGTTTGAAGTTCCTGCAGTTTTCACTGTAAAACCGAGTTGGAGCTTGTTCCTCCCCATATATATGTATGGAATGGAGTTTGCAACTGAAAAGAAACTTTGTGTTCCCAACAAGCTAGGTGAAGGACGGCTTTCACACACACTTATCTCTCAGAACTGAGCAAGTGGAGAGAACTTCGTTCATCTAGCACCAAGGGAACGGGTTGCAGGAGACACTATTTCTCTGTATTCTCAGTCTGTTTCCTAGTGCCGGTTTGAAGTTCCTGCAGTTTTTACTGTAAAACTGATTTGGAGCTAGTACCTCCCCATATATATGTATGGAATGGAGTTTGCATCTGAAAAGAAACTTTGTGTTCCCAACAAGCTAGGTGAAGGACGGCTTTCACACACACTTATCTCTCAGAAGTGAGCAAGTGGAGAGACGTTCGTTCATCTAGCACCAAGGGAACGGGTTGCAGGAGCACTTTTTCTCTGCTTTCTCAGTCTTTTTCCTAGTGCCGGTTTGAAGTTCCTGCAGTTTTCACTGTAAAACCGATTTGGAGCTAGTACCTCCCCATATATATGTATGGAATGGAGTTTGCAACTGAAAAGAAACTTTGTGTTCCCAACAAGCTTGGTGAAAGACGGCTTTCACACACACTTATCTCTGAGAACTAAGCAAGTGCAGAGACGTTCGTTCATCTAGCACCAATGGAACGGATTGCAGGAGACACTTTTTCTCTGCTTTCTCAATCTGTTTCCTAGTGCCGGTTTGAAGTTCCTGCAGTTTTCACTGTAAAACCGATTTGGAGCTAGTACCTCACTAGATATATGTATGGAATGGAGTTTGCAACTGAAAAGAATCTTTGTGTTCCCAACAAGCTAGGTGAAAGTCGGCTTTCACACACAATTATCTCTGAGAACTGAGCAAGTGCAGAGACGTTCGTTCATCTAGCACCAATGGAACGGATTGCAGGAGACACAATTTCTCTGCTTTCTCAATCTGTTTCCTAGTGCCGGTTTGAAGTTCCTGCAATTTTCACTGTAAAACCGAGTTGGAGCTTGTACCTTCCCATATATATGTATGGAATGGAGTTTGCAACTGAAAAGAAACTATGTGTTTCCAACAAGCTAGGTGAAGGACGGCTTTCACACACAATTATCTCTCAGAACTGAGCAAGTGGAGAGACTTTCGTTCATCTAGCACCAAGGGAACGGGTTGCAGGAGACACTTTTTCTCTGCTTTCTCAGTCTGTTTCCTAGTGCCGGTTTGAAGTTCCTGCAGTTTTCACTGTAAAACGGATTTGGAGCTAGTACCTCACCAGATATATGTATGGAATGGAGTTTGCTACTGAAAAGAAACTTTGTGTTCCCAACAAGCTAGGTGAAGAACGGCTTTCACACACACTTATCTCTCAGAACTGAGCAAGTGGAGAGACGTTCGTTCATCTAGCACCAAGGGAACGGGTTGCAGGAGACACTTTTTCTCTGCTTTCTCAGTCTTTTTCCTAGTGCCGGTTTGAATTTCCTGCAGTTTTCACTGTAAAACCGAGTTGGAGCTAGTACCACCCCATATATATGTATGGAATGGAGTTTGCAACTGAAAAGAAACTTTGTGTTCCCAACAAGCTAGTTGAAGGACGGCTTTCACACACACTTATCTCTCAGAACTGAGCAAGTGGAGAGAAGTTCGTTCATCTAGCACCAAGGGAACGGGTTGCAGGAGACACTATTTCTCTGTTTTCTCAGTCTGTTTCCTACTGCCGGTTTGAAGTTCCTGCAGTTTTCACTGTAAAACCGATTTGGAGCTAGTACCTCCCCATATATATGTATGGAATGGAGTTTGCAACTGAAAAGAAACTTTGTGTTCCCAACAAGCTAGGTGAAAGACGGCTTTCACACACACTTATCTCTGAGAACTAAGCAAGTGCAGAGACGTTCGTTCATCTAGCACCAATGGAACGGATTGCAGGAGACACATTTTCTCTGCTTTCTCAATCTGTTTCCTAGTGCCGGTTTAAGTTCCTGCAATTTTCACTGTAAAACCGATTTGGAGCTTGTACCTCCCCATATATATGTATGGAATGGAGTTTGCAACTGAAAAGAAACTTTGTGTTCCCAACAAACTAGGTGAAGGACGGCTTTCACACACAATAATCTCTCAGAACTGAGCAAGTGGAGAGACGTTCGTTCAACTAGCACCAACGGAACGGGTTGCAGGGGACACTTTTTCTCTGCTTTCTCACTCTGTTTCCTAGTGCCGGTTTGAAGTTCCAGCAGTTTTGACTGTAAAACCGAGTTGGAGCTAGTACCTCCCCATATATATGTATGGAATGGAGTTTGCAACAGAAAAGAAACTTTGTGTTCCCAACAAGCTAGTTGAAGGACGGCTTTCACACACACTTATCTCTCAGAACTGAGCAAGTGGAGAGACGTTCGTTCATCAAGCACCAAGGGAACGGGTTGCAGGAGACACTTTTTCTCTGCTTTCTCAGTCTTTTTCCTAGTGCCGGTTTGAAGTTCCTGCAGTTTTCACTGTAAAACCGATTTGGAGCTTGTTCCACCCCATATATATGTATGGAATGGAGTTTGCAACTGAAAAGAAACTTTGTGTTCCCAACAAGCTAGGTGAAGGACGGCTTTCACACACACTTATCTCTCAGAACTGAGCAAGTGGAGAGAACTTCGTTCATCTAGCACCAAGGGAACGGGTTGCAGGAGACACTATTTCTCTGTATTCTCAGTCTGTTTCCTAGTGCCGGTTTGAAGTTCCTGCAGTTTTTACTGTAAAACCGATTTGGACCTAGTACCTCCCCATATATATGTATGGAATGGAGTTTGCAACTGAAAAGAAACTTTGTGTTCCCAACAATCTAGGTGAAAGACGGCTTTCACACACACTTATCTCTGAGAACTAAGCAAGTGCAGAGACGTTCGTTCATCTAGCACCAATGGAACGGATTGCAGGAGACACATTTTCTCTGCTTTCTCAATCTGTTTCCAGGTGCCGGTTTGAAGTTCCTGCAATTTTCACTGTAAAACCGAGTTGGAGCTTGTACCTCCCCATATATATGTATGGAATGGAGTTTGCAACTGAAAAGAAACTTTGTGTTCCCAACAAACTAGGTGAAGTACGGCTTTCACACACAATTATCTCTCAGAACTGAGCAAGTGGAGAGACTTTCGTTCAACTAGCACCAAGGGAACGGGTTGCAGGAGACACTTTTTCTCTGCTTTCTCAGTCTTTTTCCTAGTGCCGGTTTGAAGTTCCTGCAGTTTTCACTGTAAAACCGAGTTGGAGCTAGTACCAACCCATATATATGTATGGAATGGAGTTTGCAACTGAAAAGAAACTTTTTGTTCCCAACAAGCTAGGTGAAGGACGGCTTTCACACACATTTATCTCTCAGAACTGAGCAAGTGGAGAGAACTTCGTTCATCTAGCAACAAGGGCACGGGTTGCAGGAGACACTATTTCTCTGTTTTCTCAGTCTGTTTCCTAGTGCCGGTTTGATGTTCCTGCAGTTTTCACTGTAAAACCGATTTGGAGCTAGTACCTCCCCATATATATGTATGGAATGGAGTTTGCAACTGAAAAGAAACTTTGTGTTCCCAACAAGCTATGTGAAAGACGGCTTTCACACACACTTATCTCTCAGAACTAAGCAAGTGCAGAGACGTTCATTCATCTAGCACCAATGGAACGGATTGCAGGAGACACATATTCTCTGCTTTCTCAATCTGTTTCCTAGTGCCGGTTTGAAGTTCCTGCAATTTTCACTGTAAAACCGAGTTGGAGCTTGTACCTCCCCATATATATGTATGGAATGGAGTTTGCAACTGAAAAGAAACTTTGTATTCCCAACAAGCTAGGTGAAGGACGGCTTTCACACACAATTATCTCTCAGAACTGAGCAAGTGGAGAGACTTTCGTTCATCTAGCACCAAGGGAACGGGTTGCAGGAGACACTTTTTCTCTGCTTTCTCAGTCTGTTTCCTAGTGCCGGTTTGAAGTTCTTGCATTTTTCACTGTAAATCCGATTTCGAGCTAGTACCTCACCAGATATATGTATTTAATGGAGTTTGCTACTGAAAAGAAACTTTGTGTTCCCAACAAGCTAGGTGAAGGACGGCTTTCACACACAATTATCTCTCAGAACTGAGCAAGTGGAGAGACGTTCGTTCATCTAGCACCAAGGGAACAGGTTGCAGGAGACAATTTTTCTCTGCTTCCTCAGTCTGTTTCCTAGTGCTTGTTTGAAATTCCTGCAGTTTTCACTGTCAAACCGAGTTGGAGCTAGTACCTCCCCATATATATGTATGGAATGGAGTTTGCAACTGAAAAGAAACTTTGTGTTCCCAACAAGATAGGTGAAGGACGGCTTTCACACACAATTATCTCTCAGAACTGAGCAAGTGGAGAGACATTCGTTCATCTAGCACCATGGGAACGGGTTTCAGGAAAAACTTTTTCTCTGCTTTCTCAGTCTGTTTCTTAGTGCCGGTTTGAAGTTCCTGCAGTTTTCACTGTCAAACCGAGTTGGAGCTAGTACCACCCCACATATATGTATGGAATGGAGTTTGCAACTGAAAAGAAACTTTGTGTTCCCAACAAGCTAGTTGAAGGACGGCTTTCACACACATTTAGCTCTGAGAACTGAGCAAGTGGAGAGACGTTCGTTCATCTAGCACCAAGGGAACAGGTTACAGGAGACAATTTTTCTCTGCTTTCTCAGTCTTTTTCCTAGTGCCGCTTTGAAGTTCCTGCAGTTTTCACTGTCAAACCGAGTTGGAGCTTGTTCCTCCCCATATATATGTATGGAATGGAGTTTGCAACTGAAAAGAAACTTTGTGTTCCCAACAAGCTAGGTGAAGGACGTCTTTCACACACACTTATCTCTCAGAACTGAGCAAGTGGAGAGAACTTCGTTCATCTAGCACTAAGGGAACGGGTTGCAGGAGACACTATTTCTCTGTTTTCTCAGTCTGTTTCCTAGTGCCGGTTTGAAGTTCCTGCAGTTTTTACTGTAAAACGGATTTGGAGCTAGAACCTCCCCATATATATGTATGGAATGGAGTTTGCAACTGAAAAGAAACTTTGTGTTCCCAACAAGCTAGGTGAAAGACGGCTTTCACACACACTTATCTCTGAGAACTGAGCAAGTGCAGTGACGTTCGTTCATCTAGCACCAATGGAACGGATTTCAGGAGACACATTTTCTCTGCTTTCTCAATCTGTTTCCTAGTGCCGGTTTGAAGTTCCTGCAATTTTCACTGTAAAACAGAGTTGGAGCTTGTACCTCCCCATATATATGTATGGAATGGAGTTTGCAACTGAAAAGAAACTTTGTGTTCCCAACAAACTAGGTGAAGGACGGCTTTCACACACAATTATCTCTCAGAACTGAGCAAGTGGAGAGACTTTCGTTCATCTAGCACAAAGGGAACGGGTTGCAGGAGACACTTTTTCTATGCTTTCTCAGTCTGTTTCCTAGTGCCGGTTTGAAGTTCCTGCCGTTTTCACTGTAAAACCGATTTGGAGCTAGTACCTCACCAGATATATGTATGGAATGGAGTTTGCTACTGAAAAGAAACTTTGTGTTCCCAACAAGCTATGTGAAGGACGGCTTTCACACACACTTATCTCTCAGAACTGAGCAAGTGGAGAGACATTCGTTCATCTAGCACCAAGGGAACGGGTTGCAGGAGACACTTTTTCTCTGCTTTCTCAGTCTTTATCCTATTGCCGGTTTGAAGTTCCTGCAGTTTTCACTGTAAAACCGAATTTGAGCTTGTACCTCCCAATATATATGTATGGAATGGAGTTTGCAACTGAAAAGAAACTTTGTGTTCCCAACAAGCTAGGTAAAGGACGGCTTTCACACACACTTATCACTCAGAACTGAGCAAGTGGAGAGACGTTCGTTCATCTAGCACCAAGGGAACGGGTTGCAGGAGACACTATTTCTCTGTTTTCTCAGTCTGTTTCCTAGTGCCAGTCTGAGGTTCCTGCAGTTTTCACTGTCAAACCGAGTTGGAGCTAGTACCTCCCTATATATATGTATGGAATGGAGTTTGCAACTTAAAAGAAACTTTGTGTTCCCAACAAGCTAGGTGAAGGACGGCTTTCACACACACTTATCACTGAGAACTGAGCAAGTGCAGAGACGTTCGTTCATCTAGCACCAATGGAACGGATTGCAGGAGACACATTTTCTCTGCTTTCTCAATCTGTTTCCTAGTGCCGGTTTGAAGTTCCTGCAATTTTCACTGTCAAACCGAGTTGGAGCTTGTACCTCCCCATATATATGTATGGAATGGAGTTTGCAACTGAAAAGAAACTTTGTGTTCCCAACAAGCTAGGTGAAGAACGGCTTTCACACACACTTACCTCTCAGAACTGAGCAAGTGGAGAGACGTTCGTTCATCTAGCACCAAGGGAACGGGATGCAGGAGACACTATTTCTCTGCTGTCTCAGTCTTTTTCCTAGTGCCGGTTTGAAGTTCCTGCAGTTTTCACTGTAAAACCGAGTTGGAGCTTGTTCCTCCCCATATATATGTATGGAATGGAGTTTGCAACTGAAAAGAAACTTTTTGTTCCTAACAAGCTAGGTGAAGTGCGGCTTTCACACACACTTATCTCTCAGAACTGAGCAAGTGGAGAGACTTTCGTTCATCTAGCACCAAGGGAACGGGTTGCAGGAGACACTTTTTCTCTGCTTTCTCAGTCTGTTTCCTAGTGCCGGTTTGAAGTTCTTGCATTTTTCACTGTAAAACCGATTTGGAGCTAGTACCTCACCAGATATATGTATTTAATGGAGTTTGCTACTGAAAAGAAACTTTGTGTTCCCAACAAGCTAGGTGAAGGACGGCTTTCACACACACTTATCTCTCAGAACTGAGCAAGTGGAGAGACGTTCGTTCATCTAGCACCAAGGGAACGGGTTGCAGGAGACACTTTTTCTCTGCTTTCTCAGTCTGTTTCCTAGTGCCGGTTTGAAGTTCCTGCAGTTTTCACTGTAAAACCGATTTGCAGCTTGTACCTCCCCTTATACATGAATGGAATGGAGTTTGCAACTGAAATGAAACTTTGTGTTCCCAACAACTAGGTGAAGAACGGCTTTCACACACACTTATCTCTCAGAACTGAGCTTGTACAGAGACGATCGTTCACCTAGCACCAAGGGAACGGGTTGCAGGAGACACTTTTACTCTGCTTTCTCAGTCTGTTTCCTAGTGCCGGTTTGAATTTCCTGCAGTTTTCACTGTAAAACCGAGTTGGAGTTTGTACCTCCCCATATATATATATGGAATGGAGTTTGCAACTGAAAAGAAACTTTGTGTTCCCAACAAGCTAGGTGAAGAACGGCTTTCACACACAGACATCTCTCAGAACTGAGAATGTACAGAGACTTTCGTTCATCTAGCACCAAGGGAACGGGTTGCAGGAGACACTTTTACTCTGCTTTCTCAGTCTGTTTCCTAGTGCCGGTTTGATGTTCCTGCAGTTTTCACTGTAAAACCGAGTTGGAGCTTGTACCTCCCCATATATATGTATGGAATGGAGTTTGCAACTGAAAAGAAACTTTGTGTTCCCAACAAGCTAGGTGAAGGACGGCTTTCACAAACACTTATCTCTCAGAACTGAGCAAGTGGAGAGGCGTTCGTTCATCTAGCAGCAAGGGAACGGGTTGCAGGAGACACTTTTTCTCTGCTTTCTTAGTCTGTTTCCTAGTGCCGGTTTGAAGTTCCTGCAGTTTTCACTGTAAAAAAGAGTTGGAGCTTGTATCTCCCCATATATATGTATGGAACGGTGTTTGCAACTGAAAAGAAACTTTGTCTTCCCAACAAGTTTGGTGAAGGACGGCTTTCACACACACTTATCTCTCAGAAATGAGCATGTACAGAGACGTTCATTCATCTAGCACCAAGGTAACGGTTTGCAGGAGACACATTTACTCTGCTTTCTCAGTCTGTTTCCTAGTGCCGGTTTGAAGTTCCTGCAGGTTTCACTGTAAAACAGAGTTGGAGCTAGTACCTCCCCATATATATGCAAGGATTGGAGTTTGCAACTGAAAAGAAACTTTGTGATCCCAACAAGCTAGGTGAAGGACGGCTTTCACACACACTTATCTCTCAGAACGGAGCAAGTGGAGAGACGTTCGTTCATCTAGCACCAAGGGAACGGGTTGCAGGAGACACTTTTTCTCTGCTTTCTCAGTCTGTTTCCTAATGCCGGTTTGACGTTCCTGCAGTTTTCACTGTAAAACCGAGTTGGAGCTTGTACCTCCCCATATATATGCATGGAGTGGAATTTGCTACTGAAAAGAAACTTTGTATTCCCAACAAGCTAATTGAAGGACGGCTTTCACACACACATATCTCTCAGAAATGAGCATGTACAGAGACGTTCGTTCATCTAGCACCAAGGGAACGGGTTGTAGGAGACACTTTTACTCTGCTTTCTCAGTCTGTTTCCTAGTGCCGGTTTGAAGTTCCTGCAGTTTTCACTGTAAAACCGAGTTGGAGCTAGTACCTCCCCATATATATGTATGGAATGGAGTTTGCTACTGAAAAGAAAATTTGTGTTACAAACAAGCTAGGTGAAGGACGGCTTTCACACACAATTATCTCTCAGAACTGAGCAAGTGGAGAGACGTTCGTTCATCTAGCACCAAGGGAACGGGTTGCAGGTGACACTTTTTCTCTGCTTTCTCAGTCTGTTTCCTAGTGCCGGTTTGAAGTTCCTGCAGTTTTCACTGTAAAACCGATTTGCAGCTTTTACCTCCCCATATACATGTATGGAATGGAGTTTGCAACTGAAATGAAACTTTGTGTTCCCAACAAGCTAGGTGAAGGACGGCTTTCACACACACTTAACTCTCAGAACTTAGCATGTACAGAGACGTTCGTTCATCTAGCACCAAGGGAACGGGTTGCAGGAGACACATTTACTCTGCTTTCTCAGTCTGTTTCCTAGTGCCGGTTTGAAGTTCCTGCAGTTTTCACTGTAAAACCGAGTTGGAGTTTGTACCTCCCCATATATATGTATGGAATGGAGTTTGCAACTGAAAAGAAACTTTGCGTTTCCAACAAGGTATGTGAAGTTCGGCTTTCACACACACTTATCTCTCAGAACTGAGCATGTACAGAGACGTTCGCTCATCTAGCACCAAGGGAACGGGTTGCAGGGGACACTTTTTCTCTGCTTTCTCAGTCTGTTTCCTAGTGACGGTTTGAAGTTCCTGCAGTTTTCACTGTCAAACCGAGTTGGAGCTAGTACCTCCCCAAAAACATGTATGGAATGGAGTTTGCAACTGAAAAGAAACTTTGTGTTCCCAACAAGCTAAGTGAAGGACGGCTTTCACACACACTTATCTCTCAGAACTGAGCAAGTGGAGAGACGTTCGTTCATCTAGCACCAAGGGAACGGTTTGCAGGAGACACTTTTTCTCTGCTTTCTCAGTCTGTTTCCTAGTGCCGGTTTGAAGTTCCTGCAATTTTCACTGTAAAAATTATTTGCAGCTTGTACCTCCCCATATACATGTATGGAATGGTGTTTGCAACTGAAATGAAACTTTGTGTTCCCAACAAGCTAGGTGAAGGACGGCTTTCACACACACTTAACTCTCAGAACTGAGCATGTACAGAGACGTTCGTTCATCTAACACCAAGGGAACGGGTTGCAGGAGACACTTTTACTCTGCTTTCTCAGTCTGTTTCCTAGTGCCGGTTTGAAGTTCCTGCAGTTTTCACTGTCAAACCGAGTTGGATCTTGTACCTCCCCATATATATGTATGGAATGGAGTTTGCAACTGAAAAGAAACTTTGTGTTCCCAACAAGCTAGGTGAAGGTCGGCTTTCACACACACTTATCTCTCAGAACTGACCATGTACAGAGACTTTCGTTCATCTAGCACCAAGGGAACGGGTTGCAGGAGACACTTTTACTCTGCTTTCTCAGTCTGTTTCCTAGTGCCGGTTTGAAGTTCCTGCAGTTTTCACTGTAAAACCGAGTTGGAGCTTGTACCTCCCCATATATATGTATGGAATGGAGTTTGCAACTGAATAGAAACTTTGTGTTCCCAACAAGCTAGGTGAAGACGGCTTTCACACACACTTATCTCTCAGAACTGAGCAAGTGGAGAGACGTTCGTTCATCTAGCACCAAGGGAACGGGTTGCAGGAGACACTTTTTCTCTGCTTTCTCAGTCTTTTTCCTAGTGCCGGTTTGAAGTTCCTCCAGTTTTCACTGTCAAACCGATTTGGAGCTAGTACCTCCCCATATATATGTATGGAATGGAGTTTGCAACAGAAAAGAAACTTTGTGTTCTCAACAAGCTAGGTGAAGGACGGCTTTCACACACACTTATCTCTCAGATCTGAGCAAGTGGAGAGACGTTCGTTCATCAAGCACCAAGGGAACGGGTTGCAGGAGACACTATTTCTCTGATTTCTCAGTCTGTTTCGTAGTGCCGGTTTGAAGTTCCTGCAGTTTTCACTGTAAAACCGTTTTGGAGCTTGTACCTCCCCATATATATGTATGGAATTGAGTTTGCAACTGAAAAGAAACTTTGTGTTCCCAACAAGCTAATTGAAGGACGGCTTTCACACACACATATCTCTCAGAAATGAGCATGTACAGAGACGTTCGTTCATCTAGCACCAAGGGAACGGGTTGTAGGAGACACTTTTACTCTGCTTTCTCAGTCTGTTTCCTAGTGCCGATTTGAAGTTCCTGCAGTTTTCACTGTAAAACCGAGTTGGAGCTAGTACCTCCCCATATATATGAATGGAATGGAGTTTGCAACTGAAAAGAAACTTTTTGTTCCCAACAACATAGGTGAAGGACGGCTTTCACACACAATTATCTCTCAGAACTGAGCAAGTGGAGAGACGTTCGTTCATCTAGCACCAAGGGAACGGGTTGCAGGAGACACTTTTTCTCTGCTTTCTCAGTCTGTTTCCTAGTGCCGGTTTGAAGTTCCTGCAGTTTTCACTGTAAAACCGATTTGCAGCTTTTACCTCCCCTTATACATGTATGGAATGGAGTTTGCAACTGAAATGAAACTTTGTGTTCCCAACAAGCTAGGTGAAGTACGGCTTTCACACACAATTATCTCACAGAACTGAGCATGTACAGAGACGTTCGTTCATATAGCACCAAGGGAACAGGTTGTAGGAGACACTTTTACTCTGCTTTCTCAGTCTGTTTCCTAGTGCCGGTTTGATGTTCCTGCAGTTTTGACTGTAAAACAGAGTTGGAGCTAGTACCTCCCCATATATATGTATGGAATGGTGTTTGCAACTGAAAAGAATCTTTGTGTTCCCAACAAGCTAGGTGAAGGACGGCTTTCACACACAATTATCTCTCAGAACTGAGCAAATGGAGAGACGTTCGTTCATCTAGCACCAAGGGAACGGGTTGCAGGAGACACTTTTTCTCTGCTTTCTCAGTCTGTTTTATAGTGCCGGATTGAAGTTCCTGCAGTTTTCACTGTAAAACCGAGTTGGAGCTAGTACCTCCCCAAAAACATGTATGGAATGGAGTTTGCAACTGAAAAGAAACTTTGTGTTCCCAACAAGCTAAGTGAAGGACGGCTTTCACACACACTTATCTCTCAGAACTGAGCAAGTGGAGAGACGTTCGTTCATCTAGCACCAAGGGAACGGGTTGCAGGAGACACTTTTTCTCTGCTTTCTCAGTCTGTTTCCTAGTGCCGGTTTGAAGTTCCTGCAATTTTCACTGTAAAAAGTATTTGCAGCTTGTACCTCCCCATATACATGTATGGAATGGAGTTTGCAACTGAAATGAAACTTTGTGTTCCCAACAAGCTAGGTGAAGGACGGCTTTCACACACACTTAACTCTCAGAACTGAGCATGTACAGAGACGTTCGTTCATCTAGCACCAAGGGAACGGGTTGCAGGAGACACTTTTACTCTGCTTTCTCAGTCTGTTTCCTAGTGCCGGTTTGAAGTTCCTGCAGTTTTCACTGTCAAACCGAGTTGGAGCTTGTACCTCCCCATATATATGTATGGAATGGAGTTTGCAACTGAAAAGAAACTTTGTGTTCCCAACAAGCTAGGTGAAGGTCGGCTTTCACACACACTTATCTCTCAGAACTGAGCATGTACAGAGACGTTCGTTCATGTAGCACCAAGGGAACGGGTTGCAGGAGACACTTTTTCTCTGCTTTCTCAGTCTGTTTCCTAGTGCCGGTTTGAAGTTCCTGCAGTTTTCACTGTAAAACCGAGTTGGAGCTTGTACCCCCCATATATATGTATGGAATGGAGTTTGCAACTGAATAGAAACTTTGTGTTCCCAATAAGCTAGGTGAAGTACGGCTTTCACACACACTTATATCTCAGAACTGAGCAAGTGGAGAGACGTTCGTTCATCTAGCACCAAGGGAACGGGTTGCAGGAGACACTTTTACACTGCTTTCTCAGTTTGTTTCCTAGTGACGGTTTGAAGTTCCTGCAGTTTTCACTGTAAAACCGAGTTGGAGCTTGTACCTCCCCATATATATGTATGGAATGGAGTTTGCAACTGAAAAGAAACTTTGCGTTCCCAACAAGTTATGTGAAGGTCGGCTTTCACACACACTTATCTCTCAGAACTGAGCATGTACAGAGACGTTCGTTCATCTAGCACCAAGGGAACGGGTTGCAGGAGACACTTTTTCTCTGCTTTCTCAGTCTGTTTCCTAGTGACGGTTTGAAGTTCCTGCAGTTTTCACTGACAAACCGAGTTGGAGCTAGTACCTCCCCATAAACATTTATGGAATGGAGTTTGCAACTGAAAAGAAACTTTGTGTTCCCAACAAGCTAGGTGAAGGACGGCTTTCACACACACTTATCTCTCAGAACTGAGCAAGTGGAGAGACTTTCGTTCATCTAGCACCAAAGGAACGGGTTGCAGGAGCCACTTTTTCTCTGCTTTCTCAGTCTGTTACCTAGTGCCGGTTTAAGTTCCTGCAGTTTTCACTGTAAAAACGTTTTGCAGTTTGTACCTCCCCATATACATGTATGGAATGGAGTTTGCAACTGAAATGAAACTTTGTGTTCCCAACAAACTAGGTGAAGGACGGCTTTCACACACAATAATCTCTCAGAACTGAGCAAGTGGAGAGACTTTCGTTCATCTAGCACCAAGGGAACGGGTTGCAGGAGACACTTTTTCTCTGCTTTCTCAGTCTGTTTCCTAGTGCCGGTTTGAAGTTCCTGCAGTTTTCACTGTAAAACCGAGTTGGAGCTTGTACCACCCCATATATATGTATGGAATGGAGTTTGCAACTGAAAAGAAACTTTGTGTTCCCAACAAGCTAGATGAAGGACGGCTTTCACACACACTTATCTCTCAGAACTGAGCAAGTGGAGAGAAGTTCGTTCATCTAGCCCCAAGGGAACGGGTTGCAGGAGACACTATTTCTCTGTTTTCTCAGTCTGTTTCCTACTGCCGGTTTGAAGTTCCTGCAGTTTTCACTGTAAAACCGATTTGGAGCTAGTAACTCCCCATATATATGTATGGAATGGAGTTTGCAACTGAAAAGAAACTTTGTGTTCCCAACAAGCTAGGTGAAAGACGGCTTTCACACACACTTATCTCTGAGAACTAAGCAAGTGCAGAGACGTTCGTTCATCTAGCACCAATGGAACGGATTGCAGGAGACACCTTTTCTCTGCTTTCTCAACTGTTTCCTTGTGCCGGTTTGAAGGTCCTGCAATTTTCACTGTAAAACCGATTTGGAGCTTGTACCTCCCCATATATATGTATGGAATGGAGTTTGCAACTGAAAAGAAACTTTGTGTTCCCAACAAACTAGGTGAAGGACGGCTTTCACACACACTTATCTCTGTGAACTGAGCAAGTGCAGAGACGTTCGTTCATCTAGCACCAATGGAACGGATTGCAGGAGACACATTTTCTCTGCTTTCTCAATCTGTTTCCTAGTGCCGGTTTGAAGTTACTGCAATTTTCACTGTAAAACCGAGTTGGAGCTTGTACCTCCCCATATATATGTATGGAATGGAGTTTGCAACTGAAAAGAAACTTTGTGTTCCCAACAAGCTAGGTGAAGGACGGCTTTCACACACAATTATCTCTCAGAACTGTGCAAGTGGAGAGACATTCGTTCATCTAGCACCAAGGGAACGGGTTGCAGGAGAGACTTTTTCTCTGCTTTCTCATTCTGTTTCCTAGTGCCGGTTTGAAGTTCCTGCAGTTTTCACTGTAAAACAGATTTGGAGCTACTACCTCACCAGATATATGTATGGAATGGAGTTTGCTACTGAAAAGAAACTTTGTGTTCCCAACATGCTAGGTGAAGGACGGCTTTCACACACACTTATCTCTCAGAACTGAGCAAGTGGAGAGACGTTCGTTCATCTAGCACCAAGGGAACGGGTTGCAGGAGACACTTTTTCTCTGCTTTCTCAGTCTTTTTCCTAGTGCCGGTTTGAAGTTCCTGCAGTTTTCACTGTAAAACCGAGTTGGAGCTTGTACCTCCCCATATATATGTATGGAATGGCGTTTGCAACTGAAAAGAAACTTTGTGTTCCCAACAAGCTAGGTGAAGGACGGCTTTCACAAACACTTATCTCTCAGAACTGAGCAAGTGGAGAGACGTTCGTTCATCTAGCACCAAGGGAACGGGTTGCAGGAGACACTATTTCTCTGCTTTCTCACTCTGTTTCCTAGTGCCGGTTTGAAGTTCCAGCAGTTTTGACTGTAAAACCGAGTTGGAGCTAGTACCTCCCCATATATATGTATGGAATGGAGTTTGCAGCAGAAAAGAAACTTTGTGTTCCCAACAAGCTAGGTGAAGGACGGCTTTCACACACACATATCTCTCAGAACTGAGCAAGTGGAGAGACGTTCGTTCATTAAGCACCAAGGGAACGGGTTGCAGGAGACACTTTTTCTCTGCTTTCTCAGTCTTTTTCCTAGTGCCGGTTTGAAGTTCCTGCAGTTTTCACTGTAAAACCGAGTTGGAGCTTGTTCCTCCCCATATATATGTATGGAATGGAGTTTGCAACTGAAAAGAATCTTTGTGTTCCCAACAAGCTAGTTGAAGGACGGCTTTCACACACACTTATCTCTCAGAACTGAGCAAGTGGAGAGAACTTCGTTCATCTAGCACCAAGGGAACGGGTTGCAGGAGACACTATTTCTCTGTATTCTCAGTCTGTTTCCTAGTGCCGGTTTGAAGTTCCTGCAGTTTTTACTGTAAAACCGATTTGGAGCTAGTACCTCCCCATATATATGTATGGAATGGAGTTTGCAACTGAAAAGAAACTTTGTGTTCCCAACAAGCTAGGTGAAGGACGGCTTTCACACACACTTATCTCTCAGAACTGAGCAAGTGGAGAGACGTTCGTTCATCTAGCACCAAGGGAACGGGTTGCAGGAGCACTTTTTCTCTGCTTTCTCAGTCTTTTTCCTAGTGCCGGTTTGAAGTTCCTGCAGTTTTCACTGTAAAACCGATTTGGAGCTAGTACCTCCCCATATATATGTATGGAATGGAGTTTGCAACTGAAAAGAAACTTTGTGTTCCCAACAAGCTAAGTGAAAGACGGCTTTCACACACACTTATCTCTGAGAACTAAGCAAGTGCAGAGACGTTCGTTCATCTAGCACCAATGGAAAGGATTGCAGGAGACACTTTTTCTCTGCTTTCTCAATCTGTTTCCTAGTGCCGGTTTGAAGTTCCTGCAGTTTTCACTGTAAAACCGATTTGGAGCTAGTACCTCACCAGATATATGTATGGAATGGAGTTTGCAACTGAAAAGAATCTTTGTGTTCCCAACAAGCTAGGTGACTGACGGCTTTCACACACACTTATCTCTCAGAACTGAGCAAGTGCAGAGACGTTCGTTCATCAAGCACCAAGGAACGGGTTGCAGGAGACACTTTTTCTCTGCTTTCTCAGTCTTTTTCCTAGTGCCGGTTTGAAGTTCCTGCAGTTTTCACTGTAAAACCGAGTTGGAGCTTGTTCCTCCCCATATATATGTATGGAATGGAGTTTGCAACTGAAAAGAAACTTTGTGTTCCCAACAAGCTAGGTGAAGAACGGCTTTCACACACACTTATCACTCAGAACTGAGCAAGTGGAGAGAACTTCGTTCATCTAGCACCAAGGGAACGGGTTGCAGGAGACACTATTTCTCTGTATTCTCAGTCTGTTTCCTAGTGCCGGTTTGAAGTTCCTGCAGTTTTTACTGTAAAACCGATTTGGAGCTAGTACCTCCCCATATATATGTATGGAATGGAGTTTGCAACTGAAAAGAAACTTTGTGTTCCCAACAAGCTAGGTGAAGGAAGGCTTTCACACACACTTATCTCTCAGAACTGAGCAAGTGGAGAGACGTTCGTTCATCTAGCACCAAGGGAACGGGTTGCAGGAGCACTTTTTCTCTGCTTTCTCAGTCTTTTTCCTAGTGCCGGTTTGAAGTTCCTGCAGTTTTCACTGTAAAACCGATTTGGAGCTAGTACCTCCCCATATATATGTATGGAATGGAGTTTGCAACTGAAAAGAAACTTTGTGTTCCCAACAAGCTAGTTGAAAAACGGCTTTCACACACACTTATCTCTGAGAACTAAGCAAGTGCAGAGACGTTCGTTCATCTAGCACCAATGGAACGGATTGCAGGAGACACTTTTTCTCTGCTTTCTCAATCTGTTTCCTAGTGCCGGTTTGAAGTTCCTGCAGTTTTCACTGTAAAACCGATTTGGAGCTAGTACCTCACCAGATATATGTATGGAATGGAGTTTGCAACTGAAAAGAATCTTTGTGTTCCCAACAAGCTAGGTGACTGACGGCTTTCACACACACTTATCTCTCAGAACTGAGCAAGTTCAGAGACGTTCGTTCATCAAGCACCAAGGGAACGGGTTGCAGGAGACACTTTTTCTCTGCTTTCTCAGTTTTTTTCCTAGTGCCGGTTTGAAGTTCCTGCAGTTTTCACTGTAAAACCGAGTTGGAGCTTGTTCCTCCCCATATATATGTATGGAATGGAGTTTGCAACTGAAAAGAAACTTTGTGTTCCCAACAAGCTAGGTGAAGGACGGCTTTCACACACACTTATCTCTCAGAACTGAGCAAGTGGAGAGACGTTCGTTCATCTAGCACCAAGGGAACGGGTTGCAGGAGACACTATTTCTCTGTATTCTCAGTCTGTTTCCTAGTGCCGGTTTGAAGTTCCTGCAGTTTTTACTGTAAAACTGATTTGGAGCTAGTACCTCCCCATATATATGTATGGAATGGAGTTTGCATCTGAAAAGAAACTTTGTGTTCCCAACAAGCTAGGTGAAGGACGGCTTTCACACACACTTATCTCTCAGAAGTGAGCAAGTGGAGAGATGTTCGTTCATCTAGCACCAAGGGAACGGGTTGCAGGAGCACTTTTTCTCTGCTTTCTCAGTCTTTTTCCTAGTGCCGGTTTGAAGTTCCTGCAGTTTTCACTGTAAAACCGATTTGGAGCTAGTACCTCCCCATATATATGTATGGAATGGAGTTTGCAACTGAAAAGAAACTTTGTGTTCCCAACAAGCTTGGTGAAAGACGGCTTTCACACACACTTATCTCTGAGAACTAAGCAAGTGCAGAGACGTTCGTTCATCTAGCACCAATGGAACGGATTGCAGGAGACACTTTTTCTCTGCTTTCTCAATCTGTTTCCTAGTGCCGGTTTGAAGTTCCTGCAGTTTTCACTGTAAAACCGATTTGGAGCTAGTACCTCACTAGATATATGTATGGAATGGAGTTTGCAACTGAAAAGAATCTTTGTGTTCCCAACAAGCTAGGTGAAAGTCGGCTTTCACACACAATTATCTCTGAGAACTGAGCAAGTGCAGAGACGTTCGTTCATCTAGCACCAATGGAACGGATTGCAGGAGACACAATTTCTCTGCTTTCTCAATCTGTTTCCTAGTGCCGGTTTGAAGTTCCTGCAATTTTCACTGTAAAACCGAGTTGGAGCTTGTACCTTCCCATATATATGTATGGAATGGAGTTTGCAACTGAAAAGAAACTATGTGTTCCCAACAAGCTAGGTGAAGGACGGCTTTCACACACAATTATCTCTCAGAACTGAGCAAGTGGAGAGACTTTCGTTCATCTAGCACCAAGGGAACGGGTTGCAGGAGACACTTTTTCTCTGCTTTCTCAGTCTGTTTCCTAGTGCCGGTTTGAAGTTCCTGCAGTTTTCACTGTAAAACGGATTTGGAGCTAGTACCTCACCAGATATATGTATGGAATGGAGTTTGCTACTGAAAAGAAACTTTGTGTTCCCAACAAGCTAGGTGAAGAACGGCTTTCACACACACTTATCTCTCAGAACTGAGCAAGTGGAGAGACGTTCGTTCATCTAGCACCAAGGGAACGGGTTGCAGGAGACACTTTTTCTCTGCTTTCTCAGTCTTTTTCCTAGTGCCGGTTTGAATTTCCTGCAGTTTTCACTGTAAAACCGAGTTGGAGCTAGTACCACCCCATATATATGTATGGAATGGAGTTTGCAACTGAAAAGAAACTTTGTGTTCCCAACAAGCTAGTTGAAGGACGGCTTTCACACACACTTATCTCTCAGAACTGAGCAAGTGGAGAGAAGTTCGTTCATCTAGCACCAAGGGAACGGGTTGCAGGAGACACTATTTCTCTGTTTTCTCAGTCTGTTTCCTACTGCCGGTTTGAAGTTCCTGCAGTTTTCACTGTAAAACCGATTTGGAGCTAGTACCTCCCCATATATATGTATGGAATGGAGTTTGCAACTGAAAAGAAACTTTGTGTTCCCAACAAGCTAGGTGAAAGACGGCTTTCACACACACTTATCTCTGAGAACTAAGCAAGTGCAGAGACGTTCGTTCATCTAGCACCAATGGAACGGATTGCAGGAGACACATTTTCTCTGCTTTCTCAATCTGTTTCCTAGTGCCGGTTTAAGTTCCTGCAATTTTCACTGTAAAACCGATTTGGAGCTTGTACCTCCCCATATATATGTATGGAATGGAGTTTGCAACTGAAAAGAAACTTTGTGTTCCCAACAAACTAGGTGAAGGACGGCTTTCACACACAATAATCTCTCAGAACTGAGCAAGTGGAGAGACGTTCGTTCAACTAGCACCAACGGAACGGGTTGCAGGGGACACTTTTTCTCTGCTTTCTCACTCTGTTTCCTAGTGCCGGTTTGAAGTTCCAGCAGTTTTGACTGTAAAACCGAGTTGGAGCTAGTACCTCCCCATATATATGTATGGAATGGAGTTTGCAACAGAAAAGAAACTTTGTGTTCCCAACAAGCTAGTTGAAGGACGGCTTTCACACACACTTATCTCTCAGAACTGAGCAAGTGGAGAAACGTTCGTTCATCAAGCACCAAGGGAACGGGTTGCAGGAGACACTTTTTCTCTGCTTTCTCAGTCTTTTTCCTAGTGCCGGTTTGAAGTTCCTGCAGTTTTCACTGTAAAACCGATTTGGAGCTTGTTCCACCCCATATATATGTATGGAATGGAGTTTGCAACTGAAAAGAAACTTTGTGTTCCCAACAAGCTAGGTGAAGGACGGCTTTCACACACACTTATCTCTCAGAACTGAGCAAGTGGAGAGAACTTCGTTCATCTAGCACCAAGGGAACGGGTTGCAGGAGACACTATTTCTCTGTATTCTCAGTCTGTTTCCTAGTGCCGGTTTGAAGTTCCTGCAGTTTTTACTGTAAAACCGATTTGGACCTAGTACCTCCCCATATATATGTATGGAATGGAGTTTGCAACTGAAAAGAAACTTTGTGTTCCCAACAATCTAGGTGAAAGACGGCTTTCACACACACTTATCTCTGAGAACTAAGCAAGTGCAGAGACGTTCGTTCATCTAGCACCAATGGAACGGATTGCAGGAGACACATTTTCTCTGCTTTCTCAATCTGTTTCCAGGTGCCGGTTTGAAGTTCCTGCAATTTTCACTGTAAAACCGAGTTGGAGCTTGTACCTCCCCATATATATGTATGGAATGGAGTTTGCAACTGAAAAGAAACTTTGTGTTCCCAACAAACTAGGTGAAGTACGGCTTTCACACACAATTATCTCTCAGAACTGAGCAAGTGGAGAGACTTTCGTTCATCTAGCACCAAGGGAACGGGTTGCAGGAGACACTTTTTCTCTGCTTTCTCAGTCTTTTTCCTAGTGCCGGTTTGAAGTTCCTGCAGTTTTCACTGTAAAACCGAGTTGGAGCTAGTACCAACCCATATATATGTATGGAATGGAGTTTGCAACTGAAAAGAAACTTTTTGTTCCCAACAAGCTAGGTGAAGGACGGCTTTCACACACATTTATCTCTCAGAACTGAGCAAGTGGAGAGAACTTCGTTCATCTAGCAACAAGGGCACGGGTTGCAGGAGACACTATTTCTCTGTTTTCTCAGTCTGTTTCCTAGTGCCGGTTTGATGTTCCTGCAGTTTTCACTGTAAAACCGATTTGGAGCTAGTACCTCCCCATATATATGTATGGAATGGAGTTTGCAACTGAAAAGAAACTTTGTGTTCCCAACAAGCTATGTGAAAGACGGCTTTCACACACACTTATCTCTCAGAACTAAGCAAGTGCAGAGACGTTCATTCATCTAGCACCAATGGAACGGATTGCAGGAGACACATATTCTCTGCTTTCTCAATCTGTTTCCTAGTGCCGGTTTGAAGTTCCTGCAATTTTCACTGTAAAACCGAGTTGGAGCTTGTACCTCCCCATATATATGTATGGAATGGAGTTTGCAACTGAAAAGAAACTTTGTATTCCCAACAAGCTAGGTGAAGGACGGCTTTCACACACAATTATCTCTCAGAACTGAGCAAGTGGAGAGACTTTCGTTCATCTAGCACCAAGGGAACGGGTTGCAGGAGACACTTTTTCTCTGCTTTCTCAGTCTGTTTCCTAGTGCCGGTTTGAAGTTCTTGCATTTTTCACTGTAAAACCGATTTCGAGCTAGTACCTCACCAGATATATGTATTTAATGGAGTTTGCTACTGAAAAGAAACTTTGTGTTCCCAACAAGCTAGGTGAAGGACGGCTTTCACACACAAATATCTCTCAGAACTGAGCAAGTGGAGAGACGTTCGTTCATCTAGCACCAAGGGAACAGGTTGCAGGAGACAATTTTTCTCTGCTTCCTCAGTCTGTTTCCTAGTGCTTGTTTGAAATTCCTGCAGTTTTCACTGTCAAACCGAGTTGGAGCTAGTACCTCCCCATATATATGTATGGAATGGAGTTTGCAACTGAAAAGAAACTTTGTGTTCCCAACAAGATAGGTGAAGGACGGCTTTCACACACAATTATCTCTCAGAACTGAGCAAGTGGAGAGACATTCGTTCATCTAGCACCATGGGAACGGGTTTCAGGAAAAACTTTTTCTCTGCTTTCTCAGTCTGTTTCTTAGTGCCGGTTTGAAGTTCCTGCAGTTTTCACTGTCAAACCGAGTTGGAGCTAGTACCACCCCACATATATGTATGGAATGGAGTTTGCAACTGAAAAGAAACTTTGTGTTCCCAACAAGCTAGTTGAAGGACGGCTTTCACACACATTTAGCTCTGAGAACTGAGCAAGTGGAGAGACGTTCGTTCATCTAGCACCAAGGGAACAGGTTACAGGAGACAATTTTTCTCTGCTTTCTCAGTCTTTTTCCTAGTGCCGCTTTGAAGTTCCTGCAGTTTTCACTGTCAAACCGAGTTGGAGCTTGTTCCTCCCCATATATATGTATGGAATGGAGTTTGCAACTGAAAAGAAACTTTGTGTTCCCAACAAGCTATGTGAAGGACGTCTTTCACACACACTTATCTCTCAGAACTGAGCAAGTGGAGAGAACTTCGTTCATCTAGCACTAAGGGAACGGGTTGCAGGAGACACTATTTCTCTGTTTTCTCAGTCTGTTTCCTAGTGCCGGTTTGAAGTTCCTGCAGTTTTTACAGTAAAACGGATTTGGAGCTAGAACCTCCCCATATATATGTATGGAATGGAGTTTGCAACTGAAAAGAAACTTTGTGTTCCCAACAAGCTAGGTGAAAGACGGCTTTCACACACACTTATCTCTGAGAACTGAGCAAGTGCAGTGACGTTCGTTCATCTAGCACCAATGGAACGGATTTCAGGAGACACATTTTCTCTGCTTTCTCAATCTGTTTCCTAGTGCCGGTTTGAAGTTCCTGCAATTTTCACTGTAAAACAGAGTTGGAGCTTGTACCTCCCCATATATATGTATGGAATGGAGTTTGCAACTGAAAAGAAACTTTGTGTTCCCAACAAACTAGGTGAAGGACGGCTTTCACACACAATTATCTCTCAGAACTGAGCAAGTGGAGAGACTTTCGTTCATCTAGCACAAAGGGAACGGGTTGCAGGAGACACTTTTTCTATGCTTTCTCAGTCTGTTTCCTAGTGCCGGTTTGAAGTTCCTGCCGTTTTCACTGTAAAACCGATTTGGAGCTAGTACCTCACCAGATATATGTATGGAATGGAGTTTGCTACTGAAAAGAAACTTTGTGTTCCCAACAAGCTATGTGAAGGACGGCTTTCACACACACTTATCTCTCAGAACTGAGCAAGTGGAGAGACATTCGTTCATCTAGCACCAAGGGAACGGGTTGCAGGAGACACTTTTTCTCTGCTTTCTCAGTCTTTATCCTATTGCCGGTTTGAAGTTCCTGCAGTTTTCACTGTAAAACCGAATTTGAGCTTGTACCTCCCAATATATATGTATGGAATGGAGTTTGCAACTGAAAAGAAACTTTGTGTTCCCAACAAGCTAGGTAAAGGACGGCTTTCACACACACTTATCACTCAGAACTGAGCAAGTGGAGAGACGTTCGTTCATCTAGCACCAAGGGAACGGGTTGCAGGAGACACTATTTCTCTGTTTTCTCAGTCTGTTTCCTAGTGCCAGTCTGAGGTTCCTGCAGTTTTCACTGTCAAACCGAGTTGGAGCTAGTACCTCCCTATATATATGTATGGAATGGAGTTTGCAACTTAAAAGAAACTTTGTGTTCCCAACAAGCTAGGTGAAGGACGGCTTTCACACACACTTATCACTGAGAACTGAGCAAGTGCAGAGACGTTCGTTCATCTAGCACCAATGGAACGGATTGCAGGAGACACATTTTCTCTGCTTTCTCAATCTGTTTCCTAGTGCCGGTTTGAAGTTCCTGCAATTTTCACTGTCAAACCGAGTTGGAGCTTGTACCTCCCCATATATATGTATGGAATGGAGTTTGCAACTGAAAAGAAACTTTGTGTTCCCAACAAGCTAGGTGAAGAACGGCTTTCACACACACTTACCTCTCAGAACTGAGCAAGTGGAGAGACGTTCGTTCATCTAGCACCAAGGGAACGGGATGCAGGAGACACTATTTCTCTGCTGTCTCAGTCTTTTTCCTAGTGCCGGTTTGAAGTTCCTGCAGTTTTCACTGTAAAACCGAGTTGGAGCTTGTTCCTCCCCATATATATGTATGGAATGGAGTTTGCAACTGAAAAGAAACTTTTTGTTCCTAACAAGCTAGGTGAAGTGCGGCTTTCACACACACTTATCTCTCAGAACTGAGCAAGTGGAGAGACTTTCGTTCATCTAGCACCAAGGGAACGGGTTGCAGGAGACACTTTTTCTCTGCTTTCTCAGTCTGTTTCCTAGTGCCGGTTTGAAGTTCTTGCATTTTTCACTGTAAAACCGATTTGGAGCTAGTACCTCACCAGATATATGTATTTAATGGAGTTTGCTACTGAAAAGAAACTTTGTGTTCCCAACAAGCTAGGTGAAGGACGGCTTTCACACACAATTATCTCTCAGAACTGAGCAAGTGGAGAGACGTTCGTTCATCTAGCACCAAGGGAACAGGTTGCAGGAGACAATTTTTCTCTGCTTCCTCTGTCTGTTTCCTAGTGCTTGTTTGAAATTCCTGCAGTTTTCACTGTCAAACCGAGTTGGAGCTAGTACCTCCCCATATATATGTATGGAATGGAGTTTGCAACTGAAAAGAAACTTTGTGTTCCCAACAAGATAGGTGAAGGACGGCTTTCACACACAATTATCTCTCAGAACTGAGCAAGTGGAGAGACATTCGTTCATCTAGCACCATGGGAACGGGTTTCAGGAAAAACTTTTTCTCTGCTTTCTCAGTCTGTTTCTTAGTGCCGGTTTGAAGTTCCTGCAGTTTTCACTGTCAAACCGAGTTGGAGCTAGTACCACCCCATATATATGTATGGAATGGAGTTTGCAACTGAAAAGAAACTTTGTGTTCCCAACAAGCTAGTTGAAGGACGGCTTTCACACACATTTAGCTCTGAGAACTGAGCAAGTGGAGAGACGTTCGTTCATCTAGCACCAAGGGAACAGGTTACAGGAGACAATTTTTCTCTGCTTTCTCAGTCTTTTTCCTAGTGCCGCTTTGAAGTTCCTGCAGTTTTCACTGTCAAACCGAGTTGGAGCTTGTTCCTCCCCATATATATGTATGGAATGGAGTTTGCAACTGAAAAGAAACTTTGTGTTCCCAACAAGCTAGGTGAAGGACGTCTTTCACACACACTTATCTCTCAGAACTGAGCAAGTGGAGAGAACTTCGTTCATCTAGCACTAAGGGAACGGGTTGCAGGAGACACTATTTCTCTGTTTTCTCAGTCTGTTTCCTAGTGCCGGTTTGAAGTTCCTGCAGTTTTTACTGTAAAACGGATTTGGAGCTAGAACCTCCCCATATATATGTATGGAATGGAGTTTGCAACTGAAAAGAAACTTTGTGTTCCCAACAAGCTAGGTGAAAGACGGCTTTCACACACACTTATCTCTGAGAACTGAGCAAGTGCAGTGACGTTCGTTCATCTAGCACCAATGGAACGGATTTCAGGAGACACATTTTCTCTGCTTTCTCAATCTGTTTCCTAGTGCCGGTTTGAAGTTCCTGCAATTTTCACTGTAAAACAGAGTTGGAGCTTGTACCTCCCCATATATATGTATGGAATGGAGTTTGCAACTGAAAAGAAACTTTGTGTTCCCAACAAACTAGGTGAAGGACGGCTTTCACACACAATTATCTCTCAGAACTGAGCAAGTGGAGAGACTTTCGTTCATCTAGCACAAAGGGAACGGGTTGCAGGAGACACTTTTTCTATGCTTTCTCAGTCTGTTTCCTAGTGCCGGTTTGAAGTTCCTGCCGTTTTCACTGTAAAAACGATTTGGAGCTAGTACCTCACCAGATATATGTATGGAATGGAGTTTGCTACTGAAAAGAAACTTTGTGTTCCCAACAAGCTATGTGAAGGACGGCTTTCACACACACTTATCTCTCAGAACTGAGCAAGTGGAGAGACATTCGTTCATCTAGCACCAAGGGAACGGGTTGCAGGAGACACTTTTTCTCTGCTTTCTCAGTCTTTATCCTAGTGCCGGTTTGAAGTTCCTGCAGTTTTCACTGTAAAACCGAATTTGAGCTTGTACCTCCCAATATATATGTATGGAATGGAGTTTGCAACTGAAAAGAAACTTTGTGTTCCCAACAAGCTAGGTAAAGGACGGCTTTCACACACACTTATCACTCAGAACTGAGCAAGTGGAGAGACGTTCGTTCATCTAGCACCAAGGGAACGGGTTGCAGGAGACACTATTTCTCTGTTTTCTCAGTCTGTTTCCTAGTGCCAGTCTGAGGTTCCTGCAGTTTTCACTGTCAAACCGAGTTGGAGCTAGTACCTCCCCATATATATGTATGGAATGGAGTTTGCAACTTAAAAGAAACTTTGTGTTCCCAACAAGCTAGGTGAAGGACGGCTTTCACACACACTTATCACTGAGAACTGAGCAAGTGCAGAGACGTTCGTTCATCTAGCACCAATGGAACGGATTGCAGGAGACACATTTTCTCTGCTTTCTCAATCTGTTTCCTAGTGCCGGTTTGAAGTTCCTGCAATTTTCACTGTCAAACCGAGTTGGAGCTTGTACCTCCCCATATATATGTATGGAATGGAGTTTGCAACTGAAAAGAAACTTTGTGTTCCCAACAAGCTAGGTGAAGAACGGCTTTCACACACACTTACCTCTCAGAACTGAGCAAGTGGAGAGACGTTCGTTCATCTAGCACCAAGGGAACGGGATGCAGGAGACACTATTTCTCTGCTGTCTCAGTCTTTTTCCTAGTGCCGGTTTGAAGTTCCTGCAGTTTTCACTGTAAAACCGAGTTGGAGCTTGTTCCTCCCCATATATATGTATGGAATGGAGTTTGCAACTGAAAAGAAACTTTTTGTTCCTAACAAGCTAGGTGAAGTGCGGCTTTCACACACACTTATCTCTCAGAACTGAGCAAGTGGAGAGACGTTCGTTCATCTAGCACCAAGGGAACGGGTTGCAGGAGACACTATTTCTCTGTTTCTCAGTCTGTTTCCTAGTGCCAGTCTGAAGTTCCTGCAGTTTTCACTGTCAAACCGAGTTGGAGCTAGTACCTCCCCATATATATGTATGGAATGGAGTTTGCAACTTAAAAGAAACTTTGTGTTCCCAACAAGCTAGGTGAAGGACGGCTTTCACACACTCTTATCACTGAGAACTGAGCAAGTGCAGAGACGTTCGTTCACCTAGCACCAATGGAACGGATTGCAGGAGACACATTTTCTCTGCTTTCTCAATCTGTTTCCTAGTGCCGGTTTGAAGTTCCTGCAGTTTTCACTGTCAAACCGAGTTGGAGCTTGTACCTCCCCATATATATGTATGGAATGGAGTTGGCAACTGAAAAGAAACTTTGTGTTCCCAACAAGCTAGGTGAAGGACGGCTTTCACACACACTTATCTCTCAGAACTGAGCAAGTGGAGAGACGTTCCTTCATCTAGCACCAAGGGAACGGGTTGCAGGAGACACTTTTTCTCTGCTTTCTCAGTCTTTTTCCTAGTGCCGGTTTGAAGTTCCTGCAGTTTTCACTGTAAAACCGAGTTGGAGCTTGTACCTCCCCATATATATGTATGGAATGGAGTTTGCAACTGAAAAGAAACTTTGTGTTCCCAACAAGCTAGGTGAAGGATGGCTTTCACACACACTTATCTCTGAGAACTGAGCAAGTGCAGAGACGATCTTTCATCTAGCACCAATGGAACGGATTGCAGGAGACACATTTTCTCTGATTTCTCAATCTGTTTCCTAGTGCCGGTTTGAAGTTCCTGCAGTTTTCACTGTCAAACCGAGTTGGAGCATGTACCTCCCAATATATATGTATGGAATGGAGTTTGCAACTGAAAAGAAACTTTGTGTTCCCAACAAGCTAGGTGAAGGACGGCTTTCACACACAATTATCTCTCAGAACTGAGCAAGTTTAGAGACTTTCGTTCATCTAGCACCAAGGGAACGGGTTGCAGGAGACACTTTTTCTCTGCTTTCTCAGTCTGTTTCCTAGTGCCAGTTTGAAGTTCCTGCAGTTTTCACTGTAAAACCGATTTGGAGCTAGTACCTCACCAGATATATGTATGGAATGGAGTTTACTACTGAAAAGAAACTTTGTGTTCCCAACAAGCTAGGTGAAGGACGGCTTTCACACACACATATCTCTCAGAACTGAGCAAGTGGAGAGACGTTCGTTCATCTAGCACCAAGGGAACGGGTTGCAGGAGACACTATTTCTCTGTTTTCTCAGTCTGTTTCCTAGTGCCGGTTTGAAGTTCCTGCAGTTTTCACTGTAAAACCGAGTTGGAGCTTGTACCTCCCCATATATATGTATGGAATGGAGTTTGCAACTGAAAAGAAACTTTGTGTTCCCAGCAAGCTAGGTGAAGGACGGCTTTCACACACACTTATCTCTGAGAACTGAGCAAGTGCAGAGACGTTCGTTAATCTAGCACCAATGGAACGGATTGCAGGAGACACATTTTCTCTGATTTCTCAATCTGTTTCCTAGTGCCGGTTTGAAGTTCCTGCAGTTTTCACTGTCAAACCGAGTTGGAGCTTGTACCTCCCCATATATATGTATGGAATGGAGTTTGCAACTGAAAAGAAACTTTGTGTTCCCAACAAGCTAGGTGAAGGACGGCTTTCACACACAATTATCTCTCAGAACTGAGCAAGTGGAGAGACTTTCGTTCATCTAGCAACAAGGGAACGGGTTGCAGGAGACACTTTTTCTCTGCTTTCTCAGTCTGTTTCCTAGTGCCGGTTTGAAGTTCCTGCAGTTTTCACTGTCAAACCGAGTTGGAGCTAGTACCACCCCATATATATGTACGGAATGGAGTTTGCAACTGAAAAGAAACTTTGTGTTCCCAACAAGCTAGTTGAAGTACGGCTTTCACACACACTTAGCTCTGAGAACTGAGCAAGTGGAGAGACGTTCGTTCATCTAGCTCCAAGGGAACAGGTTACAGGAGACAATTTTTCTCTGCATTCTCAGTCTGTTTCCTAGTGCCGATTTGAAGTTCCTGCAGTTTTCACTGTCAAACCGAGTTGGAGCTTGTACCTCCCCATATATATGTATGGACTGGAGTTTGCAATTGAAAAGAAACTTTGTGTTCCCAACAGGCTAGGTGAAGGTCGGCTTTCACACACACTTATATCTCAGAACTGAGGAAGTGGAGAGACGTTCGTTCATCTAGCACCAAGGGAACGGGTTGCAGGAGACACTTTTTCTCTGCTTTCTCAGTCTGTTTCCTAGTGCCGGTTTGAAGTTCCTGCCGTTTTCACTGTCAAACCGAGTTGGAGCTTGTACCTTCCCATATATATGTATGGAATGGAGTTTGCAACTGAAAAGAAACTTTGTGTTCCCAACAAGCTAGATGAAGGACGGCTTTCACACACACTTATCTCTCAGAACTGAGCAAGTGGAGAGACGTTCGTTCATCTAGCACCATGGGAACGGGTTGCAGGAGACACTTATTCTCTGCTTTCTCAGTCTTTTTCCTAGTGCCGGTTTGAAGTTCCTGCAGTTTTCACTGTAAAACAGAGTTGGAGGTAGTACCTCCCCATATATATGTATGGAATGGAGTTTGCAACTGAAAAGAAACTTTGTGTTCCCAACAAGCTAGGTGAAGGACGGCTTTCACACACAGTTTTCTCTCAGAACTGAGCAAGTGGAGAGACGTTCGTTCATCTAGCACCAAGGGAACGGGTTGCAGGAGACACTTTTTCTCTGCTTTCTCAGTCTTTATCCTAGTGCCGGTTTGAAGTTCCTGCAGTTTTCACTGTAAAACCGAGTTGGAGCTTGTACCTCCCAATATATATGTATGGAATGGAGTTTGCAACTGAAAAGAAACTTTGTGTTCCCAACAAGCTAGGTGAATGACGGCTTTCACACACACTTATCTCTGAGAACTGAGCAAGTGCAGAGAAGTTCGTTCATCTAGCACCAATGGAATGGATTGCAGGAGACACATTTTCTCTGATTTCTCAAACTGTTTCCTAGTGCCGGTTTGAAGTTCCTGCAGTTTTCAATGTCAAACCGAGTTGGAGGTAGTACCACCCCATATATATGTACGGAATGGAGTTTGCAACTGAAAAGAAACTTTGTGTTCCCAACAAGCTAGTTGAAGGACGACTTTCACACACACTTAGCTCTGAGAACTGAGCAAGTGGAGAGACGTTCGTTCATCTAGCACCAAGGGAACAGGTTACAGGAGACAATTTTTCTCTGCATTCTCAGTCTGTTTCCTAGTGCCGGTTTGAAGTTCCTGCAGTTTTCACTGTCAAACCGAGTTGGAGCTTGTACCTCCCCATATATATGTATGGAATGGAGTTTGCAACTGAAAAGAAACTTTGTGTTCCCAGCAAGCTAGGTGAAGGACGGCTTTCACACACACTTATCTCTGAGAACTGAGCAAGTGCAGAGAAGTTCGTTCATCTAGCACCAATGGAATGGATTGCAGGAGACACATTTTCTCTGATTTCTCAAACTGTTTCCTAGGGCCGGTTTGAAGTTCCTGCAGTTTTCAATGTCAAACCGAGTTGGAGGTAGTACCACCCCATATATATGTACGGAATGGTGTTTGCAACTGAAAAGAAACTTTGTGTTCCCAACAAGCTAGTTGAAGGACGGCTTTCACACACACTTAGCTCTGAGAACTGAGCAAGTGGAGAGACGTTCGTTCATCTAGCACCAAGGGAACAGGTTACAGGAGACAAATTTTCTCTGCATTCTCAGTCTGTTTCCTAGTGCCGGTTTGAAGTTCCTGCAGTTTTCACTGTCAAACCGAGTTGGAGCTTGTTCCTCCCCATATATATGTATGGAATGGAGTTTGCAACTGAAAAGAAACTTTGTGTTCCCAACAGGCTAGGTGAAGGACGGCTTTCACACACACTTATCTCTCAGAACTGAGGAAGTGGAGAGACGTTCGTTCATCTAGCACCAAGGGAACGGTTTGCAGGAGACACTTTTTCTCTGCTTTCTCAGTCTGTTTCCTAGTGCCGGTTTGAAGTTCCTGCCGTTTTCACTGTCAAACCGAGTTGGAGATTGTACCTCCCCATATATATGTATGGAATGGAGTTTGCAACTGAAAAGAAACTTTGTGTTCCCAACAAGCTAGGTGAAGGACGGCTTTCACACACACTTATCTCTCAGAACTGAGCAAGTGGAGAGACGTTCGTTCATCTAGCACCATGGGAACGGGTTGCAGGAGACACTTTTTCTCTGCTTTCTCAGTCTTTTTCCTAGTGCCGGTTTGAAGTTCCTGCAGTTTTCACTGTAAAACAGAGTTGGAGGTAGTACCTCCCCATATATATGTATGGAATGGAGTTTGCAACTGAAAAGAAACTTTGTGTCCCCAACAAGCTAGGTGAAGGACGGCTTTCACACACAGTTATCTCTCTGAACTGAGCAAGTGGAGAGACGTTCGTTCATCTAGCACCAAGGGAACGGGTTGCAGGAGACACTTTTTCTCTGCTTTCTCAGTCTTTATCCTAGTGCCGGTTTGAAGTTCCTGCAGTTTTCACTGTAAAACCGAGTTGGAGCTTGTACCTCCCAATATATATGTATGGAATGGAGTTTGCAACTGAAAAGAAACTTTGTGTTCCCAACAAGCTAGGTGAAGGACGGCTTTCACACACACTTATCACCCAGAACCTAGCAAGTGGAGAGACGTTCGTTCATCTAGCACCAACGGAACGGGTTGCAGGAGACACTATTTCTCTGTTTTCTCAGTCTGTTTCCTAGTGTCAGTCTGAAGTTCCTGCAGTTTTCACTGTCAAACCGAGTTGGAGCTTGTACCTCCCCATATATATGTATGGAATGGAGTTTGCAACTTAAAAGAAACTTTGTGTTCCCAACAAGCTAGGTGAAGGACGGCTTTCAAACACAATTATCACTGAGAACTGAGAAAGTGCAGAGACGTTCGTTCATCTAGCACCAATGGAACGGATTGCAGGAGGCACATTTTCCCTGCTTTCTAAATCTGTTTCCTAGTGCCGGTTTGAAGTTCCTGCAATTTTCACTGTAAAACCGAGTTGGAGCTTGTACCTCCCCATATATATGTATGGAATGGAGTTTGCAACTGAAAAGAAACTTTGTGTTCCCAACAAGCTAGGTGAAGGACGGCTTTCACACACACTTATCTCTCAGAACTGAGCAAGTGGAGAGACGTTCGTTCATTTAGCACCAAGGGAACGGGTTGCAGGAGACACTATTTCTCTGCTTTCTCAGTCTTTTTCCTAGTGCCGGTTTGAAGTTCCTGCAGTTTTCACTGTAAAACCGAGTTGGAGCTTGTTCCTCCCCATATATATGTATGGAATGGAGTTTGCAACTGAAAAGAAACTTTGTGTTCCCAACAAGCTAGGTGAAGGACGGCTTTCACACACTTATCTCTCAGAATTGAGCAAGTGGAGAGAACTTCGTTCATCTAGCACCAAGGGATCGGTTTGCAGGAGACACTATTTCTCAGTTTTCTCAGTCTGTTTCCTAGTGCCGGTTTGAAGTTCCTGCAGTTTTCACTGTAAAACCGATTTGGAGCTAGTACCTCCCCATATATATGTATGGAATGGAGTTTGCAACTGAAAAGAAACTTTGTGTTCCCAACAAGCTATGTGAAAGACGGCTTTCACAAACACTTATCTCTGAGAACTGAGCAAGTGCAGAGACGTTCGTTCATCTAGCACCAAGGGAACGGGTTGCAGGAGACACTATTTCTCTGTTTCTCAGTCTGTTTCCTAGTGCCAGTCTGAAGTTCCTGCAGTTTTCACTGTCAAACCGAGTTGGAGCTTGTACATCCCCATATATATGTATGGAATGGAATTTGCAACTTAAAAGAAACTTTGTGTTCCCAACAAGCTAGTTTAAGGACGGCTTTCACACACACTTATCACTGAGAACTGAGCAAGTGCAGAGACGTTCGTTCATCTAGCACCAATGGAACGGATTGCAGGAGACACTATTTCTCTCTTTTCTCAGTCTGTTTCCTAGTGCCGGTTTGACGTTGATGCAGTTTTCACTGTCAAACCGAGTTGGAGCTTGTACCTCCCCATATATATGTATGGAATGGAGTTTGCAACTGAAAACAAACTTTGTGTTCCCAACAAGCTAGGTGAAGGATGGCTTTCACACACACTTATCTCTGAGAACTGAGCAAGTGCAGAGACGATCTTTCATCTAGCACCAATGGAACGGATTGCAGGAGACACATTTTCTCTGATTTCTCAATCTGTTTCCTAGTGCCGGTTTGAAGTTCCTGCACTTTTCACTGTCAAACCGAGTTGGAGCTTGTACCTCCCCATATATATGTATGGAATGGAGTTTGCAACTGAAAAGAAACTTTGTGTTCCCAACAAGCTAGTTTAAGGACGGCTTTCACACACAATTATCTCTCAGAACTGAGCAAATTTAGAGACTTTCGTTCATCTAGCACCAAGGGAACGGGTTGCAGGAGACACTTTTTCTCTGCTTTCTCAGTCTGTTTCCTAGTGCCGGTTTGAAGTTCCTGCAGTTTTCACTGTAAAACCGATTTGGAGCTAGTACCTCACCAGATATATGTATGGAATGGAGTTTGCAACTGAAAAGAAACTTTGTGTTCCCAACAAGCTAGGTGAAGGACGGCTTTCACACACAATTATCTCTCAGAACTGAGCAAGTGGAGAGACTTTCGTTCATCTAGCACCAAGGGAACGGTTTGCAGGAGCCACTTTTTCTCTGCTTTCTCAGTCTGTTTCCTAGTGCCGGTTTGATGTTCCTGCAGTTTTCACTGTAAAACCGATTTGGAGCTAGTACCTCACCAGATATATGTATGGAATGGAGTTTGCTACTGAAAAGAAACTTTGTGTTCCCAACAAGCCAAGTGAAGGACGGCTTTCACACACACTTATCTCTCAGAACTGAGCATGTGGAGAGACGTTCGTTCACCTAGCACCAATGGAATGGATTGCAGGAGACACTATTTCTCTGTTTTCTCAGTCTGTTTCCTAGTGCCGGTTTGAAGTTCCTGCAGTTTTCACTGTCAAACCGAGTTGGAGCTAGTACCTCCCCATATATATGTATGGAATGGAGTTTGCAACTGAAAAGAAACTTTGTGTTCCCAACAAGCTAGGTGAAGGACGGCTTTCACACACACTTATCTCTCAGAACTGAGCAAGTGGAGAGACGTTCGTTCATCTAGCACCAAGGGAGCGGGTTGCAGGAGACACTATTTCTCTGTTTTCTCAGTCTGTTTCCTAGTGCCGGTTTGAAGTTCCTGCAGTTTTCACTGTAAAACCGATTTGGAACTAGTACCTCCCCATATATATGTATGGAATGGAGTTTGCAAGTGAAAAGAAACTTTGTGTTCCCAACAAGATATTTGAAGGACGGCTTTCACACACACTTATCTCTGAGAACTGAGCAAGTGCAGAGACGTTCGTTCATCTAGCACCAATGGAACGGATTGCAGGAGACACTTTTTCTCTGCTTTCTCAGTCTGTTTCCTAGTGCCGGTTTGAAGTTCCTGCAGTTTTCACTGTAAAACCGAGTTGTAGCTAGTACCTCCCCATATATATGTATGGAATGGAGTTTGCAACTGAAAAGAAACTTTTTGTTCCCAACAAGATAGGTGAAGGACGGCTTTCACACACACTTATCTCTCAGAACTGAGCAAGTGGAGAGACATTCGTTCATTTAGCACCATGGGAACGGGTTTCAGGAAAAACTTTTTCTCTGCTTTCTCAGTCTGTTTCTTAGTGCCGGTTTGAAGTTCCTGCAGTTTTCACTGTCAAACCGAGTTGGAGCTAGTACCACCCCATATATATGTATGGAATGGAGTTTGCAACTGAAAAGAAACTTTGTGTTCCCAACAATCTAGGTGAATTACGGCTTTCACGCACACTTAACTCTGAGAACTGAGCAAGTGGAGAGACGTTCGTTCATCTAGCACCGAGGGAACAGGTTACAGGAGACAATTTTTCTCTGCATTCTCAGTCTTTTTCCTAGTGCCGGTTTGAAGTTCCTGCAGTTTTCACTGTAAAACCGAGTTGGAGCTTGTTCCTCCCCATATATATGTATGGAATGGAGTTTGCAACTGAAAAGAAACTTTGTGTTCCCAACAAGCTAGGTGAAGGACGGCTTTCACACACACTTTTCTCTCAGAACTGAGCAAGTGGAGAGACGTTCGTTCATCTAGCACCAAGGGAACGGGTTGCAGGAGACACTTTTTCTCTGCTTTCTCAGTCTTTTTCCTAGTGCCGTTTTGAAGTTCCTGCAGTTTTCACTGTAAAACCGAGTATCAGCTAGTACCACCCCATATATATGTATGGAATGGAGTTTGCAACTGAAAAGAAACTTTGTGTTCCCAACAAGCTAGGTGAAGGACGGCTTTCACACACACTTATCTCTCAGAACTGAGCAAGTGGAGAGAACTTCGTTCATCTAGCACCAAGGGAACGGGTTGCAGGAGAAACATTTTCTCTGCTTTCTCAATCTGTTTCCTAGTGCCGGTTTGAAGTTCCTGCAATTTTCACTGTCAAACCGAGTTGGAGCTTGTACCTCCCCATATATATGTATGGAATGAAGTTTGCAACTGAAAAGAAAGTTTGTGTACCCAACAAACTAGGTGAAGTACGGCTTTCACACACAATTATCTCTCAGAACTGAGCAAGTGGAGAGACTTTCGTTCATCTAGCACCAAGGGAACGGGTTGCAGGAGGCACTTTTCTCTGCTTTCTCAGTCTGTTTCCAAGTGCCGGTTTGAAGTTCGGGCCGTTTTCACTGTAAAACCGATTTGGAGCTAGTAACTCACCAGATATATGTATGGATTGGAGTTTGCTACTGAAAAGAAACTTTGTGTTCCCAAAAAGCTAGGTGAAGGACGGCTTTCACACACAGTTATCTCTCAGAACTGAGCAAGTGGAGAGACGTTCGTTCATCTAGCACCAAGGGAACGGGTTGCAGGAGACACTTTTTCTCTGCTTTCTCAGTCTTTTTCCTAGTGCCGGTTTGAAGTTCCTGCAGTTTTCACTGTCAAACCGAGTTGGAGCTTGTACCTCCCAATATTTATGTATGGAATGGAGTTTGCAAGTGAAAAGAAACTTTGTGTTCCCAACAAGATATTTGAAGGACGGCTTTCACACACACTTATCTCTGAGAACTGAGCAAGTGCAGAGACGTTCGTTCATCTAGCACCAATGGAACGGATTGCAGGAGACACTTTTTCTCTGCTTTCTCAGTCTGTTTCCTAGTGCCGGTTTGAAGTTCCTGCAATTTTCACTGTAAAACCGAGTTGGAGCTAGTACCTCCCCATATATATGTATGGAATGGAGTTTGCAACTGAAAAGAAACTTTTTGTTCCCAACAAGATAGGTGAAGGACGGCTTTCACACACACTTATCTCTCAGAACTGAGCAAGTGGAGAGACATTCGTTCATTTAGCACCATGGGAACGGGTTTCAGGAAAAACTTTTTCTCTGCTTTCTCAGTCTGTTTCTTAGTGCCGGTTTGAAGTTCCAGCAGTTTTCACTGTCAAACCGAGTTGGAGCTAGTACCACCCCATATATATGTATGGAATGGAGTTTGCAACTGAAAAGAAACTTTGTGTTCCCAACAATCTAGGTGAATTACGGCTTTCACGCACACTTAACTCTGAGAACTGAGCAAGTGGAGAGACGTTCGTTCATCTAGCACCGTGGGAACAGGTTACAGGAGACAATTTTTCTCTGCATTCTCAGTCTTTTTCCTAGTGCCGGTTTGAAGTTCCTGCAGTTTTCACTGTAAAACCGAGTTGGAGCTTGTTCCTCCCCATATATATGTATGGAATGGAGTTTGCTACTGAAAAGAAACTTTGTGTTCCCAACAAGCTAGGTGAAGGACGGCTTTCACACACACTTTTCTCTCAGAACTGAGCAAGTGGAGAGACGTTCGTTCATCTAGCACCAAGGGAACGGGTTGCAGGAGACACTTTTTCTCTGCTTTCTCAGTCTTTTTCCTAGTGCCGTTTTGAAGTTCCTGCAGTTTTCACTGTAAAACCGAGTATCAGCTAGTACCACCCCATATATATGTATGGAATGGAGTTTGCAACTGAAAAGAAACTTTGTGTTCCCAACAAGCTAGGTGAAGGACGGCTTTCACACACACTTATCTCTCAGAACTGAGCAAGTGGAGAGAACTTCGTTCATCTAGCACCAAGGGAACGGGTTGCAGGAGAAACATTTTCTCTGCTTTCTCAATCTGTTTCCTAGTGCCGGTTTGAAGTTCCTGCAATTTTCACTGTCAAACCGAGTTGGAGCTTGTACCTCCCCATATATATGTATGGAATGAAGTTTGCAACTGAAAAGAAAGTTTGTGTACCCAACAAACTAGGTGAAGTACGGCTTTCACACACAATTATCTCTCAGAACTGAGCAAGTGGAGAGACTTTCGTTCATCTAGCACCAAGGGAACGGGTTGCAGGAGGCACTTTTCTCTGCTTTCTCAGTCTGTTTCCAAGTGCCGGTTTGAAGTTCGGGCCGTTTTCACTGTAAAACCGATTTGGAGCTAGTAACTCACCAGATATATGTATGGATTGGAGTTTGCTACTGAAAAGAAACTTTGTGTTCCCAAAAAGCTAGGTGAAGGACGGCTTTCACACACAGTTATCTCTCAGAACTGAGCAAGTGGAGAGACGTTCGTTCATCTAGCACCAAGGGAACGGGTTGCAGGAGACACTTTTTCTCTGCTTTCTCAGTCTTTTTCCTAGTGCCGGTTTGAAGTTCCTGCAGTTTTCACTGTCAAACCGAGTTGGAGCTTGTACCTCCCAATATTTATGTATGGAATGGAGTTTGCAACTGAAAAGAAACTTTGTGTTCCCAACAAGCTAGGTGAAGGACGGCTTTCACAGACACTTATCACACAGAACTGAGCAAAGGAGAGACGTTCGTTCATCTAGCACCAAGGGAACGGTTTGCAGGAGACACTATTTCTCTGTTTTCTCAGTCTGTTTCCTAGTGCCAGTCGGAAGTTCCTGCAGTTTTCACTGTCAAACCGAGTTGGAGCTAGTACCTCCCCATATATATGTATGGAATGGAGTTTGCAACTTAAAAGAAACTTTGTGTTCCCAACAAGCTAGTTTAAGGACGGCTTTCACACACACTTATCACTGAGAACTGAGCAAGTGCAGAGACGTTCGTTCATCTAGCACCAATGGAACGGATTTCAGGAGACACATTTTCTCTGCTTTCTCAATCTGTTTCCTAGTGCCGGTTTGAAGTTCCTGCAATTTTCACTGTAAAACCGAGTTGGAGCTTCTACCTCCCCATATATATGTATAGAATGGAGTTTGCAACTGAAAAGAAACTTTGTGTTCCCAACAAGCTAGGTGAAGGACGGCTTTCACACACACTTATCTCTCAGAACTGAGCAAGTGGAGAGACGTTCGTTCATCTAGCACCAAGGGAACGGGTTGCAGGAGACACTTTTTCTCTGCTTTCTCAGTCTTTTTCCTAGTGCCGGTTTGAAGTTCCTGCAGTTTTCACTGTAAAACCGAGTTGGAGCTTGTACCTCCCCATATATATGTATGGAATGGAGTTTGCAACTGAAAAGAAACTTTGTGTTCCCAACAAGCTAGGTGAAGGACGGCTTTCACACACACTTATCTCTCAGAACTTAGCAAGTGGAGAGACGTTCGTTCATCTAGCACCAAGGGAATGGGTTGCAGGAGACACTATTTCTCTGTTTTCTCACTCTGTTTCCTAGTGCCGGTTTGACGTTGATGCAGTTTTCACTGTCAAACCGAGTTGGAGCTTGTACCTCCCCATATATATGTATGGAATGGAGTTTGCAACTGAAAAGAAACTTTGTGTTCCCAACAAGCTAGGTGAAGAATGGCTTTCACACACACTTATCTCTGAGAACTGAGCAAGTGCAGAGACGTTCTTTCATCTAGCACCAATGGAACGGATTGCAGGAGACACATTTTCTCTGATTTCTCAAACTGTTTCCTAGTGCCGGTTTGAAGTTCCTGCAGTTTTCACTGTCAAACCGAGTTGGAGCTTGTACCTCCCCATATATATGTATGGAATGGAGTTTGCAACTGAAAAGAAACTTTGTGTTCCCAACAAGCTAGTTGAAGGACGGCTTTCACACACAATTATCTCTCAGAACTGAGCAAGTGGAGAGACTTTCGTTCATCTAGCACAAAGGGAACGGGTTGCAGGAGTCACTTTTTCTCTGCTTTCTCAGTCTGTTTCCTAGTGCCGGTTTGAAGTTCCTGCAGTTTTCACTGTAAAACCGATTTGGAGCTAGTACCTCACCAGATATATATATGGAATGGAGTTTGCTACTGAAAAGAAACTTTGTGTTCCCAACAAGCTAGGTGAAGGACGGCTTTCACTCACACTTAGCTCTGAGAACTGAGCAAGTGGAGAGACGTTCGTTCATCTAGCACCAAGGGAACAGGTTACAGGAGACAATTTTTCTCTGCATTCTCAGTCTGTTTCCTAGTGCCGGTTTGAAGTTCCTGCAGTTTTCACTGTCAAACCGAGTTGGAGCTTGTACCTCCCCATATATATGTATGGAATGGAGTTTGCAACTGAAAAGAAACTTTGTGTTCCCAACAGGCTAGGTGAAGGACGGCTTTCACACACACTTATCTCTCAGAACTGAGGAATTGGAGAGACGTTCGTTCATCTAGCACCAAGGGAACGGGTTGCAGGAGACACTTTTTCTCTGCTTTCTCAGTCTGTTTCCTAGTGCCGGTTTGAAGTTCCTGCCGTTTTCACTGTCAAACCGAGTTGGAGCTTGTACCTCCCCATATATATGTATGGAATGGAGTTTGCAACTGAAAAGAAACATTGTGTTCCCAACAAGCTAGGTGAAGGACGGCTTTCACACACAATTATCTCTCAGAACTGAGCAAGTGGAGAGACTTTCGTTCATCTAGCACCAAGGGAACGGGTTGCAGGAGACACTTTTTCTCTGCTTTCTCAGTCTGTTTCCTAGTGCCGGTTTGAAGTTCCTGCAGTTTTCACTGTAAAACCGATTTGGAGCTATTACCTCACCAGATATATGTATGGAATGGAGTTTGCTACTGAAAAGAAACTTTGTGTTCCCAACAAGCTAGGTGAAGGACGGCTTTCACACACACTTATCTCTCAGAACTGAGCAAGTGGAGAGACGTTCGTTCATCTAGCACCAAGGGAACAGGTTGCAGGAGACAATTTTTCTCTGCTTCGTCAGTCTGTTTCCTAGTGCTTGTTTGAAATTTCTGCAGTTTTCACTGTCAAACCGAGTTCGAGCTAGTACCTCCCCATATATATGTATGGAATGGAGTTTGCAACTGAAAAGAAACTTTTTGTTCCCAACAAGATAGGTGAAGGACGGCTTCACACACAATTATCTCTCAGAACTGAGCAAGTGGAGAGACATTCGTTCATCTAGCACCATGGGAACGGGTTTCAGGAAAAACTTTTTCTCTGCTTTCTCAGTCTGTTTCTTAGTGCCGGTTTGAGGTTCCTGCAGTTTTCACTGTCAAACCGAGTTGGAGCTAGTACCACCCCATATATATGTATGGAATGGAGTTAGCAACTGAAAAGAAACTTTGTGTTCCCAACAAGCTTGTTGAAGGACGGCTTTCACACACACTTAGCTCTGAGAACTGAGCAAGTGGAGAGACGTTCGTTCATCTAGCACCAAGGGAACAGGTTACAGGAGACAATTTTTCTCTGCATTCTCAGTCTGTTTCCTAGTGCCGGTTTGAAGTTCCTGCAGTTTTCACTGTCAAACCGAGTTGGAGCTTGTACCTCCCCATATATATGTATGGAATGGAGTTTGCAACTTAAAAGAAATTTTATATTCCCAACAAGCTAGTTTAAGGACGGCTTTCACACACACTTATCACTGAGAACTGAGCAAGTGCAGAGACGTTCGTTCATTTGGCACCAATGGAACGGATTGCAGGAGACATATTTTCTCTGCTTTCTCAATCTGTTTCCTAGTGCCGGTTTGAAGTTCCTGCAATTTTCACTGTAAAACCGAGTTGGAGCTTGTACCTCCCCATATATATGTATGGAATGGAGTTTGCAACTGAAAAGAAACTTTGTGTTCCCAACAAGCTAGGTGAAGGACGGCTTTCACACACACTTATCTCTCAGAACTGAGCAAGTGGAGAGACGTTCGTTCATCTAGCACCAAGGGAACGGGTTGCAGGAGACACTTTTTCTCTGCTTTCTCAGTCTTTTTCCTAGTGCCGGTTTGAAGTTCCTGCAGTTTTCACTGTAAAACCGAGTTGGAGCTTGTACCTCCCCATATATATGTATGGAATGGAGTTTGCAACTGAAAAGAAACTTTGTGTTCCCAACAAGCTAGGTGAAGGACGGCTTTCACACACACTTATCTCTCAGAACTTAGCAAGTGGAGAGACGTTCGTTCATCTAGCACGAAGGGAACGGTTTGCAGGAGACACTATTTCTCTGATTTCTCAAACTGTTTCCTAGTGCCGGTTTGAAGTTCCTGCAGTTTTCACTGTCAAACCGAGTTGGAGCTTGTACCTCCCCATATATATGTATGGAATGGAGTTTGCAACTGAAAAGAAACTTTGTGTTCCCAACAAGCTAGTTGAAGGACGGCTTTCACACACAATTATCTCTCAGAACTGAGCAAGTGGAGAGACTTTCGTTCATCTAGCACCAAGGGAACGGTTTGCAGGAGACACTTTTTCTCTGCTTTCTCAGTCTGTTTCCTAGTGCCGGTTTGAAGTTCCTGCAGTTTTCACTGTAAAACCGATTTGGAGCTAGTACCTCACCAGATATATATATGGAATGGAGTTTGCTACTGAAAAGAAACTTTGTGTTCCCAACAAGCTAGTTGAAGGACGGCTTTCACACACACTTATCTCTCAGAACTGAGCAAGTGGAGAGACGTTCGTTCATCTAGCATCAAGGGAACGGGTTGCAGGAGACACTATTTCTCTGTTTTCTCAGTCTGTTTCCTAGTGCCGGTTTGAAGTTCCTGAAGTTTTCACTTTAAAACCGATTTGGAGCTAGTACCTCACCAGATATATGTATGGAATGGAGTTTGCTACTGAAAAGAAACTTTGTTTTCCCAACAAGCTAGGTGAAGGACGGCTTTCACACACACTTATCTCTCAGAACTGAGCAAGTGGAGAGACGTTCGTTCATCTAGCACCAAGGGAACAGGTTGCAGGAGACAATTTTTCTCTGCTTCCTCAGTCTGTTTCCTAGTGCTTGTTTGAAATTCCTGCAGTTTTCACTGTGAAACCGAGTTGGAGCTAGTACCTCCCCATATATATGTATGGGATGGAGTTTGCAACTGAAAAGAATTTTGTGTTCCCAACAAGATATGTGAAGGACGGCTTTCACACACAATTATCTCTCAGAACTGAGCAAGTGGAGAGACATTCGTTCATCTAGCACCATGGGAACGGGTTTCAGGAAAAACTTTTTCTCTGCTTTCTCAGTCTGTTTCTTAGTGCCGGTTTGAAGTTCCTGCAGTTTTCACTGTCAAACCGAGTTGGAGCTAGTACCACCCCATATATATGTATGGAATGGAGTTTGTAACTGAAAAGAAACTTTGTGTTCCCAACAAGCTAGTTGAAGGACGGCTTTCACTCACACTTAGCTCTGAGAACTGAGCAAGTGGAGAGACGTTCGTTCATCTAGCACCAAGGGAACAGTTTACAGGAGACAATTTTTCTCTGCATTCTCAGTCTGTTTCCTAGTGCCGGTTTGAAGTTCCTGCAGTTTTCACTGTCAAACCGAGTTGGAGCTTGTACCTCCCCATATATATGTATGGAATGGAGTTTGCAACTGAAAAGAAACTTTGTGTTCCCAACAGGCTAGGTGAAGGACGGCTTTCACACACACTTATCTCTCAGAACTGAGCAAGTGGAGAGACGTTCGTTCATCTAGCACCAAGGGAACGGGTTGCAGGAGACACTTTTTCTCTGCATTCTCAGTCTGTTTCCTAGTGCCGGTTTGAAGTTCCTGCAGTTTTCACTGTCAAACCGAGTTGGAGCTTGTACCTCCCCATATATATGTATGGAATGGAGTTTGCAACTTAAAAGAAACTTTGTGTTCCCAACAAGCTAGTTTAAGGACGGCTTTCACACACACTTATCACTGAGAACTGAGCAAGTGCAGAGACGTTCGTTCATTTGGCACCAATGGAACGGATTGCATTAGACACATTTTCTCTGCTTTCTCAGTCTTTTTCCTAGTGCCGGTTTGAAGTTCCTGCAGTTTTCACTGTAAAACCGAGTTGGAGCTTGTACCTCCCCATATATATGTATGGAATGGAGTTTGCAACTGAAAAGAAACTTTGTGTTCCCAACAAGCTAGGTGAAGGACGGCTTTCACACACACTTATCTATCAGAAGTTAGCAAGTGGAGAGACGTTCGTTCATCTAGCACCAAGGGAACGGGTTGCAGGAGACACTATTTCTCTGTTTTCTCAGTCTGTTTCCTAGTGCCGGTTTGACGTTGATGCAGTTTTCACTGTCAAACCGAGTTGGAGCTTGTACCTCCCCATATATATGTATGGAATGGAGTTTGCAACTGAAAAGAAACTTAGTGTTCCCAACAAGCTAGGTGAAGGATGGCTTTCACACACACTTATCTCTGAGAACTGAGCAAGTGCAGAGACTTTCTTTCATCTAGCACCAATGGAACGGATTGCAGGAGACACATTTTCTCTGATTTCTCAAACTGTTTCCTAGTGCCGGTTTGAAGTTCCTGCAGTTTTCACTGTCAAACCGAGTTGGAGCTTGTACCTCCCCATATATATGTATGGAATGGAGTTTGCAACTGAAAAGAAACTTTGTGTTCCCAACAAGCTAGTTGAAGGACGGCTTTCACACACAATTATCTCTCAGAACTGAGCAAGTGGAGAGACTTTAGTTCATCTAGCACCAAGGGAACGGGTTGCAGGAGACACTTTTTCTCTGCTTTCTCAGTCTGTTTCCTAGTGCCAGTTTGAAGTTCCTGCAGTTTTCACTGTAAAACCGATTTGGAGCTAGTACCTCACCAGATATATATATGGAATGGAGTTTGCTACTGAAAAGAAACTTTGTGTTCCCAACAAGCTAGGTGAAGGACGGCTTTCACACACACTTATCTCTCAGAACTGAGCAAGTGGAGAGACGTTCGTTCATCTAGCATCAAGGGAACGGGTTGCAGGAGACACTATTTCTCTGTTTTCTCAGTCTGTTTCCTAGTGCCGGTTTGAAGTTCCTGAAGTTTTCACTGTAAAACCGATTTGGAGCTAGTACCTCAGCAGATATATGTATGGAATGGAGTTTGCTACTGAAAAGAAACTTTGTGTTCCCAACAAGCTAGGTGAAGGACGGCTTTCACACACACTTATCTCTCAGAACTGAGCAAGTGGAGAGACGTTCGTTCATCTAGCACCAAGGGAACAGGTTGCAGGAGACAATTTTTCTCTGCTTCCTCAGTCTGTTTCCTAGTGCTTGTTTGAAATTCCTGCAGTTTTCACTGTCAAACCGAGTTGGAGCTAGTACCTCCCCATATATATGTATGGGATGGAGTTTGCAACTGAAAAGAACTTTGTGTTCCCAACAAGATATGTGAAGGACGGCTTTCACACACAATTATCTCTCAGAACTGAGCAAGTGGAGAGACATTCGTTCATCTAGCACCATGGGAACGGGTTTCAGGAAAAACTTTTTCTCTGCTTTCTCAGTCTGTTTCTTAGTGCCGGTTTGAGGTTCCTGCAGTTTTCACTGTCAAACCGAGTTGGAGCTAGTACCACCCCATATATATGTATGGAATGGAGTTAGCAACTGAAAAGAAACTTTGTGTTCCCAACAAGCTTGTTGAAGGACGGCTTTCACACACACTTAGCTCTGAGAACTGAGCAAGTGGAGAGACGTTCGTTCATCTAGCACCAAGGGAACAGGTTACAGGAGACAATTTTTCTCTGCATTCTCAGTCTGTTTCCTAGTGCCGGTTTGAAGTTCCTGCAGTTTTCACTGTCAAACCGAGTTGGAGCTTGTACCTCCCCATATATATGTATGGAATGGAGTTTGCAACTTAAAAGAAATTTTATATTCCCAACAAGCTAGTTTAAGGACGGCTTTCACACACACTTATCACTGAGAACTGAGCAAGTGCAGAGACGTTCGTTCATTTGGCACCAATGGAACGGATTGCAGGAGACATATTTTCTCTGCTTTCTCAATCTGTTTCCTAGTGCCGGTTTGAAGTTCCTGCAATTTTCACTGTAAAACCGAGTTGGAGCTTGTACCTCCCCATATATATGTATGGAATGGAGTTTGCAACTGAAAAGAAACTTTGTGTTCCCAACAAGCTAGGTGAAGGACGGCTTTCACACACACTTATCTCTCAGAACTGAGCAAGTGGAGAGACGTTCGTTCATCTAGCACCAAGGGAACGGGTTGCAGGAGACACTTTTTCTCTGCTTTCTCAGTCTTTTTCCTAGTGCCGGTTTGAAGTTCCTGCAGTTTTCACTGTAAAACCGAGTTGGAGCTTGTACCTCCCCATATATATGTATGGAATGGAGTTTGCAACTGAAAAGAAACTTTGTGTTCCCAACAAGCTAGGTGAAGGACGGCTTTCACACACACTTATCTCTCAGAACTTAGCAAGTGGAGAGACGTTCGTTCATCTAGCACGAAGGGAACGGTTTGCAGGAGACACTATTTCTCTGATTTCTCAAACTGTTTCCTAGTGCCGGTTTGAAGTTCCTGCAGTTTTCACTGTCAAACCGAGTTGGAGCTTGTACCTCCCCATATATATGTATGGAATGGAGTTTGCAACTGAAAAGAAACTTTGTGTTCCCAACAAGCTAGTTGAAGGACGGCTTTCACACACAATTATCTCTCAGAACTGAGCAAGTGGAGAGACTTTCGTTCATCTAGCACCAAGGGAACGGTTTGCAGGAGACACTTTTTCTCTGCTTTCTCAGTCTGTTTCCTAGTGCCGGTTTGAAGTTCCTGCAGTTTTCACTGTAAAACCGATTTGGAGCTAGTACCTCACCAGATATATATATGGAATGGAGTTTGCTACTGAAAAGAAACTTTGTGTTCCCAACAAGCTAGTTGAAGGACGGCTTTCACACACACTTATCTCTCAGAACTGAGCAAGTGTAGAGACGTTCGTTCATCTAGCATCAAGGGAACGGGTTGCAGGAGACACTATTTCTCTGTTTTCTCAGTCTGTTTCCTAGTGCCGGTTTGAAGTTCCTGAAGTTTTCACTTTAAAACCGATTTGGAGCTAGTACCTCACCAGATATGTGTATGGAATGGAGTTTGCTACTGAAAAGAAACTTTGTTTTCCCAACAAGCTAGGTGAAGGACGGCTTTCACACACACTTATCTCTCAGAACTGAGCAAGTGGAGAGACGTTCGTTCATCTAGCACCAAGGGAACAGGTTGCAGGAGACAATTTTTCTCTGCTTCCTCAGTCTGTTTCCTAGTGCTTGTTTGAAATTCCTGCAGTTTTCACTGTGAAACCGAGTTGGAGCTAGTACCTACCCATATATATGTATGGGATGGAGTTTGCAACTGAAAAGAATTTTGTGTTCCCAACAAGATATGTGAAGGACGGCTTTCACACACAATTATCTCTCAGAACTGAGCAAGTGGAGAGACATTCGTTCATATAGCACCATGGGAACGGGTTTCAGGAAAAACTTTTTCTCTGCTTTCTCAGTCTGTTTCTTAGTGCCGGTTTGAAGTTCCTGCAGTTTTCACTGTCAAACCGAGTTGGAGCTAGTACCACCCCATATATATGTATGGAATGGAGTTTGTAACTGAAAAGAAACTTTGTGTTCCCAACAAGCTAGTTGAAGGACGGCTTTCACTCACACTTAGCTCTGAGAACTGAGCAAGTGGAGAGACGTTCGTTCATCTAGCACCAAGGGAACAGTTTACAGGAGACAATTATTCTCTGCATTCTCAGTCTGTTTCCTAGTGCCGGTTTGAAGTTCCTGCAGTTTTCACTGTCAAACCGAGTTGGAGCTTGTACCTCCCCATATATATGTATGGAATGGAGTTTGCAACTGAAAAGAAACTTTGTGTTCCCAACAGGCTAGGTGAAGGACGGCTTTCACACACACTTATCTCTCAGAACTGAGGAAGTGGAGAGACGATCGTTCATCTAGCACCAAGGGAACGGGTTGCAGGAGACACTTTTTCTCTGCATTCTCAGTCTGTTTCCTAGTGCCGGTTTGAAGTTCCTGCAGTTTTCACTGTCAAACCGAGTTGGAGCTTGTACCTCCCCATATATATGTATGGAATGGAGTTTGCAACTTAAAAGAAACTTTGTGTTCCCAACAAGCTAGTTTAAGGACGGCTTTCACACACACTTATCACTGAGAACTGAGCAAGTGCAGAGACGTTCGTTCATTTGGCACCAATGGAACGGATTGCATTAGACACATTTTCTCTGCTTTCTCAGTCTTTTTCCTAGTGCCGGTTTGAAGTTCCTGCAGTTTTCACTGTAAAACCGAGTTGGAGCTTGTACCTCCCCATATATATGTATGGAATGGAGTTTGCAACTGAAAAGAAACTTTGTGTTCCCAACAAGCTAGGTGAAGGACGGCTTTCACACACACTTATCTATCAGAAGTTAGCAAGTGGAGAGACGTTCGTTCATCTAGCACCAAGGGAACGGGTTGCAGGAGACACTATTTCTCTGTTTTCTCAGTCTGTTTCCTAGTGCCGGTTTGACGTTGATGCAGTTTTCACTGTCAAACCGAGTTGGAGCTTGTACCTCCCCATATATATGTATGGAATGGAGTTTGCAACTGAAAAGAAACTTAGTGTTCCCAACAAGCTAGGTGAAGGATGGCTTTCACACACACTTATCTCTGAGAACTGAGCAAGTGCAGAGACTTTCTTTCATCTAGCACCAATGGAACGGATTGCAGGAGACACATTTTCTCTGATTTCTCAAACTGTTTCCTAGTGCCGGTTTGAAGTTCCTGCAGTTTTCACTGTCAAACCGAGTTGGAGCTTGTACCTCCCCATATATATGTATGGAATGGAGTTTGCAACTGAAAAGAAACTTTGTGTTCCCAACAAGCTAGTTGAAGGACGGCTTTCACACACAATTATCTCTCAGAACTGAGCAAGTGGAGAGACTTTAGTTCATCTAGCACCAAGGGAACGGGTTGCAGGAGACACTTTTTCTCTGCTTTCTCAGTCTGTTTCCTAGTGCCAGTTTGAAGTTCCTGCAGTTTTCACTGTAAAACCGATTTGGAGCTAGTACCTCACCAGATATATATATGGAATGGAGTTTGCTACTGAAAAGAAACTTTGTGTTCCCAACAAGCTAGGTGAAGGACGGCTTTCACACACACTTATCTCTCAGAACTGAGCAAGTGGAGAGACGTTCGTTCATCTAGCATCAAGGGAACGGGTTGCAGGAGACACTATTTCTCTGTTTTCTCAGTCTGTTTCCTAGTGCCGGTTTGAAGTTCCTGAAGTTTTCACTGTAAAACCGATTTGGAGCTAGTACCTCAGCAGATATATGTATGGAATGGAGTTTGCTACTGAAAAGAAACTTTGTGTTCCCAACAAGCTAGGTGAAGGACGGCTTTCACACACACTTATCTCTCAGAACTGAGCAAGTGGAGAGACGTTCGTTCATCTAGCACCAAGGGAACAGGTTGCAGGAGACAATTTTTCTCTGCTTCCTCAGTCTGTTTCCTAGTGCTTGTTTGAAATTCCTGCAGTTTTCACTGTCAAACCGAGTTGGAGCTAGTACCTCCCCATATATATGTATGGGATGGAGTTTGCAACTGAAAAGAACTTTGTGTTCCCAACAAGATATGTGAAGGACGGCTTTCACACACAATTAACTCTCAGAACTGAGCAAGTGGAGAGACATTCGTTCATCTAGCACCATGGGAACGGATTTCAGGAAAAACTTTTTCTCTGCTTTCTCAGTCTGTTTCTTAGTGCCGGTTTGAAGTTCCTGCAGTTTTCACTGTCAAACCGAGTTGGAGCTAGTACCACCCCATATATATGTATGGAATGGAGTTTGCAACTGAAAAGAAACTTTGTGTTCCCAACAAGCTAGTTGAATGACGGCTTTCACTCACACTTAGCTCTGAGAACTGAGCAAGTGGAGAGACGTTCGTTCATCTAGCACCAACGGAACAGTTTACAGGAGAAAATTTTTCTCTGCATTCTCAGTCTGTTTCCTAGTGCCGGTTTGAAGTTCCTGCAGTTTTCACTGTCAAACCGAGTTGGAGCTTGTACCTCCCCATATATATTTATGGAAGGGAGTTTGCAACTGAAAAGAAACTTTGTGTTCCCAACAGGTTAGGTGAAGGACGGCTTTCACTCACAATTATCTCTCAGAACTGAGGAAGTGGAGAGACGTTCGTTCATCTAGCACCAAGGGAACGGGTTGCAGGAGACACTTTTTCTCTGCTTTCTCAGTCGGTTTCCTAGTGCCGGTTTGAAGTTCCTGCCGTTTTCACTGTCAAACCGAGTTGGAGCTTGTACCTCCCCATATATATGTATGGAATGGAGTTTGCAACTGAAAAGAAACTTTGTGTTCCCAACAAGCTAGGTGAAGGACGGCTTTCACACACACTTATCTCTCAGAACTGAGCAAGTGGAGAGACGTTCGTTCATCTAGCACCAAGGGAACAGGTTGCAGGAGCCAATTTTTCTCTGCTTCCTCAGTCTGTTTCCTAGTGCTTGTTTGAAATTCCTGCAGTTTTCACTGTCAAACTGAGTTGGAGCTAGTACCTCCCCATATATATGTATGGAATGGAGTTTGCAACGTAAAAGAAACTTTGTGTTCCCAACAAGCTAGTTTAAGGACGGCTTTCACACACACTTATCACTGAGAACTGAGCAAGTGCAGAGACGTTCGTTCATTTGGCACCAATGGAACGGATTGCAGTAGACATATTTTCTCTGCTTTCTCAATCTGTTTCCTAGTGCCGGTTTGAAGTTCCTGCAATTTTCACTGTAAAACCGAGTTGGAGCTTGTACCTCCCCATATATATGTATGGAATGGAGTTTGCAACTGAAAAGAAACTTTGTGTTCCCAACAAGCTAGGTGAAGGACGGCTTTCACACACACTTATCTCTCAGAACTGAGCAAGTGGAGAGACGTTCGTTCATCTAGCACCAAGGGAACGGTTGCAGGAGACACTTTTCTCTGCTTTCTCAGTCTTTTTCCTAGTGCCGGTTTGAAGTTCCTTCAGTTTTCACTGTAAAACCGAGTTGGAGCTTGTACCTCCCCATATATATGTATGGAATGGAGTTTGCAACTGAAAAGAAACTTTGTGTTCCCAACAAGCTAGGTGAAGGACGGCTTTCACACACACTTATCTATCAGAAGTTAGCAAGTGGAGAGACGTTCGTTCATCTAGCACCAAGGGAACGGGTTGCAGGAGACACTATTTCTCTGTTTTCTCAGTCTGTTTCCTAGTGCCGGTTTGACGTTGATGCAGTTTTCACTGTCAAACCGAGTTGGAGCTTGTACCGCCCCATATAAATGTATGGAATGGAGTTTGCAACTGAAAAGAAACTTTGTGTTCCCAACAAGCTAGGTGAAGGATGGCTTTCACACACACTTATCTCTGAGAACTGAGCAAGTGCAGAGACGTTCTTTCATCTAGCACCAATGGAACGGATTGCAGGAGACACATTTTCTCTGATTTCCCAAACAGTTTCCTAGTGCCGGTTTGAAGTTCCTGCAGTTTTCACTGTCAAACCGAGTTGGAGCTTGTACCTCCCCATATATATGTATGGAATGGAGTTTGCAACTGAAAAGAAACTTTGTGTTCCCAACAAGCTAGTTGAAGGACGGCTTTCACACACAATTATCTCTCAGAACTGAGCAAGTGGAGAGACTTTCGTTCATCTAGCACCAAGGGAACGGGTTGCAGGAGACACTTTTTCTCTGCTTTCTCAGTCTGTTTCCTAGTGCCGGTTTGAAGTTCCTGCAGTTTTCACTGTAAAACCGATTTGGAGCTAGTACCTCACCAGATATATGTATGGAATGGAGTTTGCTACTGAAAAGAAACTTTGTGTTCCCAACAGGCTAGGTGAAGGACGGCTTTCACACACAATTATCTCTCAGAACTGAGGAAGTGGAGAGACGTTCGTTCATCTAGCACCAAGGGAACGGGTTGCAGGAGACACTTTTTCTCTGCTTTCTCAGTCGGTTTCCTAGTGCCGGTTTGAAGTTCCTGCCGTTTTCACTGTCAAACCGAGTTGGAGCTTGTACCTCCCCATATATATGTATGGAATGGAGTTTGCAACTGAAAAGAAACTTTGTGTTCCCAACAAGCTAGGTGAAGGACGGCTTTCACACACAATTATCTCTCAGAACTGAGCAAGTGGAGAGACTTTCGTTCATCTAGCACCAAGGGAACGGGTTGCAGGAGACACTTTTTCTCTGCTTTCTCAGTCGGTTTCCTAGTGCCGGTTTGAAGTTCCTGCCGTTTTCACTGTCAAACCGAGTTGGAGCTTGTACCTCCCCATATATATGTATGGAATGGAGTTTGCAACTGAAAAGAAACTTTGTGTTCCCAACAAGCTAGGTGAAGGACGGCTTTCACACACAATTATCTCTCAGAACTGAGCAAGTGGAGAGACTTTCGTTCATCTAGCACCAAGGGAACGGGTTGCAGGAGACACTTTTTCTCTGCTTTCTCAGTCTGTTTCCTAGTGCCGGTTTGAAGTTCCTGCAGTTTTCACTGTAAAACCGATTTGGAGCTAGTACCTCACCAGATATATGTATGGAATGGAGTTTGCTACTGAAAAGAAACTTTGTGTTCCCAACAAGATAGGTGAAGGACGGCTTTCACACACAATTATCTCTCAGAACTGAGCAAGTGGAGAGACATTCGTTCATCTAGCACCATGGGAACGGGTTTCAGGAAAAACTTTTTCTCTGCTTTCTCAGTCTGTTTCTTAGTGCCGGTTTGAAGTTCCTGCCGTTTTCACTGTCAAACCGAGTTGGAGCTTGTACCTCCCCATATATATGTATGGAATGGAGTTTGCAACTGAAAAGAAACTTTGTGTTCCCAGCAAGCTAGGTGAAGGACGGCTTTCACACACAATTATCTCTCAGAACTGAGCAAGTGGAGAGACTTTCGTTCATCTAGCACCAAGGGAACGGGTTGCAGGAGACACTTTTTCTCTGCTTTCTCAGTCTGTTTCCTAGTGCCGGTTTGAAGTTCCTGCAGTTTTCACTGTAAAACCGATTTGGAGCTAGTACTTCACCAGATATATGTATGGAATGGAGTGTGCTACTGAAAAGAAACTTTGTGTTCCCAACAAGCTAGGTGAAGGACGGCTTTCACACACACTTATCTCTCAGAACTGAGCAAGTGGAGAGACGTTCGTTCATCTAGCACCAAGGGAACAGGTTGCAGGAGACAATTTTTCTCTGCTTCCTCAGTCTGTTTCCTAGTGCTTGTTTGAAATTCCTGCAGTTTTCACTGTCAAACCGAGTTGGAGCTAGTACCTCCCCATATATATGTATGGGATGGAGTTTGCAACTGAAAAGAACTTTGTGTTCCCAACAAGATATGTGAAGGACGGCTTTCACACTCAATTATCTCTCAGAACTGAGCAAGTGGAGAGACATTCGTTCATCTAGCACCATGGGAACGGGTTTCAGGAAAAACTTTTTCTCTGCTTTCTCAGTCTGTTTCTTAGTGCCGGTTTCAAGTTCCTGCAGTTTTCACTGTCAAACCGAGTTGGAGCTAGTACCACCCCATATGTATGTATGGAATGGAGTTTGCAACTGAAAAGAAACTTTGTGTTCCCAACAAGCTAGTTGAAGGACGGCTTTCACTCACACTTAGCTCTGAGAACTGAGCAAGTGGAGAGACGTTCGTTCATCTAGCACCAAGGGAACAGGTTACAGGAGACAATTTTTCTCTGCATTCTCAGTCTGTTTCCTAGTGCCGGTTTGAAGTTCCTGCAGTTTTCACTGTCAAACCGAGTTGGAGCTTGTACCTCCCCATATATATGTATGGAATGGAGTTTGCAGCTGAAAAGAAACTTTGTGTTCCCAACAGGCTAGGTGAAGGACGGCTTTCACACACACTTATCTCTCAGAACTGAGGAAGTGGAGAGACGTTCGTTCATCTAGCACCAAGGGAACGGGTTGCAGGAGACACTTTTTCTCTGCATTCTCAGTCTGTTTCCTAGTGCCGGTTTGAAGTTCCTGCAGTTTTCACTGTCAAACCGAGTTGGAGCTTCTACCTCCCCATATATATGTATGGAATGGAGTTTGCAACTTAAAAGAAACTTTGTGTTCCCAACAAGCTAGTTTAAGGACGGCTTTCACACACACTTATCACTGAGAACTGAGCAAGTGCAGAGACGTTCGTTCATTTGGCACCAATGGAACGGATTGCAGGAGACACATTTTCTCTGATTTCTCAAACTGTTTCCTAGTGCCGGTTTGAAGTTCCTGCAGTTTTCACTGTCAAACCGAGTTGGAGCTTGTACCTCCCCATATATATGTATGGAATGGAGTTTGCAACTGAAAAGAAACTTTGTGTTCCCAACAAGCTAGTTGAAGGACGGCTTTCACACACAATTATCTCTCAGAACTGAGCAATTGGAGAGACGTTCGTTCATCTAGCACCAAGGGAACGGGTTGCAGGAGACAATTTTTCTCTGCATTCTCATTCTGTTTCCTAGTGCCGGTTTGAAGTTCCTGCAGTTTTCACTGTCAAACCGATTTGGAGCTTGTACCTCCCCATATATATGTATGGAATGGAGTTTGCAACTGAAAAGAAACTTTGTGTTCCCAACAAGCTAGGTGAAGGACGGCTTTCACACACAATTATCTCTCAGAACTGAGCAAGTGGAGAGACTTTCGTTCATCTAGCACCAAGGGAACGGGTTGCAGGAGACACTTTTTCTCTGCTTTCTCAGTCTGTTTCCTAGTGCCGGTTTGAAGTTCCTGCAGTTTTCACTGTAAAACCGATTTGGAGCTAGTACCTCACCAGATATATGTATGGAATGGAGTTTGCTACTGAAAAGAAACTTTGTGTTCCCAACAAGCTAGGTGAAGGACGGCTTTCACACACACTTATCTCTCAGAACTGAGCAAGTGGAGAGACGTTCGTTCATCTAGCACCAAGGGAACAGGTTGCAGGAGACAATTTTTCTCTGCTTCCTCAGACTGTTTCCTAGTGCTTCTTTGAAATTCCTGCAGTTTTCACTGTCAAACTGAGTTGGAGCTAGTACCTCCCCATATATATGTATGGAATGGAGTTTGCAACTGAAAAGAAACTTTGTGTTCCCAACAAGATAGGTGAAGGACGGCTTTCACACACAATTATCTCTCAGAACTGAGCAAGTGGAGAGACATTCGTTCATCTAGCACCATGGGAACGGGTTTCAGGAAAAACTTTTTCTCTGCTTTCTCAGTCTGTTTCTTAGTGCCGGTTTGAGGTTCCTGCAGTTTTCACTGTCAAACCGAGTTGGAGCTAGTACCACCCCATATATATGTATGGAATGGAGTTTGCATCTGAAAAGAAACTTTGTGTTCCAAACAAGCTTGTTGAAGGACGGCTTTCACACACACTTAGCTCTGAGAACTGAGCAAGTGGAGAGACGTTCGTTCATCTAGCACCAAGGGAACAGGTTACAGGAGACAATTTTTCTCTGCATTCTCAGTCTGTTTCCTAGTGCCGGTTTGAAGTTCCTGCAGTTTTCACTGTCAAACCGAGTTGGAGCTTGTACCTCCCAATTTATATGTATGGAATGGAGTTTGCAACTGAAAAGAAACTTTGTGTTCCCAACAGGCTTGGTGAAGGACGGCTTTCACACACACTTATCTCTCAGAACTGAGGAATTGGAGAGACGTTCGTTCATCTAGCACCAAGGGAACGGGTTGCAGGAGACACTTTTTCTCTGCTTTCTCAGTCTGTTTCCTAGTGCCGGTTTGAAGTTCCTGCAGTTTTCACTGTAAAACCGATTTGGAGCTAGTACCTCACCAGATATATGTATGGAATGGAGTGTGCTACTGAAAAGAAACTTTGTGTTCCCAACAAGGTAGGTGAAGGACGGCTTTCACACACACTTATCTCTCAGAACTAAGCAAGTGGAGAGACGTTCGTTCATCTAGCACCAAGGGAACAGGTTGCAGGAGACAATATTTCTCTGCTTCCTCAGTTTGTTTCCTAGTGCCGGTTTGAAGTTCCTGCCGTTTTCACTGTCAAACCGAGTTGGAGCTTGTACCTCCCCTTATATATGTATGGAATGGAGTTTGCAACTGAAAAGAAACTTTGTGTTCCCAACAAGCTAGGTGAAGGACGGCTTTCACACACAATTATCTCTCAGAACTGAGCAAGTGGAGAGACTTTCGTTCATCTAGCACCAAGGGAACGGCTTGCAGGAGACACTTTTTCTCTGCTTTCTCTGTCTGTTTCCTAGTGCCGGTTTGAAGTTCCTGCAGTTTTCACTGTAAAACCGATTTGGAGCTAGTACCTCACCAGATATATGTATGGAATGGAGTTTGCTACTGAAAAGAAACTTTGTGTTCCCAACAAGCTAGGTGAAGGACGGCTTTCACACACACTTATCTCTCAGAACTGAGCAAGTGGAGAGACGTTCGTTCATCTACCACCAAGGGAACATTTTGCAGGAGACAATTTTTCTCTGCTTCCTCAGTCTGTTTCCTAGTGCTTGTTTGAAATTCCTGCAGTTTTCACTGTCAAACCGAGTTGGAGCTAGTACCTCCCCATATATATGTATGGAATGGAGTTTGCAACTGAAAAGAAACTTTGTGTTCCCAAAAAGATAGGTGAAGGACGGCTTTGACACACAATTATCTCTCAGAACTGAGCAAGTGGAGAGACATTCGTTCATCTAGCACCATGGGAACGGGTTTCAGGAAAAACTTTTTCTCTGCTTTCTCAGTCTGTTTCTTAGTGCCGGTTTGAAGTTCCTGCAGTTTTCACTGTCAAACCGAGTTGGAGCTAGTACCACCCCATATATATGTATGGAATGGAGTTTGCAACTGAAAAGAAACTTTGTGTTCCCAACAAGCTAGTTGAAGGACGGCTTTCACACACACTTAGCTCTGAGAACTGAGCAAGTGGAGAGACGTTCGTTCATCTAGCACCAAGGGAACAGGTTACAGGAGACAATTTTTCTCTGCATTCTCAGTCTGTTTCCTAGTGCCGGTTTGAAGTTCCTGCAGTTTTCACTGTCAAACCGAGTTGGAGCTTGTACCTCCCCATATATATGTATGGAATGGAGTTTGCAACTGAAAAGAAACTTTGTGTTCCCAACAGGCTAGTTGAAGGACGGCTTTCACACACACTTATCTCTCAGAACTGAGGAAGTGGAGAGACGTTCGTTCATCTAGCACCAAGGGAACGGGTTGCAGGAGACACTTTTTCTCTGCTTTCTCAGTCTGTTTCCTAGTGCCGGTTTGAAGTTCCTGCCGTTTTCACTGTCAAACCGAGTTGGAGCTTGAACCTCCCCATATATATGTATGGAATGGAGTTTGCAACTGAAAAGAAACTTTGTGTTCCCAACAAGCTAGGTGAAGGACGGCTTTCACACACACTTATCTCTCAGAACTGAGCAAGTGGAGAGACGTTCGTTCATCTAGCACCATGGGAACGGGTTGCAGGAGACACTTTTTCTCTGCTTTCTCAGTCTTTTTCCTACTGCCGGTTTGAAGTTCCTGCAGTTTTCACTGTAAAACAGAGTTGGAGGTAGTACCTCCCCATATATATGTATGGAATTGAGTTTGCAACTGAAAAGAAACTTTGTGTTCCCAACAAGCTAGGTGAAGGACGGCTTTCACACACACTTATCTCTCAGAACTGAGCAAGTGGAGAGACGTTCGTTCATCTAGCACCAAGGGAACGGGTTGCAGGAGACACTTATTCTCTGCTTTCTCAGTCTTTTTCCTAGTGCCGGTTTGAAGTTCCTCCAGTTTTCACTGTCAAACCGATTTGGAGCTAGTACCTGCCCATATATATGTATGGAATGGAGTTTGCAACTGAAAAGAAACTTTGTGTTCCCAACAAGCTAGTTGAAGGACGGCATTCACACACACTTATCTCTCAGAACTGAGCAAGTGGAGGGACGTTCGTTCATCTAGCACCAAGGGAACGGGTTGCAGGAGACACTTTTTCTCTGCTTTCTCAGTCTTTTTCCTAGTGCCGGTTTGAAGTTCCTGCAGTTTTCACTGTAAAACCGATTTGGAGCTAGTACCTCCCCATATATATGTATGGAATGGAGTTTGCAACTGAAAAGAAACTTTGTGTTCCCAACAAGCTAGGTGAAGGACGGCTTTCACACACACTTATCTCTCAGAACTGAGCAAGTGGAGAGACGTTCGTTCATCTAGCACCAAGGGAACGGGTTGCAGGAGACACTTTTTCTCTGCTCTCTCAGTCTGTTTCCTAGTGCCGGTTTGAAGTTCCTGCAGTTTTCACTGTAAAACCGATTTGGAACTAGTACCTCCCCATATATATGTATGGAATGGAGTTTGCAACTGAAAAGAAACTTTGTGTTCCCAACAAGCTAGGTGAAGGACGGCTTTCACACACACTTATCTCTGAGAACTGAGCAAGTGCAGAGACGTTCGTTCATCTAGCACCAATGGAACGGATTGCAGGAGACACATTTTCTCTGCTTTCTCAATCTGTTTCATAGTGCCGGTTTGAAGTTCCTGCAATTTTCACTGTAAAACCGAGTTGGAGCTTGTACCTCCCCATATATATGTATGGAATGGAGTTTGCAACTGAAAAGAAACTTTTTGTTCCCAACAAGAGAGTTGAAGGACGGCTTTCACACACACATATCTCTCAGAACTGAGCAAGTGGAGAGACATTCGTTCATCTAGCACCATGGGAACGGGTTTCAGGAAAAACTTTTTCTCTGCATTCTCAGTCTGTTTCTTAGTGCCGGTTTGAAGTTCCTGCAGTTTTCACTGTCAAACCGAGTTGGAGCTAGTACCTCCCCATATATATGTATGGAATGGAGTTTGCAACTGAAAAGAAACTTTGTGTTCCCAACAAGCTATGTGAAGGACGGCTTTCGCACACACTTATCTCTCAGAACTGAGCAAGTGGAGACGTTCGTTCATCTAGCACCAAGGGAACGGGTTGCAGGAGACACTATTTCTCTGTTTTCTCAGTCTGTTTCCTAGTGCCGGTTTGAAGTTCCTGCAGTTTTCACTGTAAAACCGATTTGGAACTAGTACCTCCCCATATATATGTATGGAATGGAGTTTGCAACTGAAAAGAAACTTTGTGTTCCCAACAAGCTAGGTGAAGGACGGCTTTCACACACACTTATCTCTCAGAACTTAGCAAGTGGAGAGACGTTCGTTCATCTAGCACCAAGGGAACGGGTTGCAGGAGACACTATTTCTCTGTTTTCTCAGTCTGTTTCCTAGTGCCGGTTTGAAGTTCCTGCAGTTTTCACTGTAAAACCGATTTGGAACTAGTACCTCCCCATATATATGTATGGAATGGAGTTTGCAAGTGAAAAGAAACTTTGTGTTCCCAACAAGCTAGGTGAAGGACGGCTTTCACACACACTTATCTCTGAGAACTGAGCAAGTGCAGAGACGTTCGTTCATCTAGCACCAATGGAACGGATTGCAGGAGACACATTTTCTCTGCTTTCTCAATCTGTTTCCTAGTGCCGGTTTGAAGTTCCTGCAATTTTCACTGTAAATCCGAGTTGGAGCTTGTACCTCCCCATATATATGTATGGAATGGAGTTTGCAACTGAAAAGAAACTTTTTGTTCCCAACAAGAGAGTTGAAGGACGGCTTTCACACACACATATCTCTCAGAACTGAGCAAGTGGAGAGACATTCGTTCATCTAGCACCATGGGAACGGGTTTCAGGAAAAACTTTTTCTCTGCTTTCTCAGTCTGTTTCTTAGTGCCGGTTTGAAGTTCCTGCAGTTTTCACTGTCAAACCGAGTTGGAGCTAGTACCACCCCATATATATGTATGGAATGGAGTTTGCAACTGAAAAGAAACTTTGTGTTCCCAACAAGCTAGGTGAAGTACGGCTTTCACACACACATAACTCTGAGAACTGAGCAAGTGGAGAGACTTTCGTTCATCTAGCACCATGGGAAAAGGTTGCAGGAGACACTTTTTCTCTGCATTCTCAGTCTGTTTCCTAGTGCCGGTTTGAAGTTCCTGCAGTTTTCACTGTCAAACCGAGTTGGAGCTAGTACCTCCCCATATATATGTATGGAATGGAGTTTGCAACTGAAAAGAAACTTTGTGTTCCCAACAAGCTAGGTGAAGGATGGCTTCCACACACTCTTATCTCTGAGAACTGAGCAAGTGCAGAGACGTTCGTTCATCTAGCACCAATGGAACGGATTGCAGGAGACACATTTTCTCTGATTTCTCAATCTGTTTCCTAGTGCCGGTTTGAAGTTCCTGCAGTTTTCACTGTCAAACCGAGTTGGAGCTTGTACCTCCCCATATATATGTATGGAATGGAGTTTGCAACTGAAAAGAAACTTTGTATTCCCAACAAGCTAGTTGAAGGGCGGCTTTCACACACACTTATCTCTCAGAACTGAGCAAGTGGAGAGACGTTCGTTCATCTAGCACCAAGGGAACGGGTTGCAGGAGACACTTTTTCTCTGCTTTCTCAGTCTTTTTCCTAGTGCCGGTTTGAAGTTCCTGCAGTTTTCACTGTAAAACCGATTTGGAGCTAGTACCTCCCCATATATATGTATGGAATGGAGTTTGCAACTGAAAAGATACATTGTGTTCCCAACAAGCTAGGTGAAGGACGGCTTTCGCACACACTTATCTCTCAGAACTGAGCAAGTGGAGAGACGTTCGTTCATCTAGCACCAAGGGAACGGGTTGCAGGAGACACTTTTTCTCTGCTCTCTCAGTCTGTTTCCTAGTGCCGGTTTGAAGTTCCTGCAGTTTTCACTGTCAAACCGAGTTGGAGCTAGTACCTCCCCAAATATATGTATGGAATGGGGTTTGCAACTGAAAAGATACTTTTTGTTCCCAACAAGATAGTTGAAGGACGGCTTTCACACACACATATCTCTCAGAACTGAGCAAGTGGAGAGACATTCGTTCATCTAGCACCATGGGAACGGGTTTCAGGAGAAACTTTTTCTCTGCTTTCTCAGTCTGTTTCTTAGTGCCGGTTTGAAGTTCCTGCAGTTTTCACTGTCAAACCGAGTTGGAGCTAGTACCACCCCATATATATGTATGGAATGGAGTTTGCAACTGAAAAGAAACTTTGTGTTCCCAACAAGCTAGGTGAAGTACGGCTTTCACACACACATAACTCTGAGAACTGAGCAAGTGGAGAGACGTTCGTTCATCTAGCACCATGGGAACAGGTTGCAGGAGACACTTTTTCTCTGCATTCTCAGTCTGTTTCCTAGTGCCGGTTTGAAGTTCCTGCAGTTTTCACTGTCAAACCGAGTTGGAGCTAGTACCTCCCCATATATATGTATGGAATGGAGTTTGCAACTGAAAAGAAACTTTGTGTTCCCAACAAGCTAGTTGAAGGACGGCTTTCACACACACTTATCTCTCAGAACTGAGCAAGTGGAGAGACGTTCGTTCATCTAGCACCAAGGGAACGGGTTGCAGGAGACACTTTTTCTCTGCTTTCTCAGTCTTTTTCCTAGTGCCGGTTTGAAGTTCCTGCAGTTTTCACTGTAAAATCGATTTGGTGCTAGTACCTCACCAGATATACGTATGGAATGGAGTTTGCTACTGAAAAGAAACTTTGTGTTCCCAACAAGCTAGGTGAAGGACGGCTTTCACACACACTTATCTCTCAGAACTTAGCAAGTGGAGAGACTTTCGTTCATCTAGCACCAAGGGAACAGGTTGCAGGAGACACTATTTCTCTGTTTTCTCAGTCTGTTTCCTAGTGCCGGTATGAAGTTCCTGCAGTTTTCACTGTCAAACCGAGTTGGAGCTTGTACCTCCACATATATATGTATGGAATGGAATTTGCAACTGAAAAGAAACTTTGTGTTCCCAACAAGCTAGGTGAAGGATGGCTTTCACACACACTTATCTCTGAGAACTGAGCAAGTGCAGGGACGTTCGTTCATCTAGCACCAATGGAACGGATTGCAGGAGACACATTTTCTCTGATTTCTCAATCTGTTTCCTAGTGCCGGTTTGAAGTTCCTGCTGTTTTCACTGTCAAACCGAGTTGGAGCTTGTACCTCCCCATATATATGTATGGAATGGAGTTTGCAACTGAAAAGAAACCTTGTGTTCCCAACAAGCTAGTTGAAGGGCGGCTTTCACACACACTTATCTCTCAGAACTGAGCAAGTGGAGAGACGTTCGTTCATCTAGCACCAAGGGAACGGGTTGCAGGAGACACTTTTTCTCTGCTTTCTCAGTCTTTTTCCTAGTGCCGGTTTGAAGTTCCTGCAGTTTTCACTGTAAATCCGATTTGGAGCTAGTACCTCCCCATATATATGTATGGAATGGAGTTTGCAACTGAAAAGGTACATTGTGTTCCCAACAAGCTAGGTGAAGGACGGCTTTCGCACACACTTATCTCTCAGAACTGAGCAAGTGGAGAGACGTTCGTTCATCTAGCACCAAGGGAACGGGTTGCAGGAGACACTTTTTCTCTGCTCTCTCAGTCTGTTTCCTAGTGCCGGTTTGAAGTTCCTGCAGTTTTCACTGTCAAACCGAGTTGGAGCTAGTACCTCCCCAAATATATGTATGGAATGGAGTTTGCAACTGAAAAGAAACTTTTTGTTCCCAACAAGATAGTTGAAGGACGGCTTTCACACACACATATCTCTCAGAACTGAGCAAGTGGAGAGACATTCGTTCATCTAGCACCATGGGAACGGGTTTCAGGAAAAACTTTTTCTCTGCTTTCTCAGTCTGTTTCTTAGTGCCGGTTTGAAGTTCCTGCAGTTTTCACTGTCAAACCGAGTTGGAGCTAGTACCACCCCATATATATGTATGGAATGGAGTTTGCAACTGAAAAGAAACTTTGTGTTCCCAACAAGCTAGGTGAAGTACGGCTTTCACACACACATAACTCTGACAACTGAGCAAGTGGAGAGACGTTCGTTCATCTAGCACCATGGGAACAGGTTGCAGGAGACACTTTTTCTCTGCATTCTCAGTCTGTTTCCTAGTGCCGTTTTGAAGTTCCTGCAGTTTTCACTGTCAAACCGAGTTGGACCTAGTACCTCCCCATATATATGTATGGAATGGAGTTTGCAACTGAAAAGAAACTTTGTGTTCCCAACAAGCTAGGTGAAGGACGGCTTTCACACACACTTATCTCTCAGAACTGAGCAAGTGGAGAGACGTTCGTTCATCTAGCACCAAGGGAACGGGTTGCAGGAGACACTTTTTCTCTGCTTTCTCAGTCTTTTTCCTAGTGCCGGTTTGAAGTTCCTGCAGTTTTCACTGTAAAAACGATTTGGAGCTAGTACCTCACCAGATATACGTATGGAATGGAGTTTGCTACTGAAAAGAAACTTTGTGTTCCCAACAAGCTAGGTGAAGGACGGCTTTCACACACACTTATCTCTCAGAACTTAGCAAGTGGAGAGACGTTCGTTCATCTAGCACCAAGGGAACGGGTTGCAGGAGACACTTTTTCTCTGCTCTCTCAGTCTGTTTCCTAGTGCCGGTTTGAAGTTCCTGCAGTTTTCACTGTCAAACCGAGTTGGAGCTTGTACCTCCCCAAATATATGTATGGAATGGAGTTTGCAACTGAAAAGAAACTTTTTGTTCCCAACAAGATAGTTGAAGGACGGCTTTCACACACACATATCTCTCAGAACTGAGCAAGTGGAGAGACATTCGTTCATCTAGCACCATGGGAACGGGTTTCAGGAAAAACTTTTTGTCTGCTTTCTCAGTCTGTTTCTTAGTGCCGGTTTGAAGTTCCTGCAGTTTTCACTGTCAAACCGAGTTGGAGCTAGTACCACCCCATATATATGTATGGAATGGAGTTTGCAACTGAAAAGAAACTTTGTGTTCCCAACAAGCTAGGTGAAGTACGGCTTTCACACACACATAACTCTGAGAACTGAGCAAGTGGAGAGACGTTCGTTCATCTAGCACCATGGGAACAGGTTGCAGGAGACATTTTTCTCTGCATTCTCAGTCTGTTTCCTAGTGCCGTTTTGAAGTTCCTGCAGTTTTCACTGTCAAACCGAGTTGGACCTAGTACCTCCCCATATATATGTATGGAATGGAGTTTGCAACTGAAAAGAAACTTTGTGTTCCCAACAAGCTAGTTGAAGGACGGCTTTCACACACACTTATCTCTCAGAACTGAGCAAGTGGAGAGACGTTATTTCATCTAGCACCAAGGGAACGGGTTGCAGGAGACACTTTTTCTCTGCTTTCTCAGTCTTTTTCCTAGTGCCGGTTTGAAGTTCCTGCAGTTTTCACTGTAAAAACGATTTGGAGCTAGTACCTCACCAGATATACGTATGGAATGGAGTTTGCTACTGAAAAGAAACTTTGTGTTCCCAACAAGCTAGGTGAAGGACGGCTTTCACACACACTTATCTCTCAGAACTTAGCAAGTGGAGAGACGTTCGTTCATCTAGCACCAAGGGAACGGGTTGCAGGAGACACTATTTCTCTGTTTTCTCATTCTGTTTCCTAGTGCCGGTTTGAAGTTCCTGCAGTTTTCACTGTCAAACCGAGTTGGAGCTTGTACCTCCCCATATATATGTATGGAATGGAATTTGCAACTGAAAAGAAACTTTGTGTTCCCAACAAGCTAGGTGAAGAATGGCTTTCACACACACTTATCTCTGAGAACTGAGCAAGTGCAGAGACGATCGTTCATCTAGCACCAATGGAACGGATTGCAGGAGACACATTTTCTCTGATTTCTCAATCTGTTTCCTAGTGCCGGTTTGAAGTTCCTGCAGTTTTCACTGTCAAACCGAGTTGGAGCTTGTACCTCCCCATATATATGTATGGAATGGAGTTTGCAACTGAAAAGAAACTTTGTGTTCCCAACAAGCTAGTTGAAGGGCGGCTTTCACACACATTTATCTCTCAGAACTGAGCAAGTGGAGAGACGTTCGTTCATCTAGCACCAAGGGAACGGTTTGCAGGAGACACTTTTTCTCTGCTTTCTCAGTCTGTTTCCTAGTGCCGGTTTGAAGTTCCTGCAGTTTTCACTGTTAAACCGAGTTGGAGCTTGTACCTCCCCATATATATGTATGGAATGGAGTTTGCAACTGAAAAGAAACTTTGTGTTCCCAACAAACTAGGTGAAGGACGGCTTTCGCACACACTTATCTCTCAGAACTGAGCAAGTAGAGAGACGTTCGTTCATCTAGCACCAAGGGAACGGGTTGCAGGAGACAATTTTTCTCTGCTCTCTCAGTCTGTTTCCTAGTGCCGGTTTGAAGTTCCTGCAGTTTTCACTGTAAAAAAGAGTTGGAGCTAGTACCTCCCCATATATATATATGGAATGGAGTTTGCAACTGAAAAGAAACTTTGTGTTCCCAACAAGCTAGGTGAAGAACGGCTTTCACACACACTTATCTCTCAGAACTGAGCAAGTGGAGAGACGTTCGTTCATCTAGCACCAAGGGAACGGGTTGCAGGAGACACTTTTTCTCTGCTTTCTCAGTCTTATTCCTAGTGCCGGTTTGAAGTTCCTGCAGTTTTCACTGTAAAACCGAGTTGGAGCTAGTACCTCCCCATATATATGTATGGAATGGAGTTTGCAACTGAAAAGAAACTTTTTGTTCCCAACAAGCTAGGTGAAGGACGGCTTTCACACACACTTATCTCTCAGAACTGAGCAAGTGGAGAGACGTTCTTTCATCTAGCACCAAGGGAGCGGGTTGCAGGAGACACTATTTCTCTGTTTTCTCAGTCTGTTTCCTAGTGCCGGTTTGAAGTTCCTGCAGTTTTCACTGTAAAACCGATTTGGAACTAGTACCTCCCCATATATATGTATGGAATGGAGTTTGCAAGTGAAAAGAAACTTTTTGTTCCCAACAAGCTAGGTGAAGGACGGCTTTCACACACACTTATCTCTGAGAACTGAGCAAGTGCAGAGACGTTCGTTCATCTAGCACCAATTGAACGGATTGCAGGAGACACATTTCCTCTGCTTTCTCAATCTGTTTCCTAGTGCCGGTTTGAAGTTCCTGCAATTTTCACTGTAAAAGCGAGTTGGAGCTTGTACCTCCCCATATATATGTATGGAATGGAGTTTGCAACTGAAAAGAAACTTTTTGTTCCCAACAAGATAGGTGAAGGACGGCTTTCACACACACATATCTCTCAGAACTGAGCAAGTGGAGAGACATTCGTTCACCTAGCACCATGGGAACGGGTTTCAGGAAAAACTTTTTCTCTGCTTTCTCAGTCTGTTTCTTAGTGCAGGTTTGAAGTTCCTGCAGTTTTCACTGTCAAACCGAGTTGGAGCTTGTACCTCCCTATATATATGTGTGGAATGGAGTTTGCAACTGAAAAGAAACTTTGTGTTCCCAACAAGCTAGGTGAAGGACGGCTTTCACACACAATTATCTCTCAGAACTGAGCAAGTGGAGAGACTTTCGTTCATCTAGCACCAAGGGAACGGGTTGCAGGAGACACTTTTCCTCTGCTTTCTCAGTCTGTTTCCTAGTGCCGGTTTGAAGTTCCTGCAGTTTTCACTGTAAAACGGATTTGGAGCTAGTACCTCACCAGATATATGTATGGAATGGAGTTTGCTACTGAAAAGAAACTTTGTGTTCCCAACAAGCTAGGAGAAGGACGGCTTTCACACACACTTATCTCTCAGAAGTGAGCAAGTGGAGAGACGTTCGTTCATCTAGCACCAAGGGAACGGGTTGCAGGAGACACTATTTCTCTGTTTTCTCAGTCTGTTTCCTAGTGCCGGTTTGAATTTCCTGCAGTTTTCACTGTAAAACCGAGTTGGAGCTTGTACCTCCCCATATATATGTATGGAATGGAGTTTGCAACTGAAAAGAAACTATGTGTTCCCAGCAAGCTAGGTGAAGGACGGCTTTCACACACACTTATCTCTGAGAACTGAGCAAGTGCAGAGACGTTCGTTCATCTAGCACCAATGGATCGGATTGCAGGAGACACATTTTCTCTGATTTCTCAATCTGTTTCCTAGTGCCAGTTTGAAGTTCCTGCAGTTTTCACTGTCAAACCGAGTTGGAGCTTGTACCTCCCCATATATATGTATGGAATGGAGTCTGCAACTGAAAAGAAACTTTTTGTTCCCAAAAAGATAGTTGAAGGACGGCTTTCACACACACTTATCTCTCAGAACTGAGCAAGTGGAGAGACATTCGTTCATCTAGCACCATGGGAATGGGTTTCAGGAAAAACTTTTTCTCTGCTTTCTCAGTCTGTTTCTTAGTGCCGGTTTGAAGTTCCTGCAGTTTTCACTGTCAAACCGAGTTGGAGCTAGTACCACCCAATATATATGTATGGAATGGAGTTTGCAACTGAAAAGAAACTTTGTGTTCCCAACAAGCTATTTGAAGGACGGCTTTCACACACACTTAACTCTGAGAACTTAGCAAGTGGAGAGACGTTCGTTCATCTAGCACCAAGGGAACAGGTTACAGAAGACAATTTTTCTCTGCATTCTCAGTCTGTTTCCTAGTGCCGGTTTGAAGTTCCTGCAGTTTTCACTGTAAAACCGAGTTGGAGCTTGTACCTCCCCATATATATGTATGGAATGGAGTTTGCAACTGAAAAGTAACTTTGTGTTCCCAACAGGCTAGGTGAAGGACGGCTTTCACACACACTTATCTCTCAGAACTGAGGAAGTGGAGAGACGTTCGTTCATCTAGCAACAAGTGAACGGGTTGCAGGAGACACTTTTTCTCTGCTTTCTCAGTCTGTTTCCTAGTGCCGGGTTGAAGTTCCTGCAGTTTTCACTGTCAAACCGAGTTGGAGCTTGTACCTCCCCATATATATGTATGGAATGGAGTTTGCAACTGAAAAGAAACTTTGTGTTCCCAAAAAGCTATGTGAAGGACGGCTTTCACACACAATTATCTCTCAGAACTGAGCAAGTGGAGAGACGTTCGTTCATCTAGCACCATGGGAACGGGTTGCAGGAGACACATTTTCTCTGCTTTCTCAGTCTTTTTCCTAGTGCCGGTTTGAAGTTCCTTCAGTTTTCACAGTAAAACCGAGTTGGAGGTAGTACCTCCCCATATATATGTATGGAATGGAGTTTGCAACTGAAAAGAAACTTTGTGTTCCCAACAAGCTAGGTGAAGGCGGCTTTCACACACACTTATCTCTCAGAACTGAGCAATTGGAGAGACGTTCGTTCATCTAGCACCAAGGGAACGGGTTGCAGGAGACACTTATTCTCTGCTTTCTCAGTCTTTTTCCTAGTGCCGGTTTGATGTTCCTCCAGTTTTCACTGTCAAACCGATTTGGAGCTCGTACCTCCCCATATATATGTATGGAATGGAGTTTGCAACTGAAAAGAAACTTTGTGTTCCCAACAAGCTAGGTGAAGGACGGCTTTCACACACACTTATCTCTCAGAACTGAGCAAGTGCAGAGACGTTCGTTCATCTAGCACCAATGGAACGGATTGCAGGAGACACATTTTCTCTGCTTTCTCAATCTGTTTCCTAGTGCCGGTTTGAAGTTCCTGCAATTTTCACTGTAAAACCGAGTTGGAGCTTCTACCTCCCCATATATATGTATGGAATGGAGTTTGCAACTGAAAAGAAACTTTGTGTTCCCAACAAGCTAGGTGAAGGACGGCTTTCACACACACTTATCTCTCAGAATTTAGCAAGTGGAGAGACGTTCGTTCATCTAGCACCAAGGGAACGGGTTGCAGGAGACACTATTTCTCTGTTTTCTCAGTCTGTTTCCTAGTGCCGTTTGGAAGTTCCTGCAGTTTTCACTGTCAAACCGAGTTGGAGCTTGTACCTCCCCATATATATGTGTGGAATGGAGTTTGCAACTGAAAAGAAACTTTGTGTTCCCAACAAGCTAGGTGAAGGACGGCTTTCACACACAATTATCTCTCAGAACTGAGCAAGTGGAGAGACTTTCGTTCATCTAGCACCAAGGGAACGGGTTGCAGGAGACACTTTTCCTCTGCTTTCTCAGTCTGTTTCCTAGTGCCGGTTTGAAGTTCCTGCAGTTTTCACTGTAAAACGGATTTGGAGCTAGTACCTCACCAGATATATGTATGGAATGGAGTTTGCTACTGAAAAGAAACTTTGTGTTCCCAACAAGCTAGGAGAAGGACGGCTTTCACACACACTTATCTCTCAGAACTGAGCAAGTGGAGAGACGTTCGTTCATCTAGCACCAAGGGAACGGGTTGCAGGAAACACTATTTCTCTGTTTTCTCAGTCTGTTTCCTAGTGCCGGTTTGAATTTCCTGCAGTTTTCACTGTAAAACCGAGTTGGAGCTTGTACCTCCCCATATATATGTATGGAATGGAGTTTGCAACTGAAAAGAAACTATGTGTTCCCAGCAAGCTAGGTGAAGGACGGCTTTCACACACACTTATCTCTGAGAACTGAGCAAGTGCAGAGACGTTCGTTCATCTAGCACCAATGGATCGGATTGCAGGAGACACATTTTCTCTGATTTCTCAATCTGTTTCCTAGTGCCGGTTTGAAGTTCCTGCAGTTTTCACTGTCAAACCGAGTTGGAGCTTGTACCTCCCCATATATATGTATGGAATGGAGTCTGCAACTGAAAAGAAACTTTTTGTTCCCAAAAAGATAGTTGAAGGACGGCTTTCACACACACTTATCTCTCAGAACTGAGCAAGTGGAGAGACATTCGTTCATCTAGCACCATGGGAATGGGTTTCAGGAAAAACTTTTTCTCTGCTTTCTCAGTCTGTTTCTTAGTGCCGGTTTGAAGTTCCTGCAGTTTTCACTGTCAAACCGAGTTGGAGCTAGTACCACCCAATATATATGTATGGAATGGAGTTTGCAACTGAAAAGAAACTTTGTGTTCCCAACAAGCTATTTGAAGGACGGCTTTCACACACACTTAACTCTGAGAACTTAGCAAGTGGAGAGACGTTCGTTCATCTAGCACCAAGGGAACAGGTTACAGAAGACAATTTTTCTCTGCATTCTCAGTCTGTTTCCTAGTGCCGGTTTGAAGTTCCTGCAGTTTTCACTGTCAAACCGAGTTGGAGCTTGTACCTCCCCATATATATGTATGGAATGGAGTTTGCAGCTGAAAAGTAACTTTGTGTTCCCAACAGGCTAGTTGAAGGACGGCTTTCACACACACTTATCTCTCAGAACTGAGGAAGTGGAGAGACGTTCGTTCATCTAGCAACAAGTGAACGGGTTGCAGGAGACACTTTTTCTCTGCTTTCTCAGTCTGTTTCCTAGTGCCGGGTTGAAGTTCCTGCAGTTTTCACTGTCAAACCGAGTTGGAGCTTGTACCTCCCCATATATATGTATGGAATGGAGTTTGCAACTGAAAAGAAACTTTGTGTTCCCAAAAAGCTATGTGAAGGACGGCTTTCACACACAATTATCTCTCAGAACTGAGCAAGTGGAGAGACGTTCGTTCATCTAGCACCATGGGAACGGGTTGCAGGAGACACATTTTCTCTGCTTTCTCAGTCTTTTTCCTAGTGCCGGTTTGAAGTTCCTTCAGTTTTCACTGTAAAACCGAGTTGGAGGTAGTACCTCCCCATATATATGTATGGAATGGAGTTTGCAACTGAAAAGAAACTTTGTGTTCCCAACAAGCTAGGTGAAGGCGGCTTTCACACACAATTATCTCTCAGAACTGAGCAATTGGAGAGACGTTCGTTCATCTAGCACCAAGGAAACGGGTTGCAGGGGACACTTATTCTCTGCTTTCTCAGTCTTTTTCCTAGTGCCGGTTTGATGTTCCTCCAGTTTTCACTGTCAAACCGATTTGGAGCTCGTACCTCCCCATATATATGTATGGAATGGAGTTTGCAACTGAAAAGAAACTTTGTGTTCCCAACAAGCTAGTTGAAGGACGGCTTTCACACACACTTATCTCTCAGAACTGAGCAAGTGGAGAGACGTTCGTTCATCTAGCACCAAGGGAACGGGATGCAGGAGACACTTTTTCTCTGCTTTCTCAGTCTGTTTCCTAGTGCCGGTTTGACGTTGATGCAGTTTTCACTGTCAAACCGAGTTGGAGCTTGTACCTCCCCATATATATGTATAGAATGGAGTTTGCAACTGAAAAGAAACTTAGTGTTCCCAACAAGCTAGGTGAAGGATGGCTTTCACACACACTTATCTCTGAGAACTGAGCAAGTGCAGAGACTTTCTTTCATCTAGCACCAATGGAACGGATTGCAGGAGACACATTTTCTCTGATTTCTCAAACTGTTTCCTAGTGCCGGTTTGAAGTTCCTGCAGTTTTCACTGTCAAACCGAGTTGGAGCTTGTACCTCCCCATATATATGTATGGAATGGAGTTTGCAACTGAAAAGAAACTTTGTGTTCCCAACAAGCTAGTTGAAGGACGGCTTTCACACACAATTATCTCTCAGAACTGAGCAAGTGGAGAGACTTTAGTTCATCTAGCACCAAGGGAACGGGTTGCAGGAGACACTTTTTCTCTGCTTTCTCAGTCTGTTTCCTAGTGCCAGTTTGAAGTTCCTGCAGTTTTCACTGTAAAACCGATTTGGAGCTAGTACCTCACCAGATATATATATGGAATGGAGTTTGCTACTGAAAAGAAACTTTGTGTTCCCAACAAGCTAGGTGAAGGACGGCTTTCACACACACTTATCTCTCAGAACTGAGCAAGTGGAGAGACGTTCGTTCATCTAGCATCAAGGGAACGGGTTGCAGGAGACACTATTTCTCTGTTTTCTCAGTCTGTTTCCTAGTGCCGGTTTGAAGTTCCTGAAGTTTTCACTGTAAAACCGATTTGGAGCTAGTACCTCAGCAGATATATGTATGGAATGGAGTTTGCTACTGAAAAGAAACTTTGTGTTCCCAACAAGCTAGGTGAAGGACGGCTTTCACACACACTTATCTCTCAGAACTGAGCAAGTGGAGAGACGTTCGTTCATCTAGCACCAAGGGAACAGGTTGCAGGAGACAATTTTTCTCTGCTTCCTCAGTCTGTTTCCTAGTGCTTGTTTGAAATTCCTGCAGTTTTCACTGTCAAACCGAGTTGGAGCTAGTACCTCCCCATATATATGTATGGGATGGAGTTTGCAACTGAAAAGAACTTTGTGTTCCCAACAAGATATGTGAAGGACGGCTTTCACACACAATTAACTCTCAGAACTGAGCAAGTGGAGAGACATTCGTTCATCTAGCACCATGGGAACGGATTTCAGGAAAAACTTTTTCTCTGCTTTCTCAGTCTGTTTGTTAGTGCCGGTTTGAAGTTCCTGCAGTTTTCACTGTCAAACCGAGTTGGAGCTAGTACCACCCCATATATATGTATGGAATGGAGTTTGCAACTGAAAAGAAACTTTGTGTTCCCAACAAGCTAGTTGAATGACGGCTTTCACTCACACTTAGCTCTGAGAACTGAGCAAGTGGAGAGACGTTCGTTCATCTAGCACCAACGGAACAGTTTACAGGAGAAAATTTTTCTCTGCATTCTCAGTCTGTTTCCTAGTGCCGGTTTGAAGTTCCTGCAGTTTTCACTGTCAAACCGAGTTGGAGCTTGTACCTCCCCATATATATTTATGGAATGGAGTTTGCAACTGAAAAGAAACTTTGTGTTCCCAACAGGTTAGGTGAAGGACGGCTTTCACTCACAATTATCTCTCAGAACTGAGGAAGTGGAGAGACGTTCGTTCATCTAGCACCAAGGGAACGGGTTGCAGGAGACACTTTTTCTCTGCTTTCTCAGTCGGTTTCCTAGTGCCGGTTTGAAGTTCCTGCCGTTTTCACTGTCAAACCGAGTTGGAGCTTGTACCTCCCCATATATATGTATGGAATGGAGTTTGCAACTGAAAAGAAACTTTGTGTTCCCAACAAGCTAGGTGAAGGACGGCTTTCACACACACTTATCTCTCAGAACTGAGCAAGTGGAGAGACGTTCGTTCATCTAGCACCAAGGGAACAGGTTGCAGGAGCCAATTTTTCTCTGCTTCCTCAGTCTGTTTCCTAGTGCTTGTTTGAAATTCCTGCAGTTTTCACTGTCAAACTGAGTTGGAGCTAGTACCTCCCCATATATATGTATGGAATGGAGTTTGCAACGTAAAAGAAACTTTGTGTTCCCAACAAGCTAGTTTAAGGACGGCTTTCACACACACTTATCACTGAGAACTGAGCAAGTGCAGAGACGTTCGTTCATTTGGCACCAATGGAACGGATTGCAGTAGACATATTTTCTCTGCTTTCTCAATCTGTTTCCTAGTGCCGGTTTGAAGTTCCTGCAATTTTCACTGTAAAACCGAGTTGGAGCTTGTACCTCCCCATATATATGTATGGAATGGAGTTTGCAACTGAAAAGAAACTTTGTGTTCCCAACAAGCTAGGTGAAGGACGGCTTTCACACACACTTATCTCTCAGAACTGAGCAAGTGGAGAGACGTTCGTTCATCTAGCACCAAGGGAACGGTTGCAGGAGATACTTTTCTCTGCTTTCTCAGTCTTTTTCCTAGTGCCGGTTTGAAGTTCCTTCAGTTTTCACTGTAAAACCGAGTTGGAGCTTGTACCTCCCCATATATATGTATGGAATGGAGTTTGCAACTGAAAAGAAACTTTGTGTTCCCAACAAGCTAGGTGAAGGACGGCTTTCACACACAATTATCTATCAGAAGTTAGCAAGTGGAGAGACGTTCGTTCATCTAGCACCAAGGGAACGGGTTGCAGGAGACACTATTTCTCTGTTTTCTCAGTCTGTTTCCTAGTGCCGGTTTGACGTTGATGCAGTTTTCACTGTCAAACCGAGTTGGAGCTTGTACCGCCCCATATAAATGTATGGAATGGAGTTTGCAACTGAAAAGAAACTTTGTGTTCCCAACAAGCTAGGTGAAGGATGGCTTTCACACACACTTATCTCTGAGAACTGAGCAAGTGCAGAGACGTTCTTTCATCTAGCACCAATGGAACGGATTGCAGGAGACACATTTTCTCTGATTTCCCAAACAGTTTCCTAGTGCCGGTTTGAAGTTCCTGCAGTTTTCACTGTCAAACCGAGTTGGAGCTTGTACCTCCCCATATATATGTATGGAATGGAGTTTGCAACTGAAAAGAAACTTTGTGTTCCCAACAAGCTAGTTGAAGGACGGCTTTCACACACAATTATCTCTCAGAACTGAGCAAGTGGAGAGACTTTCGTTCATCTAGCACCAAGGGAACGGGTTGCAGGAGACACTTTTTCTCTGCTTTCTCAGTCTGTTTCCTAGTGCCGGTTTGAAGTTCCTGCAGTTTTCACTGTAAAACCGATTTGGAGCTAGTACCTCACCAGATATATGTATGGAATGGAGTTTGCTACTGAAAAGAAACTTTGTGTTCCCAACAGGCTAGGTGAAGGACGGCTTTCACACACAATTATCTCTCAGAACTGAGGAAGTGGAGAGACGTTCGTTCATCTAGCACCAAGGGAACGGGTTGCAGGAGACACTTTTTCTCTGCTTTCTCAGTCGGTTTCCTAGTGCCGGTTTGAAGTTCCTGCCGTTTTCACTGTCAAACCGAGTTGGAGCTTGTACCTCCCCATATATATGTATGGAATGGAGTTTGCAACTGAAAAGAAACTTTGTGTTCCCAACAAGCTAGGTGAAGGACGGCTTTCACACACAATTATCTCTCAGAACTGAGCAAGTGGAGAGACTTTCGTTCATCTAGCACCAAGGGAACGGGTTGCAGGAGACACTTTTTCTCTGCTTTCTCAGTCTGTTTCCTAGTGCCGGTTTGAAGTTCCTGCAGTTTTCACTGTAAAACCGATTTGGAGCTAGTACCTCACCAGATATATGTATGGAATGGAGTTTGCTACTGAAAAGAAACTTTGTGTTCCCAACAAGATAGGTGAAGGACGGCTTTCACACACAATTAACTCTCAGAACTGAGCAAGTGGAGAGACATTCGTTCATCTAGCACCATGGGAACGGGTTTCAGGAAAAACTTTTTCTCTGCTTTCTCAGTCTGTTTCTTAGTGCCGGTTTGAAGTTCCTGCCGTTTTCACTGTCAAACCGAGTTGGAGCTTGTACCTCCCCATATATATGTATGGAATGGAGTTTGCAACTGAAAAGAAACTTTGTGTTCCCAGCAAGCTAGGTGAAGGACGGCTTTCACACACAATTATCTCTCAGAACTGAGCAAGTGGAGAGACTTTCGTTCATCTAGCACCAAGGGAACGGGTTGCAGGAGACACTTTTTCTCTGCTTTCTCAGTCTGTTTCCTAGTGCCGGTTTGAAGTTCCTGCAGTTTTCACTGTAAAACCGATTTGGAGCTAGTACTTCACCAGATATATGTATGGAATGGAGTGTGCTACTGAAAAGAAACTTTGTGTTCCCAACAAGCTAGGTGAAGGACGGCTTTCACACACACTTATCTCTCAGAACTGAGCAAGTGGAGAGACGTTCGTTCATCTAGCACCAAGGGACCAGGTTGCAGGAGACAATTTTTCTCTGCTTCCTCAGTCTGTTTCCTAGTGCTTGTTTGAAATTCCTGCAGTTTTCACTGTCAAACCGAGTTGGAGCTAGTACCTCCCCATATATATGTATGGGATGGAGTTTGCAACTGAAAAGAACTTTGTGTTCCCAACAAGATATGTGAAGGACGGCTTTCACACTCAATTATCTCTCAGAACTGAGCAAGTGGAGAGACATTCGTTCATCTAGCACCATGGGAACGGGTTTCAGGAAAAACTTTTTCTCTGCTTTCTCAGTCTGTTTCTTAGTGCCGGTTTCAAGTTCCTGCAGTTTTCACTGTCAAACCGAGTTGGAGCTAGTACCACCCCATATATATGTATGGAATGGAGTTTGCAACTGAAAAGAAACTTTGTGTTCCCAACAAGCTAGTTGAAGGACGGCTTTCACTCACACTTAGCTCTGAGAACTGAGCAAGTGGAGAGACGTTCGTTCATCTAGCACCAAGGGAACAGGTTACAGGAGACAATTTTTCTCTGCATTCTCAGTCTGTTTCCTAGTGCCGGTTTGAAGTTCCTGCAGTTTTCACTGTCAAACCGAGTTGGAGCTTGTACCTCCCCATATATATGTATGGAATGGAGTTTGCAGCTGAAAAGAAACTTTGTGTTCCCAACAAGATAGGTGAAGTACGGCTTTCACACACACTTATCTCTCAGAACTGAGGAAGTGGAGAGACGTTCGTTCATCTAGCACCAAGGGAACGGGTTGCAGGAGACACTTTTTCTCTGCATTCTCAGTCTGTTTCCTAGTGCCGGTTTGAAGTTCCTGCAGTTTTCACTGTCAAACCGAGTTGGAGCTTCTACCTCCCCATATATATGTATGGAATGGAGTTTGCAACTTAAAAGAAACTTTGTGTTCCCAACAAGCTAGTTTAAGGACGGCTTTCACACACACTTATCACTGAGAACTGAGCAAGTGCAGAGACGTTCGTTCATTTGGCACCAATGGAACGGATTGCAGGAGACACATTTTCTCTGATTTCTCAAACTGTTTCCTAGTGCCGGTTTGAAGTTCCTGCAGTTTTCACTGTCAAACCGAGTTGGAGCTTGTACCTCCCCATATATATGTATGGAATGGAGTTTGCAACTGAAAAGAAACTTTGTGTTCCCAACAAGCTAGTTGAAGGACGGCTTTCACACACAATTATCTCTCAGAACTGAGCAAGTGGAGAGTCGTTCGTTCATCTAGCACCAAGGGAACGGGTTGCAGGAGACAATTTTTCTCTGCATTCTCATTCTGTTTCCTAGTGCCGGTTTGAAGTTCCTGCAGTTTTCACTGTCAAACCGATTTGGAGCTTGTACCTCCCCATATATATGTATGGAATGGAGTTTGCAACTGAAAAGAACTTTGTGTTCCCAACAAGATATGTGAAGGACGGCTTTCACACTCAATTATCTCTCAGAACTGAGCAAGTGGAGAGACATTCGTTCATCTAGCACCATGGGAACGGGTTTCAGGAAAAACTTTTTCTCTGCTTTCTCAGTCTGTTTCTTAGTGCCGGTTTCAAGTTCCTGCAGTTTTCACTGTCAAACCGAGTTGGAGCTAGTACCACCCCATATATATGTATGGAATGGAGTTTGCAACTGAAAAGAAACTTTGTGTTCCCAACAAGCTAGTTGAAGGACGGCTTTCACTCACACTTAGCTCTGAGAACTGAGCAAGTGGAGAGACGTTCGTTCATCTAGCACCAAGGGAACAGGTTACAGGAGACAATTTTTCTCTGCATTCTCAGTCTGTTTCCTAGTGCCGGTTTGAAGTTCCTGCAGTTTTCACTGTCAAACCGAGTTGGAGCTTGTACCTCCCCATATATATGTATGGAATGGAGTTTGCAGCTGAAAAGAAACTTTGTGTTCCCAACAAGATAGGTGAAGTACGGCTTTCACACACACTTATCTCTCAGAACTGAGGAAGTGGAGAGACGTTCGTTCATCTAGCACCAAGGGAACGGGTTGCAGGAGACACTTTTTCTCTGCATTCTCAGTCTGTTTCCTAGTGCCGGTTTGAAGTTCCTGCAGTTTTCACTGTCAAACCGAGTTGGAGCTTCTACCTCCCCATATATATGTATGGAATGGAGTTTGCAACTTAAAAGAAACTTTGTGTTCCCAACAAGCTAGTTTAAGGACGGCTTTCACACACACTTATCACTGAGAACTGAGCAAGTGCAGAGACGTTCGTTCATTTGGCACCAATGGAACGGATTGCAGGAGACACATTTTCTCTGATTTCTCAAACTGTTTCCTAGTGCCGGTTTGAAGTTCCTGCAGTTTTCACTGTCAAACCGAGTTGGAGCTTGTACCTCCCCATATATATGTATGGAATGGAGTTTGCAACTGAAAAGAAACTTTGTGTTCCCAACAAGCTAGTTGAAGGACGGCTTTCACACACAATTATCTCTCAGAACTGAGCAAGTGGAGAGACGTTCGTTCATCTAGCACCAAGGGAACGGGTTGCAGGAGACAATTTTTCTCTGCATTCTCATTCTGTTTCCTAGTGCCGGTTTGAAGTTCCTGCAGTTTTCACTGTCAAACCGATTTGGAGCTTGTACCTCCCCATATATATGTATGGAATGGAGTTTGCAACTGAAAAGAAACTTTGTGTTCCCAACAAGCTAGGTGAAGGACGGCTTTCACACACAATTATCTCTCAGAACTGAGCAAGTGGAGAGACTTTCGTTCATCTAGCACCAAGGGAACGGGTTGCAGGAGACACTTTTTCTCTGCTTTCTCAGTCTGTTTCCTAGTGCCGGTTTGAAGTTCCTGCAGTTTTCACTGTAAAACCGATTTGGAGCTAGTACCTCACCAGATATATGTATGGAATGGAGTTTGCTACTGAAAAGAAACTTTGTGTTCCCAACAAGCTAGGTGAAGGACGGCTTTCACACACACTTATCTCTCAGAACTGAGCAAGTGGAGAGACGTTCGTTCATCTAGCACCAAGGGAACAGGTTGCAGGAGACAATTTTTCTCTGCTTCCTCAGACTGTTTCCTAGTGCTTCTTTGAAATTCCTGCAGTTTTCACTGTCAAACTGAGTTGGAGCTAGTACCTCCCCATATATATGTATGGAATGGAGTTTGCAACTGAAAAGAAACTTTGTGTTCCCAACAAGATAGGTGAAGGACGGCTTTCACACACAATTATCTCTCAGAACTGAGCAAGTGGAGAGACATTCGTTCATCTAGCACCATGGGAACGGGTTTCAGGAAAAACTTTTTCTCTGCTTTCTCAGTCTGTTTCTTAGTGCCGGTTTGAGGTTCCTGCAGTTTTCACTGTCAAACCGAGTTGGAGCTAGTACCACCCCATATATATGTATGGAATGGAGTTTGCATCTGAAAAGAAACTTTGTGTTCCAAACAAGCTTGTTGAAGGACGGCTTTCACACACACTTAGCTCTGAGAACTGAGCAAGTGGAGAGACGTTCGTTCATCTAGCACCAAGGGAACAGGTTACAGGAGACAATTTTTCTCTGCATTCTCAGTCTGTTTCCTAGTGCCGGTTTGAAGTTCCTGCAGTTTTCACTGTCAAACCGAGTTGGAGCTTGTACCTCCCAATTTATATGTATGGAATGGAGTTTGCAACTGAAAAGAAACTTTGTGTTCCCAACAGGCTTGGTGAAGGACGGCTTTCACACACACTTATCTCTCAGAACTGAGGAATTGGAGAGACGTTCGTTCATCTAGAACCAAGGGAACGGGTTGCAGGAGACACTTTTTCTCTGCTTTCTCAGTCTGTTTCCTAGTGCCGGTTTGAAGTTCCTGCAGTTTTCACTGTAAAACCGATTTGGAGCTAGTACCTCACCAGATATATGTATGGAATGGAGTGTGCTACTGAAAAGAAACTTTGTGTTCCCAACAAGGTAGGTGAAGGACGGCTTTCACACACACTTATCTCTCAGAACTAAGCAAGTGGAGAGACGTTCGTTCATCTAGCACCAAGGGAACAGGTTGCAGGAGACAATATTTCTCTGCTTCCTCAGTCTGTTTCCTAGTGCTTGTTTGAAATTCCTGCAGTTTTCACTGTCAAACCGAGTTCGAGCTAGAACCTCCCCATATATATGTATGGAATGGAGTTTGCAACTGAAAAGAAACTTTGTGTTCCCAACAAGATAGGTGAAGGACGGCTTTCACACACAATTATCTCTCAGAACTGAGCAAGTGGAGAGACATTCGTTCATCTAGCACCATGGGAACGGGTTTCAGGAAAAACTTTTTCTCTGCTTTCTCAGTCTGTTTCTTAGTGCCGGTTTGAGGTTCCTGCAGTTTTCACTGTCAAAACGAGTTGGAACTAGTACCACCCCATATATATGTATGGAATGGAGTTTGCGTCTGAAAAGAATCTTTGTGTTCCCAACAAGCTTGTTGAAGGACGGCTTTCACACACACTTAGCTCTGAGAACTGAGCAAGTGGAGAGACGTTCGTTCATCTAGCACCAAGGGAACAGGTTACAGGAGACAATTTTTCTCTGCATTCTCAGTCTGTTTCCTAGTGCCGGTTTGAAGTTCCTGCAGTTTTCACTGTCAAACCGAGTTGGAGCTTGTACCTCCCCATATATATGTATGGAATGGAGTTTGCAACTGAAAAGAAACTTTGTGTTCCCAACAGGCTAGGTGAAGGACGGCTTTCACACACACTTATCTCTCAGAACTGAGGAAGTGGAGAGACGTTCGTTCATCTAGCACCAAGGGAACGGGTTGCAGGAGACACTTTTTCTCTGCTTTCTCAGTTTGTTTCCTAGTGCCGGTTTGAAGTTCCTGCCGTTTTCACTGTCAAACCGAGTTGGAGCTTGTACCTCCCCTTATATATGTATGGAATGGAGTTTGCAACTGAAAAGAAACTTTGTGTTCCCAACAAGCTAGGTGAAGGACGGCTTTCACACACAATTATCTCTCAGAACTGAGCAAGTGGAGAGACTTTCGTTCATCTAGCACCAAGGGAACGGCTTGCAGGAGACACTTTTTCTCTGCTTTCTCTGTCTGTTTCCTAGTGCCGGTTTGAAGTTCCTGCAGTTTTCACTGTAAAACCGATTTGGAGCTAGTACCTCACCAGATATATGTATGGAATGGAGTTTGCTACTGAAAAGAAACTTTGTGTTCCCAACAAGCTAGGTGAAGGACGGCTTTCACACACACTTATCTCTCAGAACTGAGCAAGTGGAGAGACGTTCGTTCATCTACCACCAAGGGAACATTTTGCAGGAGACAATTTTTCTCTGCTTCCTCAGTCTGTTTCCTAGTGCTTGTTTGAAATTCCTGCAGTTTTCACTGTCAAACCGAGTTGGAGCTAGTACCTCCCCATATATATGTATGGAATGGAGTTTGCAACTGAAAAGAAACTTTGTGTTCCCAAAAAGATAGGTGAAGGACGGCTTTGACACACAATTATCTCTCAGAACTGAGCAAGTGGAGAGACATTCGTTCATCTAGCACCATGGGAACGGGTTTCAGGAAAAACTTTTTCTCTGCTTTCTCAGTCTGTTTCTTAGTGCCGGTTTGAAGTTCCTGCAGTTTTCACTGTCAAACCGAGTTGGAGCTAGTACCACCCCATATATATGTATGGAATGGAGTTTGCAACTGAAAAGAAACTTTGTGTTCCCAACAAGCTAGTTGAAGGACGGCTTTCACACACACTTAGCTCTGAGAACTGAGCAAGTGGAGAGACGTTCGTTCATCTAGCACCAAGGGAACAGGTTACAGGAGACAATTTTTCTCTGCATTCTCAGTCTGTTTCCTAGTGCCGGTTTGAAGTTCCTGCAGTTTTCACTGTCAAACCGAGTTGGAGCTTGTACCTCCCCATATATATGTATGGAATGGAGTTTGCAACTGAAAAGAAACTTTGTGTTCCCAACAGGCTAGTTGAAGGACGGCTTTCACACACACTTATCTCTCAGAACTGAGGAAGTGGAGAGACGTTCGTTCATCTAGCACCAAGGGAACGGGTTGCAGGAGACACTTTTTCTCTGCTTTCTCAGTCTGTTTCCTAGTGCCGGTTTGAAGTTCCTGCCGTTTTCACTGTCAAACCGAGTTGGAGCTTGAACCTCCCCATATATATGTATGGAATGGAGTTTGCAACTGAAAAGAAACTTTGTGTTCCCAACAAGCTAGGTGAAGGACGGCTTTCACACACACTTATCTCTCAGAACTGAGCAAGTGGAGAGACGTTCGTTCATCTAGCACCATGGGAACGGGTTGCAGGAGACACTTTTTCTCTGCTTTCTCAGTCTTTTTCCTACTGCCGGTTTGAAGTTCCTGCAGTTTTCACTGTAAAACAGAGTTGGAGGTAGTACCTCCCCATATATATGTATGGAATTGAGTTTGCAACTGAAAAGAAACTTTGTGTTCCCAACAAGCTAGGTGAAGGACGGCTTTCACACACACTTATCTCTCAGAACTGAGCAAGTGGAGAGACGTTCGTTCATCTAGCACCAAGGGAACGGGTTGCAGGAGACACTTATTCTCTGCTTTCTCAGTCTTTTTCCTAGTGCCGGTTTGAAGTTCCTCCAGTTTTCACTGTCAAACCGATTTGGAGCTAGTACCTGCCCATATATATGTATGGAATGGAGTTTGCAACTGAAAAGAAACTTTGTGTTCCCAACAAGCTAGTTGAAGGACGGCATTCACACACACTTATCTCTCAGAACTGAGCAAGTGGAGGGACGTTCGTTCATCTAGCACCAAGGGAACGGGTTGCAGGAGACACTTTTTCTCTGCTTTCTCAGTCTTTTTCCTAGTGCCGGTTTGAAGTTCCTGCAGTTTTCACTGTAAAACCGATTTGGAGCTAGTACCTCCCCATATATATGTATGGAATGGAGTTTGCAACTGAAAAGAAACTTTGTGTTCCCAACAAGCTAGGTGAAGGACGGCTTTCACACACACTTATCTCTCAGAACTGAGCAAGTGGAGAGACGTTCGTTCATCTAGCACCAAGGGAACGGGTTGCAGGAGACACTTTTTCTCTGCTCTCTCAGTCTGTTTCCTAGTGCCGGTTTGAAGTTCCTGCAGTTTTCACTGTAAAACCGATTTGGAACTAGTACCTCCCCATATATATGTATGGAATGGAGTTTGCAAGTGAAAAGAAACTTTGTGTTCCCAACAAGCTAGGTGAAGGACGGCTTTCACACACACTTATCTCTGAGAACTGAGCAAGTGCAGAGACGTTCGTTCATCTAGCACCAATGGAACGGATTGCAGGAGACACATTTTCTCTGCTTTCTCAATCTGTTTCATAGTGCCGGTTTGAAGTTCCTGCAATTTTCACTGTAAAACCGAGTTGGAGCTTGTACCTCCCCATATATATGTATGGAATGGAGTTTGCAACTGAAAAGAAACTTTTTGTTCCCAACAAGAGAGTTGAAGGACGGCTTTCACACACACATATCTCTCAGAACTGAGCAAGTGGAGAGACATTCGTTCATCTAGCACCATGGGAACGGGTTTCAGGAAAAACTTTTTCTCTGCATTCTCAGTCTGTTTCTTAGTGCCGGTTTGAAGTTCCTGCAGTTTTCACTGTCAAACCGAGTTGGAGCTAGTACCACCCCATATATATGTATGGAATGGAGTTTGCAACTGAAAAGAAACTTTGTGTTCCCAACAAGCTAGGTGAAGTACGGCTTTCACACACACATAACTCTGAGAACTGAGCAAGTGGAGAGACGTTCGTTCATCTAGCACCATGGGAACAGGTTGCAGGAGACACTTTTTCTCTGCATTCTCAGTCTGTTTCCTAGTGCCGGTTTGAAGTTCCTGCAGTTTTCACTGTCAAACCGAGTTGGAGCTAGTACCTCCCCATATATATGTATGGAATGGAGTTTGCAACTGAAAAGAAACTTTGTGTTCCCAACAAGCTATGTGAAGGACGGCTTTCGCACACACTTATCTCTCAGAACTGAGCAAGTGGAGACGTTCGTTCATCTAGCACCAAGGGAACGGGTTGCAGGAGACACTTTTTCTCTGCTCTCTCAGTCTGTTTCCTAGTGCCGGTTTGAAGTTCCTGCAGTTTTCACTGTCAAACCAAGTTGGAGCTAGTACCTCCCCAAATATATGTATGGAATGGAGTTTGCAACTGCAAAGAAACTTTGTGTTCCCAACAAGCTAGGTGAAGAACGGCTTTCACACACACTTATCTCTCAGAACTGAGCAAGTGGAGAGACGTTCGTTCATCTAGCACCAAGGGAGCGGGTTGCAGGAGACACTATTTCTCTGTTTCCTCAGTCTGTTTCCTAGTGCCGGTTTGAAGTTCCTGCAGTTTTCACTGTAAAACCGATTTGGAACTAGTACCTCCCCATATATATGTATGGAATGGAGTTTGCAAGTGAAAAGAAACTTTGTGTTCCCAACAAGCTAGGTGAAGGACGGCTTTCACACACACTTATCTCTGAGAACTGAGCAAGTGCAGAGACGTTCGTTCATCTAGCACCAATGGAACGGATTGCAGGAGACACATTTTCTCTGCTTTCTCAATCTGTTTCCTAGTGCCGGTTTGAAGTTCCTGCAATTTTCACTGTAAAACCGAGTTGGAGCTTGTACCTCCCCATATATATGTATGGAATGGAGTTTGCAACTGAAAAGAAACTTTTTGTTCCCAACAAGAGAGTTGAAGGACGGCTTTCACACACACATATCTCTCAGAACTGAGCAAGTGGAGAGACATTCGTTCATCTAGCACCATGGGAACGGGTTTCAGGAAAAACTTTTTCTCTGCTTTCTCAGTCTGTTTCTTAGTGCCGGTTTGAAGTTCCTGCAGTTTTCACTGTCAAACCGAGTTGGAGCTAGTACCACCCCATATATATGTATGGAATGGAGTTTGCAACTGAAAAGAAACTTTGTGTTCCCAACAAGCTAGGTGAAGTACGGCTTTCACACACACATAACTCTGAGAACTGAGCAAGTGGAGAGACTTTCGTTCATCTAGCACCATGGGAAAAGGTTGCAGGAGACACTTTTTCTCTGCATTCTCAGTCTGTTTCCTAGTGCCGGTTTGAAGTTCCTGCAGTTTTCACTGTCAAACCGAGTTGGAGCTAGTACCTCCCCATATATATGTATGGAATGGAGTTTGCAACTGAAAAGAAACTTTGTGTTCCCAACAAGCTAGGTGAAGGACGGCTTTCACACACACTTATCTCTCAGAACTTAGCAAGTGGAGAGACGTTCGTTCATCTAGCACCAAGGGAACGGGTTGCAGGAGACACTATTTCTCTGTTTTCTCAGTCTGTTTCCTAGTGCCGGTTTGAAGTTCCTGCAGTTTTCACTGTCAAACCGAGTTGGAGCTTGTACCTCCCCATATATATGTATGAAATGGAATTTGCAACTGAAAAGAAACTTTGTGTTCCCAACAAGCTAGGTGAAGGATGGCTTCCACACACTCTTATCTCTGAGAACTGAGCAAGTGCAGAGACGTTCGTTCATCTAGCACCAATGGAACGGATTGCAGGAGACACATTTTCTCTGATTTCTCAATCTGTTTCCTAGTGCCGGTTTGAAGTTCCTGCAGTTTTCACTGTCAAACCGAGTTGGAGCTTGTACCTCCCCATATATATGTATGGAATGGAGTTTGCAACTGAAAAGAAACTTTGTATTCCCAACAAGCTAGTTGAAGGGCGGCTTTCACACACACTTATCTCTCAGAACTGAGCAAGTGGAGAGACGTTCGTTCATCTAGCACCAAGGGAACGGGTTGCAGGAGACACTTTTTCTCTGCTTTCTCAGTCTTTTTCCTAGTGCCGGTTTGAAGTTCCTGCAGTTTTCACTGTAAAACCGATTTGGAGCTAGTACCTCCCCATATATATGTATGGAATGGAGTTTGCAACTGAAAAGATACATTGTGTTCCCAACAAGCTAGGTGAAGGACGGCTTTCGCACACACTTATCTCTCAGAACTGAGCAAGTGGAGAGACGTTCGTTCATCTAGCACCAAGGGAACGGGTTGCAGGAGACACTTTTTCTCTGCTCTCTCAGTCTGTTTCCTAGTGCCGGTTTGAAGTTCCTGCAGTTTTCACTGTCAAACCGAGTTGGAGCTAGTACCTCCCCAAATATATGTATGGAATGGGGTTTGCAACTGAAAAGATACTTTTTGTTCCCAACAAGATAGTTGAAGGACGGCTTTCACACACACATATCTCTCAGAACTGAGCAAGTGGAGAGACATTCGTTCATCTAGCACCATGGGAACGGGTTTCAGGAGAAACTTTTTCTCTGCTTTCTCAGTCTGTTTCTTAGTGCCGGTTTGAAGTTCCTGCAGTTTTCACTGTCAAACCGAGTTGGAGCTAGTACCACCCCATATATATGTATGGAATGGAGTTTGCAACTGAAAAGAAACTTTGTGTTCCCAACAAGCTAGGTGAAGTACGGCTTTCACACACACATAACTCTCAGAACTGAGCAAGTGGAGAGACGTTCGTTCATCTAGCACCATGGGAACAGGTTGCAGGAGACACTTTTTCTCTGCATTCTCAGTCTGTTTCCTAGTGCCGGTTTGAAGTTCCTGCAGTTTTCACTGTCAAACCGAGTTGGAGCTAGTACCTCCCCATATATATGTATGGAATGGAGTTTGCAACTGAAAAGAAACTTTGTGTTCCCAACAAGCTAGTTGAAGGACGGCTTTCACACACACTTATCTCTCAGAACTGAGCAAGTGGAGAGACGTTCGTTCATCTAGCACCAAGGGAACGGGTTGCAGGAGACACTTTTTCTCTGCTTTCTCAGTCTTTTTCCTAGTGCCGGTTTGAAGTTCCTGCAGTTTTCACTGTAAAATCGATTTGGTGCTAGTACCTCACCAGATATACGTATGGAATGGAGTTTGCTACTGAAAAGAAACTTTGTGTTCCCAACAAGCTAGGTGAAGGACGGCTTTCACACACACTTATCTCTCAGAACTTAGCAAGTGGAGAGACTTTCGTTCATCTAGCACCAAGGGAACAGGTTGCAGGAGACACTATTTCTCTGTTTTCTCAGTCTGTTTCCTAGTGCCGGTATGAAGTTCCTGCAGTTTTCACTGTCAAACCGAGTTGGAGCTTGTACCTCCACATATATATGTATGGAATGGAATTTGCAACTGAAAAGAAACTTTGTGTTCCCAACAAGCTAGGTGAAGGATGGCTTTCACACACACTTATCTCTGAGAACTGAGCAAGTGCAGGGACGTTCGTTCATCTAGCACCAATGGAACGGATTGCAGGAGACACATTTTCTCTGATTTCTCAATCTGTTTCCTAGTGCCGGTTTGAAGTTCCTGCTGTTTTCACTGTCAAACCGAGTTGGAGCTTGTACCTCCCCATATATATGTATGGAATGGAGTTTGCAACTGAAAAGAAACCTTGTGTTCCCAACAAGCTAGTTGAAGGGCGGCTTTCACACACACTTATCTCTCAGAACTGAGCAAGTGGAGAGACGTTCGTTCATCTAGCACCAAGGGAACGGGTTGCAGGAGACACTTTTTCTCTGCTTTCTCAGTCTTTTTCCTAGTGCCGGTTTGAAGTTCCTGCAGTTTTCACTGTAAATCCGATTTGGAGCTAGTACCTCCCCATATATATGTATGGAATGGAGTTTGCAACTGAAAAGGTACATTGTGTTCCCAACAAGCTAGGTGAAGGACGGCTTTCGCACACACTTATCTCTCAGAACTGAGCAAGTGGAGAGACGTTCGTTCATCTAGCACCAAGGGAACGGGTTGCAGGAGACACTTTTTCTCTGCTCTCTCAGTCTGTTTCCTAGTGCCGGTTTGAAGTTCCTGCAGTTTTCACTGTCAAACCGAGTTGGAGCTAGTACCTCCCCAAATATATGTATGGAATGGAGTTTGCAACTGAAAAGAAACTTTTTGTTCCCAACAAGATAGTTGAAGGACGGCTTTCACACACACATATCTCTCAGAACTGAGCAAGTGGAGAGACATTCGTTCATCTAGCACCATGGGAACGGGTTTCAGGAAAAACTTTTTCTCTGCTTTCTCAGTCTGTTTCTTAGTGCCGGTTTGAAGTTCCTGCAGTTTTCACTGTCAAACCGAGTTGGAGCTAGTACCACCCCATATATATGTATGGAATGGAGTTTGCAACTGAAAAGAAACTTTGTGTTCCCAACAAGCTAGGTGAAGTACGGCTTTCACACACACATAACTCTGACAACTGAGCAAGTGGAGAGACGTTCGTTCATCTAGCACCATGGGAACAGGTTGCAGGAGACACTTTTTCTCTGCATTCTCAGTCTGTTTCCTAGTGCCGTTTTGAAGTTCCTGCAGTTTTCACTGTCAAACCGAGTTGGACCTAGTACCTCCCCATATATATGTATGGAATGGAGTTTGCAACTGAAAAGAAACTTTGTGTTCCCAACAAGCTAGGTGAAGGACGGCTTTCACACACACTTATCTCTCAGAACTGAGCAAGTGGAGAGACGTTCGTTCATCTAGCACCAAGGGAACGGGTTGCAGGAGACACTTTTTCTCTGCTTTCTCAGTCTTTTTCCTAGTGCCGGTTTGAAGTTCGTGCAGTTTTCACTGTAAAAACGATTTGGAGCTAGTACCTCACCAGATATACGTATGGAATGGAGTTTGCTACTGAAAAGAAACTTTGTGTTCCCAACAAGCTAGGTGAAGGACGGCTTTCACACACACTTATCTCTCAGAACTTAGCAAGTGGAGAGACGTTCGTTCATCTAGCACCAAGGGAACGGGTTGCAGGAGACACTTTTTCTCTGCTCTCTCAGTCTGTTTCCTAGTGCCGGTTTGAAGTTCCTGCAGTTTTCACTGTCAAACCGAGTTGGAGCTTGTACCTCCCCAAATATATGTATGGAATGGAGTTTGCAACTGAAAAGAAACTTTTTGTTCCCAACAAGATAGTTGAAGGACGGCTTTCACACACACATATCTCTCAGAACTGAGCAAGTGGAGAGACATTCGTTCATCTAGCACCATGGGAACGGGTTTCAGGAAAAACTTTTTGTCTGCTTTCTCAGTCTGTTTCTTAGTGCCGGTTTGAAGTTCCTGCAGTTTTCACTGTCAAACCGAGTTGGAGCTAGTACCACCCCATATATATGTATGGAATGGAATTTGCAACTGAAAAGAAACTTTGTGTTCCCAACAAGCTAGGTGAAGAATGGCTTTCACACACACTTATCTCTGAGAACTGAGCAAGTGCAGAGACGATCGTTCATCTAGCACCAATGGAACGGATTGCAGGAGACACATTTTCTCTGATTTCTCAATCTGTTTCCTAGTGCCGGTTTGAAGTTCCTGCAGTTTTCACTGTCAAACCGAGTTGGAGCTTGTACCTCCCCATATATATGTATGGAATGGAGTTTGCAACTGAAAAGAAACTTTGTGTTCCCAACAAGCTAGTTGAAGGGCGGCTTTCACACACATTTATCTCTCAGAACTGAGCAAGTGGAGAGACGTTCGTTCATCTAGCACCAAGGGAACGGTTTGCAGGAGACACTTTTTCTCTGCTTTCTCAGTCTGTTTCCTAGTGCCGGTTTGAAGTTCCTGCAGTTTTCACTGTTAAACCGAGTTGGAGCTTGTACCTCCCCATATATATGTATGGAATGGAGTTTGCAACTGAAAAGAAACTTTGTGTTCCCAACAAACTAGGTGAAGGACGGCTTTCGCACACACTTATCTCTCAGAACTGAGCAAGTAGAGAGACTTTCGTTCATCTAGCACCAAGGGAACGGGTTGCAGGAGACAATTTTTCTCTGCTCTCTCAGTCTGTTTCCTAGTGCCGGTTTGAAGTTCCTGCAGTTTTCACTGTAAAAAAGAGTTGGAGCTAGTACCTCCCCATATATATATATGGAATGGAGTTTGCAACTGAAAAGAAACTTTGTGTTCCCAACAAGCTAGGTGAAGAACGGCTTTCACACACACTTATCTCTCAGAACTGAGCAAGTGGAGAGACGTTCGTTCATCTAGCACCAAGGGAACGGGTTGCAGGAGACACTTTTTCTCTGCTTTCTCAGTCTTATTCCTAGTGCCGGTTTGAAGTTCCTGCAGTTTTCACTGTAAAACCGAGTTGGAGCTAGTACCTCCCCATATATATGTATGGAATGGAGTTTGCAACTGAAAAGAAACTTTTTGTTCCCAACAAGCTAGGTGAAGGACGGCTTTCACACACACTTATCTCTCAGAACTGAGCAAGTGGAGAGACGTTCTTTCATCTAGCACCAAGGGAGCGGGTTGCAGGAGACACTATTTCTCTGTTTTCTCAGTCTGTTTCCTAGTGCCGGTTTGAAGTTCCTGCAGTTTTCACTGTAAAACCGATTTGGAACTAGTACCTCCCCATATATATGTATGGAATGGAGTTTGCAAGTGAAAAGAAACTTTTTGTTCCCAACAAGCTAGGTGAAGGACGGCTTTCACACACACTTATCTCTGAGAACTGAGCAAGTGCAGAGACGTTCGTTCATCTAGCACCAATTGAACGGATTGCAGGAGACACATTTTCTCTGCTTTCTCAATCTGTTTCCTAGTGCCGGTTTGAAGTTCCTGCAATTTTCACTGTAAAAGCGAGTTGGAGCTTGTACCTCCCCATATATATGTATGGAATGGAGTTTGCAACTGAAAAGAAACTTTTTGTTCCCAACAAGATAGGTGAAGGACGGCTTTCACACACACATATCTCTCAGAACTGAGCAAGTGGAGAGACATTCGTTCACCTAGCACCATGGGAACGGGTTTCAGGAAAAACTTTTTCTCTGCTTTCTCAGTCTGTTTCTTAGTGCAGGTTTGAAGTTCCTGCAGTTTTCACTGTCAAACCGAGTTGGAGCTTGTACCTCCCTATATATATGTGTGGAATGGAGTTTGCAACTGAAAAGAAACTTTGTGTTCCCAACAAGCTAGGTGAAGGACGGCTTTCACACACAATTATCTCTCAGAACTGAGCAAGTGGAGAGACTTTCGTTCATCTAGCACCAAGGGAACGGGTTGCAGGAGACACTTTTCCTCTGCTTTCTCAGTCTGTTTCCTAGTGCCGGTTTGAAGTTCCTGCAGTTTTCACTGTAAAACGGATTTGGAGCTAGTACCTCACCAGATATATGTATGGAATGGAGTTTGCTACTGAAAAGAAACTTTGTGTTCCCAACAAGCTAGGAGAAGGACGGCTTTCACACACACTTATCTCTCAGAAGTGAGCAAGTGGAGAGACGTTCGTTCATCTAGCACCAAGGGAACGGGTTGCAGGAGACACTATTTCTCTGTTTTCTCAGTCTGTTTCCTAGTGCCGGTTTGAATTTCCTGCAGTTTTCACTGTAAAACCGAGTTGGAGCTTGTACCTCCCCATATATATGTATGGAATGGAGTTTGCAACTGAAAAGAAACTATGTGTTCCCAGCAAGCTAGGTGAAGGACGGCTTTCACACACACTTATCTCTGAGAACTGAGCAAGTGCAGAGACGTTCGTTCATCTAGCACCAATGGATCGGATTGCAGGAGACACATTTTCTCTGATTTCTCAATCTGTTTCCTAGTGCCAGTTTGAAGTTCCTGCAGTTTTCACTGTCAAACCGAGTTGGAGCTTGTACCTCCCCATATATATGTATGGAATGGAGTCTGCAACTGAAAAGAAACTTTTTGTTCCCAAAAAGATAGTTGAAGGACGGCTTTCACACACACTTATCTCTCAGAACTGAGCAAGTGGAGAGACATTCGTTCATCTAGCACCATGGGAATGGGTTTCAGGAAAAACTTTTTCTCTGCTTTCTCAGTCTGTTTCTTAGTGCCGGTTTGAAGTTCCTGCAGTTTTCACTGTCAAACCGAGTTGGAGCTAGTACCACCCAATATATATGTATGGAATGGAGTTTGCAACTGAAAAGAAACTTTGTGTTCCCAACAAGCTATTTGAAGGACGGCTTTCACACACACTTAACTCTGAGAACTTAGCAAGTGGAGAGACGTTCGTTCATGTAGCACCAAGGGAACAGGTTACAGAAGACAATTTTTCTCTGCATTCTCAGTCTGTTTCCTAGTGCCGGTTTGAAGTTCCTGCAGTTTTCACTGTCAAACCGAGTTGGAGCTTGTACCTCCCCATATATATGTATGGAATGGAGTTTGCAACTGAAAAGTAACTTTGTGTTCCCAACAGGCTAGGTGAAGGACGGCTTTCACACACACTTATCTCTCAGAACTGAGGAAGTGGAGAGAAGTTCGTTCATCTAGCAACAAGTGAACGGGTTGCAGGAGACACTTTTTCTCTGCTTTCTCAGTCTGTTTCCTAGTGCCGGGTTGAAGTTCCTGCAGTTTTCACTGTCAAACCGAGTTGGAGCTTGTACCTCCCCATATATATGTATGGAATGGAGTTTGCAACTGAAAAGAAACTTTGTGTTCCCAAAAAGCTATGTGAAGGACGGCTTTCACACACAATTATCTCTCAGAACTGAGCAAGTGGAGAGACGTTCGTTCATCTAGCACCATGGGAACGGGTTGCAGGAGACACATTTTCTCTGCTTTCTCAGTCTTTTTCCTAGTGCCGGTTTGAAGTTCCTTCAGTTTTCACAGTAAAACCGAGTTGGAGGTAGTACCTCCCCATATATATGTATGGAATGGAGTTTGCAACTGAAAAGAAACTTTGTGTTCCCAACAAGCTAGGTGAAGGCGGCTTTCACACACACTTATCTCTCAGAACTGAGCAATTGGAGAGACGTTCGTTCATCTAGCACCAAGGGAACGGGTTGCAGGAGACACTTATTCTCTGCTTTCTCAGTCTTTTTCCTAGTGCCGGTTTGATGTTCCTCCAGTTTTCACTGTCAAACCGATTTGGAGCTCGTACCTCCCCATATATATGTATGGAATGGAGTTTGCAACTGAAAAGAAACTTTGTGTTCCCAACAAGCTAGGTGAAGGACGGCTTTCACACACACTTATCTCTCAGAACTGAGCAAGTGCAGAGACGTTCGTTCATCTAGCACCAATGGAACGGATTGCAGGAGACACATTTTCTCTGCTTTCTCAATCTGTTTCCTAGTGCCGGTTTGAAGTTCCTGCAATTTTCACTGTAAAACCGAGTTGGAGCTTGTACCTCCCCATATATATGTATGGAATGGAGTTTGCAACTGAAAAGAAACTTTGTGTTCCCAACAAGCTAGGTGAAGGACGGCTTTCACACACACTTATCTCTCAGAATTTAGCAAGTGGAGAGACGTTCGTTCATCTAGCACCAAGGGAACGGGTTGCAGGAGACACTATTTCTCTGTTTTCTCAGTCTGTTTCCTAGTGCCGTTTGGAAGTTCCTGCAGTTTTCACTGTCAAACCGAGTTGGAGCTTGTACCTCCCCATATATATGTGTGGAATGGAGTTTGCAACTGAAAAGAAACTTTGTGTTCCCAACAAGCTAGGTGAAGGACGGCTTTCACACACAATTATCTCTCAGAACTGAGCAAGTGGAGAGACTTTCGTTCATCTAGCACCAAGGGAACGGGTTGCAGGAGACACTTTTCCTCTGCTTTCTCAGTCTGTTTCCTAGTGCCGGTTTGAAGTTCCTGCAGTTTTCACTGTAAAACGGATTTGGAGCTAGTACCTCACCAGATATATGTATGGAATGGAGTTTGCTACTGAAAAGAAACTTTGTGTTCCCAACAAGCTAGGAGAAGGACGGCTTTCACACACACTTATCTCTCAGAACTGAGCAAGTGGAGAGACGTTCGTTCATCTAGCACCAAGGGAACGGGTTGCAGGAAACACTATTTCTCTGTTTTCTCAGTCTGTTTCCTAGTGCCGGTTTGAATTTCCTGCAGTTTTCACTGTAAAACCGAGTTGGAGCTTGTACCTCCCCATATATATGTATGGAATGGAGTTTGCAACTGAAAAGAAACTATGTGTTCCCAGCAAGCTAGGTGAAGGACGGCTTTCACACACACTTATCTCTGAGAACTGAGCAAGTGCAGAGACGTTCGTTCATCTAGCACCAATGGATCGGATTGCAGGAGACACATTTTCTCTGATTTCTCAATCTGTTTCCTAGTGCCAGTTTGAAGTTCCTGCAGTTTTCACTGTCAAACCGAGTTGGAGCTTGTACCTCCCCATATATATGTATGGAATGGAGTCTGCAACTGAAAAGAAACTTTTTGTTCCCAAAAAGATAGTTGAAGGACGGCTTTCACACACACTTATCTCTCAGAACTGAGCAAGTGGAGAGACGTTCGTTCATCTAGCAACAAGTGAACGGGTTGCAGGAGACACTTTTTCTCTGCTTTCTCAGTCTGTTTCCTAGTGCCGGGTTGAAGTTCCTGCAGTTTTCACTGTCAAACCGAGTTGGAGCTTGTACCTCCCCATATATATGTATGGAATGGAGTTTGCAACTGAAAAGAAACTTTGTGTTCCCAAAAAGCTATGTGAAGGACGGCTTTCACACACAATTATCTCTCAGAACTGAGCAAGTGGAGAGACGTTCGTTCATCTAGCACCATGGGAACGGGTTGCAGGAGACACATTTTCTCTGCTTTCTCAGTCTTTTTCCTAGTGCCGGTTTGAAGTTCCTTCAGTTTTCACTGTAAAACCGAGTTGGAGGTAGTACCTCCCCATATATATGTATGGAATGGAGTTTGCAACTGAAAAGAAACTTTGTGTTCCCAACAAGCTAGGTGAAGGCGGCTTTCACACACAATTATCTCTCAGAACTGAGCAATTGGAGAGACGTTCGTTCATCTAGCACCAAGGGAACGGGTTGCAGGGGACACTTATTCTCTGCTTTCTCAGTCTTTTTCCTAGTGCCGGTTTGATGTTCCTCCAGTTTTCACTGTCAAACCGATTTGGAGCTCGTACCTCCCCATATATATGTATGGAATGGAGTTTGCAACTGAAAAGAAACTTTGTGTTCCCAACAAGCTAGTTGAAGGACGGCTTTCACACACACTTATCTCTCAGAACTGAGCAAGTGGAGAGACGTTCGTTCATCTAGCACCAAGGGAACGGGATGCAGGAGACACTTTTTCTCTGCTTTCTCAGTCTGTTTCCTAGTGCCGGTTTGAAGTTCCTGCAGTTTTCACTGTAAAATCGATTTGGAGCTAGTACCTCACCAGATATACGTATGGAATGGAGTTTGCTACTGAAAAGAAACTTTGTGTTCCCAACAAGCTAGGTGAAGGACGGCTTTCACACACACTTATCTCTCAGAACTGAGCAAGTGGAGAGACATTCGTTCATCTAGCACCAAGGGAACGGGTTGCAGGAGACACTTTTTCTCTGCTTTCTCAGTCTTTTTCCTAGTGCCGGTTTGAATTTCCTGCAGTTTTCACTGTAAAACCGAGTTGGAGCTTGTACCTACCCATATATATGTATGGAATGGAGTTTGCAACTGAAAAGAAACTTTGTGTTCCCAACAAGCTAGGTGAAGGACGGCTTTCACACACACTTATCTCTCAGAATTTAGCAAGTGGAGAGACGTTCGTTCATCTAGCACCAAGGGAACGGGTTGCAGGAGACACTATTTCTCTGTTTTCTCAGTCTGTTTCCTAGTGCCGTTTTGAAGTTCCTGCAGTTTTCACTGTCAAACCGAGTTGGAGCTTGTACCTCCCCATATATATGTGTGGAATTGAGTTTGCAACTGAAAAGAAACTTTGTGTTCCCAACAAGCTAGGTGAAGGACGGCTTTCACACACAATTATCTCTCAGAACTGAGCAAGTGGAGAGACTTTCGTTCATCTAGCACCAAGGGAACGGGTTGCAGGAGACACTTTTCCTCTGCTTTCTCAGTCTGTTTCCTAGTGCCGGTTTGAAGTTCCTGCAGTTTTCACTGTAAAACGGATTTGGAGCTAGTACCTCACCAGATATATGTATGGAATGGAGTTTGCTACTGAAAAGAAACTTTGTGTTCCCAACAAGCTAGGAGAAGGACGGCTTTCACACACACTTATCTCTCAGAACTGAGCAAGTGGAGAGACGTTCGTTCATCTAGCACCAAGGGAACGGGTTGCAGGAGACACTATTTCTCTGTTTTCTCAGTCTGTTTCCTAGTGCCGGTTTGAATTTCCTGCAGTTTTCACTGTAAAACCGAGTTGGAGCTTGTACCTCCCCATATATATGTATGGAATGGAGTTTGCAACTGAAAAGAAACTATGTGTTCCCAGCAAGCTAGGTGAAGGACGGCTTTCACACACACTTATCTCTGAGAACTGAGCAAGTGCAGAGACGTTCGTTCATCTAGCACCAATGGATCGGATTGCAGGAGACACATTTTCTCTGATTTCTCAATCTGTTTCCTAGTGCCGGTTTGAAGTTCCTGCAGTTTTCACTGTCAAACCGAGTTGGAGCTTGTACCTCCCCATATATATGTATGGAATGGAGTCTGCAACTGAAAAGAAACTTTTTGTTCCCAAAAAGATAGTTGAAGGACGGCTTTCACACACACTTATCTCTCAGAACTGAGCAAGTGGAGAGACATTCGTTCATCTAGCACCATGGGAATGGGTTTCAGGAAAAACTTTTTCTCTGCTTTCTCAGTCTGTTTCTTAGTGCCGGTTTGAAGTTCCTGCAGTTTTCACTGTCAAACCGAGTTGGAGCTAGTACCACCCAATATATATGTATGGAATGGAGTTTGCAACTGAAAAGAAACTTTGTGTTCCCAACAAGCTATTTGAAGGACGGCTTTCACACACACTTAACTCTGAGAACTTAGCAAGTGGAGAGACGTTCGTTCATCTAGCACCAAGGGAACAGGTTACAGAAGACAATTTTTCTCTGCATTCTCAGTCTGTTTCCTAGTGCCGGTTTGAAGTTCCTGCAGTTTTCACTGTCAAACCGAGTTGGAGCTTGTACCTCCCCATATATATGTATGGAATGGAGTTTGCAACTGAAAAGTAACTTTGTGTTCCCAACAGGCTAGGTGAAGGACGGCTTTCACACACACTTATCTCTCAGAACTGAGGAAGTGGAGAGACGTTCGTTCATCTAGCAACAAGTGAACGGGTTGCAGGAGACAATTTTTCTCTGCTTTCTCAGTCTGTTTCCTAGTGCCGGGTTGAAGTTCCTGCAGTTTTCACTGTCAAACCGAGTTGGAGCTTGTACCTCCCCATATATATGTATGGAATGGAGTTTGCAACTGAAAAGAAACTTTGTGTTCCCAAAAAGCTATGTGAAGGACGGCTTTCACACACAATTATCTCTCAGAACTGAGCAAGTGGAGAGACGTTCGTTCATCTAGCACCATGGGAACGGGTTGCAGGAGACACATTTTCTCTGCTTTCTCAGTCTTTTTCCTAGTGCCGGTTTGAAGTTCCTTCAGTTTTCACTGTAAAACCGAGTTGGAGGTAGTACCTCCCCATATATATGTATGGAATGGAGTTTGCAACTGAAAAGAAACTTTGTGTTCCCAACAAGCTAGGTGAAGGCGGCTTTCACACACAATTATCTCTCAGAACTGAGCAATTGGAGAGACGTTCGTTCATCTAGCACCAAGGGAACGGGTTGCAGGAGACACTTATTCTCTGCTTTCTCAGTCTTTTTCCTAGTGCCGGATTGATGTTCCTCCAGTTTTCACTGTCAAACCGAGTTGGAGCTCGTACCTCCCCATATATATGTATGGAATGGAGTTTGCAACTGAAAAGAAACTTTGTGTTCCCAACAAGCTAGGTGAAGGACGGCTTTCACACACACTTATCTCTCAGAACTGAGCAAGTGCAGAGACGTTCGTTCATCTAGCACCAATGGAACGGATTGCAGGAGACACATTTTCTCTGCTTTCTCAATCTGTTTCCTAGTGCCGGTTTGAAGTTCCTGCAATTTTCACTGTAAAACCGAGTTGGAGCTTGTACCTCCCCATATATATGTATGGAATGGAGTTTGCAACTGAAAAGAAACTTTGTGTTCCCAACAAGCTAGGTGAAGGACGGCTTTCACACACACTTATCTCTCAGAATTTAGCAAGTGGAGAGACGTTCGTTCATCTAGCACCAAGGGAACGGGTTGCAGGAGACACTATTTCTCTGTTTTCTCAGTCTGTTTCCTAGTGCCGTTTTGAAGTTCCTGCAGTTTTCACTGTCAAACCGAGTTGGAGCTTGTACCTCCCCATATATATGTGTGGAATGGAGTTTGCAACTGAAAACAAACTTTGTGTTCCCAACAAGCTAGGTGAAGGACGGCTTTCACACACAATTATCTCTCAGAACTGAGCAAGTGGAGAGACTTTCGTTCATCTAGCACCAAGGGAACGGGTTGCAGGAGACACTTTTCCTCTGCTTTCTCAGTCTGTTTCCTAGTGCCGGTTTGAAGTTCCTGCAGTTTTCACTGTAAAACGGATTTGGAGCTAGTACCTCACCAGATATATGTATGGAATGGAGTTTGCTACTGAAAAGAAACTTTGTGTTCCCAACAAGCTAGGAGAAGGACGGCTTTCACACACACTTATCTCTCAGAACTGAGCAAGTGGAGAGACGTTCGTTCATCTAGCACCAAGGGAACGGGTTGCAGGAAACACTATTTCTCTGTTTTCTCAGTCTGTTTCCTAGTGCCGGTTTGAATTTCCTGCAGTTTTCACTGTAAAACCGAGTTGGAGCTTGTACCTCCCCATATATATGTATGGAATGGAGTTTGCAACTGAAAAGAAACTATGTGTTCCCAGCAAGCTAGGTGAAGGACGGCTTTCACACACACTTATCTCTGAGAACTGAGCAAGTGCAGAGACGTTCGTTCATCTAGCACCAATGGATCGGATTGCAGGAGACACATTTTCTCTGATTTCTCAATCTGTTTCCTAGTGCCGGTTTGAAGTTCCTGCAGTTTTCACTGTCAAACCGAGTTGGAGCTTGTACCTCCCCATATATATGTATGGAATGGAGTCTGCAACTGAAAAGAAACTTTTTGTTCCCAAAAAGATAGTTGAAGGACGGCTTTCACACACACTTATCTCTCAGAACTGAGCAAGTGGAGAGACATTCGTTCATCTAGCACCATGGGAATGGGTTTCAGGAAAAACTTTTTCTCTGCTTTCTCAGTCTGTTTCTTAGTGCCGGTTTGAAGTTCCTGCAGTTTTCACTGTCAAACCGAGTTGGAGCTAGTACCACCCAATATATATGTATGGAATGGAGTTTGCAACTGAAAAGAAACTTTGTGTTCCCAACAAGCTATTTGAAGGACGGCTTTCACACTCACTTAACTCTGAGAACTTAGCAAGTTGAGAGACGTTCGTTCATCTAGCACCAAGGGAACAGGTTACAGAAGACAATTTTTCTCTGCATTCTCAGTCTGTTTCCTAGTGCCGGTTTGAAGTTCCTGCAGTTTTCACTGTCAAACCGAGTTGGAGCTTGTACCTCCCCATATATATGTATGGAATGGAGTTTGCAACTGAAAAGTAACTTTGTGTTCCCAACAGGCTAGGTGAAGGACGGCTTTCACACACACTTATCTCTCAGAACTGAGGAAGTGGAGAGACGTTCGTTCATCTAGCAACAAGTGAACGGGTTGCAGGAGACACTTTTTCTCTGCTTTCTCAGTCTGTTTCCTAGTGCCGGGTTGAAGTTCCTGCAGTTTTCACTGTCAAACCGAGTTGGAGCTTGTACCTCCCCATATATATGTATGGAATGGAGTTTGCAACTGAAAAGAAACTTTGTGTTCCCAAAAAGCTATGTGAAGGACGGCTTTCACACACAATTATCTCTCAGAACTGAGCAAGTGGAGAGACGTTCGTTCATCTAGCACCATGGGAACGGGTTGCAGGAGACACATTTTCTCTGCTTTCTCAGTCTTTTTCCTAGTGCCGGTTTGAAGTTCCTTCAGTTTTCACTGTAAAACCGAGTTGGAGGTAGTACCTCCCCATATATATGTATGGAATGGAGTTTGCAACTGAAAAGAAACTTTGTGTTCCCAACAAGCTAGGTGAAGGCGGCTTTCACACACACTTATCTCTCAGAACTGAGCAATTGGAGAGACGTTCGTTCATCTAGCAACAAGGGAACGGGTTGCAGGGGACACTTATTCTCTGCTTTCTCAGTCTTTTTCCTAGTGCCGGTTTGATGTTCCTCCAGTTTTCACTGTCAAACCGATTTGGAGCTCGTACCTCCCCATATATATGTATGGAATGGAGTTTGCAACTGAAAAGAAACTTTGTGTTCCCAACAAGCTAGGTGAAGGACGGCTTTCACACACACTTATCTCTCAGAACTGAGCAAGTGCAGAGACGTTCGTTCATCTAGCACCAATGGAACGGATTGCAGGAGACACATTTTCTCTGCTTTCTCAATCTGTTTCCTAGTGCCGGTTTGAAGTTCCTGCAATTTTCACTGTAAAACCGAGTTGGAGCTTGTACCTCCCCATATATATGTATGGAATGGAGTTTGCAACTGAAAAGAAACTTTGTGTTCCCAACAAGCTAGGTGAAGGACGGCTTTCACACACACTTATCTCTCAGAACTAAGCAAGTGGAGAGACGTTCGTTCATCTAGCACCAAGGGAACGGGTTGCAGGAGACACTATTTCTCTGTTTTCTCAGTCTGTTTCCTAGTGCCGGTCGGAAGTTCCTGCAGTTTTGACTGTCAAACCGAGTTGGAGCTAGTACCTCCCCTTATCTATGTATGGAATGGAGTTTGCAACTGAAAAGAAACTTTGTGTTCCCAACAAGCTAGGTGAAGGACGGCTTTCACACACACTTATCTCTCAGAACTGAGCAAGTGGAGAGACGTTCGTTCATCTAGCACCAAGGGAACGGGTTGCATGAGACACTTTTTCTCTGCTTTCTCAGTCTGTTTCCTAGTGCCGGTTTGAAGTTCCTGCAGTTTTCACTGTCAAACCGAGTTGGAGCTAGTACCTCCCAAAATATATGTATGGAATGGAGTTTGCAACTGAAAAGAAACTTTGTGTTCCCAACAAGCTATGTGAAGAACGGCTTTCACACACACTTATCTCTCAGAACTGAGCAAGTGGAGAGACGTTCGTTCATCTAGCACCAAGGGAACGGGTTGCAGGAGACACTTTTTCTCTGCTTTCTCATTCTGTTTCCTAGTGCCGGTTTGAAGTTCCTGCAGTTTTCACTGTCAAAACGAGTTGGAGCTTGTTCCTCCCCATATATATTTATGGAATGGAGTTTGCAACTGAAAAGAAACTTTGTGTTCCCAACAATCTAGGTGAAGGACGGCTTTCACACACACTTATCTCTCAGAACTGAGCAAGTGGAGAGACGTTCGTTCATCTAGCACCAAGGGAACGGGTTGCAGGAGACACTATTTCTCTGTTTTCTCAGTCTGTTTCCTAGTGCCGGTTTGAAGTTCCTGCAGTTTTCACTGTAAAACCGATTTGGAGCTAGTACCTCCCCATATATATGTATGGAATGGAGTTTGCAACTGAAAAGAAACTTTGTGTTCCCAACAAGCTAGGTGAAGGACGGCTTTCACACACACTTATCTCTGAGAACTGAGCAAGTGCAGCGACGTTCGTTCATCTAGCACCAATGGAACGGATTGCAGGAGACACATTTTCTCTGCTTTCTCAATCTGTTTCCTAGTGCCGGTTTGAAGTTCCTGCAATTTTCACTGTAAAACCGAGTTGGAGCTTGTACCTCCCCATATATATGTATGGAATGGAGTTTGCAACTGAAAAGAAACTTTTTGTTCCCAACAAGATAGGTGAAAGACGGCTTTCACACACACTTATCTCTCAGAACTTAGCAAGTGGAGAGGCATTCGTTCATCTAGCACCAGGGGAACAGGTTGCAGGAGAAACTTTTTCTCTGCATTCTCAGTCTGTTTCCTAGTGCCGGTTTGAAGTTCCTGCAGTTTTCATTGTCAAACCGAGTTGGAGCTTGTACCTCCCCATATATATGTATGGAATGGAGTTTGCAACTGAAAAGAAACTTTGTGTTCCCAACAGGCAAGGTGAAGGACGGCTTTCACACACATTTATCTCTCAGAACTGAGGAAGTGGAGAGACGTTCGTTCATCTAGCACCAAGGGAACTGGTTGCAGGAGACACTTTTTCTCTGCTTTCTCAGTCTGTTTCCTAGTGCCGGTTTGAAGTTCCTGCAGTTTCCACTGTAAAACCGAGTTGGAGCTTGTACCACCCCATATATATGTATGGAATGGAGTTTGCAACTGAAAAGAAACTTTGTGTTCCCAACAAGATAGTTGAAGGACGGCTTTCACACACACTTATCTCTCAGAACTGAGCAAGTGGAGAGACGTTCGTTCATCTAGCACCAAGGGAACGGGTTGCAGGAGACACTTTTTCTCGTTTTTCACAGTCTGTTTACTAGTGCCGGTTTGAACTTCCTGCAGTTTTCACTGTAAAACGGATTTGGAGCCAGTACCTCCCCATATATATGTATGGAATGGAGTTTGCAACTGAAAAGAAACTTTGTGTTCCCAACAAGTTAGTTGAATGACGGCTTTCACGCACACTAATCTCTCAGAACTGAGCAAGTGGAGAGACGTTCGTTCATCTAGCACCAAGGGAACGGGTTGCAGGAGACACTTTTTCTCTGCTTTCTCAGACTTTTTCCTAGTGTCGGTTTGAAGTTCCTGCAGTTTTCACTGTAAAACCGATTTGGAGCTAGTACCTCCCCATATATATGTATGGAATGGAGTATGCAACTGAAAAGAAACTTTGTGTTCCCAACAAGCTAGGTGAAGGACGGCTTTCACACACACTTATCTCTGAGAACTAAGCAAGTGCAGAGACGTTCGTTCATCTAGCACCAATGGAACGGATTGCAGGAGACACATTTTCTCTGCTTTCTCAGTCTGTTTCCTAGTGCCGGTTTGAAGTTCCTGCAATTTTCACTGTAAAACCGATTTGGAGCTTGTACCTCCCCATATATATGTATGGAATGGAGTTTGCAACTGAAAATAAACTTTTTGTTCCCAACAAGATAGGTGAAGGACGGCTTTCACACACACTTATCTCTCAGAACTGAGCAAGTGGAGAGACATTCGTTCATCTAGCACCATGGGAACGGGTTTCAGGAAAAACTTTTTCTCTGCTTTCTCAGTCTGTTTCTTAGTGCCGGTTTGAAGTTCCTGCAGTTTTCACTGTCAAACCGAGTTGGAGCTTGTACCTCCCCATATATATGTATGGAATGGAGTTTGCAACTGAAAAGAAACTTTGTGTTCCCAACAAGCTAGGTGAAGGACGGCTTTCACACACAATTATCTCTCAGAACTGAGCAAGTGGAGAGACTTTCGTTCATCTAGCACCAAGGGAACGGGTTGCAGGAGACACTTTTTCTCTGCTTTCTCAGTCTGTTTCCTAGTGCAGGTTTGAAGTTCCTGCAGTTTTCACTGTAAAACCGATTTGGAGCTAGTACCTCACCAGATATATGTAAGGAATGAAGTTTGCTACTGAAAAGAAACTTTGTGTTCCCAACAAGCTAGGTGAAGGACGGCTTTCACACACACTTATCTCTCAGAACTGAGCAAGTGGAGAGACGTTCGTTCATCTAGCACCAATGGAACAGGATGCAGGAGACAATTTTTCTCTGCTTCCTCAGTCTGTTTCCTAGTGCCTGTTTGAAATTCCTGCAGTTTTCACTGTCAAACCGTGTTGGAGCTATTACCTCCCCATATATATGTATGGAATGGAGTTTGCAACTGAAAAGAAACTTTTTGTTCCCAACAAGATAGTGGAAGGACGGCTTTCACACACACTTATCTCTCAGAACTGAGCAAGTGGAGAGACATTCGTTCAACTAGCACCATGGGAACGGGTTTCAGGAAAAACTTTTTCTCTGCTTTCTCATTCTGTTTCTTATTGCCGGTTTGAAGTTTCTGCAGTTTTCACTGTCAAACCGAGTTGGAGCTCGTACCACCCCATATAGATGTATGGAATGGAGTTTGCAACTGAAAAGAAACTTTGTGTTCCCAACAAGCTAGTTGAAGGACGGCTTTCACACACACTTAACTCTGAGAACTGAGCAAGTGGAGAGACGTTCGTTCATCTAGCACCAAGGGAACAGGTTACAGGAGACAATTTTTCTCTGCATTCTCAGTCTGTTTCCTAGTGCCGGTTTGAAGTTCCTGCAGTTTTCACTGTCAAACCGAGTTGGAGCTTGTACCTCCCCATATATATGTATGGAATGGAGTTTGCAACTGAAAAGAAACTTTGTGTTCCCAACAGGCTAGGTGAAGGACGGCTTTCACACACACATATCTCTCAGAACTGAGGAAGTGGAGAGACGTTCGTTCATCTAGCACCAAGGGAACGGGTTGCATGAGACACTTTTTCTCTGCTTTCTCAGTCTGTTTCCTAGTGCCGGTTTGAAGTTCCTGCAGTTTTCACTGTCAAACCGAGTTGGAGCTAGTACCTCCCAAAATATATGTATGGAATGGAGTTTGCAACTGAAAAGAAACTTTGTGTTCCCAACAAGCTATGTGAAGAACGGCTTTCACACACACTTATCTCTCAGAACTGAGCAAGTGGAGAGACGTTCGTTCATCTAGCACCAAGGGAACGGGTTGCAGGAGACACTTTTTCTCTGCTTTCTCATTCTGTTTCCTAGTGCCGGTTTGAAGTTCCTGCAGTTTTCACTGTCAAAACGAGTTGGAGCTTGTTCCTCCCCATATATATTTATGGAATGGAGTTTGCAACTGGAAAGAAACTTTGTGTTCCCAACAATCTAGGTGAAGGACGGCTTTCACACACACTTATCTCTCAGAACTGAGCAAGTGGAGAGACGTTCGTTCATCTAGCACCAAGGGAACGGGTTGCAGGAGACACTATTTCTCTGTTTTCTCAGTCTGTTTCCTAGTGCCGGTTTGAAGTTCCTGCAGTTTTCACTGTAAAACCGATTTGGAGCTAGTACCTCCCCATATATATGTATGGAATGGAGTTTGCAACTGAAAAGAAACTTTGTGTTCCCAACAAGCTAGGTGAAGGACGGCTTTCACACACACTTATCTCTGAGAACTGAGCAAGTGCAGCGACGTTCGTTCATCTAGCACCAATGGAACGGATTGCAGGAGACACATTTTCTCTGCTTTCTCAATCTGTTTCCTAGTGCCGGTTTGAAGTTCCTGCAATTTTCACTGTAAAACCGAGTTGGAGCTTGTACCTCCCCATATATATGTATGGAATGGAGTTTGCAACTGAAAAGAAACTTTTTGTTCCCAACAAGATAGGTGAAAGACGGCTTTCACACACACTTATCTCTCAGAACTTAGCAAGTGGAGAGGCATTCGTTCATCTAGCACCAGGGGAACAGGTTGCAGGAGAAACTTTTTCTCTGCATTCTCAGTCTGTTTCCTAGTGCCGGTTTGAAGTTCCTGCAGTTTCCACTGTAAAACCGAGTTGGAGCTTGTACCACCCCATATATATGTATGGAATGGAGTTTGCAACTGAAAAGAAACTTTGTGTTCCCAACAAGATAGTTGAAGGACGGCTTTCACACACACTTATCTCTCAGAACTGAGCAAGTGGAGAGACGTTCGTTCATCTAGCACCAAGGGAACGGGTTGCAGGAGACACTTTTTCTCGTTTTTCACAGTCTGTTTACTAGTGCCGGTTTGAACTTCCTGCAGTTTTCACTGTAAAACGGATTTGGAGCCAGTACCTCCCCATATATATGTATGGAATGGAGTTTGCAACTGAAAAGAAACTTTGTGTTCCCAACAAGTTAGTTGAATGACGGCTTTCACGCACACTAATCTCTCAGAACTGAGCAAGTGGAGAGACGTTCGTTCATCTAGCACCAAGGGAACGGGTTGCAGGAGACACTTTTTCTCTGCTTTCTCAGACTTTTTCCTAGTGTCGGTTTGAAGTTCCTGCAGTTTTCACTGTAAAACCGATTTGGAGCTAGTACCTCCCCATATATATGTATGGAATGGAGTTTGCAACTGAAAAGAAACTTTGTGTTCCCAACAAGCTAGGTGAAGGACGGCTTTCACACACACTTATCTCTGAGAACTAAGCAAGTGCAGAGACGTTCGTTCATCTAGCACCAATGGAACGGATTGCAGGAGACACATTTTCTCTGCTTTCTCAGTCTGTTTCCTAGTGCCGGTTTGAAGTTCCTGCAATTTTCACTGTAAAACCGATTTGGAGCTTGTACCTCCCCATATATATGTATGGAATGGAGTTTGCAACTGAAAATAAACTTTTTGTTCCCAACAAGATAGGTGAAGGACGGCTTTCACACACACTTATCTCTCAGAACTGAGCAAGTGGAGAGACATTCGTTCATCTAGCACCATGGGAACGGGTTTCAGGAAAAACTTTTTCTCTGCTTTCTCAGTCTGTTTCTTAGTGCCGGTTTGAAGTTCCTGCAGTTTTCACTGTCAAACCGAGTTGGAGCTTGTACCTCCCCATATATATGTATGGAATGGAGTTTGCAACTGAAAAGAAACTTTGTGTTCCCAACAAGCTAGGTGAAGGACGGCTTTCACACACAATTATCTCTCAGAACTGAGCAAGTGGAGAGACTTTCGTTCATCTAGCACCAAGGGAACGGGTTGCAGGAGACACTTTTTCTCTGCTTTCTCAGTCTGTTTCCTAGTGCAGGTTTGAAGTTCCTGCAGTTTTCACTGTAAAACCGATTTGGAGCTAGTACCTCACCAGATATATGTAAGGAATGAAGTTTGCTACTGAAAAGAAACTTTGTGTTCCCAACAAGCTAGGTGAAGGACGGCTTTCACACACACTTATCTCTCAGAACTGAGCAAGTGGAGAGACGTTCGTTCATCTAGCACCAATGGAACAGGTTGCAGGAGACAATTTTTCTCTGCTTCCTCAGTCTGTTTCCTAGTGCCTGTTTGAAATTCCTGCAGTTTTCACTGTCAAACCGTGTTGGAGCTATTACCTCCCCATATATATGTATGGAATGGAGTTTGCAACTGAAAAGAAACTTTTTGTTCCCAACAAGATAGTGGAAGGACGGCTTTCACACACACTTATCTCTCAGAACTGAGCAAGTGGAGAGACATTCGTTCAACTAGCACCATGGGAACGGGTTTCAGGAAAAACTTTTTCTCTGCTTTCTCATTCTGTTTCTTATTGCCGGTTTGAAGTTTCTGCAGTTTTCACTGTCAAACCGAGTTGGAGCTCGTACCACCCCATATAGATGTATGGAATGGAGTTTGCAACTGAAAAGAAACTTTGTGTTCCCAACAAGCTAGTTGAAGGACGGCTTTCACACACACTTAACTCTGAGAACTGAGCAAGTGGAGAGACGTTCGTTCATCTAGCACCAAGGGAACAGGTTACAGGAGACAATTTTTCTCTGCATTCTCAGTCTGTTTCCTAGTGCCGGTTTGAAGTTCCTGCAGTTTTCACTGTCAAACCGAGTTGGAGCTTGTACCTCCCCATATATATGTATGGAATGGAGTTTGCAACTGAAAAGAAACTTTGTGTTCCCAACAGGCTAGGTGAAGGACGGCTTTCACACACACATATCTCTCAGAACTGAGGAAGTGGAGAGACGTTCGTTCATCTAGCACCAAGGGAACGGGTTGCAGGAGACACTATTTCTCTGTTTTCTCAGTCTGTTTCCTAGTGCCGGTCGGAAGTTCCTGCAGTTTTGACTGTCAAACCGAGTTGGAGCTAGTACCTCCCCTTATCTATGTATGGAATGGAGTTTGCAACTGAAAAGAAACTTTGTGTTCCCAACAAGCTAGGTGAAGGACGGCTTTCACACACACTTATCTCTCAGAACTGAGCAAGTGGAGAGACGTTCGTTCATCTAGCACCAAGGGAACGGGTTGCATGAGACAATTTTTCTCTGCTTTCTCAGTCTGTTTCCTAGTGCCGGTTTGAAGTTCCTGCAGTTTTCACTGTCAAACCGAGTTGGAGCTAGTACCTCCCAAAATATATGTATGGAATGGAGTTTGCAACTGAAAAGAAACTTTGTGTTCCCAACAAGCTATGTGAAGAACGGCTTTCACACACACTTATCTCTCAGAACTGAGCAAGTGGAGAGACGTTCGTTCATCTAGCACCAAGGGAACGGGTTGCAGGAGACACTTTTTCTCTGCTTTCTCATTCTGTTTCCTAGTGCCGGTTTGAAGTTCCTGCAGTTTTCACTGTCAAAACGAGTTGGAGCTTGTTCCTCCCCATATATATTTATGGAATGGAGTTTGCAACTGAAAAGAAACTTTGTGTTCCCAACAATCTAGGTGAAGGACGGCTTTCACACACACTTATCTCTCAGAACTGAGCAAGTGGAGAGACGTTCGTTCATCTAGCACCAAGGGAACGGGTTGCAGGAGACACTATTTCTCTGTTTTCTCAGTCTGGTTCCTAGTGCCGGTTTGAAGTTCCTGCAGTTTTCACTGTAAAACCGATTTGGAGCTAGTACCTCCCCATATATATGTATGGAATGGAGTTTGCAACTGAAAAGAAACTTTGTGTTCCCAACAAGCTAGGTGAAGGACGGCTTTCACACACACTTATCTCTGAGAACTGAGCAAGTGCAGCGACGTTCGTTCATCTAGCACCAATGGAACGGATTGCAGGAGACACATTTTCTCTGCTTTCTCAATCTGTTTCCTAGTGCCGGTTTGAAGTTCCTGCAATTTTCACTGTAAAACCGAGTTGGAGCTTGTACCTCCCCATATATATGTATGGAATGGAGTTTGCAACTGAAAAGAAACTTTTTGTTCCCAACAAGATAGGTGAAAGACGGCTTTCACACACACTTATCTCTCAGAACTTAGCAAGTGGAGAGGCATTCGTTCATCTAGCACCAGGGGAACAGGTTGCAGGAGAAACTTTTTCTCTGCATTCTCAGTCTGTTTCCTAGTGCCGGTTTGAAGTTCCTGCAGTTTTCATTGTCAAACCGAGTTGGAGCTTGTACCTCCCCTTATATATGTATGGAATGGAGTTTGCAACTGAAAAGAAACTTTGTGTTCCCAACAGGCAAGGTGAAGGACGGCTTTCACACACATTTATCTCTCAGAACTGAGGAAGTGGAGAGACGTTCGTTCATCTAGCACCAAGGGAACTGGTTGCAGGAGACACTTTTTCTCTGCTTTCTCAGTCTGTTTCCTAGTGCCGGTTTGAAGTTCCTGCAGTTTCCACTGTAAAACCGAGTTGGAGCTTGTACCACCCCATATATATGTATGGAATGGAGTTTGCAACTGAAAAGAAACTTTGTGTTCCCAACAAGATAGTTGAAGGACGGCTTTCACACACACTTATCTCTCAGAACTGAGCAAGTGGAGAGACGTTCGTTCATCTAGCACCAAGGGAACGGGTTGCAGGAGACACTTTTTCTCGTTTTTCACAGTCTGTTTACTAGTGCCGGTTTGAACTTCCTGCAGTTTTCACTGTAAAACGGATTTGGAGCCAGTACCTCCCCATATATATGTATGGAATGGAGTTTGCAACTGAAAAGAAACTTTGTGTTCCCAACAAGTTAGTTGAATGACGGCTTTCACGCACACTAATCTCTCAGAACTGAGCAAGTGGAGAGACGTTCGTTCATCTAGCACCAAGGGAACGGGTTGCAGGAGACACTTTTTCTCTGCTTTCTCAGACTTTTTCCTAGTGTCGGTTTGAAGTTCCTGCAGTTTTCACTGTAAAACCGATTTGGAGCTAGTACCTCCCCATATATATGTATGGAATGGAGTTTGCAACTGAAAAGAAACTTTGTGTTCCCAACAAGCTAGGTGAAGGACGGCTTTCACACACACTTATCTCTGAGAACTAAGCAAGTGCAGAGACGTTCGTTCATCTAGCACCAATGGAACGGATTGCAGGAGACACATTTTCTCTGCTTTCTCAGTCTGTTTCCTAGTGCCGGTTTGAAGTTCCTGCAATTTTCACTGTAAAACCGATTTGGAGCTTGTACCTCCCCATATATATGTATGGAATGGAGTTTGCAACTGAAAATAAACTTTTTGTTCCCAACAAGATAGGTGAAGGACGGCTTTCACACACACTTATCTCTCAGAACTGAGCAAGTGGAGAGACATTCGTTCATCTAGCACCATGGGAACGGGTTTCAGGAAAAACTTTTTCTCTGCTTTCTCAGTCTGTTTCTTAGTGCCGGTTTGAAGTTCCTGCAGTTTTCACTGTCAAACCGAGTTGGAGCTTGTACCTCCCCATATATATGTATGGAATGGAGTTTGCAACTGAAAAGAAACTTTGTGTTCCCAACAAGCTAGGTGAAGGACGGCTTTCACACACAATTATCTCTCAGAACTGAGCAAGTGGAGAGACTTTCGTTCATCTAGCACCAAGGGAACGGGTTGCAGGAGACACTTTTTCTCTGCTTTCTCAGTCTGTTTCCTAGTGCAGGTTTGAAGTTCCTGCAGTTTTCACTGTAAAACCGATTTGGAGCTAGTACCTCACCAGATATATGTAAGGAATGAAGTTTGCTACTGAAAAGAAACTTTGTGTTCCCAACAAGCTAGGTGAAGGACGGCTTTCACACACACTTATCTCTCAGAACTGAGCAAGTGGAGAGACGTTCGTTCATCTAGCACCAATGGAACAGGTTGCAGGAGACAATTTTTCTCTGCTTCCTCAGTCTGTTTCCTAGTGCCTGTTTGAAATTCCTGCAGTTTTCACTGTCAAACCGTGTTGGAGCTATTACCTCCCCATATATATGTATGGAATGGAGTTTGCAACTGAAAAGAAACTTTTTGTTCCCAACAAGATAGTGGAAGGACGGCTTTCACACACACTTATCTCTCAGAACTGAGCAAGTGGAGAGACATTCGTTCAACTAGCACCATGGGAACGGGTTTCAGGAAAAACTTTTTCTCTGCTTTCTCATTCTGTTTCTTATTGCCGGTTTGAAGTTTCTGCAGTTTTCACTGTCAAACCGAGTTGGAGCTCGTACCACCCCATATAGATGTATGGAATGGAGTTTGCAACTGAAAAGAAACTTTGTGTTCCCAACAAGCTAGTTGAAGGACGGCTTTCACACACACTTAACTCTGAGAACTGAGCAAGTGGAGAGACGTTCGTTCATCTAGCACCAAGGGAACAGGTTACAGGAGACAATTTTTCTCTGCATTCTCAGTCTGTTTCCTAGTGCCGGTTTGAAGTTCCTGCAGTTTTCACTGTCAAACCGAGTTGGAGCTTGTACCTCCCCATATATATGTATGGAATGGAGTTTGCAACTGAAAAGAAACTTTGTGTTCCCAACAGGCTAGGTGAAGGACGGCTTTCACACACACATATCTCTCAGAACTGAGGAAGTGGAGAGACGTTCGTTCATCTAGCACCAAGGGAACGGGTTGCAGGAGACACTTTTTCTCTGCTCTCTCAGTCTGTTTCCTAGTGCCGGTTTGAAGTTCCTGCAGTTTTCACTGTCAAACCGAGTTGGAGCTAGTACCTCCCCATATATATGTATGGAATGGAGTTTGCAACTGAAAAGAAACTTTGTGTTCCCAACAAGCTAGGTGAAGGACGGCTTTCACACACACTTATCTCTCAGAACTGAGCAAGTGGAGAGACGTTCGTTCATCTAGCACCAAGGGAACAGGTTGCAGGAGACACTTTTTCTCTGCTTTCTCAGTCTTTTTCCTAGTACCGGTTTGAAGTTCCTTCAGTTTTCACTGTAAAACCGAGTTGGAGGTAGTACCTCCCCATATATATGTATGGAATGGAGTTTGCAACTGAAAAGAAACTTTGTGTTCCCAACAAGCTAGGTGAAGGACGGCTTTCACACACACTTATCTCTCAGAACTGAGAAATTGGAGAGACGTTCGTTCATCTAGCACCAAGGGAACGGGTTGCAGGAGACACTTATTCTCTGCTTTCTCAGTCTTTTTCCTAGTGCCGGGTTGAAGTTCCTCCAGTTTTCACTGTCAAACCGATTTGGAGCTAGTACCTCCCCATATATATGTATGGAATGGAGTTTGCAACTGAAAAGAAACTTTGTGTTCCCAACAAGCTAGTTGAAGGACGGCATTGACACACACTTATCTCTCAGAACTGAGCAAGTGGGGAGACGTTCGTTCATCTAGCACCAAGGGAACGGGTTGCAGGAGACACTTTTTCTCTGCTTTCTCAGTCTTTTTCCTAGTGCCGGTTTGAAGTTCCTGCAGTTTTCACTGTAAAACCGAGTTGGAGCTAGTACCTCCCCATATATATGTATGGAATGGAGTTTGCAACTGAAAAGAAACTTTGTGTTCCCAACAAGCTAGGTGAAGGACGGCTTTCACACACACTTATCTCTCAGAACTGAGCAATTGGAGAGACGTTCGTTCATCTAGCACCAAGGGAACGGGTTGCAGGAGACACTTATTCTCTGCTTTCTCAGTCTTTTTCCTAGTGCCGGTTTGAAGTTCCTCCAGGTTTCACTGTAAAACCGAGTTGGAGCTAGTACCTCCCCATATATATGTATGGAATGGAGTTTGCAACTGAAAACAAACTTTGTGTTCCCAACAAGCTAGTTGAAGGACGGCTTTCACACACACTTATCTCTCAGAACTGAGCAAGTGGAGAGACGTTCGTTCATCTAGCACCAAGGGAGCGGGTTGCAGGAGACACTATTTCTCTGTTTTCTCAGTCTGTTTCCTAGTGCCGGTCGGAAGTTCCTGCAGTTTTGACTGTCAAACCGAGTTGGAGCTAGTACCTCCCCATATCTATGTATGGAATGGAGTTTGCAACTGAAAAGAAACTTTGTGTTCCCAACAAGCTATGTGAAGAACGGCTTTCACACACACTTATCTCTCAGAACTGAGCAAGTGGAGAGACGTTCGTTCATCTAGCACCAAGGGAACGGGTTGCAGGAGACACTTTTTCTCTGCTTTCTCATTCTGTTTCCTAGTGCCGGTTTGAAGTTCCTGCAGTTTTCACTGTCAAAACGAATTGGAGCTTGTACCTCCCCATATATATTTATGGAATGGAGTTTGCAACTGAAAGGAAACTTTGTGTTCCCAACAATCTAGGTGAAGGACGGCTTTCACACACACTTATCTCTCAGAACTGAGCAAGTGGAGAGACGATCGTTCATCTAGCACCAAGGGAACGGGTTGCAGGAGACACTATTTCTCTGTTTTCTCAGTCTGTTTCCTAGTGCCGGTTTGAAGTTCCTGCAGTTTTCACTGTAAAACCGATTTGGAGCTAGTACCTCCCCATATATATGCATGGAATGGAGTTTGCAACTGAAAAGAAACTTTGTGTTCCCAACAAGCTAGGTGAAGGACGGCTTTCACACACACTTATCTCTGAGAAATGAGCAAGTGCAGCGACGTTCGTTCATCTAGCACCAATGGAACGGATTGCAGGAGACACATTTTCTCTGCTTTCTCAATCTGTTTCCTAGTGCCGGTTTGAAGTTCCTGCAATTTTCACTGTAAAACCGAGTTGGAGCTTGTACCTCCCCATATATATGTATGGAATGGAGTTTGCAACTGAAAAGAAACTTTGTGTTCCCAACAGGCAAGGTGAAGGACGGCTTTCACACACACTTATCTCTCAGAACTGAGGAAGTGGAGAGACGTTCGTTCATCTAGCACCAAGGGAACGGGTTGCAGGAGACACTTTTTCTCTGCTTTCTCAGTCTGTTTCCTAGTGCCGGTTTGAAGTTCCTGCAGTTTCCACTGTCAAACCGATTTGGAGCTTGTACCTCCCCATTTATATGTATGGAATGGAGTTTGCAACTGAAATGAAACTTTGTGTTCCCAACAAGCTAGGTGAAGGACGGCTTTCACACACAATTATCTCTCAGAACTGAGCAAGTGGAGAGACTTCCGTTCATCTAGCACCAAGGGAACGGGTTGCAGGAGACTCTTTTTCTCTGCTTTCTCAGTCTGTTTCCTAGTGCCGGTTTGAAGTTCCTGCACTTTTCACTGTAAAACCGATTTGGAGCTAGTACCTCACCAGATATATGTATGGAATGAAGTTTGCTACTGAAAAGAAACTTTGTGTTCCCAACAAGCTAGGTGAAGGACGGCTTTCACACACACTTATCTCTCAGAACTGAGCAAGTGGAGAGACGTTCGTTCATCTAGCACCAAGGGAACAGGTTGCAGGAGACAATTTTTCTCTGCTTCCTCAGTCTGTTTCCTAGTGCCTGTTTGAAATTCCTGCAGTTTTCACTGTCAAACCGAGTTGGAGTTATTACCTCCCCATATATATGTATGGAATGGAGTTTGCAACTGAAAAGAAACTTTTTGTTCCCAACAAGATAGGTGAAGGACGGCTTTCACACACACTTATCTCTCAGAACTGAGCAAGTGGAGAGACATTCGTTCATCTAGCACCATGGGAACGGGTTTAAGGAAAAACTTTTTCTCTGCTTTCTCATTCTGTTTCTTATTGCTGGTTTGAAGTTCCTGCATTTTTCACTGTCAAAACGAGTTGGAGTTTGTACCTCCCCAAATATATGTATGGAATGGAGTTTGCAACTGAAAAGAAACTTTGTGTTCCCAAAAAGCTAGGTGAAGAACGGCTTTCACACACACTTATCTCTCAGAACTGAGCAAGTGGAGAGACGTTCGTTCATCTAGCACCAAGTGAACGGGTTGCAGGAGACAATTTTTCTCTGATTTCTCAGTCTTTTTCCTAGTGCCGGTTTGAAGTTCCTTCAGTTTTCACTGTAAAACCGAGTTGGAGGTAGTACCTCCCCATATATATGTATGGAATGGAGTTTGCAACTGAAAAGAAACTTTGTGTTCCCAACAAGCTAGGTGAAGGACGGCTTTCACACACACTTATCTCTCAGAACTGAGGAAGTGGAGAGACGTTCGTTCATCTAGCACCAAGGGAACGGGTTGCAGGAGACACTTTTTCTCTGCTTTCTCAGTCTGTTTCCTAGTGCCGGTTTGAAGTTCCTGCAGTTTCCACTGTCAAACCGAGTTGGAGCTTGTACCTCCCCATATATATGTATGGAATGGAGTTTGCAACTGAAATGAAACTTTGTGTTCCCAACAAGCTAGGTGAAGGACGGCTTTCACACACAATTATCTCTCAGAACTGAGCAAGTGGAGAGACTTCCGTTCATCTAGCACCAAGGGAACGGGTTGCAGGAGACTCTTTTTCTCTGCTTTCTCAGTCTGTTTCCTAGTGCCGGTTTGAAGTTCCTGCACTTTTCACTGTAAAACCGATTTGGAGCTAGTACCTCACCAGATATATGTATGGAATGAAGTTTGCTACTGAAAAGAAACTTTGTGTTCCCAACAAGCTAGGTGAAGGACGGCTTTCACACACACTTATCTCTCAGAACTGAGCAAGTGGAGAGACGTTCGTTCATCTAGCACCAAGGGAACAGGTTGCAGGAGACAATTTTTCTCTGCTTCCTCAGTCTGTTTCCTAGTGCCTGTTTGAAATTCCTGCAGTTTTCACTGTCAAACCGAGTTGGAGTTATTACCTCCCCATATATATGTATGGAATGGAGTTTGCAACTGAAAAGAAACTTTTTGTTCCCAACAAGATAGGTGAAGGACGGCTTTCACACACACTTATCTCTCAGAACTGAGCAAGTGGAGAGACATTCGTTCATCTAGCACCATGGGAACGGGTTTCAGGAAAAACTTTTTCTCTGCTTTCTCATTCTGTTTCTTATTGCTGGTTTGAAGTTCCTGCATTTTTCACTGTCAAAACGAGTTGGAGTTAGTACCTCCCCAAATATATGTATGGAATGGAGTTTGCAACTGAAAAGAAACTTTGTGTTCCCAAAACCTAGGTGAAGAACGGCTTTCACACACACTTATCTCTCAGAACTGAGCAAGTGGAGAGACGTTCGTTCATCTAGCACCAAGTGAACGGGTTGCAGGAGACAATTTTTCTCTGATTTCTCAGTCTTTTTCCTAGTGCCGGTTTGAAGTTCCTTCAGTTTTCACTGTAAAACCGAGTTGGAGGTAGTACCTCCCCATATATATGTATGGAATGGAGTTTGCAACTGAAAAGAAACTTTGTGTTCCCAACAAGCTAGGTGAAGGACGGCTTTCACACACACTTATCTCTCAGAACTGAGCAAGTGGAGAGACGTTCGTTCATCTAGCACCAAGGGAACGGGTTGCAGGAGACACTTATTCTCTGCTTTCTCAGTCTTTTTCCTAGTGCCGGTTTGAAGTTCCTCCAGTTTTCACTGTCAAACCGATTTGGAGCTAGTACCTCCCCATATATATGTATGGAATGGAGTTTGCAACTGAAAAGAAATTTGTGTTCCCAACAAGCTAGTTGAAGGACGGCTTTGACACACACTTATCTCTCAGAACTGAGCAAGTGGAGAGACGTTCGTTCATCTAGCACCAAGGGAACGGGTTGCAGGAGACACTTTTTCTCTGCTTTCTCAGTCTTTTTCCTAGTGCCGGTTTGAAGTTCCTGCAGTTTTCACTGTAAAACCGAGTTGGAGCTAGTACCTCCCCATATATATGTATGGAATGGAGTTTGCAACTGAAAAGAAACTTTGTGTTCCCAACAAGCTAGTTGAAGGACGGCTTTCACACACACTTATCTCTCAGAACTGAGCAAGTGGAGAGACGTTCGTTCATCTAGCACCAAGGGAGCGGGTTGCAGGAGACACTATTTCTCTGTTTTCTCAGTCTGTTTCCTAGTGCCGTTTTGAAGTTCCTGCAGTTTTCACTGTAAAACCGATTTGGAGCTAGTACCTCCCCATATATATGTATGGAATGGAGTTTGCAACTGAAAAGAAACTTTGTGTTCCCAACAAGCTAGTTGAAGTACGGCTTTCACACACACTTATCTCTCAGAAATGAGCAAGTGGAGAGATGTTCGTTCATCTAGCACCAAGGGAACGGGTTGCAGGAGACACTTTTTCTCTGCTTTCTCAGTCTGTTTCCTAGTGCCGGGTTGAAGTTCCTGCAGTTTTCACTGTCAAACCGAGTTGGAGCTAGTACCTCCCCAAATATATGTATGGAATGGAGTTTGCAACTGAAAAGAAACTTTGTGTTCCCAACAAGCTAGGTGAAGAACGGCTTTCACACACACTTATCTCTCAGAACTGAGCAAGTGGAGAGACTTTCGTTCATCTAGCACCAAGGGAACGGGTTGCAGGAGACACTTTTTCTCTGCTTTCTCAGTCTGTTTCCTAGTGCCGGTCGGAAGTTCCTGCAGTTTTGACTGTCAAACCGAGTTGGAGCTAGTACCTCCCCATATCTATGTATGGAATGGAGTTTGCAACTGAAAAGAAACTTTGTGTTCCCAACAAGCTAGGTGAAGGACGGCTTTCACACACACTTATCTCTCAGAACTGAGCAAGTGGAGAGACGTTCGTTCATCTAGCACCAAGGGAACGGGTTGCAGGAGACACTTTTTCTCTGCTTTCTCAGTCTGTTTCCTAGTGCCGGTTTGAAGTTCCTGCAGTTTTCACTGTCAAACCGAGTTGGAGCTAGTACCTCCCCATATATATGCATGGAATGGAGTTTGCAACTGAAAAGAAACTTTGTGTTCCCAACAAGCTAGGTGAAGGACGGCTTTCACACACACTTATCTCTGAGAAATGAGCAAATGCAGCGACGTTCGTTCATCTAGCACCAATGGAACGGATTGCAGGAGACACATTTTCTCTGCTTTCTCAATCTGTTTCCTAGTGCCGGTTTGAAGTTCCTGCAATTTTCACTGTAAAACCGAGTTGGAGCTTGTACCTCCCCATATATATGTATGGAATGGAGTTTGCAACTGAAAAGAAACTTTGTGTTCCCAACAGGCAAGGTGAAGGACGGCTTTCACACACACTTATCTCTCAGAACTGAGGAAGTGGAGAGACGTTCGTTCATCTAGCACCAAGGGAACGGGTTGCAGGAGACACTTTTTCTCTGCTTTCTCAGTCTGTTTCCTAGTGCCGGTTTGAAGTTCCTGCAGTTTCCACTGTCAAACCGAGTTGGAGCTTGTACCTCCCCATATATATGTATGGAATGGAGTTTGCAACTGAAATGAAACTTTGTGTTCCCAACAAGCTAGGTGAAGGACGGCTTTCACACACAATTATCTCTCAGAACTGAGCAAGTGGAGAGACTTCCGTTCATCTAGCACCAAGGGAACGGGTTGCAGGAGACTCTTTTTCTCTGCTTTCGCAGTCTGTTTCCTAGTGCCGGTTTGAAGTTCCTGCACTTTTCACTGTAAAACCGATTTGGAGCTAGTACCTCACCAGATATATGTATGGAATGAAGTTTGCTACTGAAAAGAAACTTTGTGTTCCCAACAAGCTAGGTGAAGGACGGCTTTCACACACACTTATCTCTCAGAACTGAGCAAGTGGAGAGACGTTCGTTCATCTAGCACCAAGGGAACAGGTTGCAGGAGACAATTTTTCTCTGCTTCCTCAGTCTGTTTCCTAGTGCCTGTTTGAAATTCCTGCAGTTTTCACTGTCAAACCGAGTTGGAGTTATTACCTCCCCATATATATGTATGGAATGGAGTTTGCAACTGAAAAGAAACTTTTTGTTCCCAACAAGATAGGTGAAGGACGGCTTTCACACACACTTATCTCTCAGAACTGAGCAAGTGGAGAGACATTCGTTCATCTAGCACCATGGGAACGGGTTTCAGGAAAAACTTTTTCTCTGCTTTCTCATTCTGTTTCTTATTGCCGGTTTGAAGTTCCTGCATTTTTCACTGTCAAAACGAGTTGGAGCTAGTACCTCCCCAAATATATGTATGGAATGGAGTTTGCAACTGAAAAGAAACTTTGTGTTCCCAAAAAGCTAGGTGAAGAACGGCTTTCACACACACTTATCTCTCAGAACTGAGCAAGTGGAGAGACGTTCGTTCATCTAGCACCAAGTGAACGGGTTGCAGGAGACACTTTTTCTCTGATTTCTCAGTCTTTTTCCTAGTGCCGGTTTGAAGTTCCTGCAGTTTTCACTGTAAAACCGAGTTGGAGGTAGTACCTCCCCATATATATGTATGGAATGGAGTTTGCAACTGAAAAGAAACTTTGTGTTCCCAACAAGCTAGGTGAAGGACGGCTTTCACACACACTTATCTCTCAGAACTGAGCAAGTGGAGAGACGTTCGTTCATCTAGCACCAAGGGAACGGGTTGCAGGAGACACTTTTTCTCTGCTTTCTCAGTCTTTTTCCTAGTGCCGGTTTGAAGTTCCTGCAGTTTTCACTGTAAAACCGAGTTGGAGGTAGTACCTCCCCATATATATGTATGGAATGGAGTTTGCAACTGAAAAGAAACTTTGTGTTCCCAACAAGCTAGTTGAAGGACGGCTTTCACACACACTTATCTCTCAGAACTGAGCAAGTGGAGAGACGTTCGTTCATCTAGCACCAAGGGAGCGGGTTGCAGGAGACACTATTTCTCTGTTTTCTCAGTCTGTTTCCTAGTGCCGTTTTGAAGTTCCTGCAGTTTTCACTGTCAAACCGATTTGGAGCTAGTACCTCCCCATATATATGTATGGAATGGAGTTTGCAACTGAAAAGAAATTTGTGTTCCCAACAAGCTAGTTGAAGGACGGCTTTGACACACACTTATCTCTCAGAACTGAGCAAGTGGAGAGACGTTCGTTCATCTAGCACCAAGGGAACGGGTTGCAGGAGACACTTTTTCTCTGCTTTCTCAGTCTTTTTCCTAGTGCCGGTTTGAAGTTCCTGCAGTTTTCACTGTAAAACCGAGTTGGAGGTAGTACCTCCCCATATATATGTATGGAATGGAGTTTGCAACTGAAAAGAAACTTTGTGTTCCCAACAAGCTAGTTGAAGGACGGCTTTCACACACACTTATCTCTCAGAACTGAGCAAGTGGAGAGACGTTCGTTCATCTAGCACCAAGGGAGCGGGTTGCAGGAGACACTATTTCTCTGTTTTCTCAGTCTGTTTCCTAGTGCCGTTTTGAAGTTCCTGCAGTTTTCACTGTAAAACCGATTTGGAGCTAGTACATCCCCATATATATGTATGGAATGGAGTTTGCAACTGAAAAGAAACTTTGTGTTCCCAACAAGCTAGTTGAAGTACGGCTTTCACACACACTTATCTCTCAGAAATGAGCAAGTGGAGAGATGTTCGTTCATCTAGCACCAAGGGAACGGGTTGCAGGAGACACTTTTTCTCTGCTTTCTCAGTCTGTTTCCTAGTGCCGGGTTGAAGTTCCTGCAGTTTTCACTGTCAAACCGAGTTGGAGCTAGTACCTCCCCAAATATATGTATGGAATGGAGTTTGCAACTGAAAAGAAACTTTGTGTTCCCAACAAGCTAGGTGAAGAACGGCTTTCACACACACTTATCTCTCAGAACTGAGCAAGTGGAGAGACTTTCGTTCATCTAGCACCAAGGGAACGGGTTGCAGGAGACACTTTTTCTCTGCTTTCTCAGTCTGTTTCCTAGTGCCGGTCGGAAGTTCCTGCAGTTTTGACTGTCAAACCGAGTTGGAGCTAGTACCTCCCCATATCTATGTATGGAATGGAGTTTGCAACTGAAAAGAAACTTTGTGTTCCCAACAAGCTAGGTGAAGGACGGCTTTCACACACACTTATCTCTCAGAACTGAGCAAGTGGAGAGACGTTCGTTCATCTAGCACCAAGGGAACGGGTTGCAGGAGACACTTTTTCTCTGCTTTCTCAGTCTGTTTCCTAGTGCCGGTTTGAAGTTCCTGCAGTTTTCACTGTCAAACCGAGTTGGAGCTAGTACCTCCCCATATATATGCATGGAATGGAGTTTGCAACTGAAAAGAAACTTTGTGTTCCCAACAAGCTAGGTGAAGGACGGCTTTCACACACACTTATCTCTGAGAAATGAGCAAGTGCAGCGACGTTCGTTCATCTAGCACCAATGGAACGGATTGCAGGAGACACATTTTCTCTGCTTTCTCAATCTGTTTCCTAGTGCCGGTTTGAAGTTCCTGCAATTTTCACTGTAAAACCGAGTTGGAGCTTGTACCTCCCCATATATATGTATGGAATGGAGTTTGCAACTGAAAAGAAACTTTGTGTTCCCAACAGGCAAGGTGAAGGACGGCTTTCACACACACTTATCTCTCAGAACTGAGGAAGTGGAGAGACGTTCGTTCATCTAGCACCAAGGGAACGGGTTGCAGGAGACACTTTTTCTCTGCTTTCTCAGTCTGTTTCCTAGTGCCGGTTTGAAGTTCCTGCAGTTTCCACTGTCAAACCGAGTTGGAGCTTGTACCTCCCCATATATATGTATGGAATGGAGTTTGCAACTGAAATGAAACTTTGTGTTCCCAACAAGCTAGGTGAAGGACGGCTTTCACACACAATTATCTCTCAGAACTGAGCAAGTGGAGAGACTTCCGTTCATCTAGCACCAAGGGAACGGGTTGCAGGAGACTCTTTTTCTCTGCTTTCGCAGTCTGTTTCCTAGTGCCTGTTTGAAATTCCTGCAGTTTTCACTGTCAAACCGAGTTGGAGTTATTACCTCCCCATATATATGTATGGAATGGAGTTTGCAACTGAAAAGAAACTTTTTGTTCCCAACAAGATAGGTGAAGGACGGCTTTCACACACAATTATCTCTCAGAACTGAGCAAGTGGAGAGACATTCGTTCATCTAGCACCATGGGAACGGGTTTCAGGAAAAACTTTTTCTCTGCTTTCTCATTCTGTTTCTTATTGCCGGTTTGAAGTTCCTGCATTTTTCACTGTCAAAACGAGTTGGAGCTAGTACCTCCCCAAATATATGTATGGAATGGAGTTTGCAACTGAAAAGAAACTTTGTGTTCCCAAAAAGCTAGGTGAAGAACGACTTTCACACACACTTATCTCTCAGAACTGAGCAAGTGGAGAGACGTTCGTTCATCTAGCACCAAGTGAACGGGTTGCAGGAGACACTTTTTCTCTGATTTCTCAGTCTTTTTCCTAGTGCCGGTTTGAAGTTCCTTCAGTTTTCACTGTAAAACCGAGTTGGAGGTAGTACCTCCCCATATATATGTATGGAATGGAGTTTGCAACTGAAAATAAACTTTGTGTTCCCAACAAGCTAGGTGAAGGACGGCTTTCACACACACTTATCTCTCAGAACTGAGCAAGTGGAGAGACGTTCGTTCATCTAGCACCAAGGGAACGGGTTGCAGGAGACACTTTTTCTCTGCTTTCTCAGTCTTTTTCCTAGTGCCGGTTTGAAGTTCCTGCAGTTTTCACTGTAAAACCGAGTTGGAGGTAGTACCTCCCCATATATATGTATGGAATGGAGTTTGCAACTGAAAAGAAACTTTGTGTTCCCAACAAGCTAGTTGAAGGACGGCTTTCACACACACTTATCTCTCAGAACTGAGCAAGTGGAGAGACGTTCGTTCATCTAGCACCAAGGGAGCGGGTTGCAGGAGACACTATTTCTCTGTTTTCTCAGTCTGTTTCCTAGTGCCGTTTTGAAGTTCCTGCAGTTTTCACTGTAAAACCGATTTGGAGCTAGTACCTCCCCATATATATGTATGGAATGGAGTTTGCAACTGAAAAGAAACTTTGTGTTCCCAACAAGCTAGTTGAAGTACGGCTTTCACACACACTTATCTCTCAGAAATGAGCAAGTGGAGAGATGTTCGTTCATCTAGCACCAAGGGAACGGGTTGCAGGAGACACTTTTTCTCTGCATTCTCAGTCTGTTTCCTAGTGCCGGGTTGAAGTTCCTGCAGTTTTCACTGTCAAACCGAGTTGGAGCTAGTACCTCCCCAAATATATGTATGGAATTGAGTTTGCAACTGAAAAGAAACTTTGTGTTCCCAACAAGCTAGGTGAAGAACGGCTTTCACACACACTTATCTCTCAGAACTGAGCAAGTGGAGAGACTTTCGTTCATCTAGCACCAAGGGAACGGGTTGCAGGAGACACTTTTTCTCTGTTTTCTCAGTCTGTTTCCTAGTGCCGGTCGGAAGTTCCTGCAGTTTTGACTGTCAAACCGAGTTGGAGCTAGTACCTCCCCATATCTATGTATGGAATGGAGTTTGCAACTGAAAAGAAACTTTGTGTTCCCAACAAGCTAGGTGAAGGACGGCTTTCACACACACTTATCTCTCAGAACTGAGCAAGTGGAGAGACGTTCGTTCATCTAGCACCAAGGGAACGGGTTGCAGGAGACACTTTTTCTCTGCTTTCTCAGTCTGTTTCCTAGTGCCGGTTTGAAGTTCCTGCAGTTTTCACTGTCAAACCGAGTTGGAGCTAGTACCTCCCAAAATATATGTATGGAATGGAGTTTGCAACTGAAAAGAAACTTTGTGTTCCCAACAAGCTATGTGAAGAACGGCTTTCACACACACTTATCTCTCAGAACTGAGCAAGTGGAGAGACGTTCGTTCATCTAGCACCAAGGGAACGGGTTGCAGGAGACACTTTTTCTCTGCTTTCTCATTCTGTTTCCTAGTGCCGGTTTGAAGTTCCTGCAGTTTTCACTGTCAAAACGAGTTGGAGCTTGTACCTCCCCATATATATTTATGGAATGGAGTTTGCAACTGAAAAGAAACTTTGTGTTCCCAACAATCTAGGTGAAGGACGGCTTTCACACACACTTATCTCTCAGAACTGAGCAAGTGGAGAGACGTTCGTTCATCTAGCACCAAGGGAACGGGTTGCAGGAGACACTATTTCTCTGCTTTCTCAGTCTGTTTCCTAGTGCCGGTTTGAAGTTCCTGCAGTTTTCACTGTAAAACCGATTTGGAGCTAGTACCTCCCCATATATATGTATGGAATGGAGTTTGCAACTGAAAAGGAACTTTGTGTTCCCAACAAGCTAGGTGAAGGACGGCTTTCACACACACTTATCTCTGAGAAATGAGCAAGTGCAGCGACGTTCGTTCATCTAGCACCAATGGAACGGATTGCAGGAGACACATTTTCTCTGCTTTCTCAATCTGTTTCCTAGTGCCGGTTTGAAGTTCCTGCAATTTTCACTGAAAAACCGAGTTGGAGCTTGTACCTCCCCATATATATGTATGGAATGGAGTTTGCAACTGAAAAGAAACTTTGTGTTCCCAACAGGCAAGGAGAAGGACGGCTTTCACACACACTTATCTCTCAGAACTGAGGAAGTGGAGAGACGTTCGTTCATCTAGCACCAAGGGAACGGGTTGCAGGAGACACTTTTTCTCTGCTTTCTCAGTCTGTTTCCTAGTGCCGGTTTGAAGTTCCTGCAGTTTCCACTGTTAAACCGAGTTGGAGCTTGTACCTCCCCATATATATGTATGGAATGGAGTTTGCAACTGAAAAGAAACTTTGTGTTCCCAACAAGCTAGTTGAAGGACGGCTTTCACACACACTTATCTCTCAGAACTGAGCAAGTGGAGAGACGTTCGTTCATCTAGCACCAAGGGAACGGGTTGCAGGAGACACTTTTTCTCGTCTTTCACAGTCTGTTTCCTAGTGCCGGTTTGAACTTCCTGCAGTTTTCACTGTAAAACGGATTTGGAGCCAGTACCTCCCCATATATATGTATGGAATGGAGTTTGCAACTGAAAAGAAACTTTGTGTTCCCAACAAGTTAGTTGAAGGACGGCTTTCACGCACACTTATCTCTCAGAACTGAGCAAGTGGAGAGACGTTCGTTCATCTAGCACCAAGGGAACGGGTTGCAGGAGACAATTTTTCTCTCCTTCCTCAGTCTGTTTCCTAATGCCTGTTTAAAATTCCTGCAGTTTTCACTGTCAAACCGAGTTGGAGTTATTACCTCCCCATATATATGTATGGAATGGAGTTTGCAACTGAAAAGAAACTTTTTGTTCCCAACAAGATAGGTGAAGGACGGCTTTCACACACACTTATCTCTCAGAACTGAGCAAGTGGAGAGACATTCGTTCATCTAGCACCATGGGAACGGGTTTCAGGGAAAATTTTTCTCTGCTTTCTCATTCTGTTTCTTATTGCCGGTTTGAAGTTCCTGCATTTTTCACTGTCAAACCGAGTTGGAGCTTATACCTCCCCATATATATGTATGGAATGGAGTTTGCAACTGAAAAGAAACTTTGTGTTCCCAACAAGCTAGGTGAAGGACGGCTTTCACACACACTTATCTCTCAGAACTGAGCAATTGGAGAGACGTTCGTTCATCTAGCACCAAGGGAACGGGTTGCAGGAGACACTTATTCTCTGCTTTCTCAGTCTTTTTCCTAGTGCCGGTTTGAAGTTCCTCCAGTTTTCACTGTCAAACCGATTTGGAGCTAGTTCCGCCCCATATATATGTATGGAATGGAGTTTGCAACTGAAAAGAAATTTGTGTTCCCAACAAGCTAGTTGAAGGACGGCTTTGACACACACTTATCTCTCAAAACTGAGCAAGTGGGGAGACGTTCGTTCATCTAGCACCAAGGGAACGGGTTGCAGGAGACAGTTTTTCTCTGCTTTCTCAGTCTTTTTCCTAGTGCCGGTTTGAAGTTCCTGCAGTTTTCACTGTAAAACCGATTTGGAGCTAGTACCTCCCCATATATATGTATGGAATGGAGTTTGCAACTGAAAAGAAACTTTGTGTTCCCAACAAGCTAGGTGAAGTACGGCTTTCGCACACACTTTTCTCTCAGAACTGAGCAAGTGGAGAGACGTTCGTTCATCTAGCACCAAGGGAACAGGTTGCAGGAGACACTTTTTCTCTGCTCTCTCAGTCTGTTTCCTAGTGCCGGTTTGAAGTTCCTGCAGTTTTCACTGTCAAACCGAGTTGGAGCTAGTACCTCCCCAAATATATGTATGGAATTCAGTTTGCAACTGAAAAGAAACTTTGTGTTCCCAAAAAGCTAGGTGAAGAACGGCTTTCACACACACTTATCTCTCAGAACTGAGCAAGTGGAGAGACGTTCGTTCATCTAGCACCAAAGGAACGGGTTGCAGGAGACACTTTTTCTCTGATTTCTCAGTCTTTTTCCTAGTGCCGGTTTGAAGTTCCTTCAGTTTTCACTGTAAAACCGAGTTGGAGGTAGTACCTCCCCATATATATGTATGGAATGGAGTTTGCAACTGAAAAGAAACTTTGTGTTCCGAACAAGCTAGGTGAAGGACGGCTTTCACACACACTTATCTCTCAGAACTGAGCAATTGGAGAGACGTTCGTTCATCTAGCACCAAGGGAACGGGTTGCAGGAGACACTTATTCTCTGCTTTCTCAGTCTTTTTCCTAGTGCCTGTTTGAAGTTCCTCCAGTTTTCACTGTCAAACCGATTTGGAGCTAGTACCTCCCCATATATATGTATGGAATGGAGTTTGCAACTGAAAAGAAATTTGTGTTCCCAACAAGCTAGTTGAAGGACGGCTTTGACACACACTTATCTCTCAGAACTGAGCAAGTGGAGAGACGTTCGTTCATCTAGCACCAAGGGAAGGGGTTGCAGGAGACACTTTTTCTCTGCTTTCTCAGTGTTTATCCTAGTGCCGGTTTGAAGTTCCTGCAGTTTTCACTGTAAAACCGAGTTGGAGCTAGTACCTCCCCATATATATGTATGGAATGGAGTTTGCAACTGAAAAGAAACTTTGTGTTCCCAACAAGCTAGGTGAGGTACGGCTTTCGCACACACTTATCTCTCAGAACTGAGCAAGTGGAGAGACGTTCGTTCATCTAGCACCAAGGGAACGGGTTGCAGGAGACACTTTTTCTCTGCTCTCTCAGTCTGTTTCCTAGTGCCGGTTTGAAGTTCCTGCAATTTTCACTGTCAAACCGAGTTGGAGCTAGTACCTCCCCAAATATATGTATGGAATGGAGTTTGCAACTGAAAAGAAACTTTGTGTTCCCAAAAAGCTAGGTGAAGAACGGCTTTCACACACACATATCTCTCAGAACTGAGCAAGTGGAGAGACGTTCGTTCATCTAGCACCAAGGGAACGGGTTGCAGGAGACACTTTTTCTCTGCTTTCTCAGTCTTTTTCCTAGTGCCGGGTTGAAGTTCCTCCAGTTTTCACGGTAAAACAGATTTGGAGCTAGTACCTCCCCATATATATGTATGGAATGGAGTTTGCAACTGAAAAGAAACTTTGTGTTCCCAACAAGCTAGGTGAAGGACGGCTTTCACACACACTTATCTCTTAGAACTGAGCAAGTGGAGAGACGTTCGTTCATCTAGCACCAAGGGAGCGGGTTGCAGGAGACACTTTTTCTCTGTTTTCTCAGTCTGTTTCCTAGTGCCGGTTTGAAGTTCCTGCAGTTTTCACTGTAAAACCGATTTGGAGCTAGTACCTCCCCATATATATGTATGGAATGGAGTTTGCAACTGAAAAGAAACTTTGTGTTCCCAACAAGCTAGTTGAAGAACGGCTTTCACACACACTTATCTCTCAGAACTGAGCAAGTGGAGAGACGTTCGTTCATTTAGCACCAAGGGAACGGGTTGCAGGAGACACTTTTTCTCTGCTTTCTCAGTCTTTTTCCTAGTGCCGGTTTGAATTTCCTGCAGTTTTCACAGGAAAACCGAGTTGGAGCTAGTACCTCCCCATATATATGTATGGAATGGAGTTTGCAACTGAAAAGAAACTTTGTGTTCCCAACAAGCTAGGTGAAGGACGGCTTTCACACACACTTATCTCTCAGAACTGAGCAAGTGGAGAGACGTTCGTTCATCTAGCACCAAGGGAACGGGTTGCAGGAGACACTTTTTCTCTGCTTTCTCAGTCTGTTTCCTAGTGCCGGTTTGAAGTTCCTGCAGTTTTCACTGTCAAACCGAGTTGGAGCTAGTACCTCCCAAAATATATGTATGGAATGGAGTTTGCAACTGAAAAGAAACTTTGTGTTCCCAACAAGCTATGTGAAGAACGGCTTTCACACAGACTTATCTCTCAGAACTGAGCAAGTGGAGAGACGTTCGTTCATCTAGCACCAAGGGAACGGGTTGCAGGAGACACTTTTTCTCTGCTTTCTCATTCTGTTTCCTAGTGCCGGTTTGAAGTTCCTGCAGTTTTCACTGTCAAAACGAGTTGGAGCTAGTACCTCCCCATATATATTTATGGAATGGAGTTTGCAACTGAAAAGAAACTTTGTGTTCCCAACAATCAAGGTGAAGGACGGCTTTCACACAGACTTATCTCTCAGAACTGAGCAAGTGGAGAGACGTTCGTTCATCTAGCACCAAGGGAACGGGTTGCAGGAGACACTATTTCTCTGTTTTCTCAGTCTGTTTCCTAGTGCCGGTTTGAAGTTCCTGCAGTTTTCACTGTCAAACCGAGTTGGAGCTAGTACCTCCCCATATATATGTATGGAATGGAGTTTGCAACTGAAAAGAAACTTTGTGTTCCCAACAAGCTAGGTGAAGGACGGCTTTCACACACACTTATCTCTGAGAACTTAGCAATTGCAGCGACGTTCGTTCATCTAGCACCAATGGAACGGATTGCAGGAGACACATTTTCTCTGCTTTCTCATTCTGTTTCCTAGTGCCGGTTTGAAGTTCCTGCAATTTCCACTGTAAAACCGAGTTGGAGCTTGTACCTCCCCATATATATGTATGGAATGGAATTTGCAACTGAAAAGAAACTTTTTGTTCCCAACAAGATAGGTGAAGGACGGCTTTCACACACACTTATCTCTCAGAACTGAGCAAGTGGAGAGACATTCGTTCATCTAGCACCATGGGAACGGGTTTCAGGAAAAACTTTTTCTCTGCTTTCTCAGTCTGTTTCTTAGTGCTGGTTTGAAGTTCCTGCAGTTTTCACTGTCAAACCGATATGGAGCTAGTACCATCCCATATATATGTATGGAATGGAGTTTGCAACTGAAAAGAATCTTTGTGTTCCCAACAAGCTAGGTGAAGGACGGCTTTCACACACACTTAACTCTTAGAACTGAGCAAGTGGAGAGACGTTCGTTCATCTAGCACCAAGGGAACAGGTTGCAGGAGAAACTTTTTCTCTGCATTCTCAGTCTGTTTCCTAGTGCCGGTTTGAAGTTCCTGCAGTTTTCACTGTCAAACCGATTTGGAGCTAGTACCATCCCATATATATGTATGGAATGGAGTTTGCAACTGAAAAGAAACTTTGTGTTCCCAACAAGCTAGGTGAAGGACGGCTTTCACACACACTTATCTCTCAGAACTGAGCAAGTGGAGAGACGTTCGTTCATCTAGCACCAAGGGAGCGGGTTGCAGGAGACACTATTTCTCTGTTTTCTCAGTCTGTTTCCTAGTGCCGGTTTGAAGTTACTGCAGTTTTCACTGTAAAACCGATTTGGAGCTAGTACCTCCCCATATATATGTATGGAATGGAGTTTGCAACTGAAAAGAAACTTTGTGTTCCCAACAAGCTAGTTGAAGGACGGCTTTCACACACACTTATCTCTCAGAACTGAGCAAGTGGAGAGACGTTCGTTCATCTAGCACCAAGGGAACGGGTTGCAGGAGACACTTTTTCTCTGCTTTCTCAGTCTGTTTCCTAGTGCCGGTTTGAAGTTCCTGCAGTATTCACTGTCAAACCGAGTTGGAGCTAGTACCTCCCAAAATATATGTATGGAATGGAGTTTGCAACTGAAAAGAAACTTTGTGTTCCCAACAAGCTATGTGAAGGACGGCTTTCACACACACTTATCTCTCAGAACTGAGCAAGTGGAGAGACGTTCGTTCATCTAGCACCAAGGGAGCGGGTTGCAGGAGACACTATTTCTCTGTTTTCTCAGTCTGTTTCCTAGTGCCGGTTTGAAGTTACTGCAGTTTTCACTGAAAAACCGATTTGGAGCTAGTACCTCCCCATATATATGTATGGAATGGAGTTTGCAACTGAAAAGAAACTTTGTGTTCCCAACAAGCTAGTTGAAGGACGGCTTTCACACACACTTATCTCTCAGAACTGAGCAAGTGGAGAGACGTTCGTTCATCTAGCACCAAGGGAACGGGTTGCAGGAGACACTTTTTCTCTGCTTTCTCAGTCTGTTTCCTAGTGCCGGTTTGAAGTTCCTGCAGTTTTCACTGTCAAACCGAGTTGGAGCTAGTACCTCCCAAAATATATGTATGGAATGGAGTTTGCAACTGAAAAGAAACTTTGTGTTCCCAACAAGCTATGTGAAGGACGGCTTTCACACACACTTATCTCTCAGAACTGAGCAAGTGGAGAGACGTTCGTTCATCTAGCACCAAGGGAGCGGGTTGCAGGAGACACTATTTCTCTGTTTTCTCAGTCTGTTTCCTAGTGCCGGTTTGAAGTTACTGCAGTTTTCACTGTAAAACCGATTTGGAGCTAGTACCTCCCCATATATATGTATGGAATGGAGTTTGCAACTGAAAAGAAACTTTGTGTTCCCAACAAGCTAGTTGAAGGACGGCTTTCACACACACTTATCTCTCAGAACTGAGCAAGTGGAGAGACGTTCGTTCATCTAGCACCAAGGGAACGGGTTGCAGGAGACACTTTTTCTCTGCTTTCTCAGTCTGTTTCCTAGTGCCGGTTTGAAGTTCCTGCAGTTTTCACTGTCAAACCGAGTTGGAGCTAGTACCTCCCAAAATATATGTATGGAATGGAGTTTGCAACTGAAAAGAAACTTTGTGTTCCCAACAAGCTATGTGAAGGACGGCTTTCACACACACTTATCTCTCAGAACTGAGCAAGTGGAGAGACGTTCGTTCATCTAGCACCAAGGGAACGGGTTGCAGGAGACACTTTTTCTCTGCTTTCTCATTCTGTTTCCTAGTGCCGGTTTGAAGTTCCTGCAGTTTTCACTGTCAAAACGAGTTGGAGCTTGTACCTCCCCATATATATTTATGGAATGGAGTTTGCAACTGAAAAGAAACTTTGTGTTCCCAACAATCTAGTTGAAGGACGGCTTTCACACACACTTATCTCTCAGAACTGAGCAAGTGGAGAGACGTTCGTTCATCTAGCACCAAGGGAACGGGTTGCAGGAGACACTATTTCTCTGTTTTCTCAGTCTGTTTCCTAGTGCCGGTTTGAAGTTCCTGCAGTTTTCACTGTAAAACCGATTTGGAGCTAGTACCTCCCCATATATATGTATGGAATGGAGTTTGCAACTGAAAAGAAACTTTGTGTTCCCAACAAGCTAGGTGAAGGACGGCTTTCACACACACTTATCTCTGAGAACTTAGCAATTGCAGCGACGTTCGTTCATCTAGCAAAAATGGAACGAATTGCAGGAGACACATTTTCTCTGCTTTCTCATTCTGTTTCCTAGTGCCGGTTTGAAGTTCCTGCAATTTTCACTGTAAAACCGAGTTGGAGCTTGTACCTCCCCATATATATGTATGGAATGGAATTTGCAACTGAAAAGAAACTTTTTGTTCCCAACAAGATAGGTGAAGGACGGCTTTCACACACACTTATCTCTCAGAACTGAGCAAGTGGAGAGACATTCGTTCATCTAGCACCATGGGAACGGGTTTCAGGAAAAACTTTTTCTCTGCTTTCTCAGTCTGTTTCTTAGTGCTGGTTTGAAGTTCCTGCAGTTTTCACTGTCAAACCGATTTGGAGCTAGTACCATCCCATATATATGTATGGAATGGAGTTTGCAACTGAAAAGAAACTTTGTGTTCCCAACAAGCTAGGTGAAGGACGGCTTTCACACACACTTAACTCTTAGAACTGAGCAAGTGGAGAGACGTTCGTTCATCTAGCACCAAGGGAACAGGTTGCAGGAGAAACTTTTTCTCTGCATTCTCAGTCTGTTTCCTAGTGCCGGTTTGAAGTTCCTGCAGTTTTCACTGTCAAACCGAGTTGGAGCTTGTACCTCCCCATATATATGTATGGAATGGAGTTTGCAACTGAAAAGAAACTTTGTGTTCCCAACAGGCTAGGTGAAGGACGGCTTTCACACACACATATCTCTCAGAACTGAGGAAGTGGAGAGACGTTCGTTCATCTAGCACCAAGGGAACGGGTTGCAGGAGACACTTTTTCTCTGCTCTCTCAGTCTGTTTCCTAGTGCCGGTTTGAAGTTCCTGCAGTTTTCACTGTCAAACCGAGTTGGAGCTTATACCTCCCCATATATATGTATGGAATGGAGTTTGCAACTGAAAAGAAACTTTGTGTTCCCAACAAGCTAGGTGAAGGACGGCTTTCACACACACTTATCTCTCAGAACTGAGCAAGTGGAGAGACGTTCGTTCATCTAGCACCATGGGAACGGGTTGCAGGAGACACTTTTTCTCTGCTTTCTCAGTCTTTTTCCTAGTACCGGTTTGAAGTTCCTTCAGTTTTCACTGTAAAACCGAGTTGGAGGTAGTACCTCCCCATATATATGTATGGAATGGAGTTTGCAACTGAAAAGAAACTTTGTGTTCCCAACAAGCTAGGTGAAGGACGGCTTTCACACACACTTATCTCTCAGAACTGAGAAATTGGAGAGACGTTCGTTCATCTAGCACCAAGGGAACGGGTTGCAGGAGACACTTATTCTCTGCTTTCTCAGTCTTTTTCCTAGTGCCGGGTTGAAGTTCCTCCAGTTTTCACTGTCAAACCGATTTGGAGCTAGTACCTCCCCATATATATGTATGGAATGGAGTTTGCAACTGAAAAGAAACTTTGTGTTCCCAACAAGCTAGTTGAAGGACGGCTTTGACACACACTTATCTCTCAGAACTGAGCAAGTGGGGAGACGTTCGTTCATCTAGCACCAAGGGAACGGGTTGCAGGAGACACTTTTTCTCTGCTTTCTCAGTCTTTTTCCTAGTGCCGGTTTGAAGTTCCTGCAGTTTTCACTGTAAAACCGAGTTGGAGCTAGTACCTCCCCATATATATGTATGGAATGGAGTTTGCAACTGAAAAGAAACTTTGTGTTCCCAACAAGCTAGGTGAAGGACGGCTTTCACACACACTTATCTCTCAGAACTGAGCAATTGGAGAGACGTTCGTTCATCTAGCACCAAGGGAACGGGTTGCAGGAGACACTTATTCTCTGCTTTCTCAGTCTTTTTCCTAGTGCCGGTTTGAAGTTCCTCCAGGTTTCACTGTAAAACCGAGTTGGAGCTAGTACCTCCCCATATATATGTATGGAATGGAGTTTGCAACTGAAAAGAAACTTTGTGTTCCCAACAAGCTAGTTGAAGGACGGCTTTCACACACACTTATCTCTCAGAACTGAGCAAGTGGAGAGACGTTCGTTCATCTAGCACCAAGGGAGCGGGTTGCAGGAGACACTATTTCTCTGTTTTCTCAGTCTGTTTCCTAGTGCCGGTCGGAAGTTCCTGCAGTTTTGACTGTCAAACCGAGTTGGAGCTAGTACCTCCCCATATCTATGTATGGAATGGAGTTTGCAACTGAAAAGAAACTTTGTGTTCCCAACAAGCTATGTGAAGAACGGCTTTCACACACACTTATCTCTCAGAACTGAGCAAGTGGAGAGACGTTCGTTCATCTAGCACCAAGGGAACGGGTTGCAGGAGACACTTTTTCTCTGCTTTCTCATTCTGTTTCCTAGTGCCGGTTTGAAGTTCCTGCAGTTTTCACTGTCAAAACGAATTGGAGCTTGTACCTCCCCATATATATTTATGGAATGGAGTTTGCAACTGAAAGGAAACTTTGTGTTCCCAACAATCTAGGTGAAGGACGGCTTTCACACACACTTATCTCTCAGAACTGAGCAAGTGGAGAGACGTTCGTTCATCTAGCACCAAGGGAACGGGTTGCAGGAGACACTATTTCTCTGTTTTCTCAGTCTGTTTCCTAGTGCCGGTTTGAAGTTCCTGCAGTTTTCACTGTAAAACCGATTTGGAGCTAGTACCTCCCCATATATATGCATGGAATGGAGTTTGCAACTGAAAAGAAACTTTGTGTTCCCAACAAGCTAGGTGAAGGACGGCTTTCACACACACTTATCTCTGAGAAATGAGCAAGTGCAGCGACGTTCGTTCATCTAGCACCAATGGAACGGATTGCAGGAGACACATTTTCTCTGCTTTCTCAATCTGTTTCCTAGTGCCGGTTTGAAGTTCCTGCAATTTTCACTGTAAAACCGAGTTGGAGCTTGTACCTCCCCATATATATGTATGGAATGGAGTTTGCAACTGAAAAGAAACTTTGTGTTCCCAACAGGCAAGGTGAAGGACGGCTTTCACACACACATATCTCTCAGAACTGAGGAAGTGGAGAGACGTTCGTTCATCTAGCACCAAGGGAACGGGTTGCAGGAGACACTTTTTCTCTGCTTTCTCAGTCTGTTTCCTAGTGCCGGTTTGAAGTTCCTGCAGTTTCCACTGTCAAACCGAGTTGGAGCTTGTACCTCCCCATATATATGTATGGAATGGAGTTTGCAACTGAAATGAAACTTTGTGTTCCCAACAAGCTAGGTGAAGGACGGCTTTCACACACAATTATCTCTCAGAACTGAGCAAGTGGAGAGACTTCCGTTCATCTAGCACCAAGGGAACGGGTTGCAGGAGACTCTTTTTCTCTGCTTTCTCAGTCTGTTTCCTAGTGCCGGTTTGAAGTTCCTGCACTTTTCACTGTAAAACCGATTTGGAGCTAGTACCTCACCAGATATATGTATGGAATGAAGTTTGCTACTGAAAAGAAACTTTGTGTTCCCAACAAGCTAGGTGAAGGACGGCTTTCACACACACTTATCTCTCAGAACTGAGCAAGTGGAGAGACGTTCGTTCATCTAGCACTAAGGGAACAGGTTGCAGGAGACAATTTTTCTCTGCTTCCTCAGTCTGTTTCCTAGTGCCTGTTTGAAATTCCTGCAGTTTTCACTGTCAAACCGAGTTGGAGTTATTACCTCCCCATATATATGTATGGAATGGAGTTTGCAACTGAAAAGAAACTTTTTGTTCCCAACAAGATAGGTGAAGGACGGCTTTCACACACACTTATCTCTCAGAACTGAGCAAGTGGAGAGACATTCGTTCATCTAGCACCATGGGAACGGGTTTCAGGAAAAACTTTTTCTCTGCTTTCTCATTCTGTTTCTTATTGCTGGTTTGAAGTTCCTGCATTTTTCACTGTCAAAACGAGTTGGAGTTAGTACCTCCCCAAATATATGTATGGAATGGAGTTTGCAACTGAAAAGAAACTTTGTGTTCCCAAAAAGCTAGGTGAAGAACGGCTTTCACACACACTTATCTCTCAGAACTGAGCAAGTGGAGAGACGTTCGTTCATCTAGCACCAAGTGAACGGGTTGCAGGAGACAATTTTTCTCTGATTTCTCAGTCTTTTTCCTAGTGCCGGTTTGAAGTTCCTTCAGTTTTCACTGTAAAACCGAGTTGGAGGTAGTACCTCCCCATATATATGTATGGAATGGAGTTTGCAACTGAAAAGAAACTTTGTGTTCCCAACAAGCTAGGTGAAGGACGGCTTTCACACACACTTATCTCTCAGAACTGAGGAAGTGGAGAGACGTTCGTTCATCTAGCACCAAGGGAACGGGTTGCAGGAGACACTTTTTCTCTGCTTTCTCAGTCTGTTTCCTAGTGCCGGTTTGAAGTTCCTGCAGTTTCCACTGTCAAACCGAGTTGGAGCTTGTACCTCCCCATATATATGTATGGAATGGAGTTTGCAACTGAAATGAAACTTTGTGTTCCCAACAAGCTAGGTGAAGGACGGCTTTCACACACAATTATCTCTCAGAACTGAGCAAGTGGAGAGACTTCCGTTCATCTAGCACCAAGGGAACGGGTTGCAGGAGACTCTTTTTCTCTGCTTTCTCAGTCTGTTTCCTAGTGCCGGTTTGAAGTTCCTGCACTTTTCACTGTAAAACCGATTTGGAGCTAGTACCTCACCAGATATATGTATGGAATGAAGTTTGCTACTGAAAAGAAACTTTGTGTTCCCAACAAGCTAGGTGAAGGACGGCTTTCACACACACTTATCTCTCAGAACTGAGCAAGTGGAGAGACGTTCGTTCATCTAGCACCAAGGGAACAGGTTGCAGGAGACAATTTTTCTCTGCTTCCTCAGTCTGTTTCCTAGTGCCTGTTTGAAATTCCTGCAGTTTTCACTGTCAAACCGAGTTGGAGTTATTACCTCCCCATATATATGTATGGAATGGAGTTTGCAACTGAAAAGAAACTTTTTGTTCCCAACAAGATAGGTGAAGGACGGCTTTCACACACACTTATCTCTCAGAACTGAGCAAGTGGAGAGACATTCGTTCATCTAGCACCATGGGAACGGGTTTCAGGAAAAACTTTTTCTCTGCTTTCTCATTCTGTTTCTTATTGCTGGTTTGAAGTTCCTGCATTTTTCACTGTCAAAACGAGTTGGAGTTAGTACCTCCCCAAATATATGTATGGAATGGAGTTTGCAACTGAAAAGAAACTTTGTGTTCCCAAAAAGCTAGGTGAAGAACGGCTTTCACACACACTTATCTCTCAGAACTGAGCAAGTGGAGAGACGTTCGTTCATCTAGCACCAAGTGAACGGGTTGCAGGAGACAATTTTTCTCTGATTTCTCAGTCTTTTTCCTAGTGCCGGTTTGAAGTTCCTTCAGTTTTCACTGTAAAACCGAGTTGGAGGTAGTACCTCCCCATATATATGTATGGAATGGAGTTTGCAACTGAAAAGAAACTTTGTGTTCCCAACAAGCTAGGTGAAGGACGGCTTTCACACACACTTATCTCTCAGAACTGAGCAAGTGGAGAGACGTTCGTTCATCTAGCACCAAGGGAACGGGTTGCAGGAGACACTTATTCTCTGCTTTCTCAGTCTTTTTCCTAGTGCCGGTTTGAAGTTCCTCCAGTTTTCACTGTCAAACCGATTTGGAGCTAGTACCTCCCCATATATATGTATGGAATGGAGTTTGCAACTGAAAAGAAATTTGTGTTCCCAACAAGCTAGTTGAAGGACGGCTTTGACACACACTTATCTCTCAGAACTGAGCAAGTGGAGAGACGTTCGTTCATCTAGCACCAAGGGAACGGGTTGCAGGAGACACTTTTTCTCTGCTTTCTCAGTCTTTTTCCTAGTGCCGGTTTGAAGTTCCTGCAGTTTTCACTGTAAAACCGAGTTGGAGGTAGTACCTCCCCATATATATGTATGGAATGGAGTTTGCAACTGAAAAGAAACTTTGTGTTCCCAACAAGCTAGTTGAAGGACGGCTTTCACACACACTTATCTCTCAGAACTGAGCAAGTGGAGAGACGTTCGTTCATCTAGCACCAAGGGAGCGGGTTGCAGGAGACACTATTTCTCTGTTTTCTCAGTCTGTTTCCTAGTGCCGTTTTGAAGTTCCTGCAGTTTTCACTGTAAAACCGATTTGGAGCTAGTACCTCCCCATATATATGTATGGAATGGAGTTTGCAACTGAAAAGAAACTTTGTGTTCCCAACAAGCTAGTTGAAGTACGGCTTTCACACACACTTATCTCTCAGAAATGAGCAAGTGGAGAGATGTTCGTTCATCTAGCACCAAGGGAACGGGTTGCAGGAGACACTTTTTCTCTGCTTTCTCAGTCTGTTTCCTAGTGCCGGGTTGAAGTTCCTGCAGTTTTCACTGTCAAACCGAGTTGGAGCTAGTACCTCCCCAAATATATGTATGGAATGGAGTTTGCAACTGAAAAGAAACTTTGTGTTCCCAACAAGCTAGGTGAAGAACGGCTTTCACACACACTTATCTCTCAGAACTGAGCAAGTGGAGAGACTTTCGTTCATCTAGCACCAAGGGAACGGGTTGCAGGAGACACTTTTTCTCTGCTTTCTCAGTCTGTTTCCTAGTGCCGGTCGGAAGTTCCTGCAGTTTTGACTGTCAAACCGAGTTGGAGCTAGTACCTCCCCATATCTATGTATGGAATGGAGTTTGCAACTGAAAAGAAACTTTGTGTTCCCAACAAGCTAGGTGAAGGACGGCTTTCACACACACTTATCTCTCAGAACTGAGCAAGTGGAGAGACGTTCGTTCATCTAGCACCAAGGGAACGGGTTGCAGGAGACACTTTTTCTCTGCTTTCTCAGTCTGTTTCCTAGTGCCGGTTTGAAGTTCCTGCAGTTTTCACTGTCAAACCGAGTTGGAGCTAGTACCTCCCCATATATATGCATGGAATGGAGTTTGCAACTGAAAAGAAACTTTGTGTTCCCAACAAGCTAGGTGAAGGACGGCTTTCACACACACTTATCTCTGAGAAATGAGCAAGTGCAGCGACGTTCGTTCATCTAGCACCAATGGAACGGATTGCAGGAGACACATTTTCTCTGCTTTCTCAATCTGTTTCCTAGTGCCGGTTTGAAGTTCCTGCAATTTTCACTGTAAAACCGAGTTGGAGCTTGTACCTCCCCATATATATGTATGGAATGGAGTTTGCAACTGAAAAGAAACTTTGTGTTCCCAACAGGCAAGGTGAAGGACGGCTTTCACACACACTTATCTCTCAGAACTGAGGAAGTGGAGAGACGTTCGTTCATCTAGCACCAAGGGAACGGGTTGCAGGAGACACTTTTTCTCTGCTTTCTCAGTCTGTTTCCTAGTGCCGGTTTGAAGTTCCTGCAGTTTCCACTGTCAAACCGAGTTGGAGCTTGTACCTCCCCATATATATGTATGGAATGGAGTTTGCAACTGAAATGAAACTTTGTGTTCCCAACAAGCTAGGTGAAGGACGGCTTTCACACACAATTATCTCTCAGAACTGAGCAAGTGGAGAGACTTCCGTTCATCTAGCACCAAGGGAACGGGTTGCAGGAGACTCTTTTTCTCTGCTTTCGCAGTCTGTTTCCTAGTGCCGGTTTGAAGTTCCTGCACTTTTCACTGTAAAACCGATTTGGAGCTAGTACCTCACCAGATATATGTATGGAATGAAGTTTGCTACTGAAAAGAAACTTTGTGTTCCCAACAAGCTAGGTGAAGGACGGCTTTCACACACACTTATCTCTCAGAACTGAGCAAGTGGAGAGACGTTCGTTCATCTAGCACCAAGGGAACAGGTTGCAGGAGACAATTTTTCTCTGCTTCCTCAGTCTGTTTCCTAGTGCCTGTTTGAAATTCCTGCAGTTTTCACTGTCAAACCGAGTTGGAGTTATTACCTCCCCATATATATGTATGGAATGGAGTTTGCAACTGAAAAGAAACTTTTTGTTCCCAACAAGATAGGTGAAGGACGGCTTTCACACACACTTATCTCTCAGAACTGAGCAAGTGGAGAGACATTCGTTCATCTAGCACCATGGGAACGGGTTTCAGGAAAAACTTTTTCTCTGCTTTCTCATTCTGTTTCTTATTGCTGGTTTGAAGTTCCTGCATTTTTCACTGTCAAAACGAGTTGGAGTTAGTACCTCCCCAAATATATGTATGGAATGGAGTTTGCAACTGAAAAGAAACTTTGTGTTCCCAAAAAGCTAGGTGAAGAACGGCTTTCACACACACTTATCTCTCAGAACTGAGCAAGTGGAGAGACGTTCGTTCATCTAGCACCAAGTGAACGGGTTGCAGGAGACAATTTTTCTCTGATTTCTCAGTCTTTTTCCTAGTGCCGGTTTGAAGTTCCTTCAGTTTTCACTGTAAAACCGAGTTGGAGGTAGTACCTCCCCATATATATGTATGGAATGGAGTTTGCAACTGAAAAGAAACTTTGTGTTCCCAACAAGCTAGGTGAAGGACGGCTTTCACACACACTTATCTCTCAGAACTGAGCAAGTGGAGAGACGTTCGTTCATCTAGCACCAAGGGAACGGGTTGCAGGAGACACTTATTCTCTGCTTTCTCAGTCTTTTTCCTAGTGCCGGTTTGAAGTTCCTCCAGTTTTCACTGTCAAACCGATTTGGAGCTAGTACCTCCCCATATATATGTATGGAATGGAGTTTGCAACTGAAAAGAAATTTGTGTTCCCAACAAGCTAGTTGAAGGACGGCTTTGACACACACTTATCTCTCAGAACTGAGCAAGTGGAGAGACGTTCGTTCATCTAGCACCAAGGGAACGGGTTGCAGGAGACACTTTTTCTCTGCTTTCTCAGTCTTTTTCCTAGTGCCGGTTTGAAGTTCCTGCAGTTTTCACTGTAAAACCGAGTTGGAGGTAGTACCTCCCCATATATATGTATGGAATGGAGTTTGCAACTGAAAAGAAACTTTGTGTTCCCAACAAGCTAGTTGAAGGACGGCTTTCACACACACTTATCTCTCAGAACTGAGCAAGTGGAGAGACGTTCGTTCATCTAGCACCAAGGGAGCGGGTTGCAGGAGACACTATTTCTCTGTTTTCTCAGTCTGTTTCCTAGTGCCGTTTTGAAGTTCCTGCAGTTTTCACTGTAAAACCGATTTGGAGCTAGTACCTCCCCATATATATGTATGGAATGGAGTTTGCAACTGAAAAGAAACTTTGTGTTCCCAACAAGCTAGTTGAAGTACGGCTTTCACACACACTTATCTCTCAGAAATGAGCAAGTGGAGAGATGTTCGTTCATCTAGCACCAAGGGAACGGGTTGCAGGAGACACTTTTTCTCTGCTTTCTCAGTCTGTTTCCTAGTGCCGGGTTGAAGTTCCTGCAGTTTTCACTGTCAAACCGAGTTGGAGCTAGTACCTCCCCAAATATATGTATGGAATGGAGTTTGCAACTGAAAAGAAACTTTGTGTTCCCAACAAGCTAGGTGAAGAACGGCTTTCACACACACTTATCTCTCAGAACTGAGCAAGTGGAGAGACTTTCGTTCATCTAGCACCAAGGGAACGGGTTGCAGGAGACACTTTTTCTCTGCTTTCTCAGTCTGTTTCCTAGTGCCGGTCGGAAGTTCCTGCAGTTTTGACTGTCAAACCGAGTTGGAGCTAGTACCTCCCCATATCTATGTATGGAATGGAGTTTGCAACTGAAAAGAAACTTTGTGTTCCCAACAAGCTAGGTGAAGGACGGCTTTCACACACACTTATCTCTCAGAACTGAGCAAGTGGAGAGACGTTCGTTCATCTAGCACCAAGGGAACGGGTTGCAGGAGACACTTTTTCTCTGCTTTCTCAGTCTGTTTCCTAGTGCCGGTTTGAAGTTCCTGCAGTTTTCACTGTCAAACCGAGTTGGAGCTAGTACCTCCCCATATATATGCATGGAATGGAGTTTGCAACTGAAAAGAAACTTTGTGTTCCCAACAAGCTAGGTGAAGGACGGCTTTCACACACACTTATCTCTGAGAAATGAGCAAGTGCAGCGACGTTCGTTCATCTAGCACCAATGGAACGGATTGCAGGAGACACATTTTCTCTGCTTTCTCAATCTGTTTCCTAGTGCCGGTTTGAAGTTCCTGCAATTTTCACTGTAAAACCGAGTTGGAGCTTGTACCTCCCCATATATATGTATGGAATGGAGTTTGCAACTGAAAAGAAACTTTGTGTTCCCAACAGGCAAGGTGAAGGACGGCTTTCACACACACTTATCTCTCAGAACTGAGGAAGTGGAGAGACGTTCGTTCATCTAGCACCAAGGGAACGGGTTGCAGGAGACACTTTTTCTCTGCTTTCTCAGTCTGTTTCCTAGTGCCGGTTTGAAGTTCCTGCAGTTTCCACTGTCAAACCGAGTTGGAGCTTGTACCTCCCCATATATATGTATGGAATGGAGTTTGCAACTGAAATGAAACTTTGTGTTCCCAACAAGCTAGGTGAAGGACGGCTTTCACACACAATTATCTCTCAGAACTGAGCAAGTGGAGAGACTTCCGTTCATCTAGCACCAAGGGAACGGGTTGCAGGAGACTCTTTTTCTCTGCTTTCGCAGTCTGTTTCCTAGTGCCGGTTTGAAGTTCCTGCACTTTTCACTGTAAAACCGATTTGGAGCTAGTACCTCACCAGATATATGTATGGAATGAAGTTTGCTACTGAAAAGAAACTTTGTGTTCCCAACAAGCTAGGTGAAGGACGGCTTTCACACACACTTATCTCTCAGAACTGAGCAAGTGGAGAGACGTTCGTTCATCTAGCACCAAGGGAACAGGTTGCAGGAGACAATTTTTCTCTGCTTCCTCAGTCTGTTTCCTAGTGCCTGTTTGAAATTCCTGCAGTTTTCACTGTCAAACCGAGTTGGAGTTATTACCTCCCCATATATATGTATGGAATGGAGTTTGCAACTGAAAAGAAACTTTTTGTTCCCAACAAGATAGGTGAAGGACGGCTTTCACACACACTTATCTCTCAGAACTGAGCAAGTGGAGAGACATTCGTTCATCTAGCACCATGGGAACGGGTTTCAGGAAAAACTTTTTCTCTGCTTTCTCATTCTGTTTCTTATTGCCGGTTTGAAGTTCCTGCATTTTTCACTGTCAAAACGAGTTGGAGCTAGTACCTCCCCAAATATATGTATGGAATGGAGTTTGCAACTGAAAAGAAACTTTGTGTTCCCAAAAAGCTAGGTGAAGAACGGCTTTCACACACACTTATCTCTCAGAACTGAGCAAGTGGAGAGACGTTCGTTCATCTAGCACCAAGTGAACGGGTTGCAGGAGACACTTTTTCTCTGATTTCTCAGTCTTTTTCCTAGTGCCGGTTTGAAGTTCCTTCAGTTTTCACTGTAAAACCGAGTTGGAGGTAGTACCTCCCCATATATATGTATGGAATGGAGTTTGCAACTGAAAAGAAACTTTGTGTTCCCAACAAGCTAGGTGAAGGACGGCTTTCACACACACTTATCTCTCAGAACTGAGCAAGTGGAGAGACGTTCGTTCATCTAGCACCAAGGGAACGGGTTGCAGGAGACACTTTTTCTCTGCTTTCTCAGTCTTTTTCCTAGTGCCGGTTTGAAGTTCCTGCAGTTTTCACTGTAAAACCGAGTTGGAGGTAGTACCTCCCCATATATATGTATGGAATGGAGTTTGCAACTGAAAAGAAACTTTGTGTTCCCAACAAGCTAGTTGAAGGACGGCTTTCACACACACTTATCTCTCAGAACTGAGCAAGTGGAGAGACGTTCGTTCATCTAGCACCAAGGGAGCGGGTTGCAGGAGACACTATTTCTCTGTTTTCTCAGTCTGTTTCCTAGTGCCGTTTTGAAGTTCCTGCAGTTTTCACTGTCAAACCGATTTGGAGCTAGTACCTCCCCATATATATGTATGGAATGGAGTTTGCAACTGAAAAGAAATTTGTGTTCCCAACAAGCTAGTTGAAGGACGGCTTTGACACACACTTATCTCTCAGAACTGAGCAAGTGGAGAGACGTTCGTTCATCTAGCACCAAGGGAACGGGTTGCAGGAGACACTTTTTCTCTGCTTTCTCAGTCTTTTTCCTAGTGCCGGTTTGAAGTTCCTGCAGTTTTCACTGTAAAACCGAGTTGGAGGTAGTACCTCCCCATATATATGTATGGAATGGAGTTTGCAACTGAAAAGAAACTTTGTGTTCCCAACAAGCTAGTTGAAGGACGGCTTTCACACACACTTATCTCTCAGAACTGAGCAAGTGGAGAGACGTTCGTTCATCTAGCACCAAGGGAGCGGGTTGCAGGAGACACTATTTCTCTGTTTTCTCAGTCTGTTTCCTAGTGCCGTTTTGAAGTTCCTGCAGTTTTCACTGTAAAACCGATTTGGAGCTAGTACATCCCCATATATATGTATGGAATGGAGTTTGCAACTGAAAAGAAACTTTGTGTTCCCAACAAGCTAGTTGAAGTACGGCTTTCACACACACTTATCTCTCAGAAATGAGCAAGTGGAGAGATTTTCGTTCATCTAGCACCAAGGGAACGGGTTGCAGGAGACACTTTTTCTCTGCTTTCTCAGTCTGTTTCCTAGTGCCGGGTTGATGTTCCTGCAGTTTTCACTGTCAAACCGAGTTGGAGCTAGTACCTCCCCAAATATATGTATGGAATGGAGTTTGCAACTGAAAAGAAACTTTGTGTTCCCAACAAGCTAGGTGAAGAACGGCTTTCACACACACTTATCTCTCAGAACTGAGCAAGTGGAGAGACTTTCGTTCATCTAGCACCAAGGGAACGGGTTGCAGGAGACACTTTTTCTCTGCTTTCTCAGTCTGTTTCCTAGTGCCGGTCGGAAGTTCCTGCAGTTTTGACTGTCAAACCGAGTTGGAGCTAGTACCTCCCCATATCTATGTATGGAATGGAGTTTGCAACTGAAAAGAAACTTTGTGTTCCCAACAAGCTAGGTGAAGGACGGCTTTCACACACAATTATCTCTCAGAACTGAGCAAGTGGAGAGACGTTCGTTCATCTAGCACCAAGGGAACGGGTTGCAGGAGACACTTTTTCTCTGCTTTCTCAGTCTGTTTCCTAGTGCCGGTTTGAAGTTCCTGCAGTTTTCACTGTCAAACCGAGTTGGAGCTAGTACCTCCCCATATATATGCATGGAATGGAGTTTGCAACTGAAAAGAAACTTTGTGTTCCCAACAAGCTAGGTGAAGGACGGCTTTCACACACACTTATCTCTGAGAAATGAGCAAGTGCAGCGACGTTCGTTCATCTAGCACCAATGGAACGGATTGCAGGAGACACATTTTCTCTGCTTTCTCAATCTGTTTCCTAGTGCCGGTTTGAAGTTCCTGCAATTTTCACTGTAAAACCGAGTTGGAGCTTGTACCTCCCCATATATATGTATGGAATGGAGTTTGCAACTGAAAAGAAACTTTGTGTTCCCAACAGGCAAGGTGAAGGACGGCTTTCACACACACTTATCTCTCAGAACTGAGGAAGTGGAGAGACGTTCGTTCATCTAGCACCAAGGGAACGGGTTGCAGGAGACACTTTTTCTCTGCTTTCTCAGTCTGTTTCCTAGTGCCGGTTTGAAGTTCCTGCAGTTTCCACTGTCAAACCGAGTTGGAGCTTGTACCTCCCCATATATATGTATGGAATGGAGTTTGCAACTGAAATGAAACTTTGTGTTCCCAACAAGCTAGGTGAAGGACGGCTTTCACACACAATTATCTCTCAGAACTGAGCAAGTGGAGAGACTTCCGTTCATCTAGCACCAAGGGAACGGGTTGCAGGAGACTCTTTTTCTCTGCTTTCGCAGTCTGTTTCCTAGTGCCGGTTTGAAGTTCCTGCACTTTTCACTGTAAAACCGATTTGGAGCTAGTACCTCACCAGATATATGTATGGAATGAAGTTTGCTACTGAAAAGAAACTTTGTGTTCCCAACAAGCTAGGTGAAGGACGGCTTTCACACACACTTATCTCTCAGAACTGAGCAATTGGAGAGACGTTCGTTCATCTAGCACCAAGGGAACGGGTTGCAGGAGACACTTATTCTCTGCTTTCTCAGTCTTTTTCCTAGTGCCGGTTTGAAGTTCCTCCAGGTTTCACTGTAAAACCGAGTTGGAGTTATTACCTCCCCATATATATGTATGGAATGGAGTTTGCAACTGAAAAGAAACTTTGTGTTCCCAACAAGCTAGTTGAAGGACGGCTTTCACACACACTTATCTCTCAGAACTGAGCAAGTGGAGAGACGTTCGTTCATCTAGCACCAAGGGAGCGGGTTGCAGGAGACACTATTTCTCTGTTTTCTCAGTCTGTTTCCTAGTGCCGGTCGGAAGTTCCTGCAGTTTTGACTGTCAAACCGAGTTGGAGCTAGTACCTCCCCATATCTATGTATGGAATGGAGTTTGCAACTGAAAAGAAACTTTGTGTTCCCAACAAGCTATGTGAAGAACGGCTTTCACACACACTTATCTCTCAGAACTGAGCAAGTGGAGAGACGTTCGTTCATCTAGCACCAAGGGAACGGGTTGCAGGAGACACTTTTTCTCTGCTTTCTCATTCTGTTTCCTAGTGCCGGTTTGAAGTTCCTGCAGTTTTCACTGTCAAAACGAATTGGAGCTTGTACCTCCCCATATATATTTATGGAATGGAGTTTGCAACTGAAAGGAAACTTTGTGTTCCCAACAATCTAGGTGAAGGACGGCTTTCACACACACTTATCTCTCAGAACTGAGCAAGTGGAGAGACGTTCGTTCATCTAGCACCAAGGGAACGGGTTGCAGGAGACACTATTTCTCTGTTTTCTCAGTCTGTTTCCTAGTGCCGGTTTGAAGTTCCTGCAGTTTTCACTGTAAAACCGATTTGGAGCTAGTACCTCCCCATATATATGCATGGAATGGAGTTTGCAACTGAAAAGAAACTTTGTGTTCCCAACAAGCTAGGTGAAGGACGGCTTTCACACACACTTATCTCTGAGAAATGAGCAAGTGCAGCGACGTTCGTTCATCTAGCACCAATGGAACGGATTGCAGGAGACACATTTTCTCTGCTTTCTCAATCTGTTTCCTAGTGCCGGTTTGAAGTTCCTGCAATTTTCACTGTAAAACCGAGTTGGAGCTTGTACCTCCCCATATATATGTATGGAATGGAGTTTGCAACTGAAAAGAAACTTTGTGTTCCCAACAGGCAAGGTGAAGGACGGCTTTCACACACACATATCTCTCAGAACTGAGGAAGTGGAGAGACGTTCGTTCATCTAGCACCAAGGGAACGGGTTGCAGGAGACACTTTTTCTCTGCTTTCTCAGTCTGTTTCCTAGTGCCGGTTTGAAGTTCCTGCAGTTTCCACTGTCAAACCGAGTTGGAGCTTGTACCTCCCCATATATATGTATGGAATGGAGTTTGCAACTGAAATGAAACTTTGTGTTCCCAACAAGCTAGGTGAAGGACGGCTTTCACACACAATTATCTCTCAGAACTGAGCAAGTGGAGAGACTTCCGTTCATCTAGCACCAAGGGAACGGGTTGCAGGAGACTCTTTTTCTCTGCTTTCTCAGTCTGTTTCCTAGTGCCGGTTTGAAGTTCCTGCACTTTTCACTGTAAAACCGATTTGGAGCTAGTACCTCACCAGATATATGTATGGAATGAAGTTTGCTACTGAAAAGAAACTTTGTGTTCCCAACAAGCTAGGTGAAGGACGGCTTTCACACACACTTATCTCTCAGAACTGAGCAAGTGGAGAGACGTTCGTTCATCTAGCACCAAGGGAACAGGTTGCAGGAGACAATTTTTCTCTGCTTCCTCAGTCTGTTTCCTAGTGCCTGTTTGAAATTCCTGCAGTTTTCACTGTCAAACCGAGTTGGAGTTATTACCTCCCCATATATATGTATGGAATGGAGTTTGCAACTGAAAAGAAACTTTTTGTTCCCAACAAGATAGGTGAAGGACGGCTTTCACACACACTTATCTCTCAGAACTGAGCAAGTGGAGAGACATTCGTTCATCTAGCACCATGGGAACGGGTTTCAGGAAAAACTTTTTCTCTGCTTTCTCATTCTGTTTCTTATTGCTGGTTTGAAGTTCCTGCATTTTTCACTGTCAAAACGAGTTGGAGTTAGTACCTCCCCAAATATATGTATGGAATGGAGTTTGCAACTGAAAAGAAACTTTGTGTTCCCAAAAAGCTAGGTGAAGAACGGCTTTCACACACACTTATCTCTCAGAACTGAGCAAGTGGAGAGACGTTCGTTCATCTAGCACCAAGTGAACGGGTTGCAGGAGACAATTTTTCTCTGATTTCTCAGTCTTTTTCCTAGTGCCGGTTTGAAGTTCCTTCAGTTTTCACTGTAAAACCGAGTTGGAGGTAGTACCTCCCCATATATATGTATGGAATGGAGTTTGCAACTGAAAAGAAACTTTGTGTTCCCAACAAGCTAGGTGAAGGACGGCTTTCACACACACTTATCTCTCAGAACTGAGGAAGTGGAGAGACGTTCGTTCATCTAGCACCAAGGGAACGGGTTGCAGGAGACACTTTTTCTCTGCTTTCTCAGTCTGTTTCCTAGTGCCGGTTTGAAGTTCCTGCAGTTTCCACTGTCAAACCGAGTTGGAGCTTGTACCTCCCCATATATATGTATGGAATGGAGTTTGCAACTGAAATGAAACTTTGTGTTCCCAACAAGCTAGGTGAAGGACGGCTTTCACACACAATTATCTCTCAGAACTGAGCAAGTGGAGAGACTTCCGTTCATCTAGCACCAAGGGAACGGGTTGCAGGAGACTCTTTTTCTCTGCTTTCTCAGTCTGTTTCCTAGTGCCGGTTTGAAGTTCCTGCACTTTTCACTGTAAAACCGATTTGGAGCTAGTACCTCACCAGATATATGTATGGAATGAAGTTTGCTACTGAAAAGAAACTTTGTGTTCCCAACAAGCTAGGTGAAGGACGGCTTTCACACACACTTATCTCTCAGAACTGAGCAAGTGGAGAGACGTTCGTTCATCTAGCACCAAGGGAACAGGTTGCAGGAGACAATTTTTCTCTGCTTCCTCAGTCTGTTTCCTAGTGCCTGTTTGAAATTCCTGCAGTTTTCACTGTCAAACCGAGTTGGAGTTATTACCTCCCCATATATATGTATGGAATGGAGTTTGCAACTGAAAAGAAACTTTTTGTTCCCAACAAGATAGGTGAAGGACGGCTTTCACACACACTTATCTCTCAGAACTGAGCAAGTGGAGAGACATTCGTTCATCTAGCACCATGGGAACGGGTTTCAGGAAAAACTTTTTCTCTGCTTTCTCATTCTGTTTCTTATTGCTGGTTTGAAGTTCCTGCATTTTTCACTGTCAAAACGAGTTGGAGTTAGTACCTCCCCAAATATATGTATGGAATGGAGTTTGCAACTGAAAAGAAACTTTGTGTTCCCAAAAAGCTAGGTGAAGAACGGCTTTCACACACACTTATCTCTCAGAACTGAGCAAGTGGAGAGACGTTCGTTCATCTAGCACCAAGTGAACGGGTTGCAGGAGACAATTTTTCTCTGATTTCTCAGTCTTTTTCCTAGTGCCGGTTTGAAGTTCCTTCAGTTTTCACTGTAAAACCGAGTTGGAGGTAGTACCTCCCCATATATATGTATGGAATGGAGTTTGCAACTGAAAAGAAACTTTGTGTTCCCAACAAGCTAGGTGAAGGACGGCTTTCACACACACTTATCTCTCAGAACTGAGCAAGTGGAGAGACGTTCGTTCATCTAGCACCAAGGGAACGGGTTGCAGGAGACACTTATTCTCTGCTTTCTCAGTCTTTTTCCTAGTGCCGGTTTGAAGTTCCTCCAGTTTTCACTGTCAAACCGATTTGGAGCTAGTACCTCCCCATATATATGTATGGAATGGAGTTTGCAACTGAAAAGAAATTTGTGTTCCCAACAAGCTAGTTGAAGGACGGCTTTGACACACACTTATCTCTCAGAACTGAGCAAGTGGAGAGACGTTCGTTCATCTAGCACCAAGGGAACGGGTTGCAGGAGACACTTTTTCTCTGCTTTCTCAGTCTTTTTCCTAGTGCCGGTTTGAAGTTCCTGCAGTTTTCACTGTAAAACCGAGTTGGAGGTAGTACCTCCCCATATATATGTATGGAATGGAGTTTGCAACTGAAAAGAAACTTTGTGTTCCCAACAAGCTAGTTGAAGGACGGCTTTCACACACACTTATCTCTCAGAACTGAGCAAGTGGAGAGACGTTCGTTCATCTAGCACCAAGGGAGCGGGTTGCAGGAGACACTATTTCTCTGTTTTCTCAGTCTGTTTCCTAGTGCCGTTTTGAAGTTCCTGCAGTTTTCACTGTAAAACCGATTTGGAGCTAGTACCTCCCCATATATATGTATGGAATGGAGTTTGCAACTGAAAAGAAACTTTGTGTTCCCAACAAGCTAGTTGAAGTACGGCTTTCACACACACTTATCTCTCAGAAATGAGCAAGTGGAGAGATGTTCGTTCATCTAGCACCAAGGGAACGGGTTGCAGGAGACACTTTTTCTCTGCTTTCTCAGTCTGTTTCCTAGTGCCGGGTTGAAGTTCCTGCAGTTTTCACTGTCAAACCGAGTTGGAGCTAGTACCTCCCCAAATATATGTATGGAATGGAGTTTGCAACTGAAAAGAAACTTTGTGTTCCCAACAAGCTAGGTGAAGAACGGCTTTCACACACACTTATCTCTCAGAACTGAGCAAGTGGAGAGACTTTCGTTCATCTAGCACCAAGGGAACGGGTTGCAGGAGACACTTTTTCTCTGCTTTCTCAGTCTGTTTCCTAGTGCCGGTCGGAAGTTCCTGCAGTTTTGACTGTCAAACCGAGTTGGAGCTAGTACCTCCCCATATCTATGTATGGAATGGAGTTTGCAACTGAAAAGAAACTTTGTGTTCCCAACAAGCTAGGTGAAGGACGGCTTTCACACACACTTATCTCTCAGAACTGAGCAAGTGGAGAGACGTTCGTTCATCTAGCACCAAGGGAACGGGTTGCAGGAGACACTTTTTCTCTGCTTTCTCAGTCTGTTTCCTAGTGCCGGTTTGAAGTTCCTGCAGTTTTCACTGTCAAACCGAGTTGGAGCTAGTACCTCCCCATATATATGCATGGAATGGAGTTTGCAACTGAAAAGAAACTTTGTGTTCCCAACAAGCTAGGTGAAGGACGGCTTTCACACACACTTATCTCTGAGAAATGAGCAAGTGCAGCGACGTTCGTTCATCTAGCACCAATGGAACGGATTGCAGGAGACACATTTTCTCTGCTTTCTCAATCTGTTTCCTAGTGCCGGTTTGAAGTTCCTGCAATTTTCACTGTAAAACCGAGTTGGAGCTTGTACCTCCCCATATATATGTATGGAATGGAGTTTGCAACTGAAAAGAAACTTTGTGTTCCCAACAGGCAAGGTGAAGGACGGCTTTCACACACACTTATCTCTCAGAACTGAGGAAGTGGAGAGACGTTCGTTCATCTAGCACCAAGGGAACGGGTTGCAGGAGACACTTTTTCTCTGCTTTCTCAGTCTGTTTCCTAGTGCCGGTTTGAAGTTCCTGCAGTTTCCACTGTCAAACCGAGTTGGAGCTTGTACCTCCCCATATATATGTATGGAATGGAGTTTGCAACTGAAATGAAACTTTGTGTTCCCAACAAGCTAGGTGAAGGACGGCTTTCACACACAATTATCTCTCAGAACTGAGCAAGTGGAGAGACTTCCGTTCATCTAGCACCAAGGGAACGGGTTGCAGGAGACTCTTTTTCTCTGCTTTCGCAGTCTGTTTCCTAGTGCCGGTTTGAAGTTCCTGCACTTTTCACTGTAAAACCGATTTGGAGCTAGTACCTCACCAGATATATGTATGGAATGAAGTTTGCTACTGAAAAGAAACTTTGTGTTCCCAACAAGCTAGGTGAAGGACGGCTTTCACACACACTTATCTCTCAGAACTGAGCAAGTGGAGAGACGTTCGTTCATCTAGCACCAAGGGAACAGGTTGCAGGAGACAATTTTTCTCTGCTTCCTCAGTCTGTTTCCTAGTGCCTGTTTGAAATTCCTGCAGTTTTCACTGTCAAACCGAGTTGGAGTTATTACCTCCCCATATATATGTATGGAATGGAGTTTGCAACTGAAAAGAAACTTTTTGTTCCCAACAAGATAGGTGAAGGACGGCTTTCACACACACTTATCTCTCAGAACTGAGCAAGTGGAGAGACATTCGTTCATCTAGCACCATGGGAACGGGTTTCAGGAAAAACTTTTTCTCTGCTTTCTCATTCTGTTTCTTATTGCCGGTTTGAAGTTCCTGCATTTTTCACTGTCAAAACGAGTTGGAGCTAGTACCTCCCCAAATATATGTATGGAATGGAGTTTGCAACTGAAAAGAAACTTTGTGTTCCCAAAAAGCTAGGTGAAGAACGGCTTTCACACACACTTATCTCTCAGAACTGAGCAAGTGGAGAGACGTTCGTTCATCTAGCACCAAGTGAACGGGTTGCAGGAGACACTTTTTCTCTGATTTCTCAGTCTTTTTCCTAGTGCCGGTTTGAAGTTCCTTCAGTTTTCACTGTAAAACCGAGTTGGAGGTAGTACCTCCCCATATATATGTATGGAATGGAGTTTGCAACTGAAAAGAAACTTTGTGTTCCCAACAAGCTAGGTGAAGGACGGCTTTCACACACACTTATCTCTCAGAACTGAGCAAGTGGAGAGACGTTCGTTCATCTAGCACCAAGGGAACGGGTTGCAGGAGACACTTTTTCTCTGCTTTCTCAGTCTTTTTCCTAGTGCCGGTTTGAAGTTCCTGCAGTTTTCACTGTAAAACCGAGTTGGAGGTAGTACCTCCCCATATATATGTATGGAATGGAGTTTGCAACTGAAAAGAAACTTTGTGTTCCCAACAAGCTAGTTGAAGGACGGCTTTCACACACACTTATCTCTCAGAACTGAGCAAGTGGAGAGACGTTCGTTCATCTAGCACCAAGGGAGCGGGTTGCAGGAGACACTATTTCTCTGTTTTCTCAGTCTGTTTCCTAGTGCCGTTTTGAAGTTCCTGCAGTTTTCACTGTCAAACCGATTTGGAGCTAGTACCTCCCCATATATATGTATGGAATGGAGTTTGCAACTGAAAAGAAATTTGTGTTCCCAACAAGCTAGTTGAAGGACGGCTTTGACACACACTTATCTCTCAGAACTGAGCAAGTGGAGAGACGTTCGTTCATCTAGCACCAAGGGAACGGGTTGCAGGAGACACTTTTTCTCTGCTTTCTCAGTCTTTTTCCTAGTGCCGGTTTGAAGTTCCTGCAGTTTTCACTGTAAAACCGAGTTGGAGGTAGTACCTCCCCATATATATGTATGGAATGGAGTTTGCAACTGAAAAGAAACTTTGTGTTCCCAACAAGCTAGTTGAAGGACGGCTTTCACACACACTTATCTCTCAGAACTGAGCAAGTGGAGAGACGTTCGTTCATCTAGCACCAAGGGAGCGGGTTGCAGGAGACACTATTTCTCTGTTTTCTCAGTCTGTTTCCTAGTGCCGTTTTGAAGTTCCTGCAGTTTTCACTGTAAAACCGATTTGGAGCTAGTACATCCCCATATATATGTATGGAATGGAGTTTGCAACTGAAAAGAAACTTTGTGTTCCCAACAAGCTAGTTGAAGGACGGCTTTCACACACACTTATCTCTCAGAAATGAGCAAGTGGAGAGATGTTCGTTCATCTAGCACCAAGGGAACGGGTTGCAGGAGACACTTTTTCTCTGCTTTCTCAGTCTGTTTCCTAGTGCCGGGTTGATGTTCCTGCAGTTTTCACTGTCAAACCGAGTTGGAGCTAGTACCTCCCCAAATATATGTATGGAATGGAGTTTGCAACTGAAAAGAAACTTTGTGTTCCCAACAAGCTAGGTGAAGAACGGCTTTCACACACACTTATCTCTCAGAACTGAGCAAGTGGAGAGACTTTCGTTCATCTAGCACCAAGGGAACGGGTTGCAGGAGACACTTTTTCTCTGCTTTCTCAGTCTGTTTCCTAGTGCCGGTCGGAAGTTCCTGCAGTTTTGACTGTCAAACCGAGTTGGAGCTAGTACCTCCCCATATCTATGTATGGAATGGAGTTTGCAACTGAAAAGAAACTTTGTGTTCCCAACAAGCTAGGTGAAGGACGGCTTTCACACACATTTATCTCTCAGAACTGAGCAAGTGGAGAGACGTTCGTTCATCTAGCACCAAGGGAACGGGTTGCAGGAGACACTTTTTCTCTGCTTTCTCAGTCTGTTTCCTAGTGCCGGTTTGAAGTTCCTGCAGTTTTCACTGTCAAACCGAGTTGGAGCTAGTACCTCCCCATATATATGCATGGAATGGAGTTTGCAACTGAAAAGAAACTTTGTGTTCCCAACAAGCTAGGTGAAGGACGGCTTTCACACACACTTATCTCTGAGAAATGAGCAAGTGCAGCGACGTTCGTTCATCTAGCACCAATGGAACGGATTGCAGGAGACACATTTTCTCTGCTTTCTCAATCTGTTTCCTAGTGCCGGTTTGAAGTTCCTGCAATTTTCACTGTAAAACCGAGTTGGAGCTTGTACCTCCCCATATATATGTATGGAATGGAGTTTGCAACTGAAAAGAAACTTTGTGTTCCCAACAGGCAAGGTGAAGGACGGCTTTCACACACACTTATCTCTCAGAACTGAGGAAGTGGAGAGACGTTCGTTCATCTAGCACCAAGGGAACGGGTTGCAGGAGACACTTTTTCTCTGCTTTCTCAGTCTGTTTCCTAGTGCCGGTTTGAAGTTCCTGCAGTTTCCACTGTCAAACCGAGTTGGAGCTTGTACCTCCCCATATATATGTATGGAATGGAGTTTGCAACTGAAATGAAACTTTGTGTTCCCAACAAGCTAGGTGAAGGACGGCTTTCACACACAATTATCTCTCAGAACTGAGCAAGTGGAGAGACTTCCGTTCATCTAGCACCAAGGGAACGGGTTGCAGGAGACTCTTTTTCTCTGCTTTCGCAGTCTGTTTCCTAGTGCCGGTTTGAAGTTCCTGCACTTTTCACTGTAAAACCGATTTGGAGCTAGTACCTCACCAGATATATGTATGGAATGAAGTTTGCTACTGAAAAGAAACTTTGTGTTCCCAACAAGCTAGGTGAAGGACGGCTTTCACACACACTTATCTCTCAGAACTGAGCAAGTGGAGAGACGTTCGTTCATCTAGCACCAAGGGAACAGGTTGCAGGAGACAATTTTTCTCTGCTTCCTCAGTCTGTTTCCTAGTGCCTGTTTGAAATTCCTGCAGTTTTCACTGTCAAACCGAGTTGGAGTTATTACCTCCCCATATATATGTATGGAATGGAGTTTGCAACTGAAAAGAAACTTTTTGTTCCCAACAAGATAGGTGAAGGACGGCTTTCACACACAATTATCTCTCAGAACTGAGCAAGTGGAGAGACATTCGTTCATTTAGCACCATGGGAACGGGTTTCAGGAAAAACTTTTTCTCTGCTTTCTCATTCTGTTTCTTATTGCCGGTTTGAAGTTCCTGCATTTTTCACTGTCAAAACGAGTTGGAGCTAGTACCTCCCCAAATATATGTATGGAATGGAGTTTGCAACTGAAAAGAAACTTTGTGTTCCCAAAAAGCTAGGTGAAGAACGGCTTTCACACACACTTATCTCTCAGAACTGAGCAAGTGGAGAGACGTTCGTTCATCTAGCACCAAGTGAACGGGTTGCAGGAGACACTTTTTCTCTGATTTCTCAGTCTTTTTCCTAGTGCCGGTTTGAAGTTCCTTCAGTTTTCACTGTAAAACCGAGTTGGAGGTAGTACCTCCCCATATATATGTATGGAATGGAGTTTGCAACTGAAAAGAAACTTTGTGTTCCCAACAAGCTAGGTGAAGGACGGCTTTCACACACACTTATCTCTCAGAACTGAGCAAGTGGAGAGACGTTCGTTCATCTAGCACCAAGGGAACGGGTTGCAGGAGACACTTTTTCTCTGCTTTCTCAGTCTTTTTCCTAGTGCCGGTTTGAAGTTCCTGCAGTTTTCACTGTAAAACCGAGTTGGAGGTAGTACCTCCCCATATATATGTATGGAATGGAGTTTGCAACTGAAAAGAAACTTTGTGTTCCCAACAAGCTAGTTGAAGGACGGCTTTCACACACACTTATCTCTCAGAACTGAGCAAGTGGAGAGACGTTCGTTCATCTAGCACCAAGGGAGCGGGTTGCAGGAGACACTATTTCTCTGTTTTCTCAGTCTGTTTCCTAGTGCCGTTTTGAAGTTCCTGCAGTTTTCACTGTAAAACCGATTTGGAGCTAGTACCTCCCCATATATATGTATGGAATGGAGTTTGCAACTGAAAAGAAACTTTGTGTTCCCAACAAGCTAGTTGAAGTACGGCTTTCACACACACTTATCTCTCAGAAATGAGCAAGTGGAGAGATGTTCGTTCATCTAGCACCAAGGGAACGGGTTGCAGGAGACACTTTTTCTCTGCATTCTCAGTCTGTTTCCTAGTGCCGGGTTGAAGTTCCTGCAGTTTTCACTGTCAAACCGAGTTGGAGCTAGTACCTCCCCAAATATATGTATGGAATTGAGTTTGCAACTGAAAAGAAACTTTGTGTTCCCAACAAGCTAGGTGAAGAACGGCTTTCACACACACTTATCTCTCAGAACTGAGCAAGTGGAGAGACTTTCGTTCATCTAGCACCAAGGGAACGGGTTGCAGGAGACACTTTTTCTCTGCTTTCTCAGTCTGTTTCCTAGTGCCGGTTTGAAGTTCCTGCAGTTTTCACTGTCAAACCGAGTTGGAGCTAGTAACTCCCAAAATATATGTATGGAATGGAGTTTGCAACTGAAAAGAAACTTTGTGTTCCCAACAAGCTATGTGAAGAACGGCTTTCACACACACTTATCTCTCAGAACTGAGCAAGTGGAGAGACGTTCGTTCATCTAGCACCAAGGGAACGGGTTGCAGGAGACACTTTTTCTCTGCTTTCTCATTCTGTTTCCTAGTGCCGGTTTGAAGTTCCTGCAGTTTTCACTGTCAAAACGAGTTGGAGCTTGTACATCCCCATATATATTTATGGAATGGAGTTTGCAACTGAAAAGAAACTTTGTGTTCCCAACAATCTAGGTGAAGGACGGCTTTCACACACACTTATCTCTCAGAACTGAGCAAGTGGAGAGACGTTCGTTCATCTAGCACCAAGGGAACGGGTTGCAGGAGACACTATTTCTCTGCTTTCTCAGTCTGTTTCCTAGTGCCGGTTTGAAGTTCCTGCAGTTTTCACTGTAAAACCGATTTGGAGCTAGTACCTCCCCATATATATATATGGAATGGAGTTTGCAACTGAAAAGGAACTTTGTGTTCCCAACAAGCTAGGTGAAGGACGGCTTTCACACACACTTATCTCTGAGAAATGAGCAAGTGCAGCGACGTTCGTTCATCTAGCACCAAAGGAACGGATTGTAGGAGACACATTTTCTCTGCTTTCTCAATCTGTTTCCTAGTGCCGGTTTGAAGTTCCTGCAATTTTCACTGTAAAACCGAGTTGGAGCTTGTACCTCCCCATATATATGTATGGAATGGAGTTTGCAACTGAAAAGAAACTTTGTGTTCCCAACAGGCAAGGAGAAGGACGGCTTTCACACACACTTATCTCTCAGAACTGAGGAAGTGGAGAGACGTTCGTTCATCTAGCACCAAGGGAACGGGTTGCAGGAGACACTTTTTCTCTGCTTTCTCAGTCTGTTTCCTAGTGCCGGTTTGAAGTTCCTGCAGTTTCCACTGTTAAACCGAGTTGGAGCTTGTACCTCCCCATATATATGTATGGAATGGAGTTTGCAACTGAAAAGAAACTTTGTGTTCCCAACAAGCTAGTTGAAGGACGGCTTTCACACACACTTATCTCTCAGAACTGAGCAAGTGGAGAGACGTTCGTTCATCTAGCACCAAGGGAACGGGTTGCAGGGGACACTTTTTCTCGTCTTTCACAGTCTGTTTCCTAGTGCCGGTTTGAACTTCCTGCAGTTTTCACTGTAAAACGGATTTGGAGCCAGTACCTCCCCATATATATGTATGGAATGGAGTTTGCAACTGAAAAGAAACTTTGTGTTCCCAACAAGTTAGTTGAAGGACGGCTTTCACGCACACTTATCTCTCAGAACTGAGCAAGTGGAGAGACGTTCGTTCATCTAGCACCAAGGGAACGGGTTGCAGGAGACAATTTTTCTCTGCTTCCTCAGTCTGTTTCCTAATGCCTGTTTAAAATTCCTGCAGTTTTCACTGTCAAACCGAGTTGGAGTTATTACCTCCCCATATATATGTATGGAATGGAGTTTGCAACTGAAAAGAAACTTTTTGTTCCCAACAAGATAGGTGAAGGACGGCTTTCACACACACTTATCTCTCAGAACTGAGCAAGTGGAGAGACATTCGTTCATCTAGCACCATGGGAACGGGTTTCAGGAAAAATTTTTCTCTGCTTTCTCATTCTGTTTCTTATTGCCGGTTTGAAGTTCCTGCATTTTTCACTGTCAAACCGAGTTGGAGCTTATACCTCCCCATATATATGTATGGAATGGAGTTTGCAACTGAAAAGAAACTTTGTGTTCCCAACAAGCTAGGTGAAGGACGGCTTTCACACACACTTATCTCTCAGAACTGAGCAATTGGAGAGACGTTCGTTCATCTAGCACCAAGGGAACGGGTTGCAGGAGACACTTATTCTCTGCTTTCTCAGTCTTTTTCCTAGTGCCGGTTTGAAGTTCCTCCAGTTTTCACTGTCAAACCGATTTGGAGCTAGTTCCGCCCCATATATATGTATGGAATGGAGTTTGCAACTGAAAAGAAATCTGTGTTCCCAACAAGCTAGTTGAAGGACGGCTTTGACACACACTTATCTCTCAGAACTGAGCAAGTGGGGAGACGTTCGTTCATCTAGCACCAAGGGAACGGGTTGCAGGAGACAGTTTTTCTCTGCTTTCTCAGTCTTTTTCCTAGTGCCGGTTTGAAGTTCCTGCAGTTTTCACTGTAAAACCGATTTGGAGCTAGTAACTCCCCATATATATGTATGGAATGGAGTTTGCAACTGAAAAGAAACTTTGTGTTCCCAACAAGCTAGGTGAAGTACGGCTTTCGCACACACTTTTCTCTCAGAACTGAGCAAGTGGAGAGACGTTCGTTCATCTAGCACCAAGGGAACAGGTTGCAGGAGACACTTTTTCTCTGCTCTCTCAGTCTGTTTCCTAGTGCCGGTTTGAAGTTCCTGCAGTTTTCACTGTCAAACCGAGTTGGAGCTAGTACCTCCCCAAATATATGTATGGAATGGAGTTTGCAACTGAAAAGAAACTTTGTGTTCCCAAAAAGCTAGGTGAAGAACGGCTTTCACACACACTTATCTCTCAGAACTGAGCAAGTGGAGAGACGTTCGTTCATCTAGCACCAAAGGAACGGGTTGCAGGAGACACTTTTTCTCTGATTTCTCAGTCTTTTTCCTAGTGCCGGTTTGAAGTTCCTTCAGTTTTCACTGTAAAACCGAGTTGGAGGTAGTACCTCCCCATATATATGTATGGAATGGAGTTTGCAACTGAAAAGAAACTTTGTGTTCCGAACAAGCTAGGTGAAGGACGGCTTTCACACACACTTATCTCTCAGAACTGAGCAATTGGAGAGACGTTCGTTCATCTAGCACCAAGGGAACGGGTTGCAGGAGACACTTATTCTCTGCTTTCTCAGTCTTTTTCCTAGTGCCTGTTTGAAGTTCCTCCAGTTTTCACTGTCAAACCGATTTGGAGCTAGTACCTCCCCATATATATGTATGGAATGGAGTTTGCAACTGAAAAGAAATTTGTGTTCCCAACAAGCTAGTTGAAGGACGGCTTTGACACACACTTATCTCTCAGAACTGAGCAAGTGGAGAGACGTTCGTTCATCTAGCACCAAGGGAAGGGGTTGCAGGAGACACTTTTTCTCTGCTTTCTCAGTGTTTATCCTAGTGCCGGTTTGAAGTTCCTGCAGTTTTCACTGTAAAACCGAGTTGGAGCTAGTACCTCCCCATATATATGTATGGAATGGAGTTTGCAACTGAAAAGAAACTTTGTGTTCCCAACAAGCTAGGTGAGGTACGGCTTTCGCACACACTTATCTCTCAGAACTGAGCAAGTGGAGAGACGTTCGTTCATCTAGCACCAAGGGAACGGGTTGCAGGAGACACTTTTTCTCTGCTCTCTCAGTCTGTTTCCTAGTGCCGGTTTGAAGTTCCTGCAATTTTCACTGTCAAACCGAGTTGGAGCTAGTACTTCCCCAAATATATGTATGGAATGGAGTTTGCAACTGAAAAGAAACTTTGTGTTCCCAAAAAGCTAGGTGAAGAACGGCTTTCACACACACATATCTCTCAGAACTGAGCAAGTGGAGAGACGTTCGTTCATCTAGCACCAAGGGAACGGGTTGCAGGAGACACTTTTTCTCTGCTTTCTCAGTCTTTTTCCTAGTGCCGGGTTGAAGTTCCTCCAGTTTTCACGGTAAAACAGATTTGGAGCTAGTACCTCCCCATATATATGTATGGAATGGAGTTTGCAACTGAAAAGAAACTTTGTGTTCCCAACAAGCTAGGTGAAGGACGGCTTTCACACACACTTATCTCTTAGAACTGAGCAAGTGGAGAGACGTTCGTTCATCTAGCACCAAGGGAGCGGGTTGCAGGAGACACTTTTTCTCTGTTTTCTCAGTCTGTTTCCTAGTGCCGGTTTGAAGTTCCTGCAGTTTTCACTGTAAAACCGATTTGGAGCTAGTACCTCCCCATATATATGTATGGAATGGAGTTTGCAACTGAAAAGAAACTTTGTGTTCCCAACAAGCTAGTTGAAGAACGGCTTTCACACACACTTATCTCTCAGAACTGAGCAAGTGGAGAGACGTTCGTTCATTTAGCACCAAGGGAACGGGTTGCAGGAGACACTTTTTCTCTGCTTTCTCAGTCTTTTTCCTAGTGCCGGTTTGAATTTCCTGCAGTTTTCACAGTAAAACCGAGTTGGAGCTAGTACCTCCCCATATATATGTATGGAATGGAGTTTGCAACTGAAAAGAAACTTTTTGTTCCCAACAAGCTAGGTGAAGGACGGCTTTCACACACACTTATCTCTCAGAACTGAGCAAGTGGAGAGACGTTCGTTCATCTAGCACCAAGGGAACGGGTTGCAGGAGACACTTTTTCTCTGCTTTCTCAGTCTGTTTCCTAGTGCCGGTTTGAAGTTCCTGCAGTTTTCACTGTCAAACCGAGTTGGAGCTAGTACCTCCCAAAATATATGTATGGAATGGAGTTTGCAACTGAAAAGAAACTTTGTGTTCCCAACAAGCTATGTGAAGAACGGCTTTCACACAGACTTATCTCTCAGAACTGAGCAAGTGGAGAGACGTTCGTTCATCTAGCACCAAGGGAACGGGTTGCAGGAGACACTTTTTCTCTGCTTTCTCATTCTGTTTCCTAGTGCCGGTTTGAAGTTCCTGCAGTTTTCACTGTCAAAACGAGTTGGAGCTAGTACCTCCCCATATATATTTATGGAATGGAGTTTGCAACTGAAAAGAAACTTTGTGTTCCCAACAATCAAGGTGAAGGACGGCTTTCACACACACTTATCTCTCAGAACTGAGCAAGTGGAGAGACGTTCGTTCATCTAGCACCAAGGGAACGGGTTGCAGGAGACACTATTTCTCTGTTTTCTCAGTATGTTTCCTAGTGCCGGTTTGAAGTTCCTGCAGTTTTCACTGTCAAACCGAGTTGGAGCTAGTACCTCCCCATATATATGTATGGAATGGAGTTTGCAACTGAAAAGAAACTTTGTGTTCCCAACAAGCTAGGTGAAGGACGGCTTTCACACACACTTATCTCTGAGAACTTAGCAATTGCAGCGACGTTCGTTCTTCTAGCACCAATGGAACGGATTGCAGGAGACACATTTTCTCTGCTTTCTCATTCTGTTTCCTAGTGCCGGTTTGAAGTTCCTGCAATTTCCACTGTAAAACCGAGTTGGAGCTTGTACCTCCCCATATATATGTATGGAATGGAATTTGCAACTGAAAAGAAACTTTTTGTTCCCAACAAGATAGGTGAAGGACGGCTTTCACACACACTTATCTCTCAGAACTGAGCAAGTGGAGAGACATTCGTTCATCTAGCACCATGGGAACGGGTTTCAGGAAAAACTTTTTCTCTGCTTTCTCAGTCTGTTTCTTAGTGCTGGTTTGAAGTTCCTGCAGTTTTCACTGTCAAACCGATATGGAGCTAGTACCATCCCATATATATGTATGGAATGGAGTTTGCAACTGAAAAGAATCTTTGTGTTCCCAACAAGCTAGGTGAAGGACGGCTTTCACACACACTTAACCCTTAGAACTGAGCAAGTGGAGAGACGTTCGTTCATCTAGCACCAAGGGAACAGGTTGCAGGAGAAACTTTTTCTCTGCATTCTCAGTCTGTTTCCTAGTGCCGGTTTGAAGTTCCTGCAGTTTTCACTGTCAAACCGATTTGGAGCTAGTACCATCCCATATATATGTATGGAATGGAGTTTGCAACTGAAAAGAAACTTTGTGTTCCCAACAAGCTAGGTGAAGGACGGCTTTCACACACACTTATCTCTCAGAACTGAGCAAGTGGAGAGACGTTCGTTCATCTAGCACCAAGGGAGCGGGTTGCAGGAGACACTATTTCTCTGTTTTCTCAGTCTGTTTCCTAGTGCCGGTTTGAAGTTACTGCAGTTTTCACTGTAAAACCGATTTGGAGCTAGTACTTCCCCATATATATGTATGGAATGGAGTTTGCAACTGAAAAGAAACTTTGTGTTCCCAACAAGCTAGTTGAAGGACGGCTTTCACACACACTTATCTCTCAGAACTGAGCAAGTGGAGAGACGTTCGTTCATCTAGCACCAAGGGAACGGGTTGCAGGAGACACTTTTTCTCTGCTTTCTCAGTCTGTTTCCTAGTGCCGGTTTGAAGTTCCTGCAGTATTCACTGTCAAACCGAGTTGGAGCTAGTACCTCCCAAAATATATGTATGGAATGGAGTTTGCAACTGAAAAGAAACTTTGTGTTCCCAACAAGCTATGTGAAGGACGGCTTTCACACACACTTATCTCTCAGAACTGAGCAAGTGGAGAGACGTTCGTTCATCTAGCACCAAGGGAGCGGGTTGCAGGAGACACTATTTCTCTGTTTTCTCAGTCTGTTTCCTAGTGCCGGTTTGAAGTTACTGCAGTTTTCACTGAAAAACCGATTTGGAGCTAGTACCTCCCCATATATATGTATGGAATGGAGTTTGCAACTGAAAAGAAACTTTGTGTTCCCAACAAGCTAGTTGAAGGACGGCTTTCACACACACTTATCTCTCAGAACTGAGCAAGTGGAGAGACGTTCGTTCATCTAGCACCAAGGGAACGGGTTGCAGGAGACACTTTTTCTCTGCTTTCTCAGTCTGTTTCCTAGTGCCGGTTTGAAGTTCCTGCAGTTTTCACTGTCAAACCGAGTTGGAGCTAGTACCCCCCAAAATATATGTATGGAATGGAGTTTGCAACTGAAAAGAAACTTTGTGTTCCCAACAAGCTAGGTGAAGGACGGCTTTCACACACACTTATCTCTCAGAACTGAGCAAGTGGAGAGACGTTCGTTCATCTAGCACCAAGGGAGCGGGTTGCAGGAGACACTATTTCTCTGTTTTCTCAGTCTGTTTCCTAGTGCCGGTTTGAAGTTACTGCAGTTTTCACTGTAAAACCGATTTGGAGCTAGTACCTCCCCATATATATGTATGGAATGGAGTTTGCAACTGAAAAGAAACTTTGTGTTCCCAACAAGCTAGTTGAAGGACGGCTTTCACACACACTTATCTCTCAGAACTGAGCAAGTGGAGAGACGTTCGTTCATCTAGCACCAAGGGAACGGGTTGCAGGAGACACTTTTTCTCTGCTTTCTCAGTCTGTTTCCTAGTGCCGGTTTGAAGTTCCTGCAGTTTTCACTGTCAAACCGAGTTGGAGCTAGTACCTCCCAAAATATATGTATGGAATGGAGTTTGCAACTGAAAAGAAACTTTGTGTTCCCAACAAGCTATGTGAAGGACGGCTTTCACACACACTTATCTCTCAGAACTGAGCAAGTGGAGAGACGTTCGTTCATCTAGCACCAAGGGAACGGGTTGCAGGAGACACTTTTTCTCTGCTTTCTCATTCTGTTTCCTAGTGCCGGTTTGAAGTTCCTGCAGTTTTCACTGTCAAAACGAGTTGGAGCTTGTACCTCCCCATATATATTTATGGAATGGAGTTTGCAACTGAAAAGAAACTTTGTGTTCCCAACAATCTAGTTGAAGGACGGCTTTCACACACACTTATCTCTCAGAACTGAGCAAGTGGAGAGACGTTCGTTCATCTAGCACCAAGGGAACGGGTTGCAGGAGACACTATTTCTCTGTTTTCTCAGTCTGTTTCCTAGTGCCGGTTTGAAGTTCCTGCAGTTTTCACTGTAAAACCGATTTGGAGCTAGTACCTCCCCATATATATGTATGGAATGGAGTTTGCAACTGAAAAGAAATTTTGTGTTCCCAACAAGCTAGGTGAAGGACGGCTTTCACACACACTTATCTCTGAGAACTTAGCAATTGCAGCGACGTTCGTTCATCTAGCACCAATGGAACGAATTGCAGGAGACACATTTTCTCTGCTTCTCATTCTGTTTCCTAGTGCCGGTTTGAAGTTCCTGCAATTTTCACTGTAAAACCGAGTTGGAGCTTGTACCTCCCCATATATATGTATGGAATGGAATTTGCAACTGAAAAGAAACTTTTTGTTCCCAACAAGATAGGTGAAGGACGGCTTTCACACACACTTATCTCTCAGAACTGAGCAAGTGGAGAGACATTCGTTCATCTAGCACCATGGGAACGGGTTTCAGGAAAAACTTTTTCTCTGCTTTCTCAGTCTGTTTCTTAGTGCTGGTTTGAAGTTCCTGCAGTTTTCACTGTCAAACCGATTTGGAGCTAGTACCATCCCATATATATGTATGGAATGGAGTTTGCAACTGAAAAGAAACTTTGTGTTCCCAACAAGCTAGGTGAAGGACGGCTTTCACACACACTTAACTCTTAGAACTGAGCAAGTGGAGAGACGTTCGTTCATCTAGCACCAAGGGAACAGGTTGCAGGAGAAACTTTTTCTCTGCATTCTCAGTCTGTTTCCTAGTGCCGGTTTGAAGTTCCTGCAGTTTTCACTGTAAAACCGAGTTGGAGCTTGTACCTCCCCATATATATGTATGGAATGGAGTTTGCAACTGAAAAGAAACTTTTTGTTCCCAAAAAGATAGGTGAAGGACGGCTTTCACACACACTTATCTCTCAGAACTGAGCAAGTGGAGAGACGTTCGTTCATCTAGCACCAAGGGAGCGGGTTGCAGGAGACACTATTTCTCTGTTTTCTCAGTCTGTTTCCTAGTGCCGGTTTGAAGTTACTGCAGTTTTCACTGTAAAACCGATTTGGAGCTAGTACCTCCCCATATATATGTATGGAATGGAGTTTGCAACTGAAAAGAAACTTTGTGTTCCCAACAAGCTAGTTGAAGGACGGCTTTCACACACACTTATCTCTCAGAACTGAGCAAGTGGAGAGACGTTCGTTCATCTAGCACCAAGGGAACGGGTTGCAGGAGACACTTTTTCTCTGCTTTCTCAGTCTTTTTCCTAGTGCCGGTTTGAATTTCCTGCAGTTTTCACTGTAAAACCGAGTTGGAGCTAGTACCTCCCCATATATATGTATGGAATGGAGTTTGCAACTGAAAAGAAACTTTTTGTTCCCAACAAGCTAGGTGAAGGACGGCTTTCACACACACTTATCTCTCAGTACTGAGCAAGTGGAGAGACGTTCGTTCATCTAGCAACAAGGGAACGGGTTGCAGGAGACACTTTTTCTCTGCTTTCTCAGTCTGTTTCCTAGTGCCGGTTTGAAGTTCCTGCAGTTTTCACTGTCAAACCGATTTGGAGCTAGTACCTTCCCATATATATGTATGGAATGGGGTTTGCAACTGAAAAGAAACTTTGTGTTCCCAACAAGCTAGGTGAAGGACGGCTTTCACACACACTTAACTCTTAGAACTGAGCAAGTGGAGAGACGTTCGTTCATCTAGCACCAAGGGAACAGGTTGCAGGAGAAACTTTTTCTCTGCATTCTCAGTCTGTTTCCTAGTGCCGGTTTGAAGTTCCTGCAGTTTTCACTGTAAAACCGAGTTGGAGCTTTTACCTCCCCATATATATGTATGGAATGGAGTTTGCAACTGAAAAGAAACTTTTTGTTCCCAACAAGATAGGTGAAGGACGGCTTTCACACACACTTATCTCTCAGAACTGAGCAAGTGGAGAGACATTCGTTCATCTAGCACCATGGGAACTGGTTTCAGGAAAAACTTTTTCTCTGCTTTCTCAGTCTGTTTCCTAGTGCCGGTTTGAAGTTCCTGCAGTTTTCACTGTCAAACCGATTTGGAGCTAGTACCTTCCCATATATATGTATGGAATGGGGTTTGCAACTGAAAAGAAACTTTGTGTTCCCAACAAGCTAGGTGAAGGACGGCTTTCACACACACTTAACTCTTAGAACTGAGCAAGTGGAGAGACGTTCGTTCATCTAGCACCAAGGGAACAGGTTGCAGGAGAAACTTTTTCTCTGCATTCTCAGTCTGTTTCCTAGTGCCGGTTTGAAGTTCCTGCAGTTTTCACTGTAAAACCGAGTTGGAGCTTGTACCTCCCCATATATATGTATGGAATGGAGTTTGCAACTGAAAAGAAACTTTTTGTTCCCAACAAGATAGGTGAAGGACGGCTTTCACACACACTTATCTCTCAGAACTGAGCAAGTGGAGAGACATTCGTTCATCTAGCACCATGGGAACTGGTTTCAGGAAAAACTTTTTCTCTGCTTTCTCAGTCTGTTTCCTAGTGCCGGTTTGAAGTTCCTGCAGTTTTCACTGTCAAACCGATTTGGAGCTAGTACCTTCCCATATATATGTATGGAATGGGGTTTGCAACTGAAAAGAAACTTTGTGTTCCCAACAAGCTAGGTGAAGGACGGCTTTCACACACACTTAACTCTTAGAACTGAGCAAGTGGAGAGACGTTCGTTCATCTAGCACCAAGGGAACAGGTTGCAGGAGAAACTTTTTCTCTGCATTCTCAGTCTGTTTCCTAGTGCCGGTTTGAAGTTCCTGCAGTTTTCACTGTAAAACCGAGTTGGAGCTTGTACCTCCCCATATATATGTATGGAATGGAGTTTGCAACTGAAAAGAAACTTTTTGTTCCCAACAAGATAGGTGAAGGACGGCTTTCACACACACTTATCTCTCAGAACTGAGCAAGTGGAGAGACATTCGTTCATCTAGCACCATGGGAACTGGTTTCAGGAAAAACTTTTTCTCTGCTTTCTCAGTCTGTTTCTTAGTGCCGGTTTGAAGTTCCTGCAGTTTTCACTGTCAAACCGATTTGGAGCTAGTACCATCCCATATATATGTATGGAATGGAGTTTGCAACTGAAAAGAAACTTTGTGTTCCCAACAAGCTAGGTGAAGGACGGCTTTCACACACACTTATCTCTCAGAACTGAGCAAGTGGAGAGACGTTCGTTCATCTAGCACCAAGGGAGCGGGTTGCAGGAGACACTATTTCTCTGTATTCTCAGTCTGTTTCCTAGTGCCGGTTTGAAGTTACTGCAGTTTTCACTGTAAAACCGATTTGGAGCTAGTACCTCCCCATATATATGTATGGAATGGAGTTTGCAACTGAAAAGAAACTTTGTGTTCCCAACAAGCTAGTTGAAGGACGGCTTTCACACACACTTATCTCTCAGAACTGAGCAAGTGGAGAGACGTTCGTTCATCTAGCACCAAGGGAACGGGTTGCAGGAGACACTTTTTCTCTGCTTTCTCATTCTGTTTCCTTGTGCCGGTTTGAAGTTCCTGCAATTTTCACTGTAAAACCGAGTTGGAGCTTGTACCTCCCCATATATATGTATGGAATGGAATTTGCAACTGAAAAGAAACTTTTTATTCCCAACAAGATAGGTGAAGGACGGCTTTCACACACACTTATCTCTCAGAACTGAGCAAGTGGAGAGACATTCGTTCATCTAGCACCATGGGAACGGGTTTCAGGAAAAAGTTTTTCTCTGCTTTCTCAGTCTGTTTCTTAGTGCTGGTTTGAAGTTCCTGCAGTTTTCACTGTCAAACCGATTTGGAGCTAGTACCATCCCATATATATGTATGGAATGGAGTTTGCAACTGAAAAGAAACTTTGTGTTCCCAACAAGCTAGGTGAAGGACGGCTTTCACACACACTTAACTCTTAGAAATGAGCAAGTGGAGAGACGTTCGTTCATCTAGCACCAAGGGAACAGGTTGCAGGAGAAACTTTTTCTCTGCATTCTCAGTCTGTTTCCTAGTGCCGGTTTGAAGTTCCTGCAGTTTTCACTGAAAAACCGAGTTGGAGCTTGTACCTCCCCATATATATGTATGGAATGGAGTTTGCAACTGAAAAGAAACTTTTGTTCCCAACAAGATAGGTGAAGGACGGCTTTCACACACACTTATCTCTCAGAACTGAGCAAGTGGAGAGACGTTCGTTCATCTAGCACCAAGGGAACGGGTTTCAGGAGACACTTTTTCTCTGCTTTCTCATTCTGTTTCCTAGTGCCGGTATGAAGTTCCTGCCGTTTTCACTGTCAAAACGAGTTCGAGCTTGTACCTCCCCATATATATTTATGGAATGGAGTTTGCAACTGAAAAGAAACTTTGTGTTCCCAACAATCTAGGTGAAGGACGGCTTTCACACACACTTATCTCTCAGAACTGAGCAAGTGGAGAGACGTTCGTTCATCTAGCACCAAGGGAACGGGTTGCAGGAGACACTTTTTCTCTGCTTTCTCAGTCTGTTTCCTTGTGCCGGTTTGAAGTTCCTGCAGTTTTCACTGTCAAACCGAGTTGGAGCTAGTACCTCCCAAAATATATGTATGGAATGGAGTTTGCAACTGAAAAGAAACTTTGTGTTCCCAACAAGCTATGTGAAGAACGGCTTTCACACACACTTATCTCTCAGAACTGAGCAAGTGGAGAGACGTTCGTTCATCTAGCACCAAGGGAACGGGTTGCAGGAGACACTTTTTCTCTGCTTTCTCATTCTGTTTCCTAGTGCCGGTTTGAAGTTCCTGCAGTTTTCACTGTCAAAACGAGTTGGAGCTTGTACCTCCCCATATATATTTATGGAATGGAGTTTGCAACTGAAAAGAAACTTTGTGTTCCCAACAATCTAGGTGAAGGACGGCTTTCACACACACTTATCTCTCAGAACTGAGCAAGTGGAGAGACGTTCGTTCATCTAGCACCAAGGGAACGGGTTGCAGGAGACACTATTTCTCTGTTTTCTCAGTCTGTTTCCTAGTGCCGGTTTGAAGTTCCTGCAGTTTTCACTGTAAAACCGATTTGGAGCTAGTACCTCCCCATATATATGTATGGAATGGAGTTTGCAACTGAAAAGAAACTTTGTGTTCCCAACAGGCAAGGTGAAGGACGGCTTTCACACACACTTATCTCTCAGAACTGAGGAAGAGGAGAGACGTTCGTTCATCCAGCACCAAGGGAACGGGTTGCAGGAGACACTTTTTCTCTGCTTTCTCAGTCTGTTTCCTAGTGCCGGTTTGAAGTTCCTGCAGTTTCCACTGTTAAACCGAGTTGGAGCTTGTACCTCCCCATATATATGTATGGAATGGAGTTTGCAACTGAAAAGAAACTTTGTGTTCCCAACAAGTTAGTTGAAGGACGGCTTTCACGCACACTTATCTCTCAGAACTGAGCAAGTGGAGAGACGTTCGTTCATCTAGCACCAAGGGAACGGGTTGCAGGAGACACTTTTTCTCTGCTTTCTCAGAATATTTCCTAGTGTCGGTTTGAAGTTCCTGCAGTTTTCACTGTAAAACCGATTTGGAGCTAGTACCTCCCCATATATATGTATGGAATGGAGTTTGCAACTGAAAAGAAACTTTGTGTTCCCAACAAGCTAGGTGAAGGACGGCTTTCACACACACTTATCTCTCAGAACTAAGCAAGTGCAGAGTCGTTCGTTCATCTAGCACCATGGGAACGGGTTTCAGGAAAAACTTTTTCTCTGCTTTCTCAGTCTGTTTCTTAGTGCCGGTTTGAAGTTCCTGCAGTTTTCACTGTCAAACCGATTTGGAGCTAGTACCTCACCAGATATATGTATGGAATGAAGTTTGCTACTGAAAAGAAACTTTGTGTTCCCAACAAGCTAGGTGAAGGACGGCTTTCACACACACTTATCTCTCAGAACTGAGCAAGTGGAGAGACGTTCGTTCATCTAGCACCAAGGGAACAGGTTGCAGGAGACAATTTTTCTCTGCTTCCTCAGTCTGTTTCCTAGTGCCTGTTTGAAATTCCTGCAGTTTTCACTGTCAAACCGAGTTGGAGTTATTACCTCCCCATATATATGTATGGAATGGAGTTTGCAACTGAAAAGAAACTTTGTGTTCCCAACAAGCTAGGTGAAGGACGGCTTTCACACACACTTATCTCTCAGAACTGAGCAAGTGGAGAGACGTTCGTTCATCTAGCACCATGGGAACGGGTTGCAGGAGACACTTTTTCTCTGCTTTCTCAGTCTTTTTCCTAGTACCGGTTTGAAGTTCCTTCAGTTTTCACTGTAAAACCGAGTTGGAGGTAGTACCTCCCCATATATATGTATGGAATGGAGTTTGCAACTGAAAAGAAACTTTGTGTTCCCAACAAGCTAGTTGAAGGACGGCTTTCACACACACTTATCTCTCAGAACTGAGCAATTGGAGAGACGTTCGTTCATCTAGCACAAAGGGAACGGGTTGCAGGAGACACTTATTCTCTGCTTTCTCAGTCTTTTTCCTACTGCCGGTTTGAAGTTCCTCCAGATTTCACTGTCAAACCGATTTGGAGCTAGTACCTCCCCATATATATGTATGGAATGGAGTTTGCAACTGAAAAGAAATTTGTGTTCCCAACAAGCTAGTTGAAGGACGGCTTTGACACACACTTATCTCGCAGAACTGAGCAAGTGGGGAGACGTTCGTTCATCTAGCACCAAGGGAACGGGTTGCAGGAGACACTTTTTCTCTGCTTTCTCAGTCTTTTTCCTAGTGCCGGTTTGAAGTTCCTGCAGTTTTCACTGTAAAACCGAGTTGGAGCTAGTACCTCCCCATATATATGTATGGAATTGAGTTTGCAACTGAAAAGAAACTTTGTGTTCCCAACAAGCTAGGTGAAGTACGGCATTCGCACACACTTATCTCTCAGAACTGAGCAAGTGGAGAGACGTTCGTTCATTTAGCACCAAGGGAACGGGTTGCAGGAGACACTTTTTCTCTGCTCTCTCAGTCTGTTTCCTAGTGCCGGTTTGAAGTTCCTGCAGTTTTCACTGTCAAACCGAGTTGGAGCTAGTACCTCCCCAAATATATGTATGGAATGGAGTTTGCAACTGAAAAGAAACTTTGTGTTCCCAAAAAGCTAGGTGAAGAACGGCTTTCACACACACTTATCTCTCAGAACTGAGCAAGTGGAGAGACGTTCGTTCATCTAGCTCCAAGGGAACGGGTTGCAGGAGACACTTTTTCTCTGATTTCTCAGTCTTTTTCCTAGTGCCGGTTTGAAGTTCCTTCAGTTTTCACTGTAAAACCGAGTTGGAGGTAGTACCTCCCCATATATATGTATGGAATGGAGTTTGCAACTGAAAAGAAACTTTGTGTTCCCAACAAGCTAGGTGAAGGACGGCTTTCACACACACTTATCTCTCAGAACTGAGCAATTGGAGAGACGTTCGTTCATCTAGCACCAAGGGAACGGGTTGCAGGAGACACTTATTCTCTGCTTTCTCAGTCTTTTTCCTAGTGCCGGTTTGAAGTTCCTCCAGTTTTCACTGTCAAACCGATTTGGAGCTAGTACCTCCCCATATATATGTATGGAATGGAGTTTGCAACTGAAAAGAAATTTGTGTTCCCAGCAAGCTAGTTGAAGGACGGCTTTGACACACACTTATCTCTCAGAACTGAGCAAGTGGAGAGACGTTCGTTCATCTAGCACCAAGGGAACGGGTTGCAGGAGACACTTTTTCTCTGCTTTCTCAGTCTTTATCCTAGTGCCGGTTTGAAGTTCCTGCAGTTTTCACTGTAAAACCGAGTTGGAGCTAGTACCTCCCCATATATATGTATGGAATGGAGTTTGCAACTGAAAAGAAACTTTGTGTTCCCAACAAGCTAGGTGAAGTACGGCTTTCGCACACACTTATCTCTCAGAACTGAGCAAGTGGAGAGACGTTCGTTCATCTAGCACCAAGGGAACGGGTTGCAGGGGACACTTTTTCTCTGCTCTCTCAGTCGGTTTCCTAGTGCCGGTTTGAAGTTCCTGCAGTTTTCACTGTCAAACCGAGTTGGAGCTAGTACCTCCCCAAATATATGTATGGAATGGAGTTTGCAACTGAAAAGAAACTTTGTGTTCCCAAAAAGCTAGGTGAAGAACGGCTTTCACACACACATATCTCTCAGAACTGAGCAAGTGGAGAGACGTTCGTTCATCTAGCACCAAGGGAACGGGTTGCAGAAGACACTTTTTCTCTGCTTTCTCAGTCTTTTTCCTAGTGCCGGTTTGAAGTTCCTCCAGTTTTCACGGTAAAACCGATTTGGAGCTAGTACCTCCCCATTTATATGTATGGAATGGAGTTTGCAACTGGAAAGAAACTTTGTGTTCCCAACAAGCTAGGTGAAGGACGGCTTTCACACACACTTATCTCTCAGAACTGAGCAAGTGGAGAGACGTTCGTTCATCTAGCACCAAGGGAGCGGGTTGCAGGAGACACTATTTCTCTGTTTTCTCAGTCTGTTTCCTAGTGCCGGTTTGAAGTTCCTGCAGTTTTCACTGTAAAACCGAGTTGGAGCTAGTACCTCCCCATATATATGTATGGAATGGAGTTTGCAACTGAAAAGAAACTTTGTGTTCCCAACAAGCTGGGTGAAGGACGGCTTTCACACACACTTATCTCTGAGAACTGAGCAAGTGCAGAGAATTTCGTTCATCTAGCAACAATGGAACGGATTGCAGGAGACACATTTTCTCTGCTTTCTCAATCTGTTTCCTAGTGCCGGTTTGAAGTTCCTGCAATTTTCACTGTAAAACCGAGTTGGAGCTTGTACCTCCCCATATATATGTATGGAATGGAGTTTGCAACTGAAAAGAAACTTTTGTTCCCAACAAGATAGGTGAAGTACGGCTTTCACACACACTTATCTCTCAGAACTGAGCAAGTGGAGAGACATTCGTTCATCTAGCACCATGGGAACGGGTTTCAGGAAAAACTTTTTCTCTGCTTTCTCAGTCTGTTTCTTAGTGCCGGTTTGAAGTTCCTGCAGTTTTCACTGTCAAACCGAGTTGGAGCTAGTACCACCCCATATATATGTATGGAATGGAGTTTGCAACTGAAAAGAAACTTTGTGTTCCCAACAAGCTAGGTGAAGGACGGCTTTCACACACACTTATCTCTCAGAACTGAGCAAGTGGAGAGACGTTCGTTCATCTAGCACCATGGGAACGGGTTGCAGGAGACACTTTTTCTCTGCTTTCTCAGTCTTTTTCCTAGTGCCGGTTTGAAGTTCCTTCAGTTTTCACTGTAAAACTGAGTTGGGGTAGTACCTCCCCATATATATGTATGGAATGGAGTTTGCAACTGAAAAGAAACTTTGTGTTCCCAACAAGTTAGGTGAAGTACGGCTTTCACACACACTTATCTCTCATTACTGACCAATTGGAGAGACGTTCGTTCATCTAGCACCAAGGGAACGGGTTGCAGGGGACACTTATTCTCTGCTTTCTCAGTCTTTTTCCTAGTGCCGTTTTGAAGTTCCTCCAGTTTTCACTGTCAAACCGATTTGGAGCTAGTACCTCCCCATATATAGGTATGGAATGGAGTTTGCAACTGAAAAGAAACTTTGTGTTCCCAACAAGTTAGTTGAAGGACGGCTTTCACGCACACTTATCTCTCAGAACTGAGCAAGTGGAGAGACGTTCGTTCATCTAGCACCGAAGGAACGGGTTGCAGGAGACACTTTTTCTCTGATTTCTCAGAATTTTTCCTAGTGTCGGTTTGAAGTTCCTGCAGTTTTCACTGTAAAACCGATTTGGAGCTAGTACCTCCCCATATATATGTATGGAATGGAGTTTGCAACTGAAAAGAAACTTTGTGTTCCCATCAAGCTAGGTGAAGGACGGCTTTCACACACACTTATCTCTGAGAACTAAGCAAGTGCAGAGTCGTTCGTTCATCTAGCACCATGGGAACGGGTTTCAGGAAAAAATTTTCTCTGCTTTCTCAGTCTGTTTCTTAGTGCCGGTTTGAAGTTCCTGCAGTTTTCACTGTCAAACCGAGTTGGAGCTTGTACCTCCCCATATATATGTATGGAATGGAGTTTGCAACTGAAATGAAACTTTGTGTTCCCAACAAGCTAGGTGAAGGACGGCTTTCACACACAATTATCTCTCAGAACTGAGCAAGTGGAGAGACTTCCGTTCATCTAGCACCAAGGGAACGGGTTGCAGGAGACTCTTTTTCTCTGCTTTCTCAGTCTGTTTCCTAGTGCCGGTTTGAAATTCCTGCAGTTTTCACTGTCAAACCGAGTTGGAGTTATTACCTCCCCATATATATGTATGGAATGGAGTTTGCAACTGAAAAGAAATTTGTGTTCCCAGCAAGCTAGTTGAAGGACGGCTTTGACACACACTTATCTCTCAGAACTGAGCAAGTGGAGAGACGTTCGTTCATCTAGCACCAAGGGAACGGGTTGCAGGAGACACTTTTTCTCTGCTTTCTCAGTCTTTATCCTAGTGCCGGTTTGAAGTTCCTGCAGTTTTCACTGTAAAACCGAGTTGGAGCTAGTACCTCCCCATATATATGTATGGAATGGAGTTTGCAACTGAAAAGAAACTTTGTGTTCCCAACAAGCTAGGTGAAGTACGGCTTTCGCACACACTTATCTCTCAGAACTGAGCAAGTGGAGAGACGTTCGTTCATCTAGCACCAAGGGAACGGGTTGCAGGGGACACTTTTTCTCTGCTCTCTCAGTCGGTTTCCTAGTGCCGGTTTGAAGTTCCTGCAGTTTTCACTGTAAAACCGAGTTGGAGCTAGTACCTCCCCAAATATATGTATGGAATGGAGTTTGCAACTGAAAAGAAACTTTGTGTTCCCATCAAGCTAGGTGAAGGACGGCTTTCACACACACTTATCTCTGAGAACTAAGCAAGTGCAGAGTCGTTCGTTCATCTAGCACCATGGGAACGGGTTTCAGGAAAAAATTTTCTCTGCTTTCTCAGTCTGTTTCTTAGTGCCGGTTTGAAGTTCCTGCAGTTTTCACTGTCAAACCGAGTTGGAGCTTGTACCTCCCCATATATATGTATGGAATGGAGTTTGCAACTGAAATGAAACTTTGTGTTCCCAACAAGCTAGGTGAAGGACGGCTTTCACACACAATTATCTCTCAGAACTGAGCAAGTGGAGAGACTTCCGTTCATCTAGCACCAAGGGAACGGGTTGCAGGAGACTCTTTTTCTCTGCTTTCTCAGTCTGTTTCCTAGTGCCGGTTTGAAATTCCTGCAGTTTTCACTGTCAAACCGAGTTGGAGTTATTACCTCCCCATATATATGTATGGAATGGAGTTTGCAACTGAAAAGAAATTTGTGTTCCCAGCAAGCTAGTTGAAGGACGGCTTTGACACACACTTATCTCTCAGAACTGAGCAAGTGGAGAGACGTTCGTTCATCTAGCACCAAGGGAACGGGTTGCAGGAGACACTTTTTCTCTGCTTTCTCAGTCTTTATCCTAGTGCCGGTTTGAAGTTCCTGCAGTTTTCACTGTAAAACCGAGTTGGAGCTAGTACCTCCCCATATATATGTATGGAATGGAGTTTGCAACTGAAAAGAAACTTTGTGTTCCCAACAAGCTAGGTGAAGTACGGCTTTCGCACACACTTATCTCTCAGAACTGAGCAAGTGGAGAGACGTTCGTTCATCTAGCACCAAGGGAACGGGTTGCAGGGGACACTTTTTCTCTGCTCTCTCAGTCGGTTTCCTAGTGCCGGTTTGAAGTTCCTGCAGTTTTCACTGTCAAACCGAGTTGGAGCTAGTACCTCCCCAAATATATGTATGGAATGGAGTTTGCAACTGAAAAGAAACTTTGTGTTCCCAAAAAGCTAGGTGAAGAACGGCTTTCACACACACATATCTCTCAGAACTGAGCAAGTGGAGAGACGTTCGTTCATCTAGCACCAAGGGAACGGGTTGCAGAAGACACTTTTTCTCTGCTTTCTCAGTCTTTTTCCTAGTGCCGGTTTGAAGTTCCTCCAGTTTTCACGGTAAAACCGATTTGGAGCTAGTACCTCCCCATTTATATGTATGGAATGGAGTTTGCAACTGAAAAGAAACTTTGTGTTCCCAACAAGCTAGGTGAAGGACGGCTTTCACACACACTTATCTCTCAGAACTGAGCAAGTGGAGAGACGTTCGTTCATCTAGCACCAAGGGAGCGGGTTGCAGGAGACACTATTTCTCTGTTTTCTCAGTCTGTTTCCTAGTGCCGGTTTGAAGTTCCTGCAGTTTTCACTGTAAAACCGAGTTGGAGCTAGTACCTCCCCATATATATGTATGGAATGGAGTTTGCAACTGAAAAGAAACTTTGTGTTCCCAACAAGCTGGGTGAAGGACGGCTTTCACACACACTTATCTCTGAGAACTGAGCAAGTGCAGAGAATTTCGTTCATCTAGCAACAATGGAACGGATTGCAGGAGACACATTTTCTCTGCTTTCTCAATCTGTTTCCTAGTGCCGGTTTGAAGTTCCTGCAATTTTCACTGTAAAACCGAGTTGGAGCTTGTACCTCCCCATATATATGTATGGAATGGAGTTTGCAACTGAAAAGAAACTTTTTGTTCCCAACAAGATAGGTGAAGTACGGCTTTCACACACACTTATCTCTCAGAACTGAGCAAGTGGAGAGACATTCGTTCATCTAGCACCATGGGAACGGGTTTCAGGAAAAACTTTTTCTCTGCTTTCTCAGTCTGTTTCTTAGTGCCGGTTTGAAGTTCCTGCAGTTTTCACTGTCAAACCGAGTTGGAGCTAGTACCACCCCATATATATGTATGGAATGGAGTTTGCAACTGAAAAGAAACTTTGTGTTCCCAACAAGCTAGGTGAAGGACGGCTTTCACACACACTTATCTCTCAGAACTGAGCAAGTGGAGAGACGTTCGTTCATCTAGCACCATGGGAACGGGTTGCAGGAGACACTTTTTCTCTGCTTTCTCAGTCTTTTTCCTAGTGCCGGTTTGAAGTTCCTTCAGTTTTCACTGTAAAACTGAGTTGGGGTAGTACCTCCCCATATATATGTATGGAATGGAGTTTGCAACTGAAAAGAAACTTTGTGTTCCCAACAAGTTAGGTGAAGTACGGCTTTCACACACACTTATCTCTCATTACTGACCAATTGGAGAGACGTTCGTTCATCTAGCACCAAGGGAACGGGTTGCAGGGGACACTTATTCTCTGCTTTCTCAGTCTTTTTCCTAGTGCCGTTTTGAAGTTCCTCCAGTTTTCACTGTCAAACCGATTTGGAGCTAGTACCTCCCCATATATAGGTATGGAATGGAGTTTGCAACTGAAAAGAAACTTTGTGTTCCCAACAAGTTAGTTGAAGGACGGCTTTCACGCACACTTATCTCTCAGAACTGAGCAAGTGGAGAGACGTTCGTTCATCTAGCACCGAAGGAACGGGTTGCAGGAGACACTTTTTCTCTGATTTCTCAGAATTTTTCCTAGTGTCGGTTTGAAGTTCCTGCAGTTTTCACTGTAAAACCGATTTGGAGCTAGTACCTCCCCATATATATGTATGGAATGGAGTTTGCAACTGAAAAGAAACTTTGTGTTCCCATCAAGCTAGGTGAAGGACGGCTTTCACACACACTTATCTCTGAGAACTAAGCAAGTGCAGAGTCGTTCGTTCATCTAGCACCATGGGAACGGGTTTCAGGAAAAAATTTTCTCTGCTTTCTCAGTCTGTTTCTTAGTGCCGGTTTGAAGTTCCTGCAGTTTTCACTGTCAAACCGAGTTGGAGCTTGTACCTCCCCATATATATGTATGGAATGGAGTTTGCAACTGAAATGAAACTTTGTGTTCCCAACAAGCTAGGTGAAGGACGGCTTTCACACACAATTATCTCTCAGAACTGAGCAAGTGGAGAGACTTCCGTTCATCTAGCACCAAGGGAACGGGTTGCAGGAGACTCTTTTTCTCTGCTTTCTCAGTCTGTTTCCTAGTGCCGGTTTGAAATTCCTGCAGTTTTCACTGTCAAACCGAGTTGGAGTTATTACCTCCCCATATATATGTATGGAATGGAGTTTGCAACTGAAAAGAAATTTGTGTTCCCAGCAAGCTAGTTGAAGGACGGCTTTGACACACACTTATCTCTCAGAACTGAGCAAGTGGAGAGACGTTCGTTCATCTAGCACCAAGGGAACGGGTTGCAGGAGACACTTTTTCTCTGCTTTCTCAGTCTTTATCCTAGTGCCGGTTTGAAGTTCCTGCAGTTTTCACTGTAAAACCGAGTTGGAGCTAGTACCTCCCCATATATATGTATGGAATGGAGTTTGCAACTGAAAAGAAACTTTGTGTTCCCAACAAGCTAGGTGAAGTACGGCTTTCGCACACACTTATCTCTCAGAACTGAGCAAGTGGAGAGACGTTCGTTCATCTAGCACCAAGGGAACGGGTTGCAGGGGACACTTTTTCTCTGCTCTCTCAGTCGGTTTCCTAGTGCCGGTTTGAAGTTCCTGCAGTTTTCACTGTCAAACCGAGTTGGAGCTAGTACCTCCCCAAATATATGTATGGAATGGAGTTTGCAACTGAAAAGAAACTTTGTGTTCCCAAAAAGCTAGGTGAAGAACGGCTTTCACACACACATATCTCTCAGAACTGAGCAAGTGGAGAGACGTTCGTTCATCTAGCACCAAGGGAACGGGTTGCAGAAGACACTTTTTCTCTGCTTTCTCAGTCTTTTTCCTAGTGCCGGTTTGAAGTTCCTCCAGTTTTCACGGTAAAACCGATTTGGAGCTAGTACCTCCCCATTTATATGTATGGAATGGAGTTTGCAACTGAAAAGAAACTTTGTGTTCCCAACAAGCTAGGTGAAGGACGGCTTTCACACACACTTATCTCTCAGAACTGAGCAAGTGGAGAGACGTTCGTTCATCTAGCACCAAGGGAGCGGGTTGCAGGAGACACTATTTCTCTGTTTTCTCAGTCTGTTTCCTAGTGCCGGTTTGAAGTTCCTGCAGTTTTCACTGTAAAACCGAGTTGGAGCTAGTACCTCCCCATATATATGTATGGAATGGAGTTTGCAACTGAAAAGAAACTTTGTGTTCCCAACAAGCTGGGTGAAGGACGGCTTTCACACACACTTATCTCTGAGAACTGAGCAAGTGCAGAGAATTTCGTTCATCTAGCAACAATGGAACGGATTGCAGGAGACACATTTTCTCTGCTTTCTCAATCTGTTTCCTAGTGCCGGTTTGAAGTTCCTGCAATTTTCACTGTAAAACCGAGTTGGAGCTTGTACCTCCCCATATATATGTATGGAATGGAGTTTGCAACTGAAAAGAAACTTTTTGTTCCCAACAAGATAGGTGAAGTACGGCTTTCACACACACTTATCTCTCAGAACTGAGCAAGTGGAGAGACATTCGTTCATCTAGCACCATGGGAACGGGTTTCAGGAAAAACTTTTTCTCTGCATTCTCAGTCTGTTTCTTAGTGCCGGTTTGAAGTTCCTGCAGTTTTCACTGTCAAACCGAGTTGGAGCTAGTACCACCCCATATATATGTATGGAATGGAGTTTGCAACTGAAAAGAAACTTTGTGTTCCCAACAAGCTAGGTGAAGGACGGCTTTCACATACACTTATCTCTCAGAACTGAGCAAGTGGAGAGACGTTCGTTCATCTAGCACCATGGGAACGGGTTGCAGGAGACACTTTTTCTCTGCTTTCTCAGTCTTTTTCCTAGTGCCGGTTTGAAGTTCCTTCAGTTTTCACTGTAAAACTGAGTTGGGGTAGTACCTCCCCATATATATGTATGGAATGGAGTTTGCAACTGAAAAGAAACTTTGTGTTCCCAACAAGTTAGGTGAAGTACGGCTTTCACACACACTTATCTCTCATTACTGACCAATTGGAGAGACGTTCGTTCATCTAGCACCAAGGGAACGGGTTGCAGGGGACACTTATTCTCTGCTTTCTCAGTCTTTTTCCTAGTGCCGTTTTGATGTTCCTCCAGTTTTCACTGTCAAACCGATTTGGAGCTAGTACCTCCCCATATATAGGTATGGAATGGAGTTTGCAACTGAAAAGAAACTTTGTGTTCCCAACAAGTTAGTTGAAGGACGGCTTTCACGCACACTTATCTCTCAGAACTGAGCAAGTGGAGAGACGTTCGTTCATCTAGCACCAAAGGAACGGGTTGCAGGAGACACTTTTTCTCTGATTTCTCAGAATTTTTCCTAGTGTCGGTTTGAAGTTCCTGCAGTTTTCACTGTAAAACCGATTTGGAGCTAGTACCTCCCCATATATATGTATGGAATGGAGTTTGCAACTGAAAAGAAACTTTGTGTTCCCATCAAGCTAGGTGAAGGACGGCTTTCACACACACTTATCTCTGAGAACTAAGCAAGTGCAGAGTCGTTCGTTCATCTAGCACCATGGGAACGGGTTTCAGGAAAAAATTTTCTCTGCTTTCTCAGTCTGTTTCTTAGTGCCGGTTTGAAGTTCCTGCAGTTTTCACTGTCAAACCGAGTTGGAGCTTGTACCTCCCCATATATATGTATGGAATGGAGTTTGCAACTGAAATGAAACTTTGTGTTCCCAACAAGCTAGGTGAAGGACGGCTTTCACACACAATTATCTCTCAGAACTGAGCAAGTGGAGAGACTTCCGTTCATCTAGCACCAAGGGAACGGGTTGCAGGAGACTCTTTTTCTCTGCTTTCTCAGTCTGTTTCCTAGTGCCGGTTTGAAATTCCTGCAGTTTTCACTGTCAAACCGAGTTGGAGTTATTACCTCCCCATATATATGTATGGAATGGAGTTTGCAACTGAAAAGAAACTTTTTGTTCCCAACAAGATAGGTGAAGGACGGCTTTCACACACACTTATCTCTCAGAACTGAGCAAGTGGAGAGACATTCGTTCATCTAGCACCATGGGAACGGGTTTCAGGAAAAACTTTTTCTCTGCTTTCTCATTCTGTTTCTTATTGCCGGTTTGAAGTTCCTGCATTTTTCACTGTCAAACCGAGTTGGAGCTAGTACCACCCCATATAGATGTATGGAATGGAGTTTGCAACTGAAAAGAAACTTTGTGTTCCCAACAAGCTAGTTGAAGGACGGCTTTCACACACACTTAACTCTGAGAACTGAGCAAGTGGAGAGACGTTCGTTCATCTAGCACCAAGGGAACAGTTTACAGGAGACAATTTTTCTCTGCATTCTCAGTCTGTTTCCTAGTGCCAGTTTGAAGTTCCTGCAGTTTTCACTGTCAAACCGAGTTGGAGCTTGTACCTCCCCATATATATGTATGGAATGGAGTTTGCAACTGAAAAGAAACTTTGTGTTCCCAACAGGCTAGGTGAAGGACGGCTTTCACACACACTTATCTCTCAGAACTGAGGAAGTGGAGAGACGTTCGTTCATCTAGCACCAAGGGAACGGGTTGCAGGAGACACTTTTTCTCTGCTTTCTCAGTCTTTTTCCTAGTACCGGTTTGAAGTTCCTTCAGTTTTCACTGTAAAACCGAGTTGGAGGTAGTACCTCCCCATATATATGTATGGAATGGAGTTTGCAACTGAAAAGAAACTTTGTGTTCCCAACAAGCTAGTTGAAGGACGGCTTTCACACACACTTATCTCTCAGAACTGAGCAATTGGAGAGACGTTCGTTCATCTAGCACCAAGGGAACGGGTTGCAGGAGACACTTATTCTCTGCTTTCTCAGTCTTTTTCCTAGTGCCGGTTTGAAGTTCCTCCAGTTTTCACTGTCAAACCGATTTGGAGCTAGTACCTCCCCATATATATGTATGGAATGGAGTTTGCAACTGAAAAGAAATTTGTGTTCCCAACAAGCTAGTTGAAGGACGGCTTTGACACACACTTATCTCGCAGAACTGAGCAAGTGGGGAGACGTTCGTTCATCTAGCACCAAGGGAACGGGTTGCAGGAGACACTTTTTCTCTGCTTTCTCAGTCTTTTTCCTAGTGCCGGTTTGAAGTTCCTGCAGTTTTCACTGTAAAACCGAGTTGGAGCTAGTACCTCCCCATATATATGTATGGAATTGAGTTTGCAACTGAAAAGAAACTTTGTGTTCTCAACAAGCTAGGTGAAGTACGGCTTTCGCACACACTTATCTCTCAGAACTGAGCAAGTGGAGAGACGTTCGTTCATCTAGCACCATGGGAACGGGTTGCAGGAGACACTTTTTCTCTGCTTTCTCAGTCTTTTTCCTAGTGCCGGTTTGAAGTTCCTTCAGTTTTCACTGTAAAACCGAGTTGGGGTAGTACCTCCCCATATATATTTATGGAATGGAGTTTGCAACTGAAAAGAAACTTTGGGTTCCCAACAAGCTAGGTGAAGTACGGCTTTCACACACACTTATCTCTCATTACTGACCAATTGGAGAGACGTTCGTTCATCTAGCACCAAGGGAACGGGTTGCAGGGGACACTTATTCTCTGCTCTCTCAGTCTTTTTCCTAGTGCCGTTTTGAAGTTCCTCCAGTTTTCACTGTCAAACCGATTTGGAGCTAGTACCTCCCCATATATAGGTATGGAATGGAGTTTGCAACTGAAAAGAAACTTTGTGTTCCCAACAAGCTAGGTGAAGGACGGCTTTCACACACACTTATCTCTGAGAACTAAGCAAGTGCAGAGTCGTTCGTTCATCTAGCACCATGGGAACGGGTTTCAGGAAAAACTTTTTCTCTGCTTTCTCAGTCTGTTTCTTAGTGCCGGTTTGAAGTTCCTGCAGTTTTCACTGTCAAACCGAGTTGGAGCTTGTACCTCCCCATATATATGTATGGAATGGAGTTTGCAACTGAAATGAAACTTTGTGTTCCCAACAAGCTAGGTGAAGGACGGCTTTCACACACAATTATCTCTCAGAACTGAGCAAGTGGAGAGACTTCCGTTCATCTAGCACCAAGGGAACGGGTTGCAGGAGACTCTTTTTCTCTGCTTTCTCAGTCTGTTTCCTAGTGCCGGTTTGAAGTTCCTGCAGTTTTCACTGTAAAACCGATTTGGAGCTAGTACCTCACCAGATATATGTATGGAATGAAGTTTGCTACTGAAAAGAAACTTTGTGTTCCCAACAAGCTAGGTGAAGGACGGCTTTCACACACACTTATCTCTCAGAACTGAGCAAGTGGAGAGACGTTCGTTCATCTAGCACCAAGGGAACAGGTTGCAGGAGACAATTTTTCTCTGTTTCCTCAGTCTGTTTCCTAGTGCCTGTTTGAAATTCCTGCAGTTTTCACTGTCAAACCGAGTTGGAGTTATTACCTCCCCATATATATGTATGGAATGGAGTTTGCAACTGAAAAGAAACTTTTTGTTCCCAACAAGATAGGTGAAGGACGGCTTTCACACACACTTATCTCTCAGAACTGAGCAAGTGGAGAGACATTCGTTCATCTAGCACCATGGGAACGGGTTTCAGGAAAAACTTTTTCTCTGCTTTCTCATTCTGTTTCTTTTTGCCGGTTTGAAGTTCCTGCATTTTTCACTATCAAACCGAGTTGGAGCTAGTACCACCCCATATAGATGTATGGAATGGAGTTTGCAACTGAAAAGAAACTTTGTGTTCCCAACAAGCTAGTTGAAGAACGGCTTTCACACACACTTAACTCTGAGAACTGAGCAAGTGGAGAGACGTTCGTTCATCTAGCACCAAGGGAACAGGTTACAGGAGACAATTTTTCTCTGCATTCTCAGTCTGTTTCCTAGTGCCGGTTTGAAGTTCCTCCAGTTTTCACTGTCAAACCGATTTGGAGCTAGTACCTCCCCATATATATGTATGGAATGGAGTTTGCAACTGAAAAGAAATTTGTGTTCCCAACAAGCTAGTTGAAGGACGGCTTTGACACACACTTATCTCGCAGAACTGAGCAAGTGGGGAGACGTTCTTTCATCTAGCACCAAGGGAACGGGTTGCAGGAGACACTTTTTCTCTGCTTTCTCAGTCTTTTTCCTAGTGCCGGTTTGAAGTTCCTGCAGTTTTCACTGTAAAACCGAGTTGGAGCTAGTACCTCCCCATATATATGTATGGAATTGAGTTTGCAACTGAAAAGAAACTTTGTGTTCCCAACAAGCTAGATGAAGTACGGCTTTCGCACACACTTATCTCTCAGAACTGAGCAAGTGGAGAGACGTTCGTTCATTTAGCACCAAGGGAACGGGTTGCAGGAGACACTTTTTCTCTGCTCTCTCAGTCTGTTTCCTAGTGCCGGTTTGAAGTTCCTGCAGTTTTCACTGTCAAACCGAGTTGGAGCTAGTACCTCCCCAAATATATGTATGGAATGGAGTTTGCAACTGAAAAGAAACTTTGTGTTCCCAAAAAGCTAGGTGAAGAACGGCTTTCACACACACTTATCTCTCAGAACTGAGCAAGTGGAGAGACCTTCGTTCATCTAGCACCAAGGGAACGGGTTGCAGGAGACACTTTTTCTCTGATTTCTCAGTCTTTTTCCTAGTGCCGGTTTGAAGTTCCTGCAGTTTTCACTGTAAAACCGAGTTGGAGCTAGTACCTCCCCATATATATGTATGGAATGGAGTTTGCAACTGAAAAGAAACTTTTTGTTCCCAACAAGATAGGTGAAGTACGGCTTTCACTCACACTTATCTCTCAGAACTGAGCAAGTGGAGAGACATTCGTTCATCTAGCACCATGGGAACGGGTTTCAGGAAAAACTTTTTCTCTGCTTTCTCAGTCTGTTTCTTAGTGCCGGTTTGAAGTTCCTGCAGTTTTCACTGTAAAACCGAGTTGGAGCTAGTACCTCCCCATATATATGTATGGAATTGAGTTTGCAACTGAAAAGAAACTTTGTGTTCCCAACAAGCTAGGTGAAGTACGGCTTTCGCACACACTTATCTCTCAGAACTGAGCAAGTGGAGAGACGTTCGTTCATTTAGCACCAAGGGAACGGGTTGCAGGAGACACTTTTTCTCTGCTCTCTCAGTCTGTTTCCTAGTGCCGGTTTGAAGTTCCTGCAGTTTTCACTGTCAAACCGAGTTGGAGCTAGTACCTCCCCAAATATATGTATGGAATGGAGTTTGCAACTGAGAAGAAACTTTGTGTTCCCAAAAAGCTAGGTGAAGAACGGCTTTCACACACACTTATCTCTCAGAACTGAGCAAGTGGAGAGACCTTCGTTCATCTAGCACCAAGGGAACGGGTTGCAGGAGACACTTTTTCTCTGATTTCTCAGTCTTTTTCCTAGTGCCGGTTTGAAGTTCCTTCAGTTTTCACTGTAAAACCGAGTTGGAGGTAGTACCTCCCCATATATATGTATGGAATGGAGTTTGCAACTGAAAAGAAACTTTGTGTTCCCAACAAGCTAGGTGAAGGACGGCTTTCACACACACTTATCTCTCAGAACTGAGCAATTGGAGAGACGTTCGTTCATCTAGCACCAAGGGAACGGGTTGCAGGAGACACTTATTTTCTGCTTTCTCAGTCTTTTTCCTAGTGCCGGTTTGAAGTTCCTCCAGTTTTCACTGTCAAACCGATTTGGAGCTAGTACCTCCCCATATATATGTATGGAATGGAGTTTGCAACTGAAAAGAAATTTGTGTTCCCAACAAGCTAGTTGAAGGACGGCTTACACACACACATATCTCTCAGAACTGAGCAAGTAGAGAGACGTTCGTTCATCTAGCACCAAGGGAACGGGTTGCAGGAGACACTTTTTCTCTGCTTTCTCAGTCTTTATCCTAGTGCCGGTTTGAAGTTCCTGCAGTTTTCACTGTAAAACCGAGTTGGAGCTAGTACCTCCCCATATATATGTATGGAATGGAGTTTGCAACTGAAAAGAAACTTTGTGTTCCCAACAAGCTAGTTGAAGTACGGCTTTCGCACACACTTATCTCTCAGAACTGAGCAAGTGGAGAGACGTTCGTTCATCTAGCACCAAGGGAACGGGTTGCAGGGGACACTTTTTCTCTGCTCTCTCAGTCGGTTTCCTAGTGCCGGCTTGAAGTTCCTGCAGTTTTCACTGTCAAACCGAGTTGGAGCTAGTACCTCCCCAAATATTTGTATGGAATGGAGTTTGCAACTGAAAAGAAACTTTGTGTTCCCAAAAAGCTAGGTGAAGAACGGCTTTCAAACACACATATCTCTCAGAACTGAGCAAGTGGAGAGACGTTCGTTCATCTAGCACCAAGGGAACGGGTTGCAGGAGACACTTTTTCTCTGCTTTCTCAGTCTTTTTCCTAATGCCGGTTTGAAGTTCCTCCAGTTTTCACGGTAAAACCGATTTGGAGCTAGTACCTCCCCATATATATGTATGGAATGGAGTTTGCAACTGAAAAGAAACTTTGTGTTCCCAACAAGCTGTGTGAAGGACGGCTTTCACACACACTTATCTCTGAGAACTGAGCAAGTGCAGAGACTTTCGTTCATCTAGCAACAATGGAACGGATTGCAGGAGACACATTTTCTCTGCTTTCTCAATCTGTTTCCTAGTGCCGGTTTGAAGTTCCTGCAATTTTCACTGTAAAACCGAGTTGGAGCTTGTACCTCCCCATATATATGTATGGAATGGAGTTTGCAACTGAAAAGAAACTTTTTGTTCCCAACAAGATAGGTGAAGTACGGCTTTCACTCACACTTATCTCTCAGAACTGAGCAAGTGGAGAGACATTCGTTCATCTAGCACCATGGGAACGGGTTTCAGGAAAAACTTTTTCTCTGCTTTCTCAGTCTGTTTCTTAGTGCCGGTTTGAAGTTCCTGCAGTTTTCACTGTCAAACCGAGTTGGAGCTAGTACCACCCCATATATATGTATGGAATGGAGTTTGCAACTGAAAAGAAACTTTGTGTTCCCAACAAGCTAGTTGAAGGACGGCTTTCACACACACTTATCTCTCAGAACTGAGCAAGTGGAGAGACGTTCGTTCATCTAGCACCATGGGAACGGGTTGCAGGAGACACTTTTTCTCTGCTTTCTCAGTCTTTTTCCTAGTGCCGGTTTGAAGTTCCTTCAGTTTTCACTGTAAAACCGAGTTGGGGTAGTACCTCCCCATATATATGTATGGAATGGAGTTTGCAACTGAAAAGAAACTTTGTGTTCCCAACAAGCTAGGTGAAGTACGGCTTTCACACACACTTATCTCTCATTACTGACCAATTGGAGAGACGTTCGTTCATCTAGCACCAAGGGAACGGGTTGCAGGGGACACTTATTCTCTGCTTTCTCAGTCTTTTTCCTAGTGCCGTTTTGAAGTTCCTCCAGTTTTCACTGTCAAACAGATTTGGAGCTAGTACCTCCCCATATATAGGTATGGAATGGAGTTTGCAACTGAAAAGAAACTTTGTGTTCCCAACAAGCTAGGTGAAGGACGGCTTTCACTCACACTTAACTCTTAGAACTGAGCAAGTGGAGAGACGTTCGTTCATCTAGCACCAAGGGAACAGGTTGCAGGAGAAACTTTTTCTCTGCATTCTCAGTCTGTTTCCTAGTGCCGGTTTGAAGTTCCTGCAGTTTTCACTGTAAAACCGAGTTGGAGCTAGTACCTCCCCATATATATGTATGGAATGGAGTTTGCAACTGAAAAGAAACTTTGTGTTCCCAACAAACTAGGTGAAGGACGGCTTTCACACACACTTATCTCTCAGAATTGAGCAAGTGGAGAGACATTCGTTCATCTAGCACCATGGGAACGGTTTTCAGGAAAAACTTTTTCTCTGCTTTCTCAGTCTGTTTCCTAGTGCCGGTTTGAAGTTCCTGCAGTTTTCACTGTCAAAACGAGTTGGAGCTTGTACCTCCCCATATATATTTATGGAATGGAGTTTGCAACTGAAAAGAAACTTTGTGTTCCCAACAATCTAGGTGAAGGACGGCTTTCACACACACTTATCTCTCAGAACTGAGCAAGTGGAGAGACGTTCGTTCATCTAGCACCAAGGGAACGGTTTGCAGGAGACACTATTTCTCTGTTTTCTCAGTCTGTTTCCTAGTGCCGGTTTGAAGTTCCTGCAGTTTTCACTGTAAAACCGATTTGGAGCTAGTACCTCCCCAAATATTTGTATGGAATGGAGTTTGCAACTGAAAAGAAACTTTGTGTTCCCAACAAGCTAGGTGAAGGACGGCTTTCACACACACTTATCTCTGAGAACTGAGCAAGTGCAGCGACGTTCGTTCATCTAGCACCAATGGAACGGATTGCAGGAGACACATTTTCTCTGCTTTCTCAATCTGTTTCCTAGTGCCGGTTTGAAGTTCCTGCAATTTTCACTGTAAAAGCGAGTTGGAGCTTGTACCTCCCCATATATATGTATGGAATGGAGTTTGCAACTGAAAAGAAACTTTTTGTTCCCAACAAGATAGGTGAAGGACGGCTTTCACACACACTTATCTCTCAGAACTGAGCAAGTGGAGAGACATTCGTTCATCTAGCACCAAGGGAGCGGGTTGCAGGGGACACTATTTCTCTGTTTTCTCAGTCTGTTTCCTAGTGCCGGTTTGAAGTTACTGCAGTTTTCACTGAAAAACCGATTTGGAGCTAGTACCTCCCATATATATGTATGGAATGGAGTTTGCAACTGAAAAGAAACTTTGTATTCCCAACAAGCTAGTTGAAGGACGGCTTTCACACACACTTATCTCTCAGAACTGAGCAAGTGGAGAGACGTTCGTTCATCTAGCACCAAGGGAACGGGTTGCAGGAGACACTTTTTCTCTGCTTTCTCAGTCTGTTTCCTAGTGCCGGTTTGAAGTTCCTGCAGTTTTCACTGTCAAACCGAGTTGGAGCTTGTACCTCCCCAAATATATGTATGGAATGGTGTTTGCAACTGAAAAGAAACTTTGTGTTCCCAACAAGCTAGGTGAAGGACGGCTTTCACACACACTTATCTCTCAGAACTGAGGAAGTGGAGAGACGTTCGTTCATCTAGCACCAAGGGAACGGGTTGCAGGAGACACTATTTCTCTGTTTTCTCAGTCTGTTTCCTAGTGCCGGTCGGAAGTTCCTGCAGTTTTGACTGTCAAACCGAGTTGGAGCTAGTACCTCCCCATATCTATGTATGGAATGGAGTTTGCAACTGAAAAGAAACTTTGTGTTCCCAACAAGCTAGGTGAAGGACGGCTTTCACACACACTTATCTCTCAGAACTGAGCAAGTGGAGAGACGTTCGTTCATCTAGCACCAAGGGAACGGGTTGCAGGAGACACTTTTTCTCTGCTTTCTCAGTCTGTTTCCTAGTGCCGGTTTGAAGTTCCTGCAGTTTTCACTGTCAAACCGAGTTGGAGCTAGTACCTCCCAAAATATATGTATGGAATGGAGTTTGCAACTGAAAAGAAACTTTGTGTTCCCAACAAGCTATGTGAAGAACGGCTTTCACACACACTTATCTCTCAGAACTGATCAAGTGGAGAGACGTTCGTTCATGTAGCACCAAGGGAACGGGTTGCAGGAGACACTTTTTCTCTGCTTTCTCATTCTGTTTCCTAGTGCCGGTTTGAAGTTCCTGCAGTTTTCACTGTCAAAACGATTTGGAGCTTGTACCTCCCCATATATATGTATGGAATGGAGTTTGCAACTGAAAAGAAACTTTGTGTTCCCAACAATCTAGGTGAAGGACGGCTTTCACACACACTTATCTCTCAGAACTGAGCAAGTGGAGAGACGTTCGTTCATCTAGCACCAAGGGAACGGGTTGCAGGAGACACTATTTCTCTGTTTTCTCAGTCTGTTTCCTAGTGCCGGTTTGAAGTTCCTGCAGTTTTCACTGTAAAACCGATTTGGAGCTAGTACCTCCCCATATATATGTATGGAATGGAGTTTGCAACTGAAAAGAAACTTTGTGTTCCCAACAAGCTAGGTGAAGTACGGCTTTCACACACACTTATCTCTGAGAACTGAGCAAGTGCAGCGACGTTCGTTCATCTAGCACCAATGGAACGGATTGCAGGAGACACATTTTCTCTGCTTTCTCAATCTGTTTCCTAGTGCCGGTTTGAAGTTCCTGCAATTTTCACTGTAAAACCGAGTTGGAGCTTGTACCTCCCCATATATATGTATGGAATGGAGTTTGCAACTGAAAAGAAACTTTGTGTTCCCAACAGGCAAGGTGAAGGACGGCTTTCACACACACTTATCTCTCAGAACTGAGGAAGTGGAGAGACGTTCGTTCATCTAGCACCAAGGGAACGGGTTGCAGGAGACACTTTTTCTCTGCTTTCTCAGTCTGTTTCCTAGTGCCGGTTTGAAGTTCCTGCAGTTTCCACTGTTAAACCGAGTTGGAGCTTGTACCTCCCCATATATATGTATGGAATGGAGTTTGCAACTGAAAAGAAACTTTGTGTTCCCAACAAGCTAGTTGAAGGACGGCTTTCACACACACTTATCTCTCAGAACTGAGCAAGTGGAGAGACGTTCGTTCATCTAGCACCAAGGGAACGGGTTGCAGGGGATTCTTTTTCTCTGCTTTCTCAGTCTGTTTCCTAGTGCCGGTTTGAAGTTCCTGCAGTTTTCACTGTAAAACCGAGTTGGAGGTAGTACCTCCCCATATATATGTATGGAATGGAGTTTGCAACTGAAAAGAAACTTTGTGTTCCCAACAAGCTAGGTGAAAGACGGCTTTCACACACACTTATCTCTCAGAACTGAGCAAGTGGAGAGACGTTCGTTCATCTAGCACCAGGGGAACGGGATGCAGGAGAAACTTTTTCTCTGCTTTCTCAGTGTGTTTCCTAGTGCCGGTTTGAAGTTCCTGCAGTTTTCACTGTAATACCGAGTTGGACCTAGTACCTCCCCATATATATGTATGGAATAGAGTTTGCAACTGAAAAGAAACTTTGTGTTCCCAACAAGCTAGGTGAAGGACGGCTTTCACACACACTTATCTCTGAGAACTGAGCAAGTGCAGAGACGTTCGTTCATCTAGCACCAATGGAACTGATTGCAGGAGACACATTTTCTCTGCTTTCTCAATCTGTTTCCTAGTGCTGGTTTGAAGTTCCTGCAATTTTCACTGTAAAACCGAGTTGGAGCTTGTACCTCCCCATATATATGTATGGAATGGAGTTTGCAACTGAAAAGAAACTTTGTGTTCCCAACAAGCTAGATGAAGGACGGCTTTCACACACACTTATCTCTCAGAACTGAGTAAGTGGAGAGACGTTCGTTCATCTAGCACCATGGGAACGGGTTGCAGGAGACACTTTTTCTCTGCTTTCTCAGTCTTTTTCCTAGTGCCGGTTTGAAGTTCCTGCAGTTTTCACTGTAAAACTTAGTTGGAGGTAGTACCTCCCCATAAATATGTATGGAATGGAGTTTGCAACTGAAAAGAAACTTTGTGTTCCCAACAAGCTAGGTGAAGGACGGCTTTCACACACACTTAACTCTCAGAACTGAGCAAGTGGAGAGACGTTCGTTCATCTAGCACCAAGGGAACGGGTTGCAGAAGACACTTGTTCTCTGCTTTCTCAGTCTGTTTCCTAGTGTCGGTTTGAAGTTCCTGCAGTTTTCACTGTAAAAGCGAGTTGGAGCTTGTACCTCCCCATATATATGTATGGAATGGAGTTTGCAACTGAAAAGAAACTTTTTGTTCCCAACAAGATAGGTGAAGGACGGCTTTCACACACACTTATCTCTCAGAACTGAGCAAGTGGAGAGACATTCGTTCATCTAGCACCAAGGGAGCGGGTTGCAGGGGACACTATTTCTCTGTTTTCTCAGTCTGTTTCCTAGTGCCGGTTTGAAGTTACTGCAGTTTTCACTGAAAAACCGATTTGGAGCTAGTACCTCCCATATATATGTATGGAATGGAGTTTGCAACTGAAAAGAAACTTTGTATTCCCAACAAGCTAGTTGAAGGACGGCTTTCACACACACTTATCTCTCAGAACTGAGCAAGTGGAGAGACGTTCGTTCATCTAGCACCAAGGGAACGGGTTGCAGGAGACACTTTTTCTCTGCTTTCTCAGTCTGTTTCCTAGTGCCGGTTTGAAGTTCCTGCAGTTTTCACTGTCAAACCGAGTTGGAGCTAGTACCTCCCCAAATATATGTATGGAATGGTGTTTGCAACTGAAAAGAAACTTTGTGTTCCCAACAAGCTAGGTGAAGGACGGCTTTCACACACACTTATCTCTCAGAACTGAGGAAGTGGAGAGACGTTCGTTCATCTAGCACCAAGGGAACGGGTTGCAGGAGACACTATTTCTCTGTTTTCTCAGTCTGTTTCCTAGTGCCGGTCGGAAGTTCCTGCAGTTTTGACTGTCAAACCGAGTTGGAGCTAGTACCTCCCCATATCTATGTATGGAATGGAGTTTGCAACTGAAAAGAAACTTTGTGTTCCCAACAAGCTAGGTGAAGGACGGCTTTCACACACACTTATCTCTCAGAACTGAGCAAGTGGAGAGACGTTCGTTCATCTAGCACCAAGGGAACGGGTTGCAGGAGACACTTTTTCTCTGCTTTCTCAGTCTGTTTCCTAGTGCCGGTTTGAAGTTCCTGCAGTTTTCACTGTCAAACCGAGTTGGAGCTAGTACCTCCCAAAATATATGTATGGAATGGAGTTTGCAACTGAAAAGAAACTTTGTGTTCCCAACAAGCTATGTGAAGAACGGCTTTCACACACACTTATCTCTCAGAACTGATCAAGTGGAGAGACGTTCGTTCATGTAGCACCAAGGGAACGGGTTGCAGGAGACACTTTTTCTCTGCTTTCTCATTCTGTTTCCTAGTGCCGGTTTGAAGTTCCTGCAGTTTTCACTGTCAAAACGATTTGGAGCTTGTACCTCCCCATATATATGTATGGAATGGAGTTTGCAACTGAAAAGAAACTTTGTGTTCCCAACAATCTAAGTGAAGGACGGCTTTCACACACACTTATCTCTCAGAACTGAGCAAGTGGAGAGACGTTCGTTCATCTAGCACCAAGGGAACGGGTTGCAGGAGACACTATTTCTCTGTTTTCTCAGTCTGTTTCCTAGTGCCGTTTTGAAGTTCCTGCAGTTTTCACTGTAAAACCGATTTGGAGCTAGTACCTCCCCATATATATGTATGGAATGGAGTTTGCAACTGAAAAGAAACTTTGTGTTCCCAACAAGCTAGGTGAAGTACGGCTTTCACACACACTTATCTCTGAGAACTGAGCAAGTGCAGCGACGTTCGTTCATCTAGCACCAATGGAACGGATTGCAGGAGACACATTTTCTCTGCTTTCTCAATCTGTTTCCTAGTGCCGGTTTGAAGTTCCTGCAATTTTCACTGTAAAACCGAGTTGGAGCTTGTACCTCCCCATATATATGTATGGAATGGAGTTTGCAACTGAAAAGAAACTTTGTGTTCCCAACAGGCAAGGTGAAGGACGGCTTTCACACACACTTATCTCTCAGAACTGAGGAAGTGGAGAGACGTTCGTTCATCTAGCACCAAGGGAACAGGTTGCAGGAGACACTTTTTCTCTGCTTTCTCAGTCTGTTTCCTAGTGCCTGTTTGAAATTCCTGCAGTTTTCACTGTCAAACCGAGTTGGAGCTATTACCTCCCCATATATATGTATGGAATGGAGTTTGCAACTGAAAAGAAACTTTTTGTTCCCAACAAGATAGGTGAAGGACGGCTTTCACACACACTTATCTCTCAGAACTGAGCAAGTGGAGAGACATTCGTTCATCTAGCACCATGGGAACGGGTTTCAGGAAAAACTTTTTCTCTGCTTTCTCAGTCTGTTTCTTATTGCCGGTTTGAAGTTCCTGCAGTTTTCACTGTCAAACCGAGTTGGAGCTAGTACCACCCTATATATATGTATGGAATGGAGTTTGCAACTGAAAAGAAACTTTGTGTTCCCAACAAGCTAGTTGAAGGACGGCTTTCACACACACTTAACTCTGAGAACTGAGCAAGTGGAGAGACGTTCGTTCATCTAGCACCAAAGGAACAGGTTACAGGAGACAATTTTTCTCTGCATTCTCCGTCTGTTTCCTAGTGCCGGTTTGAAGTTCCTGCAGTTTTCACTGTCAAACCGAGTTGGAGCTTGTACCTCCCCATATATATGTATGGAATGGAGTTTGCAACTGAAAAGAAACTTTGTGTTCCCAACAGGCTAGGTGAAGGACGGCTTTCACACACACATATCTCTCAGAACTGAGGAAGTGGAGAGACGTTCGTTCATTTAGCACCAAGGGAACGGGTTGCACGAGACACATTTTCTCTGCTTTCTCAGTCTGTTTCCTAGTGCCGGTTTGAAGTTCCTGCAGTTTTCACTGTCAAACCGAGTTGGAGCTTGTACCTCCCCATATATATGTATGGAATGGAGTTTGCACCTGAAAAGAAACTTTGTGTTCCCAACAAGCTAGGTGAAGGACGGCTTTCACACACACTTATCTCTCAGAACTGAGCAAGTGGAGAGATGTTCGTTCATCTAGCACCATGGGAACGGGTTGCAGGAGACACTTTTTCTCTGATTTCTCAGTCTTTTTCCTAGTACCGGTTGGAAGTTCCTTCAGTTTTCACTGTAAAACAGAGTTGGAGGTAGTACCTCCCCATATATATGTATGGAATGGAGTTTGCAACTGAAAAGAAACTTTGTGTTCCCAACAAGCTAGGTGAAGGACGGCTTTCACACACACTTATCTCTCAGAACTGAGCAACTGGAAAGACATTCGTTCATCTAGCACCAAGGGAACGGGTTGCAGGAGACACTTTTTCTCTGCTCTCTCAGTCTGTTTCCTAGTGCCGGTTTGAAGTTCCTGCAGTTTTCACTGTCAAACCGAGTTGGAGCTAGTACCTCCCCAAATATATGTATGGAATGGAGTTTGCAACTGAAAAGAATCTTTGTGTTCCCAAAAAGCTAGGTGAAGAACGGCTTTCACACACACTTATCTCTCAGAACTGAGCAAGTGGAGAGACGTTCGTTCATCTAGCACCAAGGGAACGGGTTGCAGGAGACACTTTTTCTCTGCTTTCTCAGTCTTTTTCCTAGTGCCGGTTTGAAGTTCCTGCAGTTTTCACTGTAAAACCGATTTGGAGCTAGTACCTCCCCATATATATGTATGGAATGGAGTTTGCAACTGAAAAGGAACTTTGTGTTCCCAACAAGCTAGGTGAAGAACGGCTTTCACACACACTTATCTCTCAGAACTGAGCAAGTGGAGAGACGTTCGTTCATCTAGCACCAAGGGAACGGGTTGCAGGAGACACTTTTTCTCTGCTTTCTCAGTCTGTTTCCTAGTGCCGGTTTGAAGTTCCTGCAGTTTTCACTGTCAAACCGAGTTGGAGCTAGTACCTCCCCATATATATGTATGGAATGGAGTTTGCAACTGAAAAGAAACTTTGTGTTCCCAACAAGCTAGGTGAAGAACGGCTTTGACACACACTTATCTCTCAGAACTGAGCAAGTGGAGAGACGTTCGTTCATCTAGCACCAAGGGAACGGGTTGCAGGAGACACTTTTTCTCTGCTTTCTCAGTCTGTTTCCTAGTGCCGGTTTGAAGTTCCTGCAGTTTTCACTGTAAAACCGAGTTGGAGCTAGTACCTCCCCATATATATGTATGGAATGGAGTTTGCAACTGAAAAGAAACTTTGTGTTCCCAACAAGCTAGGTGAAGAACGGCTTTGACACACACTTATCTCTCAGAACTGAGCAAGTGGAGAGACGTTCGTTCATCTCCACCAAGGGAACGGGTTGCAGGAGACACTTTTTCTCTGCTTTCTCAGTCTGTTTCCTAGTGCCGGTTTGAAGTTCCTGCAGTTTTCAGTGTAAAACCGAGTTGGAGCTAGTACCTCCCCATATATATGTATGGAATGGAGTTTGCACCTGAAAAGAAACTTTGTGTTCCCAACAAGCTAGGTGAAGAACGGCTTTGACACACACTTATCTCTCAGAACTGAGCAAGTGGAGAGACGTTCGTTCATCTAGCACCAAGGGAACGGGTTGCAGGAGACACTTTTTCTCTGCTTTCTCAGTCTGTTTCCTAGTGCCGGTTTGAAGTTCCTGCAGTTTTCACTGTAAAACCGAGTTGGAGCTTGTACCTCCCAATATATATGTATGGAATGGAGTTTGCAACTGAAAAGTAACTTTGTGTTCCCAACAAGCTAGGTGAAGAACGGCTTTCACACACACTTATTTCTCAGAACTGAGCAAGTGGAGAGACGTTCGTTCATCTAGCACCAAGGGATCGGGTTGCAGGAGACACTTTTTCTCTGCTTTCTCAGTCTGTTTCCTAGTGCCGGTTTGAAGTTCCTGCAGTTTTCAGTGTAAAACCGAGTTGGAGCTAGTACCTCCCCATATATATGTATGGAATGGAGTTTGCAACTGAAAAGAAACTTTGTGTTCCCAACAAGCTAGGTGAAGGACGGCTTTCACACACACTTATCTCTCAGAACTGAGCAAGTGGAGAGACGTTCGTTCATCTAGCACCAAGGGAACGGGTTGCTGGAGACACTTTTTCTCTGCTTTCTCAGTCTGTTTCCTAGTGCCGGTTTGAAGTTCCTGCAGTTTTCAGTGTAAAACCGAGTTGGAGCTAGTACCTCCCCATATATATGTATGGAATGGAGTTTTCACCTGAAAAGAAACTTTGTGTTCCCAACAAGCTAGGTGAAGAACGGCTTTCACACACACTTATCTCTCAGTACTGAGCAAGTGGAGAGACGTTCGTTCATCTAGCACCAAGGGAACGGGTTGCAGGAGACACTTTTTCTCTGCTTTCTCAGTCTGTTTCCTAGTGCCGGTTTGAAGTTCCTGCAGTTTTCAGTGTAAAACCGAGTTGGAGCTAGTACCTCCCCATATATATGTATGGAATGGAGTTTTCACCTGAAAAGAAACTTTGTGTTCCCAACAAGCTAGGTGAAGAACGGCTTTCACACACACTTATCTCTCAGTACTGAGCAAGTGGAGAGACGTTCGTTCATCTAGCACCAAGGGAACGGGTTGCAGGAGACACTTTTTCTCTGCTTTCTCAGTCTGTTTCCTAGTGCCGGTTTGAAGTTCCTGCAGTTTTCAGTGTAAAACCGAGTTGGAGCTAGTACCTCCCCATATATATGTATGGAATGGAGTTTTCACCTGAAAAGAAACTTTGTGTTCCCAACAAGCTAGGTGAAGAATGGCTTTCACACACACTTATCTCTCAGTACTGAGCAAGTGGAGAGACGTTCGTTCATCTAGCACCAAGGGAACGGGTTGCAGGAGACACTTTTTCTCTGCTTTCTCAGTCTGTTTCCTAGTGCCGGTTTGAAGTTCCTGCAGTTTTCAGTGTAAAACCGAGTTGGAGCTAGTACCTCCCCATATATATGTATGGAATGGAGTTTTCACCTGAAAAGAAACTTTGTGTTCCCAACAAGCTAGGTGAAGAACGGCTTTCACACACACTTATCTCTCAGAACTGAGCAAGTGGAGAGACTTTCGTTCATCTAGCACCAAGGGAACGGGTTGCAGGAGACACTTTTTCTCTGTTTTCTCAGTCTGTTTCCTAGTGCCGGTCGGAAGTTCCTGCAGTTTTGACTGTCAAACCGAGTTGGAGCTAGTACCTCCCCATATCTATGTATGGAATGGAGTTTGCAACTGAAAAGAAACTTTGTGTTCCCAACAAGCTAGGTGAAGGACGGCTTTCACACACACTTATCTCTCAGAACTGAGCAAGTGGAGAGACGTTCGTTCATCTAGCACCAAGGGAACGGGTTGCAGGAGACACTTTTTCTCTGCTTTCTCAGTCTGTTTCCTAGTGCCGGTTTGAAGTTCCTGCAGTTTTCACTGTCAAACCGAGTTGGAGCTAGTACCTCCCAAAATATATGTATGGAATGGAGTTTGCAACTGAAAAGAAACTTTGTGTTCCCAACAAGCTATGTGAAGAACGGCTTTCACACACACTTATCTCTCAGAACTGAGCAAGTGGAGAGACGTTCGTTCATCTAGCACCAAGGGAACGGGTTGCAGGAGACACTTTTTCTCTGCTTTCTCAGTCTGTTTCCTAGTGCCGGTTTGAAGTTCCTGCAGTTTTCACTGTCAAAACGAGTTGGAGCTTGTACCTCCCCATATATATTTATGGAATGGAGTTTGCAACTGAAAAGAAACTTTGTGTTCCCAACAATCTAGGTGAAGGACGGCTTTCACACACACTTATCTCTCAGAACTGAGCAAGTGGAGAGACGTTCGTTCATCTAGCACCAAGGGAACGGGTTGCAGGAGACACTATTTCTCTGCTTTCTCAGTCTGTTTCCTAGTGCCGGTTTGAAGTTCCTGCAGTTTTCACTGTAAAACCGATTTGGAGCTAGTACCTCCCCATATATATGTATGGAATGGAGTTTGCAACTGAAAAGGAACTTTGTGTTCCCAACAAGCTAGGTGAAGGACGGCTTTCACACACACTTATCTCTGAGAAATGAGCAAGTGCAGCGACGTTCGTTCATCTAGCACCAATGGAACGGATTGCAGGAGACACATTTTCTCTGCTTTCTCAATCTGTTTCCTAGTGCCGGTTTGAAGTTCCTGCAATTTTCACTGAAAAACCGAGTTGGAGCTTGTACCTCCCCATATATATGTATGGAATGGAGTTTGCAACTGAAAAGAAACTTTGTGTTCCCAACAGGCAAGGAGAAGGACGGCTTTCACACACACTTATCTCTCAGAACTGAGGAAGTGGAGAGACGTTCGTTCATCTAGCACCAAGGGAACGGGTTGCAGGAGACACTTTTTCTCTGCTTTCTCAGTCTGTTTCCTAGTGCCGGTTTGAAGTTCCTGCAGTTTCCACTGTTAAACCGAGTTGGAGCTTGTACCTCCCCATATATATGTATGGAATGGAGTTTGCAACTGAAAAGAAACTTTGTGTTCCCAACAAGCTAGTTGAAGGACGGCTTTCACACACACTTATCTCTCAGAACTGAGCAAGTGGAGAGACGTTCGTTCATCTAGCACCAAGGGAACGGGTTGCAGGAGACACTTTTTCTCGTCTTTCACAGTCTGTTTCCTAGTGCCGGTTTGAACTTCCTGCAGTTTTCACTGTAAAACGGATTTGGAGCCAGTACCTCCCCATATATATGTATGGAATGGAGTTTGCAACTGAAAAGAAACTTTGTGTTCCCAACAAGTTAGTTGAAGGACGGCTTTCACGCACACTTATCTCTCAGAACTGAGCAAGTGGAGAGACGTTCGTTCATCTAGCACCAAGGGAACGGGTTGCAGGAGACAATTTTTCTCTCCTTCCTCAGTCTGTTTCCTAATGCCTGTTTAAAATTCCTGCAGTTTTCACTGTCAAACCGAGTTGGAGTTATTACCTCCCCATATATATGTATGGAATGGAGTTTGCAACTGAAAAGAAACTTTTTGTTCCCAACAAGATAGGTGAAGGACGGCTTTCACACACACTTATCTCTCAGAACTGAGCAAGTGGAGAGACATTCGTTCATCTAGCACCATGGGAACGGGTTTCAGGGAAAATTTTTCTCTGCTTTCTCATTCTGTTTCTTATTGCCGGTTTGAAGTTCCTGCATTTTTCACTGTCAAACCGAGTTGGAGCTTATACCTCCCCATATATATGTATGGAATGGAGTTTGCAACTGAAAAGAAACTTTGTGTTCCCAACAAGCTAGGTGAAGGACGGCTTTCACACACACTTATCTCTCAGAACTGAGCAATTGGAGAGACGTTCGTTCATCTAGCACCAAGGGAACGGGTTGCAGGAGACACTTATTCTCTGCTTTCTCAGTCTTTTTCCTAGTGCCGGTTTGAAGTTCCTCCAGTTTTCACTGTCAAACCGATTTGGAGCTAGTTCCGCCCCATATATATGTATGGAATGGAGTTTGCAACTGAAAAGAAATTTGTGTTCCCAACAAGCTAGTTGAAGGACGGCTTTGACACACACTTATCTCTCAAAACTGAGCAAGTGGGGAGACGTTCGTTCATCTAGCACCAAGGGAACGGGTTGCAGGAGACAGTTTTTCTCTGCTTTCTCAGTCTTTTTCCTAGTGCCGGTTTGAAGTTCCTGCAGTTTTCACTGTAAAACCGATTTGGAGCTAGTACCTCCCCATATATATGTATGGAATGGAGTTTGCAACTGAAAAGAAACTTTGTGTTCCCAACAAGCTAGGTGAAGTACGGCTTTCGCACACACTTTTCTCTCAGAACTGAGCAAGTGGAGAGACGTTCGTTCATCTAGCACCAAGGGAACAGGTTGCAGGAGACACTTTTTCTCTGCTCTCTCAGTCTGTTTCCTAGTGCCGGTTTGAAGTTCCTGCAGTTTTCAGTGTAAAACCGAGTTGGAGCTAGTACCTCCCCAAATATATGTATGGAATGGAGTTTGCAACTGAAAAGAAACTTTGTGTTCCCAACAAGCTAGGTGAAGAACGGCTTTCACACACACTTATCTCTCAGTACTGAGCAAGTGGAGAGACGTTCGTTCATCTAGCACCAAGGGAACGGGTTGCAGGAGACACTTTTTCTCTGCTTTCTCAGTCTGTTTCCTAGTGCCGGTTTGAAGTTCCTGCAGTTTTCAGTGTAAAACCGAGTTGGAGCTAGTACCTCCCCATATATATGTATGGAATGGAGTTTTCACCTGAAAAGAAACTTTGTGTTCCCAACAAGCTAGGTGAAGAACGGCTTTCACACACACTTATCTCTCAGTACTGAGCAAGTGGAGAGACGTTCGTTCATCTAGCACCAAGGGAACGGGTTGCAGGAGACACTTTTTCTCTGCTTTCTCAGTCTGTTTCCTAGTGCCGGTTTGAAGTTCCTGCAGTTTTCAGTGTAAAACCGAGTTGGAGCTAGTACCTCCCCATATATATGTATGGAATGGAGTTTTCACCTGAAAAGAAACTTTGTGTTCCCAACAAGCTAGGTGAAGAACGGCTTTCACACACACTTATCTCTCAGTACTGAGCAAGTGGAGAGACGTTCGTTCATCTAGCACCAAGGGAACGGGTTGCAGGAGACACTTTTTCTCTGCTTTCTCAGTCTGTTTCCTAGTGCCGGTTTGAAGTTCCTGCAGTTTTCAGTGTAAAACCGAGTTGGAGCTAGTACCTCCCCATATATATGTATGGAATGGAGTTTTCACCTGAAAAGAAACTTTGTGTTCCCAACAAGCTAGGTGAAGAACGGCTTTCACACACACTTATCTCTCAGAACTGAGCAAGTGGAGAGACTTTCGTTCATCTAGCACCAAGGGAACGGGTTGCAGGAGACACTTTTTCTCTGTTTTCTCAGTCTGTTTCCTAGTGCCGGTCGGAAGTTCCTGCAGTTTTGACTGTCAAACCGAGTTGGAGCTAGTACCTCCCCATATCTATGTATGGAATGGAGTTTGCAACTGAAAAGAAACTTTGTGTTCCCAACAAGCTAGGTGAAGGACGGCTTTCACACACACTTATCTCTCAGAACTGAGCAAGTGGAGAGACGTTCGTTCATCTAGCACCAAGGGAACGGGTTGCAGGAGACACTTTTTCTCTGCTTTCTCAGTCTGTTTCCTAGTGCCGGTTTGAAGTTCCTGCAGTTTTCACTGTCAAACCGAGTTGGAGCTAGTACCTCCCAAAATATATGTATGGAATGGAGTTTGCAACTGAAAAGAAACTTTGTGTTCCCAACAAGCTATGTGAAGAACGGCTTTCACACACTCTTATCTCTCAGAACTGAGCAAGTGGAGAGACGTTCGTTCATCTAGCACCAAGGGAACGGGTTGCAGGAGACACTTTTTCTCTGCTTTCTCATTCTGTTTCCTAGTGCCGGTTTGAAGTTCCTGCAGTTTTCACTGTCAAAACGAGTTGGAGCTTGTACCTCCCCATATATATTTATGGAATGGAGTTTGCAACTGAAAAGAAACTTTGTGTTCCCAACAATCTAGGTGAAGGACGGCTTTCACACACACTTATCTCTCAGAACTGAGCAAGTGGAGAGACGTTCGTTCATCTAGCACCAAGGGAACGGGTTGCAGGAGACACTATTTCTCTGCTTTCTCAGTCTGTTTCCTAGTGCCGGTTTGAAGTTCCTGCAGTTTTCACTGTAAAACCGATTTGGAGCTAGTACCTCCCCATATATATGTATGGAATGGAGTTTGCAACTGAAAAGGAACTTTGTGTTCCCAACAAGCTAGGTGAAGGACGGCTTTCACACACACTTATCTCTGAGAAATGAGCAAGTGCAGCGACGTTCGTTCATCTAGCACCAATGGAACGGATTGCAGGAGACACATTTTCTCTGCTTTCTCAATCTGTTTCCTAGTGCCGGTTTGAAGTTCCTGCAATTTTCACTGAAAAACCGAGTTGGAGCTTGTACCTCCCCATATATATGTATGGAATGGAGTTTGCAACTGAAAAGAAACTTTGTGTTCCCAACAGGCAAGGAGAAGGACGGCTTTCACACACACTTATCTCTCAGAACTGAGGAAGTGGAGAGACGTTCGTTCATCTAGCACCAAGGGAACGGGTTGCAGGAGACACTTTTTCTCTGCTTTCTCAGTCTGTTTCCTAGTGCCGGTTTGAAGTTCCTGCAGTTTCCACTGTTAAACCGAGTTGGAGCTTGTACCTCCCCATATATATGTATGGAATGGAGTTTGCAACTGAAAAGAAACTTTGTGTTCCCAACAAGCTAGTTGAAGGACGGCTTTCACACACACTTATCTCTCAGAACTGAGCAAGTGGAGAGACGTTCGTTCATCTAGCACCAAGGGAACGGGTTGCAGGAGACACTTTTTCTCGTCTTTCACAGTCTGTTTCCTAGTGCCGGTTTGAACTTCCTGCAGTTTTCACTGTAAAACGGATTTGGAGCCAGTACCTCCCCATATATATGTATGGAATGGAGTTTGCAACTGAAAAGAAACTTTGTGTTCCCAACAAGTTAGTTGAAGGACGGCTTTCACGCACACTTATCTCTCAGAACTGAGCAAGTGGAGAGACGTTCGTTCATCTAGCACCAAGGGAACGGGTTGCAGGAGACAATTTTTCTCTCCTTCCTCAGTCTGTTTCCTAATGCCTGTTTAAAATTCCTGCAGTTTTCACTGTCAAACCGAGTTGGAGTTATTACCTCCCCATATATATGTATGGAATGGAGTTTGCAACTGAAAAGAAACTTTTTGTTCCCAACAAGATAGGTGAAGGACGGCTTTCACACACACTTATCTCTCAGAACTGAGCAAGTGGAGAGACATTCGTTCATCTAGCACCATGGGAACGGGTTTCAGGGAAAATTTTTCTCTGCTTTCTCATTCTGTTTCTTATTGCCGGTTTGAAGTTCCTGCATTTTTCACTGTCAAACCGAGTTGGAGCTTATACCTCCCCATATATATGTATGGAATGGAGTTTGCAACTGAAAAGAAACTTTGTGTTCCCAACAAGCTAGGTGAAGGACGGCTTTCACACACACTTATCTCTCAGAACTGAGCAATTGGAGAGACGTTCGTTCATCTAGCACCAAGGGAACGGGTTGCAGGAGACACTTATTCTCTGCTTTCTCAGTCTTTTTCCTAGTGCCGGTTTGAAGTTCCTCCAGTTTTCACTGTCAAACCGATTTGGAGCTAGTTCCGCCCCATATATATGTATGGAATGGAGTTTGCAACTGAAAAGAAATTTGTGTTCCCAACAAGCTAGTTGAAGGACGGCTTTGACACACACTTATCTCTCAAAACTGAGCAAGTGGGGAGACGTTCGTTCATCTAGCACCAAGGGAACGGGTTGCAGGAGACAGTTTTTCTCTGCTTTCTCAGTCTTTTTCCTAGTGCCGGTTTGAAGTTCCTGCAGTTTTCACTGTAAAACCGATTTGGAGCTAGTACCTCCCCATATATATGTATGGAATGGAGTTTGCAACTGAAAAGAAACTTTGTGTTCCCAACAAGCTAGGTGAAGTACGGCTTTCGCACACACTTTTCTCTCAGAACTGAGCAAGTGGAGAGACGTTCGTTCATCTAGCACCAAGGGAACAGGTTGCAGGAGACACTTTTTCTCTGCTCTCTCAGTCTGTTTCCTAGTGCCGGTTTGAAGTTCCTGCAGTTTTCACTGTCAAACCGAGTTGGAGCTAGTACCTCCCCAAATATATGTATGGAATGGAGTTTGCAACTGAAAAGAAACTTTGTGTTCCCAAAAAGCTAGGTGAAGAACGGCTTTCACACACACTTATCTCTCAGAACTGAGCAAGTGGAGAGACGTTCGTTCATCTAGCACCAAAGGAACGGGTTGCAGGAGACACTTTTTCTCTGATTTCTCAGTCTTTTTCCTAGTGCCGGTTTGAAGTTCCTTCAGTTTTCACTGTAAAACCGAGTTGGAGGTAGTACCTCCCCATATATATGTATGGAATGGAGTTTGCAACTGAAAAGAAACTTTGTGTTCCGAACAAGCTAGGTGAAGGACGGCTTTCACACACACTTATCTCTCAGAACTGAGCAATTGGAGAGACGTTCGTTCATCTAGCACCAAGGGAACGGGTTGCAGGAGACACTTATTCTCTGCTTTCTCAGTCTTTTTCCTAGTGCCTGTTTGAAGTTCCTCCAGTTTTCACTGTCAAACCGATTTGGAGCTAGTACCTCCCCATATATATGTATGGAATGGAGTTTGCAACTGAAAAGAAATTTGTGTTCCCAACAAGCTAGTTGAAGGACGGCTTTGACACACACTTATCTCTCAGAACTGAGCAAGTGGAGAGACGTTCGTTCATCTAGCACCAAGGGAAGGGGTTGCAGGAGACACTTTTTCTCTGCTTTCTCAGTGTTTATCCTAGTGCCGGTTTGAAGTTCCTGCAGTTTTCACTGTAAAACCGAGTTGGAGCTAGTACCTCCCCATATATATGTATGGAATGGAGTTTGCAACTGAAAAGAAACTTTGTGTTCCCAACAAGCTAGGTGAGGTACGGCTTTCGCACACACTTATCTCTCAGAACTGAGCAAGTGGAGAGACGTTCGTTCATCTAGCACCAAGGGAACGGGTTGCAGGAGACACTTTTTCTCTGCTCTCTCAGTCTGTTTCCTAGTGCCGGTTTGAAGTTCCTGCAATTTTCACTGTCAAACCGAGTTGGAGCTAGTACCTCCCCAAATATATGTATGGAATGGAGTTTGCAACTGAAAAGAAACTTTGTGTTCCCAAAAAGCTAGGTGAAGAACGGCTTTCACACACACATATCTCTCAGAACTGAGCAAGTGGAGAGACGTTCGTTCATCTAGCACCAAGGGAACGGGTTGCAGGAGACACTTTTTCTCTGCTTTCTCAGTCTTTTTCCTAGTGCCGGGTTGAAGTTCCTCCAGTTTTCACGGTAAAACAGATTTGGAGCTAGTACCTCCCCATATATATGTATGGAATGGAGTTTGCAACTGAAAAGAAACTTTGTGTTCCCAACAAGCTAGGTGAAGGACGGCTTTCACACACACTTATCTCTTAGAACTGAGCAAGTGGAGAGACGTTCGTTCATCTAGCACCAAGGGAGCGGGTTGCAGGAGACACTTTTTCTCTGTTTTCTCAGTCTGTTTCCTAGTGCCGGTTTGAAGTTCCTGCAGTTTTCACTGTAAAACCGATTTGGAGCTAGTACCTCCCCATATATATGTATGGAATGGAGTTTGCAACTGAAAAGAAACTTTGTGTTCCCAACAAGCTAGTTGAAGAACGGCTTTCACACACACTTATCTCTCAGAACTGAGCAAGTGGAGAGACGTTCGTTCATTTAGCACCAAGGGAACGGGTTGCAGGAGACACTTTTTCTCTGCTTTCTCAGTCTTTTTCCTAGTGCCGGTTTGAATTTCCTGCAGTTTTCACAGGAAAACCGAGTTGGAGCTAGTACCTCCCCATATATATGTATGGAATGGAGTTTGCAACTGAAAAGAAACTTTTTGTTCCCAACAAGCTAGGTGAAGGACGGCTTTCACACACACTTATCTCTCAGAACTGAGCAAGTGGAGAGACGTTCGTTCATCTAGCACCAAGGGAACGGGTTGCAGGAGACACTTTTTCTCTGCTTTCTCAGTCTGTTTCCTAGTGCCGGTTTGAAGTTCCTGCAGTTTTCACTGTCAAACCGAGTTGGAGCTAGTACCTCCCAAAATATATGTATGGAATGGAGTTTGCAACTGAAAAGAAACTTTGTGTTCCCAACAAGCTATGTGAAGAACGGCTTTCACACAGACTTATCTCTCAGAACTGAGCAAGTGGAGAGACGTTCGTTCATCTAGCACCAAGGGAACGGGTTGCAGGAGACACTTTTTCTCTGCTTTCTCATTCTGTTTCCTAGTGCCGGTTTGAAGTTCCTGCAGTTTTCACTGTCAAAACGAGTTGGAGCTAGTACCTCCCCATATATATTTATGGAATGGAGTTTGCAACTGAAAAGAAACTTTGTGTTCCCAACAATCAAGGTGAAGGACGGCTTTCACACAGACTTATCTCTCAGAACTGAGCAAGTGGAGAGACGTTCGTTCATCTAGCACCAAGGGAACGGGTTGCAGGAGACACTATTTCTCTGTTTTCTCAGTCTGTTTCCTAGTGCCGGTTTGAAGTTCCTGCAGTTTTCACTGTCAAACCGAGTTGGAGCTAGTACCTCCCCATATATATGTATGGAATGGAGTTTGCAACTGAAAAGAAACTTTGTGTTCCCAACAAGCTAGGTGAAGGACGGCTTTCACACACACTTATCTCTGAGAACTTAGCAATTGCAGCGACGTTCGTTCATCTAGCACCAATGGAACGGATTGCAGGAGACACATTTTCTCTGCTTTCTCATTCTGTTTCCTAGTGCCGGTTTGAAGTTCCTGCAATTTCCACTGTAAAACCGAGTTGGAGCTTGTACCTCCCCATATATATGTATGGAATGGAATTTGCAACTGAAAAGAAACTTTTTGTTCCCAACAAGATAGGTGAAGGACGGCTTTCACACACACTTATCTCTCAGAACTGAGCAAGTGGAGAGACATTCGTTCATCTAGCACCATGGGAACGGGTTTCAGGAAAAACTTTTTCTCTGCTTTCTCAGTCTGTTTCTTAGTGCTGGTTTGAAGTTCCTGCAGTTTTCACTGTCAAACCGATATGGAGCTAGTACCATCCCATATATATGTATGGAATGGAGTTTGCAACTGAAAAGAATCTTTGTGTTCCCAACAAGCTAGGTGAAGGACGGCTTTCACACACACTTAACTCTTAGAACTGAGCAAGTGGAGAGACGTTCGTTCATCTAGCACCAAGGGAACAGGTTGCAGGAGAAACTTTTTCTCTGCATTCTCAGTCTGTTTCCTAGTGCCGGTTTGAAGTTCCTGCAGTTTTCACTGTCAAACCGATTTGGAGCTAGTACCATCCCATATATATGTATGGAATGGAGTTTGCAACTGAAAAGAAACTTTGTGTTCCCAACAAGCTAGGTGAAGGACGGCTTTCACACACACTTATCTCTCAGAACTGAGCAAGTGGAGAGACGTTCGTTCATCTAGCACCAAGGGAGCGGGTTGCAGGAGACACTATTTCTCTGTTTTCTCAGTCTGTTTCCTAGTGCCGGTTTGAAGTTACTGCAGTTTTCACTGTAAAACCGATTTGGAGCTAGTACCTCCCCATATATATGTATGGAATGGAGTTTGCAACTGAAAAGAAACTTTGTGTTCCCAACAAGCTAGTTGAAGGACGGCTTTCACACACACTTATCTCTCAGAACTGAGCAAGTGGAGAGACGTTCGTTCATCTAGCACCAAGGGAACGGGTTGCAGGAGACACTTTTTCTCTGCTTTCTCAGTCTGTTTCCTAGTGCCGGTTTGAAGTTCCTGCAGTATTCACTGTCAAACAGAGTTGGAGCTAGTACCTCCCAAAATATATGTATGGAATGGAGTTAGCAACTGAAAAGAAACTTTGTGTTCCCAACAAGCTATGTGAAGGACGGCTTTCACACACACTTATCTCTCAGAACTGAGCAAGTGGAGAGACGTTCGTTCATCTAGCACCAAGGGAGCGGGTTGCAGGAGACACTATTTCTCTGTTTTCTCAGTCTGTTTCCTAGTGCCGGTTTGAAGTTACTGCAGTTTTCACTGAAAAACCGATTTGGAGCTAGTACCTCCCCATATATATGTATGGAATGGAGTTTGCAACTGAAAAGAAACTTTGTGTTCCCAACAAGCTAGTTGAAGGACGGCTTTCACACACACTTATCTCTCAGAACTGAGCAAGTGGAGAGACGTTCGTTCATCTAGCACCAAGGGAACGGGTTGCAGGAGACACTTTTTCTCTGCTTTCTCAGTCTGTTTCCTAGTGCCGGTTTGAAGTTCCTGCAGTTTTCACTGTCAAACCGAGTTGGAGCTAGTACCTCCCAAAATATATGTATGGAATGGAGTTTGCAACTGAAAAGAAACTTTGTGTTCCCAACAAGCTATGTGAAGGACGGCTTTCACACACACTTATCTCTCAGAACTGAGCAAGTGGAGAGACGTTCGTTCATCTAGCACCAAGGGAGCGGGTTGCAGGAGACACTATTTCTCTGTTTTCTCAGTCTGTTTCCTAGTGCCGGTTTGAAGTTACTGCAGTTTTCACTGTAAAACCGATTTGGAGCTAGTACCTCCCCATATATATGTATGGAATGGAGTTTGCAACTGAAAAGAAACTTTGTGTTCCCAACAAGCTAGTTGAAGGACGGCTTTCACACACACTTATCTCTCAGAACTGAGCAAGTGGAGAGACGTTCGTTCATCTAGCACCAAGGGAACGGGTTGCAGGAGACACTTTTTCTCTGCTTTCTCAGTCTGTTTCCTAGTGCCGGTTTGAAGTTCCTGCAGTTTTCACTGTCAAACCGAGTTGGAGCTAGTACCTCCCAAAATATATGTATGGAATGGAGTTTGCAACTGAAAAGAAACTTTGTGTTCCCAACAAGCTATGTGAAGGACGGCTTTCACACACACTTATCTCTCAGAACTGAGCAAGTGGAGAGACGTTCGTTCATCTAGCACCAAGGGAACGGGTTGCAGGAGACACTTTTTCTCTGCTTTCTCATTCTGTTTCCTAGTGCCGGTTTGAAGTTCCTGCAGTTTTCACTGTCAAAACGAGTTGGAGCTTGTACCTCCCCATATATATTTATGGAATGGAGTTTGCAACTGAAAAGAAACTTTGTGTTCCCAACAATCTAGTTGAAGGACGGCTTTCACACACACTTATCTCTCAGAACTGAGCAAGTGGAGAGACGTTCGTTCATCTAGCACCAAGGGAACGGGTTGCAGGAGACACTATTTCTCTGTTTTCTCAGTCTGTTTCCTAGTGCCGGTTTGAAGTTCCTGCAGTTTTCACTGTAAAACCGATTTGGAGCTAGTACCTCCCCATATATATGTATGGAATGGAGTTTGCAACTGAAAAGAAACTTTGTGTTCCCAACAAGCTAGGTGAAGGACGGCTTTCACACACACTTTTCTCTGAGAACTTAGCAATTGCAGCGACGTTCGTTCATCTAGCACCAATGGAACGAATTGCAGGAGACACATTTTCTCTGCTTTCTCATTCTGTTTCCTAGTGCCGGTTTGAAGTTCCTGCAATTTTCACTGTAAAACCGAGTTGGAGCTTGTACCTCCCCATATATATGTATGGAATGGAATTTGCAACTGAAAAGAAACTTTTTGTTCCCAACAAGATAGGTGAAGGACGGCTTTCACACACACTTATCTCTCAGAACTGAGCAAGTGGAGAGACATTCGTTCATCTAGCACCATGGGAACGGGTTTCAGGAAAAACTTTTTCTCTGCTTTCTCAGTCTGTTTCTTAGTGCTGGTTTGAAGTTCCTGCAGTTTTCACTGTCAAACCGATTTGGAGCTAGTACCATCCCATATATATGTATGGAATGGAGTTTGCAACTGAAAAGAAACTTTGTGTTCCCAACAAGCTAGGTGAAGGACGGCTTTCACACACACTTAACTCTTAGAACTGAGCAAGTGGAGAGACGTTCGTTCATCTAGCACCAAGGGAACAGGTTGCAGGAGAAACTTTTTCTCTGCATTCTCAGTCTGTTTCCTAGTGCCGGTTTGAAGTTCCTGCAGTTTTCACTGTCAAACCGAGTTGGAGCTTGTACCTCCCCATATATATGTATGGAATGGAGTTTGCAACTGAAAAGAAACTTTGTGTTCCCAACAGGCTAGGTGAAGGACGGCTTTCACACACACATATCTCTCAGAACTGAGGAAGTGGAGAGACGTTCGTTCATCTAGCACCAAGGGAACGGGTTGCAGGAGACACTTTTTCTCTGCTCTCTCAGTCTGTTTCCTAGTGCCGGTTTGAAGTTCCTGCAGTTTTCACTGTCAAACCGAGTTGGAGCTTATACCTCCCCATATATATGTATGGAATGGAGTTTGCAACTGAAAAGAAACTTTGTGTTCCCAACAAGCTAGGTGAAGGACGGCTTTCACACACACTTATCTCTCAGAACTGAGCAAGTGGAGAGACGTTCGTTCATCTAGCACCATGGGAACGGGTTGCAGGAGACACTTTTTCTCTGCTTTCTCAGTCTTTTTCCTAGTACCGGTTTGAAGTTCCTTCAGTTTTCACTGTAAAACCGAGTTGGAGGTAGTACCTCCCCATATATATGTATGGAATGGAGTTTGCAACTGAAAAGAAACTTTGTGTTCCCAACAAGCTAGGTGAAGGACGGCTTTCACACACACTTATCTCTCAGAACTGAGAAATTGGAGAGACGTTCGTTCATCTAGCACCAAGGGAACGGGTTGCAGGAGACACTTATTCTCTGCTTTCTCAGTCTTTTTCCTAGTGCCGGGTTGAAGTTCCTCCAGTTTTCACTGTCAAACCGATTTGGAGCTAGTACCTCCCCATATATATGTATGGAATGGAGTTTGCAACTGAAAAGAAACTTTGTGTTCCCAACAAGCTAGTTGAAGGACGGCTTTGACACACACTTATCTCTCAGAACTGAGCAAGTGGGGAGACGTTCGTTCATCTAGCACCAAGGGAACGGGTTGCAGGAGACACTTTTTCTCTGCTTTCTCAGTCTTTTTCCTAGTGCCGGTTTGAAGTTCCTGCAGTTTTCACTGTAAAACCGAGTTGGAGCTAGTACCTCCCCATATATATGTATGGAATGGAGTTTGCAACTGAAAAGAAACTTTGTGTTCCCAACAAGCTAGGTGAAGGACGGCTTTCACACACACTTATCTCTCAGAACTGAGCAATTGGAGAGACGTTCGTTCATCTAGCACCAAGGGAACGGGTTGCAGGAGACACTTATTCTCTGCTTTCTCAGTCTTTTTCCTAGTGCCGGTTTGAAGTTCCTCCAGGTTTCACTGTAAAACCGAGTTGGAGCTAGTACCTCCCCATATATATGTATGGAATGGAGTTTGCAACTGAAAAGAAACTTTGTGTTCCCAACAAGCTAGTTGAAGGACGGCTTTCACACACACTTATCTCTCAGAACTGAGCAAGTGGAGAGACGTTCGTTCATCTAGCACCAAGGGAGCGGGTTGCAGGAGACACTATTTCTCTGTTTTCTCAGTCTGTTTCCTAGTGCCGGTCGGAAGTTCCTGCAGTTTTGTCTGTCAAACCGAGTTGGAGCTAGTACCTCCCCATATCTATGTATGGAATGGAGTTTGCAACTGAAAAGAAACTTTGTGTTCCCAACAAGCTATGTGAAGAACGGCTTTCACACACACTTATCTCTCAGAACTGAGCAAGTGGAGAGACGTTCGTTCATCTAGCACCAAGGGAACGGGTTGCAGGAGACACTTTTTCTCTGCTTTCTCATTCTGTTTCCTAGTGCCGGTTTGAAGTTCCTGCAGTTTTCACTGTCAAAACGAATTGGAGCTTGTACCTCCCCATATATATTTATGGAATGGAGTTTGCAACTGAAAGGAAACTTTGTGTTCCCAACAATCTAGGTGAAGGACGGCTTTCACACACACTTATCTCTCAGAACTGAGCAAGTGGAGAGACGTTCGTTCATCTAGCACCAAGGGAACGGGTTGCAGGAGACACTATTTCTCTGTTTTCTCAGTCTGTTTCCTAGTGCCGGTTTGAAGTTCCTGCAGTTTTCACTGTAAAACCGATTTGGAGCTAGTACCTCCCCATATATATGCATGGAATGGAGTTTGCAACTGAAAAGAAACTTTGTGTTCCCAACAAGCTAGGTGAAGGACGGCTTTCACACACACTTATCTCTGAGAAATGAGCAAGTGCAGCGACGTTCGTTCATCTAGCACCAATGGAACGGATTGCAGGAGACACATTTTCTCTGCTTTCTCAATCTGTTTCCTAGTGCCGGTTTGAAGTTCCTGCAATTTTCACTGTAAAACCGAGTTGGAGCTTGTACCTCCCCATATATATGTATGGAATGGAGTTTGCAACTGAAAAGAAACTTTGTGTTCCCAACAGGCAAGGTGAAGGACGGCTTTCACACACACATATCTCTCAGAACTGAGGAAGTGGAGAGACGTTCGTTCATCTAGCACCAAGGGAACGGGTTGCAGGAGACACTTTTTCTCTGCTTTCTCAGTCTGTTTCCTAGTGCCGGTTTGAAGTTCCTGCAGTTTCCACTGTCAAACCGAGTTGGAGCTTGTACCTCCCCATATATATGTATGGAATGGAGTTTGCAACTGAAATGAAACTTTGTGTTCCCAACAAGCTAGGTGAAGGACGGCTTTCACACACAATTATCTCTCAGAACTGAGCAAGTGGAGAGACTTCCGTTCATCTAGCACCAAGGGAACGGGTTGCAGGAGACTCTTTTTCTCTGCTTTCTCAGTCTGTTTCCTAGTGCCGGTTTGAAGTTCCTGCACTTTTCACTGTAAAACCGATTTGGAGCTAGTACCTCACCAGATATATGTATGGAATGAAGTTTGCTACTGAAAAGAAACTTTGTGTTCCCAACAAGCTAGGTGAAGGACGGCTTTCACACACACTTATCTCTCAGAACTGAGCAAGTGGAGAGACGTTCGTTCATCTAGCACCAAGGGAACAGGTTGCAGGAGACAATTTTTCTCTGCTTCCTCAGTCTGTTTCCTAGTGCCTGTTTGAAATTCCTGCAGTTTTCACTGTCAAACCGTGTTGGAGTTATTACCTCCCCATATATATGTATGGAATGGAGTTTGCAACTGAAAAGAAACTTTTTGTTCCCAACAAGATAGGTGAAGGACGGCTTTCACACACACTTATCTCTCAGAAATGAGCAAGTGGAGAGACATTCGTTCATCTAGCACCATGGGAACGGGTTTCAGGAAAAACTTTTTCTCTGCTTTCTCATTCTGTTTCTTATTGCTGGTTTGAAGTTCCTGCATTTTTCACTGTCAAAACGAGTTGGAGTTAGTACCTCCCCAAATATATGTATGGAATGGAGTTTGCAACTGAAAAGAAACTTTGTGTTCCCAACAAACTAGGTGAAGAACGGCTTTCACACACACTTATCTCTCAGAACTGAGCAAGTGGAGAGACGTTCGTTCATCTAGCACCAAGTGAACGGGTTGCAGGAGACAATTTTTCTCTGATTTCTCAGTCTTTTTCCTAGTGCCGGTTTGAAGTTCCTTCAGTTTTCACTGTAAAACCGAGTTGGAGGTAGTACCTCCCCATATATATGTATGGAATGGAGTTTGCAACTGAAAAGAAACTTTGTGTTCCCAACAAGCTAGGTGAAGGACGGCTTTCACACACACTTATCTCTCAGAACTGAGCAAGTGGAGAGACGTTCGTTCATCTAGCACCAAGGGAACGGGTTGCAGGAGACACTTATTCTCTGCTTTCTCAGTCTTTTTCCTAGTGCCGGTTTGAAGTTCCTCCAGTTTTCACTGTCAAACCGATTTGGAGCTAGTACCTCCCCATATATATGTATGGAATGGAGTTTGCAACTGAAAAGAAACTTTGTGTTCCCAACAGGCAAGGTGAAGGACGGCTTTCACACACACTTATCTCTCAGAACTGAGGAAGTGGAGAGACGTTCGTTCATCTAGCACCAAGGGAACGGGTTGCAGGAGACACTTTTTCTCTGCTTTCTCAGTCTGTTTCCTAGTGCCGGTTTGAAGTTCCTGCAGTTTCCACTGTCAAACCGAGTTGGAGCTTGTACCTCCCCATATATATGTATGGAATGGAGTTTGCAACTGAAATGAAACTTTGTGTTCCCAACAAGCTAGGTGAAGGACGGCTTTCACACACAATTATCTCTCAGAACTGAGCAAGTGGAGAGACTTCCGTTCATCTAGCACCAAGGGAACGGGTTGCAGGAGACTCTTTTTCTCTGCTTTCGCAGTCTGTTTCCTAGTGCCGGTTTGAAGTTCCTGCACTTTTCACTGTAAAACCGATTTGGAGCTAGTACCTCACCAGATATATGTATGGAATGAAGTTTGCTACTGAAAAGAAACTTTGTGTTCCCAACAAGCTAGGTGAAGGACGGCTTTCACACACACTTATCTCTCAGAACTGAGCAAGTGGAGAGACGTTCGTTCATCTAGCACCAAGGGAACAGGTTGCAGGAGACAATTTTTCTCTGCTTCCTCAGTCTGTTTCCTAGTGCCTGTTTGAAATTCCTGCAGTTTTCACTGTCAAACCGAGTTGGAGTTATTACCTCCCCATATATATGTATGGAATGGAGTTTGCAACTGAAAAGAAACTTTTTGTTCCCAACAAGATAGGTGAAGGACGGCTTTCACACACACTTATCTCTCAGAACTGAGCAAGTGGAGAGACATTCGTTCATCTAGCACCATGGGAACGGGTTTCAGGAAAAACTTTTTCTCTGCTTTCTCATTCTGTTTCTTATTGCCGGTTTGAAGTTCCTGCATTTTTCACTGTCAAAACGAGTTGGAGCTAGTACCTCCCCAAATATATGTATGGAATGGAGTTTGCAACTGAAAAGAAACTTTGTGTTCCCAAAAAGCTAGGTGAAGAACGGCTTTCACACACACTTATCTCTCAGAACTGAGCAAGTGGAGAGACGTTCGTTCATCTAGCACCAAGTGAACGGGTTGCAGGAGACACTTTTTCTCTGATTTCTCAGTCTTTTTCCTAGTGCCGGTTTGAAGTTCCTTCAGTTTTCACTGTAAAACCGAGTTGGAGGTAGTACCTCCCCATATATATGTATGGAATGGAGTTTGCAACTGAAAAGAAACTTTGTGTTCCCAACAAGCTAGGTGAAGGACGGCTTTCACACACACTTATCTCTCAGAACTGAGCAAGTGGAGAGACGTTCGTTCATCTAGCACCAAGGGAACGGGTTGCAGGAGACACTTTTTCTCTGCTTTCTCAGTCTTTTTCCTAGTGCCGGTTTGAAGTTCCTGCAGTTTTCACTGTAAAACCGAGTTGGAGGTAGTACCTCCCCATATATATGTATGGAATGGAGTTTGCAACTGAAAAGAAACTTTGTGTTCCCAACAAGCTAGTTGAAGGACGGCTTTCACACACACTTATCTCTCAGAACTGAGCAAGTGGAGAGACGTTCGTTCATCTAGCACCAAGGGAGCGGGTTGCAGGAGACACTATTTCTCTGTTTTCTCAGTCTGTTTCCTAGTGCCGTTTTGAAGTTCCTGCAGTTTTCACTGTCAAACCGATTTGGAGCTAGTACCTCCCCATATATATGTATGGAATGGAGTTTGCAACTGAAAAGAAATTTGTGTTCCCAACAAGCTAGTTGAAGGACGGCTTTGACACACACTTATCTCTCAGAACTGAGCAAGTGGAGAGACGTTCGTTCATCTAGCACCAAGGGAACGGGTTGCAGGAGACACTTTTTCTCTGCTTTCTCAGTCTTTTTCCTAGTGCCGGTTTGAAGTTCCTGCAGTTTTCACTGTAAAACCGAGTTGGAGGTAGTACCTCCCCATATATATGTATGGAATGGAGTTTGCAACTGAAAAGAAACTTTGTGTTCCCAACAAGCTAGTTGAAGGACGGCTTTCACACACACTTATCTCTCAGAACTGAGCAAGTGGAGAGACGTTCGTTCATCTAGCACCAAGGGAGCGGGTTGCAGGAGACACTATTTCTCTGTTTTCTCAGTCTGTTTCCTAGTGCCGTTTTGAAGTTCCTGCAGTTTTCACTGTAAAACCGATTTGGAGCTAGTACATCCCCATATATATGTATGGAATGGAGTTTGCAACTGAAAAGAAACTTTGTGTTCCCAACAAGCTAGTTGAAGTACGGCTTTCACACACACTTATCTCTCAGAAATGAGCAAGTGGAGAGATGTTCGTTCATCTAGCACCAAGGGAACGGGTTGCAGGAGACACTTTTTCTCTGCTTTCTCAGTCTGTTTCCTAGTGCCGGGTTGAAGTTCCTGCAGTTTTCACTGTCAAACCGAGTTGGAGCTAGTACCTCCCCAAATATATGTATGGAATGGAGTTTGCAACTGAAAAGAAACTTTGTGTTCCCAACAAGCTAGGTGAAGAACGGCTTTCACACACACTTATCTCTCAGAACTGAGCAAGTGGAGAGACTTTCGTTCATCTAGCACCAAGGGAACGGGTTGCAGGAGACACTTTTTCTCTGCTTTCTCAGTCTGTTTCCTAGTGCCGGTCGGAAGTTCCTGCAGTTTTGACTGTCAAACCGAGTTGGAGCTAGTACCTCCCCATATCTATGTATGGAATGGAGTTTGCAACTGAAAAGAAACTTTGTGTTCCCAACAAGCTAGGTGAAGGACGGCTTTCACACACACTTATCTCTCAGAACTGAGCAAGTGGAGAGACGTTCGTTCATCTAGCACCAAGGGAACGGGTTGCAGGAGACACTTTTTCTCTGCTTTCTCAGTCTGTTTCCTAGTGCCGGTTTGAAGTTCCTGCAGTTTTCAGTGTCAAACCGAGTTGGAGCTAGTACCTCCCCATATATATGCATGGAATGGAGTTTGCAACTGAAAAGAAACTTTGTGTTCCCAACAAGCTAGGTGAAGGACGGCTTTCACACACACTTATCTCTGAGAAATGAGCAAGTGCAGCGACGTTCGTTCATCTAGCACCAATGGAACGGATTGCAGGAGACACATTTTCTCTGCTTTCTCAATCTGTTTCCTAGTGCCGGTTTGAAGTTCCTGCAATTTTCACTGTAAAACCGAGTTGGAGCTTGTACCTCCCCATATATATGTATGGAATGGAGTTTGCAACTGAAAAGAAACTTTGTGTTCCCAACAGGCAAGGTGAAGGACGGCTTTCACACACACTTATCTCTCAGAACTGAGGAAGTGGAGAGACGTTCGTTCATCTAGCACCAAGGGAACGGGTTGCAGGAGACACTTTTTCTCTGCTTTCTCAGTCTGTTTCCTAGTGCCGGTTTGAAGTTCCTGCAGTTTCCACTGTCAAACCGAGTTGGAGCTTGTACCTCCCCATATATATGTATGGAATGGAGTTTGCAACTGAAATGAAACTTTGTGTTCCCAACAAGCTAGGTGAAGGACGGCTTTCACACACAATTATCTCTCAGAACTGAGCAAGTGGAGAGACTTCCGTTCATCTAGCACCAAGGGAACGGGTTGCAGGAGACTCTTTTTCTCTGCTTTCGCAGTCTGTTTCCTAGTGCCGGTTTGAAGTTCCTGCACTTTTCACTGTAAAACCGATTTGGAGCTAGTACCTCACCAGATATATGTATGGAATGAAGTTTGCTACTGAAAAGAAACTTTGTGTTCCCAACAAGCTAGGTGAAGGACGGCTTTCACACACACTTATCTCTCAGAACTGAGCAAGTGGAGAGACGTTCGTTCATCTAGCACCAAGGGAACAGGTTGCAGGAGACAATTTTTCTCTGCTTCCTCAGTCTGTTTCCTAGTGCCTGTTTGAAATTCCTGCAGTTTTCACTGTCAAACCGAGTTGGAGTTATTACCTCCCCATATATATGTATGGAATGGAGTTTGCAACTGAAAAGAAACTTTTTGTTCCCAACAAGATAGGTGAAGGACGGCTTTCACACACAATTATCTCTCAGAACTGAGCAAGTGGAGAGACATTCGTTCATCTAGCACCATGGGAACGGGTTTCAGGAAAAACTTTTTCTCTGCTTTCTCATTCTGTTTCTTATTGCCGGTTTGAAGTTCCTGCATTTTTCACTGTCAAAACGAGTTGGAGCTAGTACCTCCCCAAATATATGTATGGAATGGAGTTTGCAACTGAAAAGAAACTTTGTGTTCCCAAAAAGCTAGGTGAAGAACGGCTTTCACACACACTTATCTCTCAGAACTGAGCAAGTGGAGAGACGTTCGTTCATCTAGCACCAAGTGAACGGGTTGCAGGAGACACTTTTTCTCTGATTTCTCAGTCTTTTTCCTAGTGCCGGTTTGAAGTTCCTTCAGTTTTCACTGTAAAACCGAGTTGGAGGTAGTACCTCCCCATATATATGTATGGAATGGAGTTTGCAACTGAAAAGAAACTTTGTGTTCCCAACAAGCTAGGTGAAGGACGGCTTTCACACACACTTATCTCTCAGAACTGAGCAAGTGGAGAGACGTTCGTTCATCTAGCACCAAGGGAACGGGTTGCAGGAGACACTTTTTCTCTGCTTTCTCAGTCTTTTTCCTAGTGCCGGTTTGAAGTTCCTGCAGTTTTCACTGTAAAACCGAGTTGGAGGTAGTACCTCCCCATATATATGTATGGAATGGAGTTTGCAACTGAAAAGAAACTTTGTGTTCCCAACAAGCTAGTTGAAGGACGGCTTTCACACACACTTATCTCTCAGAACTGAGCAAGTGGAGAGACGTTCGTTCATCTAGCACCAAGGGAGCGGGTTGCAGGAGACACTATTTCTCTGTTTTCTCAGTCTGTTTCCTAGTGCCGTTTTGAAGTTCCTGCAGTTTTCACTGTAAAACCGATTTGGAGCTAGTACCTCCCCATATATATGTATGGAATGGAGTTTGCAACTGAAAAGAAACTTTGTGTTCCCAACAAGCTAGTTGAAGTACGGCTTTCACACACACTTATCTCTCAGAAATGAGCAAGTGGAGAGATGTTCGTTCATCTAGCACCAAGGGAACGGGTTGCAGGAGACACTTTTTCTCTGCATTCTCAGTCTGTTTCCTAGTGCCGGGTTGAAGTTCCTGCAGTTTTCACTGTCAAACCGAGTTGGAGCTAGTACCTCCCCAAATATATGTATGGAATTGAGTTTGCAACTGAAAAGAAACTTTGTGTTCCCAACAAGCTAGGTGAAGAACGGCTTTCACACACACTTATCTCTCAGAACTGAGCAAGTGGAGAGACTTTCGTTCATCTAGCACCAAGGGAACGGGTTGCAGGAGACACTTTTTCTCTGTTTTCTCAGTCTGTTTCCTAGTGCCGGTCGGAAGTTCCTGCAGTTTTGACTGTCAAACCGAGTTGGAGCTAGTACCTCCCCATATCTATGTATGGAATGGAGTTTGCAACTGAAAAGAAACTTTGTGTTCCCAACAAGCTAGGTGAAGGACGGCTTTCACACACACTTATCTCTCAGAACTGAGCAAGTGGAGAGACGTTCGTTCATCTAGCACCAAGGGAACGGGTTGCAGGAGACACTTTTTCTCTGCTTTCTCAGTCTGTTTCCTAGTGCCGGTTTGAAGTTCCTGCAGTTTTCACTGTCAAACTGAGTTGGAGCTAGTAACTCCCAAAATATATGTATGGAATGGAGTTTGCAACTGAAAAGAAACTTTGTGTTCCCAACAAGCTATGTGAAGAACGGCTTTCACACACACTTATCTCTCAGAACTGAGCAAGTGGAGAGACGTTCGTTCATCTAGCACCAAGGGAACGGGTTGCAGGAGACACTTTTTCTCTGCTTTCTCATTCTGTTTCCTAGTGCCGGTTTGAAGTTCCTGCAGTTTTCACTGTCAAAACGAGTTGGAGCTTGTACCTCCCCATATATATTTATGGAATGGAGTTTGCAACTGAAAAGAAACTTTGTGTTCCCAACAATCTAGGTGAAGGACGGCTTTCACACACACTTATCTCTCAGAACTGAGCAAGTGGAGAGACGTTCGTTCATCTAGCACCAAGGGAACGGGTTGCAGGAGACACTATTTCTCTGCTTTCTCAGTCTGTTTCCTAGTGCCGGTTTGAAGTTCCTGCAGTTTTCACTGTAAAACCGATTTGGAGCTAGTACCTCCCCATATATATGTATGGAATGGAGTTTGCAACTGAAAAGGAACTTTGTGTTCCCAACAAGCTAGGTGAAGGACGGCTTTCACACACACTTATCTCTGAGAAATGAGCAAGTGCAGCGACGTTCGTTCATCTAGCACCAATGGAACGGATTGCAGGAGACACATTTTCTCTGCTTTCTCAATCTGTTTCCTAGTGCCGGTTTGAAGTTCCTGCAATTTTCACTGTAAAACCGAGTTGGAGCTTGTACCTCCCCATATATATGTATGGAATGGAGTTTGCAACTGAAAAGAAACTTTGTGTTCCCAACAGGCAAGGAGAAGGACGGCTTTCACACACACTTATCTCTCAGAACTGAGGAAGTGGAGAGACGTTCGTTCATCTAGCACCAAGGGAACGGGTTGCAGGAGACACTTTTTCTCTGCTTTCTCAGTCTGTTTCCTAGTGCCGGTTTGAAGTTCCTGCAGTTTCCACTGTTAAACCGAGTTGGAGCTTGTACCTCCCCATATATATGTATGGAATGGAGTTTGCAACTGAAAAGAAACTTTGTGTTCCCAACAAGCTAGTTGAAGGACGGCTTTCACACACACTTATCTCTCAGAACTGAGCAAGTGGAGAGACGTTCGTTCATCTAGCACCAAGGGAACGGGTTGCAGGGGACACTTTTTCTCGTCTTTCACAGTCTGTTTCCTAGTGCCGGTTTGAACTTCCTGCAGTTTTCACTGTAAAACGGATTTGGAGCCAGTACCTCCCCATATATATGTATGGAATGGAGTTTGCAACTGAAAAGAAACTTTGTGTTCCCAACAAGTTAGTTGAAGGACGGCTTTCACGCACACTTATCTCTCAGAACTGAGCAAGTGGAGAGACGTTCGTTCATCTAGCACCAAGGGAACGGGTTGCAGGAGACAATTTTTCTCTGCTTCCTCAGTCTGTTTCCTAATGCCTGTTTAAAATTCCTGCAGTTTTCACTGTCAAACCGAGTTGGAGTTATTACCTCCCCATATATATGTATGGAATGGAGTTTGCAACTGAAAAGAAACTTTTTGTTCCCAACAAGATAGGTGAAGGACGGCTTTCACACACACTTATCTCTCAGAACTGAGCAAGTGGAGAGACATTCGTTCATCTAGCACCATGGGAACGGGTTTCAGGAAAAATTTTTCTCTGCTTTCTCATTCTGTTTCTTATTGCCGGTTTGAAGTTCCTGCATTTTTCACTGTCAAACCGAGTTGGAGCTTATACCTCCCCATATATATGTATGGAATGGAGTTTGCAACTGAAAAGAAACTTTGTGTTCCCAACAAGCTAGGTGAAGGACGGCTTTCACACACACTTATCTCTCAGAACTGAGCAATTGGAGAGACGTTCGTTCATCTAGCACCAAGGGAACGGGTTGCAGGAGACACTTATTCTCTGCTTTCTCAGTCTTTTTCCTAGTGCCGGTTTGAAGTTCCTCCAGTTTTCACTGTCAAACCGATTTGGAGCTAGTTCCGCCCCATATATATGTATGGAATGGAGTTTGCAACTGAAAAGAAATTTGTGTTCCCAACAAGCTAGTTGAAGGACGGCTTTGACACACACTTATCTCTCAGAACTGAGCAAGTGGGGAGACGTTCGTTCATCTAGCACCAAGGGAACGGGTTGCAGGAGACAGTTTTTCTCTGCTTTCTCAGTCTTTTTCCTAGTGCCGGTTTGAAGTTCCTGCAGTTTTCACTGTAAAACCGATTTGGAGCTAGTACCTCCCCATATATATGTATGGAATGGAGTTTGCAACTGAAAAGAAACTTTGTGTTCCCAACAAGCTAGGTGAAGTACGGCTTTCGCACACACTTTTCTCTCAGAACTGAGCAAGTGGAGAGACGTTCGTTCATCTAGCACCAAGGGAACAGGTTGCAGGAGACACTTTTTCTCTGCTCTCTCAGTCTGTTTCCTAGTGCCGGTTTGAAGTTCCTGCAGTTTTCACTGTCAAACCGAGTTGGAGCTAGTACCTCCCCAAATATATGTATGGAATGGAGTTTGCAACTGAAAAGAAACTTTGTGTTCCCAAAAAGCTAGGTGAAGAACGGCTTTCACACACACTTATCTCTCAGAACTGAGCAAGTGGAGAGACGTTCGTTCATCTAGCACCAAAGGAACGGGTTGCAGGAGACACTTTTTCTCTGATTTCTCAGTCTTTTTCCTAGTGCCGGTTTGAAGTTCCTTCAGTTTTCACTGTAAAACCGAGTTGGAGGTAGTACCTCCCCATATATATGTATGGAATGGAGTTTGCAACTGAAAAGAAACTTTGTGTTCCGAACAAGCTAGGTGAAGGACGGCTTTCACACACACTTATCTCTCAGAACTGAGCAATTGGAGAGACGTTCGTTCATCTAGCACCAAGGGAACGGGTTGCAGGAGACACTTATTCTCTGCTTTCTCAGTCTTTTTCCTAGTGCCTGTTTGAAGTTCCTCCAGTTTTCACTGTCAAACCGATTTGGAGCTAGTACCTCCCCATATATATGTATGGAATGGAGTTTGCAACTGAAAAGAAATTTGTGTTCCCAACAAGCTAGTTGAAGGACGGCTTTGACACACACTTATCTCTCAGAACTGAGCAAGTGGAGAGACGTTCGTTCATCTAGCACCAAGGGAAGGGGTTGCAGGAGACACTTTTTCTCTGCTTTCTCAGTGTTTATCCTAGTGCCGGTTTGAAGTTCCTGCAGTTTTCACTGTAAAACCGAGTTGGAGCTAGTACCTCCCCATATATATGTATGGAATGGAGTTTGCAACTGAAAAGAAACTTTGTGTTCCCAACAAGCTAGGTGAGGTACGGCTTTCGCACACACTTATCTCTCAGAACTGAGCAAGTGGAGAGACGTTCGTTCATCTAGCACCAAGGGAACGGGTTGCAGGAGACACTTTTTCTCTGCTCTCTCAGTCTGTTTCCTAGTGCCGGTTTGAAGTTCCTGCAATTTTCACTGTCAAACCGAGTTGGAGCTAGTACCTCCCCAAATATATGTATGGAATGGAGTTTGCAACTGAAAAGAAACTTTGTGTTCCCAAAAAGCTAGGTGAAGAACGGCTTTCACACACACATATCTCTCAGAACTGAGCAAGTGGAGAGACGTTCGTTCATCTAGCACCAAGGGAACGGGTTGCAGGAGACACTTTTTCTCTGCTTTCTCAGTCTTTTTCCTAGTGCCGGGTTGAAGTTCCTCCAGTTTTCACGGTAAAACAGATTTGGAGCTAGTACCTCCCCATATATATGTATGGAATGGAGTTTGCAACTGAAAAGAAACTTTGTGTTCCCAACAAGCTAGGTGAAGGACGGCTTTCACACACACTTATCTCTTAGAACTGAGCAAGTGGAGAGACGTTCGTTCATCTAGCACCAAGGGAGCGGGTTGCAGGAGACACTTTTTCTCTGTTTTCTCAGTCTGTTTCCTAGTGCCGGTTTGAAGTTCCTGCAGTTTTCACTGTAAAACCGATTTGGAGCTAGTACCTCCCCATATATATGTATGGAATGGAGTTTGCAACTGAAAAGAAACTTTGTGTTCCCAACAAGCTAGTTGAAGAACGGCTTTCACACACACTTATCTCTCAGAACTGAGCAAGTGGAGAGACGTTCGTTCATTTAGCACCAAGGGAACGGGTTGCAGGAGACACTTTTTCTCTGCTTTCTCAGTCTTTTTCCTAGTGCCGGTTTGAATTTCCTGCAGTTTTCACAGTAAAACCGAGTTGGAGCTAGTACCTCCCCATATATATGTATGGAATGGAGTTTGCAACTGAAAAGAAACTTTTTGTTCCCAACAAGCTAGGTGAAGGACGGCTTTCACACACACTTATCTCTCAGAACTGAGCAAGTGGAGAGACGTTCGTTCATCTAGCACCAAGGGAACGGGTTGCAGGAGACACTTTTTCTCTGCTTTCTCAGTCTGTTTCCTAGTGCCGGTTTGAAGTTCCTGCAGTTTTCACTGTCAAACCGAGTTGGAGCTAGTACCTCCCAAAATATATGTATGGAATGGAGTTTGCAACTGAAAAGAAACTTTGTGTTCCCAACAAGCTATGTGAAGAACGGCTTTCACACAGACTTATCTCTCAGAACTGAGCAAGTGGAGAGACGTTCGTTCATCTAACACCAAGGGAACGGGTTGCAGGAGACACTTTTTCTCTGCTTTCTCATTCTGTTTCCTAGTGCCGGTTTGAAGTTCCTGCAGTTTTCACTGTCAAAACGAGTTGGAGCTAGTACCTCCCCATATATATTTATGGAATGGAGTTTGCAACTGAAAAGAAACTTTGTGTTCCCAACAATCAAGGTGAAGGACGGCTTTCACACACACTTATCTCTCAGAACTGAGCAAGTGGAGAGACGTTCGTTCATCTAGCACCAAGGGAACGGGTTGCAGGAGACACTATTTCTCTGTTTTCTCAGTCTGTTTCCTAGTGCCGGTTTGAAGTTCCTGCAGTTTTCACTGTCAAACCGAGTTGGAGCTAGTACCTCCCCATATATATGTATGGAATGGAGTTTGCAACTGAAAAGAAACTTTGTGTTCCCAACAAGCTAGGTGAAGGACGGCTTTCACACACACTTATCTCTGAGAACTTAGCAATTGCAGCGACGTTCGTTCATCTAGCACCAATGGAACGGATTGCAGGAGACACATTTTCTCTGCTTTCTCATTCTGTTTCCTAGTGCCGGTTTGAAGTTCCTGCAATTTCCACTGTAAAACCGAGTTGGAGCTTGTACCTCCCCATATATATGTATGGAATGGAATTTGCAACTGAAAAGAAACTTTTTGTTCCCAACAAGATAGGTGAAGGACGGCTTTCACACACACTTATCTCTCAGAACTGAGCAAGTGGAGAGACATTCGTTCATCTAGCACCATGGGAACGGGTTTCAGGAAAAACTTTTTCTCTGCTTTCTCAGTCTGTTTCTTAGTGCTGGTTTGAAGTTCCTGCAGTTTTCACTGTCAAACCGATATGGAGCTAGTACCATCCCATATATATGTATGGAATGGAGTTTGCAACTGAAAAGAATCTTTGTGTTCCCAACAAGCTAGGTGAAGGACGGCTTTCACACACACTTAACTCTTAGAACTGAGCAAGTGGAGAGACGTTCGTTCATCTAGCACCAAGGGAACAGGTTGCAGGAGAAACTTTTTCTCTGCATTCTCAGTCTGTTTCCTAGTGCCGGTTTGAAGTTCCTGCAGTTTTCACTGTCAAACCGATTTGGAGCTAGTACCATCCCATATATATGTATGGAATGGAGTTTGCAACTGAAAAGAAACTTTGTGTTCCCAACAAGCTAGGTGAAGGACGGCTTTCACACACACTTATCTCTCAGAACTGAGCAAGTGGAGAGACGTTCGTTCATCTAGCACCAAGGGAGCGGGTTGCAGGAGACACTATTTCTCTGTTTTCTCAGTCTGTTTCCTAGTGCCGGTTTGAAGTTACTGCAGTTTTCACTGTAAAACCGATTTGGAGCTAGTACCTCCCCATATATATGTATGGAATGGAGTTTGCAACTGAAAAGAAACTTTGTGTTCCCAACAAGCTAGTTGAAGGACGGCTTTCACACACACTTATCTCTCAGAACTGAGCAAGTGGAGAGACGTTCGTTCATCTAGCACCAAGGGAACGGGTTGCAGGAGACACTTTTTCTCTGCTTTCTCAGTCTGTTTCCTAGTGCCGGTTTGAAGTTCCTGCAGTATTCACTGTCAAACCGAGTTGGAGCTAGTACCTCCCAAAATATATGTATGGAATGGAGTTTGCAACTGAAAAGAAACTTTGTGTTCCCAACAAGCTATGTGAAGGACGGCTTTCACACACACTTCTCTCTCAGAACTGAGCAAGTGGAGAGACGTTCGTTCATCTAGCACCAAGGGAGCGGGTTGCAGGAGACACTATTTCTCTGTTTTCTCAGTCTGTTTCCTAGTGCCGGTTTGAAGTTACTGCAGTTTTCACTGAAAAACCGATTTGGAGCTAGTACCTCCCCATATATATGTATGGAATGGAGTTTGCAACTGAAAAGAAACTTTGTGTTCCCAACAAGCTAGTTGAAGGACGGCTTTCACACACACTTATCTCTCAGAACTGAGCAAGTGGAGAGACGTTCGTTCATCTAGCACCAAGGGAACGGGTTGCAGGAGACACTTTTTCTCTGCTTTCTCAGTCTGTTTCCTAGTGCCGGTTTGAAGTTCCTGCAGTTTTCACTGTCAAACCGAGTTGGAGCTAGTACCTCCCAAAATATATGTATGGAATGGAGTTTGCAACTGAAAAGAAACTTTGTGTTCCCAACAAGCTAGGTGAAGGACGGCTTTCACACACACTTATCTCTCAGAACTGAGCAAGTGGAGAGACGTTCGTTCATCTAGCACCAAGGGAGCGGGTTGCAGGAGACACTATTTCTCTGTTTTCTCAGTCTGTTTCCTAGTGCCGGTTTGAAGTTACTGCAGTTTTCACTGTAAAACCGATTTGGAGCTAGTACCTCCCCATATATATGTATGGAATGGAGTTTGCAACTGAAAAGAAACTTTGTGTTCCCAACAAGCTAGTTGAAGGACGGCTTTCACACACACTTATCTCTCAGAACTGAGCAAGTTTAGAGACGTTCGTTCATCTAGCACCAAGGGAACGGGTTGCAGGAGACACTTTTTCTCTGCTTTCTCAGTCTGTTTCCTAGTGCCGGTTTGAAGTTCCTGCAGTTTTCACTGTCAAACCGAGTTGGAGCTAGTACCTCCCAAAATATATGTATGGAATGGAGTTTGCAACTGAAAAGAAACTTTGTGTTCCCAACAAGCTATGTGAAGGACGGCTTTCACACACACTTATCTCTCAGAACTGAGCAAGTGGAGAGACGTTCGTTCATCTAGCACCAAGGGAACGGGTTGCAGGAGACACTTTTTCTCTGCTTTCTCATTCTGTTTCCTAGTGCCGGTTTGAAGTTCCTGCAGTTTTCACTGTCAAAACGAGTTGGAGCTTGTACCTCCCCATATATATTTATGGAATGGAGTTTGCAACTGAAAAGAAACTTTGTGTTCCCAACAATCTAGTTGAAGGACGGCTTTCACACACACTTATCTCTCAGAACTGAGCAAGTGGAGAGACGTTCGTTCATCTAGCACCAAGGGAACGGGTTGCAGGAGACACTATTTCTCTGTTTTCTCAGTCTGTTTCCTAGTGCCGGTTTGAAGTTCCTGCAGTTTTCACTGTAAAACCGATTTGGAGCTAGTACCTCCCCATATATATGTATGGAATGGAGTTTGCAACTGAAAAGAAACTTTGTGTTCCCAACAAGCTAGGTGAAGGACGGCTTTCACACACACTTATCTCTGAGAACTTAGCAATTGCAGCGACGTTCGTTCATCTAGCACCAATGGAACGAATTGCAGGAGACACATTTTCTCTGCTTTCTCATTCTGTTTCCTAGTGCCGGTTTGAAGTTCCTGCAATTTTCACTGTAAAACCGAGTTGGAGCTTGTACCTCCCCATATATATGTATGGAATGGAATTTGCAACTGAAAAGAAACTTTTTGTTCCCAACAAGATAGGTGAAGGACGGCTTTCACACACACTTATCTCTCAGAACTGAGCAAGTGGAGAGACATTCGTTCATCTAGCACCATGGGAACGGGTTTCAGGAAAAACTTTTTCTCTGCTTTCTCAGTCTGTTTCTTAGTGCTGGTTTGAAGTTCCTGCAGTTTTCACTGTCAAACCGATTTGGAGCTAGTACCATCCCATATATATGTATGGAATGGAGTTTGCAACTGAAAAGAAACTTTGTGTTCCCAACAAGCTAGGTGAAGGACGGCTTTCACACACACTTAACTCTTAGAACTGAGCAAGTGGAGAGACGTTCGTTCATCTAGCACCAAGGGAACAGGTTGCAGGAGAAACTTTTTCTCTGCATTCTCAGTCTGTTTCCTAGTGCCGGTTTGAAGTTCCTGCAGTTTTCACTGTAAAACCGAGTTGGAGCTTGTACCTCCCCATATATATGTATGGAATGGAGTTTGCAACTGAAAAGAAACTTTTTGTTCCCAAAAAGATAGGTGAAGGACGGCTTTCACACACACTTATCTCTCAGAACTGAGCAAGTGGAGAGACGTTCGTTCATCTAGCACCAAGGGAGCGGGTTGCAGGAGACACTATTTCTCTGTTTTCTCAGTCTGTTTCCTAGTGCCGGTTTGAAGTTACTGCAGTTTTCACTGTAAAACCGATTTGGAGCTAGTACCTCCCCATATATATGTATGGAATGGAGTTTGCAACTGAAAAGAAACTTTGTGTTCCCAACAAGCTAGTTGAAGGACGGCTTTCACACACACTTATCTCTCAGAACTGAGCAAGTGGAGAGACGTTCGTTCATCTAGCACCAAGGGAACGGGTTGCAGGAGACACTTTTTCTCTGCTTTCTCAGTCTTTTTCCTAGTGCCGGTTTGAATTTCCTGCAGTTTTCACTGTAAAACCGAGTTGGAGCTAGTACCTCCCCATATATATGTATGGAATGGAGTTTGCAACTGAAAAGAAACTTTTTGTTCCCAACAAGCTAGGTGAAGGACGGCTTTCACACACACTTATCTCTCAGTACTGAGCAAGTGGAGAGACGTTCGTTCATCTAGCAACAAGGGAACGGGTTGCAGGAGACACTTTTTCTCTGCTTTCTCAGTCTGTTTCCTAGTGCCGGTTTGAAGTTCCTGCAGTTTTCACTGTCAAACCGATTTGGAGCTAGTACCTTCCCATATATATGTATGGAATGGGGTTTGCAACTGAAAAGAAACTTTGTGTTCCCAACAAGCTAGGTGAAGGACGGCTTTCACACACACTTAACTCTTAGAACTGAGCAAGTGGAGAGACGTTCGTTCATCTAGCACCAAGGGAACAGGTTGCAGGAGAAACTTTTTCTCTGCATTCTCAGTCTGTTTCCTAGTGCCGGTTTGAAGTTCCTGCAGTTTTCACTGTAAAACCGAGTTGGAGCTTTTACCTCCCCATATATATGTATGGAATGGAGTTTGCAACTGAAAAGAAACTTTTTGTTCCCAACAAGATAGGTGAAGGACGGCTTTCACACACACTTATCTCTCAGAACTGAGCAAGTGGAGAGACATTCGTTCATCTAGCACCATGGGAACTGGTTTCAGGAAAAACTTTTTCTCTGCTTTCTCAGTCTGTTTCCTAGTGCCGGTTTGAAGTTCCTGCAGTTTTCACTGTCAAACCGATTTGGAGCTAGTACCTTCCCATATATATGTATGGAATGGGGTTTGCAACTGAAAAGAAACTTTGTGTTCCCAACAAGCTAGGTGAAGGACGGCTTTCACACACACTTAACTCTTAGAACTGAGCAAGTGGAGAGACGTTCGTTCATCTAGCACCAAGGGAACAGGTTGCAGGAGAAACTTTTTCTCTGCATTCTCAGTCTGTTTCCTAGTGCCGGTTTGAAGTTCCTGCAGTTTTCACTGTAAAACCGAGTTGGAGCTTGTACCTCCCCATATATATGTATGGAATGGAGTTTGCAACTGAAAAGAAACTTTTTGTTCCCAACAAGATAGGTGAAGGACGGCTTTCACACACACTTATCTCTCAGAACTGAGCAAGTGGAGAGACATTCGTTCATCTAGCACCATGGGAACTGGTTTCAGGAAAAACTTTTTCTCTGCTTTCTCAGTCTGTTTCCTAGTGCCGGTTTGAAGTTCCTGCAGTTTTCACTGTCAAACCGATTTGGAGCTAGTACCTTCCCATATATATGTATGGAATGGGGTTTGCAACTGAAAAGAAACTTTGTGTTCCCAACAAGCTAGGTGAAGGACGGCTTTCACACACACTTAACTCTTAGAACTGAGCAAGTGGAGACACGTTCGTTCATCTAGCACCAAGGGAACAGGTTGCAGGAGAAACTTTTTCTCTGCATTCTCAGTCTGTTTCCTAGTGCCGGTTTGAAGTTCCTGCAGTTTTCACTGTAAAACCGAGTTGGAGCTTGTACCTCCCCATATATATGTATGGAATGGAGTTTGCAACTGAAAAGAAACTTTTTGTTCCCAACAAGATAGGTGAAGGACGGCTTTCACACACACTTATCTCTCAGAACTGAGCAAGTGGAGAGACATTCGTTCATCTAGCACCATGGGAACTGGTTTCAGGAAAAACTTTTTCTCTGCTTTCTCAGTCTGTTTCTTAGTGCCGGTTTGAAGTTCCTGCAGTTTTCACTGTCAAACCGATTTGGAGCTAGTACCATCCCATATATATGTATGGAATGGAGTTTGCAACTGAAAAGAAACTTTGTGTTCCCAACAAGCTAGGTGAAGGACGGCTTTCACACACACTTATCTCTCAGAACTGAGCAAGTGGAGAGACGTTCGTTCATCTAGCACCAAGGGAGCGGGTTGCAGGAGACACTATTTCTCTGTATTCTCAGTCTGTTTCCTAGTGCCGGTTTGAAGTTACTGCAGTTTTCACTGTAAAACCGATTTGGAGCTAGTACCTCCCCATATATATGTATGGAATGGAGTTTGCAACTGAAAAGAAACTTTGTGTTCCCAACAAGCTAGTTGAAGGACGGCTTTCACACACACTTATCTCTCAGAACTGAGCAAGTGGAGAGACGTTCGTTCATCTAGCACCAAGGGAACGGGTTGCAGGAGACACTTTTTCTCTGCTTTCTCATTCTGTTTCCTAGTGCCGGTTTGAAGTTCCTGCAATTTTCACTGTAAAACCGAGTTGGAGCTTGTACCTCCCCATATATATGTATGGAATGGAATTTGCAACTGAAAAGAAACTTTTTATTCCCAACAAGATAGGTGAAGGACGGCTTTCACACACACTTATCTCTCAGAACTGAGCAAGTGGAGAGACATTCGTTCATCTAGCACCATGGGAACGGGTTTCAGGAAAAAGTTTTTCTCTGCTTTCTCAGTCTGTTTCTTAGTGCTGGTTTGAAGTTCCTGCAGTTTTCACTGTCAAACCGATTTGGAGCTAGTACCATCCCATATATATGTATGGAATGGAGTTTGCAACTGAAAAGAAACTTTGTGTTCCCAACAAGCTAGGTGAAGGACGGCTTTCACACACACTTAACTCTTAGAACTGAGCAAGTGGAGAGACGTTCGTTCATCTAGCACCAAGGGAACAGGTTGCAGGAGAAACTTTTTCTCTGCATTCTCAGTCTGTTTCCTAGTGCCGGTTTGAAGTTCCTGCAGTTTTCACTGAAAAACCGAGTTGGAGCTTGTACCTCCCCATATATATGTATGGAATGGAGTTTGCAACTGAAAAGAAACTTTTGTTCCCAACAAGATAGGTGAAGGACGGCTTTCACACACACTTATCTCTCAGAACTGAGCAAGTGGAGAGACGTTCGTTCATCTAGCACCAAGGGAACGGGTTTCAGGAGACACTTTTTCTCTGCTTTCTCATTCTGTTTCCTAGTGCCGGTATGAAGTTCCTGCCGTTTTCACTGTCAAAACGAGTTCGAGCTTGTACCTCCCCATATATATTTATGGAATGGAGTTTGCAACTGAAAAGAAACTTTGTGTTCCCAACAATCTAGGTGAAGGACGGCTTTCACACACACTTATCTCTCAGAACTGAGCAAGTGGAGAGACGTTCGTTCATCTAGCACCAAGGGAACGGGTTGCAGGAGACACTTTTTCTCTGCTTTCTCAGTCTGTTTCCTTGTGCCGGTTTGAAGTTCCTGCAGTTTTCACTGTCAAACCGAGTTGGAGCTAGTACCTCCCAAAATATATGTATGGAATGGAGTTTGCAACTGAAAAGAAACTTTGTGTTCCCAACAAGCTATATGAAGAACGGCTTTCACACACACTTATCTCTCAGAACTGAGCAAGTGGAGAGACGTTCGTTCATCTAGCACCAAGGGAACGGGTTGCAGGAGACACTTTTTCTCTGCTTTCTCATTCTGTTTCCTAGTGCCGGTTTGAAGTTCCTGCAGTTTTCACTGTCAAAACGAGTTGGAGCTTGTACCTCCCCATATATATTTATGGAATGGAGTTTGCAACTGAAAAGAAACTTTGTGTTCCCAACAATCTAGGTGAAGGACGGCTTTCACACACACTTATCTCTCAGAACTGAGCAAGTGGAGAGACGTTCGTTCATCTAGCACCAAGGGAACGGGTTGCAGGAGACACTATTTCTCTGTTTTCTCAGTCTGTTTCCTAGTGCCGGTTTGAAGTTCCTGCAGTTTTCACTGTAAAACCGATTTGGAGCTAGTACCTCCCCATATATATGTATGGAATGGAGTTTGCAACTGAAAAGAAACTTTGTGTTCCCAACAGGCAAGGTGAAGGACGGCTTTCACACACACTTATCTCTCAGAACTGAGGAAGAGGAGAGACGTTCGTTCATCCAGCACCAAGGGAACGGGTTGCAGGAGACACTTTTTCTCTGCTTTCTCAGTCTGTTTCCTAGTGCCGGTTTGAAGTTCCTGCAGTTTCCACTGTTAAACCGAGTTGGAGCTTGTACCTCCCCATATATATGTATGGAATGGAGTTTGCAACTGAAAAGAAACTTTGTGTTCCCAACAAGTTAGTTGAAGGACGGCTTTCACGCACACTTATCTCTCAGAACTGAGCAAGTGGAGAGACGTTCGTTCATCTAGCACCAAGGGAACGGGTTGCAGGAGACACTTTTTCTCTGCTTTCTCAGAATTTTTCCTAGTGTCGGTTTGAAGTTCCTGCAGTTTTCACTGTAAAACCGATTTGGAGCTAGTACCTCCCCATATATATGTATGGAATGGAGTTTGCAACTGAAAAGAAACTTTGTGTTCCCAACAAGCTAGGTGAAGGACGGCTTTCACACACACTTATCTCTCAGAACTAAGCAAGTGCAGAGTCGTTCGTTCATCTAGCACCATGGGAACGGGTTTCAGGAAAAACTTTTTCTCTGCTTTCTCAGTCTGTTTCTTAGTGCCGGTTTGAAGTTCCTGCAGTTTTCACTGTCAAACCGATTTGGAGCTAGTACCTCACCAGATATATGTATGGAATGAAGTTTGCTACTGAAAAGAAACTTTGTGTTCCCAACAAGCTAGGTGAAGGACGGCTTTCACACACACTTATCTCTCAGAACTGAGCAAGTGGAGAGACGTTCGTTCATCTAGCACCAAGGGAACAGGTTGCAGGAGACAATTTTTCTCTGATTCCTCAGTCTGTTTCCTAGTGCCTGTTTGAAATTCCTGCAGTTTTCACTGTCAAACCGAGTTGGAGTTATTACCTCCCCATATATATGTATGGAATGGAGTTTGCAACTGAAAAGAAACTTTGTGTTCCCAACAAGCTAGGTGAAGGACGGCTTTCACACACACTTATCTCTCAGAACTGAGCAAGTGGAGAGACGTTCGTTCATCTAGCACCATGGGAACGGGTTGCAGGAGACACTTTTTCTCTGCTTTCTCAGTCTTTTTCCTAGTACCGGTTTGAAGTTCCTTCAGTTTTCACTGTAAAACCGAGTTGGAGGTAGTACCTCCCCATATATATGTATGGAATGGAGTTTGCAACTGAAAAGAAACTTTGTGTTCCCAACAAGCTAGTTGAAGGACGGCTTTCACACACACTTATCTCTCAGAACTGAGCAATTGGAGAGACGTTCGTTCATCTAGCACAAAGGGAACGGGTTGCAGGAGACACTTATTCTCTGCTTTCTCAGTCTTTTTCCTACTGCCGGTTTGAAGTTCCTCCAGATTTCACTGTCAAACCGATTTGGAGCTAGTACCTCCCCATATATATGTATGGAATGGAGTTTGCAACTGAAAAGAAATTTGTGTTCCCAACAAGCTAGTTGAAGGACGGCTTTGACACACACTTATCTCGCAGAACTGAGCAAGTGGGGAGACGTTCGTTCATCTAGCACCAAGGGAACGGGTTGCAGGAGACACTTTTTCTCTGCTTTCTCAGTCTTTTTCCTAGTGCCGGTTTGAAGTTCCTGCAGTTTTCACTGTAAAACCGAGTTGGAGCTAGTACCTCCCCATATATATGTATGGAATTGAGTTTGCAACTGAAAAGAAACTTTGTGTTCCCAACAAGCTATGTGAAGTACGGCTTTCGCACACACTTATCTCTCAGAACTGAGCAAGTGGAGAGACGTTCGTTCATCTAGCACCAAGGGAACGGGTTGCAGGAGACACTTTTTCTCTGCTCTCTCAGTCTGTTTCCTAGTGCCGGTTTGAAGTTCCTGCAGTTTTCACTGTCAAACCGAGTTGGAGCTAGTACCTCCCCAAATATATGTATGGAATGGAGTTTGCAACTGAAAAGAAACTTTGTGTTCCCAAAAAGCTAGGTGAAGAACGGCTTTCACACACACTTATCTCTCAGAACTGAGCAAGTGGAGAGACGTTCGTTCATCTAGCTCCAAGGGAACGGGTTGCAGGAGACACTTTTTCTCTGATTTCTCAGTCTTTTTCCTAGTGCCGGTTTGAAGTTCCTTCAGTTTTCACTGTAAAACCGAGTTGGAGGTAGTACCTCCCCATATATATGTATGGAATGGAGTTTGCAACTGAAAAGAAACTTTGTGTTCCCAACAAGCTAGGTGAAGGACGGCTTTCACACACACTTATCTCTCAGAACTGAGCAATTGGAGAGACGTTCGTTCATCTAGCACCAAGGGAACGGGTTGCAGGAGACACTTATTCTCTGCTTTCTCAGTCTTTTTCCTAGTGCCGGTTTGAAGTTCCTCCAGTTTTCACTGTCAAACCGATTTGGAGCTAGTACCTCCCCATATATATGTATGGAATGGAGTTTGCAACTGAAAAGAAATTTGTGTTCCCAGCAAGCTAGTTGAAGGACGGCTTTGACACACACTTATCTCTCAGAACTGAGCAAGTGGAGAGACGTTCGTTCATCTAGCACCAAGGGAACGGGTTGCAGGAGACACTTTTTCTCTGCTTTCTCAGTCTTTATCCTAGTGCCGGTTTGAAGTTCCTGCAGTTTTCACTGTAAAACCGAGTTGGAGCTAGTACCTCCCCATATATATGTATGGAATGGAGTTTGCAACTGAAAAGAAACTTTGTGTTCCCAACAAGCTAGGTGAAGTACGGCTTTCGCACACACTTATCTCTCAGAACTGAGCAAGTGGAGAGACGTTCGTTCATCTAGCACCAAGGGAACGGGTTGCAGGGGACACTTTTTCTCTGCTCTCTCAGTCGGTTTCCTAGTGCCGGTTTGAAGTTCCTGCAGTTTTCACTGTCAAACCGAGTTGGAGCTAGTACCTCCCCAAATATATGTATGGAATGGAGTTTGCAACTGAAAAGAAACTTTGTGTTCCCAAAAAGCTAGGTGAAGAACGGCTTTCACACACACATATCTCTCAGAACTGAGCAAGTGGAGAGACGTTCGTTCATCTAGCACCAAGGGAACGGGTTGCAGAAGACACTTTTTCTCTGCTTTCTCAGTCTTTTTCCTAGTGCCGGTTTGAAGTTCCTCCAGTTTTCACGGTAAAACCGATTTGGAGCTAGTACCTCCCCATTTATATGTATGGAATGGAGTTTGCAACTGAAAAGAAACTTTGTGTTCCCAACAAGCTAGGTGAAGTACGGCTTTCACACACACTTATCTCTCAGAACTGAGCAAGTGGAGAGACGTTCGTTCATCTAGCACCAAGGGAGCGGGTTGCAGGAGACACTATTTCTCTGTTTTCTCAGTCTGTTTCCTAGTGCCGGTTTGAAGTTCCTGCAGTTTTCACTGTAAAACCGAGTTGGAGCTAGTACCTCCCCATATATATGTATGGAATGGAGTTTGCAACTGAAAAGAAACTTTGTGTTCCCAACAAGCTGGGTGAAGGACGGCTTTCACACACACTTATCTCTGAGAACTGAGCAAGTGCAGAGAATTTCGTTCATCTAGCAACAATGGAACGGATTGCAGGAGACACATTTTCTCTGCTTTCTCAATCTGTTTCCTAGTGCCGGTTTGAAGTTCCTGCAATTTTCACTGTAAAACCGAGTTGGAGCTTGTACCTCCCCATATATATGTATGGAATGGAGTTTGCAACTGAAAAGAAACTTTTGTTCCCAACAAGATAGGTGAAGTACGGCTTTCACACACACTTATCTCTCAGAACTGAGCAAGTGGAGAGACATTCGTTCATCTAGCACCATGGGAACGGGTTTCAGGAAAAACTTTTTCTCTGCTTTCTCAGTCTGTTTCTTAGTGCCGGTTTGAAGTTCCTGCAGTTTTCACTGTCAAACCGAGTTGGAGCTAGTACCACCCCATATATATGTATGGAATGGAGTTTGCAACTGAAAAGAAACTTTGTGTTCCCAACAAGCTAGGTGAAGGACGGCTTTCACACACACTTATCTCTCAGAACTGAGCAAGTGGAGAGACGTTCGTTCATCTAGCTCCAAGGGAACGGGTTGCAGGAGACACTTTTTCTCTGATTTCTCAGTCTTTTTCCTAGTGCCGGTTTGAAGTTCCTTCAGTTTTCACTGTAAAACCGAGTTGGAGGTAGTACCTCCCCATATATATGTATGGAATGGAGTTTGCAACTGAAAAGAAACTTTGTGTTCCCAACAAGCTAGGTGAAGGACGGCTTTCACACACACTTATCTCTCAGAACTGAGCAATTGGAGAGACGTTCGTTCATCTAGCACCAAGGGAACGGGTTGCAGGAGACACTTATTCTCTGCTTTCTCAGTCTTTTTCCTAGTGCCGGTTTGAAGTTCCTGCAGTTTTCACTGTAAAACCGAGTTGGAGCTAGTACCTCCCCATATATATGTATGGAATGGAGTTTGCAACTGAAAAGAAACTTTGTGTTCCCAACAAGCTAGGTGAAGTACGGCTTTCGCACACACTTATCTCTCAGAACTGAGCAAGTGGAGAGACGTTCGTTCATCTAGCACCAAGGGAACGGGTTGCAGGGGACACTTTTTCTCTGCTCTCTCAGTCGGTTTCCTAGTGCCGGTTTGAAGTTCCTGCAGTTTTCACTGTCAAACCGAGTTGGAGCTAGTACCTCCCCAAATATATGTATGGAATGGAGTTTGCAACTGAAAAGAAACTTTGTGTTCCCAAAAAGCTAGGTGAAGAACGGCTTTCACACACACATATCTCTCAGAACTGAGCAAGTGGAGAGACGTTCGTTCATCTAGCACCAAGGGAACGGGTTGCAGAAGACACTTTTTCTCTGCTTTCTCAGTCTTTTTCCTAGTGCCGGTTTGAAGTTCCTCCAGTTTTCACGGTAAAACCGATTTGGAGCTAGTACCTCCCCATTTATATGTATGGAATGGAGTTTGCAACTGAAAAGAAACTTTGTGTTCCCAACAAGCTAGGTGAAGGACGGCTTTCACACACACTTATCTCTCAGAACTGAGCAAGTGGAGAGACGTTCGTTCATCTAGCACCAAGGGAGCGGGTTGCAGGAGACACTATTTCTCTGTTTTCTCAGTCTGTTTCCTAGTGCCGGTTTGAAGTTCCTGCAGTTTTCACTGTAAAACCGAGTTGGAGCTAGTACCTCCCCATATATATGTATGGAATGGAGTTTGCAACTGAAAAGAAACTTTGTGTTCCCAACAAGCTGGGTGAAGGACGGCTTTCACACACACTTATCTCTGAGAACTGAGCAAGTGCAGAGAATTTCGTTCATCTAGCAACAATGGAACGGATTGCAGGAGACACATTTTCTCTGCTTTCTCAATCTGTTTCCTAGTGCCGGTTTGAAGTTCCTGCAATTTTCACTGTAAAACCGAGTTGGAGCTTGTACCTCCCCATATATATGTATGGAATGGAGTTTGCAACTGAAAAGAAACTTTTGTTCCCAACAAGATAGGTGAAGTACGGCTTTCACACACACTTATCTCTCAGAACTGAGCAAGTGGAGAGACATTCGTTCATCTAGCACCATGGGAACGGGTTTCAGGAAAAACTTTTTCTCTGCTTTCTCAGTCTGTTTCTTAGTGCCGGTTTGAAGTTCCTGCAGTTTTCACTGTCAAACCGAGTTGGAGCTAGTACCACCCCATATATATGTATGGAATGGAGTTTGCAACTGAAAAGAAACTTTGTGTTCCCAACAAGCTAGGTGAAGGACGGCTTTCACACACACTTATCTCTCAGAACTGAGCAAGTGGAGAGACGTTCGTTCATCTAGCACCATGGGAACGGGTTGCAGGAGACACTTTTTCTCTGCTTTCTCAGTCTTTTTCCTAGTGCCGGTTTGAAGTTCCTTCAGTTTTCACTGTAAAACTGAGTTGGGGTAGTACCTCCCCATATATATGTATGGAATGGAGTTTGCAACTGAAAAGAAACTTTGTGTTCCCAACAAGTTAGGTGAAGTACGGCTTTCACACACACTTATCTCTCATTACTGACCAATTGGAGAGACGTTCGTTCATCTAGCACCAAGGGAACGGGTTGCAGGGGACACTTATTCTCTGCTTTCTCAGTCTTTTTCCTAGTGCCGTTTTGAAGTTCCTCCAGTTTTCACTGTCAAACCGATTTGGAGCTAGTACCTCCCCATATATAGGTATGGAATGGAGTTTGCAACTGAAAAGAAACTTTGTGTTCCCAACAAGTTAGTTGAAGGACGGCTTTCACGCACACTTATCTCTCAGAACTGAGCAAGTGGAGAGACGTTCGTTCATCTAGCACCGAAGGAACGGGTTGCAGGAGACACTTTTTCTCTGATTTCTCAGAATTTTTCCTAGTGTCGGTTTGAAGTTCCTGCAGTTTTCACTGTAAAACCGATTTGGAGCTAGTACCTCCCCATATATATGTATGGAATGGAGTTTGCAACTGAAAAGAAACTTTGTGTTCCCATCAAGCTAGGTGAAGGACGGCTTTCACACACACTTATCTCTGAGAACTAAGCAAGTGCAGAGTCGTTCGTTCATCTAGCACCATGGGAACGGGTTTCAGGAAAAAATTTTCTCTGCTTTCTCAGTCTGTTTCTTAGTGCCGGTTTGAAGTTCCTGCAGTTTTCACTGTCAAACCGAGTTGGAGCTTGTACCTCCCCATATATATGTATGGAATGGAGTTTGCAACTGAAATGAAACTTTGTGTTCCCAACAAGCTAGGTGAAGGACGGCTTTCACACACAATTATCTCTCAGAACTGAGCAAGTGGAGAGACTTCCGTTCATCTAGCACCAAGGGAACGGGTTGCAGGAGACTCTTTTTCTCTGCTTTCTCAGTCTGTTTCCTAGTGCCGGTTTGAAATTCCTGCAGTTTTCACTGTCAAACCGAGTTGGAGTTATTACCTCCCCATATATATGTATGGAATGGAGTTTGCAACTGAAAAGAAATTTGTGTTCCCAGCAAGCTAGTTGAAGGACGGCTTTGACACACACTTATCTCTCAGAACTGAGCAAGTGGAGAGACGTTCGTTCATCTAGCACCAAGGGAACGGGTTGCAGGAGACACTTTTTCTCTGCTTTCTCAGTCTTTATCCTAGTGCCGGTTTGAAGTTCCTGCAGTTTTCACTGTAAAACCGAGTTGGAGCTAGTACCTCCCCATATATATGTATGGAATGGAGTTTGCAACTGAAAAGAAACTTTGTGTTCCCAACAAGCTAGGTGAAGTACGGCTTTCGCACACACTTATCTCTCAGAACTGAGCAAGTGGAGAGACGTTCGTTCATCTAGCACCAAGGGAACGGGTTGCAGGGGACACTTTTTCTCTGCTCTCTCAGTCGGTTTCCTAGTGCCGGTTTGAAGTTCCTGCAGTTTTCACTGTCAAACCGAGTTGGAGCTAGTACCTCCCCAAATATATGTATGGAATGGAGTTTGCAACTGAAAAGAAACTTTGTGTTCCCAAAAAGCTAGGTGAAGAACGGCTTTCACACACACATATCTCTCAGAACTGAGCAAGTGGAGAGACGTTCGTTCATCTAGCACCAAGGGAACGGGTTGCAGAAGACACTTTTTCTCTGCTTTCTCAGTCTTTTTCCTAGTGCCGGTTTGAAGTTCCTCCAGTTTTCACGGTAAAACCGATTTGGAGCTAGTACCTCCCCATTTATATGTATGGAATGGAGTTTGCAACTGAAAAGAAACTTTGTGTTCCCAACAAGCTAGGTGAAGGACGGCTTTCACACACACTTATCTCTCAGAACTGAGCAAGTGGAGAGACGTTCGTTCATCTAGCACCAAGGGAGCGGGTTGCAGGAGACACTATTTCTCTGTTTTCTCAGTCTGTTTCCTAGTGCCGGTTTGAAGTTCCTGCAGTTTTCACTGTAAAACCGAGTTGGAGCTAGTACCTCCCCATATATATGTATGGAATGGAGTTTGCAACTGAAAAGAAACTTTGTGTTCCCAACAAGCTGGGTGAAGGACGGCTTTCACACACACTTATCTCTGAGAACTGAGCAAGTGCAGAGAATTTCGTTCATCTAGCAACAATGGAACGGATTGCAGGAGACACATTTTCTCTGCTTTCTCAATCTGTTTCCTAGTGCCGGTTTGAAGTTCCTGCAATTTTCACTGTAAAACCGAGTTGGAGCTTGTACCTCCCCATATATATGTATGGAATGGAGTTTGCAACTGAAAAGAAACTTTGTGTTCCCAACAAGCTAGGTGAAGGACGGCTTTCACATACACTTATCTCTCAGAACTGAGCAAGTGGAGAGACGTTCGTTCATCTAGCACCATGGGAACGGGTTGCAGGAGACACTTTTTCTCTGCTTTCTCAGTCTTTTTCCTAGTGCCGGTTTGAAGTTCCTTCAGTTTTCACTGTAAAACTGAGTTGGGGTAGTACCTCCCCATATATATGTATGGAATGGAGTTTGCAACTGAAAAGAAACTTTGTGTTCCCAACAAGTTAGGTGAAGTACGGCTTTCACACACACTTATCTCTCATTACTGACCAATTGGAGAGACGTTCGTTCATCTAGCACCAAGGGAACGGGTTGCAGGGGACACTTATTCTCTGCTTTCTCAGTCTTTTTCCTAGTGCCGTTTTGATGTTCCTCCAGTTTTCACTGTCAAACAGATTTGGAGCTAGTACCTCCCCATATATAGGTATGGAATGGAGTTTGCAACTGAAAAGAAACTTTGTGTTCCCAACAAGTTAGTTGAAGGACGGCTTTCACGCACACTTATCTCTCAGAACTGAGCAAGTGGAGAGACGTTCGTTCATCTAGCACCAAAGGAACGGGTTGCAGGAGACACTTTTTCTCTGCTTTCTCATTCTGTTTCCTAGTGCCGGTTTGAAGTTCCTGCAGTTTTCACTGTAAAACCGATTTGGAGCTAGTACCTCCCCATATATATGTATGGAATGGAGTTTGCAACTGAAAAGAAACTTTGTGTTCCCATCAAGCTAGGTGAAGGACGGCTTTCACACACACTTATCTCTGAGAACTAAGCAAGTGCAGAGTCGTTCGTTCATCTAGCACCATGGGAACGGGTTTCAGGAAAAAATTTTCTCTGCTTTCTCAGTCTGTTTCTTAGTGCCGGTTTGAAGTTCCTGCAGTTTTCACTGTCAAACCGAGTTGGAGCTTGTACCTCCCCATATATATGTATGGAATGGAGTTTGCAACTGAAATGAAACTTTGTGTTCCCAACAAGCTAGGTGAAGGACGGCTTTCACACACAATTATCTCTCAGAACTGAGCAAGTGGAGAGACTTCCGTTCATCTAGCACCAAGGGAACGGGTTGCAGGAGACTCTTTTTCTCTGCTTTCTCAGTCTGTTTCCTAGTGCCGTTTTGAAATTCCTGCAGTTTTCACTGTCAAACCGAGTTGGAGTTATTACCTCCCCATATATATGTATGGAATGGAGTTTGCAACTGAAAAGAAACTTTTTGTTCCCAACAAGATAGGTGAAGGACGGCTTTCACACACACTTATCTCTCAGAACTGAGCAAGTGGAGAGACATTCGTTCATCTAGCACCATGGGAACGGGTTTCAGGAAAAACTTTTTCTCTGCTTTCTCATTCTGTTTCTTATTGCCGGTTTGAAGTTCCTGCATTTTTCACTGTCAAACCGAGTTGGAGCTAGTACCACCCCATATAGATGTATGGAATGGAGTTTGCAACTGAAAAGAAACTTTGTGTTCCCAACAAGCTAGTTGAAGGACGGCTTTCACACACACTTAACTCTGAGAACTGAGCAAGTGGAGAGACGTTCGTTCATCTAGCACCAAGGGAACAGTTTACAGGAGACAATTTTTCTCTGCATTCTCAGTCTGTTTCCTAGTGCCAGTTTGAAGTTCCTGCAGTTTTCACTGTCAAACCGAGTTGGAGCTTGTACCTCCCCATATATATGTATGGAATGGAGTTTGCAACTGAAAAGAAACTTTGTGTTCCCAACAGGCTAGGTGAAGGACGGCTTTCACACACACTTATCTCTCAGAACTGAGGAAGTGGAGAGACGTTCGTTCATCTAGCACCAAGGGAACGGGTTGCAGGAGACACTTTTTCTCTGCTTTCTCAGTCTTTTTCCTAGTACCGGTTTGAAGTTCCTTCAGTTTTCACTGTAAAACCGAGTTGGAGGTAGTACCTCCCCATATATATGTATGGAATGGAGTTTGCAACTGAAAAGAAACTTTGTGTTCCCAACAAGCTAGTTGAAGGACGGCTTTCACACACACTTATCTCTCAGAACTGAGCAATTGGAGAGACGTTCGTTCATCTAGCACCAAGGGAACGGGTTGCAGGAGACACTTATTCTCTGCTTTCTCAGTCTTTTTCCTAGTGCCGGTTTGAAGTTCCTCCAGTTTTCACTGTCAAACCGATTTGGAGCTAGTACCTCCCCATATATATGTATGGAATGGAGTTTGCAACTGAAAAGAAATTTGTGTTCCCAACAAGCTAGTTGAAGGACGGCTTTGACACACACTTATCTCGCAGAACTGAGCAAGTGGGGAGACGTTCGTTCATCTAGCACCAAGGGAACGGGTTGCAGGAGACACTTTTTCTCTGCTTTCTCAGTCTTTTTCCTAGTGCCGGTTTGAAGTTCCTGCAGTTTTCACTGTAAAACCGAGTTGGAGCTAGTACCTCCCCATATATATGTATGGAATTGAGTTTGCAACTGAAAAGAAACTTTGTGTTCTCAACAAGCTAGGTGAAGTACGGCTTTCGCACACACTTATCTCTCAGAACTGAGCAAGTGGAGAGACGTTCGTTCATCTAGCACCATGGGAACGGGTTGCAGGAGACACTTTTTCTCTGCTTTCTCAGTCTTTTTCCTAGTGCCGGTTTGAAGTTCCTTCAGTTTTCACTGTAAAACCGAGTTGGGGTAGTACCTCCCCATATATATTTATGGAATGGAGTTTGCAACTGAAAAGAAACTTTGGGTTCCCAACAAGCTAGGTGAAGTACGGCTTTCACACACACTTATCTCTCATTACTGACCAATTGGAGAGACGTTCGTTCATCTAGCACCAAGGGAACGGGTTGCAGGGGACACTTATTCTCTGCTTTCTCAGTCTTTTTCCTAGTGCCGTTTTGAAGTTCCTCCAGTTTTCACTGTCAAACCGATTTGGAGCTAGTACCTCCCCATATATAGGTATGGAATGGAGTTTGCAACTGAAAAGAAACTTTGTGTTCCCAACAAGTTAGTTGAAGGACGGCTTTCACGCACACTTATCTCTCAGAACTGAGCAACTGGAGAGACGTTCGTTCATCTAGCACCAAGGGAACGGGTTGCAGGAGACACTTTTTCTCTGCTTTCTCAGACTTTTTCCTAGTGTCGGTTTGAAGTTCCTGCAGTTTTCACTGTAAAACCGATTTGGAGCTAGTACCTCCCCATATATATGTATGGAATGGAGTTTGCAACTGAAAAGAAACTTTGTGTTCCCAACAAGCTAGGTGAAGGACGGCTTTCACACACACTTATCTCTGAGAACTAAGCAAGTGCAGAGTCGTTCGTTCATCTAGCACCATGGGAACGGGTTTCAGGAAAAACTTTTTCTCTGCTTTCTCAGTCTGTTTCTTAGTGCCGGTTTGAAGTTCCTGCAGTTTTCACTGTCAAACCGAGTTGGAGCTTGTACCTCCCCATATATATGTATGGAATGGAGTTTGCAACTGAAATGAAACTTTGTGTTCCCAACAAGCTAGGTGAAGGACGGCTTTCACACACAATTATCTCTCAGAACTGAGCAAGTGGAGAGACTTCCGTTCATCTAGCACCAAGGGAACGGGTTGCAGGAGACTCTTTTTCTCTGCTTTCTCAGTCTGTTTCCTAGTGCCGGTTTGAAGTTCCTGCAGTTTTCACTGTAAAACCGATTTGGAGCTAGTACCTCACCAGATATATGTATGGAATGAAGTTTGCTACTGAAAAGAAACTTTGTGTTCCCAACAAGCTAGGTGAAGGACGGCTTTCACACACACTTATCTCTCAGAACTGAGCAAGTGGAGAGACGTTCGTTCATCTAGCACCAAGGGAACAGGTTGCAGGAGACAATTTTTCTCTGTTTCCTCAGTCTGTTTCCTAGTGCCTGTTTGAAATTCCTGCAGTTTTCACTGTCAAACCGAGTTGGAGTTATTACCTCCCCATATATATGTATGGAATGGAGTTTGCAACTGAAAAGAAACTTTTTGTTCCCAACAAGATAGGTGAAGGACGGCTTTCACACACACTTATCTCTCAGAACTGAGCAAGTGGAGAGACATTCGTTCATCTAGCACCATGGGAACGGGTTTCAGGAAAAACTTTTTCTCTGCTTTCTCATTCTGTTTCTTTTTGCCGGTTTGAAGTTCCTGCATTTTTCACTATCAAACCGAGTTGGAGCTAGTACCACCCCATATAGATGTATGGAATGGAGTTTGCAACTGAAAAGAAACTTTGTGTTCCCAACAAGCTAGTTGAAGAACGGCTTTCACACACACTTAACTCTGAGAACTGAGCAAGTGGAGAGACGTTCGTTCATCTAGCACCAAGGGAACAGGTTACAGGAGACAATTTTTCTCTGCATTCTCAGTCTGTTTCCTAGTGCCGGTTTGAAGTTCCTCCAGTTTTCACTGTCAAACCGATTTGGAGCTAGTACCTCCCCATATATATGTATGGAATGGAGTTTGCAACTGAAAAGAAATTTGTGTTCCCAACAAGCTAGTTGAAGGACGGCTTTGACACACACTTATCTCGCAGAACTGAGCAAGTGGGGAGACGTTCTTTCATCTAGCACCAAGGGAACGGGTTGCAGGAGACACTTTTTCTCTGCTTTCTCAGTCTTTTTCCTAGTGCCGGTTTGAAGTTCCTGCAGTTTTCACTGTAAAACCGAGTTGGAGCTAGTACCTCCCCATATATATGTATGGAATTGAGTTTGCAACTGAAAAGAAACTTTGTGTTCCCAACAAGCTAGATGAAGTACGGCTTTCGCACACACTTATCTCTCAGAACTGAGCAAGTTGAGAGACGTTCGTTCATTTAGCACCAAGGGAACGGGTTGCAGGAGACACTTTTTCTCTGCTCTCTCAGTCTGTTTCCTAGTGCCGGTTTGAAGTTCCTGCAGTTTTCACTGTCAAACCGAGTTGGAGCTAGTACCTCCCCAAATATATGTATGGAATGGAGTTTGCAACTGAAAAGAAACTTTGTGTTCCCAAAAAGCTAGGTGAAGAACGGCTTTCACACACACTTATCTCTCAGAACTGAGCAAGTGGAGAGACCTTCGTTCATCTAGCACCAAGGGAACGGGTTGCAGGAGACACTTTTTCTCTGATTTCTCAGTCTTTTTCCTAGTGCCGGTTTGAAGTTCCTGCAGTTTTCACTGTAAAACCGAGTTGGAGCTAGTACCTCCCCATATATATGTATGGAATGGAGTTTGCAACTGAAAAGAAACTTTTTGTTCCCAACAAGATAGGTGAAGTACGGCTTTCACTCACACTTATCTCTCAGAACTGAGCAAGTGGAGAGACATTCGTTCATCTAGCACCATGGGAACGGGTTTCAGGAAAAACTTTTTCTCTGCTTTCTCAGTCTGTTTCTTAGTGCCGGTTTGAAGTTCCTGCAGTTTTCACTGTAAAACCGAGTTGGAGCTAGTACCTCCCCATATATATGTATGGAATTGAGTTTGCAACTGAAAAGAAACTTTGTGTTCCCAACAAGCTAGGTGAAGTACGGCTTTCGCACACACTTATCTCTCAGAACTGAGCAAGTGGAGAGACGTTCGTTCATTTAGCACCAAGGGAACGGGTTGCAGGAGACACTTTTTCTCTGCTCTCTCAGTCTGTTTCCTAGTGCCGGTTTGAAGTTCCTGCAGTTTTCACTGTCAAACCGAGTTGGAGCTAGTACCTCCCCAAATATATGTATGGAATGGAGTTTGCAACTGAGAAGAAACTTTGTGTTCCCAAAAAGCTAGGTGAAGAACGGCTTTCACACACACTTATCTCTCAGAACTGAGCAAGTGGAGAGACCTTCGTTCATCTAGCACCAAGGGAACGGGTTGCAGGAGACACTTTTTCTCTGATTTCTCAGTCTTTTTCCTAGTGCCGGTTTGAAGTTCCTTCAGTTTTCACTGTAAAACCGAGTTGGAGGTAGTACCTCCCCATATATATGTATGGAATGGAGTTTGCAACTGAAAAGAAACTTTGTGTTCCCAACAAGCTAGGTGAAGGACGGCTTTCACACACACTTATCTCTCAGAACTGAGCAATTGGAGAGACGTTCGTTCATCTAGCACCAAGGGAACGGGTTGCAGGAGACACTTATTTTCTGCTTTCTCAGTCTTTTTCCTAGTGCCGGTTTGAAGTTCCTCCAGTTTTCACTGTCAAACCGATTTGGAGCTAGTACCTCCCCATATATATGTATGGAATGGAGTTTGCAACTGAAAAGAAATTTGTGTTCCCAACAAGCTAGTTGAAGGACGGCTTACACACACACATATCTCTCAGAACTGAGCAAGTAGAGAGACGTTCGTTCATCTAGCACCAAGGGAACGGGTTGCAGGAGACACTTTTTCTCTGCTTTCTCAGTCTTTATCCTAGTGCCGGTTTGAAGTTCCTGCAGTTTTCACTGTAAAACCGAGTTGGAGCTAGTACCTCCCCATATATATGTATGGAATGGAGTTTGCAACTGAAAAGAAACTTTGTGTTCCCAACAAGCTAGTTGAAGTACGGCTTTCGCACACACTTATCTCTCAGAACTGAGCAAGTGGAGAGACGTTCGTTCATCTAGCACCAAGGGAACGGGTTGCAGGGGACACTTTTTCTCTGCTCTCTCAGTCGGTTTCCTAGTGCCGGTTTGAAGTTCCTGCAGTTTTCACTGTCAAACCGAGTTGGAGCTAGTACCTCCCCAAATATTTGTATGGAATGGAGTTTGCAACTGAAAAGAAACTTTGTGTTCCCAAAAAGCTAGGTGAAGAACGGCTTTCACACACACATATCTCTCAGAACTGAGCAAGTGGAGAGACGTTCGTTCATCTAGCACCAAGGGAACGGGTTGCAGGAGACACTTTTTCTCTGCTTTCTCAGTCTTTTTCCTAATGCCTGTTTGAAGTTCCTCCAGTTTTCACGGTAAAACCGATTTGGAGCTAGTACCTCCCCATATATATGTATGGAATGGAGTTTGCAACTGAAAAGAAACTTTGTGTTCCCAACAAGCTGTGTGAAGGACGGCTTTCACACACACTTATCTCTGAGAACTGAGCAAGTGCAGAGACTTTCGTTCATCTAGCAACAATGGAACGGATTGCAGGAGACACATTTTCTCTGCTTTCTCAATCTGTTTCCTAGTGCCGGTTTGAAGTTCCTGCAATTTTCACTGTAAAACCGAGTTGGAGCTTGTACCTCCCCATATATATGTATGGAATGGAGTTTGCAACTGAAAAGAAACTTTTTGTTCCCAACAAGATAGGTGAAGTACGGCTTTCACTCACACTTATCTCTCAGAACTGAGCAAGTGGAGAGACATTCGTTCATCTAGCACCATGGGAACGGGTTTCAGGAAAAACTTTTTCTCTGCTTTCTCAGTCTGTTTCTTAGTGCCGGTTTGAAGTTCCTGCAGTTTTCACTGTCAAACCGAGTTGGAGCTAGTACCACCCCATATATATGTATGGAATGGAGTTTGCAACTGAAAAGAAACTTTGTGTTCCCAACAAGCTAGTTGAAGGACGGCTTTCACACACACTTATCTCTCAGAACTGAGCAAGTGGAGAGACGTTCGTTCATCTAGCACCATGGGAACGGGTTGCAGGAGACACTTTTTCTCTGCTTTCTCAGTCTTTTTCCTAGTGCCGGTTTGAAGTTCCTTCAGTTTTCACTGTAAAACCGAGTTGGGGTAGTACCTCCCCATATATATGTATGGAATGGAGTTTGCAACTGAAAAGAAACTTTGTGTTCCCAACAAGCTAGGTGAAGTACGGCTTTCACACACACTTATCTCTCATTACTGACCAATTGGAGAGACGTTCGTTCATCTAGCACCAAGGGAACGGGTTGCAGGGGACACTTATTCTCTGCTTTCTCAGTCTTTTTCCTAGTGCCGTTTTGAAGTTCCTCCAGTTTTCACTGTCAAACAGATTTGGAGCTAGTACCTCCCCATATATAGGTATGGAATGGAGTTTGCAACTGAAAAGAAACTTTGTGTTCCCAACAAGCTAGGTGAAGGACGGCTTTCACTCACACTTAACTCTTAGAACTGAGCAAGTGGAGAGACGTTCGTTCATCTAGCACCAAGGGAACAGGTTGCAGGAGAAACTTTTTCTCTGCATTCTCAGTCTGTTTCCTAGTGCCGGTTTGAAGTTCCTGCAGTTTTCACTGTAAAACCGAGTTGGAGCTAGTACCTCCCCATATATATGTATGGAATGGAGTTTGCAACTGAAAAGAAACTTTGTGTTCCCAACAAACTAGGTGAAGGACGGCTTTCACACACACTTATCTCTCAGAATTGAGCAAGTGGAGAGACATTCGTTCATCTAGCACCATGGGAACGGTTTTCAGGAAAAACTTTTTCTCTGCTTTCTCAGTCTGTTTCCTAGTGCCGGTTTGAAGTTCCTGCAGTTTTCACTGTCAAAACGAGTTGGAGCTTGTACCTCCCCATATATATTTATGGAATGGAGTTTGCAACTGAAAAGAAACTTTGTGTTCCCAACAATCTAGGTGAAGGACGGCTTTCACACACACTTATCTCTCAGAACTGAGCAAGTGGAGAGACGTTCGTTCATCTAGCACCAAGGGAACGGTTTGCAGGAGACACTATTTCTCTGTTTTCTCAGTCTGTTTCCTAGTGCCGGTTTGAAGTTCCTGCAGTTTTCACTGTAAAACCGATTTGGAGCTAGTACCTCCCCAAATATTTGTATGGAATGGAGTTTGCAACTGAAAAGAAACTTTGTGTTCCCAACAAGCTAGGTGAAGGACGGCTTTCACACACACTTATCTCTGAGAACTGAGCAAGTGCAGCGACGTTCGTTCATCTAGCACCAATGGAACGGATTGCAGGAGACACATTTTCTCTGCTTTCTCAATCTGTTTCCTAGTGCCGGTTTGAAGTTCCTGCAATTTTCACTGTAAAAGCGAGTTGGAGCTTGTACCTCCCCATATATATGTATGGAATGGAGTTTGCAACTGAAAAGAAACTTTTTGTTCCCAACAAGATAGGTGAAGGACGGCTTTCACACACACTTATCTCTCAGAACTGAGCAAGTGGAGAGACATTCGTTCATCTAGCACCAAGGGAGCGGGTTGCAGGGGACACTATTTCTCTGTTTTCTCAGTCTGTTTCCTAGTGCCGGTTTGAAGTTACTGCAGTTTTCACTGAAAAACCGATTTGGAGCTAGTACCTCCCATATATATGTATGGAATGGAGTTTGCAACTGAAAAGAAACTTTGTATTCCCAACAAGCTAGTTGAAGGACGGCTTTCACACACACTTATCTCTCAGAACTGAGCAAGTGGAGAGACGTTCGTTCATCTAGCACCAAGGGAACGGGTTGCAGGAGACACTTTTTCTCTGCTTTCTCAGTCTGTTTCCTAGTGCCGGTTTGAAGTTCCTGCAGTTTTCACTGTCAAACCGAGTTGGAGCTAGTACCTCCCCAAATATATGTATGGAATGGTGTTTGCAACTGAAAAGAAACTTTGTGTTCCCAACAAGCTAGGTGAAGGACGGCTTTCACACACACTTATCTCTCAGAACTGAGGAAGTGGAGAGACGTTCGTTCATCTAGCACCAAGGGAACGGGTTGCAGGAGACACTATTTCTCTGTTTTCTCAGTCTGTTTCCTAGTGCCGGTCGGAAGTTCCTGCAGTTTTGACTGTCAAACCGAGTTGGAGCTAGTACCTCCCCATATCTATGTATGGAATGGAGTTTGCAACTGAAAAGAAACTTTGTGTTCCCAACAAGCTAGGTGAAGGACGGCTTTCACACACACTTATCTCTCAGAACTGAGCAAGTGGAGAGACGTTCGTTCATCTAGCACCAAGGGAACGGGTTGCAGGAGACACTTTTTCTCTGCTTTCTCAGTCTGTTTCCTAGTGCCGGTTTGAAGTTCCTGCAGTTTTCACTGTCAAACCGAGTTGGAGCTAGTACCTCCCAAAATATATGTATGGAATGGAGTTTGCAACTGAAAAGAAACTTTGTGTTCCCAACAAGCTATGTGAAGAACGGCTTTCACACACACTTATCTCTCAGAACTGATCAAGTGGAGAGACGTTCGTTCATGTAGCACCAAGGGAACGGGTTGCAGGAGACACTTTTTCTCTGCTTTCTCATTCTGTTTCCTAGTGCCGGTTTGAAGTTCCTGCAGTTTTCACTGTCAAAACGATTTGGAGCTTGTACCTCCCCATATATATGTATGGAATGGAGTTTGCAACTGAAAAGAAACTTTGTGTTCCCAACAATCTAGGTGAAGGACGGCTTTCACACACACTTATCTCTCAGAACTGAGCAAGTGGAGAGACGTTCGTTCATCTAGCACCAAGGGAACGGGTTGCAGGAGACACTATTTCTCTGTTTTCTCAGTCTGTTTCCTAGTGCCGGTTTGAAGTTCCTGCAGTTTTCACTGTAAAACCGATTTGGAGCTAGTACCTCCCCATATATATGTATGGAATGGAGTTTGCAACTGAAAAGAAACTTTGTGTTCCCAACAAGCTAGGTGAAGTACGGCTTTCACACACACTTATCTCTGAGAACTGAGCAAGTGCAGCGACGTTCGTTCATCTAGCACCAATGGAACGGATTGCAGGAGACACATTTTCTCTGCTTTCTCAATCTGTTTCCTAGTGCCGGTTTGAAGTTCCTGCAATTTTCACTGTAAAACCGAGTTGGAGCTTGTACCTCCCCATATATATGTATGGAATGGAGTTTGCAACTGAAAAGAAACTTTGTGTTCCCAACAGGCAAGGTGAAGGACGGCTTTCACACACACTTATCTCTCAGAACTGAGGAAGTGGAGAGACGTTCGTTCATCTAGCACCAAGGGAACGGGTTGCAGGAGACACTTTTTCTCTGCTTTCTCAGTCTGTTTCCTAGTGCCGGTTTGAAGTTCCTGCAGTTTCCACTGTTAAACCGAGTTGGAGCTTGTACCTCCCCATATATATGTATGGAATGGAGTTTGCAACTGAAAAGAAACTTTGTGTTCCCAACAAGCTAGTTGAAGGACGGCTTTCACACACACTTATCTCTCAGAACTGAGCAAGTGGAGAGACGTTCGTTCATCTAGCACCAAGGGAACGGGTTGCAGGGGATTCTTTTTCTCTGCTTTCTCAGTCTGTTTCCTAGTGCCGGTTTGAAGTTCCTGCAGTTTTCACTGTAAAACCGAGTTGGAGGTAGTACCTCCCCATATATATGTATGGAATGGAGTTTGCAACTGAAAAGAAACTTTGTGTTCCCAACAAGCTAGGTGAAAGACGGCTTTCACACACACTTATCTCTCAGAACTGAGCAAGTGGAGAGACGTTCGTTCATCTAGCACCAGGAGAACGGGATGCAGGAGAAACTTTTTCTCTGCTTTCTCAGTGTGTTTCCTAGTGCCGGTTTGAAGTTCCTGCAGTTTTCACTGTAATACCGAGTTGGACCTAGTACCTCCCCATATATATGTATGGAATAGAGTTTGCAACTGAAAAGAAACTTTGTGTTCCCAACAAGCTAGGTGAAGGACGGCTTTCACACACACTTATCTCTGAGAACTGAGCAAGTGCAGAGACGTTCGTTCATCTAGCACCAATGGAACTGATTGCAGGAGACACATTTTCTCTGCTTTCTCAATCTGTTTCCTAGTGCTGGTTTGAAGTTCCTGCAGTTTCCACTGTTAAACCGAGTTGGAGCTTGTACCTCCCCATATATATGTATGGAATGGAGTTTGCAACTGAAAAGAAACTTTGTGTTCCCAACAAGCTAGTTGAAGGACGGCTTTCACACACACTTATCTCTCAGAACTGAGCAAGTGGAGAGACGTTCGTTCATCTAGCACCAAGGGAACGGGTTGCAGGGGATTCTTTTTCTCTGCTTTCTCAGTCTGTTTCCTAGTGCCGGTTTGAAGTTCCTGCAGTTTTCACTGTAAAACCGAGTTGGAGGTAGTACCTCCCCATATATATGTATGGAATGGAGTTTGCAACTGAAAAGAAACTTTGTGTTCCCAACAAGCTAGGTGAAAGACGGCTTTCACACACACTTATCTCTCAGAACTGAGCAAGTGGAGAGACGTTCGTTCATCTAGCACCAGGGGAACGGGATGCAGGAGAAACTTTTTCTCTGCTTTCTCAGTGTGTTTCCTAGTGCCGGTTTGAAGTTCCTGCAATTTTCACTGTAAAACCGAGTTGGAGCTTGTACCTCCCCATATATATGTATGGAATGGAGTTTGCAACTGAAAAGAAACTTTGTGTTCCCAACAAGCTAGATGAAGGACGGCTTTCACACACACTTATCTCTCAGAACTGAGTAAGTGGAGAGACGTTCGTTCATCTAGCACCATGGGAACGGGTTGCAGGAGACACTTTTTCTCTGCTTTCTCAGTCTTTTTCCTAGTGCCGGTTTGAAGTTCCTGCAGTTTTCACTGTAAAACTTAGTTGGAGGTAGTACCTCCCCATAAATATGTATGGAATGGAGTTTGCAACTGAAAAGAAACTTTGTGTTCCCAACAAGCTAGGTGAAGGACGGCTTTCACACACACTTAAATCTCAGAACTGAGCAAGTGGAGAGACGTTCGTTCATCTAGCACCAAGGGAACGGGTTGCAGAAGACACTTGTTCTCTGCTTTCTCAGTCTGTTTCCTAGTGTCGGTTTGAAGTTCCTGCAGTTTTCACTGTAAAAGCGAGTTGGAGCTTGTACCTCCCCATATATATGTATGGAATGGAGTTTGCAACTGAAAAGAAACTTTTTGTTCCCAACAAGATAGGTGAAGGACGGCTTTCACACACACTTATCTCTCAGAACTGAGCAAGTGGAGAGACATTCGTTCATCTAGCACCAAGGGAGCGGGTTGCAGGGGACACTATTTCTCTGTTTTCTCAGTCTGTTTCCTAGTGCCGGTTTGAAGTTACTGCAGTTTTCACTGAAAAACCGATTTGGAGCTAGTACCTCCCATATATATGTATGGAATGGAGTTTGCAACTGAAAAGAAACTTTGTATTCCCAACAAGCTAGTTGAAGGACGGCTTTCACACACACTTATCTCTCAGAACTGAGCAAGTGGAGAGACGTTCGTTCATCTAGCACCAAGGGAACGGGTTGCAGGAGACACTTTTTCTCTGCTTTCTCAGTCTGTTTCCTAGTGCCGGTTTGAAGTTCCTGCAGTTTTCACTGTCAAACCGAGTTGGAGCTAGTACCTCCCCAAATATATGTATGGAATGGTGTTTGCAACTGAAAAGAAACTTTGTGTTCCCAACAAGCTAGGTGAAGGACGGCTTTCACACACACTTATCTCTCAGAACTGAGGAAGTGGAGAGACGTTCGTTCATCTAGCACCAAGGGAACGGGTTGCAGGAGACACTATTTCTCTGTTTTCTCAGTCTGTTTCCTAGTGCCGGTCGGAAGTTCCTGCAGTTTTGACTGTCAAACCGAGTTGGAGCTAGTACCTCCCCATATCTATGTATGGAATGGAGTTTGCAACTGAAAAGAAACTTTGTGTTCCCAACAAGCTAGGTGAAGGACGGCTTTCACACACACTTATCTCTCAGAACTGAGCAAGTGGAGAGACGTTCGTTCATCTAGCACCAAGGGAACGGGTTGCAGGAGACACTTTTTCTCTGCTTTCTCAGTCTGTTTCCTAGTGCCGGTTTGAAGTTCCTGCAGTTTTCACTGTCAAACCGAGTTGGAGCTAGTACCTCCCAAAATATATGTATGGAATGGAGTTTGCAACTGAAAAGAAACTTTGTGTTCCCAACAAGCTATGTGAAGAACGGCTTTCACACACACTTATCTCTCAGAACTGATCAAGTGGAGAGACGTTCGTTCATGTAGCACCAAGGGAACGGGTTGCAGGAGACACTTTTTCTCTGCTTTCTCATTCTGTTTCCTAGTGCCGGTTTGAAGTTCCTGCAGTTTTCACTGTCAAAACGATTTGGAGCTTGTACCTCCCCATATATATGTATGGAATGGAGTTTGCAACTGAAAAGAAACTTTGTGTTCCCAACAATCTAAGTGAAGGACGGCTTTCACACACACTTATCTCTCAGAACTGAGCAAGTGGAGAGACGTTCGTTCATCTAGCACCAAGGGAACGGGTTGCAGGAGACACTATTTCTCTGTTTTCTCAGTCTGTTTCCTAGTGCCGGTTTGAAGTTCCTGCAGTTTTCACTGAAAAACCGATTTGGAGCTAGTACCTCCCATATATATGTATGGAATGGAGTTTGCAACTGAAAAGAAACTTTGTATTCCCAACAAGCTAGTTGAAGGACGGCTTTCACACACACTTATCTCTCAGAACTGAGCAAGTGGAGAGACGTTCGTTCATCTAGCACCAAGGGAACGGGTTGCAGGAGACACTTTTTCTCTGCTTTCTCAGTCTGTTTCCTAGTGCCGGTTTGAAGTTCCTGCAGTTTTCACTGTCAAACCGAGTTGGAGCTAGTACCTCCCCAAATATATGTATGGAATGGTGTTTGCAACTGAAAAGAAACTTTGTGTTCCCAACAAGCTAGGTGAAGGACGGCTTTCACACACACTTATCTCTCAGAACTGAGGAAGTGGAGAGACGTTCGTTCATCTAGCACCAAGGGAACGGGTTGCAGGAGACACTATTTCTCTGTTTTCTCAGTCTGTTTCCTAGTGCCGGTCGGAAGTTCCTGCAGTTTTGACTGTCAAACCGAGTTGGAGCTAGTACCTCCCCATATCTATGTATGGAATGGAGTTTGCAACTGAAAAGAAACTTTGTGTTCCCAACAAGCTAGGTGAAGGACGGCTTTCACACACACTTATCTCTCAGAACTGAGCAAGTGGAGAGACGTTCGTTCATCTAGCACCAAGGGAACGGGTTGCAGGAGACACTTTTTCTCTGCTTTCTCAGTCTGTTTCCTAGTGCCGGTTTGAAGTTCCTGCAGTTTTCACTGTCAAACCGAGTTGGAGCTAGTACCTCCCAAAATATATGTATGGAATGGAGTTTGCAACTGAAAAGAAACTTTGTGTTCCCAACAAGCTATGTGAAGAACGGCTTTCACACACACTTATCTCTCAGAACTGATCAAGTGGAGAGACGTTCGTTCATGTAGCACCAAGGGAACGGGTTGCAGGAGACACTTTTTCTCTGCTTTCTCATTCTGTTTCCTAGTGCCGGTTTGAAGTTCCTGCAGTTTTCACTGTCAAAACGATTTGGAGCTTGTACCTCCCCATATATATGTATGGAATGGAGTTTGCAACTGAAAAGAAACTTTGTGTTCCCAACAATCTAGGTGAAGGACGGCTTTCACACACACTTATCTCTCAGAACTGAGCAAGTGGAGAGACGTTCGTTCATCTAGCACCAAGGGAACGGGTTGCAGGAGACACTATTTCTCTGTTTTCTCAGTCTGTTTCCTAGTGCCGGTTTGAAGTTCCTGCAGTTTTCACTGTAAAACCGATTTGGAGCTAGTACCTCCCCATATATATGTATGGAATGGAGTTTGCAACTGAAAAGAAACTTTGTGTTCCCAACAAGCTAGGTGAAGTACGGCTTTCACACACACTTATCTCTGAGAACTGAGCAAGTGCAGCGACGTTCGTTCATCTAGCACCAATGGAACGGATTGCAGGAGACACATTTTCTCTGCTTTCTCAATCTGTTTCCTAGTGCCGGTTTGAAGTTCCTGCAATTTTCACTGTAAAACCGAGTTGGAGCTTGTACCTCCCCATATATATGTATGGAATGGAGTTTGCAACTGAAAAGAAACTTTGTGTTCCCAACAGGCAAGGTGAAGGACGGCTTTCACACACACTTATCTCTCAGAACTGAGGAAGTGGAGAGACGTTCGTTCATCTAGCACCAAGGGAACGGGTTGCAGGAGACACTTTTTCTCTGCTTTCTCAGTCTGTTTCCTAGTGCCGGTTTGAAGTTCCTGCAGTTTCCACTGTTAAACCGAGTTGGAGCTTGTACCTCCCCATATATATGTATGGAATGGAGTTTGCAACTGAAAAGAAACTTTGTGTTCCCAACAAGCTAGTTGAAGGACGGCTTTCACACACACTTATCTCTCAGAACTGAGCAAGTGGAGAGACGTTCGTTCATCTAGCACCAAGGGAACGGGTTGCAGGGGATTCTTTTTCTCTGCTTTCTCAGTCTGTTTCCTAGTGCCGGTTTGAAGTTCCTGCAGTTTTCACTGTAAAACCGAGTTGGAGGTAGTACCTCCCCATATATATGTATGGAATGGAGTTTGCAACTGAAAAGAAACTTTGTGTTCCCAACAAGCTAGGTGAAAGACGGCTTTCACACACACTTATCTCTCAGAACTGAGCAAGTGGAGAGACGTTCGTTCATCTAGCACCAGGGGAACGGGATGCAGGAGAAACTTTTTCTCTGCTTTCTCAGTGTGTTTCCTAGTGCCGGTTTGAAGTTCCTGCAGTTTTCACTGTAATACCGAGTTGGACCTAGTACCTCCCCATATATATGTATGGAATAGAGTTTGCAACTGAAAAGAAACTTTGTGTTCCCAACAAGCTAGGTGAAGGACGGCTTTCACACACACTTATCTCTGAGAACTGAGCAAGTGCAGAGACGTTCGTTCATCTAGCACCAATGGAACTGATTGCAGGAGACACATTTTCTCTGCTTTCTCAATCTGTTTCCTAGTGCTGGTTTGAAGTTCCTGCAGTTTCCACTGTTAAACCGAGTTGGAGCTTGTACCTCCCCATATATATGTATGGAATGGAGTTTGCAACTGAAAAGAAACTTTGTGTTCCCAACAAGCTAGTTGAAGGACGGCTTTCACACACACTTATCTCTCAGAACTGAGCAAGTGGAGAGACGTTCGTTCATCTAGCACCAAGGGAACGGGTTGCAGGGGATTCTTTTTCTCTGCTTTCTCAGTCTGTTTCCTAGTGCCGGTTTGAAGTTCCTGCAGTTTTCACTGTAAAACCGAGTTGGAGGTAGTACCTCCCCATATATATGTATGGAATGGAGTTTGCAACTGAAAAGAAACTTTGTGTTCCCAACAAGCTAGGTGAAAGACGGCTTTCACACACACTTATCTCTCAGAACTGAGCAAGTGGAGAGACGTTCGTTCATCTAGCACCAGGGGAACGGGATGCAGGAGAAACTTTTTCTCTGCTTTCTCAGTGTGTTTCCTAGTGCCGGTTTGAAGTTCCTGCAATTTTCACTGTAAAACCGAGTTGGAGCTTGTACCTCCCCATATATATGTATGGAATGGAGTTTGCAACTGAAAAGAAACTTTGTGTTCCCAACAAGCTAGATGAAGGACGGCTTTCACACACACTTATCTCTCAGAACTGAGTAAGTGGAGAGACGTTCGTTCATCTAGCACCATGGGAACGGGTTGCAGGAGACACTTTTTCTCTGCTTTCTCAGTCTTTTTCCTAGTGCCGGTTTGAAGTTCCTGCAGTTTTCACTGTAAAACTTAGTTGGAGGTAGTACCTCCCCATAAATATGTATGGAATGGAGTTTGCAACTGAAAAGAAACTTTGTGTTCCCAACAAGCTAGGTGAAGGACGGCTTTCACACACACTTAAATCTCAGAACTGAGCAAGTGGAGAGACGTTCGTTCATCTAGCACCAAGGGAACGGGTTGCAGAAGACACTTGTTCTCTGCTTTCTCAGTCTGTTTCCTAGTGTCGGTTTGAAGTTCCTGCAGTTTTCACTGTAAAAGCGAGTTGGAGCTTGTACCTCCCCATATATATGTATGGAATGGAGTTTGCAACTGAAAAGAAACTTTTTGTTCCCAACAAGATAGGTGAAGGACGGCTTTCACACACACTTATCTCTCAGAACTGAGCAAGTGGAGAGACATTCGTTCATCTAGCACCAAGGGAGCGGGTTGCAGGGGACACTATTTCTCTGTTTTCTCAGTCTGTTTCCTAGTGCCGGTTTGAAGTTACTGCAGTTTTCACTGAAAAACCGATTTGGAGCTAGTACCTCCCATATATATGTATGGAATGGAGTTTGCAACTGAAAAGAAACTTTGTATTCCCAACAAGCTAGTTGAAGGACGGCTTTCACACACACTTATCTCTCAGAACTGAGCAAGTGGAGAGACGTTCGTTCATCTAGCACCAAGGGAACGGGTTGCAGGAGACACTTTTTCTCTGCTTTCTCAGTCTGTTTCCTAGTGCCGGTTTGAAGTTCCTGCAGTTTTCACTGTCAAACCGAGTTGGAGCTAGCACCTCCCCAAATATATGTATGGAATGGTGTTTGCAACTGAAAAGAAACTTTGTGTTCCCAACAAGCTAGGTGAAGGACGGCTTTCACACACACTTATCTCTCAGAACTGAGGAAGTGGAGAGACGTTCGTTCATCTAGCACCAAGGGAACGGGTTGCAGGAGACACTATTTCTCTGTTTTCTCAGTCTGTTTCCTAGTGCCGGTCGGAAGTTCCTGCAGTTTTGACTGTCAAACCGAGTTGGAGCTAGTACCTCCCCATATCTATGTATGGAATGGAGTTTGCAACTGAAAAGAAACTTTGTGTTCCCAACAAGCTAGGTGAAGGACGGCTTTCACACACACTTATCTCTCAGAACTGAGCAAGTGGAGAGACGTTCGTTCATCTAGCACCAAGGGAACGGGTTGCAGGAGACACTTTTTCTCTGCTTTCTCAGTCTGTTTCCTAGTGCCGGTTTGAAGTTCCTGCAGTTTTCACTGTCAAACCGAGTTGGAGCTAGTACCTCCCAAAATATATGTATGGAATGGAGTTTGCAACTGAAAAGAAACTTTGTGTTCCCAACAAGCTATGTGAAGAACGGCTTTCACACACACTTATCTCTCAGAACTGATCAAGTGGAGAGACGTTCGTTCATGTAGCACCAAGGGAACGGGTTGCAGGAGACACTTTTTCTCTGCTTTCTCATTCTGTTTCCTAGTGCCGGTTTGAAGTTCCTGCAGTTTTCACTGTCAAAACGATTTGGAGCTTGTACCTCCCCATATATATGTATGGAATGGAGTTTGCAACTGAAAAGAAACTTTGTGTTCCCAACAATCTAAGTGAAGGACGGCTTTCACACACACTTATCTCTCAGAACTGAGCAAGTGGAGAGACGTTCGTTCATCTAGCACCAAGGGAACGGGTTGCAGGAGACACTATTTCTCTGTTTTCTCAGTCTGTTTCCTAGTGCCGGTTTGAAGTTCCTGCAGTTTTCACTGTAAAACCGATTTGGAGCTAGTACCTCCCCATATATATGTATGGAATGGAGTTTGCAACTGAAAAGAAACTTTGTGTTCCCAACAAGCTAGGTGAAGTACGGCTTTCACACACACTTATCTCTGAGAACTGAGCAAGTGCAGCGACGTTCGTTCATCTAGCAACAATGGAACGGATTGCAGGAGACACATTTTCTCTGCTTTCTCAATCTGTTTCCTAGTGCCGGTTTGAAGTTCCTGCAATTTTCACTGTAAAACCGAGTTGGAGCTTGTACCTCCCCATATATATGTATGGAATGGAGTTTGCAACTGAAAAGAAACTTTGTGTTCCCAACAGGCAAGGTGAAGGACGGCTTTCACACACACTTATCTCTCAGAACTGAGGAAGTGGAGAGACGTTCGTTCATCTAGCACCAAGGGAACGGGTTGCAGGAGACACTTTTTCTCTGCTTTCTCAGTCTGTTTCCTAGTGCCTGTTTGAAATTCCTGCAGTTTTCACTGTCAAACCGAGTTGGAGCTATTACCTCCCCATATATATGTATGGAATGGAGTTTGCAACTGAAAAGAAACTTTTTGTTCCCAACAAGATAGGTGAAGGACGGCTTTCACACACACTTATCTCTCAGAACTGAGCAAGTGGAGAGACATTCGTTCATCTAGCACCATGGGAACGGGTTTCAGGAAAAACTTTTTCTCTGCTTTCTCAGTCTGTTTCTTATTGCCGGTTTGAAGTTCCTGCAGTTTTCACTGTCAAACCGAGTTGGAGCTAGTACCACCCTATATATATGTATGGAATGGAGTTTGCAACTGAAAAGAAACTTTGTGTTCCCAACAAGCTAGTTGAAGGACGGCTTTCACACACACTTAACTCTGAGAACTGAGCAAGTGGAGAGACGTTCGTTCATCTAGCACCAAAGGAACAGGTTACAGGAGACAATTTTTCTCTGCATTCTCCGTCTGTTTCCTAGTGCCGGTTTGAAGTTCCTGCAGTTTTCACTGTCAAACCGAGTTGGAGCTTGTACCTCCCCATATATATGTATGGAATGGAGTTTGCAACTGAAAAGAAACTTTGTGTTCCCAACAGGCTAGGTGAAGGACGGCTTTCACACACACATATCTCTCAGAACTGAGGAAGTGGAGAGACGTTCGTTCATTTAGCACCAAGGGAACGGGTTGCACGAGACACATTTTCTCTGCTTTCTCAGTCTGTTTCCTAGTGCCGGTTTGAAGTTCCTGCAGTTTTCACTGTCAAACCGAGTTGGAGCTTGTACCTCCCCATATATATGTATGGAATGGAGTTTGCACCTGAAAAGAAACTTTGTGTTCCCAACAAGCTAGGTGAAGGACGGCTTTCACACACACTTATCTCTCAGAACTGAGCAAGTGGAGAGATGTTCGTTCATCTAGCACCATGGGAACGGGTTGCAGGAGACACTTTTTCTCTGATTTCTCAGTCTTTTTCCTAGTACCGGTTGGAAGTTCCTTCAGTTTTCACTGTAAAACAGAGTTGGAGGTAGTACCTCCCCATATATATGTATGGAATGGAGTTTGCAACTGAAAAGAAACTTTGTGTTCCCAACAAGCTAGGTGAAGGACGGCTTTCACACACACTTATCTCTCAGAACTGAGCAATTGGAAAGACATTCGTTCATCTAGCACCAAGGGAACGGGTTGCAGGAGACACTTTTTCTCTGCTCTCTCAGTCTGTTTCCTAGTGCCGGTTTGAAGTTCCTGCAGTTTTCACTGTCAAACCGAGTTGGAGCTAGTACCTCCCCAAATATATGTATGGAATGGAGTTTGCAACTGAAAAGAATCTTTGTGTTCCCAAAAAGCTAGGTGAAGAACGGCTTTCACACACACTTATCTCTCAGAACTGAGCAAGTGGAGAGACGTTCGTTCATCTAGCACCAAGGGAACGGGTTGCAGGAGACACTTTTTCTCTGCTTTCTCAGTCTTTTTCCTAGTGCCGGTTTGAAGTTCCTGCAGTTTTCACTGTAAAACCGATTTGGAGCTAGTACCTCCCCATATATATGTATGGAATGTAGTTTGCAACTGAAAAGAAACTTTGTGTTCCCAACAAGCTAGGTGAAGGACGGCTTTCACACACACTTATCTCTGAGAACTGAGCAAGTGCAGAGACTTTCGTTCATCTAGCAACAATGGAACGGATTGCAGGAGACACATTTTCTCTGCTTTCTCAATCTGTTTCCTAGTGCCGGTTTGAAGTTCCTGCAATTTTCAGTGTAAAACCGAGTTGGAGCTTGTACCTCCCCATATATATGTATGGAATGGATTTTGCTACTGAAAAGAAACTTTTTGTTCCCAACAAGATAGGTGAAGTACGGCTTTCACACACACTTATCTCTCAGAACTGAGCAAGTGGAGAGACATTCGTTCATCTAGCACCATGGGAACGGGTTTCAGGAAAAACTTTTTCTCTGCTTTCTCAGTCTGTTTCTTAGTGCCGGTTTGAAGTTCCTGCAGTTTTCACTGTCAAACCGAGTTGGAGCTAGTACCTCCCCAAATATATGTATGGAATGGAGTTTGCAACTGAAAAGAAACTTTGTGTTCCCAACAAGCTAGGTGAAGGACGGCTTTCACACACACTTATCTCTGAGAACTGAGCAAGTGCAGAGACTTTCGTTCATCTAGCAACAATGGAACGGATTGCAGGAGACACAATTTCTCTGCTTTCTCAATCTGTTTCCTAGTGCCGGTTTGAAGTTCCTGCAATTTTCACTGTAAATCCGAGTTGGAGCTTGTACCTCCCCATATATATGTATGGAATGGAGTTTGCAACTGAAAAGAAACTTTTTGTTCCCAACAAGATAGGTGAAGTACGGCTTTCACACACACTTATCTCTCAGAACTGAGCAAGTGGAGAGACATTCGTTCACCTAGCACCATGGGAACGGGTTTCAGGAAAAACTTTTTCTCTGCTTTCTCAGTCTGTTTCTTAGTGCCGGTTTGAAGTTCCTGCAGTTTTCACTTTGAAACCGAGTTGGAGCTAGCACCAACCCATATATATGTATGGAATAGAGTTTGCAACTGAAAAGAAACTTTGTGTTCCCAACAAGCTAGGTGAAGGACGGCTTTCACACACACTTATCTCTCAGAACTGAGCAAGTGGAGAGACGTTCGTTCATCTAGCACCATGGGAACGGGTTGCAGGAGACACTTTTTCTCTGCATTCTCAGTCTTTTTCCTAGTGCCGGTTTGAAGTTCCTTCAGTTTTCACTGTAAAACCGAGTTGGAGGTAGTACCTACCCATATATATGTATGGAATGGAGTTTGCAACTGAAAAGAAACTTTGTGTTCCCAACAAGCTAGGTGAAGGACGGCTTTCGCACACACTTATCTCTCAGAACTGAGCAAGTGGAGAAACTTTCGTTCATCTAGCACCAAGGGAACGGGTTGCAGGAGACACTATTTCTCTGCTCTCTCAGTCTGTTTCCTAGTGCCGGTTTGAAGTTCCTGCAGTTTTCACTGTAAAACCGAGTTGGAGCTAGTACCTCCCCAAATATATGTATGGAATGGAGTTTGCAACTGAAAAGAAACTTTGTGTTTCCAACAAGCTAGGTGAAGAACGGCTTTCACACACACTTATCTCTCAGAACTGAGCAAATGGAGAGACGTTCGTTCATCTAGCACCAAGGGAACGGGTTGCAGGAGACATTTTTTCTCTGCTTTCTCAGTCTGTTTCCTAGTGCCGGTTTGAAGTTCCTGCAGTTTTCACTGTAAAACCGAGTTGGAGCTAGTACCTCCCCATATATATGTATGGAATGGATTTTGCAACTGAAAAGAAACTTTGTGTTCCCAACAAACTAGGTGAAGGACGGCTTTCACACACACTTATCTCTCAGAACTGAGCAAGTGGAGAGACATTCGTTCATCTAGCACCATGGGAACGGGTTTCTGGAAAAACTTTTTCTCAGCTTTCTCAATCTGTTTCTTAGTGCCGGTTTGAAGTTCCTGCAGTTTTCACTGTCAAACCGAGTTGGAGCTAGTACCTCCCCATATATATGTATGGAATGGAGTTTGCAACTGAAAAGAAACTTTGTGTTCCCAACAAGCTAGTTGAAGGACGGCTTTCACACACACTTAACTCTGAGAACTGAGCAAGTGGAGAGACGTTCGTTCATCTAGCACCAATGGAACAGGTTACAGGAGACAATTTTTCTCTGCATTCTCCGTCTGTTTCCTAGTGCCGGTTTGAAGTTCCTGCAGTTTTCACTGTCAAACCGAGTTGGAGCTTGTACCTCCCCATATATATGTATGGAATGGAGTTTGCAACTGAAAAGAAACTTTGTGTTCCCAACAGGCTAGGTGAAGGACGGCTTTCACACACACATATCTCTCAGAACTGAGGAAGTGGAGAGACGTTCGTTCATTTAGCACCAAGGGAACGGGTTGCACGAGACACATTTTCTCTGCTTTCTCAGTCTGTTTCCTAGTGCCGGTTTGAAGTTCCTGCAGTTTTCACTGTCAAACCGAGTTGGAGCTTGTACCTCCCCATATATATGTATGGAATGGAGTTTGCACCTGAAAAGAAACTTTGTGTTCCCAACAAGCTAGGTGAAGGACGGCTTTCACACACACTTATCTCTCAGAACTGAGCAAGTGGAGAGATGTTCGTTCATCTAGCACCATGGGAACGGGTTGCAGGAGACACTTTTTCTCTGATTTCTCAGTCTTTTTCCTAGTACCGGTTGGAAGTTCCTTCAGTTTTCACTGTAAAACAGAGTTGGAGGTAGTACCTCCCCATATATATGTATGGAATGGAGTTTGCAACTGAAAAGAAACTTTGTGTTCCCAACAAGCTAGGTGAAGGACGGCTTTCACACACACTTATCTCTCAGAACTGAGCAATTGGAAAGACATTCGTTCATCTAGCACCAAGGGAACGGGTTGCAGGAGACACTTTTTCTCTGCTCTCTCAGTCTGTTTCCTAGTGCCGGTTTGAAGTTCCTGCAGTTTTCACTGTCAAACCGAGTTGGAGCTAGTACCTCCCCAAATATATGTATGGAATGGAGTTTGCAACTGAAAAGAATCTTTGTGTTCCCAAAAAGCTAGGTGAAGAACGGCTTTCACACACACTTATCTCTCAGAACTGAGCAAGTGGAGAGACGTTCGTTCATCTAGCACCAAGGGAACGGGTTGCAGGAGACACTTTTTCTCTGCTTTCTCAGTCTTTTTCTTAGTGCCGGTTTGAAGTTCCTGCAGTTTTCACTGTAAAACCGATTTGGAGCTAGTACCTCCCCATATATATGTATGGAATGTAGTTTGCAACTGAAAAGAAACTTTGTGTTCCCAACAAGCTAGGTGAAGGACGGCTTTCACACACACTTATCTCTGAGAACTGAGCAAGTGCAGAGACTTTCGTTCATCTAGCAACAATGGAACGGATTGCAGGAGACACATTTTCTCTGCTTTCTCAATCTGTTTCCTAGTGCCGGTTTGAAGTTCCTGCAATTTTCAGTGTAAAACCGAGTTGGAGCTTGTACCTCCCCATATATATGTATGGAATGGATTTTGCTACTGAAAAGAAACTTTTTGTTCCCAACAAGATAGGTGAAGTACGGCTTTCACACACACTTATCTCTCAGAACTGAGCAAGTGGAGAGACATTCGTTCATCTAGCACCATGGGAACGGGTTTCAGGAAAAACTTTTTCTCTGCTTTCTCAGTCTGTTTCTTAGTGCCGGTTTGAAGTTCCTGCAGTTTTCACTGTCAAACCGAGTTGGAGCTAGTACCTCCCCAAATATATGTATGGAATGGAGTTTGCAACTGAAAAGAAACTTTGTGTTCCCAACAAGCTAGGTGAAGGACGGCTTTCACACACACTTATCTCTGAGAACTGAGCAAGTGCAGAGACTTTCGTTCATCTAGCAACAATGGAACGGATTGCAGGAGACACAATTTCTCTGCTTTCTCAATCTGTTTCCTAGTGCCGGTTTGAAGTTCCTGCAATTTTCACTGTAAATCCGAGTTGGAGCTTGTACCTCCCCATATATATGTATGGAATGGAGTTTGCAACTGAAAAGAAACTTTTTGTTCCCAACAAGATAGGTGAAGTACGGCTTTCACACACACTTATCTCTCAGAACTGAGCAAGTGGAGAGACATTCGTTCACCTAGCACCATGGGAACGGGTTTCAGGAAAAACTTTTTCTCTGCTTTCTCAGTCTGTTTCTTAGTGCCGGTTTGAAGTTCCTGCAGTTTTCACTTTGAAACCGAGTTGGAGCTAGCACCAACCCATATATATGTATGGAATAGAGTTTGCAACTGAAAAGAAACTTTGTGTTCCCAACAAGCTAGGTGAAGGACGGCTTTCACACACACTTATCTCTCAGAACTGAGCAAGTGGAGAGACGTTCGTTCATCTAGCACCATGGGAACGGGTTGCAGGAGACACTTTTTCTCTGCATTCTCAGTCTTTTTCCTAGTGCCGGTTTGAAGTTCCTTCAGTTTTCACTGTAAAACCGAGTTGGAGGTAGTACCTACCCATATATATGTATGGAATGGAGTTTGCAACTGAAAAGAAACTTTGTGTTCCCAACAAGCTAGGTGAAGGACGGCTTTCGCACACACTTATCTCTCAGAACTGAGCAAGTGGAGAAACTTTCGTTCATCTAGCACCAAGGGAACGGGTTGCAGGAGACACTATTTCTCTGCTCTCTCAGTCTGTTTCCTAGTGCCGGTTTGAAGTTCCTGCAGTTTTCACTGTAAAACCGAGTTGGAGCTAGTACCTCCCCAAATATATGTATGGAATGGAGTTTGCAACTGAAAAGAAACTTTGTGTTTCCAACAAGCTAGGTGAAGAACGGCTTTCACACACACTTATCTCTCAGAACTGAGCAAATGGAGAGACGTTCGTTCATCTAGCACCAAGGGAACGGGTTGCAGGAGACATTTTTTCTCTGCTTTCTCAGTCTGTTTCCTAGTGCCGGTTTGAAGTTCCTGCAGTTTTCACTGTAAAACCGAGTTGGAGCTAGTACCTCCCCATATATATGTATGGAATGGATTTTGCAACTGAAAAGAAACTTTGTGTTCCCAACAAACTAGGTGAAGGACGGCTTTCACACACACTTATCTCTCAGAACTGAGCAAGTGGAGAGACATTCGTTCATCTAGCACCATGGGAACGGGTTTCTGGAAAAACTTTTTCTCAGCTTTCTCAATCTGTTTCTTAGTGCCGGTTTGAAGTTCCTGCAGTTTTCACTGTCAAACCGAGTTGGAGCTAGTACCTCCCCATATATATGTATGGAATGGAGTTTGCAACTGAAAAGAAACTTTGTGTTCCCAACAAGCTAGGTGAAGGACGGCTTTCACACACACTTATCTCTGAGAACTAAGCAAGTGCAGAGACGTTCGTTCATCTAGCACCAATGGAACGGATTGCAGGAGACACATTTTCTCTGCTTTCTCAGTCTGTTTCCTAGTGCCGGTTTGAAGTTCCTGCAATTTTCACTGTATAACCGATTTGGAGCTTGTACCTCCCCATATATATGTATGGAATGGAGTTTGCAACTGAAAAGAAACTTTTTGTTCCCAACAAGATAGGTGAAGGACGGCTTTCACACACACTTATCTCTCAGAACTGAGCAAGTGGAGAGACATTCGTTCAACTAGCACCATGAGAACGGGTTTCAGGAAAAACTTTTTCTCTGCTTTCTCAGTCTGTTTCTTAGTGCCGGTTTGAAGTTCCTGCAGTTTTCACTGTCAAACCGAGTTGGAGCTTGTACCTCCCCATATATATGTATGGAATGGAGTTTGCAACTGAAAAGAAACTTTGTGTTCCCAACAAGGTAGGTGAAGGACGGCTTTCACACACAATTATCTCTCAGAACTGAGCAAGTGGAGAGACTTTCGTTCATCTAGCACCAAGGGAACGGGTTGCAGGAGACACTTTTTCTCTGCTTTCTCAGTCTGTTTCCTAGTGCCGGTTTGAAGTTCCTGCAGTTTTCACTGTAAAACCGATTTGGAGCTAGTACCTCCCCAGTTATATGTATGGAATGGAGTTTGCAACTGAAAAGAAACTTTGTGTTCCCAACAAGCTAGGTGAAGGACGGCTTTCACACACACTTATCTCTCAGAACTAAGCAAGTGCAGAGATGTTCGTTCATCTAGCACCAAGGGAACGGGTTGCAGGAGACACTATTTCTCTGTTTTCTCAGTCTGTTTCCTAGTGCCGGTCGGAAGTTCCTGCAGTTTTGACTGTCAAACCGAGTTGGAGCTAGTACCTCCCCATATCTATGTATGGAATGGAGTTTGCAACTGAAAAGAAACTTTGTGTTCCCAACAAGCTAGGTGAAGGACGGCTTTCACACACACTTATCTCTCAGAACTGAGCAAGTGGAGAGACGTTCGTTCATCTAGCACCAAGGGAACGGGTTGCAGGAGACACTTTTTCTCTGCTTTCTCAGTCTGTTTCCTAGTGCCGGTTTGAAGTTCCTGCAGTTTTCACTGTCAAACCGAGTTGGAGCTAGTACCTCCCAAAATATATGTATGGAATGGAGTTTGCAACTGAAAAGAAACTTTGTGTTCCCAACAAGCTATGTGAAAAACGGCTTTCACACACACTTATCTCTCAGAATTGAGCTAGTGGAGAGACGTTCGTTCATCTAGCACCAAGGGAACGGGTTGCAGGAGACACTTTTTCTCTGCTTTCTCATTCTGTTTCCTGTGCCGGTTTGAAGTTCCTGCAGTTTTCACTGTCAAAACGAGTTGGAGCTTGTACCTCCCCATATATATTTATGAAATGGAGTTTGCAACTGAAAAGAAACTTTGTGTTCACAACAAGCTAGGTGAAGGACGGCTTTCACACACACTTGTCTCTCAGAACTGAGCAAGTGGAGAGACGTTCGTTCATCTAGCATCAAGGGAACGGGTTGCAGGAGACACTTTTTCTCTGCTTTCTCAGTCTGTTTCCTAGTGCCGGTTTGAAGTTCCTGCAGTTTTCACTGTCAAACCGAGTTGGAGCTAGTACCTCCCCATATATATGTATGGAATGGAGTTTGCAACTGAAAAGAAACTTTGTGTTCCCAACAAGCTAGGTGAAGGACGGCTTTCACACACACTTATCTCTGAGAACTGAGCAAGTGCAGCGACGTTCGTTCATCTAGCACCAATGGAACGGATTGCAGTAGACACATTTTCTCTGCTTTCTCAATCTGTTTCCTAGTGCCGGTTTGAAGTTCCTGCAATTTTCACTGTCACACCGATTTGGAGCTAGTACCATCCCATATATATGTATGGAATGGAGTTTGCAACTGAAAAGAAACTTTGTGTTCCCAACAATCTAGGTGAAGGACGGCTTACACACACACTTATCTCTCAGAACTAAGCAAGTGGAGAGACGTTCGTTCATCTAGCACCAAGGGAACGGGTTGCAGGAGACACTATTTCTCTGTTTTCTCAGTCTGTTTCCTAGTGCCGGTCGGAAGTTCCTGCAGTTTTGACTGTCAAACCGAGTTGGAGCTAGTACCTCCCCATATCTATGTATGGAATGGAGTTTGCAACTGAAAAGAAACTTTGTGTTCCCAACAAGCTAGGTGAAGGACGGCTTTCACACACACTTATCTCTCAGAACTGAGCAAGTGGAGAGACGTTCGTTCATCTAGCACCAAGGGAACGGGTTGCAGGAGACACTTTTTCTCTGCTTTCTCAGTCTGTTTCTTAGTGCCGGTTTGAAGTTCCTGCAGTTTTCACTGTCAAACCGAGTTGGAGCTAGTACCTCCCAAAATATATGTATGGAATGGAGTTTGCAACTGAAAAGAAACTTTGTGTTCCCAACAAGCTATGTGAAGAACGGCTTTCACACACACTTATCTCTCAGAACTGAGCTAGTGGAGAGACGTTCGTTCATCTAGCACCAAGGGAACGGGTTGCAGGAGACACTTTTTCTCTGCTTTCTCATTCTGTTTCCTAGTGCCGGTTTGAAGTTCCTGCAGTTTTCACTGTCAAAACGAGTTCGAGCTTGTACCTCCCCATATATATTTATGGAATGGAGTTTGCAACTGAAAAGAAACTTTGTGTTCCCAACAATCTAGTTGAAGGACGGCTTTCACACACACTTATCTCTCAGAACTGAGCAAGTGGAGAGACGTTCGTTCATCTAGCACCAAGGGAACGGGTTGCAGGAGACACTATTTCTCTGTTTTCTCAGTCTGTTTCCTAGTGCCGGTTTGAAGTTCCTGCAGTTTCCACTGTAAAACCGAGTTGGAGCTTGTACCTCCCCATATATATGTATGGAATGGAGTTTGCAACTGAAAAGAAACTTTGTGTTCCCAACAAGCTAGTTGAAGGACGGCTTTCACACACACTTATCTCTCAGAACTGAGCAAGTGGAGAGACGTTCGTTCATCTAGCACCAAGGGAACGGGTTGCAGGAGACACTTTTTCTCTGCTTTCTCAGACTTTTTCCTAGTGTCGGTTTGAAGTTCCTGCAGTTTTCATTGTAAAACCGATTTGGAGCTAGTACCTCCCCATATATATGTATGGAATGGAGTTTGCAACTGAAAAGAAACTTTGTGTTCCCAACAAGCTAGGTGAAGGACGGCTTTCACACACACTTATCTCTGAGAACTAAGCAAGTGCAGAGACGTTCGTTCATCTAGCACCAATGGAACGGATTGCAGGAGACACATTTTCTCTGCTTTCTCAGTCTGTTTCCTAGTGCCGGTTTGAAGTTCCTGCAATTTTCACTGTATAACCGATTTGGAGCTTGTACCTCCCCATATCTATGTATGGAATGGAGTTTGCAACTGAAAAGAAACTTTTTGTTCCCAACAAGATAGGTGAAGGACGGCTTTCACACACACTTATCTCTCAGAACTGAGCAAGTGGAGAGACTTTCGTTCATCTAGCACCATGAGAACGGGTTTCAGGAAAAACATTTTCTCTGCTTTCTCAGTCTGTTTCTTAGTGCCGGTTTGAAGTTCCTGCAGTTTTCACTGTCAAACCGAGTTGGAGCTAGTACCTCCCCATATATATGTATGGAATGGAGTTTGCAACTGAAAAGAAACTTTGTGTTCCCAACAAGCTAGGTGAAGTCCGGCTTTCACACACAATTATCTCTCAGAACTGAGCAAGTGGAGAGACTTTCGTTCATCTAGCACCAAGGGAACGGGTTGCAGGAGACACTTTTTCTCTGCTTTCTCAGTCTGTTTCCTAGTGCCGGTTTGAAGTTCCTGCAGTTTTCACTGTAAAACCGATTTGGAGCTTGTACCTCACCAGATATATGTATGGAATGAAGTTTGCTACTGAAAAGAAACTTTGTGTTCCCAACAAGCTAGGTGAAGGACGGCTTTCACACACACTTATCTCTCAGAACTGAGCAAGTGGAGAGACGTTCGTTCATCTAGCACCAAGGGAACGGGTTGCAGGAGACAATTTTTCTCTGCTTCCTCAGTCTGTTTCCTAGTGCCTGTTTGAAATTCCTGCAGTTTTCACTGTCAAACCGAGTTGGAGCTATTACCTCCCCATATATTTGTATGGAATGGAGTTTGCAACTGAAAAGAAACTTTTTGTTCCCAACAAGATAGGTGAAAGACGGCTTTCACACACACTTATCTCTCAGAACTGAGCAAGTGGAGAGACATTCGTTCATCTAGCACCATGGGAACGGGTTTCAGGAAAAACTTTTTCTCTGCTTTCTCAGTCTGTTTCTTATTGCCGGTTTGAAGTTCCTGCAGTTTTCACTGTGAAACCCAGTTGGAGCTAGTACCACCCCATATAGATGTATGGAATGGAGTTTGCAACTGAAAAGAAACTTTGTGTTCCCAACAAGCTAGTTGAAGGACGGCTTTCACACACACTTAACACTGAGAACTGAGCAAGTGGAGAGACGTTCGTTCATCTAGCACCAAGGGAACAGGTTACAGGAGACAATTTTTCTCTGCATTCTCAGTCTGTTTCCTAGTGCCGGTTTGAAGTTCCTGCAGTTTTCACTGTCAAACCGAGTTGGAGCTTGTACCTCCCCATATATATGTATGGAATGGAGTTTGCAACTGAAAAGAAACTTTGTGTTCCCAACAGGCTAGGTGAAGGGCGGCTTTCACACACACTTATCTCTCAGAACTGAGGAAGTGGAGAGACGTTCGTTCATCTAGCACCAAGGGAACGGGTTGCAGGAGACACTTTTTCTCTGCTTTCTCAGACTGTTTCCTAGTGCCGGTTTGAAGTTCCTGCAGTTTTCACTGTCAAACCGAGTTGGAGCTTGTACCTCCCCATATATATATATGGAATGGAGTTTGCAACTGAAAAGAAACTTTCTGTTCCCAACAAGCTAGGTGAAGGACGACTTTCACACACACTTATCTCTCAGAACTGAGCAAGTGGAGAGACGTTCGTTCATCTAGAACCATGGGAACGGGTTGCAGGAGACACTTTTTCTCTGCTTTCTCAGTCTTTTTCCTAGTACCGGTTTGAAGTTCCTTCAGTTTTCACTGTAAAACCGAGTTGGAGGTAGTACCTACCCATATATATCTATGGAATGGAGTTTGCAACTGAAAAGAAACTTTGTGTTCCCAACAAGCTAGGTGAAGGACGGCTTTCACACACACTTATCTCACAGAACTGAGCAATTGGAGAGACGTTCGTTCATCTAGCACCAAGGGAACGGGTTGCAGGAGACACTTATTCTCTGCTTTCTCAGTCTTTTTCCTAGTGCCGGTTTGAAGTTCCTCCAGTTTTCACTGTCAAACCGATTTGGAGCTAGTACCTCCCCATATATATGTATGGAATGGAGTTTGCAACTGAAAAGAAATTTGTTTTCCCAACAAGCTAGTTGAAGGACGGCTTTGACACACACTTATCTCTCAGAACTGAGCAAGTGGGGAGACGTTCGTTCATCTAGCACCAAGGGAACGGGTTGCAGGAGACACTTTTTCTCTGCTTTCTCAGTCTTTTTCCTAGTGCCGGTTTGAAGTTCCTGCAGTTTTCACTGTAAAACCGAGTTGGAGCTAGTACCTCCCCATATATATTTATGGAATGGAGTTTGCAACTGAAAAGAAACTTTGTGTTCCCAACAAGCTAGGTGAAGTACGGCTTTCGCACACACTTATCTCTCAGAACTGAGCAAGTGGAGAGACGTTCGTTCATCTAGCACCAAGGGAACGGGTTGCAGGAGACACTTTTTCTCTGCTCTCTCAGTCTGTTTCCTAGTGCCGGTTTGAAGTTCCTGCAGTTTTCACTGTCAAAAAGAGTTGGAGCTAGTACCTCCCCAAATATATGTATGGAATGGAGTTTGCAACTGAAAAGAAACTTTGTGTTCCCAAAAAGCTAGGTGAAGAACGGCTTTCACACACACTTATCTCTCAGAACTGAGCAAGTGGAGAGACGTTCGTTCATCTAGCACCAAGGGAACGGGTTGCAGGAGACACTTTTTCTCTGCTTTCTCAGTCTTTTTCCTAGTGCCGGTTTGAAGTTCCTGCAGTTTTCACTGTAAAACCGATTTGGAGCTAGTACCTCCCCATATATATGTATGGAATGGAGTTTGCAACTGAAAAGAAACTTTGTGTTCCCAACAAGCTAGGTGAAGGACGGCTTTCACACACACTTATCTCTCAGAACTGAGCAAGTGGAGAGACGTTCGTTCATCTAGCACCAAGGGAACGGGTTGCAGGAGACACTTTTTCTCTGCTTTCTCAGTCTTTTTCCTAGTGCCGGTTTTAAGTTCCTGCAGTTTTCACTGTAAAACCGATTTGGAGCTAGTACCTCCCCATATATATGTATGGAATGGAGTTTGCAACTGAAAAGAAACTTTGTGTTCCCAACAATCTAGGTGAAGGACGGCTTTCACACACACTTATCTCTCAGAACTGAGCAAGTGGAGAGACGTTCGTTCATCTAGCACCAAGGGAACAGGTTACAGGAGACAATTTTTCTCTGCATTCTCAGTCTGTTTCCTAGTGCCGGTTTGAAGTTCCTGCAGTTTTCACTGTCAAACCGAGTTGGAGCTTGTACCTCCCCATATATATGTATGGAATGGAGTTTGCAACTGAAAAGAAACTTTGTGTTCCCAACAGGCTAGGTGAAGGGCGGCTTTCACACACACTATCTCTCAGAAATGAGGAAGTGGAGAGACGTTCGTTCATCTAGCACCAAGGGAACGGGTTGCAGGAGACACTTTTTCTCTGCTTTCTCAGTCTGTTTCCTAGTGCCGGTTTGAAGTTCCTGCAGTTTTCACTGTCAAACCGAGTTGGAGCTTGTACCTCCCCATATATATATATGGAATGGAGTTTGCAACTGAAAAGAAACTTTGTGTTCCCAACAAGCTAGGTGAAGGACGGCTTTCACACACACTTATCTCTCAGAACTGAGCAATTGGAGAGACGTTCGTTCATCTAGCACCATGGGAACGGGTTGCAAGAGACACTTTTTCTCTGCTTTCTCAGTCTTTTTCCTAGTACCGGTTTGAAGTTCCTTCAGTTTTCACTGTAAAACCGAGTTGGAGGTAGTACCTCCCCATATATATGTATGGAATGGAGTTTGCAACTGAAAAGAAACTTTGTGTTCCCAACAAGCTAGGTGAAGGACGGCTTTCACACACACTTATCTCTCAGAACTGAGCAAGTGGAGAGACGTTCGTTCATCTAGCACCAAGGGAACGGGTTGCAGGAGACACTTATTCTCTGCTTTCTCATTCTTTTTCCTAGTGCCGGTTTGAAGTTCCTGCAGTTTTCACTGTCAAACAGAGTTGGAGCTAGTACCTCCCCAAATATATGTATGGAATGGAGTTTGCAACTGAAAAGAAACTTTGTGTTCCCAAAAAGCTAGGAGAAGAACGGCTTTCACACACACTTATCTCTCAGAACTGAGCAAGTGGAGAGACTTTCGTTCATCTAGCACCAAGGGAACGGGTTGCAGGAGACACTTTTTCTCTGCTTTCTCAGTCTTTTTCTTAGTGCCGGTTTGAATTTCCTGCAGTTTTCACTGTAAAACCGATTTGGAGCTAGTACCTCCCCATATATATATATGGAATGGAGTTTGCAACTGAAAAGAAACTTTGTGTTCCCAACAAGCTAGGTGAAGGACGGCTTTCGCACACACTTATCTCTCAGAACTGAGCAAGTGGAGAAACGTTCGTTCATCTAGCACCAATGGAACGGTTTGCAGGAGACACATTTTCTCTGCTTTCTCAGTCTTTTTCCTAGTGCCGGTTTGAAGTTCCTGCAGTTTTCACTGTAAAACCGAGTTGGAGCTAGTACCTCCCCATATATATGTACGGAATGGAGTTTGCAACTGAAAAGAAACTTTGTGTTCCCAACAAGCTAGGTGAAGTACGGCTTTCGCACACACTTATCTCTCAGAACTGAGCAAGTGGAGAGACGTTTGTTCATCTAGCACCAAGGGAACGGGTTGCAGGAGACACTTTTTCTCGTCTCTCTCAGTCTGTTTCCTAGTGCCGGTTTGAAGTTCCTGCAGTTTTCACTGTCAAACAGTGTTGGAGCTAGTACCTCCCCAAATATATGTATGGAATGGAGTTTGCAACTGAAAAGAAACTTTGTGTTCCCAACAAGCTAGGTGAAGAACGGCTTTCACACACACTTATCTCTGAGAACTGAGCAAGTGGAGAAACGTTCGTTCATCTAGCACCAAGGGAACGGGTTGCAGGATACATTTTTTCTCTGTTTTCTCAGTCTGTTTCCTAGTGCCGGTCTGAAGTTCCTGCAGTTTTCACTGTCAAACCGAGTTGGAGCTAGTACCTCCCCATATATATGTATGGAATGGAGTTTGCAACTGAAAAGAAACTTTGTGTTCCCAACAAGCTAGGTGAAGGACGGCTTTCACACACACTTTTCTCTCAGAACTGAGCAAGTGGAGAGACGTTCGTTCATCTAGCACCAAGGGAACGGGTTGCAGGAGACACTATTTCTTTGCTTTCTCAGTCTGTTTCCTAGTGCCGGTTTGAAGTTCCTGCAGTTTTCACTGTCAAACCGAGTTCGAGCTAGTACCTCCCCATATATATGTATGGAATGGGGTTTGCAACTGAAAAGAAACTTTGTGTTACCAACAAGCTAGCTGAAGGGCGGCTTTCACACACACTTATCTCTCAGAACTGAGCAAGTGGAGAGACGTTCGTTCATCTAGCACCAATGGAACGGGTTGCAGGGGACACTTTTTCTCTGCTTTCTCAGTCTGTTTCCTAGTGCCGGTTTGAAGTTCCTGCAGTTTTCACTGTCAAACCGAGTTGGAGGTAGTACCTCCCCAAATATATGTATGGAATGGAGTTTGCAACTGAAAAGAAAATTTGTGTTCCCAACAAGCTAGGTGAAGAACGGCTTTCACACACACTTATCTCTCAAACTGAGCAAGTGGAGAGACGTTCGTTCATCTAGCACCAAGGGAACGGGTTGCAGGAGACACTTTTTCTCTGCTTTCTCAGTCTTTTTCCTAGTGCCGTTTTGAAGTTCCTGCAGTTTTCACTGTAAAACCGAGTTGGAGCTAGTACCTCCCCATATATATGTATGGAATGGAGTTTGCAACTGAAAAGAAACTTTGTGTTCCCAACAAGCTAGGTGAAGGACGGCTTTCACACACACTTATCTCTCAGAACTAAGCAAGTGGAGAGACTTTCGTTCATCTAGCACCAAGGGAACGGGTTGCAGGAGACACTTTTTCTCTGCTTTCTCAGTCTTTTTCTTAGTGCCGGTTTGAATTTCCTGCAGTTTTCACTGTAAAACCGATTTGGAGCTAGTACCTCCCCATATATATATATGGAATGGAGTTTGCAACTGAAAAGAAACTTTGTGTTCCCAACAAGCTAGGTGAAGGACGGCTTTCGCACACACTTATCTCTCAGAACTGAGCAAGTGGAGAAACGTTCGTTCATCTAGCACCAATGGAACGGTTTGCAGGAGACACTTTTTCTCTGCTTTCTTAGTCTTTTTCCTAGTGCCGGTTTGAAGTTCCTGCAGTTTTCACTGTAAAACCGAGTTGGAGCTGGTACCTCCCCATATATATGTATGGAATGGAGTTTGCAACTGAAAAGAAACTTTGTGTTCCCAACAAGCTAGGTGAAGTACGGCTTTCGCACACACTTATCTCTCAGAACTGAGCAAGTGGAGAGACGTTCGTTCATCTAGCACCAAGGGAACGGGTTGCAGGAGACACTTTTTCTCGTCTCTCTCAGTCTGTTTCCTAGTGCCGGTTTGAAGTTCCTGCAGTTTTCACTGTCAAACAGAGTTGGAGCTAGTACCTCCCCAAATATATGTATGGAATGGAGTTTGCAACTGAAAAGAAACTTTGTGTTCCCAACAAGCTAGGTGAAGAACGGCTTTCACACACACTTATCTCTGAGAACTGAGCAAGTGGAGAAACGTTCGTTCATCTAGCACCAAGGGAACGGGTTGCAGGATACATTTTTTCTCTGTTTTCTCAGTCTGTTTCCTAGTGCCGGTCTGAAGTTACTGCAGTTTTCACTGTCAAACCGAGTTGGAGCTAGTACCTCCCCATATATATGTATGGAATGGAGTTTGCAACTGAAAAGAAACTTTGTGTTCCCAACAAGCTAGGTGAAGGACGGCTTTCACACACACTTATCTCTCAGAACTAAGCAAGTGGAGAGACGTTCGTTCATCTAGCACAAAGGGAATGGGTTGCAGGAGACACTATTTCTCTGTTTTCTCAGTCTGTTTTCTAGTGCCGGTTGGAAGTTCCTGCAGTTTTGACTGTCAAACCGAGTTGGAGCTAGTACCTCCCCATATCTATGTATGGAATGGAGTTTGCAACTGAAAAGAAACTTTGTGTTCCCAACAAGCTAGGTGAAGGACGGCTTTCACACACACTTATCTCTCAGAACTGAGCAAGTGGAGAGACGTTCGTTCATCTAGCACCAAGGGAACGGGTTGCAGGAGACACTTTTTCTCTGTTTTCTCAGTCTGTTTCCTAGTGCCGGTTTGAAGTTCCTGCAGTTATCACTGTCAAACCGAGTTGGAGCTTGTACCTCCCCATATATATTTATGGAATGGAGTTTGCAACTGAAAAGAATCTTTGTGTTCCCAACAAGCTAGGTGAAGGACGGCTTTCACACACACTTATCTCTCAGAACTGAGCAAGTGGACAGACGTTCGTTCATCTAGCACCAAGGGAATGGGTTGCAGGAGACACTATTTCTCAGTTTTCACAGTCTGTTTCCTAGTGCCGTTTTGAAGTTCCTGCAGTTTTCAGTGTAAAACCGATTTGGAGCTAGTACCTCCCCATATATATGTATGGAATGGAGTTTGCAACTGAAAAGAAACTTTGTGTTCCCAACAAGCTAGGTGAAGGCCGGCTTTCACACACACTTATCTCTCAGAACTGAGCAAGTGGAGAGACTTTCGTTCATCTAGCACCAAGGGAACCTGTTGCAGGAGACACTTTTTCTCTGCTTTCTCATTCTGTTTCCTAGTGCCGGTTTGAAGTTCCTGCAGTTTTCACTGTCAAACCGAGTTGGAGATAGTACATCCCCATATATATGTATGGAATGGAGTTTGCAACTGAAAAGAAACTTTGTGTTCCCAACAAGCTATGTGAAGGACGGCTTTCACACACACTTATCTCTGAGAACTGAGCAAGTGCAGAGACGTTCGTTCATCTAGCTCCAATGGAACGGATTGCAGGAGACACATTTTCTCTGCTTTCTCAGTGTGTTTCCTAGTGCCGGTATGAAGTTCCTGCAATTTTCACTGTAAAACCGAGTTGGAGCCTGTACCTCCCCATATATATGTATGGAATGGAGTTTGCAACTGAAAAGAAACTTTTTGTTCCCAACAAGATAGGTGAAGGACGGCTTTCACACACACTTATCTCTCAGAACTGAGCAAGTGGAGAGACATTGGTTCATCTAGCACCATGGGAACGGGTTTCAGGAAAAACGTTTTCTCTGCTTTCTCAGTCTGTTTCTTAGTGCCAGTTTGAAGTTCCTGCAGTTTTCACTGTCAAACAGAGTTGGAGCTAGTACCACCCCATATATATGTATGGAATGGAGTATGCAACTTAAAAGAAACTTTGTGTTCCCAACAAGCTAGGTGAAGAACGGCTTTCACACACACTTAACTCTTAGAACTGAGCAAGTGGAGAGACGTTCGTTCATCTAGCACCAAGGGAACAGGTTGCAGGAGACACATTTTCTCTGCATTCTCAGTCTGTTTCTTAGTGCCGGTATGATGTTCCTGCAGTTTTCACTGTCAAACCGAGTTGGAGCTTGTACCTCCCCATATATATGTATGGAATGGAGTTTGCAACTGAAAAGAAACTTTGTGTTCCCAACAGGCTAGGTGAACGACGGCTTTCACACACACTTATCTCTCAGAACTGAGCAAGTGGAGAGACGTTCGTTCATTTAGCACCAAGGGAACGGGTTGCAGGAGACACTTTTTCTCTGCTTTCTCAGTCTGTTTCCTAGTGCCTGTTTGAAGTTCCTGCAGTTTTCACTGTAAAACCGAGTTGGAGCTAGTACCTCCCCATATATATGTATGGAATGGAGTTTGCAACTGAAAAGAAACTTTGTGTTCCCAACAAGCTAGGTGAAGGACGGCTTTCACACACACTTATCTCTCAGAACTGAGCAAGTGGAGAGACGTTCGTTCATCTAGCACCAAGGGAACGGGTTGCAGTAGACACTTTTTCTCTGCTTTCTCAGTCTGTTTCCTAGTGCCGGTTTGAAGTTCCTGCAGTTTTCACTGTCAAACCGAGTTGGAGATAGTACATCCCCATATATATGTATGGAATGGAGTTTGCAACTGAAAAGAAACTTTGTGTTCCCAACAAGCTAAGTGAAAGACGGCTTTCACACACACTTATCTCTCAGAACTGAGCAAGTGGAGAGACGTTCGTTCATCTAGCACCAGGGGAACGGGATGCAGGAGAAACTTTTTCTCTGCTTTCTCAGTGTGTTTCCTACTGCCGGTTTGAAGTTCCTGCAGTTTTCACTGTAATACCGAGTTGGAGCTGGTACCTCCCCATATATATGTTTGGAATAGAGTTTGCAACTGAAAAGAAACTTTGTGTTCCCAACAAGCTAGGTGAAGGACGGCTTTCACACACACTTATCTCTGAGAACTGAGCAAGTGCAGAGACGTTCGTTCATCTAGCACCAATGGAACGGATTGCAGGAGACACATTTTCTCTGCGTTCTCAATCTGTTTCCTAGTGCCGGTTTGAAGTTCCTGCAATTTTCACTGTAAAACCGAGTTGGAGCTTGTACCTCCCCATATATATGTATGGAATGGAGTTTGCTTCTGAAAATAAACTTTGTGTTCCCAACAATCTAGGTGAAGGACGGCTTTCACACACAATTATCTCTCAGAACTGAGCAAGTGGAGAGACGTTCGTTCATCTAGCACCAAGGGAACGGGTGCAGGAGACACTTTTTCTCTGCTTTCTCAGTCTGTTTCCTAGTGCCGGTTTGAATTTCCTGCAGTTTTCACTGTCAAACCGAGTTGGAGCTAGTACCTCCCCAAATATATGTATGGAATGGAGTTTGCCACTAAAAATAAACTTTGTGTTCCCAACAAGCTAGGTGAAGGACGGCTTTCACACACACTTATCTCTCAGAATTAGCAAGTGGAGAGACGTTCGTTCATCTAGCACCAAGGGAACGGGTTGCAGGAGACACTATTTCTCTGCTTTCTCAGTCTGTTTACTAGTGCCGGTTTGAAGTTCCTGCAGTTTTCACTGTCAAACCGAGTGGAGCTAGTACCTCCCCATATATATGTATGGAATGGAGTTTGCAACTGAAAAGAAACTTTGTGTTCCCAACAAACTAGGTGAAGGCGGCTTTCACTCACACTTATCTCTCAGAACTGAGCAAGTGGAGAGACGTTCGTTCATCTAGCACCAAGGGAACGGGTAGCAGGAGACACTTTTTCTCTGCTTTCTCAGTCTGTTTCCTAGTGCCTGTTTGAAGTTCCTGCAGTTTTCACTCTAAAACCGAGTTGGAGCTTGTAGCTCCCTATATATATGTATGGAATGGGGTTTGCAACTGAAAAGAAACTTTGTGTTCCCAACAAGCTAGGTGAAGGACGGCTTTCACACACACTTATCTGTCAGAACTGAGCAAGTGGAGAGACGTTCGTTCATCTAGCACCAAGGGAACGGGTTGCAGGAGACACTTTTTCTCTGCTTTCTCATTCTGTTTCCTAGTGCCGGTTTGAAGTTCCTGCAGTTTTCACTGTCAAACCGATTTGGAGCTAGTCCCTCCCCATACATATGTATGGAATGGAGTTTGCAACTGAAAAGAAACTTTGTGTTCCCAACAAGCTAGGTGAAGGACGGCTTTCACACACACTTATCTCTCAGAACTGAGCAAGTGGAGAGACGTTCGTTCATCTAGCACCAAGGGAACGGGTTGCAGGAGACACTTTTTCTCTGCTTTCTCATTCTGTTTCCTAGTGCCGGTTTGAAGTTCCTGCAGTTTTCACTGTCAAACCGAGTTGGAGATAGTACATCCCCATATATATGTATGGAATGGAGTTTGCAACTGAAAAGAAACTTTGTGTTCCCAACAAGCTAGGTGAAGGACGGCTTTCACACACACTTATCTCTGAGAACTGAGCAAGTGCAGAGACGTTCGTTCATCTAGCACCAATGGAACGGTTTGCAGGAGACACATTTTCTCTGCTTTCTCAGTGTGTTTCCTAGTGCCGGTATGAAGTTCCTACAATTTTCACTGTAAAACCGAGTTGGAGCCTGTACCTCCCCATATATATGTATGGAATGGAGTTTGCAACTGAAAAGAAACTTTTTGTTCCCAACAAGATAGGTGAAGGACGGCTTTCACACACACTTATCTCTCAGAACTGAGCAAGTGGAGAGACATTCGTTCATCTAGCACCATGGGAACGGGTTTCAGGAAAAACTTTTTCTCTGCTTTCTCAGTCTGTTTCTTAGTGCCAGTTTGAAGTTCCTGCAGTTTTCACTGTCAAAAAGAGTTGGAGCTTGTACCACCCCATATATATGTATGGAATGGAGTATGCAACTGAAAAGAAACTTTGTGTTCCCAACAAGCTAGTTGAAGGACGGCTTTAACACACACTTAACTCTCAGAACTGAGCAAGTGGAGAGACATTCGTTCATCTAGCACCAAGGGAGCAGGTTGCAGGAGACACATTTTCTCTGCATTCTCAGTCTGTTTCTTAGTGCCGGTATGAAGTTCCTGCAGTTTTCACTGTAAAACCGAGTTGGAGCTAGTACCTCCCCATATATATGTATGGAATGGAGTTTGCAACTGAAAAGAAACTTTGTGTTCCCAACAAGCTAGGTGAAGGACGGCTTTCACACACACTTATCTCTCAGAACTAAGCAAGTGGAGAGACGTTCGTTCATCTAGCACAATGGGAATGGGTTGCAGGAGACACTATTTCTCTGTTTTCTCAGTCTGTTTTCTAGTGCCGGTTGGAAGTTCCTGCAGTTTTGACTGTCAAACCGAGTTGGAGCTAGTAACTCCCCATATCTATGTATGGAATGGAGTTTGCAACTGAAAAGAAACTTTGTGTTCCCAACAAGCTAGGTGAAGGACGGCTTTCACACACACTTATCTCTCAGAACTGAGCAAGTGGAGAGACGTTCGTTCATCTAGCACCAAGGGAACGGGTTGCAGGAGACACTTTTTCTCTGTTTTCTCAGTCTGTTTCCTAGTGCCGGTTTGAAGTTCCTGCAGTTTTCACTGTCAAACCGAGTTGGAGCTTGTACCTCCCCATATATATGTATGGAATGGAGTTTGCAACTGAAAAGAAACTTTGTGTTCCCAACAAGCTAGGTGAAGGACGGCTTTCACACACACTTATCTCTCAGAACTGAGCAAGTGGACAGACGATCGTTCATCTAGCACCAAGGGAATGGGTTGCAGGAGACACTATTTCTCTGTTTTCACAGTCTGTTTCCTAGTGCCGGTTTGAAGTTCCTGCAGTTTTCACTGTAAAACCGATTTGGAGCTAGTACCTCCCCATATATATGTATGGAATGGAGTTTGCAACTGAAAAGAAACTTTGTGTTCCCAACAAGCTAGGTGAAGGCCGGCTTTCACACACACATATCTCTCAGAACTGAGCAAGTGGAGAGACTTTCGTTCATCTAGCACCAAGGGAACGGGTTGCAGGAGACACTTTTTCTCTGCTTTCTCATTCTGTTTCCTAGTGCCGGTTTGAAGTTCCTGCAGTTTTCACTGTCAAACCGAGTTGGAGATAGTACATCCCCATATATATGTATGGAATGGAGTTTGCAACTGAAAAGAAACTTTGTGTTCCCAACAAGCTATGTGAAGGACGGCTTTCACACACACTTATCTCTGAGAACTGAGCAAGTGCAGAGACGTTCGTTCATCTAGCTCCAATGGAACGGATTGCAGGAGACACATTTTCTCTGCTTTCTCAGTGTGTTTCCTAGTGCCGGTGTGAAGTTCCTGCAATTTTCAATGTAAAAACGAGTTGGAGCCTGTACCTCCCCATATATATGTATGGAATGGAGTTTGCAACTGAAAAGAAACTTTTTGTTCCCAACAAGATAGGTGAAGGACGGCTTTCACACACACTTATCTCTCAGAACTGAGCAAGTGGAGAGACATTGGTTCATCTAGCACCATGAGAACGGGTTTCAGGAAAAACGTTTTCTCTGCTTTCTCAGTCTGTTTCTTAGTGCCAGTTTGAAGTTCCTGCAGTTTCCACTGTCAAACAGAGTTGGAGCTAGTACCACCCCATATATATGTATGGAATGGAGTATGCAACTTTAAAGAAACTTTGTGTTCCCAACAAGCTAGGTGAAGGACGGCTTTCACACACACTTAACTCTTAGAACTGAGCAAGTGGAGAGACGTTCGTTCATCTAGCACCAAGGGAACAGGTTGCAGGAGACACATTTTCTCTGCATTCTCAGTCTGTTTCTTAGTGCCGGTATGATGTTCCTGCAGTTTTCACTGTCAAACCGAGTTGGAGCTTGTACCTCCCCATATATATGTATGGAATGGAGTTTGCAACTGAAAAGAAACTTTGTGTTCCCAACAGGCTAGGTGAAGGACGGCTTTCACACACACTTATCTCTCAGAACTGAGCAAGTGGAGAGACGTTCGTTCATTTAGCACCAAGGGAACGGGTTGCAGGAGACACTTTTTCTCTGCTTTCTCAGTCTGTTTCCTAGTGCCGGTTTGAAGTTCCTGCAGTTTTCACTGTAAAACCGAGTTGGAGCTAGTACCTCCCCATATATATGTATGGAATGGAGTTTGCAACTGAAAAGAAACTTTGTGTTCCCAACAAGCTAGGTGAAGGACGGCTTTCACACACACTTATCTCTCAGAACTGAGCAAGTGGAGAGACGTTCGTTCATCTAGCACCAAGGGAACGGGTTGCAGTAGACACTTTTTCTCTGCTTTCTCAGTCTGTTTCCTAGTGCCGGTTTGAAGTTCCTGCAGTTTTCACTGTCAAACCGAGTTGGAGATAGTACATCCCCATATATATGTATGGAATGGAGTTTGCAACTGAAAAGAAACTTTGTGTTCCCAACAAGCTAAGTGAAAGACGGCTTTCACACACACTTATCTCTCAGAACTGAGCAAGTGGAGAGACGTTCGTTCATCTAGCACCAGGGGAACGGGATGCAGGAGAAACTTTTTCTCTGCTTTCTCAGTGTGTTTCCTACTGCCGGTTTGAAGTTCCTGCAGTTTTCACTGTAATACCGAGTTGGAGCTGGTACCTCCCCATATATATGTTTGGAATAGAGTTTGCAACTGAAAAGAAACTTTGTGTTCCCAACAAGCTAGGTGAAGGACGGCTTTCACACACACTTATCTCTGAGAACTGAGCAAGTGCAGAGACGTTCGTTCATCTAGCACCAATGGAACGGATTGCAGGAGACACATTTTCTCTGCGTTCTCAATCTGTTTCCTAGTGCCGGTTTGAAGTTCCTGCAATTTTCACTGTAAAACCGAGTTGGAGCTTGTACCTCCCCATATATATGTATGGAATGGAGTTTGCTTCTGAAAATAAAGTTTGTGTTCCCAACAAGCTAGGTGAAGGACGGCTTTCACACACAATTATCTCTCAGAACTGACCAAGTGGAGAGACGTTCGTTCATCTAGCACCAAGGGAACGGGTGCAGGAGACACTTTTTCTCTGCTTTCTCAGTCTGTTTCCTAGTGCCGGTTTGAATTTCCTGCAGTTTTCACTGTCAAACCGAGTTGGAGCTAGTACCTCCCCAAATATATGTATGGAATGGAGTTTGCCACTAAAAATAAACTTTGTGTTCCCAACAAGCTAGGTGAAGGACGGCTTTCACACACACTTATCTCTCAGACTTAGCAAGTGGAGAGACGTTCGTTCATCTAGCACCAAGGGAACGGGTTGCAGGAGACACTATTTCTCTGCTTTCTCAGTCTGTTTACTAGTGCCGGTTTGAAGTTCCTGCAGTTTTCACTGTAAAACCGAGTTGGAGGTAGTACCTCCCCATATATATGTATGGAATGGAGTTTGCAACTGAAAAGAAACTTTGTGTTCCCAACAAACTAGGTGAAGGCGGCTTTCACTCACACTTATCTCTCAGAACTGAGCAAGTGGAGAGACGTTCGTTCATCTAGCACCAAGGGAACGGGTAGCAGGAGACACTTTTTCTCTGCTTTCTCAGTCTGTTTCCTAGTGCCGGTTTGAAGTTCCTGCAGTTTTCACTCTAAAACCGAGTTGGAGCTTGTAGCTCCCCATATATATGTATGGAATGGGGTTTGCAACTGAAAAGAAACTTTGTGTTCCCAACAAGCTAGGTGAAGGACGGCTTTCACACACACTTATCTGTCAGAACTGAGCAAGTGGAGAGACGTTCGTTCATCTAGCACCAAGGGAACGGGTTGCAGGAGACACTTTTTCTCTGCTTTCTCATTCTGTTTCCTAGTGCCGGTTTGAAGTTCCTGCAGTTTTCACTGTCAAACCGAGTTGGAGCTAGTCCCTCCCCATATATATGTATGGAATGGAGTTTGCAACTGAAAAGAAACTTTGTGTTCCCAACAAGCTAGGTGAAGGACGGCTTTCACACACACTTATCTCTCAGAACTGAGCAAGTGGAGAGACGTTCGTTCATCTAGCACCAAGGGAACGGGTTGCAGGAGACACTTTTTCTCTGCTTTCTCATTCTGTTTCCTAGTGCCGGTTTGAAGTTCCTGCAGTTTTCACTGTCAAACCGAGTTGGAGATAGTACATCCCCATATATATGTATGGAATGGAGTTTGCAACTGAAAAGAAACTTTGTGTTCCCAACAAGCTAGGTGAAGGACGGCTTTCACACACACTTATCTCTGAGAACTGAGCAAGTGCAGAGACGTTCGTTCATCTAGCACCAATGGAACGGATTGCAGGAGACACATTTTCTCTGCTTTCTCAGTGTGTTTCCTAGTGCCGGTATGAAGTTCCTACAATTTTCACTGTAAAACCGAGTTGGAGCCTGTACCTCCCCATATATATGTATGGAATGGAGTTTGCAACTGAAAAGAAACTTTTTGTTCCCAACAAGATAGGTGAAGGACGGCTTTCACACACACTTATCTCTCAGAAATGAGCAAGTGGAGAGACATTCGTTCATCTAGCACCATGGGAACGGGTTTCAGGAAAAACTTTTTCTCTGCTTTATAAGTCTGTTTCTTAGTGCCAGTTTGAAGTTCCTGCAGTTTTCACTGTCAAAAAGAGTTGGAGCTTGTACCACCCCATATATATGTATGGAATGGAGTATGCAAATGAAAAGAAACTTTGTGTTCCCAACAAGCTAGGTGAAGGACTGCTTTAACACACACTTAACTCTCAGAACTGAGCAAGTGGAGAGACATTCGTTCATCTAGCACCAAGGGAGCAGGTTGCAGGAGACACATTTTCTCTGCATTCTCAGTCTGTTTCTTAGTGCCGGTATGATGTTCCTGCAGTTTTCACTGTCAAACCGAGTTGGAGCTTGTACCTCCCCATATATATGTATGGAATGGAGTTTGCAACTGAAAAGAAACTTTGTGTTCCCAACAGGCTAGGTGAAGGACGGCTTTCACACACACTTATCTCTCAGAACTGAGCAAGTGGAGAGACGTTCGTTCATTTAGCACCAAGGGAACGGGTTGCAGGAGACACTTTTTCTCTGCTTTCTCAGTCTGTTTCCTAGTGCCGGTTTGAAGTTCCTGCATTTTTCACTGTAAAACCGAGTTGGAGCTAGTACCTCCCCATATATATGTATGGAATGGAGTTTGCAACTGAAAAGAAACTTTGTGTTCCCAACAAGCTAGGTGAAGGACGGCTTTCACACACACTTATCTCTCAGAACTGAGCAAGTGGAGAGACATTCGTTCATCTAGCACCATGGGAACGGGTTTCAGGAAAAACTTTTTCTCTGCTTTCTCAGTCTGTTTCTTATTGCCGGTTTGAAGTTCCTGCAGTTTTCACTGTGAAACCCAGTTGGAGCTAGTACCACCCCATATAGATGTATGGAATGGAGTTTGCAACTGAAAAGAAACTTTGTGTTCCCAACAAGCTAGTTGAAGGACGGCTTTCACACACACTTAACACTGAGAACTGAGCAAGTGGAGAGACGTTCGTTCATCTAGCACCAAGGGAACAGGTTACAGGAGACAATTTTTCTCTGCATTCTCAGTCTGTTTCCTAGTGCCGGTTTGAAGTTCCTGCAGTTTTCACTGTCAAACCGAGTTGGAGCTTGTACCTCCCCATATATATGTATGGAATGGAGTTTGCAACTGAAAAGAAACTTTGTGTTCCCAACAGGCTAGGTGAAGGGCGGCTTTCACACACACTTATCTCTCAGAACTGAGGAAGTGGAGAGAAGTTCGTTCATCTAGCACCAAGGGAACGGGTTGCAGGAGACACTTTTTCTCTGCTTTCTCAGACTGTTTCCTAGTGCCGGTTTGAAGTTCCTGCAGTTTTCACTGTCAAACCGAGTTGGAGCTTGTACCTCCCCATATATATATATGGAATGGAGTTTGCAACTGAAAAGAAACTTTCTGTTCCCAACAAGCTAGGTGAAGGACGACTTTCACACACACTTATCTCTCAGAACTGAGCAAGTGGAGAGACGTTCGTTCATCTAGAACCATGGGAACGGGTTGCAGGAGACACTTTTTCTCTGCTTTCTCAGTCTTTTTCCTAGTACCGGTTTGAAGTTCCTTCAGTTTTCACTGTAAAACCGAGTTGGAGGTAGTACCTACCCATATATATCTATGGAATGGAGTTTGCAACTGAAAAGAAACTTTGTGTTCCCAACAAGCTAGGTGAAGGACGGCTTTCACACACACTTATCTCACAGAACTGAGCAATTGGAGAGACGTTCGTTCATCTAGCACCAAGGGAACGGGTTGCAGGAGACACTTATTCTCTGCTTTCTCAGTCTTTTTCCTAGTGCCGGTTTGAAGTTCCTCCAGTTTTCACTGTCAAACCGATTTGGAGCTAGTACCTCCCCATATATATGTATGGAATGGAGTTTGCAACTGAAAAGAAATTTGTTTTCCCAACAAGCTAGTTGAAGGACGGCTTTGACACACACTTATCTCTCAGAACTGAGCAAGTGGGGAGACGTTCGTTCATCTAGCACCAAGGGAACGGGTTGCAGGAGACACTTTTTCTCTGCTTTCTCAGTCTTTTTCCTAGTGCCGGTTTGAAGTTCCTGCAGTTTTCACTGTAAAACCGAGTTGGAGCTAGTACCTCCCCATATATATTTATGGAATGGAGTTTGCAACTGAAAAGAAACTTTGTGTTCCCAACAAGCTAGGTGAAGTACGGCTTTCGCACACACTTATCTCTCAGAACTGAGCAAGTGGAGAGACGTTCGTTCATCTAGCACCAAGGGAACGGGTTGCAGGAGACACTTTTTCTCTGCTCTCTCAGTCTGTTTCCTAGTGCCGGTTTGAAGTTCCTGCAGTTTTCACTGTCAAAAAGAGTTGGAGCTAGTACCTCCCCAAATATATGTATGGAATGGAGTTTGCAACTGAAAAGAAACTTTGTGTTCCCAAAAAGCTAGGTGAAGAACGGCTTTCACACACACTTATCTCTCAGAACTGAGCAAGTGGAGAGACGTTCGTTCATCTAGCACCAAGGGAACGGGTTGCAGGAGACACTTTTTCTCTGCTTTCTCAGTCTTTTTCCTAGTGCCGGTTTGAAGTTCCTGCAGTTTTCACTGTAAAACCGATTTGGAGCTAGTACCTCCCCATATATATGTATGGAATGGAGTTTGCAACTGAAAAGAAACTTTGTGTTCCCAACAAGCTAGGTGAAGGACGGCTTTCACACACACTTATCTCTCAGAACTGAGCAAGTGGAGAGACGTTCGTTCATCTAGCACCAAGGGAACGGGTTGCAGGAGACACTTTTTCTCTGCTTTCTCAGTCTTTTTCCTAGTGCCGGTTTTAAGTTCCTGCAGTTTTCACTGTAAAACCGATTTGGAGCTAGTACCTCCCCATATATATGTATGGAATGGAGTTTGCAACTGAAAAGAAACTTTGTGTTCCCAACAATCTAGGTGAAGGACGGCTTTCACACACACTTATCTCTCAGAACTGAGCAAGTGGAGAGACGTTCGTTCATCTAGCACCAAGGGAACAGGTTACAGGAGACAATTTTTCTCTGCATTCTCAGTCTGTTTCCTAGTGCCGGTTTGAAGTTCCTGCAGTTTTCACTGTCAAACCGAGTTGGAGCTTGTACCTCCCCATATATATGTATGGAATGGAGTTTGCAACTGAAAAGAAACTTTGTGTTCCCAACAGGCTAGGTGAAGGGCGGCTTTCACACACTTATCTCTCAGAAATGAGGAAGTGGAGAGACGTTCGTTCATCTAGCACCAAGGGAACGGGTTGCAGGAGACACTTTTTCTCTGCTTTCTCAGTCTGTTTCCTAGTGCCGGTTTGAAGTTCCTGCAGTTTTCACTGTCAAACCGAGTTGGAGCTTGTACCTCCCCATATATATATATGGAATGGAGTTTGCAACTGAAAAGAAACTTTGTGTTCCCAACAAGCTAGGTGAAGGACGGCTTTCACACACACTTATCTCTCAGAACTGAGCAATTGGAGAGACGTTCGTTCATCTAGCACCATGGGAACGGGTTGCAAGAGACACTTTTTCTCTGCTTTCTCAGTCTTTTTCCTAGTACCGGTTTGAAGTTCCTTCAGTTTTCACTGTAAAACCGAGTTGGAGGTAGTACCTCCCCATATATATGTATGGAATGGAGTTTGCAACTGAAAAGAAACTTTGTGTTCCCAACAAGCTAGGTGAAGGACGGCTTTCACACACACTTATCTCTCAGAACTGAGCAAGTGGAGAGACGTTCGTTCATCTAGCACCAAGGGAACGGGTTGCAGGAGACACTTATTCTCTGCTTTCTCATTCTTTTTCCTAGTGCCGGTTTGAAGTTCCTGCAGTTTTCACTGTCAAACAGAGTTGGAGCTAGTACCTCCCCAAATATATGTATGGAATGGAGTTTGCAACTGAAAAGAAACTTTGTGTTCCCAAAAAGCTAGGAGAAGAACGGCTTTCACACACACTTATCTCTCAGAACTGAGCAAGTGGAGAGACTTTCGTTCATCTAGCACCAAGGGAACGGGTTGCAGGAGACACTTTTTCTCTGCTTTCTCAGTCTTTTTCTTAGTGCCGGTTTGAATTTCCTGCAGTTTTCACTGTAAAACCGATTTGGAGCTAGTACCTCCCCATATATATATATGGAATGGAGTTTGCAACTGAAAAGAAACTTTGTGTTCCCAACAAGCTAGGTGAAGGACGGCTTTCGCACACACTTATCTCTCAGAACTGAGCAAGTGGAGAAACGTTCGTTCATCTAGCACCAATGGAACGGTTTGCAGGAGACACTTTTTCTCTGCTTTCTCAGTCTTTTTCCTAGTGCCGGTTTGAAGTTCCTGCAGTTTTCACTGTAAAACCGAGTTGGAGCTAGTACCTCCCCATATATATGTACGGAATGGAGTTTGCAACTGAAAAGAAACTTTGTGTTCCCAACAAGCTAGGTGAAGTACGGCTTTCGCACACACTTATCTCTCAGAACTGAGCAAGTGGAGAGACGTTTGTTCATCTAGCACCAAGGGAACGGGTTGCAGGAGACACTTTTTCTCGTCTCTCTCAGTCTGTTTCCTAGTGCCGGTTTGAAGTTCCTGCAGTTTTCACTGTCAAACAGAGTTGGAGCTAGTACCTCCCCAAATATATGTATGGAATGGAGTTTGCAACTGAAAAGAAACTTTGTGTTCCCAACAAGCTAGGTGAAGAACGGCTTTCACACACACTTATCTCTGAGAACTGAGCAAGTGGAGAAACGTTCGTTCATCTAGCACCAAGGGAACGGGTTGCAGGATACATTTTTTCTCTGTTTTCTCAGTCTGTTTCCTAGTGCCGGTCTGAAGTTCCTGCAGTTTTCACTGTCAAACCGAGTTGGAGCTAGTACCTCCCCATATATATGTATGGAATGGAGTTTGCAACTGAAAAGAAACTTTGTGTTCCCAACAAGCTAGGTGAAGGACGGCTTTCACACACACTTTTCTCTCAGAACTGAGCAAGTGGAGAGACGTTCGTTCATCTAGCACCAAGGGAACGGGTTGCAGGAGACACTATTTCTTTGCTTTCTCAGTCTGTTTCCTAGTGCCGGTTTGAAGTTCCTGCAGTTTTCACTGTCAAACCGAGTTCGAGCTAGTACCTCCCCATATATATGTATGGAATGGGGTTTGCAACTGAAAAGAAACTTTGTGTTACCAACAAGCTAGCTGAAGGGCGGCTTTCACACACACTTATCTCTCAGAACTGAGCAAGTGGAGAGACGTTCGTTCATCTAGCACCAATGGAACGGGTTGCAGGGGACACTTTTTCTCTGCTTTCTCAGTCTGTTTCCTAGTGCCGGTTTGAAGTTCCTGCAGTTTTCACTGTCAAACCGAGTTGGAGGTAGTACCTCCCCAAATATATGTATGGAATGGTGTTTGCAACTGAAAAGAAAATTTGTGTTCCCAACAAGCTAGGTGAAGAACGGCTTTCACACACACTTATCTCTCAAACTGAGCAAGTGGAGAGACGTTCGTTCATCTAGCACCAAGGGAACGGGTTGCAGGAGACACTTTTTCTCTGCTTTCTCAGTCTTTTTCCTAGTGCCGTTTTGAAGTTCCTGCAGTTTTCACTGTAAAACCGAGTTGGAGCTAGTACCTCCCCATATATATGTATGGAATGGAGTTTGCAACTGAAAAGAAACTTTGTGTTCCCAACAAGCTAGGTGAAGGACGGCTTTCACACACACTTATCTCTCAGAACTAAGCAAGTGGAGAGACTTTCGTTCATCTAGCAACAAGGGAACGGGTTGCAGGAGACACTTTTTCTCTGCTTTCTCAGTCTTTTTCTTAGTGCCGGTTTGAATTTCCTGCAGTTTTCACTGTAAAACCGATTTGGAGCTAGTACCTCCCCATATATATATATGGAATGGAGTTTGCAACTGAAAAGAAACTTTGTGTTCCCAACAAGCTAGGTGAAGGACGGCTTTCGCACACACTTATCTCTCAGAACTGAGCAAGTGGAGAAACGTTCGTTCATCTAGCACCAATGGAACGGTTTGCAGGAGACACTTTTTCTCTGCTTTCTTAGTCTTTTTCCTAGTGCCGGTTTGAAGTTCCTGCAGTTTTCACTGTAAAACCGAGTTGGAGCTGGTACCTCCCCATATATATGTATGGAATGGAGTTTGCAACTGAAAAGAAACTTTGTGTTCCCAACAAGCTAGGTGAAGTACGGCTTTCGCACACACTTATCTCTCAGAACTGAGCAAGTGGAGAGACGTTCGTTCATCTAGCACCAAGGGAACGGGTTGCAGGAGACACTTTTTCTCGTCTCTCTCAGTCTGTTTCCTAGTGCCGGTTTGAAGTTCCTGCAGTTTTCACTGTCAAACAGAGTTGGAGCTAGTACCTCCCCAAATATATGTATGGAATGGAGTTTGCAACTGAAAAGAAACTTTGTGTTCCCAACAAGCTAGGTGAAGAACGGCTTTCACACACACTTATCTCTGAGAACTGAGCAAGTGGAGAAACGTTCGTTCATCTAGCACCAAGGGAACGGGTTGCAGGATACATTTTTTCTCTGTTTTCTCAGTCTGTTTCCTAGTGCCGGTCTGAAGTTACTGCAGTTTTCACTGTCAAACCGAGTTGGAGCTAGTACCTCCCCATATATATGTATGGAATGGAGTTTGCAACTGAAAAGAAACTTTGTGTTCCCAACAAGCTAGGTGAAGGACGGCTTTCACACACACTTATCTCTCAGAACTAAGCAAGTGGAGAGACGTTCGTTCATCTAGCACAAAGGGAATGGGTTGCAGGAGACACTATTTCTCTGTTTTCTCAGTCTGTTTTCTAGTGCCGGTTGGAAGTTCCTGCAGTTTTGACTGTCAAACCGAGTTGGAGCTAGTACCTCCCCATATCTATGTATGGAATGGAGTTTGCAACTGAAAAGAAACTTTGTGTTCCCAACAAGCTAGGTGAAGGACGGCTTTCACACACACTTATCTCTCAGAACTGAGCAAGTGGAGAGACGTTCGTTCATCTAGCACCAAGGGAACGGGTTGCAGGAGACACTTTTTCTCTGTTTTCTCAGTCTGTTTCCTAGTGCCGGTTTGAAGTTCCTGCAGTTATCACTGTCAAACCGAGTTGGAGCTTGTACCTCCCCATATATATTTATGGAATGGAGTTTGCAACTGAAAAGAATCTTTGTGTTCCCAACAAGCTAGGTGAAGGACGGCTTTCACACACACTTATCTCTCAGAACTGAGCAAGTGGACAGACGTTCGTTCATCTAGCACCAAGGGAATGGGTTGCAGGAGACACTATTTCTCAGTTTTCACAGTCTGTTTCCTAGTGCCGTTTTGAAGTTCCTGCAGTTTTCACTGTAAAACCGATTTGGAGCTAGTACCTCCCCATATATATGTATGGAATGGAGTTTGCAACTGAAAAGAAACTTTGTGTTCCCAACAAGCTAGGTGAAGGCCGGCTTTCACACACACTTATCTCTCAGAACTGAGCAAGTGGAGAGACTTTCGTTCATCTAGCACCAAGGGAACCTGTTGCAGGAGACACTTTTTCTCTGCTTTCTCATTCTGTTTCCTAGTGCCGGTTTGAAGTTCCTGCAGTTTTCACTGTCAAACCGAGTTGGAGATAGTACATCCCCATATATATGTATGGAATGGAGTTTGCAACTGAAAAGAAACTTTGTGTTCCCAACAAGCTATGTGAAGGACGGCTTTCACACACACTTATCTCTGAGAACTGAGCAAGTGCAGAGACGTTCGTTCATCTAGCTCCAATGGAACGGATTGCAGGAGACACATTTTCTCTGCTTTCTCAGTGTGTTTCCTAGTGCCGGTATGAAGTTCCTGCAATTTTCACTGTAAAACCGAGTTGGAGCCTGTACCTCCCCATATATATGTATGGAATGGAGTTTGCAACTGAAAAGAAACTTTTTGTTCCCAACAAGATAGGTGAAGGACGGCTTTCACACACACTTATCTCTCAGAACTGAGCAAGTGGAGAGACATTGGTTCATCTAGCACCATGGGAACGGGTTTCAGGAAAAACGTTTTCTCTGCTTTCTCAGTCTGTTTCTTAGTGCCAGTTTGAAGTTCCTGCAGTTTTCACTGTCAAACAGAGTTGGAGCTAGTACCACCCCATATATATGTATGGAATGGAGTATGCAACTTAAAAGAAACTTTGTGTTCCCAACAAGCTAGGTGAAGGACGGCTTTCACACACACTTAACTCTTAGAACTGAGCAAGTGGAGAGACGTTCGTTCATCTAGCACCAAGGGAACAGGTTGCAGGAGACACATTTTCTCTGCATTCTCAGTCTGTTTCTTAGTGCCGGTATGATGTTCCTGCAGTTTTCACTGTCAAACCGAGTTGGAGCTTGTACCTCCCCATATATATGTATGGAATGGAGTTTGCAACTGAAAAGAAACTTTGTGTTCCCAACAGGCTAGGTGAACGACGGCTTTCACACACACTTATCTCTCAGAACTGAGCAAGTGGAGAGACGTTCGTTCATTTAGCACCAAGGGAACGGGTTGCAGGAGACACTTTTTCTCTGCTTTCTCAGTCTGTTTCCTAGTGCCTGTTTGAAGTTCCTGCAGTTTTCACTGTAAAACCGAGTTGGAGCTAGTACCTCCCCATATATATGTATGGAATGGAGTTTGCAACTGAAAAGAAACTTTGTGTTCCCAACAAGCTAGGTGAAGGACGGCTTTCACACACACTTATCTCTCAGAACTGAGCAAGTGGAGAGACGTTCGTTCATCTAGCACCAAGGGAACGGGTTGCAGTAGACACTTTTTCTCTGCTTTCTCAGTCTGTTTCCTAGTGCCGGTTTGAAGTTCCTGCAGTTTTCACTGTCAAACCGAGTTGGAGATAGTACATCCCCATATATATGTATGGAATGGAGTTTGCAACTGAAAAGAAACTTTGTGTTCCCAACAAGCTAAGTGAAAGACGGCTTTCACACACACTTATCTCTCAGAACTGAGCAAGTGGAGAGACGTTCGTTCATCTAGCACCAGGGGAACGGGATGCAGGAGAAACTTTTTCTCTGCTTTCTCAGTGTGTTTCCTACTGCCGGTTTGAAGTTCCTGCAGTTTTCACTGTAATACCGAGTTGGAGCTGGTACCTCCCCATATATATGTTTGGAATAGAGTTTGCAACTGAAAAGAAACTTTGTGTTCCCAACAAGCTAGGTGAAGGACGGCTTTCACACACACTTATCTCTGAGAACTGAGCAAGTGCAGAGACGTTCGTTCATCTAGCACCAATGGAACGGATTGCAGGAGACACATTTTCTCTGCGTTCTCAATCTGTTTCCTAGTGCCGGTTTGAAGTTCCTGCAATTTTCACTGTAAAACCGAGTTGGAGCTTGTACCTCCCCATATATATGTATGGAATGGAGTTTGCTTCTGAAAATAAACTTTGTGTTCCCAACAATCTAGGTGAAGGACGGCTTTCACACACAATTATCTCTCAGAACTGAGCAAGTGGAGAGACGTTCGTTCATCTAGCACCAAGGGAACGGGTGCAGGAGACACTTTTTCTCTGCTTTCTCAGTCTGTTTCCTAGTGCCGGTTTGAATTTCCTGCAGTTTTCACTGTCAAACCGAGTTGGAGCTAGTACCTCCCCAAATATATGTATGGAATGGAGTTTGCCACTAAAAATAAACTTTGTGTTCCCAACAAGCTAGGTGAAGGACGTATTTCACACACACTTATCTCTCAGAATTAGCAAGTGGAGAGACGTTCGTTCATCTAGCACCAAGGGAACGGGTTGCAGGAGACACTATTTCTCTGCTTTCTCAGTCTGTTTACTAGTGCCGGTTTGAAGTTCCTGCAGTTTTCACTGTCAAACCGAGTGGAGCTAGTACCTCCCCATATATATGTATGGAATGGAGTTTGCAACTGAAAAGAAACTTTGTGTTCCCAACAAACTAGGTGAAGGCGGCTTTCACTCACACTTATCTCTCAGAACTGAGCAAGTGGAGAGACGTTCGTTCATCTAGCACCAAGGGAACGGGTAGCAGGAGACACTTTTTCTCTGCTTTCTCAGTCTGTTTCCTAGTGCCTGTTTGAAGTTCCTGCAGTTTTCACTCTAAAACCGAGTTGGAGCTTGTAGCTCCCTATATATATGTATGGAATGGGGTTTGCAACTGAAAAGAAACTTTGTGTTCCCAACAAGCTAGGTGAAGGACGGCTTTCACACACACTTATCTGTCAGAACTGAGCAAGTGGAGAGACGTTCGTTCATCTAGCACCAAGGGAACGGGTTGCAGGAGACACTTTTTCTCTGCTTTCTCATTCTTTTTCCTAGTGCCGGTTTGAAGTTCCTGCAGTTTTCACTGTCAAACCGATTTGGAGCTAGTCCCTCCCCATACATATGTATGGAATGGAGTTTGCAACTGAAAAGAAACTTTGTGTTCCCAACAAGCTAGGTGAAGGACGGCTTTCACACACACTTATCTCTCAGAACTGAGCAAGTGGAGAGACGTTCGTTCATCTAGCACCAAGGGAACGGGTTGCAGGAGACACTTTTTCTCTGCTTTCTCATTCTGTTTCCTAGTGCCGGTTTGAAGTTCCTGCAGTTTTCACTGTCAAACCGAGTTGGAGATAGTACATCCCCATATATATGTATGGAATGGAGTTTGCAACTGAAAAGAAACTTTGTGTTCCCAACAAGCTAGGTGAAGGACGGCTTTCACACACACTTATCTCTGAGAACTGAGCAAGTGCAGAGACGTTCGTTCATCTAGCACCAATGGAACGGTTTGCAGGAGACACATTTTCTCTGCTTTCTCAGTGTGTTTCCTAGTGCCGGTATGAAGTTCCTACAATTTTCACTGTAAAACCGAGTTGGAGCCTGTACCTCCCCATATATATGTATGGAATGGAGTTTGCAACTGAAAAGAAACTTTTTGTTCCCAACAAGATAGGTGAAGGACGGCTTTCACACACACTTATCTCTCAGAACTGAGCAAGTGGAGAGACATTCGTTCATCTAGCACCATGGGAACGGGTTTCAGGAAAAACTTTTTCTCTGCTTTCTCAGTCTGTTTCTTAGTGCCAGTTTGAAGTTCCTGCAGTTTTCACTGTCAAAAAGAGTTGGAGCTTGTACCACCCCATATATATGTATGGAATGGAGTATGCAACTGAAAAGAAACTTTGTGTTCCCAACAAGCTAGGTGAAGGACGGCTTTAACACACACTTAACTCTCAGAACTGAGCAAGTGGAGAGACATTCGTTCATCTAGCACCAAGGGAGCAGGTTGCAGGAGACACATTTTCTCTGCATTCTCAGTCTGTTTCTTAGTGCCGGTATGATGTTCCTGCAGTTTTCACTGTCAAACCGAGTTGGAGCTTGTACCTCCCCATATATATGTATGGAATGGAGTTTGCAACTGAAAAGAAACTTTGTGTTCCCAACAGGATAGGTGAAGGACGGCTTTCACACACACTATCTCTCAGAACTGAGCAAGTGGAGAGACGTTCGTTCATTTAGCACCAAGGGAACGGGTTGCAGGAGACACTTTTTCTCTGCTTTCTCAGTCTGTTTCCTAGTGCCGGTTTGAAGTTCCTGCAGTTTTCACTGTAAAACCGAGTTGGAGCTAGTACCTCCCCATATATATGTATGGAATGGAGTTTGCAACTGAAAAGAAACTTTGTGTTCCCAACAAGCTAGGTGAAGGACGGCTTTCACACACACTTATCTCTCAGAACTAAGCAAGTGGAGAGACGTTCGTTCATCTAGCACAATGGGAATGGGTTGCAGGAGACACTATTTCTCTGTTTTCTCAGTCTGTTTTCTAGTGCCGGTTGGAAGTTCCTGCAGTTTTGACTGTCAAACCGAGTTGGAGCTAGTAACTCCCCATATCTATGTATGGAATGGAGTTTGCAACTGAAAAGAAACTTTGTGTTCCCAACAAGCTAGGTGAAGGACGGCTTTCACACACACTTATCTCTCAGAACTGAGCAAGTGGAGAGACGTTCGTTCATCTAGCACCAAGGGAACGGGTTGCAGGAGACACTTTTTCTCTGTTTTCTCAGTCTGTTTCCTAGTGCCGGTTTGAAGTTCCTGCAGTTTTCACTGTCAAACCGAGTTGGAGCTTGTACCTCCCCATATATATGTATGGAATGGAGTTTGCAACTGAAAAGAAACTTTGTGTTCCCAACAAGCTAGGTGAAGGACGGCTTTCACACACACTTATCTCTCAGAACTGAGCAAGTGGACAGACGATCGTTCATCTAGCACCAAGGGAATGGGTTGCAGGAGACACTATTTCTCTGTTTTCACAGTCTGTTTCCTAGTGCCGGTTTGAAGTTCCTGCAGTTTTCACTGTAAAACCGATTTGGAGCTAGTACCTCCCCATATATATGTATGGAATGGAGTTTGCAACTGAAAAGAAACTTTGTGTTCCCAACAAGCTAGGTGAAGGCCGGCTTTCACACACACATATCTCTCAGAACTGAGCAAGTGGAGAGACTTTCGTTCATCTAGCACCAAGGGAACGGGTTGCAGGAGACACTTTTTCTCTGCTTTCTCATTCTGTTTCCTAGTGCCGGTTTGAAGTTCCTGCAGTTTTGACTGTCAAACCGAGTTGGAGCTAGTACCTCCCCATATCTATGTATGGAATGGAGTTTGCAACTGAAAAGAAACTTTGTGTTCCCAACAAGCTATGTGAAGGACGGCTTTCACACACACTTATCTCTGAGAACTGAGCAAGTGCAGAGACGTTCGTTCATCTAGCTCCAATGGAACGGATTGCAGGAGACACATTTTCTCTGCTTTCTCAGTGTGTTTCCTAGTGCCGGTGTGAAGTTCCTGCAATTTTCAATGTAAAACCGAGTTGGAGCCTGTACCTCCCCATATATATGTATGGAATGGAGTTTGCAACTGAAAAGAAACTTTTTGTTCCCAACAAGATAGGTGAAGGACGGCTTTCACACACACTTATCTCTCAGAACTGAGCAAGTGGAGAGACATTGGTTCATCTAGCACCATGAGAACGGGTTTCAGGAAAAACGTTTTCTCTGCTTTCTCAGTCTGTTTCTTAGTGCCAGTTTGAAGTTCCTGCAGTTTCCACTGTCAAACAGAGTTGGAGCTAGTACCACCCCATATATATGTATGGAATGGAGTATGCAACTTTAAAGAAACCTTGTGTTCCCAACAAGCTAGGTGAAGGACGGCTTTCACACACACTTAACTCTTAGAACTGAGCAAGTGGAGAGACGTTCGTTCATCTAGCACCAAGGGAACAGGTTGCAGGAGACACATTTTCTCTGCATTCTCAGTCTGTTTCTTAGTGCCGGTATGATGTTCCTGCAGTTTTCACTGTCAAACCGAGTTGGAGCTTGTACCTCCCCATATATATGTATGGAATGGAGTTTGCAACTGAAAAGAAACTTTGTGTTCCCAACAGGCTAGGTGAAGGACGGCTTTCACACACACTTATCTCTCAGAACTGAGCAAGTGGAGAGACGTTCGTTCATTTAGCACCAAGGGAACGGGTTGCAGGAGACACTTTTTCTCTGCTTTCTCAGTCTGTTTCCTAGTGCCGGTTTGAAGTTCCTGCAGTTTTCACTGTAAAACCGAGTTGGAGCTAGTACCTCCCCATATATATGTATGGAATGGAGTTTGCAACTGAAAAGAAACTTTGTGTTCCCAACAAGCTAGGTGAAGGACGGCTTTCACACACACTTATCTCTCAGAACTGAGCAAGTGGAGAGACGTTCGTTCATCTAGCACCAAGGGAACGGGTTGCAGTAGACACTTTTTCTCTGCTTTCTCAGTCTGTTTCCTAGTGCCGGTTTGAAGTTCCTGCAGTTTTCACTGTCAAACCGAGTTGGAGATAGTACATCCCCATATATATGTATGGAATGGAGTTTGCAACTGAAAAGAAACTTTGTGTTCCCAACAAGCTAAGTGAAAGACGGCTTTCACACACACTTATCTCTCAGAACTGAGCAAGTGGAGAGACGTTCGTTCATCTAGCACCAGGGGAACGGGATGCAGGAGAAACTTTTTCTCTGCTTTCTCAGTGTGTTTCCTACTGCCGGTTTGAAGTTCCTGCAGTTTTCACTGTAATACCGAGTTGGAGCTGGTACCTCCCCATATATATGTTTGGAATAGAGTTTGCAACTGAAAAGAAACTTTGTGTTCCCAACAAGCTAGGTGAAGGACGGCTTTCACACACACTTATCTCTGAGAACTGAGCAAGTGCAGAGACGTTCGTTCATCTAGCACCAATGGAACGGATTGCAGGAGACACATTTTCTCTGCGTTCTCAATCTGTTTCCTAGTGCCGGTTTGAAGTTCCTGCAATTTTCACTGTAAAACCGAGTTGGAGCTTGTACCTCCCCATATATATGTATGGAATGGAGTTTGCTTCTGAAAATAAAGTTTGTGTTCCCAACAAGCTAGGTGAAGGACGGCTTTCACACACAATTATCTCTCAGAACTGACCAAGTGGAGAGACGTTCGTTCATCTAGCACCAAGGGAACGGGTGCAGGAGACACTTTTTCTCTGCTTTCTCAGTCTGTTTCCTAGTGCCGGTTTGAATTTCCTGCAGTTTTCACTGTCAAACCGAGTTGGAGCTAGTACCTCCCCAAATATATGTATGGAATGGAGTTTGCCACTAAAAATAAACTTTGTGTTCCCAACAAGCTAGGTGAAGGACGGCTTTCACACACACTTATCTCTCAGACTTAGCAAGTGGAGAGACGTTCGTTCATCTAGCACCAAGGGAACGGGTTGCAGGAGACACTATTTCTCTGCTTTCTCAGTCTGTTTACTAGTGCCGGTTTGAAGTTCCTGCAGTTTTCACTGTAAAACCGAGTTGGAGGTAGTACCTCCCCATATATATGTATGGAATGGAGTTTGCAACTGAAAAGAAACTTTGTGTTCCCAACAAACTAGGTGAAGGCGGCTTTCACTCACACTTATCTCTCAGAACTGAGCAAGTGGAGAGACGTTCGTTCATCTAGCACCAAGGGAACGGGTAGCAGGAGACACTTTTTCTCTGCTTTCTCAGTCTGTTTCCTAGTGCCGGTTTGAAGTTCCTGCAGTTTTCACTCTAAAATCGAGTTGGAGCTTGTAGCTCCCCATATATATGTATGGAATGGGGTTTGCAACTGAAAAGAAACTTTGTGTTCCCAACAAGCTAGGTGAAGGACGGCTTTCACACACACTTATCTGTCAGAACTGAGCAAGTGGAGAGACGTTCGTTCATCTAGCACCAAGGGAACGGGTTGCAGGAGACACTTTTTCTCTGCTTTCTCATTCTGTTTCCTAGTGCCGGTTTGAAGTTCCTGCAGTTTTCACTGTCAAACCGAGTTGGAGCTAGTCCCTCCCCATATATATGTATGGAATGGAGTTTGCAACTGAAAAGAAACTTTGTGTTCCCAACAAGCTAGGTGAAGGACGGCTTTCACACACACTTATCTCTCAGAACTGAGCAAGTGGAGAGACGTTCGTTCATCTAGCACCAAGGGAACGGGTTGCAGGAGACACTTTTTCTCTGCTTTCTCATTCTGTTTCCTAGTGCCGGTTTGAAGTTCCTGCAGTTTTCACTGTCAAACCGAGTTGGAGATAGTACATCCCCATATATATGTATGGAATGGAGTTTGCAACTGAAAAGAAACTTTGTGTTCCCAACAAGCTAGGTGAAGGACGGCTTTCACACACACTTATCTCTGAGAACTGAGCAAGTGCAGAGACGTTCGTTCATCTAGCACCAATGGAACGGATTGCAGGAGACACATTTTCTCTGCTTTCTCAGTGTGTTTCCTAGTGCCGGTATGAAGTTCCTACAATTTTCACTGTAAAACCGAGTTGGAGCCTGTACCTCCCCATATATATGTATGGAATGGAGTTTGCAACTGAAAAGAAACTTTTTGTTCCCAACAAGATAGGTGAAGGACGGCTTTCACACACACTTATCTCTCAGAAATGAGCAAGTGGAGAGACATTCGTTCATCTAGCACCATGGGAACGGGTTTCAGGAAAAACTTTTTCTCTGCTTTATAAGTCTGTTTCTTAGTGCCAGTTTGAAGTTCCTGCAGTTTTCACTGTCAAAAAGAGTTGGAGCTTGTACCACCCCATATATATGTATGGAATGGAGTATGCAAATGAAAAGAAACTTTGTGTTCCCAACAAGCTAGGTGAAGGACTGCTTTAAAACACACTTAACTCTCAGAACTGAGCAAGTGGAGAGACATTCGTTCATCTAGCACCAAGGGAGCAGGTTGCAGGAGACACATTTTCTCTGCATTCTCAGTCTGTTTCTTAGTGCCGGTATGATGTTCCTGCAGTTTTCACTGTCAAACCGAGTTGGAGCTTGTACCTCCCCATATATATGTATGGAATGGAGTTTGCAACTGAAAAGAAACTTTGTGTTCCCAACAGGCTAGGTGAAGGACGGCTTTCACACACACTTATCTCTCAGAACTGAGCAAGTGGAGAGACGTTCGTTCATTTAGCACCAAGGGAACGGGTTGCAGGAGACACTTTTTCTCTGCTTTCTCAGTCTGTTTCCTAGTGCCGGTTTGAAGTTCCTGCATTTTTCACTGTAAAACCGAGTTGGAGCTAGTACCTCCCCATATATATGTATGGAATGGAGTTTGCAACTGAAAAGAAACTTTGTGTTCCCAACAAGCTAGGTGAAGGACGGCTTTCACACACACTTATCTCTCAGAACTGAGCAAGTGGAGAGACGTTCGTTCATCTAGCACCAAGGGAACGGGTTGCAGGAGACACTTTTTCTCTGCTTTCTCAGTCTGTTTCCTAGTGCCGGTTTGAAGTTCCTGCAGTTTTAACTGTCAAACCGAGTTGGAGATAGTACATCCCCATATATATGTATGGAATGGAGTTTGCAACTGAAAAGAAACTTTGTGTTCCCAACAAGCTAGGTGAAGGACGGCTTTCACACACACTTTTCTCTCCGAACTGAGCAAGTGGAGAGACGTTCGTTCATCTAGCACCAAGGGAACGGGTTGCAGGAGACACTTTTTCTCTGCTTTCTCAGTCTGTTTCCTAGTGCCGGTTTGAAGTTCCTGCAGTTTTCACTGTCAAACCGAGTTGGAGATAGTACATCCCCATATATATGTATGGAATGGAGTTTGCAACTGAAAAGAAACTTTGTGTTCCCAACAAGCTAAGTGAAAGACGGCTTTCACACACACTTATCTCTCAGAACTGAGCAACTGGAGAGACGTTCGTTCATCTAGCACCAGGGGAACGGGATGCAGGAGAAACTTTTTCTCTGCTTTCTCAGTGTGTTTCCTAGTGCCGGTTTGAAGTTCCTGCAGTTTTCACTGTAATACCGAGTTGGAGCTGGTACCTCCCCATATATAAGTATGGAATAGAGTTTGCAACTGAGAAGAAACTTTGTGTTCCCAACAAGCTAGGTGAAGGACGGCTTTCACACACACTTATCTCTGAGAACTGAGCAAGTGCAGAGACGTTCGTTCATCTAGCACCAATGGAACGGATTGCAGGAGACACATTTTCTCTGCGTTCTCAATCTGTTTCCTAGTGCCGGTTTGAAGTTCCTGCAATTTTCACTGTAAAACGGAGTTGGAGCTAGTACCACCCCATATATATGTATGGAGTGGAGTTTGCCACTGAAAATAAACTTTGTATTCCCAACAAGCTAGATGAAGGACGGCTTTCACACACACTTATCTCTCAGAACTGAGCAAGTGGAGAGACGTTCGTTCATCTAGCACCAGGGGAACGGGTTGCAGGAGACACTTTTTCTCTGCTTTCTCAGTCTGTTTCCTAGTGCCGGTTTGAAGTTCCTGCAGTTTTCACTGTAAAACCGAGTTGGAGCTAGTACCTCCCCATATATATGCATGGATTTGAGTTTGCAACTGAAAAGAAACTTTGTGATCCCAACAAGATAGGTGAAGGACGGCTTTCACTCACACTTATCTCTCAGAACGGAGCAAGTGGAGAGACGTTCGTTCATCTAGCACCAAGGGAACGGGATGCAGGAGACACTATTTCTCTGCTTTCTCAGTCTGTTTCCTAGTGCCGGTTTGAAGTTCCTGCAGTTTTCACTGTAAAACCGAGTTGGAGCTTGTACATCCGCATATATATGTATGGAATTAAGTTTGCAACTGAAAAGAAACTTTGTGTTCCCAACAAGCTAGGTGAAGACGGCTTTCACACACACTTATCTCTCAGAACTGAGCAAGTGGAGAGACGTTCGTTCATCTAGCACCAAGGGAACGGGTTGCAGGAGACACTTTTTCTCTGCTTTCTCAGTCTGTTTCCTAGTGCCGGTTTGAAGTTCCAGCAGTTTTGACTGTAAAACCAAGTTGGAGCTAGTACCTCCCCATATATATGTATGGAATGGAGTTTGCAACAGAAAAGAAACTTTGTGTTCCCAAGAAGCTAGGTGAAGGACGGCTTTCGCACACACTTATCTCTCAGAACTGAGCAAGTGGAGAGACGTTCGTTCATCAAGCACCAAGGGAACGGGTTGCAGGAGACACTATTTCTCTGATTTCTCAGTCTGTTTCGTAGTGCCGGTTTGAAGTTCCTGCAGTTTTCACTGTAAAACCGATTTGGAGCTTTTACCTCCCCATATATATGTATGGAATGGAGTTTGCAACTGAAAAGAAACTTTGTGTTCCAAACAAGCTATGTGAAGGACGGCTTTCACACACACTTATCTCTCAGAACTGAGCAATTGGAGAGACGTTCGTTCATCTAGCACCAAGGGAACGGGTTGTAGGAGACACTTTTTCTCTGCTTTCTCAGTCTGTTTCCTAGTGCCGGTTTGAAGTTCCTGCAGTTTTCACTGTAAAACCGAGTTAGAGCTAGTACCTCCCCATATATATGTATGGAATGGAGTTTGCAACTGAAAAGAAACTTTGTGTTCCCAACAAGCTTGGTGAAGGACGGCTTTCACACACAATTACCTCTCAGAAATGAGCATGTACAGAGACTTTCATTCATCTAGCACCAAGGGAACGGTTTGCAGGAGACACTTTTTCTCTGCTTTCTCAGTCTATTTCCTAGTGCCGGTTTGAAGTTCCTGCAGTTTTCACTGTAAAACGGAGTTGGAGCTTGTACCTCTCCATATATATGTATGGAATGGAGTTTGCAACTGAAAAGAAAATTTGTGTTACAAACAAGCAAGGTGAAGGACGGCTTTCACACACACTTATCTCTCAGAACTGAGCAAGTGGAGAGACGTTCGTTCATCTAGCACCAAGGGAACGGGTTGCAGGAGACACTTTTTCTCTGCTTTCTCAGTCTGTTTCCTAGTGCCGGTTTGAATTTCCTGCAGTTTTCAATGTAAAACCGATTTGCAGCTTGTACCTCCCCTTATACATGTATGGAATGGAGTTTGCAACTGAAATGAAACTTTTTGTTCCCAACAACTAGGTGAAGAACGGCTTTCACACACACTTATCTCTCAGAACTGAGCTTGTACAGAGACGATCGTTCAACTAGCACCAAGGGAACGGGTTGCAGGAGACACTTTTACTCTGCTTTCTCAGTCTGTTTCCTAGTGCCGGTTTGAAGTTCCTGCATTTTTCACTGTAAAACCGAGTTGGAGCTTGTACCTCCCCATATATATATATGGAATGGAGTTTGCAACTGAAAAGAAACTTTGTGTTCCCAACAAGCTAGGTGAAGGACGGCTTTCACACACACACATCTCTCAGAACTGAGCATGTACAGAGACTTTCGTTCATCAAGCACCAAGGGAACGGGTTGCAGGAGACACTTTTACTCTGCTTTCTCAGTCTGTTTCCTAGTGCCGGTTGGATGTTCCTGCAGTTTTCACTGTAAAACCGAGTTGGAGCTTGTACCTCCCCATATATATGTATGGAATGGAGTTTGCAACTGAAAAGAAACTTTGTGTTCCCAACAAGCTAGGTGAAGGATGGCTTTCACAAACACTTATCTCTCAAAACTGAGCAAGTGGAGAGACGTTCGTTCATCTAGCAGCAAGGGAACGGGTGGCAGGAGACACTTTTTCTCTGCTTTCTTAGTCTGTTTCCTAGTGCCGGTTTGAAGTTCCTGCAGTTTTCACTGTAAAAAAGAGTTGGAGCTTGTATCTCCCCATATATATGTATGGAACGGTGTTTGCAACTGAACAGAAACTTTGTCTTCCCAACAAGCTAATTGAAGGACGGCTTTCACACACACATATCTCTCAGAAATGAGCATGTACAGAGACGTTCGTTCATCTAGCACCAAGGGAACGAGTTGCAGGAGAAAATTTACTCTGGTTTCTCAGTCTGTTTCCTAGTGCCGGTTTGAAGTTACTGCAGTTTTCACTGTCAAAAAGATTTGGAGCTAGTACCTCCCCATATATATGCAAGGATTGGAGTTTGCAACTGAAAAGAAACGTTGTGTTCCCAACAAGCTAGGTGAAGGACGGCTTTCACACACATTTATCTCTCAGAACTGAGCAAGTGGAGAGACTTTCGTTCATCTAGCACAAAGGGAACGGGTTGCAGGAGACACTTTTTCTCTGCTTTCTCAGTCTGTTTCCTAGTGCCGGTTTGAAGTTCCTGCAGTTTTCACTGTAAAACCGTGTTGGAGCTTGTACCTCTCCATATATATGTATGGAATGGAGTTTGCAACTGAAAAGAAAATTTGTGTTACAAACAAGCTAGGTGAAGGACGGCTTTCACACACACTTATCTCTCAGAACTGAGCAAGTGGAGAGACGTTCGTTCATCTAGCACCAAGGGAACGGGTTGCAGGAGACACTTTTTCTCTGCTTTCTGAGTCTGTTTCCTAGTGCCGGTTTGAAGTTCCTGTAGTTTTCACTGTAAAACCGATTTGCAGCTTTTACCTCCCCTTATACATGTATGGAATGGAGTTTGCAACTGAAATGAAACTTTGTGTTCCCAACAACTAGGTGAAGAACGGCTTTCACACACACTTATCTCTCAGAACTGAGCATGTACAGAGACTTACGTTCATCTAGCACCAAGGGAACGGGTTGAAGGAGACACTTTTTCTCTGCTGTCTCAGTCTGTTTCCTAGTGCCGGTTTGAAGTTCCTGCAGTTTTCACTGTCAAACCGAGTTGGAGCTTGTACCTCCCCATATATATGTATGGTACGGTGTTTGCAACTGAAAAGAAACTTTGTCTTCCCAACAAGTTTGCTGAAGGACGGCTTTCACACACACTTATCTCTCAGAAATGAGCATGTACAGAGACGTTCATTCATCTAGCACCAAGGGAACGGTTTGCAGGAGACACTTTTACTCTGCTTTCTCAGTCTGTTTCCTAGTGCCGGTTTGAAGTTCCTGCAGTTTTCACTGTAAAACCGAGTTGGAGCTAGTACCTCCCCATATATATGCATGGATTGGAGTTTGCAACTGAAAAGAAACTTTGTGATCCCAACAAGCTAGGTGAAGGACGGCTTTCACACACACTTATCTCTCAGAACGGAGCAAGTGGAGAGACGTTCGTTCATCTAGCACCAAGGGAACGGGTTGCAGGAGACACTTTTTCTCTGCTTTCTCAGTCTGTTTCCTAATGCCGGTTTGAAGTTCCTGCAGTTTTCACTGTAAAACCGAGTTGGAGCTTGTACCTCCCCATATATATGCATGGAGTGGAATTTGCTACTAAAAAGAAACTTTGTATTCCCAACAAGCTAATTGAAGGACGGCTTTCACACACATATATATCTCTCAGAAATGAGCATGTACAGAGACGTTCGTTCATCTAGCACCAAGGGAACGACTTGCAGGAGAAACTTTACTCTGGTTTCTCAGTCTGTTTCCTAGTGCCGGTTTGAAGTTCCTGCAGTTTTCACTGTCAAAAAGAGTTGGAGCTAGTACCTCCCCATATATATGCATGGATTGGAGTTTGCAACTGAAAAGAAACTTTGTGTTCCCAACAAGCAAGTTGAAGGACGGCTTTCACACACACTTATCTCTCAGAACTGAGCAAGTGGAGAGACGTTCGATCATCTAGCACAAAGGGAACGGGTTGCAGGAGACACTTTTCCTCTGCTTTCTCAGTCTGTTTCCTAGTGCCGGTTTGAAGTTCCTGCAGTTTTCACTGTCAAACCGAGTTGGAGATAGTACCTCCCCATATATATGCATGGATTGGAGTTTGCAACTGAAAAGAATCTTTGTGTTCCCAACAAGCTAGGTGAAGGACGGCTTTCACACACACTTATCTCTCAGAACTTAGCAAGTGGAGAGACGTTCGTTCATCTAGCACCAAGGGAACGGGTTGCAGGAGACACTTTTTCTCTGCTTTCTCAGTCTGTTTCCTAGTGCCGGTTTGAATTTCCTGCAGTTTTCAATGTAAAACCGATTTGCAGCTTGTACCTCCCCTTATACATGTATGGAATGGAGTTTGCAACTGAAATGAAACTTTGTGTTCCCAACAACTAGGTGAAGAACGGCTTTCACACACACTTATCTCTCAGAACTGAGCTTGTACAGAGACGATCGTTCACCTAGCACCAAGGGAACGGGTTGCAGGAGACACTTTTACTCTGCTTTCTCAGTCTGTTTCCTAGTGCCGGTTTGAAGTTCCTGCAGTTTTCACTGTAAAACCGAGTTGGAGCTTGTACCTCCCCATATATATATATGGAATGGAGTTTGCAACTGAAAAGAAACTTTGTGTTCCCAACAAGCTAGGTGAAGGACGGCTTTCACACACACACATCTCTCAGAACTGAGCATGTACAGAGACTTTCGTTCATCAAGCACCAAGGGAACGGGTTGCAGGAGACACTTTTACTCTGCTTTCTCAGTCTGTTTCCTAGTGCCGGTTGGATGTTCCTGCAGTTTTCACTGTAAAACCGAGTTGGAGCTTGTACCTCCCCATATATATGTATGGAATGGAGTTTGCAACTGAAAAGAAACTTTGTGTTCCCAACAAGCTAGGTGAAGGATGGCTTTCACAAACACTTATCTCTCAAAACTGAGCAAGTGGAGAGACGTTCGTTCATCTAGCAGCAAGGGAACGGGTGGCAGGAGACACTTTTTCTCTGCTTTCTTAGTCTGTTTCCTAGTGCCGGTTTGAAGTTCCTGCAGTTTTCACTGTAAAAAAGAGTTGGAGCTTGTATCTCCCCATATATATGTATGGAACGGTGTTTGCAACTGAAAAGAAACTTTGTCTTCCCAACAAGTTTGCTGAAGGACGGCTTTCACACACACTTATCTCTCAGAAATGAGCATGTACAGAGACGTTCATTCATCTAGCACCAAGGGAACGGTTTGCAGGAGACACTTTTACTCTGCTTTCTCAGTCTGTTTCCTAGTGACGGTTTGAAGTTCCTGCAGTTTTCACTGTAAAACCGAGTTGGAGCTAGTACCTCCCCATATATATGCATGGATTGGAGTTTGCAACTGAAAAGAAACTTTGTGATCCCAACAAGCTAGGTGAAGGACGGCTTTCACACACACTTATCTCTCAGAACGGAGCAAGTGGAGAGACGTTCGTTCATCTAGCACCAATGGAACGGGTTGCAGGAGACACTTTTTCTCTGCTTTCTCAGTCTGTTTCCTAATGCCGGTTTGAATTTCCTGCAGTTTTCACTGTAAAACCGAGTTGGAGCTTGTACCTCCCCATATATATGCATGGAGTGGAATTTGCTACTGAAAAGAAACTTTCTATTCCCAACAAGCTAATTGAAGGACGGCTTTCACACACACATATCTCTCAGAAATGAGCATGTACAGAGACGTTCGTTCATCTAGCACCAAGGGAACGACATGCAGGAGAAAGTTTACTCTGGTTTCTCAGTCTATTTCCTAGTGCCGGTTTGAAGTTCCTGCAGTTTTCACTGTCAAAAAGTGTTGGAGCTAGTACCTCCCCATATATATGCATGGATTGGAGTTTGCAACTGAAAAGAAACTTTGTGTTCCCAACAAGCAAGTTGAAGGACGGCTTTCACACACACTTATCTCTCCGAACTGAGCAAGTGGAGAGACGTTCATTCATCTAGCACTAAGGGAACGGGTTGCAGGAGACACTTTTACTCTGCTTTCTCAGTCTGTTTCTTAGTGCCGGTTTGAAGTTCCTGCAGTTTTCACTGTAAAACCGAGTTGGAGCTTGTACCTCCCCATATATATATATAGAATGGAGTTTGCAACTGAAAAGAAACTTTGTGTTCCCAACAAGCTAGGTGAAGGACGGCTTTCACACACACTTATCTCTCAGAACTGAGCATGTACCGAGACTTTCGTTCATCTAGCACCAAGGGAACGGGTTGCAGGAGACACTTTTACTCTGCTTTCTCAGTCTGTTTCCTAGTGCCGTTTTGAAGTTCCTGCAGTTTTCACTGTAAAACCGAGTTGGAGCTTGTACCTCCCCATATATATGTATGGAATGGAGTTTGCAACTGAGAAGAAACTTTGTGTTCCCAACAAGCTAGGTGAAGGACGGCTTTCACAAACAGTTATCTCTCAGAACTGAGCATGTACAGAGACGTTCGTTCATCTAGCACCAAGGGAACGGGTTGCTAGAAACACTTTTTCTCTGCTTTCTCAGTCTGTTTCCTAGTGCCGGTTTGAAGTTCCTGCAGTTTTCACTGTAAAAACGAGTTGGAGCTTGTACCTCCCCATATATATGTATGGAACGGTGTTTGCAACTGAAAAGAAACTTTGTGTTCCCAACAAGCTAGGAGAATTTCGGCTTTCACACACACTTAACTCTCAGAACTGAGCAATTGGAGAGAGGTTCGTTCATCTAGCAGCAAGGGAACGGGTTACATGAGACACTTTTTCTCTGCTTTCTCAGTCTGTTTCCTAGTGCCGGTTTGAAGTTCCTGCAGTTTTCACTGTAAAACAGAGTTGGAGCTTGTACCTCCCCAAATATATGTATGGAATGGAGTTTGCAACTGAAAAGAAACTTTGTCTTTCCAACAAGCTTGGTGAAGGACGGCTTTCACACACACATATCTCTCAGAAATGAGCATGTACACAGACGTTCGTTCATCTAGCACCAAGGGAACGAGTTGCAGGAGAAACTTTACTCTGGTTTCTCAGTCTGTTTCCTAGTGCCGGTTTGAAGTTCCTGCAGTTTTCACTGTCAAACCGAGTTGGAGATAGTACCTCCCCATATATATGCATGGATTGGAGTTTGCAACTGAAAAGAATCTTTGTGTTCCCAACAAGCTAGGTGAAGGACGGCTTTCACACACACTTATCTCTCAGAACGGAGCAAGTGGAGAGACGTTCGTTCATCTAGCACCAAGGGAACGGGTTGCAGGAGACACTTTTTCTCTGCTTTCTCAGTCTGTTTCCTAATGCCGGTTTGAAGTTCCTGCAGTTTTCACTGTAAAACCGAGTTGGAGCTTGTACCTCCCCATATATATATATAGAATGGAGTTTGCAACTGAAAAGAAACTTTGTGTTCCCAACAAGCTAGGTGAAGGACGGCTTTCACACACACTTATCCCTCAGAACTGAGCATGTACAGAGACTTTCGTTCATCAAGCACCAAGGGAACGGGTTGCAGGAGACACTTTTACTCTGCTTTCTCAGTCTGTTTCCTAGTGCCGTTTTGAGGTTCCTGCAGTTTTCACTGTAAAACCGAGTTGGAGCTTGTACCTCCCCATATATATGTATGGAATGGAGTTTGCAACTGAGAAGAAACTTTGTGTTCCCAACAAGCTAGGTGAAGGACGGTTTTCACAAACACTTATCTCTCAGAACTGAGCATGTACAGAGACGTTCGTTCATCTAGCACCAAGGGAACGGGTTGCTAGAAACACTTTTTCTCTGCTTTCTCAGTCTGTTTCCTAGTGCCGGTTTGAAGTTCCTGCAGTTTTCACTGTAAAAACGAGTTGGAGCTTGTACCTCCCCATATATATGTATGGAACGGTGTTTGCAACTGAAAAGAAACTTTGTGTTCCCAACAAGCTAGGAGAATTACGGCTTTCACACACACTTAACTCTCAGAACTGAGCAATTGGAGAGAGGTTCGTTCATCTAGCAGCAAGGGAACGGGTTACATGAGACACTTTTTCTCTGCTTTCTCAGTCTGTTTCCTAGTGCCGGTTTGAAGTTCCTGCAGTTTTCACTGTAAAACCGAGTTGGAGCTTGTACCTCCCCATATATATGTATGGAATGGAGTTTGCAACTGAAAAGAAACTTTGTCTTTCCAACAAGCTTGGTGAAGGACGGCTTTCACACACACATATCTCTCAGAACTGAGCAAGTGGAGAGACGTTCGTTCATCTAGCACCAAGGGAACGAGTTGCAGGAGAAACTTTACTCTGGTTTCTCAGTCTGTTTCCTAGTGCCGGTTTGAAGTTCCTGCAGTTTTCACTGTCAAACCGAGTTGGAGATAGTACCTCCCCATATATATGCATGGATTGGAGTTTGCAAATGAAAAGAATCTTTGTGTTCCCAACAAGCTAGGTGAAGGACGGCTTTCACACACACTTATCTCTCAGAACTGAGCACGTGGAGAGACGTTCGTTCATATAGCACCAAGGGAACGGGTTGCAGGAGACACTTTTTCTCTGCTTTCTCAGTATGTTTCCTAGTGCCTGTTTGAAGTTCCTGCAGTTTTCACTGTAAAACCGAGTTGGAGCTTGTATCTCCCCATATATATGTATGGAATGGAGTTTGCAACTGAAAAGAAACTTTGTGTTCCAAACAAGCTAAGTGAAGGACGGCTTTCACACACATTTATCTCAGACAAGAGCATGTACAGAGAAGTTCGTTCATCTAGCACCAAGGGACGAGTAGCAGGAGAAACTTTACTCTGGTTTCTCAGTCTGATTCCTAGTGCCGGTTTGAAGTTCCTGCAGTTTTCACTGTAAAACCGATTTGGAGCTAGTACCTCCCCATATATATGCATGGATTGGAGTTTGCAACTGAAAAGAAACTTTGTGTTCCCAACAAGCTAGGTGAAGGACGGCTTTCACACACACTTATCACTCAGAACTGAGCAAGTGGAGAGACGTTCGTTAATCTAGCACCAAGGGAACGGGTTGCAGGAGACACTTTTTCTCTGCTTTCTCAGTCTGTTTCCTAGTGCCGGTTTGAAGTTCCTGCAGTTCACTGTAAAACCGAGTTGGAGCTTGTACCTCCCCATATATATGCATGGAGTGGAATTTGCTACTGAAAAGAAACTTTGTGTTCCCAACAAGCTAATTGAAGGACGGCTTTCACACACACATATCTCTCAGAAATGAGCATGTACAGAAACTTTTGTTCATCTAGCACCAAGGGAATGAGTTGCAGGAGAAACTTTACTCTGGTTTCTCAGTCTGTTTCCTAGTGCCGGTTTGAATTTCCTGCAGTTTTCACTGTCAAACCGAGTTGGAGCTAGTACCTCCCCATATATATGCATGGATTGGAGTTTGCAACTGAAAAGAAACTTTGTGTTCCCAACAAGCTAGGTGAAGGACGGCTTTCACACACACTTATCTCTCAGAACTGAGCATGTACAAAGACGTTCGTTCGTCTAGCACCAAGGGAACGGGTTGCAGGAGACACTTTTAGTCTGCTTTCTCAGTCTGTTTCCTAGTGCCGGTTTGAAGTTCCTGCAGTTCTCACTGTAAAACCGAGTTGGAGCTTGTACCTCCCCATATATATGTATGGAACGGTGTTTGCAACTGAAATGAAACTTTGTGTTCCCAACAAGCTAGGTGAAGTACGGCTTACACACACACTTATCACTCAGAACTGAGCAAGTGGAGAGACGTTCGTTCATCTAGCACCAAGGGAACGGGTTGCAGGAGACACTTTTTCTCTGCTTTCTTAGTCTGTTTCCTAGTGCCGGTTTGAAGTTCCTGCAGTTCACTGTAAAACCGAGTTGGAGCTTGTACCTCCCCATATATATGCATGGAGTGGAATTTGCTACTGAAAAGAAACTTTGTGTTCTCAACAAGCTAATTGAAGGACGGCTTTCACACACACATATCTCTCAGAAATGAGCATGTACAGAAACGTTTGTTCATCTAGCACCAAGGGAATGAGTTGAAGGAGAAAATTTACTCTGGATTCTCAGTCTGTTTCCTAGTGCCGGTTTGAAGTTCCTGCAGTTTTCACTGTCAAACCGAGTTGGAGCTAGTACCTGCCCATATATATGCATGGATTGGAGTTTGCAACTGAAAAGAAACTTTGTGTTCCCAACAACTAGGTGAAGGACGGCTTTCACACACACTTATCTCTCAGAACTGAGCAAGTGGAGAGACTTTCGTTCATCTAGAACCAAGGGAACGTGTTGCAGGAGACACTTTTTCTCTGCTTTCTCAGTCTGTTTCCTAGTGCTGGTTTGAAGTTCCTGCAGTTTTCACTGTAAAACCGATTTGGAGCTTGTACCTCCCCATATATATGTATGGATCGGTGTTTGCAACTGAAAAGAAACTTTGTGTTCCCAACGAGCTAGGTGAAGGACGGCTTTCACACACACTTATCTCTCAGAACTGAGCAAGTGGAGAGACGTTCGTTCATCTAGCACCAAGGGAACGAGTTGCAGGAGAAACTTTACTCTGGTTTCTCAGTCTGTTTCCTAGTGCCGGTTTGAAGTTCCTGCAGTTTTCACTGTCAAACCGAGTTGGAGCTAGTACCTCCCCATATATATGCATGGATTGGAGTTTGCAACTGAAAAGAAACTTTGTGTTCCCAACAAGCTAGGTGAAGGACGGCTTTAACACACACTTATCTCTCAGAACTGAGCATGTACAGAGACGTTCGTTCATCTAGCACCAAGGGAACGGTTTGCAGGAGACACTTTTAGTCTGCTTTCTCAGTCTGTTTCCTAGTGCCGGTTTGAAGTTCCTGGAGTTCTAACTGTAAAACCGAGTTGGAGCTTGTACCTCCCCATATATATATATATGGAACGGTGTTTACAACTGAAATGAAACTTTGTGTTCCAAACAAGCTAGGTGAAGTACGGCTTACACACACACTTATCTCTCAGAACTGAGCAAGTGGAGAGACGTTCGTTCATCTAGCACCAAGGGAACGGGTTGCAGGAGACACTTTTTCTCTGCTTTCTCAGTCTGTTTCCTTGTGCCGTTTTGAAGTTCATGCAGTTTTCACTGTAAAACCGAGTTGGAGCTTGTACCTACCCATATATATGTATGGAATGTAGTTTGCAACAGAAAAGAAACTTTGTGTTCCCAACCAGCTAATTGAAGGACGGCTTTCACACACACATATCTCTCAGAAATGAGAATGTACAGAGACGTTCGTTCATCTAGCACCAAGGGAACGAGTTGCAGGAGAAATTTTACTCTGGTTTCTCAGTCTGTTTCCTAGTGCCGGTTTGAAGTTCCTGCAGTTTTCACTGTAAAACCGAGTTGGAGCTTGTACCTCCCCATATATATGTATGGAATGGAGTTAGCAACTGAAAAGAAACTTTGTGTTCCCAACAAGCTAGGTGAAGACGGCTTTCACACACACTTATCTCTCAGAACTGAGCAAGTGGAGAGACGTTCGTTAATCTTCCACCAAGGGAAAGGGTTGCAGGAGACACTTTTTCTCTGCTTTCTCATTCTGTTTCCTAGTGCCGGTTTGAAGTTCCAGCAGTTTTCACTGTAAAACCGAGTTGGAGCTAGTACCTCCCCATATATATGTATGGAATGGAGTTTGCAACTGAAAAGAAACTTTGTGGCCCAACAAGCTAGGTAAAGGACGGCTTTCACACACACTTATCTCTCAGAACTGAGCAAGTGGAGAGACGTTCGTTCATCTAGCACCAAGGAACGGGTTGCAGGAGACACTTTTTCTCTGCTTTCTCAGTCTGTTTCGTAGTGCCGGTGTGAAGTTCCTGCAGTTTTCACTGTAAAACCGAGTTGGAGCTTGTACCTCCCCATATATATGTATGGAATGGAGTTTGCAACTGAAAAGAATCTTTGTGTTCCCAACAAGCTAGGTGAAGGACGGCTTTCAAACACAATTATCTCTGAGAACTGAGCAAGTGGAGAGACTTTCGTTCATCTAGCACCAAGGAAACGGGTTGCAGGAGACACTTTTTTTCTGCTTTCTCAGTCTGTTTCCTAGCGCCGGTTTGAAGTTCGTGCAGTTTTCACTGTAAAACAGAGTTGGAGCTAGTACATCCCCATATATATATATGGAATTTAGTTTGCAACTGAAAAGAAACTTTGTGTTCCCAACAAGCTAGGTAAAGTACGGCTTTCACACACACTTATCTCTCAGAACTGAGCAAGTGGAGAGACGTTCATTCATCTAGCACCAAGGGAACGGGTTGCAGGAGACACTTTTTCTCTGCTTTCTCAGTCTGTTTCCTAGTGCCGGTCTGAATTTCCTGCAGTTTTCACTGTAAAACGGGGTTGGAGCTAGTACCTCCCCATATATATGTATGGAAAGGAGTTTGCAACTGAAAAGAAACTTTGTGTTCCCAACAAGATAGGTGAAGGACGGCTTTCACACACACTTATCTCTCAGAACTGAGCAAGTGGAGAGACGTTCCTTCATCTAGCACCAAGGGAACGGGTTGCAGGAAACACTTTTTCTCTGATTTCTCAGTCTGTTTCCTAGTGCCGGTTTAAAGTTCCTGCCGTTTTCACTGTAAAAGCGAGTTGGAGCTAGTACCTCCCCATATATATGTATGGAATGGAGTTTGCAACTGAAAAGAAACTTTGTGTTCCCAACAAGCTAGGTGAAGTACGGCTTTCACACACTGTTATTTCTCAGAACTCAGCAAGTGGAGAGACGTTCGTTCATCTAGCACCAAGGGAACGGGTTGCTGGAGACACTTTTTCTTTGCTTTCTCAGTGTGTTTCCTAGTGCCGGTCTGAAGTTCCTGCAGTTTTCACTGTCAAAAAGAGTTGGAGCTAGTACCTCCCCATATATATGCATGGATTGGAGTTTGCAACTGAAAAGAAACTTTGTGTTCCCAACAAGCAAGTTGAAGGACGGCTTTCACACACACTTATCTCTCAGAACTGAGCAAGTGGAGAGACGTTCATTCATCTAGCACTAAGGGAACGGGTTGCAGGAGACACTTTTACTCTGCTTTCTCAGTCTGTTTCTTAGTGCCGGTTTGAAGTTCCTGCAGTTTTCACTGTAAAACCGAGTTGGAGCTTGTACCTCCCCATATATATATATAGAATGGAGTTTGCAACTGAAAAGAAACTTTGTGTTCCCAAAAAGCTAGGTGAAGGACGGCTTTCACACACACTTATCCCTCAGAACTGAGCATGTACAGAGACTTTCGTTCATCGAGCACCAAGGGAACGGGTTGCAGGAGACACTTTTACTCTGCTTTCTCAGTCTGTTTCCTAGTGCCGTTTTGAGGTTCCTGCAGTTTTCACTGTAAAACCGAGTTGGAGCTTGTACCTCCCCATATATATGTATGGAATGGAGTTTGCAACTGAGAAGAAACTTTGTGTTCCCAACAAGCTAGGTGAAGGACGGCTTTCACAAACACTTATCTCTCAAAACTGAGCATGTACAGAGACGTTCGTTCATCTAGCACCAAGGGAACGGGTTGCTAGAAACACTTTTTCTCTGCTTTCTCAGTCTGTTTCCTATTGCCGGTTTGAAGTTCCTGCAGTTTTCACTGTAAAAACGAGTTGGAGCTTGTACCTCCCCATATATATGCATGGAACGGAGTTTGCAACTGAGAAGAAACTTTGTGTTCCCAACAAGCTAGGTGAAGGACGGCTTTCACAAACACTTATCTCTCAAAACTGAGCATGTACAGAGACGTTCGTTCATCTAGCACCAAGGGAACGGGTTACAGGAGACACTTTTTCTCTGCTTTCTTAGTCTGTTTCCTAGTGCCGGTTTGAAGTTCCTGCAGTTCACTGTAAAACCGAGTTGGAGCTTGTACCTCCCCATATATATGCATGGAGTGGAATTTGCTACTGAAAAGAAACTTTGTGTTCCCAACAAGCTAATTGAAGGACGGCTTTCACACACACATATCTCTCAGAAATGAGCATGTACAGAAACGTTTGTTCATCTAGCACCAAGGGAATGAGTTGCAGGAGAAAATTTACTCTGGATTCTCAGTCTGTTTCCTAGTGCCGGTTTGAAGTTCCTGCAGTTTTCACTGTCAAACCGAGTTGGAGCTAGTACCTGCCCATATATATGCATGGATTGGAGTTGGCAACTGAAAAGAAACTTTGTGTTCCCAACAAGCTAGGTGAAGGACGGCTTTCACACACACTTATCTCTCAGAACTGAGCAAGTGGAGAGACTTTCGTTCATCTAGAACCAAGGGAACGTGTTGCAGGAGACACTTTTTCTCTGCTTTCTCAGTCTGTTTCCTAGTGCCGGTTTGATGTTCCTGCAGTTTTCACTGTAAAACCGATTTGGAGCTTGTACCTCCCCATATATATGTATGGATCGGTGTTTGCAACTGAAAAGAAACTTTGTGTTCCCAACGAGCTAGGTGAAGGACGGCTTTCACACACACTTATCTCTCAGAACTGAGCAAGTGGAGAGACGTTCGTTCATCTAGCACCAAGGGAACGAGTTGCAGGAGAAACTTTACTCTGGTTTCTCAGTCTGTTTCCTAGTGCCGGTTTGAAGTTCCTGCAGTTTTCACTGTCAAACCGAGTTGGAGCTAGTACCTCCCCATATATATGCATGGATTGGAGTTTGCAACTGAAAAGAAACTTTGTGTTCCCAACAAGCTAGGTGAAGGACGGCTTTAACACACACTTATCTCTCAGAACTGAGCATGTACAGAGACGTTCGTTCATCTAGCACCAAGGGAACGGTTTGCAGGAGACACTTTTAGTCTGCTTTCTCAGTCTGTTTCCTAGTGCCGGTTTGAAGTTCCTGGAGTTCTAACTGTAAAACCGAGTTGGAGCTTGTACCTCCCCATATATATATATATGGAACGGTGTTTACAACTGAAATGAAACTTTGTGTTCCAAACAAGCTAGGTGAAGTACGGCTTACACACACACTTATCTCTCAGAACTGAGCAAGTGGAGAGACGTTCGTTCATCTAGCACCAAGGGAACGGGTTGCAGGAGACACTTTTTCTCTGCTTTCTCAGTCTGTTTCCTTGTGTCGGTTTGAAGTTCATGCAGTTTTCACTGTAAAACCGAGTTGGAGCTTGTACCTACCCATATATATGTATGGAATGTAGTTTGCAACAGAAAAGAAACTTTGTGTTCCCAACCAGCTAATTGAAGGACGGCTTTCACACACACATATCTCTCAGAAATGAGAATGTACAGAGACGTTCGTTCATCTAGCACCAAGGGAACGAGTTGCAGGAGAAACTTTACTCTGGTTTCTCAGTCTGTTTCCTAGTGCCGGTTTGAAGTTCCTGCAGTTTTCACTGTAAAACCGAGTTGGAGCTTGTACCTCCCCATATATATGTATGGAATGGAGTTAGCAACTGAAAAGAAACTTTGTGTTCCCAACAAGCTAGGTGAAGACGGCTTTCACACACACTTATCTCTCAGAACTGAGCAAGTGGAGAGACGTTCGTTAATCTACCACCAAGGGAAAGGGTTGCAGGAGACACTTTTTCTCTGCTTTCTCATTCTGTTTCCTAGTGCCGGTTTGAAGTTCCAGCAGTTTTCACTGTAAAACCGAGTTGGAGCTAGTACCTCCCCATATATATGTATGGAATGGAGTTTGCAACTGAAAAGAAACTTTGTGGCCCAACAAGCTAGGAAAAGGACGGCTTTCACACACACTTATCTCTCAGAACTGAGCAAGTGGAGAGACGTTCGTTCATCTAGCACCAAGGAACGGGTTGCAGGAGACACTTTTTCTCTGCTTTCTCAGTCTGTTTCGTAGTGCCGGTGTGAAGTTCCTGCAGTTTTCACTGTAAAACCGATTTGGAGCTTGTACCTCCCCATATATATGTATGGAATGGAGTTTGCAACTGAAAAGAATCTTTGTGTTCCCAACAAGCTAGGTGAAGGACGGCTTTCAAACACAATTATCTCTGAGAACTGAGCAAGTGGAGAGACTTTCGTTCATCTAGCACCAAGGAAACGGGTTGCAGGAGACACTTTTTTTCTGCTTTCTCAGTCTGTTTCCTAGCGCCGGTTTGAAGTTCGTGCAGTTTTCACTGTAAAACACAGTTGGAGCTAGTACATCCCCATATATATATATGGAATTTAGTTTGCAACTGAAAAGAAACTTTGTGTTCCCAACAAGCTAGGTAAAGTACGGCTTTCACACACATTTATCTCTCAGAACTGAGCAAGTGGAGAGACGTTCGTTCATCTAGCACCAAGGGAACGGGTTGCAGGAGACACTTTTTCTCTGCTTTCTCAGTCTGTTTCCTAGTGCCGGTTTGAAGTTCCTGCAGTTTTCACTGTAAAACCGAGTTGGAGCATGTACCAACCCATATATCTGTATGGAATGGAGTTAGCAACTGAAAAGAAACTTTGTGTTCCCAACAAGCTAGGTGAAGGACGGCTTTCACACACAATTATCTCTGAGAACTGAGCAAGTATAGAGACGTTCGTTCATCTAGCACCAAGGGAACGGGTTGCAGGAGACACTTTTTCTCTGCTTTCTCAGTCTGTTTCCTAGTGCCGGTTTGAAGTTCCTTCAGTTTTCACTGTAAAACCGAGTTGGAGCTAGAACCTCCCCATATATATGTATGGAATGGAGTTTGCAACTGAAAAGAAACTTTGTGTTCCCAACAAGCTAGGTGAAGGACGGCTTTCACACACACATATCACTCAGAACTGAGCAAGTGGAGAGACGTTCGTTCATCTAGCACCAAGGGAACGGGTTGCAGGAGACACATTTCTCTGCTTTCTCAGTCTGTTTCCTAGTGCCGGTTTGAAGTTCCTGCAGATTTCACTGTCAAACCGATTTGGAGGTAGTATATCCATATATATGTATGGAATTTAGTTTGCAACTGAAAAGTAACTTTGTGTTCCCAACAAGCTAGGTAAAGTACGACTTTCACACACACTTATCTCTCAGAACTGAGCAAGTGGAGAGACGTTCGTTCATCTAGCACCAAGGGAACGGGTTGCAGGAGACACTTTTTCTCTCCTTTCGCAGTCTGATTCCTAGTGCCGGTTTGAAGTTCCTGCAGTTTTCACTGTCAAACCGAGTTGGAGCTAGTACCTCCCCATATATATGTATGGAATGGAGTTTGCAACTGAAAAGAATCTTTGTGTTCCCAACAAGCTAGGTGAATTACGGCTTTCACACACAATTATCTCTGAGAACTGAGCAAGTGGAGAGACGTTCGTTCATCTAGCACCAAGGGAACGGGTTGCTAGAGACACTTTTTCTCTGCTTTCTCAGTCTGTTTCCTAGTGCCGGTTTGAAGTTCCTGCAGTTTTCACTGTAAAATCGAGTTGGAGCTAGTACCTCCCCATATATATGTATGGAATGGAGTTTGCAACTGAAAAGAAACTTTGTGTTCCCAACAAGCTAGGTGAAGTACGGCTTTCACACACGTTTATCTCTCAGAACTGAGCAAGTGGAGAGACGTTCCTTCATCTAGCACCAAGGGAACGGGTTGCAGTAGAAACTTTTTCTCTGATTTCTAAGTCTGTTTCCTAGTGCCGGTTTAAAGTTCCTGCCGTTTTCACTGTAAAACCGAGTTGGAGCTAGTACCTCCCCATATATATGTATGGAATGGAGTTTGCAACTGAAAAGAAACTTTGTGTTCCCAACAAGCTAGGTTAAGGACGGCTTTCACACACACTTATTTCTCAGAACTGAGCAAGTGGAGAGACGTTCGTTCATCTAGCACCAAGGGAACGGGTTGCTGGAGACACTTTTTCTTTGCTTTCTCAGTCTGTTTCCTAGTGCCGGTCTGAAGTTCCTGCAGTTTTCACTGTAAAACCGAGTTGGAGCTAGTACCTCCCCATATATATGTATGGAAAGGAGTTTGCAACTGAAAAGAAACTTTGTGTTCCCAACAAGCTAGGTGAAGAACGGCTTTCACACACACTTATCTCTCAGAACTGAGCAAGTGGAGAGACGTTCGTTCATCTAGCACCAAGGGAACGGGTTGCAGGAGACACATTTCTCTGCTTTCTCAGTCTGTTTCCTAGTGCCGGTTTGAAGTTCCTGCAGTTTTCACTGTCAAACCGAGTTGGAGCTAGTACCTCCCCATATATATGTATGGAATGGAGTTTGCTACTGAAAAGAAACTTTGTGTTCCCAACAAGCTAGGTGAAGGACGGCTTTCACACACACTTATCTCTCAGAACTGAGCAAGTGGAGAGACGTTCGTTCATCTAGCACCAAGGGAACGGGTTGCAGGAGACACATTTCTCTGCTTTCTCAGTCTGTTTCCTAGTGCCGGTTTGAAGTTCCTGCAGTTTTCACTGTCAAACCGAGTTGGAGCTAGTACCTCCCCATATATATGTATGGAATGGAGTTTGCTACTGAAAAGAAACTTTGTGTTCCCAACAAGCTAGGGGAAGAAAGGCTTTCATACACACTTATCTCTCAGAACTGAGCAAGTGGAGAGACGTTCGTTCATCTAGCACCAAGGGAACGGGTTGCAGGAGACACTTTTTCTCAGCTTTCTCAGTCTGTTTCCTAGTGCCGGTCTGAAGTTCCTGCAGTTTTCACTGTAAAACGGGGTTGGAGCTAGTACCTCCCCATATATATGTATGGAAAGGAGTTTGCAACTGAAAAGAAACTTTGTGTTCCCAACAAGATAGGTGAAGGACGGCTTTCACACACACTTATCTCTCAGAACTGAGCAAGTGGAGAGACGTTCCTTCATCTAGCACCAAGGGAACGGGTTGCAGGAAACACTTTTTCTCTGATTTCTCAGTCTGTTTCCTAGTGCCGGTTTAAAGTTCCTGCCGTTTTCACTGTAAAAGCGAGTTGGAGCTAGTACCTCCCCATATATATGTATGGAATGGAGTTTGCAACTGAAAAGAAACTTTGTGTTCCCAACAAGCTAGGTTAAGGACGGCTTTCACACACACTTATTTCTCAGAACTGAGCAAGTGGAGAGACTTTCGTTCATCTAGCACCAAGGGAACGGGTTGCTGGAGACACTTTATCTTTGCTTTCTCAGTCTGTTTCCTAGTGCCGGTCTGAAGTTCCTGCAGTTTTCACTGTAAAACTGAGTTGGAGCTAGTACCTCCCCATATATATGTATGGAAAGGAGTTTGCAACTGAAAAGAAACTTTGTGTTCCCAACAAGCTAGGTGAAGGACGGCTTTCACACACACTTATCTCTCAGAACTGAGCAAGTGGAGAGACGTTCGTTCAACTAGCACCAAGGGAACGGGTTGCAGGAGACACATTTCTCTGCTTTCTCAGTCTGTTTCCTAGTGCCGGTTTGAAGTTCCTGCAGTTTTCACTGTCAAACCGAGTTGGAGCTAGTACCTCCCCATATATATGTATGGAATGGAGTTTGCTACTGAAAAGAAACTTTGTGTTCCCAACAAGCTAGGTGAAGGACGGCTTTCACACACACTTATCTCTCAGAACTGAGCAAGTGGAGAGACGTTCGTTCATCTAGCACCAAGGGAACGGGTTGCAGGAGACACATTTCTCTGCTTTCTCAGTCTGTTTCCTAGTGCCGGTTTGAAGTTCCTGCAGTTTTCACTGTCAAACCGAGTTGGAGCTAGTACCTCCCCATATATATGTATGGAATGGAGTTTGCTACTGAAAAGAAACTTTGTGTTCCCAACAAGCTAGGGGAAGAAAGGCTTTCATACACACTTATCTCTCAGAACTGAGCAAGTGGAGAGACGTTCGTTCATCTAGCACCAAGGGAACGGGTTGCAGGAGACACTTTTTCTCAGCTTTCTCAGTCTGTTTCCTAGTGCCGGTCTGAATTTTGTGCAGTTTTCACTGTAAAACGGGGTTGGAGCTAGTACCTCCCCATATATATGTATGGAAAGGAGTTTGCAACTGAAAAGAAACTTTGTGTTCCCAACAAGATAGGTGAAGGACGGCTTTCACACACACTTATCTCTCAGAACTGAGCAAGTGGAGAGACGTTCCTTCATCTAGCACCAAGGGAACGGGTTGCAGGAAACACTTTTTCTCTGATTTCTCAGTCTGTTTCCTAGTGCCGGTTTAAAGTTCCTGCCGTTTTCACTGTAAAAGCGAGTTGGAGCTAGTACCTCCCCATATATATGTATGGAATGGAGTTTGCAACTGAAAAGAAACTTTGTGTTCCCAAGAAGCTAGGTGAAGTACGGCTTTCACACACTGTTATTTCTCAGAACTCAGCAAGTGGAGAGACGTTCGTTCATCTAGCACAAAGGGAACGGGTTGCTGGAGACACTTTTTCTTTGCTTTCTCAGTGTGTTTCCTAGTGCCGGTCTGAAGTTCCTGCAGTTTTCACTGTCAAACCGAGTTGGAGCAAGTATCTCCCCATATATAAATATGGAAAGGAGTTTGCTACTGAAAAGAAACTTTGTGTTCCCAACAAGCTAGGTGAAGAAAGGCTTTCATACACACTTATCTCTCAGAACTGAGCAAGTGGAGAGACGTTCGTTCATCTAGCACCAAGGGAAAGGGTTGCAGAAAACACTTATTCTCTGCTTTCTCAGTCTGTTTCCTAGTGCTGTTTGAAGTTCCTTCAGTTTTCACTGTAAAACCGAGTTGGAGCTACAACCTCCCCATATATATGTATGGAATGGAGTTTGCAACTGAAAAGAAACTTTGTGTTCCCAACAAGCTAGTTGAAGGACGGCTTTCACACACACTTAACTCTGAGAACTGAGCAAGTGGAGAGACGTTCGTTCATCTAGCACCAAGGGAACAGGTTACAGGAGACAATATTTCTCTGCATTCTCAGTCTGTTTCCTAGTGCCGGTTTGAAGTTCCTGCAGTTTTCACTGTCAAACCGAGTTGGAGCTTGTACCTCCCCATATATATGTATGGAATGGAGTTTGCAACTGAAAAGAAACTTTGTGTTCCCAACAGGCTAGGTGAAGGACGGCTTTCACACACACTTATCTCTCAGAACTGAGGAAGTGGAGAGACGTTCGTTCATCTAGCACCAAGGGAACGGGTTGCAGGAGACACTTTTTCTCTGCTTTCTCAGTCTGTTTCCTAGTGCCGGTTTGAAGTTCCTGCAGTTTTCACTGTCAAACCGAGTTGGAGCTTGTACCTCCCCATATATATGTATGGAATGGAGTTTGCAACTGAAAAGAAACTTTGTGTTCCCAACAAGCTAGGTGAAGGACGGCTTTCACACACACTTATCTCTCAGAACTGAGCAAGTGGAGAGATGTTCGTTCATCTAGCACCATGGGAACGGGTTGCAGGAGACACTTTTTCTCTGCTTTCTCAGTCTTTTTCCTAGTACCGGTTTGAAGTTCCTTCAGTTTTCACTGTAAAACCGAGTTGGAGGTAGTACCTCCCCATATATATGTATGGAATGGAGTTTGCAACTGAAAAGAAACTTTGTGTTCCCAACAAGCTAGGTGAAGGACGGCTTTCACACACACTTATCTCTCAGAACTGAGCAATTGGAGAGAGATTCGTTCATCTAGCACCAAGGGAACGGGTTGCAGGAGACACTTTTTCTCTGCTCTCTCAGTCTGTTTCCTAGTGCCGGTTTGAAGTTCCTGCAGTTTTCACTGTCAAACCGAGTTGGAGCTAGTACCTCCCCAAATATATGTATGGAATGGAGTTTGCAACTGAAAAGAAACTTTGTGTTCCCAAAATCTAGGTGAAGAACGGCTTTCACACACACATATCTCTCAGAACTGAGCAAGTGGAGAGACGTTCGTTCATCTAGCACCAAGGGAACGGGTTGCAGGAGACACTTTTTCTCTGCTTTCTCAGTCTTTTTCCTAGTGCCGGTTTGAAGTTCCTGCAGTTTTCACTGTAAAACCGATTTGGAGCTAGTACCTCCCCATATATATGTATGGAATGGAGTTTGCAACTGAAAAGAAACTTTGTGTTCCCAACAAGCTAGGTGAAGGACGGCTTTCACACACACTTATCTCTCAGAACTGAGCAAGTGGAGAGACGTTCGTTCATCTAGCACCAAGGGAGCGGGTTGCAGGAGACACTGTTTCTCTGTTTTCTCAGTCTGTTTCCTAGTGCCGGTTTGAAGTTCCTGCAGTTTTCACTGTAAAACCGATTTGGAGCTAGTACCTCCCCATATATATGTATGGAATGTAGTTTGCAACTGAAAAGAAACTTTGTGTTCCCAACAAGCTAGGTGAAGGACGGCTTTCACACACACTTATCTCTGAGAACTGAGCAAGTGCAGAGACTTTCGTTCATCTAGCAACAATGGAACGGATTGCAGGAGACACATTTTCTCTGCTTTCTCAATCTGTTTCCTAGTGCCGGTTTGAAGTTCCTGCAATTTTCACTGTAAAACCGAGTTGGAGCTTGTACCTCCCCATATATATGTATGGAATGGAGTTTGCAACTGAAAAGAAACTTTTTGTTCCCAACAAGATAGGTGAAGTACGGCTTTCACACACACTTATCTCTCAGAACTGAGCAAGTGGAGAGACATTCGTTCATCTAGCATCATGGGAGCGGGTTTCAGGAAAAACTTTTTCTCTGCTTTCTCAGTCTGTTTCTTAGTGCCGGTTTGAAGTTCCTGCAGTTTTCACTGTCAAACCGAGTTGGAGCTAGTACCTCCCCATATATATGTATGGAATGGAGTTTGCAACTGAAAAGAAACTTAGTGTTCCCAACAAGCTAGGTGAAGGACGGCTTTCACACACACTTATCTCTCAGAACTGAGCAAGTGGAGAGACGTTCGTTCATCTAGCACCATGGGAACGGGTTGCAGGAGACACTTTTTCTCTGCTTTCTCAGTCTTTTTCCTAGTGCCGGTTTGAAGTTCCTTCAGTTTTCACTGTAAAACCGAGTTGGACGTAGTACCTCCCCATATATATGTATGGAATGGAGTTTGCAACTGAAAAGAAACTTTGTGTTCCCAACAAGCTAGGTGAAGTACGGCTTTCACACACACTTATCTCTCATTACTGAGCAATTGGAGAGACGTTCGTTCATCTAGCACCAAGGGAACGGGTTGCAGGAGACACTTATTCTCTGCTTTCTCAGTCTTTTTCCTAGTGCCGGTTTGAAGTTCCTCCAGTTTTCACTGTCAAACCGATTTGGAGCTAGTACCTCCCCATATATAGGTATGGAATGGAGTTTGCAACTGAAAAGAAACTTTGTGTTCCCAACAAGCTAGTTGAAGGACGGCTTTGACACACACTTATCTCTCAGAACTGAGCAAGTATAGAGACGTTCGTTCATCTAGCACCAAGGGAACGGGTTGCAGGAGACACTTTTTCTCTGCTTTCTCAGTCTTTTTCTTAGTGTCGGTTTGAAGTTCCTGCAGTTTTCACTGTAAAACCGATTTGGAGCTAGTACCTCCCCATATATATATATTGAATGGAGTTTGCAACTGAAAAGAAACTTTGTGTTCCCAACAAGCTAGGTGAAGGACGGCTTTCGCACACAATTATCTCTCAGAACTGAGCAAGTGGAGAAACGTTCGTTCATCTACCACCAAGGGAACGGGTTGCAGGAGACACTTTTTCTCTGCTCTCTCAGTCTGTTTCCTAGTGCCGGTTTGAAGTTCCTGCAGTTTTCACTGTCAAACCGATTTGGAGCTAGTACCTCCCCAAATATATATATGGAATGGAGTTTGCAACTGAAAAGAAACTTTGTGTTTCCAACAAGCTAGGTGAAGTACGGCTTTCACACACACTTATCTCTCAGAACTGAGCAAGTGGAGAGAAGTTCGTTCATCTAGCACCTTGGGAACGGTTTGCAGGAGACACTTTTTCTCTGCTTTCTCAGTCTTTTTCCTAGTACCGGTTTGAAGTTCCTTCAGTTTTCACTGTAAAACCGATTTGGAGGTAGTACCTCCCCATATATATGTATGGAATGGAGTTTGCAACTGAAAAGAAACTTTGTGTTCCCAACAAGCTAGGTGAAGGACGGCTTTCACACACACTTATCTCTCAGAACTGAGCAATTGGAGAGACGTTCGTTCATCTAGCACCAAGGGAACGCGTTGCAGGAGACACTTATTCTCTGCTTTCTCAGTCTTTTTCCTAGTGCCGGTTTGAAGTTCCTGCAGTTTTCACTGTCAAACCGATTTGGAGCTAGTACCTCCCCATATATATGTATGGAATGGAGTTTGCAACTGAAAAGAAATTTGTGTTCCCAACAAGCTAGTTGAAGGACGGCTTTGACACACACTTATCTCTCAGAACTGAGCAAGTGGGGAGACGTTCGTTCATCTAGCACCAAGGGAACGGGTTGCAGGGGACACTTTTTCTCTGCTTTCTCAGTCTTTTTCCTAGTGCCGGTTTGAAGTTCCTGCAGTTTTCACTGTAAAACCGAGTTGGAGCTAGTACCTCCCCATATATATGTATGGAATGGAGTTTGCAACTGAAAAGAAACTTTGTGTTCCCAACAAGCTAGGTGAAGTACGGCTTTCGCACACACTTATCTCTCAGAAGTGAGCAAGTGGAGAGACGTTCGTTCATCTAGCACCAAGGGAACGGGTTGCAGGAGACACTTTTTCTCTGCTCTCTCAGTCTGTTTCCTAGTGCCGGTTTGAAGTTCCTGCAGTTTTCACTGTCAAACCGAGTTGGAGCTTGTACCTCCCCATATATATGTATGGAATGGAGTTTGCAACTGAAAAGAAACTTTGTGTTCCCAACAAGCTAGGTGAAGTATGGCTTTCACACACACTTAGCTCTGAGAACTCAGCAAGTGCAGAGACGTACGTTCATCTAGCACCAATGGAACGGTTTGCAGGAGACACATTTTCTCTGATTTCTCAATCTGTTTCCTACTGCCGGTTTGAAGTTCCTGCAGTTTTCAATGTCAAACCGAGTTGGAGCTAGTACCTCCCCATATATATGTATGGAATGGAGTTTGCAACTGAAAAGAAACTTTTTGTTCCCAACAAGATAGGCGAAGGACGGCTTTCACACACACTTATCTCTCAGAACTTAGCAAGTGGAGAGACATTCGTTCATCTAGCACCATGGGAACGGGTTTCAGGAAAAACTTTTTCTCTGCTTTCTCAGTCTGTTTCTTAGTGCCGGTTTGAAGTTCCTGCAGTTTTCACTTTCAAGCCGAGTTGGAGCTAGTACCACCCCATATTTATGTATGGAATGGAGTTTGCAACTGAAAAGAAACTTTGTGTTCCCAACAAGCTAGTTGAAGGACGGCTTTCACACACACTTAACTCTGAGAACTGAGCAAGTGGAGAGACGTTCGTTCATCTAGCACCAAGGGAACAGGTTACAGGAGACAATTTTTCTCTCCATTCTCAGTCTTTTTCCTAGTGCCGGTTTGAAGTTCCTGCAGTTTTCACTGTAAAACCGAGTTGGAGCTTGTACCTCCCCATATATATGTATGGAATGGAGTTTGCAACTGAAAAGAAACTTTGTGTTCCCAACAAGCTAGGTGAAGGACGGCTTTCACACACACTTATCTCTCAGAACTGAGCAAGTGGAGAGACGTTCTTTCATCTAGCACCAAGGGAACGGGTTGCAGGAGACACTTTTTCTCTGCTTTCTCAGTCTTTTTCCTAGTGCCGGTTTGAAGTTCCTGCAGTTTTCACTGTAAAACAGAGTTGGAGCTAGTACCACCCCATATATATGTATGGAATGGAGTTTGCAACTGAAAAGAATCTTTGTGTTCCCAACAAGCTAGGTGAAGGACGGCTTTCACACACACTTATCTCTCAGAACTGAGCAAGTTGGGAGAACTTCGTTCATCTAGCACCAAGGGAACGGGTTGCAGGAGACAATTCTTCTCTGTTTTCTCAGTCTGTTTCCTAGTGCCGGTTTGAAGTTCCTGCAGTTTTCACTGTCAAACCGAGTTGGAGCTTGTACCTCCCCATATATATGTATGGAATGGAGTTTGCAACTGAAAAGAAACTTTGTGTTCCCAACAAGCTAGGTGAAGTATGGCTTTCACACACACTTATCTCTGAGAACTGAGCAAGTGCAGAGACGTTCGTTCATCTAGCACCAATGGAACGGATTGCAGGAGACACATTTTCTCTGATTTCTCAATCTGTTTCCTACTGCCGGTTTGAAGTTCCTGCAGTTTTCAATGTCAAACCGAGTTGGAGCTAGTACCTCCCCATATATATGTATGGAATGGAGTTTGCAACTGAAAAGAAACTTTGTGTTCCCAACAAGCTAGGTGAAGGACGGCTTTCACACACATTTATCTCTCAGAACTGAGCAAGTGGAGAGACGTTCGTTCATCTAGCACCAAGGGAACGGGTTGCTGGAGACACTTTTTCTCTGCTTTCTCACTCTGTTTCCTAGTGCCGGTTTGAAGTTCCTGCAGTTTTCAGTGTAAAACCGAGTTGGAGCTAGTACCTCCCCATATATATGTATGGAATGGAGTTTGCACCTGAAAAGAAACTTTGTGTTCCCAACAAGCTAGGTGAAGAACGGCTTTCACACACACTTATCTCTCAGTACTGAGCAAGTGGAGAGACGTTCGTTCATCTAGCACCAAGGGAACGGGTTGCAGGAGACACTTTTTCTCTGCTTTCTCAGTCTGTTTCCTAGTGCCGGTTTGAAGTTCCTGCAGTTTTCACTGTAAAACCGATTTGGAGCTAGTACCTCCCCATATATATGTATGGAATGGAGTTTGCAACTGAAAAGAAACTTTGTGTTCCCAACAAGCTAGGTGAAGGACGGCTTTCACACACACTTATCTCTCAGTACTGAGCAAGTGGAGAGACGTTCGTTCATCTAGCACCAAGGGAACGGGTTGCAGGAGACACTTTTTCTCTGCTTTCTCAGTCTGTTTCCTAGAGCCGGTCTGAAGTTCCTGCAGTTTTCACTGTAAAACCGAGTTGGAGCTAGTACCTACCCATATATATGTATGGAATGGAGTTTGCAACTGAAAAGAAACTTTTTGTTCCCAACAAGATAGGCGAAGGACGGCTTTCACACACACTTATCTCTCAGTACTGAGCAAGTGGAGAGACGTTCGTTCATCTAGCACCAAGGACACGTGTTGCAGGAGAAACTTTTACTCTGGTTTCTCAGTCCTTTTCCTTGTGCCGGTTTGAAGTTCCTGCAGTTTTCACTGTAATACCGAGTTGGAACTAGTACCTCCACATATATATGTATGGAGAGGAGTTTGCAAATGAAAAGAAACTTTGTGTTCCCAACAAGCTAGGTGAAGGACGGCTTTCACACACACTTGTCTCTCAGAACTGAGCATGTGGAAAGACGTTCATTTATCTAGCACCAAGGGAACGGGTTGCAGGAGAAACTTTTACTCTGGTTTCTCAGTCTTTTTCCTACTGCCAGTTTGAAGTTCCTGCAGTTTTCACTGAAAAACAGATTCGGAACTACTACTGCCCCATGTATATGTATGGAGTTGAGTTTGCAACTGAAAATAAACTTTGTGTTCCAAACAAGCTAGCTGAAGGACGGCTTTCACACACACTTATCTCTCAGAACTGAGCATGTGGAGAGACGTTCGTTCATCTAGCACCAAGGACACGTGTTGCAGGAGAAACTTTTACTCTGGTTTCTCAGTCCATTTCCTTGTGCCGGTTTGAAGTTCCTGCAGTTTTCACTGTAATACCGAGTTGGAACTAGTACCTCCACATATATATGTATGGAGAGGAGTTTGCAAATGAAAAGAAACTTTGTGTTCCCAACAAGCTAGGTGAAGGACGGCTTTCACACACACTTGTCTCTCAGAACTGAGCATGTGGAGAGACGTTCGTTCATCTAGCACCAAGGAAACTTATTGCAGGAGAAACTTTTACTCTGGATTCTCAGTCTGTTTCCTAGTGCCGGTTTGAAGTTCCTGCAGTTTTCACTGTCAAACCGAGTTGGAGCTAGTACCTCCCCAAATATATGTATGGAATGGAGTTTGCAACTGAAAAGAAACTTTGTGTTCCCAACAAGCTAGTTGAAGGACGGCTTTCACACACACTTAACTCTGAGAACTGAGCAAGTGGAGAGACGTTCGTTCATCTAGCACCAAGGGAACAGGTTACAGGAGACAATTTTTCTCTGCATTCTCAGTCTGTTTCCTAGTGCCGGTTTGAAGTTCCTGCAGTTTTCACTGTCAAACCTAGTTGGAGCTAGTACCTCCCCATATATATGTATGGAATGGAGTTTGCACCTGAAAAGAAACTTTGTGTTCCCAACAAGCTAGGTGAAGAACGGCTTTCACACACACTTATCTCTCAGTACTGAGCAAGTGGAGAGACGTTCGTTCATCTAGCACCAAGGGAACGGGTTGCAGGAGACACTTTTTCTCTGCTTTCTCAGTCTGTTTCCTAGTGCCGGTTTGAAGTTCCTGCAGTTTTCACTGTAAAACCGATTTGGAGCTAGTACCTCCCCATATATATGTATGGAATGGAGTTTGCAACTGAAAAGAAACTTTGTGTTCCCAACAAGCTAGGTGAAGGACGGCTTTCACACACACTTATCTCTCAGTACTGAGCAAGTGGAGAGACGTTCGTTCATCTAGCACCAAGGGAACGGGTTGCAGGAGACACTTTTTCTCTGCTTTCTCAGTCTGTTTCCTAGAGCCGGTCTGAAGTTCCTGCAGTTTTCACTGTAAAACCGAGTTGGAGCTAGTACCTACCCATATATATGTATGGAATGGAGTTTGCAACTGAAAAGAAACTTTTTGTTCCCAACAAGATAGGCGAAGGACGGCTTTCACACACACTTATCTCTCAGTACTGAGCAAGTGGAGAGACGTTCGTTCATCTAGCACCAAGGACACGTGTTGCAGGAGAAACTTTTACTCTGGTTTCTCAGTCCTTTTCCTTGTGCCGGTTTGAAGTTCCTGCAGTTTTCACTGTAATACCGAGTTAGAACTAGTACCTCCACATATATATGTATGGAGAGGAGTTTGCAAATGAAAAGAAACTTTGTGTTCCCAACAAGCTAGGTGAAGGACGGCTTTCACACACACTTGTCTCTCAGAACTGAGCATGTGGAAAGACGTTCATTTATCTAGCACCAAGGGAACGGGTTGCAGGAGAAACTTTTACTCTGGTTTCTCAGTCTTTTTCCTACTGCCAGTTTGAAGTTCCTGCAGTTTTCACTGAAAAACAGATTCGGAACTACTACTGCCCCATGTATATGTATGGAGTTGAGTTTGCAACTGAAAATAAACTTTGTGTTCCAAACAAGCTAGCTGAAGGACGGCTTTCACACACACTTATCTCTCAGAACTGAGCATGTGGAGAGACGTTCGTTCATCTAGCACCAAGGACACGTGTTGCAGGAGAAACTTTTACTCTGGTTTCTCAGTCCATTTCCTTGTGCCGGTTTGAAGTTCCTGCAGTTTTCACTGTAATACCGAGTTGGAACTAGTACCTCCACATATATATGTATGGAGAGGAGTTTGCAAATGAAAAGAAACTTTGTGTTCCCAACAAGCTAGGTGAAGGACGGCTTTCACACACACTTGTCTCTCAGAACTGAGCATGTGGAGAGACGTTCGTTCATCTAGCACCAAGGAAACTTATTGCAGGAGAAACTTTTACTCTGGATTCTCAGTCTGTTTCCTAGTGCCGGTTTGAAGTTCCTGCAGTTTTCACTGTCAAACCGAGTTGGAGCTAGTACCTCCCCAAATATATGTATGGAATGGAGTTTGCAACTGAAAAGAAACTTTGTGTTCCCAACAAGCTAGTTGAAGGACGGCTTTCACACACACTTAACTCTGAGAACTGAGCAAGTGGAGAGACGTTCGTTCATCTAGCACCAAGGGAACAGGTTACAGGAGACAATTTTTCTCTGCATTCTCAGTCTGTTTCCTAGTGCCGGTTTGAAGTTCCTGCAGTTTTCACTGTCAAACCTAGTTGGAGCTAGTACCTCCCCATATATATGTATGGAATGGAGTTTGCAACTGAAAAGAAACTTTGTGTTCCCAACAGGCTAGGTGAAGGACGGCTTTCACACACACTTATCTCTCAGAACTGAGGAATTGGAGAGACGTTCGTTTATCTAGCACCAAGGGAACGGTTTGCAGGAGACACTTTTTCTCTGCTTTCTCAGTCTGTTTCCTAGTGCCGGTGTGAAGTTCCTGCAGTTTTCACTGTCAAACCGAATTGGAGCTTGTACCTCCCCATATATATGTATGGAATGGAGTTTGCAACTGAAAAGAAACTTTGTGTTCCCAACAAGCTAGGTGAAGAACGGCTTTCACACACACTAATCTCTCAGAACTTAGCAAGTGGAGAGACATTCGTTCAACTAGCACCAAGAGAACGGGATGCAGGAGACACTTTTTCTCTGCTTTCTCAGTCTGTTTCATAGTGCCGGTCTGAAGTTCCTGCAGTTTTCACTGTCAAACCGAGTTGGAGCTAGTACCTCCCCATATATATGTATGGAATGGAGTTTGCAACTGAAAAGAAACTTTGTGTTCCCAACAAAGTAGGTGAAGGACGGCTTTCACACACACATTTCTCTCAGAACTGAGCAATGGGAGAGACGTTCGTTCATCTAGCACCAAGGGAACGGGTTGCAGGAGACACTATTTCTTTGCTTTCTCAGTCTGTTTCCTAGTGCCGGTTTGAAGTTCCTGCAGTTTTCACTGTCAAACCGAGTTCGAGCTAGTACCTCCCCATATATATGTATGGAATGGGGTTTGCTACTGAAAAGAAACTTTGTGTTACAAACAAGCTAGTTGAAGGGCGGCTTTCACACACACTTATCTCTCAGAACTGAGCAAGTGGAGAGACGTTCGTTCATCTAGCACCAATGGAACGGGTTGCAGGGGACACTTTTTCTCTGCTTTCTCAGTCTGTTTCCTAGTGCCGGTTTGAAGTTCCTGCAGTTTTCACTGTCAAACCGAGTTGGAGCTAGTACCTCCCCAAATAAATGTATGGAATGGAGTTTGCAACTGAAAAGAAAATTTGTGTTCCCAACAAGCTAGGTGAAGAACGGCTTTCACACACACTTATCTCTCAAACTGAGCAAGTGGAGAGACGTTCGTTCATCTAGCACCAAGGGAACGGGTTGCAGGAGACACTTTTTCTCTGCTTTCTCAGTCTTTTTCCTAGTGCCGGTTTGAAGTTCCTGCAGTTTTCACTTTAAAACCGAGTTGGAGCTAGTACCTCCCCATATATATGTATGGAGTGGAGTTTGCAAGTGAAAAGAATCTTTGTGTTCCCAACAAGCTAGGTGAAGGACGGCTTTCACACACACTTATCTCTCAGGACTAAGCAAGTGGAGAGACGTTCGTTCATCTAGCACAAAGGGAATGGGTTGCAGGAGACACTATTTCTCTGTTTTCTCAGTCTGTTTTCTAGTGCCGGTCGGAAGTTCCTGCAGTTTTGACTGTCAAACCTATTTGGAGCTAGTACCTCCCCATATCTATGTATGGAATGGAGTTTGCAACTGAAAAGAAACTTTGTGTTCCCAACAAGCTAGGTGAAGGACGGCTTTAACACACACTTATCTCTCAGAACTGAGAAAGTGGACAGACGTTCGTTCATCTAGCACCAAGGGAATGGGTTGCAGGAGACACTATTTCTCTGTTTTCACAGTCTGTTTCCTAGTGCCGGTTTGAAGTTCCTGCAGTTTTCACTGTAAAACCGATTTGGAGCTAGTACCTCCCCATATATATGTATGGAATGGAGTTTGCAACTGAAAAGAAACTTTGTGTTCCCAACAAGCTAGGTGAAGGACGGCTTTCAACACACTTATCTCTGTGAACTTAGCAAGTGTAGAGACGTTCGTTCATCTAGCACCAAGGGAACGGGTTGCAGGAGACACTTTTTCTCTGCTTTCTCAGTCTTTTTCCTAGTGTCGGTTTGAATTTCCTGCAGTTTTCACTGTAAAACCGATTTGGAGCTAGTACCTCCCCATATATATGTATGGAATGGAGTTTGCAACTGAAAAGAAACTTTGTGTTCCCAACAAGCTAGTTGAAGGCCGGCTTTCACACACACTTATCTCTCAGAACTTAGCAAGTGGAGAGACGTTCGTTCATCTAGCACTAAGGGAACGGGTTGCAGGAGACACTTTTTCTCTGCTTTCTCATTCTGTTTCCTAGTGCCGGTTTGAAGTTCCTGCAGTTTTCACTGTCAAACCGAGTTGGAGATAGTACATCCCCATATATATGGATGGAATGGAGTTTGCAACTGAAAAGAAACTTTGTGTTCCCAACAAGCTAGGTGAAGGACGGCTTTCACACACACTTATCTCTGAGAACTGAGCAAGTGCAGAGACGTTCGTTCATCTAGCACCAATGGAACGGATTGCAGGAGAAACATTTTCTCTGCTTTCTCAGTGTGTTTCCTAGTGCCGGTATGAAGTTCCTGCAATTTTCACTGTAAAACCGAGTTGGAGCCTGTACCTCCCCATATATTTGTATGGAATGGAGTTTGCAACTGAAAAGAAACTTTTTGTTCCCAACAAGATAGGTGAAGGACGGCTTTCACACACACTTATCTCTCAGAACTGAGCAAGTGGAGAGACATTCGTTCATCTAGCACCATGGGAACGGGTTTCAGGAAAAACTTTTTCTCTGCTTTCTCAGTCTGTTTCTTAGTGCCAGTTTGAAGTTCCTGCAGTTTTCACTGTCAAACAGAGTTGGAGCTAGTACCACCCCATATATATGTATGGAATGGAGTATGCAACTTAAAAGAAACTTTGTGTTCCCAACAAGCTAGGTGAAGGACGGCTTTCACACACACTTAACTCTTAGAACTGAGCAAGTGGAGAGACGTTCGTTCATCTAGCACCAAGGGAACAGGTTGCAGGAGGCACATTTTCTCTGCATTCTCAGTCTGTTTCTTAGTGCCGGTATGATGTTCCTGCAGTTTTCACTGTCAAACCGAGTTGGAGCTTGTACCTCCCCATATATATGTATGGAATGGAGTTTGCAACTGAAAAGAAACTTTGTGTTCCCAACAAGCTAGGTGAAGGACGGCTTTCACACACACTTATCTCTCAGAACTGAGCAAGTGGACAGACGTTCGTTCATCTAGCACCAAGGGAATGGGTTGCAGGAGACACTATTTCTCTGTTTTCACAGTCTGTTTCCTAGTGCCGGTTTGAAGTTCCTGCAGTTTTCACTGTAAAATCGATTTGGAGCTAATACCTCCCCATATATATGTATGGAATGGAGTTTGCAACTGAAAAGAAACTTTGTGTTCCCAACAAGCTAGGTGAAGGACGGCTTTCAACACACTTATCTCTGAGAACTGAGCAAGTGTAGAGACGTTCGTTCATCTAGCACCAAGGGAACGGGTTGCAGGAGACACTTTTTCTCTGCTTTCTCAGTCTTTTTCCTAGTGTCGGTTTGAAGTTCCTGCAGATTTCACTGTAAAACCGATTTGGAGCTAGTACCTCCCCATATATATGTATGGAATGGAGTTTGCAACTGAAAAGAAACTTTGTGTTCCCAACAAGCTAGTTGAAGGCCGGCTTTCACACACACTTATCTCTCAGAACTGAGCAAGTGGAGAGACGTTCGTTCATCTAGCACTTATGGAACGGGTTGCAGGAGACACTTTTTCTCTGCTTTCTCATTCTGTTTCCTAGTGCCGGTTTGAAGTTCCTGCTGTTTTCACTGTCAAACAGAGTTGGAGATTGTACATCCCCATAAATATGGATGGAATGGAGTTTGCAACTGAAAAGAAACTTTGTGTTCCCAACAAGCTAGGTGAAGGACGGCTTTCACACACACTTAACTCTTAGAACTGAGCAAGTGGAGAGACGTTCGTTCATCTAGCACCAAGGGAACAGGTTGCAGGAGACACATTTTCTCTGCATTCTCAGTCTGTTTCTTAGTGCCGGTATGATGTTCCTGCAGTTTTCACTGTCAAACCGAGTTGGAGCTTGTACCTCCCCATATATATGTATGGAATGGAGTTTGCAACTGAAAAGAAACTTTGTGTTCCCAACAGGCTAGGTGAAGGACGGCTTTCACACACACTTATCTCTCAGAACTGAGCAAGTTGAGAGACGTTCGTTCATTTAGCACCAAGGGAACGGGTTGCAGGAGACACTTTTTCTCTGCTTTCTCAGTCTGTTTCCTAGTGCCGGTTTGAAGTTCCTGCAGTTTTCACTGTAAAACCGAGTTGGAGCTAGTACCTCCCCATATATATGTATGGAATGGAGTTTGCAACTGAAAAGAAACTTTGTGTTCCCAACAAGCTAGGTGAAGGACGGCTTTCACGCACACTTATCTTTCAGAACTGAGCAAGTGGAGAGACGTTCGTTCATCTAGCACCAAGGGAACGGGTTGCAGGAGACACTTTTTCTCTGCTTTCTCAGTCTGTTTCCTAGTGCCGGTTTGAAGTTCCTGCAGTTTTCACTGTAAAACCGAGTTGGAGCTAGTACCTCCCCATATATATGTATGGAATGGAGTTTGCAACTGAAAAGAAACTTTGTGTTCCCAACAAGCTAGGTGAAGGACGGCTTTCACGCACACTTATCTTTCAGAACTGAGCAAGTGGAGAGACGTTCGTTCATCTAGCACCAAGGGAACGGGTTGCAGGAGACACTTTTTCTCTGCTTTCTCAGTCTGTTTCCTAGTGCCGGTTTGAAGTTCCTGCAGTTTTCACTGTCAAACCGTGTTGGAGATAGTACATCCCCATATATATGTATGGAATGGAGTTTGCAACTGAAAAGAAACTTTGTGTTCCCAACAAGCTAGGTGAAGGACGGCTTTCACGCACACTTATCTCTCAGAACTGAGCAAGTGGAGAGACGTTCGTTCATCTAGCACCAAGGGAACGGGTTGCAGGAGACACTTTTTCTCTGCTTTCTCAGTCTGTTTCCTAGTGCCGGTTTGAAGTTCCTGCAGTTTTCACTGTCAAACCGAGTTGGAGATAGTACATCCCCATATATATGTATGGAATGGAGTTTGCAACTGAAAAGAAACTTTGTGTTCCCAACAAGCTTGTTGAAGGACGGCTTTCACACACACTTATCTCTCAGAACTGAGCAAGTGGAGAGACGTTCGTTCATCTAGCACCAAGGGAACGGGTTGCAGTAGACACTTTTTCTCTGTTTTCTCAGTCTGTTTCCTAGTGCCGGTTTGAAGTTCCTGCAGTTTTCACTGTCAAACCGAGTTGGAGATAGTACATCCCCATATATATGTATGGAATGGAGTTTGCCACTGAAAATAAACTTTGTGTTCCCAACAAGCTAGGTGAAGGACGGCTTTCACACACACTTATCTCTCAGACTTAGCAAGTGGAGAGACGTTCGTTCATCTAGCACCAAGGGAACGGGTTGCAGGAGACACTTTTTCTCTGCTTTCTCAGTATGTTTACTAGTGCCGGTTTGAAGTTCCTGCAGTTTTCACTGTAAAACAGAGTTGGAGGTAGTACCTCCCCATATATATGTATGGAATGGAGTTTGCAACTGAAAAGAAACTTTGTGTTCCCAACAAGCTAGGTGAAGGACGGCTTTCAACACACTTATCTCTGAGAACTGAGCAAGTGTAGAGACGTTCGTTCATCTAGCACCAAGGGAACGGGTTGCAGGAGACACTTTTTCTCTGCTTTCTCAGTCTTTTTCCTAGTGTCGGTTTGAAGTTCCTGCAGATTTCACTGTAAAACCGATTTGGAGCTAGTACCTCCCCATATATATGTATGGAATGGAGTTTGCAACTGAAAAGAAACTTTGTGTTCCCAACAAGCTAGTTGAAGGCCGGCTTTCACACACACTTATCTCTCAGAACTGAGCAAGTGGAGAGACGTTCGTTCATCTAGCACTAAGGGAACGGGTTGCAGGAGACACTTTTTCTCTGCTTTCTCATTCTGTTTCCTAGTGCCGGTTTGAAGTTCCTGCTGTTTTCACTGTCAAACAGAGTTGGAGATTGTACATCCCCATAAATATGGATGGAATGGAGTTTGCAACTGAAAAGAAACTTTGTGTTCCCAACAATCTAGGTGAAGGACGGCTTTCACACACACTTAACTCTTAGAACTGAGCAAGTGGAGAGACGTTCGTTCATCTAGCACCAAGGGAACAGGTTGCAGGAGACACATTTTCTCTGCATTCTCAGTCTGTTTCTTAGTGCCGGTATGATGTTCCTGCAGTTTTCACTGTCAAACCTAGTTGGAGCTTGTACCTCCCCATATATATGTATGGAATGGAGTTTGCAACTGAAAAGAAACTTTGTGTTCCCAACAGGCTAGGTGAAGGACGGCTTTCACACACACTTATCTCTCAGAACTGAGCAAGTTGAGAGACGTTCGTTCATTTAGCACCAAGGGAACGGGTTGCAGGAGACACTTTTTCTCTGCTTTCTCAGTCTGTTTCCTAGTGCCGGTTTGAAGTTCCTGCAGTTTTCACTGTAAAACCGAGTTGGAGCTAGTACCTCCCCATATATATGTATGGAATGTAGTTTGCAACTGAAAAGAAACTTTGTGTTCCCAACAAGCTAGGTGAAGGACGGCTTTCACGCACACTTATCTTTCAGAACTGAGCAAGTGGAGAGACGTTCGTTCATCTAGCACCAAGGGAACGGGTTGCAGGAGACACTTTTTCTCTGCTTTCTCAGTCTGTTTCCTAGTGCCGGTTTGAAGTTCCTGCAGTTTTCACTGTCAAACCGTGTTGGAGATAGTACATCCCCATATATATGTATGGAATGGAGTTTGCAACTGAAAAGAAACTTTGTGTTCCCAACAAGCTAGGTGAAGGACGGCTTTCACGCACACTTATCTCTCAGAACTGAGCAAGTGGAGAGACGTTCGTTCATCTAGCACCAAGGGAACGGGTTGCAGTAGACACTTTTTCTCTGCTTTCTCAGTCTGTTTCCTAGTGCCGGTTTGAAGTTCCTGCAGTTTTCACTGTCAAACCGAGTTGGAGATAGTACATCCCCATATATATGTATGGAATGGAGTTTGCAACTGAAAAGAAACTTTGTGTTCCCAACAAGCTTGTTGAAGGACGGCTTTCACACACACTTATCTCTCAGAACTGAGCAAGTGGAGAGACGTTCGTTCATCTAGCACCAAGGGAACGGGTTGCAGTAGACACTTTTTCTCTGCTTTCTCAGTCTGTTTCCTAGTGCCGGTTTGAAGTTCCTGCAGTTTTCACTGTCAAACCGAGTTGGAGATAGTACATCCCCATATATATGTATGGAATGGGGTTTGCAACTGAAAAGAAACTTTGTGTTCCCAACAAGCTTGTTGAAGGACGGCTTTCACACACACTTATCTCTCAGAACTGAGCAAGTGGAGAGACGTTCGTTCATCTAACATCAAGGGAACGTGTTGCAGGAGACACTTTTTCTCTGCTTTCTCAGTCTGTTTCCTAGTGCCGGTTTGAAGTTCCTGCAGTTTTCACTGTCAAACCGAGTTGGAGCTAGTACCTCCCCAAATATATGTATGGAATGGAGTTTGCCACTGAAAATAAACTTTGTGTTCCCAACAAGCTAGGTGAAGGACGGCTTTCACACACACTTATCTCTCAGACTTAGCAAGTGGAGAGACGTTCGTTCATCTAGCACCAAGGGAACGGGTTGCAGGAGACACTTTTTCTCTGCTTTCTCAGTATGTTTACTAGTGCCGGTTTGAAGTTCCTGCAGTTTTCACTGTAAAACAGAGTTGGAGGTAGTACCTCCCCATATATATGTATGGAATGGAGTTTGCAACTGAAAAGAAACTTTGTGTTCCCAACAAGCTAGGTGAAGGACGGCTTTCACACACACTTATCTCTCAGAACTGAGCAAGTGGAGAGACGTTCGTTCACCTAGCACCAAGGGAACGGGTAGCAGGAGACACTTTTTCTCTGCTTTCTCAGTCTGTTTCCTAGTGCCGGTTTGAAGTTCCTGCAGTTTTCACTCTAAAACCGAGTTGGAGCTTGTAGCTCTCCATATATATGTATGGAATGGAGTTTGCAACTGAAAAGAAACTTTGTGTTCCCAACAAGCTAGGTGAAGTACGGCTTTCACACACACTTATCTCTCAGAACTGAGCAAGTGGAGAGACGTTCGTTCATCTAGCACCAAGGGAACGGGTTGCAGGAGACACTTTTTCTCTGCTTTCTCATTCTGTTTCCTAGTGCCGGTTTGAAGTTCCTGCAGTTTTCACTGTCAAACCGAGTTGGAGATAGTACATCCCCATATATATGTATGGAATGGAGTTTGCAACTGAAAAGAAACTTTGTGTTCCCAACAAGCTAGGTGAAGGACGGCTTTCACACACACTTATCTCTGAGAACTGAGCAAGTGCAGAGACGTTCGTTCATCTAGCACCAATGGAACGGATTGCAGGAGACACATTTTCTCTGCTTTCTCAGTGTGTTTCCTAGTGCCGGTATTAAGTTCCTGCAATTTTCACTGTAAAACCGAGTTGGAGCCTGTACCTCCCCATATATATGTATGGAATGGAGTTTGCAAGTGAAAAGAAACTTTTTGTTCCCTACAAGATAGGTGAAGGACGGCTTTCACACACACTTATCTCTCAGAAATGAGCAAGTGGAGAGACATTCGTTCATCTAGCACCATGGGAACGGGTTTCAGGAAAAACTTTTTCTCTGCTTTCTCAGTCTGTTTCTTAGTGCCGGTTTGAAGTTCCTGCAGTTTTCACTGTAAAACGGAGTTGGAGCTAGTACCTCCCCATATATATGTATGGAGTGGAGTTTGCAACTGAAAAGAAACTTTGTGTTCCCAACAAGCTAGGTGAAGGACGGCTTTCACACACACTTATCTCTCAGAACTGAGCAAGTGGAGAGACGTTCGTTCATCTAGCACCATGGGAACGGGTTGCAGTAGACACTTTTTCTCTGCTTTCTCAGTCTGTTTCCTAGTGCGGGTTTGAAGTTCCTGCAGTTTTCACTGTAAAACCTAGTTTGAGGTAGTACCTCCCCATATATATGTATGGAATGGAGTTTGCAACTGAAAAGAAACTTTGTGTTCCCAACAAGCTAGTTTAAGGACGGCTTTCACACACACTTATCTCTCAGAACTGAGCAAGTGGAGAGACGTTCGTTCATCTAGCACCAAGGGAACGGGTTGCTGGAGAAACTTTTTCTCTGCTTTCTCAGTCTGTTTCCTAGTGCCGGTTTGAAGTTCCTGCAGTTTTCACTGTCAAACCGATTTGGAGCTAGTACCTCCCCAAATATATGTATGGAATGGAGTTTGCCACTGAAAATAAACTTTGTGTTCCCAACAAGCTAGGTGAAGGACGGCTTTCACACACACTTATCTCTCAGAACTGAGCAAGTGGAGAGACATTCGTTCATCTTGCACCAAGGGAACGGGTTGCAGGAGACACTTTTTCTCTGCTTTCTCAGTCTTTTTCCTAGTGTCGGTTTGAAGTTCCTGCCGTTTTCACTGTAAAACCGAGTTGGAGGTAGTACCTCCCCATATATATGTATGGAATGGAGTTTGCAACTGAAAAGAAACTTTGTGTTCCCAACAAGCTAGGTGAAGGACGGCTTTCACACACACTTATCTCTCAGAACTGAGCAAGTGGAGAGACGTTCGTTCATCTAGCACCAAGGGAACGTGTTGCAGGAGACACTTATTCTCTGCTTTATCAGTCTGTTTCCTAGTGCCGGTTTGAAGTTCCTGCAGTTTTCACTGTCAAACCGAGTTGGAGCTAGTACCTCCCCAAATATATGTATGGAATGGAGTTTGCCACTGAAAATAAACTTTGTGTTCCCAACAAGCTAGGTGAAGGACGGCTTTCACACACACTTATCTCTCAGACTTAGCAAGTTGAGAGACGTTCGTTCATCTAGCACCAAGGGAACGGGTTGCAGGAGACACTTTTTCTCTGCTTTCTCAGTCTGTTTACTAGTGCCGGTTTGAAGTTCCTGCAGTTTTCACTGTAAAACCGAGTTGGGGGTAGTACCTCCCCATATATATGTATGGAATGGAGTTTGCAACTGAAAAGAAACTTTGTGTTCCCAAAAAGCTAGGTGAAGGACGGCTTTCACACACACTTATCTCTCAGAACTGAGCAAGTGGAGAGACGTTCGTTCATCTAGCACCAAGGGAACGGGTTGCAGGAGACACTTTTTCTCTGCTTTCTCAGTCTGTTTCCTAGTGCCGGTTTGAAGTTCCTGCAGTTTTCACTGTCAAACCGAGTTGGAGATAGTACATCCCCATATATATGTATGGAATGGAGTTTGCAACTGAAAAGAAACTTTGTGTTCCCAACAAGCTAGGTGAAGGACGGCTTTCACACACACTTATCTCTCAGAACTGAGCAAGTGGAGAGACGTTCGTTCATCTAGCACCAAGGGAACGGGTTGCAGGAGACACTTTTTCTCTGCTTTCTCAGTCTGTTTCCTAGTGCCGGTTTGAAGTTCCTGCAGTTTTCACTGTCTAACCGAGTTGGAGATAGTACATCCCCATATATATGTATGGAATGGAGTTTGCAACTGAAAAGAAACTTTGTGTTCCCAACAAGCTAAGTGAAAGACGGCTTTCACACACACTTATCTCTCAGAACTGAGCAAGTGGAGAGACGTTCGTTCATCTAGCACCAGGGGAACGGGATGCAGGAGAAACTTTTTCTCTGCTTTCTCAGTGTGTTTCCTAGTGCCGGTTTGAAGTTCCTGCAGTTTTCACTGTAATACCGAGTTGGAGCTAGTACCTCCCCATATATATGTATGGAATAGAGTTTGCAACTGAAAAGAAACTTTGTGTTCCCAACAAGCTAGGTGAAGGACGGCTTTCACACACACTTATCTCTGAGAACTGAGCAAGTGCAGAAACTTTCGTTCATCTAGCACCAATGGAACGGATTGCAGGAGACACATTTTCTCTGCGTTCTATATCTGTTTCCTAGTGCCGGTTTGAAGTTCCTGCAATTTTCACTGTAAAACCGAGTTGGAGCTTGTACCTCCCCATATATATGTATGGAATGGAGTTTGCAACTGAAAATAAACTTTGTGTTCCCAACAAGCTAGGTGAAGTACGGCTTTCACACACAATTATCTCTCAGAACTGAGCAAGTGGAGAGACGTTCGTTCATCTAGCACCAAGGGAACGGGTTGCAGGAGACACTTTTTCTCTGCTTTCTCAGTCTGTTTCCTAGTGCCGGTTTGAAGTTCCTGCAGTTTTCACTGTAAAACGGAGTTGGAGCTAATACCTCCCCATATATATGTATGGAGTGGAGTTTGCAACTGAAAAGAAACTTTGTGTTCCCAACAAGCTAGGTGAAGGACGGCTTTCACACACACTTATCTCTCAGAACTGAGCAAGTGGAGAGACGTTCGTTCATCTAGCACCATGGGAACGGGTTGCAGGAGACACTTTTTCTCTGCTATCTCAGTCTTTTTCCTAGTGCCGGTTTGAAGTTCCTGCAGTTTTCACTGTAAAACCTAGTTGGAGGTAGTACCTCCCCACATATATGTATGGAATGGAGTTTACAACTGAAAAGAAACTTTGTGTTCCCAACAAGCTAGGTGAAAGACGGCTTTCACACACACTTATCTCTCAGAACTGAGCAAGTGGAGAGACGTTCGTTCATCTAGCACCAAGGGAACGGGTTGCAGGAGACACTTTTTCTCTGCTTTCTCAGTCTGTTTCCTAGTGCCGGTTTGAATTTCCTGCAGTTTTCACTGTAAAACCGAGTTGGAGCTAGTACCTCTCCATATATATGTATGGAATGGAGTTTGCAACTGAAAAGAAACTTTGTGTTCCCAACAAGCTAGGTGAAGGACGGCTTTCACACACACTTATCTCTAAGAACTGAGCAAGTGGAGAGATGTTCGTTCATCTAGCACCATGGGAACGGGTTGCAGGAGACACTTTTTATGTGCTTTCTCAGTCTTTTTCCTAGTGCCGGTTGGAAGTTCCTGCAGTTTTCACTGTAAAACCTAGTTGGAGGTAGTACCTCCCCATATATATGTATGCAATGGAGTTTGCAACTGAAAAGAAACTTTGTGTTCCCAACAAGTTAGTTTAAGGACGGCTTTCACACACACTTATCTCTCAGAACTGAGCATGTGGAGAGACTTTCGTTCATCTAGCACCAAGGGAACGGGTTGCAGGAGACACTTTTTCTCTGCTTTCTCAGTCTGTTTCCTAGTGCCGGTTTGAAGTTCCTGCAGTTTTCACTGTAAAACCGAGTTGGAGCTAGTACCTCCCCATATATATGTATGGAATGGAGTTTGCAACTGAAAAGAAACTTTGTGTTCCCAACAAGCTAGTTGAAGGACGGCTTTCACACACACTTATCTCTCAGAACTGAGCAAGTGGAGAGACGTTCGTTCATCTAGCACCAAGGGAACGGGTTGCAGGAGACACTTGTTCTCTGCTTTCTCAGACTTTTTCCTAGTGTCGGTTTGAAGTTCCTGCAGTTTTCACTGTAAAACCGATTTGGAGCTAATACCACCCCATATATATGTATGGAATGGAGTTTGCAACTGAAAAGAAACTTTGTGTTCCCAACAAGCTCGGTGAAGGACGGCTTTCACACACAATTATCTCTCAGAACTGAGCAAGTGGAGAGACGTTCGTTCATCTAGCACCAAGGAACGGGTGGCAGGAGACACATTTTCTCTGCTTTCTCAGTCTGTTTCCTAGTGCCGGTTTGAAGTTCCTGCAGTTTTCACTGTAAAACCGAGTTGGAGCTTGTACCAACCCATATATATGTATGGAATGGAGTTTGCAACTGAAAAGAATCTTTGTGTTCCCAACAAGCTAGGTGAAGGACGGCGTTCACACACACTTATCTCTCAGAACTTAGCAAGTGGAGAGACGTTCGTTCATCTAGCACCAAGGGAACGGGTTGCAGGAGACACTTTTTCTCTGCTTTCTCAGTCTTTTTCCTAGTGCCGGTTTGAAGTTCCTGCAGTTTTCACTGTAAAACCGAGTTGGAGCTAGTACCTCCCCATATATATGTATGGAATGGAGTTTGCAACTGAAAAGAAACTTTGTGTTCCCAACAAGCTAGGTGAAGGACGGCTTTCACACACACTTATCTCTCAGAACTGAGCAAGTGGAGAGACGTTCGTTCATCTAGCACCAAGGGAACGGGTTGCAGGAGAAACTTTTTCTCTGCTTTCTCATTCTGTTTCCTGGTGCCGGTTTGAAGTTCCTGCAGTTTTCACTGTCAAACCGAGTTGGAGCTAGTACCTCCCCAAATATATGTATGGAATGGAGTTTGCCACTGAAAATAAACTTTGTGTTCCCAACAAGCTAGTTGAAGGACGGCTTTCACACACACTTATCTCTCAGAACTGAGCAAGTGGAGAGACGTTCGTTCATCTAGCACCAAGGGAACGGGTTGCAGGAGACACTTTTTCTCTGATTTCTCAGTATATTTCCTAGTGTCGGTTTGAAGTTCCTGCAGTTTTCACTGTAAAACCGAGTTGGAGGTAGTACCTCCCCATATATATGTATGGAATGGAGTTTGCAACTGAAAAGAAACTTTGTGTTCCCAACAAGCTAGGTGAAGGACGGCTTTCACACACACTTATCTCTCAGAGCTGAGCAAGTGGAGAGACGTTCGTTCATCTAGCACCATGGGAACGGGTTGCAGGAGACACTTTTTCTCTGCTTTCTCAGTCTGTTTCCTAGTGCCGGTTTGAAGTTCCTGCAGTTTTCACTGTAAAACCGAGTTGGAGCTTGTACCTCCCCATATCTATGTATGGAATGGAGTTTGCAACTGAAAAGAAACTTTGTGTTCCCAACAAGCTAGGTGAAGGACGGCTTTCACACACACTTATCTCTCAGAACTGAGCAAGTGGAGAGACGTTCGTTCATCTAGCACCAAGGGAACGGGTTGCAGGAGACACTTTTTCTCTGCTTTCTCAGTCTTTTTCCTAGTGCCGGTTTAAGTTCCTGCAGTTTTCACTGTAAAACCGATTTGGAGCTAGTACCTCCCCATATATATGTATGGAATGGAGTTTGCAACTGAAAAGAAACTTTGTGTTCCCAACAAGCTAGGTGAAGCACGGCTTTCACACACACTTATCTCTCAGAACTGAGCAAGTGGAGAGACGTTCGTTCATCTAGCACCAAGGGAACGGGATGCAGGAGACACTTTTTCTCTGCTTTCTCAGTCTGTTTCCTAGTGCCGGTTTGAAGTTCCTTCAGTTTTCACTGTAAAACCGAGTTGGAGGTAGTACCTCCCCATATATATGTATGGAATGGAGTTTGCAACTGAAAAGAAACTTTGTGTTCCCAACAAGCTAGGTGAAAGACGGCTTTCACACACACTTATCTCTCAGAACTGAGCAAGTGGAGAGACGTTCGTTCATCTAGCACCAGTGGAACGGGATGCAGGAGAAACTTTTTCTCTGCTTTCTCAGTGTGTTTCCTAGTGCCGGTTTGAAGTTCCTGCAGTTTTCACTGTAATACCGAGTTGGAGCTAGTACCTCCCCATATATATGTATGGAATGGAGTTTGCAACTGAAAAGAAACTTTGTGTTCCCAACAAGCTAGGTGAAGGACGGCTTTCACACACACTTATCTCTCAGAACTGAGCAAGTGGAGAGACGTTTGTTCATCTAGCACAATGGGAACGGGTTGCAGGAGACACTTTTCTCTGCTTTCTCAGTCTGTTTCCTAGTTCCGGTTTGAAATTCCTGCAGTTTTCACTGTAAAACTGAGTTGGAGCTAGTACCTACCCATATATATGTATGGAATGGAGTTTGCAACTGAAAAGAAACTTTGTGTTCCCAACAAGCTAGGTGAAGAGCGGCTTTCGCACACACATATCTCTCAGAACTGAGCAAGTGGAGAGACGTTCGCTCATCTAGCACCAAGGGAACGGGTTGCAGGAGACACTTTTTCTCTGCTTTCTCAGTCTGTTTCCTAGTGCCGGTTTGAAGTTCCTGCAGTTTTCACTCTAATACCGAGTTGGAGCTAGTACCTCCCCATATATATTTATGGAATGGAGGTTGTAACTGAAAAGAAACTTTGTGTTCCCAACAAGCTAGGTGAAGGGCGGCTTTCACACACACTTATCTCTCAGAACTGAGCAAGTGGAGAGACGTTCGTTCATCTAGCACCAAGGGAACGGGTTGCAGGAGACACTTTTTCTCTGCTTTCTCAGTCTTTTTCCTAGTGCCGGTTTGAAGTTCCTGCAGTTTTCACTGTAAAACCTAGTTGGAGGTAGTACCTCCCCATATATATGTATGGAATGGAGTTTGCCACTGAAAAGAAACTTTGTGTTCCCAACAAGCTAGGTGAAGGACGGCTTTCACACACACTTATCTCTGAGAACTGAGCAAGTGGAGAGACGTTCGTTCATCTAGCACCAAGGGAACGGGTTGCAGGAGACACTTTTTCTCTGCTTTCTCAGTCTGTTTCCCAGTGCCGGTTTGAAGTTCCTGCATTTTTCACTGTAAAACCGAGTTGGAGGTAGTACCTCCCCATATATATGTATGGAATGGAGTTTGCAACTGAAAAGAAACTTTGTGTTCCCAACAAGCTAGGTGAAAGACGGCTTTCACACACACTTATCTCTCAGAACTGAGCAAGTGGAGAGACGTTCGTTCATCTAGCACCAGGGGAACGGGATGCAGGAGAAACTTTTTCTCTGCTTTCACAGTGTGTTTCCTAGTGCCGGTTTGAAGTTCCTGCAGTTTCCACTGTAATACCGAGTTGGAGCTAGTACCTCCCCATATATATGTATGGAATAGAGTTTGCAACTGAAAAGAAACTTTGTGTTCCCAACAAGCTAGGTGAAGGACGGCTTTCACACACACTTATCTCTGAGAACTGAGCAAGTGCAGAGACGTTCGTTCATCTAGCACCAATGGAACGGATTGCAGGAGACACATTTTCTTTTCTTTCTCAATCTGTTTCCTAGTGCCGGTTTGAAGTTCCTGCAATTTTCACTGTAAAACCGTGTTGGAGCTTGTACCTCCCCATATATATGTATGGAATGGAGTTTGCAACTGAAAAGAAACTTTGTGTTCCCAACAAGCTAGGTGAAGGACGGCTTTCACACACAATTATCTCTCAGAACTGAGCAAGTGGAGAGACGTTCGTTCATCTAGCACCAAGGGAACGGGTTGCAGGAGACACTTTTTCTCTGCTTTCTCAGACTGTTTCCTAGTGCCGGTTTGAAGTTCCTGCAGTTTTCACTGTAAAACCGAGTTGGAGCTTGTACCTCCCCATATATATGTATGGAATGGAGTTTGCAACTGAAAAGAACTTTGTGTTCCCAACAAGCTAGGTGAAGGACGGCTTTCACACACACATATCTCTCAGAACTGAGCAAGTGGAGAGACGTTCGTTCATCTAGCACCAAGGGAACGGGTTGCAGGAGACACTTTTTCTCTGCTTTCTCAGTCTGTTTCCTAGTGCCGGTATGAAGTTCCTGCAGTTTTCACTGTAAAACCGAGTTGGAGCTAGTACCTCCCCATATATATGTATGGAATGGAGTTTGCAACTGAAAAGAAACTTTGTGTTCCCAACAAGCTAGGTGAAGGACGGCTTTCACACACAATTATCTCTCAGAACTGAGCAAGTGGAGAGACGTTCGTTCATCTAGCACCAAGGGAACGGGTTGCAGGAGAAACTTTTTCTCTGCTTTCTCAGTCTGTTTCCTAGTGCCGGTTTGAAGTTCCTGCAGTTTTCACTGTCAAACCGAGTTGGAGTTAGTACCTCCCCAAATATATGTATGGAATGGAGTTTGCCACTGAAAAGAAACTTTGTGTTCCCAACAAGCTAGGTGAAGTACGGCTTTCACACACACTTATCTCTCAGAACTGAGCAAGTGGAGAGACGTTCGTTCATCTAGCACCAAGGGAACGGTTTGCAGGAGACACTTTTTCTCTGCTTTCTCAGTCTTTTTCCTAGTGACGGTTTGAAGTTCCTGCAGTTTTCACTGTAAAACCGAGTTGGAGGTAGTACCTCCCCATATATATATATGGATTGGAGTTTGCAACTGAAAAAAACCTTTTTGTTCCCAATAAGCTAGGTGAAGGACGGCTTTCACACACACTTATCTCTCAGAACTGAGCAAGTGGAGAGACGTTCGTTCATCTAGCACCAAGGGAACGGGTTGCAGGAGACACTTTTTCTCTGCTTTCTCAGTCTGTTTCCTAGTGCCGGTTTGAAGTTCCTGCAGTTTTCACTGTCAAACCGAGTTGGAGCTAGTACCTCCCCAAATATATGTATGGAATGGAGTTTGCCACTGAAAATAAACTTTGTGTTCCCAACAAGCTAGGTGAAGGAAGGCTTTCACACACACTTATCTCTCAGAACTGAGCAAGTGGAGAGACGTTCGTTCATCTAGCACCATGGGAACGGGTTGCATGAGACACTTTTTCTCTGCTTTCACAGTCTGTTTCCTATTGCCGGTTTGAAGTTCCTGCAGTTTTCACTGTAAAACCGAGTTGGAGCTTGTACCACCCCATATATATGTATGGAATGGAGATTGCAACTGAAAAGAAACTTTGTGTTCCCAACAAGCTAAGTGAAGGACGGCGTTCACACACACTTATCTCTCAGAACTGAGCAAGTGGAGAGACGTTCGTTCATCTAGCACCAAGGGAACGGGTTGCAGGAGACACTTTTTCTCTGCTTTCTCAGTCTGTTTCCTAGTGCCGGTTTGAAGTTCCTGCCGTTTTCACTGTAAAACCTAGTTGGAGTTAGTACCTCCCCATATATATGTATGGAATGGAGTTTGCAACTGAAAAGAAACTTTGTGTTCCCAACAAGCTAGGTGAAGGACGGCTTTCACACACACTTATCTCTCAGAACTGAGCAAGTGGAGAGACGTTCGTTCATCTAGCACCAAGGGAACGTTTTGCAGGAGACACTTTTTCTCTGCTTTCTCAGTCTGTTTCCTAGTGCCGGTTTGAAGTTCCTGCAGTTTTCACTGTAAAACCGAGTTGGAGGTAGTACCTCCCCATATATATGTATGGAATGGAGTTTGCAACTGAAAAGAAACTTTGTGTTCCCAACAAGCTAGGTGAAAGACGGCTTTCACACACACTTATCTCTCAGAACTGAGCAAGTGGAGAGACGTTCGTTCATCTAGCACCAGGGGAACGGGATGCAGGAGAAACTTTTTCTCTGCTTTCTCAGTGTGTTTCCTAGTGCCGGTTTGAAGTTCCTTCAGTTTTCACTGTAATACCGAGTTGGAGCTAGTACCTCCCCATATATATGTATGGAATAGAGGTTGCAAATGAAAAGAAACTTTGTGTTCCCAACAAGCTAGGTGAAGGACGGCTTTCACACACACTTATCTCTGAGAACTGAGCAAGTGCAGAGACGTTCGTTCATCTAGCACCAATGGAACTGATTGCAGGAGACACATTTTCTCTGCTTTCTCAATCTGTTTCCTAGTGAAGGTTTGAAGTTCCTGCAGTTTTCACTGTAAAACCGAGTTGGAGCTTGTACCTCCCCATATATATGTATGGAATGGAGTTTGCAACTGAAAATAAACTTTGTGTTCCCAACAAGCTAGGTTAAGGACGGCTTTCACACACAATTATCTCTCAGAACTGAGCAAGTGGAGAGACGTTCGTTCATCTAGCACCAAGGGAACGGGTTGCAGGAGACACTTTTTCTCTGCTCTCTCAGTCTGTTTCCTAGTGCCGGTTTGAAGTTCCTGCAGTTTTCACTGTAAAACGGAGTTGGAGCTAGTACCTCCCCATATATATGTATGGAATGGAGTTTGCAAGTGAAAAGAAACTTTGTGTTCCCAACAAGCTAGGTGAAGGACGGCTTTCACACACACTTATCCCTCAGAACTGAGCAAGTTGAGAGACGTTCGTTCATCTAGCACCATGGGAATGGGTTGCAGGAGACACTTTTTCTCTGCTTTCTCAGTCTTTTTCCTAGTGCCGGTTTGAAGTTCCTGCAGTTTTCACTGTCAAACCGAGTTGGAGGTAGTACCTCCCCATATATATGTATAGAATGGAGTTTGCAACTGAAAAGAAACTTTGTGTTCCCAACAAGCTAGGTGAAGAACGGCTTTCACACACACTTATCTCTCAGAACTGAGCAAGTGGAGAGACGTTCGTTCATCTAGCACCAAGGGAACGGGTTGCAGGAGACACTATTTCTCTGCTTTCTCAGTCTTTTACCTAGTGCCGGTTTGATGTTCCTGCAGTTTTCACTGTAAAACCGAGTTGGAGCTAGTACCTCCCCATATATATGTATGGAATGGAGTTTGCAACTGAAAAGAAACTTTGTGTTCCCAACAAGCTAGGTGAAGGACGGCTTTCACACACACTTATCTCTGAGAACTGAGCAAGTGCAGAGACGTTCGTTCATCTAGCACCAATGGAACGGATTGCAGGAGACACATATTCTCTGCTTTCTCAATCTGTTTCCTAGTGCCGGTTTGAAGTTCCTGCAATTTTCACTGTAAAACCGAGTTGGAGCTTGTACCTCCCCATATATATGTATGGAATGGAGTTTGCAACTGAAAAGAAACATTTTGTTCCCAACAAGATAGTTGAAGTACGGCTTTCACACACACTTATCTCTCAGAACTGAGCAAGTGGAGAGACATTCGTTCATCTAGCACCATGGGAACGGGTTTCAGGAAAAACTTTTTCTCTGCTTTCTCAGTCTGTTTCTTAGTGCCGGTTTGAAGTTCCTGCAGTTTTCACTGTCAAACCGAGTTGGAGCTAGTACCACCCCATATATATGTATGGAATGGAGTTTGCAACTGAAAAGAAACTTTGTGTTCCCAACAAGCTAGGTGAAGGACGGCTTTCACACACACTTATCTCTGAGAACTGAGCAAGTGCAGAGACGTTCGTTCATCTAGCACCAATGGAACGGATTGCAGGAGACACATTTTCTCTGCTTTCTCAATCTGTTTCCTAGTGCCGGTTTGAAGTTCCTGTAATTTTCACTGTAAAACCGAGTTGGAGCTTGTACCTCCCCATATATATGTATGGAATGGAGTTTGCAACTGAAAAGAAACTTTTTGTTCCCAACAAGCTAGGTGAAGGACGGCTTTCACACACAATTATCTCTCAGAACTGAGCAAGTGGATAGACGTTCGTTCATCTAGCACCAAGGGAACGGGTTGCAGGAGACACTTTTTCTCTGCTTTCTCAGTCTGTTTCCTAGTGCCGGTTTGAAGTTCCTGCAGTTTTCACTGTAAAACCGAGTTGGAGCTAGTACCTCCCCATATATAAGTATGGAATGGAGTTTGCAACTGAAAAGAAACTTTGTGTTCCCAACAAGCTAGGTGAAGGACGGCTTTCACACACACTTATCTCTCAGAACTGAGCAAGTGGAGAGACGTTCGTTCATCTAGCACCAAGGGAACGGGTTGCAGGAGACACTTTTTCTCTGCTTTCTCAGTCTTTTTCCTAGTGTCGGTTTGAAGTTCTTGCAGTTTTAACTGTAAAACCGATTTGGAGCTAGTACCTCCCCATATATATGTATGGAATGGAGTTTGCAACTGAAAAGAAACTTTGTGTTCCCAACAAGCTAGGTGAAGGACGGCTTTCACACACAATTATCTCTCAGAACTGAGCAAGTGGAGAGACGTTCGTTCATCTAGCACCAAGGGAACGGGTTGCAGGAGAAACTGTTTCTCTGCTTTCTCAGTCTGTTTCCTAGTGCCGGTTTGAAGTTCCTGCAGTTTTCACTGTCAAACCGAGTTGGAGCTAGTACCTCCCCAAATATATGTATTGAATGGAGTTTGCCACTGAAAAGAAACTTTGTGTTCCCAACAAGCTACGTGAAGGACGGCTTTCACACACACTTATCTCTCAGAACTGAGCAAGTGGAGAGACGTTCGTTCATCTAGCACCAAGGGAACGGTTTGCAGGAGACACTTTTTCTCTGCTTTCTCAGTCTTTTTCCTAGTGACGGATTGAAGTTCCTGCAGTTTTCACTGTAAAACCGAGTTGGAGGTAGTACCTCCCCATATATATGTATGGAATGGAGTTTGCAACTGAAAAGAAACTTTGTGTTCCCAACAAGCTAGGTGAAGGACGGCTTTCACACACACTTATCTCTCAGAACTGAGCAAGTGGAGAGACGTTCGTTCATCTAGCACCAAGGGAACGGGTTGCAGGAGACACTTTTTCTCTGCTTTCTCAGTCTGTTTCCTAGTGCCGGTTTGAAGTTCCTGCAGTTTTCACTGTCAAACCGAGTTGGAGCTAGTACCTCCCCAAATATATGTATGGAATGGGGTTTGCCACTGAAAATAAACTTTGTGTTCCCAACAAGCTAGGTGAAGGACGGCTTTCACACACACTTATCTCTCAGAACTGAGCAAGTGGAGAGACGTTCGTTCATCTAGCACCATGGGAACGGGTTGCAGGAGACACTTTTTCTCTGCTTTCTCAGTCTGTTTCCTAGTGTCGGTTTGAAGTTCCTGCAGTTTTCACTGTAAAACCGAGTTGGAGCTTCTACCACCCCATATATATGTATGGAATGGAGTTTGTAACTGAAAAGAAACTTTGTGTTCCCAACAAGCTAAGTGAAGGACGGCGTTCACAGACACATATCTCTCAGAACTGAGCAAGGGGAGAGACGTTCGTTCATCTAGCACCAAGGGAACGGGTTGCAGGAGACACTTTTTCTCTGCTTTCTCAGTCTTTTTCCTAGTGCCGGTTTGAAGTTCCTGCAGTTTTCACTGTAAAACCTAGTTGGAGGTAGTACCTCCCCATATATATGTATGGAATGGAGTTTGCAACTGAAAAGAAACTTTGTGTTCCCAACAAGCTAGGTGAAGAACGGCTTTCACACACACTTATCTCTCAGAACTGAGCAAGTGGAGAGACGTTCGTTCATCTAGCACCAAGGGAACGGGTTGCAGGAGACACTTTTTCTCTGCTTTCTCAGTCTGTTTCCTAGTGCCGGTTTGAAGTTCCTGCAGTTTTCACTGTAAAACCGAGTTGGAGGTAGTACCTCCCCATATATATGTATGGAATGGAGTTTGCAACTGAAAAGAAACTTTGTGTTCCCAACAAGCTAGTTGAAAGACGGCTTTCACACACACTTATCTCTCAGAACTGAGCAAGTGGAGAGACGTTCGTTCATCTAGCACCAGGGGAACGGGATGCAGGAGAAACTTTTTCTCTGCTTTCTCAGTGTGTTTCCTAGTGCCGGTTTGAAGTTCCTGCAGTTTTCACTGTAATACCGAGTTGGACCTAGTACCTCCCCATATATATGTATGGAATAGAGTTTGCAACTGAAAAGAAACTTTGTGTTCCCAACAAGCTAGGTGAAGGACGGCTTTCACACACACTTATCTCTGAGAACTGAGCAAGTGCAGAGACGTTCGTTCATCTAGCACCAATGGAACTGATTGCAGGAGACACATTTTCTCTGCTTTCTCAATCTGTTTCCTAGTGCTGGTTTGAAGTTCCTGCAATTTTCACTGTAAAACCGAGTTGGAGCTTGTACCTCCCCATATATATGTATGGAATGGAGTTTGCAACTGAAAATAAACTTTGTGTTCCCAACAAGCTAGGTTAAGGACGCCTTTCACACACAATTATCTCTCAGAACTGAGCAAGTGGAGAGACGTTCGTTCATCTAGCACCAAGGGAACGGGTTGCAGGAGACACTTTTTCTCTGCTCTCTCAGTCTGTTTCCTAGTGCCGGTTTGAAGTTCCTGCAGTTTTCTCTGTAAAACGGGGTTGGAGCTAGTACCTCCCCATATATATGTATGGAATGGAGTTTGCAACTGAAAAGAAACTTTGTGTTCCCAACAAGCTAGGTGAAGGACGGCTTTCACACACACTTATCTCTCAGAACTGAGTAAGTGGAGAGACGTTCGTTCATCTAGCACCATGGGAACGGGTTGCAGGAGACACTTTTTCTCTGCTTTCTCAGTCTTTTTCCTAGTGCCGGTTTGAAGTTCCTGCAGTTTTCACTGTAAAACCTAGTTGGAGGTAGTACCTCCCCATAAATATGTATGGAATGGAGTTTGCAACTGAAAAGAAACTTTGTGTTCCCAACAAGCTAGGTGAAGGACGGCTTTCACACACACTTAACCCTCAGAACTGAGCAAGTGGAGAGACGTTCGTTCATCTAGCACCAAGGGAACGGGTTGCAGAAGACACTTGTTCTCTGCTTTCTCAGTCTGTTTCCTAGTGTCGGTTTGAAGTTCCTGCAGTTTTCACTGTAAAACCGAGTTGGAGCTAATACCTCCCCATATATATGTATGGAATGGAGTTTGCAACTGAAAAGAAACTTTCTGTTCCCAACAGGCTAGGTGAAGGACGGCTTTCACACACACTTATCTCTCAGAACTGAGGAAGGGGAGAGACGTTCGTTCATGTAGCACCAAGGGAACGGGTTGAAGGAGACACGTTTTCTCTGCTTTCTCAGTCTGTTTCCAAGTGCCGGTTTGAAGTTCCTGCAGTTTTCACTGTCAAACCGTGTTGGAGCTTGTACCTCCCCATATATATGTATGGAATGGAGTTTGCAACTGAAAAGAAACTTTGTGTTCCCAACAAGCTAGGTGAAGGACGGCTTTCACACACACTTATCTCTCAGAACTGAGCAAGTGGAGAGATGTTCGTTCATCTAGCACCATGGGAACGGGTTGCAGGAGACACTTTTTCTCTGCTTTCTCAGTCTTTTTCCTAGTGCCGGTTTGAAGTTCCTTCAGTTTTCACTGTAAAACCGAGTTGGAGGTAGTACCTCCCCATATATATGTATGGAATGGAGTTTGCAACTGAAAAGAAACTTTGTGTTCCCAAAAAGCTAGGTGAAGGACGGCTTTCACACACACTTATCTCTCAGAACTGAGCAATTGGAGAGACGTTCGTTCATCTAGCACCAAGGGAACGGGTTGCAGGAGACACTTATTCTCTGCTTTCTCAGTCTTTTTCCTAGTGCCGGTTTGAAGTTCCTCCAGTTTTCACTGTCAAACCGATTTGGAGCTAGTACCTCCCCATATATATGTATGGAATGGAGTTTGCAACTGAAAAGTAACTTTGTGTTCCCAAAAAGTTAGTTGAAGGACGGCTTTGACACACACTTATCTCTCAGAACTGAGCAAGTGGAGAGACGTTCGTTCATCTAGCACCAAGGGAACGTGTTGCAGGAGACACTTTTTCTCTGCTTTCTCAGTCTTTTTCCTAGTGCCGGTTTGAAGTTCCTGCAGTTTTCACTGTAAAACCTAGTTGGAGGTAGTACCTCCCCATAAATATGTATGGAATGGAGTTTGCAACTGAAAAGAAACTTTCTGTTCCCAACAGGCTAGGTGAAGGACGGCTTTCACACACACTTATCTCTCAGAACTGAGCAAGTGGAGAGATGTTCGTTCATCTAGCACCATGGGAACGGGTTGCAGGAGACACTTTTTCTCTGCTTTCTCAGTCTTTTTCCTAGTGCCGGTTTGAAGTTCCTTCAGTTTTCACTGTAAAACCGAGTTGGAGGTAGTACCTCCCCATATATATGTATGGAATGGAGTTTGCAACTGAAAAGAAACTTTGTGTTCCCAAAAAGCTAGGTGAAGGACGGCTTTCACACACACTTATCTCTCAGAACTGAGCAATTGGAGAGACGTTCGTTCATCTAGCACCAAGGGAACGGGTTGCAGGAGACACTTATTCTCTGCTTTCTCAGTCTTTTTCCTAGTGCCGGTTTGAAGTTCCTCCAGTTTTCACTGTCAAACCGATTTGGAGCTAGTACCTCCCCATATATATGTATGGAATGGAGTTTGCAACTGAAAAGTAACTTTGTGTTCCCAAAAAGTTAGTTGAAGGACGGCTTTGACACACACTTATCTCTCAGAACTGAGCAAGTGGAGAGACGTTCGTTCATCTAGCACCAAGGGAACGTGTTGCAGGAGACACTTTTTCTCTGCTTTCTCAGTCTTTTTCCTAGTGCCGGTTTGAAGTTCCTGCAGTTTTCACTGTAAAACCTAGTTGGAGGTAGTACCTCCCCATATATATGTATGGAATGGAGTTTGCAACTGAAAAGAAACTTTGTGTTCCCAACAAGCTAGGTGAAGAACGGCTTTCACACACACTTATCTCTCAGAACTGAGCAAGTGGAGAGACGTTCGTTCATCTAGCACCAAGGGAACGGGTTGCAGGAGACACTTTTTGTCTGCTTTCTCAGTCTGTTTCCTAGTGCCGGTTTGAAGTTCCTGCAGTTTTCACTGTAAAACCGAGTTGGAGGTAGTACCTCCCCATATATATGTATGGAATGGAGTTTGCAACTGAAAAGAAACTTTGTGTTCCCAACAAGCTAGGTGAAAGACGGCTTTCACACACACTTATCTCTCAGAACTGAGCAAGTGGAGAGACGTTCGTTCATCTAGCACCAGGGGAACGGGATGCAGGAGAAACTTTTTCTCTGCTTTCTCAGTGTGTTTCCTAGTGCCGGTTTGAAGTTCCTGCAGTTTTCACTGTAATACCGAGTTGGACCTAGTACCTCCCCATATATATGTATGGAATAGAGTTTGCAACTGAAAAGAAACTTTGTGTTCCCAACAAGCTAGGTGAAGGACGGCTTTCACACACACTTATCTCTGAGAACTGAGCAAGTGCAGAGACGTTCGTTCATCTAGCACCAATGGAACTGATTGCAGGAGACACATTTTCTCTGCTTTCTCAATCTGTTTCCTAGTGCTGGTTTGAAGTTCCTGCAATTTTCACTGTAAAACCGAGTTGGAGCTTGTACCTCCCCATATATATGTATGGAATGGAGTTTGCAACTGAAAAGAAACTTTGTGTTCCCAACAAGCTAGATGAAGGACGGCTTTCACACACACTTATCTCTCAGAACTGAGTAAGTGGAGAGACGTTCGTTCATCTAGCACCATGGGAACGGGTTGCAGGAGACACTTTTTCTCTGCTTTCTCAGTCTTTTTCCTAGTGCCGGTTTGAAGTTCCTGCAGTTTTCACTGTAAAACTTAGTTGGAGGTAGTACCTCCCCATAAATATGTATGGAATGGAGTTTGCAACTGAAAAGAAACTTTCTGTTCCCAACAGGCTAGGTGAAGGACGGCTTTCACACACACTTATCTCTCAGAACTGAGGAAGGGGAGAGACGTTCGTTCATGTAGCACCAAGGGAACGGGTTGAAGGAGACACGTTTTCTCTGCTTTCTCAGTCTGTTTCCAAGTGCCGGTTTGAAGTTCCTGCAGTTTTCACTGTCAAACCGTGTTGGAGCTTGTACCTCCCCATATATATGTATGGAATGGAGTTTGCAACTGAAAAGAAACTTTGTGTTCCCAACAAGCTAGGTGAAGGACGGCTTTCACACACACTTATCTCTCAGAACTGAGCAAGTGGAGAGATGTTCGTTCATCTAGCACCATGGGAACGGGTTGCAGGAGACACTTGTTCTCTGCTTTCTCAGTCTGTTTCCTAGTGCCGGTTTGAAGTTCCTGCAGTTTTCACTGTAATACCGAGTTGGACCTAGTACCTCCCCATATATATGTATGGAATAGAGTTTGCAACTGAAAAGAAACTTTGTGTTCCCAACAAGCTAGGTGAAGGACGGCTTTCACACACACTTATCTCTGAGAACTGAGCAAGTGCAGAGACGTTCGTTCATCTAGCACCAATGGAACTGATTGCAGGAGACACATTTTCTCTGCTTTCTCAATCTGTTTCCTAGTGCTGGTTTGAAGTTCCTGCAATTTTCACTGTAAAACCGAGTTGGAGCTTGTACCTCCCCATATATATGTATGGAATGGAGTTTGCAACTGAAAATAAACTTTGTGTTCCCAACAAGCTAGGTTAAGGACGCCTTTCACACACAATTATCTCTCAGAACTGAGCAAGTGGAGAGACGTTCGTTCATCTAGCACCAAGGGAACGGGTTGCAGGAGACACTTTTTCTCTGCTCTCTCAGTCTGTTTCCTAGTGCCGGTTTGAAGTTCCTGCAGTTTTCTCTGTAAAACGGGGTTGGAGCTAGTACCTCCCCATATATATGTATGGAATGGAGTTTGCAACTGAAAAGAAACTTTGTGTTCCCAACAAGCTAGGTGAAGGACGGCTTTCACACACACTTATCTCTCAGAACTGAGTAAGTGGAGAGACGTTCGTTCATCTAGCACCATGGGAACGGGTTGCAGGAGACACTTTTTCTCTGCTTTCTCAGTCTTTTTCCTAGTGCCGGTTTGAAGTTCCTGCAGTTTTCACTGTAAAACCTAGTTGGAGGTAGTACCTCCCCATAAATATGTATGGAATGGAGTTTGCAACTGAAAAGAAACTTTGTGTTCCCAACAAGCTAGGTGAAGGACGGCTTTCACACACACTTAACTCTCAGAACTGAGCAAGTGGAGAGACGTTCGTTCATCTAGCACCAAGGGAACGGGTTGCAGAAGACACTTGTTCTCTGCTTTCTCAGTCTGTTTCCTAGTGTCGGTTTGAAGTTCCTGCAGTTTTCACTGTAAAACCGAGTTGGAGCTAATACCTCCCCATATATATGTATGGAATGGAGTTTGCAACTGAAAAGAAACTTTCTGTTCCCAACAGGCTAGGTGAAGGACGGCTTTCACACACACTTATCTCTCAGAACTGAGGAAGGGGAGAGACGTTCGTTCATGTAGCACCAAGGGAACGGGTTGAAGGAGACACGTTTTCTCTGCTTTCTCAGTCTGTTTCCAAGTGCCGGTTTGAAGTTCCTGCAGTTTTCACTGTCAAACCGTGTTGGAGCTTGTACCTCCCCATATATATGTATGGAATGGAGTTTGCAACTGAAAAGAAACTTTGTGTTCCCAACAAGCTAGGTGAAGGACGGCTTTCACACACACTTATCTCTCAGAACTGAGCAAGTGGAGAGATGTTCGTTCATCTAGAACCATGGGAACGGGTTGCAGGAGACACTTTTTCTCTGCTTTCTCAGTCTTTTTCCTAGTGCCGGTTTGAAGTTCCTTCAGTTTTCACTGTAAAACCGAGTTGGAGGTAGTACCTCCCCATATATATGTATGGAATGGAGTTTGCAACTGAAAAGAAACTTTGTGTTCCCAAAAAGCTAGGTGAAGGACGGCTTTCACACACACTTATCTCTCAGAACTGAGCAATTGGAGAGACGTTCGTTCATCTAGCACCAAGGGAACGGGTTGCAGGAGACACTTATTCTCTGCTTTCTCAGTCTTTTTCCTAGTGCCGGTTTGAAGTTCCTCCAGTTTTCACTGTCAAACCGATTTGGAGCTAGTACCTCCCCATATATATGTATGGAATGGAGTTTGCAACTGAAAAGTAACTTTGTGTTCCCAAAAAGTTAGTTGAAGGACGGCTTTGACACACACTTATCTCTCAGAACTGAGCAAGTGGAGAGACGTTCGTTCATCTAGCACCAAGGGAACGTGTTGCAGGAGACACTTTTTCTCTGCTTTCTCAGTCTTTTTCCTAGTGCCGGTTTGAAGTTCCTCCAGTTTTCACTGTCAAACCGATTTGGAGCTAGTACCTACCCATATATATGTATGGAATGGAGTTTGCAACTGAAAAGAAACTTTGTGTTCCCAACAAGGTAGGTGAAGGACGGCTTTCGCACACACATACCTCTCAGAATTGAGCAAGTGGAGAGACGTTCGTTCATCTAGCCCCAAGGGAACGGGTTGCAGGAGACACTTTTTCTCTGCTCTCTCAGTCTGTTTCCTAGTGCCGGTTTGAAGTTCCTGCAGTTTTCACTGTCAAACCGAGTTGGAGCTAGTACCTCCCCAAATATATGTATGGAATGGAGTTTGCAACTGAAAAGAAACTTTGTGTTCCCAACAAGCTAGGTGAAGAACGGCTTTCACACACACTTATCTCTCAGAACTGAGCAAGTGGAGAGACGTTCGTTCATCTAGCACCAAGGGAACGGTTTGCAGGAGACACTTTTTCTCTGCTTTCTCAGTCTTTTTCCTAGTGCCGGTTTGAAGTTCCTGCAGTTTTCACTGTAAAACCGAGTTGGAGCTAGTACCTCCCCATATATATGTATGGAATGGAGTTTGCAACTGAAAAGAAACTTTGTGTTCCCAACAAGCTAGGTGAAGGACGGCTTTCACACACACTTATCTCTCAGAACTGAGCAAGTGGAGAGACATTCGTTCATCTAGCACAATGGGAACGGGTTTTAGGAAAAACTTTTTCTCTGCTTTCTCAGTCTGTTTCTTAGTGCCGGTTTGAAGTTCCTGCAGTTTTCACTGTCAAACCGAGTTGGAGCTAGTACCACCCCATATATATGTATGGAATGGAGTTTGCAACTGAAAAGAAACTATGTGTTCCCAACAAGCTAGGTGAAGGACGGCTTTCACACACACTTATCTCTCATTACTGAGCAATTGGAGAGACGTTCGTTCATCTAGCACCAAGGGAACGGGTTGCAGGAGACACTTTTTCTCTGCTTTCTCAGTCTTTTTCCTAGTGCCGGTTTGAAGTTCCTGCAGTTTTCACTGTAAAACCTAGTTGGAGGTAGTACCTCCCCATATATATGTATGGAATGGAGTTTGCAACTGAAAAGAAACTTTGTGTTCCCAACAAGCTAGGTGAAGAACGGCTTTCACACACACTTATCTCTCAGAACTGAGCAAGTGGAGAGACGTTCGTTCATCTAGCACCAAGGGAACGGGTTGCAGGAGACACTTTTTCTCTGCTTTCTCAGTCTTTTTCCTAGTGCCGGTTTGAAGTTCCTGCAGTTTTCACTGTAAAACCGAGTTGGAGGTAGTACCTCCCCATATATATGTATGGAATGGAGTTTGCAACTGAAAAGAAACTTTGTGTTCCCAACAAGCTAGGTGAAAGACGGCTTTCACACACACTTATCTCTCAGAACTGAGCAAGTGGAGAGACGTTCGTTCATCTAGCACCAGGGGAACGGGATGCAGGAGAAACTTTTTCTCTGCTTTCTCAGTGTGTTTCCTAGTGCCGGTTTGAAGTTCCTGCAGTTTTCACTGTAATACCGAGTTGGACCTAGTACCTCCCCATATATATGTATGGAATAGAGTTTGCAACTGAAAAGAAACTTTGTGTTCCCAACAAGCTAGGTGAAGGACGGCTTTCACACACACTTATCTCTGAGAACTGAGCAAGTGCAGAGACGTTCGTTCATCTAGCACCAATGGAACTGATTGCAGGAGACACATTTTCTCTGCTTTCTCAATCTGTTTCCTAGTGCTGGTTTGAAGTTCCTGCAATTTTCACTGTAAAACCGAGTTGGAGCTTGTACCTCCCCATATATATGTATGGAATGGAGTTTGCAACTGAAAAGAAACTTTGTGTTCCCAACAAGCTAGATGAAGGACGGCTTTCACACACACTTATCTCTCAGAACTGAGTAAGTGGAGAGACGTTCGTTCATCTAGCACCATGGGAACGGGTTGCAGGAGACACTTTTTCTCTGCTTTCTCAGTCTTTTTCCTAGTGCCGGTTTGAAGTTCCTGCAGTTTTCACTGTAAAACTTAGTTGGAGGTAGTACCTCCCCATAAATATGTATGGAATGGAGTTTGCAACTGAAAAGAAACTTTGTGTTCCCAACAAGCTAGGTGAAGGACGGCTTTCACACACACTTAACTCTCAGAACTGAGCAAGTGGAGAGACGTTCGTTCATCTAGCACCAAGGGAACGGGTTGCAGAAGACACTTGTTCTCTGCTTTCTCAGTCTGTTTCCTAGTGTCGGTTTGAAGTTCCTGCAGTTTTCACTGTAAAACCGAGTTGGAGCTAATACCTCCCCATATATATGTATGGAATGGAGTTTGCAACTGAAAAGAAACTTTCTGTTCCCAACAGGCTAGGTGAAGGACGGCTTTCACACACACTTATCTCTCAGAACTGAGGAAGGGGAGAGACGTTCGTTCATGTAGCACCAAGGGAACGGGTTGAAGGAGACACGTTTTCTCTGCTTTCTCAGTCTGTTTCCAAGTGCCGGTTTGAAGTTCCTGCAGTTTTCACTGTCAAACCGTGTTGGAGCTTGTACCTCCCCATATATATGTATGGAATGGAGTTTGCAACTGAAAAGAAACTTTGTGTTCCCAACAAGCTAGGTGAAGGACGGCTTTCACACACACTTATCTCTCAGAACTGAGCAAGTGGAGAGATGTTCGTTCATCTAGCACCATGGGAACGGGTTGCAGGAGACACTTTTTCTCTGCTTTCTCAGTCTTTTTCCTAGTGCCGGTTTGAAGTTCCTTCAGTTTTCACTGTAAAACCGAGTTGGAGGTAGTACCTCCCCATATATATGTATGGAATGGAGTTTGCAACTGAAAAGAAACTTTGTGTTCCCAAAAAGCTAGGTGAAGGACGGCTTTCACACACACTTATCTCTCAGAACTGAGCAATTGGAGAGACGTTCGTTCATCTAGCACCAAGGGAACGGGTTGCAGGAGACACTTATTCTCTGCTTTCTCAGTCTTTTTCCTAGTGCCGGTTTGAAGTTCCTCCAGTTTTCACTGTCAAACCGATTTGGAGCTAGTACCTCCCCATATATATGTATGGAATGGAGTTTGCAACTGAAAAGTAACTTTGTGTTCCCAAAAAGTTAGTTGAAGGACGGCTTTGACACACACTTATCTCTCAGAACTGAGCAAGTGGAGAGACGTTCGTTCATCTAGCACCAAGGGAACGTGTTGCAGGAGACACTTTTTCTCTGCTTTCTCAGTCTTTTTCCTAGTGCCGGTTTGAAGTTCCTCCAGTTTTCACTGTCAAACCGATTTGGAGCTAGTACCTCCCCATATATATGTATGGAATGGAGTTTGCAACTGAAAAGAAACTTTGTGTTCCCAACAAGGTAGGTGAAGGACGGCTTTCGCACACACATACCTCTCAGAATTGAGCAAGTGGAGAGACGTTCGTTCATCTAGCCCCAAGGGAACGGGTTGCAGGAGACACTTTTTCTCTGCTCTCTCAGTCTGTTTCCTAGTGCCGGTTTGAAGTTCCTGCAGTTTTCACTGTCAAACCGAGTTGGAGCTAGTACCTCCCCAAATATATGTATGGAATGGAGTTTGCAACTGAAAAGAAACTTTGTGTTCCCAACAAGCTAGGTGAAGAACGGCTTTCACACACACTTATCTCTCAGAACTGAGCAAGTGGAGAGACGTTCGTTCATCTAGCACCAAGGGAACGGGTTGCAGGAGACACTTTTTCTCTGCTTTCTCAGTCTTTTTCCTAGTGCCGGTTTGAAGTTCCTGCAGTTTTCACTGTAAAACCGAGTTGGAGCTAGTACCTCCCCATATATATGTATGGAATGGAGTTTGCAACTGAAAAGAAACTTTGTGTTCCCAACAAGCTAGGTGAAGGACGGCTTTCACACACACTTATCTCTCAGAACTGAGCAAGTGGAGAGACATTCGTTCATCTAGCACAATGGGAACGGGTTTTAGGAAAAACTTTTTCTCTGCTTTCTCAGTCTGTTTCTTAGTGCCGGTTTGAAGTTCCTGCAGTTTTCACTGTCAAACCGAGTTGGAGCTAGTACCACCCCATATATATGTATGGAATGGAGTTTGCAACTGAAAAGAAACTATGTGTTCCCAACAAGCTAGGTGAAGGACGGCTTTCACACACACTTATCTCTCATTACTGAGCAATTGGAGAGACGTTCGTTCATCTAGCACCAATTGAATGGGTTGCAGGAGACACTTATTCTCTGCTTTCTCAGTCTTTTTCCTAGTGCCGGTTTGAAGTTCCTCCAGTTTTCAATGTCAAACCGATTTGGAGCTAGTACCTCCCCATATATAGGTATGGAATGGAGTTTGCAACTGAAAAGAAACTTTGTGTTCCCAACAAGCTAGATGAAGGACGGCTTTGACACACACTTATCTCTCAGAACTGAGCAAGTGGAGAGACGTTCGTTCATCTAGCACCAAGTTAACGGGTTGCAGGAGACACTTTTTCTCTGCTTTCTCAGTCTTTTTCTTATTGCCGGTTTGAAGTTCCTGCAGTTTTCACTGTAAAACCGATTTGGAGCTAGTACCTCCCCATATATATGTATGGAATGGAGTTTGCAACTGAAAAGAAACTTTGTGTTCCCAACAAGCTAGGTGAATGACGGCTTTCGCACACACTTATCTCTCAGAACTGAGCAAGTGGAGAAACGTTCGTTCTTCTAGCACCAAGGGAACGGGTTGCAGGAGACACTTTTTCTCTGCTTTCTCAGTCTGTTTCCTAGTGCCGGTTTGAAGTTCCTGCAGTTTTCACTGTCAAACCGAGTTGGAGCTAGTACCTCCCCAAATATATGTATGGTATGGAGTTTGCAACTTAAAAGAAACTTTGTGTTTCCAACAACCTAGGTGAAGAACGGCTTTCACACACACTTATCTCTCAGAACTGAGCAAATGGAGAGACGTTCGTTCATCTAGCACCAAGGGAACGGGTTGCAGGAGACACTTTTTCTCTGCTTTCTCAGTCTTTTTCCTAGTGCCGGTGTGAAGTTCCTGCAGTTTTCACTGTAAAACCGAGTTGGAGCTAGTACCTCCCCATATATATGTATGGAATGGAGTTTGCAACTGAAAAGAAACTTTGTGTTCCCAACAAACTAGGTGAAGGACGGCTTTCACACACACTTATCTCTCAGAACTGAGCAAGTGGAGAGACGTCCGTTCATCTAGCACCAAGGGAGCGGGTTGCAGGAGACACTATTTCTCTGTTTTCTCAGTCTGTTTCCTAGTGCCGGTTTGAAGTTCCTGCAGTTTTCACTGTAAAACCGATTTGGAGCTAGTACCTCCCCATATATATGTATGGAATGGAGTTTGCAACTGAAAAGGAACTTTGTGTTTCCAACAAGCTAGGTGAAGGACGGCTTTCACACACACTTATCTCTGAGAACTGAGCAAGTGCAGAGACGTTCGTTCATCTAGCACCAATGGAACGGATTGCAGGAGACACATTTTCTCTGCTTTCTCAATCTGTTTCCTAGTGCCGGTTTGAAGTTCCTGCAATTTTCACTGTAAAACCGAGTTGGAGCTAGTACCTCCCCATATATATGTATGGAATGGAGTTTGCAACTGAAAAGAAACTTTTTGTTCCCAAAAAATAGGTGAAGTACGGCTTTCACACACACTTATCTCTCAGAACTGAGCAAGTGAAGAGACATTCGTTCATCTAGCACCATGGGAACGGGTTTCAGGAAAAACTTTTTCTCTGCTTTCTCAGTCTGTTTCTTAGTGCCGGTTTGAAGTTCCTGCAGTTTTCACTGTCAAACCGATTTGGAGCTAGTACCTCCCCATATATATGTATGGAATGGAGTTTGCAACTGAAAAGGAACTTTGTGTTTCCAACAAGCTAGGTGAAGGACGGCTTTCACACACACTTATCTCTGAGAACTGAGCAAGTGCAGAGACGTTCGTTCATCTAGCACCAATGGAACGGATTGCAGGAGACACATTTCCTCTGCTTTCTCAATCTGTTTCCTAGTGCCGGTTTGAAGTTCCTGCAATTTTCACTGTAAAACCGAGTTGGAGCTAGTACCTCCCCATATATATGTATGGAATGGAGTTTGCAACTGAAAAGAAACTATTTGTTCCCAAAAAATAGGTGAAGTACGGCTTTCACACACACTTATCTCTCAGAACTGAGCAAGTGAAGAGACATTCGTTCATCTAGCACCATGGGAACGGGTTTCAGGAAAAACTTTTTCTCTGCTTTCTCAGTCTGTTTCTTAGTGCCGGTTTGAAGTTCCTGCAGTTTTCACTGTCAAACCGAGTTGGAGCTAGTACCACCCCATATATATGTATGGAATGGAGTTTGCAACTGAAAAGAAACTTTGTGTTCCCAACAAGCTAGGTGAAGTACGGCTATCACACACACTTATCTCTCAGAACTGAGCAAGTGGAGAGACGTTCGTTCATCTAGCACCAAGGGAACGGGTTGCAGGAGACACTTTTTCTCTGCTTTCTCAGTCTTTTTCCTAGTGCCGGTGTGAAGTTCCTGCAGTTTTCACTGTAAAACCGAGTTGGAGCTAGTACCTCCCCATATATATGTATGGAATGGAGTTTGCAACTGAAAAGAAACTTTGTGTTCCCAACAAACTAGGTGAAGGACGGCTTTCACACACACTTATCTCTCAGAACTGAGCAAGTGGAGAGACGTCCGTTCATCTAGCACCAAGGGAGCGGGTTGCAGGAGACACTATTTCTCTGTTTTCTCAGTCTGTTTCCTAGTGCCGGTTTGAAGTTCCTGCAGTTTTCACTGTAAAACCGATTTGGAGCTAGTACCTCCCCATATATATGTATGGAATGGAGTTTGCAACTGAAAAGGAACTTTGTGTTTCCAACAAGCTAGGTGAAGGACGGCTTTCACACACACTTATCTCTGAGAACTGAGCAAGTGCAGAGACGTTCGTTCATCTAGCACCAATGGAACGGATTGCAGGAGACACATTTTCTCTGCTTTCTCAATCTGTTTCCTAGTGCCGGTTTGAAGTTCCTGCAATTTTCACTGTAAAACCGAGTTGGAGCTAGTACCTCCCCATATATATGTATGGAATGGAGTTTGCAACTGAAAAGAAACTTTTTGTTCCCAAAAAATAGGTGAAGTACGGCTTTCACACACACTTATCTCTCAGAACTGAGCAAGTGAAGAGACATTCGTTCATCTAGCACCATGGGAACGGGTTTCAGGAAAAACTTTTTCTCTGCTTTCTCAGTCTGTTTCTTAGTGCCGGTTTGAAGTTCCTGCAGTTTTCACTGTCAAACCGATTTGGAGCTAGTACCTCCCCATATATATGTATGGAATGGAGTTTGCAACTGAAAAGGAACTTTGTGTTTCCAACAAGCTAGGTGAAGGACGGCTTTCACACACACTTATCTCTGAGAACTGAGCAAGTGCAGAGACGTTCGTTCATCTAGCACCAATGGAACGGATTGCAGGAGACACATTTCCTCTGCTTTCTCAATCTGTTTCCTAGTGCCGGTTTGAAGTTCCTGCAATTTTCACTGTAAAACCGAGTTGGAGCTAGTACCTCCCCATATATATGTATGGAATGGAGTTTGCAACTGAAAAGAAACTATTTGTTCCCAAAAAATAGGTGAAGTACGGCTTTCACACACACTTATCTCTCAGAACTGAGCAAGTGAAGAGACATTCGTTCATCTAGCACCATGGGAACGGGTTTCAGGAAAAACTTTTTCTCTGCTTTCTCAGTCTGTTTCTTAGTGCCGGTTTGAAGTTCCTGCAGTTTTCACTGTCAAACCGAGTTGGAGCTAGTACCACCCCATATATATGTATGGAATGGAGTTTGCAACTGAAAAGAAACTTTGTGTTCCCAACAAGCTAGGTGAAGTACGGCTATCACACACACTTATCTCTCAGAACTGAGCAAGTGGAGAGACGTTCGTTCATCTAGCACCAAGGGAACGGGTTGCAGGAGACACTTTTTCTCTGCTTTCTCAGTCTTTTTCCTAGTGCCGGTTTGAAGTTCCTGCAGTTTTCACTGTAAAACCGAGTTGGAGCTAGTACCTCCCCATATATATGTATGGAATGGAGTTTGCAACTGAAAAGAAACTTTGTGTTCCCAACAAGCTAGGTGAAGGACGGCTTTCACACACACTTATCTCTCAGAACTGAGCAAGTGGAGAGACATTCGTTCATCTAGCACAATGGGAACGGGTTTTAGGAAAAACTTTTTCTCTGCTTTCTCAGTCTGTTTCTTAGTGCCGGTTTGAAGTTCCTGCAGTTTTCACTGTCAAACCGAGTTGGAGCTAGTACCACCCCATATATATGTATGGAATGGAGTTTGCAACTGAAAAGAAACTATGTGTTCCCAACAAGCTAGGTGAAGGACGGCTTTCACACACACTTATCTCTCATTACTGAGCAATTGGAGAGACGTTCGTTCATCTAGCACCAATTGAATGGGTTGCAGGAGACACTTATTCTCTGCTTTCTCAGTCTTTTTCCTAGTGCCGGTTTGAAGTTCCTCCAGTTTTCAATGTCAAACCGATTTGGAGCTAGTACCTCCCCATATATAGGTATGGAATGGAGTTTGCAACTGAAAAGAAACTTTGTGTTCCCAACAAGCTAGATGAAGGACGGCTTTGACACACACTTATCTCTCAGAACTGAGCAAGTGGAGAGACGTTCGTTCATCTAGCACCAAGTTAACGGGTTGCAGGAGACACTTTTTCTCTGCTTTCTCAGTCTTTTTCTTAGTGCCGGTTTGAAGTTCCTGCAGTTTTCACTGTAAAACCGATTTGGAGCTAGTACCTCCCCATATATATGTATGGAATGGAGTTTGCAACTGAAAAGAAACTTTGTGTTCCCAACAAGCTAGGTGAATGACGGCTTTCGCACACACTTATCTCTCAGAACTGAGCAAGTGGAGAAACGTTCGTTCTTCTAGCACCAAGGGAACGGGTTGCAGGAGACACTTTTTCTCTGCTTTCTCAGTCTGTTTCCTAGTGCCGGTTTGAAGTTCCTGCAGTTTTCACTGTCAAACCGAGTTGGAGCTAGTACCTCCCCAAATATATGTATGGTATGGAGTTTGCAACTTAAAAGAAACTTTGTGTTTCCAACAACCTAGGTGAAGAACGGCTTTCACACACACTTATCTCTCAGAACTGAGCAAATGGAGAGACGTTCGTTCATCTAGCACCAAGGGAACGGGTTGCAGGAGACACTTTTTCTCTGCTTTCTCAGTCTTTTTCCTAGTGCCGGTTTTAAGTTCCTGCAGTTTTCACTGTAAAACCGAGTTGGAGCTAGTACCTCCCCATATATATGTATGGAATGGAGTTTGCAACTGAAAAGAAACTTTGTGTTCCCAACAAACTAGGTGAAGGACGGCTTTCACACACACTTATCTCTCAGAACTGAGCAAATGGAGAGACGTTCGTTCATCTAGCACCAAGGGAACGGGTTGCAGGAGACACTTTTTCTCTGCTTTCTCAGTCTTTTTCCTAGTGCCGGTGTGAAGTTCCTGCAGTTTTCACTGTAAAACCGAGTTGGAGCTAGTACCTCCCCATATATATGTATGGAATGGAGTTTGCAACTGAAAAGAAACTTTGTGTTCCCAACAAACTAGGTGAAGGACGGCTTTCACACACACTTATCTCTCAGAACTGAGCAAGTGGAGAGACGTCCGTTCATCTAGCACCAAGGGAGCGGGTTGCAGGAGACACTATTTCTCTGTTTTCTCAGTCTGTTTCCTAGTGCCGGTTTGAAGTTCCTGCAGTTTTCACTGTAAAACCGATTTGGAGCTAGTACCTCCCCATATATATGTATGGAATGGAGTTTGCAACTGAAAAGGAACTTTGTGTTTCCAACAAGCTAGGTGAAGGACGGCTTTCACACACACTTATCTCTGAGAACTGAGCAAGTGCAGAGACGTTCGTTCATCTAGCACCAATGGAACGGATTGCAGGAGACACATTTCCTCTGCTTTCTCAATCTGTTTCCTAGTGCCGGTTTGAAGTTCCTGCAATTTTCACTGTAAAACCGAGTTGGAGCTAGTACCTCCCCATATATATGTATGGAATGGAGTTTGCAACTGAAAAGAAACTTTTTGTTCCCAAAAAATAGGTGAAGTACGGCTTTCACACACACTTATCTCTCAGAACTGAGCAAGTGAAGAGACATTCGTTCATCTAGCACCATGGGAACGGGTTTCAGGAAAAACTTTTTCTCTGCTTTCTCAGTCTGTTTCTTAGTGCCGGTTTGAAGTTCCTGCAGTTTTCACTGTCAAACCGAGTTGGAGCTAGTACCACCCCATATATATGTATGGAATGGAGTTTGCAACTGAAAAGAAACTTTGTGTTCCCAACAAGCTAGGTGAAGTACGGCTATCACACACACTTAACTCTGAGATCTGAGCAAGTGTAGAGACGTTCGTTCATCTAGCACCAAGGGAACAGGTTACAGGAGACAATTTTTCTCTGCATTCTCAGTCTGTTTCTTAGTGCCGGTTTGAAGTTCCTGCAGTTTTCACTGTCAAACCGAGTTGGAGCTTGTACCTCCCCATATATATGTATGGAATGGAGTTTACAACTGAAAAGAAACTTTGTGTTCCCAACAGGCTAGGTGAAGGACGGCTTTCACACAAACTTATCTCTCAGAACTGAGGAAGTGGAGAGACGTTCATTCATCTAGCACCAAGGGAACGGGTTGCAGGAGACACTTTTTCTCTGCTTTCTCAGTCTGTTTCCTAGTGCCGGTTTGAAGTTCCTGCAGTTTTCACTGTCAAAAAGAGTTGGAGCTAGTACCTCCCCAAATATATGTATGGAATGGAGTTTGCAACTGAAAAGAAACTTTGTGTTCCCAACAAGCTAGTTGAAGGACGGCTTTCACACACACTTATCTCTCAGAACTGAGCAAGTGGAGAGACGTTCGTTCATCTAGCACCAAGGGAACGGGTTGCAGGAGACACTTTTTCTCTGCTTTCTCAGTCTGTTTCCTAGTGCCGGTTTGAAGTTCCTGCAGTTTTCACTGTCAAACCGAGTTGGAGATAGTACATCCCCATATATATGTATGGAATGGAGTTTGCAACTGAAAAGAAACTTTGTGTTCCCAACAAGCTAGGTGAAGGACGGCTTTCGCACACACTTATCTCTCAGAACTGAGCAAGTGGAGAAACGTTCGTTCTTCTAGCACCAAGGGAACGGGTTGCAGGAGACACTTTTTCTCTGCTTTCTCAGTCTGTTTCCTAGTGCCGGTTTGAAGTTCCTGCAGTTTTCACTGTCAAACCGAGTTGGAGCTAGTACCTCCCCAAATATATGTATGGTATGGAGTTTGCAACTTAAAAGAAACTTTGTGTTTCCAACAACCTAGGTGAAGAACGGCTTTCACACACACTTATCTCTCAGAACTGAGCAAATGGAGAGACGTTCGTTCATCTAGCACCAAGGGAACGGGTTGCAGGAGACACTTTTTCTCTGCTTTCTCAGTCTTTTTCCTAGTGCCGGTTTTAAGTTCCTGCAGTTTTCACTGTAAAACCGAGTTGGAGCTAGTACCTCCCCATATATATGTATGGAATGGAGTTTGCAACTGAAAAGAAACTTTGTGTTCCCAACAAACTAGGTGAAGGACGGCTTTCACACACACTTATCTCTCAGAACTGAGCAAATGGAGAGACGTTCGTTCATCTAGCACCAAGGGAACGGGTTGCAGGAGACACTTTTTCTCTGCTTTCTCAGTCTTTTTCCTAGTGCCGGTGTGAAGTTCCTGCAGTTTTCACTGTAAAACCGAGTTGGAGCTAGTACCTCCCCATATATATGTATGGAATGGAGTTTGCAACTGAAAAGAAACTTTGTGTTCCCAACAAACTAGGTGAAGGACGGCTTTCACACACACTTATCTCTCAGAACTGAGCAAGTGGAGAGACGTCCGTTCATCTAGCACCAAGGGAGCGGGTTGCAGGAGACACTATTTCTCTGTTTTCTCAGTCTGTTTCCTAGTGCCGGTTTGAAGTTCCTGCAGTTTTCACTGTAAAACCGATTTGGAGCTAGTACCTCCCCATATATATGTATGGAATGGAGTTTGCAACTGAAAAGGAACTTTGTGTTTCCAACAAGCTAGGTGAAGGACGGCTTTCACACACACTTATCTCTGAGAACTGAGCAAGTACAGAGACGTTCGTTCATCTAGCACCAATGGAACGGATTGCAGGAGACACATTTTCTCTGCTTTCTCAATCTGTTTCCTAGTGCCGGTTTGAAGTTCCTGCAATTTTCACTGTAAAACCGAGTTGGAGCTAGTACCTCCCCATATATATGTATGGAATGGAGTTTGCAACTGAAAAGAAACTTTTTGTTCCCAAAAAATAGGTGAAGTACGGCTTTCACACACACTTATCTCTCAGAACTGAGCAAGTGAAGAGACATTCGTTCATCTAGCACCATGGGAACGGGTTTCAGGAAAAACTTTTTCTCTGCTTTCTCAGTCTGTTTCTTAGTGCCGGTTTGAAGTTCCTGCAGTTTTCACTGTCAAACCGAGTTGGAGCTAGTACCACCCCATATATATGTATGGAATGGAGTTTGCAACTGAAAAGAAACTTTGTGTTCCCAACAAGCTAGGTGAAGTACGGCTATCACACACACTTAACTCTGAGATCTGAGCAAGTGTAGAGACGTTCGTTCATCTAGCACCAAGGGAACAGGTTACAGGAGACAATTTTTCTCTGCATTCTCAGTCTGTTTCTTAGTGCCGGTTTGAAGTTCCTGCAGTTTTCACTGTCAAACCGAGTTGGAGCTTGTACCTCCCCATATATATGTATGGAATGGAGTTTACAACTGAAAAGAAACTTTGTGTTCCCAACAGGCTAGGTGAAGGACGGCTTTCACACAAACTTATCTCTCAGAACTGAGGAAGTGGAGAGACGTTCATTCATCTAGCACCAAGGGAACGGGTTGCAGGAGACACTTTTTCTCTGCTTTCTCAGTCTGTTTCCTAGTGCCGGTTTGAAGTTCCTGCAGTTTTCACTGTCAAAAAGAGTTGGAGCTAGTACCTCCCCAAATATATGTATGGAATGGAGTTTGCAACTGAAAAGAAACTTTGTGTTCCCAACAAGCTAGTTGAAGGACGGCTTTCACACACACTTATCTCTCAGAACTGAGCAAGTGGAGAGACGTTCGTTCATCTAGCACCAAGGGAACGGGTTGCAGGAGACACTTTTTCTCTGCTTTCTCAGTCTGTTTCCTAGTGCCGGTTTGAAGTTCCTGCAGTTTTCACTGTCAAACCGAGTTGGAGATAGTACATCCCCATATATATGTATGGAATGGAGTTTGCAACTGAAAAGAAACTTTGTGTTCCCAACAAGCTAGGTGAAGGACGGCTTTCACACACACTTATCTCTCAGAACTGAGCAAGTGGAGAGACGTTCGTTCATCTAGCACCAAGGGAGCGGGTTGCAGGAGAGACTATTTCTCTGTTTTCTCAGTCTGTTTCCTAGTGCCGGTTTGAAGTTCCTGCAGTTTTCACTGTAAAACCGATTTGGAGCTAGTACCTCCCCATATATATGTATGGAATGGAGTTTGCAACTGAAAAGAAACTTTGTGTTTCCAACAAGGTAGGTGAAGGACGGCTTTCACACACACTTATCTCTGAGAACTGAGCAAGTGCAGAGACGTTCGTTCATCTAGCACCAATGGAACGGATTGCAGGAGACACATTTTCTCTGCTTTCTCAATCTGTTTCCTAGTGCCGGTTTGAAGTTCCTGCAATTTTCACTGTAAAACCGAGTTGGAGCTAGTACCTCCCCATATATATGTATGGAATGGAGTTTGCAACTGAAAAGAAACTTTTTGTTCCCAACAAGATAGGTGAAGTACGGCTTTCACACACACTTATCTCTCAGAACTGAGCAAGTGAAGAGACATTCGTTCATCTAGCACCATGGGAACGGGTTTCAGGAAAAACTTTTTCTCTGCTTTCTCAGTCTGTTTATTAGTGCCGGTTTGAAGTTCCTGCAGTTTTCACTGTCAAACCGAGTTGGAGCTAGTACCACCCCATATATATGTATGGAATGGAGTTTGCAACTGAAAAGAAACTTTGTGTTCCCAACAAGCTATGTGAAGTACGGCTATCACACACAATTAACTCTGAGATCTGAGCAAGTGGAGAGACGTTCGTTCATATAGCACCAAGGGAACAGGTTGCAGGAGACACTTTTTCTCTGCATTCTCAGTGTGTTTCCTAGTGCCGGTTCGAAGTTCCTGCAGTTTTCACTGTCAAACCGAGTTGGAGCCTGTACCTCCCCATATATATGTATGGAATGGAGTTTGCAACTGAAAAGAAACTTTGTGTTCCCAACAAGCTAGGTGAAGGACGGCTTTCACACACACTTATCTCTCAGAACTGAGCAATTGGAGAGACGTTCGTTCATTTAGCACCAAGGGAACGGGTTGCAGGAGACACTTTTTCTCTGCTTTCTCAGTCTGTTTCCTAGTGCCGGTTTGAAGTTCCTGCAGTTTTCACTGTAAAACCGAGTTGGAGCTAGTACCTCCCCATATATATGTATGGAATGGAGTTTGCAACTGAAAAGAAACTTTGTGTTCCCAACAAGCTAGGTGAAGGACGGCTTTCACACACACTTATCTCTCAGAACTGAGCAAGTGGAGAGACGTTCGTTCATCTAGCACCAAGGGAACGGGATGCAGGAGAAACTTTTTCTCTGCTTTCTCAGTGTGTTTCCTAGTGCCGGTTTGAAGTTCCTGCAGTTTTCACTGTAATACCGAGTTGGACCTAGTACCTCCCCATATATATGTATGGAATAGAGTTTGCAACTGAAAAGAAACTTTGTGTTCCCAACAAGCTAGGTGAAGGACGGCTTTCACACACACTTATCTCTGAGAACTGAGCAAGTGCAGAGACGTTCGTTCATCTAGCACCAATGGAACTGATTGCAGGAGTCACATTTTCTCTGCTTTCTCAATCTGTTTCCTAGTGCTGGTTTGAAGTTCCTGCAATTTTCACTGTAAAACCGAGTTGGAGCTTGTACCTCCCCATATATATGTATGGAATGGAGTTTGCAACTGAAAATAAACTTTGTGTTCCCAACAAGCTAGGTTAAGGACGCCTTTCACACACAATTATCTCTCAGAACTGAGCAAGTGGAGAGACGTTCGTTCATCTAGCACCAAGGGAACGGGTTGCAGGAGACACTTTTTCTCTGCTCTCTCAGTCTGTTTCCTAGTGCCGGTTTGAAGTTCCTGCAGTTTTCTCTGTAAAACGGGGTTGGAGCAAGTACCTCCCCATATATATGTATGGAATGGAATTTGCAACTGAAAAGAAACTTTGTGTTCCCAACAAGCTAGGTGAAGGACGGCTTTCACACACACTTATCTCTCAGAACTGAGTAAGTGGAGAGACGTTCGTTCATCTAGCACCATGGGAACGGGTTGCAGGAGACACTTTTTCTCTGCTTTCTCAGTCTTTTTCCTAGTGCCGGTTTGAAGTTCCTGCAGTTTTCACTGTAAAACCTAGTTGGAGGTAGTACCTCCCCATAAATATGTATGGAATGGAGTTTGCAACTGAAAAGAAACTTTGTGTTCCCAACAAGCTAGGTGAAGGACGGCTTTCACACACACTTAACTCTCAGAACTGAGCAAGTGGAGAGACGTTCGTTCATCTAGCACCAAGGGAACGGGTTGCAGAAGACACTTGTTCTCTGCTTTCTCAGTCTGTTTCCTAGTGTCGGTTTGAAGTTCCTGCAGTTTTCACTGTAAAACCGAGTTGGAGCTAATACCTCCCCATATATATGTATGGAATGGAGTTTGCAACTGAAAAGAAACTTTGTGTTCCCAACAGGCTAGGTGAAGGACGGCTTTCACACACACTTATCTCTCAGAACTGAGGAAGGGGAGAGACGTTCGTTCATGTAGCACCAAGGGAACGGGTTGAAGGAGACACGTTTTCTCTGCTTTCTCAGTCTGTTTCCAAGTGCCGGTTTGAAGTTCCTGCAGTTTTCACTGTCAAACCGTGTTGGAGCTTGTACCTCCCCATATATATGTATGGAATGGAGTTTGCAACTGAAAAGAAACTTTGTGTTCCCAACAAGCTAGGTGAAGGACGGCTTTCACACACACTTATCTCTCAGAACTGAGCAAGTGGAGAGATGTTCGTTCATCTAGCACCATGGGAACGGGTTGCAGGAGACACTTTTTCTCTGCTTTCTCAGTCTTTTTCCTAGTGCCGGTTTGAAGTTCCTTCAGTTTTCACTGTAAAACCGAGTTGGAGGTAGTACCTCCCCATATATATGTATGGAATGGAGTTTGCAACTGAAAAGAAACTTTGTGTTCCCAAAAAGCTAGGTGAAGGACGGCTTTCACACACACTTATCTCTAAGAACTGAGCAATTGGAGAGACGTTCGTTCATCTAGCACCAAGGGAACGGGTTGCAGGAGACACTTATTCTCTGCTTTCTCAGTCTTTTTCCTAGTGCCGGTTTGAAGTTCCTGCAGTTTTCACTGTCAAACCGATTTGGAGCTAGTACCTCCCCATATATATGTATGGAATGGAGTTTGCAACTGAAAAGTAACTTTGTGTTCCCAAAAAGTTAGTTGAAGGACGGCTTTGACACACACTTATCTCTCAGAACTGAGCAAGTGGAGAGACGTTCGTTCATCTAGCACCAAGGGAACGTGTTGCAGGAGACACTTTTTCTCTGCTTTCTCAGTCTTTTTCCTAGTGCCGGTTTGAAGTTCCTCCAGTTTTCACTGTCAAACCGATTTGGAGCTAGTACCTCCCCATATATATGTATGGAATGGAGTTTGCAACTGAAAAGAAACTTTGTGTTCCCAACAAGCTAGGTGAAGGACGGCTTTCGCACACACATACCTCTCAGAATTGAGCAAGTGGAGAGACGTTCGTTCATCTAGCCCCAAGGGAACGGGTTGCAGGAGACACTTTTTCTCTGCTCTCTCAGTCTGTTTCCTAGTGCCGGTTTGAAGTTCCTGCAGTTTTCACTGTCAAACCGAGTTGGAGCTAGTACCTCCCCAAATATATGTATGGTATGGAGTTTGCAACTTAAAAGAAACTTTGTGTTTCCAACAACCTAGGTGAAGAACGGCTTTCACACACACTTATCTCTCAGAACTGAGCAAATGGAGAGACGTTCGTTCATCTAGCACCAAGGGAACGGGTTGCAGGAGACACTTTTTCTCTGCTTTCTCAGTCTTTTTCCTAGTGCCGGTTTTAAGTTCCTGCAGTTTTCACTGTAAAACCGAGTTGGAGCTAGTACCTCCCCATATATATGTATGGAATGGAGTTTGCAACTGAAAAGAAACTTTGTGTTCCCAACAAACTAGGTGAAGGACGGCTTTCACACACACTTATCTCTCAGAACTGAGCAAATGGAGAGACGTTCGTTCATCTAGCACCAAGGGAACGGGTTGCAGGAGACACTTTTTCTCTGCTTTCTCAGTCTTTTTCCTAGTGCCGGTGTGAAGTTCCTGCAGTTTTCACTGTAAAACCGAGTTGGAGCTAGTACCTCCCCATATATATGTATGGAATGGAGTTTGCAACTGAAAAGAAACTTTGTGTTCCCAACAAACTAGGTGAAGGACGGCTTTCACACACACTTATCTCTCAGAACTGAGCAAGTGGAGAGACGTCCGTTCATCTAGCACCAAGGGAGCGGGTTGCAGGAGACACTATTTCTCTGTTTTCTCAGTCTGTTTCCTAGTGCCGGTTTGAAGTTCCTGCAGTTTTCACTGTAAAACCGATTTGGAGCTAGTACCTCCCCATATATATGTATGGAATGGAGTTTGCAACTGAAAAGGAACTTTGTGTTTCCAACAAGCTAGGTGAAGGACGGCTTTCACACACACTTATCTCTGAGAACTGAGCAAGTGCAGAGACGTTCGTTTATCTAGCACCAATGGAACGGATTGCAGGAGACACATTTTCTCTGCTTTCTCAATCTGTTTCCTAGTGCCGGTTTGAAGTTCCTGCAATTTTCACTGTAAAACCGAGTTGGAGCTAGTACCTCCCCATATATATGTATGGAATGGAGTTTGCAACTGAAAAGAAACTTTTTGTTCCCAAAAAATAGGTGAAGTACGGCTTTCACACACACTTATCTCTCAGAACTGAGCAAGTGAAGAGACATTCGTTCATCTAGCACCATGGGAACGGTTTTCAGGAAAAACTTTTTCTCTGCTTTCTCAGTCTGTTTCTTAGTGCCGGTTTGAAGTTCCTGCAGTTTTCACTGTCAAACCGAGTTGGAGCTAGTACCACCCCATATATATGTATGGAATGGAGTTTGCAACTGAAAAGAAACTTTGTGTTCCCAACAAGCTAGGTGAAGTACGGCTATCACACACACTTAACTCTGAGATCTGAGCAAGTGTAGAGACGTTCGTTCATCTAGCACCAAGGGAACAGGTTACAGGAGACAATTTTTCTCTGCATTCTCAGTCTGTTTCTTAGTGCCGGTTTGAAGTTCCTGCAGTTTTCACTGTCAAACCGAGTTGGAGCTTGTACCTCCCCATATATATGTATGGAATGGAGTTTACAACTGAAAAGAAACTTTGTGTTCCCAACAGGCTAGGTGAAGGACGGCTTTCACACAAACTTATCTCTCAGAACTGAGGAAGTGGAGAGACGTTCATTCATCTAGCACCAAGGGAACGGGTTGCAGGAGACACATTTTCTCTGCTTTCTCAGTCTGTTTCCTAGTGCCGGTTTGAAGTTCCTGCATTTTTCACTGTCAAAAAGAGTTGGAGCTAGTACCTCCCCAAATATATGTATGGAATGGAGTTTACAACTGAAAAGAAACTTTGTGTTCCCAACAAGCTATTTGAAGGACGGCTTTCACACACACTTATCTCTCAGAACTGAGCAAGTGGAGAGACGTTCGTTCATCTAGCACCAAGGGAACGGGTTGCAGGAGACACTTTTTCTCTGCTTTCTCAGTCTGTTTCCTAGTGCCGGTTTGAAGTTCCTGCAGTTTTCACTGTCAAACCGAGTTGGAGATAGTACATCCCCATATATATGTATGGAATGGAGTTTGCAACTGAAAAGAAACTTTGTGTTCCCAACAAGCTAGGTGAAGGACGGCTTTCACACACACTTATCTCTCAGAACTGAGCAAGTTTAGAGACGTTCGTTCATCTAGCACCAAGGGAGCGGGTTGCAGGAGACACTATTTCTCTGTTTTCTCAGTCTGTTTCCTAGTGCCGGTTTGAAGTTCCTGCAGTTTTCACTGTAAAACCGATTTGGAGCTAGTACCTCCCCATATATATGTATGGAATGGAGTTTGCAACTGAAAAGAAACTTTGTGTTTCCAACAAGGTAGGTGAAGGACGGCTTTCACACACACTTATCTCTGAGAACTGAGCAAGTGCAGAGACGTTCGTTCATCTAGCACCAATGGAACGGATTGCAGGAGACACATTTTCTCTGCTTTCTCAATCTGTTTCCTAGTGCCGGTTTGAAGTTCCTGCAATTTTCACTGTAAAACCGAGTTGGAGCTAGTACCTCCCCATATATATGTATGGAATGGAGTTTGCAACTGAAAAGAAACTTTTTGTTCCCAACAAGATAGGTGAAGTACGGCTTTCACACACACTTATCTCTCAGAACTGAGCAAGTGAAGAGACATTCGTTCATCTAGCACCATGGGAACGGGTTTCAGGAAAAACTTTTTCTCTGCTTTCTCAGTCTGTTTCTTAGTGCCGGTTTGAAGTTCCTGCAGTTTTCACTGTCAAACCGAGTTGGAGCTAGTACCACCCCATATATATGTATGGAATGGAGTTTGCAACTGAAAAGAAACTTTGTGTTCCCAACAAGCTATGTGAAGTACGGCTATCACACACAATTAACTCTGAGATCTGAGCAAGTGGAGAGACGTTCGTTCATATAGCACCAAGGGAACAGGTTGCAGGAGACACTTTTTCTCTGCATTCTCAGTGTGTTTCCTAGTGCCGATTCGAAGTTCCTGCAGTTTTCACTGTCAAACCGAGTTGGAGCCTGTACCTCCCCATATATATGTATGGAATGGAGTTTGCAACTGAAAAGAAACTTTGTGTTCCCAACAAGCTAGGTGAAGGACGGCTTTCACACACACTTATCTCTCAGAACTGAGCAATTGGAGAGACGTTCGTTCATTTAGCACCAAGGGAACGGGTTGCAGGAGACACTTTTTCTCTGCTTTCTCAGTCTGTTTCCTAGTGCCGGTTTGAAGTTCCTGCAGTTTTCACTGTAAAACCGAGTTGGAGCTAGTACCTCCCCATATATATGTATGGAATGGAGTTTGCAACTGAAAAGAAACCTTGTGTTCCCAACAAGCTAGGTGAAGGACGGCTTTCACACACACTTATCTCTCAGAACTGAGCAAGTGGAGAGACGTTCGTTCATCTAGCACCAAGGGAACGGGATGCAGGAGAAACTTTTTCTCTGCTTTCTCAGTGTGTTTCCTAGTGCCGGTTTGAAGTTCCTGCAGTTTTCACTGTAATACCGAGTTGGACCTAGTACCTCCCCATATATATGTATGGAATAGAGTTTGCAACTGAAAAGAAACTTTGTGTTCCCAACAAGCTAGGTGAAGGACGGCTTTCACACACACTTATCTCTGAGAACTGAGCAAGTGCAGAGACGTTCGTTCATCTAGCACCAATGGAACTGATTGCAGGAGTCACATTTTCTCTGCTTTCTCAATCTGTTTCCTAGTGCTGGTTTGAAGTTCCTGCAATTTTCACTGTAAAACCGAGTTGGAGCTTGTACCTCCCCATATATATGTATGGAATGGAGTTTGCAACTGAAAATAAACTTTGTGTTCCCAACAAGCTAGGTTAAGGACGCCTTTCACACACAATTATCTCTCAGAACTGAGCAAGTGGAGAGACGTTCGTTCATCTAGCACCAAGGGAACGGGTTGCAGGAGACACTTTTTCTCTGCTCTCTCAGTCTGTTTCCTAGTGCCGGTTTGAAGTTCCTGCAGTTTTCTCTGTAAAACGGGGTTGGAGCAAGTACCTCCCCATATATATGTATGGAATGGAGTTTGCAACTGAAAAGAAACTTTGTGTTCCCAACAAGCTAGGTGAAGGACGGCTTTCACACACACTTATCTCTCAGAACTGAGTAAGTGGAGAGACGTTCGTTCATCTAGCACCATGGGAACGGGTTGCAGGAGACACTTTTTCTCTGCTTTCTCAGTCTTTTTCCTAGTGCCAGTTTGAAGTTCCTGCAGTTTTCACTGTAAAACCTAGTTGGAGGTAGTACCTCCCCATAAATATGTATGGAATGGAGTTTGCAACTGAAAAGAAACTTTGTGTTCCCAACAAGCTAGGTGAAGGACGGCTTTCACACACACTTAACTCTCAGAACTGAGCAAGTGGAGAGACGTTCGTTCATCTAGCACCAAGGGAACGGGTTGCAGAAGACACTTGTTCTCTGCTTTCTCAGTCTGTTTCCTAGTGTCGGTTTGAAGTTCCTGCAGTTTTCACTGTAAAACCGAGTTGGAGCTAATACCTCCCCATATATATGTATGGAATGGAGTTTGCAACTGAAAAGAAACTTTGTGTTCCCAACAGGCTAGGTGAAGGACGGCTTTCACACACACTTATCTCTCAGAACTGAGGAAGGGGAGAGACGTTCGTTCATGTAGCACCAAGGGAACGGGTTGAAGGAGACACGTTTTCTCTGCTTTCTCAGTCTGTTTCCAAGTGCCGGTTTGAAGTTCCTGCAGTTTTCACTGTCAAACCGTGTTGGAGCTTGTACCTCCCCATATATATGTATGGAATGGAGTTTGCAACTGAAAAGAAACTTTGTGTTCCCAACAAGCTAGGTGAAGGACGGCTTTCACACACACTTATCTCTCAGAACTGAGCAAGTGGAGAGATGTTCGTTCATCTAGCACCATGGGAACGGGTTGCAGGAGACACTTTTTCTCTGCTTTCTCAGTCTTTTTCCTAGTGCCGGTTTGAAGTTCCTTCAGTTTTCACTGTAAAACCGAGTTGGAGGTAGTACCTCCCCATATATATGTATGGAATGGAGTTTGCAACTGAAAAGAAACTTTGTGTTCCCAAAAAGCTAGGTGAAGGACGGCTTTCACACACACTTATCTCTCAGAACTGAGCAATTGGAGAGACGTTCGTTCATCTAGCACCAAGGGAACGGGTTGCAGGAGACACTTATTCTCTGCTTTCTCAGTCTTTTTCCTAGTGCCGGTTTGAAGTTCCTCCAGTTTTCACTGTCAAACCGATTTGGAGCTAGTACCTCCCCATATATATGTATGGAATGGAGTTTGCAACTGAAAAGTAACTTTGTGTTCCCAAAAAGTTAGTTGAAGGACGGCTTTGACACACACTTATCTCTCAGAACTGAGCAAGTGGAGAGACGTTCGTTCATCTAGCACCAAGGGAACGTGTTGCAGGAGACACTTTTTCTCTGCTTTCTCAGTCTTTTTCCTAGTGCCGGTTTGAAGTTCCTCCAGTTTTCACTGTCAAACCGATTTGGAGCTAGTACCTCCCCATATATATGTATGGAATGGAGTTTGCAACTGAAAAGAAACTTTGTGTTCCCAACAAGGTAGGTGAAGGACGGCTTTCGCACACACATACCTCTCAGAATTGAGCAAGTGGAGAGACGTTCGTTCATCTAGCCCCAAGGGAACGGGTTGCAGGAGACACTTTTTCTCTGCTCTCTCAGTCTGTTTCCTAGTGCCGGTTTGAAGTTCCTGCAGTTTTCACTGTCAAACCGAGTTGGAGCTAGTACCTCCCCAAATATATGTATGGAATGGAGTTTGCAACTGAAAAGAAACTTTGTGTTCCCAACAAGCTAGGTGAAGAACGGCTTTCACACACACTTATCTCTCAGAACTGAGCAAGTGGAGAGACGTTCGTTCATCTAGCACCAAGGGAACGGGTTGCAGGAGACACTTTTTCTCTGCTTTCTCAGTCTTTTTCCTAGTGCCGGTTTGAAGTTCCTGCAGTTTTCACTGTAAAACCGAGTTGGAGCTAGTACCTCCCCATATATATGTATGGAATGGAGTTTGCAACTGAAAAGAAACTTTGTGTTCCCAACAAGCTAGGTGAAGGACGGCTTTCACACACACTTATCTCTCAGAACTGAGCAAGTGGAGAGACATTCGTTCATCTAGCACAATGGGAACGGGTTTTAGGAAAAACTTTTTCTCTGCTTTCTCAGTCTGTTTCTTAGTGCCGGTTTGAAGTTCCTGCAGTTTTCACTGTCAAACGGAGTTGGAGCTAGTACCACCCCATATATATGTATGGAATGGAGTTTGCAACTGAAAAGAAACTATGTGTTCCCAACAAGCTAGGTGAAGGACGGCTTTCACACACACTTATCTCTCATTACTGAGCAATTGGAGAGACGTTCGTTCATCTAGCACCAATTGAATGGGTTGCAGGAGACACTTATTCTCTGCTTTCTCAGTCTTTTTCCTAGTGCCGGTTTGAAGTTCCTCCAGTTTTCAATGTCAAACCGATTTGGAGCTAGTACCTCCCCATATATAGGTATGGAATGGAGTTTGCAACTGAAAAGAAACTTTGTGTTCCCAACAAGCTAGATGAAGGACGGCTTTGACACACACTTATCTCTCAGAACTGAGCAAGTGGAGAGACGTTCGTTCATCTAGCACCAAGTTAAAGGTGTTGCAGGAGACACTTTTTCTCTGCTTTCTCAGTCTTTTTCTTAGTGCCGGTTTGAAGTTCCTGCAGTTTTCACTGTAAAACCGATTTGGAGCTAGTACCTCCCCATATATATGTATGGAATGGAGTTTGCAACTGAAAAGAAACTTTGTGTTCCCAACAAGCTAGGTGAATGACGGCTTTCGCACACACTTATCTCTCAGAACTGAGCAAGTGGAGAAACGTTCGTTCTTCTAGCACCAAGGGAACGGGTTGCAGGAGACACTTTTTCTCTGCTCTCTCAGTCTGTTTCCTAGTGCCGGTTTGAAGTTCCTGCAGTTTTCACTGTCAAACCGAGTTGGAGCTAGTACCTCCCCAAATATATGTATGGTATGGAGTTTGCAACTTAAAAGAAACTTTGTGTTTCCAACAACCTAGGTGAAGAACGGCTTTCACACACACTTATCTCTCAGAACTGAGCAAATGGAGAGACGTTCGTTCATCTAGCACCAAGGGAACGGGTTGCAGGAGACACTTTTTCTCTGCTTTCTCAGTCTTTTTCCTAGTGCCGGTTTTAAGTTCCTGCAGTTTTCACTGTAAAACCGAGTTGGAGCTAGTACCTCCCCATATATATGTATGGAATGGAGTTTGCAACTGAAAAGAAACTTTGTGTTCCCAACAAACTAGGTGAAGGACGGCTTTCACACACACTTATCTCTCAGAACTGAGCAAATGGAGAGACGTTCGTTCATCTAGCACCAAGGGAACGGGTTGCAGGAGACACTTTTTCTCTGCTTTCTCAGTCTTTTTCCTAGTGCCGGTGTGAAGTTCCTGCAGTTTTCACTGTAAAACCGAGTTGGAGCTAGTACCTCCCCATATATATGTGTGGAATGGAGTTTGCAACTGAAAAGAAACTTTGTGTTCCCAACAAACTAGGTGAAGGACGGCTTTCACACACACTTATCTCTCAGAACTGAGCAAGTGGAGAGACGTCCGTTCATCTAGCACCAAGGGAGCGGGTTGCAGGAGACACTATTTCTCTGTTTTCTCAGTCTGTTTCCTAGTGCCGGTTTGAAGTTCCTGCAGTTTTCACTGTAAAACCGATTTGGAGCTAGTACCTCCCCATATATATGTATGGAATGGAGTTTGCAACTGAAAAGGAACTTTGTGTTTCCAACAAGCTAGGTGAAGGACGGCTTTCACACACACTTATCTCTGAGAACTGAGCAAGTGCAGAGACGTTCGTTCATCTAGCACCAATGGAACGGATTGCAGGAGACACATTTTCTCTGCTTTCTCAATCTGTTTCCTAGTGCCGGTTTGAAGTTCCTGCAATTTTCACTGTAAAACCGAGTTGGAGCTAGTACCTCCCCATATATATGTATGGAATGGAGTTTGCAACTGAAAAGAAACTTTTTGTTCCCAAAAAATAGGTGAAGTACGGCTTTCACACACACTTATCTCTCAGAACTGAGCAAGTGAAGAGACATTCGTTCATCTAGCACCATGGGAACGGGTTTCAGGAAAAACTTTTTCTCTGCTTTCTCAGTCTGTTTCTTAGTGCCGGTTTGAAGTTCCTGCAGTTTTCACTGTCAAACCGAGTTGGAGCTAGTACCACCCCATATATATGTATGGAATGGAGTTTGCAACTGAAAAGAAACTTTGTGTTCCCAACAAGCTAGGTGAAGTACGGCTATCACACACACTTAACTCTGAGATCTGAGCAAGTGTAGAGACGTTCGTTCATCTAGCACCAAGGGAACAGGTTACAGGAGACAATTTTTCTCTGCATTCTCAGTCTGTTTCTTAGTGCCGGTTTGAAGTTCCTGCAGTTTTCACTGTCAAACCGAGTTGGAGCTTGTACCTCCCCATATATATGTATGGAATGGAGTTTACAACTGAAAAGAAACTTTGTGTTCCCAACAGGCTAGGTGAAGGACGGCTTTCACACAAACTTATCTCTCAGAACTGAGGAAGTGGAGAGACGTTCATTCATCTAGCACCAAGGGAACGGGTTGCAGGAGACACTTTTTCTCTGCTTTCTCAGTCTGTTTCCTAGTGCCGGTTTGAAGTTCCTGCAGTTTTCACTGTCAAAAAGAGTTGGAGCTAGTACCTCCCCAAATATATGTATGGAATGGAGTTTGCAACTGAAAAGAAACTTTGTGTTCCCAACAAGCTAGTTGAAGGACGGCTTTCACACACACTTATCTCTCAGAACTGAGCAAGTGGAGAGACGTTCGTTCATCTAGCACCAAGGGAACGGGTTGCAGGAGACACTTTTTCTCTGCTTTCTCAGTCTGTTTCCTAGTGCCGGTTTGAAGTTCCTGCAGTTTTCACTGTCAAACCGAGTTGGAGATAGTACATCCCCATATATATGTATGGAATGGAGTTTGCAACTGAAAAGAAACTTTGTGTTCCCAACAAGCTAGGTGAAGGACGGCTTTCACACACACTTATCTCTGAGAACTGAGCAAGTGCAGAGACGTTCGTTCATCTAGCACCAATGGAACGGATTGCATTAGACACATTTTCTCTGCATTCTCAATCTGTTTCCTAGTGCCGGTTTGAAGTTCCTGCAATTTTCACTGTAAAACCGAGTTGGAGCTTGTACCTCCCCATATATATGTATGGAATGGAGTTTGCAACTGAAAATAAACTTTGTGATCCCAACAAGCTAGGTAAAGGACGGCTTTCACACACAATTATCTCTCAGAACAGAGCAAGTGGAGAGACGTTCGTTCATCTAGCAAAAAGGGAACGGGTTGCAGGAGACACTTTTTCTCTGCTTTCTCAGTCTGTTTCCTAGTGCCGGTTTGAAGTTCCTGCAGTTTTCACTGTAAAACGGATTTGGAGCTAGTACCTCCCCATATATATGTATGGAGTGGAGTTTGCAACTGAAAAGAAACTTTGTGTTCCCAACAAGCTAGGTGAATGACTGCTTTCACACACACTTATCTCTCAGAACTGAGCAAGTGGAGAGACGTTCGTTCATCTAGCACCATGGGAACGGGTTGCAGGAGACACTTTTTCTCTGCTATCTCAGTCTTTTTCCTAGTGCCGGTTTGAAGTTCCTGCAGTTTTCACTGTAAAACCTAGTTGGAGGTAGTACCTCCCCTTATATATGTATGGAATGGAGTTTGCAACTGAAAAGAAACTTTGTGTTCCCAACAAGCTAGGTGAAGGACGGCTTTCACACACACTTATCTCTCAGAACTGAGCAAGTGGAGAGACGTTCGTTCATCTAGCACCAAGGGAACGGGTTGCAGGAGACACTTTTTCTCTGCTTTCTCAGTCTGTTTCCTAGTGCCGGTATCAAGTTCCTGCAGTTTTCACTGTCAAACCGAGTTGGAGCTAGTACCTCCCCATATATATGTATGGAATGGAGTTTGCAACTGAAAAGAAACTTTGTGTTCCCAACAAGCTAGGTGAAGGACGGCTTTCACACACACTTATCTCTCAGAACTGAGCAAGTGGAGAGACGTTTGTTCATCTAGCACCAAGGGAACGTGTTGCAGGAGACACTTTTTCTCTGCTTTCTCAGTCTTTTTCCTAGTGTCGGTTTGAAGTTCCTGCAGTTTTCACTGTAAAACCGATTTGGAGATAGTACCTCCCCATATATATGTACGGAATTGAGTTTGAAACTGAAAAGAAACTTTGTGTTCCCAACAAGCTAGGTGAAAGACGGCTTTCACACACACTTATCTCTCAGAACTGAGCAAGTGGAGAGACGTTCGTTCATCTAGCACCAAGGGAACGGGTTGCAGGAGAAACATTTTCTCTGCTTTCTCAGTCTGTTTCCTAGTGCCGGTTTGAAGTTCCTGCAATTTTCACTGTCAAACCGAGTTGGAGCTAGTACCTCCCCAAATATATGTTTGGAATGGAGTTTGCCACTGAAAATAAAATTTGTGTTCCCAACAAGCTAGGTGAAGGACAGCTTTCACACACACTTATCTCTCAGAACTGAGCAAGTGGAGAGACATTCGTTCATCTTGCACCAAGGGAACGGGTTGCTGGAGACACTTTTTCTCTGCTTTCTCAGTCTTTTTCCTAGTATCGGTTTGAAGTTCCTGCACTTTTCACTGTAAAACCGAGTTGGAGGTAGTACCTCCCCATATATATGTATGGAATGGAGTTTGCAACTGAAAAGAAACTTTGTGTTCCCAACAAGCTAGGTGAAGGACGGCTTTCACACACACTTATCTCTCAGAACTGAGCAAGTGGAGAGACGTTCGTTCATCTAGCACCAAGGGAACGTGTTGCAGGAGACACTTTTTCTCTGCTTTCTCAGTCTGTTTCCTAGTGCCGGTTTGAAGTTCCTGCAGTTTTCACTATCAAACCGAGTTGGAGCTAGTACCTCCCCAAATATATGTATGGAATGGTGTTTGCCACTGAAAATAAACTTTGTGTTCCCAACAAGCTAGGTGAAGGACGGCTTTCACACACACTTATCTCTCAGACTTAGCAAGTGGAGAGACGTTCGTTCATCTAGCACCAAGGGAACGGGTTGCAGGAGACACTTTTTCTCTGCTTTCTCAGTCTGTTTACTAGTGTCGGTTTGAAGTTCCTGCAGTTTTCACTGTAAAACCTAGTTGGAGGTAGTACCTCCCCATATATATGTATGGAATGGAGTTTGCAACTGAAAACAAACTTTGTGTTCCCAACAAGCTAGGTGAAGGACGGCTTTCACACACACTTATCTCTGAGAACTGAGCAAGTGGAGAGACGTTCGTTCATCTAGCACCAAGGGAACGGGTTGCAGGAGACACTTTTTCTCTACATTCTCAGTCTGTTTTCTAGTGCCGGTTTGAAGTTCCAGCAGTTTTCACTGTAAAACCGAGTTGGAGCTAGTACCTCCCCATATATATGTATGGAATGGAGTTTGCCACTGAAAATAAACTTTGTGTTCCCAACAAGCTAGGTGAAGGACGGCTTTCACACACACTTATCTCTCAGAACTGAGGAAGTGGAGAGACGTTCGTTCATCTAGCACCAAGGGAACGGGTTGCAGGAGACACTTTTTCTCTGCTTTCTCAGTCTGTTTCCTAGTGCCGGTTTGAAGTTCCTGCAGTTTTCACTGTCAAACCGAGTTGGAGCTAGTACCTCCCCAAATATATGTATGGAATGGAGTTTGCCACTGAAAATAAACTTTGTGTTCCCAACAAGCTAGGTGAAGGACGGCTTTCACACACACTTATCTCTCAGAACTGAGCAAGTGGAGAGACGTTCGTTCATCTAGCACCATGGGAACGGGTAGCAGGAGACACTTTTTCTCTGCTTTCTCAGTCTTTTTCCTAGTGCCGGTTTGAAGTTCCTGCAGTTTTCACTGTAAAACCGAGTTGGAGCTTGTACCACCCCATATATATGTATGGAATGGAGTTTGCAACTGAAAAGAATCTTTGTGTTCCCAACAAGCTAGGTGAACTACGGCGTTCACACACACTTATCTCTCAGAACTGAGCAAGTGGAGAGACGTACGTTCATCTAGCACCAATGGAACGGGTTGCAGGAGACACTTTTTCTATGCTTTCTCAGTCTTTTTCCTAGTGCCGGTTTGAAGTTCCTGCAGTTTTCACTGTAAAACCTAGTTGGAGGTAGTACCTCCCCATATATATGTATGGAATGGAGTTTGCAACTGAAAAGAAACTTTGTGTTCCCAACAAGCTAGGTGAAGGACGGCTTTCACACACACTTATCTCTCAGAACTGAGCAAGTGGAGAGACGTTCGTTCATCTAGCACCAAGTGAACGGGTTGCAGGAGTCACTTTTTCTCTGCTTTCTCAGTCTGTTTCCTAGTGCCGGTTTGAAGTTCCTGCAGTTTTCACTGTAAAACCGAGTTGGAGGTAGTACCTCCCCATATATATATATGGAATGGAGTTTGCAACTGAAAAGAAACTTTGTGTTCCCAACAAGCTAGGTGAAGGACGGCGTTCACACACACTTATCTCTCAGAACTGAGCAAGTGGAGAGACGTTCGTTCATCTAGCACCATGGGAACGGGTTGCAGGAGACACTTTTTCTCTGCTTTCTCAGTCTGTTTCCTAGTGCCGGTTTGAAGTTCCTGCAGTTTTCACTGTCAAACCGATTTGGAGCTAGTACCTCCCCAAATATATGTATGGAATGGAGTTTGCCACTGAAAATAAACTTTGTGTTCCCAACAAGCTAGGTGAAGGACGGCTTTCACACACATTTATCTCTCAGAACTGAGCAAGTGGAGAGACGTTCGTTCATCTAGCACCAAGGGAACGGGTTGCAGGAGACACTTTTTCTCTGCTTTCTCAGTCTTTTTCCTAGTGTCGGTTTGAAGTTCCTGCAGTTTTCACTGTAAAACCGAGTTGGAGGTAGTACCTCCCCATATATATGTATGGAAAGGAGTTTGCAACTGAAAAGAAACTTTGTGTTCCCAACAAGCTAGGTGAAGGACGGCTTTCACACACACTTATCTCTCAGAACTGAGCAAGTGGAGAGACGTTCGTTCATCTAGCACCAAGGGAACGGGTTGCAGGAGACACTTTTTCTCTGCTTTCTCAGTCTGTTTCCTAGTGCCGGTTTGAAGTTCCTGCAGTTTTCACTGTCAAACCGAGTTGGAGCTAGTACCTCCCCAAATATATGTATGGAATGGAGTTTGCCACTGAAAATAAACTTTGTGTTCCCAACAAGCTAGGTGAAGGACGGCTTTCACACACACTTATCTCTCAGAACTGAGCAAGTAGAGAGACGTTCGTTCATCTAGCACCATGGGAACGGGTAGCAGGAGACACTTTTTCTCTGCTTTCTCAGTCTGTTTCCTAGTGCCGGTTTGAAGTTCCTGCAGTTTTCACTGTAAAACCGAGTTTGAGCTTGTACCACCCCATATATATGTATGGAATGGAGTTTGCAACTGAAAAGAATCTTTGTGTTCCCAACAAGCTAGGTGAACTACGGCTTTCACACACACTTATCTCTCAGAACTGAGCAAGTAGAGAGACGTTCGTTCATCTAGCACCATGGGAACGGGTAGCAGGGGACACTTTTTCTCTGCTTTCTCAGTCTGTTTCCTAGTGCCGGTTTGAAGTTCCTGCAGTTTTCACTGTAAAACGGATTTGGAGCTAGTACCTCCCCATATATATGTATGGAGTGGAGTTTGCAACTGAAAAGAAACTTTGTGTTCCCAACAAGCTAGGTGAATGACTGCTTTCACACACACTTATCTCTCAGAACTGAGCAAGTGGAGAGACGTTCGTTCATCTAGCACCATGGGAACGGGTTGCAGGAGACACTTTTTCTCTGCTATCTCAGTCTTTTTCCTAGTGCCGGTTTGAAGTTCCTGCAGTTTTCACTGTAAAACCTAGTTGGAGGTAGTACCTCCCCTTATATATGTATGGAATGGAGTTTGCAACTGAAAAGAAACTTTGTGTTCCCAACAAGCTAGGTGAAGGACGGCTTTCACACACACTTATCTCTCAGAACTGAGCAAGTGGAGAGACGTTCGTTCATCTAGCACCAAGGGAACGGGTTGCAGGAGACACTTTTTCTCTGCTTTCTCAGTCTGTTTCCTAGTGCCGGTATCAAGTTCCTGCAGTTTTCACTGTCAAACCGAGTTGGAGCTAGTACCTCCCCATATATATGTATGGAATGGAGTTTGCAACTGAAAAGAAACTTTGTGTTCCCAACAAGCTAGGTGAAGGACGGCTTTCACACACACTTATCTCTCAGAACTGAGCAAGTGGAGAGACGTTCGTTCATCTAGCACCAAGGGAACGTGTTGCAGGAGACACTTTTTCTCTGCTTTCTCAGTCTGTTTCCTAGTGCCGGTTTGAAGTTCCTGCAGTTTTCACTATCAAACCGAGTTGGAGCTAGTACCTCCCCAAATATATGTATGGAATGGTGTTTGCCACTGAAAATAAACTTTGTGTTCCCAACAAGCTAGGTGAAGGACGGCTTTCACACACACTTATCTCTCAGACTTAGCAAGTGGAGAGACGTTCGTTCATCTAGCACCAAGGGAACGGGTTGCAGGAGACACTTTTTCTCTGCTTTCTCAGTCTGTTTACTAGTGTCGGTTTGAAGTTCCTGCAGTTTTCACTGTAAAACCTAGTTGGAGGTAGTACCTCCCCATATATATGTATGGAATGGAGTTTGCAACTGAAAACAAACTTTGTGTTCCCAACAAGCTAGGTGAAGGACGGCTTTCACACACACTTATCTCTGAGAACTGAGCAAGTGGAGAGACGTTCGTTCATCTAGCACCAAGGGAACGGGTTGCAGGAGACACTTTTTCTCTACATTCTCAGTCTGTTTTCTAGTGCCGGTTTGAAGTTCCAGCAGTTTTCACTGTAAAACCGAGTTGGAGCTAGTACCTCCCCTTATATATGTATGGAATGGAGTTTGCCACTGAAAATAAACTTTGTGTTCCCAACAAGCTAGGTGAAGGACGGCTTTCACACACACTTATCTCTCAGAACTGAGCAAGTGGAGAGACGTTCGTTCATCTAGCACCAAGGGAACGGGTTGCAGGAGACACTTTTTCTCTGCTTTCTCAGTCTGTTTCCTAGTGCCGGTTTGAAGTTCCTGCAGTTTTTACTGTCAAACCGAGTTGGAGCTAGTACCTCCCCAAATATATGTATGGAATGGAGTTTGCCACTGAAAATAAACTTTGTGTTCCCAACAAGCTAGGTGAAGGACGGCTTTCACACACACTTATCTCTCAGAACTGAGCAAGTGGAGAGACGTTCGTTCATCTAGCACCATGGGAACGGGTAGCAGGAGACACTTTTTCTCTGCTTTCTCAGTCTGTTTCCTAGTGCCGGTTTGAAGTTCCTGCAGTTTTCACTGTAAAACCGAGTTGGAGCTTGTACCACCCCATATATATGTATGGAATGGAGTTTGCAACTGAAAAGAATCTTTGTGTTCCCAACAAGCTAGGTGAACTACGGCGTTCACACACACTTATCTCTCAGGACTGAGCAAGTGGAGAGACGTACGTTCATCTAGCACCAATGGAACGGGTTGCAGGAGACACTTTTTCTCTGCTTTCTCAGTCTTTTTCCTAGTGCCGGTTTGAAGTTCCTGCAGTTTTCACTGTAAAACCTAGTTGGAGGTAGTACCTCCCCATATATATGTATGGAATGGAGTTTGCAACTGAAAAGAAACTTTGTGTTCCCAACAAGCTAGGTGAAGGACGGCTTTCACACACACTTATCTCTCAGAACTGAGCAAGTGGAGAGACGTTCGTTCATCTAGCACCAAGTGAACGGGTTGCAGGAGTCACTTTTTCTCTGCTTTCTCAGTCTGTTTCCTAGTGCCGGTTTGAAGTTCCTGCAGTTTTCACTGTAAAACCGAGTTGGAGGTAGTACCTCCCCATATATATATATGGAATGGAGTTTGCAACTGAAAAGAAACTTTGTGTTCCCAACAAGCTAGGTGAAGGACGGCGTTCACACACACTTATCTCTCAGAACTGAGCAAGTGGAGAGACGTTCGTTCATCTAGCACCATGGGAACGGGTTGCAGGAGACACTTTTTCTCTGCTTTCTCAGTCTGTTTCCTAGTGCCGGTTTGAAGTTCCTGCAGTTTTCACTGTCAAACCGATTTGGAGCTAGTACCTCCCCAAATATATGTATGGAATGGAGTTTGCCACTGAAAATAAACTTTGTGTTCCCAACAAGCTAGGTGAAGGACGGCTTTCACACACATTTATCTCTCAGAACTGAGCAAGTGGAGAGACGTTCGTTCATCTAGCACCAAGGGAACGGGTTGCAGGAGACACTTTTTCTCTGCTTTCTCAGTCTTTTTCCTTGTGTCGGTTTGAAGTTCCTGCAGTTTTCACTGTAAAACCGAGTTGGAGGTAGTACCTCCCCATATATATGTATGGAAAGGAGTTTGCAACTGAAAAGAAACTTTGTGTTCCCAACAAGCTAGGTGAAGGACGGCTTTCACACACACTTATCTCTCAGAACTGAGCAAGTGGAGAGACGTTCGTTCATCTAGCACCAAGGGAACGGGTTGCAGGAGACACTTTTTCTCTGCTTTCTCAGTCTGTTTCCTAGTGCCGGTTTGAAGTTCCTGCAGTTTTCACTGTCAAACCGAGTTGGAGCTAGTACCTCCCCAAATATATGTATGGAATGGAGTTTGCCACTGAAAATAAACTTTGTGTTCCCAACAAGCTAGGTGAAGGACGGCTTTCACACACACTTATCTCTCAGAACTGAGCAAGTAGAGAGACGTTCGTTCATCTAGCACCATGGGAACGGGTAGCAGGAGACACTTTTTCTCTGCTTTCTCAGTCTGTTTCCTAGTGCCGGTTTGAAGTTCCTGCAGTTTTCACTGTAAAACCGAGTTGGAGCTTGTACCACCCCATATATATGTATGGAATGGAGTTTGCAACTGAAAAGAATCTTTGTGTTCCCAACAAGCTAGGTGAACTACGGCGTTCACACACACTTATCTCTCAGAACTGAGCAAGTGGAGAGACGTTTGTTCATCTAGCACAATGGGAACGGTTTGCAGGAGACACTTTTCTCTGCTTTCTCAGTCTGTTTCCTAGTTCCGGTTTGAAATTCCTGCAGTTTTCACTGTAAAACTGAGTTGGAGCTAGTACCTCCCCATATATATGTATGGAATGGAGTTTGCAACTGAAAAGAAACTTTGTGTTCCCAACAAGCTAGATGAAGTGCGGCTTTCACACACACTTATCTCTCAGAACTGAGGAAGTGGAGAGACGTTCGTTCATCTAGCACCAAGGGAATGGGTTGCAGGAGACACTTTTTCTCTGCTCCCTCAGTCTGTTTCCTAGTGCCGGTTTGAAGTTCCTGCAGTTTTCACTCTAATACCGAGTTGGAGCTAGTACCTCCCCATATATATTTATGGAATGGGGGTTGCAACTGAAAAGAAACTTTGTGTTCCCAACAAGCTAGGTGAAGGACGGCTTTCACACACACTTATCTCTCAGAACTGAGCAAGTGGAGAGACGTTCGTTCATCTAGCACCAAGGGAACGGGTTGCAGGAGACACTTTTTGTCTGCTTTCTCAGTCTTTTTCCTTGTGCCGGTTTGAAGTTCCTGCAGTTTTCACTGTAAAACCTAGTTGGAGGTAGTACCTCCCCATATATATGTATGGAATGGAGTTTGCAACTGAAAAGAAACTTTGTGTTCCCAACAAGCTAGGTGAAGGACGGCTTTCACACACACTTATCTCTCAGAACTGAGCAAGTGGAGAGACGTTCGTTCATCTAGCACCAAGGGAACGGGTTGCAGGAGACACTTTTTCTCTGCTTTCTCAGTCTGTTTCCTAGTGCCGGTTTGAAGTTCCTGCAGTTTACACTGTAAAACCGAGTTGGAGGTAGTACCTCCCCATATATATGTATGGAAAGGAGTTTGCAACTGAAAAGAAACTTTGTGTTCCCAACAAGCTAGGTGAAAACGGCTTTCACACACACTTATCTCTCAGAACTGAGCAAGTGGAGAGACGTTCGTTCATCTAGCACCAGGGGAACGGGATGCAGGAGAAACGTTTTCTCTGCTTTCTCAGTGTGTTTCCTAGTGCCGTTTTGAAGTTCCTGCAGTTTTCACTGTAATACCGAGTTGGAGCTAGTACCTCCCCATATATATGTATGGAATAGAGTTTGCAACTGAAAAGAAACTTTGTGTTCCCAACAAGCTATGTGAAGGACGGCTTTCACACACATTTTTCTCTGAGAACTGAGCAAGTGCAGAGACGTTCGTTCATCTAGCACCAATGGAACGGATTGCAGGAGACACATTTTCTCTGCTTTCTCAATCTGTTTCCTAGTACCGGTTTGAAGTTCGTGCAATTTTCACTGTAAAACCGAGTTGGAGCTTGTACCTCCCCATATATATGTATGGAATGGAGTTTGCAACTTAAAAGAAACTTTGTGTTCCCAACAAGCTAGGTGAAGTACGGCTTTCACACACAAATATTTCTCAGAACTGAGCAAGTGGAGAGACGTTCGTTCATCTAGCACCAAGGGAACGGGTTGCAAGAGACACTTTTTCTCTGCTTTCTCAGTCTGTTTCCTAGTGCCGGTTTGAAGTTCCTGCAGTTTTCACTGTAAAACCTAGTTGGAGGTAGTACCTCCCCATATATATGTATGTAATGGAGTTTGCAACTGAAAAGAATCTTTGTGTTCCCAACAAGCTAGGTGAAGGACGGCTTTCACACACACTTATCTCTCAGAACTGAGCAAGTGGAGAGACGTTCGTTCATCTAGCACCAAGGGAACGGGTTGCAGGAGACACTTTTTCTCTGCTTTCTCAGTCTGTTTCCTAGTGCCGGTTTGAAGTTCCTGCAGTTTTCACTGTAAAACCGAGTTGGAGGTATTACCTCCCCATATATATGTATGGAATGGGGTTTGCAACTGAAAAGAAACTTTGTGTTCCCTACAAGCTAGGTGAAAGACGGCTTTCACACACACTTATCTCTCAGAACTGAGCAAGTGGAGAGACGTTCGTTCATCTAGCACCAAGGGAACGGGTTGCAGGAGACACTTTTTCTCTGCTTTCTCAGTCTGTTTCCTAGTGCCGGTTTGAAGTTCCTGCAGTTTTCACTGTAAAACCGAGTTGGAGCTAGTACCTCCCCATATATATGTATGGAATGGAGTTTGCAACTGAAAAGAAACTTTGTGTTCCCAACAAGCTAGGTGAAGGACGGCTTTCACACACACTTATCTCTCAGAACTGAGCAAGTGGAGAGACGTTCGTTCATCTAGCACCAAGGGAACGGGTTGCAGGAGAAACTTTTTCTCTGCTTTCTCAGTCTGTTTCCTAGTGCCGGTTTGAAGTTCCTGCAATTTTCACTGTCAAACAGTGTTGGAGCTAGTACCTCCCCAAATATATGTATGGAATGGAGTTTGCCACTGAAAAGAAACTTTGTGTTCCCAACAAGCTAGGTGAAGGACGGCTTTCACACACACTTATCTCTCAGAACTGATCAAGTGGAGAGACGTTCGTTCATCTAGCACCAAGGGAAAGGTTTGCAGGAGACACTTTTTCTCTGCTTTCTCAGTCTTTTTCCTAGTGTCGGTTTGAAGTTCCTGCAGTTTTCACTATAAAACCGAGTTGGAGCTAGTACCTCCCCATATATATGTATGGAATGGAGTTTGCAACTGAAAAGAAACTTTGTGTTCCCAACAAGCTAGGTGAAGGACGGCTTTCACACACACTTGTCTCTCAGAACTGAGCAAGTGGAGAGACGTTCGTTCATCTAGCACCAAGGGAACGGGTTGCAGGAGACACTTTTTCTCTGCTTTCTCAGTCTGTTTCCTAGTGCCGGTTTGAAGTTCCTGCAGTTTTCACTGTCAAACCGAGTTGGAGCTAGTACCTCCCCAAATATATGTATGGAATGGAGTTTGCCACTGAAAATAAACTTTGTGTTCCCAACAAGCTAGGTGAAGGACGGCTTTCACACACACTTATCTCTCAGACTTAGCAAGTGGAGAGACGTTCGTTCATCTAGCACCAAGGGAACGGGTTGCAGGAGACACTTTTTCTCTGCTTTCTCAGTCTGTTTCCTAGTGCCGGTTTGAAGTTCCTGCAGTTTTCACTGTAAAACAGAGTTGGAGGTAGTACCTCCCCATATATATGTATGGAATGGAGTTTGCAACTGAAAAGAAACTTTGTGTTCCCAACAAGCTAGGTGAAGTACGGCTTTCACACACACTTATCTCTCAGAACTGAGCAAGTGGAGAGACGTTCGTTCATCTAGCACCAAGGGAACGGGTTGCAGGAGACACTTTTTCTCTGCTTTCTCATTCTGTTTCCTAGTGCCGGTTTGAAGTTCCTGCAGTTTTCACTGTCAAACCGAGTTGGAGATAGTACATCCCCATATATATGTATGGAATGGAGTTTGCAACTGAAAAGAAACTTTGTGTTCCCAACAAGCTAGGTGAAGCACGGCTTTCACACACACTTATCTCTGAGAACTGAGCAAGTGCAGAGACGTTCGTTCATCTAGCACCAATGGAACGGATTGCAGGAGACACATTTTCTCTGCTTTCTCAGTGTGTTTCCTAGTGCCGGTATTAAGTTCCTGCAATTTTCACTGTAAAACCGAGTTGGAACCTGTACCTCCCCATATATATGTATGGAATGGAGTTTGCAAGTGAAAAGAAACTTTTTGTTCCCTACAAGATAGGTGAAGGACGGCTTTCACACACACTTATCTCTCAGAAATGAGCAAGTGGAGAGACATTCGTTCATCTAGCACCATGGGAACGGGTTTCAGGAAAAACTTTTTCTCTGCTTTCTCAGTCTGTTTCTTAGTGCCGGTTTGAAGTTCCTGCAGTTTTCACTGTAAAACGGAGTTGGAGCTAGTACCTCCCCATATATATGTATGGAGTGGAGTTTGCAACTGAAAAGAAACTTTGTGTTCCCAACAAGCTAGGTGAAGGACGGCTTTCACACACACTTATCTCTCAGAACTGAGCAAGTGGAGAGACGTTCGTTCATCTAGCACCATGGGAACGGGTTGCAGTAGACACTTTTTCTCTGCTATCTCAGTCTTTTTCCTAGTGCGGGTTTGAAGTTCCTGCAGTTTTCACTGTAAAACCTAGTTTGAGGTAGTACCTCCCCATATATATGTATGGAATGGATTTTGCAACTGAAAAGAAACTTTGTGTTCCCAACAAGCTAGTTTAAGGACGGCTTTCACACACACTTATCTCTCAGAACTGAGCAAGTGTAGAGACGTTCGTTCATCTAGCACCAAGGGAACGGGTTGCTGGAGAAACTTTTTCTCTGCTTTCTCAGTCTGTTTCCTAGTGCCGGTTTGAAGTTCCTGCAGTTTTCACTGTCAAACCGAGTTGGAGCTAGTACCTCCCCAAATATATGTATGGAATGGAGTTTGCCACTGAAAATAAACTTTGTGTTCCCAACAAGCTAGGTGAAGGACGGCTTTCACACACACTTATCTCTCAGAACTGAGCAAGTGGAGAGACATTCGTTCATCTTGCACCAAGGGAACGGGTTGCAGGAGACACTTTTTCTCTGCTTTCTCAGACTTTTCCTAGTGTCGGTTTGAAGTTCCTGCCGTTTTCACTGTAAAACCGAGTTGGAGGTAGTACCTCCCCATATATATGTATGGAATGGAGTTTGCAACTGAAAAGAAACTTTGTGTTCCCTACAAGCTAGGTGAAAGACGGCTTTCACACACACTTATCTCTCAGAACTGAGCAAGTGGAGAGACATTCGTTCATCTAGCACCAAGGGAACGGGTTGCAGGAGACACTTTTTCTCTGCTTTCTCAGTCTGTTTCCTAGTGCCGGTTTGAAGTTCCTGCAGTTTTCACTGTAAAACAGAGTTGGAGCTAGTACCTCCCCATATATATGTATGGAATGGAGTTTGCAACTGAAAAGAAACTTTGTGTTCCCAACAAGCTAGGTGAAGTACGGCTTTCACACACACTTATCTCTCAGAACTGAGCAAGTGGAGAGACGTTCGTTCATCTAGCACCAAGGGAACGGGTTGCAGGAGAAACTTTTTCTCTGCTTTCTCAGTCTGTTTCCTAGTGCCGGTTTGAAGTTCCTGCAATTTTCACTGTCAAACAGTGTTGGAGCTAGTACCTCCCCAAATATATGTATGGAATGGAGTTTGCCACTGAAAAGAAACTTTGTGTTCCCAACAAGCTAGGTGAAGGACGGCTTTCACACACACTTATCTCTCAGAACTGAGCAAGTGGAGAGACGTTCGTTCATCTAGCACCAAGGGAAAGGTTTGCAGGAGACACTTTTTCTCTGCTTTCTCAGTCTTTTTCCTAGTGTCGGTTTGAAGTTCCTGCAGTTTTCACTGTAAAACAGAGTTGGAGGTAGTACCTCCCCATATATATGTATGGAATGGAGTTTGCAACTGAAAAGAAACTTTGTGTTCCCAACAAGCTAGGTGAAGGACGGCTTTCACACACACTTATCTCTCAGAACTGAGCAAGTGGAGAGACGTTCGTTCATCTAGCACCAAGGGAACGGGTAGCAGGAGACACTTTTTCTCTGCTTTCTCAGTCTGTTTCCTAGTGCCGGTTTGAAGTTCCTGCAGTTTTCACTCTAAAACCGAGTTGGAGCTTGTAGCTCCCCATATATATGTATGGAATGGAGTTTGCAACTGAAAAGAAACTTTGTGTTCCCAACAAGCTAGGTGAAGTACGGCTTTCACACACACTTATCTCTCAGAACTGAGCAAGTGGAGAGACGTTCGTTCATCTAGCACCAAGGGAACGGGTTGCAGGAGACACTTTTTCTCTGCTTTCTCATTCTGTTTCCTAGTGCCGGTTTGAAGTTCCTGCAGTTTTCACTGTCAAACCGAGTTGGAGATAGTACATCCCCATATATATGTATGGAATGGAATTTGCAACTGAAAAGAAACTTTGTGTTCCCAACAAGCTAGGTGAAGGACGGCTTTCACACACACTTATCTCTGAGAACTGAGCAAGTGCAGAGACGTTCGTTCATCTAGCACCAATGGAACGGATTGCAGGAGACACATTTTCTCTGCTTTCTCAGTGTGTTTCCTAGTGCCGGTATTAAGTTCCTGCAATTTTCACTGTAAAACCGAGTTGGAACCTGTACCTCCCCATATATATGTATGGAATGGAGTTTGCAAGTGAAAAGAAACTTTTTGTTCCCTACAAGATAGGTGAAGGACGGCTTTCACACACACTTATCTCTCAGAAATGAGCAAGTGGAGAGACATTCGTTCATCTAGCACCATGGGAACGGGTTTCAGGAAAAACTTTTTCTCTGCTTTCTCAGTCTGTTTCTTAGTGCCGGTTTGAAGTTCCTGCAGTTTTCACTGTAAAACGGAGTTGGAGCTAGTACCTCCCCATATATATGTATGGAGTGGAGTTTGCAACTGAAAAGAAACTTTGTGTTCCCAACAAGCTAGGTGAAGGACGGCTTTCACACACACTTATCTCTCAGAACTGAGCAAGTGGAGAGACGTTCGCTCATCTAGCACCATGGGAACGGGTTGCAGTAGACACTTTTTCTCTGCTATCTCAGTCTTTTTCCTAGTGCGGGTTTGAAGTTCCTGCAGTTTTCACTGTAAAACCTAGTTTGAGGTAGTACCTCCCCATATATATGTATGGAATGGATTTTGCAACTGAAAAGAAACTTTGTGTTCCCAACAAGCTAGTTTAAGGACGGCTTTCACACACACTTATCTCTCAGAACTGAGCAAGTGTAGAGACGTTCGTTCATCTAGCACCAAGGGAACGGGTTGCTGGAGAAACTTTTTCTCTGCTTTCTCAGTCTGTTTCCTAGTGCCGGTTTGAAGTTCCTGCAGTTTTCACTGTCAAACCGAGTTGGAGCTAGTACCTCCCCAAATATATGTATGGAATGGAGTTTGCCACTGAAAATAAACTTTGTGTTCCCAACAAGCTAGGTGAAGGACGGCTTTCACACACACTTATCTCTCAGAACTGAGCAAGTGGAGAGACATTCGTTCATCTTGCACCAAGGGAACGGGTTGCAGGAGACACTTTTTCTCTGCTTTCTCAGTCTTTTTCCTAGTGTCGGTTTGAAGTTCCTGCCGTTTTCTCTGTAAAACCGAGTTGGAGGTAGTACCTCCCCATATATATGTATGGAATGGAGTTTGCAACTGAAAAGAAACTTTGTGTTCCCAACAAGCTAGGTGAAGGACGGCTTTCACACACACTTATCTCTCAGAACTGAGCAAGTGGAGAGACGTTCGTTCATCTAGCACCAAGGGAACGTGTTGCAGGAGACACTTATTCTCTGCTTTCTCAGTCTGTTTCCTAGTGCCGGTTTGAAGTTCCTGCAGTTTTCACTGTCAAACCGAGTTGGAGCTAGTACCTTCCCAAATATATGTATGGAATGGAGTTTGCCACTGAAAATAAACTTTGTGTTCCCAACAAGCTAGGTGAAGGACGGCTTTCACACACACTTATCTCTCAGACTTAGCAAGTGGAGAGACGTTCGTTCATCTAGCACCAAGGGAACGGGTTGCAGGAGACACTTTTTCTCTGCTTTCTCAGTCTGTTTCCTAGTGCCGGTTTGAAGTTCCTGCAGTTTTCACTGTAAAACCGAGTTGGGGGTAGTACCTCCCCATATATATGTATGGAATGGAGTTTGCAACTGAAAAGAAACTTTGTGTTCCCAACAAGCTAGGTGAAGGACGGCTTTCACACACACTTATCTCTCAGAACTGAGCAAGTGGAGAGACGTTCGTTCATCTAGCACCAAGGGAACGGGTTGCAGGAGACACTTTTTCTCTGCTTTCTCATTCTGTTTCCTAGTGCCGGTTTGAAGTTCCTGCAGTTTTCACTGTCAAACCGAGTTGGAGATAGTACATCCCCATATATATGTATGGAATGGAGTTTGCAACTGAAAAGAAACTTTGTGTTCCCAACAAGCTAGGTGAAGGACGGCTTTCACACACACTTATCTCTGAGAACTGAGCAAGTGCAGAGACGTTCGTTCATCTAGCACCAATGGAACGGATTGCAGGAGACACATTTTCTCTGCTTTCTCAGTGTGTTTCCTAGTGCCGGTATTAAGTTCCTGCAATTTTCACTGTAAAACCGAGTTGGAACCTGTACCTCCCCATATATATGTATGGAATGGAGTTTGCAAGTGAAAAGAAACTTTTTGTTCCCTACAAGATAGGTGAAGGACGGCTTTCACACACACTTATCTCTCAGAAATGAGCAAGTGGAGAGACATTCGTTCATCTAGCACCATGGGAACGGGTTTCAGGAAAAACTTTTTCTCTGCTTTCTCAGTCTGTTTCTTAGTGCCGGTTTGAAGTTCCTGCAGTTTTCACTGTAAAACGGAGTTGGAGCTAGTACCTCCCCATATATATGTATGGAGTGGAGTTTGCAACTGAAAAGAAACTTTGTGTTCCCAACAAGCTAGGTGAAGGACGGCTTTCACACACACTTATCTCTCAGAACTGAGCAAGTGGAGAGACGTTCGTTCATCTAGCACCATGGGAACGGGTTGCAGTAGACACTTTTTCTCTGCTATCTCAGTCTTTTTCCTAGTGCGGGTTTGAAGTTCCTGCAGTTTTCACTGTAAAACCTAGTTTGAGGTAGTACCTCCCCATATATATGTATGGAATGGATTTTGCAACTGAAAAGAAACTTTGTGTTCCCAACAAGCTAGTTTAAGGACGGCTTTCACACACACTTATCTCTCAGAACTGAGCAAGTGTAGAGACGTTCGTTCATCTAGCACCAAGGGAACGGGTTGCTGGAGAAACTTTTTCTCTGCTTTCTCAGTCTGTTTCCTAGTGCCGGTTTGAAGTTCCTGCAGTTTTCACTGTCAAACCGAGTTGGAGCTAGTACCTCCCCAAATATATGTATGGAATGGAGTTTGCCACTGAAAATAAACTTTGTGTTCCCAACAAGCTAGGTGAAGGACGGCTTTCACACACACTTATCTCTCAGAACTGAGCAAGTGGAGAGACATTCGTTCATCTTGCACCAAGGGAACGGGTTGCAGGAGACACTTTTTCTCTGCTTTCTCAGTTTTTTCCTAGTGTCGGTTTGAAGTTCCTGCCGTTTTCACTGTAAAACCGAGTTGGAGGTAGTACCTCCCCATATATATGTATGGAATGGAGTTTGCAACTGAAAAGAAACTTTGTGTTCCCAACAAGCTAGGTGAAGGACGGCTTTCACACACACTTATCTCTCAGAACTGAGCAAGTGGAGAGACGTTCGTTCATCTAGCACCAAGGGAACGTGTTGCAGGAGACACTTATTCTCTGCTTTCTCAGTCTGTTTCCTAGTGCCGGTTTGAAGTTCCTGCAGTTTTCACTGTCAAACCGAGTTGGAGCTAGTACCTCCCCAAATATATGTATGGAATGGAGTTTGCCACTGAAAATAAACTTTGTGTTCCCAACAAGCTAGGTGAAGGACGGCTTTCACACACACTTATCTCTCAGACTTAGCAAGTGGAGAGACGTTCGTTCATCTAGCACCAAGGGAACGGGTTGCAGGAGACACTTTTTCTCTGCTTTCTCAGTCTGTTTCCTAGTGCCGGTTTGAAGTTCCTGCAGTTTTCACTGTAAAACCGGGTTGGGGGTAGTACCTCCCCATATATATGTATGGAATGGAGTTTGCAACTGAAAAGAAACTTTGTGTTCCCAAAAAGCTAGGTGAAGGACGGCTTTCACACACACTTATCTCTCAGAACTGAGCAAGTGGAGAGACGTTCGTTCATCTAGCACCAAGGGAACGGGTTGCAGGAGACACTTTTTCTCTGCTTTCTCAGTCTGTTTCCTAGTGCCGGTTTGAAGTTCCTGCAGTTTTCACTGTCAAACCGAGTTGGAGATAGTACATCCCCATATATATGTATGGAATGGAGTTTGCAACTGAAAAGAAACTTTGTGTTCCCAACAAGCTAGGTGAAGGACGGCTTTCACACACACTTATCTCTCAGAACTGAGCAAGTGGAGAGACGTTCGTTCATCTAGCACCAAGGGAACGGGTTGCAGGAGACACTTTTTCTCTGCTTTCTCAGTCTGTTTCCTAGTGCCGGTTTGAAGTTCCTGCAGTTTTCACTGTCTAACCGAGTTGGAGATAGTACATCCCCATATATATGTATGGAATGGAGTTTGCAACTGAAAAGAAACTTTGTGTTCCCAACAAGCTAAGTGAAAGACGGCTTTCACACACACTTATCTCTCAGAACTGAGCAAGTGGAGAGACGTTCGTTCATCTAGCACCAGGGGAACGGGATGCAGGAGAAACTTTTTCTCTGCTTTCTCAGTGTGTTTCCTAGTGCCGGTTTGAAGTTCCTGCAGTTTTCACTGTAATACCGAGTTGGAGCTAGTACCTCCCCATATATATGTATGGAATAGAGTTTGCAACTGAAAAGAAACCTTGTGTTCCCAACAAGCTAGGTGAAGGACGGCTTTCACACACACTTATCTCTGAGAACTGAGCAAGTGCAGAAACTTTCGTTCATCTAGCACCAATGGAACGGATTGCAGGAGACACATTTTCTCTGCGTTCTCTATCTGTTTCCTAGTGCCGGTTTGAAGTTCCTGCAATTTTCACTGTAAAACCGAGTTGGAGCTTGTACCTCCCCATATATATGTATGGAATGGAGTTTGCAACTGAAAATAAACTTTGTGTTCCCAACAAGCTAGGTGAAGTACGGCTTTCACACACAATTATCTCTCAGAACTGAGCAAGTGGAGAGACGTTCGTTCATCTAGCACCAAGGGAACGGGTTGCAGGAGACACTTTTTCTCTGCTTTCTCAGTCTGTTTCCTAGTGCCGGTTTGAAGTTCCTGCAGTTTTCACTGTAAAACGGAGTTGGAGCTAATACCTCCCCATATATATGTATGGAGTGGAGTTTGCAACTGAAAAGAAACTTTGTGTTCCCAACAAGCTAGGTGAAGGACGGCTTTCACACACACTTATCTCTCAGAACTGAGCAAGTGGAGAGACGTTCGTTCATCTAGCACCATGGGAACGGGTTGCAGGAGACACTTTTTCTCTGCTATCTCAGTCTTTTTCCTAGTGCCGATTTGAAGTTCCTGCAGTTTTCACTGTAAAACCTAGTTGGAGGTAGTACCTCCCCATATATATGTATGGAATGGAGTTTGCAACTGAAAAGAAACTTTGTGTTCCCAACAAGCTAGGTGAAGGACGGCTTTCACACACACTTATCTCTCAGAACTGAGCAAGTGGAGAGACGTTCGTTCATCTAGCACCAAGGGAACGGGTTGCAGGAGACACTTTTTCTCTGCTTTCTCAGTCTGTTTCCTAGTGCCGGTTTGAAGTTCCTGCAGTTTTCACTGTAAAACCGAGTTGGAGCTAGTACCTCTCCATATATATGTATGGAATGGAGTTTGCAACTGAAAAGAAACTTTGTGTTCCCAACAAGCTAGGTGAAGGACGGCTTTCACACACACTTATCTCTCAGAACTGAGCAAGTGGAGAGATGTTCGTTCATCTAGCACCATGGGAACGGGTTGCAGGAGACACTTTTTATGTGCTTTCTCAGTCTTTTTCCTAGTGCCGGTTGGAAGTTCCTGCAGTTTTCACTGTAAAACCGATTTGGAGGTAGTACCTCCCCATATATATGTATGCAATGGAGTTTGCAACTGAAAAGAAACTTTGTGTTCCCAACAAGTTAGTTTAAGGACGGCTTTCACACACACTTATCTCTCAGAACTGAGCATGTGGAGAGACTTTCGTTCATCTAGCACCAAGGGAACGGGTTTCAGGAGACACTTTTTCTCTGCTTTCTCAGTCTGTTTCCTAGTGCCGGTTTGAAGTTCCTGCAGTTTTCACTGTAAAACCGAGTTGGAGCTAGTACCTCCCCATATATATGTATGGAATGGAGTTTGCAACTGAAAAGAAACTTTGTGTTCCCAACAAGCTAGTTGAAGGACGGCTTTCACACACACTTATCTCTCAGAAGTGAGCAAGTGGAGAGACGTTCGTTCATCTAGCACCAAGGGAACGGGTTGCAGGGGACACTTTTTCTCTGCTTTCTCAGACTTTTTCCTAGTGTCGGTATGAAGTTCCTGCAGTTTTCACTGTAAAACCGATTTGGAGCTAATACCACCCCATATATATGTATGGAATGGAGTTTGCAACTGAAAAGAAACTTTGTGTTCCCAACAAGCTCGGTGAAGGACGGCTTTCACACACAATTATCTCTCAGAACTGAGCAAGTGGAGAGACGTTCGTTCATCTAGCACCAAGGAACGTGTGGCAGGAGACACATTTTCTCTGCTTTCTCAGTCTGTTTCCTAGTGCCGGTTTGAAGTTCCTGCAGTTTTCACTGTAAAACCGAGTTGGAGCTTGTACCACCCCATATATATGTATGGAATGGAGTTTGCAACTGAAAAGAATCTTTGTGTTCCCAACAAGCTAGGTGAAGGACGGCGTTCACACACACTTATCTCTCAGAACTTAGCAAGTGGAGAGACGTTCGTTCATCTAGCACCAAGGGAACGGGTTGCAGGAGACACTTTTTCTCTGCTTTCTCAGTCTTTTTCCTAGTGCCGGTTTGAAATTCCTGCAGTTTTCACTGTAAAACCGAGTTGGAGCTAGTACCTCCCCATATATATGTATGGAATGGAGTTTGCAACTGAAAAGAAACTTTGTGTTCCCAACAAGCTAGGTGAAGGACGGCTTTCACACACACTTATCTCTCAGAACTGAGCAAGTGGAGAGACGTTCGTTCATCTAGCACCAAGGGAACGGGTTGCAGGAGAAACTTTTTCTCTGCTTTCTCATTCTGTTTCCTGGTGCCGGTTTGAAGTTCCTGCAGTTTTCACTGTCAAACCGAGTTGGAGCTAGTACCTCCCCAAATATATGTATGGAATGGAGTTTGCCACTGAAAATAAACTTTGTGTTCCCAACAAGCTAGGTGAAGGACGGCTTTCACACACACTTATCTCTCAGAACTGAGCAAGTGGAGAGACGTTCGTTCATCTAGCACCAAGGGAACGGGTTGCAGGAGACACTTTTTCTCTGATTTCTCAGTATTTTTCCTAGTGTCGGTTTGAAGTTCCTGCAGTTTTCACTGTAAAACCGAGTTGGAGGTAGTACCTCCCCATATATATGTATGGAATGGAGTTTGCAACTGAAAAGAAACTTTGTGTTCCCAACAAGCTAGGTGAAGGACGGCTTTCACACACACTTATCTCTCAGAACTGAGCAAGTGGAGAGACGTTCGTTCATCTAGCACCATGGGAACGGGTTGCAGGAGACACTTTTTCTCTGCTTTCTCAGTCTGTTTCCTAGTGCCGGTTTGAAGTTCCTGCAGTTTTCACTGTAAAACCGAGTTGGAGCTTGTACCTCCCCATATCTATGTATGGAATGGAGTTTGCAACTGAAAAGAAACTTTGTGTTCCCAACAAGCTAGGTTAAGGACGGCTTTCACACACACTTATCTCTCAGAACTGAGCAAGTGGAGAGACGTTCGTTCATCTAGCACCAAGGGAACGGGTTGCAGGAGACACTTTTTCTCTGCTTTCTCAGTCTTTTTCCTAGTGCCGGTTTAAGTTCCTGCAGTTTTCACTGTAAAACCGATTTGGAGCTAGTACCTCCCCATATATATGTATGGAATGGAGTTTGCAACTGAAAAGAAACTTTGTGTTCCCAACAAGCTAGGTGAAAGACGGCTTTCACACACACTTATCTCTCAGAACTGAGCAAGTGGAGAGACGTTCGTTCATCTAGCACCAGGGGAACGGGATGCAGGAGAAACTTTTTCTCTGCTTTCTCAGTGTGTTTCCTAGTGCCGGTTTGAAGTTCCTGCAGTTTTCACTGTAATACCGAGTTGGAGCTAGTACCTCCCCATATATATGTATGGAATGGAGTTTGCAACTGAAAAGAAACTTTGTGTTCCCAACAAGCTAGGTGAAGGACGGCTTTCACACACACTTATCTCTCAGAACTGAGCAAGTGGAGAGACGTTTGTTCATCTAGCACAATGGGAACGGGTTGCAGGAGACACTTTTCTCTGCTTTCTCAGTCTGTTTCCTAGTTCCGGTTTGAAATTCCTGCAGTTTTCACTGTAAAACTGAGTTGGAGCTAGTACCTACCCATATATATGTATGGAATGGAGTTTGCAACTGAAAAGAAACTTTGTGTTCCCAACAAGCTAGGTGAAGAGCGGCTTTCGCACACACATATCTCTCAGAACTGAGCAAGTGGAGAGACGTTCGCTCATCTAGCACCAAGGGAACGGGTTGCAGGAGACACTTTTTCTCTGCTCCCTCAGTCTGTTTCCTAGTGCCGGTTTGAAGTTCCTGCAGTTTTCACTCTAATACCGAGTTGGAGCTAGTACCTCCCCATATATATTTATGGAATGGAGGTTGTAACTGAAAAGAAACTTTGTGTTCCCAACAAGCTAGGTGAAGGGCGGCTTTCACACACACTTATCTCTCAGAACTGAGCAAGTGGAGAGACGTTCGTTCATCTAGCACCAAGGGAACGGGTTGCAGGAGACACTTTTTCTCTGCTTTCTCAGTCTGTTTCCTAGTGCCGGTTTGAAGTTCCTGCAGTTTTCACTGTAAAACGGAGTTGGAGCTAATACCTCCCCATATATATGTATGGAGTGGAGTTTGCAACTGAAAAGAAACTTTGTGTTCCCAACAAGCTAGGTGAAGGACGGCTTTCACACACACTTATCTCTCAGAACTGAGCAAGTGGAGAGACGTTCGTTCATCTAGCACCATGGGAACGGGTTGCAGGAGACACTTTTTCTCTGCTATCTCAGTCTTTTTCCTAGTGCCGATTTGAAGTTCCTGCAGTTTTCACTGTAAAACCTAGTTGGAGGTAGTACCTCCCCATATATATGTATGGAATGGAGTTTGCAACTGAAAAGAAACTTTGTGTTCCCAACAAGCTAGGTGAAGGACGGCTTTCACACACACTTATCTCTCAGAACTGAGCAAGTGGAGAGACGTTCGTTCATCTAGCACCAAGGGAACGGGTTGCAGGAGACACTTTTTCTCTGCTTTCTCAGTCTGTTTCCTAGTGCCGGTTTGAAGTTCCTGCAGTTTTCACTGTAAAACCGAGTTGGAGCTAGTACCTCTCCATATATATGTATGGAATGGAGTTTGCAACTGAAAAGAAACTTTGTGTTCCCAACAAGCTAGGTGAAGGACGGCTTTCACACACACTTATCTCTCAGAACTGAGCAAGTGGAGAGATGTTCGTTCATCTAGCACCATGGGAACGGGTTGCAGGAGACACTTTTTATGTGCTTTCTCAGTCTTTTTCCTAGTGCCGGTTGGAAGTTCCTGCAGTTTTCACTGTAAAACCGATTTGGAGGTAGTACCTCCCCATATATATGTATGCAATGGAGTTTGCAACTGAAAAGAAACTTTGTGTTCCCAACAAGTTAGTTTAAGGACGGCTTTCACACACACTTATCTCTCAGAACTGAGCATGTGGAGAGACTTTCGTTCATCTAGCACCAAGGGAACGGGTTTCAGGAGACACTTTTTCTCTGCTTTCTCAGTCTGTTTCCTAGTGCCGGTTTGAAGTTCCTGCAGTTTTCACTGTAAAACCGAGTTGGAGCTAGTACCTCCCCATATATATGTATGGAATGGAGTTTGCAACTGAAAAGAAACTTTGTGTTCCCAACAAGCTAGTTGAAGGACGGCTTTCACACACACTTATCTCTCAGAAGTGAGCAAGTGGAGAGACGTTCGTTCATCTAGCACCAAGGGAACGGGTTGCAGGGGACACTTTTTCTCTGCTTTCTCAGACTTTTTCCTAGTGTCGGTATGAAGTTCCTGCAGTTTTCACTGTAAAACCGATTTGGAGCTAATACCACCCCATATATATGTATGGAATGGAGTTTGCAACTGAAAAGAAACTTTGTGTTCCCAACAAGCTCGGTGAAGGACGGCTTTCACACACAATTATCTCTCAGAACTGAGCAAGTGGAGAGACGTTCGTTCATCTAGCACCAAGGAACGTGTGGCAGGAGACACATTTTCTCTGCTTTCTCAGTCTGTTTCCTAGTGCCGGTTTGAAGTTCCTGCAGTTTTCACTGTAAAACCGAGTTGGAGCTTGTACCACCCCATATATATGTATGGAATGGAGTTTGCAACTGAAAAGAATCTTTGTGTTCCCAACAAGCTAGGTGAAGGACGGCGTTCACACACACTTATCTCTCAGAACTTAGCAAGTGGAGAGACGTTCGTTCATCTAGCACCAAGGGAACGGGTTGCAGGAGACACTTTTTCTCTGCTTTCTCAGTCTTTTTCCTAGTGCCGGTTTGAAATTCCTGCAGTTTTCACTGTAAAACCGAGTTGGAGCTAGTACCTCCCCATATATATGTATGGAATGGAGTTTGCAACTGAAAAGAAACTTTGTGTTCCCAACAAGCTAGGTGAAGGACGGCTTTCACACACACTTATCTCTCAGAACTGAGCAAGTGGAGAGACGTTCGTTCATCTAGCACCAAGGGAACGGGTTGCAGGAGAAACTTTTTCTCTGCTTTCTCATTCTGTTTCCTGGTGCCGGTTTGAAGTTCCTGCAGTTTTCACTGTCAAACCGAGTTGGAGCTAGTACCTCCCCAAATATATGTATGGAATGGAGTTTGCCACTGAAAATAAACTTTGTGTTCCCAACAAGCTAGGTGAAGGACGGCTTTCACACACACTTATCTCTCAGAACTGAGCAAGTGGAGAGACGTTCGTTCATCTAGCACCAAGGGAACGGGTTGCAGGAGACACTTTTTCTCTGATTTCTCAGTATTTTTCCTAGTGTCGGTTTGAAGTTCCTGCAGTTTTCACTGTAAAACCGAGTTGGAGGTAGTACCTCCCCATATATATGTATGGAATGGAGTTTGCAACTGAAAAGAAACTTTGTGTTCCCAACAAGCTAGGTGAAGGACGGCTTTCACACACACTTATCTCTCAGAACTGAGCAAGTGGAGAGACGTTCGTTCATCTAGCACCATGGGAACGGGTTGCAGGAGACACTTTTTCTCTGCTTTCTCAGTCTGTTTCCTAGTGCCGGTTTGAAGTTCCTGCAGTTTTCACTGTAAAACCGAGTTGGAGCTTGTACCTCCCCATATCTATGTATGGAATGGAGTTTGCAACTGAAAAGAAACTTTGTGTTCCCAACAAGCTAGGTTAAGGACGGCTTTCACACACACTTATCTCTCAGAACTGAGCAAGTGGAGAGACGTTCGTTCATCTAGCACCAAGGGAACGGGTTGCAGGAGACACTTTTTCTCTGCTTTCTCAGTCTTTTTCCTAGTGCCGGTTTAAGTTCCTGCAGTTTTCACTGTAAAACCGATTTGGAGCTAGTACCTCCCCATATATATGTATGGAATGGAGTTTGCAACTGAAAAGAAACTTTGTGTTCCCAACAAGCTAGGTGAAAGACGGCTTTCACACACACTTATCTCTCAGAACTGAGCAAGTGGAGAGACGTTCGTTCATCTAGCACCAGGGGAACGGGATGCAGGAGAAACTTTTTCTCTGCTTTCTCAGTGTGTTTCCTAGTGCCGGTTTGAAGTTCCTGCAGTTTTCACTGTAATACCGAGTTGGAGCTAGTACCTCCCCATATATATGTATGGAATGGAGTTTGCAACTGAAAAGAAACTTTGTGTTCCCAACAAGCTAGGTGAAGGACGGCTTTCACACACACTTATCTCTCAGAACTGAGCAAGTGGAGAGACGTTTGTTCATCTAGCACAATGGGAACGGGTTGCAGGAGACACTTTTCTCTGCTTTCTCAGTCTGTTTCCTAGTTCCGGTTTGAAATTCCTGCAGTTTTCACTGTAAAACTGAGTTGGAGCTAGTACCTACCCAAATATATGTATGGAATGGAGTTTGCAACTGAAAAGAAACTTTGTGTTCCCAACAAGCTAGGTGAAGAGCGGCTTTCGCACACACATATCTCTCAGAACTGAGCAAGTGGAGAGACGTTCGCTCATCTAGCACCAAGGGAACGGGTTGCAGGAGACACTTTTTCTCTGCTCCCTCAGTCTGTTTCCTAGTGCCGGTTTGAAGTTCCTGCAGTTTTCACTCTAATACCGAGTTGGAGCTAGTACCTCCCCATATATATTTATGGAATGGAGGTTGTAACTGAAAAGAAACTTTGTGTTCCCAACAAGCTAGGTGAAGGGCGGCTTTCACACACACTTATCTCTCAGAACTGAGCAAGTGGAGAGACGTTCGTTCATCTAGCACCAAGGGAACGGGTTGCAGGAGACACTTTTTCTCTGCTTTCTCAGAATTTTTCCTAGTGCCGGTTTGAAGTTCCTGCAGTTTTCACTGTAAAACCTAGTTGGAGGTAGTACCTCCCCATATATATGTATGGAATGGAGTTTGCCACTGAAAAGAAACTTTGTGTTCCCAACAAGCTAGGTGAAGGACGGCTTTCACACACACTTATCTCTCAGAACTGAGCAAGTGGAGAGACGTTCGTTCATCTAGCACCAAGGGAACGGGTTGCAGGAGACACTTTTTCTCTGCTTTCTCAGTCTGTTTCCCAGTGCCGGTTTGAAGTTCCTGCATTTTTCACTGTAAAACCGAGTTGGAGGTAGTACCTCCCCATATATATGTATGGAATGGAGTTTGCAACTGAAAAGAAACTTTGTGTTCCCAACAAGCTAGGTGAAAGACGGCTTTCACACACACTTATCTCTCAGAACTGAGCAAGTGGAGAGACGTTCGTTCATCTAGCACCAGGGGAACGGGATGCAGGAGAAACTTTTTCTCTGCTTTCACAGTGTGTTTCCTAGTGCCGGTTTGAAGTTCCTGCATTTTCCACTGTAATACCGAGTTGGAGCTAGTACCTCCCCATATATATGTATGGAATAGAGTTTGCAACTGAAAAGAAACTTTGTGTTCCCAACAAGCTAGGTGAAGGACGGCTTTCACACACACTTATCTCTGAGAACTGAGCAAGTGCAGAGACGTTCGTTCATCTAGCACCAATGGAACGGATTGCAGGAGACACATTTTCTTTTCTTTCTCAATCTGTTTCCTAGTGCCGGTTTGAAGTTCCTGCAATTTTCACTGTAAAACCGTGTTGGAGCTTGTACCTCCCCATATATATGTATGGAATGGAGTTTGCAACTGAAAAGAAACTTTGTGTTCCCAACAAGCTAGGTGAAGGACGGCTTTCACACACAATTATCTCTCAGAACTGAGCAAGTGGAGAGACGTTCGTTCATCTAGCACCAAGGGAACGGGTTGCAGGAGACACTTTTTCTCTGCTTTCTCAGACTGTTTCCTATGCCGGTTTGAAGTTCCTGCAGTTTTCACTGTAAAACCGAGTTGGAGCTAGTACCTCCCCATATATATGTATGGAATGGAGTTTGCAACTGAAAAGAACTTTGTGTTCCCAACAAGCTAGGTGAAGGACGGCTTTCACACACACATATCTCTCAGAACTGAGCAAGTGGAGAGACGTTCGTTCATCTAGCAGCAAGGGAACGGGTTGCAGGAGACACTTTTTCTCTGCTTTCTCAGTCTGTTTCCTAGTGCCGGTATGAAGTTCCTGCAGTTTTCACTGTAAAACCGAGTTGGAGCTAGTACCTCCCCATATATATGTATGGAATGGAGTTTGCAACTGAAAAGAAACTTTGTGTTCCCAACAAGCTAGGTGAAGGACGGCTTTCACACACAATTATCTCTCAGAACTGAGCAAGTGGAGAGACGTTCGTTCATCTAGCACCAAGGGAACGGGTTGCAGGAGAAACTTTTTCTCTGCTTTCTCAGTCTGTTTCCTAGTGCCGGTTTGAAGTTCCTGCAGTTTTCACTGTCAAACCGAGTTGGAGTTAGTACCTCCCCAAATATATGTATGGAATGGAGTTTGCCACTGAAAAGAAACTTTGTGTTCCCAACAAGCTAGGTGAAGTACGGCTTTCACACACACTTATCTCTCAGAACTGAGCAAGTGGAGAGACGTTCGTTCATCTAGCACCAAGGGAACGGTTTGCAGGAGACACTTTTTCTCTGCTTTCTCAGTCTTTTTCCTAGTGACGGTTTGAAGTTCCTGCAGTTTTCACTGTAAAACCGAGTTGGAGGTAGTACCTCCCCATATATATATATGGATTGGAGTTTGCAACTGAAAAAAACCTTTTTGTTCCCAATAAGCTAGGTGAAGGACGGCTTTCACACACACTTATCTCTCAGAACTGAGCAAGTGGAGAGACGTTCGTTCATCTAGCACCAAGGGAACGGGTTGCAGGAGACACTTTTTCTCTGCTTTCTCAGTCTGTTTCCTAGTGCCGGTTTGAAGTTCCTGCAGTTTTCACTGTCAAACCGAGTTGGAGCTAGTACCTCCCCAAATATATGTATGGAATGGAGTTTGCCACTGAAAATAAACTTTGTGTTCCCAACAAGCTAGGTGAAGGACGGCTTTCACACACACTTATCTCTCAGAACTGAGCAAGTGGAGAGACGTTCGTTCATCTAGCACCATGGGAACGGGTTGCATGAGACACTTTTTCTCTGCTTTCTCAGTCTGTTTCCTAGTGCCGGTTTGAAGTTCCTGCAGTTTTCACTGTAAAACCGAGTTGGAGCTTGTACCACCCCATATATATGTATGGAATGGAGATTGCAACTGAAAAGAAACTTTGTGTTCCCAACAAGCTAAGTGAAGGACGGCGTTCACACACACTTATCTCTCAGAACTGAGCAAGTGGAGAGACGTTCGTTCATCTAGCACCAAGGGAACGGGTTGCAGGAGACACTTTTTCTCTGCTTTCTCAGTCTTTTTCCTAGTGCCGGTTTGAAGTTCCTGCAGTTTTCACTGTAAAACCTAGTTGGAGTTAGTACCTCCCCATATATATGTATGGAATGGAGTTTGCAACTGAAAAGAAACTTTGTGTTCCCAACAAGCTAGGTGAAGGACGGCTTTCACACACACTTATCTCTCAGAACTGAGCAAGTGGAGAGACGTTCGTTCATCTAGCACCAAGGGAACGTTTTGCAGGAGACACTTTTTCTCTGCTTTCTCAGTCTGTTTCCTAGTGCCGGTTTGAAGTTCCTGCAGTTTTCACTGTAAAACCGAGTTGGAGGTAGTACCTCCCCATATATATGTATGGAATGGAGTTTGCAACTGAAAAGAAACTTTGTGTTCCCAACAAGCTAGGTGAAAGACGGCTTTCACACACACTTATCTCTCAGAACTGAGCAAGTGGAGAGACGTTCGTTCATCTAGCACCAGGGGAACGGGATGCAGGAGAAACTTTTTCTCTGCTTTCTCAGTGTGTTTCCTAGTGCCGGTTTGAAGATCCTTCAGTTTTCACTGTAATACCGAGTTGGAGCTAGTACCTCCCCATATATATGTATGGAATAGAGGTTGCAAATGAAAAGAAACTTTGTGTTCCCAACAAGCTAGGTGAAGGACGGCTTTCACACACACTAATCTCTGAGAACTGAGCAAGTGCAGAGACGTTCGTTCATCTAGCACCAATGGAACTGATTGCAGGAGACACATTTTCTCTGCTTTCTCAATCTGTTTCCTAGTGAAGGTTTGAAGTTCCTGCAGTTTTCACTGTAAAACCGAGTTGGAGCTTGTACCTCCCAATATATATGTATGGAATGGAGTTTGCAACTGAAAATAAACTTTGTGTTCCCAACAAGCTAGGTTAAGGACGGCTTTCACACACAATTATCTCTCAGAACTGAGCAAGTGGAGAGACGTTCGTTCATCTAGCACCAAGGGAACGGGTTGCAGGAGACACTTTTTCTCTGCTCTCTCAGTCTGTTTCCTAGTGCCGGTTTGAAGTTCCTGCAGTTTTCACTGTAAAACGGAGTTGGAGCTAGTACCTCCCCATATATATGTATGGAATGGAGTTTGCAAGTGAAAAGAAACTTTGTGTTCCCAACAAGCTAGGTGAAGGACGGCTTTCACACACACTTATCCCTCAGAACTGAGCAAGTTGAGAGACGTTCGTTCATCTAGCACCATGGGAACGGGTTGCAGGAGACACTTTTTCTCTGCTTTCTCAGTCTTTTTCCTAGTGCCGGTTTGAAGTTCCTGCAGTTTTCACTGTCAAACCGAGTTGGAGGTAGTACCTCCCCATATATATGTATGGAATGGAGTTTGCAACTGAAAAGAAACTTTGTGTTCCCAACAAGCTAGGTGAAGAACGGCTTTCACACACACTTATCTCTCAGAACTGAGCAAGTGGAGAGACGTTCGTTCATCTAGCACCAAGGGAACGGGTTGCAGGAGACACTATTTCTCTGCTTTCTCAGTCTTTTACCTAGTGCCGGTTTGATGTTCCTGCAGTTTTCACTGTAAAACCGAGTTGGAGCTAGTACCTCCCCATATATATGTATGGAATGGAGTTTGCAACTGAAAAGAAACTTTGTGTTCCCAACAAGCTAGGTGAAGGACGGCTTTCACACACACTTATCTCTGAGAACTGAGCAAGTGCAGAGACGTTCGTTCATCTAGCACCAATGGAACGGATTGCAGGAGACACATATTCTCTGCTTTCTCAATCTTTTTCCTAGTGCCGGTTTGAAGTTCCTGCAATTTTAACTGTAAAACCGAGTTGGAGCTTGTACCTCCCCATATATATGTATGGAATGGAGTTTGCAACTGAAAAGAAACATTTTGTTCCCAACAAGATAGTTGAAGTACGGCTTTCACACACACTTATCTCTCAGAACTGAGCAAGTGGAGAGACATTCGTTCATCTAGCACCATGGGAACGGGTTTCAGGAAAAACTTTTTCTCTGCTTTCTCAGTCTGTTTCTTAGTGCCGGTTTGAAGTTCCTGCAGTTTTCACTGTCAAACCGAGTTGGAGCTAGTACCACCCCATATATATGTATGGAATGGAGTTTGCAACTGAAAAGAAACTTTGTGTTCCCAACAAGATAGGTGAAGGACGGCTTTCACACACACTTATCTCTGAGAACTGAGCAAGTGCAGAGACGTTCGTTCATCTAGCACCAATGGAACGGATTGCAGGAGACACATTTTCTCTGCTTTCTCAATCTGTTTCCTAGTGCCGGTTTGAAGTTCCTGCAATTTTCACTGTAAAACCGAGTTGGAGCTTGTACCTCCCCATATATATGTATGGAATGGAGTTTGCAACTGAAAAGAAACTTTTTGTTCCCAACAAGCTAGGTGAAGGACGGCTTTCACACACAATTATCTCTCAGAACTGAGCAAGTGGAGAGACGTTCGTTCATCTAGCACCAAGGGAACGGGTTGCAGGAGACACTTTTTCTCTGCTCTCTCAGTCTGTTTCCTAGTGCCGGTTTGAAGTTCCTGCAGTTTTCACTGTAAAACCGAGTTGGAGCTAGTACCTCCCCATATATATGTATGGAATGGAGTTTGCAACTGAAAAGAAACTTTGTGTTCCCAACAAGCTAGGTGAAGGACGGCTTTCACACACACTTATCTCTGAGAACTGAGCAAGTGCAGAGACGTTCGTTCATCTAGCACCAATGGAACGGATTGCAGGAGACACATATTCTCTGCTTTCTCAATCTGTTTCCTAGTGCCGGTTTGAAGTTCCTGCAATTTTCACTGTAAAACCGAGTTGGAGCTTGTACCTACCCATATATATGTATGGAATGGAGTTTGCAACTGAAAAGAAACATTCTGTTCCCAACAAGATAGTTGAAGTACGGCTTTCACACACACTTATCTCTCAGAACTGAGCAAGTGGAGAGACATTCGTTCATCTAGCACCATGGGAACGGGTTTCAGGAAAAACTTTTTCTCTGCTTTCTCAGTCTGTTTCTTAGTGCCGGTTTGAAGTTCCTGCAGTTTTCACTGTCAAACCGAGTTGGAGCTAGTACCACCCCATATATATGTATGGAATGGAGTTTGCAACTGAAAAGAAACTTTGTGTTCCCAACAAGCTAGGTGAAGGACGGCTTTCACACACACTTATCTCTGAGAACTGAGCAAGTGCAGAGACGTTCGTTCATCTAGCACCAATGGAACGGATTGCAGGAGACACATTTTCTCTGCTTTCTCAATCTGTTTCCTAGTGCCGGTTTGAAGTTCCTGCAATTTTCACTGTAAAACCGAGTTGGAGCTTGTACATCCCCATATATATGTATGGAATGGAGTTTGCAACTGAAAAGAAACTTTTTGTTCCCAACAAGCTAGGTGAAGGACGGCTTTCACACACAATTATCTCTCAGAACTGAGCAAGTGGAGAGACGTTCGTTCATCTAGCACCAAGGGAACGGGTTGCAGGAGACACTTTTTCTCTGCTTTCTCAGTCTGTTTCCTAGTGCCGGTTTGAAGTTCCTGCAGTTTTCACTGTAAAACCGAGTTGGAGCTAGTACCTCCCCATATATAAGTATGGAATGGAGTTTGCAACTGAAAAGAAACTTTGTGTTCCCAACAAGCTAGGTGAAGGACGGCTTTCACACACACTTATCTCTCAGAACTGAGCAAGTGGAGAGACGTTCGTTCATCTAGCACCAATGGAACGGATTGCAGGAGACACTTTTTCTCTGCTTTCTCAGTCTGTTTCCTAGTGCCGGTATCAAGTTCCTGCAGTTTTCACTGTAAAACCGAGTTGGAGCTAGTACCTCCCCATATATATGTATGGAATGGAGTTTGCAACTGAAAAGAAACTTTGTGTTCCCAACAAGCTAGTTGAAGGACGGCTTTCACACACACTTATCTCTCAGAACTGAGCAAGTGGAGAGACGTTCGTTCATCTAGAACCAAGGGAACGGGTTGCAGGAGACACTTTTTCTCTGCTTTCTCAGTCTTTTTCCTAGTGTCGGTTTGAAGTTCTTGCAGTTTTCACTGTAAAACCGATTTGGAGCTAGTACCTCCCCATATATATGTATGGAATGGAGTTTGCAACTGAAAAGAAACTTTGTGTTCCCAACAAGCTAGGTGAAGGACGGCTTTCACACACAATTATCTCTCAGAACTGAGCAAGTGGAGAGACGTTCGTTCATCTAGCACCAAGGGAACGGGTTGCAGGAGAAACTTTTTCTCTGCTTTCTCAGTCTGTTTCCTAGTGCCGGTTTGAAGTTCCTGCAGTTTTCACTGTCAAACCGAGTTGGAGCTAGTACCTCCCCAAATATATGTATTGAATGGAGTTTGCCACTGAAAAGAAACTTTGTGTTCCCAACAAGCTAGGTGAAGGACGGCTTTCACACACACTTATCTCTCAGAACTGAGCAAGTGGAGAGACGTTCGTTCATCTAGCACCAAGGGAACGGTTTGCAGGAGACACTTTTTCTCTGCTTTCTCAGTCTTTTTCCTAGTGACGGTTTGAAGTACCTGCAGTTTTCACTGTAAAACCGAGTTGGAGGTAGTACCTCCCCATATATATGTATGGAATGGAGTTTGCAACTGAAAAGAAACTTTGTGTTCCCAACAAGCTAGGTGAAGGACGGCTTTCACACACACTTATCTCTCAGAACTGAGCAAGTGGAGAGACGTTCGTTCATCTAGCACCAAGGGAACGGGTTGCAGGAGACACTTTTTCTCTGCTTTCTCAGTCTGTTTCCTAGTGCCGGTTTGAAGTTCCTGCAGTTTTCACTGTCAAACCGAGTTGGAGCTAGTACCTCCCCAAATATATGTATGGAATGGAGTTTGCCACTGAAAATAAACTTTGTGTTCCCAACAAGCTAGGTGAAGGACGGCTTTCACACACACTTATCTCTCAGAACTGAGCAAGTGGAGAGACGTTCGTTCATCTAGCACCAATGGAACGGATTGCAGGAGACACTTTTTCTCTGCTTTCTCAGTCTGTTTCCTAGTGCCGGTATCAAGTTCCTGCAGTTTTCACTGTAAAACCGAGTTGGAGCTAGTACCTCCCCATATATATGTATGGAATGGAGTTTGCAACTGAAAAGAAACTTTGTGTTCCCAACAAGCTAGTTGAAGGACGGCTTTCACACACACTTATCTCTCAGAACTGAGCAAGTGGAGAGACGTTCGTTCATCTAGAACCAAGGGAACGGGTTGCAGGAGACACTTTTTCTCTGCTTTCTCAGTCTTTTTCCTAGTGTCGGTTTGAAGTTCTTGCAGTTTTCACTGTAAAACCGATTTGGAGCTAGTACCTCCCCATATATATGTATGGAAGGGAGTTTGCAACTGAAAAGAAACTTTGTGTTCCCAACAAGCTAGGTGAAGGACGGCTTTCACACACAATTATCTCTCAGAACTGAGCAAGTGGAGAGACGTTCGTTCATCTAGCACCAAGGGAACGGGTTGCAGGAGAAACTTTTTCTCTGCTTTCTCAGTCTGTTTCCTAGTGCCGGTTTGAAGTTCCTGCAGTTTTCACTGTCAAACCGAGTTGGAGCTAGTACCTCCCCAAATATATGTATTGAATGGAGTTTGCCACTGAAAAGAAACTTTGTGTTCCCAACAAGCTAGGTGAAGGACGGCTTTCACACACACTTATCTCTCAGAACTGAGCAAGTGGAGAGACGTTCGTTCATCTAGCACCAAGGGAACGGTTTGCAGGAGACACTTTTTCTCTGCTTTCTCAGTCTTTTTCCTAGTGACGGTTTGAAGTACCTGCAGTTTTCACTGTAAAACCGAGTTGGAGGTAGTACCTCCCCATATATATGTATGGAATGGAGTTTGCAACTGAAAAGAAACTTTGTGTTCCCAACAAGCTAGGTGAAGGACGGCTTTCACACACACTTATCTCTCAGAACTGAGCAAGTGGAGAGACGTTCGTTCATCTAGCACCAAGGGAACGGGTTGCAGGAGACACTTTTTCTCTGCTTTCTCAGTCTGTTTCCTAGTGCCGGTTTGAAGTTCCTGCAGTTTTCACTGTCAAACCGAGTTGGAGCTAGTACCTCCCCAAATATATGTATGGAATGGAGTTTGCCACTGAAAATAAACTTTGTGTTCCCAACAAGCTAGGTGAAGGACGGCTTTCACACACACTTATCTCTCAGAACTGAGCAAGTGGAGAGACGTTCGTTCATCTAGCACCATGGGAACGGGTTGCAGGAGACACTTTTTCTCTGCTTTCTCAGTCTGTTTCCTAGTGTCGGTTTGAAGTTCCTGCAGTTTTCACTGTAAAATCGAGTTGGAGCTTCTACCACCCCATATATATGTATGGAATGGAGTTTGCAACTGAAAAGAAACTTTGTGTTCCCAACAAGCTAAGTGAAGGACGGCGTTCACACACACATATCTCTCAGAACTGAGCAAGGGGAGAGACGTTCGTTCATCTAGCACCAAGGGAACGGGTTGCAGGAGACACTTTTTCTCTGCTTTCTCAGTCTTTTTCCTAGTGCCGGTTTGAAGTTCCTGCAGTTTTCACTGTAAAACCTAGTTGGAGGTAGTACCTCCCCATATATATGTATGGAATGGAGTTTGCAACTGAAAAGAAACTTTGTGTTCCCAACAAGCTAGGTGAAGAACGGCTTTCACACACACTTATCTCTCAGAACTGAGCAAGTGGAGAGACGTTCGTTCATCTAGCACCAAGGGAACGGGTTGCAGGAGTCACTTTTTCTCTGCTTTCTCAGTCTGTTTCCTAGTGCCGGTTTGAAGTTCCTGCAGTTTTCACTGTCAAACCGAGTTGGAGTTAGTACCTCCCCAAATATATGTATGGAATGGAGTTTGCCACTGAAAAGAAACTTTGTGTTCCCAACAAGCTAGGTGAAGTACGGCTTTCACACACACTTATCTCTCAGAACTGAGCAAGTGGAGAGACGTTCGTTCATCTAGCACCAAGGGAACGGTTTGCAGGAGACACTTTTTCTCTGCTTTCTCAGTCTTTTTCCTAGTGACGGTTTGAAGTTCCTGCAGTTTTCACTGTAAAACCGAGTTGGAGGTAGTACCTCCCCATATATATATATGGATTGGAGTTTGCAACTGAAAAAAACCTTTTTGTTCCCAATAAGCTAGGTGAAGGACGGCTTTCACACACACTTATCTCTCAGAACTGAGCAAGTGGAGAGACGTTCGTTCATCTAGCACCAAGGGAACGGGTTGCAGGAGACACTTTTTCTCTGCTTTCTCAGTCTGTTTCCTAGTGCCGGTTTGAAGTTCCTGCAGTTTTCACTGTCAAACCGAGTTGGAGCTAGTACCTCCCCAAATATATGTATGGAATGGAGTTTGCCACTGAAAATAAACTTTGTGTTCCCAACAAGCTAGGTGAAGGACGGCTTTCACACACACTTATCTCTCAGAACTGAGCAAGTGGAGAGACGTTCGTTCATCTAGCACCATGGGAACGGGTTGCATGAGACACTTTTTCTCTGCTTTCTCAGTCTGTTTCCTAGTGCCGGTTTGAAGTTCCTGCAGTTTTCACTGTAAAACCGAGTTGGAGCTTGTACCACCCCATATATATGTATGGAATGGAGATTGCAACTGAAAAGAAACTTTGTGTTCCCAACAAGCTAAGTGAAGGACGGCGTTCACACACACTTATCTCTCAGAACTGAGCAAGTGGAGAGACGTTCGTTCATCTAGCACCAAGGGAACGGGTTGCAGGAGACACTTTTTCTCTGCTTTCTCAGTCTTTTTCCTAGTGCCGGTTTGAAGTTCCTGCAGTTTTCACTGTAAAACCTAGTTGGAGTTAGTACCTCCCCATATATATGTATGGAATGGAGTTTGCAACTGAAAAGAAACTTTGTGTTCCCAACAAGCTAGGTGAAGGACGGCTTTCACACACACTTATCTCTCAGAACTGAGCAAGTGGAGAGACGTTCGTTCATCTAGCACCAAGGGAACGTTTTGCAGGAGACACTTTTTCTCTGCTTTCTCAGTCTGTTTCCTAGTGCCGGTTTGAAGTTCCTGCAGTTTTCACTGTAAAACCGAGTTGGAGGTAGTACCTCCCCATATATATGTATGGAATGGAGTTTGCAACTGAAAAGAAACTTTGTGTTCCCAACAAGCTAGGTGAAAGACGGCTTTCACACACACTTATCTCTCAGAACTGAGCAAGTGGAGAGACGTTCGTTCATCTAGCACCAGGGGAACGGGATGCAGGAGAAACTTTTTCTCTGCTTTCTCAGTGTGTTTCCTAGTGCCGGTTTGAAGATCCTTCAGTTTTCACTGTAATACCGAGTTGGAGCTAGTACCTCCCCATATATATGTATGGAATAGAGGTTGCAAATGAAAAGAAACTTTGTGTTCCCAACAAGCTAGGTGAAGGACGGCTTTCACACACACTAATCTCTGAGAACTGAGCAAGTGCAGAGACGTTCGTTCATCTAGCACCAATGGAACTGATTGCAGGAGACACATTTTCTCTGCTTTCTCAATCTGTTTCCTAGTGAAGGTTTGAAGTTCCTGCAGTTTTCACTGTAAAACCGAGTTGGAGCTTGTACCTCCCAATATATATGTATGGAATGGAGTTTGCAACTGAAAATAAACTTTGTGTTCCCAACAAGCTAGGTTAAGGACGGCTTTCACACACAATTATCTCTCAGAACTGAGCAAGTGGAGAGACGTTCGTTCATCTAGCACCAAGGGAACGGGTTGCAGGAGACACTTTTTCTCTGCTCTCTCAGTCTGTTTCCTAGTGCCGGTTTGAAGTTCCTGCAGTTTTCACTGTAAAACGGAGTTGGAGCTAGTACCTCCCCATATATATGTATGGAATGGAGTTTGCAAGTGAAAAGAAACTTTGTGTTCCCAACAAGCTAGGTGAAGGACGGCTTTCACACACACTTATCCCTCAGAACTGAGCAAGTTGAGAGACGTTCGTTCATCTAGCACCATGGGAACGGGTTGCAGGAGACACTTTTTCTCTGCTTTCTCAGTCTTTTTCCTAGTGCCGGTTTGAAGTTCCTGCAGTTTTCACTGTCAAACCGAGTTGGAGGTAGTACCTCCCCATATATATGTATGGAATGGAGTTTGCAACTGAAAAGAAACTTTGTGTTCCCAACAAGCTAGGTGAAGAACGGCTTTCACACACACTTATCTCTCAGAACTGAGCAAGTGGAGAGACGTTCGTTCATCTAGCACCAAGGGAACGGGTTGCAGGAGACACTATTTCTCTGCTTTCTCAGTCTTTTACCTAGTGCCGGTTTGATGTTCCTGCAGTTTTCACTGTAAAACCGAGTTGGAGCTAGTACCTCCCCATATATATGTATGGAATGGAGTTTGCAACTGAAAAGAAACTTTGTGTTCCCAACAAGCTAGGTGAAGGACGGCTTTCACACACACTTATCTCTGAGAACTGAGCAAGTGCAGAGACGTTCGTTCATCTAGCACCAATGGAACGGATTGCAGGAGACACATATTCTCTGCTTTCTCAATCTTTTTCCTAGTGCCGGTTTGAAGTTCCTGCAATTTTAACTGTAAAACCGAGTTGGAGCTTGTACCTCCCCATATATATGTATGGAATGGAGTTTGCAACTGAAAAGAAACATTTTGTTCCCAACAAGATAGTTGAAGTACGGCTTTCACACACACTTATCTCTCAGAACTGAGCAAGTGGAGAGACATTCGTTCATCTAGCACCATGGGAACGGGTTTCAGGAAAAACTTTTTCTCTGCTTTCTCAGTCTGTTTCTTAGTGCCGGTTTGAAGTTCCTGCAGTTTTCACTGTCAAACCGAGTTGGAGCTAGTACCACCCCATATATATGTATGGAATGGAGTTTGCAACTGAAAAGAAACTTTGTGTTCCCAACAAGATAGGTGAAGGACGGCTTTCACACACACTTATCTCTGAGAACTGAGCAAGTGCAGAGACGTTCGTTCATCTAGCACCAATGGAACGGATTGCAGGAGACACATTTTCTCTGCTTTCTCAATCTGTTTCCTAGTGCCGGTTTGAAGTTCCTGCAATTTTCACTGTAAAACCGAGTTGGAGCTTGTACCTCCCCATATATATGTATGGAATGGAGTTTGCAACTGAAAAGAAACTTTTTGTTCCCAACAAGCTAGGTGAAGGACGGCTTTCACACACAATTATCTCTCAGAACTGAGCAAGTGGAGAGACGTTCGTTCATCTAGCACCAAGGGAACGGGTTGCAGGAGACACTTTTTCTCTGCTCTCTCAGTCTGTTTCCTAGTGCCGGTTTGAAGTTCCTGCAGTTTTCACTGTAAAACCGAGTTGGAGCTAGTACCTCCCCATATATATGTATGGAATGGAGTTTGCAACTGAAAAGAAACTTTGTGTTCCCAACAAGCTAGGTGAAGGACGGCTTTCACACACACTTATCTCTGAGAACTGAGCAAGTGCAGAGACGTTCGTTCATCTAGCACCAATGGAACGGATTGCAGGAGACACATATTCTCTGCTTTCTCAATCTGTTTCCTAGTGCCGGTTTGAAGTTCCTGCAATTTTCACTGTAAAACCGAGTTGGAGCTTGTACCTACCCATATATATGTATGGAATGGAGTTTGCAACTGAAAAGAAACATTCTGTTCCCAACAAGATAGTTGAAGTACGGCTTTCACACACACTTATCTCTCAGAACTGAGCAAGTGGAGAGACATTCGTTCATCTAGCACCATGGGAACGGGTTTCAGGAAAAACTTTTTCTCTGCTTTCTCAGTCTGTTTCTTAGTGCCGGTTTGAAGTTCCTGCAGTTTTCACTGTCAAACCGAGTTGGAGCTAGTACCACCCCATATATATGTATGGAATGGAGTTTGCAACTGAAAAGAAACTTTGTGTTCCCAACAAGCTAGGTGAAGGACGGCTTTCACACACACTTATCTCTGAGAACTGAGCAAGTGCAGAGACGTTCGTTCATCTAGCACCAATGGAACGGATTGCAGGAGACACATTTTCTCTGCTTTCTCAATCTGTTTCCTAGTGCCGGTTTGAAGTTCCTGCAATTTTCACTGTAAAACCGAGTTGGAGCTTGTACATCCCCATATATATGTATGGAATGGAGTTTGCAACTGAAAAGAAACTTTTTGTTCCCAACAAGCTAGGTGAAGGACGGCTTTCACACACAATTATCTCTCAGAACTGAGCAAGTGGAGAGACGTTCGTTCATCTAGCACCAAGGGAACGGGTTGCAGGAGACACTTTTTCTCTGCTTTCTCAGTCTGTTTCCTAGTGCCGGTTTGAAGTTCCTGCAGTTTTCACTGTAAAACCGAGTTGGAGCTAGTACCTCCCCATATATAAGTATGGAATGGAGTTTGCAACTGAAAAGAAACTTTGTGTTCCCAACAAGCTAGGTGAAGGACGGCTTTCACACACACTTATCTCTCAGAACTGAGCAAGTGGAGAGACGTTCGTTCATCTAGCACCAATGGAACGGATTGCAGGAGACACTTTTTCTCTGCTTTCTCAGTCTGTTTCCTAGTGCCGGTATCAAGTTCCTGCAGTTTTCACTGTAAAACCGAGTTGGAGCTAGTACCTCCCCATATATATGTATGGAATGGAGTTTGCAACTGAAAAGAAACTTTGTGTTCCCAACAAGCTAGTTGAAGGACGGCTTTCACACACACTTATCTCTCAGAACTGAGCAAGTGGAGAGACGTTCGTTCATCTAGAACCAAGGGAACGGGTTGCAGGAGACACTTTTTCTCTGCTTTCTCAGTCTTTTTCCTAGTGTCGGTTTGAAGTTCTTGCAGTTTTCACTGTAAAACCGATTTGGAGCTAGTACCTCCCCATATATATGTATGGAATGGAGTTTGCAACTGAAAAGAAACTTTGTGTTCCCAACAAGCTAGGTGAAGGACGGCTTTCACACACAATTATCTCTCAGAACTGAGCAAGTGGAGAGACGTTCGTTCATCTAGCACCAAGGGAACGGGTTGCAGGAGAAACTTTTTCTCTGCTTTCTCAGTCTGTTTCCTAGTGCCGGTTTGAAGTTCCTGCAGTTTTCACTGTCAAACCGAGTTGGAGCTAGTACCTCCCCAAATATATGTATTGAATGGAGTTTGCCACTGAAAAGAAACTTTGTGTTCCCAACAAGCTAGGTGAAGGACGGCTTTCACACACACTTATCTCTCAGAACTGAGCAAGTGGAGAGACGTTCGTTCATCTAGCACCAAGGGAACGGTTTGCAGGAGACACTTTTTCTCTGCTTTCTCAGTCTTTTTCCTAGTGACGGTTTGAAGTACCTGCAGTTTTCACTGTAAAACCGAGTTGGAGGTAGTACCTCCCCATATATATGTATGGAATGGAGTTTGCAACTGAAAAGAAACTTTGTGTTCCCAACAAGCTAGGTGAAGGACGGCTTTCACACACACTTATCTCTCAGAACTGAGCAAGTGGAGAGACGTTCGTTCATCTAGCACCAAGGGAACGGGTTGCAGGAGACACTTTTTCTCTGCTTTCTCAGTCTGTTTCCTAGTGCCGGTTTGAAGTTCCTGCAGTTTTCACTGTCAAACCGAGTTGGAGCTAGTACCTCCCCAAATATATGTATGGAATGGAGTTTGCCACTGAAAATAAACTTTGTGTTCCCAACAAGCTAGGTGAAGGACGGCTTTCACACACACTTATCTCTCAGAACTGAGCAAGTGGAGAGACGTTCGTTCATCTAGCACCAATGGAACGGATTGCAGGAGACACTTTTTCTCTGCTTTCTCAGTCTGTTTCCTAGTGCCGGTATCAAGTTCCTGCAGTTTTCACTGTAAAACCGAGTTGGAGCTAGTACCTCCCCATATATATGTATGGAATGGAGTTTGCAACTGAAAAGAAACTTTGTGTTCCCAACAAGCTAGTTGAAGGACGGCTTTCACACACACTTATCTCTCAGAACTGAGCAAGTGGAGAGACGTTCGTTCATCTAGAACCAAGGGAACGGGTTGCAGGAGACACTTTTTCTCTGCTTTCTCAGTCTTTTTCCTAGTGTCGGTTTGAAGTTCTTGCAGTTTTCACTGTAAAACCGATTTGGAGCTAGTACCTCCCCATATATATGTATGGAAGGGAGTTTGCAACTGAAAAGAAACTTTGTGTTCCCAACAAGCTAGGTGAAGGACGGCTTTCACACACAATTATCTCTCAGAACTGAGCAAGTGGAGAGACGTTCGTTCATCTAGCACCAAGGGAACGGGTTGCAGGAGAAACTTTTTCTCTGCTTTCTCAGTCTGTTTCCTAGTGCCGGTTTGAAGTTCCTGCAGTTTTCACTGTCAAACCGAGTTGGAGCTAGTACCTCCCCAAATATATATATTGAATGGAGTTTGCCACTGAAAAGAAACTTTGTGTTCCCAACAAGCTAGGTGAAGGACGGCTTTCACACACACTTATCTCTCAGAACTGAGCAAGTGGAGAGACGTTCGTTCATCTAGCACCAAGGGAACGGTTTGCAGGAGACACTTTTTCTCTGCTTTCTCAGTCTTTTTCCTAGTGACGGTTTGAAGTACCTGCAGTTTTCACTGTAAAACCGAGTTGGAGGTAGTACCTCCCCATATATATGTATGGAATGGAGTTTGCAACTGAAAAGAAACTTTGTGTTCCCAACAAGCTAGGTGAAGGACGGCTTTCACACACACTTATCTCTCAGAACTGAGCAAGTGGAGAGACGTTCGTTCATCTAGCACCAAGGGAACGGGTTGCAGGAGACACTTTTTCTCTGCTTTCTCAGTCTGTTTCCTAGTGCCGGTTTGAAGTTCCTGCAGTTTTCACTGTCAAACCGAGTTGGAGCTAGTACCTCCCCAAATATATGTATGGAATGGAGTTTGCCACTGAAAATAAACTTTGTGTTCCCAACAAGCTAGGTGAAGGACGGCTTTCACACACACTTATCTCTCAGAACTGAGCAAGTGGAGAGACGTTCGTTCATCTAGCACCATGGGAACGGGTTGCAGGAGACACTTTTTCTCTGCTTTCTCAGTCTGTTTCCTAGTGTCGGTTTGAAGTTCCTGCAGTTTTCACTGTAAAATCGAGTTGGAGCTTCTACCACCCCATATATATGTATGGAATGGAGTTTGCAACTGAAAAGAAACTTTGTGTTCCCAACAAGCTAAGTGAAGGACGGCGTTCACACACACATATCTCTCAGAACTGAGCAAGGGGAGAGACGTTCGTTCATCTAGCACCAAGGGAACGGGTTGCAGGAGACACTTTTTCTCTGCTTTCTCAGTCTTTTTCCTAGTGCCGGTTTGAAGTTCCTGCAGTTTTCACTGTAAAACCTAGTTGGAGGTAGTACCTCCCCATATATATGTATGGAATGGAGTTTGCAACTGAAAAGAAACTTTGTGTTCCCAACAAGCTAGGTGAAGAACGGCTTTCACACACACTTATCTCTCAGAACTGAGCAAGTGGAGAGACGTTCGTTCATCTAGCACCAAGGGAACGGGTTGCAGGAGTCACTTTTTCTCTGCTTTCTCAGTCTGTTTCCTAGTGCCGGTTTGAAGTTCCTGCAGTTTTCACTGTAAAACCGAGTTGGAGGTAGTACCTCCCCATATATATGTATGGAATGGAGTTTGCAACTGAAAAGAAACTTTGTGTTCCCAACAAGCTAGGTGAAAGACGGCTTTCACACACACTTATCTCTCAGAACTGAGCAAGTGGAGAGACGTTCGTTCATCTAGCACCAGGGGAACGGGATGCAGGAGAAACTTTTTCTCTGCTTTCTCAGTGTGTTTCCTAGTGCCGGTTTGAAGTTCCTGCAGTTTTCACTGTAATACCGAGTTGGACCTAGTACCTCCCCATATATATGTATGGAATAGAGTTTGCAACTGAAAAGAAACTTTGTGTTCCCAACAAGCTAGGTGAAGGACGGCTTTCACACACACTTATCTCTGAGAACTGAGCAAGTGCAGAGACGTTCGTTCATCTAGCACCAATGGAACTGATTGCAGGAGACACATTTTCTCTGCTTTCTCAATCTGTTTCCTAGTGCTGGTTTGAAGTTCCTGCAATTTTCACTGTAAAACCGAGTTGGAGCTTGTACCTCCCCATATATATGTATGGAATGGAGTTTGCAACTGAAAATAAACTTTGTGTTCCCAACAAGCTAGGTTAAGGACGGCTTTCACACACAATTATCTCTCAGAACTGAGCAAGTGGAGAGACGTTCGTTCATCTAGCACCAAGGGAACGGGTTGCAGGAGACACTTTTTCTCTGCTCTCTCAGTCTGTTTCCTAGTGCCGGTTTGAAGTTCCTGCAGTTTTCACTGTAAAACGGGGTTGGAGCTAGTACCTCCCCATATATATGTATGGAATGTAGTTTGCAACTGAAAAGAAACTTTGTGTTCCCAACAAGCTAGGTGAAGGACGGCTTTCACACACACTTATCTCTCAGAACTGAGTAAGTGGAGAGACGTTCGTTCATCTAGCACCATGGGAACGGGTTGCAGGAGACACTTTTTCTCTGCTTTCTCAGTCTTTTTCCTAATGCCGGTTTGAAGTTCCTGCAGTTTTCACTGTAAAACCTAGTTGGAGGTAGTACCTCCCCATAAATATGTATGGAATGGAGTTTGCAACTGAAAAGAAACTTTGTGTTCCCAACAAGCTAGGTGAAGGACGGCTTTCACACACACTTATCTCTCAGAACTGAGCAAGTGGAGAGACGTTCGTTCATCTAGCACCAAGGGAACGGGTTGCAGAAGACACTTTTTCTCTGCTTTCTCAGTCTGTTTCCTAGTGTCGGTTTGAAGTTCCTGCAGTTTTCACTGTAAAACCGAGTTGGAGCTAATACCTCCCCATATATATGTATGGAATGGAGTTTGCAACTGAAAAGAAACTTTGTGTTCCCAACAGGCTAGGTGAAGGACGGCTTTCACACACACTTATCTCTCAGAACTGAGGAAGGGGAGAGACGTTCGTTCATGTAGCACCAAGGGAACGGGTTGAAGGAGACACGTTTTCTCTGCTTTCTCAGTCTGTTTCCAAGTGCCTGTTTGAAGTTCCTGCAGTTTTCACTGTCAAAACGAGTTGGAGCTTGTACCTCCCCATATATATGTATGGAATGGAGTTTGCAACTGAAAAGAAACTTTGTGTTCCCAACAAGCTAGGTGAAGGACGGCTTTCACACACACTTATCTCTCAGAACTGAGCAAGTGGAGAGATGTTCGTTCATCTAGCACCATGGGAACGGGTTGCAGGAGACACTTTTTCTCTGCTTTCTCAGTCTTTTTCCTAGTGCCGGTTTGAAGTTCCTCCAGTTTTCAATGTCAAACCGATTTGGAGCTAGTACCTCCCCATATATAGGTATGGAATGGAGTTTGCAACTGAAAAGAAACTTTGTGTTCCCAACAAGCAAGATGAAGGACGGCTTTGACACACACTTATCTCTCAGAACTGAGCAAGTGGAGAGACGTTCGTTCATCTAGCACCAAGTTAACGGGTTGCAGGAGACACTTTTTCTCTGCTTTCTCAGTCTTTTTCTTAGTGCCGGTTTGAAGTTCCTGCAGTTTTCACTGCAAAACCGATTTGGAGCTAGTACCTCCCCATATATATGTATGGAATGGAGTTTGCAACTGAAAAGAAACTTTGTGTTCCCAACAAGATAGGTGAATGACGGCTTTCGCACACACTTATCTCTCAGAACTGAGCAAGTGGAGAAACGTTCGTTCTTCTAGCACCAAGGGAACGGGTTGCAGGAGACACTTTTTCTCTGCTCTCTCAGTCTGTTTCCTAGTGCCGGTTTGAAGTTCCTGCAGTTTTCACTGTCAAACCGAGTTGGAGCTAGTACCTCCCCAAATATATGTATGGTATGGAGTTTGCAACTTAAAAGAAACTTTGTGTTTCCAACAACCTAGGTGAAGAAAGGCTTTCACACACACTTATCTCTCAGAACTGAGCAAATGGAGAGACGTTCGTTCATCTAGCACCAAGGGAACGGGATGCAGGAGACACTTTTTCTCTGCTTTCTCAGTCTTTTTCCTAGTGCCGGTTTTAAGTTCCTGCAGTTTTCACTGTAAAACCGAGTTGGAGCTAGTACCACCCCATATATATGTATGGAATGGAGTTTGCAACTGAAAAGAAACTTTGTGTTCCCAACAAACTAGGTGAAGGACGGCTTTCACACACACTTATCTCTCAGAACTGAGCAAATGGAGAGACGTTCGTTCATCTAGCACCAAGGGAACGGGTTGCAGGAGACACTTTTTCTCTGCTTTCTCAGTCTTTTTCCTAGTGCCGGTGTGAAGTTCCTGCAGTTTTCACTGTAAAACCGAGTTGGAGCTAGTACCTCCGCATATATATGTATGGAATGGAGTTTGCAACTGAAAAGAAACTTTGTGTTCCCAACAAACTAGGTGAAGGACGGCTTTCACACACACTTATCTCTCAGAACTGAGCAAGTGGAGAGACGTCCGTTCATCTAGCACCAAGTTAACGGGTTGCAGGAGACACTTTTTCTCTGCTTTCTCAGTCTGTTTCCTAGTGCCGGTTTGAAGTTCCTGCAGTTTTCACTGTCAAAAAGAGTTGGAGCTAGTACCTCCCCAAATATATGTATGGAATGGAGTTTGCAACTGAAAAGAAACTTTGTGTTCCCAACAAGCTAGTTGAAGGACGGCTTTCACACACACTTATCTCTCAGAACTGAGCAAGTGGAGAGACGTTCGTTCATCTAGCACCAAGGGAACGGGTTGCAGGAGACACTTTTTCTCTGCTTTCTCAGTCTGTTTCCTAGTGCCGGTTTGAAGTTCCTGCAGTTTTCACTGTCAAACCGAGTTGGAGATAGTACATCCCCATATATATGTATGGAATGGAGTTTGCAACTGAAAAGAAACTTTGTGTTCCCAACAAGCTAGGTGAAGGACGGCTTTCACACACACTTATCTCTCAGAACTGAGCAAGTGGAGAGACGTTCGTTCATCTAGCACCAAGGGAGCGGGTTGCAGGAGACACTATTTCTCTGTTTTCTCAGTCTGTTTCCTAGTGCCGGTTTGAAGTTCCTGCAGTTTTCACTGTAAAACCGAGTTGGAGCTAGTACCTCCCCATATATATGTATGGAATGGAGTTTGCAACTGAAAAGAAACATTTTGTTCCCAACAAGATAGTTGAAGTACGGCTTTCACACACACTTATCTCTCAGAACTGAGCAAGTGGAGAGACATTCGTTCATCTAGCACCATGGGAACGGGTTTCAGGAAAAACTTTTTCTCTGCTTTCTCAGTCTGTTTCTTAGTGCCGGTTTGAAGTTCCTGCAGTTTTCACTGTCAAACCGAGTTGGAGCTAGTACCACCCCATATATATGTATGGAATGGAGTTTGCAACTGAAAAGAAACTTTGTGTTCCCAACAAGCTAGGTGAAGGACGGCTTTCACACACACTTATCTCTGAGAACTGAGCAAGTGCAGAGACGTTCGTTCATCTAGCACCAATGGAACGGATTGCAGGAGACACATTTTCTCTGCTTTCTCAATCTGTTTCCTAGTGCCGGTTTGAAGTTCCTGCAATTTTCACTGTAAAACCGAGTTGGAGCTTGTACATCCCCATATATATGTATGGAATGGAGTTTGCAACTGAAAAGAAACTTTTTGTTCCCAACAAGCTAGGTGAAGGACGGCTTTCACACACAATTATCTCTCAGAACTGAGCAAGTGGAGAGACGTTCGTTCATCTAGCACCAAGGGAACGGGTTGCAGGAGACACTTTTTCTCTGCTTTCTCAGTCTGTTTCCTAGTGCCGGTTTGAAGTTCCTGCAGTTTTCACTGTAAAACCGAGTTGGAGCTAGTACCTCCCCATATATAAGTATGGAATGGAGTTTGCAACTGAAAAGAAACTTTGTGTTCCCAACAAGCTAGGTGAAGGACGGCTTTCACACACACTTATCTCTCAGAACTGAGCAAGTGGAGAGACGTTCGTTCATCTAGCACCAATGGAACGGATTGCAGGAGACACTTTTTCTCTGCTTTCTCAGTCTGTTTCCTAGTGCCGGTATCAAGTTCCTGCAGTTTTCACTGTAAAACCGAGTTGGAGCTAGTACCTCCCCATATATATGTATGGAATGGAGTTTGCAACTGAAAAGAAACTTTGTGTTCCCAACAAGCTAGTTGAAGGACGGCTTTCACACACACTTATCTCTCAGAACTGAGCAAGTGGAGAGACGTTCGTTCATCTAGAACCAAGGGAACGGGTTGCAGGAGACACTTTTTCTCTGCTTTCTCAGTCTTTTTCCTAGTGTCGGTTTGAAGTTCTTGCAGTTTTCACTGTAAAACCGATTTGGAGCTAGTACCTCCCCATATATATGTATGGAATGGAGTTTGCAACTGAAAAGAAACTTTGTGTTCCCAACAAGCTAGGTGAAGGACGGCTTTCACACACAATTATCTCTCAGAACTGAGCAAGTGGAGAGACGTTCGTTCATCTAGCACCAAGGGAACGGTTTGCAGGAGACACTTTTTCTCTGCTTTCTCAGTCTTTTTCCTAGTGACGGTTTGAAGTACCTGCAGTTTTCACTGTAAAACCGAGTTGGAGGTAGTACCTCCCCATATATATGTATGGAATGGAGTTTGCAACTGAAAAGAAACTTTGTGTTCCCAACAAGCTAGGTGAAGGACGGCTTTCACACACACATATCTCTCAGAACTGAGCAAGTGGAGAGACGTTCGTTCATCTAGCACCAAGGGAACGGGTTGCAGGAGACACTTTTTCTCTGCTTTCTCAGTCTGTTTCCTAGTGCCGGTTTGAAGTTCCTGCAGTTTTCACTGTCAAACCGAGTTGGAGCTAGTACCTCCCCAAATATATGTATGGAATGGAGTTTGCCACTGAAAATAAACTTTGTGTTCCCAACAAGCTAGGTGAAGGACGGCTTTCACACACACTTATCTCTCAGAACTGAGCAAGTGGAGAGACGTTCGTTCATCTAGCACCATGGGAACGGGTTGCAGGAGACACTTTTTCTCTGCTTTCTCAGTCTGTTTCCTAGTGTCGGTTTGAAGTTCCTGCAGTTTTCACTGTAAAATCGAGTTGGAGCTTCTACCACCCCATATATATGTATGGAATGGAGTTTGCAACTGAAAAGAAACTTTGTGTTCCCAACAAGCTAAGTGAAGGACGGCGTTCACACACACATATCTCTCAGAACTGAGCAAGGGGAGAGACGTTCGTTCATCTAGCACCAAGGGAACGGGTTGCAGGAGACACTTTTTCTCTGCTTTCTCAGTCTTTTTCCTAGTGCCGGTTTGAAGTTCCTGCAGTTTTCACTGTAAAACCTAGTTGGAGGTAGTACCTCCCCATATATATGTATGGAATGGAGTTTGCAACTGAAAAGAAACTTTGTGTTCCCAACAAGCTAGGTGAAGAACGGCTTTCACACACACTTATCTCTCAGAACTGAGCAAGTGGAGAGACGTTCGTTCATCTAGCACCAAGGGAACGGGTTGCAGGAGTCACTTTTTCTCTGCTTTCTCAGTCTGTTTCCTAGTGCCGGTTTGAAGTTCCTGCAGTTTTCACTGTAAAACCGAGTTGGAGGTAGTACCTCCCCATATATATGTATGGAATGGAGTTTGCAACTGAAAAGAAACTTTGTGTTCCCAACAAGCTAGGTGAAAGACGGCTTTCACACACACTTATCTCTCAGAACTGAGCAAGTGGAGAGACGTTCGTTCATCTAGCACCAGGGGAACGGGATGCAGGAGAAACTTTTTCTCTGCTTTCTCAGTGTGTTTCCTAGTGCCGGTTTGAAGTTCCTGCAGTTTTCACTGTAATACCGAGTTGGACCTAGTACCTCCCCATATATATGTATGGAATAGAGTTTGCAACTGAAAAGAAACTTTGTGTTCCCAACAAGCTAGGTGAAGGACGGCTTTCACACACACTTATCTCTGAGAACTGAGCAAGTGCAGAGACGTTCGTTCATCTAGCACCAATGGAACTGATTGCAGGAGACACATTTTCTCTGCTTTCTCAATCTGTTTCCTAGTGCTGGTTTGAAGTTCCTGCAATTTTCACTGTAAAACCGAGTTGGAGCTTGTACCTCCCCATATATATGTATGGAATGGAGTTTGCAACTGAAAATAAACTTTGTGTTCCCAACAAGCTAGGTTAAGGACGGCTTTCACACACAATTATCTCTCAGAACTGAGCAAGTGGAGAGACGTTCGTTCATCTAGCACCAAGGGAACGGGTTGCAGGAGACACTTTTTCTCTGCTCTCTCAGTCTGTTTCCTAGTGCCGGTTTGAAGTTCCTGCAGTTTTCACTGTAAAACGGGGTTGGAGCTAGTACCTCCCCATATATATGTATGGAATGTAGTTTGCAACTGAAAAGAAACTTTGTGTTCCCAACAAGCTAGGTGAAGGACGGCTTTCACACACACTTATCTCTCAGAACTGAGTAAGTGGAGAGACGTTCGTTCATCTAGCACCATGGGAACGGGTTGCAGGAGACACTTTTTCTCTGCTTTCTCAGTCTTTTTCCTAGTGCCGGTTTGAAGTTCCTGCAGTTTTCACTGTAAAACCTAGTTGGAGGTAGTACCTCCCCATAAATATGTATGGAATGGAGTTTGCAACTGAAAAGAAACTTTGTGTTCCCAACAAGCTAGGTGAAGGACGGCTTTCACACACACTTATCTCTCAGAACTGAGCAAGTGGAGAGACGTTCGTTCATCTAGCACCAAGGGAACGGGTTGCAGAAGACACTTTTTCTCTGCTTTCTCAGTCTGTTTCCTAGTGTCGGTTTGAAGTTCCTGCAGTTTTCACTGTAAAACCGAGTTGGAGCTAATACCTCCCCATATATATGTATGGAATGGAGTTTGCAACTGAAAAGAAACTTTGTGTTCCCAACAGGCTAGGTGAAGGACGGCTTTCACACACACTTATCTCTCAGAACTGAGGAAGGGGAGAGACGTTCGTTCATGTAGCACCAAGGGAACGGGTTGAAGGAGACACGTTTTCTCTGCTTTCTCAGTCTGTTTCCAAGTGCCTGTTTGAAGTTCCTGCAGTTTTCACTGTCAAACCGAGTTGGAGCTTGTACCTCCCCATATATATGTATGGAATGGAGTTTGCAACTGAAAAGAAACTTTGTGTTCCCAACAAGCTAGGTGAAGGACGACTTTCACACACACTTATCTCTCAGAACTGAGCAAGTGGAGAGATGTTCGTTCATCTAGCACCATGGGAACGGGTTGCAGGAGACACTTTTTCTCTGCTTTCTCAGTCTTTTTCCTAGTGCCGGTTTGAAGTTCCTTCAGTTTTCACTGTAAAACCGAGTTGGAGGTAGTACCTCCCCATATATATGTATGGAATGGAGTTTGCAACTGAAAAGAAACTTTGTGTTCCCAAAAAGCTAGGTGAAGGACGGCTTTCACACACACTTATCTCTCAGAACTGAGCAATTGGAGAGACGTACGTTCATCTAGCACCAAGGGAACGGGTTGCAGGAGACACTTATTCTCTGCTTTCTCAGTCTTTTTCCTAGTGCCGGTTTGAAGTTCCTCCAGTTTTCACTGTCAAACCGATTTGGAGCTAGTACCTCCCCATATATATGTATGGAATGGAGTTTGCAACTGAAAAGTAACTTTGTGTTCCCAAAAAGTTAGTTGAAGGACGGCTTTGACACACACTTATCTCTCAGAACTGAGCAAGTGGAGAGACGTTCGTTCATCTAGCACCAAGGGAACGTGTTGCAGGAGACACTTTTTCTCTGCTTTCTCAGTCTTTTTCCTAGTGCCGGTTTGAAGTTCCTCCAGTTTTCACTGTCAAACCGATTTGGAGCTAGTACCTCCCCATATATATGTATGGAATGGAGTTTGCAACTGAAAAGAAACTTTGTGTTCCCAACAAGGTAGGTGAAGGACGGCTTTCGCACACACATATCTCTCAGAATTGAGCAAGTGGAGAGACGTTCGTTCATCTAGCCCCAAGGGAACGGGTTGCAGGAGACACTTTTTCTCTGCTCTCTCAGTCTGTTTCCTAGTGCCGGTTTGAAGTTCCTGCAGTTTTCACTGTCAAACCGAGTTGGAGCTAGTACCTCCCCAAATATATGTATGGAATGGAGTTTGCAACTGAAAAGAAACTTTGTGTTCCCAACAAGCTAGGTGAAGAACGGCTTTCACACACACTTATCTCTCAGAACTGAGCAAGTGGAGAGACGTTCGTTCATCTAGCACCAAGGGAACGGGTTGCAGGAGACACTTTTTCTCTGCTTTCTCAGTCTTTTTCCTAGTGCCGGTTTGAAGTTCCTGCAGTTTTCACTGTAAAACCGAGTTGGAGCTAGTACCTCCCCATATATATGTATGGAATGGAGTTTGCAACTGAAAAGAAACTTTGTGTTCCCAACAAGCTAGGTGAAGGACGGCTTTCACACACACTTATCTCTCAGAACTGAGCAAGTGGAGAGACATTCGTTCATCTAGCACAATGGGAACGGGTTTTAGGAAAAACTTTTTCTCTGCTTTCTCAGTCTGTTTCTTAGTGCCGGTTTGAAGTTCCTGCAGTTTTCACTGTCAAACCGAGTTGGAGCTAGTACCACCCCATATATATGTATGGAATGGAGTTTGCAACTGAAAAGAAACTATGTGTTCCCAACAAGCTAGGTGAAGGACGGCTTTCACACACACTTATCTCTCATTACTGAGCAATTGGAGAGACGTTCGTTCATCTAGCACCAATGGAACGGATTGCAGGAGACACTTATTCTCTGCTTTCTCAGTCTTTTTCCTAGTGCCGGTTTGAAGTTCCTCCAGTTTTCAATGTCAAACCGATTTGGAGCTAGTACCTCCCCATATATAGGTATGGAATGGAGTTTGCAACTGAAAAGAAACTTTGTGTTCCCAACAAGCAAGATGAAGGACGGCTTTGACACACACTTATCTCTCAGAACTGAGCAAGTGGAGAGACGTTCGTTCATCTAGCACCAAGTTAACGGGTTGCAGGAGACACTTTTTCTCTGCTTTCTCAGTCTTTTTCTTAGTGCCGGTTTGAAGTTCCTGCAGTTTTCACTGCAAAACCGATTTGGAGCTAGTACCTCCCCATATATATGTATGGAATGGAGTTTGCAACTGAAAAGAAACTTTGTGTTCCCAACAAGATAGGTGAATGACGGCTTTCGCACACACTTATCTCTCAGAACTGAGCAAGTGGAGAAACGTTCGTTCTTCTAGCACCAAGGGAACGGGTTGCAGGAGACACTTTTTCTCTGCTCTCTCAGTCTGTTTCCTAGTGCCGGTTTGAAGTTCCTGCAGTTTTCACTGTCAAACCGAGTTGGAGCTAGTACCTCCCCAAATATATGTATGGTATGGAGTTTGCAACTTAAAAGAAACTTTGTGTTTCCAACAACCTAGGTGAAGAAAGGCTTTCACACACACTTATCTCTCAGAACTGAGCAAATGGAGAGACGTTCGTTCATCTAGCACCAAGGGAACGGGTTGCAGGAGACACTTTTTCTCTGCTTTCTCAGTCTTTTTCCTAGTGCCGGTTTTAAGTTCCTGCAGTTTTCACTGTAAAACCGAGTTGGAGCTAGTACCACCCCATATATATGTATGGAATGGAGTTTGCAACTGAAAAGAAACTTTGTGTTCCCAACAAACTAGGTGAAGGACGGCTTTCACACACACTTATCTCTCAGAACTGAGCAAATGGAGAGACGTTCGTTCATCTAGCACCAAGGGAACGGGTTGCAGGAGACACTTTTTCTCTGCTTTCTCAGTCTTTTTCCTAGTGCCGGTTTGAAGTTCCTGCAATTTTCACTGTAAAACCGAGTTGGAGCTAGTACCTCCCCATATATATGTATGGAATGGAGTTTGCAACTGAAAAGAAACTTTGTGTTCCCAACAAACTAGGTGAAGGACGGCTTTCACACACACTTATCTCTCAGAACTGAGCAAGTGGAGAGACGTCCGTTCATCTAGCACCAAGGGAGCGGGTTGCAGGAGACACTATTTCTCTGTTTTCTCAGTCTGTTTCCTAGTGCCGGTTTGAAGTTCCTGCAGTTTTCACTGTAAAACCGATTTGGAGCTAGTACCTCCCCATATATATGTATGGAATGGAGTTTGCAACTGAAAAGGAACTTTGTGTTTCCAACAAGCTAGGTGAAGGACGGCTTTCACACACACTTATCTCTGAGAACTGAGCAAGTGCAGAGACGTTCGTTCATCTAGCACCAATGGAACGGATTGCAGGAGACACATTTTCTCTGCTTTCTCAATCTGTTTCCTAGTGCCGGTTTGAAGTTCCTGCAATTTTCACTGTAAAACCGAGTTGGAGCTAGTACCTCCCCATATATATGTATGGAATGGAGTTTGCAACTGAAAAGAAACTTTTTGTTCCCAAAAAATAGGTGAAGTACGGCTTTCACACACACTTATCTCTCAGAACTGAGCAAGTGAAGAGACATTCGTTCATCTAGCACCATGGGAACGGGTTTCAGGAAAAACTTTTTCTCTGCTTTCTCAGTCTGTTTCTTAGTGCCGGTTTGAAGTTCCTGCAGTTTTCACTGTCAAACCGAGTTGGAGCTAGTACCACCCCATATATATGTATGGAATGGAGTTTGCAACTGAAAAGAAACTTTGTGTTCCCAACAAGCTAGGTGAAGTACGGCTATCACACACACTTAACTCTGAGATCTGAGCAAGTGTAGAGACGTTCGTTCATCTAGCACCAAGGGAACAGGTTACAGGAGACAATTTTTCTCTGCATTCTCAGTCTGTTTCTTAGTGCCGGTTTGAAGTTCCTGCAGTTTTCACTGTCAAACCGAGTTGGAGCTTGTACCTCCCCATATATATGTATGCAATGGAGTTTACAACTGAAAAGAAACTTTGTGTTCCCAACAGGCTAGGTGAAGGACGGCTTTCACACAAACTTATCTCTCAGAACTGAGGAAGTGGAGAGACGTTCATTCATCTAGCACCAAGGGAACGGGTTGCAGGAGACACTTTTTCTCTGCTTTCTCAGTCTGTTTCCTAGTGCCGGTTTGAAGTTCCTGCAGTTTTCACTGTCAAAAAGAGTTGGAGCTAGTACCTCCCCAAATATATGTATGGAATGGAGTTTGCAACTGAAAAGAAACTTTGTGTTCCCAACAAGCTAGTTGAAGGACGGCTTTCACACACACTTATCTCTCAGAACTGAGCAAGTGGAGAGACGTTCGTTCATCTAGCACCAAGGGAACGGGTTGCAGGAGACACTTTTTCTCTGCTTTCTCAGAATTTTTCCTAGTGCCGGTTTGAAGTTCCTGCAGTTTTCACTGTCAAACCGAGTTGGAGATAGTACATCCCCATATATATGTATGGAATGGAGTTTGCAACTGAAAAGAAACTTTGTGTTCCCAACAAGCTAGGTGAAGGACGGCTTTCACACACACTTATCTCTCAGAACTGAGCAAGTGGAGAGACGTTCGTTCATCTAGCACCAAGGGAGCGGGTTGCAGGGGACACTATTTCTCTGTTTTCTCAGTCTGTTTCCTAGTGCCGGTTTGAAGTTCCTGCAGTTTTCAGTGTAAAACCGATTTGGAGCTAGTACCTCCCCATATATATGTATGGAATGGAGTTTGCTACTGAATAGAAACTTTGTGTTTCCAACAAGGTAGGTGAAGGACGGCTTTCACACACACTTATCTCTGAGAACTGAGCAAGTGCAGAGACGTTCGTTCATCTAGCACCAATGGAACGGATTGCAGGAGACACATTTTCTCTGCTTTCTCAATCTGTTTCCTAGTGCCGGTTTGAAGTTCCTGCAATTTTCACTGTAAAACCGAGTTGGAGCTAGTACCTCCCCATATATATGTATGGAATGGAGTTTGCAACTGAAAAGAAACTTTTTGTTCCCAACAAGATAGGTGAAGTACGGCTTTCACACACACTTATCTCTCAGAACTGAGCAAGTGAAGAGACATTCGTTCATCTAGCACCATGGGAACGGGTTTCAGGAAAAACTTTTTCTCTGCTTTCTCAGTCTGTTTATTAGTGCCGGTTTGAAGTTCCTGCAGTTTTCACTGTCAAACCGAGTTGGAGCTAGTACCACCCCATATATATGTATGGAATGGAGTTTGCAACTGAAAAGAAACTTTGTGTTCCCAACAAGCTATGTGAAGTACGGCTATCACACACACTTAACTCTGAGATCTGAGCAAGTGGAGAGACGTTCGTTCTTCTAGCACCAAGGGAACAGGTTGCAGGAGACACTTTTTCTCTGCATTCTCAGTGTGTTTCCTAGTGCCGGTTCGAAGTTCCTGCAGTTTTCACTGTCAAACCGAGTTGGAGCCTGTACCTCCCCATATATATGTATGGAATGGAGTTTGCAACTGAAAAGAAACTTTGTGTTCCCAAAAAGCTAGGTGAAGGACGGCTTTCACACACACTTATCTCTCAGAACTGAGCAATTGGAGAGACGTTCGTTCATTTAGTACCAAGGGAACGGGTTGCAGGAGACACTTTTTCTCTGCTTTCTCAGTCTGTTTCCTAGTGCCGGTTTGAAGTTCCTGCAGTTTTCACTGTAAAACCGAGTTGGAGCTAGTACCTCCCCATATATATGTATGGAATGGAGTTTGCAACTGAAAAGAAACTTTGTGTTCCCAACAAGCTAGGTGAAGGACGGCTTTCACACACACTTATCTCTCAGAACTGAGCAAGTGGAGAGACGTTCGTTCATCTAGCACCAAGGGAACGGGTTGCAGGAGACACTTTTTCTCTGCTTTCTCAGTCTGTTTCCTAGTGCCGGTTTGAAGTTCCTGCAGTTTTCACTGTCAAACCGAGTTGGAAATAGTACATCCCCATATATATGTATGGAATGGAGTTTGCAACTGAAAAGAAACTTTGTGTTCCCAACAAGCTAGGTGAAGGACGGCTTTCACACACACTTATCTCTCAGAACTGAGCAAGTGGAGAGACGTTCGTTCATCTAGCACCAAGGGAACGGGTTGCAGGAGACACTTTTTCTCTGCTTTCTCAGTCTTTTTCCTAGTGCCGGTTTGAAGTTCCTGCAGTTTTCACTGTCAAACCGAGTTGGAGATAGTACATCCCCATATATATGTATGGAATGGAGTTTGCAACTGAAAAGAAACTTTGTGTTCCGAACAAGCTAAGTGAAAGACGGCTTTCACACACACTTATCTCTCAGAACTGAGCAAGTGGAGAGACTTTCGTTCATCTAGCACCAGGGAACGGGATGCAGGAGAAACTTTTTCTCTGCTTTCTCAGTGTGTTTCCTAGTGCCGGTTTGAATTTCCAGCAGTTTTCACTGTAAAACCGAGTTGGAGCTAGTACCTCCCCATATATATGTATGGAATGGAGTTTGCAACTGAAAAGAAACTTAGTGTTCCCAACAAGCTAGGTGAAGGACGGCTTTCACACACACTTATCTCTCAGAACTGAGCAAGTGGAGAGATGTTCGTTCATCTAGCACCATGGGAACGGGTTGCAGGAGACACTTTTTATCTGCTTTCTCAGTCTTTTTCCTAGTGCCGTTTGGAAGTTCCTGCAGTTTTCACTATAAAACCTAGTTGGAGGTAGTACCTCCCCATATATATGTATGGAATGGAGTTTGCAACTGAAAAGAAACTTTGTGTTCCCAACAAGCTAGGTGAAGGACGGCTTTCACACACACTTATCTCTCAGAACTGAGCAAGTGGAGAGACGTTCGTTCATCTAGCACCAAGGGAACGGGTTGCAGGAGACACTTTTTCTCTGCTTTCTCAGTCTGTTTCCTAGTGCCGGTTTGAAGTTCCTGCAGTTTTCACTGTAAAACCGAGTTGGAGCTAGTACCTCCCCATATATATGTATGGAATGGAGTTTGCAACTGAAAAGAAACTTTGTGTTCCCAACAAGCTAGTTGAAGGAAGGCTTTCACACACACTTATCTCTCAGAACTGAGCAAGTGGAGAGACGTTCGTTCATCTAGCACCAAGGGAACGGGTTGCAGGAGACACTTTTTATCTGCTTTCTCAGTCTGTTTCCTAGTGTCGGTTTGAAGTTCCTGCAGTTTTCACTATAAAACCGATTTGGTGCTAGTACCTCCCCATATATATGTATGGAATGGAGTTTGCCACTGAAAATAAACTTTGTGTTCCCAACAAGCTAGGTGAAGGACGGCTTTCACACACACTTATCTCTCAGAACTGAGCAAGTGTAGAGACGTTCGTTCATCTAGCACCATGGGAACGGGTTGCAGGAGACACTTTTTCTCTGCTTTCTCAGTCTGTTTCCTAGTGCCGGTTTGAAGTTCCTGCAGTTTTCACTGTCAAACCGATTTGGAGCTAGTACCTCCCCAAATATATGTATGGAATGGAGTTTGCCACTGAAAATAAACTTTGTGTTCCCAACAAGCTAGGTGAAGGACGGCTTTCACACACATTTATCTCTCAGAACTGAGCAAGTGGAGAGACGTTCGTTCATCTAGCACCAAGGGAACGGGTTGCAGGAGACACTTTTTCTCTGCTTTCTCAGTGTTTTTCCTAGTGTCGGTTTGAAGTTCCTGCAGTTTTCACTGTAAAACCGAGTTGGAGGTAGTACCTCCCCATATATATGTATGGAAAGGAGTTTGCAACTGAAAAGAAACTTTGTGTTCCCAACAAGCTAGCTGAAGGACGGCTTTCACACACACTTATCTCTCAGAACTGAGCAAGTGGAGAGACGTTCGTTCATCTAGCACCAAGGGAACGGGTTGCAGGAGACACTTTTTCTCTGCTTTCTCAGTCTGTTTCCTAGTGCCGGTTTGAAGTTCCTGCAGTTTTCACTGTCAAACCGAGTTGGAGCTAGTACCTCCCCAAATATATGTATGGAATGGAGTTTGCCACTGAAAATAAACTTTGTGTTCCCAACAAGCTAGGTGAAGGACGGCTTTCACACACACTTATCTCTCAGAACTGAGCAAGTGGAGAGACTTTCGTTCATCTAGCACCATGGGAACGGGTAGCAGGAGACACTTTTTCTCTGCTTTCTCAGTCTGTTTCCTAGTGCCGGTTTGAAGTTCCTGCAGTTTTCACTGTAAAACCGAGTTGGAGCTTGTACCACCCCATATATATGTATGGAATGGAGTTTGCAACTGAAAAGAATCTTTGTGTTCCCAACAAGCTAGGTGAACTACGGCGTTCACACACACTTATCTCTCAGAACTGAGCAAGTGGAGAGACGTACGTTCATCTAGCACCAATGGAACGGGTTGCAGGAGACACTTTTTCTCTGCTTTCTCAGTCTTTTTCCTAGTGCCGGTTTGAAGTTCCTGCAGTTTTCACTGTAAAACCTAGTTGGAGGTAGTACCTCCCCATATATATGTATGGAATGGAGTTTGCAACTGAAAAGAAACTTTGTGTTCCCAACAAGCTAGGTGAAGGACGGCTTTCACACACACTTATCTCTGAGAACTGAGCAAGTGGAGAGACGTTCGTTCATCTAGCACCAAGTGAACGGGTTGCAGGAGTCACTTTTTCTCTGCTTTCTCAGTCTGTTTCCTAGTGCCGGTTTGAAGTTCCTGCAGTTTTCACTGTAAAACCGAGTAGGAGGTAGTACCTCCCCATATATATATATGGAATGGAGTTTGCAACTGAAAAGAAACTTTGTGTTCCCAACAAGCTAGGTGAAGGACGGCGTTCACACACACTTATCTCTCAGAACTGAGCAAGTGGAGAGACGTTCGTTCATCTAGCACCATGGGAACGGGTTGCAGGAGACACTTTTTCTCTGCTTTCTCAGTCTGTTTCCTAGTGCCGGTTTGAAGTTCCTGCAGTTTTCACTGTCAAACCGATTTGGAGCTAGTACCTCCCCAAATATATGTATGGAATGGAGTTTGCCACTGAAAATAAACTTTGTGTTCCCAACAAGCTAGGTGAAGGACGGCTTTCACACACATTTATCTCTCAGAACTGAGCAAGTGGAGAGACGTTCGTTCATCTAGCACCAAGGGAACGGGTTGCAGGAGACACTTTTTCTCTGCTTTCTCAGTCTTTTTCCTAGTGTCGGTTTGAAGTTCCTGCAGTTTTCACTGTAAAACCGAGTTGGAGGTAGTACCTCCCCATATATATGTATGGAAAGGAGTTTGCAACTGAAAAGAAACTTTGTGTTCCCAACAAGCTAGGTGAAGGACGGCTTTCACACACACTTATCTCTCAGAACTGAGCAAGTGGAGAGACGTTCGTTCATCTAGCACCAAGGGAACGGGTTGCAGGAGACACTTTTTCTCTGCTTTCTCAGTCTGTTTCCTAGTGCCGGTTTGAAGTTCCTGCAGTTTTCACTGTCAAACCGAGTTGGAGCTAGTACCTCCCCAAATATATGTATGGAATGGAGTTTGCCACTGAAAATAAACTTTGTGTTCCCAACAAGCTAGGTGAAGGACGGCTTTCACACACACTTATCTCTCAGAACTGAGCAAGTGGAGAGACGTTCGTTCATCTAGCACCATGGGAACGGGTAGCAGGAGACACTTTTTCTCTGCTTTCTCAGTCTGTTTCCTAGTGCCGGTTTGAAGTTCCTGCAGTTTTCACTGTAAAACCGAGTTGGAGCTTGTACCACCCCATATATATGTATGGAATGGAGTTTGCAACTGAAAAGAATCTTTGTGTTCCCAACAAGCTAGGTGAACTACGGCGTTCACACACACTTATCTCTCAGAACTGAGCAAGTGGAGAGACGTTTGTTCATCTAGCACAATGGGAACGGTTTGCAGGAGACACTTTTCTCTGCTTTCTCAGTCTGTTTCCTAGTTCCGGTTTGAAATTCCTGCAGTTTTCACTGTAAAACTGAGTTGGAGCTAGTACCTACCCAAATATATGTATGGAATGGAGTTTGCAACTGAAAAGAAACTTTGTGTTCCCAACAAGCTAGGTGAAGAGCGGCTTTCACACACACTTATCTCTCAGAACTGAGGAAGTGGAGAGACGTTCGTTCATCTAGCACCAAGGGAATGGGTTGCAGGAGACACTTTTTCTCTGCTCCCTCAGTCTGTTTCCTAGTGCCGGTTTGAAGTTCCTGCAGTTTTCACTCTAATACCGAGTTGGAGCTAGTACCTCCCCATATATATTTATGGAATGGGGGTTGCAACTGAAAAGAAACTTTGTGTTCCCAACAAGCTAGGTGAAGGACGGCTTTCACACACACTTATCTCTCAGAACTGAGCAAGTGGAGAGACGTTCGTTCATCTAGCACCAAGGGAACGGGTTGCAGGAGACACTTTTTGTCTGCTTTCTCAGACTTTTTCCTTGTGCCGGTTTGAAGTTCCTGCAGTTTTCACTGTAAAACCTAGTTGGAGGTAGTACCTCCCCATATATATGTATGGAATGGAGTTTGCAACTGAAAAGAAACTTTGTGTTCCCAACAAGCTAGGTGAAGGACGGCTTTCACACACACTTATCTCTCAGAACTGAGCAAGTGGAGAGACGTTCGTTCATCTAGCACCAAGGGAACGGGTTGCAGGAGACACTTTTTCTCTGCTTTCTCAGTCTGTTTCCTAGTGCCGGTTTGAAGTTCCTGCAGTTTACACTGTAAAACCGAGTTGGAGGTAGTACCTCCCCATATATATGTATGGAAAGGAGTTTGCAACTGAAAAGAAACTTTGTGTTCCCAACAAGCTAGGTGAAAACGGCTTTCACACACACTTATCTCTCAGAACTGAGCAAGTGGAGAGACGTTCGTTCATCTAGCACCAGGGGAACGGGATGCAGGAGAAACGTTTTCTCTGCTTTCTCAGTGTGTTTCCTAGTGCCGGTTTGAAGTTCCTGCAGTTTTCACTGTAATACCGAGTTGGAGCTAGTACCTCCCCATATATATGTATGGAATAGAGTTTGCAACTGAAAAGAAACTTTGTGTTCCCAACAAGCTATGTGAAGGACGGCTTTCACACACATTTTTCTCTGAGAACTGAGCAAGTGCAGAGACGTTCGTTCATCTAGCACCAATGGAACGGATTGCAGGAGACACATTTTCTCTGCTTTCTCAATCTGTTTCCTAGTACCGGTTTGAAGTTCGTGCAATTTTCACTGTAAAACCGAGTTGGAGCTTGTACCTCCCCATATATATGTATGGAATGGAGTTTGCAACTTAAAAGAAACTTTGTGTTCCCAACAAGCTAGGTGAAGTACGGCTTTCACACACAAATATTTCTCAGAACTGAGCAAGTGGAGAGACGTTCGTTCATCTAGCACCAAGGGAACGGGTTGCAAGAGACACTTTTTCTCTGCTTTCTCAGTCTGTTTCCTAGTGCCGGTTTGAAGTTCCTGCAGTTTTCACTGTAAAATGGAGTTGGAGCTAGTACCTCCCCATATATATGTATGGAATGGAGTTTGCAACTGAAAAGAAACTTTGTGTTCCCAACAAGCTAGGTGAAGGACGGCTTTCACACACACTTATCTCTCAGAACTGAGCAAGTGGAGAGACGTTCGTTCATCTAGCACCATGGGAACGGGTTGCAGGAGACACTTTTTCTCTGCTTTCTCAGTCTTTTTCCTAGTGCCGGTTTGAAGTTCCTGCAGTTTTCACTGTAAAACCTAGTTGGAGGTAGTACCTCCCCATATATATGTATGTAATGGAGTTTGCAACTGAAAAGAATCTTTGTGTTCCCAACAAGCTAGGTGAAGGACGGCTTTCACACACACTTATCTCTCAGAACTGAGCAAGTGGAGAGACGTTCGTTCATCTAGCACCAAGGGAACGGGTTGCAGGAGACACTTTTTCTCTGCTTTCTCAGTCTGTTTCCTAGTGCCGGTTTGAAGTTCCTGCAGTTTTCACTGTAAAACCGAGTTGGAGGTATTACCTCCCCATATATATGTATGGAATGGGGTTTGCAACTGAAAAGAAACTTTGTGTTCCCTACAAGCTAGGTGAAAGACGGCTTTCACACACACTTATCTCTCAGAACTGAGCAAGTGGAGAGACGTTCGTTCATCTAGCACCAAGGGAACGGGTTGCAGGAGACACTTTTTCTCTGCTTTCTCAGTCTGTTTCCTAGTGCCGGTTTGAAGTTCCTGCAGTTTTTACTGTAAAACCGAGTTGGAGCTAGTACCTCCCCATATATATGTATGGAATGGAGTTTGCAACTGAAAAGAAACTTTGTGTTCCCAACAAGCTAGGTGAAGGACGGCTTTCACACACACTTATCTCTCAGAACTGAGCAAGTGGAGAGACGTTCGTTCATCTAGCACCAAGGGAACGGGTTGCAGGAGAAACTTTTTCTCTGCTTTCTCAGTCTGTTTCCTAGTGCCGGTTTGAAGTTCCTGCAATTTTCACTGTCAAACAGTGTTGGAGCTAGTACCTACCCAAATATATGTATGGAATGGAGTTTGCCACTGAAAAGAAACTTTGTGTTCCCAACAAGCTAGGTGAAGGACGGCTTTCACACACACTTATCTCTCAGAACTGAGCAAGTGGAGAGACGTTCGTTCATCTAGCACCAAGGGAAAGGTTTGCAGGAGACACTTTTTCTCTGCTTTCTCAGTCTTTTTCCTAGTGTCGGTTTGAAGTTCCTGCAGTTTTCACTGTAAAACCGAGTTGGAGGTAGTACCTCCCCATATATATGTATGGAATGGAGTTTGCAACTGAAAAGAAACTTTGTGTTCCCAACAAGCTAGGTGAAGGACGGCTTTCACACACACTTGTCTCTCAGAACTGAGCAAGTGGAGAGACGTTCGTTCATCTAGCACCAAGGGAACGGGTTGCAGGAGACACTTTTTCTCTGCTTTCTCAGTCTGTTTCCTAGTGCCGGTTTGAAGTTCCTGCAGTTTTCACTGTCAAACCGAGTTGGAGCTTGTACCACCCCATATATATGTATGGGATGGATTTTGCAATTGAAAAGAAACTTTGTGTTCCCAACAAGCTAGGTGAAAGACAGCTTTCACACACACTTATCTCTCAGACCTGAGCAAGTGGAGAGACGTTCGTTCATCTAGCACCAGGGGAACGGGATGCAGGAGAAACTTTTTCTCTGTTTCCTCAGTCTGTTTCCTAGTGCCGGTTTGAAGTTCCTGCAGTTTTCAGTGTAAAACTGTGTTGGAGCTAGTACCTCCCCATATATATGTATGGAATGGAGTTTGCAACTGAAAAGAAACTTTGTGTTCCCAACAAGCTAGGTGAATGACGGCTTTCACACACACTTATCTCTCAGAACTGAGCAAGTGGAGAGACGTTCGTTCAACTAGCACCAAGGGAACGGGTTGCAGGGGACACTTTTTCTCTGCTTTCTCAGTCTGTTTCCTAGTGCCGGTCTGAAGTTCCTGCAGTTTTCACTGTCAAACCGAGTTCGAGCTAGTACCTCGCCATATATATGTATGGAATGGAGTTTGCTACTGAAAAGAAACTTTGTGTTCCCAACAAGCTAGGTGAAGGACGGCTTTCACACACACTTATCTCTCAGAACTGAGCAAGTGGAGAGACGTTCGTTCATCTAGCACTAAGGGAACGGGTTGCAGGAGACACTTTTTCTCTGCTTTCTCAGTCTGTTTCCTAGTGCCGGTTTGAAGTTCCTGCAGTTTTCACTGTCAAACCGAGTTGGAGCTAGTACCTCCCCAAATATATGTATAGAATGGAGTTTGCAACAGAAAAGAAACTTTGTGTTCCCAACAAGCTAGGTGAAGAACGGCTTTCACACACACTTATCTCTCAGAACTGAGCAAGTGGAGAGACGTTCGTTCATCTAGCACCAAGGGAACGGGTTGCAGGAGACACTTTTTCTCTGCTTTCTCAGACTTTTTCCTAGTGCCGGTTTGAAGTTCCTGCAGTTTTCACTGTAAAACCGAGTTGGAGCTAGTACCTCCCCATATATATGTATGGAATGGAGTTTGCAACTGAAAAGAAACTTTGTGTTCCCAACAAGCTAGGTGAAGGCGGCTTTCACACACACTTATCTCTCAGAACTGAGCAAGTGGAGAGACGTTCGTTAATCTAGCACCAGGGAAACCGGTTGCAGGAGACACTTTTTCTCTGCTTTCTCAGTCTTTTTCCTAGTGCCGGTTTGAAGTTCCTGCAGTTTTCACTGTAAAACCGAGTTGGAGCTAGTACCACCCCATATATATGTATGGAATGGAGTTTGCAACTGAAAAGAAACTTTGTGTTCCCAACAAGCTAGGTGAAGGACGGCTTTCACACACACTTATCTCGAGAACTAAGCAAGTGCAGAGACGTTCGTTCATCTAGCACCAATGGAACGGATTGCAGGAGACACTTTTTCTCTGCTTTCTCAGTCTGTTTCCTAGTGCCGGTGTGAAGTTCCTGCAGTTTTCACTGTCAAACCGAATTGGAGCTTGTACCTCCCCATAGGTATGTATGGAATGGAGTTTGCAACTGAAAAGAAACTTTGTGTTCCCAACAAGCTAGGTGAAGGACGGCTTTCACACACACATATCTCTCAGAACTGAGCAAGTGGAGAGACGTTCGTTCATCTAGCACCAATGGAAAGGGTTGCAGGAGACACATTTTCTCTGCTTTCTCAGTCTGTTTCCTAGTGCCGGTCTGAAGTTCCTGCAGTTTTCACTGTCAACCCGAGTTGTTGCTAGTACCTCCCCATATATATGTATGGAATGGAGTTTGCAACTGAAAAGAAACTTTGTGTTCCCAACAAGCTAGTTGAAGGACGGCTTTCACACACACTAATCTCTCAGAACTGAGCAAGTGGAGAGACGTTTGTTCAACTAGCACCAAGAGAACGGGTTGCAGGAGAAACATTTTCTCTGCTTTCTCAGAATGTTTCCTAGTGCCGTTCTGAATTTCCTGCAGTTTTCACTGTCAAACCGAGTTGGAGCTAGTACCTCCCCATATATATGTATGGAATGGGGTTTGCTACTGAAAAGAAACTTTGTGTTACCAACAAGCTAGGTGAAGGGCGGCTTTCACACACACGTATCTCTCAGAACTGAGCAAGTGGAGAGACGTTCGTTCATCTAGCACCAAGGGAACGGGTTGCAGGAGACACTTTTTCTCTGCTTTCTCAGTCTGTTTCCTAGTGCCGGTCTGAAGTTCCTGCAGTTTTCACTGTCAAAACGATTTGGAGCTTGTACCTCCCCATATATATGTATGGATTGGAGTTTGCAACTGAAAAGAAACTTTGTGTTCCCAACAATCTAGGTGAAGGACGGCTTTCACACACACTTATCTCTCAGAACTGAGCAAGTGGAGAGACGTTCGTTCATCTAGCACCAAGAGAACGGGTTGCAGGAGACACTTTTTCTCTGCTTCCTCAGTCTGTTTCCTAGTATCGGTTTGAAGTTCCAGCAGTTTTCACTGTAAAAACGAGTTGGAGCTAGTACCTCCCCATATATATGTATGGAATGGAGTTTGCAACTGAAAAGAAACTTTGTGTTCCCTACAAGCTAGGTGAAGGACGGCTATCACTCACACTTATCTCTCAGAACTGAGCAAGTGGAAAGAAGTTCGTTCATCTAGCACCAAGGGAACGGGTTGCAGGAGACACTTTTTCTCTGCTTTCTCAGTCTGTTTCCTAGTGCCGGTTTGAAGTTCCTCCAGTTTTCACTGTCAAACCGAGTTTGAGCTTGCACCTCCCCATATATATGTATGGAATGGAGTTTGCAACTGAAAAGAAACTTTGTGTTCCCAACAAGCTAGCTGAAGGACGGCTTTCACACACACTTATCTTTCAGAACTGAGCAAGTGGAGAGACGTTCGTTCATCTAGGACCAAGGGAACGGGTTGCAGGAAACAATTTTTCTCTGCTTCCTCAGTCTGTTTCCTAGTGCCGGTTTGAAGTTCCTGTAGTTTTCAGTGTAAAACCGTGTTGGAGCTAGTACCTCCCCATATATGTGTATGGAATGGAGTTTGCAACTGAAAAGAAACTTTGTGTTCCCAACAAGATAGGTGAAGGACGGCTTTCACACACACTTATCTCTCAGAACTGAGCAAGTGGAGAGACGTACGTTCAACTAGCACCAAGGGAACGGGTTGCAGGAGACACTTTTTCTCTGCTTTCTCAGTCTGTTTCCTAGTGCCGATCTGAAGTTCCTGCAGTTTTCACTGTCAAAAAGAGTTCGAGCTAGTACCTCCCCATATATATGTATGGAATGGAGTTTGCTACTGAAAAGAAACTTTGTGTTCCCAACAAGCTAGGTGAAGGACGGCTTTCACACACACTTATCTCTGAGAACTGAGCAAGTGCAGAGACGTTCGTTCATCTAGCACCAATGGAACGGATTGCAGGAGACACATTTTCTCTGCTTTCTCAATCTGTTTCCTAGTGCCGGTTTGAAGTTCCTGCAATTTTCACTGTAAAACCGAGTTGGAGCTTGTACCTCCCCATATATATGTATGGAATGGAGTTTGCAAATGAAAAGAAACTTTGTGTTCCCAACAAGCTAGGTGAAGGACGGCTTTCACACACAATTATCTCTCAGAACTGAGCAAGTGGAGAGACTTTCGTTCATCTAGCACCAAGGGAACGGGTTGCAGGAGCCACTTTTTCTCTGCTTTCTCAGTCTGTTTCCTAGTGCCGGTTTGAAGTTCCTGCAGTTTTCACTGTAAAACAGATTTGGAGCTAGTACCTCACCAGATATATGTATGGAATGGAGTTTGCTACTGAAAAGAAAGTTTGTGTTCCCAACAAGCTAGGTGAAGGACGGCTTTCACACACAATTATCTCTCAGAACTGAGCAACTGGAGAGACCTTCGTTCATCTAGCACCAAGGGGACGGGTTGCACGAGACATTTTTCTCTGCTTTCTCAGTATTTTTCCTAGTGCCGGTTTGAAGTTCCTGCAGTTTTCACTGTAAAACAGAGTTGGAGCTTGTTCCTCCCCATATATATGTATGGAATGGAGTTTGCAACTGAAAAGAAACTTTGTGTTCCCAACAAGCTAGGTGAAGGACGGCTTTCACACACACTTATCTCTCAGAACTGAGCAAGTGGAGAGACGTTCGTTCATCTAGGACCAAGGGAACGGGTTGCAGGAAACAATTTTTCTCTGCTTCCTCAGTCTGTTTCCTAGTGCCGGTTTGAAGTTCCTGTAGTTTTCAGTGTAAAACCGTGTTGGAGCTAGTACCTCCCCATATATGTGTATGGAATGGAGTTTGCAACTGAAAAGAAACTTTGTGTTCCCAACAAGATAGGTGAAGGACGGCTTTCACACACACTTATCTCTCAGAACTGAGCAAGTGGAGAGACGTTCGTTCAACTAGCACCAAGGGAACGGGTTGCAGGAGACACTTTTTCTCTGCTTTCTCAGTCTGTTTCCTAGTGCCGATCTGAAGTTCCTGCAGTTTTCACTGTCAAAAAGAGTTCGAGCTAGTACCTCCCCATATATATGTATGGAATGGAGTTTGCTACTGAAAAGAAACTTTGTGTTCCCAACAAGCTAGGTGAAGGACGGCTTTCACACACACTTATCTCTGAGAACTGAGCAAGTGCAGAGACGTTCGTTCATCTAGCACCAATGGAACGGATTGCAGGAGACACATTTTCTCTGCTTTCTCAATCTGTTTCCTAGTGCCGGTTTGAAGTTCCTGCAATTTTCACTGTAAAACCGAGTTGGAGCTTGTACCTCCCCATATATATGTATGGAATGGAGTTTGCAAATGAAAAGAAACTTTGTGTTCCCAACAAGCTAGGTGAAGGACGGCTTTCACACACAATTATCTCTCAGAACTGAGCAAGTGGAGAGACTTTCGTTCATCTAGCACCAAGGGAACGGGTTGCAGGAGCCACTTTTTCTCTGCTTTCTCAGTCTGTTTCCTAGTGCCGGTTTGAAGTTCCTGCAGTTTTCACTGTAAAACAGATTTGGAGCTAGTACCTCACCAGATATATGTATGGAATGGAGTTTGCTACTGAAAAGAAAGTTTGTGTTCCCAACAAGCTAGGTGAAGGACGGCTTTCACACACAATTATCTCTCAGAACTGAGCAACTGGAGAGACCTTCGTTCATCTAGCACCAAGGGGACGGGTTGCACGAGACATTTTTCTCTGCTTTCTCAGTATTTTTCCTAGTGCCGGTTTGAAGTTCCTGCAGTTTTCACTGTAAAACAGAGTTGGAGCTTGTTCCTCCCCATATATATGTATGGAATGGAGTTTGCAACTGAAAAGAAACTTTGTGTTCCCAACAAGCTAGGTGAAGGACGGCTTTCACACACACTTATCTCTCAGAACTGAGCAAGTGGAGAGACGTTCGTTCCTCTAGCACCAAGGGAACGGGTTGCAGGAGCACTTTTTCTCTGCTTTCTCAGTATTTTTCCTAGTGCCGGTTTGAAGTTCCTGCAGTTTTCACTGTAAAACCGAGTTGGAGCTAGTAGCACCCCATATATATGTATGGAATGGAGTTTGCAACTGAAAAGAAACTTTGTGTTCCCAACAAGATAGGTGAAGGACGGCTTTCACACACACTTATCTCTCAGAACTGAGCAAGTGGAGAGACGTTCGTTCAACTAGCACCAAGGGAACGGGTTGCAGGAGACACTTTTTCTCTGCTTTCTCAGTCTGTTTCCTAGTGCCGATCTGAAGTTCCTGCAGTTTTCACTGTCAAAACGAGTTCGAGCTAGTACCTCCCCATATATATGTATGGAATGGAGTTTGCTACTGAAAAGAAACTTTGTGTTCCCAACAAGCTAGGTGAAGGACGGCTTTCACACACACTTATCTCTGAGAACTGAGCAAGTGCAGAGACGTTCGTTCATCTAGCACCAATGAAACGGATTGCAGGAGACACATTTTCTCTGCTTTCTCAATCTGTTTCCTAGTGCCGGTTTGAAGTTCCTGCAATTTTCACTGTAAAACCGAGTTGGAGCTTGTAACTCCCCATATATATGTATGGAATGGAGTTTGCAAATGAAAAGAAACTTTGTGTTCCCAACAAGCTAGGTGAAGGACTGCTTTCACACACAATTATCTCTCAGAACTGAGCAAGTGGAGAGACTTTCGTTCATCTAGCACCAAGGGAACGGGTTGCAGGAGACACTTTTTCTCTGCTTTCTCAGTCTGTTTCCTAGTGCCGGTTTGAAGTTCCTGCAGTTTTCACTGTAAAACAGATTTGGAGCTATTACCTCACCAGATATATGTATGGAATGGAGTTTGCTACTGAAAAGAAAGTTTGTGTTCCCAACAAGCTAGGTGAAGGACGGCTTTCACACACAATTATCTCTCAGAACTGAGCAACTGGAGAGACCTTCGTTCATCTAGCACCAAGGGGACGGGTTGCACGAGACATTTTTCTCTGCTTTCTCAGTATTTTTCCTAGTGCCGGTTTGAAGTTCCTGCAGTTTTCACTGTAAAACAGAGTTGGAGCTTGTTCCTCCCCATATATATGTATGGAATGGAATTTGCAACTGAAAAGAAACTTTGTGTTCCCAACAAGCTAGGTGAAGGACGGCTTTCACACACACTTATATCTCAGAACTGAGCAAGTGGAGAGACTTTCGTTCATCTAGCACCAAGGGAACGGGTTGCAGGAGACACTTTTTCTCTGCTTTCTCAGTCTGTTTCCTAGTGCCGGTTTGAAGTTCCTGCAGTTTACACTGTCAAACCGAGTTGGAGCTTGTTCCTCCCCATATATATGTATGGAATGGAGTTTGCAACTGAAATGAAACTTTGTGTTCCCAACAAGCTAGGTGAAGGACGGCGTTCACACACACTAATCTCTCAGAACTGAGCAAGTGGAGAGACGTTCGTTCATCTAGCACCAAGGGAACGGGTTGCAGGAGACACTTTTTCTCTGCTTTCTCAGTCTTTTTCCTAGTGCCGGTTTGAAGTTCCTGCAGTTTTCACTGTAAAACAGAGTTGGAGCTAGTACCACCCCATATATATGTATGGAATGGAGTTTGCAACTGAAAAGAAACTTTGTGTTCCCAACAAGCTAGGTGAAGGACGGCGTTCACACACACTAATCTCTCAGAACTGAGCAAGTGGAGAGACGTTCGTTCATCTAGCACCAAGGGAACGGGTTGCAGGAGACACTTTTTCTCTGCTTTCTCAGTCTTTTTCCTAGTGCCGGTTTGAAGTTCCTGCAGTTTTCACTGTAAAACAGAGTTGGAGCTAGTACCACCCCATATATATGTATGGAATGGAGTTTGCAACTGAAAAGAAACTTTGTGTTCCCAACAAGCTAGGTGAAGGACGGCTTTCACACACACTTATCTCTCAGAACTGAGCAAGTGGAGAGAAGTTCGTTCATCTAGCACCAAGGGAACGGGTTGCAGGAGACACTATTTCTCTGTTTTCTCAGTCTGTTTCCTAGTGCCGGTTTGAAGTTCCTGCAGTTTTCACTGTAAAACCGATTTGGAGCTAGTACCTCCCCATATATATGTATGGAATGGAGTTTGCAACTGAAAAGAAACTTTGTGTTCCCAACAAGCTAGGTGAAAGACGGCTTTCACACACACTTATCTCTGAGAAATAAGCAAGTGCAGAGACGTTCGTTCATCTAGCACCAATGGAACGGATTGCAGGAGACACATTTTCTCTGCTTTCTCAATCTGTTTCCTAGTGCCGGTTTGAAGTTCCTGCAATTTTCACTGTAAAACCGATTTGGAGCTTGTACCTCCCCATATATATGTATGGAATGGAGTTTGCAACTGAAAAGAAACTTTGTGTTCCCAACAAACTAGGTGAAGGACGGCTTTCACACACACTAATCTCTCAGAACTGAGCAAGTGGAGAGACGTTCGTTCAACTAGCACCAAGAGAACGGGTTGCAGGAGACACTATTTCTCTGCTTTCTCAGACTGTTTCCTAGTGCCGGTCTGAATTTCCTGCAGTTTTCACTGTCAAACCGAGTTGGAGCTAGTACCTCCCCATATATATGTATGGAATGGGGTTTGCTACTGAAAAGAAACTTTGTGTTACCAACAAGCTAGGTGAAGGGCGGCTTTCACACACACGTATCTCTCAGAACTGAGCAAGTGGAGAGACGTTCGTTCATCTAGCACCAAGGGAACGTGTTGCAGGAGACACTATTTCTCTGTTTTCTCAGTCTGTTTCCTAGTGCCGGTTTGAAGTTCCTGCAGTTTTCACTGTAAAACAGATTTGGAGCTAGTACCTCACCAGATATATGTATGGAATGGAGTTTGCTACTGAAAAGAAACTTTGTGTTCCCAACAAGCTAGGTGAAGGACGGCTTTCACACACAATTATCTCTCAGAACTGAGCAACAGAAGAGACCTTCGTTCATCTAGCACCAAGGGGACGGGTTGCACGAGACATTTTTCTCTGCTTTCTCAGTCTTTTTCCTAGTGCCAGTTTGAAGTTCCTGCAGTTTTCACTGTAAAACAGAGTTGGAGCTTGTTCCTCCCCATATATATGTATGGAATGGAGTTTGCAACTGAAAAGAAACTTTGTGTTCCCAACAAGCTAGGTGAAGGACGGCTTTCACAAACACTTATCTCTCAGAACTGAGCAAGTGGAGAGACGTTCGTTCATCTAGCACCAAGGGAACGGGTGGCAGGAGACACTATTTCTCTGTTTTCTCAGTCTGTTTCCTAGTGCTGGTTTGAAGTTCCTGCAGTTTTCACTGTCAAACCGATTTGGAGCTAGTACCTCCCCATATATATGTATGGAATGGAGTTTGCAACTGAAAAGAAACTTTGTGTTCCCAACAAGCTAGGTGAAAGACGGCTTTCACACACACTTATCTCTGAGAACTAAGCAAGTGCAGAGACGTTCGTTCATCTAGCACCAATGGAACGGATTGCAGGAGACACATTTTCTCTGCTTTCTCAGTCTTTTTCCTAGTGCCGGTTTGAAGTTCCTGCAATTTTCACTGTTAAACCGATTTGGAGCTTGTACCTCCCCATATATATGTATGGAATGGAGTTTGCAACTGAAAAGAAACTTTGTGTTCCCAACAAACTAGGTGAAGGACGGCTTTCACACACACTAATCTCTCAGAACTGAGCAAGTGGAGAGACGTTCGTTCAACTAGCACCAATAGAACGGGTTGCAGGAGACACTATTTCTCTGCTTTCTCAGACTGTTTCCTAGTGCCGGTCTGAATTTCCTGCAGTTTTCACTGTCAAACCGAGTTGGAGCTAGTACCTCCCCATATATATGTATGGATTGGAGTTTGCAACTGAAAAGAAACTTTGTGTTCCCAACAAACTAGGTGAAGGACGGCTTTCACACACACTTATCTCTCAGAACTGAGCAAGTGGAGAGACGTTCGTTCATCTAGCACCAAGGGAACGGGTTGCAGGAGACACTTTTTCTCTGCTTCCTCAGTCTGTTTCCTAGTGTCGGTTTGAAGTTCTGCAGTTTTCACTGTAAAACCGAGTTGGAGCTAGTACCTCCCCATATATATGTATGGAATGGAGTTTGCAACTGAAAAGAATCTTTGTGTTCCCAACAAGCTAGGTGAAGGACGGTTATCACTCACACTTATGTCTCAGAACTGAGCAAGTGAAGAGACGTTCGTTCATCTAGCACCAAGGGAACGGGTTGCAGGAGACACTTTTTCTCTGCTTTCTCAGTCTGTTTCCTAGTGCCGGTTTGAAGTTCCTCCAGTTTTCACTGTCAAACCGAGTTGGAGCTTGTACCTCCCCATATATATGTATGGAATGGAGTTTGCAACTGAAAAGAAACTTTGTGTTCCCAACAAGCTAGCTGAAGGACGGCTTTCACACACACTTATCTTTCAGAACTGAGCAAGTGGAGAGACTTTCGTTCATCTAGGACCAAGGGAACGGGTTGCAGGAAACAATTTTTCTCTGCTTCCTCAGTCTGTTTCCTAGTGCCGGTTTGAAGTTCCTGTAGTTTTCAGTGTAAAACCGTGTTGGAGCTAGTACCTCCCCATATATGTGTTTGGAATGGAGTTTGCAACTGAAAAGAATCTTTGTGTTCCCAACAAGATAGGTGAAGGACGGCTTTCACACACACTTATCTCTCAGAAATGAGCAAGTGGAGAGACGTTCGTTCAACTAGCACCAAGGGAACGGGTTGCAGGAGACACTTTTTCTCTGCTTTCTCAGACTGTTTCCTAATGCCGATCTGAAGTTCCTGCAGTTTTCACTGTCAAACCGAGTTCGAGCTAGTACCTCCCCATATATATGTATGGAATGGAGTTTGCTACTGAAAAGAAACTTTGTGTTCCCAACAAGCTAGGTGAAGGACGGCTTTCACACACACTTATCTCTGAGAACTGAGCAAGTGCAGAGACGTTCGTTCATCTAGCACCAATGGATCGGATTGCAGGAGACACATTTTCTCTGCTTTCTCAATCTGTTTCCTAGTGCCGGTTTGAAGTTCCTGCAATTTTCACTGTAAAACCGAGTTGGAGCTTGTACCTCCCCATATATATGTATGGAATGGAGTTTGCAACTGAAAAGAAACTTTGTGTTCCCAACAAGCTAGGTGAAGGACGGCTTTCACACACAATTATCTCTCAGAACTGAGCAAGTGGAGAGACTTTCGTTCATCTAGCACCAAGGGAACGGGTTGCAGGAGACACTTTTTCTCTGCTTTCTCAGTCTGTTTCCTAGTGCCGGTTTGAAGTTCCTGCAGTTTTCACTGTAAAACAGATTTGGAGCTAGTACCTCACCAGATATATGTATGGAATGGAGTTTGCTACTGAAAAGAAAGTTTGTGTTCCCAACAAGCTAGGTGAAGGACGGCTTTCACACACAATTATCTCTCAGAACTGAGCAACAGAACAGACCTTCGTTCATCTAGCACCAAGGGGACGGGTTGCACGAGACATTTTTCTCTGCTTTCTCAGTATTTTTCCTAGTGCCGGTTTGAAGTTCCTGCAGTTTTCACTGTAAAACAGAGTTGGAGCTTGTTCCTCCCCATATATATGTATGGAATGGAGTTTGCAACTGAAAAGAAACTTTGTGTTCCCAACAAGCTAGGTGAAGGACGGCTTTCACAAACACATATCTCTCAGAACTGAGCAAGTGGAGAGACGTTCGTTCATCTAGCACCAAGGGAACGGTTTGCAGGAGACACTATTTCTCTGTTTTCTCAGTCTGTTTCCTGGTGCCGGTTTGAAGTTCCTGCAGTTTTCACTGTCAAACCGAGTTGGAGCTTGTACCTCCGCATATATAAGTATGGAATGGAGTTTGCAACTGAAAAGAAACTTTGTGTTCCCAACAAGCTAGGTGAAAGACGGCTTTCACACACACTTATCTCTGAGAACTAAGCAAGTGCAGAGACGTTCGTTCATCTAGCACCAATGGAACGGATTGCAGGAGACACATTTTCTCTGCTTTCTCAATCTGTTTCCTAGTGCCGGTTTGAAGTTCCTGCAATTTTCACTGTAAAACCGATTTGGAGCTTGTACCTCCCCATATATATGTATGGAATGGAGTTTGCAACTGAAAAGAAACTTTGTGTTCCCAACAAACTAGGTGAAGGACGGCTTTCACACACACTTATCTCTCAGAACTGAGCAAGTGGAGAGACGTTCGTTCATCTAGCACCAAGGGAACGGGTTGCAGGAGACACTTTTTCTCTGCTCTCTCAGTCTTTTTCCTAGTGCCGGTTTGAAGTTCCTGCAGTTTTCACTGTAAAACAGATTTGGAGCTTGTACCTCCCCATATATATGTATGGAATGGAGTTTGCAACTGAAAAGAAACTTTGTGTTCCCAACAAGCTAGGTGAAGGACGGCGTTCACACACACTAATCTCTCAGAACTGAGCAAGTGGAGAGACGTTCGTTCATCTAGCACCATGGGAACGGGTTGCAGGGGACACTTTTTCTCTGCTTTCTCAGTCTTTTCCTAGTGCCGGTTTGAAGTTCCTGCAGTTTTCACTGTAAAACCGAGTTGGAGCTAGTACCACCCCATATATATGTATGGAATGGAGTTTGCAACTGAAAAGAAACTTTGTGTTCCCAACAAGCTAGGTGAAGGACGGCTTTCACACACACTTATCTCTCAGAACTGAGCAAGTGGAGAGAAGTTCGTTCATCTAGCACCAAGGGAACGGGTTGCAGGTGACACTATTTCTCTGTTTCTCAGTCTGTTTCCTAGTGCCGGTTTGAAGTTCCTGCAGTTTTCACTGTAAAACCGATTTGGAGCTAGTACCTCCCCATATATATGTATGGAATGGAGTTTGCAACTGAAAAGAAACTTTGTGTTCCCAACAAGCTAGGTGAAAGACGGCTTTCACACACACTTATCTTTGAGAACTAAGCAAGTGCAGAGACGTTCGTTCATCTAGCACCAATGGAACGGATTGCAGGAGACACATTTTCTCTTCTTTCTCAATCTGTTTCCTAGTGCCGGTTTGAAGTTCCTGCAATTTTCACTGTAAAACCGATTTGGAGCTTGTACCTCCCCATATATATGTATGGAATGGAGTTTGCAACTGAAAAGAAACTTTGTTTTCCCAACAAACTAGGTGAAGGACGGCTTTCACACACAATAATCTCTCAGAACTGAGCAAGTGGAGAGACTTTCGTTCATCTAGCACCAAGGGAACGGGATGCAGGAGACACTTTTTCTCTGCTTTCCCAGTCTGTTTCCTAGTGCCGGTTTGAAGTTCCTGCAGTTTTCACTGTAAAACCCATTTGGAGCTAGTACCTCACCAGATATATGTATGGAATGGAGTTTGCTACTGAAAAGAAACTTTGTGTTCCCAACAAGCTAGGTGAAGGACGGCTTTCACACACACATATCTCTCAGAACTGAGCAAGTGGAGAGACGTTCGTTCATCTAGCACCAACGGAACGGTTTGCAGGAGACACTTTTTCTCTGCTTTCTCAGTCTTTTTCCTAGTGCCGGTTTGAAGTTCCTGCAGTTTTCACTGTAAAACCGAGTTGGAGCTTGTACCTCCCCATATATATGTATGGAATGGAGTTTGCAACTGAAAAGAAACTTTGTGTTCCCAACAAGCTAGGTGAAGGACGGCTTTCACAAACACTTATCTCTCAGAACTGAGCAAGTGGAGAGACGTTCGTTCATCTAGCACCAAGGGAACGGGTTGCAGGAGACACTATTTCTCTTTTTTCTCATTCTGTTTCCTGGTGCCAGTTTGAAGTTCCTGCAGTTTTCACTGTCAAACCGAGTTGGAGCTAGTACCTCCCCATATATATGTATGGAATGGAGTTTGCAACTGAAAAGAAACTTTGTGTTCCCAACAAGCTATTTAAAATACGGCTTTCACACACACTTATCTCTGAGAACTAAGCAAGTGCAGAGACGTTCGTTCATCTAGCACCAATGGAACGGATTGCAGGAGACAAATTTTCTCTGCTTTCTCAATCTGTTTCCTAGTGCCGGTTTGAAATTCCTGCAATTTTCACTGTAAATCCGATTTGGAGCTTGTACCTCCCCATATATATGTATGGAATGGAGTTTGCAACTGAAAAGAAACTTTGTGTTCCCAACAAACTAGGTGAAGAACGGCTTTCACACACAATAATCTCTCAGAACTGAGCAAGTGGAGAGACTTTCGTTCATCTAGCACCAAGGGAACGGGTTGCAGGAGACACTTTTTCTCTGCTTTCTCAGTCTGTTTCCTAGTGCCGGTTTGAAGTTCCTGCAGTTTTCACTGTAAAACCGATTTGGAGCTAGTACCTCACCAGATATATGTATGGAATGGAGTTTGCAACTGAAAAGAAACTTTGTGTTCCCAACAAGCTAGGTGAAGGACGGCTTTCACACACACTTATCTCTCAGAACTGAGCAAGTGGAGAGACGTTCGTTCATCTAGCACCAAGGGAACGGGTTGCAGGAGACACTTTTTCTCTGCTTTCTCAGTCTTTTTCCTAGTGCCGGTTTGAAGTTCCTGCAGTTTTCACTGTAAAACCGAGTTGGAGCTTGTACCTCCCCATATATATGTATGGAATGGAGTTTGCAACTGAAAAGAAACTTTGTGTTCCTAACAAGCTAGGTGAAGGACGGCTTTCACAAACACTTATCTCTCAGAACTGAGCAAGTGGAGAGACGTTCGTTCATCTAGCACCAAGGGAACGGGTTGCAGGAGACACTATTTCTCTGTTTTCTAAGTCTGTTTCCTGGTGCCGGTTTGAAGTTCCTGCAGTTTTCACTGTCAAACCGAGTTGGAGCTTGTACCTCCGCATATATATGTATGGAATGGAGTTTGCAACTGAAGAGAAACCTTGTGTTCCCAACAAGCTAGGTGAAGGACGGCTTTCACACACAATAATCTCTCAGAACTGAGCAAGTGGAGAGAATTTCGTTCATCTAGCACCAAGGGAACGGGTTGCAGGAGACACTTTTTCTCTGCTTTCTCAGTCTGTTTCCTAGTGCCGGTTTGAAGTTCCTGCAGTTTTCACTGTAAAACCGATTTGGAGCTAGTACCTCACCAGATATATGTATGGAATGGAGTTTGCTACTGAAAAGAAACTTTGTGTTCCCAACAAGCTAGGTGAAGAACGGCTTTCACACACACATATCTCTCAGAACTGAGCAAGTGGAGAGACGTTCGTTCATCTAGCACCAACGGAACGGTTTGCAGGAGACACTTTTTCTCTGCTTTCTCAGTCTTTTTCCTAGTGCCGGTTTGAAGTTCCTGCAGTTTTCACTGTAAAACCGAGTTGGAGATTGTACCTCCCCATATATATGTATGGAATGGAGTTTGCAACTGAAAAGAAACTTTGTGTTCCCAACAAGCTAGGTGAAGGACGGCTTTCACAAACACTTATCTCTCAGAACTGAGCAAGTGGAGAGACGTTCGTTCATCTAGCACCAAGGGAACGGGTTGCAGGAGACACTATTTCTCTTTTTTCTCATTCTGTTTCCTGGTGCCAGTTTGAAGTTCCTGCAGTTTTCACTGTCAAACCGAGTTGGAGCTAGTACCTCCCCATATATATGTATGGAATGGAGTTTGCAACTGAAAAGAAACTTTGTGTTCCCAACAAGCTATTTAAAATACGGCTTTCACACACACTTATCTCTGAGAACTAAGCAAGTGCAGAGACGTTCGTTCATCTAGCACCAATGGAACGGATTGCAGGAGACAAATTTTCTCTGCTTTCTCAATCTGTTTCCTAGTGCCGGTTTGAAGTTCCTGCAATTTTCACTGTAAATCCGATTTGGAGCTTGTACCTCCCCATATATATGTATGGAATGGAGTTTGCAACTGAAAAGAAACTTTGTGTTCCCAACAAACTAGGTGAAGAACGGCTTTCACACACAATAATCTCTCAGAACTGAGCAAGTGGAGAGACTTTCGTTCATCTAGCACCAAGGGAACGGGTTGCAGGAGACACTTTTTCTCTGCTTTCTCAGTCTGTTTCCTAGTGCCGGTTTGAAGTTCCTGCAGTTTTCACTGTAAAACCGATTTGGAGCTAGTACCTCACCAGATATATGTATGGAATGGAGTTTGCAACTGAAAAGAAACTTTGTGTTCCCAACAAGCTAGGTGAAGGACGGCTTTCACACACACTTATCTCTCAGAACTGAGCAAGTGGAGAGACGTTCGTTCATCTAGCACCAAGGGAACGGGTTGCAGGAGACACTTTTTCTCTGCTTTCTCAGTCTTTTTCCTAGTGCCGGTTTGAAGTTCCTGCAGTTTTCACTGTAAAACCGAGTTGGAGCTTGTACCTCCCCATATATATGTATGGAATGGAGTTTGCAACTGAAAAGAAACTTTGTGTTCCTAACAAGCTAGGTGAAGGACGGCTTTCACAAACACTTATCTCTCAGAACTGAGCAAGTGGAGAGACGTTCGTTCATCTAGCACCAAGGGAACGGGTTGCAGGAGACACTATTTCTCTGTTTTCTAAGTCTGTTTCCTGGTGCCGGTTTGAAGTTCCTGCAGTTTTCACTGTCAAACCGAGTTGGAGCTTGTACCTCCGCATATATATGTATGGAATGGAGTTTGCAACTGAAGAGAAACCTTGTGTTCCCAACAAGCTAGGTGAAGGACGGCTTTCACACACAATAATCTCTCAGAACTGAGCAAGTGGAGAGAATTTCGTTCATCTAGCACCAAGGGAACGGGTTGCAGGAGACACTTTTTCTCTGCTTTCTCAGTCTGTTTCCTAGTGCCGGTTTGAAGTTCCTGCAGTTTTCACTGTAAAACCGATTTGGAGCTAGTACCTCACCAGATATATGTATGGAATGGAGTTTGCTACTGAAAAGAAACTTTGTGTTCCCAACAAGCTAGGTGAAGAACGGCTTTCACACACACTTATCTCTCAGAACTGAGCAAGTGGAGAGACGTTCGTTCATCTAGCACCAAGGGAACTTGTTGCAGGAGACACATTTTCTCTGCTTTCTCAGTCTTTTTCCTAGTGCCGGTTTGAAGTTCCTGCAGTTTTCACTGTAAAACCGAGTTGGAGCTTGTACCTCCCCATATATATGTATGGAATGGAGTTTGCAACTGAAAAGAAACTTTGTGTTCCTAACAAGCTAGGTGAAGGACGGCTTTCACAAACACTTATCTCTCAGAACTGAGCAAGTGGAGAGACGTTCGTTCATCTAGCACCAAGGGAACGGGTTGTAGGAGACACTATTTCTCTGTTTTCTCAGTCTGTTTCCTAGTGCCGGTTTGAAGTTCCTGCAGTTTTCACTGTAAAACCGATTTGGAGCTAGTACCTCACCAGATATATGTATGGAATGGAGTTTGCTACTGAAAAGAAACTTTGTGTTCCCAACAAGCTAGGTGAAGGACGGCTTTCACACACACTTATCTCTCAGAACTGAGCAAGTGGAGAGACGTTCGTTCATCTAGCAACAAGGGAACGTGTTGCAGGAGACACTTTTTCTCTGCTTTCTCAGTCTTTTTCCTAGTGCCGGTTTGAAGTTCCTGCAGTTTTCACTGTAAAACCGAGTTGGAGCTTGTACCTCCCCATATATATGTATGGAATGGAGTTTGCAACTGAAAAGAATCTTTGTGTTCCTAACAAGCTAGGTGAAGGACGGCTTTCACAAACACTTATCTCTCAGAACTGAGCAAGTGGAGAGACTTTCGTTCATCTAGCACCAAGGGAACGGGTTGTAGGAGACACTATTTCTCTGTTTTCTCAGTCTGTTTCCTGGTGCCGGTTTGAAGTTCCTGCAATTTTCACTGTAAAACCGATTTGGAGCTTGTACCTCCCCATATATATGTATGGAATGGAGTTTGCAACTGAAAAGAAACTTTGTGTTCCCAACAAACTAGGTGAAGGACGGCTTTCACACACAATAATCTCTCAGAACTGAGCAAGAGGAGAGACTTTCGTTCATATAGCACCAAGGGAACGGGTTGCAGGAGACACTTTTTCTCTGCTTTCTCAGTCTGTTTCCTAGTGCCGGTTTGAAGTTCCTGCAGTTTTCACTGTAAAACCGATTTGGAGCTAGTACCTCACCAGATATATGTATGGAATGGAGTTTGCTACTGAAAAGAACCTTTGTGTTCCCAACAAGCTAGGTGAAGGACGGCTTTCACACACACTTATCTCTCAGAACTGAGCAAGTGGAGAGACGTTCGTTCATCTAGCACCAAGGGAACGGGTTGCAGGAGACACTTTTTCTCTGCTTTCTCAGTCTTTATCCTAGTGCCGGTTTGAAGTACCTGCAGTTTTCACTGTAAAATCGAGTTGGAGCTTGTACCTCCCCATATATATGTATGGAATGGTGTTTGCAACTGAAAAGAAACTTTGTGTTCCCAACAAGCTAGGTAAAGGACGGCTTTCACAAACACTTATCTCTCCGAACTGAGCAAGTGGAGAGACGTTCTTTCATCTAGCACCAAGGGAACGGATTGCAGGAGACACTATTTCTCTGTTTTCTCAGTCTGTTTCCTGGTGCCGGTTTGAAGTTCCTGCAGTTTTCACTGTCAAAACGAGTTGGAGCTTGTACCTCCCCATATATATGTATGGAATGGAGTTTGCAACTGAAAAGAAACCTTGTGTTCCCAACAAGCTAGGTGAAGGACGGCTTTCACACACACTTATCTCTCAGAACTGAGCAAGTGCAGAGACGTTCGTTCATCTAGCACCAATGGAACGGATTGCAGGAGACACATTTTCTCTGATTTCTCAATCTGTTTCCTAGTGCCGGTTTGAAGTTCCTGCTGTTTTCACTGTCAAACCGAGTTGGAGCTTGTACCTCCCCATATATATGTATGGAATGGAGTTTGCAACTGAAAAGAAACTTTGTGTTCCCAACAAGCTAGGTGAAGGGCGGCTTTCACACACAATTATCTCTCAGAACTGAGCAAGTGGAGAGACTTTCGTTCATCTAGCACCAAGGGAACGGGTTGCAGGAGACACTTTTTCTCTGCTTTATCAGTCTGTTTCCTAGTGCCGGTTTGAAGTTCCTGCAGTTTTCACTGTAAAACAGATTTGGAGCTAGTACCTCACCAGATATATGTATGGAATGGAGTTTGCTACTGAAAAGAAACTTTGTGTTCCCAACAAGCTAGGTGAAGGACGGCTTTCACACACAATTATCTCTCAGAACTGAGCAACTGGAGAGACGTTCGTTCATCTAGCACCAAGGGGACGGGTTGCACGAGACACTTTTTCTCTGCTTTCTCAGTGTTTTTCCTAGTGCCGGTTTGAAGTTCCTGCAGTTTTCACTGTAAAACAGAGTTGGAGCTTGTTCCTCCCCATATATATGTATGGAATGGAGTTTGCAACTGAAAAGAAACTTTGTGTTCCCAACAAGCTAGGTGAAGGACGGCTTTCACACACACTTATCTCTCAGAACTGAGCAAGTGGAGAGACGTTCGTTCATCTAGCACCAAGGGAACGGGTTGCAGGAGCACTTTTTCTCTGCTTTCTCAGTATTTTTCCTAGTGCCGGTTTGAAGTTCCTGCAGTTTTCACTGTAAAACCGAGTTGGAGCTAGTACCACCCCATATATATGTATGGAATGGAGTTTGCAACTGAAAAGAAACTTTGTGTTCCCAACAAGCTAGGTGAAGGACGGCTTTCACACACACTTATCTCTCAGAACTGAGCAAGTGGAGAGAAGTTCGTTCATCTAGCACCAAGGGAACGGGTTGCAGGAGACACTATTTCTCTGTTTTCTCAGTCTGTTTCCTAGTGCCGGTTTGAAGTTCCTGCAGTTTTCACTGTAAAACCGATTTGGAGCTAGTACCTCCCCATATATATGTATGGAATGGAGTTTGCAACTGAAAAGAAACTTTGTGTTCCCAACAAGCTAGGTGAAGGACGGCTTTCACACACAATTATCTCTCAGAACTGAGCAACTGGAGAGACGTTCGTTCATCTAGCACCAAGGGGACGGGTTGCACGAGACACTTTTTCTCTGCTTTCTCAGTATTTTTCCTAGTGCCGGTTTGAAGTTCCTGCAGTTTTCACTGTAAAACAGAGTTGGAGCTTGTTCCTCCCCATATATATGTATGGAATGGAGTTTGCAACTGAAAAGAAACTTTGTGTTCCCAACAAGCTAGGTGAAGGACGGCTTTCACACACACTTATCTCTCAGAACTGAGCAAGTGGAGAGACGTTCGTTCATCTAGCACCAAGGGAACGGGTTGCAGGAGCACTTTTTCTCTGCTTTCTCAGTATTTTTCCTAGTGCCGGTTTGAAGTTCCTGCAGTTTTCACTGTAAAACCGAGTTGGAGCTAGTACCACCCCATATATATGTATGGAATGGAGTTTGCAACTGAAAAGAAACTTTGTGTTCCCAACAAGCTAGGTGAAGGACGGCTTTCACACACACTTATCTCTCAGAACTGAGCAAGTGGAGAGAATTTCGTTCATCTAGCACCAAGGGAACGGGTTGCAGGAGACACTATTTCTCTGTTTTCTCAGTCTGTTTCCTAGTGCCGGTTTGAAGTTCCTGCAGTTTTCACTGTAAAACCGATTTGGAGCTAGTACCTCCCCATATATATGTATGGAATGGAGTTTGCAACTGAAAAGAAACTTTGTGTTCCCAACAAGCTAGGTGAAAGACGGCTTTCACACACACTTATCTCTGAGAACTAAGCAAGTGCAGAGACGTTCGTTCATCTAGCACCAATGGAACGGATTGCAGGAGACACATTTTCTCTGCTTTCTCAATCTGTTTCCTAGTGCCGGTTTGAAGTTCCTGCAGTTTTCACTGTAAAACCGATTTGGAGCTAGTACCTCACCAGATATATGTATGGAATGGAGTTTGCAACTGAAAAGAAACTTTGTGTTCCCAACAAGCTAGGTGAAAGACGGCTTTCACACACACTTACCTCTGAGAACTGAGCAAGTGCAGAGACGTTCGTTCATCTAGCACCAATGGAACGGATTTCAGGAGACACATTTTCTCTGCTTTCTCAATCTGTTTCCTAGTGCCGGTTTGAAGTTACTGCAGTTTTCACTGTCAAACCGAGTTGGAGCTTGTACCTCCGCATATATATGTATGGAATGGAGTTTGCAACTGAAAAGAAACCTTGTGTTCCCAACAAGCTAGGTGAAGGACGGCTTTCACACACACTTATCTCTCAGAACTGAGCAAGTGCAGAGACGTTCGTTCATCTAGCACCAATGGAACGGATTGCAGGAGACACATTTTCTCTGCTTTCTCAATCTGTTTCCTAGTGCCGGTTTGAAGTTCCTGCAATTTTCACTGTAAAACCGATTTGGAGCTTGTACCTCCCCATATATATGTATGGAATGGAGTTTGCAACTGAAAAGAAACTTTGTGTTCCCAACAAACTAGGTGAAGGACGGCTTTCACACACAATAATCTCTCAGAACTGAGCAAGTGGAGAGACGTTCGTTCATATAGCACCAAGGGAACGGGTTGCAGGAGACACTTTTTCTCTGCTTTCTCAGTCTGTTTCCTAGTGCCGGTTTGAAGTTCCTGCAATTTTCACTGTAAAACCGATTTGGAGCTAGTACCTCACCAGATATATGTATGGAATGGAGTTTGCTACTGAAAAGAACCTTTGTGTTCCCAACAAGCTAGGTGAAGGACGGCTTTCACACACACTTATCTCTCAGAACTGAGCAAGTGGAGAGACGTTCGTTCATCTAGCACCAAGGGAACGGGTTGCAGGAGACACTTTTTCTCTGCTTTCTCAGTCTTTTTCCTAGTGCCGGTTTGAAGTTCCTGCAGTTTTCACTGTAAAACCGAGTTGGAGCTTGTACCTCCCCATATATATGTATGGAATGGAGTTTGCAACTGAAAAGAAACTTTGTGTTCCCAACAAGCTAGGTGAAGGACGGCTTTCACAAACACTTATCTCTCAGAACTAAGCAAGTGGAGAGACGTTCGTTCATCTAGCACCAAGGGAACGGGTTGCAGGAGACACTATTTCTCTGTTTTCTCAGTCTGTTTCCTGGTGCCGGTTTGAAGTTCCTGCAGTTTTCACTGTCAAACCGAGTTGGAGCTTGTACCTCCCAATATATATGTATGGAATGGAGTTTGCAACTGAAAAGAAACCTTGTGTTCCCAACAAGCTAGGTGAAGGACGGCTTTCACACACACTTATCTCTCAGAACTGAGCAAGTGGAGAGACGTTCGTTCATCAAGCACCAAGGGAACGGGTTGCAGGAGACACTTTTTCTCTGCTTTCTCAGTCTTTTTCCTAGTGCCTGTTTGAAGTTCCTGCAGTTTTCACTGTAAAACCGAGTTGGAGCTTGTTCCTCCCCATATATATGTATGGAATGGAGTTTGCAACTGAAAAGAAACTTTGTGTTCCCAACAAGCTAGGTGAAGGACGGCTTTCACACACACTTATCTCTCAGAACTGAGCAAGTGGAGAGAACTTCGTTCATCTAGCACCAAGGGAACGGGTTGCAGGAGACACTATTTCTCTGTATTCTCAGACTGTTTCCTAGTGCCTGTTTGAAGTTCCTGCAGTTTTTACTGTAAAACCGATTTCGAGCTAGTACCTCCCCATATATATGTATGGAATGGAGTTTGCAACTGAAAAGAAACTTTGTGTTCCCAACAATCTAGGTGAAAGACGGCTTTCACACACACTTATCTCTGAGAACTGAGCAAGTGCAGAGACGTTCGTTCATCTAGCACCAATGGAACGGATTGCAGGAGACACATTTTCTCTGCTTTCTCAATCTGTTTCCTAGTGCCGGTTTGAAGTTCCTGCAGTTTTCAGTGTAAAACCGAGTTGGAGCTTGTACCTCCCCATATATATGTATGGAATGGAGTTTGCAACTGAAAAGAAACTTTGTGTTCCCAACAAATTATGTGAAGTACGGCTTTCACACACAATTATCTCTCAGAACTGAGCAAGTGGAGAGACTTTCGTTCATCTAGCACCAAGGGAACGGGTTGCAGGAGACACTTTTTCTCTGCTTTCTCAGTCTGTTTCCTAGTTCCGGTTTGAAGTTCCTGCCGTTTTCACTGTAAAACCGATTTGGAGCTAGTACCTGACCAGATATATGTATGGAATGGAGTTTGCTACTGAAAAGAAACTTTGTGTTCCCAACAAGCTATGTGAAGGACGGCTTTCACACACAGTTATCTCTCAGAACTGAGCAAGTGGAGAGACGTTCGTTCATCTAGCACCAAGGGAACGGGTTGCAGGAGACACTTTTTCTCTGCTTTCTCAGTCTTTTTCCTAGTGCCGGTTTGAAGTTCCTGCAGTTTTCACAGTAAAACCGAGTTGGAGCTAGTACCACCCCATATATATGTATGGAATGGAGTTTGCAACTGAAAAGAAACTTTGTGTTCCCAACAAGCTATGTGAAGGACGGCTTTCACACACAGTTATCTCTCAGAACTGAGCAAGTGGAGAGACGTTCGTTCATCTAGCACCAAGGGAACGGGTTGCAGGAGACACTTTTTCTCTGCTTTCTCAGTCTTTTTCCTAGTGCCGGTTTGAAGTTCCTGCAGTTTTCACAGTAAAACCGAGTTGGAGCTAGTACCACCCCATATATATGTATGGAATGGAGTTTGCAACTGAAAAGAAACTTTGTGTTCCCAACAAGCTAGGTGAAGGACGGCTTTCACACACAATTATCTCTCAGAACTGAGCAAGTGGAGAGAACTTCGTTCATTTAGCACCAAGGGAACGGGTTGCAGGAGACACTATTTCTCTGTTTTCTCAGTCTGTTTCCTAGTGCCGGTTTGAAGTTCCTGCAGTTTTTACTATAAAACCGATTTGGAGCTAGTACCTCCCCATATATATGTATGGAATGGAGTTTGCAACTGAAAAGAAACTTTGTGTTCCCAACAAGCTAGGTGAAGGACGGCTTTCACACACACTTATCACTGAGAAATGAGCAAGTGCAGAGACGTTCGTTCATCTAGAACCAATGGAACGGATTGCAGGAGACACATTTTCTCTGCTTTCTCAATCTGTTTCCTAGTGCCGGTTTGAAGTTCCTGCAGTTTTCACTGTCAAACCGAGTTGGAGCTTGTACCTCCCCATATATATGTATGGAATGGATTTTGCAACTGAAAAGAAACTTTGTGTTCCCAACAAGGTAGGTGAAGGACGGCTTTCACACACAATTATCTCTCAGAACTGAGCAAGTTTAGAGACTTTCGTTCATCTAGCACCAAGGGAACGGGTTGCAGGAGACACTTTTTCTCTGCTTTCTCAGTCTGTTTCCTAGTGCCGGTTTGAAGTTCCTGCAGTTTTCACTGTAAAAACGATTTGGAGTTAGTACCTCAACAGATATATGTATGGAATGGAGTTTGCTACTGAAAAGAAACTTTGTGTTCCCAACAAGCTAGGTGAAGGACGGCTTTCACACACACTTATCTCTCAGAACTGAGCAAGTGCAGAGACGTTCGTTCATCTAGCACCAATGGAACGGATTGCAGGAGACATATTTTCTCTGATTTCTCAATCTGTTTCCTAGTGCCGGTTTGAAGTTCCTGCAGTTTTCACTGTCAAACCGTGTTGGAGCTTGTACCTCCCCATATATATGTATGGAATGGAGTTTGTAACTGAAAAGAAACTTTGTATTCCCAACAAGCTAGGTGAAGGACGGCTTTCACACACAATTATCTCTCAGAACTGAGCAAGTGGAGAGACTTGTGTTCATCTAGCACCAAGGGAACGGGTTGCAGGAGACACTTTTTCTCTGCTTTCTCAGTCTTTTTCCTAGTGCCGGTTTGAAGTTCCTGCAGTTTTCACTGTAAAACCGAGTTGGAGCTTGTTCCTCCCCATATATATGTATGGAATGGAGTTTGCAACTGAAAAGAAACTTTGTGTTCCCAACAAGCTAGGTGAAGGACGGCTTTCACACACACTTATCTCTCAGAACTGAGCAAGTGGAGAGACGTTCGTTCATCTAGCACCAAGGGAACGGGTTGCAGGAGACACTTTTTCTCTGCTTTCTCAGTCTTTTTCCTAGTGCCGGTTTGAAGTTCCTGCAGTTTTCACTGTAAAACCGAGTTGGAGCTAGTACCACCCCATATATATGTATGGAATGGAGTTTGCAACTGAAAAGAAACTTTGTGTTCCCAACAAGCTAGGTGAAGGACGGCTTTCACACACAATTATCTCTCAGAACTGAGCAAGTGGAGAGAACTTCGTTCATTTAGCACCAAGGGAACGGGTTGCAGGAGACACTATTTCTCAGTTTTCTCAGTCTGTTTCCTAGTGCCGGTTTGAAGTTCCTGCAGTTTTTACTATAAAAGCGATTTGGAGCTAGTACCTCCCCATATATATGTATGGAATGGAGTTTGCAACTGAAAAGAAACTTTGTGTTCCCAACAATCTAGGTGAAAGACGGCTTTCACACACACTTATCTCTGAGAACTGAGCAAGTGCAGAGACGTTCGTTCATCTAGCACCAATGGAACGGATTGCAGGAGACACATTTTCTCTGCTTTCTCAATCTGTTTCCTAGTGCCGGTTTGAAGTTCCTGCAATTTTCACTGTAAAACCGAGTTGGAGCTTGTACCTCCCCATATATATGTATGGAATGGAGTTTGCAACTGAAAAGAAACTTTGTGTTCCCAACAAGCTATGTGAAGGACGGCTTTCACACACAGTTATCTCTCAGAACTGAGCAAGTGGAGAGACGTTCGTTCATCTAGCACCAAGGGAACGGGTTGCAGGAGACACTTTTTCTCTGCTTTCTCAGTCTTTTTCCTAGTGCCGGTTTGAAGTTCCTGCAGTTTTCACTGTAAAACCGAGTTGGAGCTTGTACCTCCCAATATATATGTATGGAATGGAGTTTGCAACTGAAAAGAAACTTTGTGTTCAAAACAAGCTAGGTGAAGGACGGCTTTCACACACACTTATCACTCAGAACTGAGCAAAGGAGAGACGTTCGTTCATCTAGCACCAAGGGAACGGGTTGCAGGAGACACTATTTCTCTGTTTTCTCAGTCTGTTTCCTAGAGCCAGTCTGAAGTTCCTGCCTTTTTCACTGTCAAACCGAGTTGGAGCTAGTACCTCCCCATATATATGTATGGAATGGAGTTTGCAACTTAAAAGAAACTTTGTGTTCCCAACAAGCTAGGTTAAGGACGGCTTTCACACACACTTATCACTGAGAAATGAGCAAGTGCAGAGACGTTCGTTCATCTAGAACCAATGGAACGGATTGCAGGAGACACATTTTCTCTGCTTTCTCAATCTGTTTCCTAGTGCCGGTTTGAAGTTCCTGCAGTTTTCACTGTCAAACCGAGTTGGAGCTTGTACCTCCCCATATAAATGTATGGAATGGAGTTTGCAACTGAAAAGAAACTTTGTGTTCCCAACAAACTAGGTGAAGTACGGCTTTCACACACAATTATCTCTCAGAACTGAGCAAGTGGAGAGACTTTCGTTCATCTAGCACAAAGGGAACGGGTTGCAGGAGACACTTTTTCTCTGCTTTCTCAGGCTGTTTCCTAGTTCCGGTTTGAAGTTCCTGCCGTTTTCACTGTAAAACCGATTTGGAGCTAGTACCTCACCAGATATATGTATGGAATGGAGTTTGCTACTGAAAAGAAACTTTGTGTTCCCAACAAGCTATGTGAAGGACGGCTTTCACACACAGTTATCTCTCAGAACTGAGCAAGTGGAGAGACGTTCGTTCATCTAGCACCAAGGGAACGGGTTGAAGGAGACACTTTTTCTCTGCTTTCTCAGTCTTTTTCCTAGTGCCGGTTTGAAGTTCCTGCAGTTTTCACTGTAAAACCGAGTTGGAGCTTGTTCCTCCCCATATATATGTATGGAATGGAGTTTGCAACTGAAAAGAAACTTTGTGTTCCCAACAAGCTAGGTGAAGGACGGCTTTCACACACTCTTATCTCTCAGAACTGAGCAATTGGAGAGACGTTCGTTCATCTAGCACCAAGGGAACGGGTTGCAGGAGACACTTTTTCTCTGCTTTCTCAGTCTTTTTCCTAGTGCCGGTTTGAAGTTCCTGCAGTTTTCACTGTAAAACCGAGTTGGAGCTAGTACCACCCCATATATATGTATGGAATGGAGTTTGAAACTGAAAAGAAACTTTGTGTTCCCAACAAGCTAGGTGAAGGACGGCTTTCACACACAATTATCTCTCAGAACTGAGCAAGTGGAGAGAACTTCGTTCATTTAGCACCAAGGGAACGGGTTGCAGGAGACACTCTTTCTCTGTTTTCTCAGTCTGTTTCCTAGTGCCGGTTTGAAGTTCCTGCAGTTTTTACTATAAAAGCGATTTGGAGCTAGTACCTCCCCATATATATGTATGGAATGGAGTTTGCAACTGAAAAGAAACTTTGTGTTCCCAACAATCTAGGTGAAAGACGGCTTTCACACACACTTATCTCTGAGAACTGAGCAAGTGCAGAGACGTTCGTTCATCTAGCACCAATGGAACGGATTGCAGGAGACACATTTTCTCTGCTTTCTCAATCTGTTTCCTAGTGCCGGTTTCAAGTTCCTGCAATTTTCACTGTAAAACCGAGTTGGAGCTTGTACCTCCCCATATATATGTATGGAATGGAGTTTGCAACTGAAAAGAAACTTTGTGTTCCCAACAAGCTAGGTGAAGGACGGCTTTCACACACAATTATCTCTCAGAACTGAGCAAGTGGAGAGACTTTCGTTCAACTAGCACCAAGGGAACGGGTTGCAGGAGACACTATTTCTCTGCTTTCTCAGTCTTTTTCCTAGTGCCGGTTTGAAGTTCCTGCAGTTTTCACTGTAAAACCGAGTTGGAGCTTGTTCCTCCCCATATATATGTATGGAATGGAGTTTGCAACTGAAAAGAAACTTTGTGTTCCCAACAAGCTAGGTGAAGGACGGCTTTCACACACACTTATCTCTCAGAACTGAGCAAGTGGAGAGACGTTCGTTCATCTAGCACCAAGGAACGGGTTGCAGGAGACACTTTTTCTCTGCTTTCTCAGTCTTTTTCCTAGTGCCGGTTAGAAGTTCCTGCAGTTTTCACTGTAAAACCGAGTTGGAGCTAGTACCAACCCATATATATGTATGGAATGGAGTTTGCAACTGAAAAGAAACTTTGTGTTCCCAACAAGCTATGTGAAGGACGGCTTTCACACACACTTATCACTCAGAACTGAGCAAAGGAGAGACGTTCGTTCATCTAGCACCAAGGGAACGGGTTGCAGGAGACACTATTTCTCTGTTTTCTCAGTCTGTTTCCTAGAGCCAGTCTGAAGTTCCTGCCTTTTTCACTGTCAAACCGAGTTGGAGCTAGTACCTCCCCATATATATGTATGGAATGGAGTTTGCAACTTAAAAGAAACTTTGTGTTCCCAACAAGCTAGGTTAAGGACGGCTTTCACACACACTTATCACTGAGAAATGAGCAAGTGCAGAGACGTTCGTTCATCTAGAACCAATGGAACGGATTGCAGGAGACACATTTTCTCTGCTTTCTCAATCTGTTTCCTAGTGCCGGTTTGAAGTTCCTGCAGTTTTCACTGTCAAACCGAGTTGGAGCTTGTACCTCCCCATATATATGTATGGAATGGAGTTTGTAACTGAAAAGAAACTTTGTGTTCCCAACAAACTAGGTGAAGTACGGCTTTCACACACAATTATCTCTCAGAACTGAGCAAGTGGAGAGACTTTCGTTCATCTAGCACCAAGGGAATGGGTTGCAGGAGACACTTATTCTCTGCTTTCTCAGTCTGTTTCCTAGTTCCGGTTTGAAGTTCCTGCCGTTTTCACTGTAAAACCGATTTGCAGCTAGTACCTCACCAGATATATGTATGGAATGGAGTTTGCTACTGAAAAGAAACTTTGTGTTCCCAACAAGCTATGTGAAGGACGGCTTTCACACACAGTTATCTCTCAGAACTGAGCAAGTGGAGAGACGTTCGTTCATCTAGCACCAAGGGAACGGGTTGCAGGAGACACTTTTTCTCTGCTTTCTCAGTCTTTTTCCTAGTGCCGGTTTGAAGTTCCTGCAGTTTTCACTGTAAAACCGAGTTGGAGCTTGTTCCTCCCCATATATATGTATGGAATGGAGTTTGCAACTGAAAAGAAACTTTGTGTTCCCAACAAGCTAGGTGAAGGACGGCTTTCACACACACTTATCTCTCAGAACTGAGCAAGTGGAGAGACGTTCGTTCATCTAGCACCAAGGGAACGGGTTGCAGGAGACACTTTTTCTCTGCTTTCTCAGTCTTTTTCCTAGTGCCGGTTTGAAGTTCCTGCAGTTTTCACTGTAAAACCGAGTTGGAGCTAGTACCACCCCATATATATGTATGGAATGGAGTTTGCAACTGAAAAGAAACTTTGTGTTCCCAACAAGCTAGGTGAAGGACGGCTTTCACACACAATTATCTCTCAGAACTGAGCAAGTGGAGAGAACTTCGTTCATTTAGCACCAAGGGAACGGGTTGCAGGAGACACTATTTATCTGTTTTCTCAGTCTGTTTCCTAGTGCCGGTTTGAAGTCCCTGCAGTTTTTACTATAAAAGCGATTTGGAGCTAGTACCTCCCCATATATATGTATGGAATGGAGTTTGCAACTGAAAAGAAACTTTGTGTTCCCAACAATCTAGGTGAAAGACGGCTTTCACACACACTTATCTCTGAGAACTGAGCAAGTGCAGAGACGTTCGTTCATCTAGCACCAATGGAACGGATTGCAGGAGACACATTTTCTCTGCTTTCTCAATCTGTTTCCTAGTGCCGGTTTGAAGTTCCTGCAATTTTCACTGTAAAACCGAGTTGGAGCTTGTACCTCCCCATATATATGTATGGAATGGAGTTTGCAACTGAAAAGAAACTTTGTGTTCCCAACAAGCTATGTGAAGGACGGCTTTCACACACAGTTATCTCTCAGAACTGAGCAAGTGGAGAGACGTTCGTTCATCTAGCACCAAGGGAACGGGTTGCAGGAGACACTTTTTCTCTGCTTTCTCAGTCTTTTTCCTAGTGCCGGTTTAAATTTCTGCAGTTTTCACTGTAAAACCGAGTTGGAGCTTGTACCTCCCAATATATATGTATGGAATGGAGTTTGCAACTGAAAAGAAACTTTGTGTTCCCAACAAGCTAGGTGAAGGACGGCTTTCACACACACTTATCACTCAGAACTGAGCAAAGGAGAGACGTTCGTTCATCTAGCACCAAGGGAACGGGTTGCAGGAGACACTATTTCTCTGTTTTCTCAGTCTGTTTCCTAGAGCCAGTCTGAAGTTCCTGCCTTTTTCACTGTCAAACCGAGTTTGAGCTAGTACCTCCCCATATATATGTATGGAATGGAGTTTGCAACTTAAAAGAAACTTTGTGTTCCCAACAAGCTAGGTTAAGGACGGCTTTCACACACACTTATCACTGAGAAATGAGCAAGTGCAGAGACGTTCGTTCATCTACAACCAATGGAACGGATTGCAGGAGACACATTTTCTCTGCTTTCTCAATCTGTTTCCTAGTGCCGGTTTGAAGTTCCTGCAGTTTTCACTGTCAAACCGAGTTGGAGCTTGTACCTCCCCATATATATGTATGGAATGGAGTTTGCAACTGAAAAGAAACTTTGTGTTCCCAACAAACTAGGTGAAGTACGGCTTTCACACACAATTATCTCTCAGAACTGAGCAAGTGGAGAGACTTTCGTTCATCTAGCACCAAGGGAATGGGTTGCAGGAGACACTTTTTCTCTGCTTTCTCAGTCTGTTTCCTAGTTCCGGTTTGAAGTTCCTGCCGTTTTCACTGTAAAACCGATTTGGAGCTAGTACCTCACCAGATATATGTATGGAATGGAGTTTGCTACTGAAAAGAAACTTTGTGTTCCCAACAAGCTATGTGAAGGACGGCTTTCACACACAGTTATCTCTTAGAACTGAGCAAGTGGAGAGACGTTCGTTCATCTAGCACCAAGGGAACGGGTTGCAGGAGACACTTTTTCTCTGCTTTCTCAGTCTTTTTCCTAGTGCCGGTTTGAAGTTCCTGCAGTTTTCACTGTAAAACCGAGTTGGAGCTTGTTCCTCCCCATATATATGTATGGAATGGAGTTTGCAACTGAAAAGAAACTTTGTGTTCCCAACAAGCTAGGTGAAGGACGGCTTTCACACACACTTATCTCTCAGAACTGAGCAAGTGGAGAGACGTTCGTTCATCTAGCACCAAGGGAACGGGTTGCAGGAGACACTTTTTCTCTGCTTTCTCAGTCTTTTTCCTAGTGCCGGTTTGAAGTTCCTGCAGTTTTCACTGTAAAACCGAGTTGGAGCTAGTACCACCCCATATATATGTATGGAATGGAGTTGGCAACTGAAAAGAAACTTTGTGTTCCCAACAAGCTAGGTGAAGGACGGCTTTCACACACAATTATCTCTCAGAACTGAGCAAGTGGAGAGACGTTCGTTCATCTAGCACCAAGGGAACGGGTTGCAGGAGACACTTTTTCTCTGATTTCTCAGTCTGTTTCCTAGTGCCGGTTTGAAGTTCCTGCAGTTTTTACTATAAAAGCGATTTGGAGCTAGTACCTCCCCATATATATGTATGGAATGGAGTTTGCAACTGAAAAGAAACTTTGTGTTCCCAACAATCTAGGTGAAAGACGGCTTTCACACACACTTATCTCTGAGAACTGAGCAAGTGCAGAGACGTTCGTTCATCTAGCACCAATGGAACGGATTGCAGGAGACACATTTTCTCTGCTTTCTCAATCTGTTTCCTAGTGCCGGTTTGAAGTTCCTGCAATTTTCACTGTAAAACCGAGTTGGAGCTTGTACCTCCCCATATATATGTATGGAATGGAGTTTGCAACTGAAAAGAAACTTTGTGTTCCCAACAAGCTATGTGAAGGACGGCTTTCACACACAGTTATCTCTCAGAACTGAGCAAGTGGAGAGACGTTCGTTCATCTAGCACCAAGGGAACGGGTTGCAGGAGACACTTTTTCTCTGCTTTCTCAGTCTTTTTCCTAGTGCCGGTTTAAAGTTTCTGCAGTTTTCACTGTAAAACCGAGTTGGAGCTTGTACCTCCCAATATATATGAATGGAATGGAGTTTGCAACTGAAAAGAAACTTTGTGTTCCCAACAAGCTAGGTGAAGGACGGCTTTCACACACACTTATCACTCAGAACTGAGCAAAGGAGAGACGTTCGTTCATCTAGCACCAAGGGAACGGGTTGCAGGAGACACTATTTCTCTGTTTTCTCAGTCTGTTTCCTAGAGCCAGTCTGAAGTTCCTGCCTTTTTCACTGTCAAACCGATTTGGAGCTAGTACCTCCCCATATATATGTATGGAATGGAGTTTGCAACTTAAAAGAAACTTTGTGTTCCCAATAAGCTAGGTTAAGGACGGCTTTCACACAAACTTATCACTGAGAAATGAGCAAGTGCAGAGACGTTCGTTCATCTAGAACCAATGGAACGGATTGCAGGAGACACATTTTCTCTGCTTTCTCAATCTGTTTCCTAGTGCCGGTTTGAAGTTCCTGCAGTTTTCACTGTCAAACCGAGTTGGAGCTTGTACCTCCCCATATATATGTATGGAATGGAGTTTGCAACTGAAAAGAAACTTTGTGTTCCCAACAAGCTAGGTGAAGGACGGCTTTCACACACAATTATCTCTCAGAACTGAGCAAGTGGAGAGACTTTCCTTCAACTAGCACCAAGGGAACGGGTTGCAGGAGACACTTTTTCTCTGCTTTCTCAGTCTTTTTCCTAGTGCCGGTTTGAAGTTCCTGCAGTTTTCACTGTAAAACCGAGTTGGAGCTTGTTCCTCCCCATATATATGTATGGAATGGAGTTTGCAACTGAAAAGAAACTTTGTGTTCCCAACAAGCTAGGTGAAGGACGGCTTTCACACACACTTATCTCTCAGAACTGAGCAAGTGGAGAGACGTTCGTTCATCTAGCACCAAGGGAACGGGTTGCAGGAGACACTTTTTCTCTGCTTTCTCAGTCTTTTTCCTAGTGCCGGTTTGAAGTTCCTGCAGTTTTCACTGTAAAACCGAGTTGGAGCTAGTACCACCCCATATATATGTATGGAATGGAGTTTGCAACTGAAAAGAAACTTTGTGTTCCCAACAAGCTAGGTGAAGAACGGCTTTCACACACAATTATCTCTCAGAACTGAGCAAGTGGAGAGAACTTCGTTCATTTAGCACCAAGGGAACGGGTTGCAGGAGACACTATTTCTCAGTTTTCTCAGTCTGTTTCCTAGTGCCGGTTTGAAGTTCCTGCAGTTTTTACTATAAAAGCGATTTGAAGCTAGTACCTCCCCATATATATGTATGGAATGGAGTTTGCAACTGAAAAGAAACTTTGTGTTCCCAACAATCTAGGTGAAAGACGGCTTTCACACACACTTATCTCTGAGAACTGAGCAAGTGCAGAGACGTTCGTTCATCTAGCACCAATGGAACGGATTGCAGGAGACACATTTTCTCTGCTTTCTCAATCTGTTTCCTAGTGCCGGTTTGAAGTTCCTGCAATTTTCACTGTAAAACCGAGTTGGAGCTTGTACCTCCCCATATATATGTATGGAATGGAGTTTGCAACTGAAAAGAAACTTTGTGTTCCCAACAAGCTATGTGAAGGAAGGCTTTCACACACAGTTACCTCTCAGAACTGAGCAAGTGGAGAGACGTTCGTTCATCTAGCACCAAGGGAACGGGTTGCAGGAGACACTTTTTCTCTGCTTTCTCAGTCTTTTTCCTAGTGCCGGTTTGAAGTTTCTGCAGTTTTCACTGTAAAACCGAGTTGGAGCTTGTACCTCCCCATATATATGTATGGAATGGAGTTTGCAACTGAAAAGAAACTTTGTGTTCCCAACAAGCTAGGTGAAGGACGGCTTTCACACACACTTATCACTCAGAACTGAGCAAAGGAGAGACGTTCGTTCATCTAGCACCAAGGGAACGGGTTGCAGGAGACACTATTTCTCTGTTTTCTCAGTCTGTTTCCTAGAGCCAGTCTGAAGTTCCTGCCTTTTTCACTGTCAAACCGAGTTGGAGCTAGTACCTCCCCATATATATGTATGGAATGGAGTTTGCAACTTAAAAGAAACTTTGTGTTCCCAACAAGCTAGGTTAAGGACGGCTTTCACACACACTTATCACTGAGAAATGAGCAAGTGCAGAGACGTTCGTTCATCTAGAACCAATGGAACGGATTGCAGGAGACACATTTTCTCTGCTTTCTCAATCTGTTTCCTAGTGCCGGTTTGAAGTTCCTGCAGTTTTCACTGTCAAACCGAGTTGGAGCTTGTACCTCCCCATATATATGTATGGAATGGAGTTTGCAACTTAAAAGAAACTTTGTGTTCCCAACAAGCTAGGTTAAGTACGGCTTTCACACACAATTATCTCTCAGAACTGAGCAAGTGGAGAGACATTCGTTCATCTAGCACCATGGGAACGGGTTTCAGGAAAAACTTTTTCTCTGCTTTCTCAGTCTGTTTCCTAGTGCCGGTTTGAAGTTCCTGCAATTTTCACTGTAAAACCGAGTTGGAGCTTGTACCTCCCCATATATATGTATGGAATGGAGTTTGCAACTGAAAAGAAACTTTGTGTTCCCAACAAACTAGGTGAAGTACGGCTTTCACACACAATTATCTCTCAGAACTGAGCAAGTGGAGAGACTTTCGTTCATCTAGCACCAAGGGAACGGGTTGCAGGAGACACTTTTTCTCTGCTTTCTCAGTCTGTTTCCTAGTGCCGGTTTGAAGTTCCTGCCGTTTTCACTGTAAAACCGATTTGGAGCTAGTACCTCACCAGATATATTTATGGAATGGAGTTTGCTACTGAAAAGAAACTTTGTGTTCCCAACAAGCTAGGTGAAGGACGGCTTTCACACACAGTTATCTCTCAGAACTGAGCAAGTGGAGAGACGTTCGTTCATCTAGCACCAAGGGAACGGGTTGCAGGAGACACTTTTTCTCTGCTTTCTCAGTCTTTATCCTAGTGCCGGTTTGAAGTTCCTGCAGTTTTCACTGTAAAACCGAGTTGGAGCTTGTACCTCCCAATATATATGTATGGAATGGAGTTTGCAACTGAAAAGAAACTTTGTGTTCCCAACAAGCTAGGTGAAGGACGGCTTTCACACACACTTATCACTCAGAACTCAGCAAGTGGAGAGACGTTCGTTCATCTAGCACCAAGGGAACGGGTTGCAGGAGACACCATTTTTCTGTTTTCTCAGTCTGTTTCCTAGTGCCAGTCTGAAGTTCCTGCAGTTTTCACTGTCAAACCGAGTTGGAGCTTGTACCTCCCCATATATATGTATGGAATGGAGGTTGCAACTGAAAAGAAACTTTGTGTTCACAACAAGCTAGGTGAAGGACGGCTTTCACACACACTTATCTCTCATAACTGAGCAAGTGGAAAGACGTTCGTTCATCTAGCACCAAGGGAACGGGTTGCAGGAGACACTATTTCTCTGCTTTCTCAGTTTTTTTCCTAGTGCCGGTTTGAAGTTCCTGCAGTTTTCACTGTAAAACCGAGTTGGAGCTTGTTCCTCCCCATATATATGTATGGAATGGAGTTTGCAACTGAAAAGAAACTTTGTGTTCCTAACAAGCTAGGTGAAGTGCGGCTTTCACACACACTTATCTCTCAGAACTGAGCAAGTGGAGAGACGTTCGTTCATCTAGCACCAATGGAACGGATTGCAGGAGACACATTTTCTCTGCTTTCTCAATCTGTTTCCTAGTGCCGGTTTGAAGTTCCTGCAATTTTCACTGTGAAACCGAGTTGGAGCTTGTACCTCCCCATATATATGTATGGAATGGTGTTTGCAACTGAAAAGAAACTTTGTGTTCCCAACAAACTAGGTGAAGTACGGCTTTCACACACAATTATCTCTCAGAACTGAGCAAGTGGAGAAACTTTCGTTCATCTAGCACCAAGGGAACGTGTTGCAGGAGACACTTTTTCTCTGCTTTCTCAGTCTGTTTCCTAGTGCCGGTTTGAATTTCCTGCCGTTTTCACTGTAAAACCGAGTTGGAGCTTGTACCTCCCAGTATATATGTATGGAATGGAGTTTGCAACTGAAAAGAAACTTTGTGTTCCCAACAAGCTAGGTGAAGGACGGCTTTCACACACACTTTTCACTCAGAACTGAGCAAAGGAGAGACGTTCGTTCATCTAGCACCAAGGGAACGGGTTGCAGGAGACACTATTTCTCTGTTTCTCAGTCTGTTTCCTAGTGCCAGTCTGAAGTTCCTGCAGTTTTCACTGTCAAACCGAGTTGGAGCTAGTACCTCCCCATATATATGTATGGAATGGAGTTTGCAACTTAAAAGAAACTTTGTGTTCCCAACAAGCTAGGTTAAGTACGGCTTTCACACACACTTATCACTGAGAACTGAGCAAGTGCAGAGACTTTCGTTCATCTAGCACCAATGGAACGGATTGCAGGAGACACATTTTCTCTGCTTTCTCAATCTGTTTCCTAGTGCCGGTTTGAAGTTCCTGCAATTTTCACTGTCAAACCGAGTTGGAGCTTGTACCTCCCCATATATATGTATGGAATGGAGTTTGCAACTGAAAAGAAACTTTGTGTTCCCAACAAGCTAGGTGAAGGACGGCTTTCACACACACTTATCTCTCAGAACTGAGCAAGTGGAGAGACGTTCGTTCATCTAGCACCAAGGGAACGGGTTGCAGGAGACACTTTTTCTCTGCTTTCTCAGTCTTTTTCCTAGTGCCGGTTTGAAGTTCTTGCCGTTTTCACTGTAAAACCGAGTTGGAGCTAGTACCTCACCAGATATATGTATGGAATGGAGTTTGCTAATGAAAAGAAACTTTGTGTTCCCAACAAGCTAGGTGAAGGACGGCTTTCACACACACTTATCTCTCAGAACTGAGCAAGTGGAGAGACGTTCGTTCATCTAGCACCAAGGGAACGGGTTGCAGGAGACACTATTTCTCTGTTTTCTCAGTCTGTTTCCTAGTGCCGGTTTGAAGTTCCTGCAGTTTTCACTGTAAAACCGAGTTGGAGCTTGTACCTCCCCATATATATGTATGGAATGGAGTTTGCAACTGAAAAGAAACTTTGTGTTCCCAGCAAGCTAGGTGAAGGACGGCTTTCACACACACTTATCTCTGAGAACTGAGCAAGTGCAGAGACGTTCGTTCATCTAGCACCAATGGAACGGATTGCAGGAGTCACATTTTCTCTGATTTCTCAATCTGTTTCCTAGTGCCGGTTTGAAGTTCCTGCAGTTTTCACTGTCAAACCGAGTTGGAGCTTGTACCTCCCCATATATATGTATGGAATGGAGTTTGCAACTGAATAGAAACTTTGTGTTCCCAACAAGCTAGGTGAAGGACGGCTTTCACACACAATTATCTCTCAGAACTGAGCAAGTGGAGAGACTTTCGTTCATCTAGCACCAAGGGAACTGGTTGCAGGAGACACTTTTTCTCTGCTTTCTCAGTCTGTTTCCTAGTGCCGGTTTGAAGTTCCTGCAGTTTTCACTGTAAAACCGATTTGGAGCTAGTACCTCACCAGATATATGTATGGAATGGAGTTTGCTACTGAAAAGAAACTTTGTTTTCCCAACAAGCTAGTTGAAGGACGGCTTTCACACACACTTAGCTCTGAGAACTGAGCAAGTGGAGAGACGTTCGTTCATCTAGCACCAAGGGAACAGGTTACAGGAGACAATTTTTCTCTGCATTCTCAGTCTGTTTCCTAGTGCCGGTTTGAAGTTCCTGCAGTTTTCACTGTCAAACCGAGTTGGAGCTTGTACCTCCCCATATATATGTATGGAATGGAGTTTGCAACTGAAAAGAAACTTTGTGTTCCCAACAGGCTAGGTGAAGGACGGCTTTCACACACACTTATCTCTCAGAACTGAGGAAGTGGAGAGACGTTCGTTCATCTAGCACCAAGGGAACTGGTTGCAGGAGACACTTTTTCTCTGCTTTCTCAGTCTGTTTCCTAGTGCCGGTTTGAAGTTCCTGCCGTTTTCACTGTCAAACCGAGTTGGAGCTTGTACCTCCCCATATATATGTATGGAATGGAGTTTGCAACTGAAAAGAAACTTTGTGTTCCCAACAAGCTAGGTGAAGGACGGCTTTCACACACACTTATCTCTCAGAACTGAGCAAGTGGAGAGACGTTCGTTCATCTAGCACCATGGGAACGGGTTGCAGGAGACACTTTTTCTCTGCTTTCTCAGTCTTTTTCCTAGTGCCGGTTTGAAGTTCCTGCAGTTTTCACTGTAAAACCGATTTGGAGCTAGTACCTCACCAGATATATGTATGGAATGGAGTTTGCTACTGAAAAGAAACTTTGTGTTCCCAACAAGCTAGGTGAAGGACGGCTTTCACACACACTTATCTCTCAGAACTGAGCAAGTGGAGAGACGTTCGTTCATCTAGCACCAAGGGAACAGGTTGCAGGAGACAATTTTTCTCTGCTTCCTCAGTCTGTTTCCTAGTGCTTGTTTGAAATTCCTGCAGTTTTCACTGTCAAACCGAGTTGGAGCTAGTACCTCCCCATATATATGTGTGGAATGGAGTTTGCAACTGAAAAGAAACTTTGTGTTCCCAACAAGATAGGTGAAGGACGGCTTTCACACACAATTATCTCTCAGAACTGAGCAAGTGGAGAGACATTCGTTCATCTAGCACCATGGGAACGGGTTTCAGGAAAAACTTTTTCTCTGCTTTCTCAGTCTGTTTCTTAGTGCCGGTTTGAAGTTCCTGCAGTTTTCACTGTCAAACCGAGTTGGAGCTAGTACCACCCCATATATATGTACGGAATGGAGTTTGCAACTGAAAAGAAACTTTGTGTTCCCAACAAGCTAGTTGAAGGACGGCTTTCACACACACTTAGCTCTGAGAACTGAGCAAGTGGAGAGACGTTCGTTCATCTAGCACCAAGGGAACAGGTTACAGGAGACAATTTTTCTCTGCATTCTCAGTCTGTTTCCTAGTGCCGGTTTGAAGTTCCTGCAGTTTTCACTGTCAAACCGAGTTGGAGCTTGTACCTCCCCATATATATGTATGGAATGGAGTTTGCAACTGAAAAGAAACTTTGTGTTCCCAACAGGCTAGGTGAAGGACGGCTTTCACACACACTTATCTCTCAGAACTGAGGAAGTGGAGAGACGTTCGTTCATCTAGCACCAAGGGAACTGGTTGCAGGAGACACTTTTTCTCTGCTTTCTCAGTCTTTTTCCTAGTGCCGGTTTGAAGTTCCTGCAGTTTTCACTGTAAAACAGAGTTGGAGGTAGTACCTCACCATATATATGTATGGAATGGAGTTTGCAACTGAAAAGAAACTTTGTGTTCCCAACAAGCTAGGTGAAGGACGGCTTTCACACACAGTTATCTCTCAGAACTGAGCAAGTGGAGAGACGTTCGTTCATCTAGCACCAAGGGAACGGGTTGCAGGGGACACTTTTTCTCTGCTTTCTCAGCCTTTATCCTAGTGCCGGTTTGAAGTTCCTGCAGTTTTCACTGTAAAACCGTGTTGGAGCTTGTACCTCCCAATATATATGTATGGAATGGAGTTTGCAACTGAAAAGAAACTTTGTGTTCCCAACAAGCTAGGTGAAGGACGGCTTTCACACACACTTATCACTCAGAACTGAGCAAGTGGAGAGACGTTCGTTCATCTAGCACCATGGGAACGGGTTGCAGGAGACACTATTTCTCTGTTTTCTCAGTCTGTTTCCTAGTGCCAGTCTGAAGTTCCTGCAGTTTTCACTGTCAAACCGAGTTGGAGCTAGTACCTCCCCATATATATGTATGGAATGGAGTTTGCAACTTAAAAGAAACTTTGTGTTCCCAACAAGCTTGCTGAAGGACGGCTTTCACACACACTTATCACTCAGAACTGAGCAAGTGGAGAGACGTTCGTTCATCTAGCACCATGGGAACGGGTTTCAGGAGACACTATTTCTCTGTTTTCTCAGTCTGTTTCCTAGTGCCAGTCTGAAGTTCCTGCAGTTTTCACTGTCAAACCGAGTTGGAGGTAGTACCTCCCCATATATATGTATGGAATGGAGTTTGCAACTGAAAAGAAACTTTGTGTTCCCAACAAGCTAGGTGAAGGACGGCTTTCACACACAGTTATCTCTCAGAACTGAGCAAGTGGAGAGACGTTCGTTCATCTAGCACCAAGGGAACGGGTTGCAGGGGACACTTTTTCTCTGCTTTCTCAGTCTTTATCCTAGTGCCGGTTTGAAGTTCCTGCAGTTTTCACTGTAAAACCGTGTTGGAGCTTGTACCTCCCAATATATATGTATGGAATGGAGTTTGCAACTGAAAAGAAACTTTGTGTTCCCAACAAGCTAGGTGAAGGACGGCTTTCACACACACTTATCACTCAGAACTGAGCAAGTGGAGAGACGTTCGTTCATCTAGCACCATGGGAACGGGTTGCAGGAGACACTATTTCTCTGTTTTCTCAGTCTGTTTCCTAGTGCCAGTCTGAAGTTCCTGCAGTTTTCACTGTCAAACCGAGTTGGAGCTAGTACCTCCCCATATATATGTATGGAATGGAGTTTGCAACTGAAAAGAAACTTTGTGTTCCCAACAAGCTAGCTGAAGGACGGCTTTCACACACACTTATCACTCAGAACTGAGCAAGTGGAGAGACGTTCGTTCATCTAGCACCATGGGAACGGGTTGCAGGAGACACTATTTCTCTGTTTTCTCAGTCTGTTTCCTAGTGCCAGTCTGAAGTTCCTGCAGTTTTCACTGTCAAACCGAGTTGGAGCTAGTACCTCCCCATATATATGTATGGAATGGAGTTTGCAACTTAAAAGAAACTTTGTGTTCCCAACAAGCAATGTGAAGGACGGCTTTCACACACACTTATCACTGAGAACTGAGCAAGTGCAGAGACGTTCGTTCATCTAGCACCAATGGAACGGATTGCAGGAGACACATTTTCTCTGCTTTCTCAATCTGTTTCCTAGTGCCGGTTTGAAGTTCCTGCAGTTTTCACTGTAATACCGAGTTGGAGCTTGTACCTCCCCATATATATGTATGAAATGGAGTTTGCAACTGAAAAGAAACTTTGTGTTCCCAACAAGCTAGGTGAAGGACGGCTTTCACACACACTTATCTCTGAGAACTGAGCAACTGGAGAGACGTTCGTTCATCTAGCACCAAGGGAACGGGTTGCAGGAGACACTTTTTCTCTGCTTTCTCAGTCTTTTTCCTAGTGCCGTTTTGAAGTTCCTGCAGTTTTTACTGTAAAACCGAGTTGGAGCTTGTTCCTCCCCTTATATATGTATGGAATGGAGTTTGCAACTGAAAAGAAACTTTGTTTTCCCAACAAGCTAGGTGAAGGACGGCTTTCACACACATTTATCTCTCAGAACTGAGCAAGTGGAGAGAACTTCGTTCATCTAGCACCAAGGGATCGGGTTGCAGGAGACACTATTTCTCTGTTTTCTCAGTCTGTTTCCTAGTGCCGGTTTGAAGTTCCTGCAGTTTTCACTGTAAAACTTTTTTGGAGCTAGAACCTCCCCATATATATGTATGGAATGGAGTTTGCAACTGAAAAGAAACTTTGTGTTCCCAACAAGCTAGGTGAAGAACGGCTTTCACACACAGTTATCTCTCAGAACTGAGCAAGTGGAGAGACGTTCGTTCATCTAGCACCAAGGGAACGGGTTGCAGGGGACACTTTTTCTCTGCTTTCTCAGTCTTTATCCTAGTGCCGGTTTGAAGTTCCTGCAGTTTTCACTGTAAAACCGTGTTGGAGCTTGTACCTCCCAATATATATGTATGGAATGGAGTTTGCAACTGAAAAGAAACTTTGTGTTCCCAACAAGCTAGGTGAAGGACGGCTTTCACACACACTTATCTCTCAGAACTGAGCAAGTGGAGAGACGTTCGTTCATCTAGCACCAAGGGAACGGGTTGCAGGAGACACTTTTTCTCTGCTTTCTCAGTCTGTTTACTAGTGTCGGTTTGAAGTTCCTGCAGTTTTCACTGTAAAACCTAGTTGGAGGTAGTACCTCCCCATATATATGTATGGAATGGAGTTTGCAACTGAAAACAAACTTTGTGTTCCCAACAAGCTAGGTGAAGGACGGCTTTCACACACACTTATCTCTGAGAACTGAGCAAGTGGAGAGACGTTCGTTCATCTAGCACCAAGGGAACGGGTTGCAGGAGACACTTTTTCTCTGCTTTCTCAATCTGTTTCCTAGTGCCGGTTTGAAGTTCCTGCAATTTTCACTCTAAAACCGAGTTGGAGCTTGTACCTCCCCATATATATGTATGGAATGGAGTTTGCAACTGAAAAGAAACTTTGTGTTCCCAACAAACTAGGTGAAGTACGGCTTTCACACTCAATTATCTCTCAGAACTGAGCAATTGGAGAGACTTTCGTTCATCTAGCACCAAGGGAACGGGTTGCAGGAGACACTTTTTCTCTGCTTTCTCAGTCTTTTTCCTAGTGCCGGTTTGAAGTTCCTGCCGTTTTCACTGTAAAACCGAGTTGGAGCTAGTACCTCACCAGATATATGTATGGAATGGAGTTTGCTACTGAAAAGAAACTTTGTGTTCCCAACAACCTAGGTGAAGGACGGCTTTCACACACACTTATCTCTCAGAACTGAGCAAGTGGAGAGACGTTCGTTCATCTAGCACCAAGGGAACGGGTTGCAGGGGACACTATTTCTCTGTTTTCTCAGTCTGTTTCCTAGTGCCGGTTTGAAGTTCCTGCAGTTTTCACTGTAAAACCGAGTTGGAGCTTGTACCTCCCCATATATATGTATTGAATGGAGTTTGCAACTGAAAAGAAACTTTGTGTTCCCATCAAGCTAGGTGAAGGACGGCTTTCACACACACTTATCTCTGAGAACTGAGCAAGTGCAGAGACGTTCGTTCATCTAGCACCAATGGAACGGATTGCAGGAGTCACATTTTCTCTGCTTTCTCAATCTGTTTCCTAGTGCCGGTTTGAAGTTCCTGCAGTTTTCACTGTCAAACCGAGTTGGAGCTTGTACCTCCCCATATATATGTAAGGAATGGAGTTTGCAACTGAATAGAAACTTTGTGTTCCCAACAAGCTAGGTGAAGGACGGCTTTCACACACAATTATCTCTCAGAACTGAGCAAGTGGAGAGACTTTCGTTCATCTAGCACCAAGGGAACAGGTTGCAGGAGACACTTTTTCTCTGCTTTCTCAGTCTGTTTCCTAGTGCCGGTTTGAAGTTCCTGCAGTTTTCACTGTAAAACCGATTTGGAGCTAGTACCTCACCAGATATATGTATGGAATGGAGTTTGCTACTGAAAAGAAACTTTGTGTTCCCAACAAGCTAGGTGAAGGACGGCTTTCACACACACTTATCTCTCAGAACTGAGCAAGTGGAGAGACGTTCGTTCATCTAGCACCATGGGAACGGGTTGCAGGAGACACTTTTTCTCTGCTTTCTCAGTCTTTTTCCTAGTGCCGGTTTGAAGTTCCTGCAGTTTTCACTGTAAAACAGAGTTGGAGGTAGTACCTCCCCATATATATGTATGGAATGGAGTTTGCAACTGAAAAGAAACTTTGTGTTCCCAACAAGCTAGGTGAAGGACGGCTTTCACACACAGTTATCTCTCAGAACTGAGCAAGTGGAGAGACGTTCGTTCATCTAGCACCAAGGGAACGGGTTGCAGGAGACACTTTTTCTCTGCTTTCTCAGTCTTTATCCTAGTGCCGGTTTGAAGTTCCTGCAGTTTTCACTGTAAAACCGTGTTGGAGCTTGTACCTCCCAATATATATGTATGGAATGGAGTTTGCAACTGAAAAGAAACTTTGTGTTCCCAACAAGCTAGGTGAAGGACGGCTTTCACACACACTTATCACTCAGAACTGAGCAAGTGGAGAGACGTTCGTTTATCTAGCACCATGGGAACGGGTTGCAGGAGACACTATTTCTCTGTTTTCTCAGTCTGTTTCCTAGTGCCAGTCTGAAGTTCCTGCAGTTTTCACTGTCAAACCGTGTTGGAGCTTGTACCTCCCCATATATATGTATGGAATGGAGTTTGCAACTTAAAAGAAACTTTGTGTTCCCAACAAGCTAGGTGAAGGACGGCTTTCACACACACTTATCACTCAGAACTGAGCAAGTGGAGAGACGTTCGTTCATCTAGCACCATGGGAACGGGTTGCAGGAGACACTATTTCTCTGTTTTCTCAGTCTGTTTCCTAGTGCCAGTCTGAAGTTCCTGCAGTTTTCACTGTCAAACCGAGTTGGAGCTAGTACCTCCCCATATATATGTATGGAATGGAGTTTGCAACTTAAATAAACTTTGTGTTCCCAACAAGCTATGTGAAGGACGGCTTTCACACACACTTATCACTGAGAAGTGAGCAAGTGCAGAGACGTTCGTTCATCTAGCACCAATGGAACGGATTGCAGGAGACACATTTTCTCTGCTTTCTCAATCTGTTTCCTAGTGCCGGTTTGAAGTTCCTGCAATTTTCACTGTAAAACCGAGTTGGAGCTTGTACCTCCCCATATATATGTATGGAATGGAGTTTGCAACTGAAAAGAAACTTTGTGTTCCCAACAAACTAGGTGAAGTACGGCTTTCACACACAATTATCTCTCAGAACTGAGCAATTGGAGAGACTTTCGTTCATCTAGCACCAAGGGAACGGGTTGCAGGAGACACTTTTTCTCTGCTTTCTCAGTCTGTTTCCTAGTGCCGGTTTGAAGTTCCTGCCGTTTTCACTGTAAAACCGAGTTGGAGCTTGTACCTCACCAGATATATGTATGGAATGGAGTTTGCTACTGAAAAGAAACTTTGTGTTCCCAACAACCTAGGTGAAGGACGGCATTCACACACACTTATCTCTCAGAACTGAGCAAGTGGAGAGACGTTCGTTCATCTAGCACCAAGGGAACGGGTTGCAGGAGACACTATTTCTCTGTTTTCTCAGTCTGTTTCCTAGTGCCGGTTTGAAGTTCCTGCAGTTTTCACTGTAAAACCGAGTTGGAGCTTGTACCTCCCCATATATATGTATGGAATGGAGTTTGCAACTGAAAAGAAACTTTGTGTTCCCAGCAAGCTAGGTGAAGGACGGCTTTCACACACACTTATCTCTGAGAACTGAGCAAGTGCAGAGACATTCGTTCATCTAGCACCAATGGAACGGATTGCAGGAGTCACATTTTCTCTGATTTCTCAATCTGTTTCCTAGTGCCGGTTTGAAGTTCCTGCAGTTTTCACTGTCAAACCGAGTTGGAGCTTGTACCTCCCCATATATATGTATGGAATGGAGTTTGCAACTGAAAAGAAACTTTGTGTTCCCAACAAGCTAGGTGAAGGACGGCTTTCACACACACTTATCTCTCAGAACTGAGCAAGTGGAGAGACGTTCGTTCATCTAGCACCATGGGAACGGGTTGCAGGAGACACTTTTTCTCTGCTTTCTCAGTCTTTTTCCTAGTGCCGGTTTGAAGTTCCTGCAGTTTTCATTGTAAAACCGATTTGGAGCTAGTACCTCACCAGATATATGTATGGAATGGAGTTTGCTACTGAAAAGAAACTTTGTGTTCCCAACAAGCTAGGTGAAGTACGGCTTTCACACACACTTATCTCTCAGAACTGAGCAAGTGGAGAGACGTTCGTTCATCTAGCACCAAGGGAACAGGTTGCAGGAGACTATTTTTCTCTGCTTCCTCAGTCTGTTTCCTAGTGCTTGTTTGAAATTCCTGCAGTTTTCACTGTCAAACCGAGTTGGAGCTAGTACCTCCCCATATATATGTATGGAATGGAGTTTGCAACTGAAAAGAAACTTTGTGTTCCCAACAAGCTAGGTGAAGGACGGCTTTCACACACACTTATCACTCAGAACTGAGCAAGTGGAGAGACGTTCGTTTATCTAGCACCATGGGAACGGGTTGCAGGAGACACTATTTCTCTGTTTTCTCAGTCTGTTTCCTAGTGCCAGTCTGAAGTTCCTGCAGTTTTCACTGTCAAACCGAGTTGGAGCTAGTACCTCCCCATATATATGTATGGAATGGAGTTTGCAACTTAAAAGAAACTTTGTGTTCCCAACAAGCTAGGTGAAGGACGGCTTTCACACACACTTATCACTCAGAACTGAGCAAGTGGAGAGACGTTCGTTCATCTAGCACCATGGGAACGGGTTGCAGGAGACACTATTTCTCTGTTTTCTCAGTCTGTTTCCTAGTGCCAGTCTGAAGTTCCTGCAGTTTTCACTGTCAAACCGAGTTGGAGCTAGTACCTCCCCATATATATGTATGGAATGGAGTTTGCAACTTAAATAAACTTTGTGTTCCCAACAAGCTATGTGAAGGACGGCTTTCACACACACTTATCACTGAGAAGTGAACAAGTGCAGAGACGTTCGTTCATCTAGCACCAATGGAACGGATTGCAGGAGACACATTTTCTCTGCTTTCTCAATCTGTTTCCTAGTGCCGGTTTGAAGTTCCTACAATTTTCACTGTAAAACCGAGTTGGAGCTTGTACCTCCCCATATATATGTATGGAATGGAGTTTGCAACTGAAAAGAAACTTTGTGTTCCCAACAAACTAGGTGAAGTACGGCTTTCACACACAATTATCTCTCAGAACTGAGCAATTGGAGAGACTTTCGTTCATCTAGCACCAAGGGAACGGGTTGCAGGAGACACTTTTTCTCTGCTTTCTCAGTCTGTTTCCTAGTGCCGGTTTGAAGTTCCTGCCGTTTTCACTGTAAAACCGAGTTGGAGCTAGTACCTCACCAGATATATGTATGGAATGGAGTTTGCTACTGAAAAGAAACTTTGTGTTCCCAACAACCTAGGTGAAGGACGGCTTTCACACACACTTATCTCTCAGAACTGAGCAAGTGGAGAGACGTTCGTTCATCTAGCACCAAGGGAACGGGTTGCAGGAGACACTATTTCTCTGTTTTCTCAGTCTGTTTCCTAGTGCCGGTTTGAAGTTCCTGCAGTTTTCACTGTAAAACCGAGTTGGAGCTTGTACCTCCCCATATATATGTATGGAATGGAGTTTGCAACTGAAAAGAAACTTTGTGTTCCCAACAAGCTAGGTGAAGGACGGCTTTCACACACACTTATCTCTGAGAACTGAGCAAGTGCAGAGACATTCGTTCATCTAGCACCAATGGAACGGATTGCAGGAGTCACATTTTCTCTGATTTCTCAATCTGTTTCCTAGTGCCGGTTTGAAGTTCCTGCAGTTTTCACTGTCAAACCGAGTTGGAGCTTGTACCTCCCCATATATATGTATGGAATGGAGTTTGCAACTGAAAAGAAACTTTGTGTTCCCAACAAGCTAGGTGAAGGACGGCTTTCACACACACTTATCTCTCAGAACTGAGCAAGTGGAGAGACGTTCGTTCATCTAGCACCATGGGACCGGGTTGCAGGAGACACTTTTTCTCTGCTTTCTCAGTCTTTTTCCTAGTGCCGGTTTGAAGTTCCTGCAGTTTTCACTGTAAAACCGATTTGGAGCTAGTACCTCACCAGATATATGTATGGAATGGAGTTTGCTACTGAAAAGAAACTTTGTGTTCCCAACAACCTAGGTGAAGGACGGCTTTCACACACACTTATCTCTCAGAACTGAGCAAGTGGAGAGACGTTCGTTCATCTAGCACCAAGGGAACGGGTTGCAGGAGACACTATTTCTCTGTTTTCTCAGTCTGTTTCCTAGTGCCGGTTTGAAGTTCCTGCAGTTTTCACTGTAAAACCGAGTTGGAGCTTGTACCTCCCCATATATATGTATGGAATGGAGTTTGCAACTGAAAAGAAACTTTGTGTTCCCAACAAGCTAGGTGAAGGACGGCTTTCACACACACTTATCTCTGAGAACTGAGCAAGTGCAGAGACATTCGTTCATCTAGCACCAATGGAAAGGATTGCAGGAGTCACATTTTCTCTGATTTCTCAATCTGTTTCCTAGTGCCGGTTTGAAGTTCCTGCAGTTTTCACTGTCAAACCGAGTTGGAGCTTGTACCTCCCCATATATATGTATGGAATGGAGTTTGCAACTGAAAAGAAACTTGGTGTTCCCAACAAGCTAGGTGAAGGACGGCTTTCACACACACTTATCTCTCAGAACTGAGCAAGTGGAGAGACGTTCGTTCATCTAGCACCATGGGACCGGGTTGCAGGAGACACTTTTTCTCTGCTTTCTCAGTCTTTTTCCTAGTGCCGGTTTGAAGTTCCTGCAGTTTTCATTGTAAAACCGATTTGGAGCTAGTACCTCACCAGATATATGTACGGAATGGAGTTTGCAACTGAAAAGAAACTTTGGGTTCCCAACAAGCTAGGTGAAGGACGGCTTTCACACACACTTATCTCTGAGAACTGAGCAAGTGCAGAGACATTCGTTCATCTAGCACCAATGGAACGGATTGCAGGAGTCACATTTTCTCTGATTTCTCAATCTGTTTCCTAGTGCCGGTTTGAAGTTCCTGCAGTTTTCACTGTCAAAACGAGTTGGAGCTTGTACCTCCCCATATATATGTATGGAATGGAGTTTGCAACTGAAAAGAAACTTTGTGTTCCCAACAAGCTAGGTGAAGGACGGCTTTCACACACACTTATCTCTCAGAACTGAGCAAGTGGAGAGACGTTCGTTCATCTAGCACCATGGGACCGGGTTGCAGGAGACACTTTTTCTCTGCTTTCTCAGTCTTTTTCCTAGTGCCGGTTTGAAGTTCCTGCAGTTTTCACTGTAAAACCGATTTGGAGCTAGTACCTCACCAGATATATGTATGGAATGGAGTTTGCTACTGAAAAGAAACTTTGTGTTCCCAACAACCTAGGTGAAGGACGGCTTTCACACACACTTATCTCTCAGAACTGAGCAAGTGGAGAGACGTTCGTTCATCTAGCACCAAGGGAACGGGTTGCAGGAGACACTATTTCTCTGTTTTCTCAGTCTGTTTCCTAGTGCCGGTTTGAAGTTCCTGCAGTTTTCACTGTAAAACCGAGTTGGAGCTTGTACCTCCCCATATATATGTATGGAATGGAGTTTGCAACTGAAAAGAAACTTTGTGTTCCCAACAAGCTAGGTGAAGGACGGCTTTCACACACACTTATCTCTGAGAACTGAGCAAGTGCAGAGACATTCGTTCATCTAGCACCAATGGAACGGATTGCAGGAGTCACATTTTCTCTGATTTCTCAATCTGTTTCCTAGTGCCGGTTTGAAGTTCCTGCAGTTTTCACTGTCAAACCGAGTTGGAGCTTGTACCTCCCCATATATATGTATGGAATGGAGTTTGCAACTGAAAAGAAACTTTGTGTTCCCAACAAGCTAGGTGAAGGACGGCTTTCACACACACTTATCTCTCAGAACTGAGCAAGTGGAGAGACGTTCGTTCATCTAGCACCATGGGACCGGGTTGCAGGAGACACTTTTTCTCTGCTTTCTCAGTCTTTTTCCTAGTGCCGGTTTGAAGTTCCTGCAGTTTTCACTGTAAAACCGATTTGGAGCTAGTAACTCACCAGATATATGTATGGAATGGAGTTTGCTACTGAAAAGAAACTTTGTGTTCCCAACAACCTAGGTGAAGGACGGCTTTCACACACACTTATCTCTCAGAACTGAGCAAGTGGAGAGACGTTCGTTCATCTAGCACCAAGGGAACGGGTTGCAGGAGACACTATTTCTCTGTTTTCTCAGTCTGTTTCCTAGTGCCGGTTTGAAGTTCCTGCAGTTTTCACTGTAAAACCGAGTTGGAGCTTGTACCTCCCCATATATATGTATGGAATGGAGTTTGCAACTGAAAAGAAACTTTGTGTTCCCAACAAGCTAGGTGAAGGACGGCTTTCACACACACTTATCTCTGAGAACTGAGCAAGTGCAGAGACATTCGTTCATCTAGCACCAATGGAAAGGATTGCAGGAGTCACATTTTCTCTGATTTCTCAATCTGTTTCCTAGTGCCGGTTTGAAGTTCCTGCAGTTTTCACTGTCAAACCGAGTTGGAGCTTGTACCTCCCCATATATATGTATGGAATGGAGTTTGCAACTGAAAAGAAACTTGGTGTTCCCAACAAGCTAGGTGAAGGACGGCTTTCACACACACTTATCTCTCAGAACTGAGCAAGTGGAGAGACGTTCGTTCATCTAGCACCATGGGACCGGGTTGCAGGAGACACTTTTTCTCTGCTTTCTCAGTCTTTTTCCTAGTGCCGGTTTGAAGTTCCTGCAGTTTTCATTGTAAAACCGATTTGGAGCTAGTACCTCACCAGATATATGTACGGAATGGAGTTTGCAACTGAAAAGAAACTTTGTGTTCCCAACAAGCTAGGTGAAGGACGGCTTTCACACACACTTATCTCTGAGAACTGAGCAAGTGCAGAGACATTCGTTCATCTAGCACCAATGGAACGGATTGCAGGAGTCACATTTTCTCTGATTTCTCAATCTGTTTCCTAGTGCCGGTTTGAAGTTCCTGCAGTTTTCACTGTCAAACCGAGTTGGAGCTTGTACCTCCCCATATATATGTATGGAATGGAGTTTGCAACTGAAAAGAAACTTTGTGTTCCCAACAAGCTAGGTGAAGGACGGCTTTCACACACACTTATCTCTCAGAACTGAGCAAGTGGAGAGACGTTCGTTCATCTAGCACCATGGGACCGGGTTGCAGGAGACACTTTTTCTCTGCTTTCTCAGTCTTTTTCCTAGTGCCGGTTTGAAGTTCCTGCAGTTTTCACTGTAAAACCGATTTGGAGCTAGTACCTCACCAGATATATGTATGGAATGGAGTTTGCTACTGAAAAGAAACTTTGTGTTCCCAACAACCTAGGTGAAGGACGGCTTTCACACACACTTATCTCTCAGAACTGAGCAAGTGGAGAGACGTTCGTTCATCTAGCACCAAGGGAACGGGTTGCAGGAGACACTATTTCTCTGTTTTCTCAGTCTGTTTCCTAGTGCCGGTTTGAAGTTCCTGCAGTTTTCACTGTAAAACCGAGTTGGAGCTTGTACCTCCCCATATATATGTATGGAATGGAGTTTGCAACTGAAAAGAAACTTTGTGTTCCCAACAAGCTAGGTGAAGGACGGCTTTCACACACACTTATCTCTGAGAACTGAGCAAGTGCAGAGACATTCGTTCATCTAGCACCAATGGAAAGGATTGCAGGAGTCACATTTTCTCTGATTTCTCAATCTGTTTCCTAGTGCCGGTTTGAAGTTCCTGCAGTTTTCACTGTCAAACCGAGTTGGAGCTTGTACCTCCCCATATATATGTATGGAATGGAGTTTGCAACTGAAAAGAAACTTGGTGTTCCCAACAAGCTAGGTGAAGGAAGGCTTTCACACACACTTATCTCTCAGAACTGAGCAAGTGGAGAGACGTTCGTTCATCTAGCACCATGGGACCGGGTTGCAGGAGACACTTTTTCTCTGCTTTCTCAGTCTTTTTCCTAGTGCCGGTTTGAAGTTCCTGCAGTTTTCATTGTAAAACCGATTTGGAGCTAGTACCTCAACAGATATATGTACGGAATGGAGTTTGCAACTGAAAAGAAACTTTGTGTTCCCAACAAGCTAGTTGAAGGACGGCTTTCACACACACTTAGCTCTGAGAACTGAGCAAGTGGAGAGACGTTCGTTCATCTAGCACCAAGGGAACAGGTTACAGGAGACAATTTTTCTCTGCATTCTCAGTCTGTTTCCTAGTGCCGGTTTGAAGTTCCTGCAGTTTTCACTGTCAAACCGAGTTGGAGCTTGTACCTCCCCATATATATGTATGGAATGGAGTTTGCAACTGAAAAGAAACTTTGTGTTCCCAACAGGCTAGGTGAAGGACGGCTTTCACACACACTTATCTCTCAGAACTGAGGAAGTGGAGAGACGTTCGTTCATCTAGCACCAAGGGAACTGGTTGCAAGAGACACTTTTTCTCTGCTTTCTCAGTCTGTTTCCTAGTGCCGGTTTGAAGTTCCTGCCGTTTTCACTGTCAAACCGAGTTGGAGCTTGTACCTCCCCATATATATGTATGGAATGGAGTTTGCAACTGAAAAGAAACTTTGTGTTCCCAACAAGCTAGGTGAAGGACGGCTTTCACACACACTTATCTCTCAGAACTGAGCAAGTGGAGAGACGTTCGTTCATCTAGCACCATGGGAACGGGTTGCAGGAGACACTTTTTCTCTGCTTTCTCAGTCTTTTTCCTAGTGCCGGTTTGAAGTTCCTGCAGTTTTCACTGTAAAACCGATTTGGAGCTAGTACCTCACCAGATATATGTATGGAATGGAGTTTGCAACTGAAAAGAAACTTTGTGTTCCCAACAAGCTAGGTGAAGGACGGCTTTCACACACACTTATCTCTCAGAACTGAGCAAGTGGAGAGACGTTCGTTCATCTAGCACCAAGGGAACAGGTTGCAGGAGACAATTTTTCTCTGCTTCCTCAGTCTGTTTCCTAGTGCTTGTTTGAAATTCCTGCAGTTTTCACTGTCAAACCGAGTTGGAGCTAGTACCTCCCCATATATATGTGTGGAATGGAGTTTGCAACTGAAAAGAAACTTTGTGTTCCCAACAAGATAGGTGAAGGACGGCTTTCACACACAATTATCTCTCAGAACTGAGCAAGTGGAGAGACATTCGTTCATCTAGCACCATGGGAACGGGTTTCAGGAAAAACTTTTTCTCTGCTTTCTCAGTCTGTTTCTTAGTGCCGGTTTGAAGTTCCTGCAGTTTTCACTGTCAAACCGAGTTGGAGCTAGTACCACCCCATATATATGTACGGAATGGAGTTTGCAACTGAAAAGAAACTTTGTGTTCCCAACAAGCTAGTTGAAGGACGGCTTTCACACACACTTAGCTCTGAGAACTGAGCAAGTGGAGAGACGTTCGTTCATCTAGCACCAAGGGAACAGGTTACAGGAGACAATTTTTCTCTGCATTCTCAGTCTGTTTCCTAGTGCCGGTTTGAAGTTCCTGCAGTTTTCAATGTCAAACCGAGTTGGAGCTTGTACCTCCCCATATATATGTATGGAATGGAGTTTGCAACTGAAAAGAAACTTTGTGTTCCCAACAGGCTAGGTGAAGGACGGCTATCACACACACTTATCTCTCAGAACTGAGGAAGTGGAGAGACGTTCGTTCATCTAGCACCAAGGGAACTGGTTGCAGGAGACACTTTTTCTCTGCTTTCTCAGTCTGTTTCCTAGTGCCGGTTTGAAGTTCCTGCCGTTTTCACTGTCAAACCGAGTTGGAGCTTGTACCTCCCCATATATATGTATGGAATGGTGTTTGCAACTGAAAAGAAACTTTGTGTTCCCAACAAGCTAGGTGAAGGACGGCTTTCACACACACTTATCTCTCAGAACTGAGCAAGTGGAGAGACGTTCGTTCATCTAGCACCATGGGAACGGGTTGCAGGAGACACTTTTTCTCTGCTTTCTCAGTCTTTTTCCTAGTGCCGGTTTGAAGTTCCTGCAGTTTTCACTGTAGAACAGAGTTGGAGGTAGTACCTCCCCATATATATGTATGGAATGGAGTTTGCAACTGAAAAGAAACTTTGTGTTCCCAACAAGCTAGGTGAAGGACGGCTTTCACACACAGTTATCTCTCAGAACTGAGCAAGTGGAGAGACGTTCGTTCATCTAGCACCAAGGGAACGGGTTGCAGGAGACACTATTTCTCTGCTTTCTCAGTCTTTATCCTAGTGCCGGTTTGAAGTTCCTGCAGTTTTCAATGTAAAACCCTGTTGGAGCTTGTACCTCCCAATATATATGTATGGAATGGAGTTTGCAACTGAAAAGAAACTTTGTGTTCCCAACAAGCTAGGTGAAGGACGGCTTTCACACACACTTATCACTCAGAACTGAGCAAGTGGAGAGACGTTCGTTCATGTAGCACCATGGGAACGGGTTGCAGGAGACACTATTTCTCTGTTTTCTCAGTCTGTTTCCTAGTGCCAGTCTGAAGTTCCTGCATTTTTCACTGTCAAACCGAGTTGGAGCTAGTACCTCCCCATATATATGTATGGAATGGAGTTTGCAACTGAAAAGAAACTTTGTGTTCCCAACAAGCTAGGTGAAGAACGGCTTTCACACACAGTTATCTCTCAGAACTGAGCAAGTGGAGAGACGTTCGTTCATCTAGCACCAAGGGAACGGGTTGCAGGAGACACTTTTTCTCTGCTTTCTCAGTCTTTATCCTAGTGCCGGTTTGAAGTTCCTGCAGTTTTCACTGTAAAACCGTGTTGGAGCTTGTACCTCCCAATATATATGTATGGAATGGAGTTTGCAACTGAAAAGAAACTTTGTGTTCCCAACAAGCTAGGTGAAGGACGGCTTTCACACACACTTATCACTCAGAACTGAGCAAGTGGAGAGACGTTCGTTCATCTAGCACCATGGGAACGGGTTGCAGGAGACACTATTTCTCTGTTTTCTCAGTCTGTTTCCTAGTGCCAGTCTGAAGTTCCTGCAGTTTTCACTGTCAAACCGAGTTGGAGCTAGTACCTCCCCATATATATGTATGGAATGGAGTTTGCAACTTAAAAGAAACTTTGTGTTCCCAACAAGCTAGCTGAAGGACGGCTTTCACACACACTTATCACTCAGAACTGAGCAAGTGGAGAGACGTTCGTTCATCTAGCACCATGGGAACGGGTTGCAGGAGACACTATTTCTCTGTTTTCTCAGTCTGTTTCCTAGTGCCAGTCTGAAGTTCCTGCAGTTTTCACTGTCAAACCGAGTTGGAGCTAGTACCTCCCCATATATATGTATGGAATGGAGTTTGCAACTTAAAAGAAACTTTGTGTTCCCAACAAGCTATGTGAAGGACGGCTTTCACACACACTTATCACTGAGAACTGAGCAAGTGCAGAGACGTTCGTTCATGTAGCACCAAGGGAACGGGTTGCAGGAGACACATTTTCTATGCTTTCTCAATCTGTTTCCTAGTGCCGGTTTGAAGTTCCTGCAGTTTTCACTGTAAAACCGAGTTGGAGCTTGTACCTCCCCATATATGTGTATGGAATGGAGTTTGCAACTGAAAAGAAACTTTGTGTTCCCAACAAGCTAGGTGAAGGACGGCTTTCACACACACTTATCTCTGAGAACTGAGCAAGTGGAGAGACGTTCGTTCATCTAGCACCAAGGGAACGGGTTGCAGGAGACACTATTTCTCTGCTTTCTCAGTCTTTTTCCTAGTGCCGGTTTGAAGTTCCTGCAGTTTTTACTGTAAAACCGAGTTGGAGCTTGTTCCTCCCCATATATATGTATGGAATGGAGTTTGCAACTGAAAAGAAACTTTGTGTTCCCAACAAACTAGGTGAAGTACGGCTTTCACACACAATTATCTCTCAGAACTGAGCAAGTGGAGAGACGTTCGTTCATCTAGCACCAAGGGAACGGGTTGCAGGGGACACTATTTCTCTGTTTTCTCAGTCTGTTTCCTAGTGCCGGTTTGAAGTTCCTGCAGTTTTCACTGTAAAACCGAGTTGGAGCTTGTACCTCCCCATATATATGTATGGAATGGAGTTTGCAACTGAAAAGAAACTTTGTGTTCCCAGCAAGCTAGGTGAAGGACGGCTTTCACACACACTTATCTCTGAGAACTGAGCAAGTGCAGAGACGTTCGTTCATCTAGCACCAATGGAACGGATTGCAGGAGTCACATTTTCTCTGCTTTCTCAATCTGTTTCCTACTGCCGGTTTGAAGTTCCTGCAGTTTTCACTGTCAAACCGAGTTGGAGCTTGTACCTCCCCATATATATGTATGGAATGGAGTTTGCAACTGAATAGAAACTTTGTGTTCCCAACAAGCTAGGTGAAGGACGGCTTTCACACACAATTATCTCTCAGAACTGAGCAAGTGGAGAGACTTTCGTTCATCTAGCACCAAGGGAACTGGTTGCAGGAGACACTTTTTCTCTGCTTTCTCAGTCTGTTTCCTAGTGCCGGTTTGAAGTTCCTGCAGTTTTCACTGTAAAACCGATTTGGAGCTAGTACCTCACCAGATATATGTATGGAATGGAGTTTGCTACTGAAAAGAAACTTTGTGTTCCCAACAAGCTAGGTGAAGGACGGCTTTCACACACACTTATCTCTCAGAACTGAGCAAGTGGAGAGACGTTCGTTCATCTAGCACCATGGGAACGGGTTGCAGGAGACACTTTTTCTCTGCTTTCTCAGTCTTTTTCCTAGTGCCGGTTTGAAGTTCCTGCAGTTTTCACTGTAAAACAGAGTTGGAGGTAGTACCTCCCCATATATATGTATGGAATGGAGTTTGCAACTGAAAAGAAACTTTGTGTTCCCAACAAGCTAGGTGAAGGACGGCTTTCACACACAGTTATCTCTCAGAACTGAGCAAGTGGAGAGACGTTCGTTCATCTAGCACCAAGGGAACGGGTTGCAGGAGACACTTTTTCTCTGCTTTCTCAGTCTTTATCCTAGTGCCGGTTTGAAGTTCCTGCAGTTTTCACTGTAAAACCGTGTTGGAGCTTGTACCTCCCAATATATATGTATGGAATGGAGTTTGCAACTGAAAAGAAACTTTGTGTTCCCAACAAGCTAGGTGAAGGACGGCTTTCACACACACTTATCACTCAGAACTGAGCAAGTGGAGAGACGTTCGTTTATCTAGCACCATGGGAACGGGTTGCAGGAGACACTATTTCTCTGTTTTCTCAGTCTGTTTCCTAGTGCCAGTCTGAAGTTCCTGCAGTTTTCACTGTCAAACCGAGTTGGAGCTTGTTCCTCCCCATATATATGTATGGAATGGAGTTTGCAACTGAAAAGAAACTTTGTGTTCCCAACAAACTAGGTGAAGTACGGCTTTCACACACAATTATCTCTCAGAACTGAGCAATTGGAGAGACTTTCGTTCATCTAGCACCAAGGGAACGGGTTGCAGGAGACACTTTTTCTCTGCTTTCTCAGTCTTTTTCCTAGTGCCGGTTTGAAGTTCCTGCCGTTTTCACTGTAAAACCGAGTTGGAGCTAGTACCTCACCAGATATATGTATGGAATGGAGTTTGCTACTGAAAAGAAACTTTCTGTTCCCAACAACCTAGGTGAAGGACGGCTTTCACACACACTTATCTCTCAGAACTGAGCAAGTGGAGAGACGTTCGTTCATCTAGCACCAAGGGAACGGGTTGCAGGGGACACTATTTCTCTGTTTTCTCAGTCTGTTTCCTAGTGCCGGTTTGAAGTTCCTGCAGTTTTCACTGTAAAACCGAGTTGGAGCTTGTACCTCCCCATATATATGTATGGAATGGAGTTTGCAACTGAAAAGAAACTTTGTGTTCCCAGCAAGCTAGGTGAAGGACGGCTTTCACACACACTTATCTCTGAGAACTGAGCAAGTGCAGAGACGTTCGTTCATGTAGCACCAAGGGAACGGGTTGCAGGAGACACATTTTCTCTGCTTTCTCAATCTGTTTCCTAGTGCCGGTTTGAAGTTCCTGCAGTTTTCACTGTAAAACCGAGTTGGAGCTTGTACCTCCCCATATATGTGTATGGAATGGAGTTTGCAACTGAAAAGAAACTTTGTGTTCCCAACAAGCTAGGTGAAGGACGGCTTTCACACACACTTATCTCTGAGAACTGAGCAAGTGGAGAGACGTTCGTTCATCTAGCACCAAGGGAACGGGTTGCAGGAGACACTATTTCTCTGCTTTCTCAGTCTTTTTCCTAGTGCCGGTTTGAAGTTCCTGCAGTTTTTACTGTAAAACCGAGTTGGAGCTTGTTCCTCCCCATATATATGTATGGAATGGAGTTTGCAACTGAAAAGAAACTTTGTGTTCCCAACAAACTAGGTGAAGTACGGCTTTCACACACAATTATCTCTCAGAACTGAGCAATTGGAGAGACTTTCGTTCATCTAGCACCAAGGGAACGGGTTGCAGGAGACACTTTTTCTCTGCTTTCTCAGTCTTTTTCCTAGTGCCGGTTTGAAGTTCCTGCCGTTTTCACTGTAAAACCGAGTTGGAGCTAGTACCTCACCAGATATATGTATGGAATGGAGTTTGCTACTGAAAAGAAACTTTGTGTTCCCAACAACCTAGGTGAAGGACGGCTTTCACACACACTTATCTCTCAGAACTGAGCAAGTGGAGAGACGTTCGTTCATCTAGCACCAAGGGAACGGGTTGCAGGGGACACTATTTCTCTGTTTTCTCAGTCTGTTTCCTAGTGCCGGTTTGAAGTTCCTGCAGTTTTCACTGTAAAACCGAGTTGGAGCTTGTACCTCCCCATATATATGTATGGAATGGAGTTTGCAACTGAAAAGAAACTTTGTGTTCCCAGCAAGCTAGGTGAAGGACGGCTTTCACACACACTTATCTCTGAGAACTGAGCAAGTGCAGAGACGTTCGTTCATCTAGCACCAATGGAACGGATTGCAGGAGTCACATTTTCTCTGCTTTCTCAATCTGTTTCCTACTGCCGGTTTGAAGTTCCTGCAGTTTTCACTGTCAAACCGAGTTGGAGCTTGTACCTCCCCATATATATGTATGGAATGGAGTTTGCAACTGAATAGAAACTTTGTGTTCCCAACAAGCTAGGTGAAGGACGGCTTTCACACACACTTATCACTGAGAACTGAGCAAGTGCAGAGACGTTCGTTCATGTAGCACCAAGGGAACGGGTTGCAGGAGACACATTTTCTCTGCTTTCTCAATCTGTTTCCTAGTGCCGGTTTGAAGTTCCTGCAGTTTTCACTGTAAAACCGAGTTGGAGCTTGTACCTCCCCATATATGTGTATGGAATGGAGTTTGCAACTGAAAAGAAACTTTGTGTTCCCAACAAGCTAGGTGAAGGACGGCTTTCACACACACTTATCTCTGAGAACTGAGCAAGTGGAGAGACGTTCGTTCATCTAGCACCAAGGGAACGGGTTGCAGGAGACACTATTTCTCTGCTTTCTCAGTCTTTTTCCTAGTGCCGGTTTGAAGTTCCTGCAGTTTTTACTGTAAAACCGAGTTGGAGCTTGTTCCTCCCCATATATATGTATGGAATGGAGTTTGCAACTGAAAAGAAACTTTGTGTTCCCAACAAACTAGGTGAAGTACGGCTTTCACACACAATTATCTCTCAGAACTGAGCAATTGGAGAGACTTTCGTTCATCTAGCACCAAGGGAACGGGTTGCAGGAGACACTTTTTCTCTGCTTTCTCAGTCTGTTTCCTAGTGCCGGTTTGAAGTTCCTGCCGTTTTCACTGTAAAACCGAGTTGGAGCTAGTACCTCACCAGATATATGTATGGAATGGAGTTTGCTACTGAAAAGAAACTTTGTGTTCCCAACAACCTAGGTGAAGGACGGCTTTCACACACACTTATCTCTCAGAACTGAGCAAGTGGAGAGACGTTCGTTCATCTAGCACCAAGGGAACGGGTTGCAGGAGACACTATTTCTCTGTTTTCTCAGTCTGTTTCCTAGTGCCGGTTTGAAGTTCCTGCAGTTTTTACTGTAAAACCGAGTTGGAGCTTGTTCCTCCCCATATATATGTATGGAATGGAGTTTGCAACTGAAAAGAAACTTTGTGTTCCCAACAAACTAGGTGAAGTACGGCTTTCACACACAATTATCTCTCAGAACTGAGCAATTGGAGAGACTTTCGTTCATCTAGCACCAAGGGAACGGGTTGCAGGAGACACTTTTTCTCTGCTTTCTCAGTCTGTTTCCTAGTGCCGGTTTGAAGTTCCTGCCGTTTTCACTGTAAAACCGAGTTGGAGCTAGTACCTCACCAGATATATGTATGGAATGGAGTTTGCTACTGAAAAGAAACTTTGTGTTCCCAACAACCTAGGTGAAGGACGGCTTTCACACACACTTATCTCTCAGAACTCAGCAAGTGGAGAGACGTTCGTTCATCTAGCACCAAGGGAACGGGTTGCAGGAGACACTATTTCTCTGTTTTCTCAGTCTGTTTCCTAGTGCCGGTTTGAAGTTCCTGCAGTTTTCACTGTAAAACCGAGTTGGAGCTTGTACCTCCCCATATATATGTATGGAATGGAGTTTGCAACTGAAAAGAAACTTTGTGTTCCCAGCAAGCTAGGTGAAGGACGGCTTTCACACACACTTATCTCTGAGAACTGAGCAAGTGCAGAGACATTCGTTCATCTAGCACCAATGGAACGGATTGCAGGAGTCACATTTTCTCTGATTTCTCAATCTGTTTCCTAGTGCCGGTTTGAAGTTCCTGCAGTTTTCACTGTCAAACCGAGTTGGAGCTTGTACCTCCCCATATATATGTATGGAATGGAGTTTGCAACTTAAATAAACTTTGTGTTCCCAACAAGCTATGTGAAGGACGGCTTTCACACACACTTATCACTGAGAAGTGAACAAGTGCAGAGACGTTCGTTCATCTAGCACCAATGGAACGGATTGCAGGAGACACATTTTCTCTGCTTTCTCAATCTGTTTCCTAGTGCCGGTTTGAAGTTCCTGCAATTTTCACTGTAAAACCGAGTTGGAGCTTGTACCTCCCCATATATATGTATGGAATGGAGTTTGCAACTGAAAAGAAACTTTGTGTTCCCAACAAACTAGGTGAAGTACGGCTTTCACACACAATTATCTCTCAGAACTGAGCAATTGGAGAGACTTTCGTTCATCTAGCACCAAGGGAACGGGTTGCAGGAGACACTTTTTCTCTGCTTTCTCAGTCTGTTTCCTAGTGCCGGTTTGAAGTTCCTGCCGTTTTCACTGTAAAACCGAGTTGGAGCTAGTACCTCACCAGATATATGTATGGAATGGAGTTTGCTACTGAAAAGAAACTTTGTGTTCCCAACAACCTAGGTGAAGGACGGCTTTCACACACACTTATCTCTCAGAACTGAGCAAGTGGAGAGACGTTCGTTCATCTAGCACCAAGGGAACGGGTTGCAGGAGACACTATTTCTCTGTTTTCTCAGTCTGTTTCCTAGTGCCGGTTTGAAGTTCCTGCAGTTTTCACTGTCAAACCGAGTTGGAGCTTGTACCTCCCCATATATATGTATGGAATGGAGTTTGCAACTGAAAAGAAACTTTGTGTTCCCAACAAGCTAGGTGAAGGACGGCTTTCACACACACTTATCTCTCAGAACTGAGCAAGTGGAGAGACGTTCGTTCATCTAGCACCATGGGACCGGGTTGCAGGAGACACTTTTTCTCTGCTTTCTCAGTCTTTTTCCTAGTGCCGGTTTGAAGTTCCTGCAGTTTTCATTGTAAAACCGATTTGGAGCTAGTACCTCACCAGATATATGTATGGAATGGAGTTTGCTACTGAAAAGAAACTTTGTGTTCCCAACAAGCTAGGTGAAGGACGGCTTTCACAGACACTTATCTCTCAGAACTGAGCAAGTGGAGAGACGTTCGTTCATCTAGCACCAAGGGAACAGGTTGCAGGAGACAATTTTTCTCTGCTTCCTCAGTCTGTTTCCTAGTGCTTGTTTGAAATTCCTGCAGTTTTCACTGTGAAACCGAGTTGGAGCTAGTACCTCCCCATATATATGTGTGGAATGGAGTTTGCAACTGAAAAGAAACTTTGTGTTCCCAACAAGATAGGTGAAGGACGGCTTTCACACACACTTATCACTGAGAACTGAGCAAGTGCAGAGACGTTCGTTCATGTAGCACCAAGGGAACGGGTTGCAGGAGACACATTTTCTCTGCTTTCTCAATCTGTTTCCTAGTGCCGGTTTGAAGTTCCTGCAGTTTTCACTGTAAAACCGAGTTGGAGCTTGTACCTCCCCATATATGTGTATGGAATGGAGTTTGCAACTGAAAAGAAACTTTGTGTTCCCAACAAGCTAGGTGAAGGACGGCTTTCACACACACTTATCTCTGAGAACTGAGCAAGTGGAGAGACGTTCGTTCATCTAGCACCAAGGGAACGGGTTGCAGGAGACACTATTTCTCTGCTTTCTCAGTCTTTTTCCTAGTGCCGGTTTGAAGTTCCTGCAGTTTTTACTGTAAAACCGAGTTGGAGCTTGTTCCTCCCCATATATATGTATGGAATGGAGTTTGCAACTGAAAAGAAACTTTGTGTTCCCAACAAACTAGGTGAAGTACGGCTTTCACACACAATTATCTCTCAGAACTGAGCAATTGGAGAGACTTTCGTTCATCTAGCACCAAGGGAACGGGTTGCAGGAGACACTTTTTCTCTGCTTTCTCAGTCTGTTTCCTAGTGCCGGTTTGAAGTTCCTGCCGTTTTCACTGTAAAACCGAGTTGGAGCTAGTACCTCACCAGATATATGTATGGAATGGAGTTTGCTACTGAAAAGAAACTTTGTGTTCCCAACAACCTAGGTGAAGGACGGCTTTCACACACACTTATCTCTCAGAACTGAGCAAGTGGAGAGACGTTCGTTCATCTAGCACCAAGGGAACGGGTTGCAGGAGACACTATTTCTCTGTTTTCTCAGTCTGTTTCCTAGTGCCGGTTTGAAGTTCCTGCAGTTTTTACTGTAAAACCGAGTTGGAGCTTGTTCCTCCCCATATATATGTATGGAATGGAGTTTGCAACTGAAAAGAAACTTTGTGTTCCCAACAAACTAGGTGAAGTACGGCTTTCACACACAATTATCTCTCAGAACTGAGCAATTGGAGAGACTTTCGTTCATCTAGCACCAAGGGAACGGGTTGCAGGAGACACTTTTTCTCTGCTTTCTCAGTCTGTTTCCTAGTGCCGGTTTGAAGTTCCTGCCGTTTTCACTGTAAAACCGAGTTGGAGCTAGTACCTCACCAGATATATGTATGGAATGGAGTTTGCTACTGAAAAGAAACTTTGTGTTCCCAACAACCTAGGTGAAGGACGGCTTTCACACACACTTATCTCTCAGAACTCAGCAAGTGGAGAGACGTTCGTTCATCTAGCACCAAGGGAACGGGTTGCAGGAGACACTATTTCTCTGTTTTCTCAGTCTGTTTCCTAGTGCCGGTTTGAAGTTCCTGCAGTTTTCACTGTAAAACCGAGTTGGAGCTTGTACCTCCCCATATATATGTATGGAATGGAGTTTGCAACTGAAAAGAAACTTTGTGTTCCCAGCAAGCTAGGTGAAGGACGGCTTTCACACACACTTATCTCTGAGAACTGAGCAAGTGCAGAGACATTCGTTCATCTAGCACCAATGGAACGGATTGCAGGAGTCACATTTTCTCTGATTTCTCAATCTGTTTCCTAGTGCCGGTTTGAAGTTCCTGCAGTTTTCACTGTCAAACCGAGTTGGAGCTTGTACCTCCCCATATATATGTATGGAATGGAGTTTGCAACTTAAATAAACTTTGTGTTCCCAACAAGCTATGTGAAGGACGGCTTTCACACACACTTATCACTGAGAAGTGAACAAGTGCAGAGACGTTCGTTCATCTAGCACCAATGGAACGGATTGCAGGAGACACATTTTCTCTGCTTTCTCAATCTGTTTCCTAGTGCCGGTTTGAAGTTCCTGCAATTTTCACTGTAAAACCGAGTTGGAGCTTGTACCTCCCCATATATATGTATGGAATGGAGTTTGCAACTGAAAAGAAACTTTGTGTTCCCAACAAACTAGGTGAAGTACGGCTTTCACACACAATTATCTCTCAGAACTGAGCAATTGGAGAGACTTTCGTTCATCTAGCACCAAGGGAACGGGTTGCAGGAGACACTTTTTCTCTGCTTTCTCAGTCTGTTTCCTAGTGCCGGTTTGAAGTTCCTGCCGTTTTCACTGTAAAACCGAGTTGGAGCTAGTACCTCACCAGATATATGTATGGAATGGAGTTTGCTACTGAAAAGAAACTTTGTGTTCCCAACAACCTAGGTGAAGGACGGCTTTCACACACACTTATCTCTCAGAACTGAGCAAGTGGAGAGACGTTCGTTCATCTAGCACCAAGGGAACGGGTTGCAGGAGACACTATTTCTCTGTTTTCTCAGTCTGTTTCCTAGTGCCGGTTTGAAGTTCCTGCAGTTTTCACTGTCAAACCGAGTTGGAGCTTGTACCTCCCCATATATATGTATGGAATGGAGTTTGCAACTGAAAAGAAACTTTGTGTTCCCAACAAGCTAGGTGAAGGACGGCTTTCACACACACTTATCTCTCAGAACTGAGCAAGTGGAGAGACGTTCGTTCATCTAGCACCATGGGACCGGGTTGCAGGAGACACTTTTTCTCTGCTTTCTCAGTCTTTTTCCTAGTGCCGGTTTGAAGTTCCTGCAGTTTTCATTGTAAAACCGATTTGGAGCTAGTACCTCACCAGATATATGTATGGAATGGAGTTTGCTACTGAAAAGAAACTTTGTGTTCCCAACAAGCTAGGTGAAGGACGGCTTTCACAGACACTTATCTCTCAGAACTGAGCAAGTGGAGAGACGTTCGTTCATCTAGCACCAAGGGAACAGGTTGCAGGAGACAATTTTTCTCTGCTTCCTCAGTCTGTTTCCTAGTGCTTGTTTGAAATTCCTGCAGTTTTCACTGTGAAACCGAGTTGGAGCTAGTACCTCCCCATATATATGTGTGGAATGGAGTTTGCAACTGAAAAGAAACTTTGTGTTCCCAACAAGATAGGTGAAGGACGGCTTTCACACACAATTATCTCTCAGAACTGAGCAAGTGGAGAGACATTCGTTCATCTAGCACCATGGGAACGGGTTTCAGGAAAAACTTTTTCTCTGCTTTCTCAGTCTGTTTCTTAGTGCCGGTTTGAAGTTCCTGCAGTTTTCACTGTCAAACCGAGTTGGAGCTAGTACCACCCCATATATATGTACGGAATGGGGTTTGCAACTGAAAAGAAACTTTGTGTTCCCAACAAGCTAGTTGAAGGACGGCTTTCACACACACTTAGCTCTGAGAACTGAGCAAGTGGAGAGACGTTCGTTCATCTAGCACCAAGGGAACAGGTTACAGGAGACAATTTTTCTCTGCATTCTCAGTCTGTTTCCTAGTGCCGGTTTGAAGTTCCTGCAGTTTTCAATGTCAAACCGAGTTGGAGCTTGTACCTCCCCATATATATGTATGGAATGGAGTTTGCAACTGAAAAGAAACTTTGTGTTCCCAACAGGCTAGATGAAGGACGGCTATCACACACACTTATCTCTCAGAACTGAGGAAGTGGAGAGACGTTCGTTCATCTAGCACCAAGGGAACTGGTTGCAGGAGACACTTTTTCTCTGCTTTCTCAGTCTGTTTCCTAGTGCCGGTTTGAAGTTCCTGCCGTTTTCACTGTCAAACCGAGTTGGAGCTTGTACCTCCCCATATATATGTATGGAATGGTGTTTGCAACTGAAAAGAAACTTTGTGTTCCCAACAAGCTAGGTGAAGGACGGCTTTCACACACACTTATCTCTCAGAACTGAGCAAGTGGAGAGACGTTCGTTCATCTAGCACCATGGGAACGGGTTGCAGGAGACACTTTTTCTCTGCTTTCTCAGTCTTTTTCCTAGTGCCGGTTTGAAGTTCCTGCAGTTTTCACTGTAGAACAGAGTTGGAGGTAGTACCTCCCCATATATATGTATGGAATGGAGTTTGCAACTGAAAAGAAACTTTGTGTTCCCAACAAGCTAGGTGAAGGACGGCTTTCACACACAGTTATCTCTCAGAACTGAGCAAGTGGAGAGACGTTCGTTCATCTAGCACCAAGGGAACGGGTTGCAGGAGACACTATTTCTCTGCTTTCTCAGTCTTTATCCTAGTGCCGGTTTGAAGTTCCTGCAGTTTTCAATGTAAAACCGTGTTGGAGCTTGTACCTCCCAATATATATGTATGGAATGGAGTTTGCAACTGAAAAGAAACTTTGTGTTCCCAACAAGCTAGGTGAAGGACGGCTTTCACACACACTTATCACTCAGAACTGAGCAAGTGGAGAGACGTTCGTTCATCTAGCACCATGGGAACGGGTTGCAGGAGACACTATTTCTCTGTTTTCTCAGTCTGTTTCCTAGTGCCAGTCTGAAGTTCCTGCAGTTTTCACTGTCAAACCGAGTTGGAGCTAGTACCTCCCCATATATATGTATGGAATGGAGTTTGCAACTGAAAGAAACTTTGTGTTCCCAACAAGCTAGGTGAAGGACGGCTTTCACACACACTTATCACTCAGAACTGAGCAAGTGGAGAGACGTTCGTTCATCTAGCACCATGGGAACGGGTTGCAGGAGACACTATTTCTCTGTTTTCTCAGTCTGTTTCCTAGTGCCAGTCTGAAGTTCCTGCATTTTTCACTGTCAAACCGAGTTGGAGCTAGTACCTCCCCATATATATGTATGGAATGGAGTTTGCAACTTAAAAGAAACTTTGTGTTCCCAACAAGCTATGTGAAGGACGGCTTTCACACACACTTACCACTGAGAACTGAGCAAGTGAAGAGACGTTCGTTCATCTAGCACCAATGGAACGGATTGCAGGAGACACATTTTCTCTGCTTTCTCAATCTGTTTCCTAGTGCCGGTTTGAAGTTCCTGCAGTTTTCACTGTAAAACCGAGTTGGAGCTTGTACCTCCCCATATATATGTATGGAATGGAGTTTGCAACTGAAAAGAAACTTTGTGTTCCCAACAACTAGGTGAAGGACGGCTTTCACACACACTTATCTCTGAGAACTGAACAACTGGAGAGACGTTCGTTCATCTAGCACCAAGGGAACGGGTTGCAGGAGACACTTTTTCTCTGCTTTCTCAGTCTTTTTCCTAGTGCCGGTTTGAAGTTCCTGCAGTTTTTACTGTAAAACCGAGTTGGAGCTTGTTCCTCCCCATATATATGTATGGAATGGAGTTTGCAACTGAAAAGAAACTTTGTTTTCCCAACAAGCTAGGTGAAGGAAGGCTTTCACACACATTTATCTCTCAGAACTGAGCAAGTGGAGAGAACTTCGTTCATCTAGCACCAAGGGATCGGGTTGCAGGAGACACTATTTCTCTGTTTTCTCAGTCTGTTTCCAAGTGCCGGTTTGAAGTTCCTGCAGTTTTCACTGTAAAACCTTTTTGGAGCTAGTAACTCCCCATATATATGAATGGAATGGAGTTTCCAACTTAAAAGAAACTTTGTGTTCCCAACAAGCTAGGTTAAGGACGGCTTTCACACACACTTATCACTGAGAACTGAGCAAGTGCAGAGACGTTCGTTCATCTAGCACCAATGGAACGGATTGCAGGAAACACATTTTCTCTGCTTTCTCAATCTGTTTCCTAGTGCCGGTTTGAAGTTCCTGCAATTTTCACTGTAAAACCGAGTTGGAGCTTGTACCTCCCCATATATATGTATGGAATGGAGTTTGCAACTGAAAAGAAACTTTGTGTTCCCAACAAGCTAGGTGAAGGACGGCATTCACACACACTTATCTCTGAGAACTGAGCAAGTGTAGAGACGTTCGTTCATCTAGCACCAAGGGAACGGGTTGCAGGAGACACTTTTTCTCTGCTTTCTCAGTCTTTTTCCTAGTGCCGGTTTGATGTTCCTGCAGTTTTCACTGTAAAACCGAGTTGGAGCTTGTACCTCCCCATATATATGTATGGAATGGAGTTTGCAACTGAAAAGAAACTTTGTGTTCCCAACAAGCTAGGTGAAGGATGGCTTTCACACACACTTATCTCTGAGAACTGAGCAAGTGCAGAGACGTTCGTTCATCTAGCACCAATGGAACGGATTGCAGGAGACACATTTTCTCTGCTTTCTCAATCTGTTTCCTAGTGCCGGTTTGAAGTTCCTGCAGTTTTCACTGTCAAACCGAGTTGGAGCTTGTACCTCCCCATATATATGTATGGATTGGAGTTTGCAACTGAAAAGAAACTTTGTGTTCCCAACAAGCTAGGTGAAGGACGGCTTTCACACACAATTATCTCTCAGAACTGAGCAAGTTTAGAGACGTTCGTTCATCTAGCACCAAGGGAACGGGTTGCAGGAGACACTTTTTCTCTGCTTTCTCAGTCTGTTTCCTAGTGCCGGTTTGAAGTTCCTGCCGTTTTCAGTGTAAAACCGAGTTGGAGCTTGTATCTCCCAATATATATGTATGGAATGGAGTTTGCAACTGAAAAGAAACTTTGTGTTCCCAACAACTAGGTGAAGGACGGCTTTCACACACACTTATCTCTGAGAACTGAACAACTGGAGAGACGTTCGTTCATCTAGCACCAAGGGAACGGGTTGCAGGAGACACTTTTTCTCTGCTTTCTCAGTATTTTTCCTAGTGCCGGTTTGAAGTTCCTGCAGTTTTTACTGTAAAACCGAGTTGGAGCTTGTTCCTCCCCATATATATGTATGGAATGGAGTTTGCAACTGAAAAGAAACTTTGTTTTCCCAACAAGCTAGGTGAAGGACGGCTTTCACACACATTTATCTCTCAGAACTGAGCAAGTGGAGAGAACTTCGTTCATCTAGCACCAAGGGATCGGGTTGCAGGGGACACTATTTCTCTGTTTTCTCAGTCTGTTTCCTAGTGCCGGTTTGAAGTTCCTGCAGTTTTCACTGTAAAACCTTTTTGGAGCTAGTAACTCCCCATATATATGAATGGAATGGAGTTTCCAACTTAAAAGAAACTTTGTGTTCCCAACAAGCTAGGTTAAGGACGGCTTTCACACACACTTATCACTGAGAACTGAGCAAGTGCAGAGACGTTCGTTCATCTAGCACCAATGGAACGGATTGCAGGAAACACATTTTCTCTGCTTTCTCAATCTGTTTCCTAGTGCCGGTTTGAAGTTCCTGCAATTTTCACTGTAAAACCGATTTGGAGCTTGTACCTCCCCATATATATGTATGGAATGGAGTTTGCAACTGAAAAGAAACTTTGTGTTCCCAACAAGCTAGGTGAAGGACGGCATTCACACACACTTATCTCTCAGAACTGAGCAAGTGGAGAGACGTTCGTTCATCTAGCACCAAGGGAACGGGTTGCAGGAGACACTTTTTCTCTGCTTTCTCAGTCTTTTTCCTAGTGCCGGTTTGAAGTTCCTGCAGTTTTCACTGTAAAACCGAGTTGGAGCTTGTACCTCCCCATATATATGTATGGAATGGAGTTTGCAACTGAAAAGAAACTTTGTGTTCCCAACAAGCTAGGTGAAGGATGGCTTTCACACACACTTATCTCTGAGAACTGAGCAAGTGCAGAGACGTTCGTTCATCTAGCACCAATGGAACGGATTGCAGGAGACACATTTTCTCTGCTTTCTCAATCTGTTTCCTAGTGCCGGTTTGAAGTTCCTGCAGTTTTCACTGTCAAACCGAGTTGGAGCTTGTACCTCCCCATATATATGTATGGATTGGAGTTTGCAACTGAAAAGAAACTTTGTGTTCCCAACAAGCTAGGTGAAGGACGGCTTTCACACACAATTATCTCTCAGAACTGAGCAAGTTTAGAGACGTTCGTTCATCTAGCACCAAGGGAACGGGTTGCAGGAGACACTTTTTCTCTGCTTTCTCAGTCTGTTTCCTAGTGCCGGTTTGAAGTTCCTGCCGTTTTCAGTGTAAAACCGAGTTGGAGCTTGTACCTCCCAATATATATGTATGGAATGGAGTTTGCAACTGAAAAGAAACTTTGTGTTCCCAAAAAACTAGGTGAAGTACGGCTTTCACACACAATTATCTCTCAGAACTGAGCAATTGGAGAGACTTTCGTTCATCTAGCACCAAGGGAACGGGTTGCAGGAGACACTTTTTCTCTGCTTTCTCAGTCTGTTTCCTAGTGCCGGTTTGACGTTCCTGCCGTTTTCACTGTAAAACCTTTTTGGAGCTTGTACCTCCCAATATATATGTATGGAATGGAGTTTGCAACTGAAAAGAAACTTTGTGTTCCCAACAAGCTAGGTGAAAGACGGCTTTCACACACACTTATCACTCAGAACTGAGCAAAGGAGAGACGTTCGTTCATCTAGCACCAAGGGAACGGTTTGCAGGAGACACTATTTCTCTGTTTCTCAGTCTGTTTCGTAGTGCCAGTCTGAAGTTCCTGCAGTTTTCACTGTCAAACCGAGTTGGAGCTAGTAACTCCCCATATATATGTATGGAATGGAGTTTGCAACTGAAAAGAAACTTTGTGTTCCCAACAAGCTAGGTGAAGGACGGCATTCACACACACTTATCTCTCAGAACTGAGCAAGTGGAGAGACGTTCGTTCATCTAGCACCAAGGGAACGGGTTGCAGGAGACACTTTTTCTCTGCTATCTGAGTCTTTTTCCTAGTGCCGGTTTGAAGTTCCTGCAGTTTTCACTGTAAAACCGAGTTGGAGCTTGTACCTCCCCATATATATGTATTGAATGGAGTTTGCAACTGAAAAGAAACTTTGTGTTCCCAACAAGCTAGGTGAAGGACGGCTTTCACACACACTTATCTCTCAGAACTTAGCAAGTGGAGAGACGTTCATTCATCTAGCACCAAGGGAACGGGTTGCAGGAGACACTATTTCTCTGTTTTCTCAGTCTGTTTCCTAGTGCCGGTTTGACGTTCATGCAGTTTTCACTGTCAAAACGAGTTGGAGCTTGTACCTCCCCATATATATGTATGGAATGGAGTTTGCACCTGAAAAGAAACTTTGTGTTCCCAACAAGCTTGGTGAAGGATGGCTTTCACACACAATTATCTCTCAGAACTGAGCAAGTTTAGAGACTTTCGTTCATCTAGCACCTAGGGAACGGGTTGCAGGAGACACTTTTTCTCTGCTTTCTCAGTCTTTTTCCTAGTGCCGGTTTGAAGTTCCTGCCGTTTTCACTGTAAAACCGAGTTGGAGCTTGTACCTCCCAATATATATGTATGGAATGGAGTTTGCAACTGAAAAGAAACTTTGTGTTCCCAACAAGCTAGGTGAAGGACGGCTTTCACACACACTTATCACTCAGAACTGAGCAAAGGAGAGACGTTCGTTCATCTAGCACCAAGGGAACGGTTTGCAGGAGACACTATTTCTCTGTTTCTCAGTCTGTTTCGTAGTGCCAGTCTGAAGTTCCTACAGTTTTCACTGTCAAACCGAGTTGGAGCTAGTAACTCCCCATATATATGTATGGAATGGAGTTTGCAACTGAAAAGAAACTTTGTGTTCCCAACAAGCTAGGTGAAGGACGGCATTCACACACACTTATCTCTCAGAACTGAGCAAGTGGAGAGACGTTCGTTCATCTAGCACCAAGGGAACGGGTTGCAGGAGACACTTTTTCTCTGCTATCTGAGTCTTTTTCCTAGTGCCGGTTTGATGTTCCTGCAGTTTTCACTGTAAAACCGAGTTGGAGCTTGTACCTCCCCATATATATGTATTGAATGGAGTTTGCAACTGAAAAGAAACTTTGTGTTCCCAACAAGCTAGGTGAAGGACGGCTTTCACACACACTTATCTCTCAGAACTTAGCAAGTGGAGAGACGTTCATTCATCTAGCACCAAGGGAACGGGTTGCAGGAGACACTATTTCTCTGTTTTCTCAGTCTGTTTCCTAGTGCCGGTTTGACGTTGATGCAGTTTTCACTGTCAAAACGAGTTGGAGCTTGTACCTCCCCATATATATGTATGGAATGGAGTTTGCACCTGAAAAGAAACTTTGTGTTCCCAACAAGCTAGGTGAAGGATGGCTTTCACACACAATTATCTCTCAGAACTGAGCAAGTTTAGAGACTTTCGTTCATCTAGCACCAAGGGAACGGGTTGCAGGAGACACTTTTTCTCTGCTTTCTCAGTCTTTTTCCTAGTGCCGGTTTGAAGTTCCTGCCGTTTTCACTGTAAAACCGAGTTGGAGCTTGTACCTCCCAATATATATGTATGGAATGGAGTTTGCAACTGAAAAGAAACTTTGTGTTCCCAACAAGCTAGGTGAAGGACGGCTTTCACACACACTTATCTCTCAGAACTGAGCAAAGGAGAGACGTTCGTTCATCTAGCACCAAGGGAACGGGTTGCAGGAGACACTATTTCTCTGTTTCTCAGTCTGTTTCCTAGTGCCAGTCTGAAGTTCCTGCAGTTTTCACTGTCAAACCGAGTTGGAGCTAGTACCTCCCCATATATATGTATGGAATGGAGTTTGCAACTTAAAAGAAACTTTGTGTTCCCAACAAGCTAGGTTAAGGACGGCTTTCACACACACTTATCACTGAGAACTGAGCAAGTGCAGAGACTTTCGTTCATCTAGCACCAATGGAACGGGTTGCAGGAGACACTTTTTCTCTGCTTTCTCAGTCTTTTTCCTAGTGCCGGTTTGAAGTTCCTGCCGTTTTCACTGTCAAACCGAGTTGGAGCTTGTACCTCCCCATATATATGTATGGAATGGAGTTTGCAACTGAAAAGAAACTTTGTGTTCCCAACAAGCTAGGTGAAGGACGGCTTTCACACACAATTATCTCTCAGAACTGAGCAAGTTTAGAGACTTTCGTTCATCTAGCACCAAGGGAACAGGTTGCAGGAGACACTTTTTCTCTGCTTTCTCAGTCTGTTTCCTAGTGCCGGTTTGAAGTTCCTGCAGTTTTCACTCTAAAACCGATTTGGAGCTAGTACCTCACCAGATATATGTATGGAATGGAGTTTGCTACTGAAAAGAAACTTTGTGTTCCCAACAAGCTAGGTGAAGGACGGCTTTCACACACACTTATCTATCAGAACTGAGCAAGTGGAGAGACGTTCGTTCATCTAGCACCAAGGGAACGGGTTGCAGGAGACAGTATTTCTCTGTTTTCTCAGTCTTTTTCCTAGTGCCGGTTTGAAGTTCCTGCAGTTTTCACTGTAAAACCGAGTTGGAGCTTGTACCTCCCCATATATATGTATGGAATGGAGTTTGCAACGGAAAAGAAACTTTGTGTTCCCAGCAAGCTAGGTGAAGGACGGCTTTCACACACAATTATCTCTCAGAACTGAGCAAGTGGAGAGACTTTCGTTCATCTAACACCAAGGGAACAGGTTGCAGGAGACACTTTTTCTCTGCTTTCTCAGTCTGTTTCCTAGTGCCGGTTTGAAGTTCCTGCAGTTTTCACTGTAAAACCGATTTGGAGCTAGTACCTCACCAGATATATGTATGGAATGGAGTTTGCTACTGAAATGAAACTTTGTGTTCCCAACAAGCTAGGTGAAGGACGGCTTTCACACACACTTATCTCTCAGAACTGAGCAAGTGGAGAGACGTTCGTTCATCTAGCACCAAGGGAACAGGTTGCAGGAGACAATTTTTCTCTGCTTCCTCAGTCTGTTTCCTAGTGCTTGTTTGAAATTCCTGCAGTTTTCACTGTCAAACCGAGTTGGAGCTAGTACCTCCCCATATATTTATGGAATGGAGTTTGCAACTTAAAAGAAACTTTGTGTTCCCAACAAGAAAGGTGAAGGACGGCTTTCACACACAATTATCTCTCAGAACTGAGCAAGTGGAGAGACATTCGTTCATCTATCACCATGGGAACGGGTTTCAGGAAAAACTTTTTCTCTGCATTCTCAGTCTGTTTCTTAGTGCCGGTTTGAAGTTCCTGCAGTTTTCACAGTCAAACCGAGTTGGAGCTAGTACCACCCCATATATATGTACGGAATGGAGTTTGCAACTGAAAAGAAACTTTGTGTTCCCAACAAGCTAGTTGAAGGACGGCTTTCACACACACTTAGCTCTGAGAACTGAGCAAGTGGAGAGACGTTCGTTCATCTAGCACCAAGGGAACAGTTTACAGGAGACAATTTTTCTCTGCATTCTCAGTCTGTTTCCTAGTGCCGGTTTGAAGTTCCTGCAGTTTTCACTGTCAAACCGAGTTGGAGCTTGTACCTCCCCATATATATGTATGGAATGGAGTTTGCAACTGAAAAGAAACTTTGTGTTCCCAACAAGCTAGGTGAAGGACGGCTTTCACACACACTTATCTCTCAGAACTGAGCAAGTGGAGAGACTTTCGTTCATCTAGCACCATGGGAACGGGTTGCAGGAGACACTTTTTCTCTGCTTTCTCAGTCTTTTTCCTAGTGCCGGTTTGAAGTTCCTGCAGTTTTCACTGTAAAACAGAGTTGGAGGTAGTACCTCCCCATATATATGTATGGAATGGATTTTGCAACTGAAAAGAAACTTTGTGTTCCCAACAAGCTAGGTGAAGGACGGCTTTCACACACAGTTATCTCTCAGAACTGAGCAAGTGGAGAGACGTTCGTTCATCTAGCACCAAGGGAACGGGTTGCAGGAGTCACTTTTTCTCTGTTTTCTCAGTCTGTTTCCTAGTGCCGGTTTGAAGTTCCTGCAGTTTTCACTGTAAAACCGTGTTCGAGCTTATACCTCCCAATATATATGTATGGAATGGAGTTTGCAACTGAAAAGAAACTTTGTGTTCCCAACAAGCTAGGTGAAGGACGGCTTTCACACACACTTATCACTCAGAACTGAGCAAATGGAGAGACGTTCGTTCATCTAGCACCATGGGAACGGGTTGCAGGAGACACTATTTCTCTGTTTTCTCAGTCTGTTTCCTAGTGCCAGTCTGAAGTTCCTGCAGTTTACACTGTCAAACCGAGTTGGAGCTAGTACATCCCCATATATATGTATGGAATAGAGTTTGCAACTTAAAAGAAACTTTGTGTTCCCAACAAGCTAGGTGAAGGACGGCTTTCACACACACTTATCACTCAGAACTGAGCAAGTGGAGAGACGTTCGTTCATCTAGCACCATGGGAACGGGTTGCAGGTGACACTATTTCTCTGTTTTCTCAGTCTGTTTCCTAGTGCCAGTCTGAAGTTCCTGCAGTTTTCACTGTCAAACCGAGTTGGAGCTAGTACCTCCCCATATATATGTATGGAATGGAGTTTGCAAGTGAAAAGAATCTTTGTGTTCCCAACAAGCTATTTGAAGGACGGCTTTCACACACACTTATCTCTGAGAACTGAGCAAGTGCAGAGACGTTCGTTCATCTAGCACCAATGGAACGGATTGCAGGAGACACATTTTCTCTGCTTTCTCAATCTGTTTCCTAGTGCCGGTTTGAAGTTCCTGCAATTTTCACTGTAAAACCGAGTTGGAGCTTGTACCTCCCCATAAATATGTATGGAATGGAGTTTGCAACTGAAAAGAAACTTTTTGTTCCCAACAAGATAGGTGAAGGACGGCTTTCACACACACTTATCTCTCAGAACTGAGCAAGTGGAGAGACATTCGTTCATTTAGCACCATGGGAACGGGTTTCAGGAAAAACTTTTTCTCTGCTTCCTCAGTCTGTTTCCTAGTGCTTGTTTGAAATTCCTGCAGTTTTCACTGTCAAACCGAGTTGGAGCTTGTACCTCCCCATATATATGTATGGAATGGAGTTTGCAACTGAAAAGAAACTTTGTGTTCCCAACAGGCTAGGTGAAGGACGGCTTTCACACAAACTTATCTCTCAGAACTGAGGAAGTGGAGAGACGTTCATTCATCTAGCACCAAGGGAACGGGTTGCAGGAGACACTTTTTCTCTGCTTTCTCAGTCTGTTTCCTAGTGCCGGTTTGAAGTTCCTGCAGTTTTCATTGTAAAACCGATTTGGAGCTAGTACCTCCCCATATATATGTATGGAATGGAGTTTGCAACTGAAAAGAAACTTTGTGTTCCCAACAAGCTAGTTGAAGGACGGCTTTCACACTCACTTATCTCTCAGAACTGAGCAAGTGGAGAGACGTTCGTTCATCTAGCACCAAGGGAACGGGTTGTAGGAGACACTTTTTCTGTGCTTTCTCAGTCTGTTTCCTAGTGCCGGTTTGAAGTTCCTGCAGTTTTCACTGTAAAATCGATTTGGAGCTAGTACCTCACCAGATATACGTATGGAATGGAGTTTGCTACTGAAAAGAAACTTTGTGTTCCCAACAAGCAAGGTGAAGGACGGCTTTCACACACACTTATCTCTCAGAACTGAGCAAGTGGAGAGACTTTCGTTCATCTAGCACCAAGGGAGCGGGTTGCAGGAGACACTATTTCTCTGTTTTCTCAGTCTGTTTCCTAGTGCCGGTTTGAAGTTCCTGCAGTTTTCACTGTAAAACCGATTTGGAACTAGTACCTCCCCATATATATGTATGGAATGGAGTTTGCAAGTGAAAAGTAACTTTGTGTTCCCAACAAGCTATTTGAAGGACGGCTTTCACACACACTTATCTCTGAGAACTGAGCAAGTGCAGAGACGTTCGTTCATCTAGCACCAATGGAACGGATTGCAGGAGACACATTTTCTCTGCTTTCTCAATCTGTTTCCTAGTGCCGGTTTGAAGTTCCTGCAATTTTCACTGTAAAACCGAGTTGGAGCTTGTACCTCCCCATATATATGTATGGAATGGAGTTTGCAACTGAAAAGAAACTTTTTGTTCCCAACAAGATAGGTGAAGGACGGCTTTCACACACACTTATCTCTCAGAACTGAGCAAGTGGAGAGACATTCGTTCATTTAGCACCATGGGAACGGGTTTCAGGAAAAACTTTTTCTCTGCTTTCTCAGTCTGTTTCTTAGTGCCGGTTTGAAGTTCCTGAAGTTTTCACTGTCAAACCGAGTTGGAGCTAGTACCACCCCATATATATGTATGGAATGGAGTTTGCAACTGAAAAGAAACTTTGTGTTCCGAACAAGCTAAGTGAAGTACGGCTTTCACACACACTTAACTCTGAGAACTGAGCAAGTGGAGAGACTTTCGTTCATCTAGCACCAAGGGAACAGGTTGCAGGAGACACTTTTTCTCTGCATTCTCAGTCTGATTCCTAGTGCCGGTTTGAAGTTCCTGCAGTTTTCACTGTCAAACCGAGTTGGAGCTTGTACCTCCCCATATATATGTATGGAATGGAGTTTGCAACTGAAAAGAAACTTTGTGTTCCGAACAGGCTAGGTGAAGGACGGCTTTCACACAAACTTATCTCTCAGAACTGAGGAAGTGGAGAGACGTTCATTCATCTAGCACCAAGGGAACGGGTTGCAGGAGACACTTTATCTCTTCTTTCCCAGTCTGTTTCCTAGTGCCGGTTTGAAGTTCCTGCAGTTTTCACTGTAAAACTGAGTTGGAGCTAGTACCTCCCCGTATATATGTATGGAATGGAGTTTGCAACTGAAAAGAAACTTTGTGTTCCCAACAAGCTAGTTGAAGGACGGCTTTCACACACACTTATCTCTTAGAACTGAGCAAGTGGAGAGACGTTCGTTCATCTAGCACCAAGGGAACGGGTTGCAGGAGACACTTTTTCTCTGCTTTCTCAGTCTGTTTCCTAGTGCCGGTTTGAAGTTCCTGCAGTTTTCACTGTAAAACTGAGTTGGAGCTAGTACCTCCCCATATATATGTATGGAATGGAGTTTGCAACTGAAAAGAAACTTTGTGTTCCCAACAAGCTAGTTGAAGGACTGCTTTCACACACACTTATCTCTCAGAACTGAGCAAGTGGAGAGACGTTCGTTCATCTAGCACCAAGGGAACGGGTTGCAGGAGACACTTTTTCTCTGCTTTCTCAGTCTTTTTCCTAGTGCCGGTATCAAGTTCCTGCAGTTTTCACTGTAATACCGTGTTGGAGCTTGTACCTCCCCATATATATGTATGGAATGGAGTTTGCAACTGAAAAGAAACTTTGTGTTCCCAACAAGCTAGGTGAAGGATGGCTTTCACACACAATTATCTCTGAGAACTGAGCAAATGCAGAGACGTTCGTTCATCTAGCACCAATGGAACGGATTTCAGGAGACACATTTTCTCTGCTTTCTCAATCTGTTTCCTAGTGCCGGTTTGAAGTTCCTGCAGTTTTCACTGTAAAATCGATTTGGAGCTAGTACCTCACCAGATATACGTATGGAATGGAGTTTGCTACTTAAAAGAACCTTTGTGTTCCCAACAAGCTAGGTGAAGGACGGCTTTCACACACACTTATCTCTCAGAACTGAGCAAGTGGAGAGACGTTCGTTCATCTAGCACCAAGGGAACGGGTTGCAGGAGACACTTTTTCTCTGCTTTCTCAGTCTTTTTCCTAGTGCCGGTTTGAAGTTCCTGCAGTTTTCACTGTAAAACCGAGTTGGAGCTTGTACCTCCCCTTATATATGTATGGAATGGAGTTTGCAACTGAAAAGAAACTTTGTGTTCCCAACAAGCTAGGTGAAGGACGGCTTTCACACACACTTATCTCTCAGAACTTAGCAAGTGGAGAGACGTTCGTTCATCTAGCACCAAGGGAACGGGTTGCAGGAGACACTATTTCTCTGTTTTCTCAGTCTGTTTCCTAGTGCCGGTTTGAAGTTCCTGCAGTTTTCACTGTCAAACCGAGTTGGAGCTTGTACCTCCCCATATATATATTTATGGAATGGAGTTTGCAACTGAAAAGAAACTTTGTGTTCCCAACAAGCTAGTTGAAGGATGGCTTTCACACACACTTATCTCTGAGAACTGAGCAAGTGCAGAGACGTTCGTTCATCTAGCACCAATGGAACGGATTGCAGGAGACACATTTTCTCTGCTTTCTCAATCTGTTTCCTAGTGCCGGTTTGAAGTTCCTGCAGTTTTCACTGTCAAACCGAGTTGGAGCTTATACCTCCCCATATATATGTATGGAATGGAGTTTGCAACTGAAAAGAAACTTTGTGTTCCCAACAAGCTATGTGAAGGACGGCTTTCACACACAATTATCTCTCAGAACTGAGCAATTGGAGAGACTTTCGTTCATCTAGCACCAAGGGAACGGGTTGCAGGAGACACTATTTCTCTGCTTTCTCAGTCTGTTTCCTAGTGCCGGTTTGAAGTTCCTGCAGTTTTCACTGTAAAACCGAGTTGGAGCTAGTACCTCACCAGATATATGTATGGAATGGAGTTTGCTATTGAAAAGAAACTTTGTGTTCCCAACAAGCTAGGTGAATGACGGCTTTCACACACACTTTTCTCTCAGAACTGAGCAAGTGGAGAGACGTTCGTTCATCTAGCACCAAGGGAACGGGTTGCAGGAGACACTATTTCTCTGTTTTCTCAGTCTGTTTCCTAGTGCCGGTTTGAAGTTCCTGCAGTTTTCACTGTAAAACCGAGTTGGAGCTTGTACCTCCCCATATATATGTATGGAATGGAGTTTGCCACTGAAAAGAAACTTTGTGTTCCCAACAAGCTATGTGAAGGACGGCTTTCACACACACTTATCTCTCAGAACTTAGCAAGTGGAGAGACGTTCGTTCATCTAGCACCAAGGGAACGGGTTGCAGGAGACACTACTTCCCTGTTTTCTCAGTCTGTTTCCTAGTGCCGGTTTGAAGTTCCTGCAGTTTTCACTGTCAAACCGAGGTGGAGCTTGTACCTCCCCATATATATGTATGGAATGGAGTTTGCAACTGAAAAGAAACTTTGTGTTCCCAACAAGCTAGGTGAAGTATGGCTTTCACACACACTTAGCTCTGAGAACTCAGCAAGTGCAGAGACGTACGTTCATCTAGCACCAATGGAACGGATTGCAGGAGACACATTTTCTCTGATTTCTCAATCTGTTTCCTACTGCCGGTTTGAAGTTCCTGCAGTTTTCAATGTCAAACCGAGTTGGAGCTAGTACCTCCCCATATATATGTATGGAATGGAGTTTGCAACTGAAAAGAAACTTTTTGTTCCCAACAAGATAGGCGAAGGACGGCTTTCACACACACTTATCTCTCAGAACTTAGCAAGTGGAGAGACATTCGTTCATCTAGCACCATGGGAACGGGTTTCAGGAAAAACTTTTTCTCTGCTTTCTCAGTCTGTTTCTTAGTGCCGGTTTGAAGTTCCTGCAGTTTTCACTTTCAAGCCGAGTTGGAGCTAGTACCACCCCATATTTATGTATGGAATGGAGTTTGCAACTGAAAAGAAACTTTGTGTTCCCAACAAGCTAGTTGAAGGACGGCTTTCACACACACTTAACTCTGAGAACTGAGCAAGTGGAGAGACGTTCGTTCATCTAGCACCAAGGGAACAGGTTACAGGAGACAAATTTTCTCTCCATTCTCAGTCTTTTTCCTAGTGCCGGTTTGAAGTTCCTGCAGTTTTCACTGTAAAACCGAGTTGGAGCTTGTACCTCCCCATATATATGTATGGAATGGAGTTTGCAACTGAAAAGAATCTTTGTGTTCCCAACAAGCTAGGTGAAGGACGGCTTTCACACACACTTATCTCTCAGAACTGAGCAAGTGGAGAGACGTTCTTTCATCTAGCACCAAGGGAACGGGTTGCAGGAGACACTTTTTCTCTGCTTTCTCAGTCTTTTTCCTAGTGCCGGTTTGAAGTTCCTGCAGTTTTCACTGTAAAACCGAGTTGGAGCTAGTACCACCCCATATATATGTATGGAATGGAGTTTGCAACTGAAAAGAATCTTTGTGTTCCCAACAAGCTAGGTGAAGGACGGCTTTCACACACACTTATCTCTCAGAACTGAGCAAGTTGGGAGAACTTCGTTCATCTAGCACCAAGGGAACGGGTTGCAGGAGACAATTCTTCTCTGTTTTCTCAGTCTCTTTCCTAGTGCCGGTTTGAAGTTCCTGCAGTTTTCACTGTCAAACCGAGTTGGAGCTTGTACCTCCCCATATATATGTATGGAATGGAGTTTGCAACTGAAAAGAAACTTTGTGTTCCCAACAAGCTAGGTGAAGTATGGCTTTCACACACACTTATCTCTGAGAACTGAGCAAGTGCAGAGACGTTCGTTCATCTAGCACCAATGGAACGGATTGCAGGAGACACATTTTCTCTGATTTCTCAATCTGTTTCCTACTGCCGGTTTGAAGTTCCTGCAGTTTTCAATGTCAAACCGAGTTGGAGCTAGTACCTCCCCATATATATGTATGGAATGGAGTTTGCAACTGAAAAGAAACTTTGTGTTCCCAACAAGCTAGGTGAAGGACGGCTTTCACACACACTTATCTCTCAGAACTGAGCAAGTGGAGAGACGTTCGTTCATCTAGCACCAAGGGAACGGGTTGCTGGAGACACATTTTCTCTGCTTTCTCAGTCTGTTTCCTAGTGCCGGTTTGAAGTTCCTGCAGTTTTCAGTGTAAAACCGAGTTGGAGCTAGTACCTCCCCATATATATGTATGGAATGGAGTTTGCACCTGAAAAGAAACTTTGTGTTCCCAACAAGCTAGGTGAAGAACGGCTTTCACACACACTTATCTCTGAGAACTGAGCAAGTGCAGAGACGTTCGTTCATCTAGCACCATGGGAACGGGTTGCAGGAGACACTTTTTCTCTGCTTTCTCAGTCTGTTTCCTAGTGCCGGTCTGAAGTTCCTGCAGTTTTCACTGTAAAACCGAGTTGGAGCTAGTACCTACCCATATATATGTATGGAATGGAGTTTGCAACTGAAAAGAAACTTTGTGTTCCCAACAAGCTAGGTGAAGGACGGCTTTCACACACACTTATCTCTCAGAACTGAGCAAGTGGAGAGACGTTCGTTCATCTAGCACCAATGGAAAGGGTTGCAGGAGACACTTTTTCTCTGCTTTCTCAGTCTGTTTCCTAGTGCCGGTTTGAAGTTCCTGCAGTTTTCATTGTAAAACAGAGTTGGAGCTAGTACCTCCCCATATATATGTATGGAATGGAGTTTGCAACTGAAAAGAAACTTTGTGTTCCCAACAAGCTAGGTGACGAACGGCTTTCACACACACTTATCTCTCAGAACTGAGCAAGTGGAGAGACTTTCGTTCATCTAGCACCAAGGGAACGGGTTGCAGGAGACACATTTTCTCTGCTTTCTCAGTCTGTTTCCTAGTGCCGGTTTGAAGTTCCTGCAGTTTTCAGTGTAAAACCGAGTTGGAGCTAGTCCCTCCCCATATATATGTATGGAATGGAGTTTGCAACTGAAAAGAAACTTTGTGTTCCCAACAAGCTAGGTGAAGGATGGCTTTCACACACACTTATCTCTCAGAACTGAGCAAGTGGAGAGACGTTCGTTCATCTAGCACCAAAGGAACGGGTTGCAGGAGACACTTTTTCTCTGCTTTCTCAGTCTGTTTCCTAGTGCCGGTTTGAAGTTCCTGCAGTTTTCACTGTCAAACCGAGTTGGAGCTAGTACCTCCCCATATATATGTATGGAATGGAGTTTGCAACTGAAAAGAAACTTTGTGTTCCCAACAAGCTAGGTGAAGAACGGCTTTGACACACACTTATCTCTCAGAACAGAGCAAGTGGAGAGACGTTCGTTCATCTAGCACCAAGGGAACGGGTTGCAGGAGACACTTTTTCTCTGCTTTCTCAGTCTGTTTCCTAGTGCCGGTTTGAAGTTCCTGCAGTTTTCAGTGTAAAACCGAGTTGGAGCTAGTACCTCCCCATATATATGTATGGAATGGAGTTTGCAACTGAAAAGAAACTTTGTGTTCCCAACAAGCTAGGTGAAGGACGGCTTTCACACACACTTATCTCTCAGAACTGAGCAAGTGGAGAGACGTTCGTTCATCTAGCTCCAAGGGAAAGGGTTGCAGGAGACACTTTTTCTCTGCTTTCTCAGTCTGTTTCCTAGTGCCGGTCTGAAGTTCCTGCAGTTTTCACTGTAAAACCGAGTTGGAGCTAGTACCTTCCCATATATATGTATGGAATGGAGTTTGCAACTGAAAAGAAACTTTGTGTTCCCAACAAGCTAGGTGAAGGACGGCTTTCACACACACTTATCTCTCAGAACTGAGCAAGTGGAGAGACGTTCGTTCATCTAGCACCAAGGGAACGGGTTGCAGGAGAAACTTTTTCTCTGCTTTCTCAGTCTGTTTCCTAGTGCCGGTTTGAAGTTCCTGCAGTTTTCACTGTAAAACCGAGTTGGAGCTAGTACCTCCCCATATATATGTATGGAATGGAGTTTGCAACTGAAAAGAAACTTTGTGTTCCCAACAAGCTAGGTGACGAACGGCTTTCACACACACTTATCTCTCAGAACTGAGCAAGTGGAGAGACGTTCGTTCAAATAGCACCAAGGGAACGGGTTGCAGGAGACACTTTTTCTCTGCTTTCTCAGTCTGTTTCCTAGTGCCGGTTTGAAGTTCCTGCAGTTTTCAGTGTAAAACCGAGTTGGAGCTAGCCCCTCCCCATATATATGTATGGAATGGAGTTTGCAACTGAAAAGAAACTTTGTGTTCCCAACAAGCTAGGTGAAGGACGGCTTTCACACACACTTATCTCTCAGAACTGAGCAAGTGGAGAGACGTTCGTTCATCTAGCACCAAAGGAACGTGTTGCAGGAGACACTTTTTCTCTGCTTTCTCAGTCTCTTTCCTAGTGCCGGTTTGAAGTTCCTGCAGTTTTCACTGTCAAACCGAGTTGGAGCTAGTACCTCCCCATATATATGTATGGAATGGAGTTTGCAACTGAAAAGAAACTTTGTGTTCCCAACAAGCTAGGTGAAGAACGGCTTTCACACACACTTATCTCTCAGAACTGAGCAAGTGGAGAGACGTTCGTTCATCTAGCACCAAGGGAACGGGTTGCAGGAGACACTTTTTCTCTGCTTTCTCAGTCTGTTTCCTAGTGCCGGTTTGAAGTTCCTGCAGTTTTCAATGTCAAACCGAGTTGGAGCTAGTACCTCCCCATATATATGTATGGAATGGAGTTTGCAACTGAAAAGAAACTTTGTGTTCCCAACAAGCTAGGTGAAGAACGGCTTTGACACACACTTATCTCTCAGAACTGAGCAAGTGGAGAGACGTTCGTTCATCTAGCACCAAGGGAACGGGTTGCAGGAGACACTTTTTCTCTGCTTTCTCAGTCTGTTTCCTAGTGCCGGTTTGAAGTTCCTGCAGTTTTCACTGTAAAACCGAGTTGGAGCTAGTACCTCCCCATATATATGTATGGAATGGAGTTTGCAACTGAAAAGAAACTTTGTGTTCCCAACAAGCTAGGTGAAGAACGGCTTTCACACACACTTATCTCTCAGAACTGAGCAAGTGGAGAGACGTTCGTTCATCTAGCACCAAGGGAACGGGTTGCAGGGACACTATTTCTCTGCTTTCTCAGTCTGTTTCCTAGTGCCGGTTTGAAGTTCCTGCAGTTTTCAGTGTAAAACCGAGTTGGAGCTAGTACCTCCCCATATATATGTATGGAATGGAGTTTGCAACTGAAAAGAAACTTTGTGTTCCCAACAAGCTAGGTGAAGAACGGCTTTCACACACACTTATCTCTCAGAACTGAGCAAGTGGAGAGACGTACGTTCACCTTGCAACAAGGGAACGGGTTGCAGGAGACACTTTTAATCTGCTTTCTCAGTCTGTTTCCTAGTGCCGGTTTGAAGTTCCTGCAGTTTTCACTGTAAAACCGAGTTGGAGCTAGTACCTCCCCATATATATGTATGAAATGGAGTTTGCAACTGAAAAGAAACTTTGTGTTCCCAACAATCTAGGTGACGAACGGCTTTCACACACACTTATCTCTCAGAACTGAGCAAGTGGAGAGACGTTCGTTCATCTAGCACCAAGGGAACGGGTTGCAGGAGACACTTTTTCTCTGCTTTCTCAGTCTGTTTCCTAGTGCCGGTTTTAAGTTCCTGCAGTTTTCACTGTAAAACCGAGTTGGAGCTAGTACCTCCCCATATATATGTATGGAATGGAGTTTGCAACTGAAAAGAAACTTTGTGTTCCCAACAAGCTAGGTGAAGAACGGCTTTGACACACAGTTATCTCTCAGAACTGAGCAAGTGGAGAGACGTTCGTTCATCTAGCACCAAGGGAACGGGTTGCAGGAGACACTACTTCTCTGTTTTCTCAGTCTGTTTCCTAGTGCCGGTTTGAAGTTCCTGCAGTTTTCACTGTCAAACCGAGTTGGAGCTTGTACCTCCCCATATATATGTATGGAATGGAGTTTGCAACTGAAAAGAAACTTTGTGTTCCCAACAAGCTAGGTGAAGTATGGCTTTCACACACACTTAACTCTGAGAACTCAGCAAGTGCAGAGACGTACGTTCATCTAGCACCAATGGAACGGATTGCAGGAGACACATTTTCTCTGATTTCTCAATCTGTTTCCTACTGCCGGTTTGAAGTTCCTGCAGTTTTCAATGTCAAACCGAGTTGGAGCTAGTACCTCCCCATATATATGTATGGAATGGAGTTTGCAACTGAAAAGAAACTTTTTGTTCCCAACAAGATAGGCGAAGGACGGCTTTCACACACACTTATCTCTCAGAACTTAGCAAGTGGAGAGACATTCGTTCATCTAGCACCATGGGAACGGGTTTCAGGAAAAACTTTTTCTCTGCTTTCACAGTCTGTTTCTTAGTGCCGGTTTGAAGTTCCTGCAGTTTTCACTTTCAAGCCGAGTTGGAGCTAGTACCACCCCATATTTATGTATGGAATGGAGTTTGCAACTGAAAAGAAACTTTGTGTTCCCAACAAGCTAGTTGAAGGACGGCTTTCACACACACTTAACTCTGAGAACTGAGCAAGTGGAGAGACGTTCGTTCATCTAGCACCAAGGGAACAGGTTACAGGAGACAATTTTTCTCTCCATTCTCAGTCTTTTTATAAGTGCCGGTTTGAAGTTCCTGCAGTTTTCACTGTAAAACCGAGTTGGAGCTTGTACCTCCCCATATATATGTATGGAATGGAGTTTGCAACTGAAAAGAAACTTTGTGTTCCCAACAAGCTAGGTGAAGGACGGCTTTCACACACACTTATCTCTCAGAACTGAGCAAGTGGAGAGACGTTCTTTCATCTAGCACCAAGGGAACGGGTTGCAGGAGACACTTTTTCTCTGCTTTTTCAGTCTTTTTCCTAGTGCCGGTTTGAAGTTCCTGCAGTTTTCACTGTAAAACCGAGTTGGAGCTAGTACCACCCCATATATATGTATGGAATGGAGTTTGCAACTGAAAAGAATCTTTGTGTTCCCAACAAGCTAGGTGAAGGACGGCTTTCACACACACTTATCTCTCAGAACTGAGCAAGTTGGGAGAACTTCGTTCATCTAGCACCAAGGGAACGGGTTGCAGGAGACAATTCTTCTCTGTTTTCTCAGTCTGTTTCCTAGTGCCGGTTTGAAGTTCCTGCAGTTTTCACTGTCAAACCGAGTTGGAGCTTGTACCTCCCCATATATATGTATGGAATGGAGTTTGCAACTGAAAAGAAACTTTGTGTTCCCAACAAGCTAGGTGAAGTATGGCTTTCACACACACTTATCTCTGAGAACTGAGCAAGTGCAGAGACGTTCGTTCATCTAGCACCAATGGAACGGATTGCAGGAGACACATTTTCTCTGATTTCTCAATCTGTTTCCTACTGCCGGTTTGAAGTTCCTGCAGTTTTCAATGTCAAACCGAGTTGGAGCTAGTACCTCCCCATATATATGTATGGAATGGAGTTAGCAACTGAAAAGAAACTTTGTGTTCCCAACAAGCTAGGTGAAGGACGGCTTTCACACACACTTATCTCTCAGAACTGAGCAAGTGGAGAGACGTTCGTTCATCTAGCACCAAGGGAACGGGTTGCTGGAGACACTTTTTCTCTGCTTTCTCACTCTGTTTCCTAGTGCCGGTTTGAAGTTCCTGCAGTTTTCAGTGTAAAACCGAGTTGGAGCTAGTACCTCCCCATATATATGTATGGAATGGAGTTTGCACCTGAAAAGAAACTTTGTGTTCCCAACAAGCTAGGTGAAGAACGGCTTTCACACACACTTATCTCTCAGTACTGAGCAAGTGGAGAGACGTTCGTTCATCTAGCACCAAGGGAACGGGTTGCAGGAGACACTTTTTCTCTGCTTTCTCAGTCTGTTTCCTAGTGCCGGTTTGAAGTTCCTGCAGTTTTCACTGTAAAACCGATTTGGAGCTAGTACCTCCCCATATATATGTATGGAATGGAGTTTGCAACTGAAAAGAAACTTTGTGTTCCCAACAAGCTAGGTGAAGGACGGCTTTCACACACACTTATCTCTCAGAACTGAGCAAGTGGAGAGACGTTCGTTCATCTAGCACCAAGGGAACGGGTTGCAGGAGACACTTTTTCTCTGCTTTCTCAGTCTGTTTCCTAGAGCCGGTCTGAAGTTCCTGCAGTTTTCACTGTAAAACCGAGTTGGAGCTAGTACCTACCCATATATATGTATGGAATGGAGTTTGCAACTGAAAAGAAACTTTTTGTTCCCAACAAGATAGGCGAAGGACGGCTTTCACACACACTTATCTCTCAGAACTTAGCAAGTGGAGAGACATTCGTTCATCTAGCACCATGGGAACGGGTTTCAGGAAAAACTTTTTCTCTGCTTTCTCAGTCTGTTTCTTAGTGCCGGTTTGAAGTTCCTGCAGTTTTCACTTTCAAGCCGAGTTGGAGCTAGTACCACCCCATATTTATGTATGGAATGGAGTTTGCAACTGAAAAGAAACTTTGTGTTCCCAACAAGCTAGTTGAAGGACGGCTTTCACACACACTTAACTCTGAGAACTGAGCAAGTGGAGAGACGTTCGTTCATCTAGCACCAAGGGAACAGGTTACAGGAGACAATTTTTCTCTCCATTCTCAGTCTTTTTCCTAGTGCCGGTTTGAAGTTCCTGCAGTTTTCACTGTAAAACCGAGTTGGAGCTTGTACCTCCCCATATATATGTATGGAATGGAGTTTGCAACTGAAAAGAAACTTTGTGTTCCCAACAAGCTAGGTGAAGGACGGCTTTCACACACACTTATCTCTCAGAACTGAGCAAGTGGAGAGACGTTCTTTCATCTAGCACCAAGGGAACGGGTTGCAGGAGACACTTTTTCTCTGCTTTCTCAGTCTTTTTCCTAGTGCCGGTTTGAAGTTCCTGCAGTTTTCACTGTAAAACCGAGTTGGAGCTAGTACCACCCCATATATATGTATGGAATGGAGTTTGCAACTGAAAAGAATCTTTGTGTTCCCAACAAGCTAGGTGAAGGACGGCTTTCACACACACTTATCTCTCAGAACTGAGCAAGTTGGGAGAACTTCGTTCATCTAGCACCAAGGGAACGGGTTGCAGGAGACAATTCTTCTCTGTTTTCTCAGTGTGTTTCCTAGTGCCGGTTTGAAGTTCCTGCAGTTTTCACTGTCAAACCGAGTTGGAGCTTGTACCTCCCCATATATATGTATGGAATGGAGTTTGCAACTGAAAAGAAACTTTGTGTTCCCAACAAGCTATGTGAAGTATGGCTTTCACACACACTTATCTCTGAGAACTGAGCAAGTGCAGAGACGTTCGTTCATCTAGCACCAATGGAACGGATTGCAGGAGACACATTTTCTCTGATTTCTCAATCTGTTTCCTACTGCCGGTTTGAAGTTCCTGCAGTTTTCAATGTCAAACCGAGTTGGAGCTAGTACCTCCCCATATATATGTATGGAATGGAGTTTGCAACTGAAAAGAAACTTTGTGTTCCCAACAAGCTAGGTGAAGGACGGCTTTCACACACACTTATCTCTCAGAACTGAGCAAGTGGAGAGACGTTCGTTCATCTAGCACCAAGGGAACGGGTTGCTGGAGACACTTTTTCTCTGCTTTCTCAGTCTGTTTCCTAGTGCCGGTTTGAAGTTCCTGCAGTTTTCAGTGTAAAACCGAGTTGGAGCTAGTACCTCCCCATATATATGTATGGAATGGAGTTTGCACTTGAAAAGAAACTTTGTGTTCCCAACAAGCTAGGTGAAGAACGGCTTTCACACACACTTATCTCTCAGTACTGAGCAAGTGGAGAGACGTTCGTTCATCTAGCACCAAGGGAACGGGTTGCATTAGACACTTTTTCTCTGCTTTCTCAGTCTGTTTCCTAGTGCCGGTTTGAAGTTCCTGCAGTTTTCACTGTAAAACCGATTTGGAGCTAGTACCTCCCCATATATATGTATGGAATGGAGTTTGCAACTGAAAAGAAACTTTGTGTTCCCAACAAGCTAGGTGAAGGACGGCTTTCACACACACTTATCTCTCAGAACTGAGCAAGTGGAGAGACGTTCGTTCATCTAGCACCAAGGGAACGGGTTGCAGGAGACACTTTTTCTCTGCTTTCTCAGTCTGTTTCCTAGAGCCGGTCTGAAGTTCCTGCAGTTTTCACTGTAAAACCGAGTTGGAGCTAGTACCTACCCATATATATGTATGGAATGGAGTTTGCAACTGAAAAGAAACTTTGTGTTCCCAACAAGCTAGGTGAAGGACGGCTTTCACACACACTTATCTCTCAGAACTGAGCAAGTGGAGAGACGTTCGTTCATCTAGCACCAAGGGAACGGGTTGCAGGAGACACTTTTTCTCTGCTTTCTCAGTCTGTTTCCTAGTGCCGGTCTGAAGTTCCTGCAGTTTTCACTGTAAAACCGAGTTGGAGCTAGTACCTACCCATATATATGTATGGAATGGAGTTTGCAACTGAAAAGAAACTTTGTGTTCCCAACAAGCTAGGTGAAGGACGGCTTTCACACACACTTATCTCTCAGAACTGAGCAAGTGGAGAGACGTTCGTTCATCTAGCACCAATGGAAAGGGTTGCAGGAGACACTTTTTCTCTGCTTTCTCAGTCTGTTTCCTAGTGCCGGTTTGAAGTTCCTGCAGTTTTCAGTGTAAAACCGAGTTGGAGCTAGTACCTCCCCATATATATGTATGGAATCTAGTTTGCAACTGAAAAGAAACTTTGTGTTCCCAACAAGCTAGGTGAAGAACGGCTTTGACACACACTTATCTCTCAGAACTGAGCAAGTGGAGAGACGTTCGTTCATCTAGCACCAAGGGAACGGGTTGCAGGAGACACTTTTTCTCTGCTTTCTCAGTCTGTTTCCTAGTGCCGGTTTGAAGTTCCTGCAGTTTTCACTGTAAAACCGAGTTGGAGCTAGTACCTCCCCATATATATGTATGGAATGGAGTTTGCAACTGAAAAGAAACTTTGTGTTCCCAACAAGCTAGGTGACGAACGGCTTTCACACACACTTATCTCTCAGAACTGAGCAAGTGGAGAGACGTTCGTTCATCTAGCACCAAGGGAACGGGTTGCAGGAGACACTTTTTCTCTGCTTTCTCAGTCTGTTTCCTAGTGCCGGTTTGAAGTTCCTGCAGTTTTCAGTGTAAAACCGAGTTGGAGCTAGTCCCTCCCCATATATATGTATGGAATGGAGTTTGCAACTGAAAAGAAACTTTGTGTTCCCAACAAGCTAGGTGAAGGACGGCTTTCACACACACTTATCTCTCAGAACTGAGCAAGTGGAGAGACATTCGTTCATCTAGCACCAAAGGAACGGGTTGCAGGAGACACTTTTTCTCTGCTTTCTCAGTCTCTTTCCTAGTGCCGGTTTGAAGTTCCTGCAGTTTTCACTGTCAAACCGAGTTGGAGCTAGTACCTCCCCATATATATGTATGGAATGGAGTTTGCAACTGAAAAGAAACTTTGTGTTCCCAACAAGCTAGGTGAAGAACGGCTTTGACACACACTTATCTCTCAGAACTGAGCAAGTGGAGAGACGTTCGTTCATCTAGCACCAAGGGAACGGGTTGCAGGAGACACTTTTTCTCTGCTTTCTCAGTCTGTTTCCTAGTGCCAGTTTGAAGTTCCTGCAGTTTTCAGTGTAAAACCGAGTTGGAGCTAGTACCTCCCCATATATATGTATGGAATGGAGTTTGCAACTGAAAAGAAACTTTGTGTTCCCAACAAGCTAGGTGAAGGACGGCTTTCACACACACTTATCTCTCAGAACTGAGCAAGTGGAGACGTTCGTTCATCTAGCACCAAGGGAACGGGTTGCAGGAGACACTTTTTCTCTGCTTTCTCAGTCTGTTTCCTAGTGCCGGTCTGAAGTTCCTGCAGTTTTCACTGTAAAACCGAGTTGGAGCTAGTACCTTCCCATATATATGTATGGAATGGAGTTTGCAACTGAAAAGAAACTTTGTGTTCCCAACAAGCTAGGTGAAGGACGGCTTTCACACACACTTATCTCTCAGAACTGAGCAAGTGGAGAGACGTTCGTTCATCTAGCACCAATGGAAAGGGTTGCAGGAGACACTTTTTCTCTGCTTTCTCAGTCTGTTTCCTAGTGCCGGTTTGAAGTTCCTGCAGTTTTCAGTGTAAAACCGAGTTGGAGCTAGTACCTCCCCATATATATGTATGGAATCTAGTTTGCAACTGAAAAGAAACTTTGTGTTCCCAACAAGCTAGGTGAAGAACGGCTGTGACACACACTTATCTCTCAGAACTGAGCAAGTGGAGAGACGTTCGTTCATCTAGCACCAAGGGAACGGGTTGCAGGAGAAACTTTTTCTCTGCTTTCTCAGTCTGTTTCCTAGTGCCGGTTTGAAGTTCCTGCAGTTTTCACTGTAATACCGAGTTGGAGCTAGTACCTCCCCATATATATGTATGGAATGGAGTTTGCAACTGAAAAGAAACTTTGTGTTCCCAACAAGCTAGGTGACGAACGGCTTTCACACACACTTATCTCTCAGAACTGAGCAAGTGGAGAGACGTTCGTTCAAATAGCACCAAGGGAACGGGTTGCAGGAGACACTTTTTCTCTGCTTTCTCAGTCTGTTTCCTAGTGCCTGTTTGAAGTTCCTGCAGTTTTCAGTGTAAAACCGAGTTGGAGCTAGTCCCTCCCCATATATATGTATGGAATGGAGTTTGCAACTGAAAAGAAACTTTGTGTTCCCAACAAGCTAGGTGAAGGACGGCTTTCACGCACACTTATCTCTCAGAACTGAGCAAGTGGAGAGACGTTCGTTCATCTAGCACCAAAGGAACGTGTTGCAGGAGACACTTTTTCTCTGCTTTCTCAGTCTCTTTCCTAGTGCCGGTTTGAAGTTCCTGCAGTTTTCACTGTCAAACCGAGTTGGAGCTAGTACCTCCCCATATATATGTATGGAATGGAGTTTGCAACTGAAAAGAAACTTTGTGTTCCCAACAAGCTAGGTGAAGAACGGCTTTCACACACACTTATCTCTCAGAACTGAGCAAGTGGAGAGACGTTCGTTCATCTAGCACCAAGGGAACGGGTTGCAGGAGACACTTTTTCTCTGCTTTCTCAGTCTGTTTCCTAGTGCCGGTTTGAAGTTCCTGCAGTTTTCAATGTCAAACCGAGTTGGAGCTAGTACCTCCCCATATATATGTATGGAATGGAGTTTGCAACTGAAAAGAAACTTTGTGTTCCCAACAAGCTAGGTGAAGAACGGCTTTGACACACACTTATCTCTCAGAACTGAGCAAGTGGAGAGACGTTCGTTCATCTAGCACCAAGGGAACGGGTTGCAGGAGACACTTTTTCTCTGCTTTCTCAGTCTGTTTCCTAGTGCCGGTTTGAAGTTCCTGCAGTTTTCACTGTAAAACCGAGTTGGAGCTAGTACCTCCCCATATATATGTATGGAATGGAGTTTGCAACTGAAAAGAAACTTTGTGTTCCCAACAAGCTAGGTGAAGAACGGCTTTCACACACACTTATCTCTCAGAACTGAGCAAGTGGAGAGACGTTCGTTCATCTAGCACCAAGGGAACGGGTTGCAGGAGACACTATTTCTCTGCTTTCTCAGTCTGTTTCCTAGTGCCGGTTTGAAGTTCCTGCAGTTTTCAGTGTAAAACCGAGTTGGAGCTAGTACCTCCCCATATATATGTATGGAATGGAGTTTGCAACTGAAAAGAAACTTTGTGTTCCCAACAAGCTAGGTGAAGAACGGCTTTGACACACACTTATCTCTCAGAACTGAGCAAGTGGAGAGACGTTCGTTCACCTAGCAACAAGGGAACGGGTTGCAGGAGACACTTTTAATCTGCTTTCTCAGTCTGTTTCCTAGTGCCGGTTTGAAGTTCCTGCAGTTTTCACTGTAAAACCGAGTTGGAGCTAGTACCTCCCCATATATATGTATGGAATGGAGTTTGCAACTGAAAAGAAACTTTGTGTTCCCAACAAGCTAGGTGACGAACGGCTTTGACACACACTTATCTCTCAGAACTGAGCAAGTGGAGAGACGTTCGTTCATCTAGCACCAAGGGAACGGGTTGCAGGAGACACTTTTTCTCTGCTTTCTCAGTCTGTTTCCTAGTGCCGGTTTGAAGTTCCTGCAGTTTTCACTGTAAAACCGAGTTGGAGCTAGTACCTCCCCATATATATGTATGGAATGGAGTTTGCAACTGAAAAGAAACTTTGTGTTCCCAACAAGCTAGGTGACGAACGGCTTTCACACACACTTATCTCTCAGAACTGAGCAAGTGGAGAGACGTTCGTTCATCTAGCACCAAGGGAACGGGTTGCAGGAGACACTTTTTCTCTGCTTTCTCAGTCTGTTTCCTAGTGCCGGTTTGAAGTTCCTGCAGTTTTCAGTGTAAAACCGAGTTGGAGCTAGTCCCTCCCCATATATATGTATGGAATGGAGTTTGCAACTGAAAAGAAACTTTGTGTTCCCAACAAGCTAGGTGAAGGACGGCTTTCACACACACTTATCTCTCAGAACTGAGCAAGTGGAGAGACATTCGTTCATCTAGCACCAAAGGAACGGGTTGCAGGAGACACTTTTTCTCTGCTTTCTCAGTCTCTTTCCTAGTGCCGGTTTGAAGTTCCTGCAGTTTTCACTGTCAAACCGAGTTGGAGCTAGTACCTCCCCATATATATGTATGGAATGGAGTTTGCAACTGAAAAGAAACTTTGTGTTCCCAACAAGCTAGGTGAAGAACGGCTTTGACACACACTTATCTCTCAGAACTGAGCAAGTGGAGAGACGTTCGTTCATCTAGCACCAAGGGAACGGGTTGCAGGAGACACTTTTTCTCTGCTTTCTCAGTCTGTTTCCTAGTGCCGGTTTGAAGTTCCTGCAGTTTTCAGTGTAAAACCGAGTTGGAGCTAGTACCTCCCCATATATATGTATGGAATGGAGTTTGCAACTGAAAAGAAACTTTGTGTTCCCAACAAGCTAGGTGAAGGACGGCTTTCACACACACTTATCTCTCAGAACTGAGCAAGTGGAGACGTTCGTTCATCTAGCACCAAGGGAACGGGTTCCAGGAGACACTTTTTCTCTGCTTTCTCAGTCTGTTTCCTAGTGCCGGTCTGAAGTTCCTGCAGTTTTCACTGTAAAACCGAGTTGGAGCTAGTACCTTCCCATATATATGTATGGAATGGAGTTTGCAACTGAAAAGAAACTTTGTGTTCCCAACAAGCTAGGTGAAGGACGGCTTTCACACACACTTATCTCTCAGAACTGAGCAAGTGGAGAGACGTTCGTTCATCTAGCACCAATGGAAAGGGTTGCAGGAGACACTTTTTCTCTGCTTTCTCAGTCTGTTTCCTAGTGCCGGTTTGAAGTTCCTGCAGTTTTCAGTGTAAAACCGAGTTGGAGCTAGTACCTCCCCATATATATGTATGGAATCTAGTTTGCAACTGAAAAGAAACTTTGTGTTCCCAACAAGCTAGGTGAAGAACGGCTGTGACACACACTTATCTCTCAGAACTGAGCAAGTGGAGAGACGTTCGTTCATCTAGCACCAAGGGAACGGGTTGCAGGAGAAACTTTTTCTCTGCTTTCTCAATCTGTTTCCTAGTGCCGGTTTGAAGTTCCTGCAGTTTTCACTGTAAAACCGAGTTGGAGCTAGTACCTCCCCATATATATGTATGGAATGGAGTTTGCAACTGAAAAGAAACTTTGTGTTCCCAACAAGCTAGGTGACGAACGGCTTTCACACACACTTATCTCTCAGAACTGAGCAAGTGGAGAGACGTTCGTTCAAATAGCACCAAGGGAACGGGTTGCAGGAGACACTTTTTCTCTGCTTTCTCAGTCTGTTTCCTAGTGCCTGTTTGAAGTTCCTGCAGTTTTCAGTGTAAAACCGAGTTGGAGCTAGTCCCTCCCCATATATATGTATGGAATGGAGTTTGCAACTGAAAAGAAACTTTGTGTTCCCAACAAGCTAGGTGAAGGACGGCTTTCACGCACACTTATCTCTCAGAACTGAGCAAGTGGAGAGACGTTCGTTCATCTAGCACCAAAGGAACGTGTTGCAGGAGACACTTTTTCTCTGCTTTCTCAGTCTCTTTCCTAGTGCCGGTTTGAAGTTCCTGCAGTTTTCACTGTCAAACCGAGTTGGAGCTAGTACCTCCCCATATATATGTATGGAATGGAGTTTGCAACTGAAAAGAAACTTTGTGTTCCCAACAAGCTAGGTGAAGAACGGCTTTCACACACACTTATCTCTCAGAACTGAGCAAGTGGAGAGACGTTCGTTCATCTAGCACCAAGGGAACGGGTTGCAGGAGACACTTTTTCTCTGCTTTCTCAGTCTGTTTCCTAGTGCCGGTTTGAAGTTCCTGCAGTTTTCAATGTCAAACCGAGTTGGAGCTAGTACCTCCCCATATATATGTATGGAATGGAGTTTGCAACTGAAAAGAAACTTTGTGTTCCCAACAAGCTAGGTGAAGAACGGCTTTGACACACACTTATCTCTCAGAACTGAGCAAGTGGAGAGACGTTCGTTCATCTAGCACCAAGGGAACGGGTTGCAGGAGACACTTTTTCTCTGCTTTCTCAGTCTGTTTCCTAGTGCCGGTTTGAAGTTCCTGCAGTTTTCACTGTAAAACCGAGTTGGAGCTAGTACCTCCCCATATATATGTATGGAATGGAGTTTGCAACTGAAAAGAAACTTTGTGTTCCCAACAAGCTAGGTGAAGAACGGCTTTCACACACACTTATCTCTCAGAACTGAGCAAGTGGAGAGACGTTCGTTCATCTAGCACCAAGGGAACGGGTTGCAGGAGACACTATTTCTCTGCTTTCTCAGTCTGTTTCCTAGTGCCGGTTTGAAGTTCCTGCAGTTTTCAGTGTAAAACCGAGTTGGAGCTAGTACCTCCCCATATATATGTATGGAATGGAGTTTGCAACTGAAAAGAAACTTTGTGTTCCCAACAAGCTAGGTGAAGAACGGCTTTGACACACACTTATCTCTCAGAACTGAGCAAGTGGAGAGACGTTCGTTCACCTAGCAACAAGGGAACGGGTTGCAGGAGACACTTTTAATCTGCTTTCTCAGTCTGTTTCCTAGTGCCGGTTTGAAGTTCCTGCAGTTTTCACTGTAAAACCGAGTTGGAGCTAGTACCTCCCCATATATATGTATGAAATGGAGTTTGCAACTGAAAAGATACTTTGTGTTCCCAACAAGCTAGGTGACGAACGGCTTTCACACACACTTATCTCTCAGAACTGAGCAAGTGGAGAGACGTTCGTTCATCTAGCACCAAGGGAACGGGTTGCAGGAGACACTTTTTCTCTGCTTTCTCAGTCTGTTTCCTAGTGCCGGTTTGAAGTTCCTGCAGTTTTCACTGTAAAACCGAGTTGGAGCTAGTACCTCCCCATATATATGTATGGAATGGAGTTTGCAACTGAAAAGAAACTTTGTGTTCCCAACAAGCTAGGTGAAGAACGGCTTTGACACACACTTATCTCTCAGAACTGAGCAAGTGGAGAGACGTTCGTTCATCTAGCACCAAGGGAACGGGTTGCAGGAGACACTAATTCTCTGTTTTCTCAGTCTGTTTCCTAGTGCCGGTTTGAAGTTCCTGCAGTTTTCACTGTCAAACCGAGTTGGAGCTTGTACCTCCCCATATATATGTATGGAATGGAGTTTGCAACTGAAAAGAAACTTTGTGTTCCCAACAAGCTAGGTGAAGTATGGCTTTCACACACACTTAGCTCTGAGAACTCAGCAAGTGCAGAGACGTACGTTCATCTAGCACCAATGGAACGGTTTGCAGGAGACACATTTTCTCTGATTTCTCAATCTGTTTCCTACTGCCGGTTTGAAGTTCCTGCAGTTTTCAATGTCAAACCGAGTTGGAGCTAGTACCTCCCCATATATATGTATGGAATGGAGTTTGCAACTGAAAAGAAACTTTTTGTTCCCAACAAGATAGGCGAAGGACGGCTTTCACACACACTTATATCTCAGAACTTAGCAAGTGGAGAGACATTCGTTCATCTAGCACCATGGGAACGGGTTTCAGGAAAAACTTTTTCTCTGCTTTCTCAGTCTGTTTCCTAGTGCCGGTTTGAAGTTCCTGCAGTTTTCAGTGTAAAACCGAGTTGGAGCTAGTACCTCCCCATATATATGTATGGAATGGAGTTTGCAACTGAAAAGAAACTTTGTGTTCCCAACAAGCTAGGTGAAGGACGGCTTTCACACACACTTATCTCTCAGAACTGAGCAAGTGGAGACGTTCGTTCATCTAGCACCAAGGGAACGGGTTCCAGGAGACACTTTTTCTCTGCTTTCTCAGTCTGTTTCCTAGTGCCGGTCTGAAGTTCCTGCAGTTTTCACTGTAAAACCGAGTTGGAGCTAGTACCTTCCCATATATATGTATGGAATGGAGTTTGCAACTGAAAAGAAACTTTGTGTTCCCAACAAGCTAGGTGAAGGACGGCTTTCACACACACTTATCTCTCAGAACTGAGCAAGTGGAGAGACGTTCGTTCATCTAGCACCAATGGAAAGGGTTGCAGGAGACACTTTTTCTCTGCTTTCTCAGTCTGTTTCCTAGTGCCGGTTTGAAGTTCCTGCAGTTTTCAGTGTAAAACCGAGTTGGAGCTAGTACCTCCCCATATATATGTATGGAATCTAGTTTGCAACTGAAAAGAAACTTTGTGTTCCCAACAAGCTAGGTGAAGAACGGCTGTGACACACACTTATCTCTCAGAACTGAGCAAGTGGAGAGACGTTCGTTCATCTAGCACCAAGGGAACGGGTTGCAGGAGAAACTTTTTCTCTGCTTTCTCAATCTGTTTCCTAGTGCCGGTTTGAAGTTCCTGCAGTTTTCACTGTAAAACCGAGTTGGAGCTAGTACCTCCCCATATATATGTATGGAATGGAGTTTGCAACTGAAAAGAAACTTTGTGTTCCCAACAAGCTAGGTGACGAACGGCTTTCACACACACTTATCTCTCAGAACTGAGCAAGTGGAGAGACGTTCGTTCAAATAGCACCAAGGGAACGGGTTGCAGGAGACACTTTTTCTCTGCTTTCTCAGTCTGTTTCCTAGTGCCTGTTTGAAGTTCCTGCAGTTTTCAGTGTAAAACCGAGTTGGAGCTAGTCCCTCCCCATATATATGTATGGAATGGAGTTTGCAACTGAAAAGAAACTTTGTGTTCCCAACAAGCTAGGTGAAGGACGGCTTTCACGCACACTTATCTCTCAGAACTGAGCAAGTGGAGAGACGTTCGTTCATCTAGCACCAAAGGAACGTGTTGCAGGAGACACTTTTTCTCTGCTTTCTCAGTCTCTTTCCTAGTGCCGGTTTGAAGTTCCTGCAGTTTTCACTGTCAAACCGAGTTGGAGCTAGTACCTCCCCATATATATGTATGGAATGGAGTTTGCAACTGAAAAGAAACTTTGTGTTCCCAACAAGCTAGGTGAAGAACGGCTTTCACACACACTTATCTCTCAGAACTGAGCAAGTGGAGAGACGTTCGTTCATCTAGCACCAAGGGAACGGGTTGCAGGAGACACTTTTTCTCTGCTTTCTCAGTCTGTTTCCTAGTGCCGGTTTGAAGTTCCTGCAGTTTTCAATGTCAAACCGAGTTGGAGCTAGTACCTCCCCATATATATGTATGGAATGGAGTTTGCAACTGAAAAGAAACTTTGTGTTCCCAACAAGCTAGGTGAAGAACGGCTTTGACACACACTTATCTCTCAGAACTGAGCAAGTGGAGAGACGTTCGTTCATCTAGCACCAAGGGAACGGGTTGCAGGAGACACTTTTTCTCTGCTTTCTCAGTCTGTTTCCTAGTGCCGGTTTGAAGTTCCTGCAGTTTTCACTGTAAAACCGAGTTGGAGCTAGTACCTCCCCATATATATGTATGGAATGGAGTTTGCAACTGAAAAGAAACTTTGTGTTCCCAACAAGCTAGGTGAAGAACGGCTTTCACACACACTTATCTCTCAGAACTGAGCAAGTGGAGAGACGTTCGTTCATCTAGCACCAAGGGAACGGGTTGCAGGAGACACTATTTCTCTGCTTTCTCAGTCTGTTTCCTAGTGCCGGTTTGAAGTTCCTGCAGTTTTCAGTGTAAAACCGAGTTGGAGCTAGTACCTCCCCATATATATGTATGGAATGGAGTTTGCAACTGAAAAGAAACTTTGTGTTCCCAACAAGCTAGGTGAAGAACGGCTTTGACACACACTTATCTCTCAGAACTGAGCAAGTGGAGAGACGTTCGTTCACCTAGCAACAAGGGAACGGGTTGCAGGAGACACTTTTAATCTGCTTTCTCAGTCTGTTTCCTAGTGCCGGTTTGAAGTTCCTGCAGTTTTCACTGTAAAACCGAGTTGGAGCTAGTACCTCCCCATATATATGTATGAAATGGAGTTTGCAACTGAAAAGAAACTTTGTGTTCCCAACAAGCTAGGTGACGAACGGCTTTCACACACACTTATCTCTCAGAACTGAGCAAGTGGAGAGACGTTCGTTCATCTAGCACCAAGGGAACGGGTTGCAGGAGACACTTTTTCTCTGCTTTCTCAGTCTGTTTCCTAGAGCCGGTTTGAAGTTCCTGCAGTTTTCACTGTAAAACCGAGTTGGAGCTAGTACCTCCCCATATATATGTATGGAATGGAGTTTGCAACTGAAAAGAAACTTTGTGTTCCCAACAAGCTAGGTGAAGAACGGCTTTGACACACACTTATCTCTCAGAACTGAGCAAGTGGAGAGACGTTCGTTCATCTAGCACCAAGGGAACGGGTTGCAGGAGACACTAATTCTCTGTTTTCTCAGTCTGTTTCCTAGTGCCGGTTTGAAGTTCCTGCAGTTTTCACTGTCAAACCGAGTTGGAGCTTGTACCTCCCCATATATATGTATGGAATGGAGTTTGCAACTGAAAAGAAACTTTGTGTTCCCAACAAGCTAGGTGAAGTATGGCTTTCACACACACTTAGCTCTGAGAACTCAGCAAGTGCAGAGACGTACGTTCATCTAGCACCAATGGAACGGTTTGCAGGAGACACATTTTCTCTGATTTCTCAATCTGTTTCCTACTGCCGGTTTGAAGTTCCTGCAGTTTTCAATGTCAAACCGAGTTGGAGCTAGTACCTCCCCATATATATGTATGGAATGGAGTTTGCAACTGAAAAGAAACTTTTTGTTCCCAACAAGATAGGCGAAGGACGGCTTTCACACACACTTATATCTCAGAACTTAGCAAGTGGAGAGACATTCGTTCATCTAGCACCATGGGAACGGGTTTCAGGAAAAACTTTTTCTCTGCTTTCTCAGTCTGTTTCTTAGTGCCGGTTTGAAGTTCCTGCAGTTTTCACTTTCAAGCCGAGTTGGAGCTAGTACCACCCCATATTTATGTATGGAATGGAGTTTGCAACTGAAAAGAAACTTTGTGTTCCCAACAAGCTAGTTGAAGGACGGCTTTCACACACACTTAACTCTGAGAACTGAGCAAGTGGAGAGACGTTCGTTCATCTAGCACCAAGGGAACAGGTTACAGGAGACAATTTTTCTCTCCATTCTCAGTCTTTTTCCTAGTGCCGGTTTGAAGTTCCTGCAGTTTTCACTGTAAAACCGAGTTGGAGCTTGTACCTCCCCATATATATGTATGGAATGGAGTTTGCAACTGAAAAGAAACTTTGTGTTCCCAACAAGCTAGGTGAAGGACGGCTTTCACACACACTTATCTCTCAGAACTGAGCAAGTGGAGAGACGTTCTTTCATCTAGCACCAAGGGAACGGGTTGCAGGAGACACTTTTTCTCTGCTTTCTCAGTCTTTTTCCTAGTGCCGGTTTGAAGTTCCTGCAGTTTTCACTGTAAAACCGAGTTGGAGCTAGTACCACCCCATATATATGTATGGAATGGAGTTTGCAACTGAAAAGAATCTTTGTGTTCCCAACAAGCTAGGTGAAGGACGGCTTTCACACACACTTATCTCTCAGAACTGAGCAAGTTGGGAGAACTTCGTTCATCTAGCACCAAGGGAACGGGTTGCAGGAGACAATTCTTCTCTGTTTTCTCAGTCTGTTTCCTAGTGCCGGTTTGAAGTTCCTGCAGTTTTCACTGTCAAACCGAGTTGGAGCTTGTACCTCCCCATATATATGTATGGAATGGAGTTTGCAACTGAAAAGAAACTTTGTGTTCCCAACAAGCTAGGTGAAGTATGGCTTTCACACACACTTATCTCTGAGAACTGAGCAAGTGCAGAGACGTTCGTTCATCTAGCACCAATGGAACGGATTGCAGGAGACACATTTTCTCTGATTTCTCAATCTGTTTCCTACTGCCGGTTTGAAGTTCCTGCAGTTTTCAATGTCAAACCGAGTTGGAGCTAGTACCTCCCCATATATATGTATGGAATGGAGTTTGCAACTGAAAAGAAACTTTGTGTTCCCAACAAGCTAGGTGAAGGACGGCTTTCACACACATTTATCTCTCAGAACTGAGCAAGTGGAGAGACGTTCGTTCATCTAGCACCAAGGGAACGGGTTGCTGGAGACACTTTTTCTCTGCTTTCTCACTCTGTTTCCTAGTGCCGGTTTGAAGTTCCTGCAGTTTTCAGTGTAAAACCGAGTTGGAGCTAGTACCTCCCCATATATATGTATGGAATGGAGTTTGCACCTGAAAAGAAACTTTGTGTTCCCAACAAGCTAGGTGAAGAACGGCTTTCACACACACTTATCTCTCAGTACTGAGCAAGTGGAGAGACGTTCGTTCATCTAGCACCAAGGGAACGGGTTGCAGGAGACACTTTTTCTCTGCTTTCTCAGTCTGTTTCCTAGTGCCGGTTTGAAGTTCCTGCAGTTTTCACTGTAAAACCGATTTGGAGCTAGTACCTCCCCATATATATGTATGGAATGGAGTTTGCAACTGAAAAGAAACTTTGTGTTCCCAACAAGCTAGGTGAAGGACGGCTTTCACACACACTTATCTCTCAGTACTGAGCAAGTGGAGAGACGTTCGTTCATCTAGCACCAAGGGAACGGGTTGCAGGAGACACTTTTTCTCTGCTTTCTCAGTCTGTTTCCTAGAGCCGGTCTGAAGTTCCTGCAGTTTTCACTGTAAAACCGAGTTGGAGCTAGTACCTACCCATATATATGTATGGAATGGAGTTTGCAACTGAAAAGAAACTTTTTGTTCCCAACAAGATAGGCGAAGGACGGCTTTCACACACACTTATCTCTCAGAACTTAGCAAGTGGAGAGACATTCGTTCATCTAGCACCATGGGAACGGGTTTCAGGAAAAACTTTTTCTCTGCTTTCTCAGTCTGTTTCTTAGTGCCGGTTTGAAGTTCCTGCAGTTTTCACTTTCAAGCCGAGTTGGAGCTAGTACCACCCCATATTTATGTATGGAATGGAGTTTGCAACTGAAAAGAAACTTTGTGTTCCCAACAAGCCAGGTGAAGGACGGCTTTCACACACACTTATCTCTCAGAACTGAGCAAGTGGAGAGACGTTCGTTCATCTAGCACCAAGGGAACGGGTTGCAGGAGACACTTTTTCTCTGCTTTCTCAGTCTTTTTCCTAGTGCCGGTTTGAAGTTCCTGCAGTTTTCACTGTAAAACCGAGTTGGAGCTAGTACCACCCCATATATATGTATGGAATGGAGTTTGCAACTGAAAAGAATCTTTGTGTTCCCAACAAGCTAGGTGAAGGACGGCTTTCACACACACTTATCTCTCAGAACTGAGCAAGTTGGGAGAACTTCGTTCATCTAGCACCAAGGGAACGGGTTGCAGGAGGCAATTCTTCTCTGTTTTCTCAGTCTGTTTCCTAGTGCCGGTTTGAAGTTCCTGCAGTTTTCACTGTCAAACCGAGTTGGAGCTTGTACCTCCCCATATATATGTATGGAATGGAGTTTGCAACTGAAAAGAAACTTTGTGTTCCCAACAAGCTAGGTGAAGTATGGCTTTCACACACACTTAGCTCTGAGAACTCAGCAAGTGCAGAGACGTACGTTCATCTAGCACCAATGGAACGGTTTGCAGGAGACACATTTTCTCTGATTTCTCAATCTGTTTCCTACTGCCGGTTTGAAGTTCCTGCAGTTTTCAATGTCAAACCGAGTTGGAGCTGGTACCTCCCCATATATATGTATGGAATGGAGTTTGCAACTGAAAAGAAACTTTTTGTTCCCAACAAGATAGGCGAAGGACGGCTTTCACACACACTTATCTCTCAGAACTTAGCAAGTGGAGAGACATTCGTTCATCTAGCACCATGGGAACGGGTTTCAGGAAAAACTTTTTCTCTGCTTTCTCAGTCTGTTTCTTAGTGCCGGTTTGAAGTTCCTGCAGTTTTCACTTTCAAGCCGAGTTGGAGCTAGTACCACCCCATATTTATGTATGGAATGGAGTTTGCAACTGAAAAGAAACTTTGTGTTCCCAACAAGCTAGTTGAAGGACGGCTTTCACACACACTTAACTCTGAGAACTGAGCAAGTGGAGAGACGTTCGTTCATCTAGCACCAAGGGAACAGGTTACAGGAGACAATTTTTCTCTCCATTCTCAGTCTTTTTCCTAGTGCCGGTTTGAAGTTCCTGCAGTTTTCACTGTAAAACCGAGTTGGAGCTTGTACCTCCCCATATATATGTATGGAATGGAGTTTGCAACTGAAAAGAAACTTTGTGTTCCCAACAAGCTAGGTGAAGGACGGCTTTCACACACACTTATCTCTCAGAACTGAGCAAGTGGAGAGACGTTCTTTCATCTAGCACCAAGGGAACGGGTTGCAGGAGACACTTTTTCTCTGCTTTCTCAGTCTTTTTCCTAGTGCCGGTTTGAAGTTCCTGCAGTTTTCACTGTAAAACCGAGTTGGAGCTAGTACCACCCCATATATATGTATGGAATGGAGTTTGCAACTGAAAAGAATCTTTGTGTTCCCAACAAGATAGGTGAAGGACGGCTTTCACACACACTTATCTCTCAGAACTGAGCAAGTTGGGAGAACTTCGTTCATCTAGCACCAAGGGAACGGGTTGCAGGAGACAATTCTTCTCTGTTTTCTCAGTCTGTTTCCTAGTGCCGGTTTGAAGTTCCTGCAGTTTTCACTGTCAAACCGAGTTGGAGCTTGTACCTCCCCATATATATGTATGGAATGGAGTTTGCAACTGAAAAGAAACTTTGTGTTCCCAACAAGCTAGGTGAAGTATGGCTTTCACACACACTTATCTCTGAGAACTGAGCAAGTGCAGAGACGTTCGTTCATCTAGCACCAATGGAACGGATTGCAGGAGACACATTTTCTCTGATTTCTCAATCTGTTTCCTACTGCCGGTTTGAAGTTCCTGCAGTTTTCAATGTCAAACCGAGTTGGAGCTAGTACCTCCCCATATATATGTATGGAATGGAGTTTGCAACTGAAAAGAAACTTTGTGTTCCCAACAAGCTAGGTGAAGGACGGCTTTCACACACACTTATCTCTCAGAACTGAGCAAGTGGAGAGACGTTCGTTCATCTAGCACCAAGGGAACGGGTTGCTGGAGACACTTTTTCTCTGCTTTCTCAGTCTGTTTCCTAGTGCCGGTTTGAAGTTCCTGCAGTTTTCAGTGTAAAACCGAGTTGGAGCTAGTACCTCCCCATATATATGTATGGAATGGAGTTTGCACCTGAAAAGAAACTTTGTGTTCCCAACAAGCTAGGTGAAGAACGGCTTTCACACACACTTATCTCTCAGTACTGAGCAAGTGGAGAGACGTTCGTTCATCTAGCACCAAGGGAACGGGTTGCAGGAGACACTTTTTCTCTGCTTTCTCAGTCTGTTTCCTAGTGCCGGTTTGAAGTTCCTGCAGTTTTCACTGTAAAACCGATTTGGAGCTAGTACCTCCCCATATATATGTATGGAATGGAGTTTGCAACTGAAAAGAAACTTTGTGTTCCCAACAAGCTAGGTGAAGGACGGCTTTCACACACACTTATCTCTCAGAACTGAGCAAGTGGAGAGACGTTCGTTCATCTAGCACCAAGGGAACGGGTTGCAGGAGACACTTTTTCTCTGCTTTCTCAGTCTGTTTCCTAGAGCCGGTCTGAAGTTCCTGCAGTTTTCACTGTAAAACCGAGTTGGAGCTAGTACCTACCCATATATATGTATGGAATGGAGTTTGCAACTGAAAAGAAACTTTTTGTTCCCAACAAGATAGGCGAAGGACGGCTTTCACACACACTTATCTCTCAGAACTTAGCAAGTGAAGAGACATTCGTTCATCTAGCACCATGGGAACGGGTTTCAGGAAAAACTTTTTCTCTGCTTTCTCAGTCTGTTTCTTAGTGCCGGTTTGAAGTTCCTGCAGTTTTCACTTTCAAGCCGAGTTGGAGCTAGTACCACCCCATATTTATGTATGGAATGGAGTTTGCAACTGAAAAGAAACTTTGTGTTCCCAACAAGCTAGTTGAAGGACGGCTTTCACACACACTTAACTCTGAGAACTGAGCAAGTGGAGAGACGTTCGTTCATCTAGCACCAAGGGAACAGGTTACAGGAGACAATTTTTCTCTCCATTCTCAGTCTTTTTCCTAGTGCCGGTTTGAAGTTCCTGCAGTTTTCACTGTAAAACCGAGTTGGAGCTTCTACCTCCCCATATATATGTATGGAATGGAGTTTGCAACTGAAAAGAAACTTTGTGTTCCCAACAAGCTAGGTGAAGGACGGCTTTCACACACACTTATCTCTCAGAACTGAGCAAGTGGAGAGACGTTCTTTCATCTAGCACCAAGGGAACGGGTTGCAGGAGACACTTTTTCTCTGCTTTCTCAGTCTTTTTCCTAGTGCCGGTTTGAAGTTCCTGCAGTTTTCACTGTAAAACCGAGTTGGAGCTAGTACCACCCCATATATATGTATGGAATGGAGTTTGCAACTGAAAAGAATCTTTGTGTTCCCAACAAGCTAGGTGAAGGACTGCTTTCACACACACTTATCTCTCAGAACTGAGCAAGTTGGGAGAACTTCGTTCATCTAGCACCAAGGGAACGGGTTGCAGGAGGCAATTCTTCTCTGTTTTCTCAGTCTGTTTCCTAGTGCCGGTTTGAAGTTCCTGCAGTTTTCACTGTCAAACCGAGTTGGAGCTTGTACCTCCCCATATATATGTATGGAATGGAGTTTGCAACTGAAAAGAAACTTTGTGTTCCCAACAAGCTAGGTGAAGTATGGCTTTCACACACACTTATCTCTGAGAACTGAGCAAGTGCAGAGACGTTCGTTCATCTAGCACCAATGGAACGGATTGCAGGAGACACATTTTCTCTGATTTCTCAATCTGTTTCCTACTGCCGGTTTGAAGTTCCTGCAGTTTTCAATGTCAAACCGAGTTGGAGCTAGTACCTCCCCATATATATGTATGGAATGGAGTTTGCAACTGAAAAGAAACTTTGTGTTCCCAACAAGCTAGGTGAAGGACGGCTTTCACACACACTTATCTCTCAGAACTGAGCAAGTGGAGAGACGTTCGTTCATCTAGCACCAAGGGAACGGGTTGCTGGAGACACTTTTTCTCTGCTTTCTCAGTCTGTTTCCTAGTGCCGGTTTGAAGTTCCTGCAGTTTTCAGTGTAAAACCGAGTTGGAGCTAGTACCTCCCCATATATATGTATGGAATGGAGTTTGCACCTGAAAAGAAACTTTGTGTTCCCAACAAGCTAGGTGAAGAACGGCTTTCACACACACTTATCTCTCAGTACTGAGCAAGTGGAGAGACGTTCGTTCATCTAGCACCAAGGGAACGGGTTGCAGGAGACACTTTTTCTCTGCTTTCTCAGTCTGTTTCCTAGTGCCGGTTTGAAGTTCCTGCAGTTTTCACTGTAAAACCGATTTGGAGCTAGTACCTCCCCATATATATGTATGGAATGGAGTTTGCAACTGAAAAGAAACTTTGTGTTCCCAACAAGCTAGGTGAAGGACGGCTTTCACACACACTTATCTCTCAGAACTGAGCAAGTGGAGAGACGTTCGTTCATCTAGCACCAAGGGAACGGGTTGCAGGAGACACTTTTTCTCTGCTTTCTCAGTCTGTTTCCTAGAGCCGGTCTGAAGTTCCTGCAGTTTTCACTGTAAAATCGAGTTGGAGCTAGTACCTACCCATATATATGTATGGAATGGAGTTTGCAACTGAAAAGAAACTTTGTGTTCCCAACAAGCTAGGTGAAGGACGGCTTTCACACACACTTATCTCTCAGAACTGAGCAAGTGGAGAGACGTTCGTTCATCTAGCACCAAGGGAACGGGTTGCAGGAGACACTTTTTCTCTGCTTTCTCAGTCTGTTTCCTAGTGCCGGTCTGAAGTTCCTGCAGTTTTCACTGTAAAACCGAGTTGGAGCTAGTACCTACCCATATATATGTATGGAATGGAGTTTGCAACTGAAAAGAAACTTTGTGTTCCCAACAAGCTAGGTGAAGGACGGCTTTCACACACACTTATCTCTCAGAACTGAGCAAGTGGAGAGACGTTCGTTCATCTAGCACCAATGGAAAGGGTTGCTGGAGACACATTTTCTCTGCTTTCTCAGTCTGTTTCCTAGTGCCGGTTTGAAGTTCCTGCAGTTTTCAGTGTAAAACCGAGTTGGAGCTTGTACCTCCCCATATATATGTATGGAATCTAGTTTGCAACTGAAAAGAAACTTTGTGTTCCCAACAAGCTAGGTGAAGAACGGCTTTGACACACACTTATCTCTCAGAACTGAGCAAGTGGAGAGACGTTCGTTCATCTAGCACCAAGGGAACGGGTTGCAGGAGACACTTTTTCTCTGCTTTCTCAGTCTGTTTCCTAGTGCCGGTTTGAAGTTCCTGCAGTTTTCACTGTAAAACCGAGTTGGAGCTAGTACCTCCCCATATATATGTATGGAATGGAGTTTGCAACTGAAAAGAAACTTTGTGTTCCCAACAAGCTAGGTGACGAACGGCTTTCACACACACTTATCTCTCAGAACTGAGCAAGTGGAGAGACGTTCGTTCATCTAGCACCAAGGGATCGGGTTGCAGGAGACACTTTTTCTCTGCTTTCTCAGTCTGTTTCCTAGTGCCGGTTTGAAGTTCCTGCAGTTTTCAGTGTAAAATCGAGTTGGAGCTAGTCCCTCCCCATATATATGAATGGAATGGAGTTTGCAACTGAAAAGAAACTTTGTGTTCCCAACAAGCTAGGTGAAGGACGGCTTTCACACACACTTATCTCTCAGAACTGAGCAAGTGGAGAGACGTTCGTTCATCTAGCACCAAAGGAACGGGTTGCAGGAGACACTTTTTCTCTGCTTTCTCAGTCTCTTTCCTAGTGCCGGTTTGAAGTTCCTGCAGTTTTCACTGTCAAACCGAGTTGGAGCTAGTACCTCCCCATATATATGTATGGAATGGAGTTTGCAACTGAAAAGAAACTTTGTGTTCCCAACAAGCTAGGTGAAGAACGGCTTTGACACACACTTATCTCTCAGAACTGAGCAAGTGGAGAGACGTTCGTTCATCTAGCACCAAGGGAACGGGTTGCAGGAGACACTTTTTCTCTGCTTTCTCAGTCTGTTTCCTAGTGCCGGTTTGAAGTTCCTGCAGTTTTCAGTGTAAAACCGAGTTGGAGCTAGTACCTCCACATATATATGAATGGAATGGAGTTTGCAACTGAAAAGAAACTTTGTGTTCCCAACAAGCTAGGTGAAGGACGGCTTTCACACACACTTATCTCTCAGAACTGAGCAAGTGGAGAGACGTTCGTTCATCTAGCACCAAGGGAACGGTTTGCAGGAGACACTTTTTCTCTGCTTTCTCAGTCTGTTTCCTAGTGCCGGTCTGAAGTTCCTGCAGTTTTCACTGTAAAACCGAGTTGGAGCTAGTACCTTCCCATATATATGTATGGAATGGAGTTTGCAACTGAAAAGAAACTTTGTGTTCCCAACAAGCTAGGTGAAGGACGGCTTTCTCACACACTTATCTCTCAGAACTGAGCAAGTGGAGAGACGTTCGTTCATCTAGCACCAATGGAAAGGGTTGCAGGAGACACTTTTTCTCTGCTTTCTCAGTCTGTTTCCTAGTGCCGGTTTGAAGTTCCTGCAGTTTTCAGTGTAAAACCGAGTTGGAGCTAGTACCTCCCCATATATATGTATGGAATCTAGTTTGCAACTGAAAAGAAACTTTGTGTTCCCAACAAGCTAGGTGAAGAACGGCTGTGACACACACTTATCTCTCAGAACTGAGCAAGTGGAGAGACGTTCGTTCATCTAGCACCAAGGGAACGGGTTGCAGGAGAAACTTTTTCTCTGCTTTCTCAGTCTGTTTCCTAGTGCCGGTTTGAAGTTCCTGCAGTTTTCACTGTAAAACCGAGTTGGAGCTAGTACCTCCCCATATATATGTATGGAATGGAGTTTGCAACTGAAAAGAAACTTTGTGTTCCCAACAAGCTAGGTGACGAACGGCTTTCACACACACTTATCTCTCAGAACTGAGCAAGTGGAGAGACGTTCGTTCAAATAGCACCAAGGGAACGGGTTGCAGGAGACACTTTTTCTCTGCTTTCTCAGTCTGTTTCCTAGTGCCGGTTTGAAGTTCCTGCAGTTTTCAGTGTAAAACCGAGTTGGAGCTAGTCCCTCCCCATATATATGTATGGAATGGAGTTTGCAACTGAAAAGAAACTTTGTGTTCCCAACAAGCTAGGTGAAGGACGGCTTTCACACACACTTATCTCTCAGAACTGAGCAAGTGGAGAGACGTTCGTTCATCTAGCACCAAAGGAACGTGTTGCAGGAGACACTTTTTCTCTGCTTTCTCAGTCTCTTTCCTAGTGCCGGTTTGAATTTCCTGCAGTTTTCACTGTCAAACCGAGTTGGAGCTAGTACCTCCCCATATATATGTATGGAATGGAGTTTGCAACTGAAAAGAAACTTTGTGTTCCCAACAAGCTAGGTGAAGAACGGCTTTCACACACACTTATCTCTCAGAACTGAGCAAGTGGAGAGACGTTCGTTCATCTAGCACCAAGGGAACGGGTTGCAGGAGACACTTTTTCTCTGCTTTCTCAGTCTGTTTCCTAGTGCCGGTTTGAAGTTCCTGCAGTTTTCAATGTCAAACCGAGTTGGAGCTAGTACCTCCCCATATATATGTATGGAATGGAGTTTGCAACTGAAAAGAAACTTTGTGTTCCCAACAAGCTAGGTGAAGAACGGCTTTGACACACACTTATCTCTCAGAACTGAGCAAGTGGAGAGACGTTCGTTCATCTAGCACCAAGGGAACGGGTTGCAGGAGACACTTTTTCTCTGCTTTCTCAGTCTGTTTCCTAGTGCCGGTTTGAAGTTCCTGCAGTTTTCACTGTAAAACCGAGTTGGAGCTAGTACCTCCCCATATATATGTATGGAATGGAGTTTGCAACTGAAAAGAAACTTTGTGTTCCCAACAAGCTAGGTGAAGAACGGCTTTCACACACACTTATCTCTCAGAACTGAGCAAGTGGAGAGACGTTCGTTCATCTAGCACCAAGGGAACGGGTTGCAGGAGACACTATTTCTCTGCTTTCTCAGTCTGTTTCCTAGTGCCGGTTTGAAGTTCCTGCAGTTTTCAGTGTAAAACCGAGTTGAAGCTAGTACCTCCCCATATATATGTATGGAATGGAGTTTGCAACTGAAAAGAAACTTTGTGTTCCCAACAAGCTAGGTGAAGAACGGCTTTGACACACACTTATCTCTCAGAACTGAGCAAGTGGAGAGACGTTCGTTCACCTAGCAACAAGGGAACGGGTTGCAGGAGACACTTTTAATCTGCTTTCTCAGTCTGTTTCCTAGTGCCGGTTTGAAGTTCCTGCAGTTTTCACTGTAAAACCGAGTTGGAGCTAGTACCTCCCCATATATATGTATGAAATGGAGTTTGCAACTGAAAAGAAACTTTGTGTTCCCAACAAGCTAGGTGACGAACGGCTTTCACACACACTTAACTCTCAGAACTGAGCAAGTGGAGAGACGTTCGTTCATCTAGCACCAAGGGAACGGGTTGCAGGAGACACTTTTTCTCTGCTTTCTCAGTCTGTTTCCTAGTGCCGGTTTTAAGTTCCTGCAGTTTTCACTGTAAAACCGAGTTGGAGCTAGTACCTCCCCATATATATGTATGGAATGGAGTTTGCAACTGAAAAGAAACTTTGTGTTCCCAACAAGCTAGGTGAAGAACGGCTTTGACACACACTTATCTCTCAGAACTGAGCAAGTGGAGAGACGTTCGTTCATCTAGCACCAAGGGAACGGGTTGCAGGAGACACTACTTCTCTGTTTTCTCAGTCTGTTTCCTAGTGCCGGTTTGAAGTTCCTGCAGTTTTCACTGTCAAACCGAGTTGGAGCTTGTACCTCCCCATATATATGTATGGAATGGAGTTTGCAACTGAAAAGAAACTTTGTGTTCCCAACAAGCTAGGTGAAGTATGGCTTTCACACACACTTAGCTCTGAGAACTCAGCAAGTGCAGAGACGTACGTTCATCTAGCACCAATGGAACGGATTGCAGGAGACACATTTTCTCTGATTTCTCAATCTGTTTCCTACTGCCGGTTTGAAGTTCCTGCAGTTTTCAATGTCAAACCGAGTTGGAGCTAGTACCTCCCCATATATATGTATGGAATGGAGTTTGCAACTGAAAAGAAACTTTTTGTTCCCAACAAGCTAGGTGAAGGACGGCTTTCACACACACTTATCTCTCAGAACTTAGCAAGTGGAGAGACATTCGTTCATCTAGCACCATGGGAACGGGTTTCAGGAAAAACTTTTTCTCTGCTTTCTCAGTCTGTTTCTTAGTGCCGGTTTGAAGTTCCTGCAGTTTTCACTTTCAAGCCGAGTTGGAGCTAGTACCACCCCATATTTATGTATGGAATGGAGTTTGCAACTGAAAAGAAACTTTGTGTTCCCAACAAGCTAGTTGAAGGACGGCTTTCACACACACTTAACTCTGAGAACTGAGCAAGTGGAGAGACGTTCGTTCATCTAGCACCAAGGGAACAGGTTACAGGAGACAATTTTTCTCTCCATTCTCAGTCTTTTTCCTAGTGCCGGTTTGAAGTTCCTGCAGTTTTCACTGTAAAACCGAGTTGGAGCTTGTACCTCCCCATATATATGTATGGAATGGAGTTTGCAACTGAAAAGAAACTTTGTGTTCCCAACAAGCTAGGTGAAGGACGGCTTTCACACACACTTATCTCTCAGAACTGAGCAAGTGGAGACACGTTCTTTCATCTAGCACCAAGGGAACGGGTTGCAGGAGACACTTTTTCTCTGCTTTCTCAGTCTTTTTCCTAGTGCCGGTTTGAAGTTCCTGCAGTTTTCACTGTAAAACCGAGTTGGAGCTAGTACCACCCCATATATATGTATGGAATGGAGTTTGCAACTGAAAAGAATCTTTGTGTTCCCAACAAGCTAGGTGAAGGACGGCTTTCACACACACTTATCTCTCAGAACTGAGCAAGTTGGGAGAACTTCGTTCATCTAGCACCAAAGGAACGGGTTGCAGGAGACAATTCTTCTCTGTTTTCTCAGTCTGTTTCCTAGTGCCGGTTTGAAGTTCCTGCAGTTTTCACTGTCAAACCGAGTTGGAGCTTGTACCTCCCCATATATATGTATGGAATGGAGTTTGCAACTGAAAAGAAACTTTGTGTTCCCAACAAGCTAGGTGAAGTATGGCTTTCACACACACTTATCTCTGAGAACTGAGCAAGTGCAGAGACGTTCGTTCATCTAGCACCAATGGAACGGATTGCAGGAGACACATTTTCTCTGATTTCTCAATCTGTTTCCTACTGCCGGTTTGAAGTTCCTGCAGTTTTCAATGTCAAACCGAGTTGGAGCTAGTACCTCCCCATATATATGTATGGAATGGAGTTTGCAACTGAAAAGAAACTTTGTGTTCCCAACAAGCTAGGTGAAGGACGGCTTTCACACACACTTATCTCTCAGAACTGAGCAAGTGGAGAGACGTTCGTTCATCTAGCACCAAGGGAACGGGTTGCTGGAGACACATTTTCTCTGCTTTCTCAGTCTGTTTCCTAGTGCCGGTTTGAAGTTCCTGCAGTTTTCAGTGTAAAACCGAGTTGGAGCTAGTACCTCCCCATATATATGTATGGAATGGAGTTTGCACCTGAAAAGAAACTTTGTGTTCCCAACAAGCTAGGTGAAGAACGGCTTTCACACACACTTATCTCTCAGTACTGAGCAAGTGGAGAGACGTTCGTTCATCTAGCACCAAGGGAACGGGTTGCAGGAGACACTTTTTCTCTGCTTTCTCAGTCTGTTTCCTAGTGCCGGTTTGAAGTTCCTGCAGTTTTCACTGTAAAACCGATTTGGAGCTAGTACCTCCCCATATATATGTATGGAATGGAGTTTGCAACTGAAAAGAAACTTTGTGTTCCCAACAAGCTAGGTGAAGGACGGCTTTCACACACACTTATCTCTCAGAACTGAGCAAGTGGAGAGACGTTCGTTCATCTAGCACCAAGGGAACGGGTTGCAGGAGACACTTTTTCTCTGCTTTCTCAGTCTGATTCCTAGAGCCGGTCTGAAGTTCCTGCAGTTTTCACTGTAAAACCGAGTTGGAGCTAGTACCTACCCATATATATGTATGGAATGGAGTTTGCAACTGAAAAGAAACTTTTTGTTCCCAACAAGATAGGCGAAGGACGGCTTTCACACACACTTATCTCTCAGAATTTAGCAAGTGGAGAGACATTCGTTCATCTAGCACCATGGGAACGGGTTTCAGGAAAAACTTTTTCTCTGCTTTCTCAGTCTGTTTCTTAGTGCCGGTTTGAAGTTCCTGCAGTTTTCACTTTCAAGCCGAGTTGGAGCTAGTACCACCCCATATTTATGTATGGAATGGAGTTTGCAACTGAAAAGAAACTTTGTGTTCCCAACAAGCTAGTTGAAGGACGGCTTTCACACACACTTAACTCTGAGAACTGAGCAAGTGGAGAGACGTTCGTTCATCTAGCACCAAGGGAACAGGTTACAGGAGACAATTTTTCTCTCCATTCTCAGTCTTTTTCCTAGTGCCGGTTTGAAGTTCCTGCAGTTTTCACTGTAAAACCGAGTTGGAGCTTGTACCTCCCCATATATATGTATGGAATGGAGTTTGCAACTGAAAAGAAACTTTGTGTTCCCAACAAGCTAGGTGAAGGACGGCTTTCACACACACTTATCTCTCAGAACTGAGCAAGTGGAGAGACGTTCTTTCATCTAGCACCAAGGGAACGGGTTGCAGGAGACACTTTTTCTCTGCTTTCTCAGTCTTTTTCCTAGTGCCGGTTTGAAGTTCCTGCAGTTTTCACTGTAAAACCGAGTTGGAGCTAGTACCTCCCCATATATATGTATGGAATGGAGTTTGCAACTGAAAAGAATCTTTGTGTTCCCAACAAGCTAGGTGAAGGACGGCTTTCACACACACTTATCTCTCAGAACTGAGCAAGTTGGGAGAACTTCGTTCATCTAGCACCAAGGGAACGGGTTGCAGGAGACAATTCTTCTCTGTTTTCTCAGTCTGTTTCCTAGTGCCGGTTTGAAGTTCCTGCAGTTTTCACTGTCAAACCGAGTTGGAGCTTGTACCTCCCCATATATATGTATGGAATGGAGTTTGCAACTGAAAAGAAACTTTGTGTTCCCAACAAGCTAGGTGAAGTATGGCTTTCACACACACTTATCTCTGAGAACTGAGCAAGTGCAGAGACGTTCGTTCATCTAGCACCAATGGAACGGATTGCAGGAGACACATTTTCTCTGATTTCTCAATCTGTTTCCTACTGCCGGTTTGAAGTTCCTGCAGTTTTCAATGTCAAACCGAGTTGGAGCTAGTACCTCCCCATATATATGTATGGAATGGAGTTTGCAACTGAAAAGAAACTTTGTGTTCCCAACAAGCTAGGTGAAGGACGGCTTTCACACACACTTATCTCTCAGAACTGAGCAAGTGGAGAGACGTTCGTTCATCTAGCACCAAGGGAACGGGTTGCTGGAGACACTTTTTCTCTGCTTTCTCAGTCTGTTTCCTAGTGCCGGTTTGAAGTTCCTGCAGTTTTCAGTGTAAAACCGAGTTGGAGCTAGTACCTCCCCATATATATGTATGGAATGGAGTTTGCACCTGAAAAGAAACTTTGTGTTCCCAACAAGCTAGGTGAAGAACGGCTTTCACACACACTTATCTCTCAGTACTGAGCAAGTGGAGAGACGTTCGTTCATCTAGCACCAAGGGAACGGGTTGCAGGAGACACTTTTTCTCTGCTTTCTCAGTCTGTTTCCTAGTGCCGGTTTGAAGTTCCTGCAGTTTTCACTGTAAAACCGAGTTGGAGCTAGTACCTCCCCATATATATGTATGGAATCTAGTTTGCAACTGAAAAGAAACTTTGTGTTCCCAACAAGCTAGGTGAAGAACGGCTTTGACACACACTTATCTCTCAGAACTGAGCAAGTGGAGAGACGTTCGTTCATCTAGCACCAAGGGAACGGGTTGCAGGAGACACTTTTTCTCTGCTTTCTCAGTCTGTTTCCTAGTGCCGGTTTGAAGTTCCTGCAGTTTTCACTGTAAAACCGAGTTGGAGCTAGTACCTCCCCATATATATGTATGGAATGGAGTTTGCAACTGAAAAGAAACTTTGTGTTCCCAACAAGCTAGGTGACGAACGGCTTTCACACACACTTATCTCTCAGAACTGAGCAAGTGGAGAGACGTTCGTTCATCTAGCACCAAGGGAACGGGTTGCAGGAGACACTTTTTCTCTGCTTTCTCAGTCTGTTTCCTAGTGCCGGTTTGAAGTTCCTGCAGTTTTCAGTGTAAAACCGAGTTGGAGCTAGTCCCTCCCCATATATATGTATGGAATGGAGTTTGCAACTGAAAAGAAACTTTGTGTTCCCAACAAGCTAGGTGAAGGACGGCTTTCACACACACTTATCTCTCAGAACTGAGCAAGTGGAGAGACGTTCGTTCATCTAGCACCAAAGGAACGGGTTGCAGGAGACACTTTTTCTCTGCTTTCTCAGTCTCTTTCCTAGTGCCGGTTTGAAGTTCCTGCAGTTTTCACTGTCAAACCGAGTTGGAGCTAGTACCTCCCCATATATATGTATGGAATGGAGTTTGCAACTGAAAAGAAACTTTGTGTTCCCAACAAGCTAGGTGAAGAACGGCTTTGACACACACATATCTCTCAGAACTGAGCAAGTGGAGAGACGTTCGTTCATCTAGCACCAAGGGAACGGGTTGCAGGAGACACTTTTTCTCTGCTTTCTCAGTCTGTTTCCTAGTGCCGGTTTGAAGTTCCTGCAGTTTTCAGTGTAAAACCGAGTTGGAGCTAGTCCCTCCCCATATATATGTATGGAATGGAGTTTGCAACTGAAAAGAAACTTTGTGTTCCCAACAAGCTAGGTGAAGAACGGCTTTGACACACACTTATCTCTCAGAACTGAGCAAGTGGAGAGACGTTCGTTCATCTAGCACCAAGGGAACGGGTTGCAGGAGACACTTTTTCTCTGCTTTCTCAGTCTGTTTCCTAGTGCCGGTTTGAAGTTCCTGCAGTTTTCACTGTAAAACCGAGTTGGAGCTAGTACCTCCCCATATATATGTATGGAATGGAGTTTGCAACTGAAAAGAAACTTTGTGTTCCCAACAAGCTAGGTGACGAACGGCTTTCACACACACTTATCTCTCAGAACTGAGCAAGTGGAGAGACGTTCGTTCATCTAGCACCAAGGGAACGGGTTGCAGGAGACACTTTTTCTCTGCTTTCTCAGTCTGTTTCCTAGTGCCGGTTTGAAGTTCCTGCAGTTTTCAGTGTAAAACCGAGTTGGAGCTAGTCCCTCCCCATATATATGTATGGAATGGAGTTTGCAACTGAAAAGAAACTTTGTGTTCCCAACAAGCTAGGTGAAGGACGGCTTTCACACACACTTATCTCTCAGAACTGAGCAAGTGGAGAGACGTTCGTTCATCTAGCACCAAAGGAACGGGTTGCAGGAGACACTTTTTCTCTGCTTTCTCAGTCTCTTTCCTAGTGCCGGTTTGAAGTTCCTGCAGTTTTCACTGTCAAACCGAGTTGGAGCTAGTACCTCCCCATATATATGTATGGAATGGAGTTTGCAACTGAAAAGAAACTTTGTGTTCCCAACAAGCTAGGTGAAGAACGGCTTTGACACACACATATCTCTCAGAACTGAGCAAGTGGAGAGACGTTCGTTCATCTAGCACCAAGGGAACGGGTTGCAGGAGACACTTTTTCTCTGCTTTCTCAGTCTGTTTCCTAGTGCCGGTTTGAAGTTCCTGCAGTTTTCAGTGTAAAACCGAGTTGGAGCTAGTACCTCCCCATATATATGTATGGAATGGAGTTTGCAACTGAAAAGAAACTTTGTGTTCCCAACAAGCTAGGTGAAGGACGGCTTTCACACACACTTATCTCTCAGAACTGAGCAAGTGGAGAGACGTTCGTTCATCTAGCACCAAGGGAACGGGTTGCAGGAGACACTTTTTCTCTGCTTTCTCAGTCTGTTTCCTAGTGCCGGTCTGAAGTTCCTGCAGTTTTCACTGTAAAACCGAGTTGGAGCTAGTACCTTCCCATATATATGTATGGAATGGAGTTTGCAACTGAAAAGAAACTTTGTGTTCCCAACAAGCTAGGTGAAGGACGGCTTTCACACACAATTATCTCTCAGAACTGAGCAAGTGGAGAGACGTTCGTTCATCTAGCACCAATGGAAAGGGTTGCAGGAGACACTTTTTCTCTGCTTTCTCGGTCTGTTTCCTAGTGCCGGTTTGAAGTTCCTGCAGTTTTCAGTGTAAAACCGAGTTGGAGCTAGTACCTCCCCATATATATGTATGGAATCTAGTTTGCAACTGAAAAGAAACTTTGTGTTCCCAACAAGCTAGGTGAAGAACGGCTGTGACACACACTTATCTCTCAGAACTGAGCAAGTGGAGAGACGTTCGTTCATCTAGCACCAAGGGAACGGGTTGCAGGAGAAACTTTTTCTCTGCTTTCTCAGTCTGTTTCCTAGTGCCGGTTTGAAGTTCCTGCAGTTTTCAATGTCAAACCGAGTTGGAGCTAGTACCTCCCCATATATATGTATGGAATGGAGTTTGCAACTGAAAAGAAACTTTGTGTTCCCAACAAGCTAGGTGACGAACGGCTTTCACACACACTTATCACTCAGAACTGAGCAAGTGGAGAGACGTTCGTTCAAATAGCACCAAGGGAACGGGTTGCAGGAGACACTTTTTCTCTGCTTTCTCAGTCTGTTTCCTAGTGCCGGTTTGAAGTTCCTGCAGTTTTCAATGTCAAACCGAGTTGGAGCTAGTACCTCCCCATATATATGTATGGAATGGAGTTTGCAACTGAAAAGAAACTTTGTGTTCCCAACAAGCTAGGTGAAGAACGGCTTTGACACACACTTATCTCTCAGAACTGAGCAAGTGGAGAGACGTTCGTTCATCTAGCACCAAGGGAACGGGTTGCAGGAGACACTTTTTCTCTGCTTTCTCAGTCTGTTTCCTAGTGCCGGTTTGAAGTTCCTGCAGTTTTCACTGTAAAACCGAGTTGGAGCTAGTACCTCCCCATATATATGTATGGAATGGAGTTTGCAACTGAAAAGAAACTTTGTGTTCCCAACAAGCTAGGTGAAGAACGGCTTTCACACACACTTATCTCTCAGAACTGAGCAAGTGGAGAGACGTTCGTTCATCTAGCACCAAGGGAACGGGTTGCAGGAGACACTATTTCTCTGCTTTCTCAGTCTGTTTCCTAGTGCCGGTTTGAAGTTCCTGCAGTTTTCAGTGTAAAACCGAGTTGGAGCTAGTACCTCCCCATATATATGTATGGAATGGAGTTTGCAACTGAAAAGAAACTTTGTGTTCCCAACAAGCTAGGTGAAGAACGGCTTTGACACACACTTATCTCTCAGAACTGAGCAAGTGGAGAGACGTTCGTTCACCTAGCAACAAGGGAACGGGTTGCAGGAGACACTTTTAATCTGCTTTCTCAGTCTGTTTCCTAGTGCCGGTTTGAAGTTCCTGCAGTTTTCACTGTAAAACCGAGTTGGAGCTAGTACCTCCCCATATATATGTATGAAATGGAGTTTGCAACTGAAAAGAAACTTTGTGTTCCCAACAAGCTAGGTGACGAACGGCTTTCACACACACTTATCTCTCAGAACTGAGCAAGTGGAGAGACGTTCGTTCATCTAGCACCAAGGGAACGGGTTGCAGGAGACACTTTTTCTCTGCTTTCTCAGTCTGTTTCCTAGTGCCGGTTTGAAGTTCCTGCAGTTTTCACTGTAAAACCGAGTTGGAGCTAGTACCTCCCCATATATATGTATGGAATGGAGTTTGCAACTGAAAAGAAACTTTGTGTTCCCAACAAGCTAGGTGAAGAACGGCTTTGACACACACTTATCTCTCAGAACTGAGCAAGTGGAGAGACGTTCGTTCATCTAGCACCAAGGGAACGGGTTGCAGGAGACACTACTTCTCTGTTTTCTCAGTCTGTTTCCTAGTGCCGGTTTGAAGTTCCTGCAGTTTTCACTGTCAAACCGAGTTGGAGCTTGTACCTCCCCATATATATGTATGGAATGGAGTTTGCAACTGAAAAGAAACTTTGTGTTCCCAACAAGCTAGGTGAAGTATGGCTTTCACACACACTTAGCTCTGAGAACTCAGCAAGTGCAGAGACGTACGTTCATCTAGCACCAATGGAACGGATTGCAGGAGACACATTTTCTCTGATTTCTCAATCTGTTTCCTACTGCCGGTTTGAAGTTCCTGCAGTTTTCAATGTCAAACCGAGTTGGAGCTAGTACCTCCCCATATATATGTATGGAATGGAGTTTGCAACTGAAAAGAAACTTTTTGTTCCCAACAAGATAGGCGAAGGACGGCTTTCACACACACTTATCTCTCAGAACTTAGCAAGTGGAGAGACATTCGTTCATCTAGCACCATGGGAACGGGTTTCAGGAAAAACTTTTTCTCTGCTTTCTCAGTCTGTTTCTTAGTGCCGGTTTGAAGTTCCTGCAGTTTTCACTTTCAAGCCGAGTTGGAGCTAGTACCACCCCATATTTATGTATGGAATGGAGTTTGCAACTGAAAAGAAACTTTGTGTTCCCAACAAGCTAGTTGAAGGACGGCTTTCACACACACTTAACTCTGAGAACTGAGCAAGAGGAGAGACGTTCGTTCATCTAGCACCAAGGGAACAGGTTACAGGAGACAATTTTTCTCTCCATTCTCAGTCTTTTTCCTAGTGCCGGTTTGAAGTTCCTGCAGTTTTCACTGTAAAACCGAGTTGGAGCTTGTACCTCCCCATATATATGTATGGAATGGAGTTTGCAACTGAAAAGAAACTTTGTGTTCCCAACAAGCTAGGTGAAGGACGGCTTTCACACACACTTATCTCTCAGAACTGAGCAAGTGGAGAGACGTTCTTTCATCTAGCACCAAGGGAACGGGTTGCAGGAGACACTTTTTCTCTGCTTTCTCAGTCTTTTTCCTAGTGCCGGTTTGAAGTTCCTGCAGTTTTCACTGTAAAACCGAGTTGGAGCTAGTACCACCCCATATATATGTATGGAATGGAGTTTGCAACTGAAAAGAATCTTTGTGTTCCCAACAAGCTAGGTGAAGGACGGCTTTCAGACACACTTATCTCTCAGAACTGAGCAAGTTGGGAGAACTTCGTTCATCTAGCACCAAGGGAACGGGTTGCAGGAGACAATTCTTCTCTGTTTTCTCAGTCTGTTTCCTAGTGCCGGTTTGAAGTTCCTGCAGTTTTCACTGTCAAACCGAGTTGGAGCTTGTACCTCCCCATATATATGTATGGAATGGAGTTTGCAACTGAAAAGAAACTTTGTGTTCCCAACAAGCTAGGTGAAGTATGGCTTTCACACACACTTATCTCTGAGAACTGAGCAAGTGCAGAGACGTTCGTTCATCTAGCACCAAGGGAACGGATTGCAGGAGACACATTTTCTCTGATTTCTCAATCTGTTTCCTACTGCCGGTTTGAAGTTCCTGCAGTTTTCAATGTCAAACCGAGTTGGAGCTAGTACCTCCCCATATATATGTATGGAATGGAGTTTGCAACTGAAAAGAAACTTTGTGTTCCCAACAAGCTAGGTGAAGGACGGCTTTCACACACACTTATCTCTCAGAACTGAGCAAGTGGAGAGACGTTCGTTCATCTAGCACCAAGGGAACGGGTTGCAGGAGACACTTTTTCTCTGCTTTCTCAGTCTGTTTCCTAGTGCCGGTTTGAAGTTCCTGCAGTTTTCACTGTAAAACCGATTTGGAGCTAGTACCTCCCCATATATATGTATGGAATGGAGTTTGCAACTGAAAAGAAACTTTGTGTTCCCAACAAGCTAGGTGAAGGACGGCTTTCACACACACTTATCTCTCAGAACTGAGCAAGTGGAGAGACGTTCGTTCATCTAGCACCAAGGGAACGGGTTGCAGGAGACACTTTTTCTCTGCTTTCTCAGTCTGTTTCCTAGAGCCGGTCTGAAGTTCCTGCAGTTTTCACTGTAAAACCGAGTTGGAGCTAGTACCTACCCATATATATGTATGGAATGGAGTTTGCAACTGAAAAGAAACTTTTTGTTCCCAACAAGATAGGCGAAGGACGGCTTTCACACACACTTATCTCTCAGAACTTAGCAAGTGGAGAGACATTCGTTCATCTAGCACCATGGGAACGGGTTTCAGGAAAAACTTTTTCTCTGCTTTCTCAGTCTGTTTCTTAGTGCCGGTTTGAAGTTCCTGCAGTTTTCACTTTCAAGCCGAGTTGGAGCTAGTACCACCCCATATTTATGTATGGAATGGAGTTTGCAACTGAAAAGAAACTTTGTGTTCCCAACAAGCTAGTTGAAGGACGGCTTTCACACACACTTAACTCTGAGAACTGAGCAAGTGGAGAGACGTTCGTTCATCTAGCACCAAGGGAACAGGTTACAGGAGACAATTTTTCTCTCCATTCTCAGTCTTTTTCCTAGTGCCGGTTTGAAGTTCCTGCAGTTTTCACTGTAAAACAGAGTTGGAGCTTGTACCTCCCCATATATATGTATGGAATGGAGTTTGCAACTGAAAAGAAACTTTGTGTTCCCAACAAGCTATGTGAAGGACGGCTTTCACACACACTTATCTCTCAGAACTGAGCAAGTGGAGAGACGTTCTTTCATCTAGCACCAAGGGAACGGGTTGCAGGAGACACTTTTTCTCTGCTTTCTCAGTCTTTTTCCTAGTGCCGGTTTGAAGTTCCTGCAGTTTTCACTGTAAAACCGAGTTGGAGCTAGTACCACCCCATATATATGTATGGAATGGAGTTTGCAACTGAAAAGAATCTTTGTGTTCCCAACAAGCTAGGTGAAGGACGGCTTTCACACACACTTATCTCTCAGAACTGAGCAAGTTGGGAGAACTTCGTTCATCTAGCACCAAGGGAACGGGTTGCAGGAGACAATTCTTCTCTGTTTTCTCAGTCTGTTTCCTAGTGCCGGTTTGAAGTTCCTGCAGTTTTCACTGTCAAACCGAGTTGGAGCTTGTACCTCCCCATATATATGTATGGAATGGAGTTTGCAACTGAAAAGAAACTTTGTGTTCCCAACAAGCTAGGTGAAGTATGGCTTTCACACACACTTATCTCTGAGAACTGAGCAAGTGCAGAGACGTTCGTTCATCTAGCACCAATGGAACGGATTGCAGGAGACACATTTTCTCTGATTTCTCAATCTGTTTCCTACTGCCGGTTTGAAGTTCCTGCAGTTTTCAATGTCAAACCGAGTTGGAGCTAGTACCTCCCCATATATATGTATGGAATGGAGTTTGCAACTGAAAAGAAACTTTGTGTTCCCAACAAGCTAGGTGAAGGACGGCTTTCACACACACTTATCTCTCAGAACTGAGCAAGTGGAGAGACGTTCGTTCATCTAGCACCAAGGGAACGGGTTGCTGGAGACACTTTTTCTCTGCTTTCTCAGTCTGTTTCCTAGTGCCGGTTTGAAGTTCCTGCAGTTTTCAGTGTAAAACCGAGTTGGAGCTAGTACCTCCCCATATATATGTATGGAATGGAGTTTGCACCTGAAAAGAAACTTTGTGTTCCCAACAAGCTAGGTGAAGAACGGCTTTCACACACACTTATCTCTCAGTACTGAGCAAGTGGAGAGACGTTCGTTCATCTAGCACCAAGGGAACGGGTTGCAGGAGACACTTTTTCTCTGCTTTCTCAGTCTGTTTCTAGTGCCGGTTTGAAGTTCCTGCAGTTTTCACTGTAAAACCGATTTGGAGCTAGTACCTCCCCATATATATGTATGGAATGGAGTTTGCAACTGAAAAGAAACTTTGTGTTCCCAACAAGCTAGGTGAAGGACGGCTTTCACACACACTTATCTCTCAGAACTGAGCAAGTGGAGAGACGTTCGTTCATCTAGCACCAAGGGAACGGGTTGCAGGAGACACTTTTTCTCTGCTTTCTCAGTCTGTTTCCTAGAGCCGGTCTAAAGTTCCTGCAGTTTTCACTGTAAAACCGAGTTGGAGCTACTACCTACCCATATATATGTATGGAATGGAGTTTGCAACTGAAAAGAAACTTTGTGTTCCCAACAAGCTAGGTGAAGGACGGCTTTCACACACACTTATCTCTCAGAACTGAGCAAGTGGAGAGACGTTCGTTCATCTAGCACCAAGGGAACGGGTTGCAGGAGACACTTTTTCTCTGCTTTCTCAGTCTGTTTCCTAGTGCCGGTCTGAAGTTCCTGCAGTTTTCACTGTAAAACCGAGTTGGAGCTAGTACCTACCCATATATATGTATGGAATGGAGTTTGCAACTGAAAAGAAACTTTGTGTTCCCAACAAGCTAGGTGAAGGACGGCTTTCACACACACTTATCTCTCAGAACTGAGCAAGTGGAGAGACGTTCGTTCATCTAGCACCAATGGAAAGGGTTGCAGGAGACACTTTTTCTCTGCTTTCTCAGTCTGTTTCCTAATGCCGGTTTGAAGTTCCTGCAGTTTTCAGTGTAAAACCGAGTTGGAGCTAGTACCTCCCCATATATATGTATGGAATCTAGTTTGCAACTGAAAAGAAACTTTGTGTTCCCAACAAGCTAGGTGAAGAACGGCTTTGACACACACTTATCTCTCAGAACTGAGCAAGTGGAGAGACGTTCGTTCATCTAGCACCAAGGGAACGGGTTGCAGGAGACACTTTTTCTCTGCTTTCTCAGTCTGTTTCCTAGTGCCGGTTTGAAGTTCCTGCAGTTTTCACTGTAAAACCGAGTTGGAGCTAGTACCTCCCCATATATATGTATGGAATGGAGTTTGCAACTGAAAAGAAACTTTGTGTTCCCAACAAGCTAGGTGACGAACGGCTTTCACACACACTTATCTCTCAGAACTGAGCAAGTGGAGAGACGTTCGTTCATCTAGCACCAAGGGAACGGGTTGCAGGAGACACTTTTTCTCTGCTTTCTCAGTCTGTTTCCTAGTGCCGGTTTGAAGTTCCTGCAGTTTTCAGTGTAAAACCGAGTTGGAGCTAGTCCCTCCCCATATATATGTATGGAATGGAGTTTGCAACTGAAAAGAAACTTTGTGTTCCCAACAAGCTAGGTGAAGGACGGCTTTCACACACACTTATCTCTCAGAACTGAGCAAGTGGAGAGACGTTCGTTCATCTAGCACCAAAGGAACGGGTTGCAGGAGACACTTTTTCTCTGCTTTCTCAGTCTCTTTCCTAGTGCCGGTTTGAAGTTCCTGCAGTTTTCACTGTCAAACCGAGTTGGAGCTAGTACCTCCCCATATATATGTATGGAATGGAGTTTGCAACTGAAAAGAAACTTTGTGTTCCCAACAAGCTAGGTGAAGAACGGCTTTGACACACACTTATCTCTCAGAACTGAGCAAGTGGAGAAACGTTCGTTCATCTAGCACCAAGGGAACGGGTTGCAGGAGACACTTTTTCTCTGCTTTCTCAGTCTGTTTCCTAGTGCCGGTTTGAAGTTCCTGCAGTTTTCAGTGTAAAACCGAGTTGGAGCTAGTACCTCCCCATATATATGTATGGAATGGAGTTTGCAACTGAAAAGAAACTTTGTGTTCCCAACAAGCTAGGTGAAGGACGGCTTTCACACACACTTATCTCTCAGAACTGAGCAAGTGGAGAGACGTTCGTTCATCTAGCACCAAGGGAACGGGTTGCAGGAGACACTTTTTCTCTGCTTTCTCAGTCTGTTTCCTAGTGCCGGTCTGAAGTTCCTGCAGTTTTCACTGTAAAACCGAGTTGGAGCTAGTACCTTCCCATATATATGTATGGAATGGAGTTTGCAACTGAAAAGAAACTTTGTGTTCCCAACAAGCTAGGTGAAGGACGGCTTTCACACACACTTATCTCTCAGAACTGAGCAAGTGGAGAGACGTTCGTTCATCTAGCACCAATGGAAAGGGTTGCAGGAGACACTTTTTCTCTGCTTTCTCAGTCTGTTTCCTAGTGCCTGTTTGAAGTTCCTGCAGTTTTCAGTGTAAAACCGAGTTGGAGCTAGTACCTCCCCATATATATGTATGGAATCTAGTTTGCAACTGAAAAGAAACTTTGTGTTCCCAACAAGCTAGGTGAAGAACGGCTGTGACACACACTTATCTCTCAGAACTGAGCAAGTGGAGAGACGTTCGTTCATCTAGCACCAAGGGAACGGGTTGCAGGAGAAACTTTTTCTCTGCTTTCTCAGTCTGTTTCCTAGTGCCGGTTTGAAGTTCCTGCAGTTTTCACTGTAAAACCGAGTTGGAGCTAGTACCTCCCCATATATATGTATGGAATGGAGTTTGCAACTGAAAAGAAACTTTGTGTTCCCAACAAGCTAGGTGACGAACGGCTTTCACACACACTTATCTCTCAGAACTGAGCAAGTGGAGAGACGTTCGTTCAAATAGCACCAAGGGAACGGGTTGCAGGAGACACTTTTTCTCTGCTTTCTCAGTCTGTTTCCTAGTGCCGGTTTGAAGTTCCTGCAGTTTTCAGTGTAAAACCGAGTTGGAGCTAGTCCCTCCCCATATATATGTATGGAATGGAGTTTGCAACTGAAAAGAAACTTTGTGTTCCCAACAAGCTAGGTGAAGGACGGCTTTCACACACACTTATCTCTCAGAACTGAGCAAGTGGAGAGACGTTCGTTCATCTAGCACCAAAGGAACGTGTTGCAGGAGACACTTTTTCTCTGCTTTCTCAGTCTCTTTCCTAGTGCCGGTTTGAAGTTCCTGCAGTTTTCACTGTCAAAACGAGTTGGAGCTAGTACCTCCCCATATATATGTATGGAATGGAGTTTGCAACTGAAAAGAAACTTTGTGTTCCCAACAAGCTAGGTGAAGAACGGCTTTCACACACACTTATCTCTCAGAACTGAGCAAGTGGAGAGACGTTCGTTCATCTAGCACCAAGGGAACGGGTTGCAGGAGACACTTTTTCTCTGCTTTCTCAGTCTTTTTCCTAGTGCCGGTTTGAAGTTCCTGCAGTTTTCACTGTAAAACCGAGTTGAAGCTTGTACCTCCCAATATATATGTATGGAATGGAGTTTGCAACTGAAAAGAAACTTTGTGTTCCCAACAAGCTAGGTGAAGGACGGCTTTCACACACACTTATCTCTCAGAACTGAGCAAGTGGAGAGACGTTCGTTCATCTAGCACCAAGGGAACGGGTTGCAGGAGACACTATTTCTCTGTTTTCTCAGTCTGTTTCCTAGTGCCAGTCTGAAGTTCCTGCAGTTTTCACTGTCAAACCGAGTTGGAGCTAGTACCTCCCCATATATATGTATGGAATGGAGTTTGCAACTTAAAAGAAACTTTGTGTTCCCAACAAGCTAGGTTAAGGACGGCTTTCACACACACTTATCACTGAGAACTGAGCAAGTGCAGAGACGTTCGTTCATCTAGCACCAATGGAACGGATTGCAGGAGACACATTTTCTCTGCTTTCTCAATCTGTTTCCTAGTGCCGGTATGAAGTTCCTGCAGTTTTCACTGTCAAAACGAGTTGGAGCTTGTACCTCCCCTTATATATGTATGGAATGGAGTTTGCAACTGAAAAGAAACTTTGTGTTCCCAACAAGCTAGGTGAAGGACGGCTTTCACACACAATTATCTCTCAGAACTGAGCAAGTGGAGAGACTTTCGTTCATCTAGCACCAAGGGAACGGGTTGCAGGAGACACTGTTTCTCTGCTTTCTCAGTCTGTTTCCTAGTGCCGGTTTGAAGTTCCTGCAGTTTTCACTGTAAAACCGATTTGGAGCTAGTACCTCACCAGATATATGTATGGAATGGAGTTTGCTACTGAAAAGAAACTTTGTGTTCCTAACAAGCTAGGTGAAGGACGGCTTTCACACACACTTATCTCTCAGAACTGAGCAAGTTGGGAGAACTTCGTTCATCTAGCACCAAGGGAACGGGATGCAGGAGACACTATTTCTCTGTTTTCTCAGTCTGTTTCCTAGTGCCGGTTTGAAGTTCCTGCAGTTTTCACTGTAAAACCGATTTGGAGCTAGTACCTCCCCATATATATGTATGGAATGGAGTTTGCAACTGAAAAGAAACTTTGTGTTCCCAACAAGCTATGTGAAAGACGGCTTTCACACACACTTATCTCTGAGAACTGAGCAAGTACAGAGACGTTCGTTCATCTAGCACCAATGGAACGGATTGCAGGAGACACATTTTCTCTGCTTTCTCAATCTGTTTCCTAGTGCCGGTTTGAAGTTCCTGCAATTTTCACTGTAAAACCGTGTTGGAGCTTGTACCTCCCCATATATATGTATGGAATGGAGTTTGCAACTGAAAAGAAACTTTGTGTTCCCAACAAACTAGGTGAAGTACGGCTTTCACACACACTTATCTCTCAGAACTGAGCAAGTGGAGAGACGTTCGTTCATCTAGCACCAAGGGAACGGGTTGCAGGAGACACTTTTTCTATGCTTTCTCAGTCTGTTTCCTAGTGCCGGTTTGAAGTTCCTGCCGTTTTCACTGTAAAACCGATTTGGAGCTAGTAACTCACCAGATATATGTATGGATTGGAGTTTGATACTGAAAAGAAACTTTGTGTTCCCAACAAGCTAGGTGAAGGACGGCTTTCACACACAGTTATCTCTCAGAACTGAGCAAGTGGAGAGACGTTCGTTCATCTAGCACCAAGGGAACGGGTTGCAGGAGACACTTTTTCTCTGCTTTCTCAGTCTTTTTCCTAGTGCCGGTTTGAAGTTCCTGCAGTTTTCACTGTAAAACCGAGTTGAAGCTTGTACCTCCCAATATATATGTATGGAATGGAGTTTGCAACTGAAAAGAAACTTTGTGTTCCCAACAAGCTAGGTGAAGGACGGCTTTCACACACACTTATCTCTCAGAACTGAGCAAGTGGAGAGACGTTCGTTCATCTAGCACCAAGGGAACGGTTTGCAGGAGACACTATTTCTCTGTTTTCTCAGTCTGTTTCCTAGTGCCAGTCTGAAGTTCCTGCAGTTTTCACTGTCAAACCGAGTTGGAGCTAGTACCTCCCCATATATATGTATGGAATGGAGTTTGCAACTGAAAAGAAACTTTGTGTTCTCAACAAGCTAGGTGAAGGACGGCTTTCACACACAATTATCTCTCAGAACTTAGCAAGTGGAGAGACGTTCGTTCATCTAGCACCAAGGGAACGGGTTGCAGGAGACACTACTTCTCTGTTTTCTCAGTCTGTTTCCTAGTGCCGGTTTGAAGTTCCTGCAGTTTTCACTGTAAAACCGAGTTGGAGCTTGTACCTCCCCATATATATGTATGGAATGGAGTTTGCAACTGAAAAGAAACTTTGTGTTCCCAACAAGCTAGTTGAAGGACGGCTTTCACACACACTTAACACTGAGAACTGAGCAAGTGGAGAGACGTTCGTTCATTTAGCACCAAGGGAACAGGTTACAGGAGACAATTTTTCTCTGCATTCTCAGTCTTTTTCCTAGTGCCGTTTTGAAGTTCCAGCAGTTTTCACTGTAAAACCGAGTTGGAGCTTGTTCCTCCCCATATATATGTATGGAATGGAGTTTGCAACTGAAAAGAAACTTTGTGTTCCCAACAAGATAGGTGAAGGACGGCTTTCACACACAATTATCTCTCAGAACTGAGCAAGTGGAGAGACATTCGTTCATTTAGCACCATGGGAACGGGTTTCAGGAAAAACTTTTTCTCTGCTTTCTCAGTCTGTTTCTTAGTGCCGGTTTGAAGTTCCTGCAGTTTTCACTGCCAAACCGAGTTGGAGCTTGTACCTCCCCATATATATGTATGGATTGGAGTTTGCAACTGAAAAGAAACTTTGTGTTCCCAACAGGCTAGGTGAAGGACGGCTTTCACACAAACTTATCTCTCAGAACTGAGGAAGTGGAGAGACGTTCATTCATCTAGCACCAAGGGAACGGGTTGCAGGAGACACTTTTTCTCTGCTTTCTCAGTCTGTTTCTTAGTGCCGGTTTGAAGTTCCTGCAGTTCTCACTGTAAAACCGAGTTGGTGCTAGTACCTCCCCATATATATGTATGGAATGGAGTTTGCAACTGAAAAGAAACTTTGTGTTCCCAACAAGCTAGTTGAAGGACGGCTTTCACACTCACTTATCTCTCAGAACTGAGCAAGTGGAGAGACGTTCGTTCATCTAGCACCAAGGGAACGGGTTGCAGGGGACACTTTTTCTCTGCTTTCTCAGTCTGTTTCCTAGTGCCCGTTTGAAGTTCCTGCAGTTTTCACTGTCAAACCGAGTTGGAGCTTGTACCTCCCCATATATATGTATGGAATGGAGTTTGCAACTGAAAAGAAACTTTGTGTTCCCAACAATCTAGGTGAAGGACGGCTTTCACACACACTTATCTCTGAGAACTGAGCAAGTGCAGAGACGTTCGTTCATCTAGCACCAATGGAACGGATTGCAGGAGACACATTTTCTCTGCTTTCTCAATCTTTTTCCTAGTGCCGGTTTGACGTTCCTGCAGTTTTCACTGTAAAATCGATTTGGAGCTAGTACCTTACCAGATATACGTATGGAATGGAGTTTGCTACTGAAAAGAAACTTTGTGTTCCCAACAAGCTAGTTGAAGGACGGCTTTCACACACACTTATCTCTCAGAACTGAGCAAGTGGAGAGACGTTCGTTCATCTAGCACCAAGGGAGCGGGTTGCAGGAGACACTATTTCTCTGTTTTCTCAGTCTGTTTCCTAGTGCCGGTTTGAAGTTCCTGCAGTTTTCACTGTAAAACCGATTTGGAACTAGTACCTCCCCATATATATGTATGGAATGGAGTTTGCAAGTGAAAAGAAACTTTGTGTTCCCAACAAGCTATTTGAAGTACGGCTTTCACACACACTTATCTCTGAGAACTGAGCAAGTGCAGAGACGTTCGTTCATCTAGCACCAATGGAACGGATTGCAGGAGACACATTTTCTCTGCTTTCTCAATCTGTTTCCTAGTGCCGGTTTGAAGTTCCTGCAATTTTCACTGTAAAACCGAGTTGGAGCTTGTACCTCCCCATATATATGTATGGAATGGAGTTTGCAACTGAAAAGAAACTTTTTCTTCCCAACAAGATAGGTGAAGGACGACTTTCACACACACTTATCTCTCAGAACTGAGCAAGTGGAGAGACATTCGTTCATTTAGCACCATGGGAACGGGTTTCAGGAAAAACTTTTTCTCTGCTTTCTCAGTCTGTTTCTTAGTGCCGGTTTGAAGTTCCTGAAGTTTTCACTGTCAAACCGAGTTGGAGCTAGTACCACCCCATATATATGAATGGAATGGAGTTTGCAACTGAAAAGAAACTTTGTGTTCCCAACAAGCTAGGTGAAGTACGGCTTTCACACACACTTAACTCTGAGAACTGAGCAAGTGGAGAGACGTTCGTTCATCTAGCACCAAGGGAACAGGTTGCAGGAGACACTTTTTCTCTGCATTCTCAGTCTGATTCCTAGTGCCGGTTTGAAGTTCCTGCAGTTTTCACTGTCAAACCGAGTTGGAGCTTGTACCTCCCCATATATATGTATGGAATGGAGTTTGCAACTGAAAAGAAACTTTGTGTTCCCAACAGGCTAGGTGAAGGACGGCTTTCACACAAACTTATCTCTCAGAACTGAGGAAGTGGAGAGACGTTCATTCATGTAGCACCAAGGGAATGGGTTGCAGGAGACACTTTTTCTCTTCTTTCTCAGTCTGTTTCCTAGTGCCGGTTTGAAGTTCCTGCAGTTTTCACTGTAAAACTGAGTTGGAGCTAGTACCTCCCCGTATATATGTATGGAATGGAGTTTGCAACTGAAAAGAAACTTTGTGTTCCCAACAAGCTAGTTGAAGGACGGCTTTCACACACACTTATCTCTCAGAACTGAGCAAGTGGAGAGACGTTCGTTCATCTAGCACCAAGCGAACGGGTTGCAGGAGACACTTTTTCTCTGCTTTCTCAGTCTGTTTCCTAGTGCCGGTTTGAAGTTCCTGCAGTTTTCACTGTAAAATCGATTTGGAGCTAGTACCTCACCAGATATACGTATGGAATGGAGTTTGCTACTGAAAAGAAACTTTGTGTTCCCAACAAGCTAGGTGAAGGACGGCTTTCACACACACTTATCTCTCAGAACTTAGCAAGTGGAGAGACGTTCGTTCATCTAGCACCAATGGAACGGGTTGCAGGAGACACTTTTTCTCTGATTTCTCAGTCTGTTTCCTAGTGCCGGTTTGAAGTTCCTGCAGTTTTCAAAGTCAAACCGAGTTGGAGCTTGTACCTCCCCATATATATGTATGGAATGGAGTTTGCAACTGAAAAGAAACTTTGTGTTCCCAACAAGCTAGGTGAAGGATGGCTTTCACACACACTTATCTCTGAGAACTGAGCAAGTGCAGAGACGTTCGTTCATCTAGCACCAAGGGAACGGATTGCAGGAGACACATTTTCTCTGCTTTCTCAATCTGTTTCCTAGTGCCGGTTTGAAGTTCCTGCAGTTTTCACTGTCAAACCGAGTTGGAGCTTGTACCTCCCCATATATATGTATGGAATGGAGTTTGCAACTGAAAAGAAACTTTGTGTTCCCAACAAGCTATGTGAAGGACGGCTTTCACACACAATTATCTCTCAGAACTGAGCAATTGGAGAGACTTTCGTTCATCTAGCACCAAGGGAACGGGTTGCAGGAGACACTTTTTCTCTGCTTTCTCAGTCTGTTTCCTAGTGCCGGTTTGAAGTTCCTGTAGTTTTCACTGTAAAACCGATTTGGAGCTAGTACCTCACCAGATATATGTATGGAATGGAGTTTGCTATTGAAAAGAAACTTTGTGTTCCCAACAAGCTAGGTGAAGGACGGCTTTCACACACACTTATCTCTCAGAACTGAGCAAGTGGAGAGACGTTCGTTCATCTAGCACCAAGGGAACGGGTTGCAGGAGACACTTTTTCTCTGTTTTCTCAGTCTGTTTCCTAGTGCCGGTTTGAAGTTCCTGCAGTTTTCACTGTAAAACCGAGTTGGAGCTTGTACCTCCCCATATATATGTATGGAATGGAGTTTGCCACTGAAAAGAAACTTTGTGTTCCCAACAAGCTAGGTGAAGGACGGCTTTCACACACACTTATCTCTCAGAACTTAGCAAGTGGAGAGACGTTCGTTCATCTAGCACCAAGGGAACGGGTTGCAGGAGACACTACTTCTCTGTTTTCTCAGTCTGTTTCCTAGTGCCGGTTTGAAGTTCCTGCAGTTTTCACTATCAAACCGAGTTGGAGCTTGTACCTCCCCATATATATGTATGGAATGGAGTTTGCAACTGAAAAGAAACTTTGTGTTCCCAACAAGCTAGGTGAAGTATGGCTTTCACACACACTTAGCTCTGAGAACTGAGCAAGTGCAGAGACGTACCTTCATCTAGCACCAATGGAACGGATTGCAGGAGACACATTTTCTCTGATTTCTCAATCTGTTTCCTACTGCCGGTTTGAAGTTCCTGCAGTTTTCAATGTCAAACCGAGTTGGAGCTAGTACCTCCCCATATATATGTATGGAATGGAGTTTGCAACTGAAAAGAAACTTTTTGTTCCCAACAAGATAGGCGAAGGACGGCTTTCACACACACTTATCTCTCAGAACTGAGCAAGTGGAGAGACATTCGTTCATCTAGCACCATGGGAACGGGTTTCAGGAAAAACTTTTTCTCTGCTTTCTCAGTCTGTTTCTTAGTGCCGGTTTGAAGTTCCTGCAGTTTTCACTTTCAAGCCGAGTTGGAGCTAGTACCACCCCATATTTATGTATGGAATGGAGTTTGCAACTGAAAAGAAACTTTGTGTTCCCAACAAGCTAGTTGAAGGACGGCTTTCACACACACTTAACTCTGAGAACTGAGCAAGTGGAGAGACGTTCGTTCATCTAGCACCAAGGGAACAGGTTACAGGAGACAATTTTTCTCTGCATTCTCAGTCTTTTTCCTAGTTCCGGTTTGAAGTTCCTGCAGTTTTCACTGTAAAACCGAGTTGGAGCTTGTTCCTCCCCATATATATGTATGGAATGGAGTTTGCAACTGAAAAGAAACTTTGTGTTCCCAACAAGCTAGGTGAAGGACGGCTTTCACACACACTTATCTCTCAGAATTGAGCAAGTGGAGAGACGTTCTTTCATCTAGCACCAAGGGAACTGGTTGCAGGAGACACTTTTTCTCTGCTTTCTCAGTCTGTTTCCTAGTGCCGGTTTGAAGTTCCTGCCGTTTTCACAGTCAAACCGAGTTGGAGCTTGTACCTCCCCATATATATGTATGGAATGGAGTTTGCAACTGAAAAGAAACTTTGTGTTCCCAACAAGCTAGGTGAAGGACGGCTTTCACACACACTTATCTCTCAGAACTGAGCAAGTGGAGAGACTTTCGTTCATCTAGCACCATGGGAACGGGTTGCAGGAGACACTTTTTCTCTGCTTTCTCAGTCTTTTTCCTAGTGCCGGTTTGAAGTTCCTGCAGTTTTCACTGTAAAACAGAGTTGGAGGTAGTACCTCCCCATATATATGTATGGAATGGAGTTTGCAACTGAAAAGAAACTTTGTGTTCCCAACAAGCTAGGTGAAGGACGGCTTTCACACACAGTTATCTCTCAGAACTGAGCAAGTGGAGAGACGTTCGTTCATCTAGCACCAAGGGAACGGGTTGCAGGAGTCACTTTTTCTCTGTTTTCTCAGTCTGTTTCCTAGTGCCGGTTTGAATTTCCTGCAGTTTTCACTGTAAAACCGTGTTCGAGCTTGTACCTCCCAATATATATGTATGGAATGGAGTTTGCAACTGAAAAGAAACTTTGTGTTCCCAACAAGCTAGGTGAAGGACGGCTTTCACACACACTTATCACTCAGAACTGAGCAAGTGGAGAGACGTTCGTTCATCTAGCACCATGGGAACGGGTTGCAGGAGACACTATTTCTCTGTTTTCTCAGTCTGTTTCCTAGTGCCAGTCTGAAGTTCCTGCAGTTTACACTGTCAAACCGAGTTGGAGCTAGTACATCCCCATATATATGTATGGAATGGAGTTTGCAACTTAAAAGAAACTTTGTGTTCCCAACAAGCTAGGTGAAGGACGGCTTTCACACACACTTATCACTCAGAACTGAGCAAGTGGAGAGACTTTCGTTCATCTAGCACCATGGGAACGGGTTGCAGGAGACACTATTTCTCTGTTTTCTCAGTCTGTTTCCTAGTGCCAGTCTGAAGTTCCTGCAGTTTTCACTGTCAAACCGAGTTGGAGCTAGTACCTCCCCATATATATGTATGGAATGGAGTTTGCAAGTGAAAAGAAACTTTGTGTTCCCAACAAGCTATTTGAAAGACGGCTTTCACACACACTTATCTCTGAGAACTGAGCAAGTGCAGAGACGTTCGTTCATCTAGCACCAATGGAACGGATTGCAGGAGACACATTTTCTCTGCTTTCTCAAACTGTTTCCTAGTGCCGGTTTGAAGTTCCTGCAATTTTCACTGTAAAACCGAGTTGGAGCTTGTACCTCCCCATATATATGTATGGAATGGAGTTTGCAACTGAAAAGAAACTTTTTGTTCCCAACAAGATAGGTGAAGGACGGCTTTCACACACACTTATCTCTCAGAACTGAGCAAGTGGAGAGACATTCGTTCATTTAGCACCATGGGAACGGGTTTCAGGAAAAACTTTTTCTCTGCTTTCTCAGTCTGTTTCCTAGTGCCGGTTTGAAGTTCCTGCAGTTTTCACTGTCAAACCGAGTTGGAGCTTGTACCTCCCCATATATATGTATGGAATGGAGTTTGCAACTGAAAAGAAACTTTGTGTTCCCAACAGGCTAGGTGAAGGACGGCTTTCACACAAACTTATCTCTCAGAACTGAGCAAGTGGAGAGACGTTCATTCATCTAGCACCAAGGGAACGGGTTGCAGGAGACACTTTTTCTCTGCTTTCTCAGTCTGTTTCCTAGTGCCGGTTTGAAGTTCCTGCAGTTTTCACTGTAAAACCGAGTTGGAGCTAGTACCTCCCCATATATATGTATGGAATGGAGTTTGCAACTGAAAAGAAACTTTGTGTTCCCAACAAGCTAGTTGAAGGACGGCTTTCACACTCACTTATCTCTCAGAACTGAGCAAGTGGAGAGACGTTCGTTCATCTAGCACCAAGGGAACGGGTTGTAGGAGACACTTTTTCTGTGCTTTCTCAGTCTGTTTCCTAGTGCCGGTTTGAAGTTCTTGCAGTTTTCACTGTAAAATCGATTTGGAGCTAGTACCTCACCAGATATACGTATGGAATGGAGTTTGCTACTGAAAAGAAACTTTGTGTTCCCAACAAGCTAGGTGAAGGACGGCTTTCACACACACTTATCTCTCAGAACTGAGCAAGTGGAGAGACGTTCGTTCATCTAGCACCAAGGGAACGGGTTGCAGGAGACACTTTTTCTCTGCTTTCTCAGTCTTTTTCCTAGTGCCGGTTTGAAGTTCCTGCAGTTTTCACTGTAAAACCGAGTTGGAGCTTGTACCACCCCATATATATGTATGGAATGGAGTTTGCAACTGAAAAGAAACTTTATGTTCCCAACAAGCTGGGTGAAGGACGGCTTTCACACACACTTATCTCTCAGAACTTAGCAAGTGGAGAGACGTTCGTTCATCTATCACCAAGGGAACGGGTTGCAGGAGACACTATTTCTCTGTTTTCTCAGTCTGTTTCCTAGTGCCGGTTTGAAGTTCCTGCAGTTTTCACTGTCAAACCGAGTTGGAGCTTGTACCTCCCCATATATATGTATGGAATGGAGTTTGCAACTGAAAAGTAACTTTGTGTTCCCAACAAGCTAGGTGAAGGATGGCTTTGACACACACTTATCTCTGAGAACTGAACAAGTGCAGAGACGTTCGTTCATCTAGCACCAATGGAACGGATTGCAGGAGACACATTTTCTCTGCTTTCTCAATCTTTTTCCTAGTGCCGGTTTGAAGTTCCTGCAGTTTTCACTGTAAAATCGATTTGGAGCTAGTACATTACCAGATATACGTATGGAATGGAGTTTGCTACTGAAAAGAAACTTTGTGTTCCCAACAAGCTAGGTGAAGGACGGCTTTCACACACACTTATCTCTCAGAACTGAGCAAGTGGAGAGACTTTCGTTCATCTAGCACCAAGGGAGCGGGTTGCAGGAGACACTATTTCTCTGTTTTCTCAGTCTGTTTCCTAGTGCCGGTTTGAAGTTCCTGCAGTTTTCACTGTAAAACCGAGTTGGAGCTAGTACCTCCCCATATATATGTATGGAATGGAGTTTGCAAGTGAAAAGAAACTTTGTGTTCCCAACAAGCTATTTGAAGGACGGCTTTCACACACACTTATCTCTGAGAACTGAGCAAGTGCAGAGACGTTCGTTCATCTAGCACCAATGGAACGGATTGCAGGAGACACATTTTCTCTGCTTTCTCAATCTGTTTCCTAGTGCCGGTATGAAGTTCCTGCAATTTTCACTGTAAAACCGAGTTGGAGCTTGTACCTCCCCATATATATGTATGGAATGGAGTTTGCAACTGAAAAGAAACTTTTTGTTCCCAACAAGATAGGTGAAGGACGGCTTTCACACACACTTATCTCTCAGAACTGAGCAAGTGGAGAGACATTCGTTCATTTAGCACCATGGGAACGGGTTTCAGGAAAAACTTTTTCTCTGCTTTCTCAGTCTGTTTCTTAGTGCCGGGTTGAAGTTCCTGAAGTTTTCACTGTCAAACCGAGTTGGAGCTTGTACCTCCCCATATATATGTATGGAATGGAGTTTGCAACTGAAAAGAAACTTTGTGTTCCGAACAGGCTAGGTGAAGGACGGCTTTCACACAAACTTATCTCTCAGAACTGAGGAAGTGGAGAGACGTTCATTCATCTAGCACCAAGGGAACGGGTTGCAGGAGACACTTTATCTCTTCTTTCCCAGTCTGTTTCCTAGTGCCGGTTTGAAGTTCCTGCAGTTTTCACTGTAAAACTGAGTTGGAGCTAGTACCTCCCCGTATATATGTATGGAATGGAGTTTGCAACTGAAAAGAAACTTTGTGTTCCCAACAAGCTAGTTGAAGGACGGCTTTCACACACACTTATCTCTTAGAACTGAGCAAGTGGAGAGACGTTCGTTCATCTAGCACCAAGGGAACGGGTTGCAGGAGACACTTTTTCTCTGCTTTCTCAGTCTGTTTCCTAGTGCCGGTTTGAAGTTCCTGCAGTTTTCACTGTAAAATCGATTTGGAACTAGTACCTCACCAGATATACGTATGGAATGGAGTTTGCTACTGAAAAGAAACTTTGTGTTCCCAACAAGCTAGGTGAAGGACGGCTTTCACACACACTTATCTCTCAGAACTGTGGAAGTGGAGAGACGTTCATTCATCTAGCACTAAGGGAACGGGTTGCAGGAGACACTTTTTCTCTTCTTTCTCAGTCTGTTTCCTAGTGCCGGTTTGAAGTTCCTGCAGTTTTCACTGTAAAACTGAGTTGGAGCTAGTACCTCCCCATATATATGTATGGAATGGAGTTTGCAACTGAAAAGAAACTTTGTGTTCCCAACAAGCTAGTTGAAGGACGGCTTTCACACACACTTATCTCTCAGAACTGAGCAAGTGGAGAGACGTTCGTTCATCTAGCACCAAGGGAACGGGTTGCAGGAGACACTTTTTCTCTGCTTTCTCAGTCTTTTTCCTAGTGCCGGTTTGAAGTTCCTGCAGTTTTCACTGTAAAACCGAGTTGGAGCTTGTACCTCCCCTTATATATGTATGGAATGGAGTTTGCAACTGAAAAGAATCTTTGTGTTCCCAACAAGCTAGGTGAAGGATGGCTTTCACACACACTTATCTCTGAGAACTGAGCAAGTGCAGAGACGTTCGTTCATCTAGCACCAATGGAACGGATTGCAGGAGACACATTTTCTCTGCTTTCTCAATCTGTTTCCTAGTGCCGGTTTGAAGTTCCTGCAGTTTTCACTGTCAAACCGAGTTGGAGCTTATACCTCCCCATATATATGTATGGAATGGAGTTTGCAACTGAAAAGAAACTTTGTGTTCCCAACAAGCTATGTGAAGGACGGCTTTCACACACAATTATCTCTCAGAACTGAGCAATTGGAGAGACTTTCGTTCATCTAGCACCAAGGGAACGGGTTGCAGAAGACACTTTTTCTCTGCTTTCTCAGTCTGTTTCCTAGTGCCGGTTTGAAGTTCCTGCAGTTTTCACGGTAAAACCGATTTGGAGCTAGTACCTCACCAGATATATGTATGGAATGGAGTTTGCTATTGAAAAGAAACTTTGTGTTCCCAACAAGCTAGGTGAAGGACGGCTTTCACACACACTTTTCTCTCAGAACTGAGCAAGTGGAGAGACGTTCGTTCATCTAGCACCAAGGGAACGGGTTGCAGGAGACAATTTTTCTCTGCTTTCTCAGTCTTTTTCCTAGTGCCGGTATCAAGTTCCTGCAGTTTTCACTGTAAAACCGTGTTGGAGCTTGTACCTCCCCATATATATGTATGGAATGGAGTTTGCAACTGAAAAGAAACTTTATGTTCCCAACAAGCTGGGTGAAGGACGGCTTTCACACACACTTATCTCTCAGAACTTAGCAAGTGGAGAGACGTTCGTTCATCTAGCACCAAGGGAACGGGTTGCAGGAGACACTATTTCTCTGTTTTCTCAGTCTGTTTCCTAGTGCCGGTTTGAAGTTCCTGCAGTTTTCACTGTCAAACCGAGTTGGAGCTTGTACCTCCCCATATATATGTATGGAATGGAGTTTGCAACTGAAAAGAAACTTTGTGTTCCCAACAAGCTAGGTGAAGGATGGCTTTCACACACAATTATCTCTGAGAACTGAGCAAATGCAGAGACGTTCGTTCATCTAGCACCAATGGAACGAATTTCAGGAGACACATTTTCTCTGCTTTCTCAATCTGTTTCCTAGTGCCGGTTTGAAGTTCCTGCAGTTTTCACTGTAAAATCGATTTGGAGCTAGTACCTCACCAGATATACGTATGGAATGGAGTTTGCTACTGAAAAGAACCTTTGTGTTCCCAACAAGCTAGGTGAAGGACGGCTTTCACACACACTTATCTCTCAGAACTGAGCAAGTGGAGAGACTTTCGTTCATCTAGCACCAAGGGAACGGGTTGCAGGAGACACTTTTTCTCTGCTTTCTCAGTCTTTTTCCTAGTGCCGGTTTGAAGTTCCTGCAGTTTTCACTGTAAAACCGAGTTGGAGCTTGTACCTCCCCTTATATATGTATGGAATGGAGTTTGCAACTGAAAAGAAACTTTGTGTTCCCAACAAGCTAGGTGAAGGACGGCTTTCACACACACTTATCTCTCAGAACTTAGCAAGTGGAGAGACGTTCGTTCATCTAGCACCAAGGGAACGGGTTGCAGGAGACACTATTTCTCTGTTTTCTCAGTCTGTTTCCTAGTGCCGGTTTGAAGTTCCTGCAGTTTTCACTGTCAAACCGAGTTGGAGCTTGTACCTCCCCATATATATGTATGGAATGGAGTTTGCAACTGAAAAGAAACTTTGTGTTCCCAACAAGCTAGGTGAAGGATGGCTTTCACACACACTTATCTCTGAGAACTGAGCAAGTGCAGAGACGTTCGTTCATCTAGCACCAATGGAACGGATTGCAGGAGACACATTTTCTCTGCTTTCTCAATCTGTTTCCTAGTGCCGGTTTGAAGTTCCTGCAGTTTTCACTGTCAAACCGAGTTGGAGCTTATACCTCCCCATATATATGTATGGAATGGAGTTTGCAACTGAAAAGAAACTTTGTGTTCCCAACAAGCTATGTGAAGGACGGCTTTCACACACAATTATCTCTCAGAACTGAGCAATTGGAGAGACTTTCGTTCATCTAGCACCAAGGGAACGGGTTGCAGGAGACACTTTTTCTCTGCTTTCTCAGTCTGTTTCCTAGTGCCGGTTTGAAGTTCCTGCAGTTTTCACTGTAAAACCTATTTGGAGCTAGTACCTCACCAGATATATGTATGGAATGGAGTTTGCTATTGAAAAGAAACTTTGTGTTCCCAACAAGCTAGGTGAAGGACGGCTTTCACACACACTTTTCTCTCAGAACTGAGCAAGTGGAGAGACGTTCGTTCATCTAGCACCAAGGGAACGGGTTGCAGGAGACACTATTTCTCTGTTTTCTCAGTCTGTTTCCTAGTGCCGGTTTGAAGTTCCTGCAGTTTTCACTGTAAAACCGAGTTGGAGCTTGTACCTCCCCATATATATGTATGGAATGGAGTTTGCCACTGAAAAGAAACTTTGTGTTCCCAACAAGCTATGTGAAGGACGGCTTTCACACACACTTATCTCTCAGAACTTAGCAAGTGGAGAGACGTTCGTTCATCTAGCACCAAGGGAACGGGTTGCAGGAGACACTACTTCTCTGTTTTCTCAGTCTGTTTCCTAGTGCCGGTTTGAAGTTCCTGCAGTTTTCACTGTCAAACCGAGTTGGAGCTTGTACCTCCCCATATATATGTATGGAATGGAGTTTGCAACTGAAAAGAAACTTTGTGTTCCCAACAAGCTAGGTGAAGTATGGCTTTCACACACACTTAGCTCTGAGAACTCAGCAAGTGCAGAGACGTACGTTCATCTAGCACCAATGGAACGGATTGCAAGAGACACATTTTCTCTGATTTCTCAATCTGTTTCCTACTGCCGGTTTGAAGTTCCTGCAGTTTTCAATGTCAAACCGAGTTGGAGCTAGTACCTCCCCATATATATGTATGGAATGGAGTTTGCAACTGAAAAGAAACTTTTTGTTCCCAACAAGATAGGCGAAGGACGGCTTTCACACACACTTATCTCTCAGAACTTAGCAAGTGGAGAGACATTCGTTCATCTAGCACCATGGGAACGGGTTTCAGGAAAAACTTTTTCTCTGCTTTCTCAGTCTGTTTCTTAGTGCCGGTTTGAAGTTCCTGCAGTTTTCACTTTCAAGCCGAGTTGGAGCTAGTACCACCCCATATTTATGTATGGAATGGAGTTTGCAACTGAAAAGAAACTTTGTGTTCCCAACAAGCTAGTTGAAGTACGGCTTTCACACCACTTAACTCTGAGAACTGAGCAAGTGGAGAGACGTTCGTTCATCTAGCACCAAGGGAACAGGTTACAGGAGACAATTTTTCTCTCCATTCTCAGTCTTTTTCCTAGTGCCGGTTTGAAGTTCCTGCAGTTTTCACTGTAAAACCGAGTTGGAGCTTGTACCTCCCCATATATATGTATGGAATGGAGTTTGCAACTGAAAAGAAACTTTGTGTTCCCAACAAGCTAGGTGAAGGACGGCTTTCACACACACTTATCTCTCAGAACTGAGCAAGTGGAGAGACGTTCTTTCATCTAGCACCAAGGGAACGGGTTGCAGGAGACACTTTTTCTCTGCTTTCTCAGTCTGTTTCCTAGTGCCGGTTTGAAGTTCCTGCAGTTTTCACTGTAAAACCGAGTTGGAGCTAGTACCACCCCATATATATGTATGGAATGGAGTTTGCAACTGAAAAGAATCTTTGTGTTCCCAACAAGCTAGGTGAAGGACGGCTTTCACACACACTTATCTCTCAGAACTGAGCAAGTTGGGAGAACTTCGTTCATCTAGCACCAAGGGAACGGGTTGCAGGAGACACTTCTTCTCTGTTTTCTCAGTCTGTTTCCTAGTGCCGGTTTGAAGTTCCTGCAGTTTTCACTGTCAAACCGATTTGGAGCTAGTACCTCCCCATATATATGTATGGAATGGAGTTTGCAACTGAAAAGAAACTTTGTGTTCCCAACAAGCTATGTGAAATACGGCTTTCACACACACTTATCTCTGAGAACTGAGCAAGTACAGAGACGTTCGTTCATCTAGCACCAATGGAACGGATTGCAGGAGACACATTTTCTCTGCTTTCTCAATCTGTTTCCTAGTGCCGGTTTGAAGTTCCTGCAATTTTCACTGTAAAACCGTGTTGGAGCTTGTACCTCCACATATATATGTATGGAATGGAGTTTGCAACTGAAAAGAAACTTTGTGTTCCCAACAAACTAGGTGAAGTACGGCTTTCACACACAATTATCTCTCAGAACTGAGCAAGTGGAGAGACATTCGTTCATCTAGCACCAAGGGAACGGGTTGCAGGAGACACTTTTTCTATGCTTTCTCAGTCTGTTTCCTAGTGCCGGTTTGAAGTTCCTGCCGTTTTCACTGTAAAACCGATTTGGAGCTAGTAACTCACCAGATATATGTATGGATTGGAGTTTGATACTGAAAAGAAACTTTGTGTTCCCAACAAGCTAGGTGAAGTACGGCTTTCACACACAGTTATCTCTCAGAACTGAGCAAGTGGAGAGACGTTCGTTCATCTAGCACCAAGGGAACGGGTTGCAGGAGACACTATTTCTCTGTTTTCTCAGTCTGTTTCCTAGTGCCAGTCTGAAGTTCCTGCAGTTTTCACTGTCAAACCGAGTTGGAGCTAGTACCTCCCCATATATATGTATGGAATGGAGTTTGCAACTTAAAAGAAACTTTGTGTTCCCAACAAGCTAGGTTAAGGACGGCTTTCACACACACTTATCACTGAGAACTGAGCAAGTGCAGAGACGTTCGTTCATCTAGCACCAATGGAACGGATTGCAGGAGACACATTTTCTCTGCTTTCTCAATCTGTTTCCTAGTGCCGGTATGAAGTTCCTGCAGTTTTCACTGTCAAAACGAGTTGGAGCTTGTACCTCCCCTTATATATGTATGGAATGGAGTTTGCAACTGAAAAGAAACTTTGTGTTCCCAACAAGCTAGGTGAAGGACGGCTTTCACACACACTTATCTCTCAGAACTGAGCAAGTGGAGAGACTTTCGTTCATCTAGCACCAAGGGAACGGGTTGCAGGAGACACTTTTTCTCTGCTTTCTCAGTCTGTTTCCTAGTGCCGGTTTGAAGTTCCTGCAGTTTTCACTGTAAAACCGATTTGGAGCTAGTACCTCACCAGATATATGTATGGAATGGAGTTTGCTACTGAAAAGAAACTTTGTGTTCCTAACAAGCTAGGTGAAGGACGGCTTTCACACACACTTATCTCTCAGAACTGAGCAAGTTGGGAGAACTTCGTTCATCTAGCACCAAGGGAACGGGATGCAGGAGACACTATTTCTCTGTTTTCTCAGTCTGTTTCCTAGTGCCGGTTTGAAGTTCCTGCAGTTTTCACTGTAAAACCGATTTGGAGCTAGTACCTCCCCATATATATGTATGGAATGGAGTTTGCAACTGAAAAGAAACTTTGTGTTCCCAACAAGCTATGTGAAAGACGGCTTTCACACACACTTATCTCTGAGAACTGAGCAAGTACAGAGACGTTCGTTCATCTAGCACCAATGGAACGGATTGCAGGAGACACATTTTCTCTGCTTTCTCAATCTGTTTCCTAGTGCCGGTTTGAAGTTCCTGCAATTTTCACTGTAAAACCGTGTTGGAGCTTGTACCTCCCCATATATATGTATGGAATGGAGTTTGCAACTGAAAAGAAACTTTGTGTTCCCAACAAACTAGGTGAAGTACGGCTTTCACACACAATTATCTCTCAGAACTGAGCAAGTGGAGAGACATTCGTTCATCTAGCACCAAGGGAACGGGTTGCAGGAGACACTTTTTCTATGCTTTCTCAGTCTGTTTCCTAGTGCCGGTTTGAAGTTCCTGCCGTTTTCACTGTAAAACCGATTTGGAGCTAGTAACTCACCAGATATATGTATGGATTGGAGTTTGATACTGAAAAGAAACTTTGTGTTCCCAACAAGCTAGGTGAAGGACGGCTTTCACACACAGTTATCTCTCAGAACTGAGCAAGTGGAGAGACGTTCGTTCATCTAGCACCAAGGGAACGGGTTGCAGGAGACACTTTTTCTCTGCTTTCTCAGTCTTTTTCCTAGTGCCGGTTTGAAGTTCCTGCAGTTTTCACTGTAAACCCGAGTTGAAGCTTGTACCTCCCAATATATATGTATGGAATGGAGTTTGCAACTGAAAAGAAACTTTGTGTTCCCAACAAGCTATGTGAAGGACGGCTTTCACACACACTTATCTCTCAGAACTGAGCAAGTGGAGAGACGTTCGTTCATCTAGCACCAAGGGAACGGGTTGCAGGAGACACTATTTCTCTGTTTTCTCAGTCTGTTTCCTAGTGCCAGTCTGAAGTTCCTGCCGTTTTCACTGTCAAACCGAGTTGGAGCTAGTACCTCCCCATATATATGTATGGAATGGAGTTTGCAACTGAAAAGAAACTTTGTGTTCTCAACAAGCTAGGTGAAGGACGGCTTTCACACACAATTATCTCTCAGAACTTAGCAAGTGGAGAGACGTTCGTTCATCTAGCACCAAGGGAACGGGTTGCAGGAGACACTACTTCTCTGTTTTCTCAGTCTGTTTCCTAGTGCCGGTTTGAAGTTCCTGCAGTTTTCACTGTCAAACCGAGTTGGAGCTTGTACCTCCCCATATATATGTATGGAATGGAGTTTGCAACTGAAAAGAAACTTTGTGTTCCCAACAAGCTAGGTGAAGGACGGCTTTCACACACACTTATCTCTCAGAACTGAGCAAGTTGGGAGAACTTCGTTCATCTAGCACCAAGGGAACGGGTTGCAGGAGACACTTCTTCTCTGTTTTCTCAGTCTGTTTCCTAGTGCCGGTTTGAAGTTCCTGCAGTTTTCACTGTCAAACCGATTTGGAGCTAGTACCTCCCCATATATATGTATGGAATGGAGTTTGCAACTGAAAAGAAACTTTGTGTTCCCAACAAGCTATGTGAAAGACGGCTTTCACACACACTTATCTCTGAGAACTGAGCAAGTACAGAGACGTTCGTTCATCTAGCACCAATGGAACGGATTGCAGGAGACACATTTTCTCTGCTTTCTCAATCTGTTTCCTAGTGCCGGTTTGAAGTTCCTGCAATTTTCACTGTAAAACCGTGTTGGAGCTTGTACCTCCCCATATATATGTATGGAATGGAGTTTGCAACTGAAAAGAAACTTTGTGTTCCCAACAAACTAGGTGAAGTACGGCTTTCACACACAATTATCTCTCAGAACTGAGCAAGTGGAGAGACATTCGTTCATCTAGCACCAAGGGAACGGGTTGCAGGAGACACTTTTTCTATGCTTTCTCAGTCTGTTTCCTAGTGCCGGTTTGAAGTTCCTGCCGTTTTCACTGTAAAACCGATTTGGAGCTAGTAACTCACCAGATATATGTATGGATTGGAGTTTGATACTGAAAAGAAACTTTGTGTTCCCAACAAGCTAGGTGAAGTACGGCTTTCACACACAGTTATCTCTCAGAACTGAGCAAGTGGAGAGACGTTCGTTCATCTAGCACCAAGGGAACGGGTTGCAGGAGACACTTTTTCTCTGCTTTCTCAGTCTTTTTCCTAGTGCCGGTTTGAAGTTCCTGCAGTTTTCACTGTAAACCCGAGTTGAAGCTTGTACCTCCCAATATATATGTATGGAATGGAGTTTGCAACTGAAAAGAAACTTTGTGTTCCCAACAAGCTAGGTGAAGGACGGCTTTCACACACACTTATCTCTCAGAACTGAGCAAGTGGAGAGACGTTCGTTCATCTAGCACCAAGGGAACGGGTTGCAGGAGACACTATTTCTCTGTTTTCTCAGTCTGTTTCCTAGTGCCAGTCTGAAGTTCCTGCAGTTTTCACTGTCAAACCGAGTTGGAGCTAGTACCTCCCCATATATATGTATGGAATGGAGTTTGCAACTTAAAAGAAACTTTGTGTTCCCAACAAGCTAGGTTAAGGACGGCTTTCACACACACTTATCACTGAGAACTGAGCAAGTGCAGAGACGTTCGTTCATCTAGCACCAATGGAACGGATTGCAGGAGACACATTTTCTCTGCTTTCTCAATCTGTTTCCTAGTGCCGGTATGAAGTTCCTGCAGTTTTCACTGTCAAAACGAGTTGGAGCTTGTACCTCCCCTTATATATGTATGGAATGGAGTTTGCAACTGAAAAGAAACTTTGTGTTCCCAACAAGCTAGGTGAAGGACGGCTTTCACACACACTTATCTCTCAGAACTGAGCAAGTGGAGAGACTTTCGTTCATCTAGCACCAAGGGAACGGGTTGCAGGAGACACTTTTTCTCTGCTTTCTCAGTCTGTTTCCTAGTGCCGGTTTGAAGTTCCTGCAGTTTTCACTGTAAAACCGATTTGGAGCTAGTACCTCACCAGATATATGTATGGAATGGAGTTTGCTACTGAAAAGAAACTTTGTGTTCCTAACAAGCTAGGTGAAGGACGGCTTTCACACACACTTATCTCTCAGAACTGAGCAAGTTGGGAGAACTTCGTTCATCTAGCACCAAGGGAACGGGATGCAGGAGACACTATTTCTCTGTTTTCTCAGTCTGTTTCCTAGTGCCGGTTTGAAGTTCCTGCAGTTTTCACTGTAAAACCGATTTGGAGCTAGTACCTCCCCATATATATGTATGGAATGGAGTTTGCAACTGAAAAGAAACTTTGTGTTCCCAACAAGCTATGTGAAAGACGGCTTTCACACACACTTATCTCTGAGAACTGAGCAAGTACAGAGACGTTCGTTCATCTAGCACCAATGGAACGGATTGCAGGAGACACATTTTCTCTGCTTTCTCAATCTGTTTCCTAGTGCCGGTTTGAAGTTCCTGCAATTTTCACTGTAAAACCGTGTTGGAGCTTGTACCTCCCCATATATATGTATGGAATGGAGTTTGCAACTGAAAAGAAACTTTGTGTTCCCAACAAACTAGGTGAAGTACGGCTTTCACACACAATTATCTCTCAGAACTGAGCAAGTGGAGAGACATTCGTTCATCTAGCACCAAGGGAACGGGTTGCAGGAGACACTTTTTCTATGCTTTCTCAGTCTGTTTCCTAGTGCCGGTTTGAAGTTCCTGCCGTTTTCACTGTAAAACCGATTTGGAGCTAGTAACTCACCAGATATATGTATGGATTGGAGTTTGATACTGAAAAGAAACTTTGTGTTCCCAACAAGCTAGGTGAAGGACGGCTTTCACACACAGTTATCTCTCAGAACTGAGCAAGTGGAGAGACGTTCGTTCATCTAGCACCAAGGGAACGGGTTGCAGGAGACACTTTTTCTCTGCTTTCTCAGTCTTTTTCCTAGTGCCGGTTTGAAGTTCCTGCAGTTTTCACTGTAAACCCGAGTTGAAGCTTGTACCTCCCAATATATATGTATGGAATGGAATTTGCAACTGAAAAGAAACTTTGTGTTCCCAACAAGCTATGTGAAGGACGGCTTTCACACACACTTATCTCTCAGAACTGAGCAAGTGGAGAGACGTTCGTTCATCTAGCACCAAGGGAACGGGTTGCAGGAGACACTATTTCTCTGTTTTCTCAGTCTGTTTCCTAGTGCCAGTCTGAAGTTCCTGCCGTTTTCACTGTCAAACCGAGTTGGAGCTAGTACCTCCCCATATATATGTATGGAATGGAGTTTGCAACTGAAAAGAAACTTTGTGTTCTCAACAAGCTAGGTGAAGGACGGCTTTCACACACAATTATCTCTCAGAACTTAGCAAGTGGAGAGACGTTCGTTCATCTAGCACCAAGGGAACGGGTTGCAGGAGACACTACTTCTCTGTTTTCTCAGTCTGTTTCCTAGTGCCGGTTTGAAGTTCCTGCAGTTTTCACTGTCAAACCGAGTTGGAGCTTGTACCTCCCCATATATATGTATGGAATGGAGTTTGCAACTGAAAAGAAACTTTGTGTTCCCAACAAGCTAGGTGAAGGACGGCTTTCACACACACTTATCTCTCAGAAGTGAGCAAGTTGGGAGAACTTCGTTCATCTAGCACCAAGGGAACGGGTTGCAGGAGACACTTCTTCTCTGTTTTCTCAGTCTGTTTCCTAGTGCCTGTTTGAAGTTCCTGCAGTTTTCACTGTCAAACCGATTTGGAGCTAGTACCTCCCCATATATATGTATGGAATGGAGTTTGCAACTGAAAAGAAACTTTGTGTTCCCAACAAGCTATGTGAAAGACGGCTTTCACACACACTTATCTCTGAGAACTGAGCAAGTACAGAGACGTTCGTTCATCTAGCACCAATGGAACGGATTGCAGGAGACACATTTTCTCTGCTTTCTCAATCTGTTTCCTAGTGCCGGTTTGAAGTTCCTGCAATTTTCACTGTAAAACCGTGTTGGAGCTTGTACCTCCACATATATATGTATGGAATGGAGTTTGCAACTGAAAAGAAACTTTGTGTTCCCAACAAATTAGGTGAAGTACGGCTTTCACACACAATTATCTCTCAGAACTGAGCAAGTGGAGAGACATTCGTTCATCTAGCACCAAGGGAACGGGTTGCAGGAGACACTTTTTCTATGCTTTCTCAGTCTGTTTCCTAGTGCCGGTTTGAAGTTCCTGCCGTTTTCAGTGTAAAACCGATTTGGAGCTAGTAACTCACCAGATATATGTATGGATTGGAGTTTGATACTGAAAAGAAACTTTGTGTTCCCAACAAGCTAGGTGAAGTACGGCTTTCACACACAGTTATCTCTCAGAACTGAGCAAGTGGAGAGACGTTCGTTCATCTAGCACCAAGGGAACGGGTTGCAGGAGACACTTTTTCTCTGCTTTCTCAGTCTTTTTCCTAGTGCCGGTTTGAAGTTCCTGCAGTTTTCACTGTAAACCCGAGTTGAAGCTTGTACCTCCCCATATATATGTATGGAATGGAGTTTGCAACTGAAAAGAAACTTTGTGTTCCCAACAAGCTAGGTGAAGGACGGCTTTCACACACACTTATCTCTCAGAACTGAGCAAGTGGAGAGACGTTCGTTCATCTAGCACCAAGGGAACGGGTTGCAGGAGACACTATTTCTCTGTTTTCTCAGTCTTTTTCCTAGTGCCAGTCTGAAGTTCCTGCAGTTTTCACTGTCAAACCGAGTTGGAGCTAGTACCTCCCCATATATATGTATGGAATGGAGTTTGCAACTTAAAAGAAACTTTGTGTTCCCAACAAGCTAGGTTAAGGACGGCTTTCACACACACTTATCACTGAGAACTGAGCAAGTGCAGAGACGTTCGTTCATCTAGCACCAATGGAACGGATTGCAGGAGACACATTTTCTCTGCTTTCTCAATCTGTTTCCTAGTGCCGGTATGAAGTTCCTGCAGTTTTCACTGTCAAAACGAGTTGGAGCTTGTACCTCCCCTTATATATGTATGGAATGGAGTTTGCAACTGAAAAGAAACTTTGTGTTCCCAACAAGCTAGGTGAAGGACGGCTTTCACACACACTTATCTCTCAGAACTGAGCAAGTGGAGAGACTTTCGTTCATCTAGCACCAAGGGAACGGGTTGCAGGAGACACTTTTTCTCTGCTTTCTCAGTCTGTTTCCTAGTGCCGGTTTGAAGTTCCTGCAGTTTTCACTGTAAAACCGATTTGGAGCTAGTACCTCACCAGATATATGTATGGAATGGAGTTTGCTACTGAAAAGAAACTTTGTGTTCCTAACAAGCTAGGTGAAGGACGGCTTTCACACACACTTATCTCTCAGAACTGAGCAAGTTGGGAGAACTTCGTTCATCTAGCACCAAGGGAACGGGATGCAGGAGACACTATTTCTCTGTTTTCTCAGTCTGTTTCCTAGTGCCGGTTTGAAGTTCCTGCAGTTTTCACTGTAAAACCGATTTGGAGCTAGTACCTCCCCATATATATGTATGGAATGGAGTTTGCAACTGAAAAGAAACTTTGTGTTCCCAACAAGCTATGTGAAAGACGGCTTTCACACACACTTATCTCTGAGAACTGAGCAAGTACAGAGACGTTCGTTCATCTAGCACCAATGGAACGGATTGCAGGAGACACATTTTCTCTGCTTTCTCAATCTGTTTCCTAGTGCCGGTTTGAAGTTCCTGCAATTTTCACTGTAAAACCGTGTTGGAGCTTGTACCTCCCCATATATATGTATGGAATGGAGTTTGCAACTGAAAAGAAACTTTGTGTTCCCAACAAGCTAGGTGAAGGACGGCTTTCACACACACTTATCTCTCAGAACTGAGCAAGTGGAGAGACGTTCGTTCATCTAGCACCAAGGGAACGGGTTGCAGGAGACACTATTTCTCTGTTTTCTCAGTCTGTTTCCTAGTGCCAGTCTGAAGTTCCTGCAGTTTTCACTGTCAAACCGAGTTGGAGCTTGTACCTCCCCTTATATATGTATGGAATGGAGTTTGCAACTGAAAAGAAACTTTGTGTTCCCAACAAGCTAGGTGAAGGACGGCTTTCACACACACTTATCTCTCAGAACTGAGCAAGTGGAGAGACTTTCGTTCATCTAGCACCAAGGGAACGGGTTGCAGGAGACACTTTTTCTCTGCTTTCTCAGTCTGTTTCCTAGTGCCGGTTTGAAGTTCCTGCAGTTTTCACTGTAAAACCGATTTGGAGCTAGTACCTCACCAGATATATGTATGGAATGGAGTTTGCTACTGAAAAGAAACTTTGTGTTCCTAACAAGCTAGGTGAAGGACGGCTTTCACACACACTTATCTCTCAGAACTGAGCAAGTTGGGAGAACTTCGTTCATCTAGCACCAAGGGAACGGGATGCAGGAGACACTATTTCTCTGTTTTCTCAGTCTGTTTCCTAGTGCCGGTTTGAAGTTCCTGCAGTTTTCACTGTAAAACCGATTTGGAGCTAGTACCTCCCCATATATATGTATGGAATGGAGTTTGCAACTGAAAAGAAACTTTGTGTTCCCAACAAGCTATGTGAAAGACGGCTTTCACACACACTTATCTCTGAGAACTGAGCAAGTACAGAGACGTTCGTTCATCTAGCACCAATGGAACGGATTGCAGGAGACACATTTTCTCTGCTTTCTCAATCTGTTTCCTAGTGCCGGTTTGAAGTTCCTGCAATTTTCACTGTAAAACCGTGTTGGAGCTTGTACATCCCCATATATATGTATGGAATGGAGTTTGCAACTGAAAAGAAACTTTGTGTTCCCAACAAACTAGGTGAAGTACGGCTTTCACACACAATTATCTCTCAGAACTGAGCAAGTGGAGAGACATTCGTTCATCTAGCACCAAGGGAACGGGTTGCAGGAGACACTTTTTCTATGCTTTCTCAGTCTGTTTCCTAGTGCCGGTTTGAAGTTCCTGCCGTTTTCACTGTAAAACCGATTTGGAGCTAGTAACTCACCAGATATATGTATGGATTGGAGTTTGATACTGAAAAGAAACTTTGTGTTCCCAACAAGCTAGGTGAAGGACGGCTTTCACACACAGTTATCTCTCAGAACTGAGCAAGTGGAGAGACGTTCGTTCATCTAGCACCAAGGGAACGGGTTGCAGGAGACACTTTTTCTCTGCTTTCTCAGTCTTTTTCCTAGTGCCGGTTTGAAGTTCCTGCAGTTTTCACTGTAAACCCGAGTTGAAGCTTGTACCTCCCAATATATATGTATGGAATGGAGTTTGCAACTGAAAAGAAACTTTGTGTTCCCAACAAGCTATGTGAAGGACGGCTTTCACACACACTTATCTCTCAGAACTGAGCAAGTGGAGAGACGTTCGTTCATCTAGCACCAAGGGAACGGGTTGCAGGAGACACTATTTCTCTGTTTTCTCAGTCTGTTTCCTAGTGCCAGTCTGAAGTTCCTGCCGTTTTCACTGTCAAACCGAGTTGGAGCTAGTACCTCCCCATATATATGTATGGAATGGAGTTTGCAACTGAAAAGAAACTTTGTGTTCTCAACAAGCTAGGTGAAAGACGGCTTTCACACACAATTATCTCTCAGAACTTAGCAAGTGGAGAGACGTTCGTTCATCTAGCACCAAGGGAACGGGTTGCAGGAGACACTACTTCTCTGTTTTCTCAGTCTGTTTCCTAGTGCCGGTTTGAAGTTCCTGCAGTTTTCACTGTCAAACCGAGTTGGAGCTTGTACCTCCCCATATATATGTATGGAATGGAGTTTGCAACTGAAAAGAAACTTTGTGTTCCCAACAAGCTAGGTGAAGGACGGCTTTCACACACACTTATCTCTCAGAACTGAGCAAGTTGGGAGAACTTCGTTCATCTAGCACCAAGGGAACGGGTTGCAGGAGACACTTCTTCTCTGTTTTCTCAGTCTGTTTCCTAGTGCCGGTTTGAAGTTCCTGCAGTTTTCACTGTCAAACCGATTTGGAGCTAGTACCTCCCCATATATATGTATGGAATGGAGTTTGCAACTGAAAAGAAACTTTGTGTTCCCAACAAGCTATGTGAAAGACGGCTTTCACACACACTTATCTCTGAGAACTGAGCAAGTACAGAGACGTTCGTTCATCTAGCACCAATGGAACGGATTGCAGGAGACACATTTTCTCTGCTTTCTCAATCTGTTTCCTAGTGCCGGTTTGAAGTTCCTGCAATTTTCACTGTAAAACCGTGTTGGAGCTTGTACCTCCCCATATATATGTATGGAATGGAGTTTGCAACTGAAAAGAAACTTTGTGTTCCCAACAAGCTATGTGAAGGACGGCTTTCACACACAATTATCTCTCAGAACTGAGCAAGTGGAGAGACATTCGTTCATCTAGCACCAAGGGAACGGGTTGCAGGAGACACTTTTTCTATGCTTTCTCAGTCTGTTTCCTAGTGCCGGTTTGAAGTTCCTGCCGTTTTCACTGTAAAACCGATTTGGAGCTAGTAACTCACCAGATATATGTATGGATTGGAGTTTGATACTGAAAAGAAACTTTGTGTTCCCAACAAGCTAGGTGAAGTACGGCTTTCACACACAGTTATCTCTCAGAACTGAGCAAGTGGAGAGACGTTCGTTCATCTAGCACCAAGGGAACGGGTTGCAGGAGACACTTTTTCTCTGCTTTCTCAGTCTTTTTCCTAGTGCCGGTTTGAAGTTCCTGCAGTTTTCACTGTAAACCCGAGTTGAAGCTTGTACCTCCCAATATATATGTATGGAATGGAGTTTGCAACTGAAAAGAAACTTTGTGTTCCCAACAAGCTAGGTGAAGGACGGCTTTCACACACACTTATCTCTCAGAACTGAGCAAGTGGAGAGACGTTCGTTCATCTAGCACCAAGGGAACGGGTTGCAGGAGACACTATTTCTCTGTTTTCTCAGTCTGTTTCCTAGTGCCAGTCTGAAGTTCCTGCCGTTTTCACTGTCAAACCGAGTTGGAGCTAGTACCTCCCCATATATATGTATGGAATGGAGTTTGCAACTGAAAAGAAACTTTGTGTTCTCAACAAGCTAGGTGAAAGACGGCTTTCACACACAATTATCTCTCAGAACTTAGCAAGTGGAGAGACGTTCGTTCATCTAGCACCAAGGGAACGGGTTGCAGGAGACACTACTTCTCTGTTTTCTCAGTCTGTTTCCTAGTGCCGGTTTGAAGTTCCTGCAGTTTTCACTGTCAAACCGAGTTGGAGCTTGTACCTCCCCATATATATGTATGGAATGGAGTTTGCAACTGAAAAGAAACTTTGTGTTCCCAACAAGCTAGGTGAAGGACGGCTTTCACACACACTTATCTCTCAGAACTGAGCAAGTTGGGAGAACTTCGTTCATCTAGCACCAAGGGAACGGGTTGCAGGAGACACTTCTTCTCTGTTTTCTCAGTCTGTTTCCTAGTGCCGGTTTGAAGTTCCTGCAGTTTTCACTGTCAAACCGATTTGGAGCTAGTACCTCCCCATATATATGTATGGAATGGAGTTTGCAACTGAAAAGAAACTTTGTGTTCCCAACAAGCTATGTGAAAGACGGCTTTCACACACACTTATCTCTGAGAACTGAGCAAGTACAGAGACGTTCGTTCATCTAGCACCAATGGAACGGATTGCAGGAGACACATTTTCTCTGCTTTCTCAATCTGTTTCCTAGTGCCGGTTTGAAGTTCCTGCAATTTTCACTGTAAAACCGTGTTGGAGCTTGTACCTCCCCATATATATGTATGGAATGGAGTTTGCAACTGAAAAGAAACTTTGTGTTCCCAACAAACTAGGTGAAGTACGGCTTTCACACACAATTATCTCTCAGAACTGAGCAAGTGGAGAGACATTCGTTCATCTAGCACCAAGGGAACGGGTTGCAGGAGACACTTTTTCTATGCTTTCTCAGTCTGTTTCCTAGTGCCGGTTTGAAGTTCCTGCCGTTTTCACTGTAAAACCGATTTGGAGCTAGTAACTCACCAGATATATGTATGGATTGGAGTTTGATACTGAAAAGAAACTTTGTGTTCCCAACAAGCTAGGTGAAGTACGGCTTTCACACACAGTTATCTCTCAGAACTGAGCAAGTGGAGAGACGTTCGTTCATCTAGCACCAAGGGAACGGGTTGCAGGAGACACTTTTTCTCTGCTTTCTCAGTCTTTTTCCTAGTGCCGGTTTGAAGTTCCTGCAGTTTTCACTGTAAACCCGAGTTGAAGCTTGTACCTCCCAATATATATGTATGGAATGGAGTTTGCAACTGAAAAGAAACTTTGTGTTCCCAACAAGCTAGGTGAAGGACGGCTTTCACACACACTTATCTCTCAGAACTGAGCAAGTGGAGAGACTTTCGTTCATCTAGCACAAAGGGAACGGGTTGCAGGAGACACTATTTCTCTGTTTTCTCAGTCTGTTTCCTAGTGCCAGTCTGAAGTTCCTGCAGTTTTCACTGTCAAACCGAGTTGGAGCTAGTACCTCCCCATATATATGTATGGAATGGAGTTTGCAACTGAAAAGAAACTTTGTGTTCCCAACAAGCTAGGTGAAGGACGGCTTTCACACACACTTATCTCTCAGAACTGAGCAAGTGGAGAGACGTTCGTTCATCTAGCACAAAGGGAACGGGTTGCAGGAGACACTATTTCTCTGTTTTCTCAGTCTGTTTCCTAGTGCCAGTCTGAAGTTCCTGCAGTTTTCACTGTCAAACCGAGTTGGAGCTAGTACCTCCCCATATATATGTATGGAATGGAGTTTGCAACTTAAAAGAAACTTTGTGTTCCCAACAAGCTAGGTTAAGGACGGCTTTCACACACACTTATCACTGAGAACTGAGCAAGTGCAGAGACGTTCGTTCATCTAGCACCAATGGAACGGATTGCAGGAGACACATTTTCTCTGCTTTCTCAATCTGTTTCCTAGTGCCGGTATGAAGTTCCTGCAGTTTTCACTGTCAAAACGAGTTGGAGCTTGTACCTCCCCTTATATATGTATGGAATGGAGTTTGCAACTGAAAAGAAACTTTGTGTTCCCAACAAGCTAGGTGAAGGACGGCTTTCACACACACTTATCTCTCAGAACTGAGCAAGTGGAGAGACTTTCGTTCATCTAGCACCAAGGGAACGGGTTGCAGAAGACACTTTTTCTCTGCTTTCTCAGTCTGTTTCCTAGTGCCGGTTTGAAGTTCCTGCAGTTTTCACGGTAAAACCGATTTGGAGCTAGTACCTCACCAGATATATGTATGGAATGGAGTTTGCTATTGAAAAGAAACTTTGTGTTCCCAACAAGCTAGGTGAAGGACGGCTTTCACACACACTTTTCTCTCAGAACTGAGCAAGTGGGGAGACGTTCGTTCATCTAGCACCAAGGGAACGGGTTGCAGGAGACAATTTTTCTCTGCTTTCTCAGTCTTTTTCCTAGTGCCGGTATCAAGTTCCTGCAGTTTTCACTGTAAAACCGTGTTGGAGCTTGTACCTCCCCATATATATGTATGGAATGGAGTTTGCAACTGAAAAGAAACTTTATGTTCCCAACAAGCTGGGTGAAGGACGGCTTTCACACACACTTATCTCTCAGAACTTAGCAAGTGGAGAGACGTTCGTTCATCTAGCACCAAGGGAACGGGTTGCAGGAGACACTATTTCTCTGTTTTCTCAGTCTGTTTCCTAGTGCCGGTTTGAAGTTCCTGCAGTTTTCACTGTCAAACCGAGTTGGAGCTTGTACCTCCCCATATATATGTATGGAATGGAGTTTGCAACTGAAAAGAAACTTTGTGTTCCCAACAAGCTAGGTGAAGGATGGCTTTCACACACAATTATCTCTGAGAACTGAGCAAATGCAGAGACGTTCGTTCATCTAGCACCAATGGAACGAATTTCAGGAGACACATTTTCTCTGCTTTCTCAATCTGTTTCCTAGTGCCGGTTTGAAGTTCCTGCAGTTTTCACTGTAAAATCGATTTGGAGCTAGTACCTCACCAGATATACGTATGGAATGGAGTTTGCTACTGAAAAGAACCTTTGTGTTCCCAACAAGCTAGGTGAAGGACGGCTTTCACACACACTTATCTCTCAGAACTGAGCAAGTGGAGAGACTTTCGTTCATCTAGCACCAAGGGAACGGGTTGCAGGAGACACTTTTTCTCTGCTTTCTCAGTCTTTTTCCTAGTGCCGGTTTGAAGTTCCTGCAGTTTTCACTGTAAAACCGAGTTGGAGCTTGTACCTCCCCTTATATATGTATGGAATGGAGTTTGCAACTGAAAAGAAACTTTGTGTTCCCAACAAGCTAGGTGAAGGACGGCTTTCACACACACTTATCTCTCAGAACTTAGCAAGTGGAGAGACGTTCGTTCATCTAGCACCAAGGGAACGGGTTGCAGGAGACACTATTTCTCTGTTTTCTCAGTCTGTTTCCTAGTGCCGGTTTGAAGTTCCTGCAGTTTTCACTGTCAAACCGAGTTGGAGCTTGTACCTCCCCATATATATGTATGGAATGGAGTTTGCAACTGAAAAGAAACTTTGTGTTCCCAACAAGCTTGGTGAAGGATGGCTTTCACACACACTTATCTCTGAGAACTGAGCAAGTGCAGAGACGTTCGTTCATCTAGCACCAATGGAACGGATTGCAGGAGACACATTTTCTCTGCTTTCTCAATCTGTTTCCTAGTGCCGGTTTGAAGTTCCTGCAGTTTTCACTGTCAAACCGAGTTGGAGCTTATACCTCCCCATATATATGTATGGAATGGAGTTTGCAACTGAAAAGAAACTTTGTGTTCCCAACAAGCTATGTGAAGGACGGCTTTCACACACAATTATCTCTCAGAACTGAGCAATTGGAGAGACTTTCGTTCATCTAGCACCAAGGGAACGGGTTGCAGTAGACACTTTTTCTCTGCTTTCTCAGTCTGTTTCCTAGTGCCGGTTTGAAGTTCCTGCAGTTTTCACTGTAAAACCGATTTGGAGCTAGTACCTCACCAGATATATGTATGGAATGGAGTTTGCTATTGAAAAGAAACTTTGTGTTCCCAACAAGCTAGGTGAAGGACGGCTTTCACACACACTTTTCTCTCAGAACTGAGCAAGTGGAGAGACGTTCGTTCATCTAGCACCAAGGGAACGGGTTGCAGGAGACACTATTTCTCTGTTTTCTCAGTCTGTTTCCTAGTGCCGGTTTGAAGTTCCTGCAGTTTTCACTGTAAAACCGAGTTGGAGCTTGTACCTCCCCATATATATGTATGGAATGGAGTTTGCCACTGAAAAGAAACTTTGTGTTCCCAACAAGCTATGTGAAGGACGGCTTTCACACACACTTATCTCTCAGAACTTAGCAAGTGGAGAGACGTTCGTTCATCTAGCACCAAGGGAACGGGTTGCAGGAGACACTACTTCTCTGTTTTCTCAGTCTGTTTCCTAGTGCCGGTTTGAAGTTCCTGCAGTTTTCACTGTCAAACCGAGTTGGAGCTTGTACCTCCCCATATATATGTATGGAATGGAGTTTGCAACTGAAAAGAAACTTTGTGTTCCCAACAAGCTAGGTGAAGTATGGCTTTCACACACACTTAGCTCTGAGAACTCAGCAAGTGCAGAGACGTACGTTCATCTAGCACCAATGGAACGGATTGCAGGAGACACATTTTCTCTGATTTCTCAATCTGTTTCCTACTGCCGGTTTGAAGTTCCTGCAGTTTTCAATGTCAAACCGAGTTGGAGCTAGTACCTCCCCATATATATGTATGGAATGGAGTTTGCAACTGAAAAGAAACTTTTTGTTCCCAACAAGATAGGCGAAGTACGGCTTTCACACACACTTATCTCTCAGAACTTAGCAAGTGGAGAGACATTCGTTCATCTAGCACCATGGGAACGGGTTTCAGGAAAAACTTTTTCTCTGATTTCTCAGTCTGTTTCTTAGTGCCGGTTTGAAGTTCCTGCAGTTTTCACTTTCAAGCCGAGTTGGAGCTAGTACCACCCCATATTTATGTATGGAATGGAGTTTGCAACTGAAAAGAAACTTTGTGTTCCCAACAAGCTAGTTGAAGTACGGCTTTCACACACACTTAACTCTGAGAACTGAGCAAGTGGAGAGACGTTCGTTCATCTAGCACCAAGGGAACAGGTTACAGGAGACAATTTTTCTCTCCATTCTCAGTCTTTTTCCTAGTGCCGGTTTGAAGTTCCTGCAGTTTTCACTGTAAAACCGAGTTGGAGCTTGTACCTCCCCATATATATGTATGGAATGGAGTTTGCAACTGAAAAGAAACTTTGTGTTCCCAACAAGCTAGGTGAAGGACGGCTTTCACACACACTTATCTCTCAGAACTGAGCAAGTGGAGAGACGTTCTTTCATCTAGCACCAAGGGAACGGGTTGCAGGAGACACTTTTTCTCTGCTTTCTCAGTCTTTTTCCTAGTGCCGGTTTGAAGTTCCTGCAGTTTTCACTGTAAAACCGAGTTGGAGCTAGTACCACCCCATATATATGTATGGAATGGAGTTTGCAACTGAAAAGAATCTTTGTGTTCCCAACAAGCTAGGTGAAGGACGGCTTTCACACACACTTATCTCTCAGAACTGAGCAAGTTGGGAGAACTTCGTTCATCTAGCACCAAGGGAACGGGTTGCAGGAGACACTTCTTCTCTGTTTTCTCAGACTGTTTCCTAGTGCCGGTTTGAAGTTCCTGCAGTTTTCACTGTCAAACCGATTTGGAGCTAGTACCTCCCCATATATATGTATGGAATGGAGTTTGCAACTGAAAAGAAACTTTGTGTTCCCAACAAGCTATGTGAAAGACGGCTTTCACACACACTTATCTCTGAGAACTGAGCAAGTACAGAGACGTTCGTTCATCTAGCACCAATGGAACGGATTGCAGGAGACACATTTTCTCTGCTTTCTCAATCTGTTTCCTAGTGCCGGTTTGAAGTTCCTGCAATTTTCACTGTAAAACCGTGTTGGAGCTTGTACCTCCACATATATATGTATGGAATGGAGTTTGCAACTGAAAAGAAACTTTGTGTTCCCAACAAACTAGGTGAAGTACGGCTTTCACACACAATTATCTCTCAGAACTGAGCAAGTGGAGAGACATTCGTTCATCTAGCACCAAGGGAACGGGTTGCAGGAGACACTTTTTCTATGCTTTCTCAGTCTGTTTCCTAGTGCCGGTTTGAAGTTCCTGCCGTTTTCACTGTAAAACCGATTTGGAGCTAGTAACTCACCAGATATATGTATGGATTGGAGTTTGATACTGAAAAGAAACTTTGTGTTCCCAACAAGCTAGGTGAAGTACGGCTTTCACACACAGTTATCTCTCAGAACTGAGCAAGTGGAGAGACGTTCGTTCATCTAGCACCAAGGGAACGGGTTGCAGGAGACACTATTTCTCTGTTTTCTCAGTCTGTTTCCTAGTGCCAGTCTGAAGTTCCTGCAGTTTTCACTGTCAAACCGAGTTGGAGCTAGTACCTCCCCATATATATGTATGGAATGGAGTTTGCAACTTAAAAGAAACTTTGTGTTCCCAACAAGCTAGGTTAAGGACGGCTTTCACACACACTTATCACTGAGAACTGAGCAAGTGCAGAGACGTTCGTTCATCTAGCACCAATGGAACGGATTGCAGGAGACACATTTTCTCTGCTTTCTCAATCTGTTTCCTAGTGCCGGTATGAAGTTCCTGCAGTTTTCACTGTCAAAACGAGTTGGAGCTTGTACCTCCCCTTATATATGTATGGAATGGAGTTTGCAACTGAAAAGAAACTTTGTGTTCCCAACAAGCTAGGTGAAGGACGGCTTTCACACACACTTATCTCTCAGAACTGAGCAAGTGGAGAGACTTTCGTTCATCTAGCACCAAGGGAACGGGTTGCAGGAGACACTTTTTCTCTGCTTTCTCAGTCTGTTTCCTAGTGCCGGTTTGAAGTTCCTGCAGTTTTCACTGTAAAACCGATTTGGAGCTAGTACCTCACCAGATATATGTATGGAATGGAGTTTGCTACTGAAAAGAAACTTTGTGTTCCTAACAAGCTAGGTGAAGGACGGCTTTCACACACACTTATCTCTCAGAACTGAGCAAGTTGGGAGAACTTCGTTCATCTAGCACCAAGGGAACGGGATGCAGGAGACACTATTTCTCTGTTTTCTCAGTCTGTTTCCTAGTGCCGGTTTGAAGTTCCTGCAGTTTTCACTGTAAAACCGATTTGGAGCTAGTACCTCCCCATATATATGTATGGAATGGAGTTTGCAACTGAAAAGAAACTTTGTGTTCCCAACAAGCTATGTGAAAGACGGCTTTCACACACACTTATCTCTGAGAACTGAGCAAGTACAGAGACGTTCGTTCATCTAGCACCAATGGAACGGATTGCAGGAGACACATTTTCTCTGCTTTCTCAATCTGTTTCCTAGTGCCGGTTTGAAGTTCCTGCAATTTTCACTGTAAAACCGTGTTGGAGCTTGTACCTCCCCATATATATGTATGGAATGGAGTTTGCAACTGAAAAGAAACTTTGTGTTCCCAACAAACTAGGTGAAGTACGGCTTTCACACACAATTATCTCTCAGAACTGAGCAAGTGGAGAGACATTCGTTCATCTAGCACCAAGGGAACGGGTTGCAGGAGACACTTTTTCTATGCTTTCTCAGTCTGTTTCCTAGTGCCGGTTTGAAGTTCCTGCCGTTTTCACTGTAAAACCGATTTGGAGCTAGTAACTCACCAGATATATGTATGGATTGGAGTTTGATACTGAAAAGAAACTTTGTGTTCCCAACAAGCTAGGTGAAGGACGGCTTTCACACACAGTTATCTCTCAGAACTGAGCAAGTGGAGAGACGTTCGTTCATCTAGCACCAAGGGAACGGGTTGCAGGAGACACTTTTTCTCTGCTTTCTCAGTCTTTTTCCTAGTGCCGGTTTGAAGTTCCTGCAGTTTTCACTGTAAACCCGAGTTGAAGCTTGTACCTCCCAATATATATGTATGGAATGGAGTTTGCAACTGAAAAGAAACTTTGTGTTCCCAACAAGCTATGTGAAGGACGGCTTTCACACACACTTATCTCTCAGAACTGAGCAAGTGGAGAGACGTTCGTTCATCTAGCACCAAGGGAACGGGTTGCAGGAGACACTATTTCTCTGTTTTCTCAGTCTGTTTCCTAGTGCCAGTCTGAAGTTCCTGCCGTTTTCACTGTCAAACCGAGTTGGAGCTAGTACCTCCCCATATATATGTATGGAATGGAGTTTGCAACTGAAAAGAAACTTTGTGTTCTCAACAAGCTAGGTGAAGGACGGCTTTCACACACAATTATCTCTCAGAACTTAGCAAGTGGAGAGACGTTCGTTCATCTAGCACCAAGGGAACGGGTTGCAGGAGACACTACTTCTCTGTTTTCTCAGTCTGTTTCCTAGTGCCGGTTTGAAGTTCCTGCAGTTTTCACTGTCAAACCGAGTTGGAGCTTGTACCTCCCCATATATATGTATGGAATGGAGTTTGCAACTGAAAAGAAACTTTGTGTTCCCAACAAGCTAGGTGAAGGACGGCTTTCACACACACTTATCTCTCAGAACTGAGCAAGTTGGGAGAACTTCGTTCATCTAGCACCAAGGGAACGGGTTGCAGGAGACACTTCTTCTCTGTTTTCTCAGTCTGTTTCCTAGTGCCGGTTTGAAGTTCCTGCAGTTTTCACTGTCAAACCGATTTGGAGCTAGTACCTCCCCATATATATGTATGGAATGGAGTTTGCAACTGAAAAGAAACTTTGTGTTCCCAACAAGCTATGTGAAAGACGGCTTTCACACACACTTATCTCTGAGAACTGAGCAAGTACAGAGACGTTCGTTCATCTAGCACCAATGGAACGGATTGCAGGAGACACATTTTCTCTGCTTTCTCAATCTGTTTCCTAGTGCCGGTTTGAAGTTCCTGCAATTTTCACTGTAAAACCGTGTTGGAGCTTGTACCTCCACATATATATGTATGGAATGGAGTTTGCAACTGAAAAGAAACTTTGTGTTCCCAACAAACTAGGTGAAGTACGGCTTTCACACACAATTATCTCTCAGAACTGAGCAAGTGGAGAGACATTCGTTCATCTAGCACCAAGGGAACGGGTTGCAGGAGACACTTTTTCTATGCTTTCTCAGTCTGTTTCCTAGTGCCGGTTTGAAGTTCCTGCCGTTTTCACTGTAAAACCGATTTGGAGCTAGTAACTCACCAGATATATGTATGGATTGGAGTTTGATACTGAAAAGAAACTTTGTGTTCCCAACAAGCTAGGTGAAGTACGGCTTTCACACACAGTTATCTCTCAGAACTGAGCAAGTGGAGAGACGTTCGTTCATCTAGCACCAAGGGAACGGGTTGCAGGAGACACTTTTTCTCTGCTTTCTCAGTCTTTTTCCTAGTGCCGGTTTGAAGTTCCTGCAGTTTTCACTGTAAACCCGAGTTGAAGCTTGTACCTCCCAATATATATGTATGGAATGGAGTTTGCAACTGAAAAGAAACTTTGTGTTCCCAACAAGCTAGGTGAAGGACGGCTTTCACACACACTTATCTCTCAGAACTGAGCAAGTGGAGAGACGTTCGTTCATCTAGCACCAAGGGAACGGGTTGCAGGAGACACTATTTCTCTGTTTTCTCAGTCTGTTTCCTAGTGCCAGTCTGAAGTTCCTGCAGTTTTCACTGTCAAACCGAGTTGGAGCTAGTACCTCCCCATATATATGTATGGAATGGAGTTTGCAACTTAAAAGAAACTTTGTGTTCCCAACAAGCTAGGTTAAGGACGGCTTTCACACACACTTATCACTGAGAACTGAGCAAGTGCAGAGACGTTCGTTCATCTAGCACCAATGGAACGGATTGCAGGAGACACATTTTCTCTGCTTTCTCAATCTGTTTCCTAGTGCCGGTATGAAGTTCCTGCAGTTTTCACTGTCAAAACGAGTTGGAGCTTGTACCTCCCCTTATATATGTATGGAATGGAGTTTGCAACTGAAAAGAAACTTTGTGTTCCCAACAAGCTAGGTGAAGGACGGCTTTCACACACACTTATCTCTCAGAACTGAGCAAGTGGAGAGACTTTCGTTCATCTAGCACCAAGGGAACGGGTTGCAGGAGACACTTTTTCTCTGCTTTCTCAGTCTGTTTCCTAGTGCCGGTTTGAAGTTCCTGCAGTTTTCACTGTAAAACCGATTTGGAGCTAGTACCTCACCAGATATATGTATGGAATGGAGTTTGCTACTGAAAAGAAACTTTGTGTTCCTAACAAGCTAGGTGAAGGACGGCTTTCACACACACTTATCTCTCAGAACTGAGCAAGTTGGGAGAACTTCGTTCATCTAGCACCAAGGGAACGGGATGCAGGAGACACTATTTCTCTGTTTTCTCAGTCTGTTTCCTAGTGCCGGTTTGAAGTTCCTGCAGTTTTCACTGTAAAACCGATTTGGAGCTAGTACCTCCCCATATATATGTATGGAATGGAGTTTGCAACTGAAAAGAAACTTTGTGTTCCCAACAAGCTATGTGAAAGACGGCTTTCACACACACTTATCTCTGAGAACTGAGCAAGTACAGAGACGTTCGTTCATCTAGCACCAATGGAACGGATTGCAGGAGACACATTTTCTCTGCTTTCTCAATCTGTTTCCTAGTGCCGGTTTGAAGTTCCTGCAATTTTCACTGTAAAACCGTGTTGGAGCTTGTACCTCCCCATATATATGTATGGAATGGAGTTTGCAACTGAAAAGAAACTTTGTGTTCCCAACAAGCTAGGTGAAGGACGGCTTTCACACACACTTATCTCTCAGAACTGAGCAAGTGGAGAGACGTTCGTTCATCTAGCACCAAGGGAACGGGTTGCAGGAGACACTATTTCTCTGTTTTCTCAGTCTGTTTCCTAGTGCCAGTCTGAAGTTCCTGCAGTTTTCACTGTCAAACCGAGTTGGAGCTTGTACCTCCCTTTATATATGTATGGAATGGAGTTTGCAACTGAAAAGAAACTTTGTGTTCCCAACAAGCTAGGTGAAGGACGGCTTTCACACACACTTATCTCTCAGAACTGAGCAAGTGGAGAGACTTTCGTTCATCTAGCACCAAGGGAACGGGTTGCAGGAGACACTTTTTCTCTGCTTTCTCAGTCTGTTTCCTAGTGCCGGTTTGAAGTTCCTGCAGTTTTCACTGTAAAACCGATTTGGAGCTAGTACCTCACCAGATATATGTATGGAATGGAGTTTGCTACTGAAAAGAAACTTTGTGTTCCTAACAAGCTAGGTGAAGGACGGCTTTCACACACACTTATCTCTCAGAACTGAGCAAGTTGGGAGAACTTCGTTCATCTAGCACCAAGGGAACGGGATGCAGGAGACACTATTTCTCTGTTTTCTCAGTCTGTTTCCTAGTGCCGGTTTGAAGTTCCTGCAGTTTTCACTGTAAAACCGATTTGGAGCTAGTACCTCCCCATATATATGTATGGAATGGAGTTTGCAACTGAAAAGAAACTTTGTGTTCCCAACAAGCTATGTGAAAGACGGCTTTCACACACACTTATCTCTGAGAACTGAGCAAGTACAGAGACGTTCGTTCATCTAGCACCAATGGAACGGATTGCAGGAGACACATTTTCTCTGCTTTCTCAATCTGTTTCCTAGTGCCGGTTTGAAGTTCCTGCAATTTTCACTGTAAAACTGTGTTGGAGCTTGTACCTCCCCATATATATGTATGGAATGGAGTTTGCAACTGAAAAGAAACTTTGTGTTCCCAACAAACTAGGTGAAGTACGGCTTTCACACACAATTATCTCTCAGAACTGAGCAAGTGGAGAGACATTCGTTCATCTAGCACCAAGGGAACGGGTTGCAGGAGACACTTTTTCTATGCTTTCTCAGTCTGTTTCCTAGTGCCGGTTTGAAGTTCCTGCCGTTTTCACTGTAAAACCGATTTGGAGCTAGTAACTCACCAGATATATGTATGGATTGGAGTTTGATACTGAAAAGAAACTTTGTGTTCCCAACAAGCTAGGTGAAGGACGGCTTTCACACACAGTTATCTCTCAGAACTGAGCAAGTGGAGAGACGTTCGTTCATCTAGCACCAAGGGAACGGGTTGCAGGAGACACTTTTTCTCTGCTTTCTCAGTCTTTTTCCTAGTGCCGGTTTGAAGTTCCTGCAGTTTTCACTGTAAACCCGAGTTGAAGCTTGTACCTCCCAATATATATGTATGGAATGGAGTTTGCAACTGAAAAGAAACTTTGTGTTCCCAACAAGCTATGTGAAGGACGGCTTTCACACACACTTATCTCTCAGAACTGAGCAAGTGGAGAGACGTTCGTTCATCTAGCACCAAGGGAACGGGTTGCAGGAGACACTATTTCTCTGTTTTCTCAGTCTGTTTCCTAGTGCCAGTCTGAAGTTCCTGCCGTTTTCACTGTCAAACCGAGTTGGAGCTAGTACCTCCCCATATATATGTATGGAATGGAGTTTGCAACTGAAAAGAAACTTTGTGTTCTCAACAAGCTAGGTGAAGGACGGCTTTCACACACAATTATCTCTCAGAACTTAGCAAGTGGAGAGACGTTCGTTCATCTAGCACCAAGGGAACGGGTTGCAGGAGACACTACTTCTCTGTTTTCTCAGTCTGTTTCCTAGTGCCGGTTTGAAGTTCCTGCAGTTTTCACTGACAAACCGAGTTGGAGCTTGTACCTCCCCATATATATGTATGGAATGGAGTTTGCAACTGAAAAGAAACTTTGTGTTCCCAACAAGCTAGGTGAAGGACGGCTTTCACACACACTTATCTCTCAGAACTGAGCAAGTTGGGAGAACTTCGTTCATCTAGCACCAAGGGAACGGGTTGCAGGAGACACTTCTTCTCTGTTTTCTCAGTCTGTTTCCTAGTGCCGGTTTGAAGTTCCTGCAGTTTTCACTGTCAAACCGATTTGGAGCTAGTACCTCCCCATATATATGTATGGAATGGAGTTTGCAACTGAAAAGAAACTTTGTGTTCCCAACAAGCTATGTGAAAGACGGCTTTCACACACACTTATCTCTGAGAACTGAGCAAGTACAGAGACGTTGGTTCATCTAGCACCAATGGAACGGATTGCAGGAGACACATTTTCTCTGCTTTCTCAATCTGTTTCCTAGTGCCGGTTTGAAGTTCCTGCAATTTTCACTGTAAAACCGTGTTGGAGCTTGTACCTCCACATATATATGTATGGAATGGAGTTTGCAACTGAAAAGAAACTTTGTGTTCCCAACAAACTAGGTGAAGTACGGCTTTCACACACAATTATCTCTCAGAACTGAGCAAGTGGAGAGACATTCGTTCATCTAGCACCAAGGGAACGGGTTGCAGGAGACACTTTTTCTATGCTTTCTCAGTCTGTTTCCTAGTGCCGGTTTGAAGTTCCTGCCGTTTTCACTGTAAAACCGATTTGGAGCTAGTAACTCACCAGATATATGTATGGATTGGAGTTTGATACTGAAAAGAAACTTTGTGTTCCCAACAAGCTAGGTGAAGGACGGCTTTCACACACAGTTATCCCTCAGAACTGAGCAAGTGGAGAGACGTTCGTTCATCTAGCACCAAGGGAACGGGTTGCAGGAGACACTTTTTCTCTGCTTTCTCAGTCTTTTTCCTAGTGCCGGTTTGAAGTTCCTGCAGTTTTCACTGTAAACCCGAGTTGAAGCTTGTACCTCCCAATATATATGTATGGAATGGAGTTTGCAACTGAAAAGAAACTTTGTGTTCCCAACAAGCTAGGTGAAGGACGGCTTTCACACACACTTATCTCTCAGAACTGAGCAAGTGGAGAGACGTTCGTTCATCTAGCACCAAGGGAACGGGTTGCAGGAGACACTATTTCTCTGTTTTCTCAGTCTGTTTCCTAGTGCCAGTCTGAAGTTCCTGCAGTTTTCACTGTCAAACCGAGTTGGAGCTAGTACCTCCCCATATATATGTATGGAATGGAGTTTGCAACTGAAAAGAAACTTTGTGTTCTCAACAAGCTAGGTGAAGGACGGCTTTCACACACATTTATCTCTCAGAACTTAGCAAGTGGAGAGACGTTCGTTCATCTAGCACCAAGGGAACGGGTTGCAGGAGACACTACTTCTCTGTTTTCTCAGTCTGTTTCCTAGTGCCGGTTTGAAGTTCCTGCAGTTTTCACTGTCAAACCGAGTTGGAGCTTGTACCTCCCCATATATATGTATGGAATGGAGTTTGCAACTGAAAAGAAACTTTGTGTTCCCAACAAGCTAGGTGAAGGATGGCTTTCACACACACTTATCTCTGAGAACTGAGCAAGTGCAGAGACGTTCGTTCATCTAGCACCAATGGAACGGATTGCAGGAGACACATTTTCTCTGATTTCTCAATCTGTTTCCTACTGCCGGTTTGAAGTTCCTGCAGTTTTCAATGTCAAACCGAGTTGGAGCTAGTACCTCCCCATATATATGTATGGAATGGAGTTTGCAACTGAAAAGAAACTTTTTGTTCCCAACATGATAGGCGAAGGACGGCTTTCACACACACTTATCTCTCAGAACTTAGCAAGTGGAGAGACATTCGTTCATCTAGCACCATGGGAACGGGTTTCAGGAAAAACTTTTTCTCTGCTTTCTCAGTCTGTTTCTTAGTTCCGGTTTGAAGTTCCTGCAGTTTTCACTTTCAAGCCGAGTTGGAGCTAGTACCACCCCATATTTATGTATGGAATGGAGTTTGCAACTGAAAAGAAACTTTGTGTTCCCAACAAGCTAGTTGAAGGACGGCTTTCACACACACTTAACACTGAGAACTGAGCAAGTGGAGAGACGTTCGTTCATTTAGCACCAAGGGAACAGGTTACAGGAGACAATTTTTCTCTGCATTCTCAGTCTTTTTCCTAGTGCCGTTTTGAAGTTCCAGCAGTTTTCAGTGTAAAACCGAGTTGGAGCTTGTTCCTCCCCATATATATGTATGGAATGGAGTTTGCAACTGAAAAGAAACTTTGTGTTCCCAACAAGCTAGGTGAAGGACGGCTTTCACACACACTTATCTCTCAGAACTGAGCAAGTGGAGAGACGTTCTTTCATCTAGCACCAAGGGAACGGGTTGCAGGAGACACTTTTCTCTGCTTTCTCAGTCTTTTTCCTAGTGCCGGTTTGAAGTTCCTGCAGTTTTCACTGTCAAACCGAGTTGGAGCTTGTACCTCCCCATATATATGTATGGAATGGAGTTTGCAACTGAAAAGAAACTTTGTGTTCCCAACAGGCTAGGTGAAGGACGGCTTTCACACACACTTATCTCTCAGAACTGAGGAAGTGGAGAGACGTTCGTTCATCTAGCACCAAGGGAACGGGTTGCAGGAGATACTTTTTCTCTGCTTTCTCAGTCTGTTTCCTAGTGCCGGTTTGAATTTCCTGCAGTTTTCTCTGTAAAACAGAGTTGGAGGTAGTACCTCCCCATATATATGTATGGAATGGAGTTTGCAACTGAAAAGAAACTTTGTGTTCCCAACAAGCTAGGTGAATGACGGCTTTCACACACACTTATCTCTCAGAACTGAGCAAGTGGAGAGACGTTCGTTCATCTAGCACCAAGGGAACGGGTTGCAGGAGACACTTATTCTCTGCTTTCTCAGTCTTTTTCCTAGTGCCGGTTTGAAGTTCCTCCAGTTTTCACTGTCAAACCGAGTTGGAGCTAGTACCTCCCCATATATATGTATGGAATGGAGTTTGCAAATGAAAAGAAACTTTGTGTTCCCAACAAGATAGGTGAAGGACGGCTTTCACACACAATTATCTCTCAGAACTGAGCAAGTGGAGAGACATTCGTTCATTTAGCACCATGGGAACGGGTTTCAGGAAAAACTTTTTCTCTGCTTTCTCAGTCTGTTTCTTAGTGCCGGTTTGAAGTTCCTGCAGTTTTCACTGTCAAACAGAGTTGGAGCTTGTACCTCCCCATATATATGTATGGATTGGAGTTTGCAACTGAAAAGAAACTTTGTGTTCCCAACAGGCTAGGTGAAGGACGGCTTTCACACAAACTTATCTCTCAGAACTGAGGAAGTGGAGAGACGTTCATTCATCTAGCACCAAGGGAACGGGTTGCAGGAGACACTTTTTCTCTGCTTTCTCAGTCTGTTTCTTAGTGCCGGTTTGAAGTTCCTGCAGTTTTCACTGTAAAACCGAGTTGGAGCTAGTACCTCCCCATATATATGTATGGAATGGAGTTTGCAACTGAAAAGAAACTTTGTGTTCCCAACAAGCTAGTTGAAGGACGGCTTTCACACTCACTTATCTCTCAGAACTGAGCAAGTGGAGAGACGTTCGTTCATCTAGCACCAAGGGAACGGGTTGCAGGAGACACTTTTTCTCTGCTTTCTCAGTCTGTTTCCTAGTGCCGGTTTGAAGTTCCTGCAGTTTTCACTGTAAAATCGATTTGGAGCTAGTACCTCACCAGATATACGTATGGAATGGAGTTTGCTACTGAAAAGAAACTTTGTGTTCCCAACAAGCTAGGTGAAGGACGGCTTTCACACACACTTATCTCTCAGAACTGAGCAAGTGGAGAGACGTTCGTTCATCTAGCACCAAGGGAGCGGGTTGCAGGAGACACTATTTCTCTGTTTTCTCAGTCTGTTTCCTAGTGCCGGTTTGAAGTTCCTGCAGTTTTCACTGTAAAACCGATTTGGAACTAGTACCTCCCCATATATATGTATGGAATGGAGTTTGCAAGTGAAAAGAAACTTTGTGTTCCCAACAAGCTATTTGAAGTACGGCTTTCACACACACTTATCTCTGAGAACTGAGCAAGTGCAGAGACGTTCGTTCATCTAGCACCAATGGAACGGATTGCAGGAGACACATTTTCTCTGCTTTCTCAATCTGTTTCCTAGTGCCGGTTTGAAGTTCCTGCAATTTTCACTGTAAAACCGAGTTGGAGCTTGTACCTCCCCATATATATGTATGGAATGGAGTTTGCAACTGAAAAGAAACTTTTTCTTCCCAACAAGATAGGTGAAGGACGACTTTCACACACACTTATCTCTCAGAACTGAGCAAGTGGAGAGACATTCGTTCATTTAGCACCATGGGAACGGGTTTCAGGAAAAACTTTTTCTCTGCTTTCTCAGTCTGTTTCTTAGTGCCGGTTTGAAGTTCCTGAAGTTTTCACTGTCAAACCGAGTTGGAGCTAGTACCACCCCATATATATGAATGGAATGGAGTTTGCAACTGAAAAGAAACTTTGTGTTCCCAACAAGCTAGGTGAAGTACGGCTTTCACACACACTTAACTCTGAGAACTGAGCAAGTGGAGAGACGTTCGTTCATCTAGCACCAAGGGAACAGGTTGCAGGAGACACTTTTTCTCTGCATTCTCAGTCTGATTCCTAGTGCCGGTTTGAAGTTCCTGCAGTTTTCACTGTCAAACCGAGTTGGAGCTTGTTCCTCCCCATATATATGTATGGAATGGAGTTTGCAACTGAAAAGAAACTTTGTGTTCCCAACAGGCTAGGTGAAGGACGGCTTTCACACAAACTTATCTCTCAGAACTGAGGAAGTGGAGAGACGTTCATTCATGTAGCACCAAGGGAACGGGTTGCAGGAGACACTTTTTCTCTTCTTTCTCAGTCTGTTTCCTAGTGCCGGTTTGAAGTTCCTGCAGTTTTCAGTGTAAAACTGAGTTGGAGCTAGTACCTCCCCGTATATATGTATGGAATGGAGTTTGCAACTGAAAAGAAACTTTGTGTTCCCAACAAGCTAGTTGAAGGACGGCTTTCACACACACTTATCTCTCAGAACTGAGCAAGTGGAGAGACGTTCGTTCATCTAGCACCAAGGGAACGGGTTGCAGGAGACACTTTTTCTCAGCTTTCTCAGTCTTTTTCCTAGTGCCGGTTTGAAGTTCCTGCAGTTTTCACTGTAAAATCGATTTGGAACTAGTACCTCACCAGATATACGTATGGAATGGAGTTTGCTACTGAAAAGAAACTTTGTGTTCCCAACAAGCTAGGTGAAGGACGGCTTTCACACACACTTATCTCTCAGAACTGAGGAAGTGAAGAGACGTTCATTCATCTAGCACCAAGGGAACGGGTTGCAGGAGACACTTTTTCTCTTCTTTCTCAGTCTGTTTCCTAGTGCCGGTTTGAAGTTCCTGCAGTTTTCACTGTAAAACTGAGTTGGAGCTAGTACCTCCCCATATATATGTATGGAATGGAGTTTGCAACTGAAAAGAAACTTTGTGTTCCCAACAAGCTATGTGAAGGACGGCTTTCACACACACTTATCTCTCAGAACTGTGCAAGTGGATAGACGTTCGTTCATCTAGCACCAATGGAACGGATTGCAGGAGACACATTTTCTCTGCTTTCTCAATCTTTTTCCTAGTGCCGGTTTGAAGTTCCTGCAGTTTTCACTGTAAAATCGATTTGGAGCTAGTACCTTACCAGATATACGTATGGAATGGAGTTTGCTACTGAAAAGAAACTTTGTGTTCCCAACAAGCTACGTGAAGGACGGCTTTCACACACACTTTTCTCTCAGAACTTAGCAAGTGGAGAGACGTTCGTTCATCTAGCACCAAGGGAACGGGATGCAGGAGACACTATTTCTCTGTTTTCTCAGTCTGTTTCCTAGTGCCGGTTTGAAGTTCCTGCAGTTTTCACTGTAAAACCGATTTGGAGCTAGTACCTCCCCATATATATGTATGGAATGGAGTTTGCAACTGAAAAGAAACTTTGTGTTCCCAACAAGCTATGTGAAAGACGGCTTTCACACACACTTATCTCTGAGAACTGAGCAAGTACAGAGACGTTCGTTCATCTAGCACCAATGGAACGGATTGCAGGAGACACATTTTCTCTGCTTTCTCAATCTGTTTCCTAGTGCCGGTTTGAAGTTCCTGCAATTTTCACTGTAAAACCGTGTTGGAGCTTGTACCTCCCCATATATATGTATGGAATGGAGTTTGCAACTGAAAAGAAACTTTGTGTTCCCAACAAACTAGGTGAAGTACGGCTTTCACACACAATTATCTCTCAGAACTGAGCAAGTGGAGAGACATTCGTTCATCTAGCTCCAAGGGAACGGGTTGCAGGAGACTCTTTTTCTATGCTTTCTCAGTCTGTTTCCTAGTGCCGGTTTGAAGTTCCTGCCGTTTTCACTGTAAAACCGATTTGGAGCTAGTAACTCACCAGATATATGTATGGATTGGAGTTTGATACTGAAAAGAAACTTTGTGTTCCCAACAAGCTAGGTGAAGGACGGCTTTCACACACAGTTATCCCTCAGAACTGAGCAAGTGGAGAGACGTTCGTTCATCTAGCACCAAGGGAACGGGTTGCAGGAGACACTTTTTCTCTGCTTTCTCAGTCTTTTTCCTAGTGCCGGTTTGAAGTTCCTGCAGTTTTCACTGTAAACCCGAGTTGAAGCTTGTACCTCCCAATATATATGTATGGAATGGAGTTTGCAACTGAAAAGAAACTTTGTGTTCCCAACAAGCTAGGTGAAGGACGGCTTTCACACACACTTATCTCTCAGAACTGAGCAAGTGGAGAGACGTTCGTTCATCTAGCACCAAGGGAACGGGTTGCAGGAGACACTATTTCTCTGTTTTCTCAGTCTGTTTCCTAGTGCCAGTCTGAAGTTCCTGCAGTTTTCACTGTCAAACCGAGGTGGAGCTAGTACCTCCCCATATATATGTATGGAATGGAGTTTGCAACTGAAAAGAAACTTTGTGTTCTCAACAAGCTAGGTGAAGGACGGCTTTCACACACATTTATCTCTCAGAACTTAGCAAGTGGAGAGACGTTCGTTCATCTAGCACCAAGGGAACGGGTTGCAGGAGACACTACTTCTCTGTTTTCTCAGTCTGTTTCCTAGTGCCGGTTTGAAGTTCCTGCAGTTTTCACTGTCAAACCGAGTTGGAGCTTGTACCTCCCCATATATATGTATGGAATGGAGTTTGCAACTGAAAAGAAACTTTGTGTTCCCAACAAGCTAGGTGAAGGATGGCTTTCACACACACTTATCTCTGAGAACTGAGCAAGTGCAGAGACGTTCGTTCATCTAGCACCAATGGAACGGATTGCAGGAGACACATTTTCTCTGATTTCTCAATCTGTTTCCTACTGCCGGTTTGAAGTTCCTGCAGTTTTCAATGTCAAACCGAGTTGGAGCTAGTACCTCCCCATATATATGTATGGAATGGAGTTTGCAACTGAAAAGAAACTTTTTGTTCCCAACATGATAGGCGAAGGACGGCTTTCACACACACTTATCTCTCAGAACTTAGCAAGTGGAGAGACATTCGTTCATCTAGCACCATGGGAACGGGTTTCAGGAAAAACTTTTTCTCTGCTTTCTCAGTCTGTTTCTTAGTTCCGGTTTGAAGTTCCTGCAGTTTTCACTTTCAAGCCGAGTTGGAGCTAGTACCACCCCATATTTATGTATGGAATGGAGTTTGCAACTGAAAAGAAACTTTGTGTTCCCAACAAGCTAGTTGAAGGACGGCTTTCACACACACTTAACACTGAGAACTGAGCAAGTGGAGAGACGTTCGTTCATTTAGCACCAAGGGAACAGGTTACAGGAGACAATTTTTCTCTGCATTCTCAGTCTTTTTCCTAGTGCCGTTTTGAAGTTCCAGCAGTTTTCACTGTAAAACCGAGTTGGAGCTTGTTCCTCCCCATATATATGTATGGAATGGAGTTTGCAACTGAAAAGAAACTTTGTGTTCCCAACAAGCTAGGTGAAGGACGGCTTTCACACACACTTATCTCTCAGAACTGAGCAAGTGGAGAGACGTTCTTTCATCTAGCACCAAGGGAACGGGTTGCAGGAGACACTTTTCTCTGCTTTCTCAGTCTTTTTCCTAGTGCCGGTTTGAAGTTCCTGCAGTTTTCACTGTCAAACCGAGTTGGAGCTTGTTCCTCCCCATATATATGTATGGAATGGAGTTTGCAACTGAAAAGAAACTTTGTGTTCCCAACAAGCTAGGTGAAGGACGGCTTTCACACACACTTATCTCTCAGAACTGAGCAAGTGGAGAGACGTTCTTTCATCTAGCACCAAGGGAACGGGTTGCAGGAGACACTTTTTCTCTGCTTTCTCAGTCTGTTTCTTAGTGCCGGTTTGAAGTTCCTGCAGTTTTCACTGTAAAACCGAGTTGGAGCTAGTACCTCCCCATATATATGTATGGAATGGAGTTTGCAACTGAAAAGAAACTTTGTGTTCCCAACAAGCTAGTTGAAGGACGGCTTTCACACACACTTAACACTGAGAACTGAGCAAGTGGAGAGACGTTCGTTCATTTAGCACCAAGGGAACAGGTTACAGGAGACAATTTTTCTCTGCATTCTCAGTCTTTTTCCTAGTGCCGTTTTGAAGTTCCAGCAGTTTTCACTGTAAAACCGAGTTGGAGCTTGTTCCTCCCCATATATATGTATGGAATGGAGTTTGCAACTGAAAAGAAACTTTGTGTTCCCAACAAGCTAGGTGAAGGACGGCTTTCACACACACTTATCTCTCAGAACTGAGCAAGTGGAGAGACGTTCTTTCATCTAGCACCAAGGGAACGGGTTGCAGGAGACACTTTTCTCTGCTTTCTCAGTCTTTTTCCTAGTGCCGGTTTGAAGTTCCTGCAGTTTTCACTGTCAAACCGAGTTGGAGCTTGTACCTCCCCATATATATGTATGGAATGGAGTTTGCAACTGAAAAGAAACTTTGTGTTCCCAACAGGCTAGGTGAAGGACGGCTTTCACACACACTTATCTCTCAGAACTGAGGAAGTGGAGAGACGTTCGTTCATCTAGCACCAAGGGAACGGGTTGCAGGAGATACTTTTTCTCTGCTTTCTCAGTCTGTTTCCTAGTGCCGGTTTGAATTTCCTGCAGTTTTCTCTGTAAAACAGAGTTGGAGGTAGTACCTCCCCATATATATGTATGGAATGGAGTTTGCAACTGAAAAGAAACTTTGTGTTCCCAACAAGCTAGGTGAATGACGGCTTTCACACACACATATCTCTCAGAACTGAGCAAGTGGAGAGACGTTCGTTCATCTAGCACCAAGGGAACGGGTTGCAGGAGACACTTATTCTCTGCTTTCTCAGTCTTTTTCCTAGTGCCGGTTTGAAGTTCCTCCAGTTTTCACTGTCAAACCGAGTTGGAGCTAGTACCTCCCCATATATATGTATGGAATGGAGTTTGCAAATGAAAAGAAACTTTGTGTTCCCAACAAGATAGGTGAAGGACGGCTTTCACACACAATTATCTCTCAGAACTGAGCAAGTGGAGAGACATTCGTTCATTTAGCACCATGGGAACGGGTTTCAGGAAAAACTTTTTCTCTGCTTTCTCAGTCTGTTTCTTAGTGCCGGTTTGAAGTTCCTGCAGTTTTCACTGTCAAACCGAGTTGGAGCTTGTACCTCCCCATATATATGTATGGATTGGAGTTTGCAACTGAAAAGAAACTTTGTGTTCCCAACAGGCTAGGTGAAGGACGGCTTTCACACAAACTTATCTCTCAGAACTGAGGAAGTGGAGAGACGTTCATTCATCTAGCACCAAGGGAACGGGTTGCAGGAGACACTTTTTCTCTGCTTTCTCAGTCTGTTTCTTAGTGCCGGTTTGAAGTTCCTGCAGTTTTCACTGTAAAACCGAGTTGGAGCTAGTACCTCCCCATATATATGTATGGAATGGAGTTTGCAACTGAAAAGAAACTTTGTGTTCCCAACAAGCTAGTTGAAGGACGGCTTTCACACTCACTTATCTCTCAGAACTGAGCAAGTGGAGAGACGTTCGTTCATCTAGCACCAAGGGAACGGGTTGCAGGAGACACTTTTTCTCTGCTTTCTCAGTCTGTTTCCTAGTGCCGGTTTGAAGTTCCTGCAGTTTTCACTGTAAAATCGATTTGGAGCTAGTACCTCACCAGATATACGTATGGAATGGAGTTTGCTACTGAAAAGAAACTTTGTGTTCCCAACAAGCTAGGTGAAGGACGGCTTTCACACACACTTATCTCTCAGAACTGAGCAAGTGGAGAGACGTTCGTTCATCTAGCACCAAGGGAACGGGTTGCAGGGGACACTTTTTCTCTGCTTTCTCAGTCTGTTTCCTAGTGCCGGTTTGAAGTTCCTGCAGTTTTCACTGTCAAACCGAGTTGGAGCTTGTACCTCCCCATATATATGTATGGAATGGAGTTTGCAACTGAAAAGAAACTTTGTGTTCCCAACAATCTAGGTGAAGGACGGCTTTCACACACACTTATCTCTGAGAACTGAGCAAGTGCAGAGACGTTCGTTCATCTAGCACCAATGGAACGGATTGCAGGAGACACATTTTCTCTGTTTTCTCAGTCTGTTTCCTAGTGCCGGTTTGACGTTCCTGCAGTTTTCACTGTAAAATCGATTTGGAGCTAGTACCTTACCAGATATACGTATGGAATGGAGTTTGCTACTGAAAAGAAACTTTGTGTTCCCAACAAGCTAGGTGAAGGACGGCTTTCACACACACTTATCTCTCAGAACTGAGCAAGTGGAGAGACGTTCGTTCATCTAGCACCAAGGGAGCGGGTTGCAGGAGACACTATTTCTCTGTTTTCTCAGTCTGTTTCCTAGTGCCGGTTTGAAGTTCCTGCAGTTTTCACTGTAAAACCGATTTGGAACTAGTACCTCCCCATATATATGTATGGAATGGAGTTTGCAAGTGAAAAGAAACTTTGTGTTCCCAACAAGCTATTTGAAGTACGGCTTTCACACACACTTATCTCTGAGAACTGAGCAAGTGCAGAGACGTTCGTTCATCTAGCACCAATGGAACGGATTGCAGGAGACACATTTTCTCTGCTTTCTCAATCTGTTTCCTAGTGCCGGTTTGAAGTTCCTGCAATTTTCACTGTAAAACCGAGTTGGAGCTTGTACCTCCCCATATATATGTATGGAATGGAGTTTGCAACTGAAAAGAAACTTTTTCTTCCCAACAAGATAGGTGAAGGACGACTTTCACACACACTTATCTCTCAGAACTGAGCAAGTGGAGAGACATTCGTTCATTTAGCACCATGGGAACGGGTTTCAGGAAAAACTTTTTCTCTGCTTTCTCAGTCTGTTTCTTAGTGCCGGTTTGAAGTTCCTGAAGTTTTCACTGTCAAACCGAGTTGGAGCTAGTACCACCCCATATATATGAATGGAATGGAGTTTGCAACTGAAAAGAAACTTTGTGTTCCCAACAAGCTAGGTGAAGTACGGCTTTCACACACACTTAACTCTGAGAACTGAGCAAGTGGAGAGACGTTCGTTCATCTAGCACCAAGGGAACAGGTTGCAGGAGACACTTTTTCTCTGCATTCTCAGTCTGATTCCTAGTGCCGGTTTGAAGTTCCTGCAGTTTTCACTGTCAAACCGAGTTGGAGCTTGTTCCTCCCCATATATATGTATGGAATGGAGTTTGCAACTGAAAAGAAACTTTGTGTTCCCAACAGGCTAGGTGAAGGACGGCTTTCACACAAACTTATCTCTCAGAACTGAGGAAGTGGAGAGACGTTCATTCATGTAGCACCAAGGGAACGGGTTGCAGGAGACACTTTTTCTCTTCTTTCTCAGTCTGTTTCCTAGTGCCGGTTTGAAGTTCCTGCAGTTTTCAGTGTAAAACTGAGTTGGAGCTAGTACCTCCCCGTATATATGTATGGAATGGAGTTTGCAACTGAAAAGAAACTTTGTGTTCCCAACAAGCTAGTTGAAGGACGGCTTTCACACACACTTATCTCTCAGAACTGAGCAAGTGGAGAGACGTTCGTTCATCTAGCACCAAGGGAACGGGTTGCAGGAGACACTTTTTCTCAGCTTTCTCAGTCTTTTTCCTAGTGCCGGTTTGAAGTTCCTGCAGTTTTCACTGTAAAATCGATTTGGAACTAGTACCTCACCAGATATACGTATGGAATGGAGTTTGCTACTGAAAAGAAACTTTGTGTTCCCAACAAGCTAGGTGAAGGACGGCTTTCACACACACTTATCTCTCAGAACTGAGGAAGTGAAGAGACGTTCATTCATCTAGCACCAAGGGAACGGGTTGCAGGAGACACTTTTTCTCTTCTTTCTCAGTCTGTTTCCTAGTGCCGGTTTGAAGTTCCTGCAGTTTTCACTGTAAAACTGAGTTGGAGCTAGTACCTCCCCATATATATGTATGGAATGGAGTTTGCAATTGAAAAGAAACTTTGTGTTCCCAACAAGCTATGTGAAGGACGGCTTTCACACACACTTATCTCTCAGAACTGTGCAAGTGGATAGACGTTCGTTCATCTAGCACCAATGGAACGGATTGCAGGAGACACATTTTCTCTGCTTTCTCAATCTTTTTCCTAGTGCCGGTTTGAAGTTCCTGCAGTTTTCACTGTAAAATCGATTTGGAGCTAGTACCTTACCAGATATACGTATGGAATGGAGTTTGCTACTGAAAAGAAACTTTGTGTTCCCAACAAGCTACGTGAAGGACGGCTTTCACACACACTTTTCTCTCAGAACTTAGCAAGTGGAGAGACGTTCGTTCATCTAGCACCAAGGGAACGGGTTGCAGGAGACACTTTTTCTCTGATTTCTCAGTCTGTTTCCTAGTGCCGGTTTGAAGTTCCTGCAGTTTTCAAAGTCAAACCGAGTTGGAGCTTGTACCTCCCCATATATATGTATGGAATGGAGTTTGCAACTGAAAAGAAACTTTGTGTTCCCAACAAGCTAGGTGAAGGATGGCTTTCACACACACTTATCTCTGAGAACTGAGCAAGTGCAGAGACGTTCGTTCATCTAGCACCAAGGGAACGGATTGCAGGAGACACATTTTCTCTGCTTTCTCAATCTGTTTCCTAGTGCCGGTTTGAAGTTCCTGCAGTTTTCACTGTCAAACCGAGTTGGAGCTTGTACCTCCCCATATATATGTATGGAATGGAGTTTGCAACTGAAAAGAAACTTTGTGTTCCCAACAAGCTATGTGAAGGACGGCTTTCACACACAATTATCTCTCAGAACTGAGCAATTGGAGAGACTTTCGTTCATCTAGCACCAAGGGAACGGGTTGCAGGAGACACTTTTTCTCTGCTTTCTCAGTCTGTTTCCTAGTGCCGGTTTGAAGTTCCTGTAGTTTTCACTGTAAAACCGATTTGGAGCTAGTACCTCACCAGATATATGTATGGAATGGAGTTTGCTATTGAAAAGAAACTTTGTGTTCCCAACAAGCTAGGTGAAGGACGGCTTTCACACACACTTATCTCTCAGAACTGAGCAAGTGGAGAGACGTTCGTTCATCTAGCACCAAGGGAACGGGTTGCAGGAGACACTATTTCTCTGTTTTCTCAGTCTGTTTCCTAGTGCCGGTTTGAAGTTCCTGCAGTTTTCACTGTAAAACCGAGTTGGAGCTTGTACCTCCCCATATATATGTATGGAATGGAGTTTGCCACTGAAAAGAAACTTTGTGTTCCCAACAAGCTAGGTGAAGGACGGCTTTCACACACACTTATCTCTCAGAACTTAGCAAGTGGAGAGACGTTCGTTCATCTAGCACCAAGGGAACGGGTTGCAGGAGACACTACTTCTCTGTTTTCTCAGTCTGTTTCCTAGTGCCGGTTTGAAGTTCCTGCAGTTTTCACTATCAAACCGAGTTGGAGCTTGTACCTCCCCATATATATGTATGGAATGGAGTTTGCAACTGAAAAGAAACTTTGTGTTCCCAACAAGCTAGGTGAAGTATGGCTTTCACACACAATTAGCTCTGAGAACTGAGCAAGTGCAGAGACGTACGTTCATCTAGCACCAATGGAACGGATTGCAGGAGACACATTTTCTCTGATTTCTCAATCTGTTTCCTACTGCCGGTTTGAAGTTCCTGCAGTTTTCAATGTCAAACCGAGTTGGAGCTAGTACCTCCCCATATATATGTATGGAATGGAGTTTGCAACTGAAAAGAAACTTTGTGTTCCCTACAAGCTAGGTGAAGGACGGCTTTGACACACACTTATCTCTCAGAACTGAGCAAGTGGAGAGACGTTCGTTCATCTAGCACCAAGGGAGCGGGTTGCAGGAGACACTATTTCTCTGTTTTCTCAGTCTGTTTCCTAGTGCCGGTTTGAAGTTCCTGCAGTTTTCACTGTAAAACCGATTTGGAACTAGTACCTCCCCATATATATGTATGGAATGGAGTTTGCAAGTGAAAAGAAACTTTGTGTTCCCAACAAGCTATTTGAAGTACGGCTTTCACACACACTTATCTCTGAGAACTGAGCAAGTGCAGAGACGTTCGTTCATCTAGCACCAATGGAACGGATTGCAGGAGACACATTTTCTCTGCTTTATCAATCTGTTTCCTAGTGCCGGTTTGAAGTTCCTGCAATTTTCACTGTAAAACCGAGTTGGAGCTTGTACCTCCCCATATATATGTATGGAATGGAGTTTGCAACTGAAAAGAAACTTTTTCTTCCCAACAAGATAGGTGAAGGACGGCTTTCACACACACTTATCTCTCAGAACTGAGGAAGTGAAGAGACGTTCATTCATCTAGCACCAAGGGAACGGGTTGCAGGAGACACTTTTTCTCTTCTTTCTCAGTCTGTTTCCTAGTGCCGGTTTGAAGTTCCTGCAGTTTTCACTGTAAAACTGAGTTGGAGCTAGTACCTCCCCATATATATGTATGGAATGGAGTTTGCAACTGAAAAGAAACTTTGTGTTCCCAACAAGCTATGTGAAGGACGGCTTTCACACACACTTATCTCTCAGAACTGAGCAAGTGGATAGACGTTCGTTCATCTAGCACCAATGGAACGGATTGCAGGAGACACATTTTCTCTGCTTTCTCAATCTTTTTCCTAGTGCCGGTTTGAAGTTCCTGCAGTTTTCACTGTAAAATCGATTTGGAGCTAGTACCTTACCAGATATACGTATGGAATGGAGTTTGCTACTGAAAAGAAACTTTGTGTTCCCAACAAGCTACGTGAAGGACGGCTTTCACACACACTTTTCTCTCAGAACTTAGCAAGTGGAGAGACGTTCGTTCATCTAGCACCAAGGGAACGGGTTGCAGGAGACACTTTTTCTCTGATTTCTCAGTCTGTTTCCTAGTGCCGGTTTGAAGTTCCTGCAGTTTTCAAAGTCAAACCGAGTTGGAGCTTGTACCTCCCCATATATATGTATGGAATGGAGTTTGCAACTGAAAAGAAACTTTGTGTTCCCAACAAGCTAGGTGAAGGATGGCTTTCACACACACTTATCTCTGAGAACTGAGCAAGTGCAGAGACGTTCGTTCATCTAGCACCAAGGGAACGGATTGCAGGAGACACATTTTCTCTGCTTTCTCAATCTGTTTCCTAGTGCCGGTTTGAAGTTCCTGCAGTTTTCACTGTCAAACCGAGTTGGAGCTTGTACCTCCCCATATATATGTATGGAATGGAGTTTGCAACTGAAAAGAAACTTTGTGTTCCCAACAAGCTATGTGAAGGACGGCTTTCACACACAATTATCTCTCAGAACTGAGCAATTGGAGAGACTTTCGTTCATCTAGCACCAAGGGAACGGGTTGCAGGAGACACTTTTTCTCTGCTTTCTCAGTCTGTTTCCTAGTGCCGGTTTGAAGTTCCTGTAGTTTTCACTGTAAAACCGATTTGGAGCTAGTACCTCACCAGATATATGTATGGAATGGAGTTTGCTATTGAAAAGAAACTTTGTGTTCCCAACAAGCTAGGTGAAGGACGGCTTTCACACACACTTATCTCTCAGAACTGAGCAAGTGGAGAGACGTTCGTTCATCTAGCACCAAGGGAACGGGTTGCAGGAGACACTATTTCTCTGTTTTCTCAGTCTGTTTCCTAGTGCCGGTTTGAAGTTCCTGCAGTTTTCACTGTAAAACCGAGTTGGAGCTTGTACCTCCCCATATATATGTATGGAATGGAGTTTGCCACTGAAAAGAAACTTTGTGTTCCCAACAAGCTAGGTGAAGGACGGCTTTCACACACACTTATCTCTCAGAACTTAGCAAGTGGAGAGACGTTCGTTCATCTAGCACCAAGGGAACGGGTTGCAGGAGACACTACTTCTCTGTTTTCTCAGTCTGTTTCCTAGTGCCGGTTTGAAGTTCCTGCAGTTTTCACTATCAAACCGAGTTGGAGCTTGTACCTCCCCATATATATGTATGGAATGGAGTTTGCAACTGAAAAGAAACTTTGTGTTCCCAACAAGCTAGGTGAAGTATGGCTTTCACACACACTTAGCTCTGAGAACTGAGCAAGTGCAGAGACGTACGTTCATCTAGCACCAATGGAACGGATTGCAGGAGACACATTTTCTCTGATTTCTCAATCTGTTTCCTACTGCCGGTTTGAAGTTCCTGCAGTTTTCAATGTCAAACCGAGTTGGAGCTAGTACCTCCCCATATATATGTATGGAATGGAGTTTGCAACTGAAAAGAAACTTTTTGTTCCCAACAAGATAGGCGAAGGACGGCTTTCACACACACTTATCTCTCAGAACTGAGCAAGTGGAGAGACATTCGTTCATCTAGCACCATGGGAACGGGTTTCAGGAAAAACTTTTTCTCTGCTTTCTCAGTCTGTTTCTTAGTGCCGGTTTGAAGTTCCTGCAGTTTTCACTTTCAAGCCGAGTTGGAGCTAGTACCACCCCATATTTATGTATGGAATGGAGTTTGCAACTGAAAAGAAACTTTGTGTTCCCAACAAGCTAGTTGAAGGACGGCTTTCACACACACTTAACTCTGAGAACTGAGCAAGTGGAGAGACGTTCGTTCATCTAGCACCAAGGGAACAGGTTACAGGAGACAATTTTTCTCTGCATTCTCAGTCTTTTTCCTAGTTCCGGTTTGAAGTTCCTGCAGTTTTCACTGTAAAACCGAGTTGGAGCTTGTTCCTCCCCATATATATGTATGGAATGGAGTTTGCAACTGAAAAGAAACTTTGTGTTCCCAACAAGCTAGGTGAAGGACGGCTTTCACACACACTTATCTCTCAGAACTGAGCAAGTGGAGAGACGTTCTTTCATCTAGCACCAAGGGAACGGGTTGCAGGAGACACTTTTTCTCTGCTTTCTCAGTCTTTTTCCTAGTGCCGGTTTGAAGTTCCTGCAGTTTTCACTGTAAAACCGAGTTGGAGCTAGTACCACCCCATATATATGTATGGAATGGAGTTTGCAACTGAAAAGAAACTTTGTGTTCCCAACAAGCTAGGTGAAGGACGGCTTTCACACACACTTATCTCTCAGAACTGAGCAAGTTGGGAGAACTTCGTTCATCTAGCACCAAGGGAACGGGTTGCAGGAGACACTACTTCTCTGTTTTCTCAGTCTGTTTCCTAGTGCCGGTTTGAAGTTCCTGCAGTTTTCACTGTCAAACCGAGTTGGAGCTTGTACCTCCCCGTATATATGTATGGAATGGAGTTTGCAACTGAAAAGAAACTTTGTGTTCCCAACAAGCTAGGTGAAGTATGGCTTTCACACACACTTATCTCTCAGAACTGAGCAAGTGCAGAGACGTTCGTTCATCTAGCACCAATGGAACGGATTGCAGGAGACACATTTTCTCTGCTTTCTCAATCTGTTTCCTAGTGCCGGTTTGAAGTTCCTGCAGTTTTCAATGTCAAACCGAGTTGGAGCTAGTACCTCCCCATATATATGTATGGAATGGAGTTTGCAACTGAAAAGAAACTTTTTGTTCCCAACAAGATAGGCGAAGGACGGCTTTCACACACACTTATCTCTCAGAACTTAGCAAGTGGAGAGACATTCGTTCACCTAGCACCATGGGAACGGTTTTCAGGAAAAACTTTTTCTCTGCTTTCTCAGTCTGTTTCTTAGTGCCGGTTTGAAGTTCCTGCAGTTTTCACTTTCAAGCCGAGTTGGAGCTAGTACCACCCCATATTTATGTATGGAATGGAGTTTGCAACTGAAAAGAAACTTTGTGTTCCCAACAAGCTAGTTGAAGTACGGCTTTCACACACACTTAACTCTGAGAACTGAGCAAGTGGAGAGACTTTCGTTCATCTAGCACCAAGGGAACAGTTTACAGGAGACAATTTTTCTCTGCATTCTCAGTCTTTTTCCTAGTGCCGGTTTGAAGTTCCTGCAGTTTTCAGTGTAAAACCGAGTTGGAGCTTGTTCCTCCCCATATATATGTATGGAATGGAGTTTGCAACTGAAAAGAAACTTTGTGTTCCCAACAAGCTAGGTGAAGGACGGCTTTCACACACACTTATCTCTCAGAACTGAGCAAGTGGAGAGACGTTCTTTCATCTAGCACCAAGCGAACGGGTTGCAGGAGACACTTTTTCTCTGCTTTCTCAGTCTTTTTCCTAGTGCCGGTTTGAAGTTCCTGCAGTTTTCACTGTAAAACCGAGTTGGAGCTAGTACCACCCCATATATATGTATGGAATGGAGTTTGCAACTGAAAAGAAACTTTGTGTTCCCTACAAGCTAGGTGAAGGACGGCTTTCACACACACTTATCTCTCAGAACTGAGCAAGTTGGGAGAACTTCGTTCATCTAGCACCAAGGGAACGGGTTGCAGGAGACACTATTTCTCTGTTTTCTCAGTCTGTTTCCTAGTGCCGGTTTGAAGTTCCTGCAGTTTTCACTGTAAAACCGATTTGGAGCTAGTACCTCCCCATATATATGTATGGAATGGAGTTTGCAACTGAAAAGAAACTTTGTGTTCCCAACAAGCTATGTGAAAGACGGCTTTCACACACACTTATCTCTGAGAACTGAGCAAGTGCAGAGACGTTCGTTCATCTAGCACCAATGGAACGGATTGCAGGAGACACATTTCCTCTGCTTTCTCAATCTGTTTCCTAGTGCCGGTTTGAAGTTCCTGCAATTTTCACTGTAAAACCGTGTTGGAGCTTGTACCTCCCCATATATATGTATGGAATGGAGTTTGCAACTGAAAAGAAACTTTGTGTTCCCAACAAACTAGGTGAAGTACGGCTTTCACACACAATTATCTCTCAGAACTGAGCAAGTGGAGAGACTTTCGTTCATCTAGCACCAAGGGAACGGGTTGCAGGAGACACTTTTTCTATGCTTTCTCAGTCTGTTTCCTAGTGCCGGTTTGAAGTTCCTGCCGTTTTCACTGTAAAACCGATTTGGAGCTAGTAACTCACCAGATATATGTATGGATTGGAGTTTGATACTGAAAAGAAACTTTGTGTTCCCAACAAGCTAGGTGAAGGACGGCTTTCACACACAGTTATCTCTCAGAACTGAGCAAGTGGAGAGACGTTCGTTCATCTAGCACCAAGGGAACGGGTTGCAGGAGACCCTTTTTCTCTGCTTTCTCAGTCTGTTTCCTAGTGCCGGTTTGAAGTTCCTGCAGTTTTCACTGTAAAACCGAGTTGGAGCTTGTACCTCCCAATATATATGTATGGAATGGAGTTTGCAACTGAAAAGAAACTTTGTGTTCCCACCAAGCTAGTTGAAGGACGGCTTTCACACACACTTATCTCTCAGAACTTAGCAAGTGGAGAGACGTTCGTTCATCTAGCACCAAGGGAACGGGTTGCAGGAGACACTTTTTCTCTGATTTCTCAGTCTGTTTCCTAGTGCCGGTTTGAAGTTCCTGCAGTTTTCAAAGTCAAACCGAGTTGGAGCTTGTACCTCCCCATATATATGTATGGAATGGAGTTTGCAACTGAAAAGAAACTTTGTGTTCCCAACAAGCTAGGTGAAGAATGGCTTTCACACACACTTATCTCTGAGAACTGAGCAAGTGCAGAGACGTTCGTTCATCTAGCACCAATGGAACGGATTGCAGGAGACACATTTTCTCTGCTTTCTCAATCTGTTTCCTAGTGCCGGTTTGAAGTTCCTGCAGTTTTCACTGTCAAACCGAGTTGGAGCTTGTACCTCCCCATATATATGTATGGAATGGAGTTTGCAACTGAAAAGAAACTTTGTGTTCCCAACAAGCTATGTGAAGGACGGCTTTCACACACAATTATCTCTCAGAACTGAGCAATTGGAGAGACTTTCGTTCATCTAGCACCAAGGGAACGGGTTGCAGGAGACACTTTTTCTCTGCTTTCTCAGTCTGTTTCCTAGTGCCGGTTTGAAGTTCCTGTAGTTTTCACTGTAAAACCGATTTGGAGCTAGTACCTCACCAGATATATGTATGGAATGGAGTTTGCTATTGAAAAGAAACTTTGTGTTCCCAACAAGCTAGGTGAAGGACGGCTTTCACACACACTTATCTCTCAGAACTGAGCAAGTGGAGAGACGTTCGTTCATCTAGCACCAAGGGAACGGGTTGCAGGAGACACTATTTCTCTGTTTTCTCAGTCTGTTTCCTAGTGCCGGTTTGAAGTTCCTGCAGTTTTCACTGTAAAACCGAGTTGGAGCTTGTACCTCCCCATATATATGTATGGAATGGAGTTTGCCACTGAAAAGAAACTTTGTGTTCCCAACAAGCTAGGTGAAGGACGGCTTTCACACACACTTATCTCTCAGAACTTAGCAAGTGGAGAGACGTTCGTTCATCTAGCACCAAGGGAACGGGTTGCAGGAGACACTACTTCTCTGTTTTCTCAGTCTGTTTCCTAGTGCCGGTTTGAAGTTCCTGCAGTTTTCACTATCAAACCGAGTTGGAGCTTGTACCTCCCCATATATATGTATGAAATGGAGTTTGCAACTGAAAAGAAACTTTGTGTTCCCAACAAGCTAGGTGAAGTATGGCTTTCACACACACTTAGCTCTGAGAACTGAGCAAGTGCAGAGACGTACGTTCATCTAGCACCAATGGAACGGATTGCAGGAGACACATTTTCTCTGATTTCTCAATCTGTTTCCTACTGCCGATTTGAAGTTCCTGCAGTTTTCAATGTCAAACCGAGTTGGAGCTAGTACCTCCCCATATATATGTATGGAATGGAGTTTGCAACTGAAAAGAAACTTTTTGTTCCCAACAAGATAGGCGAAGGACGGCTTTCACACACACTTATCTCTCAGAACTGAGCAAGTGGAGAGACATTCGTTCATCTAGCACCATGGGAACGGGTTTCAGGAAAAACTTTTTCTCTGCTTTCTCAGTCTGTTTCTTAGTGCCGGTTTGAAGTTCCTGCAGTTTTCAATTTCAAGCCGAGTTGGAGCTAGTACCACCCCATATTTATGTATGGAATGGAGTTTGCAACTGAAAAGAAACTTTGTGTTCCCAACAAGCTAGTTGAAGGACGGCTTTCACACACACTTAACTCTGAGAACTGAGCAAGTGGAGAGACGTTCGTTCATCTAGCACCAAGGGAACAGGATACAGGAGACAATTTTTCTCTGCATTCTCAGTCTTTTTCCTAGTGCCGGTTTGAAGTTCCTGCAGTTTTCACTGTAAAACCGAGTTGGAGCTTGTTCCTCCCCTTATATATGTATGGAATGGAGTTTGCAACTGAAAAGAAACTTTGTGTTCCCAACAAGCTAGGTGAAGGACGGCTTTCACACACACTTATCTCTCAGAACTGAGCAAGTGGAGAGACGTTCTTTCACCTAGCACCAAGGGAACGGGTTGCAGGAGACACTTTTTCTCTGCTTTCTCAGTCTTTTTCCTAGTGCCGGTTTGAAGTTCCTGCAGTTTTCACTGTAAAACCGAGTTGGAGCTAGTACCACCCCATATATATGTATGGAATGGAGTTTGCAACTGAAAAGAAACTTTGTGTTCCCAACAAGCTAGGTGAAGGACGGCTTTCACACACACTTATCTCTCAGAACTGAGCAAGTTGGGAGAACTTCGTCATCTAGCACCAAGGGAACGGGTTGCAGGAGACACTACTTCTCTGTTTTCTCAGTCTGTTTCCTAGTGCCGGTTTGAAGTTCCTGCAGTTTTCACTGTCAAACCGAGTTGGAGCTTGTACCTCCCCGTATATATGTATGGAATGGAGTTTGCAACTGAAAAGAAACTTTGTGTTCCCAACAAGCTAGGTGAAGTATGGCTTTCACACACACTTATCTCTGAGAACTGAGCAAGTGCAGAGACGTTCGTTCATCTAGCACCAATGGAACGGATTGCAGGAGACACATTTTCTCTGATTTCTCAATCTGTTTCCTACTGCCGGTTTGAAGTTCCTGCAGTTTTCAATGTCAAACCGAGTTGGAGCTAGTACCTCCCCATATATATGTATGGAATGGAGTTTGCAACTGAAAAGAAACTTTTTGTTCCCAACAAGATAGGCGAAGGACGGCTTTCACACACATTTATCTCTCAGAACTTAGCAAGTGGAGAGACATTCGTTCACCTAGCACCATGGGAACGGGTTTCAGGAAAAACTTTTTCTCTGCTTTCTCAGTCTGTTTCTTAGTGCCGGTTTGAAGTTCCTGCAGTTTTCACTTTCAAGCCGAGTTGGAGCTAGTACCACCCCATATTTATGTATGGAATGGAGTTTGCAACTGAAAAGAAACTTTGTGTTCCCAACAAGCTAGTTGAAGGACGGCTTTCACACACATTTAACTCTGAGAACTGAGCAAGTGGAGAGACTTTCGTTCATCTAGCACCAAGGGAACAGGTTACAGGAGACAATTTTTCTCTGCATTCTCAGTCTTTTTCCTAGTGCCGGTTTGAAGTTCCTGCAGTTTTCAGTGTAAAACCGAGTTGGAGCTTGTTCCTCCACATATATATGTATGGAATGGAGTTTGCAACTGAAAAGAAACTTTGTGTTCCCAACAAGCTAGGTGAAGGACGGCTTTCACACACACTTATCTCTCAGAACTGAGCAAGTGGAGAGACGTTCTTTCATCTAGCACCAAGCGAACGGATTGCAGGAGACACTTTTTCTCTGCTTTCTCAGTCTTTTTCCTAGTGCCGGTTTGAAGTTCCTGCAGTTTTCACTGTAAAACCGAGTTGGAGCTAGTACCACCCCATATATATGTATGGAATGGAGTTTGCAACTGAAAAGAAACTTTGTGTTCCGTACAAGCTAGGTGAAGGACGGCTTTCACACACACTTATCTCTCAGAACTGAGCAAGTTGGGAGAACTTCGTTCATCTAGCACCAAGGGAACGGGTTGCAGGAGACACTATTTCTCTGTTTTCTCAGTCTGTTTCCTAGTGCCGGTTTGAAGTTCCTGCAGTTTTCACTGTAAAACCGATTTGGAGCTAGTACCTCCCCATATATATGTATGGAATGGAGTTTGCAACTGAAAAGAAACTTTGTGTTCCCAACAAGCTATGTGAAAGACGGCTTTCACACACACTTATCTCTGAGAACTGAGCAAGTGCAGAGACGTTCGTTCATCTAGCACCAATGGAACGGATTGCAGGAGACACATTTTCTCTGCTTTCTCAATCTGTTTCCTAGTGCCGGTTTGAAGTTCCTGCAATTTTCACTGTAAAACCGTGTTGGAGCTTGTACCTCCCCATATATATGTATGGAATGGAGTTTGCAACTGAAAAGAAACTTTGTGTTCCCAACAAACTAGGTGAAGTACGGCTTTCACACACAATTATCTCTCAGAACTGAGCAAGTGGAGAGACGTTCGTTCATCTAGCACCAAGGGAACGGGTTGCAGGAGACACTATTTCTCTGTTTTCTCAGTCTGTTTCCTAGTGCCGGTTTGAAGTTCCTGCAGTTTTCACTGTAAAACCGAGTTGGAGCTTGTACCTCCCCATATATATGTATGGAATGGAGTTTGCCACTGAAAAGAAACTTTGTGTTCCCAACAAGCTAGGTGAAGGACGGCTTTCACACACACTAATCTCTCAGAACTTAGCAAGTGGAGAGACGTTCGTTCATCTAGCACCAAGGGAACGGGTTGCAGGAGACACTACTTCTCTGTTTTCTCAGTCTGTTTCCTAGTGCCGGTTTGAAGTTCCTGCAGTTTTCACTATCAAACCGAGTTGGAGCTTGTACCTCCCCATATATATGTATGAAATGGAGTTTGCAACTGAAAAGAAACTTTGTGTTCCCAACAAGCTAGGTGAAGTATGGCTTTCACACACACTTAGCTCTGAGAACTGAGCAAGTGCAGAGACGTACGTTCATCTAGCACCAATGGAACGGATTGCAGGAGACACATTTTCTCTGATTTCTCAATCTGTTTCCTACTGCCGATTTGAAGTTCCTGCAGTTTTCAATGTCAAACCGAGTTGGAGCTAGTACCTCCCCATATATATGTATGGAATGGAGTTTGCAACTGAAAAGAAACTTTTTGTTCCCAACAAGATAGGCGAAGGACGGCTTTCACACACACTTATCTCTCAGAACTGAGCAAGTGGAGAGACATTCGTTCATCTAGCACCATGGGAACGGGTTTCAGGAAAAACTTTTTCTCTGCTTTCTCAGTCTGTTTCTTAGTGCCGGTTTGAAGTTCCTGCAGTTTTCACTTTCAAGCCGATTTGGAGCTAGTACCACCCCATATTTATGTATGGAATGGAGTTTGCAACTGAAAAGAAACTTTGTGTTCCCAACAAGCTAGTTGAAGGACGGCTTTCACACACACTTAACTCTGAGAACTGAGCAAGTGGAGAGACGTTCGTTCATCTAGCACCAAGGGAACAGGATACAGGAGACAATTTTTCTCTGCATTCTCAGTCTTTTTCCTAGTGCCGGTTTGAAGTTCCTGCAGTTTTCACTGTAAAACCGAGTTGGAGCTTGTTCCTCCCCTTATATATGTATGGAATGGAGTTTGCAACTGAAAAGAAACTTTGTGTTCCCAACAAGCTAGGTGAAGGACGGCTTTCACACACACTTATCTCTCAGAACTGAGCAAGTGGAGAGACGTTCTTTCATCTAGCACCAAGGGAACGGGTTGCAGGAGACACTTTTTCTCTGCTTTCTCAGTCTTTTTCCTAGTGCCGGTTTGAAGTTCCTGCAGTTTTCACTGTAAAACCGAGTTGGAGCTAGTACCACCCCATATATATGTATGGAATGGAGTTTGCAACTGAAAAGAAACTTTGTGTTCCCACCAAGCTAGGTGAAGGACGGCTTTCACACACACTTATCTCTCAGAACTGAGCAAGTTGGGAGAATTTCGTCATCTAGCACCAAGGGAACGGGTTGCAGGAGACACTACTTCTCTGTTTTCTCAGTCTGTTTCCTAGTGCCGGTTTGAAGTTCCTGCAGTTTTCACTGTCAAACCGAGTTGGAGTTTGTACCTCCCCGTATATATGTATGGAATGGAGTTTGCAACTGAAAAGAAACTTTGTGTTCCCAACAAGCTAGGTGAAGGACGGCTTTCACACACACTTATCTCTCAGAACTGAGCAAGTGGAGAGACGTTCTTTCATCTAGCACCAAGCGAACGGGTTGCAGGAGACACTTTTTCTCTGCTTTCTCAGTCTTTTTCCTAGTGCCGGTTTGAAGTTCCTGCAGTTTTCACTGTAAAACCGAGTTGGAGCTAGTACCACCCCATATATATGTATGGAATGGAGTTTGCAACTGAAAAGAAACTTTGTGTTCCCTACAAGCTAGTTGAAGGACGGCTTTCACACACACTTATCTTTCAGAACTGAGCAAGTTGGGAGAACTTCGTTCATCTAGCACCAAGGGAACGGGTTGCAGGAGACACTATTTCTCTGTTTTCTCAGTCTGTTTCCTAGTGCCGGTTTGAAGTTCCTGCAGTTTTCACTGTAAAACCGATTTGGAGCTAGTACCTCCCCATATATATGTATGGAATGGAGTTTGCAACTGAAAAGAAACTTTGTGTTCCCAACAAGCTATGTGAAAGACGGCTTTCACACACAATTATCTCTGAGAACTGAGCAAGTGCAGAGACGTTCGTTCATCTAGCACCAATGGAACGGATTGCAGGAGACACATTTTCTCTGCTTTCTCAATCTGTTTCCTAGTGCCGGTTTGAAGTTCCTGCAATTTTCACTGTAAAACCGTGTTGGAGCTTGTACCTCCCCATATATATGTATGGAATGGAGTTTGCAACTGAAAAGAAACTTTGTGTTCCCAACAAACTAGGTGAAGTACGGCTTTCACACACAATTATCTCTCAGAACTGAGCAAGTGGAGAGACTTTCGTTCATCTAGCACCAAGGGAACGGGTTGCAGGAGACACTTTTTCTATGCTTTCTCAGTCTGTTTCCTAGTGCCGGTTTGAAGTTCCTGCCGTTTTCACTGTAAAACCGATTTGGAGCTAGTAACTCACCAGATATATGTATGGATTGGAGTTTGATACTGAAAAGAAACTTTGTGTTCCCAACAAGCTAGGTGAAGGACGGCTTTCACACACAGTTATCTCTCAGAACTGAGCAAGTGGAGAGACGTCCGTTCATCTACACCAAGGGAACGGGTTGCAGGAGACACTTTTTCTCTGCTTTCTCAGTCTTTTTCCTAGTGCCGGTTTGAAGTTCCTGCAGTTTTCACTGTAAAACCGAGTTGGAGCTTGTACCTCCCAATATATATGTATGGAATGGAGATTGCAACTGAAAAGAAACTTTGTGTTCCCAACAAGCTAGGTGAAGAACGGCTTTCACACACACTTATCACTCAGAACTGAGCAAAGGAGAGACGTTCGTTCATCTAGCACCAAGGGAACGGGTTGCAGGAGACACTATTTCTCTGTTTTCTCAGTCTGTTTCCTAGTGCCAGTCGAAGTTCCTGCAGTTTTCACTGTCAAACCGAGTTGGAGCTAGTACCTCCCCATATATATGTATGGAATGGAGTTTGCAACTTAAAAGAAACTTTGTGTTCCCAACAAGCTAGGTTAAGGACGGCTTTCACACACACTTATCACTGAGAACTGAGCAAGTGCAGAGACTTTCGTTCATCTAGCACCAATGGAACGGATTGCAGGAGACACATTTTCTCTGCTTTCTCAATCTTTTTCCTAGTGCCGGTATGAAGTTCCTGCAGTTTTCACTGTCAAAACGAGTTGGAGCTTGTACCTCCCCTTATATATGTATGGAATGGAGTTTGCAACTGAAAAGAAACTTTGTGTTCCCAACAAGCTAGGTGAAGGACGGCTTTCACACACAATTATCTCTCAGAACTGAGCAAGTGGAGAGACTTTCGTTCATCTAGCACCAAGGGAACGGGTTGCAGGAGACACTTTTTCTCTGCTTTCTCAGTCTGTTTCCTAGTGCCGGTTTGAAGTTCCTGCAGTTTTCACTGTAAAACCGATTTGGAGTTAGTACCTCACCAGATATATGTATGGAATGGAGTTTGCTACTGAAAAGAAACTTTGTGTTCCCAACAAGCTAGGTGAAGGACGGCTTTCACACACACTTATCTCTCAGAACTGAGCAAGTGGAGAGACGTTCGTTCATCTAGCACCAAGGGAACGGGTTGCAGGAGACACTATATCTCTGTTTTCTCAGTCTGTTTCCTAGTGCCGGTTTGAAGTTCCTGCAGTTTTCACTGTAAAACCGAGTTGGAGCTTGTACCTCCCCATATATATGTATGGAATGGAGTTTGCAACTGAAAAGAAACTTTGTGTTCCCAACAAGCTAGGTGAAGGACGGCTTTCACACACACTTATCTCTCAGAACTTAGCAAGTGGAGAGACGTTCGTTCATCTAGCACCAAGGGAACGGGTTGCAGGAGACACTAATTCTCTGTTTTCTCAGTCTGTTTCCTAGTGCCGGTTTGAAGTTCCTGCAGTTTTCACTGTCAAACCGAGTTGGAGCTTGTACCTCCCCATATATATGTATGGAATGGAGTTTGCAACTGAAAAGAAACTTTGTGTTCCCAACAAGCTAGGTGAAGGATGGCTTTCACACACACTTATCTCTGAGAACTGAGCAAGTGCAGAGACGTTCGTTCATCTAGCACCAATGGAACGGATTGCAGGAGAAACATTTTCTCTGATTTCTCAATCTGTTTCCTAGTGCCGGTTTGAAGTTCCTGCAGTTTTCACTGTCAAACCGAGTTGGAGCTAGTACCTCCCCATATATATGTATGGAATGGAGTTTGCAACTGAAAAGAAACTTTTTGTTCCCAACAAGATAGGCGAAGGACGGCTTTCACACACACTTATCTCTCAGAACTTAGCAAGTGGAGAGACATTCGTTCATCTAGCACCATGGGAACGGGTTTCAGGAAAAACTTTTTCTCTGCTTTCTCAGTCTGTTTCTTAGTGCCGGTTTGAAGTTCCTGCAGTTTTCACTTTCAAGCCGAGTTGGAGCTAGTACCACCCCATATTTATGTATGGAATGGAGTTTGCAACTGAAAAGAAACTTTGTGTTCCCAACAAGCTAGTTGAAGGACGGCTTTCACACACACTTAACTCTGAGAACTGAGCAAGTGGAGAGACGTTCGTTCATCTAGCACCAAGGGAACAGGTTACAGGAGACAATTTTTCTCTGCATTCTCAGTCTTTTTCCTAGTGCCGGTTTGAAGTTCCTGCAGTTTTCACTGTAAAACCGAGTTGGAGCTTGTTCCTCCCCATATATATGTATGGAATGGTGTTTGCAACTGAAAAGAAACTTTGTGTTCCCAACAAGCTAGGTGAAGGACGGCTTTCACACACACTTATCTCTCAGAAATGAGCAAGAGGAGAGACGTTCTTTCAACTAGCACCAAGGGAACGGGTTGCAGGAGACACTTTTTCTGTGCTTTCTCAGTCTGTTTCCTAGTGCCGGTTTGAAGTTCCTGCAGTTATCACTGTAAAACCGAGTTGGAGCTAGTACCACCCCATATATATGTATGGAATGGAGTTTGCAACTGAAAAGAAACTTTGTGTTCCCAACAAGCTAGGTGAAGGACGGCTTTCACACACACTTATCTCTCAGAACTGAGCAAGTTGGGAGAACTTCGTTCATCTAGCACCAAGGGAACGGGTTGCAGGAGACACTACTTCTCTGTTTTCTCAGTCTGTTTCCTAGTGCCGGTTTGAAGTTCCTGCAGTTTTCACTGTCAAACCGAGTTGGAGCTTGTACCTCCCCATATATATGTATGGAATGGAGTTTGCAACTGAAAAGAAACTTTGTGTTCCCAACAAGCTAGGTGAAGTATGGCTTTCACACACACTTATCTCTGAGAACTGAGCAAGTGCAGAGACGTTCGTTCATCTAGCACCAATGGAACGGATTGCAGGAGACACATTTTCTCTGATTTCTCAATCTGTTTCCTACTGCCGGTTTGAAGTTCCTGCAGTTTTCAATGTCAAACCGAGTTGGAGCTAGTACCTCCCCATATATATGTATGGATTGGAGTTTGCAACTGAAAAGAAACTTTTTGTTCCCAACAAGATTGGCGAAGGACGGCTTTCACACACACTTATCTCTCAGAACTTAGCAAGTGGAGAGACTTTCGTTCACCTAGCACCATGGGAACGGGTTTCAGGAAAAACTTTTTCTCTGCTTTCTCAGTCTGTTTCTTAGTGCCGGTTTGAAGTTCCTGCAGTTTTCACTTTCAAGCCGAGTTGGAGCTAGTACCACCCCATATTTATGTATGGAATGGAGTTTGCAACTGAAAAGAAACTTTGTGTTCCCAACAAGCTAGTTGAAGGACGGCTTTCACACACACTTAACTCTGAGAACTGAGCAAGTGGAAAGACTTTCGTTCATCTAGCACCAAGGGAACAGGTTACAGGAGACAATTTTTCTCTGCATTCTCAGTCTTTTTCCTAGTACCGGTTTGAAGTTCCTGCAGTTTTCACTGTAAAACCGAGTTGGAGCTTGTACCTCCCCATATATATGTATGGAATGGAGTTTGCAACTGAAAAGAAACTTTGTGTTCCCAACAAGCTAGGTGAAGGACGGCTTTCACACACAATTATCTCTCAGAACTGAGCAAGTGGAGAGACTTTCGTTCATCTAGCACCAAGGGAACGGGTTGCAGGAGACACTTTTTCTCTGCTTTCTCAGTCTGTTTCCTAGTGCCGGTTTGAAGTTCCTGCAGTTTTCACTGTAAAACCGATTTGGAGCTAGTACCTCACCAGATATATGTATGGAATGGAGTTTGCTACTGAAAAGAAACTTTGTGTTCCCAACAAGCTAGGTGAAGGACGGCTTTCACACACACTTATCTCTCAGAACTGAGCAAGTGGAGAGACGTTCGTTCATCAAGCACCAAGGGAACGGGTTGCAGGAGACACTATTTCTCTGTTTTCTCAGTCTGTTTCCTAGTGCCGGTTTGAAGTTGCTGCAGTTTTCACTGTAAAACCGAGTTGGAGCTTGTACCTCCCCATATATATGTATGGAATGGAGTTTGCAACTGAAAAGAAACTTTGTGTTCCCAACAAGCTAGGTGAAGGACGGCTTTCACACACACTTATCTCTCAGAACTTAGCAAGTGGAGAGACGTTCGTTCATCTAGCACCAAGGGAACGGGTTGCAGGAGACACTACTTCTCTGTTTTCTCAGTCTGTTTCCTAGTGCCGGTTTGAAGTTCCTGCAGTTTTCACTGTCAAACCGAGTTGGAGCTTGTACCTCCCCATATATATGTATGGAATGGAGTTTGCAACTGAAAAGAAACTTTGTGTTCCTAACAAGCTAGGTGAAGGATGGCTTTCACACACACTTATCTCTGAGAACTGAGCAAGTGCAGAGACGTTCGTTCATCTAGCACCAATGGAACGGATTGCAGGAGACACATTTTCTCTGATTTCTCAATCTGTTTCCTAGTGCCGGTTTGAAGTTCCTGCAGTTTTCACTGTCAAACCGAGTTGGAGCTAGTACCTCCCCATATATATGTATGGAATGGAGTTTGCAACTGAAAAGAAACTTTTTGTTCCCAACAAGATAGGCGAAGGACGGCTTTCACACACACATATCTCTCAGAACTTAGCAAGTGGAGAGACATTCGTTCATCTAGCACCATGGGAACGGGTTTCAGGAAAAACTTTTTCTCTGCTTTCTCAGTCTGTTTCTTAGTGCCGGTTTGAAGTTCCTGCAGTTTTCACTTTCAAGCCGAGTTGGAGCTAGTACCACCCCATATTTATGTATGGAATGGAGTTTGCAACTGAAAAGAAACTTTGTGTTCCCAACAAGCTAGTTGAAGGACGGCTTTCACACACACTTAACTCTGAGAACTGAGCAAGTGGAGAGACGTTCGTTCATCTAGCACCAAGGGAACAGGTTACAGGAGACAATTTTTCTCTCCATTCTCAGTCTTTTTCCTAGTGCCGGTTTGAAGTTCCTGCAGTTTTCACTGTAAAACAGAGTTGGAGCTTGTACCTCCCCATATATATGTATGGAATGGAGTTTGCAACTGAAAAGAAACTTTGTGTTCCCAACAAGCTAGGTGAAGGACGGCTTTCACACACACTTATCTCTCAGAACTGAGCAAGTGGAGAGACGTTCTTTCATCTAGCACCAAGGGAACGGGTTGCAGGAGACACTTTTTCTCTGCTTTCTCAGTCTTTTTCCTAGTGCCGGTTTGAAGTTCCTGCAGTTTTCACTGTAAAACCGAGTTGGAGCTAGTACCACCCCATATATATGTATGGAATGGAGTTTGCAACTGAAAAGAATCTTTGTGTTCCCAACAAGCTAGGTGAAGGACGGCTTTCACACACACTTATCTCTCAGAATTGAGCAAGTTGGGAGAACTTCTTTCATCTAGCACCAAGGGAACGGGTTGCAGGAGACACTACTTCTCTGTTTTCTCAGTCTGTTTCCTAGTGCCGGTTTGAAGTTCCTGCAGTTTTCACTGTCAAACCGAGTTGGAGCTTGTACCTCCCCATATATATGTATGGAATGGAGTTTGCAACTGAAAAGAAACTTTGTGTTCCCAACAAGCTAGGTGAAGTATGGCTTTCACACACACTTATCTCTGAGAACTGAGCAAGTGCAGAGACGTTCGTTCATCAAGCACCAATGGAACGGATTGCAGGAGACACATTTTCTCTGATTTCTCAATCTGTTTCCTACTGCCGGTTTGAAGTTCCTGCAGTTTTCAATGTCAAACCGAGTTGGAGCTAGTACCTCCCCATATATATGTATGGAATGGAGTTTGCAACTGGAAAGAAACTTTTTGTTCCCAACAAGATAGGCGAAGTACGGCTTTCACACACACTTATCTCTCAGAACTTAGCAAGTGGAGAGACATTCGTTCACCTAGCACCATGGGAACGGGTTTCAGGAAAAACTTTTTCTCTGCTTTCTCAGTCTGTTTCTTAGTGCCGGTTTGAAGTTCCTGCAGTTTTCACTTTCAAGCCGAGTTGGAGCTAGTACCACCCCATATTTATGTATGGAATGGAGTTTGCAACTGAAAAGAAACTTTGTGTTCCCAACAAGCTAGTTGAAGGACGGCTTTCACACACACTTAACTCTGAAAACTGAGCAAGTGGAGAGACTTTCGTTCATCTAGCACCAAGGGAACAGGTTACAGGAGACAATTTTTCTCTGCATTCTCAGTCTTTTTCCTAGTGCCGGTTTGAAGTTCCTGCAGTTTTCACTGTAAAACCGAGTTGGAGCTTGTTCCTCCCCATATATATGTATGGAATGGAGTTTGCAACTGAAAAGAAACTTTGTGTTCCCAACAAACTAGGTGAAGTACGGCTTTCACACACAATTATCTCTCAGAACTGAGCAAGTGGAGAGACATTCGTTCATCTAGCACCAAGGGAACGGGTTGCAGGAGACACTTTTTCTATGCTTTCTCAGTCTGTTTCCTAGTGCCGGTTTGAAGTTCCTGCCGTTTTCACTGTAAAACCGATTTGGAGCTAGTAACTCACCAGATATATGTATGGATTGGAGTTTGATACTGAAAAGAAACTTTGTGTTCCCAACAAGCTAGGTGAAGGACGGCTTTCACACACAGTTATCTCTCAGAACTGAGCAAGTGGAGAGACGTTCGTTCATCTAGCACCAAGGGAACGGGTTGCAGGAGACACTTTTTCTCTGCTTTCTCAGTCTTTTTCCTAGTGCCGGTTTGAAGTTCCTGCAGTTTTCACTGTAAAACAGAGTTGAAGCTTGTACCTCCCAATATATATGTATGGAATGGAGTTTGCAACTGAAAAGAAACTTTGTGTACCCAACAAGCTAGGTGAAGGACGGCTTTCACACACACTTATCTCTCAGAACTGAGCAAGTGGAGAGACGTTCGTTCATCTAGCACCAAGGGAACGGGTTGCAGGAGACACTATTTCTCTGTTTTCTCAGTCTGTTTCCTAGTGCCAGTCTGAAGTTCCTGCAGTTTTCACTGTCAAACCGAGTTGGAGCTAGTACCTCCCCATATATATGTATGGAATGGAGTTTGCAACTTAAAAGAAACTTTGTGTTCCCAACAAGCTAGGTTAAGGACGGCTTTCACACACACTTATCACTGAGAACTGAGCAAGTGCAGAGACGTTCGTTCATCTAGCACCAATGGAACGGATTGCAGGAGACACATTTTCTCTGCTTTCTCAATCTGTTTCCTAGTGCCGGTATGAAGTTCCTGCAGTTTTCACTGTCAAAACGAGTTGGAGCTTGTACCTCCCCTTATATATGTATGGAATGGAGTTTGCAACTGAAAAGAAACTTTGTGTTCCCAACAAGCTAGGTGAAGGACGGCTTTCACACACAATTATCTCTCAGAACTGAGCAAGTGGAGAGACTTTCGTTCATCTAGCACCAAGGGAACGGGTTGCAGGAGACACTTTTTCTCTGCTTTCTCAGTCTGTTTCCTAGTGCCGGTTTGAAGTTCCTGCAGTTTTCACTGTAAAACCGATTTGGAGCTAGTACCTCACCAGATATATGTATGGAATGGAGTTTGCTACTGAAAAGAAACTTTGTGTTCCTAACAAGCTAGGTGAAGGACGGCTTTCACACACACTTATCTCTCAGAACTGAGCAAGTTGGGAGAACTTCGTTCATCTAGCACCAAGGGAACGTGATGCAGGAGACACTATTTCTCTGTTTTCTCAGTCTGTTTCCTAGTGCCGGTTTGAAGTTCCTGCAGTTTTCACTGTAAAACCGATTTGGAGCTAGTACCTCCCCATATATATGTATGGAATGGAGTTTGCAACTGAAAAGAAACTTTGTGTTCCCAACAAGCTATGGGAAAGACGGCTTTCACACACACTTATCTCTGAGAACTGAGCAAGTACAGAGACGTTCGTTCATCTAGCACCAATGGAACGGATTGCAGGAGACACATTTTCTCTGATTTCTCAATCTGTTTCCTACTGCCGGTTTGAAGTTCCTGCAGTTTTCAATGTCAAACCGAGTTGGAGCTAGTACCTCCCCATATATATGTATGGAATGGAGTTTGCAACTGGAAAGAAACTTTTTGTTCCCAACAAGATAGGTGAAGGACGACATTCACACACACTTATCTCTCAGAACTGAGCAAGTGGAGAGACATTCGTTCATTTAGCACCATGGGAACGGGTTTCAGGAAAAACTTTTTCTCTGCTTTCTCAGTCTGTTTCTTAGTGCCGGTTTGAAGTTCCTGAAGTTTTCACTGTCAAACCGAGTTGGAGCTAGTACCACCCCATATATATGAATGGAATGGAGTTTGCAACTGAAAAGAAACTTTGTGTTCCCAACAAGCTAGGTGAAGTACGGCTTTCACACACACTTAACTCTGAGAACTGAGCAAGTGGAGAGACGTTCGTTCATCTAGCACCAAGGGAACAGGTTGCAGGAGACACTATTTCTCTGCATTCTCAGTCTGATTCCTAGTGCCGGTTTGAAGTTCCTGCAGTTTTCACTGTCAAACCGAGTTGGAGCTTGTACCTCCCCATATATATGTATGGAATGGAGTTTGCAACTGAAAAGAAACTTTGTGTTCCCAACAGGCTAGGTGAAGGACGGCTTTCACACAAACTTATCTCTCAGAACTGAGGAAGTGGAGAGACGTTCATTCATGTAGCACCAAGGGAACGGTTTGCAGGAGACACTTTTTCTCTTCTTTCTCAGTCTGTTTCCTAGTGCCGGTTTGAAGTTCCTGCAGTTTTCACTGTAAAACTGAGTTGGAGCTAGTACCTCCCCGTATATATGTATGGAATGGAGTTTGCAACTGAAAAGAAACTTTGTGTTCCCAACAAGCTAGTTGAAGGACGGCTTTCACACACACTTATCTCTCAGAACTGAGCAAGTGGAGAGACGTTCGTTCATCTAGCACCAAGGGAACGGGTTGCAGGAGACACTTTTTCTCTGCTTTCTCAGTCTGTTTCCTAGTGCCGGTTTGAAGTTCCTGCAGTTTTCACTGTAAAATCGATTTGGAACTAGTACCTCACCAGATATACGTATGGAATGGAGTTTGCTACTGAAAAGAAACTTTGTGTTCCCAACAAGCTAGGTGAAGGACGGCTTTCACACACACTTATCTCTCAGAACTGAGGAAGTGTAGAGACGTTCATTCATCTAGCACCAAGGGAACGGGTTGCAGGAGACACTTTTTCTCTTCTTTCTCAGTCTGTTTCCTAGTGCCGGTTTGAAGTTCCTGCAGTTTTCACTGTAAAACTGTGTTGGAGCTAGTACCTCCCCATATATATGTATGGAATGGAGTTTGCAACTGAAAAGAAACTTTGTGTTCCCAACAAGCTATGTGAAGGACGGCTTTCACACACACTTATCTCTCAGAACTGAGCAAGTGGATAGACGTTCGTTCATCTAGCACCAAGGGAACGGGTTGCAGGAGACACTTTTTCTCTGCTTTCTCAGTCTTTTTCCTAGTGCCGGTATCAAGTTCCTGCAGTTTTCACTGTAAAACCGTGTTGGAGCTTGTACCTCCCCATATATATGTATGGAATGGAGTTTGCAACTGAAAAGAAACTTTATGTTCCCAACAAGCTGGGTGAAGGACGGCTTTCACACACACTTATCTCTCAGAACTTAGCAAGTGGAGAGTCGATCGTTCATCTAGCACCAAGGGAACGGGTTGCAGGAGACACTATTTCTCTGTTTTCTCAGTCTGTTTCCTAGTGCCGGTTTGAAGTTCCTGCAGTTTTCACTGTCAAACCGAGTTGGAGCTTGTACCTCCCCATATATATGTATGGAATGGAGTTTGCAACTGAAAAGAAACTTTGTGTTCCCAACAAGCTAGGTGAAGGACGGCTTTCACACACACTTATCTCTGAGAACTGAGCAAGTGCAGAGACGTTCGTTCATCTAGCACCAATGGAACGGATTGCAGGAGACACATTTTCTCTGCTTTCTCAATCTTTTTCCTAGTGCCGGTTTGAAGTTCCTGCAGTTTTCACTGTAAAATCGATTTGGAGCTAGTACCTTACCAGATATACGTATGGAATGGAGTTTGCTACTGAAAAGAAACTTTGTGTTCCCAACAAGCTAGGTGAAGGACGGCTTTCACACACACTTATCTCTCAGAACTTAGCAAGTGGAGAGACGTTCGTTCATCTAGCACCAAGGGAACGGGTTGCAGGAGACACTTTTTCTCTGATTTCTCAGTCTGTTTCCTAGTGCCGGTTTGAAGTTCCTGCAGTTTTCAAAGTCAAAATGAGTTGGAGCTTGTACCTCCCCATATATATGTATGGAATGGAGTTTGCAACTGAAAAGAAACTTTGTGTTCCCAACAAGCTAGGTGAAGGATGGCTTTCACACACACTTATCTCTGAGAACTGAGCAAGTGCATAGACGTTCGTTCATCTAGCACCAATGGAACGGATTGCAGGAGACACATTTTCTCTGCTTTCTCAATCTGTTTCGTAGTGCCGGTTTGAAGTTCCTGAAGTTTTCACTGTCAAACCGAGTTGGAGCTTGTACCTCCCCATATATATGTATGGAATGGAGTTTGCAACTGAAAAGAAACTTTGTGTTCCCAACAAGCTATGTGAAGGACGGCTTTCACACACAATTATCTCTCAGAACTGAGCAATTGGAGAGACTTTCGTTCATCTAGCACCAAGGGAACGGGTTGCAGGAGACACTTTTTCTCTGCTTTCTCAGTCTGTTTCCTAGTGCCGGTTTGAAGTTCCTGTAGTTTTCACTGTAAAACCGATTTGGAGCTAGTACCTCACCAGATATATGTATGGAATGGAGTTTGCTATTGAAAAGAAACTTTGTGTTCCCAACAAGCTAGGTGAAGGACGGCTTTCACACATACTTATCTCTCAGAACTGAGCAAGTGGAGAGACGTTCGTTCATCTAGCACCAAGGGAACGGGTTGCAGGAGACACTATTTCTCTGTTTTCTCAGTCTGTTTCCTAGTGCCGGTTTGAAGTTCCTGCAGTTTTCACTGTAAAACCGAGTTGGAGCTTGTACCTCCCCATATATATGTATGGAATGGAGTTTGCCACTGAAAAGAAACTTTGTGTTCCCAACAAGCTAGGTGAAGGACGGCTTTCACACACACTTATCTCTCAGAACTTAGCAAGTGGAGAGACGTTCGTTCATCTAGCACCAAGGGAACGGGTTGCAGGAGACACTACTTCTCTGTTTTCTCAGTCTGTTTCCTAGTGCCGGTTTGAAGTTCCTGCAGTTTTCACTATCAAACCGAGTTGGAGCTTGTACCTCCCCATATATATGTATGGAATGGAGTTTGCAACTGAAAAGAAACTTTGTGTTCCCAACAAGCTAGGTGAAGTATGGCTTTCACACACACTTAGCTCTGAGAACTGAGCAAGTGCAGAGACGTACGTTCATCTAGCACCAATGGAACGGATTGCAGGAGACACATTTTCTCTGATTTCTCAATCTGTTTCCTACTGCCGGTTTGAAGTTCCTGAAGTTTTCAATGTCAAACCGAGTTGGAGCTAGTACCTCCCCATATATATGTATGGAATGGAGTTTGCAACTGAAAAGAAACTTTTTGTTCCCAACAAGATAGGCGAAGGACGGCTTTCACACACACTTATCTCTCAGAACTGAGCAAGTGGAGAGACATTCGTTCATCTAGCACCATGGGAACGGGTTTCAGGAAAAACTTTTTCTCTGCTTTCTCAGTCTGTTTCTTAGTGCCGGTTTGAAGTTCCTGCAGTTTTCACTTTCAAGCCGAGTTGGAGCTAGTACCACCCCATATTTATGTATGGAATGGAGTTTGCAACTGAAAAGAAACTTTGTGTTCCCAACAAGCTAGTTGAAGGACGGCTTTCACACACACTTAACTCTGAGAACTGAGCAAGTGGAGAGACGTTCGTTCATCTAGCACCAAGGGAACAGGTTACAGGAGACAATTTTTCTCTGCATTCTCAGTCTTTTTCCTAGTTCCGGTTTGAAGTTCCTGCAGTTTTCACTGTAAAACCGAGTTGGAGCTTGTTCCTCCCCATATATATGTATGGAATGGAGTTTGCAACTGAAAAGAAACTTTGTGTTCCCAACAAGCTAGGTGAAGGACGGCTTTCACACACACTTATCTCTCAGAACTGAGCAAGTGGAGAGACGTTCTTTCATCTAGCACCAAGGGAACGGGTTGCAGGAGACACTTTTTCTCTGCTTTCTCAGTCTTTTTCCTAGTGCCGGTTTGAAGTTCCTGCAGTTTTCACTGTAAAACCGAGTTGGAGCTAGTACCACCCCATATATATGTATGGAATGGAGTTTGCAACTGAAAAGAAACTTTGTGTTCCCAACAAGCTAGGTGAAGGACGGCTTTCACACACACTTATCTCTCAGAACTGAGCAAGTTGGGAGAACTTCGTTCATCTAGCACCAAGGGAACGGGTTGCAGGAGACACTACTTCTCTGTTTTCTCAGTCTGTTTCCTAGTGCCGGTTTGAAGTTCCTGCAGTTTTCACTGTCAAACCGAGTTGGAGCTTGTACCTCCCCGTATATATGTATGGAATGGAGTTTGCAACTGAAAAGAAACTTTGTGTTCCCAACAAGCTAGGTGAAGTATGGCTTTCACACACACTTATCTCTGAGAACTGAGCAAGTGCAGAGACGTTCGTTCATCTAGCACCAATGGAACGGATTGCAGGAGACACATTTTCTCTGCTTTCTCAATCTGTTTCCTAGTGCCGGTTTGAAGTTCCTGCAGTTTTCAATGTCAAACCGAGTTGGAGCTAGTACCTCCCCATATATATGTATGGAATGGAGTTTGCAACTGAAAAGAAACTTTTTGTTCCCAACAAGATAGGCGAAGGACGGCTTTCACACACACTTATCTCTCAGAACTTAGCAAGTGGAGAGACATTCGTTCACCTAGCACCATGGGAACGGGTTTCAGGAAAAACTTTTTCTCTGCTTTCTCAATCTGTTTCTTAGTGCCGGTTTGAAGTTCCTGCAGTTTTCACTTTCAAGCCGAGTTGGAGCTAGAACCACCCCATATTTATGTATGGAATGGAGTTTGCAACTGAAAAGAAACTTTGTGTTCCCAACAAGCTAGGTGAAGTATGGCTTTCACACACACTTATCTCTGAGAACTGAGCAAGTGCAGAGACGTTCGTTCATCTAGCACCAATGGAACGGATTGCAGGAGACACATTTTCTCTGCTTTCTCAATCTTTTTCCTAGTGCCGGTTTGAAGTTCCTGCAGTTTTCACTGTAAAATCGATTTGGAGCTAGTACCTTACCAGATATACGTATGGAATGGAGTTTGCTACTGAAAAGAAACTTTGTGTTCCCAACAAGCTAGGTGAAGGACGGCTTTCACACACACTTATCTCTCAGAACTTAGCAAGTGGAGAGACGTTCGTTCATCTAGCACCAAGGGAACGGGTTGCAGGAGACACTTTTTCTCTGATTTCTCAGTCTGTTTCCTAGTGCCGGTTTGAAGTTCCTGCAGTTTTCAAAGTCAAAATGAGTTGGAGCTTGTACCTCCCCATATATATGTATGGAATGGAGTTTGCAACTGAAAAGAAACTTTGTGTTCCCAACAAGCTAGGTGAAGGATGGCTTTCACACACACTTATCTCTGAGAACTGAGCAAGTGCATAGACGTTCGTTCATCTAGCACCAATGGAACGGATTGCAGGAGACACATTTTCTCTGCTTTCTCAATCTGTTTCGTAGTGCCGGTTTGAAGTTCCTGAAGTTTTCACTGTCAAACCGAGTTGGAGCTTGTACCTCCCCATATATATGTATGGAATGGAGTTTGCAACTGAAAAGAAACTTTGTGTTCCCAACAAGCTATGTGAAGGACGGCTTTCACACACAATTATCTCTCAGAACTGAGCAATTGGAGAGACTTTCGTTCATCTAGCACCAAGGGAACGGGTTGCAGGAGACACTTTTTCTCTGCTTTCTCAGTCTGTTTCCTAGTGCCGGTTTGAAGTTCCTGTAGTTTTCACTGTAAAACCGATTTGGAGCTAGTACCTCACCAGATATATGTATGGAATGGAGTTTGCTATTGAAAAGAAACTTTGTGTTCCCAACAAGCTAGGTGAAGGACGGCTTTCACACATACTTATCTCTCAGAACTGAGCAAGTGGAGAGACGTTCGTTCATCTAGCACCAAGGGAACGGGTTGCAGGAGACACTATTTCTCTGTTTTCTCAGTCTGTTTCCTAGTGCCGGTTTGAAGTTCCTGCAGTTTTCACTGTAAAACCGAGTTGGAGCTTGTACCTCCCCATATATATGTATGGAATGGAGTTTGCCACTGAAAAGAAACTTTGTGTTCCCAACAAGCTAGGTGAAGGACGGCTTTCACACACACTTATCTCTCAGAACTTAGCAAGTGGAGAGACGTTCGTTCATCTAGCACCAAGGGAACGGGTTGCAGGAGACACTACTTCTCTGTTTTCTCAGTCTGTTTCCTAGTGCCGGTTTGAAGTTCCTGCAGTTTTCACTATCAAACCGAGTTGGAGCTTGTACCTCCCCATATATATGTATGGAATGGAGTTTGCAACTGAAAAGAAACTTTGTGTTCCCAACAAGCTAGGTGAAGTATGGCTTTCACACACACTTAGCTCTGAGAACTGAGCAAGTGCAGAGACGTACGTTCATCTAGCACCAATGGAACGGATTGCAGGAGACACATTTTCTCTGATTTCTCAATCTGTTTCCTACTGCCGGTTTGAAGTTCCTGAAGTTTTCAATGTCAAACCGAGTTGGAGCTAGTACCTCCCCATATATATGTATGGAATGGAGTTTGCAACTGAAAAGAAACTTTTTGTTCCCAACAAGATAGGCGAAGGACGGCTTTCACACACACTTATCTCTCAGAACTGAGCAAGTGGAGAGACATTCGTTCATCTAGCACCATGGGAACGGGTTTCAGGAAAAACTTTTTCTCTGCTTTCTCAGTCTGTTTCTTAGTGCCGGTTTGAAGTTCCTGCAGTTTTCACTTTCAAGCCGAGTTGGAGCTAGTACCACCCCATATTTATGTATGGAATGGAGTTTGCAACTGAAAAGAAACTTTGTGTTCCCAACAAGCTAGTTGAAGGACGGCTTTCACACACACTTAACTCTGAGAACTGAGCAAGTGGAGAGACGTTCGTTCATCTAGCACCAAGGGAACAGGTTACAGGAGACAATTTTTCTCTGCATTCTCAGTCTTTTTCCTAGTTCCGGTTTGAAGTTCCTGCAGTTTTCACTGTAAAACCGAGTTGGAGCTTGTTCCTCCCCATATATATGTATGGAATGGAGTTTGCAACTGAAAAGAAACTTTGTGTTCCCAACAAGCTAGGTGAAGGACGGCTTTCACACACACTTATCTCTCAGAACTGAGCAAGTGGAGAGACGTTCTTTCATCTAGCACCAAGGGAACGGGTTGCAGGAGACACTTTTTCTCTGCTTTCTCAGTCTTTTTCCTAGTGCCGGTTTGAAGTTCCTGCAGTTTTCACTGTAAAACCGAGTTGGAGCTAGTACCACCCCATATATATGTATGGAATGGAGTTTGCAACTGAAAAGAAACTTTGTGTTCCCAACAAGCTAGGTGAAGGACGGCTTTCACACACACTTATCTCTCAGAACTGAGCAAGTTGGGAGAACTTCGTTCATCTAGCACCAAGGGAACGGGTTGCAGGAGACACTACTTCTCTGTTTTCTCAGTCTGTTTCCTAGTGCCGGTTTGAAGTTCCTGCAGTTTTCACTGTCAAACCGAGTTGGAGCTTGTACCTCCCCGTATATATGTATGGAATGGAGTTTGCAACTGAAAAGAAACTTTGTGTTCCCAACAAGCTAGGTGAAGTATGGCTTTCACACACACTTATCTCTGAGAACTGAGCAAGTGCAGAGACGTTCGTTCATCTAGCACCAATGGAACGGATTGCAGGAGACACATTTTCTCTGCTTTCTCAATCTTTTTCCTAGTGCCGGTTTGAAGTTCCTGCAGTTTTCACTGTAAAATCGATTTGGAGCTAGTACCTTACCAGATATACGTATGGAATGGAGTTTGCTACTGAAAAGAAACTTTGTGTTCCCAACAAGCTAGGTGAAGGACGGCTTTCACACACACTTATCTCTCAGAACTTAGCAAGTGGAGAGACGTTCGTTCATCTAGCACCAAGGGAACGGGTTGCAGGAGACACTTTTTCTCTGATTTCTCAGTCTGTTTCCTAGTGCCGGTTTGAAGTTCCTGCAGTTTTCAAAGTCAAAATGAGTTGGAGCTTGTACCTCCCCATATATATGTATGGAATGGAGTTTGCAACTGAAAAGAAACTTTGTGTTCCCAACAAGCTAGGTGAAGGATGGCTTTCACACACACTTATCTCTGAGAACTGAGCAAGTGCATAGACGTTCGTTCATCTAGCACCAATGGAACGGATTGCAGGAGACACATTTTCTCTGCTTTCTCAATCTGTTTCGTAGTGCCGGTTTGAAGTTCCTGAAGTTTTCACTGTCAAACCGAGTTGGAGCTTGTACCTCCCCATATATATGTATGGAATGGAGTTTGCAACTGAAAAGAAACTTTGTGTTCCCAACAAGCTATGTGAAGGACGGCTTTCACACACAATTATCTCTCAGAACTGAGCAATTGGAGAGACTTTCGTTCATCTAGCACCAAGGGAACGGGTTGCAGGAGACACTTTTTCTCTGCTTTCTCAGTCTGTTTCCTAGTGCCGGTTTGAAGTTCCTGTAGTTTTCACTGTAAAACCGATTTGGAGCTAGTACCTCACCAGATATATGTATGGAATGGAGTTTGCTATTGAAAAGAAACTTTGTGTTCCCAACAAGCTAGGTGAAGGACGGCTTTCACACATACTTATCTCTCAGAACTGAGCAAGTGGAGAGACGTTCGTTCATCTAGCACCAAGGGAACGGGTTGCAGGAGACACTATTTCTCTGTTTTCTCAGTCTGTTTCCTAGTGCCGGTTTGAAGTTCCTGCAGTTTTCACTGTAAAACCGAGTTGGAGCTTGTACCTCCCCATATATATGTATGGAATGGAGTTTGCCACTGAAAAGAAACTTTGTGTTCCCAACAAGCTAGGTGAAGGACGGCTTTCACACACACTTATCTCTCAGAACTTAGCAAGTGGAGAGACGTTCGTTCATCTAGCACCAAGGGAACGGGTTGCAGGAGACACTACTTCTCTGTTTTCTCAGTCTGTTTCCTAGTGCCGGTTTGAAGTTCCTGCAGTTTTCACTATCAAACCGAGTTGGAGCTTGTACCTCCCCATATATATGTATGGAATGGAGTTTGCAACTGAAAAGAAACTTTGTGTTCCCAACAAGCTAGGTGAAGTATGGCTTTCACACACACTTAGCTCTGAGAACTGAGCAAGTGCAGAGACGTACGTTCATCTAGCACCAATGGAACGGATTGCAGGAGACACATTTTCTCTGATTTCTCAATCTGTTTCCTACTGCCGGTTTGAAGTTCCTGAAGTTTTCAATGTCAAACCGAGTTGGAGCTAGTACCTCCCCATATATATGTATGGAATGGAGTTTGCAACTGAAAAGAAACTTTTTGTTCCCAACAAGATAGGCGAAGGACGGCTTTCACACACACTTATCTCTCAGAACTGAGCAAGTGGAGAGACATTCGTTCATCTAGCACCATGGGAACGGGTTTCAGGAAAAACTTTTTCTCTGCTTTCTCAGTCTGTTTCTTAGTGCCGGTTTGAAGTTCCTGCAGTTTTCACTTTCAAGCCGAGTTGGAGCTAGTACCACCCCATATTTATGTATGGAATGGAGTTTGCAACTGAAAAGAAACTTTGTGTTCCCAACAAGCTAGTTGAAGGACGGCTTTCACACACACTTAACTCTGAGAACTGAGCAAGTGGAGAGACGTTCGTTCATCTAGCACCAAGGGAACAGGTTACAGGAGACAATTTTTCTCTGCATTCTCAGTCTTTTTCCTAGTTCCGGTTTGAAGTTCCTGCAGTTTTCACTGTAAAACCGAGTTGGAGCTTGTTCCTCCCCATATATATGTATGGAATGGAGTTTGCAACTGAAAAGAAACTTTGTGTTCCCAACAAGCTAGGTGAAGGACGGCTTTCACACACACTTATCTCTCAGAACTGAGCATGTGGAGAGACGTTCTTTCATCTAGCACCAAGGGAACGGGTTGCAGGAGACACTTTTTCTCTGCTTTCTCAGTCTTTTTCCTAGTGCCGGTTTGAAGTTCCTGCAGTTTTCACTGTAAAACCGAGTTGGAGCTAGTACCACCCCATATATATGTATGGAATGGAGTTTGCAACTGAAAAGAAACTTTGTGTTCCCAACAAGCTAGGTGAAGGACGGCTTTCACACACACTTATCTCTCAGAACTGAGCAAGTTGGGAGAACTTCGTTCATCTAGCACCAAGGGAACGGGTTGCAGGAGACACTACTTCTCTGTTTTCTCAGTCTGTTTCCTAGTGCCGGTTTGAAGTTCCTGCAGTTTTCACTGTCAAACCGAGTTGGAGCTTGTACCTCCCCGTATATATGTATGGAATGGAGTTTGCAACTGAAAAGAAACTTTGTGTTCCCAACAAGCTAGGTGAAGTATGGCTTTCACACACACTTATCTCTGAGAACTGAGCAAGTGCAGAGACGTTCGTTCATCTAGCACCAATGGAACGGATTGCAGGAGACACATTTTCTCTGCTTTCTCAATCTGTTTCCTAGTGCCGGTTTGAAGTTCCTGCAGTTTTCAATGTCAAACCGAGTTGGAGCTAGTACCTCCCCATATATATGTATGGAATGGAGTTTGCAACTGAAAAGAAACTTTTTGTTCCCAACAAGATAGGCGAAGGACGGCTTTCACACACACTTATCTCTCAGAACTTAGCAAGTGGAGAGACATTCGTTCACCTAGCACCATGGGAACGGGTTTCAGGAAAAACTTTTTCTCTGCTTTCTCAATCTGTTTCTTAGTGCCGGTTTGAAGTTCCTGCAGTTTTCACTTTCAAGCCGAGTTGGAGCTAGAACCACCCCATATTTATGTATGGAATGGAGTTTGCAACTGAAAAGAAACTTTGTGTTCCCAACAAGCTAGTTGAAGTACGGCTTTCACACACACTTAACTCTGAGAACTGAGCAAGTGGCGAGACTTTCGTTCATCTAGCACCAAGGGAACAGGTTACAGGAGACAATTTTTCTCTGCATTCTCAGTCTTTTTCCTAGTGCCGGTTTGAAGTTCCTGCAGTTTTCAGTGTAAAACCGAGTTGGAGCTTGTTCCTCCCCATATATATGTATGGAATGGAGTTTGCAACTGAAAAGAAACTTTGTGTTCCCAACAAGCTAGGTGAAGGACGGCTTTCACACACACTTATCTCTCAGAACTGAGCAAGTGGAGAGACGTTCTTTCATCTAGCACCAAGCGAACGGGTTGCAGGAGACACTTTTTCTCTGCTTTCTCAGTCTTTTTCCTAGTGCCGGTTTGAAGTTCCTGCAGTTTTCACTGTAAAACCGAGTTGGAGCTAGTACCACCCCATATATATGTATGGAATGGAGTTTGCAACTGAAAAGAAACTTTGTGTTCCCTACAAGCTAGTTGAAGTACGGCTTTCACACACACTTAACTCTGAGAACTGAGCAAGTGGAGAGACTTTCGTTCATCTAGCACCAAGGGAACGGGTTGCAGGAGACACTTTTTCTATGCTTTCTCAGTCTGTTTCCTAGTGCCGGTTTGAAGTTCCTGCCGTTTTCACTGTAAAACCGATTTGGAGCTAGTAACTCACCAGATATATGTATGGATTGGAGTTTGATACTGAAAAGAAACTTTGTGTTCCCAACAAGCTAGGTGAAGGACGGCTTTCACACACAGTTATCTCTCAGAACTGAGCAAGTGGAGAGACGTTCGTTCATCTAGCACCAAGGGAACGGGTTGCAGGAGACACTTTTTCTCTGCTTTCTCAGTCTGTTTCCTAGTGCCGGTTTGAAGTTCCTGCAGTTTTCACTGTAAAACCAAGTTGGAGCTTGTACCTCCCAATATATATGTATGGAATGGAGTTTGCAACTGAAAAGAAACTTTGTGTTCCCAACAAGCTAGTTGAAGGACGGCTTTCACACACACTTATCTCTCAGAACTTAGCAAGTGGAGAGACGTTCGTTCATCTAGCACCAAGGGAACGGGTTGCAGGAGACACTTTTTCTCTGATTTCTCAGTCTGTTTCCTAGTGCCGGTTTGAAGTTCCTGCAGTTTTCAAAGTCAAACCGAGTTGGAGCTTGTACCTCCCCATATATATGTATGGAATGGAGTTTGCAACTGAAAAGAAACTTTGTGTTCCCAACAAGCTAGGTGAAGAATGGCTTTCACACACACTTATCTCTGAGAACTGAGCAAGTGCAGAGACGTTCGTTCATCTAGCACCAATGGAACGGATTGCAGGAGACACATTTTCTCTGCTTTCTCAATCTGTTTCCTAGTGCCGGTTTGAAGTTCCTGCAGTTTTCACTGTCAAACCGAGTTGGAGCTTGTACCTCCCCATATATATGTATGGAATGGAGTTTGCAACTGAAAAGAAACTTTGTGTTCCCAACAAGCTATGTGAAGGACGGCTTTCACACACAATTATCTCTCAGAACTGAGCAATTGGAGAGACTTTCGTTCATCTAGCACCAAGGGAACGGGTTGCAGGAGACACTTTTTCTCTGCTTTCTCAGACTGTTTCCTAGTGCCGGTTTGAAGTTCCTGTAGTTTTCACTGTAAAACCGATTTGGAGCTAGTACCTCACCAGATATATGTATGGAATGGAGTTTGCTATTGAAAAGAAACTTTGTGTTCCCAACAAGCTAGGTGAAGGACGGCTTTCACACACACTTATCTCTCAGAACTGAGCAAGTGGAGAGACGTTCGTTCATCTAGCACCAAGGGAACGGGTTGGAGGAGACACTATTTCTCTGTTTTCTCAGTCTGTTTCCTAGTGCCGGTTTGAAGTTCCTGCAGTTTTCACTGTAAAACGGAGTTGGAGCTTGTACCTCCCCATATATATGTATGGAATGGAGTTTGCCACTGAAAAGAAACTTTGTGTTCCCAACAAGCTAGGTGAAGTATGGCTTTCACACACACTTAGCTCTGAGAACTGAGCAAGTGCAGAGACGTACGTTCATCTAGCACCAATGGAACGGATTGCAGGAGACACATTTTCTCTGATTTCTCAATCTGTTTCCTACTGCCGGTTTGAAGTTCCTGAAGTTTTCAATGTCAAACCGAGTTGGAGCTAGTACCTCCCCATATATATGTATGGAATGGAGTTTGCAACTGAAAAGAAACTTTTTGTTCCCAACAAGATAGGCGAAGGACGGCTTTCACACACACTTATCTCTCAGAACTGAGCAAGTGGAGAGACATTCGTTCATCTAGCACCATGGGAACGGGTTTCAGGAAAAACTTTTTCTCTGCTTTCTCAGTCTGTTTCTTAGTGCCGGTTTGAAGTTCCTGCAGTTTTCACTTTCAAGCCGAGTTGGAGCTAGTACCACCCCATATTTATGTATGGAATGGAGTTTGCAACTGAAAAGAAACTTTGTGTTCCCAACAAGCTAGTTGAAGGACGGCTTTCACACACACTTAACTCTGAGAACTGAGCAAGTGGAGAGACGTTCGTTCATCTAGCACCAAGGGAACAGGTTACAGGAGACAATTTTTCTCTGCATTCTCAGTCTTTTTCCTAGTTCCGGTTTGAAGTTCCTGCAGTTTTCACTGTAAAACCGAGTTGGAGCTTGTTCCTCCCCATATATATGTATGGAATGGAGTTTGCAACTGAAAAGAAACTTTGTGTTCCCAACAAGCTAGGTGAAGGACGGCTTTCACACACACTTATCTCTCAGAACTGAGCAAGTGGAGAGACGTTCTTTCATCTAGCACCAAGGGAACGGGTTGCAGGAGACACTTTTTCTCTGCTTTCTCAGTCTTTTTCCTAGTGCCGGTTTGAAGTTCCTGCAGTTTTCACTGTAAAACCGAGTTGGAGCTAGTACCACCCCATATATATGTATGGAATGGAGTTTGCAACTGAAAAGAAACTTTGTGTTCCCAACAAGCTAGGTGAAGGACGGCTTTCACACACACTTATCTCTCAGAACTGAGCAAGTTGGGAGAACTTCGTTCATCTAGCACCAAGGGAACGGGTTGCAGGAGACACTACTTCTCTGTTTTCTCAGTCTGTTTCCTAGTGCCGGTTTGAAGTTCCTGCAGTTTTCACTGTCAAACCGAGTTGGAGCTTGTACCTCCCCGTATATATGTATGGAATGGAGTTTGCAACTGAAAAGAAACTTTGTGTTCCCAACAAGCTAGGTGAAGTATGGCTTTCACACACACTTATCTCTGAGAACTGAGCAAGTGCAGAGACGTTCGTTCATCTAGCACCAATGGAACGGATTGCAGGAGACACATTTTCTCTGCTTTCTCAATCTGTTTCCTAGTGCCGGTTTGAAGTTCCTGCAGTTTTCAATGTCAAACCGAGTTGGAGCTAGTACCTCCCCATATATATGTATGGAATGGAGTTTGCAACTGAAAAGAAACTTTTTGTTCCCAACAAGATAGGCGAAGGACGGCTTTCACACACACTTATCTCTCAGAACTTAGCAAGTGGAGAGACATTCGTTCACCTAGCACCATGGGAACGGGTTTCAGGAAAAACTTTTTCTCTGCTTTCTCAATCTGTTTCTTAGTGCCGGTTTGAAGTTCCTGCAGTTTTCACTTTCAAGCCGAGTTGGAGCTAGAACCACCCCATATTTATGTATGGAATGGAGTTTGCAACTGAAAAGAAACTTTGTGTTCCCAACAAGCTAGTTGAAGTACGGCTTTCACACACACTTAACTCTGAGAACTGAGCAAGTGGAGAGACTTTCGTTCATCTAGCACCAAGGGAACAGGTTACAGGAGACAATTTTTCTCTGCATTCTCAGTCTTTTTCCTAGTGCCGGTTTGAAGTTCCTGCAGTTTTCAGTGTAAAACCGAGTTGGAGCTTGTTCCTCCCCATATATATGTATGGAATGGAGTTTGCAACTGAAAAGAAACTTTGTGTTCCCAACAAGCTAGGTGAAGGACGGCTTTCACACACACTTATCTCTCAGAACTGAGCAAGTGGAGAGACGTTCTTTCATCTAGCACCAAGCGAACGGGTTGCAGGAGACACTTTTTCTCTGCTTTCTCAGTCTTTTTCCTAGTGCCGGTTTGAAGTTCCTGCAGTTTTCACTGTAAAACCGAGTTGGAGCTAGTACCACCCCATATATATGTATGGAATGGAGTTTGCAACTGAAAAGAAACTTTGTGTTCCCTACAAGCTAGTTGAAGTACGGCTTTCACACACACTTAACTCTGAGAACTGAGCAAGTGGAGAGACTTTCGTTCATCTAGCACCAAGGGAACGGGTTGCAGGAGACACTTTTCCTCTGCTTTCTCAGTCTGTTTCCTAGTGCCGGTTTGAAGTTCCTGCAGTTTTCACTGTAAAACCGATTTGGAGCTAGTAACTCACCAGATATATGTATGGATTGGAGTTTGATACTGAAAAGAAACTTTGTGTTCCCAACAAGCTAGGTGAAGGACGGCTTTCACACACAGTTATCTCTCAGAACTGAGCAAGTGGAGAGACGTTCGTTCATCTAGCACCAAGGGAACGGGTTGCAGGAGACACTTTTTCTCTGCTTTCTCAGTCTGTTTCCTAGTGCCGGTTTGAAGTTCCTGCAGTTTTCACTGTAAAACCAAGTTGGAGCTTGTACCTCCCAATATATATGTATGGAATGGAGTTTGCAACTGAAAAGAAACTTTGTGTTCCCAACAAGCTAGTTGAAGGACGGCTTTCACACACACTTATCTCTCAGAACTTAGCAAGTGGAGAGACGTTCGTTCATCTAGCACCAAGGGAACGGGTTGCAGGAGACACTTTTTCTCTGATTTCTCAGTCTGTTTCCTAGTGCCGGTTTGAAGTTCCTGCAGTTTTCAAAGTCAAACCGAGTTGGAGCTTGTACCTCCCCATATATATGTATGGAATGGAGTTTGCAACTGAAAAGAAACTTTGTGTTCCCAACAAGCTAGGTGAAGAATGGCTTTCACACACACTTATCTCTGAGAACTGAGCAAGTGCAGAGACGTTCGTTCATCTAGCACCAATGGAACGGATTGCAGGAGACACATTTTCTCTGCTTTCTCAATCTGTTTCCTAGTGCCGGTTTGAAGTTCCTGCAGTTTTCACTGTCAAACCGAGTTGGAGCTTGTACCTCCCCATATATATGTATGGAATGGAGTTTGCAACTGAAAAGAAACTTTGTGTTCCCAACAAGCTATGTGAAGGACGGCTTTCACACACAATTATCTCTCAGAACTGAGCAATTGGAGAGACTTTCGTTCATCTAGCACCAAGGGAACGGGTTGCAGGAGACACTTTTTCTCTGCTTTCTCAGACTGTTTCCTAGTGCCGGTTTGAAGTTCCTGTAGTTTTCACTGTAAAACCGATTTGGAGCTAGTACCTCACCAGATATATGTATGGAATGGAGTTTGCTATTGAAAAGAAACTTTGTGTTCCCAACAAGCTAGGTGAAGGACGGCTTTCACACACACTTATCTCTCAGAACTGAGCAAGTGGAGAGACGTTCGTTCATCTAGCACCAAGGGAACGGGTTGGAGGAGACACTATTTCTCTGTTTTCTCAGTCTGTTTCCTAGTGCCGGTTTGAAGTTCCTGCAGTTTTCACTGTAAAACGGAGTTGGAGCTTGTACCTCCCCATATATATGTATGGAATGGAGTTTGCCACTGAAAAGAAACTTTGTGTTCCCAACAAGCTAGGTGAAGGACGGCTTTCACACACACTTATCTCTCAGAACTTAGCAAGTGGAGAGACGTTCGTTCATCTAGCACCAAGGGAACGGGTTGCAGGAGACACTACTTCTCTGTTTTCTCAGTCTGTTTCCTAGTGCCGGTTTGAAGTTCCTGCAGTTTTCACTATCAAAACGAGTTGGAGCTTGTACCTCCCCATATATATGTATGAAATGGAGTTTGCAACTGAAAAGAAACTTTGTGTTCCCAACAAGCTAGGTGAAGTATGGCTTTCACACACACTTAGCTCTGAGAACTGAGCAAGTGCAGAGACGTACGTTCATCTAGCACCAATGGAACGGATTGCAGGAGACACATTTTCTCTGATTTCTCAATCTGTTTCCTACTGCCGATTTGAAGTTCCTGCAGTTTTCAATGTCAAACCGAGTTGGAGCTAGTACCTCCCCATATATATGTATGGAATGGAGTTTGCAACTGAAAAGAAACTTTTTGTTCCCAACAAGATAGGCGAAGGACGGCTTTCACACACACTTATCTCTCAGAACTGAGCAAGTGGAGAGACATTCGTTCATCTAGCACCATGGGAACGGGTTTCAGGAAAAAATTTTTCTCTGCTTTCTCAGTCTGTTTCTTAGTGCCGGTTTGAAGTTCCTGCAGTTTTCACTTTCAAGCCGAGTTGGAGCTAGTACCACCCCATATTTATGTATGGAATGGAGTTTGCAACTGAAAAGAAACTTTGTGTTCCCAACAAGCTAGTTGAAGGACGGCTTTCACACACACTTAACTCTGAGAACTGAGCAAGTGGAGAGACGTTCGTTCATCTAGCACCAAGGGAACAGGATACAGGAGACAATTTTTCTCTGCATTCTCAGTCTTTTTCCTAGTGCCGGTTTGAAGTTCCTGCAGTTTTCACTGTAAAACCGAGTTGGAGCTTGTTCCTCCCCTTATATATGTATGGAATGGAGTTTGCAACTGAAAAGAAACTTTGTGTTCCCAACAAGCTAGGTGAAGGACGGCTTTCACACACACTTATCTCTCAGAACTGAGCAAGTGGAGAGACGTTCTTTCATCTAGCACCAAGGGAACGGGTTGCAGGAGACACTTTTTCTCTGCTTTCTCAGTCTTTTTCCTAGTGCCGGTTTGAAGTTCCTGCAGTTTTCACTGTAAAACCGAGTTGGAGCTAGTACCACCCCATATATATGTATGGAATGGAGTTTGCAACTGAAAAGAAACTTTGTGTTCCCAACAAGCTAGGTGAAGGACGGCTTTCACACACACTTATCTCTCAGAACTGAGCAAGTTGGGAGAACTTCGTCATCTAGCACCAAGGGAACGGGTTGCAGGAGACACTACTTCTCTGTTTTCTCAGTCTGTTTCCTAGTGCCGGTTTGAAGTTCCTGCAGTTTTCACTGTCAAACCGAGTTGGAGCTTGTACCTCCCCGTATATATGTATGGAATGGAGTTTGCAACTGAAAAGAAACTTTGTGTTCCCAACAAGCTAGGTGAAGTATGGCTTTCACACACACTTATCTCTGCGAACTGAGCAAGTGCAGAGACGTTCGTTCATCTAGCACCAATGGAACGGATTGCAGGAGACACATTTTCTCTGATTTCTCAATCTGTTTCCTACTGCCGGTTTGAAGTTCCTGCAGTTTTCAATGTCAAACCGATTTGGAGCTAGTACCTCTCCATATATATGTATGGAATGGAGTTTGCAACTGAAAAGAAACTTTTTGTTCCCAACAAGATAGGCGAAGGACGGCTTTCACACACACTTATCTCTCAGAACTTAGCAAGTGGAGAGACATTCGTTCACCTAGCACCATGGGAACGGGTTTCAGGAAAAACTTTTTCTCTGCTTTCTCAGTCTGTTTCTTAGTGCCGGTTTGAAGTTCCTGCAGTTTTCACTTTCAAGCCGAGTTGGAGCTAGTACCACCCCATATTTATGTATGGAATGGAGTTTGCAACTGAAAAGAAACTTTGTGTTCCCAACAAGCTAGTTGAAGGACGGCTTTCACACACACTTAACTCTGAGAACTGAGCAAGTGGAGAGACGTTCGTTCATCTAGCACCAAGGGAACAGGATACAGGAGACAATTTTTCTCTGCATTCTCAGTCTTTTTCCTAGTGCCGGTTTGAAGTTCCTGCAGTTTTCACTGTAAAACAGAGTTGGAGCTTGTTCCTCCCCTTATATATGTATGGAATGGAGTTTGCAACTGAAAAGAAACTTTGTGTTCCCAACAAGCTAGGTGAAGGACGGCTTTCACACACACTTATCTCTCAGAACTGAGCAAGTGGAGAGACGTTCTTTCATCTAGCACCAAGGGAACGGGTTGCAGGAGACACTTTTTCTCTGCTTTCTCAGTCTTTTTCCTAGTGCCGGTTTGAAGTTCCTGCAGTTTTCACTGTAAAACCGAGTTGGAGCTAGTACCACCCCATATATATGTATGGAATGGAGTTTGCAACTGAAAAGAAACTTTGTGTTCCCAACAAGCTAGGTGAAGGACGGCTTTCACACACACTTATCTCTCAGAACTGAGCAAGTTGGGAGAACTTCGTCATCTAGCACCAAGGGAACGGGTTGCAGGAGACACTACTTCTCTGTTTTCTCAGTCTGTTTCCTAGTGCCGGTTTGAAGTTCCTGCAGTTTTCATTGTCAAACCGAGTTGGAGCTTGTACCTCCCCGTATATATGTATGGAATGGAGTTTGCAACTGAAAAGAAACTTTGTGTTCCCAACAAGCTAGGTGAAGTATGGCTTTCACACACACTTATCTCTGAGAACTGAGCAAGTGCAGAGACGTTCGTTCATCTAGCACCAATGGAACGGATTGCAGGAGACACATTTTCTCTGATTTCTCAATCTGTTTCCTACTGCCGGTTTGAAGTTCCTGCAGTTTTCAATGTCAAACAGATTTGGAGCTAGTACCTCCCCATATATATGTATGGAATGGAGTTTGCAACTGAAAAGAAACTTTTTGTTCCCAACAAGATAGGCGAAGGACGGCTTTCACACACACTTATCTCTCAGAACTTAGCAAGTGGAGAGACATTCGTTCACCTAGCACCATGGGAACGGGTTTCAGGAAAAACTTTTTCTCTGTTTCTCAGTCTGTTTCTTAGTGCCGGTTTGAAGTTCCTGCAGTTTTCACTTTCAAGCCGAGTTGGAGCTAGTACCACCCCATATTTATGTATGGAATGGAGTTTGCAACTGAAAAGAAACTTTGTGTTCCCAACAAGCTAGTTGAAGGACGGCTTTCACACACATTTAACTCTGAGAACTGAGCAAGTTGAGAGACTTCCGTTCATCTAGCACCAAGGGAACAGGTTACAGGAGACAATTTTTCTCTGCATTCTCAGTCTTTTTCCTAGTGCCGGTTTGAAGTTCCTGCAGTTTTCAGTGTAAAACCGAGTTGGAGCTTGTTCCTCCACATATATATGTATGGAATGGAGTTTGCAACTGAAAAGAAACTTTGTGTTCCCAACAAGCTAGGTGAAGGACGGCTTTCACACACACTTATCTCTCAGAACTGAGCAAGTGGAGAGACGTTCTTTCATCTAGCACCAAGCGAACGGGTTGCAGGAGACACTTTTTCTCTGCTTTCTCAGTCTTTTTCCTAGTGCCGGTTTGAAGTTCCTGCAGTTTTCACTGTAAAACCGAGTTGGAGCTAGTACCACCCCATATATATGTATGGAATGGAGTTTGCAACTGAAAAGAAACTTTGTGTTCCCTACAAGCTAGGTGAAGGACGGCTTTCACACACACTTATCTCTCAGAACTGAGCAAGTTGGGAGAACTTCGTTCATCTAGCACCAAGGGAACGGGTTGCAGGAGACACTATTTCTCTGTTTTCTCAGTCTGTTTCCTAGTGCCGGTTTGAAGTTCCTGCAGTTTTCACTGTAAAACCGATTTGGAGCTAGTACCTCCCCATATATATGTATGGAATGGAGTTTGCAACTGAAAAGAAACTTTGTGTTCCCAACAAGCTATGTGAAAGACGGCTTTCACACACACTTATCTCTGAGAACTGAGCAAGTGCAGAGACGTTCGTTCATCTAGCACCAATGGAACGGATTGCAGGAGACACATTTTCTCTGCTTTCTCAATCTGTTTCCTAGTGCCGGTTTGAAGTTCCTGCAATTTTCACTGTAAAACCGTGTTGGAGCTTGTACCTCCCCATATATATGTATGGAATGGAGTTTGCAACTGAAAAGAAACTTTGTGTTCCCAACAAACTAGGTGAAGTACGGCTTTCACACACAATTATCTCTCAGAACTGAGCAAGTGGAGAGACGTTCGTTCATCTAGCACCAAGGGAACGGGTTGCAGGAGACACTATTTCTCTGTTTTCTCAGTCTGTTTCCTAGTGCCGGTTTGAAGTTCCTGCAGTTTTCACTGTAAAACCGAGTTGGAGCTTGTACCTCCCCATATATATGTATGGAATGGAGTTTGCCACTGAAAAGAAACTTTGTGTTCCCAACAAGCTAGGTGAAGGACGGCTTTCACACACACTAATCTCTCAGAACTTAGCAAGTGGAGAGACGTTCGTTCATCTAGCACCAAGGTAACGGGTTGCAGGAGACACTACTTCTCTGTTTTCTCAGTCTGTTTCCTAGTGCCGGTTTGAAGTTCCTGCAGTTTTCACTATCAAACCGAGTTGGAGCTTGTACCTCCCCATATATATGTATGAAATGGAGTTTGCAACTGAAAAGAAACTTTGTGTTCCCAACAAGCTAGGTGAAGTATGGCTTTCACACACACTTAGCTCTGAGAACTGAGCAAGTGCAGAGACGTACGTTCATCTAGCACCAATGGAACGGATTGCAGGAGACACATTTTCTCTGATTTCTCAATCTGTTTCCTACTGCCGATTTGAAGTTCCTGCAGTTTTCAATGTCAAACCGAGTTGGAGCTAGTACCTCCCCATATATATGTATGGAATGGAGTTTGCAACTGAAAAGAAACTTTTTGTTCCCAACAAGATAGGCGAAGGACGGCTTTCACACACACTTATCTCTCAGAACTGAGCAAGTGGAGAGACATTCGTTCATCTAGCACCATGGGAACGGGTTTCAGGAAAAACTTTTTCTCTGCTTTCTCAGTCTGTTTCTTAGTGCCGGTTTGAAGTTCCTGCAGTTTTCACTGTCAAGCCGAGTTGGAGCTAGTACCACCCCATATTTATGTATGGAATGGAGTTTGCAACTGAAAAGAAACTTTGTGTTCCCAACAAGCTAGTTGAAGGACGGCTTTCACACACACTTAACTCTGAGAACTGAGCAAGTGGAGAGACGTTCGTTCATCTAGCACCAAGGGAACAGGATACAGGAGACAATTTTTCTCTGCATTCTCAGTCTTTTTCCTAGTGCCGGTTTGAAGTTCCTGCAGTTTTCACTGTAAAACCGAGTTGGAGCTTGTTCCTCCCCTTATATATGTATGGAATGGAGTTTGCAACTGAAAAGAAACTTTGTGTTCCCAACAAGCTAGGTGAAGGACGGCTTTCACACACACTTATCTCTCAGAACTGAGCAAGTGGAGAGACGTTCTTTCATCTAGCACCAAGGGAACGGGTTGCAGGAGACACTTTTTCTCTGCTTTCTCAGTCTTTTTCCTAGTGCCGGTTTGAAGTTCCTGCAGTTTTCACTGTAAAACCGAGTTGGAGCTAGTACCACCCCATATATATGTATGGAATGGAGTTTGCAACTGAAAAGAAACTTTGTGTTCCCAACAAGCTAGGTGAAGGACGGCTTTCACACACACTTATCTCTCAGAACTGAGCAAGTTGGGAGAACTTCGTCATCTAGCACCAAGGGAACGGGTTGCAGGAGACACTACTTCTCTGTTTTCTCAGTCTGTTTCCTAGTGCCGGTTTGAAGTTCCTGCAGTTTTCACTGTCAAACCGAGTTGGAGCTTGTACCTCCCCGTATATATGTATGGAATGGAGTTTGCAACTGAAAAGAAACTTTGTGTTCCCAACAAGCTAGGTGAAGTATGGCTTTCACACACACTTAGCTCTGAGAACTGAGCAAGTGCAGAGACGTACGTTCATCTAGCACCAATGGAACGGATTGCAGGAGACACATTTTCTCTGATTTCTCAATCTGTTTCCTACTGCCGATTTGAAGTTCCTGCAGTTTTCAATGTCAAACCGAGTTGGAGCTAGTACCTCCCCATATATATGTATGGAATGGAGTTTGCAACTGAAAAGAAACTTTGTGTTCCCAACAAGCTAGTTGAAGGACGGCTTTCACACACACTTAACTCTGAGAACTGAGCAAGTGGAGAGACGTTCGTTCATCTAGCACCAAGGGAACAGGATACAGGAGACAATTTTTCTCTGCATTCTCAGTCTTTTTCCTAGTGCCGGTTTGAAGTTCCTGCAGTTTTCACTGTAAAACCGAGTTGGAGCTTGTTCCTCCCCTTATATATGTATGGAATGGAGTTTGCAACTGAAAAGAAACTTTGTGTTCCCAACAAGCTAGGTGAAGGACGGCTTTCACACACACTTATCTCTCAGAACTGAGCAAGTGGAGAGACGTTCTTTCATCTAGCACCAAGGGAACGGGTTGCAGGAGACACTTTTTCTCTGCTTTCTCAGTCTTTTTCCTAGTGCCGGTTTGAAGTTCCTGCAGTTTTCACTGTAAAACCGAGTTGGAGCTAGTACCACCCCATATATATGTATGGAATGGAGTTTGCAACTGAAAAGAAACTTTGTGTTCCCAGCAAGCTAGGTGAAGGACGGCTTTCACACACACTTATCTCTCAGAACTGAGCAAGTTGGGAGAACTTCGTCATCTAGCACCAAGGGAACGGGTTGCAGGAGACACTACTTCTCTGTTTTCTCAGTCTGTTTCCTAGTGCCGGTTTGAAGTTCCTGCAATTTTCACTGTCAAACCGAGTTGGAGCTTGTACCTCCCCGTATATATGTATGGAATGGAGTTTGCAACTGAAAAGAAACTTTGTGTTCCCAACAAGCTAGGTGAAGTATGGCTTTCACACACACTTATCTCTGAGAACTGAGCAAGTGCAGAGACGTTCGTTCATCTAGCACCAATGGAACGGATTGCAGGAGACACATTTTCTCTGATTTCTCAATCTGTTTCCTACTGCCGGTTTGAAGTTCCTGCAGTTTTCAATGTCAAACCGATTTGGAGCTAGTACCTCCCCATATATATGTATGGAATGGAGTTTGCAACTGAAAAGAAACTTTTTGTTCCCAACAAGATAGGCGAAGGACGGCTTTCACACTCACTTATCTCTCAGAACTTAGCAAGTGGAGAGACATTCGTTCACCTAGCACCATGGGAACGGGTTTCAGGAAAAACTTTTTCTCTGCTTTCTCAGTCTGTTTCTTAGTGCCGGTTTGAAGTTCCTGCAGTTTTCACTTTCAAGCCGAGTTGGAGCTAGTACCACCCCATATTTATGTATGGAATGGAGTTTGCAACTGAAAAGAAACTTTGTGTTCCCAACAAGCTATTTGAAGGACGGCTTTCACACACACTTAACTCTGAGAACTGAGCAAGTGGAGAGACGTTCGTTCATCTAGCACCAAGGGAACAGGATACAGGAGACAATTTTTCTCTGCATTCTCAGTCTTTTTCCTAGTGCCGGTTTGAAGTTCCTGCAGTTTTCACTGTAAAACCGAGTTGGAGCTTGTTCCTCCCCTTATATATGTATGGAATGGAGTTTGCAACTGAAAAGAAACTTTGTGTTCCCAACAAGCTAGGTGAAGGACGGCTTTCACACACACTTATCTCTCAGAACTGAGCAAGTGGAGAGACGTTCTTTCATCTAGCACCAAGGGAACGGGTTGCAGGAGACACTTTTTCTCTGCTTTCTCAGTCTTTTTCCTAGTGCCGGTTTGAAGTTCCTGCAGTTTTCACTGTAAAACCGAGTTGGAGCTAGTACCACCCCATATATATGTATGGAATGGAGTTTGCAACTGAAAAGAAACTTTGTGTTCCCAACAAGCTAGGTGAAGGACGGCTTTCACACACACTTATCTCTCAGAACTGAGCAAGTTGGGAGAACTTCGTCATCTAGCACCAAGGGAACGGGTTGCAGGAGACACTACTTCTCTGTTTTCTCAGTCTGTTTCCTAGTGCCGGTTTGAAGTTCCTGCAGTTTTCACTGTCAAACCGAGTTGGAGCTTGTACCTCCCCGTATATATGTATGGAATGGAGTTTGCAACTGAAAAGAAACTTTGTGTTCCCAACAAGCTAGGTGAAGTATGGCTTTCACACACACTTATCTCTGAGAACTGAGCAAGTGCAGAGACGTTCGTTCATCTTGCACCAATGGAACGGATTGCAGGAGACACATTTTCTCTGATTTCTCAATCTGTTTCCTACTGCCGGTTTGAAGTTCCTGCAGTTTTCAATGTCAAACCGATTTGGAGCTAGTACCTCCCCATATATATGTATGGAATGGAGTTTGCAACTGAAAAGAAACTTTTTGTTCCCAACAAGATAGGCGAAGGACGGCTTTCACACACACTTATCTCTCAGAACTTAGCAAGTGGAGAGACATTCGTTCACCTAGCACCATGGGAACGGGTTTCAGGAAAAACTTTTTCTCTGCTTTCTCAGTCTGTTTCTTAGTGCCGGTTTGAAGTTCCTGCAGTTTTCACTTTCAAGCCGAGTTGGAGCTAGTACCAACCCATATTTATGTATGGAATGGAGTTTGCAACTGAAAAGAAACTTTGTGTTCCCAACAAGCTAGTTGAAGGACGGCTTTCACACACATTTAACTCTGAGAACTGAGCAAGTTGAGAGACTTCCGTTCATCTAGCACCAAGGGAACAGGTTACAGGAGACAATTTTTCTCTGCATTCTCAGTCTTTTTCCTAGTGCCGGTTTGAAGTTCCTGCAGTTTTCAGTGTAAAACCGAGTTGGAGCTTGTTCCTCCACATATATATGTATGGAATGGAGTTTGCAACTGAAAAGAAACTTTGTGTTCCCAACAAGCTAGGTGAAGGACGGCTTTCACACACACTTATCTCTCAGAACTGAGCAAGTGGAGAGACGTTCTTTCATCTAGCACCAAGCGAACGGGTTGCAGGAGACACTTTTTCTCTGCTTTCTCAGTCTTTTTCCTAGTGCCGGTTTGAAGTTCCTGCAGTTTTCACTGTAAAACCGATTTGGAGCTAGTACCACCCCATATATATGTATGGAATGGAGTTTGCAACTGAAAGAAACTTTGTGTTCCCTACAAGCTAGGTGAAGGACGGCTTTCACACACACTTATCTCTCAGAACTGAGCAAGTTGGGAGAACTTCGTTCATCTAGCACCAAGGGAACGGGTTGCAGGAGACACTATTTCTCTGTTTTCTCAGTCTGTTTCCTAGTGCCGGTTTGAAGTTCCTGCAGTTTTCACTGTAAAACCGATTTGGAGCTAGTACCTCCCCATATATATGTATGGAATGGAGTTTGCAACTGAAAAGAAACTTTGTGTTCCCAACAAGCTATGTGAAAGACGGCTTTCACACACACTTATCTCTGAGAACTGAGCAAGTGCAGAGACGTTCGTTCATCTAGCACCAATGGAACGGATTGCAGGAGACACATTTTCTCTGCTTTCTCAATCTGTTTCCTAGTGCCGGTTTGAAGTTCCTGCAATTTTCACTGTAAAACCGTGTTGGAGCTTGTACCTCCCCATATATATGTATGGAATGGAGTTTGCAACTGAAAAGAAACTTTGTGTTCCCAACAAACTAGGTGAAGTACGGCTTTCACACACAATTATCTCTCAGAACTGAGCAAGTGGAGAGACGTTCGTTCATCTAGCACCAAGGGAACGGGTTGCAGGAGACACTATTTCTCTGTTTTCTCAGTCTGTTTCCTAGTGCCGGTTTGAAGTTCCTGCAGTTTTCACTGTAAAACCGAGTTGGAGCTTGTACCTCCCCATATATATGTATGGAATGGAGTTTGCCACTGAAAAGAAACTTTGTGTTCCCAACAAGCTAGGTGAAGGACGGCTTTCACACACACTAATCTCTCAGAACTTAGCAAGTGGAGAGACGTTCGTTCATCTAGCACCAAGGTAACGGGTTGCAGGAGACACTACTTCTCTGTTTTCTCAGTCTGTTTCCTAGTGCCGGTTTGAAGTTCCTGCAGTTTTCACTATCAAACCGAGTTGGAGCTTGTACCTCCCCATATATATGTATGAAATGGAGTTTGCAACTGAAAAGAAACTTTGTGTTCCCAACAAGCTAGGTGAAGTATGGCTTTCACACACACTTAGCTCTGAGAACTGAGCAAGTGCAGAGACGTACGTTCATCTAGCACCAATGGAACGGATTGCAGGAGACACATTTTCTCTGATTTCTCAATCTGTTTCCTACTGCCGATTTGAAGTTCCTGCAGTTTTCAATGTCAAACCGAGTTGGAGCTAGTACCTCCCCATATATATGTATGGAATGGAGTTTGCAACTGAAAAGAAACTTTTTGTTCCCAACAAGATAGGCGAAGGACGGCTTTCACACACACTTATCTCTCAGAACTGAGCAAGTGGAGAGACATTCGTTCATCTAGCACCATGGGAACGGGTTTCAGGAAAAACTTTTTCTCTGCTTTCTCAGTCTGTTTCTTAGTGCCGGTTTGAAGTTCCTGCAGTTTTCACTGTCAAGCCGAGTTGGAGCTAGTACCACCCCATATTTATGTATGGAATGGAGTTTGCAACTGAAAAGAAACTTTGTGTTCCCAACAAGCTAGGTGAAGGACGGCTTTCACACACACTTATCTCTCAGAACTGAGCAAGTTGGGAGAACTTCGTCATCTAGCACCAAGGGAACGGGTTGCAGGAGACACTACTTCTCTGTTTTCTCAGTCTGTTTCCTAGTGCCGGTTTCAAGTTCCTGCAGTTTTCACTGTCAAACCGAGTTGGAGCTTGTACCTCCCCGTATATATGTATGGAATGGAGTTTGCAACTGAAAAGAAACTTTGTGTTCCCAACAAGCTAGGTGAAGTATGGCTTTCACACACACTTAGCTCTGAGAACTGAGCAAGTGCAGAGACGTACGTTCATCTAGCACCAATGGAACGGATTGCAGGAGACACATTTTCTCTGATTTCTCAATCTGTTTCCTACTGCCGATTTGAAGTTCCTGCAGTTTTCAATGTCAAACCGAGTTGGAGCTAGTACCTCCCCATATATATGTATGGAATGGAGTTTGCAACTGAAAAGAAACTTTGTGTTCCCAACAAGCTAGTTGAAGGACGGCTTTCACACACACTTAACTCTGAGAACTGAGCAAGTGGAGAGACGTTCGTTCATCTAGCACCAAGGGAACAGGATACAGGAGACACTTTTTCTCTGCTTTCTCAGTCTTTTTCCTAGTGCCGGTTTGAAGTTCCTGCAATTTTCACTGTAAAACCGTGTTGGAGCTTGTACCTCCCCATATATATGTATGGAATGGAGTTTGCAACTGAAAAGAAACTTTGTGTTCCCAACAAACTAGGTGAAGTACGGCTTTCACACACAATTATCTCTCAGAACTGAGCAAGTGGAGAGACGTTCGTTCATCTAGCACCAAGGGAACGGGTTGCAGGAGACACTATTTCTCTGTTTTCTCAGTCTGTTTCCTAGTGCCGGTTTGAAGTTCCTGCAGTTTTCACTGTAAAACCGAGTTGGAGCTTGTTCCTCCCCTTATATATGTATGGAATGGAGTTTGCAACTGAAAAGAAACTTTGTGTTCCCAACAAGCTAGGTGAAGGACGGCTTTCACACACACTTATCTCTCAGAACTGAGCAAGTGGAGAGACGTTCTTTCATCTAGCACCAAGGGAACGGGTTGCAGGAGACACTTTTTCTCTGCTTTCTCAGTCTTTTTCCTAGTGCCGGTTTGAAGTTCCTGCAGTTTTCACTGTAAAACCGAGTTGGAGCTTGTTCCTCCCCTTATATATGTATGGAATGGAGTTTGCAACTGAAAAGAAACTTTGTGTTCCCAACAAGCTAGGTGAAGGACGGCTTTCACACACACTTATCTCTCAGAACTGAGCAAGTTGGGAGAACTTCGTTCATCTAGCACCAAGGGAACGGGTTGCAGGAGACACTATTTCTCTTTTTTCTCAGTCTGTTTCCTAGTGCCGGTTTGAAGTTCCTGCAGTTTTCACTGTAAAACCGATTTGGAGCTAGTACCTCCCCATATATATGTATGGAATGGAGTTTGCAACTGAAAAGAAACTTTGTGTTCCCAACAAGCTATGTGAAAGACGGCTTTCACACACACTTATCTCTGAGAACTGAGCAAGTGCAGAGACGTTCGTTCATCTAGCACCAATGGAACGGATTGCAGGAGACACATTTTCTCTGCTTTCTCAATCTGTTTCCTAGTGCCGGTTTGAAGTTCCTGCAATTTTCACTGTAAAACAGTGTTGGAGCTTGTACCTCCCCATATATATGTATGGAATGGAGTTTGCAACTGAAAAGAAACTTTGTGTTCCCAACAAACTAGGTGAAGTACGGCTTTCACACACAATTATCTCTCAGAACTGAGCAAGTGGAGAGACTTTCGTTCATCTAGCACCAAGGGAACGGGTTGCAGGAGACACTTTTTCTATGCTTTCTCAGTCTGTTTCCTAGTGCCGGTTTGAAGTTCCTGCAGTTTTCACTGTCAAACCGAGTTGGAGCTAGTAACTCACCAGATATATGTATGGATTGGAGTTTGATACTGAAAAGAAACTTTGTGTTCCCAACAAGCTAGGTGAAGGACGGCTTTCACACACAGTTATCTCTCAGAACTGAGCAAGTGGAGAGACGTCCGTTCATCTACACCAAGGGAACGGGTTGCAGGAGACACTTTTTCTCTGCTTTCTCAGTCTTTTTCCTAGTGCCGGTTTGAAGTTCCTGCAGTTTTCACTGTAAAACCGAGTTGGAGCTTGTACCTCCCAATATATATGTATGGAATGGAGTTTGCAACTGAAAAGAAACTTTGTGTTCCCAACAAGCTAGGTGAAGAACGGCTTTCACACACACTTATCACTCAGAACTGAGCAAAGGAGAGACGTTCGTTCATCTAGCACCAAGGGAACGGGTTGCAGGAGACACTATTTCTCTGTTTTCTCAGTCTGTTTCCTAGTGCCAGTCTGAAGTTCCTGCAGTTTTCACTGTCAAACCGAGTTGGAGCTAGTACCTCCCCATATATATGTATGGAATGGAGTTTGCAACTTAAAAGAAACTTTGTGTTCCCAACAAGCTAGGTTAAGGACGGCTTTCACACACACTTATCACTGAGAACTGAGCAAGTGCAGAGACGTTCGTTCATCTAGCACCAATGGAACGGATTGCAGGAGACACATTTTCTCTGCTTTCTCAATCTGTTTCCTAGTGCCGGTATGAAGTTCCTGCAGTTTTCACTGTCAAAACGAGTTGGAGCTTGTACCTCCCCTTATATATGTATGGAATGGAGTTTGCAACTGAAAAGAAACTTTGTGTTCCCAACAAGCTAGGTGAAGGACGGCTTTCACACACAATTATCTCTCAGAACTGAGCAAGTGGAGAGACTTTCGTTCATCTAGCACCAAGGGAACGGGTTGCAGGAGACACTTTTTCTCTGCTTTCTCAGTCTGTTTCCTAGTGCCGGTTTGAAGTTCCTGCAGTTTTCACTGTAAAACCGATTTGGAGCTAGTACCTCACCAGATATTTGTATGGAATGGAGTTTGCTACTGAAAAGAAACTTTGTGTTCCCAACAAGCTAGGTGAAGGACGGCTTTCACACACACTTATCTCTCAGAACTGAGCAAGTGGAGAGACGTTCGTTCATCTAGCACCAAGGGAACGGGTTGCAGGAGACACTATTTCTCTGTTTTCTCAGTCTGTTTCCTAGTGCCGGTTTGAAGTTCCTGCAGTTTTCACTGTAAAACCGAGTTGGAGCTTGTACCTCCCCATATATATGTATGGAATGGAGTTTGCAACTGAAAAGAAACTTTGTGTTCCCAACAAGCTAGGTGAAGGACGGCTTTCACACACACTTATCTCTCAGAACTTAGCAAGTGGAGAGACGTTCGTTCATCTAGCACCAAGGGAACGGGTTGCAGGAGACACTACTTCTCTGTTTTCTCAGTCTGTTTCCTAGTGCCGGTTTGAAGTTCCTGCAGTTTTCACTGTCAAACCGAGTTGGAGCTTGTACCTCCCCATATATATGTATGGAATGGAGTTTGCAACTGAAAAGAAACTTTGTGTTCCCAACAAGCTAGGTGAAGGATGGCTTTCACACACACTTATCTCTGAGAACTGAGCAAGTGCAGAGACGTTCGTTCATCTAGCACCAATGGAACGGATTGCAGGAGACACATTTTCTCTGATTTCTCAATCTGTTTCCTAGTGCCGGTTTGAAGTTCCTGCAGTTTTCACTGTCAAACCGAGTTGGAGCTAGTACCTCCCCATATATATGTATGGAATGGAGTTTGCAACTGAAAAGAAACTTTTTGTTCCCAACAAGATAGGCGAAGGACGGCTTTCACACACACTTATCTCTCAGAACTTAGCAAGTGGAGAGACATTCGTTCATCTAGCACCATGGGAACGGGTTTCAGGAAAAACTTTTTCTCTGCTTTCTCAGTCTGTTTCTTAGTGCCGGTTTGAAGTTCCTGCAGTTTTCACTTTCAAGCCGAGTTGGAGCTAGTACCACCCCATATTTATGTATGGAATGGAGTTTGCAACTGAAAAGAAACTTTGTGTTCCCAACAAGCTAGTTGAAGGACGGCTTTCACACACACTTAACTCTGAGAACTGAGCAAGTGGAGAGACGTTCGTTCATCTAGCACCAAGGGAACAGGTTACAGGAGACAATTTTTCTCTGCATTCTCAGTCTTTTTCCTAGTGCCGGTTTGAAGTTCCTGCAGTTTTCACTGTAAAACCGAGTTGGAGCTTGTTCCTCCCCATATATATGTATGGAATGGAGTTTGCAACTGAAAAGAAACTTTGTGTTCCCAACAAGCTAGGTGAAGGACGGCTTTCACACACACTTATCTCTCAGAAATGAGCAAGAGGAGAGACGTTCTTTCATCTAGCACCAAGGGAACGGGTTGCAGGAGACACTTTTTCTCTGCTTTCTCAGTCTTTTTCCTAGTGCCGGTTTGAAGTTCCTGCAGTTATCACTGTAAAACCGAGTTGGAGCTAGTACCACCCCATATATATGTATGGAATGGAGTTTGCAACTGAAAAGAAACTTTGTGTTCCCAACAAGCTAGGTGAAGGACGGCTTTCACACACACTTATCTATCAGAACTGAGCAAGTTGCGAGAACTTCTTTCATCTAGCACCAAGGGAACGGGTTGCAGGAGACACTACTTCTCTGTTTTCTCAGTCTGTTTCCTAGTGCCGGTTTGAAGTTCCTGCAGTTTTCACTGTCAAACCGAGTTGGAGCTTGTACCTCCCCATATACATGTATGGAATGGAGTTTGCAACTGAAAAGAAACTTTGTGTTCCCAACAAGCTAGGTGAAGTATGGCTTTCACACACACTTATCTCTGAGAACTGAGCAAGTGCAGAGACGTTCGTTCATCTAGCACCAATGGAACGGATTGCAGGAGACACATTTTCTCTGATTTCTCAATCTGTTTCCTACTGCCGGTTTGAAGTTCCTGCAGTTTTCAATGTCAAACCGAGTTGGAGCTAGTACCTCCCCATATATATGTATGGATTGGAGTTTGCAACTGAAAAGAAACTTTTTGTTCCCAACAAGATTGGCGAAGGACGGCTTTCACACACACTTATCTCTCAGAACTTAGCAAGTGGAGAGACTTTCGTTCACCTAGCACCATGGGAACGGGTTTCAGGAAAAACTTTTTCTCTGCTTTCTCAGTCTGTTTCTTAGTGCCGGTTTGAAGTTCCTGCAGTTTTCAATTTCAAGCCGAGTTGGAGCTAGTACCACCCCATATATATGTATGGAATGGAGTTTGCAACTGAAAAGAAACTTTTTGTTCCCAACAAGATAGGCGAAGGACGGCTTTCACACACACTTATCTCTCAGAACTTAGCAAGTGGAGAGACATTCGTTCATCTAGCACCATGGGAACGGGTTTCAGGAAAAACTTTTTCTCTGCTTTCTCAGTCTGTTTCTTAGTGCCGGTTTGAAGTTCCTGCAGTTTTCACTTTCAAGCCGAGTTGGAGCTAGTACCACCCCATATTTATGTATGGAATGGAGTTTGCAACTGAAAAGAAACTTTGTGTTCCCAACAAGCTAGTTGAAGGACGGCTTTCACACACACTTAACTCTGAGAACTGAGCAAGTGGAGAGACGTTCGTTCATCTAGCACCAAGGGAACAGGTTACAGGAGACAATTTTTCTCTGCATTCTCAGTCTTTTTCCTAGTGCCGGTTTGAAGTTCCTGCAGTTTTCACTGTAAAACCGAGTTGGAGCTTGTTCCTCCCCATATATATGTATGGAATGGAGTTTGCAACTGAAAAGAAACTTTGTGTTCCCAACAAGCTAGGTGAAGGACGGCTTTCACACACACTTATCTCTCAGAAATGAGCAAGAGGAGAGACGTTCTTTCATCTAGCACCAAGGGAACGGGTTGCAGGAGACACTTTTTCTCTGCTTTCTCAGTCTTTTTCCTAGTGCCGGTTTGAAGTTCCTGCAGTTATCACTGTAAAACCGAGTTGGAGCTAGTACCACCCCATATATATGTATGGAATGGAGTTTGCAACTGAAAAGAAACTTTGTGTTCCCAACAAGCTAGGTGAAGGACGGCTTTCACACACACTTATCTATCAGAACTGAGCAAGTTGCGAGAACTTCGTTCATCTAGCACCAAGGGAACGGGTTGCAGGAGACACTACTTCTCTGTTTTCTCAGTCTGTTTCCTAGTGCCGGTTTGAAGTTCCTGCAGTTTTCACTGTCAAACCGAGTTGGAGCTTGTACCTCCCCATATATATGTATGGAATGGAGTTTGCAACTGAAAAGAAACTTTGTGTTCCCAACAAGCTAGGTGAAGTATGGCTTTCACACACACTTATCTCTGAGAACTGAGCAAGTGCAGAGACGTTCGTTCATCTAGCACCAATGGAACGGATTGCAGGAGACACATTTTCTCTGATTTCTCAATCTGTTTCCTACTGCCGGTTTGAAGTTCCTGCAGTTTTCAATGTCAAACCGAGTTGGAGCTAGTACCTCCCCATATATATGTATGGATTGGAGTTTGCAACTGAAAAGAAACTTTTTGTTCCCAACAAGATTGGCGAAGGACGGCTTTCACACACACTTATCTCTCAGAACTTAGCAAGTGGAGAGACTTTCGTTCACCTAGCACCATGGGAACGGGTTTCAGGAAAAACTTTTTCTCTGCTTTCTCAGTCTGTTTCTTAGTGCCGGTTTGAAGTTCCTGCAGTTTTCACTGTCAAACCGAGTTGGAGCTAGTACCACCCCATATATATGTATGGAATGGAGTTTGCAACTGAAAAGAAACTTTGTGTTCCCAACAAGCTAGGTGAAGGACGGCTTTCACACACACTTATCACTGAGAACTGAGCAAGTGCAGAGACGTTCGTTCATCTAGCACCAATGGAACGGATTGCAGGAGACACATTTTCTCTGCTTTCTCAATCTGTTTCCTAGTGCCGGTATGAAGTTCCTGCAGTTTTCACTGTAAAAACGAGTTGGAGCTTGTACCTCCCCTTATATATGTATGGAATGGAGTTTGCAACTGAAAAGAAACTTTGTGTTCCCAACAAGCTAGGTGAAGGATGGCTTTCACACACAATTATCTCTCAGAACTGAGCAAGTGGAGAGACTTTCGTTCATCTAGCACCAAGGGAACGGGTTGCAGGAGACACTTTTTCTCTGCTTTCTCAGTCTGTTTCCTAGTGCCGGTTTGAAGTTCCTGCAGTTTTCACTGTAAAACCGATTTGGAGCTAGTACCTCACCAGATATATGTATGGAATGGAGTTTGCTACTGAAAAGAAACTTTGTGTTCCCAACAAGCTAGGTGAAGGACGGCTTTCACACACACTTATCTCTCAGAACTGAGCAAGTGGAGAGACGTTCGTTCATCAAGCACCAAGGGAACGGGTTGCAGGAGACACTATTTCTCTGTTTTCTCAGTCTGTTTCCTAGTGCCGGTTTGAAGTTCCTGCAGTTTTCACTGTAAAACCGAGTTGGAGCTTGTACCTCCCCATATATATGTATGGAATGGAGTTTGCAACTGAAAAGAAACTTTGTGTTCCCAACAAGCTAGGTGAAGGACGGCTTTCACACACACTTATCTCTCAGAACTTAGCAAGTGGAGAGACGTTCGTTCATCTAGCACCAAGGGAACGGGTTGCAGGAGACACTACTTCTCTGTTTTCTCAGTCTGTTTCCTAGTGCCGGTTTGAAGTTCCTGCAGTTTTCACTGTCAAACCGAGTTGGAGCTTGTACCTCCCCATATATATGTATGGAATGGAGTTTGCAACTGAAAAGAAACTTTGTGTTCCCAACAAGCTAGGTGAAGGATGGCTTTCACACACACTTATCTCTGAGAACTGAGCAAGTGCAGAGACGTTCGTTCATCTAGCACCAATGGAACGGATTGCAGGAGACACATTTTCTCTGATTTCTCAATCTGTTTCCTAGTGCCGGTTTGAAGTTCCTGCAGTTTTCACTGTCAAACCGAGTTGGAGCTAGTACCTCCCCATATATATGTATGGAATGGAGTTTGCAACTGAAAAGAAACTTTTTGTTCCCAACAAGATAGGCGAAGGACGGCTTTCACACACACATATCTCTCAGAACTTAGCAAGTGGAGAGACATTCGTTCATCTAGCACCATGGGAACGGGTTTCAGGAAAAACTTTTTCTCTGCTTTCTCAGTCTGTTTCTTAGTGCCGGTTTGAAGTTCCTGCAGTTTTCACTTTCAAGCCGAGTTGGAGCTAGTACCACCCCATATTTATGTATGGAATGGAGTTTGCAACTGAAAAGAAACTTTGTGTTCCCAACAAGCTAGTTGAAGGACGGCTTTCACACACACTTAACTCTGAGAACTGAGCAAGTGGAGAGACGTTCGTTCATCTAGCACCAAGGGAACAGGTTACAGGAGACAATTTTTCTCTGCATTCTCAGTCTTTTTCCTAGTGCCGGTTTGAAGTTCCTGCAGTTTTCACTGTAAAACCGAGTTGGAGCTTGTTCCTCCCCATATATATGTATGGAATGGAGTTTGCAACTGAAAAGAAACTTTGTGTTCCCAACAAGCTAGGTGAAGGACGGCTTTCACACACAGATATCTCTCAGAAATGAGCAAGAGGAGAGACGTTCTTTCATCTAGCACCAAGGGAACGGGTTGCAGGAGACATTTTTTCTCTGCTTTCTCAGTCTTTTTCCTAGTGCCGGTTTGAAGTTCCTGCAGTTATCACTGTAAAACCGAGTTGGAGCTAGTACCACCCCATATATATGTATGGAATGGAGTTTGCAACTGAAAAGAAACTTTGTGTTCCCAACAAGCTAGGTGAAGGACGGCTTTCACACACACTTATCTCTCAGAACTGAGCAAGTTGGGAGAACTTCGTTCATCTAGCACCAAGGGAACGGGTTGCAGGAGACACTACTTCTCTGTTTTCTCAGTCTGTTTCCTAGTGCCGGTTTGAAGTTCCTGCAGTTTTCACTGTCAAACCGAGTTGGAGCTTGTACCTCCCCATATATATGTATGGAATGGAGTTTGCAACTGAAAAGAAACTTTGTGTTCCCAACAAGCTAGGTGAAGGATGGCTTTCACACACACTTATCTCTGAGAACTGAGCAAGTGCAGAGACGTTCGTTCATCTAGCACCAATGGAACGGATTGCAGGAGACACATTTTCTCTGATTTCTCAATCTGTTTCCTAGTGCCGGTTTGAAGTTCCTGCAGTTTTCAATGTCAAACAGAGTTGGAGCTAGTACCTCCCCATATATATGTATGGATTGGAGTTTGCAAGTGAAAAGAAACTTTTTGTTCCCAACAAGATTGGCGAAGGACGGCTTTCACACACACTTATCTCTCAGAACTTAGCAAGTGGAGAGACTTTCGTTCACCTAGCACCATGGGAACGGGTTTCAGGAAAAACTTTTTCTCTGCTTTCTCAGTCTGTTTCTTAGTGCCGGTTTGAAGTTCCTGCAGTTTTCACTTTCAAGCCGAGTTGGAGCTAGTACCACCCCATATTTATGTATGGAATGGAGTTTGCAACTGAAAAGAAACTTTGTGTTCCCAACAAGCTAGTTGAAGGACGGCTTTCACACACACTTTACTCTGAGAACTGAGCAAGTGGAAAGACTTTCGTTCATCTAGCACCAAGGGAACAGGTTACAGGAGACAATTTTTCTCTGCATTCTCAGTCTTTTTCCTAGTACCGGTTTGAAGTTCCTGCAGTTTTCACTGTAAAACCGAGTTGGAGCTTGTTCCTCCCCATATATATGTATGGAATGGAGTTTGCAACTGAAAAGAAACTTTGTGTTCCCAACAAGCTAGGTGAAGGACGGCTTTCACACACACTTATCTCTCAGAACTGAGCAAGTGGAGAGACGTTCTTTCATCTAGCACCAAGGGAACGGGTTGCAGGAGACACTTTTTCTCTGCTTTCTCAGTCTTTTTCCTAGTGCCGGTTTGAAGTTCCTGCAGTTTTCACTGTAAAACCGAGTTGGAGCTAGTACCACCCCATATATATGTATGGAATGGAGTTTGCAACTGAAAAGAAACTTTGTGTTCCCTACAAGCTAGGTGAAGGACGGCTTTCACACACACTTATCTCTCAGAACTGAGCAAGTTGGGAGAACTTCGTTCATCTAGCACCAAGGGAACGGGTTGCAGGAGACACTATTTCTCTGTTTTCTCAGTCTGTTTCCTAGTGCCGGTTTGAAGTTCCTGCAGTTTTCACTGTAAAACCGATTTGGAGCTAGTACCTCCCCATATATATGTATGGAATGGAGTTTGCAACTGAAAAGAAACTTTGTGTTCCCAACAAGTTATGTGAAAGACGGCTTTCACACACACCTAACTCTGAGAACTGAGCAAGTGCAGAGACGTTCGTTCATCTAGCACCAATGGTACGGATTGCAGGAGACACATTTTCTCTGCTTTCTCAAACTGTTTCCTAGTGCCGGTTTGAAGTTCCTGCCGTTTTCACTGTAAAACCGTGATGGAGCTTGTACCTCCCCATATATATGTATGGAATGGAGTTTGCAACTGAAAAAAAACTTTGTGTTCCCAACAAACTATGTGAAGTACGGCTTTCACACACAATTATCTCTCAGAACTGAGGAAGTGGAGAGACTTTCGTTCATCTAGCACCAAGGGAACGGGTTGCAGGAGACACTTTTTCTCTGCTTTCTCAGTCTGTTTCCTAGTGCCGGTTTGAAGTTCCTGCCGTTTTCACTGTAAAACCGATTTGGAGCTAGTAACTCACCAGATATATGTATGGATTGGAGTTTGATACTGAAAAGAAACTTTGTGTTCCCAACAAGCTAGGTGAAGGACGGCTTTCACACACAGTTATCTCTCAGAACTGAGCAAGTGGAGAGACGTTCGTTCATCTAGCACCAAGGGAACGGGTTGCAGGAGACACTATTTCTCTGTTTTCTCACTCTGTTTCCTAGTGCCAGTCTGAAGTTCCTGCAGTGTTCACTGTCAAAACGAGTTGGAGCTAGTACCTCCCCATATATATGTATGGAATGGAGTTTGCAACTTAAAAGAAACTTTGTGTTCCCAACAAGCTAGGTTAAGGACGGCTTTCACACACACTTATCACTGAGAACTGAGCAAGTGCAGAGACGTTCGTTCATCTAGCACCAATGGAACGGATTGCAGGAGCCACATTTTCTCTGCTTTCTCAATCTGTTTCCTAGTGCCGGTTTGAAGTTCCTGCAGTTTTCACTGTCAAAACGAGTTGGAGCTTGTACCTCCCCATATATATGTATGGAATGGAGTTTGCAACTGAAAAGAAACTTTGTGTTCCCAACAAGCTAGGTGAAGAACGGCTTTCACACACAATTATCTCTCAGAACTGAGCAAGTGGAGAGACTTTCGTTCATCTAGCACCTAGGGAACGGGTTGCAGGAGACACTTTTTCTCTGCTTTCTCAGTCTGTTTCCTAGTGCCGGTTTGAAGTTCCTGCAGTTTTCACTGTAAAACCGATTTGGAGCTAGTACCTCACCAGATATATGTATGGAATGGAGTTTGCTACTGAAAAGAAACTTTGTGTTCCCAACAAGCTAGTTGAAGTACGGCTTTCACACACACTTATCTCTCAGAACTGAGCAAGTGGAGAGACGTTCGTTCATCTAGCACCAAGGGAACGGGTTGCAGGAGACACTACTTCTCTGTTTTCTCAGTCTGTTTCCTAGTGCCGGTTTGAAGTTCCTGCAGTTTTCAAAGTCAAACCGAGTTGGAGCTTGTACCTCCCCATATATATGTATGGAATGGAGTTTGCAACTGAAAAGAAACTTTGTGTTCCCAACAAGCTAGGTGAAGGATGGCTTTCACACACACTTATCTCTGAGAACTGAGCAAGTGCAGAGACGTTCGTTCATCTAGCACCAATGGAACGGATTGCAGGAGACACATTTTCTCTGATTTCTCAATCTGTTTCCTAGTGCCGGTTTGAAGTTCCTGCAGTTTTCACTGTCAAACCGAGTTGGAGCTAGTACCTCCCCATATATATGTATGGAATGGAGTTTGCAACTGAAAAGAAACTTTTTGTTCCCAACAAGATAGGCGAAGGACGGCTTTCACACACACTTATCTCTCAGAACTTAGCAAGTGGAGAGACATTCGTTCATCTAGCACCATGGGAACGGTTTTCAGGAAAAACTTTTTCTCTGATTTCTCAGTCTGTTTCTTAGTGCCGGTTTGAAGTTCCTGCAGTTTTCACTGTCAAACCGAGTTGGAGCTAGTACCACCCCATATATATGTATGGAATGGAGTTTGCAACTTAAAAGAAACTTTGTGTTCCCAACAAGCTATGTTAAGGACGGCTTTCACACACACTTATCACTGAGAACTGAGCAAGTGCAGAGACGTTCGTTCATCTAGCACCAATGGAACGGATTGCAGGAGACACATTTTCTCTGCTTTCTCAATCTGTTTCCTAGTGCCGGTTTGAAGTTCCTGCAGTTTTCACTGTCAAAACGAGTTGGAGCTTGTACCTCCCCATATATATGTGTGGAATGGAGTTTGCAACTGAAAAGAAACTTTGTGTTCCCAACAAGCTAGGTGAAGGACGGCTTTCACACACAATTATCTCTCAGAACTGAGCAAGTGGAGAGACTTTCGTTCATCTAGCACCAAGGGAACGGGTTGCAGGAGACACTTTTTCTCTGCTTTCTCAGTCTGTTTCCTAGTGCCGGTTTGAAGTTCCTGCAGTTTTCACTGTAAAACCGATTTGGAGCTAGTACCTCACCAGATATATGTATGGAATGGAGTTTGCTACTGAAAAGAAACTTTGTGTTCCCAACAAGCTAGGTGAAGGACGGCTTTCACACACACTTATCTCTCAGAACTGAGCAAGTGGAGAGACTTTCGTTCATCTAGCACCAAGGGAACGGGTTGCAGGAGACACTATTTCTCTGTTTTCTCAGTCTGTTTCCTAGTGCCTGTTTGAAGTTCCTGCAGTTTTCACTGTAAAACCGAGTTGGAGCTTGTACCTCCCCATATATATGTATGGAATGGAGTTTGCAACTGAAAAGAAACTTTGTGTTCCCAACAAGCTATGTGAAGGACGGCTTTCACACACAATTATCTCTCAGAACTTAGCAAGTGGAGAGACGTTCGTTCATCTAGCACCAAGGGAACGGGTGGCAGGAGACACTACTTCTCTGTTTTCTCAGTCTGTTTCCTAGTGCCGGTTTGAAGTTCCTGCAGTTTTCACTGTCAAACCGAGTTGGAGCTTGTACCTCCCCATATATATGTATGGAATGGAGTTTGCAACTGAAAAGAAACTTTTTGTTCCCAACAAGCTAGGTGAAGGACGGCTTTCACACACACTTATCTCTCAGAACTGAGCAAGTGGAGAGACGTTCGTTCATCTAGCACCAAGGGAACGGGTTGCAGGAGACACTATTTCTCTGTTTTCTCAGTCTGTTTCCTAGTGCCGGTTTGAAGTTCCTGCAGTTTTCACTGTAAAACCGAGTTGGAGCTTGTACCTCCCCATATATATGTATGGAATGGAGTTTGCAACTGAAAAGAAACTTTGTGTTCCCAACAAGCTAGGTGAAGGACGGCTTTCACACACAATTATCTCTCAGAACTTAGCAAGTGGAGAGACGTTCGTTCATCTAGCACCAAAGGAACGGGTGGCAGGAGACACTACTTCTCTGTTTTCTCAGTCTGTTTCCTAGTGCCGGTTTGAAGTTCCTGCAGTTTTCACTGTCAAATCGAGTTGGAGCTTGTACCTCCCCATATATATGTATGGAATGGAGTTTGCAACTGAAAAGAAACTTTGTGTTCCCAACAAGCTAGGTGAAGGATGGCTTTCACACACACTTATCTCTGAGAACTGAGCAAGTGCAGAGACTTTCGTTCATCTAGCACCAATGGAACGGATTGCAGGAGAAACATTTTCTCTGATTTCTCAATCTGTTTCCTAGTGCCGGTTTGAAGTTCCTGCAGTTTTCACTGTCAAACCGAGTTGGAGCTAGTACCTCCCCATATATATGTATGGAATGGAGTTTGCAACTGAAAAGAAACTTTTTGTTCCCAACAAGATAGGCGAAGGACGGCTTTCACACACACTTATCTCTCAGAACTTAGCAAGTGGAGAGACATTCGTTCATCTAGCACCATGGGAACGGGTTTCAGGAAAAACTTTTTCTCTGCTTTCTCAGTCTGTTTCTTAGTGCCGGTTTGAAGTTCCTGCAGTTTTCACTGTCAAACCGAGTTGGAGCTAGTACCACCCCATATATATGTATGGAATGGAGTTTGCAACTGAAAAGAAACTTTGTGTTCCCAACAAGCTAGTTGAAGGACGGCTTTCACACACACTTAACTCTGAGAACTGAGCAAGTGGAGAGACGTTCGTTCATCTAGCACCAAGGGATCAGGTTACAGGAGACAATTTTTCTCTGCATTCTCAGTCTTTTTCCTAGTGCCGGTTTGAAGTTCCTGCATTTTTCACTGTAAAACCGAGTTGGAGCTTGTTCCTCCCCATATATATATATGGAATGGAGTTTGCAACTGAAAAGAAACTTTGTTTTCCCAACAAGCTAGGTGAAGAACGGCTTTCACACACACTTGTCTCTCAGAACTGAGCAAGTGGAGAGACGTTCGTTCATCTAGCACCAAGGGAACGGGTTGCAGGAGACACTATTTCTCTGTTTTCTCAGTCTGTTTCCTAGTGCCAGTCTGAAGTTCCTGCAGTTTTCACTGTCAAACCGGGTTGGAGCTAGTACCTCCCCATATATATGTATGGAATGGAGTTTGCAACTGAAAAGAAACTTTGTGTTCCCAACAAGCTATGTTAAGCACGGCTTTCACACACACTTATCACTGAGAACTGAGCAAGTGCAGAGACGTTCGTTCATCTAGCACCAATGGAACGGATTGCAGGAGACACATTTTCTCTGATTTCTCAATCTGTTTCCTAGTGCCGGTTTGAAGTTCCTGCAGTTTTCACTGTCAAACCGAGTTGGAGCTAGTACCTCCCCATATATATGTATGGAATGGAGTTTGCAACTGAAAAGAAACTTTTTGTTCCCAACAAGATAGGCGAAGGTCGGCTTTCACACACACTTATCTCTCAGAACTTAGCAAGTGGAGAGACATTCGTTCATCTAGCACCATGGGAACGGGTTTCAGGAAAAACTTTTTCTCTGCTTTCTCAGTCTGTTTCTTAGTGCCGGTTTGAAGTTCCTGCAGTTTTCACTGTCAAACCGAGTTGGAGCTAGTACCACCCCATATATATGTATGGAATGGAGTTTGCAACTTAAAAGAAACTTTGTGTTCCCAACAAGCTAGGTTAAGGACGGCTTTCACACACACTTATCACTGAGAACTGAGCAAGTGCAGAGACGTTCGTTCATCTAGCACCAATGGAACGGATTGCAGGAGACACATTTTCTCTGCTTTCTCAATCTGTTTCCTAGTGCCGGTTTGAAGTTCCTGCAGTTTTCACTGTCAAACCGTGTTGGAGCTTGTACCTCCCCATATATATGTATGGAATGGAGTTTGCAACTGAAAAGAAACTTTGTGTTCCCAACAAGCTAGGTGAAGGACGGCTTTCACACACAATTATCTCTCAGAACTGAGCAAGTGGAGAGACTTTCGTTCATCTAGCACCAAGGGAACGGGTTGCAGGAGACACTTTTTCTCTGCTTTCTCAGTCTGTTTCCTAGTGCCGGTTTGAAGTTCCTGCAGTTTTCACTGTAAAACCGAGTTGGAGCTAGTACCTCACCAGATATATGTATGGAATGGAGTTTGCTACTGAAAAGAAACTTTGTGTTCCCAACAAGCTAGGTGAAGGACGGCTTTCACACACACTTATCTCTCAGAACTGAGCAAGCGGAGAGACGTTCGTTCATCTAGCACCAAGGGAACGGGTTGCAGGAGACACTATTTCTCCGTTTTCTCAGTCTGTTTCCTAGTGCCGGTTTGAAGTTCCTGCAGTTTTCACTGTAAAACCGAGTTGGAGCTTGTACCTCCCCATATATATGTATGGAATGGAGTTTGCAACTGAAAAGAAACTTTGTGTTCCCAACAAGCTAGGTGAAGGACGGCTTTCACACACACTTATCTCTCAGAACTTAGCAAGTGGAGAGACGTTCGTTCATCTAGCACCAATGGAACGGATTGCAGGAGACACATTTTCTCTGATTTCTCAATCTGTTTCCTAGTGCCGGTTTGAAGTTCCTGCAGTTTTCACTGTCAAACCGAGTTGGAGCTAGTACCTCCCCATATATATGTATGGAATGGAGTTTGCAACTGAAAAGAAACTTTGTGTTCCCAGCAAGCTAGGTGAAGGACGGCTTTCACACACAATTAACTCTCAGAACTGAGCAAGTGGAGAGACTTTCGTTCATCTAGCACCAAGGGAACGGGTTGCAGGAGACACTTTTTCTCTGCTTTCTCAGTCTGTTTCCTAGTGCCGGTTTAAAGTTCCTGCAGTTTTCACTGTAAAACCGATTTGGAGCTAGTACCTGACCAGATATATGTATGGAATGGAGTTTGCTACTGAAAAGAAACTTTGTGTTCCCAACAAGCTAGGTGAAGGACGGCTTTCACACACACTTATCTCTCAGAACTTAGCAAGTGGAGAGACGTTCGTTCATCTAGCACCAATGGAACGGATTGCAGGAGACACTTTTTCTCTGCTTTCTCAGTCTGTTTCCTAGTGCCGGTTTGAAGTTCCTGCAGTTTTCACTGTCAAACCGTGTTGGAGCTTGTACCTCCCCATATATATGTATGGAATGGAGTTTGCAACTGAAAAGAAACTTTGTGTTCCCAACAAGCTAGGTGAAGGACGGCTTTCACACACACTTATCTCTCAGAACTGAGCAAGTGGAGAGACGTTCGTTCATCTAGCACCAAGGGAACGGGTTGCAGGAGACACTTATTCTCTGCTTTCTCAGTCTTTTTCCTAGTGCCGGTTTGAAGTTCCTCCAGTTTTCACTGTCAAACCGATTTGGAGCTAGTACCTCCCCATATATATGTATGGAATGGAGTTTGCAACTGAAAAGAAACTTTGTGTTCCCAACAAGCTAGTTGAAGGACGGCTTTCACACACACTTATCTCTCAGAACTGAGCAAGTGGAGAGACGTTCGTTCATCTAGCACCAAGGGAACGGGTTGCAGGAGACACATTTTCTCTGCTTTCTCAGTCTTTTTCCTAGTGCCGGTTTGAAGTTCCTGCAGTTTTCACTGTCAAACCGATTTGGAGCTAGTACCTCCCCATATATATGTATGGAATGGAGTTTGCAACTGAAAAGAAACTTTGTGTTCCCAACAAGATAGGTGAAGGACGGCTTTCACACACAATTATCTCTCAGAACTGAGCAAGTGGAGAGACGTTCGTTCATCTAGCACCAAGGGAACAGGTTGCAGGAGACAGTTTTTCTCTGCTTCCTTAGTCTGTTTCCTAGTGCTTGTTTGAAATTCCTGCAGTTTTCACTGTCAAACCGATTTGGAGCTAGTACCTCCCCATATATATGTATGGAATGGAGTTTGCAACTGAAAAGAAACTTTGTGTTCCCAACAAGATAGGTGAAGGACGGCTTTCACACACAATTATCTCTCAGAACTGAGCAAGTGGAGAGACATTCGTTCATCTAGCACCATGGGAACGGGTTTCAGGAAAAATTTTTCTCTGCTTTCTCAGTCTGTTTCTTAGTGCCGGTTTGAAGTTCCTGCAGTTTTCACTGTAAAACCGAGTTGGAGCTAGTACCACCCCATATATATTTATGGAATGGAGTTTGCAACTGAAAAGAAACTTTGTGTTCCCAACAAGCTAGTTGAAGGACGGCTTTCACACACACTTAGCTCTGAGAACTGAGCAAGTGGAGAGACGTTCGTTCATCTAGCACCAAGGGAACAGGTTACAGGAGACAATTTTTCTCTGCTTTCTCAGTCTTTTTCCTACTGCCGGTTTGAAGTTCCTGCAGTTTTCACTGTAAAACAGAGTTGGAGGTAGTACCTCCCCATATATATGTATGGAATGGAGTTTGCAACTGAAAAGAAACTTTGTGTTCCCAACAAGCTAGGTGAAGGACGGCTTTCACACACACTTATCTCTCAGAACTGAGCAAGTGGAGAGACGTTCGTTCATCTAGCACCAAGGGAACGGGTTGCAGGAGACACTTATTCTCTGCTTTCTCAGTCTTTTTCCTAGTGCCGGTTTGAAGTTCCTCCAGTTTTCACTGTCAAACCGATTTGGAGCTAGTACCTCCCCATATATATGTATGGAATGGAGTTTGCAACTGAAAAGAAACTTTGTGTTCCCAACAAGCTAGTTGAAGGACGGCTTTCACACACACTTATCTCTCAGAACTTAGCAAGTGGAGAGACGTTCGTTCATCTAGCACCAAGGGAACGGGTTGCAGGAGACACTTTTTCTCTGCTTTCTCAGTCTTTTTCCTTGTGCCGGTTTGAAGTTCCTGCAGTTTTCACTGTAAAACCGATTTGGAGCTAGTACCTACCCATATATATGTATGGAATGGAGTTTGCAACTGAAAAGAAACTTTGTGTTCCCAACAAGATAGGTGAAGGACGGCTTTCACACACAATTATCTCTCAGAACTGAGCAAGTGGAGAGACGTTCGTTCATCTAGCACCAAGGGAACAGGTTGCAGGAGACAGTTTTTCTCTGCTTCCTCAGTCTGTTTCCTAGTGCTTGTTTGAAATTCCTGCAGTTTTCAATGTCAAACCGATTTGGAGCTAGTACCTCCCCATATATATGTATGGAATGGAGTTTGCAACTGAAAAGAAACTTTGTGTTCCCAACAAGATAGGTGAAGGACGGCTTTCACACACAATTATCTCTCAGAACTGAGCAAGTGGAGAGACATTCGTTCATCTAGCACCATGGGAACGGGTTTCAGGAAAAACTTTTTCTCTGCTTTCTCAGTCTGTTTCTTAGTGCCGGTTTGAAGTTCCTGCAGTTTTCACTGTAAAACCGAGTTCGAGCTAGTACCACCCCATATATATTTATGGAATGGAGTTTGCAACTGAAAAGAAACTTTGTGTTCCCAACAAGCTAGTTGAAGGACGGCTTTCACACACACTTAGCTCTGAGAACTGAGCAAGTGGAGAGACGTTCGTTCATCTAGCACCAAGGGAACAGGTTACAGGAGACAATTTTTCTCTGCATTCTCAGTCTGTTTCCTAGTGCCGGTTTGAAGTTCCTGCAGTTTTCACTGTCAAACCGAGTTGGAGCTTGTACCTCCCCATATATATGTATGGAATGGAGTTTGCAACTGAAAAGAAACTTTGTGTTCCCAACAGGCTAGGTGAAGGACGGCTTTCACACACACTTATCTCTCAGAACTGAGGAAGTGGAGAGACGTTCGTTCATCTAGCACCAAGGGAACGGGTTGCAGGAGACACTTTTTCTCTGTTTTCTCAGTCTGTATCCTAGTGCCGGTTTGAAGTTCCTGCCGTTTTCACTGTCAAACCGAGTTGGAGCTTGTACCTCCCCATATATATGTATGGAATGGAGTTTGCAACTGAAAAGTACTTTGTGTTCCCAACAAGCTAGGTGAAGGACGGCTTTCACACACACTTATCTCTCAGAACTGAGCAAGTGGAGAGACGTTCGTTCATCTAACACCATGGGAACGGGTTGCAGGAGACACTTTTTCTCTGCTTTCTCAGTCTTTTTCCTACTGCCGGTTTGAAGATCCTGCAGTTTTCACTGTAAAACAGAGTTGGAGGTAGTACCTCCCCATATATATGTATGGAATGGAGTTTGCAACTGAAAAGAAACTTTGTGTTCCCAACAAGCTAGGTGAAGGACGGCTTTCACACACACTTATCTCTCAGAACTGAGCAAGTGGAGAGACGTTCGTTCATCTAGCACCAAGGGAACGGGTTGCAGGAGACACTTATTCTCTGCTTTCTCAGTCTTTTTCCTAGTGCCGGTTTGAAGTTCCTCCAGTTTTCACTGTCAAACCGATTTGGAGCTAGTACCTCCCCATATATATGTATGGAATGGAGTTTGCAACTGAAAAGAAACTTTGTGTTCCCAACAAGCTAGTTGAAGGACGGCATTCACACACACTTATCTCTCAGAACTGAGCAAGTGGAGAGACGTTCGTTCATCTAGCACCAAGGGAACGGGTTGCAGGAGACACTTTTTCTCTGCTTTCTCAGTCTTTTTCCTAGTGCCGGTTTGAAGTTCGTGCAGTTTTCACTGTAAAACCGATTTGGAGCTAGTACCTCCCCATATATATGTATGGAATGGAGTTTGCAACTGAAAAGAAACTTTGTGTTCCCAACAAGCTAGGTGAAGGACGGCTTTCGCACACACTTATCTCTCAGAACTGAGCAAGTGGAGAGAAGTTCGTTCATCTAGCACCAAGGGAACGGGTTGCAGGAGACACTTTTTCTCTGTTCTCTCAGTCTGTTTCCTAGTGCCGGTTTGAAGTTCCTGCAGTTTTCACTGTCAAAACGAGTTGGAGCTAGTACCTCCCCAAATATATGTATGGAATGTAGTTTGCAACTGCAAAGAAACTTTGTGTTGCCAACAAGCTAAGTGAAGAACGGCTTTCACACACACTTATCTCTCAGAACTGAGCAAGTGGAGAGACGTTCGTTCATCTAGCACCAAGGGAACGGGTTGCAGGAGACACTTTTTCTCTGCTTTCTCAGTCTTATTCCTAGTGCCGGTTTGAAGTTCCTGCAGTTTTCACTGTAAAACCGAGTTGGAGCTAGTACCTCCCCATATATATGTATGGAATGGAGTTTGCAACTGAAAAGAAACTTTGTGTTCCCAACAAGCTAGGTGAAGGACGGCTTTCACACACAATTATCTCTCAGAACTGAGCAAGTGGAGAGACGTTCGTTCATCTAGCACCAAGGGAGCGGGTTGCAGGAGACACTATTTCTCTGTTTTCTCAGTCTGTTTCCTAGTGCCGGTTTGAAGTTCCTGCAGTTTTCACTGTAAAACCGATTTGGAACTAGTACCTCCCCATATATATGTATGGAATGGAGTTTGCAAGTGAAAAGAAACTTTGTGTTCCCAACAAGATAGGTGAAGGACGGCTTTCACAGACACTTATCTCTGAGAACTGAGCAAGTGCAGAGACGTTCGTTCATCTAGCACCAATAGAACGGATTGCAGGAGACACATGTTCTCTGCTTTCTCAATCTATTTCCTAGTGCCGGTTTGAAGTTCCTGCAATTTTCACTGTAAAACCGATTTGGAGCTAGTACCTCACCAGATATATGTATGGAATGGAGTTTGCTACTGAAAAGAAACTTTGTGTTCCCAACAAGCTAGGTGAAGGACGGCTTTCACACACACTTATCTCTCAGAACTGAGCAAGTGGAGAGACGTTCGTTCATCTAGCACCAAGGGAACAGGTTGCAGGGGACAATTTTTCTCTGTTTCCTCAGTCTGTTTCCTAGTGCTTGTTTGAAATTCCTGCAGTTTTCACTGTCAAACCGAGTTGGAGCTAGTACCTCCCCATATATATGTATGGAATGGAGTTTGCAACTGAAAAGAAACTTTGTGTTCCCAACAAGATAGGTGAAGGACGGCTTTCAAACACAATTATCTCTCAGAACTGAGCAAGTGGAGAGACATTCGTTCATCTAGCACCATGGGAACGGGTTTCGGGAAAAACTTTTTCTCTGCTTTCTCAGTCTGTTTCTTAGTGCTGGTTTGAAGTTCCTGCAGTTTTCACTGTCAAACCGATTTGGAGCTAGTACCACCCCATATATATGTATGGAATGGAGTTTGCAACTGAAAAGAAACTTTGTGTTCCCAACAAGCTAGTTGAAGGACGGCTTTCACACACACTTAGCTCTGAGAACTGAGCAAGTGGAGAGACGTTCGTTCATCTAGCACCAAGGGAACAGGTTACAGGAGACAATTTATCTCTGCATTCTCAGTCTGTTTCCTAGTGCCGGTTTGAAGTTCTTGCAGTTTTCACTGTGAAACCGAGTTGGAGCTTGTACCTCCCCATATATATGTATGGAATGGAGTTTGCAACTGAAAAGAAACTTTGTGTTCCCAACAGGCTAGGTGAAGGACAGATTTCACACTCACTTATCTCTCAGAACTGAGGAAGTGGAGAGACGTTCGTTCATCTAGCACCAAGGGAACGGGTTGCAGGAGACACTTTTTCTCTGCTTTCTCAGTCTGTTTCCTAGTGCCGGTTTGAAGTTCCTGCCGTTTTCACTGTCAAACCGAGTTGGAGCTTGTACCTCCCCATATATATGTATGGAATGGAGTTTGCAACTGAAAAGAAACTTTGTGTTCCCAACAAGCTAGGTGAAGGACGGCTTTCACACACACTTATCTCTCAGAACTGAGCAAGTGGAGAGACGTTCGTTCATCTAGCACCATGGGAACGGGTTGCAGGAGACACTTTTTCTCTGCTTTCTCAGTCTTTTTCCTACTGCCGGTTTGAAGTTCCTCCAGTTTTCACTGTAAAACAGAGTTGGAGGTAGAACCTCCCCATATATATGTATGGAATGGAGTTTGCAACTGAAAAGAAACTTTGTGTTCCCAACAAGCTAGGTGAAGGACGGCTTTCACACACACTTATCTCTCAGAACTGAGCAAGTGGAGAGACGTTCGTTCATCTAGCACCAAGGGAACGGGTTGCAGGGGAAACTTATTCTCTGCTTTCTCAGTGTTTTTCCTAGTGTCGGTTTGAAGTTCCTCCAGTTTTTACTGTCAAACCGATTTGCAGCTAGTACCTCCCCATATATATGTATGGAATGGAGTTTGCAACTGAAAAGAAACTTTGTGTTCCCAACAAGCTAGTTGAAGGACGGCTTTCACACACACTTATCTCTCAGAACTGAGCAAGTGGAGAGACGTTCGTTCATCTAGCACCAATGGAACGGGTTGCAGGTGACACTTTTTCTCTGCTTTCTCAGTCTTTTTCCTAGTGCCGGTTTGAAGTTCCTGCAGTTTTCACTGTAAAACCGATTTGGAGCTAGTACCTCCCCATATATATGTATGGAATGGAGTTTGCAACTGAAAAGAAACTTTGTGTTCCCAACAAGCTAGGTGAAGGACGGCTTTCGCACACACATATCTCCCAGAACTGAGCAAGTGGAGAGACGTTCGTTCATCTAGCACCAAGGGAACGGGTTGCAGGAGACACTTTTTCTCTGCTCTCTCAGTCTGTTTCCTAGTGCCGGTTTGAAGTTCCTGCAGTTTTCACTGTCAAACCGAGTAGGAGCTAGTACCTCCCCAAATATATGTATGGAATGGAGTTTGCAACTGCAAAGAAACTTTGTGTTCCCAACAAGCTAGGTGAAGAACGGCTTTCACACACACTTATCTCTCAGAACTGAGCAAGTGGAGAGACGTTCGTTCATCTAGCACCAAGGGAACGGGTTGCAGGAGACACTTTTTCTCTGCTTTCTCAGTCTTATTCCTAGTGCCGGTTTGAAGTTCCTGCAGTTTTCACTGTCAAACCGAGTTGGAGCTAGTACCTCCCCATATATATGTATGGAATGGAGTTTGCAACTGAAAAGAAACTTTGTGTTCCCAACAAGCTAGTTGAAGGACGGCTTTCACACACACTTAGCTCTGAGAACTGAGCAAGTGGAGAGACGTTCGTTCATCTAGCACAAAGGGAACAGGTTACAGGAGACAATTTATCTCTGCATTCTCAGTCTGTTTCCTAGTGCCGGTTTGAAGTTCCTGCAGTTTTCACTGTCAAACCGAGTTGGAGCTTGTACCTCCCCATATATATGTATGGAATGGAGTTTGCAACTGAAAAGAAACTTTGTGTTCCCAACAGGCTAGGTGAAGGACAGATTTCACACTCACTTATCTCTCAGAACTGAGGAAGTGGAGAGACGTTCGTTCATCTAGCACCAAGGGAACGGGTTGCAGGAGACACTTTTTCTCTGCTTTCTCAGTCTGTTTCCTAGTGCCGGTTTGAAGTTCCTGCCGTTTTCACTGTCAAACCGAGTTGGAGCTTGTACCTCCCCATATATATGTATGGAATGGAGTTTGCAACTGAAAAGAAACTTTGTGTTCCCAACAAGCTAGGTGAAGGACGGCTTTCACACACACTTATCTCTCAGAACTGAGCAAGTGGAGAGACGTTCGTTCATCTAGCACCATGGGAACGGGTTGCAGGAGACACTTTTTCTCTGCTTTCTCAGTCTTTTTCCTACTGCCGGTTTGAAGTTCCTGCAGTTTTCACTGTAAAACAGAGTTGGAGGTAGAACCTCCCCATATATATGTATGGAATGGAGTTTGCAACTGAAAAGAAACTTTGTGTTCCCAACAAGCTAGGTGAAGGACGGCTTTCACACACACTTATCTCTCAGAACTGAGCAAGTGGAGAGACGTTCGTTCATCTAGCACCAAGGGAACGGGTTGCAGGGGAAACTTATTCTCTGCTTTCTCAGTGTTTTTCCTAGTGTCGGTTTGAAGTTCCTCCAGTTTTTACTGTCAAACCGATTTGCAGCTAGTACCTCCCCATATATATGTATGGAATGGAGTTTGCAACTGAAAAGAAACTTTGTGTTCCCAACAAGCTAGTTGAAGGACGGCTTTCACACACACTTATCTCTCAGAACTGAGCAAGTGGAGAGACGTTCGTTCATCTAGCACCAAGGGAACGGGTTGCAGGTGACACTTTTTCTCTGCTTTCTCAGTCTTTTTCCTAGTGCCGGTTTGAAGTTCCTGCAGTTTTCACTGTAAAACCGATTTGGAGCTAGTACCTCCCCATATATATGTATGGAATGGAGTTTGCAACTGAAAAGAAACTTTGTGTTCCCAACAAGCTAGGTGAAGGACGGCTTTCGCACACACATATCTCCCAGAACTGAGCAAGTGGAGAGACGTTCGTTCATCTAGCACCAAGGGAACGGGTTGCAGGAGACACTTTTTCTCTGCTCTCTCAGTCTGTTTCCTAGTGCCGGTTTGAAGTTCCTGCAGTTTTCACTGTCAAACCGAGTAGGAGCTAGTACCTCCCCAAATATATGTATGGAATGGAGTTTGCAACTGCAAAGAAACTTTGTGTTCCCAACAAGCTAGGTGAAGAACGGCTTTCACACACACTTATCTCTCAGAACTGAGCAAGTGGAGAGACGTTCGTTCATCTAGCACCAAGGGAACGGGTTGCAGGAGACACTTTTTCTCTGCTTTCTCAGTCTTATTCCTAGTGCCGGTTTGAAGTTCCTGCAGTTTTCACTGTAAAACCGAGTTGGAGCTAGTACCTCCCCATATATATGTATGGAATGGAGTTTGCAACTGAAAAGAAACTTTGTGTTCCCAACAAGCTAGTTGAAGGACGGCTTTCACACACACTTAGCTCTGAGAACTGAGCAAGTGGAGAGACGTTCGTTCATCTAGCACAAAGGGAACAGGTTACAGGAGACAATTTATCTCTGCATTCTCAGTCTGTTTCCTAGTGCCGGTTTGAAGTTCCTGCAGTTTTCACTGTCAAACCGAGTTGGAGCTTGTACCTCCCCATATATATGTATGGAATGGAGTTTGCAACTGAAAAGAAACTTTGTGTTCCCAACAGGCTAGGTGAAGGACAGATTTCACACTCACTTATCTCTCAGAACTGAGGAAGTGGAGAGACGTTCGTTCATCTAGCACCAAGGGAACGGGTTGCAGGAGACACTTTTTCTCTGCTTTCTCAGTCTGTTTCCTAGTGCCGGTTTGAAGTTCCTGCCGTTTTCACTGTCAAACCGAGTTGGAGCTTGTACCTCCCCATATATATGTATGGAATGGAGTTTGCAACTGAAAAGAAACTTTGTGTTCCCAACAAGCTAGGTGAAGGACGGCTTTCACACACACTTATCTCTCAGAACTGAGCAAGTGGAGAGACGTTCGTTCATCTAGCACCATGGGAACGGGTTGCAGGAGACACTTTTTCTCTGCTTTCTCAGTCTTTTTCCTACTGCCGGTTTGAAGTTCCTGCAGTTTTCACTGTAAAACAGAGTTGGAGGTAGAACCTCCCCATATATATGTATGGAATGGAGTTTGCAACTGAAAAGAAACTTTGTGTTCCCAACAAGCTAGGTGAAGGACGGCTTTCACACACACTTATCTCTCAGAACTGAGCAAGTGGAGAGACGTTCGTTCATCTAGCACCAAGGGAACGGGTTGCAGGGGAAACTTATTCTCTGCTTTCTCAGTGTTTTTCCTAGTGTCGGTTTGAAGTTCCTCCAGTTTTTACTGTCAAACCGATTTGCAGCTAGTACCTCCCCATATATATGTATGGAATGGAGTTTGCAACTGAAAAGAAACTTTGTGTTCCCAACAAGCTAGTTGAAGGACGGCTTTCACACACACTTATCTCTCAGAACTGAGCAAGTGGAGAGACGTTCGTTCATCTAGCACCAAGGGAACGGGTTGCAGGTGACACTTTTTCTCTGCTTTCTCAGTCTTTTTCCTAGTGCCGGTTTGAAGTTCCTGCAGTTTTCACTGTAAAACCGATTTGGAGCTAGTACCTCCCCATATATATGTATGGAATGGAGTTTGCAACTGAAAAGAAACTTTGTGTTCCCAACAAGCTAGGTGAAGGACGGCTTTCGCACACACATATCTCTCAGAACTGAGCAAGTGGAGAGACGTTCGTTCATCTAGCACCAAGGGAACGGGTTGCAGGAGACACTTTTTCTCTGCTCTCTCAGTCTGTTTCCTAGTGCCGGTTTGAAGTTCCTGCAGTTTTCACTGTCAAACCGAGTAGGAGCTAGTACCTCCCCAAATATATGTATGGAATGGAGTTTGCAACTGCAAAGAAACTTTGTGTTCCCAACAAGCTAGGTGAAGAACGGCTTTCACACACACTTATCTCTCAGAACTGAACAAGTGGAGAGACGTTCGTTCATCTAGCACCAAGGGAACGGGTTGCAGGAGACACTTTTTCTCTGCTTTCTCAGTCTTATTCCTAGTGCCGGTTTGAAGTTCCTGCAGTTTTCACTGTAAAACCGAGTTGGAGCTAGTACCTCCCCATATATATGTATTGAATGGAGTTTGCAACTGAAAAGAAACTTTGTGTTCCCAACAAGCTAGGTGAAGGACGGCTTTCACACACACTTATCTCTTCAGAACTGAGCAAGTGGAGAGACGTTCGTTCATCTAGCACCAAGGGAGCGGGTTGCAGGAGACACTATTTCTCTGTTTTCTCAGTCCGTTTCCTAGTGCCGGTTTGAAGTTCCTGCAGTTTTCACTGTAAAACCGATTTGGAACTAGTACCTCCCCATATATATGTATGGAATGGAGTTTGCAAGTGAAAAGAAACTTTGTGTTCCCAACAAGCTAGGTGAAGGACGGCTTTCACACACACTTATCTCTGAGAACTGAGCAAGTGCAGAGACGTTCGTTCATCTAGCAACAATAGAACGGATTGCAGGAGACACATTTTCTCTGCTTTCTCAATCTGTTTCCTAGTGCCGGTTTGAAGTTCCTGCAATTTTCACTGTAAAACCGAGTTGGAGCTTGTACCTCCCCATATATATGTATGGAATGGAGTTTGCAACTGAAAAGAAACTTTTTGTTCCCAACAAGATAGGTGAAGGACGGCTTTCACACACACATATCTCTCAGAACTGAGCAAGTGGAGAGATATTCGTTCATCTAGCACCATGGGAACGGGTTTCAGGAAAAACTTTTTCTCTGCTTTCTCAGTCTGTTTCTTAGTGCCGGTTTGAAGTTCCTGCAGTTTTCACTGTCAAACCGAGTTGGAGCTTGTACCACCCCATATATATGTATGGAATTGAGTTTGCAACTGAAAAGAAACTTTGTGTTCCCAACAAGCTAGGTGAAGTACGGCTTTCACACACACATAACCCTGAGAACTGAGCAAGTGGAGAGACTTTCGTTCATCTAGCACCAAGGGAACAGGTTGCAGGAGACACTTTTTCTCTGCATTCTCAGTCTGTTTCCTAGTGCCGGTTTGAAGTTCCTGCAGTTTTCACTGTCAAACCGAGTTGGAGCTTGTACCTCCCCATATATATGTATGGAATGGAGTTTGCAACTGAAAAGAAACTTTGTGTTCCCAACAGGCTAGGTGAAGGACGGCTTTCACACAAACTTATCTCTCAGAACTGAGGAAGTGGAGAGACTTTCATTCATCTAGCACCAAGGGAACGGGTTGCAGGAGACACTTTTTCTCTGCTTTCTCAGTCTGTTTCCTAGTGCCGGTTTGAAGTTCCTGCAGTTTTCACTGTAAAACCGAGTTGGAGCTAGTACCTCCCCATATATATGTATGGAATGGAATTTGCAACTGAAAAGAAACTTTGTGTTCCCAACAAGCTAGTTAAAGGACGGCTTTCACACACACTTATCTCTCAGAACTGAGCAAGTGGAGAGACGTTCGTTCATCTAGCACCAAGGGAACGGGTTGCAGGAGACACTTTTTCTCTGCTTTCTCAGTCTGTTTCTTAGTGCCGGTTTGAAGTTCCTGCAGTTTTCACTGTAAAATCGATTTGGAGCTAGTACCTCACCAGATATACGTATGGAATGGAGTTTGCTACTGAAAAGAAACTTTGTGTACCAACAAGCTAGGTAAAGGACGGCTTTCACACACACTTATTTCTCAGAACTTAGCAAGTAGAGAGACGTTCGTTCATCTAGCACCAAGGGAACGGGTTGCAGGAGACACTATTTCTCTGTTTTCTCAGTCTGTTTCCTAGTGCCGGTTTGAAGTTCCTGCAGTTTTCACTGTCAAACCGAGTTGGCGCTTGTACCTCCCCATATATATGTATGGAATGGAGTTTGCAACTGAAAAGAAACTTTGTGTTCCCAACAAGCTAGGTGAAGGAAGGCTTTCACACACACTTATCTTTGAGAACTGAGCAAGTGCAGAGACGTTCGTTCACCTAGCACCAGTGGAACGGATTGCAGGAGACACATTTTCTCTGATTTCTCAATCTGTTTCCTAGTGCCGGTTTGAAGTTCCTGCAGTTTTCACTGTCAAACCGAGTTGGAGCTTGTACCTCCCCATATATATGTATGGAATGGAGTTTGCAACTGAAAAGAAACTTTGTGTTCCCAACAAGCTAGGTGAAGGACGGCTTTCACACACACTTATCTCTCAGAACTGAGCAAGTGGAGAGACGTTCGTTCATCTAGCACCAAGGGAACGGGTTCCAGGAGACACTTTTTCTCTGCTTTCTCAGTCTTTTTCCTAGTGCCGGTTTGAAGTTCTTCCAGTTTTCACTGTAAAACAGATTTGGAGCTAGTACCTCCCCATATATATGTATGGAATGGAGTTTGCAACTGAAAAGAAACTTTGTGTTCCCAACAAGCTAGGTGAAGGACGGCTTTCGCACACACTTATCTCTCAGAACTGAGCAAGTGGAGAGACGTTCGTTCATCTAGCACCAAGGGAACGGGTTGCAGGAAACACTTTTTCTCTGCTTTCTCAGTCTGTTTCCTAGTGCCGGTTTGAAGTTCCTGCAGTTTTCACTGTCAAACCGAGTTGGAGCTAGTACCTCCCCAAATATATGTATGGAATGGAGTTTGCATCTGAAAAGAAACTTTGTGTTCCCAACAAGCTAGGTGAAGGACGGCTTTCACACACACATATCTCTCAGAACTGAGCAAGTGGAGAGACATTCGTTCATCTAGCACCATGGGAACAGGTTTCAGGAAAAACTTTTTCTCTGCTTTCTCAGTCTGTTTCTTACTGCCGGTTTGAAGTTCCTGCAGTTTTCACTGTCAAACCGAGTTGGAGCTAGTACCACCCCATATATATGTATGGAATGGAGTTTGCAACTGAAAAGAAACTTTGTGTTCCCAACAAGCTAGGTGAAGTACGGCTTTCACACACACTTAACTCTGAGAACTGAGCAAGTGGAGAGAATTTCGTTCATCTAGCACCAAGGGAACAGGTTGCAGGAAACACTTCTTCTCTGCATTCTCAGTCTGTTTCCTAGTGCCGGTTTGAAGTTCCTGCAGTTTTCACTGTCAAACCGAGTTGGAGCTTGTACCTCCCCATATATATGCATGGAATGGAGTTTGCAACTGAAAAGAAACTTTGTGTTCCCAACAGGCTAGGTGAAGGACGGCTTTCACACAAACATATCTCTCAGAACTGAGGAAGTTGAGAGACGTTCATTCATCTAGCACCAAGGGAACGGGTTGCAGGAGACACTTTTTCTCTGCTTTCTCAGTCTGTTTCCTAGTGCCGGTTTGAAGTTCCTGCAGTTTTCACTGTAAAACCGAGTTGGAGCTAGTACCACCCCATATATATGTATGGAATGGAGTTTGCAACTGAAAAGAAACTTTGTGTTCCCAGCAAGCTAGGTGAAGTACGGCTTTCACACACACTTAACTCTGAGAACTGAGCAAGTGGAGAGACGTTCGTTCATCTAGCACCAAGGGAACAGGTTGCAGGAGACACTTTTTCTCTGCATTCTCAGTCTGTTTCCTAGTGCCGGTTTGAAGTTCCTGCAGTTTTCACTGTCAAACCGAGTTGGAGCTTGTACCTCCCCATATATATGCATGGAATGGAGTTTGCAACTGAAAAGAAACTTTGTGTTCCCAACAGGCTAGGTGAAGGACGGCTTTCACACAAACTTATCTCTCAGAACTGAGGAAGTGGTGAGACGTTCGTTCATCTAGCACCAAAGGAACGGGTTGCAGGAGACACTATTTCTCTGTTTTCTCAGTCTGTTTCCTAGTGCCGGTTTGAAGTTCCTGCAGTTTTCACTGTAAAACCGAGTTGGAGCTTGTACCTCCCCATATATATGTATGGAATGGAGTTTGCAACTGAAAAGAAACTTTGTGTTCCCAGCAAGCTAGGTGAAGGACGGCTTTCACACACACATATCTCTGAGAACTGAGCAAGTGCAGAGACGTTCGTTCATCTAGCACCAATGGATCGGATTGCAGGAGACACATTTTCTCTGATTTCTCAATCTGTTTCCTAGTGCCGGTTTGAAGTTCCTGCAGTTTTCACTGTCAAACCGAGTGGAGCTTGTACCTCCCCATATATATGTATGGAATTGAGTCTGCAACTGAAAAGAAACTTTTTGTTCCCAACAAGATAGGTGAAGGACGGCTTTCACACACACTTATCTCTCAGAACTGAGCAAGTGGAGAGACATTCGTTCATCTAGCACCATGGGAACGGGTTTCAGGAAAAACTTTTTCTCTGCTTTCTCAGTCTGTTTCCTAGTGCCGGTTTGAAGTTCCAGCAGTTTTCACTGTCAAACCGAGTTGGAGCTAGTACCACCCCATATATATGTATGGAATGGAGTTTGCAACTGAAAAGAAACTTTGTGTTCCCAACAAGCTAGTTGAAGGACGGCTTTCACACACACTTAACTCTGAGAACTGAGCAATTGGAGAGACGTTCGTTCATCTAGCACCAAGGGAACAGGTTACAGAAGACAATTTTTCTCTGCATTCTCAGTCTGTTTCCTAGTGCCGGTTTGAAGTTCCTGCAGTTTTCACTGTCAAACCGAGTTGGAGCTTGTACCTCCCCATATATATGTATGGAATGGAGTTTGCAACTGAAAAGAAACTTTGTGTTCCCAACAGGCTAGGTGAAGGACGGCTTTCACACACACTTATCTCTCAGAACTGAGGAAGTGGAGAGACGTTCGTTCATCTAGCAACAAGTGAACGGGTTGCAGGAGACACTTTTTCTCTGCTTTCTCAGTCTGTTTCCTAGTGCCGGTTTGAAGTTCCTGCATTTTTCACTGTCAAACCGAGTTGGAGCTTGTACCTCCCCATATATATGTATGGAATGGAGTTTGCAACTGAAAAGAAACTTTGTGTTCCCAACAAGCTAGGTGAAGGCGGCTTTCACACACACTTATCTCTCAGAACTGAGCAATTGGAGAGACGTTCGTTCATCTAGCACCAAGGGAAAGGGTTGCAGGAGACACTTATTCTCTGCTTTCTCAGTCTTTTTCCTAGTGCCGGTTTGAAGTTCCTCCAGTTTTCACTGTCAAACCGATTTGGAGCTCGTACCTCCCCATATATATGTATGGAATGGAGTTTGCAACTGAAAAGAAACTTTGTGTTCCCAACAAGCTAGTTGAAGGACGGCTTTGACACACACTTATCTCTCAGAACTGAGCAAGTGGAGAGACGTTCGTTCATCTAGCACCAAGGGAACGGGTTGCAGGAGACACTTTTTCTCTGCTTTCTCAGGCTTTTTCCTAGTGCCGGTTTGAAGTTCCTGCAGTTTTCACTGTAAAATAGATTTGGAGCTAGTACCTCCCCATATATATGTATGGAATGGAGTTTGCAACTGAAAAGAAACTTTGTGTTCCCAACAAGCTAGGTGAAGGACGGCTTTCGCACACACTTATCTCTCAGAACTGAGCAAGTGGAGAGACGTTCGTTCATCTAGCACCAAGGGAACGGGTTGCAGGAGACACTTTTTCTCTGCTCTCTCAGTCTGTTTCCTAGTGCCGGTTTGAAGTTCCTGCAATTTTCACTGTAAAACCGAGTTGGAGATTGTACCTCCCCGTATATATGTATGGAATGGAGTTTGCAACTGAAAAGAAAGTTTTTGTTCCCAACAAGATAAGTGAACTACGGCTTTAACACACACTTATCTCTCAGAACTGAGCAAGTGGAGAGACATTCGTTCATCTAGCACAATGGGAACGGGTTTCAGGAAAAACTTTTTCTCTGCTTTCTCAGTCTGTTTCTTAGTGCCGGTTTGAAGTTCCTGCAGTTTTCACTGTCAAACCGAGTTGGAGCTAGTACCACCCCATATATATGTATGGAATGGAGTTTGCAACTGAAAAGAATCTTTGTGTTCCCAACAAGCTAGGTGAAGGACGGCTTTCACACACACTTATCTCTCTAACTGAGCAAGTGGAGAGACGTTCGTTCATCTAGCACCAAGGGAACGGGTTGCAGGTGACACTTTTTCTCTGCTTTCTCAGTCTTTTTCCTAGTGCCGGTTTGAAGTTCCTGCAGTTTTCACTGTAAAACCGAGTTGGAGCTAGTACCTCCCCATATATATGTATGGAATGGAGTTTGCAACTGAAAAGAAACTTTGTGTTCCCAACAGGCTAGGTGAAGGACGGCTTTCACACAAACTTATCTCTCAGAACTGAGGAAGTGGAGAGACGTTCGTTCATCTAGCACCAAAGGAACGGGTTGCAGGAGACACTATTTCTCTGTTTTCTCAGTCTGTTTCCTAGTGCCGGTTTGAAGTTCCTGCAGTTTTCACTGTAAAACCGTGTTGGAGCTTGTACCTCCCCATATATATGTATGGAATGGAGTTTGCAACTGAAAAGAAACTTTGTGTTCCCAGCAAGCTAGGTGAAGGACGGCTTTCACACACACATATCTCTGAGAACTTAGCAAGTGCAGAGACGTTCGTTCATCTAGCACCAATGGATCGGATTGCAGGAGACACATTTTCTCTGATTTCTCAATCTGTTTCCTAGTGCCGGTTTGAAGTTCCTGCAGTTTTCACTGTCAAACCGAGTGGAGCTTGTACCTCCCCATATATATGTATGGAATTGAGTCTGCAACTGAAAAGAAACTTTTTGTTCCCAACAAGATAGGTGAAGGACGGCTTTCACACACACTTATCTCTCAGAACTGAGCAAGTGGAGAGACATTCGTTCATCTAGCACCATGGGAACGGGTTTCAGGAAAAACTTTTTCTCTGCTTTCTCAGTCTGTTTCCTAGTGCCGGTTTGAAGTTCCAGCAGTTTTCACTGTCAAACCGAGTTGGAGCTAGTACCACCCCATATATATGTACGGAATGGAGTTTGCAACTGAAAAGAAACTTTGTGTTCCCAACAAGCTAGTTGAAGGACGGCTTTCACACACACTTAACTCTGAGAACTGAGCAAGTGGAGAGACGTTCGTTCATCTAGCACCAAGGGAACAGGTTACAGAAGACAATTTTTCTCTGCATTCTCAGTCTGTTTCCTAGTGCCGGTTTGAAGTTCCTGCAGTTTTCACTGTCAAACCGAGTTGGAGCTTGTACCTCCCCATATATATGTATGGAATGGAGTTTGCAACTGAAAAGAAACTTTGTGTTCCCAACAGGCTAGGTGAAGGACGGCTTTCACACACACTTATCTCTCAGAACTGAGGAAGTGGAGAGACGTTCGTTCATCTAGCAACAAGTGAACGGGTTGCAGGAGACACTTTTTCTCTGCTTTCTCAGTCTGTTTCCTAGTGCCGGTTTGAAGTTCCTGCATTTTTCACTGTCAAACCGAGTTGGAGCTTGTACCTCCCCATATATATGTATGGAATGGAGTTTGCAACTGAAAAGAAACTTTGTGTTCCCAACAAGCTAGGTGAAGGCGGCTTTCACACACACTTATCTCTCAGAACTGAGCAATTGGAGAGACGTTCGTTCATCTAGCACCAAGGGAAAGGGTTGCAGGAGACACTTATTCTCTGCTTTCTCAGTCTTTTTCCTAGTGCCGGTTTGAAGTTCCTCCAGTTTTCACTGTCAAACCGATTTGGAGCTCGTACCTCCCCATATATATGTATGGAATGGAGTTTGCAACTGAAAAGAAACTTTGTGTTCCCAACAAGCTAGTTGAAGGACGGCTTTGACACACACTTATCTCTCAGAACTGAGCAAGTGGAGAGACGTTCGTTCATCTAGCACCAAGGGAACGGGTTGCAGGAGACACTTTTTATCTGCTTTCTCAGGCTTTTTCCTAGTGCCGGTTTGAAGTTCCTGCAGTTTTCACTGTAAAATAGATTTGGAGCTAGTACTTCCCCATATATATGTATGGAATGGAGTTTGCAACTGAAAAGAAACTTTGTGTTCCCAACAAGCTAAGTGAAGGACGGCTTTCGCACACACTTATCTCTCAGAACTGAGCAAGTGGAGAGACGTTCGTTCATCTAGCACCAAGGGAACGGGTTGCAGGAGACACTTTTTCTCTGCTCTCTCAGTCTGTTTCCTAGTGCCGGTTTGAAGTTCCTGCAGTTTTCACTGTCAAACCGCGTTGGAGCTAGTACCTCCCCAAATATATGTATGGAATGGAGTTTGCAACTGAAAAGAAACTTTGTGTTCCCAACAAGCAAGGTGAAGTACGGCTTTCACACACACTTATCTCTCAGAACTGAGCAAGTGGAGAGACGTTCGTTCATCTAGCACCAAGGGAGCGGGTTGCAGGAGACACTATTTCTCTGTTTTCTCAGTCTGTTTTCTAGTGCCGGTTTGAAGTTCCTGCAGTTTTCACTGTAAAACCGATTTGGAGCTAGTACCTACCCATATATATGTATGGAATGGAGTTTGCAACTGAAAAGAAAGTTTGTATTCCCAACAAGCTAGGTGAAGGACGGCTTTCACACACACTTATCTCTGAGAACTGAGCAAGTGCAGAGACGTTCGTTCATCTAGCACCAATGGAACGGATTGCAGGAGACACATTTTCTCTGCTTTCTCAATCTGTTTCCTAGTGCCGGTTTGAAGTTCCTGCAATTTTCACTGTAAAACCGAGTTGGAGATTGTACCTCCCCGTATATATGTATGGAATGGAGTTTGCAACTGAAAAGAAAGTTTTTGTTCCCAACAAGATAAGTGAACTACGGCTTTAACACACACTTATCTCTCAGAACTGAGCAAGTGGAGAGACATTCGTTCATCTAGCACAATGGGAACGGGTTTCAGGAAAAACTTTTTCTCTGCTTTCTCAGTCTGTTTCTTAGTGCCGGTTTGAAGTTCCTGCAGTTTTCACTGTCAAACCGAGTTGGAGCTAGTACCACCCCATATATATGTATGGAATGGAGTTTGCAACTGAAAAGAATCTTTGTGTTCCCAACAAGCTAGGTGAAGGACGGCTTTCACACACACTTATCTCTCTAACTGAGCAAGTGGAGAGACGTTCGTTCATCTAGCACCAAGGGAACGGGTTGCAGGTGACACTTTTTCTCTGCTTTCTCAGTCTTTTTCCTAGTGCCGGTTTGAAGTTCCTGCAGTTTTCACTGTAAAACCGAGTTGGAGCTAGTACCTCCCCATATATATGTATGGAATGGAGTTTGCAACTGAAAAGGAACTTTGTGTTCCCAACAAGCTAGGTGAAGGCGGCTTTCACACACACTTATCTCTCAGAACTGAGCAATTGGAGAGACGTTCGTTCATCTAGCACCAAGGGAAAGGGTTGCAGGAGACACTTATTCTCTGCTTTCTCAGTCTTTTTCCTAGTGCCGGTTTGAAGTTCCTCCAGTTTTCACTGTCAAACCGATTTGGAGCTCGTACCTCCCCATATATATGTATGGAATGGAGTTTGCAACTGAAAAGAAACTTTGTGTTCCCAACAAGCTAGTTGAAGGACGGCTTTGACACACACTTATCTCTCAGAACTGAGCAAGTGGAGAGACGTTCGTTCATCTAGCACCAAGGGAACGGGTTGCAGGAGACACTTTTTATCTGCTTTCTCAGGCTTTTTCCTAGTGCCGGTTTGAAGTTCCTGCAGTTTTCACTGTAAAATAGATTTGGAGCTAGTACCTCCCCATATATATGTATGGAATGGAGTTTGCAACTGAAAAGAAACTTTGTGTTCCCAACAAGCTAAGTGAAGGACGGCTTTCGCACACACTTATCTCTCAGAACTGAGCAAGTGGAGAGACGTTCGTTCATCTAGCACCAAGGGAACGGGTTGCAGGAGACACTTTTTCTCTGCTCTCTCAGTCTGTTTCCTAGTGCCGGTTTGAAGTTCCTGCAGTTTTCACTGTCAAACCGCGTTGGAGCTAGTACCTCCCCAAATATATGTATGGAATGGAGTTTGCAACTGAAAAGAATCTTTGTGTTCCCAACAAGCAAGGTGAAGTACGGCTTTCACACACACTTATCTCTCAGAACTGAGCAAGTGGAGAGACGTTCGTTCATCTAGCACCAAGGGAGCGGGTTGCAGGAGACACTATTTCTCTGTTTTCTCAGTCTGTTTTCTAGTGCCGGTTTGAAGTTCCTGCAGTTTTCACTGTAAAACCGATTTGGAGCTAGTACCTACCCATATATATGTATGGAATGGAGTTTGCAACTGAAAAGAAAGTTTGTATTCCCAACAAGCTAGGTGAAGGACGGCTTTCACACACACTTATCTCTGAGAACTGAGCAAGTGCAGAGACGTTCGTTCATCTAGCACCAATGGAACGGATTGCAGGAGACACATTTTCTCTGCTTTCTCAATCTGTTTCCTAGTGCCGGTTTGAAGTTCCTGCAATTTTCACTGTAAAACCGAGTTGGAGATTGTACCTCCCCGTATATATGTATGGAATGGAGTTTGCAACTGAAAAGAAAGTTTTTGTTCCCAACAAGATAAGTGAACTACGGCTTTAACACACACTTATCTCTCAGAACTGAGCAAGTGGAGAGACATTCGTTCATCTAGCACAATGGGAACGGGTTTCAGGAAAAACTTTTTCTCTGCTTTCTCAGTCTGTTTCTTAGTGCCGGTTTGAAGTTCCTGCAGTTTTCACTGTCAAACCGAGTTGGAGCTAGTACCACCCCATATATATGTATGGAATGGAGTTTGCAACTGAAAAGAATCTTTGTGTTCCCAACAAGCTAGGTGAAGGACGGCTTTCACACACACTTATCTCTCTAACTGAGCAAGTGGAGAGACGTTCGTTCATCTAGCACCAAGGGAACGGGTTGCAGGTGACACTTTTTCTCTGCTTTCTCAGTCTTTTTCCTAGTGCCGGTTTGAAGTTCCTGCAGTTTTCACTGTAAAACCGAGTTGGAGCTAGTACCTCCCCATATATATGTATGGAATGGAGTTTGCAACTGAAAAGGAACTTTGTGTTCCCAACAAGCTAGGTGAAGGACGGCTTTCACACACACTTATCTCTCAGAACTGAGCAAGTGGAGAGACGTTCGTTCATCTAGCACCAAGGGAACAGGTTGCAGGAGACACTATTTCTCTGCATTCTCAGTATGTTTCCTAGTGCCGATTTGAAGTTCCTGCAGTTTTCACTGTCAAACCGAGTTGGAGCTTGTACCTCCCCATATATATGTATGGAATGGAGTTTGCAACTGAAAAGAATCTTTGTGTTCCCAACAAGCTAGGTGAAGGACGGCTTTCACACACACTTATCTCTCAGAACTTAGCAAGTGGAGAGACGTTCGTTCATATAGCACAAATGGAACGGGTTGCAGGGGAAACTTTTACTCTGGAATCTCAGTGTGTTTCCTAGTGCCGGTTTGAAGTTCCTGCAGTTTTCACTGTCAAACCGAGTTGGAGCTAGTACCTCCCCAAATATATGTATGGAATGGAGTTTGCAACTGAAAAGGAACTTTGTGTTCCCAACAAGCTAGGTGAAGGACGGCTTTCACACACACTTATCTCTCAGACCTGAGCAAGTGGAGAGACGTTCGTTCATCTAGCATCAAGGGAACGGGTTGCAGGAGACACTATTTCTCTGTTTTCTCAGTCTGTTTCCTAGTGCCGGTTTGAAGTTACTGCAGTTTTCACTGTAAAACCGATTTGGAGCTAGTACCTCCCCATATATATGTATGGAATGGAGTTTGCAAGTGAAAAGAAACTTTGTGTTCCCAACAAGCTAGGTGAAGAACGGCTTTCACACACACTTATCTCTGAGAACTGAGCAAGTGCAGAGACGTTCGTTCATCTAGCACCAATGGAACGGATTGCAGGAGACACATTTTCTCTGCTTTCTCAATCTGTTTCCGAGTGCCGGTTTGAAGTTCCTGCAATTTTCACTGTAAAACCGAGTTGGAGCTTGTACCTCCCCATATATATGTATGGAATGGAGTTTGCAACTGAAAAGAAACTTTTTGTTCCCAACAAGATAGGTGAAGTACGGCTTTCACACACACTTATCTCTCAGAACTGAGCAAGTGGAGAGACATTCGTTCATCTAGCACCATGGGAACGGGTTTCAGGAAAAACTTTTTCTCTGCTTTCTCAGTCTGTTTCTTAGTGCCGGTTTGAAGTTCCTGCAGTTTTCACTGTCAAACCGAGTTGGAGCTAGTACCACCCCATATATATATGGAATGGGGTTTGCAACTGAAAAGAAACTTTGTGTTCCCAACAAGCTAGGTGAAGTACGGCTTTCACACACACTTAACTCTGACAACTGAGCAAGTGGAGAGACGTTCGTTCATCTAGCACCAAGGGAACAGGTTGCAGGAGACACTTTTTCTCTGCATTCTCAGTCTGTTTCCTGGTGCCGGTTTGAAGTTCCTGCAGTTTTCACTGTGAAACCGAGTTGGAGCTTGTACCTCCCCATATATATGTATGGAATGGAGTTTGCAAGTGAAAAGAAACTATGTGTTCCCAACAGGCTAGGTGAAGGACGGCTTTCACACAAATTTATCTCTCAGAACTGAGGAAGTGGAGAGACGTTCATTCATCTAGCACCAAGGGAATGGGTTGCAGGAGACACTTTTCCTCTGCTTTCTCAGTCTGTTTCCTAGTGCCGGTTTGAAGTTCCTGCAGTTTTCACTGTAAAACCGAGTTGGAGCTAGTACCTCCCCATATATATGTATGGAATGGAGTTTGCAACTGAAAAGAAACTTTGTGTTCCCAACAAGCGAGTTGAAGGACGGCTTTCACACACACTTATCTCTCAGAACTGAGCAAGTGGAGAGACGTTCGTTCATCTAGCACCAAGGGAACGGGTTGCAGGAGACACTATTTCTCTGCTTTCTCAGTCTGTTTCCTAGTGCCGGTTTGAAGTTCCTGCAGTTTTCACTGTCAAACCGAGTTGGAGCTAGTACCTCCCCAAATATATGTATGGAATGGAGTTTGCAACTGAAAAGAAACTTTGTGTTCCCAACAAGCTAGGTGAAGAACGGCTTTCACACACACTTATCTCTCAGAACTGAGCAAGTGGAGAGACGTTCGTTCATCTAGCACCAAGGGAACGGGTTGCAGGAGACACTTTTTCACTGCTTTCTCAGTCTTTATCCTAGTGCCGGTTTGAAGTTCCTGCAGTTTTCACTGTAAAACCGATTTGGAGCTAGTACCTCCCCATATATATGTATGGAATGGAGTTTGCAACTGAATAGAAACTTTGTGTTCCCAACAAGCTAGGTGAAGGACGGCTTTCACACACAGTTATCTCTCAGAACTGAGCAAGTGGAGAGACGTTCGTTCATCTAGCACCAAGGGAGCGGGTTGCAGGAGACACTATTTCTCTGTTTTCTCAGTCTGTTTCCTAGTGCCGGTTTGAAGTTACTGCAGTTTTCACTGTAAAACCGATTTGGAGCTAGTACCTCCCCATATATATGTATGGAATGGAGTTTGCAACTGAAAAGAAACTTTGTGTTCCCAACAAGCTAGGTGAAGAACGGCTTTCACACACACTTATCTCTGAGAACTGAGCAAGTGCAGAGACGTTCGTTCATCTAGCACCAATGGAACGGATTGCAGGAGACACATTTTCTCTGCTTTCTCAATCTGTTTCCGAGTGCCGGTTTGAAGTTCCTGCAATTTTCACTGAAAAACCGAGTTGGAGCTTGTACCTCCCCATATATATGTATGGAATGGAGTTTGCAACTGAAAAGAAACTTTTTGTTCCCAACAAGATAGGTGAAGTACGGCTTTCACACACACTTATCTCTCAGAACTGAGCAAGTGGAGAGACATTCGTTCTTCTAGCACCATGGGAACGGGTTTCAGGAAAAACTTTTTCTCTGCTTTCTCAGTCTGTTTCTTAGTGCCGGTTTGAAGTTCCTGCAGTTTTCACTGTCAAACCGAGTTGGAGCTAGTACCACCCCATATATATGTATGGAATGGGGTTTGCAACTGAAAAGAAACTTTGTGTTCCCAACAAGCTAGGTGAAGTACGGCTTTCACACACACTTAACTCTGACAACTGAGCAAGTGGAGAGACGTTCGTTCATCTAGCACCAAGGGAACAGGTTGCAGGAGACACTTTTTCTCTGCATTCTCAGTCTGTTTCCTAGTGCCGGTTTGAAGTTCCTGCAGTTTTCACTGTCAAACCGAGTTGGAGCTAGTACCTCCCCATATATATGTATGGAATGGAGTTTGCAACTGAAAAGAAACTATGTGTTCCCAACACGCTAGGTGAAGGACGGCTTTCACACAAATTTATCTCTCAGAACTGAGGAAGTGGAGAGACGTTCATTCATCTAGCACCAAGGGAACGGGTTGCAGGAGACACATTTCCTCTGCTTTCTCAGTCTGTTTCCTAGTGCCGGTTTGAAGTTCCTGCAGTTTTCACTGTAAAACCGAGTTGGAGCTAGTACCTCCCCATATATATGAATGGAATGGAGTTTGCAACTGAAAAGAAACTTTGTGTTCCCAACAAGCGAGTTGAAGGACGGCTTTCACACACACTTATCTCTCAGAACTGAGCAAGTGGAGAGACGTTCGTTCATCTAGCACCAAGGGAACGGGTTGCAGGAGACACTATTTCTCTGCTTTCTCAGTCTGTTTCCTAGTGCCGGTTTGAAGTTCCTGCAGTTTTCACTGTCAAACCGAGTTGGAGCTAGTACCTCCCCAAATATATGTATGGAATGGAGTTTGCAACTGAAAAGAAACTTTGTGTTCCCAACAAGCTAGGTGAAAAACGGCTTTCACACACACTTATCTCTCAGAACTGAGCAAGTGGAGAGACGTTCGTTCATCTAGCACCAAGGGAACGGGTTGCAGGAGACACTTTTTCACTGCTTTCTCAGTCTGTTTCCTAGTGCCGGTTTGAAGTTCCTGCAGTTTTCACTGTAAAACCGATTTGGAGCTAGTACCTCCCCATATATATGTATGGAATGGAGTTTGCAACTGAAAAGAAACTTTGTGTTCCCAACAAGCTAGGTGAAGAACGGCTTTCACACACACTTATCTCTGAGAACTGAGCAAGTGCAGAGACGTTCGTTCATCTAGCACCAATGGAACGGATTGCAGGAGACACATTTTCTCTGCTTTCTCAATCTGTTTCCGAGTGCCGGTTTGAAGTTCCTGCAATTTTCACTGAAAAACCGAGTTGGAGCTTGTACCTCCCCATATATATGTATGGAATGGAGTTTGCAACTGAAAAGAAACTTTTTGTTCCCAACAAGATAGGTGAAGTACGGCTTTCACACACACTTATCTCTCAGAACTGAGCAAGTGGAGAGACATTCGTTCTTCTAGCACCATGGGAACGGGTTTCAGGAAAAACTTTTTCTCTGCTTTCTCAGTCTGTTTCTTAGTGCCGGTTTGAAGTTCCTGCAGTTTTCACTGTCAAACCGAGTTGGAGCTAGTACCACCCCATATATATGTATGGAATGGGGTTTGCAACTGAAAAGAAACTTTGTGTTCCCAACAAGCTAGGTGAAGTACGGCTTTCACACACACTTAACTCTGACAACTGAGCAAGTGGAGAGACGTTCGTTCATCTAGCACCAAGGGAACAGGTTGCAGGAGACACTTTTTCTCTGCATTCTCAGTCTGTTTCCTAGTGCCGGTTTGAAGTTCCTGCAGTTTTCACTGTCAAACCGAGTTGGAGCTAGTACCTCCCCATATATATGTATGGAATGGAGTTTGCAACTGAAAAGAAACTATGTGTTCCCAACACGCTAGGTGAAGGACGGCTTTCACACAAATTTATCTCTCAGAACTGAGGAAGTGGAGAGACGTTCATTCATCTAGCACCAAGGGAACGGGTTGCAGGAGACACTTTTCCTCTGCTTTCTCAGTCTGTTTCCTAGTGCCGGTTTGAAGTTCCTGCAGTTTTCACTGTAAAACCGAGTTGGAGCTAGTACCTCCCCATATATATGAATGGAATGGAGTTTGCAACTGAAAAGAAACTTTGTGTTCCCAACAAGCGAGTTGAAGGACGGCTTTCACACACACTTATCTCTCAGAACTGAGCAAGTGGAGAGACGTTCGTTCATCTAGCACCAAGGGAACGGGTTGCAGGAGACACTATTTCTCTGCTTTCTCAGTCTGTTTCCTAGTGCCGGTTTGAAGTTCCTGCAGTTTTCACTGTCAAACCGAGTTGGAGCTAGTACCTCCCCAAATATATGTATGGAATGGAGTTTGCAACTGAAAAGAAACTTTGTGTTCCCAACAAGCTAGGTGAAAAACGGCTTTCACACACACTTATCTCTCAGAACTGAGCAAGTGGAGAGACGTTCGTTCATCTAGCACCAAGGGAACGGGTTGCAGGAGACACTTTTTCACTGCTTTCTCAGTCTGTTTCCTAGTGCCGGTTTGAAGTTCCTGCAGTTTTCACTGTAAAACCGATTTGGAGCTAGTACCTCCCCATATATATGTATGGAATGGAGTTTGCAACTGAATAGAAACTTTGTGTTCCCAACAAGCTAGATGAAGGACGGCTTTCACACACACTTATCTCTCAGAACTGAGCAAGTGGAGAGACGTTCGTTCATCTAGCACCAAGGGAGCGGGTTGCAGGAGACACTATTTCTCTGTATTCTCAGTCTGTTTCCTAGTGCCGGTTTGAAGTTCCTGCAGTTTTCACTGTAAAACCGAGTTGGAGCTTGTACCTCCCCATATATATGTATGGAATGGAGTTTGCAATTGAATAGAATCTTTGTGTTCCCAACAAGCTAGTTGAAGGACGGGTTTCACACACACTTATCTCTCAGAACTGAGCAAGTGGAGAGACGTTCGTTCATCTAGCACCAAGGGAACGGGTTGCAGGAGACACTTTTTCTCTGCTTTCTCAGTCTTTTTCCTACTGCCGGTTTGAAGTTCCTGCAGTTTTCACTGTAAAACCGAGTTGGAGCTAGTACCTCCCCATATATAAGTATGGAATGGAGTTTGCAACTGAAAAGAAACTTTGTGTTCCCAACAAGCTAGGTGAAGGACGGCTTTCACACACACTTATCTCTCAGAACTGAGCAATTGGAGAGACGTTCGTTCATCTAGCACCAAGGGAATGGGTTGCAGGAGACACTATTTCTCTGTTTTCTCAGTCTGTTTCCTAGTGCCGGTCGGAAGTTCCTGCAGTTTTCACTGTCAAACCGAGTTGGAGCTAGTACCTCCCCATATCTATGTATGGAATGGAGTTTGCAACTGAAAAGAAACTTTGTGTTCCCAACAAGCTAGGTGAAGGACGGCTTTCACACACACTTATCTCTCAGAACTGAGCAAGTGGGGAGACGTTCGTTCATCTAGCACCAAGGGAACGGGTTGCAGGAGACACTTTTTCTCTGCTTTCTCAGTCTGTTTCCTAGTGCCGGTTTGAAGTTCCTGCAGTTTTCACTGTCAAACCGAGTTGGAGCTAGTACCTCCCCAAATATATGTATGGAATGGAGTTTGCAACTGAAAAGAAACTTTGTGTTCCCAACAAGCTAGGTGAAGAACGGCTTTCACACACACATATCTCTCAGAACTGAGCAAGTGGAGAGACGTTCGTTCATCTAGCACCAAGGGAACGGGTTGCAGGTGACACTTTTTCTCTGCTTTCTCAGTCTTTTTCCTAGTGCCGGTTTGAAGTTCCTGCAGTTTTCACTGTAAAACCGAGTTGGAGCTAGTACCACCCCATATATATGTATGGAATGGAGTTTGCAACTGAAAAGGAACTTTGTGTTCCCAACAAGCTAGGTGAAGGACGGCTTTCACACACACTTATCTCTCAGAACTGAGCAAGTGGAGAGACGTTCGTTCATCTAGCACCAAGGGAGCGGGTTGCAGGAGACACTATTTCTCTGTTTTCTCAGTCTGTTTCCTAGTGCCGGTTTGAAGTTCCTGCAGTTTTCACTGTAAAACCGAGTTGGAGCTAGTACCTCCCCATATATAAGTATGGAATGGAGTTTGCAACTGAAAAGAAACTTTGTGTTCCCAACAAGCTAGGTGAAGGACGGCTTTCACACACAATTATCTCTCAGAACTAAGCAAGTGGAGAGACGTTCGTTCATCTAGCACCAAGGGAATGGGTTGCAGGAGACACTATTTCTCTGTTTTCTCAGTCTGTTTCCTAGTGCCGGTTTGAAGTTCCTGCAGTTTTCACTGTAAAACCGAGTTGGAGCTAGTACCTCCCCATATATAAGTATGGAATGGAGTTTGCAACTGAAAAGAAACTTTGTGTTCCCAACAAGCTAGGTGAAGGACGGCTTTCACACACACTTATCTCTCAGAACTAAGCAAGTGGAGAGACGTTCGTTCATCTAGCACCAAGGGAATGGGTTGCAGGAGACACTATTTCTCTGTTTTCTCAGTCTGTTTCCTAGTGCCGGTCGGAAGTTCCTGCAGTTTTCACTGTCAAACAGAGTTGGAGCTAGTACCTCCCCATATCTATGTATGGAATGGAGTTTGCAACTGAAAAGAAACTTTGTGTTCCCAACAAGCTATGTGAAGGACGTCTTTCACACACACTAATCTCTCAGAACTGAGCAAGTGGAGAGACATTCGTTCATCTAGCACCATGGGTACGGGTTTCAGGAAAAACTTTTTCTCTGCTTTCTCAGTCTGTTTCTTAGTGCCGGTTTGAAGTTCCTGCAGTTTTCACTGTCAAACCGAGTTGGAGCTAGTACCACCCCATATATATGTATGGAATGGAGTTTGCAATTGAATAGAAACTTTGTGTTCCCAACAAGGTAGTTGAAGGACGGGTTTCACACACACTTATCTCTCAGAACTGAGCAAGTGGAGAGACGTTCGTTCATCTAGCACCAAGGGAACGGGTTGCAGGAGACACTTTTTCTCTGCTTTCTGAGTCTTTTTCCTAGTGCCGGTTTGAAGTTCCTGCAGTTTTCACTGTAAAACCGAGTTGGAGCTAGTACCTCCCCATATATAAGTATGGAATGGAGTTTGCAACTGAAAAGAAACTTTGTGTTCCCAACAAGCTATGTGAAGGACGGCTTTCACACACACTTATCTCTCAGAACTAAGCAAGTGGAGAGACGTTCGTTCATCTAGCACCAAGGGAATGGGTTGCAGGAGACACTATTTCTCTGTTTTCTCAGTCTGTTTCCTAGTGCCGGTCGGAAGTTCCTGCAGTTTTCACTGTCAAACCGAGTTGGAGCTAGTACCTCCCCATATCTATGTATGGAATGGAGTTTGCAACTGAAAAGAAACTTTGTGTTCCCAACAAGCTAGGTGAAGGACGGCTTTCACACACACTTATCTCTCAGAACTGAGCAAGTGGAGAGACGTTCGTTCATCTAGCACCAAGGGAACGGGTTGCAGGAGACACTTTTTCTCTGCTTTCTCAGTCTGTTTCCTAGTGCCGGTTTGAAGTTCCTGCAGTTTTCACTGTCAAACCGAGTTGGAGCTAGTACCTCCCCAAATATATGTATGGAATGGAGTTTGCAACTGAAAAGAAACTTTGTGTTCCCAACAAGCTAGGTGAAGAACGGCTTTCACACACATTTATCTCTCAGAACTGAGCAAGTGGAGAGACGTTCGTTCATCTAGCACCAAGGGAACGGGTTGCAGGTGACACTTTTTCTCTGCTTTCTCAGTCTTTTTCCTAGTGCCGTTTTGAAGTTCCTGCAGTTTTCACTGTAAAACCGAGTTGGAGCTAGTACCTCCCCATATATATGTATGGAATGGAGTTTGCAACTGAAAAGAAACTTTGTGTTCCCAACAAGCTAGGTGAAGAACGGCTTTCACACACACTTATCTCTCAGAACTGAGCAAGTGGAGAGACGTTCGTTCATCTAGCACCAAGGGAACGGGTTGCAGGTGACACTTTTTCTCTGCTTTCTCAGTCTTTTTCCTAGTGCCGGTTTGAAGTTCCTGCAGTTTTCACTGTAAAACCGAGTTGGAGCTTGTACCTACCCATATATATGTATGGAATGGAGTTTGCAACTGAAAAGGAACTTTGTGTTCCCAACAAGGTAGTTGAAGGACGGGTTTCACACACACTTATCTCTCAGAACTGAGCAAGTGGAGAGACGTTCGTTCATCTAGCACCAAGGGAACGGGTTGCAGGAGACACTTTTTCTCTGCTTTCTGAGTCTTTTTCCTAGTGCCGGTTTGAAGTTCCTGCAGTTTTCACTGTAAAACCGAGTTGGAGCTAGTACTTCCCCATATATAAGTATGGAATGGAGTTTGCAACTGAAAAGAAACTTTGTGTTCCCAACAAGCTATGTGAAGGACGGCTTTCACACACACTTATCTCTCAGAACTAAGCAAGTGGAGAGACGTTCGTTCATCTAGCACCAAGGGAATGGGTTGCAGGAGACACTATTTCTCTGTTTTCTCAGTCTGTTTCCTAGTGCCGGTCGGAAGTTCCTGCAGTTTTCACTGTCAAACCGAGTTGGAGCTAGTACCTCCCCATATCTATGTATGGAATGGAGTTTGCAACTGAAAAGAAACTTTGTGTTCCCAACAAGCTAGGTGAAGGACGGCTTTCACACACACTTATCTCTCAGAACTGAGCAAGTGGAGAGACGTTCGTTCATCTAGCACCAAGGGAACGGGTTGCAGGAGACACTTTTTCTCTGCTTTCTCAGTCTGTTTCCTAGTGCCGGTTTGAAGTTCCTGCAGTTTTCACTGTCAAACCGAGTTGGAGCTAGTACCTCCCCAAATATATGTATGGAATGGAGTTTGCAACTGAAAAGAAACTTTGTGTTCCCAACAAGCTAGGTGAAGAACGGCTTTCACACACATTTATCTCTCAGAACTGAGCAAGTGGAGAGACGTTCGTTCATCTAGCACCAAGGGAACGGGTTGCAGGTGACACTTTTTCTCTGCTTTCTCAGTCTTTTTCCTAGTGCCGTTTTGAAGTTCCTGCAGTTTTCACTGTAAAACCGAGTTGGAGCTAGTACCTCCCCATATATATGTATGGAATGGAGTTTGCAACTGAAAAGAAACTTTGTGTTCCCAACAAGCTAGGTGAAGAACGGCTTTCACACACACTTATCTCTCAGAACTGAGCAAGTGGAGAGACGTTCGTTCATCTAGCACCAAGGGAACGGGTTGCAGGTGACACTTTTTCTCTGCTTTCTCAGTCTTTTTCCTAGTGCCGGTTTGAAGTTCCTGCAGTTTTCACTGTAAAACCGAGTTGGAGCTTGTACCTCCCCATATATATGTATGGAATGGAGTTTGCAACTGAAAAGGAACTTTGTGTTCCCAACAAGCTAGGTGAAGGACGGCTTTCACACACACTTATCTCTCAGAACTGAGCAAGTGGAGAGACGTTCGTTCATCTAGCACCAAGGGAACAGGTTGCAGGAGACACTATTTCTCTGCATTCTCAGTCTGTTTCCTAGTGCCGGTTTGAAGTTCCTGCAGTTTTCACTGTCAAACCGAGTTGGAGCTTGTACCTCCCCATATATATGTATGGAATGGAGTTTGCAAATGAAAAGAATCTTTGTGTTCCCAACAAGCTAGGTGAAGGACGGCTTTCACACACACTTATCTCTCAGAACTGAGCAAGTGGAGAGACGTTCGTTCATATAGCACAAATGGAACGGGTTGCAGGGGAAACTTTTACTCTGGAATCTCAGTGTGTTTCCTAGTGCCGGTTTGAAGTTCCTGCAGTTTTCACTGTCAAACCGAGTTGGAGCTAGCACCTCCCCAAATATATGTATGGAATGGAGTTTGCAACTGAAAAGAAACTTTGTGTTCCCAACAAGCTAGGTGAAGAACGGCTTTCACACACACTTATCTCTCAGAACTGAGCAAGTGGAGAGACGTTCGTTCATCTAGCACCAAGGGAACGGGTTGCAGGTGACACTTTTTCTCTGATTTCTCAGTCTTTTTCCTAGTGCCGGTTTGAAGTTCCTGCAGTTTTCACTGTAAAACCGAGTTGGAGCTAGTACCTCCCCATATATATGTATGGAATGGAGTTTGCAACTGAAAAGGAACTTTGTGTTCCCAACAAGCTAGGTGAAGGACGGCTTTCACACACACTTATCTCTCAGAACTGAGCAAGTGCAGAGACGTTCGTTCATCTAGCACCAATGGAACGGATTGCAGGAGACACATTTTCTCTGCTTTCTCAATCTGTTTCCGAGTGCCGGTTTGAAGTTCCTGCAATTTTCACTGTAAAACCGAGTTGGAGCTTGTACCTCCCCATATATATGTATGGAATGGAGTTTGCAACTGAAAAGAAACTATTTGTTCCCAACAAGATAGGTGAAGTACGGCTTTCACACACACTTATCTCTCAGAACTGAGCAAGTGGAGAGACATTCGTTCTTCTAGCACCATGGGAACGGGTTTCAGGAAAAACTTTTTCTCTGCTTTCTCAGTCTGTTTCTTAGTGCCGGTTTGAAGTTCCTGCAGTTTTCACTGTCAAACCGAGTTGGAGCTAGTACCACCCCATATATATGTATGGAATGGGGTTTGCAACTGAAAAGAAACTTTGTGTTCCCAACAAGCTAGGTGAAGTACGGCTTTCACACACACTTAACTCTGACAACTGAGCAAGTGGAGAGACGTTCGTTCATCTAGCACCAAGGGAACGGGTTGCAGGAGACACATTTTCTCTGCATTCTCAGTCTGTTTCCTAGTGCCGGTTTGAAGTTCCTGCAGTTTTCACTGTCAAACCGAGTTGGAGCTTGTACCTCCCCATATATATGTATGGAATGGAGTTTGCAACTGAAAAGAAACTATGTGTTCCCAACAGGCTAGGTGAAGGACGGCTTTCACACAAATTTATCTCTCAGAACTGAGGAAGTGGAGAGACGTTCGTTCATCTAGCACCAAGGGAACGGGTTGCAGGTGACACTTTTTCTCTGCTTTCTCAGTCTTTTTCCTAGTGCCGGTTTGAAGTTCCTGCAGTTTTCACTGTAAAACCGAGTTGGAGCTTGTACCTACCCATATATATGTATGGAATGGAGTTTGCAACTGAAAAGGAACTTTGTGTTCCCAACAAGGTAGTTGAAGGACGGGTTTCACACACACTTATCTCTCAGAACTGAGCAAGTGGAGAGACGTTCGTTCATCTAGCACCAAGGGAACGGGTTGCAGGAGACACATTTTCTCTGCATTCTCAGTCTGTTTCCTAGTGCCGGTTTGAAGTTCCTGCAGTTTTCACTGTCAAACCGAGTTGGAGCTTGTACCTCCCCATATATATGTATGGAATGGAGTTTGCAAATGAAAAGAATCTTTGTGTTCCCAACAAGCTAGGTGAAGGACGGCTTTCACACACACTTATCTCTCAGAACTGAGCAAGTGGAGAGACGTTCGTTCATATAGCACAAATGGAACGGGTTGCAGGGGAAACTTTTACTCTGGAATCTCAGTGTGTTTCCTAGTGCCGGTTTGAAGTTCCTGCAGTTTTCACTGTCAAACCGAGTTGGAGCTAGCACCTCCCCAAATATATGTATGGAATGGAGTTTGCAACTGAAAAGAAACTTTGTGTTCCCAACAAGCTAGGTGAAGAACGGCTTTCACACACACTTATCTCTCAGAACTGAGCAAGTGGAGAGACGTTCGTTCATCTAGCACCAAGGGAACGGGTTGCAGGTGACACTTTTTCTCTGATTTCTCAGTCTTTTTCCTAGTGCCTGTTTGAAGTTCCTGCAGTTTTCACTGTAAAACCGAGTTGGAGCTAGTACCTCCCCATATATATGTATGGAATGGAGTTTGCAACTGAAAAGGAACTTTGTGTTCCCAACAAGCTAGGTGAAGGACGGCTTTCACACACACTTATCTCTCAGAACTGAGCAAGTGCAGAGACGTTCGTTCATCTAGCACCAATGGAACGGATTGCAGGAGACACATTTTCTCTGCTTTCTCAATCTGTTTCCGAGTGCCGGTTTGAAGTTCCTGCAATTTTCACTGTAAAACCGAGTTGGAGCTTGTACCTCCCCATATATATGTATGGAATGGAGTTTGCAACTGAAAAGAAACTTTTTGTTCCCAACAAGATAGGTGAAGTACGGCTTTCACACACACTTATCTCTCAGAACTGAGCAAGTGGAGAGACATTCGTTCTTCTAGCACCATGGGAACGGGTTTCAGGAAAAACTTTTTCTCTGCTTTCTCAGTCTGTTTCTTAGTGCCGGTTTGAAGTTCCTGCAGTTTTCACTGTCAAACCGAGTTGGAGCTAGTACCACCCCATATATATGTATGGAATGGGGTTTGCAACTGAAAAGAAACTTTGTGTTCCCAACAAGCTAGGTGAAGTACGGCTTTCACACACACTTAACTCTGACAACTGAGCAAGTGGAGAGACGTTCGTTCATCTAGCACCAAGGGAACGGGTTGCAGGAGACACATTTTCTCTGCATTCTCAGTCTGTTTCCTAGTGCCGGTTTGAAGTTCCTGCAGTTTTCACTGTCAAACCGAGTTGGAGCTTGTACCTCCCCATATATATGTATGGAATGGAGTTTGCAACTGAAAAGAAACTATGTGTTCCCAACAGGCTAGGTGAAGGACGGCTTTCACACAAATTTATCTCTCAGAAATGAGGAAGTGGAGAGACGTTCGTTCATCTAGCACCAAGGGAACGGGTTGCAGGTGACACTTTTTCTCTGCTTTCTCAGTCTTTTTCCTAGTGCCGGTTTGAAGTTCCTGCAGTTTTCACTGTAAAACCGAGTTGGAGCTTGTACCTACCCATATATATATATGGAATGGAGTTTGCAACTGAAAAGGAACTTTGTGTTCCCAACAAGGTAGTTGAAGGACGGGTTTCACACACACTTATCTCTCAGAACTGAGCAAGTGGAGAGACGTTCGTTCATCTAGCACCAAGGGAACGGGTTGCAGGAGACACTTTTTCTCTGCTTTCTGAGTCTTTTTCCTAGTGCCGGTTTGAAGTTCCTGCAGTTTTCACTGTAAAACCGAGTTGGAGCTAGTACCTCCCCATATATAAGTATGGAATGGAGTTTGCAACTGAAAAGAAACTTTGTGTTCCCAACAAGCTATGTGAAGTACGGCTTTCACACACACTTATCTCTCAGAACTAAGCAAGTGGAGAGACGTTCGTTCATCTAGCACCAAGGGAATGGGTTGCAGGAGACACTATTTCTCTGTTTTCTCAGTCTGTTTCCTAGTGCCGGTCGGAAGTTCCTGCAGTTTTCACTGTCAAACCGAGTTGGAGCTAGTACCTCCCCATATCTATGTATGGAATGGAGTTTGCAACTGAAAAGAAACTTTGTGTTCCCAACAAGCTAGGTGAAGGACGGCTTTCACACACACTTATCTCTCAGAACTGAGCAAGTGGAGAGACGTTCGTTCATGTAGCACCAAGGGAACGGGTTGCAGGAGACACTTTTTCTCTGCTTTCTCAGTCTGTTTCCTAGTGCCGGTTTGAAGTTCCTGCAGTTTTCACTGTCAAACCGAGTTGGAGCTAGTACCTCCCCAAATATATGTATGGAATGGAGTTTGCAACTGAAAAGAAACTTTGTGTTCCCAACAAGCTAGGTGAAGAACGGCTTTCACACACATTTATCTCTCAGAACTGAGCAAGTGGAGAGACGTTCGTTCATCTAGCACCAAGGGAACGGGTTGCAGGTGACACTTTTTCTCTGCTTTCTCAGTCTTTTTCCTAGTGCCGTTTTGAAGTTCCTGCAGTTTTCACTGTAAAACCGAGTTGGAGCTAGTACCTCCCCATATATATGTATGGAATGGAGTTTGCAACTGAAAAGAAACTTTGTGTTCCCAACAAGCTAGGTGAAGAACGGCTTTCACACACACTTATCTCTCAGAACTGAGCAAGTGGAGAGACGTTCGTTCATCTAGCACCAAGGGAACGGGTTGCAGGTGACACTTTTTCTCTGCTTTCTCAGTCTTTTTCCTAGTGCCGGTTTGAAGTTCCTGCAGTTTTCACTGTAAAACCGAGTTGGAGCTTGTACCTCCCCATATATATGTATGGAATGGAGTTTGCAACTGAAAAGGAACTTTGTGTTCCCAACAAGCTAGGTGAAGGACGGCTTTCACACACACTTATCTCTCAGAACTGAGCAAGTGGAGAGACGTTCGTTCATCTAGCACCAAGGGAACAGGTTGCAGGAGACACTATTTCTCTGCATTCTCAGTCTGTTTCCTAGTGCCGGTTTGAAGTTCCTGCAGTTTTCACTGTCAAACCGAGTTGGAGCTTGTACCTCCCCATATATATGTATGGAATGGAGTTTGCAAATGAAAAGAATCTTTGTGTTCCCAACAAGCTAGGTGAAGGACGGCTTTCACACACACTTATCTCTCAGAACTGAGCAAGTGGAGAGACGTTCGTTCATATAGCACAAATGGAACGGGTTGCAGGGGAAACTTTTACTCTGGAATCTCAGTGTGTTTCCTAGTGCCGGTTTGAAGTTCCTGCAGTTTTCACTGTCAAACCGAGTTGGAGCTAGCACCTCCCCAAATATATGTATGGAATGGAGTTTGCAACTGAAAAGAAACTTTGTGTTCCCAACAAGCTAGGTGAAGAACGGCTTTCACACACACTTATCTCTCAGAACTGAGCAAGTGGAGAGACGTTCGTTCATCTAGCACCAAGGGAACGGGTTGCAGGTGACACTTTTTCTCTGATTTCTCAGTCTTTTTCCTAGTGCCGGTTTGAAGTTCCTGCAGTTTTCACTGTAAAACCGAGTTGGAGCTAGTACCTCCCCATATATATGTATGGAATGGAGTTTGCAACTGAAAAGGAACTTTGTGTTCCCAACAAGCTAGGTGAAGGACGGCTTTCACACACACTTATCTCTCAGAACTGAGCAAGTGCAGAGACGTTCGTTCATCTAGCACCAATGGAACGGATTGCAGGAGACACATTTTCTCTGCTTTCTCAATCTGTTTCCGAGTGCCGGTTTGAAGTTCCTGCAATTTTCACTGTAAAACCGAGTTGGAGCTTGTACCTCCCCATATATATGTATGGAATGGAGTTTGCAACTGAAAAGAAACTTTTTGTTCCCAACAAGATAGGTGAAGTACGGCTTTCACACACACTTATCTCTCAGAACTGAGCAAGTGGAGAGACATTCGTTCTTCTAGCACCATGGGAACGGGTTTCAGGAAAAACTTTTTCTCTGCTTTCTCAGTCTGTTTCTTAGTGCCGGTTTGAAGTTCCTGCAGTTTTCACTGTCAAACCGAGTTGGAGCTAGTACCACCCCATATATATGTATGGAATGGGGTTTGCAACTGAAAAGAAACTTTGTGTTCCCAACAAGCTAGATGAAGTACGGCTTTCACACACACTTAACTCTGACAACTGAGCAAGTGGAGAGACGTTCGTTCATCTAGCACCAAGGGAACGGGTTGCAGGAGACACATTTTCTCTGCATTCTCAGTCTGTTTCCTAGTGCCGGTTTGAAGTTCCTGCAGTTTTCACTGTCAAACCGAGTTGGAGCTTGTACCTCCCCATATATATGTATGGAATGGAGTTTGCAACTGAAAAGAAACTATGTGTTCCCAACAGGCTAGGTGAAGGACGGCTTTCACACAAATTTATCTCTCAGAACTGAGGAAGTGGAGAGACGTTCATTCATCTAGCACCAAGGGAACGGGTTGCAGGAGACACTTTTCCTCTGCTTTCTCAGTCTGTTTCCTAGTGCCGGTTTGAAGTTCCTGCAGTTTTCACTGTAAAACCGATTTGGAGCTAGTACCTCCCCATATATATGTATGGAATGGAGTTTGCAACTGAAAAGAAACATTGTGTTCCCAACAAGCGAGTTGAAGGACGGCTTTCACACACACTTATCTCTCAGAACTGAGCAAGTGGAGAGACGTTCGTTCATCTAGCACCAAGGGAACGGGTTGCAGGAGACACTATTTCTCTGCTTTCTCAGTCTGTTTCCTAGTGCCGGTTTGAAGTTCCTGCAGTTTTCACTGTCAAACCGAGTTGGAACTAGTACCTCCCCAAATATATGTATGGAATGGAGTTTGCAACTGAAAAGAAACTTTGTGTTCCCAACAAGCTAGGTGAAGAACGGCTTTCACACACACTTATCTCTCAGAACTGAGCAAGTGGAGAGACGTTCGTTCATCTAGCACCAAGGGAACGGGTTGCAGGAGGCACTTTTTCACTGCTTTCTCAGTATTTTTCCTAGTGCCGATTTGAAGTTCCTGCAGTTTTCACTGTAAAACCGATTTGGAGCTAGTACCTCCCCATATATATGTATGGAATGGAGTTTGCAACTGAATGGAAACTTTGTGTTCCCAACAAGCTAGGTGAAGGACGGCTTTCACACACACTTATCTCTCAGAACTGAGCAAGTGGAGAGACGTTCGTTCATCTAGCACCAAGGGAACGGGTTGCAGGAGACACTATTTCTCTGTTTTCTCAGTCTGTTTCCTAGTGCCGGTTTGAAGTTCCTGCAGTTTTCACTGTAAAACCGATTTGGAGCTAGTACCTCCCCATATATATGTATGGAATGGAGTTTGCAACTGAAAAGAAACTTTGTGTTCCCAACAAGCTAGGTGAAGGACGGCTTTCACACACACTTATCTCTGAGAACTGAGCAAGTGCAGAGACTTTCGTTCATCTAGCACCAATGGAACGGATTGCAGGAGACACATTTTCTCTGATTTCTCAATCTGTTTCCTAGTGCCGGTTTGAAGTTCCTGCAATTTTCACTGTAAAACCGAGTTGGAGCTTGTACCTCCCCATATATATGTATGGAATGGAGTTTGCAACTGAAAAGAAACTTTTTGTTCCCAACAAACTAGGTGAAGGACGGCTTTCACACACACTTATCTCTCAGAACTGAGCAAGTGGAGAGACATTCGTTCATCTAGCACCATGGGAACGGGTTTCAGGAAAAACTTTTTCTCTGCTTTCTCAGTCTGTTTCTTAGTGCCGGTTTGAAGTTCCTGCAGTTTTCACTGTCAAACCGAGTTGGAGCTAGTACCACCCCATATATATGTATGGAATGGAGTTTGAAACTGAAAAGAAACTTTGTGTTCCCAACAAGCTAGGTGAAGGACGGATTTCACACACACTTATCTCTCAGAACTGAGCAAGTGGAGAGACGTTCGTTCATCTAGCACCATGGGAACGGGTTGCAGGAGACACTTATTCTCTGCTTTCTCAGTCTTTTTCCTAGTGCCGGTTTGAAGTTCCTTCAGTTTTCACTGTAAAACCGAGTTGGAGGTAGTACCTCCACATATATATGTATGGAATGGAGTATGCAACTGAAAAGAAACTTTGTGTTCCCAACAAGCTAGGTGAAGGACGGTTTTCACACACACTTATCTCTCATTACTGAGCAATTGGAGAGACGATCGTTCATCTAGCACCAAGGGAACGGGTTGCAGGAGACACTTATTCTCTGCTTTCTCAGTCTTTTTCCTAGTGCCGGTTTGAAGTTCCTCCAGTTTTCACTGTAAAACCGATTTGGAGCTAGTACCTCCGCATATATATGTATGGAATGGAGTTTGCAACTGAAAAGATACTTTGTGTTCCCAAAAAGCTAGGTGAAGGACGGCTTTCAAACACACTTATCTCTGAGAACTGAGCAAGTGCAGAGACGTTCGTTCATCTAGCACCAATGGAACGGATTGCAGGAGACACATTTTCTCTGCTTTCTCAATCTGTTTCCTAGTGCCGGTTTGAAGTTCCTGCAATTTTCACTGTAAAACCGAGTTGGAGTTTGTACCTCCCCATATATATGTATGGAATGGAGTTTGCAACTGAAAAGAAACTTTTTGTTCCCAACAAGTTTGGTGAAGTACGGCTTTCACACACACTTATCTCTCAGAACTGAGCAAGTGGAGAGACATTCGTTCATCTAGCACCATGGGTACGGGTTTCAGGAAAAACTTTTTCTCTGCTTTCTCAGTCTGTTTCTTAGTGCCGGTTTGAAGTTCCTGCAGTTTTTACTGTCAAACCGAGTTGGAGCTAGTACCAACCCATATATATGTATGGAATGGAGTTTGCAACTGAATAGAAACTTTGTGTTCCCAACAAGCTAGGTGAAGGACGGCTTTCACACACACTTATCTCTCAGAACTGAGCAAGTGGAGAGACGTTCGTTCATCTAGCACCAAGGGAGCGGGTTGCAGGAGACACTATTTCTCTGTTTTCTCAGTCTGTTTCCTAGTGCCGGTTTGAAGTTCCTGCAGTTTTCACTGTAAAACCGATTTGGAGCTAGTACCTCTCCATATATATGTATGGAATGGAGTTTGCAACTGAAAAGAAACTTTGTGTTCCCAACAAGCTAGGTGAAGGACGGCTTTCACACACACTTATCTCTGAGAACTGAGCAAGTGCAGAGACTTTCGTTCATCTAGCACCAATGGAACGGATTGCAGGAGACACATTTTCTCTGCTTTCTCAATCTGTTTCCTAGTGCCGGTTTGAAGTTCCTGCAATTTTCACTGTAAAACCGAGTTGGAGCTTGTACCTCCCCATATATATGTATGGAATGGAGTTTGCAACTGAAAAGAAACTTTTTGTTCCCAACAAACTAGGTGAAGGACGGCTTTCACACACACTTATCTCTCAGAACTGAGCAAGTGGAGAGACATTCGTTCATCTAGCACCATGGGAACGGGTTTCAGGAAAAACTTTTTCTCTGCTTTCTCAGTCTGTTTCTTAGTGCCGGTTTGAAGTTCCTGCAGTTTTCACTGTCAAACCGAGTTGGAGCTAGTACCACCCCATATATATGTATGGAATGGAGTTTGAAACTGAAAAGAAACTTTGTGTTCCCAACAAGCTAGGTGAAGGACGGATTTCACACACACTTATCTCTCAGAACTGAGCAAGTGGAGAGACGTTCGTTCATCTAGCACCATGGGAACGGGTTGCAGGAGACACTTTTTCTCTGCTTTCTCAGTCTTTTTCCTAGTGCCGGTTTGAAGTTCCTTCAGTTTTCACTGTAAAACCGAGTTGGAGGTAGTACCTCCACATATATATGTATGGAATGGAGTATGCAACTGAAAAGATACTTTGTGTTCCCAACAAGCTAGGTGAAGTACGGTTTTCACACACACTTATCTCTCATTACTGAGCAATTGGAGAGACGATCGTTCATCTAGCACCAAGGGAACGGGTTGCAGGAGACACTTATTCTCTGCTTTCTCAGTCTTTTTCCTAGTGCCGGTTTGAAGTTCCTCCAGTTTTCACTGTCAAACCGATTTGGAGCTAGTACCTCCCCATATATAGGTATGGAATGGAGTTTGCACCTGAAAAGAAACTTTGTGTTCCCAACAAGCTAGTTGAAGGACGGCTTTGACACACACTTATCTCTCAGAACTGAGCAAGTGGAGAAACGTTCGTTCATCTAGCACCAAGGGAACGGGTTCCAGGAGACACTTTTTCTCTGCTCTCTCAGTCTGTTTCCTAGTGCCGGTTTGAAGTTCCTGCAGTTTTCACTGTAAAACCGATTTGAAGCTAGTACTTCCGCATATATATGTATGGAATGGAGTTTGCAACTGAAAAGATACTTTGTGTTCCCAACAAGCTAGGTGAAGGACGGCTTTCAAACACACTTAACTCTGAGAACTGAGCAAGTGCAGAGACGTTCGTTCATCTAGCACCAATGGAACGGATTGCAGGAGACACATTTTCTCTGCTTTCTCAATCTGTTTCCTAGTGCCGGTTTGAAGTTCCTGCAATTTTCACTGTAAAACCGAGTTGGAGTTTGTACCTCCCCATATATATGTATGGAATGGAGTTTGCAACTGAAAAGAAACTTTTTGTTCCCAACAAGTTTGGTGAAGTACGGCTTTCAAACACACTTATCTCTCAGAACTGAGCAAGTGGAGAGACATTCGTTCATCTAGCACCATGGGTACGGGTTTCAGGAAAAACTTTTTCTCTGCTTTCTCAGTCTGTTTCTTAGTGCCGGTTTGAAGTTCCTGCAGTTTTTACTGTCAAACCGAGTTGGAGCTAGTACCAACCCATATATATGTATGGAATGGAGTTTGCAACTGAAAAGAAACTTTGTGTTCCCAACAAGCTAGGTGAAGGACGGCTTTCACACACACTTAACTCTGAGAACTGAGCAAGTGGAGAGACGTTCGTTCATCTAGCACCAAGGGAACAGGTTGCAGGAGACACTTTTTCTCTGCAATCTCAGTCTGTTTCCTAGTGCCGGTTTGAAGTTCCTGCAGTTTTCACGGTAAAACCGTGTTGGAGCTAGTACCTCCCCATATATATGTATGGAATGGAGTTTGCAACTGAATAGAAACTTTGTGTTCCCAACAAGCTAGTTGAAGGACGGCTTTCACACACACTTATCTCTCAGAACTGAGCAAGTGGAGAGACGTTCGTTCATCTAGCACCAAGGGAACGGGTTGCAGGAGACATATTTTCTCTGCTTTCTCAGTCTGTTTCCTAGTGCCGGTTTGAAGTTCCTGCAGTTTTCACTGTAAAACCGAATTGGAGCTAGTATCTCCCCATATATATGTATGGAATGGAGTTTGCAACTGAAAAGAAACTTTGTGTTCCCAACAAGCTAGGTGAAGAACGGCTTTCACACACACTTATCTCTCAGAACTGAGCAAGTGGAGAGACGTTCGTTCATCTAGCACCAAGGGAACGGGTTGCAGGAGACACTTTTTCTCTGCTTTCTCAGTCTTTTTCCTAGTGCCGGTTTGAAGTTCCTGCAGTTTTCACTGTAAAACCGATTTGGAGCTAGTACTTCCCCATATATATGTATGGAATGGAGTTTGCAACTGAAAAGAAACTTTGTGTTCCCAACAAGTTAGGTGAAGAACGGCTTTCACACACACTTATCTCTCAGAACTGAGCAAGTGGAGAGACGTTCGTTCATCTAGCACCAATGGAGCGGGTTGCAGGGGACACTATTTCTCTGTTTTCTCAGTCTGTTTCCTAGTGCCGGTTTGAAGTTCCTGCAGTTTTCACTGTAAAACCGATTTGGAGCTAGTACCTCTCCATATATATGTATGGAATGGAGTTTGCAACTGAAAAGAAACTTTGTGTTCCCAACAAGCTAGGTGAAGGACGGCTTTCACACACACTTATCTCTGAGAACTGAGCAAGTGCAGAGACTTTCGTTCATCTAGCACCAATGGAACGGATTGCAGGAGACACATTTTCTCTGCTTTCTCAATCTGTTTCCTAGTGCCGGTTTGAAGTTCCTGCAATTTTCACTGTAAAACCGAGTTGGAGCTTGTACCTCCCCATATATATGTATGGAATGGAGTTTGCAACTGAAAAGAAACTTTTTGTTCCCAACAAACTAGGTGAAGGACGGCTTTCACACACACTTATCTCTCAGAACTGAGCAAGTGGAGAGACATTCGTTCATCTAGCACCATGTGAACGGGTTTCAGGAAAAACTTTTTCTCTGCTTTCTCAGTCTGTTTCTTAGTGCCGGTTTGAAGTTCCTGCAGTTTTCACTGTCAAACCGAGTTGGAGCTAGTACCACCCCATATATATGTATGGAATGGAGTTTGAAACTGAAAAGAAACTTTGTGTTCCCAACAAGCTAGGTGAAGGACGGATTTCACACACACTTATCTCTCAGAACTGAGCAAGTGGAGAGACGTTCGTTCATCTAGCACCATGGGAACGGGTTGCAGGAGACACTTTTTCTCTGCTTTCTCAGTCTTTTTCCTAGTGCCGGTTTGAAGTTCCTTCAGTTTTCACTGTAAAACCGAGTTGGAGGTAGTACCTCCACATATATATGTATGGAATGGAGTATGCAACTGAAAAGATACTTTGTGTTCCCAACAAGCTAGGTGAAGTACGGTTTTCACACACACTTATCTCTCATTACTGAGCAATTGGAGAGACGATCGTTCATCTAGCACCAAGGGAACGGGTTGCAGGAGACACTTATTCTCTGCTTTCTCAGTATTTTTCCTAGTGCCGGTTTGAAGTTCCTCCAGTTTTCACTGTCAAACCGATTTGGAGCTAGTACCTCCCCATATATAGGTATGGAATGGAGTTTGCACCTGAAAAGAAACTTTGTGTTCCCAACAAGCTAGTTGAAGGACGGCTTTGACACACACTTATCTCTCAGAACTGAGCAAGTGGAGAAACGTTCGTTCATCTAGCACCAAGGGAACGGGTTCCAGGAGACACTTTTTCTCTGCTCTCTCAGTCTGTTTCCTAGTGCCGGTTTGAAGTTCCTGCAGTTTTCACTGTAAAACCGATTTGAAGCTAGTACTTCCGCATATATATGTATGGAATGGAGTTTGCAACTGAAAAGATACTTTGTGTTCCCAACAAGCTAGGTGAAGGACGGCTTTCAAACACACTTAACTCTGAGAACTGAGCAAGTGCAGAGACGTTCGTTCATCTAGCACCAATGGAACGGATTGCAGGAGACACATTTTCTCTGCTTTCTCAATCTGTTTCCTAGTGCCGGTTTGAAGTTCCTGCAATTTTCACTGTAAAACCGAGTTGGAGTTTGTACCTCCCCATATATATGTATGGAATGGAGTTTGCAACTGAAAAGAAACTTTTTGTTCCCAACAAGTTTGGTGAAGTACGGCTTTCAAACACACTTATCTCTCAGAACTGAGCAAGTGGAGAGACATTCGTTCATCTAGCACCATGGGTACGGGTTTCAGGAAAAACTTTTTCTCTGCTTTCTCAGTCTGTTTCTTAGTGCCGGTTTGAAGTTCCTGCAGTTTTTACTGTCAAACCGAGTTGGAGCTAGTACCAACCCATATATATGTATGGAATGGAGTTTGCAACTGAAAAGAAACTTTGTGTTCCCAACAAGCTAGGTGAAGGACGGCTTTCACACACACTTAACTCTGAGAACTGAGCAAGTGGAGAGACGTTCGTTCATCTAGCACCAAGGGAACAGGTTGCAGGAGACACTTTTTCTCTGCAATCTCAGTCTGTTTCCTAGTGCCGGTTTGAAGTTCCTGCAGTTTTCACGGTAAAACCGTGTTGGAGCTAGTACCTCCCCATATATATGTATGGAATGGAGTTTGCAACTGAATAGAAACTTTGTGTTCCCAACAAGCTAGTTGAAGGACGGCTTTCACACACACTTATCTCTCAGAACTGAGCAAGTGGAGAGACGTTCGTTCATCTAGCACCAAGGGAACGGGTTGCAGGAGACATATTTTCTCTGCTTTCTCAGTCTGTTTCCTAGTGCCGGTTTGAAGTTCCTGCAGTTTTCACTGTAAAACCGAATTGGAGCTAGTATCTCCCCATATATATGTATGGAATGGAGTTTGCAACTGAAAAGAAACTTTGTGTTCCCAACAAGCTAGGTGAAGAACGGCTTTCACACACACTTATCTCTCAGAACTGAGCAAGTGGAGAGACGTTCGTTCATCTAGCACCAAGGGAACGGGTTGCAGGAGACACTTTTTCTCTGCTTTCTCAGTCTTTTTCCTAGTGCCGGTTTGAAGTTCCTGCAGTTTTCACTGTAAAACCGATTTGGAGCTAGTACTTCCCCATATATATGTATGGAATGGAGTTTGCAACTGAAAAGAAACTTTGTGTTCCCAACAAGTTAGGTGAAGAACGGCTTTCACACACACTTATCTCTCAGAACTGAGCAAGTGGAGAGACGTTCGTTCATCTAGCACCAATGGAGCGGGTTGCAGGGGACACTATTTCTCTGTTTTCTCAGTCTGTTTCCTAGTGCCGGTTTGAAGTTCCTGCAGTTTTCACTGTAAAACCGATTTGGAGCTAGTACCTCCCCATATATATGTATGGAATGGAGTTTGCAACTGAAAAGAAACTTTGTGTTCCCAACAAGCTAGGTGAAGGACGGCTTTCACACACACTTATCTCTGAGAACTGAGCAAGTGCAGAGACTTTCGTTCATCTAGCACCAATGGAACGGATTGCAGGAGACACATTTTCTCTGCTTTCTCAATCTGTTAACTAGTGCCGGTTTGAAGTTCCTGCAATTTTCACTGTAAAACCGAGATGGAGCGTGTACCTCCCCATATATATGTATGGAATGGAGTTTGCAACTGAAAAGAAACTTTTTGTTCCCAACAAGATAGGTGAAGTACGGCTTTCACACACACTTATCTCTCAGAACTGAGCAAGTGGAGAGACATTCGTTCATCTAGCACCATGGGAACGGGTTTCAGGTAAAACTTTTTCTCTGCTTTCTCAGTTTGTTTCTTAGTGCCGGTTTGAAGTTCCTGCAGTTTTCACTGTCAAACCGAGTTGGAGCTAGTACCACCCCATATATATGTATGGAATGGAGTTTGCAACTGAAAAGAAACTTTGTGTTCCCAACAAGCTAGGTGAAGAGCGGCTTTCACACACACTTATCTCTCAGAACTGAGCAAGTGGAGAGACGTTCGTTCATCTAGCACCATGGGAACGGGTTGCAGGAGACACTTTTTCTCTGCTTTCTCAGTCTTTTTCTAGTGCCGGTTTGAAGTTCCTTCAGTTTTCACTGTAAAACCGAGTTGGAGGTAGTACCTCCCCATATATATGTATGGAATGGAGTTTGCAACTGAAAAGAAACTTTGTGTTCCCAACAAGCTAGGTGAAGGACGGTTTTCACACACACTTATCTCTCATTACTGAGCAATTGGAGAGACGATCGTTCATCTAGCACCAAGGGAACGGTTTGCAGGAGACACATTTTCTCTGCTTTCTCAATCTGTTTCCTAGTGCCGGTTTGAAGTTCCTGCAATTTTCACTGTAAAACAGAGTTGGAGTTTGTACCTCCCCATATATATGTATGGAATGGAGTTTGCAACTGAAAAGAAACTTTTTGTTCCCAACAAGATAGGTGAAGTACGGCTTTCACACACACTTATCTCTCAGAACTGAGCAAGTGGAGAGACATTCGTTCATCTAGCACCATGGGTACGGGTTTCAGGAAAAACTTTTTCTCTGCTTTCTCAGTCTGTTTCTTAGTGCCGGTTTGAAGTTCCTGCAGTTTTCACTGTCAAACCGAGTTGGAGCTAGTACAACCCCATATATATATATGGAATGGAGTTTGCAACTGAAAAGAAACTTTGTGTTCCCAACAAGCTAGGTGAAGTACGGCTTTCACACACACTTAACTCTGAGAACTGAGCAAGTGGAGAGACGTTCGTTCATCTAGCACCAAGGGAACAGGTTGCAGGAGACACTTTTTCTCTGCATTCTCAGCCTGTTTCCTAGTGCCGGTTTGAAGTTCCTGCAGTTTTCACTGTAAAACCGAGTTGGAGCTTGTACCTCCCCATATATATGTATGGAATGGAGTTTGCAATTGAATAGAAACTTTGTGTTCCCAACAAGCTAGTTGAAGGACGGGTTTCACACACACTTATCTCTCAGAACTGAGCAAGTGGAGAGACGTTCGTTCATCTAGCACCAAGGGAACGGTTTGCAGGAGACACTTTTTCTCTGCTTTCTCAGTCTTTTTCCTAGTGCCGGTTTGAAGTTCCTGCAGTTTTCACTGTAAAACCGAGTTGGAGCTAGTACCTCCCCATATATAAGTATGGAATGGAGTTTGCAACTGAAAAGAAACTTTGTGTTCCCAACAAGCTAGGTGAAGGACGGCTTTCACACACACTTATCTCTCAGAACTAAGCAAGTGGAGAGACGTTCGTTCATCTAGCACCAAGGGAATGGGTTGCAGGAGACACTATTTCTCTGTTTTCTCAGTCTGTTTCCTAGTGCCGGTCGGAAGTTCCTGCAGTTTTCACTGTCAAACCGAGTTGGAGCTAGTACCTCCCCATATCTATGTATGGAATGGAGTTTGCAACTGAAAAGAAACTTTGTGTTCCCAACAAGCTAGGTGAAGGACGGCTTTCACACACACTTATCTCTCAGAACTGAGCAAGTGGAGAGACGTTCGTTCATATAGCACCAAGGGAACGGGTTGCAGGAGACACTTTTTCTCTGCTTTCTCAGTCTGTTTCCTAGTGCCGGTTTGAAGTTCCTGCAGTTTTCACTGTCAAACCGAGTTGGAGCTAGTACCTCCCCAAATATATGTATGGAATGGAGTTTGCAACTGAAAAGAAACTTTGTGTTCCCAACAAGCTAGGTGAAGAACGGCTTTCACACACACTTATCTCTCAGAACTGAGCAAGTGGAGAGACGTTCGTTCATCTAGCACCAAGGGAACGGGTTGCAGGAGACACTTATTCTCTGCTTTCTCAGTCTGTTTCCTAGTGCCGGTTTGAAATTCCTGCAGTTTTCACTGTCAAACCGAGTTGGAGCTTGTACCTCCCCATATATATGTATGGAATGGAGTTTGCAACTGAAAAGAAACTTTGTGTTCCCAACAAGCTAGGTGAAGGACGGCTTTCACACACACTTATCTCTCAGAACTGAGCAAGTGGAGAGACGTTCGTTCATCTAGCACCAAGGAAATGGGTTGCAGGAGACACTATTTCTCTGTTTTCTCAGTCTGTTTCCTAGTGCCGGTTTGAAGTTCCTGCAGTTTTCACTGTAAAACCGATTTGGAGCTAGTACCTCCCCATATATATGTATGGAATGGAGTTTGCAACTGAAAAGAAACTTTTTGTTCCCAACAAGATAGGTGAAGGACGGCTTTCACACACACTTATCTCTCAGAACTGAGCAAGTGGAGAGACATACGTTCATCTAGCACCATGGGAACGGGTTTCAGGAAAAACTTTTTCTCTGCTTTCTCAGTCTGTTTCTTAGTGCCGGTTTGAAGTTCCTGCAGTTTTCACTGTCAAACAGAGTTGGAGCTAGTACCACCCCATATATATGTATGGAATGGAGTTTGCAACTGAAAAGAAACTTTGTGTTCCCAACAAGCTAGGTGAAGGACGGCTTTCACACACACTTAACTCTTAGAACTGAGCAAGTGGAGAGACGTTCGTTCATCTAGCACCAAGGGAACAGGTTGCAGGAGACACATTTTCTCTGCATTCTCAGTCTGTTTCCTAGTGCCGGTATGATGTTCCTGCAGTTTTCACTGTCAAACCGAGTTGGAGCTTGTACCTCCCCATATATATGTATGGAATGGAGTTTGCAACTGAAAAGAAACTTTGTGTTCCCAACAGGCTAGGTGAAGGACAGCTTTCACACACACTTATCTCTCAGAACTGAGCAAGTGGAGAGACGTTCGTTCATCTAGCACCAAGGGAACGGGTTGCAGGAGACACTTATTCTCTGCTTTCTCAGTCTGTTTCCTAGTGCCGGTTTGAAGTTCCTGCAGTTTTCACTGTCAAACCGAGTTGGAGCTTGTACCTCCCCATATATATGTATGGAATGGAGTTTGCAACTGAAAAGAAACTTTGTGTTCCCAACAAGCTAGGTGAAGGACGGCTTTCACACACACTTATCTCTCAGAACTGAGCAAGTGGAGAGACGTTCGTTCATCTAGCACCAAGGAAATGGGTTGCAGGAGACACTATTTCTCTGTTTTCTCAGTCTGTTTCCTAGTGCCGGTTTGAAGTTCCTGCAGTTTTCACTGTAAAACCGATTTGGAGCTAGTACCTCCCCATATATATGTATGGAATGGAGTTTGCAACTGAAAAGAAACTTTTTGTTCCCAACAAGATAGGTGAAGGACGGCTTTCACACACACTTATCTCTCAGAACTGAGCAAGTGGAGAGACATACGTTCATCTAGCACCATGGGAACGGGTTTCAGGAAAAACTTTTTCTCTGCTTTCTCAGTCTGTTTCTTAGTGCCGGTTTGAAGTTCCTGCAGTTTTCACTGTCAAACAGAGTTGGAGCTAGTACCACCCCATATATATGTATGGAATGGAGTTTGCAACTGAAAAGAAACTTTGTGTTCCCAACAAGCTAGGTGAAGGACGGCTTTCACACACACTTAACTCTTAGAACTGAGCAAGTGGAGAGACGTTCGTTCATCTAGCACCAAGGGAACAGGTTGCAGGAGACACATTTTCTCTGCATTCTCAGTCTGTTTCCTAGTGCCGGTATGATGTTCCTGCAGTTTTCACTGTCAAACCGAGTTGGAGCTTGTACCTCCCCATATATATGTATGGAATGGAGTTTGCAACTGAAAAGAAACTTTGTGTTCCCAACAGGCTAGGTGAAGGACAGCTTTCACACACACTTATCTCTCAGAACTGAGCAAGTGGAGAGACGTTCGTTCATTTAGCACCAAGGGAACGGGTTGCAGGAGACACTTTTTCTCTGCTTTCTCAGTCTGTTTCCTAGTGCCGGTTTGAAGTTCCTGCAGTTTTCACTGTAAAACCGAGTTGGAGCTAGTACCTCCCCATATATATGTATGGAATGGAGTTTGCAACTGAAAAGAAACTTTGTGTTCCCAACAAGCTAGGTGAAGGACGGCTTTCACACACACTTATCTCTCAGAACTGAGCAAGTGGAGAGACGTTCGTTCATCTAGCACCAAGGGAACGGGTTGCAGGAGACACTTTTTCTCTGCTTTCTCAGTCTGTTTCCTAGTGCCGGTTTGAAGTTCCTGCAGTTTTCACTGTCAAATCGAGTTGGAGATAGTACATCCCCATATATATGTATGGAATGGAGTTTGCAACTGAAAAGAAACTTTGTTTTCCCAACAAGCTAGGTGAATGACGGCTTTCACACACACTTATCTCTGAGAACTGAGAAAGTGCAGAGACGTTCGTTCATCTAGCACCAAGGGAACGGGTTGCAGGAGACACTTTTTCTCTGCTTTCTCAGTCTGTTTCCTAGTGCCGGTTTTAAGTTCCTGCAGTTTTCACTGTCAAACAGAGTTGGAGCTAGTACCACCCCATATATATGTATGGAATGGATTTTGCAACTGAAAAGAAACTTTGTGTTCCCAACAAGCTAGGTGAAGGACGGCTTTCACACACACTTAACTCTTAGAACTGAGCAAGTGGAGAGACGTTCGTTCATCTAGCAACAAGGGAACAGGTTGCAGGAGACACATTTTCTCTGCATTCTCAGTCTGTTTCCTAGTGCCGGTATGATGTTCCTGCAGTTTTCACTGTCAAACCGAGTTGGAGCTTGTACCTCCCCATATATATGTATGGAATGGAGTTTGCAACTGAAAAGAAACTTTGTGTTCCCAACAGGCTAGGTGAATGACGGCTTTCACACACACTTATCTCTGAGAACTGAGCAAGTGCAGAGACGTTCGTTCATCTAGCACCAAGGGAACGGGTTGCAGGAGACACATTTTCTCTGCGTTCTCAATCTGTTTCCTAGTGCCGGTTTGAAGTTCCTGCAATTTTCACTGTAAAACCGAGTTGGAGCTTGTACCTCCCCATATATATGTATGGAATGGAGTTTGCAACTGAAAATAAAATTTGTGTTCCCAACAAGCTAGGTGAAGGACGGCTTTCACACACAATTATCTCTCAGAACTGAGCAAGTGGAGAGACGTTCGTTCATCTAGCACCAAGGGAACGGGTTGCAGGAGACACTTTTTCTCTGCTTTCTCAGTCTGTTTCCTAGTGCCGGTTTGAAGTTCCTGCAGTTTTCACTGTAAAACCGAGTTGGAGCTTGTACCTCCCCATATATATGTATGGAATGGAGTTTGCAATTGAATAGAAACTTTGTGTTCCCAACAAGCTAGTTGAAGGACGGGTTTCACACACACTTATCTCTCAGAACTGAGCAAGTGGAGAGACGTTCGTTCATCTAGCACCAAGGGAACGGTTTGCAGGAGACACTTTTTCTCTGCTTTCTCAGTCTTTTTCCTAGTGCCGGTTTGAAGTTCCTGCAGTTTTCACTGTAAAACCGAGTTGGAGCTAGTACCTCCCCATATATAAGTATGGAATGGAGTTTGCAACTGAAAAGAATCTTTGTGTTCCCAACAAGCTAGGTGAAGGACGGCTTTCACACACACTTATCTCTCAGAACTAAGCAAGTGGAGAGACGTTCGTTCATCTAGCACCAAGGGAATGGGTTGCAGGAGACACTATTTCTCTGTTTTCTCAGTCTGTTTCCTAGTGCCGGTCGGAAGTTCCTGCAGTTTTCACTGTCAAACCGAGTTGGAGCTAGTACCTCCCCATATCTATGTATGGAATGGAGTTTGCAACTGAAAAGAAACTTTGTGTTCCCAACAAGCTAGGTGAAGGACGGCTTTCACACACACTTATCTCTCAGAACTGAGCAAGTGGATAGACGTTCGTTCATCTAGCACCAAGGGAACGGGTTGCAGGAGACACTTTTTCTCTGCTTTCTCAGTCTGTTTCCTAGTGCCGGTTTGAAGTTCCTGCAGTTTTCACTGTCAAACCGAGTTGGAGCTAGTACCTCCCCAAATATATGTATGGAATGGAGTTTGCAACTGAAAAGAAACTTTGTGTTCCCAACAAGCTAGGTGAAGAACGGCTTTCACACACACTTATCTCTCAGAACTGAGCAAGTGGAGAGACGTTCGTTCATCTAGCACCAAGGGAACGGGTTGCAGGAGACACTTATTCTCTGCTTTCTCAGTCTTTTTCCTAGTGCCGGTTTGAAGTTCCTGCAGTTTTCACTGTCAAACCGAGTTGGAGCTTGTACCTCCCCATATATATGTATGGAATGGAGTTTGCAACTGAAAAGAAACTTTGTGTTCCCAACAGGCTAGGTGAAGGACAGCTTTCACACACACTTATCTCTCAGAACTGAGCAAGTGGAGAGACGTTCGTTCATTTAGCACCAAGGGAACGGGTTGCAGGAGACACTTTTTCTCTGCTTTCTCAGTCTGTTTCCTAGTGCCGGTTTGAAGTTCCTGCAGTTTTCACTGTCAAACCGAGTTGGAGCTTGTACCTCCCCATATATATGTATGGAATGGAGTTTGCAACTGAAAAGAAACTATGTGTTCCCAACAGGCTAGGTGAAGGACGGCTTTCACACAAATTTATCTCTCAGAACTGAGGAAGTGGAGAGACGTTCATTCATCTAGCACCAAGGGAACGGGTTGCAGGAGACACTTTTCCTCTGCTTTCTCAGTCTGTTTCCTAGTGCCGGTTTGAAGTTCCTGCAGTTTTCACTGTAAAACCGATTTGGAGCTAGTACCTCCCCATATATATGTATGGAATGGAGTTTGCAACTGAAAAGAAACATTGTGTTCCCAACAAGCGAGTTGAAGGACGGCTTTCACACACACTTATCTCTCAGAACTGAGCAAGTGGAGAGACGTTCGTTCATCTAGCACCAAGGGAACGGGTTGCAGGAGACACTATTTCTCTGCTTTCTCAGTCTGTTTCCTAGTGCCGGTTTGAAGTTCCTGCAGTTTTCACTGTCAAACCGAGTTGGAACTAGTACCTCCCCAAATATATGTATGGAATGGAGTTTGCAACTGAAAAGAAACTTTGTGTTCCCAACAAGCTAGGTGAAGAACGGCTTTCACACACACTTATCTCTCAGAACTGAGCAAGTGGAGAGACGTTCGTTCATCTAGCACCAAGGGAACGGGTTGCAGGAGGCACTTTTTCACTGCTTTCTCAGTATTTTTCCTAGTGCCGATTTGAAGTTCCTGCAGTTTTCACTGTAAAACCGATTTGGAGCTAGTACCTCCCCATATATATGTATGGAATGGAGTTTGCAACTGAATGGAAACTTTGTGTTCCCAACAAGCTAGGTGAAGGACGGCTTTCACACACACTTATCTCTCAGAACTGAGCAAGTGGAGAGACGTTCGTTCATCTAGCACCAAGGGAACGGGTTGCAGGAGACACTATTTCTCTGTTTTCTCAGTCTGTTTCCTAGTGCCGGTTTGAAGTTCCTGCAGTTTTCACTGTAAAACCGATTTGGAGCTAGTACCTCCCCATATATATGTATGGAATGGAGTTTGCAACTGAAAAGAAACTTTGTGTTCCCAACAAGCTAGGTGAAGGACGGCTTTCACACACACTTATCTCTGAGAACTGAGCAAGTGCAGAGACTTTCGTTCATCTAGCACCAATGGAACGGATTGCAGGAGACACATTTTCTCTGCTTTCTCAATCTGTTTCCTAGTGCCGGTTTGAAGTTCCTGCAATTTTCACTGTAAAACCGAGTTGGAGCTTGTACCTCCCCATATATATGTATGGAATGGAGTTTGCAACTGAAAAGAAACTTTTTGTTCCCAACAAGTTTGGTGAAGTACGGCTTTCAAACACACTTATCTCTCAGAACTGAGCAAGTGGAGAGACATTCGTTCATCTAGCACCATGGGAACGGGTTTCAGGAAAAACTTTTTCTCTGCTTTCTCAGTCTGTTTCTTAGTGCCGGTTTGAAGTTCCTGCAGTTTTCACTGTCAAACCGAGTTGGAGCTAGTACCACCCCATATATATGTATGGAATGGAGTTTGAAACTGAAAAGAAACTTTGTGTTCCCAACAAGCTAGGTGAAGGACGGATTTCACACACACTTATCTCTCAGAACTGAGCAAGTGGAGAGACGTTCGTTCATCTAGCACCATGGGAACGGGTTGCAGGAGACACTTATTCTCTGCTTTCTCAGTCTTTTTCCTAGTGCCGGTTTGAAGTTCCTTCAGTTTTCACTGTAAAACCGAGTTGGAGGTAGTACCTCCACATATATATGTATGGAATGGAGTATGCAACTGAAAAGAAACTTTGTGTTCCCAACAAGCTAGGTGAAGGACGGTTTTCACACACACTTATCTCTCATTACTGAGCAATTGGAGAGACGATCGTTCATCTAGCACCAAGGGAACGGGTTGCAGGAGACACTTATTCTCTGCTTTCTCAGTCTTTTTCCTAGTGCCGGTTTGAAGTTCCTCCAGTTTTCACTCTCAAACCGATTTGGAGCTAGTACCTCCCCATATATAGGTATGGAATGCAGTTTGCAACTGAAAAGAAACTTTGTGTTCCCAACAAGCTAGTTGAAGGACGGCTTTGACACACACTTATCTCTCAGAACTGAGCAAGTGGAGAGACGTTCGTTCATCTCGCACCAAGGGAACCGGTTGCAGGAGACACTTTTTCTCTGCTTTCTCAGTCTTTTTCTTAGTGCCGGTTTGAAGTTCCTGCAGTTTTCACTGTAAAACCGATTTGGAGCTAGTACCTCCCCATATATATATATGGAATGGAGTTTGCAACTGAAAAGAAACTTTGTGTTCCCAACAAGCTAGGTGAAGGACGGCTTTCGCACACACTTATCTCTCAGAACTGAGCAAGTGGAGAAACGTTCGTTCATCTAGCACCAAGGGAACGGGTTCCAGGAGACACTTTTTCTCTGCTCTCTCAGTCTGTTTCCTAGTGCCGGTTTGAAGTTCCTGCAGTTTTCACTGTAAAACCGATTTGGAGCTAGTACCTCCGCATATATATGTATGGAATGGAGTTTGCAACTGAAAAGATACTTTGTGTTCCCAAAAAGCTAGGTGAAGGACGGCTTTCAAACACACTTATCTCTGAGAACTGAGCAAGTGCAGAGACGTTCGTTCATCTAGCACCAATGGAACGGATTGCAGGAGACACATTTTCTCTGCTTTCTCAATCTGTTTCCTAGTGCCGGTTTGAAGTTCCTGCAATTTTCACTGTAAAACCGAGTTGGAGTTTGTACCTCCCCATATATATGTATGGAATGGAGTTTGCAACTGAAAAGAAACTTTTTGTTCCCAACAAGTTTGGTGAAGTACGGCTTTCACACACACTTATCTCTCAGAACTGAGCAAGTGGAGAGACATTCGTTCATCTAGCACCATGGGTACGGGTTTCAGGAAAAACTTTTTCTCTGCTTTCTCAGTCTGTTTCTTAGTGCCGGTTTGAAGTTCCTGCAGTTTTTACTGTCAAACCGAGTTGGAGCTAGTACCAACCCATATATATGTATGGAATGGAGTTTGCAACTGAATAGAAACTTTGTGTTCCCAACAAGCTAGGTGAAGGACGGCTTTCACACACACTTATCTCTCAGAACTGAGCAAGTGGAGAGACGTTCGTTCATCTAGCACCAAGGGAGCGGGTTGCAGGAGACACTATTTCTCTGTTTTCTCAGTCTGTTTCCTAGTGCCGGTTTGAAGTTCCTGCAGTTTTCACTGTAAAACCGATTTGGAGCTAGTACCTCTCCATATATATGTATGGAATGGAGTTTGCAACTGAAAAGAAACTTTGTGTTCCCAACAAGCTAGGTGAAGGACGGCTTTCACACACACTTATCTCTGAGAACTGAGCAAGTGCAGAGACTTTCGTTCATCTAGCACCAATGGAACGGATTGCAGGAGACACATTTTCTCTGCTTTCTCAATCTGTTTCCTAGTGCCGGTTTGAAGTTCCTGCAATTTTCACTGTAAAACCGAGTTGGAGCTTGTACCTCCCCATATATATGTATGGAATGGAGTTTGCAACTGAAAAGAAACTTTTTGTTCCCAACAAACTAGGTGAAGGACGGCTTTCACACACACTTATCTCTCAGAACTGAGCAAGTGGAGAGACATTCGTTCATCTAGCACCATGGGAACGGGTTTCAGGAAAAACTTTTTCTCTGCTTTCTCAGTCTGTTTCTTAGTGCCGGTTTGAAGTTCCTGCAGTTTTCACTGTCAAACCGAGTTGGAGCTAGTACCACCCCATATATATGTATGGAATGGAGTTTGAAACTGAAAAGAAACTTTGTGTTCCCAACAAGCTAGGTGAAGGACGGATTTCACACACACTTATCTCTCAGAACTGAGCAAGTGGAGAGACGTTCGTTCATCTAGCACCATGGGAACGGGTTGCAGGAGACACTTTTTCTCTGCTTTCTCAGTCTTTTTCCTAGTGCCGGTTTGAAGTTCCTTCAGTTTTCACTGTAAAACCGAGTTGGAGGTAGTACCTCCACATATATATGTATGGAATGGAGTATGCAACTGAAAAGATACTTTGTGTTCCCAACAAGCTAGGTGAAGTACGGTTTTCACACACACTTATCTCTCATTACTGAGCAATTGGAGAGACGATCGTTCATCTAGCACCAAGGGAACGGGTTGCAGGAGACACTTATTCTCTGCTTTCTCAGTCTTTTTCCTAGTGCCGGTTTGAAGTTCCTCCAGTTTTCACTGTCAAACCGATTTGGAGCTAGTACCTCCCCATATATAGGTATGGAATGGAGTTTGCACCTGAAAAGAAACTTTGTGTTCCCAACAAGCTAGTTGAAGGACGGCTTTGACACACACTTATCTCTCAGAACTGAGCAAGTGGAGAAACGTTCGTTCATCTAGCACCAAGGGAACGGGTTCCAGGAGACACTTTTTCTCTGCTCTCTCAGTCTGTTTCCTAGTGCCGGTTTGAAGTTCCTGCAGTTTTCACTGTAAAACCGATTTGAAGCTAGTACTTCCGCATATATATGTATGGAATGGAGTTTGCAACTGAAAAGATACTTTGTGTTCCCAACAAGCTAGGTGAAGGACGGCTTTCAAACACACTTAACTCTGAGAACTGAGCAAGTGCAGAGACGTTCGTTCATCTAGCACCAATGGAACGGATTGCAGGAGACACATTTTCTCTGCTTTCTCAATCTGTTTCCTAGTGCCGGTTTGAAGTTCCTGCAATTTTCACTGTAAAACCGAGTTGGAGTTTGTACCTCCCCATATATATGTATGGAATGGAGTTTGCAACTGAAAAGAAACTTTTTGTTCCCAACAAGTTTGGTGAAGTACGGCTTTCAAACACACTTATCTCTCAGAACTGAGCAAGTGGAGAGACATTCGTTCATCTAGCACCATGGGTACGGGTTTCAGGAAAAACTTTTTCTCTGCTTTCTCAGTCTGTTTCTTAGTGCCGGTTTGAAGTTCCTGCAGTTTTTACTGTCAAACCGAGTTGGAGCTAGTACCAACCCATATATATGTATGGAATGGAGTTTGCAACTGAAAAGAAACTTTGTGTTCCCAACAAGCTAGGTGAAGGACGGCTTTCACACACACTTAACTCTGAGAACTGAGCAAGTGGAGAGACGTTCGTTCATCTAGCACCAAGGGAACAGGTTGCAGGAGACACTTTTTCTCTGCAATCTCAGTCTGTTTCCTAGTGCCGGTTTGAAGTTCCTGCAGTTTTCACGGTAAAACCGTGTTGGAGCTAGTACCTCCCCATATATATGTATGGAATGGAGTTTGCAACTGAATAGAAACTTTGTGTTCCCAACAAGCTAGTTGAAGGACGGCTTTCACACACACTTATCTCTCAGAACTGAGCAAGTGGAGAGACGTTCGTTCATCTAGCACCAAGGGAACGGGTTGCAGGAGACATATTTTCTCTGCTTTCTCAGTCTGTTTCCTAGTGCCGGTTTGAAGTTCCTGCAGTTTTCACTGTAAAACCGAATTGGAGCTAGTATCTCCCCATATATATGTATGGAATGGAGTTTGCAACTGAAAAGAAACTTTGTGTTCCCAACAAGCTAGGTGAAGAACGGCTTTCACACACACTTATCTCTCAGAACTGAGCAAGTGGAGAGACGTTCGTTCATCTAGCACCAAGGGAACGGGTTGCAGGAGACACTTTTTCTCTGCTTTCTCAGTCTTTTTCCTAGTGCCGGTTTGAAGTTCCTGCAGTTTTCACTGTAAAACCGATTTGGAGCTAGTACTTCCCCATATATATGTATGGAATGGAGTTTGCAACTGAAAAGAAACTTTGTGTTCCCAACAAGTTAGGTGAAGAACGGCTTTCACACACACTTATCTCTCAGAACTGAGCAAGTGGAGAGACGTTCGTTCATCTAGCACCAATGGAGCGGGTTGCAGGGGACACTATTTCTCTGTTTTCTCAGTCTGTTTCCTAGTGCCGGTTTGAAGTTCCTGCAGTTTTCACTGTAAAACCGATTTGGAGCTAGTACCTCTCCATATATATGTATGGAATGGAGTTTGCAACTGAAAAGAAACTTTGTGTTCCCAACAAGCTAGGTGAAGGACGGCTTTCACACACACTTATCTCTGAGAACTGAGCAAGTGCAGAGACTTTCGTTCATCTAGCACCAATGGAACGGATTGCAGGAGACACATTTTCTCTGCTTTCTCAATCTGTTTCCTAGTGCCGGTTTGAAGTTCCTGCAATTTTCACTGTAAAACCGAGTTGGAGCTTGTACCTCCCCATATATATGTATGGAATGGAGTTTGCAACTGAAAAGAAACTTTTTGTTCCCAACAAACTAGGTGAAGGACGGCTTTCACACACACTTATCTCTCAGAACTGAGCAAGTGGAGAGACATTCGTTCATCTAGCACCATGGGAACGGGTTTCAGGAAAAACTTTTTCTCTGCTTTCTCAGTCTGTTTCTTAGTGCCGGTTTGAAGTTCCTGCAGTTTTCACTGTCAAACCGAGTTGGAGCTAGTACCACCCCATATATATGTATGGAATGGAGTTTGAAACTGAAAAGAAACTTTGTGTTCCCAACAAGCTAGGTGAAGGACGGATTTCACACACACTTATCTCTCAGAACTGAGCAAGTGGAGAGACGTTCGTTCATCTAGCACCATGGGAACGGGTTGCAGGAGACACTTTTTCTCTGCTTTCTCAGTCTTTTTCCTAGTGCCGGTTTGAAGTTCCTTCAGTTTTCACTGTAAAACCGAGTTGGAGGTAGTACCTCCACATATATATGTATGGAATGGAGTATGCAACTGAAAAGATACTTTGTGTTCCCAACAAGCTAGGTGAAGTACGGTTTTCACACACACTTATCTCTCATTACTGAGCAATTGGAGAGACGATCGTTCATCTAGCACCAAGGGAACGGGTTGCAGGAGACACTTATTCTCTGCTTTCTCAGTATTTTTCCTAGTGCCGGTTTGAAGTTCCTCCAGTTTTCACTGTCAAACCGATTTGGAGCTAGTACCTCCCCATATATAGGTATGGAATGGAGTTTGCACCTGAAAAGAAACTTTGTGTTCCCAACAAGCTAGTTGAAGGACGGCTTTGACACACACTTATCTCTCAGAACTGAGCAAGTGGAGAAACGTTCGTTCATCTAGCACCAAGGGAACGGGTTCCAGGAGACACTTTTTCTCTGCTCTCTCAGTCTGTTTCCTAGTGCCGGTTTGAAGTTCCTGCAGTTTTCACTGTAAAACCGATTTGAAGCTAGTACTTCCGCATATATATGTATGGAATGGAGTTTGCAACTGAAAAGATACTTTGTGTTCCCAACAAGCTAGGTGAAGGACGGCTTTCAAACACACTTAACTCTGAGAACTGAGCAAGTGCAGAGACGTTCGTTCATCTAGCACCAATGGAACGGATTGCAGGAGACACATTTTCTCTGCTTTCTCAATCTGTTTCCTAGTGCCGGTTTGAAGTTCCTGCAATTTTCACTGTAAAACCGAGTTGGAGTTTGTACCTCCCCATATATATGTATGGAATGGAGTTTGCAACTGAAAAGAAACTTTTTGTTCCCAACAAGTTTGGTGAAGTACGGCTTTCAAACACACTTATCTCTCAGAACTGAGCAAGTGGAGAGACATTCGTTCATCTAGCACCATGGGTACGGGTTTCAGGAAAAACTTTTTCTCTGCTTTCTCAGTCTGTTTCTTAGTGCCGGTTTGAAGTTCCTGCAGTTTTTACTGTCAAACCGAGTTGGAGCTAGTACCAACCCATATATATGTATGGAATGGAGTTTGCAACTGAAAAGAAACTTTGTGTTCCCAACAAGCTAGGTGAAGGACGGCTTTCACACACACTTAACTCTGAGAACTGAGCAAGTGGAGAGACGTTCGTTCATCTAGCACCAAGGGAACAGGTTGCAGGAGACACTTTTTCTCTGCAATCTCAGTCTGTTTCCTAGTGCCGGTTTGAAGTTCCTGCAGTTTTCACGGTAAAACCGTGTTGGAGCTAGTACCTCCCCATATATATGTATGGAATGGAGTTTGCAACTGAATAGAAACTTTGTGTTCCCAACAAGCTAGTTGAAGGACGGCTTTCACACACACTTATCTCTCAGAACTGAGCAAGTGGAGAGACGTTCGTTCATCTAGCACCAAGGGAACGGGTTGCAGGAGACATATTTTCTCTGCTTTCTCAGTCTGTTTCCTAGTGCCGGTTTGAAGTTCCTGCAGTTTTCACTGTAAAACCGAATTGGAGCTAGTATCTCCCCATATATATGTATGGAATGGAGTTTGCAACTGAAAAGAAACTTTGTGTTCCCAACAAGCTAGGTGAAGAACGGCTTTCACACACACTTATCTCTCAGAACTGAGCAAGTGGAGAGACGTTCGTTCATCTAGCACCAAGGGAACGGGTTGCAGGAGACACTTTTTCTCTGCTTTCTCAGTCTTTTTCCTAGTGCCGGTTTGAAGTTCCTGCAGTTTTCACTGTAAAACCGATTTGGAGCTAGTACTTCCCCATATATATGTATGGAATGGAGTTTGCAACTGAAAAGAAACTTTGTGTTCCCAACAAGTTAGGTGAAGAACGGCTTTCACACACACTTATCTCTCAGAACTGAGCAAGTGGAGAGACGTTCGTTCATCTAGCACCAATGGAGCGGGTTGCAGGGGACACTATTTCTCTGTTTTCTCAGTCTGTTTCCTAGTGCCGGTTTGAAGTTCCTGCAGTTTTCACTGTAAAACCGATTTGGAGCTAGTACCTCCCCATATATATGTATGGAATGGAGTTTGCAACTGAAAAGAAACTTTGTGTTCCCAACAAGCTAGGTGAAGGACGGCTTTCACACACACTTATCTCTGAGAACTGAGCAAGTGCAGAGACTTTCGTTCATCTAGCACCAATGGAACGGATTGCAGGAGACACATTTTCTCTGCTTTCTCAATCTGTTAACTAGTGCCGGTTTGAAGTTCCTGCAATTTTCACTGTAAAACCGAGTTGGAGCGTGTACCTCCCCATATATATGTATGGAATGGAGTTTGCAACTGAAAAGAAACTTTTTGTTCCCAACAAGATAGGTGAAGTACGGCTTTCACACACACTTATCTCTCAGAACTGAGCAAGTGGAGATACATTCGTTCATCTAGCACCATGGGAACGGGTTTCAGGTAAAACTTTTTCTCTGCTTTCTCAGTTTGTTTCTTAGTGCCGGTTTGAAGTTCCTGCAGTTTTCACTGTCAAACCGAGTTGGAGCTAGTACCACCCCATATATATGTATGGAATGGAGTTTGCAACTGAAAAGAAACTTTGTGTTCCCAACAAGCTAGGTGAAGAGCGGCTTTCACACACACTTATCTCTCAGAACTGAGCAAGTGGAGAGACGTTCGTTCATCTAGCACCATGGGAACGGGTTGCAGGAGACACTTTTTCTCTGCTTTCTCAGTCTTTTTCTAGTGCCGGTTTGAAGTTCCTTCAGTTTTCACTGTAAAACCGAGTTGGAGGTAGTACCTCCCCATATATATGTATGGAATGGAGTTTGCAACTGAAAAGAAACTTTGTGTTCCCAACAAGCTAGGTGAAGGACGGTTTTCACACACACTTATCTCTCATTACTGAGCAATTGGAGAGACGATCGTTCATCTAGCACCAAGGGAACGGTTTGCAGGAGACACATTTTCTCTGCTTTCTCAATCTGTTTCCTAGTGCCGGTTTGAAGTTCCTGCAATTTTCACTGTAAAACAGAGTTGGAGTTTGTACCTCCCCATATATATGTATGGAATGGAGTTTGCAACTGAAAAGAAACTTTTTGTTCCCAACAAGATAGGTGAAGTACGGCTTTCACACACACTTATCTCTCAGAACTGAGCAAGTGGAGAGACATTCGTTCATCTAGCACCATGGGTACGGGTTTCAGGAAAAACTTTTTCTCTGTTTCTCAGTCTGTTTCTTAGTGCCGGTTTGAAGTTCCTGCAGTTTTCACTGTCAAACCGAGTTGGAGCTAGTACAACCCCATATATATATATGGAATGGAGTTTGCAACTGAAAAGAAACTTTGTGTTCCCAACAAGCTAGGTGAAGTACGGCTTTCACACACACTTAACTCTGAGAACTGAGCAAGTGGAGAGACGTTCGTTCATCTAGCACCAAGGGAACAGGTTGCAGGAGACACTTTTTCTCTGCATTCTCAGCCTGTTTCCTAGTGCCGGTTTGAAGTTCCTGCAGTTTTCACTGTAAAACCGAGTTGGAGCTTGTACCTCCCCATATATATGTATGGAATGGAGTTTGCAATTGAATAGAAACTTTGTGTTCCCAACAAGCTAGTTGAAGGACGGGTTTCACACACACTTATCTCTCAGAACTGAGCAAGTGGAGAGACGTTCGTTCATCTAGCACCAAGGGAACGGTTTGCAGGAGACACTTTTTCTCTGCTTTCTCAGTCTTTTTCCTAGTGCCGGTTTGAAGTTCCTGCAGTTTTCACTGTAAAACCGAGTTGGAGCTAGTACCTCCCCATATATAAGTATGGAATGGAGTTTGCAACTGAAAAGAAACTTTGTGTTCCCAACAAGCTAGGTGAAGGACGGCTTTCACACACACTTATCTCTCAGAACTAAGCAAGTGGAGAGACGTTCGTTCATCTAGCACCAAGGGAATGGGTTGCAGGAGACACTATTTCTCTGTTTTCTCAGTCTGTTTCCTAGTGCCGGTCGGAAGTTCCTGCAGTTTTCACTGTCAAACCGAGTTGGAGCTAGTACCTCCCCATATCTATGTATGGAATGGAGTTTGCAACTGAAAAGAAACTTTGTGTTCCCAACAAGCTAGGTGAAGGACGGCTTTCACACACACTTATCTCTCAGAACTGAGCAAGTGGAGAGACGTTCGTTCATATAGCACCAAGGGAACGGGTTGCAGGAGACACTTTTTCTCTGCTTTCTCAGTCTGTTTCCTAGTGCCGGTTTGAAGTTCCTGCAGTTTTCACTGTCAAACCGAGTTGGAGCTAGTACCTCCCCATATATATGTATGGAATGGAGTTTGCAACTGAAAAGAAACTTTGTGTTCCCAACAAGCTAGGTGAAGAACGGCTTTCACACACACTTATCTCTCAGAACTGAGCAAGTGGAGAGACGTTCGTTCATCTAGCACCAAGGGAACGGGTTGCAGGAGACACTTATTCTCTGCTTTCTCAGTCTGTTTCCTAGTGCCGGTTTGAAGTTCCTGCAGTTTTCACTGTCAAACCGAGTTGGAGCTTGTACCTCCCCATATATATGTATGGAATGGAGTTTGCAACTGAAAAGAAACTTTGTGTTCCCAACAAGCTAGGTGAAGGACGGCTTTCACACACACTTATCTCTCAGAACTGAGCAAGTGGAGAGACGTTCGTTCATCTAGCACCAAGGAAATGGGTTGCAGGAGACACTATTTCTCTGTTTTCTCAGTCTGTTTCCTAGTGCCGGTTTGAAGTTCCTGCAGTTTTCACTGTAAAACCGATTTGGAGCTAGTACCTCCCCATATATATGTATGGAATGGAGTTTGCAACTGAAAAGAAACTTTTTGTTCCCAACAAGATAGGTGAAGGACGGCTTTCACACACACTTATCTCTCAGAACTGAGCAAGTGGAGAGACATACGTTCATCTAGCACCATGGGAACGGGTTTCAGGAAAAACTTTTTCTCTGCTTTCTCAGTCTGTTTCTTAGTGCCGGTTTGAAGTTCCTGCAGTTTTCACTGTCAAACAGAGTTGGAGCTAGTACCACCCCATATATATGTATGGAATGGAGTTTGCAACTGAAAAGAAACTTTGTGTTCCCAACAAGCTAGGTGAAGGACGGCTTTCACACACACTTAACTCTTAGAACTGAGCAAGTGGAGAGACGTTCGTTCATCTAGCACCAAGGGAACAGGTTGCAGGAGACACATTTTCTCTGCATTCTCAGTCTGTTTCCTAGTGCCGGTATGATGTTCCTGCAGTTTTCACTGTCAAACCGAGTTGGAGCTTGTACCTCCCCATATATATGTATGGAATGGAGTTTGCAACTGAAAAGAAACTTTGTGTTCCCAACAGGCTAGGTGAAGGACAGCTTTCACACACACTTATCTCTCAGAACTGAGCAAGTGGAGAGACGTTCGTTCATCTAGCACCAAGGGAACGGGTTGCAGGAGACACTTATTCTCTGCTTTCTCAGTCTGTTTCCTAGTGCCGGTTTGAAGTTCCTGCAGTTTTCACTGTCAAACCGAGTTGGAGCTTGTACCTCCCCATATATATGTATGGAATGGAGTTTGCAACTGAAAAGAAACTTTGTGTTCCCAACAAGCTAGGTGAAGGACGGCTTTCACACACACTTATCTCTCAGAACTGAGCAAGTGGAGAGACGTTCGTTCATCTAGCACCAAGGAAATGGGTTGCAGGAGACACTATTTCTCTGTTTTCTCAGTCTGTTTCCTAGTGCCGGTTTGAAGTTCCTGCAGTTTTCACTGTAAAACCGATTTGGAGCTAGTACCTCCCCATATATATGTATGGAATGGAGTTTGCAACTGAAAAGAAACTTTTTGTTCCCAACAAGATAGGTGAAGGACGGCTTTCACACACACTTATCTCTCAGAACTGAGCAAGTGGAGAGACATACGTTCATCTAGCACCATGGGAACGGGTTTCAGGAAAAACTTTTTCTCTGCTTTCTCAGTCTGTTTCTTAGTGCCGGTTTGAAGTTCCTGCAGTTTTCACTGTCAAACAGAGTTGGAGCTAGTACCACCCCATATATATGTATGGAATGGAGTTTGCAACTGAAAAGAAACTTTGTGTTCCCAACAAGCTAGGTGAAGGACGGCTTTCACACACACTTAACTCTTAGAACTGAGCAAGTGGAGAGACGTTCGTTCATCTAGCACCAAGGGAACAGGTTGCAGGAGACACATTTTCTCTGCATTCTCAGTCTGTTTCCTAGTGCCGGTATGATGTTCCTGCAGTTTTCACTGTCAAACCGAGTTGGAGCTTGTACCTCCCCATATATATGTATGGAATGGAGTTTGCAACTGAAAAGAAACTTTGTGTTCCCAACAGGCTAGGTGAAGGACAGCTTTCACACACACTTATCTCTCAGAACTGAGCAAGTGGAGAGACGTTCGTTCATTTAGCACCAAGGGAACGGGTTGCAGGAGACACTTTTTCTCTGCTTTCTCAGTCTGTTTCCTAGTGCCGGTTTGAAGTTCCTGCAGTTTTCACTGTAAAACCGAGTTGGAGCTAGTACCTCCCCATATATATGTATGGAATGGAGTTTGCAACTGAAAAGAAACTTTGTGTTCCCAACAAGCTAGGTGAAGGACGGCTTTCACACACACTTATCTCTCAGAACTGAGCAAGTGGAGAGACGTTCGTTCATCTAGCACCAAGGGAACGGGTTGCAGGAGACACTTTTTCTCTGCTTTCTCAGTCTGTTTCCTAGTGCCGGTTTGAAGTTCCTGCAGTTTTCACTGTCAAACCGAGTTGGAGATAGTACATCCCCATATATATGTATGGAATGGAGTTTGCAACTGAAAAGAAACTTTGTTTTCCCAACAAGCTAGGTGAATGACGGCTTTCACACACACTTATCTCTGAGAACTGAGAAAGTGCAGAGACGTTCGTTCATCTAGCACCAAGGGAACGGGTTGCAGGAGACACTTTTTCTCTGCTTTCTCAGTCTGTTTCCTAGTGCCGGTTTTAAGTTCCTGCAGTTTTCACTGTCAAACAGAGTTGGAGCTAGTACCACCCCATATATATGTATGGAATGGATTTTGCAACTGAAAAGAAACTTTGTGTTCCCAACAAGCTAGGTGAAGGACGGCTTTCACACACACTTAACTCTTAGAACTGAGCAAGTGGAGAGACGTTCGTTCATCTAGCAACAAGGGAACAGGTTGCAGGAGACACATTTTCTCTGCATTCTCAGTCTGTTTCCTAGTGCCGGTATGATGTTCCTGCAGTTTTCACTGTCAAACCGAGTTGGAGCTTGTACCTCCCCATATATATGTATGGAATGGAGTTTGCAACTGAAAAGAAACTTTGTGTTCCCAACAGGCTAGGTGAATGACGGCTTTCACACACACTTATCTCTGAGAACTGAGCAAGTGCAGAGACGTTCGTTCATCTAGCACCAATGGAACGGATTGCAGGAGACACATTTTCTCTGCGTTCTCAATCTGTTTCCTAGTGCCGGTTTGAAGTTCCTGCAATTTTCACTGTAAAACCGAGTTGGAGCTTGTACCTCCCCATATATATGTATGGAATGGAGTTTGCAACTGAAAATAAAATTTGTGTTCCCAACAAGCTAGGTGAAGGACGGCTTTCACACACAATTATCTCTCAGAACTGAGCAAGTGGAGAGACGTTCGTTCATCTAGCACCAAGGGAACGGGTTGCAGGAGACACTTTTTCTCTGCTTTCTCAGTCTGTTTCCTAGTGCCGGTTTGAAGTTCCTGCAGTTTTCACTGTAAAACCGAGTTGGAGCTTGTACCTCCCCATATATATGTATGGAATGGAGTTTGCAATTGAATAGAAACTTTGTGTTCCCAACAAGCTAGTTGAAGGACGGGTTTCACACACACTTATCTCTCAGAACTGAGCAAGTGGAGAGACGTTCGTTCATCTAGCACCAAGGGAACGGTTTGCAGGAGACACTTTTTCTCTGCTTTCTCAGTCTTTTTCCTAGTGCCGGTTTGAAGTTCCTGCAGTTTTCACTGTAAAACCGAGTTGGAGCTAGTACCTCCCCATATATAAGTATGGAATGGAGTTTGCAACTGAAAAGAATCTTTGTGTTCCCAACAAGCTAGGTGAAGGACGGCTTTCACACACACTTATCTCTCAGAACTAAGCAAGTGGAGAGACGTTCGTTCATCTAGCACCAAGGGAATGGGTTGCAGGAGACACTATTTCTCTGTTTTCTCAGTCTGTTTCCTAGTGCCGGTCGGAAGTTCCTGCAGTTTTCACTGTCAAACCGAGTTGGAGCTAGTACCTCCCCATATCTATGTATGGAATGGAGTTTGCAACTGAAAAGAAACTTTGTGTTCCCAACAAGCTAGGTGAAGGACGGCTTTCACACACACTTATCTCTCAGAACTGAGCAAGTGGATAGACGTTCGTTCATCTAGCACCAAGGGAACGGGTTGCAGGAGACACTTTTTCTCTGCTTTCTCAGTCTGTTTCCTAGTGCCGGTTTGAAGTTCCTGCAGTTTTCACTGTCAAACCGAGTTGGAGCTAGTACCTCCCCAAATATATGTATGGAATGGAGTTTGCAACTGAAAAGAAACTTTGTGTTCCCAACAAGCTAGGTGAAGAACGGCTTTCACACACACTTATCTCTCAGAACTGAGCAAGTGGAGAGACGTTCGTTCATCTAGCACCAAGGGAACGGGTTGCAGGAGACACTTATTCTCTGCTTTCTCAGTCTTTTTCCTAGTGCCGGTTTGAAGTTCCTGCAGTTTTCACTGTCAAACCGAGTTGGAGCTTGTACCTCCCCATATATATGTATGGAATGGAGTTTGCAACTGAAAAGAAACTTTGTGTTCCCAACAAGCTAGGTGAAGGCCGGCTTTCACACACACTTATCTCTCAGAACTGAGCAAGTGGAGAGACGTTCGTTCATCTAGCACCAAGGAAATGGGTTGCAGGAGACACTATTTCTCTGTTTTCTCAGTCTGTTTCCTAGTGCCGGTTTGAAGTTCCTGCAGTTTTCACTGTAAAACCGATTTGGAGCTAGTACCTCCCCATATATATGTATGGAATGGAGTTTGCAACTGAAAAGAAACTTTTTGTTCCCAACAAGATAGGTGAAGGACGGCTTTCACACACACTTATCTCTCAGAACTGAGCAAGTGGAGAGACATACGTTCATCTAGCACCATGGGAACGGGTTTCAGGAAAAACTTTTTCTCTGCTTTCTCAGTCTGTTTCTTAGTGCCGGTTTGATGTTCCTGCAGTTTTCACTGTCAAACAGAGTTGGAGCTAGTACCACCCCATATATATGTATGGAATGGAGTTTGCAACTGAAAAGAAACTTTGTGTTCCCAACAAGCTAGGTGAAGGACGGCTTTCACACACACATAACTCTTAGAACTGAGCAAGTGGAGAGACGTTCGTTCATCTAGCACCAAGGGAACAGGTTGCAGGAGACACATTTTCTCTGCATTCTCAGTCTGTTTCCTAGTGCCGGTATGATGTTCCTGCAGTTTTCACTGTCAAACCGAGTTGGAGCTTGTACCTCCCCATATATATGTATGGAATGGAGTTTGCAACTGAAAAGAAACTTTGTGTTCCCAACAGGCTAGGTGAAGGACGGCTTTCACACACACTTATCTCTCAGAACTGAGCAAGTGGAGAGACGTTCGTTCATTTAGCACCAAGGGAACGGGTTGCAGGAGACACTTTTTCTCTGCTTTCTCAGTCTGTTTCCTAGTGCCGGTTTGAAGTTCCTGCAGTTTTCACTGTAAAACCGAGTTGGAGCTAGTACCTCCCCATATATATGTATGGAATGGAGTTTGCAACTGAAAAGAAACTTTGTGTTCCCAACAAGCTAGGTGAAGGACGGCTTTCACACACACTTATCTCTCAGAACTGAGCAAGTGGAGAGACGTTCGTTCATCTAGCACCAAGGGAACGGGTTGCAGGAGACACTTTTTCTCTGCTTTCTCAGTCTGTTTCCTAGTGCCGGTTTGAAGTTCCTGCAGTTTTCACTGTCAAACAGAGTTGGAGATAGTACATCCCCATATATATGTATGGAATGGAGTTTGCAACTGAAAAGAAACTTTGTGTTCCCAACAAGCTAGGTGAAGGACGGCTTTCACACACACTTATCTCTGAGAACTGAGAAAGTGCAGAGACTTTCGTTCATCTAGCACCAAGGGAACGGGTTGCAGGAGACACTTTTTCTCTGCTTTCTCAGTCTGTTTCCTAGTGCCGGTTTTAAGTTCCTGCAGTTTTCACTGTCAAACAGAGTTGGAGCTAGTACCACCCCATATATATGTATGGAATGGATTTTGCAACTGAAAAGAAACTTTGTGTTCCCAACAAGCTAGGTGAAGGACGGCTTTCACACACACTTAACTCTTAGAACTGAGCAAGTGGAGAGACGTTCGTTCATCTAGCAACAAGGGAACAGGTTGCAGGAGACACATTTTCTCTGCATTCTCAGTCTGTTTCCTAGTGCCGGTATGATGTTCCTGCAGGTTTAACTGTCAAACCGAGTTGGAGCTTGTACCTCCCCATATATATGTATGGAATGGAGTTTGCAACTGAAAAGAAACTTTGTGTTCCCAACAGGCTAGGTGAATGAAGGCTTTCACACACACTTATCTCTCAGAACTGAGCAAGTGCAGAGACGTTCGTTCATCTAGCACCAATGGAACGGATTGCAGGAGACACATTTTCTCTGCGTTCTCAATCTGTTTCCTAGTGCCGGTTTGAAGTTCCTGCAATTTTCACTGTAAAACCGAGTTGGAGCTTGTACCTCCCCATATATATGTATGGAATGGAGTTTGCAACTGAAAATAAAATTTGTGTTCCCAACAAGCTAGGTGAAGGACGGCTTTCACACACAATTATCTCTCAGAACTGAGCAAGTGGAGAGACGTTCGTTCATCTAGCACCAAGGGAACGGGTTGCAGGAGACACTTTTTCTCTGCTTTCTCAGTCTGTTTCCTAGTGCCGGTTTGAAGTTCCTGCAGTTTTCACTGTAAAACGGAGTTGGAGTTAGTACCTCCCCATATATATGTATGGATTGGAGTTTGCAACTGAAAAGAAACTTTGTGTTCCCAACAAGCTAGGTGAAGGACGGCTTTCACACACACTTATCTCTCAGAACTGAGCAAGTGGAGAGACGTTCGTTCATCTAGCACCAAGGGAACGGGTTGCAGGAGGCACTTTTTCTCTGCTTTCTCAGTCTTTTTCCTAGTGCCGGTTTGAAGTTCCTGCAGTTTTCACTGTAAAACCGAGTTGGAGCTAGTACCTCCCCATATATATGTATGGAATGGAGTTTGCAACTGAAAAGAAACTTTGTGTTCCCAACAAGCTAGGTGAAGGACGGCTTTCACACACACTTATCTCTCAGAACTAAGCAAGTGGAGAGACGTTCGTTCATCTAGCACCAAGGGAATGGGTTGCAGGAGACACTATTTCTCTGTTTTCTCAGTCTGTTTCCTAGTGCCGGTCGGAAGTTCCTGCAGTTTTGACTGTCAAACCGATTTGGAGCTAGTACCTCCCCATATCTATGTATGGAATGGAGTTTGCAACTGAAAAGAATCTTTGTGTTCCCAACAAGCTAGGTGAAGGACGGCTTTCACATACACTTATTTCTCAGAACTGAGCAAGTGGAGAGACGTTCGTTCATCTAGCACCAAGGGAACGGCTTGCAGGAGACACTTATTCTCTGCTTTCTCAGTCTGTTTCCTAGTGCCGGTTTGAAGTTCCTGCAGTTTTCACTGTCAAACCGAGTTGGAGCTTGTACCTCCCCATATATATGTATGGAATGGAGTTTGCAACTGAAAAGAAACTTTGTGTTCCCAACAAGCTAGGTGAAGGACGGCTTTCACACACACATATCTCTCAGAACTGAGCAAGTGGAGAGACGTTCGTTCATCTAGCACCAAGTGAATGGGTTGCAGGAGACACTATTTCTCTGTTTTCTCAGTCTGTTTCCTAGTGCCGGTTTGAAGTTCCTGCAGTTTTCACTGTAAAACCGATTTGGAGCTAGTACCTCCCCATATATATGTATGGAATGGAGTTTGCAACTGAAAAGAAACTTTGTGTTCCCAACAAGCTAGGTGAAGGACGGCTTTCACACACACTTATCTCTGAGAACTGAGCAAGTGTAGAGACGTTCGTTCATCTAGCACCAAGGGAACGGGTTGCAGGAGACACTTTTTCTCTGCTCTCTCAGTCTTTTTCCTAGTGTCGGTTTGAAGTTCCTGCAGTTTTCACTGTCAAACCGAGTTGGAGATAGTACCTCCACATATATATGTATGGAATGGAGTTTGCAACTGAAAAGAAACTTTTTGTTCCCAACAAGATAGGTGAAGGACGGCTTTCACACACACTTATCTCTCAGAACTGAGCAAGTGGAGAGACATTCGTTCATCTAGCACCATGGGAACGGGTTTCAGGAAAAACTTTTTCTCTGCTTTCTCAGTCTGTTTCTTAGTGCCGGTTTGAAGTTCCTGCAGTTTTCACTGTCAAACAGAGTTGGAGCTAGTACCACCCCATATATATGTATGGAATGGAGTTTGCAACTGAAAAGAAACTTTGTGTTCCCAACAAGCTAGGTGAAGGACGGCTTTCACACACACTTATCTCTGAGAACTGAGAAAGTGCAGAGACTTTCGTTCATCTAGCACCAAGGGAACGGGTTGCAGGAGACACTTTTTCTCTGCTTTCTCAGTCTGTTTCCTAGTGCCGGTTTTAAGTTCCTGCAGTTTTCACAGTCAAACAGAGTTGGAGCTAGTACCACCCCATATATATGTATGGAATGGATTTTGCAACTGAAAAGAAACTTTGTTTTCCCAACAAGCTAGGTGAAGGACGGCTTTCACACACACTTAACTCTTAGAACTGAGCAAGTGGAGAGACGTTCGTTCATCTAGCAACAAGGGAACAGGTTGCAGGAGACACATTTTCTCTGCATTCTCAGTCTGTTTCCTAGTGCCGGTATGATGTTCCTGCAGGTTTCACTGTCAAACCGAGTTGGAGCTTGTACCTCCCCATATATATGTATGGAATGGAGTTTGCAACTGAAAAGAAACTTTGTGTTCCCAACAGGCTAGGTGAATGAAGGCTTTCACACACACTTATCTCTGAGAACTGAGCAAGTGCAGAGACGTTCGTTCATCTAGCACCAATGGAACGGATTGCAGGAGACACATTTTCTCTGCGTTCTCAATCTGTTTCCTAGTGCCGGTTTGAAGTTCCTGCAATTTTCACTGTAAAACCGAGTTGGAGCTTGTACCTCCCCATATATATGTATGGAATGGAGTTTGCAACTGAAAATAAAATTTGTGTTCCCAACAAGCTAGGTGAAGGACGGCTTTCACACACAATTATCTCTCAGAACTGAGCAAGTGGAGAGACGTTCGTTCATCTAGCACCAAGGGAACGGGTTGCAGGAGACACTTTTTCTCTGCTTTCTCAGTCTGTTTCCTAGTGCCGGTTTGAAGTTCCTGCAGTTTTCACTGTAAAACGGAGTTGGAGTTAGTACCTCCCCATATATATGTATGGATTGGAGTTTGCAACTGAAAAGAAACTTTGTGTTCCCAACAAGCTAGGTGAAGGACGGCTTTCACACACACTTATCTCTCAGAACTGAGCAAGTGGAGAGACGTTCGTTCATCTAGCACCAAGGGAACGGGTTGCAGGAGGCACTTTTTCTCTGCTTTCTCAGTCTTTTTCCTAGTGCCGGTTTGAAGTTCCTGCAGTTTTCACTGTAAAACCGAGTTGGAGCTAGTACCTCCCCATATATATGTATGGAATGGTGTTTGCAACTGAAAAGAAACTTTGTGTTCCCAACAAGCTAGGTGAAGGACGGCTTTCACACACACTTATCTCTCAGAACTAAGCAAGTGGAGAGACGTTCGTTCATCTAGCACCAAGGGAATGGGTTGCAGGAGACACTATTTCTCTGTTTTCTCAGTCTGTTTCCTAGTGCCGGTCGGAAGTTCCTGCAGTTTTGACTGTCAAACCGATTTGGAGCTAGTACCTCCCCATATCTATGTATGGAATGGAGTTTGCAACTGAAAAGAATCTTTGTGTTCCCAACAAGCTAGGTGAAGGACGGCTTTCACACACACTTATTTCTCAGAACTGAGCAAGTGGAGAGACGTTCGTTCATCTAGCACCAAGGGAACGGCTTGCAGGAGACACTTATTCTCTGCTTTCTCAGTCTGTTTCCTAGTGCCGATTTGAAGTTCCTGCAGTTTTCACTGTCAAACCGAGTTGGAGCTTGTACCACCCCATATATATGTATGGAATGGAGTTTGCAACTGAAAAGAAACTTTGTGTTCCCAACAAGCTAGGTGAAGGACGGCTTTCACACACACTTATCTCTCAGAACTGAGCAAGTGGAGAGACGTTCGTTCATCTAGCACCAAGGGAATGGGTTGCAGGAGACACTATTTCTCTGTTTTCTCAGTCTGTTTCCTAGTGCCGTTTTGAAGTTCCTGCAGTTTTCACTGTAAAACCGATTTGGAGCTAGTACCTCCCCATATATATGTATGGAATGGAGTTTGCAACTGAAAAGAAACTTTGTGTTCCCAACAAGCTAGGTGAAGGACGGCTTTCACACACACTTATCTCTGAGAACTGAGCAAGTGTAGAGACGTTCGTTCATCTAGCACCAAGGGAACGGGTTGCAGGAGACACTTTTTCTCTGCTCTCTCAGTCTTTTTCCTAGTGTCGGTTTGAAGTTCCTGCAGTTTTCACTGTCAAACCGAGTTGGAGATAGTACCTCCCCATATATATGTATGGAATGGAGTTTGCAACTGAAAAGAAACTTTTTGTTCCCAACAAGATAGGTGAAGGACGGCTTTCACACACACTTATCTCTCAGAACTGAGCAAGTGGAGAGACATTCGTTCATCTAGCACCATGGGAACGGGTTTCAGGAAAAACTTTTTCTCTGCTTTCTCAGTCTGTTTCTTAGTGCCGGTTTGAAGTTCCTGCAGTTTTCACTGTCAAACAGAGTTGGAGCTAGTACCACCCCATATATATGTATGGAATGGAGTTTGCAACTGAAAAGAAACTTTGTGTTCCCAACAAGCTAGGTGAAGGACGGCTTTCACACACACTTAACTCTTAGAACTGAGCAAGTGGAGAGACGTTCGTTCATCTAGCACCAAGGGAACAGGTTGCAGGAGACACATATTCTCTGCATTCTCAGTCTGTTTCCTAGTGCCGGTATGATGTTCCTGCAGTTTTCACTGTCAAACCGAGTTGGAGCTTGTACCTTCCCATATATATGTATGGAATGTAGTTTGCAACTGAAAATAAAATTTGTGTTCCCAACAAGCTAGTTGAAGGACGGCTTTCACACACAATTATCTCTGAGAACTGAGCAAGTGGAGAGACGTTCGTTCATCTAGCACCAAGGGAACGGGTTGCAGGAGGCACTTTTTCTCTGCTTTCTCAGTCTGTTTCCTAGTGCCGGTTTGAAGTTCCTGCAGTTTTCACTGTAAAACGGAGTTGGAGTTAGTACCTCCCCATATATATGTATGGAGTGGAGTTTGCAACTGAAAAGAAACTTTGTGTTCCCAACAAGCTAGGTGAAGGACGGCTTTCACACACACTTATCTCTCAGAACTGAGCAAGTGGAGAGACGTTCGTTCATCTAGCACCATGGGAACGGGTTGCAGGAGACACTTTTTCTCTGCTATCTCAGTCTTTTTCCTAGTGCCGGTTGGAAGTTCCTGCAGTTTTCACTGTAAAACCTAGTTGGAGGTAGTACCTCCCCATATATATGTATGGAATGGAGTTTGCAACTGAAAAGAAACTTTGTGTTCCCAACAAGCTAGGTGAAGGACGGCTTTCACACACACTTATCTCTCAGAACTGAGCAAGTGGAGAGACGTTCGTTCATCTAGCACCAAGGGAACAGGTTGCAGGAAACACTTTTTCTCTGCTTTCTCAGTCTGTTTCCTAGTGCCGGTTTGAAGTTCCTGCAGTTTTCACTGTCAAACCGAGTTGGAGCTAGTACCTCCCCATATATATGTATGGAATGGAGTTTGCAACTGAAAAGAAACTTTGTGTTCCCAACAAGCTAGTTGAAGGACGGCTTTCACACACACTTATCTCTCAGAACTGAGCAAGTGGAGAGACGTTCGTTCATCTAGCACCAAGGGAACGGGTTGCAGGAGACACTTTTTCTCTGCTTTCTCAGTCTTTTTCCTAGTGTCGTTTTGAAGTTCCTGCAGTTTTCACTGTAAAACCGATTTGGAGATAGTACCTCCCCATATATATGTATGGAATGGAGTTTGCAACTGAAAAGAAACTTTGTGTTCCCAACAAGCTAGGTGAAGGACGGCTTTCACACACACTTATCTCTCAGAACTGAGGAAGTGGAGAGACGTTCGTTCATCTAGCACCAAGGGAACGGGTTGCAGGAGAAACTTTTTCTCTGCTTTCTCAGTCTGTTTCCTAGTGCCGGTTTGAAGTTCCTGCAGTTTTCACTGTCAAACGGAGTTGGAGCTAGTACCTCCCCAAATATATGTATGGAATGGAGTTAGCCACTGAAAAGAAACTTTGTGTTCCCAACAAGCTAGGTGAAGGACGGCTTTCACACACACTTATCTCTCAGAACTGAGCAAGTGGAGAGACATTCGTTCATCTTGCACCAAGGGAACGGGTTGCAGGAGACAATTATTCTCTGCTTTCTCAGACTTTTTCCTAGTGTCGGTTTGAAGTTCCTGCAGTTTTCACTGTAAAACCGAGTTGGAGGTAGTACCTCCCCATATATATGTATGGAATGGAGTTTGCAACTGAAAAGAAACTTTGTGTTCCCAACAAGCTAGGTGAAGGACGGCTTTCACACACACTTATCTCTCAGAACTGAGCAAGTGGAGAGACGTTCGTTCATCTAGCACCAATGGAACGTGTTGCAGGAGACACTTTTTCTCTGCTTTCTCAGTCTGTTTCCTAGTGCCGGTTTGAAGTTCCTGCAGTTTTCACTGTCAAACCGAGTTGGAGCTAGTACCTCCCCAAATATATGTATGGAATGGAGTTTGCCACTGAAAATAAACTTTGTGTTCCCAACAAGCTAGTTGAAGGACGGCTTTCACACACACTTATCTCTCAGACTTAGCAAGTGGAGAGACGTTCGTTCATCTAGCACCAAGGGAACGGGTTGCAGGAGACACTTTTTCTCTGCTTTCTCAGTCTGTTTACTAGTGCCGGTTTGAAGTTCCTGCAGTTTTCACTGTAAAACCGAGTTGGAGGTAGTACCTCCCCATATATATGTATGGAATGGAGTTTGCAAGTGAAAAGAAACTTTGTGTTCCCAACAAGCTAGGTGAATGACGGCTTTCACACACACTTATCTCTGAGAACTGAGAAAGTGCAGAGACGTTCGTTCATCTAGCACCAAGGGAACGGGTTGCAGGAGACACTTTTTCTCTGCTTTCTCAGTCTGTTTCCTAGTGCCGGTTTGAAGTTCCTGCAGTTTTCACTGTCAAAAAGAGTTGGAGCTAGTACCACCCCATATATATGTATGGAATGGATTTTGCAACTGAAAAGAAACTTTGTGTTCCCAACAAGCTAGGTGAAGGACGGCTTTCACACACACTTAACTCTTAGAACTGAGCAAGTGGAGAGACGTTCGTCCATCTAGCACCAAGGGAACAGGTTGCAGGAGACACATTTTCTCTGCATTCTCAGTCTGTTTCCTAGTGCCGGTATGATGTTCCTGCAGTTTTCACTGTCAAACCGAGTTGGAGCTTGTACCTCCCCATATATATGTATGGAATGGATTTTGCAACTGAAAAGAAACTTTGTGTTCACAACAGGCTAGGTGAATGACTTCTTTCACACACACTTATCTCTGAGAACTTAGCAAGTGCAGAGACGTTCGTTCATCTAGCACCAATGGAACGGGTTGCAGGAGACACATTTTCTCTGCGTTCTCAATCTGTTTCCTAGTGCCGGTTTGAAGTTCCTGCAATTTTCACTGTAAAACCGAGTTGGAGCTTGTACCTCCCCATATATATGTATGGAATGGAGTTTGCAACTGAAAATAAAATTTGTGTTCCCAACAAGCTAGGTGAAGGACGGCTTTCACACACAATTATCTCTCAGAACTGAGCAAGTGGAGAGACGTTCGTTCATCTAGCACCAAGGGAACGGGTTGCAGGAGACACTTTTTCTCTGCTTTCTCAGTCTTTTTCCTAGTGTCGTTTTGAAGTTCCTGCAGTTTTCACTGTAAAACCGATTTGGAGATAGTACCTCCCCATATATATGTATGGAATGGAGTTTGCAACTGAAAAGAAACTTTGTGTTCCCAACAAGCTAGGTGAAGGACGGCTTTCACACACACTTATCTCTCAGAACTGAGCAAGTGGAGAGACGTTCGTTCATCTAGCACCAAGGGAACGGGTTGCAGGAGAAACTTTTTCTCTGCTTTCTCAGTCTGTTTCCAAGTGCTGGTTTGAAGTTCCTGCAGTTTTCACTGTCAAACAGAGTTGGAGCTAGTACCTCCCCAAATATATGTATGGAATGGAGTTAGCCACTGAAAAGAAACTTTGTGTTCCCAACAAGCTAGGTGAAGGACGGCTTTCACACACACTTACCTCTCAGAACTGAGCAAGTGGAGAGACATTCGTTCATCTTGCACCAAGGGAACGGGTTGCAGGAGACAATTTTTCTCTGCTTTCTCAGTCTTTTTCCTAGTGCCGGTTTGAAGTTCCTGCAGTTTTCACTGTAAAACCGAGTTGGAGGTAGTACCTCCCCATATATATGTATGGAATGGAGTTTGCAACTGAAAAGAAACTTTGTGTTCCCAACAAGCTAGGTGAAGGACGGCTTTCACACACACTTATCTCTCAGAACTGAGCAAGTGGAGAGACGTTCGTTCATCTAGCACCAATGGAACGTGTTGCAGGAGACACTTTTTCTCTGCTTTCTCAGTCTGTTTCCTAGTGCCGGTTTGAAGTTCCTGCAGTTTTCACTGTCAAACCGAGTTGGAGCTAGTACCTCCCCAAATATATGTATGGAATGGAGTTTGCAACTGAAAAGAAACTTTGTGTTCCCAACAAGCTAGTTGAAGGACGGCTTTCACACACACTTATCTCTCAGACTTAGCAAGTGGAGAGACGTTCGTTCATCTAGCACCAAGGGAACGGGTTGCAGGAGACACTTTTTCTCTGCTTTCTCAGTCTGTTTACTAGTGCCGGTTTGAAGTTCCTGCAGTTTTCACTGTAAAACCGAGTTGGAGGTAGTACCTCCCCATATATATGTATGGAATGGAGTTTGCAACTGAAAAGAAACTTTGTGTTCCCAACAAGCTAGGTGAATGACGGCTTTCACACACACTTATCTCTGAGAACTGAGAAAGTGCAGAGACGTTCGTTCATCTAGCACCAAGGGAACGGGTTGCAGGAGACACTTTTTCTCTGCTTTCTCAGTCTGTTTCCTAGTGCCGGTTTGAAGTTCCTGCAGTTTTCACTGTCAAAAAGAGTTGGAGCTAGTACCACCCCATATATATGTATGGAATGGATTTTGCAACTGAAAAGAAACTTTGTGTTCCCAACAAGCTAGGTGAAGGACGGCTTTCACACACACTTAACTCTTAGAACTGAGCAAGTGGAGAGACGTTCGTCCATCTAGCACCAAGGGAACAGGTTGCAGGAGACACATTTTCTCTGCATTCTCAGTCTGTTTCCTAGTGCCGGTATGATGTTCCTGCAGTTTTCACTGTCAAACCGAGTTGGAGCTTGTACCTCCCCATATATATGTATGGAATGGATTTTGCAACTGAAAAGAAACTTTGTGTTCCCAACAGGCTAGGTGAATGACGGCTTTCACACACACTTATCTCTCAGAACTGAGCAAGTGCAGAGACGTTCGTTCATCTAGCACCAATGGAACGGGTTGCAGGAGACACATTTTCTCTGCGTTCTCAATCTGTTTCCTAGTGCCGGTTTGAAGTTCCTGCAATTTTCACTGTAAAACCGAGTTGGAGCTTGTACCTCCCCATATATATGTATGGAATGGAGTTTGCAACTGAAAATAAAATTTGTGTTCCCAACAAGCTAGGTGAAGGACGGCTTTCACACACAATTATCTCTCAGAACTGAGCAAGTGGAGAGACGTTCGTTCATCTAGCACCAAGGGAACGGGTTGCAGGAGACACTTTTTCTCTGCTTTCTCAGTCTGTTTCCTAGTGCCGGTTTGAAGTTCCTGCAGTTTTCACTGTAAAACGTAGTTGGAGTTAGTACCTCCCCATATATATGTATGGATTGGAGTTTGCAACTGAAAAGAAACTTTGTGTTCCCAACAAGCTAGGTGAAGGACGGCTTTCACACACACTTATCTCTCAGAACTGAGCAAGTGGAGAGACGTTCGTTCATCTAGCACCAAGGGAACGGGTTGCAGGAGACACTTTTTCTCTGCTTTCTCAGTCTTTTTCCTAGTGCCGGTTTGAAGTTCCTGCAGGTTTCACTGTAAAACAGAGTTGGAGCTAGTACCTCCCCATATATATGTATGGAATGGAGTTTGCAACTGAAAAGAAACTTTGTGTTCCCAACAAGCTAGGTGAAGGACGGCTTTCACACACACTTATCTCTCAGAACTAAGCAAGTGGAGAGACTTTCGTTCATCTAGGACCAAGGGAATGGGTTGCAGGAGACACTATTTCTCTGTTTTCTCAGTCTGTTTCCTAGTGCCGGTCGGAAGTTCCTGCAGTTTTGACTGTCAAACCGATTTGGAGCTAGTACCTCCCCATATCTATGTATGGAATGGAGTTTGCAACTGAAAAGAAACTTTGTGTTCAAAACAAGCTAGGTGAAGGACGGCTTTCACACACACTTATCTCTCAGAACTGAGCAAGTGTAGAGACGTTCGTTCATCTAGCACCAAGGGAACGGGTTGCAGGAGACACTTTTTCTCTGCTCTCTCAGTCTTTTTCCTAGTGTCGGTTTGAAGTTCCTGCAGTTTTCACTGTCAAACCGAGTTGGAGATAGTACCTCCCCATATATATGTATGGAATGGAGTTTGCAACTGAAAAGAAACTTTTGTTCCCAACAAGATAGGTGAAGGACGGCTTTCACACACACTTATCTCTCAGAACTGAGCAAGTGGAGAGACATTCGTTCATCTAGCACCATGGGAACGGGTTTCAGGAAAAACTTTTTCTCTGCTTTCTCAGTCTGTTTCTTAGTGCCGGTTTGAAGTTCCTGCAGTTTTCACTGTCAAACAGAGTTGGAGCTAGTACCACCCCATATATATGTATGGAATGGAGTTTGCAACTGAAAAGAAACTTTGTGTTCCCAACAAGCTAGGTGAAGGACGGCTTTCACACACACTTAACTCTTAGAACTGAGCAAGTGGAGAGACGTTCGTTCATCTAGCACCAAGGGAACAGGTTGCAGGAGAAACATATTCTCTGCATTCTCAGTCTGTTTCCTAGTGCCGGTATGATGTTCCTGCAGTTTTCACTGTCAAACCGAGTTGGAGCTTGTACCTCCCCATATATATGTATGGAATGGAGTTTGCAACTGAAAATAAAATTTGTGTTCCCAACAAGCTAGTTGAAGGTCGGCTTTCACACACAATTATCTCTCAGAACTGAGCAAGTGGAGAGACGTTCGTTCATCTAGCACCAAGGGAACGGGTTGCAGGAGGCACTTTTTCTCTGCTTTCTCAGTCTGTTTCCTAGTGCCGGTTTGAAGTTCCTGCAGTTTTCACTGTAAAACGGAGTTGGAGTTAGTACCTCCCCATATATATGTATGGATTGGAGTTTGCAACTGAAAAGAAACTTTGTGTTCCCAACAAGCTAGGTGAAGGACGGCTTTCACACACACTTATCTCTCAGAACTGAGCAAGTGGAGAGACGTTCGTTCATCTAGCACCATGGGAACGGGTTGCAGGAGACACTTTTTCTCTGCTATCTCAGTCTTTTTCCTAGTGCCGGTTGGAAGTTCCTGCAGTTTTCACTGTAAAACCTAGTTGGAGGTAGTACCTCCCCATATATATGTATGGAATGGAGTTTGCAACTGAAAAGAAACTTTGTGTTCCCAACAAGCTAGGTGAAGGACGGCTTTCACACACACTTATCTCTCAGAACTGAGCAAGTGGAGAGACGTTCGTTCATCTAGCACAAAGGGAACACGTTGCAGGAAACACTTTTTCTCTGCTTTCTCAGTCTGTTTCCTAGTGCCGGTTTGAAGTTCCTGCAGTTTTCACTGTCAAACCGAGTTGGAGCTAGTACCTCCCCATATATATGTATGGAATGGAGTTTGCAACTGAAAAGAAACTTTGTGTTCCCAACAAGCTAGTTGAAGGACGGCTTTCACACACACTTATCTCTCAGAACTGAGCAAGTGGAGAGACGTTCGTTCATCTAGCACCAAGGGAACGGGTTGCAGGAGACACTTTTTCTCTGCTTTCTCAGTATTTTTCCTAGTGTCGTTTTGAAGTTCCTGCAGTTTTCACTGTAAAACCGATTTGGAGATAGTACCTCCCCATATATATGTATGGAATGGAGTTTGCAACTGAAAAGAAACTTTGTGTTCCCAACAAGCTAGGTGAAGGACGGCTTTCACACACACTTATCTCTCAGAACTGAGCAAGTGGAGAGACGTTCGTTCATCTAGCACCAAGGGAACGGGTTGCAGGAGAAACTTTTTCTCTGCTTTCTCAGTCTGTTTCCTAGTGCCGGTTTGAAGTTCCTGCAGTTTTCACTGTCAAACCGAGTTGGAGCTAGTACCTCCCCAAATATATGTATGGAATGGAGTTAGCCACTGAAAATAAACTTTGTGTTCCCAACAAGCTAGGTGAAGGACGGCTTTCACACACACTTATCTCTCAGAACTGAGCAAGTGGAGAGACATTCGTTCATCTTGCACCAAGGGAACGGGTTGCAGGAGACAATTTTTCTCTGCTTTCTCAGTCTTTTTCCTAGTGTCGGTTTGAAGTTCCTGCAGTTTTCACTGTAAAACCGAGTTGGAGGTAGTACCTCCCCATATATATGTATGGAATGGAGTTTGCAACTGAAAAGGAACTTTGTGTTCCCAACAAGCTAGGTGAAGGACGGCTTTCACACACACTTATCTCTCAGAACTGAGCAAGTGGAGAGACGTTCGTTCATCTAGCACCAAGGGAACGTGTTGCAGGAGACACTTTTTCTCTGCTTTCTCAGTCTGTTTCCTAGTGCCGGTTTGAAGTTCCTGCAGTTTTCACTGTCAAACCGAGTTGGAGCTAGTACCTCCCCAAATATATGTATGGAATGGAGTTTGCCACTGAAAATAAACTTTGTGTTCCCAACAAGCTAGTTGAAGGACGGCTTTCACACACACTTATCTCTCAGACTTAGCAAGTGGAGAGACGTTCGTTCATCTAGCACCAAGGGAACGGGTTGCAGGAGACACTTTTTCTCTGCTTTCTCAGTCTGTTTCCTAGTGCCGGTTTGAAGTTCCTGCAGTTTTCACTGTAAAACCGAGTTGGAGGTAGTACCTCCCCATATATATGTATGGAATGGAGTTTGCAACTGAAAAGAAACTTTGTGTTCCCAACAAGCTAGGAGAAGGACGGCTTTCACACACACTTATCTCTCAGAACTGAGCAAGTGGAGAGACGTTCGTTCATCTAGCACCTAGGGAACGGGTAGCAGGAGACACTTTTTCTCTGCTTTCTCAGTCTGTTTCCTAGTGCCGGTTTGAAGTTCCTGCAGTTTTCACTGTAAAACCGAGTTGGAGCTAGTACCTCCCCATATATATGTATGGAATGGAGTTTGCAACTGAAAAGAAACTTTGTGTTCCCAACAAGCTAGGTGAAGGACGGCTTTCACACACACTTATCTCTCAGAACTGAGCAAGTGGAGAGACGTTCGTTCATCTAGCACCAAGGGAACGGGATGCAGGAGACACTTTTTCTCTGCTTTCACAGTCTGTTTCCTAGTGCCAGTTTGAACTTCCTGCAGTTTTCACTGTAAAACCGATTTGGAGCTAGTACCTCCCCATATATATGTATGGAATGGAGTTTGCAACTGAAAAGAAACTTTGTGTTCCCAACAAGCTAGGTGAAGGACGGCTTTCACACACACTTATCTCTCAGAACTGAGCAAGTGGAGAGACGTTTGTTCATCTAGCACCATTGGAACGGGTTGCAGGAGACACTTTTCTCTGCTTTCTCAGTCTGTTTCCTAGTTCCGGTTTGAAATTCCTGCAGTTTTCACTGTAAAACTGAGTTGGAGCTAGTACCTACCCATATATATGTATGGAATGGAGTTTGCAACTGAAAAGAAACTTTGTGTTCCCAAAAAGCTAGGTGAAGAGCGGCTTTCACACACACTTATCTCTCAGAACTGAGCAAGTGGAGAGACGTTCGTTCATCTAGCACCAAGGGAACGGGTTGCAGGAGACACTTTTTCTCTGCTCCCTCAGTCTGTTTCCTAGTGCCGGTTTGAAGTTCCTGCAGTTTTCACTCTAATAACGAGTTGGAGCTAGTACCTCCCCATATATATTTATGGAATGTAGGTTACAACTGAAAAGAACTTTGTGTTCCCAACAAGCTAGGTGAAGGACCTCTTTCACACACACTTATCTCTCAGAACTGAGCAAGTGGAGAGACGTTCGTTCATCTAGCACCAAGGGAACGGGTTGCAGGAGACACTTTTTCTCTGCTTTCTCAGTCTTTATCCTAGTGCCGGTTTGAAGTTCCTGCAGTTTTCACTGTAAAACCTAGTTGGAGGTAGTATCTCCCCATATATATGTATGGAATGGAGTTTGCAACTAAAAAGAAACTTTGTGTTCCCAACAAGCTAGGTGAAGGACGGCTTTCACACACACTTATCTCTCAGAACTGAGCAAGTGGAGAGACGTTCGTTCATCTAGCACCAAGGGAACGGGTTGCAGGAGACACTTTTTCTCTGCTTTCTCAGTCTGTTTCCTAGTGCCGGTTTGAAGTTCCTGCAGTTTTCACTGTAAAACCGAGTTGGAGGTAGTACCTCCCCATATATATGTATGGAATGGAGTTTGCAACTGAAAAGAAACTTTGTGTTCCCAACAAGCTAGGTGAAAGACGGCTTTCACACACACTTATCTCTCAGAACTGAGCAAGTGGAGAGACGTTCGTTCATCTAGCACCAGGGGAACGGGATGCAGGAGAAACTTTTTCTCTGCTTTCTCAGTCTGTTTCCTAGTGCCGGTTTGAAGTTCCTGCAGTTTTCACTGTAAAACCGAGTTGGAGCTTGTACCACCCCATATATATGTATGGAATAGAGTTTGCAACTGAAAAGAAACTTTGTGTTCCCAACAAGCTAGGTGAAGGACGGCGTTCACACACACTTATCTCTCAGAACTGAGCAAGTGGAGAGACGTTTGTTCATCTATCACAATGAGAACGGGTTGCAGGAGTCACTTTTCTCTGCTTTCTCAGTCTGTTTCCTAGTTCCGGTTTGAAATTCCTGCAGTTTTCACTGTAAAACTGAGTTGGAGCTAGTACCTACCCATATATATGTATGGAATGGAGTTTGCAACTGAAAAGAAACTTTGTGTTCCCAAAAAGCTAGGTGAAGAGCGGCTTTCACACACACTTATCTCTCAGAACTGAGCAAGTGGAGAGACGTTCGTTCATCTAGCACCAAGGGAACGGGTTGCAGGAGACACTTTTTCTCTGCTTTCTCAGTCTGTTTCCTAGTGCCGGTTTGAAGTTCCTGCAGTTTTCACTGTCAAACCGAGTTGGAGCTAGTACCTCCCCAAATATATGTATGGAATGGAGTTTGCCACTGAAAATAAACTTTGTGTTCCCAACAAGCTAGTTGAAGGACGGCTTTCACACACACTTATCTCTCAGACTTAGCAAGTGGAGAGACGTTCGTTCATCTAGCACCAAGGAACGGGTTGCAGGAGACACTTTTTCTCTGCTTTCTCAGTCTGTTTACTAGTGCCGGTTTGAAGTTCCTGCAGTTTTCACTGTAAAACCGAGTTGGAGGTAGTACCTCCCCATATATATGTATGGAATGGAGTTTGCAACTGAAAAGAAACTTTGTGTTCCCAACAAGCTAGGAGAAGTTCGGCTTTCACACACACTTATCTCTCAGAACTGAGCAAGTGGAGAGACGTTCGTTCATCTAGCACCTAGGGAACGGGTAGCAGGAGACACTTTTTCTCTGCTTTCTCAGTCTGTTTCCTAGTGCCGGTTTGAAGTTCCTGCAGTTTTCACTGTAAAACCGAGTTGGAGCTAGTACCTCCCCATATATATGTATGGAATGGAGTTTGCAACTGAAAAGAAACTTTGTGTTCCCAACAAGCTAGGTGAAGGACGGCTTTCACACACACTTATCTCTCAGAACTGAGCAAGTGGAGAGACGTTCGTTCATCTAGCACCAAGGGAACGGGATGCAGGAGACACTTTTTCTCTGCTTTCACAGTCTGTTTCCTAGTGCCAGTTTGAACTTCCTGCAGTTTTCACTGTAAAACAGATTTGGAGCTAGTACCTCCCCATATATATGTATGGAATGGAGTTTGCAACTGAAAAGAAACTTTGTGTTCCCAAAAAGCTTGGTGAATGATGGCTTTCACACACACTTATCTCTCAGAACTGAGCAAGTGGAGAGACGTTTGTTCATCTAGCACCATTGGAACGGGTTGCAGGAGACACTTTTCTCTGCTTTCTCAGTCTGTTTCCTAGTTCCGGTTTGAAATTCCTGCAGTTTTCACTGTAAAACTGAGTTGGAGCTAGTACCTACCCATATATATGTATGGAATGGAGTTTGCAACTGAAAAGAAACTTTGTGTTCCCAAAAAGCTAGGTGAAGAGCGGCTTTCACACACACTTATCTCTCAGAACTGAGCAAGTGGAGAGACGTTCGTTCATCTAGCACCAAGGGAACGGGATGCAGGAGACACTTTTTCTCTGCTCCCTCAGTCTGTTTCCTAGTGCCGGTTTGAAGTTCCTGCAGTTTTCACTCTAATAACGAGTTGGAGCTAGTACCTCCCCATATATATTTATGGAATGGAGGTTACAACTGAAAAGAACTTTGTGTTCCCAACAAGCTAGGTGAAGGACCTCTTTCACACACACTTATCTCTCAGAACTGAGCAAGTGGAGAGACGTTCGTTCATCTAGCACCAAGGGAACGGGTTGCAGGAGACACTTTTTCTCTGCTTTCTCAGTCTTTATCCTAGTGCCGGTTTGAAGTTCCTGCAGTTTTCACTGTAAAACCTAGTTGGAGGTAGTATCACCCCATATATATGTATGGAATGGAGTTTGCAACTAAAAAGAAACTTTGTGTTCCCAACAAGCTAGGTGAAGGACGGCTTTCACACACACTTATCTCTCAGAACTGAGCAAGTGGAGAGACGTTCGTTCATCTAGCACCAAGGGAACGGGTTGCAGGAGACACTTTTTCTCTGCTTTCTCAGTCTGTTTCCTAGTGCCGGTTTGAAGTTCCTGCAGTTTTCACTGTAAAACCGAGTTGGAGCTAGTACCTCCCCATATATATGTATGGAATGGAGTTTGCAACTGAAAAGAAACTTTGTGTTCCCAACAAGCTAGGTGAAAGACGGCTTTCACACACACTTATCTCTCAGAACTGAGCAAGTGGAGAGACGTTCGTTCATCTAGCACCAGGGGAACGGGATGCAGGAGAAACTTTTTCTCTGCTTTCTCAGTCTGTTTCCTAGTGCCGGTTTGAAGTTCCTGCAGTTTTCACTGTAAAACCGAGTTGGAGCTTGTACCACCCCATATATATGTATGGAACAGAGTTTGCAACTGAAAAGAAACTTTGTGTTCCCAACAAGCTAGGTGAAGGACGGCTTTCACACACACTTATCTCTCAGAACTGAGCAAGTGGAGAGACGTTTGTTCATCTATCACAATGAGAACGGGTTGCAGGAGTCACTTTTCTCTGCTTTCTCAGTCTGTTTCCTAGTTCCGGTTTGAAATTCCTGCAGTTTTCACTGTAAAACTGAGTTGGAGCTAGTACCTACCCATATATATGTATGGAATGGAGTTTGCAACTGAAAAGAAACTTTGTGTTCCCAACAAGCTAGGTGAAGAGCGGCTTTCACACACACTTATCTCTCAGAACTGAGCAAGTGGAGAGACGTTCGTTCATCTAGCACCAAGGGAACGGGTTGCAGGAGACACTTTCTCTCTGCTCCCTCAGTCTGTTTCCTAGTGTAGATTTGAAGTTCCTGCAGTTTTCACTCTAATAACGAGTTGGAGCTAGTACCTCCCCATATATATTTATGGAATGGAGGTTACAACTGAAAAGAACTTTGTGTTCCCAACAAGCTAGGTGAAGGACCTCTTTCACACACACTTATCTCTCAGAACTGAGCAAGTGGAGAGACGTTCGTTCATCTAGCACCAAGGGAACGGGTTGCAGGAGACACTTTTTCTCTGCTTTCTCAGTCTTTATCCTAGTGCCGGTTTGAAGTTCCTGCAGTTTTCACTGTAAAACCTAGTTGGAGGTAGTATCTCCCCATATATATGTATGGAATGGAGTTTGCAACTAAAAAGAAACTTTGTGTTCCCAACTACCTAGGTGAAGGACGGCTTTCACACACACTTATCTCTCAGAACTGAGCAAGTGGAGAGACGTTCGTTCATCTAGCACCAAGGGAACGGGTTGCAGGAGACACTTTTTCCCTGCTTTCTCAGTCTGTTTCCTAGTGCCGGTTTGAAGTTCCTGCAGTTTTCACTGTAAAACCGAGTTGGAGGTAGTACCTCCCCATATATATGTATGGAATGGAGTTTGCAACTGAAAAGAAACTTTGTGTTCCCAACAAGCTAGGTGAAGGACGGCTTTCACACACACTTATCTCTCAGAACTGAGCAAGTGGAGAGATGTTCGTTCATCTAGCACAATGGGAACGGGTTGCAGGAGACACTTTTTATCTGCTTTCTCAGTCTTTTTCCTAGTGCCGGTTGTAAGTTCCTGCAGTTTTCACTGTAAAACCGAGTTGGAGGTAGTACCTCCCCATATATATGTATGGAATGGAGTTTGCAACTGAAAAGAAACTTTGTGTTCCCAACAAGCTAGGTGAAGGACGGCTTTCACACACACTTATCTCTCAGAACTGAGCAAGTGCAGAGACGTTCGTTCATCTAGCACCAAGGGAACGGGTTGCAGGAGACACTTTTTCTCTGCTTTCTCAGTCTGTTTCCTAGTGCCGGTTTGAAGTTCCTGCAGTTTTCACTGTCAAACCGAGTTGGAGCTAGTACCTCCCCATATATATGTATGGAATGGAGTTTGCAACTGAAAAGAAACTTTGTGTTCCCAACAAGCTAGTTGAAGGACGGCTTTCACACACACTTATCTCTCAGAACTGAGCAAGTGGAGAGACGTTCGTTCATCTAGCACCAAGGGAACGGGTTGGAGGAGACACTTTTTCTCTGCTTTCTCAGTCTGTTTCCTAGTGCCGGTTTGAAGTTCCTGCAGTTTTCACTGTAAAACCGAGTTGGAGGTAGTACCTCCCCATATATATGTATGGAATGGAGTTTGCAACTGAAAAGAAACTTTGTGTTCCCAACAAGCTAGGTGAAAGACGGCTTTCACACACACTTATCTCTCAGAACTGAGCAAGTGGAGAGACGTTCGTTCATCTAGCACCAAGGGAACAGGTTGCAGGAGACACATTTTCTCTGCATTCTCAGTCTGTTTCCTAGTGCCGGTATGATGTTCCTGCAGTTTTCACTGTCAAACCGAGTTGGAGCTTGTACCTCCCCATATATATGTATGGAATGGAGTTTGCAACTGAAAAGAAACTTTGTGTTCCCAACAGGCTAGGTGAAGGACGGCTTTCACACACACTTATCTCTCAGAACTGAGCAAGTGGAGAGACGTTCGTTCATTTAGCACCAAGGGAACGGGTTGCAGGGGACACTTTTTCTCTGCTTTCTCAGTCTGTTTCCTAGTGCCGGTTTGAAGTTCCTGCAGTTTTCACTGTAAAACCGAGTTGGAGCTAGTACCTCCCCATATATATGTATGGAATGGAGTTTGCGACTGAAAAGAAACTTTGTGTTCCCAACAATCTAGGTGAAGGACGGCTTTCACACACACTTATCTCTCAGAACTGAGCAAGTGGAGAGACGTTCGTTCATCTAGCACCAAGGGAACGGGTTGCAGGAGACACTTTTTCTCTGCTTTCTCAGTCTTTTTCCTAGTGCCGGTTTGAAGTTCCTGCAGTTTTCACTGTCAAACCGAGTTGGAGGTAGTACCTCCCCATATATATGTATGGAATGGAGTTTGCAACTGAAAAGAAACTTTGTGTTCCCAACAAGCTAGGTGAAGGACGGCTTTCACACACACTTATCTCTCAGAACTGAGCAAGTGGACAGACGTTCGTTCATCTAGCACCAAGGGAACGGGTTGCAGGAGACACTTTTTCTCTGCTTTCTCAGTCTGTTTCCTAGTGCCGGTTTGAAGTTCCTGCAGTTTTCACTGTCAAACCGAGTTGGAGCTAGTACCTCCCCATATATATGTATGGAATGGAGTTTGCAACTGAAAAGAAACTTTGTGTTCCCAACAAGCTAGTTGAAGGACGGCTTTCACACACACTTATCTCTCAGAACTGAGCAAGTGGAGAGACGTTCGTTCATCTAGCACCAAGGGAACGGGTTGGAGGAGACACTTTTTCTCTGCTTTCTCAGTCTGTTTCCTAGTGCCGGTTTGAAGTTCCTGCAGTTTTCACTGTAAAACCGAGTTGGAGGTAGTACCTCCCCATATATATGTATGGAATGGAGTTTGCAACTGAAAAGAAACTTTGTGTTCCCAACAAGCTAGGTGAAAGACGGCTTTCACACACACTTATCTCTCAGAACTGAGCAAGTGGAGAGACGTTCGTTCATCTAGCACCAAGGGAACAGGTTGCAGGAGACACATTTTCTCTGCATTCTCAGTCTGTTTCCTAGTGCCGGTATGATGTTCCTGCAGTTTTCACTGTCAAACCGAGTTGGAGCTTGTACCTCCCCATATATATGTATGGAATGGAGTTTGCAACTGAAAAGAAACTTTGTGTTCCCAACAGGCTAGGTGAAGGACGGCTTTCACACACACTTATCTCTCAGAACTGAGCAAGTGGAGAGACGTTCGTTCATTTAGCACCAAGGGAACGGGTTGCAGGGGACACTTTTTCTCTGCTTTCTCAGTCTGTTTCCTAGTGCCGGTTTGAAGTTCCTGCAGTTTTCACTGTAAAACCGAGTTGGAGCTAGTACCTCCCCATATATATGTATGGAATGGAGTTTGCAACTGAAAAGAAACTTTGTGTTCCCAACAATCTAGGTGAAGCACGGCTTTCACACACACTTATCTCTCAGAACTGAGCAAGTGGAGAGACGTTCGTTCATCTAGCACCAAAGGAACGGGTTGCAGGAGACACTTTTTCTCTGCTTTCTCAGTCTGTTTCCTAGTGCCGGTTTGAAGTTCCTGCAGTTTTCACTGTCAAACCGAGTTGGAGATAGTACATCCCCATATATATGTATGGAATGGAGTTTGCAACTGAAAAGAAACTTTGTGTTCCCAACAAGCTAGGTGAATGACGGCTTTCACACACACTTATCTCTGAGAACTGAGCAAGTGCCGAGACGTTCGTTCATCTAGCACCAAGGGAACGGGTTGCAGGAGACACTTTTTCTCTGCTTTCTCAGTCTGTTTCCTAGTGCCGGTTTGAAGATCCTGCAGTTTTCACTGTCAAACCGAGTTGGAGATAGTACATCCCCATATATATGTATGGAATGGAGTTTGCAACTGAAAAGAAACTTTGTGTTCCCAACAAGCTAAGTGAAAGACGGCTTTCACACACACTTATCTCTCAGAACTGAGCAAGTGGAGAGACGTTCGTTCATCTAGCATCAGGGGAACGGGATGCAGGAGAAACTTTTTCTGTGCTTTCTCAGTGTGTTTCCTAGTGCCGGTTTGAAGTTCCTGCAGTTTTCACTGTCAAACCGAGTTGGAGCTAGTACCTCCCCATATATATATATGGAATAGAGTTTGCAACTGAAAAGAAACTTTGTGTTCCCAACAAGCTAGGTGAAGGACGGCTTTAACACACACTTATCTCTCAGAACTGAGCAAGTGGAGAGACGTTCGTTCATCTAGCACCAAGGGAACGGATTGCAGGAGACACTTTTTCTCTGCTTTCTCAGTCTGTTTCCTAGTGCCGGTTTGAAGTTCCTGCAGTTTTCACTGTCAAACCGAGTTGGAGATAGTACATCCCCATATATATGTATGGAATGGAGTTTGCAACTGAAAATAAACATTGTGTTCCCAACAAGCTAGGTGAAGGACGGCTTTCACACACACTTATCTCTCAGAACTGAGCAAGTGCAGAGACGTTCGTTCATCTAGCACCAATGGAACGGACTGCAGGAGACACATTTTCTCTGCTTTCTCAGTGTGTTTCCTAGTGCCGGTATGAAGTTCCTGCAATTTTTTACTGTAAAACCGAGTTGGAGCCTGTACCTCCCCATATATATGTATGGAATGGAGTTTGCAACTGAAAAGAAACTTTGTGTTCCCAACAAGCTAAGTGAAAGACGGCTTTCACACACACTTATCTCTCAGAACTGAGCAAGTGGAGAGACGTTCGTTCATCTAGCACCAGTGGAACGGGATGCAGGAGAAACTTTTTCTGTGCTTTCTCAGTGTGTTTCCTAGTGCCGGTTTGAAGTTCCTGCAGTTTTCACTGTAATACCGAGTTGGAGCTAGTACCTCCCCATATATATGTATGGAATAGAGTTTGCAACTGAAAAGAAACTTTGTGTTCCCAACAAGCTAGGTGAAGGACGGCTTTCACACACACTTATCTCTCAGAACTGAGCAAGTGGAGAGACGTTCGTTCATCTAGCACCAAGGGAACGGGTTGCAGGAGACACTTTTTCTCTGCTTTCTCATTCTGTTTCCTAGTGCCGGTTTGAAGTTCCTGCAGTTTTCACTGTCAAACCGAGTTGTAGATAGTACATCCCCATATATATGTATGGAATGGAGTTTGCAACTGAAAAGAAACTTTGTGTTCCCAACAAGCTATGTGAAAGACGGCTTTCACACACACTTATCTCTCAGAACTGAGCAAGTGGAGAGACGTACTTTCATCTAGCACCAGGGGAACGGGATGCAGGAGAAACTTTTTCTCTGCTTTCTCAGTGTGTTTCCTAGTGCCGGTTTGAAGTTCCTGCAGTTTTCACTGTAATACCGAGTTGGAGCTAGGACCTCCCCATATATATGTATGGAATAGAGTTTGCAACTGAAAAGAAACTTTGTGTTCCCAACAAGCTAGGTGAAGGACGGCTTTCACACACACTTATCTCTGAGAACTTAGCAAGTGCAGAGACGTTCGTTCATCTAGCACCAATGGAACGGATTGCAGGAGACACATTTTCTCTGCGTTCTCAATCTGTTTCCTAGTGCCGGTTTGAAGTTCCTGCAATTTTCACTGTAAAACCGAGTTGGAGCTTGTACCTCCCCATATATATGTATGGAATGGAGTTTGCAACTGAAAATAAAATTTGTGTTCCCAACAAGCTAGGTGAAGGACGGCTTTCACACACAATTATCTCTCAGAACTGAGCAAGTGGAGAGACGTTCGTTCATCTAGCACCAAGGGAACGGGTTGCAGGATACACTTTTTCTCTGCTTTCTCAGTCTGTTTCCTATTGCCGGTTTGAAGTTCCTGCAGTTTTCACTGTAAAACGGAGTTGGAGTTAGTACCTCCCCATATATATGTATGGATTGGAGTTTGCAACTGAAAAGAAACTTTGTGTTCCCAACAAGCTAGGTGAAGGACGGCTTTCACACACACTTATCTCTCAGAACTGAGCAAGTGGAGAGACGTTCGTTCATCTAGCACCAGGGGAATGGGTTGCAGGAGACACTATTTCTCTGTTTTCTCAGTCTGTTTCCTAGTGCCGGTCGGAAGTTCCTGCAGTTTTGACTGTCAAACGGATTTGGAGCTACTACCTCCCCATATCTATGTATGGAATGCAGTTTGCAACTGAAAAGAAACTTTGTGTTCCCAACAAGCTAGGTGAAGTACGGCTTTCACACACACTTATCTCTCAGAACTGAGCAAGTGGAGAGACGTTCGTTCATCTAGCACCAAGGGAACGGGTTGCAGGAGACACTTTTTCTCTGCTTTCTCAGTCTGTTTCCTAGTGCCGGTTTGAAGTTCCTGCAGTTTTCACTGTCAAACCGAGTTGGAGCTAGTACCTCCCCAAATATATGTATGGAATGGAGTTTGCAACTGAAAAGAAACTTTGTGTTCCCAACAAGCTAGGTGAAGAACGGCTTTCACACACACTTATCTCTCAGAACTGAGCAAGTGGAGAGACGTTCGTTCATCTAGCACCAAGGGAACGGCTTGCAGGAGACACTTATTCTCTGCTTTCTCAGTCTGTTTCCTAGTGCCGGTTTGAAGTTCCTGCAGTTTTCACTGTCAAACCGAGTTGGAGCTTGTACCTCCCCATATATATGTATGGAATGGAGTTTGCAACTGAAAAGAAACTTTGTGTTCCCAACAAGCTAGGTGAAGGACGGCTTTCACACACACTTATCTCTCAGAACTGAGCAAGTGGAGAGACGTTCGTTCATCTAGCACCAAGGGAATGGGTTGCAGGAGACACTATTTCTCTGTTTTCTCAGTCTGTTTCCTAGTGCCGGTTTGAAGTTCCTGCAGTTTTCACTGTAAAACCGATTTGGAGCTAGTACCTCCCCATATATATGTATGGAATGGAGTTTGCAACTGAAAAGAAACTTTGTGTTCCCAACAAGCTAGGTGAAGGACGGCTTTCACACACACTTATCTCTGAGAACTTAGCAAGTGTAGAGACGTTCGTTCATCTAGCACCAAGGGAACGGGTTGCAGGAGACACTTTTTCTCTGCTCTCTCAGTCTTTTTCCTAGTGTCGGTTTGAAGTTCCTGCAGTTTTCACTGTAAAACCGATTTGGAGCTAGTACCTCCCCATATATATGTATGGAATGGTGTTTGGAACTGAAAAGAAACTTTGTGTTCCCAACAAGCTAGGTGAAGGACGGCTTTCACACACACTTATCTCTCAGAACTGAGCAAGTGGAGAGACGTTCGTTCACCTAGCACCAAGGGAACGGGTTGCAGGAGACACTATTTCTCTGCTTTCTCATTTTGTTTCCTAGTGCCGGTTTGAAGTTCCTGCAGTTTTCACTGTCAAACCGAGTTGGAGATAGTACATCCCATATATATGTATGGAATGGAGTTTGCAACTGAAAAGAAACTTTGTGTTCCCAACAAGCTAGGTGAAGGACGGCTTTCACACACACTTATCTCTGAGAACTGAGCAAGTGCAGAGACGTTCGTTCATCTAGCACCAATGGAACGGATTGCAGGAGACACATTTTCTCTGCTTTCTCAGTGTGTTTCCTAGTGCCGGTATGAAGTTCCTGCAATTTTCACTGTAAAACCGAGTTGGAGCTAGTACCTCCCCATATATATGTATGGAATGGAGTTTGCAACTGAAAAGAAACTTTGTGTTCCCAACAAGCTAGGTGAAGAACGGCTTTCACACACACTTATCTCTCAGAACTGAGCAAGTGGAGAGACGTTCGTTCATCTAGCACCAAGGGAACGGGTTGCAGGAGACACTTTTTCTCTGCTTTCTCAGTCTGTTTCCTAGTGCCTGTTTGAAGTTCCTGCAGTTTTCACTGTCAAACCGAGTTGGAGCTAGTACCTCCCCAAATATATGTATGGAATGGAGTTTGCAACTGAAAAGAAACTTTGTGTTCCCAACAAGCTAGGTGAAGAACGGCTTTCACACACACTTATCTCTCAGAACTGAGCAAGTGGAGAGACGTTCGTTCATCTAGCACCAAGGGAACGGCTTGCAGGAGACACTTATTCTCTGCTTTCTCAGTCTGTTTCCTAGTGCCGGTTTGAAGTTCCTGCAGTTTTCACTGTCAAACCGAGTTGGAGCTTGTACCTCCCCATATATATGTATGGAATGGAGTTTGCAACTGAAAAGAAACTTTGTGTTCCCAACAAGCTAGTTGAAGGACGGCTTTCACACACACTTATCTCTCAGAACTGAGCAAGTGGAGAGACGTTCGTTCATCTAGCACCAAGGGAATTGGTTGCAGGAGACACTATTTCTCTGTTTTCTCAGTCTGTTTCCTAGTGCCGGTTTGAAGTTCCTGCAGTTTTCACTGTAAAACCGATTTGGAGCTAGTACCTCCCCATATATATGTATGGAATGGAGTTTGCAACTGAAAAGAAACTTTGTGTTCCCAACAAGCTAGGTGAAGGACGGCTTTCACACACACTTATCTCTGAGAACTGAGCAAGTGTAGAGACGTTCGTTCATCTAGCACCAAGGGAACGGGTTGCAGGAGACACTTTTTCTCTGCTTTCTCAGTCTTTTTCCTAGTGTCGGTTTGAAGTTCCTGCAGTTTTCACTGTAAAACCGATTTGGAGCTAGTACCTCCCCATATATATGTATGGATTGGAGTTGGCAACTGAAAAGAAACTTTGTGTTCCCAACAAGCTAGGTGAAGGACGGCTTTCACACACACTTATCTCTCAGAACTGAGCAAGTGGAGAGACGTTCGTTCATCTAACACCAAGGGAACGGGTTGCAGGAGACACTTTTTCTCTGCTTTCTCATTCTGTTTCCTAGTGCCGGTTTGAAGTTCCTGCAGTTTTCACTGTCAAACCGAGTTGGAGATAGTACATCCCCATATATATGTATGGTATGGAGTTTGCAACTGAAAAGAAACTTTGTGTTCCCAACAAGCTAGGTGAAGGACGGCTTTCACACACACTTATCTCTGAGAACTGAGCAAGTGCAGAGACGTTCGTTCATCTAGCACCAATGGAACGGATTGCAGTAGACACATTTTCTCTGTTTTCTCAGTGTGTTTCCTAGTGCCGGTATGAAGTTCCTGCAATTTTCACTGTAAAACCGAGTTGGAGCCTGTACCTCCCCATATATATGTATGGAATGGAGTTTGCAACTGAAAAGAAACTTTTTGTTCCCAACAAGATAGGTGAAGGACGGCTTTCACACACACTTATCTCTCAGAACTGAGCAAGTGGAGAGACATTCGTTCATCTAGCACCATGGGAACGGTTTTCAGGAAAAACTTTTTCTCTGCTTTCTCAGTCTGTTTCTTAGTGCCGGTTTGAAGTTCCTGCAGTTTTCACTGTCAAACAGAGTTGGAGCTAGTACCTCCCCATATATATGTATGGAATGGTGTTTGCAACTGAAAAGAAACTTTGTGTTCCCAACAAGCTAAGTGAAGGAAGGCTTTCACACACACTTAACTCTTAGAACTGAGCAAGTGGAGAGACGTTCGTTCATCTAGCACCAAGGGAACAGGTTGCAGGAGACACATTTTCTCTGCATTCTCAGTCTGTTTCCTAGTGCCGGTATGATGTTCCTGCAGTTTTCACTGTCAAACAGAGTTGGAGCTTGTACCTCCCCATATATATGTATGGAATGGAGTTTGCAACTGAATAGAAACTTTGTGTTCCCAACAGGCTAGGTGAAGGACGGCTTTCACACACACTTATCTCTCAGAACTGAGCAAGTGGAGAGACGTTCGTTCATTTAGCACCAAGGGAACGGGTTGCAGGAGACACTTTTTCTCTGCTTTTTCAGTCTGTTTCCTAGTGCCGGTTTGAAGTTCCTGCAGTTTTCACTGTAAAACCGAGTTGGAGCTATTACCTCCCCATATATATGTATGGAATGGAGTTTGCAACTGAAAAGAAACTTTGTGTTCCCAACAAGCTAGGTGAAGGACGGCTTTCACACACACTTATCTCTCAGAACTGAGCAAGTGGAGAGACGTTCGTTCATCTAGCACCAAGGGAACGGGTTGCAGGAGACACTTTTTCTCTGCTTTCTCAGTCTGTTTCCTAGTGCCTGTTTGAAGTTCCTGCAGTTTTCACTGTCAAACCGAGTTGGAGCTAGTACCTCCCCAAATATATGTATGGAATGGAGTTTGCAACTGAAAAGAAACTTTGTGTTCCCAACAAGCTAGGTGAAGAACGGCTTTCACACACACTTATCTCTCAGAACTGAGCAAGTGGAGAGACGTTCGTTCATCTAGCACCAAGGGAACGGCTTGCAGGAGACACTTATTCTCTGCTTTCTCAGTCTGTTTCCTAGTGCCGGTTTGAAGTTCCTGCAGTTTTCACTGTCAAACCGAGTTGGAGCTTGTACCTCCCCATATATATGTAGGGAATGGAGTTTGCAACTGAAAAGAAACTTTGTGTTCCCAACAAGCTAGGTGAAGGACGGCTTTCACACACACTTATCTCTCAGAACTGAGCAAGTGGAGAGACGTTCGTTCATCTAGCACCAAGGGAATTGGTTGCAGGAGGCACTATTTCTCTGTTTTCTCAGTCTGTTTCCTAGTGCCGGTTTGAAGTTCCTGCAGTTTTCACTGTAAAACCGATTTGGAGCTAGTACCTCCCCATATATATGTATGGAATGGAGTTTGCAACTGAAAAGAAATTTTGTGTTCCCAACAAGCTAGGTGAAGGACGGCTTTCACACACACTTATCTCTGAGAACTGAGCAAGTGTAGAGACGTTCGTTCATCTAGCACCAAGGGAACGGGTTGCAGGAGACACTTTTTCTCTGCTTTCTCAGTCTTTTTCCTAGTGTCGGTTTGAAGTTCCTGCAGTTTTCACTGTAAAACCGATTTGGAGCTAGTACCTCCCCATATATATGTATGGATTGGAGTTGGCAACTGAAAAGAAACTTTGTGTTCCCAACAAGCTAGGTGAAGGACGGCTTTCACACACACTTATCTCTCAGAACTGAGCAAGTGGAGAGACGTTAGTTCATCTAACACCAAGGGAACGGGTTGCAGGAGACACTTTTTCTCTGCTTTCTCATTCTGTTTCCTAGTGCCGGTTTGAAGTTCCTGCAGTTTTCACTGTCAAACCGAGTTGGAGATAGTACATCCCCATATATATGTATGGAATGGAGTTTGCAACTGAAAAGAAACTTTGTGTTCCCAACAAGCTAGGTGAAGGACGGCTTTCACACACACTTATCTCTGAGAACTGAGCAAGTGCAGAGACGTTCGTTCATCTAGCACCAATGGAACGGATTGCAGTAGACACATTTTCTCTGCTTTCTCAGTGTGTTTCCTAGTGCCGGTATGAAGTTCCTGCAATTTTCACTGTAAAACCGAGTTGGAGCCTGTACCTCCCCATATATATGTATGGAATGGAGTTTGCAACTGAAAAGAAACTTTTTGTTCCCAACAAGATAGGTGAAGGACGGCTTTCACACACACTTATCTCTCAGAACTGAGCAAGTGGAGAGACATTCGTTCATCTAGCACCATGGGAACGGTTTTCAGGAAAAACTTTTTCTCTGCTTTCTCAGTCTGTTTCTTAGTGCCGGTTTGAAGTTCCTGCAGTTTTCACTGTCAAACAGAGTTGGAGCTAGTACCTCCCCATATATATGTATGGAATGGAGTTTGCAACTGAAAAGAAACTTTGTGTTCCCAACAGGCTATGTGAAGGACGGCTTTCACACACACTTATCTCTCAGAACTGAGCAAGTGTAGAGACGTTCGTTCATCTAGCACCAAGGGAACGGGTTGCAGGAGACACTTTTTCTCTGCTTTTTCAGTCTGTTTCCTAGTGTCGGTTTGAAGTTCCTGCAGTTTTCACTGTAAAACCGAGTTGGAGCTATTACCTCCCCATATATATGTATGGAATGGAGTTTGCAACTGAAAAGAAACTTTGTGTTCCCAACAAGCTAGGTGAAGGACGGCTTTCACACACACTTATCTCTCAGAACTGAGCAAGTGGAGAGACGTTCGTTCATCTAGCACCAAGGGAACGGGTTGCAGGAGACACTTTTTCTCTGCTTTCTCAGTCTGTTTCCTAGTGCCGGTTTGAAGTTCCTGCAGTTTTCACTGTCAAACCGAGTTGGAGATAGTACATCCCCATATATATGTATGGAATGGAGTTTGCAACTGAAAAGAAACTTTGTGTTCCCAACAAGCTAGGTGAAGGACGGCTTTCACACACACTTATCTCTCAGAACTTAGCAAGTGGAGAGACGTTCGTTCATCTAGCACCAAGGGAACGGGTTGCAGGAGACACTTTTTCTCTGCTTTCTCAGTCTGTTTCCTAGTGCCGGTTTGAAGTTCCTGCAGTTTTCACTGTAAAACCTAGTTGGAGCTAGTACCTCCCCATATATATGTATGGAATGGAGTTTGCAACTGAAAAGAAACTTTTTGTTCCCAACAAGATATGTGAAGGACGGCTTTCACACACACTTATCTCTCAGAACTGAGCAAGTGGAGAGACATTCGTTCATCTAGCACCATGGGAACGGGTTTCAGGAAAAACTTTTTCTCTGCTTTCTCAGTCTGTTTCTTAGTGCCGGTTTGAAGTTCCTGCAGTTTTCACTGTCAAACAGAGTTGGAGCTAGTACCACCCCATATATATGTATGGAATGGAGTTTGCAACTGAAAAGAAACTTTGTGTTCCCAACAAGCTAGGTGAAGGACGGCTTTCACACACACTTAACTCTTAGAACTGAGCAAGTGGAGAGACGTTCGTTCATCTAGCACCAAGGGAACAGGTTGCAGGAGACACATTTTCTCTGCATTCTCAGTCTGTTTCCTAGTGCCGGTATGATGTTCCTGCAGTTTTCACTGTCAAACCGAGTTGGAGCTTGTACCTCCCCATATATATGTATGGAATGGAGTTTGCAACTGAAAAGAAACTTTGTGTTCCCAACAGGCTAGGTGAAGGACGGCTTTCACACACACTTATCTCTCAGAACTGAGCAAGTGGAGAGACGTTCGTTCATTTAGCACCAAGGGAACGGGTTGCAGGAGACACTTTTTCTCTGCTTTTTCAGTCTGTTTCCTAGTGCCGGTTTGAAGTTCCTGCAGTTTTCACTGTAAAACCGAGTTGGAGCTAGTACCTCCCCATATATATGTATGGAATGGAGTTTGCAACTGAAAAGAAACTTTGTGTTCCCAACAAGCTAGGTGAAGGACGGCTTTCACACACACTTATCTCTCAGAACTGAGCAAGTGGAGAGACGTTCGTTCATCTAGCACCAAGGGAACAGGTTGCAGGAGACACATTTTCTCTGCATTCTCAGTCTGTTTCCTAGTGCCGGTATGATGTTCCTGCAGTTTTCACTGTCAAACAGAGTTGGAGCTTGTACCTCCCCATATATATGTATGGAATGGAGTTTGCAACTGAAAAGAAACTTTGTGTTCCCAACAGGCTAGGTGAAGGACGGCTTTCACACACACTTATCTCTCAGAACTGAGCAAGTGGAGAGACGTTCGTTCATTTAGCACCAAGGGAACGGGTTGCAGGAGACACTTTTTCTCTGCTTTTTCAGTCTGTTTCCTAGTGCCGGTTTGAAGTTCCTGCAGTTTTCACTGTAAAACCGAGTTGGAGCTATTACCTCCCCATATATATGTATGGAATGGAGTTTGCAACTGAAAAGAAACTTTGTGTTCCCAACAAGCTAGGTGAAGGACGGCTTTCACACACACTTATCTCTCAGAACTGAGCAAGTGGAGAGACGTTCGTTCATCTAGCACCAAGGGAACGGGTTGCAGGAGGCACTTTTTCTCTGCTTTCTCAGTCTGTTTCCTAGTGCCGGTTTGAAGTTCCTGCAGTTTTCACTGTCAAACCGAGTTGGAGATAGTACATCCCCATATATATGTATGGAATGGAGTTTGCAACTGAAAAGAAACTTTGTGTTCCCAACAAGCTAGGTGAAGGACGGCTTTCACACACACTTATCTCTCAGAACTTAGCAAGTGGAGAGACGTTCGTTCATCTAGCACCAAGGGAACGGGTTGCAGGAGACACTTTTTCTCTGCTTTCTCAGTCTGTTTCCTAGTGCCGGTTTGAAGTTCCTGCAGTTTTCACTGTAAAACCTAGTTGGAGCTAGTACCTCCCCATATATATGTATGGAATGGAGTTTGCAACTGAAAAGAAACTTTTTGTTCCCAACAAGATATGTGAAGGACGGCTTTCACACACACTTATCTCTCAGAACTGAGCAAGTGGAGAGACATTCGTTCATCTAGCACCATGGGAACGGGTTTCAGGAAAAACTTTTTCTCTGCTTTCTCAGTCTGTTTCTTAGTGCCGGTTTGAAGTTCCTGCAGTTTTCACTGTCAAACAGAGTTGGAGCTAGTACCACCCCATATATATGTATGGAATGGAGTTTGCAACTGAAAAGAAACTTTGTGTTCCCAACAAGCTAGGTGAAGGACGGCTTTCACACACACTTAACTCTTAGAACTGAGCAAGTGGAGAGACGTTCGTTCATCTAGCACCAAGGGAACAGGTTGCAGGAGACACATTTTCTCTGCATTCTCAGTCTGTTTCCTAGTGCCGGTATGATGTTCCTGCAGTTTTCACTGTCAAACCGAGTTGGAGCTTGTACCTCCCCATATATATGTATGGAATGGAGTTTGCAACTGAAAAGAAACTTTGTGTTCCCAACAGGCTAGGTGAAGGACGGCTTTCACACACACTTATCTCTCAGAACTGAGCAAGTGGAGAGACGTTCGTTCATTTAGCACCAAGGGAACGGGTTGCAGGAGACACTTTTTCTCTGCTTTTTCAGTCTGTTTCCTAGTGCCGGTTTGAAGTTCCTGCAGTTTTCACTGTAAAACCGAGTTGGAGCTAGTACCTCCCCATATATATGTATGGAATGGAGTTTGCAACTGAAAAGAAACTTTGTGTTCCCAACAAGCTAGGTGAAGGACGGCTTTCACACACACTTATCTCTCAGAACTGAGCAAGTGGAGAGACGTTCGTTCATCTAGCACCAAGGGAACGGGTTGCAGGAGACACTTTTTCTCTGCTTTCTCATTCTGTTTCCTAGTGCCGGTTTGAAGTTCCTGCAGTTTTCACTGTAAAACCGAGTTGGAGCTAGTACCTCCCCATATATATGTATGGAATGGAGTTTGCAACTGAAAAGAAACTTTGTGTTCCCAACAGGCTAGGTGAAGGACGGCTTTCACACACACTTATCTCTCAGAACTGAGCAAGTGGAGAGACGTTCGTTCATTTAGCACCAAGGGAACGGGTTGCAGGAGACACTTTTTCTCTGCTTTTTCAGTCTGTTTCCTAGTGCCGGTTTGAAGTTCCTGCAGTTTTCACTGTAAAACCGAGTTGGAGCTAGTACCTCCCCATATATATGTATGGAATGGAGTTTGCAACTGAAAAGAAACTTTGTGTTCCCAACAAGCTAGGTGAAGGACGGCTTTCACACACACTTATCTCTCAGAACTGAGCAAGTGGAGAGACGTTCGTTCATCTAGCACCAAGGGAACAGGTTGCAGGAGACACATTTTCTCTGCATTCTCAGTCTGTTTCCTAGTGCCGGTATGATGTTCCTGCAGTTTTCACTGTCAAACAGAGTTGGAGCTTGTACCTCCCCATATATATGTATGGAATGGAGTTTGCAACTGAAAAGAAACTTTGTGTTCCCAACAGGCTAGGTGAAGGACGGCTTTCACACACACTTATCTCTCAGAACTGAGCAAGTGGAGAGACGTTCGTTCATTTAGCACCAAGGGAACGGGTTGCAGGAGACACTTTTTCTCTGCTTTTTCAGTCTGTTTCCTAGTGCCGGTTTGAAGTTCCTGCAGTTTTCACTGTAAAACCGAGTTGGAGCTATTACCTCCCCATATATATGTATGGAATGGAGTTTGCAACTGAAAAGAAACTTTGTGTTCCCAACAAGCTAGGTGAAGGACGGCTTTCACACACACTTATCTCTCAGAACTGAGCAAGTGGAGAGACGTTCGTTCATCTAGCACCAAGGGAACGGGTTGCAGGAGACACTTTTTCTCTGCTTTCTCAGTCTGTTTCCTAGTGCCGGTTTGAAGTTCCTGCAGTTTTCACTGTCAAACCGAGTTGGAGATAGTACATCCCCATATATATGTATGGAATGGAGTTTGCAACTGAAAAGAAACTTTGTGTTCCCAACAAGCTAGGTGAAGGACGGCTTTCACACACACTTATCTCTCAGAACTTAGCAAGTGGAGAGACGTTCGTTCATCTAGCACCAAGGGAACGGGTTGCAGGAGACACTTTTTCTCTGCTTTCTCAGTCTGTTTCCTAGTGCCGGTTTGAAGTTCCTGCAGTTTTCACTGTAAAACCTAGTTGGAGCTAGTACCTCCCCATATATATGTATGGAATGGAGTTTGCAACTGAAAAGAAACTTTTTGTTCCCAACAAGATATGTGAAGGACGGCTTTCACACACACTTATCTCTCAGAACTGAGCAAGTGGAGAGACATTCGTTCATCTAGCACCATGGGAACGGGTTTCAGGAAAAACTTTTTCTCTGCTTTCTCAGTCTGTTTCTTAGTGCCGGTTTGAAGTTCCTGCAGTTTTCACTGTCAAACAGAGTTGGAGCTAGTACCACCCCATATATATGTATGGAATGGAGTTTGCAACTGAAAAGAAACTTTGTGTTCCCAACAAGCTAGGTGAAGGACGGCTTTCACACACACTTAACTCTTAGAACTGAGCAAGTGGAGAGACGTTCGTTCATCTAGCACCAAGGGAACAGGTTGCAGGAGACACATTTTCTCTGCATTCTCAGTCTGTTTCCTAGTGCCGGTATGATGTTCCTGCAGTTTTCACTGTCAAACCGAGTTGGAGCTTGTACCTCCCCATATATATGTATGGAATGGAGTTTGCAACTGAAAAGAAACTTTGTGTTCCCAACAGGCTAGGTGAAGGACGGCTTTCACACACACTTATCTCTCAGAACTGAGCAAGTGGAGAGACGTTCGTTCATTTAGCACCAAGGGAACGGGTTGCAGGAGACACTTTTTCTCTGCTTTTTCAGTCTGTTTCCTAGTGCCGGTTTGAAGTTCCTGCAGTTTTCACTGTAAAACCGAGTTGGAGCTAGTACCTCCCCATATATATGTATGGAATGGAGTTTGCAACTGAAAAGAAACTTTGTGTTCCCAACAAGCTAGGTGAAGGACGGCTTTCACACACACTTATCTCTCAGAACTGAGCAAGTGGAGAGACGTTCGTTCATCTAGCACCAAGGGAACGGGTTGCAGGAGACACTTTTTCTCTGCTTTCTCATTCTGTTTCCTAGTGCCGGTTTGAAGTTCCTGCAGTTTTCACTGTCAAACCGAGTTGGAGATAGTACATCCCCATATATATGTATGGAATGGAGTTTGCAACTGAAAAGAAACTTTGTGTTCCCAACAGGCTAGGTGAAGGACGGCTTTCACACACACTTATCTCTCAGAACTGAGCAAGTGGAGAGACGTTCGTTCATTTAGCACCAAGGGAACGGGTTGCAGGAGACACTTTTTCTCTGCATTTTCAGTCTGTTTCCTAGTGCCGGTTTGAAGTTCCTGCAGTTTTCACTGTAAAACCGAGTTGGAGGTAGTACCTCCCCATATATATGTATGGAATGGAGTTTGCAACTGAAAAGAAACTTTGTGTTCCCAACAAGCTAGGTGAAGGACGGCTTTCACACACACTTATCTCTCAGAACTGAGCAAGTGGAGAGACGTTCGTTCATCTAGCACCAAGGGAACGGGTTGCAGGAGACACTTTTTCTCTGCTTTCTCAGTCTGTTTCCTAGTGCCGGTTTGAAGTTCCTGCAGTTTTCACTGTCAAACCGAGTTGGAGATAGTACATCCCCATATATATGTATGGAATGGAGTTTGCAACTGAAAAGAAACCTTCTGTTCTCAACAAGCTAGGTGAAGGACGGCTTTCACACACACTTATCTCTCAGAACTTAGCAAGTGGAGAGACGTTCGTTCATCTAGCACCAAGGGAACGGGTTGCAGGAGACACTTTTTCTCTGCTTTCTCAGTCTGTTTCCTAGTGCCGGTTTGAAGTTCCTGCAGTTTTCACTGTAAAACCTAGTTGGAGCTAGTACCTCCCCATATATATGTATGGAATGGAGTTTGCAACTGAAAAGAAACTTTTTGTTCCCAACAAGATATGTGAAGGACGGCTTTCACACACACTTATCTCTCAGAACTGAGCAAGTGGAGAGACATTCGTTCATCTAGCACCATGGGAACGGGTTTCAGGAAAAACTTTTTCTCTGCTTTCTCAGTCTGTTTCTTAGTGCCGGTTTGAAGTTCCTGCAGTTTTCACTGTCAAACAGAGTTGGAGCTAGTACCACCCCATATATATGTATGGAATGGAGTTTGCAACTGAAAAGAAACTTTGTGTTCCCAACAAGCTAGGTGAAGGACGGCTTTCACACACACTTAACTCTTAGAACTGAGCAAGTGGAGAGACGTTCGTTCATCTAGCACCAAGGGAACAGGTTGCAGGAGACACATTTTCTCTGCATTCTCAGTCTGTTTCCTAGTGCCGGTATGATGTTCCTGCAGTTTTCACTGTCAAACCGAGTTGGAGCTTGTACCTCCCCATATATATGTATGGAATGGAGTTTGCAACTGAAAAGAAACTTTGTGTTCCCAACAGGCTAGGTGAAGGACGGCTTTCACACACACTTATCTCTCAGAACTGAGCAAGTGGAGAGACGTTCGTTCATTTAGCACCAAGGGAACGGGTTGCAGGAGACACTTTTTCTCTGCTTTTTCAGTCTGTTTCCTAGTGCCGGTTTGAAGTTCCTGCAGTTTTCACTGTAAAACCGAGTTGGAGCTAGTACCTCCCCATATATATGTATGGAATGGAGTTTGCAACTGAAAAGAAACTTTGTGTTCCCAACAAGCTAGGTGAAGGACGGCTTTCACACACACTTATCTCTCAGAACTGAGCAAGTGGAGAGACGTTCGTTCATCTAGCACCAAGGGAACGGGTTGCAGGAGACACTTTTTCTCTGCTTTCTCATTCTGTTTCCTAGTGCCGGTTTGAAGTTCCTGCAGTTTTCACTGTCAAACCGAGTTGGAGATAGTACATCCCCATATATATGTATGGAATGGAGTTTGCAACTGAAAAGAAACTTTGTGTTCCCAACAGGCTAGGTGAAGGACGGCTTTCACACACACTTATCTCTCAGAACTGAGCAAGTGGAGAGACGTTCGTTCATTTAGCACCAAGGGAACGGGTTGCAGGAGACACTTTTTCTCTGCATTTTCAGTCTGTTTCCTAGTGCCGGTTTGAAGTTCCTGCAGTTTTCACTGTAAAACCGAGTTGGAGGTAGTACCTCCCCATATATATGTATGGAATGGAGTTTGCAACTGAAAAGAAACTTTGTGTTCCCAACAAGCTAGGTGAAGGACGGCTTTCACACACACTTATCTCTCAGAACTGAGCAAGTGGAGAGACGTTCGTTCATCTAGCACCAAGGGAACGGGTTGCAGGAGACACTTTTTCTCTGCTTTCTCAGTCTGTTTCCTAGTGCCGGTTTGAAGTTCCTGCAGTTTTCACTGTCAAACCGAGTTGGAGATAGTACATCCCCATATATATGTATGGAATGGAGTTTGCAACTGAAAAGAAACCTTCTGTTCTCAACAAGCTAGGTGAAGGACGGCTTTCACACACACTTATCTCTCAGAACTTAGCAAGTGGAGAGACGTTCGTTCATCTAGCACCAAGGGAACGGGTTGCAGGAGACACTTTTTCTCTGCTTTCTCAGTCTGTTTCCTAGTGCCGGTTTGAAGTTCCTGCAGTTTTCACTGTAAAACCTAGTTGGAGCTAGTACCTCCCCATATATATGTATGGAATGGAGTTTGCAACTGAAAAGAAACTTTTTGTTCCCAACAAGATATGTGAAGGACGGCTTTCACACACACTTATCTCTCAGAACTGAGCAAGTGGAGAGACATTCGTTCATCTAGCACCATGGGAACGGGTTTCAGGAAAAACTTTTTCTCTGCTTTCTCAGTCTGTTTCTTAGTGCCGGTTTGAAGTTCCTGCAGTTTTCACTGTCAAACAGAGTTGGAGCTAGTACCACCCCATATATATGTATGGAATGGAGTTTGCAACTGAAAAGAAACTTTGTGTTCCCAACAAGCTAGGTGAAGGACGGCTTTCACACACACTTAACTCTTAGAACTGAGCAAGTGGAGAGACGTTCGTTCATCTAGCACCAAGGGAACAGGTTGCAGGAGACACATTTTCTCTGCATTCTCAGTCTGTTTCCTAGTGCCGGTATGATGTTCCTGCAGTTTTCACTGTCAAACCGAGTTGGAGCTTGTACCTCCCCATATATATGTATGGAATGGAGTTTGCAACTGAAAAGAAACTTTGTGTTCCCAACAGGCTAGGTGAAGGACGGCTTTCACACACACTTATCTCTCAGAACTGAGCAAGTGGAGAGACGTTCGTTCATTTAGCACCAAGGGAACGGGTTGCAGGAGACACTTTTTCTCTGCTTTTTCAGTCTGTTTCCTAGTGCCGGTTTGAAGTTCCTGCAGTTTTCACTGTAAAACCGAGTTGGAGCTAGTACCTCCCCATATATATGTATGGAATGGAGTTTGCAACTGAAAAGAAACTTTGTGTTCCCAACAAGCTAGGTGAAGGACGGCTTTCACACACACTTATCTCTCAGAACTGAGCAAGTGGAGAGACGTTCGTTCATCTAGCACCAAGGGAACGGGTTGCAGGAGACACTTTTTCTCTGCTTTCTCATTCTGTTTCCTAGTGCCGGTTTGAAGTTCCTGCAGTTTTCACTGTCAAACCGAGTTGGAGATAGTACATCCCCATATATATGTATGGAATGGAGTTTGCAACTGAAAAGAAACTTTGTGTTCCCAACAAGCTAGGTGAAGGACGGCTTTCACACACACTTATCTCTGAGAACTGAGCAAGTGCAGAGACGTTCGTTCATCTAGCACCAATGGAACGGATTGCAGGAGACACATTTTCTCTGCTTTCTCAGTGTGTTTCCTAGTGCCGGTATGAAGTTCCTGCAATTTTCACTGTAAAACCGAGTTGGAGCCTGTACCTCCCCATATATATGTATGGAATGGAGTTTGCATCTGAAAAGAAACTTTTTGTTCCCAACAAGATATGTGAAGGACGGCTTTCACACACACTTATCTCTCAGAACTGAGCAAGTGGAGAGACATTCGTTCATCTAGCACCATGGGAACGGGTTTCAGGAAAAACTTTTTCTCTGCTTTCTCAGTCTGTTTCTTAGTGCCGGTTTGAAGTTCCTGCAGTTTTCACTGTCAAACAGAGTTGGAGCTAGTACCACCCCATATATATGTATGGAATGGAGTTTGCAACTGAAAAGAAACTTTGTGTTCCCAACAAGCTAGGTGAAGGACGGCTTTCACACACACTTAACTCTTAGAACTGAGCAAGTGGAGAGACGTTCGTTCATCTAGCACCAAGGGAACAGGTTGCAGGAGACACATTTTCTCTGCATTCTCAGTCTGTTTCCTAGTGCCGGTATGATGTTCCTGCAGTTTTCACTGTCAAACCGAGTTGGAGCTTGTACCTCCCCATATATATGTATGGAATGGAGTTTGCAACTGAAAAGAAACTTTGTGTTCCCAACAGGCTAGGTGAAGGACGGCTTTCACACACACTTATCTCTCAGAACTGAGCAAGTGGAGAGACGTTCGTTCATTTAGCACCAAGGGAACGGGTTGCAGGAGACACTTTTTCTCTGCTTTTTCAGTCTGTTTCCTAGTGCCGGTTTGAAGTTCCTGCAGTTTTCACTGTAAAACCGAGTTGGAGCTAGTACCTCCCCATATATATGTATGGAATGGAGTTTGCAACTGAAAAGAAACTTTGTGTTCCCAACAAGCTAGGTGAAGGACGGCTTTCACACACACTTATCTCTCAGAACTGAGCAAGTGGAGAGACGTTCGTTCATCTAGCACCAAGGGAACGGGTTGCAGGAGACACTTTTTCTCTGCTTTCTCAGTCTGTTTCCTAGTGCCGGTTTGAAGTTCCTGCAGTTTTCTCTGTCAAACCGAGTTGGAGATAGTACATCCCCATATATATGTATGGAATGGAGTTTGCAACTGAAAAGAAACTTTGTGTTCCCAACAAGCTAGGTGAAGGACGGCTTTCACACACACTTATCTCTCAGAACTTAGCAAGTGGAGAGACGTTCGTTCATCTAGCACCAAGGGAACAGGTTGCAGGAGACACTTTTTCTCTGCTTTCTCAGTCTGTTTCCTAGTGCCGGTTTGAAGTTCCTGCAGTTTTCACTGTCAAACCGAGTTGGAGATAGTACATCCCCATATATATGTATGGAATGGAGTTTGCAACTGAAAAGAAACTTTGTGTTCCCAACAAGGTAGGTGAAGGACGGCTTTCACACACACTTATCTCTGAGAAATGAGCAAGTGCAGAGACGTTCGTTCATCTAGCACCAATGGAACGGATTGCAGGAGACACATTTTCTCTGCGTTCTCAATCTGTTTCCTAGTGCCGGTTTGAAGTTCCTGCAATTTTCACTGTAAAACAGTGTTGGAGCTTGTACCTCCCCATATATATGTATGGAATGGAGTTTGCAACTGAAAATAAAATTTGTGTTCCCAACAAGCTGGGTGAAGGACGGCTTTCACACACAATTATCTCTCAGAACTGAGCAAGTGGAGAGACGTTCGTTCATCTAGCACCAAGGGAACGGGTTGCAGGAGACACTTTTTCTCTGCTTTCTCAGTCTGTTTCCTAGTGCCGGTTTGAAGTTCCTGCAGTTTTCACTGTAAAACGGAGTTGGAGTTAGTACCTCCCCATATATATGTATGGATTGGAGTTTGCAACTGAAAAGAAACTTTGTGTTCCCAACAAGCTAGGTGAAGGACGGCTTTCACACACACTTATCTCTCAGAACTGAGCAAGTGGAGAGACGTTCATTCATCTAGCACCAAGGGAACGGGTTGCAGGAGACACTTTTTCTCTGCTTTCTCAGTCTTTTTCCTAGTGCCGGTTTGAAGTTCCTGCAGGTTTCACTGTAAAACCGAGTTGGAGCTAGTACCTCCCCATATATATGTATGGAATGGAGTTTGCAACTGAAAAGAAACTTTGTGTTCCCAACAAGCTAGGTGAAGGACGGCTTTCACACACACTTATCTCTCAGAACTAAGCAAGTGGAGAGACGTTCGTTCATCTAGCACCATGGGAATGGGTTGCAGGAGACACTATTTCTCTGTTTTCTCAGTCTGTTTCCTAGTGCCGGTCGGAAGTTCCTGCAGTTTTGACTGTCAAACGATTTGGACCTAGTACCTCCCCATATCTATGTATGGAATGGAGTTTGCAACTGAAAAGAAACTTTGTGTTCCCAACAAGCTAGGTGAAGGACGGCTTTCACACACACTTATCTCTCAGAACTGAGCAAGGGGAGAGACGTTCGTTCATCTAGCACCAAGGGAACGGGTTGCAGGAGACACTTTTTCTCTGCTTTCTCAGTCTGTTTCCTAGTGCCTGTTTGAAGTTCCTGCAGTTTTCACTGTCAAACCGAGTTGGAGCTAGTACCTCCCCAAATATATGTATGGAATGGTGTTTGCAACTGAAAAGAAACTTTGTGTTCCCAACAAGCTAGGTGAAGAACGGCTTTCACACACACTTATCTCTCAGAACTGAGCAAGTGGAGAGACGTTCGTTCATCTAGCACCAAGGGAACGGCTTGCAGGAGACACTTATTCTCTGCTTTCTCAGTCTGTTTCCTAGTGCCGGTTTGAAGTTCCTGCAGTTTTCACTGTCAAACCGAGTTGGAGCTTGTACCTCCCCATATATATGTATGGAATGGAGTTTGCAACTGAAAAGAAACTTTGTGTTCCCAACAAGCTGGTGAAGGACGGCTTTCACACACACTTATCTCTCAGAACTGAGCAAGTAGAGAGACGTTCGTTCATCTAGCACCAAGGGAATGGGTTGCAGGAGACACTATTTCTCTGTTTTCTAAGTCTGTTTCCTAGTGCCGGTTTGAAGTTCCTGCAGTTTTCACTGTAAAACCGAGTTGGAGCTAGTACCTCCCCATATATATGTATGGAATGGAGTTTGCAACTGAAAAGAAACTTTGTGTTCCCAACAAGCTAGGTGAAGGACGGCTTTCACACACACTTATCTCTGAGAACTGAGCAAGTGTAGAGACTTTCGTTCATCTAGCACCAAGGGAACGGGTTGCAGGAGACACTTTTTCTCTGCTCTCTCAGTCTTTTTCCTAGTGTCGGTTTGAAGTTCCAGCAGTTTTCACTGTAAAACCGATTTGGAGCTAGTACCTCCCCATATATATGTATGGAATGGAGTTTGCAACTGAAAAGAAACTTTGTGTTCCCAACAAGCTTGGTGAAGGACGGCTTTCACACACACTTATCTCTCAGAACTGAGCAAGTGGAGAGACGTTCGTTCATCTAGCACCAAGAGAACGGGTTGCAGGAGACACTTATTCTCTGCTTTCTCATTCTGTTTCCTAGTGCCGGTTTGAAGTTCCTGCAGTTTTCACTGTCAAACCGAGTTGGAGATAGTACATCCCCATATATATGTATGGAATGGAGTTTGCAACTGAAAAGAAACTTTGTGTTCCCAACAAGCTAGGTGAAGGACGGCTTTCACACACACTTAACTCTGAGAACTGAGCAAGTGCAGAGACGTTCGTTCATCTAGCACCAATGGAACGGATTGCAGGAGACACATTTTCTCTGCTTTCTCAGTGTGTTTCCTAGTGCCGGTATGAAGTTCCTGCAATTTTCACTGTAAAACCGAGTTGGAGCCTGTACCTACCCATATATATGTATGGAATGGAGTTTGCAACTGAAAAGAAACTTTTTGTTCCCAACAAGATAGGTGAAGGACGGCTTTCACACACACTTATTTCTCAGAACTGAGCAAGTGGAGAGACATTCGTTCATCTAGCACCATGGGAACGGGTTTCAGGAAAAACTTTTTCTCTGCTTTCTCAGTCTGTTTCTTAGTGCCGGTTTGAAGTTCCTGCAGTTTTCACTGTCAAACAGAGTTGGAGCTAGTACCACCCCATATATATGTATGGAATGGAGTTTGCAACTGAAAAGAAACTTTGTGTTCCCAACAAGCTAGGTGAAGGACGGCTTTCACACACACTTAACTCTTAGAACTGAGCAAGTGGAGAGACGTTCGTTCATCTAGCACCAAGGGAACAGGTTGCAGGAGACACATTTTCTCTGCATTCTCAGTCTGTTTCCTAGTGCCGGTATGATGTTCCTGCAGTTTTCACTGTCAAACCGAGTTGGAGCTTGTACCTCCCCATATATACGTATGGAATCGAGTTTGCAACTGAAAAGAAACTTTGTGTTCCCAACAGGCTAGGTGAAGGACGGCTTTCACACACACTTATCTCTCAGAACTGAGCAAGTGGAGAGACGTTCGTTCATTTAGCACCAAGGGAACGGGTTGCAGGAGTCACTTTTTCTCTGTTTCTCAGTCTGTTTCCTAGTGCCGGTTTGAAGTTCCTGCAGTTTTCACTGTCAATCCGAGTTGGAGATAGTACATCCCCATATATATGTATGGAATGGAGTTTGCAACTGAAAAGAAACTTTGTGTTCCCAACAAGCTAGGTGAAGGACGGCTTTCACACACACATATCTCTCAGAACTTAGCAAGTGGAGAGACGTTCGTTCATCTAGCACCAAGGGAACGGGTTGCAGGAGTCACTTTTTCTCTGCTTTCTCAGTCTGTTTCCTAGTGCCGGTTTGAAGTTCCTGCAGTTTTCACTGTCAAACCGAGTTGGAGATAGTACATCCCCATATATATGTATGGAATGGAGTTTGCAACTGAAAAATAACTTTGTGTTCCCAACAAGCTAAGTGAAAGACCGCTTTCACACACACTTATCTCTCAGAACTGAGCAAGTGGAGAGACGTTCGTTCATCTAGCACCAGGGGAACGGGATGCAGGAGAAACTTTTTCTCTGCTTTCTCAGTGTGTTTCCTAGTGCCGGTTTGAAGTTCCTGCAGTTTTCACTGTAATACCGAGTTGGAGCTAGTACCTCCCCATATATATGTATGGAATAGAGTTTGCAACTGAAAAGAAACTTTGTGTTCCCAACAAGCTAGGTGAAGGACGGCTTTCACACACACTTATCTCTCAGAACTGAGCAAGTGGAGAGACGTTCGTTCATCTAGCACCAAGGGAACGGGTTGCAGGAGACACTTTTTCTCTGCTTTCTCAGTCTGTTTCCTAGTGCCGGTTTGAAGTTCCTGCAGTTTTCACTGTCAAACCGTGTTGGAGATAGTACATCCCCATATATATGTATGGAATGGAGTTTGCAACTGAAAAGAAACTTTGTGTTCCCAAAAAGCTAAGTGAAAGTCGGCTTTCACACACACTTATCTCTCAGAACTGAGCAAGTGGAGAGACGTTCGTTCATCTATCACCAGGGGAACGGGATGCAGGAGAAACTTTTTCTCTGCTTTCTCAGTGTGTTTCCTAGTGCCGGTTTGAAGTTCCTGCAGTTTTCACTGTAATTCCGAGTTGGAGATAGTACCTCCCCATATATATGTATCGAATAGAGTTTGCAAATGAAAAGAAACTTTGTGTTCCCAACAAGCTAGGTGAAGGACGGCTTTCACACACACTTATCTCTGAGAACTGAGCAAGTGCAGAGACGTTCGTTCATCTAGCACCAATGGAACGGATTGCAGGAGACACATTTTCTCTGCGTTCTCAATCTGTTTCCTAGTGCCGGTTTGAAGTTCCTGCAGTTTTCACTGTAAAACCTATTTGGAGGTAGTACCTCCCCATATATATGTATGGAATGGAGTTTGCAACTGAAAAGAAACTTTGTGTTCCCAACAAGCTAGGTGAAGGACGGCTTTCACACACACTTATCTCTCAGAACTGAGCAAGTGGAGAGACGTTCGTTCATCTAGCACCAAGGGAACAGGTTGCAGGAAACACTTTTTCTCTGCTTTCTCAGTCTGTTTCCTAGTGCCGGTTTGAAGTTCCTGCAGTTTTCACTGTAAAACCGAGTTGAAGCTAGTACCTCCCCATATATATGTATGGAATGGAGTTTGCAACTGAAAAGAAACTTTGTGTTCCCAACAAGCTAGGTGAAGGACGGCTTTCACACACACTTATCTCTCAGAACTGAGCAAGTGGAGAGACGTTCGTTCATCTAGCACCAAGGGAACGGGTTGCAGGAGAAACTTTTTCTCTGCTTTCTCAGTCTGTTTCCTAGTGCCGGTTTGAAGTTCCTGCAGTTTTCACTGTCAAACCGAGTTGGAGCCAGTACCTCCCCAAATATATGTATGGAATGGAGTTAGCCACTGAAAATAAACTTTGTGTTCCCAACAAGCTAGGTGAAGGACGGCTTTCACACACACTTATCTCTCAGAACTGAGCAAGTGGAGAGACATTCGTTCATCTTGCACCAAGGGAACGGGTTGCAGGAGACACTTTTTCTCTGCTTTCTCAGTCATTTTCCTAGTGTCGGTTTGAAGTTCCTGCAGTTTTCACTGTAAAACCGGGTTGGAGGTAGTACCTCCCCATATATATATATGGAATGGAGTTTGCAACTGAAAAGAAACTTTGTGTTCCCAACAAGCTAGGTGAAGGACGGCTTTCACACACACTTATCTCTCAGAACTGAGCAAGTGGAGAGACGTTCGTTCATCTAGCACCAAGTGAACGTGTTGCAGGAGACACTTTTTCTCTGCTTTCTCAGTCTGTTTCCTAGTGCCGGTTTGAAGTTCCTGCAGTTTTCACTGTCAAACCGAGTTGGAGCTAGTACCTCCCCAAATATATGTATGGAATGGAGTTTGCCACTGAAAATAAACTTTGTGTTCCCAACAAGCTAGTTGAAGGACGGCTTTCACACACACTTATCTCTCAGACTTAGCAAGTGGAGAGACGTTCGTTCATCTAGCACCAAGGGAACGGGTTGCAGGAGACACTTTTTCTCTGCTTTCTCAGTCTGTTTACTAGTGCCGGTTTGAAGTTCCTGCAGTTTTCACTGTAATACCGAGTTGGAGCTAGTACCTCCCCATATATATGTATCGAATAGAGTTTGCAACTGAAAAGAATCTTTGTGTTCCCAACAAGCTAGGTGGAGGACGGCTTTCACACACACTTATCTCTGAGAACTGAGCAAGTGCAGAGACGTTCGTTCATCTAGCACCAATGGAACGGATTGCAGGAGACACATTTTCTCTGCGTTCTCAATCTGTTTCCTAGTGCCGGTATGAAGTTCCTGCAATTTTCACTGTAAAACCGATTTGGAGCTTGTACCTCCCCATATATATGTATGGAATGGAGTTTGCAACTGAAAATAAAATTTGTGTTCCCAACAAGCTAGTTGAAGGACGGCTTTCACACACAATTATCTCTCAGAACTGAGCAAGTGGAGAGACGTTCGTTCATCTAGCACCAAGGGAACGGGTTGCAGGAGGCACTTTTTCTCTGCTTTCTCAGTCTGTTTCCTAGTGCCGGTTTGAAGTTCCTGCAGTTTTCACTGTAAAACCTTGTTGGAGGTAGTACCTCCCCATATATATGTATGGAATGGAGTTTGCAACTGAAAAGAAACTTTGTGTTCCCAACAAGCTAGGTGAAGGCCGGCTTTCACACACACTTATCTCTCAGAACTGAGCAAGTGGAGAGACGTTCGTTTATCTAGCACCAAGGGAACAGGTTGCAGGAAACACTTTTTCTCTGCATTCTCAGTATGTTTCCTAGTGCCGGTTTGAAGTTCCTGCAGTTTTCACTGTAAAACCGAGTTGGAGCTTGTACCTCCCCATATATATGTATGGAATGGAGTTTGCAACTGAAAAGAAACTTTGTGTTCCCAACAAGCTAGGTGAAGGACGGCTTTCACACACACTTATCTCTCAGAACTGAGCAAGTGGAGAGACATTCGTTCATCTTGCACCAAGGGAACGGGTTGCAGGAGACACTTTTTCTCTGCTTTCTCAGTCTTTTTCCTAGTGTCGGTTTGAAGTTCCTGCAGTTTTCACTGTAAAACCGAGTTGGAGGTAGTACCTCCCCATATATATGTATGGAATGGAGTTTGCAACTGAAAAGAAACTTTGTGTTCCCAACAAGCTAGGTGAAGGACGGCTTTCACACACACTTATCTCTCAGAACTGAGCAAGTGGAGAGACGTTCGTTCATCTAGCACCAAGGGAACGTGTTGCAGGAGACACTTTTTCTCTGCTTTCTCAGTCTGTTTCCTAGTGCCGGTTTGAAGTTCCTGCAGTTTTCACTGTCAAACCGAGTTGGAGCTAGTACCTCCCCAAATATATGTATGGAATGGAGTTTGCCACTGAAAATAAACTTTGTGTTCCCAACAAGCTAGTTGAAGGACGGCTTTCACACACACTTATCTCTCAGACTTAGCAAGTGGAGAGACGTTCGTTCATCTAGCACCAAGGGAACGGGTTGCAGGAGACACTTTTTCTCTGCTTTCTCAGTCTGTTTACTAGTGCCGGTTTGAAGTTCCTGCAGTTTTCACTGTAAAACCGAGTTGGAGGTAGTACCTCCCCATATATATGTATGGAATGGAGTTTGCAACTGAAAAGAAACTTTGTGTTCCCAACAAGCTAGGAGAAGGACGGCTTTCACACACACTTATCTCTCAGAACTGAGCAAGTGGAGAGACGTTCGTTCATCTAGCACCTAGGGAACGGGTAGCAGGAGACACTTTTTCTCTGCTTTCTCAGTCTGTTTCCTAGTGCCGGTTTGAAGTTCCTGCAGTTTTCACTGTCAAACCGAGTTGGAGCTAGAACCTCCCCATATATATGTATGGAATGGAGTTTGCAACTGAAAAGAAACTTTGTGTTCCCAACAAGCTAGGTGAAGGACGGCTTTCACACACACTTATCTCTGAGAACTGAGCAAGTGCAGAGACGTTCGTTCATCTAGCACCAATGGAACGGATTGCAGGAGACACATTTTCTCTGCGTTCTCAATCTGTTTCCTAGTGCCGGTTTGAAGTTCCTGCAGTTTTCACTGTAAAACCGAGTTGGAGCTAGAACCTCCCCATATATATGTATGGAATGGAGTTTGCAACTGAAAAGAAACTTTGTGTTCCCAACAAGCTAGGTGAAGGACGGCTTTCACACACACTTATCTCTGAGAACTGAGCAAGTGCAGAGACGTTCGTTCATCTAGCACCAATGGAACGGATTGCAGGAGAAACATTTTCTCTGCGTTCTCAATCTGTTCCCTAGTGCCGGTATGAAGTTCCTGCAATTTTCACTGTAAAACCGATTTGGAGCTTGTACCTCCCCATATATATGTATGGAATGGAGTTTGCAACTGAAAAGAAACTTTGTGTTCCCAACAAGCTAGGTGAAGGACGGCTTTCACACACACTTGTCTCTCAGAACTGAGCAAGTGGAGAGACGTTCGTTCATCTAGCACCAAGGGAACGGGTTGCAGGAGAAACTTTTTCTCTGCTTTCTCAGTCTGTTTCCTAGTGCCGGTTTGAAGTTCCTGCAGTTTTCACTGTAAAACCGAGTTGGAGCTAGTACCTCCCCAAATATATGTATGGAATGGAGTTAGCCACTGAAAATAAACTTTGTGTTCCCAACAAGCTAGGTGAAGGACGGCTTTCACACACACTTATCTCTCAGAACTGAGCAAGTGGAGAGACATTCGTTCATCTTGCACCAAGGGAACGGGTTGCAGGAGACACTTTTTCTCTGCTTTCTCAGTCTTTTTCCTAGTGTCGGTTTGAAGTTCCTGCAGTTTTCACTGTAAAACCGAGTTGGAGGTAGTACCTCCCCATATATATGTATGGAATGGAGTTTGCAACTGAAAAGAAACTTTGTGTTCCCAACAAGCTAGGTGAAGGACGGCTTTCACACACACTTATCTCTCAGAACTGAGCAAGGTGAGAGACGTTCGTTCATCTAGCACCAAGGGAACGTGTTGCAGGAGACACTTTTTCTCTGCTTTCTCAGTCTGTTTCCTAGTGCCGGTTTGAAGTTCCTGCAGTTTTCACTGTCAAACCGAGTTGGAGTTAGTACCTCCCCAAATATATGTATGGAATGGAGTTTGCCACTGAAAATAAACTTTGTGTTCCCAACAAGCTAGTTGAAGGACGGCTTTCACACACACTTATCTCTCAGACTTAGCAAGTGGAGAGACGTTCGTTCATCTAGCACCAAGGGAACGGGTTGCAGGAGACACTTTTTCTCTGCTTTCTCAGTCTGTTTACTAGTGCCGGTTTGAAGTTCCTGCAGTTTTCACTGTAAAACCGAGTTGGAGGTAGTACCTCCCCATATATATGTATGGAATGGAGTTTGCAACTGAAAAGAAACTTTGTGTTCCCAACAAGCTAGGAGAAGGACGGCTTTCACACACACTTATCTCTCAGAACTGAGCAAGTGGAGAGACGTTCGTTCATCTAGCACCTAGGGAACGGGTAGCAGGAGACACTTTTTCTCTGCTTTCTCAGTCTGTTTCCTAGTGCCGGTTTGAAGTTCCTGCAGTTTTCACTGTAAAACCTAGTTGGAGCTAGAACCTCCCCATATATATGTATGGAATGGAGTTTGCAACTGAAAAGAAACTTTGTGTTCCCAACAAGATAGGTGAAGGACGGCTTTCACACACACTTATCTCTCAGAACTGAGCAAGTGGAGAGACGTTCGTTCATCTAGCACCAAGGGAACGGGTGGCAGGAGACACTTTTTCTCTGCTTTAACAGTCTGTTTCCTAGTGCCGGTTTGAAGTTCCTGCAGTTTTCACTCTAATAACGATTTGGAGCTAGTACCTCCCCATATATATTTATGGAATGGAGGTTACAACTGAAAAGAACTTTGTGTTCCCAACAAGCTAGGTGAAGGACCTCTTTCACACACACTTATCTCTCAGAACTGAGCAAGTTGAGAGACGTTCGTTCATCTAGCACCAAGGGAACGGGTTGCAGGAGACACTTTTTCTCTGCTTTCTCAGTCTTTATCCTAGTGCCGGTTTGAAGTTCCTGCAGTTTTCACTGTAAAACCTAGTTGGAGGTAGTATCTCCCCATATATATGTATGGAATGGAGTTTGCAACTAAAAAGAAACTTTGTGTTCCCAACAAGCTAGGTGAAGGACGGCTTTCACACACACTTATCTCTGAGAACTGAGCAAGTGCAGAGACGTTCGTTCATCTAGCACCAATGGAACGGATTGCAGGAGACACATTTTCTCTGCGTTCTCAATCTGTTTCCTAGTGCCGGTATGAAGTTCCTGCAATTTTCACTGTAAAACCGATTTGGAGCTTGTACCTCCCCATATATATGTATGGAATGGAGTTTGCAACTGAAAATAAAATTTGTGTTCCCAACAAGCTAGTTGAAGGACGGCTTTCACACACAATTATCTCTCAGAACTGAGCAAGTGGAGAGACGTTCGTTCATCTAGCACCAAGGGAACGGGTTGCAGGAGGCACTTTTTCTCTGCTTTCTCAGTCTGTTTCCTAGTGCCGGTTTGAAGTTCCTGCAGTTTTCACTGTAAAACTTAGTTGGAGGTAGTACCTCCCCATATATATGTATGGAATGGAGTTTGCAACTGAAAAGAAACTTTGTGTTCCCAACAAGCTAGGTGAAGGACGGCTTTCACACACACTTATCTCTCAGAACTGAGCAAGTGGAGAGACGTTCGTTTATCTAGCACCAAGGGAACAGGTTGCAGGAAACACTTTTTCTCTGCATTCTCAGTATGTTTCCTAGTGCCGGTTTGAAGTTCCTGCAGTTTTCACTGTAAAACCGAGTTGGAGCTTGTACCTCCCCATATATATGTATGGAATGGAGTTTGCAACTGAAAAGAAACTTTGTGTTCCCAACAAGCTAGGTGAAGGACGGCTTTCACACACACTTATCTCTCAGAACTGAGCAAGTGGAGAGACATTCGTTCATCTTGCACCAAGGGAACGGGTTGCAGGAGACACTTTTTCTCTGCTTTCTCAGTCTTTTTCCTAGTGTCGGTTTGAAGTTCCTGCAGTTTTCACTGTAAAACCGAGTTGGAGTTAGTACCCCCCCATATATATGTATGGAATGGAGTTTGCAACTGAAAAGAAACTTTGTGTTCCCAACAAGCTAGGTGAAGGACGGCTTTCACACACACTTATCTATCAGAACTGAGCAAGTGGAGAGACGTTCGTTCATCTAGCACCAAGGGAACGTGTTGCAGGAGACACTTTTTCTCTGCTTTCTCAGTCTGTTTCCTAGTGCCGGTTTGAAGTTCCTGCAGTTTTCACTGTCAAACCGAGTTGGAGCTAGTACCTCCCCAAATATATGTATGGAATGGAGTTTGCCACTGAAAATAAACTTTGTGTTCCCAACAAGCTAGTTGAAGGACGGCTTTCACACACAATTATCTCTCAGACTTAGCAAGTGGAGAGACGTTCGTTCATCTAGCACCAAGGGAACGGGTTGCAGGAGACACTTTTTCTCTGCTTTCTCAGTCTGTTTACTAGTGCCGGTTTGAAGTTCCTGCAGTTTTCACTGTAAAACCGAGTTGGAGGTAGTACCTCCCCATATATATGTATGGAATGGAGTTTGCAACTGAAAAGAAACTTTGTGTTCCCAACAAGCTAGGAGAAGGACGGCTTTCACACACACTTATCTCTCAGAACTGAGCAAGTGGAGAGACGTTCGTTCATCTAGCACCTAGGGAACGGGTAGCAGGAGACACTTTTTCTCTGCTTTCTCAGTCTGTTTCCTAGTGCCGGTTTGAAGTTCCTGCAGTTTTCACTGTAAAACCGAGTTGGAGCTAGAACCTCCCCATATATATGTATGGAATGGAGTTTGCAACTGAAAAGAAACTTTGTGTTCCCAACAAGCTAGGTGAAGGACGGCTTTCACACACACTTATCTCTGAGAACTGAGCAAGTGCAGAGACGTTCGTTCATCTAGCACCAATGGAACGGATTGCAGGAGACACATTTTCTCTGCGTTCTCAATCTGTTTCCTAGTGCCGGTTTGAAGTTCCTGCAGTTTTCACTGTAAAACCGAGTTGGAGCTAGAACCTCCCCATATATATGTATGGAATGGAGTTTGCAACTGAAAAGAAACTTTGTGTTCCCAACAAGCTAGGTGAAGGACGGCTTTCACACACACTTATCTCTGAGAACTGAGCAAGTGCAGAGACGTTCGTTCATCTAGCACCAATGGAACGGATTGCAGGAGACACATTTTCTCTGCGTTCTCAATCTGTTTCCTAGTGCCGGTATGAAGTTCCTGCAATTTTCACTGTAAAACCGTTTTGGAGCTTGTACCTCCCCATATATATGTATGGAATGGAGTTTGCAACTGAAAAGAAACTTTGTGTTCCCAACAAGCTAGGTGAAGGACGGCTTTCACACACACTTATCTCTCAGAACTGAGCAAGTGGAGAGACGTTCGTTCATCTAGCACCAAGGGAACGGGTTGCAGGAGAAACTTTTTCTCTGCTTTCTCAGTCTGTTTCCTAGTGCCGGTTTGAAGTTCCTGCAGTTTTCACTGTAAAACCGAGTTGGAGCTAGTACCTCCCCAAATATATGTATGGAATGGAGTTAGCCACTGAAAATAAACTTTGTGTTCCCAACAAGCTAGGTGAAGGACGGCTTTCACACACACTTATCTCTCAGAACTGAGCAAGTTGAGAGACATTCGTTCATCTTGCACCAAGGGAACGGGTTGCAGGAGACACTTTTTCTCTGCTTTCTCAGTCTTTTTCCTAGTGTCGGTTTGAAGTTCCTGCAGTTTTCACTGTAAAACCGAGTTGGAGGTAGTACCTCCCCATATATATGTATGGAATGGAGTTTGCAACTGAAAAGAAACTTTGTGTTCCCAACAAGCTAGGTGAAGGACGGCTTTCACACACACTTATCTCTCAGAACTGAGCAAGTGGAGAGACGTTCGTTCATCTAGCACCAAGGGAACGTGTTGCAGGAGACACTTTTTCTCTGCTTTCTCAGTCTGTTTCCTAGTGCCGGTTTGAAGTTCCTGCAGTTTTCACTGTCAAACCGAGTTGGAGTTAGTACCTCCCCAAATATATGTATGGAATGGAGTTTGCCACTGAAAATAAACTTTGTGTTCCCAACAAGCTAGTTGAAGGACGGCTTTCACACACACTTATCTCTCAGACTTAGCAAGTGGAGAGACGTTCGTTCATCTAGCACCAAGGGAACGGGTTGCAGGAGACACTTTTTCTCTGCTTTCTCAGTCTGTTTACTAGTGCCGGTTTGAAGTTCCTGCAGTTTTCACTGTAAAACCGAGTTGGAGGTAGTACCTCCCCATATATATGTATGGAATGGAGTTTGCAACTGAAAAGAAACTTTGTGTTCCCAACAAGCTAGGAGAAGGACGGCTTTCACACACACTTATCTCTCAGAACTGAGCAAGTGGAGAGACGTTCGTTCATCTAGCACCTAGGGAACGGGTAGCAGGAGACACTTTTTCTCTGCTTTCTCAGTCTGTTTCCTAGTGCCGGTTTGAAGTTCCTGCAGTTTTCACTGTAAAACCTAGTTGGAGCTAGAACCTCCCCATATATATGTATGGAATGGAGTTTGCAACTGAAAAGAAACTTTGTGTTCCCAACAAGATAGGTGAAGGACGGCTTTCACACACACTTATCTCTCAGAACTGAGCAAGTGGAGAGACGTTCGTTCATCTAGCACCAAGGGAACGGGTTGCAGGAGACACTTTTTCTCTGCTTTAACAGTCTGTTTCCTAGTGCCGGTTTCAAGTTCCTGCAGTTTTCACTCTAATAACGATTTGGAGCTAGTACCTCCCCATATATATTTATGGAATGGAGGTTACAACTGAAAAGAACTTTGTGTTCCCAACAAGCTAGGTGAAGGACCTCTTTCACACACACTTATCTCTCAGAACTGAGCAAGTTGAGAGACGTTCGTTCATCTAGCACCAAGGGAACGGGTTGCAGGAGACACTTTTTCTCTGCTTTCTCAGTCTTTATCCTAGTGCCGGTTTGAAGTTCCTGCAGTTTTCACTGTAAAACCTAGTTGGAGGTAGTATCTCCCCATATATATGTATGGAATGGAGTTTGCAACTAAAAAGAAACTTTGTGTTCCCAACAAGCTAGGTGAAGGACGGCTTTCACACACACTTATCTCTCAGAACTGAGCAAGTGGAGAGACGTTCGTTCATCTAGCACCAAGGGAACGGGTTGCAGAAGACACTTTGTCTCTGCTTTCTCAGTCTGTTTCCTAGTGCCGGTTTGAAGTTCCTGCAGTTTTCACTGTAAAACCGAGTTGGAGGTAGTACCTCCCCATACATATGTATGGAATGGAGTTTGCAACTGAAAAGAAACTTTGTGTTCCCAACAAGCTAGGTGAAAGACGGCTTTCACACACACTTATCTCTCAGAACTGAGCAAGTGGAGAGACGTTCGTTCATCTAGCACCAGGGGAACGGGATGCAGGAGAAACTTTTTCTCTGCTTTCTCAGTCTGTTTCCTAGTGCCGGTTTGAAGTTCCTGCAGTTTTCACTGTAATACCGAGTTGGAGCTATTACCTCCCCATATATATGTATGGAATAGAGTTTGCAACTGAAAAGAAACTTTGTGTTCCCAACAAGCTAGGTGAAGGTCGGCTTTCACACACACTTATCTCTGAGAACTGAGCAAGTGCAGAGACGTTCGTTCATCTAGCACCAAGGGAACGGGTTGCAGGAGACACTTTTTCTCTGCTTTCTCAGTCTGTTTCCTAGTGCCGGTTTGAAGTTCCTGCAGTTTTCACTGTAAAACCTAGTTGGAGGTAGTACCTCCCCATATATATGTATGGAATGGAGTTTGCAACTGAAAAGAAACTTTGTGTTCCCAACAAGCTAGGTGAAGGACGGCTTTCACACACACTTATCTCTCAGAAATGAGCAAGTGGAGAGACGTTCGTTCATCTAGCACCAAGGGAACGGGTTGCAGGAGACAGTTTTTCTCTGCTTTCTCAGTCGGTTTCCTAGTGCCGGTTTGAAGTTCCTGCAGTTTTCACTGTCAAACCGAGTTGGAGCTAGTACCTCCCCATATATATGTATGGAATGGAGTTTGCAACTGAAAAGAAACTTTGTGTTCCCAACAAGCTAGTTGAAGGACGGCTTTCACACACACTTATCTCTCAGAACTGAGCAAGTGGAGAGACGTTCGTTCATCTAGCACCAAGGGAACGGGTTGCAAGAGACACTTTTTCTCTGCTCTCTCAGTCTGTTTCCTAGTGCCGGTTTGAAGTTCCTGCAGTTTTCACTGTAAAACCGAGTTGGAGGTAGTACCTCCCCATATATATGTATGGAATGGAGTTTGCAACTGAAAAGAAACTTTGTGTTCCCAACAAGCTAGGTGAAGGACGGCTTTCACACACACTTATCTCTCAGAACTGAGCAAGTGGAGAGACGTTCGTACATCTAGCACCAAGGGAACGTGTTGCAGGAGACACTTTTTCTCTGCTTTCTCAGTCTGTTTCCTAGTGCCGGTTTGAAGTTCCTGCAGTTTTCACTGTCAAACCGAGTTGGAGCTAGTACCTCCCCATATATATGTATGGAATGGAGTTTGCTACTGAAAAGAAACTTTGTGTTCCCAACAAGCTAGGTGAAGGACGGCTTTCACACACACTTATCTCTCAGAACTGAGCAAGTGGAGAGACGTTCGTTCATCTAGCACCAAGGGAACGGGTTGCAGGAGACACTTTTTCTCTGCTTTCTCAGTCTGTTTCCTAGTGCCGGTTTGAATTTCCTGCAGTTTTCACTGTAAAACCGAGTTGGAGCTAGTACCTCCCCATATATATGTATGGAATGGAGTTTGCAACTGAAAAGAAACTTTGTGTTCCCAACAAGCTAGATGAAGGACGGCTTTCACACACACTTATCTCTCAGAACTGAGCAAGTGGAGAGACGTTCGTTCATCTAGCACCAAGGGAACGGGTTGCAGGAGACACTTTTTCTATGCTTTCTCAGTCTGTTTCCTAGTGCCGGTTTGAAGTTCCTGCAGTTTTCACTGTCAAACCGAGTTGGAGCTAGTACCTCCCCATATATATGTATGGAATGGAGTTTGCAACTGAAAAGAAACTTTGTGTTCCCAACAAGCTAGGTGAAGGACGGCTTTCACACACACTTATCTCTCAGAACTGAGCAAGTGGAGAGACGTTCGTTCATCTAGCACCAAGGGAACGGGTTGCAGGAGACAATTTTTCTCTGCTTTCTCAGTCTGTTTCCTAGTGCCGGTTTGAAGTTCCTGCAGTTTTCACTGTAAAACCGAGTTGGAGCTAGTACCTCCCCATATATATGTATGGAATGGAGTTTGCAACTGAAAAGAAACTTTGTGTTCCCAAAAAGCTAGGTGAAGAACGGCTTTCACACACACTTATATCTCAGAACTGAGCAAGTGGAGAGACGTTCGTTCATCTAGCACCAAGGGAACGGGTTGCAGGAGACACTTTTCCTCTGCTTTCTCAGTCTGTTTCCTAGTGCCGGTTTGAAGTTCCTGCAGTTTTCACTGTAAAACAGAGTTGGAGCTAGTACCTCCCCATATATATGTATGGAATGGAGTTTGCAACTGAAAAGAAACTTTGTGTTCCCAACAAGCTAGGTGAAGGACGGCTTTCACACACACTTATCTCTCAGAACTGAGGAAGTGGAGAGACGTTCGTTCATCTAGCACCAAGGGAACGGGTTGCAGGAGACACTTTTTCTCTGCTTTCTCAGTCTGTTTCCTAGTGCCGGTTTGAAGTTCCTGCAGTTTTCACTCTAATAACGATTTGGAGCTAGTACCTCCCCATATATATTTATGGAATGGAAGTTACAACTGAAAAGAACTTTGTGTTCCCAACAAGCTAGGTGAAGGACCTCTTTCACACACACTTATCTCTCAGAACTGAGCAAGTTGAGAGACGTTCGTTCATCTAGCACCAAGGGAACGGGTTGCAGGAGACACTTTTTCTCTGCTTTCTCAGTCTTTATCCTAGTGCCGGTTTGAAGTTCCTGCAGTTTTCACTGTAAAACCGGGTTGGAGGTAGTATCTCCCCATATATATGTATGGAATGGAGTTTGCAACTAAAAAGAAACTTTGTGTTCCCAACAAGCTAGGTGAAGGACGGCTTTCACACACACTTATCTCTCAGAACTGAGCAAGTGGAGAGACGTTCGTTCATCTAGCACCAAGGGAACGGGTTGCAGAAGACACTTTTTCTCTGCTTTCTCAGTCTGTTTCCTAGTGCCGGTTTGAAGTTCCTGCAGTTTTCACTGTAAAACCGAGTTGGAGGTAGTACCTCCCCATACATATGTATGGAATGGAGTTTGCAACTGAAAAGAAACTTTGTGTTCCCAACAAGCTAGGTGAAAGACGGCTTTCACACCCACTTATCTCTCAGAACTGAGCAAGTGGAGAGACGTTCGTTCATCTAGCACCAAGGGAACGTGTTGCAGGAGACACTTTTTCTCTGCTTTCTCAGTCTGTTTCCTAGTGCCGGTTTGAAGTTCCTGCAGTTTTCACTGTCAAACCGAGTTGGAGCTAGTACCTCCCCAAATATATGTATGGAATGGAGTTTGCCACTGAAAATAAACTTTGTGTTCCCAACAAGCTAGTTGAAGGACGGCTTTCACACACACTTATCTCTGAGAACTGAGCAAGTGCAGAGACGTTCGTTCATCTAGCACCAAGGGAACGGATTGCAGGAGACACATTTTCTCTGCTTTCTCAATCTGTTTCCTAGTGCCGGTTTGAAGTTCCTGCAGTTTTCACTGTTAAACCGATTTGGAGCTTGTACCTCCCCATATATATGTATGGAATGGAGTTTTTCAACTGAAAAGAAACTTTGTGTTCCCAACAAGCTAGGTGAAGGACGGCTTTCACACACACTTATCTCTCAGAACTGAGCATGTGGAGAGACGTTCGTTCATCTAGCACCAAGGGAACGGGTTGCAGGAGACACTTTTTCTCTGCTTTCTCAGTCTGTTTCCTAGTGCCGGTTTGAAGTTCCTACAGTTTTCACTGTCAAACCGAGTTGGAGCTAGTACCTTCCCATATATATGTATGGAATGGAGTTTGCAACTGAAAAGAAACTCTGTGTTTCCAACAAGCTAGTTGAAGGACGGCTTTCAAACACAATTATCTCTGAGAACTGAGCAAGTGGAGAGACGTTCGTTCATCTAGCACCAAGGGAACGAGTTGCAGGAGACACTTTTTCTCTGCTTTCTCAGTCTGTTTCCTAGTGCCGGTTTGAAGTTCCTGCAGTTTTCACTGTAAAACCGTGTTGGAGCTTGTACCTCCCCATATATATGTATGGAATGGAGTTTGCTACTGAAAAGAAACTTTGTGTTCCCAACAAGCTAGGTGAAGAACGGCTTTCACACACACTTATCTCTCAGAACTGAGCAAGTGGAGAGACTTTCGTTCATCTAGCACCAAGGGAACGGGTTGCAGGAGACACTTTTTCTCTGCTTTCTCAGTCTGTTTCCTAGTGCCGGTGTGAAGTTCCTGCAGTTTTCACTGTAAAAACAATTTGGAGCTAGTACCTCCCCATATATATGTATGGAATGGAGTTTGCTACTGAAAAGAAACTTTGTGTTCCCAACAAGCTAGGTGAAGGACGGCTTTCACACACACTTATCTCTCAGAACTGAGCAAGTGGAGAGACGTTCGTTCATCTAGCACCAAGGGAACGGGTTGCAGGAGACACTTTTTCTCTGCTTTCTCAGTCTGTTTCCTAGTGCCGGTTTGAAGTTCCTGCAGTTTTCACTGTAAAACCGAGTTGGAGCTAGTACCTCCCCATATATATGTATGGAATGGAGTTTGCAACTGAAAAGAAACTTTGTGTTCCCAACAAGCTAGATGAAGGACGGCTTTCACACACACTTATCTCTCAGAACTGAGCAAGTGGAGAGACGTTCGTTCATCTAGCACCAAGGGAACGGGTTGCAGGAGACACTTTTCTATGCTTTCTCAGTCTGTTTCCTAGTGCCGGTTTGAAGTTCCTGCAGTTTTCACTGTCAAACCGAGTTGGAGCTAGTACCTCCCCATATATATGTATGGAATGGAGTTTGCAACTGAAAAGAAACTTTGTGTTCCCAACAAGCTAGGTGAAGAACGGCTTTCACACACACTTATCTCTCAGAACTGAGCAAGTGGAGAGACGTTCGTTCATCTAGCACCAAGGGAACGGGTTGCAGGAGACACTTTTTCTCTGCTTTCTCAGTCTGTTTCCTAGTGCCGGTTTGAAGTTCCTGCAGTTTTCACTGTAAAACGGAGTTGGAGCTAGTACCTCCCCATATATATGTATGGAATGGAGTTTGCAACTGAAAAGAAACTTTGTGTTCCCAACAAGCTAGATGAAGGACGGCTTTCACACACACTTATCTCTCAGAACTGAGCAAGTGGAGAGACGTTCCTTCATCTAGCACCAAGGGAACGGGTTGCAGGAGACACTTTTTCTCTGCTTTCTCAGTCTGTTTCCTAGTGCCGGTTTGAAGTTCCTGCAGTTTTCACTGTAAAACCGAGTTGGAGCTAGTACCTCCCCATATATATGTATGGAATGGAGTTTGCAACTGAAAAGAAACTTTGTGTTCCCAACAAGCTAGATGAAGAACGGCTTTGACACACACTTATCTCTCAGAACTGAGCAAGTGGAGAGACGTTCGTTCATCTAGCACCAAGGGAACAGGTTGCAGGAGACACTTTTTCTCTGCTTTCTCAGTCTGTTTCCTAGTGCCGGTTTGAAGTTCCTGCAGTTTTCACTGTAAAACCGAGTTGGAGCTAGTACCATCCCATATATATGTATGGAATGGAGTTTGCACCTGAAAAGAAACTTTGTGTTCCCAACAAGCTAGGTGAAGAACGGCTTTCACACACACTTATCTCTCAGAACTGAGCAAGTGGAGAGAATTTCGTTCATCTAGCACCAAGGGAACGGGTTGCAGGAGACACTTTTTCTCTGCTTTCTCAGTCTGTTTCCTAGTGCCGGTTTGAAGTTCCTGCAGTTTTCACTGTAAAACCGATTTGGAGCTCGTACCTCCCCATATATATGTATGGAATGGAGTTTGCAACTGAAAAGAAACTTTGTGTTCCCAACAAGCTAGGTGAAGAACGGCTTTGACACACACTTATCTCTCAGAACTGAGCAAGTGGAGAGACGTTCGTTCATCTAGCACCAAGGGAACGGGTTGCAGGAGACACTTTTTCTCTGCTTTCTCAGTCTGTTTCCTAGTGCCGGTTTGAAGTTCCTGCAGTTTTCACTGTAAAACCGAGTTGGAGCTAGTACCTCCCCATATATATGTATGGAATGGAGTTTGCAACTGAAAAGAAACTTTGTGTTCCCAACAAGCTAGGTGAAGGACGGCTTTCACACACACTTATCTCTCAGAACTGAGCAAGTGGAGAGACGTTCGTTCATCTAGCACCAAGGGAACGGGTTGCAGGAGACACTTTTTCTCTGCTTTCTCAGTCTGTTTCCTAGTGCCGGTTTGAATTTCCTGCAGTTTTCACTGTAAAACCGAGTTGGAGTTAGTACCTCCCCATATATATGTATGGAATGGAGTTTGCACCTGAAAAGAAACTTTGTGTTCCCAACAAGCTAGGTGAAGGACGGCGTTCACACACAATTATCTCTCAGAACTGAGCAAGTGGAGAGACGTTCGTTCATCTAGCACCAAGGGAACGGGTTGCTGGAGACACTTTTTCTCTGCTTTCTCAGTCTGTTTCCTAGTGCCGGTTTGAAGTTCCTGCAGTTTTCACTGTAAAACCGAGTTGGAGCTAGTACCTCCCCATATATATGTATGGAATGGAGTTTGCACCTGAAAAGAAACTTTGTGTTCCCAACAAGCTAGGTGAAGTACGGCTTTCACACACACTTATCTCTCAGAACTGAGCAAGTGGAGAGACGTTCGTTCATCTAGCACCAAGGGAACGGGTTGCAGGAGACACTTTTTCTCTGCTTTCTCAGTCTGTTTCCTAGTGCCGGTTTGAAGTTCCTGCAGTTTTCACTGTAAAACCGAGTTGGAGCTAGTACCTCCCCATATATATGTATGGAATGGAGTTTGCAACTGAAAAGAAACTTTGTGTTCCCAACAAGCTAGGTGAAGAACGGCTTTGACACACACTTATCTCTCAGAACTGAGCAATTGGAGAGACGTTCGTTCATCTAGCACCAAGGGAACGGGTTGCAGGAGACACTTTTTCTCTGCTTTCTCAGTCTGTTTCCTAGTGCCGGTTTGAAGTTCCTGCAGTTTTCACTGTAAAACCGAGTTGGAGCTAGTACCTCCCCATATATATGTATGGAATGGAGTTTGCACCTGAAAAGAAACTTTGTGTTCCCAACAAGCTAGGTGAAGAACGGCTTTCACACACACTTATCTCTCAGAACTGAGCAAGTGGAGAGACGTTCGTTCATCTAGCACCAAGGGAACGGGTTGCAGGAGACACTTTTTCTCTGCTTTCTCAGTCTGTTTCCTAGTGCCGGTTTGAAGTTCCTGCAGTTTTCACTGTAAAACCGATTTGGAGCTAGTACCTCCCCATATATATGTATGGAATGGAGTTTGCAACTGAAAAGAAACTTTGTGTTCCCAACAAGCTAGGTGAAGAACCGCTTTCACACACACTTATCTCTCAGAACTGAGCAAGTGGAGAGACGTTCGTTCATCTAGCACCAAGGGAACGGGTTGCAGGAGACACTTTTTCTCTGCTTTCTCAGTCTGTTTCCTAGTGCCGGTTTGAAGTTCCTGCAGTTTTCACTGTAAAACCGAGTTGGAGCTAGTACCTCCCCATATATATGTATGGAATGGAGTTTGCACCTGAAAAGAAACTTTGTGTTCCCAACAAGCTAGGTGAAGGACGGCTTTCACACACAATTATCTCTCAGAACTGAGCAAGTGGAGAGACGTTCGTTCATCTAGCACCAAGGGAACGGGTTGCAGGAGACACTTTTTCTCTGCTTTCTCAGTCTGTTTCCTAGTGCCGGTTTGAAGTTCCTGCAGTTTTCACTGTAAAACCGAGTTGGAGCTAGTACCTCCCCATATATATGTATGGAATGGAGTTTGCACCTGAAAAGAAACTTTGTGTTCCCAACAAGCTAGGTGAAGTACGGCTTTCACACACACTTATCTCTCAGAACTGAGCAAGTGGAGAGACGTTCGTTCATCTAGCACCAAGGGAACGGGTTGCAGGAGACACTTTTTCTCTGCTTTCTCAGTCTGTTTCCTAGTGCCGGTTTGAAGTTCCTGCAGTTTTCACTGTAAAACCGAGTTGGAGCTAGTACCTCCCCATATATATGTATGGAATGGAGTTTGCAACTGAAAAGAAACTTTGTGTTCCCAACAAGCTAGGTGAAGAACGGCTTTGACACACACTTATCTCTCAGAACTGAGCAATTGGAGAGACGTTCGTTCATCTAGCACCAAGGGAACGGGTTGCAGGAGACACTTTTTCTCTGCTTTCTCAGTCTGTTTCCTAGTGCCGGTTTGAAGTTCCTGCAGTTTTCACTGTAAAACCGAGTTGGAGCTAGTACCTCCCCATATATATGTATGGAATGGAGTTTGCACCTGAAAAGAAACTTTGTGTTCCAAACAAGCTAGGTGAAGAACGGCTTTCACACACACTTATCTCTCAGAACTGAGCAAGTGGAGAGACGTTCGTTCATCTAGCACCAAGGGAACGGGTTGCAGGAGACACTTTTTCTCTGCTTTCTCAGTCTGTTTCCTAGTGCCGGTTTGAAGTTCCTGCAGTTTTCACTGTAAAACCGATTTGGAGCTAGTACCTCCCCGTATATATGTATGGAATGGAGTTTGCAACTGAAAAGAAACTTTGTGTTCCCAACAAGCTAGGTGAAAAACGGCTTTCACACACACTTATCTCTCAGAACTGAGCAAGTGGAGAGACGTTCGTTCATCTAGCACCAAGGGAACGGGTTGCAGGAGACACTTTTTCTCTGCTTTCTCAGTCTGTTTCCTAGTGCCGGTTTGAAGTTCCTGCAGTTTTCACTGTAAAACCGAGTTGGAGCTAGTACCTCCCCATATATATGTATGGAATGGAGTTTGCAACTGAAAAGAAACTTTGTGTTCCCAACAAGCTAGGTGAAGGACGGCTTTCACACACACTTATCTCTCAGAACTGAGCAAGTGGAGAGACGTTCGTTCATCTAGCACCAAGGGAACGGGTTGCAGGAGACACTTTTTCTCTGCTTTCTCAGTCTGTTTCCTAGTGCCGGTTTGAAGTTCCTGCAGTTTTCACTGTAAAACCGCGTTGGAGCTAGTACCTCCCCATATATATGTATGGAATGGAGTTTGCAACTGAAAAGAAACTTTGTGTTCCCAACAAGCTAGGTGAAGAACGGCATTGACACACACTTATCTCTCAGAACTGAGCAAGTGGAGAGACGTTCGTTCATCTAGCACCAAGGGAACGGGTTGCAGGAGACACTTTTTCTCTGCTTTCTCAGTCTGTTTCCTAGTGCCGGTTTGAAGTTCCTGCAGTTTTCACTGTAAAACCGAGTTGGAGCTAGTACCTCCCCATATATATGTATGGAATGGAGTTTGCACCTGAAAAGAAACTTTGTGTTCCCAACAAGCTAGGTGAAGAACGGCTTTCACACACACTTATCTCTCAGAACTGAGCAAGTGGAGAGACGTTCGTTCATCTAGCACCAAGGGAACGGGTTGCAGGAGACACTTTTTCTCTGCTTTATCAGTCTGTTTCCTAGTGCCGGTTTGAAGTTCCTGCAGTTTTCACTGTAAAATTGATTTGGAGCTAGTACCTCCCCATATATATGTATGGAATGGAGTTTGCAACTGAAAAGAAACTTTGTGTTCCCAACAAGCTAGTTGAAGAACGGCTTTCACACACACTTATCTCTCAGAACTGAGCAAGTGGAGAGACGTTCGTTCATCTAGCACCAAGGGAACGGGTTGCAGGAGACACTTTTTCTCTGCTTTCTCAGTCTGTTTCCTAGTGCCGGTTTGAAGTTCCTGCAGTTTTCACTGTAAAACCGATTTGGAGCTAGTACCTCCACATATATATATGTATGGAATGGAGTTTGCAACTGAAAAGAAACTTTGTGTTCCCAACAAGCTAGATGAAGGACGGCTTTCACACACACTTATCTCTCAGAACTGAGCAAGTGGAGAGACGTTCGTTCATCTAGCACCAAGGGAACGGGTTGCAGGAGACACTTTTTCGCTGCTTTCTCAGTCTGTTTCCTAGTGCCGGTTTGAAGTTCCTGCAGTTTTCACTGTAAAACCGAGTTGGAGCTAGTACCTCCCCATATATATGTATGGAATGGAGTTTGCACCTGAAAAGAAACTTTGTGTTCCCAACAAGCTAGGTGAAGGACGGCTTTCACACACACTTATCTCTCAGAACTGAGCAAGTGGAGAGACGTTCGTTCATCTAGCACCAAGGGAACGGGTTGCAGGAGACACTTTTTCTCTGCTTTCTCAGTCTGTTTCCTAGTGCCGGTTTGAAGTTCCTGCAGTTTTCACTGTAAAACCGATTTGGAGCTAGTACCTCCCCGTATATATGTATGGAATGGAGTTTGCAACTGAAAAGAAACTTTGTGTTCCCAACAAGCTAGGTGAAAAACGGCTTTCACACACACTTATCTCTCAGAACTGAGCAAGTGGAGAGACGTTCGTTCATCTAGCACCAAGGGAACGGGTTGCAGGAGACACTTTTTCTCTGCTTTCTCAGTCTGTTTCCTAGTGCCGGTTTGAAGTTCCTGCAGTTTTCACTGTAAAACCGAGTTGGAGCTAGTACCTCCCCATATATATGTATGGAATGGAGTTTGCAACTGAAAAGAAACTTTGTGTTCCCAACAAGCTAGGTGAAGGACGGCTTTCACACACACTTATCTCTCAGAACTGAGCAAGTGGAGAGACGTTCGTTCATCTAGCACCAAGGGAACGGGTTGCAGGAGACACTTTTTCTCTGCTTTCTCAGTCTGTTTCCTAGTGCCGGTTTGAAGTTCCTGCAGTTTTCACTGTAAAACCGCGTTGGAGCTAGTACCTCCCCATATATATGTATGGAATGGAGTTTGCAACTGAAAAGAAACTTTGTGTTCCCAACAAGCTAGGTGAAGAACGGCATTGACACACACTTATCTCTCAGAACTGAGCAAGTGGAGAGACGTTCGTTCATCTAGCACCAAGGGAACGGGTTGCAGGAGACACTTTTTCTCTGCTTTCTCAGTCTGTTTCCTAGTGCCGGTTTGAAGTTCCTGCAGTTTTCACTGTAAAACCGAGTTGGAGCTAGTACCTCCCCATATATATGTATGGAATGGAGTTTGCACCTGAAAAGAAACTTTGTGTTCCCAACAAGCTAGGTGAAGAACGGCTTTCACACACACTTATCTCTCAGAACTGAGCAAGTGGAGAGACGTTCGTTCATCTAGCACCAAGGGAACGGGTTGCAGGAGACACTTTTTCTCTGCTTTATCAGTCTGTTTCCTAGTGCCGGTTTGAAGTTCCTGCAGTTTTCACTGTAAAATTGATTTGGAGCTAGTACCTCCCCATATATATGTATGGAATGGAGTTTGCAACTGAAAAGAAACTTTGTGTTCCCAACAAGCTAGGTGAAGAACGGCTTTCACACACACTTATCTCTCAGAACTGAGCAAGTGGAGAGACGTTCGTTCATCTAGCACCAAGGGAACGGGTTGCAGGAGACACTTTTTCTCTGCTTTCTCAGTCTGTTTCCTAGTGCCGGTTTGAAGTTCCTGCAGTTTTCACTGTAAAACCGATTTGGAGCTAGTACCTCCACATATATATATGTATGGAATGGAGTTTGCAACTGAAAAGAAACTTTGTGTTCCCAACAAGCTAGATGAAGTACGGCTTTCACACACACTTATCTCTCAGAACTGAGCAAGTGGAGAGACGTTCGTTCATCTAGCACCAAGGGAACGGGTTGCAGGAGACACTTTTTCGCTGCTTTCTCAGTCTGTTTCCTAGTGCCGGTTTGAAGTTCCTGCAGTTTTCACTGTAAAACCGAGTTGGAGCTAGTACCTCCCCATATATATGTATGGAATGGAGTTTGCACCTGAAAAGAAACTTTGTGTTCCCAACAAGCTAGGTGAAGGACGGCTTTCACACACAATTATCTCTCAGAACTGAGCAAGTGGAGAGACGTTCGTTCATCTAGCACCAAGGGAACGGGTTGTAGGAGACACTTTTTCTCTGCTTTCTCAGTCTGTTTCCTAGTGCCGGTTTGAAGTTCCTGCAGTTTTCACTGTAAAACCGAGTTGGAGCTAGTACCTCCCCATATATATGTATGGAATGGAGTTTGCACCTGAAAAGAAACTTTGTGTTCCCAACAAGCTAGTTGAAGTACGGCTTTCACACACACTTATCTCTCAGAACTGAGCAAGTGGAGAGACGTTCGTTCATCTAGCACCAAGGGAACGGGTTGCAGGAGACACTTTTTCTCTGCTTTCTCAGTCTGTTTCCTAGTGCCGGTTTGAAGTTCCTGCAGTTTTCACTGTAAAACCGAGTTGGAGCTAGTACCTCCCCATATATATGTATGGAATGGAGTTTGCAACTGAAAAGAAACTTTGTGTTCCCAACAAGCTAGGTGAAGAACGGCTTTGACACACAATTATCTCTCAGAACTGAGCAATTGGAGAGACGTTCGTTCATCTAGCACCAAGGGAACGGGTTGCAGGAGACACTTTTTCTCTGCTTTCTCAGTCTGTTTCCTAGTGCCGGTTTGAAGTTCCTGCAGTTTTCACTGTAAAACCGAGTTGGAGCTAGTACCTCCCCATATATATGTATGGAATGGAGTTTGCACCTGAAAAGAAACTTTGTGTTCCCAACAAGCTAGGTGAAGAACGGCTTTCACACACACTTATCTCTCAGAACTGAGCAAGTGGAGAGACGTTCGTTCATCTAGCACCAAGGGAACGGGTTGCAGGAGACACTTTTTCTCTGCTTTCTCAGTCTGTTTCCTAGTGCCGGTTTGAAGTTCCTGCAGTTTTCACTGTAAAACCGAGTTGGAGCTAGTACCTCCCCATATATATGTATGGAATGGAGTTTGCAACTGAAAAGAAACTTTGTGTTCCCAACAAGCTAGGTGAAGGACGGCTTTCACACACACTTATCTCTCAGAACTGAGCAAGTGGAGAAACGTTCGTTCATCTAGCACCAAGGGAACGGGTTGCAGGAGACACTTTTTCTCTGCTTTCTCAGTCTGTTTCCTAGTGCCGGTTTGAAGTTCCTGCAGTTTTCACTGTAAAACCGAGTTGGAGCTAGTACCTCCCCATATATATGTATGGAATGGAGTTTGCAACTGAAAAGAAACTTTGTGTTCCCAACAAGCTATTTGAAGAACGGCATTGACACACACTTATCTCTCAGAACTGAGCAAGTGGAGAGACGTTCGTTCATCTAGCACCAAGGGAACGGGTTGCAGGAGACACTTTTTCTCTGCTTTCTCAGTCTGTTTCCTAGTGCCGGTTTGAAGTTCCTGCAGTTTTCACTGTAAAACCGAGTTGGAGCTAGTACCTCCCCATATATATGTATGGAATGGAGTTTGCACCTGAAAAGAAACTTTGTGTTCCCAACAAGCTAGGTGAAGAACGGCTTTCACACACACTTATCTCTCAGAACTGAGCAAGTGGAGAGACGTTCGTTCATCTAGCACCAAGGGAACGGGTTGCAGGAGACACTTTTTCTCTGCTTTCTCAGTCTGTTTCCTAGTGCCGGTTTGAAGTGCCTGCAGTTTTCACTGTAAAACCGATTTGGAGCTAGTACCTCCCCATATATATGTATGGAATGGAGTTTGCAACTGAAAAGAAACTTTGTGTTCCCAACAAGCTAGGTGAAGAACGGCTTTCACACACACTTTTCTTTCAGAACTGAGCAAGTGGAGAGACGTTCGTTCATCTAGCACCAAGGGAACGGGTTGCAGGAGACACTTTTTCTCTGCTTTCTCAGTCTGTTTCCTAGTGCCGGTTTGAAGTGCCTGCAGTTTTCACTGTAAAACCGAGTTGGAGCTAGTACCTCCCCATATATATGTATGGAATGGAGTTTGCAACTGAAAAGAAACTTTGTGTTCCCAACAAGCTAGATGAAGGACGGCTTTCACACACACTTATCTCTCAGAACTGAGCAAGTGGAGAGACGTTCGTTCATCTAGCACCAAGGGAACGGGTTGCAGGAGACACTTTTTCTCTGCTTTCTCAGTCTGTTTCCTAGTGCCGGTTTGAAGTTCCTGCAGTTTTCACTGTAAAACCGAGTTGGAGCTAGTACCTCCCCATATATATGTATGGAATGGAGTTTGCAACTGAAAAAAACTTTGTGATCCCAACAAGCTAGGTGAAGAACGGCTTTCACACACACTTATCTCTCAGAACTGAGCAAGTGGAGAGACGTTCGTTCATCTAGCACCAAGGGAACGGGTTGCAGGAGACACTTATTCTCTGCTTTCTCAGTCTGTTTCCTAGTGCCGGTTTGAAGTTCCTGCAGTTTTCACTGTAAAACCGAGTTGGAGCTAGTACCTCCCCATACATATGTATGGAATGGAGTTTGCACCTGAAAAGAAACTTTGTGTTCCCAACAAGCTAGGTGAAGAACGGCTTTCACACACACTTATCTCTCAGAACTGAGCAAGTGGAGAGACGTTCGTTCATCTAGCACCAAGGGAACGGGTTGCAGGAGACACTTTTTCTCTGCTTTCTCAGTCTGTTTCCTAGTGCCGGTTTGAAGTTCCTGCAGTTTTCACTGTAAAACCGAATTGAAGCTAGTACCTCCCCATATATATGTATGGAATGGTGTTTGCAACTGAAAAGAAACTTTGTGTTCCCAACAAGCTAGGTGAAGAACGGCTTTCACACACACTTATCTCTCAGAACTGAGCAAGTGGAGAGACGTTCGTTCATCTAGCACCAAGGGAACGGGTTGCAGGAGACACTATTTCTCTGCTTTCTCAGTCTGTTTCCTAGTGCCGGTTTGAAGTTCCTGCAGTTTTCACTGTAAAACCGATTTGGAGCTAGTACCTCCACATATATATATGTATGGAATGGAGTTTGCAACTGAAAAGAAACTTTGTGTTCCCAACAAGCTAGATGAAGGACGGCTTTCACACACAATTATCTCTCAAAACTGAGCAAGTGGAGAGACGTTCGTTCATCTAGCACCAAGGGAACGGGTTGCAGGAGACACTTTTTCTCTGCTTTCTCAGTCTGTTTCCTAGTGCCGGTTTGAAGTTCCTGCAGTTTTCACTGTAAAACCGATTTGGAGCTAGTACCTCCCCATATATATGTATGGAATGGAGTTTGCAACTGAAAAGAATCTTTGTGTTCCCAACAAGCTAGGTGAAGAACGGCTTTCACACACAGTTATCTCTCAGAACTGAGCAAGTGGAGAGACGTTCGTTCATCTAGCACCAAGGGAACGGGTTGCAGGAGACACTTTTTCTCTGCTTTCTCAGTCTGTTTCCTAGTGCCGGTTTGAAGTTCCTGCAGTTTTCACTGTAAAACCGATTTGGAGCTAGTACCTCCACATATATATATGTATGGAATGGAGTTTGCAACTGAAAAGAAACTTTGTGTTCCCAACAAGCTAGATGAAGGACGGCTTTCACACACACTTATCTCTCAGAACTGAGCAAGTGGAGAGACGTTCGTTCATCTAGCACCAAGGGAACGGGTTGCAGGAGACACTTTTTCTCTGCTTTCTCAGTCTGTTTCCTAGTGCCGGTTTGAAGTTCCTGCAGTTTTCACTGTAAAACCGAGTTGGAGCTAGTACCTCCCCATATATATGTATGGAATGGAGTTTGCACCTGAAAAGAAACTTTGTGTTCCCAACAAGCTAGGTGAAGAACGGCTTTCACACACACTTATCTCTCAGAACTGAGCAAGTGGAGAGACGTTCGTTCATCTAGCACCAAGGGAACGGGTTGCAGGAGACACTTTTTCTCTGTTTTCTCAGTCTGTTTCCTAGTGCCGGTTTGAAGTTCCTGCAGTTTTCACTGTAAAACCGATTTGGAGCTAGTACCTCCCCATATATATGTATGGAATGGAGTTTGCAACTGAAAAGAAACTTTGTGTTCCCAACAAGCTAGGTGAAGAACGGCTTTCACACACACTTTTCTTTCAGAACTGAGCAAGTGGAGAGACGTTCGTTCATCTAGCACCAAGGGAACGGGTTGCAGGAGACACTTTTTCTCTGCTTTCTCAGTCTGTTTCCTAGTGCCGGTTTGAAGTTCCTGCAGTTTTCACTGTAAAACCGAGTTGGAGCTAGTACCTCCCCATATATATGTATGGAATGGAGTTTGCAACTGAAAAGAAACTTTGTGTTCCCAACAAGCTAGATGAAGGACGGCTTTCACACACACTTATCTCTCAGAACTGAGCAAGTGGAGAGACGTTCGTTCATCTAGCACCAAGGGAACGGGTTGCAGGAGACACTTTTTCTCTGCTTTCTCAGTCTGTTTCCTAGTGCCGGTTTGAAGTTCCTGCAGTTTTCACTGTAAAACCGAGTTGGAGCTAGTACCTCCCCATATATATGTATGGAATGGAGTTTGCAACTGAAAAAAACTTTGTGATCCCAACAAGCTAGGTGAAGAACGGCTTTCACACACACTTATCTCTCAGAACTGAGCAAGTGGAGAGACGTTCGTTCATCTAGCACCAAGGGAACGGGATGCAGGAGACACTTATTCTCTGCTTTCTCAGTCTGTTTCCTAGTGCCGGTTTGAAGTTCCTGCAGTTTTCACTGTAAAACCGAGTTGGAGCTAGTACCTCCCCATACATATGTATGGAATGGAGTTTGCACCTGAAAAGAAACTTTGTGTTCCCAACAAGCTAGGTGAAGAACGGCTTTCACACACACTTATCTCTCAGAACTGAGCAAGTGGAGAGACGTTCGTTCATCTAGCACCAAGGGAACGGGTTGCAGGAGACACTTTTTCTCTGCTTTCTCAGTCTGTTTCCTAGTGCCGGTTTGAAGTTCCTGCAGTTTTCACTGTAAAACCGAGTTGGAGCTAGTACCTCCCCATATATATGTATGGAATGGAGTTTGCAACTGAAAAAAACTTTGTGATCCCAACAAGCTAGGTGAAGAACGGCTTTCACACACACTTATCTCTCAGAACTGAGCAAGTGGAGAGACGTTCGTTCATCTAGCACCAAGGGAACGGGATGCAGGAGACACTTATTCTCTGCTTTCTCAGTCTGTTTCCTAGTGCCGGTTTGAAGTTCCTGCAGTTTTCACTGTAAAACCGAGTTGGAGCTAGTACCTCCCCATACATATGTATGGAATGGAGTTTGCACCTGAAAAGAAACTTTGTGTTCCCAACAAGCTAGGTGAAGAACGGCTTTCACACACACTTATCTCTCAGAACTGAGCAAGTGGAGAGACGTTCGTTCATCTAGCACCAAGGGAACGGGTTGCAGGAGACACTTTTTCTCTGCTTTCTCAGTCTGTTTCCTAGTGCCGGTTTGAAGTTCCTGCAGTTTTCACTGTAAAACCGAATTGAAGCTAGTACCTCCCCATATATATGTATGGAATGGAGTTTGCAACTGAAAAGAAACTTTGTGTTCCCAACAAGCTAGGTGAAGAACGGCTTTCACACACACTTATCTCTCAGAACTGAGCAAGTGGAGAGACGTTCGTTCATCTAGCACCAAGGGAACGGGTTGCAGGAGACACTATTTCTCTGCTTTCTCAGTCTGTTTCCTAGTGCCGGTTTGAAGTTCCTGCAGTTTTCACTGTAAAACCGATTTGGAGCTAGTACCTCCACATATATATATGTATGGAATGGAGTTTGCAACTGAAAAGAAACTTTGTGTTCCCAACAAGCTAGATGAAGGACGGCTTTCACACACAATTATCTCTCAAAACTGAGCAAGTGGAGAGACGTTCGTTCATCTAGCACCAAGGGAACGGGTTGCAGGAGACACTTTTTCTCTGCTTTCTCAGTCTGTTTCCTAGTGCCGGTTTGAAGTTCCTGCAGTTTTCACTGTAAAACCGATTTGGAGCTAGTACCTCCCCATATATATGTATGGAATGGAGTTTGCAACTGAAAAGAATCTTTGTGTTCCCAACAAGCTAGGTGAAGAACGGCTTTCACACACAGTTATCTCTCAGAACTGAGCAAGTGGAGAGACGTTCGTTCATCTAGCACCAAGGGAACGGGTTGCAGGAGACACTTTTTCTCTGCTTTCTCAGTCTGTTTCCTAGTGCCGGTTTGAAGTTCCTGCAGTTTTCACTGTAAAACTGATTTGGAGCTAGTACCTCCACATATATATATGTATGGAATGGAGTTTGCAACTGAAAAGAAACTTTGTGTTCCCAACAAGCTAGATGAAGGACGGCTTTCACACACACTTATCTCTCAGAACTGAGCAAGTGGAGAGACGTTCGTTCATCTAGCACCAAGGGAACGGGTTGCAGGAGACACTTTTTCTCTGCTTTCTCAGTCTGTTTCCTAGTGCCGGTTTGAAGTTCCTGCAGTTTTCACTGTAAAACCGAGTTGGAGCTAGTACCTCCCCATATATATGTATGGAATGGAGTTTGCACCTGAAAAGAAACTTTGTGTTCCCAACAAGCTAGGTGAAGAACGGCTTTCACACACACTTATCTCTCAGAACTGAGCAAGTGGAGAGACGTTCGTTCATCTAGCACCAAGGGAACGGGTTGCAGGAGACACTTTTTCTCTGTTTTCTCAGTCTGTTTCCTAGTGCCGGTTTGAAGTTCCTGCAGTTTTCACTGTAAAACCGATTTGGAGCTAGTACCTCCCCATATATATGTATGGAATGGAGTTTGCAACTGAAAAGAATCTTTGTGTTCCCAACAAGCTAGGTGAAGAACGGCTTTCACACACAGTTATCTCTCAGAACTGAGCAAGTGGAGAGACGTTCGTTCATCTAGCACCAAGGGAACGGGTTGCAGGAGACACTTTTTCTCTGCTTTCTCAGTCTGTTTCCTAGTGCCGGTTTGAAGTTCCTGCAGTTTTCACTGTAAAACCGAGTTGGAGCTAGTACCTCCCCATATATATGTATGGAATGGAGTTTGCAACTGAAAAGAAACTTTGTGTTCCCAACAAGCTAGATGAAGGACGGCTTTAACACACACTTATCTCTCAGAACTGAGCAAGTGGAGAGACGTTCGTTCATCTAGCACCAAGGGAACGGGTTGCAGGAGACACTTTTTCTCTGCTTTCTCAGTCTGTTTCCTAGTGCCGGTTTGAAGTTCCTGCAGTTTTCACTGTAAAACCGATTTGGAGCTAGTACCTCCCCATATATATGTATGGAATGGAGTTTGCAACTGAAAAGAAACTTTGTGTTCCCAAAAAGCTAGGTGAAGAACGGCTTTCACACACACTTATCTCTCAGAACTGAGCAAGTGGAGAGACGTTCGTTCATCTAGCACCAAGGGAACGGGTTGCAGGAGACACTTTTTCTCTGCTTTCTCAGTCTGTTTCCTAGTGCCGGTTTGAAGTTCCTGCAGTTTTCACTGTAAAACCGAATTGAAGCTTGTACCTCCCCATATATATGTATGGAATGGAGTTTGCAACTGAAAAGAAACTTTGTGTTCCCAACAAGCTATGTGAAGAACGGCTTTCACACACACTTATCTCTCAGAACTGAGCAAGTGGAGAGACGTTCGTTCATCTAGCACCAAGGGAACGGGTTGCAGGAGACACTTTTTCTCTGCTTTCTCAGTCTGTTTCCTAGTGCCGGTTTGAAGTTCCTGCAGTTTTCACTGTAAAACCGATTTGGAGCTAGTACCTCCACATATATATATGTATGGAATGGAGTTTGCAACTGAAAAGAAACTTTGTGTTCCCAACAAGCTAGGTGAAGGACGGCTTTCACACACACTTATCTCTCAGAACTGAGCAAGTGGAGAGACGTTCGTTCATCTAGCACCAAGGGAACGGGTTGCAGGAGACACTTTTTCTCTGCTTTCTCAGTCTGTTTCCTAGTGCCGGTTTGAGGTTCCTGCAGTTTTCACTGTAAAACCGATTTGGAGCTAGTACCTCCACATATATATATGTATGGAATGGAGTTTGCAACTGAAAAGAAACTTTGTGTTCCCAACAAGCTAGATGAAGGACGGCTTTCACACACACTTATCTCTCAGAACTGAGCAAGTGGAGAGACGTTCGTTCATCTAGCACCAAGGGAACGGGTTGCAGGAGACACTTTTTCTCTGCTTTCTCAGTCTGTTTCCTAGTGCCGGTTTGAAGTTCCTGCAGTTTTCACTGTAAAACCGAGTTGGAGCTAGTACCTCCCCATATATATGTATGGAATGGAGTTTGCACCTGAAAAGAAACTTTGTGTTCCCAACAAGCTAGGTGAAGAACGGCTTTCACACACACTTATCTCTCAGAACTGAGCAAGTGGAGAGACGTTCGTTCATCTAGCACCAAGGGAACGGGTTGCAGGAGACACTTTTTCTCTGTTTTCTCAGTCTGTTTCCTAGTGCCGGTTTGAAGTTCCTGCAGTTTTCACTGTAAAACCGATTTGGAGCTAGTACCTCCCCATATATATGTATGGAATGGAGTTTGCAACTGAAAAGAATCTTTGTGTTCCCAACAAGATAGGTGAAGAACGGCTTTCACACACAGTTATCTCTCAGAACTGAGCAAGTGGAGAGACGTTCGTTCATCTAGCACCAAGGGAACGGGTTGCAGGAGACACTTTTTCTCTGCTTTCTCAGTCTGTTTCCTAGTGCCGGTTTGAAGTTCCTGCAGTTTACACTGTAAAACCGATTTGGAGCTAGTACCTCCCCATATATATGTATGGAATGGAGTTTGCACCTGAAAAGAATCTTTGTGTTCCCAACAAGATAGGTGAAGAACGGCTTTCACACACAGTTATCTCTCAGAACTGAGCAAGTGGAGAGACGTTCGTTCATCTAGCACCAAGGGAACGGGTTGCAGGAGACACTTTTTCTCTGCTTTCTCAGTCTGTTTCCTAGTGCCGGTTTGAAGTTCCTGCAGTTTTCACTGTAAAACCGAGTTGGAGCTAGTACCTCCCCATATATATGTATGGAATGGAGTTTGCAACTGAAAAGAAACTTTGTGTTCCCAACAAGCTAGATGAAGGACGGCTTTCACACACACTTATCTCTCAGAACTGAGCAAGTGGAGAGACGTTCGTTCATCTAGCACCAAGGGAACGGGTTGCAGGAGACACTTTTTCTCTGCTTTCTCAGTCTGTTTCCTAGTGCCGGTTTGAAGTTCCTGCAGTTTTCACTGTAAAACCGATTTGGAGCTAGTACCTCCCCATATATATGTATGGAATGGAGTTTGAAACTGAAAAGAAACTTTGTGTTCCCAAAAAGCTAGGTGAAGAACGGCTTTCACACACACTTATCTCTCAGAACTGAGCAAGTGGAGAGACGTTCGTTCATCTAGCACCAAGGGAACGGGTTGCAGGAGACACTTTTTCTCTGCTTTCTCAGTCTGTTTCCTAGTGCCGGTTTGAAGTTCCTGCAGTTTTCACTGTAAAACCGAATTGAAGCTAGTACCTCCCCATATATATGTATGGAATGGAGTTTGCAACTGAAAAGAAACTTTGTGTTCCCAACAAGCTATGTGAAGAACGGCTTTCACACACACTTATCTCTCAGAACTGAGCAAGTGGAGAGACGTTCGTTCATCTAGCACCAAGGGAACGGGTTGCAGGAGACACTTTTTCTCTGCTTTCTCAGTCTGTTTCCTAGTGCCGGTTTGAAGTTCCTGCAGTTTTCACTGTAAAACCGATTTGGAGCTAGTACCTCCACATATATATATGTATGGAATGGAGTTTGCAACTGAAAAGAAACTTTGTGTTCCCAACAAGCTAGATGAAGGACGGCTTTCACACACACTTATCTCTCAGAACTGAGCAAGTGGAGAGACGTTCGTTCATCTAGCACCAAGGGAACGGGTTGCAGGAGACACTTTTTCTCTGCTTTCTCAGTCTGTTTCCTAGTGCCGGTTTGAAGTTCCTGCAGTTTTCACTGTAAAACCGAGTTGGAGCTAGTACCTCCCCATATATATGTATGGAATGGAGTTTGCACCTGAAAAGAAACTTTGTGTTCCCAACAAGCTAGGTGAAGAACGGCTTTCACACACACTTATCTCTCAGAACTGAGCAACTGGAGAGACGTTCGTTCATCTAGCACCAAGGGAACGGGTTGCAGGAGACACTTTTTCTCTGCTTTCTCAGTCTGTTTCCTAGTGCCGGTTTGAAGTTCCTGCAGTTTTCACTGTAAAACCGATTTGGAGCTAGTACCTCCCCATATATATGTATGGAATGGAGTTTGCAACTGAAAAGAATCTTTGTGTTCCCAACAAGCTAGGTGAAGAACGGCTTTCACACACACTTATCTCTCAGAACTGAGCAAGTGGAGAGACGTTCGTTCATCTAGCACCAAGGGAACGGGTTGCAGGAGACACTTTTTCTCTGCTTTCTCAGTCTGTTTCCTAGTGCCGGTTTGAAGTTCCTGCAGTTTTCACTGTAAAACCGAGTTGGAGCTAGTACCTCCCCATATATATGTATGGAATGGAGTTTGCAACTGAAAAGAAACTTTGTGTTCCCAACAAGCTAGATGAAGGACGGCTTTAACACACACTTATCTCTCAGAACTGAGCAAGTGGAGAGACGTTCGTTCATCTAGCACCAAGGGAACGGGTTGCAGGAGACACTTTTTCTCTGCTTTCTCAGTCTGTTTCCTAGTGCCGGTTTGAAGTTCCTGCAGTTTTCACTGTAAAACCGAGTTGGAGCTAGTACCTCCCCATATATATGTATGGAATGGAGTTTGCACCTGAAAAGAAACTTTGTGTTCCCAACAAGCTAGGTGAAGAACGGCTTTCACACACACTTATCTCTCAGAACTGAGCAACTGGAGAGACGTTCGTTCATCTAGCACCAAGGGAACGGGTTGCAGGAGACACTTTTTCTCTGCTTTCTCAGTCTGTTTCCTAGTGCCGGTTTGAAGTTCCTGCAGTTTTCACTGTAAAACCGATTTGGAGCTAGTACCTCCCCATATATATGTATGGAATGGAGTTTGCAACTGAAAAGAAACTTTGTGTTCCCAAAAAGCTAGGTGAAGAACGGCTTTCACACACACTTATCTCTCAGAACTGAGCAAGTGGAGAGACGTTCGTTCATCTAGCACCAAGGGAACGGGTTGCAGGAGACACTTTTTCTCTGCTTTCTCAGTCTGTTTCCTAGTGCCGGTTTGAAGTTCCTGCAGTTTTCACTGTAAAACCGAATTGAAGCTAGTACCTCCCCATATATATGTATGGAATGGAGTTTGCAACTGAAAAGAAACTTTGTGTTCCCAACAAGCTATGTGAAGAACGGCTTTCACACACACTTATCTCTCAGAACTGAGCAAGTGGAGAGACGTTCGTTCATCTAGCACCAAGGGAACGGGTTGCAGGAGACACTTTTTTTCTGCTTTCTCAGTCTGTTTCCTAGTGCCGGTTTGAAGTTCCTGCAGTTTTCACAGTAAAACCGATTTGGAGCTAGTACCTCCACATATATATATGTATGGAATGGAGTTTGCAACTGAAAAGAAACTTTGTGTTCCCAACAAGCTAGATGAAGGACGGCTTTCACACACACTTATCTCTCAGAACTGAGCAAGTGGAGAGACGTTCGTTCATCTAGCACCAAGGGAACGGGTTGCAGGAGACACTTTTTCTCTGCTTTCTCAGTCTGTTTCCTAGTGCCGGTTTGAAGTTCCTGCAGTTTTCACTGTAAAACCGAGTTGGAGCTAGTACCTCCCCATATATATGTATGGAATGGAGTTTGCACCTGAAAAGAAACTTTGTGTTCCCAACAAGCTAGGTGAAGAACGGCTTTCACACACACTTATCTCTCAGAACTGAGCAACTGGAGAGACGTTCGTTCATCTAGCACCAAGGGAACGGGTTGCAGGAGACACTTTTTCTCTGCTTTCTCAGTCTGTTTCCTAGTGCCGGTTTGAAGTTCCTGCAGTTTTCACTGTAAAACCGAGTTGGAGCTAGTACCTCCCCATATATATGTATGGAATGGAGTTTGCAACTGAAAAAAACTTTGTGATCCCAACAAGCTAGGTGAAGAACGGCTTTCACACACACTTATCTCTCAGAACTGAGCAAGTGGAGAGACGTTCGTTCATCTAGCACCAAGGGAACGGGATGCAGGAGACACTTATTCTCTGCTTTCTCAGTCTGTTTCCTAGTGCCGGTTTGAAGTTCCTGCAGTTTTCACTGTAAAACCGAGTTGGAGCTAGTACCTCCCCATACATATGTATGGAATGGAGTTTGCACCTGAAAAGAAACTTTGTGTTCCCAACAAGCTAGGTGAAGAACGGCTTTCACACACACTTATCTCTCAGAACTGAGCAAGTGGAGAGACGTTCGTTCATCTAGCACCAAGGGAACGGGTTGCAGGAGACACTTTTTCTCTGCTTTCTCAGTCTGTTTCCTAGTGCCGGTTTGAAGTTCCTGCAGTTTTCACTGTAAAACCGAATTGAAGCTAGTACCTCCCCATATATATGTATGGAATGGAGTTTGCAACTGAAAAGAAACTTTGTGTTCCCAACAAGCTAGGTGAAGAACGGCTTTCACACACACTTATCTCTCAGAACTGAGCAAGTGGAGAGACGTTCGTTCATCTAGCACCAAGGGAACGGGTTGCAGGAGACACTATTTCTCTGCTTTCTCAGTCTGTTTCCTAGTGCCGGTTTGAAGTTCCTGCAGTTTTCACTGTAAAACCGATTTGGAGCTAGTACCTCCACATATATATATGTATGGAATGGAGTTTGCAACTGAAAAGAAACTTTGTGTTCCCAACAAGCTAGATGAAGGACGGCTTTCACACACAATTATCTCTCAAAACTGAGCAAGTGGAGAGACGTTCGTTCATCTAGCACCAAGGGAACGGGTTGCAGGAGACACTTTTTCTCTGCTTTCTCAGTCTGTTTCCTAGTGCCGGTTTGAAGTTCCTGCAGTTTTCACTGTAAAACCGATTTGGAGCTAGTACCTCCCCATATATATGTATGGAATGGAGTTTGCAACTGAAAAGAATCTTTGTGTTCCCAACAAGCTAGGTGAAGAACGGCTTTCACACACAGTTATCTCTCAGAACTGAGCAAGTGGAGAGACGTTCGTTCATCTAGCACCAAGGGAACGGGTTGCAGGAGACACTTTTTCTCTGCTTTCTCAGTCTGTTTCCTAGTGCCGGTTTGAAGTTCCTGCAGTTTTCACTGTAAAACCGATTTGGAGCTAGTACCTCCACATATATATATGTATGGAATGGAGTTTGCAACTGAAAAGAAACTTTGTGTTCCCAACAAGCTAGATGAAGGACGGCTTTCACACACACTTATCTCTCAGAACTGAGCAAGTGGAGAGACGTTCGTTCATCTAGCACCAAGGGAACGGGTTGCAGGAGACACTTTTTCTCTGCTTTCTCAGTCTGTTTCCTAGTGCCGGTTTGAAGTTCCTGCAGTTTTCACTGTAAAACCGAGTTGGAGCTAGTACCTCCCCATATATATGTATGGAATGGAGTTTGCACCTGAAAAGAAACTTTGTGTTCCCAACAAGCTAGGTGAAGAACGGCTTTCACACACACTTATCTCTCAGAACTGAGCAAGTGGAGAGACGTTCGTTCATCTAGCACCAAGGGAACGGGTTGCAGGAGACACTTTTTCTCTGTTTTCTCAGTCTGTTTCCTAGTGCCGGTTTGAAGTTCCTGCAGTTTTCACTGTAAAACCGATTTGGAGCTAGTACCTCCCCATATATATGTATGGAATGGAGTTTGCAACTGAAAAGAATCTTTGTGTTCCCAACAAGCTAGGTGAAGAACGGCTTTCACACACAGTTATCTCTCAGAACTGAGCAAGTGGAGAGACGTTCGTTCATCTAGCACCAAGGGAACGGGTTGCAGGAGACACTTTTTCTCTGCTTTCTCAGTCTGTTTCCTAGTGCCGGTTTGAAGTTCCTGCAGTTTTCACTGTAAAACCGAGTTGGAGCTAGTACCTCCCCATATATATGTATGGAATGGAGTTTGCAACTGAAAAGAAACTTTGTGTTCCCAACAAGCTAGATGAAGGACGGCTTTAACACACACTTATCTCTCAGAACTGAGCAAGTGGAGAGACGTTCGTTCATCTAGCACCAAGGGAACGGGTTGCAGGAGACACTTTTTCTCTGCTTTCTCAGTCTGTTTCCTAGTGCCGGTTTGAAGTTCCTGCAGTTTTCACTGTAAAACCGATTTGGAGCTAGTACCTCCCCATATATATGTATGGAATGGAGTTTGCAACTGAAAAGAAACTTTGTGTTCCCAAAAAGCTAGGTGAAGAACGGCTTTCACACACACTTATCTCTCAGAACTGAGCAAGTGGAGAGACGTTCGTTCATCTAGCACCAAGGGAACGGGTTGCAGGAGACACTTTTTCTCTGCTTTCTCAGTCTGTTTCCTAGTGCCGGTTTGAAGTTCCTGCAGTTTTCACTGTAAAACCGAATTGAAGCTAGTACCTCCCCATATATATGTATGGAATGGAGTTTGCAACTGAAAAGAAACTTTGTGTTCCCAACAAGCTATGTGAAGAACGGCTTTCACACACACTTATCTCTCAGAACTGAGCAAGTGGAGAGACGTTCGTTCATCTAGCACCAAGGGAACGGGTTGCAGGAGACACTTTTTCTCTGCTTTCTCAGTCTGTTTCCTAGTGCCGGTTTGAAGTTCCTGCAGTTTTCACTGTAAAACCGATTTGGAGCTAGTACCTCCACATATATATATGTATGGAATGGAGTTTGCAACTGAAAAGAAACTTTGTGTTCCCAACAAGCTAGGTGAAGGACGGCTTTCACACACACTTATCTCTCAGAACTGAGCAAGTGGAGAGACGTTCGTTCATCTAGCACCAAGGGAACGGGTTGCAGGAGACACTTTTTCTCTGCTTTCTCAGTCTGTTTCCTAGTGCCGGTTTGAAGTTCCTGCAGTTTTCACTGTAAAACCGATTTGGAGCTAGTACCTCCACATATATATATGTATGGAATGGAGTTTGCAACTGAAAAGAAACTTTGTGTTCCCAACAAGCTAGATGAAGGACGGCTTTCACACACACTTATCTCTCAGAACTGAGCAAGTGGAGAGACGTTCGTTCATCTAGCACCAAGGGAACGGGTTGCAGGAGACACTTTTTCTCTGCTTTCTCAGTCTGTTTCCTAGTGCCGGTTTGAAGTTCCTGCAGTTTTCACTGTAAAACCGAGTTGGAGCTAGTACCTCCCCATATATATGTATGGAATGGAGTTTGCACCTGAAAAGAAACTTTGTGTTCCCAACAAGCTAGGTGAAGAACGGCTTTCACACACACTTATCTCTCAGAACTGAGCAAGTGGAGAGACGTTCGTTCATCTAGCACCAAGGGAACGGGTTGCAGGAGACACTTTTTCTCTGTTTTCTCAGTCTGTTTCCTAGTGCCGGTTTGAAGTTCCTGCAGTTTTCACTGTAAAACCGATTTGGAGCTAGTACCTCCCCATATATATGTATGGAATGGAGTTTGCAACTGAAAAGAATCTTTGTGTTCCCAACAAGATAGGTGAAGAACGGCTTTCACACACAGTTATCTCTCAGAACTGAGCAAGTGGAGAGACGTTCGTTCATCTAGCACCAAGGGAACGGGTTGCAGGAGACACTTTTTCTCTGCTTTCTCAGTCTGTTTCCTAGTGCCGGTTTGAAGTTCCTGCAGTTTACACTGTAAAACCGATTTGGAGCTAGTACCTCCCCATATATATGTATGGAATGGAGTTTGCACCTGAAAAGAATCTTTGTGTTCCCAACAAGCTAGGTGAAGAACGGCTTTCACACACAGTTATCTCTCAGAACTGAGCAAGTGGAGAGACGTTCGTTCATCTAGCACCAAGGGAACGGGTTGCAGGAGACACTTTTTCTCTGCTTTCTCAGTCTGTTTCCTAGTGCCGGTTTGAAGTTCCTGCAGTTTTCACTGTAAAACCGATTTGGAGCTAGTACCTCCACATATATATATGTATGGAATGGAGTTTGCAACTGAAAAGAAACTTTGTGTTCCCAACAAGCTAGATGAAGGACGGCTTTCACACACACTTATCTCTCAGAACTGAGCAAGTGGAGAGACGTTCGTTCATCTAGCACCAAGGGAACGGGTTGCAGGAGACACTTTTTCTCTGCTTTCTCAGTCTGTTTCCTAGTGCCGGTTTGAAGTTCCTGCAGTTTTCACTGTAAAACCGAGTTGGAGCTAGTACCTCCCCATATATATGTATGGAATGGAGTTTGCACCTGAAAAGAAACTTTGTGTTCCCAACAAGCTAGGTGAAGAACGGCTTTCACACACACTTATCTCTCAGAACTGAGCAAGTGGAGAGACGTTCGTTCATCTAGCACCAAGGGAACGGGTTGCAGGAGACACTTTTTCTCTGTTTTCTCAGTCTGTTTCCTAGTGCCGGTTTGAAGTTCCTGCAGTTTTCACTGTAAAACCGATTTGGAGCTAGTACCTCCCCATATATATGTATGGAATGGAGTTTGCAACTGAAAAGAATCTTTGTGTTCCCAACAAGATAGGTGAAGAACGGCTTTCACACACAGTTATCTCTCAGAACTGAGCAAGTGGAGAGACGTTCGTTCATCTAGCACCAAGGGAACGGGTTGCAGGAGACACTTTTTCTCTGCTTTCTCAGTCTGTTTCCTAGTGCCGGTTTGAAGTTCCTGCAGTTTTCACTGTAAAACCGAGTTGGAGCTAGTACCTCCCCATATATATGTATGGAATGGAGTTTGCAACTGAAAAGAAACTTTGTGTTCCCAACAAGCTAGATGAAGGACGGCTTTCACACACACTTATCTCTCAGAACTGAGCAAGTGGAGAGACGTTCGTTCATCTAGCACCAAGGGAACGGGTTGCAGGAGACACTTTTTCTCTGCTTTCTCAGTCTGTTTCCTAGTGCCGGTTTGAAGTTCCTGCAGTTTTCACTGTAAAACCGATTTGGAGCTAGTACCTCCCCATATATATGTATGGAATGGAGTTTGAAACTGAAAAGAAACTTTGTGTTCCCAAAAAGCTAGGTGAAGAACGGCTTTCACACACACTTATCTCTCAGAACTGAGCAAGTGGAGAGACGTTCGTTCATCTAGCACCAAGGGAACGGGTTGCAGGAGACACTTTTTCTCTGCTTTCTCAGTCTGTTTCCTAGTGCCGGTTTGAAGTTCCTGCAGTTTTCACTGTAAAACCGAATTGAAGCTAGTACCTCCCCATATATATGTATGGAATGGAGTTTGCAACTGAAAAGAAACTTTGTGTTCCCAACAAGCTATGTGAAGAACGGCTTTCACACACACTTATCTCTCAGAACTGAGCAAGTGGAGAGACGTTCGTTCATCTAGCACCAAGGGAACGGGTTGCAGGAGACACTTTTTCTCTGCTTTCTCAGTCTGTTTCCTAGTGCCGGTTTGAAGTTCCTGCAGTTTTCACTGTAAAACCGATTTGGAGCTAGTACCTCCACATATATATATGTATGGAATGGAGTTTGCAACTGAAAAGAAACTTTGTGTTCCCAACAAGCTAGATGAAGGACGGCTTTCACACACACTTATCTCTCAGAACTGAGCAAGTGGAGAGACGTTCGTTCATCTAGCACCAAGGGAACGGGTTGCAGGAGACACTTTTTCTCTGCTTTCTCAGTCTGTTTCCTAGTGCCGGTTTGAAGTTCCTGCAGTTTTCACTGTAAAACCGAGTTGGAGCTAGTACCTCCCCATATATATGTATGGAATGGAGTTTGCACCTGAAAAGAAACTTTGTGTTCCCAACAAGCTAGGTGAAGAACGGCTTTCACACACACTTATCTCTCAGAACTGAGCAACTGGAGAGACGTTCGTTCATCTAGCACCAAGGGAACGGGTTGCAGGAGACACTTTTTCTCTGCTTTCTCAGTCTGTTTCCTAGTGCCGGTTTGAAGTTCCTGCAGTTTTCACTGTAAAACCGATTTGGAGCTAGTACCTCCCCATATATATGTATGGAATGGAGTTTGCAACTGAAAAGAATCTTTGTGTTCCCAACAAGCTAGGTGAAGAACGGCTTTCACACACACTTATCTCTCAGAACTGAGCAAGTGGAGAGACGTTCGTTCATCTAGCACCAAGGGAACGGGTTGCAGGAGACACTTTTTCTCTGCTTTCTCAGTCTGTTTCCTAGTGCCGGTTTGAAGTTCCTGCAGTTTTCACTGTAAAACCGAGTTGGAGCTAGTACCTCCCCATATATATGTATGGAATGGAGTTTGCAACTGAAAAGAAACTTTGTGTTCCCAACAAGCTAGATGAAGGACGGCTTTAACACACACTTATCTCTCAGAACTGAGCAAGTGGAGAGACGTTCGTTCATCTAGCACCAAGGGAACGGGTTGCAGGAGACACTTTTTCTCTGCTTTCTCAGTCTGTTTCCTAGTGCCGGTTTGAAGTTCCTGCAGTTTTCACTGTAAAACCGAGTTGGAGCTAGTACCTCCCCATATATATGTATGGAATGGAGTTTGCACCTGAAAAGAAACTTTGTGTTCCCAACAAGCTAGGTGAAGAACGGCTTTCACACACACTTATCTCTCAGAACTGAGCAACTGGAGAGACGTTCGTTCATCTAGCACCAAGGGAACGGGTTGCAGGAGACACTTTTTCTCTGCTTTCTCAGTCTGTTTCCTAGTGCCGGTTTGAAGTTCCTGCAGTTTTCACTGTAAAACCGATTTGGAGCTAGTACCTCCCCATATATATGTATGGAATGGAGTTTGCAACTGAAAAGAAACTTTGTGTTCCCAAAAAGCTAGGTGAAGAACGGCTTTCACACACACTTATCTCTCAGAACTGAGCAAGTGGAGAGACGTTCGTTCATCTAGCACCAAGGGAACGGGTTGCAGGAGACACTTTTTCTCTGCTTTCTCAGTCTGTTTCCTAGTGCCGGTTTGAAGTTCCTGCAGTTTTCACTGTAAAACCGAATTGAAGCTAGTACCTCCCCATATATATGTATGGAATGGAGTTTGCAACTGAAAAGAAACTTTGTGTTCCCAACAAGCTATGTGAAGAACGGCTTTCACACACACTTATCTCTCAGAACTGAGCAAGTGGAGAGACGTTCGTTCATCTAGCACCAAGGGAACGGGTTGCAGGAGACACTTTTTTTCTGCTTTCTCAGTCTGTTTCCTAGTGCCGGTTTGAAGTTCCTGCAGTTTTCACAGTAAAACCGATTTGGAGCTAGTACCTCCACATATATATATGTATGGAATGGAGTTTGCAACTGAAAAGAAACTTTGTGTTCCCAACAAGCTAGATGAAGGACGGCTTTCACACACACTTATCTCTCAGAACTGAGCAAGTGGAGAGACGTTCGTTCATCTAGCACCAAGGGAACGGGTTGCAGGAGACACTTTTTCTCTGCTTTCTCAGTCTGTTTCCTAGTGCCGGTTTGAAGTTCCTGCAGTTTTCACTGTAAAACCGAGTTGGAGCTAGTACCTCCCCATATATATGTATGGAATGGAGTTTGCACCTGAAAAGAAACTTTGTGTTCCCAACAAGCTAGGTGAAGAACGGCTTTCACACACACTTATCTCTCAGAACTGAGCAACTGGAGAGACGTTCGTTCATCTAGCACCAAGGGAACGGGTTGCAGGAGACACTTTTTCTCTGCTTTCTCAGTCTGTTTCCTAGTGCCGGTTTGAAGTTCCTGCAGTTTACACTGTAAAACCGATTTGGAGCTAGTACCTCCCCATATATATGTATGGAATGGAGTTTGCAACTGAAAAGAATCTTTGTGTTCCCAACAAGCTAGGTGAAGAACGGCTTTCACACACAGTTATCTCTCAGAACTGAGCAAGTGGTGAGACGTTCGTTCATCTAGCACCAAGGGAACGGGTTGCAGGAGACACTTTTTCTCTGCTTTCTCAGTCTGTTTCCTAGTGCCGGTTTGAAGTTCCTGCAGTTTTCACTGTAAAACCGATTTGGAGCTAGTACCTCCACATATATATATGTATGGAATGGAGTTTGCAACTGAAAAGAAACTTTGTGTTCCCAACAAGCTAGATGAAGGACGGCTTTCACACACACTTATCTCTCAGAACTGAGCAAGTGGAGAGACGTTCGTTCATCTAGCACCAAGGGAACGGGTTGCAGGAGACACTTTTTCTCTGCTTTCTCAGTCTGTTTCCTAGTGCCGGTTTGAAGTTCCTGCAGTTTTCACTGTAAAACCGAGTTGGAGCTAGTACCTCCCCATATATATGTATGGAATGGAGTTTGCACCTGAAAAGAAACTTTGTGTTCCCAACAAGCTAGGTGAAGAACGGCTTTCACACACACTTATCTCTCAGAACTGAGCAAGTGGAGAGACGTTCGTTCATCTAGCACCAAGGGAACGGGTTGCAGGAGACACTTTTTCTCTGCTTTCTCAGTCTGTTTCCTAGTGCCGGTTTGAAGTTCCTGCAGTTTTCACTGTAAAACCGATTTGGAGCTAGTACCTCCCCATATATATGTATGGAATGGAGTTTGCAACTGAAAAGAATCTTTGTGTTCCCAACAAGCTAGATGAAGGACGGCTTTAACACACACTTATCTCTCAGAACTGAGCAAGTGGAGAGACGTTCGTTCATCTAGCACCAAGGGAACGGGTTGCAGGAGACACTTTTTCTCTGCTTTCTCAGTCTGTTTCCTAGTGCCGGTTTGAAGTTCCTGCAGTTTTCACTGTAAAACCGAGATGGAGCTAGTACCTCCCCATATATATGTATGGAATGGAGATTGAAACTGAAAAGAAACTTTGTGTTCCCAAAAAGCTAGATGAAAGACGGCTTTAACACACACTTATCTCTCAGAACTGAGCAAGTGGAGAGACGTTCGTTCATCTAGCACCAAGGGAACGGGTTGCAGGAGACACTTTTTCTCTGCTTTCTCAGTCTGTTTCCTAGTGCCGGTTTGAAGTTCCTGCAGTTTTCACTGTAAAACCGAGTTGGAGCTAGTACCTCCCCATATATATGTATGGAATGGAGTTTGCACCTGAAAAGAAACTTTGTGTTCCCAACAAGCTAGGTGAAGAACGGCTTTCACACACACTTATCTCTCAGAACTGAGCAACTGGAGAGACGTTCGTTCATCTAGCACCAAGGGAACGGGTTGCAGGAGGCACTTTTTCTCTGCTTTCTCAGTCTGTTTCCTAGTGCCGGTTTGAAGTTCCTGCAGTTTACACTGTAAAACCGATTTGGAGCTAGTACCTCCCCATATATATGTATGGAATGGAGTTTGCAACTGAAAAGAATCTTTGTGTTCCCAACAAGCTAGGTGAAGAACGACTTTCACACACAGTTATCTCTCAGAACTGAGCAAGTGGAGAGACGTTCGTTCATCTAGCACCAAGGGAACGGGTTGCAGGAGACACTTTTTCTCTGCTTTCTCAGTCTGTTTCCTAGTGCCGGTTTGAAGTTCCTGCAGTTTTCACTGTAAAACCGATTTGGAGCTAGTACCTCCACATATATATATGTATGGAATGGAGTTTGCAACTGAAAAGAAACTTTGTGTTCCCAACAAGCTAGATGAAGGACGGCTTTCACACACACTTATCTCTCAGAACTGAGCAAGTGGAGAGACGTTCGTTCATCTAGCACCAAGGGAACGGGTTGCAGGAGACACTTTTTCTCTGCTTTCTCAGTCTGTTTCCTAGTGCCGGTTTGAAGTTCCTGCAGTTTTCACTGTAAAACCGATTTGGAGCTAGTACCTCCCCATATATATGTATGGAATGGAGTTTGCAACTGAAAAGAATCTTTGTGTTCCCAACAAGCTAGGTGAAGAACGGCTTTCACACACAGTTATCTCTCAGAACTGAGCAAGTGGAGAGACGTTCGTTCATCTAGCACCAAGGGAACGGGTTGCAGGAGACACTTTTTCTCTGCTTTCTCAGTCTGTTTCCTAGTGCCGGTTTGAAGTTCCTGCAGTTTTCACTGTAAAACCGAGTTGGAGCTAGTACCTCTCCATATATATGTATGGAATGGAGTTTGCAACTGAAAAGAAACTTTGTGTTCCCAACAAGCTAGATGAAGGACGGCTTTAACACACACTTATCTCTCAGAACTGAGCAAGTGGAGAGACGTTCGTTCATCTAGCACCAAGGGAACGGGTTGCAGGAGACACTTTTTCTCTGCTTTCTCAGTCTGTTTCCTAGTGCCGGTTTGAAGTTCCTGCAGTTTTCACTGTAAAACCGAGTTGGAGCTAGTACCTCCCCATATATATGTATGGAATGGAGTTTGCACCTGAAAAGAAACTTTGTGTTCCCAACAAGCTAGGTGAAGAACGGCTTTCACACACACTTATCTCTCAGAACTGAGCAAGTGGAGAGACGTTCGTTCATCTAGCACCAAGGGAACGGGTTGCAGGGGACACTTTTTCTCTGCTTTCTCAGTCTGTTTCCTAGTGCCGGTTTGAAGTTCCTGCAGTTTACACTGTAAAACCGATTTGGAGCTAGTACCTCCCCATATATATGTATGGAATGGAGTTTGCAACTGAAAAGAATCTTTGTGTTCCCAACAAGCTAGGTGAAGAACGGCTTTCACACACAGTTATCTCTCAGAACTGAGCAAGTGGAGAGACGTTCGTTCATCTAGCACCAAGGGAACGGGTTGCAGGAGACACTTTTTCTCTGCTTTCTCAGTCTGTTTCCTAGTGCCGGTTTGAAGTTCCTGCAGTTTTCACTGTAAAACCGATTTGGAGCTAGTACCTCCACATATATATATGTATGGAATGGAGTTTGCAACTGAAAAGAAACTTTGTGTTCCCAACAAGCTAGATGAAGGACGGCTTTCACACACACTTATCTCTCAGAACTGAGCAAGTGGAGAGACGTTCGTTCATCTAGCACCAAGGGAACGGGTTGCTGGAGACACTTTTTCTCTGCTTTCTCAGTCTGTTTCCTAGTGCCGGTTTGAAGTTCCTGCAGTTTTCACTGTAAAACCGAGTTGGAGCTAGTACCTCCCCATATATATGTATGGAATGGAGTTTGCACCTGAAAAGAAACTTTGTGTTCCCAACAAGCTAGGTGAAGAACGGCTTTCACACACACTTATCTCTCAGAACTGAGCAAGTGGAGAGACGTTCGTTCATCTAGCACCAAGGGAACGGGTTGCAGGAGACACTTTTTCTCTGTTTTCTCAGTCTGTTTCCTAGTGCCGGTTTGAAGTTCCTGCAGTTTTCACTGTAAAACCGATTTGGAGCTAGTACCTCCCCATATATATGTATGGAATGGAGTTTGCAACTGAAAAGAATCTTTGTGTTCCCAACAAGCTAGGTGAAGAACGGCTTTCACACACAGTTATCTCTCAGAACTGAGCAAGTGGAGAGACGTTCGTTCATCTAGCACCAAGGGAACGGGTTGCAGGAGACAATTTTTCTCTGCTTTCTCAGTCTGTTTCCTAGTGCCGGTTTGAAGTTCCTGCAGTTTTCACTGTAAAACCGAGTTGGAGCTAGTACCTCCCCATATATATGTATGGAATGGAGTTTTCAACTGAAAAGAAACTTTGTGTTCCCAACAAGCTAGATGAAGGACGGCTTTAACACACACTTATCTCTCAGAACTGAGCAAGTGGAGAGACGTTCGTTCATCTAGCACCAAGGGAACGGGTTGCAGGAGACACTTTTTCTCTGCTTTCTCAGTCTGTTTCCTAGTGCCGGTTTGAAGTTCCTGCAGTTTTCACTGTAAAACCGATTTGGAGCTAGTACCTCCCCATATATATGTATGGAATGGAGTTTGCAACTGAAAAGAAACTTTGTGTTCCCAAAAAGCTAGGTGAAGAACGGCTTTCACACACACTTATCTCTCAGAACTGAGCAAGTGGAGAGACGTTCGTTCATCTAGCACCAAGGGAACGGGTTGCAGGAGACACTTTTTCTCTGCTTTCTCAGTCTGTTTCCTAGTGCCGGTTTGAAGTTCCTGCAGTTTTCACTGTAAAACCGAATTGAAGCTAGTACCTCCCCATATATATGTATGGAATGGAGTTTGCAACTGAAAAGAAACTTTGTGTTCCCAACAAGCTATGTGAAGAACGGCTTTCACACACACTTATCTCTCAGAACTGAGCAAGTGGAGAGACGTTCGTTCATCTAGCACCAAGGGAACGGGTTGCAGGAGACACTTTTTCTCTGCTTTCTCAGTCTGTTTCCTAGTGCCGGTTTGAAGTTCCTGCAGTTTTCACTGTAAAACCGAGATGGAGCTAGTACCTCCCCATATATATGTATGGAATGGAGATTGAAACTGAAAAGAAACTTTGTGTTCCCAAAAAGCTAGATGAAGGACGGCTTTAACACACACTTATCTCTCAGAACTGAGCAAGTGGAGAGACGTTCGTTCATCTAGCACCAAGGGAACGGGTTGCAGGAGACACTTTTTCTCTGCTTTCTCAGTCTGTTTCCTAGTGCCGGTTTGAAGTTCCTGCAGTTTTCACTGTAAAACCGAGTTGGAGCTAGTACCTCCCCATATATATGTATGGAATGGAGTTTGCACCTGAAAAGAAACTTTGTGTTCCCAACAAGCTAGGTGAAGAACGGCTTTCACACACACTTATCTCTCAGAACTGAGCAACTGGAGAGACGTTCGTTCATCTAGCACCAAGGGAACGGGTTGCAGGAGACACTTTTTCTCTGCTTTCTCAGTCTGTTTCCTAGTGCCGGTTTGAAGTTCCTGCAGTTTACACTGTAAAACCGATTTGGAGCTAGTACCTCCCCATATATATGTATGGAATGGAGTTTGCAACTGAAAAGAATCTTTGTGTTCCCAACAAGCTAGGTGAAGAACGGCTTTCACACACAGTTATCTCTCAGAACTGAGCAAGTGGAGAGACGTTCGTTCATCTAGCACCAAGGGAACGGGTTGCAGGAGACACTTTTTCTCTGCTTTCTCAGTCTGTTTCCTAGTGCCGGTTTGAAGTTCCTGCAGTTTTCACTGTAAAACCGAGTTGGAGCTAGTACCTCCCCATATATATGTATGGAATGGAGTTTGCAACTGAAAAGAAACTTTGTGTTCCCAACAAGCTAGATGAAGGACGGCTTTAACACACACTTATCTCTCAGAACTGAGCAAGTGGAGAGACGTTCGTTCATCTAGCACCAAGGGAACGGGTTGCAGGAGACACTTTTTCTCTGCTTTCTCAGTCTGTTTCCTAGTGCCGGTTTGAAGTTCCTGCAGTTTTCACTGTAAAACCGAGTTGGAGCTAGTACCTCCCCATATATATGTATGGAATGGAGTTTGCACCTGAAAAGAAACTTTGTGTTCCCAACAAGCTAGGTGAAGAACGGCTTTCACACACACTTATCTCTCAGAACTGAGCAAGTGGAGAGACGTTCGTTCATCTAGCACCAAGGGAACGGGTTGCAGGGGACACTTTTTCTCTGCTTTCTCAGTCTGTTTCCTAGTGCCGGTTTGAAGTTCCTGCAGTTTACACTGTAAAACCGATTTGGAGCTAGTACCTCCCCATATATATGTATGGAATGGAGTTTGCAACTGAAAAGAATCTTTGTGTTCCCAACAAGCTAGGTGAAGAACGGCTTTCACACACAGTTATCTCTCAGAACTGAGCAAGTGGAGAGACGTTCGTTCATCTAGCACCAAGGGAACGGGTTGCAGGAGACAATTTTTCTCTGCTTTCTCAGTCTGTTTCCTAGTGCCGGTTTGAAGTTCCTGCAGTTTTCACTGTAAAACCGAGTTGGAGCTAGTACCTCCCCATATATATGTATGGAATGGAGTTTTCAACTGAAAAGAAACTTTGTGTTCCCAACAAGCTAGATGAAGGACGGCTTTAACACACACTTATCTCTCAGAACTGAGCAAGTGGAGAGACGTTCGTTCATCTAGCACCAAGGGAACGGGTTGCAGGAGACACTTTTTCTCTGCTTTCTCAGTCTGTTTCCTAGTGCCGGTTTGAAGTTCCTGCAGTTTTCACTGTAAAACCGATTTGGAGCTAGTACCTCCCCATATATATGTATGGAATGGAGTTTGCAACTGAAAAGAAACTTTGTGTTCCCTAAAAGCTAGGTGAAGAACGGCTTTCACACACACTTATCTCTCAGAACTGAGCAAGTGGAGAGACGTTCGTTCATCTAGCACCAAGGGAACGGGTTGCAGGAGACACTTTTTCTCTGCTTTCTCAGTCTGTTTCCTAGTGCCGGTTTGAAGTTCCTGCAGTTTTCACTGTAAAACCGAATTGAAGCTAGTACCTCCCCATATATATGTATGGAATGGAGTTTGCAACTGAAAAGAAACTTTGTGTTCCCAACAAGCTATGTGAAGAACGGCTTTCACACACACTTATCTCTCAGAACTGAGCAAGTGGAGAGACGTTCGTTCATCTAGCACCAAGGGAACGGGTTGCAGGAGACACTTTTTCTCTGCTTTCTCAGTCTGTTTCCTAGTGCCGGTTTGAAGTTCCTGCAGTTTTCACTGTAAAACCGAGATGGAGCTAGTACCTCCCCATATATATGTATGGAATGGAGATTGAAACTGAAAAGAAACTTTGTGTTCCCAAAAAGCTAGATGAAGGACGGCTTTAACACACACTTATCTCTCAGAACTGAGCAAGTGGAGAGACGTTCGTTCATCTAGCACCAAGGGAACGGGTTGCAGGAGACACTTTTTCTCTGCTTTCTCAGTCTGTTTCCTAGTGCCGGTTTGAAGTTCCTGCAGTTTTCACTGTCAAACCGAGTTGGAGCTAGTACCTCCCCATATATATGTATGGAATGGAGTTTGCACCTGAAAAGAAACTTTGTGTTCCCAACAAGCTAGGTGAAGAACGGCTTTCACACACACTTATCTCTCAGAACTGAGCAACTGGAGAGACGTTCGTTCATCTAGCACCAAGGGAACGGGTTGCAGGAGACACTTTTTCTCTGCTTTCTCAGTCTGTTTCCTAGTGCCGGTTTGAAGTTCCTGCAGTTTACACTGTAAAACCGATTTGGAGCTAGTACCTCCCCATATATATGTATGGAATGGAGTTTGCAACTGAAAAGAATCTTTGTGTTCTCAACAAGCTAGGTGAAGAACGACTTTCACACACAGTTATCTCTCAGAACTGAGCAAGTGGAGAGACGTTCGTTCATCTAGCACCAAGGGAACGGGTTGCAGGAGACACTTTTTCTCTGCTTTCTCAGTCTGTTTCCTAGTGCCGGTTTGAAGTTCCTGCAGTTTTCACTGTAAAACCGATTTGGAGCTAGTACCTCCACATATATATATGTATGGAATGGAGTTTGCAACTGAAAAGAAACTTTGTGTTCCCAACAAGCTAGATGAAGGACGGCTTTCACACACACTTATCTCTCAGAACTGAGCAAGTGGAGAGACGTTCGTTCATCTAGCACCAAGGGAACGGGTTGCAGGAGACACTTTTTCTCTGCTTTCTCAGTCTGTTTCCTAGTGCCGGTTTGAAGTTCCTGCAGTTTTCACTGTAAAACCGATTTGGAGCTAGTACCTCCCCATATATATGTATGGAATGGAGTTTGCAACTGAAAAGAATCTTTGTGTTCCCAACAAGCTAGGTGAAGAACGGCTTTCACACACAGTTATCTCTCAGAACTGAGCAAGTGGAGAGACGTTCGTTCATCTAGCACCAAGGGAACGGGTTGCAGGAGACACTTTTTCTCTGCTTTCTCAGTCTGTTTCCTAGTGCCGGTTTGAAGTTCCTGCAGTTTTCACTGTAAAACCGAGTTGGAGCTAGTACCTCCCCATATATATGTATGGAATGGAGTTTGCAACTGAAAAGAAACTTTGTGTTCCCAACAAGCTAGATGAAGGACGGCTTTAACACACACTTATCTCTCAGAACTGAGCAAGTGGAGAGACGTTCGTTCATCTAGCACCAAGGGAACGGGTTGCAGGAGACACTTTTTCTCTGCTTTCTCAGTCTGTTTCCTAGTGCCGGTTTGAAGTTCCTGCAGTTTTCACTGTAAAACCGAGTTGGAGCTAGTACCTCCCCATATATATGTATGGAATGGAGTTTGCACCTGAAAAGAAACTTTGTGTTCCCAACAAGCTAGGTGAAGAACGGCTTTCACACACACTTATCTCTCAGAACTGAGCAAGTGGAGAGACGTTCGTTCATCTAGCACCAAGGGAACGGGTTGCAGGGGACACTTTTTCTCTGCTTTCTCAGTCTGTTTCCTAGTGCCGGTTTGAAGTTCCTGCAGTTTACACTGTAAAACCGATTTGGAGCTAGTACCTCCCCATATATATGTATGGAATGGTGTTTGCAACTGAAAAGAATCTTTGTGTTCCCAACAAGCTAGGTGAAGAACGGCTTTCACACACAGTTATCTCTCAGAACTGAGCAAGTGGAGAGACGTTCGTTCATCTAGCACCAAGGGAACGGGTTGCAGGAGACACTTTTTCTCTGCTTTCTCAGTCTGTTTCCTAGTGCCGGTTTGAAGTTCCTGCAGTTTTCACTGTAAAACCGATTTGGAGCTAGTACCTCCACATATATATATGTATGGAATGGAGTTTGCAACTGAAAAGAAACTTTGTGTTCCCAACAAGCTAGATGAAGGACGGCTTTCACACACACTTATCTCTCAGAACTGAGCAAGTGGAGAGACGTTCGTTCATCTAGCACCAAGGGAACGGGTTGCTGGAGACACTTTTTCTCTGCTTTCTCAGTCTGTTTCCTAGTGCCGGTTTGAAGTTCCTGCAGTTTTCACTGTAAAACCGAGTTGGAGCTAGTACCTCCCCATATATATGTATGGAATGGAGTTTGCACCTGAAAAGAAACTTTGTGTTCCCAACAAGCTAGGTGAAGAACGGCTTTCACACACACTTATCTCTCAGAACTGAGCAAGTGGAGAGACGTTCGTTCATCTAGCACCAAGGGAACGGGTTGCAGGAGACACTTTTTCTCTGTTTTCTCAGTCTGTTTCCTAGTGCCGGTTTGAAGTTCCTGCAGTTTTCACTGTAAAACCGATTTGGAGCTAGTACCTCCCCATATATATGTATGGAATGGAGTTTGCAACTGAAAAGAATCTTTGTGTTCCCAACAAGCTAGGTGAAGAACGGCTTTCACACACAGTTATCTCTCAGAACTGAGCAAGTGGAGAGACGTTCGTTCATCTAGCACCAAGGGAACGGGTTGCAGGAGACAATTTTTCTCTGCTTTCTCAGTCTGTTTCCTAGTGCCGGTTTGAAGTTCCTGCAGTTTTCACTGTAAAACCGATTTGGAGCTAGTACCTCCCCATATATATGTATGGAATGGAGTTTGCAACTGAAAAGAATCTTTGTGTTCCCAACAAGCTAGGTGAAGAACGGCTTTCACACACAGTTATCTCTCAGAACTGAGCAAGTGGAGAGACGTTCGTTCATCTAGCACCAAGGGAACGGGTTGCAGGAGACACTTTTTCTCTGCTTTCTCAGTCTGTTTCCTAGTGCCGGTTTGAAGTTCCTGCAGTTTTCACTGTAAAACCGATTTGGAGCTAGTACCTCCCCATATATATGTATGGAATGGAGTTTGCAACTGAAAAGAAACTTTGTGTTCCCAAAAAGCTAGGTGAAGAACGGCTTTCACACACACTTATCTCTCAGAACTGAGCAAGTGGAGAGACGTTCGTTCATCTAGCACCAAGGGAACGGGTTGCAGGAGACACTTTTTCTCTGCTTTCTCAGTCTGTTTCCTAGTGCCGGTTTGAAGTTCCTGCAGTTTTCACTGTAAAACCGAATTGAAGCTAGTACCTCCCCATATATATGTATGGAATGGAGTTTGCAACTGAAAAGAAACTTTGTGTTCCCAACAAGCTATGTGAAGAACGGCTTTCACACACACTTATCTCTCAGAACTGAGCAAGTGGAGAGACGTTCGTTCATCTAGCACCAAGGGAACGGGTTGCAGGAGACACTTTTTCTCTGCTTTCTCAGTCTGTTTCCTAGTGCCGGTTTGAAGTTCCTGCAGTTTTCACTGTAAAACCGATTTGGAGCTAGTACCTCCACATATATATATATATGGAATGGAGTTTGCAACTGAAAAGAAACTTTGTGTTCCCAACAAGCTAGATGAAGGACGGCTTTCACACACACTTATCTCTCAGAACTGAGCAACTGGAGAGACGTTCGTTCATCTAGCACCAAGGGAACGGGTTGCAGGAGACACTTTTTCTCTGCTTTCTCAGTCTGTTTCCTAGTGCCGGTTTGAAGCTCCTGCAGTTTTCACTGTAAAACCGATTTGGAGCTAGTACCTCCCCATATATATGTATGGAATGGAGTTTGCAACTGAAAAGAATCTTTGTGTTCCCAACAAGATAGGTGAAGAACGGCTTTCACACACAGTTATCTCTCAGAACTGAGCAAGTGGAGAGACGTTCGTTCATCTAGCACCAAGGGAACGGGTTGCAGGAGACACTTTTTCTCTGCTTTCTCAGTCTGTTTCCTAGTGCCGGTTTGAAGTTCCTGCAGTTTTCACTGTAAAACCGAGTTGGAGCTAGTACCTCCCCATATATATGTATGGAATGGAGTTTGCAACTGAAAAGAAACTTTGTGTTCCCAACAAGCTAGATGAAGAACGGCTTTGACACACACTTATCTCTCAGAACTGAGCAAGTGGAGAGACGTTCGTTCATCTAGCAACAAGGGAACGGGTTGCAGGAGACACTTTTTCTCTGCTTTCTCAGTCTGTTTCCTAGTGCCTGTTTGAAGTTCCTGCAGTTTTCACTGTAAAACCGAGTTGGAGCTAGTACCTCCCCATATATATGTATGGAATGGAGTTTGCACCTGAAAAGAAACTTTGTGTTCCCAACAAGCTAGGTGAAGAACGGCTTTCACACACACTTATCTCTCAGAACTGAGCAAGTGGAGAGACGTTCGTTCATCTAGCACCAAGGGAACGGGTTGCAGGAGACACTTTTTCTCTGCTTTCTCAGTCTGTTTCCTAGTGCCGGTTTGAAGTTCCTGCAGTTTTCACTGTAAAACCGATTTGGAGCTAGTACCTCCCCATATATATGTATGGAATGGAGTTTGCAACTGAAAAGAAACTTTGTGTTCCCAAAAAGCTAGATGAAGGACGGCTTTCACACACACTTATCTCTCAGAACTGAGCAAGTGGAGAGACGTTCGTTCATCTAGCACCAAGGGAACGGGTTGCAGGAGACACTTTTTCTCTGCTTTCTCAGTCTTTTTCCTAGTGCCGGTTTGAAGTTCCTGCAGTTTTCACTGTAAAACCGATTTGGAGCTAGTACCTCCCCATATATATGCATGGAATGGAGTTTGCAACTGAAAAGAAACTTTGTGTTCCCAACAAGCTATGTGAAGAACGGCTTTCACACACACTTATCTCTCAGAACTGAGCAAGTGGAGAGACGTTCGTTCATCTAGCACCAAGGGAACTGGTTGCAGGAGACACTTTTTCTCTGCTTTCTCAGTCTGTTTCCTAGTGCCGGTTTGAAGTTCCTGCAGTTTTCACTGTAAAACCGAGTTGGAGCTAGTACCTCCCCATATATATGTATGGAATGGAGTTTGCACCTGAAAAGAAACTTTGTGTTCCCAACAAGCTAGGTGAAGGACGGCTTTCACACACAATTATCTCTCAGAACTGAGCAAGTGGAGAGACGTTCGTTCATCTAACACCAAGGGAACGGGTTGCAGGAGACACTTTTTCTCTGCTTTCTCAGTCTGTTTCCTAGTGCCGGTTTGAAGTTCCTGCAGTTTTCACTGTAAAACCGAGTTGGAGCTAGTACCTCCCCATATATATGTATGGAATGGAGTTTGCAACTGAAAAGAAACTTTGTGTTCCCAACAAGCTAGGTGAAGGACGGCTTTCACACACACTTATCTCTCAGAACTGAGCAAGTGGAGAGACGTTCGTTCATCTAGCACCAAGGGAACGGGTTGCAGGAGAAACTTTTTCTCTGCTTTCTCAGTCTGTTTCCTAGTGCCGGTTTGAAGTTCCTGCAGTTTTCACTGTAAAACCGAGTTGGAGCTAGTACCTCCCCATATATATGTATGGAATGGAGTTTGCAACTGAAAAGAAACTTTGTGTTCCCAACAAGCTAGGTGAAGAACGGCTTTGACACACACTTATCTCTCAGAACTGAGCAAGTGGAGAGACGTTCGTTCATCTAGCACCAAGGGAACGGGTTGCAGGAGACACTTTTTCTCTGCTTTCTCAGTCTGTTTCCTAGTGCCGGTTTGAAGTTCCTGCAGTTTTCACTGTAAAACCGAGTTGGAGCTAGTACCTCCCCATATATATGTATGGAATGGAGTTTGCAACTGAAAAGAAACTTTGTGTTCCCAACAAGCTAGGTGAAGAACGGCTTTCACACACACTTTTCTCTCAGAACTGAGCAAGTGGAGAGACGTTCGTTCATCTAGCACCAAGGGAACGGGTTGCAGGAGACACTTTTTCTCTGCTTTCTCAGTCTGTTTCCTAGTGTCGGTTTGAAGTTCCTGCAGTTTTCACAGTAAAACCGAGTTGGAGCTAGTACCTCCCCATATATATGTATGGAATGGAGTTTGCAACTGAAAAGAAACTTTGTGTTCCCAACAAGCTAGGTGAAGAACGGCTTTCACACACACTTATCTCTCAGAACTGAGCAAGTGGAGAGACGTTCGTTCATCTAGCACCAAGGGAACGGGTTGCAGGAGACACTTTTTCTCTGCTTTCTCAGTCTGTTTCCTAGTGCCGGTTTGAAGTTCCTGCAGTTTTCACTGTAAAACCGAGTTGGAGCTAGTACCTCCCCATATATATGTATGGAATGGAGTTTGCAACTGAAAAGAATCTTTGTGTTCCCAACAAGCTAGGTGAAGAACGGCTTTCACACACACTTATCTCTCAGAACTGAGCAAGTGGAGAGACGTTCGTTCATCTAGCACCAAGGGAACGGGTTGCAGGAGACACTTTTTCTCTGCTTTCTCAGTCTGTTTCCTAGTGCCGGTTTGAAGTTCCTGCAGTTTTCACTGTAAAACCGAGTTGGAGCTAGTACCTCCCCATATATATGTATGGAATGGAGTTTGCAACTGAAAAGAAACTTTGTGTTCCCAACAAGCTAGGTGAAGAACGGCTTTCACACACACTTATCTCTCAGAACTGAGCAAGTGGAGAGACGTTCGTTCATCTAGCACCAAGGGAACGGGTTGCAGGAGAAACTTTTTCTCTGCTTTCTCAGTCTGTTTCCTAGTGCCGGTTTGAAGTTCCTGCAGTTTTCACTGTAAAACCGAGTTGGAGCTAGTACCTCCCCATATATATGTATGGAATGGAGTTTGCAACTGAAAAGAAACTTTGTGTTCCCAACAAGCTAGGTGAAGAACGGCTTTGACACACACTTATCTCTCAGAACTGAGCAAGTGGAGAGACGTTCGTTCATCTAGCACCAAGGGAACGGGTTGCAGGAGACACTTTTTCTCTGCTTTCTCAGTCTGTTTCCTAGTGCCGGTTTGAAGTTCCTGCAGTTTTCACTGTAAAACCGAGTTGGAGCTAGTACCTCCCCATATATATGTATGGAATGGAGTTTGCAACTGAAAAGAAACTTTGTGTTCCCAACAAGCTAGGTGAAGAACGGCTTTCACACACACTTTTCTCTCAGAACTGAGCAAGTGGAGAGACGTTCGTTCATCTAGCACCAAGGGAACGGGTTGCAGGGACACATTTTCTCTGCTTTCTCAGTCTGTTTCCTAGTGTCGGTTTGAAGTTCCTGCAGTTTTCACAGTAAAACCGAGTTGGAGCTAGTACCTCCCCATATATATGTATGGAATGGAGTTTGCAACTGAAAAGAAACTTTGTGTTCCCAACAAGCTAGGTGAAGAACGGCTTTCACACACACTTATCTCTCAGAACTGAGCAAGTGGAGAGACGTTCGTTCATCTAGCACCAAGGGAACGGGTTGCAGGAGACACTTTTTCTCTGCTTTCTCAGTCTGTTTCCTAGTGCCGGTTTGAAGTTCCTGCAGTTTTCACTGTAAAACCGAGTTGGAGCTAGTACCTCCCCATATATATGTATGGAATGGAGTTTGCAACTGAAAAGAATCTTTGTGTTCCAAACAAGCTAGGTGAAGAACGGCTTTCACACACACTTATCTCTCAGAACTGAGCAAGTGGAGAGACGTTCGTTCATCTAGCACCAAGGGAACGGGTTGCAGGAGACACTTTTTCTCTGCTTTCTCAGTCTGTTTCCTAGTGCCGGTTTGAAGTTCCTGCAGTTTTCACTGTAAAACCGGGTTGGAGCTAGTACCTCCCCATATATATGTATGGAATGGAGTTTGCAACTGAAAAGAATCTTTGTGTTCCCAACAAGCTAGGTGAAGAACGGCTTTCACACACACTTATCTCTCAGAACTGAGCAAGTGGAGAGACGTTCGTTCATCTAGCACCAAGGGAACGGGTTGCAGGAGACACTTTTTCTCTGCTTTCTCAGTCTGTTTCCTAGTGCCGGTTTGAAGTTCCTGCAGTTTTCACTGTCAAACCGAGTTGGAGCTTGTACCTCCCAATATATATGTATGGAATGGAGTTTGCTACTGAAAAGAAACTTTGTGTTCCCAACAAGCTAGGTGATTGACGGCTTTCACACACACTTATCTCTCAGAACTGAGCAAGTGGAGAGACGTTCGTTCATCTAGCACCAAGGGAACGGGTTGCAGGAGACACTTTTTCTCTGTTTCTCAGTCTGTTTCCTAGTGCCGGTTTGAAGTTCCTGTAGTTTTCACTGTAAAAACAAGTTGGAGCTAGTACCTCCCCATATATATGTATGGAATGGAGTTTGCTACTGAAAAGAAACTTTGTGTTCCCAACAAGCTAGGTGAAGGACGGCTTTCACACACACTTATCTCTCAGAACTGAGCAAGTGGAGAGACGTTCGTTCATCTAGCACCAAGGGAACGGGTTGCAGGAGGCACTTTTTCTCTGCTTTCTCAGTCTGTTTCCTAGAGCCGGTTTGAAGTTCCTGCAGTTTTCACTGTAAAACCGATTTGGAGCTAGTACCTCCCCATATATATGTATGGAATGGAGTGTGCAACTGAAAAGAAACTTTGTGTTCCCAACAAGCTAGGTGAAGAACGGCTTTCACACACACTTATCTCTCAGAACTGAGCAAGTGGAGAGACGTTCGTTCATCTAGCACAATTGGAACGGGTTGCAGGAGACACTTTTTCTCTGCTTTCTCAGTCTGTTTCCTAGTGCCGGTTTTAAGTTCCTGCAGTTTTCACTGTAAAACCGAGTTGGAGCTAGTACCTCCCCATATATATGTATGGAATGGAGTTTGCAACTGAAAAGAATCTTTGTGTTCCCAACAAGCTAGGTGAAGAACGGCTTTCACACACACTTATCTCTCAGAACTGAGCAAGTGGAGAGACGTTCGTTCATCTAGCACCAAGGGAACGGGTTGCAGGAGACACTTTTTCTCTGCTTTCTCAGTCTGTTTCCTAGTGCCGGTTTGAAGTTCCTGCAGTTTTCACTGTAAAACCGTGTTGGAGCTTGTACCTCCCAATATATATGTATGGAATGGAGTTTGCTACTGAAAAGAAACTTTGTGTTCCCAACAAGCTAGGTGATTGACGGCTTTCACACACACTTATCTCTCAGAACTGAGCAAGTGGAGAGACGTTCGTTCATCTAGCACCAAGGGAACGGGTTGCAGGAGACACTTTTTCTCTGCTTTCTCAGTCTGTTTCCTAGTGCCGGTTTGAAGTTCCTGCAGTTTTCACTGTAAAAACAAGTTGGAGCTAGTACCTCCCCATATATATGTATGGAATGGAGTTTGCTAATGAAAAGAAACTTTGTGTTCCCAACAAGGTAGGTGAAGGACGGCTTTCACACACACTTAACTCTCAGAACTGAGCAAGTGGAGGGACGTTCGTTCATCTAGCACCAAGGGAATGGGTTGCAGGAGACACTTTTCCTCTGCTTTCTCAGTCTGTTTCCTAGTGCCGGTTTGAAGTTCCTGCAGTTTTCACAGTAAAACCGATTTGGAGCTAGTACCTCCCCATATATATGTATGGAATGGAGTTTGCAACTGAAAACAAACTTTGTGTTCCCAACAAGCTAGGTGAAGAACGGCTTTCACACACACGTATCTCTCAGAACTGAGCAAGTGGAGAGACGTTCGTTCATCTAGCACAAAGGGAACGGGTTGCAGGAGACACTTTTTCTCTGCTTTCTCAGTCTGTTTCCTAGTGCCGGTTTGAAGTTCCTGCAGTTTTCACTGTAAAACCGGTTTGGAGCTAGTACCTCCCCATATATATGTATGGATTGGAGTTTGCAACTGAAAAGAATCTTTGTGTTCCCAACAAGCTAGGTGAAGAACGGCTTTCACACACACTTATCTCTCAGAACTGAGCAAGTGGAGAGACGTTCGTTCATCTAGCACCAAGGGAACGGGTTGCAGGAGACACTTTTTCTCTGCTTTCTCAGTCTGTTTCCTAGTGCCGGTTTGAAGTTCCTGCAGTTTTCACTGTAAAACCGGGTTGGAGCTAGTACCTCCCCATATATATGTATGGAATGGAGTTTGCAACTGAATAGAATCTTTGTGTTCCCAACAAGCTAGGTGAAGAACGGCTTTCACACACACTTATCTCTCAGAACTGAGCAAGTGGAGAGACGTTCGTTCATCTAGCACCAAGGGAACGGGTTGCAGGAGACACTTTTTCTCTGCTTTCTCAGTCTGTTTCCTAGTGCCGGTTTGAAGTTCCTGCAGTTTTCACTGTCAAACCGAGTTGGAGCTTGTACCTCCCAATATATATGTATGGAATGGAGTTTGCTACTGAAAAGAAACTTTGTGTTCCCAACAAGCTAGGTGATTGACGGCTTTCACACACACTTATCTCTCAGAACTGAGCAAGTGGAGAGACGTTCGTTCATCTAGCACCAAGGGAACGGGTTGCAGGAGACACTTTTTCTCTGCTTTCTCAGTCTGTTTCCTAGTGCCGGTTTGAAGTTCCTGCAGTTTTCACTGTAAAAACAAGTTGGAGCTAGTACCTCCCCATATATATGTATGGAATGGAGTTTGCTAATGAAAAGAAACTTTGTGTTCCCAACAAGCTAGGTGAAGGACGGCTTTCACACACACTTATCTCTCAGAACTGAGCAAGTGGAGAGACGTTCGTTCATCTAGCACCAAGGGAACGGGTTGCAGGAGACACTTTTTCTCTGCTTTCTCAGTCTTTTTCCTAGTGCCGGTTTGAAGTTCCTGCAGTTTTCACTGTAAAACCGATTTGGAGCTAGTACCTCCCCATATATATGCATGGAATGGAGTTTGCAACTGAAAAGAAACTTTGTGTTCCCAACAAGCTATGTGAAGAACGGCTTTCACACACACTTAACTCTCAGAACTGAGCAAGTGGAGAGACGTTCGTTCATCTAGCACCAAGGGAACTGGTTGCAGGAGACACTTTTTCTCTGCTTTCTCAGTCTGTTTCCTAGTGCCAGTTTGAAGTTCCTGCAGTTTTCACTGTAAAACCGAGTTGGAGCTAGTACCTCCCCATATATATGTATGGAATGGAGTTTGCACCTGAAAAGAAACTTTGTGTTCCCAACAAGCTAGGTGAAGGACGGCTTTCACACACAATTATCTCTCAGAACTGAGCAAGTGGAGAGACGTTCGTTCATCTAACACCAAGGGAACGGGTTGCAGGAGACACTTTTTCTCTGCTTTCTCAGTCTGTTTCCTAGTGCCGGTTTGAAGTTCCTGCAGTTTTCACTGTAAAACCGAGTTGGAGCTAGTACCTCCCCATATATATGTATGGAATGGAGTTTGCAACTGAAAAGAAACTTTGTGTTCCCAACAAGCTAGGTGAAGGACGGCTTTCACACACACTTATCTCTCAGAACTGAGCAAGTGGAGAGACGTTCGTTCATCTAGCACCAAGGGAACGGGTTGCAGGAGAAACTTTTTCTCTGCTTTCTCAGTCTGTTTCCTAGTGCCGGTTTGAAGTTCCTGCAGTTTTCACTGTAAAACCGAGTTGGAGCTAGTACCTCCCCATATATATGTATGGAATGGAGTTTGCAACTGAAAAGAAACTTTGTGTTCCCAACAAGCTAGGTGAAGAACGGCTTTGACACACACTTATCTGTCAGAACTGAGCAAGTGGAGAGACGTTCGTTCATCTAGCACCAAGGGAACGGGTTGCAGGAGACACGTTTTCTCTGCTTTCTCAGTCTGTTTCCTAGTGCCGGTTTGAAGTTCCTGCAGTTTTCACTGTAAAACCGAGTTGGAGCTAGTACCTCCCCATATATATGTATGGAATGGAGTTTGCAACTGAAAAGAAACTTTGTGTTCCCAACAAGCTAGGTGAAGAACGGCTTTCACACACACTTTTCTCTCAGAACTGAGCAAGTGGAGAGACGTTCGTTCATCTAGCACCAAGGGAACGGGTTGCAGGAGACACTTTTTCTCTGCTTTCTCAGTCTGTTTCCTAGTGTCGGTTTGAAGTTCCTGCAGTTTTCACAGTAAAACCGAGTTGGAGCTAGTACCTCCCCATATATATGTATGGAATGGAGTTTGCAACTGAAAAGAAACTTTGTGTTCCCAACAAGCTAGGTGAAGAACGGCTTTCACACACACTTATCTCTCAGAACTGAGCAAGTGGAGAGACGTTCGTTCATCTAGCACCAAGGGAACGGGTTGCAGGAGACACTTTTTCTCTGCTTTCTCAGTCTGTTTCCTAGTGCCGGTTTGAAGTTCCTGCAGTTTTCACTGTAAAACCGAGTTGGAGCTAGTACCTCCCCATATATATGTATGGAATGGAGTTTGCAACTGAAAAGAATCTTTGTGTTCCCAACAAGCTAGGTGAAGAACGGCTTTCACACACACTTATCTCTCAGAACTGAGCAAGTGGAGAGACGTTCGTTCATCTAGCACCAAGGGAACGGGTTGCAGGAGACACTTTTTCTCTGCTTTCTCAGTCTGTTTCCTAGTGCCGGTTTGAAGTTCCTGCAGTTTTCACTGTAAAACCGAGTTGGAGCTAGTACCTCCCCATATATATGTATGGAATGGAGTTTGCAACTGAAAAGAAACTTTGTGTTCCCAACAAGCTAGGTGAAGGACGGCTTTCACACACACTTATCTCTCAGAACTGAGCAAGTGGAGAGACGTTCGTTCATCTAGCACCAAGGGAACGGGTTGCAGGAGAAACTTTTTCTCTGCTTTCTCAGTCTGTTTCCTAGTGCCGGTTTGAAGTTCCTGCAGTTTTCACTGTAAAACCGAGTTGGAGCTAGTACCTCCCCATATATATGTATGGAATGGAGTTTGCAACTGAAAAGAAACTTTGTGTTCCCAACAAGCTAGGTGAAGAACGGCTTTGACACACACTTATCTCTCAGAACTGAGCAAGTGGAGAGACGTTCGTTCATCTAGCACAATTGGAACGGGTTGCAGGAGACACTTTTTCTCTGCTTTCTCAGTCTGTTTCCTAGTGCCGGTTTGAAGTTCCTGCAGTTTTCACTGTAAAACCGAGTTGGAGCTAGTACCTCCCCATATATATGTATGGAATGGAGTTTGCAACTGAAAAGAAACTTTGTGTTCCCAACAAGCTAGGTGAAGAACGGCTTTCACACACACTTTTCTCTCAGAACTGAGCAAGTGGAGAGACGTTCGTTCATCTAGCACCAAGGGAACGGGTTGCAGGAGACACTTTTTCTCTGCTTTCTCAGTCTGTTTCCTAGTGTCGGTTTGAAGTTCCTGCAGTTTTCACAGTAAAACCGAGTTGGAGCTAGTACCTCCCCATATATATGTATGGAATGGAGTTTGCAACTGAAAAGAAACTTTGTGTTCCCAACAAGCTAGGTGAAGAACGGCTTTCACACACACTTATCTCTCAGAACTGAGCAAGTGGAGAGACGTTCGTTCATCTAGCACCAAGGGAACGGGTTGCAGGAGACACTTTTTCTCTGCTTTCTCAGTCTGTTTCCTAGTGCCGGTTTGAAGTTCCTGCAGTTTTCACTGTAAAACCGAGTTGGAGCTAGTACCTCCCCATATATATGTATGGAATGGAGTTTGCAACTGAAAAGAATCTTTGTGTTCCCAACAAGCTAGGTGAAGAACGGCTTTCACACACACTTATCTCTCAGAACTGAGCAAGTGGAGAGACGTTCGTTCATCTAGCACCAAGGGAACGGGTTGCAGGAGACACTTTTTCTCTGCTTTCTCAGTCTGTTTCCTAGTGCCGGTTTGAAGTTCCTGCAGTTTTCACTGTAAAACCGGGTTGGAGCTAGTACCTCCCCATATATATGTATGGAATGGAGTTTGCAACTGAAAAGAATCTTTGTGTTCCCAACAAGCTAGGTGAAGAACGGCTTTCACACACACTTATCTCTCAGAACTGAGCAAGTGGAGAGACGTTCGTTCATCTAGCACCAAGGGAACGGGTTGCAGGAGACACTTTTTCTCTGCTTTCTCAGTCTGTTTCCTAGTGCCGGTTTGAAGTTCCTGCAGTTTTCACTGTCAAACCGAGTTGGAGCTTGTACCTCCCAATATATATGTATGGAATGGAGTTTGCTACTGAAAAGAAACTTTGTGTTCCCAACAAGCTAGGTGATTGACGGCTTTCACACACACTTATCTCTCAGAACTGAGCAAGTGGAGAGACGTTCGTTCATCTAGCACCAAGGGAACGGGTTGCAGGAGACACTTTTTCTCTGTTTCTCAGTCTGTTTCCTAGTGCCGGTTTGAAGTTCCTGTAGTTTTCACTGTAAAAACAAGTTGGAGCTAGTACCTCCCCATATATATGTATGGAATGGAGTTTGCTACTGAAAAGAAACTTTGTGTTCCCAACAAGCTAGGTGAAGGACGGCTTTCACACACACTTATCTCTCAGAACTGAGCAAGTGGAGAGACGTTCGTTCATCTAGCACCAAGGGAACGGGTTGCAGGAGGCACTTTTTCTCTGCTTTCTCAGTCTGTTTCCTAGAGCCGGTTTGAAGTTCCTGCAGTTTTCACTGTAAAACCGATTTGGAGCTAGTACCTCCCCATATATATGTATGGAATGGAGTGTGCAACTGAAAAGAAACTTTGTGTTCCCAACAAGCTAGGTGAAGAACGGCTTTCACACACACTTATCTCTCAGAACTGAGCAAGTGGAGAGACGTTCGTTCATCTAGCACAATTGGAACGGGTTGCAGGAGACACTTTTTCTCTGCTTTCTCAGTCTGTTTCCTAGTGCCGGTTTGAAGTTCCTGCAGTTTTCACTGTAAAACCGAGTTGGAGCTAGTACCTCCCCATATATATGTATGGAATGGAGTTTGCAACTGAAAAGAATCTTTGTGTTCCCAACAAGCTAGGTGAAGAACGGCTTTCACACACACTTATCTCTCAGAACTGAGCAAGTGGAGAGACGTTCGTTCATCTAGCACCAAGGGAACGGGTTGCAGGAGACACTTTTTCTCTGCTTTCTCAGTCTGTTTCCTAGTGCCGGTTTGAAGTTCCTGCAGTTTTCACTGTCAAACCGAGTTGGAGCTTGTACCTCCCAATATATATGTATGGAATGGAGTTTGCTACTGAAAAGAAACTTTGTGTTCCCAACAAGCTAGGTGATTGACGGCTTTCACACACACTTATCTCTCAGAACTGAGCAAGTGGAGAGACGTTCGTTCATCTAGCACCAAGGGAACGGGTTGCAGGAGACACTTTTTCTCTGCTTTCTCAGTCTGTTTCCTAGTGCCGGTTTGAAGTTCCTGCAGTTTTCACTGTAAAAACAAGTTGGAGCTAGTACCTCCCCATATATATGTATGGAATGGAGTTTGCTAATGAAAAGAAACTTTGTGTTCCCAACAAGGTAGGTGAAGGACGGCTTTCACACACACTTAACTCTCAGAACTGAGCAAGTGGAGAGACGTTCGTTCATCTAGCACCAAGGGAATGGGTTGCAGGAGACACTTTTCCTCTGCTTTCTCAGTCTGTTTCCTAGTGCCGGTTTGAAGTTCCTGCAGTTTTCACAGTAAAACCGATTTGGAGCTAGTACCTCCCCATATATATGTATGGAATGGAGTTTGCAACTGAAAACAAACTTTGTGTTCCCAACAAGCTAGGTGAAGAACGGCTTTCACACACACGTATCTCTCAGAACTGAGCAAGTGGAGAGACGTTCGTTCATCTAGCACAAAGGGAACGGGTTGCAGGAGACACTTTTTCTCTGCTTTCTCAGTCTGTTTCCTAGTGCCGGTTTGAAGTTCCTGCAGTTTTCACTGTAAAACCGGTTTGGAGCTAGTACCTCCCCATATATATGTATGGATTGGAGTTTGCAACTGAAAAGAATCTTCGTGTTCCCAACAAGCTAGGTGAAGAACGGCTTTCACACACACTTATCTCTCAGAACTGAGCAAGTGGAGAGACGTTCGTTCATCTAGCACCAAGGGAACGGGTTGCAGGAGACACTTTTTCTCTGCTTTCTCAGTCTGTTTCCTAGTGCCGGTTTTAAGTTCCTGCAGTTTTCACTGTAAAACCGAGTTGGAGCTAGTACCTCCCCATATATATGTATGGAATGGAGTTTGCAACTGAAAAGAATCTTTGTGTTCCCAACAAGCTAGGTGAAGAACGGCTTTCACACACACTTATCTCTCAGAACTGAGCAAGTGGAGAGACGTTCGTTCATCTAGCACCAAGGGAACGGGTTGCAGGAGACACTTTTTCTCTGCTTTCTCAGTCTGTTTCCTAGTGCCGGTTTGAAGTTCCTGCAGTTTTCACTGTCAAACCGTGTTGGAGCTTGTACCTCCCAATATATATGTATGGAATGGAGTTTGCTACTGAAAAGAAACTTTGTGTTCCCAACAAGCTAGGTGATTGACGGCTTTCACACACACTTATCTCTCAGAACTGAGCAAGTGGAGAGACGTTCGTTCATCTAGCACCAAGGGAACGGGTTGCAGGAGACACTTTTTCTCTGCTTTCTCAGTCTGTTTCCTAGTGCCGGTTTGAAGTTCCTGCAGTTTTCACTGTAAAAACAAGTTGGAGCTAGTACCTCCCCATATATATGTATGGAATGGAGTTTGCTAATGAAAAGAAACTTTGTGTTCCCAACAAGGTAGGTGAAGGACGGCTTTCACACACACTTAACTCTCAGAACTGAGCAAGTGGAGAGACGTTCGTTCATCTAGCACCAAGGGAATGGGTTGCAGGAGACACTTTTCCTCTGCTTTCTCAGTCTGTTTCCTAGTGCCGGTTTGAAGTTCCTGCAGTTTTCACAGTAAAACCGATTTGGAGCTAGTACCTCCCCATATATATGTATGGAATGGAGTTTGCAACTGAAAACAAACTTTGTGTTCCCAACAAGCTAGGTGAAGAACGGCTTTCACACACACGTATCTCTCAGAACTGAGCAAGTGGAGAGACGTTCGTTCATCTAGCACAAAGGGAACGGGTTGCAGGAGACACTTTTTCTCTGCTTTCTCAGTCTGTTTCCTAGTGCCGGTTTGAAGTTCCTGCAGTTTTCACTGTAAAACCGGTTTGGAGCTAGTACCTCCCCATATATATGTATGGATTGGAGTTTGCAACTGAAAAGAATCTTTGTGTTCCCAACAAGCTAGGTGAAGAACGGCTTTCACACACACTTATCTCTCAGAACTGAGCAAGTGGAGAGACGTTCGTTCATCTAGCACCAAGGGAACGGGTTGCAGGAGACACTTTTTCTCTGCTTTCTCAGTCTGTTTCCTAGTGCCGGTTTGAAGTTCCTGCAGTTTTCACTGTAAAACCGGGTTGGAGCTAGTACCTCCCCATATATATGTATGGAATGGAGTTTGCAACTGAATAGAATCTTTGTGTTCCCAACAAGCTAGGTGAAGAACGGCTTTCACACACACTTATCTCTCAGAACTGAGCAAGTGGAGAGACGTTCGTTCATCTAGCACCAAGGGAACGGGTTGCAGGAGACACTTTTTCTCTGCTTTCTCAGTCTGTTTCCTAGTGCCGGTTTGAAGTTCCTGCAGTTTTCACTGTCAAACCGAGTTGGAGCTTGTACCTCCCAATATATATGTATGGAATGGAGTTTGCTACTGAAAAGAAACTTTGTGTTCCCAACAAGCTAGGTGATTGACGGCTTTCACACACACTTATCTCTCAGAACTGAGCAAGTGGAGAGACGTTCGTTCATCTAGCACCAAGGGAACGGGTTGCAGGAGACACTTTTTCTCTGCTTTCTCAGTCTGTTTCCTAGTGCCGGTTTGAAGTTCCTGCAGTTTTCACTGTAAAAACAAGTTGGAGCTAGTACCTCCCCATATATATGTATGGAATGGAGTTTGCTAATGAAAAGAAACTTTGTGTTCCCAACAAGCTAGGTGAAGGACGGCTTTCACACACACTTATCTCTCAGAACTGAGCAAGTGGAGAGACGTTCGTTCATCTAGCACCAAGGGAACGGGTTGCAGGAGACACTTTTTCTCTGCTTTCTCAGTCTTTTTCCTAGTGCCGGTTTGAAGTTCCTGCAGTTTTCACTGTAAAACCGATTTGGAGCTAGTACCTCCCCATATATATGCATGGAATGGAGTTTGCAACTGAAAAGAAACTTTGTGTTCCCAACAAGCTATGTGAAGAACGGCTTTCACACACACTTAACTCTCAGAACTGAGCAAGTGGAGAGACGTTCGTTCATCTAGCACCAAGGGAACTGGTTGCAGGAGACACTTTTTCTCTGCTTTCTCAGTCTGTTTCCTAGTGCCAGTTTGAAGTTCCTGCAGTTTTCACTGTAAAACCGAGTTGGAGCTAGTACCTCCCCATATATATGTATGGAATGGAGTTTGCACCTGAAAAGAAACTTTGTGTTCCCAACAAGCTAGGTGAAGGACGGCTTTCACACACAATTATCTCTCAGAACTGAGCAAGTGGAGAGACGTTCGTTCATCTAACACCAAGGGAACGGGTTGCAGGAGACACTTTTTCTCTGCTTTCTCAGTCTGTTTCCTAGTGCCGGTTTGAAGTTCCTGCAGTTTTCACTGTAAAACCGAGTTGGAGCTAGTACCTCCCCATATATATGTATGGAATGGAGTTTGCAACTGAAAAGAAACTTTGTGTTCCCAACAAGCTAGGTGAAGGACGTCTTTCACACACACTTATCTCTCAGAACTGAGCAAGTGGAGAGACGTTCGTTCATCTAGCACCAAGGGAACGGGTTGCAGGAGAAACTTTTTCTCTGCTTTCTCAGTCTGTTTCCTAGTGCCGGTTTGAAGTTCCTGCAGTTTTCACTGTAAAACCGAGTTGGAGCTAGTACCTCCCCATATATATGTATGGAATGGAGTTTGCAACTGAAAAGAAACTTTGTGTTCCCAACAAGCTAGGTGAAGAACGGCTTTGACACACACTTATCTGTCAGAACTGAGCAAGTGGAGAGACGTTCGTTCATCTAGCACCAAGGGAACGGGTTGCAGGAGACACGTTTTCTCTGCTTTCTCAGTCTGTTTCCTAGTGCCGGTTTGAAGTTCCTGCAGTTTTCACTGTAAAACCGAGTTGGAGCTAGTACCTCCCCATATATATGTATGGAATGGAGTTTGCAACTGAAAAGAAACTTTGTGTTCCCAACAAGCTAGGTGAAGAACGGCTTTCACACACACTTTTCTCTCAGAACTGAGCAAGTGGAGAGACGTTCGTTCATCTAGCACCAAGGGAACGGGTTGCAGGAGACACTTTTTCTCTGCTTTCTCAGTCTGTTTCCTAGTGTCGGTTTGAAGTTCCTGCAGTTTTCACAGTAAAACCGAGTTGGAGCTAGTACCTCCCCATATATATGTATGGAATGGAGTTTGCAACTGAAAAGAAACTTTGTGTTCCCAACAAGCTAGGTGAAGAACGGCTTTCACACACACTTATCTCTCAGAACTGAGCAAGTGGAGAGACGTTCGTTCATCTAGCACCAAGGGAACGGGTTGCAGGAGACACTTTTTCTCTGCTTTCTCAGTCTGTTTCCTAGTGCCGGTTTGAAGTTCCTGCAGTTTTCACTGTAAAACCGAGTTGGAGCTAGTACCTCCCCATATATATGTATGGAATGGAGTTTGCAACTGAAAAGAATCTTTGTGTTCCCAACAAGCTAGGTGAAGAACGGCTTTCACACACACTTATCTCTCAGAACTGAGCAAGTGGAGAGACGTTCGTTCATCTAGCACCAAGGGAACGGGTTGCAGGAGACACTTTTTCTCTGCTTTCTCAGTCTGTTTCCTAGTGCCGGTTTGAAGTTCCTGCAGTTTTCACTGTAAAACCGAGTTGGAGCTAGTACCTCCCCATATATATGTATGGAATGGAGTTTGCAACTGAAAAGAAACTTTGTGTTCCCAACAAGCTAGGTGAAGGACGGCTTTCACACACACTTATCTCTCAGAACTGAGCAAGTGGAGAGAGGTTCGTTCATCTAGCACCAAGGGAACGGGTTGCAGGAGAAACTTTTTCTCTGCTTTCTCAGTCTGTTTCCTAGTGCCGGTTTGAAGTTCCTGCAGTTTTCACTGTAAAACCGAGTTGGAGCTAGTACCTCCCCATATATATGTATGGAATGGAGTTTGCAACTGAAAAGAAACTTTGTGTTCCCAACAAGCTAGGTGAAGAACGGCTTTGACACACACTTATCTCTCAGAACTGAGCAAGTGGAGAGACGTTCGTTCATCTAGCACAATTGGAACGGGTTGCAGGAGACACTTTTTCTCTGCTTTCTCAGTCTGTTTCCTAGTGCCGGTTTGAAGTTCCTGCAGTTTTCACTGTAAAACCGAGTTGGAGCTAGTACCTCCCCATATATATGTATGGAATGGAGTTTGCAACTGAAAAGAAACTTTGTGTTCCCAACAAGCTAGGTGAAGAACGGCTTTCACACACACTTTTCTCTCAGAACTGAGCAAGTGGAGAGACGTTCGTTCATCTAGCACCAAGGGAACGGGTTGCAGGAGACACTTTTTCTCTGCTTTCTCAGTCTGTTTCCTAGTGTCGGTTTGAAGTTCCTGCAGTTTTCACAGTAAAACCGAGTTGGAGCTAGTACCTCCCCATATATATGTATGGAATGGAGTTTGCAACTGAAAAGAAACTTTGTGTTCCCAACAAGCTAGGTGAAGAACGGCTTTCACACACACTTATCTCTCAGAACTGAGCAAGTGGAGAGACGTTCGTTCATCTAGCACCAAGGGAACGGGTTGCAGGAGACACTTTTTCTCTGCTTTCTCAGTCTGTTTCCTAGTGCCGGTTTGAAGTTCCTGCAGTTTTCACTGTAAAACCGAGTTGGAGCTAGTACCTCCCCATATATATGTATGGAATGGAGTTTGCAACTGAAAAGAATCTTTGTGTTCCCAACAAGCTAGGTGAAGAACGGCTTTCACACACACTTATCTCTCAGAACTGAGCAAGTGGAGAGACGTTCGTTCATCTAGCACCAAGGGAACGGGTTGCAGGAGACACTTTTTCTCTGCTTTCTCAGTCTGTTTCCTAGTGCCGGTTTGAAGTTCCTGCAGTTTTCACTGTAAAACCGGGTTGGAGCTAGTACCTCCCCATATATATGTATGGAATGGAGTTTGCAACTGAAAAGAATCTTTGTGTTCCCAACAAGCTAGGTGAAGAACGGCTTTCACACACACTTATCTCTCAGAACTGAGCAAGTGGAGAGACGTTCGTTCATCTAGCACCAAGGGAACGGGTTGCAGGAGACACTTTTTCTCTGCTTTCTCAGTCTGTTTCCTAGTGCCGGTTTGAAGTTCCTGCAGTTTTCACTGTCAAACCGAGTTGGAGCTTGTACCTCCCAATATATATGTATGGAATGGAGTTTGCTACTGAAAAGAAACTTTGTGTTCCCAACAAGCTAGGTGATTGACGGCTTTCACACACACTTATCTCTCAGAACTGAGCAAGTGGAGAGACGTTCGTTCATCTAGCACCAAGGGAACGGGTTGCAGGAGACACTTTTTCTCTGTTTCTCAGTCTGTTTCCTAGTGCCGGTTTGAAGTTCCTGTAGTTTTCACTGTAAAAACAAGTTGGAGCTAGTACCTCCCCATATATATGTATGGAATGGAGTTTGCTACTGAAAAGAAACTTTGTGTTCCCAACAAGCTAGGTGAAGGACGGCTTTCACACACACTTATCTCTCAGAACTGAGCAAGTGGAGAGACGTTCGTTCATCTAGCACCAAGGGAACGGGTTGCAGGAGGCACTTTTTCTCTGCTTTCTCAGTCTGTTTCCTAGAGCCGGTTTGAAGTTCCTGCAGTTTTCACTGTAAAACCGATTTGGAGCTAGTACCTCCCCATATATATGTATGGAATGGAGTGTGCAACTGAAAAGAAACTTTGTGTTCCCAACAAGCTAGGTGAAGAACGGCTTTCACACACACTTATCTCTCAGAACTGAGCAAGTGGAGAGACGTTCGTTCATCTAGCACAATTGGAACGGGTTGCAGGAGACACTTTTTCTCTGCTTTCTCAGTCTGTTTCCTAGTGCCGGTTTGAAGTTCCTGCAGTTTTCACTGTAAAACCGAGTTGGAGCTAGTACCTCCCCATATATATGTATGGAATGGAGTTTGCAACTGAAAAGAATCTTTGTGTTCCCAACAAGCTAGGTGAAGAACGGCTTTCACACACACTTATCTCTCAGAACTGAGCAAGTGGAGAGACGTTCGTTCATCTAGCACCAAGGGAACGGGTTGCAGGAGACACTTTTTCTCTGCTTTCTCAGTCTGTTTCCTAGTGCCGGTTTGAAGTTCCTGCAGTTTTCACTGTCAAACCGAGTTGGAGCTTGTACCTCCCAATATATATGTATGGAATGGAGTTTGCTACTGAAAAGAAACTTTGTGTTCCCAACAAGCTAGGTGATTGACGGCTTTCACACACACTTATCTCTCAGAACTGAGCAAGTGGAGAGACGTTCGTTCATCTAGCACCAAGGGAACGGGTTGCAGGAGACACTTTTTCTCTGCTTTCTCAGTCTGTTTCCTAGTGCCGGTTTGAAGTTCCTGCAGTTTTCACTGTAAAAACAAGTTGGAGCTAGTACCTCCCCATATATATGTATGGAATGGAGTTTGCTAATGAAAAGAAACTTTGTGTTCCCAACAAGGTAGGTGAAGGACGGCTTTCACACACACTTAACTCTCAGAACTGAGCAAGTGGAGAGACGTTCGTTCATCTAGCACCAAGGGAATGGGTTGCAGGAGACACTTTTCCTCTGCTTTCTCAGTCTGTTTCCTAGTGCCGGTTTGAAGTTCCTGCAGTTTTCACAGTAAAACCGATTTGGAGCTAGTACCTCCCCATATATATGTATGGAATGGAGTTTGCAACTGAAAACAAACTTTGTGTTCCCAACAAGCTAGGTGAAGGACGGCTTTCACACACACGTATCTCTCAGAACTGAGCAAGTGGAGAGACGTTCGTTCATCTAGCACAAAGGGAACGGGTTGCAGGAGACACTTTTTCTCTGCTTTCTCAGTCTGTTTCCTAGTGCCGGTTTGAAGTTCCTGCAGTTTTCACTGTAAAACCGGTTTGGAGCTAGTACCTCCCCATATATATGTATGGATTGGAGTTTGCAACTGAAAAGAATCTTCGTGTTCCCAACAAGCTAGGTGAAGAACGGCTTTCACACACACTTATCTCTCAGAACTGAGCAAGTGGAGAGACGTTCGTTCATCTAGCACCAAGGGAACGGGTTGCAGGAGACACTTTTTCTCTGCTTTCTCAGTCTGTTTCCTAGTGCCGGTTTGAAGTTCCTGCAGTTTTCACTGTAAAACCGGGTTGGAGCTAGTACCTCCCCATATATATGTATGGAATGGAGTTTGCAACTGAATAGAATCTTTGTGTTCCCAACAAGCTAGGTGAAGAACGGCTTTCACACACACTTATCTCTCAGAACTGAGCAAGTGGAGAGACGTTCGTTCATCTAGCACCAAGGGAACGGGTTGCAGGAGACACTTTTTCTCTGCTTTCTCAGTCTGTTTCCTAGTGCCGGTTTGAAGTTCCTGCAGTTTTCACTGTCAAACCGAGTTGGAGCTTGTACCTCCCAATATATATGTATGGAATGGAGTTTGCTACTGAAAAGAAACTTTGTGTTCCCAACAAGCTAGGTGATTGACGGCTTTCACACACACTTATCTCTCAGAACTGAGCAAGTGGAGAGACGTTCGTTCATCTAGCACCAAGGGAACGGGTTGCAGGAGACACTTTTTCTCTGCTTTCTCAGTCTGTTTCCTAGTGCCGGTTTGAAGTTCCTGCAGTTTTCACTGTAAAAACAAGTTGGAGCTAGTACCTCCCCATATATATGTATGGAATGGAGTTTGCTAATGAAAAGAAACTTTGTGTTCCCAACAAGCTAGGTGAAGGACGGCTTTCACACACACTTATCTCTCAGAACTGAGCAAGTGGAGAGACGTTCGTTCATCTAGCACCAAGGGAACGGGTTGCAGGAGACACTTTTTCTCTGCTTTCTCAGTCTGTTTCCTAGAGCCGGTTTCAAGTTCCTGCAGTTTTCAATGTAAAACCGATTTGGAGCTAGTACCTCCCCATATATATGTATGGAATGGAGTGTGCAACTGAAATGAAACTTTGTGTTCCCAACAAGCTAGGTGAAGGACGGCTTTCACACACACTTATTTCTCAGAACTGAGCAAGTGGAGAGACGTTCGTTCATCTAGCACCAAGGGAATGGGTTGCAGGAGACACTTTTCCTCTGCTTTCTCAGTCTGTTTCCTAGTGCCGGTTTGAAGTTCCTGCAGTTTTCACAGTAAAACCGATTTGGAGCTAGTACCTCCCCATATATATGTATGGAATGGAGTTTGCAACTGAAAAGAAACTTTGTGTTCCCAACAAGCTAGGTGAAGAACGGCTTTCACACACACGTATCTCTCAGAACTGAGCAAGTGGAGAGACGTTCGTTCATCTAGCACAAAGGGAACGGGTTGCAGGAGACACTTTTTCTCTGCTTTCTCAGTCTGTTTCCTAGTGCCGGTTTGAAGTTCCTGCAGTTTTCACTGTAAAACCGGGTTGGAGCTAGTACCTCCCCATATATATGTATGGATTGGAGTTTGCAACTGAAAAGAATCTTTGTGTTCCCAACAAGCTAGGTGAAGAACGGCTTTCACACACACTTATCTCTCAGAACTGAGCAAGTGGAGAGACGTTCGTTCATCTAGCACCAAGGGAACGGGTTGCAGGAGACACTTTTTCTCAGCTTTCTCAGTCTGTTTCCTAGTGCCGGTTTGAAGTTCCTGCAGTTTTCACTGTAAAACCGGGTTGGAGCTAGTACCTCCACATATATATGTATGGAATGGAGTTTGCAACTAAATAGAATCTTTGTGTTCCCAACAAGCTAGGTGAAGGACGGCTTTCACACACACTTATCTCTCAGAACTGAGCAAGTGGAGAGACGTTCGTTCATCTAGCACCAAGGGAATGGGTTGCCGGAGACACTTTTTCTCCGCTTTCTCAGTCTGTTTCCTAGTGCCGGTTTGAAGTTCCTGCAGTTTTCACAGTAAAACCGATTTGGAGCTAGTACCTCCCCATATATATGTATGGAATGGAGTTTGCAACTGAAAAGAAACTTTGTGTTCCCAACAAGCTAGGTGAAGAACGGCTTTCACACACACGTATCTCTCAGAACTGAGCAAGTGGAGAGACGTTCGTTCATCTAGCACCAAGGGAACGGGTTGCAGGAGACACTTTTTCTCTGCTTTCTCAGTCTGTTTCCTAGTGCCGGTTTGAAGTTCCTGCAGTTTTCACTGTAAAACCGGGTTGCAGCTAGTACCTCCCCATATATATGTATGGATTGGAGTTTGCAACTGAAAATAATCTTTGTGTTCCCAACAAGCTAGGTGAAGAACGGCTTTCACACACACTTATCTCTCAGAACTGAGCAAGTGGAGAGACGTTCGTTCATCTAGCACCAAGGGAACGGGTTGCAGGAGACACTTTTTCTCTGCTTTCTCAGTCTGTTTCCTAGTGCCGGTTTGAAGTTCCTGCAGTTTTCACTGTCAAACCGAGTTGGAGCTTGTACCTCCCAATATATATGTATGGAATGGAGTTTGCTACTGAAAAGAAACTTTGTGTTCCCAACAAGCTAGGTGAAGGACGGCTTTCACACACACTTATCTCTCAGAACTGAGCAAGTGGAGAGACGTTCGTTCATCTAGCACCAAGGGAACGGGTTGCAGGAGACACTTTTTCTCTGCTTTCTCAGTCTGTTTCCTAGAGCCGGTTTCAAGTTCCTGCAGTTTTCAATGTAAAACCGATTTGGAGCTAGTACCTCCCCATATATATGTATGGAATGGAGTGTGCAACTGAAATGAAACTTTGTGTTCCCAACAAGCTAGGTGAAGGACGGCTTTCACACACACTTATTTCTCAGAACTGAGCAAGTGGAGAGACGTTCGTTCATCTAGCACCAAGGGAATGGGTTGCAGGAGACACTTTTCCTCTGCTTTCTCAGTCTGTTTCCTAGTGCCGGTTTGAAGTTCCTGCAGTTTTCACAGTAAAACCGATTTGGAGCTAGTACCTCCCCATATATATGTATGGAATGGAGTTTGCAACTGAAAAGAAACTTTGTGTTCCCAACAAGCTAGGTGAAGAACGGCTTTCACACACACGTATCTCTCAGAACTGAGCAAGTGGAGAGACGTTCGTTCATCTAGCACAAAGGGAACGGGTTGCAGGAGACACTTTTTCTCTGCTTTCTCAGTCTGTTTCCTAGTGCCGGTTTGAAGTTCCTGCAGTTTTCACTGTAAAACCGGGTTGGAGCTAGTACCTCCCCATATATATGTATGGATTGGAGTTTGCAACTGAAAAGAATCTTTGTGTTCCCAACAAGCTAGGTGAAGAACGGCTTTCACACACACTTATCTCTCAGAACTGAGCAAGTGGAGAGACGTTCGTTCATCTAGCACCAAGGGAACGGGTTGCAGGAGACACTTTTTCTCTGCTTTCTCAGTCTGTTTCCTAGTGCCGGTTTGAAGTTCCTGCAGTTTTCACTGTAAAACCGGGTTGGAGCTAGTACCTCCCCATATATATGTATGGAATGGAGTTTGCAACTAAATAGAATCTTTGTGTTCCCAACAAGCTAGGTGAAGAACGGCTTTCACACACACTTATCTCTCAGAACTGAGCAAGTGGAGAGACGTTCGTTCATCTAGCACCAAGGGAACGGGTTGCAGGAGACACTTTTTCTCTGCTTTCTCAGTCTGTTTCCTAGTGCCGGTTTGAAGTTCCTGCAGTTTTCACTGTAAAACCGGGTTGGAGCTAGTACCTCCCCATATATATGTATGGAATGGAGTTTGCAACTGAAAAGAATCTTTGTGTTCCCAACAAGCTAGGTGAAGAACGGCTTTCACACACACTTATCTCTCAGAACTGAGCAAGTGGAGAGACGTTCGTTCATCTAGCACCAAGGGAACGGGTTGCAGGAGACACTTTTTCTCTGCTTTCTCAGTCTGTTTCCTAGTGCCGGTTTGAAGTTCCTGCAGTTTTCACTGTAAAACCGGGTTGGAGCTAGTACCTCCCCATATATATGTATGGAATGGAGTTTGCAACTGAAAAGAATCTTTGTGTTCCCAACAAGCTAGGTGAAGAACGGCTTTCACACACACTTATCTCTCAGAACTGAGCAAGTGGAGAGACGTTCGTTCATCTAGCACCAAGGGAACGGGTTGCAGGAGACACTTTTTCTCTGCTTTCTCAGTCTGTTTCCTAGAGCCGGTTTGAAGTTCCTGCAGTTTTCACTATAAAAACGGGTTGGAGCTAGTACCTCCCCATATATATGTATGGAATGGAGTTTGCAACTGAAAAGAAACTTTGTGTTCCCAACAAGCTAGGTGAAGAACGGCTTTCACACACACTTATCTCTCAGAACTTAGCAAGTGGAGAGACGTTCGTTCATCTAGCACAAAGGGAATGGGTTGCAGGAGACACTTTTTCTCTGCATTCTCAGTCTGTTTCCTAGTGCCGGTTTGAAGTTCCTGCAGTTTTCACTGTCAAACCGAGTTGGAGCTAGTACCTCCCCATATATATGTATGGAATGGAGTTTGCAACTGAAAAGAAACTTTGTGTTCCCAACAAGCTAGGTGAAGAACGGCTTTCACACACACTTATCTCTCAGAACTGAGCAAGTGGAGAGACGTTCGTTCATCTAGCACCAAGGGAACGGGTTGCAGGAGACACTTTTTCTCTGCTTTCTCAGTCTGTTTCCTAGTGCCGGTTTGAAGTTCCTGCAGTTTTCACTGTCAAACCGAGTTGGAGCTTGTACCTCCCAATATATATGTATGGAATGGAGTTTGCTACTGAAAAGAAACTTTGTGTTCCCAACAAGCTAGGTGATTGACGGCTTTCACACACACTTATCTCTCAGAACTGAGCAAGTGGAGAGACGTTCGTTCATCTAGCACCAAGGGAACGGGTTGCAGGAGACACTTTTTCTCTGCTTTCTCAGTCTGTTTCCTAGTGCCGGTTTGAAGTTCCTGCAGTTTTCACTGTAAAAACAAGTTGGAGCTAGTACCTCCCCATATATATGTATGGAATGGAGTTTGCTACTGAAAAGAAATTTTGTGTTCCCAACAAGCTAGGTGAAGAACGGCTTTCACACACACGTATCTCTCAGAACTGAGCAAGTGGAGAGACGTTCGTTCATCTAGCACCAAGGGAACGGGTTGCAGGAGACACTTTTTCTCTGCTTTCTCAGTCTGTTTCCTAGTGCCGGTTTGAAGTTCCTGCAGTTTTCACTGTAAAACCGGGTTGGAGCTTGTACCTCCCCATATATATGTATGGTTTGGAGTTTGCAACTGAAAAGAAACTTTGTGTTCCCAACAAGCTAGGTGAAGACAGCTTTCACACACACTTATCTCTCAGAACTGAGCAAGTGGAGAGACGTTCGTTCATCTAGCACCAAGGGAACGGGTTGCAAGAGACACTTTTTCTCTGCTTTCTCAGTCTGTTTCCTAGTGCCGGTTTGAAGTTCCTGCAGTTTTCACTGTAAAACCGATTTGGAGCTAGTACCTCCCCATATATATGTATGGAATGGAGTTTGCAACTGAAAAGAATCTTTGTGTTCCCAACAAGCTAGGTGAAGAACGGCTTTCACACACACTTATCTCTCAGAACTGAGCAAGTGGAGAGACGTTCGTTCATCTAGCACCAAGGGAACGGGTTGCAGGAGACACTTTTTCTCTGCTTTCTCAGTCTGTTTCCTAGTGCCGGTTTGAAGTTCCTGCAGTTTTCACTGTAAAAACGGGTTGGAGCTAGTACCTCCCCATATATATGTATGGAATGGAGTTTGCAACTGAAAAGAAACTTTGTGTTCCCAACAAGCTAGGTGAAGAACGGCTTTCACACACACTTATCTCTCAGAACTGAGCAAGTGGAGAGACGTTCGTTCATCTAGCACCAAGGGAACGGGTTGCAGGAGAGACTTTTTCTCTGCTTTCTCAGTCTGTTTCCAAGTGCCGGTTTGAAGTTCCTGCAGTTTTCAGTGAAAAACCGATTTGGAGCTAATACCTCCCCATATATATGTATGGAATGGAGTTTGCAACTGAAAAGAAACTTTGTGTTCCCAACAAGCTAGGTGAAGAATGGCTTTCACACACACATCTCTCAGAACTGAGCAAGTGGAGAGTCGTTCGTTCATCTAGCACCAAGGGAACGGGTTGCAGGAGACACTTTTTCTCTGGATTCTCAGTCTGTTTCCTAGTGCCGGTTTGAAGTCCCGGCAGTTTTCACTGTCAAACCGATTTGGAGCTAGTACCTCCCCATATATATGTATGGAATGGAGTTTGCAACTGAAAAGAAACTCTGTGTTTCCAACAAGCTAGTTGAAGGACGGCTTCAAAACACAATTATCTCTGAGAACTGAGCAAGTGGAGAGACGTTCGTTCATCTAGCACAAAGGGAACGGGTTGCAGGAGACACTTTTTCTCTGCTTTCTCAGTCTGTTTCCTAGTGCCGGTTTGAAGTTCCTGCAGTTTTCACTGTAAAACCGGGTTGGAGCTAGTACCTCCCCATATATATGTATGGATTGGAGTTTGCAACTGAAAAGAATCTTTGTGTTCCCAACAAGCTAGGTGAAGAACGGCTTTCACACACACGTATCTCTCAGAACTGAGAAAGTGGAGAGACGTTCGTTCATCTAGCACCAAGGGAACGGGTTGCAGGAGACACTTTTTCTCTGCTTTCTCAGTCTGTTTCCTAGTGCCGGTTTGAAGTTCCTGCAGTTTTCACTGTAAAACCGGGTTGGAGCTTGTACCTCCCCATATATATGTATGGTTTGGAGTTTGCAACTGAAAAGAAACTTTGTGTTCCCAACAAGCTAGGTGAAGACAGCTTTCACACACACTTATCTCTCAGAACTGAGCAAGTGGAGAGACGTTCGTTCATCTAGCACCAAGGGAACGGGTTGCAAGAGACACTTTTTCTCTGCTTTCTCAGTCTGTTTCCTAGTGCCGGTTTGAAGTTCCTGCAGTTTTCACTGTAAAACCGATTTGGAGCTAGTACCTCCCCATATATATGTATGGAATGGAGTTTGCAACTGAAAAGAATCTTTGTGTTCCCAACAAGCTAGGTGAAGAACGGCTTTCACACACACTTATCTCTCAGAACTGAGCAAGTGGAGAGACGTTCGTTCATCTAGCACCAAGGGAACGGGTTGCAGGAGACACTTTTTCTCTGCTTTCTCAGTCTGTTTCCTAGTGCCGGTTTGAAGTTCCTGCAGTTTTCACTGTAAAACCGGGTTGGAGCTAGTACCTCCCCATATATATGTATGGATTGGAGTTTGCAACTGAAAAGAATCTTTGTGTTCCCAACAAGCTAGGTGAAGAACGGCTTTCACACACACGTATCTCTCAGAACTGAGCAAGTGGAGAGACGTTCGTTCATCTAGCACCAAGGGAACGGGTTGCAGGAGACACTTTTTCTCTGCTTTCTCAGTCTGTTTCCTAGTGCCGGTTTGAAGTTCCTGCAGTTTTCACTGTAAAACCGGGTTGGAGCTTGTACCTCCCCATATATATGTATGGTTTGGAGTTTGCAACTGAAAAGAAACTTTGTGTTCCCAACAAGCTAGGTGAAGACAGCTTTCACACACACTTATCTCTCAGAACTGAGCAAGTGGAGAGACGTTCGTTCATCTAGCACCAAGGGAACGGGTTGCAAGAGACACTTTTTCTCTGCTTTCTCAGTCTGTTTCCTAGTGCCGGTTTGAAGTTCCTGCAGTTTTCACTGTAAAACCGATTTGGAGCTAGTACCTCCCCATATATATGTATGGAATGGAGTTTGCAACTGAAAAGAATCTTTGTGTTCCCAACAAGCTAGGTGAAGAACGGCTTTCACACACACTTATCTCTCAGAACTGAGCAAGTGGAGAGACGTTCGTTCATCTAGCACCAAGGGAACGGGTTGCAGGAGACACTTTTTCTCTGCTTTCTCAGTCTGTTTCCTAGTGCCGGTTTGAAGCTCCTGCAGTTTTCACTGTAAAAACGGGTTGGAGCTAGTACCTCCCCATATATATGTATGGAATGGAGTTTGCAACTGAAAAGAAACTTTGTGTTCCCAACAAGCTAGGTGAAGAACGGCTTTCACACACACTTATCTCTCAGAACTGAGCAAGTGGAGAGACGTTCGTTCATCTAGCACCAAGGGAACGGGTTGCAGGAGAGACTTTTTCTCTGCTTTCTCAGTCTGTTTCCAAGTGCCGGTTTGAAGTTCCTGCAGTTTTCAGTGAAAAACCGATTTGGAGCTAATACCTCCCCATATATATGTATGGAATGGAGTTTGCAACTGAAAAGAAACTTTGTGTTCCCAACAAGCTAGGTGAAGAATGGCTTTCACACACACATCTCTCAGAACTGAGCAAGTGGAGAGTCGTTCGTTCATCTAGCACCAAGGGAACGGGTTGCAGGAGACACTTTTTCTCTGGATTCTCAGTCTGTTTCCTAGTGCCGGTTTGAAGTCCCTGCAGTTTTCACTGTCAAACCGATTTGGAGCTAGTACCTCCCCATATATATGTATGGAATGGAGTTTGCAACTGAAAAGAAACTCTGTGTTTCCAACAAGCTAGTTGAAGGACGGCTTCAAAACACAATTATCTCTGAGAACTGAGCAAGTGGAGAGACGTTCGTTCATCTAGCACAAAGGGAACGGGTTGCAGGAGACACTTTTTCTCTGCTTTCTCAGTCTGTTTCCTAGTGCCGGTTTGAAGTTCCTGCAGTTTTCACTGTAAAACCGGGTTGGAGCTAGTACCTCCCCATATATATGTATGGATTGGAGTTTGCAACTGAAAAGAATCTTTGTGTTCCCAACAAGCTAGGTGAAGAACGGCTTTCACACACACTTATCTCTCAGAACTGAGCAAGTGGAGAGACGTTCGTTCATCTAGCACCAAGGGAACGGGTTGCAGGAGACACTTTTTCTCTGCTTTCTCAGTCTGTTTCCTAGTGCCGGTTTGAAGTTCCTGCAGTTTTCACTGTAAAACCGGTTTGGAGCTAGTACCTCCCCATATATATGTATGGAATGGAGTTTGCAACTAAATAGAATCTTTGTGTTCCCAACAAGCTAGGTGAAGGACGGCTTTCACACACACTTATCTCTCAGAACTGAGCAAGTGGAGAGACGTTCGTTCATCTAGCACCAAGGGAATGGGTTGCCGGAGACACTTTTTCTCCGCTTTCTCAGTCTGTTTCCTAGTGCCGGTTTGAAGTTCCTGCAGTTTTCACAGTAAAACCGAGTTGGAGCTAGTACCTACCCATATATATGTATGGAATGGAGTTTGCAACTGAAAAGAAACTTTGTGTTCCCAACAAGCTAGGTGAAGAACGGCTTTCACACACACGTATTTCTCAGAACTGAGCAAGTGGAGAGACGTTCGTTCATCTAGCACCAAGGGAACGGGTTGCAGGAGACACTTTTTCTCTGCTTTCTCAGTCTGTTTCCTAGTGCCGGTTTGAAGTTCCTGCAGTTTTCAGTGTAAACCCGAGTTGGAGCTAGTACCTCCCCATATATCTGTATGGAATGGAGTTTGCAACTGAAAAGAAACTTTGTGTTCCCAACAAGCTAGGTGAAGAACGGCTTTGACACACACTTATCTCTCAGAACTGAGCAAGTGGAGAGACGTTCGTTCATCTAGCACCAAGGGAACGGGTTGCCGGAGACACTTTTTCTCCGCTTTCTCAGTCTGTTTCCTACTGCCGGTTTGAAGTTCCTGCAGTTTTCACAGTAAAACCGAGTTGGAGCTAGTACCTCCCCATATATATGTATGGAATGGAGTTTGCAACTGAAAAGAAACTTTGTGTTCCCAACAAGCTAGGTGAAGAACGGCTTTCACACACACGTATCTCTCAGAACTGAGCAAGTGGAGAGACGTTCGTTCATCTAGCACCAAGGGAACGGGTTGCAGGAGACACTTTTTCTCTGCTTTCTCAGTCTGTTTCCTAGTGCCGGTTTGAAGTTCCTGCAGTTTTCAGTGTAAAACCGAGTTGGAGCTAGTACCTCCCCATATATATGTATGGAATGGAGTTTGCAACTGAAAAGAAACTTTGTGTTCCCAACAAGCTAGGTGAAGAACGGCTTTGACACACACTTATCTCTCAGAACTGAGCAAGTGGAGAGACGTTCGTTCATCTAGCACCAAGGGAACGGGTTGCAGGAGACACTTTTTCTCTGCTTTCTCAGTCTGTTTCCTAGTGCCGGTTTGAAGTTCCTGCAGTTTTCACTGTAAAACCGATTTGGAGCTAGTACCTCCCCATATATATGTATGGAATGGAGTTTGCAACTGAAAAGAAACTTTGTGTTCCCAAAAAGCTAGGTGAAGAACGGCTTTCACACACACTTATCTCTCAGAAATGAGCAAGTGGAGAGACGTTCGTTCATCTAGCACCAAGGGAACGGGTTGCAGGAGACACTTTTTCTCTGCTTTCTCAGTCTGTTTCCTAGTGCCGGTTTGAAGTTCCTGCAGTTTTCACTGTAAAACCGAGTTGGAGCTAGTACCTCCCCATATATATGTACGGAATGGAGTTTGCACCTGAAAAGAAACTTTGTGTTCCCAACAAGCTAGGTGAAGAACGGCTTTCACACACACTTATCTCTCAGTACTGAGCAAGTGGAGAGACGTTCGTTCATCTAGCACCAAGGGAACGGGTTGCAGGAGACAATTTTTCTCTGCTTTCTCAGTCTGTTTCCAAGTGCCGGTTTGAAGTTCCTGCAGTTTTCAGTGAAAAACCGATTTGGAGCTAGTACCTCCCCATATATATGTATGGAATGGAGTTTGCAACTGAAAAGAAACTTTGTGTTCCCAACAAGCTAGGTGAAGAATGGCTTTCACACACACATCTCTCAGAACTGAGCAAGTGGAGAGTCGTTCGTTCATCTAGCACCAAGGGAACGGGTTGCAGGAGACACTTTTTCTCTGGATTCTCAGTCTGTTTCCTAGTGCCGGTTTGAAGTCCCTGCAGTTTTCACTGTCAAACCGATTTGGAGCTAGTACCTCCCCATATATATGTATGGAATGGAGTTTGCAACTGAAAAGAAACTCTGTGTTTCCAACAAGCTAGTTGAAGGACGGCTTCAAAACACAATTATCTCTGAGAACTGAGCAAGTGGAGAGACGTTCGTTCATCTAGCACAAAGGGAACGGGTTGCAGGAGACACTTTTCTCTGCTTTCTCAGTCTGTTTCCTAGTGCCGGTTTGAAGTTCCTGCAGTTTTCACTGTAAAACCGGGTTGGAGCTAGTACCTCCCCATATATATGTATGGATTGGAGTTTGCAACTGAAAATAATCTTTGTGTTCCCAACAAGCTAGGTGAAGAACGGCTTTCACACACACTTATCTCTCAGAACTGAGCAAGTGGAGAGACGTTCGTTCATCTAGCACCAAGGGAACGGGTTGCAGGAGACACTTTTTCTCTGCTTTCTCAGTCTGTTTCCTAGTGCCGGTTTGAAGTTCCTGCAGTTTTCACTGTAAAACCGAGTTGGAGCTAGTACCTCCCCATATATATGTATGGAATGGAGTTTGCAACTGAAAAGAATCTTTGTGTTCCCAACAAGCTAGGTGAAGAACGGCTTTCACACACACTTATCTCTCAGAACTGAGCAAGTGGAGAGACGTTCATTCATCTAGCACAATTGGAACGGGTTGCAGGAGACACTTTTTCTCTGCTTTCTCAGTCTGTTTCCTAGTGCCGGTTTGAAGTTCCTGCAGTTTTCACTGTAAAACCGAGTTGGAGCTAGTACCTCCCCATATATATGTATGGAATGGAGTTTGCAACTGAAAAGAATCTTTGTGTTCCCAACAAGCTAGGTGAAGAACGGCTTTCACACACACTTATCTCTCAGAACTGAGCAAGTGGAGAGACGTTCGTTCATCTAGCACCAAGGGAACGGGTTGCAGGAGACACTTTTTCTCTGCTTTCTCAGTCTGTTTCCTAGTGCCGGTTTGAAGTTCCTGCAGTTTTCACTGTAAAACCGAGTTGGAGCTAGTACCTCCCCATATATATGTATGGAATGGAGTTTGCAACTGAAAAGAAACTTTGTGTTCCCAACAAGCTAGGTGAAGAACGGCTTTCACACACACTTATCTCTCAGAACTGAGCAAGTGGAGAGACGTTCGTTCATCTAGCACCAAGGGAACGGGTTGCAGGAGACAATTTTTCTCTGCTTTCTCAGTCTGTTTCCAAGTGCCGGTTTGAAGTTCCTGCAGTTTTCAGTGAAAAACCGATTTGGAGCTAGTACCTCCCCATATATATGTATGGAATGGAGTTTGCAACTGAAAAGAAACTTTGTGTTCCCAACAAGCTAGGTGAAGAATGGCTTTCACACACACATCTCTCAGAACTGAGCAAGTGGAGAGTCGTTCGTTCATCTAGCACCAAGGGAACGGGTTGCAGGAGACACTTTTTCTCTGGATTCTCAGTCTGTTTCCTAGTGCCGGTTTGAAGTCCCTGCAGTTTTCACTGTCAAACCGATTTGGAGCTAGTACCTCCCCATATATATGTATGGAATGGAGTTTGCAACTGAAAAGAAACTCTGTGTTTCCAACAAGCTAGTTGAAGGACGGCTTCAAAACACAATTATCTCTGAGAACTGAGCAAGTGGAGAGACGTTCGTTCATCTAGCACAAAGGGAACGGGTTGCAGGAGACACTTTTCTCTGCTTTCTCAGTCTGTTTCCTAGTGCCGGTTTGAAGTTCCTGCAGTTTTCACTGTAAAACCGGGTTGGAGCTAGTACCTCCCCATATATATGTATGGATTGGAGTTTGCAACTGAAAAGAATCTTTGTGTTCCCAACAAGCTAGGTGAAGAACGGCTTTCACACACACTTATCTCTCAGAACTGAGCAAGTGGAGAGACGTTCGTTCATCTAGCACCAAGGGAACGGGTTGCAGGAGACACTTTTTCTCTGCTTTCTCAGTCTGTTTCCTAGTGCCGGTTTGAAGTTCCTGCAGTTTTCACTGTAAAACCGAGTTGGAGCTAGTACCTCCCCATATATATGTATGGAATGGAGTTTGCAACTGAAAAGAATCTTTGTGTTCCCAACAAGCTAGGTGAAGAACGGCTTTCACACACACTTATCTCTCAGAACTGAGCAAGTGGAGAGACGTTCATTCATCTAGCACAATTGGAACGGGTTGCAGGAGACACTTTTTCTCTGCTTTCTCAGTCTGTTTCCTAGTGCCGGTTTGAAGTTCCTGCAGTTTTCACTGTAAAACCGAGTTGGAGCTAGTACCTCCCCATATATATGTATGGAATGGAGTTTGCAACTGAAAAGAATCTTTGTGTTCCCAACAAGCTAGGTGAAGAACGGCTTTCACACACACTTATCTCTCAGAACTGAGCAAGTGGAGAGACGTTCGTTCATCTAGCACCAAGGGAACGGGTTGCAGGAGACACTTTTTCTCTGCTTTCTCAGTCTGTTTCCTAGTGCCGGTTTGAAGTTCCTGCAGTTTTCACTGTAAAACCGAGTTGGAGCTAGTACCTCCCCATATATATGTATGGAATGGAGTTTGCAACTGAAAAGAAACTTTGTGTTCCCAACAAGCTAGGTGAAGAACGGCTTTCACACACACTTATCTCTCAGAACTGAGCAAGTGGAGAGACGTTCGTTCATCTAGCACCAAGGGAACGGGTTGCAGGAGACACTTTTTCTCTGCTTTCTCAGTCTGTTTCCTAGTGCCGGTTTGAAGTTCCTGCAGTTTTCACTGTCAAACCGAGTTGGAGCTTGTACCTCCCAATATATATGTATGGAATGGAGTTTGCTACTGAAAAGAAACTTTGTGTTCCCAACAAGCTAGGTGATTGACGGCTTTCACACACACTTATCTCTCAGAACTGAGCAAGTGGAGAGACGTTCGTTCATCTAGCACCAAGGGAACGGGTTGCAGGAGACACTTTTTCTCTGCTTTCTCAGTCTGTTTCCTAGTGCCGGTTTGAAGTTCCTGCAGTTTTCACTGTAAAAACAAGTTGGAGCTAGTACCTCCCCATATATATGTATGGAATGGAGTTTGCTACTGAAAAGAAACTTTGTGTTCCCAACAAGCTAGGTGAAGGACGGCTTTCACACACACTTATCTCTCAGAACTGAGCAAGTGGAGAGACGTTCGTTCATCTAGCACCAAGGGAACGGGTTGCAGGAGACACTTTTTCTCTGCTTTCTCAGTCTGTTTCCTAGAGCCGGTTTCAAGTTCCTGCAGTTTTCACTGTAAAACCGATTTGGAGCTAGTACCTCCCCATATATATGTATGGAATGGAGTGTGCAACTGAAATGAAACTTTGTGTTCCCAACAAGCTAGGTGAAGGACGGCTTTCACACACACTTATCTCTCAGAACTGAGCAAGTGTAGAGACGTTCGTTCATCTAGCACCAAGGGAATGGGTTGCAGGAGACACTTTTTCTCTGCTTTCTCAGTCTGTTTCCTAGTGCCGGTTTGAAGTTCCTGCAGTTTTCACAGTAAAACCGATTTGGAGCTAGTACCTCCCCATATATATGTATGGAATGGAGTTTGCAACTGAAAAGAAACTTTGTGTTCCCAACAAGCTAGGTGAAGAACGGCTTTCACACACACGTATCTCTCAGAACTGAGCAAGTGGAGAGACGTTCGTTCATCTAGCACAAAGGGAACGGGTTGCAGGAGACACTTTTTCTCTGCTTTCTCAGTCTGTTTCCTAGTGCCGGTTTGAAGTTCCTGCAGTTTTCACTGTAAAACCGGGTTGGAGCTAGTACCTCCCCATATATATGTATGGTTTGGAGTTTGCAACTGAAAAGAAACTTTGTGTTCCCAACAAGCTAGGTGAAGACGGCTTTCACACACACTTATCTCTCAGAACTGAGCAAGTGGAGAGACGTTCGTTCATCTAGCACCAAGGGAACGGGTTGCAAGAGACACTTTTTCTCTGCTTTCTCAGTCTGTTTCCTAGTGCCGGTTTGAAGTTCCTGCAGTTTTCACTGTAAAACCGATTTGGAGCTAGTACCTCCCCATATATATGTATGGAATGGAGTTTGCAACTGAAAAGAATCTTTGTGTTCCCAACAAGCTAGGTGAAGAACGGCTTTCACACACACTTATCTCTCAGAACTGAGCAAGTGGAGAGACGTTCGTTCATCTAGCACCAAGGGAACGGGTTGCAGGAGACACTTTTCCTCTGCTTTCTCAGTCTGTTTCCTAGAGCCGGTTTGAAGTTCCTGCAGTTTTCACTATAAAAACGGGTTGGAGCTAGTACCTCCCCATATATATGTATGGAATGGAGTTTGCAACTGAAAAGAAACTTTGTGTTCCCAACAAGCTAGGTGAAGAACGGCTTTCACACACACTTATCTCTCAGAACTGAGCAAGTGGAGAGACGTTCGTTCATCTAGCACAAAGGGAATGGGTTGCAGGAGACACTTTTTCTCTGCATTCTCAGTCTGTTTCCTAGTGCCGGTTTGAAGTTCCTGAAGTTTTCACTGTAAAACCGGGTTGGAGCTAGTACCTCCCCATATATATGTATGGAATGGAGTTTGCAACTGAAAAGAAACTTTGTGTTCCCAACAAGCTAGGTGAAGGACGGCTTTCACACACACTTATCTCTCAGAACTGAGCAAGTGGAGAGACGTTCATTCATCTAGCACAATTGGAACGGGTTGCAGGAGACACTTTTTCTCTGCTTTCTCAGTCTGTTTCCTAGTGCCGGTTTGAAGTTCCTGCAGTTTTCACTGTAAAACCGAGTTGGAGCTAGTACCTCCCCATATATATGTATGGAATGGAGTTTGCAACTGAAAAGAATCTTTGTGTTCCCAACAAGCTAGGTGAAGAACGGCTTTCACACACACTTATCTCTCAGAACTGAGCAAGTGGAGAGACGTTCGTTCATCTAGCACCAAGGGAACGGGTTGCAGGAGACACTTTTTCTCTGCTTTCTCAGTCTGTTTCCTAGTGCCGGTTTGAAGTTCCTGCAGTTTTCACTGTAAAACCGAGTTGGAGCTAGTACCTCCCCATATATATGTATGGAATGGAGTTTGCAACTGAAAAGAAACTTTGTGTTCCCAACAAGCTAGGTGAAGAACGGCTTTCACACACACTTATCTCTCAGAACTGAGCAAGTGGAGAGACGTTCGTTCATCTAGCACCAAGGGAACGGGTTGCAGGAGACACTTTTTCTCTGCTTTCTCAGTCTGTTTCCTAGTGCCGGTTTGAAGTTCCTGCAGTTTTCACTGTCAAACCGAGTTGGAGCTAGTACCTCCCAATATATATGTATGGAATGGAGTTTGCTACTGAAAAGAAACTTTGTGTTCCCAACAAGCTAGGTGATTGACGGCTTTCACACACACTTATCTCTCAGAACTGAGCAAGTGGAGAGACGTTCGTTCATCTAGCACCAAGGGAACGGGTTGCAGGAGACACTTTTTCTCTGCTTTCTCAGTCTGTTTCCTAGTGCCGGTTTGAAGTTCCTGCAGTTTTCACTGTAAAACCGAGTTGGAGCTAGTACCTCCCCATATATATGTATGGAATGGAGTTTGCAACTGAAAAGAATCTTTGTGTTCCCAACAAGCTAGGTGAAGAACGGCTTTCACACACACTTATCTCTCAGAACTGAGCAAGTGGAGAGACGTTCATTCATCTAGCACAATTGGAACGGGTTGCAGGAGACACTTTTTCTCTGCTTTCTCAGTCTGTTTCCTAGTGCCGGTTTGAAGTTCCTGCAGTTTTCACTGTAAAACCGAGTTGGAGCTAGTACCTCCCCATATATATGTATGGAATGGAGTTTGCAACTGAAAAGAATCTTTGTGTTCCCAACAAGCTAGGTGAAGAACGGCTTTCACACACACTTATCTCTCAGAACTGAGCAAGTGGAGAGACGTTCGTTCATCTAGCACCAAGGGAACGGGTTGCAGGAGACACTTTTTCTCTGCTTTCTCAGTCTGTTTCCTAGTGCCGGTTTGAAGTTCCTGCAGTTTTCACTGTAAAACCGAGTTGGAGCTAGTACCTCCCCATATATATGTACGGAATGGAGTTTGCACCTGAAAAGAAACTTTGTGTTCCCAACAAGCTAGGTGAAGAACGGCTTTCACACACACTTATCTCTCAGTACTGAGCAAGTGGAGAGACGTTCGTTCATCTAGCACCAAGGGAACGGGTTGCAGGAGACAATTTTTCTCTGCTTTCTCAGTCTGTTTCCAAGTGCCGGTTTGAAGTTCCTGCAGTTTTCAGTGAAAAACCGATTTGGAGCTAGTACCTCCCCATATATATGTATGGAATGGAGTTTGCAACTGAAAAGAAACTTTGTGTTCCCAACAAGCTAGGTGAAGAATGGCTTTCACACACACATCTCTCAGAACTGAGCAAGTGGAGAGTCGTTCGTTCATCTAGCACCAAGGGAACGGGTTGCAGGAGACACTTTTTCTCTGGATTCTCAGTCTGTTTCCTAGTGCCGGTTTGAAGTCCCTGCAGTTTTCACTGTCAAACCGATTTGGAGCTAGTACCTCCCCATATATATGTATGGAATGGAGTTTGCAACTGAAAAGAAACTCTGTGTTTCCAACAAGCTAGTTGAAGGACGGCTTCAAAACACAATTATCTCTGAGAACTGAGCAAGTGGAGAGACGTTCGTTCATCTAGCACAAAGGGAACGGGTTGCAGGAGACACTTTTCTCTGCTTTCTCAGTCTGTTTCCTAGTGCCGGTTTGAAGTTCCTGCAGTTTTCACTGTAAAACCGGGTTGGAGCTAGTACCTCCCCATATATATGTATGGATTGGAGTTTGCAACTGAAAATAATCTTTGTGTTCCCAACAAGCTAGGTGAAGAACGGCTTTCACACACACTTATCTCTCAGAACTGAGCAAGTGGAGAGACGTTCGTTCATCTAGCACCAAGGGAACGGGTTGCAGGAGACACTTTTTCTCTGCTTTCTCAGTCTGTTTCCTAGTGCCGGTTTGAAGTTCCTGCAGTTTTCACTGTAAAACCGAGTTGGAGCTAGTACCTCCCCATATATATGTATGGAATGGAGTTTGCAACTGAAAAGAATCTTTGTGTTCCCAACAAGCTAGGTGAAGAACGGCTTTCACACACACTTATCTCTCAGAACTGAGCAAGTGGAGAGACGTTCATTCATCTAGCACAATTGGAACGGGTTGCAGGAGACACTTTTTCTCTGCTTTCTCAGTCTGTTTCCTAGTGCCGGTTTGAAGTTCCTGCAGTTTTCACTGTAAAACCGAGTTGGAGCTAGTACCTCCCCATATATATGTATGGAATGGAGTTTGCAACTGAAAAGAATCTTTGTGTTCCCAACAAGCTAGGTGAAGAACGGCTTTCACACACACTTATCTCTCAGAACTGAGCAAGTGGAGAGACGTTCGTTCATCTAGCACCAAGGGAACGGGTTGCAGGAGACACTTTTTCTCTGCTTTCTCAGTCTGTTTCCTAGTGCCGGTTTGAAGTTCCTGCAGTTTTCACTGTAAAACCGAGTTGGAGCTAGTACCTCCCCATATATATGTATGGAATGGAGTTTGCAACTGAAAAGAAACTTTGTGTTCCCAACAAGCTAGGTGAAGAACGGCTTTCACACACACTTATCTCTCAGAACTGAGCAAGTGGAGAGACGTTCGTTCATCTAGCACCAAGGGAACGGGTTGCAGGAGACAATTTTTCTCTGCTTTCTCAGTCTGTTTCCAAGTGCCGGTTTGAAGTTCCTGCAGTTTTCAGTGAAAAACCGATTTGGAGCTAGTACCTCCCCATATATATGTATGGAATGGAGTTTGCAACTGAAAAGAAACTTTGTGTTCCCAACAAGCTAGGTGAAGAATGGCTTTCACACACACATCTCTCAGAACTGAGCAAGTGGAGAGTCGTTCGTTCATCTAGCACCAAGGGAACGGGTTGCAGGAGACACTTTTTCTCTGGATTCTCAGTCTGTTTCCTAGTGCCGGTTTGAAGTCCCTGCAGTTTTCACTGTCAAACCGATTTGGAGCTAGTACCTCCCCATATATATGTATGGAATGGAGTTTGCAACTGAAAAGAAACTCTGTGTTTCCAACAAGCTAGTTGAAGGACGGCTTCAAAACACAATTATCTCTGAGAACTGAGCAAGTGGAGAGACGTTCGTTCATCTAGCACAAAGGGAACGGGTTGCAGGAGACACTTTTCTCTGCTTTCTCAGTCTGTTTCCTAGTGCCGGTTTGAAGTTCCTGCAGTTTTCACTGTAAAACCGGGTTGGAGCTAGTACCTCCCCATATATATGTATGGATTGGAGTTTGCAACTGAAAAGAATCTTTGTGTTCCCAACAAGCTAGGTGAAGAACGGCTTTCACACACACTTATCTCTCAGAACTGAGCAAGTGGAGAGACGTTCGTTCATCTAGCACCAAGGGAACGGGTTGCAGGAGACACTTATTCTCTGCTTTCTCAGTCTGTTTCCTAGTGCCGGTTTGAAGTTCCTGCAGTTTTCACTGTAAAACCGAGTTGGAGCTAGTACCTCCCCATATATATGTATGGAATGGAGTTTGCAACTGAAAAGAATCTTTGTGTTCCCAACAAGCTAGGTGAAGAACGGCTTTCACACACACTTATCTCTCAGAACTGAGCAAGTGGAGAGACGTTCATTCATCTAGCACAATTGGAACGGGTTGCAGGAGACACTTTTTCTCTGCTTTCTCAGTCTGTTTCCTAGTGCCGGTTTGAAGTTCCTGCAGTTTTCACTGTAAAACCGAGTTGGAGCTAGTACCTCCCCATATATATGTATGGAATGGAGTTTGCAACTGAAAAGAATCTTTGTGTTCCCAACAAGCTAGGTGAAGAACGGCTTTCACACACACTTATCTCTCAGAACTGAGCAAGTGGAGAGACGTTCGTTCATCTAGCACCAAGGGAACGGGTTGCAGGAGACACTTTTTCTCTGCTTTCTCAGTCTGTTTCCTAGTGCCGGTTTGAAGTTCCTGCAGTTTTCACTGTAAAACCGAGTTGGAGCTAGTACCTCCCCATATATATGTATGGAATGGAGTTTGCAACTGAAAAGAAACTTTGTGTTCCCAACAAGCTAGGTGAAGAACGGCTTTCACACACACTTATCTCTCAGAACTGAGCAAGTGGAGAGACGTTCGTTCATCTAGCACCAAGGGAACGGGTTGCAGGAGACACTTTTTCTCTGCTTTCTCAGTCTGTTTCCTAGTGCCGGTTTGAAGTTCCTGCAGTTTTCACTGTCAAACCGAGTTGGAGCTTGTACCTCCCAATATATATGTATGGAATGGAGTTTGCTACTGAAAAGAAACTTTGTGTTCCCAACAAGCTAGGTGATTGACGGCTTTCACACACACTTATCTCTCAGAACTGAGCAAGTGGAGAGACGTTCGTTCATCTAGCACCAAGGGAACGGGTTGCAGGAGACACTTTTTCTCTGCTTTCTCAGTCTGTTTCCTAGTGCCGGTTTGAAGTTCCTGCAGTTTTCACTGTAAAAACAAGTTGGAGCTAGTACCTCCCCATATATATGTATGGAATGGAGTTTGCTACTGAAAAGAAACTTTGTGTTCCCAACAAGCTAGGTGAAGGACGGCTTTCACACACACTTATCTCTCAGAACTGAGCAAGTGGAGAGACGTTCGTTCATCTAGCACCAAGGGAACGGGTTGCAGGAGACACTTTTTCTCTGCTTTCTCAGTCTGTTTCCTAGAGCCGGTTTCAAGTTCCTGCAGTTTTCACTGTAAAACCGATTTGGAGCTAGTACCTCCCCATATATATGTATGGAATGGAGTGTGCAACTGAAATGAAACTTTGTGTTCCCAACAAGCTAGGTGAAGGACGGCTTTCACACACACTTATCTCTCAGAACTGAGCAAGTGTAGAGACGTTCGTTCATCTAGCACCAAGGGAATGGGTTGCAGGAGACACTTTTTCTCTGCTTTCTCAGTCTGTTTCCTAGTGCCGGTTTGAAGTTCCTGCAGTTTTCACAGTAAAACCGATTTGGAGCTAGTACCTCCCCATATATATGTATGGAATGGAGTTTGCAACTGAAAAGAAACTTTGTGTTCCCAACAAGCTAGGTGAAGAACGGCTTTCACACACACGTATCTCTCAGAACTGAGCAAGTGGAGAGACGTTCGTTCATCTAGCACAAAGGGAACGGGTTGCAGGAGACACTTTTTCTCTGCTTTCTCAGTCTGTTTCCTAGTGCCGGTTTGAAGTTCCTGCAGTTTTCACTGTAAAACCGGGTTGGAGCTAGTACCTCCCCATATATATGTATGGTTTGGAGTTTGCAACTGAAAAGAAACTTTGTGTTCCCAACAAGCTAGGTGAAGACGGCTTTCACACACACTTATCTCTCAGAACTGAGCAAGTGGAGAGACGTTCGTTCATCTAGCACCAAGGGAACGGGTTGCAAGAGACACTTTTTCTCTGCTTTCTCAGTCTGTTTCCTAGTGCCGGTTTGAAGTTCCTGCAGTTTTCACTGTAAAACCGATTTGGAGCTAGTACCTCCCCATATATATGTATGGAATGGAGTTTGCAACTGAAAAGAATCTTTGTGTTCCCAACAAGCTAGGTGAAGAACGGCTTTCACACACACTTATCTCTCAGAACTGAGCAAGTGGAGAGACGTTCGTTCATCTAGCACCAAGGGAACGGGTTGCAGGAGACACTTTTCCTCTGCTTTCTCAGTCTGTTTCCTAGAGCCGGTTTGAAGTTCCTGCAGTTTTCACTATAAAAACGGGTTGGAGCTAGTACCTCCCCATATATATGTATGGAATGGAGTTTGCAACTGAAAAGAAACTTTGTGTTCCCAACAAGCTAGGTGAAGAACGGCTTTCACACACACTTATCTCTCAGAACTGAGCAAGTGGAGAGACGTTCGTTCATCTAGCACAAAGGGAATGGGTTGCAGGAGACACTTTTTCTCTGCATTCTCAGTCTGTTTCCTAGTGCCGGTTTGAAGTTCCTGAAGTTTTCACTGTAAAACCGGGTTGGAGCTAGTACCTCCCCATATATATGTATGGAATGGAGTTTGCAACTGAAAAGAAACTTTGTGTTCCCAACAAGCTAGGTGAAGGACGGCTTTCACACACACTTATCTCTCAGAACTGAGCAAGTGGAGAGACGTTCATTCATCTAGCACAATTGGAACGGGTTGCAGGAGACACTTTTTCTCTGCTTTCTCAGTCTGTTTCCTAGTGCCGGTTTGAAGTTCCTGCAGTTTTCACTGTAAAACCGAGTTGGAGCTAGTACCTCCCCATATATATGTATGGAATGGAGTTTGCAACTGAAAAGAATCTTTGTGTTCCCAACAAGCTAGGTGAAGAACGGCTTTCACACACACTTATCTCTCAGAACTGAGCAAGTGGAGAGACGTTCGTTCATCTAGCACCAAGGGAACGGGTTGCAGGAGACACTTTTTCTCTGCTTTCTCAGTCTGTTTCCTAGTGCCGGTTTGAAGTTCCTGCAGTTTTCACTGTAAAACCGAGTTGGAGCTAGTACCTCCCCATATATATGTATGGAATGGAGTTTGCAACTGAAAAGAAACTTTGTGTTCCCAACAAGCTAGGTGAAGAACGGCTTTCACACACACTTATCTCTCAGAACTGAGCAAGTGGAGAGACGTTCGTTCATCTAGCACCAAGGGAACGGGTTGCAGGAGACACTTTTTCTCTGCTTTCTCAGTCTGTTTCCTAGTGCCGGTTTGAAGTTCCTGCAGTTTTCACTGTCAAACCGAGTTGGAGCTAGTACCTCCCAATATATATGTATGGAATGGAGTTTGCTACTGAAAAGAAACTTTGTGTTCCCAACAAGCTAGGTGATTGACGGCTTTCACACACACTTATCTCTCAGAACTGAGCAAGTGGAGAGACGTTCGTTCATCTAGCACCAAGGGAACGGGTTGCAGGAGACACTTTTTCTCTGCTTTCTCAGTCTGTTTCCTAGTGCCGGTTTGAAGTTCCTGCAGTTTTCACTGTAAAACCGAGTTGGAGCTAGTACCTCCCCATATATATGTATGGAATGGAGTTTGCAACTGAAAAGAATCTTTGTGTTCCCAACAAGCTAGGTGAAGAACGGCTTTCACACACACTTATCTCTCAGAACTGAGCAAGTGGAGAGACGTTCATTCATCTAGCACAATTGGAACGGGTTGCAGGAGACACTTTTTCTCTGCTTTCTCAGTCTGTTTCCTAGTGCCGGTTTGAAGTTCCTGCAGTTTTCACTGTAAAACCGAGTTGGAGCTAGTACCTCCCCATATATATGTATGGAATGGAGTTTGCAACTGAAAAGAATCTTTGTGTTCCCAACAAGCTAGGTGAAGAACGGCTTTCACACACACTTATCTCTCAGAACTGAGCAAGTGGAGAGACGTTCGTTCATCTAGCACCAAGGGAACGGGTTGCAGGAGACACTTTTTCTCTGCTTTCTCAGTCTGTTTCCTAGTGCCGGTTTGAAGTTCCTGCAGTTTTCACTGTAAAACCGAGTTGGAGCTAGTACCTCCCCATATATATGTATGGAATGGAGTTTGCAACTGAAAAGAAACTTTGTGTTCCCAACAAGCTAGGTGAAGAACGGCTTTCACACACACTTATCTCTCAGAACTGAGCAAGTGGAGAGACGTTCGTTCATCTAGCACCAAGGGAACGGGTTGCAGGAGACAATTTTTCTCTGCTTTCTCAGTCTGTTTCCAAGTGCCGGTTTGAAGTTCCTGCAGTTTTCAGTGAAAAACCGATTTGGAGCTAGTACCTCCCCATATATATGTACGGAATGGAGTTTGCAACTGAAAAGAAACTTTGTGTTCCCAACAAGCTAGGTGAAGAATGGCTTTCACACACACATCTCTCAGAACTGAGCAAGTGGAGAGTCGTTCGTTCATCTAGCACCAAGGGAACGGGTTGCAGGAGACACTTTTTCTCTGGATTCTCAGTCTGTTTCCTAGTGCCGGTTTGAAGTCCCTGCAGTTTTCACTGTCAAACCGATTTGGAGCTAGTACCTCCCCATATATATGTATGGAATGGAGTTTGCAACTGAAAAGAAACTCTGTGTTTCCAACAAGCTAGTTGAAGGACGGCTTCAAAACACAATTATCTCTGAGAACTGAGCAAGTGGAGAGACGTTCGTTCATCTAGCACAAAGGGAACGGGTTGCAGGAGACACTTTTCTCTGCTTTCTCAGTCTGTTTCCTAGTGCCGGTTTGAAGTTCCTGCAGTTTTCACTGTAAAACCGGGTTGGAGCTAGTACCTCCCCATATATATGTATGGATTGGAGTTTGCAACTGAAAAGAATCTTTGTGTTCCCAACAAGCTAGGTGAAGAACGGCTTTCACACACACTTATCTCTCAGAACTGAGCAAGTGGAGAGACGTTCGTTCATCTAGCACCAAGGGAACGGGTTGCAGGAGACACTTTTTCTCTGCTTTCTCAGTCTGTTTCCTAGTGCCGGTTTGAAGTTCCTGCAGTTTTCACTGTAAAACCGAGTTGGAGCTAGTACCTCCCCATATATATGTATGGAATGGAGTTTGCAACTGAAAAGAATCTTTGTGTTCCCAACAAGCTAGGTGAAGAACGGCTTTCACACACACTTATCTCTCAGAACTGAGCAAGTGGAGAGACGTTCGTTCATCTAGCACCAAGGGAACGGGTTGCAGGAGACACTTTTTCTCTGCTTTCTCAGTCTGTTTCCTAGTGCCGGTTTGAAGTTCCTGCAGTTTTCACTGTCAAACCGAGTTGGAGCTTGTACCTCCCAATATATATGTATGGAATGGAGTTTGCTACTGAAAAGAAACTTTGTGTTCCCAACAAGCTAGGTGATTGACGGCTTTCACACACACTTATCTCTCAGAACTGAGCAAGTGGAGAGACGTTCGTTCATCTAGCACCGAGGGAACGGGTTGCAGGAGACACTTTTTCTCTGCTTTCTCAGTCTGTTTCCTAGTGCCGGTTTGAAGTTCCTGCAGTTTTCACTGTAAAAACAAGTTGGAGCTAGTACCTCCCCATATATATGTATGGAATGGAGTTTGCTACTGAAAAGAAACTTTGTGTTCCCAACAAGCTAGGTGAAGGACGGCTTTCACACACACTTATCTCTCAGAACTGAGCAAGTGGAGAGACTTTCGTTCATCTAGCACCAAGGGAACGGGTTGCAGGAGACACTTTTTCTCTGCTTTCTCAGTCTGTTTCCTAGAGCCGGTTTCAAGTTCCTGCAGTTTTCACTGTAAAACCGATTTGGAGCTAGTACCTCCCCATATATATGTATGGAATGGAGTGTGCAACTGAAATGAAACTTTGTGTTCCCAACAAGCTAGGTGAAGGACGGCTTTCACACACACTTATCTCTCAGAACTGAGCAAGTGTAGAGACGTTCGTTCATCTAGCACCAAGGGAATGGGTTGCAGGAGACACTTTTTCTCTGCTTTCTCAGTCTGTTTCCTAGTGCCGGTTTGAAGTTCCTGCAGTTTTCACAGTAAAACCGATTTGGAGCTAGTACCTCCCCATATATATGTATGGAATGGAGTTTGCAACTGAAAAGAAACTTTGTGTTCCCAACAAGCTAGGTGAAGAACGGCTTTCACACACACGTATCTCTCAGAACTGAGCAAGTGGAGAGACGTTCGTTCATCTAGCACAAAGGGAACGGGTTGCAGGAGACACTTTTTCTCTGCTTTCTCAGTCTGTTTCCTAGTGCCGGTTTGAAGTTCCTGCAGTTTTCACTGTAAAACCGGGTTGGAGCTAGTACCTCCCCATATATATGTATGGTTTGGAGTTTGCAACTGAAAAGAAACTTTGTGTTCCCAACAAGCTAGGTGAAGACGGCTTTCACACACACTTATCTCTCAGAACTGAGCAAGTGGAGAGACGTTCGTTCATCTAGCACCAAGGGAACGGGTTGCAAGAGACACTTTTTCTCTGCTTTCTCAGTCTGTTTCCTAGTGCCGGTTTGAAGTTCCTGCAGTTTTCACTGTAAAACCGATTTGGAGCTAGTACCTCCCCATATATATGTATGGAATGGAGTTTGCAACTGAAAAGAATCTTTGTGTTCCCAACAAGCTAGGTGAAGAACGGCTTTCACACACACTTATCTCTCAGAACTGAGCAAGTGGAGAGACGTTCGTTCATCTAGCACCAAGGGAACGGGTTGCAGGAGACACTTTTTCTCTGCTTTCTCAGTCTGTTTCCTAGTGCCGGTTTGAAGTTCCTGCAGTTTTCACTGTAAAAACGGGTTGGAGCTAGTACCTCCCCATATATATGTATGTATTGGAGTTTGCAACTGAAAAGAATCTTTGTGTTCCCAACAAGCTAGGTGAAGGACGGCTTTCACACACACTTATTTCTCAGAACTGAGCAAGTGGAGAGACGTTCGTTCATCTAGCACCAAGGGAATGGGTTGCAGGAGACACTTTTCCTCTGCTTTCTCAGTCTGTTTCCTAGTGCCGGTTTGAAGTTCCTGCAGTTTTCACAGTAAAACCTATTTGGAGCTAGTACCTCCCCATATATATGTATGGAATGGAGTTTGCAACTGAAAAGAAACTTTGTGTTCCCAACAAGCTAGGTGAAGAACGGCTTTCACACACACGTATCTCTCAGAACTGAGCAAGTGGAGAGACGTTCGTTCATCTAGCACAAAGGGAACGGGTTGCAGGAGACACTTTTTCTCTGCTTTCTCAGTCTGTTTCCTAGTGCCGGTTTGAAGTTCCTGCAGTTTTCACTGTAAAACCGGGTTGCAGCTAGTACCTCCCCATATATATGTATGGATTGGAGTTTGCAACTGAAAAGAATCTTTGTGTTCCCAACAAGCTAGGTGAAGAACGGCTTTCACACACACTTATCTCTCAGAACTGAGCAAGTGGAGAGACGTTCGTTCATCTAGCACCAAGGGAACGGGTTGCAGGAGACACTTTTTCTCTGCTTTCTCAGTCTGTTTCCTAGTGCCGGTTTGAAGTTCCTGCAGTTTTCACTGTAAAACCGGGTTGGAGCTAGTACCTCCCCATATATATGTATGGAATGGAGTTTGCAACTGAAAAGAATCTTTGTGTTCCCAACAAGCTAGGTGAAGAACGGCTTTCACACACACTTATCTCTCAGAACTGAGCAAGTGGAGAGACGTTCGTTCATCTAGCACCAAGGGAACGGGTTGCAGGAGACACTTTTCCTCTGCTTTCTCAGTCTGTTTCCTAGAGCCGGTTTGAAGTTCCTGCAGTTTTCACTATAAAAACGGTTTGGAGCTAGTACCTCCCCATATATATGTATGGAATGGAGTTTGCAACTGAAAAGAAACTTTGTGTTCCCAACAAGCTAGGTGAAGAACGGCTTTCACACACACTTATCTCTCAGAACTGAGCAAGTGGAGAGACGTTCGTTCATCTAGCACAAAGGGAATGGGTTGCAGGAGACACTTTTTCTCTGCATTCTCAGTCTGTTTCCTAGTGCCGGTTTGAAGTTCCTGAAGTTTTCACTGTAAAACCGGGTTGGAGCTAGTACCTCCCCATATATATGTATGGAATGGAGTTTGCAACTGAAAAGAAACTTTGTGTTCCCAACAAGCTAGGTGAAGGACGGCTTTCACACACACTTATCTCTCAGAACTGAGCAAGTGGAGAGACGTTCATTCATCTAGCACAATTGGAACGGGTTGCAGGAGACACTTTTTCTCTGCTTTCTCAGTCTGTTTCCTAGTGCCGGTTTGAAGTTCCTGCAGTTTTCACTGTAAAACCGAGTTGGAGCTAGTACCTCCCCATATATATGTATGGAATGGAGTTTGCAACTGAAAAGAATCTTTGTGTTCCCAACAAGCTAGGTGAAGAACGGCTTTCACACACACTTATCTCTCAGAACTGAGCAAGTGGAGAGACGTTCGTTCATCTAGCACCAAGGGAACGGGTTGCAGGAGACACTTTTTCTCTGCTTTCTCAGTCTGTTTCCTAGTGCCGGTTTGAAGTTCCTGCAGTTTTCACTGTAAAACCGAGTTGGAGCTAGTACCTCCCCATATATATGTATGGAATGGAGTTTGCAACTGAAAAGAAACTTTGTGTTCCCAACAAGCTAGGTGAAGAACGGCTTTCACACACACTTATCTCTCAGAACTGAGCAAGTGGAGAGACGTTCGTTCATCTAGCACCAAGGGAACGGGTTGCAGGAGACACTTTTTCTCTGCTTTCTCAGTCTGTTTCCTAGTGCCGGTTTGAAGTTCCTGCAGTTTTCACTGTCAAACCGAGTTGGAGCTAGTACCTCCCAATATATATGTATGGAATGGAGTTTGCTACTGAAAAGAAACTTTGTGTTCCCAACAAGCTAGGTGATTGACGGCTTTCACACACACTTATCTCTCAGAACTGAGCAAGTGGAGAGACGTTCGTTCATCTAGCACCAAGGGAACGGGTTGCAGGAGACACTTTTTCTCTGCTTTCTCAGTCTGTTTCCTAGTGCCGGTTTGAAGTTCCTGCAGTTTTCACTGTAAAAACAAGTTGGAGCTAGTACCTCCCCATATATATGTATGGAATGGAGTTTGCTACTGAAAAGAAACTTTGTGTTCCCAACAAGCTAGGTGAAGGACGGCTTTCACACACACTTATCTCTCAGAACTGAGCAAGTGGAGAGACGTTCGTTCATCTAGCACCAAGGGAACGGGTTGCAGGAGACACTTTTTCTCTGCTTTCTCAGTCTGTTTCCTAGAGCCGGTTTCAAGTTCCTGCAGTTTTCACTGTAAAACCGATTTGGAGCTAGTACCTCCCCATATATATGTATGGAATGGAGTGTGCAACTGAAATGAAACTTTGTGTTCCCAACAAGCTAGGTGAAGGACGGCTTTCACACACACTTATCTCTCAGAACTGAGCAAGTGTAGAGACGTTCGTTCATCTAGCACCAAGGGAATGGGTTGCAGGAGACACTTTTTCTCTGCTTTCTCAGTCTGTTTCCTAGTGCCGGTTTGAAGTTCCTGCAGTTTTCACAGTAAAACCGATTTGGAGCTAGTACCTCCCCATATATATGTATGGAATGGAGTTTGCAACTGAAAAGAAACTTTGTGTTCCCAACAAGCTAGGTGAAGAACGGCTTTCACACACACGTATCTCTCAGAACTGAGCAAGTGGAGAGACGTTCGTTCATCTAGCACAAAGGGAACGGGTTGCAGGAGACACTTTTTCTCTGCTTTCTCAGTCTGTTTCCTAGTGCCGGTTTGAAGTTCCTGCAGTTTTCACTGTAAAACCGGGTTGGAGCTAGTACCTCCCCATATATATGTATGGTTTGGAGTTTGCAACTGAAAAGAAACTTTGTGTTCCCAACAAGCTAGGTGAAGACGGCTTTCACACACACTTATCTCTCAGAACTGAGCAAGTGGAGAGACGTTCGTTCATCTAGCACCAAGGGAACGGGTTGCAAGAGACACTTTTTCTCTGCTTTCTCAGTCTGTTTCCTAGTGCCGGTTTGAAGTTCCTGCAGTTTTCACTGTAAAACCGATTTGGAGCTAGTACCTCCCCATATATATGTATGGAATGGAGTTTGCAACTGAAAAGAATCTTTGTGTTCCCAACAAGCTAGGTGAAGAACGGCTTTCAAACACACTTATCTCTCAGAACTGAGCAAGTGGAGAGACGTTCGTTCATCTAGCACCAAGGGAACGGGTTGCAGGAGACACTTTTTCTCTGCTTTCTCAGTCTGTTTCCTAGTGCCGGTTTGAAGTTCCTGCAGTTTTCACTGTAAAAACGGGTTGGAGCTAGTACCTCCCCATATATATGTATGGAATGGAGTTTGCAACTGAAAAGAAACTTTGTGTTCCCAACAAGCTAGGTGAAGAACGGCTTTCACACACACTTATCTCTCAGAACTGAGCAAGTGGAGAGACGTTCGTTCATCTAGCACCAAGGGAACGGGTTGCAGGAGACACTTTTTCTCTGCTTTCTCAGTCTGTTTCCTAGTGCCGGTTTGAAGTTCCTGAAGTTTTCACTGTAAAACCGAGTTGGAGCTAGTACCTCCCCATATATATGTATGGAATGGAGTTTGCAACTGAAAAGAAACTTTGTGTTCCCAACAAGCTAGGTGAAGAACGGCTTTCACACACACGTATCTCTCAGAACTGAGCAAGTGGAGAGACGTTCGTTCATCTAGCACCAAGGGAACGGGTTGCAGGAGACACTTTTTCTCTGCTTTCTCAGTCTGTTTCCTAGTGCCGGTTTGAAGTTCCTGCAGTTTTCACAGTAAAACCAATTTGGAGCTAGTACCTCCCCATAAATATGTATGGATTGGAGTTTGCAACTGAAAAGAAACTTTGTGTTCCCAACAAGCTAGGTGAAGAACGGCTTTCACACACACTTATCTCTCAGAACTGAGCAAGTGGAGAGACGTTCGTTCATCTAGCACCAAGGGAACGGGTTGCAGGAGACACTTTTTCTCTGCTTTCTCAGTCTGTTTCCTAGTGCCGGTTTGAAGTTCCTGCAGTTTTCACTGTCAAACCGAGTTGGAGCTTGTACCTCCCAATATATATGTATGGAATGGAGTTTGCTACTGAAAAGAAACTTTGTGTTCCCAACAAGCTAGGTGATTGACGGCTTTCACACACACTTATCTCTCAGAACTGAGCAAGTGGAGAGACGTTCGTTCATCTAGCACCGAGGGAACGGGTTGCAGGAGACACTTTTTCTCTGCTTTCTCAGTCTGTTTCCTAGTGCCGGTTTGAAGTTCCTGCAGTTTTCACTGTAAAAACAAGTTGGAGCTAGTACCTCCCCATATATATGTATGGAATGGAGTTTGCTACTGAAAAGAAACTTTGTGTTCCCAACAAGCTAGGTGAAGGACGGCTTTCACACACACTTATCTCTCAGAACTGAGCAAGTGGAGAGACGTTCGTTCATCTAGCACCAAGGGAACGGGTTGCAGGAGACACTTTTTCTCTGCTTTCTCAGTCTGTTTCCTAGAGCCGGTTTCAAGTTCCTGCAGTTTTCACTGTAAAACCGATTTGGAGCTAGTACCTCCCCATATATATGTATGGAATGGAGTGTGCAACTGAAATGAAACTTTGTGTTCCCAACAAGCTAGGTGAAGGACGGCTTTCACACACACTTATCTCTCAGAACTGAGCAAGTGTAGAGACGTTCGTTCATCTAGCACCAAGGGAATGGGTTGCAGGAGACACTTTTTCTCTGCTTTCTCAGTCTGTTTCCTAGTGCCGGTTTGAAGTTCCTGCAGTTTTCACAGTAAAACCGATTTGGAGCTAGTACCTCCCCATATATATGTATGGAATGGAGTTTGCAACTGAAAAGAAACTTTGTGTTCCCAACAAGCTAGGTGAAGAACGGCTTTCACACACACGTATCTCTCAGAACTGAGCAAGTGGAGAGACGTTCGTTCATCTAGCACAAAGGGAACGGGTTGCAGGAGACACTTTTTCTCTGCTTTCTCAGTCTGTTTCCTAGTGCCGGTTTGAAGTTCCTGCAGTTTTCACTGTAAAACCGGGTTGGAGCTAGTACCTCCCCATATATATGTATGGTTTGGAGTTTGCAACTGAAAAGAAACTTTGTGTTCCCAACAAGCTAGGTGAAGACGGCTTTCACACACACTTATCTCTCAGAACTGAGCAAGTGGAGAGACGTTCGTTCATCTAGCACCAAGGGAACGGGTTGCAAGAGACACTTTTTCTCTGCTTTCTCAGTCTGTTTCCTAGTGCCGGTTTGAAGTTCCTGCAGTTTTCACTGTAAAACCGATTTGGAGCTAGTACCTCCCCATATATATGTATGGAATGGAGTTTGCAACTGAAAAGAATCTTTGTGTTCCCAACAAGCTAGGTGAAGAACGGCTTTCACACACACTTATCTCTCAGAACTGAGCAAGTGGAGAGACGTTCGTTCATCTAGCACCAAGGGAACGGGTTGCAGGAGACACTTTTTCTCTGCTTTCTCAGTCTGTTTCCTAGTGCCGGTTTGAAGTTCCTGCAGTTTTCACTGTAAAAACGGGTTGGAGCTAGTACCTCCCCATATATATGTATGTATTGGAGTTTGCAACTGAAAAGAATCTTTGTGTTCCCAACAAGCTAGGTGAAGGACGGCTTTCACACACACTTATTTCTCAGAACTGAGCAAGTGGAGAGACGTTCGTTCATCTAGCACCAAGGGAATGGGTTGCAGGAGACACTTTTCCTCTGCTTTCTCAGTCTGTTTCCTAGTGCCGGTTTGAAGTTCCTGCAGTTTTCACAGTAAAACCTATTTGGAGCTAGTACCTCCCCATATATATGTATGGAATGGAGTTTGCAACTGAAAAGAAACTTTGTGTTCCCAACAAGCTAGGTGAAGAACGGCTTTCACACACACGTATCTCTCAGAACTGAGCAAGTGGAGAGACGTTCGTTCATCTAGCACAAAGGGAACGGGTTGCAGGAGACACTTTTTCTCTGCTTTCTCAGTCTGTTTCCTAGTGCCGGTTTGAAGTTCCTGCAGTTTTCACTGTAAAACCGGGTTGCAGCTAGTACCTCCCCATATATATGTATGGATTGGAGTTTGCAACTGAAAAGAATCTTTGTGTTCCCAACAAGCTAGGTGAAGAACGGCTTTCACACACACTTATCTCTCAGAACTGAGCAAGTGGAGAGACGTTCGTTCATCTAGCACCAAGGGAACGGGTTGCAGGAGACACTTTTTCTCTGCTTTCTCAGTCTGTTTCCTAGTGCCGGTTTGAAGTTCCTGCAGTTTTCACTGTAAAACCGGGTTGGAGCTAGTACCTCCCCATATATATGTATGGAATGGAGTTTGCAACTGAAAAGAATCTTTGTGTTCCCAACAAGCTAGGTGAAGAACGGCTTTCACACACACTTATCTCTCAGAACTGAGCAAGTGGAGAGACGTTCGTTCATCTAGCACCAAGGGAACGGGTTGCAGGAGACACTTTTCCTCTGCTTTCTCAGTCTGTTTCCTAGAGCCGGTTTGAAGTTCCTGCAGTTTTCACTATAAAAACGGTTTGGAGCTAGTACCTCCCCATATATATGTATGGAATGGAGTTTGCAACTGAAAAGAAACTTTGTGTTCCCAACAAGCTAGGTGAAGAACGGCTTTCACACACACTTATCTCTCAGAACTGAGCAAGTGGAGAGACGTTCGTTCATCTAGCACAAAGGGAATGGGTTGCAGGAGACACTTTTTCTCTGCATTCTCAGTCTGTTTCCTAGTGCCGGTTTGAAGTTCCTGAAGTTTTCACTGTAAAACCGGGTTGGAGCTAGTACCTCCCCATATATATGTATGGAATGGAGTTTGCAACTGAAAAGAAACTTTGTGTTCCCAACAAGCTAGGTGAAGGACGGCTTTCACACACACTTATCTCTCAGAACTGAGCAAGTGGAGAGACGTTCATTCATCTAGCACAATTGGAACGGGTTGCAGGAGACACTTTTTCTCTGCTTTCTCAGTCTGTTTCCTAGTGCCGGTTTGAAGTTCCTGCAGTTTTCACTGTAAAACCGAGTTGGAGCTAGTACCTCCCCATATATATGTATGGAATGGAGTTTGCAACTGAAAAGAATCTTTGTGTTCCCAACAAGCTAGGTGAAGAACGGCTTTCACACACACTTATCTCTCAGAACTGAGCAAGTGGAGAGACGTTCGTTCATCTAGCACCAAGGGAACGGGTTGCAGGAGACACTTTTTCTCTGCTTTCTCAGTCTGTTTCCTAGTGCCGGTTTGAAGTTCCTGCAGTTTTCACTGTAAAACCGAGTTGGAGCTAGTACCTCCCCATATATATGTATGGAATGGAGTTTGCAACTGAAAAGAAACTTTGTGTTCCCAACAAGCTAGGTGAAGAACGGCTTTCACACACACTTATCTCTCAGAACTGAGGAAGTGGAGAGACGTTCGTTCATCTAGCAACAAGTGAACGGGTTGCAGGAGACACTTTTTCTCTGCTTTCTCAGTCTGTTTCCTAGTGCCGGTTTGAAGTTCCTGCAGTTTTCACTGTCAAACCGAGTTGGAGCTAGTACCTCCCAATATATATGTATGGAATGGAGTTTGCTACTGAAAAGAAACTTTGTGTTCCCAACAAGCTAGGTGATTGACGGCTTTCACACACACTTATCTCTCAGAACTGAGCAAGTGGAGAGACGTTCGTTCATCTAGCACCAAGGGAACGGGTTGCAGGAGACACTTTTTCTCTGCTTTCTCAGTCTGTTTCCTAGTGCCGGTTTGAAGTTCCTGCAGTTTTCACTGTAAAAACAAGTTGGAGCTAGTACCTCCCCATATATATGTATGGAATGGAGTTTGCTACTGAAAAGAAACTTTGTGTTCCCAACAAGCTAGGTGAAGGACGGCTTTCACACACACTTATCTCTCAGAACTGAGCAAGTGGAGAGACGTTCGTTCATCTAGCACCAAGGGAACGGGTTGCAGGAGACACTTTTTCTCTGCTTTCTCAGTCTGTTTCCTAGAGCCGGTTTCAAGTTCCTGCAGTTTTCACTGTAAAACCGATTTGGAGCTAGTACCTCCCCATATATATGTATGGAATGGAGTGTGCAACTGAAATGAAACTTTGTGTTCCCAACAAGCTAGGTGAAGGACGGCTTTCACACACACTTATCTCTCAGAACTGAGCAAGTGTAGAGACGTTCGTTCATCTAGCACCAAGGGAATGGGTTGCAGGAGACACTTTTTCTCTGCTTTCTCAGTCTGTTTCCTAGTGCCGGTTTGAAGTTCCTGCAGTTTTCACAGTAAAACCGATTTGGAGCTAGTACCTCCCCATATATATGTATGGAATGGAGTTTGCAACTGAAAAGAAACTTTGTGTTCCCAACAAGCTAGGTGAAGAACGGCTTTCACACACACGTATCTCTCAGAACTGAGCAAGTGGAGAGACGTTCGTTCATCTAGCACAAAGGGAACGGGTTGCAGGAGACACTTTTTCTCTGCTTTCTCAGTCTGTTTCCTAGTGCCGGTTTGAAGTTCCTGCAGTTTTCACTGTAAAACCGGGTTGGAGCTAGTACCTCCCCATATATATGTATGGTTTGGAGTTTGCAACTGAAAAGAAACTTTGTGTTCCCAACAAGCTAGGTGAAGACGGCTTTCACACACACTTATCTCTCAGAACTGAGCAAGTGGAGAGACGTTCGTTCATCTAGCACCAAGGGAACGGGTTGCAAGAGACACTTTTTCTCTGCTTTCTCAGTCTGTTTCCTAGTGCCGGTTTGAAGTTCCTGCAGTTTTCACTGTCAAACCGAGTTGGAGCTAGTACCTCCCCATATATATGTATGGAATGGAGTTTGCAACTGAAAAGAATCTTTGTGTTCCCAACAAGCTAGGTGAAGAACGGCTTTCAAACACACTTATCTCTCAGAACTGAGCAAGTGGAGAGACGTTCGTTCATCTAGCACCAAGGGAACGGGTTGCAGGAGACACTTTTTCTCTGCTTTCTCAGTCTGTTTCCTAGTGCCGGTTTGAAGTTCCTGCAGTTTTCACTGTAAAAACGGGTTGGAGCTAGTACCTCCCCATATATATGTATGGAATGGAGTTTGCAACTGAAAAGAAACTTTGTGTTCCCAACAAGCTAGGTGAAGAACGGCTTTCACACACACTTATCTCTCAGAACTGAGCAAGTGGAGAGACGTTCGTTCATCTAGCACCAAGGGAACGGGTTGCAGGAGACACTTTTTCTCTGCTTTCTCAGTCTGTTTCCTAGTGCCGGTTTGAAGTTCCTGAAGTTTTCACTGTAAAACCGAGTTGGAGCTAGTACCTCCCCATATATATGTATGGAATGGAGTTTGCAACTGAAAAGAAACTTTGTGTTCCCAACAAGCTAGGTGAAGAACGGCTTTCACACACACGTATCTCTCAGAACTGAGCAAGTGGAGAGACGTTCGTTCATCTAGCACCAAGGGAACGGGTTGCAGGAGACACTTTTTCTCTGCTTTCTCAGTCTGTTTCCTAGTGCCGGTTTGAAGTTCCTGCAGTTTTCACAGTAAAACCAATTTGGAGCTAGTACCTCCCCATAAATATGTATGGATTGGAGTTTGCAACTGAAAAGAAACTTTGTGTTCCCAACAAGCTAGGTGAAGAACGGCTTTCACACACACTTATCTCTCAGAACTGAGCAAGTGGAGAGACGTTCGTTCATCTAGCACCAAGGGAACGGGTTGCAGGAGACACTTTTTCTCTGCTTTCTCAGTCTGTTTCCTAGAGCCGGTTTGAAGTTCCTGCAGTTTTCACTATAAAAACGGTTTGGAGCTAGTACCTCCCCATATATATGTATGGAATGGAGTTTGCAACTGAAAAGAAACTTTGTGTTCCCAACAAGCTAGGTGAAGATCGGCTTTCACACACACTTATCTCTCAGAACTGAGCAAGTGGAGAGACGTTCGTTCATCTAGCACAAAGGGAATGGGTTGCAGGAGACACTTTTTCTCTGCATTCTCAGTCTGTTTCCTAGTGCCGGTTTGAAGTTCCTGAAGTTTTCACTGTTAAACCGGGTTGGAGCTAGTAAATCCCCATATATATGTATGGAATGGAGTTTGCAACTGAAAAGAAACTTTGTGTTCCCAACAAGCTAGGTGAAGAACGGCTTTCACACACAATTATCTCTCAGAACTGAGCAAGTGGAGAGACGTTCATTCATCTAGCACAATTGGAACGGGTTGCAGGAGACACTTTTTCTCTGCTTTCTCAGTCTGTTTCCTAGTGCCGGTTTGAAGTTCCTGCATTTTTCACTGTAAAACCGAGTTGGAGCTAGTACCTCCCCATATATATGTATGGAATGGAGTTTGCAACTGAAAAGAATCTTTGTGTTCCCAACAAGCTAGGTGAAGAACGGCTTTCACACACACTTATCTCTCAGAACTGAGCAAGTGGAGAGACGTTCGTTCATCTAGCACCAAGGGAACGGGTTGCAGGAGACACTTTTTCTCTGCTTTCTCAGTCTGTTTCCTAGTGCCGGTTTGAAGTTCCTGCAGTTTTCACTGTAAAACCGAGTTGGAGCTAGTACCTCCCCATATATATGTATGGAATGGAGTTTGCAACTGAAAAGAAACTTTGTGTTCCCAACAAGCTAGGTGAAGAACGGCTTTCACACCCACTTATCTCTCAGAACTGAGCAAGTGGAGAGACGTTCGTTCATCTAGCACCAAGGGAACTGGTTGCAGGAGACACTTTTTCTCTGCTTTCTCAGTCTGTTTCCTAGTGCCGGTTTGAAGTTCCTGCAGTTTTCACTGTCAAACCGAGTTGGAGCTTGTACCTCCCAATATATATGTATGGAATGGAGTTTGCTACGGAAAAGAAACTTTGTGTTCCCAACAAGCTAGGTGATTGACGGCATTCACACACACTTATCTCTCAGAACTGAGCAAGTGGAGAGACGTTCGTTCATCTAGCACCAAGGGAACGGGTTGCAGGAGACACTTTTTCTCTGCTTTCTCAGTCTGTTTCCTAGTGCCGGTTTGAAGTTCCTGCAGTTTTCACTGTAAAAACAAGTTGGAGCTAGTACCTCCCCATATATATGTATGGAATGGAGTTTGCTACTGAAAAGAAACTTTGTGTTCCCAACAAGCTAGGTGAAGGACGGCTTTCACACACACTTATCTCTCAGAACTTAGCAAGTGGAGAGACGTTCGTTCATCTAGCACCAAGGGAACGGGTTGCAGGAGACACTTTTTCTCTGCTTTCTCAGTCTGTTTCCTAGAGCCGGTTTCAAATTCCTGCAGTTTTCACTGTAAAACCGGGTTGGAGCTAGTACCTCCCCATATATATGTATGGAATGGAGTGTGCAACTGAAATGAAACTTTGTGTTCCCAACAAGCTAGGTGAAGGACGGCTTTCACACACACTTATCTCTCAGAACTGAGCAAGTGTAGAGACGTTCGTTCATCTAGCACCAAGGGAATGGGTTGCAGGAGACACTTTTTCTCTGCTTTCTCAGTCTGTTTCCTAGTGCCGGTTTGAAGTTCCTGCAGTTTTCACAGTAAAATCGATTTGGAGCTAGTACCTCCCCATATATATGTATGGAATGGAGTTTGCAACTGAAAAGAAACTTTGTGTTCCCAACAAGCTAGGTGAAGAACGGCTTTCACACACACGTATCTCTCAGAACTGAGCAAGTGGAGAGACGTTCGTTCATCTAGCACAAATGGAACGGGTTGCAGGAGACACTTTTTCTCTGCTTTCTCAGTCTGTTTCCTAGTGCCGGTTTGAAGTTCCTGCAGTTTTCACTGTAAAACCGGGTTGGAGCTAGTACCTCCCCATATATATGTATGGTTTGGAGTTTGCAACTGAAAAGAAACTTTGTGTTCCCAACAAGCTAGGTGAAGACGGCTTTCACACACACTTATCTCTCAGAACTGAGCAAGTGGAGAGACGTTCGTTCATCTAGCACCAAGGGAACGGGTTGCAGGAGACACTTTTTCTCTGCTTTCTCAGTCTGTTTCCTAGTGCCGGTTTGAAGTTCCTGCAGTTTTCACTGTAAAACCGATTTGGAGCTAGTACCTCCCCATATATATGAATGGAATGGAGTTTGCAACTGAAAAGAAACTTTGTGTTCCCAACAAGCTAGATGAAGGACGGCTTTCACACACACTTATCTCTCAGAACTGAGCAAGTGGAGAGACGTTCGTTCATCTAGCACCAAGGGAACGCGTTGCAGGAGACACTTTTTCTCTGCTTTCTCAGTCTGTTTCCTAGTGCCGGTTTGAAGTTCCTGCAGTTTTCACTGTAAAACCCATTTGGAGCTAGTACCTCCCCATATATATGTATGGAATGGAGTTTGCAACTGAAAAGAAACTTTGTGTTCCCAACAAGCTAGGTGAAGAACGGCTTTGACACACACTTATCTCTCAGAACTGAGCAAGTGGAGAGACGTTCGTTCATCTAGCACCAAGGGAACGGGTTGCAGGAGACACTTTTTCTCTGCTTTCTCAGTCTGTTTCCTAGTGCCGGTTTGAAGTTCCTGCAGTTTTCACTGTAAAACCGGGTTGGAGCTAGTACCTCCCCATATATATGTATGGTTTGGAGTTTGCAACTGAAAAGAAACTTTGTGTTCCCAACAAGATAGGTGAAGACGGCTTTCACACACACTTATCTCTCAGAACTGAGCAAGTGGAGAGACGTTCGTTCATCTAGCACCAAGGGAACGGGTTGCAGGAGACACTTTTTCTCTGCTTTCTCAGTCTGTTTCCTAGTGCCGGTTTGAAGTTCCTGCAGTTTTCACTGTAAAACCGATTTGGAGCTAGTACCTCCCCATATATATGAATGGAATGGAGTTTGCAACTGAAAAGAAACTTTGTGTTCCCAACAAGCTAGATGAAGGACGGCTTTCACACACACTTATCTCTCAGAACTGAGCAAGTGGAGAGACGTTCGTTCATCTAGCACCAAGGGAACGGGTTGCAGGAGACACTTTTTCTCTGCTTTCTCAGTCTGTTTTTTAGTGCCGGTTTGAATTTCCTGCAGTTTTCACTGTAAAACCGAGTTGGAGTTAGTAACTCCCCATATATATGTATGGAATGGAGTTTTCACCTGAAAAGAAACTTTGTGTTCCCAACAAGCTAGGTGAAGGACGGCTTTCACACACACTTATCTCTCAGAACTGAGCAAGTGGAGAGACGTTCGTTCATCTAGCACCAAGGGAACGGGTTGCAGGAGACACTTTTTCTCTGCTTTCTCAGTCTGTTTCCTAGTGCCGGTTTGAAGTTCCTGCAGTTTTCACTGTAAAACCGAGTTGGAGCTAGTACCTCCCCATATATATGTATGGAATGGAGTTTGCAACTGAAAAGAAACTTTGTGTTCCCAACAAGCTAGGTGAAGGACGGCTTTCACACACACTTATCTCTCAGAACTGAGCAAGTGGAGAGACGTTCGTTCATCTAGCACCAAGGGAACGGGTTGCAGGAGACACTTTTTCTCTGCTTTCTCAGTCTGTTTCCTAGTGCCGGTTTGAATTTCCTGCAGTTTTCACTGTAAAACCGAGTTGGAGCTAGTACCTCCCCATATATATGTATGGAATGGAGTTTGCACCTGAAAAGAAACTTTGTGTTCCCAACAAGCTAGGTGAAGAACGGCTTTCACACACACTTATCTCTCAGAACTGAGCAAGTGGAGAGACGTTCGTTCATCTAGCACCAAGGGAACGGGTTGCAGGAGACACTTTTTCTCTGCTTTCTCAGTCTGTTTCCTAGTGCCGGTTTGAAGTTCCTGCAGTTTTCACTGTAAAACCGATTTGGAGCTAGTACCTCCCCATATATATGTATGGAATGGAGTTTGCAACTGAAAAGAAACTTTGTGTTCCCAACAAGCTAGGTGAAGAACGGCTTTGACACACACTTATCTCTCAGAACTGAGCAAGTGGAGAGACGTTCGTTCATCTAGCACCAAGGGAACGGGTTGCAGGAGACACTTTTTCTCTGCTTTCTCAGTCTGTTTCCTAGTGCCGGTTTGAAGTTCCTGCAGTTTTCACTGTAAAACCGAGTTGGAGCTAGTACCTCCCCATATATATGTATGGAATGGAGTTTGCAACTGAAAAGAAACTTTGTGTTCCCAACAAGCTAGGTGAAGAACGGCTTTGACACACACTTATCTCTCAGAACTGAGCAAGTGGAGAGACGTTCGTTCATCTAGCACCAAGGGAACGGGTTGCAGGAGACACTTTTTCTCTGCTTTCTCAGTCTGTTTCCTAGTGCCGGTTTGAAGTTCCTGCAGTTTTCACTGTAAAACCGAGTTGGAGCTAGTACCTCCCCATATATATGTATGGAATGGAGTTTGCAACTGAAAAGAAACTTTGTGTTCCCAACAAGCTAGGTGAAGGACGGCTTTCACACACACTTATCTCTCAGAACTGAGCAAGTGGAGAGACGTTCGTTCATCTAGCACCAAGGGAACGGGTTGCAGGAGACACTTTTTCTCTGCTTTCTCAGTCTGTTTCCTAGTGCCGGTATGAATTTCCTGCAGTTTTCACTGTAAAACCGAGTTGGAGTTAGTACCTCCCCATATATATGTATGGAATGGAGTTTGCACCTGAAAAGAAACTTTGTGTTCCCAACAAGCTAGGTGAAGGACGGCTTTCACACACAATTATCTCTCAGAACTGAGCAAGTGGAGAGACGTTCGTTCATCTAGCACCAAGGGAACGGGTTGCAGGAGACACTTTTTCTCTGCTTTCTCAGTCTGTTTCCTAGTGCCGGTTTGAAGTTCCTGCAGTTTTCACTGTAAAACCGAGTTGGAGCTAGTACCTCCCCATATATATGTATGGAATGGAGTTTGCACCTGAAAAGAAACTTTGTGTTCCCAACAAGCTAGGTGAAGTACGGCTTTCACACACACTTATCTCTCAGAACTGAGCAAGTGGAGAGACGTTCGTTCATCTAGCACCAAGGGAACGCGTTGCAGGAGACACTTTTTCTCTGCTTTCTCAGTCTGTTTCCTAGTGCCGGTTTGAAGTTCCTGCAGTTTTCACTGTAAAACCCATTTGGAGCTAGTACCTCCCCATATATATGTATGGAATGGAGTTTGCAACTGAAAAGAAACTTTGTGTTCCCAACAAGCTAGGTGAAGAACGGCTTTGACACACACTTATCTCTCAGAACTGAGCAAGTGGAGAGACGTTCGTTCATCTAGCACCAAGGGAACGGGTTGCAGGAGACACTTATTCTCTGCTTTCTCAGTCTGTTTTTTAGTGCCGGTTTGAATTTCCTGCAGTTTTCACTGTAAAACCGAGTTGGAGTTAGTAACTCCCCATATATATGTATGGAATGGAGTTTGCACCTGAAAAGAAACTTTGTGTTCCCAACAAGCTAGGTGAAGGACGGCTTTCACACACACTTATCTCTCAGAACTGAGCAAGTGGAGAGACGTTCGTTCATCTAGCACCAAGGGAACGGGTTGCAGGAGACACTTTTTCTCTGCTTTCTCAGTCTGTTTCCTAGTGCCGGTTTGAAGTTCCTGCAGTTTTCACTGTAAAACCGAGTTGGAGCTAGTACCTCCCCATATATATGTATGGAATGGAGTTTGCAACTGAAAAGAAACTTTGTGTTCCCAACAAGCTAGGTGAAGGACGGCTTTCACACACACTTATCTCTCAGAACTGAGCAAGTGGAGAGACGTTCGTTCATCTAGCACCAAGGGAACGGGTTGCAGGAGACACTTTTTCTCTGCTTTCTCAGTCTGTTTCCTAGTGCCGGTTTGAATTTCCTGCAGTTTTCACTGTAAAACCGAGTTGGAGCTAGTACCTCCCCATATATATGTATGGAATGGAGTTTGCAACTGAAAAGAAACTTTGTGTTCCCAACAAGCTAGGTGAAGAACGGCTTTGACACACACTTATCTCTCAGAACTGAGCAAGTGGAGAGACGTTCGTTCATCTAGCACCAAGGGAACGGGTTGCAGGAGACACTTTTTCTCTGCTTTCTCAGTCTGTTTCCTAGTGCCGGTTTGAAGTTCCTGCAGTTTTCACTGTAAAACCGAGTTGGAGCTAGTACCTCCCCATATATATGTATGGAATGGAGTTTGCAACTGAAAAGAAACTTTGTGTTCCCAACAAGCTAGGTGAAGGACGGCTTTCACACACACTTATCTCTCAGAACTGAGCAAGTGGAGAGACGTTCGTTCATCTAGCACCAAGGGAACGGGTTGCAGGAGACACTTTTTCTCTGCTTTCTCAGTCTGTTTCCTAGTGCCGGTTTGAAGTTCCTGCAGTTTTCACTGTAAAACCGAGTTGGAGCTAGTACCTCCCCATATATATGTATGGAATGGAGTTTGCACCTGAAAAGAAACTTTGTGTTCCCAACAAGCTAGGTGAAGTACGGCTTTCACACACACTTATCTCTCAGAACTGAGCAAGTGGAGAGACGTTCGTTCATCTAGCACCAAGGGAACGCGTTGCAGGAGACACTTTTTCTCTGCTTTCTCAGTCTGTTTCCTAGTGCCGGTTTGAAGTTCCTGCAGTTTTCACTGTAAAACCGATTTGGAGCTAGTACCTCCCCATATATATGTATGGAATGGAGTTTGCAACTGAAAAGAAACTTTGTGTTCCCAACAAGCTAGGTGAAGAACGGCTTTGACACACACTTATCTCTCAGAACTGAGCAAGTGGAGAGACGTTCGTTCATCTAGCACCAAGGGAACGGGTTGCAGGAGACACTTTTTCTCTGCTTTCTCAGTCTGTTTTTTAGTGCCGGTTTGAATTTCCTGCAGTTTTCACTGTAAAACCGAGTTGGAGTTAGTAACTCCCCATATATATGTATGGAATGGAGTTTGCACCTGAAAAGAAACTTTGTGTTCCCAACAAGCTAGGTGAAGGACGGCTTTCACACACACTTATCTCTCAGAACTGAGCAAGTGGAGAGACGTTCGTTCATCTAGCACCAAGGGAACGGGTTGCAGGAGACACTTTTTCTCTGCTTTCTCAGTCTGTTTCCTAGTGCCGGTTTGAAGTTCCTGCAGTTTTCACTGTAAAACCGAGTTGGAGCTAGTACCTCCCCATATATATGTATGGAATGGAGTTTGCAACTGAAAAGAAACTTTGTGTTCCCAACAAGCTAGGTGAAGGACGGCTTTCACACACACTTATCTCTCAGAACTGAGCAAGTGGAGAGACGTTCGTTCATCTAGCACCAAGGGAACGGGTTGCAGGAGACACTTTTTCTCTGCTTTCTCAGTCTGTTTCCTAGTGCCGGTTTGAATTTCCTGCAGTTTTCACTGTAAAACCGGGTTGGAGCTAGTACCTCCCCATATATATGTATGGAATGGAGTTTGCACCTGAAAAGAAACTTTGTGTTCCCAACAAGCTAGGTGAAGAACGGCTTTCACACACACTTATCTCTCAGAACTGAGCAAGTGGAGAGACGTTCGTTCATCTAGCACCAAGGGAACGGGTTGCAGGAGACACTTTTTCTCTGCTTTCTCAGTCTGTTTCCTAGTGCCGGTTTGAAGTTCCTGCAGTTTTCACTGTAAAACCGAGTTGGAGCTAGTACCTCCCCATATATATGTATGGAATGGAGTTTGCAACTGAAAAGAAACTTTGTGTTCCCAACAAGCTAGGTGAAGAACGGCTTTGACACACACTTATCTCTCAGAACTGAGCAAGTGGAGAGACGTTCGTTCATCTAGCACCAAGGGAACGGGTTGCAGGAGACACTTTTTCTCTGCTTTCTCAGTCTGTTTCCTAGTGCCGGTTTGAAGTTCCTGCAGTTTTCACTGTAAAACCGAGTTGGAGCTAGTACCTCCCCATATATATGTATGGAATGGAGTTTGCAACTGAAAAGAAACTTTGTGTTCCCAACAAGCTAGGTGAAGGACGGCTTTCACACACACTTATCTCTCAGAACTGAGCAAGTGGAGAGACGTTCGTTCATCTAGCACCAAGGGAACGGGTTGCAGGAGACACTTTTTCTCTGCTTTCTCAGTCTGTTTCCTAGTGCCGGTTTGAAGTTCCTGCAGTTTTCACTGTAAAACCGAGTTGGAGCTAGTACCTCCCCATATATATGTATGGAATGGAGTTTGCAACTGAAAAGAAACTTTGTGTTCCCAACAAGCTAGGTGAAGGACGGCTTTCACACACACTTATCTCTCAGAACTGAGCAAGTGGAGAGACGTTCGTTCATCTAGCACCAAGGGAACGGGTTGCAGGAGACACTTTTTCTCTGCTTTCTCAGTCTGTTTCCTAGTGCCGGTATGAATTTCCTGCAGTTTTCACTGTAAAACCGAGTTGGAGTTAGTACCTCCCCATATATATGTATGGAATGGAGTTTGCACCTGAAAAGAAACTTTGTGTTCCCAACAAGCTAGGTGAAGGACGGCTTTCACACACAATTATCTCTCAGAACTGAGCAAGTGGAGAGACGTTCGTTCATCTAGCACCAAGGGAACGGGTTGCAGGAGACACTTTTTCTCTGCTTTCTCAGTCTGTTTCCTAGTGCCGGTTTGAAGTTCCTGCAGTTTTCACTGTAAAACCGAGTTGGAGCTAGTACCTCCCCATATATATGTATGGAATGGAGTTTGCACCTGAAAAGAAACTTTGTGTTCCCAACAAGCTAGGTGAAGTACGGCTTTCACACACACTTATCTCTCAGAACTGAGCAAGTGGAGAGACGTTCGTTCATCTAGCACCAAGGGAACGGGTTGCAGGAGACACTTTTTCTCTGCTTTCTCAGTCTGTTTCCTAGTGCCGGTTTGAAGTTCCTGCAGTTTTCACTGTAAAACCGAGTTGGAGCTAGTACCTCCCCATATATATGTATGGAATGGAGTTTGCAACTGAAAAGAAACTTTGTGTTCCCAACAAGCTAGGTGAAGAACGGCTTTGACACACACTTATCTCTCAGAACTGAGCAATTGGAGAGACGTTCGTTCATCTAGCACCAAGGGAACGGGTTGCAGGAGACACTTTTTCTCTGCTTTCTCAGTCTGTTTCCTAGTGCCGGTTTGAAGTTCCTGCAGTTTTCACTGTAAAACCGAGTTGGAGCTAGTACCTCCCCATATATATGTATGGAATGGAGTTTGCAACTGAAAAGAAACTTTGTGTTCCCAACAAGCTAGGTGAAGGACGGCTTTCACACACACTTATCTCTCAGAACTGAGCAAGTGGAGAGACGTTCGTTCATCTAGCACCAAGGGAACGGGTTGCAGGAGACACTTTTTCTCTGCTTTCTCAGTCTGTTTCCTAGTGCCGGTTTGAAGTTCCTGCAGTTTTCACTGTAAAACCGAGTTGGAGCTAGTACCTCCCCATATATATGTATGGAATGGAGTTTGCAACTGAAAAGAAACTTTGTGTTCCCAACAAGCTAGGTGAAGGACGGCTTTCACACACACTTATCTCTCAGAACTGAGCAAGTGGAGAGACGTTCGTTCATCTAGCACCAAGGGAACGGGTTGCAGGAGACACTTTTTCTCTGCTTTCTCAGTCTGTTTCCTAGTGCCGGTTTGAAGTTCCTGCAGTTTTCACTGTAAAACCGAGTTGGAGCTAGTACCTCCCCATATATATGTATGGAATGGAGTTTGCAACTGAAAAGAAACTTTGTGTTCCCAACAAGCTAGGTGAAGAACGGCATTGACACACACTTATCTCTCAGAACTGAGCAAGTGGAGAGACGTTCGTTCATCTAGCACCAAGGGAACGGGTTGCAGGAGACACTTTTTCTCTGCTTTCTCAGTCTGTTTCCTAGTGCCGGTTTGAAGTTCCTGCAGTTTTCACTGTAAAACCGAGTTGGAGCTAGTACCTCCCCATATATATGTATGGAATGGAGTTTGCACCTGAAAAGAAACTTTGTGTTCCCAACAAGCTAGGTGAAGAACGGCTTTCACACACAATTATCTCTCAGAACTGAGCAAGTGGAGAGACGTTCGTTCATCTAGCACCAAGGGAACGGGTTGCAGGAGACACTTTTTCTCTGCTTTCTCAGTCTGTTTCCTAATGCCGGTTTGAAGTTCCTGCAGTTTTCACTGGAAAACTGATTTGGAGCTAGTACCTCCCCATATATATGTATGGAATGGAGTTTGCAACTGAAAAGAAACTTTGTGTTCCCAACAAGCTAGGTGAAGAACGGCTTTCACACACACTTATCTTTCAGAACTGAGCAAGTGGAGAGACGTTCGTTCATCTAGCACCAAGGGAACGGGTTGCAGGAGACACTTTTTCTCTGCTTTCTCAGTCTGTTTCCTAGTGCCGGTTTGAAGTTCCTGCAGTTTTCACTGTAAAACCGAGTTGGAGCTAGTACCTCCCCATATATATGTATGGAATGGAGTTTGCAACTGAAAAGAAACTTTGTGTTCCCAACAAGCTAGATGAAGGACGGCTTTAACACACACTTATCTCTCAGAACTGAGCAAGTGGAGAGACGTTCGTTCATCTAGCACCAAGGGAACGGGTTGCAGGAGACACTTTTTCTCTGCTTTCTCAGTCTGTTTCCTAGTGCCGGTTTGAAGTTCCTGCAGTTTTCACTGTAAAACCGAGTTGGAGCTAGTACCTCCCCATATATATGTATGGAATGGAGTTTGCAACTGAAAAAAACTTTGTGATCCCAACAAGCTAGGTGAAGAACGGCTTTCACACACACTTATCTCTCAGAACTGAGCAAGTGGAGAGACGTTCGTTCATCTAGCACCAAGGGAACGGGTTGCAGGAGACACTTTTTCTCTGCTTTCTCAGTCTGTTTCCTAGTGCCGGTTTGAAGTTCCTGCAGTTTTCACTGTAAAACCGAATTGAAGCTAGTACCTCCCCATATATATGTATGGAATGGAGTTTGCAACTGAAAAGAAACTTTGTGTTCCCAACAAGCTAGGTGAAGAACGGCTTTCACACACACTTATCTCTCAGAACTGAGCAAGTGGAGAGACGTTCGTTCATCTAGCACCAAGGGAACGGGTTGCAGGAGACACTTTTTCTCTGCTTTCTCAGTCTGTTTCCTAGTGCCGGTTTGAAGTTCCTGCAGTTTTCACTGTAAAACCGATTTGGAGCTAGTACCTCCACATATATATATGTATGGAATGGAGTTTGCAACTGAAAAGAAACTTTGTGTTCCCAACAAGCTAGATGAAGGACGGCTTTCACACACAATTATCTCTCAAAACTGAGCAAGTGGAGAGACGTTCGTTCATCTAGCACCAAGGGAACGGGTTGCAGGAGACACTTTTTCTCTGCTTTCTCAGTCTGTTTCCTAGTGCCGGTTTGAAGTTCCTGCAGTTTTCACTGTAAAACCGAGTTGGAGCTAGTACCTCCCCATATATATGTATGGAATGGAGTTTGCAACTGAAAAGAATCTTTGTGTTCCCAACAAGCTAGGTGAAGAACGGCTTTCACACACAGTTATCTCTCAGAACTGTGCAAGTGGAGAGACGTTCGTTCATCTAGCACCAAGGGAACGGGTTGCAGGAGACACTTTTTCTCTGCTTTCTCAGTCTGTTTCCTAGTGCCGGTTTGAAGTTCCTGCAGTTTTCACTGTAAAACCGAGTTGGAGCTAGTACCTCCACATATATATATGTATGGAATGGAGTTTGCAACTGAAAAGAAACTTTGTGTTCCCAACAAGCTAGATGAAGGACGGCTTTCACACACACTTATCTCCCAGAACTGAGCAAGTGGAGAGACGTTCGTTCATCTAGCACCAAGGGAACGGGTTGCAGGAGACACTTTTTCTCTGCTTTCTCAGTCTGTTTCCTAGTGCCGGTTTGAAGTTCCTGCAGTTTTCACTGTAAAACCGAGTTGGAGCTAGTACCTCCCCATATATATGTATGGAATGGAGTTTGCACCTGAAAAGAAACTTTGTGTTCCCAACAAGCTAGGTGAAGAACGGCTTTCACACACACTTATCTCTCAGAACTGAGCAAGTGGAGAGACGTTCGTTCATCTAGCACCAAGGGAACGGGTTGCAGGAGACACTTTTTCTCTGCTTTCTCAGTCTGTTTCCTAGTGCCGGTTTGAAGTTCCTGCAGTTTTCACTGTAAAACCGAGTTGGAGCTAGTACCTCCCCATATATATGTATGGAATGGAGTTTGCACCTGAAAAGAAACTTTGTGTTCCCAACAAGCTAGGTGAAGGACGGCTTTCACACACAATTATCTCTCAGAACTGAGCAAGTGGAGAGACGTTCGTTCATCTAGCACCAAGGGAACGGGTTGCAGGAGACACTTTTTCTCTGCTTTCTCAGTCTGTTTCCTAGTGCCGGTTTGAAGTTCCTGCAGTTTTCACTGTAAAACCGAGTTGGAGCTTGTACCTCCCCATATATATGTATGGAATGGAGTTTGCACCTGAAAAGAAACTTTGTGTTCCCAACAAGCTAGGTGAAGTACGGTTTTCACACACACTTATCTCTCAGAACTGAGCAAGTGGAGAGACGTTCGTTCATCTAGCACCAAGGGAACGGGTTGCAGGAGACACTTTTTCTCTGCTTTCTCAGTCTGTTTCCTAGTGCCGGTTTGAAGTTCCTGCAGTTTTCACTGTAAAACCGAGTTGGAGCTAGTACCTCCCCATATATATGTATGGAATGGAGTTTGCAACTGAAAAGAAACTTTGTGTTCCCAACAAGCTAGGTGAAGAACGGCTTTGACACACACTTATCTCTCAGAACTGAGCAATTGGAGAGACGTTCGTTCATCTAGCACCAAGGGAACGGGTTGCAGGAGACACTTTTTCTCTGCTTTCTCAGTCTGTTTCCTAGTGCCGGTTTGAAGTTCCTGCAGTTTTCACTGTAAAACCGAGTTGGAGCTAGTACCTCCCCATATATATGTATGGAATGGAGTTTGCACCTGAAAAGAAACTTTGTGTTCCCAACAAGCTAGGTGAAGGACGGCTTTCACACACAATTATCTCTCAGAACTGAGCAAGTGGAGAGACGTTCGTTCATCTAGCACCAAGGGAACGCGTTGCAGGAGACACTTTTTCTCTGCTTTCTCAGTCTGTTTCCTAGTGCCGGTTTGAAGTTCCTGCAGTTTTCACTGTAAAACCGAGTTGGAGCTAGTACCTCCCCATATATATGTATGGAATGGAGTTTGCACCTGAAAAGAAACTTTGTGTTCCCAACAAGCTAGGTGAAGTACGGCTTTCACACACACTTATCTCTCAGAACTGAGCAAGTGGAGAGACGTTCGTTCATCTAGCACCAAGGGAACGGGTTGCAGGAGACACTTTTTCTCTGCTTTCTCAGTCTGTTTCCTAGTGCCGGTTTGAAATTCCTGCAGTTTTCACTGTAAAACCGAGTTGGAGCTAGTACCTCCCCATATATATGTATGGAATGGAGTTTGCAACTGAAAAGAAACTTTGTGTTCCCAACAAGCTAGGTGAAGAACGGCTTTGACACACACTTATCTCTCAGAACTGAGCAATTGGAGAGACGTTCGTTCATCTAGCACCAAGGGAACGGGTTGCAGGAGACACTTTTTCTCTGCTTTCTCAGTCTGTTTCCTAGTGCCGGTTTGAAGTTCCTGCAGTTTTCACTGTAAAACCGAGTTGGAGCTAGTACCTCCCCATATATATGTATGGAATGGAGTTTGCACCTGAAAGGAAACTTTGTGTTCCAAATAAGCTAGGTGAAGAACGGCTTTCACACACACTTATCTCTCAGAACTGAGCAAGTGGAGAGACGTTCGTTCATCTAGCACCAAGGGAACGGGTTGCAGGAGACACTTTTTCTCTGCTTTCTCAGTCTGTTTCCTAGTGCCGGTTTGAAGTTCCTGCAGTTTTCACTGTAAAACCGATTTGGAGCTAGTACCTCCACATATATATATGTATGGAATGGAGTTTGCAACTGAAAAGAAACTTTGTGTTCCCAACAAGCTAGATGAAGGACGGCTTTCACACACACTTATCTCTCAGAACTGAGCAAGTGGAGAGACGTTCGTTCATCTAGCACCAAGGGAACGGGTTGCAGGAGACACTTTTTCTCTGCTTTCTCAGTCTGTTTCCTAGTGCCGGTTTGAAGTTCCTGCAGTTTTCACTGTAAAACCGAGTTGGAGCTAGTACCTCCCCATATATATGTATGGAATGGAGTTTGCAACTGAAAAGAAACTTTGTGTTCCCAACAAGCTAGGTGAAGGACGGCTTTCACACACACTTATCTCTCAGAACTGAGCAAGTGGAGAGACGTTCGTTCATCTAGCACCAAGGGAACGGGTTGCAGGAGACACTTTTTCTCTGCTTTCTCAGTCTGTTTCCTAGTGCCGGTTTGAAGTTCCTGCAGTTTTCACTGTAAAACCGAGTTGGAGCTAGTACCTCCCCATATATATGTATGGAATGGAGTTTGCACCTGAAAAGAAACTTTGTGTTCCCAACAAGCTAGGTGAAGAACGGCTTTCACACACACTTATCTCTCAGAACTGAGCAAGTGGAGAGACGTTCGTTCATCTAGCACCAAGGGAACGGGTTGCAGGAGACACTTTTTCTCTGCTTTCTCAGTCTGTTTCCTAGTGCCGGTTTGAAGTTCCTGCAGTTTTCACTGTAAAACCGAGTTGGAGCTAGTACCTCCCCATATATATGTATGGAATGGAGTTTGCACCTGAAAAGAAACTTTGTGTTCCCAACAAGCTAGGTGAAGAACGGCTTTCACACACACTTATCTCTCAGAACTGAGCAAGTGGAGAGACGTTCGTTCATCTAGCACCAAGGGAACGGGTTGCAGGAGACACTTTTTCTCTGCTTTATCAGTCTGTTTCCTAGTGCCGGTTTGAAGTTCCTGCAGTTTTCACTGTAAAATTGATTTGGAGCTAGTACCTCCCCATATATATGTATGGAATGGAGTTTGCAACTGAAAAGAAACTTTGTGTTCCCAACAAGCTAGGTGAAGAACGGCTTTCACACACACTTATCTCTCAGAACTGAGCAAGTGGAGAGACGTTCGTTCATCTAGCACCAAGGGAACGGGTTGCAGGAGACACTTTTTCTCTGCTTTCTCAGTCTGTTTCCTAGTGCCGGTTTGAAGTTCCTGCAGTTTTCACTGTAAAACCGAGTTGGAGCTAGTACCTCCCCATATATATGTATGGAATGGAGTTTGCACCTGAAAAGAAACTTTGTGTTCCCAACAAGCTAGGTGAAGAACGGCTTTCACACACACTTATCTCTCAGAACTGAGCAAGTGGAGAGACGTTCGTTCATCTAGCACCAAGGGAACGGGTTGCAGGAGACACTTTTTCTCTGCTTTCTCAGTCTGTTTCCTAGTGCCGGTTTGAAGTTCCTGCAGTTTTCACTGTAAAACCGAGTTGGAGCTAGTACCTCCCCATATATATGTATGGAATGGAGTTTGCACCTGAAAAGAAACTTTGTGTTCCCAACAAGCTAGGTGAAGAACGGCTTTCACACACACTTATCTCTCAGAACTGAGCAAGTGGAGAGACGTTCGTTCATCTAGCACCAAGGGAACGGGTTGCAGGAGACACTTTTTCTCTGCTTTATCAGTCTGTTTCCTAGTGCCGGTTTGAAGTTCCTGCAGTTTTCACTGTAAAATTGATTTGGAGCTAGTACCTCCCCATATATATGTATGGAATGGAGTTTGCAACTGAAAAGAAACTTTGTGTTCCCAACAAGCTAGGTGAAGAACGGCTTTCACACACACTTATCTCTCAGAACTGAGCAAGTGGAGAGACGTTCGTTCATCTAGCACCAAGGGAACGGGTTGCAGGAGACACTTTTTCTCTGCTTTCTCAGTCTGTTTCCTAGTGCCGGTTTGAAGTTCCTGCAGTTTTCACTGTAAAACCGAGTTGGAGCTAGTACCTCCCCATATATATGTATGGAATGGAGTTTGCAACTGAAAAGAAACTTTGTGTTCCCAACAAGCTAGGTGAAGAACGGCTTTCACACACACTTATCTCTCAGAACTGAGCAAGTGGAGAGACGTTCGTTCATCTAGCACCAAGGGAACGGGTTGCAGGAGACACTTTTTCTCTGCTTTCTCAGTCTGTTTCCTAGTGCCGGTTTGAAGTTCCTGCAGTTTTCACTGTAAAACCGAGTTGGAGCTAGTACCTCCCCATATATATGTATGGAATGGAGTTTGCACCTGAAAAGAAACTTTGTGTTCCCAACAAGCTATGTGAAGAACGGCTTTCACACACACTTATCTCTCAGAACTGAGCAAGTGGAGAGACGTTCGTTCATCTAGCACCAAGGGAACGGGTTGCAGGAGACACTTTTTCTCTGCTTTATCAGTCTGTTTCCTAGTGCCGGTTTGAAGTTCCTGCAGTTTTCACTGTAAAATTGATTTGGAGCTAGTACCTCCCCATATATATGTATGGAATGGAGTTTGCAACTGAAAAGAAACTTTGTGTTCCCAACAAGCTAGGTGAAGAACGGCTTTCACACACACTTATCTCTCAGAACTGAGCAAGTGGAGAGACGTTCGTTCATCTAGCACCAAGGGAACGGGTTGCAGGAGACACTTTTTCTCTGCTTTCTCAGTCTGTTTCCTAGTGCCGGTTTGAAGTTCCTGCAGTTTTCACTGTAAAACCGATTTGGAGCTAGTACCTCCACATATATATATGTATGGAATGGAGTTTGCAACTGAAAAGAAACTTTGTGTTCCCAACAAGCTAGATGAAGGACGGCTTTCACACACACTTATCTCTCAGAACTGAGCAAGTGGAGAGACGTTCGTTCATCTAGCACCAAGGGAACGGGTTGCAGGAGACACTTTTTCTCTGCTTTCTCAGTCTGTTTCCTAGTGCCGGTTTGAAGTTCCTGCAGTTTTCACTGTAAAACCGAGTTGGAGCTAGTACCTCCCCATATATATGTATGGAATGGAGTTTGCACCTGAAAAGAAACTTTGTGTTCCCAACAAGCTAGGTGAAGAACGGCTTTCACACACACTTATCTCTCAGAACTGAGCAAGTGGAGAGACGTTCGTTCATCTAGCACCAAGGGAACGGGTTGCAGGAGACACTTTTTCTCTGCTTTCTCAGTCTGTTTCCTAGTGCCGGTTTGAAGTTCCTGCAGTTTTCACTGTAAAACCGAGTTGGAGCTAGTACCTCCCCATATATATGTATGGAATGGAGTTTGCACCTGAAAAGAAACTTTGTGTTCCCAACAAGCTAGGTGAAGGACGGCTTTCACACACAATTATCTCTCAGAACTGAGCAAGTGGAGAGACGTTCGTTCATCTAGCACCAAGGGAACGGGTTGCAGGAGACACTTTTTCTCTGCTTTCTCAGTCTGTTTCCTAGTGCCGGTTTGAAGTTCCTGCAGTTTTCACTGTAAAACCGAGTTGGAGCTAGTACCTCCCCATATATATGTATGGAATGGAGTTTGCACCTGAAAAGAAACTTTGTGTTCCCAACAAGCTAGGTGAAGTACGGCTTTCACACACACTTATCTCTCAGAACTGAGCAAGTGGAGAGACGTTCGTTCATCTAGCACCAAGGGAACGGGTTGCAGGAGACACTTTTTCTCTGCTTTCTCAGTCTGTTTCCTAGTGCCGGTTTGAAGTTCCTGCAGTTTTCACTGTAAAACCGAGTTGGAGCTAGTACCTCCCCATATATATGTATGGAATGGAGTTTGCAACTGAAAAGAAACTTTGTGTTCCCAACAAGCTAGGTGAAGAACGGCTTTGACACACACTTATCTCTCAGAACTGAGCAATTGGAGAGACGTTCGTTCATCTAGCACCAAGGGAACGGGTTGCAGGAGACACTTTTTCTCTGCTTTCTCAGTCTGTTTCCTAGTGCCGGTTTGAAGTTCCTGCAGTTTTCACTGTAAAACCGAGTTGGAGCTAGTACCTCCCCATATATATGTATGGAATGGAGTTTGCACCTGAAAAGAAACTTTGTGTTCCCAACAAGCTAGGTGAAGAACGGCTTTCACACACACTTATCTCTCAGAACTGAGCAAGTGGGGAGACGTTCGTTCATCTAGCACCAAGGGAACGGGTTGCAGGAGACACTTTTTCTCTGCTTTCTCAGTCTGTTTCCTAGTGCCGGTTTGAAGTTCCTGCAGTTTTGACTGTAAAACCGATTTGGAGCTAGTACCTCCCCATATATATGTATGGAATAGAGTTTGCAACTGAAAAGAAACTTTGTGTTCCCAACAAGCTAGGTGAAAAAAGGCTTTCACACACACTTATCTCTCAGAACTGAGCAAGTGGAGAGACGTTCGTTCATCTAGCACCAAGGGAACGGGTTGCAGGAGACACTTTTTCTCTGCTTTCTCAGTCTGTTTCCTAGTGCCGGTTTGAAGTTCCTGCAGTTTTCACTGTAAAACCGAGTTGGAGCTAGTACCTCCCCATATATATGTATGGAATGGAGTTTGCAACTGAAAAGAAACTTTGTGTTCCCAACAAGCTAGGTGAAGGACGGCTTTCACACACACTTATCTCTCAGAACTGAGCAAGTGGAGAGACGTTCGTTCATCTAGCACCAAGGGAACGGGTTGCAGGAGACACTTTTTCTCTGCTTTCTCAGTCTGTTTCCTAGTGCCGGTTTGAAGTTCCTGCAGTTTTCACTGTAAAACCGAGTTGGAGCTAGTACCTCCCCATATATATGTATGGAATGGAGTTTGCAACTGAAAAGAAACTTTGTGTTCCCAACAAGCTAGGTGAAGAACGGCATTGACACACACTTATCTCTCAGAACTGAGCAAGTGGAGAGACGTTCGTTCATCTAGCACCAAGGGAACGGGTTGCAGGAGACACTTTTTCTCTGCTTTCTCAGTCTGTTTCCTAGTGCCGGTTTGAAGTTCCTGCAGTTTTCACTGTAAAACCGAGTTGGAGCTAGTACCTCCCCATATATATGTATGGAATGGAGTTTGCACCTGAAAAGAAACTTTGTGTTCCCAACAAGCTAGGTGAAGAACGGCTTTCACACACACTTATCTCTCAGAACTGAGCAAGTGGAGAGACGTTCGTTCATCTAGCACCAAGGGAACGGGTTGCAGGAGACACTTTTTCTCTGCTTTATCAGTCTGTTTCCTAGTGCCGGTTTGAAGTTCCTGCAGTTTTCACTGTAAAACTGATTTGGAGCTAGTACCTCCCCATATATATGTATGGAATGGAGTTTGCAACTGAAAAGAAACTTTGTGTTCCCAACAAGCTAGGTGAAGAACGGCTTTCACACACACTTATCTTTCAGAACTGAGCAAGTGGAGAGACGTTCGTTCATCTAGCACCAAGGGAACGGGTTGCAGGAGACACTTTTTCTCTGCTTTCTCAGTCTGTTTCCTAGTGCCGGTTTGAAGTTCCTGCAGTTTTCACTGTAAAACCGAGTTGGAGCTAGTACCTCCCCATATATATGTATGGAATGGAGTTTGCAACTGAAAAGAAACTTTGTGTTCCCAACAAGCTAGATGAAGGACGGCTTTAACACACACTTATCTCTCAGAACTGAGCAAGTGGAGAGACGTTCGTTCATCTAGCACCAAGGGAACGGGTTGCAGGAGACACTTTTTCTCTGCTTTCTCAGTCTGTTTCCTAGTGCCGGTTTGAAGTTCCTGCAGTTTTCACTGTAAAACCGAGTTGGAGCTAGTACCTCCCCATATATATGTATGGAATGGAGTTTGCAACTGAAAAAAACTTTGTGATCCCAACAAGCTAGGTGAAGAACGGCTTTCACACACACTTATCTCTCAGAACTGAGCAAGTGGAGAGACGTTCGTTCATCTAGCACCAAGGGAACGGGTTGCAGGAGACACTTATTCTCTGCTTTCTCAGTCTGTTTCCTAGTGCCGGTTTGAAGTTCCTGCAGTTTTCACTGTAAAACCGAGTTGGAGCTAGTACCTCCCCATACATATGTATGGAATGGAGTTTGCACCTGAAAAGAAACTTTGTGTTCCCAACAAGCTAGGTGAAGAACGGCTTTCACACACACTTATCTCTCAGAACTGAGCAAGTGGAGAGACGTTCGTTCATCTAGCACCAAGGGAACGGGTTGCAGGAGACACTTTTTCTCTGCTTTCTCAGTCTGTTTCCTAGTGCCGTTTTGAAGTTCCTGCAGTTTTCACTGTAAAACCGATTTGGAGCTAGTACCTCCACATATATATATGTATGGAATGGAGTTTGCAACTGAAAAGAAACTTTGTGTTCCCAACAAGCTAGACGAAGGACGGCTTTCACACACAATTATCTCTCAAAACTGAGCAAGTGGAGAGACGTTCGTTCATCTAGCACCAAGGGAACGGGTTGCAGGAGACACTTTTTCTCTCCTTTCTCAGTCTGTTTCCTAGTGCCGGTTTGAAGTTCCTGCAGTTTTCACTGTAAAACCGATTTGGAGCTAGTACCTCCCCATATATATGTATGGAATGGAGTTTGCAACTGAAAAGAATCTTTGTGTTCCCAACAAGCTAGGTGAAGAACGGCTTTCACACACAGTTATCTCTCAGAACTGAGCAAGTGGAGAGACGTTCGTTCATCTAGCACCAAGGGAACGGGTTGCAGGAGACACTTTTTCTCTGCTTTCTCAGTCTGTTTCCTAGTGCCGGTTTGAAGTTCCTGCAGTTTTCACTGTAAAACCGATTTGGAGCTAGTACCTCCACATATATATATGTATGGAATGGAGTTTGCAACTGAAAAGAAACTTTGTGTTCCCAACAAGCTAGATGAAGGACGGCTTTCACACACACTTATCTCTCAGAACTGAGCAAGTGGAGAGACGTTCGTTCATCTAGCACCAAGGGAACGGGTTGCAGGAGACACTTTTTCTCTGCTTTCTCAGTCTGTTTCCTAGTGCCGGTTTGAAGTTCCTGCAGTTTTCACTGTAAAACCGAGTTGGAGCTAGTACCTCCCCATATATATGTATGGAATGGAGTTTGCACCTGAAAAGAAACTTTGTGTTCCCAACAAGCTAGGTGAAGAACGGCTTTCACACACACTTATCTCTCAGAACTGAGCAAGTGGAGAGACGTTCGTTCATCTAGCACCAAGGGAACGGGTTGCAGGAGACACTTTTTCTCTGTTTTCTCAGTCTGTTTCCTAGTGCCGGTTTGAAGTTCCTGCAGTTTTCACTGTAAAACCGATTTGGAGCTAGTACCTCCCCATATATATGTATGGAATGGAGTTTGCAACTGAAAAGAATCTTTGTGTTCCCAACAAGCTAGGTGAAGAACGGCTTTCACACACAGTTATCTCTCAGAACTGAGCAAGTGGAGAGACGTTCGTTCATCTAGCACCAAGGGAACGGGTTGCAGGAGACACTTTTTCTCTGCTTTCTCAGTCTGTTTCCTAGTGCCGGTTTGAAGTTCCTGCAGTTTTCACTGTAAAACCGAGTTGGAGCTAGTACCTCCCCATATATATGTATGGATTGGAGTTTGCAACTGAAAAGAAACTTTGTGTTCCCAACAAGCTAGATGAAGGACGGCTTTAACACACACTTATCTCTCAGAACTGAGCAAGTGGAGAGACGTTCGTTCATCTAGCACCAAGGGAACGGGTTGCAGGAGACACTTTTTCTCTGCTTTCTCAGTCTGTTTCCTAGTGCCGGTTTGAAGTTCCTGCAGTTTTCACTGTAAAATTGATTTGGAGCTAGTACCTCCCCATATATATGTATGGAATGGAGTTTGCAACTGAAAAGAAACTTTGTGTTCCCAACAAGCTAGGTGAAGAACGGCTTTCACACACACTTATCTCTCAGAACTGAGCAAGTGGAGAGACGTTCGTTCATCTAGCACCAAGGGAACGGGTTGCAGGAGACACTTTTTCTCTGCTTTATCAGTCTGTTTCCTAGTGCCGGTTTGAAGTTCCTGCAGTTTTCACTGTAAAATTGATTTGGAGCTAGTACCTCCCCATATATATGTATGGAATGGAGTTTGCAACTGAAAAGAAACTTTGTGTTCCCAACAAGCTAGGTGAAGAACGGCTTTCACACACACTTATCTCTCAGAACTGAGCAAGTGGAGAGACGTTCGTTCATCTAGCACCAAGGGAACGGGTTGCAGGAGACACTTTTTCTCTGCTTTCTCAGTCTGTTTCCTAGTGCCGGTTTGAAGTTCCTGCAGTTTTCACTGTAAAACCGAGTTGGAGCTAGTACCTCCCCATATATATGTATGGAATGGAGTTTGCACCTGAAAAGAAACTTTGTGTTCCCAACAAGCTAGGTGAAGAACGGCTTTCACACACACTTATCTCTCAGAACTGAGCAAGTGGAGAGACGTTCGTTCATCTAGCACCAAGGGAACGGGTTGCAGGAGACACTTTTTCTCTGCTTTCTCAGTCTGTTTCCTAGTGCCGGTTTGAAGTTCCTGCAGTTTTCACTGTAAAACCGAGTTGGAGCTAGTACCTCCCCATATATATGTATGGAATGGAGTTTGCACCTGAAAAGAAACTTTGTGTTCCCAACAAGCTAGGTGAAGAACGGCTTTCACACACACTTATCTCTCAGAACTGAGCAAGTGGAGAGACGTTCGTTCATCTAGCACCAAGGGAACGGGTTGCAGGAGACACTTTTTCTCTGCTTTATCAGTCTGTTTCCTAGTGCCGGTTTGAAGTTCCTGCAGTTTTCACTGTAAAATTGATTTGGAGCTAGTACCTCCCCATATATATGTATGGAATGGAGTTTGCAACTGAAAAGAAACTTTGTGTTCCCAACAAGCTAGGTGAAGAACGGCTTTCACACACACTTATCTCTCAGAACTGAGCAAGTGGAGAGACGTTCGTTCATCTAGCACCAAGGGAACGGGTTGCAGGAGACACTTTTTCTCTGCTTTCTCAGTCTGTTTCCTAGTGCCGGTTTGAAGTTCCTGCAGTTTTCACTGTAAAACCGATTTGGAGCTAGTACCTCCACATATATATATGTATGGAATGGAGTTTGCAACTGAAAAGAAACTTTGTGTTCCCAACAAGCTAGATGAAGGACGGCTTTCACACACACTTATCTCTCAGAACTGAGCAAGTGGAGAGACGTTCGTTCATCTAGCACCAAGGGAACGGGTTGCAGGAGACACTTTTTCTCTGCTTTCTCAGTCTGTTTCCTAGTGCCGGTTTGAAGTTCCTGCAGTTTTCACTGTAAAACCGAGTTGGAGCTAGTACCTCCCCATATATATGTATGGAATGGAGTTTGCACCTGAAAAGAAACTTTGTGTTCCCAACAAGCTAGGTGAAGAACGGCTTTCACACACACTTATCTCTCAGAACTGAGCAAGTGGAGAGACGTTCGTTCATCTAGCACCAAGGGAACGGGTTGCAGGAGACACTTTTTCTCTGCTTTCTCAGTCTGTTTCCTAGTGCCGGTTTGAAGTTCCTGCAGTTTTCACTGTAAAACCGAGTTGGAGCTAGTACCTCCCCATATATATGTATGGAATGGAGTTTGCACCTGAAAAGAAACTTTGTGTTCCCAACAAGCTAGGTGAAGGACGGCTTTCACACACAATTATCTCTCAGAACTGAGCAAGTGGAGAGACGTTCGTTCATCTAGCACCAAGGGAACGGGTTGCAGGAGACACTTTTTCTCTGCTTTCTCAGTCTGTTTCCTAGTGCCGGTTTGAAGTTCCTGCAGTTTTCACTGTAAAACCGAGTTGGAGCTAGTACCTCCCCATATATATGTATGGAATGGAGTTTGCACCTGAAAAGAAACTTTGTGTTCCCAACAAGCTAGGTGAAGTACGGCTTTCACACACACTTATCTCTCAGAACTGAGCAAGTGGAGAGACGTTCGTTCATCTAGCACCAAGGGAACGGGTTGCAGGAGACACTTTTTCTCTGCTTTCTCAGTCTGTTTCCTAGTGCCGGTTTGAAGTTCCTGCAGTTTTCACTGTAAAACCGAGTTGGAGCTAGTACCTCCCCATATATATGTATGGAATGGAGTTTGCAACTGAAAAGAAACTTTGTGTTCCCAACAAGCTAGGTGAAGAACGGCTTTGACACACACTTATCTCTCAGAACTGAGCAATTGGAGAGACGTTCGTTCATCTAGCACCAAGGGAACGGGTTGCAGGAGACACTTTTTCTCTGCTTTCTCAGTCTGTTTCCTAGTGCCGGTTTGAAGTTCCTGCAGTTTTCACTGTAAAACCGAGTTGGAGCTAGTACCTCCCCATATATATGTATGGAATGGAGTTTGCACCTGAAAAGAAACTTTGTGTTCCCAACAAGCTAGGTGAAGAACGGCTTTCACACACACTTATCTCTCAGAACTGAGCAAGTGGAGAGACGTTCGTTCATCTAGCACCAAGGGAACGGGTTGCAGGAGACACTTTTTCTCTGCTTTCTCAGTCTGTTTCCTAGTGCCGGTTTGAAGTTCCTGCAGTTTTGACTGTAAAACCGATTTGGAGCTAGTACCTCCCCATATATATGTATGGAATAGAGTTTGCAACTGAAAAGAAACTTTGTGTTCCCAACAAGCTAGGTGAAAAAAGGCTTTCACACACACTTATCTCTCAGAACTGAGCAAGTGGAGAGACGTTCGTTCATCTAGCACCAAGGGAACGGGTTGCAGGAGACACTTTTTCTCTGCTTTATCAGTCTGTTTCCTAGTGCCGGTTTGAAGTTCCTGCAGTTTTCACTGTAAAATTGATTTGGAGCTAGTACCTCCCCATATATATGTATGGAATGGAGTTTGCAACTGAAAAGAAACTTTGTGTTCCCAACAAGCTAGGTGAAGAACGGCTTTCACACACACTTATCTCTCAGAACTGAGCAAGTGGAGAGACGTTCGTTCATCTAGCACCAAGGGAACGGGTTGCAGGAGACACTTTTTCTCTGCTTTCTCAGTCTGTTTCCTAGTGCCGGTTTGAAGTTCCTGCAGTTTTCACTGTAAAACCGAGTTGGAGCTAGTACCTCCCCATATATATGTATGGAATGGAGTTTGCACCTGAAAAGAAACTTTGTGTTCCCAACAAGCTAGGTGAAGAACGGCTTTCACACACACTTATCTCTCAGAACTGAGCAAGTGGAGAGACGTTCGTTCATCTAGCACCAAGGGAACGGGTTGCAGGAGACACTTTTTCTCTGCTTTCTCAGTCTTTTTCCTAGTGCCGGTTTGAAGTTCCTGCAGTTTTCACTGTAAAACCGAGTTGGAGCTAGTACCTCCCCATATATATGTATGGAATGGAGTTTGCACCTGAAAAGAAACTTTGTGTTCCCAACAAGCTAGGTGAAGAACGGCTTTCACACACACTTATCTCTCAGAACTGAGCAAGTGGAGAGACGTTCGTTCATCTAGCACCAAGGGAACGGGTTGCAGGAGACACTTTTTCTCTGCTTTATCAGTCTGTTTCCTAGTGCCGGTTTGAAGTTCCTGCAGTTTTCACTGTAAAATTGATTTGGAGCTAGTACCTCCCCATATATATGTATGGAATGGAGTTTGCAACTGAAAAGAAACTTTGTGTTCCCAACAAGCTAGGTGAAGAACGGCTTTCACACACACTTATCTCTCAGAACTGAGCAAGTGGAGAGACGTTCGTTCATCTAGCACCAAGGGAACGGGTTGCAGGAGACACTTTTTCTCTGCTTTCTCAGTCTGTTTCCTAGTGCCGGTTTGAAGTTCCTGCAGTTTTCACTGTAAAACCGATTTGGAGCTAGTACCTCCACATATATATATGTATGGAATGGAGTTTGCAACTGAAAAGAAACTTTGTGTTCCCAACAAGCTAGATGAAGGACGGCTTTCACACACACTTATCTCTCAGAACTGAGCAAGTGGAGAGACGTTCGTTCATCTAGCACCAAGGGAACGGGTTGCAGGAGACACTTTTTCTCTGCTTTCTCAGTCTGTTTCCTAGTGCCGGTTTGAAGTTCCTGCAGTTTTCACTGTAAAACCGAGTTGGAGCTAGTACCTCCCCATATATATGTATGGAATGGAGTTTGCACCTGAAAAGAAACTTTGTGTTCCCAACAAGCTAGGTGAAGAACGGCTTTCACACACACTTATCTCTCAGAACTGAGCAAGTGGAGAGACGTTCGTTCATCTAGCACCAAGGGAACGGGTTGCAGGAGACACTTTTTCTCTGCTTTCTCAGTCTGTTTCCTAGTGCCGGTTTGAAGTTCCTGCAGTTTTCACTGTAAAACCGAGTTGGAGCTAGTACCTCCCCATATATATGTATGGAATGGAGTTTGCACCTGAAAAGAAACTTTGTGTTCCCAACAAGCTAGGTGAAGGACGGCTTTCACACACAATTATCTCTCAGAACTGAGCAAGTGGAGAGACGTTCGTTCATCTAGCACCAAGGGAACGGGTTGCAGGAGACACTTTTTCTCTGCTTTCTCAGTCTGTTTCCTAGTGCCGGTTTGAAGTTCCTGCAGTTTTCACTGTAAAACCGAGTTGGAGCTAGTACCTCCCCATATATATGTATGGAATGGAGTTTGCACCTGAAAAGAAACTTTGTGTTCCCAACAAGCTAGGTGAAGTACGGCTTTCACACACACTTATCTCTCAGAACTGAGCAAGTGGAGAGACGTTCGTTCATCTAGCACCAAGGGAACGGGTTGCAGGAGACACTTTTTCTCTGCTTTCTCAGTCTGTTTCCTAGTGCCGGTTTGAAGTTCCTGCAGTTTTCACTGTAAAACCGAGTTGGAGCTAGTACCTCCCCATATATATGTATGGAATGGAGTTTGCAACTGAAAAGAAACTTTGTGTTCCCAACAAGCTAGGTGAAGAACGGCTTTGACACACACTTATCTCTCAGAACTGAGCAATTGGAGAGACGTTCGTTCATCTAGCACCAAGGGAACGGGTTGCAGGAGACACTTTTTCTCTGCTTTCTCAGTCTGTTTCCTAGTGCCGGTTTGAAGTTCCTGCAGTTTTCACTGTAAAACCGAGTTGGAGCTAGTACCTCCCCATATATATGTATGGAATGGAGTTTGCACCTGAAAAGAAACTTTGTGTTCCCAACAAGCTAGGTGAAGAACGGCTTTCACACACACTTATCTCTCAGAACTGAGCAAGTGGAGAGACGTTCGTTCATCTAGCACCAAGGGAACGGGTTGCAGGAGACACTTTTTCTCTGCTTTCTCAGTCTGTTTCCTAGTGCCGGTTTGAAGTTCCTGCAGTTTTGACTGTAAAACCGATTTGGAGCTAGTACCTCCCCATATATATGTATGGAATAGAGTTTGCAACTGAAAAGAAACTTTGTGTTCCCAACAAGCTAGGTGAAAAAAGGCTTTCACACACACTTATCTCTCAGAACTGAGCAAGTGGAGAGACGTTCGTTCATCTAGCACCAAGGGAACGGGTTGCAGGAGACACTTTTTCTCTGCTTTCTCAGTCTGTTTCCTAGTGCCGGTTTGAAGTTCCTGCAGTTTTCACTGTAAAACCGAGTTGGAGCTAGTACCTCCCCATATATATGTATGGAATGGAGTTTGCAACTGAAAAGAAACTTTGTGTTCCCAACAAGCTAGGTGAAGGACGGCTTTCACACACACTTATCTCTCAGAACTGAGCAAGTGGAGAGACGTTCGTTCATCTAGCACCAAGGGAACGGGTTGCAGGAGACACTTTTTCTCTGCTTTCTCAGTCTGTTTCCTAGTGCCGGTTTGAAGTTCCTGCAGTTTTCACTGTAAAACCGAGTTGGAGCTAGTACCTCCCCATATATATGTATGGAATGGAGTTTGCAACTGAAAAGAAACTTTGTGTTCCCAACAAGCTAGGTGAAGAACGGCATTGACACACACTTATCTCTCAGAACTGAGCAAGTGGAGAGACGTTCGTTCATCTAGCACCAAGGGAACGGGTTGCAGGAGACACTTTTTCTCTGCTTTCTCAGTCTGTTTCCTAGTGCCGGTTTGAAGTTCCTGCAGTTTTCACTGTAAAACCGAGTTGGAGCTAGTACCTCCCCATATATATGTATGGAATGGAGTTTGCACCTGAAAAGAAACTTTGTGTTCCCAACAAGCTAGGTGAAGAACGGCTTTCACACACACTTATCTCTCAGAACTGAGCAAGTGGAGAGACGTTCGTTCATCTAGCACCAAGGGAACGGGTTGCAGGAGACACTTTTTCTCTGCTTTATCAGTCTGTTTCCTAGTGCCGGTTTGAAGTTCCTGCAGTTTTCACTGTAAAACTGATTTGGAGCTAGTACCTCCCCATATATATGTATGGAATGGAGTTTGCAACTGAAAAGAAACTTTGTGTTCCCAACAAGCTAGGTGAAGAACGGCTTTCACACACACTTATCTTTCAGAACTGAGCAAGTGGAGAGACGTTCGTTCATCTAGCACCAAGGGAACGGGTTGCAGGAGACACTTTTTCTCTGCTTTCTCAGTCTGTTTCCTAGTGCCGGTTTGAAGTTCCTGCAGTTTTCACTGTAAAACCGAGTTGGAGCTAGTACCTCCCCATATATATGTATGGAATGGAGTTTGCAACTGAAAAGAAACTTTGTGTTCCCAACAAGCTAGATGAAGGACGGCTTTAACACACACTTATCTCTCAGAACTGAGCAAGTGGAGAGACGTTCGTTCATCTAGCACCAAGGGAAAGGGTTGCAGGAGACACTTTTTCTCTGCTTTCTCAGTCTGTTTCCTAGTGCCGGTTTGAAGTTCCTGCAGTTTTCACTGTAAAACCGAGTTGGAGCTAGTACCTCCCCATATATATGTATGGAATGGAGTTTGCAACTGAAAAAAACTTTGTGATCCCAACAAGCTAGGTGAAGAACGGCTTTCACACACACTTATCTCTCAGAACTGAGCAAGTGGAGAGACGTTCGTTCATCTAGCACCAAGGGAACGGGTTGCAGGAGACACTTATTCTCTGCTTTCTCAGTCTGTTTCCTAGTGCCGGTTTGAAGTTCCTGCAGTTTTCACTGTAAAACCGAGTTGGAGCTAGTACCTCCCCATACATATGTATGGAATGGAGTTTGCACCTGAAAAGAAACTTTGTGTTCCCAACAAGCTAGGTGAAGAACGGCTTTCACACACACTTATCTCTCAGAACTGAGCAAGTGGAGAGACGTTCGTTCATCTAGCACCAAGGGAACGGGTTGCAGGAGACACTTTTTCTCTGCTTTCTCAGTCTGTTTCCTAGTGCCGGTTTGAAGTTCCTGCAGTTTTCACTGTAAAACCGATTTGGAGCTAGTACCTCCACATATATATATGTATGGAATGGAGTTTGCAACTGAAAAGAAACTTTGTGTTCCCAACAAGCTAGATGAAGGACGGCTTTCACACACAATTATCTCTCAAAACTGAGCAAGTGGAGAGACGTTCGTTCATCTAGCACCAAGGGAACGGGTTGCAGGAGACACTTTTTCTCTGCTTTCTCAGTCTGTTTCCTAGTGCCGGTTTGAAGTTCCTGCAGTTTTCACTGTAAAACCGATTTGGAGCTAGTACCTCCCCATATATATGTATGGAATGGAGTTTGCAACTGAAAAGAATCTTTGTGTTCCCAACAAGCTAGGTGAAGAACGGCTTTCACACACAGTTATCTCTCAGAACTGAGCAAGTGGAGAGACGTTCGTTCATCTAGCACCAAGGGAACGGGTTGCAGGAGACACTTTTTCTCTGCTTTCTCAGTCTGTTTCCTAGTGCCGGTTTGAAGTTCCTGCAGTTTTCACTGTAAAACCGATTTGGAGCTAGTACCTCCACATATATATATGTATGGAATGGAGTTTGCAACTGAAAAGAAACTTTGTGTTCCCAACAAGCTAGATGAAGGACGGCTTTCACACACACTTATCTCTCAGAACTGAGCAAGTGGAGAGACGTTCGTTCATCTAGCACCAAGGGAACGGGTTGCAGGAGACACTTTTTCTCTGCTTTCTCAGTCTGTTTCCTAGTGCCGGTTTGAAGTTCCTGCAGTTTTCACTGTAAAACCGAGTTGGAGCTAGTACCTCCCCATATATATGTATGGAATGGAGTTTGCACCTGAAAAGAAACTTTGTGTTCCCAACAAGCTAGGTGAAGAACGGCTTTCACACACACTTATCTCTCAGAACTGAGCAAGTGGAGAGACGTTCGTTCATCTAGCACCAAGGGAACGGGTTGCAGGAGACACTTTTTCTCTGTTTTCTCAGTCTGTTTCCTAGTGCCGGTTTGAAGTTCCTGCAGTTTTCACTGTAAAACCGATTTGGAGCTAGTACCTCCCCATATATAAGTATGGAATGGAGTTTGCAACTGAAAAGAATCTTTGTGTTCCCAACAAGCTAGGTGAAGAACGGCTTTCACACACAGTTATCTCTCAGAACTGAGCAAGTGGAGAGACGTTCGTTCATCTAGCACCAAGGGAACGGGTTGCAGGAGACACTTTTTCTCTGCTTTCTCAGTCTGTTTCCTAGTGCCGGTTTGAAGTTCCTGCAGTTTTCACTGTAAAACCGAGTTGGAGCTAGTACCTCCCCATATATATGTATGGAATGGAGTTTGCAACTGAAAAGAAACTTTGTGTTCCCAACAAGCTAGATGAAGGACGGCTTTAACACACACTTATCTCTCAGAACTGAGCAAGTGGAGAGACGTTCGTTCATCTAGCACCAAGGGAACGGGTTGCAGGAGACACTTTTTCTCTGCTTTCTCAGTCTGTTTCCTAGTGCCGGTTTGAAGTTCCTGCAGTTTTCACTGTAAAACCGAGTTGGAGCTAGTACCTCCCCATATATATGTATGGAATGGAGTTTGCAACTGAAAAAAACTTTGTGATCCCAACAAGCTAGGTGAAGAACGGCTTTCACACACACTTATCTCTCAGAACTGAGCAAGTGGAGAGACGTTCGTTCATCTAGCACCAAGGGAACGGGTTGCAGGAGACACTTATTCTCTGCTTTCTCAGTCTGTTTCCTAGTGCCGGTTTGAAGTTCCTGCAGTTTTCACTGTAAAACCGAGTTGGAGCTAGTACCTCCCCATACATATGTATGGAATGGAGTTTGCACCTGAAAAGAAACTTTGTGTTCCCAACAAGCTAGGTGAAGAACGGCTTTCACACACACTTATCTCTCAGAACTGAGCAAGTGGAGAGACGTTCGTTCATCTAGCACCAAGGGAACGGGTTGCAGGAGACACTTTTTCTCTGCTTTCTCAGTCTGTTTCCTAGTGCCGGTTTGAAGTTCCTGCAGTTTTCACTGTAAAACCGAATTGAAGCTAGTACCTCCCCATATATATGTATGGAATGGAGTTTGCAACTGAAAAGAAACTTTGTGTTCCCAACAAGCTAGGTGAAGAACGGCTTTCACACACACTTATCTCTCAGAACTGAGCAAGTGGAGAGACGTTCGTTCATCTAGCACCAAGGGAACGGGTTGCAGGAGACACTTTTTCTCTGCTTTCTCAGTCTGTTTCCTAGTGCCGGTTTGAAGTTCCTGCAGTTTTCACTGTAAAACCGATTTGGAGCTAGTACCTCCACATATATATATGTATGGAATGGAGTTTGCAACTGAAAAGAAACTTTGTGTTCCCAACAAGCTAGATGAAGGACGGCTTTCACACACAATTATCTCTCAAAACTGAGCAAGTGGAGAGACGTTCGTTCATCTAGCACCAAGGGAACGGGTTGCAGGAGACACTTTTTCTCTGCTTTCTCAGTCTGTTTCCTAGTGCCGGTTTGAAGTTCCTGCAGTTTTCACTGTAAAACCGATTTGGAGCTAGTACCTCCCCATATATATGTATGGAATGGAGTTTGCAACTGAAAAGAATCTTTGTGTTCCCAACAAGCTAGGTGAAGAACGGCTTTCACACACAGTTATCTCTCAGAACTGAGCAAGTGGAGAGACGTTCGTTCATCTAGCACCAAGGGAACGGGTTGCAGGAGACACTTTTTCTCTGCTTTCTCAGTCTGTTTCCTAGTGCCGGTTTGAAGTTCCTGCAGTTTTCACTGTAAAACCGATTTGGAGCTAGTACCTCCACATATATATATGTATGGAATGGAGTTTGCAACTGAAAAGAAACTTTGTGTTCCCAACAAGCTAGATGAAGGACGGCTTTCACACACACTTATCTCTCAGAACTGAGCAAGTGGAGAGACGTTCGTTCATCTAGCACCAAGGGAACGGGTTGCAGGAGACACTTTTTCTCTGCTTTCTCAGTCTGTTTCCTAGTGCCGGTTTGAAGTTCCTGCAGTTTTCACTGTAAAACCGAGTTGGAGCTAGTACCTCCCCATATATATGTATGGAATGGAGTTTGCACCTGAAAAGAAACTTTGTGTTCCCAACAAGCTAGGTGAAGAACGGCTTTCACACACACTTATCTCTCAGAACTGAGCAAGTGGAGAGACGTTCGTTCATCTAGCACCAAGGGAACGGGTTGCAGGAGACACTTTTTCTCTGTTTTCTCAGTCTGTTTCCTAGTGCCGGTTTGAAGTTCCTGCAGTTTTCACTGTAAAACCGATTTGGAGCTAGTACCTCCCCATATATATGTATGGAATGGAGTTTGCAACTGAAAAGAATCTTTGTGTTCCCAACAAGCTAGGTGAAGAACGGCTTTCACACACAGTTATCTCTCAGAACTGAGCAAGTGGAGAGACGTTCGTTCATCTAGCACCAAGGGAACGGGTTGCAGGAGACACTTTTTCTCTGCTTTCTCAGTCTGTTTCCTAGTGCCGGTTTGAAGTTCCTGCAGTTTTCACTGTAAAACCGAGTTGGAGCTAGTACCTCCCCATATATATGTATGGAATGGAGTTTGCAACTGAAAAGAAACTTTGTGTTCCCAACAAGCTAGATGAAGGACGGCTTTAACACACACTTATCTCTCAGAACTGAGCAAGTGGAGAGACGTTCGTTCATCTAGCACCAAGGGAACGGGTTGCAGGAGACACTTTTTCTCTGCTTTCTCAGTCTGTTTCCTAGTGCCGGTTTGAAGTTCCTGCAGTTTTCACTGTAAAACCGATTTGGAGCTAGTACCTCCCCATATATATGTATGGAATGGAGTTTGCAACTGAAAAGAAACTTTGTGTTCCCAAAAAGCTAGGTGAAGAACGGCTTTCACACACACTTATCTCTCAGAACTGAGCAAGTGGAGAGACGTTCGTTCATCTAGCACCAAGGGAACGGGTTGCAGGAGACACTTTTTCTCTGCTTTCTCAGTCTGTTTCCTAGTGCCGGTTTGAAGTCCTGCAGTTTTCACTGTAAAACCGAATTGAAGCTAGTACCTCCCCATATATATGTATGGAATGGAGTTTGCAACTGAAAAGAAACTTTGTGTTCCCAACAAGCTATGTGAAGAACGGCTTTCACACACACTTATCTCTCAGAACTGAGCAAGTGGAGAGACGTTCGTTCATCTAGCACCAAGGGAACGGGTTGCAGGAGACACTTTTTCTCTGCTTTCTCAGTCTGTTTCCTAGTGCCGGTTTGAAGTTCCTGCAGTTTTCACTGTAAAACCGATTTGGAGCTAGTACCTCCACATATATATATGTATGGAATGGAGTTTGCAACTGAAAAGAAACTTTGTGTTCCCAACAAGCTAGGTGAAGGACGGCTTTCACACACACTTATCTCTCAGAACTGAGCAAGTGGAGAGACGTTCGTTCATCTAGCACCAAGGGAACGGGTTGCAGGAGACACTTTTTCTCTGCTTTCTCAGTCTGTTTCCTAGTGCCGGTTTGAAGTTCCTGCAGTTTTCACTGTAAAACCGAGTTGGAGCTAGTACCTCCCCATATATATGTATGGAATGGAGTTTGCACCTGAAAAGAAACTTTGTGTTCCCAACAAGCTAGGTGAAGAACGGCTTTCACACACAATTATCTCTCAGAACTGAGCAACTGGAGAGACGTTCGTTCATCTAGCACCAAGGGAACGGGTTGCAGGAGACACTTTTTCTCTGCTTTCTCAGTCTGTTTCCTAGTGCCGGTTTGAAGTTCCTGCAGTTTTCACTGTAAAACCGAGTTGGAGCTAGTACCTCCCCATATATATGTATGGAATGGAGTTTGCAACTGAAAAGAAACTTTGTGTTCCCAACAAGCTAGGTGAAGAACGGCATTGACACACACTTATCTCTCAGAACTGAGCAAGTGGAGAGACGTTCGTTCATCTAGCACCAAGGGAACGGGTTGCAGGAGACACTTTTTCTCTGCTTTCTCAGTCTGTTTCCTAGTGCCGGTTTGAAGTTCCTGCAGTTTTCACTGTAAAACCGAGTTGGAGCTAGTACCTCCCCATATATATGTATGGAATGGAGTTTGCACCTGAAAAGAAACTTTGTGTTCCCAACAAGCTAGGTGAAGAACGGCTTTCACACACACTTATCTCTCAGAACTGAGCAAGTGGAGAGACGTTCGTCCATCTAGCACCAAGGGAACGGGTTGCAGGAGACACTTTTTCTCTGCTTTATCAGTCTGTTTCCTAGTGCCGGTTTGAAGTTCCTGCAGTTTTCACTGTAAAACTGATTTGGAGCTAGTACCTCCCCATATATATGTATGGAATGGAGTTTGCAACTGAAAAGAAACTTTGTGTTCCCAACAAGCTAGGTGAAGAACGGCTTTCACACACACTTATCTTTCAGAACTGAGCAAGTGGAGAGACGTTCGTTCATCTAGCACCAAGGGAACGGGTTGCAGGAGACACTTTTTCTCTGCTTTCTCAGTCTGTTTCCTAGTGCCGGTTTGAAGTTCCTGCAGTTTTCACTGTAAAACCGAGTTGGAGCTAGTACCTCCCCATATATATGTATGGAATGGAGTTTGCAACTGAAAAGAAACTTTGTGTTCCCAACAAGCTAGATGAAGGACGGCTTTAACACACACTTATCTCTCAGAACTGAGCAAGTGGAGAGACGTTCGTTCATCTAGCACCAAGGGAACGGGTTGCAGGAGACACTTTTTCTCTGCTTTCTCAGTCTGTTTCCTAGTGCCGGTTTGAAGTTCCTGCAGTTTTCACTGTAAAACCGAGTTGGAGCTAGTACCTCCCCATATATATGTATGGAATGGAGTTTGCAACTGAAAAAAACTTTGTGATCCCAACAAGCTAGGTGAAGAACGGCTTTCACACACACTTATCTCTCAGAACTGAGCAAGTGGAGAGACGTTCGTTCATCTAGCACCAAGGGAACGGGTTGCAGGAGACACTTATTCTCTGCTTTCTCAGTCTGTTTCCTAGTGCCGGTTTGAAGTTCCTGCAGTTTTCACTGTAAAACCGAGTTGGAGCTAGTACCTCCCCATACATATGTATGGAATGGAGTTTGCACCTGAAAAGAAACTTTGTGTTCCCAACAAGCTAGGTGAAGAACGGCTTTCACACACACTTATCTCTCAGAACTGAGCAAGTGGAGAGACGTTCGTTCATCTAGCACCAAGGGAACGGGTTGCAGGAGACACTTTTTCTCTGCTTTCTCAGTCTGTTTCCTAGTGCCGGTTTGAAGTTCCTGCAGTTTTCACTGTAAAACCGAATTGAAGCTAGTACCTCCCCATATATATGTATGGAATGGAGTTTGCAACTGAAAAGAAACTTTGTGTTCCCAACAAGCTAGGTGAAGAACGGCTTTCACACACACTTATCTCTCAGAACTGAGCAAGTGGAGAGACGTTCGTTCATCTAGCACCAAGGGAACGGGTTGCAGGAGACACTTTTTCTCTGCTTTCTCAGTCTGTTTCCTAGTGCCGGTTTGAAGTTCCTGCAGTTTTCACTGTAAAACCGATTTGGAGCTAGTACCTCCACATATATATATGTATGGAATGGAGTTTGCAACTGAAAAGAAACTTTGTGTTCCCAACAAGCTAGATGAAGGACGGCTTTCACACACAATTATCTCTCAAAACTGAGCAAGTGGAGAGACGTTCGTTCATCTAGCACCAAGGGAACGGGTTGCAGGAGACACTTTTTCTCTGCTTTCTCAGTCTGTTTCCTAGTGCCGGTTTGAAGTTCCTGCAGTTTTCACTGTAAAACCGATTTGGAGCTAGTACCTCCCCATATATATGTATGGAATGGAGTTTGCAACTGAAAAGAATCTTTGTGTTCCCAACAAGCTAGGTGAAGAACGGCTTTCACACACAGTTATCTCTCAGAACTGAGCAAGTGGAGAGACGTTCGTTCATCTAGCACCAAGGGAACGGGTTGCAGGAGACACTTTTTCTCTGCTTTCTCAGTCTGTTTCCTAGTGCCGGTTTGAAGTTCCTGCAGTTTTCACTGTAAAACCGATTTGGAGCTAGTACCTCCACATATATATATGTATGGAATGGAGTTTGCAACTGAAAAGAAACTTTGTGTTCCCAACAAGCTAGATGAAGGACGGCTTTCACACACACTTATCTCTCAGAACTGAGCAAGTGGAGAGACGTTCGTTCATCTAGCACCAAGGGAACGGGTTGCAGGAGACACTTTTTCTCTGCTTTCTCAGTCTGTTTCCTAGTGCCGGTTTGAAGTTCCTGCAGTTTTCACTGTAAAACCGAGTTGGAGCTAGTACCTCCCCATATATATGTATGGAATGGAGTTTGCACCTGAAAAGAAACTTTGTGTTCCCAACAAGCTAGGTGAAGAACGGCTTTCACACACACTTATCTCTCAGAACTGAGCAAGTGGAGAGACGTTCGTTCATCTAGCACCAAGGGAACGGGTTGCAGGAGACACTTTTTCTCTGTTTTCTCAGTCTGTTTCCTAGTGCCGGTTTGAAGTTCCTGCAGTTTTCACTGTAAAACCGATTTGGAGCTAGTACCTCCCCATATATATGTATGGAATGGAGTTTGCAACTGAAAAGAATCTTTGTGTTCCCAACAAGCTAGGTGAAGAACGGCTTTCACACACAGTTATCTCTCAGAACTGAGCAAGTGGAGAGACGTTCGTTCATCTAGCACCAAGGGAACGGGTTGCAGGAGACACTTTTTCTCTGCTTTCTCAGTCTGTTTCCTAGTGCCGGTTTGAAGTTCCTGCAGTTTTCACTGTAAAACCGAGTTGGAGCTAGTACCTCCCCATATATATGTATGGAATGGAGTTTGCAACTGAAAAGAAACTTTGTGTTCCCAACAAGCTAGATGAAGGACGGCTTTAACACACACTTATCTCTCAGAACTGAGCAAGTGGAGAGACGTTCGTTCATCTAGCACCAAGGGAACGGGTTGCAGGAGACACTTTTTCTCTGCTTTCTCAGTCTGTTTCCTAGTGCCGGTTTGAAGTTCCTGCAGTTTTCACTGTAAAACCGATTTGGAGCTAGTACCTCCCCATATATATGTATGGAATGGAGTTTGCAACTGAAAAGAAACTTTGTGTTCCCAAAAAGCTAGGTGAAGAACGGCTTTCACACACACTTATCTCTCAGAACTGAGCAAGTGGAGAGACGTTCGTTCATCTAGCACCAAGGGAACGGGTTGCAGGAGACACTTTTTCTCTGCTTTCTCAGTCTGTTTCCTAGTGCCGGTTTGAAGTTCCTGCAGTTTTCACTGTAAAACCGAATTGAAGCTAGTACCTCCCCATATATATGTATGGAATGGAGTTTGCAACTGAAAAGAAACTTTGTGTTCCCAACAAGCTATGTGAAGAACGGCTTTCACACACACTTATCTCTCAGAACTGAGCAAGTGGAGAGACGTTCGTTCATCTAGCACCAAGGGAACGGGTTGCAGGAGACACTTTTTCTCTGCTTTCTCAGTCTGTTTCCTAGTGCCGGTTTGAAGTTCCTGCAGTTTTCACTGTAAAACCGATTTGGAGCTAGTACCTCCACATATATATATGTATGGAATGGAGTTTGCAACTGAAAAGAAACTTTGTGTTCCCAACAAGCTAGGTGAAGGACGGCTTTCACACACACTTATCTCTCAGAACTGAGCAAGTGGAGAGACGTTCGTTCATCTAGCACCAAGGGAACGGGTTGCAGGAGACACTTTTTCTCTGCTTTCTCAGTCTGTTTCCTAGTGCCGGTTTGAAGTTCCTGCAGTTTTCACTGTAAAACCGAGTTGGAGCTAGTACCTCCCCATATATATGTATGGAATGGAGTTTGCACCTGAAAAGAAACTTTGTGTTCCCAACAAGCTAGGTGAAGAACGGCTTTCACACACACTTATCTCTCAGAACTGAGCAACTGGAGAGACGTTCGTTCATCTAGCACCAAGGGAACGGGTTGCAGGAGACACTTTTTCTCTGCTTTCTCAGTCTGTTTCCTAGTGCCGGTTTGAAGTTCCTGCAGTTTACACTGTAAAACCGATTTGGAGCTAGTACCTCCCCATATATATGTATGGAATGGAGTTTGCACCTGAAAAGAATCTTTGTGATCCCAACAAGCTAGGTGAAGAACGGCTTTCACACACAGTTATCTCTCAGAACTGAGCAAGTGGAGAGACGTTCGTTCATCTAGCACCAAGGGAACGGGTTGCAGGAGACACTTTTTCTCTGCTTTCTCAGTCTGTTTCCTAGTGCCGGTTTGAAGTTCCTGCAGTTTTCACTGTAAAACCGATTTGTAGCTAGTACCTCCACATATATATATGTATGGAATGGAGTTTGCAACTGAAAAGAAACTTTGTGTTCCCAACAAGCTAGATGAAGGACGGCTTTCACACACACTTATCTCTCAGAACTGAGCAAGTGGAGAGACGTTCGTTCATCTAGCACCAAGGGAACGGGTTGCAGGAGACACTTTTTCTCTGCTTTCTCAGTCTGTTTCCTAGTGCCGGTTTGAAGTTCCTGCAATTTTCACTGTAAAACCGAGTTGGAGCTAGTACCTCCCCATATATATGTATGGAATGGAGTTTGCAACTGAAAAGAAACTTTGTGTTCCCAACAAGCTAGGTGAAGAACGGCTTTCACACACACTTATCTCTCAGAACTGAGCAAGTGGAGAGACGTTCGTTCATCTAGCACCAAGGGAACGGGTTGCAGGAGACCCTTTTTCTCTGTTTTCTCAGTCTGTTTCCTAGTGCCGGTTTGAAGTTCCTGCAGTTTTCACTGTAAAACCGATTTGGAGCTAGTACCTCCCCATATATATGTATGGAATGGAGTTTGCAACTGAAAAGAATCTTTGTGTTCCCAACAAGCTAGGTGAAGAACGGCTTTCACACACAGTTATCTCTCAGAACTGAGCAAGTGGAGAGACGTTCGTTCATCTAGCACCAAGGGAACGGGTTGCAGGAGACACTTTTTCTCTGCTTTCTCAGTCTGTTTCCTAGTGCCGGTTTGAAGTTCCTGCAGTTTTCACTGTAAAACCGAGTTGGAGCTAGTACCTCCCCATATATATGTATGGAATGGAGTTTGCAACTGAAAAGAAACTTTGTGTTCCCAACAAGCTAGATGAAGGACGGCTTTAACACACACTTATCTCTCAGAACTGAGCAAGTGGAGAGACGTTCGTTCATCTAGCACCAAGGGAACGGGTTGCAGGAGACACTTTTTCTCTGCTTTCTCAGTCTGTTTCCTAGTGCCGGTTTGAAGTTCCTGCAGTTTTCACTGTAAAACCGATTTGGAGCTAGTACCTCCCCATATATATGTATGGAATGGAGTTTGAAACTGAAAAGAAACTTTGTGTTCCCAAAAAGCTAGGTGAAGAACGGCTTTCACACACACTTATCTCTCAGAACTGAGCAAGTGGAGAGACGTTCGTTCATCTAGCACCAAGGGAACGGGTTGCAGGAGACACTTTTTCTCTGCTTTCTCAGTCTGTTTCCTAGTGCCGGTTTGAAGTTCCTGCAGTTTTCACTGTAAAACCGAATTGAAGCTAGTACCTCCCCATATATATGTATGGAATGGAGTTTGCAACTGAAAAGAAACTTTGTGTTCCCAACAAGCTAGATGAAGGACGGCTTTCACACACACTTATCTCTCAGAACTGAGCAAGTGGAGAGACGTTCGTTCATCTAGCACCAAGGGAACGGGTTGCAGGAGACACTTTTTCTCTGCTTTCTCAGTCTGTTTCCTAGTGCCGGTTTGAAGTTCCTGCAGTTTTCACTGTAAAACCGATTTGGAGCTAGTACCTCCACATATATATATGTATGGAATGGAGTTTGCAACTGAAAAGAAACTTTGTGTTCCCAACAAGCTAGATGAAGGACGGCTTTCACACACACTTATCTCTCAGAACTGAGCAAGTGGAGAGACGTTCGTTCATCTAGCACCAAGGGAACGGGTTGCAGGAGACACTTTTTCTCTGCTTTCTCAGTCTGTTTCCTAGTGCCGGTTTGAAGTTCCTGCAGTTTTCACTGTAAAACCGAGTTGGAGCTAGTACCTCCCCATATATATGTATGGAATGGAGTTTGCACCTGAAAAGAAACTTTGTGTTCCCAACAAGCTAGGTGAAGAACGGCTTTCACACACACTTATCTCTCAGAACTGAGCAACTGGAGAGACGTTCGTTCATCTAGCACCAAGGGAACGGGTTGCAGGAGACACTTTTTCTCTGCTTTCTCAGTCTGTTTCCTAGTGCCGGTTTGAAGTTCCTGCAGTTTTCACTGTAAAACCGATTTGGAGCTAGTACCTCCCCATATATATGTATGGAATGGAGTTTGCAACTGAAAAGAATCTTTGTGTTCCCAACAAGCTAGGTGAAGAACGGCTTTCACACACACTTATCTCTCAGAACTGAGCAAGTGGAGAGACGTTCGTTCATCTAGCACCAAGGGAACGGGTTGCAGGAGACACTTTTTCTCTGCTTTCTCAGTCTGTTTCCTAGTGCCGGTTTGAAGTTCCTGCAGTTTTCACTGTAAAACCGAGTTGGAGCTAGTACCTCCCCATATATATGTATGGAATGGAGTTTGCAACTGAAAAGAAACTTTGTGTTCCCAACAAGCTAGATGAAGGACGGCTTTAACACACACTTATCTCTCAGAACTGAGCAAGTGGAGAGACGTTCGTTCATCTAGCACCAAGGGAACGCGTTGCAGGAGACACTTTTTCTCTGCTTTCTCAGTCTGTTTCCTAGTGCCGGTTTGAAGTTCCTGCAGTTTTCACTGTAAAACCGAGTTGGAGCTAGTACCTCCCCATATATATGTATGGAATGGAGTTTGCACCTGAAAAGAAACTTTCTGTTCCCAACAAGCTAGGTGAAGAACGGCTTTCACACACACTTATCTCTCAGAACTGAGCAAGTGGAGAGACGTTCGTTCATCTAGCACCAAGGGAACGGGTTGCAGGAGACACTTTTTCTCTGCTTTCTCAGTCTGTTTCCTAGTGCCGGTTTGAAGTTCCTGCAGTTTTCACTGTAAAACCGATTTGGAGCTAGTACCTCCCCATATATATGTATGGAATGCAGTTTGCAACTGAAAAGAAACTTTGTGTTCCCAAAAAGCTAGGTGAAGAACGGCTTTCACACACACTTATCTCTCAGAACTGAGCAAGTGGAGAGACGTTCGTTCATCTAGCACCAAGGGAACGGGTTGCAGGAGACACTTTTTTTTTGCTTTCTCAGTCTGTTTCCTAGTGCCGGTTTGAAGTTCCTGCAGTTTTCACTGTAAAACCGAATTGAAGCTAGTACCTCCCCATATATATGTATGGAATGGAGTTTGCAACTGAAAAGAAACTTTGTGTTCCCAACAAGCTATGTGAAGAACGGCTTTCACACACACTTATCTCTCAGAACTGAGCAAGTGGAGAGACGTTCGTTCATCTAGCACCAAGGGAACGATTTGCAGGAGACACTTTTTCTCTGCTTTCTCAGTCTGTTTCCTAGTGCCGGTTTGAAGTTCCTGCAGTTTTCACTGTAAAACCGATTTGGAGCTAGTACCTCCACATATATATATGTATGGAATGGAGTTTGCACCTGAAAAGAAACTTTGTGTTCCCAACAAGCTAGATGAAGGACGGCTTTCACACACACTTACCTCTCAGAACTGAGCAAGTGGAGAGACGTTCGTTCATCTAGCACCAAGGGAACGGGTTGCAGGAGACACTTTTTCTCTGCTTTCTCAGTCTGTTTCCTAGTGCCGGTTTGAAGTTCCTGCAGTTTTCACTGTAAAACCGAGTTGGAGCTAGTACCTCCCCATATATATGTATGGAATGGAGTTTGCACCTGAAAAGAAACTTTGTGTTCCCAACAAGCTAGGTGAAGAACGGCTTTCACACACACTTATCTCTCAGAACTGAGCAACTGGAGAGACGTTCGTTCATCTAGCACCAAGGGAACGGGTTGCAGGAGACACTTTTTCTCTGCTTTCTCAGTCTGTTTCCTAGTGCCGGTTTGAAGTTCCTGCAGTTTACACTGTAAAACCGATTTGGAGCTAGTACCTCCCCATATATATGTATGGAATGGAGTTTGCAACTGAAAAGAATCTTTGTGTTCCCAACAAGCTAGGTGAAGAACGGCTTTCACACACAGTTATCTCTCAGAACTGAGCAAGTGGAGAGACGTTCGTTCATCTAGCACCAAGGGAACGGGTTGCAGGAGACACTTTTTCTCTGCTTTCTCAGTCTGTTTCCTAGTGCCGGTTTGAAGTTCCTGCAGTTTTCACTGTAAAACCGATTTGGAGCTAGTACCTCCACATATATATATGTATGGAATGGAGTTTGCAACTGAAAAGAAACTTTGTGTTCCCAACAAGCTAGATGAAGGACGGCTTTCACACACACTTATCTCTCAGAACTGAGCAAGTGGAGAGACGTTCGTTCATCTAGCACCAAGGGAACGGGTTGCAGGAGACACTTTTTCTCTGCTTTCTCAGTCTGTTTCCTAGTGCCGGTTTGAAGTTCCTGCAGTTTTCACTGTAAAACCGAGTTGGAGCTAGTACCTCCCCATATATATGTATGGAATGGAGTTTGCACCTGAAAAGAAACTTTGTGTTCCCAACAAGCTAGGTGAAGAACGGCTTTCACACACACTTATCTCTCAGAACTGAGCAAGTGGAGAGACGTTCGTTCATCTAGCACCAAGGGAACGGGTTGCAGGAGACACTTTTTCTCTGCTTTCTCAGTCTGTTTCCTAGTGCCGGTTTGAAGTTCCTGCAGTTTTCACTGTAAAACCGATTTGGAGCTAGTACCTCCCCATATATATGTATGGAATGGAGTTTGCAACTGAAAAGAATCTTTGTGTTCCCAACAAGCTAGGTGAAGAACGGCTTTCACACACAGTTATCTCTCAGAACTGAGCAAGTGGAGAGACGTTCGTTCATCTAGCACCAAGGGAACGGGTTGCAGGAGACACTTTTTCTCTGCTTTCTCAGTCTGTTTCCTAGTGCCGGTTTGAAGTTCCTGCAGTTTTCACTGTAAAACCGAGTTGGAGCTAGTACCTCCCCATATATATGTATGGAATGGAGTTTGCAACTGAAAAGAAACTTTGTGTTCCCAACAAGCTAGATGAAGGACGGCTTTAACACACACTTATCTCTCAGAACTGAGCAAGTGGAGAGACGTTCGTTCATCTAGCACCAAGGGAACGGGTTGCAGGAGACACTTTTTCTCTGCTTTCTCAGTCTGTTTCCTAGTGCCTGTTTGAAGTTCCTGCAGTTTTCACTGTAAAACCGATTTGGAGCTAGTACCTCCCCATATATATGTATGGAATGGAGTTTGCAACTGAAAAGAAACTTTGTGTTCCCAAAAAGCTAGGTCAAGAACGGCTTTCACACACACTTATCTCTCAGAACTGAGCAAGTGGAGAGACGTTCGTTCATCTAGCACCAAGGGAACGGGTTGCAGGAGACACTTTTTCTCTGCTTTCTCAGTCTGTTTCCTAGTGCCGGTTTGAAGTTCCTGCAGTTTTCACTGTAAAACCGAATTGAAGCTAGTACCTCCCCATATATATGTATGGAATGGAGTTTGCAACTGAAAAGAAACTTTGTGTTCCCAACAAGCTATGTGAAGAACGGCTTTCACACACACTTATCTCTCAGAACTGAGCAAGTGGAGAGACGTTCGTTCATCTAGCACCAAGGGAACGGGTTGCAGGAGACACTTTTTCTCTGCTTTCTCAGTCTGTTTCCTAGTGCCGGTTTGAAGTTCCTGCAGTTTTCACTGTAAAACCGATTTGGAGCTAGTACCTCCACATATATATATGTATGGAATGGAGTTTGCAACTGAAAAGAAACTTTGTGTTCCCAACAAGCTAGATGAAGGACGGCTTTCACACACACTTATCTCTCAGAACTGAGCAAGTGGAGAGACGTTCGTTCATCTAGCACCAAGGGAACGGGTTGCAGGAGACACTTTTTCTCTGCTTTCTCAGTCTGTTTCCTAGTGCCGGTTTGAAGTTCCTGCAGTTTTCACTGTAAAACCGAGTTGGAGCTAGTACCTCCCCATATATATGTATGGAATGGAGTTTGCACCTGAAAAGAAACTTTGTGTTCCCAACAAGCTAGGTGAAGAACGGCTTTCACACACACTTATCTCTCAGAACTGAGCAACTGGAGAGACGTTCGTTCATCTAGCACCAAGGGAACGGGTTGCAGGAGACACTTTTTCTCTGCTTTCTCAGTCTGTTTCCTAGTGCCGGTTTGAAGTTCCTGCAGTTTTCACTGTAAAACCGATTTGGAGCTAGTACCTCCCCATATATATGTATGGAATGGAGTTTGCAACTGAAAAGAATCTTTGTGTTCCCAACAAGCTAGGTGAAGAACGGCTTTCACACACAGTTATCTCTCAGAACTGAGCAAGTGGAGAGACGTTCGTTCATCTAGCACCAAGGGAACGGGTTGCAGGAGACACTTTTTCTCTGCTTTCTCAGTCTGTTTCCTAGTGCCGGTTTGAAGTTCCTGCAGTTTTCACTGTAAAACCGAGATGGAGCTAGTACCTCCCCATATATATGTATGGAATGGAGTTTGCAACTGAAAAGAAACTTTGTGTTCCCAAAAAGCTAGATGAAGGACGGCTTTAACACACACTTATCTCTCAGAACTGAGCAAGTGGAGAGACGTTCGTTCATCTAGCACCAAGGGAACGGGTTGCAGGAGACACTTTTTCTCTGCTTTCTCAGTCTGTTTCCTAGTGCCGGTTTGAAGTTCCTGCAGTTTTCACTGTAAAACCGAGTTGGAGCTAGTACCTCCCCATATATATGTATGGAATGGAGTTTGCACCTGAAAAGAAACTTTGTGTTCCCAACAAGCTAGGTGAAGAACGGCTTTCACACACACTTATCTCTCAGAACTGAGCAACTGGAGAGACGTTCGTTCATCTAGCACCAAGGGAACGGGTTGCAGGAGACACTTTTTCTCTGCTTTCTCAGTCTGTTTCCTAGTGCCGGTTTGAAGTTCCTGCAGTTTACACTGTAAAACCGATTTGGAGCTAGTACCTCCCCATATATATGTATGGAATGGAGTTTGCGACTGAAAAGAATCTTTGTGTTCCCAACAAGCTAGGTGAAGAACGACTTTCACACACAGTTATCTCTCAGAACTGAGCAAGTGGAGAGACGTTCGTTCATCTAGCACCAAGGGAACGGGTTGCAGGAGACACTTTTTCTCTGCTTTCTCAGTCTGTTTCCTAGTGCCGGTTTGAAGTTCCTGCAGTTTTCACTGTAAAACCGATTTGGAGCTAGTACCTCCACATATATATATGTATGGAATGGAGTTTGCAACTGAAAAGAAACTTTGTGTTCCCAACAAGCTAGATGAAGGACGGCTTTCACACACACTTATCTCTCAGAACTGAGCAAGTGGAGAGACGTTCGTTCATCTAGCACCAAGGGAACGGGTTGCAGGAGACACTTTTTCTCTGCTTTCTCAGTCTGTTTCCTAGTGCCGGTTTGAAGTTCCTGCAGTTTTCACTGTAAAACCGAGTTGGAGCTAGTACCTCCCCATATATATGTATGGAATGGAGTTTGCACCTGAAAAGAAACTTTGTGTTCCCAACAAGCTAGGTGAAGAACGGCTTTCACACACACTTATCTCTCAGAACTGAGCAACTGGAGAGACGTTCGTTCATCTAGCACCAAGGGAACGGGTTGCAGGAGACACTTTTTCTCTGCTTTCTCAGTCTGTTTCCTAGTGCCGGTTTGAAGTTCCTGCAGTTTACACTGTAAAACCGATTTGGAGCTAGTACCTCCCCATATATATGTATGGAATGGAGTTTGCAACTGAAAAGAATCTTTGTGTTCCCAACAAGCTAGGTGAAGAACGGCTTTCACACACAGTTATCTCTCAGAACTGAGCAAGTGGAGAGACGTTCGTTCATCTAGCACCAAGGGAACGGGTTGCAGGAGACACTTTTTCTCTGCTTTCTCAGTCTGTTTCCTAGTGCCGGTTTGAAGTTCCTGCAGTTTTCACTGTAAAACCGATTTGGAGCTAGTACCTCCACATATATATATGTATGGAATGGAGTTTGCAACTGAAAAGAAACTTTGTGTTCCCAACAAGCTAGATGAAGGACGGCTTTCACACACACTTATCTCTCAGAACTGAGCAAGTGGAGAGACGTTCGTTCATCTAGCACCAAGGGAACGGGTTGCAGGAGACACTTTTTCTCTGCTTTCTCAGTCTGTTTCCTAGTGCCGGTTTGAAGTTCCTGCAGTTTTCACTGTAAAACCGAGTTGGAGCTAGTACCTCCCCATATATATGTATGGAATGGAGTTTGCACCTGAAAAGAAACTTTGTGTTCCCAACAAGCTAGGTGAAGAACGGCTTTCACACACACTTATCTCTCAGAACTGAGCAAGTGGAGAGACGTTCGTTCATCTAGCACCAAGGGAACGGGTTGCAGGAGACACTTTTTCTCTGCTTTCTCAGTCTGTTTCCTAGTGCCGGTTTGAAGTTCCTGCAGTTTTCACTGTAAAACCGATTTGGAGCTAGTACCTCCCCATATATATGTATGGAATGGAGTTTGCAACTGAAAAGAATCTTTGTGTTCCCAACAAGCTAGGTGAAGAACGGCTTTCACACACAGTTATCTCTCAGAACTGAGCAAGTGGAGAGACGTTCGTTCATCTAGCACCAAGGGAACGGGTTGCAGGAGACACTTTTTCTCTGCTTTCTCAGTCTGTTTCCTAGTGCCGGTTTGAAGTTCCTGCAGTTTTCACTGTAAAACCGAGTTGGAGCTAGTACCTCCCCATATATATGTATGGAATGGAGTTTGCAACTGAAAAGAAACTTTGTGTTCCCAACAAGCTAGATGAAGGACGGCTTTAACACACACTTATCTCTCAGAACTGAGCAAGTGGAGAGACGTTCGTTCATCTAGCACCAAGGGAACGGGTTGCAGGAGACACTTTTTCTCTGCTTTCTCAGTCTGTTTCCTAGTGCCTGTTTGAAGTTCCTGCAGTTTTCACTGTAAAACCGATTTGGAGCTAGTACCTCCCCATATATATGTATGGAATGGAGTTTGCAACTGAAAAGAAACTTTGTGTTCCCAAAAAGCTAGGTCAAGAACGGCTTTCACACACACTTATCTCTCAGAACTGAGCAAGTGGAGAGACGTTCGTTCATCTAGCACCAAGGGAACGGGTTGCAGGAGACACTTTTTCTCTGCTTTCTCAGTCTGTTTCCTAGTGCCGGTTTGAAGTTCCTGCAGTTTTCACTGTAAAACCGAATTGAAGCTAGTACCTCCCCATATATATGTATGGAATGGAGTTTGCAACTGAAAAGAAACTTTGTGTTCCCAACAAGCTATGTGAAGAACGGCTTTCACACACACTTATCTCTCAGAACTGAGCAAGTGGAGAGACGTTCGTTCATCTAGCACCAAGGGAACGGGTTGCAGGAGACACTTTTTCTCTGCTTTCTCAGTCTGTTTCCTAGTGCCGGTTTGAAGTTCCTGCAGTTTTCACTGTAAAACCGATTTGGAGCTAGTACCTCCACATATATATATGTATGGAATGGAGTTTGCAACTGAAAAGAAACTTTGTGTTCCCAACAAGCTAGATGAAGGACGGCTTTCACACACACTTATCTCTCAGAACTGAGCAAGTGGAGAGACGTTCGTTCATCTAGCACCAAGGGAACGGGTTGCAGGAGACACTTTTTCTCTGCTTTCTCAGTCTGTTTCCTAGTGCCGGTTTGAAGTTCCTGCAGTTTTCACTGTAAAACCGAGTTGGAGCTAGTACCTCCCCATATATAAGTATGGAATGGAGTTTGCACCTGAAAAGAAACTTTGTGTTCCCAACAAGCTAGGTGAAGAACGGCTTTCACACACACTTATCTCTCAGAACTGAGCAACTGGAGAGACGTTCGTTCATCTAGCACCAAGGGAACGGGTTGCAGGAGACACTTTTTCTCTGCTTTCTCAGTCTGTTTCCTAGTGCCGGTTTGAAGTTCCTGCAGTTTACACTGTAAAACCGATTTGGAGCTAGTACCTCCCCATATATATGTATGGAATGGAGTTTGCAACTGAAAAGAATCTTTGTGTTCCCAACAAGCTAGGTGAAGAACGGCTTTCACACACAGTTATCTCTCAGAACTGAGCAAGTGGAGAGACGTTCGTTCATCTAGCACCAAGGGAACGGGTTGCAGGAGACACTTTTTCTCTGCTTTCTCAGTCTGTTTCCTAGTGCCGGTTTGAAGTTCCTGCAGTTTTCACTGTAAAACCGAGATGGAGCTAGTACCTCCCCATATATATGTATGGAATGGAGTTTGCAACTGAAAAGAAACTTTGTGTTCCCAAAAAGCTAGATGAAGGACGGCTTTAACACACACTTATCTCTCAGAACTGAGCAAGTGGAGAGACGTTCGTTCATCTAGCACCAAGGGAACGGGTTGCAGGAGACACTTTTTCTCTGCTTTCTCAGTCTGTTTCCTAGTGCCGGTTTGAAGTTCCTGCAGTTTTCACTGTAAAACCGAGTTGGAGCTAGTACCTCCCCATATATATGTATGGAATGGAGTTTGCACCTGAAAAGAAACTTTGTGTTCCCAACAAGCTAGGTGAAGAACGGCTTTCACACACACTTATCTCTCAGAACTGAGCAACTGGAGAGACGTTCGTTCATCTAGCACCAAGGGAACGGTTTGCAGGAGACACTTTTTCTCTGCTTTCTCAGTCTGTTTCCTAGTGCCGGTTTGAAGTTCCTGCAGTTTACCCTGTAAAACCGATTTGGAGCTAGTACCTCCCCATATATATGTATGGAATGGAGTTTGCAACTGAAAAGAATCTTTGTGTTCCCAACAAGCTAGGTGAAGAACGGCTTTCACACACAGTTATCTCTCAGAACTGAGCAAGTGGAGAGACGTTCGTTCATCTAGCACCAAGGGAACGGGTTGCAGGAGACACTTTTTCTCTGCTTTCTCAGTCTGTTTCCTAGTGCCGGTTTGAAGTTCCTGCAGTTTTCACTGTAAAACCGAATTGAAGCTAGTACCTCCCCATATATATGTATGGAATGGAGTTTGCAACTGAAAAGAAACTTTGTGTTCCCAACAAGCTATGTGAAGAACGGCTTTCACACACACTTATCTCTCAGAACTGAGCAAGTGGAGAGACGTTCGTTCATCTAGCACCAAGGGAACGGGTTGCAGGAGACACTTTTTCTCTGCTTTCTCAGTCTGTTTCCTAGTGCCGGTTTGAAGTTCCTGCAGTTTTCACTGTAAAACCGATTTGGAGCTAGTACCTCCACATATATATATGTATGGAATGGAGTTTGCAACTGAAAAGAAACTTTGTGTTCCCAACAAGCTAGATGAAGGACGGCTTTCACACACACTTATCTCTCAGAACTGAGCAAGTGGAGAGACGTTCGTTCATCTAGCACCAAGGGAACGGGTTGCAGGAGACACTTTTTCTCTGCTTTCTCAGTCTGTTTCCTAGTGCCGGTTTGAAGTTCCTGCAGTTTTCACTGTAAAACCGAGTTGGAGCTAGTACCTCCCCATATATATGTATGGAATGGAGTTTGCACCTGAAAAGAAACTTTGTGTTCCCAACAAGCTAGGTGAAAAACGGCTTTCACACACACTTATCTCTCAGAACTGAGCAACTGGAGAGACGTTCGTTCATCTAGCACCAAGGGAACGGGTTGCAGGAGACACTTTTTCTCTGCTTTCTCAGTCTGTTTCCTAGTGCCGGTTTGAAGTTCCTGCAGTTTACACTGTAAAACCGATTTGGAGCTAGTACCTCCCCATATATATGTATGGAATGGAGTTTGCAACTGAAAAGAATCTTTGTGTTCCCAACAAGCTAGGTGAAGAACGGCTTTCACACACAGTTATCTCTCAGAACTGAGCAAGTGGAGAGACGTTCGTTCATCTAGCACCAAGGGAACGGGTTGCAGGAGACACTTTTTCTCTGCTTTCTCAGTCTGTTTCCTAGTGCCGGTTTGAAGTTCCTGCAGTTTTCACTGTAAAACCGAGATGGAGCTAGTACCTCCCCATATATATGTATGGAATGGAGTTTGCAACTGAAAAGAAACTTTGTGTTCCCAAAAAGCTAGATGAAGGACGGCTTTAACACACACTTATCTCTCAGAACTGAGCAAGTGGAGAGACGTTCGTTCATCTAGCACCAAGGGAACGGGTTGCAGGAGACACTTTTTCTCTGCTTTCTCAGTCTGTTTCCTAGTGCCGGTTTGAAGTTCCTGCAGTTTTCACTGTAAAACCGAGTTGGAGCTAGTACCTCCCCATATATATGTATGGAATGGAGTTTGCACCTGAAAAGAAACTTTGTGTTCCCAACAAGCTAGGTGAAGAACGGCTTTCACACACACTTATCTCTCAGAACTGAGCAACTGGAGAGACGTTCGTTCATCTAGCACCAAGGGAACGGGTTGCAGGAGACACTTTTTCTCTGCTTTCTCAGTCTGTTTCCTAGTGCCGGTTTGAAGTTCCTGCAGTTTACACTGTAAAACCGATTTGGAGCTAGTACCTCCCCATATATATGTATGGAATGGAGTTTGCAACTGAAAAGAATCTTTGTGTTCCCAACAAGCTAGGTGAAGAACGACTTTCACACACAGTTATCTCTCAGAACTGAGCAAGTGGAGAGACGTTCGTTCATCTAGCACCAAGGGAACGGGTTGCAGGAGACACTTTTTCTCTGCTTTCTCAGTCTGTTTCCTAGTGCCGGTTTGAAGTTCCTGCAGTTTTCACTGTAAAACCGATTTGGAGCTAGTACCTCCACATATATATATGTATGGAATGGAGTTTGCAACTGAAAAGAAACTTTGTGTTCCCAACAAGCTAGATGAAGGACGGCTTTCACACACACTTATCTCTCAGAACTGAGCAAGTGGAGAGACGTTCGTTCATCTAGCACCAAGGGAACGGGTTGCAGGAGACACTTTTTCTCTGCTTTCTCAGTCTGTTTCCTAGTGCCGGTTTGAAGTTCCTGCAGTTTTCACTGTAAAACCGATTTGGAGCTAGTACCTCCCCATATATATGTATGGAATGGAGTTTGCAACTGAAAAGAATCTTTGTGTTCCCAACAAGCTAGGTGAAGAACGGCTTTCACACACAGTTATCTCTCAGAACTGAGCAAGTGGAGAGACGTTCGTTCATCTAGCACCAAGGGAACGGGTTGCAGGAGACACTTTTTCTCTGCTTTCTCAGTCTGTTTCCTAGTGCCGGTTTGAAGTTCCTGCAGTTTTCACTGTAAAACCGAGTTGGAGCTAGTACCTCCCCATATATATGTATGGAATGGAGTTTGCAACTGAAAAGAAACTTTGTGTTCCCAACAAGCTAGATGAAGGACGGCTTTAACACACACTTATCTCTCAGAACTGAGCAATTGGAGAGACGTTCGTTCATCTAGCACCAAGGGAACGGGTTGCAGGAGACACTTTTTCTCTGCTTTCTCAGTCTGTTTCCTAGTGCCGGTTTGAAGTTCCTGCAGTTTTCACTGTAAAACCGAGTTGGAGCTAGTACCTCCCCATATATATGTATGGAATGGAGTTTGCACCTGAAAAGAAACTTTGTGTTCCCAACAAGCTAGGTGAAGAACGGCTTTCACACACACTTATCTCTCAGAACTGAGCAAGTGGAGAGACGTTCGTTCATCTAGCACCAAGGGAACGGGTTGCAGGAGACACTTTTTCTCTGCTTTCTCAGTCTGTTTCCTAGTGCCGGTTTGAAGTTCCTGCAGTTTTCACTGTAAAACCGATTTGGAGCTAGTACCTCCACATATATATATGTATGGAATGGAGTTTGCAACTGAAAAGAAACTTTGTGTTCCCAACAAGCTAGATGAAGGACGGCTTTCACACACACTTATCTCTCAGAACTGAGCAAGTGGAGAGACGTTCGTTCATCTAGCACCAAGGGAACGGGTTGCTGGAGACACTTTTTCTCTGCTTTCTCAGTCTGTTTCCTAGTGCCGGTTTGAAGTTCCTGCAGTTTTCACTGTAAAACCGAGTTGGAGCTAGTACCTCCCCATATATATGTATGGAATGGAGTTTGCACCTGAAAAGAAACTTTGTGTTCCCAACAAGCTAGGTGAAGAACGGCTTTCACACACACTTATCTCTCAGAACTGAGCAAGTGGAGAGACGTTCGTTCATCTAGCACCAAGGGAACGGGTTGCAGGAGACACTTTTTCTCTGTTTTCTCAGTCTGTTTCCTAGTGCCGGTTTGAAGTTCCTGCAGTTTTCACTGTAAAACCGATTTGGAGCTAGTACCTCCCCATATATATGTATGGAATGGAGTTTGCAACTGAAAAGAATCTTTGTGTTCCCAACAAGCTAGGTGAAGAACGGCTTTCACACACAGTTATCTCTCAGAACTGAGCAAGTGGAGAGACGTTCGTTCATCTAGCACCAAGGGAACGGGTTGCAGGAGACAATTTTTCTCTGCTTTCTCAGTCTGTTTCCTAGTGCCGGTTTGAAGTTCCTGCAGTTTTCACTGTAAAACCGAGTTGGAGCTAGTACCTCCCCATATATATGTATGGAATGGAGTTTTCAACTGAAAAGAAACTTTGTGTTCCCAACAAGCTAGATGAAGGACGGCTTTAACACACACTTATCTCTCAGAACTGAGCAAGTGGAGAGACGTTCGTTCATCTAGCACCAAGGGAACGGGTTGCAGGAGACACTTTTTCTCTGCTTTCTCAGTCTGTTTCCTAGTGCCGGTTTGAAGTTCCTGCAGTTTTCACTGTAAAACCGATTTGGAGCTAGTACCTCCCCATATATATGTATGGAATGGAGTTTGCAACTGAAAAGAAACTTTGTGTTCCCAAAAAGCTAGGTGAAGAACGGCTTTCACACACACTTATCTCTCAGAACTGAGCAAGTGGAGAGACGTTCGTTCATCTAGCACCAAGGGAACGGGTTGCAGGAGACACTTTTTCTCTGCTTTCTCAGTCTGTTTCCTAGTGCCGGTTTGAAGTTCCTGCAGTTTTCACTGTAAAACCGAATTGAAGCTAGTACCTCCCCATATATATGTATGGAATGGAGTTTGCAACTGAAAAGAAACTTTGTGTTCCCAACAAGCTATGTGAAGAACGGCTTTCACACACACTTATCTCTCAGAACTGAGCAAGTGGAGAGACGTTCGTTCATCTAGCACCAAGGGAACGGGTTGCAGGAGACACTTTTTCTCTGCTTTCTCAGTCTGTTTCCTAGTGCCGGTTTGAAGTTCCTGCAGTTTTCACTGTAAAACCGATTTGGAGCTAGTACCTCCACATATATATATATATGGAATGGAGTTTGCAACTGAAAAGAAACTTTGTGTTCCCAACAAGCTAGATGAAGGACGGCTTTCACACACACTTATCTCTCAGAACTGAGCAAGTGGAGAGACGTTCGTTCATCTAGCACCAAGGGAACGGGTTGCAGGAGACACTTTTTCTCTGCTTTCTCAGTCTGTTTCCTAGTGCCGGTTTGAAGTTCCTGCAGTTTTCACTGTAAAACCGAGTTGGAGCTAGTACCTCCCCATATATATGTATGGAATGGAGTTTGCACCTGAAAAGAAACTTTGTGTTCCCAACAAGCTAGGTGAAGAACGGCTTTCACACACACTTATCTCTCAGAACTGAGCAACTGGAGAGACGTTCGTTCATCTAGCACCAAGGGAACGGGTTGCAGGAGACACTTTTTCTCTGCTTTCTCAGTCTGTTTCCTAGTGCCGGTTTGAAGTTCCTGCAGTTTTCACTGTAAAACCGATTTGGAGCTAGTACCTCCCCATATATATGTATGGAATGGAGTTTGCAACTGAAAAGAATCTTTGTGTTCCCAACAAGCTAGGTGAAGAACGGCTTTCACACACAGTTATCTCTCAGAACTGAGCAAGTGGAGAGACGTTCGTTCATCTAGCACCAAGGGAACGGGTTGCAGGAGACACTTTTTCTCTGCTTTCTCAGTCTGTTTCCTAGTGCCGGTTTGAAGTTCCTGCAGTTTTCACTGTAAAACCGAGTTGGAGCTACTACCTCCCCATATATATGTATGGAATGGAGTTTGCAACTGAAAAGAAACTTTGTGTTCCCAACAAGCTAGATGAAGAACGGCTTTGACACACACTTATCTCTCAGAACTGAGCAAGTGGAGAGACGTTCGTTCATCTAGCAACAAGGGAACGGGTTGCAGGAGACACTTTTTCTCTGCTTTCTCAGTCTGTTTCCTAGTGCCTGTTTGAAGTTCCTGCAGTTTTCACTGTAAAACCGAGTTGGAGCTAGTACCTCCCCATATATATGTATGGAATGGAGTTTGCACCTGAAAAGAAACTTTGTGTTCCCAACAAGCTAGGTGAAGAACGGCTTTCACACACACTTATCTCTCAGAACTGAGCAAGTGGAGAGACGTTCGTTCATCTAGCACCAAGGAAACGGGTTGCAGGAGACACTTTTTCTCTGCTTTCTCAATCTGTTTCCTAGTGCCGGTTTGAAGTTCCTGCAGTTTTCACTGTAAAACCGATTTGGAGCTAGTACCTCCCCATATATATGTATGGAATGGAGTTTGCAACTGAAAAGAAACTTTGTGTTCCCAAAAAGCTAGATGAAGGACGGCTTTCACACACACTTATCTCTCAGAACTGAGCAAGTGGAGAGACGTTCGTTCATCTAGCACCAAGGGAACGGGTTGCAGGAGACACTTTTTCTCTGCTTTCTCAGTCTTTTTCCTAGTGCCGGTTTGAAGTTCCTGCAGTTTTCACTGTAAAACCGATTTGGAGCTAGTACCTCCCCATATATATGCATGGAATGGAGTTTGCAACTGAAAAGAAACTTTGTGTTCCCAACAAGCTATGTGAAGAACGGCTTTCACACACACTTATCTCTCAGAACTGAGCAAGTGGAGAGACGTTCGTTCATCTAGCACCAAGGGAACTGGTTGCAGGAGACACTTTTTCTCTGCTTTCTCAGTCTGTTTCCTAGTGCCGGTTTGAAGTTCCTGCAGTTTTCACTGTAAAACCGAGTTGGAGCTAGTACCTCCCCATATATATGTATGGAATGGAGTTTGCACCTGAAAAGAAACTTTGTGTTCCCAACAAGCTAGGTGAAGAACGGCTTTCACACACACTTATCTCTCAGAACTGAGCAAGTGGAGAGACGTTCGTTCATCTAGCACCAAGGAAACGGGTTGCAGGAGACACTTTTTCTCTGCTTTCTCAATCTGTTTCCTAGTGCCGGTTTGAAGTTCCTGCAGTTTTCACTGTAAAACCGATTTGGAGCTAGTACCTCCCCATATATATGTATGGAATGGAGTTTGCAACTGAAAAGAAACTTTGTGTTCCCAAAAAGCTAGATGAAGGACGGCTTTCACACACACTTATCTCTCAGAACTGAGCAAGTGGAGAGACGTTCGTTCATCTAGCACCAAGGGAACGGGTTGCAGGAGACACTTTTTCTCTGCTTTCTCAGTCTTTTTCCTAGTGCCGGTTTGAAGTTCCTGCAGTTTTCACTGTAAAACCGATTTGGAGCTAGTACCTCCCCATATATATGCATGGAATGGAGTTTGCAACTGAAAAGAAACTTTGTGTTCCCAACAAGCTATGTGAAGAACGGCTTTCACACACACTTATCTCTCAGAACTGAGCAAGTGGAGAGACGTTCGTTCATCTAGCACCAAGGGAACTGGTTGCAGGAGACACTTTTTCTCTGCTTTCTCAGTCTGTTTCCTAGTGCCGGTTTGAAGTTCCTGCAGTTTTCACTGTAAAACCGAGTTGGAGCTAGTACCTCCCCATATATATGTATGGAATGGAGTTTGCACCTGAAAAGAAACTTTGTGTTCCCAACAAGCTAGGTGAAGGACGGCTTTCACACACAATTATCTCTCAGAACTGAGCAAGTGGAGAGACGTTCGTTCATCTAACACCAAGGGAACGGGTTGCAGGAGACACTTTTTCTCTGCTTTCTCAGTCTGTTTCCTAGTGCCGGTTTGAAGTTCCTGCAGTTTTCACTGTAAAACCGAGTTGGAGCTAGTACCTCCCCATATATATGTATGGAATGGAGTTTGCAACTGAAAAGAAACTTTGTGTTCCCAACAAGCTAGGTGAAGGACGGCTTTCACACACACTTATCTCTCAGAACTGAGCAAGTGGAGAGACGTTCGTTCATCTAGCACCAAGGGAACGGGTTGCAGGAGAAACTTTTTCTCTGCTTTCTCAGTCTGTTTCCTAGTGCCGGTTTGAAGTTCCTGCAGTTTTCACTGTAAAACCGAGTTGGAGCTAGTACCTCCCCATATATATGTATGGAATGGAGTTTGCAACTGAAAAGAAACTTTGTGTTCCCAACAAGCTAGGTGAAGAACGGCTTTGACACACACTTATCTCTCAGAACTGAGCAAGTGGAGAGACGTTCGTTCATCTAGCACCAAGGGAACGGGTTGCAGGAGACACTTTTTCTCTGCTTTCTCAGTCTGTTTCCTAGTGCCGGTTTGAAGTTCCTGCAGTTTTCACTGTAAAACCGAGTTGGAGCTAGTACCTCCCCATATATATGTATGGATTGGAGTTTGCAACTGAAAAGAAACTTTGTGTTCCCAACAAGCTAGGTGAAGAACGGCTTTCACACACACTTTTCTCTCAGAACTGAGCAAGTGGAGAGACGTTCGTTCATCTAGCACCAAGGGAACGGGTTGCAGGAGACACTTTTTCTCTGCTTTCTCAGTCTGTTTCCTAGTGTCGGTTTGAAGTTCCTGCAGTTTTCACAGTAAAACCGAGTTGGAGCTAGTACCTCCCCATATATATGTATGGAATGGAGTTTGCAACTGAAAAGAAACTTTGTGTTCCCAACAAGCTAGGTGAAGAACGGCTTTCACACACACTTATCTCTCAGAACTGAGCAAGTGGAGAGACGTTCGTTCATCTAGCACAATTGGAACGGGTTGCAGGAGACACTTTTTCTCTGCTTTCTCAGTCTGTTTCCTAGTGCCGGTTTGAAGTTCCTGCAATTTTCACTGTAAAACCGAGTTGGAGCTAGTACCTCCCCATATATATGTATGGAATGGAGTTTGCAACTGAAAAGAATCTTTGTGTTCCCAACAAGCTAGGTGAAGAACGGCTTTCACACACACTTATCTCTGAGAACTGAGCAAGTGGAGAGACGTTCGTTCATCTAGCACCAAGGGAACGGGTTGCAGGAGACACTTTTTCTCTGCTTTCTCAGTCTGTTTCCTAGTGCCGGTTTGAAGTTCCTGCAGTTTTCACTGTCAAACCGAGTTGGAGCTTGTATCTCCCAATATATATGTATGGAATGGAGTTTGCTACTGAAAAGAAACTTTGTGTTCCCAACAAGCTAGGTGAAGAACGGCTTTCACACACACTTATCTCTCAGAACTGAGCAAGTGGAGAGACGTTCGTTCATCTAGCACCAAGGGAACGGGTTGCAGGAGACACTTTTTCTCTGCTTTCTCAGTCTGTTTCCTAGTGCCGGTTTGAAGTTCCTGCAGTTTTCACTGTAAAACCGGGTTGGAGCTAGTACCTCCCCATATATATGTATGGAATGGAGTTTGCAACTGAATAGAATCTTTGTGTTCCCAACAAGCTAGGTGAAGAACGGCTTTCACACACACTTATCTCTCAGAACTGAGCAAGTGGAGAGACGTTCGTTCATCTAGCACCAAGGGAACGGGTTGCAGGAGACACTTTTTCTCTGCTTTCTCAGTCTGTTTCCTAGTGCCGGTTGGAAGTTCCTGCAGTTTTCACTGTCAAACCGAGTTGGAGCTTGTACCTCCCAATATATATGTATGGAATGGAGTTTGCTACTGAAAAGAAACTTTGTGTTCCCAACAAGCTAGGTGATTGACGGCTTTCACACACACTTATCTCTCAGAACTGAGCAAGTGGAGAGACGTTCGTTCATCTAGCACCAAGGGAACGGGTTGCAGGAGACACTTTTTCTCTGCTTTCTCAGTCTGTTTCCTAGTGCCGGTTTGAAGTTCCTGCAGTTTTCACTGTAAAAACAAGTTGGAGCTAGTACCTCCCCATATATATGTATGGAATGGAGTTTGCTAATGAAAAGAAACTTTGTGTTCCCAACAAGCTAGGTGAAGGACGGCTTTCACACACACTTATCTCTCAGAACTGAGCAAGTGGAGAGACGTTCGTTCATCTAGCGCCAAGGGAACGGGTTGCAGGAGACACTTTTTCTCTGCTTTCTCAGTCTGTTTCCTAGAGCCGGTTTCAAGTTCCTGCAGTTTTCAATGTAAAACCGATTTGGAGCTAGTACCTCCCCATATATATGTATGGAATGGAGTGTGCAACTGAAATGAAACTTTGTGTTCCCAACAAGCTAGGTGAAGGACGGCTTTCACACACACTTATTTCTCAGAACTGAGCAAGTGGAGAGACGTTCGTTCATCTAGCACCAAGGGAATGGGTTGCAGGAGACACTTTTCCTCTGCTTTCTCAGTCTGTTTCCTAGTGCCGGTTTGAAGTTCCTGCAGTTTTCACTGTAAAAACAAGTTGGAGCTAGTACCTCCCCATATATATGTATGGAATGGAGTTTGCTACTGAAAAGAAACTTTGTGTTCCCAACAAGCTAGGTGAAGGACGGCTTTCACACACACTTATCTCTCAGAACTGAGCAAGTGGAGAGACGTTCGTTCATCTAGCACCAAGGGAACGGGTTGCAGGAGGCACTTTTTCTCTGCTTCTCAGTCTGTTTCCTAGAGCCGGTTTGAAGTTCCTGCAGTTTTCACTGTAAAACCGATTTGGAGCTAGTACCTCCCCATATATATGTATGGAATGGAGTGTGCAACTGAAAAGAAACTTTGTGTTCCCAACAAGCTAGGTGAAGAACGGCTTTCACACACACTTATCTCTCAGAACTGAGCAAGTGGAGAGACGTTCGTTCATCTAGCACAATTGGAACGGGTTGCAGGAGACACTTTTTCTCTGCTTTCTCAGTCTGTTTCCTAGTGCCGGTTTGAAGTTCCTGCAATTTTCACTGTAAAACCGAGTTGGAGCTAGTACCTCCCCATATATATGTATGGAATGGAGTTTGCAACTGAAAAGAATCTTTGTGTTCCCAACAAGCTAGGTGAAGAACGGCTTTCACACACACTTATCTCTGAGAACTGAGCAAGTGGAGAGACGTTCGTTCATCTAGCACCAAGGGAACGGGTTGCAGGAGACACTTTTTCTCTGCTTTCTCAGTCTGTTTCCTAGTGCCGGTTTGAAGTTCCTGCAGTTTTCACTGTCAAACCGAGTTGGAGCTTGTATCTCCCAATATATATGTATGGAATGGAGTTTGCTACTGAAAAGAAACTTTGTGTTCCCAACAAGCTAGGTGAAGAACGGCTTTCACACACACTTATCTCTCAGAACTGAGCAAGTGGAGAGACGTTCGTTCATCTAGCACCAAGGGAACGGGTTGCAGGAGACACTTTTTCTCTGCTTTCTCAGTCTGTTTCCTAGTGCCGGTTTGAAGTTCCTGCAGTTTTCACTGTAAAACCGGGTTGGAGCTAGTACCTCCCCATATATATGTATGGAATGGAGTTTGCAACTGAATAGAATCTTTGTGTTCCCAACAAGCTAGGTGAAGAACGGCTTTCACACACACTTATCTCTCAGAACTGAGCAAGTGGAGAGACGTTCGTTCATCTAGCACCAAGGGAACGGGTTGCAGGAGACACTTTTTCTCTGCTTTCTCAGTCTGTTTCCTAGTGCCGGTTGGAAGTTCCTGCAGTTTTCACTGTCAAACCGAGTTGGAGCTTGTACCTCCCAATATATATGTATGGAATGGAGTTTGCTACTGAAAAGAAACTTTGTGTTCCCAACAAGCTAGGTGATTGACGGCTTTCACACACACTTATCTCTCAGAACTGAGCAAGTGGAGAGACGTTCGTTCATCTAGCACCAAGGGAACGGGTTGCAGGAGACACTTTTTCTCTGCTTTCTCAGTCTGTTTCCTAGTGCCGGTTTGAAGTTCCTGCAGTTTTCACTGTAAAACAAGTTGGAGCTAGTACCTCCCCATATATATGTATGGAATGGAGTTTGCTAATGAAAAGAAACTTTGTGTTCCCAACAAGCTAGGTGAAGGACGGCTTTCACACACACTTATCTCTCAGAACTGAGCAAGTGGAGAGACGTTCGTTCATCTAGCGCCAAGGGAACGGGTTGCAGGAGACACTTTTTCTCTGCTTTCTCAGTCTGTTTCCTAGAGCCGGTTTCAAGTTCCTGCAGTTTTCAATGTAAAACCGATTTGGAGCTAGTACCTCCCCATATATATGTATGGAATGGAGTGTGCAACTGAAATGAAACTTTGTGTTCCCAACAAGCTAGGTGAAGGACGGCTTTCACACACACTTATTTCTCAGAACTGAGCAAGTGGAGAGACGTTCGTTCATCTAGCACCAAGGGAATGGGTTGCAGGAGACACTTTTCCTCTGCTTTCTCAGTCTGTTTCCTAGTGCCGGTTTGAAGTTCCTGCAGTTTTCACAGTAAAACCGATTTGGAGCTAGTACCTCCCCATATATATGTATGGAATGGAGTTTGCAACTGAAAAGAAACTTTGTGTTCCCAACAAGCTAGGTGAAGAACGGCTTTCACACACACGTATCTCTCAGAACTGAGCAAGTGGAGAGACGTTCGTTCATCTAGCACAAAGGGAACGGGTTGCAGGAGACACTTTTTCTCTGCTTTCTCAGTCTGTTTCCTAGTGCCGGTTTGAAGTTCCTGCAGTTTTCACTGTAAAACCGGGTTGCAGCTAGTACCTCCCCATATATATGTATGGATTGGAGTTTGCAACTGAAAAGAATCTTTGTGTTCCCAACAAGCTAGGTGAAGAACGGCTTTCACACACACTTATCTCTCAGAACTGAGCAAGTGGAGAGACGTTCGTTCATCTAGCACCAAGGGAACGGGTTGCAGGAGACACTTTTTCTCTGCTTTCTCAGTCTGTTTCCTAGTGCCGGTTTGAAGTTCCTGCAGTTTTCACTGTAAAACCGGGTTGGAGCTAGTACCTCCACATATATATGTATGGAATGGAGTTTGCAACTAAATAGAATCTTTGTGTTCCCAACAAGCTAGGTGAAGGACGGCTTTCACACACACTTATCTCTCAGAACTGAGCAAGTGGAGAGACGTTCGTTCATCTAGCACCAAGGGAATGGGTTGCCGGAGACACTTTTTCTCCGCTTTCTCAGTCTGTTTCCTAGTGCCGGTTTGAAGTTCCTGCAGTTTTCACAGTAAAACCGATTTGGAGCTAGTACCTCCCCATATATATGTATGGAATGGAGTTTGCAACTGAAAAGAAACTTTGTGTTCCCAACAAGCTAGGTGAAGAACGGCTTTCACACACACGTATCTCTCAGAACTGAGCAAGTGGAGAGACGTTCGTTCATCTAGCACCAAGGGAACGGGTTGCAGGAGACACTTTTTCTCTGCTTTCTCAGTCTGTTTCCTAGTGCCGGTTTGAAGTTCCTGCAGTTTTCACTGTAAAACCGGGTTGCAGCTAGTACCTCCCCATATATATGTATGGATTGGAGTTTGCAACTGAAAAGAATCTTTGTGTTCCCAACAAGCTAGGTGAAGAACGGCTTTCACACACACTTATCTCTCAGAACTGAGCAAGTGGAGAGACGTTCGTTCATCTAGCACCAAGGGAACGGGTTGCAGGAGACACTTTTTCTCTGCTTTCTCAGTCTGTTTCCTAGTGCCGGTTTGAAGTTCCTGCAGTTTTCACTGTAAAAACAAGTTGGAGCTAGTACCTCCCCATATATATGTATGGAATGGAGTTTGCTAATGAAAAGAAACTTTGTGTTCCCAACAAGCTAGGTGAAGGACGGCTTTCACACACACTTATCTCTCAGAATTGAGCAAGTGGAGAGACGTTCGTTCATCTAGCACCAAGGGAACGGGTTGCAGGAGACACTTTTTCTCTGCTTTCTCAGTCTGTTTCCTAGAGCCGGTTTCAAGTTCCTGCAGTTTTCAATGTAAAACCGATTTGGAGCTAGTACCTCCCCATATATATGTATGGAATGGAGTGTGCAACTGAAATGAAACTTTGTGTTCCCAACAAGCTAGGTGAAGGACGGCTTTCACACACACTTATTTCTCAGAACTGAGCAAGTGGAGAGACGTTCGTTCATCTAGCACCAAGGGAATGGGTTGCAGGAGACACTTTTCCTCTGCTTTCTCAGTCTGTTTCCTAGTGCCGGTTTGAAGTTCCTGCAGTTTTCACAGTAAAACCGATTTGGAGCTAGTACCTCCCCATATATATGTATGGAATGGAGTTTGCAACTGAAAAGAAACTTTGTGTTCCCAACAAGCTAGGTGAAGAACGGCTTTCACACACACGTATCTCTCAGAACTGAGCAAGTGGAGAGACGTTCGTTCATCTAGCACCAAGGGAACGGGTTGCAGGAGACACTTTTTCTCTGCTTTCTCAGTCTGTTTCCTAGTGCCGGTTTGAAGTTCCTGCAGTTTTCACTGTAAAACCGGGTTGGAGCTAGTACCTCCCCATATATATGTATGGATTGGAGTTTGCAACTGAAAAGGATCTTTGTGTTCCCAACAAGCTAGGTGAAGAACGGCTTTCACACACACTTATCTCTCAGAACTGAGCAAGTGGAGAGACGTTCGTTCATCTAGCACCAAGGGAACGGGTTGCAGGAGACACTTTTTCTCTGCTTTCTCAGTCTGTTTCCTAGTGCCGGTTTGAAGTTCCTGCAGTTTTCACTGTAAAACCGGGTTGGAGCTAGTACCTCCACATATATATGTATGGAATGGAGTTTGCAACTAAATAGAATCTTTGTGTTCCCAACAAGCTAGGTGAAGAACGGCTTTCACACACACTTATCTCTCAGAACTGAGCAAGTGGAGAGACGTTCGTTCATCTAGCACCAAGGGAACGGGTTGCAGGAGACACTTTTTCTCTGCTTTCTCAGTCTGTTTCCTAGTGCCGGTTTGAAGTTCCTGCAGTTTTCACTGTAAAACCGGGTTGGAGCTAGTACCTCCCCATATATATGTATGGAATGGAGTTTGCAACTGAAAAGAATCTTTGTGTTCCCAACAAGCTAGGTGAAGAACGGCTTTCACACACACTTATCTCTCAGAACTGAGCAAGTGGAGAGACGTTCGTTCATCTAGCACCAAGGGAACGGGTTGCAGGAGACACTTTTTCTCTGCTTTCTCAGTCTGTTTCCTAGAGCCGGTTTGAAGTTCCTGCAGTTTTCACTATAAAAACGGGTTGGAGCTAGTACCTCCCCATATATATGTATGGAATGGAGTTTGCAACTGAAAAGAAACTTTGTGTTCCCAACAAGCTAGGTGAAGAACGGCTTTCACACACACTTATCTCTCAGAACTGAGCAAGTGGAGAGACGTTCGTTCATCTAGCACCAAGGGAACGGGTTGCAGGAGACACTTTTTCTCTGCTTTCTCAGTCTGTTTCCTAGTGCCGGTTTGAAGTTCCTGCAGTTTTCACTGTAAAAACGGGTTGCAGCTAGTACCTCCCCATATATATGTATGGAATGGAGTTTGCAACTGAAAAGAAACTTTGTGTTCCCAACAAGCTAGGTGAAGAACGGCTTTCACACACACTTATCTCTCAGAACTGAGCAAGTGGAGAGACGTTCGTTCATCTAGCACCAAGGGAACGGGTTGCAGGAGAGACTTTTTCTCTGCTTTCTCAGTCTGTTTCCAAGTGCCGGTTTGAAGTTCCTGCAGTTTTCAGTGAAAAACCGATTTGGAGCTAGTACCTCCCCATATATATGTATGGAATGGAGTTTGCAACTGAAAAGAAACTTTGTGTTCCCAACAAGCTAGGTGAAGAATGGCTTTCACACACACATCTCTCAGAACTGAGCAAGTGGAGAGTCGTTCGTTCATCTAGCACCAAGGGAACGGGTTGCAGGAGACACTTTTTCTCTGGATTCTCAGTCTGCTTCCTAGTGCCGGTTTGAAGTCCCTGCAGTTTTCACTGTCAAACCGATTTGGAGCTAGTACCTCCCCATATATATGTATGGAATGGAGTTTGCAACTGAAAAGAAACTCTGTGTTTCCAACAAGCTAGTTGAAGGACGGCTTCAAAACACAATTATCTCTGAGAACTGAGCAAGTGGAGAGACGTTCGTTCATCTAGCACAAAGGGAACGGGTTGCAGGAGACACTTTTTCTCTGCTTTCTCAGTCTGTTTCCTAGTGCCGGTTTGAAGTTCCTGCAGTTTTCACTGTAAAACCGGGTTGGAGCTAGTACCTCCCCATATATATGTATGGATTGGAGTTTGCAACTGAAAAGAATCTTTGTGTTCCCAACAAGCTAGGTGAAGAACGGCTTTCACACACACTTATCTCTCAGAACTGAGCAAGTGGAGAGACGTTCGTTCATCTAGCACCAAGGGAACGGGTTGCAGGAGACACTTTTTCTCTGCTTTCTCAGTCTGTTTCCTAGTGCCGGTTTGAAGTTCCTGCAGTTTTCACTGTAAAACCGGGTTGGAGCTAGTACCTCCCCATATATATGTATGGAATGGAGTTTGCAACTAAATAGAATCTTTGTGTTCCCAACAAGCTAGGTGAAGGACGGCTTTCACACACACTTATCTCTCAGAACTGAGCAAGTGGAGAGACGTTCGTTCATCTAGCACCAAGGGAATGGGTTGCCGGAGACACTTTTTCTCCGCTTTCTCAGTCTGTTTCCTAGTGCCGGTTTGAAGTTCCTGCAGTTTTCACAGTAAAACCGAGTTGGAGCTAGTACCTACCCATATATATGTATGGAATGGAGTTTGCAACTGAAAAGAAACTTTGTGTTCCCAACAAGCTAGGTGAAGAACGGCTTTCACACACACTTATCTCTCAGAACTGAGCAAGTGGAGAGACGTTCATTCATCTAGCACAATTGGAACGGGTTGCAGGAGACACTTTTTCTCTGCTTTCTCAGTCTGTTTCCTAGTGCCGGTTTGAAGTTCCTGCAGTTTTCACTGTAAAACCGAGTTGGAGCTAGTACCTCCCCATATATATGTATGGAATGGAGTTTGCAACTGAAAAGAATCTTTGTGTTCCCAACAAGCTAGGTGAAGAACGGCTTTCACACACACTTATCTCTCAGATCTGAGCAAGTGGAGAGACGTTCGTTCATGTAGCACCAAGGGAACGGGTTGCAGGAGACACTTTTTCTCTGCTTTCTCAGTCTGTTTCCTAGTGCCGGTTTGAAGTTCCTGCAGTTTTCACTGTAAAACCGAGTTGGAGCTAGTACCTCCCCATATATATGTATGGAATGGAGTTTGCAACTGAAAAGAAACTTTGTGTTCCCAACAAGCTAGGTGAAGAACGGCTTTCACACACACTTATCTCTCAGAACTGAGCAAGTGGAGAGACGTTCGTTCATCTAGCACCAAGGGAACGGGTTGCAGGAGACACTTTTTCTCTGCTTTCTCAGTCTGTTTCCTAGTGCCGGTTTGAAGTTCCTGCAGTTTTCACTGTCAAACCGAGTTGGAGCTTGTACCTCCCAATATATATGTATGGAATGGAGTTTGCTACTGAAAAGAAACTTTGTGTTCCCAACAAGCTAGGTGATTGACGGCTTTCACACACACTTATCTCTCAGAACTGAGCAAGTGGAGAGACGTTCGTTCATCTAGCACCAAGGGAACGGGTTGCAGGAGACACTTTTTCTCTGCTTTCTCAGTCTGTTTCCTAGTGCCGGTTTGAAGTTCCTGCAGTTTTCACTGTAAAAACAAGTTGGAGCTAGTACCTCCCCATATATATGTATGGAATGGAGTTTGCTACTGAAAAGAAATTTTGTGTTCCCAACAAGCTAGGTGAAGAACGGCTTTCACACACACGTATCTCTCAGAACTGAGCAAGTGGAGAGACGTTCGTTCATCTAGCACCAAGGGAACGGGTTGCAGGAGACACTTTTTCTCTGCTTTCTCAGTCTGTTTCCTAGTGCCGGTTTGAAGTTCCTGCAGTTTTCACTGTAAAACCGGGTTGGAGCTTGTACCTCCCCATATATATGTATGGTTTGGAGTTTGCAACTGAAAAGAAACTTTGTGTTCCCAACAAGCTATGTGAAGACGGCTTTCACACACACTTATCTCTCAGAACTGAGCAAGTGGAGAGACGTTCGTTCATCTAGCACCAAGGGAACGGGTTGCAAGAGACACTTTTTCTCTGCTTTCTCAGTCTGTTTCCTAGTGCCGGTTTGAAGTTCCTGCAGTTTTCACTGTAAAACCGATTTGGAGCTAGTACCTCCCCATATATATGTATGGAATGGAGTTGGCAACTGAAAAGAATCTTTGTGTTCCCAACAAGCTAGGTGAAGAACGGCTTTCACACACACTTATCTCTCAGAACTGAGCAAGTGGAGAGACGTTCGTTCATCTAGCACCAAGGGAACGGGTTGCAGGAGACACATTTTCTCGGCTTTCTCAGTCTGTTTCCTAGTGCCGGTTTGAAGTTCCTGCAGTTTTCACTGTAAAAACGGGTTGGAGCTAGTACCTCCCCATATATATGTATGGAATGGAGTTTGCAACTGAAAAGAAACTTTGTGTTCCCAACAAGCTAGGTGAAGAACGGCTTTCACACACACTTATCTCTCAGAACTGAGCAAGTGGAGAGACGTTCGTTCATCTAGCACCAAGGGAACGGGTTGCAGGAGACACTTTTTCTCTGCTTTCTCAGTCTGTTTCCAAGTGCCGGTTTGAAGTTCCTGCAGTTTTCAGTGAAAAACCGACTTGGAGCTAGTACCTCCCCATATATATGTATGGAATGGAGTTTGCAACTGAAAAGAAACTTTGTGTTCCCAACAAGCTAGGTGAAGAATGGCTTTCACACACACATCTCTCAGAACTGAGCAAGTGGAGAGTCGTTCGTTCATCTAGCACCAAGGGAACGGGTTGCAGGAGACACTTTTTTTCTGGATTCTCAGTCTGTTTCCTAGTGCCGGTTTGAAGTCCCTGCAGTTTTCACTGTCAAACCGATTTGGAGCTAGTACCTCCCCATATATATGTATGGAATGGAGTTTGCAACTGAAAAGAAACTCTGTGTTTCCAACAAGCTAGTTGAAGGACGGCTTCAAAACACAATTATCTCTGAGAACTGAGCAAGTGGAGAGACGTTCGTTCATCTAGCACAAAGGGAACGGGTTGCAGGAGACACTTTTTCTCTGCTTTCTCAGTCTGTTTCCTAGTGCCGGTTTGAAGTTCCTGCAGTTTTCACTGTAAAACCGGGTTGGAGCTAGTACCTCCCCATATATATGTATGGATTGGAGTTTGCAACTGAAAAGAATCTTTGTGTTCCCAACAAGCTAGGTGAAGAACGGCTTTCACACACACTTATCTCTCAGAACTGAGCAAGTGGAGAGACGTTCGTTCATCTAGCACCAAGGGAACGGGTTGCAGGAGACACTTTTTCTCTGCTTTCTCAGTCTGTTTCCTAGTGCCGGTTTGAAGTTCCTGCAGTTTTCACTGTAAAACCGAGTTGGAGCTAGTACCTCCCCATATATATGTATGGAATGGAGTTTGCAACTAAATAGAATCTTTGTGTTCCCAACAAGCTAGGTGAAGGACGGCTTTCACACACAGTTATCTCTCAGAACTGAGCAAGTGGAGAGACGTTCGTTCATCTAGCACCAAGGGAATGGGTTGCCGGAGACACTTTTTTTCCGCTTTCTCAGTCTGTTTCCTAGTGCCGGTTTGAAGTTCCTGCAGTTTTCACAGTAAAACCGAGTTGGAGCTAGTACCTACCCATATATATGTATGGAATGGAGTTTGCAACTGAAAAGAAACTTTGTGTTCCCAACAAGCTAGGTGAAGAACGGCTTTCACACACACGTATCTCTCAGAACTGAGCAAGTGGAGAGACGTTCGTTCATCTAGCACCAAGGGAACGGGTTGCAGGAGACACTTTTTCTCTGCTTTCTCAGTCTGTTTCCTAGTGCCGGTTTGAAGTTCCTGCAGTTTTCAGTGTAAAACCGAGTTGGAGCTAGTACCTCCCCATATATATGTATGGAATGGAGTTTGCAACTGAAAAGAAACTTTGTGTTCCCAACAAGCTAGGTGAAGAACGGCTTTGACACACACTTATCTCTCAGAACTGAGCAAGTGGAGAGACGTTCGTTCATCTAGCACCAAGGGAACGGGTTGCCGGAGACACTTTTTCTCCGCTTTCTCAGTCTGTTTCCTAGTGCCGGTTTGAAGTTCCTGCAGTTTTCACAGTAAAACCGAGTTGGAGCTAGTACCTCCCCATATATATGTATGGAATGGAGTTTGCAACTGAAAAGAAACTTTGTGTTCCCAACAAGCTAGGTGAAGAACGGCTTTCACACACACGTATCTCTCAGAACTGAGCAAGTGGAGAGACGTTCGTTCATCTAGCACCAAGGGAACGGGTTGCAGGAGACACTTTTTCTCTGCTTTCTCAGTCTGTTTCCTAGTGCCGGTTAGAAGTTCCTGCAGTTTTCAGTGTAAAACCGAGTTGGAGCTAGTACCTCCCCATATATATGTATGGAATGGAGTTTGCAACTGAAAAGAAACTTTGTGTTCCCAACAAGCTAGGTGAAGAACGGCTTTGACACACACTTATCTCTCAGAACTGAGCAAGTGGAGAGACGTTCGTTCATCTAGCACCAAGGGAACGGGTTGCAGGAGACACTTTTTCTCTGCTTTCTCAGTCTGTTTCCTAGTGCCGGTTTGAAGTTCCTGCAGTTTTCACTGTAAAACCGATTTGGAGCTAGTACCTCCCCATATATATGTATGGAATGGAGTTTGCAACTGAAAAGAAACTTTGTGTTCCCAAAAAGCTAGGTGAAGAACGGCTTTCACACACACTTATCTCTCAGAAATGAGCAAGTGGAGAGACGTTCGTTCATCTAGCACCAAGGGAACGGGTTGCAGGAGACACTTTTTCTCTGCTTTCTCAGTCTGTTTCCTAGTGCCGGTTTGAAGTTCCTGCAGTTTTCACTGTAAAACCGAGTTGGAGCTAGTACCTCCCCATATATATGTACGGAATGGAGTTTGCACCTGAAAAGAAACTTTGTGTTCCCAACAAGCTAGGTGAAGAACGGCTTTCACACACACTTATCTCTCAGTACTGAGCAAGTGGAGAGACGTTCGTTCATCTAGCACCAAGGGAACGGGTTGCAGGAGACAATTTTTCTCTGCTTTCTCAGTCTGTTTCCAAGTGCCGGTTTGAAGTTCCTGCAGTTTTCAGTGAAAAACCGATTTGGAGCTAGTACCTCCCCATATATATGTATGGAATGGAGTTTGCAACTGAAAAGAAACTTTGTGTTCCCAACAAGCTAGGTGAAGGACGGCTTTCACACACACTTATCTCTCAGAACTGAGCAAGTGGAGAGACGTTCTTTCATCTAGCACCAAGGGAATGGGTTGCCGGAGACACTTTTTCTCCGCTTTCTCAGTCTGTTTCCTAGTGCCGGTTTGAAGTTCCTGCAGTTTTCACAGTAAAACCGAGTTGGAGCTAGTACCTACCCATATATATGTATGGAATGGAGTTTGCAACTGAAAAGAAACTTTGTGTTCCCAACAAGCTAGGTGAAGAACGGCTTTCACACACACGTATCTCTCAGAACTGAGCAAGTGGAGAGACGTTCGTTCATCTAGCACCAAGGGAACGGGTTGCAGGAGACACTTTTTCTCTGCTTTCTCAGTCTGTTTCCTAGTGCCGGTTTGAAGTTCCTGCAGTTTTCAGTGTAAAACCGAGTTGGAGCTAGTACCTCCCCATATATATGTATGGAATGGAGTTTGCAACTGAAAAGAAACTTTGTGTTCCCAACAAGCTAGGTGAAGAACGGCTTTGACACACACTTATCTCTCAGAACTGAGCAAGTGGAGAGTCGTTCGTTCATCTAGCACCAAGGGAACGGGTTGCAGGAGACACTTTTTTTCTGGATTCTCAGTCTGTTTCCTAGTGCCGGTTTGAAGTCCCTGCAGTTTTCACTGTCAAACCGATTTGGAGCTAGTACCTCCCCATATATATGTATGGAATGGAGTTTGCAACTGAAAAGAAACTCTGTGTTTCCAACAAGCTAGTTGAAGGACGGCTTCAAAACACAATTATCTCTGAGAACTGAGCAAGTGGAGAGACGTTCGTTCATCTAGCACAAAGGGAACGGGTTGCAGGAGACACTTTTTCTCTGCTTTCTCAGTCTGTTTCCTAGTGCCGGTTTGAAGTTCCTGCAGTTTTCACTGTAAAACCGGGTTGGAGCTAGTACCTCCCCATATATATGTATGGATTGGAGTTTGCAACTGAAAAGAATCTTTGTGTTCCCAACAAGCTAGGTGAAGAACGGCTTTCACACACACTTATCTCTCAGAACTGAGCAAGTGGAGAGACGTTCGTTCATCTAGCACCAAGGGAACGGGTTGCAGGAGACACTTTTTCTCTGCTTTCTCAGTCTGTTTCCTAGTGCCGGTTTGAAGTTCCTGCAGTTTTCACTGTAAAACCGAGTTGGAGCTAGTACCTCCCCATATATATGTATGGAATGGAGTTTGCAACTAAATAGAATCTTTGTGTTCCCAACAAGCTAGGTGAAGGACGGCTTTCACACACAGTTATCTCTCAGAACTGAGCAAGTGGAGAGACGTTCGTTCATCTAGCACCAAGGGAATGGGTTGCCGGAGACACTTTTTTTCCGCTTTCTCAGTCTGTTTCCTAGTGCCGGTTTGAAGTTCCTGCAGTTTTCACAGTAAAACCGAGTTGGAGCTAGTACCTACCCATATATATGTATGGAATGGAGTTTGCAACTGAAAAGAAACTTTGTGTTCCCAACAAGCTAGGTGAAGAACGGCTTTCACACACACGTATCTCTCAGAACTGAGCAAGTGGAGAGACGTTCGTTCATCTAGCACCAAGGGAACGGGTTGCAGGAGACACTTTTTCTCTGCTTTCTCAGTCTGTTTCCTAGTGCCGGTTTGAAGTTCCTGCAGTTTTCAGTGTAAAACCGAGTTGGAGCTAGTACCTCCCCATATATATGTATGGAATGGAGTTTGCAACTGAAAAGAAACTTTGTGTTCCCAACAAGCTAGGTGAAGAACGGCTTTGACACACACTTATCTCTCAGAACTGAGCAAGTGGAGAGACGTTCGTTCATCTAGCACCAAGGGAACGGGTTGCCGGAGACACTTTTTCTCCGCTTTCTCAGTCTGTTTCCTAGTGCCGGTTTGAAGTTCCTGCAGTTTTCACAGTAAAACCGAGTTGGAGCTAGTACCTCCCCATATATATGTATGGAATGGAGTTTGCAACTGAAAAGAAACTTTGTGTTCCCAACAAGCTAGGTGAAGAACGGCTTTCACACACACGTATCTCTCAGAACTGAGCAAGTGGAGAGACGTTCGTTCATCTAGCACCAAGGGAACGGGTTGCAGGAGACACTTTTTCTCTGCTTTCTCAGTCTGTTTCCTAGTGCCGGTTAGAAGTTCCTGCAGTTTTCAGTGTAAAACCGAGTTGGAGCTAGTACCTCCCCATATATATGTATGGAATGGAGTTTGCAACTGAAAAGAAACTTTGTGTTCCCAACAAGCTAGGTGAAGAACGGCTTTGACACACACTTATCTCTCAGAACTGAGCAAGTGGAGAGACGTTCGTTCATCTAGCACCAAGGGAACGGGTTGCAGGAGACACTTTTTCTCTGCTTTCTCAGTCTGTTTCCTAGTGCCGGTTTGAAGTTCCTGCAGTTTTCACTGTAAAACCGATTTGGAGCTAGTACCTCCCCATATATATGTATGGAATGGAGTTTGCAACTGAAAAGAAACTTTGTGTTCCCAAAAAGCTAGGTGAAGAACGGCTTTCACACACACTTATCTCTCAGAAATGAGCAAGTGGAGAGACGTTCGTTCATCTAGCACCAAGGGAACGGGTTGCAGGAGACACTTTTTCTCTGCTTTCTCAGTCTGTTTCCTAGTGCCGGTTTGAAGTTCCTGCAGTTTTCACTGTAAAACCGAGTTGGAGCTAGTACCTCCCCATATATATGTACGGAATGGAGTTTGCACCTGAAAAGAAACTTTGTGTTCCCAACAAGCTAGGTGAAGAACGGCTTTCACACACACTTATCTCTCAGTACTGAGCAAGTGGAGAGACGTTCGTTCATCTAGCACCAAGGGAACGGGTTGCAGGAGACAATTTTTCTCTGCTTTCTCAGTCTGTTTCCAAGTGCCGGTTTGAAGTTCCTGCAGTTTTCAGTGAAAAACCGATTTGGAGCTAGTACCTCCCCATATATATGTATGGAATGGAGTTTGCAACTGAAAAGAAACTTTGTGTTCCCAACAAGCTAGGTGAAGGACGGCTTTCACACACACTTATCTCTCAGAACTGAGCAAGTGGAGAGACGTTCTTTCATCTAGCACCAAGGGAATGGGTTGCCGGAGACACTTTTTCTCCGCTTTCTCAGTCTGTTTCCTAGTGCCGGTTTGAAGTTCCTGCAGTTTTCACAGTAAAACCGAGTTGGAGCTAGTACCTACCCATATATATGTATGGAATGGAGTTTGCAACTGAAAAGAAACTTTGTGTTCCCAACAAGCTAGGTGAAGAACGGCTTTCACACACACGTATCTCTCAGAACTGAGCAAGTGGAGAGACGTTCGTTCATCTAGCACCAAGGGAACGGGTTGCAGGAGACACTTTTTCTCTGCTTTCTCAGTCTGTTTCCTAGTGCCGGTTTGAAGTTCCTGCAGTTTTCAGTGTAAAACCGAGTTGGAGCTAGTACCTCCCCATATATATGTATGGAATGGAGTTTGCAACTGAAAAGAAACTTTGTGTTCCCAACAAGCTAGGTGAAGAACGGCTTTGACACACACTTATCTCTCAGAACTGAGCAAGTGGAGAGACGTTCGTTCATCTAGCACCAAGGGAACGGGTTGCCGGAGACACTTTTTCTCCGCTTTCTCAGTCTGTTTCCTAGTGCCGGTTTGAAGTTCCTGCAGTTTTCACAGTAAAACCGAGTTGGAGCTAGTACCTCCCCATATATATGTATGGAATGGAGTTTGCAACTGAAAAGAAACTTTGTGTTCCCAACAAGCTAGGTGAAGAACGGCTTTCACACACACGTATCTCTCAGAACTGAGCAAGTGGAGAGACGTTCGTTCATCTAGCACCAAGGGAACGGGTTGCAGGAGACACTTTTTCTCTGCTTTCTCAGTCTGTTTCCTAGTGCCGGTTAGAAGTTCCTGCAGTTTTCAGTGTAAAACCGAGTTGGAGCTAGTACCTCCCCATATATATGTATGGAATGGAGTTTGCAACTGAAAAGAATCTTTGTGTTCCCAACAAGCTAGGTGAAGAACGGCTTTGACACACACTTATCTCTCAGAACTGAGCAAGTGGAGAGACGTTCGTTCATCTAGCACCAAGGGAACGGGTTGCAGGAGACACTTTTTCTCTGCTTTCTCAGTCTGTTTCCTAGTGCCGGTTTGAAGTTCCTGCAGTTTTCACTGTAAAACCGATTTGGAGCTAGTACCTCCCCATATATATGTATGGAATGGAGTTTGCAACTGAAAAGAAACTTTGTGTTCCCAAAAAGCTAGGTGAAGAACGGCTTTCACACACACTTATCTCTCAGAAATGAGCAAGTGGAGAGACGTTCGTTCATCTAGCACCAAGGGAACGGGTTGCAGGAGACACTTTTTCTCTGCTTTCTCAGTCTGTTTCCTAGTGCCGGTTTGAAGTTCCTGCAGTTTTCACTGTAAAACCGAGTTGGAGCTAGTACCTCCCCATATATATGTACGGAATGGAGTTTGCACCTGAAAAGAAACTTTGTGTTCCCAACAAGCTAGGTGAAGAACGGCTTTCACACACACTTATCTCTCAGTACTGAGCAAGTGGAGAGACGTTCGTTCATCTAGCACCAAGGGAACGGGTTGCAGGAGACAATTTTTCTCTGCTTTCTCAGTCTGTTTCCAAGTGCCGGTTTGAAGTTCCTGCAGTTTTCAGTGAAAAACCGATTTGGAGCTAGTACCTCCCCATATATATGTATGGAATGGAGTTTGCAACTGAAAAGAAACTTTGTGTTCCCAACAAGCTAGGTGAAGAATGGCTTTCACACACACATCTCTCAGAACTGAGCAAGTGGAGAGTCGTTCGTTCATCTAGCACCAAGGGAACGGGTTGCAGGAGACACTTTTTCTCTGGATTCTCAGTCTGTTTCCTAGTGCCGGTTTGAAGTCCCTGCAGTTTTCACTGTCAAACCGATTTGGAGCTAGTACCTCCCCATATATATGTATGGAATGGAGTTTGCAACTGAAAAGAAACTCTGTGTTTCCAACAAGCTAGTTGAAGGACGGCTTCAAAACACAATTATCTCTGAGAACTGAGCAAGTGGAGAGGCGTTCGTTCATCTAGCACAAAGGGAACGGGTTGCAGGAGACACTTTTCTCTGCTTTCTCAGTCTGTTTCCTAGTGCCGGTTTGAAGTTCCTGCAGTTTTCACTGTAAAACCGGGTTGGAGCTAGTACCTCCCCATATATATGTATGGATTGGAGTTTGCAACTGAAAAGAATCTTTGTGTTCCCAACAAGCTAGGTGAAGAACGGCTTTCACACACACTTATCTCTCAGAACTGAGCAAGTGGAGAGACGTTCGTTCATCTAGCACCAAGGGAACGGGTTGCAGGAGACACTTTTTCTCTGCTTTCTCAGTCTGTTTCCTAGTGCCGGTTTGAAGTTCCTGCAGTTTTCACTGTAAAACCGAGTTGGAGCTAGTACCTCCCCATATATATGTATGGAATGGAGTTTGCAACTGAAAAGAATCTTTGTGTTCCCAACAAGCTAGGTGAAGAACGGCTTTCACACACACTTATCTCTCAGAACTGAGCAAGTGGAGAGACGTTCATTCATCTAGCACAATTGGAACGGGTTGCAGGAGACACTTTTTCTCTGCTTTCTCAGTCTGTTTCCTAGTGCCGGTTTGAAGTTCCTGCAGTTTTCACTGTAAAACCGAGTTGGAGCTAGTACCTCCCCATATATATGTATGGAATGGAGTTTGCAACTGAAAAGAATCTTTGTGTTCCCAACAAGCTAGGTGAAGAACGGCTTTCACACACACTTATCTCTCAGAACTGAGCAAGTGGAGAGACGTTCGTTCATGTAGCACCAAGGGAACGGGTTGCAGGAGACACTTTTTCTCTGCTTTCTCAGTCTGTTTCCTAGTGCCGGTTTGAAGTTCCTGCAGTTTTCACTGTAAAACCGAGTTGGAGCTAGTACCTCCCCATATATATGTATGGAATGGAGTTTGCAACTGAAAAGAAACTTTGTGTTCCCAACAAGCTAGGTGAAGAACGGCTTTCACACACACTTATCTCTCAGAACTGAGCAAGTGGAGAGACGTTCGTTCATCTAGCACCAAGGGAACGGGTTGCAGGAGACACTTTTTCTCTGCTTTCTCAGTCTGTTTCCTAGTGCCGGTTTGAAGTTCCTGCAGTTTTCACTGTCAAACCGAGTTGGAGCTTGTACCTCCCAATATATATGTATGGAATGGAGTTTGCTACTGAAAAGAAACTTTGTGTTCCCAACAAGCTAGGTGATTGACGGCTTTCACACACACTTATCTCTCAGAACTGAGCAAGTGGAGAGACGTTCGTTCATCTAGCACCAAGGGAACGGGTTGCAGGAGACACTTTTTCTCTGCTTTCTCAGTCTGTTTCCTAGTGCCGGTTTGAAGTTCCTGCAGTTTTCACTGTAAAAACAAGTTGGAGCTAGTACCTCCCCATATATATGTATGGAATGGAGTTTGCTACTGAAAAGAAACTTTGTGTTCCCAACAAGCTAGGTGAAGGACGGCTTTCACACACACTTATCTCTCAGAACTGAGCAAGTGGAGAGACGTTCGTTCATCTAGCACCAAGGGAACGGGTTGCAGGAGACACTTTTTCTCTGCTTTCTCAGTCTGTTTCCTAGAGCCGGTTTCAAGTTCCTGCAGTTTTCACTGTAAAACCGATTTGGAGCTAGTACCTCCCCATATATATGTATGGAATGGAGTGTGCATCTGAAATGAAACTTTGTGTTCCCAACAAGCTAGGTGAAGGACGGCTTTCACACACACTTATCTCTCAGAACTGAGCAAGTGTAGAGACGTTCGTTCATCTAGCACCAAGGGAATGGGTTGCAGGAGACACTTTTTCTCTGATTTCTCAGTCTGTTTCCTAGTGCCGGTTTGAAGTTCCTGCAGTTTTCACAGTAAAACCGATTTGGAGCTAGTACCTCCCCATATATATGTATGGAATGGAGTTTGCAACTGAAAAGAAACTTTGTGTTCCCAACAAGCTAGGTGAAGAACGGCTTTCACACACACGTATCTCTCAGAACTGAGCAAGTGGAGAGACGTTCGTTCATCTAGCACAAAGGGAACGGGTTGCAGGAGACACTTTTTCTCTGCTTTCTCAGTCTGTTTCCTAGTGCCGGTTTGAAGTTCCTGCAGTTTTCACTGTAAAACCGGGTTGGAGCTAGTACCTCCCCATATATATGTATGGTTTGGAGTTTGCAACTGAAAAGAAACTTTGTGTTCCCAACAAGCTAGGTGAAGACGGCTTTCACACACACTTATCTCTCAGAACTGAGCAAGTGGAGAGACGTTCGTTCATCTAGCACCAAGGGAATGGGTTGCAGGAGACACTTTTCCTCTGCTTTCTCAGTCTGTTTCCTAGTGCCGGTTTGAAGTTCCTGCAGTTTTCACAGTAAAACCGATTTGGAGCTAGTACCTCCCCATATATATGTATGGAATGGAGTTTGCAACTGAAAAGAAACTTTGTGTTCCCAACAAGCTAGGTGAAGAACGGCTTTCACACACACGTATCTCTCAGAACTGAGCAAGTGGAGAGACGTTCGTTCATCTAGCACAAAGGGAACGGGTTGCAGGAGACACTTTTTCTCTGCTTTCTCAGTCTGTTTCCTAGTGCCGGTTTGAAGTTCCTGCAGTTTTCACTGTAAAACCGGGTTGGAGCTAGTACCTCCCCATATATATGTATGGATTGGAGTTTCCAACTGAAAAGAATCTTTGTGTTCCCAACAAGCTAGGTGAAGAACGGCTTTCACACACACTTATCTCTCAGAACTGAGCAAGTGGAGAGACGTTCGTTCATCTAGCACCAAGGGAACGGGTTGCAGGAGACACTTTTTCTCTGCTTTCTCAGTCTGTTTCCTAGTGCCGGTTTGAAGTTCCTGCAGTTTTCACTGTAAAACCGGGTTGGAGCTAGTACCTCCCCATATATATGTATGGAATGGAGTTTGCAACTAAATAGAATCTTTGTGTTCCCAACAAGCTAGGTGAAGGACGGCTTTCACACACACTTATCTCTCAGAACTGAGCAAGTGGAGAGACGTTCGTTCATCTAGCACCAAGGGAATGGGTTGCCGGAGACACTTTTTCTCCGCTTTCTCAGTCTGTTTCCTAGTGCCGGTTTGAAGTTCCTGCAGTTTTCACAGTAAAACCGATTTGGAGCTAGTACCTCCCCATATATATGTATGGAATGGAGTTTGCAACTGAAAAGAAACTTTGTGTTCCCAACAAGCTAGGTGAAGAACGGCTTTCACACACACGTATCTCTCAGAACTGAGCAAGTGGAGAGACGTTCGTTCATCTAGCACAAAGGGAACGGGTTGCAGTAGACACTTTTTCTCTGCTTTCTCAGTCTGTTTCCTAGTGCCGGTTTGAAGTTCCTGCAGTTTTCACTGTAAAACCGGGTTGCAGCTAGTACCTCCCCATATATATGTATGGATTGGAGTTTGCAACTGAAAAGAATCTTTGTGTTCCCAACAAGCTAGGTGAAGAACGGCTTTCACACACACTTATCTCTCAGAACTGAGCAAGTGGAGAGACGTTCGTTCATCTAGCACCAAGGGAACGGGTTGCAGGAGACACTTTTTCTCTGCTTTCTCAGTCTGTTTCCTAGAGCCGGTTTCAAGTTCCTGCAGTTTTCACTGTAAAACCGATTTGGAGCTAGTACCTCCCCATATATATGTATGGAATGGAGTGTGCAACTGAAATGAAACTTTGTGTTCCCAACAAGCTAGGTGAAGGACGGCTTTCACACACACTTATCTCTCAGAACTGAGCAAGTGTAGAGACGTTCGTTCATCTAGCACCAAGGGAATGGGTTGCAGGAGACACTTTTTCTCTGATTTCTCAGTCTGTTTCCTAGTGCCGGTTTGAAGTTCCTGCAGTTTTCACAGTAAAACCGATTTGGAGCTAGTACCTCCCCATATATATGTATGGAATGGAGTTTGCAACTGAAAAGAAACTTTGTGTTCCCAACAAGCTAGGTGAAGAACGGCTTTCACACACACGTATCTCTCAGAACTGAGCAAGTGGAGAGACGTTCGTTCATCTAGCACAAAGGGAACGGGTTGCAGGAGACACTTTTTCTCTGCTTTCTCAGTCTGTTTCCTAGTGCCGGTTTGAAGTTCCTGCAGTTTTCACTGTAAAACCGGGTTGGAGCTAGTACCTCCCCATATATATGTATGGTTTGGAGTTTGCAACTGAAAAGAAACTTTGTGTTCCCAACAAGCTAGGTGAAGACGGCTTTCACACACACTTATCTCTCAGAACTGAGCAAGTGGAGAGACGTTCGTTCATCTAGCACCAAGGGAATGGGTTGCAGGAGACACTTTTCCTCTGCTTTCTCAGTCTGTTTCCTAGTGCCGGTTTGAAGTTCCTGCAGTTTTCACAGTAAAACCGATTTGGAGCTAGTACCTCCCCATATATATGTATGGAATGGAGTTTGCAACTGAAAAGAAACTTTGTGTTCCCAACAAGCTAGGTGAAGAACGGCTTTCACACACACGTATCTCTCAGAACTGAGCAAGTGGAGAGACGTTCGTTCATCTAGCACAAAGGGAACGGGTTGCAGGAGACACTTTTTCTCTGCTTTCTCAGTCTGTTTCCTAGTGCCGGTTTGAAGTTCCTGCAGTTTTCACTGTAAAACCGGGTTGGAGCTAGTACCTCCCCATATATATGTATGGATTGGAGTTTCCAACTGAAAAGAATCTTTGTGTTCCCAACAAGCTAGGTGAAGAACGGCTTTCACACACACTTATCTCTCAGAACTGAGCAAGTGGAGAGACGTTCGTTCATCTAGCACCAAGGGAACGGGTTGCAGGAGACACTTTTTCTCTGCTTTCTCAGTCTGTTTCCTAGTGCCGGTTTGAAGTTCCTGCAGTTTTCACTGTAAAACCGGGTTGGAGCTAGTACCTCCCCATATATATGTATGGAATGGAGTTTGCAACTAAATAGAATCTTTGTGTTCCCAACAAGCTAGGTGAAGGACGGCTTTCACACACACTTATCTCTCAGAACTGAGCAAGTGGAGAGACGTTCGTTCATCTAGCACCAAGGGAATGGGTTGCCGGAGACACTTTTTCTCCGCTTTCTCAGTCTGTTTCCTAGTGCCGGTTTGAAGTTCCTGCAGTTTTCACAGTAAAACCGATTTGGAGCTAGTACCTCCCCATATATATGTATGGAATGGAGTTTGCAACTGAAAAGAAACTTTGTGTTCCCAACAAGCTAGGTGAAGAACGGCTTTCACACACACGTATCTCTCAGAACTGAGCAAGTGGAGAGACGTTCGTTCATCTAGCACAAAGGGAACGGGTTGCAGGAGACACTTTTTCTCTGCTTTCTCAGTCTGTTTCCTAGTGCCGGTTTGAAGTTCCTGCAGTTTTCACTGTAAAACCGGGTTGCAGCTAGTACCTCCCCATATATATGTATGGATTGGAGTTTGCAACTGAAAAGAATCTTTGTGTTCCCAACAAGCTAGGTGAAGAACGGCTTTCACACACACTTATCTCTCAGAACTGAGCAAGTGGAGAGACGTTCGTTCATCTAGCACCAAGGGAACGGGTTGCAGGAGACACTTTTTCTCTGCTTTCTCAGTCTGTTTCCTAGTGCCGGTTTGAAGTTCCTGCAGTTTTCACTGTAAAACCGGGTTGGAGCTAGTACCTCCCCATATATATGTATGGAATGGAGTTTGCAACTGAAAAGAATCTTTGTGTTCCCAACAAGCTAGGTGAAGAACGGCTTTCACACACACTTATCTCTCAGAACTGAGCAAGTGGAGAGACGTTCGTTCATCTAGCACCAAGGGAACGGGTTGCAGGAGACACTTTTTCTCTGCTTTCTCAGTCTGTTTCCTAGAGCCGGTTTGAAGTTCCTGCAGTTTTCACTATAAAAACGGGTTGGAGCTAGTACCTCCCCATATATATGTATGGAATGGAGTTTGCAACTGAAAAGAAACTTTGTGTTCCCAACAAGCTAGGTGAAGAACGGCTTTCACACACACTTATCTCTCAGAACTGAGCAAGTGGAGAGACGTTCGTTCATCTAGCACAAAGGGAATGGGTTGCAGGAGACACTTTTTCTCTGCATTCTCAGTCTGTTTCCTAGTGCCGGTTTGAAGTTCCTGAAGTTTTCACTGTAAAACCGGGTTGGAGCTAGTACCTCCCCATATATATGTATGGAATGGAGTTTGCAACTGAAAAGAAACTTTGTGTTCCCAACAAGCTAGGTGAAGAACGGCTTTCACACACACTTATCTCTCAGAACTGAGCAAGTGGAGAGACGTTCATTCATCTAGCACAATTGGAACGGGTTGCAGGAGACACTTTTTCTCTGCTTTCTCAGTCTGTTTCCTAGTGCCGGTTTGAAGTTCCTGCAGTTTTCACTGTAAAACCGAGTTGGAGCTAGTACCTCCCCATATATATGTATGGAATGGAGTTTGCAACTGAAAAGAATCTTTGTGTTCCCAACAAGCTAGGTGAAGAACGGCTTTCACACACACTTATCTCTCAGAACTGAGCAAGTGGAGAGACGTTCGTTCATCTAGCACCAAGGGAACGGGTTGCAGGAGACACTTTTTCTCTGCTTTCTCAGTCTGTTTCCTAGTGCCGGTTTGAAGTTCCTGCAGTTTTCACTGTAAAACCGAGTTGGAGCTAGTACCTCCCCATATATATGTATGGAATGGAGTTTGCAACTGAAAAGAAACTTTGTGTTCCCAACAAGCTAGGTGAAGAACGGCTTTCACACACACTTATCTCTCAGAACTGAGCAAGTGGAGAGACGTTCGTTCATCTAGCACCAAGGGAACGGGTTGCAGGAGACACTTTTTCTCTGCTTTCTCAGTCTGTTTCCTAGTGCCGGTTTGAAGTTCCTGCAGTTTTCACTGTCAAACCGAGTTGGAGCTTGTACCTCCCAATATATATGTATGGAATGGAGTTTGCTACTGAAAAGAAACTTTGTGTTCCCAACAAGCTAGGTGATTGACGGCTTTCACACACACTTATCTCTCAGAACTGAGCAAGTGGAGAGACGTTCGTTCATCTAGCACCAAGGGAACGGGTTGCAGGAGACACTTTTTCTCTGCTTTCTCAGTCTGTTTCCTAGTGCCGGTTTGAAGTTCCTGCAGTTTTCACTGTAAAAACAAGTTGGAGCTAGTACCTCCCCATATATATGTATGGAATGGAGTTTGCTACTGAAAAGAAACTTTGTGTTCCCAACAAGCTAGGTGAAGGACGGCTTTCACACACACTTATCTCTCAGAACTGAGCAAGTGGAGAGACGTTCGTTCATCTAGCACCAAGGGAACGGGTTGCAGGAGACACTTTTTCTCTGCTTTCTCAGTCTGTTTCCTAGAGCCGGTTTCAAGTTCCTGCAGTTTTCACTGTAAAACCGATTTGGAGCTAGTACCTCCCCATATATATGTATGGAATGGAGTGTGCAACTGAAATGAAACTTTGTGTTCCCAACAAGCTAGGTGAAGGACGGCTTTCACACACACTTATCTCTCAGAACGGAGCAAGTGTAGAGACGTTCGTTCATCTAGCACCAAGGGAATGGGTTGCAGGAGACACTTTTTCTCTGCTTTCTCAGTCTGTTTCCTAGTGCCGGTTTGAAGTTCCTGCAGTTCTCACATTAAAACCGATTTGGAGCTAGTACCTCCCCATATATATGTATGGAATGGAGTTTGCAACTGAAAAGAAACTTTGTGTTCCCAACAAGCTAGGTGAAGAACGGCTTTCACACACACGTATCTCTCAGAACTGAGCAAGTGGAGAGACGTTCGTTCATCTAGCACAAAGGGAACGGGTTGCAGGAGACACTTTTTCTCTGCTTTCTCAGTCTGTTTCCTAGTGCCGGTTTGAAGTTCCTGCAGTTTTCACTGTAAAACCGGGTTGGAACTAGTACCTCCCCATATATATGTATGGTTTGGAGTTTGCAACTGAAAAGAAACTTTGTGTTCCCAACAAGCTAGGTGAAGACGGCTTTCACACACACTTATCTCTCAGAACTGAGCAAGTGGAGAGACGTTTTTTCATCTAGCACCAAGGGAACGGGTTGCAAGAGACACTTTTTCTCTGCTTTCTCAGTCTGTTTCCTAGTGCCGGTTTGAAGTTCCTGCAGTTTTCACTGTAAAACCGATTTGGAGCTAGTACCTCCCCATATATATGTATGGAATGGAGTTTGCAACTGAAAAGAATCTTTGTGTTCCCAACAAGCTAGGTGAAGAACGGCTTTCACACACACTTATCTCTCAGAACTGAGCAAGTGGAGAGACGTTCGTTCATCTAGCACCAAGGGAACGGGTTGCAGGAGACACTTTTTCTCTGCTTTCTCAGTCTGTTTCCTAGTGCCGGTTTGAAGTTCCTGCAGTTTTCACTGTAAAAACGGGTTGGAGCTAGTACCTCCCCATATATATGTATGGAATGGAGTTTGCAACTGAAAAGAAACTTTGTGTTCCCAACAAGCTAGGTGAAGAACGGCTTTCACACACACTTATCTCTCAGAACTGAGCAAGTGGAGAGACGTTCGTTCATCTAGCACCAAGGGAACGGGTTGCAGGAGACACTTTTTCTCTGCTTTCTCAGTCTGTTTCCTAGTGCCGGTTTGAAGTTCCTGAAGTTTTCACTGTAAAACCGAGTTGGAGCTAGTACCTCCCCATATATATGTATGGAATGGAGTTTGCAACTGAAAAGAAACTTTGTGTTCCCAACAAGCTAGGTGAAGAACGGCTTTCACACACACGTATCTCTCAGAACTGAGCAAGTGGAGAGACGTTCGTTCATCTAGCACCAAGGGAACGGGTTGCAGGAGACACTTTTTCTCTGCTTTCTCAGTCTGTTTCCTAGTGCCGGTTTGAAGTTCCTGCAGTTTTCACAGTAAAACCAATTTGGAGCTAGTACCTCCCCATAAATATGTATGGATTGGAGTTTGCAACTGAAAAGAAACTTTGTGTTCATAACAAGCTAGGTGAAGAACGGCTTTCACACACACTTATCTCTCAGAACTGAGCAAGTGGAGAGACGTTCGTTCATCTAGCACCAAGGGAACGGGTTGCAGGAGACACTTTTTCTCTGCTTTCTCAGTCTGTTTCCTAGAGCCGGTTTGAAGTTCCTGCAGTTTTCACTATAAAAACGGGTTGGAGCTAGTACCTCCCCATATATATGTATGGAATGGAGTTTGCAACTGAAAAGAAACTTTGTGTTCCCAACAAGCTAGGTGAAGATCGGCTTTCACACACACTTATCCCTCAGAACTGAGCAAGTGGAGAGACGTTCGTTCATCTAGCACAAAGGGAATGGGTTGCAGGAGACACTTTTTCTCTGCATTCTCAGTCTGTTTCCTAGTGCCGGTTTGAAGTTCCTGAAGTTTTCACTGTAAAACCGGGTTGGAGCTAGTACCTCCCCATATATATGTATGGAATGGAGTTTGCAACTGAAAAGAAACTTTGTGTTCCCAACAAGCTAGGTGAAGAACGGCTTTCACACCCACTTATCTCTCAGAACTGAGCAAGTGGAGAGACGTTCGTTCATCTAGCACCAAGGGAACGGGTTGCAGGAGACACTTTTTCTCTGCTTTCTCAGTCTGTTTCCTAGTGCCGGTTTGAAGTTCCTGCAGTTTTCACTGTCAAACCGAGTTGGAGCTTGTACCTCCCAATATATATGTATGGAATGGAGTTTGCTACTGAAAAGAAACTTTGTGTTCCCAACAAGCTAGGTGATTGACGGCTTTCACACACACTTATCTCTCAGAACTGAGCAAGTGGAGAGACGTTCGTTCATCTAGCACCAAGGGAACGGGTTGCAGGAGACACTTTTTCTCTGCTTTCTCAGTCTGTTTCCTAGTGCCGGTTTGAAGTTCCTGCAGTTTTCACTGTAAAAACAAGTTGGAGCTAGTACCTCCCCATATATATGTATGGAATGGAGTTTGCTACTGAAAAGAAACTTTGTGTTCCCAACAAGCTAGGTGAAGGACGGCTTTCACACACACTTATCTCTCAGAACTGAGCAAGTGGAGAGACGTTCGTTCATCTAGCACCAAGGGAACGGGTTGCAGGAGACACTTTTTCTCTGCTTTCTCAGTCTGTTTCATAGAGCCGGTTTCAAATTCCTGCAGTTTTCACTGTAAAACCGGGTTGGAGCTTGTACCTCCCCATATATATGTATGGAATGGAGTGTGCAACTGAAATGAAACTTTGTGTTCCCAACAAGCTAGGTGAAGGACGGCTTTCACACACACTTATCTCTCAGAACTGAGCAAGTGTAGAGACGTTCGTTCATCTAGCACCAAGGGAATGGGTTGCAGGAGACACTTTTTCTCTGCTTTCTCAGTCTGTTTCCTAGTGCCGGTTTGAAGTTCCTGCAGTTTTCACAGTAAAATCGATTTGGAGCTAGTACCTCCCCATATATATGTATGGAATGGAGTTTGCAACTGAAAAGAAACTTTGTGTTCCCAACAAGCTAGGTGAAGAACGGCTTTCACACACACGTATCTCTCAGAACTGAGCAAGTGGAGAGACGTTCGTTCATCTAGCACAAAGGGAACGGGTTGCAGGAGACACTTTTTCTCTGCTTTCTCAGTCTGTTTCCTAGTGCCGGTTTGAAGTTCCTGCAGTTTTCACTGTAAAACCGGGTTGCAGCTAGTACCTCCCCATATATATGTATGGTTTGGAGTTTGCAACTGAAAAGAAACTTTGTGTTCCCAACAAGCTAGGTGAAGACGGCTTTCACACACACTTATCTCTCAGAACTGAGCAAGTGGAGAGACGTTCGTTCATCTAGCACCAAGGGAACGGGTTGCAAGAGACACTTTTTCTCTGCTTTCTCAGTCTGTTTCCTAGTGCCGGTCTGAAGTTCCTGCAGTTTTCACAGTAAAACCGATTTGGAGCTAGTACCTCCCCATATATATGTATGGATTGGAGTTTGCAACTGAAAAGAAACTTTGTGTTCCCAACAAGCTAGGTGAAGAACGGCTTTCACACACACTTATCTCTCAGAACTGAGCAAGTGGAGAGACGTTCGTTCATCTAGCACCAAGGGAACGGGTTGCAGGAGACACTTTTTCTCTGCTTTCTCAGTCTGTTTCCTAGTGCCGGTCTGAAGTTCCTGCAGTTTTCACTGTAAAACCGATTTGGAGCTAGTACCTCCCCATATATATGTATGGAATGGAGTTTGCAACTGAAAAGAATCTTTGTGTTCCCAACAAGCTAGGTGAAGAACGGCTTTCACACACACTTATCTCTCAGAACTGAGCAAGTGGAGAGACGTTCGTTCATCTAGCACCAAGGGAACGGGTTGCAGGAGACACTTTTTCTCTGCTTTCTCAGTCTGTTTCCTAGTGCCGGTTTGAAGTTCCTGCAGTTTTCACTGTAAAAACGGGTTGGAGCTAGTACCTCCCCATATATATGTATGGAATGGAGTTTGCAACTGAAAAGAAACTTTGTGTTCCCAACAAGCTAGGTGAAGAACGGCTTTCACACACACTTATCTCTCAGAACTGAGCAAGTGGAGAGACGTTCGTTCATCTAGCACAAAGGGAACGGGTTGCAGGAGACACTTTTTCTCTGCTTTCTCAGTCTGTTTCCTAGTGCCGGTTTGAAGTTCCTGAAGTTTTCACTGTAAAACCGGGTTGGAGCTAGTACCTCCCCATATATATGTATGGAATGGAGTTTGCAACTGAAAAGAAACTTTGTGTTCCCAACAAGCTAGGTGAAGAACGGCTTTCACACACACTTATCTCTCAGAACTGAGCAAGTGGAGAGACGTTCGTTCATCTAGCACCAAGGGAACGGGTTGCAGGAGACACTTTTTCTCTGCTTTCTCAGTCTGTTTCCTAGTGCCGGTTTGAAGTTCCTGCAGTTTTCACTGTAAAACCGATTTGGAGCTAGTACCTCCCCATATATATGTATGGAATGGAGTGTGCAACTGAAATGAAACTTTGTGTTCCCAACAAGCTAGGTGAAGGACGGCTTTCACACACACTTATCTCTCAGAACTGAGCAAGTGGAGAGATGTTCGTTCATCTAGCACCAAGGGAACGGGTTGCAGGAGACACTTTTTCTCTGCTTTCTCAGTCTGTTTCCTAGTGCCGGTTTGAAGTTCCTGCAGTTTTCACAGTAAAACCGATTTGGAGCTAGTACCTCCCCATATATATGTATGGAATGGAGTTTGCTACTGAAAAGAAACTTTGTGTTCCCAACAAGCTAGGTGAAGAACGGCTTTCACACACACTTATCTCTCAGAACTGAGCAAGTGGAGAGACGTTCGTTCATTTAGCACAATTGGAACGGGTTGCAGGAGACACTTTTTCTCTGCTTTCTCATTCTGTTTCCTAGTGCCGGTTTGAAGTTCCTGCAGTTTTCACTGTAAAAACGGGTTGGAGCTAGTACCTCCCCATATATATGTATGGAATGGAGTTTGCAACTGAAAAGAAACTTTGTGTTCCCAACAAGCTAGGTGAAGAACGGCTTTCACACACACTTATCTCTCAGAACTGAGCAAGTGGAGAGACGTTCGTTCATCTAGCACAAAGGGAACGGGTTGCAGGAGACACTTTTTCTCTGCTTTCTCAGTCTGTTTCCTAGTGCCGGTTTGAAGTTCCTGAAGTTTTCACTGTAAAACCGGGTTGGAGCTAGTACCTCCCCATATATATGTATGGAATGGAGTTTGCAACTGAAAAGAAACTTTGTGTTCCCAACAAGCTAGGTGAAGAACGGCTTTCACACACACTTATCTCTCAGAACTGAGCAAGTGGAGAGACGTTCGTTCATCTAGCACCAAGGGAACGGGTTGCAGGAGACACTTTTTCTCTGCTTTCTCAGTCTGTTTCCTAGTGCCGGTTTGAAGTTCCTGCAGTTTTCACTGTAAAAACAAGTTGGAGCTAGTACCTCCCCATATATATGTATGGAATGGAGTTTGCTACTGAAAAGAAACTTTGTGTTCCCAACAAGCTAGGTGAAGGACGGCTTTCACACACACTTATCTCTCAGAACTGAGCAAGTGGAGAGACGTTCGTTCATCTAGCACCAAGGGAACGGGTTGCAGGAGACACTTTTTCTCTGCTTTCTCAGTCTGTTTCCTAGAGCCGGTTTGAAGTTCCTGTAGTTTTCACTGTAAAACCGATTTGGAGCTAGTACCTCCCCATATATATGTATGGAATGGAGTGTGCAACTGAAATGAAACTTTGTGTTCCCAACAAGCTAGGTGAAGAACGGCTTTCACACACACTTATCTCTCAGAACTGAGCAAGTGGAGAGACGTTCGTTCATCTAGCACCAAGGGAACGGGTTGCAGGAGACACTTTTTCTCTGCTTTCTCAGTCTGTTTCCTAGTGCCGGTTTGAAGTTCCTGCAGTTTTCACTGTAAAACCGAGTTGGAGCTAGTACCTCCCCATATATATGTATGGAATGGAGTTTGCACCTGAAAAGAAACTTTGTGTTCCCAACAAGCTAGGTGAAGAACGGCTTTCACACACACTTATCTCTCAGAACTGAGCAAGTGGAGAGACGTTCGTTCATTTAGCACAATTGGAACGGGTTGCAGGAGACACTTTTTCTCTGCTTTCTCATTCTGTTTCCTAGTGCCGGTTTGAAGTTCCTGCAGTTTTCACTGTAAAAACGGGTTGGAGCTAGTACCTCCCCATATATATGTATGGAATGGAGTTTGCAACTGAAAAGAAACTTTGTGTTCCCAACAAGCTAGGTGAAGAACGGCTTTCACACACACTTATCTCTCAGAACTGAGCAAGTGGAGAGACGTTCGTTCATCTAGCACAAAGGGAACGGGTTGCAGGAGACACTTTTTCTCTGCTTTCTCAGTCTGTTTCCTAGTGCCGGTTTGAAGTTCCTGAAGTTTTCACTGTAAAACCGGGTTGGAGCTAGTACCTCCCCATATATATGTATGGAATGGAGTTTGCAACTGAAAAGAAACTTTGTGTTCCCAACAAGCTAGGTGAAGAACGGCTTTCACACACACTTATCTCTCAGAACTGAGCAAGTGGAGAGACGTTCGTTCATCTAGCACCAAGGGAACGGGTTGCAGGAGACACTTTTTCTCTGCTTTCTCAGTCTGTTTCCTAGTGCCGGTTTGAAGTTCCTGCAGTTTTCACTGTAAAAACAAGTTGGAGCTAGTACCTCCCCATATATATGTATGGAATGGAGTTTGCTACTGAAAAGAAACTTTGTGTTCCCAACAAGCTAGGTGAAGGACGGCTTTCACACACACTTATCTCTCAGAACTGAGCAAGTGGAGAGACGTTCGTTCATCTAGCACCAAGGGAACGGGTTGCAGGAGACACTTTTTCTCTGCTTTCTCAGTCTGTTTCCTAGAGCCGGTTTGAAGTTCCTGTAGTTTTCACTGTAAAACCGATTTGGAGCTAGTACCTCCCCATATATATGTATGGAATGGAGTGTGCAACTGAAATGAAACTTTGTGTTCCCAACAAGCTAGGTGAAGAACGGCTTTCACACACACTTATCTCTCAGAACTGAGCAAGTGGAGAGACGTTCGTTCATCTAGCACCAAGGGAACGGGTTGCAGGAGACACTTTTTCTCTGCTTTCTCAGTCTGTTTCCTAGTGCCGGTTTGAAGTTCCTGCAGTTTTCACTGTAAAACCGAGTTGGAGCTAGTACCTCCCCATATATATGTATGGAATGGAGTTTGCACCTGAAAAGAAACTTTGTGTTCCCAACAAGCTAGGTGAAGAACGGCTTTCACACACACTTATCTCTCAGAACTGAGCAAGTGGAGAGACGTTCGTTCATCTAGCACCAAGGGAACGGGTTGCAGGAGACACTTTTTCTCTGCTTTCTCAGTCTGTTTCCTAGTGCCGGTTTGAAGTTCCTGCAGTTTTCACTGTCAAACCGAGTTGGAGCTAGTACCTCCCCATATATATGTATGGAATGGAGTTTGCTACTGAAAAGAAACTTTGTGTTCCCAACAAGCTAGGTGATTGACCACTTTCACACACACTTATCTCTCAGAACTGAGCAAGTGGAGAGACGTTCGTTCATCTAGCACCAAGGGAACGGGTTGCAGGAGACACTTTTTCTCTGCTTTCTCAGTCTGTTTCCTAGTGCCGGTTTGAAGTTCCTGCAGTTTTCACTGTAAAAAAAGTTGGAGCTAGTACCTCCCCATATATATGTATGGAATGGAGTTTGCTACTGAAAAGAAACTTTGTGTTCCAAACAAGCTAGGTGAAGGACGGCTTTCACACACACTTATCTCTCAGAACTGAGCAAGTGGAGAGACGTTCGTTCATCTAGCACCAAGGGAACGGGTTGCAGGAAACACTTTTTCTCTGCTTTCTCAGTCTGTTTCCTAGTGCCGGTTTGAAGTTCCTGCAGTTTTCATTGTAAAACCGAGTTGGAGCTAGTACCTCCCCATATATATGTATGGAATGGAGTTTGCAACTGAAAAGAAACTTTGTGTTCCCAACAAGCTAGGTGAAGGACGGCTTTCACACACACTTATCTCTCAGAACTGAGCAAGTGGAGAGACGTTCGTTCATCTAGCACCAAGGGAACGGTTTGCAGGAGACACTTTTTCTCTGCTTTCTCAGTCTGTTTCCTAGTGCCGGTTTGAAGTTCCTGCAGTTTTCACTGTAAAACCGATTTGGAGCTAGTACCTCACCATATATATGTATGGAATGGAGTTTGCAACTGAAAAGAAACTTTGTGTTCCCAACAAGCTAGGTGAAGAACGGCTTTCACACACACTTAACTCTCAGAACTGAGCAAGTGGAGAGACGTTCGTTCATCTAGCACCAAGGGAACGGGTTGCAGGAGACACTTTTTCTCTGCTTTCTCAGTCTGTTTCCTAGTGCCGGTTTGAAGTTTCTGCAGTTTTCACTGTCAAACCGAGTTGGAGCTAGTACCTCCCCATATATATGTATGGAATGGTGTTTGCACCTGAAAAGAAACTTTGTGTTCCCAACAAGCTAGGTGAAGAACGGCTTTCACACACACTTATCTCTCAGAACTGAGCAAGTGGAGAGACGTTCGTTCATCTAGCACCAAGGGAACGGGTTGCAGGAGACACTTTTTCTCTGCTTTCTCAGTCTGTTTCCTAGTGCCGGTTTGAAGTTCCTGCAGTTTTCACTGTAAAACCGAGTTGGAGCTAGTACCTCACCATATATATGTATGGAATGGAGTTTGCACCTGAAAAGAAACTTTGTGTTCCCAACAAGCTAGGTGAAGAACGGCTTTCACACACACTTATCTCTCAGAACTGAGCAAGTGGAGAGACGTTCGTTCATCTAGCACCAAGGGAACGGGTTGCAGGAGACACTTTTTCTCTGCTTTCTCAGTCTGTTTCCTAGTGCCGGTTTGAAGTTTCTGCAGTTTTCACTGTAAAAAAAGTTGGAGCTAGTACCTCCCCATATATATGTATGGAATGGAGTTTGCTACTGAAAAGAAACTTTGTGTTCCCAACAAGCTAGGTGAAGGACGGCTTTCACACACACTTATCTCTCAGAACTGAGCAAGTGGAGAGACGTTCGTTCATCTAGCACCAAGGGAACGGGTTGCAGGGGACACTTTTTCTCTGCTTTCTCAGTCTGTTTCCTAGTGCCGGTTTGAAGTTCCTGCAGTTTTCATTGTAAAACCGAGTTGGAGCTAGTACCTCCCCATATATATGTATGGAATGGAGTTTGCAACTGAAAAGAATCTTTGTGTTCCCAACAAGCTAGGTGAAGGACGGCTTTCACACACACTTATCTCTCAGAACTGAGCAAGTGGAGAGACGTTCGTTCATCTAGCACCAAGGGAACGGTTTGCAGGAGACACTTTTTCTCTGCTTTCTCAGTCTGTTTCCTAGTGCCGGTTTGAAGTTCCTGCAGTTTTCACTGTAAAACCGATTTGGAGCTAGTACCTCACCATATATATGTATGGAATGGAGTTTGCAACTGAAAAGAAACTTTGTGTTCCCAACAAGCTAGGTGAAGGACGGCTTTCACACACACTTAACTCTCAGAACTGAGCAAGTGGAGAGACGTTCGTTCATCTAGCACCAAGGGAACGGGTTGCAGGAGACACTTTTTCTCTGCTTTCTCAGTCTGTTTCCTAGTGCCGGTTTGAAGTTTCTGCAGTTTTCACTGTCAAACCGAGTTGGAGCTAGTACCTCCCCATATATATGTATGGAATGGTGTTTGCACCTGAAAAGAAACTTTGTGTTCCCAACAAGCTAGGTGAAGAACGGCTTTCACACACACTTATCTCTCAGAACTGAGCAAGTGGAGAGACGTTCGTTCATCTAGCACCAAGGGAACGGGTTGCAGGAGACACTTTTTCTCTGCTTTCTCAGTCTGTTTCCTAGTGCCGGTTTGAAGTTCCTGCAGTTTTCACTGTAAAACCGAGTTGGAGCTAGTACCTCCCCATATATATGTATGGAATGGAGTTTGCACCTGAAAAGAAACTTTGTGTTCCCAACAAGCTAGGTGAAGAACGGCTTTCACGCACACTTATCTCTCAGAACTGAGCAAGTGGAGAGACGTTCGTTCATCTAGCACCAAGGGAACGGGTTGCAGGAGACACTTTTTCTCTGCTTTCTCAGTCTGTTTCCTAGTGCCGGTTTGAAGTTCCTGCAGTTTTCACTGTAAAACCGAGTTGGAGCTACTACCTCCCCATATATATGTATGGAATGGAGTTTGCACCTGAAAAGAAACTTTGTGTTCCCAACAAGCTAGGTGAAGAACGGCTTTCACACACACTTATCTCTCAGAACTGAGCAAGTGGAGAGACGTTCGTTCATCTAGCACCAAGGGAACGGGTTGCAGGAGACACTTTTTCTCTGCTTTCTCAGTCTAATTCCTAGTGCCGGTTTGAAGTTCCTGCAGTTTTCACTGTAAAACCGAGTTGGAGCTAGTACCTCCCCATATATATGTATGGAATGGAGTTTGCTACTGAAAAGAAACTTTGTGTTCCCAACAAGCTAGGTGATTGACGGCTTTCACACACACTTATCTCTCAGAACTGAGCAAGTGGAGAGACGTTCGTTCATCTAGCACCAAGGGAACGGGTTGCAGGAGACACTTTTTCTCTGCTTTCTCAGTCTGTTTCCTAGTGCCGGTTTGAAGTTCCTGCAGTTTTCACTGTAAAAAAAGTTGGAGCTAGTACCTCCCCATATATATGTATGGAATGGAGTTTGCTACTGAAAAGAAACTTTGTTTTCCCAACAAGCTAGGTGAAGGACGGCTTTCACACACACTTATCTCTCAGAACTGAGCAAGTGGAGAGACGTTCGTTCATCTAGCACCAAGGGAACGGGTTGCAGGAGACACTTTTTCTCTGCTTTCTCAGTCTGTTTCCTAGTGCCGGTTTGAAGTTCCTGCAGTTTTCACTGTAAAACCGAGTTGGAGCTAGTACCTCCCCATATATATGTATGGAATGGAGTTTGCAACTGAAAAGAAACTTTGTGTTCCCAACAAGCTAGTTGAAGGACGGCTTTCACACACACTTATCTCTCAGAACTGAGCAAGTGGAGAGACGTTCGTTCATCTAGCACCAAGGGAACGGTTTGCAGGAGACACTTTTTCTCTGCTTTCTCAGTCTGTTTCCTAGTGCCGGTTTGAAGTTCCTGCAGTTTTCACTGTAAAACCGATTTGGAGCCAGTACCTCACCATATATATGTATGGAATGGAGTTTGCAACTGAAAAGAAACTTTGTGTTCCCAACAAGCTAGGTGAAGAACGGCTTTCACACACACTTATCTCTCAGAACTGAGCAAGTGGAGAGACGTTCGTTCATCTAGCACCAAGGGAACGGGTTGCAGGAGACACTTTTTCTCTGCTTTCTCAGTCTGTTTCCTAGTGCCGGTTTGAAGTTTCTGCAGTTTTCACTGTCAAACCGAGTTGGAGCTAGTACCTCCCCATATATATGTATGGAATGGTGTTTGCACCTGAAAAGAAACTTTGTGTTCCCAACAAGCTAGGTGAAGAACGGCTTTCACACACACTTATCTCTCAGAACTGAGCAAGTGGAGAGACGTTCGTTCATCTAGCACCAAGGGAACGGGTTGCAGGAGACACTTTTTCTCTGCTTTCTCAGTCTGTTTCCTAGTGCCGGTTTGATGTTCCTGCAGTTTTCACTGTAAAACCGAGTTGGAGCTAGTACCTCCCCATATATATGTATGGAATGGAGTTTGCACCTGAAAAGAAACTTTGTGTTCCCAACAAGCTAGGTGAAGAACGGCTTTCACACACACTTATCTCTCAGAACTGAGCAAGTGTAGAGACGTTCGTTCATCTAGCACCAAGGGAACGGGTTGCAGGAGACACTTTTTCTCTGCTTTCTCAGTCTGTTTCCTAGTGCCGGTTTGAAGTTTCTGCAGTTTTCACTGTCAAACCGAGTTGGAGCTAGTACCTCCCCATATATATGTATGGAATGGTGTTTGCACCTGAAAAGAAACTTTGTGTTCCCAACAAGCTAGGTGAAGAACGGCTTTCACACACACTTATCTCTAAGAACTGAGCAAGTGGAGAGACGTTCGTTCATCTAGCACCAAGGGAACGGGTTGCAGGAGACACTTTTTCTCTGCTTTCTCAGTCTGTTTCCTAGTGCCGGTTTGAAGTTCCTGCAGTTTTCACTGTAAAACCGATTTGGAGCTAGTACCTCCCCATATATATGTATGGAATGGAGTTTGCAACTGAAAAGAAACTTTGTGTTCCCAACAAGCTAGGTGAAGAACGGCTTTCACACACACTTATCTCTCAGAAATGAGCAAGTGGAGAGACGTTCGTTCATCTAGCACCAAGGGAACGGGTTGCAGGAGACACTTTTTCTCTGCTTTCTCAGTCTGTTTCCTAGTGCCGGTTTGAAGTTCCTGCAGTTTTCACTGTAAAACCGAGTTGGAGCTAGTACCTCCCCATATATATGTATGGAATGGAGTTTGCACCTGAAAAGAAACTTTGTGTTCCCAACAAGCTAGGTGAAGAACGGCTTTCACACACACTTATCTCTCAGAACTGAGCAAGTGGAGAGACGTTCGTTCATCTAGCACCAAGGGAACGGGTTGCAGGAGACACTTTTTCTCTGCTTTCTCAGTCTGTTTCCTAGTGCCGGTTTGAAGTTCCTGCAGTTTTCACTGTAAAACCGAGTTGGAGCTAGTACCTCCCCATATATATGTATGGAATGGAGTTTGCTACTGAAAAGAAACTTTGTGTTCCCAACAAGCTAGGTGATTGACGGCTTTCACACACACTTATCTCTCAGAACTGAGCAAGTGGAGAGACGTTCGTTCATCTAGCACCAAGGGAACGGGTTGCAGGAGACACTTTTTCTCTGCTTTCTCAGTCTGTTTCCTAGTGCCGGTCTGAAGTTCCTGCAGTTTTCACTGTAAAACCGAGTTGGAGCTAGTACCTCCCCATATATATGTATGGAATGGAGTTTGCAACTGAAAAGAAACTTTGTGTTCCCAACAAGCTAGGTGAAGGACGGCTTTCACACACACTTATCTCTCAGAACTGAGCAAGTGGAGAGACGTTCGTTCATCTAGCACCAATGGAACGGGTTGCAGGAGACACTTTTTCTCTGCTTTCTCAGTCTGTTTCCTAGTGCCGGTTTGAAGTTCCTGCAGTTTTCATTGTAAAACCGAGTTGGAGCTAGTACCTCCCCATATATATGTATGGAATGGAGTTTGCAACTGAAAAGAAACTTTGTGTTCCCAACAAGCTAGGTGAAGAACGGCTTTCACACACACTTATCTCTCAGAACTGAGCAAGTGGAGAGACGTTCGTTCATCTAGCACCAAGGGAACGGGTTGCAGGAGACACTTTTTCTCTGCTTTCTCAGTCTGTTTCCTAGTGCCGGTTTGAAGTTCCTGCAGTTTTCACTGTAAAACCGATTTGGAGCTAGTACCTCCCCATATATATGTATGGAATGGAGTTTGCAACTGAAAAGAAACTTTTTGTTCCCAACAAGCTAGGTGAAAAACGGCTTTCACACACACTTATCTCTCAGAACTGAGCAAGTGGAGAGACGTTCGTTCATCTAGCACCAAGGGAACAGGTTGCAGTAGACACTTTTCTCTGCTTTCTCAGTCTGTTTCCTAGTGCCGGTTTGAAGTTCCTGCAGTTTTCACTGTCAAACCGAGTTGGAGCTAGTACCTCCCCATATATATGTATGGAATGGAGTTTGCAACTGAAAAGAAACTCTGTGTTTCCAACAAGCTAGTTGAAGGACGGCTTTCAAACACAATTATCTCTGAGAACTGAGCAAGTGGAGAGACGTTCGTTCATCTAGCACCAAGGGAACGGGTTGCAGGAGACATTTTTCTCTGCTTTCTCAGTCTGTTTCCTAGTGCCGGTTTGAAGTTCCTGCAGTTTTCACTGTAAAACCGATTTGGAGCTAGTACCTCCCCATATATATGTATGGAATGGAGTTTGCAACTGAAAAGAATCTTTGTGTTCCCAACAAGCTAGGTGAAGAACGGCTTTCACACACACTTATCTCTCAGAACTGAGCAAGTGGAGAGACGTTCGTTCATCTAGCACCAAGGGAACGGGTTGCAGGAGACACTTTTCTCTGCTTTCTCAGTCTGTTTCCTAGTGCCGGTTTGAAGTTCCTGCAGTTTTCACTGTAAAACCGGGTTGGAGCTAGTACCTCCCCATATATATGTAAGGAATGGAGTTTGCAACTGAAAAGAAACTTTGTGTTCCCAACAAGCTAGGTGAAGAACGGCTTTCACACACACTTATCTCTCAGAACTGAGCAAGTGGAGAGACGTTCGTTCATCTAGCACCAAGGGAACGGGTTGCAGGAGACACTTTTTCTCTGCTTTCTCAGTCTGTTTCCTAGTGCCGGTTTGAAGTTCCTGCAGTTTTCACTGTAAAAACAAGTTGGAGCTAGTACCTCCCCATATATATGTATGGAATGGAGTTTGCTACTGAAAAGAAACTTTGTGTTCCCAACAAGCTACGTGAAGGACAGCTTTCACACACACTTATCTCTCAGAACTGAGCAAGTGGAGAGACGTTCGTTCATCTAGCACCAAGGGAACGGGTTGCAGGAGACACTTTTTCTCTGCTTTCTCAGTCTGTTTCCTAGTGCCGGTTTGAAGTTCCTGCAGTTTTCATTGTAAAACCGATTTGGAGCTAGTACCTCCCCATATATATGTATGGAATGGAGTTTGCAACTGAAAAGAAACTTTGTGTTCCCAACAAGCTAGGTGAAGGACGGCTTTCACACACACTTATCTCTCAGAACTGAGCAAGTGGAGAGACGTTCGTTCATCTAGCACCAAGGGAACGGGTTGCAGGAGACACTTTTTCTCTGCTTTCTCAGTCTGTTTCCTAGTGCCGGTTTGAAGTTCCTGCAGTTTTCACTGTAAAACCGATTTTGAGCTAGTACCTCCCCATATATATGTATGGAATGGAGTTTGCAACTGAAAAGAAACTTTGTGTTCCCAACAAGCTAGGTGAAGAACGGCTTTCACACACACTTATCTCTCAGAACTGAGCAAGTGGAGAGACGTTCGTTCATCTAGCACCAAGGGAACGGGTTGCAGGAGACACTTTTTCTCTGCTTTCTCAGTCTGTTTCCTAGTGCCGGTTTGAAGTTCCTGCAGTTTTCACTGTAAAACCGATTTGGAGCTAGTACCTTCCCATATATATGTATGGAATGGAGTTTGCAACTGAAAAGAAACTTTGTGTTCCCAACAAGCTAGGTGAAGAACGGCTTTCACACACACTTATCTCTCAGAACTGAGCAAGTGGAGAGACGTTCGTTCATCTAGCACCAAGGGAACGGGTTGCAGGAGACACTATTTCTCTGCTTTCTCAGTCTGTTTCCTAGTGCCGGTTTGAAGTTCCTGCAGTTTTCACTGTAAAACCGAGTTGGAGCTAGTACCTCCCCATATATATGTATGGAATGGAGTTTGCAACTGAAAAGAAACTTTGTGTTCCCAACAAGCTAGGTGAAGAACGGCTTTCACACACACTTATCTCTCAGAACTGAGCAAGTGGAGAGACGTTCGTTCATCTAGCACCAAGGGAACGGGTTGCAGGAGACACTTTTTCTCTGCTTTCTCAGTCTGTTTCCTAGTGCCGGTTTGAAGTTCCTGCAGTTTTCACTGTAAAGCCGAGTTGGAGCTAGTACCTCCCCATATATATGTATGGAATGGAGTTTGCACCTGAAAAGAAACTTTGTGTTCCCATCAAGCTAGGTGAAGAACGGCTTTCACACACACTTATCTCTCAGAACTGAGCAAGTGGAGAGACTTTCGTTCATCTAGCACCAAGGGAACGGGTTGCAGGAGACACTTTTTCTCTGCTTTCTCAGTCTGTTTCCTAGTGCCGGTTTGAAGTTCCTGCAGTTTTCACTGTAAAACCGATTTGGAGCTAGTACCTCCCCATATATATGTATGGAATGTAGTGTGCAACTGAAATGAAACTTTGTGTTCCCAACAAGCTAGGTGAAGGACGGCTTTCACACACACTTATCTCTCAGAACTGAGCAAGTGGAGAGACGTTCGTTCATCTAGCACCAAGGGAACGGGTTGCAGGAGACACTTTTTCTCTGCTTTCTCAGTCTGTTTCCTAGTGCCGGTTTGAAGTTCCTGCAGTTTTCACTGTAAAACCGAGTTGGAGCTAGTACCTCCCCATATATATGTATGGAATGGAGTTTGCAACTGAAAAGAAACTTTGTGTTCCCAACAAGCTAGGTGAAGAACGGCTTTCACACACACTTATCTCTCAGAACTGAGCAAGTGGAGAGACGTTCGTTCATCTAGCACCAAGGGAACGGGTTGCAGGAGACACTTTTCTCTGCTTTCTCAGTCTGTTTCCTAGCGCCGGTTTGAAGTTCCTGCAGTTTTCACTGTAAAACCGAGTTGGAGCTTGTACCTCCCAATATATATGTATGGAATGGAGTTTGCTACTGAAAAGAAACTTTGTGTTCCCAACAAGCTAGGTGATTGACGGCTTTCACACACACTTATCTCTCAGAACTGAGCAAGTGGAGAGACGTTCGTTCATCTAGCACCAAGGGAACGGGTTGCAGGAGACACTTTTTCTCTGCTTTCTCAGTCTGTTTCCTAGTGCCGGTTTGAAGTTCCTGCAGTCTTCACTGTAAAAACATGTTGGAGCTAGTACCTCCCCATATATATGTATGGAATGGAGTTTGCAACTGAAAAGAAACTTTGTGTTCCCAACAAGCTAGGTGAAGAACGGCTTTCACACACACTTATCTCTCAGAACTGAGCAAGTGGAGAGACGTTCGTTCATCTAGCACCAAGGGAACGGGTTGCAGGAGACACTTTTTCTCTGCTTTCTCAGTCTGTTTCCTAGTGCCGGTTTGAAGTTCCTGCAGTTTTCACTGTAAAACCGATTTGGAGCTAGTACCTCCCCATATATATGTATGGAATGTAGTGTGCAACTGAAATGAAACTTTGTGTTCCCAACAAGCTAGGTGAAGGACGGCTTTCACACACACTTATCTCTCAGAACTGAGCAAGTGGAGAGACGTTCGTTCATCTAGCACCAAGGGAACGGGTTGCAGGAGACACTTTTTCTCTGCTTTCTCAGTCTGTTTCCTAGTGCCGGTTTGAAGTTCCTGCAGTTTTCACTGTAAAACCGAGTTGGAGCTAGTACCTCCCCATATATATGTATGGAATGGAGTTTGCAACTGAAAAGAAACTTTGTGTTCCCAACAAGCTAGGTGAAGAACGGCTTTCACACACACTTATCTCTCAGAACTGAGCAAGTGGAGAGACGTTCGTTCATCTAGCACCAAGGGAACGGGTTGCAGGAGACACTTTTTCTCTGCTTTCTCAGTCTGTTTCCTAGTGCCGGTTTGAAGTTCCTGCAGTTTTCACTGTAAAACCGATTTGGAGCTAGTACCTCCCCATATATATGTATGGAATGGAGTTTGCAACTGAAAAGAAACTTTGTGTTCCCAACAAGCTAGGTGAAGTACGGCTTTCACACACACTTATCTCTCAGAACTGAGCAAGTGGAGAGACGTTCGTTCATCTAGCACCAAGGGAACGGGTTGCAGGAGACACTTTTTCTCTGCTTTCTCAGTCTGTTTCCTAGTGCCGGTTTGAAGTTCCTGCAGTTTTCACTGTAAAACCGATTTGGAGCTAGTACCTCCCCATATATATGTATGGAATGTAGTGTGCAACTGAAATGAAACTTTGTGTTCCCAACAAGCTAGGTGAAGGACGGCTTTCACACACACTTATCTCTCAGAACTGAGCAAGTGGAGAGACGTTCGTTCATCTAGCACCAAGGGAACGGGTTGCAGGAGACACTTTTTCTCTGCTTTCTCAGTCTGTTTCCTAGTGCCGGTTTGAAGTTCCTGCAGTTTTCACTGTAAAACCGAGTTGGAGCTAGTACCTCCCCATATATATGTATGGAATGGAGTTTGCAACTGAAAAGAAACTTTGTGTTCCCAACAAGCTAGGTGAAGAACGGCTTTCACACACACTTATCTCTCAGAACTGAGCAAGTGGAGAGACGTTCGTTCATCTAGCACCAAGGGAACGGGTTGCAGGAGACACTTTTTCTCTGCTTTCTCAGTCTGTTTCCTAGTGCCGGTTTGAAGTTCCTGCAGTCTTCACTGTAAAAACATGTTGGAGCTAGTACCTCCCCATATATATGTATGGAATGGAGTTTGCAACTGAAAAGAAACTTTGTGTTCCCAACAAGCTAGGTGAAGAACGGCTTTCACACACACTTATCTCTCAGAACTGAGCAAGTGGAGAGACGTTCGTTCATCTAGCACCAAGGGAACGGGTTGCAGGAGACACTTTTTCTCTGCTTTCTCAGTCTGTTTCCTAGTGCCGGTTTGAAGTTCCTGCAGTTTTCACTGTAAAACCGATTTGGAGCTAGTACCTCCCCATATATATGTATGGAATGTAGTGTGCAACTGAAATGAAACTTTGTGTTCCCAACAAGCTAGGTGAAGGACGGCTTTCACACACACTTATCTCTCAGAACTGAGCAAGTGGAGAGACGTTCGTTCATCTAGCACCAAGGGAACGGGTTGCAGGAGACACTTTTTCTCTGCTTTCTCAGTCTGTTTCCTAGTGCCGGTTTGAAGTTCCTGCAGTTTTCACTGTAAAACCGAGTTGGAGCTAGTACCTCCCCATATATATGTATGGAATGGAGTTTGCACCTGAAAAGAAACTTTGTGTTTCCATCAATCTAGGTGAAGAACGGCTTTCACACACACTTATCTCTCAGAACTGAGCAAGTGGAGAGACTTTCGTTCATCTAGCACCAAGGGAACGGGTTGCAGGAGACACTTTTTCTCTGCTTTCTCAGTCTGTTTCCTAGTGCCGGTTTGAAGTTCCTGCAGTTTTCACTGTAAAACCGATTTGGAGCTAGTACCTCCCCATATATATGTATGGAATGTAGTGTGCAACTGAAAAGAAACTTTGTGTTCCCAACAAGCTAGGTGAAGGACGGCTTTCACACACACTTATCTCTCAGAACTGAGCAAGTGGAGAGACGTTCGTTCATCTAGCACCAAGGGAACGGGTTGCAGGAGACACTTTTTCTCTGCTTTCTCAGTCTGTTTCCTAGTGCCGGTTTGAAGTTCCTGCAGTTTTCACTGTAAAACCGATTTGGAGCTAGTACCTCCCCATATATATGTATGGAATGGAGTTTGCAACTGAAAAGAATCTTTGCGTTCCCAACAAGCTAGGTGAAGAACGGCTTTCACACACACTTATCTCTCAGAACTGAGCAAGTGGAGAGACGTTCGTTCATCTAGCACCAAGGGAACGGGTTGCAGGAGACACTTTTCTCTGCTTTCTCAGTCTGTTTCCTAGCGCCGGTTTGAAGTTCCTGCAGTTTTCACTGTAAAACCGAGTTGGAGCTTGTACCTCCCAATATATATGTATGGAATGGAGTTTGCTACTGAAAAGAAACTTTGTGTTCCCAACAAGCTAGGTGATTGACGGCTTTCACACACACTTATCTCTCAGAACTGAGCAAGTGGAGAGACGTTCGTTCATCTAGCACCAAGGGAACGGGTTGCAGGAGACACTTTTTCTCTGCTTTCTCAGTCTGTTTCCTAGTGCCGGTTTGAAGTTCCTGCAGTCTTCACTGTAAAAACATGTTGGAGCTAGTACCTCCCCATATATATGTATGGAATGGAGTTTGCAACTGAAAAGAAACTTTGTGTTCCCAACAAGCTAGGTGAAGAACGGCTTTCACACACACTTATCTCTCAGAACTGAGCAAGTGGAGAGACGTTCGTTCATCTAGCACCAAGGGAACGGGTTGCAGGAGACACTTTTTCTCTGCTTTCTCAGTCTGTTTCCTAGTGCCGGTTTGAAGTTCCTGCAGTTTTCACTGTAAAACCGATTTGGAGCTAGTACCTCCCCATATATATGTATGGAATGGAGTTTGCAACTGAAAAGAATCTTTGTGTTCCCAACAAGCTAGGTGAAGAACGGCTTTCACACACACTTATCTCTCAGAACTGAGCAAGTGGAGAGACGTTCGTTCATCTAGCACCAAGGGAACGGGTTGCAGGAGACACTTTTTCTCTGCTTTCTCAGTCTGTTTCCTAGTGCCGGTTTGAAGTTCCTGCAGTTTTCACTGTAAAACCGAGTTGGAGCTAGTACCTCCCCATATATATGTATGGAATGGAGTTTGCAACTGAAAAGAAACTTTGTGTTCCCAACAAGCTAGGTGAAGAACGGCTTTCACACACACTTATCTCTCAGAACTGAGCAAGTGGAGAGACGTTCGTTCATCTAGCACCAAGGGAACGGGTTGCAGGAGACACTTTTTCTCTGCTTTCTCAGTCTGTTTCCTAGTGCCGGTTTGAAGTTCCTGCAGTTTTCACTGTAAAGCCGAGTTGGAGCTAGTACCTCCCCATATATATGTATGGAATGGAGTTTGCACCTGAAAAGAAACTTTGTGTTTCCATCAATCTAGGTGAAGAACGGCTTTCACACACACTTATCTCTCAGAACTGAGCAAGTGGAGAGACTTTCGTTCATCTAGCACCAAGGGAACGGGTTGCAGGAGACACTTTTTCTCTGCTTTCTCAGTCTGTTTCCTAGTGCCGGTTTGAAGTTCCTGCAGTTTTCACTGTAAAACCGATTTGGAGCTAGTACCTCCCCATATATATGTATGGAATGTAGTGTGCAACTGAAATGAAACTTTGTGTTCCCAACAAGCTAGGTGAAGGACGGCTTTCACACACACTTATCTCTCAGAACTGAGCAAGTGGAGAGACGTTCGTTCATCTAGCACCAAGGGAACGGGTTGCAGGAGACACTTTTTCTCTGCTTTCTCAGTCTGTTTCCTAGTGCCGGTTTGAAGTTCCTGCAGTTTTCACTGTAAAACCGAGTTGGAGCTAGTACCTCCCCATATATATGTATGGAATGGAGTTTGCAACTGAAAAGAAACTTTGTGTTCCCAACAAGCTAGGTGAAGAACGGCTTTCACACACACTTATCTCTCAGAACTGAGCAAGTGGAGAGACGTTCGTTCATCTAGCACCAAGGGAACGGGTTGCAGGAGACACTTTTTCTCTGCTTTCTCAGTCTGTTTCCTAGTGCCGGTTTGAAGTTCCTGCAGTTTTCACTGTAAAACCGATTTGGAGCTAGTACCTCCCCATATATATGTATGGAATGGAGTTTGCAACTGAAAAGAATCTTTGCGTTCCCAACAAGCTAGGTGAAGAACGGCTTTCACACACACTTATCTCTCAGAACTGAGCAAGTGGAGAGACGTTCGTTCATCTAGCACCAAGGGAACGGGTTGCAGGAGACACTTTTCTCTGCTTTCTCAGTCTGTTTCCTAGCGCCGGTTTGAAGTTCCTGCAGTTTTCACTGTAAAACCGAGTTGGAGCTTGTACCTCCCAATATATATGTATGGAATGGAGTTTGCTACTGAAAAGAAACTTTGTGTTCCCAACAAGCTAGGTGATTGACGGCTTTCACACACACTTATCTCTCAGAACTGAGCAAGTGGAGAGACGTTCGTTCATCTAGCACCAAGGGAACGGGTTGCAGGAGACACTTTTTCTCTGCTTTCTCAGTCTGTTTCCTAGTGCCGGTTTGAAGTTCCTGCAGTCTTCACTGTAAAAACATGTTGGAGCTAGTACCTCCCCATATATATGTATGGAATGGAGTTTGCAACTGAAAAGAAACTTTGTGTTCCCAACAAGCTAGGTGAAGAACGGCTTTCACACACACTTATCTCTCAGAACTGAGCAAGTGGAGAGACGTTCGTTCATCTAGCACCAAGGGAACGGGTTGCAGGAGACACTTTTTCTCTGCTTTCTCAGTCTGTTTCCTAGTGCCGGTTTGAAGTTCCTGCAGTTTTCACTGTAAAACCGATTTGGAGCTAGTACCTCCCCATATATATGTATGGAATGTAGTGTGCAACTGAAATGAAACTTTGTGTTCCCAACAAGCTAGGTGAAGGACGGCTTTCACACACACTTATCTCTCAGAACTGAGCAAGTGGAGAGACGTTCGTTCATCTAGCACCAAGGGAACGGGTTGCAGGAGACACTTTTTCTCTGCTTTCTCAGTCTGTTTCCTAGTGCCGGTTTGAAGTTCCTGCAGTTTTCACTGTAAAACCGAGTTGGAGCTAGTACCTCCCCATATATATGTATGGAATGGAGTTTGCAACTGAAAAGAAACTTTGTGTTCCCAACAAGCTAGGTGAAGAACGGCTTTCACACACACTTATCTCTCAGAACTGAGCAAGTGGAGAGACGTTCGTTCATCTAGCACCAAGGGAACGGGTTGCAGGAGACACTTTTTCTCTGCTTTCTCAGTCTGTTTCCTAGTGCCGGTTTGAAGTTCCTGCAGTTTTCACTGTAAAACCGATTTGGAGCTAGTACCTCCCCATATATATGTATGGAATGGAGTTTGCAACTGAAAAGAATCTTTGTGTTCCCAACAAGCTAGATGAAGAACGGCTTTCACACACACTTATCTCTCAGAACTGAGCAAGTGGAGAGACGTTCGTTCATCTAGCACCAAGGGAACGGGTTGCAGGAGACACTTTTCTCTGCTTTCTCAGTCTGTTTCCTAGCGCCGGTTTGAAGTTCCTGCAGTTTTCACTGTAAAACCGAGTTGGAGCTTGTACCTCCCAATATATATGTATGGAATGGAGTTTGCTACTGAAAAGAAACTTTGTGTTCCCAACAAGCTAGGTGATTGACGGCTTTCACACACACTTATCTCTCAGAACTGAGCAAGTGGAGAGACGTTCGTTCATCTAGCACCAAGGGAACGGGTTGCAGGAGACACTTTTTCTCTGCTTTCTCAGTCTGTTTCCTAGTGCCGGTTTGAAGTTCCTGCAGTTTTCACTGTAAAAACATGTTGGAGCTAGTACCTCCCCATATATATGTATGGAATGGAGTTTGCAACTGAAAAGAAACTTTGTGTTCCCAACAAGCTAGGTGAAGAACGCCTTTCACACACACTTATCTCTCAGAACTGAGCAAGTGGAGAGACGTTCGTTCATCTAGCACCAAGGGAACGGGTTGCAGGAGACACTTTTTCTCTGCTTTCTCAGTCTGTTTCCTAGTGCCGGTTTGAAGTTTCTGCAGTTTTCACTGTCAAACCGAGTTGGAGCTTGTACCTCCCCATATATATGTATGGAATGGTGTTTGCACCTGAAAAGAAACTTTGTGTTCCCAACAAGCTAGGTGAAGAACGGCTTTCACACACACTTATCTCTCAGAACTGAGCAAGTGGAGAGACGTTCGTTCATCTAGCACCAAGGGAACGGGTTGCAGGAGACACTTTTTCTCTGCTTTCTCAGTCTGTTTCCTAGTGCCGGTTTGAAGTTCCTGCAGTTTTCACTGTAAAACCGATTTGGAGCTAGTACCTCCCCATATATATGTATGGAATGGAGTTTGCAACTGAAAAGAAACTTTGTGTTCCCAACAAGCTAGGTGAAGAACGGCTTTCACACACACTTATCTCTCAGAACTGAGCAAGTGGAGAGACGTTCGTTCATCTAGCACCAAGGGAACGGGTTGCAGGAGACACTTTTTCTCTGCTTTCTCAGTCTGTTTCCTAGTGCCGGTTTGAAGTTCCTGCAGTTTTCACTGTAAAACCGAGTTGGAGCTACTACCTTCCCATATATATGTATGGAATGGAGTTTGCAACTGAAAAGAAACTTTGTGTTCCCAACAAGCTAGGTGAAGGACGTCTTTCACACACACTTATCTCTCAGAACTGAGCAAGTGGAGAGACGTTCGTTCATCTAGCACCAAGGGAACGGGTTGCAGGAGACACTTTTTCTCTGCTTTCTCAGTCTGTTTCCTAGTGCCGGTTTGAAGTTCCTGCAGTTTTCACTGTAAAACCGAGTTGGAGCTAGTACCTCCCCATATATATGTATGGAATGGAGTTTGCAACTGAAAAGAAACTTTGTGTTCCCAACAAGCTAGGTGAAGAACGGCTTTCACACACACTTATCTCTCAGAACTGAGCAAGTGGAGAGACGTTCGTTCATCTAGCACCAAGGGAACGGGTTGCAGGAGACACTATTTCTCTGCTTTCTCAGTCTGTTTCCTAGTGCCGGTTTGAAGTTCCTGCAGTTTTCACTGTAAAGCCGAGTTGGAGCTAGTACCTCCCCATATATATGTATGGAATGGAGTTTGCACCTGAAAAGAAACTTTGTGTTCCCAACAAGCTAGGTGAAGAACGGCTTTCACACACACTTATCTCTCAGAACTGAGCAAGTGGAGAGACTTTCGTTCATCTAGCACCATGGGAACGGGTTGCAGGAGACACTTTTTCTCTGCTTTCTCAGTCTGTTTCCTAGTGCCGGTTTGAAGTTCCTGCAGTTTTCACTATAAAACCGATTTGGAGCTAGTACCTCCCCATATATATGTATGGAATGTAGTGTGCAACTGAAATGAAACTTTGTGTTCCCAACAAGCTAGGTGAAGGACGGCTTTCACACACACTTATCTCTCAGAACTGAGCAAGTGGAGAGACGTTCGTTCATCTAGCACCAAGGGAACGGGTTGCAGGAGACACTTTTTCTCTGCTTTCTCAGTCTGTTTCCTAGTGCCGGTTTGAAGTTCCTGCAGTTTTCACTGTAAAACCGATTTGGAGCTAGTACCTCCCCATATATATGTATGGAATGTAGTGTGCAACTGAAATGAAACTTTGTGTTCCCAACAAGCTAGGTGAAGGACGGCTTTCACACACACTTATCTCTCAGAACTGAGCAAGTGGAGAGACGTTCGTTCATCTAGCACCAAGGGAACGGGTTGCAGGAGACACTTTTTCTCTGCTTTCTCAGTCTGTTTCCTAGTGCCGGTTTGAAGTTCCTGCAGTTTTCACTGTAAAACCGAGTTGGAGCTAGTACCACCCCATATATATGTATGGAATGGAGTTTGCAACTGAAAAGAAACTTTGTGTTCCCAACAAGCTAGGTGAAGAACGGCTTTCACACACACTTATCTCTCAGAACTGAGCAAGTGGAGAGACGTTCGTTCATCTAGCACCAAGGGAACGGGTTGCAGGAGACACTTTTTCTCTGCTTTCTCAGTCTGTTTCCTAGTGCCGGTTTGAATTTCCTGCAGTTTTCACTGTAAAGCCGATTTGGAGCTAGTACCTCCCCATATATATGTATGGAATGGAGTTTGCACCTGAAAAGAAACTTTGTGTTCCCAACAAGCTAGGTGAAGAACGGCTTTCACACACACTTATCTCTCAGAACTGAGCAAGTGGAGAGACTTTCGTTCATCTAGCACCAAGGGAACGGGTTGCAGGAGACACTTTTTCTCTGCTTTCTCAGTCTGTTTCCTAGTGCCGGTTTGAAGTTCCTGCAGTTTTCACTGTAAAACCGATTTGGAGCTAGTACCTCCCCATATATATGTATGGAATGTAGTGTGCAACTGAAATGAAACTTTGTGTTCCCAACAAGCTAGGTGAAGGACGGCTTTCACACACACTTATCTCTCAGAACTGAGCAAGTGGAGAGACGTTCGTTCATCTAGCACCAAGGGAACGGGTTGCAGGAGACACTTTTTCTCTGCTTTCTCAGTCTGTTTCCTAGTGCCGGTTTGAAGTTCCTGCAGTTTTCACTGTAAAACCGATTTGGAGCTAGTACCTCCCCATATATATGTATGGAATGGAGTTTGCAACTGAAAAGAAACTTTGTGTTCCCAACAAGCTAGGTGAAGAACGGCTTTCACACACACTTATCTCTCAGAACTGAGCAAGTGGAGAGACGTTCGTTCATCTAGCACCAAGGGAACGGGTTGCAGGAGACACTTTTTCTCTGCTTTCTCAGTCTGTTTCCTAGTGCCGGTTTGAAGTTCCTGCAGTTTTCACTGTAAAACCGAGTTGGAGCTAGTACCTCCCCATATATATGTATGGAATGGAGTTTGCAACTGAAAAGAAACTTTGTGTTCCCAACAAGCTAGGTGAAGAACGGCTTTCACACACACTTATCTCTCAGAACTGAGCAAGTGGAGAGACGTTCGTTCATCTAGCACCAAGGGAACGGGTTGCAGGAGACACTTTTTCTCTGCTTTCTCAGTCTGTTTCCTAGTGCCGGTTTGAAGTTCCTGCAGTTTTCACTGTAAAAACAAGTTGGAGCTAGTACCTCCCCATATATATGTATGGAATGGAGTTTGCAACTGAAAAGAAACTTTGTGTTCCCAACAAGCTAGGTGAAGGACGTCTTTCACACACACTTATCTCTCAGAACTGAGCAAGTGGAGAGACGTTCGTTCATCTAGCACCAAGGGAACGGGTTGCAGGAGACACTTTTTCTCTGCTTTCTCAGTCTGTTTCCTAGTGCCGGTTTGAAGTTCCTGCAGTTTTCACTGTAAAACCGAGTTGGAGCTAGTACCACCCCATATATATGTATGGAATGGAGTTTGCACCTGAAAAGAAACTTTGTGTTCCCAACAAGCTAGGTGAAGAACGGCTTTCACACACACTTATCTCTCAGAACTGAGCAAGTGGAGAGACGTTCGTTCATCTAGCACCAAGGGAACGGGTTGCAGGAGACACTTTTTCTCTGCTTTCTCAGTCTGTTTCCTAGTGCCGGTTTGAAGTTCCTGCAGTTTTCACTGTAAAGCCGTGTTGGAGCTAGTACCTCCCCATATATATGTATGGAATGGAGTTTGCACCTGAAAAGAAACTTTGTGTTCCCAACAAGCTAGGTGAAGAACGGCTTTCACACACACTTATCTCTCAGAACTGAGCAAGTGGAGAGACGTTCGTTCATCTAGCACCAAGGGAACGGGTTGCAGGAGACACTTTTTCTCTGCTTTCTCAGTCTGTTTCCTAGTGCCGGTTTGAAGTTCCTGCAGTTTTCACTGTAAAACCGATTTGGAGCTAGTACCTCCCCATATATATGTATGGAATGTAGTGTGCAACTGAAATGAAACTTTGTGTTCCCAACAAGCTAGGTGAAGGACGGCTTTCACACACACTTATCTCTCAGAACTGAGCAAGTGGAGAGACGTTCGTTCATCTAGCACCAAGGGAACGGGTTGCAGGAGACACTTTTTCTCTGCTTTCTCAGTCTGTTTCCTAGTGCCGGTTTGAAGTTCCTGCAGTTTTCACTGTAAAACCGATTTGGAGCTAGTACCTCCCCATATATATGTATGGAATGGAGTTTGCAACTGAAAAGAAACTTTGTGTTCCCAACAAGCTAGGTGAAGAACGGCTTTCACACACACTTATCTCTCAGAACTGAGCAAGTGGAGAGACGTTCGTTCATCTAGCACCAAGGGAACGGGTTGCAGGAGACACTTTTTCTCTGCTTTCTCAGTCTGTTTCCTAGTGCCGGTTTGAAGTTCCTGCAGTTTTCACTCTAAAACCGAGTTGGAGCTAGTACCTCCCCATATATATGTATGGAATGGAGTTTGCAACTGAAAAGAAACTTTGTGTTCCCAACAAGCTAGGTGAAGAACGGCTTTCACACACACTTATCTCTCAGAACTGAGCAAGTGGAGAGACGTTCGTTCATCTAGCACCAAGGGAACGGGTTGCAGGAGACACTTTTTCTCTGCTTTCTCAGTCTGTTTCCTAGTGCCGGTTTGAAGTTCCTGCAGTTTTCACTGTAAAAACAAGTTGGAGCTAGTACCTCCCCATATATATGTATGGAATGGAGTTTGCAACTGAAAAGAAACTTTGTGTTCCCAACAAGCTAGGTGAAGGACGTCTTTCACACACACTTATCTCTCAGAACTGAGCAAGTGGAGAGACGTTCGTTCATCTAGCACCAAGGGAACGGGTTGCAGGAGACACTTTTTCTCTGCTTTCTCAGTCTGTTTCCTAGTGCCGGTTTGAAGTTCCTGCAGTTTTCACTGTAAAACCGAGTTGGAGCTAGTACCACCCCATATATATGTATGGAATGGAGTTTGCACCTGAAAAGAAACTTTGTGTTCCCAACAAGCTAGGTGAAGAACGGCTTTCACACACACTTATCTCTCAGAACTGAGCAAGTGGAGAGACGTTCGTTCATCTAGCACCAAGGGAACGGGTTGCAGGAGACACTTTTTCTCTGCTTTCTCAGTCTGTTTCCTAGTGCCGGTTTGAAGTTCCTGCAGTTTTCACTGTAAAGCCGAGTTGGAGCTAGTACCTCCCCATATATATGTATGGAATGGAGTTTGCACCTGAAAAGAAACTTTGTGTTCCCAACAAGCTAGGTGAAGAACGGCTTTCACACACACTTATCTCTCAGAACTGAGCAAGTGGAGAGACTTTCGTTCATCTAGCACCAAGGGAACGGGTTGCAGGAGACACTTTTTCTCTGCTTTCTCAGTCTGTTTCCTAGTGCCGGTTTGAAGTTCCTGCAGTTTTCACTGTAAAACCGATTTGGAGCTAGTACCTCCCCATATATATGTATGGAATGTAGTGTGCAACTGAAATGAAACTTTGTGTTCCCAACAAGCTAGGTGAAGGACGGCTTTCACACACACTTATCTCTCAGAACTGAGCAAGTGGAGAGACGTTCGTTCATCTAGCACCAAGGGAACGGGTTGCAGGAGACACTTTTTCTCTGCTTTCTCAGTCTGTTTCCTAGTGCCGGTTTGAAGTTCCTGCAGTTTTCACTGTAAAACCGAGTTGGAGCTAGTACCACCCCATATATATGTATGGAATGGAGTTTGCAACTGAAAAGAAACTTTGTGTTCCCAACAAGCTAGGTGAAGAACGGCTTTCACACACACTTATCTCTCAGAACTGAGCAAGTGGAGAGACGTTCGTTCATCTAGCACCAAGGGAACGGGTTGCAGGAGACACTTTTTCTCTGCTTTCTCAGTCTGTTTCCTAGTGCCGGTTTGAAGTTCCTGCAGTTTTCACTGTAAAACCGAGTTGGAGCTAGTACCTCCCCATATATATGTATGGAATGGAGTGTGCAACTGAAAAGAAACTTTGTGTTCCCAACAAGCTAGGTGAAGGACGGCTTTCACACACACTTATCTCTCAGAACTGAGCAAGTGGAGAGACGTTCGTTCATCTAGCACCAAGGGAACGGGTTGCAGGAGACACTTTTTCTCTGCTTTCTCAGTCTGTTTCCTAGTGCCGGTTTGAAGTTCCTGCAGTTTTCACTGTAAAACCGATTTGGAGCTAGTACCTCCCCATATATATGTATGGAATGTAGTGTGCAACTGAAATGAAACTTTGTGTTCCCAACAAGCTAGGTGAAGGACAGCTTTCACACACACTTATCTCTCAGAACTGAGCAAGTGGAGAGACGTTCGTTCATCTAGCACCAAGGGAACGGGTTGCAGGAGACACTTTTTCTCTGCTTTCTCAGTCTGTTTCCTAGTGCCGGTTTGAAGTTCCTGCAGTTTTCACTGTAAAACCGAGTTGGAGCTAGTACCACCCCATATATATGTATGGAATGGAGTTTGCAACTGAAAAGAAACTTTGTGTTCCCAACAAGCTAGGTGAAGAACGGCTTTCACACACACTTATCTCTCAGAACTGAGCAAGTGGAGAGACGTTCGTTCATCTAGCACCAAGGGAACGGGTTGCAGGAGACACTTTTTCTCTGCTTTCTCAGTCTGTTTCCTAGTGCCGGTTTGAAGTTCCTGCAGTTTTCACTGTAAAGCCGAGTTGGAGCTAGTACCTCCCCATATATATGTATGGAATGGAGTTTGCACCTGAAAAGAAACTTTGTGTTCCCAACAAGCTAGGTGAAAAACGGCTTTCACACACACTTATCTCTCAGAACTGAGCAAGTGGAGAGACTTTCGTTCATCTAGCACCAAGGGAACGGGTTGCAGGAGACACTTTTTCTCTGCTTTCTCAGTCTGTTTCCTAGTGCCGGTTTGAAGTTCCTGCAGTTTTCACTGTAAAACCGAGTTGGAGCTAGTACCTTCCCATATATATGTATGGAATGGAGTTTGCAACTGAAAAGAAACTTTGTGTTCCCAACAAGCTAGGTGAAGAACGGGTTTCACACACACTTATCTCTCAGAACTGAGCAAGTGGAGAGACGTTCGTTCATCTAGCACCAAGGGAACGGGTTGCAGGAGACACTTTTTCTCTGCTTTCTCAGTCTGTTTCCTAGTGCCGGTTTGAAGTTCCTGCAGTTTTCACTGTAAAACCGAGTTGAAGCTAGTACCTCCCCATATATATGTATGGAATGGAGTTTGCAACTGAAAAGAAACTTTGTGTTCCCAACAAGCTAGGTGAAGGACGGCTTTCACACACACTTATCTCTCAGAACTGAGCAAGTGGAGAGACGTTCGTTCATCTAGCACCAAGGGAACGGGTTGCAGGAGACACTTTTTCTCTGCTTTCTCAGTCTGTTTCCTAGTGCCGGTTTGAAGTTCCTGCAGTTTTCACTGTAAAACCGAGTTGGAGCTAGTACCACCCCATATATATGTATGGAATGGAGTTTGCAACTGAAAAGAAACTTTGTGTTCCCAACAAGCTAGGTGAAGAACGGCTTTCACACACACTTATCTCTCAGAACTGAGCAAGTGGAGAGACGTTCGTTCATCTAGCACCAAGGGAACGGGTTGCAGGAGACACTTTTTCTCTGCTTTCTCAGTCTGTTTCCTAGTGCCGGTTTGAAGTTCCTGCAGTTTTCACTGTAAAACCGATTTGGAGCTAGTACCTCCCCATATATATGTATGGAATGGAGTTTGCAACTGAAATGAAACTTTGTGTTCCCAACAAGCTAGGTGAAGAACGGCTTTCACACACACTTATCTCTCAGAACTGAGCAAGTGGAGAGACGTTCGTTCATCTAGCACCAAGGGAACGGGTTGCAGGAGACCCTTTTCTCTGATTTCTCAGTCTGTTTCCTAGTGCCGGTTTGAAGTTCCTGCAGTTTTCGCTGTAAAACCGGGTTGGAGCTTGTACCTCCCCATATATATGTATGGAATGGAGTTTGCAACTGAAAAGAAACTTTGTGTTCCCAACAAGCTAGGTGAAGAACGGCTTTCACACACACTTATCTCTCAGAACTGAGCAAGTGGAGAGACGTTCGTTCATCTAGCACCAAGGGAACGGGTTGCAGGAGACACTTTTTCTCTGCTTTCTCAGTCTGTTTCCTAGTGCCGGTTTGAAGTTCCTGCAGTTTTCACTGTAAAAACAAGTTGGAGCTAGTACCTCCCCATATATATGTATGGAATGGAGTTTGCAACTGAAAAGAAACTTTGTGTTCCCAACAAGCTAGGTGAAGGACGGCTTTCACACACACTTATCTCTCAGAACTGAGCAAGTGGAGAGACGTTCGTTCATCTAGCACCAAGGGAACGGGTTGCAGGAGACACTTTTTCTCTGCTTTCTCAGTCTGTTTCCTAGTGCCGGTTTGAAGTTCCTGCAGTTTTCACTGTAAAACCGAGTTGGAGCTAGTACCTCCCCATATATATGTATGGAATGGAGTTTGCAACTGAAAAGAAACTTTGTGTTCCCAACAAGCTAGGTGAAGAACGGCTTTCACACACACTTATCTCTCAGAACTGAGCAAGTGGAGAGACGTTCGTTCATCTAGCACCAAGGGAACGGGTTGCAGGAGACACTTTTTCTCTGCTTTCTCAGTCTGTTTCCTAGTGCCGGTTTGAAGTTCCTGCAGTTTTCACTGTAAAGCCGAGTTGGAGCTAGTACCTCCCCATATATATGTATGGAATGGAGTTTGCACCTGAAAAGAAACTTTGTGTTCCCAACAAGCTAGGTGAAGAACGGCTTTCACACACACTTATCTCTCAGAACTGAGCAAGTGGAGAGACTTTCGTTCATCTAGCACCAAGGGAACGGGTTGCAGGAGACACTTTTTCTCTGCTTTCTCAGTCTGTTTCCTAGTGCCGGTTTGAAGTTCCTGCAGTTTTCACTGTCAAACCGATTTGGAGCTAGTACCTTCCCATATATATGTATGGAATGGAGTTTGCAACTGAAAAGAAACTTTGTGTTCCCAACAAGCTAGGTGAAGAACGGCTTTCACACACACTTATCTCTCAGAACTGAGCAAGTGGAGAGACGTTCGTTCATCTAGCACCAAGGGAACGGGTTGCAGGAGACACTTTTTCTCTGCTTTCTCAGTCTGTTTCCTAGTGCCGGTTTGAAGTTCCTGCAGTTTTCACTGTAAAACCGAGTTGGAGCTAGTACCTCCCCATATATATGTATGGAATGGAGTTTGCAACTGAAAAGAAACTTTGTGTTCCCAACAAGCTAGGTGAAGGACGGCTTTCACACACACTTATCTCTCAGAACTGAGCAAGTGGAGAGACGTTCGTTCATCTAGCACCAAGGGAACGGGTTGCAGGAGACACTTTTTCTCTGCTTTCTCAGTCTGTTTCCTAGTGCCGGTTTGAAGTTCCTGCAGTTTTCACTGTAAAACCGAGTTGGAGCTAGTACCTTCCCATATATATGTATGGAATGGAGTTTGCAACTGAAAAGAAACTTTGTGTTCCCAACAAGCTAGGTGAAGAACGGCTTTCACACACACTTATCTCTCAGAACTGAGCAAGTGGAGAGACGTTCGTTCATCTAGCACCAAGGGAACGGGTTGCAGGAGACACTTTTTCTCTGCTTTCTCAGTCTGTTTCCTAGTGCCGGTTTGAAGTTCCTGCAGTTTTCACTGTAAAACCGATTTGGAGCTAGTACCTCCCCATATATATGTATGGAATGTAGTGTGCAACTGAAATGAAACTTTGTGTTCCCAACAAGCTAGGTGAAGGACGGCTTTCACACACACTTATCTCTCAGAACTGAGCAAGTGGAGAGACGTTCGTTCATCTAGCACCAAGGGAACGGGTTGCAGGAGACCCTTTTTCACTGCTTTCTCAGTCTGTTTCCTAGTGCCGGTTTGAAGTTCCTGCAGTTTTCGCTGTAAAACCGAGTTGGAGCTAGTACCTCCCCATATATATGTATGGAATGGAGTTTGCAACTGAAAAGAAACTTTGTGTTCCCAACAAGCTAGGTGAAGAACGGCTTTCACACACACTTATCTCTCAGAACTGAGCAAGTGGAGAGACGTTCGTTCATCTAGCACCAAGGGAACGAGTTGCAGGAGACACTTTTTCTCTGCTTTCTCAGTCTGTTTCCTAGTGCCGGTTTGAAGTTCCTGCAGTTTTCACTGTAAAACCGATTTGGAGCTAGTACCTCCCCATATATATGTATGGAATGGAGTTTGCAACTGAAAAGAATCTTTGTGTTCCCAACAAGCTAGGTGAAGAACGGCTTTCACACACACTTATCTCTCAGAACTGAGCAAGTGGAGAGACGTTCGTTCATCTAGCACCAAGGGAACGGGTTGCAGGAGACACTTTTCTCTGCTTTCTCAGTCTGTTTCCTAGTGCCGGTTTGAAGTTCCTGCAGTTTTCACTGTAAAACCGAGTTGGAGCTTGTACCTCCCAATATATATGTATGGAATGGAGTTTGCTACTGAAAAGAAACTTTGTGTTCCCAATATGCTAGGTGATTGACGGCTTTCACACACACTTATCTCTCAGAACTGAGCAAGTGGAGAGACGTTCGTTCATCTAGCACCAAGGGAACGGGTTGCAGGAGACACTTTTTCTCTGCTTTCTCAGTCTGTTTCCTAGTGCCGGTTTGAAGTTCCTGCAGTTTTCACTGTAAAAACAAGTTGGAGCTAGTACCTCCCCATATATATGTATGGAATGGAGTTTGCAACTGAAAAGAAACTTTGTGTTCCCAACAAGCTAGGTGAAGAACGGCTTTCACACACACTTATCTCTCAGAACTGAGCAAGTGGAGAGACGTTCGTTCATCTAGCACCAAGGGAACGGGTTGCAGGAGACACTTTTTCTCTGCTTTCTCAGGCTGTTTCCTAGTGCCGGTTTGAAGTTTCTGCAGTTTTCACTGTCAAACCGAGTTGGAGCTAGTACCTCCCCATATATATGTATGGAATGGTGTTTGCACCTGAAAAGAAACTTCGTGTTCCCAACAAGCTAGTTGAAGAACGGCTTTCACACACACTTATCTCTCAGAACTGAGCAAGTAGAGAGACGTTCGTTCATCTAGCACCAAGGGAACGGGTTGCAGGAGACACTTTTTCTCTGCTTTCTCAGTCTGTTTCCTAGTGCCGGTTTGAAGTTCCTGCAGTTTTCACTGTAAAACCGAGTTGGAGCTAGTACCTTCCCATATATATGTATGGAATGGAGTTTGCAACTGAAAAGAAACTTTGTGTTCCCAACAAGCTAGGTGAAGAACGGCTTTCACACACACTTATCTCTCAGAACTGAGCAAGTGGAGAGACGTTCGTTCATCTAGCACCAAGGGAACGGGTTGCAGGAGACACTTTTTCTCTGCTTTCTCAGTCTGTTTCCTAGTGCCGGTTTGAAGTTCCTGCAGTTTTCACTGTAAAACCGCGTTGGAGCTAGTACCTTCCCATATATATGTATGGAATGGAGTTTGCAACTGAAAAGAAACTTTGTGTTCCCAACAAGCTAGGTGAAGTACGGCTTTCACACACACTTATCTCTCAGAACTGAGCAAGTGGAGAGACGTTCGTTCATCTAGCACCAAGGGAACGGGTTGCAGGAGACACTTTTTCTCTGCTTTCTCAGTCTGTTTCCTAGTGCCGGTTTGAAGTTCCTGCAGTTTTCACTGTAAAACCGAGTTGGAGCTAGTACCTCCCCATATATATGTATGGATTGGAGTTTGCAACTGAAAAGAAACTTTGTGTTCCCAACAAGCTAGGTGAAGAAAGGCTTTCACACACACTTATCTCTCAGAACTGAGCAAGTGGAGAGACGTTCGTTCATCTAGCACCAAGGGAACGGGTTGCAGGAGACACTTTTTCTCTGCTTTCTCAGTCTGTTTCCTAGTGCCGGTTTGAAGTTCCTGCAGTTTTCACTGTAAAGCCGAGTTGGAGCTAGTACCTCCCCATATATATGTATGGAATGGAGTTTGCAACTGAAAAGAATCTTTGTGTTCCCAACAAGCTAGGTGAAGAACGGCTTTCACACACACTTATCTCTCAGAACTGAGCAAGTGGAGAGACGTACGTTCATCTAGCACCAAGGGAACGGGTTGCAGGAGACACTTTTTCTCTGCTTTCTCAGTCTGTTTCCTAGTGCCGGTTTGAAGTTCCTGCAGTTTTCACTGTAAAATCGAGTTGGAGCTTGTACCTCCCCATATATATGTATGGAATGGAGTTTGCAACTGAAAAGAAACTTTGTGTTCCCAACAAGCTAGGTGAAGAACGGCTTTCACACACACTTATCTCTCAGAACTGAGCAAGTGGAGAGAAGTTCGTTCATCTAGCACCAAGGGAACGGGTTGCAGGAGACACTTTTTCTCTGCTTTCTCAGTCTGTTTCCTAGTGCCGGTTTGAAGTTCCTGCAGTTTTCACTGTAAAGCCGAGTTGGAGCTAGTACCTCCCCATATATATGTATGGAATGGAGTTTGCACCTGAAAAGAAACTTTGTGTTCCCAACAAGCTAGGTGAAGAACGGCTTTCACACACACTTATCTCTCAGAACTGAGCAAGTGGAGAGACTTTCGTTCATCTAGCACCAAGGGAACGGGTTGCAGGAGACACTTTTTCTCTGCTTTCTCAGTCTGTTTCCTAGTGCCGGTTTGAAGTTACTGCAGTTTTCACTGTAAAACCGATTTGGAGCTAGTACCTCCCCATATATATGTATGGAATGTAGTGTGCAACTGAAATGAAACTTTGTGTTCCCAACAAGCTAGGTGAAGGACGGCTTTCACACACACTTATCTCTCAGAACTGAGCAAGTGGAGAGACGTTCGTTCATCTAGCACCAAGGGAACGGGTTGCAGGAGACACTTTTTCTCTGCTTTCTCAGTCTGTTTCCTAGTGCCGGTTTGAAGTTCCTGCAGTTTTCACTGTAAAACCGAGTTGGAGCTAGTACCTCCCCATATATATGTATGGAATGGAGTTTGCAACTGAACAGAAACTTTGTGTTCCCAACAAGCTAGGTGAAGAACGGCTTTCACACACACTTATCTCTCAGAACTGAGCAAGTGGAGAGACGTTCGTTCATCTAGCACCAAGGGAACGGGTTGCAGGAGACACTTTTCTCTGCTTTCTCAGTCTGTTTCCTAGTGCCGGTTTGAAGTTCCTGCAGTTTTCACTGTAAAACCGGGTTGGAGCTAGTACCTCCCCATATATATGTATGGAATGGAGTTTGCAACTGAAAAGAAACTTTGTGTTCCCAACAAGCTAGGTGAAGAACGGCTTTCACACACACTTATCTCTCAGAACTGAGCAAGTGGAGAGACGTTCGTTCATCTAGCACCAAGGGAACGGGTTGCAGGAGACACTTTTTCTCTGCTTTCTCAGTCTGTTTCCTAGTGCCGGTTTGAAGTTCCTGCAGTTTTCACTTTAAAAACAAGTTGGAGCTAGTACCTCCCCATATATATGTATGGAATGGAGTTTGCTACTGAAAAGAATCTTTGTGTTCCCAACAAGCTAGGTGAAGAACGGCTTTCACACACACTTATCTCTCAGAACTGAGCAAGTGGAGAGACGTTCGTTCATCTAGCACCAAGGGAACGGGTTGCAGGAGACACTTTTCTCTGCTTTCTCAGTCTGTTTCCTAGTGCCGGTTTGAAGTTCCTGCAGTTTTCACTGTAAAACCGAGTTGGAGCTTGTACCTCCCAATATATATGTATGGAATGGAGTTTGCTACTGAAAAGAAACTTTGTGTTCCCAATAAGCTAGGTGATTGACGGCTTTCACACACACTTATCTCTCAGAACTGAGCAAGTGGAGAGACGTTCGTTCATCTAGCACCAAGGGAACGGGTTGCAGGAGACACTTTTTCTCTGCTTTCTCAGTCTGTTTCCTAGTGCCGGTTTGAAGTTCCTGCAGTTTTCACTGTAAAAACAAGTTGGAGCTAGTACCTCCCCATATATATGTATGGAATGGAGTTTGCAACTGAAAAGAAACTTTGTGTTCCCAACAAGCTAGGTGAAGAACGGCTTTCACACACACTTATCTCTCAGAACTGAGCAAGTGGAGAGACGTTCGTTCATCTAGAACCAAGGGAACGGGTTGCAGGAGACACTTTTTCTCTGCTTTCTCAGTCTGTTTCCTAGTGCCGGTTTGAAGTTCCTGCAGTTTTCACTGTAAAACCGAGTTGGAGCTAGTACCTTCCCATATATATGTATGGAATGGAGTTTGCAACTGAAAAGAAACTTTGTGTTCCCAACAAGCTAGGTGAAGAACGGCTTTCACACACACTTATCTCTCAGAACTGAGCAAGTGGAGAGACGTTCGTTCATCTAGCACCAAGGGAACGGGTTGCAGGAGACACTTTTTCTCTGCTTTCTCAGTCTGTTTCCTAGTGCCGGTTTGAAGTTCCTGCAGTTTTCACTGTAAAGCCGAGTTGGAGCTAGTACCTCCCCATATATATGTATGGAATGGAGTTTGCACCTGAAAAGAAACTTTGTGTTCCCAACAAGCTAGGTGAAGAACGGCTTTCACACACACTTATCTCTCAGAACTGAGCAATTGGAGAGACTTTCGTTCATCTAGCACCAAGGGAATGGGTTGCAGGAGACACTTTTTCTCTGCTTTCTCAGTCTGTTTCCTAGTGCCGGTTTGAAGTTCCTGCAGTTTTCACTGTAAAACCGATTTGGAGCTAGTACCTCCCCATATATATGTATGGAATGTAGTGTGCAACTGAAAAGAAACTTTGTGTTCCCAACAAGCTAGGTGAAGGACGGCTTTCACACACACTTATCTCTCAGAACTGAGCAAGTGGAGAGACGTTCGTTCATCTAGCACCAAAGGAACGGGTTGCAGGAGACACTTTTTCTCTGCTTTCGCAGTCTGTTTCCTAGTGCCGGTTTGAAGTTCCTGCAGTTTTCACTGTAAAACCGAGTTGGAGCTAGTACCACCCCATATATATGTATGGAATGGAGTTTGCAACTGAAAAGAAACTTTGTGTTCCCAACAAGCTAGGTGAAGAACGGCTTTCACACACACTTATCTCTCAGAACTGAGCAAGTGGAGAGACGTTCGTTCATCTAGCACCAAGGGAACGGGTTGCAGGAGACACTTTTTCTCTGCTTTCTCAGTCTGTTTCCTAGTGCCGGTTTGAAGTTCCAGCAGTTTTCACTGTAAAACCGATTTGGAGCTAGTACCTCCCCATATATATGTATGGAATGGAGTTTGCAACTGAAAAGAATCTTTGTGTTCCCAACAAGCTAGGTGAAGAACGGCTTTCACACACACTTATCTCTCAGAACTGAGCAAGTGGAGAGACGTTCGTTCATCTAGCACCAAGGGAACCGGTTGCAGGAGACACTTTTCTCTGCTTTCTCAGTCTGTTTCCTAGTGCCGGTTTGAAGTTCCTGCAGTTTTCACTGTAAAACCGGGTTGGAGCTAGTTCCTCCCCATATATATGTATGGAATGGAGTTTGCAACTGAAAAGAAACTTTATGTTCCCAACAAGCTAGGTGAAGAACGGCTTTCACACACACTTATCTCTCAGAACTGAGCAAGTGGAGAGACGTTCGTTCATCTAGCACCAAGGGAACGGGTTGCAGGAGACACTTTTTCTCTGCTTTCTCAGTCTGTTTCCTAGTGCCGGTTTGAAGTTCCTGCAGTTTTCACTGTAAAAACAAGTTGGAGCTAGTACCTCCCCATATATATGTATGGAATGGAGTTTGCTACTGAAAAGAAACATTTGTTCCCAACAAGCTAGGTGAAGGACGGCTTTCACACACACTTATCTCTCAGAACTGAGCAAGTGGAGAGACGTTCGTTCATCTAGCACCAAGGGAACGGGTTGCAGGAGACACTTTTTCTCTGCTTTCTCAGTCAGTTTCCTAGTGCCGGTTTGAAGTTCCTGCAGTTTTCATTGTAAAACCGATTTGGAGCTAGTACCTCCCCATATATATGTATGGAATGGAGTTTGCAACTGAAAAGAAACTTTGTGTTCCCAACAAGCTAGGTGAAGGACGGCTTTAACACACACTTATCTCTCAGAACTGAGCAAGTGGAGAGACGTTCGTTCATCTAGCACCAAGGGAACGGGTTGCAGGAGACACTTTTTCTCTGCTTTCTCAGTCTGTTTCCTAGTGCCGGTTTGAAGTTCCTGCAGTTTTCACTGTAAAACCGATTTGGAGCTAGTACCTCCCCATATATATGTATGGAATGGAGTTTGCAACTGAAAAGAAACTTTGTGTTCCCAACAATCTAGGTGAAGAACGGCTTCCACACACACTTATCTCTCAGAACTGAGCAAGTTGGAGAGACGTTCGTTCATCTAGCACCAAGGGAACGGGTTGCAGGAGACACTTTTTCTCTGCTTTCTCAGTCTGTTCCTAGTGCCGGTTTGAAGTTCCTGCAGTTTTCACTGTAAAACCGAGTTGGAGCTTGTACCTCCCCATATATATGTATGGAATGGAGTTTGCAACTGAAAAGAAACTTTGTGTTCTCAACAAGCTAGGTGAAGAACGGCTTTCACACACACTTATCTCTCAGAACTGAGCAAGTGGAGAGACGTTCGTTCATCTAGCACCAAGGGAACGGGTTGCAGGAGACACTTTTCTCTGCTTTCTCAGTCTGTTTCCTAGTGCCGGTTTGAAGTTCCTGCAGTTTTCACTGTAAAACCGGGATGGAGCTAGTACCTCCCCATATATATGTATGGAATGGAGTTTGCAACTGAAAAGAAACTTTGTGTTCCCAACAAGCTAGGTGAAGAACGGCTTTCACACACACTTATCTCTCAGAACTGAGCAAGTGGAGAGACGTTCGTTCATCTAGCACCAAGGGAACGGGTTGCAGGAGACACTTTTTCTCTGCTTTCTCAGTCTGTTTCCTAGTGCCGGTTTGAAGTTCCTGCAGTTTTCACTGTAAAAACAAGTTGGAGCTAGTACCTCCCCATATATATTTATGGAATGGAGTTTGCTACTGAAAAGAAACTTTGTGTTCCCAACAAGCTAGGTGAAGGACAGCTTTCACACACACTTATCTCTCAGAACTGAGCATTTGGAGAGACTTTCGTTCATCTAGCACCAAGGGAACGGGTAGCAGGAGACCCTTTTTCTCTGCTTTCTCAGTCTGTTTCCTAGTGCCGGTTTGAAGTTCCTGCAGTTTTCACTGTCAAACCGAGTTGGAGCTAGTACCTCCCCATATATATGTATGGAATGGAGTTTGCACCTGAAAAGAAACTTTGTGTTCCCAACAAGCTAGGTGAAGAACGGCTTTCACACACACTTATCTCTCAGAACTGAGCAAGTGGAGAGACGTTCGTTCATCTAGCACAAAGGGAACGGGTTGCAGGAGACACTTTTTCTCTGCTTTCTCAGTCTGTTTCCTAGTGCCGGTTTGAAGTTCCTGCAGTTTTCACTGTCAAACCGAGTTGGAGCTAGTACCTCCCCATATATATGTATGGAATGGAGTGTGCAACTGAAATGAAACTTTGTGTTCCCAGCAAGCTAGGTGAAGGACAGCTTTCACACACACTTATCTCTCAGAACTGAGCAAGTGGAGAGACGTTCGTTCATCTAGCACCAAGGGAACGGGTTGCAGGAGACACTTTTTCTCTGCTTTCTCAGTCTGTTTCCTAGTGCCGGTTTGAAGTTCCTGCAGTTTTCACTGTAAAACCGATTTGGAGCTAGTACCTCCCCATATATATGTATGGAATGGAGTTTGCAACTGAAAAGAAACTTTGTGTTCCCAACAAGCTAGGTGAAGAACGGCTTTCACACACACATATCTCTCAGAACTGAGCAAGTGGAGAGACGTTCGTTCATCTAGCACCAAGGGAACGGGTTGCAGGAGACACTTTTTCTCTGCTTTCTCAGTCTGTTTCCTAGTGCCGGTTTGAATTTCCTGCAGTTTACACTGTAAAACCGAGTTGGAGCTAGTACCTCCCCATATATATGTAAGGAATGGAGTTTGCAACTGAAAAGAATCTTTGTGTTCCCAACAAGCTAGGTGAAGAACGGCTTTCACACACACTTATCTCTCAGAACTGAGCAAGTGGAGAGACGTTCGTTCATCTAGCACCAAGGGAACGGGTTGCAGGAGACACTTTTTCTCTGCTTTCTCAGTCTGTTTCCTAGTGCCGGTTTGAAGTCCCTTCAGTTTTCACTGTAAAGCCGGGTTGGAGCTAGTGCCTCCCCATATATATTTATGGAATGGAGTTTGCAACTGAAAAGGAACTTTGTGTTCCCAACAAGCTAGGTGAAGAACGGCTTTCACACACACTTATCTCTCAGAACTGAGCAAGTGGAGAGACGTTCGTTCATCTTGCACCAAGGGAACGGGTTGCAGGAGACACTTTTTCTCTGCTTTCTCAGTCTGTTTCCTAGTGCCGGTTTGAAGTTCCTGCAGTTTTCCCTGTCAAACCGAGTTGGAGCTAGTACCTCCCCATATATATGTATGGAATGGAGTTTGCACCTGAAAAGAAACTTTGTGTTCCCAACAAGCTAGGTGAAGAACGGCTTTCACACACACTTATCTCTCAGAACTGAGCAAGTGGAGAGACGTTCGTTCATCTAGCACCAAGGGAACGGGTTGCAGGAGACCCTTTTTCTCTGCTTTCTCAGTCTGTTTCCTAGTGCCGGTTTGAAGTTCCTGCAGTTTTCACTGTCAAACCGAGTTGGAGCTAGTACCTCCCCATATATATGTATGGAATGGAGTTTGCACCTGAAAAGAAACTTTGTGTTCCCAACAAGCTAGGTGAAGAACGGCTTTCACACACACTTATCTCTCAGAACTGAGCAAGTGGAGAGACGTTCGTTCATCTAGCACCAAGGGAACGGGTTGCAGGAGACACTTTTTCTCTGCTTTCTCAGTCTGTTTCCTAGTGCCGGTTTGAAGTTCCTGCAGTTTTCACTGTAAAAACAAGTTGGAGCTAGTACCTCCCCATATATATGTATGGAATGGAGTTTGCTACTGAAAAGAAACTTTGTGTTCCCAACAAGCTAGGTGAAGGACAGCTTTCACACACACTTATCTCTCAGAACTGAGCATTTGGAGAGACGTTCGTTCATCTAGCACCAAGGGAACGGGTTGCAGGAGACACTTTTTCTCTGCTTTCTCAGTCTGTTTCCTAGTGCCGGTTTGAAGTTCCTGCAGTTTTCACTGTAAAGCCGAGTTGGAGCTAGTACCTCCCCATATATATGTATGGAATGGAGTTTGCACCTGAAAAGAAACTTTGTGTTCCCAACAAGCTAGGTGAAGAACGGCTTTCACACACACTTATCTCTCAGAACTGAGCAATTGGAGAGACTTTCGTTCATCTAGCACCAAGGGAACGGGTTGCAGGAGACACTTTTTCTCTGCTTTCTCAGTCTGTTTCCTAGTGCCGGTTTGAAGTTCCTGCAGTTTTCACTGTAAAACCGATTTGGAGCTAGTACCTCCCCATATATATGTATGGAATGGAGTTTGCAACTGAAAAGAAACTTTGTGTTCCCAACAAGCTAGGTGAAGGACGGCTTTCACACACACTTATCTCTCAGAACTGAGCAAGTGGAGAGACGTTCGTTCATCTAGCACCAAAGGAACGGGTTGCAGGAGACACTTTTTCTCTGCTTTCGCAGTCTGTTTCCTAGTGCCGGTTTGAAGTTCCTGCAGTTTTCACTGTAAAACCGAGTTGGAGCTAGTACCACCCCATATATATGTATGGAATGGAGTTTGCAACTGAAAAGAAACTTTGTGTTCCCAACAAGCTAGGTGAAGAACGGCTTTCACACACACTTATCTCTCAGAACTGAGCAAGTGGAGAGACGTTCGTTCATCTAGCACCAAGGGAACGGGTTGCAGGAGACACTTTTTCTCTGCTTTCTCAGTCTGTTTCCTAGTGCCGGTTTGAAGTTCCAGCAGTTTTCACTGTAAAACCGATTTGGAGCTAGTACCTCCCCATATATATGTATGGAATGGAGTTTGCAACTGAAAAGAATCTTTGTGTTCCCAACAAGCTAGGTGAAGAACGGCTTTCACACACACTTATCTCTCAGAACTGAGCATTTGGAGAGACGTTCGTTCATCTAGCACCAAGGGAACGGGTTGCAGGAGACACTTTTTCTCTGCTTTCTCAGTCTGTTTCCTAGTGCCGGTTTGAAGTTCCTGCAGTTTTCACTGTAAAGCCGAGTTGGAGCTAGTACCTCCCCATATATATGTATGGAATGGAGTTTGCACCTGAAAAGAAACTTTGTGTTCCCATCAAGCTAGGTGAAGAACGGCTTTCACACACACTTATCTCTCAGAACTGAGCAATTGGAGAGACTTTCGTTCATCTAGCACCAAGGGAACGGGTTGCAGGAGACACTTTTTCTCTGCTTTCTCAGTCTGTTTCCTAGTGCCGGTTTGAAGTTCCTGCAGTTTTCACTGTAAAACCGATTTGGAGCTAGTACCTCCCCATATATATGTATGGAATGTAGTGTGCAACTGAAAAGAAACTTTGTGTTCCCAACAAGCTAGGTGAAGGACGGCTTTCACACACACTTATCTCTCAGAACTGAGCAAGTGGAGAGACGTTCGTTCATCTAGCACCAAAGGAACGGGTTGCAGGAGACACTTTTTCTCTGCTTTCGCAGTCTGTTTCCTAGTGCCGGTTTGAAGTTCCTGCAGTTTTCACTGTAAAACCGAGTTGGAGCTTGTACCACCCCATATATATGTATGGAATGGAGTTTGCAACTGAAAAGAAACTTTGTGTTCCCAACAAGCTAGGTGAAGAACGGCTTTCACACACACTTATCTCTCAGAACTGAGCAAGTGGAGAGACGTTCGTTCATCTAGCACCAAGGGAACGGTTTGCAGGAGACACTTTTTCTCTGCTTTCTCAGTCTGTTTCCTAGTGCCGGTTTGAAGTTCCAGCAGTTTTCACTGTAAAACCGATTTGGAGCTAGTACCTCCCCATATATATGTATGGAATGGAGTTTGCAACTGAAAAGAATCTTTGTGTTCCCAACAAGCTAGGTGAAGAACGGCTTTCACACACACTTATCTCTCAGAACTGAGCAAGTGGAGAGACGTTCGTTCATCTAGCACCAAGGGAACGGGTTGCAGGAGACACTTTTCTCTGCTTTCTCAGTCTGTTTCCTAGTGCCGGTTTGAAGTTCCTGCAGTTTTCACTGTAAAACCGGGTTGGAGCTAGTTCCTCCCCATATATATGTATGGAATGGAGTTTGCAACTGAAAAGAAACTTTATGTTCCCAACAAGCTAGGTGAAGAACGGCTTTCACACACACTTATCTCTCAGAACTGAGCAAGTGGAGAGACGTTCGTTCATCTAGCACCAAGGGAACGGGTTGCAGGAGACACTTTTTCTCTGCTTTCTCAGTCTGTTTCCTAGTGCCGGTTTGAACTTCCTGCAGTTTTCACTGTAAAAACAAGTTGGAGCTAGTACCCCCCCATATATATGTATGGAATGGAGTTTGCTACTGAAAAGAAACTTTTGTTCCCAACAAGCTAGGTGAAGGACGGCTTTCACACACACTTATCTCTCAGAACTGAGCAAGTGGAGAGACGTTCGTTCATCTAGCACCAAGGGAACGGGTTGCAGGAGACACTTTTTCTCTGCTTTCTCAGTCAGTTTCCTAGTGCCGGTTTGAAGTTCCTGCAGTTTTCATTGTAAAACCGATTTGGAGCTAGTACCTCCCCATATATATGTATGGAATGGATTTTGCAACTGAAAAGAAACTTTGTGTTCCCAACAAGCTAGGTGAAGGACGGCTTTCACACACACTTATCTCTCAGAACTGAGCAAGTGGAGAGACGTTCGTTCATCTAGCACCAAGGGAACGGGTTGCAGGAGACACTTTTTCTCTGCTTTCTCAGTCTGTTTCCTAGTGCCGGTTTGAAGTTCCTGCAGTTTTCACTGTAAAACCGATTTGGAGCTAGTACCTCCCCATATATATGTATGGAATGGAGTTTGCAACTGAAAAGAAACTTTGTGTTCCCAACAAGCTAGGTGAAGAACGGCTTTCACACACACTTATCTCTCAGAACTGAGCAAGTTGGAGAGACGTTCGTTCATCTAGCACCAAGGGAACGGGATGCAGGAGACACTTTTTCTCTGCTTTCTCAGTCTGTTTCCTAGTGCCGGTTGGAAGTTCCTGCAGTTTTCACTGTAAAACCGATTTGGAGCTAGTACCTTCCCATATATATGTATGGAATGGAGTTTGCAAAAGAATAGAAACTTTGTGTTCCCAACAAGCTAGGTGAAGAACGGCTTTCACACACACTTATCTCTCAGAACTGAGCAAGTGGAGAGACGTTCGTTCATCTAGCACCAAGGGAACGGGTTGCAGGAGACACTTTTTCTCTGCTTTCTCAGTCAGTTTCCTAGTGCCGGTTTGAAGTTCCTGCAGTTTTCATTGTAAAACCGATTTGGAGCTAGTACCTCCCCATATATATGTATGGAATGGAGTTTGCAACTGAAAAGAAACTTTGTGTTCCCAACAAGCTAGGTGAAGGACGGCTTTCACACACACTTATCTCTCAGAACTGAGCAAGTGGAGAGACGTTCGTTCATCTAGCACCAAGGGAACGGGTTGCAGGAGACACTTTTTCTCTGCTTTCTCAGTCTGTTTCCTAGTGCCGGTTTGAAGTTCCTGCAGTTTTCACTGTCAAACCGAGTTGGAGCTAGTACCTCCCCATATATATGTATGGAATGGAGTTTGCAACTGAAAAGAAACTTTGTGTTCCCAACAAGCTAGGTGAAGAACGGCTTTCACACACACTTATCTCTCAGAACTGAGCAAGTTGGAGAGACGTTCGTTCATCTAGCACCAAGGGAACGGGATGCAGGAGACACTTTTTCTCTGCTTTCTCAGTCTGTTTCCTAGTGCCGGTTTGAAGTTCCTGCAGTTTTCACTGTAAAACCGATTTGGAGCTAGTACCTTCCCATATATATGTATGGAATGGAGTTTGCAAAAGAATAGAAACTTTGTGTTCCCAACAAGCTAGGTGAAGAACGGCTTTCACACACACTTATCTCTCAGAACTGAGCAAGTGGAGAGACGTTCGTTCATCTAGCACCAAGGGAACGGGTTGCAGGAGACACTTTTTCTCTGCTTTCTCAGTCTGTTTCTAGTGCCGGTTTGAAGTTCCTGCAGTTTTCACTGTAAAACCGAGTTGGAGCTAGTACCACCCCATATATATGTATGGAATGGAGTTTGCAACTGAAAAGAAACTTTGTGTTCCCAACAAGCTAGGTGAAGAACGGCTTTCACACACACTTATCTCTCAGAACTGAGCAAGTGGAGAGACGTTCGTTCATCTAGCACCAAGGGAACGGGTTGCAGGAGACACTTTTTCTCTGCTTTCTCAGTCTGTTTCCTAGTGCCGGTTTGAAGTTCCAGCAGTTTTCACTGTAAAACCGATTTGGAGCTAGTACCTCCCCATATATATGTATGGAATGGAGTTTGCAACTGAAAAGAATCTTTGTGTTCCCAACAAGCTAGGTGAAGAACGGCTTTCACACACACTTATCTCTCAGAACTGAGCATTTGGAGAGACGTTCGTTCATCTAGCACCAAGGGAACGGGTTGCAGGAGACACTTTTTCTCTGCTTTCTCAGTCTGTTTCCTAGTGCCGGTTTGAAGTTCCTGCAGTTTTCACTGTAAAGCCGAGTTGGAGCTAGTACCTCCCCATATATATGTATGGAATGGAGTTTGCACCTGAAAAGAAACTTTGTGTTCCCAACAAGCTAGGTGAAGAACGGCTTTCACACACACTTATCTCTCAGAACTGAGCAATTGGAGAGACTTTCGTTCATCTAGCACCAAGGGAACGGGTTGCAGGAGACACTTTTTCTCTGCTTTCTCAGTCTGTTTCCTAGTGCCGGTTTGAAGTTCCTGCAGTTTTCACTGTAAAACCGATTTGGAGCTAGTACCTCCCCATATATATGTATGGAATGTAGTGTGCAACTGAAAAGAAACTTTGTGTTCCCAACAAGCTAGGTGAAGGACGGCTTTCACACACACTTATCTCTCAGAACTGAGCAAGTGGAGAGACGTTCGTTCATCTAGCACCAAAGGAACGGGTTGCAGGAGACACTTTTTCTCTGCTTTCGCAGTCTGTTTCCTAGTGCCGGTTTGAAGTTCCTGCAGTTTTCACTGTAAAACCGAGTTGGAGCTTGTACCACCCCATATATATGTATGGAATGGAGTTTGCAACTGAAAAGAAACTTTGTGTTCCCAACAAGCTAGGTGAAGAACGGCTTTCACACACACTTATCTCTCAGAACTGAGCAAGTGGAGAGACGTTCGTTCATCTAGCACCAAGGGAACGGGTTGCAGGAGACACTTTTTCTCTGCTTTCTCAGTCTGTTTCCTAGTGCCGGTTTGAAGTTCCAGCAGTTTTCACTGTAAAACCGATTTGGAGCTAGTACCTCCCCATATATATGTATGGAATGGAGTTTGCAACTGAAAAGAATCTTTGTGTTCCCAACAAGCTAGGTGAAGAACGGCTTTCACACACACTTATCTCTCAGAACTGAGCAAGTGGAGAGACGTTCGTTCATCTAGCACCAAGGGAACGGGTTGCAGGAGACACTTTTCTCTGCTTTCTCAGTCTGTTTCCTAGTGCCGGTTTGAAGTTCCTGCAGTTTTCACTGTAAAACCGGGTTGGAGCTAGTTCCTCCCCATATATATGTATGGAATGGAGTTTGCAACTGAAAAGAAACTTTATGTTCCCAACAAGCTAGGTGAAGAACGGCTTTCACACACACTTATCTCTCAGAACTGAGCAAGTGGAGAGACGTTCGTTCATCTAGCACCAAGGGAACGGGTTGCAGGAGACACTTTTTCTCTGCTTTCTCAGTCTGTTTCCTAGTGCCGGTTTGAAGTTCCTGCAGTTTTCACTGTAAAAACAAGTTGGAGCTAGTACCCCCCCATATATATGTATGGAATGGAGTTTGCTACTGAAAAGAAACTTTTGTTCCCAACAAGCTAGGTGAAGGACGGCTTTCACACACACTTATCTCTCAGAACTGAGCAAGTGGAGAGACGTTCGTTCATCTAGCACCAAGGGAACGGGTTGCAGGAGACACTTTTTCTCTGCTTTCTCAGTCAGTTTCCTAGTGCCGGTTTGAAGTTCCTGCAGTTTTCATTGTAAAACCGATTTGGAGCTAGTACCTCCCCATATATATGTATGGAATGGAGTTTGCAACTGAAAAGAAACTTTGTGTTCCCAACAAGCTAGGTGAAGGACGGCTTTCACACACACTTATCTCTCAGAACTGAGCAAGTGGAGAGACGTTCGTTCATCTAGCACCAAGGGAACGGGTTGCAGGAGACACTTTTTCTCTGCTTTCTCAGTCTGTTTCCTAGTGCCGGTTTGAAGTTCCTGCAGTTTTCACTGTAAAACCGATTTGGAGCTAGTACCTCCCCATATATATGTATGGAATGGAGTTTGCAACTGAAAAGAAACTTTGTGTTCCCAACAAGCTAGGTGAAGAACGGCTTTCACACACACTTATCTCTCAGAACTGAGCAAGTTGGAGAGACGTTCGTTCATCTAGCACCAAGGGAACGGGATGCAGGAGACACTTTTTCTCTGCTTTCTCAGTCTGTTTCCTAGTGCCGGTTTGAAGTTCCTGCAGTTTTCACTGTAAAACCGATTTGGAGCTAGTACCTTCCCATATATATGTATGGAATGGAGTTTGCAAAAGAATAGAAACTTTGTGTTCCCAACAAGCTAGGTGAAGAACGGCTTTCACACACACTTATCTCTCAGAACTGAGCAAGTGGAGAGACGTTCGTTCATCTAGCACCAAGGGAACGGGTTGCAGGAGACACTTTTTCTCTGCTTTCTCAGTCTGTTTCTAGTGCCGGTTTGAAGTTCCTGCAGTTTTCACTGTAAAACCGAGTTGGAGCTTGTACCTCCCCATATATATGTATGGAATGGAGTTTGCAACTGAAAAGAAACTTTGTGTTCTCAACAAGCTAGGTGAAGAACGGCTTTCACACACACTTATCTCTCAGAACTGAGCAAGTGGAGAGACGTTCGTTCATCTAGCACCAAGGGAACGGGTTGCAGGAGACACTTTTCTCTGCTTTCTCAGTCTGTTTCCTAGTGCCGGTTTGAAGTTCCTGCAGTTTTCACTGTAAAACCGGGTTGGAGCTAGTACCTCCCCATATATATGTATGGAATGGAGTTTGCAACTGAAAAGAAACTTTGTGTTCCCAACAAGCTAGGTGAAGAACGGCTTTCACACACACTTATCTCTCAGAACTGAGCATTTGGAGAGACGTTCGTTCATCTAGCACCAAGGGAACGGGTAGCAGGAGACCCTTTTTCTCTGCTTTCTCAGTCTGTTTCCTAGTGCCGGTTTGAAGTTCCTGCAGTTTTCAGTGTAAAACCGAGTTGGAGCTAGTACCTCCCCATATATATGTATGGAATGGAGTTTGCACCTGAAAAGAAACTTTGTGTTCCCAACAAGCTAGGTGAAGAACGGCTTTCACACACACTTATCTCTCAGAACTGAGCAAGTGGAGAGACGTTCGTTCATCTAGCACAAAGGGAACGGGTTGCAGGAGACACTTTTTCTCTGCTTTCTCAGTCTGTTTCCTAGTGCCGGTTTGAAGTTCCTGCAGTTTTCACTGTCAAACCGAGTTGGAGCTAGTACCTCCCCATATATATGTATGGAATGGAGTGTGCAACTGAAATGAAACTTTGTGTTCCCAGCAAGCTAGGTGAAGGACAGCTTTCACACACACTTATCTCTCAGAACTGAGCAAGTGGAGAGACGTTCGTTCATCTAGCACCAAGGGAACGGGTTGCAGGAGACACTTTTTCTCTGCTTTCTCAGTCTGTTTCCTAGTGCCGGTTTGAAGTTCCTGCAGTTTTCACTGTAAAACCGATTTGGAGCTAGTACCTCCCCATATATATGTATGGAATGGAGTTTGCAACTGAAAAGAAACTTTGTGTTCCCAACAAGCTAGGTGAAGAACGGCTTTCACACACACATATCTCTCAGAACTGAGCAAGTGGAGAGACGTTCGTTCATCTAGCACCAAGGGAACGGGTTGCAGGAGACACTTTTTCTCTGCTTTCTCAGTCTGTTTCCTAGTGCCGGTTTGAAGTTCCTGCAGTTTTCACTGTAAAACCGATTTGGAGCTAGTACCTCCCCATATATATGTATGGAATGGAGTTTGCAACTGAAAAGAAACTTTGTGTTCCCAACAAGCTAGGTGAAGAACGGCTTTCACACACACTTATCTCTCAGAACTGAGCAAGTGGAGAGACGTTCGTTCATCTAACACAAAGGGAACGGGTTGCAGGAGACACTTTTTCTCTGCTTTCTCAGTCTGTTTCCTAGTGCCGGTTTGAAGTTCCTGCAGTTTTCACTGTAAAACCGAGTTGGAGCTAGTACCTCCCCATATATATGTATGGAATGGAGTTTGCAACTGAAAAGAATCTTTGTGTTCCCAACAAGCTAGGTGAAGAACGGCTTTCACACACACTTATCTCTCAGAACTGAGCAAGTGGAGAGACGTTCGTTCATCTAGCACCAAGGGAACGGGTTGCAGGAGACACTTTTTCTCTGCTTTCTCAGTCTGTTTCCTAGTGCCGGTTTGAAGTCCCTTCAGTTTTCACTGTAAAGCCGGGTTGGAGCTAGTGCCTCCCCATATATATTTATGGAATGGAGTTTGCAACTGAAAAGGAACTTTGTGTTCCCAACAAGCTAGGTGAAGAACGGCTTTCACACACACTTATCTCTCAGAACTGAGCAAGTGGAGAGACGTTCGTTCATCTTGCACCAAGGGAACGGGTTGCAGGAGACACTTTTTCTCTGCTTTCTCAGTCTGTTTCCTAGTGCCGGTTTGAAGTTCCTGCAGTTTTCCCTGTCAAACCGAGTTGGAGCTAGTACCTCCCCATATATATGTATGGAATGGAGTTTGCACCTGAAAAGAAACTTTGTGTTCCCAACAAGCTAGGTGAAGGACGGCTTTCACACACACTTATCTCTCAGAACTGAGCATTTGGAGAGACGTTCGTTCATCTAGCACCAAGGGAACGGGTAGCAGGAGACCCTTTTTCTCTGCTTTCTCAGTCTGTTTCCTAGTGCCGGTTTGAAGTTCCTGCAGTTTTCACTGTCAAACCGAGTTGGAGCTAGTACCTCCCCATATATATGTATGGAATGGAGTTTGCACCTGAAAAGAAACTTTGTGTTCCCAACAAGCTAGGTGAAGAACGGCTTTCACACACACTTATCTCTCAGAACTGAGCAAGTGGAGAGACGTTCGTTCATCTAGCACAAAGGGAACGGGTTGCAGGAGACACTTTTTCTCTGCTTTCTCAGTCTGTTTCCTAGTGCCGGTTTGAAGTTCCTGCAGTTTTCACTGTCAAACCGAGTTGGAGCTAGTACCTCCCCATATATATGTATGGAATGGAGTGTGCAACTGAAATGAAACTTTGTGTTCCCAGCAAGCTAGGTGAAGGACAGCTTTCACACACACTTATCTCTCAGAACTGAGCAAGTGGAGAGACGTTCGTTCATCTAGCACCAAGGGAACGGGTTGCAGGAGACACTTTTTCTCTGCTTTCTCAGTCTGTTTCCTAGTGCCGGTTTGAAGTTCCTGCAGTTTTCACTGTAAAACCGATTTGGAGCTAGTACCTCCCCATATATATGTATGGAATGGAGTTTGCAACTGAAAAGAAACTTTGTGTTCCCAACAAGCTAGGTGAAGAACGGCTTTCACACACACATATCTCTCAGAACTGAGCAAGTGGAGAGAAGTTCGTTCATCTAGCACCAAGGGAACGGGTTGCAGGAGACAATTTTTCTCTGCTTTCTCAGTCTGTTTCCTAGTGCCGGTTTGAAGTTCCTGCAGTTTTCACTGTAAAACCGATTTGGAGCTAGTACCTCCCCATATATATGTATGGAATGGAGTTTGCAACTGAAAAGAAACTTTGTGTTCCCAACAAGCTAGGTGAAGAACGGCTTTCACACACACTTATCTCTCAGAACTGAGCAAGTGGAGAGACGTTCGTTCATCTAACACAAAGGGAACGGGTTGCAGGAGACACTTTTTCTCTGCTTTCTCAGTCTGTTTCCTAGTGCCGGTTTGAAGTTCCTGCAGTTTTCACTGTAAAACCGAGTTGGAGCTTGTACCTCCCCATATATATGTATGGAATGGAGTTTGCAACTGAAAAGAATCTTTGTGTTCCCAACAAGCTAGGTGAAGAACGGCTTTCACACACACTTATCTCTCAGAACTGAGCAAGTGGAGAGACGTTCGTTCATCTAGCACCAAGGGAACGGGTTGCAGGAGACACTTTTTCTCTGCTTTCTCAGTCTGTTTCCTAGTGCCGGTTTGAAGTCCCTTCAGTTTTCACTGTAAAGCCGGGTTGGAGCTAGTGCCTCCCCATATATATTTAAGGAATGGAGTTTGCAACTGAAAAGGAACTTTGTGTTCCCAACAAGCTAGGTGAAGAACGGCTTTCACACACACTTATCTCTCAGAACTGAGCAAGTGGAGAGACGTTCGTTCATCTTGCACCAAGGGAACGGGTTGCAGGAGACACTTTTTCTCTGCTTTCTCAGTCTGTTTCCTAGTGCCGGTTTGAAGTTCCTGCAGTTTTCCCTGTCAAACCGAGTTGGAGCTAGTACCTCCCCATATATATGTATGGAATGGAGTTTGCACCTGAAAAGAAACTTTGTGTTCCCAACAAGCTAGGTGAAGAACGGCTTTCACACACACTTATCTCTCAGAACTGAGCAAGTGGAGAGACGTTCGTTCATCTAGCACCAAGGGAACGGGTTGCAGGAGACACTTTTTCTCTGCTTTCTCAGTCTGTTTCCTAGTGCCGGTTTGAAGTTCCTGCAGTTTTCACTGTCAAACCGAGTTGGAGCTAGTACCTCCCCATATATATGTATGGAATGGAGTTTGCACCTGAAAAGAAACTTTGTGTTCCCAGCAAGCTAGGTGAAGAACCGCTTTCACACACACTTATCTCTCAGAACTGAGCAAGTGGAGAGACGTTCGTTCATCTAACACAAAGGGAACGGGTTGCAGGAGACACTTTTTCTCTGCTTTCTCAGTCTGTTTCCTAGTGCCGGTTTGAAGTTCCTGCAGTTTTCACTGTAAAACCGAGTTGGAGCTTGTACCTCCCCATATATATGTATGGAATGGAGTTTGCAACTGAAAAGAATCTTTGTGTTCCCAACAAGCTAGGTGAAGAACGGCTTTCACACACACTTATCTCTCAGAACTGAGCAAGTGGAGAGACGTTCGTTCATCTAGCACCAAGGGAACGGGTTGCAGGAGACACTTTTTCTCTGCTTTCTCAGTCTGTTTCCTAGTGCCGGTTTGAAGTCCCTTCAGTTTTCACTGTAAAGCCGGGTTGGAGCTAGTGCCTCCCCATATATATTTATGGAATGGAGTTTGCAACTGAAAAGGAACTTTGTGTTCCCAACAAGCTAGGTGAAGAACGGCTTTCACACACACTTATCTCTCAGAACTGAGCAAGTGGAGAGACGTTCGTTCATCTTGCACCAAGGGAACGGTTTGCAGGAGACACTTTTTCTCTGCTTTCTCAGTCTGTTTCCTAGTGCCGGTTTGAAGTTCCTGCAGTTTTCCCTGTCAAACCGAGTTGGAGCTAGTACCTCCCCATATATATGTATGGAATGGAGTTTGCACCTGAAAAGAAACTTTGTGTTCCCAACAAGCTAGGTGAAGAACGGCTTTCACACACACTTATCTCTCAGAACTGAGCAAGTGGAGAGACGTTCGTTCATCTAGCACCAAGGGAACGGGTTGCAGGAGACCCTTTTTCTCTGCTTTCTCAGTCTGTTTCCTAGTGCCGGTTTGAAGTTCCTGCAGTTTTCACTGTAAAACCGAGTTGGAGCTAGTACCTCCCCATATATATGTATGGAATGGAGTTTGCACCTGAAAAGAAACTTTGTGTTCCCAACAAGCTAGGTGAAGAACGGCTTTCACACACACTTATCTCTCAGAACTGAGCAAGTGGAGAGACGTTCGTTCATCTAGCACCAAGGGAACGGGTTGCAGGAGACACTTTTTCTCTGCTTTCTCAGTCTGTTTCCTAGTGCCGGTTTGAAGTTCCTGCAGTTTTCACTGTAAAACCGATTTGGAGCTAGTACCTCCCCATATATATGTATGGAATGGAGTGTGCAACTGAAAAGAAACTTTGTGTTCCCAGCAAGCTAGGTGAAGGACGGCTTTCACACACACTTATCTCTCAGTACTGAGCAAGTGGAGAGACGTTCGTTCATCTAGCACCAAGGGAACGGGTTGCAGGAGACACTTTTTCTCTGCTTTCTCAGTCTGTTTCCTAGTGCCGGTTTGAAGTTCCTGCAGTTTTCACTGTAAAACCGATTTGGAGCTAGTACCTCCCCATTTATATGTATGGAATGGAGTTTGCAACTGAAAAGAAACTTTGTGTTCCCAACAAGCTAGGTGAAGAACGGCTTTGACACACACTTATCTCTCAGAACTGAGCAAGTGGAGAGACGTTCGTTCATCTAGCACAAAGGGAACGGGTTGCAGGAGACACTTTTTCTCTGCTTTCTCAGTCTGTTTCCTAGTGCCGGTTTGAAGTTCCTGCAGTTTTCACTGTAAAACCGAGTTGGAGCTAGTACCTCCCCATATATATGTATGGAATGGAGTTTGCAACTGAAAAGAATCTTTGTGTTCCCAACAAGCTAGGTGAAGAACGGCATTCACACACACTTATCTCTCAGAACTGAGCAAGTGGAGAGACGTTCGTTCATCTAGCACCAAGGGAACGGGTTGCAGGAGACACTTTTTCTCTGCTTTCTCAGTCTGTTTCCTAGTGCCGGTTTGAAGTCCCTTCAGTTTTCACTGTAAAACCGGTTTGGAGCTAGTACCTCCCCATATATATTTATGGAATGGAGTTTGCAACTGAAAAGGAACTTTGTGTTCCCAACAAGCTAGGTGAAGAACGGCTTACACACACACTTATCTCTCAGAACTGAGCAAGTGGAGAGACGTTCGTTCATCTAGCACCAAGGGAACGGGTTGCAGGAGACACTTTTTCTCTGCTTTCTCAGTCTGTTTCCTAGTGCCGGTTTGAAGATCCTGCAGTTTTCACTGTAAAACCGATTTGGAGCTAGTACCTCACCATATATATGTATGGAATGGAGTTTGCAACTGAAAAAATCTTTGTGTTCCCAACAACCTAGGTGAAGAACGGCTTTCACACACACATCTCTCAGAACTGAGCAAGTGGAGAGACGTTCGTTCATCTAGCACCAAGGGAACGGGTTGCAGGAGACACTTTTTCTCTGCTTTCTCAGTCTGTTTCCTAGTGCCGGTTTGAAGTTCCTGCAGTTTTCACTGTAAAACCGGGTTGGAGCTAGTACCTCCCCATATATATGTATGGAATGGAGTTTGCAACTGAAAAGAAACTTTGTGTTCCCAACAAGCTAGGTGAAGAACGGCTTTCACACACACTTATCTCTCAGAACTGAGCAAGTGGAGAGACGTTCGTTCATCTAGCACCAAGGGAACGGGTTGCAGGAGACACTTTTTCTCTGCTTTCTCAGTCTGTTTCCTAGTGCCGGTTTGAAGTTCCTGCAGTTTTCCCTGTCAAACCGAGTTGGAGCTAGTACCTCCCCATATATATGTATGGAATGGAGTTTGCACCTGAAAAGAAACTTTGTGTTCCCAACAAGCTAGGTGAAGAACGGCTTTCACACACACTTATCTCTCAGAACTGAGCAAGTGGAGAGACGTTCGTTCATCTAGCACCAAGGGAACGGGTTGCAGGAGACACTTTTCTCTGCTTTCTCAGTCTGTTTCCTAGTGCCGGTTTGAAGTTCCTGCAGTTTTCACTGTAAAACCGAGTTGGAGCTAGTACCTCCCCATATATATGTATGGAATGGAGTTTGCAACTGAAAAGAAACTTTGTGTTCCCAACAAGCTAGATGAAGGACGGCTTTCACACACACTTATCTCTCAGAACTGAGCAAGTGGAGAGACGTTCGTTCATCTAGCACCAAGGGAACGGGTTGCAGGAGACACTTTTTCTCTGCTTTCTCAGTCTGTTTCCTAGTGCCTGTCTGAAGTTCCTGCAGTTTTCACTGTAAAACCGAGTTGGAGCTAGTACCTCCCCATATATATGTATGGAATGGAGTTTGCAACTGAAAAGAAATTTTGTGTTCCCAACAAGCTAGGTGAAGAACGGCTTTCACACACACTTATCTCTCAGAACTGAGCAAGTGGAGAGACGTTCGTTCATCTAGCACCAAGGGAAAGGGTTGCAGGAGACACTTTTTCTCTGCTTTCTCAGTCTGTTTCCTAGTGCCGGTTTGAAGTTCCTGCAGTTTTCACTGTAAAACCGAGTTGGAGCTAGTACCTCCCCATATATATGTATGGAATGGAGTTTGTAACTGAAAAGAAACTTTGTGTTCCCAACAAGCTAGGTGAAGAACGGCTTTCACACACACTTATCTCTCAGAACTGAGCAAGTGGAGAGACGTTCGTTCATCTAGCACCAAGGGAACGGGTTGCAGGAGACACTTTTTCTCTGCTTTCTCAGTCTGTTTCCTAGTGCCGGTTTGAAGTTCCTGCAGTTTTCACTGTAAAACCGAGTTGGAGCTAGTACCTCCCCATATATATGTATGGAATGGAGTTTGCAACTGAAAAGAAACTTTGTGTTCCCAACAAGCTAGGTGAAGGACGGCTTTCACACACACTTATCTCTCAGAACTGAGCAAGTGGAGAGACGTTCGTTCATCTAGCACCAAGGGAACGGGTTGCAGGAGACACTTTTTCTCTGCTTTCTCAGTCTGTTTCCTAGTGCCGGTTTGAAGTTCCTGCAGTTTTCACTGTCAAACCGAGTTGGAGCTAGTACCTCCCCATATATAAGTATGGAATGGATTTTGCAACTGAAAAGAAACTCTGTGTTTCCAACAAGCTAGTTGAAGGACGGCTTTCAAACACAATTATCTCTGAGAACTGAGCAAGTGGAGAGACGTTCGTTCATCTAGCACCAAGGGAACGGGTTGCAGGAGACACTTTTTCTCTGCTTTCTCAGTCTGTTTCCTAGTGCCGGTTTGAAGTTCCTGCAGTTTTCACTGTAAAACCGAGTTGGAGCTTGTACCTCCCAATATATATGTATGGAATGGAGTTTGCTACTGAAAAGAAACTTTGTGTTCCCAACAAGCTAGGTGAAGGACGGCTTTCACACACACTTATCTCTCAGAACTGAGCAAGTGGAGAGACGTTCGTTCATCTAGCACCAAGGGAACGGGTTGCAGGAGACACTTTTTCTCTGCTTTCTCAGTCTGTTTCCTAGTGCCGGTTTGAAGTTCCTGCAGTTTTCACTGTCAAACCGAGTTGGAGCTAGTACCTCCCCATATATATGTATGGAATGGAGTTTGCAACTGAAAAGAAACTCTGTGTTTCCAACAAGCTAGTTGAAGGACGGCTTTCAAACACAATTATCTCTGAGAACTGAGCAAGTGGAGAGACGTTCGTTCATCTAGCACCAAGGGAATGGGTTGCAGGAGACACTTTTTCTCTGCTTTCTCTGTCTGTTTCCAAGTGCCGGTTTGAAGTTCCTGCAGTTTTCACTGTAAAACCGAGTTGGAGCTTGTACCTCCCAATATATACGTATGGAATGGAGTTTGCTACTGAAAAGAAACTTTGTGTTCCCAACAAGCTAGGTGATTGACGGCTTTCACACACACTTATCTCTCAGAACTGAGCAAGTGGAGAGACGTTCGTTCATCTAGCACCAAGGGAACGGGTTGCAGGAGACACTTTTTCTCTGCTTTCTCAGTCTGTTTCCTCGTGCCGGTTTGAAGTTCCTGCAGTTTTCACTGTAAAAACAAGTTGGAGCTAGTACCTCCCCATATATATGTATGGAATGGAGTTTGCTACTGAAAAGAAACTTTGTGTTCCCAACAAGCTAGGTGAAGGACGGCTTTCACACACACTTATCTCTCAGAACTGAGCAAGTGGAGAGACGTTCGTTCATCTAGCACCAAGGGAACGGGTTGCAGGAGTCACTTTTTCTCTGCTTTCTCAGTCTGTTTCCTAGTGCCGGTTTGAAGTTCCTGCAGTTTTCATTGTAAAACCGATTTGGAGCTAGTACCTCCCCATATATATGTATGGAATGGAGTTTGCAACTGAAAAGAATCTTTGTGTTCCCAACAAGCTAGGTGAAGGACGGCTTTCACACACACTTATCTCTCAGAACTGAGCAAGTGGAGAGACGTTCGTTCATCTAGCACCAAGGGAACGGGTTGCAGGAGACACTTTTTCTCTGCTTTCTCAGTCTGTTTCCTAGTGCCGGTTTGAAGTTCCTGCAGTTTTCACTGTAAAACCGATTTGGAGCTAGTACCTCCCCATATATATGTATGGAATGGAGTTTGCAACTGAAAAGAAACTTTGTGTTCCCAACAAGCTAGGTGAAGAACGGCTTTCACACACACTTATCTCTCAGAACTGAGCAAGTGGAGAGACGTTCGTTCATCTAGCACCAAGGGAACGGGTTGCAGGAGACACTTTTTCTCTGCTTTCTCAGTCTGTTTCCTAGTGCCGGTTTGAAGTTCCTGCAGTTTTCACTGTAAAACCGATTTGGAGCTAGTACCTCCCCATATATATGTATGGAATGGAGTTTGCAACTGAAAAGAAACTTTGTGTTCCCAACAAGCTAGGTGAAGAACGGCTTTCACACACACTTATCTCTCAGAACTGAGCAAGTGGAGAGACGTTCGTTCATCTAGCACCAAGGGAACGGGTTGCAGGAGACACTTTTTCTCTGCTTTCTCAGTCTGTTTCCTAGTGCCGGTTTGAAGTTCCTGCAGTTTTCACTGTAAAACCGGGTTGGAGCTAGTACCTCCCCATATATATGTATGGAATGGAGTTTGCAACTGAAAAGAAACTTTGTGTTCCCAACAAGCTAGGTGAAGAACGGCTTTCACACACACTTATCTCTCAGAACTGAGCATTTGGAGAGACGTTCGTTCATCTAGCACCAAGGGAACGGGTAGCAGGAGACCCTTTTTCTCTGCTTTCTCAGTCTGTTTCCTAGTGCCGGTTTGAAGTTCCTGCAGTTTTCACTGTCAAACCGAGTTGGAGCTAGTACCTCCCCATATATATGTATGGAATGGAGTTTGCACCTGAAAAGAAACTTTGTGTTCCCAACAAGCTAGGTGAAGAACGGCTTTCACACACACTTATCTCTCAGAACTGAGCAAGTGGAGAGACGTTCGTTCATCTAGCACAAAGGGAACGGGTTGCAGGAGACACTTTTTCTCTGCTTTCTCAGTCTGTTTCCTAGTGCCGGTTTGAAGTTCCTGCAGTTTTCACTGTCAAACCGAGTTGGAGCTAGTACCTCCCCATATATATGTATGGAATGGAGTGTGCAACTGAAATGAAACTTTGTGTTCCCAGCAAGCTAGGTGAAGGACAGCTTTCACACACACTTATCTCTCAGAACTGAGCAAGTGGAGAGACGTTCGTTCATCTAGCACCAAGGGAACGGGTTGCAGGAGACACTTTTTCTCTGCTTTCTCAGTCTGTTTCCTAGTGCCGGTTTGAAGTTCCTGCAGTTTTCACTGTAAAACCGATTTGGAGCTAGTACCTCCCCATATATATGTATGGAATGGAGTTTGCAACTGAAAAGAAACTTTGTGTTCCCAACAAGCTAGGTGAAGAACGGCTTTCACACACACATATCTCTCAGAACTGAGCAAGTGGAGAGACGTTCGTTCATCTAGCACCAAGGGAACGGGTTGCAGGAGACACTTTTTCTCTGCTTTCTCAGTCTGTTTCCTAGTGCCGGTTTGAAGTTCCTGCAGTTTTCACTGTCAAACCGAGTTGGAGCTAGTACCTCCCCATATATATGTATGGAATGGAGTTTGCAACTGAAAAGAAACTTTGTGTTCCCAACAAGCTAGGTGAAGAACGGCTTTCACACACACTTATCTCTCAGAACTGAGCAAGTGGAGAGACGTTCGTTCATCTAACACAAAGGGAACGGGTTGCAGGAGACACTTTTTCTCTGCTTTCTCAGTCTGTTTCCTAGTGCCGGTTTGAAGTTCCTGCAGTTTTCACTGTAAAACCGAGTTGGAGCTAGTACCTCCCCATATATATGTATGGAATGGAGTTTGCAACTGAAAAGAATCTTTGTGTTCCCAACAAGCTAGGTGAAGAACGGCTTTCACACACACTTATCTCTCAGAACTGAGCAAGTGGAGAGACGTTCGTTCATCTAGCACCAAGGGAACGGGTTGCAGGAGACACTTTTTCTCTGCTTTCTCAGTCTGTTTCCTAGTGCCGGTTTGAAGTCCCTTCAGTTTTCACTGTAAAGCCGGGTTGGAGCTAGTGCCTCCCCATATATATTTATGGAATGGAGTTTGCAACTGAAAAGGAACTTTGTGTTCCCAACAAGCTAGGTGAAGAACGGCTTTCACACACACTTATCTCTCAGAACTGAGCAAGTGGAGAGACGTTCGTTCATCTTGCACCAAGGGAACGGGTTGCAGGAGACACTTTTTCTCTGCTTTCTCAGTCTGTTTCCTAGTGCCGGTTTGAAGTTCCTGCAGTTTTCCCTGTCAAACCGAGTTGGAGCTAGTACCTCCCCATATATATGTATGGAATGGAGTTTGCACCTGAAAAGAAACTTTGTGTTCCCAACAAGCTAGGTGAAGAACGGCTTTCACACACACTTATCTCTCAGAACTGAGCAAGTGGAGAGACGTTCGTTCATCTAGCACCAAGGGAACGGATTGCAGGAGACCCTTTTTCTCTGCTTTCTCAGTCTGTTTCCTAGTGCCGGTTTGAATTTCCTGCAGTTTTCACTGTCAAACCGAGTTGGAGCTAGTACCTCCCCATATATATGTATGGAATGGAGTTTGCACCTGAAAAGAAACTTTGTGTTCCCAACAAGCTAGGTGAAGAACGGCTTTCACACACACTTATCTCTCAGAACTGAGCAAGTGGAGAGACGTTCGTTCATCTAGCACCAAGGGAACGGGTTGCAGGAGACACTTTTTCTCTGCTTTCTCAGTCTGTTTCCTAGTGCCGGTTTGAAGTTCCTGCAGTTTTCACTGTAAAAATAAGTTGGAGCTAGTACCTCCCCATATATATGTATGGAATGGAGTTTGCTACTGAAAAGAAACTTTGTGTTCCCAACAAGCTAGGTGAAGGACGGCTTTCACACACACTTATCTCTCAGAACTGAGCATTTGGAGAGACGTTCGTTCATCTAGCACCAAGGGAACGGGTAGCAGGAGACCCTTTTTCTCTGCTTTCTCAGTCTGTTTCCTAGTGCCGGTTTGAAGTTCCTGCAGTTTTCACTGTCAAACCGAGTTGGAGCTAGTACCTCCCCATATATATGTATGGAATGGAGTTTGCACCTGAAAAGAAACTTTGTGTTCCCAACAAGCTAGGTGAAGAACGGCTTTCACACACACTTATCTCTCAGAACTGAGCAAGTGGAGAGACGTTCGTTCATCTAGCACAAAGGGAACGGGTTGCAGGAGACACTTTTTCTCTGCTTTCTCAGTCTGTTTCCTAGTGCCGGTTTGAAGTTCCTGCAGTTTTCACTGTCAAACCGAGTTGGAGCTAGTACCTCCCCATATATATGTATGGAATGGAGTGTGCAACTGAAATGAAACTTTGTGTTCCCAGCAAGCTAGGTGAAGGACAGCTTTCACACACACTTATCTCTCAGAACTGAGCAAGTGGAGAGACGTTCGTTCATCTAGCACCAAGGGAACGGGTTGCAGGAGACACTTTTTCTCTGCTTTCTCAGTCTGTTTCCTAGTGCCGGTTTGAAGTTCCTGCAGTTTTCACTGTCAAACCGATTTGGAGCTAGTACCTCCCCATATATATGTATGGAATGGAGTTTGCAACTGAAAAGAAACTTTGTGTTCCCAACAAGCTAGGTGAAGAACGGCTTTCACACACACATATCTCTCAGAACTGAGCAAGTGGAGAGAAGTTCGTTCATCTAGCACCAAGGGAACGGGTTGCAGGAGACAATTTTTCTCTGCTTTCTCAGTCTGTTTCCTAGTGCCGGTTTGAAGTTCCTGCAGTTTTCACTGTAAAACCGAGTTGGAGCTTGTACCTCCCCATATATATGTATGGAATGGAGTTTGCAACTGAAAAGAATCTTTGTGTTCCCAACAAGCTAGGTGAAGAACGGCTTTCACACACACTTATCTCTCAGAACTGAGCAAGTGGAGAGACGTTCGTTCATCTAGCACCAAGGGAACGGGTTGCAGGAGACACTTTTTCTCTGCTTTCTCAGTCTGTTTCCTAGTGCCGGTTTGAAGTCCCTTCAGTTTTCACTGTAAAGCCGGGTTGGAGCTAGTGCCTCCCCATATATATTTATGGAATGGAGTTTGCAACTGAAAAGGAACTTTGTGTTCCCAACAAGCTAGGTGAAGAACGGCTTTCACACACACTTATCTCTCAGAACTGAGCAAGTGGAGAGACGTTCGTTCATCTTGCACCAAGGGAACGGGTTGCAGGAGACACTTTTTCTCTGCTTTCTCAGTCTGTTTCCTAGTGCCGGTTTGAAGTTCCTGCAGTTTTCCCTGTCAAACCGAGTTGGAGCTAGTACCTCCCCATATATATGTATGGAATGGAGTTTGCACCTGAAAAGAAACTTTGTGTTCCCAACAAGCTAGGTGAAGAACGGCTTTCACACACACTTATCTCTCAGAACTGAGCAAGTGGAGAGACGTTCGTTCATCTAGCACCAAGGGAACGGGTTGCAGGAGACACTTTTTCTCTGCTTTCTCAGTCTGTTTCCTAGTGCCGGTTTGAAGTTCCTGCAGTTTTCACTGTCAAACCGAGTTGGAGCTAGTACCTCCCCATATATATGTATGGAATGGAGTTTGCACCTGAAAAGAAACTTTGTGTTCCCAGCAAGCTAGGTGAAGAACCGCTTTCACACACACTTATCTCTCAGAACTGAGCAAGTGGAGAGACGTTCGTTCATCTAACACAAAGGGAACGGGTTGCAGGAGACACTTTTTCTCTGCTTTCTCAGTCTGTTTCCTAGTGCCGGTTTGAAGTTCCTGCAGTTTTCACTGTAAAACCGAGTTGGAGCTTGTACCTCCCCATATATATGTATGGAATGGAGTTTGCAACTGAAAAGAATCTTTGTGTTCCCAACAAGCTAGGTGAAGAACGGCTTTCACACACACTTATCTCTCAGAACTGAGCAAGTGGAGAGACGTTCGTTCATCTAGCACCAAGGGAACGGGTTGCAGGAGACACTTTTTCTCTGCTTTCTCAGTCTGTTTCCTAGTGCCGGTTTGAAGTCCCTTCAGTTTTCACTGTAAAGCCGGGTTGGAGCTAGTGCCTCCCCATATATATTTATGGAATGGAGTTTGCAACTGAAAAGGAACTTTGTGTTCCCAACAAGCTAGGTGAAGAACGGCTTTCACACACACTTATCTCTCAGAACTGAGCAAGTGGAGAGACGTTCGTTCATCTTGCACCAAGGGAACGGTTTGCAGGAGACACTTTTTCTCTGCTTTCTCAGTCTGTTTCCTAGTGCCGGTTTGAAGTTCCTGCAGTTTTCCCTGTCAAACCGAGTTGGAGCTAGTACCTCCCCATATATATGTATGGAATGGAGTTTGCACCTGAAAAGAAACTTTGTGTTCCCAACAAGCTAGGTGAAGAACGGCTTTCACACACACTTATCTCTCAGAACTGAGCAAGTGGAGAGACGTTCGTTCATCTAGCACCAAGGGAACGGGTTGCAGGAGACCCTTTTTCTCTGCTTTCTCAGTCTGTTTCCTAGTGCCGGTTTGAAGTTCCTGCAGTTTTCACTGTCAAACCGAGTTGGAGCTAGTACCTCCCCATATATATGTATGGAATGGAGTTTGCACCTGAAAAGAAACTTTGTGTTCCCAACAAGCTAGGTGAAGAACGGCTTTCACACACACTTATCTCTCAGAACTGAGCAAGTGGAGAGACGTTCGTTCATCTAGCACCAAGGGAACGGGTTGCAGGAGACACTTTTTCTCTGCTTTCTCAGTCTGTTTCCTAGTGCCGGTTTGAAGTTCCTGCAGTTTTCACTGTAAAACCGATTTGGAGCTAGTACCTCCCCATATATATGTATGGAATGGAGTGTGCAACTGAAAAGAAACTTTGTGTTCCCAGCAAGCTAGGTGAAGGACGGCTTTCACACACACTTATCTCTCAGTACTGAGCAAGTGGAGAGACGTTCGTTCATCTAGCACCAAGGGAACGGGTTGCAGGAGACACTTTTTCTCTGCTTTCTCAGTCTGTTTCCTAGTGCCGGTTTGAAGTTCCTGCAGTTTTCACTGTAAAACCGATTTGGAGCTAGTACCTCCCCATTTATATGTATGGAATGGAGTTTGCAACTGAAAAGAAACTTTGTGTTCCCAACAAGCTAGGTGAAGAACGGCTTTGACACACACTTATCTCTCAGAACTGAGCAAGTGGAGAGACGTTCGTTCATCTAGCACAAAGGGAACGGGTTGCAGGAGACACTTTTTCTCTGCTTTCTCAGTCTGTTTCCTAGTGCCGGTTTGAAGTTCCTGCAGTTTTCACTGTAAAACCGAGTTGGAGCTAGTACCTCCCCATATATATGTATGGAATGGAGTTTGCAACTGAAAAGAATCTTTGTGTTCCCAACAAGCTAGGTGAAGAACGGCATTCACACACACTTATCTCTCAGAACTGAGCAAGTGGAGAGACGTTCGTTCATCTAGCACCAAGGGAACGGGTTGCAGGAGACACTTTTTCTCTGCTTTCTCAGTCTGTTTCCTAGTGCCGGTTTGAAGTCCCTTCAGTTTTCACTGTAAAACCGGGTTGGAGCTAGTACCTCCCCATATATATTTATGGAATGGAGTTTGCAACTGAAAAGGAACTTTGTGTTCCCAACAAGCTAGGTGAAGAACGGCTTTCACACACACTTATCTCTCAGAACTGAGCAAGTGGAGAGACGTTCGTTCATCTAGCACCAAGGGAACGGGTTGCAGGAGACACTTTTTCTCTGCTTTCTCAGTCTGTTTCCTAGTGCCGGTTTGAAGATCCTGCAGTTTTCACTGTAAAACCGATTTGGAGCTAGTACCTCACCATATATATGTATGGAATGGAGTTTGCAACTGAAAAAATCTTTGTGTTCCCAACAACCTAGGTGAAGAACGGCTTTCACACACACATCTCTCAGAACTGAGCAAGTGGAGAGACGTTCGTTCATCTAGCACCAAGGGAACGGGTTGCAGGAGACACTTTTTCTCTGCTTTCTCAGTCTGTTTCCTAGTGCCGGTTTGAAGTTCCTGCAGTTTTCACTGTAAAACCGGGTTGGAGCTAGTACCTCCCCATATATATGTATGGAATGGAGTTTGCAACTGAAAAGAAACTTTGTGTTCCCAACAAGCTAGGTGAAGAACGGCTTTCACACACACTTATCTCTCAGAACTGAGCAAGTGGAGAGACGTTCGTTCATCTAGCACCAAGGGAACGGGTTGCAGGAGACACTTTTTCTCTGCTTTCTCAGTCTGTTTCCTAGTGCCGGTTTGAAGTTCCTGCAGTTTTCCCTGTCAAACCGAGTTGGAGCTAGTACCTCCCCATATATATGTATGGAATGGAGTTTGCACCTGAAAAGAAACTTTGTGTTCCCAACAAGCTAGGTGAAGAACGGCTTTCACACACACTTATCTCTCAGAACTGAGCAAGTGGAGAGACGTTCGTTCATCTAGCACCAAGGGAACGGGTTGCAGGAGACACTTTTCTCTGCTTTCTCAGTCTGTTTCCTAGTGCCGGTTTGAAGTTCCTGCAGTTTTCACTGTAAAACCGAGTTGGAGCTAGTACCTCCCCATATATATGTATGGAATGGAGTTTGCAACTGAAAAGAAACTTTGTGTTCCCAACAAGCTAGATGAAGGACGGCTTTCACACACACTTATCTCTCAGAACTGAGCAAGTGGAGAGACGTTCGTTCATCTAGCACCAAGGGAACGGGTTGCAGGAGACACTTTTTCTCTGCTTTCTCAGTCTGTTTCCTAGTGCCTGTCTGAAGTTCCTGCAGTTTTCACTGTAAAACCGAGTTGGAGCTAGTACCTCCCCATATATATGTATGGAATGGAGTTTGCAACTGAAAAGAAATTTTGTGTTCCCAACAAGCTAGGTGAAGAACGGCTTTCACACACACTTATCTCTCAGAACTGAGCAAGTGGAGAGACGTTCGTTCATCTAGCACCAAGGGAAAGGGTTGCAGGAGACACTTTTTCTCTGCTTTCTCAGTCTGTTTCCTAGTGCCGGTTTGAAGTTCCTGCAGTTTTCACTGTAAAACCGAGTTGGAGCTAGTACCTCCCCATATATATGTATGGAATGGAGTTTGTAACTGAAAAGAAACTTTGTGTTCCCAACAAGCTAGGTGAAGAACGGCTTTCACACACACTTATCTCTCAGAACTGAGCAAGTGGAGAGACGTTCGTTCATCTAGCACCAAGGGAACGGGTTGCAGGAGACACTTTTTCTCTGCTTTCTCAGTCTGTTTCCTAGTGCCGGTTTGAAGTTCCTGCAGTTTTCACTGTAAAACCGAGTTGGAGCTAGTACCTCCCCATATATATGTATGGAATGGAGTTTGCAACTGAAAAGAAACTTTGTGTTCCCAACAAGCTAGGTGAAGGACGGCTTTCACACACACTTATCTCTCAGAACTGAGCAAGTGGAGAGACGTTCGTTCATCTAGCACCAAGGGAACGGGTTGCAGGAGACACTTTTTCTCTGCTTTCTCAGTCTGTTTCCTAGTGCCGGTTTGAAGTTCCTGCAGTTTTCACTGTCAAACCGAGTTGGAGCTAGTACCTCCCCATATATAAGTATGGAATGGATTTTGCAACTGAAAAGAAACTCTGTGTTTCCAACAAGCTAGTTGAAGGACGGCTTTCAAACACAATTATCTCTGAGAACTGAGCAAGTGGAGAGACGTTCGTTCATCTAGCACCAAGGGAACGGGTTGCAGGAGACACTTTTTCTCTGCTTTCTCAGTCTGTTTCCTAGGGCCGGTTTGAAGTTCCTGCAGTTTTCACTGTAAAACCGAGTTGGAGCTTGTACCTCCCAATATATATGTATGGAATGGAGTTTGCTACTGAAAAGAAACTTTGTGTTCCCAACAAGCTAGGTGAAGGACGGCTTTCACACACACTTATCTCTCAGAACTGAGCAAGTGGAGAGACGTTCGTTCATCTAGCACCAAGGGAACGGGTTGCAGGAGACACTTTTTCTCTGCTTTCTCAGTCTGTTTCCTAGTGCCGGTTTGAAGTTCCTGCAGTTTTCACTGTCAAACCGAGTTGGAGCTAGTACCTCCCCATATATATGTATGGAATGGAGTTTGCAACTGAAAAGAAACTCTGTGTTTCCAACAAGCTAGTTGAAGGACTGCTTTCAAACACAATTATCTCTGAGAACTGAGCAAGTGGAGAGACGTTCGTTCATCTAGCACCAAGGGAATGGGTTGCAGGAGACACTTTTTCTCTGCTTTCTCTGTCTGTTTCCAAGTGCCGGTTTGAAGTTCCTGCAGTTTTCACTGTAAAACCGAGTTGGAGCTTGTACCTCCCAATATATACGTATGGAATGGAGTTTGCTACTGAAAAGAAACTTTGTGTTCCCAACAAGCTAGGTGATTGACGGCTTTCACACACACTTATCTCTCAGAACTGAGCAAGTGGAGAGACGTTCGTTCATCTAGCACCAAGGGAACGGGTTGCAGGAGACACTTTTTCTCTGCTTTCTCAGTCTGTTTCCTCGTGCCGGTTTGAAGTTCCTGCAGTTTTCACTGTAAAAACAAGTTGGAGCTAGTACCTCCCCATATATATGTATGGAATGGAGTTTGCTACTGAAAAGAAACTTTGTGTTCCCAACAAGCTAGGTGAAGAACGGCTTTCACACACACTTATCTCTCAGAACTGAGCAAGTGGAGAGACGTTCGTTCATCTAGCACCAAGGGAACGGGTTGCAGGAGTCACTTTTTCTCTGCTTTCTCAGTCTGTTTCCTAGTGCCGGTTTGAAGTTCCTGCAGTTTTCATTGTAAAACCGATTTGGAGCTAGTACCTCCCCATATATATGTATGGAATGGAGTTTGCAACTGAAAAGAATCTTTGTGTTCCCAACAAGCTAGGTGAAGGACGGCTTTCACACACACTTATCTCTCAGAACTGAGCAAGTGGAGAGACGTTCGTTCATCTAGCACCAAGGGAACGGGTTGCAGGAGACACTTTTTCTCTGCTTTCTCAGTCTGTTTCCTAGTGCCGGTTTGAAGTTCCTGCAGTTTTCACTGTAAAACCGATTTGGAGCTAGTACCTCCCCATATATATGTATGGAATGGAGTTTGCAACTGAAAAGAAACTTTGTGTTCCCAACAAGCTAGGTGAAGAACGGCTTTCACACACACTTATCTCTCAGAACTGAGCAAGTGGAGAGACGTTCGTTCATCTAGCACCAAGGGAACGGGTTGCAGGAGACACTTTTTCTCTGCTTTCTCAGTCTGTTTCCTAGTGCCGGTTTGAAGTTCCTGCAGTTTTCACTGTCAAACCGAGTTGGAGCTAGTACCTCCCCATATATATGTATGGAATGGAGTTTGCACCTGAAAAGAAACTTTGTGTTCCCAACAAGCTAGGTGAAGGACGGCTTTCACACACACTTATCTCTCAGAACTGAGCAAGTGGAGAGACGTTCGTTCATCTAGCACCAAGGGAACGGGTTGCTGGAGACACTTTTTCTCTGCTTTCTCAGTCTGTTTCCTAGTGCCGGTTTGAAGTTCCTGCAGTTTTCATTGTAAAACCGATTTGGAGCTAGTACCTCCCCATATATATGTATGGAATGGAGTGTGCAACTGAAAAGAAACTTTGTGTTCCCAACAAGCTAGGTGAAGGACGGCTTTCACACACACTTATCTCTCAGAACTGAGCAAGTGGAGAGACGTTCGTTCATCTAGCACCAAGGGAACGGGTTGCAGGAGACACTATTTCTCTGCTTTCTCAGGCTCTTTCCTAGTGCCGGTTTGAAGTTCCTGCAGTTTTCACTGTCAAACCGAGTTGGAGCTAGTACCTCTCCATATATATGTATGGAATGGAGTTTGCAACTGAAAAGAAACTCTGCGTTTCCAACAAGCTAGTTGAAGGACGGCTTTCAAACACAATTATCTCTGGGAACTGAGCAAGTGGAGAGACGTTCGTTCATCTAGCACCAAGGGAACGGGTTGCAGGAGACACTTTTTCTCTGCTTTCTCAGTCTGTTTCCTAGTGCCGGTTTGAAGTTCCTGCAGTTTTCACTGTAAAACCGAGTTGGAGCTTGTACCTCCCAATATATATGTATGGAATGGAGTTTGCTACTAAAAAGAAACTTTGTGTTCCCAACAAGCTAGGTGATTGACGGCTTTCACACACACTTATCTCTCAGAACTGAGCAAGTGGAGAGACGTTCGTTCATCTAGCACCAAGGGAACGGGATGCAGGAGACACTTTTTCTCTGCTTTCTCAGTCTGTTTCCTAGTGCCGGTTTGAAGTTCCTGCAGTTTTCATTGTAAAACCGATTTGGAGCTTGTACCTCCCCATATATATGTATGGAATGGAGTTTGCAACTGAAAAGATACTTTGTGTTCCCAACAAGCTAGGTGAAGGACGGCTTTCACACACATTTATCTCTCAGAACTGAGCAAGTGGAGAGACGTTCGTTCATCTAGCACCAAGGGAACGGGTTGCAGGAGACACTTTTTCTCTGCTTTCTCAGTCTGTTTCCTAGTGCCGGTTTGAAGTTCCTGCAGTTTTCACTGTAAAACCGATTTGGAGCTAGTACCTCCCCATATATACGTATGGAATGGAGTTTGCAACTGAAAAGAAACTTTGTGTTCCCAACAAGCTAGGTGAAGAACGGCTTTCACACACACTTATCTCTCAGAACTGAGCAAGTGGAGAGACGTTCGTTCATCTAGCACCAAGGGAACGGGTTGCAGGAGACACTTTTTCTCTGCTTTCTCAGTCTGTTTCCTAGTGCCGGTTTGAAGTTCCTGCAGTTTTCACTGTCAAACCGAGTTGGAGCTAGTACCTCCCCATATATATGTATGGAATGGAGTTTGCACCTGAAAAGAAACTTTGTGTTCCCAGCAAGCTAGGTGAAGAACCGCTTTCACACACACTTATCTCTCAGAACTGAGCAAGTGGAGAGACGTTCGTTCATCTAGCACCAAGGGAACGGGTTGCAGGAGACACTTTTTCTCTGCTTTCTCAGTCTGTTTCCTAGTGCCGGTTTGAAGTTCCTGCAGTTTTCAGTGTAAAACCGAGTTGGAGCTAGTACCTCCCCATATATATGTATGGAATGGAGTTTGCAACTGAAAAGAAACTTTGTGTTCCCAACAAGCTAGGTGAAGGACGGCTTTCACACACACTTATCTCTCAGAACTGAGCAAGTGGAGAGACGTTCGTTCATCTAGCACCAAGGGAACGGGTTGCAGGAGACACTTTTTCTCTGCTTTCTCAGTCTGTTTCCTAGTGCCGGTTTGAAGTTCCTGCAGTTTTCACTGTAAAACCGAGTTGGAGCTAGTACCTCCCCATATATATGTATGGAATGGAGTTTGCAACTGAAAAGAAACTTTGTGTTCCCAACAAGCTAGGTGAAGAACGGCTTTCACACACACTTATCTCTCAGAACTGAGCAAGTGGAGAGACGTTCGTTCATCTAGCACCAAGGGAACGGGTTGCAGGAGACACTTTTTCTCTGCTTTCTCAGTCTGTTTCCTAGTGCCGGTCTGAAGTTCCTGCAGTTTTCACTGTAAAACCGATTTGGAGCTTGTACCTCCCCATATATATTTATGGAATGGAGTTTGCAACTGAAAAGATACTTTGTGTTCCCAACAAGCTAGGTGAAGGACGGCTTTCACACACATTTATCTCTCAGAACTGAGCAAGTGGAGAGACGTTCGTTCATCTAGCACCAAGGGAACGGGTTGCAGGAGACACTTTTTCTCTGCTTTCTCAGTCTGTTTCCTAGTGCCGGTTTGAAGTTCCTGCAGTTTTCACTGTAAAACCGATTTGGAGCTAGTACCTCCCCATATATACGTATGGAATGGAGTTTGCAACTGAAAAGAAACTTTGTGTTCCCAACAAGCTAGGTGAAGAACGGCTTTCACACACACTTATCTCTCAGAACTGAGCAAGTGGAGAGACGTTCGTTCATCTAGCACCAAGGGAACGGGTTGCAGGAGACACTTTTTCTCTGCTTTCTCAGTCTGTTTCCTAGTGCCGGTTTGAAGTTCCTGCAGTTTTCACTGTCAAACCGAGTTGGAGCTAGTACCTCCCCATATATATGTATGGAATGGAGTTAGCACCTGAAAAGAAACTTTGTGTTCCCAGCAAGCTAGGTGAAGAACCGCTTTCACACACACTTATCTCTCAGAACTGAGCAAGTGGAGAGACGTTCGTTCATCTAGCACCAAGGGAACGGGTTGCAGGAGACACTTTTTCTCTGCTTTCTCAGTCTGTTTCCTAGTGCCGGTTTGAAGTTCCTGCAGTTTTCAGTGTAAAACCGAGTTGGAGCTAGTACCTCCCCATATATATGTATGGAATGGAGTTTGCAACTGAAAAGAAACTTTGTGTTCCCAACAAGCTAGTTGAAGGACGGCTTTCACACACACTTATCTCTCAGAACTGAGCAAGTGGAGAGACGTTCGTTCATCTAGCACCAAGGGAACGGGTTGCAGGAGACACTTTTTCTCTGCTTTCTCAGTCTGTTTCCTAGTGCCGGTTTGAAGTTCCTGCAGTTTTCACTGTAAAACCGAGTTGGAGCTAGTACCTCCCCATATATATGTATGGAATGGAGTTTGCAACTGAAAAGAAACTTTGTGTTCCCAACAAGCTAGGTGAAGAACGGCTTTCACACACACTTATCTCTCAGAACTGAGCAAGTGGAGAGACGTTCGTTCATCTAGCACCAAGGGAACGGGTTGCAGGAGACACTTTTTCTCTGCTTTCTCAGTCTGTTTCCTAGTGCCGGTCTGAAGTTCCTGCAGTTTTCACTGTAAAACCGAGTTGGAGCTAGTACCTCCCCATATATATGTATGGAATGGAGTTTGCAACTGAAAAGAAATTTTGTGTTCCCAACAAGCTAGGTGAAGAACGGCTTTCACACACACTTATCTCTCAGAACTGAGCAAGTGGAGAGACGTTCGTTCATCTAGCACCAAGGGAACGGGTTGCAGGAGACACTTTTTCTCTGCTTTCTCAGTCTGTTTCCTAGTGCCGGTTTGAAGTTCCTGCAGTTTTCACTGTCAAACCGAGTTGGAGCTAGTACCTCCCCATATATAAGTATGGAATGGAGTTTGCAACTGAAAAGAAACTCTGTGTTTCCAACAAGCTAGTTGAAGGACGGCTTTCAAACACAATTATCTCTGAAAACTGAGCAAGTGGAGAGACGTTCGTTCATCTAGCACCAAGGGAACGGGTTGCAGGAGACACTTTTTCTCTGCTTTCTCAGTCTGTTTCCTAGTGCCGGTTTGAAGTTCCTGCAGTTTTCACTGTAAAACCGAGTTGGAGCTTGTACCTCCCAATATATATGTATGGAATGGAGTTTGCTACTGAAAAGAAACTTTGTGTTCCCAACAAGCTAGGTGAAGGACGGCTTTCACACACACTTATCTCTCAGAACTGAGCAAGTGGAGAGACGTTCGTTCATCTAGCACCAAGGGAACGGGTTGCAGGAGACACTTTTTCTCTGCTTTCTCAGTCTGTTTCCTAGTGCCGGTTTGAAGTTCCTGCAGTTTTCACTGTCAAACCGAGTTGGAGCTAGTACCTCCCCATATATATGTATGGAATGGAGTTTGCAACTGAAAAGAAACTCTGTGTTTCCAACAAGCTAGTTGAAGGACGGCTTTCAAACACAATTATCTCTGAGAACTGAGCAAGTGGAGAGACGTTCGTTCATCTAGCACCAAGGGAATGGGTTGCAGGAGACACTTTTTCTCTGCTTTCTCTGTCTGTTTCCAAGTGCCGGTTTGAAGTTCCTGCAGTTTTCACTGTAAAACCGAGTTGGAGCTTGTACCTCCCAATATATACGTATGGAATGGAGTTTGCTACTGAAAAGAAACTTTGTGTTCCCAACAAGCTAGGTGATTGACGGCTTTCACACACACTTTTCTCTCAGAACTGAGCAAGTGGAGAGACGTTCGTTCATCTAGCACCAAGGGATCGGGTTGCAGGAGACACTTTTTCTATGCTTTCTCAGTCTGTTTCCTCGTGCCGGATTGAAGTTCCTGCAGTTTTCACTGTAAAAACAAGTTGGAGCTAGTACCTCCCCATATATATGTATGGAATGGAGTTTGCTACTGAAAAGAAACTTTGTGTTCCCAACAAGCTAGGTGAAGGACGGCTTTCACACACACTTATCTCTCAGAACTGAGCAAGTGGAGAGACGTTCGTTCATCTAGCACCAAGGGAACGGGTTGCAGGAGTCACTTTTTCTCTGCTTTCTCAGTCTGTTTCCTAGTGCCGGTTTGAAGTTCCTGCAGTTTTCATTGTAAAACCGATTTGGAGCTAGTACCTCCACATATATATGTATGGAATGGAGTTTGCAACTGAAAAGAATCTTTGTGTTCCCAACAAGCTAGGTGAAGGACGGCTTTCACACACACTTATCTCTCAGAACTGAGCAAGTGGAGAGACGTTCGTTCATCTAGCACCAAGGGAACGGGTTGCAGGAGACACTTTTTCTCTGCTTTCTCAGTCTGTTTCCTAGTGCCGGTTTGAAGTTCCTGCAGTTTTCACTGTAAAACCGATTTGGAGCTAGTACCTCCCCATATATATGTATGGAATGGAGTTTGCAACTGAAAAGAAACTTTGTGTTCCCAACAAGCTAGGTGAAGAACGGCTTTCACACACACTTATCTCTCAGAACTGAGCAAGTGGAGAGACGTTCGTTCATCTAGCACCAAGGGAACGGGTTGCAGGAGACACTTTTTCTCTGCTTTCTCAGTCTGTTTCCTAGTGCCGGTTTGAAGTTCCTGCAGTTTTCACTGTCAAACCGAGTTGGAGCTAGTACCTCCCCATATATATGTATGGAATGGAGTTTGCACCTGAAAAGAAACTTTGTGTTCCCAACAAGCTAGGTGAAGGACGGCTTTCACACACACTTATCTCTCAGAACTGAGCAAGTGGAGAGACGTTCGTTCATCTAGCACCAAGGGAACGGGTTGCTGGAGACACTTTTTCTCTGCTTTCTCAGTCTGTTTCCTAGTGCCGGTTTGAAGTTCCTGCAGTTTTCATTGTAAAACCGATTTGGAGCTAGTACCTCCCCATATATATGTATGGAATGGAGTTTGCAACTGAAAAGAAACTTTGTGTTCCCAACAAGCTAGGTGAAGGACGGCTTTCACACACACTTATCTCTCAGAACTGAGCAAGTGGAGAGACGTTCATTCATCTAGCACCAAGGGAACGGGTTGCAGGAGACACTTTTTCTCTGCTTTCTCAGTCTGTTTCCTAGTGCCGGTTTGAAGTTCCTGCAGTTTTCACTGTAAAACCGAGTTGGAGCTAGTACCTCCCCATATATATGTATGGAATGGAGTTTGCAACTGAAAAGAAACTTTGTGTTCCCAACAAGCTAGGTGAAGGACGGCTTTCACACACACTTATCTCTCAGAACTGAGCAAGTGGAGAGACGTTCGTTCATCTAGCACCAAGGGAACGGGTTGCAGGAGACACTTTTTCTCTGCTTTCTCAGGCTCTTTCCTAGTGCCGGTTTGAAGTTCCTGCAGTTTTCACTGTCAAACCGAGTTGGAGCTAGTACCTCTCCATATATATGTATGGAATGGATTTTGCAACTGAAAAGAAACTCTGCGTTTCCAACAAGCTAGTTGAAGGACGGCTTTCAAACACAATTATCTCTGGGAACTGAGCAAGTGGAGAGACGTTCGTTCATCTAGCACCAAGGGAACGGGTTGCAGGAGACACTTTTTCTCTGCTTTCTCAGTCTGTTTCCTAGTGCCGGTTTGAAGTTCCTGCAGTTTTCACTGTAAAACCGAGTTGGAGCTTGTACCTCCCAATATATATGTATGGAATGGAGTTTGCTACTAAAAAGAAACTTTGTGTTCCCAACAAGCTAGGTGATTGACGGCTTTCACACACACTTATCTCTCAGAACTGAGCAAGTGGAGAGACGTTCGTTCATCTAGCACCAAGGGAACGGGATGCAGGAGACACTTTTTCTCTGCTTTCTCAGTCTGTTTCCTAGTGCCGGTTTGAAGTTCCTGCAGTTTTCATTGTAAAACCGATTTGGAGCTTGTACCTCCCCATATATATGTATGGAATGGAGTTTGCAACTGAAAAGATACTTTGTGTTCCCAACAAGCTAGGTGAAGGACGGCTTTCACACACATTTATCTCTCAGAACTGAGCAAGTGGAGAGACGTTCGTTCATCTAGCACCAAGGGAACGGGTTGCAGGAGACACTTTTTCTCTGCTTTCTCAGTCTGTTTCCTAGTGCCGGTTTGAAGTTCCTGCAGTTTTCACTGTAAAACCGATTTGGAGCTAGTACCTCCCCATATATACGTATGGAATGGAGTTTGCAACTGAAAAGAAACTTTGTGTTCCCAACAAGCTAGGTGAAGAACGGCTTTCACACACACTTATCTCTCAGAACTGAGCAAGTGGAGAGACGTTCGTTCATCTAGCACCAAGGGAACGGGTTGCAGGAGACACTTTTTCTCTGCTTTCTCAGTCTGTTTCCTAGTGCCGGTTTGAAGTTCCTGCAGTTTTCACTGTCAAACCGAGTTGGAGCTAGTACCTCCCCATATATATGTATGGAATGGAGTTTGCACCTGAAAAGAAACTTTGTGTTCCCAGCAAGCTAGGTGAAGAACCGCTTTCACACACACTTATCTCTCAGAACTGAGCAAGTGGAGAGACGTTCGTTCATCTAGCACCAAGGGAACGGGTTGCAGGAGACACTTTTTCTCTGCTTTCTCAGTCTGTTTCCTAGTGCCGGTTTGAAGTTCCTGCAGTTTTCAGTGTAAAACCGAGTTGGAGCTAGTACCTCCCCATATATATGTATGGAATGGAGTTTGCAACTGAAAAGAAACTTTGTGTTCCCAACAAGCTAGGTGAAGGACGGCTTTCACACACACTTATCTCTCAGAACTGAGCAAGTGGAGAGACGTTCGTTCATCTAGCACCAAGGGAACGGGTTGCAGGAGACACTTTTTCTCTGCTTTCTCAGTCTGTTTCCTAGTGCCGGTTTGAAGTTCCTGCAGTTTTCACTGTAAAACCGAGTTGGAGCTAGTACCTCCCCATATATATGTATGGAATGGAGTTTGCAACTGAAAAGAAACTTTGTGTTCCCAACAAGCTAGGTGAAGAACGGCTTTCACACACACTTATCTCTCAGAACTGAGCAAGTGGAGAGACGTTCGTTCATCTAGCACCAAGGGAACGGGTTGCAGGAGGCACTTTTTCTCTGCTTTCTCAGTCTGTTTCCTAGTGCCGGTTTGAAGTTCCTGCAGTTTTCACTGTAAAACCGAGTTGGAGCTAGTACTTCCCCATATATATGTATGGAATGGAGTTTGCACCTGAAAAGAAACTTTGTGTTCCCAACAAGCTAGGTGAAGAACGGCTTTCACACACACTTATCTCTCAGAACTGAGCAAGTGGAGAGACGTTCGTTCATCTAGCACCAAGGGAACGGGTTGCAGGAGACACTTTTTCTCTGCTTTCTCAGTCTGTTTCCTAGTGCCGGTTTGAAGTTCCTGCAGTTTTCACTGTAAAACCGAGTTGGAGCTAGTACCTCCCCATATATATGTATGGAATGGAGTTTGCAACTGAAAAGAAACTTTGTGTTCCCAACAAGCTAGGTGAAGGACGGCTTTCACACACACTTATCTCTCAGAACTGAGCAAGTGGAGAGACGTTCGTTCATCTAGCACCAAGGGAACGGGTTGCAGGAGACACTTTTTCTCTGCTTTCTCAGTCTGTTTCCTAGTGCCGGTTTGAAGTTCCTGCAGTTTTCACTGTAAAACCGAGTTGGAGCTAGTACCTCCCCATATATATGTATGGAATGGAGTTTGCAACTGAAAAGAAACTTTGTGTTCCCAACAAGCTAGGTGAAGAACGGCTTTCACACACACTTATCTCTCAGAACTGAGCAAGTGGAGAGACGTTCGTTCATCTAGCACCAAGGGAACGGGTTGCAGGAGACACTTTTTCTCTGCTTTCTCAGGCTCTTTCCTAGTGCCGGTTTGAAGTTCCTGCAGTTTTCACTGTCAAACCGAGTTGGAGCTAGTACCTCTCCATATATATGTATGGAATGGAGTTTGCAACTGAAAAGAAACTCTGCGTTTCCAACAAGCTAGTTGAAGAACGGCTTTCAAACACAATTATCTCTGGGAACTGAGCAAGTGGAGAGACGTTCGTTCATCTAGCACCAAGGGAACGGGTTGCAGGAGACACTTTTTCTCTGCTTTCTCAGTCTGTTTCCTAGTGCCGGTTTGAAGTTCCTGCAGTTTTCACTGTAAAACCGAGTTGGAGCTTGTACCTCCCAATATATATGTATGGAATGGAGTTTGCTACTAAAAAGAAACTTTGTGTTCCCAACAAGCTAGGTGATTGACGGCTTTCACACACACTTATCTCTCAGAACTGAGCAAGTGGAGAGACGTTCGTTCATCTAGCACCAAGGGAACGGGATGCAGGAGACACTTTTTCTCTGCTTTCTCAGTCTGTTTCCTAGTGCCGGTTTGAAGTTCCTGCAGTTTTCATTGTAAAACCGATTTGGAGCTTGTACCTCCCCATATATATGTATGGAATGGAGTTTGCAACTGAAAAGATACTTTGTGTTCCCAACAAGCTAGGTGAAGGACGGCTTTCACACACATTTATCTCTCAGAACTGAGCAAGTGGAGAGACGTTCGTTCATCTAGCACCAAGGGAACGGGTTGCAGGAGACACTTTTTCTCTGCTTTCTCAGTCTGTTTCCTAGTGCCGGTTTGAAGTTCCTGCAGTTTTCACTGTAAAACCGATTTGGAGCTAGTACCTCCCCATATATACGTATGGAATGGAGTTTGCAACTGAAAAGAAACTTTGTGTTCCCAACAAGCTAGGTGAAGAACGGCTTTCACACACACTTATCTCTCAGAACTGAGCAAGTGGAGAGACGTTCGTTCATCTAGCACCAAGGGAACGGGTTGCAGGAGACACTTTTTCTCTGCTTTCTCAGTCTGTTTCCTAGTGCCGGTTTGAAGTTCCTGCAGTTTTCACTGTCAAACCGAGTTGGAGCTAGTACCTCCCCATATATATGTATGGAATGGAGTTTGCACCTGAAAAGAAACTTTGTGTTCCCAGCAAGCTAGGTGAAGAACCGCTTTCACACACACTTATCTCTCAGAACTGAGCAAGTGGAGAGACGTTCGTTCATCTAGCACCAAGGGAACGGGTTGCAGGAGACACTTTTTCTCTGCTTTCTCAGTCTGTTTCCTAGTGCCGGTTTGAAGTTCCTGCAGTTTTCAGTGTAAAACCGAGTTGGAGCTAGTACCTACCCATATATATGTATGGAATGGAGTTTGCAACTGAAAAGAAACTTTGTGTTCCCAACAAGCTAGGTGAAGGACGGCTTTCACACACACTTATCTCTCAGAACTGAGCAAGTGGAGAGACGTTCGTTCATCTAGCACCAAGGGAACGGGTTGCAGGAGACACTTTTTCTCTGCTTTCTCAGTCTGTTTCCTAGTGCCGGTTTGAAGTTCCTGCAGTTTTCACTGTAAAACCGAGTTGGAGCTAGTACCTCCCCATATATATGTATGGAATGGAGTTTGCAACTGAAAAGAAACTTTGTGTTCCCAACAAGCTAGGTGAAGAACGGCTTTCACACACACTTATCTCTCAGAACTGAGCAAGTGGAGAGACGTTCGTTCATCTAGCACCAAGGGAACGGGTTGCAGGAGGCACTTTTTCTCTGCTTTCTCAGTCTGTTTCCTAGTGCCGGTTTGAAGTTCCTGCAGTTTTCACTGTAAAACCGAGTTGGAGCTAGTACTTCCCCATATATATGTATGGAATGGAGTTTGCACCTGAAAAGAAACTTTGTGTTCCCAACAAGCTAGGTGAAGAACGGCTTTCACACACACTTATCTCTCAGAACTGAGCAAGTGGAGAGACGTTCGTTCATCTAGCACCAAGGGAACGGGTTGCAGGAGACACTTTTTCTCTGCTTTCTCAGTCTGTTTCCTAGTGCCGGTTTGAAGTTCCTGCAGTTTTCACTGTAAAACCGAGTTGGAGCTAGTACCTCCCCATATATATGTATGGAATGGAGTTTGCAACTGAAAAGAAACTTTGTGTTCCCAACAAGCTAGGTGAAGGACGGCTTTCACACACACTTATCTCTCAGAACTGAGCAAGTGGAGAGACGTTCGTTCATCTAGCACCAAGGGAACGGGTTGCAGGAGACACTTTTTCTCTGCATTCTCAGTCTGTTTCCTAGTGCCGGTTTGAAGTTCCTGCAGTTTTCACTGTAAAACCGAGTTGGAGCTAGTACCTCCCCATATATATGTATGGAATGGAGTTTGCAACTGAAAAGAAACTTTGTGTTCCCAACAAGCTAGGTGAAGAACGGCTTTCACACACACTTATCTCTCAGAACTGAGCAAGTGGAGAGACGTTCGTTCATCTAGCACCAAGGGAACGGGTTGCAGGAGACACTTTTTCTCTGCTTTCTCAGGCTCTTTCCTAGTGCCGGTTTGAAGTTCCTGCAGTTTTCACTGTCAAACCGAGTTGGAGCTAGTACCTCTCCATATATATGTATGGAATGGAGTTTGCAACTGAAAAGAAACTCTGCGTTTCCAACAAGCTAGTTGAAGAACGTCTTTCAAACACAATTATCTCTGGGAACTGAGCAAGTGGAGAGACGTTCGTTCATCTAGCACCAAGGGAACGGGTTGCAGGAGACACTTTTTCTCTGCTTTCTCAGTCTGTTTCCTAGTGCCGGTTTGAAGTTCCTGCAGTTTTCACTGTAAAACCGAGTTGGAGCTTGTACCTCCCAATATATATGTATGGAATGGAGTTTGCTACTAAAAAGAAACTTTGTGTTCCCAACAAGCTAGGTGATTGACGGCTTTCACACACACTTATCTCTCAGAACTGAGCAAGTGGAGAGACGTTCGTTCATCTAGCACCAAGGGAACGGGATGCAGGAGACACTTTTTCTCTGCTTTCTCAGTCTGTTTCCTAGTGCCGGTTTGAAGTTCCTGCAGTTTTCATTGTAAAACCGATTTGGAGCTTGTACCTCCCCATATATATGTATGGAATGGAGTTTGCAACTGAAAAGATACTTTGTGTTCCCAACAAGCTAGGTGAAGGACGGCTTTCACACACATTTATCTCTCAGAACTGAGCAAGTGGAGAGACGTTCGTTCATCTAGCACCAAGGGAACGGGTTGCAGGAGACACTTTTTCTCTGCTTTCTCAGTCTGTTTCCTAGTGCCGGTTTGAAGTTCCTGCAGTTTTCACTGTAAAACCGATTTGGAGCTAGTACCTCCCCATATATACGTATGGAATGGAGTTTGCAACTGAAAAGAAACTTTGTGTTCCCAACAAGCTAGGTGAAGAACGGCTTTCACACACACTTATCTCTCAGAACTGAGCAAGTGGAGAGACGTTCGTTCATCTAGCACCAAGGGAACGGGTTGCAGGAGACACTTTTTCTCTGCTTTCTCAGTCTGTTTCCTAGTGCCGGTTTGAAGTTCCTGCAGTTTTCACTGTCAAACCGAGTTGGAGCTAGTACCTCCCCATATATATGTATGGAATGGAGTTTGCACCTGAAAAGAAACTTTGTGTTCCCAGCAAGCTAGGTGAAGAACCGCTTTCACACACACTTATCTCTCAGAACTGAGCAAGTGGAGAGACGTTCGTTCATCTAGCACCAAGGGAACGGGTTGCAGGAGACACTTTTTCTCTGCTTTCTCAGTCTGTTTCCTAGTGCCGGTTTGAAGTTCCTGCAGTTTTCAGTGTAAAACCGAGTTGGAGCTAGTACCTCCCCATATATATGTATGGAATGGAGTTTGCAACTGAAAAGAAACTTTGTGTTCCCAACAAGCTAGGTGAAGGACGGCTTTCACACACACTTATCTCTCAGAACTGAGCAAGTGGAGAGACGTTCGTTCATCTAGCACCAAGGGAACGGGTTGCAGGAGACACTTTTTCTCTGCTTTCTCAGTCTGTTTCCTAGTGCCGGTTTGAAGTTCCTGCAGTTTTCACTGTAAAACCGAGTTGGAGCTAGTACCTCCCCATATATATGTATGGAATGGAGTTTGCAACTGAAAAGAAACTTTGTGTTCCCAACAAGCTAGGTGAAGAACGGCTTTCACACACACTTATCTCTCAGAACTGAGCAAGTGGAGAGACGTTCGTTCATCTAGCACCAAGGGAACGGGTTGCAGGAGGCACTTTTTCTCTGCTTTCTCAGTCTGTTTCCTAGTGCCGGTTTGAAGTTCCTGCAGTTTTCACTGTAAAACCGATTTGGAGCTAGTACCTCCCCATATATACGTATGGAATGGAGTTTGCAACTGAAAAGAAACTTTGTGTTCCCAACAAGCTAGGTGAAGAACGGCTTTCACACACACTTATCTCTCAGAACTGAGCAAGTGGAGAGACGTTCGTTCATCTAGCACCAAGGGAACGGGTTGCAGGAGACACTTTTTCTCTGCTTTCTCAGTCTGTTTCCTAGTGCCGGTTTGAAGTTCCTGCAGTTTTCACTGTAAAACCGAGTTGGAGCTAGTACCTCCCCATATATATGTATGGAATGGAGTTTGCACCTGAAAAGAAACTTTGTGTTCCCAGAAAGCTAGGTGAAGAACCGCTTTCACACACACTTATCTCTCAGAACTGAGCAAGTGGAGAGACGTTCGTTCATCTAGCACCAAGGGAACGGGTTGCAGGAGACACTTTTTCTCTGCTTTCTCAGTCTGTTTCCTAGTGCCGGTTTGAAGTTCCTGCAGTTTTCAGTGTAAAACCGAGTTGGAGCTAGTACCTCCCCATATATATGTATGGAATGGAGTTTGCAACTGAAAAGAAACTTTGTGTTCCCAACAAGCTAGGTGAAGGACGGCTTTCACACACACTTATCTCTCAGAACTGAGCAAGTGGAGAGACGTTCGTTCATCTAGCACCAAGGGAACGGGTTGCAGGAGACACTTTTTCTCTGCTTTCTCAGTCTGTTTCCTAGTGCCGGTTTGAAGTTCCTGCAGTTTTCACTGTAAAACCGAGTTGGAGCTAGTACCTCCCCATATATATGTATGGAATGGAGTTTGCAACTGAAAAGAAACTTTGTGTTCCCAACAAGCTAGGTGAAGAACGGCTTTCACACACACTTATCTCTCAGAACTGAGCAAGTGGAGAGACGTTCGTTCATCTAGCACCAAGGGAACGGGTTGCAGGAGGCACTTTTTCTCTGCTTTCTCAGTCTGTTTCCTAGTGCCGGTTTGAAGTTCCTGCAGTTTTCACTGTAAAACCGAGTTGGAGCTAGTACTTCCCCATATATATGTATGGAATGGAGTTTGCACCTGAAAAGAAACTTTGTGTTCCCAACAAGCTAGGTGAAGAACGGCTTTCACACACACTTATCTCTCAGAACTGAGCAAGTGGAGAGACGTTCGTTCATCTAGCACCAAGGGAACGGGTTGCAGGAGACACTTTTTCTCTGCTTTCTCAGTCTGTTTCCTAGTGCCGGTTTGAAGTTCCTGCAGTTTTCACTGTAAAACCGAGTTGGAGCTAGTACCTCCCCATATATATGTATGGAATGGAGTTTGCAACTGAAAAGAAACTTTGTGTTCCCAACAAGCTAGGTGAAGGACGGCTTTCACACACACTTATCTCTCAGAACTGAGCAAGTGGAGAGACGTTCGTTCATCTAGCACCAAGGGAACGGGTTGCAGGAGACACTTTTTCTCTGCTTTCTCAGTCTGTTTCCTAGTGCCGGTTTGAAGTTCCTGCAGTTTTCACTGTGAAACCGAGTTGGAGCTAGTACCTCCCCATATATATGTATGGAATGGAGTTTGCAACTGAAAAGAAACTTTGTGTTCCCAACAAGCTAGGTGAAGAACGGCTTTCACACACAGTTATCTCTCAGAACTGAGCAAGTGGAGAGACGTTCGTTCATCTAGCACCAAGGGAACGGGTTGCAGGAGACACTTTTTCTCTGCTTTCTCAGTCTGTTTCCTAGTGCCGGTTTGAAGTTCCTGCAGTTTTCACTGTAAAACCGAGTTGGAGCTAGTACCTCCCCATATATATGTATGGAATGGAGTTTGCACCTGAAAAGAAACTTTGTGTTCCCAACAAGCTAGGTGAAGAACGGCTTTCACACACACTTATCTCTCAGAACTGAGCAAGTGGAGAGACGTTCGTTCATCTAGCACCAAGGGAACGGGTTGCAGGAGACACTTTTTCTCTGCTTTCTCAGTCTGTTTCCTAGTGCCGGTTTGAAGTTCCTGCAGTTTTCACTGTAAAACCGAGTTGGAGCTAGTACCTCCCCATATATATGTATGGAATGGAGTTTGCAACTGAAAAGATACTTTGTGTTCCCAACAAGCTAGGTGAAGGACGGCTTTCACACACATTTATCTCTCAGAACTGAGCAAGTGGAGAGACGTTCGTTCATCTAGCACCAAGGGAACGGGTTGCAGGAGACACTTTTTCTCTGCTTTCTCAGTCTGTTTCCTAGTGCCGGTTTGAAGTTCCTGCAGTTTTCACTGTAAAACCGATTTGGAGCTAGTACCTCCCCATATATACGTATGGAATGGAGTTTGCAACTGAAAAGAAACTTTGTGTTCCCAACAAGCTAGGTGAAGAATGGCTTTCACACACACTTATCTCTCAGAACTGAGCAAGTGGAGAGACGTTCGTTCATCTAGCACCAAGGGAACGGGTTGCAGGAGACACTTTTTCTCTGCTTTCTCAGTCTGTTTCCTAGTGCCGGTTTGAAGTTCCTGCAGTTTTCACTGTCAAACCGAGTTGGAGCTAGTACCTCCCCATATATATGTATGGAATGGAGTTTGCACCTGAAAAGAAACTTTGTGTTCCCAGCAAGCTAGGTGAAGAACCGCTTTCACACACACTTATCTCTCAGAACTGAGCAAGTGGAGAGACGTTCGTTCATCTAGCACCAAGGGAACGGGTTGCAGGAGACACTTTTTCTCTGCTTTCTCAGTCTGTTTCCTAGTGCCGGTTTGAAGTTCCTGCAGTTTTCATTGTAAAACCGAGTTGGAGCTAGTACCTCCCCATATATATGTATGGAATGGAGTTTGCAACTGAAAAGAAACTTTGTGTTCCCAACAAGCTAGGTGAAGGACGGCTTTCACACACACTTATCTCTCAGAACTGAGCAAGTGGAGAGACGTTCGTTCATCTAGCACCAAGGGAACGGGTTGCAGGAGACACTTTTTCTCTGCTTTCTCAGTCTGTTTCCTAGTGCCGGTTTGAAGTTCCTGCAGTTTTCACTGTAAAACCGAGTTGGAGCTAGTACCTCCCCATATATATGTATGGAATGGAGTTTGCAACTGAAAAGAAACTTTGTGTTCCCAACAAGCTAGGTGAAGAACGGCTTTCACACACACTTATCTCTCAGAACTGAGCAAGTGGAGAGACGTTCGTTCATCTAGCACCAAGGGAACGGGTTGCAGGAGACACTTTTTCTCTGCTTTCTCAGTCTGTTTCCTAGTACTGGTTTGAAGTTCCTGCAGTTTTCACTGTAAAACCGAGTTGGAGCTAGTACCTCCCCATATATATGTATGGAATGGAGTTTGCACCTGAAAAGAAACTTTGTGTTCCCAACAAGCTAGGTGAAGAACGGCTTTCACACACACTTATCTCTCAGAACTGAGCAAGTGGAGAGACGTTCGTTCATCTAGCACCAAGGGAACGGGTTGCAGGAGACACTTTTTCTCTGCTTTCTCAGTCTGTTTCCTAGTGCCGGTTTGAAGTTCCTGCAGTTTTCACTGTAAAACCGAGTTGGAGCTAGTACCTCCCCATATATATGTATGGAATGGAGTTTGCAACTGAAAAGAAACTTTGTGTTCCCAACAAGCTAGGTGAAGAACGGCTTTCACACACACTTATCTCTCAGAACTGAGCAAGTGGAGAGACGTTCGTTCATCTAGCAACAATGGAACGGGATGCAGGAGACACTTTTTCTCTGCTTTCTCAGTCTGTTTCCTAGTGCCGGTTTGAAGTTCCTGCAGTTTTCACTGTAAAACCGATTTGCAGCTAGTACCTCCCCATATATATGTATGGAATGGAGTTTGCACCTGAAAAGAAACTTTGTGTTCCCAACAAGCTAGGTGAAGAACGGCTTTCACACACACTTATCTCTCAGAACTGAGCAAGTGGAGAGACGTTCGTTCATCTAGCACCAAGGGAACGGGTTGCAGGAGACACTTTTTCTCTGCTTTCTCAGTCTGTTTCCTAGTGCCGGTTTGAAGTTCCTGCAGTTTTCACTGTAAAACAGATTTGGAGCTAGTACCTCCCCATATATATGTATGGAATGGAGTTTGCAACTGAAAAGAAACTTTGTGTTCCCAACAAGCTAGATGAAGGACGGCTTTCACACACACATATCTCTCAAAACTGAGCAAGTGGAGAGACGTTCGTTCATCTAGCACCAAGGGAACGGGTTGCAGGTGACACTTTTTCTCTGCTTTCTCAGTCTGTTTCCTAGTGCCGGTCTGAAGTTCCTGCAGTTTTCACTGTAAAACCGAGTTGGAGCTAGTAACACCCCATATATATGTATGGAATGGAGTTTGCAACTGAAAAGAAACTTTGTGTTCCCAACAAGCTAGGTGACGAACGGCTTTCACACACACATATCTCTCAGAACTGAGCAAGTGGAGAGACGTTCGTTCATCTAGCACCAAGGGAACGCGTTGCAGGAGACACCTTTTCTCTGCTTTCTCAGTCTGTTTCCTAGTGCCGGTTTGAAGTTCCTGCAGTTTTCAGTGTAAAACCGAGTTGGAGCTAGTACCTCCCCATATATATGTATGGAATGGAGTTGCAACTAAAAAGAAACTTTGTGTTCCCAACAAGCTAGGTGAAGGACGGCTTTCACACACACTTATCTCTCAGAACTGAGCAAGTGGAGAGACGTTCGTTCATCTAGCACCAAGGGAACGGGTTGCAGGAGACACTTTTTCTCTGCTTTCTCAGTCTGTTTCCCAGTGCCGGTTTGAAGTTCCTGCAGTTTTCACTGTAAAACCGAGTTGGAGCATGTACCTCCCCATATATATGTATGGAATGGAGTTTGCAACTGAAAAGAAACTTTGTGTTCCCAACAAGCTAGGTGAAGAACGGCTTTCACACACACTTATCTCTCAGAACTGAGCAAGTGGAGAGACGTTCGTTCATCTAGCACCAAGGGAACGGGTTGCAGGAGACACTTTTTCTCTGCTTTCTCAGTCTGTTTCCTAGTGCCGGTTTGAAGTTCCTGCAGTTTTCACTGTAAAACCGAGTTGGAGCTAGTACCTCCCCATATATATGTATGGAATGGAGTTTGCAACTGAAAAGAAACTTTGTGTTCCCAACAAGCTAGGTGAAGAACGGCTTTGACACACACTTATCTCTCAGAACTGAGCAAGTGGAGAGACGTTCGTTCATCTAGCACCAAGGGAACGGGTTGCAGGAAACACTTTTTCTCTGCTTTCTCAGTCTGTTTCCTAGTGCCGGTTTGAAGTTCCTGCAGTTTTCACTGTCAAACCGAGTTGGAGCTAGTACCTCCCCATATATATGTATGGAATGGAGTTTGCAACTGAAAAGAAACTTTGTGTTCCCAACAAGCTAGGTGAAGGACGGCTTTCACACACACTTATCTCTCAGAACTGAGCAAGTGGAGAGACGTTCGTTCATCTAGCACCAAGGGAACGGGTTGCAGGAGACCCTTTTTCTCTGCTTTCTCAGTCTGTTTCCTAGTGCCGGTTTGAAGTTCCTGCAGTTTTCACTGTCAAACCGAGTTGGAGCTAGTACCTCCCCATATATATGTATGGAATGGAGTTTGCACCTGAAAAGAAACTTTGTGTTCCCAACAAGCTAGGTGAAGAACGGCTTTCACACACACTTATCTCTCAGAACTGAGCAAGTGGAGAGACGTTCGTTCATCTAGCACCAAGGGAACGGGTTGCAGGAGACACTTTTTCTCTGCTTTCTCAGTCTGTTTCCTAGTGCCGGTTTGAAGTTCCTGCAGTTTTCACTGTAAAACCGATTTGGAGCTAGTACCTCCCCATATATATGTATGGAATGGAGTGTGCAACTGAAATGAAACTTTGTGTTCCCAGCAAGCTAGGTGAAGGACGGCTTTCACACACACTTATCTCTCAGAACTGAGCAAGTGGAGAGACGTTCGTTCATCTAGCACCAAGGGAACGGGTTGCAGGAGACACTTTTTCTCTGCTTTCTCAGTCTGTTTCCTAGTGCCGGTTTGAAGTTCCTGCAGTTTTCACTGTAAAACCGAGTTGGAGCTAGTACCTCCCCATATATATGTATGGAATGGAGTGTGCAACTGAAATGTAACTTTGTGTTCCCAGCAAGCTAGGTGAAGGACGGCTTTCACACACACTTATCTCTCAGAACTGAGCAAGTGGAGAGACGTTCGTTCATCTAGCACCAAGGGAACGGGTTGCAGGAGACACTTTTTCTCTGCTTTCTCAGTCTGTTTCCTAGTGCCGGTTTGAAGTTCCTGCAGTTTTCACTGTAAAACCGAGTTGGAGCTAGTACCTCCCCATATATATGTATGGAATGGAGTTTGTAACTGAAAAGAAACTTTGTGTTCCCAACAAGCTAGGTGAAGAACGGCTTTCACACACACTTATCTCTCAGAACTGAGCAAGTGGAGAGACGTTCGTTCATCTAGCACCAAGGGAACGGGTGGCAGGAGACACTTTTTCTCTGATTTCTCAGTCTGTTTCCTAGTGCCGGTTTGAAGTTCCTGCAGTTTTCACTGTAAAACCGAGTTGGAGCTAGTACCTCCCCATATATATGTATGGAATGGAGTTTGCAACTGAAAAGAAACTTTGTGTTCCCAACAAGCTAGGTGAAGGACGGCTTTCACACACACTTATCTCTCAGAACTGAGCAAGTGGAGAGACGTTCGTTCATCTAGCACCAAGGGAACGGGTTGCAGGAGACACTTTTTCTCTGCTTTCTCAGTCTGTTTCCTAGTGCCGGTTTGAAGTTCCTGCAGTTTTCACTGTCAAACCGAGTTGGAGCTAGTACCTCCCCATATATAAATATGGAATGGAGTTTGCAACTGAAAAGAAACTCTGTGTTTCCAACAAGCTAGTTGAAGGACGGCTTTCAAACACAATTATCTCTGAGAACTGAGCAAGTGGAGAGACGTTCGTTCATCTAGCACCAAGGGAACGGGTTGCAGGAGACACTTTTTCTCTGCTTTCTCAGTCTGTTTCCTAGTGCCGGTTTGAAGTTCCTGCAGTTTTCACTGTAAAACCGAGTTGGAGCTTGTACCTCCCAATATATATGTATGGAATGGAGTTTGCTACTGAAAAGAAACTTTGTGTTCCCAACAAGCTAGGTGAAGGACGGCTTTCACACACACTTATCTCTCAGAACTGAGCAAGTGGAGAGACGTTCGTTCATCTAGCACCAAGGGAACGGGTTGCAGGAGACACTTTTTCTCTGCTTTCTCAGTCTGTTTCCTCGTGCCGGTTTGAAGTTCCTGCAGTTTTCACTGTAAAAACAAGTTGGAGCTAGTACCTCCCCATATATATGTATGGAATGGAGTTTGCTACTGAAAAGAAACTTTGTGTTCCCAACAAGCTAGGTGAAGGACGGCTTTCACACACACTTATCTCTAAGAACTGAGCAAGTGGAGAGACGTTCGTTCATCTAGCACCAAGGGAACGGGTTGCAGGAGTCACTTTTTCTCTGCTTTCTCAGTCTGTTTCCTAGTGCCGGTTTGAAGTTCCTGCAGTTTTCACTGTCAAACCGAGTTGGAGCTAGTACCTCCCCATATATAAATATGGAATGGAGTTTGCAACTGAAAAGAAACTCTGTGTTTCCAACAAGCTAGTTGAAGGACGGCTTTCAAACACAATTATCTCTGAGAACTGAGCAAGTGGAGAGACGTTCGTTCATCTAGCACCAAGGGAACGGGTTGCAGGAGACACTTTTTCTCTGCTTTCTCAGTCTGTTTCCTAGTGCCGGTTTGAAGTTCCTGCAGTTTTCACTGTAAAACCGAGTTGGAGCTTGTACCTCCCAATATATATGTATGGAATGGAGTTTGCTACTGAAAAGAAACTTTGTGTTCCCAACAAGCTAGGTGAAGGACGGCTTTCACACACACTTATCTCTCAGAACTGAGCAAGTGGAGAGACGTTCGTTCATCTAGCACCAAGGGAACGGGTTGCAGGAGACACTTTTTCTCTGCTTTCTCAGTCTGTTTCCTCGTGCCGGTTTGAAGTTCCTGCAGTTTTCACTGTAAAAACAAGTTGGAGCTAGTACCTCCCCATATATATGTATGGAATGGAGTTTGCTACTGAAAAGAAACTTTGTGTTCCCAACAAGCTAGGTGAAGGACGGCTTTCACACACACTTATCTCTAAGAACTGAGCAAGTGGAGAGACGTTCGTTCATCTAGCACCAAGGGAACGGGTTGCAGGAGTCACTTTTTCTCTGCTTTCTCAGTCTGTTTCCTAGTGCCGGTTTGAAGTTCCTGCAGTTTTCATTGTAAAACCGATTTGGAGCTAGTACCTCCCCATATATATGTATGGAATGGAGTTTGCAACTGAAAAGAATCTTTGTGTTCCCAACAAGCTCGGTGAAGGACGGCTTTCACACACACTTATCTCTCAGAACTGAGCAAGTGGAGAGACGTTCGTTCATCTAGCACCAAGGGAACGGGTTGCAGGAGACACTTTTTCTCTGCTTTCTCAGTCTGTTTCCTAGTGCCGGTTTGAAGTTCCTGCAGTTTTCACTGTAAAACCGAGTTGGAGCTAGTACCTCCCCATATATATGTATGGAATGGAGTTTGCAACTGAAAAGAAACTTTGTGTTCCCAACAAGCTAGGTGAAGAACGGCTTTCACACCCACTTATCTCTCAGAACTGAGCAAGTGGAGAGACGTTCGTTCATCTAGCACCAAGGGAACGGGTTGCTGGAGACACTTTTTCTCTGCTTTCTCAGTCTGTTTCCTAGTGCCGGTTTGAAGTTCCTGCAGTTTTCACTGTCAAACCGAGTTGGAGCTAGTACCTCCCCATATATATGTATGGAATGGAGTTTGCACCTGAAAAGAAACTTTGTGTTCCCAACAAGCTAGGTGAAGGACGGCTTTCACACACACTTATCTCTCAGAACTGAGCAAGTGGAGAGACGTTCGTTCATCTAGCACCAAGGGAACGGGTTGCTGGAGACACTTTTTCTCTGCTTTCTCAGTCTGTTTCCTAGTGCCGGTTTGAAGTTCCTGCAGTTTTCATTGTAAAACCGATTTGGAGCTAGTACCTCCCCATATATATGTATGGAATGGAGTTTGCAACTGAAAAGAAACTTTGTGTTCCCAACAAGCTAGGTGAAGGACGGCTTTCACACACACTTATCTCTCAGAACTGAGCAAGTGGAGAGACGTTCATTCATCTAGCACCAAGGGAACGGGTTGCAAGAGACACTTTTTCTCTGCTTTCTCAGTCTGTTTCCTAGTGCCGGTTTGAAGTTCCTGCAGTTTTCACTGTAAAACCGATTTGGAGCTAGTACCTCCCCATATATATGTATGGAATGGAGTTTGCAACTGAAAAGAAACTTTGTGTTCCCAACAAGCTAGGTGAAGGACGGCTTTCACACACACTTATCTCTCAGAACTGAGCAAGTGGAGAGACGTTCGTTCATCTAGCACCAAGGGAACGGGTTGCAGGAGACACTTTTTCTCTGCTTTCTCAGGCTCTTTCCTAGTGCCGGTTTGAAGTTCCTGCAGTTTTCACTGTCAAACCGAGTTGGAGCTAGTACCTCTCCATATATATGTATGGAATGGAGTTTGCAACTGAAAAGAAACTTTGTGTTCCCAACAAGCTAGGTGAAGGACGGCTTTCACACACACTTATCTCTCAGAACTGAGCAAGTGGAGAGACGTTCATTCATCTAGCACCAAGGGAACGGGTTGCAAGAGACACTTTTTCTCTGCTTTCTCAGTCTGTTTCCTAGTGCCGGTTTGAAGTTCCTGCAGTTTTCACTGTAAAACCGAGTTGGAGCTAGTACCTCCCCATATATATGTATGGAATGGAGTTTGCAACTGAAAAGAAACTTTGTGTTCCCAACAAGCTAGGTGAAGGACGGCTTTCACACACACTTATCTCTCAGAACTGAGCAAGTGGAGAGACGTTCGTTCATCTAGCACCAAGGGAACGGGTTGCAGGAGACACTTTTTCTCTGCTTTCTCAGGCTCTTTCCTAGTGCCGGTTTGAAGTTCCTGCAGTTTTCACTGTAAAACCGAGTTGGAGCTAGTACCTCCCCATATATATGTATGGAATGGAGTTTGCAACTGAAAAGAAACTTTGTGTTCCCAACAAGCTAGGTGAAGGACGGCTTTCACACACACTTATCTCTCAGAACTGAGCAAGTGGAGAGACGTTCGTTCATCTAGCACCAAGGGAACGGGTTGCAGGAGACACTTTTTCTCTGCTTTCTCAGGCTCTTTCCTAGTGCCGGTTTGAAGTTCCTGCAGTTTTCACTGTCAAACCGAGTTGGAGCTAGTACCTCTCCATATATATGTATGGAATGGAGTTTGCAACTGAAAAGAAACTCTGTGTTTCCAACAAGCTAGTTGAAGGACGGCTTTCAAACACAATTATCTCTGGGAACTGAGCAAGTGGAGAGACGTTCGTTCATCTAGCACCAAGGGAACGGGTTGCAGGAGACACTTTTTCTCTGCTTTCTCAGTCTGTTTCCTAGTGCCGGTTTGAAGTTCCTGCAGTTTTCACTGTAAAACCGAGTTGGAGCTTGTACCTCCCAATATATATGTATGGAATGGAGTTTGCTACTAAAAAGAAACTTTGTGTTCCCAACAAGCTAGGTGATTGACGGCTTTCACACACACTTATCTCTCAGAACTGAGCAAGTGGAGAGACGTTCGTTCATCTAGCACCAAGGGAACGGGTTGCAGGAGACACTTTTTCTCTGCTTTCTCAGTCTGTTTCCTAGTGCCGGTATGAAGTTCCTGCAGTTTTCACTGTAAAAACAAGTTGGAGCTAGTACCTCCCCATATATATGTATGGAATGGAGTTTGCAACTGAAAAGAAACTTTGTGTTCCCAACAAGCTAGGTGAAGGACGGCTTTCACACACACTTATCTCTCAGAACTGAGCAAGTGGAGAGACGTTCGTTCATCTAGCACCAAGGGAACGGGTTGCAGGAGACACTTTTTCTCTGCTTTCTCAGTCTGTTTCCTAGTGCCGGTTTGAAGTTCCTGCAGTTTTCATTGTAAAACCGATTTGGAGCTTGTACCTCCCCATATATATGTATGGAATGGAGTTTGCAACTGAAAAGATACTTTGTGTTCCCAACAAGCTAGGTGAAGGACGGCTTTCACACACATTTATCTCTCAGAACTGAGCAAGTGGAGAGACGTTCGTTCATCTAGCACCAAGGGAACGGGTTGCAGGAGACACTTTTTCTCTGCTTTCTCAGTCTGTTTCCTAGTGCAGGTTTGAAGTTCCTGCAGTTTTCACTGTAAAACCGATTTGGAGCTAGTACCTCCCCATATATACGTATGGAATGGAGTTTGCAACTGAAAAGAAACTTTGTGTTCCCAACAAGCTAGGTGAAGAACGGCTTTCACACACACTTGTCTCTCAGAACTGAGCAAGTGGAGAGACGTTCGTTCATCTAGCACCAAGGGAACGGGTTGCAGGAGACACTTTTTCTCTGCTTTCTCAGTCTGATTCCTAGTGCCGGTTTGAAGTTCCTGCAGTTTTCACTGTCAAACCGAGTTGGAGCTAGTACCTCCCCATATATATGTATGGAATGGAGTTTGCACCTGAAAAGAAACTTTGTGTTCCCAGCAAGCTAGGTGAAGAACCGCTTTCACACACACTTATCTCTCAGAACTGAGCAAGTGGAGAGACGTTCGTTCATCTAGCACCAAGGGAACGGGTTGCAGGAGACACTTTTTCTCTGCTTTCTCAGTCTGTTTCCTAGTGCCGGTTTGAAGTTCCTGCAGTTTTCAGTGTAAAACCGAGTTGGAGCTAGTACCTCCCCATATATATGTATGGAATGGAGTTTGCAACTGAAAAGAAACTTTGTGTTCCCAACAAGCTAGGTGAAGGACGGCTTTCACACACACTTATCTCTCAGAACTGAGCAAGTGGAGAGACGTTCGTTCATCTAGCACCAAGGGAACAGGTTGCAGGAGACACTTTTTCTCTGCTTTCTCAGTCTGTTTCCTAGTGCCGGTTTGAAGTTACTGCAGTTTTCACTGTAAAACCGAGTTGGAGCTAGTACTTCCCCATATATATGTATGGAATGGAGTTTGCAACTGAAAAGAAACTTTGTGTTCCCAACAAGCTATGTGAAGAACGGCTTTCACACACACTTATCTCTCAGAACTGAGCAAGTGGAGAGACGTTCGTTCATCTAGCACCAAGGGAACGGGTTGCAGGAGACACTTTTTCTCTGCTTTCTCAGTCTGTTTCCTAGTGCCGGTTTGAAGTTCCTGCAGTTTTCACTGTAAAACCGAGTTGGAGCTAGTACCTCCCCATATATATGTATGGAATGGAGTTTGCACCTGAAAAGAAACTTTGTGTTCCCAACAGGCTAGGTGAAGAACGGCTTTCACACACACTTATCTCTCAGAACTGAGCAAGTGGAGAGACGTTCGTTCATCTAGCACCAAGGGAACGGGTTGCAGGAGACACTTTTTCTCTGCTTTCTCAGTCTGTTTCCTAGTGCCGGTTTGAAGTTCCTGCAGTTTTCACTGTAAAACCGATTTGGAGCTAGTACCTCCCCATTTATATGTATGGAATGGAGTTTGCAACTGAAAAGAAACTTTGTGTTCCCAACAAGCTAGGTGAAGAACGGCTTTCACACACACTTATCTCTCAGAACTGAGCAAGTGGAGAGACGTTCGTTCATCTAGCACAAAGGGAACGGGTTGCAGGAGACACTTTTTCTCTGCTTTCTCAGTCTGTTTCCTAGTGCCGGTTTGAAGTTCCTGCAGTTTTCACTGTAAAACCGAGTTGGAGCTAGTACCTCCCCATATATATGTATGGAATGGAGTTTGCAACTGAAAAGAATCTTTGTGTTCCCAACAAGCTAGGTGAAGAACGGCTTTCACACACACTTATCTCTCAGAACTGAGCAAGTGGAGAGACGTTCGTTCATCTAGCACCAAGGGAACGGGTTGCAGGAGAAACTTTTTCTCTGCTTTCTCAGTCTGTTTCCTAGTGCCGGTTTGAAGTCCCTTCAGTTTTCACTGTAAAACCGGGTTGGAGCTAGTACCTCCCCATATATATTTATGGAATGGAGTTTGCAACTGAAAAGGAACTTTGTGTTCCCAACAAGCTAGGTGAAGAACGGCTTTCACACACACTTATCTCTCAGAACTGAGCAAGTGGAGAGACGTTCGTTCATCTAGCACCAAGGGAACGGGTTGCAGGAGACACTTTTTCTCTGCTTTCTCAGTCTGTTTCCTAGTGCCGGTTTGAAGATCCTGCAGTTTTCACTGTAAAACCGATTTGGAGCTAGTACCTCCCCATATATATGTATGGAATGGAGTTTGCAACTGAAAAAAATCTTTGGTTCCCAATAACCTAGGTGAAGAACGGCTTTCACACACACATCTCTCAGAACTGAGCAAGTGGAGAGACGTTCGTTCATCTAGCACCAAGGGAACGGGTTGCAGGAGACACTTTTTCTCTGCTTTCTCAGTCTGTTTCCTAGTGCCGGTTTGAAGTTCCTGCAGTTTTCACTGTAAAACCGGGTTGGAGCTAGTACCTCCCCATATATATGTATGGAATGGAGTTTGCAACTGAAAAGAAACTTTGTGTTCCCAACAAGCTAGGTGAAGAACGGCTTTCACACACACTTATCTCTCAGAACTGAGCAAGTGGAGAGACGTTCGTTCATCTAGCACCAAGGGAACGGGTTGCAGGAGACACTTTTTCTCTGCTTTCTCAGTCTGTTTCCTAGTGCCGGTTTGAAGTTCTTGCAGTTTTCCCTGTCAAACCGAGTTGGAGCTAGTACCTCCCCATATATATGTATGGAATGGAGTTTGCACCTGAAAAGAAACTTTGTGTTCCCAACAAGCTAGGTGAAGAACGGCTTTCACACACACTTATCTCTCAGAACTGAGCAAGTGGAGAGACGTTCGTTCATCTAGCACCAAGGGAACGGGTTGCAGGAGACACTTTTCTCTGCTTTCTCAGTCTGTTTCCTAGTGCCGGTTTGAAGTTCCTGCAGTTTTCACTGTAAAACCGAGTTGGAGCTAGTACCTCCCCATATATATGTATGGAATGGAGTTTGCAACTGAAAAGAAACTTTGTGTTCCCAACAAGCTAGATGAAGGACGGCTTTCACACACACTTATCTCTCAGAACTGAGCAAGTGGAGAGACGTTCGTTCATCTAGCACCAAGGGAACGGGTTGCAGGAGACACTTTTTCTCTGCTTTCTCAGTCTGTTTCCTAGTGCCGGTCTGAAGTTCCTGCAGTTTTCACTGTAAAACCGAGTTGGAGCTAGTACCTCCCCATATATATGTATGGAATGGAGTTTGCAACTGAAAAGAAATTTTGTGTTCCCAACAAGCTAGGTGAAGAACGGCTTTCACACACACTTATCTCTCAGAACTGAGCAAGTGGAGAGACGTTCGTTCATCTAGCACCAAGGGAACGGGTTGCAGGAGACACTTTTTCTCTGCTTTCTCAGTCTGTTTCCTAGTGCCGGTTTGATGTTCCTGCAGTTTTCACTGTAAAACCGAGTTGGAGCTAGTACCTCCCCATATATATGTATCGAATGGAGTTTGCAACTGAAAAGAAACTTTGTGTTCCCAACAAGCTAGGTGAAGGACGGCTTTCACACACACTTATCTCTCAGAACTGAGCAATGGAGAGACGTTCATTCATCTAGCACCAAGGGAACGGGTTGCAGGAGACACTTTTTCTCTGCTTTCTCAGTCTGTTTCCTAGTGCCGGTTTGAAGTTCCTGCAGTTTTCACTGTAAAACCGAGTTGGAGCTAGTACCTCCCCATATATATGTATGGAATGGAGTTTGCAACTGAAAAGAAACTTTGTGTTCCCAACAAGCTAGGTGAAGGACGGCTTTCACACACACTTATCTCTCAGAACTGAGCAAGTGGAGAGACGTTCGTTCATCTAGCACCAAGGGAACGGGTTGCAGGAGACACTTTTTCTCTGCTTTCTCAGTCTGTTTCCTAGTGCCGGTTTGAAGTTCCTGCAGTTTTCACTGTCAAACCGAGTTGGAGCTAGTACCTCCCCATATATATGTATGGAATGGAGTTTGCAACTGAAAAGAAACCCTGTGTTTCCAACAAGCTAGTTGAAGGACGGCTTTCAAACACAATTATCTCTGGGAACTGAGCAAGTGGAGAGACGTTCGTTCATCTAGCACCAAGGGAACGGGTTGCAGGAGACACTTTTTCTCTGCTTTCTCAGTCTGTTTCCTAGTGCCGATTTGAAGTTCCTGCAGTTTTCACTGTAAAACCGAGTTGGAGCTTGTACCTCCCAGTATATATGTATGGAATGGAGTTTGCTACTGAAAAGAAACTTTGTGTTCCCAACAAGCTAGGTGATTGACGACTTTCACACACACTTATCTCTCAGAACTGAGCAAGTGGAGAGACGTTCGTTCATCTAGCACCAAGGGAACGGGTTGCAGGAGACACTTTTTCTATGCTTTCTCAGTCTGTTTCCTAGTGCCGGTTTGAAGTTCCTGCAGTTTTCACTGTAAAACCGAGTTGGAGCTAGTACCTCCCCATATATATGTATGGAATGGAGTTTGCAACTGAAAAGAAACTTTGTGTTCCCAACAAGCTAGGTGAAGGACGGCTTTCACACACACTTATCTCTCAGAACTGAGCAAGTGGAGAGACGTTCGTTCATCTAGCACCAAGGGAACGGGTTGAAGGAGACACTTTTTCTCTGCTTTCTCAGTCTGTTTCCTAGTGCCGGTTTGAAGTTCCTGCAGTTTTCATTGTAAAACCGAGTTGGAGCTAGTACCTCCCCATATATATGTATGGAATGGAGTTTGCAACTGAAAAGAAACTTTGTGTTCCCAACAAGCTAGGTGAAGGACGGCTTTCACACACACTTATCTCTCAGAACTGAGCAAGTGGAGAGACGTTCGTTCATCTAGCACCAAGGGAACGGGTTGCAGGAGACACATTTTCTCTGCTTTCTCAGTCTGTTTCCTAGTGCCGATTTGAAGTTCCTGCAATTTTCACTGTAAAACCGAGTTGGAGCTTGTACCTCCCAATATATATGTATGGAATGGAGTTTGCTACTGAAAAGAAACTTTGTGTTCCCAACAAGCTAGGTGATTGACTGCTTTCACACACACTTATCTCTCAGAACTGAGCAAGTGGAGAGACGTTCGTTCATCTAGCACCAAGGGAACGGGTTGCAGGAGACACTTTTTCTCTGCTTTCTCAGTCTGTTTCCTAGTGCCGGTTTGAAGTTCCTGCAGTTTTCACTGTAAAAACAAGTTGGAGCTAGTACCTCCCCATATATATGTATGGAATGGAGTTTGCAACTGAAAAGAAACTTTGTGTTCCCAACAAGCTAGGTGAAGGACGGCTTTCACACACACTTATCTCTCAGAACTGAGCAAGTGGAGAGACGTTCGTTAATCTAGCACCAAGGGAACGGGTTGCAGGAGACACTTTTTCTCTGCTTTCTCAGTCTGTTTCCTAGTGCCGGTTTGAAGTTCCTGCAGTTTTCATTGTAAAACCGATTTGGAGCTAGTACCTCCCCATATATATGTATGGAATGGAGTTTGCAACTGAAAAGAAACTTTGTGTTCCCAACAAGCTAGGTGAAGGACGGCTTTCACACACACTTATCTCTCAGAACTGAGCAAGTGGAGAGACGTTCGTTCATCTAGCACCAAGGGAACGGGTTGCAGGAGACACTTTTTCTCTGCTTTCTCAGTCTGTTTCCTAGTGCCGGTTTGAAGTTCCTGCAGTTTTCACTGTAAAACCGAGTTGGAGCTAGTACCTCCCCATATATATGTATGGAATGGAGTTTGCAACTGAAAAGAAACTTTGTGTTCCCAACAAGCTAGGTGAAGAACGGCTTTCACACACACTTATCTCTCAGAACTGAGCAAGTGGAGAGACGTTCGTTCATCTAGCACCAAGGGAACGGGTTGCAGGAGACACTTTTTCTCTGCTTTCTCAGTCTGTTTCCTAGTGCCGGTTTGAAGTTCCTGCAGTTTTCACTGTAAAACCGAGTTGGAGCTAGTACCTCCCCATATATATGTATGGAATGGAGTTTGCAACTGAAAAGAAACTTTGTGTTCCCAACAAGCTAGGTGAAGAACGGCTTTCACACACACTTATCTCTCAGAACTGAGCAAGTGGAGAGACGTTCGTTCATCTAGCAACAAGGGAACGGGTTGCAGGAGACACTTTTTCTCTGCTTTCTCAGTCTGTTTCCTAGTGCCGGTTTGAAGTTCCTGCAGTTTTCACTGTAAAACCGAGTTGCAGCTAGTACCTCCCCATATATATGTATGGAATGGAGTTTGCACCTGAAAAGAAACTTTGTTTTCCCAACAAGCTAGGTGAAGAACGGCTTTCACACACACTTATCTCTCAGAACTGAGCAAGTGGAGAGACGTTCGTTCATCTAGCACCAAGGGAACGGGTTGCAGGAGACACTTTTTCTCTGCTTTCTCAGTCTGTTTCCTAGTGCCGGTTTGAAGTTCCTGCAGTTTTCACTGTAAAACCGATTTGGAGCTAGTACCTCCCCATATATATGTATGGAATGGAGTTTGCAACTGAAAAGAAACTTTGTGTTCCCAACAAGCTAGATGAAGGACGGCTTTCACACACACATATCTCTCAAAACTGAGCAAGTGGAGAGACGTTCGTTCATCTAGCACCAAGGGAACGGGTTGCAGGTGACACTTTTTCTCTGCTTTCTCAGTCTGTTTCCTAGTGCCGGTCTGAAGTTCCTGCAGTTTTCACTGTAAAACCGAGTTGGAGCTAGTAACACCCCATATATATGTATGGAATGGAGTTTGCAACTGAAAAGAAACTTTGTGTTCCCAACAAGCTAGTTGAAGAACGGCTTTGACACACACTTATCTCTCAGAACTGAGCAAGTGGAGAGACGTTCGTTCATCTAGCACCAAGGGAACGGGTTGCAGGAGACACTATTTCTCTGCTTTCTCAGTCTGTTTCCTAGTGCCGGTTTGAAGTTCCTGCAGTTTTCACTGTAAAACCGAGTTGGAGCTTGTACCTCCCCATATATATGTATGGAATGGAGTTTGCAACTGAAAAGAAACTTTGTGTTCCCAACAAGCTAGGTGACGAACGGCTTTCACACACACATATCTCTCAGAACTGAGCAAGTGGAGAGACGTTCGTTCATCTAGCACCAAGGGAACGGGTTGCAGGAGACACTTTTTCTCTGCTTTCTCAGTCTGTTTCCTAGTGCCGGTTTGAAGTTCCTGCAGTTTTCAGTGTAAAACCGAGTTGGAGCTAGTACCTCCCCATATATATGTATGGAATGGAGTTTGCAACTGAAAAGAAACTTTGTGTTCCCAACAAGCTAGGTGAAGGACGGCTTTCACACACACTTATCTCTCAGAACTGAGCAAGTGGAGAGACGTTCGTTCATCTAGCACCAAGGGAACGGGTTGCAGGAGACACTTTTTCTCTGCTTTCTCAGTCTGTTTCCTAGTGCCGGTTTGAAGTTCCTGCAGTTTTCACTGTAAAACCGATTTGGAGCTAGTACCTCCCCATATATATGTATGGAATGGAGTTTGCAACTGAAAAGAAACTTTGTGTTCCCAACAAGCTAGATGAAGGACGGCTTTCACACACACATATCTCTCAAAACTGAGCAAGTGGAGAGACGTTCGTTCATCTAGCACCAAGGGAACGGGTTGCAGGTGACACTTTTTCTCTGCTTTCTCAGTCTGTTTCCTAGTGCCGGTCTGAAGTTCCTGCAGTTTTCACTGTAAAACCGAGTTGGAGCTAGTAACACCCCATATATATGTATGGAATGGAGTTTGCAACTGAAAAGAAACTTTGTGTTCCCAACAAGCTAGTTGAAGAACGGCTTTGACACACACTTATCTCTCAGAACTGAGCAAGTGGAGAGACGTTCGTTCATCTAGCACCAAGGGAACGGGTTGCAGGAGACACTATTTCTCTGCTTTCTCAGTCTGTTTCCTAGTGCCGGTTTGAAGTTCCTGCAGTTTTCACTGTAAAACCGAGTTGGAGCTTGTGCCTCCCCATATATATGTATGGAATGGAGTTTGCAACTGAAAAGAAACTTTGTGTTCCCAACAAGCTAGGTGACGAACGGCTTTCACACACACATATCTCTCAGAACTGAGCAAGTGGAGAGACGTTCGTTCATCTAGTACCAAGGGAACGGGTTGCAGGAGACACTTTTTCTCTGCTTTCTCAGTCTGTTTCCTAGTGCCGGTTTGAAGTTCCTGCAGTTTTCAGTGTAAAACAGAGTTGGAGCTAGTACCTCCCCATATATATGTATGGAATGGAGTTTGCACCTGAAAAGAAACTTTGTGTTCCCAACAAGCTAGGTGAAGGACGGCTTTCACACACACTTATCTCTCAGAACTGAGCAAGTGGAGAGACGTTCGTTCATCTAGCACCAAGGGAACGGGTTGCAGGAGACACTTTTTCTCTGCTTTCTCAGTCTGTTTCCTAGTGCCTGTTTGAAGTTCCTGCAGTTTTCAGTGTAAAACCGAGTTGGAGCTAGTACCTCCCCATATATATGTATGGAATGGAGTTTGCAACTGAAAAGAAACTTTGTGTTCCCAACAAGCTAGGTGAAGGACGGCTTTCACACACACTTATCTCTCAGAACTGAGCAAGTGGAGAGACGTTCGTTCATCTAGCACCAAGGGAACGGGTTGCAGGAGACACTTTTTCTCTGCTTTCTCAGTCTGTTTCCTAGTGCAGGTTTGAAGTTCCTGCAGTTTTCAGTGTAAAACCGAGTTGGAGCTAGTACCTCCCCATATATATGTATGGAATGGAGTTTGCAACTGAAAAGAAACTTTGTGTTCCCAACAAGCTAGGTGAAGAACGGCTTTGACACACACTTATCTCTCAGAACTGAGCAAGTGGAGAGAAGTTCGTTCATCTAGCACCAAGGGAACGGGTTGCAGGAAACACTTTTTCTCTGCTTTCTCAGTCTGTTTCCTAGTGCCGGTTTGAAGTTCCTGCAGTTTTCACTGTCAAACCGAGTTGGAGCTAGTACCTCCCCATATATATGTATGGAATGGAGTTTGCACCTGAAAAGAAACTTTGTGTTCACAACAAGCTAGGTGAATGACGGCTTTCACACACACTTATCTTTCAGAACTGAGCAAGTGGAGAGACGTTCGTTCATCTAGCACCAAGGGAACGGGTTGCAGGAGACACTTTTTCTCTGCTTTCTCAGTCTGTTTCCTAGTGCCGGTTTGAAGTTCCTGCAGTTTTCAGTGTAAAACCGAGTTGGAGCTAGTACCTCCCCATATATATGTATGGAATGGAGTTTGCAACTGAAAAGAAACTTTGTGTTCCCAACAAGCTAGGTGAAGGACGGCTTTCACACACACTTATCTCTCAGAACTGAGCAATGGAGAGACGTTCATTCATCTAGCACCAAGGGAACGGGTTGCAGGAGACACTTTTTCTATGCTTTCTCAGTCTGTTTCCTAGTGCCGGTTTGAAGTTCCTGCAGTTTTCACTGTAAAACCGAGTTGGAGCTAGTACCTCCCCATATATATGTATGGAATGGAGTTTGCAACTGAAAAGAAACTTTGTGTTCCCAACAAGCTAGGTGAAGGACGGCTTTCACACACACTTATCTCTCAGAACTGAGCAAGGGGAGAGACGTTCGTTCATCTAGCACCAAGGGAACGGGTTGCAGGAGACACTTTTTCTCTGCTTTCTCAGTCTGTTTCCTAGTGCCGGTTTGAAGTTCCTGCAGTTTTCACTGTCAAACCGAGTTGGAGCTAGTACCTCCCCATATATATGTATGGAATGGAGTTTGCAACTGAAAAGAGACCCTGTGTTTCCAACAAGCTAGTTGAAGGACGGCTTTCAAACACAATTATCTCTGGGAACTGAGCAAGGGGAGAGACGTTCGTTCATCTAGCACCAAGGGAACGGGTTGCAGGAGACACTTTTTCTCTGCTTTCTCAGTCTGTTTCCTAGTGCCGATTTGAAGTTCCTGCAATTTTCACTGTAAAACCGAGTTGGAGCTTGTACCTCCCAATATATATGTATGGAATGGAGTTTGCTACTGAAAAGAAACTTTGTGTTCCCAACAAGCTAGGTGATTGACTGCTTTCACACACACTTATCTCTCAGAACTGAGCAAGTGGAGAGACGTTCGTTCATCTAGCACCAAGGGAACGGGTTGCAGGAGACACTTTTTCTCTGCTTTCTCAGTCTGTTTCCTAGTGCCGGTTTGAAGTTCCTGCAGTTTTCACTGTAAAAACAAGTTGGAGCTAGTACATCCCCATATATATGTATGGAATGGAGTTTGCAACTGAAAAGAAACTTTGTGTTCCCAACAAGCTAGGTGAAGGACGGCTTTCACACACACTTATCTCTCAGAACTGAGCAAGTGGAGAGACGTTCGTTCATCTAGCACCAAGGGAACGGGTTGCAGGAGACACTTTTTCTCTGCTTTCTCAGTCTGTTTCCTAGTGCCGGTTTGAAGTTCCTGCAGTTTTCATTGTAAAACCGATTTGGAGCTAGTACCTCCCCATATATATGTATGGAATGGAGTTTGCAACTGAAAAGAAACTTTGTGTTCCCAACAAGCTAGGTGAAGGACGGCTTTCACACACACTTATCTCTCAGAACTGAGCAAGTGGAGAGACGTTCGTTCATCTAGCACCAAGGGAACGGGTTGCAGGAGACACTTTTTCTCTGCTTTCTCAGTCTGTTTCCTAGTGCCGGTTTGAAGTTCCTGCAGTTTTCACTGTAAAACCGAGTTGGAGCTAGTACCTCCCCATATATATGTATGGAATGGAGTTTGCAACTGAAAAGAAACTTTGTGTTCCCAACAAGCTAGGTGAAGAACGGCTTTCACACACACTTATCTCTCAGAACTGAGCAAGTGGAGAGACGTTCGTTCATCTAGCACCAAGGGAACGGGTTGCAGGAGACACTTTTTCTCTGCTTTCTCAGTCTGTTTCCTAGTGCCGATTTGAAGTTCCTGCAGTTTTCACTGTAAAACCGAGTTGGAGCTTGTACCTCCCAGTATATATGTATGGAATGGAGTTTGCTACTGAAAAGAAACTTTGTGTTCCCAACAAGCTAGGTGATTGACGGCTTTCACACACACTTATCTCTCAGAACTGAGCAAGTGGAGAGACGTTCGTTCATCTAGCACCAAGGGAACGGGTTGCAGGAGACACTTTTTCTATGCTTTCTCAGTCTGTTTCCTAGTGCCGGTTTGAAGTTCCTGCAGTTTTCACTGTAAAACCGAGTTGGAGCTAGTACCTCCCCATATATATGTATGGAATGGAGTTTGCAACTGAAAAGAAACTTTGTGTTCCCAACAAGCTAGGTGAAGGACGGCTTTCACACACACTTATCTCTCAGAACTGAGCAAGTGGAGAGACGTTCGTTCATCTAGCACCAAGGGAACGGGTTGAAGGAGACACTTTTTCTCTGCTTTCTCAGTCTGTTTCCTAGTGCCGGTTTGAAGTTCCTGCAGTTTTCATTGTAAAACCGAGTTGGAGCTAGTACCTCCCCATATATATGTATGGAATGGAGTTTGCAACTGAAAAGAAACTTTGTGTTCCCAACAAGCTAGGTGAAGGACGGCTTTCACACACACTTATCTCTCAGAACTGAGCAAGTGGAGAGACGTTCGTTCATCCAGCACCAAGGGAACGGGTTGCAGGAGACACTTTTTCTCTGCTTTCTCAGTCTGTTTCCTAGTGCCGATTTGAAGTTCCTGCAATTTTCACTGTAAAACCGAGTTGGAGCTTGTACCTCCCAATATATATGTATGGAATGGAGTTTGCTACTGAAAAGAAACTTTGTGTTCCCAACAAGCTAGGTGATTGCCTGCTTACACACACACTTATCTCTCAGAACTGAGCAAGTGGAGAGACGTTCGTTCATCTAGCACCAAGGGAACGGGTTGCAGGAGACACTTTTTCTCTGCTTTCTCAGTCTGTTTCCTAGTGCCGGTTTGAAGTTCCTGCAGTTTTCACTGTAAAAACAAATTGGAGCTAGTACCTCCCCATATATATGTATGGAATGGAGTTTGCAACTGAAAAGAAACTTTGTGTTCCCAACAAGCTAGGTGAAGGACGGCTTTCACACACACTTATCTCTCAGAACTGAGCAAGTGGAGAGACGTTCGTTAATCTAGCACCAAGGGAACGGGTTGCAGGAGACACTTTTTCTCTGCTTTCTCAGTCTGTTTCCTAGTGCCGGTTTGAAGTTCCTGCAGTTTTCATTGTAAAACCGATTTGGAGCTAGTACCTCCCCATATATATGTATGGAATGGAGTTTGCAACTGAAAAGAAACTTTGTGTTCCCAACAAGCTAGGTGAAGGACGGCTTTCACACACACTTATCTCTCAGAACTGAGCAAGTGGAGAGACGTTCGTTCATCTAGCACCAAGGGAACGGGTTGCAGGAGACACTTTTTCTCTGCTTTCTCAGTCTGTTTCCTAGTGCCGGTTTGAAGTTCCTGCAGTTTTCACTGTAAAACCGAGTTGGAGCTAGTACCTCCCCATATATATGTATGGAATGGAGTTTGCAACTGAAAAGAAACTTTGTGTTCCCAACAAGCTAGGTGAAGAACGGCTTTCACACACACTTATCTCTCAGAACTGAGCAAGTGGAGAGACGTTCGTTCATCTAGCAACAAGGGAACGGGTTGAAGGAGACACTTTTTCTCTGCTTTCTCAGTCTGTTTCCTAGTGCCGGTTTGAAGTTCCTGCAGTTTTCACTGTAAAACCGAGTTGCAGCTAGTACCTCCCCATATATATGTATGGAATGGAGTTTGCACCTGAAAAGAAACTTTGTTTTCCCAACAAGCTAGGTGAAGAACGGCTTTCACACACACTTATCTCTCAGAACTGAGCAAGTGGAGAGACGTTCGTTCATCTAGCACCAAGGGAACGGGTTGCAGGAGACACTTTTTCTCTGCTTTCTCAGTCTGTTTCCTAGTGCCGGTTTGAAGTTCCTGCAGTTTTCACTGTAAAACCGATTTGGAGCTAGTACCTCCCCATATATATGTATGGAATGGAGTTTGCAACTGAAAAGAAACTTTGTGTTCCCAACAAGCTAGATGAAGGACGGCTTTCACACACACATATCTCTCAAAACTGAGCAAGTGGAGAGACGTTCGTTCATCTAGCACCAAGGGAACGGGTTGCAGGTGACACTTTTTCTCTGCTTTCTCAGTCTGTTTCCTAGTGCCGGTCTGAAGTTCCTGCAGTTTTCACTGTAAAACCGAGTTGGAGCTAGTAACACCCCAAATATATGTATGGAATGGAGTTTGCAACTGAAAAGAAACTTTGTGTTCCCAACAAGCTAGTTGAAGAACGGCTTTGACACACACTTATCTCTCAGAACTGAGCAAGTGGAGAGACGTTCGTTCATCTAGCACCAAGGGAACGGGTTGCAGGAGACACTATTTCTCTGCTTTCTCAGTCTGTTTCCTAGTGCCGGTTTGAAGTTCCTGCAGTTTTCACTGTAAAACCGAGTTGGAGCTTGTACCTCCCCATATATATGTATGGAATGGAGTTTGCAACTGAAAAGAAACTTTGTGTTCCCAACAAGCTAGGTGACGAACGGCTTCACACACACATATCTCTCAGAACTGAGCAAGTGGAGAGACGTTCGTTCATCTAGCACCAAGGGAACGGGTTGCAGGAGACACTTTTTCTCTGCTTTCTCAGTCTGTTTCCTAGTGCCGGTTTGAAGTTCCTGCAGTTTTCAGTGTAAAACCGAGTTGGAGCTAGTACCTCCCCATATATATGTATGGAATGGAGTTTGCAACTGAAAAGAAACTTTGTGTTCCCAACAAGCTAGGTGAAGGACGGCTTTCACACACACTTATCTCTCAGAACTGAGCAATGGAGAGACGTTCGTTCATCTAGCACCAAGGGAACGGGTTGCAGGAGACACTTTTTCTCTGCTTTCTCAGTCTGTTTCCTAGTGCCGGTTTGAAGTTCCTGCAGTTTTCACTGTAAAACCGATTTGGAGCTAGTACCTCCCCATATATATGTATGGAATGGAGTTTGCAACTGAAAAGAAACTTTGTGTTCCCAACAAGCTAGATGAAGGACGGCTTTCACACACACATATCTCTCAAAACTGAGCAAGTGGAGAGACGTTCGTTCATCTAGCACCAAGGGAACGGGTTGCAGGTGACACTTTTTCTCTGCTTTCTCAGTCTGTTTCCTATTGCCGGTCTGAAGTTCCTGCAGTTTTCACTGTAAAACCGAGTTGGAGCTAGTAACACCCCATATATATGTATGGAATGGAGTTTGCAACTGAAAAGAAACTTTGTGTTCCCAACAAGCTAGTTGAAGAACGGCTTTGACACACACTTATCTCTCAGAACTGAGCAAGTGGAGAGACGTTCGTTCATCTAGCACCAAGGGAACGGGTTGCAGGAGACACTATTTCTCTGCTTTCTCAGTCTGTTTCCTAGTGCCGGTTTGAAGTTCCTGCAGTTTTCACTGTAAAACCGAGTTGGAGCTTGTACCTCCCCATATATATGTATGGAATGGAGTTTGCAACTGAAAAGAAACTTTGTGTTCCCAACAAGCTAGGTGACGAACGGCTTTCACACACACATATCTCTCAGAACTGAGCAAGTGGAGAGACGTTCGTTCATCTAGCACCAAGGGAACGGGTTGCAGGAGACACTTTTTCTCTGCTTTCTCAGTCTGTTTCCTAGTGCCGGTTTGAAGTTCCTGCAGTTTTCAGTGTAAAACCGAGTTGGAGCTAGTACCTCCCCATATATATGTATGGAATGGAGTTTGCAACTGAAAAGAAACTTTGTGTTCCCAACAAGCTAGGTGAAGGACGGCTTTCACACACACTTATCTCTCAGAACTGAGCAAGTGGAGAGACGTTCGTTCATCTAGCACCAAGGGAACGGGTTGCAGGAGACACTTTTTCTCTGCTTTCTCAGTCTGTTTCCTAGTGCCTGTTTGAAGTTCCTGCAGTTTTCAGTGTAAAACCGAGTTGGAGCTAGTACCTCCCCATATATATGTATGGAATGGAGTTTGCAACTGAAAAGAAACTTTGTGTTCCCAACAAGCTAGGTGAAGGACGGCTTTCACACACACTTATCTCTCAGAACTGAGCAAGTGGAGAGACGTTCGTTCATCTAGCACCAAGGGAACGGGTTGCAGGAGACACTTTTTCTCTGCTTTCTCAGTCTGTTTCCTAGTGCAGGTTTGAAGTTCCTGCAGTTTTCAGTGTAAAACCGAGTTGGAGCTAGTACCTCCCCATATATATGTATGGAATGGAGTTTGCAACTGAAAAGAAACTTTGTGTTCCCAACAAGCTAGGTGAAGAACGGCTTTGACACACACTTATCTCTCAGAACTGAGCAAGTGGAGAGACGTTCGTTCATCTAGCACCAAGGGAACGGGTTGCAGGAAACACTTTTTCTCTGCTTTCTCAGTCTGTTTCCTAGTGCCGGTTTGAAGTTCCTGCAGTTTTCACTGTCAAACCGAGTTGGAGCTAGTACCTCCCCATATATATGTATGGAATGGAGTTTGCACCTGAAAAGAAACTTTGTGTTCACAACAAGCTAGTTGAATGACGGCTTTCACACACACTTATCTCTCAGAACTGAGCAAGTGGAGAGACGTTCGTTCATCTAGCACCAAGGGAACGGGTTGCAGGAGACACTTTTTCTCTGCTTTCTCAGTCTGTTTCCTAGTGCCGGTTTGAAGTTCCTGCAGTTTTCAGTGTAAAACCGAGTTGGAGCTAGTACCTCCCCATATATATGTATGGAATGGAGTTTGCAACTGAAAAGAAACTTTGTGTTCCCAACAAGCTAGGTGAAGGACGGCTTTCACACACACTTATCTCTCAGAACTGAGCAATGGAGAGACGTTCATTCATCTAGCACCAAGGGAACGGGTTGCAGGAGACACTTTTTCTATGCTTTCTCAGTCTGTTTCCTAGTGCCGGTTTGAAGTTCCTGCAGTTTTCACTGTAAAACCGAGTTGGAGCTAGTACCTCCCCATATATATGTATGGAATGGAGTTTGCAACTGAAAAGAAACTTTGTGTTCCCAACAAGCTAGGTGAAGGACGGCTTTCACACACACTTATCTCTCAGAACTGAGCAAGTGGAGAGACGTTCGTTCATCTAGCACCAAGGGAACGGGTTGCAGGAGACACTTTTTCTCTGCTTTCTCAGTCTGTTTCCTAGTGCCGGTTTGAAGTTCCTGCAGTTTTCACTGTCAAACCGAGTTGGAGCTAGTACCTCCCCATATATATGTATGGAATGGAGTTTGCAACTGAAAAGAAACCCTGTGTTTCCATCAAGCTAGTTGAAGGACGGCTTTCAAACACAATTATCTCTGGGAACTGAGCAAGTGGAGAGACGTTCGTTCATCTAGCACCAAGGGAACGGGTTGCAGGAGACACTTTTTCTCTGCTTTCTCAGTCTGTTTCCTAGTGCCGATTTGAAGTTCCTGCAGTTTTCACTGTAAAACCGAGTTGGAGCTTGTACCTCCCAATATATATGTATGGAATGGAGTTTGCTACTGAAAAGAAACTTTGTGTTCCCAACAAGCTAGGTGATTGACGGCTTTCACACACACTTATCTCTCAGAACTGAGCAAGTGTAGAGACGTTCGTTCATCTAGCACCAAGGGAACGGGTTGCAGGAGACACTTTTTCTCTGCTTTCTCAGTCTGGTTCCTAGTGCCGGTTTGAAGTTCCTGCAGTTTTCACTGTAAAACCGAGTTGGAGCTAGTACCTCCCCATATATATGTATGGAATGGAGTGTGCAACTGAAAAGAAACTTTGTGTTCCCAACAAGCTAGGTGAAGGACGGCTTTCACACACACTTATCTCTCAGAACTGAGCAAGTGGAGAGACGTTTGTTCATCTAGCACCAAGGGAACGGGTTGCAGGAGACACTTTTTCTCTGCTTTCTCAGTCTGTTTCCTAGTGCCGGTTTGAAGTTCCTGCAGTTTTCATTGTAAAACCGAGTTGGAGCTAGTACCTCCCCATATATATGTATGGAATGGAGTTTGCAACTGAAAAGAAACTTTGTGTTCCCAACAAGCTAGGTGAAGGACGGCTTTCACACACACTTATCTCTCAGAACTGAGCAAGTGGAGAGACGTTCGTTCATCTAGCACCAAGGGAACGGGTTGCAGGAGACACTTTTTCTCTGCTTTCTAGGTCTGTTTCCTAGTGCCGGTTTGAAGTTCCTGCAGTTTTCACTGTCAAACCGAGTTGGAGCTAGTACCTCCCCATATATATGTATGGAATGGAGTTTGCTACTGAAAAGAGACCCTGTGTTTCCAACAAGCTAGTTGAAGGACGGCTTTCAAACACAATTATTTCTGGGAACTGAGCAAGTGGAGAGACGTTCGTTCATCTAGCACCAAGGGAACGGGTTGCAGGAGACACTTTTTCTCTGCTTTCTCAGTCTGTTTCCTAGTGCCGATTTGAAGTTCCTGCAATTTTCACTGTAAAACCGAGTTGGAGCTTGTACCTCCCAATATATATGTATGGAATGGAGTTTGCTACTGAAAAGAAACTTTGTGTTCCCAACAAGCTAGGTGATTGACTGCTTTCACACACACTTATCTCTCAGAACTGAGCAAGTGGAGAGACGTTCGTTCATCTAGCACCAAGGGAACGGGTTGCAGGAGACACTTTTTCTCTGCTTTCTCAGTCTGTTTCCTAGTGCCGGTTTGAAGTTCCTGCAGTTTTCAATGTAAAAACAAGTTGGAGCTAGTACTTCCCCATATATATGTATGGAATGGAGTTTGCAACTGAAAAGAAACTTTGTGTTCCCAACAAGCTAGGTGAAGGACGGCTTTCACACACACTTATCTCTCAGAACTGAGCAAGTGGAGAGACGTTCGTTCATCTAGCACCAAGGGAACGGGTTGCAGGAGACACTTTTTCTCTGCTTTCTCAGTCTGTTTCCTAGTGCCGGTTTGAAGTTCCTGCAGTTTTCATTGTAAAACCGATTTGGAGCTAGTACCTCCCCATATATATGTTTGGAATGGAGTTTGCAACTGAAAAGAAACTTTGTGTTCCCAACAAGCTAGGTGAAGGACGGCTTTCACACACACTTATCTCTCAGAACTGAGCAAGTGGAGAGACGTTCGTTCATCTAGCACCAAGGGAACGGGTTGCAGGAGACACTTTTTCTCTGCTTTCTCAGTCTGTTTCCTAGTGCCGGTTTGAAGTTCCTGCAGTTTTCAGTGTAAAACCGAGTTGGAGCTAGTACCTCCCCATATATATGTATGGAATGGAGTTTGCAACTGAAAAGAAACTTTGTGTTCCCAACAAGCTAGGTGAAGGACGGCTTTCACACACACTTATCTCTCAGAACTGAGCAAGTGGAGAGACGTTCGTTCATCTAGCACCAAGGGAACGGGTTGCAGGAGACACTTTTTCTCTGCTTTCTCAGTCTGTTTCCTAGTGCCGGTTTGAAGTTCCTGCAGTTTTCACTGTAAAACCGATTTGGAGCTAGTACCTCCCCATATATATGTATGGAATGGAGTTTGCAACTGAAAAGAAACTTTGTGTTCCCAACAAGCTAGATGAAGGACGGCTTTCACACACACATATCTCTCAAAACTGAGCAAGTGGAGAGACGTTCGTTCATCTAGCACCAAGGGAACGGGTTGCAGGTGACACTTTTTCTCTGCTTTCTCAGTCTGTTTCCTATTGCCGGTCTGAAGTTCCTGCAGTTTTCACTGTAAAACCGAGTTGGAGCTAGTAACACCCCATATATATGTATGGAATGGAGTTTGCAACTGAAAAGAAACTTTGTGTTCCCAACAAGCTAGTTGAAGAACGGCTTTGACACACACTTATCTCTCAGAACTGAGCAAGTGGAGAGACGTTCGTTCATCTAGCACCAAGGGAACGGGTTGCAGGAGACACTATTTCTCTGCTTTCTCAGTCTGTTTCCTAGTGCCGGTTTGAAGTTCCTGCAGTTTTCACTGTAAAACCGAGTTGGAGCTTGTACCTCCCCATATATATGTATGGAATGGAGTTTGCAACTGAAAAGAAACTTTGTGTTCCCAACAAGCTAGGTGACGAACGGCTTTCACACACACATATCTCTCAGAACTGAGCAAGTGGAGAGACGTTCGTTCATCTAGCACCAAGGGAACGGGTTGCAGGAGACACTTTTTCTCTGCTTTCTCAGTCTGTTTCCTAGTGCCGGTTTGAAGTTCCTGCAGTTTTCAGTGTAAAACCGAGTTGGAGCTAGTACCTCCCCATATATATGTATGGAATGGAGTTTGCAACTGAAAAGAAACTTTGTGTTCCCAACAAGCTAGGTGAAGGACGGCTTTCACACACACTTATCTCTCAGAACTGAGCAAGTGGAGAGACGTTCGTTCATCTAGCACCAAGGGAACGGGTTGCAGGAGACACTTTTTCTCTGCTTTCTCAGTCTGTTTCCTAGTGCCTGTTTGAAGTTCCTGCAGTTTTCAGTGTAAAACCGAGTTGGAGCTAGTACCTCCCCATATATATGTATGGAATGGAGTTTGCAACTGAAAAGAAACTTTGTGTTCCCAACAAGCTAGGTGAAGGACGGCTTTCACACACACTTATCTCTCAGAACTGAGCAAGTGGAGAGACGTTCGTTCATCTAGCACCAAGGGAACGGGTTGCAGGAGACACTTTTTCTCTGCTTTCTCAGTCTGTTTCCTAGTGCAGGTTTGAAGTTCCTGCAGTTTTCAGTGTAAAACCGAGTTGGAGCTAGTACCTCCCCATATATATGTATGGAATGGAGTTTGCAACTGAAAAGAAACTTTGTGTTCCCAACAAGCTAGGTGAAGAACGGCTTTGACACACACTTATCTCTCAGAACTGAGCAAGTGGAGAGACGTTCGTTCATCTAGCACCAAGGGAACGGGTTGCAGGAAACACTTTTTCTCTGCTTTCTCAGTCTGTTTCCTAGTGCCGGTTTGAAGTTCCTGCAGTTTTCACTGTCAAACCGAGTTGGAGCTAGTACCTCCCCATATATATGTATGGAATGGAGTTTGCACCTGAAAAGAAACTTTGTGTTCACAACAAGCTAGTTGAATGACGGCTTTCACACACACTTATCTCTCAGAACTGAGCAAGTGGAGAGACGTTCGTTCATCTAGCACCAAGGGAACGGGTTGCAGGAGACACTTTTTCTCTGCTTTCTCAGTCTGTTTCCTAGTGCCGGTTTGAAGTTCCTGCAGTTTTCAGTGTAAAACCGAGTTGGAGCTAGTACCTCCCCATATATATGTATGGAATGGAGTTTGCAACTGAAAAGAAACTTTGTGTTCCCAACAAGCTAGGTGAAGGACGGCTTTCACACACACTTATCTCTCAGAACTGAGCAATGGAGAGACGTTCATTCATCTAGCACCAAGGGAACGGGTTGCAGGAGACACTTTTTCTATGCTTTCTCAGTCTGTTTCCTAGTGCCGGTTTGAAGTTCCTGCAGTTTTCACTGTAAAACCGAGTTGGAGCTAGTACCTCCCCATATATATGTATGGAATGGAGTTTGCAACTGAAAAGAAACTTTGTGTTCCCAACAAGCTAGGTGAAGGACGGCTTTCACACACACTTATCTCTCAGAACTGAGCAAGTGGAGAGACGTTCGTTCATCTAGCACCAAGGGAACGGGTTGCAGGAGACACTTTTTCTCTGCTTTCTCAGTCTGTTTCCTAGTGCCGGTTTGAAGTTCCTGCAGTTTTCACTGTCAAACCGAGTTGGAGCTAGTACCTCCCCATATATATGTATGGAATGGAGTTTGCAACTGAAAAGAAACCCTGTGTTTCCATCAAGCTAGTTGAAGGACGGCTTTCAAACACAATTATCTCTGGGAACTGAGCAAGTGGAGAGACGTTCGTTCATCTAGCACCAAGGGAACGGGTTGCAGGAGACACTTTTTCTCTGCTTTCTCAGTCTGTTTCCTAGTGCCGATTTGAAGTTCCTGCAGTTTTCACTGTAAAACCGAGTTGGAGCTTGTACCTCCCAATATATATGTATGGAATGGAGTTTGCTACTGAAAAGAAACTTTGTGTTCCCAACAAGCTAGGTGATTGACGGCTTTCACACACACTTATCTCTCAGAACTGAGCAAGTGTAGAGACGTTCGTTCATCTAGCACCAAGGGAACGGGTTGCAGGAGACACTTTTTCTCTGCTTTCTCAGTCTGGTTCCTAGTGCCGGTTTGAAGTTCCTGCAGTTTTCACTGTAAAACCGAGTTGGAGCTAGTACCTCCCCATATATATGTATGGAATGGAGTGTGCAACTGAAAAGAAACTTTGTGTTCCCAACAAGCTAGGTGAAGGACGGCTTTCACACACACTTATCTCTCAGAACTGAGCAAGTGGAGAGACGTTTGTTCATCTAGCACCAAGGGAACGGGTTGCAGGAGACACTTTTTCTCTGCTTTCTCAGTCTGTTTCCTAGTGCCGGTTTGAAGTTCCTGCAGTTTTCATTGTAAAACCGAGTTGGAGCTAGTACCTCCCCATATATATGTATGGAATGGAGTTTGCAACTGAAAAGAAACTTTGTGTTCCCAACAAGCTAGGTGAAGGACGGCTTTCACACACACTTATCTCTCAGAACTGAGCAAGTGGAGAGACGTTCGTTCATCTAGCACCAAGGGAACGGGTTGCAGGAGACACTTTTTCTCTGCTTTCTAGGTCTGTTTCCTAGTGCCGGTTTGAAGTTCCTGCAGTTTTCACTGTCAAACCGAGTTGGAGCTAGTACCTCCCCATATATATGTATGGAATGGAGTTTGCAACTGAAAAGAGACCCTGTGTTTCCAACAAGCTAGTTGAAGGACGGCTTTCAAACACAATTATTTCTGGGAACTGAGCAAGTGGAGAGACGTTCGTTCATCTAGCACCAAGGGAACGGGTTGCAGGAGACACTTTTTCTCTGCTTTCTCAGTCTGTTTCCTAGTGCCGATTTGAAGTTCCTGCAATTTTCACTGTAAAACCGAGTTGGAGCTTGTACCTCCCAATATATATGTATGGAATGGAGTTTGCTACTGAAAAGAAACTTTGTGTTCCCAACAAGCTAGGTGATTGACTGCTTTCACACACACTTATCTCTCAGAACTGAGCAAGTGGAGAGACGTTCGTTCATCTAGCACCAAGGGAACGGGTTGCAGGAGACACTTTTTCTCTGCTTTCTCAGTCTGTTTCCTAGTGCCGGTTTGAAGTTCCTGCAGTTTTCAATGTAAAAACAAGTTGGAGCTAGTACTTCCCCATATATATGTATGGAATGGAGTTTGCAACTGAAAAGAAACTTTGTGTTCCCAACAAGCTAGGTGAAGGACGGCTTTCACACACACTTATCTCTCAGAACTGAGCAAGTGGAGAGACGTTCGTTCATCTAGCACCAAGGGAACGGGTTGCAGGAGACACTTTTTCTCTGCTTTCTCAGTCTGTTTCCTAGTGCCGGTTTGAAGTTCCTGCAGTTTTCATTGTAAAACCGATTTGGAGCTAGTACCTCCCCATATATATGTTTGGAATGGAGTTTGCAACTGAAAAGAAACTTTGTGTTCCCAACAAGCTAGGTGAAGGACGGCTTTCACACACACTTATCTCTCAGAACTGAGCAAGTGGAGAGACGTTCGTTCATCTAGCACCAAGGGAACGGGTTGCAGGAGACACTTTTTCTCTGCTTTCTCAGTCTGTTTCCTAGTGCCGGTTTGAAGTTCCTGCAGTTTTCACTGTAAAACCGAGTTGGAGCTAGTACCTCCCCATATATATGTATGGAATGGAGTTTGCAACTGAAAAGAAACTTTGTGTTCCCAACAAGCTAGGTGAAGAACGGCTTTCACACACACTTATCTCTCAGAACTGAGCAAGTGGAGAGACGTTCGTTCATCTAGCACCAAGGGAACGGGTTGCAGGAGACACTTTTTCTCTGCTTTCTCAGTCTGTTTCCTAGTGCCGGTTTGAAGTTCCTGCAGTTTTCACTGTAAAACCGAGTTGGAGCTAGTACCTCCCCATATATATGTATGGAATGGAGTTTGCACCTGAAAAGAAACTTTGTGTTCCCAACAAGCTAGGTGAAGAACGGCTTTCACACACACTTATCTCTCAGAACTGAGCAAGTGGAGAGACGTTCGTTCATCTAGCACCAAGGGAACGGGTTGCAGGAGACACTTTTTCTCTGCTTTCTCAGTCTGTTTCCTAGTTCCGGTTTGAAGTTCCTGCAGTTTTCACTGTAAAACCGAGTTGGAGTTAGTACCTCCCCATATATATGTATGGAATGGAGTTTGCAACTGAAAAGAAACTTTGTGTTCCCAACAAGCTAGGTGAAGAACGGCTTTCACACACACTTATCTCTCAGAACTGAGCAAGTGGAGAGACGTTCGTTCATCTAGCAACAAGGGAACGGGTTGCAGGAGACACTTTTTCTCTGCTTTCTCAGTCTGTTTCCTAGTGCCGGTTTGAAGTTCCTGCAGTTTTCACTGTAAAACCGAGTTGCAGCTAGTACCTCCCCATATATATGTATGGAATGGAGTTTGCACCTGAAAAGAAACTTTGTGTTCCCAACAAGCTAGGTGAAGAACGGCTTTCACACACACTTATCTCTCAGAACTGAGCAAGTGGAGAGACGTTCGTTCATCTAGCACCAAGGGAACGGGTTGCAGGAGACACTTTTTCTCTGCTTTCTCAGTCTGTTTCCTAGTGCCGGTTTGAAGTTCCTGCAGTTTTCACTGTAAAACCGATTTGGAGCTAGTACCTCCCCATATATATGTATGGAATGGAGTTTGCAACTGAAAAGAAACTTTGTGTTCCCAACAAGCTAGATGAAGGACGGCTTTCACACACACATATCTCTCAAAACTGAGCAAGTGGAGAGACGTTCGTTCATCTAGCACCAAGGGAACGGGTTGCAGGTGACACTTTTTCTCTGCTTTCTCAGTCTGTTTCCTAGTGCCGGTCTGAAGTTCCTGCAGTTTTCACTGTAAAACCGAGTTGGAGCTAGTAACACCCCATATATATGTATGGAATGGAGTTTGCAACTGAAAAGAAACTTTGTGTTCCCAACAAGCTAGTTGAAGAACGGCTTTGACACACACTTATCTCTCAGAACTGAGCAAGTGGAGAGACGTTCGTTCATCTAGCACCAAGGGAACGGGTTGCAGGAGACACTATTTCTCTGCTTTCTCAGTCTGTTTCCTAGTGCCGGTTTGAAGTTCCTGCAGTTTTCACTGTAAAACCGAGTTGGAGCTTGTACCTCCCCATATATATGTATGGAATGGAGTTTGCAACTGAAAAGAAACTTTGTGTTCCCAACAAGCTAGGTGACGAACGGCTTTCACACACACTTATCTCTCAGAACTGAGCAAGTGGAGAGACGTTCGTTCATCTAGCACCAAGGGAACGGGTTGCAGGAGACACTTTTTCTCTGCTTTCTCAGTCTGTTTCCTAGTGCCGGTTTGAAGTTCCTACAGTTTTCAGTGTAAAACCGAGTTGGAGCTAGTACCTCCCCATATATATGTATGGAATGGAGTTTGCAACTGAAAAGAAACTTTGTGTTCCCAACAAGCTAGGTGAAGGACGGCTTTCACACACACTTATCTCTCAGAACTGAGCAAGTGGAGAGACGTTCGTTCATCTAGCACCAAGGGAACGGGTTGCAGGAGACACTTTTTCTCTGCTTTCTCAGTCTGTTTCCTAGTGCCGGTTTGAAGTTCCTGCAATTTTCACTGTAAAACCGAGTTGGAGCTAGTACCTCCCCATATATATGTATGGAATGGAGTTTGCAACTGAAAAGAAACTTTGTGTTCCCAACAAGCTAGGTGAAGAACGGCTTTCACACACACTTATCTCTCAGAACTGAGCAAGTGGAGAGACGTTCGTTCATCTAGCACCAAGGGAACGGGTTGCAGGAGACACTTTTTCTCTGCTTTCTCAGTCTGTTTCCTAGTGCAGGTTTGAAGTTCCTGCAGTTTTCAGTGTAAAACCGAGTTGGAGCTAGTACCTCCCCATATATATGTATGGAATGGAGTTTGCAACTGAAAAGAAACTTTGTGTTCCCAACAAGCTAGGTGAAGAACGGCTTTGACACACACTTATCTCTCAGAACTGAGCAAGTGGAGAGACGTTCGTTCATCTAGCACCAAGGGAACGGGTTACAGGAAACACTTTTTCTCTGCTTTCTCAGTCTGTTTCCTAGTGCCGGTTTGAAGTTCCTGCAGTTTTCACTGTCAAACCGAGTTGGAGCTAGTACCTCCCCATATATATGTATGGAATGGAGTTTGCACCTGAAAAGAAACTTTGTGTTCCCAACAAGCTAGGTGAATGACGGCTTTCACACACACTTATCTCTCAGAACTGAGCAAGTGGAGAGACGTTCGTTCATCTAGCACCAAGGGAACGGGTTGCAGGAGACACTTTTTCTCTGCTTTCTCAGTCTGTTTCCTAGTGCCGGTTTGAAGTTCCTGCAGTTTTCATTGTAAAACCGAGTTGGAGCTAGTACCTCCCCATATATATGTATGGAATGGAGTTTGCAACTGAAAAGAAACTTTGTGTTCCCAACAAGCTTGGTGCAGGACGGCTTTCACACACACTTATCTCTCAGAACTGAGCAATGGAGAGACGTTCATTCATCTAGCACCAAGGGAACGGGTTGCAGGAGACACTTTTTCTATGCTTTCTCAGTCTGTTTCCTAGTGCCGGTTTGAAGTTCCTGCAGTTTTCACTGTAAAACCGAGTTGGAGCTAGTACCTCCCCATATATATGTATGGAATGGAGTTTGCAACTGAAAAGAAACTTTGTGTTCCCAACAAGCTAGGTGAAGGACGGCTTTCACACACACTTATCTCTCAGAACTGAGCAAGTGGAGAGACGTTCGTTCATCTAGCACCAAGGGAACGGGTTGCAGGAGACACTTTTTCTCTGCTTTCTCAGTCGGTTTCCTAGTGCCGGTTTGAAGTTCCTGCAGTTTTCAATGTAAAAACAAGTTGGAGCTAGTACCTCCCCATATATATGTATGGAATGGAGTTTGCAACTGAAAAGAAACTTTGTGTTCCCAACAAGCTAGGTGAAGGACGGCTTTCACACACACTTATCTCTCAGAACTGAGCAAGTGGAGAGACGTTCGTTCATCTAGCACCAAGGGAACGGGTTGCAGGAGACACTTTTTCTCTGCTTTCTCAGTCTGTTTCCTAGTGCCGGTTTGAAGTTCCTGCAGTTTTCATTGTAAAACCGATTTGGAGCTAGTACCTCCCCATATATATGTTTGGAATGGAGTTTGCAACTGAAAAGAAACTTTGTGTTCCCAACAAGCTAGGTGAAGGACGGCTTTCACACACACTTATCTCTCAGAACTGAGCAAGTGGAGAGACGTTCGTTCATCTAGCACCAAGGGAACGGGTTGCAGGAGACACTTTTTCTCTGCTTTCTCAGTCTGTTTCCTAGTGCCGGTTTGAAGTTCCTGCAGTTTTCACTGTAAAACCGAGTTGGAGCTAGTACCTCCCCATATATATGTATGGAATGGAGTTTGCAACTGAAAAGAAACTTTGTGTTCCCAACAAGCTAGGTGAAGAACGGCTTTCACACACACTTATCTCTCAGAACTGAGCAAGTGGAGAGACGTTCGTTCATCTAGCACCAAGGGAACGGGTTGCAGGAGACACTTTTTCTCTGCTTTCTCAGTCTGTTTCCTAGTGCCGGTTTGAAGTTCCTGCAGTTTTCACTGTAAAACCGAGTTGGAGCTAGTACCTCCCCATATATATGTATGGAATGGAGTTTGCACCTGAAAAGAAACTTTGTGTTCCCAACAAGCTAGGTGATTGACGGCTTTCACACACACTTATCTCTCAGAACTGAGCAAGTGGAGAGACGTTCGTTCATCTAGCACCAAGGGAACGGGTTGCAGGAGACACTTTTTCTCTGCTTTCTCAGTCTGTTTCCTAGTTCCGGTTTGAAGTTCCTGCAGTTTTCACTGTAAAACCGAGTTGGAGTTAGTACCTCCCCATATATATGTATGGAATGGAGTTTGCAACTGAAAAGAAACTTTGTGTTCCCAACAAGCTAGGTGAAGAACGGCTTTCACACACACTTATCTCTCAGAACTGAGCAAGTGGAGAGACGTTCGTTCATCTAGCAACAAGGGAACGGGTTGCAGGAGACACTTTTTCTCTGCTTTCTCAGTCTGTTTCCTAGTGCCGGTTTGAAGTTCCTGCAGTTTTCACTGTAAAACCGAGTTGCAGCTAGTACCTCCCCATATATATGTATGGAATGGAGTTTGCACCTGAAAAGAAACTTTGTGTTCCCAACAAGCTAGGTGAAGAACGGCTTTCACACACACTTATCTCTCAGAACCTAGCAAGTGGAGAGACGTTCGTTCATCTAGCACCAAGGGAACGGGTTGCAGGAGACACTTTTTCTCTGCTTTCTCAGTCTGTTTCCTAGTGCCGGTTTGAAGTTCCTGCAGTTTTCACTGTAAAACCGATTTGGAGCTAGTACCTCCCCATATATATGTATGGAATGGAGTTTGCAACTGAAAAGAAACTTTGTGTTCCCAACAAGCTAGATGAAGGACGGCTTTCACACACACATATCTCTCAAAACTGAGCAAGTGGAGAGACGTTCGTTCATCTAGCACCAAGGGAACGGGTTGCAGGTGACACTTTTTCTCTGCTTTCTCAGTCTGTTTCCTAGTGCCGGTCTGAAGTTCCTGCAGTTTTCACTGTAAAAACGAGTTGGAGCTAGTAACACCCCATATATATGTATGGAATGGAGTTTGCACCTGAAAAGAAACTTTGTGTTCCCAACAAGCTAGTTGAAGAATGGCTTTGACACACACTTATCTCTCAGAACTGAGCAAGTGGAGAGACGTTCGTTCATCTAGCACCAAGGGAACGGGTTGCAGGAGACACTATTTCTCTGCTTTCTCAGTCTGTTTCCTAGTGCCGGTTTGAAGTTCCTGCAGTTTTCACTGTAAAACCGAGTTGGAGCTTGTACCTCCCCATATATATGTATGGAATGGAGTTTGCAACTGAAAAGAAACTTTGTGTTCCCAACAAGCTAGGTGACGAACGGCTTTCACACACACATATCTCTCAGAACTGAGCAAGTGGAGAGACGTTCGTTCATCTAGCACCAAGGGAACGGGTTGCAGGAGACACTTTTTCTCTGCTTTCTCAGTCTGTTTCCTAGTGCCGGTTTGAAGTTCCTACAGTTTTCAGTGTAAAACCGAGTTGGAGCTAGTACCTCCCTATATATATGTATGGAATGGAGTTTGCAACTGAAAAGAAACTTTGTGTTCCCAACAAGCTAGGTGAAGGACGGCTTTCACACACACTTATCTCTCAGAACTGAGCAAGTGGAGAGACGTTCGTTCATCTAGCACCAAGGGAACGGGTTGCAGGAGACACTTTTTCTCTGCTTTCTCAGTCTGTTTCCTAGTGCCGGTTTGAAGTTCCTGCAGTTTTCACTGTAAAACCGAGTTGGAGCTAGTACCTCCCCATATATATGTATGGAATGGAGTTTGCAACTGAAAAGAAACTTTGTGTTCCCAACAAGCTAGGTGAAGAACGGCTTTCACACACACTTATCTCTCAGAACTGAGCAAGTGGAGAGACGTTCGTTCATCTAGCACCAAGGGAACGGGTTGCAGGAGACACTTTTTCTCTGCTTTCTCAGTCTGTTTCCTAGTGCCGGTTTGAAGTTCCTGCAGTTTTCACTGTAAAACCGAGTTGGAGCTAGTACCTCCCCATATATATGTATGGAATGGAGTTTGCACCTGAAAAGAAACTTTGTGTTCCCAACAAGCTAGGTGAAGAACGGCTTTCACACACACTTATCTCTCAGAACTGAGCAAGTGGAGAGACGTTCGTTCATCTAGCACCAAGGGAACGGGTTGCAGGAGACACTTTTTCTCTGCTTTCTCAGTCTGTTTCCTAGTTCCGGTTTGAAGTTCCTGCAGTTTTCACTGTAAAACCGAGTTGGAGTTAGTACCTCCCCATATATATGTATGGAATGGAGTTTGCAACTGAAAAGAAACTTTGTGTTCCCAACAAGCTAGGTGAAGAACGGCTTTCACACACACTTATCTCTCAGAACTGAGCAAGTGGAGAGACGTTCGTTCATCTAGCAACAAGGGAACGGGTTGCAGGAGACACTTTTTCTCTGCTTTCTCAGTCTGTTTCCTAGTGCCGGTTTGAAGTTCCTGCAGTTTTCACTGTAAAACCGAGTTGCAGCTAGTACCTCCCCATATATATGTATGGAATGGAGTTTGCACCTGAAAAGAAACTTTGTGTTCCCAACAAGCTAGGTGAAGAACGGCTTTCACACACACTTATCTCTCAGAACTGAGCAAGTGGAGAGACGTTCGTTCATCTAGCACCAAGGGAACGGGTTGCAGGAGACACTTTTTCTCTGCTTTCTCAGTCTGTTTCCTAGTGCCGGTTTGAAGTTCCTGCAGTTTTCACTGTAAAACCGATTTGGAGCTAGTACCTCCCCATATATATGTATGGAATGGAGTTTGCAACTGAAAAGAAACTTTGTGTTCCCAACAAGCTAGATGAAGGACGGCTTTCACACACACATATCTCTCAAAACTGAGCAAGTGGAGAGACGTTCGTTCATCTAGCACCAAGGGAACGGGTTGCAGGTGACACTTTTTCTCTGCTTTCTCAGTCTGTTTCCTAGTGCCGGTCTGAAGTTCCTGCAGTTTTCACTGTAAAACCGAGTTGGAGCTAGTAACACCCCATATATATGTATGGAATGGAGTTTGCAACTGAAAAGAAACTTTGTGTTCCCAACAAGCTAGTTGAAGAACGGCTTTGACACACACTTATCTCTCAGAACTGAGCAAGTGGAGAGACGTTCGTTCATCTAGCACCAAGGGAACGGGTTGCAGGAGACACTATTTCTCTGCTTTCTCAGTCTGTTTCCTAGTGCCGGTTTGAAGTTCCTGCAGTTTTCACTGTAAAACCGAGTTGGAGCTTGTACCTCCCCATATATATGTATGGAATGGAGTTTGCAACTGAAAAGAAACTTTGTGTTCCCAACAAGCTAGGTGACGAACGGCTTTCACACACACATATCTCTCAGAACTGAGCAAGTGGAGAGACGTTCGTTCATCTAGCACCAAGGGAACGGGTTGCAGGAGACACTTTTTCTCTGCTTTCTCAGTCTGTTTCCTAGTGCCGGTTTGAAGTTCCTACAGTTTTCAGTGTAAAACCGAGTTGGAGCTAGTACCTCCCCATATATATGTATGGAATGGAGTTTGCAACTGAAAAGAAACTTTGTGTTCCCAACAAGCTAGGTGAAGGACGGCTTTCACACACACTTATCTCTCAGAACTGAGCAAGTGGAGAGACGTTCGTTCATCTAGCACCAAGGGAACGGGTTGCAGGAGACACTTTTTCTCTGCTTTCTCAGTCTGTTTCCTAGTGCCGGTTTGAAGTTCCTGCAGTTTTCACTGTAAAACCGAGTTGGAGCTAGTACCTCCCCATATATATGTATGGAATGGAGTTTGCAACTGAAAAGAAACTTTGTGTTCCCAACAAGCTAGGTGAAGAACGGCTTTCACACACACTTATCTCTCAGAACTGAGCAAGTGGAGAGACGTTCGTTCATCTAGCACCAAGGGAACGGGTTGCAGGAGACACTTTTTCTCTGCTTTCTCAGTCTGTTTCCTAGTGCAGGTTTGAAGTTCCTGCAGTTTTCAGTGTAAAACCGAGTTGGAGCTAGTACCTCCCCATATATATGTATGGAATGGAGTTTGCAACTGAAAAGAAACTTTGTGTTCCCAACAAGCTAGGTGAAGAACGGCTTTGACACACACTTATCTCTCAGAACTGAGCAAGTGGAGATACGTTCGTTCATCTAGCACCAAGGGAACGGGTTGCAGGAAACACTTTTTCTCTGCTTTCTCAGTCTGTTTCCTAGTGCCGGTTTGAAGTTCCTGCAGTTTTCACTGTCAAACCGAGTTGGAGCTAGTACCTCCCCATATATATGTATGGAATGGAGTTTGCACCTGAAAAGAAACTTTGTGTTCCCAACAAGCTAGGTGAATGACGGCTTTCACACACACTTATCTCTCAGAACTGAGCAAGTGGAGAGACGTTCGTTCATCTAGCACCAAGGGAACGGGTTGCAGGAGACACTTTTTCTCTGCTTTCTCAGTCTGTTTCCTAGTGCCGGTTTGAAGTTCCTGCAGTTTTCATTGTAAAACCGAGTTGGAGCTAGTACCTCCCCATATATATGTATGGAATGGAGTTTGCAACTGAAAAGAAACTTTGTGTTCCCAACAAGCTTGGTGCAGGACGGCTTTCACACACACTTATCTCTCAGAACTGAGCAATGGAGAGACGTTCATTCATCTAGCACCAAGGGAACGGGTTGCAGGAGACACTTTTTCTATGCTTTCTCAGTCTGTTTCCTAGTGCCGGTTTGAAGTTCCTGCAGTTTTCACTGTAAAACCGAGTTGGAGCTAGTACCTCCCCATATATATGTATGGAATGGAGTTTGCAACTGAAAAGAAACTTTGTGTTCCCAACAAGCTAGGTGAAGGACGGCTTTCACACACACTTATCTCTCAGAACTGAGCAAGTGGAGAGACGTTCGTTCATCTAGCACCAAGGGAACGGGTTGCAGGAGACACTTTTTCTCTGCTTTCTCAGTCTGTTTCCTAGTGCCGGTTTGAAGTTCCTGCAGTTTTCACTGTCAAACCGAGTTGGAGCTAGTACCTCCCCATATATATGTATGGAATGGAGTTTGCAACTGAAAAGAAACCCTGTGTTTCCAACAAGCTAGTTGAAGGATGGCTTTCAAACACAATTATCTCTGGGAACTGAGCAAGTGGAGAGACGTTCGTTCATCTAGCACCAAGGGAACGGGTTGCAGGAGACACTTTTTCTCTGCTTTCTCAGTCTGTTTCCTAGTGCCGATTTGAAGTTCCTGCAGTTTTCACTGTAAAACCGAGTTGGAGCTTGTACCTCCCAATATATATGTATGGAATGGAGTTTGCTACTGAAAAGAAACTTTGTGTTCCCAACAAGCTAGGTGATTGACGGCTTTCACACACAATTATCTCTCAGAACTGAGCAAGTGGAGAGAAGTTCGTTCATCTAGCACCAAAGGAACGGGTTGCAGGAGACACTTTTTCTCTGCTTTCTCAGTCTGTTTCCTAGTGCCGGTTTGAAGTTCCTGCAGTTTTCACTGTAAAAACAAGTTGGAGCTAGTACCTCCCCATATATATGTATGGAATGGAGTTTGCAACTGAAAAGAAACTTTGTGTTCCCAACAAGCTAGGTGAAGGACGGCTTTCACACACACTTATCTCTCAGAACTGAGCAAGTGGAGAGACGTTCGTTCATCTAGCACCAAGGGAACGGGTTGCAGGAGACACTTTTTCTATGCTTTCTCAGTCTGTTTCCTAGTGCCGGTTTGAAGTTCCTGCAGTTTTCACTGTAAAACCGAGTTTGAGCTAGTACCTCCCCATATATATGTATGGAATGGAGTTTGCAACTGAAAAGAAACTTTGTGTTCCCAACAAGCTAGGTGAAGGACGGCTTTCACACACACTTATCTCTCAGAACTGAGCAAGTGGAGAGACGTTCGTTCATCTAGCACCAAGGGAACGGGTTGCAGGAGACACTTTTTCTCTGCTTTCTCAGTCTGTTTCCTAGTGCCGGTTTGAAGTTCCTGCAGTTTTCATTGTAAAACCGAGTTGGAGCTAGTACCTCCCCATATATATGTATGGAATGGAATTTGCAACTGAAAAGAAACTTTGTGTTCCCAACAAGCTAGGTGAAGGACGGCTTTCACACACACTTATCTCTCAGAACTGAGCAAGTGGAGAGACGTTCGTTCATCTAGCACCAAGGGAACGGGTTGCAGGAGACACTTTTTCTCTGCTTTCTAGGTCTGTTTCCTAGTGCCGGTTTGAAGTTCCTGCAGTTTTCACTGTAAAACCGAGTTGGAGCTAGTACCTCCCCATATATATGTATGGAATGGAGTTTGCAACTGAAAAGAAACCCTGTGTTTCCAACAAGCTAGTTGAAGGACGGCTTTCAAACACAATTATCTCTGGGAACTGAGCAAGTGGAGAGACGTTCGTTCATCTAGCACCAAGGGAACGGGTTGCAGGAGACACTTTTTCTCTGCTTTCTCAGTCTGTTTCCTAGTGCCGATTTGAAGTTCCTGCAGTTTTCACTGTAAAACCGAGTTGGAGCTTGTACCTCCCAATATATATGTATGGAATGGAGTTTGCTACTGAAAAGAAACTTTGTGTTCCCAACAAGCTAGGTGATTGACTGCTTTCACACACACTTATCTCTCAGAACTGAGCAAGTGGAGAGACGTTCGTTCATCTAGCACCAAGGGAACGGGTTGCAGGAGACACTTTTTCTCTGCTTTCTCAGTCTGTTTCCTAGTGCCGGTTTGAAGTTCCTGCAGTTTTCACTGTAAAAACAAGTTGGAGCTAGTACCTCCCCATATATATGTATGGAATGGAGTTTGCAACTGAAAAGAAACTTTGTGTTCCCAACAAGCTAGGTGAAGGACGGCTTTCACACACACTTATCTCTCAGAACTGAGCAAGTGGAGAGACGTTCGTTCATCTAGCACCAAGGGAACGGGTTGCAGGAGACACTTTTTCTCTGCTTTCTCAGTCTGTTTCCTAGAGCTGGTTTGAAGTTCCTGCAGTTTTCATTTTACAACCGATTTGGAGCTAGTACCTCCCCATATATATGTATGGAATGGAGTTTGCAACTGAAAAGAAACTTTGTGTTCCCAACAAGTTAGGTGAAGGACGGCTTTCACACACACTTATCTCTCAGAACTGAGCAAGTGGAGAGACGTTCGTTCATCTAGCACCAAGGGAACGGGTTGCAGGAGACACTTTTTCTCTGCTTTCTCAGTCTGTTTCCTAGTGCCGGTTTGAAGTTCCTGCAGTTTTCACTGTCAAACCGAGTTGGAGCTAGTACTTCCCCATATATATGTATGGAATGGAGTTTGCACCTGAAAAGAAACTTTGTGTTCCCAACAAGCTAGGTGAAGAACGGCTTTCACACACACTTATCTCTCAGAACTGAGCAAGTGGAGAGACGTTCGTTCATCTAGCACCAAGGGAACGGGTTGCAGGAGACACTTTTTCTCTGCTTTCTCAGTCTGTTTCCTAGTGCCGGTTTGAAGTTCCTGCAGTTTTCACTGTAAAACCGAGTTGGAGCTAGTACCTCCCCATATATATGTATGGAATGGAGTTTGCAACTGAGAAGAAACTTTGTGTTCCCAACAAGCTAGGTGAAGAACGGCTTTCACACACACTTATCTCTCAGTACTGAGCAAGTGGAGAGACGTTCGTTCATCTAGCACCAAGGGAACGGGTTGCAGGAGACACATTTTCTCTGCTTTCTCAGTCTGTTTCCTAGTGCCGGTTTGAAGTTCCTGCAGTTTTCACTGTAAAACCGAGTTGCAGCTAGTACCTCCCCATATATATGTATGGAATGGAGTTTGCACCTGAAAAGAAACTTTGTGTTCCCAACAAGCTAGGTGAAGTACGGCTTTCACACACACTTATCTCTCAGAACTGAGCAAGTGGAGAGACGTTCGTTCATCTAGCACCAAGGGAACGGGTTGCAGGAGACACTTTTTCTCTGCTTTCTCAGTCTGTTTCCTAGTGCCGGTTTGAAGTTTCTGCAGTTTTCACTGTCAAACCGAGTTGGAGCTAGTACCTCCCCATATATATGTATGGAATGGAGTTTGCACCTGAAAAGAAACTTTGTGTTCCCAACAAGCTAGGTGAAGAACGGCTTTCACACACACTTATCTCTCAGAACTGAGCAAGTGGAGAGACGTTCGTTCATCTAGCACCAAGGGAACGGGTTGCAGGAGACACTTTTTCTCTGCTTTCTCAGTCTGTTTCCTAGTGCCGGTTTGAAGTTCCTGCAGTTTTCACTGTAAAACCGAGTTGGAGCTAGTACCTCCCCATATATATGTATGGAATGGAGTTTGCAACTGAGAAGAAACTTTGTGTTCCCAACAAGCTAGGTGAAGAACGGCTTTCACACACACTTATCTCTCAGAACTGAGCAAGTGGAGAGACGTTCGTTCATCTAGCACCAAGGGAACGGGTTGCAGGAGACACATTTTCTCTGCTTTCTCAGTCTGTTTCCTAGTGCCGGTTTGAAGTTTCTGCAGTTTTCACTGTAAAACCGAGTTGCAGCTAGTACCTCCCCATATATATGTATGGAATGGAGTTTGCACCTGAAAAGAAACTTTGTGTTCCCAACAAGCTAAGTGAAGTACGGCTTTCACACACACTTATCTCTCAGAACTGAGCAAGTGGAGAGACGTTCGTTCATCTAGCACCAAGGGAACGGGTTGCAGGAGACACTTTTTCTCTGCTTTCTCAGTCTGTTTCCTAGTGCCGGTTTGAAGTTCCTGCAGTTTTCACTGTAAAACCGAGTTGGAGCTAGTACCTCCCCATATATATGTATGGAATTGTGTTTGCAACTGAAAAGTAACTTTGTGTTCCCAACAAGCTTGATGAAGGACGGCTTTCACACACACTTATCTCTCAGAACTGAGCAAGTGGAGAGACGTTCGTTCATCTAGCACTAAGGGAACGGGTTGCAGGAGACACTTTTTCTCTGCTTTCTCAGTCTGTTTCCTAGTGCCGGTTTGAAGTTCCTGCAGTTTTCACTTTAAAACCGAGTTGGAGCTAGTACCTACCCATATATATGTATGGAATGGAGTTTGTAACTGAAAAGAAACTTTGTGTTCCCAACAAGCTAGGTGAAGGACGGCTTTCACACACACTTATCTCTCAGAACTGAGCAAGTGGAGAGACGTTCGTTCATCTAGCACCAATGGAACGGTTTGCAGGAGACACTTTTTCTCTGCTTTCTCAGTCTGTTTCCTAGTGCCGGTTTGAAGTTCCTGCAGTTTTCAGTGTAAAACCGAGTTGGAGCTAGTACCTCCCCATATATATGTTTGGAATGGAGTTTGCAACTGAAAAGAAACTTTGTGTTCCCAACAAGCTAGGTGAAGGACGGCTTTCACACACACTTATCTCTCAGAACTGAGCAAGTGGATAGACGTTCGTTCATCTAGCACCAAGGGAACGGGTTGCAGGAGACACTTTTTCTCTGCTTTCTCAGTCTGTTTCCTAGTGCCGGTTTGAAGTTCCTGCAGTTTTCACTGTCAAACCGAGTTGGAGCTAGTACCTCCCCATATATATGTATGGAATGGAGTTTGCACCTGAAAAGAAACTTTGTGTTCCCAACAAGCTAGGTGAAGAACGGCTTTCACACACACTTATCTCTCAGAACTGAGCAAGTGGAGAGACGTTCGTTCATCTAGCACCAAGGGAACGGGTTGCAGGAGACACTTTTTCTCTGCTTTCTCAGTCTGTTTCCTAATGCCGGTTTGAAGTTCCTGCAGTTTTCACTGTCAAAACGAGTTGCAGCTAGTACCTCCCCATATATATGTATGGAATGGAGTTTGCACCTGAAAAGAAACTTTGTGTTCCCAACAAGCTAGGTGAAGGACGGCTTTCACACACACTTATCTCTCAGAACTGAGCAAGTGGAGAGACGTTCGTTCATCTAGCACCAAGGGAACGGGTTGCAGGAGACACTTTTTCTCTGCTTTCTCAGTCTGTTTCCTAGTGCCGGTCTAAAGTTCCTGCAGTTTTCACTGTAAAACCGAGTTGGAGCTAGTACCTACCCATATATATGTATGGAATGGAGTTTGCAACTGAAAAGAAACTTTGTGTTCCCAACAAGCTAGGTGAAGGACGGCTTTCACACACACTTATCTCTCAGAACTGAGCAAGTGGAGAGACGTTCGTTCATCTAGCACCAATGGAAAGGGTTGCAGGAGACACTTTTTCTCTGCTTTCTCAGTCTGTTTCCTAGTGCCGGTTTGAAGTTCCTGCAGTTTTCAGTGTAAAACCGAGTTGGAGCTAGTACCTCCCCATATATATGTATGGAATCTAGTTTGCAACTGAAAAGAAACTTTGTGTTCCCAACAAGCTAGGTGAAGAACGGCTTTCACACACACTTACCTCTCAGAACTGAGCAAGTGGAGAGACGTTCGTTCATCTAGCACCAAGGGAACGGGTTGCAGGAGACACTTTTTCTCTGCTTTCTCAGTCTGTTTCCTAGTGCCGGTTTGAAGTTCCTGCAGTTTTCACTGTAAAACCGAGTTGGAGCTAGTACCTCCCCATATATATGTATGGAATTGAGTTTGCAACTGAAAAGTAACTTTGTGTTCCCAACAAGCTAGATGAAGGACGGCTTTCACACACACTTATCTCTCAGAACTGAGCAAGTGGAGAGACGTTCGTTCATCTAGCACCAAGGGAACGGGTTGCAGGAGACACTTTTTCTCTGCTTTCTCAGTCTGTTTCCTAGTGCCGGTTTGAAGTTCCTGCAGTTTTCACTTTAAAACCGAGTTGGAGCTAGTACCTACCCATATATATGTATGGAATGGAGTTTGTAACTGAAAAGAAACTTTGTGTTCCCAACAAGCTAGGTGAAGGACGGCTTTCACACACACTTATCTCTCAGAACTGAGCAAGTGGAGAGACGTTCGTTCATCTAGCACCAATGGAACGGGTTGCAGGAGACACTTTTTCTCTGCTTTCTCAGTCTGTTTCCTAGTGCCGGTTTGAAGTTCCTGCAGTTTTCAGTGTAAAACCGAGTTGGAGCTAGTACCTCCCCATATATATGTTTGGAATGGAGTTTGCAACTGAAAAGAAACTTTGTGTTCCCAACAAGCTAGGTGAAGGACGGCTTTCACACACACTTATCTCTCAGAACTGAGCAAGTGGATAGACGTTCGTTCATCTAGCACCAAGGGAACGGGTTGCAGGAGACACTTTTTCTCTGCTTTCTCAGTCTGTTTCCTAGTGCCGGTTTGAAGTTCCTGCAGTTTTCACTGTCAAACCGAGTTGGAGCTAGTACCTCCCCATATATATGTATGGAATGGAGTTTGCACCTGAAAAGAAACTTTGTGTTCCCAACAAGCTAGGTGAAGAACGGCTTTCACACACACTTATCTCTCAGAACTGAGCAAGTGGAGAGACGTTCGTTCATCTAGCACCAAGGGAACGGGTTGCAGGAGACACTTTTTCTCTGCTTTCTCAGTCTGTTTCCTAATGCCGGTTTGAAGTTCCTGCAGTTTTCACTGTCAAAACGAGTTGCAGCTAGTACCTCCCCATATATATGTATGGAATGGAGTTTGCACCTGAAAAGAAACTTTGTGTTCCCAACAAGCTAGGTGAAGGACGGCTTTCACACACACTTATCTCTCAGAACTGAGCAAGTGGAGAGACGTTCGTTCATCTAGCACCAAGGGAACGGGTTGCAGGAGACACTTTTTCTCTGCTTTCTCAGTCTGTTTCCTAGTGCCGGTCTAAAGTTCCTGCAGTTTTCACTGTAAAACCGAGTTGGAGCTAGTACCTACCCATATATATGTATGGAATGGAGTTTGCAACTGAAAAGAAACTTTGTGTTCCCAACAAGCTAGGTGAAGGACGGCTTTCACACACACTTATCTCTCAGAACTGAGCAAGTGGAGAGACGTTCGTTCATCTAGCACCAATGGAAAGGGTTGCAGGAGACACTTTTTCTCTGCTTTCTCAGTCTGTTTCCTAGTGCCGGTTTGAAGTTCCTGCAGTTTTCAGTGTAAAACCGAGTTGGAGCTAGTACCTCCCCATATATATGTATGGAATCTAGTTTGCAACTGAAAAGAAACTTTGTGTTCCCAACAAGCTAGGTGAAGAACGGCTTTCACACACACTTATCTCTCAGAACTGAGCAAGTGGAGAGACTTTCGTTCATCTAGCACCAAGGGAACGGGTTGCAGGAGACACTATTTCTCTGCTTTCTCAGTCTGTTTCCTAGTGCCGGTTTGAAGTTCCTGCAGTTTTCACTGTCAAACCGAGTTGGAGCTAGTACCTCCCCATATATATGTATGGAATGGAGTTTGCACCTGAAAAGAAACTTTGTGTTCCCAACAAGCTAGGTGAAGAACGGCTTTCACACACACTTATCTCTCAGAACTGAGCAAGTGGAGAGACGTTCGTTCATCTAGCACCAAGGGAACGGGTTGCAGGAGACACTTTTTCTCTGCTTTCTCAGTCTGTTTCCTAGTGCCGGTTTGAAGTTCCTGCAGTTTTCACTGTCAAACCGAGTTGGAGCTAGTACCTCCCCATATATATGTATGGAATGGAGTTTGCACCTGAAAAGAAACTTTGTGTTCCCAACAAGCTAGGTGAAGAACGGCTTTCACACACACTTATCTCTCAGAACTGAGCAAGTGGAGAGACGTTCGTTCATCTAGCACCAAGGGAACGGGTTGCAGGAGACACTTTTTCTCTGCTTTCTCAGTCTGTTTCCTAGTGCCGGTTTGAAGTTCCTGCAGTTTTCACTGTCAAACCGAGTTGGAGCTAGTACCTCCCCATATATATGTATGGAATGGAGTTTGCACCTGAAAAGAAACTTTGTGTTCCCAACAAGCTAGGTGAAGAACGGCTTTCACACACACTTATCTCTCAGAACTGAGCAAGTGGAGAGACGTTCGTTCATCTAGCACCAAGGGAACGGGTTGCAGGAGACACTTTTTCTCTGCTTTCTCAGTCTGTTTCCTAGTGCCGGTTTGAAGTTCCTGCAGTTTTCACTGTCAAACCGAGTTGGAGCTAGTACCTCCCCATATATATGTATGGAATGGAGTTTGCACCTGAAAAGAAACTTTGTGTTCCCAACAAGCTAGGTGAAGAACGGCTTTCACACACACTTATCTCTCAGAACTGAGCAAGTGGAGAGACGTTCGTTCATCTAGCACCAAGGGAACGGGTTGCAGGAGACACTTTTTCTCTGCTTTCTCAGTCTGTTTCCTAGTGCCGGTTTGAAGTTCCTGCAGTTTTCACTGTCAAACCGAGTTGGAGCTAGTACCTCCCCATATATATGTATGGAATGGAGTTTGCACCTGAAAAGAAACTTTGTGTTCCCAACAAGCTAGGTGAAGAACGGCTTTCACACACACTTATCTCTCAGAACTGAGCAAGTGGAGAGACGTTCGTTCATCTAGCACCAAGGGAACGGGTTGCAGGAGACACTTTTTCTCTGCTTTCTCAGTCTGTTTCCTAGTGCCGGTTTGAAGTTCCTGCAGTTTTCACTGTCAAACCGAGTTGGAGCTAGTACCTCCCCATATATATGTATGGAATGGAGTTTGCACCTGAAAAGAAACTTTGTGTTTCCAACAAGCTAGGTGAAGAACGGCTTTCACACACACTTATCTCTCAGAACTGAGCAAGTGGAGAGACGTTCGTTCATCTAGCACCAAGGGAACGGGTTGCAGGAGACACTTTTTCTCTGCTTTCTCAGTCTGTTTCCTAGTGCCGGTTTGAAGTTCCTGCAGTTTTCACTGTCAAACCGAGTTGGAGCTAGTACCTCCCCATATATATGTATGGAATGGAGTTTGCAACTGAAAAGAAACTTTGTGTTCCCAACAAGCTAGATGAAGGACGGCTTTCACACACACTTATCTCTCAGAACTGAGCAAGTGGAGAGACGTTCGTTCATCTAGCACCAAGGGAACGGGTTGCAGGAGACACATTTTCTCTGCTTTCTCAGTCTGTTTCCTAGTGCCGGTTTGAAGTTTCTGCAGTTTTCACTGTAAAACCGAGTTGCAGCTAGTACCTCCCCATATATATGTATGGAATGGAGTTTGCACCTGAAAAGAAACTTTGTGTTCCCAACAAGCTAAGTGAAGTACGGCTTTCACACACACTTATCTCTCAGAACTGAGCAAGTGGAGAGACGTTCGTTCATCTAGCACCAAGGGAACGGGTTGCAGGAGACACTTTTTCTCTGCTTTCTCAGTCTGTTTCCTAGTGCCGGTTTGAAGTTCCTGCAGTTTTCACTGTAAAACCGAGTTGGAGCTAGTACCTCCCCATATATATGTATGGAATTGAGTTTGCAACTGAAAAGTAACTTTGTGTTCCCAACAAGCTAGATGAAGGACGGCTTTCACACACACTTATCTCTCAGAACTGAGCAAGTGGAGAGACGTTCGTTCATCTAGCACCAAGGGAACGGGTTGCAGGAGACACTTTTTCTCTGCTTTCTCAGTCTGTTTCCTAGTGCCGGTCTGAAGTTCCTGCAGTTTTCACTTTAAAACCGAGTTGGAGCTAGTACCTACCCATATATATGTATGGAATGGAGTTTGCAACTGAAAAGAAACTTTGTGTTCCCAACAAGCTAGGTGAAGGACGGCTTTCACACACACTTATCTCTCAGAACTGAGCAAGTGGAGAGACGTTCGTTCATCTAGCACCAATGGAACGGGTTGCAGGAGACACTTTTTCTCTGCTTTCTCAGTCTGTTTCCTAGTGCCGGTTTGAAGTTCCTGCAGTTTTCAGTGTAAAACCGAGTTGGAGCTAGTACCTCCCCATATATATGTTTGGAATGGAGTTTGCAACTGAAAAGAAACTTTGTGTTCCCAACAAGCTAGGTGAAGGACGGCTTTCACACACACTTATCTCTCAGAACCGAGCAAGTGGATAGACGTTCGTTCATCTAGCACCAAGGGAACGGGTTGCAGGAGACACTTTTTCTCTGCTTTCTCAGTCTGTTTCCTAGTGCCGGTTTGAAGTTCCTGCAGTTTTCACTGTCAAACCGAGTTGGAGCTAGTACCTCCCCATATATATGTATGGAATGGAGTTTGCACCTGAAAAGAAACTTTGTGTTCCCAACAAGCTAGGTGAAGAACGGCTTTCACACACACTTATCTCTCAGAACTGAGCAAGTGGAGAGACGTTCGTTCATCTAGCACCAAGGGAACGGGTTGCAGGAGACACTTTTTCTCTGCTTTCTCAGTCTGTTTCCTAATGCCGGTTTGAAGTTCCTGCAGTTTTCACTGTCAAAACGAGTTGCAGCTAGTACCTCCCCATATATATGTATGGAATGGAGTTTGCACCTGAAAAGAAACTTTGTGTTCCCAACAAGCTAGGTGAAGGACGGCTTTCACACACACTTATCTCTCAGAACTGAGCAAGTGGAGAGACGTTCGTTCATCTAGCACCAAGGGAACGGGTTGCAGGAGACACTATTTCTCTGCTTTCTCAGTCTGTTTCCTAGTGCCGGTCTGAAGTTCCTGCAGTTTTCACTTTAAAACCGAGTTGGAGCTAGTACCTACCCATATATATGTATGGAATGGAGTTTGCAACTGAAAAGAAACTTTGTGTTCCCAACAAGCTAGGTGAAGGACGGCTTTCACACACACTTATCTCTCAGAACTGAGCAAGTGGAGAGACTTTCGTTCATCTAGCACCAATGGAACGGGTTGCAGGAGACACTTTTTCTCTGCTTTCTCAGTCTGTTTCCTAGTGCCGGTTTGAAGTTCCTGCAGTTTTCAGTGTAAAACCGAGTTGGAGCTAGTACCTCCCCATATATATGTTTGGAATGGAGTTTGCAACTGAAAAGAAACTTTGTGTTCCCAACAAGCTAGGTGAAGGACGGCTTTCACACACACTTATCTCTCAGAACCGAGCAAGTGGATAGACGTTCGTTCATCTAGCACCAAGGGAACGGGTTGCAGGAGACACTTTTTCTCTGCTTTCTCAGTCTGTTTCCTAGTGCCGGTTTGAAGTTCCTGCAGTTTTCACTGTCAAACCGAGTTGGAGCTAGTACCTCCCCATATATATGTATGGAATGGAGTTTGCACCTGAAAAGAAACTTTGTGTTCCCAACAAGCTAGGTGAAGAACGGCTTTCACACACACTTATCTCTCAGAACTGAGCAAGTGGAGAGACGTTCGTTCATCTAGCACCAAGGGAACGGGTTGCAGGAGACACTTTTTCTCTGCTTTCTCAGTCTGTTTCCTAATGCCGGTTTGAAGTTCCTGCAGTTTTCACTGTCAAAACGAGTTGCAGCTAGTACCTCCCCATATATATGTATGGAATGGAGTTTGCACCTGAAAAGAAACTTTGTGTTCCCAACAAGCTAGGTGAAGGACGGCTTTCACACACACTTATCTCTCAGAACTGAGCAAGTGGAGAGACGTTCGTTCATCTAGCACCAAGGGAACGGGTTGCAGGAGACACTTTTTCTCTGCTTTCTCAGTCTGTTTCCTAGTGCCGGTCTAAAGTTCCTGCAGTTTTCACTGTAAAACCGAGTTGGAGCTAGTACCTACCCATATATATGTATGGAATGGGGTTTGCAACTGAAAAGAAACTTTGTGTTCCCAACAAGCTAGGTGAAGGACGGCTTTCACACACACTTATCTCTCAGAACTGAGCAAGTGGAGAGACGTTCGTTCATCTAGCACCAATGGAAAGGGTTGCAGGAGACACTTTTTCTCTGCTTTCTCAGTCTGTTTCCTAGTGCCGGTTTGAAGTTCCTGCAGTTTTCAGTGTAAAACCGAGTTGGAGCTAGTACCTCCCCATATATATGTATGGAATCTAGTTTGCAACTGAAAAGAAACTTTGTGTTCCCAACAAGCTAGGTGAAGAACGGCTTTCACACACACTTATCTCTCAGAACTGAGCAAGTGGAGAGACGTTCGTTCATCTAGCACCAAGGGAACGGGTTGCAGGAGACACTTTTTCTCTGCTTTCTCAGTCTGTTTCCTAGTGCCGGTTTGAAGTTCCTGCAGTTTTCAGTGTAAAACCGAGTTGGAGCTAGTACCTCCCCATATATATGTATGGAATGGAGTTTGCACCTGAAAAGAAACTTTGTGTTCCCAACAAGCTAGGTGAAGAACGGCTTTCACACACACTTATCTCTCAGAACTGAGCAAGTGGAGAGACGTTCGTTCATCTAGCACCAAGGGAACGGGTTGCAGGAGACACTATTTCTCTGCTTTCTCAGTCTGTTTCCTAGTGCCGGTTTGAAGTTCCTGCAGTTTTCACTGTCAAACCGAGTTGGAGCTAGTACCTCCCCATATATATGTATGGAATGGAGTTTGCACCTGAAAAGAAACTTTGTGTTCCCAACAAGCTAGGTGAAGAACGGCTTTCACACACACTTATCTCTCAGAACTGAGCAAGTGGAGAGACGTTCGTTCATCTAGCACCAAGGGAACGGGTTGCAGGAGACACTTTTTCTCTGCTTTCTCAGTCTGTTTCCTAGTGCCGGTTTGAAGTTCCTGCAGTTTTCACTGTAAAACCGAGTTGGAGCTAGTACCTCCCCATATATATGTATGGAATGGAGTTTGCAACTGAAAAGAAACTTTGTGTTCCCAACAAGCTAGGTGAAGAACGGCTTTCACACACACTTATCTCTCAGAACTGAGCAAGTGGAGAGACGTTCGTTCATCTAGCACCAAGGGAACGGGTTGCAGGAGAAACTTTTTCTCTGCTTTCTCAGTCTGTTTCCTAGTGCCGGTTTGAAGTTCCTGCAGTTTTCAGTGTAAAACCGAGTTGGAGCTAGTACCTCCCCATATATATGTTTGGAATGGAGTTTGCAACTGAAAAGAAACTTTGTGTTCCCAACAAGCTAGGTGAAGGACGGCTTTCACACACACTTATCTCTCAGAACTGAGCAAGTGGAGAGACGTTCGTTCATCTAGCACCAAGGGAACGGGTTGCAGGAGACACTTTTTCTCTGCTTTCTCAGTCTGTTTCCTAGTGCCGGTTTGAAGTTCCTGCAGTTTTCACTGTCAAACCGAGTTGGAGCTAGTACCTCCCCATATATATGTATGGAATGGAGTTTGCACCTGAAAAGAAACTTTGTGTTCCCAACAAGCTAGGTGAAGAACGGCTTTCACACACACTTATCTCTCAGAACTGAGCAAGTGGAGAGACGTTCGTTCATCTAGCACCAAGGGAACGGGTTGCAGGAGACACTTTTTCTCTGCTTTCTCAGTCTGTTTCCTAGTGCCGGTTTGAAGTTCCTGCAGTTTTCACTGTCAAACCGAGTTGGAGCTAGTACCTCCCCATATATATGTATGGAATGGAGTTTGCACCTGAAAAGAAACTTTGTGTTCCCAACAAGCTAGGTGAAGAACGGCTTTCACACACACTTATCTCTCAGAACTGAGCAAGTGGAGAGACGTTCGTTCATCTAGCACCAAGGGAACGGGTTGCAGGAGACACTTTTTCTCTGCTTTCTCAGTCTGTTTCCTAGTGCCGGTTTGAAGTTCCTGCAGTTTTCACTGTCAAACCGAGTTGGAGCTAGTACCTCCCCATATATATGTATGGAATGGAGTTTGCACCTGAAAAGAAACTTTGTGTTTCCAACAAGCTAGGTGAAGAACGGCTTTCACACACACTTATCTCTCAGAACTGAGCAAGTGGAGAGACGTTCGTTCATCTAGCACCAAGGGAACGGGTTGCAGGAGACACTTTTTCTCTGCTTTCTCAGTCTGTTTCCTAGTGCCGGTTTGAAGTTCCTGCAGTTTTCACTGTCAAACCGAGTTGGAGCTAGTACCTCCCCATATATATGTATGGAATGGAGTTTGCACCTGAAAAGAAACTTTGTGTTCCCAACAAGCTAGGTGAAGAACGGCTTTCACACACACTTATCTCTCAGAACTGAGCAAGTGGAGAGACGTTCGTTCATCTAGCACCAAGGGAACGGGTTGCAGGAGACACTTTTTCTCTGCTTTCTCAGTCTGTTTCCTAGTGCCGGTTTGAAGTTCCTGCAGTTTTCAGTGTAAAACCGAGTTGGAGCTAGTACCTCCCCATATATATGTATGGAATGGAGTTTGCAACTGAAAAGAAACTTTGTGTTCCCAACAAGCTAGGTGAAGAACGGCTTTCACACACACTTATCTCTCAGAACTGAGCAAGTGGAGAGACGTTCGTTCATCTAGCACCAAGGGAACGGGTTGCAGGAGACACTTTTTCTCTGCTTTCTCAGTCTGTTTCCTAGTGCCGGTTTGAAGTTCCTGCAGTTTTCACTGTCAAACCGAGTTGGAGCTAGTACCTCCCCATATATATGTATGGAATGGAGTTTGCAACTGAAAAGAAACTTTGTGTTCCCAACAAGCTAGGTGAAGAACGGCTTTGACACACACTTATCTCTCAGAACTGAGCAAGTGGAGAGACGTTCGTTCATCTAGCACCAAGGGAACGGGTTGCAGGAAACACTTTTTCTCTGCTTTCTCAGTCTGTTTCCTAGTGCCGGTTTGAAGTTCCTGCAGTTTTCACTGTAAAACCGAGTTGGAGCTAGTACCTCCCCATATATATGTATGGAATGGAGTTTGCAACTGAAAAGAAACTTTGTGTTCCCAACAAGCTAGGTGAAGAACGGCTTTGACACACACTTATCTCTCAGAACTGAGCAAGTGGAGAGACGTTCGTTCATCTAGCACCAAGGGAACGGGTTGCAGGAGACACTTTTTCTCTGCTTTCTCAGTCTGTTTCCTAGTGCCGGTTTGAAGTTCCTGCAGTTTTCAGTGTAAAACCGAGTTGGAGCTAGTACCTCCCCATATATATGTATGGAATGGAGTTTGCAACTGAAAAGAAACTTTGTGTTCCCAACAAGCTAGGTGAAGAACGGCTTTGACACACACTTATCTCTCAGAACTGAGCAAGTGGAGAGACGTTCGTTCATCTAGCACCAAGGGAACGGGTTGCAGGAGACACTTTTTCTCTGCTTTCTCAGTCTGTTTCCTAGTGCCGGTTTGAAGTTCCTGCAGTTTTCACTGTAAAACCGAGTTGGAGCTTGTACCTCCCAATATATATGTATGGAATGGAGTTTGCAACTGAAAAGTAACTTTGTGTTCCCAACAAGCTAGGTGAAGAACGGCTTTCACACACACTTATCTCTCAGAACTGAGCAAGTGGAGAGACGTTCGTTCATCTAGCACCAAGGGAACGGGTTGCAGGAGACACTTTTTCTCTGCTTTCTCAGTCTGTTTCCTAGTGCCGGTCTAAAGTTCCTGCAGTTTTCACTGTAAAACCGAGTTGGAGCTTGTACCTCCCAATATATATGTATGGAATGGAGTTTGCAACTGAAAAGTAACTTTGTGTTCCCAACAAGCTAGGTGAAGAACGGCTTTCACACACACTTATCTCTCAGAACTGAGCAAGTGGAGAGACGTTCGTTCATCTAGCACCAAGGGAACGGGTTGCAGGAGACACTTTTTCTCTGCTTTCTCAGTCTGTTTCCTAGTGCCGGTCTAAAGTTCCTGCAGTTTTCACTGTAAAACCGAGTTGGAGCTTGTACCTCCCAATATATATGTATGGAATGGAGTTTGCACCTGAAAAGAAACTTTGTGTTCCCAACAAGCTAGGTGAAGGACGGCTTTCACACACACTTATCTCTCAGAACTGAGCAAGTGGAGAGACGTTCGTTCATCTAGCACCAAGGGAACGGGTTGCAGGAGACACTTTTTCTCTGCTTTCTCAGTCTGTTTCCTAGTGCCGGTCTAAAGTTCCTGCAGTTTTCACTGTAAAACCGAGTTGGAGCTAGTACCTACCCATATATATGTATGGAATGGGGTTTGCAACTGAAAAGAAACTTTGTGTTCCCAACAAGCTAGGTGAAGGACGGCTTTCACACACACTTATCTCTCAGAACTGAGCAAGTGGAGAGACGTTCGTTCATCTAGCACCAATGGAAAGGGTTGCAGGAGACACTTTTTCTCTGCTTTCTCAGTCTGTTTCCTAGTGCCGGTTTGAAGTTCCTGCAGTTTTCAGTGTAAAACCGAGTTGGAGCTAGTACCTCCCCATATATATGTATGGAATCTAGTTTGCAACTGAAAAGAAACTTTGTGTTCCCAACAAGCTAGGTGAAGAACGGCTTTCACACACACTTATCTCTCAGAACTGAGCAAGTGGAGAGACGTTCGTTCATCTAGCACCAAGGGAACGGGTTGCAGGAGACACTTTTTCTCTGCTTTCTCAGTCTGTTTCCTAGTGCCGGTTTGAAGTTCCTGCAGTTTTCAGTGTAAAACCGAGTTGGAGCTAGTACCTCCCCATATATATGTATGGAATGGAGTTTGCACCTGAAAAGAAACTTTGTGTTCCCAACAAGCTAGGTGAAGAACGGCTTTCACACACACTTATCTCTCAGAACTGAGCAAGTGGAGAGACGTTCGTTCATCTAGCACCAAGGGAACGGGTTGCAGGAGACACTATTTCTCTGCTTTCTCAGTCTGTTTCCTAGTGCCGGTTTGAAGTTCCTGCAGTTTTCACTGTCAAACCGAGTTGGAGCTAGTACCTCCCCATATATATGTATGGAATGGAGTTTGCACCTGAAAAGAAACTTTGTGTTCCCAACAAGCTAGGTGAAGAACGGCTTTCACACACACTTATCTCTCAGAACTGAGCAAGTGGAGAGACGTTCGTTCATCTAGCACCAAGGGAACGGGTTGCAGGAGACACTTTTTCTCTGCTTTCTCAGTCTGTTTCCTAGTGCCGGTTTGAAGTTCCTGCAGTTTTCACTGTAAAACCGAGTTGGAGCTAGTACCTCCCCATATATATGTATGGAATGGAGTTTGCAACTGAAAAGAAACTTTGTGTTCCCAACAAGCTAGGTGAAGAACGGCTTTCACACACACTTATCTCTCAGAACTGAGCAAGTGGAGAGACGTTCGTTCATCTAGCACCAAGGGAACGGGTTGCAGGAGAAACTTTTTCTCTGCTTTCTCAGTCTGTTTCCTAGTGCCGGTTTGAAGTTCCTGCAGTTTTCAGTGTAAAACCGAGTTGGAGCTAGTACCTCCCCATATATATGTTTGGAATGGAGTTTGCAACTGAAAAGAAACTTTGTGTTCCCAACAAGCTAGGTGAAGGACGGCTTTCACACACACTTATCTCTCAGAACTGAGCAAGTGGAGAGACGTTCGTTCATCTAGCACCAAGGGAACGGGTTGCAGGAGACACTTTTTCTCTGCTTTCTCAGTCTGTTTCCTAGTGCCGGTTTGAAGTTCCTGCAGTTTTCACTGTCAAACCGAGTTGGAGCTAGTACCTCCCCATATATATGTATGGAATGGAGTTTGCACCTGAAAAGAAACTTTGTGTTCCCAACAAGCTAGGTGAAGAACGGCTTTCACACACACTTATCTCTCAGAACTGAGCAAGTGGAGAGACGTTCGTTCATCTAGCACCAAGGGAACGGGTTGCAGGAGACACTTTTTCTCTGCTTTCTCAGTCTGTTTCCTAGTGCCGGTTTGAAGTTCCTGCAGTTTTCACTGTCAAACCGAGTTGGAGCTAGTACCTCCCCATATATATGTATGGAATGGAGTTTGCACCTGAAAAGAAACTTTGTGTTCCCAACAAGCTAGGTGAAGAACGGCTTTCACACACACTTATCTCTCAGAACTGAGCAAGTGGAGAGACGTTCGTTCATCTAGCACCAAGGGAACGGGTTGCAGGAGACACTTTTTCTCTGCTTTCTCAGTCTGTTTCCTAGTGCCGGTTTGAAGTTCCTGCAGTTTTCACTGTCAAACCGAGTTGGAGCTAGTACCTCCCCATATATATGTATGGAATGGAGTTTGCACCTGAAAAGAAACTTTGTGTTTCCAACAAGCTAGGTGAAGAACGGCTTTCACACACACTTATCTCTCAGAACTGAGCAAGTGGAGAGACGTTCGTTCATCTAGCACCAAGGGAACGGGTTGCAGGAGACACTTTTTCTCTGCTTTCTCAGTCTGTTTCCTAGTGCCGGTTTGAAGTTCCTGCAGTTTTCACTGTCAAACCGAGTTGGAGCTAGTACCTCCCCATATATATGTATGGAATGGAGTTTGCACCTGAAAAGAAATTTTGTGTTCCCAACAAGCTAGGTGAAGAACGGCTTTCACACACACTTATCTCTCAGAACTGAGCAAGTGGAGAGACGTTCGTTCATCTAGCACCAAGGGAACGGGTTGCAGGAGACACTTTTTCTCTGCTTTCTCAGTCTGTTTCCTAGTGCCGGTTTGAAGTTCCTGCAGTTTTCACTGTAAAACCGAGTTGGAGCTAGTACCTCCCCATATATATGTATGGAATTGAGTTTGCAACTGAAAAGAAACTTTGTGTTCCCAACAAGCTAGGTGAAGGACGGCTTTCACACACACTTATCTCTCAGAACTGAGCAAGTGGAGAGACGTTCGTTCATCTAGCACCAAGGGAACGGGTTGCAGGAGACACTTTTTCTCTGCTTTCTCAGTCTGTTTCCTAGTGCCGGTCTGAAGTTCCTGCAGTTTTCACTGTAAAACCGACTTGGAGCTAGTACCTACCCATATATATGTATGGAATGGAGTTTGCAACTGAAAAGAAACTTTGTGTTCCCAACAAGCTAGGTGAAGGACGGCTTTCACACACACTTATCTCTCAGAACTGAGCAAGTGGAGAGACGTTCGTTCATCTAGCACCAAGGGAACGGGTTGCAGGAGACACTTTTTCTCTGCTTTCTCAGTCTGTTTCCTAGTGCCGGTTTGAAGTTCCTGCAGTTTTCACTGTAAAACCGAGTTGGAGCTAGTACCTCCCCATATATATGTATGGAATTGAGTTTGCAACTTAAAAGAAACTTTGTGTTCCCAACAAGCTAGATGAAGGACGGCTTTCACACACACTTATCTCTCAGAACTGAGCAAGTGGAGAGACGTTCGTTCATCTAGCACCAAGGGAAAGGGTTGCAGGAGACACTTTTTCTCTGCTTTCTCAGTCTGTTTCCTAGTGCCGGTCTGAAGTTCCTGCAGTTTTCACTTTAAAACCGAGTTGGAGCTAGTACCTACCCATATATATGTATGGAATGCAGTTTGCAACTGAAAAGAAACTTTGTGTTCCCAACAAGCTAGGTGAAGAACGGCTTTGACACACACTTATCTCTCAGAACTGAGCAAGTGGAGAGACGTTCGTTCATCTAGCACCAAGGGAACGGGTTACAGGAGACACTTTTTCTCTGCTTTCTCAGTCTGTTTCCTAGTGCCGGTTTGAAGTTCCTGCAGTTTTCAGTGTAAAACCGAGTTGGAGCTAGTACCTCCCCATATATATGTATGGAATGGAGTTTGCAACTGAAAAGAAACTTTGTGTTCCCAACAAGCTAGGTGAAGAACGGCTTTCACACACACTTATCTCTCAGAACTGAGCAAGTGGAGAGACGTTCGTTCATCTAGCACCAAGGGAACGGGTTGCAGGAGACACTTTTTCTCTGCTTTCTCAGTCTGTTTCCTAGTGCCGGTTTGAAGTTCCTGCAGTTTTCACTGTCAAACCGAGTTGGAGCTAGTACCTCCCCATATATATGTATGGAATGGAGTTTGCAACTGAAAAGAAACTTTGTGTTCCCAACAAGCTAGGTGAAGAACGGCTTTGACACACACTTATCTCTCAGAACTGAGCAAGTGGAGAGACGTTCGTTCATCTAGCACCAAGGGAACGGGTTGCAGGAGACACTTTTTCTCTGCTTTCTCAGTCTGTTTCCTAGTGCCGGTTTGAAGTTCCTGCAGTTTTCACTGTAAAACCGAGTTGGAGCTAGTACCTCCCCATATATATGTATGGAATGGAGTTTGCAACTGAAAAGAAACTTTGTGTTCCCAACAAGCTAGGTGAAGAACGGCTTTGACACACACTTATCTCTCAGAACTGAGCAAGTGGAGAGACGTTCGTTCATCTAGCACCAAGGGAACGGGTTGCAGGAGACACTTTTTCTCTGCTTTCTCAGTCTGTTTCCTAGTGCCGGTTTGAAGTTCCTGCAGTTTTCAGTGTAAAACCGAGTTGGAGCTAGTACCTCCCCATATATATGTATGGAATGGAGTTTGCAACTGAAAAGAAACTTTGTGTTCCCAACAAGCTAGGTGAAGAACGGCTTTGACACACACTTATCTCTCAGAACTGAGCAAGTGGAGAGACGTTCGTTCATCTAGCACCAAGGGAACGGGTTGCAGGAGACACTTTTTCTCTGCTTTCTCAGTCTGTTTCCTAGTGCCGGTTTGAAGTTCCTGCAGTTTTCACTGTAAAACCGAGTTGGAGCTTGTACCTCCCAATATATATGTATGGAATGGAGTTTGCAACTGAAAAGTAACTTTGTGTTCCCAACAAGCTAGGTGAAGAACGGCTTTCACACACACTTATCTCTCAGAACTGAGCAAGTGGAGAGACGTTCGTTCATCTAGCACCAAGGGAACGGGTTGCAGGAGACACTTTTTCTCTGCTTTCTCAGTCTGTTTCCTAGTGCCGGTTTGAAGTTCCTGCAGTTTTCAGTGTAAAACCGAGTTGGAGCTAGTACCTCCCCATATATATGTATGGAATGGAGTTTGCAACTGAAAAGAAACTTTGTGTTCCCAACAAGCTAGGTGAAGGACGGCTTTCACACACACTTATCTCTCAGAACTGAGCAAGTGGAGAGACATTCGTTCATCTAGCACCAAGGGAACGGGTTGCTGGAGACACTTTTTCTCTGCTTTCTCAGTCTGTTTCCTAGTGCCGGTTTGAAGTTCCTGCAGTTTTCAGTGTAAAACCGAGTTGGAGCTAGTACCTCCCCATATATATGTATGGAATGGAGTTTGCACCTGAAAAGAAACTTTGTGTTCCCAACAAGCTAGGTGAAGAACGGCTTTCACACACAGTTATCTCTCAGTACTGAGCAAGTGGAGAGACGTTCGTTCATCTAGCACCAAGGGAACGGGTTGCAGGAGACACTTTTTCTCTGCTTTCTCAGTCTGTTTCCTAGTGCCGGTTTGAAGTTCCTGCAGTTTTCACTGTAAAACCGATTTGGAGCTAGTACCTCCCCATATATATGTATGGAATGGAGTTTGCAACTGAAAAGAAACTTTGTGTTCCCAACAAGCTAGGTGAAGGACGGCTTTCACTCACACTAATCTCTCAGAACTGAGCAAGTGGAGAGACGTTCGTTCATCTAGCACCAAGGGAACGGGTTGCAGGAGACACTTTTTCTCTGCTTTCTCAGTCTGTTTCCTAGTGCCGGTCTGAAGTTCCTGCAGTTTTCACTGTAAAACCGAGTTGGAGCTAGTACCTACCCATATATATGTATGGAATGGAGTTTGCAACTGAAAAGAAACTTTGTGTTCCCAACAAGCTAGGTGAAGGACGGCTTTCACACACACATATCTCTCAGAACTTAGCAAGTGGAGAGACGTTCGTTCATCTAGCACCAATGGAAAGGGTTGCAGGAGACACTTTTTCTCTGCTTTCTCAGTCTGTTTCCTAGTGCCGGTTTGAAGTTCCTGCAGTTTTCACTGTCAAACCGAGTTGGAGCTAGTACCTCCCCTTATATATGTATGGAATGGAGTTTGCAACTGAAAAGAAACTTTGTGTTCCCAACAAGCTAGGTGAAGAACGGCTTTGACACACACTTATCTCTCAGAACTGAGCAAGTGGAGAGATGTTCGTTCATCTAGCACCAAGGGAACGGGTTGCAGGAGACACTTTTTCTCTGCTTTCTCAGTCTGTTTCCTAGTGCCGGTTTGAAGTTCCTGCAGTTTTCAGTGTAAAACCGAGTTGGAGCTAGTACCTCCCCATATATATGTATGGAATGGAGTTTGCAACTGAAAAGAAACTTTGTGTTCCCAACAAGCTAGGTGAAGAACGGCTTTCACACACACTTATCTCTCAGAACTGAGCAAGTGGAGAGACGTTCGTTCATCTAGCACCAAGGGAACGGGTTGCAGGAGACACTTTTTCTCTGCTTTCTCAGTCTGTTTCCTAGTGCCGGTTTGAAGTTCCTGCAGTTTTCACTGTCAAACCGAGTTGGAGCTAGTACCTCCCCATATATATGTATGGAATGGAGTTTGCAACTGAAAAGAAACTTTGTGTTCCCAACAAGCTAGGTGAAGAACGGCTTTGACACACACTTATCTCTCAGAACTGAGCAAGTGGAGAGACGTTCGTTCATCTAGCACCAAGGGAACGGGTTGCAGGAGACACTTTTTCTCTGCTTTCTCAGTCTGTTTCCTAGTGCCGGTTTGAAGTTCCTGCAGTTTTCAGTGTAAAACCGAGTTGGAGCTAGTACCTCCCCATATATATGTATGGAATGGAGTTTGCAACTGAAAAGAAACTTTGTGTTCCCAACAAGCTAGGTGAAGAACGGCTTTGACACACACTTATCTCTCAGAACTGAGCAAGTGGAGAGACGTTCGTTCATCTAGCACCAAGGGAACGGGTTGCAGGAGACACTTTTTCTCTGCTTTCTCAGTCTGTTTCCTAGTGCCGGTTTGAAGTTCCTGCAGTTTTCAGTGTAAAACCGAGTTGGAGGTAGTACCTCCCCATATATATGTATGGAATGGAGTTTGCAACTGAAAAGAAACTTTGTGTTCCCAACAAGCTAGGTGAAGAACGGCTTTGACACACACTTATCTCTCAGAACTGAGCAAGTGGAGAGACGTTCGTTCATCTAGCACCAAGGGAACGGGTTGCAGGAGACACTTTTTCTCTGCTTTCTCAGTCTGTTTCCTAGTGCCGGTTTGAAGTTCCTGCAGTTTTCACTGTAAAACCGAGTTGGAGCTTGTACTTCCCAATATATATGTATGGAATGGAGTTTGCAACTGAAAAGAAACTTTGTGTTCCCAACAAGCTAGGTGAAGAACGGCTTTCACACACACTTATCTCTCAGAACTGAGCAAGTGGAGAGACGTTCGTTCATCTAGCACCAAGGGAACGGGTTGCAGGAGACACTTTTTCTCTGCTTTCTCAGTCTGTTTCCTAGTGCCGGTTTGAAGTTCCTGCAGTTTTCACTGTAAAACCGAGTTGGAGCTAGTACCTCCCCATATATATGTATGGAATGGAGTTTGCAACTGAAAAGAAACTTTGTGTTCCCAACAAGCTAGGTGAAGGACGGCTTTCACACACACTTATCTCTCAGAACTGAGCAAGTGGAGAGACGTTCGTTCATCTAGCACCAAGGGAACGGGTTGCTGGAGACACTTTTTCTCTGCTTTCTCAGTCTGTTTCCTAGTGCCGGTTTGAAGTTCCTGCAGTTTTCAGTGTAAAACCGAGTTGGAGCTAGTACCTCCCCATATATATGTATGGAATGGAGTTTGCACCTGAAAAGAAACTTTGTGTTCCCAACAAGCTAGGTGAAGAACGGCTTTCACACACACTTATCTCTCAGTACTGAGCAAGTGGAGAGACGTTCGTTCATCTAGCACCAAGGGAACGGGTTGCAGGAGACACTTTTTCTCTGCTTTCTCAGTCTGTTTCCTAGTGCCGGTTTGAAGTTCCTGCAGTTTTCACTGTAAAACCGATTTGGAGCTAGTACCACCCCATATATATGTATGGAATGGAGTTTGCAACTGAAAAGAAACTTTGTGTTCCCAACAAGCAAGGTGAAGGACGGCTTTCACACACACTTATGTCTCAGAACTGAGCAAGTGGAGAGACGTTCGTTCATCTAGCACCAAGGGAACGGGTTGCAGGAGACACTTTTTCTCTGCTTTCTCAGTCTGTTTCCTAGTGCCGGTCTGAAGTTCCTGCAGTTTTCACTGTAAAACCGAGTTGGAGCTAGTACCTACCCATATATATGTATGGAATGGAGTTTGCAACTGAAAAGAAACTTTGTGTTCCCAACAAGCTAGGTGAAGGACGGCTTTCACACACACATATCTCTCAGAACTTAGCAAGTGGAGAGACGTTCGTTCATCTAGCACCAATGGAAAGGGTTGCAGGAGACACTTTTTCTCTGCTTTCTCAGTCTGTTTCCTAGTGCCGGTTTGAAGTTCCTGCAGTTTTCACTGTCAAACCGAGTTGGAGCTAGTACCTCCCCTTATATATGTATGGAATGGAGTTTGCAACTGAAAAGAAACTTTGTGTTCCCAACAAGCTAGGTGAAGAACGGCTTTGACACACACTTATCTCTCAGAACTGAGCAAGTGGAGAGATGTTCGTTCATCTAGCACCAAGGGAACGGGTTGCAGGAGACACTTTTTCTCTGCTTTCTCAGTCTGTTTCCTAGTGCCGGTTTGAAGTTCCTGCAGTTTTCAGTGTAAAACCGAGTTGGAGCTAGTACCTCCCCATATATATGTATGGAATGGAGTTTGCAACTGAAAAGAAACTTTGTGTTCCCAACAAGCTAGGTGAAGAACGGCTTTCACACACACTTATCTCTCAGAACTGAGCAAGTGGAGAGACGTTCGTTCATCTAGCACCAAGGGAACGGGTTGCAGGAGACACTTTTTCTCTGCTTTCTCAGTCTGTTTCCTAGTGCCGGTTTGAAGTTCCTGCAGTTTTCACTGTCAAACCGAGTTGGAGCTAGTACCTCCCCATATATATGTATGGAATGGAGTTTGCAACTGAAAAGAAACTTTGTGTTCCCAACAAGCTAGGTGAAGAACGGCTTTGACACACACTTATCTCTCAGAACTGAGCAAGTGGAGAGACGTTCGTTCATCTAGCACCAAGGGAACGGGTTGCAGGAGACACTTTTTCTCTGCTTTCTCAGTCTGTTTCCTAGTGCCGGTTTGAAGTTCCTGCAGTTTTCAGTGTAAAACCGAGTTGGAGCTAGTACCTCCCCATATATATGTATGGAATGGAGTTTGCAACTGAAAAGAAACTTTGTGTTCCCAACAAGCTAGGTGAAGAACGGCTTTGACACACACTTATCTCTCAGAACTGAGCAAGTGGAGAGACGTTCGTTCATCTAGCACCAAGGGAACGGGTTGCAGGAGACACTTTTTCTCTGCTTTCTCAGTCTGTTTCCTAGTGCCGGTTTGAAGTTCCTGCAGTTTTCAGTGTAAAACCGAGTTGGAGGTAGTACCTCCCCATATATATGTATGGAATGGAGTTTGCAACTGAAAAGAAACTTTGTGTTCCCAACAAGCTAGGTGAAGAACGGCTTTGACACACACTTATCTCTCAGAACTGAGCAAGTGGAGAGACGTTCGTTCATCTAGCACCAAGGGAACGGGTTGCAGGAGACACTTTTTCTCTGCTTTCTCAGTCTGTTTCCTAGTGCCGGTTTGAAGTTCCTGCAGTTTTCACTGTAAAACCGAGTTGGAGCTTGTACTTCCCAATATATATGTATGGAATGGAGTTTGCAACTGAAAAGAAACTTTGTGTTCCCAACAAGCTAGGTGAAGAACGGCTTTCACACACACTTATCTCTCAGAACTGAGCAAGTGGAGAGACGTTCGTTCATCTAGCACCAAGGGAACGGGTTGCAGGAGACACTTTTTCTCTGCTTTCTCAGTCTGTTTCCTAGTGCCGGTTTGAAGTTCCTGCAGTTTTCACTGTAAAACCGAGTTGGAGCTAGTACCTCCCCATATATATGTATGGAATGGAGTTTGCAACTGAAAAGAAACTTTGTGTTCCCAACAAGCTAGGTGAAGGACGGCTTTCACACACACTTATCTCTCAGAACTGAGCAAGTGGAGAGACGTTCGTTCATCTAGCACCAAGGGAACGGGTTGCTGGAGACACTTTTTCTCTGCTTTCTCAGTCTGTTTCCTAGTGCCGGTTTGAAGTTCCTGCAGTTTTCAGTGTAAAACCGAGTTGGAGCTAGTACCTCCCCATATATATGTATGGAATGGAGTTTGCACCTGAAAAGAAACTTTGTGTTCCCAACAAGCTAGGTGAAGAACGGCTTTCACACACACTTATCTCTCAGTACTGAGCAAGTGGAGAGACGTTCGTTCATCTAGCACCAAGGGAACGGGTTGCAGGAGACACTTTTTCTCTGCTTTCTCAGTCTGTTTCCTAGTGCCGGTTTGAAGTTCCTGCAGTTTTCACTGTAAAACCGATTTGGAGCTAGTACCACCCCATATATATGTATGGAATGGAGTTTGCAACTGAAAAGAAACTTTGTGTTCCCAACAAGCAAGGTGAAGGACGGCTTTCACACACACTTATGTCTCAGAACTGAGCAAGTGGAGAGACGTTCGTTCATCTAGCACCAAGGGAACGGGTTGCAGGAGACACTTTTTCTCTGCTTTCTCAGTCTGTTTCCTAGTGCCGGTCTGAAGTTCCTGCAGTTTTCACTGTAAAACCGAGTTGGAGCTAGTACCTACCCATATATATGTATGGAATGGAGTTTGCAACTGAAAAGAAACTTTGTGTTCCCAACAAGCTAGGTGAAGGACGGCTTTCACACACACTTATCTCTCAGAACTGAGCAAGTGGAGAGACGTTCGTTCATCTAGCACCAAGGGAACGGGTTGCAGGTGACACTTTTTCTCTGCTTTCTCAGTCTGTTTCCTAGTGCCGGTTTGAAGTTCCTGCAGTTTTCACTGTCAAACCGAGTTGGAGCTAGTACCTCCCCTTATATATGTAATTAATGGAGTTTGCAACTGAAAAGAAACTTTGTGTTCCCAACAAGCTAGGTGAAGAACGGCTTTGACACACACTTATCTCTCAGAACTGAGCAAGTGGAGAGACGTTCGTTCATCTAGCACCAAGGGAACGGGTTGCAGGAGACACTTTTTCTCTGCTATCTCAGTCTGTTTCCTAGTGCCGGTTTGAAGTTCCTGCAGTTTTCAGTGTAAAACCGAGTTGGAGCTAGTACCTCCCCATATATATGTATGGAATGGAGTTTGCAACTGAAAAGAAACTTTGTGTTCCCAACAAGCTAGGTGAAGAACGGCTTTCACACACACTTATCTCTCAGAACTGAGCAAGTGGAGAGACGTTCGTTCATCTAGCACCAAGGGAACGGGTTGCAGGAGACACTTTTTCTCTGCTTTCTCAGTCTGTTTCCTAGTGCCGGTTTGAAGTTCCTGCAGTTTTCACTGTCAAACCGAGTTGGAGCTAGTACCTCCCCATATATATGTATGGAATGGAGTTTGCAACTGAAAAGAAACTTTGTGTTCCCAACAAGCTAGGTGAAGAACGGCTTTCACACACACTTATCTCTCAGAACTGAGCAAGTGGAGAGACGTTCGTTCATCTAGCACCAAGGGAACGGGTTGCAGGAGACACTTTTTCTCTGCTTTCTCAGTCTGTTTCCTAGTGCCGGTTTGAAGTTCCTGCAGTTTTCACTGTAAAACCGAGTTGGAGGTAGTACCTCCCCATATATATGTATGGAATGGAGTTTGCAACTGAAAAGAAACTTTGTGTTCCCAACAAGCTAGGTGAAGAACGGCTTTCACACACACTTATCTCTCAGAACTGAGCAAGTGGAGAGACGTTCGTTCATCTAGCACCAAGGGAACGGGTTGCAGGAGACACTTTTTCTCTGCTTTCTCAGTCTGTTTCCTAGTGCCGGTTTGAAGTTCCTGCAGTTTTCACTGTCAAACCGAGTTGGAGCTAGTACCTCCCCATATATATGTATGGAATGGAGTTTGCAACTGAAAAGAAATTTTGTGTTCCCAACAAGCTAGGTGAAGAACGGCTTTGACACACACTTATCTCTCAGAACTGAGCAAGTGGAGAGACGTTCGTTCATCTAGCACCAAGGGAACGGGTTGCAGGAGACACTTTTTCTCTGCTTTCTCAGTCTGTTTCCTAATGCCGGTTTGAAGTTCCTGCAGTTTTCACTGTAAAACCGAGTTGGAGCTAGTACCTCCCCATATATATGTATGGAATTGAGTTTGCAACTTAAAAGAAACTTTGTGTTCCCAACAAGCTAGATGAAGGACGGCTTTCACACACACTTATCTCTCAGAACTGAGCAAGTGGAGAGACGTTCGTTCATCTAGCACCAAGGGAAAGGGTTGCAGGAGACACTTTTTCTCTGCTTTCTCAGTCTGTTTCCTAGTGCCGGTCTGAAGTTCCTGCAGTTTTCACTTTAAAACCGAGTTGGAGCTAGTACCTACCCATATATATGTATGGAATGCAGTTTGCAACTGAAAAGAAACTTTGTGTTCCCAACAAGCTAGGTGAAGAACGGCTTTGACACACACTTATCTCTCAGAACTGAGCAAGTGGAGAGACGTTCGTTCATCTAGCACCAAGGGAACGGGTTACAGGAGACACTTTTTCTCTGCTTTCTCAGTCTGTTTCCTAGTGCCGGTTTGAAGTTCCTGCAGTTTTCAGTGTAAAACCGAGTTGGAGCTAGTACCTCCCCATATATATGTATGGAATGGAGTTTGCAACTGAAAAGAAACTTTGTGTTCCCAACAAGCTAGGTGAAGAACGGCTTTCACACACACTTATCTCTCAGAACTGAGCAAGTGGAGAGACGTTCGTTCATCTAGCACCAAGGGAACGGGTTGCAGGAGACACTTTTTCTCTGCTTTCTCAGTCTGTTTCCTAGTGCCGGTTTGAAGTTCCTGCAGTTTTCACTGTCAAACCGTGTTGGAGCTAGTACCTCCCCATATATATGTATGGAATGGAGTTTGCAACTGAAAAGAAACTTTGTGTTCCCAACAAGCTAGGTGAAGAACGGCTTTGACACACACTTATCTCTCAGAACTGAGCAAGTGGAGAGACGTTCGTTCATCTAGCACCAAGGGAACGGGTTGCAGGAGACACTTTTTCTCTGCTTTCTCAGTCTGTTTCCTAGTGCCGGTTTGAAGTTCCTGCAGTTTTCAGTGTAAAACCGAGTTGGAGCTAGTACCTCCCCATATATATGTATGGAATGGAGTTTGCAACTGAAAAGAAACTTTGTGTTCCCAACAAGCTAGGTGAAGAACGGCTTTGACACACACTTATCTCTCAGAACTGAGCAAGTGGAGAGACGTTCGTTCATCTAGCACCAAGGGAACGGGTTGCAGGAGACACTTTTTCTCTGCTTTCTCAGTCTGTTTCCTAGTGCCGGTTTGAAGTTCCTGCAGTTTTCACTGTAAAACCGAGTTGGAGCTTGTACCTCCCAATATATATGTATGGAATGGAGTTTGCAACTGAAAAGTAACTTTGTGTTCCCAACAAGCTAGGTGAAGAACGGCTTTCACACACACTTATCTCTCAGAACTGAGCAAGTGGAGAGACGTTCGTTCATCTAGCACCAAGGGAACGGGTTGCAGGAGACACTTTTTCTCTGCTTTCTCAGTCTGTTTCCTAGTGCCGGTTTGAAGTTCCTGCAGTTTTCACTGTAAAACCGAGTTGGAGCTAGTACCTCCCCATATATATGTATGGAATTGAGTTTGCAACTTAAAAGAAACTTTGTGTTCCCAACAAGCTAGATGAAGGACGGCTTTCACACACACTTATCTCTCAGAACTGAGCAAGTGGAGAGACGTTCGTTCATCTAGCACCAAGGGAAAGGGTTGCAGGAGACACTTTTTCTCTGCTTTCTCAGTCTGTTTCCTAGTGCCGGTCTGAAGTTCCTGCAGTTTTCACTTTAAAACCGAGTTGGAGCTAGTACCTACCCATATATATGTATGGAATGCAGTTTGCAACTGAAAAGAAACTTTGTGTTCCCAACAAGCTAGGTGAAGAACGGCTTTGACACACACTTATCTCTCAGAACTGAGCAAGTGGAGAGACGTTCGTTCATCTAGCACCAAGGGAACGGGTTACAGGAGACACTTTTTCTCTGCTTTCTCAGTCTGTTTCCTAGTGCCGGTTTGAAGTTCCTGCAGTTTTCAGTGTAAAACCGAGTTGGAGCTAGTACCTCCCCATATATATGTATGGAATGGAGTTTGCAACTGAAAAGAAACTTTGTGTTCCCAACAAGCTAGGTGAAGAACGGCTTTCACACACACTTATCTCTCAGAACTGAGCAAGTGGAGAGACGTTCGTTCATCTAGCACCAAGGGAACGGGTTGCAGGAGACACTTTTTCTCTGCTTTCTCAGTCTGTTTCCTAGTGCCGGTTTGAAGTTCCTGCAGTTTTCACTGTCAAACCGTGTTGGAGCTAGTACCTCCCCATATATATGTATGGAATGGAGTTTGCAACTGAAAAGAAACTTTGTGTTCCCAACAAGCTAGGTGAAGAACGGCTTTGACACACACTTATCTCTCAGAACTGAGCAAGTGGAGAGACGTTCGTTCATCTAGCACCAAGGGAACGGGTTGCAGGAGACACTTTTTCTCTGCTTTCTCAGTCTGTTTCCTAGTGCCGGTTTGAAGTTCCTGCAGTTTTCAGTGTAAAACCGAGTTGGAGCTAGTACCTCCCCATATATATGTATGGAATGGAGTTTGCAACTGAAAAGAAACTTTGTGTTCCCAACAAGCTAGGTGAAGAACGGCTTTGACACACACTTATCTCTCAGAACTGAGCAAGTGGAGAGACGTTCGTTCATCTAGCACCAAGGGAACGGGTTGCAGGAGACACTTTTTCTCTGCTTTCTCAGTCTGTTTCCTAGTGCCGGTTTGAAGTTCCTGCAGTTTTCACTGTAAAACCGAGTTGGAGCTTGTACCTCCCAATATATATGTATGGAATGGAGTTTGCAACTGAATAGTAACTTTGTGTTCCCAACAAGCTAGGTGAAGAACGGCTTTCACACACACTTATCTCTCAGAACTGAGCAAGTGGAGAGACGTTCGTTCATCTAGCACCAAGGGAACGGGTTGCAGGAGACACTTTTTCTCTGCTTTCTCAGTCTGTTTCCTAGTGCCGGTTTGAAGTTCCTGCAGTTTTCAGTGTAAAACCGAGTTGGAGCTAGTACCTCCCCATATATATGTATGGAATGGAGTTTGCAACTGAAAAGAAACTTTGTGTTCCCAACAAGCTAGGTGAAGGACGGCTTTCACACACACTTATCTCTCAGAACTGAGCAAGTGGAGAGACGTTCGTTCATCTAGCACCAAGGGAACGGGTTGCAGGAGACACTTTTTCTCTGCTTTCTCAGTCTGTTTCCTAGTGCCGGTTTGAAGTTCCTGCAGTTTTCACTGTAAAACCGATTTGGAGCTAGTACCTCCCCATATATATGTATGGAATGGAGTTTGCAACTGAAAAGAAACTTTGTGTTCCCACCAAGCTAGGTGAAGGACGGCTTTCACTCACACTAATCTCTCAGAACTGAGCAAGTGGAGAGACGTTCGTTCATCTAGCACCAAGGGAACGGGTTGCAGGAGACACTTTTTCTCTGCTTTCTCAGTCTGTTTCCTAGTGCCGATCTGAAGTTCCTGCAGTTTTCACTGTAAAACCGAGTTGGAGCTAGTACCTACCCATATATATGTATGGAATGGAGTTTGCAACTGAAAAGAAACTTTGTGTTCCCAACAAGCTAGGTGAAGGGCGGCTTTCACACACACTTATCTCTCAGAACTGAGCAAGTGGAGAGACGTTCGTTCATCTAGCACCAAGGGAACGGGTTGCAGGAGACACTTTTTCTCTGCTTTCTCAGTCTGTTTCCTAGTGCCGGTCTGAAGTTCCTGCAGTTTTCACTGTAAAACCGAGTTGGAGCTAGTACCTACCCATATATATGTATGGAATGGAGTTTGCAACTGAAAAGAAACTTTGTGTTCCCAACAAGCTAGGTGAAGGACGGCTTTCACACACACATATCTCTCAGAACTTAGCAAGTGGAGAGACGTTCGTTCATCTAGCACCAATGGAAAGGGTTGCAGGAGACACTTTTTCTCTGCTTTCTCAGTCTGTTTCCTAGTGCCGGTTTGAAGTTCCTGCAGTTTTCACTGTCAAACCGAGTTGGAGCTAGTACCTCCCCTTATATATGTATGGAATGGAGTTTGCAACTGAAAAGAAACTTTGTGTTCCCAACAAGCTAGGTGAAGAACGGCTTTCACACACACTTATCTCTCAGAACTGAGCAAGTGGAGAGACGTTCGTTCATCTAGCACCAAGGGAACGGGTTGCAGGAGACACTTTTTCTCTGCTTTCTCAGTCTGTTTCCTAGTGCCGGTTTGAAGTTCCTGCAGTTTTCACTGTCAAACCGAGTTGGAGCTAGTACCTCCCCATATATATGTATGGAATGGAGTTTGCAACTGAAAAGAAACTTTGTGTTCCCAACAAGCTAGGTGAAGAACGGCTTTGACACACACTTATCTCTCAGAACTGAGCAAGTGGAGAGACGTTCGTTCATCTAGCACCAAGGGAACGGGTTGCAGGAGACACTTTTTCTCTGCTTTCTCAGTCTGTTTCCTAGTGCCGGTTTGAAGTTCCTGCAGTTTTCACTGTAAAACCGAGTTGGAGCTAGTACCTCCCCATATATATGTATGGAATGGAGTTTGCAACTGAAAAGAAACTTTGTGTTCCCAACAAGCTAGGTGAAGAACGGCTTTGACACACACTTATCTCTCAGAACTGAGCAAGTGGAGAGACGTTCGTTCATCTAGCACCAAGGGAACGGGTTGCAGGAGACACTTTTTCTCTGCTTTCTCAGTCTGTTTCCTAGTGCCGGTTTGAAGTTCCTGCAGTTTTCACTGTAAAACCGAGTTGGAGCTTGTACTTCCCAATATATATGTATGGAATGGAGTTTGCAACTGAAAAGAAACTTTGTGTTCCCAACAAGCTAGGTGAAGAACGGCTTTCACACACACTTATCTCTCAGAACTGAGCAAGTGGAGAGACGTTCGTTCATCTAGCACCAAGGGAACGGGTTGCAGGAGACACTTTTTCTCTGCTTTCTCAGTCTGTTTCCTAGTGCCGGTTTGAAGTTCCTGCAGTTTTCAGTGTAAAACCGAGTTGGAGCTAGTACCTCCCCATATATATGTATGGAATGGAGTTTGCAACTGAAAAGAAACTTTGTGTTCCCAACAAGCTAGGTGAAGAACGGCTTTCACACACACTTATCTCTCAGAACTGAGCAAGTGGAGAGACGTTCGTTCATCTAGCACCAAGGGAACGGGTTGCAGGAGACACTTTTTCTCTGCTTTCTCAGTCTGTTTCCTAGTGCCGGTTTGAAGTTCCTGCAGTTTTCACTGTAAAACCGAGTTGGAGCTTGTACCTCCCAATATATATGTATGGAATGGAGTTTGCAACTGAAAAGTAACTTTGTGTTCCCAACAAGCTAGGTGAAGAACGGCTTTCACACACACTTATCTCTCAGAACTGAGCAAGTGGAGAGACGTTCGTTCATCTAGCACCAAGGGAACGGGTTGCAGGAGACACTTTTTCTCTGCTTTCTCAGTCTGTTTCCTAGTGCCGGTTTGAAGTTCCTGCAGTTTTCAGTGTAAAACCGAGTTGGAGCTAGTACCTCCCCATATATATGTATGGAATGGAGTTTGCAACTGAAAAGAAACTTTGTGTTCCCAACAAGCTAGGTGAAGGACGGCTTTCACACACACTTATCTCTCAGAACTGAGCAAGTGGAGAGACGTTCGTTCATCTAGCACCAAGGGAACGGGTTGCAGGAGACACTTTTTCTCTGCTTTCTCAGTCTGTTTCCTAGTGCCGGTTTGAAGTTCCTGCAGTTTTCACTGTAAAACCGATTTGGAGCTAGTACCTCCCCATATATATGTATGGAATGGAGTTTGCAACTGAAAAGAAACTTTGTGTTCCCACCAAGCTAGGTGAAGGACGGCTTTCACTCACACTAATCTCTCAGAACTGAGCAAGTGGAGAGACGTTCGTTCATCTAGCACCAAGGGAACGGGTTGCAGGAGACACTTTTTCTCTGCTTTCTCAGTCTGTTTCCTAGTGCCGATCTGAAGTTCCTGCAGTTTTCACTGTAAAACCGAGTTGGAGCTAGTACCTACCCATATATATGTATGGAATGGAGTTTGCAACTGAAAAGAAACTTTGTGTTCCCAACAAGCTAGGTGAAGGGCGGCTTTCACACACACTTATCTCTCAGAACTGAGCAAGTGGAGAGACGTTCGTTCATCTAGCACCAAGGGAACGGGTTGCAGGAGACACTTTTTCTCTGCTTTCTCAGTCTGTTTCCTAGTGCCGGTTTGAAGTTCCTGCAGTTTTCACTGTAAAACCGAGTTGGAGCTAGTACCTACCCATATATATGTATGGAATGGAGTTTGCAACTGAAAAGAAACTTTGTGTTCCCAACAAGCTAGGTGAAGGACGGCTTTCACACACACATATCTCTCAGAACTTAGCAAGTGGAGAGACGTTCGTTCATCTAGCACCAATGGAAAGGGTTGCAGGAGACACTTTTTCTCTGCTTTCTCAGTCTGTTTCCTAGTGCCGGTTTGAAGTTCCTGCAGTTTTCACTGTCAAACCGAGTTGGAGCTAGTACCTCCCCTTATATATGTATGGAATGGAGTTTGCAACTGAAAAGAAACTTTGTGTTCCCAACAAGCTAGGTGAAGAACGGCTTTCACACACACTTATCTCTCAGAACTGAGCAAGTGGAGAGACGTTCGTTCATCTAGCACCAAGGGAACGGGTTGCAGGAGACACTTTTTCTCTGCTTTCTCAGTCTGTTTCCTAGTGCCGGTTTGAAGTTCCTGCAGTTTTCACTGTCAAACCGAGTTGGAGCTAGTACCTCCCCATATATATGTATGGAATGGAGTTTGCAACTGAAAAGAAACTTTGTGTTCCCAACAAGCTAGGTGAAGAACGGCTTTGACACACACTTATCTCTCAGAACTGAGCAAGTGGAGAGACGTTCGTTCATCTAGCACCAAGGGAACGGGTTGCAGGAGACACTTTTTCTCTGCTTTCTCAGTCTGTTTCCTAGTGCCGGTTTGAAGTTCCTGCAGTTTTCACTGTAAAACCGAGTTGGAGCTAGTACCTCCCCATATATATGTATGGAATGGAGTTTGCAACTGAAAAGAAACTTTGTGTTCCCAACAAGCTAGGTGAAGAACGGCTTTGACACACACTTATCTCTCAGAACTGAGCAAGTGGAGAGACGTTCGTTCATCTAGCACCAAGGGAACGGGTTGCAGGAGACACTTTTTCTCTGCTTTCTCAGTCTGTTTCCTAGTGCCGGTTTGAAGTTCCTGCAGTTTTCACTGTAAAACCGAGTTGGAGCTTGTACTTCCCAATATATATGTATGGAATGGAGTTTGCAACTGAAAAGAAACTTTGTGTTCCCAACAAGCTAGGTGAAGAACGGCTTTCACACACACTTATCTCTCAGAACTGAGCAAGTGGAGAGACGTTCGTTCATCTAGCACCAAGGGAACGGGTTGCAGGAGACACTTTTTCTCTGCTTTCTTAGTCTGTTTCCTAGTGCCGGTTTGAAGTTCCTGCAGTTTTCAGTGTAAAACCGAGTTGGAGCTAGTACCTCCCCATATATATGTATGGAATGGAGTTTGCAACTGAAAAGAAACTTTGTGTTCCCAACAAGCTAGGTGAAGGACGGCTTTCACACACACTTATCTCTCAGAACTGAGCAAGTGGAGAGACGTTCGTTCATCTAGCACCAAGGGAACGGGTTGCTGGAGACACCTTTTCTCAGCTTTCTCAGTCTGTTTCCTAGTGCCGGTTTGAAGTTCCTGCAGTTTTCAGTGTAAAACCGAGTTGGAGCTAGTACCTCCCCATATATATGTATGGAATGGAGTTTGCACCTGAAAAGAAACTTTGTGTTCCCAACAAGCTAGGTGAAGAACGGCTTTCACACACACTTATCTCTCAGTACTGAGCAAGTGGAGAGACGTTCGTTCATCTAGCACCAAGGGAACGGGTTGCAGGAGACACTTTTTCTCTGCTTTCTCAGTCTGTTTCCTAGTGCCGGTTTGAAGTTCCTGCAGTTTTCACTGTAAAACCGATTTGGAGCTAGTACCACCCCATATATATGTATGGAATGGAGTTTGCAACTGAAAAGAAACTTTGTGTTCCCAACAAGCTATGTGAAGGACGGCTTTCACACACACTTATCTCTCAGAACTGAGCAAGTGGAGAGACGTTCGTTCATCTAGCACCAAGGGAACGGGTTGCAGGAGACACTTTTTCTCTGCTTTCTCAGTCTGTTTCCTAGTGCCGGTCTGAAGTTCCTGCAGTTTTCACTGTAAAACCGAGTTGGAGCTAGTACCTACCCATATATATGTATGGAATGGAGTTTGCAACTGAAAAGAAACTTTGTGTTCCCAACAAGCTAGGTTAAGGACGGCTTTCACACACACTTATCTCTCAGAACTGAGCAAGTGGAGAGACGTTCGTTCATCTAGCACCAAGGGAACGGGTTGCAGGAGACACTTTTTCTCTGCTTTCTCAGTCTGTTTCCTAGTGCCGGTTTGAAGTTCCTGCAGTTTTCACTGTCAAACCGAGTTGGAGCTAGTACCTCCCCTTATATATGTATGGAATGGAGTTTGCAACTGAAAAGAAACTTTGTGTTCCCAACAAGCTAGGTGAAGGACGGCTTTCACACACACATATCTCTCAGAACTTAGCAAGTGGAGAGACGTTCGTTCATCTAGCACCAATGGAAAGGGTTGCAGGAGACACTTTTTCTCTGCTTTCTCAGTCTGTTTCCTAGTGCCGGTTTGAAGTTCCTGCAGTTTTCACTGTCAAACCGAGTTGGAGCTAGTACCTCCCCTTATATATGTATGGAATGGAGTTTGCAACTGAAAAGAAACTTTGTGTTCCCAACAAGCTAGGTGAAGAACGGCTTTCACACACACTTATCTCTCAGAACTGAGCAAGTGGAGAGACGTTCGTTCATCTAGCACCAAGGGAACGGGTTGCAGGAGACACTTTTTCTCTGCTTTCTCAGTCTGTTTCCTAGTGCCGGTTTGAAGTTCCTGCAGTTTTCACTGTCAAACCGAGTTGGAGCTAGTACCTCCCCATATATATGTATGGAATGGAGTTTGCAACTGAAAAGAAACTTTGTGTTCCCAACAAGCTAGGTGAAGAACGGCTTTGACACACACTTATCTCTCAGAACTGAGCAAGTGGAGAGACGTTCGTTCATCTAGCACCAAGGGAACGGGTTGCAGGAGACACTTTTTCTCTGCTTTCTCAGTCTGTTTCCTAGTGCCGGTTTGAAGTTCCTGCAGTTTTCACTGTCAAACCGAGTTGGAGCTAGTACCTCCCCATATATATGTATGGAATGGAGTTTGCAACTGAAAAGAAACTTTGTGTTCCCAACAAGCTAGGTGAAGAACGGCTTTGACACACACTTATCTCTCAGAACTGAGCAAGTGGAGAGACGTTCGTTCATCTAGCACCAAGGGAACGGGTTGCAGGAGACACTTTTTCTCTGCTTTCTCAGTCTGTTTCCTAGTGCCGGTTTGAAGTTCCTGCAGTTTTCACTGTAAAACCGAGTTGGAGCTAGTACCTCCCCATATATATGTATGGAATGGAGTTTGCACCTGAAAAGAAACTTTGTGTTCCCAACAAGCTAGGTGAAGAACGGCTTTCACACACACTTATCTCTCAGAACTGAGCAAGTGGAGAGACGTTCGTTCATCTAGCACCAAGGGAACGGGTTGCTGGAGACACTTTTTCTCTGCTTTCTCAGTCTGTTTCCTAGTGCCGGTTTGAAGTTCCTGCTGTTTTCAGTGTAAAACCGAGTTGGAGCTAGTACCTACCCATATATATGTATGGAATGGAGTTTGCAACTGAAAAGAAACTTTGTATTCCCAACAAGCTAGGTGAAGGGCGGCTTTCACACACACTTATCTCTCAGAACTGAGCAAGTGGAGAGACGTTCGTTCATCTAGCACCAAGGGAACGGTTTGCAGGAGACACTTTTTCTCTGCTTTCTCAGTCTGTTTCCTAGTGCCGGTCTGAAGTTCCTGCAGTTTTCACTGTAAAACCGAGTTGGAGCTAGTACCTACCCATATATATGTATGGAATGGAGTTTGCAACTGAAAAGAAACTTTGTGTTCCCAACAAGCTAGGTGAAGGACGGCTTTCACACACACTTATCTCTCAGAACTGAGCAAGTGGAGAGACGTTCGTTCATCTAGCACCAATGGAAAGGGTTGCAGGAGACACTTTTTCTCTGCTTTCTCAGTCTGTTTCCTAGTGCCGGTTTGAAGTTCCTGCAGTTTTCAGTGTAAAACCGAGTTGGAGCTAGTACCTCCCCATATATATGTATGGAATCTAGTTTGCAACTGAAAAGAAACTTTGTGTTAACAACAAGCTAGGTGAAGAACGGCTTTGACACACACTTATCTCTCAGAACTGAGCAAGTGGAGAGACGTTCGTTCATCTAGCACCAAGGGAACGGGTTGCAGGAGACACTTTTTCTCTGCTTTCTCAGTCTGTTTCCTAGTGCCGGTTTGAAGTTCCTGCAGTTTTCAGTGTAAAACCGAGTTGGAGCTAGTACCTCCCCATATATATGTATGGAATGGAGTTTGCAACTGAAAAGAAACTTTGTGTTCCCAAAAAGCTAGGTGACGAACGGCTTTCACACACACTTATCTCTCAGAACTGAGCAAGTGGAGAGACGTTCGTTCATCTAGCACCAAGGGAACGGGTTGCAGGAGACACTTTTTCTCTGCTTTCTCAGTCTGTTTCCTAGTGCCGGTTTGAAGTTCCTGCAGTTTTCAGTGTAAAACCGAGTTGGAGCTAGTCCCTCCCCATATATATGTATGGAATGGAGTTTGCAACTGAAAAGAAACTTTGTGTTCCCAACAAGCTAGGTGAAGGACGGCTTTCACACACACTTATCTCTCAGAACTGAGCAAGTGGAGAGACGTTCGTTCATCTAGCACCAAGGGAACGGGTTGCAGGAGACACTTTTTCTCTGCTTTCTCAGTCTGTTTCCTAGTGCCGGTTTGAAGTTCCTGCAGTTTTCACTGTAAAACCGAGTTGGAGCTAGTACCTCCCCATATATATGTATGGAATGGAGTTTGCAACTGAAAAGAAACTTTGTGTTCCCAACAAGCTAGGTGAAGAACGGCTTTCACACACACTTATCTCTCAGAACTGAGCAAGTGGAGAGACGTTCGTTCATCTAGCACCAAGGGAACGGGTTGCAGGAGACACTTTTTCTCTGCTTTCTCAGTCTGTTTCCTAGTGCCGGTTTGAAGTTCCTGCAGTTTTCACTGTAAAACCGAGTTGGAGGTAGTACCTCCCCATATATATGTATGGAATGGAGTTTGCAACTGAAAAGAAACTTTGTGTTCCCAACAAGCTAGGTGAAGTACGGCTTTGACACACACTTATCTCTCAGAACTGAGCAAGTGGAGAGACGTTCGTTCATCTAGCACCAAGGGAACGGGTTGCAGGAGACACTTTTTCTCTGCTTTCTCAGTCTGTTTCCTAGTGCCAGTTTGAAGTTACTGCAGTTTTCACTGTAAAACCGAGTTGGAGCTTGTACTTCCCAATATATATGTATGGAATGGAGTTTGCAACTGAAAAGAAACTTTGTGTTCCCAACAAGCTAGGTGAAGAACGGCTTTCACACACACTTATCTCTCAGAACTGAGCAAGTGGAGAGACGTTCGTTCATCTAGCACCAAGGGAACGGGTTGCAGGAGACACTTTTTCTCTGCTTTCTCAGTCTGTTTCCTAGTGCCGGTTTGAAGTTCCTGCAGTTTTCACTGTAAAACCGAGTTGGAGCTAGTACCTCCCCATATATATGTATGGAATGGAGTTTGCAACTGAAAAGAAACTTTGTGTTCCCAACAAGCTAGGTGAAGGACGGCTTTCACACACACTTATCTCTCAGAACTGAGCAAGTGGAGAGACGTTCGTTCATCTAGCACCAAGGGAACGGGTTGCTGGAGACACTTTTTCTCTGCTTTCTCAGTCTGTTTCCTAGTGCCGGTTTGAAGTTCCTGCAGTTTTCACTGTAAAACCGAGTTGGAGCTAGTACCTCCCCATATATATGTATGGAATGGAGTTTGCAACTGAAAAGAAACTTTGTGTTCCCAACAAGCTAGGTGAAGGACGGCTTTCACACACACTTATCTCTCAGAACTGAGCAAGTGGAGAGACGTTCGTTCATCTAGCACCAAGGGAACGGGTTGCTGGAGACACTTTTTCTCTGCTTTCTCAGTCTGTTTCCTAGTGCCGGTTTGAAGTTCCTGCAGTTTTCAGTGTAAAACCGAGTTGGAGCTAGTACCTCCCCATATATATGTATGGAATGGAGTTTGCACCTGAAAAGAAACTTTGTGTTCCCAACAAGCTAGGTGAAGAACGGCTTTCACACACACTTATCTCTCAGTACTGAGCAAGTGGAGAGACGTTCGTTCATCTAGCACCAAGGGAACGGGTTGCAGGAGACACTTTTTTTCTGCTTTCTCAGTCTGTTTCCTAGTGCCGGTTTGAAGTTCCTGCAGTTTTCACTGTAAAACCGATTTGGAGCTAGTACCTCCCCATATATATGTATGGAATGGAGTTTGCAACTGAAAAGAAACTTTGTGTTCCCAACAAGCTAGGTGAAGGACGGCTTTCACACACACTTATCTCTCAGAACTGAGCAAGTGGAGAGACGTTCGTTCATCTAGCACCAATGGAAAGGGTTGCAGGAGACACTTTTTCTCTGCTTTCTCAGTCTGTTTCCTAGTGCCGGTTTGAAGTTCCTGCAGTTTTCAGTGTAAAACCGAGTTGGAGCTAGTACCTCCCCATATATATGTATGGAATCTAGTTTGCAACTGAAAAGAAACTTTGTGTTAACAACAAGCTAGGTGAAGAACGGCTTTGACACACACTTATCTCTCAGAACTGAGCAAGTGGAGAGACGTTCGTTCATCTAGCACCAAGGGAACGGGTTGCAGGAGACACTTTTTCTCTGCTTTCTCAGTCTGTTTCCTAGTGCCGGTTTGAAGTTCCTGCAGTTTTCAGTGTAAAACCGAGTTGGAGCTAGTACCTCCCCATATATATGTATGGAATGGAGTTTGCAACTGAAAAGAAACTTTGTGTTCCCAAAAAGCTAGGTGACGAACGGCTTTCACACACACTTATCTCTCAGAACTGAGCAAGTGGAGAGACGTTCGTTCATCTAGCACCAAGGGAACGGGTTGCAGGAGACACTTTTTCTCTGCTTTCTCAGTCTGTTTCCTAGTGCCGGTTTGAAGTTCCTGCAGTTTTCAGTGTAAAACCGAGTTGGAGCTAGTCCCTCCCCATATATATGTATGGAATGGAGTTTGCAACTGAAAAGAAACTTTGTGTTCCCAACAATCTAGGTGAAGGACGGCTTTCACACACACTTATCTCTCAGAACTGAGCAAGTGGAGAGACGTTCGTTCATCTAGCACCAAGGGAACGGGTTGCAGGAGACACTTTTTCTCTGCTTTCTCAGTCTGTTTCCTAGTGCCGGTTTGAAGTTCCTGCAGTTTTCACTGTAAAACCGAGTTGGAGCTAGTACCTCCCCATATATATGTATGGAATGGAGTTTGCAACTGAAAAGAAACTTTGTGTTCCCAACAAGCTAGGTGAAGAACGGCTTTCACACACACTTATCTCTCAGAACTGAGCAAGTGGAGAGACGTTCGTTCATCTAGCACCAAGGGAACGGGTTGCAGGAGACACTTTTTCTCTGCTTTCTCAGTCTGTTTCCTAGTGCCGGTTTGAAGTTCCTGCAGTTTTCACTGTAAAACCGAGTTGGAGGTAGTACCTCCCCATATATATGTATGGAATGGAGTTTGCAACTGAAAAGAAACTTTGTGTTCCCAACAAGCTAGGTGAAGTACGGCTTTGACACACACTTATCTCTCAGAACTGAGCAAGTGGAGAGACGTTCGTTCATCTAGCACCAAGGGAACGGGTTGCAGGAGACACTTTTTCTCTGCTTTCTCAGTCTGTTTCCTAGTGCCGGTTTGAAGTTCCTGCAGTTTTCACTGTAAAACCGACTTGGAGCTTGTACTTCCCAATATATATGTATGGAATGGAGTTTGCAACTGAAAAGAAACTTTGTGTTCCCAACAAGCTAGGTGAAGAACGGCTTTCACACACACTTATCTCTCAGAACTGAGCAAGTGGAGAGACGTTCGTTCATCTAGCACCAAGGGAACGGGTTGCAGGAGACACTTTTTCTCTGCTTTCTCAGTCTGTTTCCTAGTGCCGGTTTGAAGTTCCTGCAGTTTTCACTGTAAAACCGAGTTGGAGCTAGTACCTCCCCATATATATGTATGGAATGGAGTTTGCAACTGAAAAGAAACTTTGTGTTCCCAACAAGCTAGGTGAAGGACGGCTTTCACACACACTTATCTCTCAGAACTGAGCAAGTGGAGAGACGTTCGTTCATCTAGCACCAAGGGAACGGGTTGCTGGAGACACTTTTTCTCTGCTTTCTCAGTCTGTTTCCTAGTGCCGGTTTGAAGTTCCTGCAGTTTTCAGTGTAAAACCGAGTTGGAGCTAGTACCTCCCCATATATATGTATGGAATGGAGTTTGCACCTGAAAAGAAACTTTGTGTTCCCAACAAGCTAGGTGAAGAACGGCTTTCACACACACTTATCTCTCAGTACTGAGCAAGTGGAGAGACGTTCGTTCATCTAGCACCAAGGGAACGGGTTGCAGGAGACACTTTTTTTCTGCTTTCTCAGTCTGTTTCCTAGTGCCGGTTTGAAGTTCCTGCAGTTTTCACTGTAAAACCGATTTGGAGCTAGTACCTCCCCATATATATGTATGGAATGGAGTTTGCAACTGAAAAGAAACTTTGTGTTCCCAACAAGCTAGGTGAAGGACGGCTTTCACACACACTTATCTCTCAGAACTGAGCAAGTGGAGAGACGTTCGTTCATCTAGCACCAAGGGAACGGGTTGCAGGAGACACTTTTTCTCTGCTTTCTCAGTCTGTTTCCTAGTGCCGGTCTGAAGTTCCTGCAGTTTTCACTGTAAAACCGAGTTGGAGCTAGTACCTACCCATATATATGTATGGAATGGAGTTTGCAACTGAAAAGAAACTTTGTGTTCCCAACAAGCTAGGTGAAGGACGGCTTTCACACACACTTATCTCTCAGAACTGAGCAAGTGGAGAGACGTTCGTTCATCTAGCACCAAGGGAACGGGTTGCAGGAGACACTTTTTCTCTGCTTTCTCAGTCTGTTTCCTAGTGCCGGTCTGAAGTTCCTGCAGTTTTCACTGTAAAACCGAGTTGGAGCTAGTACCTACCCATATATATGTATGGAATGGAGTTTGCAACTGAAAAGAAACTTTGTGTTCCCAACAAGCTAGGTGAAGGACGGCTTTCACACACACTTATCTCTCAGAACTGAGCAAGTGGAGAGACGTTCGTTCATCTAGCACCAATGGAAAGGGTTGCAGGAGACACTTTTTCTCTGCTTTCTCAGTCTGTTTCCTAGTGCCGGTTTGAAGTTCCTGCAGTTTTCAGTGTAAAACCGAGTTGGAGCTAGTACCTCCCCATATATATGTATGGAATCTAGTTTGCAACTGAAAAGAAACTTTGTGTTCCCAACAAGCTAGGTGAAGAACGGCTTTGACACACACTTATCTCTCAGAACTGAGCAAGTGGAGAGACGTTCGTTCATCTAGCACCAAGGGAACGGGTTGCAGGAGACACTTTTTCTCTGCTTTCTCAGTCTGTTTCCTAGTGCCGGTTTGAAGTTCCTGCAGTTTTCACTGTCAAACCGAGTTGGAGCTAGTACCTCCCCATATATATGTATGGAATGGAGTTTGCAACTGAAAAGAAACTTTGTGTTCCCAACAAGCTAGGTGAAGAACGGCTTTCACACACACTTATCTCTCAGAACTGAGCAAGTGGAGAAACGTTCGTTCATCTAGCACCAAGGGAACGGGTTGCAGGAGACACTTTTTCTCTGCTTTCTCAGTCTGTTTCCTAGTGCCGGTTTGAAGTTCCTGCAGTTTTCAGTGTAAAACCGAGTTGGAGGTAGTACCTCCCCATATATATGTATGGAATGGAGTTTGCAACTGAAAAGAAACTTTGTGTTCCCAACAAGCTAGGTGAAGAACGGCTTTGACACACACTTATCTCTCAGAACTGAGCAAGTGGAGAGACGTTCGTTCATCTAGCACCAAGGGAACGGGTTGCAGGAGACACTTTTTCTCTGCTTTCTCAGTCTGTTTCCTAGTGCCGGTTTGAAGTTCCTGCAGTTTTCACTGTAAAACCGAGTTGGAGCTTGTACTTCCCAATATATATGTATGGAATGGAGTTTGCAACTGAAAAGAAACTTTGTGTTCCCAACAAGCTAGGTGAAGAACGGCTTTGACACACACTTATCTCTCAGAACTGAGCAAGTGGAGAGACGTTCGTTCATCTAGCACCAAGGGAACGGGTTGCAGGAGACACTTTTTCTCTGCTTTCTCAGTCTGTTTCCTAGTGCCGGTTTGAAGTTCCTGCAGTTTTCACTGTAAAACCGAGTTGGAGCTAGTACCTCCCCATATATATGTATGGAATGGAGTTTGCAACTGAAAAGAAACTTTGTGTTCCCAACAAGCTAGGTGAAGGACGGCTTTCACACACACTTATCTCTCAGAACTGAGCAAGTGGAGAGACGTTCGTTCATCTAGCACCAAGGGAACGGGTTGCTGGAGACACTTTTTCTCTGCTTTCTCAGTCTGTTTCCTAGTGCCGGTTTGAAGTTCCTGCAGTTTTCAGTGTAAAACCGAGTTGGAGCTAGTACCTCCCCATATATATGTATGGAATGGAGTTTGCACCTGAAAAGAAACTTTGTGTTCCCAACAAGCTAGGTGAAGAACGGCTTTCACACACACTTATCTCTCAGTACTGAGCAAGTGGAGAGACGTTCGTTCATCTAGCACCAAGGGAACGGGTTGCAGGAGACACTTTTTCTCTGCTTTCTCAGTCTGTTTCCTAGTGCCGGTTTGAAGTTCCTGCAGTTTTCACTGTAAAACCGATTTGGAGCTAGTACCTCCCCATATATATGTATGGAATGGAGTTTGCAACTGAAAAGAAACTTTGTGTTCCCAACAAGCTAGGTGAAGGACGGCTTTCACACACACTTATCTCTCAGAACTGAGCAAGTGGAGAGACGTTCGTTCATCTAGCACCAAGGGAACGGGTTGCAGGAGACACTTTTTCTCTGCTTTCTCAGTCTGTTTCCTAGTGCCGGTCTGAAGTTCCTGCAGTTTTCAGTGTAAAACCGAGTTGGAGCTAGTACCTCCCCATATATATGTATGGAATGGAGTTTGCACCTGAAAAGAAACTTTGTGTTCCCAACAAGCTAGGTGAAGAACGGCTTTCACACACACTTATCTCTCAGTACTGAGCAAGTGGAGAGACGTTCGTTCATCTAGCACCAAGGGAACGGGTTGCAGGAGACACTTTTTCTCTGCTTTCTCAGTCTGTTTCCTAGTGCCGGTTTGAAGTTCCTGCAGTTTTCACTGTAAAACCGATTTGGAGCTAGTACCTCCCCATATATATGTATGGAATGGAGTTTGCAACTGAAAAGAAACTTTGTGTTCCCAACAAGCTAGGTGAAGGACGGCTTTCACACACACTTATCTCTCAGAACTGAGCAAGTGGAGAGACGTTCGTTCATCTAGCACCAAGGGAACGGGTTGCAGGAGACACTTTTTCTCTGCTTTCTCAGTCTGTTTCCTAGTGCCGGTCTGAAGTTCCTGCAGTTTTCACTGTAAAACCGAGTTGGAGCTAGTACCTACCCATATATATGTATGGAATGGAGTTTGCAACTGAAAAGAAACTTTGTGTTCCCAACAAGCTAGGTGAAGGACGGCTTTCACACACACTTATCTCTCAGAACTGAGCAAGTGGAGAGACGTTCGTTCATCTAGCACCAAGGGAACGGGTTGCAGGAGACACTTTTTCTCTGCTTTCTCAGTCTGTTTCCTAGTGCCGGTCTGAAGTTCCTGCAGTTTTCACTGTAAAACCGAGTTGGAGCTAGTACCTACCCATATATATGTATGGAATGGAGTTTGCAACTGAAAAGAAACTTTGTGTTCCCAACAAGCTAGGTGAAGAACGGCTTTGACACACACTTATCTCTCAGAACTGAGCAAGTGGAGAGACGTTCGTTCATCTAGCACCAAGGGAACGGGTTGCAGGAGACACTTTTTCTCTGCTTTCTCAGTCTGTTTCCTAGTGCCGGTTTGAAGTTCCTGCAGTTTTCACTGTAAAACCGAGTTGGAGCTAGTACCTCCCCATATATATGTATGGAATGGAGTTTGCAACTGAAAAGAAACTTTGTGTTCCCAACAAGCTAAGTGAAGAACGGCTTTCACACACACTTATCTCTCAGAACTGAGCAAGTGGAGAGACGTTCGTTCATCTAGCACCAAGGGAACGGGTTGCAGGAGACACTTTTTCTCTGCTTTCTCAGTCTGTTTCCTAGTGCCGGTTTGAAGTTCCTGCAGTTTTCAGTGTAAAACCGAGTTGGAGGTAGTACCTCCCCATATATATGTATGGAATGGAGTTTGCAACTGAAAAGAAACTTTGTGTTCCCAACAAGCTAGGTGAAGGACGGCTTTCACACACACTTATCTCTCAGAACTGAGCAAGTGGAGAGACGTTCGTTCATCTAGCACCAAGGGAACGGGTTGCAGGAGACACTTTTTCTCTGCTTTCTCAGTCTGTTTCCTAGTGCCGGTCTGAAGTTCCTGCAGTTTTCACTGTAAAACCGAGTTGGAGCTAGTACCTACCCATATATATGTATGGAATGGAGTTTGCAACTGAAAAGAAACTTTGTGTTCCCAACAAGCTAGGTGAAGAACGGCTTTGACACACACTTATCTCTCAGAACTGAGCAAGTGGAGAGACGTTCGTTCATCTAGCACCAAGGGAACGGGTTGCAGGAGACACTTTTTCTCTGCTTTCTCAGTCTGTTTCCTAGTGCCGGTTTGAAGTTCCTGCAGTTTTCAGTGTAAAACCGAGTTGGAGGTAGTACCTCCCCATATATATGTATGGAATGGAGTTTGCAACTGAAAAGAAACTTTGTGTTCCCAACAAGCTAGGTGAAGGACGGCTTTCACACACTTATCTCTCAGAACTGAGCAAGTGGAGAGACGTTCGTTCATCTAGCACCAAGGGAACGGGTTGCAGGAGACACTTTTTCTCTGCTTTCTCAGTCTGTTTCCTAGTGCCGGTCTGAAGTTCCTGCAGTTTTCACTGTAAAACCGAGTTGGAGCTAGTACCTACCCATATATATGTATGGAATGGAGTTTGCAACTGAAAAGAAACTTTGTGTTCCCAACAAGCTAGGTGAAGAACGGCTTTGACACACACTTATCTCTCAGAACTGAGCAAGTGGAGAGACGTTCGTTCATCTAGCACCAAGGGAACGGGTTGCAGGAGACACTTTTTCTCTGCTTTCTCAGTCTGTTTCCTAGTGCCGGTTTGAAGTTCCTGCAGTTTTCACTGTAAAACCGAGTTGGAGCTAGTACCTCCCCATATATATGTATGGAATGGAGTTTGCAACTGAAAAGAAACTTTGTGTTCCCAACAAGCTAAGTGAAGAACGGCTTTCACACACACTTATCTCTCAGAACTGAGCAAGTGGAGAGACGTTCGTTCATCTAGCACCAAGGGAACGGGTTGCAGGAGACACTTTTTCTCTGCTTTCTCAGTCTGTTTCCTAGTGCCGGTTTGAAGTTCCTGCAGTTTTCAGTGTAAAACCGAGTTGGAGGTAGTACCTCCCCATATATATGTATGGAATGGAGTTTGCAACTGAAAAGAAACTTTGTGTTCCCAACAAGCTAGGTGAAGAACGGCTTTGACACACACTTATCTCTCAGAACTGAGCAAGTGGAGAGACGTTCGTTCATCTAGCACCAAGGGAACGGGTTGCAGGAGACACTTTTTCTCTGCTTTCTCAGTCTGTTTCCTAGTGCCGGTTTGAAGTTCCTGCAGTTTTCACTGTAAAACCGAGTTGGAGCTTGTACTTCCCAATATATATGTATGGAATGGAGTTTGCAACTGAAAAGAAACTTTGTGTTCCCAACAAGCTAGTTGAAGAACGGCTTTCACACACACTTATCTCTCAGAACTGAGCAAGTGGAGAGACGTTCGTTCATCTAGCACCAAGGGAACGGGTTGCAGGAGACACTTTTTCTCTGCTTTCTCAGTCTGTTTCCTAGTGCCGGTTTGAAGTTCCTGCAGTTTTCACTGTAAAACCGAGTTGGAGCTAGTACCTCCCCATATATATGTATGGAATGGAGTTTGCAACTGAAAAGAAACTTTGTGTTCCCAACAAGCTAGGTGAAGGACGGCTTTCACACACACTTATCTCTCAGAACTGAGCAAGTGGAGAGACGTTCGTTCATCTAGCACCAAGGGAACGGGTTGCTGGAGACACTTTTTCTCTGCTTTCTCAGTCTGTTTCCTAGTGCCGGTTTGAAGTTCCTGCAGTTTTCAGTGTAAAACCGAGTTGGAGCTAGTACCTCCCCATATATATGTATGGAATGGAGTTTGCACCTGAAAAGAAACTTTGTGTTCCCAACAAGCTAGGTGAAGAACGGCTTTCACACACACTTATCTCTCAGTACTGAGCAAGTGGAGAGACGTTCGTTCATCTAGCACCAAGGGAACGGGTTGCAGGAGACACTTTTTCTCTGCTTTCTCAGTCTGTTTCCTAGTGCCGGTTTGAAGTTCCTGCAGTTTTCACTGTAAAACCGATTTGGAGCTAGTACCTCCCCATATATATGTATGGAATGGAGTTTGCAACTGAAAAGAAACTTTGTGTTCCCAACAAGCTAGGTGAAGGACGGCTTTCACACACACTTATCTCTCAGAACTGAGCAAGTGGAGAGACGTTCGTTCATCTAGCACCAAGGGAACGGGTTGCAGGAGACACTTTTTCTCTGCTTTCTCAGTCTGTTTCCTAGTGCCGGTCTGAAGTTCCTGCAGTTTTCACTGTAAAACCGAGTTGGAGCTAGTACCTACCCATATATATGTATGGAATGGAGTTTGCAACTGAAAAGAAACTTTGTGTTCCCAACAAGCTAGGTGAAGGACGGCTTTCACACACACTTATCTCTCAGAACTGAGCAAGTGGAGAGACGTTCGTTCATCTAGCACCAATGGAAAGGGTTGCAGGAGACACTTTTTCTCTGCTTTCTCAGTCTGTTTCCTAGTGCCGTTTTGAAGTTCCTGCAGTTTTCAGTGTAAAACCGAGTTGGAGCTAGTACCTCCCCATATATATGTATGGAATCTAGTTTGCAACTGAAAAGAAACTTTGTGTTCCCAACAAGCTAGGTGAAGAACGGCTTTGACACACACTTATCTCTCAGAACTGAGCAAGTGGAGAGACGTTCGTTCATCTAGCACCAAGGGAACGGGTTGCAGGAGACACTTTTTCTCTGCTTTCTCAGTCTGTTTCCTAGTGCCGGTTTGAAGTTCCTGCAGTTTTCACTGTAAAACCGAGTTGGAGCTAGTACCTCCCCATATATATGTATGGAATGGAGTTTGCAACTGAAAAGAAACTTTGTGTTCCCAACAAGCTAGGTGAAGAACGGCTTTCACACACACTTATCTCTCAGAACTGAGCAAGTGGAGAGACGTTCGTTCATCTAGCACCAAGGGAACGGGTTGCAGGAGACACTTTTTCTCTGCTTTCTCAGTCTGTTTCCTAGTGCCGCTTTGAAGTTCCTGCAGTTTTCAGTGTAAAACCGACTTGGAGCTAGTCCCTCCCCATATATATGTATGGAATGGAGTTTGCAACTGAAAAGAAACTTTGTGTTCCCAACAAGCTAGGTGAAGGACGGCTTTCACACACACTTATCTCTCAGAACTGAGCAAGTGGAGAGACGTTCGTTCATCTAGCACCAAGGGAACGGGTTGCAGGAGACACTTTTTCTCTGCTTTCTCAGTCTCTTTCCTAGTGCCGGTCTGAAGTTCCTGCAGTTTTCACTGTAAAACCGAGTTGGAGCTAGTACCTACCCATATATATGTATGGAATGGAGTTTGCAACTGAAAAGAAACTTTGTGTTCCCAACAAGCTAGGTGAAGGACGGCTTTCACACACACTTATCTCTCAGAACTGAGCAAGTGGAGAGACGTTCGTTCATCTAGCACCAAGGGAACGGGTTGCAGGAGACACTTTTTCTCTGCTTTCTCAGTCTGTTTCCTAGTGCCGGTTTGAAGTTCCTGCAGTTTTCACTGTCAAACCGAGTTGGAGCTAGTACCTCCCCTTATATATGTATGGAATGGAGTTTGCAACTGAAAAGAAACTTTGTGTTCCCAACAAGCTAGGTGAAGAACGGCTTTGACACACACTTATCTCTCAGAACTGAGCAAGTGGAGAGACGTTCGTTCATCTAGCACCAAGGGAACGGGTTGCAGGAGACACTTTTTCTCTGCTTTCTCAGTCTGTTTCCTAGTGCCGGTTTGAAGTTCCTGCAGTTTTCAGTGTAAAACCGAGTTGGAGCTAGTACCTCCCCATATATATGTATGGAATGGAGTTTGCAACTGAAAAGAAACTTTGTGTTCCCAACAAGCTAGGTGAAGAACGGCTTTCACACACACTTATCTCTCAGAACTGAGCAAGTGGAGAGACGTTCGTTCATCTAGCACCAAGGGAACGGGTTGCAGGAGACACTTTTTCTCTGCTTTCTCAGTCTGTTTCCTAGTGCCGGTTTGAAGTTCCTGCAGTTTTCACTGTCAAACCGAGTTGGAGCTAGTACCTCCCCATATATATGTATGGAATGGAGTTTGCAACTGAAAAGAAACTTTGTGTTCCCAACAAGCTAGGTGAAGAACGGCTTTGACACACACTTATCTCTCAGAACTGAGCAAGTGGAGAGACGTTCGTTCATCTAGCACCAAGGGAACGGGTTGCAGGAGACACTTTTTCTCTGCTTTCTCAGTCTGTTTCCTATTGCCGGTTTGAAGTTCCTGCAGTTTTCACTGTAAAACCGAGTTGGAGCTAGTACCTCCCCATATATATGTATGGAATGGAGTTTGCAACTGAAAAGAAACTTTGTGTTCCCAACAAGCTAGGTGAAGAACGGCTTTCACACACACTTATCTCTCAGAACTGAGCAAGTGGAGAGACGTTCGTTCATCTAGCACCAAGGGAACGGGTTGCAGGAGACACTTTTTCTCTGCTTTCTCAGTCTGTTTCCTAGTGCCGGTTTGAAGTTCCTGCAGTTTTCAGTGTAAAACCGAGTTGGAGGTAGTACCTCCCCATATATATGTATGGAATGGAGTTTGCAACTGAAAAGAAACTTTGTGTTCCCAACAAGCTAGGTGAAGAACGGCTTTGACACACACTTATCTCTCAGAACTGAGCAAGTGGAGAGACGTTCGTTCATCTAGCACCAAGGGAACGGGTTGCAGGAGACACTTTTTCTCTGCTTTCTCAGTCTGTTTCCTAGTGCCGGTTTGAAGTTCCTGCAGTTTTCACTGTAAAACCGAGTTGGAGCTTGTACTTCCCAATATATATGTATGGAATGGAGTTTGCAACTGAAAAGAAACTTTGTGTTCCCAACAAGCTAGGTGAAGAACGGCTTTCACACACACTTATCTCTCAGAACTGAGCAAGTGGAGAGACGTTCGTTCATCTAGCACCAAGGGAACGGGTTGCAGGAGACACTTTTTCTCTGCTTTCTCAGTCTGTTTCCTAGTGCCGGTTTGAAGTTCCTGCAGTTTTCAGTGTAAAACCGAGTTGGAGCTAGTACCTCCCCATATATATGTATGGAATGGAGTTTGCAACTGAAAAGAAACTTTGTGTTCCCAACAAGCTAGGTGAAGGACGGCTTTCACACACACTTATCTCTCAGAACTGAGCAAGTGGAGAGACGTTCGTTCATCTAGCACCAAGGGAACGGGTTGCTGGAGACACTTTTTCTCTGCTTTCTCAGTCTGTTTCCTAGTGCCGGTTTGAAGTTCCTGCAGTTTTCAGTGTAAAACCGAGTTGGAGCTAGTACCTCCCCATATATATGTATGGAATGGAGTTTGCACCTGAAAAGAAACTTTGTGTTCCCAACAAGCTAGGTGAAGGACGGCTTTCACACACACTTATCTCTCAGAACTGAGCAAGTGGAGAGACGTTCGTTCATCTAGCACCAAGGGAACGGGTTGCAGGAGACACTTTTTCTCTGCTTTCTCAGTCTGTTTCCAAGTGCCGGTCTGAAGTTCCTGCAGTTTTCACTGTAAAACCGAGTTGGAGCTAGTACCTACCCATATATATGTATGGAATGGAGTTTGCAACTGAAAAGAAACTTTGTGTTCCCAACAAGCTAGGTGAAGGACGGCTTTCACACACACTTATCTCTCAGAACTGAGCAAGTGGAGAGACGTTCGTTCATCTAGCACCAAGGGAACGGGTTGCAGGAGACACTTTTTCTCTGCTTTCTCAGTCTGTTTCCTAGTGCCGGTCTGAAGTTCCTGCAGTTTTCACTGTAAAACCGAGTTGGAGCTAGTACCTACCCATATATACGTATGGAATGGAGTTTGCAACTGAAAAGAAACTTTGTGTTCCCAACAAGCTAGGTGAAGGACGGCTTTCACACACACTTATCTCTCAGAACTGAGCAAGTGGAGAGACGTTCGTTCATCTAGCACCAAGGGAACGGGTTGCAGGAGACACTTTTTCTCTGCTTTCTCAGTCTGTTTCCTAGTGCCGGTTTGAAGTTCCTGCAGTTTTCAGTGTAAAACCGAGTTGGAGGTAGTACCTCCCCATATATATGTATGGAATGGAGTTTGCAACTGAAAAGAAACTTTGTGTTCCCAACAAGCTAGGTGAAGGACGGCTTTCACACACACTTATCTCTCAGAACTGAGCAAGTGGAGAGACGTTCGTTCATCTAGCACCAAGGGAACGGGTTGCAGGAGACACTTTTTCTCTGCTTTCTCAGTCTGTTTCCTAGTGCCGGTTTGAAGTTCCTGCAGTTTTCACTGTCAAACCGAGTTGGAGCTAGTACCTCCCCTTATATATGTATGGAATGGAGTTTGCAACTGAAAAGAAACTTTGTGTTCCCAACAAGCTAGGTGAAGAACGGCTTTGACACACACTTATCTCTCAGAACTGAGCAAGTGGAGAGACGTTCGTTCATCTAGCACCAAGGGAACGGGTTGAAGGAGACACTTTTTCTCTGCTTTCTCAGTCTGTTTCCTAGTGCCGGTTTGAAGTTCCTGCAGTTTTCAGTGTAAAACCGAGTTGGAGCTAGTACCTCCCCATATATATGTATGGAATGGAGTTTGCAACTGAAAAGAAACTTTGTGTTCCCAACAAGCTAGGTGAAGAACGGCTTTCACACACACTTATCTCTCAGAACTGAGCAAGTGGAGAGACGTTCGTTCATCTAGCACCAAGGGAACGGGTTGCAGGAGACACTTTTTCTCTGCTTTCTCAGTCTGTTTCCTAGTGCCGGTTTGAAGTTCCTGCAGTTTTCACTGTCAAACCGAGTTGGAGCTAGTACCTCCCCATATATATGTATGGAATGGAGTTTGCAACTGAAAAGAAACTTTGTGTTCCCAACAAGCTAGGTGAAGAACGGCTTTGACACACACTTATCTCTCAGAACTGAGCAAGTGGAGAGACGTTCGTTCATCTAGCACCAAGGGAACGGGTTGCAGGAGACACTTTTTCTCTGCTTTCTCAGTCTGTTTCCTATTGCCGGTTTGAAGTTCCTGCAGTTTTCACTGTAAAACCGAGTTGGAGCTAGTACCTCCCCATATATATGTATGGAATGGAGTTTGCAACTGAAAAGAAACTTTGTGTTCCCAACAAGCTAGGTGAAGAACGGCTTTCACACACACTTATCTCTCAGAACTGAGCAAGTGGAGAGACGTTCGTTCATCTAGCACCAAGGGAACGGGTTGCAGGAGACACTTTTTCTCTGCTTTCTCAGTCTGTTTCCTAGTGCCGGTTTGAAGTTCCTGCAGTTTTCAGTGTAAAACCGAGTTGGAGGTAGTACCTCCCCATATATATGTATGGAATGGAGTTTGCAACTGAAAAGAAACTTTGTGTTCCCAACAAGCTAGGTGAAGAACGGCTTTGACACACACTTATCTCTCAGAACTGAGCAAGTGGAGAGACGTTCGTTCATCTAGCACCAAGGGAACGGGTTGCAGGAGACACTTTTTCTCTGCTTTCTCAGTCTGTTTCCTAGTGCCGGTTTGAAGTTCCTGCAGTTTTCACTGTAAAACCGAGTTGGAGCTTGTACTTCCCAATATATATGTATGGAATGGAGTTTGCAACTGAAAAGAAACTTTGTGTTCCCAACAAGCTAGGTGAAGAACGGCTTTCACACACACTTATCTCTCAGAACTGAGCAAGTGGAGAGACGTTCGTTCATCTAGCACCAAGGGAACGGGTTGCAGGAGACACTTTTTCTCTGCTTTCTCAGTCTGTTTCCTAGTGCCGGTTTGAAGTTCCTGCAGTTTTCAGTGTAAAACCGAGTTGGAGCTAGTACCTCCCCATATATATGTATGGAATGGAGTTTGCAACTGAAAAGAAACTTTGTGTTCCCAACAAGCTAGGTGAAGGACGGCTTTCACACACACTTATCTCTCAGAACTGAGCAAGTGGAGAGACGTTCGTTCATCTAGCACCAAGGGAACGGGTTGCTGGAGACACTTTTTCTCTGCTTTCTCAGTCTGTTTCCTAGTGCCGGTTTGAAGTTCCTGCAGTTTTCAGTGTAAAACCGAGTTGGAGCTAGTACCTCCCCATATATATGTATGGAATGGAGTTTGCACCTGAAAAGAAACTTTGTGTTCCCAACAATCTAGGTGAAGGACGGCTTTCACACACACTTATCACTCAGAACTGAGCAAGTGGAGAGACGTTCGTTCATCTAGCACCAAGGGAACGGGTTGCAGGAGACACTTTTTCTCTGCTTTCTCAGTCTGTTTCCAAGTGCCGGTCTGAAGTTCCTGCAGTTTTCACTGTAAAACCGAGTTGGAGCTAGTACCTACCCATATATATGTATGGAATGGAGTTTGCAACTGAAAAGAAACTTTGTGTTCCCAACAAGCTAGGTGAAGGACGGCTTTCACACACACTTATCTCTCAGAACTGAGCAAGTGGAGAGACGTTCGTTCATCTAGCACCAAGGGAACGGGTTGCAGGAGACACTTTTTCTCTGCTTTCTCAGTCTGTTTCCTAGTGCCGGTCTGAAGTTCCTGCAGTTTTCACTGTAAAACCGAGTTGGAGCTAGTACCTACCCATATATACGTATGGAATGGAGTTTGCAACTGAAAAGAAACTTTGTGTTCCCAACAAGCTAGGTGAAGGACGGCTTTCACACACACTTATCTCTCAGAACTGAGCAAGTGGAGAGACGTTCGTTCATCTAGCACCAAGGGAACGGGTTGCAGGAGACACTTTTTCTCTGCTTTCTCAGTCTGTTTCCTAGTGCCGGTTTGAAGTTCCTGCAGTTTTCAGTGTAAAACCGAGTTGGAGGTAGTACCTCCCCATATATATGTATGGAATGGAGTTTGCAACTGAAAAGAAACTTTGTGTTCCCAACAAGCTAGGTGAAGAACGGCTTTGACACACACTTATCTCTCAGAACTGAGCAAGTGGAGAGACGTTCGTTCATCTAGCACCAAGGGAACGGGTTGCAGGAGACACTTTTTCTCTGCTTTCTCAGTCTGTTTCCTAGTGCCGGTTTGAAGTTCCTGCAGTTTTCACTGTAAAACCGAGTTGGAGCTTGTACTTCCCAATATATATGTATGGAATGGAGTTTGCAACTGAAAAGAAACTTTGTGTTCCCAACAAGCTAGGTGAAGAACGGCTTTCACACACACTTATCTCTCAGAACTGAGCAAGTGGAGAGACGTTCGTTCATCTAGCACCAAGGGAACGGGTTGCAGGAGACACTTTTTCTCTGCTTTCTCAGTCTGTTTCCTAGTGCCGGTTTGAAGTTCCTGCAGTTTTCAGTGTAAAACCGAGTTGGAGCTAGTACCTCCCCATATATATGTATGGAATGGAGTTTGCAACTGAAAAGAAACTTTGTGTTCCCAACAAGCTAGGTGAAGGACGGCTTTCACACACACTTATCTCTCAGAACTGAGCAAGTGGAGAGACGTTCGTTCATCTAGCACCAAGGGAACGGGTTGCTGGAGACACTTTTTCTCTGCTTTCTCAGTCTGTTTCCTAGTGCCGGTTTGAAGTTCCTGCAGTTTTCAGTGTAAAACCGAGTTGGAGCTAGTACCTCCCCATATATATGTATGGAATGGAGTTTGCACCTGAAAAGAAACTTTGTGTTCCCAACAAGCTAGGTGAAGGACGGCTTTCACACACACTTATCTCTCAGAACTGAGCAAGTGGAGAGACGTTCGTTCATCTAGCACCAAGGGAACGGGTTGCAGGAGACACTTTTTCTCTGCTTTCTCAGTCTGTTTCCTAGTGCCGGTCTGAAGTTCCTGCAGTTTTCACTGTAAAACCGAGTTGGAGCTAGTACCTACCCATATATATGTATGGAATGGAGTTTGCAACTGAAAAGAAACTTTGTGTTCCCAACAAGCTAGGTGAAGGACGGCTTTCACACACACTTATCTCTCAGAACTGAGCAAGTGGAGAGACGTTCGTTCATCTAGCACCAAGGGAACGGGTTGCAGGAGACACTTTTTCTCTGCTTTCTCAGTCTGTTTCCTAGTGCCGGTCTGAAGTTCCTGCAGTTTTCACTGTAAAACCGAGTTGGAGCTAGTACCTACCCATATATATGTATGGAATGGTGTTTGCAACTGAAAAGAAACTTTGTGTTCCCAACAAGCTAGGTGAAGGACGGCTTTCACACACACTTATCTCTCAGAACTGAGCAAGTGGAGAGACGTTCGTTCATCTAGCACCAATGGAAAGGGTTGCAGGAGACACTTTTTCTCTGCTTTCTCAGTCTGTTTCCTAGTGCCGGTTTGAAGTTCCTGCAGTTTTCAGTGTAAAACCGAGTTGGAGCTAGTCCCTCCCCATATATATGTATGGAATGGAGTTTGCACCTGAAAAGAAACTTTGTGTTCCCAACAAGCTAGGTGAAGGACGGCTTTCACACACACTTATCTCTCAGAACTGAGCAAGTGGAGAGACGTTCGTTCATCTAGCACCAAGGGAACGGTTTGCAGGAGACACTTTTTCTCTGCTTTCTCAGTCTCTTTCCTAGTGCCGGTCTGAAGTTCCTGCAGTTTTCACTGTAAAACCGAGTTGGAGCTAGTACCTACCCATATATATGTATGGAATGGAGTTTGCAACTGAAAAGAAACTTTGTGTTCCCAACAAGCTAGGTGAAGGACGGCTTTCACACACACTTATCTCTCAGAACTGAGCAAGTGGAGAGACGTTCGTTCATCTAGCACCAAGGGAACGGGTTGCAGGAGACACTTTTTCTCTGCTTTCTCAGTCTGTTTCCTAGTGCCGGTTTGAAGTTCCTGCAGTTTTCACTGTCAAACCGAGTTGGAGCTAGTACCTCCCCTTATATATGTATGGAATGGAGTTTGCAACTGAAAAGAAACTTTGTGTTCCCAACAAGCTAGGTGAAGAACGGCTTTGACACACACTTATCTCTCAGAACTGAGCAAGTGGAGAGACGTTCGTTCATCTAGCACCAAGGGAACGGGTTGCAGGAGACACTTTTTCTCTGCTTTCTCAGTCTGTTTCCTAGTGCCGGTTTGAAGTTCCTGCAGTTTTCAGTGTAAAACCGAGTTGGAGCTAGTACCTCCCCATATATATGTATGGAATGGAGTTTGCAACTGAAAAAAACTTTGTGTTCCCAACAAGCTAGGTGAAGAACGGCTTTCACACACACTTATCTCTCAGAACTGAGCAAGTGGAGAGACGTTCGTTCATCTAGCACCAAGGGAACGGGTTGCAGGAGACACTGTTTCTCTGCTTTCTCAGTCTGTTTCCTAGTGCCGGTTTGAAGTTCCTGCAGTTTTCACTGTCAAACCGAGTTGGAGCTAGTACCTCCCCATATATATGTATGGAATGGAGTTTGCAACTGAAAAGAAACTTTGTGTTCCCAACAAGCTAGGTGAAGAACGGCTTTGACACACACTTATCTCTCAGAACTGAGCAAGTGGAGAGACGTTCGTTCATCTAGCACCAAGGGAACGGGTTGCAGGAGACACTTTTTCTCTGCTTTCTCAGTCTGTTTCCTAGTGCCGGTTTGAAGTTCCTGCAGTTTTCACTGTAAAACCGAGTTGGAGCTAGTACCTCCCCATATATATGTATGGAATGGAGTTTGCAACTGAAAAGAAACTTTGTGTTCCCAACAAGCTAGGTGAAGAACGGCTTTCACACACACTTATCTCTCAGAACTGAGCAAGTGGAGAGACGTTCGTTCATCTAGCACCAAGGGAACGGGTTGCAGGAGACACTTTTTCTCTGCTTTCTCAGTCTGTTTCCTAGTGCCGGTTTGAAGTTCCTGCAGTTTTCAGTGTAAAACCGAGTTGGAGGTAGTACCTCCCCATATATATGTATGGAATGGAGTTTGCAACTGAAAAGAAACTTTGTGTTCCCAACAAGCTAGGTGAAGAACGGCTTTCACACACACTTATCTCTCAGAACTGAGCAAGTGGAGAGACGTTCGTTCATCTAGCACCAAGGGAACGGGTTGCAGGAGACACTTTTTCTCTGCTTTCTCAGTCTGTTTCCTAGTGCCGGTTTGAAGTTCCTGCAGTTTTCACTGTAAAACCGAGTTGGAGCTTGTACTTCCCAATATATATGTATGGAATGGAGTTTGCAACTGAAAAGAAACTTTGTGTTCCCAACAAGCTAGGTGAAGGACGGCTTTCACACACACTTATCTCTCAGAACTGAGCAAGTGGAGAGACGTTCGTTCATCTAGCACCAAGGGAACGGGTTGCAGGGGACACTTTTTCTCTGCTTTCTCAGTCTGTTTCCTAGTGCCGGTTTGAAGTTCCTGCAGTTTTCACTGTAAAACCGAGTTGGAGCTAGTACCTCCCCATATATATGTATGGAATGGAGTTTGCAACTGAAAAGAAACTTTGTGTTCCCAACAAGCTAGGTGAAGGACGGCTTTCACACACACTTATCTCTCAGAACTGAGCAAGTGGAGAGACGTTCGTTCATCTAGCACCAAGGGAACGGGTTGCTGGAGACACTTTTTCTCTGCTTTCTCAGTCTGTTTCCTAGTGCCGGTTTGAAGTTCCTGCAGTTTTCAGTGTAAAACCGAGTTGGAGCTAGTACCTCCCCATATATATGTATGGAATGGAGTTTGCACCTGAAAAGAAACTTTGTGTTCCCAACAAGCTAGGTGAAGAACGGCTTTCACACACACTTATCTCTCAGTACTGAGCAAGTGGAGAGACGTTCGTTCATCTAGCACCAAGGGAACGGGTTGCAGGAGACACTTTTTCTCTGCTTTCTCAGTCTGTTTCCTAGTGCCGGTTTGAAGTTCCTGCAGTTTTCACTGTAAAATCGATTTGGAGCTAGTACCTCCCCATATATATGTATGGAATGGAGTTTGCAACTGAAAAGAAACTTTGTGTTCCCAACAAGCTAGGTGAAGGACGGCTTTCACACACACTTATCTCTCAGAACTGAGCAAGTGGAGAGACGTTCGTTCATCTAGCACCAAGGGAACGGGTTGCAGGAGACACTTTTTCTCTGCTTTCTCAGTCTGTTTCCTAGTGCCGGTCTGAAGTTCCTGCAGTTTTCACTGTAAAACCGAGTTGGAGCTAGTACCTCCCCATATATATGTATGGAATGGAGTTTGCAACTGAAAAGAAACTTTGTGTTCCCAACAAGCTAGGTGAAGAACGGCTTTCACACACACTTATCTCTCAGAACTGAGCAAGTGGAGAGACGTTCGTTCATCTAGCACCAAGGGAACGGGTTGCAGGAGACACTTTTTCTCTGCTTTCTCAGTCTGTTTCCTAGTGCCGCTTTGAAGTTCCTGCAGTTTTCAGTGTAAAACCGACTTGGAGCTAGTCCCTCCCCATATATATGTATGGAATGGAGTTTGCAACTGAAAAGAAACTTTGTGTTCCCAACAAGCTAGGTGAAGGACGGCTTTCACACACACTTATCTCTCAGAACTGAGCAAGTGGAGAGACGTTCGTTCATCTAGCACCAAGGGAACGGGTTGCAGGAGACACTTTTTCTCTGCTTTCTCAGTCTCTTTCCTAGTGCCGGTCTGAAGTTCCTGCAGTTTTCACTGTAAAACCGAGTTGGAGCTAGTACCTACCCATATATATGTATGGAATGGAGTTTGCAACTGAAAAGAAACTTTGTGTTCCCAACAAGCTAGGTGAAGGACGGCTTTCACACACACTTATCTCTCAGAACTGAGCAAGTGGAGAGACGTTCGTTCATCTAGCACCAAGGGAACGGGTTGCAGGAGACACTTTTTCTCAGCTTTCTCAGTCTGTTTCCTAGTGCCGGTTTGAAGTTCCTGCAGTTTTCACTGTCAAACCGAGTTGGAGCTAGTACCTCCCCTTATATATGTATGGAATGGAGTTTGCAACTGAAAAGAAACTTTGTGTTCCCAACAAGCTAGGTGAAGAACGGCTTTGACACACACTTATCTCTCAGAACTGAGCAAGTGGAGAGACGTTCGTTCATCTAGCACCAAGGGAACGGGTTGCAGGAGACACTTTTTCTCTGCTTTCTCAGTCTGTTTCCTAGTGCCGGTTTGAAGTTCCTGCAGTTTTCAGTGTAAAACCGAGTTGGAGCTAGTACCTCCCCATATATATGTATGGAATGGAGTTTGCAACTGAAAAGAAACTTTGTGTTCCCAACAAGCTAGGTGAAGAACGGCTTTCACACACACTTATCTCTCAGAACTGAGCAAGTGGAGAGACGTTCGTTCATCTAGCACCAAGGGAACGGGTTGCAGGAGACACTTTTTCTCTGCTTTCTCAGTCTGTTTCCTAGTGCCGGTTTGAAGTTCCTGCAGTTTTCACTGTCAAACCGAGTTGGAGCTAGTACCTCCCCATATATATGTATGGAATGGAGTTTGCAACTGAAAAGAAACTTTGTGTTCCCAACAAGCTAGGTGAAGAACGGCTTTGACACACACTTATCTCTCAGAACTGAGCAAGTGGAGAGACGTTCGTTCATCTAGCACCAAGGGAACGGGTTGCAGGAGACACTTTTTCTCTGCTTTCTCAGTCTGTTTCCTATTGCCGGTTTGAAGTTCCTGCAGTTTTCACTGTAAAACCGAGTTGGAGCTAGTACCTCCCCATATATATGTATGGAATGGAGTTTGCAACTGAAAAGAAACTTTGTGTTCCCAACAAGCTAGGTGAAGAACGGCTTTCACACACACTTATCTCTCAGAACTGAGCAAGTGGAGAGACGTTCGTTCATCTAGCACCAAGGGAACGGGTTGCAGGAGACACTTTTTCTCTGCTTTCTCAGTCTGTTTCCTAGTGCCGGTTTGAAGTTCCTGCAGTTTTCAGTGTAAAACCGAGTTGGAGGTAGTACCTCCCCATATATATGTATGGAATGGAGTTTGCAACTGAAAAGAAACTTTGTGTTCCCAACAAGCTAGGTGAAGAACGGCTTTGACACACACTTATCTCTCAGAACTGAGCAAGTGGAGAGACGTTCGTTCATCTAGCACCAAGGGAACGGGTTGCAGGAGACACTTTTTCTCTGCTTTCTCAGTCTGTTTCCTAGTGCCGGTTTGAAGTTCCTGCAGTTTTCACTGTAAAACCGAGTTGGAGCTTGTACTTCCCAATATATATGTATGGAATGGAGTTTGCAACTGAAAAGAAACTTTGTGTTCCCAACAAGCTAGGTGAAGAACGGCTTTCACACACACTTATCTCTCAGAACTGAGCAAGTGGAGAGACGTTCGTTCATCTAGCACCAAGGGAACGGGTTGCAGGAGACACTTTTTCTCTGCTTTCTCAGTCTGTTTCCTAGTGCCGGTTTGAAGTTCCTGCAGTTTTCAGTGTAAAACCGAGTTGGAGCTAGTACCTCCCCATATATATGTATGGAATGGAGTTTGCAACTGAAAAGAAACTTTGTGTTCCCAACAAGCTAGGTGAAGGACGGCTTTCACACACACTTATCTCTCAGAACTGAGCAAGTGGAGAGACGTTCGTTCATCTAGCACCAAGGGAACGGGTTGCTGGAGACACTTTTTCTCTGCTTTCTCAGTCTGTTTCCTAGTGCCGGTTTGAAGTTCCTGCAGTTTTCAGTGTAAAACCGAGTTGGAGCTAGTACCTCCCCATATATATGTATGGAATGGAGTTTGCACCTGAAAAGAAACTTTGTGTTCCCAACAAGCTAGGTGAAGGACGGCTTTCACACACACTTATCTCTCAGAACTGAGCAAGTGGAGAGACGTTCGTTCATCTAGCACCAAGGGAACGGGTTGCAGGAGACACTTTTTCTCTGCTTTCTCAGTCTGTTTCCAAGTGCCGGTCTGAAGTTCCTGCAGTTTTCACTGTAAAACCGAGTTGGAGCTAGTACCTACCCATATATATGTATGGAATGGAGTTTGCAACTGAAAAGAAACTTTGTGTTCCCAACAAGCTAGGTGAAGGACGGCTTTCACACACACTTATCTCTCAGAACTGAGCAAGTGGAGAGACGTTCGTTCATCTAGCACCAAGGGAACGGGTTGCAGGAGACACTTTTTCTCTGCTTTCTCAGTCTGTTTCCTAGTGCCGGTCTGAAGTTCCTGCAGTTTTCACTGTAAAACCGAGTTGGAGCTAGTACCTACCCATATATACGTATGGAATGGAGTTTGCAACTGAAAAGAAACTTTGTGTTCCCAACAAGCTAGGTGAAGGACGGCTTTCACACACACTTATCTCTCAGAACTGAGCAAGTGGAGAGACGTTCGTTCATCTAGCACCAAGGGAACGGGTTGCAGGAGACACTTTTTCTCTGCTTTCTCAGTCTGTTTCCTAGTGCCGGTTTGAAGTTCCTGCAGTTTTCAGTGTAAAACCGAGTTGGAGGTAGTACCTCCCCATATATATGTATGGAATGGAGTTTGCAACTGAAAAGAAACTTTGTGTTCCCAACAAGCTAGGTGAAGGACGGCTTTCACACACACTTATCTCTCAGAACTGAGCAAGTGGAGAGACGTTCGTTCATCTAGCACCAAGGGAACGGGTTGCAGGAGACACTTTTTCTCTGCTTTCTCAGTCTGTTTCCTAGTGCCGGTTTGAAGTTCCTGCAGTTTTCACTGTCAAACCGAGTTGGAGCTAGTACCTCCCCTTATATATGTATGGAATGGAGTTTGCAACTGAAAAGAAACTTTGTGTTCCCAACAAGCTAGGTGAAGAACGGCTTTGACACACACTTATCTCTCAGAACTGAGCAAGTGGAGAGACGTTCGTTCATCTAGCACCAAGGGAACGGGTTGAAGGAGACACTTTTTCTCTGCTTTCTCAGTCTGTTTCCTAGTGCCGGTTTGAAGTTCCTGCAGTTTTCAGTGTAAAACCGAGTTGGAGCTAGTACCTCCCCATATATATGTATGGAATGGAGTTTGCAACTGAAAAGAAACTTTGTGTTCCCAACAAGCTAGGTGAAGAACGGCTTTCACACACACTTATCTCTCAGAACTGAGCAAGTGGAGAGACGTTCGTTCATCTAGCACCAAGGGAACGGGTTGCAGGAGACACTTTTTCTCTGCTTTCTCAGTCTGTTTCCTAGTGCCGGTTTGAAGTTCCTGCAGTTTTCACTGTCAAACCGAGTTGGAGCTAGTACCTCCCCATATATATGTATGGAATGGAGTTTGCAACTGAAAAGAAACTTTGTGTTCCCAACAAGCTAGGTGAAGAACGGCTTTGACACACACTTATCTCTCAGAACTGAGCAAGTGGAGAGACGTTCGTTCATCTAGCACCAAGGGAACGGGTTGCAGGAGACACTTTTTCTCTGCTTTCTCAGTCTGTTTCCTATTGCCGGTTTGAAGTTCCTGCAGTTTTCACTGTAAAACCGAGTTGGAGCTAGTACCTCCCCATATATATGTATGGAATGGAGTTTGCAACTGAAAAGAAACTTTGTGTTCCCAACAAGCTAGGTGAAGAACGGCTTTCACACACACTTATCTCTCAGAACTGAGCAAGTGGAGAGACGTTCGTTCATCTAGCACCAAGGGAACGGGTTGCAGGAGACACTTTTTCTCTGCTTTCTCAGTCTGTTTCCTAGTGCCGGTTTGAAGTTCCTGCAGTTTTCAGTGTAAAACCGAGTTGGAGGTAGTACCTCCCCATATATATGTATGGAATGGAGTTTGCAACTGAAAAGAAACTTTGTGTTCCCAACAAGCTAGGTGAAGAACGGCTTTGACACACACTTATCTCTCAGAACTGAGCAAGTGGAGAGACGTTCGTTCATCTAGCACCAAGGGAACGGGTTGCAGGAGACACTTTTTCTCTGCTTTCTCAGTCTGTTTCCTAGTGCCGGTTTGAAGTTCCTGCAGTTTTCACTGTAAAACCGAGTTGGAGCTTGTACTTCCCAATATATATGTATGGAATGGAGTTTGCAACTGAAAAGAAACTTTGTGTTCCCAACAAGCTAGGTGAAGAACGGCTTTCACACACACTTATCTCTCAGAACTGAGCAAGTGGAGAGACGTTCGTTCATCTAGCACCAAGGGAACGGGTTGCAGGAGACACTTTTTCTCTGCTTTCTCAGTCTGTTTCCTAGTGCCGGTTTGAAGTTCCTGCAGTTTTCAGTGTAAAACCGAGTTGGAGCTAGTACCTCCCCATATATATGTATGGAATGGAGTTTGCAACTGAAAAGAAACTTTGTGTTCCCAACAAGCTAGGTGAAGGACGGCTTTCACACACACTTATCTCTCAGAACTGAGCAAGTGGAGAGACGTTCGTTCATCTAGCACCAAGGGAACGGGTTGCTGGAGACACTTTTTCTCTGCTTTCTCAGTCTGTTTCCTAGTGCCGGTTTGAAGTTCCTGCAGTTTTCAGTGTAAAACCGAGTTGGAGCTAGTACCTCCCCATATATATGTATGGAATGGAGTTTGCACCTGAAAAGAAACTTTGTGTTCCCAACAATCTAGGTGAAGGACGGCTTTCACACACACTTATCACTCAGAACTGAGCAAGTGGAGAGACGTTCGTTCATCTAGCACCAAGGGAACGGGTTGCAGGAGACACTTTTTCTCTGCTTTCTCAGTCTGTTTCCAAGTGCCGGTCTGAAGTTCCTGCAGTTTTCACTGTAAAACCGAGTTGGAGCTAGTACCTACCCATATATATGTATGGAATGGAGTTTGCAACTGAAAAGAAACTTTGTGTTCCCAACAAGCTAGGTGAAGGACGGCTTTCACACACACTTATCTCTCAGAACTGAGCAAGTGGAGAGACGTTCGTTCATCTAGCACCAAGGGAACGGGTTGCAGGAGACACTTTTTCTCTGCTTTCTCAGTCTGTTTCCTAGTGCCGGTCTGAAGTTCCTGCAGTTTTCACTGTAAAACCGAGTTGGAGCTAGTACCTACCCATATATACGTATGGAATGGAGTTTGCAACTGAAAAGAAACTTTGTGTTCCCAACAAGCTAGGTGAAGGACGGCTTTCACACACACTTATCTCTCAGAACTGAGCAAGTGGAGAGACGTTCGTTCATCTAGCACCAAGGGAACGGGTTGCAGGAGACACTTTTTCTCTGCTTTCTCAGTCTGTTTCCTAGTGCCGGTTTGAAGTTCCTGCAGTTTTCAGTGTAAAACCGAGTTGGAGGTAGTACCTCCCCATATATATGTATGGAATGGAGTTTGCAACTGAAAAGAAACTTTGTGTTCCCAACAAGCTAGGTGAAGAACGGCTTTGACACACACTTATCTCTCAGAACTGAGCAAGTGGAGAGACGTTCGTTCATCTAGCACCAAGGGAACGGGTTGCAGGAGACACTTTTTCTCTGCTTTCTCAGTCTGTTTCCTAGTGCCGGTTTGAAGTTCCTGCAGTTTTCACTGTAAAACCGAGTTGGAGCTTGTACTTCCCAATATATATGTATGGAATGGAGTTTGCAACTGAAAAGAAACTTTGTGTTCCCAACAAGCTAGGTGAAGAACGGCTTTCACACACACTTATCTCTCAGAACTGAGCAAGTGGAGAGACGTTCGTTCATCTAGCACCAAGGGAACGGGTTGCAGGAGACACTTTTTCTCTGCTTTCTCAGTCTGTTTCCTAGTGCCGGTTTGAAGTTCCTGCAGTTTTCAGTGTAAAACCGAGTTGGAGCTAGTACCTCCCCATATATATGTATGGAATGGAGTTTGCAACTGAAAAGAAACTTTGTGTTCCCAACAAGCTAGGTGAAGGACGGCTTTCACACACACTTATCTCTCAGAACTGAGCAAGTGGAGAGACGTTCGTTCATCTAGCACCAAGGGAACGGGTTGCTGGAGACACTTTTTCTCTGCTTTCTCAGTCTGTTTCCTAGTGCCGGTTTGAAGTTCCTGCAGTTTTCAGTGTAAAACCGAGTTGGAGCTAGTACCTCCCCATATATATGTATGGAATGGAGTTTGCACCTGAAAAGAAACTTTGTGTTCCCAACAAGCTAGGTGAAGGACGGCTTTCACACACACTTATCTCTCAGAACTGAGCAAGTGGAGAGACGTTCGTTCATCTAGCACCAAGGGAACGGGTTGCAGGAGACACTTTTTCTCTGCTTTCTCAGTCTGTTTCCTAGTGCCGGTCTGAAGTTCCTGCAGTTTTCACTGTAAAACCGAGTTGGAGCTAGTACCTACCCATATATATGTATGGAATGGAGTTTGCAACTGAAAAGAAACTTTGTGTTCCCAACAAGCTAGGTGAAGGACGGCTTTCACACACACTTATCTCTCAGAACTGAGCAAGTGGAGAGACGTTCGTTCATCTAGCACCAAGGGAACGGGTTGCAGGAGACACTTTTTCTCTGCTTTCTCAGTCTGTTTCCTAGTGCCGGTCTGAAGTTCCTGCAGTTTTCACTGTAAAACCGAGTTGGAGCTAGTACCTACCCATATATATGTATGGAATGGTGTTTGCAACTGAAAAGAAACTTTGTGTTCCCAACAAGCTAGGTGAAGGACGGCTTTCACACACACTTATCTCTCAGAACTGAGCAAGTGGAGAGACGTTCGTTCATCTAGCACCAATGGAAAGGGTTGCAGGAGACACTTTTTCTCTGCTTTCTCAGTCTGTTTCCTAGTGCCGGTTTGAAGTTCCTGCAGTTTTCAGTGTAAAACCGAGTTGGAGCTAGTCCCTCCCCATATATATGTATGGAATGGAGTTTGCACCTGAAAAGAAACTTTGTGTTCCCAACAAGCTAGGTGAAGGACGGCTTTCACACACACTTATCTCTCAGAACTGAGCAAGTGGAGAGACGTTCGTTCATCTAGCACCAAGGGAACGGTTTGCAGGAGACACTTTTTCTCTGCTTTCTCAGTCTCTTTCCTAGTGCCGGTCTGAAGTTCCTGCAGTTTTCACTGTAAAACCGAGTTGGAGCTAGTACCTACCCATATATATGTATGGAATGGAGTTTGCAACTGAAAAGAAACTTTGTGTTCCCAACAAGCTAGGTGAAGGACGGCTTTCACACACACTTATCTCTCAGAACTGAGCAAGTGGAGAGACGTTCGTTCATCTAGCACCAAGGGAACGGGTTGCAGGAGACACTTTTTCTCTGCTTTCTCAGTCTGTTTCCTAGTGCCGGTTTGAAGTTCCTGCAGTTTTCACTGTCAAACCGAGTTGGAGCTAGTACCTCCCCTTATATATGTATGGAATGGAGTTTGCAACTGAAAAGAAACTTTGTGTTCCCAACAAGCTAGGTGAAGAACGGCTTTGACACACACTTATCTCTCAGAACTGAGCAAGTGGAGAGACGTTCGTTCATCTAGCACCAAGGGAACGGGTTGCAGGAGACACTTTTTCTCTGCTTTCTCAGTCTGTTTCCTAGTGCCGGTTTGAAGTTCCTGCAGTTTTCAGTGTAAAACCGAGTTGGAGCTAGTACCTCCCCATATATATGTATGGAATGGAGTTTGCAACTGAAAAAAACTTTGTGTTCCCAACAAGCTAGGTGAAGAACGGCTTTCACACACACTTATCTCTCAGAACTGAGCAAGTGGAGAGACGTTCGTTCATCTAGCACCAAGGGAACGGGTTGCAGGAGACACTGTTTCTCTGCTTTCTCAGTCTGTTTCCTAGTGCCGGTTTGAAGTTCCTGCAGTTTTCCCTGTCAAACCGAGTTGGAGCTAGTACCTCCCCATATATATGTATGGAATGGAGTTTGCAACTGAAAAGAAACTTTGTGTTCCCAACAAGCTAGGTGAAGAACGGCTTTGACACACACTTATCTCTCAGAACTGAGCAAGTGGAGAGACGTTCGTTCATCTAGCACCAAGGGAACGGGTTGCAGGAGACACTTTTTCTCTGCTTTCTCAGTCTGTTTCCTAGTGCCGGTTTGAAGTTCCTGCAGTTTTCACTGTAAAACCGAGTTGGAGCTAGTACCTCCCCATATATATGTATGGAATGGAGTTTGCAACTGAAAAGAAACTTTGTGTTCCCAACAAGCTAGGTGAAGAACGGCTTTCACACACACTTATCTCTCAGAACTGAGCAAGTGGAGAGACGTTCGTTCATCTAGCACCAAGGGAACGGGTTGCAGGAGACACTTTTTCTCTGCTTTCTCAGTCTGTTTCCTAGTGCCGGTTTGAAGTTCCTGCAGTTTTCAGTGTAAAACCGAGTTGGAGGTAGTACCTCCCCATATATATGTATGGAATGGAGTTTGCAACTGAAAAGAAACTTTGTGTTCCCAACAAGCTAGGTGAAGAACGGCTTTGACACACACTTATCTCTCAGAACTGAGCAAGTGGAGAGACGTTCGTTCATCTAGCACCAAGGGAACGGGTTGCAGGAGACACTTTTTCTCTGCTTTCTCAGTCTGTTTCCTAGTGCCGGTTTGAAGTTCCTGCAGTTTTCACTGTAAAACCGAGTTGGAGCTTGTACTTCCCAATATATATGTATGGAATGGAGTTTGCAACTGAAAAGAAACTTTGTGTTCCCAACAAGCTAGGTGAAGAACGGCTTTCACACACACTTATCTCTCAGAACTGAGCAAGTGGAGAGACGTTCGTTCATCTAGCACCAAGGGAACGGGTTGCAGGGGACACTTTTTCTCTGCTTTCTCAGTCTGTTTCCTAGTGCCGGTTTGAAGTTCCTGCAGTTTTCACTGTAAAACCGAGTTGGAGCTAGTACCTCCCCATATATATGTATGGAATGGAGTTTGCAACTGAAAAGAAACTTTGTGTTCCCAACAAGCTAGGTGAAGGACGGCTTTCACACACACTTATCTCTCAGAACTGAGCAAGTGGAGAGACGTTCGTTCATCTAGCACCAAGGGAACGGGTTGCTGGAGACACTTTTTCTCTGCTTTCTCAGTCTGTTTCCTAGTGCCGGTTTGAAGTTCCTGCAGTTTTCAGTGTAAAACCGAGTTGGAGCTAGTACCTCCCCATATATATGTATGGAATGGAGTTTGCACCTGAAAAGAAACTTTGTGTTCCCAACAAGCTAGGTGAAGAACGGCTTTCACACACACTTATCTCTCAGTACTGAGCAAGTGGAGAGACGTTCGTTCATCTAGCACCAAGGGAACGGGTTGCAGGAGACACTTTTTCTCTGCTTTCTCAGTCTGTTTCCTAGTGCCGGTTTGAAGTTCCTGCAGTTTTCACTGTAAAACCGATTTGGAGCTAGTACCTCCCCATATATATGTATGGAATGGAGTTTGCAACTGAAAAGAAACTTTGTGTTCCCAACAAGCTAGGTGAAGGACGGCTTTCACACACACTTATCTCTCAGAACTGAGCAAGTGGAGAGACGTTCGTTCATCTAGCACCAAGGGAACGGGTTGCAGGAGACACTTTTTCTCTGCTTTCTCAGTCTGTTTCCTAGTGCCGGTCTGAAGTTCCTGCAGTTTTCACTGTAAAACCGAGTTGGAGCTAGTACCTACCCATATATATGTATGGAATGGAGTTTGCAACTGAAAAGAAACTTTGTGTTCCCAACAAGCTAGGTGAAGGACGGCTTTCACACACACTTATCTCTCAGAACTGAGCAAGTGGAGAGACGTTCGTTCATCTAGCACCAAGGGAACGGGTTGCAGGAGACACTTTTTCTCTGCTTTCTCAGTCTGTTTCCTAGTGCCGGTCTGAAGTTCCTGCAGTTTTCACTGTAAAACCGAGTTGGAGCTAGTACCTACCCATATATATGTATGGAATGGAGTTTGCAACTGAAAAGAAACTTTGTGTTCCCAACAAGCTAGGTGAAGGACGGCTTTCACACACACTTATCTCTCAGAACTGAGCAAGTGGAGAGACGTTCGTTCATCTAGCACCAATGGAAAGGGTTGCAGGAGACACTTTTTCTCTGCTTTCTCAGTCTGTTTCCTAGTGCCGGTTTGAAGTTCCTGCAGTTTTCAGTGTAAAACCGATTTGGAGCTAGTACCTCCCCATATATATGTATGGAATCTAGTTTGCAACTGAAAAGAAACTTTGTGTTCCCAACAAGCTAGGTGAAGAACGGCTTTGACACACACTTATCTCTCAGAACTGAGCAAGTGGAGAGACGTTCGTTCATCTAGCACCAAGGGAACGGGTTGCAGGAGACACTTTTTCTCTGCTTTCTCAGTCTGTTTCCTAGTGCCGGTTTGAAGTTCCTGCAGTTTTCACTGTAAAACCGAGTTGGAGCTAGTACCTCCCCATATATATGTATGGAATGGAGTTTGCAACTGAAAAGAAACTTTGTGTTCCCAACAAGCTAGGTGAAGAACGGCTTTCACACACACTTATCTCTCAGAACTGAGCAAGTGGAGAGACGTTCGTTCATCTAGCACCAAGGGAACGGGTTGCAGGAGACACTTTTTCTCTGCTTTCTCAGTCTGTTTCCTAGTGCCGGTTTGAAGTTCCTGCAGTTTTCAGTGTAAAACCGAGTTGGAGGTAGTACCTCCCCATATATATGTATGGAATGGAGTTTGCAACTGAAAAGAAACTTTGTGTTCCCAACAAGCTAGGTGAAGAACGGCTTTGACACACACTTATCTCTCAGAACTGAGCAAGTGGAGAGACGTTCGTTCATCTAGCACCAAGGGAACGGGTTGCAGGAGACACTTTTTCTCTGCTTTCTCAGTCTGTTTCCTAGTGCCGGTTTGAAGTTCCTGCAGTTTTCACTGTAAAACCGAGTTGGAGCTTGTACTTCCCAATATATATGTATGGAATGGAGTTTGCAACTGAAAAGAAACTTTGTGTTCCCAACAAGCTAGGTGAAGAACGGCTTTCACACACACTTATCTCTCAGAACTGAGCAAGTGGAGAGACGTTCGTTCATCTAGCACCAAGGGAACGGGTTGCAGGAGACACTTTTTCTCTGCTTTCTCAGTCTGTTTCCTAGTGCCGGTTTGAAGTTCCTGCAGTTTTCACTGTAAAACCGAGTTGGAGCTAGTACCTCCCCATATATATGTATGGAATGGAGTTTGCAACTGAAAAGAAACTTTGTGTTCCCAACAAGCTAGGTGAAGGACGGCTTTCACACACACTTATCTCTCAGAACTGAGCAAGTGGAGAGACGTTCGTTCATCTAGCACCAAGGGAACGGGTTGCTGGAGACACTTTTTCTCTGCTTTCTCAGTCTGTTTCCTAGTGCCGGTTTGAAGTTCCTGCAGTTTTCAGTGTAAAACCGAGTTGGAGCTAGTACCTCCCCATATATATGTATGGAATGGAGTTTGCACCTGAAAAGAAACTTTGTGTTCCCAACAAGCTAGGTGAAGAACGGCTTTGACACACACTTATCTCTCAGAACTGAGCAAGTGGAGAGACGTTCGTTCATCTAGCACCAAGGGAACGGGTTGCAGGAGACACTTTTTCTCTGCTTTCTCAGTCTGTTTCCTAGTGCCGGTTTGAAGTTCCTGCAGTTTTCAATGTCAAACCGAGTTGGAGCTAGTACCTCCCCATATATATGTATGGAATGGAGTTTGCAACTGAAAAGAAACTTTGTGTTCCCAACAAGCTAGGTGAAGAACGGCTTTGACACACACTTATCTCTCAGAACTGAGCAAGTGGAGAGACGTTCGTTCATCTAGCACCAAGGGAACGGGTTGCAGGAGACACTTTTTCTCTGCTTTCTCAGTCTGTTTCCTAGTGCCGGTTTGAAGTTCCTGCAGTTTTCAGTGTAAAACCGAGTTGGAGCTAGTACCTCCCCATATATATGTATGGAATGGAGTTTGCACCTGAAAAGAAACTTTGTGTTCCCAACAAGCTAGGTGAAGAACGGCTTTCACACACACTTATCTCTCAGTACTGAGCAAGTGGAGAGACGTTCGTTCATCTAGCACCAAGGGAACGGGTTGCAGGAGACACTTTTTCTCTGCTTTCTCAGTCTGTTTCCTAGTGCCGGTTTGAAGTTCCTGCAGTTTTCACTGTAAAACCGATTTGGAGCTAGTACCTCCCCATATATATGTATGGAATGGAGTTTGCAACTGAAAAGAAACTTTGTGTTCCCAACAAGCTAGGTGAAGGACGGCTTTCACACACACTTATCTCTCAGAACTGAGCAAGTGGAGAGACGTTCGTTCATCTAGCACCAAGGGAACGGGTTGCAGGAGACACTTTTTCTCTGCTTTCTCAGTCTGTTTCCTAGTGCCGGTCTGAAGTTCCTGCAGTTTTCACTGTAAAACCGAGTTGGAGCTAGTACCTACCCATATATATGTATGGAATGGAGTTTGCAACTGAAAAGAAACTTTGTGTTCCCAACAAGCTAGGTGAAGGACGGCTTTCACACACACTTATCTCTCAGAACTGAGCAAGTGGAGAGACGTTCGTTCATCTAGCACCAAGGGAACGGGTTGCAGGAGACACTTTTTCTCTGCTTTCTCAGTCTGTTTCCTAGTGCCGGTCTGAAGTTCCTGCAGTTTTCACTGTAAAACCGAGTTGGAGCTAGTACCTACCCATATATATGTATGGAATGGAGTTTGCAACTGAAAAGAAACTTTGTGTTCCCAACAAGCTAGTTGAAGGACGGCTTTCACACACACTTATCTCTCAGAACTGAGCAAGTGGAGAGACGTTCGTTCATCTAGCACCAATGGAAAGGGTTGCAGGAGACACTTTTTCTCTGCTTTCTCAGTCTGTTTCCTAGTGCCGGTTTGAAGTTCCTGCAGTTTTCAGTGTAAAACCGAGTTGGAGCTAGTACCTCCCCATATATATGTATGGAATCTAGTTTGCAACTGAAAAGAAACTTTGTGTTCCCAACAAGCTAGGTGAAGAACGGCTTTGACACACACTTATCTCTCAGAACTGAGCAAGTGGAGAGACGTTCGTTCATCTAGCACCAAGGGAACGGGTTGCAGGAGACACATTTTCTCTGCTTTCTCAGTCTGTTTCCTAGTGCCGGTTTGAAGTTCCTGCAGTTTTCACTGTAAAACCGAGTTGGAGCTAGTACCTCCCCATATATATGTATGGAATGGAGTTTGCAACTGAAAAGAAACTTTGTGTTCCCAACAAGCTAGGTGAAGAACGGCTTTCACACACACTTATCTCTCAGAACTGAGCAAGTGGAGAGACGTTCGTTCATCTAGCACCAAGGGAACGGGTTGCAGGAGACACTTTTTCTCTGCTTTCTCAGTCTGTTTCCTAGTGCCGGTTTGAAGTTCCTGCAGTTTTCAGTGTAAAACCGAGTTGGAGGTAGTACCTCCCCATATATATGTATGGAATGGAGTTTGCAACTGAAAAGAAACTTTGTGTTCCCAACAAGCTAGGTGAAGAACGGCTTTGACACACACTTATCTCTCAGAACTGAGCAAGTGGAGAGACGTTCGTTCATCTAGCACCAAGGGAACGGGTTGCAGGAGACACTTTTTCTCTGCTTTCTCAGTCTGTTTCCTAGTGCCGGTTTGAAGTTCCTGCAGTTTTCACTGTAAAACCGAGTTGGAGCTTGTACTTCCCAATATATATGTATGGAATGGAGTTTGCAACTGAAAAGAAACTTTGTGTTCCCAACAAGCTAGGTGAAGAACGGCTTTCACACACACTTATCTCTCAGAACTGAGCAAGTGGAGAGACGTTCGTTCATCTAGCACCAAGGGAACGGGTTGCAGGAGACACTTTTTCTCTGCTTTCTCAGTCTGTTTCCTAGTGCCGGTTTGAAGTTCCTGCAGTTTTCACTGTAAAACCGAGTTGGAGCTAGTACCTCCCCATATATATGTATGGAATGGAGTTTGCAACTGAAAAGAAACTTTGTGTTCCCAACAAGCTAGGTGAAGGACGGCTTTCACACACACTTATCTCTCAGAACTGAGCAAGTGGAGAGACGTTCGTTCATCTAGCACCAAGGGAACGGGTTGCTGGAGACACTTTTTCTCTGCTTTCTCAGTCTGTTTCCTAGTGCCGGTTTGAAGTTCCTGCAGTTTTCAGTGTAAAACCGAGTTGGAGCTAGTACCTCCCCATATATATGTATGGAATGGAGTTTGCACCTGAAAAGAAACTTTGTGTTCCCAACAAGCTAGGTGAAGAACGGCTTTCACACACACTTATCTCTCAGAACTGAGCAAGTGGAGAGACGTTCGTTCATCTAGCACCAAGGGAACGGGTTGCAGGAGACACTTTTTCTCTGCTTTCTCAGTCTGTTTCCTAGTGCCGGTTTGAAGTTCCTGCAGTTTTCACTGTAAAACCGAGTTGGAGCTTGTACTTCCCAATATATATGTATGGAATGGAGTTTGCAACTGAAAAGAAACTTTGTGTTCCCAACAAGCTAGGTGAAGAACGGCTTTCACACACACTTATCTCTCAGAACTGAGCAAGTGGAGAGACGTTCGTTCATCTAGCACCAAGGGAACGGGTTGCAGGAGACACTTTTTCTCTGCTTTCTCAGTCTGTTTCCTAGTGCCGGTTTGAAGTTCCTGCAGTTTTCACTGTAAAACCGAGTTGGAGCTAGTACCTCCCCATATATATGTATGGAATGGAGTTTGCAACTGAAAAGAAACTTTGTGTTCCCAACAAGCTAGGTGAAGGACGGCTTTCACACACACTTATCTCTCAGAACTGAGCAAGTGGAGAGACGTTCGTTCATCTAGCACCAAGGGAACGGGTTGCAGGAGACACTTTTTCTCTGCTTTCTCAGTCTGTTTCCTAGTGCCGGTTTGAAGTTCCTGCAGTTTTCAGTGTAAAACCGAGTTGGAGCTAGTACCTCCCCATATATATGTATGGAATGGAGTTTGCAACTGAAAAGAAACTTTGTGTTCCCAACAAGCTAGGTGAAGAACGGCTTTCACACACACTTATCTCTCAGTACTGAGCAAGTGGAGAGACGTTCGTTCATCTAGCACCAAGGGAACGGGTTGCAGGAGACACTTTTTCTCTGCTTTCTCAGTCTGTTTCCTAGTGCCGGTTTGAAGTTCCTGCAGTTTTCACTGTAAAACCGAGTTGGAGCTAGTACCTACCCATATATATGTATGGAATGGAGTTTGCAACTGAAAAGAAACTTTGTGTTCCCAACAAGCTAGGTGAAGGACGGCTTTCACACACACTTATCTCTCAGAACTGAGCAAGTGGAGAGACGTTCGTTCATCTAGCACCAAGGGAACGGGTTGCAGGAGACACTTTTTCTCTGCTTTCTCAGTCTGTTTCCTAGTGCCGGTCTGAAGTTCCTGCAGTTTTCACTGTAAAACCGAGTTGGAGCTAGTACCTACCCATATATACGTATGGAATGGAGTTTGCAACTGAAAAGAAACTTTGTGTTCCCAACAAGCTAGGTGAAGGACGGCTTTCACACACACTTATCTCTCAGAACTGAGCAAGTGGAGAGACGTTCGTTCATCTAGCACCAAGGGAACGGGTTGCAGGAGACACTTTTTCTCTGCTTTCTCAGTCTGTTTCCTAGTGCCGGTTTGAAGTTCCTGCAGTTTTCAGTGTAAAACCGAGTTGGAGCTAGTACCTCCCCATATATATGTATGGAATGGAGTTTGCAACTGAAAAGAAACTTTGTGTTCCCAACAAGCTAGGTGAAGAACGGCTTTGACACACACTTATCTCTCAGAACTGAGCAAGTGGAGAGACGTTCGTTCATCTAGCACCAAGGGAACGGGTTGCAGGAGACACTTTTTCTCTGCTTTCTCAGTCTGTTTCCTAGTGCCGGTTTGAAGTTCCTGCAGTTTTCACTGTAAAACCGAGTTGGAGCTTGTACTTCCCAATATATATGTATGGAATGGAGTTTGCAACTGAAAAGAAACTTTGTGTTCCCAACAAGCTAGGTGAAGAACGGCTTTCACACACACTTATCTCTCAGAACTGAGCAAGTGGAGAGACGTTCGTTCATCTAGCACCAAGGGAACGGGTTGCAGGAGACACTTTTTCTCTGCTTTCTCAGTCTGTTTCCTAGTGCCGGTTTGAAGTTCCTGCAGTTTTCAGTGTAAAACCGAGTTGGAGCTAGTACCTCCCCATATATATGTATGGAATGGAGTTTGCAACTGAAAAGAAACTTTGTGTTCCCAACAAGCTAGGTGAAGGACGGCTTTCACACACACTTATCTCTCAGAACTGAGCAAGTGGAGAGACGTTCGTTCATCTAGCACCAAGGGAACGGGTTGCTGGAGACACTTTTTCTCTGCTTTCTCAGTCTGTTTCCTAGTGCCGGTTTGAAGTTCCTGCAGTTTTCAGTGTAAAACCGAGTTGGAGCTAGTACCTCCCCATATATATGTATGGAATGGAGTTTGCACCTGAAAAGAAACTTTGTGTTCCCAACAAGCTAGGTGAAGGACGGCTTTCACACACACTTATCTCTCAGAACTGAGCAAGTGGAGAGACGTTCGTTCATCTAGCACCAAGGGAACGGGTTGCAGGAGACACTTTTTCTCTGCTTTCTCAGTCTGTTTCCTAGTGCCGGTCTGAAGTTCCTGCAGTTTTCACTGTAAAACCGAGTTGGAGCTAGTACCTACCCATATATATGTATGGAATGGAGTTTGCAACTGAAAAGAAACTTTGTGTTCCCAACAAGCTAGATGAAGGACGGCTTTCACACACACTTATCTCTCAGAACTGAGCAAGTGGAGAGACGTTCGTTCATCTAGCACCAAGGGAACGGGTTGCAGGAGACACTTTTTCTCTGCTTTCTCAGTCTGTTTCCTAGTGCCGGTTTGAAGTTCCTGCAGTTTTCAGTGTAAAACCGAGTTGGAGCTAGTACCTCCCCATATATATGTATGGAATGGAGTTTGCAACTGAAAAGAAACTTTGTGTTCCCAACAAGCTAGGTGAAGAACGGCTTTGACACACACTTATCTCTCAGAACTGAGCAAGTGGAGAGACGTTCGTTCATCTAGCACCAAGGGAACGGGTTGCAGGAGACACTTTTTCTCTGCTTTCTCAGTCTGTTTCCTAGTGCCGGTTTGAAGTTCCTGCAGTTTTCACTGTATAACCGAGTTGGAGCTTGTACTTCCCAATATATATGTATGGAATGGAGTTTGCAACTGAAAAGAAACTTTGTGTTCCCAACAAGCTAGGTGAAGAACGGCTTTCACACACACTTATCTCTCAGAACTGAGCAAGTGGAGAGACGTTCGTTCATCTAGCACCAAGGGAACGGGTTGCAGGAGACACTTTTTCTCTGCTTTCTCAGTCTGTTTCCTAGTGCCGGTTTGAAGTTCCTGCAGTTTTCAGTGTAAAACCGAGTTGGAGCTAGTACCTCCCCATATATATGTATGGAATGGAGTTTGCAACTGAAAAGAAACTTTGTGTTCCCAACAAGCTAGGTGAAGGACGGCTTTCACACACACTTATCTCTCAGAACTGAGCAAGTGGAGAGACGTTCGTTCATCTAGCACCAAGGGAACGGGTTGCTGGAGACACTTTTTCTCTGCTTTCTCAGTCTGTTTCCTAGTGCCGGTTTGAAGTTCCTGCAGTTTTCAGTGTAAAACCGAGTTGGAGCTAGTACCTCCCCATATATATGTATGGAATGGAGTTTGCACCTGAAAAGAAACTTTGTGTTCCCAACAAGCTAGGTGAAGGACGGCTTTCACACACACTTATCTCTCAGAACTGAGCAAGTGGAGAGACGTTCGTTCATCTAGCACCAAGGGAACGGGTTGCAGGAGACACTTTTTCTCTGCTTTCTCAGTCTGTTTCCTAGTGCCGGTCTGAAGTTCCTGCAGTTTTCACTGTAAAACCGAGTTGGAGCTAGTACCTACCCATATATATGTATGGAATGGAGTTTGCAACTGAAAAGAAACTTTGTGTTCCCAACAAGCTAGGTGAAGGACGGCTTTCACACACACTTATCTCTCAGAACTGAGCAAGTGGAGAGACGTTCGTTCATCTAGCACCAAGGGAATGGGTTGCAGGAGACACTTTTTCTCTGCTTTCTCAGTCTGTTTCCTAGTGCCGGTCTGAAGTTCCTGCAGTTTTCACTGTAAAACCGAGTTGGAGCTAGTACCTACCCATATATATGTATGGAATGGAGTTTGCAACTGAAAAGAAACTTTGTGTTCCCAACAAGCTAGGTGAAGGACGGCTTTCACACACACTTATCTCTCAGAACTGAGCAAGTGGAGAGACGTTCGTTCATCTAGCACCAATGGAAAGGGTTGCAGGAGACACTTTTTCTCTGCTTTCTCAGTCTGTTTCCTAGTGCCGGTTTGAAGTTCCTGCAGTTTTCAGTGTAAAACCGAGTTGGAGCTAGTCCCTCCCCATATATATGTATGGAATGGAGTTTGCACCTGAAAAGAAACTTTGTGTTCCCAACAAGCTAGGTGAAGGACGGCTTTCACACACACTTATCTCTCAGAACTGAGCAAGTGGAGAGACGTTCGTTCATCTAGCACCAAGGGAACGGGTTGCAGGAGACACTTTTTCTCTGCTTTCTCAGTCTCTTTCCTAGTGCCGGTCTGAAGTTCCTGCAGTTTTCACTGTAAAACCGAGTTGGAGCTAGTACCTACCCATATATATGTATGGAATGGAGTTTGCAACTGAAAAGAAACTTTGTGTTCCCAACAAGCTAGGTGAAGGACGGCTTTCACACACACTTATCTCTCAGAACTGAGCAAGTGGAGAGACGTTCGTTCATCTAGCACCAAGGGAACGGGTTGCAGGAGACACTTTTTCTCTGCTTTCTCAGTCTGTTTCCTAGTGCCGGTTTGAAGTTCCTGCAGTTTTCACTGTCAAACCGAGTTGGAGCTAGTACCTCCCCTTATATATGTATGGAATGGAGTTTGCAACTGAAAAGAAACTTTGTGTTCCCAACAAGCTAGGTGAAGAACGGCTTTGACACACACTTATCTCTCAGAACTGAGCAAGTGGAGAGACGTTCGTTCATCTAGCACCAAGGGAACGGGTTGCAGGAGACACTTTTTCTCTGCTTTCTCAGTCTGTTTCCTAGTGCCGGTTTGAAGTTCCTGCAGTTTTCAGTGTAAAACCGAGTTGGAGCTAGTACCTCCCCATATATATGTATGGAATGGAGTTTGCAACTGAAAAAAACTTTGTGTTCCCAACAAGCTAGGTGAAGAACGGCTTTCACACACACTTATCTCTCAGAACTGAGCAAGTGGAGAGACGTTCGTTCATCTAGCACCAAGGGAACGGGTTGCAGGAGACACTGTTTCTCTGCTTTCTCAGTCTGTTTCCTAGTGCCGGTTTGAAGTTCCTGCAGTTTTCACTGTCAAACCGAGTTGGAGCTAGTACCTCCCCATATATATGTATGGAATGGAGTTTGCAACTGAAAAGAAACTTTGTGTTCCCAACAAGCTAGGTGAAGAACGGCTTTGACACACACTTATCTCTCAGAACTGAGCAAGTGGAGAGACGTTCGTTCATCTAGCACCAAGGGAACGGGTTGCAGGAGACACTTTTTCTCTGCTTTCTCAGTCTGTTTCCTAGTGCCGGTTTGAAGTTCCTGCAGTTTTCACTGTAAAACCGAGTTGGAGCTAGTACCTCCCCATATATATGTATGGAATGGAGTTTGCAACTGAAAAGAAACTTTGTGTTCCCAACAAGCTAGGTGAAGAACGGCTTTCACACACACTTATCTCTCAGAACTGAGCAAGTGGAGAGACGTTCGTTCATCTAGCACCAAGGGAACGGGTTGCAGGAGACACTTTTTCTCTGCTTTCTCAGTCTGTTTCCTAGTGCCGGTTTGAAGTTCCTGCAGTTTTCAGTGTAAAACCGAGTTGGAGGTAGTACCTCCCCATATATATGTATGGAATGGAGTTTGCAACTGAAAAGAAACTTTGTGTTCCCAACAAGCTAGGTGAAGAACGGCTTTGACACACACTTATCTCTCAGAACTGAGCAAGTGGAGAGACGTTCGTTCATCTAGCACCAAGGGAACGGGTTGCAGGAGACACTTTTTCTCTGCTTTCTCAGTCTGTTTCCTAGTGCCGGTTTGAAGTTCCTGCAGTTTTCACTGTAAAACCGAGTTGGAGCTTGTACTTCCCAATATATATGTATGGAATGGAGTTTGCAACTGAAAAGAAACTTTGTGTTCCCAACAAGCTAGGTGAAGAACGGCTTTCACACACACTTATCTCTCAGAACTGAGCAAGTGGAGAGACGTTCGTTCATCTAGCACCAAGGGAACGGGTTGCAGGAGACACTTTTTCTCTGCTTTCTCAGTCTGTTTCCTAGTGCCGGTTTGAAGTTCCTGCAGTTTTCACTGTAAAACCGAGTTGGAGCTAGTACCTCCCCATATATATGTATGGAATGGAGTTTGCAACTGAAAAGAAACTTTGTGTTCCCAACAAGCTAGGTGAAGGACGGCTTTCACACACACTTATCTCTCAGAACTGAGCAAGTGGAGAGACGTTCGTTCATCTAGCACCAAGGGAACGGGTTGCTGGAGACACTTTTTCTCTGCTTTCTCAGTCTGTTTCCTAGTGCCGGTTTGAAGTTCCTGCAGTTTTCAGTGTAAAACCGACTTGGAGCTAGTACCTCCCCATATATATGTATGGAATGGAGTTTGCACCTGAAAAGAAACTTTGTGTTCCCAACAAGCTAGGTGAAGAACGGCTTTCACACACACTTATCTCTCAGTACTGAGCAAGTGGAGAGACGTTCGTTCATCTAGCACCAAGGGAACGGGTTGCAGGAGACACTTTTTCTCTGCTTTCTCAGTCTGTTTCCTAGTGCCGGTTTGAAGTTCCTGCAGTTTTCACTGTAAAACCGATTTGGAGCTAGTACCTCCCCATATATATGTATGGAATGGAGTTTGCAACTGAAAAGAAACTTTGTGTTCCCAACAAGCTAGGTGAAGGACGGCTTTCACACACACTTATCTCTCAGAACTGAGCAAGTGGAGAGACGTTCGTTCATCTAGCACCAAGGGAACGGGTTGCAGGAGACACTTTTTCTCTGCTTTCTCAGTCTGTTTCCTAGTGCCGGTCTGAAGTTCCTGCAGTTTTCACTGTAAAACCGAGTTGGAGCTAGTACCTACCCATATATATGTATGGAATGGAGTTTGCAACTGAAAAGAAACTTTGTGTTCCCAACAAGCTAGGTGAAGGACGGCTTTCACACACACTTATCTCTCAGAACTGAGCAAGTGGAGAGACGTTCGTTCATCTAGCACCAAGGGAACGGGTTGCAGGAGACACTTTTTCTCTGCTTTCTCAGTCTGTTTCCTAGTGCCGGTCTGAAGTTCCTGCAGTTTTCACTGTAAAACCGAGTTGGAGCTAGTACCTACCCATATATATGTATGGAATGGAGTTTGCAACTGAAAAGAAACTTTGTGTTCCCAACAAGCTAGGTGAAGGACGGCTTTCACACACACTTATCTCTCAGAACTGAGCAAGTGGAGAGACGTTCGTTCATCTAGCACCAATGGAAAGGGTTGCAGGAGACACTTTTTCTCTGCTTTCTCAGTCTGTTTCCTAGTGCCGGTTTGAAGTTCCTGCAGTTTTCAGTGTAAAACCGAGTTGGAGCTAGTACCTCCCCATATATATGTATGGAATCTAGTTTGCAACTGAAAAGAAACTTTGTGTTCCCAACAAGCTAGGTGAAGAACGGCTTTGACACACACTTATCTCTCAGAACTGAGCAAGTGGAGAGACGTTCGTTCATCTAGCACCAAGGGAACGGGTTGCAGGAGACACTTTTTCTCTGCTTTCTCAGTCTGTTTCCTAGTGCCGGTTTGAAGTTCCTGCAGTTTTCACTGTAAAACCGAGTTGGAGCTAGTACCTCCCCATATATATGTATGGAATGGAGTTTGCAACTGAAAAGAAACTTTGTGTTCCCAACAAGCTAGGTGAAGAACGGCTTTCACACACACTTATCTCTCAGAACTGAGCAAGTGGAGAGACGTTCGTTCATCTAGCACCAAGGGAACGGGTTGCAGGAGACACTTTTTCTCTGCTTTCTCAGTCTGTTTCCTAGTGCCGGTTTGAAGTTCCTGCAGTTTTCAGTGTAAAACCGAGTTGGAGGTAGTACCTCCCCATATATATGTATGGAATGGAGTTTGCAACTGAAAAGAAACTTTGTGTTCCCAACAAGCTAGGTGAAGAACGGCTTTGACACACACTTATCTCTCAGAACTGAGCAAGTGGAGAGACGTTCGTTCATCTAGCACCAAGGGAACGGGTTGCAGGAGACACTTTTTCTCTGCTTTCTCAGTCTGTTTCCTAGTGCCGGTTTGAAGTTCCTGCAGTTTTCACTGTCAAACCGAGTTGGAGCTAGTACCTCCCCTTATATATGTATGGAATGGAGTTTGCAACTGAAAAGAAACTTTGTGTTCCCAACAAGCTAGGTGAAGAACGGCTTTGACACACACTTATCTCTCAGAACTGAGCAAGTGGAGAGACGTTCGTTCATCTAGCACCAAGGGAACGGGTTGCAGGAGACACTTTTTCTCTGCTTTCTCAGTCTGTTTCCTAGTGCCGGTTTGAAGTTCCTGCAGTTTTCAGTGTAAAACCGAGTTGGAGCTAGTACCTCCCCATATATATGTATGGAATGGAGTTTGCAACTGAAAAGAAACTTTGTGTTCCCAACAAGCTAGGTGAAGAACGGCTTTCACACACACTTATCTCTCAGAACTGAGCAAGTGGAGAGACTTTCGTTCATCTAGCACCAAGGGAACGGGTTGCAGGAGACACTGTTTCTCTGCTTTCTCAGTCTGTTTCCTAGTGCCGGTTTGAAGTTCCTGCAGTTTTCACTGTCAAACCGAGTTGGAGCTAGTACCTCCCCATATATATGTATGGAATGGAGTTTGCAACTGAAAAGAAACTTTGTGTTCCCAACAAGCTAGGTGAAGAACGGCTTTGACACACACTTATCTCTCAGAACTGAGCAAGTGGAGAGATGTTCGTTCATCTAGCACCAAGGGAACGGGTTGCAGGAGACACTTTTTCTCTGCTTTCTCAGTCTGTTTCCTAGTGCCGGTTTGAAGTTCCTGCAGTTTTCACTGTAAAACCGAGTTGGAGCTAGTACCTCCCCATATATATGTATGGAATGGAGTTTGCAACTGAAAAGAAACTTTGTGTTCCCAACAAGCTAGGTGAAGAACGGCTTTCACACACACTTATCTCTCAGAACTGAGCAAGTGGAGAGACGTTCGTTCATCTAGCACCAAGGGAACGGGTTGCAGGAGACACTTTTTCTCTGCTTTCTCAGTCTGTTTCCTAGTGCCGGTTTGAAGTTCCTGCAGTTTTCAGTGTAAAACCGAGTTGGAGGTAGTACCTCCCCATATATATGTATGGAATGGAGTTTGCAACTGAAAAGAAACTTTGTGTTCCCAACAAGCTAGGTGAAGAACGGCTTTGACACACACTTATCTCTCAGAACTGAGCAAGTGGAGAGACGTTCGTTCATCTAGCACCAAGGGAACGGGTTGCAGGAGACACTTTTTCTCTGCTTTCTCAGTCTGTTTCCTAGTGCCGGTTTGAAGTTCCTGCAGTTTTCACTGTAAAACCGAGTTGGAGCTTGTACTTCCCAATATATATGTATGGAATGGAGTTTGCAACTGAAAAGAAACTTTGTGTTCCCAACAAGCTAGGTGAAGGACGGCTTTCACACACACTTATCTCTCAGAACTGAGCAAGTGGAGAGACGTTCGTTCATCTAGCACCAAGGGAACGGGTTGCAGGAGACTTTTTCTCTGCTTTCTCAGTCTGTTTCCTAGTGCCGGTTTGAAGTTCCTGCAGTTTTCACTGTAAAACCGAGTTGGAGGTAGTACCTCCCCATATATATGTATGGAATGGAGTTTGCAACTGAAAAAAACTTTGTGTTCCCAACAAGCTAGGTGAAGGACGGCTTTCACACACACTTATCTCTCAGAACTGAGCAAGTGGAGAGACGTTCGTTCATCTAGCACCAAGGGAACGGGTTGCTGGAGACACTTTTTCTCTGCTTTCTCAGTCTGTTTCCTAGTGCCGGTTTGAAGTTCCTGCAGTTTTCAGTGTAAAACCGAGTTGGAGCTAGTACCTCCCCATATATATGTATGGAATGGAGTTTGCACCTGAAAAGAAACTTTGTGTTCCCAACAAGCTAGGTGAAGAACGGCTTTCACACACACTTATCTCTCAGTACTGAGCAAGTGGAGAGACGTTCGTTCATCTAGCACCAAGGGAACGGGTTGCAGGAGACACTTTTTCTCTGCTTTCTCAGTCTGTTTCCTAGTGCCGGTTTGAAGTTCCTGCAGTTTTCACTGTAAAACCGATTTGGAGCTAGTACCTCCCCATATATATGTATGGAATGGAGTTTGCAACTGAAAAGAAACTTTGTGTTCCCAACAAGCTAGGTGAAGGACGGCTTTCACACACACTTATCTCTCAGAACTGAGCAAGTGGAGAGACGTTCGTTCATCTAGCACCAAGGGAACGGGTTGCAGGAGACACTTTTTCTCTGCTTTCTCAGTCTGTTTCCTAGTGCCGGTCTGAAGTTCCTGCAGTTTTCACTGTAAAACCGAGTTGGAGCTAGTACCTACCCATATATATGTATGGAATGGAGTTTGCAACTGAAAAGAAACTTTGTGTTCCCAACAAGCTAGGTGAAGGACGGCTTTCACACACACTTATCTCTCAGAACTGAGCAAGTGGAGAGACGTTCGTTCATCTAGCACCAAGGGAACGGGTTGCAGGAGACACTTTTTCTCTGCTTTCTCAGTCTGTTTCCTAGTGCCGGTCTGAAGTTCCTGCAGTTTTCACTGTAAAACCGAGTTGGAGCTAGTACCTACCCATATATATGTATGGAATGGAGTTTGCAACTGAAAAGAAACTTTGTGTTCCCAACAAGCTAGGTGAAGGACGGCTTTCACACACACTTATCTCTCAGAACTGAGCAAGTGGAGAGACGTTCGTTCATCTAGCACCAATGGAAAGGGTTGCAGGAGACACTTTTTCTCTGCTTTCTCAGTCTGTTTCCTAGTGCCGGTTTGAAGTTCCTGCAGTTTTCAGTGTAAAACCGAGTTGGAGCTAGTACCTCCCCATATATATGTATGGAATCTAGTTTGCAACTGAAAAGAAACTTTGTGTTCCCAACAAGCTAGGTGAAGAACGGCTTTGACACACACTTATCTCTCAGAACTGAGCAAGTGGAGAGACGTTCGTTCATCTAGCACCAAGGGAACGGGTTGCAGGAGACACTTTTTCTCTGCTTTCTCAGTCTGTTTCCTAGTGCCGGTTTGAAGTTCCTGCAGTTTTCACTGTAAAACCGAGTTGGAGCTAGTACCTCCCCATATATATGTATGGAATGGAGTTTGCAACTGAAAAGAAACTTTGTGTTCCCAACAAGCTAGGTGAAGAACGGCTTTCACACACACTTATCTCTCAGAACTGAGCAAGTGGAGAGACGTTCGTTCATCTAGCACCAAGGGAACGGGTTGCAGGAGACACTTTTTCTCTGCTTTCTCAGTCTGTTTCCTAGTGCCGGTTTGAAGTTCCTGCAGTTTTCAGTGTAAAACCGAGTTGGAGGTAGTACCTCCCCATATATATGTATGGAATGGAGTTTGCAACTGAAAAGAAACTTTGTGTTCCCAACAAGCTAGGTGAAGAACGGCTTTGACACACACTTATCTCTCAGAACTGAGCAAGTGGAGAGACGTTCGTTCATCTAGCACCAAGGGAACGGGTTGCAGGAGACACTTTTTCTCTGCTTTCTCAGTCTGTTTCCTAGTGCCGGTTTGAAGTTCCTGCAGTTTTCACTGTAAAACCGAGTTGGAGCTTGTACTTCCCAATATATATGTATGGAATGGAGTTTGCAACTGAAAAGAAACTTTGTGTTCCCAACAAGCTAGGTGAAGAACGGCTTTCACACACACTTATCTCTCAGAACTGAGCAAGTGGAGAGACGTTCGTTCATCTAGCACCAAGGGAACGGGTTGCAGGAGACACTTTTTCTCTGCTTTCTCAGTCTGTTTCCTAGTGCCGGTTTGAAGTTCCTGCAGTTTTCACTGTAAAACCGAGTTGGAGCTAGTACCTCCCCATATATATGTATGGAATGGAGTTTGCAACTGAAAAGAAACTTTGTGTTCCCAACAAGCTAGGTGAAGGACGGCTTTCACACACACTTATCTCTCAGAACTGAGCAAGTGGAGAGACGTTCGTTCATCTAGCACCAAGGGAACGGGTTGCTGGAGACACTTTTTCTCTGCTTTCTCAGTCTGTTTCCTAGTGCCGGTTTGAAGTTCCTGCAGTTTTCAGTGTAAAACCGAGTTGGAGCTAGTACCTCCCCATATATATGTATGGAATGGAGTTTGCACCTGAAAAGAAACTTTGTGTTCCCAACAAGCTAGGTGAAGAACGGCTTTGACACACACTTATCTCTCAGAACTGAGCAAGTGGAGAGACGTTCGTTCATCTAGCACCAAGGGAACGGGTTGCAGGAGACACTTTTTCTCTGCTTTCTCAGTCTGTTTCCTAGTGCCGGTTTGAAGTTCCTGCAGTTTTCACTGTAAAACCGAGTTGGAGCTTGTACTTCCCAATATATATGTATGGAATGGAGTTTGCAACTGAAAAGAAACTTTGTGTTCCCAACAAGCTAGGTGAAGAACGGCTTTCACACACACTTATCTCTCAGAACTGAGCAAGTGGAGAGACGTTCGTTCATCTAGCACCAAGGGAACGGGTTGCAGGAGACACTTTTTCTCTGCTTTCTCAGTCTGTTTCCTAGTGCCGGTTTGAAGTTCCTGCAGTTTTCACTGTAAAACCGAGTTGGAGCTAGTACCTCCCCATATATATGTATGGAATGGAGTTTGCAACTGAAAAGAAACTTTGTGTTCCCAACAAGCTAGGTGAAGGACGGCTTTCACACACACTTATCTCTCAGAACTGAGCAAGTGGAGAGACGTTCGTTCATCTAGCACCAAGGGAACGGGTTGCAGGAGACACTTTTTCTCTGCTTTCTCAGTCTGTTTCCTAGTGCTGGTTTGAAGTTCCTGCAGTTTTCACTGTAAAACCGATTTGGAGCTAGTACCTCCCCATATATATGTATGGAATGGAGTTTGCAACTGAAAAGAAACTTTGTGTTCCCAACAAGCTAGGTGAAGGACGGCTTTCACACACACTTATCTCTCAGAACTGAGCAAGTGGAGAGACGTTCGTTCATCTAGCACCAAGGGAACGGGTTGCAGGAGACACTTTTTCTCTGCTTTCTCAGTCTGTTTCCTAGTGCCGGTCTGAAGTTCCTGCAGTTTTCACTGTAAAACCGAGTTGGAGCTAGTACCGACCCATATATATGTATGGAATGGAGTTTGCAACTGAAAAGAAACTTTGTGTTCCCAACAAGCTAGGTGAAGGACGGCTTTCACACACACTTATCTCTCAGAACTGAGCAAGTGGAGAGACGTTCGTTCATCTAGCACCAAGGGAACGGGTTGCAGGAGACACTTTTTCTCTGCTTTCTCAGTCTGTTTCCTAGTGCCGGTCTGAAGTTCCTGCAGTTTTCACTGTAAAACCGAGTTGGAGCTAGTACCTACCCATATATATGTATGGAATGGAGTTTGCAACTGAAAAGAAACTTTGTGTTCCCAACAAGCTAGGTGAAGGACGGCTTTCACACACACTTATCTCTCAGAACTGAGCAAGTGGAGAGACGTTCGTTCATCTAGCACCAATGGAAAGGGTTGCAGGAGACACTTTTTCTCTGCTTTCTCAGTCTGTTTCCTAGTGCCGGTTTGAAGTTCCTGCAGTTTTCAGTGTAAAACCGAGTTGGAGCTAGTACCTCCCCATATATATGTATGGAATCTAGTTTGCAACTGAAAAGAAACTTTGTGTTCCCAACAAGCTAGGTGAAGAACGGCTTTGACACACACTTATCTCTCAGAACTGAGCAAGTGGAGAGACGTTCGTTCATCTAGCACCAAGGGAACGGGTTGCAGGAGACACTTTTTCTCTGCTTTCTCAGTCTGTTTCCTAGTGCCGGTTTGAAGTTCCTGCAGTTTTCACTGTAAAACCGAGTTGGAGCTAGTACCTCCCCATATATATGTATGGAATGGAGTTTGCAACTGAAAAGAAACTTTGTGTTCCCAACAAGCTAGGTGACGAACGGCTTTCACACACACTTATCTCTCAGAACTGAGCAAGTGGAGAGACGTTCGTTCATCTAGCACCAAGGGAACGGGTTGCAGGAGACACTTTTTCTCTGCTTTCTCAGTCTGTTTCCTAGTGCCGGTTTGAAGTTCCTGCAGTTTTCAGTGTAAAACCGACTTGGAGCTAGTCCCTCCCCATATATATGTATGGAATGGAGTTTGCAACTGAAAAGAAACTTTGTGTTCCCAACAAGCTAGGTGAAGGACGGCTTTCACACACACTTATCTCTCAGAACTGAGCAAGTGGAGAGACGTTCGTTCATCTAGCACCAAGGGAACGGGTTGCAGGAGACACTTTTTCTCTGCTTTCTCAGTCTGTTTCCTAGTGCCGGTCTGAAGTTCCTGCAGTTTTCACTGTAAAACCGAGTTGGAGCTAGTACCTACCCATATATATGTATGGAATGGAGTTTGCAACTGAAAAGAAACTTTGTGTTCCCAACAAGCTAGGTGAAGGACGGCTTTCACACACACTTATCTCTCAGAACTGAGCAAGTGGAGAGACGTTCGTTCATCTAGCACCAAGGGAACGGGTTGCAGGAGACACTTTTTCTCTGCTTTCTCAGTCTGTTTCCTAGTGCCGGTTTGAAGTTCCTGCAGTTTTCACTGTCAAACCGAGTTGGAGCTAGTACCTCCCCTTATATATGTATGGAATGGAGTTTGCAACTGAAAAGAAACTTTGTGTTCCCAACAAGCTAGGTGAAGAACGGCTTTGACACACACTTATCTCTCAGAACTGAGCAAGTGGAGAGACGTTCGTTCATCTAGCCCCAAGGGAACGGGTTGCAGGAGACACTTTTTCTCTGCTTTCTCAGTCTGTTTCCTAGTGCCGGTTTGAAGTTCCTGCAGTTTTCAGTGTAAAACCGAGTTGGAGCTAGTACCTCCCCATATATATGTATGGAATGGAGTTTGCAACTGAAAAGAAACTTTGTGTTCCCAACAAGCTAGGTGAAGAACGGCTTTCACACACACTTATCTCTCAGAACTGAGCAAGTGGAGAGACGTTCGTTCATCTAGCACCAAGGGAACGGGTTGCAGGAGACACTTTTTCTCTGCTTTCTCAGTCTGTTTCCTAGTGCCGGTTTGAAGTTCCTGCAGTTTTCACTGTCAAACCGAGTTGGAGCTAGTACCTCCCCATATATATGTATGGAATGGAGTTTGCAACTGAAAAGAAACTTTGTGTTCCCAACAAGCTATGTGAAGAACGGCTTTGACACACACTTATCTCTCAGAACTGAGCAAGTGGAGAGACGTTCGTTCATCTAGCACCAAGGGAACGGGTTGCAGGAGACACTTTTTCTCTGCTTTCTCAGTCTGTTTCCTAGTGCCGGTTTGAAGTTCCTGCAGTTTTCACTGTAAAACCGAGTTGGAGCTAGTACCTCCCCATATATATGTATGGAATGGAGTTTGCAACTGAAAAGAAACTTTGTGTTCCCAACAAGCTAGGTGAAGAACGGCTTTCACACACACTTATCTCTCAGAACTGAGCAAGTGGAGAGACGTTCGTTCATCTAGCACCAAGGGAACGGGTTGCAGGAGACACTTTTTCTCTGCTTTCTCAGTCTGTTTCCTAGTGCCGGTTTGAAGTTCCTGCAGTTTTCAGTGTAAAACCGAGTTGGAGGTAGTACCTCCCCATATATATGTATGGAATGGAGTTTGCAACTGAAAAGAAACTTTGTGTTCCCAACAAGCTAGGTGAAGAACGGCTTTCACACACACTTATCTCTCAGAACTGAGCAAGTGGAGAGACGTTCGTTCATCTAGCACCAAGGGAACGGGTTGCAGGAGACACTTTTTCTCTGCTTTCTCAGTCTGTTTCCTAGTGCCGGTTTGAAGTTCCTGCAGTTTTCACTGTAAAACCGAGTTGGAGCTTGTACTTCCCAATATATATGTATGGAATGGAGTTTGCAACTGAAAAGAAACTTTGTGTTCCCAACAAGCTAGGTGAAGAACGGCTTTCACACACACTTATCTCTCAGAACTGAGCAAGTGGAGAGACGTTCGTTCATCTAGCACCAAGGGAACGGGTTGCAGGAGACACTTTTTCTCTGCTTTCTCAGTCTGTTTCCTAGTGCCGGTTTGAAGTTCCTGCAGTTTTCAGTGTAAAACCGAGTTGGAGCTAGTACCTCCCCATATATATGTATGGAATGGAGTTTGCAACTGAAAAGAAACTTTGTGTTCCCAACAAGCTAGGTGAAGGACGGCTTTCACACACACTTATCTCTCAGAACTGAGCAAGTGGAGAGACGTTCGTTCATCTAGCACCAAGGGAACGGGTTGCTGGAGACACTTTTTCTCTGCTTTCTCAGTCTGTTTCCTAGTGCCGGTTTGAAGTTCCTGCAGTTTTCAGTGTAAAACCGAGTTGGAGCTAGTACCTCCCCATATATATGTATGGAATGGAGTTTGCACCTGAAAAGAAACTTTGTGTTCCCAACAAGCTAGGTGAAGGACGGCTTTCACACACACTTATCTCTCAGAACTGAGCAAGTGGAGAGACGTTCGTTCATCTAGCACCAAGGGAACGGGTTGCAGGAGACACTTTTTCTCTGCTTTCTCAGTCTGTTTCCTAGTGCCGGTCTGAAGTTCCTGCAGTTTTCACTGTAAAACCGAGTTGGAGCTAGTACCTACCCATATATATGTATGGAATGGAGTTTGCAACTGAAAAGAAACTTTGTGTTCCCAACAAGCTAGGTGAAGTACGGCTTTCACACACACTTATCTCTCAGAACTGAGCAAGTGGAGAGACGTTCGTTCATCTAGCACCAAGGGAACGGGTTGCAGGAGACACTTTTTCTCTGCTTTCTCAGTCTGTTTCCTAGTGCCGGTCTGAAGTTCCTGCAGTTTTCACTGTAAAACCGAGTTGGAGCTAGTACCTACCCATATATACGTATGGAATGGAGTTTGCAACTGAAAAGAAACTTTGTGTTCCCAACAAGCTAGGTGAAGGACGGCTTTCACACACACTTATCTCTCAGAACTGAGCAAGTGGAGAGACGTTCGTTCATCTAGCACCAAGGGAACGGGTTGCAGGAGACACTTTTTCTCTGCTTTCTCAGTCTGTTTCCTAGTGCCGGTTTGAAGTTCCTGCAGTTTTCAGTGTAAAACCGAGTTGGAGGTAGTACCTCCCCATATATATGTATGGAATGGAGTTTGCAACTGAAAAGAAACTTTGTGTTCCCAACAAGCTAGGTGAAGTACGGCTTTGACACACACTTATCTCTCAGAACTGAGCAAGTGGAGAGACGTTCGTTCATCTAGCACCAAGGGAACGGGTTGCAGGAGACACTTTTTCTCTGCTTTCTCAGTCTGTTTCCTAGTGCCGGTTTGAAGTTCCTGCAGTTTTCACTGTAAAACCGAGTTGGAGCTTGTACTTCCCAATATATATGTATGGAATGGAGTTTGCAACTGAAAAGAAACTTTGTGTTCCCAACAAGCTAGGTGAAGAACGGCTTTCACACACACTTATCTCTCAGAACTGAGCAAGTGGAGAGACGTTCGTTCATCTAGCACCAAGGGAACGGGTTGCAGGAGACACTTTTTCTCTGCTTTCTCAGTCTGTTTCCTAGTGCCGGTTTGAAGTTCCTGCAGTTTTCAGTGTAAAACCGAGTTGGAGCTAGTCCCTCCCCATATATATGTATGGAATGGAGTTTGCAACTGAAAAGAAACTTTGTGTTCCCAACAAGCTAGGTGAAGGACGGCTTTCACACACACTTATCTCTCAGAACTGAGCAAGTGGAGAGACGTTCGTTCATCTAGCACCAAGGGAACGGGTTGCTGGAGACACTTTTTCTCTGCTGTCTCAGTCTGTTTCCTAGTGCCGGTTTGAAGTTCCTGCAGTTTTCAGTGTAAAACCGAGTTGGAGCTAGTACCTCCCCATATATATGTATGGAATGGAGTTTGCACCTGAAAAGAAACTTTGTGTTCCCAACAAGCTAGGTGAAGGACGGCTTTCACACACACTTATCTCTCAGAACTGAGCAAGTGGAGAGACGTTCGTTCATCTAGCACCAAGGGAACGGGTTGCAGGAGACACTTTTTCTCTGCTTTCTCAGTCTGTTTCCTAGTGCCGGTCTGAAGTTCCTGCAGTTTTCACTGTAAAACCGAGTTGGAGCTAGTACCTACCCATATATATGTATGGAATGGAGTTTGCAACTGAAAAGAAACTTTGTGTTCCCAACAAGCTAGGTGAAGGACGGCTTTCACACACACTTATCTCTCAGAACTGAGCAAGTGGAGAGACGTTCGTTCATCTAGCACCAAGGGAACGGGTTGCAGGAGACACTTTTTCTCTGCTTTCTCAGTCTGTTTCCTAGTGCCGGTCTGAAGTTCCTGCAGTTTTCACTGTAAAACCGAGTTGGAGCTAGTACCTACCCATATATATGTATGGAATGGAGTTTGCAACTGAAAAGAAACTTTGTGTTCCCAACAAGCTAGGTGAAGGACGGCTTTCACACACACTTATCTCTCAGAACTGAGCAAGTGGAGAGACGTTCGTTCATCTAGCACCAATGGAAAGGGTTGCAGGAGACACTTTTTCTCTGCTTTCTCAGTCTGTTTCCTAGTGCCGGTTTGAAGTTCCTGCAGTTTTCAGTGTAAAACCGAGTTGGAGCTAGTCCCTCCCCATATATATGTATGGAATGGAGTTTGCACCTGAAAAGAAACTTTGTGTTCCCAACAAGCTAGGTGAAGGACGGCTTTCACACACACTTATCTCTCAGAACTGAGCAAGTGGAGAGACGTTCGTTCATCTAGCACCAAGGGAACGGGTTGCAGGAGACACTTTTTCTCTGCTTTCTCAGTCTGTTTCCTAGTGCCGGTTTGAAGTTCCTGCAGTTTTCACTGTCAAACCGAGTTGGAGCTAGTACCTCCCCTTATATATGTATGGAATGGAGTTTGCAACTGAAAAGAAACTTTGTGTTCCCAACAAGCTAGGTGAAGAACGGCTTTGACACACACTTATCTCTCAGAACTGAGCAAGTGGAGAGACGTTCGTTCATCTAGCACCAAGGGAACGGGTTGCAGGAGACACTTTTTCTCTGCTTTCTCAGTCTGTTTCCTAGTGCCGGTTTGAAGTTCCTGCAGTTTTCAGTGTAAAACCGAGTTGGAGCTAGTACCTCCCCATATATATGTATGGAATGGAGTTTGCAACTGAAAAAAACTTTGTGTTCCCAACAAGCTAGGTGAAGAACGGCTTTCACACACACTTATCTCTCAGAACTGAGCAAGTGGAGAGACGTTCGTTCATCTAGCACCAAGGGAACGGGTTGCAGGAGACACTGTTTCTCTGCTTTCTCAGTCTGTTTCCTAGTGCCGGTTTGAAGTTCCTGCAGTTTTCACTGTCAAACCGAGTTGGAGCTAGTACCTCCCCATATATATGTATGGAATGGAGTTTGCAACTGAAAAGAAACTTTGTGTTCCCAACAAGCTAGGTGAAGAACGGCTTTGACACACACTTATCTCTCAGAACTGAGCAAGTGGAGAGACGTTCGTTCATCTAGCACCAAGGGAACGGGTTGCAGGAGACACTTTTTCTCTGCTTTCTCAGTCTGTTTCCTAGTGCCGGTTTGAAGTTCCTGCAGTTTTCACTGTAAAACCGAGTTGGAGCTAGTACCTCCCCATATATATGTATGGAATGGAGTTTGCAACTGAAAAGAAACTTTGTGTTCCCAACAAGCTAGGTGAAGAACGGCTTTCACACACACTTATCTCTCAGAACTGAGCAAGTGGAGAGACGTTCGTTCATCTAGCACCAAAGGAACGGGTTGCAGGAGACACTTTTTCTCTGCTTTCTCAGTCTGTTTCCTAGTGCCGGTTTGAAGTTCCTGCAGTTTTCAGTGTAAAACCGAGTTGGAGGTAGTACCTCCCCATATATATGTATGGAATGGAGTTTGCAACTGAAAAGAAACTTTGTGTTCCCAACAAGCTAGGTGAAGAACGGCTTTGACACACACTTATCTCTCAGAACTGAGCAAGTGGAGAGACGTTCGTTCATCTAGCACCAAGGGAACGGGTTGCAGGAGACACTTTTTCTCTGCTTTCTCAGTCTGTTTCCTAGTGCCGGTTTGAAGTTCCTGCAGTTTTCACTGTAAAACCGAGTTGGAGCTTGTACTTCCCAATATATATGTATGGAATGGAGTTTGCAACTGAAAAGAAACTTTGTGTTCCCAACAAGCTAGGTGAAGAACGGCTTTCACACACACTTATCTCTCAGAACTGAGCAAGTGGAGAGACGTTCGTTCATCTAGCACCAAGGGAACGGGTTGCAGGAGACACTTTTTCTCTGCTTTCTCAGTCTGTTTCCTAGTGCCGGTTTGAAGTTCCTGCAGTTTTCAGTGTAAAACCGAGTTGGAGCTAGTACCTCCCCATATATATGTATGGAATGGAGTTTGCAACTGAAAAGAAACTTTGTGTTCCCAACAAGCTAGGTGAAGGACGGCTTTCACACACACTTATCTCTCAGAACTGAGCAAGTGGAGAGACGTTCGTTCATCTAGCACCAAGGTAACGGGTTGCTGGAGACACTTTTTCTCTGCTTTCTCAGTCTGTTTCCTAGTGCCGGTTTGAAGTTCCTGCAGTTTTCAGTGTAAAACCGAGTTGGAGCTAGTACCTCCCCATATATATGTATGGAATGGAGTTTGCACCTGAAAAGAAACTTTGTGTTCCCAACAAGCTAGGTGAAGGACGGCTTTCACACACACTTATCTCTCAGAACTGAGCAAGTGGAGAGACGTTCGTTCATCTAGCACCAAGGGAACGGGTTGCAGGAGACACTTTTTCTCTGCTTTCTCAGTCTGTTTCCTAGTGCCGGTCTGAAGTTCCTGCAGTTTTCACTGTAAAACCGAGTTGGAGCTAGTACCTACCCATATATATGTATGCAATGGAGTTTGCAACTGAAAAGAAACTTTGTGTTCCCAACAAGCTAGGTGAAGGACGGCTTTCACACACACTTATCTCTCAGAACTGAGCAAGTGGAGAGACGTTCGTTCATCTAGCACCAAGGGAACGGGTTGCAGGAGACACTTTTTCTCTGCTTTCTCAGTCTGTTTCCTAGTGCCGGTCTGAAGTTCCTGCAGTTTTCACTGTAAAACCGAGTTGGAGCTAGTACCTACCCATATATACGTATGGAATGGAGTTTGCAACTGAAAAGAAACTTTGTGTTCCCAACAAGCTAGGTGAAGGACGGCTTTCACACACACTTATCTCTCAGAACTGAGCAAGTGGAGAGACGTTCGTTCATCTAGCACCAAGGGAACGGGTTGCAGGAGACACTTTTTCTCTGCTTTCTCAGTCTGTTTCCTAGTGCCGGTTTGAAGTTCCTGCAGTTTTCAGTGTAAAACCGAGTTGGAGGTAGTCCCTCCCCATATATATGTATGGAATGGAGTTTGCAACTGAAAAGAAACTTTGTGTTCCCAACAAGCTAGGTGAAGAACGGCTTTGACACACACTTATCTCTCAGAACTGAGCAAGTGGAGAGACGTTCGTTCATCTAGCACCAAGGGAACGGGTTGCAGGAGACACTTTTTCTCTGCTTTCTCAGTCTGTTTCCTAGTGCCGGTTTGAAGTTCCTGCAGTTTTCACTGTAAAACCGAGTTGGAGCTTGTACTTCCCAATATATATGTATGGAATGGAGTTTGCAACTGAAAAGAAACTTTGTGTTCCCAACAAGCTAGGTGAAGAACGGCTTTCACACACACTTATCTCTCAGAACTGAGCAAGTGGAGAGACGTTCGTTCATCTAGCACCAAGGGAACGGGTTGCAGGAGACACTTTTTCTCTGCTTTCTCAGTCTGTTTCCTAGTGCCGGTTTGAAGTTCCTGCAGTTTTCAGTGTAAAACCGAGTTGGAGCTAGTACCTCCCCATATATATGTATGGAATGGAGTTTGCAACTGAAAAGAAACTTTGTGTTCCCAACAAGCTAGGTGAAGGACGGCTTTCACACACACTTATCTCTCAGAACTGAGCAAGTGGAGAGACGTTCGTTCATCTAGCACCAAGGGAACGGGTTGCAGGAGACACTTTTTCTCTGCTTTCTCAGTCTGTTTCCTAGTGCCGGTTTGAAGTTCCTGCAGTTTTCACTGTAAAACCGAGTTGGAGCTAGTACCTCCCCATATATATGTATGGAATGGAGTTTGCAACTGAAAAGAAACTTTGTGTTCCCAACAAGCTAGGTGAAGGACGGCTTTCACACACACTTATCTCTCAGAACTGAGCAAGTGGAGAGACGTTCGTTCATCTAGCACCAAGGGAACGGGTTGCAGGAGACACTTTTTCTCTGCTTTCTCAGTCTGTTTCCTAGTGCCGGTTTGAAGTTCCTGCAGTTTTCACTGTAAAACCGAGTTGGAGCTAGTACCTCCCCATATATATGTATGGAATGGAGTTTGCAACTGAAAAGAAACTTTGTGTTCCCAACAAGCTAGGTGAAGAACGGCTTTCACACACACTTACCTCTCAGAACTGAGCAAGTGGAGAGACGTTCGTTCATCTAGCACCAAGGGAACGGGTTGCAGGAGACACTTTTTCTCTGCTTTCTCAGTCTGTTTCCTAGTGCCGGTTTGAAGTTCCTGCAGTTTTCACTGTAAAACCGAGTTGGAGCTTGTACCTCCCCATATATATGTATGGAATGGAGTTTGCAACTGAAAAGAAACTTTGTGTTCCCAACAAGCTAGGTGAAGAACGGCTTTCACACACACTTATCTCTCAGAACTGAGCAAGTGGAGAGACGTTCGTTCATCTAGCACCAAGGGAACGGGTTGCAGGAGACACTTTTTCTCTGCTTTCTCAGTCTGTTTCCTAGTGCCGGTTTGAAGTTCCTGCAGTTTTCACTGTAAAACCGAGTTGGAGCTAGTACCTCCCCATATATATGTATGGAATGGAGTTTGCAACTGAAAAGAAACTTTGTGTTCCCAACAAGCTAGGTGAAGGACGGCTTTCACACACACTTATCTCTCAGAACTGAGCAAGTGGAGAGACGTTCGTTCATCTAGCACCAAGGGAACGGGTTGCTGGAGACACTTTTTCTCTGCTTTCTCAGTCTGTTTCCTAGTGCCGGTTTGAAGTTCCTGCAGTTTTCAGTGTAAAACCGAGTTGGAGCTAGTACCTCCCCATATATATGTATGGAATGGAGTTTGCACCTGAAAAGAAACTTTGTGTTCCCAACAAGCTAGGTGAAGAACGGCTTTCACACACACTTATCTCTCAGTACTGAGCAAGTGGAGAGTCGTTCGTTCATCTAGCACCAAGGGAACGGGTTGCAGGAGACACTTTTTCTCTGCTTTCTCAGTCTGTTTCCTAGTGCCGGTTTGAAGTTCCTGCAGTTTTCACTGTAAAACAGATTTGGAGCTAGTACCTCCCCATATATATGTATGGAATGGAGTTTGCAACTGAAAAGAAACTTTGTGTTCCCAACAAGCTAGGTGAAGGACGGCTTTCACACACACTTATCTCTCAGAACTGAGCAAGTGGAGAGACGTTCGTTCATCTAGCACCAAGGGAACGGGTTGCAGGAGACACTTTTTCTCTGCTTTCTCAGTCTGTTTCCTAGTGCCGGTCTGAAGTTCCTGCAGTTTTCACTGTAAAACCGAGTTGGAGCTAGTACCTACCCATATATATGTATGGAATGGAGTTTGCAACTGAAAAGAAACTTTGTGTTCCCAACAAGCTAGGTGAAGGACGGCTTTCACACACACTTATCTCTCAGAACTGAGCAAGTGGAGAGACGTTCGTTCATCTAGCACCAAGGGAACGGGTTGCAGGAGACACTTTTTCTCTGCTTTCTCAGTCTGTTTCCTAGTGCCGGTTTGAAGTTCCTGCAGTTTTCACTGTAAAACCGAGTTGGAGCTTGTACCTCCCAATATATATGTATGGAATGGAGTTTGCAACTGAAAAGAAACTTTGTGTTCCCAACAAGCTAGGTGAAGAACGGCTTTCACACACACTTATCTCTCAGAACTGAGCAAGTGGAGAGACGTTCGTTCATCTAGCACCAAGGGAACGGGTTGCAGGAGACACTTTTTCTCTGCTTTCTCAGTCTGTTTCCTAGTGCCGGTTTGAAGTTCCTGCAGTTTTCAGTGTAAAACCGAGTTGGAGCTAGTACCTCCCCATATATATGTATGGAATGGAGTTTGCAACTGAAAAGAAACTTTGTGTTCCCAACAAGCTAGGTGAAGGACGGCTTTCACACACACTTATTTCTCAGAACTGAGCAAGTGGAGAGACGTTCGTTCATCTAGCACCAAGGGAACGGGTTGCTGGAGACACTTTTTCTCTGCTTTCTCAGTCTGTTTCCTAGTGCCGGTTTGAAGTTCCTGCAGTTTTCAGTGTAAAACCGAGTTGGAGCTAGTACCTCCCCATATATATGTATGGAATGGAGTTTGCACCTGAAAAGAAACTTTGTGTTCCCAACAAGCTAGGTGAAGAACGGCTTTCACACACACTTATCTCTCAGTACTGAGCAAGTGGAGAGACGTTCGTTCATCTAGCACCAAGGGAACGGGTTCCAGGAGACACTTTTTCTCTGCTTTCTCAGTCTGTTTCCTAGTGCCGGTTTGAAGTTCCTGCAGTTTTCACTGTAAAACCGATTTGGAGCTAGTACCTCCCCATATATATGTATGGAATGGAGTTTGCAACTGAAAAGAAACTTTGTGTTCCCAACAAGCTAGGTGAAGGACGGCTTTCACACACACTTATCTCTCAGAACTGAGCAAGTGGAGAGACGTTCGTTCATCTAGCACCAAGGGAACGGGTTGCAGGAGACACTTTTTCTCTGCTTTCTCAGTCTGTTTCCTAGTGCCGGTCTGAAGTTCCTGCAGTTTTCACTGTAAAACCGAGTTGGAGCTAGTACCTACCCATATATATGTATGGAATGGAGTTTGCAACTGAAAAGAAACTTTGTGTTCCCAACAAGCTAGGTGAAGGACGGCTTTCACACACACTTATCTCTCAGAACTGAGCAAGTGGAGAGACGTTCGTTCATCTAGCACCAAGGGAACGGGTTGCAGGAGACACTTTTTCTCTGCTTTCTCAGTCTGTTTCCTAGTGCCGGTCTGAAGTTCCTGCAGTATTCACTGTAAAACCGAGTTGGAGCTAGTACCTACCCATATATATGTATGGAATGGAGTTTGCAACTGAAAAGAAACTTTGTGTTCCCAACAAGCTAGGTGAAGGACGGCTTTCACACACACTTATCTCTCAGAACTGAGCAAGTGGAGAGACGTTCGTTCATCTAGCACCAATGGAAAGGGTTGCAGGAGACACTTTTTCTCTGCTTTCTCAGTCTGTTTCCTAGTGCCGGTTTGAAGTTCCTGCAGTTTTCAGTGTAAAACCGAGTTGGAGCTAGTACCTCCCCATATATATGTATGGAATCTAGTTTGCAACTGAAAAGAAACTTTGTGTTCCCAACAAGCTAGGTGAAGAACGGCTTTGACACACACTTATCTCTCAGAACTGAGCAAGTGGAGAGACGTTCGTTCATCTAGCACCAAGGGAACGGGTTGCAGGAGACACTTTTTCTCTGCTTTCTCAGTCTGTTTCCTAGTGCCGGTTTGAAGTTCCTGCAGTTTTCACTGTAAAACCGAGTTGGAGCTAGTACCTCCCCATATATATGTATGGAATGGAGTTTGCAACTGAAAAGAAACTTTGTGTTCCCAACAAGCTAGGTGACGAACGGCTTTCACACACACTTATCTCTCAGAACTGAGCAAGTGGAGAGACGTTCGTTCATCTAGCACCAAGGGAACGGGTTGCAGGAGACACTTTTTCTCTACTTTCTCAGTCTGTTTCCTAGTGCCGGTTTGAAGTTCCTGCAGTTTTCATTGTAAAACCGAGTTGGAGCTAGTCCCTCCCCATATATATGTATGGAATGGAGTTTGCAACTGAAAAGAAACTTTGTGTTCCCAACAAGCTAGGTGAAGGACGGCTTTCACACACACTTATCTCTCAGAACTGAGCAAGTGGAGAGACGTTCGTTCATCTAGCACCAAAGGAACGGGTTGCAGGAGACACTTTTTCTCTGCTTTCTCAGTCTCTTTCCTAGTGCCGGTTTGAAGTTCCTGCAGTTTTCACTGTCAAACCGAGTTGGAGCTAGTACCTCCCCATATATATGTATGGAATGGAGTTTGCAACTGAAAAGAAACTTTGTGTTCCCAACAAGCTAGGTGAAGAACGGCTTTGACACACACTTATCTCTCAGAACTGAGCAAGTGGAGAGACGTTCGTTCATCTAGCACCAAGGGAACGGGTTGCAGGAGACACTTTTTCTCTGCTTTCTCAGTCTGTTTCCTAGTGCCGGTTTGAAGTTCCTGCAGTTTTCAGTGTAAAACCGAGTTGGAGCTAGTACCTCCCCATATATATGTATGGAATGGAGTTTGCAACTGAAAAGAAACTTTGTGTTCCCAACAAGCTAGGTGAAGGACGGCTTTCACACTCACTTATCTCTCAGAACTGAGCAAGTGGAGAGACGTTCGTTCATCTAGCACCAAGGGAACGGGTTGCAGGAGACACTTTTTCTCTGCTTTCTCAGTCTGTTTCCTAGTGCCGGTCTGAAGTTCCTGCAGTTTTCACTGTAAAACCGAGTTGGAGCTAGTACCTTCCCATATATATGTATGGAATGGAGTTTGCAACTGAAAAGAAACTTTGTGTTCCCAACAAGCTAGGTGAAGGACGGCTTTCACACACACTTATCTCTCAGAACTGAGCAAGTGGAGAGACGTTCGTTCATCTAGCACCAATGGAAAGGGTTGCAGGAGACACTTTTTCTCTGCTTTCTCAGTCTGTTTCCTAGTGCCGGTTTGAAGTTCCTGCAGTTTTCAGTGTAAAACCGAGTTGGAGCTAGTACCTCCCCATATATATGTATGGAATCTAGTTTGCAACTGAAAAGAAACTTTGTGTTCCCAACAAGGTAGGTGAAGAACGGCTTTGACACACACTTATCTCTCAGAACTGAGCAAGTGGAGAGACGTTCGTTCATCTAGCACCAAGGGAACGGGTTGCAGGAGACACTTTTTCTCTGCTTTCTCAGTCTGTTTCCTAGTGCCGGTTTGAAGTTCCTGCAGTTTTCACTGTAAAACCGAGTTGGAGCTAGTACCTCCCCATATATATGTATGGAATGGAGTTTGCAACTGAAAAGAAACTTTGTGTTCCCAACAAGCTAGGTGACGAACGGCTTTCACACACACTTATTTCTCAGAACTGAGCAAGTGGAGAGACGTTCGTTCAAATAGCACCAAGGGAACGGGTTGCAGGAGACACTTTTTCTCTGCTTTCTCAGTCTGTTTCCTAGTGCCGGTTTGAAGTTCCTGCAGTTTTCAGTGTAAAATCGAGTTGGAGCTAGTCCCTCCCCATATATATGTATGGAATGGAGTTTGCAACTGAAAAGAAACTTTGTGTTCCCAACAAGCTAGGTGAAGGACGACTTTCACACACACTTATCTCTCAGAACTGAGCAAGTGGAGAGACGTTCGTTCATCTAGCACCAAAGGAACGTGTTGCAGGAGACACTTTTTCTCTGCTTTCTCAGTCTGTTTCCTAGTGCCGGTTTGAAGTTCCTGCAGTTTTCACTGTCAAACCGAGTTGGAGCTAGTACCTCCCCATATATATGTATGGAATGGAGTTTGCAACTGAAAAGAAACTTTGTGTTCCCAACAAGCTAGGTGAAGAACGGCTTTGACACACACTTATCTCTCAGAACTGAGCAAGTGGAGAGACGTTCGTTCATCTAGCACCAAGGGAACGGGTTGCAGGAGACACTTTTTCTCTGCTTTCTCAGTCTGTTTCCTAGTGCCGGTTTGAAGTTCCTGCAGTTTTCAGTGTAAAACCGAGTTGGAGCTAGTACCTCCCCATATATATGTATGGAATGGAGTTTGCAACTGAAAAGAAACTTTGTGTTCCCAACAAGCTAGATGAAGAACGGCTTTCACACACACTTATCTCTCAGAACTGAGCAAGTGGAGAGACGTTCGTTCATCTAGCACCAAGGGAACGGGTTGCAGGAGACACTTTTTCTCTGCTTTCTCAGTCTGTTTCCTAGTGCCGGTTTGAAGTTCCTGCAGTTTTCAATGTCAAACCGAGTTGGAGCTAGTACCTCCCCATATATATGTATGGAATGGAGTTTGCAACTGAAAAGAAACTTTGTGTTCCCAACAAGCTAGGTGAAGAACGGCTTTGACACACACTTATCTCTCAGAACTGAGCAAGTGGAGAGACGTTCGTTCATCTAGCACCAAGGGAACGGGTTGCAGGAGACACTTTTTCTCTGCTTTCTCAGTCTGTTTCCTAGTGCCGGTTTGAAGTTCCTGCAGTTTTCAGTGTAAAACCGAGTTGGAGCTAGTACCTCCCCATATATATGTATGGAATGGAGTTTGCAACTGAAAAGAAACTTTGTGTTCCCAACAAGCTAGGTGAAGAACGGCTTTCACACACACTTATCTCTCAGAACTGAGCAAGTGGAGAGACGTTCGTTCATCTAGCACCAAGGGAACGGGTTGCAGGAGACACTATTTCTCTGCTTTCTCAGTCTGTTTCCTAGTGCCGGTTTGAAGTTCCTGCAGTTTTCAGTGTAAAACCGAGTTGGAGCTAGTACCTCCCCATATATATGTATGGAATGGAGTTTGCAACTGAAAAGAAACTTTGTGTTCCCAACAAGCTAGGTGAAGAACGGCTTTGACACACACTTATCTCTCAGAACTGAGCAAGTGGAGAGACGTTCGTTCACCTAGCAACAAGGGAACGGGTTGCAGGAGACACTTTTTCTCTGCTTTCTCAGTCTGTTTCCTAGTGCCGGTTTGAAGTTCCTGCAGTTTTCACTGTAAAACCGAGTTGGAGCTAGTACCTCCCCATATATATGTATGAAATGGAGTTTGCAACTGAAAAGAAACTTTGTGTTCCCAACAAGCTAGGTGACGAACGGCTTTCACACACACTTATCTCTCAGAACTGAGCAAGTGGAGAGACGTTCGTTCATCTAGCACCAAGGGAACGGGTTGCAGGAGACACTTTTTCTCTGCTTTCTCAGTCTGTTTCCTAGTGCCGGTTTGAAGTTCCTGCAGTTTTCACTGTAAAACCGAGTTGGAGCTAGTACCTCCCCATATATATGTATGGAATGGAGTTTGCAACTGAAAAGAAACTTTGTGTTCCCAACAAGCTAGGTGAAGAACGGCTTTGACACACACTTATCTCTCAGAACTGAGCAAGTGGAGAGACGTTCGTTCATCTAGCACCAAGGGAACGGGTTGCAGGAGACACTTTTTCTCTGCTTTCTCAGTCTGTTTCCTAGTGCCGGTTTGAAGTTCCTGCAGTTTTCACTGTAAAACCGAGTTGGAGCTTGTACCTCCCAATATATATGTATGGAATGGAGTTTGCAACTGAAAAGAAACTTTGTGTTCCCAACAAGCTAGGTGACGAACGGCTTTCACACACACTTATCTCTCAGAACTGAGCAAGTGGAGAGACGTTCGTTCATCTAGCACCAAGGGAACGGGTTGCAGGAGACACTTTTTCTCTGCTTTCTCAGTCTGTTTCCTAGTGCCGGTTTGAAGTTCCTGCAGTTTTCAGTGTAAAACCGAGTTGGAGCTAGTACCTCCAAATATATATGTATGGAATGGAGTTTGCAACTGAAAAGAAACTTTGTGTTCCCAACAAGCTAGGTGAAGGACGGCTTTCACACACACTTATCTCTCAGAACTGAGCAAGTGGAGAGACGTTCGTTCATCTAGCACCAAAGGAACGTGTTGCAGGAGACACTTTTTCTCTGCTTTCTCAGTCTGTTTCCTAGTGCCGGTTTGAAGTTCCTGCAGTTTTCACTGTCAAACCGAGTTGGAGCTAGTACCTCCCCATATATATGTATGGAATGGAGTTTGCAACTGAAAAGAAACTTTGTGTTCCCAACAAGCTAGGTGAAGAACGGCTTTGACACACACTTATCTCTCAGAACTGAGCAAGTGGAGAGACGTTCGTTCATCTAGCACCAAGGGAACGGGTTGCAGGAGACACTTTTTCTCTGCTTTCTCAGTCTGTTTCCTAGTGCCGGTTTGAAGTTCCTGCAGTTTTCAGTGTAAAACCGAGTTGGAGCTAGTACCTCCCCATATATATGTATGGAATGGAGTTTGCAACTGAAAAGAAACTTTGTGTTCCCAACAAGCTAGGTGAAGAACGGCTTTCACACACACTTATCTCTCAGAACTGAGCAAGTGGAGAGACGTTCGTTCATCTAGCACCAAGGGAACGGGTTGCAGGAGACACTTTTTCTCTGCTTTCTCAGTCTGTTTCCTAGTGCCGGTTTGAAGTTCCTGCAGTTTTCAATGTCAAACCGAGTTGGAGCTAGTACCTCCCCATATATATGTATGGAATGGAGTTTGCAACTGAAAAGAAACTTTGTGTTCCCAACAAGCTAGGTGAAGAACGGCTTTGACACACACTTATCTCTCAGAACTGAGCAAGTGGAGAGACGTTCGTTCATCTAGCACCAAGGGAACGGGTTGCAGGAGACACTTTTTCTCTGCTTTCTCAGTCTGTTTCCTAGTGCCGGTTTGAAGTTCCTGCAGTTTTCAGTGTAAAACCGAGTTGGAGCTAGTACCTCCCCATATATATGTATGGAATGGAGTTTGCAACTGAAAAGAAACTTTGTGTTCCCAACAAGCTAGGTGAAGAACGGCTTTCACACACACTTATCTCTCAGAACTGAGCAAGTGGAGAGACGTTCGTTCATCTAGCACCAAGGGAACGGGTTGCAGGAGACACTATTTCTCTGCTTTCTCAGTCTGTTTCCTAGTGCCGGTTTGAAGTTCCTGCAGTTTTCAGTGTAAAACCGAGTTGGAGCTAGTACCTCCCCATATATATGTATGGAATGGAGTTTGCAACTGAAAAGAAACTTTGTGTTCCCAACAAGCTAGGTGAAGAACGGCTTTGACACACACTTATCTCTCAGAACTGAGCAAGTGGAGAGACGTTCGTTCACCTAGCAACAAGGGAACGGGTTGCAGGAGACACTTTTAATCTGCTTTCTCAGTCTGTTTCCTAGTGCCGGTTTGAAGTTCCTGCAGTTTTCACTGTAAAACCGAGTTGGAGCTAGTACCTCCCCATATATATGTATGAAATGGAGTTTGCAACTGAAAAGAAACTTTGTGTTCCCAACAAGCTAGGTGACGAACGGCTTTCACACACACTTATCTCTCAGAACTGAGCAAGTGGAGAGACGTTCGTTCATCTAGCACCAAGGGAACGGGTTGCAGGAGACACTTTTTCTCTGCTTTCTCAGTCTGTTTCCTAGTGCCGGTTTGAAGTTCCTGCAGTTTTCACTGTAAAACCGAGTTGGAGCTAGTACCTCCCCATATATATGTATGGAATGGAGTTTGCAACTGAAAAGAAACTTTGTGTTCCCAACAAGCTAGGTGAAGAACGGCTTTGACACACACTTATCTCTCAGAACTGAGCAAGTGGAGAGACGTTCGTTCATCTAGCACCAAGGGAACGGGTTGCAGGAGACACTTTTTCTCTGCTTTCTCAGTCTGTTTCCTAGTGCCGGTTTGAAGTTCCTGCAGTTTTCACTGTAAAACCGAGTTGGAGCTTGTACCTCCCAATATATATGTATGGAATGGAGTTTGCAACTGAAAAGAAACTTTGTGTTCCCAACAAGCTAGGTGAAGAACGGCTTTCACACACACTTATCTCTCAGAACTGAGCAAGTGGAGAGACGTTCGTTCATCTAGCACCAAGGGAACGGGTTGCAGGAGACACTTTTTCTCTGCTTTCTCAGTCTGTTTCCTAGTGCCGGTTTGAAGTTCCTGCAGTTTTCAGTGTAAAACCGAGTTGGAGCTAGTACCTCCCCATATATATGTATGGAATGGAGTTTGCAACTGAAAAGAAACTTTGTGTTCCCAACAAGCTAGGTGAAGGACGGCTTTCACACACACTTATCTCTCAGAACTGAGCAAGTGGAGAGACGTTCGTTCATCTAGCACCAAGGGAACGGGTTGCTGGAGACACTTTTTCTCTGCTTTCTCAGTCTGTTTCCTAGTGCCGGTTTGAAGTTCCTGCAGTTTTCAGTGTAAAACCGAGTTGGAGCTAGTACCTCCCCATATATATGTATGGAATGGAGTTTGCACCTGAAAAGAAACTTTGTGTTCCCAACAAGCTAGGTGAAGAACGGCTTTCACACACACTTATCTCTCAGAACTGAGCAAGTGGAGAGACGTTCGTTCATCTAGCACCAAGGGAACGGGTTGCAGGAGACACTTTTTCTCTGCTTTCTCAGTCTGTTTCCTAGTGCCGGTTTGAAGTTCCTGCAGTTTTCACTGTAAAACCGATTTGGAGCTAGTACCTCCCCATATATATGTATGGAATGGAGTTTGCAACTGAAAAGAAACTTTGTGTTCCCAACAAGCTAGGTGAAGGACGGCTTTCACACACACTTATCTCTCAGAACTGAGCAAGTGGAGAGACGTTCGTTCATCTAGCACCAAGGGAACGGGTTGCAGGAGACACATTTTCCCTGCTTTCTCAGTCTGTTTCCTAGTGCCGGTTTGAAGTTCCTGCAGTTTTCACTGTAAAAACGAGTTGGAGCTAGTACCTCCCCATATATATGTATGGAAAGGAGTTTGCAACTGAAAAGAAACTTTGTGTTCCCAACAAGCTGGGTGAAGAACGGCTTTCACACACACTTATCTCTCAGAACTGAGCAAGTGGAGAGACGTTCGTTCATCTAGCACCAAGGGAACGGGTTGCAGGAGACACTTTTTCTCTGCTTTCTCAGTGTGTTTCCTAGTGCCGGTTTGAAGTTCCTGCAATTTTCAGTGTAAAACCGAGTTGGAGCTAGTTCCTCCCCATATAAATGTATGGAATTTAGTTTGCAACTGAAAAGAAACTTTGTGTTCCCAACAAGCTAGGTGAAGAACGGCTTTCACACACACTTATCTCTCAGAACTGAGCAAGTGGAGAGACGTTCGTTCATCTAGCACCAAGGGAACGGGTTGCAGGAGACACTTTTTCTCTGCTTTCTCAGTCTGTTTCCTAGTGCCGGTTTGAAGTTCCTGCAGTTTTCACTGTAAAACCGATTTGGAGCTAGTACCTCCCCATATATATGTATGGAATGGAGTTTGCAACTGAAAAGAAACTTTGTGTTCCCAACAAGCTAGGTGAAGGACGGCTTTCACACACACTTATCTCTCAGAACTGAGCAAGTGGAGAGACGTTCGTTCATCTAGCACCAAGGGAACGGGTTGCAGGAGACACTATTTCTCTGCTTTCTCAGTCTGTTTCCTAGTGCCGGTTTGAAGTTCCTGCAGTTTTCAGTGTAAAACCGAGTTGGAGCTAGTACCTCCCCATATATATGTATGGAATGGAGTTTGCAACTGAAAAGAAACTTTGTGTTCCCAACAAGCTAGGTGAAGAACGGCTTTCACACACACTTATCTCTCAGAACTGAGCAAGTGGAGAGACGTTCGTTCATCTAGCACCAAGGGAACGGGTTGCAGGAGACACTTTTTCTCTGCTTTCTCAGTCTGTTTCCTAGTGCCGGTTTGAAGTTCCTGCAGTTTTCAGTGTAAAACCGAGTTGGAGCTAGTACCTCCCCATATATATGTATGGAATGGAGTTTGCAACTGAAAAGAAACTTTGTGTTCCCAACAAGCTAGGTGAAGAACGGCTTTCACACACACTTATCTCTCAGAACTGAGCAAGTGGAGAGACGTTCGTTCATCTAGCACCAAGGGAACTGGTTGCAGGAGACACTTTTTCTCTGCTTTCTCAGTCTGTTTCCTAGTGCCGGTTTGAAGTTCCTGCAGTTTTCAGTGTAAAACCGAGTTGGAGCTAGTACCTCCCCATATATATGTATGGAATGGAGTTTGCAACTGAAAAGAAACTTTGTGTTCCCAACAAGCTAGGTGAAGAACGGCTTTCACACACACTTATCTCTCAGAACTGAGCAAGTGGAGAGACGTTCGTTCATCTAGCACCAAGGGAACGGGTTGCAGGAGACACTTTTTCTCTGCTTTCTCAGTCTGTTTCCTAGTGCCGGTTTGAAGTTCCTGCAGTTTTCACTGTAAAACCGAGTTGGAGCTAGTACCTCCCCATATATATGTATGGAATGGAGTTTGCAACTGAAAAGAAACTTTGTGTTCCCAACAAGCTAGGTGAAGGACGGCTTTCACACACACTTATCTCTCAGAACTGAGCAAGTGGAGAGACGTTCGTTCATCTAGCACCAAGGGAACGGGTTGCAGGAGACACTTTTTCTCTGCTTTCTCAGTCTGTTTCCTAGTGCCGGTTTGAAGTTCCTGCAGTTTTCAGTGTAAAAACGAGTTGGAGCTAGTACCTCCCCATATATATGTATGGAATGGAGTTTGCAACTGAAAAGAAACTTCGTGTTCCCAATAAGCTAGGTGAAGAACGGCTTTCACACACACTTATCTCTCAGAACTGAGCAAGTGGAGAGATGTTCGTTCATCTAGCACCAAGGGAACGGGTTGCAGGAGACACTTTTTCTCTGCTTTCTCAGTCTGTTTCCTAGTGCCGGTTTGAAGTTCCTGCAGTTTTCACTGTAAAACCGAGTTGGAGCTAGTACCTCCCCATATATATGTATGAAATGGAGTTGGCAACTGAAAAGAAACTTTGTGTTCCCAACAAGCTAGGTGACGAACGGCTTTCACACACACTTATCTCTCAGAACTGAGCAAGTGGAGAGACGTTCGTTCATCTAGCACCAAGGGAACGGGTTGCAGGAGACACTTTTTCTCTGCTTTCTCAGTCTGTTTCCTAGTGCCGGTTTGAAGTTCCTGCAGTTTTCACTGTAAAACCGAGTTGGAGCTAGTACCTCCCCATATATATGTATGGAATGGAGTTTGCAACTGAAAAGAAACTTTGTGTTCCCAACAAGCTAGGTGAAGAACGGCTTTGACACACACTTATCTCTCAGAACTGAGCAAGTGGAGAGACGTTCGTTCATCTAGCACCAAGGGAACGGGTTGCAGGAGACACTTTTTCTCTGCTTTCTCAGTCTGTTTCCTAGTGCCGGTTTGAAGTTCCTGCAGTTTTCACTGTAAAACCGAGTTGGAGCTTGTACCTCCCAATATATATGTATGGAATGGAGTTTGCAACTGAAAAGAAACTTTGTGTTCCCAACAAGCTAGGTGAAGAACGGCTTTCACACACACTTATCTCTCAGAACTGAGCAAGTGGAGAGACGTTCGTTCATCTAGCACCAAGGGAACGGGTTGCAGGAGACACTTTTTCTCTGCTTTCTCAGTCTGTTTCCTAGTGCCGGTTTGAAGTTCCTGCAGTTTTCAGTGTAAAACCGAGTTGGAGCTAGTACCTCCCCATATATATGTATGGAATGGAGTTTGCAACTGAAAAGAAACTTTGTGTTCCCAACAAGCTAGGTGAAGGACGGCTTTCACACACACTTATCTCTCAGAACTGAGCAAGTGGAGAGACGTTCGTTCATCTAGCACCAAGGGAACGGGTTGCTGGAGACACTATTTCTCTGCTTTCTCAGTCTGTTTCCTAGTGCCGGTTTGAAGTTCCTGCAGTTTTCAGTGTAAACCCGAGTTGGAGCTAGTAACTCCCCATATATATGTATGGAATGGAGTTTGCACCTGAAAAGAAACTTTGTGTTCCCAACAAGCTAGGTGAAGAACGGCTTTCACACACACTTATCTCTCAGAACTGAGCAAGTGGAGAGACGTTCGTTCATCTAGCACCAAGGGAACGGGTTGCAGGAGACACTTTTTCTCTGCTTTCTCAGTCTGTTTCCTAGTGCCGGTTTGAAGTTCCTGCAGTTTTCACTGTAAAACCGATTTGGAGCTAGTACCTCCCCATATATATGTATGGAATGGAGTTTGCAACTGAAAAGAAACTTTGTGTTCCCAACAAGCTAGGTGAAGGACGGCTTTCACACACACTTATCTCTCAGAACTGAGCAAGTGGAGAGACGTTCGTTCATCTAGCACCAAGGGAACGGGTTGCAGGAGACACTATTTCTCTGCTTTCTCAGTCTGTTTCCTAGTGCCGGTTTGAAGTTCCTGCAGTTTTCAGTGTAAAACCGAGTTGGAGCTAGTACCTCCCCATATATATGTATGGAATGGAGTTTGCAACTGAAAAGAAACTTTGTGTTCCCAACAAGCTAGGTGAAGAACGGCTTTCACACACACTTATCTCTCAGAACTGAGCAAGTGGAGAGACGTTCGTTCATCTAGCACCAAGGGAACGGGTTGCAGGAGACACATTTTCCCTGCTTTCTCAGTCTGTTTCCTAGTGCCGGTTTGAAGTTCCTGCATTTTTCACTGTAAAACCGAGTTGGAGCTAGTACCTCCCCATATATATGTATGGAAAGGAGTTTGCAACTGAAAAGAAACTTTGTGTTCCCAACAAGCTAGGTGAAGGACGGCTTTCACACACACTTATCTCTCAGAACTGAGCAAGTGGAGAGACGTTCGTTCATCTAGCACCAAGGGAACGGGTTGCAGGAGACACTATTTCTCTGCTTTCTCAGTCTGTTTCCTAGTGCCGGTTTGAAGTTCCTGCAGTTTTCAGTGTAAAACCGAGTTGGAGCTAGTACCTCCCCATATATATGTATGGAATGAAGTTTGCAACTGAAAAGAAACTTTGTGTTCCCAACAAGCTAGTTGAAGTACGGCTTTCACACACACTTATCTCTCAGAACTGAGCAAGTGGAGAGACGTTCGTTCATCTAGCACCAAGGGAACGGGTTGCAGGAGACACATTTTCCCTGCTTTCTCAGTCTGTTTCCTAGTGCCGGTTTGAAGTTCCTGCAGTTTTCACTGTAAAACCGAGTTGGAGCTAGTACCTCCCCATATATATGTATGGAAAGGAGTTTGCAACTGAAAAGAAACTTTGTGTTCCCAACAAGCTAGGTGAAGAACGGCTTTCACACACACTTATCTCTCAGAACTGAGCAAGTGGAGAGACGTTCGTTCATCTAGCACCAAGGGAACGGGTTGCAGGAGACACTTTTTCTCTGCTTTCTCAGTCTGTTTCCTAGTGCCGGTTTGAAGTTCCTGCAGTTTTCACTGTAAAACCGAGTTGGAGCTAGTACCTCCCCATATATATGTATGGAATGGAGTTTGCAATTGAAAAGAAACTTTGTGTTCCCAACAAGCTAGGTGACGAACGGCTTTCACACACACTTATCTCTCAGAACTGAGCAAGTGGAGAGACGTTCGTTCACCTAGCACCAAGGGAACGGGTTGCAGGAGACACTTTTTCTCTGCTTTCTCAGTCTGTTTCCTAGTGCCGGTTTGAAGTTCCTGCAGTTTTCACTGTAAAACCGAGTTGGAGCTAGTACCTCCCCATATATATGTATGGAATGGAGTTTGCAACTGAAAAGAAACTTTGTGTTCCCAACAAGCTAGGTGAAGGACGGCTTTCACACACACTTATCTCTCAGAACTGAGCAAGTGGAGAGACGTTCGTTCATCTAGCACCAAGGGAACGGGTTGCAGGAGACACTTTTTCTCTGCTTTCTCAGTCTGTTTCCTAGTGCCGGTTTGAAGTTCCTGCAGTTTTCAGTGTAAAACCGAGTTGGAGCTAGTACCTCCCCATATATATGTATGGAATGGAGTTTGCAACTGAAAAGAAACTTTGTGTTCCCAACAAGCTAGGTGAAGAACGGCTTTCACACACACTTATCTCTCAGAACTGAGCAAGTGGAGAGACGTTCGTTCATCTAGCACCAAGGGAACGGGTTGCAGGAGACACTTTTTCTCTGCTTTCTCAGTCTGTTTCGTAGTGCCGGTTTGAAGTTCCTGCAGTTTTCAGTGTAAAACCGAGTTGGAGCTAGTACCTCCCCATATATATGTATGGAATGGAGTTTGCAACTGAAAAGAAACTTTGTGTTCCCAACAAGCTAGGTGAAGAACGGCTTTCACACACACTTATCTCTCAGAACTGAGCAAGTGGAGAGACGTTCGTTCATCTAGCACCAAGGGAACGGGTTGCAGGAGACACTTTTTCTCTGCTTTCTCAGTCTGTTTCCTAATGCCGGTTTGAAGTTCCTGCAGTTTTCAGTGTAAAAACGAGTTGGAGCTAGTACCTCCCCATATATATGTATGGAATGGAGTTTGCAACTGAAAAGAAACTTCGTGTTCCCAACAAGCTAGGTGAAGAACGGCTTTCACACACACTTATCTCTCAGAACTGAGCAAGTGGAGAGATGTTCGTTCATCTAGCACCAAGGGAACGGGTTGCAGGAGACACTTTTTCTCTGCTTTCTCAGTCTGTTTCCTAGTGCCGGTTTGAAGTTCCTGCAGTTTTCACTGTAAAACCGAGTTGGAGCTAGTACCTCCCCATATATATGTATGAAATGGAGTTGGCAACTGAAAAGAAACTTTGTGTTCCCAACAAGCTAGGTGACGAACGGCTTTCACACACACTTATCTCTCAGAACTGAGCAAGTGGAGAGACGTTCGTTCATCTAGCACCAAGGGAACGGGTTGCAGGAGACACTTTTTCTCTGCTTTCTCAGTCTGTTTCCTAGTGCCGGTTTGAAGTTCCTGCAGTTTTCACTGTAAAACCGAGTTGGAGCTAGTACCTCCCCATATATATGTATGGAATGGGGTTTGCAACTGAAAAGAAACTTTGTGTTCCCAACAAGCTAGGTGAAGAACGGCTTTCACACACACTTATCTCTCAGAACTGAGCAAGTGGAGAGACGTTCGTTCATCTAGCACCAAGGGAACGGGTTGCAGGAGACACTTTTTCTCTGCTTTCTCAGTCTGTTTCCTAGTGCCGGTTTGAAGTTCCTGCAGTTTTCACTGTAAAACCGAGTTGGAGCTTGTACCTCCCAATATATATGTATGGAATGGAGTTTGCAACTGAAAAGAAACTTTGTGTTCCCAACAAGCTAGGTGAAGAACGGCTTTCACACACACTTATCTCTCAGAACTGAGCAAGTGGAGAGACGTTCGTTCATCTAGCACCAAGGGAACGGGTTGCAGGAGACACTTTTTCTCTGCTTTCTCAGTCTGTTTCCTAGTGCCGGTTTGAAGTTCCTGCAGTTTTCAGTGTAAAACCGAGTTGGAGCTAGTACCTCCCCATATATATGTATGGAATGGAGTTTGCAACTGAAAAGAAACTTTGTGTTCCCAACAAGCTAGGTGAAGGACGGCTTTCACACACACTTATCTCTCAGAACTGAGCAAGTGGAGAGACGTTCGTTCATCTAGCACCAAGGGAACGGGTTGCTGGAGACACTTTTTCTCTGCTTTCTCAGTCTGTTTCCTAGTGCCGGTTTGAAGTTCCTGCAGTTTTCAGTGTAAAACCGAGTTGGAGCTAGTACCTCCCCATATATATGTATGGAATGGAGTTTGCACCTGAAAAGAAACTTTGTGTTCCCAACAAGCTAGGTGAAGAACGGCTTTCACACACACTTATCTCTCAGAACTGAGCAAGTGGAGAGACGTTCGTTCATCTAGCACCAAGGGAACGGGTTGCAGGAGACACTTTTTCTCTGCTTTCTCAGTCTGTTTCCTAGTGCCGGTTTGAAGTTCCTGCAGTTTTCACTGTAAAACCGATTTGGAGCTAGTACCTCCCCATATATATGTATGGAATGGAGTTTGCAACTGAAAAGAAACTTTGTGTTCCCAACAAGCTAGGTGAAGGACGGCTTTCACACACACTTATCTCTCAGAACTGAGCAAGTGGAGAGACGTTCGTTCATCTAGCACCAAGGGAACGGGTTGCAGGAGACACTATTTCTCTGCTTTCTCAGTCTGTTTCCTAGTGCCGGTTTGAAGTTCCTGCAGTTTTCAGTGTAAAACCGAGTTGGAGCTAGTACCTCCCCATATATATGTATGGAATGGAGTTTGCACCTGAAAAGAAACTTTGTGTTCCCAACAAGCTAGGTGAAGGACGGCTTTCACACACACTTATCTCTCAGAACTGAGCAAGTGGAGAGACGTTCGTTCATCTAGCACCAAGGGAACGGGTTGCAGGAGACACATTTTCCCTGCTTTCTCAGTCTGTTTCCTAGTGCCGGTTTGAAGTTCCTGCAGTTTTCACTGTCAAACCGAGTTGGAGCTAGTACCTCCCCATATATATGTATGGAAAGGAGTTTGCAACTGAAAAGAAACTTTGTGTTCCCAACAAGCTAGGTGAAGGACGGCTTTCACACACACTTATCTCTCAGAACTGAGCAAGTGGAGAGACGTTCGTTCATCTAGCACCAAGGGAACGGGTTGCAGGAGACACTATTTCTCTGCTTTCTCAGTCTGTTTCCTAGTGCCGGTTTGAAGTTCCTGCAGTTTTCAGTGTAAAACCGAGTTGGAGCTAGTACCTCCCCATATATATGTATGGAATGAAGTTTGCAACTGAAAAGAAACTTTGTGTTCCCAACAAGCTAGGTGAAGAACGGCTTTCACACACACTTATCTCTCAGAACTGAGCAAGTGGAGAGACGTTCGTTCATCTAGCACCAAGGGAACGGGTTGCAGGAGACACATTTTCCCTGCTTTCTCAGTCTGTTTCCTAGTGCCGGTTTGAAGTTCCTGCAGTTTTCACTGTAAAACCGAGTTGGAGCTAGTACCTCCCCATATATATGTATGGAAAGGAGTTTGCAACTGAAAAGAAACTTTGTGTTCCCAACAAGCTAGGTGAAGAACGGCTTTCACACACACTTATCTCTCAGAACTGAGCAAGTGGAGAGACGTTCGTTCATCTAGCACCAAGGGAACGGGTTGCAGGAGACACTTTTTCTCTGCTTTCTCAGTCTGTTTCCTAGTGCCGGTTTGAAGTTCCTGCAGTTTTCACTGTAAAACCGAGTTGGAGCTAGTACCTCCCCATATATATGTATGGAATGGAGTTTGCAACTGAAAAGAAACTTTGTGTTCCCAACAAGCTAGGTGACGAACGGCTTTCACACACACTTATCTCTCAGAACTGAGCAAGTGGAGAGACGTTCGTTCACCTAGCACCAAGGGAACGGGTTGCAGGAGACACTTTTTCTCTGGATTCTCAGTCTGTTTCCTAGTGCCGGTTTGAAGTTCCTGCAGTTTTCAGTGTAAAACCGAGTTGGAGCTAGTACCTCCCCATATATATGTATGGAATGGAGTTTGCAACTGAAAAGAAACTTTGTGTTCCCAACAAGCTAGGTGAAGGACGGCTTTCACACACACTTATCTCTCAGAACTGAGCAAGTGGAGAGACGTTCGTTCATCTAGCACCAAGGGAACGGGTTGCAGGAGACACTTTTTCTCTGCTTTCTCAGTCTGTTTCCTAGTGCCGGTTTGAAGTTCCTGCAGTTTTCAGTGTAAAACCGAGTTGGAGCTAGTACCTCCCCATATATATGTATGGAATGGAGTTTGCAACTGAAAAGAAACTTTGTGTTCCCAACAAGCTAGGTGAAGAACGGCTTTCACACACACTTATCTCTCAGAACTGAGCAAGTGGAGAGACGTTCGTTCATCTAGCACCAAGGGAACGGGTTGCAGGAGACACTTTTTCTCTGCTTTCTCAGTCTGTTTCGTAGTGCCGGTTTGAAGTTCCTGCAGTTTTCAGTGTAAAACCGAGTTGGAGCTAGTACCTCCCCATATATATGTATGGAATGGAGTTTGCAACTGAAAAGAAACTTTGTGTTCCCAACAAGCTAGGTGAAGAACGGCTTTCACACACACTTATCTCTCAGAACTGAGCAAGTGGAGAGACGTTCGTTCATCTAGCACCAAGGGAACGGGTTGCAGGAGACACTTTTTCTCTGCTTTCTCATTCTGTTTCCTAGTGCCGGTTTGAAGTTCCTGCAGTTTTCACTGTAAAACCGAGTTGGAGCTAGTACCTCCCCATATATATGTATGGAATGGAGTTTGCAACTGAAAAGAAACTTTGTGTTCCCAACAAGCTAGATGAAGAACGGCTTTCACACACACTTATCTCTCAGAACTGAGCAAGTGGAGAGACGTTCGTTCATCTAGCACCAAGGGAACGGGTTGCAGGAGACACTTTTTCTCTGCTTTCTCAGTCTGTTTCCTAGTGCCGGTTTGAAGTTCCTGCAGTTTTCATTGTAAAACCGAGTTGGAGCTAGTACCTCCCCATATATATGTATGGAATGGAGTTTGCAACTGAAAAGAAACTTTGTGTTCCCAACAAGCTAGGTGAAGAACGGCTTTCACGCACACTTATCTCTCAGAACTGAGCAAGTGGAGAGACGTTCGTTCATCTAGCACCAAGGGAACGGGTTGCAAGAGACACTTTTCTCTGCTTTCTCAGTCTGTTTCCTAGTGCCGGTTTGAAGTTCCTGCAGTTTTCACTGTAAAACCGAGTTGGAGCTAGTACCTCCCCATATATATGTATGGAATGGAGTTTGCAACTGAAAAGAAACTTTGTGTTCCCAACAAGCTAGGTGAAGAACGGCTTTCACACACACATATCTCTCAGAACTGAGCAAGTGGAGAGACGTTCGTTCATCTAGCACCAATTGAACGGGTTGCAAGAGACACTTTTTCTCTGCTTTCTCAGTCTGTTTCCTAGTGCCGGTTTGAAGTTCCTGCAGTTTTCAGTGTAAAACCGAGTTGGAGCTAGTACCACCCCATATATATGTATGGAATGGAGTTTGCAACTGAAAAGAAACTTTGTGTTCCCAACAAGCTAGGTGAAGAACGGCTTTCACACACACTTATCTCTCAGAACTGAGCAAGTGGAGAGACGTTCGTTCATCTAGCACCAAGGGAACGGGTTGCAGGAGACACATTTTCCCTGCTTTCTCAGTCTGTTTCCTAGTGCCGGTTTGAAGTTCCTGCAGTTTTCACTGTAAAACCGAGTTGGAGCTAGTACCTCCCCATATATATGTATGGAAAGGAGTTTGCAACTGAAAAGAAACTTTGTGTTCCCAACAAGCTAGGTGAAGGACGGCTTTCACACACACTTATCTCTCAGAACTGAGCAAGTGGAGAGACGTTCGTTCATCTAGCACCAAGGGAACGGGTTGCAGGAGACACTATTTCTCTGCTTTCTCAGTCTGTTTCCTAGTGCCGGTTTGAAGTTCCTGCAGTTTTCAGTGTAAAACCGAGTTGGAGCTAGTACCTCCCCATATATATGTATGGAATGAAGTTTGCAACTGAAAAGAAACTTTGTGTTCCCAACAAGCTAGTTGAAGTACGGCTTTCACACACACTTATCTCTCAGAACTGAGCAAGTGGAGAGACGTTCGTTCATCTAGCACCAAGGGAACGGGTTGCAGGAGACACATTTTCCCTGCTTTCTCAGTCTGTTTCCTAGTGCCGGTTTGAAGTTCCTGCAGTTTTCACTGTAAAACCGAGTTGGAGCTAGTACCTCCCCATATATATGTATGGAAAGGAGTTTGCAACTGAAAAGAAACTTTGTGTTCCCAACAAGCTAGGTGAAGAACGGCTTTCACACACACTTATCTCTCAGAACTGAGCAAGTGGAGAGACGTTCGTTCATCTAGCACCAAGGGAACGGGTTGCAGGAGACACTTTTTCTCTGCTTTCTCAGTCTGTTTCCTAGTGCCGGTTTGAAGTTCCTGCAGTTTTCACTGTAAAACCGAGTTGGAGCTAGTACCTCCCCATATATATGTATGGAATGGAGTTTGCAATTGAAAAGAAACTTTGTGTTCCCAACAAGCTAGGTGACGAACGGCTTTCACACACACTTATCTCTCAGAACTGAGCAAGTGGAGAGACGTTCGTTCACCTAGCACCAAGGGAACGGGTTGCAGGAGACACTTTTTCTCTGCTTTCTCAGTCTGTTTCCTAGTGCCGGTTTGAAGTTCCTGCAGTTTTCACTGTAAAACCGAGTTGGAGCTAGTACCTCCCCATATATATGTATGGAATGGAGTTTGCAACTGAAAAGAAACTTTGTGTTCCCAACAAGCTAGGTGAAGGACGGCTTTCACACACACTTATCTCTCAGAACTGAGCAAGTGGAGAGACGTTCGTTCATCTAGCACCAAGGGAACGGGTTGCAGGAGACACTTTTTCTCTGCTTTCTCAGTCTGTTTCCTAGTGCCGGTTTGAAGTTCCTGCAGTTTTCAGTGTAAAACCGAGTTGGAGCTAGTACCTCCCCATATATATGTATGGAATGGAGTTTGCAACTGAAAAGAAACTTTGTGTTCCCAACAAGCTAGGTGAAGAACGGCTTTCACACACACTTATCTCTCAGAACTGAGCAAGTGGAGAGACGTTCGTTCATCTAGCACCAAGGGAACGGGTTGCAGGAGACACTTTTTCTCTGCTTTCTCAGTCTGTTTCGTAGTGCCGGTTTGAAGTTCCTGCAGTTTTCAGTGTAAAACCGAGTTGGAGCTAGTACCTCCCCATATATATGTATGGAATGGAGTTTGCAACTGAAAAGAAACTTTGTGTTCCCAACAAGCTAGGTGAAGAACGGCTTTCACACACACTTATCTCTCAGAACTGAGCAAGTGGAGAGACGTTCGTTCATCTAGCACCAAGGGAACGGGTTGCAGGAGACACTTTTTCTCTGCTTTCTCAGTCTGTTTCCTAATGCCGGTTTGAAGTTCCTGCAGTTTTCAGTGTAAAAACGAGTTGGAGCTAGTACCTCCCCATATATATGTATGGAATGGAGTTTGCAACTGAAAAGAAACTTCGTGTTCCCAACAAGCTAGGTGAAGAACGGCTTTCACACACACTTATCTCTCAGAACTGAGCAAGTGGAGAGATGTTCGTTCATCTAGCACCAAGGGAACGGGTTGCAGGAGACACTTTTTCTCTGCTTTCTCAGTCTGTTTCCTAGTGCCGGTTTGAAGTTCCTGCAGTTTTCACTGTAAAACCGACTTGGAGCTAGTACCTCCCCATATATATGTATGAAATGGAGTTGGCAACTGAAAAGAAACTTTGTGTTCCCAACAAGCTAGGTGACGAACGGCTTTCACACACACTTATCTCTCAGAACTGAGCAAGTGGAGAGACGTTCGTTCATCTAGCACCAAGGGAACGGGTTGCAGGAGACACTTTTTCTCTGCTTTCTCAGTCTGTTTCCTAGTGCCGGTTTGAAGTTCCTGCAGTTTTCACTGTAAAACCGAGTTGGAGCTAGTACCTCCCCATATATATGTATGGAATGGGGTTTGCAACTGAAAAGAAACTTTGTGTTCCCAACAAGCTAGGTGAAGAACGGCTTTCACACACACTTATCTCTCAGAACTGAGCAAGTGGAGAGACGTTCGTTCATCTAGCACCAAGGGAACGGGTTGCAGGAGACACTTTTTCTCTGCTTTCTCAGTCTGTTTCCTAGTGCCGGTTTGAAGTTCCTGCAGTTTTCACTGTAAAACCGAGTTGGAGCTTGTACCTCCCAATATATATGTATGGAATGGAGTTTGCAACTGAAAAGAAACTTTGTGTTCCCAACAAGCTAGGTGAAGAACGGCTTTCACACACACTTATCTCTCAGAACTGAGCAAGTGGAGAGACGTTCGTTCATCTAGCACCAAGGGAACGGGTTGCAGGAGACACTTTTTCTCTGCTTTCTCAGTCTGTTTCCTAGTGCCGGTTTGAAGTTCCTGCAGTTTTCAGTGTAAAACCGAGTTGGAGCTAGTACCTCCCCATATATATGTATGGAATGGAGTTTGCAACTGAAAAGAAACTTTGTGTTCCCAACAAGCTAGGTGAAGGACGGCTTTCACACACACTTATCTCTCAGAACTGAGCAAGTGGAGAGACGTTCGTTCATCTAGCACCAAGGGAACGGGTTGCTGGAGACACTTTTTCTCTGCTTTCTCAGTCTGTTTCCTAGTGCCGGTTTGAAGTTCCTGCAGTTTTCAGTGTAAAACCGAGTTGGAGCTAGTACCTCCCCATATATATGTATGGAATGGAGTTTGCACCTGAAAAGAAACTTTGTGTTCCCAACAAGCTAGGTGAAGAACGGCTTTCACACACACTTATCTCTCAGAACTGAGCAAGTGGAGAGACGTTCGTTCATCTAGCACCAAGGGAACGGGTTGCAGGAGACACTTTTTCTCTGCTTTCTCAGTCTGTTTCCTAGTGCCGGTTTGAAGTTCCTGCAGTTTTCACTGTAAAACCGATTTGGAGCTAGTACCTCCCCATATATATGTATGGAATGGAGTTTGCAACTGAAAAGAAACTTTGTGTTCCCAACAAGCTAGGTGAAGGACGGCTTTCACACACACTTATCTCTCAGAACTGAGCAAGTGGAGAGACGTTCGTTCATCTAGCACCAAGGGAACGGGTTGCAGGAGACACTATTTCTCTGCTTTCTCAGTCTGTTTCCTAGTGCCGGTTTGAAGTTCCTGCAGTTTTCAGTGTAAAACCGAGTTGGAGCTAGTACCTCCCCATATATATGTATGGAATGGAGTTTGCACCTGAAAAGAAACTTTGTGTTCCCAACAAGCTAGGTGAAGGACGGCTTTCACACACACTTATCTCTCAGAACTGAGCAAGTGGAGAGACGTTCGTTCATCTAGCACCAAGGGAACGGGTTGCAGGAGACACATTTTCCCTGCTTTCTCAGTCTGTTTCCTAGTGCCGGTTTGAAGTTCCTGCAGTTTTCACTGTCAAACCGAGTTGGAGCTAGTACCTCCCCATATATATGTATGGAAAGGAGTTTGCAACTGAAAAGAAACTTTGTGTTCCCAACAAGCTAGGTGAAGGACGGCTTTCACACACACTTATCTCTCAGAACTGAGCAAGTGGAGAGACGTTCGTTCATCTAGCACCAAGGGAACGGGTTGCAGGAGACACTATTTCTCTGCTTTCTCAGTCTGTTTCCTAGTGCCGGTTTGAAGTTCCTGCAGTTTTCAGTGTAAAACCGAGTTGGAGCTAGTACCTCCCCATATATATGTATGGAATGAAGTTTGCAACTGAAAAGAAACTTTGTGTTCCCAACAAGCTAGGTGAAGAACGGCTTTCACACACACTTATCTCTCAGAACTGAGCAAGTGGAGAGACGTTCGTTCATCTAGCACCAAGGGAACGGGTTGCAGGAGACACATTTTCCCTGCTTTCTCAGTCTGTTTCCTAGTGCCGGTTTGAAGTTCCTGCAGTTTTCACTGTAAAACCGAGTTGGAGCTAGTACCTCCCCATATATATGTATGGAAAGGAGTTTGCAACTGAAAAGAAACTTTGTGTTCCCAACAAGCTAGGTGAAGAACGGCTTTCACACACACTTATCTCTCAGAACTGAGCAAGTGGAGAGACGTTCGTTCATCTAGCACCAAGGGAACGGGTTGCAGGAGACACTTTTTCTCTGCTTTCTCAGTCTGTTTCCTAGTGCCGGTTTGAAGTTCCTGCAGTTTTCACTGTAAAACCGAGTTGGAGCTAGTACCTCCCCATATATATGTATGGAATGGAGTTTGCAACTGAAAAGAAACTTTGTGTTCCCAACAAGCTAGGTGACGAACGGCTTTCACACACACTTATCTCTCAGAACTGAGCAAGTGGAGAGACGTTCGTTCACCTAGCACCAAGGGAACGGGTTGCAGGAGACACTTTTTCTCTGGATTCTCAGTCTGTTTCCTAGTGCCGGTTTGAAGTTCCTGCAGTTTTCAGTGTAAAACCGAGTTGGAGCTAGTACCTCCCCATATATATGTATGGAATGGAGTTTGCAACTGAAAAGAAACTTTGTGTTCCCAACAAGCTAGGTGAAGGACGGCTTTCACACACACTTATCTCTCAGAACTGAGCAAGTGGAGAGACGTTCGTTCATCTAGCACCAAGGGAACGGGTTGCAGGAGACACTTTTTCTCTGCTTTCTCAGTCTGTTTCCTAGTGCCGGTTTGAAGTTCCTGCAGTTTTCAGTGTAAAACCGAGTTGGAGCTAGTACCTCCCCATATATATGTATGGAATGGAGTTTGCAACTGAAAAGAAACTTTGTGTTCCCAACAAGCTAGGTGAAGAACGGCTTTCACACACACTTATCTCTCAGAACTGAGCAAGTGGAGAGACGTTCGTTCATCTAGCACCAAGGGAACGGGTTGCAGGAGACACTTTTTCTCTGCTTTCTCAGTCTGTTTCGTAGTGCCGGTTTGAAGTTCCTGCAGTTTTCAGTGTAAAACCGAGTTGGAGCTAGTACCTCCCCATATATATGTATGGAATGGAGTTTGCAACTGAAAAGAAACTTTGTGTTCCCAACAAGCTAGGTGAAGAACGGCTTTCACACACACTTATCTCTCAGAACTGAGCAAGTGGAGAGACGTTCGTTCATCTAGCACCAAGGGAACGGGTTGCAGGAGACACTTTTTCTCTGCTTTCTCATTCTGTTTCCTAGTGCCGGTTTGAAGTTCCTGCAGTTTTCACTGTAAAACCGAGTTGGAGCTAGTACCTCCCCATATATATGTATGGAATGGAGTTTGCAACTGAAAAGAAACTTTGTGTTCCCAACAAGCTAGATGAAGAACGGCTTTCACACACACTTATCTCTCAGAACTGAGCAAGTGGAGAGACGTTCGTTCATCTAGCACCAAGGGAACGGGTTGCAGGAGACACTTTTTCTCTGCTTTCTCAGTCTGTTTCCTAGTGCCGGTTTGAAGTTCCTGCAGTTTTCATTGTAAAACCGAGTTGGAGCTAGTACCTCCCCATATATATGTATGGAATGGAGTTTGCAACTGAAAAGAAACTTTGTGTTCCCAACAAGCTAGGTGAAGAACGGCTTTCACGCACACTTATCTCTCAGAACTGAGCAAGTGGAGAGACGTTCGTTCATCTAGCACCAAGGGAACGGGTTGCAAGAGACACTTTTCTCTGCTTTCTCAGTCTGTTTCCTAGTGCCGGTTTGAAGTTCCTGCAGTTTTCACTGTAAAACCGAGTTGGAGCTAGTACCTCCCCATATATATGTATGGAATGGAGTTTGCAACTGAAAAGAAACTTTGTGTTCCCAACAAGCTAGGTGAAGAACGGCTTTCACACACACATATCTCTCAGAACTGAGCAAGTGGAGAGACGTTCGTTCATCTAGCACCAATTGAACGGGTTGCAAGAGACACTTTTTCTCTGCTTTCTCAGTCTGTTTCCTAGTGCCGGTTTGAAGTTCCTGCAGTTTTCAGTGTAAAACCGAGTTGGAGCTAGTACCTCCCCATATATATGTATGGAATGGAGTTTGCAACTGAAAAGAAACTTTGTGTTCCCAACAAGCTAGGTGAAGAACGGCTTTGACACACACTTATCTCTCAGAACTGAGCAAGTGGAGAGACGTTCGTTCATCTAGCACCAAGGGAACGGGTTGCAGGAGACACTTTTTCTCTGCTTTCTCAGTCTGTTTCCTAGTGCCGGTTTGAAGTTCCTGCAGTTTTCCCTGTCAAACCGAGTTGGAGCTAGTACCTCCCCATATATATGTATGGAATGGAGTTTGCACCTGAAAAGAAACTTTGTGTTCCCAACAAGCTAGGTGAAGAACGGCTTTCACACACACTTATCTCTCAGAACTGAGCAAGTGGAGAGACGTTCGTTCATCTAGCACCAAGGGAACGGGATGCAGGAGACACTTTTTCTCTGCTTTCTCAGTCTGTTTCCTAGTGCCGGTTTGAAGTTCCTGCAGTTTTCACTGTAAAACCGAGTTGGAGCTAGTACCTCCCCATATATATGTATGGAATGGAGTTTGCAACTGAAAAGAAACTTTGTGTTCCCAACAAGCTAGGTGAAGAACGGCTTTCACACACACTTATCTCTCAGAACTGAGCAAGTGGAGAGACGTTCGTTCATCTAGCACCAAGGGAACGGGTTGCAGGAGACACTTTTTCTCTGCTTTCTCATTCTGTTTCCTAGTGCCGGTTTGAAGTTCCTGCAGTTTTCACTGTAAAACCGAGTTGGAGCTAGTACCTCCCCATATATATGTATGGAATGGAGTTTGCAACTGAAAAGAAACTTTGTGTTCCCAACAAGCTAGATGAAGAACGGCTTTCACACACACTTATCTCTCAGAACTGAGCAAGTGGAGAGACGTTCGTTCATCTAGCACCAAGGGAACGGGTTGCAGGAGACACTTTTTCTCTGCTTTCTCAGTCTGTTTCCTAGTGCCGGTTTGAAGTTCCTGCAGTTTTCATTGTAAAACCGAGTTGGAGCTAGTACCTCCCCATATATATGTATGGAATGGAGTTTGCAACTGAAAAGAAACTTTGTGTTCCCAACAAGCTAGGTGAAGAACGGCTTTCACGCACACTTATCTCTCAGAACTGAGCAAGTGGAGAGAGGTTCGTTCATCTAGCACCAAGGGAACGGGTTGCAGGAGACACTTTTTCTCTGCTTTCTCAGTCTGTTTCCTAGTGCCGGTTTGAAGTTCCTGCAGTTTTCATTGTAAAACCGAGTTGGAGCTAGTACCTCCCCATATATATGTATGGAATGGAGTTTGCAACTGAAAAGAAACTTTGTGTTCTCAACAAGCTAGGTGAAGAACGGCTTTCACACACACTTATCTCTCAGAACTGAGCAAGTGGAGAGACGTTCGTTCATCTAGCACCAAGGGAACGGGTTGCAGGAGACACTTTTTCTCTGCTTTCTCAGTCTGTTTCCTAGTGCCGGTTTGAAGTTCCTGCAGTTTTCAGTGTAAAACCGAGTTGGAGCTAGTACCTCCCCATATATATGTATGGAATGGAGTTTGCAACTGAAAAGAAACTTTGTGTTCCCAACAAGCAAGGTGAAGAACGGCTTTCACACACACTTATCTCTCAGAACTGAGCAAGTGGAGAGACGTTCGTTCATCTAGCACCAAGGGAACGGGTTGCAGGAGACACTTTTTCTCTGCTTTCTCAGTCTGTTTCCTAGTGCCGGTTTGAAGTTCCTGCAGTTTTCACTGTAAAACCGAGTTGGAGCTAGTACCTCCCCATATATATGTATGGAATGGAGTTTGCAACTGAAAAGAAACTTTGTGTTCCCAACAAGCTAGATGAAGAACGGCTTTCACACACACTTATCTCTCAGAACTGAGCAAGTGGAGAGACGTTCGTTCATCTAGCACCAAGGGAACGGGTTGAAGGAGACACTTTTCTCTGCTTTCTCAGTCTGTTTCCTAGTGCCGGTTTGAAGTTCCTGCAGTTTTCACTGTAAAACCGAGTTGGAGCTAGTACCTCCCCATATATATGTATGGAATGGAGTTTGCAACTGAAAAGAAACTTTGTGTTCCCAACAAGCTAGGTGAAGAACGGCTTTCACACACACATATCTCTCAGAACTGAGCAAGTGGAGAGACGTTCGTTCATCTAGCACCAAGGGAACGGGTTGCAAGAGACACTTTTTCTCTGCTTTCTCAGTCTGTTTCCTAGTGCCGGTTTGAAGTTCCTGCAGTTTTCAGTGTAAAACCGAGTTGGAGCTAGTACCTCCCCATATATATATATGGAATGGTGTTTGCAACTGAAAAGAAACTTTGTGTTCCCAACAAGCTAGGTGAAGAACGGCTTTGACACACACTTATCTCTCAGAACTGAGCAAGTTGAGAGACGTTCGTTCATCTAGCACCAAGGGAACGGGTTGCAGGAGACACTTTTTCTCTACTTTCTCAGTCTGTTTCCTAGTGCCGGTTTGAAGTTCCTGCAGTTTTCACTGTAAAACCGAGTTGGAGCTAGTACCTTCCCATATATATGTATGGAATGGAGTTTGCAACTGAAAAGAAACTTTGTGTTCCCAACAAGCTAGGTGAAGAACGGCTTTCACACACACTTATCTCTCAGAACTGAGCAAGTGGAGAGACGTTCGTTCATCTAGCACCAAGGGAACGGGTTGCAGGAGACACTTTTTCTCTGCTTTCTCAGTCTGTTTCCTAGTGCCGGTTTGAAGTTCCTGCAGTTTTCACTGTAAAACCGAGTTGGAGCTAGTACCTCCCCATATATATGTATGGAATGGAGTTTGCAACTGAAAAGAAACTTTGTGTTCCCAACAAGCTAGGTGAAGGACGGCTTTCACACACACTTATCTCTCAGAACTGAGCAAGTGGAGAGACGTTCGTTCATCTAGCACCAAGGGAACGGGTTGGAGGAGACACTTTTTCTCTGCTTTCTCAGTCTGTTTCCTAGTGCCGGTTTGAAGTTCCTGCAGTTTTCCCTGTCAAACCGAGTTGGAGCTAGTACCTCCCCATATATATGTATGGAATGGAGTTTGCACCTGAAAAGAAACTTTGTGTTCCCAACAAGCTAGGTGAAGAACGGCTTTCACACACACTTATCTCTCAGAACTGAGCAAGTGGAGAGACGTTCGTTCATCTAGCACCAAGGGAACGGGTTGCAGGAGACACTTTTTCTCTGCTTTCTCAGTCTGTTTCCTAGTGCCGGTTTGAAGTTCCTGCAGTTTTCACTGTAAAACCGAGTTGGAGCTAGTACCTCCCCATATATATGTATGGAATGGAGTTTGCAACTGAAAAGAAACTTTGTGTTCCCAACAAGCTAGGTGAAGAACGGCTTTCACACACACTTATCTCTCAGAACTGAGCAAGTGGAGAGACGTTCGTTCATCTAGCACCAAGGGAACGGGTTGCAGGAGACACTTTTTCTCTGCTTTCTCATTCTGTTTCCTAGTGCCGGTTTGAAGTTCCTGCAGTTTTCACTGTAAAACCGAGTTGGAGCTAGTACCTCCCCATATATATGTATGGAATGGAGTTTGCAACTGAAAAGAAACTTTGTGTTCCCAACAAGCTAGATGAAGAACGGCTTTCACACACACTTATCTCTCAGAACTGAGCAAGTGGAGAGACGTTCGTTCATCTAGCACCAAGGGAACGGGTTGCAGGAGACACTTTTTCTCTGCTTTCTCAGTCTGTTTCCTAGTGCCGGTTTGAAGTTCCTGCAGTTTTCATTGTAAAACCGAGTTGGAGCTAGTACCTCCCCATATATATGTATGGAATGGAGTTTGCAACTGAAAAGAAACTTTGTGTTCCCAACAAGCTAGGTGAAGAACGGCTTTCACACACACTTATCTCTCAGAACTGAGCAAGTGGAGAGACGTTCGTTCATCTAGCACCAAGGGAACGGGTTGCAAGAGACACTTTTCTCTGCTTTCTCAGTCTGTTTCCTAGTGCCGGTTTGAAGTTCCTGCAGTTTTCACTGTAAAACCGAGTTGGAGCTAGTACCTCCCCATATATATGTATGGAATGGAGTTTGCAACTGAAAAGAAACTTTGTGTTCCCAACAAGCTAGGTGAAGAACGGCTTTCACACACACATATCTCTCAGAACTGAGCAAGTGGAGAGACGTTCGTTCATCTAGCACCAATTGAACGGGTTGCAAGAGACACTTTTTCTCTGCTTTCTCAGTCTGTTTCCTAGTGCCGGTTTGAAGTTCCTGCAGTTTTCAGTGTAAAACCGAGTTGGAGCTAGTACCTCCCCATATATATGTATGGAATGGATTTTGCAACTGAAAAGAAACTTTGTGTTCCCAACAAGCTAGGTGAAGAACGGCTTTGACACACACTTATCTCTCAGAACTGAGCAAGTGGAGAGACGTTCGTTCATCTAGCACCAAGGGAACGGGTTGCAGGAGACACTTTTTCTCTGCTTTCTCAGTCTGTTTCCTAGTGCCGGTTTGAAGTTCCTGCAGTTTTCACTGTAAAACCGAGTTGGAGCTAGTACCTCCCCATATATATGTATGGAATGGAGTTTGCAACTGAAAAGAAACTTTGTGTTCCCAACAAGCTAGGTGAAGAACGGCTTTCACACACACATATCTCTCAGAACTGAGCAAGTGGAGAGACGTTCGTTCATCTAGCACCAAGGGAACGGGTTGCAAGAGACACTTTTTCTCTGCTTTCTCAGTCTGTTTCCTAGTGCCGGTTTGAAGTTCCTGCAGTTTTCAGTGTAAAACCGAGTTGGAGCTAGTACCTCCCCATATATATGTATGGAATGGAGTTTGCAACTGAAAAGAAACTTTGTGTTCCCAACAAGCTAGGTGAAGAACGGCTTTGACACACACTTATCTCTCAGAACTGAGCAAGTGGAGAGACGTTCGTTCATCTAGCACCAAGGGAACGGGTTGCAGGAGACACTTTTTCTCTGCTTTCTCAGTCTGTTTCCTAGTGCCGGTTTGAAGTTCCTGCAGTTTTCACTGTAAAACCGAGTTGGAGCTTGTACCTTCCCATATATATGTATGGAATGGAGTTTGCAACTGAAAAGAAACTTTGTGTTCCCAACAAGCTAGGTGAAGAACGGCTTTCACACACACTTATCTCTCAGAACTGAGCAAGTGGAGAGACGTTCGTTCATCTAGCACCAAGGGAACGGGTTGCAGGAGACACTTTTTCTCTGCTTTCTCAGTCTGTTTCCTAGTGCCGGTTTGAAGTTCCTGCAGTTTTCACTGTAAAACCGAGTTGGAGCTAGTACCTCCCCATATATATGTATGGAATGGAGTTTGCAACTGAAAAGAAACTTTGTGTTCCCAACAAGCTAGGTGAAGGACGGCTTTCACACACACTTATCTCTCAGAACTGAGCAAGTGGAGAGACGTTCGTTCATCTAGCACCAAGGGAACGGGTTGCAGGAGACACTTTTTCTCTGCTTTCTCAGTCTGTTTCCTAGTGCCGGTTTGAAGTTCCTGCAGTTTTCCCTGTCAAACCGAGTTGGAGCTAGTACCTCCCCATATATATGTATGGAATGGAGTTTGCACCTGAAAAGAAACTTTGTGTTCCCAACAAGCTAGGTGAAGAACGGCTTTCACACACACTTATCTCTCAGAACTGAGCAAGTGGAGAGACGTTCGTTCATCTAGCACCAAGGGAACGGGTTGCAGGAGACACTTTTTCTCTGCTTTCTCAGTCTGTTTCCTAGTGCCGGTTTGAAGTTCCTGCAGTTTTCACTGTAAAACCGAGTTGGAGCTAGTACCTCCCCATATATATGTATGGAATGGAGTTTGCAACTGAAAAGAAACTTTGTGTTCCCAACAAGCTAGGTGAAGAACGGCTTTCACACACACTTATCTCTCAGAACTGAGCAAGTGGAGAGACGTTCGTTCATCTAGCACCAAGGGAACGGGTTGCAGGAGACACTTTTTCTCTGCTTTCTCATTCTGTTTCCTAGTGCCGGTTTGAAGTTCCTGCAGTTTTCACTGTAAAACCGAGTTGGAGCTAGTACCTCCCCATATATATGTATGGAATGGAGTTTGCAACTGAAAAGAAACTTTGTGTTCCCAACAAGCTAGATGAAGAACGGCTTTCACACACACTTATCTCTCAGAACTGAGCAAGTGGAGAGACGTTCGTTCATCTAGCACCAAGGGAACGGGTTGCAGGAGACACTTTTTCTCTGCTTTCTCAGTCTGTTTCCTAGTGCCGGTTTGAAGTTCCTGCAGTTTTCATTGTAAAACCGAGTTGGAGCTAGTACCTCCCCATATATATGTATGGAATGGAGTTTGCAACTGAAAAGAAACTTTGTGTTCCCAACAAGCTAGGTGAAGAACGGCTTTCACGCACACTTATCTCTCAGAACTGAGCAAGTGGAGAGACGTTCGTTCATCTAGCACCAAGGGAACGGGTTGCAAGAGACACTTTTCTCTGCTTTCTCAGTCTGTTTCCTAGTGCCGGTTTGAAGTTCCTGCAGTTTTCACTGTAAAACCGAGTTGGAGCTAGTACCTCCCCATATATATGTATGGAATGGAGTTTGCAACTGAAAAGAAACTTTGTGTTCCCAACAAGCTAGGTGAAGAACGGCTTTCACACACACATATCTCTCAGAACTGAGCAAGTGGAGAGACGTTCGTTCATCTAGCACCAATTGAACGGGTTGCAAGAGACACTTTTTCTCTGCTTTCTCAGTCTGTTTCCTAGTGCCGGTTTGAAGTTCCTGCAGTTTTCAGTGTAAAACCGAGTTGGAGCTAGTACCTCCCCATATATATGTATGGAATGGAGTTTGCAACTGAAAAGAAACTTTGTGTTCCCAACAAGCTAGGTGAAGAACGGCTTTGACACACACTTATCTCTCAGAACTGAGCAAGTGGAGAGACGTTCGTTCATCTAGCACCAAGGGAACGGGTTGCAGGAGACACTTTTTCTCTGCTTTCTCAGTCTGTTTCCTAGTGCCGGTTTGAAGTTCCTGCAGTTTTCCCTGTCAAACCGAGTTGGAGCTAGTACCTCCCCATATATATGTATGGAATGGAGTTTGCACCTGAAAAGAAACTTTGTGTTCCCAACAAGCTAGGTGAAGAACGGCTTTCACACACACTTATCTCTCAGAACTGAGCAAGTGGAGAGACGTTCGTTCATCTAGCACCAAGGGAACGGGTTGCAGGAGACACTTTTTCTCTGCTTTCTCAGTCTGTTTCCTAGTGCCGGTTTGAAGTTCCTGCAGTTTTCACTGTAAAACCGAGTTGGAGCTAGTACCTCCCCATATATATGTATGGAATGGAGTTTGCAACTGAAAAGAAACTTTGTGTTCCCAACAAGCTAGGTGAAGAACGGCTTTCACACACACTTATCTCTCAGAACTGAGCAAGTGGAGAGACGTTCGTTCATCTAGCACCAAGGGAACGGGTTGCAGGAGACACTTTTTCTCTGCTTTCTCATTCTGTTTCCTAGTGCCGGTTTGAAGTTCCTGCAGTTTTCACTGTAAAACCGAGTTGGAGCTAGTACCTCCCCATATATATGTATGGAATGGAGTTTGCAACTGAAAAGAAACTTTGTGTTCCCAACAAGCTAGATGAAGAACGGCTTTCACACACACTTATCTCTCAGAACTGAGCAAGTGGAGAGACGTTCGTTCATCTAGCACCAAGGGAACGGGTTGCAGGAGACACTTTTTCTCTGCTTTCTCAGTCTGTTTCCTAGTGCCGGTTTGAAGTTCCTGCAGTTTTCATTGTAAAACCGAGTTGGAGCTAGTACCTCCCCATATATATGTATGGAATGGAGTTTGCAACTGAAAAGAAACTTTGTGTTCCCAACAAGCTAGGTGAAGAACGGCTTTCACGCACACTTATCTCTCAGAACTGAGCAAGTGGAGAGACGTTCGTTCATCTAGCACCAAGGGAACGGGTTGCAAGAGACACTTTTCTCTGCTTTCTCAGTCTGTTTCCTAGTGCCGGTTTGAAGTTCCTGCAGTTTTCACTGTAAAACCGAGTTGGAGCTAGTACCTCCCCATATATATGTATGGAATGGAGTTTGCAACTGAAAAGAAACTTTGTGTTCCCAACAAGCTAGGTGAAGAACGGCTTTCACACACACATATCTCTCAGAACTGAGCAAGTGGAGAGACGTTCGTTCATCTAGCACCAATTGAACGGGTTGCAAGAGACACTTTTTCTCTGCTTTCTCAGTCTGTTTCCTAGTGCCGGTTTGAAGTTCCTGCAGTTTTCAGTGTAAAACCGAGTTGGAGCTAGTACCTCCCCATATATATGTATGGAATGGAGTTTGCAACTGAAAAGAAACTTTGTGTTCCCAACAAGCTAGGTGAAGAACGGCTTTGACACACACTTATCTCTCAGAACTGAGCAAGTGGAGAGACGTTCGTTCATCTAGCACCAAGGGAACGGGTTGCAGGAGACACTTTTTCTCTGCTTTCTCAGTCTGTTTCCTAGTGCCGGTTTGAAGTTCCTGCAGTTTTCACTGTAAAACCGAGTTGGAGCTAGTACCTCCCCATATATATGTATGGAATGGAGTTTGCAACTGAAAAGAATCTTTGTGTTCCCAACAAGCTAGGTGAAGGACGGCTTTCACACACACTTATCTCTCAGAACTGAGCAAGTGGAGAGACGTTCGTTCATCTAGCACCAAGGGAACGGGTTGCAGGAGACACTTTTTCTCTGCTTTCTCAGTCTGTTTCCTAGTGCCGGTTTGAAGTTCCTGCAGTTTTCAGTGTAAAACCGAGTTGGAGCTAGTACCTCCCCATATATATGTATGGAATGGAGTTTGCAACTGAAAAGAAACTTTGTGTTCCCAACAAGCTAGGTGAAGGACGGCTTTCACACACACTTATCTCTCAGAACTGAGCAAGTGGAGAGACGTTCGTTCATCTAGCACCAAGGGAACGGGTTGCAGGAGACACTTTTTCTCTGCTTTCTCAGTCTGTTTCCTAGTGCCGGTTTGAAGTTCCTGCAGTTTTCAGTGTAAAACCGAGTTGGAGCTAGTACCTCCCCATATATATGTATGGAATGGAGTTTGCAACTGAAAAGAAACTTTGTGTTCCCAACAAGCTAGGTGAAGAACGGCTTTGACACACACTTATCTCTCAGAACTGAGCAAGTGGAGAGAGGTTCGTTCATCTAGCACCAAAGGAACGGGTTGCAGGAGACACTTTTTCTCTGCTTTCTCAGTCTGTTTCCTAGTGCCGGTTTGAAGTTCCTGCAGTTTTCACTGTAAAACCGAGTTGGAGCTAGTACCTCCCCATATATATGTATGGAATGGAGTTTGCACCTGAAAAGAAACTTTGTGTTCCCAACAAACTAGGTGAAGAACGGCTTTCACACACACTTATCTCTCAGAACTGAGCAAGTGGAGAGACGTTCGTTCATCTAGCACCAAGGGAACGGGTTGCAGGAGACAATTTTTCCCTGGATTCTCAGTCTGTTTCCTAGTGCCGGTTTGAGTTCCTGCAGTTTTCACTGTCAAACCGAGTTGGAGCTAGTACCTCCCCATATATATGTATGGAATGGAGTTTGCAACTGAAAAGAAACTTTGTGTTTCCAACAAGCTATTTAAAGGACGGCTTTCAAACACAATTATCTCTGAGAACTGAGCAAGTGGAGAGACGTTCGTTCATCTAGCACCAAGGGAACGGGTTGCAGGAGACACTTTTTCTCTGCTTTCTCAGTCTGTTTCCTAGTGCCGGTTTGAAGTTCCTGCAGTTTTCACTGTAAAACCGAGTTGGAGCTAGTACCTCCCCATATATATGTATGGAATGGAGTTTGCAACTGAAAAGAATCTTTGTGTTCCCAACAAGCTAGGTGAAGGACGGCTTTCACACACACTTATCTCTCAGAACTGAGCAAGTGGAGAGACGTTCGTTCATCTAGCACCAAGGGAACGGGTTGCAGGAGACACTTTTTCTCTGCTTTCTCAGTCTGTTTCCTAGTGCCGGTTTGAAGTTCCTGCAGTTTTCAGTGTAAAACCGAGTTGGAGCTAGTACCTCCCCATATATATGTATGGAATGGAGTTTGCAACTGAAAAGAAACTTTGTGTTCCCAACAAGCTAGGTGAAGGACGGCTTTCACACACACTTATCTCTCAGAACTGAGCAAGTGGAGAGACGTTCGTTCATCTAGCACCAAGGGAACGGGTTGCAGGAGACACTTTTTCTCTGCTTTCTCAGTCTGTTTCCTAGTGCCGGTTTGAAGTTCCTGCAGTTTTCAGTGTAAAACCGAGTTGGAGCTAGTACCTCCCCATATATATGTATGGAATGGAGTTTGCAACTGAAAAGAAACTTTGTGTTCCCAACAAGCTAGGTGAAGAACGGCTTTGACACACACTTATCTCTCAGAACTGAGCAAGTGGAGAGAGGTTCGTTCATCTAGCACCAAAGGAACGGGTTGCAGGAGACACTTTTTCTCTGCTTTCTCAGTCTGTTTCCTAGTGCCGGTTTGAAGTTCCTGCAGTTTTCACTGTAAAACCGAGTTGGAGCTAGTACCTCCCCATATATATGTATGGAATGGAGTTTGCACCTGAAAAGAAACTTTGTGTTCCCAACAAACTAGGTGAAGAACGGCTTTCACACACACTTATCTCTCAGAACTGAGCAAGTGGAGAGACGTTCGTTCATCTAGCACCAAGGGAACGGGTTGCAGGAGACAATTTTTCCCTGGATTCTCAGTCTGTTTCCTAGTGCCGGTTTGAGTTCCTGCAGTTTTCACTGTCAAACCGAGTTGGAGCTAGTACCTCCCCATATATATGTATGGAATGGAGTTTGCAACTGAAAAGAAACTTTGTGTTTCCAACAAGCTATTTAAAGGACGGCTTTCAAACACAATTATCTCTGAGAACTGAGCAAGTGGAGAGACGTTCGTTCATCTAGCACCAAGGGAACGGGTTGCAGGAGACACTTTTTCTCTGCTTTCTCAGTCTGTTTCCTAGTGCCGGTTTGAAGTTCCTGCAGTTTTCACTGTAAAACCGAGTTGGAGCTTGTACCTCCCAATATATATGTATGGAATGGAGTTTGCTACTGAAAAGAAACTTTGTGTTCCCAACAAGCTAGGTGACTGACGGCTTTCACACACTCTTATCTCTCAGAACTGAGCAAGTGGAGAGACGTTCGTTCATCTAGCACCAAGGGAACGGGTTGCAGGAGACACTTTTTCTCTGCTTTCTCAGTCTGTTTCCTAGTGCCGGTCTGAAGTTCCTGCAGTTTTCAGTGTAAAACCGAGTTGGAGCTAGTACCACCCCATATATATGTAAGGAATGGAGTTTGCAACTGAAAAGAAACTTTGTGTTTCCAACAAGCTAGGTGAAGAACGGCTTTGACACACACTTATCTCTCAGAACTGAGCAAGTGGAGAGACGTTCGTTCATCTAGCACCAAGGGAACGGGTTGCAGGAGACACTTTTTCTCTGCTTTCTCAGTCTGTTTCCTAGTGCCGGTTTGAAGTTCCTGCAGTTTTCAGTGTAAAACCGAGTTGGAGCTAGTACCTCCCCATATATATGTATGGAATGGAGTTTGCAACTGAAAAGAAACTTTGTGTTCCCAACAAGCTAGGTGAAGAACGGCTTTGACACACACTTATCTCTCAGAACTGAGCAAGTGGAGAGACGTTCGTTCATCTAGCACCAAGGGAACGGGTTGCAGGAGACACTTTTTCTCTGCTTTCTCAGTCTGTTTCCTAGTGCCGGTTTGAAGTTCCTGCAGTTTTCACTGTCAAACCGAGTTGGAGCTAGTACCTCCCCATATATATGTATGGAATGGAGTTTGCAACTGAAAAGAAACTTTGTGTTCCCAACAAGCTAGGTGAAGAACGGCTTTCACACACACTTATCTCTCAGAACTGAGCAAGTGGAGAGACGTTCGTTCATCTAGCACCAAGGGAACGGGTTGCAGGAGACACTTTTTCTCTGCTTTCTCAGTCTGTTTCCTAGTGCCGGTTTGAAGTTCCTGCAGTTTTCACTGTAAAACCGAGTTGGAGCTAGTACCTCCCCATATATATGTATGGAATGGAGTTTGCACCTGAAAAGAAACTTTGTGTTCCCAACAAACTAGGTGAAGAACGGCTTTCACACACACTTATCTCTCAGAACTGAGCAAGTGGAGAGACGTTCGTTCATCTAGCACCAAGGGAACGGGTTGCAGGAGACAATTTTTCCCTGGATTCTCAGTCTGTTTCCTAGTGCCGGTTTGAGTTCCTGCAGTTTTCACTGTCAAACCGAGTTGGAGCTAGTACCTCCCCATATATATGTATGGAATGGAGTTTGCAACTGAAAAGAAACTTTGTGTTTCCAACAAGCTATTTAAAGGACGGCTTTCAAACACAATTATCTCTGAGAACTGAGCAAGTGGAGAGACGTTCGTTCATCTAGCACCAAGGGAACGGGTTGCAGGAGACACTTTTTCTCTGCTTTCTCAGTCTGTTTCCTAGTGCCGGTTTGAAGTTCCTGCAGTTTTCACAGTAAAACCGAGTTGGAGCTTGTACCTCCAAATATATATGTATGGAATGGAGTTTGCTACTGAAAAGAAACTTTGTGTTCCCAACAAGCTAGGTGACTGACGGCTTTCACACACTCTTATCTCTCAGAACTGAGCAAGTGGAGAGACGTTCGTTCATCTAGCACCAAGGGAACGGGTTGCAGGAGACACTTTTTCTCTGCTTTCTCAGTCTGTTTCCTAGTGCCGGTCTGAAGTTCCTGCAGTTTTCAGTGTAAAACCGAGTTGGAGCTAGTACCACCCCATATATATGTAAGGAATGGAGTTTGCAACTGAAAAGAATCTTTGTGTTTCCAACAAGCTAGGTGAAGAACGGCTTTGACACACACTTATCTCTCAGAACTGAGCAAGTGGAGAGACGTTCGTTCATCTAGCACCAAGGGAACGGGTTGCAGGAGACACTTTTTCTCTGCTTTCTCAGTCTGTTTCCTAGTGCCGGTTTGAAGTTCCTGCAGTTTTCAGTGTAAAACCGAGTTGGAGCTAGTACCTCCCCATATATATGTATGGAATGGAGTTTGCAACTGAAAAGAAACTTTGTGTTCCCAACAAGCTAGGTGAAGAACGGCTTTGACACACACTTATCTCTCAGAACTGAGCAAGTGGAGAGACGTTCGTTCATCTAGCACCAAGGGAACGGGTTGCAGGAGACACTTTTTCTCTGCTTTCTCAGTCTGTTTCCTAGTGCCGGTTTGAAGTTCCTGCAGTTTTCACTGTCAAACCGAGTTGGAGCTAGTACCTCCCCATATATATGTATGGAATGGAGTTTGCAACTGAAAAGAAACTTTGTTTTCCCAACAAGCTAGGTGAAGAACGGCTTTCACACACACTTATCTCTCAGAACTGAGCAAGTGGAGAGACGTTCGTTCATCTAGCACCAAGGGAACGGGTTGCAGGAGACACTTTTTCTCTGCTTTCTCAGTCTGTTTCCTAGTGCCGGTTTGAAGTTCCTGCAGTTTTCACTGTAAAACCGAGTTGGAGCTTGTACCTCCCCATATATATGTATGGAATGGAGTTTGCAACTGTAAAGAAACTTTGTGTTCCCAACAAGCTAGATGAAGGACGGCTTTCACACACACTTATCTCTCAGAACTGAGCAAGTGGAGAGACGTTCGTTCATCTAGCACCAAGGGAACGGGTTGCAGGAGACACTTTTTCTCTGCTTTCTCAGTCTGTTTCCTAGTGCCGGTTTGAAGTTCCTGCAGTTTTCACTGTCAAACCGAGTTGGAGCTAGTACCTCCCCATATATATGTATGGAATGGAGTTTGCAACTGAAAAGAAACTTTGTGTTCCCAACAAGCTAGGTGAAGAACGGCTTTGGCACACACTTATCTCTCAGAACTGAGCAAGTGGAGAGACGTTCGTTCATCTAGCACCAAGGGAACGGGTTGCAGGAGACACTTTTTCTCTGCTTTCTCAGTCTGTTTCCTAGTGCCGGTTTGAAGTTCCTGCAGTTTTTACTGTAAAACCGAGTTGGAGCTAGTACCTCCCCATATATATGTATGGAATGGAGTTTGCAACTGTAAAGAAACTTTGTGTTCCCAACAAGCTAGGTGAAGAACGGCTTTCACACTCACTTATCTCTCAGAACTGAGCAAGTGGAGAGACGTTCGTTCATCTAGCACCAAGGGAACGGGTTGCAGGAGACACTTTTTCTCTGCTTTCTCAGTCTGTTTCCTAGTGCCGGTCTGAAGTTCCTGCAGTTTTCAGTGTAAAACCGAGTTGGAGCTAGTACCTCCCCATATATATGTAAGGAATGGAGTTTGCAACTGAAAAGAAACTTTGTGTTTAGAACAAGCTAGGTGAAGAACGGCTTTGACACACACTTATCTCTCAGAACTGAGCAAGTTGAGAGACGTTCGTTCATCTAGCACAAAGGGAACGGGTTGCAGGAGACACTTTTTCTCTGCTTTCTCAGTCTGTTTCCTAGTGCCGGTTTGAAGTTCCTGCAGTTTTCAGTGTAAAACCGAGTTGGAACTAGTACCTCCCCATATATATGTATGGAATGGAGTTTGAAACTGAAAAGAAACTTTGTGTTCCCAACAAGCTAGGTGAAGAATGGCTTTGACACACACTTATCTCTCAGAACTGAGCAAGTGGAGAGACGTTCGTTCATCTAGCACCAAGGGAACGGGTTGCAGGAGACACTTTTTCTCTGCTTTCTCAGTCTGTTTCCTAGTGCCGGTTTGAAGTTCCTGCAGTTTTCACTGTCAAACCGAGTTGGAGCTAGTACCTCCCCATATATATGTATGGAATGGAGTTTGCACCTGAAAAGAAACTTTGTGTTCCCAACAAGCTAGGTGAAGAACGGCTTTGACACACACTTATCTCTCAGAACTGAGCAAGTGGAGAGACGTTCGTTCATCTAGCACCAAGGGAACGGGTTGCAGGAGACAATTTTTCCCTGGATTCTCAGTCTGTTTCCTAGTGCCGGTTTGAGTTCCTGCAGTTTTCACTGTCAAACCGAGTTGGAGCTAGTACCTCCCCATATATATGTATGGAATGGAGTTTGCAACTGAAAAGAAACTTTGTGTTTCCAACAAGCTATTTGAAGGACGGCTTTCAAACACAATTATCTCTGAGAACTGAGCAAGTGGAGAGACGTTCGTTCATCTAGCACCAAGCGAACGGGTTGCAGGAGACACTTTTTCTCTGCTTTCTCAGTCTGTTTCCTAGTGCCGGTTTGAAGTTCCTGCAGTTTTCACTGTAAAACCGAGTTGGAGCTTGTACCTCCCAATATATATGTATGGAATGGAGTTTGCTACTGAAAAGAAACTTTGTGTTCCCAACAAGCTAGGTGACTGACGGCTTTCACACACTCTTATCTCTCAGAACTGAGCAAGTGGAGAGACGTTCGTTCATCTAGCACCAAGGGAACGGGTTGCAGGAGACACTTTTTCTCTGCTTTCTCAGTCTGTTTCCTAGTGCCGGTCTGAAGTTCCTGCAGTTTTCAGTGTAAAACCGAGTTGGAGCTAGTACCTCCCCATATATATGTAAGGAATGGAGTTTGCAACTGAAAAGAAACTTTGTGTTTCCAACAAGCTAGGTGAAGAACGGCTTTGACACACACTTATCTCTCAGAACTGAGCAAGTGGAGAGACGTTCGTTCATCTAGCACCAAGGGAACGGGTTGCAGGAGACACTTTTTCTCTGCTTTCTCAGTCTGTTTCCTAGTGCCGGTCTGAAGTTCCTGCAGTTTTCACTGTCAAACCGAGTTGGAGCTAGTACCTCCCCATATATATGTAAGGAATGGAGTTTGCAACTGAAAAGAAACTTTGTGTTTCCAACAAGCTAGGTGAAGAACGGCTTTGACACACACTTATCTCTCAGAACTGAGCAAGTGGAGAGACGTTCGTTCATCTAGCACCAAGGGAACGGGTTGCAGGAGACACTTTTTCTCTGCTTTCTCAGTCTGTTTCCTAGTGCCGGTTTGAAGTTCCTGCAGTTTTCACTGTCAAACCGAGTTGGAGCTAGTACCTCCCCATATATAGGTATGGAATGGAGTTTGCAACTGAAAAGAAACTTTGTGTTCCCAACAAGCTAGGTGAAGAACGGCTTTGACACACACTTATCTCTCAGAACTGAGCAAGTGGAGAGACGTTCGTTCATCTAGCACCAAGGGAACGGGTTGCAGGAGACACTTTTTCTCTGCTTTCTCAGTCTGTTTCCTAGTGCCGGTTTGAAGTTCCTGCAGTTTTCACTGTCAAACCGAGTTGGAGCTAGTACCTCCCCATATATATGTATGGAATGGAGTTTGTAACTGAAAAGAAACTTTGTGTTCCCAACAAGCTAGGTGAAGAACGGCTTTGACACACACTTATCTCTCAGAACTGAGCAAGTGGAGAGACGTTCGTTCATCTAGCACCAAGGGAACGGGTTGCAGGAGACACTTTTTCTCTGCTTTCTCAGTCTGTTTCCTAGTGCCGGTTTGAAGTTCCTGCAGTTTTTACTGTAAAACAGAGTTGGAGCTTGTACCTCCCCATATATATGTATGGAATGGAGTTTGCAACTGTAAAGAAACTTTGTGTTCCCAACAAGCTAGATGAAGGACGGCTTTCACACACACTTATCTCTCAGAACTGAGCAAGTGGAGAGACGTTCGTTCATCTAGCACCAAGGGAACGGGTTGCAGGAGACACTTTTTCTCTGCTTTCTCAGTCTGTTTCCTAGTGCCGGTTTGAAGTTCCTGCAGTTTTCACTGTCAAACCGAGTTGGAGCTAGTACCTACCCATATATATGTATGGAATGGAGTTTGCAACTGAAAAGAAACTTTGTGTTCCCAACAAGCTAGGTGAAGAACGGCTTTGACACACACTTATCTCTCAGAACTGAGCAAGTGGAGAGACGTTCGTTCATCTAGCACCAAGGGAACGGGTTGCAGGAGACACTTTTTCTCTGCTTTCTCAGTCTGTTTCCTAGTGCCGGTTTGAAGTTCCTGCAGTTTTCACTGTCAAACCGAGTTGGAGCTAGTACCTCCCCATATATATGTATGGAATGGAGTTTGCAACTGAAAAGAAACTTTGTGTTCCCAACAAGCTAGGTGAAGGACGGCTTTCACACACACTTATCTCTCAGAATTGAGCAAGTGGAGAGACGTTCGTTCATCTAGCACCAAGGGAACGGGTTGCAGGAGACACTTTTTCTCTGCTTTCTCAGTCTGTTTCCTAGTGCCGGTTTGAAGTTCCTGCAGTTTTCAGTGTAAAACCGAGTTGGAGCTAGTACCTCCCCATATATATGTATGGAATGGAGTTTGCAACTGAAAAGAAACTTTGTGTTCCCAACAAGCTAGGTGAAGGACGGCTTTCACACACACTTATCTCTCAGAATTGAGCAAGTGGAGAGACGTTCGTTCATCTAGCACCAAGGGAACGGGTTGCAGGAGACACTTTTTCTCTGCTTTCTCAGTCTGTTTCCTAGTGCCGGTTTGAAGTTCCTGCAGTTTTCAGTGTAAAACCGAGTTGGAGCTAGTACCTCCCCATATATATGTATGGAATGGAGTTTGCACCTGAAAAGAAACTTTGTGTTCCCAACAAACTAGGTGAAGAACGGCTTTCACACACACTTATCTCTCAGAACTGAGCAAGTGGAGAGACGTTCGTTCATCTAGCACCAAGGGAACGGTTTGCAGGAGACAATTTTTCCCTGGATTCTCAGTCTGTTTCCAAGTGCCGGTTTGAGTTCCTGCAGTTTTCACTGTCAAACCGAGTTGGAGCTAGTACCTCCCCATATATATGTATGGAATGGAGTTTGCAACTGAAAAGAAACTTTGTGTTTCCAACAAGCTATTTGAAGGACGGCTTTCAAACACAATTATCTCTGAGAACTGAGCAAGTGGAGAGACGTTCGTTCGTCTAGCACCAAGGGAACGGGTTGCAGGAGACACTTTTTCTCTGCTTTCTCAGTCTGTTTCCTAGTGCCGGTTTGAAGTTCCTGCAGTTTTCACTGTAAAACCGAGTTGGAGCTTGTACCTCCCAATATATATGTATGGAATGGAGTTTGCTACTGAAAAGAAACTTTGTGTTCCCAACAAGCTAGGTGACTGACGGCTTTCACACACTCTTATCTCTCAGAACTGAGCAAGTGGAGAGACGTTCGTTCATCTAGCACCAAGGGAACGGGTTGCAGGAGACACTTTTTCTCTGCTTTCTCAGTCTGTTTCCTAGTGCCGGTCTGAAGTTCCTGCAGTTTTCAGTGTAAAACCGAGTTGGAGCTAGTACCTCCCCATATATATGTAAGGAATGGAGTTTGCAACTGAAAAGAAACTTTGTGTTTCCAACAAGCTAGGTGAAGAACGGCTTTGACACACACTTATCTCTCAGAACTGAGCAAGTGGAGAGACGTTCGTTCATCTAGCACCAAGGGAACGGGTTGCAGGAGACACTTTTTCTCTGCTTTCTCAGTCTGTTTCCTAGTGCCGGTCTGAAGTTCCTGCAGTTTTCAGTGTAAAACCGAGTTGGAGCTAGTACCTCCCCATATATATGTAAAGAATGGAGTTTGCAACTGAAAAGAAACTTTGTGTTTCCAACAAGCTAGGTGAAGAACGGCTTTGACACACACTTATCTCTCAGAACTGAGCAAGTGGAGAGACGTTCGTTCATCTAGCACCAAGGGAACTGGTTGCAGGAGACACTTTTTCTCTGTTTTCTCAGTCTGTTTCCTAGTGCCGGTTTGAAGTTCCTGCAGTTTTCACTGTAAAACCGAGTTGGAGCTAGTACCTCCCCATATATATGTATGGAATGGAGTTTGCAACTGAAAAGAAACTTTGTGTTCCCAACAAGCTAGGTGAAGAACGGCTTTGACACACACTTATCTCTCAGAACTGAGCAAGTGGAGAGACGTTCGTTCATCTAGCACCAAGGGAACGGGTTGCAGGGGACACTTTTTCTCTGCTTTCTCAGTCTGTTTCCTAGTGCCGGTTTGAAGTTCCTGCAGTTTTCAGTGTAAAACCGAGTTGGAGCTAGTACCTCCCCATATATATGTATGGAATGGAGTTTGCAACTGAAAAGAAACTTTGTGTTCCCAACAAGCTAGGTGAAGAACGGCTTTCACACACACTTATCTCTCAGAACTGAGCAAGTGGAGAGACGTTTGTTCATCTAGCACCAAGGGAACGGGTTGCAGGAGACACTTTTTCTCTGCTTTCTCAGTCTGTTTCCTAGTGCCGGTCTGAAGTTCCTGCAGTTTTCAGTGTAAAACCGAGTTGGAGCTAGTACCTCCCCATATATATGTAAGGAATGGAGTTTGCAACTGAAAAGAAACTTTGTGTTCCCAACAAGCTAGGTGAAGAACGGCTTTGACACACACTTATCTCTCAGAACTGAGCAAGTGGAGAGACGTTCGTTCATCTAGCACCAAGGGAACGGGTTGCAGGAGACACTTTTTCTCTGCATTCTCAGTCTGTTTCCTAGTGCCGGTTTGAAGTTCCTGCAGTTTTCACTGTAAAACCGAGTTGGAGCTAGTACCTCCCCATATATATGTATGGAATGGAGTTTGCAACTGAAAAGAAACTTTGTGTTCCCAACAAGCTAGGTGAAGAACGGCTTTGACACACACTTATCTCTCAGAACTGAGCAAGTGGAGAGACGTTCGTTCATCTAGCACCAAGGGAACGGGTTGCAGGAGACACTTTTTCTCTGCTTTCTCAGTCTGTTTCCTAGTGCCGGTCTGAAGTTCCTGCAGTTTTCAGTGTAAAACCGAGTTGGAGCTAGTACCTCCCCATATATATGTAAGGAATGGAGTTTGCAACTGAAAAGAAACTTTGTGTTCCCAACAAGCTAGGTGAAGAACGGCTTTGAAACACACTTATCTCTCAGAACTGAGCAAGTGGAGAGACGTTCGTTCATCTAGCACCAAGGGAACGGGTTGCAGGAGACACTTTTTCTCTGCTTTCTCAGTCTGTTTCCTAGTGCCGGTTTGAAGTTCCTGCAGTTTTCAGTGTAAAACCGAGTTGGAGCTTGTACCTCCCAATATATATGTATGGAATGGAGTTTGCAACTGAAAAGAAACTTTGTGTTCCCAACAAGCTAGGTGACTGACGGCTTTCACACACTCTTATCTCTCAGAACTGAGCAAGTGGAGAGACGTTCGTTCATCTAGCACCAAGGGAACGGGTTGCAGGAGACACTTTTTCTCTGCTTTCTCAGTCTGTTTCCTAGTGCCGGTCTGAAGTTCCTGCAGTTTTCAGTGTAAAACCGAGTTGGAGCTAGTACCTCCCCATATATATGTAAGGAATGGAGTTTGCAACTGAAAAGAAACTTTGTGTTCCCAACAAGCTAGGTGAAGAACGGCTTTGACACACACTTATCTCTCAGAACTGAGCAAGTGGAGAGACGTTCGTTCATCTAGCACCAAGGGAACGGGTTGCAGGAGACACTTTTTCTCTGCTTTCTCAGTCTGTTTCCTAGTGCCGGTTTGAAGTTCCTGCAGTTTTCAGTGTAAAACCGAGTTGGAGCTTGTACCTCCCAATATATATGTATGGAATGGAGTTTGCAACTGAAAAGAAACTTTGTGTTCCCAACAAGCTAGGTGACTGACGGCTTTCACACACTCTTATCTCTCAGAACTGAGCAAGTGGAGAGACGTTCGTTCATCTAGCACCAAGGGAACGGGTTGCAGGAGACACTTTTTCTCTGCTTTCTCAGTCTGTTTCCTAGTGCCGGTCTGAAGTTCCTGCAGTTTTCAGTGTAAAACCGAGTTGGAGCTAGTACCTCCCCATATATATGTAAGGAATGGAGTTTGCAACTGAAAAGAAACTTTGTGTTTCCAACAAGCTAGGTGAAGAACGGCTTTGACACACACTTATCTCTCAGAACTGAGCAAGTGGAGAGACGTTCGTTCATCTAGCACCAAGGGAACGGGTTGCAGGAGACACTTTTTCTCTGCTTTCTCAGTCTGTTTCCTAGTGCCGGTCTGAAGTTCCTGCAGTTTTCAGTGTAAAACCGAGTTGGAGCTAGTACCTCCCCATATATATGTAAAGAATGGAGTTTGCAACTGAAAAGAAACTTTGTGTTTCCAACAAGCTAGGTGAAGAACGGCTTTGACACACACTTATCTCTCAGAACTGAGCAAGTGGAGAGACGTTCGTTCATCTAGCACCAAGGGAACTGGTTGCAGGAGACACTTTTTCTCTGCTTTCTCAGTCTGTTTCCTAGTGCCGGTTTGAAGTTCCTGCAGTTTTCACTGTAAAACCGAGTTGGAGCTAGTACCTCCCCATATATATGTATGGAATGGAGTTTGCAACTGAAAAGAAACTTTGTGTTCCCAACAAGCTAGGTGAAGAACGGCTTTGACACACACTTATCTCTCAGAACTGAGCAAGTGGAGAGACGTTCGTTCATCTAGCACCAAGGGAACGGGTTGCAGGGGACACTTTTTCTCTGCTTTCTCAGTCTGTTTCCTAGTGCCGGTTTGAAGTTCCTGCAGTTTTCAGTGTAAAACCGAGTTGGAGCTAGTACCTCCCCATATATATGTATGGAATGGAGTTTGCAACTGAAAAGAAACTTTGTGTTCCCAACAAGCTAGGTGAAGAACGGCTTTCACACACACTTATCTCTCAGAACTGAGCAAGTGGAGAGACGTTTGTTCATCTAGCACCAAGGGAACGGGTTGCAGGAGACACTTTTTCTCTGCTTTCTCAGTCTGTTTCCTAGTGCCGGTCTGAAGTTCCTGCAGTTTTCAGTGTAAAACCGAGTTGGAGCTAGTACCTCCCCATATATATGTAAGGAATGGAGTTTGCAACTGAAAAGAAACTTTGTGTTCCCAACAAGCTAGGTGAAGAACGGCTTTGACACACACTTATCTCTCAGAACTGAGCAAGTGGAGAGACGTTCGTTCATCTAGCACCAAGGGAACGGGTTGCAGGAGACACTTTTTCTCTGCATTCTCAGTCTGTTTCCTAGTGCCGGTTTGAAGTTCCTGCAGTTTTCACTGTAAAACCGAGTTGGAGCTAGTACCTCCCCATATATATGTATGGAATGGAGTTTGCAACTGAAAAGAAACTTTGTGTTCCCAACAAGCTAGGTGAAGAACGGCTTTGACACACACTTATCTCTCAGAACTGAGCAAGTGGAGAGACGTTCGTTCATCTAGCACCAAGGGAACGGGTTGCAGGAGACACTTTTTCTCTGCTTTCTCAGTCTGTTTCCTAGTGCCGGTCTGAAGTTCCTGCAGTTTTCAGTGTAAAACCGAGTTGGAGCTAGTACCTCCCCATATATATGTAAGGAATGGAGTTTGCAACTGAAAAGAAACTTTGTGTTCCCAACAAGCTAGGTGAAGAACGGCTTTGACACACACTTATCTCTCAGAACTGAGCAAGTGGAGAGACGTTCGTTCATCTAGCACCAAGGGAACGGGTTGCAGGAGACACTTTTTCTCTGCTTTCTCAGTCTGTTTCCTAGTGCCGGTTTGAAGTTCCTGCAGTTTTCAGTGTAAAACCGAGTTGGAGCTTGTACCTCCCAATATATATGTATGGAATGGAGTTTGCAACTGAAAAGAAACTTTGTGTTCCCAACAAGCTAGGTGAAGAACGGCTTTCACACACACTTATCTCTCAGAACTGAGCAAGTGGAGAGACGTTCGTTCATCTAGCACCAAGGGAACGGGTTGCAGGAGACACTTTTTCTCTGCTTTCTCAGTCTGTTTCCTAGTGCCGGTTTGAAGTTCCTGCAGTTTTCACTGTAAAACCGAGTTGGAGCTTGTACCTCCCAATATATATGTAAGGAATGGAGTTTGCTACTGAAAAGAAACTTTGTGTTCCCAACAAGCTAGGTGACTGACGGCTTTCACACACTCTTATCTCTCAGAACTGAGCAAGTGGAGAGACGTTCGTTCATCTAGCACCAAGGGAACGGGTTGCAGGGGACACTTTTTCTCTGCTTTCTCAGTCTGTTTCCTAGTGCCGGTCTGAAGTTCCTGCAGTTTTCAGTGTAAAACCGAGTTGGAGCTAGTACCTCCCCATATATATGTAAGGAATGGAGTTTGCAACTGAAAAGAAACTTTGTGTTTCCAACAAGCTAGGTGAAGAACGGCTTTGACACACACTTATCTCTCAGAACTGAGCAAGTGGAGAGACGTTCGTTCATCTAGCACCAAGGGAACGGGTTGCAGGAGACACTTTTTCTCTGCTTTCTCAGTCTGTTTCCTAGTGCCGGTTTGAAGTTCCTGCAGTTTTCACTGTCAAACCGAGTTGGAGCTAGTACCTCCCCATATATATGTATGGAATGGAGTTTGCAACTGAAAAGAAACTTTGTGTTCCCAACAAGCTAGGTGAAGAACGGCTTTGACACACACTTATCTCTCAGAACTGAGCAAGTGGAGAGACGTTCGTTCATCTAGCACCAAGGGAACGGGTTGCAGGAGACACTTTTTCTCTGCTTTCTCAGTCTGTTTCCTAGTGCCGGTTTGAAGTTCCTGCAGTTTTCACTGTCAAACCGAGTTGGAGCTAGTACCTCCCCATATATATGTATGGAATGGAGTTTGCAACTGAAAAGAAACTTTGTGTTCCCAACAAGCTAGGTGAAGAACGGCTTTCACACACACTTATCTCTCAGAACTGAGCAAGTGGAGAGACGTTTGTTCATCTAGCACCAAGGGAACGGGTTGCAGGAGACACTTTTTCTCTGCTTTCTCAGTCTGTTTCCTAGTGCCGGTCTGAAGTTCCTGCAGTTTTCAGTGTAAAACCGAGTTGGAGCTAGTACCTCCCCATATATATGTAAGGAATGGAGTTTGCAACTGAAAAGAAACTTTGTGTTTCCAACAAGCTAGGTGAAGAACGGCTTTGACACACACTTATCTCTCAGAACTGAGCAAGTGGAGAGACGTTCGTTCATCTAGCACCAAGGGAACGGGTTGCAGGAGACACTTTTTCTCTGCATTCTCAGTCTGTTTCCTAGTGCCGGTTTGAAGTTCCTGCAGTTTTCACTGTAAAACCGAGTTGGAGCTAGTACCTCCCCATATATATGTATGGAATGGAGTTTGCAACTGAAAAGAAACTTTGTGTTCCCAACAAGCTAGGTGAAGAACGGCTTTGACACACACTTATCTCTCAGAACTGAGCAAGTGGAGAGACGTTCGTTCATCTAGCACCAAGGGAACGGGTTGCAGGAGACACTTTTTCTCTGCTTTCTCAGTCTGTTTCCTAGTGCCGGTCTGAAGTTCCTGCAGTTTTCAGTGTAAAACCGAGTTGGAGCTAGTACCTCCCCATATATATGTAAGGAATGGAGTTTGCAACTGAAAAGAAACTTTGTGTTCCCAACAAGCTAGGTGAAGAACGGCTTTGACACACACTTATCTCTCAGAACTGAGCAAGTGGAGAGACGTTCGTTCATCTAGCACCAAGGGAACGGGTTGCAGGAGACACTTTTTCTCTGCTTTCTCAGTCTGTTTCCTAGTGCCGGTTTGAAGTTCCTGCAGTTTTCAGTGTAAAACCGAGTTGGAGCTTGTACCTCCCAATATATATGTATGGAATGGAGTTTGCAACTGAAAAGAAACTTTGTGTTCCCAACAAGCTAGGTGAAGAACGGCTTTCACACACACTTATCTCTCAGAACTGAGCAAGTGGAGAGACGTTCGTTCATCTAGCACCAAGGGAACGGGTTGCAGGAGACACTTTTTCTCTGCTTTCTCAGTCTGTTTCCTAGTGCCGGTTTGAAGTTCCTGCAGTTTTCACTGTAAAACCGAGTTGGAGCTTGTACCTCCCAATATATATGTAAGGAATGGAGTTTGCTACTGAAAAGAAACTTTGTGTTCCCAACAAGCTAGGTGACTGACGGCTTTCACACACTCTTATCTCTCAGAACTGAGCAAGTGGAGAGACGTTCGTTCATCTAGCACCAAGGGAACGGGTTGCAGGAGACACTTTTTCTCTGCTTTCTCAGTCTGTTTCCTAGTGCCGGTCTGAAGTTCCTGCAGTTTTCAGTGTAAAACCGAGTTGGAGCTAGTACCTCCCCATATATATGTAAGGAATGGAGTTTGCAACTGAAAAGAAACTTTGTGTTTCCAACAAGCTAGGTGAAGAACGGCTTTGACACACACTTATCTCTCAGAACTGAGCAAGTGGAGAGACGTTCGTTCATCTAGCACCAAGGGAACGGGTTGCAGGAGACACTTTTTCTCTGCTTTCTCAGTCTGTTTCCTAGTGCCGGTTTGAAGTTCCTGCAGTTTTCACTGTCAAACCGAGTTGGAGCTAGTACCTCCCCATATATATGTATGGAATGGAGTTTGCAACTGAAAAGAAACTTTGTGTTCCCAACAAGCTAGGTGAAGAACGGCTTTGACACACACTTATCTCTCAGAACTGAGCAAGTGGAGAGACGTTCGTTCATCTAGCACCAAGGGAACGGGTTGCAGGAGACACTTTTTCTCTGCTTTCTCAGTCTGTTTCCTAGTGCCGGTTTGAAGTTCCTGCAGTTTTCACTGTAAAACCGAGTTGGAGCTAGTACCTCCCCATATATATGTATGGAATGGAGTTTGCAACTGAAAAGAAACTTTGTGTTCCCAACAAGCTAGGTGAAGAACGGCTTTGACACACACTTATCTCTCAGAACTGAGCAAGTGGAGAGACGTTCGTTCATCTAGCACCAAGGGAACGGGTTGCAGGAGACACTTTTTCTCTGCTTTCTCAGTCTGTTTCCTAGTGCCGGTTTGAAGTTCCTGCAGTTTTCACTGTCAAACCGAGTTGGAGCTAGTACCTCCCCATATATATGTATGGAATGGAGTTTGCACCTGAAAAGAAACTTTGTGTTCCCAACAAGCTAGGTGAAGAACGGCTTTGACACACACTTATCTCTCAGAACTGAGCAAGTGGAGAGACGTTCGTTCATCTAGCACCAAGGGAACGGGTTGCAGGAGACACTTTTTCTCTGCTTTCTCAGTCTGTTTCCTAGTGCCGGTATGAAGTTCCTGCAGTTTTCACTGTAAAAACAAGTTGGAGCTAGTACCTCCCCATATATATTTATGGAATGGAGTTTGCAACTGAAAAGAAACTTTGTGTTCCCAACAAGCTAGGTGAAGGACGGCTTTCACACACACTTATCTCTCAGAACTGAGCAAGTGGAGAGACGTTCGTTCATCTAGCACCAAGGGAACGGGTTGCAGGAGACACTTTTTCTCTGCTTTCTCAGTCTGTTTCCTAGTGCCGGTTTGAAGTTCCTGCAGTTTTCATTGTAAAACCGATTTGGAGCTTGTACCTCCCCATATATATGTATGGAATGGAGTTTGCAACTGAAAAGATACTTTGTGTTCCCAACAAGCTAGGTGAAGGACGGCTTTCACACACACATATCTCTCAGAACTGAGCAAGTGGAGAGACGTTCGTTCATCTAGCACCAAGGGAACGGGTTGCAGGAGACACTTTTTCTCTGCTTTCTCAGTCTGTTTCCTAGTGCCGGTTTGAAGTTCCTGCAGTTTTCACTGTAAAACCGATTTGGAGCTAGTACCTCCCCATATATACGTATGGAATGGAGTTTGCAACTGAAAAGAAAATTTGTGTTCCCAGCAAGCTAGGTGAAGAACCGCTTTCACACACACTTATCTCTCAGAACTGAGCAAGTGGAGAGACGTTCGTTCATCTAGCACCAAGGGAACGGGTTGCAGGAGACACTTTTTCTCTGCTTTCTCAGTCTGTTTCCTAGTGCCGGTTTGAAGTTCCTGCAGTTTTCAGTGTAAAACCGAGTTGGAGCTAGTACCTCCCCATATATATGTATGGAATGGAGTTTGCAACTGAAAAGAAACTTTGTGTTCCCAACAAGCTAGGTGAAGGACGGCTTTCACACACACTTATCTCTCAGAACTGAGCAAGTGGAGAGACGTTCTTTCATCTAGCACCAAGGGAACGGGTTGCAGGAGACACTTTTTCTCTGCTTTCTCAGTCTGTTTCCTAGTGCCGGTTTGAAGTTCCTGCAGTTTTCACTGTCAAACCGAGTTGGAGCTAGTACCTCCCCATATATATGTATGGAATGGAGTTTGCAACTGAAAAGAAACTTTGTGTTCCCAACAAGCTAGGTGAAGAACGGCTTTCACACACACTTATCTCTCAGAACTGAGCAAGTGGAGAGACGTTCGTTCATCTAGCACCAAGGGAACGGGTTGCAGGAGACACTTTTTCTCTGCTTTCTCAGTCTGTTTCCTAGTGCCGGTTTGAAGTTCCTGCAGTTTTCACTGTAAAACCGAGTTGGAGCTAGTACCTCCCCATATATATGTATGGAATGGAGTTTGCACCTGAAAAGAAACTTTGTGTTCCCAACAAGCTAGGTGAAGAACGGCTTTCACACACACTTATCTCTCAGAACTGAGCAAGTGGAGAGACGTTCGTTCATCTAGCACCAAGGGAACGGGTTGCAGGAGACACTTTTTCTCTGCTTTCTCAGTCTGTTTCCTAGTGCCGGTTTGAAGTTCCTGCAGTTTTCACTGTCAAACCGAGTTGGAGCTAGTACCTCCCCATATATATGTATGGAATGGAGTTTGCAACTGAAAAGAAACTTTGTGTTCCCAACAAGCTAGGTGAAGAACGGCTTTGACACACACTTATCTCTCAGAACTGAGCAAGTGGAGAGACGTTCGTTCATCTAGCACCAAGGGAACGGGTTGCAGGAGACACTTTTTCTCTGCTTTCTCAGTCTGTTTCCTAGTGCCGGTTTGAAGTTCCTGCAGTTTTCACTGTAAAACCGAGTTGGAGCTAGTACCTCCCCATATATATGTATGGAATGGAGTTTGCAACTGAAAAGAAACTTTGTGTTCCCAACAAGCTAGGTGAAGGACGGCTTTCACACACACTTATCTCTCAGAACTGAGCAAGTGGAGAGACGTTCGTTCATCTAGCACCAAGGGAACGGGTTGCAGGAGACACTTTTTCTCTGCTTTCTCAGGCTCTTTCCTAGTGCCGGTTTGAAGTTCCTGCAGTTTTCACTGTCAAACCGAGTTGGAGCTAGTACCTCTCCATATATATGTATGGAATGGAGTTTGCAACTGAAAAGAAACTCTGTGTTTCCAACAAGCTAGTTGAAGGACGGCTTTCAAACACAATTATCTCTGGGAACTGAGCAAGTGGAGAGACGTTCGTTCATCTAGCACCAAGGGAACGGGTTGCAGGAGACACTTTTTCTCTGCTTTCTCAGTCTGTTTCCTAGTGCCGGTTTGAAGTTCCTGCAGTTTTCACTGTAAAAACAAGTTGGAGCTAGTACCTCCCCATATATATTTATGGAATGGAGTTTGCAACTGAAAAGAAACTTTGTGTTCCCAACAAGCTAGGTGAAGGACGGCTTTCACACACACTTATCTCTCAGAACTGAGCAAGTGGAGAGACGTTCGTTCATCTAGCACCAAGGGAACGGGTTGCAGGAGACACTTTTTCTCTGCTTTCTCAGTCTGTTTCCTAGTGCCGGTTTGAAGTTCCTGCAGTTTTCATTGTAAAACCGATTTGGAGCTTGTACCTCCCCATATATATGTATGGAATGGAGTTTGCAACTGAAAAGATACTTTGTGTTCCCAACAAGCTAGGTGAAGGACGGCTTTCACACACATTTATCTCTCAGAACTGAGCAAGTGGAGAGACGTTCGTTCATCTAGCACCAAGGGAACGGGTTGCAGGAGACACTTTTTCTCTGCTTTCTCAGTCTGTTTCCTAGTGCCGGTTTGAAGTTCCTGCAGTTTTCACTGTAAAACCGATTTGGAGCTAGTACCTCCCCGTATATACGTATGGAATGGAGTTTGCAACTGAAAAGAAACTTTGTGTTCCCAACAAGCTAGGTGAAGAACGGCTTTCACACACACTTATCTCTCAGAACTGAGCAAGTGGAGAGACGTTCGTTCATCTAGCACCAAGGGAACGGGTTGCAGGAGACACTTTTTCTCTGCTTTCTCAGTCTGTTTCCTAGTGCCGGTTTGAAGTTCCTGCAGTTTTCACTGTCAAACCGAGTTGGAGCTAGTACCTCCCCATATATATGTATGGAATGGAGTTTGCACCTGAAAAGAAACTTTGTGTTCCTAGCAAGCTAGGTGAAGAACCGCTTTCACACACACTTATCTCTCAGAACTGAGCAAGTGGAGAGACGTTCGTTCATCTAGCACCAAGGGAACGGGTTGCAGGAGACACTTTTTCTCTGCTTTCTCAGTCTGTTTCCTAGTGCCGGTTTGAAGTTCCTGCAGTTTTCAGTGTAAAACCGAGTTGGAGCTAGTACCTCCCCATATATATGTATGGAATGGAGTTTGCAACTGAAAAGAAACTTTGTGTTCCCAACAAGCTAGGTGAAGGACGGCTTTCACACACACTTATCTCTCAGAACTGAGCAAGTGGAGAGACGTTCGTTCATCTAGCACCAAGGGAACGGGTTGCAGGAGACACTTTTTCTCTGCTTTCTCAGTCTGTTTCCTAGTGCCGGTTTGAAGTTCCTGCAGTTTTCACTGTAAAACCGAGTTGGAGCTAGTACCTCCCCATATATATGTATGGAATGGAGTTTGCAACTGAAAAGAAACTTTGTGTTCCCAACAAGCTAGGTGAAGAACGGCTTTCACACACACTTATCTCTCAGAACTGAGCAAGTGGAGAGACGTTCGTTCATCTAGCACCAAGGGAACGGGTTGCAGGAGACACTTTTTCTCTGCTTTCTCAGTCTGTTTCCTAGTGCCGGTTTGAAGTTCCTGCAGTTTTCACTGTAAAACCGAGTTGGAGCTAGTACCTCCCCATATATATGTATGGAATGGAGTTTGCACCTGAAAAGAAACTTTGTGTTCCCAACAAGCTAGGTGAAGAACGGCTTTCACACACACTTATCTCTCAGAACTGAGCAAGTGGAGAGACGTTCGTTCATCTAGCACCAAGGGAACGGGTTGCAGGAGACACTTTTTCTCTGCTTTCTCAGTCTGTTTCCTAGTGCCGGTTTGAAGTTCCTGCAGTTTTCACTGTAAAACCGAGTTGGAGCTAGTACCTCCCCATATATATGTATGGAATGGAGTTTGCAACTGAAAAGAAACTTTGTGTTCCCAACAAGCTAGGTGAAGAACGGCTTTCACACACACTTATCTCTCAGAACTGAGCAAGTGGAGAGACGTTCGTTCATCTAGCAACAAGGGAACGGGTTGCAGGAGACACTTTTTCTCTGCTTTCTCAGTCTGTTTCCTAGTGCCGGTTTGAAGTTCCTGCAGTTTTCACTGTAAAACCGAGTTGCAGCTAGTACCTCCCCATATATATGTATGGAATGGAGTTTGCACCTGAAAAGAAACTTTGTGTTCCCAACAAGCTAGGTGAAGAACGGCTTTCACACACACTTATCTCTCAGAACTGAGCAAGTGGAGAGACGTTCGTTCATCTAGCACCAAGGGAACGGGTTGCAGGAGACACTTTTTCTCTGCTTTCTCAGTCTGTTTCCTAGTGCCGGTTTGAAGTTCCTGCAGTTTTCACTGTAAAACCGATTTGGAGCTAGTACCTCCCAATATATATGTATGGAATGGAGTTTGCAACTGAAAAGAAACTTTGTGTTCCCAACAAGCTAGATGAAGGACGGCTTTCACACACACATATCTCTCAAAACTGAGCAAGTGGAGAGACGTTCGTTCATCTAGCACCAAGGGAACGGGTTGCAGGTGACACTTTTTCTCTGCTTTCTCAGTCTGTTTCCTAGTGCCGGTCTGAAGTTCCTGCAGTTTTCACTGTAAAACCGAGTTGGAGCTAGTAACACCCCATATATATGTATGGAATGGAGTTTGCAACTGAAAAGAAACTTTGTGTTCCCAACAAGCTAGTTGAAGAACGGCTTTGACACACACTTATCTCTCAGAACTGAGCAAGTGGAGAGACGTTCGTTCATCTAGCACCAAGGGAACGCGTTGCAGGAGACACTATTTCTCTGCTTTCTCAGTCTGTTTCCTAGTGCCGGTTTGAAGTTCCTGCAGTTTTCACTGTAAAACCGAGTTGGAGCTAGTACCTCCCCATATATATGTATGGAATGGAGTTTGCAACTGAAAAGAAACTTTGTGTTCCCAACAAGCTAGGTGACGAACGGCTTTCACACACACTTATCTCTCAGAACTGAGCAAGTGGAGAGACGTTCGTTCATCTAGCACCAAGGGAACGGGTTGCAGGAGACACTTTTTCTCTGCTTTCTCAGTCTGTTTCCTAGTGCCGGTTTGAAGTTCCTGCAGTTTTCAGTGTAAAACCGAGTTGGAGCTAGTACCTCCCCATATATATGTATGGAATGGAGTTTGCAACTGAAAAGAAACTTTGTGTTCCCAACAAGCTAGGTGAAGGACGGCTTTCACACATACTTATCTCTCAGAACTGAGCAAGTGGAGAGACGTTCGTTCATCTAGCACCAAGGGAACGGGTTGCAGGAGACACTTTTTCTCTGCTTTCTCAGTCTGTTTCCTAGTGCCGGTTTGAAGTTCCTGCAGTTTTCACTGTCAAACCGAGTTGGAGCTAGTACCTCCCCATATATATGTATGGAATGGAGTTTGCAACTGAAAAGAAACTTTGTGTTCCCAACAAGCTAGGTGAAGAACGGCTTTGACACACACTTATCTCTCAGAACTGAGCAAGTGGAGAGACGTTCGTTCATCTAGCACCAAGGGAACGGGTTGCAGGAAACACTTTTTCTCTGCTTTCTCAGTCTGTTTCCTAGTGCCGGTTTGAAGTTCCTGCAGTTTTCACTGTCAAACCGAGTTGGAGCTAGTACCTCCCCATATATATGTATGGAATGGAGTTTGCACCTGAAAAGAAACTTTGTGTTCCCAACAAGCTAGGTGAATGACGGCTTTCACACACACTTATCTCTCAGAACTGAGCAAGTGGAGAGACGTTCGTTCATCTAGCACCAAGGGAACGGGTTGCAGGAGACCCTTTTTCTCTGCTTTCTCAGTCTGTTTCCTAGTGCCGGTTTGAAGTTCCTGCAGTTTTCACTGTCAAACCGAGTTGGAGCTAGTACCTCCCCATATATATGTATGGAATGGAGTTTGCACCTGAAAAGAAACTTTGTGTTCCCAACAAGCTAGGTGAAGAACGGCTTTCACACACACTTATCTCTCAGAACTGAGCAAGTGGAGAGACGTTCGTTCATCTAGCACCAAGGGAACGGGTTGCAGGAGACACTTTTTCTCTGCTTTCTCAGTCTGTTTCCTAGTGCCGGTTTGAAGTTCCTGCAGTTTTCACTGTAAAACCGATTTGGAGCTAGTACCTCCCCATATATATGTATGGAATGGAGTGTGCAACTGAAATGAAACTTTGTGTTCCCAGCAAGCTAGGTGAAGGACGGCTTTCACACACACTTATCTCTCAGAACTGAGCAAGTGGAGAGACGTTCGTTCATCTAGCACCAAGGGAACGCGTTGCAGGAGACACTATTTCTCTGCTTTCTCAGTCTGTTTCCTAGTGCCGGTTTGAAGTTCCTGCAGTTTTCACTGTAAAACCGAGTTGGAGCTAGTACCTCCCCATATATATGTATGGAATGGAGTTTGCAACTGAAAAGAAACTTTGTGTTCCTAACAAGCTAGGTGACGAACGGCTTTCACACACACATATCTCTCAGAACTGAGCAAGTGGAGAGACGTTCGTTCATCTAGCACCAAGGGAACGGGTTGCAGGAGACACTTTTTCTCTGCTTTCTCAGTCTGTTTCCTAGTGCCGGTTTGAAGTTCCTGCAGTTTTCAGTGTAAAACCGAGTTGGAGCTAGTACCTCCCCATATATATGTATGGAATGGAGTTTGCAACTGAAAAGAAACTTTGTGTTCCCAACAAGCTAGGTGAAGGACGGCTTTCACACACACTTATCTCTCAGAACTGAGCAAGTGGAGAGACGTTCGTTCATCTAGCACCAAGGGAACGGGTTGCAGGAGACACTTTTTCTCTGCTTTCTCAGTCTGTTTCCTAGTGCCGGTTTGAAGTTCCTGCAGTTTTCAGTGTAAAACCGAGTTGGAGCTAGTACCTCCCCATATATATGTATGGAATGGAGTTTGCAACTGAAAAGAAACTTTGTGTTCCCAACAAGCTAGGTGAAGAACGGCTTTGACACACACTTATCTCTCAGAACTGAGCAAGTGGAGAGACGTTCGTTCATCTAGCACCAAGGGAACGGGTTGCAGGAAACACTTTTTCTCTGCTTTCTCAGTCTGTTTCCTAGTGCCGGTTTGAAGTTCCTGCAGTTTTCACTGTCAAACCGAGTTGGAGCTAGTACCTCCCCATATATATGTATGGAATGGAGTTTGCACCTGAAAAGAAACTTTGTGTTCCCAACAAGCTAGGTGAATGACGGCTTTCACACACACTTATCTCTCAGAACTGAGCAAGTGGAGAGACGTTCGTTCATCTAGCACCAAGGGAACGGGTTGCAGGAGACCCTTTTTCTCTGCTTTCTCAGTCTGTTTCCTAGTGCCGGTTTGAAGTTCCTGCAGTTTTCACTGTCAAACCGAGTTGGAGCTAGTACCTCCCCATATATATGTATGGAATGGAGTTTGCACCTGAAAAGAAACTTTGTGTTCCCAACAAGCTAGGTGAAGAACGGCTTTCACACACACTTATCTCTCAGAACTGAGCAAGTGGAGAGACGTTCGTTCATCTAGCACCAAGGGAACGGGTTGCAGGAGACACTTTTTCTCTGCTTTCTCAGTCTGTTTCCTAGTGCCGGTTTGAAGTTCCTGCAGTTTTCACTGTAAAACCGATTTGGAGCTAGTACCTCCCCATATATATGTATGGAATGGAGTGTGCAACTGAAATGAAACTTTGTGTTCCCAACAAGCTAGGTGAAGGACGGCTTTCACACACACTTATCTCTCAGAACTGAGCAAGTGGAGAGACGTTCGTTCATCTAGCACCAAGGGAACGGGTTGCAGGAGACACTTTTTCTCTGCTTTCTCAGTCTGTTTCCTAGTGCCGGTTTGAAGTTCCTGCAGTTTTCACTGTAAAACCGATTTGGAGCTAGTACCTCCCCATTTATATGTATGGAATGGAGTTTGCAACTGAAAAGAAACTTTGTGTTCCCAACAAGCTAGGTGAAGAACGGCTTTCACACACACTTATCTCTCAGAACTGAGTAAGTGGAGAGACGTTCGTTCATCTAGCACAAAGGGAACGGGTTGCAGGAGACACTTTTTCTCTGCTTTCTCAGTCTGTTTCCTAGTGCCGGTTTGAAGTTCCTGCAGTTTTCACTGTAAAACCGAGTTGGAGCTAGTACCTCCCCATATATATGTATGGAATGGAGTTTGCAACTGAAAAGAATCTTTGTGTTCCCAACAAGCTAGGTGAAGAACGGCTTTCACACACACATATCTCTCAGAACTGAGCAAGTGGAGAGACGTTCGTTCATCTAGCACCAAGGGAACGGGTTGCAGGAGACACTTTTTCTCTGCTTTCTCAGTCTGTTTCCTAGTGCCGGTTTGAAGTTCCTGCAGTTTTCAGTGTAAAACCGAGTTGGAGCTAGTACCTCCCCATATATATGTATGGAATGGAGTTTGCAACTGAAAAGAAACTTTGTGTTCCCAACAAGCTAGGTGAAGGACGGCTTTCACACACACTTATCTCTCAGAACTGAGCAAGTGGAGAGACGTTCGTTCATCTAGCACCAAGGGAACGGGTTGCAGGAGACACTTTTTCTCTGCTTTCTCAGTCTGTTTCCTAGTGCCGGTTTGAAGTTCCTGCAGTTTTCAGTGTAAAACCGAGTTGGAGCTAGTACCTCCCCATATATATGTATGGAATGGAGTTTGCAACTGAAAAGAAACTTTGTGTTCCCAACAAGCTAGGTGAAGAACGGCTTTGACACACACTTATCTCTCAGAACTGAGCAAGTGGAGAGACGTTCGTTCATCTAGCACCAAGGGAACGGGTTGCAGGAAACACTTTTTCTCTGCTTTCTCAGTCTGTTTCCTAGTGCCGGTTTGAAGTTCCTGCAGTTTTCACTGTCAAACCGAGTTGGAGCTAGTACCTCCCCATATATATGTATGGAATGGAGTTTGCTCCTGAAAAGAAACTTTGTGTTCCCAACAAGCTAGGTGAAGGACGGCTTTCACACACACTTATCTCTCAGAACTGAGCAAGTGGAGAGACGTTCGTTCATCTAGCACCAAGGGAACGGGTTGCAGGAGACCCTTTTTCTCTGCTTTCTCAGTCTGTTTCCTAGTGCCGGTTTGAAGTTCCTGCAGTTTTCACTGTCAAACAGAGTTGGAGCTAGTACCTCCCCATATATATGTATGGAATGGAGTTTGCACCTGAAAAGAAACTTTGTGTTCCCAACAAGCTAGGTGAAGAACGGCTTTCACACACACTTATCTCTCAGAACTGAGCAAGTGGAGAGACGTTCGTTCATCTAGCACCAAGGGAACGGGTTGCAGGAGACACTTTTTCTCTGCTTTCTCAGTCTGTTTCCTAGTGCCGGTTTGAAGATCCTGCAGTTTTCACTGTAAAACCGATTTGGAGCTAGTACCTCCCCATATATATGTATGGAATGGAGTGTGCAACTGAAATGAAACTTTGTGTTCCCAGCAAGCTAGGTGAAGGACGGCTTTCACACACACTTATCTCTCAGAACTGAGCAAGTGGAGAGACGTTCGTTCATCTAGCACAAAGGGAACGGGTTGCAGGAGACACTTTTTCTCTGCTTTCTCAGTCTGTTTCCTAGTGCCGGTTTGAAGTTCCTGCAGTTTTCACTGTAAAACCGGGTTGGAGCTAGTACCTCCCCATATATATGTATGGAATGGAGTTTGCAACTGAAAAGAAACTTTGTGTTCCCAACAAGCTAGGTGAAGGACGGCTTTCACACACACTTATCTCTCAGAACTGTGCAAGTGGAGAGACGTTCGTTCATCTAGCACCAAGGGAACGGGTTGCAGGAGACACTTTTTCTCTGCTTTCTCAGTCTGTTTCCTAGTGCCGGTTTGAAGTTCCTGCAGTTTTCCCTGTCAAACCGAGTTGGAGCTAGTACCTCCCCATATATATGTATGGAATGGAGTTTGCACCTGAAAAGAAACTTTGTGTTCCCAACAAGCTAGGTGAAGAACGGCTTTCACACACACATATCTCTCAGAACTGAGCAAGTGGAGAGACGTTCGTTCATCTAGCACCAAGGGAACGGGTTGCAGGAGACACTTTTCTCTGCTTTCTCAGTCTGTTTCCTAGTGCCGGTTTGAAGTTCCTGCAGTTTTCACTGTAAAACCGAGTTGGAGCTAGTACCTCCCCATATATATGTATGGAATGGAGTTTGCAACTGAAAAGAAACTTTGTGTTCCCAACAAGCTAGATGAAGGACGGCTTTCACACACACTTATCTCTCAGAACTGAGCAAGTGGAGAGACGTTCGTTCATCTAGCACCAAGGGAACGGGTTGCAGGAGACACTTTTTCTCTGCTTTCTCAGTCTGTTTCCTAGTGCCGGTCTGAAGTTCCTGCAGTTTTCACTGTAAAACCGAGTTGGAGCTAGTACCTCCCCATATATATGTATGGAATGGAGTTTGCAACTGAAAAGAAATTTTGTGTTCCCAACAAGCTAGGTGAAGAACGGCTTTCACACACACTTATCTCTCAGAACTGAGCAAGTGGAGAGACGTTCGTTCATCTAGCACCAAGGGAAAGGGTTGCAGGAGACACTTTTTCTCTGCTTTCTCAGTCTGTTTCCTAGTGCCGGTTTGAAGTTCCTGCAGTTTTCACTGTAAAACCGAGTTGGAGCTAGTACCTCCCCATATATATGTATGAAATGGAGTTTGCAACTGAAAAGAAACTTTGTGTTCCCAACAAGCTAGGTGAAGGACGGCTTTCACACACACTTATCTCTCAGAACTGAGCAAGTGGAGAGACGTTCGTTCATCTAGCACCAAGGGAACGGGTTGCAGGAGACACTTTTTCTATGCTTTCTCAGTCTGTTTCCTAGTGCCGGTTTGAAGTTCCTGCAGTTTTCACTGTAAAACCGAGTTGGAGCTAGTACCTCCCCATATATATGTATGGAATGGAGTTTGCAACTGAAAAGAAACTTTGTGTTCCCAACAAGCTAGGTGAAGGACGGCTTTCACACACACTTATCTCTCAGAACTGAGCAAGTGGAGAGACGTTCGTTCATCTAGCACCAAGGGAACGGGTTGCAGGAGACACTTTTTCTCTGCTTTCTCAGTCTGTTTCCTAGTGCCGGTTTGAAGTTCCTGCAGTTTTCACTGTCAAACCGAGTTGGAGCTAGTACCTCCCCATATATATGTATGGAATGGAGTTTGCAACTGAAAAGAAACCCTGTGTTTCCAACAAGCTAGTTGAAGGACGGCTTTCAAACACAATTATCTCTGGGAACTGAGCAAGTGGAGAGACGTTCGTTCATCTAGCACCAAGGGAACGGGTTGCAGGAGACACTTTTTCTCTGCTTTCTCAGTCTGTTTCCTAGTGCCGATTTGAAGTTCCTGCAGTTTTCACTGTAAAACCGAGTTGGAGCTTGTACCTCCCAGTATATATGTATGGAATGGAGTTTGCTACTGAAAAGAAACTTTGTGTTCCCAACAAGCTAGGTGATTGACGGCTTTCACACACACTTATCTCTCAGAACTGAGCAAGTGGAGAGACGTTCGTTCATCTAGCACCAAGGGAACGGGTTGCAGGAGACACTTTTTCTATGCATTCTCAGTCTGTTTCCTAGTGCCGGTTTGAAGTTCCTGCAGTTTTCACTGTAAAACCGAGTTGGAGCTAGTACCTCCCCATATATATGTATGGAATGGAGTTTGCAACTGAAAAGAAACTTTGTGTTCCCAACAAGCTAGGTGAAGGACGGCTTTCACACACACTTATCTCTCAGAACTGAGCAAGTGGAGAGACGTTCGTTCATCTAGCACCAAGGGAACGGGTTGAAGGAGACACTTTTTCTCTGCTTTCTCAGTCTGTTTCCTAGTGCCGGTTTGAAGTTCCTGCAGTTTTCATTGTAAAACCGAGTTGGAGCTAGTACCTCCCCATATATATGTATGGAATGGAGTTTGCACCTGAAAAGAAACTTTGTGTTCCCAACAAGCTAGGTGAAGGACGGCTTTCACACACACTTATCTCTCAGAACTGAGCAAGTGGAGAGACGTTCGTTCATCTAGCACCAAGGGAACGGGTTGCAGGAGACACTTTTTCTCTGCTTTCTAGGTCTGTTTCCTAGTGCCGGTTTGAAGTTCCTGCAGTTTTCACTGTCAAACCGAGTTGGAGCTAGTACCTCCCCATATATATGTATGGAATGGAGTTTGCAACTGAAAAGAGACCCTGTGTTTCCAACAAGCTAGTTGAAGGACGGCTTTCAAACACAATTATCTCTGGGAACTGAGCAAGTGGAGAGACGTTCGTTCATCTAGCACCAAGGGAACGGGTTGCAGGAGACACTTTTTCTCTGCTTTCTCAGTCTGTTTCCTAGTGCCGATTTGAAGTTCCTGCAATTTTCACTGTAAAACCGAGTTGGAGCTTGTACCTCCCAATATATATGTATGGAATGGAGTTTGCTACTGAAAAGAAACTTTGTGTTCCCAACAAGCTAGGTGATTGACTGCTTTCACACACACTTATCTCTCAGAACTGATCAAGTGGAGAGACGTTCGTTCATCTAGCACCAAGGGAACGGGTTGCAGGAGACACTTTTTCTCTGCTTTCTCAGTCTGTTTCCTAGTGCCGGTTTGAAGTTCCTGCAGTTTTCACTGTCAAACCGAGTTGGAGCTAGTACCTCCCCATATATATGTATGGAATGGAGTTTGCAACTGAAAAGAAACTTTGTGTTCCCAACAAGCTAGGTGAAGAACGGCTTTGACACACACTTATCTCTCAGAACTGAGCAAGTGGAGAGACGTTCGTTCATCTAGCACCAAGGGAACGGGTTGCAGGAGACACTTTTTCTCTGCTTTCTCAGTCTGTTTCCTAGTGCCGGTTTGAAGTTCCTGCAGTTTTTACTGTAAAACCGAGTTGGAGCTTGTACCTCCCCATATATATGTATGGAATGGAGTTTGCAACTGTAAAGAAACTTTGTGTTCCCAACAAGCTAGATGAAGGACGGCTTTCACACTCACTTATCTCTCAGAACTGAGCAAGGGGAGAGACGTTCGTTCATCTAGCACCAAGGGAACGGGTTGCAGGAGACACTTTTTCTCTGCTTTCTCAGTCTGTTTCCTAGTGCCGGTTTGAAGTTCCTGCAGTTTTCAGTGTAAAACCGAGTTGGAGCTAGTACCTCCCCATATATATGTAAGGAATGGAGTTTGCAACTGAAAAGAAACTTTGTGTTTCCAACAAGCTAGGTGAAGAACGGCTTTGACACACACTTATCTCTCAGAACTGAGCAAGTGGAGAGACGTTCGTTCATCTAGCACCAAGGGAACGGGTTGCAGGAGACACTTTTTCTCTGCTTTCTCAGTCTGTTTCCTAGTGCCGGTTTGAAGTTCCTGCAATTTTCACTGTAAAACCGAGTTGGAGCTAGTACCTCCCCATATATATGTATGGAATGGAGTTTGCAACTGAAAAGAAACTTTGTGTTCCCAACAAGCTAGGTGAAGAACGGCTTTGACACACACTTATCTCTCAGAACTGAGCAAGTGGAGAGACGTTCGTTCATCTAGCACCAAGGGAACGGGTTGCAGGAGACACTTTTTCTCTGCTTTCTCAGTCTGTTTCCTAGTGCCGGTTTGAAGTTCCTGCAGTTTTCACTGTCAAACCGAGTTGGAGCTAGTACCTCCCCATATATATGTATGGAATGGAGTTTGCAACTGAAAAGAAACTTTGTGTTCCCAACAAGCTAGGTGAAGAACGGCTTTGACACACACTTATCTCTCAGAACTGAGCAAGTGGAGAGACGTTCGTTCATCTAGCACCAAGGGAACGGGTTGCAGGAGACACTTTTTCTCTGCTTTCTCAGTCTGTTTCCTAGTGCCGGTTTGAAGTTCCTGCAGTTTTCACTGTAAAACCGAGTTGGAGCTAGTACCTCCCCATATATATGTATGGAATGGAGTTTGCAACTGAAAAGAAACTTTGTGTTCCCAACAAGCTAGGTGAAGGACGGCTTTCACACACACTTATCTCTCAGAACTGAGCAAGTGGAGAGACGTTCGTTCATCTAGCACCAAGGGAACGGGTTGCAGGAGACACTTTTTCTCTGCTTTCTCAGGCTCTTTCCTAGTGCCGGTTTGAAGTTCCTGCAGTTTTCACTGTCAAACCGAGTTGGAGCTAGTACCTCTCCATATATATGTATGGAATGGAGTTTGCAACTGAAAAGAAACTCTGTGTTTCCAACAAGCTAGTTGAAGGACGGCTTTCAAACACAATTATCTCTGGGAACTGAGCAAGTGGAGAGACGTTCGTTCATCTAGCACCAAGGGAACGGGTTGCAGGAGACACTTTTTCTCTGCTTTCTCAGTCTGTTTCCTAGTGCCGGTTTGAAGTTCCTGCAGTTTTCACTGTAAAACCGAGTTGGAGCTTGTACCTCCCAATATATATGTATGGAATGGAGTTTGCTACTAAAAAGAAACTTTGTGTTCCCAACAAGCTAGGTGATTGACGGCTTTCACACACACTTAACTCTCAGAACTGAGCAAGTGGAGAGACGTTCGTTCATCTAGCACCAAGGGAACGGGTTGCAGGAGACACTTTTTCTCTGCTTTCTCAGTCTGTTTCCTAGTGCCGGTATGAAGTTCCTGCAGTTTTCACTGTAAAAACAAGTTGGAGCTAGTACCTCCCCATATATATGTATGGAATGGAGTTTGCAACTGAAAAGAAACTTTGTGTTCCCAACAAGCTAGGTGAAGGACGGCTTTCACACACACTTATCTCTCAGAACTGAGCAAGTGGAGAGACGTTCGTTCATCTAGCACCAAGGGAACGGGTTGCATGAGACACTTTTTCTCTGCTTTCTCAGTCTGTTTCCTAGTGCCGGTTTGAAGTTCCTGCAGTTTTCATTGTAAAACCGATTTGGAGCTTGTACCTCCCCATATATATGTATGGAATGGAGTTTGCAACTGAAAAGATACTTTGTGTTCCCAACAAGCTAGGTGAAGGACGGCTTTCACACACATTTATCTCTCAGAACTGAGCAAGTGGAGAGACTTTCGTTCATCTAGCACCAAGGGAACGGGTTGCAGGAGACACTTTTTCTCTGCTTTCTCAGTCTGTTTCCTAGTGCCGGTTTGAAGTTCCTGCAGTTTTCACTGTAAAACCGATTTGGAGCTAGTACCTCCCCATATATACGTATGGAATGGAGTTTGCAACTGAAAAGAAACTTTGTGTTCCCAACAAGCTAGGTGAAGAACGGCTTTCACACACACTTATCTCTCAGAACTGAGCAAGTGGAGAGACGTTCGTTCATCTAGCACCAAGGGAACGGGTTGCAGGAGACACTTTTTCTCTGCTTTCTCAGTCTGTTTCCTAGTGCCGGTTTGAAGTTCCTGCAGTTTTCACTGTCAAACAGAGTTGGAGCTAGTACCTCCCCATATATATGTATGGAATGGAGTTTGCACCTGAAAAGAAACTTTGTGTTCCCAGCAAGCTAGGTGAAGAACCGCTTTCACACACACTTATCTCTCAGAACTGAGCAAGTGGAGAGACGTTCGTTCATCTAGCACCAAGGGAACGGGTTGCAGGAGACACTTTTTCTCTGCTTTCTCAGTCTGTTTCCTAGTGCCGGTTTGAAGTTCCTGCAGTTTTCAGTGTAAAACCGAGTTGGAGCTAGTACCTCCCCATATATATGTATGGAATGGAGTTTGCAACTGAAAAGAAACTTTGTGTTCCCAACAAGCTAGGTGAAGGACGGCTTTCACACACACTTATCTCTCAGAACTGAGCAAGTGGAGAGACGTTCGTTCATCTAGCACCAAGGGAACGGGTTGCAGGAGACACTTTTTCTCTGCTTTCTCAGTCTGTTTCCTAGTGCCGGTTTGAAGTTCCTGCAGTTTTCACTGTAAAACCGAGTTGGAGCTAGTACCTCCCCATATATATGTATGGAATGGAGTTTGCAACTGAAAAGAAACTTTGTGTTCCCAACAAGCTAGGTGAAGAACGGCTTTCACACACACTTATCTCTCAGAACTGAGCAAGTGGAGAGACGTTCGTTCATCTAGCACCAAGGGAACGGGTTGCAGGAGACACTTTTTCTCTGCTTTCTCAGTCTGTTTCCTAGTGCCGGTTTGAAGTTCCTGCAGTTTTCACTGTAAAACCGAGTTGGAGCTAGTACCTCCCCATATATATGTATGGAATGGAGTTTGCAACTGAAAAGAAACTTTGTGTTCCCAACAAGCTAGGTGAAGAACGGCTTTCACACACACTTATCTCTCAGAACTGAGCAAGTGGAGAGACGTTCGTTCATCTAGCACCAAGGGAACGGGTTGCAGGAGACACTTTTTCTCTGCTTTCTCAGTCTGTTTCCTAGTGCCGGTTTGAAGTTCCTGCAATTTTCACTGTAAAACCGAGTTGGAGCTAGTACCTCCCCATATATATGTATGGAATGGAGTTTGCAACTGAAAAGAAACTTTGTGTTCCCAACAAGCTAGGTGAAGAACGGCTTTGACACACACTTATCTCTCAGAACTGAGCAAGTGGAGAGACGTTCGTTCATCTAGCACCAAGGGAACGGGTTGCAGGAGACACTTTTTCTCTGCTTTCTCAGTCTGTTTCCTAGTGCCGGTTTGAAGTTCCTGCAGTTTTCACTGTCAAACCGAGTTGGAGCTAGTACCTCCCCATATATATGTATGGAATGGAGTTTGCAACTGAAAAGAAACTTTGTGTTCCCAACAAGCTAGGTGAAGAACGGCTTTGACACACACTTATCTCTCAGAACTGAGCAAGTGGAGAGACGTTCGTTCATCTAGCACCAAGGGAACGGGTTGCAGGAGACACTTTTTCTCTGCTTTCTCAGTCTGTTTCCTAGTGCCGGTTTGAAGTTCCTGCAGTTTTCACTGTAAAACCGAGTTGGAGCTAGTACCTCCCCATATATATGTATGGAATGGAGTTTGCAACTGAAAAGAAACTTTGTGTTCCCAACAAGCTAGGTGAAGGACGGCTTTCACACACACTTATCTCTCAGAACTGAGCAAGTGGAGAGACGTTCGTTCATCTAGCACCAAGGGAACGGGTTGCAGGAGACACTTTTTCTCTGCTTTCTCAGGCTCTTTCCTAGTGCCGGTTTGAAGTTCCTGCAGTTTTCACTGTCAAACCGAGTTGGAGCTAGTACCTCTCCATATATATGTATGGAATGGAGTTTGCAACTGAAAAGAAACTCTGTGTTTCCAACAAGCTAGTTGAAGGACGGCTTTCAAACACAATTATCTCTGGGAACTGAGCAAGTGGAGAGACGTTCGTTCATCTAGCACCAAGGGAACGGGTTGCAGGAGACACTTTTTCTCTGCTTTCTCAGTCTGTTTCCTAGTGCCGGTTTGAAGTTCCTGCAGTTTTCACTGTAAAACCGAGTTGGAGCTTGTACCTCCCAATATATATGTATGGAATGGAGTTTGCTACTAAAAAGAAACTTTGTGTTCCCAACAAGCTAGGTGATTGACGGCTTTCACACACACTTATCTCTCAGAACTGAGCAAGTGGAGAGACGTTCGTTCATCTAGCACCAAGGGAACGGGTTGCAGGAGACACTTTTTCTCTGCTTTCTCAGTCTGTTTCCTAGTGCCGGTATGAAGTTCCTGCAGTTTTCACTGTAAAAACAAGTTGGAGCTAGTACCTCCCCATATATATGTATGGAATGGAGTTTGCAACTGAAAAGAAACTTTGTGTTCCCAACAAGCTAGGTGAAGGACGGCTTTCACACACACTTATCTCTCAGAACTGAGCAAGTGGAGAGACGTTCGTTCATCTAGCACCAAGGGAACGGGTTGCAGGAGACACTTTTTCTCTGCTTTCTCAGTCTGTTTCCTAGTGCCGGTTTGAAGTTCCTGCAGTTTTCATTGTAAAACAGATTTGGAGCTTGTACCTCCCCATATATATGTATGGAATGGAGTTTGCAACTGAAAAGATACTTTGTGTTCCCAACAAGCTAGGTGAAGGACGGCTTTCACACACACTTATCTCTCAGAACTGAGCAAGTGGAGAGACGTTCGTTCATCTAGCACCAAGGGAACGGGTTGCAGGAGACACTTTTTCTATGCTTTCTCAGTCTGTTTCCTAGTGCCGGTTTGAAGTTCCTGCAGTTTTCACTGTAAAACCGAGTTGGAGCTAGTACCTCCCCATATATATGTATGGAATGGAGTTTGCAACTGAAAAGAAACTTTGTGTTCCCAACAAGCTAGGTGAAGGACGGCTTTCACACACACTTATCTCTCAGAACTGAGCAAGTGGAGAGACGTTCGTTCATCTAGCACCAAGGGAACGGGTTGCAGGAGACACTTTTTCTATGCTTTCTCAGTCTGTTTCCTAGTGCCGGTTTGAAGTTCCTGCAGTTTTCACTGTAAAACCGAGTTGGAGCTAGTACCTCCCCATATATATGTATGGAATGGAGTTTGCAACTGAAAAGAAACTTTGTGTTCCCAACAAGCTAGGTGAAGGACGGCTTTGACACACACTTATCTCTCAGAACTGAGCAAGTGGAGAGACGTTCGTTCATCTAGCACCAAGGGAACGGGTTGCAGGAGACACTTTTTCTCTGCTTTCTCAGTCTGTTTCCTAGTGCCGGTTTGAAGTTCCTGCAGTTTTCACTGTCAAACCGAGTTGGAGCTAGTACCTCCCCATATATATGTATGGAATGGAGTTTGCAACTGAAAAGAAACTTTGTGTTCCCAACAAGCTAGGTGAAGAACGGCTTTGACACACACTTATCTCTCAGAACTGAGCAAGTGGAGAGACGTTCGTTCATCTAGCACCAAGGGAACGGGTTGCAGGAGACACTTTTTCTCTGCTTTCTCAGTCTGTTTCCTAGTGCCGGTTTGAAGTTCCTGCAGTTTTCACTGTAAAACCGAGTTGGAGCTAGTACCTCCCCATATATATGTATGGAATGGAGTTTGCAACTGAAAAGAAACTTTGTGTTCCCAACAAGCTAGGTGAAGGACGGCTTTCACACACACTTATCTCTCAGAACTGAGCAAGTGGAGAGACGTTCGTTCATCTAGCACCAAGGGAACGGGTTGCAGGAGACACTTTTTCTCTGCTTTCTCAGGCTCTTTCCTAGTGCCGGTTTGAAGTTCCTGCAGTTTTCACTGTCAAACCGAGTTGGAGCTAGTACCTCTCCATATATATGTATGGAATGGAGTTTGCAACTGAAAAGAAACTCTGTGTTTCCAACAAGCTAGTTGAAGGACGGCTTTCAAACACAATTATCTCTGGGAACTGAGCAAGTGGAGAGACGTTCGTTCATCTAGCACCAAGGGAACGGGTTGCAGGAGACACTTTTTCTCTGCTTTCTCAGTCTGTTTCCTAGTGCCGGTTTGAAGTTCCTGCAGTTTTCACTGTAAAACCGAGTTGGAGCTTGTACCTCCCAATATATATGTATGGAATGGAGTTTGCTACTAAAAAGAAACTTTGTGTTCCCAACAAGCTAGGTGATTGACGGCTTTCACACACACTTATCTCTCAGAACTGAGCAAGTGGAGAGACGTTCGTTCATCTAGCACCAAGGGAACGGGTTGCAGGAGACACTTTTTCTCTGCTTTCTCAGTCTGTTTCCTAGTGCCGGTATGAAGTTCCTGCAGTTTTCACTGTAAAAACAAGTTGGAGCTAGTACCTCCCCATATATATGTATGGAATGGAGTTTGCAACTGAAAAGAAACTTTGTGTTCCCAACAAGCTAGGTGAAGGACGGCTTTCACACACACTTATCTCTCAGAACTGAGCAAGTGGAGAGACGTTCGTTCATCTAGCACCAAGGGAACGGGTTGCAGGAGACACTTTTTCTCTGCTTTCTCAGTCTGTTTCCTAGTGCCGGTTTGAAGTTCCTGCAGTTTTCATTGTAAAACAGATTTGGAGCTTGTACCTCCCCATATATATGTATGGAATGGAGTTTGCAACTGAAAAGATACTTTGTGTTCCCAACAAGCTAGGTGAAGGACGGCTTTCACACACACTTATCTCTCAGAACTGAGCAAGTGGAGAGACGTTCGTTCATCTAGCACCAAGGGAACGGGTTGCAGGAGACACTTTTTCTATGCTTTCTCAGTCTGTTTCCTAGTGCCGGTTTGAAGTTCCTGCAGTTTTCACTGTAAAACCGAGTTGGAGCTAGTACCTCCCCATATATATGTATGGAATGGAGTTTGCAACTGAAAAGAAACTTTGTGTTCCCAACAAGCTAGGTGAAGGACGGCTTTCACACACACTTATCTCTCAGAACTGAGCAAGTGGAGAGACGTTCGTTCATCTAGCACCAAGGGAACGGGTTGCAGGAGACACTTTTTCTATGCTTTCTCAGTCTGTTTCCTAGTGCCGGTTTGAAGTTCCTGCAGTTTTCACTGTAAAACCGAGTTGGAGCTAGTACCTCCCCATATATATGTATGGAATGGAGTTTGCAACTGAAAAGAAACTTTGTGTTCCCAACAAGCTAGGTGAAGGACGGCTTTCACACACACTTATCTCTCAGAACTGAGCAAGTGGAGAGACGTTCGTTCATCTAGCACCAAGGGAACGGGTTGCAGGAGACACTTTTTCTCTGCTTTCTCAGTCTGTTTCCTAGTGCCGGTTTGAAGTTCCTGCAGTTTTCACTGTCAAACCGAGTTGGAGCTAGTACCTCCCCATATATATGTATGGAATGGAGTTTGCAACTGAAAAGAAACTTTGTGTTCCCAACAAGCTAGGTGAAGAACGGCTTTGACACACACTTATCTCTCAGAACTGAGCAAGTGGAGAGACGTTCGTTCATCTAGCACCAAGGGAACGGGTTGCAGGAGACACTTTTTCTCTGCTTTCTCAGTCTGTTTCCTAGTGCCGGTTTGAAGTTCCTGCAGTTTTCACTGTAAAACCGAGTTGGAGCTAGAACCTCCCCATATATATGTATGGAATGGAGTTTGCAACTGAAAAGAAACTTTGTGTTCCCAACAAGCTAGGTGAAGGACGGCTTTCACACACACTTATCTCTCAGAACTGAGCAAGTGGAGAGACGTTCGTTCATCTAGCACCAAGGGAACGGGTTGCAGGAGACACTTTTTCTCTGCTTTCTCAGGCTCTTTCCTAGTGCCGGTTTGAAGTTCCTGCAGTTTTCACTGTCAAACCGAGTTGGAGCTAGTACCTCTCCATATATATGTATGGAATGGAGTTTGCAACTGAAAAGAAACTCTGTGTTTCCAACAAGCTAGTTGAAGGACGGCTTTCAAACACAATTATCTCTGGGAACTGAGCAAGTGGAGAGACGTTCGTTCATCTAGCACCAAGGGAACGGGTTGCAGGAGACACTTTTTCTCTGCTTTCTCAGTCTGTTTCCTAGTGCCGGTTTGAAGTTCCTGCAGTTTTCACTGTAAAACCGAGTTGGAGCTTGTACCTCCCAATATATATGTATGGAATGGAGTTTGCTACTAAAAAGAAACTTTGTGTTCCCAACAAGCTAGGTGATTGACGGCTTTCACACACACTTATCTCTCAGAACTGAGCAAGTGGAGAGACGTTCGTTCATCTAGCACCAAGGGAACGGGTTGCAGGAGACACTTTTTCTCTGCTTTCTCAGTCTGTTTCCTAGTGCCGGTATAAAGTTCCTGCAGTTTTCACTGTAAAAACAAGTTGGAGCTAGTACCTCCCCATATATATGTATGGAATGGAGTTTGCAACTGAAAAGAAACTTTGTGTTCCCAACAAGCTAGGTGAAGGACGGCTTTCACACACACTTATCTCTCAGAACTGAGCAAGTGGAGAGACGTTCGTTCATCTAGCACCAAGGGAACGGGTTGCAGGAGACACTTTTTCTCTGCTTTCTCAGTCTGTTTCCTAGTGCCGGTTTGAAGTTCCTGCAGTTTTCATTGTAAAACAGATTTGGAGCTTGTACCTCCCCATATATATGTATGGAATGGAGTTTGCAACTGAAAAGATACTTTGTGTTCCCAACAAGCTAGGTGAAGGACGGCTTTCACACACACTTATCTCTCAGAACTGAGCAAGTGGAGAGACGTTCGTTCATCTAGCACCAAGGGAACGGGTTGCAGGAGACACTTTTTCTATGCTTTCTCAGTCTGTTTCCTAGTGCCGGTTTGAAGTTCCTGCAGTTTTCACTGTAAAACCGAGTTGGAGCTAGTACCTCCCCATATATATGTATGGAATGGAGTTTGCAACTGAAAAGAAACTTTGTGTTCCCAACAAGCTAGGTGAAGGACGGCTTTCACACACACTTATCTCTCAGAACTGAGCAAGTGGAGAGACGTTCGTTCATCTAGCACCAAGGGAACGGGTTGCAGGAGACACTTTTTCTCTGCTTTCTCAGTCTGTTTCCTAGTGCCGGTTTGAAGTTCCTGCAGTTTTCACTGTAAAACCGAGTTGGAGCTAGTACCTCCCCATATATATGTATGGAATGGAGTTTGCAACTGAAAAGAAACTTTGTGTTCCCAACAAGCTAGGTGAAGGACGGCTTTCACACACACTTATCTCTCAGAACTGAGCAAGTGGAGAGACGTTCGTTCATCTAGCACCAAGGGAACGGGTTGCAGGAGACACTTTTTCTCTGCTTTCTCAGTCTGTTTCCTAGTGCCGGTTTGAAGTTCCTGCAGTTTTCACTGTCAAACCGAGTTGGAGCTAGTACCTCCCCATATATATGTATGGAATGGAGTTTGCAACTGAAAAGAAACTTTGTGTTCCCAACAAGCTAGGTGAAGAACGGCTTTCACACACACTTATCTCTCAGAACTGAGCAAGTGGAGAGACGTTCGTTCATCTAGCAACAAGGGAACGGGTTGCAGGAGACACTTTTTCTCTGCTTTCTCAGTCTGTTTCCTAGTGCCGGTTTGAAGTTCCTGCAGTTTTCACTGTAAAACCGAGTTGGAGCTAGTACCTCCCCATATATATGTATGGAATGGAGTTTGCAACTGAAAAGAAACTTTGTGTTCCCAACAAGCTAGGTGAAGGACGGCTTTCACACACACTTATCTCTCAGAACTGAGCAAGTGGAGAGACGTTCGTTCATCTAGCACCAAGGGAACGGGTTGCAGGAGACACTTTTTCTCTGCTTTCTCAGGCTCTTTCCTAGTGCCGGTTTGAAGTTCCTGCAGTTTTCACTGTCAAACCGAGTTGGAGCTAGTACCTCTCCATATATATGTATGGAATGGAGTTTGCAACTGAAAAGAAACTCTGTGTTTCCAACAAGCTAGTTGAAGGACGGCTTTCAAACACAATTATCTCTGGGAACTGAGCAAGTGGAGAGACGTTCGTTCATCTAGCACCAAGGGAACGGGTTGCAGGAGACACTTTTTCTCTGCTTTCTCAGTCTGTTTCCTAGTGCCGGTTTGAAGTTCCTGCAGTTTTCACTGTAAAACCGAGTTGGAGCTTGTACCTCCCAATATATATGTATGGAATGGAGTTTGCTACTAAAAAGAAACTTTGTGTTCCCAACAAGCTAGGTGATTGACGGCTTTCACACACACTTATCTCTCAGAACTGAGCAAGTGGAGAGACGTTCGTTCATCTAGCACCAAGGGAACGGGTTGCAGGAGACACTTTTTCTCTGCTTTCTCAGTCTGTTTCCTAGTGCCGGTTTGAAGTTCCTGCAGTTTTCACTGTAAAACCGATTTGGAGCTAGTACCTCCCCATATATATGTATGGAATGGAGTTTGCAACTGAAAAGAAACTTTGTGTTCCCAACAAGCTAGGTGAAGAACGGCTTTGACACACACTTATCTCTCAGAACTGAGCAAGTGGAGAGACGTTCGTTCATCTAGCACCAAGGGAACGGGTTGCAGGAGACACTGTTTCTCTGCTTTCTCAGTCTGTTTCCTAGTGCCGGTTTGAAGTTCCTGCAGTTTTCAGTGTAAAACCGAGTTGGAGCTAGTACCTCCCCATATATATGTATGGAATGGAGTTTGCAACTGAAAAGAAACTTTGTGTTCCCAACAAGCTAGGTGAAGAACGGCTTTGACACACACTTATCTCTCAGAACTGAGCAAGTGGAGAGACGTTCGTTCATCTAGCACCAAGGGAACGGGTTGCAGGAAACACTTTTTCTCTGCTTTCTCAGTCTGTTTCCTAGTGCCGGTTTGAAGTTCCTGCAGTTTTCACTGTCAAACCGAGTTGGAGCTAGTACCTCCCCATATATATGTATGGAATGGAGTTTGCACCTGAAAAGAAACTTTGTGTTCCCAACAAGCTAGGTGAATGACGGCTTTCACACACACTTATCTCTCAGAACTGAGCAAGTGGAGAGACGTTCGTTCATCTAGCACCAAGGGAACGGGTTGCAGGAGACCCTTTTTCTCTGCTTTCTCAGTCTGTTTCCCAGTGCCGGTTTGAAGTTCCTGCAGTTTTCACTGTCAAACCGAGTTGGAGCTAGTACCTCCCCATATATATGTATGGAATGGAGTTTGCACCTGAAAAGAAACTTTGTGTTCCCAACAAGCTAGGTGAAGAACGGCTTTCACACACACTTATCTCTGAGAACTGAGCAAGTGGAGAGACGTTCGTTCATCTAGCACCAAGGGAACGGGTTGCAGGAGACACTTTTTCTCTGCTTTCTCAGTCTGTTTCCTAGTGCCGGTTTGAAGTTCCTGCAGTTTTCATTGTAAAACCGATTTGGAGCTTGTACATCCCCATATATATGTATGGAATGGAGTTTGCAACTGAAAAGATACTTTGTGTTCCCAACAAGCTAGGTGAAGGACGGCTTTCACACACATTTATCTCTCAGAACTGAGCAAGTGGAGAGACGTTCGTTCATCTAGCACCAAGGGAACGGGTTGCAGGAGACACTTTTTCTCTGCTTTCTCAGTCTGTTTCCTAGTTCCGGTTTGAAGTTCCTGCAGTTTTCACTGTAAAACCGATTTGGAGCTAGTACCTCCCCATATATACGTAAGGAATGGAGTTTGCAACTGAAAAGAAACTTTGTGTTCCCAACAAGCTAGGTGAAGAACGGCTTTCACACACACTTATCTCTCAGAACTGAGCAAGTGGAGAGACGTTCGTTCATCTAGCACCAAGGGAACGGGTTGCAGGAGACACTGTTTCTCTGCTTTCTCAGTCTGTTTCCTAGTGCCGGTTTGAAGTTCCTGCAGTTTTCAGTGTAAAACCGAGTTGGAGCTAGTACCTCCCCATATATATGTATGGAATGGAGTTTGCAACTGAAAAGAAACTTTGTGTTCCCAACAAGCTAGGTGAAGAACGGCTTTGACACACACTTATCTCTCAGAACTGAGCAAGTGGAGAGACGTTCGTTCATCTAGCACCAAGGGAACGGGTTGCAGGAAACACTTTTTCTCTGCTTTCTCAGTCTGTTTCCTAGTGCCGGTTTGAAGTTCCTGCAGTTTTCACTGTCAAACCGAGTTGGAGCTAGTACCTCCCCATATATATGTATGGAATGGAGTTTGCACCTGAAAAGAAACTTTGTGTTCCCAACAAGCTAGGTGAATGACGGCTTTGACACACACTTATCTCTCAGAACTGAGCAAGTGGAGAGACGTTCGTTCATCTAGCACCAAGGGAACGGGTTGCAGGAGACACTTTTTCTCTGCTTTCTCAGTCTGTTTCCTAGTGCCGGTTTGAAGTTCCTGCAGTTTTCACTGTCAAACCGAGTTGGAGATAGTACCTCCCCATATATATGTATGGAATGGAGTTTGCACCTGAAAAGAAACTTTGTGTTCCCAACAAGCTAGGTGTAGAACGGCTATCACACACACTTATCTCTCAGAACTGAGCAAGTGGAGAGACGTTCGTTCATCTAGCACCAAGGGAACGGGTTGCAGGAGACACTTTTTCTCTGCTTTCTCAGTCTGTTTCCTAGTGCCGGTTTGAAGTTCCTGCAGTTTTCACTGTAAAACCGATTTGGAGCTAGTACCTCCCCATATATATGTATGGAATGGAGTGTGCAACTGAAATGAAACTTTGTGTTCCCAGCAAGCTAGGTGAAGGACGGCTTTCACACACACTTATCTCTCAGAACTGAGCAAGTGGAGAGACGTTCGTTCATCTAGCACCAAGGGAACGGGTTGCAGGAGACACTTTTTCTCTGCTTTCTCAGTCTGTTTCCTAGTGCCGGTTTGAAGTTCCTGCAGTTTTCACTGTAAAACCGATTTGGAGCTAGTACCTCCCCATTTATATGTATGGAATGGAGTTTGCAACTGAAAAGAAACTTTGTGTTCCCAACAAGCTAGGTGAAGAACGGCTTTCACACACACTTATCTCTCAGAACTGAGCAAGTGGAGAGACGTTCGTTCATCTAGCACAAAGGGAACGGGTTGCAGGAGACACTTTTTCTCTGCTTTCTCAGTCTGTTTCCTAGTGCCGGTTTGAAGTTCCTGCAGTTTTCACTGTAAAACCGAGTTGGAGCTAGCACCTCCCCATATATATGTATGGAATGGAGTTTGCAACTGAAAAGAATCTTTGTGTTCCCAACAAGCTAGTTGAAGAACGGCTTTCACACACACTTATCTCTCAGAACTGAGCAAGTGGAGAGACGTTCGTTCATCTAGCACCAAGGGAACGGGTTGCAGGAGACACTTTTTCTCTGCTTTCTCAGTCTGTTTCCTAGTGCCGGTTTGAAGTCCCTTCAGTTTTCACTGTCAAACCGAGTTGGAGCTAGTACCTCCCCATATATATTTATGGAATGGAGTTTGCAACTGAAAAGGAACTTTGTGTTCACAACAAGCTAGGTGAAGAACGGCTTTCACACACACTTATCTCTCAGAACTGAGCAAGTGGAGAGACGTTCGTTCATCTAGCACCAAGGGAACGGGTTGCAGGGGACACTTTTTCTCTGCTTTCTCAGTCTGTTTCCTAGTGCCGGTTTGAAGATCCTGCAGTTTTCACTGTAAAACCGATTTGGAGCTAGTACCTCCCCATATATATGTATGGAATGGAGTTTGCAACTGAAAAAAATCTTTGTGTTCCCAACAACCTAGGTGAAGAACGGCTTTCGCACACACATCTCTCAGAACTGAGCAAGTGGAGAGACGTTCGTTCATCTAGCACCAAGGGAACGGGTTGCAAGAGACACTTTTTCTCTGCTTTCTCAGTCTGTTTCCTAGTGCCGGTTTGAAGTTCCTGCAGTTTTCACTGTAAAACCGGGTTGGAGCTAGTACCTCCCCATATATATGTATGGAATGGAGTTTGCAACTGAAAAGAAACTTTGTGTTCCCAACAAGCTAGGTGAAGAACGGCTTTCACACACACTTATCTCTCAGAACTGAGCAAGTGGAGAGACGTTCATTCATCTAGCACCAAGGGAACGGGTTGCAGGAGACACTTTTTCTCTGCTTTCTCAGTCTGTTTCCTAGTGCCGGTTTGAAGTTCCTGCAGTTTTCCCTGTCAAACCGAGTTGGAGCTAGTACCTCCCCATATATATGTATGGAATGGAGTTTGCACCTGAAAAGAAACTTTGTGTTCCCAATAAGCTAGGTGAAGAACGGCTTTCACACACACTTATCTCTCAGAACTGAGCAAGTGGAGAGACGTTCGTTCATCTAGCACCAAGGGAACGGGTTGCAGGAGACACTATTCTCTGCTTTCTCAGTCTGTTTCCTAGTGCCGGTTTGAAGTTCCTGCAGTTTTCACTGTAAAACCGAGTTGGAGCTAGTACCTCCCCATATATATGTATGGAATGGAGTTTGCAACTGAAAAGAAACTTTGTGTTCCCAACAAGCTAGATGAAGGACGGCTTTCACACACACTTATCTCTCAGAACTGAGCAAGTGGAGAGACGTTCGTTCATCTAGCACCAAGGGAACGGGTTGCAGGAGACACTTTTTCTCTGCTTTCTCAGTCTGTTTCCTAGTGCCGGTCTGAAGTTCCTGCAGTTTTCACTGTAAAACCGAGTTGGAGCTAGTACCTCCCCATATATATGTATGGAATGGAGTTTGCAACTGAAAAGAAATTTTGTGTTCCCAACAAGCTAGGTGAAGAACGGCTTTCACACACACTTATCTCTCAGAACTGAGCAAGTGGAGAGACGTTCGTTCATCTAGCACCAAGGGAAAGGGTTGCAGGAGACACTTTTTCTCTGCTTTCTCAGTCTGTTTCCTAGTGCCGGTTTGAAGTTCCTGCAGTTTTCACTGTAAAACCGAGTTGGAGCTAGTACCTCCCCATATATATGTATGGAATGGAGTTTGCAACTGAAAAGAAACTTTGTGTTCCCAACTAGCTAGGTGAAGGACGGCTTTCACACACACTTATCTCTCAGAACTGAGCAAGTGGAGAGACGTTCGTTCATCTAGCACCAAGGGAACGGGTTGCAGGAGACCCTTTTTCTCTGCTTTCTCAGTCTGTTTCCTAGTGCCGGTTTGAAGTTCCTGCAGTTTTCACTGTCAAACCGAGTTGGAGCTAGTACCTCCCCATATATATGTATGGAATGGAGTTTGCACCTGAAAAGAAACTTTGTGTTCCCAACAAGCTAGGTGAAGAACGGCTTTCACACACACTTATCTCTCAGAACTGAGCAAGTGGAGAGACGTTCGTTCATCTAGCACCAAGGGAACGGGTTGCAGGAGACACTTTTTCTCTGCTTTCTCAGTCTGTTTCCTAGTGCCGGTTTGAAGTTCCTGCAGTTTTCATTGTAAAACCGATGTGGAGCTTGTACCTCCCCATATATATGTATGGAATGGAGTTTGCAACTGAAAAGATACTTTGTGTTCCCAACAAGCTAGGTGAAGGACGGCTTTCACACACATTTATCTCTCAGAACTGAGCAAGTGGAGAGACGTTCGTTCATCTAGCACCAAGGGAACGGGTTGCAGGAGACACTTTTTCTCTGCTTTCTCAGTCTGTTTCCTAGTTCCGGTTTGAAGTTCCTGCAGTTTTCACTGTAAAACCGATTTGGAGCTAGTACCTCCCCATATATACGTATGGAATGGAGTTTGCAACTGAAAAGAAACTTTGTGTTCCCAACAAGCTAGGTGAAGAACGGCTTTCACACACACTTATCTCTCAGAACTGAGCAAGTGGAGAGACGTTCGTTCATCTAGCACCAAGGGAACGGGTTGCAGGAGACACTGTTTCTCTGCTTTCTCAGTCTGTTTCCTAGTGCCGGTTTGAAGTTCCTGCAGTTTTCAGTGTAAAACCGAGTTGGAGCTAGTACCTCCCCATATATATGTATGGAATGGAGTTTGCAACTGAAAAGAAACTTTGTGTTCCCAACAAGCTAGGTGAAGAACGGCTTTGACACACACTTATCTCTCAGAACTGAGCAAGTGGAGAGACGTTCGTTCATCTAGCACCAAGGGAACGGGTTGCAGGAGACACTTTTTCTCTGCTTTCTCAGTCTGTTTCCTAGTGCCGGTTTGAAGTTCCTGCAGTTTTCCCTGTCAAACCGAGTTGGAGCTAGTACCTCCCCATATATATGTATGGAATGGAGTTTGCACCTGAAAAGAAACTTTGTGTTCCCAATAAGCTAGGTGAAGAACGGCTTTCACACACACTTATCTCTCAGAACTGAGCAAGTGGAGAGACGTTCGTTCATCTAGCACCAAGGGAACGGGTTGCAGGAGACACTATTCTCTGCTTTCTCAGTCTGTTTCCTAGTGCCGGTTTGAAGTTCCTGCAGTTTTCACTGTAAAACCGAGTTGGAGCTAGTACCTCCCCATATATATGTATGGAATGGAGTTTGCAACTGAAAAGAAACTTTGTGTTCCCAACAAGCTAGATGAAGGTCGGCTTTAACACACACTTATCTCTCAGAACTGAGCAAGTGGAGAGACGTTCGTTCATCTAGCACCAAGGGAACGGGTTGCAGGAGACACTTTTTCTCTGCTTTCTCAGTCTGTTTCCTAGTGCCGGTCTGAAGTTCCTGCAGTTTTCACTGTAAAACCGAGTTGGAGCTAGTACCTCCCCATATATATGTATGGAATGGAGTTTGCAACTGAAAAGAAATTTTGTGTTCCCAACAAGCTAGGTGAAGAACGGCTTTCACACACACTTATCTCTCAGAACTGAGCAAGTGGAGAGACGTTCGTTCATCTAGCACCAAGGGAAAGGGTTGCAGGAGACACTTTTTCTCTGCTTTCTCAGTCTGTTTCCTAGTGCCGGTTTGAAGTTCCTGCAGTTTTCACTGTAAAACCGAGTTGGAGCTAGTACCTCCCCATATATATGTATGGAATGGAGTTTGCAACTGAAAAGAAACTTTGTGTTCCCAACAAGCTAGGTGAAGGACGGCTTTCACACACACTTATCTCTCAGAACTGAGCAAGTGGAGAGACGTTCGTTCATCTAGCACCAAGGGAACGGGTTGCAGGAGACCCTTTTTCTCTGCTTTCTCAGTCTGTTTCCTAGTGCCGGTTTGAAGTTCCTGCAGTTTTCACTGTCAAACCGAGTTGGAGCTAGTACCTCCCCATATATATGTATGGAATGGAGTTTGCACCTGAAAAGAAACTTTGTGTTCCCAACAAGCTAGGTGAAGAACGGCTTTCACACACACTTATCTCTCAGAACTGAGCAAGTGGAGAGACGTTCGTTCATCTAGCACCAAGGGAACGGGTTGCAGGAGACACTTTTTCTCTGCTTTCTCAGTCTGTTTCCTAGTGCCGGTTTGAAGTTCCTGCAGTTTTCATTGTAAAACCGATGTGGAGCTTGTACCTCCCCATATATATGTATGGAATGGAGTTTGCAACTGAAAAGATACTTTGTGTTCCCAACAAGCTAGGTGAAGGACGGCTTTCACACACATTTATCTCTCAGAACTGAGCAAGTGGAGAGACGTTCGTTCATCTAGCACCAAGGGAACGGGTTGCAGGAGACACTTTTTCTCTGCTTTCTCAGTCTGTTTCCTAGTTCCGGTTTGAAGTTCCTGCAGTTTTCACTGTAAAACCGATTTGGAGCTAGTACCTCCCCATATATACGTATGGAATGGAGTTTGCAACTGAAAAGAAACTTTGTGTTCCCAACAAGCTAGGTGAAGAACGGCTTTCACACACACTTATCTCTCAGAACTGAGCAAGTGGAGAGACGTTCGTTCATCTAGCACCAAGGGAACGGGTTGCAGGAGACACTGTTTCTCTGCTTTCTCAGTCTGTTTCCTAGTGCCGGTTTGAAGTTCCTGCAGTTTTCAGTGTAAAACCGAGTTGGAGCTAGTACCTCCCCATATATATGTATGGAATGGAGTTTGCAACTGAAAAGAAACTTTGTGTTCCCAACAAGCTAGGTGAAGAACGGCTTTGACACACACTTATCTCTCAGAACTGAGCAAGTGGAGAGACGTTCGTTCATCTAGCACCAAGGGAACGGGTTGCAGGAAACACTTTTTCTCTGCTTTCTCAGTCTGTTTCCTAGTGCCGGTTTGAAGTTCCTGCAGTTTTCACTGTCAAACCGAGTTGGAGCTAGTACCTCCCCATATATATGTATGGAATGGAGTTTGCACCTGAAAAGAAACTTTGTGTTCCCAACAAGCTAGGTGAATGACGGCTTTCACACACACTTATCTCTCAGAACTGAGCAAGTGGAGAGACGTTCGTTCATCTAGCACCAAGGGAACGGGTTGCAGGAGACCCTTTTTCTCTGCTTTCTCAGTCTGTTTCCTAGTGCCGGTTTGAAGTTCCTGCAGTTTTCACTGTCAAACCGAGTTGGAGCTAGTACCTCCCCATATATATGTATGGAATGGAGTGTGCAACTGAAATGAAACTTTGTGTTCCCAGCAAGCTAGGTGAAGGACGGCTTTCACACACACTTATCTCTCAGAACTGAGCAAGTGGAGAGACGTTCGTTCATCTAGCACCAAGGGAACGGGTTGCAGGAGACACTGTTTCTCTGCTTTCTCAGTCTGTTTCCTAGTGCCGGTTTGAAGTTCCTGCAGTTTTCACTGTAAAACCGATTTGGAGCTAGTACCTCCCCATTTATATGTATGGAATGGAGTTTGCAACTGAAAAGAAACTTTGTGTTCCCAACAAGCTAGGTGAAGAACGGCTTTCACACACACTTATCTCTCAGAACTGAGCAAGTGGAGAGACGTTCGTTCATCTAGCACCAAGGGAATGGGTTGCAGGAGACACTTTTTCTCTGCTTTCTCAGTCTGTTTCCTAGTGCCGGTTTGAAGTTCCTGCAGTTTTCACTGTCAAACCGAGTTGGAGCTAGTACCTCCCCATATATATGTATGGAATGGAGTTTGCACCTGAAAAGAAACTTTGTGTTCCCAACAAGCTAGGTGAAGAACGGCTTTCACACACACTTATCTCTCAGAACTGAGCAAGTGGAGAGACGTTCGTTCATCTAGCACCAAGGGAACGGGTTGCAGGAGACACTTTTTCTCTGCTTTCTCAGTCTGTTTCCTAGTGCCGGTTTGAAGTTCCTGCAGTTTTCATTGTAAAACCGATGTGGAGCTTGTACCTCCCCATATATATGTATGGAATGGAGTTTGCAACTGAAAAGATACTTTGTGTTCCCAACAAGCTAGGTGAAGGACGGCTTTCACACACATTTATCTCTCAGAACTGAGCAAGTGGAGAGACGTTCGTTCATCTAGCACCAAGGGAACGGGTTGCAGGAGACACTTTTTCTCTGCTTTCTCAGTCTGTTTCCTAGTTCCGGTTTGAAGTTCCTGCAGTTTTCACTGTAAAACCGATTTGGAGCTAGTACCTCCCCATATATACGTATGGAATGGAGTTTGCAACTGAAAAGAAACTTTGTGTTCCCAACAAGCTAGGTGAAGAACGGCTTTCACACACACTTATCTCTCAGAACTGAGCAAGTGGAGAGACGTTCGTTCATCTAGCACCAAGGGAACGGGTTGCAGGAGACACTGTTTCTCTGCTTTCTCAGTCTGTTTCCTAGTGCCGGTTTGAAGTTCCTGCAGTTTTCAGTGTAAAACCGAGTTGGAGCTAGTACCTCCCCATATATATGTATGGAATGGAGTTTGCAACTGAAAAGAAACTTTGTGTTCCCAACAAGCTAGGTGAAGAACGGCTTTGACACACACTTATCTCTCAGAACTGAGCAAGTGGAGAGACGTTCGTTCATCTAGCACCAAGGGAACGGGTTGCAGGAAACACTTTTTCTCTGCTTTCTCAGTCTGTTTCCTAGTGCCGGTTTGAAGTTCCTGCAGTTTTCACTGTCAAACCGAGTTGGAGCTAGTACCTCCCCATATATATGTATGGAATGGAGTTTGCACCTGAAAAGAAACTTTGTGTTCCCAACAAGCTAGGTGAATGACGGCTTTCACACACACTTATCTCTCAGAACTGAGCAAGTGGAGAGACGTTCGTTCATCTAGCACCAAGGGAACGGGTTGCAGGAGACCCTTTTTCTCTGCTTTCTCAGTCTGTTTCCTAGTGCCGGTTTGAAGTTCCTGCAGTTTTCACTGTCAAACCGAGTTGGAGCTAGTACCTCCCCATATATATGTATGGAATGGAGTGTGCAACTGAAATGAAACTTTGTGTTCCCAGCAAGCTAGGTGAAGGACGGCTTTCACACACACTTATCTCTCAGAACTGAGCAAGTGGAGAGACGTTCGTTCATCTAGCACCAAGGGAACGGGTTGCAGGAGACACTTTTTCTATGCTTTCTCAGTCTGTTTCCTAGTGCCGGTTTGAAGTTCCTGCAGTTTTCACTGTAAAACAGAGTTGGAGCTAGTACCTCCCCATATATATGTATGGAATGGAGTTTGCAACTGAAAAGAAACTTTGTGTTCCCAACAAGCTAGGTGAAGGACGGCTTTCACACACACTTATCTCTCAGAACTGAGCAAGTGGAGAGACGTTCGTTCATCTAGCACCAAGGGAACGGGTTGCAGGAGACACTTTTTCTCTGCTTTCTCAGTCTGTTTCCTAGTGCCGGTTTGAAGTTCCTGCAGTTTTCACTGTCAAACCGAGTTGGAGCTAGTACCTCCCCATATATATGTATGGAATGGAGTTTGCAACTGAAAAGAAACCCTGTGTTTCCAACAAGCTAGTTGAAGGACGGCTTTCAAACACAATTATCTCTGGGAACTGAGCAAGTGGAGAGACGTTCGTTCATCTAGCACCAAGGGAACGGGTTGCAGGAGACACTTTTTCTCTGCTTTCTCAGTCTGTTTCCTAGTGCCGGTTTGAAGATCCTGCAGTTTTCACTGTAAAACCGATTTGGAGCTAGTACCTCCCCATATATATGTATGGAATGGAGTTTGCAACTGAAAAAAATCTTTGTGTTCCCAACAACCTAGGTGAAGAACGGCTTTCGCACACACATCTCTCAGAACTGAGCAAGTGGAGAGACGTTCGTTCATCTAGCACCAAGGGAACGGGTTGCAGGAGACACTTTTTCTCTGCTTTCTCAGTCTGTTTCCTAGTGCCGGTTTGAAGTTCCTGCAGTTTTCACTGTAAAACCGGGTTGGAGCTAGTACCTCCCCATATATATGTATGGAATGGAGTTTGCAACTGAAAAGAAACTTTGTGTTCCCAACAAGCTAGGTGAAGAACGGCTTTCACACACACTTATCTCTCAGAACTGAGCAAGTGGAGAGACGTTCGTTCATCTAGCACCAAGGGAACGGGTTGCAGGAGACACTTTTTCTCTGCTTTCTCAGTCTGTTTCCTAGTGCCGGTTTGAAGTTCCTGCAGTTTTCCCTGTCAAACCGAGTTGGAGCTAGTACCTCCCCATATACATGTATGGAATGGAGTTTGCACCTGAAAAGAAACTTTGTGTTCCCAACAAGCTAGGTGAAGAACGGCTTTCACACACACTTATCTCTCAGAACTGAGCAAGTGGAGAGACGTTCGTTCATCTAGCACCAAGGGAACGGGTTGCAGGAGACACTTTTCTCTGCTTTCTCAGTCTGTTTCCTAGTGCCGGTTTGAAGTTCCTGCAGTTTTCACTGTAAAACCGAGTTGGAGCTAGTACCTCCCCATATATATGTATGGAATGGAGTTTGCAACTGAAAAGAAACTTTGTGTTCCCAACAAGCTAGATGAAGGACGGCTTTCACACACACTTATCTCTCAGAACTGAGCAAGTGGAGAGACGTTCGTTCATCTAGCACCAAGGGAACGGGTTGCAGGAGACACTTTTTCTCTGCTTTCTCAGTCTGTTTCCTAGTGCCGGTCTGAAGTTCCTGCAGTTTTCACTGTAAAACCGAGTTGGAGCTAGTACCTCCCCATATATATGTATGGAATGGAGTTTGCAACTGAAAAGAAATTTTGTGTTCCCAACAAGCTAGGTGAAGAACGGCTTTCACACACACTTATCTCTCAGAACTGAGCAAGTGGAGAGACGTTCGTTCATCTAGCACCAAGGGAAAGGGTTGCAGGAGACACTTTTTCTCTGCTTTCTCAGTCTGTTTCCTAGTGCCGGTTTGAAGTTCCTGCAGTTTTCACTGTAAAACCGATTTGGAGCTAGTACCTCCCCATATATATGTATGGAATGGAGTTTGCACCTGAAAAGAAACTTTGTGTTCCCAACAAGCTAGGTGAAGGACGGCTTTCACACACACTTATCTCTCAGAACTGAGCAATGGAGAGACGTTCATTCATCTAGCACCAAGGGAACGGGTTGCAGGAGACACTTTTTCTATGCTTTCTCAGTCTGTTTCCTAGTGCCGGTTTGAAGTTCCTGCAGTTTTCACTGTAAAACCGAGTTGGAGCTAGTACCTCCCCATATACATGTATGGAATGGAGTTTGCACCTGAAAAGAAACTTTGTGTTCCCAACAAGCTAGGTGAAGAACGGCTTTCACACACACTTATCTCTCAGAACTGAGCAAGTGGAGAGACGTTCGTTCATCTAGCACCAAGGGAACGGGTTGCAGGAGACACTTTTCTCTGCTTTCTCAGTCTGTTTCCTAGTGCCGGTTTGAAGTTCCTGCAGTTTTCACTGTAAAACCGAGTTGGAGCTAGTACCTCCCCATATATATGTATGGAATGGAGTTTGCAACTGAAAAGAAACTTTGTGTTCCCAACAAGCTAGATGAAGGACGGCTTTCACACACACTTATCTCTCAGAACTGAGCAAGTGGAGAGACGTTCGTTCATCTAGCACCAAGGGAACGGGTTGCAGGAGACACTTTTTCTCTGCTTTCTCAGTCTGTTTCCTAGTGCCGGTCTGAAGTTCCTGCAGTTTTCACTGTAAAACCGAGTTGGAGCTATTACCTCCCCATATATATGTATGGAATGGAGTTTGCAACTGAAAAGAAATTTTGTGTTCCCAACAAGCTAGGTGAAAAACGGCTTTCACACACACTTATCTCTCAGAACTGAGCAAGTGGAGAGACGTTCGTTCATCTAGCACCAAGGGAAAGGGTTGCAGGAGACACTTTTTCTCTGCTTTCTCAGTCTGTTTCCTAATGCCGGTTTGAAGTTCCTGCAGTTTTCACTGTAAAACCGAGTTGGAGCTAGTACCTCCCCATATATATGTATGGAATGGAGTTTGCAACTGAAAAGAAACTTTGTGTTCCCAACAAGCTAGGTGAAGGACGGCTTTCACACACACTTATCTCTCAGAACTGAGCAAGTGGAGAGACGTTCGTTCATCTAGCACCAAGGGAACGGGTTGCAGGAGACACTTTTTCTCTGCTTTCTCAGTCTGTTTCCTAGTGCCGGTTTGAAGTTCCTGCAGTTTTCACTGTCAAACCGAGTTGGAGCTAGTACCTCCCCATATATATGTATGGAATGGAGTTTGCAACTGAAAAGAAACCCTGTGTTTCCAACAAGCTAGTTGAAGGACGGCTTTCAAACACAATTATCTCTGGGAACTGAGCAAGTGGAGAGACGTTCGTTCATCTAGCACCAAGGGAACGGGTTGCAGGAGACACTTTTTCTCTGCTTTCTCAGTCTGTTTCCTAGTGCCGATTTGAAGTTCCTGCAGTTTTCACTGTAAAACCGAGTTGGAGCTTGTACCTCCCAGTATATATGTATGGAATGGAGTTTGCTACTGAAAAGAAACTTTGTGTTCCCAACAAGCTAGGTGATTGACGGCTTTCACACACACTTATCTCTCAGAACTGAGCAAGTGGAGAGACGTTCGTTCATCTAGCACCAAGGGAACGGGTTGCAGGAGACACTTTTTCTATGCTTTCTCAGTCTGTTTCCTAGTGCCGGTTTGAAGTTCCTGCAGTTTTCACTGTAAAACCGAGTTGGAGCTAGTACCTCCCCATATATATGTATGGAATGGAGTTTGCAACTGAAAAGAAACTTTGTGTTCCCAACAAGCTAGGTGAAGGACGGCTTTCACACACACTTATCTCTCAGAACTGAGCAAGTGGAGAGACGTTCGTTCATCTAGCACCAAGGGAACGGGTTGAAGGAGACACTTTTTCTCTGCTTTCTCAGTCTGTTTCCTAGTGCCGGTTTGAAGTTCCTGCAGTTTTCATTGTAAAACCGAGTTGGAGCTAGTACCTCCCCATATATATGTATGGAATGGAGTTTGCAACTGAAAAGAAACTTTGTGTTCCCAACAAGCTAGGTGAAGAACGGCTTTCACACACACTTATCTCTCAGAACTGAGCAAGTGGAGAGACGTTCGTTCATCTAGCACCAAGGGAACGGGTTGCAGGAGACACTTTTTCTCTGCTTTCTCAGTCTGTTTCCTAGTGCCGGTTTGAAGTTCCTGCAGTTTTCACTGTAAAACCGAGTTGGAGCTAGTACCTCCCCATATATATGTATGGAATGGAGTTTGCAACTGAAAAGAAACTTTGTGTTCCCAACAAGCTAGGTGAAGAACGGCTTTCACACACACTTATCTCTCAGAACTGAGCAAGTGGAGAGACGTTCGTTCATCTAGCACCAAGGGAACGGGTTGCAGGAGACACTTTTTCTCTGCTTTCTCAGTCTGTTTCCTAGTGCCGGTTTGAAGTTCCTGCAGTTTTCACTGTAAAACCGAGTTGGAGCTAGTACCTCCCCATATATATGTATGGAATGGAGTTTGCAACTGAAAAGAAACTTTGTGTTCCCAACAAGCTAGGTGAAGAACGGCTTTCACACACACTTATCTCTCAGAACTGAGCAAGTGGAGAGACGTTCGTTCATCTAGCACCAAGGGAACGGGTTGCAGGAGACACTTTTTCTCTGCTTTCTCAGTCTGTTTCCTAGTGCCGGTTTGAAGTTCCTGCAGTTTTCACTGTAAAACCGAGTTGCAGCTAGTACCTCCCCATATATATGTATGGAATGGAGTTTGCACCTGAAAAGAAACTTTGTGTTCCCAACAAGCTAGGTGAAGAACGGCTTTCACACACACTTATCTCTCAGAACTGAGCAAGTGGAGAGACGTTCGTTCATCTAGCACCAAGGGAACGGGTTGCAGGAGACACTTTTTCTCTGCTTTCTCAGTCTGTTTCCTAGTGCCGGTTTGAAGTTCCTGCAGTTTTCACTGTAAAACCGAGTTGCAGCTAGTACCTCCCCATATATATGTATGGAATGGAGTTTGCACCTGAAAAGAAACTTTGTGTTCCCAACAAGCTAGGTGAAGAACGGCTTTCACACACACTTATCTCTCAGAACTGAGCAAGTGGAGAGACGTTCGTTCATCTAGCACCAAGGGAACGGGTTGAAGGAGACACTTTTTCTCTGCTTTCTCAGTCTGTTTCCTAGTGCCGGTTTGAAGTTCCTGCAGTTTTCATTGTAAAACCGAGTTGGAGCTAGTACCTCCCCATATATATGTATGGAATGGAGTTTGCAACTGAAAAGAAACTTTGTGTTCCCAACAAGCTAGGTGAAGAACGGCTTTCACACACACTTATCTCTCAGAACTGAGCAAGTGGAGAGACGTTCGTTCATCTAGCACCAAGGGAACGGGTTGCAGGAGACACTTTTTCTCTGCTTTCTCAGTCTGTTTCCTAGTGCCGGTTTGAAGTTCCTGCAGTTTTCACTGTAAAACCGAGTTGGAGCTAGTACCTCCCCATATATATGTATGGAATGGAGTTTGCAACTGAAAAGAAACTTTGTGTTCCCAACAAGCTAGGTGAAGAACGGCTTTCACACACACTTATCTCTCAGAACTGAGCAAGTGGAGAGACGTTCGTTCATCTAGCACCAAGGGAACGGGTTGCAGGAGACACTTTTTCTCTGCTTTCTCAGTCTGTTTCCTAGTGCCGGTTTGAAGTTCCTGCAGTTTTCACTGTAAAACCGAGTTGGAGCTAGTACCTCCCCATATATATGTATGGAATGGAGTTTGCAACTGAAAAGAAACTTTGTGTTCCCAACAAGCTAGGTGAAGAACGGCTTTCACACACACTTATCTCTCAGAACTGAGCAAGTGGAGAGACGTTCGTTCATCTAGCACCAAGGGAACGGGTTGCAGGAGACACTTTTTCTCTGCTTTCTCAGTCTGTTTCCTAGTGCCGGTTTGAAGTTCCTGCAGTTTTCACTGTAAAACCGAGTTGCAGCTAGTACCTCCCCATATATATGTATGGAATGGAGTTTGCACCTGAAAAGAAACTTTGTGTTCCCAACAAGCTAGGTGAAGAACGGCTTTCACACACACTTATCTCTCAGAACTGAGCAAGTGGAGAGACGTTCGTTCATCTAGCACCAAGGGAACGGGTTGCAGGAGACACTTTTTCTCTGCTTTCTCAGTCTGTTTCCTAGTGCCGGTTTGAAGTTCCTGCAGTTTTCACTGTAAAACCGAGTTGCAGCTAGTACCTCCCCATATATATGTATGGAATGGAGTTTGCACCTGAAAAGAAACTTTGTGTTCCCAACAAGCTAGGTGAAGAACGGCTTTCACACACACTTATCTCTCAGAACTGAGCAAGTGGAGAGACGTTCGTTCATCTAGCACCAACGGAACGGGTTGCAGGAGACACTTTTTCTCTGCTTTCTCAGTCTGTTTCCTAGTGCCGGTTTGAAGTTCCTGCAGTTTTCACTGTAAAACCGATTTGGAGCTAGTACCTCCCCATATATATGTATGGAATGGAGTTTGCAACTGAAAAGAATCTTTGTGTTCCCAACAAGCTAGATGAAGGACGGCTTTCACACACACATATCTCTCAAAACTGAGCAAGTGGAGAGACGTTCGTTCATCTAGCAACAAGGGAACGGGTTGCAGGTGACACTTTTTCTCTGCTTTCTCAGTCTGTTTCCTAGTGCCGGTCTGAAGTTCCTGCAGTTTTCACTGTAAAACCGAGTTGGAGCTAGTAACACCCCATATATATGTATGGAATGGAGTTTGCAACTGAAAAGAAACTTTGTGTTCCCAACAAGCTAGTTGAAGAACGGCTTTGACACACACTTATCTCTCAGAACTGAGCAAGTGGAGAGACGTTCGTTCATCTAGCACCAAGGGAACGCGTTGCAGGTGACACTATTTCTCTGCTTTCTCAGTCTGTTTCCTAGTGCCGGTTTGAAGTTCCTGCAGTTTTCACTGTAAAACCGAGTTGGAGCTAGTACCTCCCCATATATATGTATGGAATGGAGTTTGCAACTGAAAAGAAACTTTGTGTTCCCAACAAGCTAGGTGACGAACGGCTTTCACACACACATATCTCTCAGAACTGAGCAAGTGGAGAGACTTTCGTTCATCTAGCACCAAGGGAACGGGTTGCAGGAGACACTTTTTCTCTGCTTTCTCAGTCTGTTTCCTAGTGCCGGTTTGAAGTTCCTGCAGTTTTCAGTGTAAAACCGAGTTGGAGCTAGTACCTCCCCATATATATGTATGGAATGGAGTTTGCAACTGAAAAGAAACTTTGTGTTCCCAACAAGCTAGGTGAAGGACGGCTTTCACACACACTTATCTCTCAGAACTGAGCAAGTGGAGAGACGTTCGTTCATCTAGCACCAAGGGAACGGGTTGCAGGAGACACTTTTTCTCTGCTTTCTCAGTCTGTTTCCTAGTGCCGGTTTGAAGTTCCTGCAGTTTTCACTGTAAAACCGAGTTGGAGCTAGAACCTCCCCATATATATGTATGGAATGGAGTTTGCACCTGAAAAGAAACTTTGTGTTCCCAACAAGCTAGGTGAAGAACGGCTTTCACACACACTTATCTCTCAGAACTGAGCAAGTGGAGAGACGTTCGTTCATCTAGCACCAACGGAACGGGTTGCAGGAGACACTTTTTCTCTGCTTTCTCAGTCTGTTTCCTAGTGCCGGTTTGAAGTTCCTGCAGTTTTCACTGTAAAACCGATTTGGAGCTAGTACCTCCCCATATATATGTATGGAATGGAGTTTGCAACTGAAAAGAATCTTTGTGTTCCCAACAAGCTAGATGAAGGACGGCTTTCACACACACATATCTCTCAAAACTGAGCAAGTGGAGAGACGTTCGTTCATCTAGCAACAAGGGAACGGGTTGCAGGTGACACTTTTTCTCTGCTTTCTCAGTCTGTTTCCTAGTGCCGGTCTGAAGTTCCTGCAGTTTTCACTGTAAAACCGAGTTGGAGCTAGTAACACCCCATATATATGTATGGAATGGAGTTTGCAACTGAAAAGAAACTTTGTGTTCCCAACAAGCTAGTTGAAGAACGGCTTTGACACACACTTATCTCTCAGAACTGAGCAAGTGGAGAGACGTTCGTTCATCTAGCACCAAGGGAACGCGTTGCAGGAGACACTATTTCTCTGCTTTCTCAGTCTGTTTCCTAGTGCCGGTTTGAAGTTCCTGCAGTTTTCACTGTAAAACCGAGTTGGAGCTAGTACCTCCCCATATATATGTATGGAATGGAGTTTGCAACTGAAAAGAAACTTTGTGTTCCCAACAAGCTAGGTGACGAACGGCTTTCACACACACATATCTCTCAGAACTGAGCAAGTGGAGAGACTTTCGTTCATCTAGCACCAAGGGAACGGGTTGCAGGAGACACTTTTTCTCTGCTTTCTCAGTCTGTTTCCTAGTGCCGGTTTGAAGTTCCTGCAGTTTTCAGTGTAAAACCGAGTTGGAGCTAGTACCTCCCCATATATATGTATGGAATGGAGTTTGCAACTGAAAAGAAACTTTGTGTTCCCAACAAGCTAGGTGAAGGACGGCTTTCACACACACTTATCTCTCAGAACTGAGCAAGTGGAGAGACGTTCGTTCATCTAGCACCAAGGGAACGGGTTGCAGGAGACACTTTTTCTCTGCTTTCTCAGTCTGTTTCCTAGTGCCGGTTTGAAGTTCCTGCAGTTTTCACTGTAAAACCGAGTTGGAGCTAGAACCTCCCCATATATATGTATGGAATGGAGTTTGCAACTGAAAAGAAACTTTGTGTTCCCAACAAGCTAGGTGAAGAACGGCTTTCACACACACTTATCTCTCAGAACTGAGCAAGTGGAGAGACGTTCGTTCATCTAGCACCAAGGGAACGGGTTGCAGGAGACACTTTTTCTCTGCTTTCTCAGTCTGTTTCCTAGTGCCGGTTTGAAGTTCCTGCAGTTTTCACTGTAAAACCGATTTGGAGCTAGTACCTCCCCATATATATGTATGGAATGGAGTTTGCAACTGAAAAGAAACTTTGTGTTCCCAACAAGCTAGGTGAAGAACGGCTTTCACACACACTTATCTCTCAGAACTGAGCAAGTGGAGAGACGTTCGTTCATCTAGCACCAAGGGAACGGGTTGCAGGAGACACTTTTTCTCTGCTTTCTCAGTCTGTTTCCTAGTGCCGGTTTGAAGTTCCTGCAGTTTTCACTGTAAAACCGAGTTGGAGCTAGTACCTCCCCATATATATGTATGGAATGGAGTTTGCAACTGAAAAGAAACTTTGTGTTCCCAACAAGCTAGGTGAAGAACGGCTTTCACACACACTTATCTCTCAGAACTGAGCAAGTGGAGAGACGTTCGTTCATCTAGCACCAAGGGAACGGGTTGCAGGAGACACTTTTTCTCTGCTTTCTCAGTCTGTTTCCTAGTGCCGGTTTGAAGTTCCTGCAGTTTTCACTGTAAAACCGAGTTGCAGCTAGTACCTCCCCATATATATGTATGGAATGGAGTTTGCACCTGAAAAGAAACTTTGTGTTCCCAACAAGCTAGGTGAAGAACGGCTTTCACACACACTTATCTCTCAGAACTGAGCAAGTGGAGAGACGTTCGTTCATCTAGCACCAAGGGAACGGGTTGCAGGAGACACTTTTTCTCTGCTTTCTCAGTCTGTTTCCTAGTGCCGGTTTGAAGTTCCTGCAGTTTTCACTGTAAAACCGAGTTGCAGCTAGTACCTCCCCATATATATGTATGGAATGGAGTTTGCACCTGAAAAGAAACTTTGTGTTCCCAACAAGCTAGGTGAAGAACGGCTTTCACACACACTTATCTCTCAGAACTGAGCAAGTGGAGAGACGTTCGTTCATCTAGCACCAACGGAACGGGTTGCAGGAGACACTTTTTCTCTGCTTTCTCAGTCTGTTTCCTAGTGCCGGTTTGAAGTTCCTGCAGTTTTCACTGTAAAACCGATTTGGAGCTAGTACCTCCCCATATATATGTATGGAATGGAGTTTGCAACTGAAAAGAAACTTTGTGTTCCCAACAAGCTAGTTGAAGAACGGCTTTGACACACACTTATCTCTCAGAACTGAGCAAGTGGAGAGACGTTCGTTCATCTAGCACCAAGGGAACGGGTTGCAGGTGACACTTTTTCTCTGCTTTCTCAGTCTGTTTCCTAGTGCCGGTCTGAAGTTCCTGCAGTTTTCACTGTAAAACCGAGTTGGAGCTAGTAACACCCCATATATATGTATGGAATGGAGTTTGCAACTGAAAAGAAACTTTGTGTTCCCAACAAGCTAGTTGAAGAACGGCTTTGACACACACTTATCTCTCAGAACTGAGCAAGTGGAGAGACGTTCGTTCATCTAGCACCAAGGGAACGCGTTGCAGGAGACACTATTTCTCTGCTTTCTCAGTCTGTTTCCTAGTGCCGGTTTGAAGTTCCTGCAGTTTTCACTGTAAAACCGAGTTGGAGCTAGTACCTCCCCATATATATGTATGGAATGGAGTTTGCAACTGAAAAGAAACTTTGTGTTCCCAACAAGCTAGGTGACGAACGGCTTTCACACACACATATCTCTCAGAACTGAGCAAGTGGAGAGACTTTCGTTCATCTAGCACCAAGGGAACGGGTTGCAGGAGACACTTTTTCTCTGCTTTCTCAGTCTGTTTCCTAGTGCCGGTTTGAAGTTCCTGCAGTTTTCAGTGTAAAACCGAGTTGGAGCTAGTACCTCCCCATATATATGTATGGAATGGAGTTTGCAACTGAAAAGAAACTTTGTGTTCCCAACAAGCTAGGTGAAGGACGGCTTTCACACACACTTATCTCTCAGATCTGAGCAAGTGGAGAGACGTTCGTTCATCTAGCACCAAGGGAACGGGTTGCAGGAGACACTTTTTCTCTGCTTTCTCAGTCTGTTTCCTAGTGCCGGTTTGAAGTTCCTGCAGTTTTCACTGTAAAACCGAGTTGGAGCTAGAACCTCCCCATATATATGTATGGAATGGAGTTTGCAACTGAAAAGAAACTTTGTGTTCCCAACAAGCTAGGTGAAGAACGGCTTTCACACACACTTATCTCTCAGAACTGAGCAAGTGGAGAGACGTTCGTTCATCTAGCACCAAGGGAACGGGTTGCAGGAGACACTTTTTCTCTGCTTTCTCAGTCTGTTTCCTAGTGCCGGTTTGAAGTTCCTGCAGTTTTCACTGTAAAACCGATTTGGAGCTAGTACCTCCCCATATATATGTATGGAATGGAGTTTGCAACTGAAAAGAAACTTTGTGTTCCCAACAAGCTAGGTGAAGAACGGCTTTCACACACACTTATCTCTCAGAACTGAGCAAGTGGAGAGACGTTCGTTCATCTAGCACCAAGGGAACGGGTTGCAGGAGACACTTTTTCTCTGCTTTCTCAGTCTGTTTCCTAGTGCCGGTTTGAAGTTCCTGCAGTTTTCACTGTCAAACCAAGTTGGAGCTAGTACCTCCCCATATATATGTATGGAATGGAGTTTGCACCTGAAAAGAAACTTTGTGTTCCCAGCAAGCTAGGTGAAGAACCGCTTTCACACACACTTATCTCTCAGAACTGAGCAAGTGGAGAGACGTTCGTTCATCTAGCACCAAGGGAACGGGTTGCAGGAGACACTTTTTCTCTGCTTTCTCAGTCTGTTTCCTAGTGCCGGTTTGAAGTTCCTGCAGTTTTCAGTGTAAAACCGAGTTGGAGCTAGTACCTCCCCATATATATGTATGGAATGGAGTTTGCAACTGAAAAGAAACTTTGTGTTCCCAACAAGCTAGGTGACGAACGGCTTTCACACACACATATCTCTCAGAACTGAGCAAGTGGAGAGACGTTCGTTCATCTAGCACCAAGGGAACGGGTTGCAGGAGACACTTTTTCTCTGCTTTCTCAGTCTGTTTCCTAGTGCCGGTTTGAAGTTCCTGCAGTTTTCAGTGTAAAACCGAGTTGGAGCTAGTACCTCCCCATATATATGTATGGAATGGAGTTTGCAACTGAAAAGAAACTTTGTGTTCCCAACAAGCTAGGTGAAGGACGGCTTTCACACACACTTATCTCTCAGAACTGAGCAAGTGGAGAGACGTTCGTTCATCTAGCACCAAGGGAACGGGTTGCAGGAGACACTTTTTCTCTGCTTTCTCAGTCTGTTTCCTAGTGCCGGTTTGAAGTTCCTGCAGTTTTCACTGTAAAACCGAGTTGGAGCTAGAACCTCCCCATATATATGTATGGAATGGAGTTTGCAACTGAAAAGAAACTTTGTGTTCCCAACAAGCTAGGTGAAGAACGGCTTTCACACACACTTATCTCTCAGAACTGAGCAAGTGGAGAGACGTTCGTTCATCTAGCACCAAGGGAACGGGTTGCAGGAGACACTTTTTCTCTGCTTTCTCAGTCTGTTTCCTAGTGCCGGTTTGAAGTTCCTGCAGTTTTCACTGTAAAACCGAGTTGGAGCTAGTACCTCCCCATATATATGTATGGAATGGAGTTTGCACCTGAAAAGAAACTTTGTGTTCCCAACAAGCTAGGTGAAGAACGGCTTTCACACACACTTATCTCTCAGAACTGAGCAAGTGGAGAGACGTTCGTTCATCTAGCACCAAGGGAACGGGTTGCAGGAGACACTTTTTCTCTGCTTTCTCAGTCTGTTTCCTAGTGCCGGTTTGAAGTTCCTGCAGTTTTCACTGTAAAACCGATTTGGAGCTAGTACCTCCCCATATATATGTATGGAATGGAGTTTGCAACTGAAAAGAAACTTTGTGTTCCCAACAAGCTAGGTGAAGAACGGCTTTCACACACACTTATCTCTCAGAACTGAGCAAGTGGAGAGACGTTCGTTCATCTAGCACCAAGGGAACGGGTTGCAGGAGACACTTTTTCTCTGCTTTCTCAGTCTGTTTCCTAGTGCCGGTTTGAAGTTCCTGCAGTTTTCACTGTCAAACCAAGTTGGAGCTAGTACCTCCCCATATATATGTATGGAATGGAGTTTGCACCTGAAAAGAAACTTTGTGTTCCCAGCAAGCTAGGTGAAGAACCGCTTTCACACACACTTATCTCTCAGAACTGAGCAAGTGGAGAGACGTTCGTTCATCTAGCACCAAGGGAACGGGTTGCAGGAGACACTTTTTCTCTGCTTTCTCAGTCTGTTTCCTAGTGCCGGTTTGAAGTTCCTGCAGTTTTCAGTGTAAAACCGAGTTGGAGCTAGTACCTCCCCATATATATGTATGGAATGGAGTTTGCAACTGAAAAGAAACTTTGTGTTCCCAACAAGCTAGGTGAAGGACGGCTTTCACACACACTTATCTCTCAGAACTGAGCAAGTGGAGAGACGTTCGTTCATCTAGCACCAAGGGAACGGGTTGCAGGAGACACTTTTTCTCTGCTTTCTCAGTCTGTTTCCTAGTGCCGGTTTGAAGTTCCTGCAGTTTTCACTGTAAAACCGATTTGGAGCTAGTACCTCCCCATATATATGTATGGAATGGAGTTTGCAACTGAAAAGAAACTTTGTGTTCCCAACAAGCTAGGTGAAGAACGGCTTTCACACACACTTATCTCTCAGAACTGAGCAAGTGGAGAGACGTTCGTTCATCTAGCACCAAGGGAACGGGTTGCAGGAGACACTTTTTCTCTGCTTTCTCAGTCTGTTTCCTAGTGCCGGTTTGAAGTTCCTGCAGTTTTCACTGTCAAACCAAGTTGGAGCTAGTACCTCCCCATATATATGTATGGAATGGAGTTTGCACCTGAAAAGAAACTTTGTGTTCCCAGCAAGCTAGGTGAAGAACCGCTTTCACACACACTTATCTCTCAGAACTGAGCAAGTGGAGAGACGTTCGTTCATCTAGCACCAAGGGAACGGGTTGCAGGAGACACTTTTTCTCTGCTTTCTCAGTCTGTTTCCTAGTGCCGGTTTGAAGTTCCTGCAGTTTTCAGTGTAAAACCGAGTTGGAGCTAGTACCTCCCCATATATATGTATGGAATGGAGTTTGCAACTGAAAAGAAACTTTGTGTTCCCAACAAGCTAGGTGACGAACGGCTTTCACACACACATATCTCTCAGAACTGAGCAAGTGGAGAGACGTTCGTTCATCTAGCACCAAGGGAACGGGTTGCAGGAGACACTTTTTCTCTGCTTTCTCAGTCTGTTTCCTAGTGCCGGTTTGAAGTTCCTGCAGTTTTCAGTGTAAAACCGAGTTGGAGCTAGTACCTCCCCATATATATGTATGGAATGGAGTTTGCAACTGAAAAGAAACTTTGTGTTCCCAACAAGCTAGGTGAAGGACGGCTTTCACACACACTTATCTCTCAGAACTGAGCAAGTGGAGAGACGTTCGTTCATCTAGCACCAAGGGAACGGGTTGCAGGAGACACTTTTTCTCTGCTTTCTCAGTCTGTTTCCTAGTGCCGGTTTGAAGTTCCTGCAGTTTTCACTGTAAAACCGAGTTGGAGCTAGAACCTCCCCATATATATGTATGGAATGGAGTTTGCAACTGAAAAGAAACTTTGTGTTCCCAACAAGCTAGGTGAAGAACGGCTTTCACACACACTTATCTCTCAGAACTGAGCAAGTGGAGAGACGTTCGTTCATCTAGCACCAAGGGAACGGGTTGCAGGAGACACTTTTTCTCTGCTTTCTCAGTCTGTTTCCTAGTGCCGGTTTGAAGTTCCTGCAGTTTTCACTGTAAAACCGAGTTGGAGCTAGTACCTCCCCATATATATGTATGGAATGGAGTTTGCACCTGAAAAGAAACTTTGTGTTCCCAACAAGCTAGGTGAAGAACGGCTTTCACACACACTTATCTCTCAGAACTGAGCAAGTGGAGAGACGTTCGTTCATCTAGCACCAAGGGAACGGGTTGCAGGAGACACTTTTTCTCTGCTTTCTCAGTCTGTTTCCTAGTGCCGGTTTGAAGTTCCTGCAGTTTTCACTGTAAAACCGATTTGGAGCTAGTACCTCCCCATATATATGTATGGAATGGAGTTTGCAACTGAAAAGAAACTTTGTGTTCCCAACAAGCTAGGTGAAGAACGGCTTTCACACACACTTATCTCTCAGAACTGAGCAAGTGGAGAGACGTTCGTTCATCTAGCACCAAGGGAACGGGTTGCAGGAGACACTTTTTCTCTGCTTTCTCAGTCTGTTTCCTAGTGCCGGTTTGAAGTTCCTGCAGTTTTCACTGTCAAACCAAGTTGGAGCTAGTACCTCCCCATATATATGTATGGAATGGAGTTTGCACCTGAAAAGAAACTTTGTGTTCCCAGCAAGCTAGGTGAAGAACCGCTTTCACACACACTTATCTCTCAGAACTGAGCAAGTGGAGAGACGTTCGTTCATCTAGCACCAAGGGAACGGGTTGCAGGAGACACTTTTTCTCTGCTTTCTCAGTCTGTTTCCTAGTGCCGGTTTGAAGTTCCTGCAGTTTTCAGTGTAAAACCGAGTTGGAGCTAGTACCTCCCCATATATATGTATGGAATGGAGTTTGCAACTGAAAAGAAACTTTGTGTTCCCAACAAGCTAGGTGAAGGACGGCTTTCACACACACTTATCTCTCAGAACTGAGCAAGTGGAGAGACGTTCGTTCATCTAGCACCAAGGGAACGGGTTGCAGGAGACACTTTTTCTCTGCTTTCTCAGTCTGTTTCCTAGTGCCGGTTTGAAGTTCCTGCAGTTTTCACTGTAAAACCGAGTTGGAGCTAGTACCTCCCCATATATATGTATGGAATGGAGTTTGCAACTGAAAAGAAACTTTGTGTTCCCAACAAGCTAGGTGAAGAACGGCTTTCACACACACTTATCTCTCAGAACTGAGCAAGTGGAGAGACGTTCGTTCATCTAGCACCAAGGGAACGGGTTGCAGGAGACACTTTTTCTCTGCTTTCTCAGTCTGTTTCCTAGTGCCGGTTTGAAGTTCCTGCAGTTTTCACTGTAAAACCGAGTTGGAGCTAGTACCTCCCCATATATATGTATGGAATGGAGTTTGCACCTGAAAAGAAACTTTGTGTTCCCAACAAGCTAGGTGAAGAACGGCTTTCACACACACTTATCTCTCAGAACTGAGCAAGTGGAGAGACGTTCGTTCATCTAGCACCAAGGGAACGGGTTGCAGGAGACACTTTTTCTCTGCTTTCTCAGTCTGTTTCCTAGTGCCGGTTTGAAGTTCCTGCAGTTTTCACTGTAAAACCGAGTTGGAGCTAGTACCTCCCCATATATATGTATGGAATGGAGTTTGCAACTGAAAAGAAACTTTGTGTTCCCAACAAGCTAGGTGAAGAACGGCTTTCACACACACTTATCTCTCAGAACTGAGCAAGTGGAGAGACGTTCGTTCATCTAGCAACAAGGGAACGGGTTGCAGGAGACACTTTTTCTCTGCTTTCTCAGTCTGTTTCCTAGTGCCGGTTTGAAGTTCCTGCAGTTTTCACTGTAAAACCGAGTTGCAGCTAGTACCTCCCCATATATATGTATGGAATGGAGTTTGCACCTGAAAAGAAACTTTGTGTTCCCAACAAGCTAGGTGAAGAACGGCTTTCACACACACTTATCTCTCAGAACTGAGCAAGTGGAGAGACGTTCGTTCATCTAGCACCAAGGGAACGGGTTGCAGGAGACACTTTTTCTCTGCTTTCTCAGTCTGTTTCCTAGTGCCGGTTTGAAGTTCCTGCAGTTCTCACTGTAAAACCGATTTGGAGCTAGTACCTCCCCATATATATGTATGGAATGGAGTTTGCAACTGAAAAGAAACTTTGTGTTCCCAACAAGCTAGATGAAGGACGGCTTTCACACACACATATCTCTCAGAACTGAGCAAGTGGAGAGACGTTCGTTCATCTAGCACCAAGGGAACGGGTTGCAGGTGACAGTTTTTCTCTGCTTTCTCAGTCTGTTTCCTAGTGCCGGTCTGAAGTTCCTGCAGTTTTCACTGTAAAACCGAGTTGGAGCTAGTAACACCCCATATATATGTATGGAATGGAGTTTGCAACTGAAAAGAAACTTTGTGTTCCCAACAAGCTAGTTGAAGAACGGCTTTGACACACACTTATCTCTCAGAACTGAGCAAGTGGAGAGACGTTCGTTCATCTAGCACCAAGGGAACGCGTTGCAGGAGACACTATTTCTCTGCTTTCTCAGTCTGTTTCCTAGTGCCGGTTTGAAGTTCCTGCAGTTTTCACTGTAAAACCGATTTGGAGCTAGTACCTCCCCATATATATGTATGGAATGGAGTTTGCAACTGAAAAGAAACTTTGTGTTCCCAACAAGCTAGGTGACGAACGGCTTTCACACACACATATCTCTCAGAACTGAGCAAGTGGAGAGACGTTCGTTCATCTAGCACCAAGGGAACGGGTTGCAGGAGACACTTTTTCTCTGCTTTCTCAGTCTGTTTCCTAGTGCCGGTTTGAAGTTCCTGCAGTTTTCAGTGTAAAACCGAGTTGGAGCTAGTACCTCCCCATATATATGTATGGAATGGAGTTTGCAACTGAAAAGAAACTTTGTGTTCCCAACAAGCTAGGTGAAGGACGGCTTTCACACACACTTATCTCTCAGAACTGAGCAAGTGGAGAGACGTTCGTTCATCTAGCACCAAGGGAACGGGTTGCAGGAGACACTTTTTCTCTGCTTTCTCAGTCTGTTTCCTAGTGCCGGTTTGAAGTTCCTGCAGTTTTCACTGTAAAACCGAGTTGGAGCTAGTACCTCCCCATATATATGTATGGAATGGAGTTTGCAACTGAAAAGAAACTTTGTGTTCCCAACAAGCTAGGTGAAGAACGGCTTTCACACACAATTATCTCTCAGAACTGAGCAAGTGGAGAGACGTTCGTTCATCTAGCACCAAGGGAACGGGTTGCAGGAGACACTGTTTCTCTGCTTTCTCAGTCTGTTTCCTAGTGCCGGTTTGAAGTTCCTGCAGTTTTCAGTGTAAAACCGAGTTGGAGCTAGTACCTCCCCATATATATGTATGGAATGGAGTTTGCAACTGAAAAGAAACTTTGTGTTCCCAACAAGCTAGGTGAAGAACGGCTTTGACACACACTTATCTCTCAGAACTGAGCAAGTGGAGAGACGTTCGTTCATCTAGCACCAAGGGAACGGGTTGCAGGAAACACTTTTTCTCTGCTTTCTCAGTCTGTTTCCTAGTGCCGGTTTGAAGTTCCTGCAGTTTTCACTGTCAAACCGAGTTGGAGCTAGTACCTCCCCATATATATGTATGGAATGGAGTTTGCACCTGAAAAGAAACTTTGTGTTCCCAACAAGCTAGGTGAATGACGGCTTTCACACACACTTATCTCTCAGAACTGAGCAAGTGGAGAGACGTTCGTTCATCTAGCACCAAGGGAACGGGTTGCAGGAGACCCTTTTTCTCTGCTTTCTCAGTCTGTTTCCTAGTGCCGGTTTGAAGTTCCTGCAGTTTTCACTGTCAAACCGAGTTGGAGCTAGTACCTCCCCATATATATGTATGGAATGGAGTTTGCAACTGAAAAGAAACTTTGTGTTCCCAACAAGCTAGGTGAAGGACGGCTTTCACACACACTTATCTCTCAGAACTGAGCAAGTGGAGAGACGTTCGTTCATCTAGCACCAAGGGAACGGGTTGCAGGAGACACTTTTTCTCTGCTTTCTAGGTCTGTTTCCTAGTGCCGGTTTGAAGTTCCTGCAGTTTTCACTGTCAAACAGAGTTGGAGCTAGTACCTCCCCATATATATGTATGGAATGGAGTTTGCACCTGAAAAGAAACTTTGTGTTCCCAGCAAGCTAGGTGAAGAACCGCTTTCACACACACTTATCTCTCAGAACTGAGCAAGTGGAGAGACGTTCGTTCATCTAGCACCAAGGGAACGGGTTGCAGGAGACACTTTTTCTCTGCTTTCTCAGTCTGTTTCCTAGTGCCGGTTTGAAGTTCCTGCAGTTTTCAGTGTAAAACCGAGTTGGAGCTAGTACCTCCCCATATATATGTATGGAATGGAGTTTGCAACTGAAAAGAAACTTTGTGTTCCCAACAAGCTAGGTGAAGGACGGCTTTCACACACACTTATCTCTCAGAACTGAGCAAGTGGAGAGACGTTCGTTCATCTAGCACCAAGGGAACGGGTTGCAGGAGACACTTTTTCTCTGCTTTCTCAGTCTGTTTCCTAGTGCCGGTTTGAAGTTCCTGCAGTTTTCACTGTAAAACCGAGTTGGAGCTAGTACCTCCCCATATATATGTATGGAACGGAGTTTGCAACTGAAAAGAAACTTTGTGTTCCCAACAAGCTAGGTGAAGAACGGCTTTCACACACACTTATCTCTCAGAACTGAGCAAGTGGAGAGACGTTCGTTCATCTAGCACCAAGGGAACGGGTTGCAGGAGACACTTTTTCTCTGCTTTCTCAGTCTGTTTCCTAGTGCCGGTTTGAAGTTCCTGCAGTTTTCACTGTAAAACCGAGTTGGAGCTAGTACCTCCCCATATATATGTATGGAATGGAGTTTGCAACTGAAAAGAAACTTTGTGTTCCCAACAAGCTAGGTGAAGGACGGCTTTCACACACACTTATCTCTCAGAACTGAGCAATGGAGAGACGTTCATTCATCTAGCACCAAGGGAACGGGTTGCAGGAGACACTTTTTCTATGCTTTCTCAGTCTGTTTCCTAGTGCCGGTTTGAAGTTCCTGCAGTTTTCACTGTAAAACCGAGTTGGAGCTAGTACCTCCCCATATATATGTATGGAATGGAGTTTGCAACTGAAAAGAAACTTTGTGTTCCCAACAAGCTAGGTGAAGGACGGCTTTCACACACACTTATCTCTCAGAACTGAGCAAGTGGAGAGACGTTCGTTCATCTAGCACCAAGGGAACGGGTTGCAGGAGACACTTTTTCTCTGCTTTCTAGGTCTGTTTCCTAGTGCCGGTTTGAAGTTCCTGCAGTTTTCATTGTAAAACCGATGTGGAGCTAGTACCTCCCCATATATATGTATGGAATGGAGTTTGCACCTGAAAAGAATCTTTGTGTTCCCAGCAAGCTAGGTGAAGAACCGCTTTCACACACACTTATCTCTCAGAACTGAGCAAGTGGAGAGACGTTCGTTCATCTAGCACCAAGGGAACGGGTTGCAGGAGACACTTTTTCTCTGCTTTCTCAGTCTGTTTCCTAGTGCCGGTTTGAAGTTCCTGCAGTTTTCAGTGTAAAACCGAGTTGGAGCTAGTACCTCCCCATATATATGTATGGAATGGAGTTTGCAACTGAAAAGAAACTTTGTGTTCCCAACAAGCTAGGTGAAGGACGGCTTTCACACACACTTATCTCTCAGAACTGAGCAAGTGGAGAGACGTTCGTTCATCTAGCACCAAGGGAACGGGTTGCAGGAGACACTTTTTCTCTGCTTTCTCAGTCTGTTTCCTAGTGCCGGTTTGAAGTTCCTGCAGTTTTCACTGTAAAACCGAGTTGGAGCTAGTACCTCCCCATATATATGTATGGAATGGAGTTTGCAACTGAAAAGAAACTTTGTGTTCCCAACAAGCTAGGTGAAGAACGGCTTTCACACACACTTATCTCTCAGAACTGAGCAAGTGGAGAGACGTTCGTTCATCTAGCACCAAGGGAACGGGTTGCAGGAGACACTTTTTCTCTGCTTTCTCAGTCTGTTTCCTAGTGCCGGTTTGAAGTTCCTGCAGTTTTCACTGTAAAACCGAGTTGGAGCTAGTACCTCCCCATATATATGTATGGAATGGAGTTTGCACCTGAAAAGAAACTTTGTGTTCCCAACAAGCTAGGTGAAGAACGGCTTTCACACACACTTATCTCTCAGAACTGAGCAAGTGGAGAGACGTTCGTTCATCTAGCACCAAGGGAACGGGTTGCAGGAGACACTTTTTCTCTGCTTTCTCAGTCTGTTTCCTAGTGCCGGTTTGAAGTTCCTGCAGTTTTCACTGTAAAACCGAGTTGGAGCTAGTACCTCCCCATATATATGTATGGAATGGAGTTTGCAACTGAAAAGAAACTTTGTGTTCCCAACAAGCTAGGTGAAGAACGGCTTTCACACACACTTATCTCTCAGAACTGAGCAAGTGGAGAGACGTTCGTTCATCTAGCACCAAGGGAACGGGTTGCAGGAGACACTTTTTCTCTGCTTTCTCAGTCTGTTTCCTAGTGCCGGTTTGAAGATCCTGCAGTTTTCACTGTAAAACCGATTTGGAGCTAGTACCTCCCCATATATATGTATGGAATGGAGTTTGCAACTGAAAAAAATCTTTGTGTTCCCAACAACCTAGGTGAAGAACGGCTTTCACACACACATCTCTCAGAACTGAGCAAGTGGAGAGACGTTCGTTCATCTAGCACCAAGGGAACGGGTTGCAGGAGACACTTTTTCTCTGCTTTCTCAGTCTGTTTCCTAGTGCCGGTTTGAAGTTCCTGCAGTTTTCACTGTAAAACCGGGTTGGAGCTAGTACCTCCCCATATATATGTATGGAATGGAGTTTGCAACTGAAAAGAAACTTTGTGTTCCCAACAAGCTAGGTGAAGAACGGCTTTCACACACACTTATCTCTCAGAACTGAGCAAGTGGAGAGACGTTCGTTCATCTAGCACCAAGGGAACGGGTTGCAGGAGACACTTTTTCTCTGCTTTCTCAGTCTGTTTCCTAGTGCCGGTTTGAAGTTCCTGCAGTTTTCCCTGTCAAACCGAGTTGGAGCTAGTACCTCCCCATATATATGTATGGAATGGAGTTTGCACCTGAAAAGAAACTTTGTGTTCCCAACAAGCTATGTGAAGAACGGCTTTCACACACACTTATCTCTCAGAACTGAGCAAGTGGAGAGACGTTCGTTCATCTAGCACCAAGGGAACGGGTTGCAGGAGACACTTTTCTCTGCTTTCTCAGTCTGTTTCCTAGTGCCGGTTTGAAGTTCCTGCAGTTTTCACTGTAAAACCGAGTTGGAGCTAGTACCTCCCCATATATATGTATGGAATGGAGTTTGCAACTGAAAAGAAACTTTGTGTTCCCAACAAGCTAGATGAAGGACGGCTTTCACACACACTTATCTCTCAGAACTGAGCAAGTGGAGAGACGTTCGTTCATCTAGCACCAAGGGAACGGGTTGCAGGAGACACTTTTTCTCGGCTTTCTCAGTCTGTTTCCTAGTGCCGGTCTGAAGTTCCTGCAGTTTTCACTGTAAAACCGAGTTGGAGCTAGTACCTCCCCATATATATGTATGGAATGGGGTTTGCAACTGAAAAGAAATTTTGTGTTCCCAACAAGCTAGGTGAAGAACGGCTTTCACACACACTTATCTCTCAGAACTGAGCAAGTGGAGAGACGTTCGTTCATCTAGCACCAAGGGAAAGGGTTGCAGGAGACACTTTTTCTCTGCTTTCTCAGTCTGTTTCCTAGTGCCGGTTTGAAGTTCCTGCAGTTTTCACTGTAAAACCGAGTTGGAGCTAGTACCTCCCCATATATATGTATGGAATGGGGTTTGCAACTGAAAAGAAACTTTGTGTTCCCAACAAGCTTGGTGAAGGACGGCTTTCACACACACTTATCTCTCAGAACTGAGTAATGGAGAGACGTTCATTCATCTAGCACCAAGGGAACGGGTTGCAGGAGACACTTTTTCTATGCTTTCTCAGTCTGTTTCCTAGTGCCGGTTTGAAGTTCCTGCAGTTTTCACTGTAAAACCGAGTTGGAGCTTGTACCTCCCCATATATATGTATGGAATGGAGTTTGCAACTGAAAAGAAACTTTGTGTTCCCAACAAGCTAGGTGAAGGACGGCTTTCACACACACATATCTCTCAGAACTGAGCAAGTGGAGAGACGTTCGTTCATCTAGCACCAAGGGAAAGGGTTGCAGGAGACACTTTTTCTCTGCTTTCTCAGTCTGTTTCCTAGTGCCGGTTTGAAGTTCCTGCAGTTTTCACTGTAAAACCGAGTTGGAGCTAGTACCTCCCCATATATATGTATGGAATGGAGTTTGCAACTGAAAAGAAACATTGTGTTCCCAACAAGCTTGGTGAAGGACGGCTTTCACACACACTTATCTCTCAGAACTGAGCAATGGAGAGACGTTCATTCATCTAGCACCAAGGGAACGGGTTGCAGGAGACACTTTTTCTATGCTTTCTCAGTCTGTTTCCTAGTGCCGGTTTGAAGTTCCTGCAGTTTTCACTGTAAAACCGAGTTGGAGCTTGTACCTCCCCATATATATGTATGGAATGGAGTTTGCAACTGAAAAGAAACTTTGTGTTCCCAACAAGCTAGGTGAAGGACGGCTTTCACACACACTTATCTCTCAGAACTGAGCAAGTGGAGAGACGTTCGTTCATCTAGCACCAAGGGAACGGGTTGCAGGAGACACTTTTTCTCTGCTTTCTAGGTCTGTTTCCTAGTGCCGGTTTGAAGTTCCTGCAGTTTTCACTGTCAAACAGAGTTGGAGCTAGTACCTCCCCATATATATGTATGGAATGGAGTTTGCACCTGAAAAGAAACTTTGTGTTCCCAGCAAGCTAGGTGAAGAACCGCTTTCACACACACTTATCTCTCAGAACTGAGCAAGTGGAGAGACGTTCGTTCATCTAGCACCAAGGGAACGGGTTGCAGGAGACACTTTTTCTCTGCTTTCTCAGTCTGTTTCCTAGTGCCGGTTTGAAGTTCCTGCAGTTTTCAGTGTAAAACCGAGTTGGAGCTAGTACCTCCCCATATATATGTATGGAATGGAGTTTGCAACTGAAAAGAAACTTTGTGTTCCCAACAAGCTAGGTGAAGGACGGCTTTCACACACACTTATCTCTCAGAACTGAGCAAGTGGAGAGACGTTCGTTCATCTAGCACCAAGGGAACGGGTTGCAGGAGACACTTTTTCTCTGCTTTCTCAGTCTGTTTCCTAGTGCCGGTTTGAAGTTCCTGCAGTTTTCACTGTAAAACCGAGTTGGAGCTAGTACCTCCCCATATATATGTATGGAATGGAGTTTGCAACTGAAAAGAAACTTTGTGTTCCCAACAAGCTAGGTGAAGAACGGCTTTCACACACACTTATCTCTCAGAACTGAGCAAGTGGAGAGACGTTCGTTCATCTAGCACCAAGGGAACGGGTTGCAGGAGACACTTTTTCTCTGCTTTCTCAGTCTGTTTCCTAGTGCCGGTTTGAAGTTCCTGCAGTTTTCACTGTAAAACCGAGTTGGAGCTAGTACCTCCCCATATATATGTATGGAATGGAGTTTGCAACTGAAAAGAAACTTTGTGTTCCCAACAAGCTAGGTGAAGGACGGCTTTCACACACACTTATCTCTCAGAACTGAGCAATGGAGAGACGTTCATTCATCTAGCACCAAGGGAACGGGTTGCAGGAGACACTTTTTCTATGCTTTCTCAGTCTGTTTCCTAGTGCCGGTTTGAAGTTCCTGCAGTTTTCACTGTAAAACCGAGTTGGAGCTAGTACCTCCCCATATATATGTATGGAATGGAGTTTGCAACTGAAAAGAAACTTTGTGTTCCCAACAAGCTAGGTGAAGGACGGCTTTCACACACACTTATCTCTCAGAACTGAGCAAGTGGAGAGACGTTCGTTCATCTAGCACCAAGGGAACGGGTTGCAGGAGACACTATTTCTCTGCTTTCTAGGTCTGTTTCCTAGTGCCGGTTTGAAGTTCCTGCAGTTTTCACTGTCAAACAGAGTTGGAGCTAGTACCTCCCCATATATATGTATGGAATGGAGTTTGCACCTGAAAAGAAACTTTGTGTTCCCAGCAAGCTAGGTGAAGAACCGCTTTCACACACACTTATCTCTCAGAACTGAGCAAGTGGAGAGACGTTCGTTCATCTAGCACCAAGGGAACGGGTTGCAGGAGACACTTTTTCTCTGCTTTCTCAGTCTGTTTCCTAGTGCCGGTTTGAAGTTCCTGCAGTTTTCAGTGTAAAACCGAGTTGGAGCTAGTACCTCCCCATATATATGTATGGAATGGAGTTTGCAACTGAAAAGAAACTTTGTGTTCCCAACAAGCTAGGTGAAGAACGGCTTTGACACACACTTATCTCTCAGAACTGAGCAAGTGGAGAGACGTTCGTTCATCTAGCACCAAGGGAACGGGTTGCAGGAGACACTTTTTCTCTGCTTTCTCAGTCTGTTTCCTAGTGCCGGTTTGAAGTTCCTGCAGTTTTCACTGTAAAACCGAGTTGGAGCTAGTACCTCCCCATATATATGTATGGAATGGAGTTTGCAACTGAAAAGAAACTTTGTGTTCCCAACAAGCTAGGTGAAGAACGGCTTTCACACACACTTATCTCTCAGAACTGAGCAAGTGGAGAGACGTTCGTTCATCTAGCACCAAGGGAACGGGTTGCAGGAGACACTTTTTCTCTGCTTTCTCAGTCTGTTTCCTAGTGCCGGTTTGAAGTTCCTGCAGTTTTCACTGTAAAACCGAGTTGGAGCTAGTACCTCCCCATATATATGTATGGAATGGAGTTTGCAACTGAAAAGAAACTTTGTGTTCCCAACAAGCTAGGTGAAGAACGGCTTTCACACACACTTATCTCTCAGAACTGAGCAAGTGGAGAGACGTTCGTTCATCTAGCACCAAGGGAACGGGTTGCAGGAGACACTTTTTCTCTGCTTTCTCAGTCTGTTTCCTAGTGCCGGTTTGAAGTTCCTGCAGTTTTCACTGTAAAACCGAGTTGGAGCTAGTACCTCCCCATATATATGTATGGAATGGAGTTTGCACCTGAAAAGAAACTTTGTGTTCCCAACAAGCTAGGTGAAGGACGGCTTTCACACACACTTATCTCTCAGAACTGAGCAAGTGGAGAGACGTTCGTTCATCTAGCACCAAGGGAACGGGTTGCAGGAGACACTTTTTCTCTGCTTTCTCAGTCTGTTTCCTAGTGCCGGTTTGAAGTTCCTGCAGTTTTCACTGTAAAACCGAGTTGGAGCTAGTACCTCCCCATATATATGTATGGAATGGAGTTTGCAACTGAAAAGAAACTTTGTGTTCCCAACAAGCTAGGTGAAGAACGGCTTTCACACACACTTATCTCTCAGAACTGAGCAAGTGGAGAGACGTTCGTTCATCTAGCACCAAGGGAACGGGTTGCAGGAGACACTTTTTCTCTGCTTTCTCAGTCTGTTTCCTAGTGCCGGTTTGAAGTTCCTGCAGTTTTCACTGTAAAACCGAGTTGGAGCTAGTACCTCCCCATATATATGTATGGAATGGAGTTTGCACCTGAAAAGAAACTTTGTGTTCCCAACAAGCTAGGTGAAGAACGGCTTTCACACACACTTATCTCTCAGAACTGAGCAAGTGGAGAGACGTTCGTTCATCTAGCACCAAGGGAACGGGTTGCAGGAGACACTTTTTCTCTGCTTTCTCAGTCTGTTTCCTAGTGCCGGTTTGAAGTTCCTGCAGTTTTCACTGTAAAACCGAGTTGGAGCTAGTACCTCCCCATATATATGTATGGAATGGAGTTTGCAACTGAAAAGAAACTTTGTGTTCCCAACAAGCTAGGTGAAGAACGGCTTTCACACACACTTATCTCTCAGAACTGAGCAAGTGGAGAGACGTTCGTTCATCTAGCAACAAGGGAACGGGTTGCAGGAGACACTTTTTCTCTGCTTTCTCAGTCTGTTTCCTAGTGCCGGATTGAAGTTCCTGCAGTTTTCACTGTAAAACCGAGTTGCAGCTAGTACCTACCCATATATATGTATGGAATGGAGTTTGCACCTGAAAAGAAACTTTGTGTTCCCAACAAGCTAGGTGAAGAACGGCTTTCACACACACTTATCTCTCAGAACTGAGCAAGTGGAGAGACGTTCGTTCATCTAGCACCAAGGGAACGGGTTGCAGGAGACACTTTTTCTCTGCTTTCTCAGTCTGTTTCCTAGTGCCGGTTTGAAGTTCCTGCAGTTTTCACTGTAAAACCGATTTGGAGCTAGTACCTCCCCATATATATGTATGGAATGGAGTTTGCAACTGAAAAGAAACTTTGTGTTCCCAACAAGCTAGATGAAGGACGGCTTTCACACACACATATCTCTCAAAACTGAGCAACTGGAGAGACGTTCGTTCATCTAGCACCAAGGGAACGGGTTGCAGGAGACACTTTTTCTCTGCTTTCTCAGTCTGTTTCCTAGTGCCGGTTTGAAGTTCCTGCAGTTTTCACTGTAAAACCGAGTTGGAGCTAGTACCTCCCCATATATATGTATGGAATGGAGTTTGCAACTGAAAAGAAACTTTGTGTTCCCAACAAGCTAGGTGAAGAACGGCTTTCACACACACTTATCTCTCAGAACTGAGCAAGTGGAGAGACGTTCGTTCATCTAGCACCAAGGGAACGGGTTGCAGGAGACACTTTTTCTCTGCTTTCTCAGTCTGTTTCCTAGTGCCGGTTTGAAGTTCCTGCAGTTTTCACTGTAAAACCGAGTTGGAGCTAGTACCTCCCCATATATATGTATGGAATGGAGTTTGCAACTGAAAAGAAACTTTGTGTTCCCAACAAGCTAGGTGAAGGACGGCTTTCACACACACTTATCTCTCAGAACTGAGCAATGGAGAGACGTTCATTCATCTAGCACCAAGGGAACGGGTTGCAGGAGACACTTTTTCTATGCTTTCTCAGTCTGTTTCCTAGTGCCGGTTTGAAGTTCCTGCAGTTTTCACTGTAAAACCGAGTTGGAGCTAGTACCTCCCCATATATATGTATGGAATGGAGTTTGCAACTGAAAAGAAACTTTGTGTTCCCAACAAGCTAGGTGAAGGACGGCTTTCACACACACTTATCTCTCAGAACTGAGCAAGTGGAGAGACGTTCGTTCATCTAGCACCAAGGGAACGGGTTGCAGGAGACACTTTTTCTCTGCTTTCTAGGTCTGTTTCCTAGTGCCGGTTTGAAGTTCCTGCAGTTTTCACTGTCAAACAGAGTTGGAGCTAGTACCTCCCCATATATATGTATGGAATGGAGTTTGCACCTGAAAAGAAACTTTGTGTTCCCAGCAAGCTAGGTAAGAACCGCTTTCACACACACTTATCTCTCAGAACTGAGCAAGTGGAGAGACGTTCGTTCATCTAGCACCAAGGGAACGGGTTGCAGGAGACACTTTTTCTCTGCTTTCTCAGTCTGTTTCCTAGTGCCGGTTTGAAGTTCCTGCAGTTTTCAGTGTAAAACCGAGTTGGAGCTAGTACCTCCCCATATATATGTATGGAATGGAGTTTGCAACTGAAAAGAAACTTTGTGTTCCCAACAAGCTAGGTGAAGGACGGCTTTCACACACACTTATCTCTCAGAACTGAGCAAGTGGAGAGACGTTCGTTCATCTAGCACCAAGGGAACGGGTTGCAGGAGACACTTTTTCTCTGCTTTCTCAGTCTGTTTCCTAGTGCCGGTTTGAAGTTCCTGCAGTTTTCAGTGTAAAACCGAGTTGGAGCTAGTACCTCCCCATATATATGTATGGAATGGAGTTTGCAACTGAAAAGAAACTTTGTGTTCCCAACAAGCTAGGTGAAGGACGGCTTTCACACACACTTATCTCTCAGAACTGAGCAAGTGGAGAGACGTTCGTTCATCTAGCACCAAGGGAACGGGTTGCAGGAGACACTTTTTCTCTGCTTTCTCAGTCTGTTTCCTAGTGCCGGTTTGAAGTTCCTGCAGTTTTCAGTGTAAAACCGAGTTGGAGCTAGTACCTCCCCATATATATGTATGGAATGGAGTTTGCAACTGAAAAGAAACTTTGTGTTCCCAACAAGCTAGGTGAAGAACGGCTTTCACACACACTTATCTCTCAGAACTGAGCAAGTGGAGAGACGTTCGTTCATCTAGCACCAAGGGAACGGGTTGCAGGAGACACTTTTTCTCTGCTTTCTCAGTCTGTTTCCTAGTGCCGGTTTGAAGTTCCTGCAGTTTTCACTGTAAAACCGAGTTGGAGCTAGTACCTCCCCATATATATGTATGGAATGGAGTTTGCACCTGAAAAGAAACTTTGTGTTCCCAACAAGCTAGGTGAAGAACGGCTTTCACACACACTTATCTCTCAGAACTGAGCAAGTGGAGAGACGTTCGTTCATCTAGCACCAAGGGAACGGGTTGCAGGAGACACTTTTTCTCTGCTTTCTCAGTCTGTTTCCTAGTGCCGGTTTGAAGTTCCTGCAGTTTTCACTGTAAAACCGAGTTGGAGCTAGTACCTCCCCATATATATGTATGGAATGGAGTTTGCAACTGAAAAGAAACTTTGTGTTCCCAACAAGCTAGGTGAAGAAAGGCTTTCACACACACTTATCTCTCAGAACTGAGCAAGTGGAGAGACGTTCGTTCATCTAGCACCAAGGGAACGGGTTGCAGGGGACACTTTTTCTCTGCTTTCTCAGTCTGTTTCCTAGTGCCGGTTTGAAGATCCTGCAGTTTTCACTGTAAAACCGATTTGGAGCTAGTACCTCCCCATATATATGTATGGAATGGAGTTTGCAACTGAAAAAAATCTTTGTGTTCCCAACAACCTAGGTGAAGAACGGCTTTCACACACACATCTCTCAGAACTGAGCAAGTGGAGAGACGTTCGTTCATCTAGCACCAAGGGAACGGGTTGCAGGAGACACTTTTTCTCTGCTTTCTCAGTCTGTTTCCTAGTGCCGGTTTGAAGTTCCTGCAGTTTTCACTGTAAAACCGGGTTGGAGCTAGTACCTCCCCATATATATGTATGGAATGGAGTTTGCAACTGAAAAGAAACTTTGTGTTCCCAACAAGCTAGGTGAAGAACGGCTTTCACACACACTTATCTCTCAGAACTGAGCAAGTGGAGAGACGTTCGTTCATCTAGCACCAAGGGAACGGGTTGCAGGAGACACTTTTTCTCTGCTTTCTCAGTCTGTTTCCTAGTGCCGGTTTGAAGTTCCTGCAGTTTTCCCTGTCAAACCGAGTTGGAGCTAGTACCTCCCCATATATATGTATGGAATGGAGTTTGCACCTGAAAAGAAACTTTGTGTTCCCAACAAGCTAGGTGAAGAACGGCTTTCACACACACTTATCTCTCAGAACTGAGCAAGTGGAGAGACGTTCGTTCATCTAGCACCAAGGGAACGGGTTGCAGGAGACACTTTTCTCTGCTTTCTCAGTCTGTTTCCTAGTGCCGGTTTGAAGTTCCTGCAGTTTTCACTGTAAAACCGAGTTGGAGCTAGTACCTCCCCATATATATGTATGGAATGGAGTTTGAAACTGAAAAGAAACTTTGTGTTCCCAACAAGCTAGATGAAGGACGGCTTTCACACACACTTATCTCTCAGAACTGAGCAAGTGGAGAGACGTTCGTTCATCTAGCACCAAGGGAACGGGTTGCAGGAGACACTTTTTCTCGGCTTTCTCAGTCTGTTTCCTAGTGCCGGTCTGAAGTTCCTGCAGTTTTCACTGTAAAACCGAGTTGGAGCTAGTACCTCCCCATATATATGTATGGAATGGAGTTTGCAACTGAAAAGAAATTTTGTGTTCCCAACAAGCTAGGTGAAGAACGGCTTTCACACACACTTATCTCTCAGAACTGAGCAAGTGGAGAGACGTTCGTTCATCTAGCACAAAGGGAAAGGGTTGCAGGAGACACTTTTTCTCTGCTTTCTCAGTCTGTTTCCTAGTGCCGGTTTGAAGTTCCTGCAGTTTTCACTGTAAAACCGAGTTGGAGCTAGTACCTCCCCATATATATGTATGGAATGGAGTTTGCAACTGAAAAGAAACTTTGTGTTCCCAACAAGCTTGGTGAAGGACGGCTTTCACACACACTTATCTCTCAGAACTGAGCAATGGAGAGACGTTCATTCATCTAGCACCAAGGGAACGGGTTGCAGGAGACACTTTTTCTATGCTTTCTCAGTCTGTTTCCTAGTGCCGGTTTGAAGTTCCTGCAGTTTTCACTGTAAAACCGAGTTGGAGCTTGTACCTCCCCATATATATGTATGGAATGGAGTTTGCAACTGAAAAGAAACTTTGTGTTCCCAACAAGCTAGGTGAAGGACGGCTTTCACACACACTTATCTCTCAGAACTGAGCAAGTGGAGAGACGTTCGTTCATCTAGCACCAAGGGAAAGGGTTGCAGGAGACACTTTTTCTCTGCTTTCTCAGTCTGTTTCCTAGTGCCGGTTTGAAGTTCCTGCAGTTTTCACTGTAAAACCGAGTTGGAGCTAGTACCTCCCCATATATATGTATGGAATGGAGTTTGCAACTGAAAAGAAACTTTGTGTTCCCAACAAGCTTGGTGAAGGACGGCTTTCACACACACTTATCTCTCAGAACTGAGCAATGGAGAGACGTTCATTCATCTAGCACCAAGGGAACGGGTTGCAGGAGACACTTTTTCTCTGCTTTCTCAGTCTGTTTCCTAGTGCCGGTTTGAAGTTCCAGCAGTTTTCACTGTAAAACTGAGTTGGAGCTTGTACCTCCCCATATATATGTATGGAATGGAGTTTGCAACTGAAAAGAAACTTTGTGTTCCCAACAAGCTAGGTGAAGAACGGCTTTCACACACACTTATCTCTCAGAACTGAGCAAGTGGAGAGACGTTCGTTCATCTAGCACCAAGGGAACGGGTTGCAGGAGACACTTTTTCTCTGCTTTCTATGTCTGTTTCCTAGTGCCGGTTTGAAGTTCCTGCATTTTTCACTGTCAAACAGAGTTGGAGCTAGTACCTCCCCATATATATGTATGGAATGGAGTTTGCACCTGAAAAGAAACTTTGTGTTCCCAGCAAGCTAGGTGAAGAACCGCTTTCACACACACTTATCTCTCAGAACTGAGCAAGTGGAGAGACGTTCGTTCATCTAGCACCAAGGGAACGGGTTGCAGGAGACACTTTTTCTCTGCTTTCTCAGTCTGTTTCCTAGTGCCGGTTTGAAGTTCCTGCAGTTTTCAGTGTAAAACCGAGTTGGAGCTAGTACCTCCCCATATATATGTATGGAATGGAGTTTGCAACTGAAAAGAAACTTTGTGTTCCCAACAAGCTAGGTGAAGGACGGCTTTCACACACACTTATCTCTCAGAACTGAGCAAGTGGAGAGACGTTCGTTCATCTAGCACCAAGGGAACGGGTTGCAGGAGACACTTTTTCTCTGCTTTCTCAGTCTGTTTCCTAGTGCCGGTTTGAAGTTCCTGCAGTTTTCACTGTAAAACCGAGTTGGAGCTAGTACCTCCCCATATATATGTATGGAATGGAGTTTGCAACTGAAAAGAAACTTTGTGTTCCCAACAAGCTAGGTGAAGAACGGCTTTCACACACACTTATCTCTCAGAACTGAGCAAGTGGAGAGACGTTCGTTCATCTAGCACCAAGGGAACGGGTTGCAGGAGACACTTTTTCTCTGCTTTCTCAGTCTGTTTCCTAGTGCCGGTTTGAAGTTCCTGCAGTTTTCACTGTAAAACCGAGTTGGAGCTAGTACCTCCCCATATATATGTATGGAATGGAGTTTGCAACTGAAAAGAAACTTTGTGTTCCCAACAAGCTAGGTGAAGGACGGCTTTCACACACACTTATCTCTCAGAACTGAGCAATGGAGAGACGTTCATTCATCTAGCACCAAGGGAACGGGTTGCAGGAGACACTTTTTCTATGCTTTCTCAGTCTGTTTCCTAGTGCCAGTTTGAAGTTCCTGCAGTTTTCACTGTAAAACCGAGTTGGAGCTAGTACCTCCCCATATATATGTATGGAATGGAGTTTGCAACTGAAAAGAAACTTTGTGTTCCCAACAAGCTAGGTGAAGGACGGCTTTCACACACACTTATCTCTCAGAACTGAGCAAGTGGAGAGACGTTCGTTCATCTAGCACCAAGGGAACGGGTTGCAGGAGACACTTTTTCTCTGCTTTCTAGGTCTGTTTCCTAGTGCCGGTTTGAAGTTCCTGCAGTTTTCACTGTCAAACAGAGTTGGAGCTAGTACCTCCCCATATATATGTATGGAATGGAGTTTGCACCTGAAAAGAAACTTTGTGTTCCCAGCAAGCTAGGTGAAGAACCGCTTTCACACACACTTATCTCTCAGAACTGAGCAAGTGGAGAGACGTTCGTTCATCTAGCACCAAGGGAACGGGTTGCAGGAGACACTTTTTCTCTGCTTTCTCAGTCTGTTTCCTAGTGCCGGTTTGAAGTTCCTGCAGTTTTCAGTGTAAAACCGAGTTGGAGCTAGTACCTCCCCATATATATGTATGGAATGGAGTTTGCAACTGAAAAGAAACTTTGTGTTCCCAACAAGCTAGGTGAAGGACGGCTTTCACACACACTTATCTCTCAGAACTGAGCAAGTGGAGAGACGTTCGTTCATCTAGCACCAAGGGAACGGGTTGCAGGTGACACTTTTTCTCTGCTTTCTCAGTCTGTTTCCTAGTGCCGGTTTGAAGTTCCTGCAGTTTTCACTGTAAAACCGAGTTGGAGCTAGTACCTCCCCATATATATGTATGGAATGGAGTTTGCAACTGAAAAGAAACTTTGTGTTCCCAACAAGCTAGGTGAAGAACGGCTTTCACACACACTTATCTCTCAGAACTGAGCAAGTGGAGAGACGTTCGTTCATCTAGCACCAAGGGAACGGGTTGCAGGAGACACTATTTCTCTGCTTTCTCAGTCTGTTTCCTAGTGCCGGTTTGAAGTTCCTGCAGTTTTCACTGTAAAACCGAGTTGGAGCTAGTACCTCCCCATATATATGTATGGAATGGAGTTTGCACCTGAAAAGAAACTTTGTGTTCCCAACAAGCTAGGTGAAGAACGGCTTTCACACACACTTATCTCTCAGAACTGAGCAAGTGGAGAGACGTTCGTTCATCTAGCACCAAGGGAACGGGTTGCAGGAGACACTTTTTCTCTGCTTTCTCAGTCTGTTTCCTAGTGCCGGTTTGAAGTTCCTGCAGTTTTCACTGTAAAACCGAGTTGGAGCTAGTACCTCCCCATATATATGTATGGAATGGAGTTTGCAACTGAAAAGAAACTTTGTGTTCCCAACAAGCTAGGTGAAGAACGGCTTTCACACACACTTATCTCTCAGAACTGAGCAAGTGGAGAGACGTTCGTTCATCTAGCAACAAGGGAACGGGTTGCAGGAGACACTTTTTCTCTGCTTTCTCAGTCTGTTTCCTAGTGCCGGATTGAAGTTCCTGCAGTTTTCACTGTCAAACAGAGTTGGAGCTAGTACCTCCCCATATATATGTATGGAATGGAGTTTGCACCTGAAAAGAAACTTTGTGTTCCCAGCAAGCTAGGTGAAGAACCGCTTTCACACACACTTATCTCTCAGAACTGAGCAAGTGGAGAGACGTTCGTTCATCTAGCACCAAGGGAACGGGTTGCAGGAGACACTTTTTCTCTGCTTTCTCAGTCTGTTTCCTAGTGCCGGTTTGAAGTTCCTGCAGTTTTCAGTGTAAAACCGAGTTGGAGCTAGTACCTCCCCATATATATGTATGGAATGGAGTTTGCAACTGAAAAGAAACTTTGTGTTCCCAACAAGCTAGGTGAAGGACGGCTTTCACACACACTTATCTCTCAGAACTGAGCAAGTGGAGAGACGTTCGTTCATCTAGCACCAAGGGAACGGGTTGCAGGTGACACTTTTTCTCTGCTTTCTCAGTCTGTTTCCTAGTGCCGGTTTGAAGTTCCTGCAGTTTTCACTGTAAAACCGAGTTGGAGCTAGTACCTCCCCATATATATGTATGGAATGGAGTTTGCAACTGAAAAGAAACTTTGTGTTCCCAACAAGCTAGGTGAATAACGGCTTTCACACACACTTATCTCTCAGAACTGAGCAAGTGGAGAGACGTTCGTTCATCTAGCACCAAGGGAACGGGTTGCAGGAGACACTTTTTCTCTGCTTTCTCAGTCTGTTTCCTAGTGCCGGTTTGAAGTTCCTGCAGTTTTCACTGTAAAACCGAGTTGGAGCTAGTACCTCCCCATATATATGTATGGAATGGAGTTTGCACCTGAAAAGAAACTTTGTGTTCCCAACAAGCTAGGTGAAGAACGGCTTTCACACACACTTATCTCTCAGAACTGAGCAAGTGGAGAGACGTTCGTTCATCTAGCACCAAGGGAACGGGTTGCAGGAGACACTTTTTCTCTGCTTTCTCAGTCTGTTTCCTAGTGCCGGTTTGAAGTTCCTGCAGTTTTCACTGTAAAACCGAGTTGGAGCTAGTACCTCCCCATATATATGTATGGAATGGAGTTTGCAACTGAAAAGAAACTTTGTGTTCCCAACAAGCTAGGTGAAGAACGGCTTTCACACACACTTATCTCTCAGAACTGAGCAAGTGGAGAGACGTTCGTTCATCTAGCAACAAGGGAACGGGTTGCAGGAGACACTTTTTCTCTGCTTTCTCAGTCTGTTTCCTAGTGCCGGATTGAAGTTCCTGCAGTTTTCACTGTAAAACCGAGTTGCAGCTAGTACCTCCCCATATATATGTATGGAATGGAGTTTGCACCTGAAAAGAAACTTTGTGTTCCCAACAAGCTAGGTGAAGAACGGCTTTCACACACACTTATCTCTCAGAACTGAGCAAGTGGAGAGACGTTCGTTCATCTAGCACCAAGGGAACGGGTTGCAGGAGACACTTTTTCTCTGCTTTCTCAGTCTGTTTCCTAGTGCCGGTTTGAAGTTCCTGCAGTTTTCACTGTAAAACCGATTTGGAGCTAGTACCTCCCCATATATATGTATGGAATGGAGTTTGCAACTGAAAAGAAACTTTGTGTTCCCAACAAGCTAGTTGAAGAACGGCTTTGACACACACTTATCTCTCAGAACTGAGCAAGTGGAGAGACGTTCGTTCATCTAGCACCAAGGGAACGCGTTGCAGGAGACACTATTTCTCTGCTTTCTCAGTCTGTTTCCTAGTGCCGGTTTGAAGTTCCTGCAGTTTTCACTGTAAAACCGAGTTGGAGCTAGTACCTCCATATATATATGTATGGAATGGAGTTTGCAACTGAAAAGAAACTTTGTGTTCCCAACAAGCTAGGTGACGAACGGCTTTCACACACACATATCTCTCAGAACTGAGCAAGTGGAGAGACGTACGTTCATCTAGCACCAAGGGAACGGGTTGCAGGAGACACTTTTTCTCTGCTTTCTCAGTCTGTTTCCTAGTGCCGGTTTGAAGTTCCTGCAGTTTTCAGTGTAAAACCGAGTTGGAGCTAGTACCTCCCCATATATATGTATGGAATGGAGTTTGCAACTGAAAAGAAACTTTGTGTTCCCAACAAGCTAGGTGAAGGACGGCTTTCACACACACTTATCTCTCAGAACTGAGCAAGTGGAGAGACGTTCGTTCATCTAGCACCAAGGGAACGGGTTGCAGGAGACACTTTTTCTCTGCTTTCTCAGTCTGTTTCCTAGTGCCGGTTTGAAGTTCCTGCAGTTTTCACTGTAAAACCGAGTTGGAGCTAGTACCTCCCCATATATATGTATGGACTGGAGTTTGCAACTGAAAAGAATCTTTGTGTTCCCAACAAGCTAGGTGAAGGACGGCTTTCACACACACTTATCTCTCAGAACTGAGCAAGTGGAGAGACGTTCGTTCATCTAGCACCAAGGGAACGGGTTGCAGGAGACACTTTTTCTCTGCATTCTCAGTCTGTTTCCTAGTGCCGGTTTGAAGTTCCTGCAGTTTTCACTGTAAAAACAAGTTGGAGCTAGTACCTCCCCATATATATGTATGGAATGGAGTTTGCTACTGAAAAGAAACTTTGTGTTCCCACAAGCTAGGTGAAGGACAGCTTTCACACACACTTATCTCTCAGAACTGAGCATTTGGAGAGACGTTCGTTCATCTAGCACCAAGGGAACGGGTTGCAGGAGACACTTTTTCTCTGCTTTCTCAGTCTGTTTCCTAGTGCCGGTTTGAAGTTCCTGCAGTTTTCACTGTAAAGCCGAGTTGGAGCTAGTACCTCCCCATATATATGTATGGAATGGAGTTTGCACCTGAAAAGAAACTTTGTGTTCCCAACAAGCTAGGTGAAGAACGGCTTTCACACACACTTATCTCTCAGAACTGAGCAAGTGGAGAGACGTTCGTTCATCTAGCACCAAAGGATCGGGTTGCAGGAGACACTTTTTCTCTGCTTTCGCAGTCTGTTTCCTAGTGCCGGTTTGAAGTTCCTGCAGTTTTCACTGTAAAACCGATTTGGAGCTAGTACCTCCCCATATATATGTATGGAATGGAGTTTGCAACTGAAAAGAAACTTTGTGTTCCCAACAAGCTAGGTGAAGGACGGCTTTCACACACACTTATCTCTCAGAACTGAGCAATGGAGAGACGTTCATTCATCTAGCACCAAGGGAACGGGTTGCAGGAGACACTTTTTCTATGCTTTCTCAGTCTGTTTCCTAGTGCCGGTTTGAAGTTCCTGCAGTTTTCACTGTAAAACAGAGTTGGAGCTAGTACCTCCCCATATATATGTATGGAATGGAGTTTGCAACTGAAAAGAAACTTTGTGTTCCCAACAAGCTAGGTGAAGGACGGCTTTCACACACACTTATCTCTCAGAACTGAGCAAGTGGAGAGACGTTCGTTCATCTAGCACCAAGGGAACGGGTTGCAGGAGACACTTTTTCTCTGCTTTCTCAGTCTGTTTCCTAGTGCCGGTTTGAAGTTCCTGCAGTTTTCACTGTCAAACCGAGTTGGAGCTAGTACCTCCCCATATATATGTATGGAATGGTGTTTGCAACTGAAAAGAAACCCTGTGTTTCCAACAAGCAAGTTGAAGGACGGCTTTCAAACACAATTATCTCTGGGAACTGAGCAAGTGGAGAGACGTTCGTTCATCTAGCACCAAGGGAACGGGTTGCAGGAGACACTTTTTCTCTGCTTTCTCAGTCTGTTTCCTAGTGCCGATTTGAAGTTCCTGCAGTTTTCACTGTAAAACCGAGTTGGAGCTTGTACCTCCCAGTATATATGTATGGAATGGAGTTTGCTACTGAAAAGAAACTTTGTGTTCCCAACAAGCTAGGTGATTGACGGCTTTCACACACACTTATCTCTCAGAACTGAGCAAGTGGAGAGACGTTCGTTCATCTAGCACCAAGGGAACGGGTTGCAGGAGACACTTTTTCTCTGCTTTCTCAGTCTGTTTCCTAGTGCCGGTTTGAAGTTCCTGCAGTTTTCACTGTAAAACCGAGTTGGAGCTAGTACCTCCCCATACATATGTATGGAATGGAGTTTGCAACTGAAAAGAAACTTTGTGTTCCCAACAAGCTAGGTGAAGGACGGCTTTCACACACACTTATCTCTCAGAACTGAGCAAGTGGAGAGACGTTCGTTCATCTAGCACCAAGGGAACGGGTTGAAGGAGACACTTTTTCTCTGCTTTCTCAGTCTGTTTCCTAGTGCCGGTTTGAAGTTCCTGCAGTTTTCACTGTCAAACCGAGTTGGAGCTAGTACCTCCCCATATATATGTATGGAATGGAGTTTGCAACTGAAAAGAAACTTTGTGTTCCCAACAAGCTAGGTGAAGAACGGCTTTCACACACACTTATCTCTCAGAACTGAGCAAGTGGAGAGACGTTCGTTCATCTAGCAACAAGGGAACGGGTTGCAGGAGACACTTTTTCTCTGCTTTCTCAGTCTGTTTCCTAGTGCCGGTTTGAAGTTCCTGCAGTTTTCACTGTAAAACCGAGTTGCAGCTAGTACCTCCCCATATATATGTATGGAATGGAGTTTGCACCTGAAAAGAAACTTTGTGTTCCCAACAAGCTAGGTGAAGAACGGCTTTCACACACACTTATCTCTCAGAACTGAGCAAGTGGAGAGACGTTCGTTCATCTAGCACCAAGGGAACGGGTTGCAGGAGACACTTTTTCTCTGCTTTCTCAGTCTGTTTCCTAGTGCCGGTTTGAAGTTCCTGCAGTTTTCACTGTAAAACCGATTTGGAGCTAGTACCTCCCCATATATATGTATGGAATTGAGTTTGCAACTGAAAAGAAACTTTGTGTTCCCAACAAGCTAGGTGAAGGACGGCTTTCACACACACTTATCTCTCAGAACTGAGCAAGTGGAGAGACGTTCGTTCATCTAGCACCAAGGGAACGGGTTGCAGGAGACACTTTTTCTCTGCTTTCTCAGTCTGTTTCCTAGTGCCGGTTTGAAGTTCCTGCAGTTTTCATTGTAAAACCGATTTGGAGCTAGTACCTCCCCATATATATGTATGGAATGGAGTTTGCAACTGAAAAGAACCTTTGTGTTCCCAACAAGCTAGGTGAAGGACGGCTTTCACACACACTTATCTCTCAGAACTGAGCAAGTGGAGAGACGTTCGTTCATCTAGCACCAAGGGAACGGGTTGCAGGAGACACTTTTTCTCTGCTTTCTCAGTCTGTTTCCTAGTGCCGGTTTGAAGTTCCTGCAGTTTTCATTGTAAAACCGATTTGGAGCTAGTACCTCCCCATATATATGTATGGAATGGAGTTTGCAACTGAAAAGAACCTTTGTGTTCCCAACAAGCTAGGTGAAGGACGGCTTTCACACACACTTATCTCTCAGAACTGAGCAAGTGGAGAGACGTTCGTTCATCTAGCACCAAGGGAACGGGTTGCAGGAGACACTTTTTCTCTGCTTTCTCAGTCTGTTTCCTAGTGCCGGTTTGAAGTTCCTGCAGTTTTCACTGTAAAACCGAGTTGGAGCTAGTACCTCCCCATATATATGTATGGAATGGAGTTTGCAACTGAAAAGAAACTTTGTGTTCCCAACAAGCTAGGTGAAGGACGGCTTTCACACACACTTATCTCTCAGAACTGAGCAAGTGGAGAGACGTTCGTTCATCTAGCACCAAGGGAACGGGTTGCAGGAGACACTTTTTCTCTGCTTTCTCAGTCTGTTTCCTAGTGCCGGTTTGAAGTTCCTGCAGTTTTCACTGTAAAGCCGAGTTGGAGCTAGTACCTCCCCATATATATGTATGGAATGGAGTTTGCACCTGAAAAGAAACTTTGTGTTCCCAACAAGCTAGGTGAAGAACGGCTTTCACACACACTTATCTCTCAGAACTGAGCAAGTGGAGAGACTTTCGTTCATCTAGCACCAAGGGAACGGGTTGCAGGAGACACTTTTTCTCTGCTTTCTCAGTCTGTTTCCTAGTGCCGGTTTGAAGTTCCTGCAGTTTTCACTGTAAAACCGATTTGGAGCTAGTACCTCCCCATATATATGTATGGAATGTAGTGTGCAACTGAAAAGAAACTTTGTGTTCCCAACAAGCTAGGTGAAGGACGGCTTTCACACACACTTATCTCTCAGAACTGAGCAAGTGGAGAGACGTTCGTTCATCTAGCACCAAAGGAACGGGTTGCAGGAGACACTTTTTCTCTGCTTTCTCAGTCTGTTTCCTAGTGCCGGTTTGAAGTTCCTGCAGTTTTCACTGTCAAACCGAGTTGGAGCTAGTACCTCCCCATATATATGTATGGAATGGAGTTTGCACCTGAAAAGAAACTTTGTGTTCCCAACAAGCTAGGTGAATGACGGCTTTCACACACACTTATCTCTCAGAACTGAGCAAGTGGAGAGACGTTCGTTCATCTAGCACCAAGGGAACGGGTTGCAGGAGACCCTTTTTCTCTGCTTTCTCAGTCTGTTTCCTAGTGCCGGTTTGAAGTTCCTGCAGTTTTCACTGTCAAACCGAGTTGGAGCTAGTACCTCCCCATATATATGTATGGAATGGAGTTTGCAACTGAAAAGAAACTTTGTGTTCCCAACAAGCTAGGTGAAGGACGGCTTTCACACACACTTATCTCTCAGAACTGAGCAAGTGGAGAGACGTTCGTTCATCTAGCACCAAGGGAACGGGTTGCAGGAGACACTTTTTCTCTGCTTTCTAGGTCTGTTTCCTAGTGCCGGTTTGAAGTTCCTGCAGTTTTCACTGTCAAACAGAGTTGGAGCTAGTACCTCCCCATATATATGTATGGAATGGAGTTTGCACCTGAAAAGAAACTTTGTGTTCCCAGCAAGCTAGGTGAAGAACCGCTTTCACACACACTTATCTCTCAGAACTGAGCAAGTGGAGAGACGTTCGTTCATCTAGCACCAAGGGAACGGGTTGCAGGAGACACTTTTTCTCTGCTTTCTCAGTCTGTTTCCTAGTGCCGGTTTGAAGTTCCTGCAGTTTTCAGTGTAAAACCGAGTTGGAGCTAGTACCTCCCCATATATATGTATGGAATGGAGTTTGCAACTGAAAAGAAACTTTGTGTTCCCAACAAGCTAGGTGAAGGACGGCTTTCACACACACTTATCTCTCAGAACTGAGCAAGTGGAGAGACGTTCGTTCATCTAGCACCAAGGGAACGGGTTGCAGGAGACACTTTTTCTCTGCTTTCTCAGTCTGTTTCCTAGTGCCGGTTTGAAGTTCCTGCAGTTTTCACTGTAAAACCGAGTTGGAGCTAGTACCTCCCCATATATATGTATGGAATGGAGTTTGCAACTGAAAAGAAACTTTGTGTTCCCAACAAGCTAGGTGAAGAACGGCTTTCACACACACTTATCTCTCAGAACTGAGCAAGTGGAGAGACGTTCGTTCATCTAGCACCAAGGGAACGGGTTGCAGGAGACACTTTTTCTCTGCTTTCTCAGTCTGTTTCCTAGTGCCGGTTTGAAGTTCCTGCAGTTTTCACTGTAAAACCGAGTTGGAGCTAGTACCTCCCCATATATATGTATGGAATGGAGTTTGCAACTGAAAAGAAACTTTGTGTTCCCAACAAGCTAGGTGAAGGACGGCTTTCACACACACTTATCTCTCAGAACTGAGCAATGGAGAGACGTTCATTCATCTAGCACCAAGGGAACGGGTTGCAGGAGACACTTTTTCTATGCTTTCTCAGTCTGTTTCCTAGTGCCGGTTTGATGTTCCTGCAGTTTTCACTGTAAAACCGAGTTGGAGCTAGTACCTCCCCATATATATGTATGGAATGGAGTTTGCAACTGAAAAGAAACTTTGTGTTCCCAACAAGCTAGGTGAAGGACGGCTTTCACACACACTTATCTCTCAGAACTGAGCAAGTGGAGAGACGTTCGTTCATCTAGCACCAAGGGAACGGGTTGCAGGAGACACTTTTTCTCTGCTTTCTAGGTCTGTTTCCTAGTGCCGGTTTGAAGTTCCTGCAGTTTTCACTGTCAAACAGAGTTGGAGCTAGTACCTCCCCATATATATGTATGGAATGGAGTTTGCACCTGAAAAGAAACTTTGTGTTCCCAGCAAGCTAGGTGAAGAACCGCTTTCACACACACTTATCTCTCAGAACTGAGCAAGTGGAGAGACGTTCGTTCATCTAGCACCAAGGGAACGGGTTGCAGGAGACACTTTTTCTCTGCTTTCTCAGTCTGTTTCCTAGTGCCGGTTTGAAGTTCCTGCAGTTTTCAGTGTAAAACCGAGTTGGAGCTAGTACCTCCCCATATATATGTATGGAATGGAGTTTGCAACTGAAAAGAAACTTTGTGTTCCCAACAAGCTAGGTGAAGGACGGCTTTCACACACACTTATCTCTCAGAACTGAGCAAGTGGAGAGACGTTCGTTCATCTAGCACCAAGGGAACGGGTTGCAGGAGACACTTTTTCTCTGCTTTCTCAGTCTGTTTCCTAGTGCCGGTTTGAAGTTCCTGCAGTTTTCACTGTAAAACCGAGTTGGAGCTAGTACCTCCCCATATATATGTATGGAATGGAGTTTGCAACTGAAAAGAAACTTTGTGTTCCCAACAAGCTAGGTGAAGAACGGCTTTCACACACACTTATCTCTCAGAACTGAGCAAGTGGAGAGACGTTCGTTCATCTAGCACCAAGGGAACGGGTTGCAGGAGACACTTTTTCTCTGCTTTCTCAGTCTGTTTCCTAGTGCCGGTTTGAAGTTCCTGCAGTTTTCACTGTCAAACCGAGTTGGAGCTAGTACCTCCCCATATATATGTATGGAATGGAGTTTGCACCTGAAAAGAAACTTTGTGTTCCCAACAAGCTAGGTGAAGAACGGCTTTCACACACACTTATCTCTCAGAACTGAGCAAGTGGAGAGACGTTCGTTCATCTAGCACCAAGGGAACGGGTTGCAGGAGACACTTTTTCTCTGCTTTCTCAGTCTGTTTCCTAGTGCCGGTTTGAAGTTCCTGCAGTTTTCACTGTCAAACCGAGTTGGAGCTAGTACCTCCCCATATATATGTATGGAATGGAGTTTGCAACTGAAAAGAAACTTTGTGTTCCCAACAAACTAGGTGAAGAACGGCTTTCACACACACTTATCTCTCAGAACTGAGCAAGTGGAGAGACGTTCGTTCATCTAGCACCAAGGGAACGGGTTGCAGGAGACACTTTTTCTCTGCTTTCTCAGTCTGTTTCCTAGTGCCGGTTTGAAGATCCTGCAGTTTTCACTGTAAAACCGATTTGGAGCTAGTACCTCCCCATATATATGTATGGAATGGAGTTTGCAACTGAAAAAAATCTTTGTGTTCCCAACAACCTAGGTGAAGAACGGCTTTCACACACACATCTCTCAGAACTGAGCAAGTGGAGAGACGTTCGTTCATCTAGCACCAAGGGAACGGGTTGCAGGAGACACTTTTTCTCTGCTTTCTCAGTCTGTTTCCTAGTGCCGGTTTGAAGTTCCTGCAGTTTTCACTGTAAAACCGGGTTGGAGCTAGTACCTCCCCATATATATGTATGGAATGGAGTTTGCAACTGAAAAGAAACTTTGTGTTCCCAACAAGCTAGGTGAAGAACGGCTTTCACACACACTTATCTCTCAGAACTGAGCAAGTGGAGAGACGTTCGTTCATCTAGCACCAAGGGAACGGGTTGCAGGAGACACTTTTTCTCTGCTTTCTCAGTCTGTTTCCTAGTGCCGGTTTGAAGTTCCTGCAGTTTTCCCTGTCAAACCGAGTTGGAGCTAGTACCTCCCCATATATATGTATGGAATGGAGTTTGCACCTGAAAAGAAACTTTGTGTTCCCAACAAGCTAGGTGAAGAACGGCTTTCACACACACTTATCTCTCAGAACTGAGCAAGTGGAGAGACGTTCGTTCATCTAGCACCAAGGGAACGGGTTGCAGGAGACACTTTTCTCTGCTTTCTCAGTCTGTTTCCTAGTGCCGGTTTGAAGTTCCTGCAGTTTTCACTGTAAAACCGAGTTGGAGCTAGTACCTCCCCATATATATGTATGGAATGGAGTTTGCAACTGAAAAAAATCTTTGTGTTCCCAACAACCTAGGTGAAGAACGGCTTTCACACACACATCTCTCAGAACTGAGCAAGTGGAGAGACGTTCGTTCATCTAGCACCAAGGGAACGGGTTGCAGGAGACACTTTTTCTCTGCTTTCTCAGTCTGTTTCCTAGTGCCGGTTTGAAGTTCCTGCAGTTTTCACTGTAAAACCGGGTTGGAGCTAGTACCTCCCCATATATATGTATGGAATGGAGTTTGCAACTGAAAAGAAACTTTGTGTTCCCAACAAGCTAGGTGAAGAACGGCTTTCACACACACTTATCTCTCAGAACTGAGCAAGTGGAGAGACGTTCGTTCATCTAGCACCAAGGGAACGGGTTGCAGGAGACACTTTTTCTCTGCTTTCTCAGTCTGTTTCCTAGTGCCGGTTTGAAGTTCCTGCAGTTTTCCCTGTCAAACCGAGTTGGAGCTAGTACCTCCCCATATATATGTATGGAATGGAGTTTGCACCTGAAAAGAAACTTTGTGTTCCCAACAAGCTAGGTGAAGAACGGCTTTCACACACACTTATCTCTCAGAACTGAGCAAGTGGAGAGACGTTCGTTCATCTAGCACCAAGGGAACGGGTTGCAGGAGACACTTTTCTCTGCTTTCTCAGTCTGTTTCCTAGTGCCGGTTTGAAGTTCCTGCAGTTTTCACTGTAAAACCGAGTTGGAGCTAGTACCTCCCCATATATATGTATGGAATGGAGTTTGCAACTGAAAAGAAACTTTGTGTTCCCAACAAGCTAGATGAAGGACGGCTTTCACACACACTTATCTCTCAGAACTGAGCAAGTGGAGAGACGTTCGTTCATCTAGCACCAAGGGAACGGGTTGCAGGAGACACTTTTTCTCGGCTTTCTCAGTCTGTTTCCTAGTGCCGGTCTGAAGTTCCTGCAGTTTTCACTGTAAAACCGAGTTGGAGCTAGTACCTCCCCATATATATGTATGGAATGGAGTTTGCAACTGAAAAGAAATTTTGTGTTCCCAACAAGCTAGGTGAAGAACGGCTTTCACACACACTTATCTCTCAGAACTGAGCAAGTGGAGAGACGTTCGTTCATCTAGCACCAAGGGAAAGGGTTGCAGGAGACACTTTTTCTCTGCTTTCTCAGTCTGTTTCCTAGTGCCAGTTTGAAGTTCCTGCAGTTTTCACTGTAAAACCGAGTTGGAGCTAGTACCTCCCCATATATATGTATGGAATGGAGTTTGCAACTGAAAAGAAACTTTGTGTTCCCAACAAGCTTGGTGAAGGACGGCTTTCACACACACTTATCTCTCAGAACTGAGCAATGGAGAGACGTTCATTCATCTAGCACCAAGGGAACGGGTTGCAGGAGACACTTTTTCTATGCTTTCTCAGTCTGTTTCCTAGTGCCGGTTTGAATTTCCTGCAGTTTTCACTGTAAAACCGAGTTGGAGCTTGTACCTCCCCATATATATGTATGGAATGGAGTTTGCAACTGAAAAGAAACTTTGTGTTCCCAACAAGCTAGGTGAAGGACGGCTTTCACACACACTTATCTCTCAGAACTGAGCAAGTGGAGAGACGTTCGTTCATCTAGCACCAAGGGAAAGGGTTGCAGGAGACACTTTTTCTCTGCTTTCTCAGTCTGTTTCCTAGTGCCGGTTTGAAGTTCCTGCAGTTTTCACTGTAAAACCGAGTTGGAGCTAGTACCTCCCCATATATATGTATGGAATGGAGTTTGCAACTGAAAAGAAACTTTGTGTTCCCAACAAGCTTGGTGAAGGACGGCTTTCACACACACTTATCTCTCAGAACTGAGCAATGGAGAGACGTTCATTCATCTAGCACCAAGGGAACGGGTTGCAGGAGACACTTTTTCTATGCTTTCTCAGTCTGTTTCCTAGTGCCGGTTTGAAGTTCCTGCAGTTTTCACTGTAAAACCGAGTTGGAGCTTGTACCTCCCCATATATATGTATGGAATGGAGTTTGCAACTGAAAAGAAACTTTGTGTTCCCAACAAGCTAGGTGAAGGACGGCTTTCACACACACTTATCTCTCAGAACTGAGCAAGTGGAGAGACGTTCGTTCATCTAGCACCAAGGGAACGGGTTGCAGGAGACACTTTTTCTCTGCTTTCTAGGTCTGTTTCCTAGTGCCGGTTTGAAGTTCCTGCAGTTTTCACTGTCAAACAGAGTTGGAGCTAGTACCTCCCCATATATATGTATGGAATGGAGTTTGCACCTGAAAAGAAACTTTGTGTTCCCAGCAAGCTAGGTGAAGAACCGCTTTCACACACACTTATCTCTCAGAACTGAGCAAGTGGAGAGACGTTCGTTCATCTAGCACCAAGGGAACGGGTTGCAGGAGACACTTTTTCTCTGCTTTCTCAGTCTGTTTCCTAGTGCCGGTTTGAAGTTCCTGCAGTTTTCAGTGTAAAACCGAGTTGGAGCTAGTACCTCCCCATATATATGTATGGAATGGAGTTTGCAACTGAAAAGAAACTTTGTGTTCCCAACAAGCTAGGTGAAGGACGGCTTTCACACACACTTATCTCTCAGAACTGAGCAAGTGGAGAGACGTTCGTTCATCTAGCACCAAGGGAACGGGTTGCAGGAGACACTTTTTCTCTGCTTTCTCAGTCTGTTTCCTAGTGCCGGTTTGAAGTTCCTGCAGTTTTCACTGTCAAACCGAGTTGGAGCTAGTACCTCCCCATATATATGTATGGAATGGAGTTTGCAACTGAAAAGAAACTTTGTGTTCCCAACAAGCTAGGTGAAGAACGGCTTTGACACACACTTATCTCTCAGAACTGAGCAAGTGGAGAGACGTTCGTTCATCTAGCACCAAGGGAACGGGTTGCAGGAGACACTTTTTCTCTGCTTTCTCAGTCTGTTTCCTAGTGCCGCTTTGAAGTTCCTGCTGTTTTCACTGTAAAACCGAGTTGGAGCTAGTACCTCCCCATATATATGTATGGAATGGAGTTTGCAACTGAAAAGAAACTTTGTGTTCCCAACAAGCTAGGTGAAGGACGGCTTTCACACACACTTATCTCTCAGAACTGAGCAATGGAGAGACGTTCATTCATCTAGCACCAAGGGAACGGGTTGCAGGAGACACTTTTTCTATGCTTTCTCAGTCTGTTTCCTAGTGCCGGTTTGAAGTTCCTGCAGTTTTCACTGTAAAACCGAGTTGGAGCTAGTACCTCCCCATATATATGTATGGAATGGAGTTTGCAACTGAAAAGAAACTTTGTGTTCCAAACAAGCTAGGTGAAGGACGGCTTTCACACACACTTATCTCTCAGAACTGAGCAAGTGGAGAGACGTTCGTTCATCTAGCACCAAGGGAACGGGTTGCAGGAGACACTTTTTCTCTGCTTTCTAGGTCTGTTTCCTAGTGCCGGTTTGAAGTTCCTGCAGTTTTCACTGTCAAACAGAGTTGGAGCTAGTACCTCCCCATATATATGTATGGAATGGAGTTTGCACCTGAAAAGAAACTTTGTGTTCCCAGCAAGCTAGGTGAAGAACCGCTTTCACACACACTTATCTCTCAGAACTGAGCAAGTGGAGAGACGTTCGTTCATCTAGCACCAAGGGAACGGGTTGCAGGAGACACTTTTTCTCTGCTTTCTCAGTCTGTTTCCTAGTGCCGGTTTGAAGTTCCTGCAGTTTTCAGTGTAAAACCGAGTTGGAGCTAGTACCTCCCCATATATATGTATGGAATGGAGTTTGCAACTGAAAAGAAACTTTGTGTTCCCAACAAGCTAGGTGAAGGACGGCTTTCACACACACTTATCTCTCAGAACTGAGCAAGTGGAGAGACGTTCGTTCATCTAGCACCAAGGGAACGGGTTGCAGGAGACACTTTTTCTCTGCTTTCTCAGTCTGTTTCCTAGTGCCGGTTTGAAGTTCCTGCAGTTTTCACTGTAAAACCGAGTTGGAGCTAGTACCTCCCCATATATATGTATGGAATGGAGTTTGCAACTGGAAAGAAACTTTGTGTTCCCAACAAGCTAGGTGAAGAACGGCTTTCACACACACTTATCTCTCAGAACTGAGCAAGTGGAGAGACGTTCGTTCATCTAGCACCAAGGGAACGGGTTGCAGGAGACACTTTTTCTCTGCTTTCTCAGTCTGTTTCCTAGTGCCGGTTTGAAGTTCCTGCAGTTTTCACTGTAAAACCGAGTTGGAGCTAGTACCTCCCCATATATATGTATGGAATGGAGTTTGCACCTGAAAAGAAACTTTGTGTTCCCAACAAGCTAGGTGAAGAACGGCTTTCACACACACTTATCTCTCAGAACTGAGCAAGTGGAGAGACGTTCGTTCATCTAGCACCAAGGGAACGGGTTGCAGGAGACACTTTTTCTCTGCTTTCTCAGTCTGTTTCCTAGTGCCGGTTTGAAGTTCCTGCAGTTTTCACTGTAAAACCGAGTTGGAGCTAGTACCTCCCCATATATATGTATGGAATGGAGTTTGCAACTGAAAAGAAACTTTGTGTTCCCAACAAGCTAGATGAAGAACGGCTTTCACACACACTTATCTCTCAGAACTGAGCAAGTGGAGAGACGTTCGTTCATCTAGCAACAAGGGAACGGGTTGCAGGAGACACTTTTTCTCTGCTTTCTCAGTCTGTTTCCTAGTGCCGGATTGAAGTTCCTGCAGTTTTCACTGTAAAACCGAGTTGCAGCTAGTACCTCCCCATATATATGTATGGAATGGAGTTTGCACCTGAAAAGAAACTTTGTGTTCCCAACAAGCTAGGTGAAGAACGGCTTTCACACACACTTATCTCTCAGAACTGAGCAAGTGGAGAGACGTTCGTTCATCTAGCACCAAGGGAACGGGTTGCAGGAGACACTTTTTCTCTGCTTTCTCAGTCTGTTTCCTAGTGCCGGTTTGAAGTTCCTGCAGTTTTCACTGTAAAACCGATTTGGAGCTAGTACCTCCCCATATATATGTATGGAATGGAGTTTGCAACTGAAAAGAAACTTTGTGTTCCCAACAAGCTAGATGAAGGACGGCTTTCACACACACATATCTCTCAAAACTGAGCAACTGGATAGACGTTCGTTCATCTAGCACCAAGGGAACGGGTTGCAGGTGACACTTTTTCTCTGCTTTCTCAGTCTGTTTCCTAGTGCCGGTCTGAAGTTCCTGCAGTTTTCACTGTAAAACCGAGTTGGAGCTAGTAACACCCCATATATATGTATGGAATGGAGTTTGCAACTGAAAAGAAACTTTGTGTTCCCAACAAGCTAGTTGAAGAACGGCTTTGACACACACTTATCTCTCAGAACTGAGCAAGTGGAGAGACGTTCGTTCATCTAGCACCAAGGGAACGCGTTGCAGGAGACACTATTTCTCTGCTTTCTCAGTCTGTTTCCTAGTGCCGGTTTGAAGTTCCTGCAGTTTTCACTGTAAAACCGAGTTGGAGCTAGTACCTCCCCATATATATGTATGGAATGGAGTTTGCAACTGAAAAGAAACTTTGTGTTCCCAACAAGCTAGGTGACGAACGGCTTTCACACACACATATCTCTCAGAACTGAGCAAGTGGAGAGACGTTCGTTCATCTAGCACCAAGGGAACGGGTTGCAGGAGACACTTTTTCTCTGCTTTCTCAGTCTGTTTCCTAGTGCCGGTTTGAAGTTCCTGCAGTTTTCAGTGTAAAACCGAGTTGGAGCTAGTACCTCCCCATATATATGTATGGAATGGAGTTTGCAACTGAAAAGAAACTTTGTGTTCCCAACAAGCTAGGTGAAGGACGGCTTTCACACACACTTATCTCTCAGAACTGAGCAAGTGGAGAGACGTTCGTTCATCTAGCACCAAGGGAACGGGTTGCAGGAGACACTTTTTCTCTGCTTTCTCAGTCTGTTTCCTAGTGCCGGTTTGAAGTTCCTGCAGTTTTCACTGTAAAACCGAGTTGGAGCTAGTACCTCCCCATATATATGTATGGAATGGAGTTTGCAACTGAAAAGAATCTTTGTGTTCCCAACAAGCTAGGTGAAGAACGGCTTTCACACACACTTATCTCTCAGAACTGAGCAAGTGGAGAGACGTTCGTTCATCTAGCACCAAGGGAACGGGTTGCAGGAGACACTTTTTCTCTGCATTCTCAGTCTGTTTCCTAGTGCCGGTTTGAAGTTCCTGCAGTTTTCACTGTAAAAACAAGTTGGAGCTAGTACCTCCCCATATATATGTACGGAATGGAGTTTGCTACTGAAAAGAAACTTTGTGTTCCCACAAGCTAGGTGAAGGACAGCTTTCACACACACTTATCTCTCAGAACTGAGCATTTGGAGAGACGTTCGTTCATCTAGCACCAAGGGAACGGGTTGCAGGAGACTCTTTTTCTCTGCTTTCTCAGTCTGTTTCCTAGTGCCGGTTTGAAGTTCCTGCAGTTTTCACTGTAAAGCCGAGTTGGAGCTAGTACCTCCCCATATATATGTATGGAATGGAGTTTGCACCTGAAAAGAAACTTTGTGTTCCCAACAAGCTAGGTGAAGAACGGCTTTCACACACACTTATCTCTCAGAACTGAGCAAGTGGAGAGACTTTCGTTCATCTAGCACCAAGGGAACGGGTTGCAGGAGACACTTTTTCTCTGCTTTCTCAGTCTGTTTCCTAGTGCCGGTTTGAAGTTCCTGCAGTTTTCACTGTAAAACCGATTTGGAGCTAGTACCTCCCCATATATATGTATGGAATGTAGTGTGCAACTGAAAAGAAACTTTGTGTTCCCAACAAGCTAGGTGAAGGACGGCTTTCACACACACTTATCTCTCAGAACTGAGCAAGTGGAGAGACGTTCGTTCATCTAGCACCAAAGGAACGGGTTGCAGGAGACACTTTTTCTCTGCTTTCGCAGTCTGTTTCCTAGTGCCGGTTTGAAGTTCCTGCAGTTTTCACTGTAAAACCGATTTGGAGCTAGTACCTCCCCATATATATGTATGGAATGGAGTTTGCAACTGAAAAGAAACTTTGTGTTCCCAACAAGCTAGGTGAAGGACGGCTTCCACACACACTTATCTCTCAGAACTGAGCAATGGAGAGACGTTCATTCATCTAGCACCAAGGGAACGGGTTGCAGGAGACACTTTTTCTATGCTTTCTCAGTCTGTTTCCTAGTGCCGGTTTGAAGTTCCTGCAGTTTTCACTGTAAAACCGAGTTGGAGCTAGTACCTCCCCATATATATGTATGGAATGGAGTTTGCAACTGAAAAGAAACTTTGTGTTCCCAACAAGCTAGGTGAAGGACGGCTTTCACACACACTTATCTCTCAGAAGTGAGCAAGTGGAGAGACGTTCGTTCATCTAGCACCAAGGGAACGGGTTGCAGGAGACACTTTTTCTCTGCTTTCTCAGTCTGTTTCCTAGTGCCGGTTTGAAGTTCCTGCAGTTTTCACTGTCAAACCGAGTTGGAGCTAGTACCTCCCCATATATATGTATGGAATGGAGTTTGCAACTGAAAAGAAACCCTGTGTTTCCAACAAGCTAGTTGAAGGACGGCTTTCAAACACAATTATCTCTGGGAACTGAGCAAGTGGAGAGACGTTCGTTCATCTAGCACCAAGGGAACGGGTTGCAGGAGACACTTTTTCTCTGCTTTCTCAGTCTGTTTCCTAGTGCCGATTTGAAGTTCCTGCAGTTTTCACTGTAAAACCGAGTTGGAGCTTGTACCTCCCAGTATATATGTATGGAATGGAGTTTGCTACTGAAAAGAAACTTTGTGTTCCCAACAAGCTAGGTGATTGACGGCTTTCACACACACTTATCTCTCAGAACTGAGCAAGTGGAGAGACGTTCGTTCATCTAGCACCAAGGGAACGGGTTGCAGGAGACACTTTTTCTCTGCTTTCTCAGTCTGTTTCCTAGTGCCGGTTTGAAGTTCCTGCAGTTTTCACTGTAAAACCGAGTTGGAGCTAGTACCTCCCCATACATATGTATGGAATGGAGTTTGCAACTGAAAAGAAACTTTGTGTTCCCAACAAGCTAGGTGAAGGACGGCTTTCACACACACTTATCTCTCAGAACTGAGCAAGTGGAGAGACGTTCGTTCATCTAGCACCAAGGGAACGGGTTGAAGGAGACACTTTTTCTCTGCTTTCTCAGTCTGTTTCCTAGTGCCGGTTTGAAGTTCCTGCAGTTTTCACTGTCAAACCGAGTTGGAGCTAGTACCTCCCCATATATATGTATGGAATGGTGTTTGCAACTGAAAAGAAACTTTGTGTTCCCAACAAGCTAGGTGAAGAACGGCTTTCACACACACTTATCTCTCAGAACTGAGCAAGTGGAGAGACGTTCGTTCATCTAGCACCAAAGGAACGGGTTGCAGGAGACACTTTTTCTCTGCTTTCGAGGTCTGTTTCCTAGTGCCGGTTTGAAGTTCCTGCAGTTTTCACTGTAAAACCGATTTGGAGCTAGTACCTCCCCATATATATGTATGGAATGGAGTTTGCAACTGAAAAGAAACTTTGTGTTCCCAACAAGCTAGGTGAAGGACGGCTTTCACACACACTTATCTCTCAGAACTGAGCAATGGAGAGACGTTCATTCATCTAGCACCAAGGGAACGGGTTGCAGGAGACACTTTTTCTATGCTTTCTCAGTCTGTTTCCTAGTGCCGGTTTGAAGTTCCTGCAGTTTTCACTGTAAAACCGAGTTGGAGCTAGTACCTCCCCATATATATGTATGGAATGGAGTTTGCAACTGAAAAGAAACTTTGTGTTCCCAACAAGCTAGGTGAAGGACGGCTTTCACACACACTTATCTCTCAGAAGTGAGCAAGTGGAGAGACGTTCGTTCATCTAGCACCAAGGGAACGGGTTGCAGGAGACACTTTTTCTCTGCTTTCTCAGTCTGTTTCCTAGTGCCGGTTTGAAGTTCCTGCAGTTTTCACTGTAAAACCGAGTTGGAGCTAGTACCTCCCCATATATATGTATGGAATGGAGTTTGCAACTGAAAAGAAACTTTGTGTTCCAAACAAGCTAGGTGAAGGACGGCTTTCACACACACTTATCTCTCAGAACTGAGCAAGTGGAGAGACGTTCGTTCATCTAGCACCAAGGGAACGGGTTGCAGGAGACACTTTTTCTCTGCTTTCTAGGTCTGTTTCCTAGTGCCGGTTTGAAGTTCCTGCAGTTTTCACTGTCAAACAGAGTTGGAGCTAGTACCTCCCCATATATATGTATGGAATGGAGTTTGCACCTGAAAAGAAACTTTGTGTTCCCAGCAAGCTAGGTGAAGAACCGCTTTCACACACACTTATCTCTCAGAACTGAGCAAGTGGAGAGACGTTCGTTCATCTAGCACCAAGGGAACGGGTTGCAGGAGACACTTTTTCTCTGCTTTCTCAGTCTGTTTCCTAGTGCCGGTTTGAAGTTCCTGCAGTTTTCAGTGTAAAACCGAGTTGGAGCTAGTACCTCCCCATATATATGTATGGAATGGAGTTTGCAACTGAAAAGAAACTTTGTGTTCCCAACAAGCTAGGTGAAGGACGGCTTTCACACACACTTATCTCTCAGAACTGAGCAAGTGGAGAGACGTTCGTTCATCTAGCACCAAGGGAACGGGTTGCAGGAGACACTTTTTCTCTGCTTTCTCAGTCTGTTTCCTAGTGCCGGTTTGAAGTTCCTGCAGTTTTCACTGTAAAACCGAGTTGGAGCTAGTACCTCCCCATATATATGTATGGAATGGAGTTTGCAACTGGAAAGAAACTTTGTGTTCCCAACAAGCTAGGTGAAGAACGGCTTTCACACACACTTATCTCTCAGAACTGAGCAAGTGGAGAGACGTTCGTTCATCTAGCACCAAGGGAACGGGTTGCAGGAGACACTTTTTCTCTGCTTTCTCAGTCTGTTTCCTAGTGCCGGTTTGAAGTTCCTGCAGTTTTCACTGTAAAACCGAGTTGGAGCTAGTACCTCCCCATATATATGTATGGAATGGAGTTTGCACCTGAAAAGAAACTTTGTGTTCCCAACAAGCTAGGTGAAGAACGGCTTTCACACACACTTATCTCTCAGAACTGAGCAAGTGGAGAGACGTTCGTTCATCTAGCACCAAGGGAACGGGTTGCAGGAGACACTTTTTCTCTGCTTTCTCAGTCTGTTTCCTAGTGCCGGTTTGAAGTTCCTGCAGTTTTCACTGTAAAACCGAGTTGGAGCTAGTACCTCCCCATATATATGTATGGAATGGAGTTTGCAACTGAAAAGAAACTTTGTGTTCCCAACAAGCTAGGTGAAGAACGGCTTTCACACACACTTATCTCTCAGAACTGAGCAAGTGGAGAGACGTTCGTTCATCTAGCAACAAGGGAACGGGTTGCAGGAGACACTTTTTCTCTGCTTTCTCAGTCTGTTTCCTAGTGCCGGATTGAAGTTCCTGCAGTTTTCACTGTAAAACCGAGTTGCAGCTAGTACCTCCCCATATATATGTATGGAATGGAGTTTGCACCTGAAAAGAAACTTTGTGTTCCCAACAAGCTAGGTGAAGAACGGCTTTCACACACACTTATCTCTCAGAACTGAGCAAGTGGAGAGACGTTCGTTCATCTAGCACCAAGGGAACGGGTTGCAGGAGACACTTTTTCTCTGCTTTCTCAGTCTGTTTCCTAGTGCCGGTTTGAAGTTCCTGCAGTTTTCACTGTAAAACCGATTTGGAGCTAGTACCTCCCCTTATATATGTATGGAATGGAGTTTGCAACTGAAAAGAAACTTTGTGTTCCCAACAAGCTAGATGAAGGACGGCTTTCACACACACATATCTCTCAAAACTGAGCAAGTGGAGAGACGTTCGTTCATCTAGCACCAAGGGAACGGGTTGCAGGTGACACTTTTTCTCTGCTTTCTCAGTCTGTTTCCTAGTGCCGGTCTGAAGTTCCTGCAGTTTTCACTGTAAAACCGAGTTGGAGCTAGTAACACCCCATATATATGTATGGAATGGAGTTTGCAACTGAAAAGAAACTTTGTGTTCCCAACAAGCTAGTTGAAGAACGGCTTTGACACACACTTATCTCTCAGAACTGAGCAAGTGGAGAGACGTTCGTTCATCTAGCACCAAGGGAACGCGTTGCAGGAGACACTATTTCTCTGCTTTCTCAGTCTGTTTCCTAGTGCCGGTTTGAAGTTCCTGCAGTTTTCACTGTAAAACCGAGTTGGAGCTAGTACCTCCCCATATATATGTATGGAATGGAGTTTGCAACTGAAAAGAAACTTTGTGTTCCCAACAAGCTAGGTGACGAACGGCTTTCACACACACATATCTCTCAGAACTGAGCAAGTGGAGAGACGTTCGTTCATCTAGCACCAAGGGAACGGGTTGCAGGAGACACTTTTTCTCTGCTTTCTCAGTCTGTTTCCTAGTGCCGGTTTGAAGTTCCTGCAGTTTTCAGTGTAAAACCGAGTTGGAGCTAGTACCTCCCCATATATATGTATGGAATGGAGTTTGCAACTGAAAAGAAACTTTGTGTTCCCAACAAGCTAGGTGAAGGACGGCTTTCACACACACTTATCTCTCAGAACTGAGCAAGTGGAGAGACGTTCGTTCATCTAGCACCAAGGGAACGGGTTGCAGGAGACACTTTTTCTCTGCTTTCTCAGTCTGTTTCCTAGTGCCGGTTTGAAGTTCCTGCAGTTTTCACTGTAAAACCGAGTTGGAGCTAGTACCTCCCCATATATATGTATGGAATGGAGTTTGCAACTGAAAAGAATCTTTGTGTTCCCAACAAGCTAGGTGAAGAACGGCTTTCACACACACTTATCTCTCAGAACTGAGCAAGTGGAGAGACGTTCGTTCATCTAGCACCAAGGGAACGGGTTGCAGGAGACACTTTTTCTCTGCTTTCTCAGTCTGTTTCCTAGTGCCGGTTTGAAGTTCCTGCAGTTTTCACTGTAAAAACAAGTTGGAGCTAGTACCTCCCCATATATATGTATGGAATGGAGTTTGCTACTGAAAAGAAACTTTGTGTTCCCACAAGCTAGGTGAAGGACAGCTTTCACACACACTTATCTCTCAGAACTGAGCATTTGGAGAGACGTTCGTTCATCTAGCACCAAGGGAACGGGTTGCAGGAGACACTTTTTCTCTGCTTTCTCAGTCTGTTTCCTAGTGCCGGTTTGAAGTTCCTGCAGTTTTCACTGTAAAGCCGAGTTGGAGCTAGTACCTCCCCATATATATGTATGGAATGGAGTTTGCACCTGAAAAGAAACTTTGTGTTCCCAACAAGCTAGGTGAAGAACGGCTTTCACACACACTTATCTCTCAGAACTGAGCAAGTGGAGAGACTTTCGTTCATCTAGCACCAAGGGAACGGGTTGCAGGAGACACTTTTTCTCTGCTTTCTCAGTCTGTTTCCTAGTGCCGGTTTGAAGTTCCTGCAGTTTTCACTGTAAAACCGATTTGGAGCTAGTACCTCCCCATATATATGTATGGAATGTAGTGTGCAACTGAAAAGAAACTTTGTGTTCCCAACAAGCTAGGTGAAGGACGGCTTTCACACACACTTATCTCTCAGAACTGAGCAAGTGGAGAGACGTTCGTTCATCTAGCACCAAAGGAACGGGTTGCAGGAGACACTTTTTCTCTGCTTTCGCAGTCTGTTTCCTAGTGCCGGTTTGAAGTTCCTGCAGTTTTCACTGTAAAACCGATTTGGAGCTAGTACCTCCCCATATATATGTATGGAATGGAGTTTGCAACTGAAAAGAAACTTTGTGTTCCCAACAAGCTAGGTGAAGGACGGCTTTCACACACACTTATCTCTCAGAACTGAGCAATGGAGAGACGTTCATTCATCTAGCACCAAGGGAACGGGTTGCAGGAGACACTTTTTCTATGCTTTCTCAGTCTGTTTCCTAGTGCCGGTTTGAAGTTCCTGCAGTTTTCACTGTAAAACCGAGTTGGAGCTAGTACCTCCCCATATATATGTATGGAATGGAGTTTGCAACTGAAAAGAAACTTTGTGTTCCCAACAAGCTAGGTGAAGGACGGCTTTCACACACACTTATCTCTCAGAAGTGAGCAAGTGGAGAGACGTTCGTTCATCTAGCACCAAGGGAACGGGTTGCAGGAGACACTTTTTCTCTGCTTTCTCAGTCTGTTTCCTAGTGCCGGTTTGAAGTTCCTGCAGTTTTCACTGTCAAACCGAGTTGGAGCTAGTACCTCCCCATATATATGTATGGAATGGAGTTTGCAACTGAAAAGAAACCCTGTGTTTCCAACAAGCTAGTTGAAGGACGGCTTTCAAACACAATTATCTCTGGGAACTGAGCAAGTGGAGAGACGTTCGTTCATCTAGCACCAAGGGAACGGGTTGCAGGAGACACTTTTTCTCTGCTTTCTCAGTCTGTTTCCTAGTGCCGATTTGAAGTTCCTGCAGTTTTCACTGTAAAACCGAGTTGGAGCTTGTACCTCCCAGTATATATGTATGGAATGGAGTTTGCTACTGAAAAGAAACTTTGTGTTCCCAACAAGCTAGGTGATTGACGGCTTTCACACACACTTATCTCTCAGAACTGAGCAAGTGGAGAGACGTTCGTTCATCTAGCACCAAGGGAACGGGTTGCAGGAGACACTTTTTCTCTGCTTTCTCAGTCTGTTTCCTAGTGCCGGTTTGAAGTTCCTGCAGTTTTCACTGTAAAACCGAGTTGGAGCTAGTACCTCCCCATACATATGTATGGAATGGAGTTTGCAACTGAAAAGAAACTTTGTGTTCCCAACAAGCTAGGTGAAGGACGGCTTTCACACACACTTATCTCTCAGAACTGAGCAAGTGGAGAGACGTTCGTTCATCTAGCACCAAGGGAACGGGTTGAAGGAGACACTTTTTCTCTGCTTTCTCAGTCTGTTTCCTAGTGCCGGTTTGAAGTTCCTGCAGTTTTCACTGTCAAACCGAGTTGGAGCTAGTACCTCCCCATATATATGTATGGAATGGAGTTTGCAACTGAAAAGAAACTTTGTGTTCCCAACAAGCTAGGTGAAGAACGGCTTTCACACACACTTATCTCTCAGAACTGAGCAAGTGGAGAGACGTTCGTTCATCTAGCACCAAAGGAACGGGTTGCAGGAGACACTTTTTCTCTGCTTTCGCAGTCTGTTTCCTAGTGCCGGTTTGAAGTTCCTGCAGTTTTCACTGTAAAACCGATTTGGAGCTAGTACCTCCCCATATATATGTATGGAATGGAGTTTGCAACTGAAAAGAAACTTTGTGTTCCCAACAAGCTAGGTGAAGGACGGCTTTCACACACACTTATCTCTCAGAACTGAGCAATGGAGAGACGTTCATTCATCTAGCACCAAGGGAACGGGTTGCAGGAGACACTTTTTCTATGCTTTCTCAGTCTGTTTCCTAGTGCCGGTTTGAAGTTCCTGCAGTTTTCACTGTAAAACCGAGTTGGAGCTAGTACCTCCCCATATATATGTATGGAATGGAGTTTGCAACTGAAAAGAAACTTTGTGTTCCCAACAAGCTAGGTGAAGGACGGCTTTCACACACACTTATCTCTCAGAAGTGAGCAAGTGGAGAGACGTTCGTTCATCTAGCACCAAGGGAACGGGTTGCAGGAGACACTTTTTCTCTGCTTTCTCAGTCTGTTTCCTAGTGCCGGTTTGAAGTTCCTGCAGTTTTCACTGTCAAACCGAGTTGGAGCTAGTACCTCCCCATATATATGTATGGAATGGAGTTTGCAACTGAAAAGAAACCCTGTGTTTCCAACAAGCTAGTTGAAGGACGGCTTTCAAACACAATTATCTCTGGGAACTGAGCAAGTGGAGAGACGTTCGTTCATCTAGCACCAAGGGAACGGGTTGCAGGAGACACTTTTTCTCTGCTTTCTCAGTCTGTTTCCTAGTGCCGATTTGAAGTTCCTGCAGTTTTCACTGTAAAACCGAGTTGGAGCTTGTACCTCCCAGTATATATGTATGGAATGGAGTTTGCTACTGAAAAGAAACTTTGTGTTCCCAACAAGCTAGGTGATTGACGGCTTTCACACACACTTATCTCTCAGAACTGAGCAAGTGGAGAGACGTTCGTTCATCTAGCACCAAGGGAACGGGTTGCAGGAGACACTTTTTCTCTGCTTTCTCAGTCTGTTTCCTAGTGCCGGTTTGAAGTTCCTGCAGTTTTCACTGTAAAACCGAGTTGGAGCTAGTACCTCCCCATACATATGTATGGAATGGAGTTTGCAACTGAAAAGAAACTTTGTGTTCCCAACAAGCTAGGTGAAGGACGGCTTTCACACACACTTATCTCTCAGAACTGAGCAAGTGGAGAGACGTTCGTTCATCTAGCACCAAGGGAACGGGTTGAAGGAGACACTTTTTCTCTGCTTTCTCAGTCTGTTTCCTAGTGCCGGTTTGAAGTTCCTGCAGTTTTCACTGTCAAACCGAGTTGGAGCTAGTACCTCCCCATATATATGTATGGAATGGAGTTTGCAACTGAAAAGAAACTTTGTGTTCCCAACAAGCTAGGTGAAGAACGGCTTTCACACACACTTATCTCTCAGAACTGAGCAAGTGGAGAGACGTTCGTTCATCTAGCAACAAGGGAACGGGTTGCAGGAGACACTTTTTCTCTGCTTTCTCAGTCTGTTTCCTAGTGCCGGTTTGAAGTTCCTGCAGTTTTCACTGTAAAACCGAGTTGCAGCTAGTACCTCCCCATATATATGTATGGAATGGAGTTTGCACCTGAAAAGAAACTTTGTGTTCCCAACAAGCTAGGTGAAGAACGGCTTTCACACACACTTATCTCTCAGAACTGAGCAAGTGGAGAGACGTTCGTTCATCTAGCACCAAGGGAACGGGTTGCAGGAGACACTTTTTCTCTGCTTTCTCAGTCTGTTTCCTAGTGCCGGTTTGAAGTTCCTGCAGTTTTCACTGTAAAACCGATTTGGAGCTAGTACCTCCCCATATATATGTATGGAATTGAGTTTGCAACTGAAAAGAAACTTTGTGTTCCCAACAAGCTAGGTGAAGGACGGCTTTCACACACACTTATCTCTCAGAACTGAGCAAGTGGAGAGACGTTCGTTCATCTAGCACCAAGGGAACGGGTTGCAGGAGACACTTTTTCTCTGCTTTCTCAGTCTGTTTCCTAGTGCCGGTTTGAAGTTCCTGCAGTTTTCAGTGTAAAACCGATTTGGAGCTAGTACCTCCCCATATATATGTATGGAATGGAGTTTGCAACTGAAAAGAACCTTTGTGTTCCCAACAAGCTAGGTGAAGGACGGCTTTCACACACACTTATCTCTCAGAACTGAGCAAGTGGAGAGACGTTCGTTCATCTAGCACCAAGGGAACGGGTTGCAGGAGACACTTTTTCTCTGCTTTCTCAGTCTGTTTCCTAGTGCCGGTTTGAAGTTCCTGCAGTTTTCACTGTAAAACCGAGTTGGAGCTAGTACCTCCCCATATATATGTATGGAATGGAGTTTGAAACTGAAAAGAAACTTTGTGTTCCCAACAAGCTAGGTGAAGAACGGCTTTCACACTCACTTATCTCTCAGAACTGAGCAAGTGGAGAGACGTTCGTTCATCTAGCACCAAGGGAACGGGTTGCAGGAGACACTTTTTCTCTGCTTTCTCAGTCTGTTTCCTAGTGCCGGTTTGAAGTTCCTGCAGTTTTCACTGTAAAGCCGAGTTGGAGCTAGTACCTCCCCATATATATGTATGGAATGGAGTTTGCACCTGAAAAGAAACTTTGTGTTCCCAACAAGCTAGGTGAAGAACGGCTTTCACACACACTTATCTCTCAGAACTGAGCAAGTGGAGAGACTTTCGTTCATCTAGCACCAAGGGAACGGGTTGCAGGAGACACTTTTTCTCTGCTTTCTCAGTCTGTTTCCTAGTGCCGGTTTGAAGTTCCTGCAGTTTTCACTGTAAAACCGATTTGGAGCTAGTACCTCCCCATATATATGTATGGAATGTAGTGTGCAACTGAAAAGAAACTTTGTGTTCCCAACAAGCTAGGTGAAGGACGGCTTTCACACACACTTATCTCTCAGAACTGAGCAAGTGGAGAGACGTTCGTTCATCTAGCACCAAAGGAACGGGTTGCAGGAGACACTTTTTCTCTGCTTTCGCAGTCTGTTTCCTAGTGCCGGTTTGAAATTCCTGCAGTTTTCACTGTAAAACCGATTTGGAGCTAGTACCTCCCCATATATATGTATGGAATGGAGTTTGCAACTGAAAAGAAACTTTGTGTTCCCAACAAGCTAGGTGAAGGACGGCTTTCACACACACTTATCTCTCAGAACTGAGCAATGGAGAGACGTTCATTCATCTAGCACCAAGGGAACGGGTTGCAGGAGACACTTTTTCTATGCTTTCTCAGTCTGTTTCCTAGTGCCGGTTTGAAGTTCCTGCAGTTTTCACTGTAAAACCGAGTTGGAGCTAGTACCTCCCCATATATATGTATGGAATGGAGTTTGCAACTGAAAAGAAACTTTGTGTTCCCAACAAGCTAGGTGAAGGACGGCTTTCACACACACTTATCTCTCAGAAGTGAGCAAGTGGAGAGACGTTCGTTCATCTAGCACCAAGGGAACGGGTTGCAGGAGACACTTTTTCTCTGCTTTCTCAGTCTGTTTCCTAGTGCCGGTTTGAAGTTCCTGCAGTTTTCACTGTCAAACCGAGTTGGAGCTAGTACCTCCCCATATATATGTATGGAATGGAGTTTGCAACTGAAAAGAAACCCTGTGTTTCCAACAAGCTAGTTGAAGGACGGCTTTCAAACACAATTATCTCTGGGAACTGAGCAAGTGGAGAGACGTTCGTTCATCTAGCACCAAGGGAACGGGTTGCAGGAGACACTTTTTCTCTGCTTTCTCAGTCTGTTTCCTAGTGCCGATTTGAAGTTCCTGCAGTTTTCACTGTAAAACCGAGTTGGAGCTTGTACCTCCCAGTATATATGTATGGAATGGAGTTTGCTACTGAAAAGAAACTTTGTGTTCCCAACAAGCTAGGTGATTGACGGCTTTCACACACACTTATCTCTCAGAACTGAGCAAGTGGAGAGACGTTCGTTCATCTAGCACCAAGGGAACGGGTTGCAGGAGACACTTTTTCTCTGCTTTCTCAGTCTGTTTCCTAGTGCCGGTTTGAAGTTCCTGCAGTTTTCATTGTAAAACCGAGTTGGAGCTAGTACCTCCCCATATATATGTATGGAATGGAGTTTGCAACTGAAAAGAAACTTTGTGTTCCCAACAAGCTAGGTGAAGGACGGCTTTCACACACACTTATCTCTCAGAACTGAGCAAGTGGAGAGACGTTCGTTCATCTAGCACCAAGGGAACGGGTTGCAGGAGACACTGTTTCTCTGCTTTCTAGGTCTGTTTCCTAGTGCCGGTTTGAAGTTCCTGCAGTTTTCACTGTCAAACCGAGTTGGAGCTAGTACCTCCCCATATATATGTATGGAATGGAGTTTGCAACTGAAAAGAAACTTTGTGTTCCCAACAAGCTAGGTGAAGAACGGCTTTCACACACACTTATCTCTCAGAACTGAGCAAGTGGAGAGACGTTCGTTCATCTAGCAACAAGGGAACGGGTTGCAGGAGACACTTTTTCTCTGCTTTCTCAGTCTGTTTCCTAGTGCCGGTTTGAAGTTCCTGCAGTTTTCACTGTAAAACCGAGTTGCAGCTAGTACCTCCCCATATATATGTATGGAATGGAGTTTGCACCTGAAAAGAAACTTTGTGTTCCCAACAAGCTAGGTGAAGAACGGCTTTCACACACACTTATCTCTCAGAACTGAGCAAGTGGAGAGACGTTCGTTCATCTAGCACCAAGGGAACGGGTTGCAGGAGACACTTTTTCTCTGCTTTCTCAGTCTGTTTCCTAGTGCCGGTTTGAAGTTCCTGCAGTTTTCACTGTAAAACCGATTTGGAGCTAGTACCTCCCCATATATATGTATGGAATTGAGTTTGCAACTGAAAAGAAACTTTGTGTTCCCAACAAGCTAGGTGAAGGACGGCTTTCACACACACTTATCTCTCAGAACTGAGCAAGTGGAGAGACGTTCGTTCATCTAGCACCAAGGGAACGTGTTGCAGGAGACACTTTTTCTCTCCTTTCTCAGTCTGTTTCCTAGTGCCGGTTTGAAGTTCCTGCAGTTTTCATTGTAAAACCGATTTGGAGCTAGTACCTCCCCATATATATGTATGGAATGGAGTTTGCAACTGAAAAGAACCTTTGTGTTCCCAACAAGCTAGGTGAAGGACGGCTTTCACACACACTTATCTCTCAGAACTGAGCAAGTGGAGAGACGTTCGTTCATCTAGCACCAAGGGAACGGGTTGCAGGAGACACTTTTTCTCTGCTTTCTCAGTCTGTTTCCTAGTGCCGGTTTGAAGTTCCTGCAGTTTTCACTGTAAAACCGAGTTGGAGCTAGTACCTCCCCATATATATGTATGGAATGGAGTTTGAAACTGAAAAGAAACTTTGTGTTCCCAACAAGCTAGGTGAAGAACGGCTTTCACACACACTTATCTCTCAGAACTGAGCAAGTGGAGAGACGTTCGTTCATCTAGCACCAAGGGAACGGGTTGCAGGAGACACTTTTTCTCTGCTTTCTCAGTCTGTTTCCTAGTGCCGGTTTGAAGTTCCTGCAGTTTTCACTGTAAAACCGAGTTGGAGCTAGTACCTCCCCATATATATGTATGGAATGGAGTTTGCACCTGAAAAGAAACTTTGTGTTCCCAACAAGCTAGGTGAAGAACGGCTTTCACACACACTTATCTCTCAGAACTGAGCAAGTGGAGAGACGTTCGTTCATCTAGCACCAAGGGAACGGGTTGCAGGAGACACTTTTTCTCTGCTTTCTCAGTCTGTTTCCTAGTGCCGGTTTGAAGTTCCTGCAGTTTTCACTGTAAAACCGATTTGGAGCTAGTACCTCCCCATATATATGTATGGAATGGAGTTTGCAACTGAAAAGAAACTTTGTGTTCCCAACAAGCTAGATGAAGGACGGCTTTCACACACACATATCTCTCAAAACTGAGCAAGTGGAGAGACGTTCGTTCATCTAGCACCAAGGGAACGGGTTGCAGGGGACACTTTTTCTCTGCTTTCTCAGTCTGTTTCCTAGTGCCGGTCTGAAGTTCCTGCAGTTTTCACTGTAAAACCGAGTTGGAGCTAGTAACACCCCATATATATGTATGGAATGGAATTTGCAACTGAAAAGAAACTTTGTGTTCCCAACAAGCTAGTTGAAGACCGGCTTTGACACACACTTATCTCTCAGAACTGAGCAAGTGGAGAGACGTTCGTTCATCTAGCACCAAGGGAACGGGTTGCAGGAGACACTATTTCTCTGCTTTCTCAGTCTGTTTCCTAGTGCCGGTTTGAAGTTCCTGCAGTTTTCACTGTAAAACCGAGTTGGAGCTTGTACCTCCCCATATATATGTATGGAATGGAGTTTGCAACTGAAAAGAAACTTTGTGTTCCCAACAAGCTAGGTGACGAACGGCTTTCACACACACATATCTCTCAGAACTGAGCAAGTGGAGAGACGTTCGTTCATCTAGCACCAAGGGAACGGGTTGCAGGAGACACTTTTTCTCTGCTTTCTCAGTCTGTTTCCTAGTGCCGGTTTGAAGTTCCTGCAGTTTTCAGTGTAAAACCGAGTTGGAGCTAGTACCTCCCCATATATATGTATGGAATGGAGTTTGCAACTGAAAAGAAACTTTGTGTTCCCAACAAGCTAGGTGAAGGACGGCTTTCACACACACTTATCTCTCAGAACTGAGCAAGTGGAGAGAAGTTCGTTCATCTAGCACCAAGGGAACGGGTTGCAGGAGACACTTTTTCTCTGCTTTCTCAGTCTGTTTCCTAGTGCCGGTTTGAAGTTCCTGCAGTTTTCACTGTAAAACCGATTTGGAGCTAGTACCTCCCCATATATATGTATGGAATGGAGTTTGCAACTGAAAAGAAACTTTGTGTTCCCAACAAGCTAGATGAAGGACGGCTTTCACACACACATATCTCTCAAAACTGAGCAAGTGGAGAGACGTTCGTTCATCTAGCACCAAGGGAACGGGTTGCAGGTGACACTTTTTCTCTGCTTTCTCAGTCTGTTTCCTAGTGCCGGTCTGAAGTTCCTGCAGTTTTCACTGTAAAACCGAGTTGGAGCTAGTAACACCCCATATATATGTATGGAATGGAGTTTGCAACTGAAAAGAAACTTTGTGTTCCCAACAAGCTAGTTGAAGAACGGCTTTGACACACACTTATCTCTCAGAACTGAGCAAGTGGAGAGACGTTCGTTCATCTAGCACCAAGGGAACGGGTTGCAGGAGACACTATTTCTCTGCTTTCTCAGTCTGTTTCCTAGTGCCGGTTTGAAGTTCCTGCAGTTTTCACTGTAAAACCGAGTTGGAGCTTGTACCTCCCCATATATATGTATGGAATGGAGTTTGCAACTGAAAAGAAACTTTGTGTTCCCAACAAGCTAGGTGACGAACGGCTTTCACACACACATATCTCTCAGAACTGAGCAAGTGGAGAGACGTTCGTTCATCTAGCACCAAGGGAACGGGTTGCAGGAGACACTTTTTCTCTGCTTTCTCAGTCTGTTTCCTAGTGCCGGTTTGAAGTTCCTGCAGTTTTCAGTGTAAAACCGAGTTGGAGCTAGTACCTCCCCATATATATGTATGGAATGGAGTTTGCAACTGAAAAGAAACTTTGTGTTCCCAACAAGCTAGGTGAAGGACGGCTTTCACACACACTTATCTCTCAGAACTGAGCAAGTGGAGAGACGTTCGTTCATCTAGCACCAAGGGAACGGGTTGCAGGAGACACTTTTTCTCTGCTTTCTCAGTCTGTTTCCTAGTGCAGGTTTGAAGTTCCTGCAGTTTTCAGTGTAAAACCGAGTTGGAGCTAGTACCTCCCCATATATATGTATGGAATGGAGTTTGCAACTGAAAAGAAACTTTGTGTTCCCAACAAGCTAGGTGACGAACGGCTTTGACACACACTTATCTCTCAGAACTGAGCAAGTGGAGAGACGTTCGTTCATCTAGCACCAAGGGAACGGGTTGCAGGAAACTCTTTTTCTCTGCTTTCTCAGTCTGTTTCCTAGTGCCGGTTTGAAGTTCCTGCAGTTTTCACTGTCAAACCGAGTTGGAGCTAGTACCTCCCCATATATATGTATGGAATGGAGTTTGCACCTGAAAAGAAACTTTGTGTTCACAACAAGCTAGGTGAATGACGGCTTTCACACACACTTATCTCTCAGAACTGAGCAAGTGGAGAGACGTTCGTTCATTTAGCACCAAGGGAACGGGTTGCAGTAGACACTTTTTCTCTGCTTTCTCAGTCTGTTTCCTAGTGCCGGTTTGAAGTTCCTGCAGTTTTCATTGTAAAACCGAGTTGGAGCTAGTACCTCCCCATATATATGTATGGAATGGAGTTTGCAACTGAAAAGAAACTTTGTGTTCCCAACAAGCTAGGTGATGGACGGCTTTCACACACACTTATCTCTCAGAACTGAGCAATGGAGAGACGTTCATTCATCTAGCACCAAGGGAACGGGTTGCAGGAGACACTTTTTCTATGCTTTCTCAGTCTGTTTCCTAGTGCCGGTTTGAAGTTCCTGCAGTTTTCACTGTAAAACCGAGTTGGAGCTAGTACCTCCCCATATATATGTATGGAATGGAGTTTGCAACTGAAAAGAAACTTTGTGTTCCCAACAAGCTAGGTGAAGGACGGCTTTCACACACACTTATCTCTCAGAACTGAGCAAGGGGAGAGACATTCGTTCATCTAGCACCAAGGGAACGGGTTGCAGGAGACACTTTTTCTCTGCTTTCTCAGTCTGTTTCCTAGTGCCGGTTTGAAGTTCCTGCAGTTTTCACTGTCAAACCGAGTTGGAGCTAGTACCTCCCCATATATATGTATGGAATGGAGTTTGCAACTGAAAAGAAACCCTGTGTTTCCAACAAGCTAGTTGAAGGACGGCTTTCAAACACAATTATCTCTGGGAACTGAGCAAGTGGAGAGACGTTCGTTCATCTAGCACCAAGGGAACGGGTTGCAGGAGACACTTTTTCTCTGCTTTCTCAGTCTGTTTCCTAGTGCCGATTTGAAGTTCCTGCAGTTTTCACTGTAAAACCGAGTTGGAGCTTGTACCTCCCAGTATATATGTATGGAATGGAGTTTGCTACTGAAAAGAAACTTTGTGTTCCCAACAAGCTAGGTGATTGACGGCTTTCACACACACTTATCTCTCAGAACTGAGCAAGTGGAGAGACGTTCGTTCATCTAGCACCAAGGGAACGGGTTGCAGGAGACACTTTTTCTATGCTTTCTCAGTCTGTTTCCTAGTGCCGGTTTGAAGTTCCTGCAGTTTTCACTGTAAAACCGAGTTGGAGCTAGTACCTCCCCATATATATGTATGGAATGGAGTTTGCAACTGAAAAGAAACTTTGTGTTCCCAACAAGCTAGGTGAAGGACGGCTTTCACACACACTTATCTCTCAGAACTGAGCAAGTGGAGAGACGTTCGTTCATCTAGCACCAAGGGAACGGGTTGCAGGAGACACTTTTTCTCTGCTTTCTCAGTCTGTTTCCTAGTGCCGGTTTGAAGTTCCTGCAGTTTTCATTGTAAAACCGAGTTGGAGCTAGTACCTCCCCATATATATGTATGGAATGGAGTTTGCAACTGAAAAGAAACTTTGTGTTCCCAACAAGCTATGTGAAGGACGGCTTTCACACACACTTATCTCTCAGAACTGAGCAAGTGGAGAGACGTTCGTTCATCTAGCACCAAGGGAACGGGTTGCAGGAGACACTTTTTCTCTGCTTTCTAGGTCTGTTTCCTAGTGCCGGTTTGAAGTTCCTGCAGTTTTCACTGTCAAACCGAGTTGGAGCTAGTACCTCCCCATATATATGTATGGAATGGAGTTTGCAACTGAAAAGAGATCCTGTGTTTCCAACAAGCTAGTTGAAGGACGGCTTTCAAACACAATTATCTCTGGGAACTGAGCAAGTGGAGAGACGTTCGTTCATCTAGCACCAAGGGAACGGGTTGCAGGAGACACTTTTTCTCTGCTTTCTCAGTCTGTTTCCTAGTGACGATTTGAAGTTCCTGCAATTTTCACTGTAAAACCGAGTTGGAGCTTGTACCTCCCAATATATATGTATGGAATGGAGTTTGCTACTGAAAAGAAACTTTGTGTTCCCAACAAGCTAGGTGATTGACTGCTTTCACACACACTTATCTCTCAGAACTGAGCAAGTGGAGAGACGTTCGTTCATCTAGCACCAAGGGAACGGGTTGCAGGAGACACTTTTTCTCTGCTTTCTCAGTCTGTTTCCTAGTGCCGGTTTGAAGTTCCTGCAGTTTTCATTGTAAAACCGATTTGGAGCTAGTACCTCCCCATATATATGTATGGAATGGAGTTTGCAACTGAAAAGAAACTTTGTGTTCCCAACAAGCTAGGTGAAGGACGGCTTTCACACACACTTATCTCTCAGAACTGAGCAAGTGGAGAGACGTTCGTTCATCTAGCACCAAGGGAACGGGTTGCAGGAGACACTTTTTCTCTGCTTTCTCAGTCTGTTTCCTAGTGCCGGTTTGAAGTTCCTGCAGTTTTCACTGTAAAACCGAGTTGGAGCTAGTACCTCCCCATATATATGTATGGAATGGAGTTTGCAACTGAAAAGAAACTTTGTGTTCCCAACAAGCAAGGTGAAGAACGGCTTTCACACACACTTATCTCTCAGAACTGAGCAAGTGGAGAGACGTTCGTTCATCTAGCACCAAGGGAACGGGTTGCAGGAGACACTTTTTCTCTGCTTTCTCAGTCTGTTTCCTAGTGCCGGTTTGAAGTTCCTGCAGTTTTCACTGTAAAACCGAGTTGGAGCTAGTACCTCCCCATATATATGTATGGAATGGAGTTTGCACCTGAAAAGAAACTTTGTGTTCCCAACAAGCTAGGTGAAGAACGGCTTTCACACACACTTATCTCTCAGAACTGAGCAAGTGGAGAGACGTTCGTTCATCTAGCACCAAGGGAACGGGTTGCAGGAGACACTTTTTCTCTGCTTTCTCAGTCTGTTTCCTAGTTCCGGTTTGAAGTTCCTGCAGTTTTCACTGTAAAACCGAGTTGGAGCTAGTACCTCCCCATATATATGTATGGAATGGAGTTTGCAACTGAAAAGAAACTTTGTGTTCCCAACAAGCTAGGTGAAGAACGGCTTTCACACACACTTATCTCTCAGAACTGAGCAAGTGGAGAGACGTTCGTTCATCTAGCAACAAGGGAACGGGTTGCAGGAGACACTTTTTCTCTGCTTTCTCAGTCTGTTTCCTAGTGCCGGTTTGAAGTTCCTGCAGTTTTCACTGTAAAACCGAGTTGCAGCTAGTACCTCCCCATATATATGTATGGAATGGAGTTTGCACCTGAAAAGAAACTTTGTGTTCCCAACAAGCTAGGTGAAGAACGGCTTTCACACACACTTATCTCTCAGAACTGAGCAAGTGGAGAGACGTTCGTTCATCTAGCACCAAGGGAACGGGTTGCAGGAGACACTTTTTCTCTGCTTTCTCAGTCTGTTTCCTAGTGCCGGTTTGAAGTTCCTGCAGTTTTCACTGTAAAACCGATTTGGAGCTAGTACCTCCCCATATATATGTATGGAATGGAGTTTGCAACTGAAAAGAAACTTTGTGTTCCCAACAAGCTAGATGAAGGACGGCTTTCACACACACATATCTCTCAAAACTGAGCAAGTGGAGAGACGTTCGTTCATCTAGCACCAAGGGAACGGGTTGCAGGTGACACTTTTTCTCTGCTTTCTCAGTCTGTTTCCTAGTGCCGGTCTGAAGTTCCTGCAGTTTTCACTGTAAAACCGATTTGGAGCTAGTAACACCCCATATATATGTATGGAATGGAGTTTGCAACTGAAAAGAAACTTTGTGATCCCAACAAGCTAGTTGAAGAACGGCTTTGACACACACTTATCTCTCAGAACTGAGCAAGTGGAGAGACGTTCGTTCATCTAGCACCAAGGGAACGGGTTGCAGGAGACACTATTTCTCTGCTTTCTCAGTCTGTTTCCTAGTGCCGGTTTGAAGTTCCTGCAGTTTTCACTGTAAAACCGAGTTGGAGCTTGTACCTCCCCATATATATGTATGGAATGGAGTTTGCAACTGAAAAGAAACTTTGTGTTCCCAACAAGGTAGGAGACGAACGGCTTTCACACACACATATCTCTCAGAACTGAGCAAGTGGAGAGACGTTCGTTCATCTAGCACCAAGGGAACGGGTTGCAGGAGACACTTTTTCTCTGCTTTCTCAGTCTGTTTCCTAGTGCCGGTTTGAAGTTCCTGCAGTTTTCAGTGTAAAACCGAGTTGGAGCTAGTACCTCCCCATATATATGTATGGAATGGAGTTTGCAACTGAAAAGAAACTTTGTGTTCCCAACAAGCTAGTTGAAGGACGGCTTTCACACACACTTATCTCTCAGAACTGAGCAAGTGGAGAGACGTTCGTTCATCTAGCACCAAGGGAACGGGTTGCAGGAGACACTTTTTCTCTGCTTTCTCAGTCTGTTTCCTAGTGCCGGTTTGAAGTTCCTGCAGTTTTCACTGTAAAACCGAGTTGGAGCTAGTACCTCCCCATATATATGTATGGAATGGAGTTTGCAACTGAAAAGAAACTTTGTGTTCCAAACAAGCTAGGTGAAGAACGGCTTTCACACACACTTATCTCTCAGAACTGAGCAAGTGGAGAGACGTTCGTTCATCTAGCACCAAGGGAACGGGTTGCAGGAGACACTTTTTCTCTGCTTTCTCAGTCTGTTTCCTAGTGCAGGTTTGAAGTTCCTGCAGTTTTCAGTGTAAAACCGAGTTGGAGCTAGTACCTCCCCATATATATGTATGGAATGGAGTTTGCAACTGAAAAGAAACTTTGTGTTCCCAACAAGCTAGGTGAAGAACGGCTTTGACACACACTTATCTCTCAGAACTGAGCAAGTGGAGAGACGTTCGTTCATCTAGCACCAAGGGAACGGGTTGCAGGAAACACTTTTTCTCTGCTTTCTCAGTCTGTTTCCTAGTGCCGGTTTGAAGTTCCTGCAGTTTTCACTGTCAAACCGAGTTGGAGCTAGTACCTCCCCATATATATGTATGGAATGGAGTTTGCACCTGAAAAGAAACTTTGTGTTCCCAACAAGCTAGGTGAATGACGGCTTTCACACACACTTATCTCTCAGAACTGAGCAAGTGGAGAGACGTTCGTTCATCTAGCACCAAGGGAACGGGTTGCAGGAGACACTTTTTCTCTGCTTTCTCAGTCTGTTTCCTAGTGCCGGTTTGAAGTTCCTGCAGTTTTCATTGTAAAACCGAGTTGGAGCTAGTACCTCCCCATATATATGTATGGAATGGAGTTTGCAACTGAAAAGAAACTTTGTGTTCCCAACAAGCTAGGTGAAGGACGGCTTTCACACACACTTATCTCTCAGAACTGAGCAATGGAGAGACGTTCATTCATCTAGCACCAAGGGAACGGGTTGCAGGAGACACTTTTTCTATGCTTTCTCAGTCTGTTTCCTAGTGCCGGTTTGAAGTTCCTGCAGTTTTCACTGTAAAACCGAGTTGGAGCTAGTACCTCCCCATATATATGTATGGAATGGAGTTTGCAACTGAAAAGAAACTTTGTGTTCCCAACAAGCTAGGTGAAGGACGGCTTTCACACACACTTATCTCTCAGAACTGAGCAAGTGGAGAGACGTTCGTTCATCTAGCACCAAGGGAACGGGTTGCAGGAGACACTTTTTCTCTGCTTTCTCAGTCTGTTTCCTAGTGCCGATTTGAAGTTCCTGCAGTTTTCACTGTAAAACCGAGTTGGAGCTTGTACCTCCCAATATATATGTATGGAATGGAGTTTGCTACTGAAAAGAAACTTTGTGTTCCCAACAAGCTAGGTGAAGGACGGCTTTCACACACACTTATCTCTCAGAACTGAGCAAGTGGAGAGACGTTCGTTCATCTAGCACCAAGGGAACGGGTTGCAGGAGACACTTTTTCTCTGCTTTCTCAGTCTGTTTCCTAGTGCCGGTTTGAAGTTCCTGCAGTTTTCATTGTAAAACCGATTTGGAGCTAGTACCTCCCCATATATATGTATGGAATGGAGTTTGCAACTGAAAAGAAACTTTGTGTTCCCAACAAGCTAGGTGAAGGACGGCTTTCACACACACTTATCTCTCAGAACTGAGCAAGTGGAGAGACGTTCGTTCATCTAGCACCAAGGGAACGGGTTGCAGGAGACACTTTTTCTCTGCTTTCTCAGTCTGTTTCCTAGTGCCGGTTTGAAGTTCCTGCAGTTTTCACTGTAAAACCGAGTTGGAGCTAGTACCTCCCCATATATATGTATGGAATGGAGTTTGCAACTGAAAAGAAACTTTGTGTTCCCAACAAGCTAGGTGAAGGACGGCTTTCACACACACTTATCTCTCAGAACTGAGCAAGTGGAGAGACGTTCGTTCATCTAGCACCAAGGGAACGGGTTGCAGGAGACACTTTTTCTCTGCTTTCTCAGTCTGTTTCCTAGTGCCGGTTTGAAGTTCCTGCAGTTTTCATTGTAAAACCGATTTGGAGCTAGTACCTCCCCATAATTATGTATGGAATGGAGTTTGCAACTGAAAAGAAACTTTGTGTTCCCAACAAGCTAGGTGAAGGACGGCTTTCACACACACTTATCTCTCAGAACTGAGCAAGTGGAGAGACGTTCGTTCATCTAGCACCAAGGGAACGGGTTGCAGGAGACACTTTTTCTCTGCTTTCTCAGTCTGTTTCCTAGTGCCGGTTTGAAGTTCCTGCAGTTTTCACTGTAAAACCGAGTTGGAGCTAGTACCTCCCCATATATATGTATGGAATGGAGTTTGCAACTGAAAAGAAACCCTGTGTTTCCAACAAGCTAGTTGAAGGACGGCTTTCAAACACAATTATCTCTGGGAACTGAGCAAGTGGAGAGACGTTCGTTCATCTAGCACCAAGGGAACGGGTTGCAGGAGACACTTTTTCTCTGCTTTCTCAGTCTGTTTCCTAGTGCCGATTTGAAGTTCCTGCAGTTTTCACTGTAAAACCGAGTTGGAGCTTGTACCTCCCAATATATATGTATGGAATGGAGTTTGCTACTGAAAAGAAACTTTGTGTTCCCAACAAGCTAGGTGATTGACTGCTTTCACACACACTTATCTCTCAGAACTGAGCAAGTGGAGAGACGTTCGTTCATCTAGCACCAAGGGAACGGGTTGCAGGAGACACTTTTTCTCTGCTTTCTCAGTCTGTTTCCTAGTGCCGGTTTGAAGTTCCTGCAGTTTTCACTGTAAAAACAAGTTGGAGCTAGTACCTCCCCATATATATGTATGGAATGGAGTTTGCAACTGAAAAGAAACTTTGTGTTCCCAACAAGCTAGGTGAAGGACGGCTTTCACACACACTTATCTCTCAGAACTGAGCAAGTGGAGAGACGTTCGTTCATCTAGCACCAAGGGAACGGGTTGCAGGAGACACTTTTTCTCTGCTTTCTCAGTCTGTTTCTTAGAGCTGGTTTGAAGTTCCTGCAGTTTTCATTTTACAACCGATGTGGAGCTAGTACCTCCCCATATATATGTATGGAATGGAGTTTGCAACTGAAAAGAAACTTTGTGTTCCCAACAAGTTAGGTGAAGGACGGCTTTCACACACACTTATCTCTCAGAACTGAGCAAGTGGAGAGACGTTCGTTCATCTAGCACCAAGGGAACGGGTTGCAGGAGACACTTTTTCTCTGCTTTCTCAGTCTGTTTCCTAGTGCCGGTTTGAAGTTCCTGCAATTTTCACTGTCAAAACGAGTTGGAGCTAGTACTTCCCCATATATATGTATGGAATGGAGTTTGCACCTGAAAAGAAACTTTGTGTTCCCAACAAGCTAGGTGAAGAACGGCTTTCACACACACTTATCTCTCAGAACTGAGCAAGTGGAGAGACGTTCGTTCATCTAGCACCAAGGGAACGGGTTGCAGGAGACACTTTTTCTCTGCTTTCTCAGTCTGTTTCCTAGTGCCGGTTTGAAGTTCCTGCAGTTTTCACTGTAAAACCGAGTTGGAGCTAGTACCTCCCCATATATATGTATGGAATGGAGTTTGCAACTGAGAAGAAACTTTGTGTTCCCAACAAGCTAGGTGAAGAACGGCTTTCACACACACTTATCTCTCAGTACTGAGCAAGTGGAGAGACGTTCGTTCATCTAGCACCAAGGGAACGGGTTGCAGGAGACACATTTTCTCTGCTTTCTCAGTCTGTTTCCTAGTGCCGGTTTGAAGTTCCAGCAGTTTTCACTGTAAAACAGAGTTGCAGCTAGTACCTCCCCATATATATGTATGGAATCTAGTTTGCAACTGAAAAGAAACTTTGTGTTCCCAACAAGCTAGGTGAAGTACGGCTTTCACACACACTTATCTCTCAGAACTGAGCAAGTGGAGAGACGTTCGTTCATCTAGCACCAAGGGAACGGGTTGCAGGAGACACTTTTTCTCTGCTTTCTCAGTCTGTTTCCTAGTGCCGGTTTGAAGTTCCTGCAGTTTTCACTGTAAAACCGAGTTGCAGCTAGTACCTCCCCATATATATGTATGGAATTGAGTTTGCAACTGAAAAGAAACTTTGTGTTCCCAACAAGCTAGATGAAGGACGGCTTTCACACACACTTATCTCTCAGAACTGAGCAAGTGGAGAGACGTTCGTTCATCTAGCACCAAGGGAACGGGTTGCAGGAGGCACTTTTTCTCTGCTTTCTCAGTCTGTTTCCTAGTGCCGGTCTGAAGTTCCTGCAGTTTTCACTTTAAAACCGAGTTGGAGCTAGTACATACCCATATATATGTATGGAATGGAGTTTGCAACTGAAAAGAAACTTTGTGTTCCAAACAAGCTAGGTGAAGGACGGCTTTCACACACACTTATCTCTCAGAACTGAGCAAGTGGAGAGACGTTCGTTCATCTAGCACCAAGGGAACGGGTTGCAGGAGACACTTTTTCTCTGCTTTCTCAGTCTGTTTCCTAGTGCCGGTTTGAAGTTCCTGCAGTTTTCAGTGTAAAACCGAGTTGGAGCTAGTACCTCCCCATATATATGTTTGGAATGGAGTTTGCAACTGAAAAGAAACTTTGTGTTCCCAACAAGCTAGGTGAAGGACGGCTTTCACACACACTTATCTCTCAGAACTGAGCAAGTGGAGAGACGTTCGTTCATCTAGCACCAAGGGAACGGGTTGCAGGAGACACTTTTTCTCTGCTTTCTCAGTCTGTTTCCTAGTGCCGGTTTGAAGTTCCTGCAGTTTTCACTGTCAAAACGAGTTGGAGCTAGTACCTCCCTATATATATGTATGGAATGGAGTTTGCACCTGAAAAGAAACTTTGTGTTCCCAACAAGCTAGGTGAAGAACGGCTTTCACACACACTTATCTCTCAGAACTGAGCAAGTGGAGAGACGTTCGTTCATCTAGCACCAAGGGAACTGGTTGCAGGAGACACTTTTTCTCTGCTTTCTCAGTCTGTTTCCTAGTGCCGGTTTGAAGTTCCTGCAGTTTTCACTGTAAAACCGAGTTGGAGCTAGTACCTCCCCATATATATGTATGGAATGGAGTTTGCAACTGAGAAGAAACTTTGTGTTCCCAACAAGCTAGGTGAAGAACGGCTTTCACACACACTTATCTCTCAGAACTGAGCAAGTGGAGAGACGTTCGTTCATCTAGCACCAAGGGAACGGGTTGCAGGAGACACATTTTCTCTGCTTTCTCAGTCTGTTTCCTAGTGCCGGTTTGAAGTTCCTGCAGTTTTCACTGTAAACCCGAGTTGCAGCTAGTACCTCCCCATATATATGTATGGAATGGAGTTTGCACCTGAAAAGAAACTTTGTGTTCCCAACAAGCTAGGTGAAGTACGGCTTTCACACACACTTATCTCTCAGAACTGAGCAAGTGGAGAGACGTTCGTTCATCTAGCACCAAGGGAACGGGTTGCAGGAGACACTTTTTCTCTGCTTTCTCAGTCTGTTTCCTAGTGCCGGTTTGAAGTTCCTGCAGTTTTCACTGTAAAACCGAGTTGGAGCTAGTACCTCCCCATATATATGTATGGAATTGAGTTTGCAACTGAAAAGAAACTTTGTGTTCCCAACAAGCTAGATGAAGGACGGCTTTCACACACACTTATCTCTCAGAACTGAGCAAGTGGAGAGACGTTCGTTCATCTAGCACCAAGGGAACGGGTTGCAGGAGACACTTTTTCTCTGCTTTCTCAGTCTGTTTCCTAGTGCCGGTCTGAAGTTCCTGCAGTTTTCACTTTAAAACCGAGTTGGAGCTAGTACCTACCCATATATATGTATGGAATGGAGTTTGCAACTGAAAAGAAACTTTGTGTTCCCAACAAGCTAGGTGAAGGACGGCTTTCACACACACTTATCTCTCAGAACTGAGCAAGTGGAGAGACGTTCGTTCATCTAGCACCAATGGAACGGGTTGCAGGAGACACTTTTTCTCTGCTTTCTCAGTCTGTTTCCTAGTGCCGGTTAGAAGTTCCTGCAGTTTTCAGTGTAAAACCGAGTTGGAGCTAGTACCTCCCCATATATATGTTTGGAATGGAGTTTGCAACTGAAAAGAAACTTTGTGTTCCCAACAAGCTAGGTGAAGGACGGCTTTCACACACACTTATCTCTCAGAACTGAGCAAGTGGATAGACGTTCGTTCATCTAGCACCAAGGGAACGGGTTGCAGGAGACACTTTTTCTCTGCTTTCTCAGTCTGTTTCCTAGTGCCGGTTTGAAGTTCCTGCAGTTTTCACTGTCAAACCGAGTTGGAGCTAGTACCTCCCCATATATATGTATGGAATGGAGTTTGCACCTGAAAAGAAACTTTGTGTTCCCAACAAGCTAGGTGAAGAACGGCTTTCACACACAATTATCTCTGAGAACTGAGCAAGTGGAGAGACGTTCGTTCATCTAGCACCAAGGGAACGGGTTGCAGGAGACACTTTTTCTCTGCTTTCTCAGTCTGTTTCCTAATGCCGGTTTGAAGTTCCTGCAGTTTTCACTGTCAAAACGAGTTGCAGCTAGTACCTCCCCATATATATGTATGGAATGGAGTTTGCACCTGAAAAGAAACTTTGTGTTCCCAACAAGCTAGGTGAAGGACGGCTTTCACACACACTTATCTCTCAGAACTGAGCAAGTGGAGAGACGTTCGTTCATCTAGCACCAAGGGAACGGGTTGCAGGAGACACTTTTTCTCTGCTTTCTCAGTCTGTTTCCTAGTGCCGGTCTGAAGTTCCTGCAGTTTTCACTGTAAATCCGAGTTGGAGCTAGTACCTACCCATATATATGTATGGAATGGAGTTTGCAACTGAAAGAAACTTTGTGTTCCCAACAAGCTAGGTGAAGGACGGCTTTCACACACACTTATCTCTCAGAACTGAGCAAGTGGAGAGACGTTCGTTCATCTAGCACCAATGGAAAGGGTTGCAGGAGACACTTTTTCTCTGCTTTCTCAGTCTGTTTCCTAGTGCCGGTTTGAAGTTCCTGCAGTTTTCAGTGTAAAACCGAGTTGGAGCTAGTACCTCCCCATATATATGTATGGAATCTAGTTTGCAACTGAAAAGAAACTTTGTGTTCCCAACAAGCTAGGTGAAGAACGGCTTTCACACACACTTATCTCTCAGAACTGAGCAAGTGGAGAGAAGTTCGTTCATCTAGCACCAAGGGAACGGGTTGCAGGAGACACTTTTTCTCTGCTTTCTCAGTCTGTTTCCTAGTGCCGGTTTGAAGTTCCTGCAGTTTTCACTGTCAAACCGAGTTGGAGCTAGTACCTCCCCATATATATGTATGGAATGGAGTTTGCACCTGAAAAGAAACTTTGTGTTCCCAACAAGCTAGGTGAAGAACGGCTTTCACACACACTTATCTCTCAGAACTGAGCAAGTGGAGAGACGTTCGTTCATCTAGCACCAAGGGAACGGGTTGCAGGAGACACTTTTTCTCTGCTTTCTCAGTCTGTTTCCTAGTGCCGGTTTGAAGTTCCTGCAGTTTTCACTGTCAAACCGAGTTGGAGCTAGTACCTCCCCATATATATGTATGGAATGGAGTTTGCACCTGAAAAGAAACTTTGTGTTCCCAACAAGCTAGGTGAAGAACGGCTTTCACACACACTTATCTCTCAGAACTGAGCAAGTGGAGAGATGTTCGTTCATCTAGCACCAAGGGAACGGGTTGCAGGAGACACTTTTTCTCTGCTTTCTCAGTCTGTTTTCTAGTGCCGGTTTGAAGTTCCTGCAGTTTTCACTGTCAAACCGAGTTGGAGCTAGTACCTCCCCATATATATGTATGGAATGGAGTTTGCAACTGAAAAGAAACTTTGTGTTCCCAACAAGCTAGGTGAAGAACGGCTTTCACACACACTTATCTCTCAGAACTGAGCAAGTGGAGAGACGTTCGTTCATCTAGCACCAAGGGAACGGGTTGCAGGAGAAACTTTTTCTCTGCTTTCTCAGTCTGTTTCCTAGTGCCGGTTTGAAGTTCCTGCAGTTTTCAGTGTAAAACCGAGTTGGAGCTAGTACCTCCCCATATATATGTTTGGAATGGAGTTTGCAACTGAAAAGAAACTTTGTGTTCCCAACAAGCTAGGTGAAGGACGGCTTTCACACACACTTTTCTCTCAGAACTGAGCAAGTGGAGAGACGTTCGTTCATCTAGCACCAAGGGAACGGGTTGCAGGAGACACTTTTTCTCTGCTTTCTCAGTCTGTTTCCTAGTGCCGGTTTGAAGTTCCTGCAGTTTTCACTGTCAAACCGAGTTGGAGCTAGTACCTCCCCATATATATGTATGGAATGGAGTTTGCACCTGAAAAGAAACTTTGTGTTCCCAACAAGCTAGGTGAAGAACGGCTTTCACACACACTTATCTCTCAGAACTGAGCAAGTGGAGAGACGTTCGTTCATCTAGCACCAAGGGAACGGGTTGCAGGAGACACTTTTTCTCTGCTTTCTCAGTCTGTTTCCTAGTGCCGGTTTGAAGTTCCTGCAGTTTTCACTGTCAAACCGAGTTGGAGCTAGTACCTCCCCATATATATGTATGGAATGGAGTTTGCACCTGAAAAGAAACTTTGTGTTCCCAACAAGCTAGGTGAAGAACGGCTTTCACACACACTTAACTCTCAGAACTGAGCAAGTGGAGAGACGTTCGTTCATCTAGCACCAAGGGAACGGGTTGCAGGAGACACTTTTTCTCTGCTTTCTCAGTCTGTTTCCTAGTGCCGGTTTGAAGTTCCTGCAGTTTTCACTGTCAAACCGAGTTGGAGCTAGTACCTCCCCATATATATGTATGGAATGGAGTTTGCAACTGAAAAGAAACTTTGTGTTCCCAACAAGCTAGGTGAAGAACGGCTTTCACACACACTTATCTCTCAGAACTGAGCAAGTGGAGAGACGTTCGTTCATCTAGCACCAAGGGAACGGGTTGCAGGAGAAACTTTTTCTCTGCTTTCTCAGTCTGTTTCCTAGTGCCGGTTTGAAGTTCCTGCAGTTTTCAGTGTAAAACCGAGTTGGAGCTAGTACCTCCCCATATATATGTTTGGAATGGAGTTTGCAACTGAAAAGAAACTTTGTGTTCCCCACAAGCTAGGTGAAGGACGGCTTTCACACACACTTATCTCTCAGAACTGAGCAAGTGGAGAGACGTTCGTTCATCTAGCACCAAGGGAACGGGTTGCAGGAGACACTTTTTCTCTGCTTTCTCAGTCTGTTTCCTAGTGCCGGTTTGAAGTTCCTGCAGTTTTCACTGTCAAACCGAGTTGGAGCTAGTACCTCCCCATATATATGTATGGAATGGAGTTTGCACCTGAAAAGAAACTTTGTGTTCCCAACAAGCTAGGTGAAGAACGGCTTTCACACACACTTATCTCTCAGAACTGAGCAAGTGGAGAGACGTTCGTTCATCTAGCACCAAGGGAACGGGTTGCAGGAGACACTTTTTCTCTGCTTTCTCAGTCTGTTTCCTAGTGCCGGTTTGAAGTTCCTGCAGTTTTCACTGTCAAACCGAGTTGGTGCTAGTACCTCCCCATATATATGTATGGAATGGAGTTGGCACCTGAAAAGAAACTTTGTGTTCCCAACAAGCTAGGTGAAGAACGGCTTTCACACACACTTATCTCTCAGAACTGAGCAAGTGGAGAGACGTTCGTTCATCTAGCACCAAGGGAACGGGTTGCAGGAGACACTTTTTCTCTGCTTTCTCAGTCTGTTTCCTAGTGCCGGTTTGAAGTTCCTGCAGTTTTCACTGTCAAACCGAGTTGGAGCTAGTACCTCCCCATATATATGTATGGAATGGAGTTTGCACCTGAAAAGAAACTTTGTGTTTCCAACAAGCTAGGTGAAGAACGGCTTTCACACACACTTATCTCTCAGAACTGAGCAAGTGGAGAGACGTTCGTTCATCTAGCACCAAGGGAACGGGTTGCAGGAGACACTTTTTCTCTGCTTTCTCAGTCTGTTTCCTAGTGCCGGTTTGAAGTTCCTGCAGTTTTCACTGTCAAACCGAGTTGGAGCTAGTACCTCCCCATATATATGTATGGAATGGAGTTTGCACCTGAAAAGAAACTTTGTGTTCCCAACAAGCTAGGTGAAGGACGGCTTTCACACACACTTATCTCTCAGAACTGAGCAAGTGGAGAGACGTTCGTTCATCTAGCACCAAGGGAACGGGTTGCAGGAGACACTTTTTCTCTGCTTTCTCAGTCTGTTTCCTAGTGCCGGTCTGAAGTTCCTGCAGTTTTCACTGTAAATCCGAGTTGGAGCTAGTACCTACCCATATATATGTATGGAATGGAGTTTGCAACTGAAAGAAACTTTGTGTTCCCAACAAGCTAGGTGAAGGACGGCTTTCACACACACTTATCTCTCAGAACTGAGCAAGTGGAGAGACGTTCGTTCATCTAGCACCAATGGAAAGGGTTGCAGGAGACACTTTTTCTCTGCTTTCTCAGTCTGTTTCCTAGTGCCGGTTTGAAGTTCCTGCAGTTTTCAGTGTAAAACCGAGTTGGAGCTAGTACCTCCCCATATATATGTATGGAATCTAGTTTGCAACTGAAAAGAAACTTTGTGTTCCCAACAAGCTAGGTGAAGAACGGCTTTCACACACACTTATCTCTCAGAACTGAGCAAGTGGAGAGAAGTTCGTTCATCTAGCACCAAGGGAACGGGTTGCAGGAGACACTTTTTCTCTGCTTTCTCAGTCTGTTTCCTAGTGCCGGTTTGAAGTTCCTGCAGTTTTCACTGTCAAACCGAGTTGGAGCTAGTACCTCCCCATATATATGTATGGAATGGAGTTTGCACCTGAAAAGAAACTTTGTGTTCCCAACAAGCTAGGTGAAGAACGGCTTTCACACACACTTATCTCTCAGAACTGAGCAAGTGGAGAGACGTTCGTTCATCTAGCACCAAGGGAACGGGTTGCAGGAGACACTTTTTCTCTGCTTTCTCAGTCTGTTTCCTAGTGCCGGTTTGAAGTTCCTGCAGTTTTCACTGTCAAACCGAGTTGGAGCTAGTACCTCCCCATATATATGTATGGAATGGAGTTTGCACCTGAAAAGAAACTTTGTGTTCCCAACAAGCTAGGTGAAGAACGGCTTTCACACACACTTATCTCTCAGAACTGAGCAAGTGGAGAGATGTTCGTTCATCTAGCACCAAGGGAACGGGTTGCAGGAGACACTTTTTCTCTGCTTTCTCAGTCTGTTTTCTAGTGCCGGTTTGAAGTTCCTGCAGTTTTCACTGTCAAACCGAGTTGGAGCTAGTACCTCCCCATATATATGTATGGAATGGAGTTTGCAACTGAAAAGAAACTTTGTGTTCCCAACAAGCTAGGTGAAGAACGGCTTTCACACACACTTATCTCTCAGAACTGAGCAAGTGGAGAGACGTTCGTTCATCTAGCACCAAGGGAACGGGTTGCAGGAGAAACTTTTTCTCTGCTTTCTCAGTCTGTTTCCTAGTGCCGGTTTGAAGTTCCTGCAGTTTTCAGTGTAAAACCGAGTTGGAGCTAGTACCTCCCCATATATATGTTTGGAATGGAGTTTGCAACTGAAAAGAAACTTTGTGTTCCCAACAAGCTAGGTGAAGGACGGCTTTCACACACACTTATCTCTCAGAACTGAGCAAGTGGAGAGACGTTCGTTCATCTAGCACCAAGGGAACGGGTTGCAGGAGACACTTTTTCTCTGCTTTCTCAGTCTGTTTCCTAGTGCCGGTTTGAAGTTCCTGCAATTTTCACTGTCAAACCGAGTTGGAGCTAGTACCTCCCCATATATATGTATGGAATGGAGTTTGCACCTGAAAAGAAACTTTGTGTTCCCAACAAGCTAGGTGAAGAACGGCTTTCACACACACTTATCTCTCAGAACTGAGCAAGTGGAGAGACGTTCGTTCATCTAGCACCAAGGGAACTGGTTGCAGGAGACACTTTTTCTCTGCTTTCTCAGTCTGTTTCCTAGTGCCGGTTTGAAGTTCCTGCAGTTTTCACTGTCAAACCGAGTTGGAGCTAGTACCTCCCCATATATATGTATGGAATGGAGTTTGCACCTGAAAAGAAACTTTGTGTTCCCAACAAGCTAGGTGAAGAACGGCTTTCACACACACTTAACTCTCAGAACTGAGCAAGTGGAGAGACGTTCGTTCATCTAGCACCAAGGGAACGGGTTGCAGGAGACACTTTTTCTCTGCTTTCTCAGTCTGTTTCCTAGTGCCGGTTTGAAGTTCCTGCAGTTTTCACTGTCAAACCGATTTGGAGCTAGTACCTCCCCATATATATGTATGGAATGGAGTTTGCAACTGAAAAGAAACTTTGTGTTCCCAACAAGCTAGGTGAAGAACGGCTTTCACACACACTTATCTCTCAGAACTGAGCAAGTGGAGAGACGTTCGTTCATCTAGCACCAAGGGAACGGGTTGCAGGAGAAACTTTTTCTCTGCTTTCTCAGTCTGTTTCCTAGTGCCGGTTTGAAGTTCCTGCAGTTTTCAGTGTAAAACCGAGTTGGAGCTAGTACCTCCCCATATATATGTTTGGAATGGAGTTTGCAACTGAAAAGAAACTTTGTGTTCCCCACAAGCTATGTGAAGGACGGCTTTCACACACACTTATCTCTCAGAACTGAGCAAGTGGAGAGACGTTCGTTCATCTAGCACCAAGGGAACGGGTTGCAGGAGACACTTTTTCTCTGCTTTCTCAGTCTGTTTCCTAGTGCCGGTTTGAAGTTCCTGCAGTTTTCACTGTCAAACCGAGTTGGAGCTAGTACCTCCCCATATATATGTATGGAATGTAGTTTGCACCTGAAAAGAAACTTTGTGTTCCCAACAAGCTAGGTGAAGAACGGCTTTCACACACACTTATCTCTCAGAACTGAGCAAGTGGAGAGACGTTCGTTCATCTAGCACCAAGGGAACGGGTTGCAGGAGACACTTTTTCTCTGCTTTCTCAGTCTGTTTCCTAGTGCCGGTTTGAAGTTCCTGCAGTTTTCACTGTCAAACCGAGTTGGTGCTAGTACCTCCCCATATATATGTATGGAATGGAGTTGGCACCTGAAAAGAAACTTTGTGTTCCCAACAAGCTAGGTGAAGAACGGCTTTCACACACACTTATCTCTCAGAACTGAGCAAGTGGAGAGACGTTCGTTCATCTAGCACCAAGGGAACGGGTTGCAGGAGACACTTTTTCTCTGCTTTCTCAGTCTGTTTCCTAGTGCCGGTTTGAAGTTCCTGCAGTTTTCACTGTCAAACCGAGTTGGAGCTAGTACCTCCCCATATATATGTATGGAATGGAGTTTGCACCTGAAAAGAAACTTTGTGTTTCCAACAAGCTAGGTGAAGAACGGTTTCACACACACATATCTCTCAGAACTGAGCAAGTGGAGAGACGTTCGTTCATCTAGCACCAAGGGAACGGGTTGCAGGAGACACTTTTTCTCTGCTTTCTCAGTCTGTTTCCTAGTGCCGGTTTGAAGTTCCTGCAGTTTTCACTGTCAAACCGAGTTGGAGCTAGTACCTCCCCATATATATGTATGGAATGGAGTTTGCACCTGAAAAGAAACTTTGTGTTCCCAACAAGCTAGGTGAAGAACGGCTTTCACACACACTTATCTCTCAGAACTGAGCAAGTGGAGAGACGTTCGTTCATCTAGCACCAAGGGAACGGGTTGCAGGAGACACTTTTTCTCTGCTTTCTCAGTCTGTTTCCTAGTGCCGGTTTGAAGTTCCTGCAGTTTTCACTGTCAAACCGAGTTGGAGCTAGTACCTCCCCATATATATGTATGGAATGGAGTTTGCACCTGAAAAGAGACTTTGTGTTCCCAACAAGCTAGGTGAAGAACGGCTTTCACACACACTTATCTCTCAGAACTGAGCAAGTGGAGAGACGTTCGTTCATCTAGCACCAAGGGAACGGGTTGCAGGAGACACTTTTTCTCTGCTTTCTCAGTCTGTTTCCTAGTGCCGGTTTGAAGTTCCTGCAGTTTTCAGTGTAAAACCGAGTTGGAGCTAGTACCTCCCCATATATATGTATGGAATTGAGTTTGCAACTGAAAAGAAACTTTGTGTTCCCAACAAGCTAGGTGAAGGACGGCTTTCACACACACTTATCTCTCAGAACTGAGCAAGTGGAGAGACGTTCGTTCATCTAGCACCAAGGGAACGGGTTGCAGGAGACACTTTTTCTCTGCTTTCTCAGTCTGTTTCCTAGTGCCGGTCTGAAGTTCCTGCAGTTTTCACTGTCAAACCGAGTTGGAGCTAGTACCTACCCATATATATGTATGGAATGGAGTTTGCAACTGAAAAGAAACTTTGTGTTCCCAACAAGCTAGGTGAAGGACGGCTTTCACACACACTTATCTCTCAGAACTGAGCAAGTGGAGAGACGTTCGTTCATCTAGCACCAAGGGAACGGGTTGCAGGAGACACTTTTTCTCTGCTTTCTCAGTCTGTTTCCTAGTGCCGGTTTGAAGTTCCTGCAGTTTTCACTGTCAAACCGAGTTGGAGCTAGTACCTACCCATATATATGTATGGAATGCAGTTTGCAACTAAAAAGAAACTTTGTGTTCCCAACAAGCTAGGTGAAGAACGGCTTTGACACACACTTATCTCTCAGAACTGAGCAAGTGGAGAGACGTTCGTTCATCTAGCACCAAGGGAACGGGTTGCAGGAGACACTTTTTCTCTGCTTTCTCAGTCTGTTTCCTAGTGCCGGTTTGAAGTTCCTGCAGTTTTCAGTGTAAAACAGAGTTGGAGCTAGTACCTCCCCATATATATGTATGGAATGGAGTTTGCAACTGAAAAGAAACTTTGTGTTCCCAACAAGCTAGGTGAAGAACGGCTTTCACACACACTTATCTCTCAGAACTGAGCAAGTGGAGAGACGTTCGTTCATCTAGCACCAAGGGAACGGGTTGCAGGAGACACTTTTTCTCTGCTTTCTCAGTCTGTTTCCTAGTGCCGGTTTGAAGTTCCTGCAGTTTTCACTGTCAAACCGAGTTGGAGCTAGTACCTCCCCATATATATGTATGGAATGGAGTTTGCAACTGAAAAGAAACTTTGTGTTCCCAACAAGCTAGGTGAAGAACGGCTTTGACACACACTTATCTCTCAGAACTGAGCAAGTGGAGAGACGTTCGTTCATCTAGCACCAAGGGAACGGGTTGCAGGAGACACTTTTTCTCTGCTTTCTCAGTCTGTTTCCTAGTGCCGGTTTGAAGTTCCTGCAGTTTTCACTGTAAAACCGAGTTGGAGCTAGTACCTCCCCATATATATGTATGGAATGGAGTTTGCAACTGAAAAGAAACTTTGTGTTCCCAACAAGCTAGGTGAAGAACGGCTTTGACACACACTTATCTCTCAGAACTGAGCAAGTGGAGAGACGTTCGTTCATCTAGCACCAAGGGAACGGGTTGCAGGAGACACTTTTTCTCTGCTTTCTCAGTCTGTTTCCTAGTGCCGGTTTGAAGTTCCTGCAGTTTTCAGTGTAAAACCGAGTTGGAGCTAGTACCTCCCCATATATATGTATGGAATGGAGTTTGCACCTGAAAAGAAACTTTGTGTTCCCAACAAGCTAGGTGAAGAACGGCTTTGACACACACTTATCTCTCAGAACTGAGCAAGTGGAGAGACGTTCGTTCATCTAGCACCAAGGGAACGGGTTGCAGGAGACACTTTTTCTCTGCTTTCTCAGTCTGTTTCCTAGTGCCGGTTTGAAGTTCCTGCAGTTTTCACTGTAAAACCGAGTTGGAGCTTGTACCTCCCAATATATATGTATGGAATGGAGTTTGCAACTGAAAAGTAACTTTGTGTTCCCAACAAGCTAGGTGAAGAACGGCTTTCACACACACTTATTTCTCAGAACTGAGCAAGTGGAGAGACGTTCGTTCATCTAGCACCAAGGGAACGGGTTGCAGGAGACACTTTTTCTCTGCTTTCTCAGTCTGTTTCCTAGTGCCGGTTTGAAGTTCCTGCAGTTTTCAGTGTAAAACCGAGTTGGAGCTAGTACCTCCCCATATATATGTATGGAATGGAGTTTGCAACTGAAAAGAAACTTTGTGTTCCCAACAAGCTAGGTGAAGGACGGCTTTCACACACACATATCTCTCAGAACTGAGCAAGTGGAGAGACGTTCGTTCATCTAGCACCAAGGGAACGGGTTGCTGGAGACACTTTTTCTCTGCTTTCTCAGTCTGTTTCCTAGTGCCGGTTTGAAGTTCCTGCAGTTTTCAGTGTAAAACCGAGTTGGAGCTAGTACCTCCCCATATATATGTATGGAATGGAGTTTTCACCTGAAAAGAAACTTTGTGTTCCCAACAAGCTAGGTGAAGAACGGCTTTCACACACACTTATCTCTCAGTACTGAGCAAGTGGAGAGACGTTCGTTCATCTAGCACCAAGGGAACGGGTTGCAGGAGACACTTTTTCTCTGCTTTCTCAGTCTGTTTCCTAGTGCCGGTTTGAAGTTCCTGCAGTTTTCACTGTAAAACCGAGTTGGAGCTAGTACCTCCCCATATATATGTATGGAATGGAGTTTGCAACTGAAAAGAAACTTTGTGTTCCCAACAAGCTAGGTGAAGGACGGCTTTCACACACACTAACCTCTCAGAACTGAGCAAGTGGAGAGACGTTCGTTCATCTAGCAACAAGGGAACGGGTTGCAGGAGACACTTTTTCTCTGCTTTCTCAGTCTGTTTCCTAGTGCCGATCTGAAGTTCCTGCAGTTTTCACTGTAAAACCGAGTTGGAGCTAGTACCTACCCATATATATGTATGGAATGGAGTTTGCAACTGAAAAGAAACTTTGTGTTCCCAACAAGCTAGGTGAAGTACGGCTTTCACACACACTTATCTCTCAGAACTGAGCAAGTGGAGAGACGTTCGTTCATCTAGCACCAAGGGAACGGGTTGCAGGAGACACTTTTTCTCTGCTTTCTCAGTCTGTTTCCTAGTGCCGGTCTGAAGTTCCTGCAGTTTTCACTGTAAAACCGAGTTGGAGCTAGTACCTCCCCTTATATATGTATGGAATGGAGTTTGCAACTGAAAAGAAACTTTGTGTTCCCAACAAGCTAGGTGAAGGACGGCTTTCACACACACATATCTCTCAGAACTGAGCAAGTGGAGAGACGTTCATTCATCTAGCACCAATGGAAAGGGTTGCAGGAGACACTTTTTCTCTGCTTTCTCAGTCTGTTTCCTAGTGCCGGTTTGAAGTTCCTGCAGTTTTCACTGTCAAACCGAGTTGGAGCTAGTACCTCCCCTTATATATGTATGGAATGGAGTTTGCAACTGAAAAGAAACTTTGTGTTCCCAACAAGCTAGGTGAAGAACGGCTTTCACACACACTTATCTCTCAGAACTGAGCAAGTGGAGAGACGTTCGTTCATCTAGCACCAAGGGAACGGGTTGCAGGAGACACTTTTTCTCTGCTTTCTCAGTCTGTTTCCTAGTGCCGGTTTGAAGTTCCTGCATTTTTCAGTGTAAAACCGAGTTGGAGCTAGTACCTCCCCATATATATGTATGGAATGGAGTTTGCAACTGAAAAGAAACTTTGTGTTCCCAACAAGCTAGGTGAAGAACGGCTTTCACACACACTTATCTCTCAGAACTGAGCAAGTGGAGAGACGTTCGTTCATCTAGCACCAAGGGAACGGGTTGCAGGAGACACTTTTTCTCTGCTTTCTCAGTCTGTTTCCTAGTGCCGGTTTGATGTTCCTGCAGTTTTCACTGTCAAACCGAGTTGGAGCTAGTACCTCCCCATATATATGTATGGAATGGAGTTTGCAACTGAAAAGAAACTTTGTGTTCCCAACAAGCTAGGTGAAGAACGGCTTTGACACACACTTATCTCTCAGAACTGAGCAAGTGGAGAGACGTTCGTTCATCTAGCACCAAGGGAACGGGTTGCAGGAGACACTTTTTCTCTGCTTTCTCAGTCTGTTTCCTAGTGCCGGTTTGAAGTTCCTGCAGTTTTCACTGTAAAACCGAGTTGGAGCTAGTACCTCCCCATATATATGTATGGAATGGAGTTTGCAACTGAAAAGAAACTTTGTGTTCCCAACAAGCTAGGTGAAGAACGGCTTTCACACACACTTATCTCTCAGAACTGAGCAAGTGGAGAGACGTTCGTTCATCTAGCACCAAGAGAACGGGTTGCAGGAGACACTTTTTCTCTGCTTTCTCAGTCTGTTTCCTAGTGCCGGTTTGAAGTTCCTGCAGTTTTCAGTGTAAAACCGAGTTGGAGGTAGTACCTCCCCATATATATGTATGGAATGGAGTTTGCAACTGAAAAGAAACTTTGTGTTCCCAACAAGCTAGGTGAAGAACGGCTTTGACACACACTTATCTCTCAGAACTGAGCAAGTGGAGAGACGTTCGTTCATCTAGCACCAAGGGAACGGGTTGCAGGAGACACTTTTTCTCTGCTTTCTCAGTCTGTTTCCTAGTGCCGGTTTGAAGTTCCTGCAGTTTTCAGTGTAAAACCGAGTTGGAGCTAGTACCTCCCCATATATATGTATGGAATGGAGTTTGCAACTGAAAAGAAACTTTGTGTTCCCAACAAGCTAGGTGAAGAACGGCTTTCACACACACTTATCTCTAAGAACTGAGCAAGTGGAGAGATGTTCGTTCATCTAGCACCAAGGGAACGGGTTTCAGGAGACACTTTTTCTCTGCTTTCTCAGTCTGTTTCCTAGTGCCGGTTTGAAGTTCCTGCAGTTTTCACTGTCAAACCGAGTTGGAGCTAGTACCTCCCCATATATATGTATGGAATGGAGTTTGCAACTGAAAAGAAATTTTGTGTTCCCAACAAGCTAGGTGAAGAACGGCTTTGACACACACTTATCTCTCAGAACTGAGCAAGTGGAGAGACGTTCGTTCATCTAGCACCAAGGGAACGGGTTGCAGGAGACACTTTTTCTCTGCTTTCTCAGTCTGTTTCCTAGTGCCGGTTTGAAGTTCCTGCAGTTTTCACTGTAAAACCGAGTTGGAGCTAGTACCTCCCCATATATATGTATGGAATTGAGTTTGCAACTTAAAAGAAACTTTGTGTTCCCAACAAGCTAGATGAAGGACGGCTTTCACACACACTTATCTCTCAGAACTGAGCAAGTGGAGAGACGTTCGTTCATCTAGCACCAAGGGAAAGGGTTGCAGGAGACACTTTTTCTCTGCTTTCTCAGTCTGTTTCCTAGTGCCGGTCTGAAGTTCCTGCAGTTTTCACTTTAAAACCGAGTTGGAGCTAGTACCTACCCATATATATGTATGGAATGCAGTTTGCAACTGAAAAGAAACTTTGTGTTCCCAACAAGCTAGGTGAAGAACGGCTTTGACACACACTTATCTCTCAGAACTGAGCAAGTGGAGAGACGTTCGTTCATCTAGCACCAAGGGAACGGGTTGCAGGAGACACTTTTTCTCTGCTTTCTCAGTCTGTTTCCTAGTGCCGGTTTGAAGTTCCTGCAGTTTTCAGTGTAAAACAGAGTTGGAGCTAGTACCTCCCCATATATATGTATGGAATGGAGTTTGCAACTGAAAAGAAACTTTGTGTTCCCAACAAGCTAGGTGAAGAACGGCTTTCACACACACTTATCTCTCAGAACTGAGCAAGTGGAGAGACGTTCGTTCATCTAGCACCAAGGGAACGGGTTGCAGGAGACACATTTTCTCTGCTTTCTCAGTCTGTTTCCTAGTGCCGGTTTGAAGTTCCTGCAGTTTTCACTGTCAAACCGAGTTGGAGCTAGTACCTCCCCATATATATGTATGGAATGGAGTTTGCAACTGAAAAGAAACTTTGTGTTCCCAACAAGCTAGGTGAAGAACGGCTTTGACACACACTTATCTCTCAGAACTGAGCAAGTGGAGAGACGTTCGTTCATCTAGCACCAAGGGAACGGGTTGCAGGAGACCCTTTTTCTCTGCTTTCTCAGTCTGTTTCCTAGTGCCGGTTTGAAGTTCCTGCAGTTTTCACTGTAAAACCGAGTTGGAGCTAGTACCTCCCCATATATATGTATGGAATGGAGTTTGCAACTGAAAAGAAACTTTGTGTTCCCAACAAGCTAGGTGAAGAACGGCTTTGACACACACTTATCTCTCAGAACTGAGCAAGTGGAGAGACGTTCGTTCATCTAGCACCAAGGGAACGGGTTGCAGGAGACACTTTTTCTCTGCTTTCTCAGTCTGTTTCCTAGTGCCGGTTTGAAGTTCCTGCAGTTTTCAGTGTAAAACCGAGTTGGAGCTAGTACCTCCCCATATATATGTATGGAATGGAGTTTGCAACTGAAAAGAAACTTTGTGTTCCCAACAAGCTAGGTGAAGAACGGCTTTGACACACACTTATCTCTCAGAACTGAGCAAGTGGAGAGACGTTCGTTCATCTAGCACCAAGGGAACGGGTTGCAGGAGACACTTTTCTCTGCTTTCTCAGTCTGTTTCCTAGTGCCGGTTTGAAGTTCCTGCAGTTTTCAGTGTAAAACCGAGTTGGAGCTTGTACCTCCCAATATATATGTATGGAATGGAGTTTGCAACTGAAAAGTAACTTTGTGTTCCCAACAAGCTAGGTGAAGAACGGCTTTCACACACACTTATCTCTCAGAACTGAGCAAGTGGAGAGACGTTCGTTCATCTAGCACCAAGGGAACGGGTTGCAGGAGACACTTTTTCTCTGCTTTCTCAGTCTGTTTCCTAGTGCCGGTTTGAAGTTCCTGCAGTTTTCAGTGTAAAACCGAGTTGGAGCTAGTACCTACCCATATATATGTATGGAATGGAGTTTGCAACTGAAAAGAAACTTTGTGTTCCCAACAAGCTAGGTGAAGGACGGCTTTCACACACACTTATCTCTCAGAACTGAGCAAGTGGAGAGACGTTCGTTCATCTAGCACCAAGGGAACGGGTTGCAGGAGACACTTTTTCTCTGTTTCTCAGTCTGTTTCCTAGTGCCGGTCTGAAGTTCCTGCAGTTTTCACTGTAAAACCGAGTTGGAGTTAGTACCTACCCATATATATGTATGGAATGGAGTTTGCAACTGAAAAGAAACTTTGTGTTCTCAACAAGCTAGGTGAAGGACGGCTTTCACACACACATATCTCTCAGAACTGAGCAAGTGGAGAGACGTTCGTTCATCTAGCACCAATGGAAAGGGTTGCAGGAGACACTTTTTCTCTGCTTTCTCAGTCTGTTTCCTAGTGCCAGTTTGAAGTTCCTGCAGTTTTCACTGTCAAACCGAGTTGGAGCTAGTACCTCCCCTTATATATGTATGGAATGGAGTTTGCAACTGAAAAGAAACTTTGTGTTCCCAACAAGCTAGGTGAAGAACGGCTTTCACACACACTTATCTCTCAGAACTGAGCAAGTGGAGAGACGTTCGTTCATCTAGCACCAAGGGAACGGGTTGCAGGAGACACTTTTTCTCTGCTTTCTCAGTCTGTTTTCTAGTGCCGGTTTGAAGTTCCTGCAGTTTTCAGTGTAAAACCGAGTTGGAGCTAGTACCTCCCCATATATATGTATGGAATGGAGTTTGCAACTGAAAAGAAACTTTGTGTTCCCAACAAGCTAGGTGAAGAACGGCTTTCACACACACTTATCTCTCAGAACTGAGCAAGTGGAGAGACGTTCGTTCATCTAGCACCAAGGGAACGGGTTGCAGGAGACACTTTTTCTCTGCTTTCTCAGTCTGTTTCCTAGTGCCGGTTTGAAGTTCCTGCAGTTTTCACTGTCAAACCGAGTTGGAGCTAGTACCTCCCCATATATATGTATGGAATGGAGTTTGCAACTGAAAAGAAACTTTGTGTTCCCAACAAGCTAGGTGAAGAACGGCTTTGACACACACTTATCTCTCAGAACTGAGCAAGTGGAGAGACGTTCGTTCAACTAGCACCAAGGGAACGGGTTGCAGGAGACACTTTTTCTCTGCTTTCTCAGTCTGTTTCCTAGTGCCGGTTTGAAGTTCCTGCAGTTTTCAGTGTAAAACCGAGTTGGAGGTAGTACCTCCCCATATATATGTATGGAATGGAGTTTGCAACTGAAAAGAAACTTTGTGTTCCCAACAAGCTAGGTGAAGAACGGCTTTGACACACACTTATCTCTCAGAACTGAGCAAGTGGAGAGACGTTCGTTCATCTAGCACCAAGGGAACGGGTTGCAGGAGACACTTTTTCTCTGCTTTCTCAGTCTGTTTCCTAGTGCCGGTTTGAAGTTCCTGCAGTTTTCACTGTAAAACCGAGTTGGAGCTTGTACTTCCCAATATATATGTATGGAATGGAGTTTGCAACTGAAAAGAAACTTTGTGTTCCCAACAAGCTAGGTGAAGAACGGCTTTCACACACACTTATCTCTCAGAACTGAGCAAGTGGAGAGACGTTCGTTCATCTAGCACCAAGGGAACGGGTTGCAGGAGACACTTTTTCTCTGCTTTCTCAGTCTGTTTCCTAGTGCCGGTTTGAAGTTCCTGCAGTTTTCAGTGTAAAACCGAGTTGGAGCTAGTACCTCCCCATATATATGTATGGAATGGAGTTTGCAACTGAAAAGAAACTTTGTGTTCCCAACAAGCTAGGTGAAGGACGGCTTTCACACACACTTAACTCTCAAAACTGAGCAAGTGGAGAGACGTTCGTTCATCTAGCACCAAGGGAACGGGTTGCTGGAGACCCTTTTTCTCTGCTTTCTCAGTCTGTTTCCTAGTGCCGGTTTGAAGTTCCTGCAGTTTTCAGTGTAAAACCGAGTTGGAGCTAGTACCTCCCCATATATATGTATGGAATGGAGTTTGCACCTGAAAAGAAACTTTGTGTTCCCAACAAGCTAGGTGAAGAACGGCTTTCACACACACTTATCTCTCAGTACTGAGCAAGTGGAGAGACGTTCGTTCATCTAGCACCAAGGGAACGAGTTGCAGGAGACACTTTTTCTCTGCTTTCTCAGTCTGTTTCCCAGTGCCGGTTTGAAGTTCCTGCAGTTTTCACTGTAAAACCGATTTGGAGCTAGTACCTCCCCATATATATGTATGGAATGGAGTTTGCAACTGAAAAGAAACTTTGTGTTCCCAACAAGCTAGGTGAAGGACGGCTTTCACACACACTTATCTCTCAGAACTGAGCAAGTGGAGAGACGTTCGTTCATCTAGCACCAAGGGAACGGGTTGCAGGAGACACTTTTTCTCTGCTTTCTCAGTCTGTTTCCTAGTGCCGGTCTGAAGTTCCTGCAGTTTTCACTGTAAAACCGAGTTGGAGCTAGTACCTACCCATATATATGTATGGAATGGAGTTTGCAACTGAAAAGAAACTTTGTGTTCCCAACAAGCTAGGTGAAGGACGGCTTTCACACACACTTATTTCTCAGAACTGAGCAAGTGGAGAGACGTTCGTTCATCTAGCACCAAGGGAACGGGTTGCAGGAGACACTTTTTCTCTGCTTTCTCAGTCTGTTTCCTAGTGCCGGTTTGAAGTTCCTGCAGTTTTCACTGTCAAACCGAGTTGGAGCTAGTACCTCCCCTTATATATGTATGGAATGGAGTTTGCACCTGAAAAGAAACTTTGTGTTCCCAACAAGCTAGGTGAAGAACGGCTTTGACACACACTTATCTCTCAGAACTGAGCAAGTGGAGAGACGTTCGTTCATCTAGCACCAAGGGAACGGGTTGCAGGAGACACTTTTTCTCTGCTTTCTCAGTCTGTTTCCTAGTGCCGGTTTGAAGTTCCTGCAGTTTTCAGTGTAAAACCGAGTTGGAGCTAGTACCTCCCCATATATATGTATGGAATGGAGTTTGCAACTGAAAAGAAACTTTGTGTTCCCAACAAGCTAGATGAAGAACGGCTTTGACACACACTTATCTCTCAGAACTGAGCAAGTGGAGAGACGTTCGTTCATCTAGCACCAAGGGAACGGGTTGCAGGAGACACTTTTTCTCTGCTTTCTCAGTCTGTTTCCTAGTGCCGGTTTGAAGTTCCTGCAGTTTTCAGTGTAAAACCGAGTTGGAGCTAGTACCTCCCCATATATATGTATGGAATGCAGTTTGCAACTGAAAAGAAACTTTGTGTTCCCAACAAGCTAGGTGAAGAACGGCTTTGACACACACTTATCTCTCAGAACTGAGCAAGTGGAGAGACGTTCGTTCATCTAGCACCAAGGGAACGGGTTGCAGGAGACACTTTTTCTCTGCTTTCTCAGTCTGTTTCCTAGTGCCGGTTTGAAGTTCCTGCAGTTTTCAGTGTAAAACAGAGTTGGAGCTAGTACCTCCCCATATATATGTATGGAATGGAGTTTGCAACTGAAAAGAAACTTTGTGTTCCCAACAAGCTAGGTGAAGAACGGCTTTCACACACACTTATCTCTCAGAACTGAGCAAGTGGAGAGACGTTCGTTCATCTAGCACCAAGGGAACGGGTTGCAGGAGACACATTTTCTCTGCTTTCTCAGTCTGTTTCCTAGTGCCGGTTTGAAGTTCCTGCAGTTTTCACTGTCAAACCGAGTTGGAGCTAGTACCTCCCCATATATATGTATGGAATGGAGTTTGCAACTGAAAAGAAACTTTGTGTTCCCAACAAGCTAGGTGAAGAACGGCTTTGACACACACTTATCTCTCAGAACTGAGCAAGTGGAGAGACGTTCGTTCATCTAGCACCAAGGGAACGGGTTGCAGGAGACCCTTTTTCTCTGCTTTCTCAGTCTGTTTCCTAGTGCCGGTTTGAAGTTCCTGCAGTTTTCACTGTAAAACCGAGTTGGAGCTAGTACCTCCCCATATATATGTATGGAATGGAGTTTGCAACTGAAAAGAAACTTTGTGTTCCCAACAAGCTAGGTGAAGAACGGCTTTGACACACACTTATCTCTCAGAACTGAGCAAGTGGAGAGACGTTCGTTCATCTAGCACCAAGGGAACGGGTTGCAGGAGACACTTTTTCTCTGCTTTCTCAGTCTGTTTCCTAGTGCCGGTTTGAAGTTCCTGCAGTTTTCAGTGTAAAACCGAGTTGGAGCTAGTACCTCCCCATATATATGTATGGAATGGAGTTTGCAACTGAAAAGAAACTTTGTGTTCCCAACAAGCTAGGTGAAGAACGGCTTTGACACACACTTATCTCTCAGAACTGAGCAAGTGGAGAGACGTTCGTTCATCTAGCACCAAGGGAACGGGTTGCAGGAGACACTTTTCTCTGCTTTCTCAGTCTGTTTCCTAGTGCCGGTTTGAAGTTCCTGCAGTTTTCAGTGTAAAACCGAGTTGGAGCTTGTACCTCCCAATATATATGTATGGAATGGAGTTTGCAACTGAAAAGTAACTTTGTGTTCCCAACAAGCTAGGTGAAGAACGGCTTTCACACACACTTATCTCTCAGAACTGAGCAAGTGGAGAGACGTTCGTTCATCTAGCACCAAGGGAACGGGTTGCAGGAGACACTTTTTCTCTGCTTTCTCAGTCTGTTTTCTAGTGCCGGTTTGAAGTTCCTGCAGTTTTCAGTGTAAAACCGAGTTGGAGCTAGTACCTCCCCATATATATGTATGGAATGGAGTTTGCAACTGAAAAGAAACTTTGTGTTCCCAACAAGCTAGGTGAAGAACGGCTTTCACACACACTTATCTCTCAGAACTGAGCAAGTGGAGAGACGTTCGTTCATCTAGCACCAAGGGAACGGGTTGCAGGAGACACTTTTTCTCTGCTTTCTCAGTCTGTTTCCTAGTGCCGGTTTGAAGTTCCTGCAGTTTTCACTGTCAAACCGAGTTGGAGCTAGTACCTCCCCATATATATGTATGGAATGGAGTTTGCAACTGAAAAGAAACTTTGTGTTCCCAACAAGCTAGGTGAAGAACGGCTTTGACACACACTTATCTCTCAGAACTGAGCAAGTGGAGAGACGTTCGTTCAACTAGCACCAAGGGAACGGGTTGCAGGAGACACTTTTTCTCTGCTTTCTCAGTCTGTTTCCTAGTGCCAGTTTGAAGTTCCTGCAGTTTTCAGTGTAAAACCGAGTTGGAGGTAGTACCTCCCCATATATATGTATGGAATGGAGTTTGCAACTGAAAAGAAACTTTGTGTTCCCAACAAGCTAGGTGAAGAACGGCTTTGACACACACTTATCTCTCAGAACTGAGCAAGTGGAGAGACGTTCGTTCATCTAGCACCAAGGGAACGGGTTGCAGGAGACACTTTTTCTCTGCTTTCTCAGTCTGTTTCCTAGTGCCGGTTTGAAGTTCCTGCAGTTTTCACTGTAAAACCGAGTTGGAGCTTGTACTTCCCAATATATATGTATGGAATGGAGTTTGCAACTGAAAAGAAACTTTGTGTTCCCAACAAGCTAGGTGAAGAACGGCTTTCACACACACTTATCTCTCAGAACTGAGCAAGTGGAGAGACGTTCGTTCATCTAGCACCAAGGGAACGGGTTGCAGGAGACACTTTTTCTCTGCTTTCTCAGTCTGTTTCCTAGTGCCGGTTTGAAGTTCCTGCAGTTTTCAGTGTAAAACCGAGTTGGAGCTAGTACCTCCCCATATATATGTATGGAATGGAGTTTGCAACTGAAAAGAAACTTTGTGTTCCCAACAAGCTAGGTGAAGGACGGCTTTCACACACACTTATCTCTCAAAACTGAGCAAGTGGAGAGACGTTCGTTCATCTAGCACCAAGGGAACGGGTTGCTGGAGACACTTTTTCTCTGCTTTCTCAGTCTGTTTCCTAGTGCCGGTTTGAAGTTCCTGCAGTTTTCAGTGTAAAACCGAGTTGGAGCTAGTACCTCCCCATATATATGTATGGAATGGAGTTTGCACCTGAAAAGAAACTTTGTGTTCCCAACAAGCTAGGTGAAGAACGGCTTTCACACACACTTATCTCTCAGTACTGAGCAAGTGGAGAGACGTTCGTTCATCTAGCACCAAGGGAACGAGTTGCAGGAGACACTTTTTCTCTGCTTTCTCAGTCTGTTTCCCAGTGCCGGTTTGAAGTTCCTGCAGTTTTCACTGTAAAACCGATTTGGAGCTAGTACCTCCCCATATATATGTATGGAATGGAGTTTGCAACTGAAAAGAAACTTTGTGTTCCCAACAAGCTAGGTGAAGGACGGCTTTCACACACACTTATCTCTCAGAACTGAGCAAGTGGAGAGACGTTCGTTCATCTAGCACCAAGGGAACGGGTTGCAGGAGACACTTTTTCTCTGCTTTCTCAGTCTGTTTCCTAGTGCCGGTCTGAAGTTCCTGCAGTTTTCACTGTAAAACCGAGTTGGAGCTAGTACCTACCCATATATATGTATGGAATGGAGTTTGCAACTGAAAAGAAACTTTGTGTTCCCAACAAGCTAGGTGAAGGACGGCTTTCACACACACTTATCTCTCAGAACTGAGCAAGTGGAGAGACGTTCGTTCATCTAGCACCAAGGGAACGGGTTGCAGGAGACACTTTTTCTCTGCTTTCTCAGTCTGTTTCCTAGTGCCGGTTTGAAGTTCCTGCAGTTTTCACTGTCAAACCGAGTTGGAGCTAGTACCTCCCCTTATATATGTATGGAATGGAGTTTGCAACTGAAAAGAAACTTTGTGTTCCCAACAAGCTAGGTGAAGAACGGCTTTGACACACACTTATCTCTCAGAACTGAGCAAGTGGAGAGACGTTCGTTCATCTAGCACCAAGGGAACGGGTTGCAGGAGACACTTTTTCTCTGCTTTCTCAGTCTGTTTCCTAGTGCCGGTTTGAAGTTCCTGCAGTTTTCAGTGTAAAACCGAGTTGGAGCTAGTACCTCCCCATATATATGTATGGAATGGAGTTTGCAACTGAAAAGAAACTTTGTGTTCCCAACAAGCTAGATGAAGAACGGCTTTCACACACACTTATCTCTCAGAACTGAGCAAGTGGAGAGACGTTCGTTCATCTAGCACCAAGGGAACGGGTTGCAGGAGACACTTTTTCTCTGCTTTCTCAGTCTGTTTCCTAGTGCCGGTTTGAAGTTCCTGCAGTTTTCACTGTCAAACCGAGTTGGAGCTAGTACCTCCCCATATATATGTATGGAATGGAGTTTGCAACTGAAAAGAAACTTTGTGTTCCCAACAAGCTAGGTGAAGAACGGCTTTGACACACACTTATCTCTCAGAACTGAGCAAGTGGAGAGACGTTCGTTCATCTAGCACCAAGGGAACGGGTTGCAGGAGACACTTTTTCTCTGCTTTCTCAGTCTGTTTCCTAGTGCCGGTTTGAAGTTCCTGCAGTTTTCACTGTAAAACCGAGTTGGAGCTAGTACCTCCCCATATATATGTATGGAATGGAGTTTGCAACTGAAAAGAAACTTTGTGTTCCCAATAAGCTAGGTGAAGAACGGCTTTCACACACACTTATCTCTCAGAACTGAGCAAGTGGAGAGACGTTCGTTCATCTAGCACCAAGGGAACGGGTTGCAGGAGACACTTTTTCTCTGCTTTCTCAGTCTGTTTCCTAGTGCCGGTTTGAAGTTCCTGCAGTTTTCAGTGTAAAACCGAGTTGGAGCTAGTACCTCCCCATATATATGTATGGAATGGAGTTTGCAACTGAAAAGAAACTTTGTGTTCCCAACAAGCTAGGTGAAGAACGGCTTTGACACACACTTATCTCTCAGAACTGAGCAAGTGGAGAGACGTTCGTTCATCTAGCACCAAGGGAACGGGTTGCAGGAGACACTTTTTCTCTGCTTTCTCAGTCTGTTTCCTAGTGCCGGTTTGAAGTTCCTGCAGTTTTCAATGTAAAACCGAGTTGGAGCTTGTACTTCCCAATATATATGTATGGAATGGAGTTTGCAACTGAAAAGAAACTTTGTGTTCCCAACAAGCTAGGTGAAGAACGGCTTTCACACACACTTATCTCTCAGAACTGAGCAAGTGGAGAGACGTTCGTTCATCTAGCACCAAGGGAACGGGTTGCAGGAGACACTTTTTCTCTGCTTTCTCAGTCTGTTTCCTAGTGCCGGTTTGAAGTTCCTGCAGTTTTCAGTGTAAAACCGAGTTGGAGCTAGTACCTCCCCATATATATGTATGGAATGGAGTTTGCAACTGAAAAGAAACTTTGTGTTCCCAACAAGCTAGGTGAAGGACGGCTTTCACACACACTTATCTCTCAGAACTGAGCAAGTGGAGAGACGTTCGTTCATCTAGCACCAAGGGAACGGGTTGCTGGAGACACTTTTTCTCTGCTTTCTCAGTCTGTTTCCTAGTGCCGGTTTGAAGTTCCTGCAGTTTTCAGTGTAAAACCGAGTTGGAGCTAGTACCTCCCCATATATATGTATGGAATGGAGTTTGCACCTGAAAAGAAACTTTGTGTTCCCAACAAGCTAGGTGAAGAACGGCTTTCACACACACTTATCTCTCAGTACTGAGCAAGTGGAGAGACGTTCGTTCATCTAGCACCAAGGGAACGGGTTGCAGGAGACACTTTTTCTCTGCTTTCTCAGTCTGTTTCCTAGTGCCGGTTTGAAGTTCCTGCAGTTTTCACTGTAAAACCGAGTTGGAGCTAGTACCTCCCCATATATATGTATGGAATGGAGTTTGCAATTGAAAAGAAACTTTGTGTTCCCAACAAGCTAGGTGACGAACGGCTTTCACACACACTTATCTCTCAGAACTGAGCAAGTGGAGAGACGTTCGTTCATCTAGCACCAAGGGAACGGGTTGCAGGAGACACTTTTTCTCTGCTTTCTCAGTCTGTTTCCTAGTGCCGGTTTGAAGTTCCTGCAGTTTTCAGTGTAAAACCGAGTTGGAGCTAGTCCCTCCCCATATATATGTATGGAATGGAGTTTGCAACTGAAAAGAAACTTTGTGTTCCCAACAAGCTAGGTGAAGGACGGCTTTCACACACACTTATCTCTCAGAACTGAGCAAGTGGAGAGACGTTCGTTCATCTAGCACCAAGGGAACGGGTTGCAGGAGACACTTTTTCTCTGCTTTCTCAGTCTGTTTCCTAGTGCCGGTTTGAAGTTCCTGCAGTTTTCAGTGTAAAACCGAGTTGGAGCTAGTACCTCCCCATATATATGTATGGAATGGAGTTTGCAACTGAAAAGAAACTTTGTGTTCCCAACAAGCTAGGTGAAGGACGGCTTTCACACACACTTATCTCTCAGAACTGAGCAAGTGGAGAGACGTTCGTTCATCTAGCACCAAGGGAACGGGTTGCTGGAGACACTTTTTCTCTGCTTTCTCAGTCTGTTTCCTAGTGCCGGTTTGAAGTTCCTGCAGTTTTCAGTGTAAAACCGAGTTGGAGCTAGTACCTCCCCATATATATGTATGGAATGGAGTTTGCACCTGAAAAGAAACTTTGTGTTCCCAACAAGCTAGGTGAAGAACGGCTTTCACACACACTTATCTCTCAGTACTGAGCAAGTGGAGAGACGTTCGTTCATCTAGCACCAAGGGAACGGGTTGCAGGAGACACTTTTTCTCTGCTTTCTCAGTCTGTTTCCTAGTGCCGGTTTGAAGTTCCTGCAGTTTTCACTGTAAAACCGAGTTGGAGCTAGTACCTCCCCATATATATGTATGGAATGGAGTTTGCAACTGAAAAGAAACTTTGTGTTCCCAACAAGCTAGGTGAAGGACGGCTTTCACACACACTTATCTCTCAGAACTGAGCAAGTGGAGAGACGTTCGTTCATCTAGCACCAAGGGAACGGGTTGCAGGAGACACTTTTTCTCTGCTTTCTCAGTCTCTTTCCTAGTGCCGGTCTGAAGTTCCTGCAGTTTTCACTGTAAAACCGAGTTGGAGCTAGTACCTACCCATATATATGTATGGAATGGAGTTTGCAACTGAAAAGAAACTTTGTGTTCCCAACAAGCTAGGTGAAGGACGGCTTTCACACACACTTATCTCTCAGAACTGAGCAAGTGGAGAGACGTTCGTTCATCTAGCACCAAGGGAACGGGTTGCAGGAGACACTTTTTCTCTGCTTTCTCAGTCTGTTTCCTAGTGCCGGTCTGAAGTTCCTGCAGTTTTCACTGTAAAACCGAGTTGGAGCTAGTACCTCCCCATATATATGTATGGAATGGAGTTTGCAACTGAAAAGAAACTTTGTGTTCCCAACAAGCTAGGTGAAGGACGGCTTTCACACACACTTATCTCTCAGAACTGAGCAAGTGGAGAGACGTTCGTTCATCTAGCACCAAGGGAACGGGTTGCAGGAGACACTTTTTCTCTGCTTTCTCAGTCTGTTTCCTAGTGCCGGTCTGAAGTTCCTGCAGTTTTCACTGTAAAACCGAGTTGGAGCTAGTACCTACCCATATATATGTATGGAATGGAGTTTGCAACTGAAAAGAAACTTTGTGTTCCCAACAAGCTAGTTGAAGGACGGCTTTCACACACACTTATCTCTCAGAACTGAGCAAGTGGAGAGACGTTCGTTCATCTAGCACCAATGGAAAGGGTTGCAGGAGACACTTTTTCTCTGCTTTCTCAGTCTGTTTCCTAGTGCCGGTTTGAAGTTCCTGCAGTTTTCAGTGTAAAACCGAGTTGGAGCTAGTACCTCCCCATATATATGTATGGAATCTAGTTTGCAACTGAAAAGAAACTTTGTGTTCCCAACAAGCTAGGTGAAGAACGGCTTTGACACACACTTATCTCTCAGAACTGAGCAAGTGGAGAGACGTTCGTTCATCTAGCACCAAGGGAACGGGTTGCAGGAGACACTTTTTCTCTGCTTTCTCAGTCTGTTTCCTAGTGCCGGTTTGAAGTTCCTGCAGTTTTCACTGTAAAACCGAGTTGGAGCTAGTACCTCCCCATATATATGTATGGAATGGAGTTTGCAACTGAAAAGAAACTTTGTGTTCCCAACAAGCTAGGTGAAGAACGGCTTTCACACACACTTATCTCTCAGAACTGAGCAAGTGGAGAGACGTTCGTTCATCTAGCACCAAGGGAACGGGTTGCAGGAGACACTTTTTCTCTGCTTTCTCAGTCTGTTTCCTAGTGCCGGTTTGAAGTTCCTGCAGTTTTCAGTGTAAAACCGAGTTGTAGCTAGTCCCTCCCCATATATATGTATGGAATGGAGTTTGCAACTGAAAAGAAACTTTGTGTTCCCAACAAGCTAGGTGAAGGACGGCTTTCACACACACTTATCTCTCAGAACTGAGCAAGTGGAGAGACGTTCGTTCATCTAGCACCAAGGGAACGGGTTGCAGCAGACACTTTTTCTCTGCTTTCTCAGTCTCTTTCCTAGTGCCGGTCTGAAGTTCCTGCAGTTTTCACTGTAAAACCGAGTTGGAGCTAGTACCTACCCATATATATGTATGGAATGGAGTTTGCAACTGAAAAGAAACTTTGTGTTCCCAACAAGCTAGGTGAAGGACGGCTTTCACACACACTTATCTCTCAGAACTGAGCAAGTGGAGAGACGTTCGTTCATCTAGCACCAAGGGAACGGGTTGCAGGAGACACTTTTTCTCTGCTTTCTCAGTCTGTTTCCTAGTGCCGGTTTGAAGTTCCTGCAGTTTTCACTGTCAAACCGAGTTGGAGCTACTACCTCCCCTTATATCTGTATGGAATGGAGTTTGCAACTGAAAAGAAACTTTGTGTTCCCAACAAGCTAGGTGAAGAACGGCTTTGACACACACTTATCTCTCAGAACTGAGCAAGTGGAGAGACGTTCGTTCATCTAGCACCAAGGGAACGGGTTGCAGGAGACACTTTTTCTCTGCTTTCTCAGTCTGTTTCCTAGTGCCGGTTTGAAGTTCCTGCAGTTTTCAGTGTAAAACCGAGTTGGAGCTAGTTCCTCCCCATATATATGTATGGAATGGAGTTTGCAACTGAAAAGAAACTTTGTGTTCCCAACAAGCTAGGTGAAGGACGGCTTTCACACACACTTATCTCTCAGAACTGAGCAAGTGGAGAGACGTTCGTTCATCTAGCACCAAGGGAACGGGTTGCTGGAGACACTTTTTCTCTGCTTTCTCAGTCTGTTTCCTAGTGCCGGTTTGAAGTTCCTGCAGTTTTCAGTGTAAAACCGAGTTGGAGCTAGTACCTCCCCATATATATGTATGGAATGGAGTTTGCACCTGAAAAGAAACTTTGTGTTCCCAACAAGCTAGGTGAAGAACGGCTTTCACACACACTTATCTCTCAGTACTGAGCAAGTGGAGAGACGTTCGTTCATCTAGCACCAAGGGAACGGGTTGCAGGAGACACTTTTTCTCTGCTTTCTCAGTCTGTTTCCTAGTGCCGGTTTGAAGTTCCTGCAGTTTTCACTGTAAAACCGATTTGGAGCTAGTACCTCCCCATATATATGTATGGAATGGAGTTTGCAACTGAAAAGAAACTTTGTGTTCCCAACAAGCTAGGTGAAGGACGGCTTTCACACACACTTATCTCTCAGAACTGAGCAAGTGGAGAGACGTTCGTTCATCTAGCACCAAGGGAACGGGTTGCAGGAGACACTTTTTCTCTGCTTTCTCAGTCTGTTTCCTAGTGCCGGTCTGAAGTTCCTGCAGTTTTCACTGTAAAACCGAGTTGGAGCTTGTACCTACCCATATATATGTATGGAATGGAGTTTGCAACTGAAAAGAAACTTTGTGTTCCCAACAAGCTAGGTGAAGGACGGCTTTCACACACACTTATCTCTCAGAACTGAGCAAGTGGAGAGACGTTCGTTCATCTAGCACCAAGGGAACGGGTTGCAGGAGACACTTTTTCTCTGCTTTCTCTGTCTGTTTCCTAGTGCCGGTCTGAAGTTCCTGCAGTTTTCACTGTAAAACCGAGTTGGAGCTAGTACCTACCCATATATATGTATGGAATGGAGTTTGCAACTGAAAAGAAACTTTGTGTTCCCAACAAGCTAGGTGAAGGACGGCTTTCACACACACTTATCTCTCAGAACTGAGCAAGTGGAGAGACGTTCGTTCATCTAGCACCAAGGGAACGGGTTGCAGGAGACACTTTTTCTCTGCTTTCTCAGTCTGTTTCCTAGTGCCGGTTTGAAGTTCCTGCAGTTTTCAGTGTAAAACCGAGTTGGAGCTAGTACCTCCCCATATATATGTATGGAATGGAGTTTGCAACTGAAAAGAAACTTTGTGTTCCCAACAAGCTAGTTGAAGGACGGCTTTCACACACACTTATCTCTCAGAACTGAGCAAGTGGAGAGACGTTCGTTCATCTAGCACCAAGGGAACGGGTTGCAGGAGACACTATTTCTCTGCTTTCTCAGTCTGTTTCCTAGTGCCGGTTTGAAGTTCCTGCAGTTTTCACTGTAAAACCGATTTGGAGCTAGTACCTCCCCATATATATGTATGGAATGGAGTTTGCAACTGAAAAGAAACTTTGTGTTCCCAACAAGCTAGGTGAAGGACGGCTTTCACACACACATATCTCTCAGAACTGAGCAAGTGGAGAGACGTTCGTTCATCTAGCACCAAGGGAACGGGTTGCAGGAGACACTATTTCTCTGCTTTCTCAGTCTGTTTCCTAGTGCCGGTTTGAAGTTCCTGCAGTTTTCAGTGTAAAACCGAGTTGGAGCTAGTACCTCCCCATATATATGTATGGAATGGAGTTTGCAACTGAAAAGAAACTTTGTGTTCCCAACAAGCTAGGTGAAGAACGGCTTTCACACACACTTCTCTCTCAGAACTGAGCAAGTGGAGAGACGTTCGTTCATCTAGCACCAAGGGAACGGGTTGCAGGAGACACATTTTCCCTGCTTTCTCAGTCTGTTTCCTAGTGCCGGTTTGAAGTTCCTGCAGTTTTCACTGTAAAACCGAGTTGGAGCTAGTACCTCCCCATATATATGTATGGAAAGGAGTTTGCAACTGAAAAGAAACTTTGTGTTCCCAACAAGCTAGGTGAAGAACGGCTTTCACACACACTTATCTCTCAGAACTGAGCAAGTGGAGAGACGTTCGTTCATCTAGCACCAAGGGAACGGGTTGCAGGAGACACTTTTTCTCTGCTTTCTCAGTATGTTTCCTAGTGCCGGTTTGAAGTTCCTGCAATTTTCAGTGTAAAACCGAGTTGGAGCTAGTTCCTCCCCATATATATGTATGGAATTTAGTTTGCAACTAAAAAGAAACTTTGTGTTCCCAACAAGCTAGGTGAAGAACGGCTTTGACACACACTTATCTCTCAGAACTGAGCAAGTGGAGAGACGTTCGTTCATCTAGCAACAAGGGAACGGGTTGCAGGAGACACTTTTTCTCTGCTTTCTCAGTCTGTTTCCTAGTGCCGGTTTGAAGTTCCTGCAGTTTTCACTGTAAAACCGAGTTGGAGCTAGTACCTCCCCATATATATGTATGGAATGGAGTTTGCAACTGAAAAGAAACTTTGTGTTCCCAACAAGCTAGGTGACGAACGGCTTTCACACACACTTATCTCTCAGAACTGAGCAAGTGGAGAGACGTTCGTTCACCTAGCACCAAGGGAACGGGTTGCAGGAGACACTTTTTCTCTGCTTTCTCAGTCTGTTTCCTAGTGCCGGTTTGAAGTTCCTGCAGTTTTCAGTGTAAAACCGAGTTGGAGCTAGTACCTCCCCATATATATGTATGGAATGGAGTTTGCAACTGAAAAGAAACTTTGTGTTCCCAACAAGCTAGATGAAGAAAGGCTTTCACACACACTTATCTCTCAGAACTGAGCAAGTGGAGAGACGTTCGTTCATCTAGCACCAAGGGAACGGGTTGCAGGAGACACTTTTCTCTGCTTTCTCAGTCTGTTTCCTAGTGCCGGTTTGAAGTTCCTGCAGTTTTCACTGTAAAACCGAGTTGGAGCTAGTACCTCCCCATATATATGTATGGAATGGAGTTTGCAACTGAAAAGAAACTTTGTGTTCCCAACAAGCTAGGTGAAGGACGGCTTTCACACACAATTATCTCTCAGAACTGAGCAAGTGGAGAGACGTTCGTTCATCTAGCACCAAGGGAACGGGTTGCAGGAGACACTTTTTCTCTGCTTTCTCAGTCTGTTTCCTAGTGCCGGTTTGAAGTTCCTGCAGTTTTCAGTGTAAAACCGAGTTGGAGCTAGTACCTCCCCATATATATGTATGGAATGGAGTTTGCAACTGAAAAGAAACTTTGTGTTCCCAACAAGCTAGGTGAAGAACGGCTTTCACACACACTTATCTCTCAGAACTGAGCAAGTGGAGAGACGTTCGTTCATCTAGCACCAAGGGAACGGGTTGCAGGAGACACTATTTCTCTGCTTTCTCAGTCTGTTTCCTAGTGCCGGTTTGAAGTTCCTGCAGTTTTCAGTGTAAAACCGAGTTGGAGCTAGTACCTCCCCATATATATGTATGGAATGGAGTTTGCAACTGAAAAGAAACTTTGTGTTCCCAACAAGCTAGGTGAAGAACGGCTTTCACACACACTTATCTCTCAGAACTGAGCAAGTGGAGAGACGTTCGTTCATCTAGCACCAAGGGAACGGGTTGCAGGAGACACATTTCCCTGCTTTCTCAGTCTGTTTCCTAGTGCCGGTTTGAAGTTCCTGCAGTTTTCACTGTAAAACCGAGTTGGAGCAACTACCTCCCCATATATATGTATGGAAAGGAGTTTGCAACTGAAAAGAAACTTTGTGTTCCCAACAAGCTAGGTGAAGGACGGCTTTCACACACACTTATCTCTCAGAACTGAGCAAGTGGAGAGACGTTCGTTCATCTAGCACCAAGGGAACGGGTTGCAGGAGACACTTTTTCTCTGCTTTCTCAGTCTGTTTCCTAGTGCCGGTTTGAAGTTCCTGCAATTTTCAGTGTAAAACCGAGTTGGAGCTAGTACCTCCCCATATATATGTATGGAATTTAGTTTGCAACTGAAAAGAAACTTTGTGTTCCCAACAAGCTAGGTGAAGAACGGCTTTGACACACACTTTTCTCTCAGAACTGAGCAAGTGGAGAGACGTTCGTTCATCTAGCAACAAGGGAACGGGTTGCAGGAGACACTTTTTCTCTGCTTTCTCAGTCTGTTTCCTAGTGCCGGTTTGAAGTTCCTGCAGTTTTCACTGTAAAACCGAGTTGGAGCTAGTACCTCCCCATATATATGTATGGAATGGAGTTTGCAACTGAAAAGAAACTTTGTGTTCCCAACAAGCTAGGTGACTGACGGCTTTCACACACACTTATCTCTCAGAACTGAGCAAGTGGAGAGACGTTCGTTCACCTAGCACCAAGGGAACGGGTTGCAGGAGACACTTTTTCTCTGGATTCTCAGTCTGTTTCCTAGTGCCGGTTTGAAGTTCCTGCAGTTTTCAGTGTAAAACCGTGTTGGAGCTAGTACCTCCCCATATATATGTATGGAATGGAGTTTGCAACTGAAAAGAAACTTTGTGTTCCCAACAAGCTAGGTGAAGGACGGCTTTCACACACACTTATCTCTCAGAACTGAGCAAGTGGAGAGACGTTCGTTCATCTAGCACCAAGGGAACGGGTTGCAGGAGACACTTTTTCTCTGCTTTCTCAGTCTGTTTCCTAGTGCCGGTTTGAAGTTCCTGCAGTTTTCAGTGTAAAACCGAGTTGGAGCTAGTACCTCCCCATATATATGTATGGAATGGAGTTTGCAACTGAAAAGAAACTTTGTGTTCCCAACAAGCTAGGTGAAGAACGGCTTTCACACACACTTATCTCTCAGAACTGAGCAAGTGGAGAGACGTTCGTTCATCTAGCACCAAGGGAACGGGTTGCAGGAGACACATTTTCCCTGCTTTCTCAGTCTGTTTCCTAGTGCCGGTTTGAAGTTCCTGCAGTTTTCACTGTAAAACCGAGTTGGAGCAAGTACCTCCCCATATATATGTATGGAAAGGAGTTTGCAACTGAAAAGAAACTTTGTGTTCCCAACAAGCTAGGTGAAGAACGGCTTTCACACACACTTATCTCTCAGAACTGAGCAAGTGGAGAGACGTTCGTTCATCTAGCACCAAGGGAACGGTTTGCAGGAGACACTTTTTCTCTGCTTTCTCAGTGTGTTTCCTAGTGCCGGTTTGAAGTTCCTGCAATTTTCAGTGTAAAACCGAGTTGGAGCTAGTTCCTCCCCATATATATGTATGGAATTTAGTTTGCAACTGAAAAGAAACTTTGTGTTCCCAACAAGCTAGGTGAAGAACGGCTTTGACACACACTTATCTCTCAGAACTGAGCAAGTGGAGAGACGTTCGTTCATCTAGCACCAAGGGAACGGGTTGCAGGAGACACTTTTTCTCTGCTTTCTCAGTCTGTTTCCTAGTGCCGGTTTGAAGTTCCTGCAGTTTTCAGTGTAAAACCGAGTTGGAGCTAGTACCTCCCCATATATATATATGGAATGGAGTTTGCAACTGAAAAGAAACTTTGTGTTCCCAACAAGCTAGGTGACGAACGGCTTTCACACACACTTATCTCTCAGAACTGAGCAAGTGGAGAGACGTTCGTTCACCTAGCACCAAGGGAACGGGTTGCAGGAGACACTTTTTCTCTGGATTCTCAGTCTGTTTCCTAGTGCCGGTTTGAAGTTCCTGCAGTTTTCAGTGTAAAACCGAGTTGGAGCTAGTACCTCCCCATATATATGTATGGAATGGAGTTTGCAACTGAAAAGAAACTTTGTGTTCCCAACAAGCTAGGTGAAGGACGGCTTTCACACACACTTATCTCTCAGAACTGAGCAAGTGGAGAGACGTTCGTTCATCTAGCACCAAGGGAACGGGTTGCAGGAGACACTTTTTCTCTGCTTTCTCAGTCTGTTTCCTAGTGCCGGTTTGAAGTTCCTGCAGTTTTCAGTGTAAAACCGAGTTGGAGCTAGTACCTCCCCATATATATGTATGGAATGGAGTTTGCAACTGAAAAGAAACTTTGTGTTCCCAACAAGCTAGGTGAAGAACGGCTTTCACACACACTTATCTCTCAGAACTGAGCAAGTGGAGAGACGTTCGTTCATCTAGCACCAAGGGAACGGGTTGCAGGAGACACTTTTTCTCTGCTTTCTCAGTCTGTTTCGTAGTGCCGGTTTGAAGTTCCTGCAGTTTTCAGTGTAAAACCGAGTTGGAGCTAGTACCTCCCCATATATATGTATGGAATGGAGTTTGCAACTGAAAAGAAACTTTGTGTTCCCAACAAGCTAGGTGAAGAACGGCTTTCACACACACTTATCTCTCAGAACTGAGCAAGTGGAGAGACGTTCGTTCATCTAGCACCAAGGGAACGGTTTGCAGGAGACACTTTTTCTCTGCTTTCTCAGTGTGTTTCCTAGTGCCGGTTTGAAGTTCCTGCAATTTTCAGTGTAAAACCGAGTTGGAGCTAGTTCCTCCCCATATATATGTATGGAATTTAGTTTGCAACTGAAAAGAAACTTTGTGTTCCCAACAAGCTAGGTGAAGAACGGCTTTGACACACACTTATCTCTCAGAACTGAGCAAGTGGAGAGACGTTCGTTCATCTAGCACCAAGGGAACGGGTTGCAGGAGACACTTTTTCTCTGCTTTCTCAGTCTGTTTCCTAGTGCCGGTTTGAAGTTCCTGCAGTTTTCAGTGTAAAACCGAGTTGGAGCTAGTACCTCCCCATATATATATATGGAATGGAGTTTGCAACTGAAAAGAAACTTTGTGTTCCCAACAAGCTAGGTGACGAACGGCTTTCACACACACTTATCTCTCAGAACTGAGCAAGTGGAGAGACGTTCGTTCACCTAGCACCAAGGGAACGGGTTGCAGGAGACACTTTTTCTCTGGATTCTCAGTCTGTTTCCTAGTGCCGGTTTGAAGTTCCTGCAGTTTTCAGTGTAAAACCGAGTTGGAGCTAGTACCTCCCCATATATATGTATGGAATGGAGTTTGCAACTGAAAAGAAACTTTGTGTTCCCAACAAGCTAGGTGAAGGACGGCTTTCACACACAGTTATCTCTCAGAACTGAGCAAGTGGAGAGACGTTCGTTCATCTAGCACCAAGGGAACGGGTTGCAGGAGACACTTTTTCTCTGCTTTCTCAGTCTGTTTCCTAGTGCCGGTTTGAAGTTCCTGCAGTTTTCAGTGTAAAACCGAGTTGGAGCTAGTACCTCCCCATATATATGTATGGAATGGAGTTTGCAACTGAAAAGAAACTTTGTGTTCCCAACAAGCTAGGTGAAGAACGGCTTTCACACACACTTATCTCTCAGAACTGAGCAAGTGGAGAGACGTTCGTTCATCTAGCACCAAGGGAACGGGTTGCAGGAGACACTTTTTCTCTGCTTTCTCAGTCTGTTTCGTAGTGCCGGTTTGAAGTTCCTGCAGTTTTCAGTGTAAAACCGAGTTGGAGCTAGTACCTCCCCATATATATGTATGGAATGGAGTTTGCAACTGAAAAGAAACTTTGTGTTCCCAACAAGCTAGGTGAAGAACGGCTTTCACACACACTTATCTCTCAGAACTGAGCAAGTGGAGAGACGTTCGTTCATCTAGCACCAAGGGAACGGGTTGCAGGAGACACTTTTTCTCTGCTTTCTCAGTCTGTTTCCTAGTGCCGGTTTGAAGTTCCTGCAGTTTTCAGTGTAAAACCGAGTTGGAGCTAGTACCTCCCCATATATATGTATGGAATGGAGTTTGCAACTGAAAAGAAACTTTGTGTTCCCAACAAGCTAGGTGAAGAACGGCTTTGACACACACTTATCTCTCAGAACTGAGCAAGTGGAGAGACGTTTGTTCATCTAGCACCAAGGGAACGGGTTGCAGGAGACACTTTTTCTCTGCTTTCTCAGTCTGTTTCCTAGTGCCGGTTTGAAGTTCCTGCAGTTTTCACTGTAAAACCGAGTTGGAGCTAGTACCTCCCCATATATATGTATGGAATGGAGTTTGCAACTGAAAAGAAACTTTGTGTTCCCAACAAGCTAGGTGAAGAACGGCTTTCACACACACTTATCTCTCAGAACTGAGCAAGTGGAGAGAGGTTCGTTCATCTAGCACCAAGGGAACGGGTTGCAGGAGACACTTTTTCTCTGCTTTCTCAGCCTGTTTCCTAGTGCCGGTTTGAAGTTCCTGCAGTTTTCACTGTAAAACCGAGTTGGAGCTAGTACCTCCCCATATATATGTATGGAATGGAGTTTGCAACTGAAAAGAAACTTTGTGTTCCCAACAAGCTAGGTGAAAGACGGCTTTCACACACACTTATCTCTCAGAACTGAGCAAGTGGAGAGACGTTCGTTCATCTAGCACCAAGGGAACGGGTTGCAGGAGACACTTTTTCTCTGCTTTCTCAGTCTGTTTCCTAGTGCCGGTTTGAAGTTCCTGCAGTTTTCAGTGTAAAAACGAGTTGGAGCTAGTACCTCCCCATATATATGTATGGAATGGAGTTTGCAACTGAAAAGAAACTTCGTGTTCCCAACAAGCTAGGTGAAGAACGGCTTTCACACACACTTATCTCTCAGAACTGAGCAAGTGGAGAGACGTTCGTTCATCTAGCACCAAGGGAACGGGTTGCAGGAGACACTTTTTCTCTGCTTTCTCAGTCTGTTTCCTAGTGCCGGTTTGAAGTTCCTGCAGTTTTCACTGTAAAACCGAGTTGGAGCTAGTACCTCCCCATATATATGTATGGAATGGAGTTTGCAACTGAAAAGAAACTTTGTGTTCCCAACAAGCTAGGTGAAAGACGGCTTTCACACACACTTATCTCTCAGAACTGAGCAAGTGGAGAGACGTTCGTTCATCTAGCACCAAGGGAACGGGTTGCAGGAGACACTTTTTCTCTGCTTTCTCAGTCTGTTTCCTAGTGCCGGTTTGAAGTTCCTGCAGTTTTCAGTGTAAAAACGAGTTGGAGCTAGTACCTCCCCATATATATGTATGGAATGGAGTTTGCAACTGAAAAGAAACTTCGTGTTCCCAACAAGCTAGGTGAAGAACGGCTTTCACACACACTTATCTCTCAGAACTGAGCAAGTGGAGAGACGTTCGTTCATCTAGCACCAAGGGAACGGGTTGCAGGAGACACTTTTTCTCTGCTTTCTCAGTCTGTTTCCTAGTGCCGGTTTGAAGTTCCTGCAGTTTTCACTGTAAAACCGAGTTGGAGCTAGTACCTCCCCATATATATGTATGGAATGGAGTTTGCAACTGAAAAGAAACTTTGTGTTCCCAACAAGCTAGGTGAAAGACGGCTTTCACACACACTTATCTCTCAGAACTGAGCAAGTGGAGAGACGTTCGTTCATCTAGCACCAAGGGAACGGGTTGCAGGAGACACTTTTTCTCTGCTTTCTCAGTCTGTTTCCTAGTGCCGGTTTGAAGTTCCTGCAGTTTTCAGTGTAAAAACGAGTTGGAGCTAGTACCTCCCCATATATATGTATGGAATGGAGTTTGAAACTGAAAAGAAACTTTGTGTTCCCAACAAGCTAGGTGAAGGACGGCTTTCACACACACTTATCTCTCAGAACTGAGCAAGTGGAGAGACGTTCGTTCATCTAGCACCAAGGGAACGGGTTGCAGGAGACACTTTTTCTCTGCTTTCTCAGTCTGTTTCCTAGTGCCGGTTTGAAGTTCCTGCAGTTTTCACTGTAAAACCGAGTTGGAGCTAGTACCTCCCCATATATATGTATGGAATGGAGTTTGCAACTGAAAAGAAACTTTGTGTTCCCAACAAGCTAGGTGAAGAACGGCTTTCACACACACTTATCTCTCAGAACTGAGCAAGTGGAGAGACGTTCGTTCATCTAGCACCAAGGGAACGGGTTGCAGGAGACACTTTTTCTCTGCTTTCTCAGTCTGTTTCCTAGTGCCGGTTTGAAGTTCCTGCAGTTTTCAGTGTAAAAACGAGTTGGAGCTAGTACCTCCCCATATATATGTATGGAATGGAGTTTGCAACTGAAAAGAAACTTCGTGTTCCCAACAAGCTAGGTGAAGAACGGCTTTCACACACACTTATCTCTCAGAACTGAGCAAGTGGAGAGACGTTCGTTCATCTAGCACCAAGGGAACGGGTTGCAGGAGACACTTTTTCTCTGCTTTCTCAGTCTGTTTCCTAGTGCCGGTTTGAAGTTCCTGCAGTTTTCACTGTAAAACCGAGTTGGAGCTAGTACCTCCCCATATATATGTATGGAATGGAGTTTGCAACTGAAAAGAAACTTTGTGTTCCGAACAAGCTAGGTGAAGAACGGCTTTCACACACACTTATCTCTCAGAACTGAGCAAGTGGAGAGACGTTCGTTCATCTAGCACCAAGGGAACGGGTTGCAGGAGACACTTTTTCTCTGCTTTCTCAGTCTGTTTCCTAGTGCCGGTTTGAAGTTCCTGCAGTTTTCACTGTAAAACCGAGTTGGAGCTAGTACCTCCCCATATATATGTATGGAATGGAGTTTGCAACTGAAAAGAAACTTTGTGTTCCCAACAAGCTAGGTGAAGAACGGCTTTCACACACACTTATCTCTCAGAACTGAGCAAGTGGAGAGACGTTCGTTCACCTAGCACCAAGGGAACGGGTTGCAGGAGACACTTTTTCTCTGCTTTCTCAGTCTGTTTCCTAGTGCCGGTTTGAAGTTCCTGCAGTTTTCAGTGTAAAACCGAGTTGGAGCTAGTACCTCCCCATATATATGTATGGAATGGAGTTTGCAACTGAAAAGAAACTTTGTGTTCCCAACAAGCTAGGTGAAGGACGGCTTTCACACACACTTATCTCTCAGAACTGAGCAAGTGGAGAGACGTTCGTTCATCTAGCACCAAGGGAACGGGTTGCAGGAGACACTTTTTCTCTGCTTTCTCAGTCTGTTTCCTAGTGCCGGTTTGAAGTTCCTGCAGTTTTCAGTGTAAAACCGAGTTGGAGCTAGTACCTCCCCATATATATGTATTTAATGGAGTTTGCAACTGAAAAGAAACTTTGTGTTCCCAACAAGCTAGGTGAAGAACGGCTTTCACACACACTTATCTCTCAGAACTGAGCAAGTGGAGAGACGTTCGTTCATCTAGCACCAAGGGAACGGGTTGCAGGAGACACTTTTTCTCTGCTTTCTCAGTCTGTTTCCTAGTGCCGGTTTGAAGTTCCTGCAGTTTTCAGTGTAAAACCGAGTTGGAGCTAGTACCTCCCCATATATATGTATGGAATGGAGTTTGCAACTGAAAAGAAACTTTGTGTTCCCAACCAGCTAGGTGAAGAACGGCTTTCACACACACTTATCTCTCAGAACTGAGCAAGTGGAGAGACGTTCGTTCATCTAGCACCAAGGGAACGGGTTGCAGGAGACACTTTTTCTCTGCTTTCTCAGTCTGTTTCCTAGTGCCGGTTTGAAGTTCCTGCAGTTTTCACTGTAAAACCGAGTTGGAGCTAGTACCTCCCCATATATATGTATGGAATGGAGTTTGCAACTGAAAAGAAACTTTGTGTTCCCAACAAGCTAGATGAAGAACGGCTTTCACACACACTTATCTCTCAGAACTGAGCAAGTGGAGAGACGTTCGTTCATCTAGCACCAAGGGAACGGGTTGCAGGAGACACTTTTCTCTGCTTTCTCAGTCTGTTTCCTAGTGCCGGTTTGAAGTTCCTGCAGTTTTCACTGTAAAACCGAGTTGGAGCTAGTACCTCCCCATATATATGTGTGGAATGGAGTTTGCAACTGAAAAGAAACTTTGTGTTCCCAACAAGCTAGGTGAAGAACGGCTTTGACACACACTTATCTCTCAGAACTGAGCAAGTGGAGAGACGTTCGTTCATCTAGCACCAAGGGAACGGTTTGCAGGAGACACTTTTTCTCTGCTTTCTCAGTCTGTTTCCTAGTGCCGGTTTGAAGTTCCTGCAGTTTTCACTGTAAAACCGAGTTGGAGCTAGTACCTTCCCATATATATGTATGGAATGGAGTTTGCAACTGAAAAGAAACTTTGTGTTCCCAACAAGCTAGGTGAAGAACGGCTTTCACACACACTTATCTCTCAGAACTGAGCAAGTGGAGAGACGTTCGTTCATCTAGCACCAAGGGAACGGGTTGCAGGAGACACTTTTTCTCTGCTTTCTCAGTCTGTTTCCTAGTGCCGGTTTGAAGTTCCTGCAGTTTTCAGTGTAAAACCGAGTTGGAGCTAGTACCTCCCCATATATATGTATGGAATGGAGTTTGCAACTGAAAAGAAACTTTGTGTTCCCAACAAGCTAGGTGAAGGACGGCTTTCACACACACTTATCTCTCAGAACTGAGCAAGTGGAGAGACGTTCGTTCATCTAGCACCAAGGGAACGGGTTGCAGGAGACACTTTTTCTCTGCTTTCTCAGCCTGTTTCCTAGTGCCGGTTTGAAGTTCCTGCAGTTTTCAGTGTAAAACCGAGTTGGAGCTAGTACCTCCCCATATATATGTATGGAATGGAGTTTGCAACTGAAAAGAAACTTTGTGTTCCCAACAAGCTAGGTGAAGAACGGCTTTCACACACACTTATCTCTCAGAACTGAGCAAGTGGAGAGACGTTCGTTCATCTAGCACCAAGGGAACGGGTTGCAGGAGACACTTTTTCTCTGCTTTCTCAGTCTGTTTCGTAGTGCCGGTTTGAAGTTCCTGCAGTTTTCAGTGTAAAACCGAGTTGGAGCTAGTACCTCCCCATATATATGTATGGAATGGAGTTTGCAACTGAAAAGAAACTTTGTGTTCCCAACAAGCTAGGTGAAGAACGGCTTTCACACACACTTATCTCTCAGAACTGAGCAAGTGGAGAGACGTTCGTTCATCTAGCACCAAGGGAACGGGTTGCAGGAGACACTTTTTCTCTGCTTTCTCAGTCTGTTTCCTAGTGCCGGTTTGAAGTTCCTGCAGTTTTCATTGTAAAACCGAGTTGGAGCTAGTACCTCCCCATATATATGTATGGAATGGAGTTTGCAACTGAAAAGAAACTTTGTGTTCCCAACAAGCTATGTGAAGAACGGCTTTGACACACACTTATCTCTCAGAACTGAGCAAGTGGAGAGACGTTTGTTCATCTAGCACCAAGGGAACGGGTTGCAGGAGACACTTTTTCTCTGCTTTCTCAGTCTGTTTCCTAGTGCCGGTTTGAAGTTCCCGCAGGTTTCACTGTAAAACAGTGTTGGAGCTAGTACCTCCCCATATATATGTATGGAATGGAGTTTGCAACTGAAAAGAAACTTTGTGTTCCCAACAAGCTAGGTGAAGAACGGCTTTCACACACACTTATCTCTCAGAACTGAGCAAGTGGAGAGACGTTCGTTCATCTAGCACCAAGGGAACGGGTTGCAGGAGACACTTTTTCTCTGCTTTCTCAGTCTGTTTCGTAGTGCCGGTTTGAAGTTCCTGCAGTTTTCAGTGTAAAACCGAGTTGGAGCTAGTACCTCCCCATATATATGTATGGAATGGAGTTTGCAACTGAAAAGAAACTTTGTGTTCCCAACAAGCTAGGTGAAGAACGGCTTTCACACACACTTATCTCTCAGAACTGAGCAAGTGGAGAGACGTTCGTTCATCTAGCACCAAGGGAACGGGTTGCAGGAGACACTTTTTCTCTGCTTTCTCAGTCTGTTTCCTAGTGCCGGTTTGAAGTTCCTGCAGTTTTCAGTGTAAAACCGAGTTGGAGCTAGTACCTCCCCATATATATGTATGGAATGGAGTTTGCAACTGAAAAGAAACTTTGTGTTCCCAACAAGCTAGGTGAAGAACGGCTTTCACACACACTTATCTCTCAGAACTGAGCAAGTGGAGAGAGGTTCGTTCATCTAGCACCAAGGGAACGGGTTGCAGGAGACACTTTTTCTCTGCTTTCTCAGCCTGTTTCCTAGTGCCGGTTTGAAGTTCCTGCAGTTTTCAGTGTAAAACCGAGTTGGAGCTAGTACCTCCCCATATATATGTATGGAATGGAGTTTGCAACTGAAAAGAAACTTTGTGTTCCCAACAAGCTAGGTGAAGGACGGCTTTCACACACACTTATCTCTCAGAACTGAGCAAGTGGAGAGACGTTCGTTCATCTAGCACCAAGGGAACGGGTTGCAGGAGACACTTTTTCTCTGCTTTCTCAGTCTGATTCCTAGTGCCGGTTTGAAGTTCCTGCAGTTTTCAGTGTAAAACCGAGTTGGAGCTAGTACCTCCCCATATATATGTATGGAATGGAGTTTGCAACTGAAAAGAAACTTTGTGTTCCCAACAAGCTAGATGAAGAACGGCTTTCACACACACTTATCTCTCAGAACTGAGCAAGTGGAGAGACGTTCGTTCATCTAGCACCAAGGGAACGGGTTGCAGGAGACACTTTTTCTCTGCTTTCTCAGTCTGTTTCCTAGTGCCGGTTTGAAGTTCCTGCAGTTTTCATTGTAAAACCGAGTTGGAGCTAGTACCTCCCCATATATATGTATGGAATGGAGTTTGCAACTGAAAAGAAACTTTGTGTTCCCAACAAGCTAGGTGAAGAACGGCTTTCACACACACTTATCTCTCAGAACTGAGCAAGTGGAGAGACGTTCGTTCATCTAGCACCAAGGGAACGGGTTGCAGGAGACACTTTTTCTCTGCTTTCTCAGTCTGTTTCCTAGTGCCGGTTTGAAGTTCCTGCAGTTTTCAGTGTAAAACCGAGTTGGAGCTAGTACCTCCCCATATATATGTATGGAATGGAGTTTGCAACTGAAAAGAAACTTTGTGTTCCCAACAAGCTAGATGAAGAACGGCTTTCACACACACTTATCTCTCAGAACTGAGCAAGTGGAGAGACGTTCGTTCATCTAGCACCAAGGGAACGGGTTGCAGGAGACACTTTTCTCTGCTTTCTCAGTCTGTTTCCTAGTGCCGGTTTGAAGTTCCTGCAGTTTTCACTGTAAAACCGAGTTGGAGCTAGTACCTCCCCATATATATGTATGGAATGGAGTTTGCAACTGAAAAGAAACTTTGTGTTCCCAACAAGCTAGGTGAAGAACGGCTTTCACACACACATATCTCTCAGAACTGAGCAAGTGGAGAGACGTTCGTTCATCTAGCACCAAGGGAACGGGTTGCAAGAGACACTTTTTCTCTGCTTTCTCAGTCTGTTTCCTAGTGCCGGTTTGAAGTTCCTGCAGTTTTCAGTGTAAAACCGAGTTGGAGCTAGTACCTCCCCATATATATGTATGGAATGGAGTTTGCAACTGAAAAGAAACTTTGTGTTCCCAACAAGCTAGGTGAAGAACGGCTTTGACACACACTTATCTCTCAGAACTGAGCAAGTGGAGAGACGTTCGTTCATCTAGCACCAAGGGAACGGGTTGCAGGAGACACTTTTTCTCTGCTTTCTCAGTCTGTTTCCTAGTGCCGGTTTGAAGTTCCTGCAGTTTTCACTGTAAAACCGAGTTGGAGCTAGTACCTTCCCATATATATGTATGGAATGGAGTTTGCAACTGAAAAGAAACTTTGTGTTCCCAACAAGCTAGGTGAAGAACGGCTTTCACACACACTTATCTCTCAGAACTGAGCAAGTGGAGAGACGTTCGTTCATCTAGCACCAAGGGAACGGGTTGCAGGAGACACTTTTTCTCTGCTTTCTCAGTCTGTTTCCTAGTGCCGGTTTGAAGTTCCTGCAGTTTTCACTGTAAAACCGAGTTGGAGCTAGTACCTCCCCATATATATGTATGGAATGGAGTTTGCAACTGAAAAGAAACTTTGTGTTCCCAACAAGCTAGGTGAAGGACGGCTTTCACACACACTTATCTCTCAGAACTGAGCAAGTGGAGAGACGTTCGTTCATCTAGCACCAAGGGAACGGGTTGCAGGAGACACTTTTTCTCTGCTTTCTCAGTCTGTTTCCTAGTGCCGGTTTGAAGTTCCTGCAGTTTTCAGTGTAAAAACGAGTTGGAGCTAGTACCTCCCCATATATATGTATGGAATGGAGTTTGCAACTGAAAAGAAACTTCGTGTTCCCAACAAGCTAGGTGAAGAACGGCTTTCACACACACTTATCTCTCAGAACTGAGCAAGTGGAGAGACGTTCGTTCATCTAGCACCAAGGGAACGGGTTGCAGGAGACACTTTTTCTCTGCTTTCTCAGTCTGTTTCCTAGTGCCGGTTTGAAGTTCCTGCAGTTTTCAGTGTAAAACCGAGTTGGAGCTAGTACCTCCCCATATATATGTATGGAATGGAGTTTGCAACTGAAAAGAAACTTTGTGTTCCCAACAAGCTAGATGAAGAACGGCTTTCACACACACTTATCTCTCAGAACTGAGCAAGTGGAGAGACGTTCGTTCATCTAGCACCAAGGGAACGGGTTGCAGGAGACACTTTTTCTCTGCTTTCTCAGTCTGTTTCCTAGTGCCGGTTTGAAGTTCCTGCAGTTTTCATTGTAAAACCGAGTTGGAGCTAGTACCTCCCCATATATATGTATGGAATGGAGTTTGCAACTGAAAAGAAACTTTGTGTTCCCAACAAGCTAGGTGAAGAACGGCTTTCACACACACTTATCTCTCAGAACTGAGCAAGTGGAGAGACGTTCGTTCATCTAGCACCAAGGGAACGGGTTGCAGGAGACACTTTTTCTCTGCTTTCTCAGTCTGTTTCCTAGTGCCGGTTTGAAGTTCCTGCAGTTTTCAGTGTAAAACCGAGTTGGAGCTAGTACCTCCCCATATATATGTATGGAATGGAGTTTGCAACTGAAAAGAAACTTTGTGTTCCCAACAAGCTAGGTGAAGAACGGCTTTCACACACACTTATCTCTCAGAACTGAGCAAGTGGAGAGACGTTCGTTCATCTAGCACCAAGGGAACGGGTTGCAGGAGACACTTTTTCTCTGCTTTCTCAGTCTGTTTCCTAGTGCCGGTTTGAAGTTCCTGCAGTTTTCACTGTAAAACCGAGTTGGAGCTAGTACCTCCCCATATATATGTATGGAATGGAGTTTGCAACTGAAAAGAAACTTTGTGTTCCCAACAAGCTAGATGAAGAACGGCTTTCACACACACTTATCTCTCAGAACTGAGCAAGTGGAGAGACGTTCGTTCATCTAGCACCAAGGGAACGGGTTGCAGGAGACACTTTTCTCTGCTTTCTCAGTCTGTTTCCTAGTGCCGGTTTGAAGTTCCTGCAGTTTTCACTGTAACACCGAGTTGGAGCTTGTACCTCCCCATATATATGTATGGAATGGAGTTTGCAACTGAAAAGAAACTTTGTGTTCCCAACAAGCTAGGTGAAGAACGGCTTTCACACACACATATCTCTCAGAACTGAGCAAGTGGAGAGACGTTCGTTCATCTAGCACCAAGGGAACGGGTTGCAAGAGACACTTTTTCTCTGCTTTCTCAGTCTGTTTCCTAGTGCCGGTTTGAAGTTCCTGCAGTTTTCAGTGTAAAACCGAGTTGGAGCTAGTACCTCCCCATATATATGTATGGAATGGAGTTTGCAACTGAAAAGAAACTTTGTGTTCCCAACAAGCTAGGTGAAGAACGGCTTTGACACACACTTATCTCTCAGAACTGAGCAAGTGGAGAGACGTTCGTTCATCTAGCACCAAGGGAACGGGTTGCAGGAGACACTTTTTCTCTGCTTTCTCAGTCTGTTTCCTAGTGCCGGTTTGAAGTTCCTGCAGTTTTCACTGTAAAACCGAGTTGGAGCTAGTACCTTCCCATATATATGTATGGAATGGAGTTTGCAACTGAAAAGAAACTTTGTGTTCCCAACAAGCTAGGTGAAGAACGGCTTTCACACACACTTATCTCTCAGAACTGAGCAAGTGGAGAGACGTTCGTTCATCTAGCACCAAGGGAACGGGTTGCAGGAGACACTTTTTCTCTGCTTTCTCAGTCTGTTTCCTAGTGCCGGTTTGAAGTTCCTGCAGTTTTCATTGTAAAACCGAGTTGGAGCTAGTACCTCCCCATATATATGTATGGAATGGAGTTTGCAACTGAAAAGAAACTTTGTGTTCCCAACAAGCTAGGTGAAGAACGGCTTTCACACACACTTATCTCTCAGAACTGAGCAAGTGGAGAGACGTTCGTTCATCTAGCACCAAGGGAACGGGTTGCAGGAGACACTTTTTCTCTGCTTTCTCAGTCTGTTTCCTAGTGCCGGTTTGAAGTTCCTGCAGTTTTCAGTGTAAAACCGAGTTGGAGCTAGTACCTCCCCATATATATGTATGGAATGGAGTTTGCAACTGAAAAGAAACTTTGTGTTCCCAACAAGCTAGGTGAAGAACGGCTTTCACACACACTTATCTCTCAGAACTGAGCAAGTGGAGAGACGTTCGTTCATCTAGCACCAAGGGAACGGGTTGCAGGAGACACTTTTTCTCTGCTTTCTCAGTCTGTTTCCTAGTGCCGGTTTGAAGTTCCTGCAGTTTTCACTGTAAAACCGAGTTGGAGCTAGTACCTCCCCATATATATGTATGGAATGGAGTTTGCAACTGAAAAGAAACTTTGTGTTCCCAACAAGCTAGATGAAGAACGGCTTTCACACACACTTATCTCTCAGAACTGAGCAAGTGGAGAGACGTTCGTTCATCTAGCACAAAGGGAACGGGTTGCAGGAGACACTTTTCTCTGCTTTCTCAGTCTGTTTCCTAGTGCCGGTTTGAAGTTCCTGCAGTTTTCACTGTAAAACCGAGTTGGAGCTAGTACCTCCCCATATATATGTATGGAATGGAGTTTGCAACTGAAAAGAAACTTTGTGTTCCCAACAAGCTAGGTGAAGAACGGCTTTCACACACACTTATCTCTCAGAACTGAGCAAGTGGAGAGACGTTCGTTCATCTAGCACCAAGGGAACGGGTTGCAGGAGACACTTTTTCTCTGCTTTCTCAGTCTGTTTCCTAGTGCCGGTTTGAAGTTCCTGCAGTTTTCACTGTAAAACCGAGTTGGAGCTAGTACCTCCCCATATATATGTATGGAATGGAGTTTGCAACTGAAAAGAAACTTTGTGTTCCCAACAAGCTAGATGAAGAACGGCTTTCACACACACTTATCTCTCAGAACTGAGCAAGTGGAGAGACGTTCGTTCATCTAGCACCAAGGGAACGGGTTGCAGGAGACACTTTTCTCTGCTTTCTCAGTCTGTTTCCTAGTGCCGGTTTGAAGTTCCTGCAGTTTTCACTGTAAAACCGAGTTGGAGCTAGTACCTCCCCATATATATGTATGGAATGGAGTTTGCAACTGAAAAGAAACTTTGTGTTCCCAACAAGCTAGGTGAAGAACGGCTTTCACACACACATATCTCTCAGAACTGAGCAAGTGGAGAGACGTTCGTTCATCTAGCACCAAGGGAACGGGTTGCAAGAGACACTTTTTCTCTGCTTTCTCAGTCTGTTTCCTAGTGCCGGTTTGAAGTTCCTGCAGTTTTCAGTGTAAAACCGAGTTGGAGCTAGTACCTCCCCATATATATGTATGGAATGGAGTTTGCAACTGAAAAGAAACTTTGTGTTCCCAACAAGCTAGGTGAAGAACGGCTTTGACACACACTTATCTCTCAGAACTGAGCAAGTGGAGAGACGTTCGTTCATCTAGCACCAAGGGAACGGGTTGCAGGAGACACTTTTTCTCTGCTTTCTCAGTCTGTTTCCTAGTGCCGGTTTGAAGTTCCTGCAGTTTTCACTGTAAAACCGAGTTGGAGCTAGTACCTTCCCATATATATGTATGGAATGGAGTTTGCAACTGAAAAGAAACTTTGTGTTCCCAACAAGCTAGGTGAAGAACGGCTTTCACACACACTTATCTCTCAGAACTGAGCAAGTGGAGAGACGTTCGTTCATCTAGCACCAAGGGAACGGGTTGCAGGAGACACTTTTTCTCTGCTTTCTCAGTCTGTTTCCTAGTGCCGGTTTGAAGTTCCTGCAGTTTTCACTGTAAAACCGAGTTGGAGCTAGTACCTCCCCATATATATGTATGGAATGGAGTTTGCAACTGAAAAGAAACTTTGTGTTCCCAACAAGCTAGGTGAAGGACGGCTTTCACACACACTTATCTCTCAGAACTGAGCAAGTGGAGAGACGTTCGTTCATCTAGCACCAAGGGAACGGGTTGCAGGAGACACTTTTTCTCTGCTTTCTCAGTCTGTTTCCTAGTGCCGGTTTGAAGTTCCTGCAGTTTTCAGTGTAAAAACGAGTTGGAGCTAGTACCTCCCCATATATATGTATGGAATGGAGTTTGCAACTGAAAAGAAACTTCGTGTTCCCAACAAGCTAGGTGAAGAACGGCTTTCACACACACTTATCTCTCAGAACTGAGCAAGTGGAGAGACGTTCGTTCATCTAGCACCAAGGGAACGGGTTGCAGGAGACACTTTTTCTCTGCTTTCTCAGTCTGTTTCCTAGTGCCGGTTTGAAGTTCCTGCAGTTTTCAGTGTAAAACCGAGTTGGAGCTAGTACCTCCCCATATATATGTATGGAATGGAGTTTGCAACTGAAAAGAAACTTTGTGTTCCCAACAAGCTAGATGAAGAACGGCTTTCACACACACTTATCTCTCAGAACTGAGCAAGTGGAGAGACGTTCGTTCATCTAGCACCAAGGGAACGGGTTGCAGGAGACACTTTTTCTCTGCTTTCTCAGTCTGTTTCCTAGTGCCGGTTTGAAGTTCCTGCAGTTTTCATTGTAAAACCGAGTTGGAGCTAGTACCTCCCCATATATATGTATGGAATGGAGTTTGCAACTGAAAAGAAACTTTGTGTTCCCAACAAGCTAGGTGAAGAACGGCTTTCACACACACTTATCTCTCAGAACTGGGCAAGTGGAGAGACGTTCGTTCATCTAGCACCAAGGGAACGGGTTGCAGGAGACACTTTTTCTCTGCTTTCTCAGTCTGTTTCCTAGTGCCGGTTTGAAGTTCCTGCAGTTTTCACTGTAAAACCGAGTTGGAGCTAGTACCTCCCCATATATATGTATGGAATGGAGTTTGCAACTGAAAAGAAACTTTGTGTTCCCAACAAGCTAGGTGAAGAACGGCTTTCACACACACATATCTCTCAGAACTGAGCAAGTGGAGAGACGTTCGTTCATCTAGCACCAAGGGAACGGGTTGCAAGAGACACTTTTTCTCTGCTTTCTCAGTCTGTTTCCTAGTGCCGGTTTGAAGTTCCTGCAGTTTTCACTGTAAAACCGAGTTGGAGCTAGTACCTTCCCATATATATGTATGGAATGGAGTTTGCAACTGAAAAGAAACTTTGTGTTCCAACAAGCTAGGTGAAGAACGGCTTTCACACACACTTATCTCTCAGAACTGAGCAAGTGGAGAGACGTTCGTTCATCTAGCACCAAGGGAACGGGTTGCAGGAGACACTTTTTCTCTGCTTTCTCAGTCTGTTTCCTAGTGCCGGTTTGAAGTTCCTGCAGTTTTCACTGTAAAACCGAGTTGGAGCTAGTACCTCCCCATATATATGTATGGAATGGAGTTTGCAACTGAAAAGAAACTTTGTGTTCCCAACAAGCTAGGTGAAGGACGGCTTTCACACACACTTATCTCTCAGAACTGAGCAAGTGGAGAGACGTTCGTTCATCTAGCACCAAGGGAACGGGTTGCAGGAGACACTTTTTCTCTGCTTTCTCAGTCTGTTTCCTAGTGCCGGTTTGAAGTTCCTGCAGTTTTCAGTGTAAAAACGAGTTGGAGCTAGTACCTCCCCATATATATGTATGGAATGGAGTTTGCAACTGAAAAGAAACTTCGTGTTCCCAACAAGCTAGGTGAAGAACGGCTTTCACACACACTTATCTCTCAGAACTGAGCAAGTGGAGAGACGTTCGTTCATCTAGCACCAAGGGAACGGGTTGCAGGAGACACTTTTTCTCTGCTTTCTCAGTCTGTTTCCTAGTGCCGGTTTGAAGTTCCTGCAGTTTTCAGTGTAAAACCGAGTTGGAGCTAGTACCTCCCCATATATATGTATGGAATGGAGTTTGCAACTGAAAAGAAACTTTGTGTTCCCAACAAGCTAGATGAAGAACGGCTTTCACACACACTTATCTCTCAGAACTGAGCAAGTGGAGAGACGTTCGTTCATCTAGCACCAAGGGAACGGGTTGCAGGAGACACTTTTTCTCTGCTTTCTCAGTCTGTTTCCTAGTGCCGGTTTGAAGTTCCTGCAGTTTTCATTGTAAAACCGAGTTGGAGCTAGTACCTCCCCATATATATGTATGGAATGGAGTTTGCAACTGAAAAGAAACTTTGTGTTCCCAACAAGCTAGGTGAAGAACGGCTTTCACACACACTTATCTCTCAGAACTGGGCAAGTGGAGAGACGTTCGTTCATCTAGCACCAAGGGAACGGGTTGCAGGAGACACTTTTTCTCTGCTTTCTCAGTCTGTTTCCTAGTGCCGGTTTGAAGTTCCTGCAGTTTTCAGTGTAAAACCGAGTTGGAGCTAGTACCTCCCCATATATATGTATGGAATGGAGTTTGCAACTGAAAAGAAACTTTGTGTTCCCAACAAGCTAGATGAAGAACGGCTTTCACACACACTTATCTCTCAGAACTGAGCAAGTGGAGAGACGTTCGTTCATCTAGCACCAAGGGAACGGGTTGCAGGAGACACTTTTCTCTGCTTTCTCAGTCTGTTTCCTAGTGCCGGTTTGAAGTTCCTGCAGTTTTCACTGTAAAACCGAGTTGGAGCTAGTACCTCCCCATATATATGTATGGAATGGAGTTTGCAACTGAAAAGAAACTTTGTGTTCCCAACAAGCTAGGTGAAGAACGGCTTTCACACACACATATCTCTCAGAACTGAGCAAGTGGAGAGACGTTCGTTCATCTAGCACCAAGGGAACGGGTTGCAAGAGACACTTTTTCTCTGCTTTCTCAGTCTGTTTCCTAGTGCCGGTTTGAAGTTCCTGCAGTTTTCAGTGTAAAACCGAGTTGGAGCTAGTACCTCCCCATATATATGTATGGAATGGAGTTTGCAACTGAAAAGAAACTTTGTGTTCCCAACAAGCTAGGTGAAGGACGGCTTTCACACACACTTATCTCTCAGAACTGAGCAAGTGGAGAGACGTTCGTTCATCTAGCACCAAGGGAACGGGTTGCAGGAGACACTTTTTCTCTGCTTTCTCAGTCTGTTTCCTAGTGCCGGTTTGAAGTTCCTGCAGTTTTCAGTGTAAAAACGAGTTGGAGCTAGTACCTCCCCATATATATGTATGGAATGGAGTTTGCAACTGAAAAGAAACTTCGTGTTCCCAACAAGCTAGGTGAAGAACGGCTTTCACACACACTTATCTCTCAGAACTGAGCAAGTGGAGAGACGTTCGTTCATCTAGCACCAAGGGAACGGGTTGCAGGAGACACTTTTTCTCTGCTTTCTCAGTCTGTTTCCTAGTGCCGGTTTGAAGTTCCTGCAGTTTTCAGTGTAAAACCGAGTTGGAGCTAGTACCTCCCCATATATATGTATGGAATGGAGTTTGCAACTGAAAAGAAACTTTGTGTTCCCAACAAGCTAGATGAAGAACGGCTTTCACACACACTTATCTCTCAGAACTGAGCAAGTGGAGAGACGTTCGTTCATCTAGCACCAAGGGAACGGGTTGCAGGAGACACTTTTTCTCTGCTTTCTCAGTCTGTTTCCTAGTGCCGGTTTGAAGTTCCTGCAGTTTTCATTGTAAAACCGAGTTGGAGCTAGTACCTCCCCATATATATGTATGGAATGGAGTTTGCAACTGAAAAGAAACTTTGTGTTCCCAACAAGCTAGGTGAAGAACGGCTTTCACACACACTTATCTCTCAGAACTGAGCAAGTGGAGAGACGTTCGTTCATCTAGCACCAAGGGAACGGGTTGCAGGAGACACTTTTTCTCTGCTTTCTCAGTCTGTTTCCTAGTGCCGGTTTGAAGTTCCTGCAGTTTTCAGTGTAAAACCGAGTTGGAGCTAGTACCTCCCCATATATATGTATGGAATGGAGTTTGCAACTGAAAAGAAACTTTGTGTTCCCAACAAGCTAGGTGAAGAACGGCTTTCACACACACTTATCTCTCAGAACTGAGCAAGTGGAGAGACGTTCGTTCATCTAGCACCAAGGGAACGGGTTGCAGGAGACACTTTTTCTCTGCTTTCTCAGTCTGTTTCCTAGTGCCGGTTTGAAGTTCCTGCAGTTTTCACTGTAAAACCGAGTTGGAGCTAGTACCTCCCCATATATATGTATGGAATGGAGTTTGCAACTGAAAAGAAACTTTGTGTTCCCAACAAGCTAGATGAAGAACGGCTTTCACACACACTTATCTCTCAGAACTGAGCAAGTGGAGAGACGTTCGTTCATCTAGCACCAAGGGAACGGGTTGCAGGAGACACTTTTCTCTGCTTTCTCAGTCTGTTTCCTAGTGCCGGTTTGAAGTTCCTGCAGTTTTCACTGTAACACCGAGTTGGAGCTTGTACCTCCCCATATATATGTATGGAATGGAGTTTGCAACTGAAAAGAAACTTTGTGTTCCCAACAAGCTAGGTGAAGAACGGCTTTCACACACACATATCTCTCAGAACTGAGCAAGTGGAGAGACGTTCGTTCATCTAGCACCAAGGGAACGGGTTGCAAGAGACACTTTTTCTCTGCTTTCTCAGTCTGTTTCCTAGTGCCGGTTTGAAGTTCCTGCAGTTTTCAGTGTAAAACCGAGTTGGAGCTAGTACCTCCCCATATATATGTATGGAATGGAGTTTGCAACTGAAAAGAAACTTTGTGTTCCCAACAAGCTAGGTGAAGAACGGCTTTGACACACACTTATCTCTCAGAACTGAGCAAGTGGAGAGACGTTCGTTCATCTAGCACCAAGGGAACGGGTTGCAGGAGACACTTTTTCTCTGCTTTCTCAGTCTGTTTCCTAGTGCCGGTTTGAAGTTCCTGCAGTTTTCACTGTAAAACCGAGTTGGAGCTAGTACCTTCCCATATATATGTATGGAATGGAGTTTGCAACTGAAAAGAAACTTTGTGTTCCCAACAAGCTAGGTGAAGAACGGCTTTCACACACACTTATCTCTCAGAACTGAGCAAGTGGAGAGACGTTCGTTCATCTAGCACCAAGGGAACGGGTTGCAGGAGACACTTTTTCTCTGCTTTCTCAGTCTGTTTCCTAGTGCCGGTTTGAAGTTCCTGCAGTTTTCATTGTAAAACCGAGTTGGAGCTAGTACCTCCCCATATATATGTATGGAATGGAGTTTGCAACTGAAAAGAAACTTTGTGTTCCCAACAAGCTAGGTGAAGAACGGCTTTCACACACACTTATCTCTCAGAACTGAGCAAGTGGAGAGACGTTCGTTCATCTAGCACCAAGGGAACGGGTTGCAGGAGACACTTTTTCTCTGCTTTCTCAGTCTGTTTCCTAGTGCCGGTTTGAAGTTCCTGCAGTTTTTCAGTGTAAAACCGAGTTGGAGCTAGTACCTCCCCATATATATGTATGGAATGGAGTTTGCAACTGAAAAGAAACTTTGTGTTCCCAACAAGCTAGGTGAAGAACGGCTTTCACACACACTTATCTCTCAGAACTGAGCAAGTGGAGAGACGTTCGTTCATCTAGCACCAAGGGAACGGGTTGCAGGAGACACTTTTTCTCTGCTTTCTCAGTCTGTTTCCTAGTGCCGGTTTGAAGTTCCTGCAGTTTTCACTGTAAAACCGAGTTGGAGCTAGTACCTCCCCATATATATGTATGGAATGGAGTTTGCAACTGAAAAGAAACTTTGTGTTCCCAACAAGCTAGATGAAGAACGGCTTTCACACACACTTATCTCTCAGAACTGAGCAAGTGGAGAGACGTTCGTTCATCTAGCACAAAGGGAACGGGTTGCAGGAGACACTTTTCTCTGCTTTCTCAGTCTGTTTCCTAGTGCCGGTTTGAAGTTCCTGCAGTTTTCACTGTAAAACCGAGTTGGAGCTAGTACCTCCCCATATATATGTATGGAATGGAGTTTGCAACTGAAAAGAAACTTTGTGTTCCCAACAAGCTAGGTGAAGAACGGCTTTCACACACACTTATCTCTCAGAACTGAGCAAGTGGAGAGACGTTCGTTCATCTAGCACCAAGGGAACGGGTTGCAGGAGACACTTTTTCTCTGCTTTCTCAGTCTGTTTCCTAGTGCCGGTTTGAAGTTCCTGCAGTTTTCACTGTAAAACCGAGTTGGAGCTAGTACCTCCCCATATATATGTATGGAATGGAGTTTGCAACTGAAAAGAAACTTTGTGTTCCCAACAAGCTAGATGAAGAACGGCTTTCACACACACTTATCTCTCAGAACTGAGCAAGTGGAGAGACGTTCGTTCATCTAGCACCAAGGGAACGGGTTGCAGGAGACACTTTTCTCTGCTTTCTCAGTCTGTTTCCTAGTGCCGGTTTGAAGTTCCTGCAGTTTTCACTGTAAAACCGAGTTGGAGCTAGTACCTCCCCATATATATGTATGGAATGGAGTTTGCAACTGAAAAGAAACTTTGTGTTCCCAACAAGCTAGGTGAAGAACGGCTTTCACACACACATATCTCTCAGAACTGAGCAAGTGGAGAGACGTTCGTTCATCTAGCACCAAGGGAACGGGTTGCAAGAGACACTTTTTCTCTGCTTTCTCAGTCTGTTTCCTAGTGCCGGTTTGAAGTTCCTGCAGTTTTCAGTGTAAAACCGAGTTGGAGCTAGTACCTCCCCATATATATGTATGGAATGGAGTTTGCAACTGAAAAGAAACTTTGTGTTCCCAACAAGCTAGGTGAAGAACGGCTTTGACACACACTTATCTCTCAGAACTGAGCAAGTGGAGAGACGTTCGTTCATCTAGCACCAAGGGAACGGGTTGCAGGAGACACTTTTTCTCTGCTTTCTCAGTCTGTTTCCTAGTGCCGGTTTGAAGTTCCTGCAGTTTTCACTGTAAAACCGAGTTGGAGCTAGTACCTTCCCATATATATGTATGGAATGGAGTTTGCAACTGAAAAGAAACTTTGTGTTCCCAACAAGCTAGGTGAAGAACGGCTTTCACACACACTTATCTCTCAGAACTGAGCAAGTGGAGAGACGTTCGTTCATCTAGCACCAAGGGAACGGGTTGCAGGAGACACTTTTTCTCTGCTTTCTCAGTCTGTTTCCTAGTGCCGGTTTGAAGTTCCTGCAGTTTTCACTGTAAAACCGAGTTGGAGCTAGTACCTCCCCATATATATGTATGGAATGGAGTTTGCAACTGAAAAGAAACTTTGTGTTCCCAACAAGCTAGGTGAAGGACGGCTTTCACACACACTTATCTCTCAGAACTGAGCAAGTGGAGAGACGTTCGTTCATCTAGCACCAAGGGAACGGGTTGCAGGAGACACTTTTTCTCTGCTTTCTCAGTCTGTTTCCTAGTGCCGGTTTGAAGTTCCTGCAGTTTTCAGTGTAAAAACGAGTTGGAGCTAGTACCTCCCCATATATATGTATGGAATGGAGTTTGCAACTGAAAAGAAACTTCGTGTTCCCAACAAGCTAGGTGAAGAACGGCTTTCACACACACTTATCTCTCAGAACTGAGCAAGTGGAGAGACGTTCGTTCATCTAGCACCAAGGGAACGGGTTGCAGGAGACACTTTTTCTCTGCTTTCTCAGTCTGTTTCCTAGTGCCGGTTTGAAGTTCCTGCAGTTTTCAGTGTAAAACCGAGTTGGAGCTAGTACCTCCCCATATATATGTATGGAATGGAGTTTGCAACTGAAAAGAAACTTTGTGTTCCCAACAAGCTAGATGAAGAACGGCTTTCACACACACTTATCTCTCAGAACTGAGCAAGTGGAGAGACGTTCGTTCATCTAGCACCAAGGGAACGGGTTGCAGGAGACACTTTTTCTCTGCTTTCTCAGTCTGTTTCCTAGTGCCGGTTTGAAGTTCCTGCAGTTTTCATTGTAAAACCGAGTTGGAGCTAGTACCTCCCCATATATATGTATGGAATGGAGTTTGCAACTGAAAAGAAACTTTGTGTTCCCAACAAGCTAGGTGAAGAACGGCTTTCACACACACTTATCTCTCAGAACTGGGCAAGTGGAGAGACGTTCGTTCATCTAGCACCAAGGGAACGGGTTGCAGGAGACACTTTTTCTCTGCTTTCTCAGTCTGTTTCCTAGTGCCGGTTTGAAGTTCCTGCAGTTTTCAGTGTAAAACCGAGTTGGAGCTAGTACCTCCCCATATATATGTATGGAATGGAGTTTGCAACTGAAAAGAAACTTTGTGTTCCCAACAAGCTAGGTGAAGAACGGCTTTCACACACACTTATCTCTCAGAACTGAGCAAGTGGAGAGACGTTCGTTCATCTAGCACCAAGGGAACGGGTTGCAGGAGACACTTTTTCTCTGCTTTCTCAGTCTGTTTCCTAGTGCCGGTTTGAAGTTCCTGCAGTTTTCACTGTAAAACCGAGTTGGAGCTAGTACCTCCCCATATATATGTATGGAATGGAGTTTGCAACTGAAAAGAAACTTTGTGTTCCCAACAAGCTAGATGAAGAACGGCTTTCACACACACTTATCTCTCAGAACTGAGCAAGTGGAGAGACGTTCGTTCATCTAGCACCAAGGGAACGGGTTGCAGGAGACACTTTTCTCTGCTTTCTCAGTCTGTTTCCTAGTGCCGGTTTGAAGTTCCTGCAGTTTTCACTGTAAAACCGAGTTGGAGCTAGTACCTCCCCATATATATGTATGGAATGGAGTTTGCAACTGAAAAGAAACTTTGTGTTCCCAACAAGCTAGGTGAAGAACGGCTTTCACACACACATATCTCTCAGAACTGAGCAAGTGGAGAGACGTTCGTTCATCTAGCACCAAGGGAACGGGTTGCAAGAGACACTTTTTCTCTGCTTTCTCAGTCTGTTTCCTAGTGCCGGTTTGAAGTTCCTGCAGTTTTCAGTGTAAAACCGAGTTGGAGCTAGTACCTCCCCATATATATGTATGGAATGGAGTTTGCAACTGAAAAGAAACTTTGTGTTCCCAACAAGCTAGGTGAAGAACGGCTTTCACACACACTTATCTCTCAGAACTGAGCAAGTTGAGAGACGTTCGTTCATCTAGCACCAAGGGAACGGGTTGCAGGAGACACTTTTTCTCTGCTTTCTCAGTCTGTTTCCTAGTGCCGGTTTGAAGTTCCTGCAGTTTTCACTGTAAAACCGAGTTGGAGCTAGTACCTTCCCATATATATGTATGGAATGGAGTTTGCAACTGAAAAGAAACTTTGTGTTCCCAACAAGCTAGGTGAAGAACGGCTTTCACACACACTTATCTCTCAGAACTGAGCAAGTGGAGAGACGTTCGTTCATCTAGCACCAAGGGAACGGGTTGCAGGAGACACTTTTTCTCTGCTTTCTCAGTCTGTTTCCTAGTGCCGGTTTGAAGTTCCTGCAGTTTTCATTGTAAAACCGAGTTGGAGCTAGTACCTCCCCATATATATGTATGGAATGGAGTTTGCAACTGAAAAGATACTTTGTGTTCCCAACAAGCTAGGTGAAGAACGGCTTTCACACACACTTATCTCTCAGAACTGAGCAAGTGGAGAGACGTTCGTTCATCTAGCACCAAGGGAACGGGTTGCAGGAGACACTTTTTCTCTGCTTTCTCAGTCTGTTTCCTAGTGCCGGTTTGAAGTTCCTGCAGTTTTCAGTGTAAAACCGAGTTGGAGCTAGTACCTCCCCATATATATGTATGGAATGGAGTTTGCAACTGAAAAGAAACTTTGTGTTCCCAACAAGCTAGGTGAAGAACGGCTTTCACACACACTTATCTCTCAGAACTGAGCAAGTGGAGAGACGTTCGTTCATCTAGCACCAAGGGAACGGGTTGCAGGAGACACTTTTTCTCTGCTTTCTCAGTCTGTTTCCTAGTGCCGGTTTGAAGTTCCTGCAGTTTTCACTGTAAAACCGAGTTGGAGCTAGTACCTCCCCATATATATGTATGGAATGGAGTTTGCAACTGAAAAGAAACTTTGTGTTCCCAACAAGCTAGATGAAGAACGGCTTTCACACACACTTATCTCTCAGAACTGAGCAAGTGGAGAGACGTTCGTTCATCTAGCACCAAGGGAACGGGTTGCAGGAGACACTTTTCTCTGCTTTCTCAGTCTGTTTCCTAGTGCCGGTTTGAAGTTCCTGCAGTTTTCACTGTAAAACCGAGTTGGAGCTAGTACCTCCCCATATATATGTATGGAATGGAGTTTGCAACTGAAAAGAAACTTTGTGTTCCCAACAAGCTAGGTGAAGAACGGCTTTGACACACACTTATCTCTCAGAACTGAGCAAGTGGAGAGACGTTCGTTCATCTAGCACCAAGGGAACGGGTTGCAGGAGACACTTTTTCTCTGCTTTCTCAGTCTGTTTCCTAGTGCCGGTTTGAAGTTCCTGCAGTTTTCACTGTAAAACCGAGTTGGAGCTAGTACCTTCCCATATATATGTATGGAATGGAGTTTGCAACTGAAAAGAAACTTTGTGTTCCCAACAAGCTAGGTGAAGAACGGCTTTCACACACACTTATCTCTCAGAACTGAGCAAGTGGAGAGACGTTCGTTCATCTAGCACCAAGGGAACGGGTTGCAGGAGACACTTTTTCTCTGCTTTCTCAGTCTGTTTCCTAGTGCCGGTTTGAAGTTCCTGCAGTTTTCACTGTAAAACCGAGTTGGAGCTAGTACCTCCCCATATATATGTATGGAATGGAGTTTGCAACTGAAAAGAAACTTTGTGTTCCCAACAAGCTAGGTGAAGGACGGCTTTCACACACACTTATCTCTCAGAACTGAGCAAGTGGAGAGACGTTCGTTCATCTAGCACCAAGGGAACGGGTTGCAGGAGACACTTTTTCTCTGCTTTCTCAGTCTGTTTCCTAGTGCCGGTTTGAAGTTCCTGCAGTTTTCAGTGTAAAAACGAGTTGGAGCTAGTACCTCCCCATATATATGTATGGAATGGAGTTTGCAACTGAAAAGAAACTTCGTGTTCCCAACAAGCTAGGTGAAGAACGGCTTTCACACACACTTATCTCTCAGAACTGAGCAAGTGGAGAGACGTTCGTTCATCTAGCACCAAGGGAACGGGTTGCTGGAGACACTTTTTCTCTGCTTTCTCAGTCTGTTTCCTAGTGCCGGTTTGAAGTTCCTGCAGTTTTCACTGTAAAACCGAGTTGGAGCTAGTACCTCCCCATATATATGTATGGAATGGAGTTTGCAACTGAAAAGAAACTTTGTGTTCCCAACAAGCTAGGTGAAGAACGGCTTTCACACACACTTATCTCTCAGAACTGAGCAAGTGGAGAGACGTTCGTTCATCTAGCACCAAGGGAACGGGTTGCAGGAGACACTTTTTCTCTGCTTTCTCATTCTGTTTCCTAGTGCCGGTTTGAAGTTCCTGCAGTTTTCACTGTAAAACCGAGTTGGAGCTAGTACCTCCCCATATATATGTATGGAATGGGGTTTGCAACTGAAAAGAAACTTTGTGTTCCCAACAAGCTAGGTGAAGAACGGCTTTCACACACACTTATTTCTAAGAACTGAGCAAGTGGAGAGACGTTCGTTCATCTAGCACCAAGGGAACGGGTTGCAGGAGACACTTTTTCTCTGCTTTCTCAGTCTGTTTCCTAGTGCCGGTTTGAAGTTCCTGCAGTTTTCACTGTAAAACCGAGTTGGAGCTAGTACCTCCCCATATATATGTATGGAATGGAGTTTGCAACTGAAAAGAAACTTTGTGTTCCCAACAAGCTAGATGAAGAACGGCTTTCACACACACTTATCTCTCAGAACTGAGCAAGTGGAGAGACGTTCGTTCATCTAGCACCAAGGGAACGGGTTGCAAGAGACACTTTTCTCTGCTTTCTCAGTCTGTTTCCTAGTGCCGGTTTGAAGTTCCTGCAGTTTTCAGTGTAAAACCGAGTTGGAGCTAGTACCTCCCCATATATATGTATGGAATGGAGTTTGCAACTGAAAAGAAACTTTGTGTTCCCAACAAGCTAGGTGAAGAACGGCTTTGACACACACTTATCTCTCAGAACTGAGCAAGTGGAGAGACGTTCGTTCATCTAGCACCAAGGGAACGGGTTGCAGGAGACACTTTTTCTCTGCTTTCTCAGTCTGTTTCCTAGTGCCGGTTTGAAGTTCCTGCAGTTTTCACTGTAAAACCGAGTTGGAGCTAGTACCTCCCCATATATATGTATGGAATGGAGTTTGCAACTGAAAAGAAACTTTGTGTTCCCAACAAGCAAGGTGAAGGACGGCTTTCACACACACTTATCTCTCAGAACTGAGCAAGTGGAGAGACGTTCGTTCATCTAGCACCAAGGGAACGGGTTGCAGGAGACACATTTTCTCTGCTTTCTCAGTCTGTTTCCTAGTGCCGGTTTGAAGTTCCTGCATTTTTCAGTGTAAAACCGAGTTGGAGCTAGTACCTCCCCATATATATGTATGGAATGGAGTTTGCAACTGAAAAGAAACTTTGTGTTCCCAACAAGCTAGGTGAAGGACGGCTTTCACACACACTTATCTCTCAGAACTGAGCAAGTGGAGAGACGTTCGTTCATCTAGCACCAAGGGAACGGGTTGCAGGAGACACTTTTTCTCTGCTTTCTCAGTCTGTTTCCTAGTGCCGGTTTGAAGTTCCTGCAGTTTTCAGTGTAAAACCGAGTTGGAGCTAGTACCTCCCCATATATATGTATGGAATGGAGTTTGCAACTGAAAAGAAACTTTGTGTTCCCAACAAGCTAGGTGAAGAACGGCTTTCACACACACTTATCTCTCAGAACTGAGCAAGTGGAGAGACGTTCGTTCATCTAGCACCAAGGGAACGGGTTGCAGGAGACACTTTTTCTCTGCTTCTCAGTCTGTTTCCTAGTGCCGGTTTGAAGTTCCTGCAGTTTTCACTGTAAAACCGAGTTGGAGCTAGTACCTCCCCATATATATGTATGGAATGGAGTTTGCACCTGAAAAGAAACTTTGTGTTCCCAACAAACTAGGTGAAGAACGGCTTTCACACACACTTATCTCTCAGAACTGAGCAAGTGGAGAGACGTTCGTTCATCTAGCACCAAGGGAACGGGTTGCAGGAGACAATTTTTCCCTGGATTCTCAGTCTGTTTCCTAGTGCCAGTTTGAGTTCCTGCAGTTTTCACTGTCAAACCGAGTTGGAGCTATTACCTCCCCATATATATGTATGGAATGGAGTTTGCAACTGAAAAGAAACTTTGTGTTTCCAACAAGCTATTTGAAGGACGGCTTTCAAACACAATTATCTCTGAGAACTGAGCAAGTGGAGAGACGTTCGTTCATCTAGCACCAAGGGAACGGGTTGCAGGAGACACTTTTTCTCTGCTTTCTCAGTCTGTTTCCTAGTGCCGGTTTTAAGTTCCTGCAGTTTTCACTGTAAAACCGAGTTGGAGCTTGTACCTCCCAATATATATGTATGGAATGGAGTTTGCTACTGAAAAGAAACTTTGTGTTCCCAACAAGCTAGGTGACTGACGGCTTTCACACACTCTTATCTCTCAGAACTGAGCAAGTGGAGAGACGTTCGTTCATCTAGCACCAAGGGAACGGGTTGCAGGAGACACTTTTTCTCTGCTTTCTCAGTCTGTTTCCTAGTGCCGGTCTGAAGTTCCTGCAGTTTTCAGTGTAAAACCGAGTTGGAGCTAGTACCTCCCCATATATATGTAAGGAATGGAGTTTGCAACTGAAAAGAAACTTTGTGTTTCCAAGAAGCTAGGTGAAGAACGGCTTTGACACACACTTATCTCTCAGAACTGAGCAAGTGGAGAGACGTTCGTTCATCTAGCACCAAGGGAACGGGTTGCAGGAGACACTTTTTCTCTGCTTTCTCAGTCTGTTTCCTAGTGCCGGTTTGAAGTTCCTGCAGTTTTCAGTGTAAAACCGAGTTGGAGCTAGTACCTCCCCATATATATGTATGGAATGGAGTTTGCAACTGAAAAGAAACTTTGTGTTCCCAACAAGCTAGGTGAAGAACGGCTTTGACACACACTTATCTCTCAGAACTGAGCAAGTGGAGAGACGTTCGTTCATCTAGCACCAAGGGAACGGGTTGCAGGAGACACTTTTTCTCTGCTTTCTCAGTCTGTTTCCTAGTGCCGGTTTGAAGTTCCTGCAGTTTTCACTGTAAAACCGAGTTGGAGCTTGTACCTCCCCATATATATGTATGGAATGGAGTTTGCAACTGTAAAGAAACTTTGTGTTCCCAACAAGCTAGTTGAAGGACGGCTTTCACACACACTTATCTCTCAGAACTGAGCAAGTGGAGAGACGTTCGTTCATCTAGCACCAAGGGAACGGGTTGCAGGAGACACTTTTTCTCTGCTTTCTCAGTCTGTTTCCTAGTGCCGGTTTGAAGTTCCTGCAGTTTTCACTGTCAAACCGAGTTGGAGCTAGTACCTCCCCATATATATGTATGGAATGGAGTTTGCAACTGAAAAGAAACTTTGTGTTCCCAACAAGCTAGGTGAAGAACGGCTTTGACACACACTTATCTCTCAGAACTGAGCAAGTGGAGAGACGTTCGTTCATCTAGCACCAAGGGAACGGGTTGCAGGAGACACTTTTTCTCTGCTTTCTCAGTCTGTTTCCTAGTGCCGGTTTGAAGTTCCTGCAGTTTTTACTGTAAAACCGAGTTGGAGCTAGTACCTCCCCATATATATGTATGGAATGGAGTTTGCAACTGTAAAGAAACTTTGTGTTCCCAACAAGCTAGGTGAAGAACGGCTTTCACACTCACTTATCTCTCAGAACTGAGCAAGTGGAGAGACGTTCGTTCATCTAGCACCAAGGGAACGGGTTGCAGGAGACACTTTTTCTCTGCTTTCTCAGTCTGTTTCCTAGTGCCGGTCTGAAGTTCCTGCAGTTTTCAGTGTAAAACCGAGTTGGAGCTAGTACCTCCCCATATATATGTAAGGAATGGAGTTTGCAACTGAAAAGAAACTTTGTGTTTCCAACAAGCTAGGTGAAGAACGGCTTTTACACACACTTATCTCTCAGAACTGAGCAAGTGGAGAGACGTTCGTTCATCTAGCACCAAGGGAACGGGTTGCAGGAGACACTTTTTCTCTGCTTTCTCAGTCTGTTTCCTAGTGCCGGTTTTAAGTTCCTGCAGTTTTCACTGTAAAACCGAGTTGGAGCTTGTACCTCCCAATATATATGTATGGAATGGAGTTTGCTACTGAAAAGAAACTTTGTGTTCCCAACAAGCTAGGTGACTGACGGCTTTCACACACTCTTATCTCTCAGAACTGAGCAAGTGGAGAGACGTTCGTTCATCTAGCACCAAGGGAACGGGTTGCAGGAGACACTTTTTCTCTGCTTTCTCAGTCTGTTTCCTAGTGCCGGTCTGAAGTTCCTGCAGTTTTCAGTGTAAAACCGAGTTGGAGCTAGTACCTCCCCATATATATGTAAGGAATGGAGTTTGCAACTGAAAAGAAACTTTGTGTTTCCAACAAGCTAGGTGAAGAACGGCTTTGACACACACTTATCTCTCAGAACTGAGCAAGTGGAGAGACGTTCGTTCATCTAGCACCAAGGGAACGGGTTGCAGGAGACACTTTTTCTCTGCTTTCTCAGTCTGTTTCCTAGTGCCGGTTTGAAGTTCCTGCAGTTTTCACTGTAAAACCGAGTTGGAGCTTGTACCTCCCCATATATATGTATGGAATGGAGTTTGCTACTGAAAAGAAACTTTGTGTTCCCAACAAGCTAGGTGACTGACGGCTTTCACACACTCTTATCTCTCAGAACTGAGCAAGTGGAGAGACGTTCGTTCATCTAGCACCAAAGGAACGGGTTGCAGGAGACACTTTTTCTCTGCTTTCTCAGTCTGTTTCCTAGTGCCGGTTTGAAGTTCCTGCAGTTTTCACTGTAAAACCGAGTTGGAGCTTGTACCTCCCCATATATATGTATGGAATGGAGTTTGCAACTGTAAAGAAACTTTGTGTTCCCAACAAGCTAGATGAAGGACGGCTTTCACACACACTTATCTCTCAGAACTGAGCAAGTGGAGAGACGTTCGTTCATCTAGCACCAAGGGAACGGGTTGCAGGAGACACTTTTTCTCTGCTTTCTCAGTCTGTTTCCTAGTGCCGGTTTGAAGTTCCTGCAGTTTTCACTGTCAAACCGAGTTGGAGCTAGTACCTCCCCATATATATGTATGGAATGGAGTTTGCAACTGAAAAGAAACTTTGTGTTCCCAACAAGCTAGGTGAAGAACGGCTTTGACACACACTTATCTCTCAGAACTGAGCAAGTGGAGAGACGTTCGTTCATCTAGCACCAAGGGAACGGGTTGCAGGAGAAACTTTTTCTCTGCTTTCTCAGTCTGTTTCCTAGTGCCGGTTTGAAGTTCCTGCAGTTTTTACTGTAAAACCGAGTTGGAGCTAGTACCTCCCCATATATATGTATGGAATGGAGTTTGCAACTGTAAAGAAACTTTGTGTTCCCAACAAGCTAGATGAAGGACGGCTTTCACACACACTTATCTCTCAGAACTGAGCAAGTGGAGAGACGTTCGTTCATCTAGCACCAAGGGAACGGGTTGCAGGAGACACTTTTTCTCTGCTTTCTCAGTCTGTTTCCTAGTGCCGGTTTGAAGTTCCTGCAGTTTTCACTGTCAAACCGAGTTGGAGCTAGTACCTCCCCATATATATGTATGGAATGGAGTTTGCAACTGAAAAGAAACTTTGTGTTCCCAACAAGCTAGGTGAAGAACGGCTTTGACACACACTTATCTCTCAGAACTGAGCAAGTGGAGAGACGTTCGTTCATCTAGCACCAAGGGAACGGGTTGCAGGAGACACTTTTTCTCTGCTTTCTCAGTCTGTTTCCTAGTGCCGGTTTGAAGTTCCTGCAGTTTTTACTGTAAAACCGAGTTGGAGCTATTACCTCCCCATATATATGTATGGAATGGAGTTTGCAACTGTAAAGAAACTTTGTGTTCCCAACAAGCTAGGTGAAGAACGGCTTTCACACTCACTTATCTCTCAGAACTGAGCAAGTGGAGAGACGTTCGTTCATCTAGCACCAAGGGAACGGGTTGCAGGAGACACTTTTTCTCTGCTTTCTCAGTCTGTTTCCTAGTGCCGGTCTGAAGTTCCTGCAGTTTTCAGTGTAAAACCGAGTTGGAGCTAGTACCTCCCCATATATATGTAAGGAATGGAGTTTGCAACTGAAAAGAAACTTTGTGTTTCCAACAAGCTAGGTGAAGAACGGCTTTGACACACACTTATCTCTCAGAACTGAGCAAGTGGAGAGACGTTCGTTCATCTAGCACCAAGGGAACGGGTTGCAGGAGACACTTTTTCTCTGCTTTCTCAGTCTGTTTCCTAGTGCCGGTCTGAAGTTCCTGCAGTTTTCAGTGTAAAACCGAGTTGGAGCTAGTACCTCCCCATATATATGTAAGGAATGGAGTTTGCAACTGAAAAGAAACTTTGTGTTTCCAACAAGCTAGGTGAAGAACGGCTTTGACACACACTTATCTCTCAGAACTGAGCAAGTGGAGAGACGTTCGTTCATCTAGCACCAAGGGAACGGGTTGCAGGAGACACTTTTTCTCTGCTTTCTCAGTCTGTTTCCTAGTGCCGGTTTGAAGTTCCTGCAGTTTTCACTGTAAAACCGAGTTGGAGCTTGTACCTCCCCATATATATGTATGGAATGGAGTTTGCTACTGAAAAGAAACTTTGTGTTCCCAACAAGCTAGGTGACTGACGGCTTTCACACACTCTTATCTCTCAGAACTGAGCAAGTGGAGAGACGTTCGTTCATCTAGCACCAAAGGAACGGGTTGCAGGAGACACTTTTTCTCTGCTTTCTCAGTCTGTTTCCTAGTGCCGGTTTGAAGTTCCTGCAGTTTTCACTGTAAAACCGAGTTGGAGCTTGTACCTCCCCATATATATGTATGGAATGGAGTTTGCAACTGTAAAGAAACTTTGTGTTCCCAACAAGCTAGATGAAGGACGGCTTTCACACACACTTATCTCTCAGAACTGAGCAAGTGGAGAGACGTTCGTTCATCTAGCACCAAGGGAACGGGTTGCAGGAGACACTTTTTCTCTGCTTTCTCAGTCTGTTTCCTAGTGCCGGTTTGAAGTTCCTGCAGTTTTCACTGTCAAACCGAGTTGGAGCTAGTACCTCCCCATATATATGTATGGAATGGAGTTTGCAACTGAAAAGAAACTTTGTGTTCCCAACAAGCTAGGTGAAGAACGGCTTTGACACACACTTATCTCTCAGAACTGAGCAAGTGGAGAGACGTTCGTTCATCTAGCACCAAGGGAACGGGTTGCAGGAGAAACTTTTTCTCTGCTTTCTCAGTCTGTTTCCTAGTGCCGGTTTGAAGTTCCTGCAGTTTTTACTGTAAAACCGAGTTGGAGCTAGTACCTCCCCATATATATGTATGGAATGGAGTTTGCAACTGTAAAGAAACTTTGTGTTCCCAACAAGCTAGATGAAGGACGGCTTTCACACACACTTATCTCTCAGAACTGAGCAAGTGGAGAGACGTTCGTTCATCTAGCACCAAGGGAACGGGTTGCAGGAGACACTTTTTCTCTGCTTTCTCAGTCTGTTTCCTAGTGCCGGTTTGAAGTTCCTGCAGTTTTCACTGTCAAACCGAGTTGGAGCTAGTACCTCCCCATATATATGTATGGAATGGAGTTTGCAACTGAAAAGAAACTTTGTGTTCCCAACAAGCTAGGTGAAGAACGGCTTTGACACACACTTATCTCTCAGAACTGAGCAAGTGGAGAGACGTTCGTTCATCTAGCACCAAGGGAACGGGTTGCAGGAGACACTTTTTCTCTGCTTTCTCAGTCTGTTTCCTAGTGCCGGTTTGAAGTTCCTGCAGTTTTTACTGTAAAACCGAGTTGGAGCTATTACCTCCCCATATATATGTATGGAATGGAGTTTGCAACTGTAAAGAAACTTTGTGTTCCCAACAAGCTAGGTGAAGAACGGCTTTCACACTCACTTATCTCTCAGAACTGAGCAAGTGGAGAGACGTTCGTTCATCTAGCACCAAGGGAACGGGTTGCAGGAGACACTTTTTCTCTGCTTTCTCAGTCTGTTTCCTAGTGCCGGTCTGAAGTTCCTGCAGTTTTCAGTGTAAAACCGAGTTGGAGCTAGTACCTCCCCATATATATGTAAGGAATGGAGTTTGCAACTGAAAAGAAACTTTGTGTTTCCAACAAGCTAGGTGAAGAACGGCTTTGACACACACTTATCTCTCAGAACTGAGCAAGTGGAGAGACGTTCGTTCATCTAGCACCAAGGGAACGGGTTGCAGGAGACACTTTTCCTCTGCTTTCTCAGTCTGTTTCCTAGTGCCGGTTTGAATTTCCTGCAGTTTTCAGTGTAAAACCGAGTTGGAGCTAGTACCTCCCCATATATATGTATGGAATGGAGTTTGCACCTGAAAAGAAACTTTGTGTTCCCAACAAGCTAGGTGAAGAACGGCTTTGACACACACTTATCTCTCAGAACTGAGCAAGTGGAGAGACGTTCGTTCATCTAGCACCAAGGGAACGGGTTGCAGGAGACACATTTTCTCTGCTTTCTCAGTCTGTTTCCTAGTGCCGGTTTGAAGTTCCTGCAGTTTTTACTGTAAAACCGAGTTGGAGCTAGTACCTCCCCATATATATGTATGGAATGGAGTTTGCAACTGTAAAGAAACTTTGTGTTCCCAACAAGCTAGGTGAAGAACGGCTTTCACACTCACTTATCTCTCAGAACTGAGCAAGTGGAGAGACGTTCGTTCATCTAGCACCAAGGGAACGGGTTGCAGGAGACACTTTTTCTCTGCTTTCTCAGTCTGTTTCCTAGTGCCGGTCTGAAGTTCCTGCAGTTTTCAGTGTAAAACCGAGTTGGAGCTAGTACCTCCCCATATATATGTAAGGAATGGAGTTTGCAACTGAAAAGAAACTTTGTGTTTCCAACAAGCTAGGTGAAGAACGGCTTTGACACACACTTATCTCTCAGAACTGAGCAAGTGGAGAGACGTTCGTTCATCTAGCACCAAGGGAACGGGTTGCAGGAGACACTTTTTCTCTGCTTTCTCAGTCTGTTTCCTAGTGCCGGTTTGAAGTTCCTGCAGTTTTCAGTGTAAAACCGAGTTGGAGCTAGTACCTCCCCATATATATGTATGGAATGGAGTTTGCAACTGTAAAGAAACTTTGTGTTCCCAACAAGCTAGGTGAAGAACGGCTTTGACACACACTTATCTCTCAGAACTGAGCAAGTGGAGAGACGTTCGTTCATCTAGCACCAAGGGAACGGGTTGCAGGAGACACTTTTTCTCTGCTTTCTCAGTCTGTTTCCTAGTGCCGGTTTGAAGTTCCTGCAGTTTTCACTGTAAAACCGAGTTGGAGCTTGTACCTCCCCATATATATGTATGGAATGGAGTTTGCAACTGTAAAGAAACTTTGTGTTCCCAACAAGCTAGATGAAGGACGGCTTTCACACACACTTATCTCTCAGAACTGAGCAAGTGGAGAGACGTTCGTTCATCTAGCACCAAGGGAACGGGTTGCAGGAGACACTTTTTCTCTGCTTTCTCAGTCTGTTTCCTAGTGCCGGTTTGAAGTTCCTGCAGTTTTCACTGTCAAACCGAGTTGGAGCTAGTACCTCCCCATATATATGTATGGAATGGAGTTTGCAACTGAAAAGAAACTTTGTGTTCCCAACAAGCTAGGTGAAGAACGGCTTTGACACACACTTATCTCTCAGAACTGAGCAAGTGGAGAGACGTTCGTTCATCTAGCACCAAGGGAACGGGTTGCAGGAGACACTTTTTCTCTGCTTTCTCAGTCTGTTTCCTAGTGCCGGTTTGAAGTTCCTGCAGTTTTTACTGTAAAACCGAGTTGGAGCTAGTACCTCCCCATATATATGTATGGAATGGAGTTTGCAACTGTAAAGAAACTTTGTGTTCCCAACAAGCTAGGTGAAGAACGGCTTTCACACTCACTTATCTCTCAGAACTGAGCAAGTGGAGAGACGTTCGTTCATCTAGCACCAAGGGAACGGGTTGCAGGAGACACTTTTTCTCTGCTTTCTCAGTCTGTTTCCTAGTGCCGGTCTGAAGTTCCTGCAGTTTTCAGTGTAAAACCGAGTTGGAGCTAGTACCTCCCCATATATATGTAAGGAATGGAGTTTGCAACTGAAAAGAAACTTTGTGTTTCCAACAAGCTAGGTGAAGAACGGCTTTTACACACACTTATCTCTCAGAACTGAGCAAGTGGAGAGACGTTCGTTCATCTAGCACCAAGGGAACGGGTTGCAGGAGACACTTTTTCTCTGCTTTCTCAGTCTGTTTCCTAGTGCCGGTTTTAAGTTCCTGCAGTTTTCACTGTAAAACCGAGTTGGAGCTTGTACCTCCCAATATATATGTATGGAATGGAGTTTGCTACTGAAAAGAAACTTTGTGTTCCCAACAAGCTAGGTGACTGACGGCTTTCACACACTCTTATCTCTCAGAACTGAGCAAGTGGAGAGACGTTCGTTCATCTAGCACCAAGGGAACGGGTTGCAGGAGACACTTTTTCTCTGCTTTCTCAGTCTGTTTCCTAGTGCCGGTCTGAAGTTCCTGCAGTTTTCAGTGTAAAACCGAGTTGGAGCTAGTACCTCCCCATATATATGTAAGGAATGGAGTTTGCAACTGAAAAGAAACTTTGTGTTTCCAACAAGCTAGGTGAAGAACGGCTTTGACACACACTTATCTCTCAGAACTGAGCAAGTGGAGAGACGTTCGTTCATCTAGCACCAAGGGAACGGGTTGCAGGAGACACTTTTTCTCTGCTTTCTCAGTCTGTTTCCTAGTGCCGGTTTGAAGTTCCTGCAGTTTTCACTGTAAAACCGAGTTGGAGCTTGTACCTCCCCATATATATGTATGGAATGGAGTTTGCTACTGAAAAGAAACTTTGTGTTCCCAACAAGCTAGGTGACTGACGGCTTTCACACACTCTTATCTCTCAGAACTGAGCAAGTGGAGAGACGTTCGTTCATCTAGCACCAAAGGAACGGGTTGCAGGAGACACTTTTTCTCTGCTTTCTCAGTCTGTTTCCTAGTGCCGGTTTGAAGTTCCTGCAGTTTTCACTGTAAAACCGAGTTGGAGCTTGTACCTCCCCATATATATGTATGGAATGGAGTTTGCAACTGTAAAGAAACTTTGTGTTCCCAACAAGCTAGATGAAGGACGGCTTTCACACACACTTATCTCTCAGAACTGAGCAAGTGGAGAGACGTTCGTTCATCTAGCACCAAGGGAACGGGTTGCAGGAGACACTTTTTCTCTGCTTTCTCAGTCTGTTTCCTAGTGCCGGTTTGAAGTTCCTGCAGTTTTCACTGTCAAACCGAGTTGGAGCTAGTACCTCCCCATATATATGTATGGAATGGAGTTTGCAACTGAAAAGAAACTTTGTGTTCCCAACAAGCTAGGTGAAGAACGGCTTTGACACACACTTATCTCTCAGAACTGAGCAAGTGGAGAGACGTTCGTTCATCTAGCACCAAGGGAACGGGTTGCAGGAGAAACTTTTTCTCTGCTTTCTCAGTCTGTTTCCTAGTGCCGGTTTGAAGTTCCTGCAGTTTTTACTGTAAAACCGAGTTGGAGCTAGTACCTCCCCATATATATGTATGGAATGGAGTTTGCAACTGTAAAGAAACTTTGTGTTCCCAACAAGCTAGATGAAGGACGGCTTTCACACACACTTATCTCTCAGAACTGAGCAAGTGGAGAGACGTTCGTTCATCTAGCACCAAGGGAACGGGTTGCAGGAGACACTTTTTCTCTGCTTTCTCAGTCTGTTTCCTAGTGCCGGTTTGAAGTTCCTGCAGTTTTCACTGTCAAACCGAGTTGGAGCTAGTACCTCCCCATATATATGTATGGAATGGAGTTTGCAACTGAAAAGAAACTTTGTGTTCCCAACAAGCTAGGTGAAGAACGGCTTTGACACACACTTATCTCTCAGAACTGAGCAAGTGGAGAGACGTTCGTTCATCTAGCACCAAGGGAACGGGTTGCAGGAGACACTTTTTCTCTGCTTTCTCAGTCTGTTTCCTAGTGCCGGTTTGAAGTTCCTGCAGTTTTTACTGTAAAACCGAGTTGGAGCTATTACCTCCCCATATATATGTATGGAATGGAGTTTGCAACTGTAAAGAAACTTTGTGTTCCCAACAAGCTAGGTGAAGAACGGCTTTCACACTCACTTATCTCTCAGAACTGAGCAAGTGGAGAGACGTTCGTTCATCTAGCACCAAGGGAACGGGTTGCAGGAGACACTTTTTCTCTGCTTTCTCAGTCTGTTTCCTAGTGCCGGTCTGAAGTTCCTGCAGTTTTCAGTGTAAAACCGAGTTGGAGCTAGTACCTCCCCATATATATGTAAGGAATGGAGTTTGCAACTGAAAAGAAACTTTGTGTTTCCAACAAGCTAGGTGAAGAACGGCTTTGACACACACTTATCTCTCAGAACTGAGCAAGTGGAGAGACGTTCGTTCATCTAGCACCAAGGGAACGGGTTGCAGGAGACACTTTTCCTCTGCTTTCTCAGTCTGTTTCCTAGTGCCGGTTTGAATTTCCTGCAGTTTTCAGTGTAAAACCGAGTTGGAGCTAGTACCTCCCCATATATATGTATGGAATGGAGTTTGCACCTGAAAAGAAACTTTGTGTTCCCAACAAGCTAGGTGAAGAACGGCTTTGACACACACTTATCTCTCAGAACTGAGCAAGTGGAGAGACGTTCGTTCATCTAGCACCAAGGGAACGGGTTGCAGGAGACACTTTTTCTCTGCTTTCTCAGTCTGTTTCCTAGTGCCGGTTTGAAGTTCCTGCAGTTTTTACTGTAAAACCGAGTTGGAGCTAGTACCTCCCCATATATATGTATGGAATGGAGTTTGCAACTGTAAAGAAACTTTGTGTTCCCAACAAGCTAGGTGAAGAACGGCTTTCACACTCACTTATCTCTCAGAACTGAGCAAGTGGAGAGACGTTCGTTCATCTAGCACCAAGGGAACGGGTTGCAGGAGACACTTTTTCTCTGCTTTCTCAGTCTGTTTCCTAGTGCCGGTCTGAAGTTCCTGCAGTTTTCAGTGTAAAACCGAGTTGGAGCTAGTACCTCCCCATATATATGTAAGGAATGGAGTTTGCAACTGAAAAGAAACTTTGTGTTTCCAACAAGCTAGGTGAAGAACGGCTTTGACACACACTTATCTCTCAGAACTGAGCAAGTGGAGAGACGTTCGTTCATCTAGCACCAAGGGAACGGGTTGCAGGAGACACTTTTTCTCTGCTTTCTCAGTCTGTTTCCTAGTGCCGGTTTGAAGTTCCTGCAGTTTTCAGTGTAAAACCGAGTTGGAGCTAGTACCTCCCCATATATATGTATGGAATGGAGTTTGCAACTGTAAAGAAACTTTGTGTTCCCAACAAGCTAGGTGAAGAACGGCTTTGACACACACTTATCTCTCAGAACTGAGCAAGTGGAGAGACGTTCGTTCATCTAGCACCAAGGGAACGGGTTGCAGGAGACACTTTTTCTCTGCTTTCTCAGTCTGTTTCCTAGTGCCGGTTTGAAGTTCCTGCAGTTTTCACTGTAAAACCGAGTTGGAGCTTGTACCTCCCCATATATATGTATGGAATGGAGTTTGCAACTGTAAAGAAACTTTGTGTTCCCAACAAGCTAGATGAAGGACGGCTTTCACACACACTTATCTCTCAGAACTGAGCAAGTGGAGAGACGTTCGTTCATCTAGCACCAAGGGAACGGGTTGCAGGAGACACTTTTTCTCTGCTTTCTCAGTCTGTTTCCTAGTGCCGGTTTGAAGTTCCTGCAGTTTTCACTGTCAAACCGAGTTGGAGCTAGTACCTCCCCATATATATGTATGGAATGGAGTTTGCAACTGAAAAGAAACTTTGTGTTCCCAACAAGCTAGGTGAAGAACGGCTTTGACACACACTTATCTCTCAGAACTGAGCAAGTGGAGAGACGTTCGTTCATCTAGCACCAAGGGAACGGGTTGCAGGAGACACTTTTTCTCTGCTTTCTCAGTCTGTTTCCTAGTGCCGGTTTGAAGTTCCTGCAGTTTTTACTGTAAAACCGAGTTGGAGCTAGTACCTCCCCATATATATGTATGGAATGGAGTTTGCAACTGTAAAGAAACTTTGTGTTCCCAACAAGCTAGGTGAAGAACGGCTTTCACACTCACTTATCTCTCAGAACTGAGCAAGTGGAGAGACGTTCGTTCATCTAGCACCAAGGGAACGGGTTGCAGGAGACACTTTTTCTCTGCTTTCTCAGTCTGTTTCCTAGTGCCGGTCTGAAGTTCCTGCAGTTTTCAGTGTAAAACCGAGTTGGAGCTAGTACCTCCCCATATATATGTAAGGAATGGAGTTTGCAACTGAAAAGAAACTTTGTGTTTCCAACAAGCTAGGTGAAGAACGGCTTTTACACACACTTATCTCTCAGAACTGAGCAAGTGGAGAGACGTTCGTTCATCTAGCACCAAGGGAACGGGTTGCAGGAGACACTTTTTCTCTGCTTTCTCAGTCTGTTTCCTAGTGCCGGTTTTAAGTTCCTGCAGTTTTCACTGTAAAACCGAGTTGGAGCTTGTACCTCCCAATATATATGTATGGAATGGAGTTTGCTACTGAAAAGAAACTTTGTGTTCCCAACAAGCTAGGTGACTGACGGCTTTCACACACTCTTATCTCTCAGAACTGAGCAAGTGGAGAGACGTTCGTTCATCTAGCACCAAGGGAACGGGTTGCAGGAGACACTTTTTCTCTGCTTTCTCAGTCTGTTTCCTAGTGCCGGTCTGAAGTTCCTGCAGTTTTCATTGTAAAACCGAGTTGGAGCTAGTACCTCCCCATATATATGTAAGGAATGGAGTTTGCAACTGAAAAGAAACTTTGTGTTTCCAACAAGCTAGGTGAAGAACGGCTTTGACACACACTTATCTCTCAGAACTGAGCAAGTGGAGAGACGTTCGTTCATCTAGCACCAAGGGAACGGGTTGCAGGAGACACTTTTTCTCTGCTTTCTCAGTCTGTTTCCTAGTGCCGGTTTGAAGTTCCTGCAGTTTTCACTGTAAAACCGAGTTGGAGCTTGTACCTCCCCATATATATGTATGGAATGGAGTTTGCTACTGAAAAGAAACTTTGTGTTCCCAACAAGCTAGGTGACTGACGGCTTTCACACACTCTTATCTCTCAGAACTGAGCAAGTGGAGAGACGTTCGTTCATCTAGCACCAAAGGAACGGGTTGCAGGAGACACTTTTTCTCTGCTTTCTCAGTCTGTTTCCTAGTGCCGGTTTGAAGTTCCTGCAGTTTTCACTGTAAAACCGAGTTGGAGCTTGTACCTCCCCATATATATGTATGGAATGGAGTTTGCAACTGTAAAGAAACTTTGTGTTCCCAACAAGCTAGATGAAGGACGGCTTTCACACACACTTATCTCTCAGAACTGAGCAAGTGGAGAGACGTTCGTTCATCTAGCACCAAGGGAACGGGTTGCAGGAGACACTTTTTCTCTGCTTTCTCAGTCTGTTTCCTAGTGCCGGTTTGAAGTTCCTGCAGTTTTCACTGTCAAACCGAGTTGGAGCTAGTACCTCCCCATATATATGTATGGAATGGAGTTTGCAACTGAAAAGAAACTTTGTGTTCCCAACAAGCTAGGTGAAGAACGGCTTTGACACACACTTATCTCTCAGAACTGAGCAAGTGGAGAGACGTTCGTTCATCTAGCACCAAGGGAACGGGTTGCAGGAGAAACTTTTTCTCTGCTTTCTCAGTCTGTTTCCTAGTGCCGGTTTGAAGTTCCTGCAGTTTTTACTGTAAAACCGAGTTGGAGCTAGTACCTCCCCATATATATGTATGGAATGGAGTTTGCAACTGTAAAGAAACTTTGTGTTCCCAACAAGCTAGATGAAGGACGGCTTTCACACACACTTATCTCTCAGAACTGAGCAAGTGGAGAGACGTTCGTTCATCTAGCACCAAGGGAACGGGTTGCAGGAGACACTTTTTCTCTGCTTTCTCAGTCTGTTTCCTAGTGCCGGTTTGAAGTTCCTGCAGTTTTCACTGTCAAACCGAGTTGGAGCTAGTACCTCCCCATATATATGTATGGAATGGAGTTTGCAACTGAAAAGAAACTTTGTGTTCCCAACAAGCTAGGTGAAGAACGGCTTTGACACACACTTATCTCTCAGAACTGAGCAAGTGGAGAGACGTTCGTTCATCTAGCACCAAGGGAACGGGTTGCAGGAGACACTTTTTCTCTGCTTTCTCAGTCTGTTTCCTAGTGCCGGTTTGAAGTTCCTGCAGTTTTTACTGTAAAACCGAGTTGGAGCTATTACCTCCCCATATATATGTATGGAATGGAGTTTGCAACTGTAAAGAAACTTTGTGTTCCCAACAAGCTAGGTGAAGAACGGCTTTCACACTCACTTATCTCTCAGAACTGAGCAAGTGGAGAGACGTTCGTTCATCTAGCACCAAGGGAACGGGTTGCAGGAGACACTTTTTCTCTGCTTTCTCAGTCTGTTTCCTAGTGCCGGTCTGAAGTTCCTGCAGTTTTCAGTGTAAAACCGAGTTGGAGCTAGTACCTCCCCATATATATGTAAGGAATGGAGTTTGCAACTGAAAAGAAACTTTGTGTTTCCAACAAGCTAGGTGAAGAACGGCTTTGACACACACTTATCTCTCAGAACTGAGCAAGTGGAGAGACGTTCGTTCATCTAGCACCAAGGGAACGGGTTGCAGGAGACACTTTTCCTCTGCTTTCTCAGTCTGTTTCCTAGTGCCGGTTTGAATTTCCTGCAGTTTTCAGTGTAAAACCGAGTTGGAGCTAGTACCTCCCCATATATATGTATGGAATGGAGTTTGCACCTGAAAAGAAACTTTGTGTTCCCAACAAGCTAGGTGAAGAACGGCTTTGACACACACTTATCTCTCAGAACTGAGCAAGTGGAGAGACGTTCGTTCATCTAGCACCAAGGGAACGGGTTGCAGGAGACACTTTTTCTCTGCTTTCTCAGTCTGTTTCCTAGTGCCGGTTTGAAGTTCCTGCAGTTTTTACTGTAAAACCGAGTTGGAGCTAGTACCTCCCCATATATATGTATGGAATGGAGTTTGCAACTGTAAAGAAACTTTGTGTTCCCAACAAGCTAGGTGAAGAACGGCTTTCACACTCACTTATCTCTCAGAACTGAGCAAGTGGAGAGACGTTCGTTCATCTAGCACCAAGGGAACGGGTTGCAGGAGACACTTTTTCTCTGCTTTCTCAGTCTGTTTCCTAGTGCCGGTCTGAAGTTCCTGCAGTTTTCAGTGTAAAACCGAGTTGGAGCTAGTACCTCCCCATATATATGTAAGGAATGGAGTTTGCAACTGAAAAGAAACTTTGTGTTTCCAACAAGCTAGGTGAAGAACGGCTTTGACACACACTTATCTCTCAGAACTGAGCAAGTGGAGAGACGTTCGTTCATCTAGCACCAAGGGAACGGGTTGCAGGAGACACTTTTTCTCTGCTTTCTCAGTCTGTTTCCTAGTGCCGGTTTGAAGTTCCTGCAGTTTTCAGTGTAAAACCGAGTTGGAGCTAGTACCTCCCCATATATATGTATGGAATGGAGTTTGCAACTGAAAAGAAACTTTGTGTTCCCAACAAGCTAGGTGAAGAACGGCTTTGACACACACTTATCTCTCAGAACTGAGCAAGTGGAGAGACGTTCGTTCATCTAGCACCAAGGGAACGGGTTGCAGGAGACACTTTTTCTCTGCTTTCTCAGTCTGTTTCCTAGTGCCGGTTTGAAGTTCCTGCAGTTTTCACTGTCAAACCGAGTTGGAGCTAGTACCTCCCCATATATATGTATGGAATGGAGTTTGCACCTGAAAAGAAACTTTGTGTTCCCAACAAGCTAGGTGAAGAACCGCTTTGACACACACTTATCTCTCAGAACTGAGCAAGTGGAGAGACGTTCGTTCATCTAGCACCAAGGGAACGGGTTGCAGGAGACAATTTTTCCCTGGATTCTCAGTCTGTTTCCTAGTGCCGGTTTGAGTTCCTGCAGTTTTCACTGTCAAACAGAGTTGGAGCTAGTACCTCCCCATATATATGTATGGAATGGAGTTTGCAACTGAAAAGAAACTTTGTGTTTCCAACAAGCTATTTGAAGGACGGCTTTCAAACACAATTATCTCTGAGAACTGAGCAAGTGGAGAGACGTTCGTTCATCTAGCACCAAGGGAACGGGTTGCAGGAGACACTTTTTCTCTGCTTTCTCAGTCTGTTTCCTAGTGCCGGTTTGAAGTTCCTGCAGTTTTCACTGTAAAACCGAGTTGGAGCTTGTACCTCCCAATATATATGTATGGAATGGAGTTTGCTACTGAAAAGAAACTTTGTGTTCCCAACAAGCTAGGTGACTGACGGCTTTCACACACTCTTATCTCTCAGAACTGAGCAAGTGGAGAGACGTTCGTTCATCTAGCACCAAGGGAACGGGTTGCAGGAGACACTTTTTCTCTGCTTTCTCAGTCTGTTTCCTAGTGCCGGTCTGAAGTTCCTGCAGTTTTCAGTGTAAAACCGAGTTGGAGCTAGTACCTCCCCATATATATGTAAGGAATGGAGTTTGCAACTGAAAAGAAACTTTGTGTTTCCAACAAGCTAGGTGAAGAACGGCTTTGACACACACTTATCTCTCAGAACTGAGCAAGTGGAGAGACGTTCGTTCATCTAGCACCAAGGGAACGGGTTGCAGGAGACACTTTTTCTCTGCTTTCTCAGTCTGTTTCCTAGTGCCGGTTTGAAGTTCCTGCAGTTTTCACTGTCAAACCGAGTTGGAGCTAGTACCTCCCCATATATATGTATGGAATGGAGTTTGCAACTGAAAAGAAACTTTGTGTTCCCAACAAGCTAGGTGAAGAACGGCTTTGACACACACTTATCTCTCAGAACTGAGCAAGTGGAGAGACGTTCGTTCATCTAGCACCAAGGGAACGGGTTGCAGGAGACACTTTTTCTCTGCTTTCTCAGTCTGTTTCCTAGTGCCGGTTTGAAGTTCCTGCAGTTTTCACTGTCAAACCGAGTTGGAGCTAGTACCTCCCCATATATATGTATGGAATGGAGTTTGCAACTGAAAAGAAACTTTGTGTTCCCAACAAGCTAGGTGAAGAACGGCTTTCACACACACTTATCTCTCAGAACTGAGCAAGTGGAGAGACGTTCGTTCATCTAGCACCAAGGGAACGGGTTGCAGGAGACACTTTTTCTCTGCTTTCTCAGTCTGTTTCCTAGTGCCGGTTTGAAGTTCCTGCAGTTTTTACTGTAAAACCGAGTTGGAGCTTGTACCTCCCCATATATATGTATGGAATGGAGTTTGCAACTGTAAAGAAACTTTGTGTTACCAACAAGCTAGTTGAAGGACGGCTTTCACACACACTTATCTCTCAGAACTGAGCAAGTGGAGAGACGTTCGTTCATCTAGCACCAAGGGAACGGGTTGCAGGAGACACTTTTTCTCTGCTTTCTCAGTCTGTTTCCTAGTGCCGGTTTGAAGTTCCTGCAGTTTTCACTGTCAAACCGAGTTGGAGCTAGTACCTCCCCATATATATGTATGGAATGGAGTTTGCAACTGAAAAGAAACTTTGTGTTCCCAACAAGCTAGGTGAAGAACGGCTTTGACACACACTTATCTCTCAGAACTGAGCAAGTGGAGAGACGTTCGTTCATCTAGCACCAAGGGAACGGGTTGCAGGAGACACTTTTTCTCTGCTTTCTCAGTCTGTTTCCTAGTGCCGGTTTGAAGTTCCTGCAGTTTTCAGTGTAAAACCGAGTTGGAGCTAGTACCTCCCCATATATATGTATGGAATGGAGTTTGCAACTGAAAAGAAACTTTGTGTTCCCAACAAGCTAGGTGAAGGACGGCTTTCACACACACTTATCTCTCAGAACTGAGCAAGTGGAGAGACGTTCGTTCATCTAGCACCAAGGGAACGGGTTGCAGGAGACACTTTTTCTCTGCTTTCTCAGTCTGTTTCCTAGTGCCGGTTTGAAGTTCCTGCAGTTTTCAGTGTAAAACCGAGTTGGAGCTAGTACCTCCCCATATATATGTATGGAATGGAGTTTGCAACTGAAAAGAAACTTTGTGTTCCCAACAAGCTAGGTGAAGAACGGCTTTCACACACACTTATCTCTCAGAACTGAGCAAGTGGAGAGACGTTCGTTCATCTAGCACCAAGGGAACGGGTTGCAGGAGACACTTTTTCTCTGCTTTCTCAGTCTGTTTCCTAGTGCCGGTTTGAAGTTCCTGCAGTTTTCAGTGTAAAACCGAGTTGGAGCTAGTACCTCCCCATATATATGTATGGAATGGAGTTTGCACCTGAAAAGAAACTTTGTGTTCCCAACAAACTAGGTGAAGAACGGCTTTCACACACACTTATCTCTCAGAACTGAGCAAGTGGAGAGACGTTCGTTCATCTAGCACCAAGGGAACGGGTTGCAGGAGACAATTTTTCCCTGGATTCTCAGTCTGTTTCCTAGTGCCGGTATGAGTTCCTGCAGTTTTCACTGTCAAACCGAGTTGGAGCTAGTACCTCCCCATATATATGTATGGAATGGAGTTTGCAACTGAAAAGAAACTTTGTGTTTCCAACAAGATATTTGAAGGACGGCTTTCAAACACAATTATCTCTGAGAACTGAGCAAGTGGAGAGACGTTCGTTCATCTAGCACCAAGGGAACGGGTTGCAGGAGACACTTTTTCTCTGCTTTCTCAGTCTGTTTCCTAGTGCCGGTTTGAAGTTCCTGCAGTTTTCACTGTAAAACCGAGTTGGAGCTTGTACCTCCCAATATATATGTATGGAATGGAGTTTGCTACTGAAAAGAAACTTTGTGTTCCCAACAAGCTAGGTGACTGACGGCTTTCACACACTCTTATCTCTCAGAACTGAGCAAGTGGAGAGACGTTCGTTCATCTAGCACCAAGGGAACGGGTTGCAGGAGACACTTTTTCTCTGCTTTCTCAGTCTGTTTCCTAGTGCCGGTCTGAAGTTCCTGCAGTTTTCAGTGTAAAAGCGAGTTGGAGCTAGTACCTCCCCATATATATGTAAGGAATGGAGTTTGCAACTGAAAAGAAACTTTGTGTTTCCAACAAGCTAGGTGAAGAACGGCTTTGACACACACTTATCTCTCAGAACTGAGCAAGTGGAGAGACGTTCGTTCATCTAGCACCAAGGGAACTGGTTGCAGGAGACACTTTTTCTCTGCTTTCTCAGTCTGTTTCCTAGTGCCGGTTTGAAGTTCCTGCAGTTTTCACTGTAAAACCGAGTTGGAGCTAGTACCTCCCCATATATATGTATGGAATGGAGTTTGCAACTGAAAAGAAACTTTGTGTTCCCAACAAGCTAGGTGAAGAACGGCTTTGACACACACTTATCTCTCAGAACTGAGCAAGTGGAGAGACGTTCGTTCATCTAGCACCAAGGGAACGGGTTGCAGGAGACACTTTTTCTCTGCTTTCTCAGTCTGTATCCTAGTGCCGGTTTGAAGTTCCTGCAGTTTTCACTGTCAAACCGAGTTGGAGCTAGTACCTCCCCATATATATGTATGGAATGGAGTTTGCAACTGAAAAGAAACTTTGTGTTCCCAACAAGCTAGGTGAAGAACGGCTTTGACACACACTTATCTCTCAGAACTGAGCAAGTGGAGAGACGTTCGTTCATCTAGCACCAAGGGAACGGGTTGCAGGAGACACTTTTTCTCTGCTTTCTCAGTCTGTTTCCTAGTGCCGGTTTGAAGTTCCTGCAGTTTTCAGTGTAAAACCGAGTTGGAGCTAGTACCTCCCCATATATATGTATGGAATGGACTTTGCAACTGAAAAGAAACTTTGTGTTCCCAACAAGCTAGGTGAAGAACGGCTTTCACACACACTTATCTCTCAGAACTGAGCAAGTGGAGAGACGTTCGTTCATCTAGCACCAAGGGAACGGGTTGCAGGAGACACTTTTTCTCTGCTTTCTCAGTCTGTTTCCTAGTGCCGGTCTGAAGTTCCTGCAGTTTTCAGTGTAAAACCGAGTTGGAGCTAGTACCTCCCCATATATATGTAAGGAATGGAGTTTGCAACTGAAAAGAAACTTTGTGTTTCCAACAAGCTAGGTGAAGAACGGCTTTGACACACACTTATCTCTCAGAACTGAGCAAGTGGAGAGACGTTCGTTCATCTAGCACCAAGGGAACGGGTTGCAGGAGACACTTTTTCTCTGCTTTCTCAGTCTGTTTCCTAGTGCCGGTTTGAAGTTCCTGCAGTTTTCACTGTAAAACCGAGTTGGAGCTAGTACCTCCCCATATATATGTATGGAATGGAGTTTGCAACTGAAAAGAAACTTTGTGTTCCCAACAAGCTAGGTGAAGAACGGCTTTGACACACACTTATCTCTCAGAACTGAGCAAGTGGAGAGACGTTCGTTCATCTAGCACCAAGGGAACGGGTTGCAGGAAAAACTTTTTCTCTGCTTTCTCAGTCTGTTTCCTAGTGCCGTTTTGAAGTTCCTGCAGTTTTCACTGTCAAACCGAGTTGGAGCTAGTACCTCCCCATATATATGTAAGGAATGGAGTTTGCAACTGAAAAGAAACTTTGTGTTCCCAACAAGCTAGGTGAAGAACGGCTTTGACACACACTTATCTCTCAGAACTGAGCAAGTGGAGAGACGTTCGTTCATCTAGCACCAAGGGAACGGGTTGCAGGAGACACTTTTTCTCTGCTTTCTCAGTCTGTTTCCTAGTGCCGGTTTGAAGTTCCTGCAGTTTTCAGTGTAAAACCGAGTTGGAGCTAGTACCTCCCCATATATATGTATGGAATGGAGTTTGCAACTGAAAAGAAACTTTGTGTTCCCAACAAGCTAGGTGAAGAACGGCTTTCACACACACTTATCTCTCAGAACTGAGCAAGTGGAGAGACGTTCGTTCAACTAGCACCAAGGGAACGGGTTGCAGGAGACACTTTTTCTCTGCTTTCTCAGTCTGTTTCCTAGTGCCGGTTTGAAGTTCCTGCAGTTTTCACTGTAAAATCGAGTTGGAGCTTGTACCTCCCAATATATATGTATGGAATGGAGTTTGCTACTGAAAAGAAACTTTGTGTTCCCAACAAGCTAGGTGACTGACGGCTTTCACACACTCTTATCTCTCAGAACTGAGCAAGTGGAGAGACGTTCGTTCATCTAGCACCAAGGGAACGGGTTGCAGGAGACACTTTTTCTCTGCTTTCTCTGTCTGTTTCCTAGTGCCGGTCTGAAGTTCCTGCAGTTTTCAGTGTAAAACCGAGTTGGAGCTAGTACCTCCCCATATATATGTAAGGAATGGAGTTTGCAACTGAAAAGAAACTTTGTGTTCCCAACAAGCTAGGTGAAGAACGGCTTTGACACACACTTATCTCTCAGAACTGAGCAAGTGGAGAGACGTTCGTTCATCTAGCACCAAGTAAACGGGTTGCAGGAGACACTTTTTCTCTGCTTTCTCAGTCTGTTTCCTAGTGCCGGTTTGAAGTTCCTGCAGTTTTCACTGTAAAACCGAGTTGGAGCTAGTACCTCCCCATATATATGTATGGAATGGAGTTTGCAACTGAAAAGAAACTTTGTGTTCCCAACAAGCTAGGTGAAGAACGGCTTTGACACACACTTATCTCTCAGAACTGAGCAAGTGGAGAGACGTTCGTTCATCTAGCACCAAGGGAACGGGTTGCAGGAGACACTTTTTCTCTGCTTTCTCAGTCTGTTTCCTAGTGCCGGTTTGAAGTTCCTGCAGTTTTCACTGTCAAACCGAGTTGGAGCTAGTACCTCCCCATATATATGTATGGAATGGAGTTTGCAACTGAAAAGAAACTTTGTGTTCCCAACAAGCTAGGTGAAGAACGGCTTTGACACACACTTATCTCTCAGAACTGAGCAAGTGGAGAGACGTTCGTTCATCTAGCACCAAGGGAACGGGTTGCAGGAGACACTTTTTCTCTGCTTTCTCAGTCTGTTTCCTAGTGCCGGTTTGAAGTTCCTGCAGTTTTTACTGTAAAACCGAGTTGGAGCTTGTACCTCCCCATATATATGTATGGAATGGAGTTTGCAACTGTAAAGAAACTTTGTGTTCCCAACAAGCTAGATGAAGAACGGCTTACACACTCACTTATCTCTCAGAACTGAGCAAGTGGAGAGACGTTCGTTCATCTAGCACCAAGGGAACGGGTTGCAGGAGACACTTTTTCTCTGCTTTCTCAGTCTGTTTCCTAGTGCCGGTCTGAAGTTCCTGCAGTTTTCAGTGTAAAACCGAGTTGGAGCTAGTACCTCCCCATATATATGTAAGGAATGGAGTTTGCAACTGAAAAGAAACTTTGTGTTTCCAACAAGCTAGGTGAAGAACGGCTTTGACACACACTTATCTCTCAGAACTGAGCAAGTGGAGAGACGTTCGTTCATCTAGCACCAAGGGAACGGGTTGCAGGAGACACTTTTTCTCTGCTTTCTCAGTCTGTTTCCTAGTGCCGGTTTGAAGTTCCTGCAGTTTTCACTGTAAAACCGAGTTGGAGCTAGTACCTCCCCATATATATGTATGGAATGGAGTTTGCAACTGAAAAGAAACTTTGTGTTCCCAACAAGCTAGGTGAAGAACGGCTTTGACACACACTTATCTCTCAGAACTGAGCAAGTGGAGAGACGTTCGTTCATCTAGCACCAAGGGAACGGGTTGCAGGAGACACTTTTTCTCTGCTTTCTCAGTCTGTTTCCTAGTGCCGGTTTGAAGTTCCTGCAGTTTTCACTGTAAAACCGAGTTGGAGCTAGTACCTCCCCATATATATGTATGGAATGGAGTTTGCAACTGAAAAGAAACTTTGTGTTCCCAACAAGCTAGGTGAAGAACGGCTTTCACACACACTTATCTCTCAGAACTGAGCAAGTGGAGAGACGTTCGTTCATCTAGCACCAAGGGAACGGGTTGCAGGAGACACTTTTTCTCTGCTTTCTCAGTCTGTTTCCTAGTGCCGGTTTGAAGTTCCTGCAGTTTTCAGTGTAAAACCGAGTTGGAGCTAGTACCTCCCCATATATATGTATGGAATGGAGTTTGCAACTGAAAAGAAACTTTGTGTTCCCAACAAGCTAGGTGAAGAACGGCTTTCACACACACTTATCTCTCAGAACTGAGCAAGCGGAGAGACGTTCGTTCATCTAGCACCAAGGGAACGGGTTGCAGGAGACACTTTTTCTCTGCTTTCTCAGTCTGTTTCCTAGTGCCGGTTTGAAGTTCCTGCAGTTTTCACTGTAAAACCGAGTTGGAGCTAGTACCTCCCCATATATATGTATGGAATGGAGTTTGCAACTGAAAAGAAACTTTGTGTTCCCAACAAGCTAGATGAAGTACGGCTTTCACACACACTTATTTCTCAGAACTGAGCAAGTGGAGAGACGTTCGTTCATCTAGCACCAAGGGAACGGGTTGCAGGAGACACTTTTCTCTGCTTTCTCAGTCTGTTTCCTAGTGCCGGTTTGAAGTTCCTGCAGTTTTCACTGTAAAACCGAGTTGGAGCTAGTACCTCCCCATATATATGTATGGAATGGAGTTTGCAACTGAAAAGAAACTTTGTGTTCCCAACAAGCTAGGTGAAGAACGGCTTTCACACACACATATCTCTCAGAACTGAGCAAGTGGAGAGACGTTCGTTCATCTAGCACCAAGGGAACGGGTTACAAGAGACACTTTTTCTCTGCTTTCTCAGTCTGTTTCCTAGTGCCGGTTTGAAGTTCCTGCAGTTTTCAGTGTAATACCGAGATGGAGCTAGTACCTCCCCATACATATGTATGGAATGGAGTTTGCAACTGAAAAGAAACTTTGTGTTCCCAACAAGCTAGGTGAAGAACGGCTTTCACACACACTTATCTCTCAGAATTGAGCAAGTGGAGAGACGTTCGTTCATCTAGCACCAAGGGAACGGTTTGCAGGAGACACTTTTTCTCTGTTTTCTCAGTCTGTTTCCTAGTGCCGGTTTGAAGTTCCTGCAGTTTTCAGTGTAAAACCGAGTTGGAGCTAGTACCTCCCCATATATATGTATGGAATGGAGTTTGCAACTGAAAAGAAACTTTGTGTTCCCAACAAGCTAGGTGAAGAACGGCTTTCACACACACTTATCTCTCAGAACTGAGCAAGTGGAGAGACGTTCGTTCATCTAGCACCAAGGGAACGGGTTGCAGGAGACACTTTTTCTCTGCTTTCTCAGTCTGTTTCCTAGTGCCGGTTTGAAGTTCCTGCAGTTTTCACTGTAAAACCGAGTTGGAGCTAGTACCTCCCCATATATATGTATGGAATGGAGTTTGCACCTGAAAAGAAACTTTGTGTTCCCAACAAACTAGGTGAAGAATGGCTTTCACACACACTTATCTCTCAGAACTGAGCAAGTGGAGAGACGTTCGTTCATCTAGCACCAAGGGAACGGGTTGCAGGAGACAATTTTTCCCTGGATTCTCAGTCTGTTTCCTAGTGCCGGTTTGAGTTCCTGCAGTTTTCACTGTCAAACCGAGTTGGAGCTAGTACCTCCCCATATATATGTATGGAATGGAGTTTGCAACTGAAAAGAAACTTTGTGTTTCCAACAAGCTATTTGAAGGACGGCTTTCAAACACAATTATCTCTGGGAACTGAGCAAGTGGAGAGACGTTCGTTCATCTAGCACCAAGGGAACGGGTTGCAGGAGACACTTTTTCTCTGCTTTCTCAGTCTGTTTCCTAGTGCCGGTCTGAAGTTCCTGCAGTTTTCAGTGTAAAACCGAGTTGGAGCTAGTACCTCCCCATATATATGTAAGGAATGGAGTTTGCAACTGAAAAGAAACTTTGTGTTTCCAACAAGCTAGGTGAAGAACGGCTTTGACACACACTTATCTCTCAGAACTGAGCAAGTGGAGAGACGTTCGTTCATCTAGCACCAAGGGAACGGTTTGCAGGAGACACTTTTTCTCTGTTTTCTCAGTCTGTTTCCTAGTGCCGGTTTGAAGTTCCTGCAGTTTTCAGTGTAAAACCGAGTTGGAGCTAGTACCTCCCCATATATATGTATGGAATGGAGTTTGCACCTGAAAAGAAACTTTGTGTTCCCAACAAACTAGGTGAAGAATGGCTTTCACACACACTTATCTCTCAGAACTGAGCAAGTGGAGAGACGTTCGTTCATCTAGCACCAAGGGAACGGGTTGCAGGAGACAATTTTTCCCTGGATTCTCAGTCTGTTTCCTAGTGCCGGTTTGAGTTCCTGCAGTTTTCACTGTCAAACCGAGTTGGAGCTAGTACCTCCCCATATATATGTATGGAATGGAGTTTGCAACTGAAAAGAAACTTTGTGTTTCCAACAAGCTATTTGAAGGACGGCTTTCAAACACAATTATCTCTGGGAACTGAGCAAGTGGAGAGACGTTCGTTCATCTAGCACCAAGGGAACGGGTTGCAGGAGACACTTTTTCTCTGCTTTCTCAGTCTGTTTCCTAGTGCCGGTCTGAAGTTCCTGCAGTTTTCAGTGTAAAACCGAGTTGGAGCTAGTACCTCCCCACATATATGTAAGGAATGGAGTTTGCAACTGAAAAGAAACTTTGTGTTTCCAACAAGCTAGGTGAAGAACGGCTTTGACACACACTTATCTCTCAGAACTGAGCAAGTGGAGAGACGTTCGTTCATCTAGCACCAAGGGAACGGGTTGCAGGAGACACTTTTTCTCTGCTTTCTCAGTCTGTTTCCTAGTGCCGGTTTGAAGTTCCTGCAGTTTTCACTGTAAAACCGAGTTGGAGCTAGTACCTCCCCATATATATGTATGGAATGGAGTTTGCAACTGAAAAGAAACTTTGTGTTCCCAACAAGCTAGGTGAAGAACGGCTTTGACACACACTTATCTCTCAGAACTGAGCAAGTGGAGAGACGTTCGTTCATCTAGCACCAAGGGAACGGGTTGCAGGAGACACTTTTTCTCTGCTTTCTCAGTCTGTTTCCTAGTGCCGGTTTGAAGTTCCTGCAGTTTTCACTGTCAAACCGAGTTGGAGCTAGTACCTCCCCATATATATGTATGGAATGGAGTTTGCAACTGAAAAGAAACTTTGTGTTCCCAACAAGCTAGGTGAAGAAAGGCTTTGACACACACTTATCTCTCAGAACTGAGCAAGTGGAGAGACGTTCGTTCATCTAGCACCAAGGGAACGGGTTGCAGGAGACACTTTTTCTCTGCTTTCTCAGTCTGTTTCCTAGTGCCGGTTTGAAGTTCCTGCAGTTTTCACTGTCAAACCGAGTTGGAGCTAGTACCTCCCCATATATATGTATGGAATGGAGTTTGCAACTGAAAAGAAACTTTGTGTTCCCAACAAGCTAGGTGAAGAAAGGCTTTGACACACAATTATCTCTCAGAACTGAGCAAGTGGAGAGACGTTCGTTCATCTAGCACCAAGGGAACGGGTTGCAGGAGACACATTTTCTCTGCATTCTCAGTCTGTTTCCTAGTGCCGGTCTGAAGTTCCTGCAGTTTTCAGTGTAAAACCGAGTTGGAGCTAGTACCTCCCCATATATATGTAAGGAATGGAGTTTGCAACTTAAAAGAAACTTTGTGTTTCCAACAAGCTAGGTGAAGAACGGCTTTGACACACACTTATCTCTCAGAACTGAGCAAGTGGAGAGACGTTCGTTCATCTAGCACCAAGGGAACGGGTTGCAGGAGACACTTTTTCTCTGCTTTCTCAGTCTGTTTCCTAGTGCCGGTTTGAAGTTCCTGCAGTTTTCACTGTAAAACCGAGTTGGAGCTAGTACCTCCCCATATATATGTATGGAATGGAGTTTGCAACTGAAAAGAAACTTTGTGTTCCCAACAAGCTAGGTGAAGAACGGCTTTCACACACACTTATCTCTCAGAACTGAGCAAGTGGAGAGACGTTCGTTCATCTAGCACCAAGGGAACGGGTTGCAGGAGACACTTTTTCTCTGCTTTTTCAGTCTGTTTCCTAGTGCCGGTTTGAAGTTCCTGCAGTTTTCACTGTAAAACCGAGTTGGAGCTAGTACCTCCCCATATATATGTATGGAATGGAGTTTGCAACTGAAAAGAAACTTTGTGTTCCCAACAAGCTAGGTGAAGAACGGCTTTCAGACACACTTATCTCTCAGAACTGAGCAAGTGGAGAGACGTTCGTTCATCTAGCACCAAGGGAACGGGTTGCAGGAGACACTTTTTCTCTGCTTTCTCAGTCTGTTTCCTAGTGCCGGTTTGAAGTTCCTGCAGTTTTCACTGTAAAACCGAGTTGGAGCTAGTACCTCCCCATATATATGTATGGAATGGAGTTTGCAACTGAAAAGAAACTTTGTGTTCCCAACAAGCTAGGTGAAGAACGGCTTTCACACACACTTATCTCTCAGAACTGAGCAAGTGGAGAGACGTTCGTTCATCTAGCACCAAGGGAACGGGTTGCAGGAGACACTTTTTCTCTGCTTTCTCAGTCTGTTTCCTAGTGCCGATTTGAAGTTCCTGCAGTTTTCACTGTAAAACCGAGTTGGAGCTAGTACCTCCCCATATATATGTATGGAATGGAGTTTGAACCTGAAAAGAAACTTTGTGTTCCCAAGAAGCTAGGTGAAGAACGGCTTTCACACACACTTATCTCTCAGAACTGAGCAAGTGGAGAGACGTTCGTTCATCTAGCACCAAGGGAACGGGTTGCAGGAGACACTTTTTCTCTGCTTTCTCAGTCTGTTTCCTAGTGCCGGTTTGAAGTTCCTGCAGTTTTTACTGTAAAACCGATTTGGAGCTTGTACCTCCCCATATATATGTATGGAATGGAGTTTGCAACTGTAAAGAAACTTTGTGTTCCCAACAAGCTAGATGAAGGACGGCTTTCACACTCACTTATCTCTCAGAACTGAGCAAGTGGAGAGACGTTCGTTCATCTAGCACCAAGGGAACGGGTTGCAGGAGACACTTTTTCTCTGCTTTCTCAGTCTGTTTCCTAGTGCCGGTCTGAAGTTCCTGCAGTTTTCAGTGTAAAACCGAGTTGGAGCTAGTACCTCCCCATATATATGTAAGGAATGGATTTTGCAACTGAAAAGAAACTTTGTGTTTCCAACAAGCTAGGTGAAGAACGGCTTTGACACACACTTATCTCTCAGAACTGAGCAAGTGGAGAGACGTTCGTTCATCTAGCACCAAGGGAACGGGTTGCAGGAGACACTTTTTCTCTGCTTTCTCAGTCTGTTTCCTAGTGCCGATTTGAAGTTCCTGCAGTTTTCACTGTAAAACCGAGTTGGAGGTAGTACCTCCCCATATATATGTATGGAATGGAGTTTGCAACTGAAAAGAAACTTTGTGTTCCCAACAAGCTAGGTGAAGAACGGCTTTCACACACACTTATCTCTCAGAACTGAGCAAGTGGAGAGACGTTCGTTCATCTAGCACCAAGGGAACGGGTTGCAGGAGACACTTTTTCTCTGCTTTCTCAGTCTGTTTCCTAGTGCCGGTTTGAAGTTCCTGCAGTTTTCAGTGTAAAACCGAGTTGGAGCTAGTACCTCCCCATATATATGTATGGAATGGAGTTTGCAACTGAAAAGAAACTTTGTGTTCCCAACAAGCTAGGTGAAGGACGGCTTTCACACACACTTATCTCTCAGAATTGAGCAAGTGGAGAGACGTTCGTTCATCTAGCACCAAGGGAACGGGTTGCAGGAGACACTTTTTCTCTGCTTTCTCAGTCTGTTTCCTAGTGCCGGTTTGAAGTTCCTGCAGTTTTCAGTGTAAAACCGAGTTGGAGCTAGTACCTCCCCATATATATGTATGGAATGGAGTTTGCAACTGAAAAGAAACTTTGTGTTCCCAACAAGCTAGGTGAAGAACGGCTTTCACACACACTTATCTCTCAGAACTGAGCAAGTGGAGAGACGTTCGTTCATCTAGCACCAAGGGAACGGGTTGCAGGAGACACTTTTTCTCTGCTTTCTCAGTCTGTTTCCTAGTGCCGGTTTGAAGTTCCTGCAGTTTTCACTGTAAAACCGAGTTGGAGCTAGTACCTCCCCATATATATGTATGGAATGGAGTTTGAACCTGAAAAGAAACTTTGTGTTCCCAACAAACTAGGTGAAGAACGGCTTTCACACACACTTATCTCTCAGAACTGAGCAAGTGGAGAGACGTTCGTTCATCTAGCACCAAGGGAACGGGTTGCAGGAGACACTTTTTCCCTGGATTCTCAGTCTGTTTCCTAGTGCCGGTTTGAGTTCCTGCAGTTTTCACTGTCAAACCGAGTTGGAGCTAGTACCTCCCCATATATATGTATGGAATGGAGTTTGCAACTGAAAAGAAACTTTGTGTTTCCAACAAGCTATTTGAAGGACGGCTTTCAAACACAATTATCTCTCAGAACTGAGCAAGTGGAGAGACGTTCGTTCATCTAGCACCAAGGGAACGGGTTGCAGGAGACACTTTTTCTCTGCTTTCTCAGTCTGTTTCCTAGTGCCGGTTTGAAGTTCCTGCAGTTTTTACTGTAAAACCGATTTGGAGCTAGTACCTCCCCATATATATGTATGGAATGGAGTTTGCAACTGTAAAGAAACTTTGTGTTCCCAACAAGCTAGATGAAGGACGGCTTTCACACTCACTTATCTCTCAGAACAGAGCAAGTGGAGAGACGTTCGTTCATCTAGCACCAAGGGAACGGGTTGCAGGAGACACTTTTTCTCTGCTTTCTCAGTCTGTTTCCTAGTGCCGGTCTGAAGTTCCTGCAGTTTTCAGTGTAAAACCGAGTTGGAGCTAGTACCTCCCCATATATATGTAAGGAATGGAGTTTGCAACTGAAAAGAAACTTTGTGTTTCCAACAAGCTAGGTGAAGAACGGCTTTGACACACACTTATCTCTCAGAACTGAGCAAGTGGAGAGACGTTCGTTCATCTAGCACCAAGGGAACGGGTTGCAGGAGACACTTTTTCTCTGCTTTCTCAGTCTGTTTCCTAGTGCCGGTTTGAAGTTCCTGCAGTTTTCACTGTAAAACCGAGTTGGAGCTAGTACCTCCCCATATATATGTATGGAATGGAGTTTGCAACTGAAAAGAAACTTTGTGTTCCCAACAAGCTAGGTGAGGAACGGCTTTGACACACACTTATCTCTCAGAACTGAGCAAGTGGAGAGACGTTCGTTCATCTAACACCAAGGGAACGGGTTGCAGGAGACACTTTTTCTCTGCTTTCTCAGTCTGTTTCCTAGTGCCGGTTTGAAGTTCCTGCAGTTTTCACTGTCAAACCGAGTTGGAGCTAGTACCTCCCCATATATATGTATGGAATGGAGTTTGCAACTGAAAAGAAACTTTGTGTTCCCAACAAGCTAGGTGAAGAACGGCTTTGACACACACTTATCTCTCAGAACTGAGCAAGTGGAGAGACGTTCGTTCATCTAGCACCAAGGGAACGGGTTGCAGGAGACACTTTTTCTCTGCTTTCTCAGTCTGTTTCCTAGTGCCGGTCTGAAGTTCCTGCAGTTTTCAGTGTAAAACCGAGTTGGAGCTAGTACCTCCCCATATATATGTAAGGAATGGAGTTTGCAACTGAAAAGAAACTTTGTGTTTCCAACAAGCTAGGTGAAGAACGGCTTTGACACACACTTATCTCTCAGAACTGAGCAAGTGGAGAGACGTTCGTTCATCTAGCACCAAGGGAACGGGTTGCAGGAGACACTTTTTCTCTGCTTTCTCAGTCTGTTTCCTAGTGCCGGTTTGAAGTTCCTGCAGTTTTCACTGTAAAACCGAGTTGGAGCTAGTACCTCCCCATATATATGTATGGAATGGAGTTTGCAACTGAAAAGAAACTTTGTGTTCCCAACAAGCTAGGTGAGGAACGGCTTTGACACACACTTATCTCTCAGAACTGAGCAAGTGGAGAGACGTTCGTTCATCTAGCACCAAGGGAACGGGTTGCAGGAGACACTTTTTCTCTGCTTTCTCAGTCTATTTCCTAGTGCCGGTTTGAAGTTCCTGCAGTTTTCACTGTCAAACCGAGTTGGAGCTAGTACCTCCCCATATATATGTATGGAATGGAGTTTGCAACTGAAAAGAAACTTTGTGTTCCCAACAAGCTAGGTGAAGAACGGCTTTGACACACACTTATCTCTCAGAACTGAGCAAGTGGAGAGACGTTCGTTCATCTAGCACCAAGGGAACGGGTTGCAGGAGACACTTTTTCTATGCTTTCTCAGTCTGTTTCCTAGTGCCGGTTTGAAGTTCCTGCAGTTTTTACTGTAAAACCGAGTTGGAGCTTGTACCTCCCCTTATATATGTATGGAATGGAGTTTGCAACTGAAAAGAAACTTTGTGTTCCCAACAAGCTAGGTGAAGAACGGCTTTGACACACACTTATCTCTCAGAACTGAGCAAGTGGAGAGACGTTCGTTCATCTAGCACCAAGGGAACGGGTTGCAGGAGACACTTTTTCTCTGCTTTCTCAGTCTGTTTCCTAGTGCCGGTTTGAAGTTCCTGCAGTTTTCAGTGTAAAACCGAGTTGGAGCTAGTACCTCCCCATATATATGTATGGAATGGAGTTTGCAACTGAAAGGAAACTTTGTGTTCCCAACAAGCTAGGTGAAGAACGGCTTTCACACACACTTATCTCTCAGAACTGAGCAAGTGGAGAGACGTTCGTTCATCTAGCACCAAGGGAACGGGTTGCAGGAGACACTTTTTCTCTGCTTTCTCAGTCTGTTTCCTAGTGCCGGTTTGAAGTTCCTGCAGTTTTCAGTGTAAAACCGAGTTGGAGCTAGTACCTCCCCATATATATGTATGGAATGGAGTTTGCAACTGAAAAGAAACTTTGTGTTCCCAACAAGCTAGGTGAAGAACGGCTTTGACACACACTTATCTCTCAGAACTGAGCAAGTGGAGAGACGTTCGTTCATCTAGCACCAAGGGAACGGGTTGCAGGAGACACTTTTTCTCTGCTTTCTCAGTCTGTTTCCTAGTGCCGGTTTGAAGTTCCTGCAGTTTTCACTGTAAAACCGAGTTGGAGTTTCTACCTCCCAATATATATGTATGGAATGGAGTTTGCTACTGAAAAGAAACTTTGTGTTCCCAACAAGCTTGGTGACTGACGGCTGTCACACACTCTTATCTCTCAGAACTGAGCAAGTGGAGAGACGTTCGTTCATCTAGCACCAAGGGAACGGGTTGCAGGAGACACTTTTTCTCTGCTTTCTCAGTCTGTTTCCTAGTGCCGGTTTGAAGTTCCTGCAGTTTTTACTGTAAAACCGAGTTGGAGCTTGTACCTCCCCATATATATGTATGGAATGGAGTTTGCAACTGTAAAGAAACTTTGTGTTCCCAACAAGCTAGATGAAGGACGGCTTTCACACACACTTATCTCTCAGAACTGAGCAAGTGGAGAGACGTTCGTTCCTCTAGCACCAAGGGAACGGGTTGCAGGAGACACTTTTTCTCTGCTTTCTCAGTCTGTTTCCTAGTGCCGGTCTGAAGTTCCTGCAGTTTTCAGTGAAAAACCGAGTTGGAGCTAGTACCCCCCATATATATGTAAGGAATGGAGTTTGCAACTGAAAAGAAACTTTGTGTTCCCAACAAGCTAGGTGAAGAACGGCTTTGACACACACTTATCTCTCAGAACTGAGCAAGTGGAGAGACGTTCGTTCATCTAGCACCAAGGGAACGGGTTGCAGGAGACACTTTTTCTCTGCTTTCTCAGTCTGTTTCCTAGTGCCGGTTTGAAGTTCCTGCAGTTTTCAGTGTAAAACCGAGTTGGAGCTAGTACCTCCCCATATATATGTATGGAATGGAGTTTGGAACTGAAAAGAAACTTTGTGTTCCCAACAAGCTAGGTGAAGGACGGCTTTCACACACACTTATCTCTCAGAACTGAGCAAGTGGAGAGACGTTCGTTCATCTAGCACCAAGGGAACGGGTTGCAGGAGACACTTTTTCTCTGCTTTCTCAGTCTGTTTCCTAGTGCCGGTTTGAAGTTCCTGCAGTTTTCAGTGTAAAACCGAGTTGGAGCTAGTACCTCCCCATATATATGTATGGAATGGAGTTTGCAACTGAAAAGAAACTTTGTGTTCCCAACAAGCTAGGTGAAGAACGGCTTTGACACACACTTATCTCTCAGAACTGAGCAAGTGGAGAGACGTTCGTTCATCTAGCACCAAGGGAACGGGTTGCAGGAGACACTTTTTCTCTGCTTTCTCAGTCTGTTTCCTAGTGCCGGTTTGAAGTTCCTGCAGTTTTCACTGTAAAACCGAGTTGGAGCTTCTACCTCCCAATATATATGTATGGAATGGAGTTTGCTACTGAAAAGAAACTTTGTGTTCCCAACAAGCTTGGTGACTGACGGCTGTCACACACTCTTATCTCTCAGAACTGAGCAAGTGGAGAGACGTTCGTTCATCTAGCACCAAGGGAACGGGTTGCAGGAGACACTTTTTCTCTGCTTTCTCAGTCTGTTTCCTAGTGCCGGTTTGAAGTTCCTGCAGTTTTTACTGTAAAACCGAGTTGGAGCTTGTACCTCCCCATATATATGTATGGAATGGAGTTTGCAACTGTAAAGAAACTTTGTGTTCCCAACAAGCTAGATGAAGGACGGCTTTCACACACACTTATCTCTCAGAACTGAGCAAGTGGAGAGACGTTCGTTCCTCTAGCACCAAGGGAACGGGTTGCAGGAGACACTTTTTCTCTGCTTTCTCAGTCTGTTTCCTAGTGCCGGTCTGAAGTTCCTGCAGTTTTCAGTGAAAAACCGAGTTGGAGCTAGTACCCCCCATATATATGTAAGGAATGGAGTTTGCAACTGAAAAGAAACTTTGTGTTCCCAAGAAGCTAGGTGAAGAACGGCTTTGACACACACTTATCTCTCAGAACTGAGCAAGTGGAGAGACGTTCGTTCATCTAGCACCAAGGGAACGGGTTGCAGGAGACACTTTTTCTCTGCTTTCTCAGTCTGTTTCCTAGTGCCGGTTTGAAGTTCCTGCAGTTTTCAGTGTAAAACCGAGTTGGAGCTAGTACCTCCCCATATATATGTATGGAATGGAGTTTGGAACTGAAAAGAAACTTTGTGTTCCCAACAAGCTAGGTGAAGGACGGCTTTCAGACACACTTATCTCTCAGAACTGAGCAAGTGGACAGACGTTCGTTCATCTAGCACCAAGGGAACGGGTTGCAGGAGACACTTTTTCTCTGCTTTCTCAGTCTGTTTCCTAGTGCCGGTTTGAAGTTCCTGCAGTTTTCACTGTAAAACCGAGTTGGAGCTAGTACCTCCCCATATATATGTATGGAATGGAGTTTGCACCTGAAAAGAAACTTTGTGTTCCCAACAAACTAGGTGAAGAACGGCTTTCACACACACTTATCTCTCAGAACTGAGCAAGTGGAGAGACGTTCGTTCATCTAGCACCAAGGGAACGGGTTGCAGGAGACACTTTTTCCCTGGATTCTCAGTCTGTTTCCTAGTGCCGGTTTGAAGTTCCTGCAGTTTTCACTGTCAAACCAAGTTGGAGCTAGTACCTCCCCATATATATGTATGGAATGGAGTTTGCAACTGAAAAGAAACTTTGTGTTTCCAACAAGCTATTTGAAGGACGGCTTTCAAACACAATTATCTCTGAGAACTGAGCAAGTGGAGAGACGTTCGTTCATCTAGCACCAAGGGAACGGGTTGCAGGAGACACTTTTTCTCTGCTTTCTCAGTCTGTTTCCTAGTGCCGGTTTGAAGTTCCTGCAGTTTTCACTGTAAAACCGAGTTGGAGCTTCTACCTCCCAATATATATGTATGGAATGGAGTTTGCTACTGAAAAGAAACTTTGTGTTCCCAACAAGCTTGGTGACTGACGGCTGTCACACACTCTTATCTCTCAGAACTGAGCAAGTGGAGAGACGTTCGTTCATCTAGCACCAAGGGAACGGGTTGCAGGAGACACTTTTTCTCTGCTTTCTCAGTCTGTTTCCTAGTGCCGGTTTGAAGTTCCTGCAGTTTTTACTGTAAAACCGAGTTGGAGCTTGTACCTCCCCATATATATGTATGGAATGGAGTTTGCAACTGTAAAGAAACTTTGTGTTCCCAACAAGCTAGATGAAGGACGGCTTTCACACACACTTATCTCTCAGAACTGAGCAAGTGGAGAGAAGTTCGTTCCTCTAGCACCAAGGGAACGGGTTGCAGGAGACACTTTTTCTCTGCTTTCTCAGTCTGTTTCCTAGTGCCGGTCTGAAGTTCCTGCAGTTTTCAGTGAAAAACCGAGTTGGAGCTAGTACCCCCCATATATATGTAAGGAATGGAGTTTGCAACTGAAAAGAAACTTTGTGTTCCCAACAAGCTAGGTGAAGAACGGCTTTGACACACACTTATCTCTCAGAACTGAGCAAGTGGAGAGACGTTCGTTCATCTAGCACCAAGGGAACGGGTTGCAGGAGACACTTTTTCTCTGCTTTCTCAGTCTGTTTCCTAGTGCCGGTTTGAAGTTCCTGCAGTTTTCACTGTAAAACCAAGTTGGAGCTAGTACCTCCCCATATATAAGTATGGAATGGAGTTTGCACCTGAAAAGAAACTTTGTGTTCCCAACAAGCTAGGTGAAGAACGGCTTTCACACACACTTATCTCTCAGTACTGAGCAAGTGGAGAGGCGTTCGTTCATCTAGCACCAAGGGAACGGGTTGCAGGAGACACTTTTTCTCTGCTTTCTCAGTCTGATTCCTAGTGCCGGTTTGAAGTTCCTGCAGTTTTCACTGTAAAACCGAGTTGGAGCTAGTACCTCCCCATATATATGTATGGAATGGAGTTTGCACCTGAAAAGAAACTTTGTGTTCCCAACAAACTAGGTGAAGAACGGCTTTCACACACACTTATCTCTCAGAACTGAGCAAGTGGAGAGACGTTCGTTCATCTAGCACCAAGGGAACGGGTTGCAGGAGACACTTTTTCCCTGGATTCTCAGTATGTTTCCTAGTGCCGGTTTGAAGTTCCTGCAGTTTTCACTGTCAAACCGAGTTGGAGCTAGTACCTCCCCATATATATGTATGGAATGGAGTTTGCAACTGAAAAGAAACTTTGTGTTTCCAACAAGCTATTTGAAGGACGGCTTTCAAACACAATTATCTCTGAGAACTGAGCAAGTGGAGAGACGTTCGTTCATCTAGCACCAAGGGAACGGGTTGCAGGAGACACTTTTTCTCTGCTTTCTCAGTCTGTTTCCTAGTGCCGGTTTGAAGTTCCTGCAGTTTTCACTGTAAAACCGAGTTGGAGCTTGTACCTCCCAATATATATGTATGGAATGGAGTTTGCTACTGAAAAGAAACTTTGTGTTCCCAACAAGCTAGGTGACTGACGGCTTTCACACACTCTTATCTCTCAGAACTGAGCAAGTGGAGAGACGTTCGTTCATCTAGCACCAAGGGAACGGGTTGCAGGAGACACTTTTTCTCTGCTTTCTCAGTCTGTTTCCTAGTGCCGGTCTGAAGTTCCTGCAGTTTTCACTGTAAAACCGAGTTGGAGCTAGTACCTCCCCATATATATGTAAGGAATGGAGTTTGCAACTGAAAAGAAACTTTGTGTTCCCAACAAGCTAGGTGAAGAACGGCTTTGACACACACTTATCTCTCAGAACTGAGCAAGTGGAGAGACGTTCGTTCATCTAGCACCAAGGGAACGGGTCGCAGGAGACACTTTTTCTCTGCTTTCTCAGTCTGTTTCCTAGTGCCGGTTTGAAGTTCCTGCAGTTTTCACTGTAAAACCGAGTTGGAGCTAGTACCTCCCCATATATATGTATGGAATGGAGTTTGCAACTGAAAAGAAACTTTGTGTTCCCAACAAGCTAGGTGAAGGACGGCTTTCACACACACTTATCTCTCAGAACTGAGCAAGTGGAGGGACGTTCGTTCATCTAGCACCAAGGGAACGGGTTGCAGGAGACACTTTTTCTCTGCTTTCTCAGTCTGTTTCCTAGTGCCGGTTTGAAGTTCCTGCAGTTTTCAGTGTAAAACCGACTTGAAGCTAGTACCTCCCCATATATATGTATGGAATGGAGTTTGCAACTGAAAAGAAACTTTGTGTTCCCAACAAGCTAGGTGAAGGACGGCTTTCACACACACTTATCTCTCAGAACTGAGCAAGTGGAGAGACGTTCGTTCATCTAGCACCAAGGGAACGGGTTGCAGGAGACACTTTTTCTCTGCTTTCTCAGTCTGTTTCCTAGTGCCGGTTTGAAGTTCCTGCAGTTTTCAGTGTAAAACCGAGTTGGAGCTAGTACCTCCCCATATATATGTATGGAATGGAGTTTGCAACTGAAAAGAAACTTTGTGTTCCCAACAAGCTAGGTGAAGAACGGCTTTGACACACACTTATCTCTCAGAACTGAGCAAGTGGAGAGACGTTCGTTCATCTAGCACCAAGGGAACGGGTTGCAGGAGACACTTTTTCTCTGCTTTCTCAGTCTGTTTCCTAGTGCCGGTTTGAAGTTCCTGCAGTTTTCACTGTAAAACCGAGTTGGAGCTTGTACCTCCCCATATATATGTATGGAATGGAGTTTGCTACTGAAAAGAAACTTTGTGTTCCCAACAAGCTAGGTGACTGACGGCTGTCACACACTCTTATCTCTCAGAACTGAGCAAGTGGAGAGACGTTCGTTCATCTAGCACCAAGGGAACGGGTTGCAGGAGACACTTTTTCTCTGCTTTCTCAGTCTGTTTCCTAGTGCCGGTTTGAAGTTCCTGCAGTTTTTACTGTAAAACCGAGTTGGAGCTTGTACCTCCCCATATATATGTATGGAATGGAGTTTGCAACTGTAAAGAAACTTTGTGTTCCCAACAAGCTAGATGAAGGACGGCTTTCACACACACTTATCTCTCAGAACTGAGCAAGTGGAGAGACGTTCGTTCCTCTAGCACCAAGGGAACGGGTTGCAGGAGACACTTTTTCTCTGCTTTCTCAGTCTGTTTCCTAGTGCCGGTCTGAAGTTCCTGCAGTTTTCAGTGAAAAACCGAGTTGGAGCTAGTACCTCCCCTTATATATGTAAGGAATGGAGTTTGCAACTGAAAAGAAACTTTGTGTTCCCAACAAGCTAGGTGAAGAACGGCTTTGACACACACTTATCTCTCAGAACTGAGCAAGTGGAGAGACGTTCGTTCATCTAGCACCAAGGGAACGGGTTGCAGGAGACACTTTTTCTCTGCTTTCTCAGTCTGTTTCCTAGTGCCGGTTTGAAGTTCCTGCAGTTTTCACTGTAAAACCAAGTTGGAGCTAGTACCTCCCCATATATAAGTATGGAATGGAGTTTGCACCTGAAAAGAAACTTTGTGTTCCCAACAAGCTAGGTGAAGAACGGCTTTCACACACACTTATCTCTCAGTACTGAGCAAGTGGAGAGGCGTTCGTTCATCTAGCACCAAGGGAACGGGTTGCAGGAGACACTTTTTCTCTGCTTTCTCAGTCTGTTTCCTAGTGCCGGTTTGAAGTTCCTGCAGTTTTCACTGTCAAACCGAGTTGGAGCTAGTACCTCCCCATATATATGTATGGAATGGAGTTTGCATGTGTAAAGAAACTTTGTGTTCCCAACAAGCTAGATGAAGGACGGCTTTCACACACACTTATCTCTCAGAACTGAGCAAGTGGAGAGACGTTCGTTCATCTAGCACCAAGGGAACGGGTCGCAGGAGACACTTTTTCTCTGCTTTCTCAGTCTGTTTCCTAGTGCCGGTTTGAAGTTCCTGCAGTTTTCACTGTAAAACCGAGTTGGAGCTAGTACCTCCCCATATATATGTATGGAATGGAGTTTGCAACTGAAAAGAAACTTTGTGTTCCCAACAAGCTAGGTGAAGAACGGCTTTCACACACACTTATCTCTCAGAACTGAGCAAGTGGAGGGACGTTCGTTCATCTAGCACCAAGGGAACGGGTTGCAGGAGACACTTTTTCTCTGCTTTCTCAGTCTGTTTCCTAGTGCCGGTTTGAAGTCCCTGCAGTTTTCACTGTCAAACCGATTTGGAGCTAGTACCTCCCCATATATATGTATGGAATGGAGTTTGCAACTGAAAAGAAACTCTGTGTTTCCAACAAGCTAGTTGAAGGACGGCTTCAAAACACAATTATCTCTGAGAACTGAGCAAGTGGAGAGACGTTCGTTCATCTAGCACCAAGGGAACGGGTTGCAGGAGACACTTTTTCTCTGCTTTCTCAGTCTGTTTCCTAGTGCCGGTCTGAAGTTCCTGCAGTTTTCAGTGTAAAACCGAGTTGGAGCTAGTACCTCCCCATATATATGTATGGAATGGAGTTTGGAACTGAAAAGAAACTTTGTGTTCCCAACAAGCTAGGTGAAGGACGGCTTTCAGACACACTTATCTCTCAGAACTGAGCAAGTGGACAGACGTTCGTTCATCTAGCACCAAGGGAACGGGTTGCAGGAGACACTTTTTCTCTGCTTTCTCAGTCTGTTTCCTAGTGCCGGTTTGAAGTTCCTGCAGTTTTCACTGTAAAACCGAGTTGGAGCTAGTACCTCCCCATATATATGTATGGAATGGAGTTTGCACCTGAAAAGAAACTTTGTGTTCCCAACAAACTAGGTGAAGAACGGCTTTCACACACACTTATCTCTCAGAACTGAGCAAGTGGAGAGACGTTCGTTCATCTAGCACCAAGGGAACGGGTTGCAGGAGACACTTTTTCCCTGGATTCTCAGTCTGTTTCCTAGTGCCGGTTTGAAGTTCCTGCAGTTTTCACTGTCAAACCAAGTTGGAGCTAGTACCTCCCCATATATATGTATGGAATGGAGTTTGCAACTGAAAAGAAACTTTGTGTTTCCAACAAGCAATTTGAAGGACGGCTTTCAAACACAATTATCTCTGAGAACTGAGCAAGTGGAGAGACGTTCGTTCATCTAGCACCAAGGGAACGGGTTGCAGGAGACACTTTTTCTCTGCTTTCTCAGTCTGTTTCCTAGTGCCGGTTTGAAGTTCCTGCAGTTTTCACTGTAAAACCGAGTTGGAGCTTCTACCTCCCAATATATATGTATGGAATGGAGTTTGCTACTGAAAAGAAACTTTGTGTTCCCAACAAGCTTGGTGACTGACGGCTGTCACACACTCTTATCTCTCAGAACTGAGCAAGTGGAGAGACGTTCGTTCATCTAGCACCAAGGGAACGGGTTGCAGGAGACACTTTTTCTCTGCTTTCTCAGTCTGTTTCCTAGTGCCGGTTTGAAGTTCCTGCAGTTTTTACTGTAAAACCGAGTTGGAGCTTGTACCTCCCCATATATATGTATGGAATGGAGTTTGCAACTGTAAAGAAACTTTGTGTTCCCAACAAGCTAGATGAAGGACGGCTTTCACACACACTTATCTCTCAGAACTGAGCAAGTGGAGAGAAGTTCGTTCCTCTAGCACCAAGGGAACGGGTTGCAGGAGACACTTTTTCTCTGCTTTCTCAGTCTGTTTCCTAGTGCCGGTCTGAAGTTCCTGCAGTTTTCAGTGAAAAACCGAGTTGGAGCTAGTACCCCCCATATATATGTAAGGAATGGAGTTTGCAACTGAAAAGAAACTTTGTGTTCCCAACAAGCTAGGTGAAGAACGGCTTTGACACACACTTATCTCTCAGAACTGAGCAAGTGGAGAGACGTTCGTTCATCTAGCACCAAGGGAACGGGTTGCAGGAGACACTTTTTCTCTGCTTTCTCAGTCTGTTTCCTAGTGCCGGTTTGAAGTTCCTGCAGTTTTCACTGTAAAACCAAGTTGGAGCTAGTACCTCCCCATATATAAGTATGGAATGGAGTTTGCACCTGAAAAGAAACTTTGTGTTCCCAACAAGCTAGGTGAAGAACGGCTTTCACACACACTTATCTCTCAGTACTGAGCAAGTGGAGAGGCGTTCGTTCATCTAGCACCAAGGGAACGGGTTGCAGGAGACACTTTTTCTCTGCTTTCTCAGTCTGATTCCTAGTGCCGGTTTGAAGTTCCTGCAGTTTTCACTGTAAAACCGAGTTGGAGCTAGTACCTCCCCATATATATGTATGGAATGGAGTTTGCACCTGAAAAGAAACTTTGTGTTCCCAACAAACTAGGTGAAGAACGGCTTTCACACACACTTATCTCTCAGAACTGAGCAAGTGGAGAGACGTTCGTTCATCTAGCACCAAGGGAACGGGTTGCAGGAGACACTTTTTCCCTGGATTCTCAGTATGTTTCCTAGTGCCGGTTTGAAGTTCCTGCAGTTTTCACTGTCAAACCGAGTTGGAGCTAGTACCTCCCCATATATATGTATGGAATGGAGTTTGCAACTGAAAAGAAACTTTGTGTTTCCAACAAGCTATTTGAAGGACGGCTTTCAAACACAATTATCTCTGAGAACTGAGCAAGTGGAGAGACGTTCGTTCATCTAGCACCAAGGGAACGGGTTGCAGGAGACACTTTTTCTCTGCTTTCTCAGTCTGTTTCCTAGTGCCGGTTTGAAGTTCCTGCAGTTTTCACTGTAAAACCGAGTTGGAGCTTGTACCTCCCAATATATATGTATGGAATGGAGTTTGCTACTGAAAAGAAACTTTGTGTTCCCAACAAGCTAGGTGACTGACGGCTTTCACACACTCTTATCTCTCAGAACTGAGCAAGTGGAGAGACGTTCGTTCATCTAGCACCAAGGGAACGGGTTGCAGGAGACACTTTTTCTCTGCTTTCTCAGACTGTTTCCTAGTGCCGGTCTGAAGTTCCTGCAGTTTTCACTGTAAAACCGAGTTGGAGCTAGTACCTCCCCATATATATGTAAGGAATGGAGTTTGCAACTGAAAAGAAACTTTGTGTTCCCAACAAGCTAGGTGAAGAACGGCTTTGACACACACTTATCTCTCAGAACTGAGCAAGTGGAGAGACGTTCGTTCATCTAGCACCAAGGGAACGGGTCGCAGGAGACACTTTTTCTCTGCTTTCTCAGTCTGTTTCCTAGTGCCGGTTTGAAGTTCCTGCAGTTTTCACTGTAAAACCGAGTTGGAGCTAGTACCTCCCCATATATATGTATGGAATGGAGTTTGCAACTGAAAAGAAACTTTGTGTTCCCAACAAGCTAGGTGAAGGACGGCTTTCACACACACTTATCTCTCAGAACTGAGCAAGTGGAGGGACGTTCGTTCATCTAGCACCAAGGGAACGGGTTGCAGGAGACACTTTTTCTCTGCTTTCTCAGTCTGTTTCCTAGTGCCGGTTTGAAGTTCCTGCAGTTTTCAGTGTAAAACCGACTTGGAGCTAGTACCTCCCCATATATATGTATGGAATGGAGTTTGCAACTGAAAAGAAACTTTGTGTTCCCAACAAGCTAGGTGAAGGACGGCTTTCACACACACTTATCTCTCAGAACTGAGCAAGTGGAGAGACGTTCGTTCATCTAGCACCAAGGGAACGGGTTGCAGGAGACACTTTTTCTCTGCTTTCTCAGTCTGTTTCCTAGTGCCGGTTTGAAGTTCCTGCAGTTTTCAGTGTAAAACCGAGTTGGAGCTAGTACCTCCCCATATATATGTATGGAATGGAGTTTGCAACTGAAAAGAAACTTTGTGTTCCCAACAAGCTAGGTGAAGAACGGCTTTGACACACACTTATCTCTCAGAACTGAGCAAGTGGAGAGACGTTCGTTCATCTAGCACCAAGGGAACGGGTTGCAGGAGACACTTTTTCTCTGCTTTCTCAGTCTGTTTCCTAGTGCCGGTTTGAAGTTCCTGCAGTTTTCACTGTAAAACCGAGTTGGAGCTTGTACCTCCCCATATATATGTATGGAATGGAGTTTGCTACTGAAAAGAAACTTTGTGTTCCCAACAAGCTAGGTGACTGACGGCTGTCACACACTCTTATCTCTCAGAACTGAGCAAGTGGAGAGACGTTCGTTCATCTAGCACCAAGGGAACGGGTTGCAGGAGACACTTTTTCTCTGCTTTCTCAGTCTGTTTCCTAGTGCCGGTTTGAAGTTCCTGCAGTTTTTACTGTAAAACCGAGTTGGAGCTTGTACCTCCCCATATATATGTATGGAATGGAGTTTGCAACTGTAAAGAAACTTTGTGTTCCCAACAAGCTAGATGAAGGACGGCTTTCACACACACTTATCTCTCAGAACTGAGCAAGTGGAGAGACGTTCGTTCCTCTAGCACCAAGGGAACGGGTTGCAGGAGACACTTTTTCTCTGCTTTCTCAGTCTGTTTCCTAGTGCCGGTCTGAAGTTCCTGCAGTTTTCAGTGAAAAACCGAGTTGGAGCTAGTACCTCCCCTTATATATGTAAGGAATGGAGTTTGCAACTGAAAAGAAACTTTGTGTTCCCAACAAGCTAGGTGAAGAACGGCTTTGACACACACTTATCTCTCAGAACTGAGCAAGTGGAGAGACGTTCGTTCATCTAGCACCAAGGGAACGGGTTGCAGGAGACACTTTTTCTCTGCTTTCTCAGTCTGTTTCCTAGTGCCGGTTTGAAGTTCCTGCAGTTTTCACTGTAAAACCAAGTTGGAGCTAGTACCTCCCCATATATAAGTATGGAATGGAGTTTGCACCTGAAAAGAAACTTTGTGTTCCCAACAAGCTAGGTGAAGAACGGCTTTCACACACACTTATCTCTCAGTACTGAGCAAGTGGAGAGGCGTTCGTTCATCTAGCACCAAGGGAACGGGTTGCAGGAGACACTTTTTCTCTGCTTTCTCAGTCTGTTTCCTAGTGCCGGTTTGAAGTTCCTGCAGTTTTCACTGTAAAACCGAGTTGGAGCTAGTACCTCCCCATATATATGTATGGAATGGAGTTTGCACCTGAAAAGAAACTTTGTGTTCCCAACAAACTAGGTGAAGAACGGCTTTCACACACACTTATCTCTCAGAACTGAGCAAGTGGAGAGACGTTCGTTCATCTATCACCAAGGGAACGGGTTGCAGGAGACACTTTTTCCCTGGATTCTCAGTCTGTTTCCTAGTGCCGGTTTGAAGTTCCTGCAGTTTTCACTGTCAAACCGAGTTGGAGCTAGTACCTCCCCATATATATGTATGGAATGGAGTTTGCATGTGTAAAGAAACTTTGTGTTCCCAACAAGCTAGATGAAGGACGGCTTTCACACACACTTATCTCTCAGAACTGAGCAAGTGGAGAGACGTTCGTTCATCTAGCACCAAGGGAACGGTTTGCAGGAGACACTTTTTCTCTGCTTTCTCAGTCTGTTTCCTAGTGCCGGTCTGAAGTTCCTGCAGTTTTCACTGTAAAACCGAGTTGGAGCTAGTACCTCCCCATATATATGTAAGGAATGGAGTTTGCAACTGAAAAGAAACTTTGTGTTCCCAACAAGCTAGGTGAAGAACGGCTTTGACACACACTTATCTCTCAGAACTGAGCAAGTGGAGAGACGTTCGTTCATCTAGCACCAAGGGAACGGGTCGCAGGAGACACTTTTTCTCTGCTTTCTCAGTCTGTTTCCTAGTGCCGGTTTGAAGTTCCTGCAGTTTTCACTGTAAAACCGAGTTGGAGCTAGTACCTCCCCATATATATGTATGGAATGGAGTTTGCAACTGAAAAGAAACTTTGTGTTCCCAACAAGCTAGGTGAAGAACGGCTTTCACACACACTTATCTCTCAGAACTGAGCAAGTGGAGGGACGTTCGTTCATCTAGCACCAAGGGAACGGGTTGCAGGAGACACTTTTTCTCTGCTTTCTCAGTCTGTTTCCTAGTGCCGGTTTGAAGTCCCTGCAGTTTTCACTGTCAAACCGATTTGGAGCTAGTACCTCCCCATATATATGTATGGAATGGAGTTTGCAACTGAAAAGAAACTCTGTGTTTCCAACAAGCTAGGTGAAGGACGGCTTCAAAACACAATTATCTCTGAGAACTGAGCAAGTGGAGAGACGTTCGTTCATCTAGCACCAAGGGAACGGGTTGCAGGAGACACTTTTTCTCTGCTTTCTCAGTCTGTTTCCTAGTGCCGGTTTGAAGTTCCTGCAGTTTTCAGTGTAAAACCGAGTTGGAGCTAGTACCTCCCCATATATATGTATGGAATGGAGTTTGCAACTGAAAAGAAACTTTGTGTTCCCAACAAGCTAGGTGAAGAACGGCTTTGACACACACTTATCTCTCAGAACTGAGCAAGTGGAGAGACGTTCGTTCATCTAGCACCAAGGGAACGGGTTGCAGGAGACACTTTTTCTCTGCTTTCTCAGTCTGTTTCCTAGTGCCGGTTTGAAGTTCCTGCAGTTTTCACTGTAAAACCGAGTTGGAGCTAGTACCTCCCCATATATATGTATGGAATGGAGTTTGCAACTGAAAAGAAACTTTGTGTTCCCAAAAAGCTAGGTGAAGAACGGCTTTCACACACACTTATCTCTCAGAACTGAGCAAGTGGAGAGACGTTCGTTCATCTAGCACCAAGGGAACGGGTTGCAGGAGACACTTTTTCTCTGCTTTCTCAGTCTGTTTCCTAGTGCCGGTTTGAAGTTCCTGCAGTTTTCACTGTAAAACCGAGTTGGAGCTAGTACCTCCCCATATATATGTATGGAATGGAGTTTGCACCTGAAAAGAAACTTTGTGTTCCCAACAAGCTAGGTGAAGAACGGCTTTCACACACACTTATATCTCAGTACTGAGCAAGTGGAGAGACGTTCGTTCATCTAGCACCAAGGGAACGGGTTGCAGGAGACACTTTTTCTCTGCTTTCTCAGTCTGTTTCCAAGTGCCGGTTTGAAGTTCCTGCAGTTTTCACTGTAAAACCGATTTGGAGCTAGTACCTCCCCATATATATGTATGGAATGGAGTTTGCAACTGAAAAGAAACTTTGTGTTCCCAACAAGCTAGGTGAAGAATGGCTTTCACACACACATCTCTCAGAACTGAGCAAGTGGAGAGTCGTTCGTTCATCTAGCACCAAGGGAACGGGTTGCAGGAGACACTTTTTCTCTGGATTCTCAGTCTGTTTCCTAGTGCCGGTTTGAAGTCCCTGCAGTTTTCACTGTCAAACCGATTTGGAGCTAGTACCTCCCCATATATATGTATGGAATGGAGTTTGCAACTGAAAAGAAACTCTGTGTTTCCAACAAGCTAGTTGAAGGACGGCTTCAAAACACAATTATCTCTGAGAACTGAGCAAGTGGAGAGACGTTCGTTCATCTAGCACCAAGGGAACGGGTTGCAGGAGACACTTTTTCTCTGCTTTCTCAGTCTGTTTCCTAGTGCCGGTTTGAAGTTCCTGCAGTTTTCAGTGTAAAACCGAGTTGGAGCTAGTACCTCCCCATATATATGTATGGAATGGAGTTTGCAACTGAAAAGAAACTTTGTGTTCCCAACAAGCTAGGTGAAGAACGGCTTTGACACACACTTATATCTCAGTACTGAGCAAGTGGAGAGACGTTCGTTCATCTAGCACCAAGGGAACGGGTTGCAGGAGACACTTTTTCTCTGCTTTCTCAGTCTGTTTCCAAGTGCCGGTTTGAAGTTCCTGCAGTTTTCACTGTAAAACCGATTTGGAGCTAGTACCTCCCCATATATATGTATGGAATGGAGTTTGCAACTGAAAAGAAACTTTGTGTTCCCAACAAGCTAGGTGAAGAATGGCTTTCACACACACATCTCTCAGAACTGAGCAAGTGGAGAGTCGTTCGTTCATCTAGCACCAAGGGAACGGGTTGCAGGAGACACTTTTTCTCTGGATTCTCAGTCTGTTTCCTAGTGCCGGTTTGAAGTCCCTGCAGTTTTCACTGTCAAACCGACTTGGAGCTAGTACCTACCCATATATATGTATGGAATGGAGTTTGCAACTGAAAAGAAACTCTGTGTTTCCAACAAGCTAGTTGAAGGACGGCTTCAAAACACAATTATCTCTGAGAACTGAGCAAGTGGAGAGACGTTCGTTCATCTAGCACCAAGGGAACGGGTTGCAGGAGACACTTTTTCTCTGCTTTCTCAGTCTGTTTCCTAGTGCCGGTTTGAAGTTCCTGCAGTTTTCACTGTAAAACCGAGTTGGAGCTAGTACCTCCCCATATATATGTATGGAATGGAGTTTGCAACTGAAAAGAAACTTTGTGTTCCCAAAAAGCTAGGTGAAGAACGGCTTTCACACACACTTATCTCTCAGAACTGAGCAAGTGGAGAGACGTTCGTTCATCTAGCACCAAGGGAACGGGTTGCAGGAGACACTTTTTCTCTGCTTTCTCAGTCTGTTTCCTAGTGCCGGTTTGAAGTTCCTGCAGTTTTCACTGTAAAACCGAGTTGGAGCTACTACATCCCCATATATATGTATGGAATGGAGTTTGCACCTGAAAAGAAACTTTGTGTTCCCAACAAGCTAGGTGCAGAACGGCTTTCACACACACTTATATCTCAGTACTGAGCAAGTGGAGAGACGTTCGTTCATCTAGCACCAAGGGAACGGGTTGCAGGAGACAATTTTTCTCTGCTTTCTCAGTCTGTTTCCAAGTGCCGGTTTGAAGTTCCTGCAGTTTTCACTGTAAAACCGATTTGGAGCTAGTACCTCCCCATATATATGTATGGAATGGAGTTTGCAACTGAAAAGAAACTTTGTGTTCCCAACAAGCTAGGTGAAGAATGGCTTTCACACACACATCTCTCAGAACTGAGCAAGTGGAGAGTCGTTCGTTCATCTAGCACCAAGGGAACGGGTTGCAGGAGACACTTTTTCTCTGCTTTCTCAGTCTGTTTCCTAGTGCCGGTTTGAAGTCCCTGCAGTTTTCACTGTCAAACCGATTTGGAGCTAGTACCTCCCCATATATATGTATGGAATGGAGTTTGCAACTGAAAAGAAACTCTGTGTTTCCAACAAGCTAGTTGAAGGACGGCTTCAAAACACAATTATCTCTGAGAACTGAGCAAGTGGAGAGACGTTCGTTCATCTAGCACCAAGGGAACGGGTTGCAGGAGACACTTTTTCTCTGCTTTCTCAGTCTGTTTCCTAGTGCCGGTTTGAAGTTCCTGCAGTTTTCACTGTAAAACCGAGTTGGAGCTAGTACCTCCCCATATATATGTATGGAATGGAGTTTGCACCTGAAAAGAAACTTTGTGTTCCCAAGAAACTAGGTGAAGAACGGCTTTCACACACTCTTATCTCTCAGAACTGAGCAAGTGGAGAGACGTTCGTTCATCTAGCACCAAGGGAACGGGTTGCAGGAGACACTTTTTCCCTGGATTCTCAGTCTGTTTCCTAGTGCCGGTTTGAAGTTCCTGCAGTTTTCACTGTCAAACCGAGTTGGAGCTAGTACCTCCCCATATATATGTATGGAATGGAGTTTGCAACTGAAAAGAAACTTTGTGTTTCCAACAAGCTAGTTGAAGGATGGCTTTCAAACACAATATCTCTGAGAACTGAGCAAGTGAAGAGACGTTCGTTCATCTAGCACCAAGGGAACGGGTTGCAGGAGACACTTTTTCTCTGCTTTCTCAGTCTGTTTCCTAGTGCCGGTTTGAAGTTCCTGCAGTTTTCACTGTAAAATCAAGTTGGAGCTTGTACCTCCCAATATATATGTATGGAATGGAGTTTGCTACTGAAAAGAAACTTTGTGTTCCCAACAAGCTAGGTGACTGACGGCTTACACACACTCTTATCACTCAGAACTGAGCAAGTGGAGAGACGTTCGTTCATCTAGCACCAAGGGAACGGGTTGCAGGAGACACTTTTTCTCTACTTTCTCAGTCTGTTTCCTAGTGCCGGTTTGAAGTTCCTGCAGTTTTCACTGTAAAAGCGATTTGGAGCTAGTATCTCCCCATATATATGTATGGAATGGAGTTTGCAACTGAAAAGAAACTCTGTGTTTCCAACAAGGTAGTTGAACGACGGCTTTCAAACACAATTATCTCTGAGAACTGAGCAAGTGGAGAGACGTTCGTTCATCTAGCACCAAGGGAACGGGTTGCAGGAGACACTTTTTCTCTGCTTTCTCAGTCTGTTTCCTAGTGCCGGTTTGAAGTTCCTGCAGTTTTTACTGTAAAACCGAGTTGGAGCTTGTACCTCCCCATATATATGTATGGAATGGAGTTTGCAACTGAAAAGAAACTTTGTGTTCCCAACAAGCTAGATGAAGGACGGCTTTCACACACACTTATCTCTCAGAACTGAGCAAGTGGAGAGACGTTCGTTCATCTAGCACCAAGGGAACGGGTTGCAGGAGACACTTTTTCTCTGCTTTCTCAGTCTGTTTCCTAGTGCCGGTCTGAAGTTCCTGCAGTTTTCACTGTAAAACCGAGTTGGAGCTAGTACCTCCCCATATATATGTATGGAATGGAGTTTGCTACTGAAAAGAAACTTTGTGTTTCCAAAAAGCTTGGTGACTGACGGCTTTCACACACACTTATCTCTCAGAACTGAGCAAGTGGAGAGACGTTCGTTCATCTAGCACCAAGGGAACGGGTTGCAGGGACACTATTTCTCTGCTTTCTCAGGCTTTTTCCTAGTGCCGGTTTGAAGTTCCTGCAGTTTTCACTGTAAAACAGAGTTGGAGCTAGTACCTCCCCATATATATGTAAGGAATGGAGTTTGCAACTGAAAAGAAACTCTGTGTTTCCAACAAGCTAGTTGAACGACTGCTTTCAAACACAATTTTCTCTGAGAACTGAGCAAGTGGAGAGACGTTCGTTAATCTAGCACCAAGGGAACGGGTTGCAGGAGACTCTTTTTCTCTGCTTTCTCAGTCTGTTTCCTAGTGCCGGTTTGAAGTTCCTGCAGTTTTCACTGTAAAACCGAGTTGGAGCTAGTACCTCCCCATATATATGTATGGAATGGAGTTTGCAACTGAAAAGAAACTTTGTGTTCCCAACAAGCTAGGTGAAGAACGGCTTTCAGACACACTTATCTCTCAGAACTGAGCAAGTGGAGAGACGTTCGTTCATCTAGCACCAAGGGAACGGGTTGCAGGAGACACTTTTTCTCTGCTTTCTCTGTCTGTTTCCTAGTGCCGGTTTGAAGTTCCTGCAGTTTTCAGTGTAAAACCGATTTGGAGCTAGTACCTCCCCATATATATGTATGGAATGGAGTTTGCAACTGAAAAGAAACTTTGTGTTCCCAACAAGCTAGGTGAAGAACGGCTTTGACACACACTTATCTCTCAGAACTGAGCAAGTGGAGAGACGTTCGTTCATCTAGCACCAAGGGAATGGGTTGCAGGAGACACTTTTTCTCTGCTTTCTCAGTCTGTTTCCTAGTGCCGGTTTGAAGTTCCTGCAGTTTTCACTGTAAAACCGAGTTGGAGCTAGTACCTCCCCATATATATGTATGGAATGGAGTTTGCAACTGAAAAGAAACTCTGTGTTCCCAACAAGCTAGGTGAAGTACGGCTTTCACACACACTTATCTCTCAGAACTGAGCAAGTGGAGAGACGTTCGTTCATCTAGCACCAAGGGAACGGGTTGCAGGAGACACTTTTTCTCTGCTTTCTCAGTCTGCTTCCTAGTGCCGGTCTGAAGTTCCTGCAGTTTTCACTGTAAAACCGAGTTGGAGCTAGTACCTCCCCATATATATGTATGGAATGGAGTTTGCAACTGAAAAGAAACTTTGTGTTCCCAACAAGCTAGGTGAAGGACGGCTTTCACACACACTTATCTCTCAGAACTGAGCAAGTGTAGAGACGTTCGTTCATCTAGCACCAAGGGAACGGGTTGCAGGAGACACTTATTCCCTGGATTCTCAGTCTGTTTCCTAGTGCCGGTTTGAAGTTCCTGCAGTTTTCACTGTCAAACCGAGTTGGAGCTAGTACCTCCCCATATATATGTATGGAATGGAGTTTGCTACTGAAAAGAAACTTTGTGTTTCCAACAAGCTAGGTGAAGGACGGCTTTCACACACACTTATCTCTCAGAACTGAGCAAGTGTAGAGACGTTCGTTCATCTAGCACCAAGGGAACGGGTTGCAGGAGACACTTATTCCCTGGATTCTCAGTCTGTTTCCTAGTGCCGGTTTGAAGTTCCTGCAGTTTTCACTGTCAAACCGAGTTGGAGCTAGTACCTCCCCATATATATGTATGGAATGGAGTTTGCTACTGAAAAGAAACTTTGTGTTTCCAAAAAGCTTGGTGACTGACGGCTTTCACACACACTTATCTCTCAGAACTGAGCAAGTGGAGAGACGTTCGTTCATCTAGCACCAAGGGAACGGGTTGCAGGAGACACTTTTTCCCTGGATTCTCAGTCTGTTTCCTAGTGCCGGTTTGAAGTTCCTGCAGTTTTCACTGTCAAACCGAGTTGGAGCTAGTACCTCCCCATATATATGTATGGAATGGAGTTTGCAACTGAAAAGAAACTTTGTGTTTCCAACAAGCTATTTGAAGGACGGCTTTCAAACACAATTATCTCTGAGAACTGAGCAAGTGGAGAGACGTTCGTTCATCTAGCACCAAGGGAACGGGTTGCAGGAGACACTTTTTCTCTGCTTTCTCAGTCTGTTTCCTAGTGCCGGTTTGAAGTTCCTGCAGTTTTCACTGTAAAACCGAGTTGGAGCTAGTACCTCCCCATATATATGTATGGAATGGAGTTTGCAACTGAAAAGAAACTTTGTGTTCCCAACAAGCTAGGTGAAGAACGGCTTTCAGACACACTTATCTCTCAGAACTGAGCAAGTGGAGAGACGTTCGTTCATCTAGCACCAAGGGAACGGGTTGCAGGAGACACTTTTTCTCTGCTTTCTCAGTCTGTTTCCTAGTGCCGGTTTGAAGTTCCTGCAGTTTTCAGTGTAAAACCGATTTGGAGCTAGTACCTCCCCATATATATGTATGGAATGGAGTTTGCAACTGAAAAGAAACTTTGTGTTCCCAACAAGCTAGGTGAAGAACGGCTTTGACACACACTTATCTCTCAGAACTGAGCAAGTGGAGAGACGTTCGTTCATCTAGCACCAAGGGAATGGGTTGCAGGAGACACTTTTTCTCTGCTTTCTCAGTCTGTTTCCTAGTGCCGGTTTGAAGTTCCTGCAGTTTTCACTGTAAAACCGAGTTGGAGCTAGTACCTCCCCATATATATGTATGGAATGGAGTTTGCAACTGAAAAGAAACTTTGTGTTCCCAACAAGCTAGGTGAAGGACGGCTTTCACACACACTTATCTCTCAGAACTGAGCAAGTGGAGAGACGTTCGTTCATCTAGCACCAAGGGAACGGGTTGCAGGAGACACTTTTTCTCTGCTTTCTCAGTCTGTTTCCTAGTGCCGGTTTGAAGTTCCTGCAGTTTTCAGTGTAAAACCGAGTTGGAGCTAGTACCTCTCCATATATATATATGGAATGGAGTTTGCAACTGAAAAGAAACTTTGTGTTCCCAACAAGCTAGTTGAACGACGGCTTTCAAACACAATTATCTCTGAGAACTGAGCAAGTGGAGAGACATTCGTTCATCTAGCACCAAGGGAACGGGTTGCAGGAGACACTTTTTCTCTGCTTTCTCAGTGTGTTTCCTAGTGCCGGTCTGAAGTTCCTGCAGTTTTCACTGTAAAACCGAGTTGGAGCTAGTACCTCCCCATATATATGTATGGAATGGAGTTTGCAACTGAAAAGAAACTTTGTGTTCCCAACAAGCTAGGTGAAGGACGGCTTTCACACACACTTATCTCTCAGAACTGAGCAAGTGTAGAGACGTTCGTTCATCTAGCACCAAGGGAACGGGTTGCAGGAGACACTTATTCCCTGGATTCTCAGTCTGTTTCCTAGTGCCGGTTTGAAGTTCCTGCAGTTTTCACTGTCAAACCGAGTTGGAGCTAGTACCTCCCCATATATATGTATGGAATGGAGTTTGCTACTGAAAAGAAACTTTGTGTTTCCAAAAAGCTTGGTGACTGACGGCTTTCACACACACTTATCTCTCAGAACTGAGCAAGTGGAGAGACGTTCGTTCATCTAGCACCAAGGGAACGGGTTGCAGGAGACACTTTTTCCCTGGATTCTCAGTCTGTTTCCTAGTGCCGGTTTGAAGTTCCTGCAGTTTTCACTGTCAAACCGAGTTGGAGCTAGTACCTCCCCATATATATGTATGGAATGGAGTTTGCAACTGAAAAGAAACTTTGTGTTTCCAACATGCTATTTGAAGGACGGCTTTCAAACACAATTATCTCTGTGAACTGAGCAAGTGGAGAGACGTTCGTTCATCTAGCACCAAGGGAACGGTTTGCAGGAGACACTTTTTCTCTGCTTTCTCAGTCTGTTTCCTAGTGCCGGTTTGAAGTTCCTGCAGTTTTCACTGTAAAACCGAGTTGGAGCTTGTACCTCCCTATATGTATGTATGGAATGGAGTTTGCTACTGAAAAGAAACTTTGTGTTCCCAACAAGCTAGGTGACTGACGGCTTTCACACACTCTTATCTCTCAGAACTGAGCAAGTGGAGAGACGTTCGTTCATCTAGCACCAAGGGAACGGATTGCAGGAGACACTTTTTCTCTGCTTTCTCAGTCTGTTTCCTAGTGCCGGTTTGAAGTTCCTGCAGTTTTTACTGTAAAACCGAGTTGGAGCTTGTACCTCCCCATATATATGTATGGAATGGAGTTTGCAACTGTAAAGAAACTTTGTGTTCCCAACAAGCTAGATGAAGGACGGCTTTCACACACACTTATCTCTCAGAACTGAGCAAGTGGAGAGACTTTCGTTCATCTAGCACCAAGGGAACGGGTTGCAGGAGACACTTTTTCTCTGCTTTCTCAGTCTGTTTCCTAGTGCCGGTCTGAAGTTCCTGCAGTTTTCAGTGTAAAACCGAGTTGGAGCTAGTACCTCCCCATATATATGTAAGGAATGGGGTTTGCAACTGAAAAGAAACTTTGTGTTCCCAACAAGCTAGGTGAAGAACGGCTTTGACACACACTTATCTCTCAGAACTGAGCAAGTGGAGAGACGTTCGTTCATCTAGCACCAAGGGAACGGGTCGCAGGAGACACTTTTTCTCTGCTTTCTCAGTCTGTTTCCTAGTGCCGGTTTGAAGTTCCTGCAGTTTTCACTGTAAAACCGAGTTGGAGCTAGTACCTCCCCATATATATGAATGGAATGGAGTTTGCAACTGAAAAGAAACTTTGTGTTCCCAACAAGCTAGGTGAAGTACGGCTTTCACACACACTTATCTCTCAGAACTGAGCAAGTGGAGAGACGTTCGTTCATCTAGCACCAAGGGAACGGGTTGCAGGAGACACTTTTTCTCTGCTTTCTCAGTCTGTTTCCTAGTGCCGGTTTGAAGTCCCTGCAGTTTTCACTGTCAAACCGATTTGGAGCTAGTACCTCCCCATATATATGTATGGAATGGAGTTTGCAACTGAAAAGAAACTCTGTGTTTCCAACAAGCTAGTTGAAGGACGGCTTCAAAACACAATTATCTCTGAGAACTGAGCAAGTGGAGAGACGTTCGTTCATCTAGCACCAAGGGAACGGGTTGCAGGAGACACTTTTTCTCTGCTTTCTCAGTCTGTTTCCTAGTGCCGGTTTGAAGTTCCTGCAGTTTTCAGTGTAAAACCGAGTTGGAGCTAGTACCTCCCCATATATATGTATGGAATGGAGTTTGCAACTGAAAAGAAACTTTGTGTTCCCAACAAGCTAGGTGAAGAACGGCTTTGACACACACTTATCTCTCAGAACTGAGCAAGTGGAGAGACGTTCGTTCATCTAGCACCAAGGGAACGGGTTGCAGGAGACACTTTTTCTCTGCTTTCTCAGTCTGTTTCCTAGTGCCGGTTTGAAGTTCCTACAGTTTTCACTGTAAAACCGAGTTGGAGCTAGTACCTCCCCATATATATGTATGGAATGGAGTTTGCAACTGAAAAGAAACTTTGTGTTCCCAAAAAGCTAGGTGAAGAACGGCTTTCACACACACTTATCTCTAAGAACTGAGCAAGTGGAGAGACGTTCGTTCATCTAGCACCAAGGGAACGGGTTGCAGGAGACACTTTTTCTCTGCTTTCTCAGTCTGTTTCCTAGTGCCGGTTTGAAGTTCCTGCAGTTTTCACTGTAAACCCGATTTGGAGCTAGTACCTCCCCATATATATGTATGGAATGGAGTTTGCACCTGAAAAGAAACTTTGTGTTCCCAACAAGCTAGGTGAAGAACGGCTTTCACACACACTTATCTCTCAGTACTGAGCAAGTGGAGAGACGTTCGTTCATCTAGCACCAAGGGAACGGGTTGCAGGAGACAATTTTTCTCTGCTTTCTCAGTCTGTTTCCAAGTGCCGGTTTGAAGTTCCTGCAGTTTTCACTGTAAAACCGATTTGGAGCTAGTACCTCCCCATATATATGTATGGAATGGAGTTTGCAACTGAAAAGAAACTTTGTGTTCCCAACAAGCTAGGTGAAGAATGGCTTTCACACACACATCTCTCAGAACTGAGCAAGTGGAGAGTCGTTCGTTCATCTAGCACCAAGGGAACGGGTTGCAGGAGACACTTTTTCTCTGGATTCTCAGTCTGTTTCCTAGTGCCGGTTTGAAGTCCCTGCAGTTTTCACTGTCAAACCGATTTGGAGCTAGTACCTCCCCATATATATGTATGGAATGGAGTTTGCAACTGAAAAGAAACTCTGTGTTTCCAACAAGCTAGTTGAAGGGCGGCTTCAAAACACAATTATCTCTGAGAACTGAGCAAGTGGAGAGACGTTCGTTCATCTAGCACCAAGGGAACGGGTTGCAGGAGACACTTTTTCTCTGCTTTCTCAGTCTGTTTCCTAGTGCCGGTTTGAAGTTCCTGCAGTTTTCACTGTAAAACCGAGTTGGAGCTAGTACCTCCCCATATATATGTATGGAATGGAGTTTGCACCTGAAAAGAAACTTTGTGTTCCCAAGAAACTAGGTGAAGAACGGCTTTCACACACTCTTATCTCTCAGAACTGAGCAAGTGGAGAGACGTTCGTTCATCTAGCACCAAGGGAACGGGTTGCAGGAGAAACTTTTTCCCTGGATTCTCAGTCTGTTTCCTAGTGCCGGTTTGAAGTTCCTGCAGTTTTCACTGTCAAACCGAGTTGGAGCTAGTACCTCCCCATATATATGTATGGAATGGAGTTTGCAACTGAATAGAAACTTTGTGTTTCCAACATGCTAGTTGAAGGATGGCTTTCAAACACAATATCTCTGAGAACTGAGCAAGTGAAGAGACGTTCGTTCATCTAGCACCAAGGGAACGGGTTGCAGGAGACACTTTTTCTCTACTTTCTCAGTCTGTTTCCTAGTGCCGGTTTGAAGTTCCTGCAGTTTTCACTTAAAACCGAGTTGGAGCTAGTACATCCCCATATATATGTATGGAATGGAGTTTGCACCTGAAAAGAAACTTTGTGTTCCCAACAAGCTAGGTGAAGAACGGCTTTCACACACACTTATCTCTCAGTACTGAGCAAGTGGAGAGACGTTCGTTCATCTAGCACCAAGGGAACGGTTTGCAGGAGACAATTTTTCTCTGCTTTCTCAGTCTGTTTCCAAGTGCCGGTTTGAAGTTCCTGCAGTTTTCACTGTAAAACCGATTTGGAGCTAGTACCTCCCCATATGTATGTATGGAATGGAGTTTGCAACTGAAAAGAAACTTTGTGTTCCCAACAAGCTAGGTGAAGAATGGCTTTCACACACACATCTCTCAGAACTGAGCAAGTGGCGAGTCGTTCGTTCATCTAGCACCAAGGGAACGGGTTGCAGGAGACACTTTTTCTCTGGATTCTCAGTCTGTTTCCTAGTGCCGGTTTGAAGTCCCTGCAGTTTTCACTGTCAAACCGATTTGGAGCTAGTACCTCCCCATATATATGTATGGAATGGAGTTTGCAACTGAAAAGAAACTCTGTGTTTCCAACAAGCTAGTTGAAGGACGGCTTCAAAACACAATTATCTCTGAGAACTGAGCAAGTGGAGAGACGTTCGTTCATCTAGCACCAAGGGAACGGGTTGCAGGAGACACTTTTTCTCTGCTTTCTCAGTCTGTTTCCTAGTGCCGGTTTGAAGTTCCTGCAGTTTTCAGTGTAAAACCGAGTTGGAGCTAGTACCTCCCCATATATATGTATGGAATGGAGTTTGCAACTGAAAAGAAACTTTGTGTTCCCAACAAGCTAGGTGAAGAACGGCTTTGACACACACTTATCTCTCAGAACTGAGCAAGTGGAGAGACGTTCGTTCATCTAGCACCAAGGGAACGGGTTGCAGGAGACACTTTTTCTCTGCTTTCTCAGTCTGTTTCCTAGTGCCGGTTTGAAGTTCCTGCAGTTTTCACTGTAAAACCGAGTTGGAGCTAGTACCTCCCCATATATATGTATGGAATGGAGTTTGCAACTGAAAAGAAACTTTGTGTTCCCAAAAAGCTAGGTGAAGAACGGCTTTCACACACACTTATCTCTCAGAACTGAGCAAGTGGAGAGACGTTCGTTCATCTAGCACCAAGGGAACGGGTTGCAGGAGACACTTTTTCTCTGCTTTCTCAGTCTGTTTCCTAGTGCCGGTTTGAAGTTCCTGCAGTTTTCACTGTCAAACCAAGTTGGAGCTAGTACCTCCCCATATATATGTATGGAATGGAGTTTGCACCTGAAAAGAAACTTTGTGTTCCCAACAAGCTAGGTGAAGAACGGCTTTCACACACACTTATCTCTCAGTACTGAGCAAGTGGAGAGACTTTCGTTCATCTAGCACCAAGGGAACGGGTTGCAGGAGACAATTTTTCTCTGCTTTCTCAGTCTGTTTCCAAGTGCCGGTTTGAAGTTCCTGCAGTTTTCACTGTAAAACCGATTTGGAGCTAGTACCTCCCCATATATATGTATGGAATGGAGTTTGCAACTGAAAAGAAACTCTGTGTTTCCAACAAGCTAGTTGAAGGACGGCTTCAAAACACAATTATCTCTGAGAACTGAGCAAGTGGAGAGACGTTCGTTCATCTAGCACCAAGGGAACGGGTTGCAGGAGACACTTTTTCTCTGCTTTCTCAGTCTGTTTCCTAGTGCCGGTTTGAAGTCCCTGCAGTTTTCACTGTCAAACCGATTTGGAGCTAGTACCTCCCCATATATATGTATGGAATGGAGTTTGCAACTGAAAAGAAACTCTGTGTTTCCAACAAGCTAGTTGAAGGGCGGCTTCAAAACACAATTATCTCTGAGAACTGAGCAAGTGGAGAGACGTTCGTTCATCTAGCACCAAGGGAACGGGTTGCAGGAGACACTTTTTCTCTGCTTTCTCAGTCTGTTTCCTAGTGCCGGTTTGAAGTTCCTGCAGTTTTCACTGTAAAACCGAGTTGGAGCTAGTACCTCCCCATATATATGTATGGAATGGAGTTTGCACCTGAAAAGAAACTTTGTGTTCCCAAGAAACTAGGTGAAGAACGGCTTTCACACACTCTTATCTCTCAGAACTGAGCAAGTGGAGAGACGTTCGTTCATCTAGCACCAAGGGAACGGGTTGCAGGAGACACTTTTTCCATGGATTCTCAGTCTGTTTCCTAGTGCCGGTTTGAAGTTCCTGCAGTTTTCACTGTCAAACCGAGTTGGAGCTAGTACTTCCACATATATATGTATGGAATGGAGTTTGCAACTGAAAAGAAACTTTGTGTTCCCAACAAGCTAGGTGAAGAATGGCTTTCACACACACATCTCTCAGAACTGAGCAAGTGGAGAGTCGTTCGTTCATCTAGCACCAAGGGAACGGGTTGCAGGAGACACTTTTTCTCTGGATTCTCAGTCTGTTTCCTAGTGCCGGTTTGAAGTCCCTGCAGTTTTCACTGTCAAACCGATTTGGAGCTAGTACCTCCCCATATATATGTATGGAATGGAGTTTGCAACTGAAAAGAAACTCTGTGTTTCCAACAAGCTAGTTGAAGGGCGGCTTCAAAACACAATTATCTCTGAGAACTGAGCAAGTGGAGAGACGTTCGTTCATCTAGCACCAAGGGAACGGGTTGCAGGAGACACTTTTTCTCTGCTTTCTCAGTCTGTTTCCTAGTGCCGGTTTGAAGTTCCTGCAGTTTTCACTGTAAAACCGAGTTGGAGCTAGTACCTCCCCATATATATGTATGGAATGGAGTTTGCACCTGAAAAGAAACTTTGTGTTCCCAAGAAACTAGGTGAAGAACGGCTTTCACACACTCTTATCTCTCAGAACTGAGCAAGTGGAGAGACGTTCGTTCATCTAGCACCAAGGGAACGGGTTGCAGGAGACACTTTTTCCATGGATTCTCAGTCTGTTTCCTAGTGCCGGTTTGAAGTTCCTGCAGTTTTCACTGTCAAACCGAGTTGGAGCTAGTACCTCCACATATATATGTATGGAATGGAGTTTGCAACTGAAAAGAAACTTTGTGTTCCCAACAAGCTAGGTGAAGAATGGCTTTCACACACACATCTCTCAGAACTGAGCAAGTGGAGAGTCGTTCGTTCATCTAGCACCAAGGGAACGGGTTGCAGGAGACACTTTTTCTCTGGATTCTCAGTCTGTTTCCTAGTGCCGGTTTGAAGTCCCTGCAGTTTTCACTGTCAAACCGATTTGGAGCTAGTACCTCCCCATATATATGTATGGAATGGAGTTTGCAACTGAAAAGAAACTCTGTGTTTCCAACAAGCTAGTTGAAGGGCGGCTTCAAAACACAATTATCTCTGAGAACTGAGCAAGTGGAGAGACGTTCGTTCATCTAGCACCAAGGGAACGGGTTGCAGGAGACACTTTTTCTCTGCTTTCTCAGTCTGTTTCCTAGTGCCGGTTTGAAGTTCCTGCAGTTTTCACTGTAAAACCGAGTTGGAGCTAGTACCTCCCCATATATATGTATGGAATGGAGTTTGCACCTGAAAAGAAACTTTGTGTTCCCAAGAAACTAGGTGAAGAACGGCTTTCACACACTCTTATCTCTCAGAACTGAGCAAGTGGAGAGACGTTCGTTCATCTAGCACCAAGGGAACGGGTTGCAGGAGACACTTTTTCCATGGATTCTCAGTCTGTTTCCTAGTGCCGGTTTGAAGTTCCTGCAGTTTTCACTGTCAAACCGAGTTGGAGCTAGTACCTCCACATATATATGTATGGAATGGAGTTTGCAACTGAAAAGAAACTTTGTGTTTCCAACATGCTAGTTGAAGGATGGCTTTCAAACACAATATCTCTGAGAACTGAGCAAGTGAAGAGACGTTCGTTCATCTAGCACCAAGGGAACGGGTTGCAGGAGACACTTTTTCTCTGCTTTCTCAGTCTGTTTCCTAGTGCCGGTTTGAAGTTCCTGCAGTTTTCACTGTAAAACCGAGTTGGAGCTTGTACCTCCCAATATATATGTATGGAATGGAGTTTGCTACTGAAAAGAAACTTTGTGTTCCCAACAAGCTAGGTGACTGACGGCTTTCACACACTCTTATCACTCAGAACTGAGCAAGTGGAGAGACGTTCGTTCATCTAGCACCAAGGGAACGGGTTGCAGGAGACACTTTTTCTCTGCTTTCTCAGTCTGTTTCCTAGTGCCGGTTTGAAGTTCCTGCAGTTTTTACTGTAAAACCGTGTTGGAGCTAGAACCTCCCCATATATATGTATGGAATGGAGTTTGCAACTGTAAAGAAACTTTGTGTTCCCAACAAGCTAGATGATGGACGGCTTTCACACACACTTATCTCTCAGAACTGAGCAAGTGGAGAGACGTTCGTTCATCTAGCACAAAGGGAACGGGTTGCAGGAGACACTTTTTCTCTGCTTTCTCAGTCTGTTTCCTAGTGCCGGTCTGAAGTTCCTGCAGTTTTCACTGTCAAACCGAGTTGGAGCTAGTACCTCCCCATATATATGTAAGGAATGGAGTTTGCAACTGAAAAGAAACTTTGTGTTCCCAACAAGCTAGGTGAAGAACGGCTTTGACACACACTTATCTCTCAGAACTGAGCAAGTGGAGAGACGTTCGTTCATCTAGCACCAAGGGAACGGGTCGCAGGAGACACTTTTTCTCTGCTTTCTCAGTCTGTTTCCTAGTGCCGGTCTGAAGTTCCTGCAGTTTTCAGTGTAAAACCGAGTTGGAGCTAGTACCTCCCCATATATATGTAAGGAATGGAGTTTGCAACTGAAAAGAAACTTTGTGTTCCCAACAAGCTAGGTGAAGTACGGCTTTGACACACACTTATCTCTCAGAACTGAGCAAGTGGAGAGACGTTCGTTCATCTAGCACCAAGGGAACGGGTTGCAGGAGACACTTTTTCTCTGCTTTCTCAGTCTGTTTCCTAGTGCCGGTTTGAAGTCCCTGCAGTTTTCACTGTCAAACCGATTTGGAGCTAGTACCTCCCCATATATATGTATGGAATGGAGTTTGCAACTGAAAAGAAACTCTGTGTTTCCAACAAGCTAGTTGAAGGACGGCTTCAAAACACAATTAACTCTGAGAACTGAGCAAGTGGAGAGACGTTCGTTCATCTAGCACCAAGGGAACGGGTTGCAGGAGACACTTTTTCTCTGCTTTCTCAGTCTGTTTCCTAGTGCCGGTTTGAAGTTCCTGCAGTTTTCACTGTAAAACCGAGTTGGAGCTAGTACCTCCCCATATATATGTATGGAATGGAGTTTGCACCTGAAAAGAAACTTTGTGTTCCCAAGAAACTAGGTGAAGAACGGCTTTCACACACTCTTATCTCTCAGAACTGAGCAAGTGGAGAGACGTTCGTTCATCTAGCACCAAGGGAACGGGTTGCAGGAGACACTTTTTCCCTGGATTCTCAGTCTGTTTCCTAGTGCCGGTTTGAAGTTCCTGCAGTTTTCACTGTAAAACCGAGTTGGAGCTAGTACCTCCCCATATATATGTATGGAATGGAGTTTGCAACTGAAAAGAAACTTTGTGTTTCCAACATGCTAGTTGAAGGATGGCTTTCAAACACAATATCTCTGAGAACTGAGCAAGTGGAGAGACGTTCGTTCATCTAGCACCAAGGGAACGGTTTGCAGGAGACACTTTTTCTCTGCTTTCTCAGTCTGTTTCCTAGTGCCGGTTTGAAGTTCCTGCAGTTTTCACTGTAAAACAGAGTTGGAGCTAGTACCTCCCCATATATATGTATGGAATGGAGTTTGCACCTGAAAAGAAACTTTGTGTTCCCAAGAAACTAGGTGAAGAACGGCTTTCACACACTGTTATCTCTCAGAACTGAGCAAGTGGAGAGACGTTCGTTCATCTAGCACCAAGGGAACGGGTTGCAGGAGACACTATTTCCCTGGATTCTCAGTCTGTTTCCTAGTGCCGGTTTGAAGTTCCTGCAGTTTTCACTGTCAAACCGAGTTGGAGCTAGTACCTCCCCATATATATATATGGAATGGAGTTTGCAACTGAAAAGAAACTTTGTGTTTCCAACATGCTAGTTGAAGGATGGCTTTCAAACACAATATCTCTGAGAACTGAGCAAGTGAAGAGACGTTCGTTCATCTAGCACCAAGGGAACGGGTTGCAGGAGACACTTTTTCTCTGCTTTCTCAGTCTGTTTCCTAGTGCCGGTTTGAAGTTCCTGCAGTTTTCACTGTAAAACCGAGTTGGAGCTTGTACCTCCCAATATATATGTATGGAATGGAGTTTGCTACTGAAAAGAAACTTTGTGTTCCCAACAAGCTAGGTGACTGACGGCTTTCACACACTCTTATCACTCAGAACTGAGCAAGTGGAGAGACGTTCGTTCATCTAGCACCAAGGGAACGGGTTGCAGGAGACACTTTTTCTCTGCTTTCTCAGTCTGTTTCCTAGTGCCGGTTTGAAGTTCCTGCAGTTTTCACTGTAAAAGCGATTTGGAGCTAGTATCTCCCCATATATATGTATGGAATGGAGTTTGCAACTGAAAAGAAACTCTGTGTTTCCAACAAGCTAGTTGAACGACGGCTTTCAAACACAATTATCTCTGAGAACTGAGCAAGTGGAGAGACGTTCGTTCATCTAGCACCAAGGGAACGGGTTGCAGGAGACACTTTTTCTCTGCTTTCTCAGTCTGTTTCCTAGTGCCGGTTTGAAGTTCCTGCAGTTTTTACTGTAAAACCGAGTTGGAGCTAGTACCTCCCCATATATATGTATGGAATGGAGTTTGCAACTGAAAAGAAACTTTGTGTTCCCAACAAGCTAGATGAAGGACGGCTTTCACACACACTTATCTCTCAGAACTGAGCAAGTGGAGAGACGTTCGTTCATCTAGCACCAAGGGAACGGGTTGCAGGAGACACTTTTTCTCTGCTTTCTCAGTGTGTTTCCTAGTGCCGGTCTGAAGTTCCTGCAGTTTTCACTGTAAAACCGAGTTGGAGCTTGTACCTCCCAATATATATGTATGGAATGGAGTTTGCTACTGAAAAGAAACTTTGTGTTCCCAACAAGCTAGGTGACTGACGGCTTTCACGCACTCTTATCTCTCAGAACTGAGCAAGTGGAGAGACGTTCGTTCATCTAGCACCAAGGGAACGGGTTGCAGGAGACTCTTTTTCTCTGCTTTCTCAGTCTGTTTCCTAGTGCCGGTTTGAAGTTCCTGCAGTTTTTACTGTAAAACCGAGTTGGAGCTAGAACCTCCCCATATATATGTATGGAATGGAGTTTGCAACTGTAAAGAAACTTTGTGTTCCCAACAAGCTAGATGATGGACAGCTTTCACACACACTTATCTCTCAGAACTGAGCAAGTGGAGAGACGTTCGTTCATCTAGCACAAAGGGAACGGGTTGCAGGAGACACTTTTTCTCTGCTTTCTCAGTCTGTTTCCTAGTGCCGGTCTGAAGTTCCTGCAGTTTTCACTGTCAAACCGAGTTGGAGCTAGTACCTCCCCATATATATGTAAGGAATGGAGTTTGCAACTGAAAAGAAACTTTGTGTTCCCAACAAGCTAGGTGAAGAACGGCTTTGACACACACTTATCTCTCAGAACTGAGCAAGTGGAGAGACGTTCGTTCATCTAGCACCAAGGGAACGGGTCGCAGGAGACACTTTTTCTCTGCTTTCTCAGTCTGTTTCCTAGTGCCGGTCTGAAGTTCCTGCAGTTTTCAGTGTAAAACCGAGTTGGAGCTAGTACCTCCCCATATATATGTAAGGAATGGAGTTTGCAACTGAAAAGAAACTTTGTGTTCCCAACAAGCTAGGTGAAGTACGGCTTTGACACACACTTATCTCTCAGAACTGAGCAAGTGGAGAGACGTTCGTTCATCTAGCACCAAGGGAACGGGTTGCAGGAGACACTTTTTCTCTGCTTTCTCAGTCTGTTTCCTAGTGCCGGTTTGAAGTTCCTGCAGTTTTCAGTGTAAAACCGAGTTGGAGCTAGTACCTCCCCATATATATGTATGGAATGGAGTTTGCACCTGAAAAGAAACTTTGTGTTCCCAACAAACTAGGTGAAGAACGGCTTTCACACACACTTATCTCTCAGAACTGAGCAAGTGGAGAGACGTTCGTTCATCTAGCACCAAGGGAACGGGTTGCAGGAGACACTTTTTCCCTGGATTCTCAGACTGTTTCCTAGTGCCGGTTTGAAGTTCCTGCAGTTTTCACTGTCAAACCGAGTTGGAGCTAGTACCTCCCCATATATATGTATGGAATGGAGTTTGCAACTGAAAAGAAACTTGTGTTTCCAACAAGCTATTTGAAGGACGGCTTTCAAACACAATTATCTCTGAGAACTGAGCAAGTGGAGAGACGTTCGTTCCTCTAGCACCAAGGGAACGGGTTGCAGGAGACACTTTTTCTCTGCTTTCTCAGTCTGTTTCCTAGTGCCGGTTTGAAGTTCCTGCAGTTTTCACTGTAAAACCGAGTTGGAGCTTGTACCTCCCAATATATATGTATGGAATGGAGTTTGCTACTGAAAAGAAACTTTGTGTTCCCAACAAGCTAGGTGACTGACGGCTTTCACACACTCTTATCTCTCAGAACTGAGCAAGTGGAGAGACGTTCGTTCATCTAGCACCAAGGGAACGGGTTGCAGGAGACACTTTTTCTCTGCTTTCTCAGTCTGTTTCCTAGTGCCGGTTTGAAGTTCCTGCAGTTTTTACTGTAAAACCGAGTTGGAGCTAGTACCTCCCCATATATATGTATGGAATGGAGTTTGCATGTGTAAAGAAACTTTGTGTTCCCAACAAGCTAGATGAAGGACGGCTTTCACACACACTTATCTCTCAGAACTGAGCAAGTGGAGAGACGTTCGTTCATCTAGCACCAAGGGAACGGGTTGCAGGAGACACTTTTTCTCTGCTTTCTCAGTCTGTTTCCTAGTGCCGGTCTGAAGTTCCTGCAGTTTTCACTGTAAAACCGAGTTGGAGCTAGTACCTCCCCATATATATGTAAGGAATGGAGTTTGCAACTGAAAAGAAACTTTGTGTTCCCAACAAGCTAGGTGAAGAACGGCTTTGACACACACTTATCTCTCAGAACTGAGCAAGTGGAGAGACGTTCGTTCATCTAGCACCAAGGGAACGGGTCGCAGGAGACACTTTTTCTCTGCTTTCTCAGTCTGTTTCCTAGTGCCGGTTTGAAGTTCCTGCAGTTTTCACTGTAAAACCGAGTTGGAGCTAGTACCTCCCCATATATATGTATGGAATGGAGTTTGCAACTGAAAAGAAAGTTTGTGTTCCCAACAAGCTAGGTGAAGGACGGCTTTCACACGCACTTATCTCTCAGAACTGAGCAAGTGGAGAGACGTTCGTTCATCTAGCACCAAGGGAACGGGTTGCAGGAGACACTTTTTCTCTGCTTTCTCAGTCTGTTTCCTAGTGCCGGTTTGAAGTTCCTGCAGTTTTCAGTGTAAAACCGACTTGGAGCTAGTACCTCCCCATATATATGTATGGAATGGAGTTTGCAACTGAAAAGAAACTTTGTGTTCCCAACAAGCTAGGTGAAGGACGGCTTTCACACACACTTATCTCTCAGAACTGAGCAAGTGGAGAGACGTTCGTTCATCTAGCACCAAGGGAACGGGTTGCAGGAGACACTTTTTCTCTGCTTTCTCAGTCTGTTTCCTAGTGCCGGTTTGAAGTTCCTGCAGTTTTCAGTGGAAAACCGAGTTGGAGCTAGTACCTCCCCATATATATGTATGGAATGGAGTTTGCAACTGAAAAGAAACTTTGTGTTCCCAACAAGCTAGGTGAAGAACGGCTTTGACACACACTTATCTCTCAGAACTGAGCAAGTGGAGAGACGTTCGTTCATCTAGCACCAAGGGAACGGGTTGCAGGAGACACTTTTTCTCTGCTTTCTCAGTCTGTTTCCTAGTGCCGGTTTGAAGTTCCTGCAGTTTTCAGTGGAAAACCGAGTTGGAGCTAGTACCTCCCCATATATATGTATGGAATGGAGTTTGCAACTGAAAAGAAACTTTGTGTTCCCAAAAAGTTAGGTGAAGAACGGCTTTCACACACACTTATCTCTCAGAACTGAGCAAGTGGAGAGACGTTCGTTCATCTAGCACCAAGGGAACGGGTTGCAGGAGACACTTTTTCTCTGCTTTCTCAGTCTGTTTCCTAGTGCCGGTTTGAAGTTCCTGCAGTTTTCACTGTAAAACCGATTTGGAGCTAGTACCTCCCCATATATATGTATGGAATGGAGTTTGCAACTGAAAAGAAACTTTGTGTTCCCAACAAGCTAGGTGAAGAATGGCTTTCACACACACATCTCTCAGAACTGAGCAAGTGGAGAGTCGTTCGTTCATCTAGCACCAAGGGAACGGGTTGCAGGAGACACTTTTTCTCTGGATTCTCAGTCTGTTTCCTAGTGCCGGTTTGAAGTCCCTGCAGTTTTCACTGTCAAACCGATTTGGAGCTAGTACCTCCCCATATATATGTATGGAATGGAGTTTGCAACTGAAAAGAAACTCTGTGTTTCCAACAAGCTAGTTGAAGGACGGCTTCAAAACACAATTATCTCTGAGAACTGAGCAAGTGGAGAGACGTTCGTTCATCTAGCACCAAGGGAACGGGTTGCAGGAGACACTTTTTCTCTGCTTTCTCAGTCTGTTTCCTAGTGCCGGTTTGAAGTTCCTGCAGTTTTCAGTGTAAAACCGAGTTGGAGCTAGTACCTCCCCATATATATGTATGGAATGGAGTTTGCAACTGAAAAGAAACTTTGTGTTCCCAACAAGCTAGGTGAAGAACGGCTTTGACACACACTTATCTCTCAGAACTGAGCAAGTGGAGAGACGTTCGTTCATCTAGCACCAAGGGAACGGGTTGCAGGAGACACTTTTTCTCTGCTTTCTTAGTCTGTTTCCTAGTGCCGGTTTGAAGTTCCTGCAGTTTTCACTGTAAAACCGAGTTGGAGCTAGTACCTCCCCATATATATGTATGGAATGGAGTTTGCACCTGAAAAGAAACTTTGTGTTCCCAACAAGCTAGGTGAAGAACGGCTTTCACACACACTTATCTCTCAGTACTGAGCAAGTGGAGAGACGTTCGTTCATCTAGCACCAAGGGAACGGGTTGCAGGAGACAATTTTTCTCTGCTTTCTCAGTCTGTTTCCAAGTGCCGGTTTGAAGTTCCTGCAGTTTTCACTGTAAAACCGATTTGGAGCTAGTACCTCCCCATATATATGTATGGAATGGAGTTTGCAACTGAAAAGAAACTTTGTGTTCCCAACAAGCTAGGTGAAGAATGGCTTTCACACACACATCTCTCAGAACTGAGCAAGTGGAGAGTCGTTCGTTCATCTAGCACCAAGGGAACGGGTTGCAGGAGACACTTTTTCCCTGGATTCTCAGTCTGTTTCCTAGTGCCGGTTTGAAGTTCCTGCAGTTTTCACTGTCAAACCGAGTTGGAGCTAGTACCTCCCCATATATATGTATGGAATGGAGTTTGCAACTGAAAAGAAACTTTGTGTTTCCGACAAGCTAGTTGAAGGATGGCTTTCAAACACAATATCTCTGAGAACTGAGCAAGTGAAGAGACGTTCGTTCATCTAGCACCAAGGGAACGGGTTGCAGGAGACACTTTTTCTCTGCTTTCTCAGTCTGTTTCCTAGTGCCGGTTTGAAGTTCCTGCAGTTTTCACTGTAAAACCGAGTTGGAGCTTGTACCTCCCAATATATATGTATGGAATGGAGTTTGCTACTGAAAAGAAACTTTGTGTTCCCAACAAGCTAGGTGACTGACGGCTTTCACACACTCTTATCACTCAGAACTGAGCAAGTGGAGAGACTTTCGTTCATCTAGCACCAAGGGAACGGGTTGCAGGAGACACTTTTTCTCTGCTTTCTCAGTCTGTTTCCTAGTGCCGGTTTGAAGTTCCTGCAGTTTTCACTGTAAAAGCGATTTGGAGCTAGTATCTCCCCATATATATGTATGGAATGGAGTTTGCAACTGAAAAGAAACTCTGTGTTTCCAACAAGCTAGTTGAACGACGGCTTTCAAACACAACTATCTCTGAGAACTGAGCAAGTGGAGAGACGTTCGTTCATCTAGCACCAAGGGAACGGGTTGCAGGAGACACTTTTTCTCTGCTTTCTCAATCTGTTTCCTAGTGCCGGTTTGAAGTTCCTGCAGTTTTTACTGTAAAACCGAGTTGGAGCTAGTACCTCCCCATATATATGTATGGAATGGAGTTTGCAACTGAAAAGAAACTTTGTGTTCCCAACAAGCTAGATGAAGGACGGCTTTCACACACACTTATCTCTCAGAACTGAGCAAGTGGAGAGACGTTCGTTCATCTAGCACCAAGGGAACGGGTTGCAGGAGACACTTTTTCTCTGCTTTCTCAGTGTGTTTCCTAGTGCCGGTCTGAAGTTCCTGCAGTTTTCACTGTAAAACAGAGTTGGAGCTAGTACCTCCCCATATATATGTAAGGAATGGAGTTTGCAACTGAAAAGAAACTCTGTGTTTCCAACAAGCTAGTTGAACGACTGCTTTCAAACACAATTATCTCTGAGAACTGAGCAAGTGGAGAGACGTTCGTTAATCTAGCACCAAGGGAACGGGTTGCAGGAGACACTTTTTCTCTGCTTTCTCAGTCTGTTTCCTAGTGCCGGTTTGAAGTTCCTGCAGTTTTCACTGTAAAACCGAGTTGGAGCTTGTACCTCCCCATATATATGTATGGAATGGAGTTTGCAACTGAAAAGAATCTTTGTGTTCCCAACAAGCTAGGTGAAGAACGGCTTTCAGACACACTTATCTCTCAGAACTGAGCAAGTGGAGAGACGTTCGTTCATCTATCACCAAGGGAACGGGTAGCAGGAGACACTTTTTCTCTGCTTTCTCAGTCTGTTTCCTAGTGCCGGTTTGAAGTTCCTGCAGTTTTCAGCGTAAAACCGATTTGGAGCTAGTACCTCCCCATATATATGTATGGAATGGAGTTTGCAACTGAAAAGAAACTTTGTGTTCCCAAGAAGCTAGGTGAAGAACGGCTTTGACACACACTTATCTCTCAGAACTGAGCAAGTGGAGAGACGTTCGTTCATCTAGCACCAAGGGAACGGGTTGCAGGAGACACTTTTTCTCTGCTTTCTCAGTCTGTTTCCTAGTGCCGGTTTGAAGTTCCTGCAGTTTTCACTGTAAAACCGAGTTGGAGCTAGTACCTCCCCATATATATGTATGGAATGGAGTTTGCAACTGAAAAGAAACTTTGTGTTCCCAACAAGCTAGGTGAAGAACGGCTTTCACACACACTTATCTCTCAGAACTGAGCAAGTGGAGAGACGTTCGTTCATCTAGCACCAAGGGAACGGGTTGCAGGAGACACTTTCTCTCTGCTTTCTCAGTCTGTTTCCTAGTGCCGGTTTGAAGTTCCTGCAGTTTTCAGTGTAAAACCGACTTGGAGCTAGTACCTCCCCATATATATGTATGGAATGGAGTTTGCAACTGAAAAGAAACTTTGTGTTCCCAACAAGCTAGGTGAAGGACGGCTTTCACACACACTTATCTCTCAGAACTGAGCAAGTGGAGAGACGTTCGTTCATCTAGCACCAAGGGAACGGGTTGCAGGAGACACTTTTTCTCTGCTTTCTCAGTCTGTTTCCTAGTGCCGGTTTGAAGTTCCTGCAGTTTTCAGTGGAAAACCGAGTTGGAGCTAGTACCTCCCCATATATATGTATGGAATGGAGTTTGCAACTGAAAAGAAACTTTGTGTTCCCAACAAGCTAGGTGAAGAACGGCTTTGACACACACTTATCTCTCAGAACTGAGCAAGTGGAGAGACGTTCGTTCATCTAGCACCAAGGGAACGGGTTGCAGGAGACACTTTTTCTCTGCTTTCTCAGTCTGTTTCCTAGTGCCGGTTTGAAGTTCCTGCAGTTTTCACTGTCAAACCGAGTTGGAGCTAGTACCTCCCCATATATATGTATGGAATGGAGTTTGCAACTGAAAAGAAACTTTGTGTTCCCAAAAAGCTAGGTGAAGAACGGCTTTCACACACACTTATCTCTCAGAACTGAGCAAGTGGAGAGACGTTCGTTCATCTAGCACCAAGGGAACGGGTTGCAGGAGACACTTTTTCTCTGCTTTCTCAGTCTGTTTCCTAGTGCCGGTTTGAAGTTCCTGCAGTTTTCACTGTAAAACCGAGTTGGAGCTAGTACCTCCCCATATATATGTATGGAATGGAGTTTGCACCTGAAAAGAAACTTTGTGTTCCCAACAAGCTAGGTGAAGGACGGCTTTCACACACACTTATCTCTCAGAACTGAGCAAGTGGAGAGACGTTCGTTCATCTAGCACCAAGGGAACGGGTTGCAGGAGACACTTTTTCTCTGCTTTCTCAGTCTGTTTCCTAGTGCCGGTTTGAAGTTCCTGCAGTTTTCAGTGGAAAACCGAGTTGGAGCTAGTACCTCCCCATATATATGTATGGAATGGAGTTTGCAACTGAAAAGAAACTTTGTGTTCCCAACAAGCTAGGTGAAGAACGGCTTTGACACACACTTATCTCTCAGAACTGAGCAAGTGGAGAGACGTTCGTTCATCTAGCACCAAGGGAACGGGTTGCAGGAGACACTTTTTCTCTGCTTTCTCAGTCTGTTTCCTAGTGCCGGTTTGAAGTTCCTGCAGTTTTCACTGTCAAACCGAGTTGGAGCTAGTACCTCCCCATATATATGTATGGAATGGAGTTTGCAACTGAAAAGAAACTTTGTGTTCCCAAAAAGCTAGGTGAAGAACGGCTTTCACACACACTTATCTCTCAGAACTGAGCAAGTGGAGAGACGTTCGTTCATCTAGCACCAAGGGAACGGGTTGCAGGAGACACTTTTTCTCTGCTTTCTCAGTCTGTTTCCTAGTGCCGGTTTGAAGTTCCTGCAGTTTTCACTGTAAAACCGAGTTGGAGCTAGTACCTCCCCATATATATGTATGGAATGGAGTTTGCACCTGAAAAGAAACTTTGTGTTCCCAACAAGCTAGGTGAAGAACGGCTTTCACACACACATATCTCTCAGTACTGAGCAAGTGGAGAGACGTTCGTTCATCTAGCACCAAGGGAACGGGTTGCAGGAGACAATTTTTCTCTGCTTTCTCAGTCTGTTTCCAAGTGCCGGTTTGAAGTTCCTGCAGTTTTCACTGTAAAACAGATTTGGAGCTAGTACCTCCCCATATATATGTATGGAATGGAGTTTGCAACTGAAAAGAAACTTTGTGTTCCCAACAAGCTAGGTGAAGAATGGCTTTCACACACACATCTCTCAGAACTGAGCAAGTGGAGAGTCGTTCGTTCATCTAGCACCAAGGGAACGGGTTGCAGGAGACACTTTTTCTCTGGATTCTCAGTCTGTTTCCTAGTGCCGGTTTGAAGTCCCTGCAGTTTTCACTGTCAAACCGATTTGGAGCTAGTACCTCCCCATATATATGTATGGAATGGAGTTTGCAACTGAAAAGAAACTCTGTGTTTCCAACAAGCTAGTTGAAGGACGGCTTCAAAACACAATTATCTCTGAGAACTGAGCAAGTGGAGAGACGTTCGTTCATCTAGCACCAAGGGAACGGGTTGCAGGAGACACTTTTTCTCTGCTTTCTCAGTCTGTTTCCTAGTGCCGGTTTGAAGTTCCTGCAGTTTTCAGTGTAAAACCGAGTTGGAGCTAGTACCTCCCCATATATATGTATGGAATGGAGTTTGCAACTGAAAAGAAACTTTGTGTTCCCAACAAGCTAGGTGAAGAACGGCTTTGACACACACTTATCTCTCAGAACTGAGCAAGTGGAGAGACGTTCGTTCATCTAGCACCAAGGGAACGGGTTGCAGGAGACACTTTTTCTCTGCTTTCTCAGTCTGTTTCCTAGTGCCGGTTTGAAGTTCCTGCAGTTTTCACTGTAAAACCGAGTTGGAGCTAGTACCTCCCCATATATATGTATGGAATGGAGTTTGCAACTGAAAAGAAACTTTGTGTTCCCAACAAGCTAGGTGAAGAACGGCTTTCACACACACTTATCTCTCAGAACTGAGCAAGTGGAGAGACGTTCGTTCATCTAGCACCAAGGGAACGGGTTGCAGGAGACACTTTTTCTCTGCTTTCTCAGTCTGTTTCCTAGTGCCGGTTTGAAGTTCCTGCAGTTTTCACTGTAAAACCGAGTTGGAGCTAGTACCTCCCCATATATATGTATGGAATGGAGTTTGCACCTGAAAAGAAACTTTGTGTTCCCAACAAGCTAGGTGAAGAACGGCTTTCACACACACTTATCTCTCAGTACTGAGCAAGTGGAGAGACGTTCGTTCATCTAGCACCAAGGGAACGGGTTGCAGGAGACAATTTTTCTCTGCTTTCTCAGTCTGTTTCCAAGTGCCGGTTTGAAGTTCCTGCAGTTTTCACTGTAAAACCGATTTGGAGCTAGTACCTCCCCATATATATGTATGGAATGGAGTTTGCAACTGAAAAGAAACTTTGTGTTCCCAACAAGCTAGGTGAAGAATGGCTTTCACACACACATCTCTCAGAACTGAGCAAGTGGAGAGTCGTTCGTTCATCTAGCACCAAGGGAACGGGTTGCAGGAGACACTTTTTCTCTGGATTCTCAGTCTGTTTCCTAGTGCCGGTTTGAAGTCCCTGCAGTTTTCACTGTCAAACCGATTTGGAGCTAGTACCTCCCCATATATATGTATGGAATGGAGTTTGCAACTGAAAAGAAACTCTGTGTTTCCAACAAGCTAGTTGAAGGACGGCTTCAAAACACAATTATCTCTGAGAACTGAGCAAGTGGAGAGACGTTCGTTCATCTACCACCAAGGGAACGGGTTGCAGGAGACACTTTTTCTCTGCTTTCTCAGTCTGTTTCCTAGTGCCGGTTTGAAGTTCCTGCAGTTTTCAGTGTAAAACCGAGTTGGAGCTAGTACCTCCCCATATATATGTATGGAATGGAGTTTGCACCTGAAAAGAAACTTTGTGTTCCCAAGAAACTAGGTGAAGAACGGCTTTCACACACTCTTATCTCTCAGAACTGGGCAAGTGGAGAGACGTTCGTTCATCTAGCACCAAGGGAACGGGTTGCAGGAGACACTTTTTCCCTGGATTCTCAGTCTGTTTCCTAGTGCCGGTTTGAAGTTCCTGCAGTTTTCACTGTCAAACCGAGTTGGAGCTAGTACCTCCCCATATATATGTATGGAATGGAGTTTGCAACTGAAAAGAAACTTTGTGTTTCCAACAAGCTAGTTGAAGGATGGCTTTCAAACACAATATCTCTGAGAACTGAGCAAATGAAGAGACGTTCGTTCATCTAGCACCAAGGGAACGGGTTGCAGGAGACACTTTTTCTCTGCTTTCTCAGTCTGTTTCCTAGTGCCGGTTTGAAGTTCCTGCAGTTTTCACTGTAAAACCGAGTTGGAGCTTGTACCTCCCAATATATATGTATGGAATGGAGTTTGCTACTGAAAAGAAACTTTGTGTTCCCAACAAGCTAGGTGACTGACGGCTTTCACACACTCTTATCACTCAGAACTGAGCAAGTGGAGAGACTTTCGTTCATCTAGCACCAAGGGAACGGGTTGCAGGAGACACTTTTTCTCTGCTTTCTCAGTCTGTTTCCTAGTGCCGGTTTGAAGTTCCTGCAGTTTTTACTGTAAATGCGATTTGGAGCTAGTATCTCCCCATATATATGTATGGAATGGAGTTTGCAACTGAAAAGAAACTCTGTGTTTCCAACAAGCTAGTTGAACGACGGCTTTCAAACACAACTATCTCTGAGAACTGAGCAAGTGGAGAGACGTTCGTTCATCTAGCACCAAGGGAACGGGTTGCAGGAGACACTTTTTCTCTGCTTTCTCAATCTGTTTCCTAGTGCCGGTTTGAAGTTCCTGCAGTTTTTACTGTAAAACCGAGTTGGAGCTAGTACCTCCCCATATATATGTATGGAATGGAGTTTGCAACTGAAAAGAAACTTTGTGTTCCCAACAAGCTAGATGAAGGACGGCTTTCACACACACTTATCTCTCAGAACTGAGCAAGTGGAGAGACGTTCGTTCATCTAGCACCAAGGGAACGGGTTGCAGGAGACACTTTTTCTCTGCTTTCTCAGTGTGTTTCCTAGTGCCGGTCTGAAGTTCCTGCAGTTTTCACTGTAAAAGAGAGTTGGAGCTAGTACCTCCCCATATATATGTAAGGAATGGAGTTTGCAACTGAAAAGAAACTCTGTGTTTCCAACAAGCTAGTTGAACGACTGCTTTCAAACACAATTATCTCTGAGAACTGAGCAAGTGGAGAGACGTTCGTTAATCTAGCACCAAGGGAACGGGTTGCAGGAGACACTTTTTCTCTGCTTTCTCAGTCTGTTTCCTAGTGCCGGTTTGAAGTTCCTGCAGTTTTCACTGTAAAACCGAGTTGGAGCTTGTACCTCCCCATATATATGTATGGAATGGAGTTTGCAACTGAAAAGAATCTTTGTGTTCCCAACAAGCTAGGTGAAGAACGGCTTTCAGACACACTTATCTCTCAGAACTGAGCAAGTGGAGAGACGTTCGTTCATCTATCACCAAGGGAACGGGTAGCAGGAGACACTTTTTCTCTGCTTTCTCAGTCTGTTTCCTAGTGCCGGTTTGAAGTTCCTGCAGTTTTCAGTGTAAAACCGATTTGGAGCTAGTACCTCCCCATATATATGTATGGAATGGAGTTTGCAACTGAAAAGAAACTTTGTGTTCCCAAGAAGCTAGGTGAAGAACGGCTTTGACACACACTTATCTCTCAGAACTGAGCAAGTGGAGAGACGTTCGTTCATCTAGCACCAAGGGAACGGGTTGCAGGAGACACTTTTTCTCTGCTTTCTCAGTCTGTTTCCTAGTGCCGGTTTGAAGTTCCTGCAGTTTTCACTGTAAAACCGAGTTGGAGCTAGTACCTCCCCATATATATGTATGGAATGGAGTTTGCAACTGAAAAGAAACTTTGTGTTCCCAACAAGCTAGGTGAAGAACGGCTTTCACACACACTTATCTCTCAGAACTGAGCAAGTGGAGAGACGTTCGTTCATCTAGCACCAAGGGAACGGGTTGCAGGAGACACTTTTTCTCTGCTTTCTCAGTCTGTTTCCTAGTGCCGGTTTGAAGTTCCTGCAGTTTTCAGTGTAAAACCGAGTTGGAGCTAGTACCTCCCCATATATATGTATGGAATGGAGTTTGCAACTGAAAAGAAACTTTGTGTTCCCAACAAGCTAGGTGAAGGACGGCTTTCACACACACTTATCTCTCAGAACTGAGCAAGTGGAGAGACGTTCGTTCATCTAGCACCAAGGGAACGGGTTGCAGGAGACACTTTTTCTCTGCTTTCTCAGTCTGTTTCCTAGTGCCGGTTTGAAGTTCCTGCAGTTTTCACTGTAAAACCGAGTTGGAGCTAGTACCTCCCCATATATATGTATGGAATGGAGTTTGCACCTGAAAAGAAACTTTGTGTTCCCAACAAACTAGATGAAGAACGGCTTTCACACACACTTATCTCTCAGAACTGAGCAAGTGGAGAGACGTTCGTTCATCTAGCACCAAGGGAACGGGTTGCAGGAGACACTTTTTCCCTGGATTCTCAGTCTGTTTCCTAGTGCCGGTTTGAAGTTCCTGCAGTTTTCACTGTCAAACCGAGTTGGAGCTAGTACCTCCCCATATATATGTATGGAATGGAGTTTGCAACTGAAAAGAAACTTTGTGTTCCCAACAAGCTAGGTGAAGAACGGCTTTGACACACACTTATCTCTCAGAACTGAGCAAGTGGAGAGACGTTCGTTCATCTAGCACCAAGGGAACGGGTTGCAGGAGACACTTTTTCTCTGCTTTCTCAGTCTGTTTCCTAGTGCCGGTTTGAAGTTCCTGCAGTTTTCACTGTAAAACCAAGTTGGAGCTAGTACCTCCCCATATATAAGTATGGAATGGAGTTTGCACCTGAAAAGAAACTTTGTGTTCCCAAGAAGCTAGGTGAAGAACGGCTTTGACACACACTTATCTCTCAGAACTGAGCAAGTGGAGAGACGTTCGTTCATCTAGCACCAAGGGAACGGGTTGCAGGAGACACTTTTTCTCTGCTTTCTCAGTCTGTTTCCTAGTGCCGGTTTGAAGTTCCTGCAGTTTTCACTGTAAAACCGAGTTGGAGCTAGTACCTCCCCATATATATGTATGGAATGGAGTTTGCAACTGAAAAGAAACTTTGTGTTCCCAACAAGCTAGGTGAAGAACGGCTTTCACACACACTTATCTCTCAGAACTGAGCAAGTGGAGAGACGTTCGTTCATCTAGCACCAAGGGAACGGGTTGCAGGAGACACTTATTCCCTGGATTCTCAGTCTGTTTCCTAGTGCCGGTTTGAAGTTCCTGCAGTTTTCACTGTCAAACCGATTTGGAGCTAGTACCTCCCCATATATATGTATGGAATGGAGTTTGCTACTGAAAAGAAACTTTGTGTTCCCAACAAGCTAGGTGACTGACGGCTTTCACACACTCTTATCACTCAGAACTGAGCAAGTGGAGAGACGTTCGTTCATCTAGCACCAAGGGAACGGGTTGCAGGAGACACTTTTTCTCTGCTTTCTCAGTCTGTTTCCTAGTGCCGGTTTGAAGTTCCTGCAGTTTTCACTGTAAAAGCGATTTGGAGCTAGTATCTCCCCATATATATGTATGGAATGGAGTTTGCAACTGAAAAGAAACTCTGTGTTTCCAACAAGCTAGTTGAACGACGGCTTTCAAACACAACTATCTCTGAGAACTGAGCAAGTGGAGAGACGTTCGTTCATCTAGCACCAAGGGAACGGGTTGCAGGAGACACTTTTTCTCTGCTTTCTCAATCTGTTTCCTAGTGCCGGTTTGAAGTTCCTGCAGTTTTTACTGTAAAACCGAGTTGGAGCTAGTACCTCCCCATATATATGTATGGAATGGAGTTTGCAACTGAAAAGAAACTTTGTGTTCCCAACAAGCTAGATGAAGGACGGCTTTCACACACACTTATCTCTCAGAACTGAGCAAGTGGAGAGACGTTCGTTCATCTAGCACCAAGGGAACGGGTTGCAGGAGACACTTTTTCTCTGCTTTCTCAGTGTGTTTCCTAGTGCCGGTCTGAAGTTCCTGCAGTTTTCACTGTAAAACAGAGTTGGAGCTAGTACCTCCCCATATATATGTAAGGAATGGAGTTTGCAACTGAAAAGAAACTCTGTGTTTCCAACAAGCTAGTTGAACCACTGCTTTCAAACACAATTATCTCTGAGAACTGAGCAAGTGGAGAGACGTTCGTTAATCTAGCACCAAGGGAACGGGTTGCAGGAGACACTTTTTCTCTGCTTTCTCAGTCTGTTTCCTAGTGCCGGTTTGAAGTTCCTGCAGTTTTCAGTGTAAAACCAAGTTGGAGCTAGTACCTCCCCATATATAAGTATGGAATGGAGTTTGCACCTGAAAAGAAACTTTGTGTTCCCAACAAGCTAGGTGAAGAACGGCTTTCACACACACTTATCTCTCAGTACTGAGCAAGTGGAGAGACGTTCGTTCATCTAGCACCAAGGGAACGGGTTGCAGGAGACACTTTTTCTCTGCTTTCTCAGTCTGTTTCCTAGTGCCGGTTTGAAGTTCCTGCAGTTTTCACTGTAAAACCGAGTTGGAGCTAGTACCTCCCCATATATATGTATGGAATGGAGTTTGCACCTGAAAAGAAACTTTGTGTTCCCAACAAACTAGGTGAAGAACGGCTTTCACACACACTTATCTCTCAGAACTGAGCAAGAGGAGAGACGTTCGTTCATCTAGCACCAAGGGAACGGGTTGCAGGAGACACTTTTTCCCTGGATTCTCAGTCTGTTTCCTAGTGCCGGTTTGAAGTTCCTGCAGTTTTCACTGTCAAACCGAGTTGGAGCTAGTACTTCCCCATATATATGTATGGAATGGAGTTTGCAACTGAAAAGAAACTTTGTGTTTCCAACAAGCTATTTGAAGGACGGCTTTCAAACACAATTATCTCTGAGAACTGAGCAAATGGAGAGACGTTCGTTCCTCTAGCACCAAGGGAACGGGTTGCAGGAGACACTTATTCCCTGGATTCTCAGTCTGTTTGCTAGTGCCGGTTTGAAGTTCCTGCAGTTTTCACTGTCAAACCGATTTGGAGCTAGTACCTCCCCATATATATGTATGGAATGGAGTTTGCTACTGAAAAGAAACTTTGTGTTCCCAACAAGCTAGGTGACTGACGGCTTTCACACACTCTTATCACTCAGAACTGAGCAAGTGGAGAGACGTTCGTTCATCTAGCACCAAGGGAACGGGTTGCAGGAGACACTTTTTCTCTGCTTTCTCAGTCTGTTTCCTAGTGCCGGTTTGAAGTTCCTGCAGTTTTCACTGTAAAAGCGATTTGGAGCTAGTATCTCCCCATATATATGTATGGAATGGAGTTTGCAACTGAAAAGAAACTCTGTGTTTCCAACAAGCTAGTTGAACGACGGCTTTCAAACACAACTATCTCTGAGAACTGAGCAAGTGGAGAGACGTTCGTTCATCTAGCACCAAGGGAACGGGTTGCAGGAGACACTTTTTCTCTGCTTTCTCAATCTGTTTCCTAGTGCCGGTTTGAAGTTCCTGCAGTTTTTACTGTAAAACCGAGTTGGAGCTAGTACCTCCCCATATATATGTATGGAATGGAGTTTGCAACTGAAAAGAAACTTTGTGTTCCCAACAAGCTAGATGAAGGACGGCTTTCACACACACTTATCTCTCAGAACTGAGCAAGTGGAGAGACGTTCGTTCATCTAGCACCAAGGGAACGGGTTGCAGGAGACACTTTTTCTCTGCTTTCTCAGTGTGTTTCCTAGTGCCGGTCTGAAGTTCCTGCAGTTTTCACTGTAAAACAGAGTTGGAGCTAGTACCTCCCCATATATATGTAAGGAATGGAGTTTGCAACTGAAAAGAAACTCTGTGTTTCCAACAAGCTAGTTGAACGACTGCTTTCAAACACAATTATCTCTGAGAACTGAGCAAGTGGAGAGACGTTCGTTAATCTAGCACCAAGGGAACGGGTTGCAGGAGACACTTTTTCTCTGCTTTCTCAGTCTGTTTCCTAGTGCCGGTTTGAAGTTCCTGCAGTTTTCACTGTAAAACCGAGTTGGAGCTTGTACCTCCCCATATATATGTATGGAATGGAGTTTGCAACTGAAAAGAATCTTTGTGTTCCCAACAAGCTAGGTGAAGAACGGCTTTCAGACACACTTATCTCTCAGAACTGAGCAAGTGGAGAGACGTTCGTTCATCTATCACCAAGGGAACGGGTAGCAGGAGACACTTTTTCTCTGCTTTCTCAGTCTGTTTCCTAGTGCCGGTTTGAAGTTCCTGCAGTTTTCAGTGTAAAACCGATTTGGAGCTAGTACCTCCCCATATATATGTATGGAATGGAGTTTGCAACTGAAAAGAAACTTTGTGTTCCCAAGAAGCTAGGTGAAGAACGGCTTTGACACACACTTATCTCTCAGAACTGAGCAAGTGGAGAGACGTTCGTTCATCTAGCACCAAGGGAACGGGTTGCAGGAGACACTTTTTCTCTGCTTTCTCAGTCTGTTTCCTAGTGCCGGTTTGAAGTTCCTGCAGTTTTCACTGTAAAACCGAGTTGGAGCTAGTACCTCCCCATATATATGTATGGAATGGAGTTTGCAACTGAAAAGAAACTTTGTGTTCCCAACAAGCTAGGTGAAGAACGGCTTTCACACACACTTATCTCTCAGAACTGAGCAAGTGGAGAGACGTTCGTTCATCTAGCACCAAGGGAACGGGTTGCAGGAGACACTTTTTCTCTGCTTTCTCAGTCTGTTTCCTAGTGCCGGTTTGAAGTTCCTGCAGTTTTCAGTGTAAAACCGAGTTGGAGCTAGTACCTCCCCATATATATGTATGGAATGGAGTTTGCAACTGAAAAGAAACTTTGTGTTCCCAACAAGCTAGGTGAAGGACGGCTTTCACACACACTTATCTCTCAGAACTGAGCAAGTGGAGAGACGTTCGTTCATCTAGCACCAAGGGAACGGGTTGCAGGAGACACTTTTTCTCTGCTTTCTCAGTCTGTTTCCTAGTGCCGGTTTGAAGTTCCTGCAGTTTTCAGTGTAAAACCGAGTTGGAGCTAGTACCTCCCCATATATATGTATGGAATGGAGTTTGCAACTGAAAAGAAACTTTGTGTTCCCAACAAGCTAGGTGAAGAACGGCTTTCACACACACTTATCTCTCAGAACTGAGCAAGTGGAGAGACGTTCGTTCATCTAGCACCAAGGGAACGGGTTGCAGGAGACACTTTTTCTCTGCTTTCTCAGTCTGTTTCCTAGTGCCGGTTTGAAGTTCCTGCAGTTTTCACTGTAAAACCGAGTTGGAGCTAGTACCTCCCCTTATATATGTATGGAATGGAGTTTGCACCTGAAAAGAAACTTTGTGTTCCCAACAAACTAGATGAAGAACGGCTTTCACACACACTTATCTCTCAGAACTGAGCAAGTGGAGAGACGTTCGTTCATCTAGCACCAAGGGAACGGGTTGCAGGAGACACTTTTTCCCTGGATTCTCAGTCTGTTTCCTAGTGCCGGTTTGAAGTTCCTGCAGTTTTCACTGTCAAACCGAGTTGGAGCTAGTACCTCCCCATATATATGTATGGAATGGAGTTTGCAACTGAAAAGAAACTTTGTGTTCCCAACAAGCTAGGTGAAGAACGGCTTTGACACACACTTATCTCTCAGAACTGAGCAAGTGGAGAGACGTTCGTTCATCTAGCACCAAGGGAACGGGTTGCAGGAGACACTTTTCCTCTGCTTTCTCAGTCTGTTTCCTAGTGCCGGTTTGAAGTTCCTGCAGTTTTCACTGTAAAACCGAGTTGGAGCTAGTACCTCCCCATATATATGTATGGAATGGAGTTTGCAACTGAAAAGAAACTTTGTGTTCCCAACAAGCTAGGTGAAGAACGGCTTTCACACACACTTATCTCTCAGAACTGAGCAAGTGGAGAGACGTTCGTTCATCTAGCACCAAGGGAATGGGTTGCAGGAGACACTTTTTCTCTGCTTTCTCAGTCTGTTTCCTAGTGCCGGTTTGAAGTTCCTGCAGTTTTCAGTGTAAAACCGAGTTGGAGCTAGTACCTCCCCATATATATGTATGGAATGGAGTTTGCAACTGAAAAGAAACTTTGTGTTCCCAACAAGCTAGGTGAAGGACGGCTTTCACACACACTTATCTCTCAGAACTGAGCAAGTGGAGAGACGTTCGTTCATCTAGCACCAAGGGAACGGGTTGCAGGAGACACTTTTTCTCTGCTTTCTCAGTCTGTTTCCTAGTGCCGGTTTGAAGTTCCTGCAGTTTTCAGTGTAAAACCGAGTTGGAGCTAGTACCTCCCCATATATATGTATGGAATGGAGTTTGCAACTGAAAAGAAACTTTGTGTTCCCAACAAGCTAGGTGAAGAACGGCTTTGACACACACTTATCTCTCAGAACTGAGCAAGTGGAGAGACGTTCGTTCATCTAGCACCAAGGGAACGGGTTGCAGGAGACACTTTTTCTCTGCTTTCTCAGTCTGTTTCCTAGTGCCGGTTTGAAGTTCCTGCAGTTTTCACTGTAAAACCAAGTTGGAGCTAGTACCTCCCCATATATAAGTATGGAATGGAGTTTGCACCTGAAAAGAAACTTTGTGTTCCCAACAAGCTAGGTGAAGAACGGCTTTCACACACACTTATCTCTCAGTACTGAGCAAGTGGAGAGACGTTCGTTCATCTAGCACCAAGGGAACGGGTTGCAGGAGACACTTTTTCTCTGCTTTCTCAGTCTGTTTCCTAGTGCCGGTTTGAAGTTCCTGCAGTTTTCACTGTAAAACCGAGTTGGAGCTAGTACCTCCCCATATATATGTATGGAATGGAGTTTGCACCTGAAAAGAAACTTTGTGTTCCCAACAAACTAGGTGAAGAACGGCTTTCACACACACTTATCTCTCAGAACTGAGCAAGTGGAGAGACGTTCGTTCATCTAGCACCAAGGGAACGGGTTGCAGGAGACACTTTTTCCCTGGATTCTCAGTCTGTTTCCTAGTGCCGGTTTGAAGTTCCTGCAGTTTTCACTGTCAAACCGAGTTGGAGCTAGTACTTCCCCATATATATGTATGGAATGGAGTTTGCAACTGAAAAGAAACTTTGTGTTTCCAACAAGCTATTTGAAGGACGGCTTTCAAACACAATTATCTCTGAGAACTGAGCAAATGGAGAGACGTTCGTTCCTCTAGCACCAAGGGAACGGGTTGCAGGAGACACTTTTTCTCTGCTTTCTCAGTCTGTTTCCTAGTGCCGGTTTGAAGTTCCTGCAGTTTTCACTGTAAAACCGAGTTGGAGCTTGTACCTCACAATATATATGTATGGAATGGAGTTTGCTACTGAAAAGAAACTTTGTGTTCCCAACAAGCTAGGTGACTGACGGCTTTCACACACACTTATCTCTCAGAACTGAGCAAGTGTAGAGACGTTCGTTCATCTAGCACCAAGGGAACGGGTTGCAGGAGACACTTATTCCCTGGATTCTCAGTCTGTTTCCTAGTGCCGGTTTGAAGTTCCTGCAGTTTTCACTGTCAAACCGAGTTGGAGCTAGTACCTCCCCATATATATGTATGGAATGGAGTTTGCTACTGAAAAGAAACTTTGTGTTTCCAAAAAGCTTGGTGACTGACGGCTTTCACACACACTTATCTCTCAGAACTGAGCAAGTGGAGAGACGTTCGTTCATCTAGCACCAAGGGAACGGGTTGCAGGGACACTATTTCTCTGCTTTCTCAGGCTTTTTCCTAGTGCCGGTTTGAAGTTCCTGCAGTTTTCACTGTAAAACAGATTTGGAGCTTGTACCTCCCCATATATATGTAAGGAATGGAGTTTGCAACTGAAAAGAAACACTGTGTTTCCAACAAGCTAGTTGAACGACTGCTTTCAAACACAATTATCTCTGAGAACTGAGCAAGTGGAGAGACGTTCGTTAATCTAGCACCAAGGGAACGGGTTGCAGGAGACACTTTTTCTCTGCTTTCTCAGTCTGTTTCCTAGTGCCGGTTTGAAGTTCCTGCAGTTTTCACTGTAAAACCGAGTTGGAGCTTGTACCTCCCCATATATATGTATGGAATGGAGTTTGCAACTGAAAAGAAACTTTGTGTTCCCAACAAGCTAGGTGAAGAACGGCTTTCAGACACACTTATCTCTCAGAACTGAGCAAGTGGAGAGACGTTCGTTCATCTAGCACCAAGGGAACGGGTTGCAGGAGACACTTTTTCTCTGCTTTCTCAGTCTGTTTCCTAGTGCCGGTTTGAAGTTCCTGCAGTTTTCAGTGTAAAACCGATTTGGAGCTAGTACCTCCCCATATATATGTATGGAATGGAGTTTGCAACTGAAAAGAAACTTTGTGTTCCCAACAAGCTAGGTGAATAACGACTTTGACACACACTTATCTCTCAGAACTGAGCAAGTGGAGAGACTTTCGTTCATCTAGCACCAAGGGAACGGGTTGCAGGAGACACTTTTTCTCTGCTTTCTCAGTCTGTTTCCTAGTGCCGGTTTGAAGTTCCTGCAGTTTTCACTGTAAAACCGAGTTGGAGCTAGTACCTCCCCATATATATGTATGGAATGGAGTTTGCAACTGAAAAGAAACTTTGTGTTCCCAACAAGCTAGGTGAAGAACGGCTTTCACACACACTTATCTCTCAGAACTGAGCAAGTGGAGAGACGTTCGTTCATCTAGCACCAAGGGAACGGGTTGCAGGAGACACTTTTTCTCTGCTTTCTCAGTCTGTTTCCTAGTGCCGGTTTGAAGTTCCTGCAGTTTTCAGTGTAAAACCGATTTGGAGCTAGTACCTCCCCATATATATGTATGGAATGGAGTTTGCAACTGAAAAGAAACTTTGTGTTCCCAACAAGCTAGGTGAAGGACGGCTTTCACACACACTTATCTCTCAGAACTGAGCAAGTGGAGAGACGTTCGTTCATCTAGCACCAAGGGAACGGGTTGCAGGAGACACTTTTTCTCTGCTTTCTCAGTCTGTTTCCTAGTGCCGGTTTGAAGTTCCTGCAGTTTTCAGTGTAAAACCCAGTTGGAGCTAGTACCTCCCCATATATATGTATGGAATGGAGTTTGCAACTGAAAAGAAACTTTGTGTTCCCAACAAGCTAGGTGAAGAACGGCTTTCACACACACTTATCTCTCAGAACTGAGCAAGTGGAGAGACGTTCGTTCATCTAGCACCAAGGGAACGGGTTGCAGGAGACACTTTTTCTCTGCTTTCTCAGTCTGTTTCCTAGTGCCGGTTTGAAGTTCCTGCAGTTTTCACTGTAAAACCGAGTTGGAGCTTGTACCTCCCCATATATATGTATGGAATGGAGTTTGCACCTGAAAAGAAACTTTGTGTTCCCAACAAACTAGATGAAGAACGGCTTTCACACACACTTATCTCTCAGAACTGAGCAAGTGGAGAGACGTTCGTTCATCTAGCACCAAGGGAACGGGTTGCAGGAGACACTTTTTCCCTGGATTCTCAGTCTGTTTCCTAGTGCCGGTTTGAAGTTCCTGCAGTTTTCACTGTCAAACCGAGTTGGAGCTAGTACCTCCCCATATATATGTATGGAATGGAGTTTGCAACTGAAAAGAAACTTTGTGTTTCCAACAAGCTATTTGAAGGACGGCTTTCAAACACAATTATCTCTGAGAACTGAGCAAGTGGAGAGACGTTCGTTCATCTAGCACCAAGGGAACGGGTTGCAGGAGACACTTTTTCTCTGCTTTCTCAGTTTGTTTCCTAGTGCCGGTTTGAAGTTCCTGCAGTTTTCACTGTAAAACCGAGTTGGAGCTTGTACCTCCCAATATATATGTATGGAATGGAGTTTGCTACTGAAAAGAAACTTTGTGTTCCCAACAAGCTAGGTGACTGACGGCTTTCACACACTCTTATCTCTCAGAACTGAGCAAGTGGAGAGACGTTCGTTCATCTAGCACCAAGGGAACGGGTTGCAGGAGACACTTTTTCTCTGCTTTCTCAGTCTGTTTCCTAGTGCCGGTCTGAAGTTCCTGCAGTTTTTACTGTAAAACCGAGTTGGAGCTTGTACCTCCCCATATATATGTATGGAATGGAGTTTGCAACTGTAAAGAAACTTTGTGTTCCCAACAAGCTAGATGAAGGACGGCTTTCACACACACTTATCTCTCAGAACTGAGCAAGTGGAGAGACGTTCGTTCATCTAGCACCAAGGGAACGGGTTGCAGGAGACACTTTTTCTCTGCTTTCTCAGTCTGTTTCCTAGTGCCGGTCTGAAGTTCCTGCAGTTTTCAGTGTAAAACCGAGTTGGAGCTAGTACCTCCCCATATATATGTAAGGAATGGTGTTTGCAACTGAAAAGAAACTTTGTGTTCCCAACAAGCTAGGTGAAGAACGGCTTTGACACACACTTATCTCTCAGAACTGAGCAAGTGGAGAGACGTTCGTTCATCTAGCACCAAGGGAACGGGTTGCAGGAGACACTTTTTCTCTGCTTTCTCAGTCTGTTTCCTAGTGCCGGTTTGAAGTTCCTGCAGTTTTCACTGTAAAACCAAGTTGGAGCTAGTACCTCCCCATATATAAGTATGGAATGGAGTTTGCACCTGAAAAGAAACTTTGTGTTCCCAACAAGCTAGGTGAAGAACGGCTTTCACACACACTTATCTCTCAGAACTGAGCAAGTGGAGAGACGTTCGTTCATCTAGCACCAAGGGAACGGGTTGCAGGAGACACTTTTTCTCTGCTTTCTCAGTCTGTTTCCTAGTGCCGGTTTGAAGTTCCTGCAGTTTTCACTGTAAAACCGAGTTGGAGCTAGTACCTCCCCATATATATGTATGGAATGGAGTTTGCACCTGAAAAGAAACTTTGTGTTCCCAACAAACTAGGTGAAGAACGGCTTTCACACACACTTATTTCTCAGAACTGAGCAAGTGGAGAGACGTTCGTTCCTTTAGCACCAAGGGAACGGGTTGCAGGAGACACTTTTTCTCTGCTTTCTCAGTCTGTTTCCTAGTGCCGGTTTGAAGTTCCTGCAGTTTTCACTGTAAAACCGAGTTGGAGCTTGTACCTCCCAATATATATGTATGGAATGGAGTTTGCTACTGAAAAGAAACTTTGTGTTCCCAACAAGCTAGGTGACTGACGGCTTTCACACACTCTTATCTCTCAGAACTGAGCAAGTGGAGAGACGTTCGTTCATCTAGCACCAAGGGAACGGGTTGCAGGAGACACTTTTTCTCTGCTTTCTCAGTCTGTTTCCTAGTGCCGGTTTGAAGTTCCTGCAGTTTTTACTGTAAAACCGAGTTGGAGCTAGTACCTCCCCATATATATGTATGGAATGGAGTTTGCAACTGAAAAGAAACTTTGTGTTCCCAACAAGCTAGATGATGGACAGCTTTCACACACACTTATCTCTCAGAACTGAGCAAGTGGAGAGACGTTCGTTCATCTAGCACCAAGGGAACGGGTTGCAGGAGACACTTTTTCTCTGGATTCTCAGTCTGTTTCCTAGTGCCGGTTTGAAGTTCCTGCAGTTTTCACTGTCAAACCGAGTTGGAGCTAGTACCTCCCCATATATATGTATGGAATGGAGTTTGCTACTGAAAAGAATCTTTGTGTTTCCAAAAAGCTTGGTGACTGACGGCTTTCACACACACTTATCTCTCAGAACTGAGCAAGTGGAGAGACGTTCGTTCATCTAGCACCAAGGGAACGGGTTGCAGGGACACTATTTCTCTGCTTTCTCAGGCTTTTTCCTAGTGCCGGTTTGAAGTTCCTGCAGTTTTCACTGTAAAACAGATTTGGAGCTTGTACCTCCCCATATATATGTAAGGAATGGAGTTTGCAACTGAAAAGAAACACTGTGTTTCCAACAAGCTAGTTGAACGACTGCTTTCAAACACAATTATCTCTGAGAACTGAGCAAGTGGAGAGACGTTCGTTAATCTAGCACCAAGGGAACGGGTTGCAGGAGACACTTTTTCTCTGCTTTCTCAGTCTGTTTCCTAGTGCCGGTTTGAAGTTCCTGCAGTTTTCACTGTAAAACCGAGTTGGAGCTTGTACCTCCCCATATATATGTATGGAATGGAGTTTGCAACTGAAAAGAAACTTTGTGTTCCCAACAAGCTAGGTGAAGAACGGCTTTCAGACACACTTATCTCTCAGAACTGAGCAAGTGGAGAGACGTTCGTTCATCTAGCACCAAGGGAACGGGTTGCAGGAGACACTTTTTCTCTGCTTTCTCAGTCTGTTTCCTAGTGCCGGTTTGAAGTTCCTGCAGTTTTCAGTGTAAAACCGATTTGGAGCTAGTAACTCCCCATATATATGTATGGAATGGAGTTTGCAACTGAAAAGAAACTTTGTGTTCCCAACAAGCTAGGTGAATAACGGCTTTGACACACACTTATCTCTCAGAACTGAGCAAGTGGAGAGACTTTCGTTCATCTAGCACCAAGGGAACGGGTTGCAGGAGACACTTTTTCTCTGCTTTCTCAGTCTGTTTCCTAGTGCCGGTTTGAAGTTCCTGCAGTTTTCACTGTAAAACCGAGTTGGAGCTAGTACCTCCCCATATATATGTATGGAATGGAGTTTGCAACTGAAAAGAAACTTTGTGTTCCCAACAAGCTAGGTGAAGAACGGCTTTCACACACACTTATCTCTCAGAACTGAGCAAGTGGAGAGACGTTCGTTCATCTAGCACCAAGGGAACGGGTTGCAGGAGACACTTTTTCTCTGCTTTCTCAGTCTGTTTCCTAGTGCCGGTTTGAAGTTCCTGCAGTTTTCAGTGTAAAACCGAGTTGGAGCTAGTACCTCCCCATATATATGTATGGAATGGAGTTTGCAACTGAAAAGAAACTTTGTGTTCCCAACAAGCTAGGTGAAGGACGGCTTTCACACACACTTATCTCTCAGAACTGAGCAAGTGGAGAGACGTTCGTTCATCTAGCACCAAGGGAACGGGTTGCAGGAGACACTTTTTCTCTGCTTTCTCAGTCTGTTTCCTAGTGCCGGTTTGAAGTTCCTGCAGTTTTCAGTGTAAAACCGAGTTGGAGCTAGTACCTCCCCATATATATGTATGGAATGGAGTTTGCAACTGAAAAGAAACTTTGTGTTCCCAACAAGCTAGGTGAAGAACGGCTTTCACACACACTTATCTCTAAGAACTGAGCAAGTGGAGAGACGTTCGTTCATCTAGCACCAAGGGAACGGGTTGCAGGAGACACTTTTTCTCTGCTTTCTCAGTCTGTTTCCTAGTGCCGGTTTGAAGTTCCTGCAGTTTTCACTGTAAAACCGAGTTGGAGCTTGTACCTCCCCATATATATGTATGGAATGGAGTTTGCACCTGAAAAGAAACTTTGTGTTCCCAACAAACTAGATGAAGAACGGCTTTCACACACACTTATCTCTCAGAACTGAGCAAGTGGAGAGACGTTCGTTCATCTAGCACCAAGGGAACGGGTTGCAGGAGACACTTTTTCCCTGGATTCTCAGTCTGTTTCCTAGTGCCGGTTTGAAGTTCCTGCAGTTTTCACTGTCAAACCGAGTTGGAGCTAGTACCTCCCCATATATATGTATGGAATGGAGTTTGCAACTGAAAAGAAACTTTGTGTTTCCAACAAGCTATTTGAAGGACGGCTTTCAAACACAATTATCTCTGAGAACTGAGCAAGTGGAGAGACGTTCGTTCATCTAGCACCAAGGGAACGGGTTGCAGGAGACACTTTTTCTCTGCTTTCTCAGTCTGTTTCCTAGTGCCGGTTTGAAGTTCCTGCAGTTTTCACTGTAAAACCGAGTTGGAGCTTGTACCTCCCAATATATATGTATGGAATGGAGTTTGCTACTGAAAAGAAACTTTGTGTTCCCAACAAGCTAGGTGACTGACGGCTTTCACACACTCTTATCTCTCAGAACTGAGCAAGTGGAGAGACGTTCGTTCATCTAGCACCAAGGGAACGGGTTGCAGGAGACACTTTTTCTCTGCTTTCTCAGTCTGTTTCCTAGTGCCGGTCTGAAGTTCCTGCAGTTTTTACTGTAAAACTGAGTTGGAGCTAGTACCTCCCCATATATATGTATGGAATGGAGTTTGCAACTGTAAAGAAACTTTGTGTTCCCAACAAGCTAGATGAAGGACGGCTTTCACACACACTTATCTCTCAGAACTGAGCAAGTGGAGAGACGTTCGTTCATCTAGCACCAAGGGAACGGGTTGCAGGAGACACTTTTTCTCTGCTTTCTCAGTCTGTTTCCTAGTGCCGGTCTGAAGTTCCTGCAGTTTTCACTGTAAAACCGAGTTGGAGCTAGTACCTTCCCATATATATGTATGGAATGGAGTTTGCAACTGAAAAGAAACTTTGTGTTCCCAACAAGCTAGGTGAAGAACGGCTTTCACACACACTTATCTCTCAGAACTGAGCAAGTGGAGAGACGTTCGTTCATCTAGCACCAAGGGAACGGGTTGCAGGAGACACTTTTTCTCTGCTTTCTCAGTCTGTTTCCTAGTGCCGGTTTGAAGTTCCTGCAGTTTTCACTGTAAAACCAAGTTGGAGCTAGTACCTCCCCATATATAAGTATGGAATGGAGTTTGCACCTGAAAAGAAACTTTGTGTTCCCAACAAGCTAGGTGAAGAACGGCTTTCACACACACTTATCTCTCAGAACTGAGCAAGTGGAGAGACGTTCGTTCATCTAGCACCAAGGGAACGGGTTGCAGGAGTCACTTTTTCTCTGCTTTCTCAGTCTGTTTCCTAGTGCCGGTTTGAAGTTCCTGCAGTTTTCACTGTAAAATCGAGTTGGAGCTAGTACCTCCCCATATATATGTATGGAATGGAGTTTGCACCTGAAAAGAAACTTTGTGTTCCCAACAAACTAGGTGAAGCACGGCTTTCACACACACTTATTTCTCAGAACTGAGCAAGTGGAGAGACGTTCGTTCATCTAGCACCAAGGGACCGGGTTGCAGGAGACACTTTTTCCCTGGATTCTCAGTCTGTTTCCTAGTGCCGGTTTGAAGTTCCTGCAGTTTTCACTGTCAAACCGAGTTGGAGCTAGTACTTCCCCATATATATGTATGGAATGGGGTTTGCAACTGAAAAGAAACTTTGTGTTTCCAACAAGCTATTTGAAGGACGGCTTTCAAACACAATTATCTCTGAGAACTGAGCAAGTGGAGAGACGTTCGTTCCTTTAGCACCAAGGGAACGGGTTGCAGGAGACACTTTTTCTCTGCTTTCTCAGTCTGTTTCCTAGTGCCGGTTTGAAGTTCCTGCAGTTTTCACTGTAAAACCGAGTTGGAGCTTGTACCTCCCAATATATATGTATGGAATGGAGTTTGCTACTGAAAAGAAACTTTGTGTTTCCAACAAGCTATTTGAAGGACGGCTTTCAAACACAATTATCTCTGAGAACTGAGCAAGTGGAGAGACGTTCGTTCATCTAGCACCAAGGGAACGGGTTGCAGGAGACACTTTTTCTCTGCTTTCTCAGTCTGTTTCCTAGTGCCGGTTTGAAGTTCCTGCAGTTTTCACTGTAAAACCGAGTTGGAGCTTGTACCTCCCAATATATATGTATGGAATGGAGTTTGCTACTGAAAAGAAACTTTGTGTTCCCAACAAGCTAGGTGACTGACGGCTTTCACACACTCTTATCTCTCAGAACTGAGCAAGTGGAGAGACGTTCGTTCATCTAGCACCAAGGGAACGGGTTGCAGGAGACACTTTTTCTCTGCTTTCTCAGTCTGTTTCCTAGTGCCGGTCTGAAGTTCCTGCAGTTTTCACTGTAAAACCGAGTTGGAGCTAGTACCTCCCCATATATATGTATGGAATGGAGTTTGCAACTGTAAAGAAACTTTGTGTTCCCAACAAGCTAGATGAAGGACGGCTTTCACACACACTTATCTCTCAGAACTGAGCAAGTGGAGAGACGTTCGTTCATCTAGCACCAAGGGAACGGGTTGCAGGAGACACTTTTTCTCTGCTTTCTCAGTCTGTTTCCTAGTGCCGGTCTGAAGTTCCTGCAGTTTTCACTGTAAAACCGAGTTGGAGCTAGTACCTTCCCATATATATGTATGGAATGGAGTTTGCAACTGAAAAGAAACTTTGTGTTCCCAACAAGCTAGGTGAAGAACGGCTTTCACACACACTTATCTCTCAGAACTGAGCAAGTGGAGAGACGTTCGTTCATCTAGCACCAAGGGAACGGGTTGCAGGAGACACTTTTTCTCTGCTTTCTCAGTCTGTTTCCTAGTGCCGGTTTGAAGTTCCTGCAGTTTTCACTGTAAAACCAAGTTGGAGCTAGTACCTCCCCATATATAAGTATGGAATGGAGTTTGCACCTGAAAAGAAACTTTGTGTTCCCAACAAGCTAGGTGAAGAACGGCTTTCACACACACTTATCTCTCAGAACTGAGCAAGTGGAGAGACGTTCGTTCATCTAGCACCAAGGGAACGGGTTGCAGGAGTCACTTTTTCTCTGCTTTCTCAGTCTGTTTCCTAGTGCCGGTTTGAAGTTCCTGCAGTTTTCACTGTAAAATCGAGTTGGAGCTAGTACCTCCCCATATATATGTATGGAATGGAGTTTGCACCTGAAAAGAAACTTTGTGTTCCCAACAAACTAGGTGAAGCACGGCTTTCACACACACTTATTTCTCAGAACTGAGCAAGTGGAGAGACGTTCGTTCATCTAGCACCAAGGGACCGGGTTGCAGGAGACACTTTTTCCCTGGATTCTCAGTCTGTTTCCTAGTGCCGGTTTGAAGTTCCTGCAGTTTTCACTGTCAAACCGAGTTGGAGCTAGTACTTCCCCATATATATGTATGGAATGGGGTTTGCAACTGAAAAGAAACTTTGTGTTTCCAACAAGCTATTTGAAGGACGGCTTTCAAACACAATTATCTCTGAGAACTGAGCAAGTGGAGAGACGTTCGTTCCTTTAGCACCAAGGGAACGGGTTGCAGGAGACACTTTTTCTCTGCTTTCTCAGTCTGTTTCCTAGTGCCGGTTTGAAGTTCCTGCAGTTTTCACTGTAAAACCGAGTTGGAGCTTGTACCTCCCAATATATATGTATGGAATGGAGTTTGCTACTGAAAAGAAACTTTGTGTTCCCAACAAGCTAGGTGACTGACGGCTTTCACACACTCTTATCTCTCAGAACTGAGCAAGTGGAGAGACGTTCGTTCATCTAGCACCAAGGGAACGGGTTGCAGGAGACACTTTTTCTCTGCTTTCTCAGTCTGTTTCCTAGTGCCGGTTTGAAGTTCCTGCAGTTTTTACTGTAAAACCGAGTTGGAGCTAGTACCTCCCCATATATATGTATGGAATGGAGTTTGCAACTGTAAAGAAACTTTGTGTTCCCAACAAGCTAGATGATGGACAGCTTTCACACACACTTATCTCTCAGAACTGAGCAAGTGGAGAGACGTTCGTTCATCTAGCACCAAGGGAACGGGTTGCAGGAGACACTTTTTCTCTGCTTTCTCAGTCTGTTTCCTAGTGCCGGTCTGAAGTTCCTGCAGTTTTCACTGTAAAACCGAGTTGGAACTAGTACCTCCCCATATATATGTAAGGAATGGAGTTTGCAACTGAAAAGAAACTTTGTGTTCCCAACAAGCTAGGTGAAGAACGGCTTTGACACACACTTATCTCTCAGAACTGAGCAAGTGGAGAGACGTTCGTTCATCTAGCACCAAGGGAACGGGTCGCAGGAGACACTTTTTCTCTGCTTTCTCAGTCTGTTTCCTAGTGCCGGTCTGAAGTTCCTGCAGTTTTCAGTGTAAAACCGAGTTGGAGCTAGTACCTCCCCATATATATGTAAGGAATGGAGTTTGCAACTGAAAAGAAACTTTGTGTTCCCAACAAGCTAGGTGAAGAACGGCTTTGACACACACTTATCTCTCAGAACTGAGCAAGTGGAGAGACGTTCGTTCATCTAGCACCAAGGGAACGGGTTGCAGGAGACACTTTTTCTCTGCTTTCTCAGTCTGTTTCCTAGTGCCGGTTTGAAGTTCCTGCAGTTTTCACTGTAAAACCAAGTTGGAGCTAGTACCTCCCCATATATAAGTATGGAATGGAGTTTGCACCTGAAAAGAAACTTTGTGTTCCCAACAAGCTAGGTGAAGAACGGCTTTCACACACACTTATCTCTCAGTACTGAGCAAGTGGAGAGACGTTCGTTCATCTAGCACCAAGGGAACGGGTTGCAGGAGACACTTTTTCTCTGCTTTCTCAGTCTGTTTCCTAATGCCGGTTTGAAGTTCCTGCAGTTTTCACTGTAAAACCGAGTTGGAGCTAGTACCTCCCCATATATATGTATGGAATGGAGTTTGCACCTGAAAAGAAACTTTGTGTTCCCAACAAACTAGGTGAAGAACGGCTTTCACACACACTTATCTCTCAGAACTGAGCAAGTGGAGAGACGTTCGTTCATCTAGCACCAAGGGAACGGGTTGCAGGAGACACTTTTTCCCTGGATTCTCAGTCTGTTTCCTAGTGCCGGTTTGAAGTTCCTGCAGTTTTCACTGTCAAACCGAGTTGGAGCTAGTACCTCCCCATATATATGTATGGAATGGAGTTTGCAACTGAAAAGAAACTTTGTGTTTCCAACAAGCTATTTGAAGGACGGCTTTCAAACACAATTATCTCTGAGAACTGAGCAAGTGGAGAGACGTTCGTTCCTCTAGCACCAAGGGAACGGGTTGCAGGAGACACTTTTTCTCTGCTTTCTCAGTCTGTTTCCTAGTGCCGGTTTGAAGTTCCTGCAGTTTTCACTGTAAAACCGAGTTGGAGCTTGTACCTCCCAATATATATGTATGGAATGGAGTTTGCTACTGAAAAGAAACTTTGTGTTCCCAACAAGCTAGGTGACTGACGGCTTTCACACACTCTTATCTCTCAGAACTGAGCAAGTGGAGAGACGTTCGTTCATCTAGCACCAAGGGAACGGGTTGCAGGAGACACTTTTTCTCTGCTTTCTCAGTCTGTTTCCTAGTGCCGGTTTGAAGTTCCTGCAGTTTTTACTGTAAAACCGAGTTGGAGCTTGTACCTCCCCATATATATGTATGGAATGGAGTTTGCAACTGTAAAGAAACTTTGTGTTCCCAACAAGCTAGATGATGGACGGCTTTCACACACACTTATCTCTCAGAACTGAGCAAGTGGAGAGACGTTCGTTCATCTAGCACCAAGGGAACAGGTTGCAGGAGACACTTTTTCTCTGCTTTCTCAGTCTGTTTCCTAGTGCCGGTCTGAAGTTCCTGCAGTTTTCACTGTAAAACCGAGTTGGAGCTAGTACCTCCCCATATATATGTAAGGAATGGAGTTTGCAACTGAAAAGAAACTTTGTGTTCCCAACAAGCTAGGTGAAGAACGGCTTTGACACACACTTATCTCTCAGAACTGAGCAAGTGGAGAGACGTTCGTTCATCTAGCACCAAGGGAACGGGTCGCAGGAGACACTTTATCTCTGCTTTCTCAGTCTGTTTCCTAGTGCCGGTTTGAAGTTCCTGCAGTTTTCACTGTAAAACCGAGTTGGAGCTAGTACCTCCCCATATATATGTATGGAATGGAGTTTGCAACTGAAAAGAAACTTTGTGTTCCCAACAAGCTAGGTGAAGGACGGCTTTCACACACACTTATCTCTCAGAACTGAGCAAGTGGAGAGACTTTCGTTCATCTAGCACCAAGGGAACGGGTTGCAGGAGACACTTTTTCTCTGCTTTCTCAGTCTGTTTCCTAGTGCCGGTTTGAAGTTCCTGCAGTTTTCAGTGTAAAACCGAGTTGGAGCTAGTACCTCCCCATATATATGTATGGAATGGAGTTTGCAACTGAAAAGAAACTTTGTGTTCCCAACAAGCTAGGTGAAGGACGGCTTTCACACACACTTATCTCTCAGAACTGAGCAAGTGGAGAGACGTTCGTTCATCTAGCACCAAGGGAACGGGTTGCAGGAGACACTTTTTCTCTGCTTTCTCAGTCTGTTTCCTAGTGCCGGTTTGAAGTTCCTGCAGTTTTCAGTGTAAAACCGAGTTGGAGCTAGTACCTCCCCATATATATGTATGGAATGGAGTTTGCAACTGAAAAGAAACTTTGTGTTCCCAACAAGCTAGGTGAAGAACGGCTTTGACACACACTTATCTCTCAGAACTGAGCAAGTGGAGAGACGTTCGTTCATCTAGCACCAAGGGAACGGGTTGCAGGAGACACTTTTTCTCTGCTTTCTCAGTCTGTTTCCTAGTGCCGGTTTGAAGTTCCTGCAGTTTTCACTGTAAAACCGAGTTGGAGCTAGTACCTCCCCATATATATGTATGGAATGGAGTTTGCAACTGAAAAGAAACTTTGTGTTCCCAAAAAGCTAGGTGAAGAACGGCTTTCACACACACTTATCTCTCAGAAATGAGCAAGTGGAGAGACGTTCGTTCATCTAGCACCAAGGGAACGGGTTGCAGGAGACACTTTTTCTCTGCTTTCTCAGTCTGTTTCCTAGTGCCGGTTTGAAGTTCCTGCAGTTTTCACTGTAAAACCGAGTTGGAGCTAGTACCTCCCCATATATATGTACGGAATGGAGTTTGCACCTGAAAAGAAACTTTGTGTTCCCAACAAGCTAGGTGAAGAACGGCTTTCACACACACTTATCTCTCAGTACTGAGCAAGTGGAGAGACGTTCGTTCATCTAGCACCAAGGGAACGGGTTGCAGGAGACAATTTTTCTCTGCTTTCTCAGTCTGTTTCCAAGTGCCGGTTTGAAGTTCCTGCAGTTTTCGGTGAAAAACCGATTTGGAGCTAGTACCTCCCCATATATATGTATGGAATGGAGTTTGCAACTGAAAAGAAACTTTGTGTTCCCAACAAGCTAGGTGAAGAATGGCTTTCACACACACATTTCTCAGAACTGAGCAAGTGGAGAGTCGTTCGTTCATCTAGCACCAAGGGAACGGGTTGCAGGAGACACTTTTTCTCTGGATTCTCAGTCTGTTTCCTAGTGCCGGTTTGAAGTCCCTGCAGTTTTCACTGTCAAACCGATTTGGAGCTAGTACCTCCCCATATATATGTATGGAATGGAGTTTGCAACTGAAAAGAAACTCTGTGTTTCCAACAAGCTAGTTGAAGGACGGCTTCAAAACACAATTATCTCTGAGAACTGAGCAAGTGGAGAGACGTTCGTTCATCTAGCACCAAGGGAACGGGTTGCAGGAGACACTTTTTCTCTGCTTTCTCAGTGTGTTTCCCAGTGCCGGTTTGAAGTTCCTGCAGTTTTCACTGTAAAACCGAGTTGGAGCTAGTACCTCCCCATATATATGTATGGAATGGAGTTTGCACCTGAAAAGAAACTTTTTGTTCCCAAGAAACTAGGTGAAGAACGGCTTTCACACACTCTTATCTCTCAGAAATGAGCAAGTGGAGAGACGTTCGTTCATCTAGCACCAAGGGAACGGGTTGCAGGAGACACTTATTAACTGGATTCTCAGTCTGTTTCCTAGTGCCGGTTTGAAGTTCCTGCAGTTTTCACTGTCAAACCGAGTTGGAGCTAGTACCTCCCCATATATATGTATGGAATGGAGTTTGCAACTGAAAAGAAACTTTGTGATTCCAACAAGCTAGTTGAAGGATGGCTTTCAAACACAATTATCTCTGAGAACTGAGCAAGTGAAGAGACGTTCGTTCATCTAGCACCAAGGGAACGGGTTGCAGGAGACACTTTTTCTCTGCTTTCTCAGTCTGTTTCCTAGTGCCGGTTTGAAGTTCCTGCAGTTTTCACTGTAAAACCGAGTTGGAGCTTGTACCTCCCAATATATATGTATGGAATGGGGTTTGCTACTGAAAAGAAACTTTGTGTTCCCAACAAGCTAGGTGACTGACGGCTTTCACACACTCTTATCACTCAGAACTGAGCAAGTGGAGAGACGTTCGTTCATCTAGCACCAAGGGAACGGGTTGCAGGAGACACATTTTCTCTGCTTTCTCAGTCTGTTTCCTAGTGCCGGTTTGAAGTTCCTGCAGTTTTCACTGTAAAAGAGATTTGGAGCTAGTATCTCCCCATATATATGTATGGAATGGAGTTTGCAACTGAAAAGAAACTCTGTGTTTCCAACAAGCTAGTTGAACGACGGCTTTCAAACACAATTATCTCTGAGAACTGAGCAAGTGGAGAGACGTTCGTTCATCTAGCACCAAGGGAACGGGTTGCAGAAGACACTTTTTCTCTGCTTTCTCAGTCTGTTTCCTAGTGCCGGTTTGAAGTTCCTGCAGTTTTTACTGTAAAACCGAGTTGGACCTAGTACCTCCCCATATATATGTATGGAATGGAGTTTGCAACTGAAAAGAAACTTTGTGTTCCCAACAAGCTAGATGAAGGACGGCTTTCACACACACTTATCTCTCAGAACTGAGCAAGTGGAGAGACGTTCGTTCATCTAGCACCAAGGGAACGGGTTGCAGGAGACACATTTTCTCTGCTTTCTCAGTGTGTTTCCTAGTGCCGGTCTGAAGTTCCTGCAGTTTTCACTGTAAAACCGAGTTGGAGCTAGTACCTCCCCATATATATGTATGGAATGGAGATTGCAACTGAAAAGAAACTTTGTGTTCCCAACAAGCTAGGTGAAGAACGGCTTTCACACACACTTATCTCTCAGAACTGAGCAAGTGTAGAGACGTTCGTTCATCTAGCACCAAAGGAACGGGTTGCAGGAGACACTTATTCCCTGGATTCTCAGTCTGTTTCCTAGTGCCGGTTTGAAGTTCCTGCAGTTTTCACTGTCAAACCGAGTTGGAGCTAGTACCTCCCCATATATATGTATGGAATGGAGTTTGCTACTGAAAAGAAACTTTGTGTTTCCAAAAAGCTTGGTGACTGACGGCTTTCACACACACTTATCTCTCAGAACTGAGCAAGTGGAGAGACGTTCGTTCATCTAGCACCAAGGGAACGGGTTGCAGGGACACTATTTCTCTGCTTTCTCAGGCTTTTTCCGAGTGCCGGTTTGAAGTTCCTGCAGTTTTCACTGTAAAACCGAGTTGGAGCTAGTACCTCCCCATATATATGTAAGGAATGGAGTTTGCAACTGAAAAGAAACTGTGTGTTTCCAACAACTAGTTGAACGACTGCTTTCAAACACAATTATCTCTGAGAACTTAGCAAGTGGAGAGACGTTCGTTCATCTAGCACCAAGGGAACGGGTTGCAGGAGACACTTTTTCTCTGCTTTCTCAGTTTGTTTCCTAGTGCCGGTTTGAAGTTCCTGCAGTTTTCACTGTAAAACCGAGTTGGAGCTTGTACCTCCCTATATATATGTATGGAATGGAGTTTGCTACTGAAAAGAAACTTTGTGTTCCCAACAAGCTAGGTGACTGACGGCTTTCACACACTCTTATCTCTCAGAACTGAGCAAGTGGAGAGACGTTCGTTCATCTAGCACCAAGGGAACGGGTTGCAGGAGACACATTTTCTCTGCTTTCTCAGTCTGTTTCCTAGTGCCGGTTTGAAGTTCCTGCAGTTTTTACTGTAAAACCGAGTTGGAGCTTGTACCTCCCCATATATATGTATGGAATGGAGTTTGCAACTGTAAAGAAACTTTGTGTTCCCAACAAGCTAGATGATTGACGGCTTTCACACACACTTATCTCTCAGAACTGAGCAAGTGGAGAGACGTTCGTTCATCTAGCACCAAGGGAACGGGATGCAGGAGACACTTTTTCTCTGCTTTCTCAGTCTGTTTCCTAGTGCCGGTCTGAAGTTCCTGCAGTTTTCACTGTAAAACCGAGTTGGAGCTAGTACCTCCCCATATATATGTAAGGAATGGAGTTTGCAACTGAAAAGAAACTTTGTGTTCCCAACAAGCTAGGTGAAGAACGGCTTTGACACACATTATCTCTCAGAACTGAGCAAGTGGAGAGACGTTCGTTCATCTAGCACCAAGGGAACGGGTCGCAGGAGACACTTTTTCTCTGCTTTCTCAGTCTGTTTCCTAGTGCCGGTTTGAAGTTCCTGCAGTTTTCACTGTAAAACCGAGTTGGAGCTTGTACCTCCCCATATATATGTATGGAATGGAGTTTGCAACTGAAAAGAAACTTTGTGTTCCCAACAAGCTAGGTGAAGGACGGCTTTCACACACACTTATCTCTCAGAACTGAGCAAGTGGAGAGACGTTCGTTCATCTAGCACCAAGGGAACGGGTTGCAGGAGACACTTTTTCTCTGCTTTCTCAGTCTGTTTCCTAGTGCCGGTTTGAAGTTCCTGCAGTTTTCAGTGTAAAACCGAGTTGGAGCTAGTACCTCCCCATATATATGTATGGAATGGAGTTTGCAACTGAAAAGAAACTTTGTGTTCCCAACAAGCTAGGTGAAGGACGGCTTTCACACACACTTATCTCTCAGAACTGAGCAAGTGGAGAGACGTTCGTTCATCTAGCACCAAGGGAACGGGTTGCAGGAGACACTTTTTCTCTGCTTTCTCAGTCTGTTTCCTAGTGCCGGTTTGAAGTTCCTGCAGTTTTCAGTGTAAAACCGAGTTGGAGCTAGTACCTCCCCATATATATGTATGGAATGGAGTTTGCAACTGAAAAGAAACTTTGTGTTCCCAACAAGCTAGGTGAAGAACGGCTTTGACACACACTTATCTCTCAGAACTGAGCAAGTGGAGAGACGTTCGTTCATCTAGCACCAAGGGAACGGGTTGCAGGAGACACTTTTTCTCTGCTTTCTCAGTCTGTTTCCTAGTGCCGGTTTGAAGTTCCTGCAGTTTTCACTGTAAAACCGATTTGGAGCTAGTACCTCCCCATATATATGTATGGAATGGAGTTTGCAACTGAAAAGAAACTTTGTGTTCCCAAAAAGCTAGGTGAAGAACGGCTTTCACACACACTTATCTCTCAGAAATGAGCAAGTGGAGAGACGTTCGTTCATCTAGCACCAAGGGAACGGGTTGCAGGAGACACTTTTTCTCTGCTTTCTCAGTCTGTTTCCTAGTGCCGGTTTGAAGTTCCTGCAGTTTTCACTGTAAAACCGAGTTGGAGCTAGTACCTCCCCATATATATGTACGGAATGGAGTTTGCACCTGAAAAGAAACTTTGTGTTCCCAACAAGCTAGGTGAAGAACGGCTTTCACACACACTTATCTCTCAGTACTGAGCAAGTGGAGAGACGTTCGTTCATCTAGCACCAAGGGAACGGGTTGCAGGAGACAATTTTTCTCTGCTTTCTCAGTCTGTTTCCAAGTGCCGGTTTGAAGTTCCTGCAGTTTTCAGTGAAAAACCGATTTGGAGCTAGTACCTCCCCATATATATGTATGGAATGGAGTTTGCAACTGAAAAGAAACTTTGTGTTCCCAACAAGCTAGGTGAAGAATGGCTTTCACACACACATTTCTCAGAACTGAGCAAGTGGAGAGTCGTTCGTTCATCTAGCACCAAGGGAACGGGTTGCAGGAGACACTTTTTCTCTGGATTCTCAGTCTGTTTCCTAGTGCCGGTTTGAAGTCCCTGCAGTTTTCACTGTCAAACCGATTTGGAGCTAGTACCTCCCCATATATATGTATGGAATGGAGTTTGCAACTGAAAAGAAACTCTGTGTTTCCAACAAGCTAGTTGAAGGACGGCTTCAAAACACAATTATCTCTGAGAACTGAGCAAGTGGAGAGACGTTCGTTCATCTAGCACCAAGGGAACGGGTTGCAGGAGACACTTTTTCTCTGCTTTCTCAGTCTGTTTCCTAGTGCCGGTTTGAAGTTCCTGCAGTTTTCACTGTAAAACCGAGTTGGAGCTAGTACCTCCCCATATATATGTATGGAATGGAGTTTGCACCTGAAAAGAAACTTTTTGTTCCCAAGAAACTAGGTGAAGAACGGCTTTCACACACTCTTATCTCTCAGAACTGAGCAAGTGGAGAGACGTTCGTTCATCTAGCACCAAGGGAACGGGTTGCAGGAGACACTTTTTAACTGGATTCTCAGTCTGTTTCCTAGTGCCGGTTTGAAGTTCCTGCAGTTTTCACTGTCAAACCGAGTTGGAGCTAGTACCTCCCCATATATATGTATGGAATGGAGTTTGCAACTGAAAAGAAACTTTGTGATTCCAACAAGCTAGTTGAAGGATGGCTTTCAAACACAATTATCTCTGAGAACTGAGCAAGTGAAGAGACGTTCGTTCATCTAGCACCAAGGGAACGGGTTGCAGGAGACACTTTTTCTCTGCTTTCTCAGTCTGTTTCCTAGTGCCGGTTTGAAGTTCCTGCAGTTTTCACTGTAAAACCGAGTTGGAGCTTGTACCTCCCAATATATATGTATGGAATGGGGTTTGCTACTGAAAAGAAACTTTGTGTTCCCAACAAGCTAGGTGACTGACGGCTTTCACACACTCTTATCACTCAGAACTGAGCAAGTGGAGAGACGTTCGTTCATCTAGCACCAAGGGAACGGGTTGCAGGAGACACATTTTCTCTGCTTTCTCAGTCTGTTTCCTAGTGCCGGTTTGAAGTTCCTGCAGTTTTCACCGTAAAAGCGATTTGGAGCTAGTATCTCCCCATATATATGTATGGAATGGAGTTTGCAACTGAAAAGAAACTCTGTGTTTCCAACAAGCTAGTTGAACGACGGCTTTCAAACACAATTATCTCTGAGAACTGAGCAAGTGGAGAGACGTTCGTTCATCTAGCACCAAGGGAACGGGTTGCAGGAGACACTTTTTCTCTGCTTTCTCAGTCTGTTTCCTAGTGCCGGGTTGAAGTTCCTGCAGTTTTTACTGTAAAACCGAGTTGGAGCTAGTACCTCCCCATATATATGTATGGAATGGAGTTTGCAACTGAAAAGAAACTTTGTGTTCCCAACAAGCTAGATGAAGGACGGCTTTCACACACACTTATCTCTCAGAACTGAGCAAGTGGAGAGACGTTCGTTCATCTAGCACCAAGGGAACGGGTTGCAGGAGACACATTTTCTCTGCTTTCTCAGTGTGTTTCCTAGTGCCGGTCTGAAGTTCCTGCTGTTTTCACTGTAAAACCGAGTTGGAGCTAGTACCTCCCCATATATATGTATGGAATGGAGATTGCAACTGAAAAGAAACTTTGTGTTCCCAACAAGCTAGGTGAAGGACGGCTTTCACACACACTTATCTCTCAGAACTGAGCAAGTGTAGAGACGTTCGTTCATCTAGCACCAAAGGAACGGGTTGCAGGAGACACTTATTCCCTGGATTCTCAGTCTGTTTCCTAGTGCCGGTTTGAAGTTCCTGCAGTTTTCACTGTCAAACCGAGTTGGAGCTAGTACCTCCCCATATATATGTATGGAATGGAGTTTGCTACTGAAAAGAATCTTTGTGTTTCCAAAAAGCTTGGTGACTGACGGCTTTCACACACACTTATCTCTCAGAACTGAGCAAGTGGAGAGACGTTCGTTCATCTAGCACCAAGGGAACGGGTTGCAGGGACACTATTTCTCTGCTTTCTCAGGCTTTTTCCGAGTGCCGGTTTGAAGTTCCTGCAGTTTTCACTGTAAAACAGAGTTGGAGCTAGTACCTCCCCATATATATGTAAGGAATGGAGTTTGCAACTGAAAAGAAACTCTGTGTTTCCAACAAGCTAGTTGAACGACTGCTTTCAAACACAATTATCTCTGAGAACTTAGCAAGTGGAGAGACGTTCGTTCATCTAGCACCAAGGGAACGGGTTGCAGGAGACACTTTTTCTCTGCTTTCTCAGTTTGTTTCCTAGTGCCGGTTTGAAGTTCTTGCAGTTTTCACTGTAAAACCGAGTTGGAGCTTGTACCTCCCTATATATATGTATGGAATGGAGTTTGCTACTGAAAAGAAACTTTGTGTTCCCAACAAGCTAGGTGACTGACGGCTTTCACACACTCTTATCTCTCAGAACTGAGCAAGTGGAGAGACGTTCGTTCATCTAGCACCAAGGGAACGGGTTGCAGGAGACACTTTTTCTCTGCTTTCTCAGTCTGTTTCCTAGTGCCGGTTTGAAGTTCCTGCAGTTTTTACTGTAAAACCGAGTTGGAGCTTGTACCTCCCCATATATATGTATGGAATGGAGTTTGCAACTGTAAAGAAACTTTGTGTTCCCAACAAGCTAGTTGATTGACGGCTTTCACACACACTTATCTCTCAGAACTGAGCAAGTGGAGAGACGTTCGTTCATCTAGCACCAAGGGAACGGGATGCAGGAGACACTTTTTCTCTGCTTTCTCAGTCTGTTTCCTAGTGCCGGTTTGAAGTTCCTGCAGTTTTCACTGTAAAACCGAGTTGGAGCTAGTACCTCCCCATATATATGTACGGAATGGAGTTTGCACCTGAAAAGAAACTTTGTGTTCCCAACAAGCTAGGTGAAGAACGGCTTTCACACACACTTATCTCTCAGTACTGAGCAAGTGGAGAGACGTTCGTTCATCTAGCACCAAGGGAACGGGTTGCAGGAGACAATTTTTCTCTGCTTTCTCAGTCTGTTTCCAAGTGCCGGTTTGAAGTTCCTGCAGTTTTCAGTGAAAAACCGATTTGGAGCTAGTACCTCCCCATATATATGTATGGAATGGAGTTTGCAACTGAAAAGAAACTTTGTGTTCCCAACAAGCTAGGTGAAGAATGGCTTTCACACACACATTTCTCAGAACTGAGCAAGTGGAGAGTCGTTCGTTCATCTAGCACCAAGGGAACGGGTTGCAGGAGACACTTTTTCTCTGGATTCTCAGTCTGTTTCCTAGTGCCGGTTTGAAGTCCCTGCAGTTTTCACTGTCAAACCGATTTGGAGCTAGTACCTCCCCATATATATGTATGGAATGGAGTTTGCAACTGAAAAGAAACTCTGTGTTTCCAACAAGCTAGTTGAAGGACGGCTTCAAAACACAATTATCTCTGAGAACTGAGCAAGTGGAGAGACGTTCGTTCATCTAGCACCAAGGGAACGGGTTGCAGGAGACACTTTTTCTCTGCTTTCTCAGTCTGTTTCCTAGTGCCGGTTTGAAGTTCCTGCAGTTTTCACTGTAAAACCGAGTTGGAGCTAGTACCTCCCCATATATATGTATGGAATGGAGTTTGCACCTGAAAAGAAACTTTTTGTTCCCAAGAAACTAGGTGAAGAATGGCTTTCACACACTCTTATCTCTCAGAACTGAGCAAGTGGAGAGACGTTCGTTCATCTAGCACCAAGGGAACGGGTTGCAGGAGACACTTTTTCCCTGGATTCTCAGTCTGTTTCCTAGTGCCGGTTTGAAGTTCCTGCAGTTTTCACTGTCAAACCGAGTTGGAGCTAGTACCTCCCCATATATATGTATGGAATGGAGTTTGCAACTGAAAAGAAACTTTGTGATTCCAACAAGCTAGTTGAAGGATGGCTTTCAAACACAATTATCTCTGAGAACTGAGCAAGTGAAGAGACGTTCGTTCATCTAGCACCAAGGGAACGGGTTGCAGGAGACACTTTTTCTCTGCTTTCTCAGTCTGTTTCCTAGTGCCGGTTTGAAGTTCCTGCAGTTTTCACTGTAAAACCGAGTTGGAGCTTGTACCTCCCAATATATATGTATGGAATGGAGTTTGCAACTGAAAAGAAACTCTGTGTTTCCAACAAGCTAGTTGAACGACGGCTTTCAAACACAATTATCTCTGAGAACTGAGCAAGTGGAGAGACGTTCGTTCATCTAGCACCAAGGGAACGGGTTGCAGGAGACACTTTTTCTCTGCTTTCTCAGTCTGTTTCCTAGTGCCGGGTTGAAGTTCCTGCAGTTTTTACTGTAAAACCGAGTTGGAGCTAGTACCTCCCCATATATATGTATGGAATGGAGTTTGCAACTGAAAAGAAACTTTGTGTTCCCAACAAGCTAGATGAAGGACGGCTTTCACACACACTTATCTCTCAGAACTGAGCAAGTGGAGAGACGTTCGTTCATCTAGCACCAAGGGAACGGGTTGCAGGAGACACATTTTCTCTGCTTTCTCAGTGTGTTTCCTAGTGCCGGTCTGAAGTTCCTGCTGTTTTCACTGTAAAACCGAGTTGGAGCTAGTACCTCCCCATATATATGTATGGAATGGAGATTGCAACTGAAAAGAAACTTTGTGTTCCCAACAAGCTAGGTGAAGGACGGCTTTCACACACACTTATCTCTCAGAACTGAGCAAGTGTAGAGACGTTCGTTCATCTAGCACCAAAGGAACGGGTTGCAGGAGACACTTATTCCCTGGATTCTCAGTCTGTTTCCTAGTGCCGGTTTGAAGTTCCTGCAGTTTTCACTGTCAAACCGAGTTGGAGCTAGTACCTCCCCATATATATGTATGGAATGGAGTTTGCTACTGAAAAGAAACTTTGTGTTTCCAAAAAGCTTGGTGACTGACGGCTTTCACACACACTTATCTCTCAGAACTGAGCAAGTGGAGAGACGTTCGTTCATCTAGCACCAAGGGAACGGGTTGCAGGGACACTATTTCTCTGCTTTCTCAGGCTTTTTCCGAGTGCCGGTTTGAAGTTCCTGCAGTTTTCACTGTAAAACAGAGTTGGAGCTAGTACCTCCCCATATATATGTAAGGAATGGAGTTTGCAACTGAAAAGAAACTCTGTGTTTCCAACAAGCTAGTTGAACGACTGCTTTCAAACACAATTATCTCTGAGAACTTAGCAAGTGGAGAGACGTTCGTTCATCTAGCACCAAGGGAACGGGTTGCAGGAGACACTTTTTCTCTGCTTTCTCAGTTTGTTTCCTAGTGCCGGTTTGAAGTTCCTGCAGTTTTCACTGTAAAACCGAGTTGGAGCTTGTACCTCCCTATATATATGTATGGAATGGAGTTTGCTACTGAAAAGAAACTTTGTGTTCCCAACAAGCTAGGTGACTGACGGCTTTCACACACTCTTATCTCTCAGAACTGAGCAAGTGGAGAGACGTTCGTTCATCTAGCACCAAGGGAACGGGTTGCAGGAGACACTTTTTCTCTGCTTTCTCAGTCTGTTTCCTAGTGCCGGTTTGAAGTTCCTGCAGTTTTTACTGTAAAACCGAGTTGGAGCTTGTACCTCCCCATATATATGTATGGAATGGAGTTTGCAACTGTAAAGAAACTTTGTGTTCCCAACAAGCTAGTTGATTGACGGCTTTCACACACACTTATCTCTCAGAACTGAGCAAGTGGAGAGACGTTCGTTCATCTAGCACCAAGGGAACGGGATGCAGGAGACACTTTTTCTCTGCTTTCTCAGTCTGTTTCCTAGTGCCGGTCTGAAGTTCCTGCAGTTTTCACTGTAAAACCGAGTTGGAGCTAGTACCTCCCCATATATATGTAAGGAATGGAGTTTGCAACTGAAAAGAAACTTTGTGTTTCCAACAAGCTAGGTGAAGAACGGCTTTGACACACACTTATCTCTCAGAACTGAGCAAGTGGAGAGACGTTCGTTCATCTAGCACCAAGGGAACGGGTCGCAGGAGACACTTTTTCTCTGCTTTCTCAGTCTGTTTCCTAGTGCCGGTTTGAAGTTCCTGCAGTTTTCACTGTAAAACCGAGTTGGAGCTAGTACCTCCCCATATATATGTATGGAATGGAGTTTGCAACTGAAAAGAAACTTTGTGTTCCCAACAAGCTAGGTGAAGTACGGCTTTCACACACACTTATCTCTCAGAACTGAGCAAGTGGAGAGACGTTCGTTCATCTAGCACCAAGGGAACGGGTTGCAGGAGACACTTTTTCTCTGCTTTCTCAGTCTGTTTCCTAGTGCCGGTTTGAAGTTCCTGCAGTTTTCAGTGTAAAACCGAGTTGGAGCTAGTACCTCCCCATATATATGTATGGAATGGAGTTTGCAACTGAAAAGAAACTTTGTGTTCCCAACAAGCTAGGTGAAGGACGGCTTTCACACACACTTATCTCTCAGAACTGAGCAAGTGGAGAGACGTTCGTTCATCTAGCACCAAGGGAACGGGTTGCAGGAGACACTTTTTCTCTGCTTTCTCAGTCTGTTTCCTAGTGCCGGTTTGAAGTTCCTGCAGTTTTCAGTGTAAAACCGAGTTGGAGCTAGTACCTCCCCATATATTTGTATGGAATGGAGTTTGCAACTGAAAAGAAACTTTGTGTTCCCAACAAGCTAGGTGAAGTACGGCTTTGACACACACTTATCTCTCACAACTGAGCAAGTGGAGAGACGTTCGTTCATCTAGCACCAAGGGAACGGGTTGCAGGAGACACTTTTTCTCTGCTTTCTCAGTCTGTTTCCTAGTGCCGGTTTGAAGTTCCTGCAGTTTTCAGTGTAAAACCGATTTGGAGCTAGTACCTCCCCATATATATGTATGGAATGGAGTTTGCAACTGAAAAGAAACTTTGTGTTCCCAAAAAGCTAGGTGAAGAACGGCTTTCACACACACTTATCTCTCAGAAATGAGCAAGTGGAGAGACGTTCGTTCATCTAGCACCAAGGGAACGGGTTGCAGGAGACACTTTTTCTCTGCTTTCTCAGTCTGTTTCCTAGTGCCGGTTTGAAGTTCCTGCAGTTTTCACTGTAAAACCGAGTTGGAGCTAGTACCTCCCCATATATATGTACGGAATGGAGTTTGCACCTGAAAAGAAACTTTGTGTTCCCAACAAGCTAGGTGAAGAACGGCTTTCACACACACTTATCTCTCAGTACTGAGCAAGTGGAGAGACGTTCGTTCATCTAGCACCAAGGGAACGGGTTGCAGGAGACAATTTTTCTCTGCTTTCTCAGTCTGTTTCCAAGTGCCGGTTTGAAGTTCCTGCAGTTTTCAGTGAAAAACCGATTTGGAGCTAGTACCTCCCCATATATATGTATGGAATGGAGTTTGCAACTGAAAAGAAACTTTGTGTTCCCAACAAGCTAGGTGAAGAATGGCTTTCACACACACATTTCTCAGAACTGAGCAAGTGGAGAGTCGTTCGTTCATCTAGCACCAAGGGAACGGGTTGCAGGAGACACTTTTTCTCTGGATTCTCAGTCTGTTTCCTAGTGCCGGTTTGAAGTCCCTGCAGTTTTCACTGTCAAACCGATTTGGAGCTAGTACCTCCCCATATATATGTATGGAATGGAGTTTGCAACTGAAAAGAAACTCTGTGTTTCCAACAAGCTAGTTGAAGGACGGCTTCAAAACACAATTATCTCTGAGAACTGAGCAAGTGGAGAGACGTTCGTTCATCTAGCACCAAGGGAACGGGTTGCAGGAGACACTTTTTCTCTGCTTTCTCAGTCTGTTTCCTAGTGCCGGTTTGAAGTTCCTGCAGTTTTCAGTGTAAAACCGAGTTGGAGCTAGTACCTCCCCATATATATGTATGGAATGGAGTTTGCAACTGAAAAGAAACTTTGTGTTCCCAACAAGCTAGGTGAAGAACGGCTTTGACACACACTTATCTCTCAGAACTGAGCAAGTGGAGAGACGTTCGTTCATCTAGCACCAAGGGAACGGGTTGCAGGAGACACTTTTTCTCTGCTTTCTCAGTCTGTTTCCTAGTGCCGGTTTGAAGTTCCTGCAGTTTTCACTGTAAAACCGATTTGGAGCTAGTACCTCCCCATATATATGTATGGAATGGAGATTGCAACTGAAAAGAAACTTTGTGTTCCCAAAAAGCTAGGTGAAGAACGGCTTTCACACACACTTATCTCTCAGAAATGAGCAAGAGGAGAGACGTTCGTTCATCTAGCACCAAGGGAACGGGTTGCAGGAGACACTTTTTCTCTGCTTTCTCAGTCTGTTTCCTAGTGCCGGTTTGAAGTTCCTGCAGTTTTCACTGTAAAACCGAGTTGGAGCTAGTACCTCTCCATATATATGTACGGAATGGAGTTTGCACCTGAAAAGAAACTTTGTGTTCCCAACAAGCTAGGTGAAGAACGGCTTTCACACACACTTATCTCTCAGTACTGAGCAAGTGGAGAGACGTTCGTTCATCTAGCACCAAGGGAACGGGTTGCAGGAGACAATTTTTCTCTGCTTTCTCAGTCTGTTTCCAAGTGCCGGTTTGAAGTTCCTGCAGTTTTCAGTGAAAAACCGATTTGGAGCTAGTACCTCCCCATATATATGTATGGAATGGAGTTTGCAACTGAAAAGAAACTTTGTGTTCCCAACAAGCTAGGTGAAGAATGGCTTTCACACACACATTTCTCAGAACTGAGCAAGTGGAGAGTCGTTCGTTCATCTAGCACCAAGGGAACGGGTTGCAGGAGACACTTTTTCTCTGGATTCTCAGTCTGTTTCCTAGTGCCGGTTTGAAGTCCCTGCAGTTTTCACTGTCAAACCGATTTGGAGCTAGTACCTCCCCATATATATGTATGGAATGGAGTTTGCAACTGAAAAGAAACTCTGTGTTTCCAACAAGCTAGTTGAAGGACGGCTTCAAAACACAATTATCTCTGAGAACTGAGCAAGTGGAGAGACGTTCGTTCATCTAGCACCAAGGAAACGGGTTGCAGGAGACACTTTTTCTCTGCTTTCTCAGTCTGTTTCCTAGTGCCGGTTTGAAGTTCCTGCAGTTTTCACTGTAAAACCGAGTTGGAGCTAGTACCACCCCATATATATGTATGGAATGGAGTTTGCACCTGAAAAGAAACTTTTTGTTCCCAAGAAACTAGGTGAAGAACGGCTTTCACACACTCTTATCTCTCAGAACTGAGCAAGTGGAGAGACGTTCGTTCATCTAGCACCAAGGGAACGGGTTGCAGGAGACACTTTTTAACTGGATTCTCAGTCTGTTTCCTAGTGCCGGTTTGAAGTTCCTGCAGTTTTCACTGTCAAACCGAGTTGGAGCTAGTACCTCCCCATATATATGTATGGAATGGAGTTTGCAACTGAAAAGAAACTTTGTGATTCCAACAAGCTAGTTGAAGGATGGCTTTCAAACACAATTATCTCTGAGAACTGAGCAAGTGAAGAGACGTTCGTTCATCTAGCACCAAGGGAACGGGTTGCAGGAGACACTTTTTCTCTGCTTTCTCAGTCTGTTTCCTAGTGCCGGTTTGAAGTTCCTGCAGTTTTCACTGTAAAACCGAGTTGGAGCTTGTACCTCCCAATATATATGTATGGAATGGGGTTTGCTACTGAAAAGAAACTTTGTGTTCCCAACAAGCTAGGTGACTGACGGCTTTCACACACTCTTATCACTCAGAACTGAGCAAGTGGAGAGACTTTCGTTCATCTAGCACCAAGGGAACGGGTTGCAGGAGACACATTTTCTCTGCTTTCTCAGTCTGTTTCCTAGTGCCGGTTTGAAGTTCCTGCAGTTTTCACTGTAAAAGCGATTTGGAGCTAGTATCTCCCCATATATATGTATGGAATGGAGTTTGCAACTGAAAAGAAACTCTGTGTTTCCAACAAGCTAGTTGAACGACGGCTTTCAAACACAATTATCTCTGAGAACTGAGCAAGTGGAGAGACGTTCGTTCATATAGCACCAAGGGAACGGGTTGCAGGAGACACTTTTTCTCTGCTTTCTCAGTCTGTTTCCTAGTGCCGGGTTGAAGTTCCCGCAGTTTTTACTGTAAAACCGAGTTGGAGCTAGTACCTCCCCATATATATGTATGGAATGGAGTTTGCAACTGAAAAGAAACTTTGTGTTCCCAACAAGCTAGATGAAGGACGGCTTTCACACACACTTATCTCTCAGAACTGAGCAAGTGGAGAGACGTTCGTTCATCTAGCACCAAGGGAACGGGTTGCAGGAGACACTTTTTCTCTGCTTTCTCAGTCTGTTTCCTAGTGCCGGTTTGAAGTTCCTGCAGTTTTCACTGTAAAACCGAGTTGGAGCTAGTACCTCCCCATATATATGTACGGAATGGAGTTTGCACCTGAAAAGAAACTTTGTGTTCCCAACAAGCTAGGTGAAGAACGGCTTTCACACACACTTATCTCTCAGTACTGAGCAAGTGGAGAGACGTTCGTTCATCTAGCACCAAGGGAACGGGTTGCAGGAGACAATTTTTCTCTGCTTTCTCAGTCTGTTTCCAAGTGCCGGTTTGAAGTTCCTGCAGTTTTCAGTGAAAAACCGATTTGGAGCTAGTACCTCCCCATATATATGTATGGAATGGAGTTTGCAACTGAAAAGAAACTTTGTGTTCCCAACAAGCTAGGTGAAGAATGGCTTTCACACACACATTTCTCAGAACTGAGCAAGTGGAGAGTCGTTCGTTCATCTAGCACCAAGGGAACGGGTTGCAGGAGACACTTTTTCTCTGGATTCTCAGTCTGTTTCCTAGTGCCGGTTTGAAGTCCCTGCAGTTTTCACTGTCAAACCGATTTGGAGCTAGTACCTCCCCATATATATGTATGGAATGGAGTTTGCAACTGAAAAGAAACTCTGTGTTTCCAAAAAGCTAGTTGAAGGACGGCTTCAAAACACAATTATCTCTGAGAACTGAGCAAGTGGAGAGACGTTCGTTCATCTAGCACCAAGGGAACGGGTTGCAGGAGACACTTTTTCTCTGCTTTCTCAGTCTGTTTCCTAGTGCCGGTTTGAAGTTCCTGCAGTTTTCAGTGTAAAACCGAGTTGGAGCTAGTACCTCCCCATATATATGTATGGAATGGAGTTTGCACCTGAAAAGAAACTTTTTGTTCCCAAGAAACTAGGTGAAGAACGGCTTTCACACACTCTTATCTCTCAGAACTGAGCAAGTGGAGAGACGTTCGTTCATCTAGCACCAAGGGAACGGGTTGCAGGAGACACTTTTTAACTGGATTCTCAGTCTGTTTCCTAGTGCCGGTTTGAAGTTCCTACAGTTTTCACTGTCAAACCGAGTTGGAGCTAGTACCTCCCCATATATATGTATGGAATGGAGTTTGCAACTGAAAAGAAACTTTGTGATTCCAACAAGCTAGTTGAAGGATGGCTTTCAAACACAATTATCTCTGAGAACTGAGCAAGTGGAGAGACGTTCGTTCATCTAGCACCAAGGGAACGGGTTGCAGGAGACACTTTTTCTCTGCTTTCTCATTCTGTTTCCTAGTGCCGGTTTGAAGTTCCTGCAGTTTTTACTGTAAAACCGAGTTGGAGCTAGTAGCTCCCCATATATATGTATGGAATGGAGTTTGCAACTGAAAAGAAACTTTGTGTTCCCAACAAGCTAGATGAAGGACGGCTTTCACACACACTTATCTCTCAGAACTGAGCAAGTGGAGAGACGTTCGTTCATCTAGCACCAAGGGAACGGGTTGCAGGAGACACATTTTCTCTGCTTTCTCAGTGTGTTTCCTAGTGCCGGTCTGAAGTTCCTGCAGTTTTCACTGTAAAACCGAGTTGGAGCTAGTACCTCCCCATATATATGTATGGAATGGAGATTGCAACTGAAAAGAAACTTTGTGTTCCCAACAAGCTAGGTGAAGGACGGCTTTCACACACACTTATCTCTCAGAACTGAGCAAGTGTAGAGACGTTCGTTCATCTAGCACCAAAGGAACGGGTTGCAGGAGACACTTATTCCCTGGATTCTCAGTCTGTTTCCTAGTGCCGGTTTGAAGTTCCTGCAGTTTTCACTGTCAAACCGAGTTGGAGCTAGTACCTCCCCATATATATGTATGGAATGGAGTTTGCTACTAAAAAGAAACTTTGTGTTTCCAAAAAGCTTGGTGACTGACGGCTTTCACACACACTTATCTCTCAGAACTGAGCAAGTGGAGAGACGTTCGTTCATCTAGCACCAAGGGAACGGGTTGCAGGGACACTATTTCTCTGCTTTCTCAGGCTTTTTCCGAGTGCCGGTTTGAAGTTCCTGCAGTTTTCACTGTAAAACAGAGTTGGAGCTAGTACCTCCCCATATATATGTAAGGAATGGAGTTTGCAACTGAAAAGAAACTCTGTGTTTCCAACAAGCTAGTTGAACGACTGCTTTCAAACACAATTATCTCTGAGAACTGAGCAAGTGGAGAGACGTTCGTTCATCTAGCACCAAGGGAACGGGATGCAGGAGACACTTTTTCTCTGCTTTCTCAGTCTGTTTCCTAGTGCCTGTCTGAAGTTCCTGCAGTTTTCACTGTAAAACCGAGTTGGAGCTAGTACCTCCCCATATATATGTAAGGAATGGAGTTTGCAACTGAAAAGAAACTTTGTGTTCCCAACAAGCTAGGTGAAGAACGGCTTTGACACACACTTATCTCTCAGAACTGAGCAAGTGGAGAGACGTTCGTTCATCTAGCACCAAGGGAACGGGTCGCAGGAGACACTTTTTCTCTGCTTTCTCAGTCTGTTTCCTAGTGCCGGTTTGAAGTTCCTGCAGTTTTCACTGTAAAACCGAGTTGGAGCTAGTACCTCCCCATATATATGTATGGAATGGAGTTTGCAACTGAAAAGAAACTTTGTGTTCCCAACAAGCTAGGTGAAGGACGGCTTTCACACACACTTATCTCTCAGAACTGAGCAAGTGGAGAGACGTTCGTTCATCTAGCAACAAGGGAACGGGTTGCAGGGACACTATTTCTCTGCTTTCTCAGGCTTTTTCCGAGTGCCGGTTTGAAGTTCCTGCAGTTTTCACTGTAAAACAGAGTTGGAGCTAGTACCTCCCCATATATATGTAAGGAATGGAGTTTGCAACTGAAAAGAAACTCTGTGTTTCCAACAAGCTAGTTGAACGACTGCTTTCAAACACAATTATCTCTGAGAACTTAGCAAGTGGAGAGACGTTCGTTCATCTAGCACCAAGGGAACGGGTTGCAGGAGACACTTTTTCTCTGCTTTCTCAGTTTGTTTCCTAGTGCCGGTTTGAAGTTCCTGCAGTTTTCACTGTAAAACCGAGTTGGAGCTTGTACCTCCCTATATATATGTATGGAATGGAGTTTGCTACTGAAAAGAAACTTTGTGTTCCCAACAAGCAAGGTGACTGACGGCTTTCACACACTCTTATCTCTCAGAACTGAGCAAGTGGAGAGACGTTCGTTCATCTAGCACCAAGGGAACGGGTTGCAGGAGACACATTTTCTCTGCTTTCTCAGTCTGTTTCCTAGTGCCGGTTTGAAGTTCCTGCAGTTTTTACTGTAAAACCGAGTTGGAGCTTGTACCTCCCCATATATATGTATGGAATGGAGTTTGCAACTGTAAAGAAACTTTGTGTTCCCAACAAGATAGATGATTGACGGCTTTCACACACACTTATCTCTCAGAACTGAGCAAGTGGAGAGACGTTCGTTCATCTAGCACCAAGGGAACGGGTTGCAGGAGACACTTTTTCTCTGCTTTCTCAGTCTGTTTCCTAGTGCCGGTCTGAAGTTCCTGCAGTTTTCACTGTAAAACCGAGTTGGAGCTAGTACCTCCCCATATATATGTAAGGAATGGAGTTTGCAACTGAAAAGAAACTTTGTGTTCCCAACAAGCTAGGTGAAGAACGGCTTTGACACACACTTATCTCTCAGAACTGAGCAAGTGGAGAGACGTTCGTTCATCTAGCACCAAGGGAACGGGTCGCAGGAGACACTTTTTCTCTGCTTTCTCAGTCTGTTTCCTAGTGCCGGTTTGAAGTTCCTGCAGTTTTCACTGTAAAACCGAGTTGGAGCTAGTACCTCCCCATATATATGTATGGAATGGAGTTTGCAACTGAAAAGAAACTTTGTGTTCCCAACAAGCTAGGTGAAGGACGGCTTTCACACACACTTATCTCTCAGAACTGAGCAAGTGGAGAGACGTTCGTTCATCTAGCACCAAGGGAACGGGTTGCAGGAGACACTTTTTCTCTGCTTTCTCAGTCTGTTTCCTAGTGCCGGTTTGAAGTTCCTGCAGTTTTCAGTGTAAAACCGAGTTGGAGCTAGTACCTCCCCATATATATGTATGGAATGGAGTTTGCAACTGAAAAGAAACTTTGTGTTCCCAACAAGCTAGGTGAAGGACGGCTTTCACACACACTTATCTCTCAGAACTGAGCAAGTGGAGAGACGTTCGTTCATCTAGCACCAAGGGAACGGGTTGCAGGAGACACTTTTTCTCTGCTTTCTCAGTCTGTTTCCTAGTGCCGGTTTGAAGTTCCTGCAGTTTTCAGTGTAAAACCGAGTTGGAGCTAGTACCTCCCCATATATATGTATGGAATGGAGTTTGCAACTGAAAAGAAACTTTGTGTTCCCAACAAGCTAGGTGAAGAACGGCTTTGACACACACTTATCTCTCAGAACTGAGCAAGTGGAGAGACGTTCGTTCATCTAGCACCAAGGGAACGGGTTGCAGGAGACACTTTTTCTCTGCTTTCTCAGTCTGTTTCCTAGTGCCGGTTTGAAGTTCCTGCAGTTTTCACTGTAAAACCGATTTGGAGCTAGTACCTCCCCATATATATGTATGGAATGGAGTTTGCAACTGAAAAGAAACTTTGTGTTCCCAAAAAGCTAGGTGAAGAACGGCTTTCACACACAGTTATCTCTCAGAAATGAGCAAGTGGAGAGACGTTCGTTCATCTAGCACCAAGGGAACGGGTTGCAGGAGACACTTTTTCTCTGCTTTCTCAGTCTGTTTCCTAGTGCCGGTTTGAAGTTCCTGCAGTTTTCACTGTAAAACCGAGTTGGAGCTAGTACCTCCCCATATATATGTACGGAATGGAGTTTGCACCTGAAAAGAAACTTTGTGTTCCCAACAAGCTAGGTGAAGAACGGCTTTCACACACACTTATCTCTCAGTACTGAGCAAGTGGAGAGACGTTCGTTCATCTAGCACCAAGGGAACGGGTTGCAGGAGACACTTTTTCTCTGCTTTCTCAGTCTGTTTCCAAGTGCCGATTTGAAGTTCCTGCAGTTTTCAGTGAAAAACCGATTTGGAGCTAGTACCTCCCCATATATATGTATTGAATGGGGTTTGCAACTGAAAAGAAACTTTGTGTTCCCAACAAGCTAGGTGAAGAATGGCTTTCACACACACATTTCTCAGAACTGAGCAAGTGGAGAGTCGTTCGTTCATCTAGCACCAAGGGAACGGGTTGCAGGAGACACTTTTTCTCTGGATTCTCAGTCTGTTTCCTAGTGCCGGTTTGAAGTCCCTGCAGTTTTCACTGTCAAACCGATTTGGAGCTAGTACCTCCCCATATATATGTATGGAATGGAGTTTGCAACTGAAAAGAAACTCTGTGTTTCCAACAAGCTAGTTGAAGGACGGCTTCAAAACACAATTATCTCTGAGAACTGAGCAAGTGGAGAGACGTTCGTTCATCTAGCACCAAGGGAACGGGTTGCAGGAGACACTTTTTCTCTGCTTTCTCAGTCTGTTTCCTAGTGCCGGTTTGAAGTTCCTGCAGTTTTCAGTGTAAAACCGAGTTGGAGCTAGTACCTCCCCATATATATGTATGGAATGGAGTTTGCAACTGAAAAGAAACTTTGTGTTCCCAACAAGCTAGGTGAAGAACGGCTTTGACACACACTTATCTCTCAGAACTGAGCAAGTGGAGAGACGTTCGTTCATCTAGCACCAAGGGAACGGGTTGCAGGAGACACTTTTTCTCTGCTTTCTCAGTCTGTTTCCTAGTGCCGGTTTGAAGTTCCTGCAGTTTTCACTGTAAAACCGATTTGGAGCTAGTACCTCCCCATATATATGTATGGAATGGAGTTTGCAACTGAAAAGAAACTTTGTGTTCCCAAAAAGCTAGGTGAAGAACGGCTTTCACACACACTTATCTCTCAGAAATGAGCAAGTGGAGAGACGTTCGTTCATCTAGCACCAAGGGAACGGGTTGCAGGAGACACTTTTTCTCTGCTTTCTCAGTCTGTTTCCTAGTGCCGGTTTGAAGTTCCTGCAGTTTTCACTGTAAAACCGAGTTGGAGCTAGTACCTCCCCATATATATGTACGGAATGGAGTTTGCACCTGAAAAGAAACTTTGTGTTCCCAACAAGCTAGGTGAAGAACGGCTTTCACACACACTTATCTCTCAGTACTGAGCAAGTGGAGAGACGTTCGTTCATCTAGCACCAAGGGAACGGGTTGCAGGAGACAATTTTTCTCTGCTTTCTCAGTCTGTTTCCAAGTGCCGGTTTGAAGTTCCTGCAGTTTTCAGTGAAAAACCGATTTGGAGCTAGTACCTCCCCATATATATGTATGGAATGGAGTTTGCAACTGAAAAGAAACTTTGTGTTCCCAACAAGCTAGGTGAAGAATGGCTTTCACACACACATTTCTCAGAACTGAGCAAGTGGAGAGTCGTTCGTTCATCTAGCACCAAGGGAACGGGTTGCAGGAGACACTTTTTCTCTGGATTCTCAGTCTGTTTCCTAGTGCCGGTTTGAAGTCCCTGCAGTTTTCACTGTCAAACCGATTTGGAGCTAGTACCTCCCCATATATATGTATGGAATGGAGTTTGCAACTGAAAAGAAACTCTGTGTTTCCAACAAGCTAGTTGAAGGACGGCTTCAAAACACAATTATCTCTGAGAACTGAGCAAGTGGAGAGACGTTCGTTCATCTAGCACCAAGGGAACGGGTTGCAGGAGACACTTTTTCTCTGCTTTCTCAGTCTGTTTCCTAGTGCCGGTTTGAAGTTCCTGCAGTTTTCACTGTAAAACCGAGTTGGAGCTAGTACCTCCCCATATATATGTATGGAATGGAGTTTGCACCTGAAAAGAAACTTTTTGTTCCCAAGAAACTAGGTGAAGAACGGCTTTCACACACTCTTATCTCTCAGAACTGAGCAAGTGGAGAGACGTTCGTTCATCTAGCACCAAGGGAACGGGTTGCAGGAGACACTTTTTAACTGGATTCTCAGTCTGTTTCCTAGTGCCGGTTTGAAGTTCCTGCAGTTTTCACTGTCAAACCGAGTTGGAGCTAGTACCTCCCCATATATATGTATGGAATGGAGTTTGCAACTGAAAAGAAACTTTGTGATTCCAACAAGCTAGTTGAAGGATGGCTTTCAAACACAATTATCTCTGAGAACTGAGCAAGTGAAGAGACGTTCGTTCATCTAGCACCAAGGGAACGGGTTGCAGGAGACACTTTTTCTCTGCTTTCTCAGTCTGTTTCCTAGTGCCGGTTTGAAGTTCCTGCAGTTTTCACTGTAAAACCGAGTTGGAGCTTGTACCTCCCAATATATATGTATGGAATGGGGTTTGCTACTGAAAAGAAACTTTGTGTTCCCAACAAGCTAGGTGACTGATGGCTTTCACACACTCTTATCACTCAGAACTGAGCAAGTGGAGAGACGTTCGTTCATCTAGCACCAAGGGAACGGGTTGCAGGAGACACATTTTCTCTGCTTTCTCAGTCTGTTTCCTAGTGCCGGTTTGAAGTTCCTGCAGTTTTCACTGTAAAAGCGATTTGGAGCTAGTATCTCCCCATATATATGTATGGAATGGAGTTTGCAACTGAAAAGAAACTCTGTGTTTCCAACAAGCTAGTTGAACGACGGCTTTCAAACACAATTATCTCTGAGAACTGAGCAAGTGGAGAGACGTTCGTTCATCTAGCACCAAGGGAACGGGTTGCAGGAGACACTTTTTCTCTGCTTTCTCAGTCTGTTTCCTAGTGCCGGTTTGAAGTTCCTGCAGTTTTTACTGTAAAACCGAGTTGGAGCTAGTACCTCCCCATATATATGTATGGAATGGAGTTTGCAACTGAAAAGAAACTTTGTGTTCCCAACAAGCTAGATGAAGGACGGCTTTCACACACACTTATCTCTCAGAACTGAGCAAGTGGAGAGACGTTCGTTCATCTAGCACCAAGGGAACGGGTTGCAGGAGACACATTTTCTCTGCTTTCTCAGTGTGTTTCCTAGTGCCGGTCTGAAGTTCCTGCAGTTTTCACTGTAAAACCGAGTTGGAGCTAGTACCTCCCCATATATATGTATGGAATGGAGATTGCAACTGAAAAGAAACTTTGTGTTCCCAACAAGCTAGGTGAAGGACGGCTTTCACACACACTTATCTCTCAGAACTGAGCAAGTGTAGAGACGTTCGTTCATCTAGCACCAAAGGAACGGGTTGCAGGAGACACTTATTCCCTGGATTCTCAGTCTGTTTCCTAGTGCCGGTTTGAAGTTCCTGCAGTTTTCACTGTCAAACCGAGTTGGAGCTAGTACCTCCCCATATATATGTATGGAATGGAGTTTGCTACTGAAAAGAAACTTTGTGTTTCCAAAAAGCTTGGTGACTGACGGCTTTCACACACACTTATCTCTCAGAACTGAGCAAGTGGAGAGACGTTCGTTCATCTAGCACCAAGGGAACGGGTTGCAGGGACACTATTTCTCTGCTTTCTCAGGCTTTTTCCGAGTGCCGGTTTGAAGTTACTGCAGTTTTCACTGTAAAACAGAGTTGGAGCTAGTACCTCCCCATATATATGTAAGGAATGGAGTTTGCAACTGAAAAGAAACTCTGTGTTTCCAACAAGCTAGTTGAACGACTGCTTTCAAACACAATTATCTCTGAGAACTTAGCAAGTGGAGAGACGTTCGTTCATCTAGCACCAAGGGAACGAGTTGCAGGAGACACTTTTTCTCTGCTTTCTCAGTTTGTTTCCTAGTGCCGGTTTGAAGTTCCTGCAGTTTTCACTGTAAAACCGAGTTGGAGCTTGTACCTCCCTATATATATGTATGGAATGGAGTTTGCTACTGAAAAGAAACTTTGTGTTCCCAACAAGCTAGGTGACTGACGGCTTTCACACACTCTTATCTCTCAGAACTGAGCAAGTGGAGAGACGTTCGTTCATCTAGCACCAAGGGAACGGGTTGCAGGAGACACATATCCTCTGCTTTCTCAGTCTGTTTCCTAGTGCCGGTTTGAAGTTCCTGCAGTTTTTACTGTAAAACCGAGTTGGAGCTTGTACCTCCCCATATATATGTATGGAATGGAGTTTGCAACTGTAAAGAAACTTTGTGTTCCCAACAAGCTAGATGATTGACGGCTTTCACACACACTTATCTCTCAGAACTGAGCAAGTGGAGAGACGTTCGTTCATCTAGCACCAAGGGAACGGGATGCAGGAGACACTTTTTCTCTGCTTTCTCAGTCTGTTTCCTAGTGCCGGTCTGAAGTTCCTGCAGTTTTCACTGTAAAACCGAGTTGGAGCTAGTACCTCCCCATATATATGTAAGGAATGGAGTTTGCAACTGAAAAGAAACTTTGTGTTCCCAACAAGCTAGGTGAAGAACGGCTTTGACACACACTTATCTCTCAGAACTGAGCAAGTGGAGAGACGTTCGTTCATCTAGCACCAAGGGAACGGGTCGCAGGAGACACTTTTTCTCTGCTTTCTCAGTCTGTTTCCTAGTGCCGGTTTGAAGTTCCTGCAGTTTTCACTGTAAAACCGAGTTGGAGCTAGTACCTCCCCATATATATGTATGGAATGGAGTTTGCAACTGAAAAGAAACTTTGTGTTCCCAACAAGCTAGGTGAAGGACGGCTTTCACACACACTTATCTCTCAGAACTGAGCAAGTGGAGAGACGTTCGTTCATCTAGCACCAAGGGAACGGGTTGCAGGAGACACTTTTTCTCTGCTTTCTCAGTCTGTTTCCTAGTGCCGGTTTGAAGTTCCTGCAGTTTTCAGTGTAAAACCGAGTTGGAGCTAGTACCTCCCCATATATATGTATGGAATGGAGTTTGCAACTGAAAAGAAACTTTGTGTTCCCAACAAGCTAGGTGAAGGACGGCTTTCACACACACTTATCTCTCAGAACTGAGCAAGTGGAGAGACGTTCGTTCATCTAGCACCAAGGGAACGGGTTGCAGGAGACACTTTTTCTCTGCTTTCTCAGTCTGTTTCCTAGTGCCGGTTTGAAGTTCCTGCAGTTTTCAGTGTAAAACCGAGTTGGAGCTAGTACCTCCCCATATATATGTATGGAATGGAGTTTGCAACTGAAAAGAAACTTTGTGTTCCCAACAAGCTAGGTGAAGAACGGCTTTGACACACACTTATCTCTCAGAACTGAGCAAGTGGAGAGAGGTTCGTTCATCTAGCACCAAGGGAACGGGTTGCATGAGACACTTTTTCTCTGCTTTCTCAGTCTGTTTCCTAGTGCCGGTTTGAAGTTCCTGCAGTTTTCACTGTAAAACCGATTTGGAGCTAGTACCTCCCCATATATATGTATGGAATGGAGTTTGCAACTGAAAAGAAACTTTGTGTTCCCAAAAAGCTAGGTGAAGAACGGCTTTCACACACACTTATCTCTCAGAACTGAGCAAGTGGAGAGACGTTCGTTCATCTAGCACCAAGGGAACGGGTTGCAGGAGACACTTTTTCTCTGCTTTCTCAGTCTGTTTCCTAGTGCCGGTTTGAAGTTCCTGCAGTTTTCACTGTAAAACCGAGTTGGAGCTAGTACCTCCCCATATATATGTATGGAATGGAGTTTGCAACTGAAAAGAAACTTTGTGTTCCCAACAAGCTAGGTGAAGAACGGCTTTCACACACACTTATCTCTCAGTACTGAGCAAGTGGAGAGACGTTCGTTCATCTAGCACCAAGGGAACGGGTTGCAGGAGACAATTTTTCTCTGCTTTCTCAGTCTGTTTCCAAGTGCCGGTTTGAAGTTCCTGCAGTTTTCACTGTAAAACCGATTTGGAGCTAGTACCTCCCCATATATATGTATGGAATGGAGTTTGCAACTTAAAAGAAAATTTGTGTTCCCAACAAGCTAGGTGAAGAATGGCTTTCACACACACATCTCTCAGAACTGAGCAAGTGGAGAGTCGTTCGTTCATCTAGCACCAAGGGAACGGGTTGCAGGAGACACTTTTTCTCTGGATTCTCAGTCTGTTTCCTAGTGCCGGTTTGAAGTCCCTGCAGTTTTCACTGTCAAACCGATTTGGAGCTAGTACCTCCCCATATATATGTATGGAATGGAGTTTGCAACTGAAAAGAAACTCTGTGTTTCCAACAAGCTAGTTGAAGGACGCCTTCAAAACACAATTATCTCTGAGAACTGAGCAAGTGGAGAGACGTTCGTTCATCTAGCACCAAGGGAACGGGTTGCAGGAGACACTTTTTCTCTGCTTTCTCAGTCTGTTTCCTAGTGCCGGTTTGAAGTTCCTGCAGTTTTCACTGTAAAACCGAGTTGGAGCTAGTACCTCCCCATATATATGTATGGAATGGAGTTTGCACCTGAAAAGAAACTTTGTGTTCCCAAGAAACTAGGTGAAGAACGGCTTTCACACACTCTTATCTCTCAGAACTGAGCAAGTGGAGAGACGTTCGTTCATCTAGCACCAAGGGAACGGGTTGCAGGAGACACTTTTTCCCTGGATTCTCAGTCTGTTTCCTAGTGCCGGTTTGAAGTTCCTGCAGTTTTCACTGTCAAACCGAGTTGGAGCTAGTACCTCCCCATATATATGTATGGAATGGAGTTTGCAACTGAAAAGAAACTTTGTGTTTCCAACAAGCTAGTTGAAGGATGGCTTTCAAACACAATTATCTCTGAGAACTGAGCAAGTGAAGAGACGTTCGTTCATCTAGCACCAAGGGAACGGGTTGCAGGAGACACTTTTTCTCTGCTTTCTCAGTCTGTTTCCTAGTGCCGGTTTGAAGTTCCTGCAGTTTTCACTGTAAAACCGAGTTGGAGCTTGTACCTCCCAATATATATGTATGGAATGGGGTTTGCTACTGAAAAGAAACTTTGTGTTCCCTACAAGCTAGGTGACTGACGGCTTTCACACACTCTTATCACTCAGAACTGAGCAAGTGGAGAGACGTTCGTTCATCTAGCACCAAGGGAACGGGGTGCAGGAGACACTTTTTCTCTGCTTTCTCAGTCTGTTTCCTAGTGCCGGTTTGAAGTTCCTGCAGTTTTCACTGTAAAAGCGATTTGGAGCTAGTATCTCCCCATATATATGTATGGAATGGAGATTGCAACTGAAAAGAAACTTTGTGTTCCCAAAAAGCTAGGTGAAGAACGGCTTTCACACACACTTATCTCTCAGAACTGAGCAAGTGGAGAGACGTTCGTTCATCTAGCACCAAGGGAACGGGTTGCAGGAGACACTTTTTCTCTGCTTTCTCAGTCTGTTTCCTAGTGCCGGTTTGAAGTTCCTGCAGTTTTCACTGTAAAACCGAGTTGGAGCTAGTACCTCCCCATATATATGTATGGAATGGAGTTTGCAACTGAAAAGAAACTTTGTGTTCCCAACAAGCTAGGTGAAGAACGGCTTTCACACACACTTATCTCTCAGTACTGAGCAAGTGGAGAGACGTTCGTTCATCTAGCACCAAGGGAACGGGTTGCAGGAGACAATTTTTCTCTGCTTTCTCAGTCTGTTTCCAAGTGCCGGTTTGAAGTTCCTGCAGTTTTCACTGTAAAACCGATTTGGAGCTAGTACCTCCCCATATATATGTATGGAATGGAGTTTGCAACTGAAAAGAAACTTTGTGTTCCCAACAAGCTAGGTGAAGAATGGCTTTCACACACACATCTCTCAGAACTGAGCAAGTGGAGAGTCGTTCGTTCATCTAGCACCAAGGGAACGGGTTGCAGGAGACACTTTTTCTCTGGATTCTCAGTCTGTTTCCTAGTGCCGGTTTGAAGTCCCTGCAGTTTTCACTGTCAAACCGAGTTGGAGCTAGTACCTCCCCATATATATGTATGGAATGGAGTTTGCAACTGAAAAGAAACTCTGTGTTTCCAACAAGCTAGTTGAAGGACGGCTTCAAAACACAATTATCTCTGAGAACTGAGCAAGTGGAGAGACGTTCGTTCATCTAGCACCAAGGGAACGGGTTGCAGGAGACACTTTTTCTCTGCTTTCTCAGTCTGTTTCCTAGTGCCGGTTTGAAGTTCCTGCAGTTTTCAGTGTAAAACCGAGTTGGAGCTAGTACCTCCCCATATATATGTATGGAATGGAGTTTGCAACTGAAAAGAAACTTTGTGTTCCCAACAAGCTAGGTGAAGGACGGCTTTCGCACACACTTATCTCTCAGAACTGAGCAAGTGGAGAGACGTTCGTTCATCTAGCACCAAGGGAACGGGTTGCAGGAGACACTTTTTCTCTGCTTTCTCAGTCTGTTTCCTAGTGCCGGTTTGAAGTTCCTGCAGTTTTCACTGTAAAACCGATTTGGAGCTAGTACCTCCCCATATATATGTATGGAATGGAGTTTGCAACTGAAAAGAAACTTTGTGTTCCCAAAAAGCTAGGTGAAGAACGGCTTTCACACACACTTATCTCTCAGAAATGAGCAAGTGGAGAGACGTTCGTTCATCTAGCACCAAGGGAACGGGTTGCAGGAGACACTTTTTCTCTGCTTTCTCAGTCTGTTTCCTAGTGCCGGTTTGAAGTTCCTGCAGTTTTCAGTGTAAAACCGAGTTGGAGCTAGTACCTCCCCATATATATGTACGGAATGGAGTTTGCACCTGAAAAGAAACTTTGTGTTCCCAACAAGCTAGGTGAAGAACGGCTTTCACACACACTTATCTCTCAGTACTGAGCAAGTGGAGAGACGTTCGTTCATCTAGCACCAAGGGAACGGGTTGCAGGAGACAATTTTTCTCTGCTTTCTCAGTGTGTTTCCAAGTGCCGGTTTGAAGTTCCTGCAGTTTTCAGTGAAAAACCGATTTGGAGCTAGTACCTCCCCATATATATGTATGGAATGGAGTTTGCAACTGAAAAGAAACTTTGTGTTCCCAACAAGCTAGGTGAAGAATGGCTTTCACACACACATTTCTCAGAACTGAGCAAGTGGAGAGTCGTTCGTTCATCTAGCACCAAGGGAACGGGTTGCAGGAGACACTTTTTCTCTGGATTCTCAGTCTGTTTCCTAGTGCCGGTTTGAAGTCCCTGCAGTTTTCACTGTCAAACCGATTTGGAGCTAGTACCTCCCCATATATATGTATGGAATGGAGTTTGCAACTGAAAAGAAACTCTGTGTTTCCAACAAGCTAGTTGAAGGACGGCTTCAAAACACAATTATCTCTGAGAACTGAGCAAGTGGAGAGACGTTCGTTCATCTAGCACCAAGGGAACGGGTTGCAGGAGACACTTTTTCTCTGCTTTCTCAGTCTGTTTCCTAGTGCCGGTTTGAAGTTCCTGCAGTTTTCACTGTAAAACCGAGTTGGAGCTAGTACCTCCCCATATATATGTATGGAATGGAGTTTGCACCTGAAAAGAAACTTTTTGTTCCCAAGAAACTAGGTGAAGAACGGCTTTCACACACTCTTATCTCTCAGAACTGAGCAAGTGGAGAGACGTTCGTTCATCTAGCACCAAGGGAACGGGTTGCAGGAGACACTTTTTAACTGGATTCTCAGTCTGTTTCCTACTGCCGGTTTGAAGTTCCTGCAGTTTTCACTGTCAAACCGAGTTGGAGCTAGTACCTCCCCATATATATGTATGGAATGGAGTTTGCAACTGAAAAGAAACTTTGTGATTCCAACAAGCTAGTTGAAGGATGGCTTTCAAACACAATTATCTCTGAGAACTGAGCAAGTGAAGAGACGTTCGTTCATCTAGCACCAAGGGAACGGGTTGCAGGAGACACTTTTTCTCTGCTTTCTCAGTCTGTTTCCTAGTGCCGGTTTGAAGTTCCTGCCGTTTTCACTGTAAAACCGAGTTGGAGCTTGTACCTCCCAATATATATGTATGGAATGGGGTTTGCTACTGAAAAGAAACTTTGTGTTCCCAACAAGCTAGGTGACTGACGGCTTTCACACACTCTTATCACTCAGAACTGAGCAAGTGGAGAGACGTTCGTTCATCTAGCACCAAGGGAACGGGTTGCAGGAGACACATTTTCTCTGCTTTCTCAGTCTGTTTCCTAGTGCCGGTTTGAAGTTCCTGCAGTTTTCACTGTAAAAGCGATTTGGAGCTAGTATCTCCCCATATATATGTATGGAATGGAGTTTGCAACTGAAAAGAAACTCTGTGTTTCCAACAAGCTAGTTGAACGACGGCTTTCAAACACAATTATCTCTGAGAACTGAGCAAGTGGAGAGACGTTCGTTCATCTAGCACCAAGGGAACGGGTTGCAGGAGACACTTTTTCTCTGCTTTCTCAGTCTGTTTCCTAGTGCCGGTTTGAAGTTCCTGCAGTTTTTACTGTAAAACCGAGTTGGAGCTAGTACCTCCCCATATATATGTATGGAATGGAGTTTGCAACTGAAAAGAAACTTTGTGTTCCCAACAAGCTAGATGAAGGACGGCTTTCACACACATTTATCTCTCAGAACTGAGCAAGTGTAGAGACGTTCGTTCATCTAGCACCAAAGGAACGGGTTGCAGGAGACACTTATTCCCTGGATTCTCAGTCTGTTTCCTAGTGCCGGTTTGAAGTTCCTGCAGTTTTCACTGTCAAACCGAGTTGGAGCTAGTACCTCCCCATATATATGTATGGAATGGAGTTTGCTACTGAAAAGAAACTTTATGTTTCCAAAAAGCTTGGTGACTGACGGCTTTCACACACACTTATCTCTCAGAACTGAGCAAGTGGAGAGACGTTCGTTCATCTAGCACCAAGGGAACGGGTTGCAGGGACACTATTTCTCTGCTTTCTCAGGCTTTTTCCGAGTGCCGGTTTGAAGTTCCTGCAGTTTTCACTGTAAAACAGAGTTGGAGCTAGTACCTCCCCATATATATGTAAGGAATGGAGTTTGCAACTGAAAAGAAACTCTGTGTTTCCAACAAGCTAGTTGAACGACTGCTTTCAAACACAATTATCTCTGAGAACTTAGCAAGTGGAGAGACGTTCGTTCATCTAGCACCAAGGGAACGGGTTGCAGGAGACACTTTTTCTCTGCTTTCTCAGTTTGTTTCCTAGTGCCGGTTTGAAGTTCCTGCAGTTTTCACTGTAAAACCGAGTTGGAGCTTGTACCTCCCTATATATATGTATGGAATGGAGTTTGCTACTGAAAAGAAACTTTGTGTTCCCAACAAGCTAGGTGACTGACGGCTTTCACACACTCTTATCTCTCAGAACTGAGCAAGTGGAGAGACGTTCGTTCATCTAGCACCAAGGGAACGGGTTGCAGGAGACACATTTCCTCTGCTTTCTCAGTCTGTTTCCTAGTGCCGGTTTGAAGTTCCTGCAGTTTTTACTGTAAAACCGAGTTGGAGCTTGTACCTCCCCATATATATGTATGGAATGGAGTTTGCAACTGTAAAGAAACTTTGTGTTCCCAACAAGCTAGATGATTGACGGCTTTCACACACACTTATCTCTCAGAACTGAGCAAGTGGAGAGACGTTCGTTCATCTAGCACCAAGGGAACGGGATGCAGGAGCCACTTTTTCTCTGCTTTCTCAGTCTGTTTCCTAGTGCCGGTCTGAAGTTCCTGCAGTTTTCACTGTAAAACCGAGTTGGAGCTAGTACCTCCCCATATATATGTAAGGAATGGAGTTTGCAACTGAAAAGAAACTTTGTGTTCCCAACAAGCTAGGTGAAGAACGGCTTTGACACACACTTATCTCTCAGAACTGAGCAAGTGGAGAGACGTTCGTTCATCTAGCACCAAGGGAACGGGTTGCAGGGACACTATTTCTCTGCTTTCTCAGGCTTTTTCCGAGTGCCGGTTTGAAGTTCCTGCAGTTTTCACTGTAAAACAGAGTTGGAGCTAGTACCTCCCCATATATATGTAAGGAATGGAGTTTGCAACTGAAAAGAAACTCTGTGTTTCCAACAAGCTAGTTGAACGACTGCTTTCAAACACAATTATCTCTGAGAACTTAGCAAGTGGAGAGACGTTCGTTCATCTAGCACCAAGGGAACGGGTTGCAGGAGACACTTTTTCTCTGCTTTCTCAGTTTGTTTCCTAGTGCCGGTTTGAAGTTCCTGCAGTTTTCACTGTCAAACCGAGTTGGAGCTTGTACCTCCCTATATATATGTATGGAATGGAGTTTGCTACTGAAAAGAAACTTTGTGTTCCCAACAAGCTAGGTGACTGACGGCTTTCACACACTCTTATCTCTCAGAACTGAGCAAGTGGAGAGACGTTCGTTCATCTAGCACCAAGGGAACGGGTTGCAGGAGACACATTTCCTCTGCTTTCTCAGTCTGTTTCCTAGTGCCGGTTTGAAGTTCCTGCAGTTTTTACTGTAAAACCGAGTTGGAGCTTGTACCTCCCCATATATATGTATGGAATGGAGTTTGCAACTGTAAAGAAACTTTGTGTTCCCAACAAGCTAGATGATTGACGGCTTTCACACACACTTATCTCTCAGAACTGAGCAAGTGGAGAGACGTTCGTTCATCTAGCACCAAGGGAACGGGATGCAGGAGCCACTTTTTCTCTGCTTTCTCAGTCTGTTTCCTAGTGCCGGTCTGAAGTTCCTGCAGTTTTCACTGTAAAACCGAGTTGGAGCTAGTACCTCCCCATATATATGTAAGGAATGGAGTTTGCAACTGAAAAGAAACTTTGTGTTCCCAACAAGCTAGGTGAAGAACGGCTTTGACACACACTTATCTCTCAGAACTGAGCAAGTGGAGAGACGTTCGTTCATCTAGCACCAAGGGAACGGGTTGCAGGAGTCACTTTTTCTCTGCTTTCTCAGTCTGTTTCCTAGTGCCGGTTTGAAGTTCCTGCAGTTTTCAGTGTAAAACCGAGTTGGAGCTAGTACCTCCCCATATATGTGTATGGAATGGAGTTTGCAACTGAAAAGAAACTTTGTGTTCCCAACAAGCTAGGTGAAGGACGGCTTTCACACACACTTATCTCTCAGAACTGAGCAAGTGGAGAGACGTTCGTTCATCTAGCACCAAGGGAACGGGTTGCAGGAGACACTTTTTCTCTGCTTTCTCAGTCTGTTTCCTAGTGCCGGTTTGAAGTTCCTGCAGTTTTCAGTGTAAAACCGAGTTGGAGCTAGTACCTCCCCATATATATGTATGGAATGGAGTTTGCAACTGAAAAGAAACTTTGTGTTCCCAACAAGCTAGGTGAAGAACGGCTTTGACACACACTTATCTCTCAGAACTGAGCAAGTGGAGAGAGGTTCGTTCATCTAGCACCAAGGGAACGGGTTGCAGGAGACACTTTTTCTCTGCTTTCTCAGTCTGTTTCCTAGTGCCGGTTTGAAGTTCCTGCAGTTTTCACTGTAAAACCGATTTGGAGCTAGTACCTCCCCATATATATGTATGGAATGGAGTTTGCAACTGAAAAGAAACTTTGTGTTCCCAAAAAGCTAGGTGAAGAACGGCTTTCACACACACTTATCTCTCAGAACTGAGCAAGTGGAGAGACGTTCGTTCATCTAGCACCAAGGGAACGGGTTGCAGGAGACACTTTTTCTCTGCTTTCTCAGTCTGTTTCCTAGTGCCGGTTTGAAGTTCCTGCAGTTTTCACTGTAAAACCGAGTTGGAGCTAGTACCTCCCCATATATATGTATGGAATGGAGTTTGCAACTGAAAAGAAACTTTGTGTTCCCAACAAGCTAGGTGAAGAACGGCTTTCACACACACTTATCTCTCAGTACTGAGCAAGTGGAGAGACGTTCGTTCATCTAGCACCAAGGGAACGGGTTGCAGGAGACAATTTTTCTCTGCTTTCTCAGTCTGTTTCCAAGTGCCGGTTTGAAGTTCCTGCAGTTTTCACTGTAAAACCGATTTGGAGCTAGTACCTCCCCATATATATGTATGGAATGGAGTTTGCAACTGAAAAGAAACTTTGTGTTCCCAACAAGCTAGGTGAAGAATGGCTTTCACACACACATCTCTCAGAACTGAGCAAGTGGAGAGTCGTTCGTTCATCTAGCACCAAGGGAACGGGTTGCAGGAGACACTTTTTCTCTGGATTCTCAGTCTGTTTCCTAGTGCCGGTTTGAAGTCCCTGCAGTTTTCACTGTCAAACCGATTTGGAGCTAGTACCTCCCCATATATATGTATGGAATGGAGTTTGCAACTGAAAAGAAACTCTGTGTTTCCAACAAGCTAGTTGAAGGACGCCTTCAAAACACAATTATCTCTGAGAACTGAGCAAGTGGAGAGACGTTCGTTCATCTAGCACCAAGGGAACGGGTTGCAGGAGACACTTTTTCTCTGCTTTCTCAGTCTGTTTCCTAGTGCCGGTTTGAAGTTCCTGCAGTTTTCACTGTAAAACCGTGTTGGAGCTAGTACCTCCCCATATATATGTATGGAATGGAGTTTGCACCTGAAAAGAAACTTTGTGTTCCCAAGAAACTAGGTGAAGAACGGCTTTCACACACTCTTATCTCTCAGAACTGAGCAAGTGGAGAGACGTTCGTTCATCTAGCAACAAGGGAACGGGTTGCAGGAGACACTTTTTCCCTGGATTCTCAGTCTGTTTCCTAGTGCCGGTTTGAAGTTCCTGCAGTTTTCACTGTCAAACCGAGTTGGAGCTTGTACCTCCCCATATATATGTATGGAATGGAGTTTGCAACTGAAAAGAAACTTTGTGTTTCCAACAAGCTAGTTGAAGGATGGCTTTCAAACACAATTATCTCTGAGAACTGAGCAAGTGAAGAGACGTTCGTTCATCTAGCACCAAGGGAACGGGTTGCAGGAGACACTTTTTCTCTGCTTTCTCAGTCTGTTTCCTAGTGCCGATTTGAAGTTCCTGCAGTTTTCACTGTAAAACCGAGTTGGAGCTTGTACCTCCCAATATATATGTATGGAATGGGGTTTGCTACTGAAAAGAAACTTTGTGTTCCCAACAAGCTAGGTGACTGACGGCTTTCACACACTCTTATCACTCAGAACTGAGCAAGTGGAGAGACGTTCGTTCATCTAGCACCAAGGGAACGGGGTGCAGGAGACACTTTTTCTCTGCATTCTCAGTCTGTTTCCTAGTGCCGGTTTGAAGTTCCTGCAGTTTTCAATGTAAAAGCGATTTGGAGCTAGTATCTCCCCATATATATGTATGGAATGGAGATTGCAACTGAAAAGAAACTTTGTGTTCCCAAAAAGCTAGGTGAAGAACGGCTTTCACACACACTTATCTCTCAGAACTGAGCAAGTGGAGAGACGTTCGTTCATCTAGCACCAAGGGAACGGGTTGCAGGAGACACTTTTTCTCTGCTTTCTCAGTCTGTTTCCTAGTGCCGGTTTGAAGTTCCTGCAGTTTTCACTGTAAAACCGAGTTGGAGCTAGTACCTCCCCATATATATGTATGGAATGGAGTTTGCAACTGAAAAGAAACTTTGTGTTCCCAACAAGCTAGGTGAAGAACGGCTTTCACACACACTTATCTCTCAGTACTGAGCAAGTGGAGAGACGTTCGTTCATCTAGCACCAAGGGAACGGGTTGCAGGAGACAATTTTTCTCTGCTTTCTCAGTCTGTTTCCAAGTGCCGGTTTGAAGTTCCTGCAGTTTTCACTGTAAAACCGATTTGGAGCTAGTACCTCCCCATATATATGTATGGAATGGAGTTTGCAACTGAAAAGAAACTTTGTGTTCCCAACAAGCTAGGTGAAGAATGGCTTTCACACACACATCTCTCAGAACTGAGCAAGTGGAGAGTCGTTCGTTCATCTAGCACCAAGGGAACGGGTTGCAGGAGACACTTTTTCTCTGGATTCTCAGTCTGTTTCCTAGTGCCGGTTTGAAGTCCCTGCAGTTTTCACTGTCAAACCGATTTGGAGCTAGTACCTCCCCATATATATGTATGGAATGGAGTTTGCAACTGAAAAGAAACTCTGTGTTTCCAACAAGCTAGTTGAAGGACGCCTTCAAAACACAATTATCTCTGAGAACTGAGCAAGTGGAGAGACGTTCGTTCATCTAGCACCAAGGGAACGGGTTGCAGGAGACACTTTTTCTCTGCTTTCTCAGTCTGTTTCCTAGTGCCGGTTTGAAGTTCCTGCAGTTTTCACTGTAAAACCGAGTTGGAGCTAGTACCTCCCCATATATATGTATGGAATGGAGTTTGCACCTGAAAAGAAACTTTGTGTTCCCAAGAAACTAGGTGAAGAACGGCTTTCACACACTCTTATCTCTCAGAACTGAGCAAGTGGAGAGACGTTCGTTCATCTAGCACCAAGGGAACGGGTTGCAGGAGACACTTTTTCCCTGGATTCTCAGTCTGTTTCCTAGTGCCGGTTGGAAGTTCCTGCAGTTTTCACTGTCAAACCGAGTTGGAGCTAGTACCTCCCCATATATATGTATGGAATGGAGTTTGCAACTGAAAAGAAACTTTGTGTTTCCAACAAGCTAGTTGAAGGATGGCTTTCAAACACAATTATCTCTGAGAACTGAGCAAGTGAAGAGACGTTCGTTCATCTAGCACCAAGGGAACGGGTTGCAGGAGACACTTTTTCTCTGCTTTCTCAGTCTGTTTCCTAGTGCCGGTTTGAAGTTCCTGCAGTTTTCACTGTAAAACCGAGTTGGAGCTTGTACCTCCCAATATATATGTATGGAATGGGGTTTGCTACTGAAAAGAAACTTTGTGTTCCCAACAAGCTAGGTGACTGACGGCTTTCACACACTCTTTTCACTCAGAACTGAGCAAGTGGAGAGACGTTCGTTCATCTAGCACCAAGGGAACGGGGTGCAGGAGACACTTTTTCTCTGCATTCTCAGTCTGTTTCCTAGTGCCGGTTTGAAGTTCCTGCAGTTTTCACTGTAAAAGCGATTTGGAGCTAGTATCTCCCCATATATATGTATGGAATGGAGTTTGCAACTGAAAAGAAACTCTGTGTTTCCAACAAGCTAGTTGAACGACGGCTTTCAAACACAATTATCTCTGAGAACTGAGCAAGTGGAGAGACGTTCGTTCATCTAGGACCAAGGGAACGGGTTGCAGGAGACACTTTTTCTCTGCTTTCTCAGTCTGTTTCCTAGTGCCGGTTTGAAGTTCCTGCAGTTTTTACTGTAAAACCGAGTTGGAGCTAGTACCTCCCCATATATATGTATGGAATGGAGTTTGCAACTGAAAAGAAACTTTGTGTTCCCAACAAGCTAGATGAAGGACGGCTTTCACACACACATATCTCTCAGAACTGAGCAAGTGGAGAGACGTTCGTTCATCTAGCACCAAGGGAACGGGTTGCAGGAGACACTTTTTCTCTGCTTTCTCAGTGTGTTTCCTAGTGCCGGTCTGAAGTTCCTGCAGTTTTCACTGTAAAACCGAGTTGGAGCTAGTACCTCCCCATATATATGTATGGAATGGAGATTGCAACTGAAAAGAAACTTTGTGTTCCCAACAAGCTAGGTGAAGGACGGCTTTCACACACACTTATCTCTCAGAACTGAGCAAGTGTAGAGACGTTCGTTCATCTAGCACCAAGGGAACGGGTTGCAGGAGACACTTATTCCCTGAATTCTCAGTCTGTTTCCTAGTGCCGGTTTGAAGTTCCTGCAGTTTTCACTGTCAAACCGAGTTGGAGCTAGTACCTCCCCATATATATGTATGGAATGGAGTTTGCTACTGAAAAGAAACTTTGTGTTTCCAAAATGCTTGGTGACTGACGGCTTTCACACACACTTATCTCTCAGAACTGAGCAAGTGGAGAGACGTTCGTTCATCTAGCACCAAGGGAACGGGTTGCAGGGACACTATTTCTCTGCTTTCTCAGGCTTTTTCCTAGTGCCGGTTTGAAGTTCCTGCAGTTTTCACTGTAAAACAGAGTTGGAGCTAGTACCTCCCCATATATATGTAAGGAATGGAGTTTGCAACTGAAAAGAAACTCTGTGTTTCCAACAAGCTAGTTGAACGACTGCTTTCAAACACAATTATCTCTGAGAACTGAGCAAGTGGAGAGACGTTCGTTCATCTAGCACCAAGGGAACGGGTTGCAGGAGACACTTTTTCTCTGCTTTCTCAGTCTGTTTCCTAGTGCCGGTTTGAAGTTCCTGCAGTTTTCACTGTAAAACCGAGTTGGAGCTTGTACCTCCCTATATATATGTATGGAATGGATTTTGCTACTGAAAAGAAACTTTGTGTTCCCAACAAGCTAGGTGACTGACGGCTTTGACACACTATTATCTCTCAGAACTGAGCAAGTGGAGAGACGTTCGTTCATCTAGCACCAAGGGAACGGGTTGCAGGAGACACATTTTCTCTGCTTTCTCAGTCTGTTTCCTAGTGCCGGTTTGAAGTTCCTGCAGTTTTTACTGTAAAACCGAGTTGGAGCTAGTACCTCCCCATATATATGTATGGAATGGAGTTTGCAACTGAAAAGAAACTTTGTGTTCCCAACAAGCTAGATGAAGGACGGCTTTCACTCAAACTTATCTCTCAGAACTGAGCAAGTGGAGAGACGTTCGTTCATCTAGCACCAAGGGAACGGGTTGCAGGAGACACTTTTTCTCTTTTTCTCAGTCTGTTTCCTAGTGCCGGTCTGAAGTTCCTGCAGTTTTCACTGTAAAACCGAGTTGGAGCTAGTACCTCCCCATATATATGTATGGAATGGTGTTTGCAACTGAAAAGAAACTTTGTGTTCCCAACAAGCTAGGTGAAGAACGGCTTTGACACACACTTATCTCTGAGAACTGAGCAAGTGGAGAGACGTTCGCTCATCTAGCACCAAGGGAACGGGTCGCAGGAGTCACTTTTTCTCTGCTTTCTCAGTCTGTTTCCTAGTGCCGGTTTGAAGTTCCTGCAGTTTTCACTGTAAAACCGAGTTGGAGCTAGTACCTCCCCATATATATGTATGGAATGGAGTTTGCAACTGAAAAGAAACTTTGTGTTCCCAACAAGCTAGGTGAAGAACGGCTTTCACACACACTTATCTCTCAGAACTGAGCAAGTGGAGAGACGTTCGTTCATCTAGCACCAAGGGAACGGGTTGCAGGAGACACTTTTTCTCTGCTTTCTCAGTCTGTTTCCTAGTGCCGTTTTGAAGTTCCTGCAGTTTTCACTGTAAAACCGAGTTGGAGCTAGTACCTCCCCATATATATGTATGGAATGGAGTTTGCAACTGAAAAGAAACTTTGTGTTCCCAACAAGCTAGGTGAAGGACGGCTTTCACACACACTTACCTCTCAGAACTGAGCAAGTGGAGAGACGTTCGTTCATCTAGCACCAAGGGAACGGGTTGCAGGAGACACTTTTTCTCTGCTTTCTCAGTCTGTTTCCTAGTGCCGGTTTGAAGTTCCTGCAGTTTTCAGTGTAAAACCGAGTTGGAGATAGTACCTCCCCATATATATGTATGGAATGGAGTTTGCAACTGAAAAGAAACTTTGTGTTCCCAACAAGCTAGGTGAAGAACGGCTTTGACACACACTTATCTCTCAGAACTGAGCAAGTGGAAAGACGTTCGTTCATCTAGCACCAAGGGAACGGGTTGCAGAAGACACTTTTTCTCTGCTTTCTCAGTCTGTTTCCTAGTGCCGGTTTGAAGTTCCTGCAGTTTTCAGTGTAAAACCGAGTTGGAGCTAGTACCTCCCCATATATATGTATGGAATGGAGTTTGCAACTGAAAAGAAACTTTGTGTTCCCAACAAGCTAGGTGAAGAACGGCTTTGACACACATTTATCTCTCAGAACTGAGCAAGTGGAGAGACGTTTGTTCATCTAACACCAAGGGAACGGGTTGCAGGAGACACTTTTTCTCTGCTTTCTCAGTATGTTTCCTAGTGCCGGTTTGAAGTTCCTGCAGTTTTCACTGTAAAACCGAGTTGGAGCTTGTACCTCCCCATATATATGTATGGAATGGAGTTTGCACCTGAAAAGAAACTTTGTGTTCCCAACAAGCTAGGTGAAGAACGGCTTTCACACACACTTATCTCTCAGTACTGAGCAAGTGGAGAGACGTTCGTTCATCTAGCACCAAGGGAACGGGTTGCAGGAGACACTTTTTCTCTGCTTTCTCAGTCTGTTTCCAAGTGCCGGTTTGAAGTTCCTGCAGTTTTCACTGTAAAACCGATTTGGAGCTAGTACCTCCCCATATATATGTATGGAATGGAGTTTGCAACTGAAAAGAAACTTTGTGTTCCCAACAAGCTAGGTGAAGAACGGCTTTCACACACACATCTCTCAGAACTGAGCAAGTGGAGAGTCGTTCGTTCATCTAGCACCAAGGGAACGGGTTGCAGGAGACACATTTTCCCTGGATTCTCAGTCTGTTTCCCAGTGCCGGTTTGAAGTCCCTGCAGTTTTCACTGTCAAACCGAGTTGAAGCTAGTACCTCCCCATATATATGTATGGAATGGAGTTTGCAACTGAAAAGAAACTCTGTGTTTCCAACAAGCTAGTTGAAGGACGGCTTTAAAACACAATTATCTCTGAGAACTGAGCAAGTGGAGAGACGTTCGTTCATCTAGCACCAAGGGAACGGGTTGCAGGAGACACTTTTTCTCTGCTTTCTCAGTCTGTTTCCTAGTGCCGGTTTGAAGTTCCTGCAGTTTTTACTGTAAAACCGAGTTGGAGCTAGTACCTCCCCATATATATGTATGGAATGGAGTTTGCAACTGAAAAGAAACTTTGTGTTCCCAACAAGCTAGATGAAGGACGGCTTTCACACACACTTATCTCTCAGAACTGAGCAAGTGGAGAGACGTTCGTTCATCTAGCACCAAGGGAACGGGTTGCAGGAGACACTTTTTCTCTGCTTTCTCAGTGTGTTTCCTAGTGCCGGTCTGAAGTTCCTGCAGTTTTCACTGTAAAACCGAGTTGGAGCTAGTACCTCCCCATATATATGTATGGAATGGAGTTTGCAACTGAAAAGAAACTTTGTGTTCCCAACAAGCTAGGTGAAGGACGGCTTTCACACACAATTATCTCTCAGAACTGAGCAAGTGTAGAGACGTTCGTTCATGTAGCACCAAGGGAACGGGTTGCAGGAGACACTTATTCCCTGGATTCTCAGTCTGTTTCCTAGTGCCGGTTTGAAGTTCCTGCAGTTTTCACTGTCAAACCGAGTTGGAGCTAGTACCTCCCCATATATATGTATGGAATGGAGTTTGCTACTGAAAAGAAACTTTGTGTTCCCAACAAGCTAGTTGACTGACGGCTTTCACACACACTTATCTCTCAGAACTGAGCAAGTGGAGAGACGTTCGTTCATCTAGCACCAAGGGAACGGGTTGCAGGGACACTTATTCTCTGTTTTCTCAGGCTTTTTCCTAGTGCCGGTTTGAAGTTCCTGCAGTTTTCACTGTAAAACCGAGTTGGAGCTAGTACCTCCCCATATATATGTATGGAATGGAGTTTGCAACTGAAAAGAAACTCTGTGTTTCCAACAAGCTAGTTGAACGACTGCTTTCAAACACAATTATCTCTGAGAACTGAGCAAGTGGAGAGACGTTCGTTCATCTAGCACCAAGGGAACGGGTTGCAGGAGACACTTTTTCTCTTTTTTCTCAGTCTGTTTCCTAGTGCCGGTTTGAAGTTCCTGCAGTTTTCACTGTAAAACCGAGTTGGAGCTAGTACCTCCCCATATATATGTATGGAATGGAGTTTGCAACTGAAAAGAAACTTTGTGTTCCCAACAAGCTAGGTGAAGGACGGCTTTCACACACACTTACCTCTCAGAACTGAGCAAGTGGAGAGACGTTCGTTCATCTAGCACCAAGGGAACGGGTTGCAGGAGACACTTTTTCTCTGCTTTCTCAGTCTGTTTCCTAGTGCCGGTTTGAAGTTCCTGCAGTTTTCAGTGTAAAACCGAGTTGGAGATAGTACCTCCCCATATATATGTATGGAATGGAGTTTGCAACTGAAAAGAAACTTTGTGTTCCCAACAAGCTAGGTGAAGAACGGCTTTGACACACACTTATCTCTCAGAACTGAGCAAGTGGAAAGACGTTCGTTCATCTAGCACCAAGGGAACGGGTTGCAGAAGACACTTTTTCTCTGCTTTCTCAGTCTGTTTCCTAGTGCCGGTTTGAAGTTCCTGCAGTTTTCAGTGTAAAACCGAGTTGGAGCTAGTACCTCCCCATATATATGTATGGAATGGAGTTTGCAACTGAAAAGAAACTTTGTGTTCCCAACAAGCTAGGTGAAGAACGGCTTTGACACACATTTATCTCTCAGAACTGAGCAAGTGGAGAGACGTTTGTTCATCTAACACCAAGGGAACGGGTTGCAGGAGACACTTTTTCTCTGCTTTCTCAGTATGTTTCCTAGTGCCGGTTTGAAGTTCCTGCAGTTTTCACTGTAAAACCGAGTTGGAGCTTGTACCTCCCCATATATATGTATGGAATGGAGTTTGCACCTGAAAAGAAACTTTGTGTTCCCAACAAGCTAGGTGAAGAACGGCTTTCACACACACTTATCTCTCAGTACTGAGCAAGTGGAGAGACGTTCGTTCATCTAGCACCAAGGGAACGGGTTGCAGGAGACACTTTTTCTCTGCTTTCTCAGTCTGTTTCCAAGTGCCGGTTTGAAGTTCCTGCAGTTTTCACTGTAAAACCGATTTGGAGCTAGTACCTCCCCATATATATGTATGGAATGGAGTTTGCAACTGAAAAGAAACTTTGTGTTCCCAACAAGCTAGGTGAAGAACGGCTTTCACACACACATCTCTCAGAACTGAGCAAGTGGAGAGTCGTTCGTTCATCTAGCACCAAGGGAACGGGTTGCAGGAGACACATTTTCCCTGGATTCTCAGTCTGTTTCCCAGTGCCGGTTTGAAGTCCCTGCAGTTTTCACTGTCAAACCGAGTTGAAGCTAGTACCTCCCCATATATATGTATGGAATGGAGTTTGCAACTGAAAAGAAACTCTGTGTTTCCAACAAGCTAGTTGAAGGACGGCTTTAAAACACAATTATCTCTGAGAACTGAGCAAGTGGAGAGACGTTCGTTCATCTAGCACCAAGGGAACGGGTTGCAGGAGACACTTTTTCTCTGCTTTCTCAGTCTGTTTCCTAGTGCCGGTTTGAAGTTCCTGCAGTTTTTACTGTAAAACCGAGTTGGAGCTAGTACCTCCCCATATATATGTATGGAATGGAGTTTGCAACTGAAAAGAAACTTTGTGTTCCCAACAAGCTAGATGAAGGACGGCTTTCACACACACTTATCTCTCAGAACTGAGCAAGTGGAGAGACGTTCGTTCATCTAGCACCAAGGGAACGGGTTGCAGGAGACACTTTTTCTCTGCTTTCTCAGTGTGTTTCCTAGTGCCGGTCTGAAGTTCCTGCAGTTTTCACTGTAAAACCGAGTTGGAGCTAGTACCTCCCCATATATATGTATGGAATGGAGTTTGCAACTGAAAAGAAACTTTGTGTTCCCAACAAGCTAGGTGAAGGACGGCTTTCACACACAATTATCTCTCAGAACTGAGCAAGTGTAGAGACGTTCGTTCATGTAGCACCAAGGGAACGGGTTGCAGGAGACACTTATTCCCTGGATTCTCAGTCTGTTTCCTAGTGCCGGTTTGAAGTTCCTGCAGTTTTCACTGTCAAACCGAGTTGGAGCTAGTACCTCCCCATATATATGTATGGAATGGAGTTTGCTACTGAAAAGAAACTTTGTGTTCCCAACAAGCTAGTTGACTGACGGCTTTCACACACACTTATCTCTCAGAACTGAGCAAGTGGAGAGACGTTCGTTCATCTAGCACCAAGGGAACGGGTTGCAGGGACACTTATTCTCTGTTTTCTCAGGCTTTTTCCTAGTGCCGGTTTGAAGTTCCTGCAGTTTTCACTGTAAAACCGAGTTGGAGCTAGTACCTCCCCATATATATGTATGGAATGGAGTTTGCAACTGAAAAGAAACTCTGTGTTTCCAACAAGCTAGTTGAACGACTGCTTTCAAACACAATTATCTCTGAGAACTGAGCAAGTGGAGAGACGTTCGTTCATCTAGCACCAAGGGAACGGGTTGCAGGAGACACTTTTTCTCTTTTTTCTCAGTCTGTTTCCTAGTGCCGGTTTGAAGTTCCTGCAGTTTTCACTGTAAAACCGAGTTGGAGCTTGTACCTCCCTATATATATGTATGGAATGGAGTTTGCTACTGAAAAGAAACTTTGTGTTCCCAACGAGCAAGGTGACTGACGGCTTTCACAAACTCTTATCTCTCAGAACTGAGCAAGTGGAGAGACGTTCGTTCATCTAGCACCAAGGGAACGGGTTGCAGGAGACACTTTTTCTCTGCTTTCTCAGTCTGTTTCCTAGTGCCGGTTTGAAGTTCCTGCAGTTTTTAATGTAAAACCGAGTTGGAGCTAGTACCTCCCCATATATATGTATGGAATGGAGTTTGCAACTGAAAAGAAACTTTGTGTTCCCAACAAGCTAGATGAAGGACGGCTTTGACACACACTTATCTCTGAGAACTGAGCAAGTGGAGAGACGTTCGTTCATCTAGCACCAAGGGAACGGGTCGCAGGAGACACTTTTTCTCTGCTTTCTCAGTCTGTTTCCTAGTGCCGGTTTGAAGTTCCTGCAGTTTTCACTGTAAAACCGAGTTGGAGCTAGTACCTCCCCATATATATGTATGGAATGGAGTTTGCAACTGAAAAGAAACTTTGTGTTCCCAACAAGCTAGGTGAAGAACGGCTTTCACACACACTTATCTCTCAGAACTGAGCAAGTGGAGAGACGTTCGTTCATCTAGCACCAAGGGAACGGGTTGCAGGAGACACTTTTTCTCTGCTTTCTCAGTCTGTTTCCTAGTGCCGGTTTGAAGTTCCTGCAGTTTTCAGTGTAAAACCGAGTTGGAGCTAGTACCTCCACATATATATGTATGGAATGGAGTTTGCAACTGAAAAGAAACTTTGTGTTCCCAACAAGCTAGGTGAAGGACGGCTTTCACACACACTTACCTCTCAGAACTGAGCAAGTGGAGAGACGTTCGTTCATCTAGCACCAAGGGAACGGGTTGCAGGAGACACTTTTTCTCTGCTTTCTCAGTCTGTTTCCTAGTGCCGGTTTGAAGTTCCTGCAATTTTCAGTGTAAAACTGAGTTGGAGCTAGTACCTCCCCATATATATGTATGGAATGGAGTTTGCAACTGAAAAGAAACTTTGTGTTCCCAACAAGCTAGGTGAAGAACGGCTTTGACACACACTTATCTCTCAGAACTGAGCAAGTGGAGAGACTTTCGTTCATCTAGCACCAAGGGAACGGGTTGCAGGAGACACTTTTTCTCTGCTTTCTCAGTCTGTTTCCTAGTGCCGGTTTGAAGGTCCTGCAGTTTTCACTGTAAAACCGAGTTGGAGCTAGTACCTCCCCATATATATGTATGGAATGGAGTTTGCAACTGAAAAGAAACTTTGTGTTCCCAACAAGCTAGGTGAAGAACGGCTTTGACACACACTTATCTCTCAGAACTGAGCAAGTGGAAAGACGTTCGTTCATCTAGCACCAAGGGAACGGGTTGCAGAAGACACTTTTTCTCTGCTTTCTCAGTCTGTTTCCTAGTGCCGGTTTGAAGTTCCTGCAGTTTTCAGTGTAAAACCGAGTTGGAGCTAGTACCTCCCCATATATATGTATGGAATGGAGTTTGCAACTGAAAAGAAACTTTGTGTTCCCAACAAGCTAGGTGAAGAACGGCTTTGACACACACTTATCTCTCAGAACTGAGCAAGTGGAGAGACGTTTGTTCATCTAACACCAAGGGAACGGGTTGCAGGAGACACTTTTTCTCTGCTTTCTCAGTATGTTTCCTAGTGCCGGTTTGAAGTTCCTGCAGTTTTCACTGTAAAACCGAGTTGGAGCTTGTACCTCCCCATATATATGTATGGAATGGAGTTTGCACCTGAAAAGAAACTTTGTGTTCCCAACAAGCTAGGTGAAGAACGGCTTTACAACACACTTATCTCTCAGTACTGAGCAAGTGGAGAGACGTTCGTTCATCTAGCACCAAGGGAACGGGTTGCAGGAGACACTTTTTCTCTGCTTTCTCAGTCTGTTTCCAAGTGCCGGTTTGAAGTTCCTGCAGTTTTCACTGTAAAACCGATTTGGAGCTAGTACCTCCCCATATATATGTATGGAATGGAGTTTGCAACTGAAAAGAAACTTTGTGTTCCCAACAAGCTAGGTGAAGAACGGCTTTCACACACACATCTCTCAGAACTGAGCAAGTGGAGAGTCGTTCGTTCATCTAGCACCAAGGGAACGGGTTGCAGGAGACACATTTTCTCTGGATTCTCAGTCTGTTTCCCAGTGCCGGTTTGAAGTCCCTGCAGTTTTCACTGTCAAACCGAGTTGAAGCTAGTACCTCCCCATATATATGTATGGAATGGAGTTTGCAACTGAAAAGAAACTCTGTGTTTCCAACAAGCTAGTTGAAGGACGGCTTTAAAACACAATTATCTCTGAGAACTGAGCAAGTGGAGAGACGTTCGTTCATCTAGCACCAAGGGAACGGGTTGCAGGAGACACTTTTTCTCTGCTTTCTCAGTCTGTTTCCTAGTGCCGGTTTGAAGTTCCTGCAGTTTTTACTGTAAAACCGAGTTGGAGCTAGTACCTCCCCATATATATGTATGGAATGGAGTTTGCAACTGAAAAGAAACTTTGTGTTCCCAACAAGCTAGGTGAAGAACGGCTTTCACACACACTTATCTCTCAGAACTGAGCAAGTGGAGAGACGTTCGTTCATCTAGCACCAAGGGAACGGGTTGCAGGAGACACTTTTTCTCTGCTTTCTCAGTGTGTTTCCTAGTGCCGGTCTGAAGTTCCTGCAGTTTTCACTGTAAAACCGAGTTGGAGCTAGTACCTCCCCATATATATGTATGGAATGGAGTTTGCAACTGAAAAGAAACTTTGTGTTCCCAACAAGCTAGGTGAAGGACGGCTTTCACACACAATTATCTCTCAGAACTGAGCAAGTGTAGAGACGTTCGTTCATGTAGCACCAAGGGAACGGGTTGCAGGAGACACTTATACCCTGGATTCTCAGTCTGTTTCCTAGTGCCGGTTTGAAGTTCCTGCAGTTTTCACTGTCAAACCGAGTTGGAGCTAGTACCTCCCCATATATATGTATGGAATGGAGTTTGCTACTGAAAAGAAACTTTGTGTTCCCAACAAGCTAGGTGACTGAAGGCTTTCACACACACTTATCTCTCAGAACTGAGCAAGTGGAGAGACGTTCGTTCATCTAGCACCAAGGGAACGGGTTGCAGGGACACTTATTCTCTGTTTTCTCAGGCTTTTTCCTAGTGCCGGTTTGAAGTTCCTGCAGTTTTCACTGTAAAACCGAGTTGGAGCTAGTACCTCCCCATATATATGTATGGAATGGAGTTTGCAACTGAAAAGAAACTCTGTGTTTCCAACAAGCTAGTTGAACGACTGCTTACAAACACAATTATCTCTGAGAACTGAGCAAGTGGAGAGACGTTCGTTCATCTAGCACCAAGGGAACGGGTTGCAGGAGACACTTTTTCTCTGTTTTCTCAGTCTGTTTCCTAGTGCCGGTTTGAAGTTCCTGCAGTTTTCACTGTAAAACCGAGTTGGAGCTTGTACCTCCCTATATATATGTATGGAATGGAGTTTGCTACTGAAAAGAAACTTTGTGTTCCCAACGAGCTAGGTGACTGACGGCTTTCACAAACTCTTATCTCTCAGAACTAAGCAAGTGGAGAGACGTTCGTTCATCTAGCACCAAGGGAACGGGTTGCAGGAGACACTTTTTCTCTGCTTTCTCAGTCTGTTTCCTAGTGCCGGTTTGAAGTTCCTGCAGTTTTTACTGTAAAACCGAGTTGGAGCTAGTACCTCCCCATATATATGTATGGAATGGAGTTTGCAACTGAAAAGAAACTTTGTGTTCCCAACAAGCTAGATGAAGGACGGCTTTGACACACACTTATCTCTGAGAACTGAGCAAGTGGAGAGACGTTCGTTCATCTAGCACCAAGGGAACGGGTCGCAGGAGACACTTTTTCTCTGCTTTCTCAGTCTGTTTCCTAGTGCCGGTTTGAAGTTCCTGCAGTTTTCACTGTAAAACCGAGTTGGAGCTAGTACCTCCCCATATATATGTATGGAATGGAGTTTGCAACTGAAAAGAAACTTTGTGTTCCCAACAAGCTAGGTGAAGAACGGCTTTCACACACACTTATCTCTCAGAACTGAGCAAGTGGAGAGACGTTCGTTCATCTAGCACCAAGGGAACGGGTTGCAGGAGACACTTTTTCTCTGCTTTCTCAGTCTGTTTCCTAGTGCCGGTTTGAAGTTCCTGTAGTTTTCAGTGTAAAACCGAGTTGGAGCTAGTACCTCCACATATATATGTATGGAATGGAGTTTGCAACTGAAAAGAAACTTTGTGTTCCCAACAAGCTAGGTGAAGGACGGCTTTCACACACACTTACCTCTCAGAACTGAGCAAGTGGAGAGACGTTCGTTCATCTAGCACCAAGGGAACGGGTTGAAGGAGACACTTTTTCTCTGCTTTCTCAGTATGTTTCCTAGTGCCGGTTTGAAGTTCCTGCAGTTTTCACTGTAAAACCGAGTTGGAGCTAGTACCTCCCCATATATATGTATGGAATGGAGTTTGCACCTGAAAAGAAACTTTGTGTTCCCAACAAGCTGGGTGAAGAACGGCTTTCACACACACTTATCTCTCAGTACTGAGCAAGTGGAGAGACGTTCGTTCATCTAGCACCAAGGGAACGGGTTGCAGGAGACACTTTTTCTCTGCTTTCTCAGTCTGTTTCCAAGTGCCAGTTTGAAGTTCCTGCAGTTTTCACAGTAAAACCGATTTGGAGCTAGTACCTCCCCATATATATGTATGGAATGGAGTTTGCAACTGAAAAGAAACTTTGTGTTCCCAACAAGCTAGGTGAAGAACGGCTTTCACACACACATCTCTCAGAACTGAGCAAGTGGAGAGTCGTTCGTTCATCTAGCACCAAGGGAACGGGTTGCAGGAGACACTTTTTCTCTGCTTTCTCAGTCTGTTTCCAAGTGCCAGTTTGAAGTTCCTGCAGTTTTCACAGTAAAACCGATTTGGAGCTAGTACCTCCCCATATATATGTATGGAATGGAGTTTGCAACTGAAAAGAAACTTTGTGTTCCCAACAAGCTAGGTGAAGAACGGCTTTCACACACACATCTCTCAGAACTGAGCAAGTGGAGAGTCGTTCGTTCATCTAGCACCAAGGGAACGGGTTGCAGGAGACACATTTTCTCTGGATTCTCAGTCTGTTTCCTAGTGCCGGTTTGAAGTCCCTGCAGTTTTCACTGTCAAACCGAGTTGAAGCTAGTACCTCCCCATATATATGTATGGAATGGAGTTTGCAACTGAAAACAAACTCTGTGTTTCCAACAAGCTAGTTGAAGGACGGCTTTAAAACACAGTTATCTCTGAGAACTGAGCAAGTGGAGAGACGTTCGTTCATCTAGCACCAAGGGAACGGGTTGCAGGAGACACTTTTTCTCTGCTTTCTCAGTCTGTTTCCTAGTGCCGGTTTGAAGTTCCTGCAGTTTTCACTGTAAAACCGAGTTGGAGCTAGTACCTCCCCATATATATGTATGGAATGGAGTTTGCACCTGAAAGGAAACTTTGTGTTCCCAACAAACTAGGTGAAGAACGGCTTTCACACACACTTATCTCTCAGAACTGAGCAAGTGGAGAGACGTTCGTTCATCTAGCACCAAGGGAACGGGTTGCAGGAGACACTTTTTCCCTGGATTCTCAGTCTGTTTCCTAGTGCAGGTTTGAAGTTCCTGCAGTTTTCACTGTAAAACCGAGTTGGAGCTAGTACCTCCCCATATATATGTATGGAATGGAGTTTGCAACTGAAAAGAAACTTTGTGTTTCCAACAAGCTAGTTGAAGGACGGCTTTCAAACACAATTATATCTGAGAACTGAGCAAGTGGAGAGACGTTCGTTCATCTAGCACCAAGGGAACGGGTTGCAGGAGACACTTTTTCTCTGCTTTCACAGTCTGTTTCCTAGTGCCGGTTTGAAGTTCCTGCAGTTTTCACTGTAAAACCGAGTTGGAGCTTGTACCTCCCAATATATATGTATGGAATGGAGTTTGCTACTGAAAAGAAACTTTGTGTTCCCAACAAGCTATGTGACTGACGGCTTTCACACACACTTATCACTCAGAACTGAGCAAGTGGAGAGACGTTCGTTCATCTAGCACCAAGGGAACGGGTTGCAGGAGACACATTTTCTCTGGATTCTCAGTCTGTTTCCTAGTGCCGGTTTGAAGTCCCTGCAGTTTTCACTGTCAAACCGAGTTGAAGCTAGTACCTCCCCATATATATGTATGGAATGGAGTTTGCAACTGAAAAGAACTCTGTGTTTCCAACAAGCTAGTTGAAGGACGGCTTTAAAACACAATTATCTCTGAGAACTGAGCAAGTGGAGATACGTTCGTTCATCTAGCACCAAGGGAACGGGTTGCAGGAGACACTTTTTCTCTGCTTTCTCAGTCTGTTTCCTAGTGCCGGTTTGAAGTTCCTGCAGTTTTCACTGTAAAACCGAGTTGGGGCTAGTACCTCCTCATATATATGTATGGAATGGAGTTTGCACCTGAAAGGAAACTTTGTGTTCCCAACAAACAAGGTGAAGAACGGCTTTCACACACACTTATCTCTCAGAACTGAGCAAGTGGAGAGACGTTCGTTCATCTAGCACCAAGGGAACGGGTTGCAGGAGACACTTTTTCCCTGGATTCTCAGTCTGTTTCCTAGTGCCGGTTTGAAGTTCCTGCAGTTTTCACTGTAAAACCGAGTTGGAGCTAGTACCTCCCCATATATATGTATGGAATGGAGTTTGCAACTGAAAAGAAACTTTGTGTTTCCAACAAGCTAGTTGAAGGACGGCTTTCAAACACAATTATCTCTGAGAACTGAGCAAGTGGAGAGACGTTCGTTCATCTAGCACCAAGGGAACGGGTTGCAGGGGACACTTTTTCTCTGCTTTCTCAGTCTGTTTCCTAGTGCCGGTTTGAAGTTCCTGCAGTTTTCACTGTAAAACCGAGTTGGAGCTTGTACCTCCCAATATATATGTATGGAATGGGGTTTGCTACTGAAAAGAAACTTTGTGTTCCCAACAAGCTATGTGACTGACGGCTTTCACACACTCTTATCACTCAGAACTGAGCAAGTGGAGAGACGTTCGTTCATCTAGCACCAAGGGAACGGGTTGCAGGAGACACTTTTTCTCTGCTTTCTCAGTCTTTTTCCTAGTGCCGGTTTGAAGTTCCTGCAGTTTTCACTGTAAAACCGAGTTGGAGCTAGTATCTCCCCATATATATGTATGGAATGGATTTTGCAACTGAAAAGAAACTCTGTGTTTCCAACAAGCTAGTTGAACGACGGCTTTCAAACACAATTATCTCTGAGAACTGAGCAAGTGGAGAGACGTTCGTTCATCTAGCACCAAGGGAACGGGTTGCAGGAGACACTTTTTCTCTGCTTTCTCAGTCTGTTTCCTAGTGCCGGTTTGAAGTTCCTGCAGTTTTCACTGTAAAACCGAGTTGGAGCTAGTACCTCCCCATATATATGTATGGAATGGAGTTTGCAACTGAAAAGAAACTTTGTGTTCCCAACAAGCTAGATGAAGGACGGCTTTCACACACACTTATCTCTCAGAACTGAGCAAGTGGAGAGACGTTCGTTCATCTAGCACCAAGGGAACGGGTTGCAGGAGACACTTTTTCTCTGCTTTCTCAGTGTGTTTCCTAGTGCCGGTCTGAAGTTCCTGCAGTTTTCACTGTAAAACCGAGTTGGAGCTAGTACCTCCCCATATATATGTATGGAATGGAGTTTGCAACTGAAAAGAAACTTTGTGTTCCCAACAAGCTAGGTGAAGGACGGCTTTCACACACAATTATCTCTCAGAACTGAGCAAGTGTAGAGACGTTCGTTCATGTAGCACCAAGGGAACGGGTTGCAGGAGACACTTATACCCTGGATTCTCAGTCTGTTTCCTAGTGCCGGTTTGAAGTTCCTGCAGTTTTCACTGTCAAACCGAGTTGGAGCTAGTACCTCCCCATATATATGTATGGAATGGAGTTTGCTACTGAAAAGAAACTTTGTGTTCCCAACAAGCTAGGTGACTGAAGGCTTTCACACACACTTATCTCTCAGAACTGAGCAAGTGGAGAGACGTTCGTTCATCTAGCACCAAGGGAACGGGTTGCAGGGACACTTATTCTCTGTTTTCTCAGGCTTTTTCCTAGTGCCGGTTTGAAGTTCCTGCAGTTTTCACTGTAAAACCGAGTTGGAGCTAGTACCTCCCCATATATATGTATGGAATGGAGTTTGCAACTGAAAAGAAACTCTGTGTTTCCAACAAGCTAGTTGAACGACTGCTTACAAACACAATTATCTCTGAGAACTGAGCAAGTGGAGAGACGTTCGTTCATCTAGCACCAAGGGAACGGGTTGCAGGAGACACTTTTTCTCTGTTTTCTCAGTCTGTTTCCTAGTGCCGGTTTGAAGTTCCTGCAGTTTTCACTGTAAAACCGAGTTGGAGCTTGTACCTCCCTATATATATGTATGGAATGGAGTTTGCTACTGAAAAGAAACTTTGTGTTCCCAACGAGCTAGGTGACTGACGGCTTTCACAAACTCTTATCTCTCAGAACTAAGCAAGTGGAGAGACGTTCGTTCATCTAGCACCAAGGGAACGGGTTGCAGGAGACACTTTTTCTCTGCTTTCTCAGTCTGTTTCCTAGTGCCGGTTTGAAGTTCCTGCAGTTTTTACTGTAAAACCGAGTTGGAGCTAGTACCTCCCCATATATATGTATGGAATGGAGTTTGCAACTGAAAAGAAACTTTGTGTTCCCAACAAGCTAGATGAAGGACGGCTTTGACACACACTTATCTCTGAGAACTGAGCAAGTGGAGAGACGTTCGTTCATCTAGCACCAAGGGAACGGGTCGCAGGAGACACTTTTTCTCTGCTTTCTCAGTCTGTTTCCTAGTGCCGGTTTGAAGTTCCTGCAGTTTTCACTGTAAAACCGAGTTGGAGCTAGTACCTCCCCATATATATGTATGGAATGGAGTTTGCAACTGAAAAGAAACTTTGTGTTCCCAACAAGCTAGGTGAAGAACGGCTTTCACACACACTTATCTCTCAGAACTGAGCAAGTGGAGAGACGTTCGTTCATCTAGCACCAAGGGAACGGGTTGCAGGAGACACTTTTTCTCTGCTTTCTCAGTCTGTTTCCTAGTGCCGGTTTGAAGTTCCTGTAGTTTTCAGTGTAAAACCGAGTTGGAGCTAGTACCTCCACATATATATGTATGGAATGGAGTTTGCAACTGAAAAGAAACTTTGTGTTCCCAACAAGCTAGGTGAAGGACGGCTTTCACACACACTTACCTCTCAGAACTGAGCAAGTGGAGAGACGTTCGTTCATCTAGCACCAAGGGAACGGGTTGCAGGAGACACTTTTCTCTGTTTCTCAGTCTGTTTCCTAGTGCCGGTTTGAAGTTCCTGCAATTTTCAGTGTAAAACTGAGTTGGAGCTAGTACCTCCCCATATATATGTATGGAATGGAGTTTGCAACTGAAAAGAAACTTTGTGTTCCCAACAAGCTAGGTGAAGAACGGCTTTGACACACACTTATCTCTCAGAACTGAGCAAGTGGAGAGACGTTCGTTCATCTAGCACCAAGGGAACGGGTTGCAGGAGACACTTTTTCTCTGCTTTCTCAGTCTGTTTCCTAGTGCCGGTTTGAAGTTCCTGCAGTTTTCAGTGTAAAACCGAGTTGGAGCTAGTACCTCCCCATATATATGAATGGAATGGAGTTTGCAACTGAAAAGAAACTTTGTGTTCCCAACAAGCTAGGTGAAGAACGGCTTTGACACACACTTATCTCTCAGAAATGAGCAAGTGGAGAGACGTTCGTTCATCTAGCACCAAGGGAACGGGTTGAAGGAGACACTTTTTCTCTGCTTTCTCAGTATGTTTCCTAGTGCCGGTTTGAAGTTCCTGCAGTTTTCACTGTAAAACCGAGTTGGAGCTAGTACCTCCCCATATATATGTATGGAATGGAGTTTGCACCTGAAAAGAAACTTTGTGTTCCCAACAAGCTGGGTGAAGAACGGCTTTCACACACACTTATCTCTCAGTACTGAGCAAGTGGAGAGACGTTCGTTCATCTAGCACCAAGGGAACGGGTTGCAGGAGACACTTTTTCTCTGCTTTCTCAGTCTGTTTCCAAGTGCCAGTTTGAAGTTCCTGCAGTTTTCACAGTAAAACCGATTTGGAGCTAGTACCTCCCCATATATATGTATGGAATGGAGTTTGCAACTGAAAAGAAACTTTGTGTTCCCAACAAGCTAGGTGAAGAACGGCTTTCACACACACATCTCTCAGAACTGAGCAAGTGGAGAGTCGTTCGTTCATCTAGCACCAAGGGAACGGGTTGCAGGAGACACTTTTTCTCTGCTTTCTCAGTCTGTTTCCAAGTGCCAGTTTGAAGTTCCTGCAGTTTTCACAGTAAAACCGATTTGGAGCTAGTACCTCCCCATATATATGTATGGAATGGAGTTTGCAACTGAAAAGAAACTTTGTGTTCCCAACAAGCTAGGTGAAGAACGGCTTTCACACACACATCTCTCAGAACTGAGCAAGTGGAGAGTCGTTCGTTCATCTAGCACCAAGGGAACGGGTTGCAGGAGACACTTTTTCTCTGGATTCTCAGTCTGTTTCCTAGTGCCGGTTTGAAGTCCCTGCAGTTTTCACTGTCAAACCGAGTTGAAGCTAGTACCTCCCCATATATATGTATGGAATGGAGTTTGCAACTGAAAACAAACTCTGTGTTTCCAACAAGCTAGTTGAAGGACGGCTTTAAAACACAGTTATCTCTGAGAACTGAGCAAGTGGAGAGACGTTCGTTCATCTAGCACCAAGGGAACGGGTTGCAGGAGACACTTTTTCTCTGCTTTCTCAGTCTGTTTCCTAGTGCCGGTTTGAAGTTCCTGCAGTTTTCACTGTAAAACCGAGTTGGAGCTAGTACCTCCCCATATATATGTATGGAATGGAGTTTGCACCTGAAAGGAAACTTTGTGTTCCCAACAAACTAGGTGAAGAACGGCTTTCACACACACTTATCTCTCAGAACTGAGCAAGTGGAGAGACGTTCGTTCATCTAGCACCAAGGGAACGGGTTGCAGGAGACACTTTTTCCCTGGATTCTCAGTCTGTTTCCTAGTGCAGGTTTGAAGTTCCTGCAGTTTTCACTGTAAAACCGAGTTGGAGCTAGTACCTCCCCATATATATGTATGGAATGGAGTTTGCAACTGAAAAGAAACTTTGTGTTTCCAACAAGCTAGTTGAAGGACGGCTTTCAAACACAATTATATCTGAGAACTGAGCAAGTGGAGAGACGTTCGTTCATCTAGCACCAAGGGAACGGGTTGCAGGAGACACTTTTTCTCTGCTTTCACAGTCTGTTTCCTAGTGCCGGTTTGAAGTTCCTGCAGTTTTCACTGTAAAACCGAGTTGGAGCTTGTACCTCCCAATATATATGTATGGAATGGAGTTTGCTACTGAAAAGAAACTTTGTGTTCCCAACAAGCTATGTGACTGACGGCTTTCACACACACTTATCACTCAGAACTGAGCAAGTGGAGAGACGTTCGTTCATCTAGCACCAAGGGAACGGGTTGCAGGAGACACATTTTCTCTGGATTCTCAGTCTGTTTCCTAGTGCCGGTTTGAAGTCCCTGCAGTTTTCACTGTCAAACCGAGTTGAAGCTAGTACCTCCCCATATATATGTATGGAATGGAGTTTGCAACTGAAAAGAACTCTGTGTTTCCAACAAGCTAGTTGAAGGACGGCTTTAAAACACAATTATCTCTGAGAACTGAGCAAGTGGAGATACGTTCGTTCATCTAGCACCAAGGGAACGGGTTGCAGGAGACACTTTTTCTCTGCTTTCTCAGTCTGTTTCCTAGTGCCGGTTTGAAGTTCCTGCAGTTTTCACTGTAAAACCGAGTTGGGGCTAGTACCTCCTCATATATATGTATGGAATGGAGTTTGCACCTGAAAGGAAACTTTGTGTTCCCAACAAACAAGGTGAAGAACGGCTTTCACACACACTTATCTCTCAGAACTGAGCAAGTGGAGAGACGTTCGTTCATCTAGCACCAAGGGAACGGGTTGCAGGAGACACTTTTTCCCTGGATTCTCAGTCTGTTTCCTAGTGCCGGTTTGAAGTTCCTGCAGTTTTCACTGTAAAACCGAGTTGGAGCTAGTACCTCCCCATATATATGTATGGAATGGAGTTTGCAACTGAAAAGAAACTTTGTGTTTCCAACAAGCTAGTTGAAGGACGGCTTTCAAACACAATTATCTCTGAGAACTGAGCAAGTGGAGAGACGTTCGTTCATCTAGCACCAAGGGAACGGGTTGCAGGGGACACTTTTTCTCTGCTTTCTCAGTCTGTTTCCTAGTGCCGGTTTGAAGTTCCTGCAGTTTTCACTGTAAAACCGAGTTGGAGCTTGTACCTCCCAATATATATGTATGGAATGGGGTTTGCTACTGAAAAGAAACTTTGTGTTCCCAACAAGCTATGTGACTGACGGCTTTCACACACTCTTATCACTCAGAACTGAGCAAGTGGAGAGACGTTCGTTCATCTAGCACCAAGGGAACGGGTTGCAGGAGACACTTTTTCTCTGCTTTCTCAGTCTTTTTCCTAGTGCCGGTTTGAAGTTCCTGCAGTTTTCACTGTAAAACCGAGTTGGAGCTAGTATCTCCCCATATATATGTATGGAATGGAGTTTGCAACTGAAAAGAAACTCTGTGTTTCCAACAAGCTAGTTGAACGACGGCTTTCAAACACAATTATCTCTGAGAACTGAGCAAGTGGAGAGACGTTCGTTCATCTAGCACCAAGGGAACGGGTTGCAGGAGACACTTTTTCTCTGCTTTCTCAGTCTGTTTCCTAGTGCCGGTTTGAAGTTCCTGCAGTTTTCACTGTAAAACCGAGTTGGAGCTAGTACCTCCCCATATATATGTATGGAATGGAGTTTGCAACTGAAAAGAAACTTTGTGTTCCCAACAAGCTAGGTGAAGAACGGCTTTCACACACACTTATCTCTCAGAACTGAGCAAGTGGAGAGACGTTCGTTCATCTAGCACCAAGGGAACGGGTTGCAGGAGACACTTTTTCTCTGCTTTCTCAGTCTGTTTCCTAGTGCCGGTTTGAAGTTCCTGCAGTTTTCAGTGTAAAACCGAGTTGGAGCTAGTACCTCCACATATATATGTATGGAATGGAGTTTGCAACTGAAAAGAAACTTTGTGTTCCCAACAAGCTAGGTGAAGGACGGCTTTCACACACACTTACCTCTCAGAACTGAGCAAGTGGAGAGACGTTCGTTCATCTAGCACCAAGGGAACGGGTTGCAGGAGACACTTTTTCTCTGCTTTCTCAGTCTGTTTCCTAGTGCCGGTTTGAAGTTCCTGCAATTTTCAGTGTAAAACTGAGTTGGAGCTAGTACCTCCCCATATATATGTATGGAATGGAGTTTGCAACTGAAAAGAAACTTTGTGTTCCCAACAAGCTAGGTGAAGAACGGCTTTGACACACACTTATCTCTCAGAACTGAGCAAGTGGAGAGACGTTCGTTCATCTAGCACCAAGGGAACGGGTTGCAGGAGACACTTTTTCTCTGCTTTCTCAGTCTGTTTCCTAGTGCCGGTTTGAAGTTCCTGCAGTTTTCAGTGTAAAACCGAGTTGGAGCTAGTACCTCCCCATATATATGTATGGAATGGAGTTTGCAACTGAAAAGAAACTTTGTGTTCCCAACAAGCTAGGTGAAGAACGGCTTTGACACACACTTATCTCTCAGAAATGAGCAAGTGGAGAGACGTTCGTTCATCTAGCACCAAGGGAACGGGTTGCAGGAGACACTTTTTCTCTGCTTTCTCAGTATGTTTCCTAGTGCCGGTTTGAAGTTCCTGCAGTTTTCACTGTAAAACCGAGTTGGAGCTAGTACCTCCCCATATATATGTATGGAATGGAGTTTGCACCTGAAAAGAAACTTTGTGTTCCCAACAAGCTAGGTGAAGAACGGCTTTCACACACACTTATCTCTCAGTACTGAGCAAGTGGAGAGACGTTCGTTCATCTAGCACCAAGGGAACGGGTTGCAGGAGACACTTTTTCTCTGCTTTCTCAGTCTGTTTCCAAGTGCCAGTTTGAAGTTCCTGCAGTTTTCACAGTAAAACCGATTTGGAGCTAGTACCTCCCCATATATATGTATGGAATGGAGTTTGCAACTGAAAAGAAACTTTGTGTTCCCAACAAGCTAGGTGAAGAACGGCTTTCACACACACATCTCTCAGAACTGAGCAAGTGGAGAGTCGTTCGTTCATCTAGCACCAAGGGAACGGGTTGCAGGAGACACTTTTTCTCTGCTTTCTCAGTCTGTTTCCAAGTGCCAGTTTGAAGTTCCTGCAGTTTTCACAGTAAAACCGATTTGGAGCTAGTACCTCCCCATATATATGTATGGAATGGAGTTTGCAACTGAAAAGAAACTTTGTGTTCCCAACAAGCTAGGTGAAGAACGGCTTTCACACACACATCTCTCAGAACTTAGCAAGTGGAGAGTCGTTCGTTCATCTAGCACCAAGGGAACGGGTTGCAGGAGACACATTTTCTCTGGATTCTCAGTCTGTTTCCTAGTGCCGGTTTGAAGTCCCTGCAGTTTTCACTGTCAAACCGAGTTGAAGCTAGTACCTCCCCATATATATGTATGGAATGGAGTTTGCAACTGAAAACAAACTCTGTGTTTCCAACAAGCTAGTTGAAGGACGGCTTTAAAACACAGTTATCTCTGAGAACTGAGCAAGTGGAGAGACGTTCGTTCATCTAGCACCAAGGGAACGGGTTGCAGGAGACACTTTTTCTCTGCTTTCTCAGTCTGTTTCCTAGTGCCGGTTTGAAGTTCCTGCAGTTTTCACTGTAAAACCGAGTTGGAGCTAGTACCTCCCCATATATATGTATGGAATGGAGTTTGCACCTGAAAGGAAACTTTGTGTTCCCAACAAACTAGGTGAAGAACGGCTTTCACACACACTTATCTCTCAGAACTGAGCAAGTGGAGAGACGTTCGTTCATCTAGCACCAAGGGAACGGGTTGCAGGAGACACTTTTTCCCTGGATTCTCAGTCTGTTTCCTAGTGCAGGTTTGAAGTTCCTGCAGTTTTCACTGTAAAACCGAGTTGGAGCTAGTACCTCCCCATATATATGTATGGAATGGAGTTTGCAACTGAAAAGAAACTTTGTGTTTCCAACAAGCTAGTTGAAGGACGGCTTTCAAACACAATTATATCTGAGAACTGAGCAAGTGGAGAGACGTTCGTTCATCTAGCACCAAGGGAACGGGTTGCAGGAGACACTTTTTCTCTGCTTTCTCAGTCTGTTTCCTAGTGCCGGTTTGAAGTTCCTGCAGTTTTCACTGTAAAACCGAGTTGGAGCTTGTACCTCCCAATATATATGTATGGAATGGAGTTTGCTACTGAAAAGAAACTTTGTGTTCCCAACAAGCTATGTGACTGACGGCTTTCACACACACTTATCACTCAGAACTGAGCAAGTGGAGAGACGTTCGTTCATCTAGCACCAAGGGAACGGGTTGCAGGAGACACATTTTCTCTGGATTCTCAGTCTGTTTCCTAGTGCCGGTTTGAAGTCCCTGCAGTTTTCACTGTCAAACCGAGTTGAAGCTAGTACCTCCCCATATATATGTATGGAATGGAGTTTGCAACTGAAAAGAACTCTGTGTTTCCAACAAGCTAGTTGAAGGACGGCTTTAAAACACAATTATCTCTGAGAACTGAGCAAGTGGAGATACGTTCGTTCATCTAGCACCAAGGGAACGGGTTGCAGGAGACACTTTTTCTCTGCTTTCTCAGTCTGTTTCCTAGTGCCGGTTTGAAGTTCCTGCAGTTTTCACTGTAAAACCGAGTTGGGGCTAGTACCTCCCCATATATATGTATGGAATGGAGTTTGCACCTGAAAGGAAACTTTGTGTTCCCAACAAACAAGGTGAAGAACGGCTTTCACACACACTTATCTCTCAGAACTGAGCAAGTGGAGAGACGTTCGTTCATCTAGCACCAAGGGAACGGGTTGCAGGAGACACTTTTTCCCTGGATTCTCAGTCTGTTTCCTAGTGCCGGTTTGAAGTTCCTGCAGTTTTCACTGTAAAACCGAGTTGGAGCTAGTACCTCCCCATATATATGTATGGAATGTAGTTTGCAACTGAAAAGAAACTTTGTGTTTCCAACAAGCTAGTTGAAGGACGGCTTTCAAACACAATTATCTCTGAGAACTGAGCAAGTGGAGAGACGTTCGTTCATCTAGCACCAAGGGAACGGGTTGCAGGGGACACTTTTTCTCTGCTTTCTCAGTCTGTTTCCTAGTGCCGGTTTGAAGTTCCTGCAGTTTTCACTGTAAAACCGAGTTGGAGCTTGTACCTCCCAATATATATGTATGGAATGGGGTTTGCTACTGAAAAGAAACTTTGTGTTCCCAACAAGCTATGTGACTGACGGCTTTCACACACTCTTATCACTCAGAACTGAGCAAGTGGAGAGACGTTCGTTCATCTAGCACCAAGGGAACGGGTTGCAGGAGACACTTTTTCTCTGCTTTCTCAGTCTTTTTCCTAGTGCCGGTTTGAAGTTCCTGCAGTTTTCACTGTAAAACCGAGTTGGAGCTAGTATCTCCCCATATATATGTATGGAATGGAGTTTGCAACTGAAAAGAAACTCTGTGTTTCCAACAAGCTAGTTGAACGACGGCTTTCAAACACAATTATCTCTGAGAACTGAGCAAGTGGAGAGACGTTCGTTCATCTAGCACCAAGGGAACGGGTTGCAGGAGACACTTTTTCTCTGCTTTCTCAGTCTGTTTCCTAGTGCCGGTTTGAAGTTCCTGCAGTTTTCACTGTAAAACCGATTTGGAGCTAGTACCTCCCCATATATATGTATGGAATGGAGTTTGCAACTGAAAAGAAACTTTGTGTTTCCAACAAGCTAGGTGAAGGACGGCTTTCACACACACTTATCTCTCAGAACTGAGCAAGTGGAGAGACGTTCGTTCATCTAGCACCAAGGGAACGGGTTGCAGGAGACACTTTTTCTCTGCTTTCTCAGTCTGTTTCCTAGTGCCGGTTTGAAGTTCCTGCAGTTTTCACTGTCAAACCGAGTTGGAGCTAGTACCTCCCCATATATATGTATGGAATGGAGTTTGCAACTGAAAAGAAACTTTGTGTTCCCAACAAGCTAGGTGAAGAACGGCTTTCACACACTCTTATCACTCAGAACTGAGCAAGTGGAGAGACGTTCGTTCATCTAGCACCAAGGGAACGGGTTGCAGGAGACACTTTTTCTCTGCTTTCTCAGTCTTTTTCCTAGTGCCGGTTTGAAGTTCCTGCAGTTTTCACTGTAAAACCGAGTTGGAGCTAGTATCTCCCCATATATATGTATGGAATGGAGTTTGCAACTGAAAAGAAACTCTGTGTTTCCAACAAGCTAGTTGAACGACGGCTTTCAAACACAATTATCTCTGAGAACTGAGCAAGTGGAGAGACGTTCGTTCATCTAGCACCAAGGGAACGGGTTGCAGGAGACACTTTTTCTCTGCTTTCTCAGTCTGTTTCCTAGTGCCGGTTTGAAGTTCCTGCAGTTTTCACTGTAAAACCGATTTGGAGCTAGTACCTCCCCATATATATGTATGGAATGGAGTTTGCAACTGAAAAGAAACTTTGTGTTCCCAACAAGCTAGGTGAAGAACGGCTTTCACACACACTTATCTCTCAGAACTGAGCAAGTGGAGAGACGTTCTTTCATCTAGCACCAAGGGTACGGGTTGCAGGAGACACTTTTTTTCTGCTTTCTCAGTCTGTTTCCTAGTGCCGGTTTGAAGTTCCTGCAGTTTTCACTGTAAAAACAAGTTGGAGCTAGTACCTCCCCATATATATGTATGGAATGGAGTTTGCTACTGAAAAGAAACTTTGTGTTCCCAACAAGCTAGGTGAAGAACGGCTTTCACACACTCTTATCACTCAGAACTGAGCAAGTGGAGAGACGTTCGTTCATCTAGCACCAAGGGAACGGGTTGCAGGAGACACTTTTTCTCTGCTTTCTCAGTCTTTTTCCTAGTGCCGGTTTGAAGTTCCTGCAGTTATCACTGTAAAACCGAGTTGGAGCTAGTATCTCCCCATATATATGTATGGAATGGAGTTTGCAACTGAAAAGAAACTCTGTGTTTCCAACAAGCTAGTTGAACGACGGCTTTCAAACACAATTATCTCTGAGAACTGTGCAAGTGGAGAGACGTTCGTTCATCTAGCACCAAGGGAACGGGTTGCAGGAGACACTTTTTCTCTGCTTTCTCAGTCTGTTTCCTAGTGCCGGTTTGAAGTTCCTGCAGTTTTCAGTGTAAAACCGAGTTGGAGCTAGTACCTCCCCATATATATGTATGGAATGGAGTTTGCAACTGAAAAGAAACTTTGTGTTCCCAACAAGCTAGGTGAAGGACGGCTTTCACACACACTTAACTCTCAGAACTGAGCAAGTGGAGAGACGTTCGTTCATCTAGCACCAAGGGAACGGGTTGCAGGAGACACTTTTTCTCTGCTTTCTCAGTCTGTTTCCTAGTGCCGGTTTGAAGTTCCTGCAGTTTTCACTGTCAAACCGAGTTGGAGCTAGTACCTCCCCATATATATGTATGGAATGGAGTTTGCAACTGAAAAGAAACTCTGTGTTTCCAACAAGCTAGTTGAAGGACGGCTTTCAAACACAATTATCTCTGAGAACTGAGCAAGTGGAGAGACGTTCGTTTATCTAGCACCAAGGGAACGGGTTGCAGGAGACACTTTTTCTCTGCTTTCTCAGTCTGTTTCCTAGTGCCGGTTTGAAGTTCCTGCAGTTTTCACTGTAAAACCGAGTTGGAGCTTGTACCTCCCAATATATATGTATGGAATGGAGTTTGCTACTGAAAAGAAACTTTGTGTTCCCAACAAGCAATGTGACTGACGGCTTTCACACACAATTATCTCTCAGAACTGAGCAAGTGGAGAGACGTTCGTTCATCTAGCACCAAGGGAACGGGTTGCAGGAGACACTTTTTCTCTGCTTTCTCAGTCTTTTTCCTAGTGCCGGTTTAAAGTTCCTGCAGTTTTCACTGTAAAACCGAGTTGGAGATAGTACCTCCCCATATATATGTATGGAATGGAGTTTGCAACTGAAAAGAAACTTTGTGTTCCCAACAAGCTAGGTGAAGAACGGCTTTCACACACACATATCTCTCAGAACTGAGCAAGTGGAGAGACGTTCTTTCATCTAGCACCAAGGGTACGGGTTGCAGGAGACACTTTTTTTCTGCTTTCTCAGTCTGTTTCCTAGTGCCGGTTTGAAGTTCCTGCAGTTTTCACTGTAAAAACAAGTTGGAGCTAGTACCTCCCCATATATATGTATGGAATGGAGTTTGCTACTGAAAAGAAACTTTGTGTTCCCAACAAACTAGGTGAAGGACGGCTTTCACACACACTTATCTCTCAGAACTGAGCAAGTGGAGAGACGTTCGTTCATCTAGCACCAAGGGTACGGGTTGCAGGAGACACTTTTTTTCTGCTTTCCCAGTCTGTTTCCTAGTGCCGGTTTGAAGTTCCTGCAGTTTTCACTGTAAAAACAAGTTGGAGCTAGTACCTCCCCATATATATGTATGGAATGGAGTTTGCTACTGAAAAGAAACTTTGTGTTCCCAACAAGCTAGGTGAAGAACAACTTTCACACACACTTATCTCTCAGAACTGAGCAAGTGGAGAGACGTTCGTTCATCTAGCACCAAGGGAACGGGTTGCAGGAGACACTTTTTCTTTGCTTTCTCAGTCTGTTTCCTAGTGCCGGTTTGAAGTTCCTGCAGTTTTCACTGTAAAACCGAGTTGGAGCTAGTACCTACCCATATATATGTATGGAATGGAGTTTGCAACTGAAAAGAAACTTTGTGTTTCCAACAAGCTAGGTGAAGAACGGCTTTCACGCACACTTAACTCTCAGAACTGAGCAAGTGGAGAGACGTTCGTTCATCTAGCACCAAGGGAACGGGTTGCATGAGACACTTTTTCTCTGCTTTCTCAGTCTGTTTCCTAGTGCCGGTTTGAAGTTCCTGCAGTTTTCACTGTAAAACCGAGTTGGAGCTTGTACCTCCCTATATATATGTATGGAATGGAGTTTGCTACTGAAAAGAAACTTTGTGTTCCCAACAAGCTAGGTGACTGACGGCTTTCACACACTCTTATCTCTCAGAACTGAGCAAGTGGAGAGACGTTCGTTCATCTAGCACCAAGGGAACGGGTTGCAGGAGACACATTTTCTCTGCTTTCTCAGTCTGTTTCCTAGTGCCGGTTTGAAGTTCCTGCAGTTTTTACTGTAAAACCGAGTTGGAGCTTGTACCTCCCCATATATATTTATGGAATGGAGTTTGCAACTGTAAAGAAACTTTGTGTTCCCAACAAGCTAGATGATGGACGGCTTTCACACACACTTATCTCTCAGAACTGAGCAAGTGGAGAGACGTTCGTTCATCTAGCACCAAGGGAACGGGTTGCAGGAGACACTTTTTCTCTGCTTTCTCAGTCTGTTTCCTAGTGCCGGTCTGAAGTTCCTGCAGTTTTCACTGTAAAACCGAGTTGGAGCTAGTACCTCCCCATATATATGTAAGGAATGGAGTTTGCAACTGAAAAGAAACTTTGTGTTCCCAACAAGCTAGGTGAAGAACGGCTTTGACACACACTTATCTCTCAGAACTGAGCAAGTGGAGAGACGTTCGTTCATCTAGCACCAAGGGAACGGTTCGCAGGAGACACTTTTTCTCTGCTTTCTCAGTCTGTTTCCTAGTGCCGGTTTGAAGTTCCTGCAGTTTTCACTGTAAAAACGATTTGGAGCTAGTACCTCCCCATATATATGTATGGAATGGAGTTTGCAACTGAAAAGAAACTTTGTGTTCCCAACAAGCTAGGTGAAGGACGGCTTTCACACACACTTATCTCTCAGAACTGAGCAAGTGGAGAGACGTTCGTTCATCTAGCACCAAGGGAACGGGTTGCAGGAGACACTTTTTCTCTGCTTTCTCAGTCTGTTTCCTAGTGCCGGTTTGAAGTTCCTGCAGTTTTCAGTGTAAAACCGAGTTGGAGCTAGTACCTCCCCATATATATGTATGGAATGGAGTTTGCAACTGAAAAGAAACTTTGTGTTCCCAACAAGCTAGGTGAAGGACGGCTTTCACACACACTTATCTCTCAGAACTGAGCAAGTGGAGAGACGTTCGTTCATCTAGCACCAAGGGAACGGGTTGCAGGAGACACTTTTTCTCTGCTTTCTCAGTCTGTTTCCTAGTGCCGGTTTGAAGTTCCTGCAGTTTTCAGTGTAAAACCGAGTTGGAGCTAGTACCTCCCCATATATATGTATGGAATGGAGTTTGCAACTGAAAAGAAACTTTGTGTTCCCAACAACTAGGTGAAGAACGGCTTTGACACACACTTATCTCTCAGAACTGAGCAAGTGGAGAGAGGTTCGTTCATCTAGCACCAAGGGAACGGGTTGCAGGAGACACTTTTTCTCTGCTTTCTCAGTCTGTTTCCTAGTGCCGGTTTGAAGTTCCTGCAGTTTTCACTGTAAAACCGATTTGGAGCTAGTACCTCCCCATATATATGTATGGAATGGAGTTTGCAACTGAAAAGAAACTTTGTGTTCCCAAAAAGCTAGGTGAAGAACGGCTTTCACACACACTTATCTCTCAGAACTGAGCAAGTGGAGAGACGTTCGTTCATCTAGCACCAAGGGAACGGGTTGCAGGAGACACTTTTTCTCTGCTTTCTCAGTCTGTTTCCTAGTGCCGGTTTGAAGTTCCTGCAGTTTTCACTGTAAAACCGAGTTGGAGCTAGTACCTCCCCATATATATGTATGGAATGGAGTTTGCACCTGAAAAGAAACTTTGTGTTCCCAACAAGCTAGGTGAAGTACGGCTTTCACACACACTTATCTCTCAGTACTGAGCAAGTGGAGAGACGTTCGTTCATCTAGCACCAAGGGAACGGGTTGCAGGAGACAATTTTTCTCTGCTTTCTCAGTCTGTTTCCAAGTGCCGGTTTGAAGTTCCTGCAGTTTTCACTGTAAAACCGATTTGGAGCTAGTACCTCCCCATATATATGTATGGAATGGAGTTTGCAACTGAAAAGAAACTTTGTGTTCCCAACAAGCTAGGTGAAGAATGGCTTTCACACACACATCTCTCAGAACTGAGCAAGTGGAGAGTCGTTCGTTCATCTAGCACCAAGGGAACGGGTTGCAGGAGACACTTTTTCTCTGGATTCTCAGTCTGTTTCCTAGTGCCGGTTTGAAGTCCCTGCAGTTTTCACTGTCAAACCGATTTGGAGCTAGTACCTCCCCATATATATGTATGGAATGGAGTTTGCAACTGAAAAGAAACTCTGTGTTTCCAACAAGCTAGTTGAAGGACGGCTTCAAAACACAATTATCTCTGAGAACTGAGCAAGTGGAGAGACGTTCGTTCATCTAGCACCAAGGGAACGGGTTGCAGGAGACACTTTTTCTCTGCTTTCTAAGTCTGTTTCCTAGTGCCGGTTTGAAGTTCCTGCAGTTTTCACTGTAAAACCGAGTTGGAGCTAGTACCTCCCCATATATATGTATGGAATGGAGTTTGCACCTGAAAAGAAACTTTGTGTTCCCAAGAAACTAGGTGAAGAACGGCTTTCACACACTCTTATCTCTGAGAACTGAGCAAGTGGAGAGACGTTCGTTCATCTAGCACCAAGGGAACGGGTTGCAGGAGACACTTTTTCCCTGGATTCTCAGTCTGTTTCCTAGTGCCGGTTTGAAGTTCCTGCAGTTTTCACTGTCAAACCGAGTTGGAGCTAGTACCTCCCCATATATATGTATGGAATGGGGTTTGCTACTGAAAAGAAACTTTGTGTTCCCAACAAGCTAGGTGACTGACGGCTTTCACACACTCTTATCACTCAGAACTGAGCAAGTGGAGAGACGTTCGTTCATCTAGCACCAAGGGAACGGGTTGCAGGGACACTATTTCTCTGCTTTCTCAGGCTTTTTCCTAGTGCCGGTTTGAAGTTCCTGCAGTTTTCACTGTAAAACAGAGTTGGAGCTAGTACCTCCCCATATATATGTAAGGAATGGAGTTTGCAACTGAAAAGAAACTCTGTGTTTCCAACAAGCTAGTTGAACGACTGCTTTCAAACACAATTATCTCTGAGAACTGAGCAAGTGGAGAGACGTTCGTTCATCTAGCACCAAGGGAACGGGTTGCAGGAGACACTTTTTCTCTGCTTTCTCAGTCTGTTTCCTAGTGCCGGTTTGAAGTTCCTGCAGTTTTCACTGTAAAACCGAGTTGGAGCTTGTACCTCCCTATATATATGTATGGAATGGAGTTTGCTACTGAAAAGAAACTTTGTGTTCCCAACAAGCTAGGTGACTGACGGCTTTCACACACTCTTATCTCTCAGAACTGAGCAAGTGGAGAGACGTTCGTTCATCTAGCACCAAGGGAACGGGTTGCAGGAGACACATTTTCTCTGCTTTCTCAGTCTGTTTCCTAGTGCCGGTTTGAAGTTCCTGCAGTTTTTACTGTAAAACCGAGTTGGAGCTTGTACCTCCCCATATATATGTATGGAATGGAGTTTGCAACTGTAAAGAAACTTTGTGTTCCCAACAAGCTAGATGATGGACGGCTTTCACACACACTTATCTCTCAGAACTGAGCAAGTGGAGAGACGTTCGTTCATCTAGCACCAAGGGAACGGGTTGCAGGAGACACTTTTTCTCTGCTTTCTCAGTGTGTTTCCTAGTGCCGGTCTGAAGTTCCTGCAGTTTTCACTGTAAAACCGAGTTGGAGCTAGTACCTCCCCATATATATGTAAGGAATGGAGTTTGCAACTGAAAAGAAACTTTGTGTTCCCAACAAGCTAGGGGATGAACGGCTTTGACACACACTTATCTCTCAGAACTGAGCAAGTGGAGAGACGTTCGTTCATCTAGCACCAAGGGAACGGTTCACAGGAGACACTTTTTCTCTGCTTTCTCAGTCTGTTTCCTAGTGCCGGTTTGAAGTTCCTGCAGTTTTCACTGTAAAACCGATTTGGAGCTAGTACCTCCCCATATATATGTATGGAATGGAGTTTGCAACTGAAAAGAAACTTTGTGTTCCCAACAAGCTAGGTGAAGGACGGCTTTCACACACACTTATCTCTCAGAACTGAGCAAGTGGAGAGACGTTCGTTCATCTAGCACCAAGGGAACGGGTTGCAGGAGACACTTTTTCTCTGCTTTCTCAGTCTGTTTCCTAGTGCCGGTTTGAAGTTCCTGCAGTTTTCAGTGTAAAACCGAGTTGGAGCTAGTACCTCCCCATATATATGTATGGAATGGAGTTTGCAACTGAAAAGAAACTTTGTGTTCCCAACAAGCTAGGTGAAGGACGGCTTTCACACACACTTATCTCTCAGAACTGAGCAAGTGGAGAGACGTTCGTTCATCTAGCACCAAGGGAACGGGTTGCAGGAGACACTTTTTCTCTGCTTTCTCAGTCTGTTTCCTAGTGCCGGTTTGAAGTTCCTGCAGTTTTCAGTGTAAAACCGAGTTGGAGCTAGTACCTCCCCATATATATGTATGGAATGGAGTTTGCAACTGAAAAGAAACTTTGTGTTCCCAACAAGCTAGGTGAAGAACGGCTTTGACACACACTTATCTCTCAGAACTGAGCAAGTGGAGAGAGGTTCGTTCATCTAGCACCAAGGGAACGGGTTGCAGGAGACACTTTTTCTCTGCTTTCTCAGTCTGTTTCCTAGTGCCGGTTTGAAGTTCCTGCAGTTTTCACTGTAAAACCGATTTGGAGCTAGTACCTCCCCATATATATGTATGGAATGGAGTTTGCAACTGAAAAGAAACTTTGTGTTCCCAAAAAGCTAGGTGAAGAACGGCTTTCACACACACTTATCTCTCAGAACTGAGCAAGTGGAGAGACGTTCGTTCATCTAGCACCAAGGGAACGGGTTGCAGGAGACACTTTTTCTCTGCTTTCTCAGTCTGTTTCCTAGTGCCGGTTTGAAGTTCCTGCAGTTTTCACTGTAAAACCGAGTTGGAGCTAGTACCTCCCCATATATATGTATGGAATGGAGTTTGCACCTGAAAAGAAACTTTGTGTTCCCAACAAGCTAGGTGAAGAACGGCTTTCACACACACTTATCTCTCAGTACTGAGCAAGTGGAGAGACGTTCGTTCATCTAGCACCAAGGGAACGGGTTGCAGGAGACAATTTTTCTCTGCTTTCTCAGTCTGTTTCCAAGTGCCGGTTTGAAGTTCCTGCAGTTTTCACTGTAAAACCGATTTGGAGCTAGTACCTCCCCATATATATGTATGGAATGGAGTTTGCAACTGAAAAGAAACTTTGTGTTCCCAACAAGCTAGGTGAAGAATGGCTTTCACACACACATCTCTCAGAACTGAGCAAGTGGAGAGTCGTTCGTTCATCTAGCACCAAGGGAACGGGTTGCAGGAGACACTTTTTCTCTGGATTCTCAGTCTGTTTCCTAGTGCCGGTTTGAAGTCCCTGCAGTTTTCACTGTCAAACCGATTTGGAGCTAGTACCTCCCCATATATATGTATGGAATGGAGTTTGCAACTGAAAAGAAACTCTGTGTTTCCAACAAGCTAGTTGAAGGACGGCTTCAAAACACAATTATCTCTGAGAACTGAGCAAGTGGAGAGACGTTCGTTCATCTAGCACCAAGGGAACGGGTTGCAGGAGACACTTTTTCTCTGCTTTCTCAGTCTGTTTCCTAGTGCCGGTTTGAAGTTCCTGCAGTTTTCACTGTAAAACCGAGTTGGAGCTAGTACCTCCCCATATATATGTATGGAATGGAGTTTGCACCTGAAAAGAAACTTTGTGTTCCCAAGAAACTAGGTGAAGAACGGCTTTCACACACTCTTATCTCTGAGAACTGAGCAAGTGGAGAGACGTTCGTTCATCTAGCACCAAGGGAACGGGTTGCAGGAGACACTTTTTCCCTGGATTCTCAGTCTGTTTCCTAGTGCCGGTTTGAAGTTCCTGCAGTTTTCACTGTCAAACCGAGTTGGAGCTAGTACCTCCCCATATATATGTATGGAATGGGGTTTGCTACTGAAAAGAAACTTTGTGTTCCCAACAAGCTAGGTGACTGACGGCTTTCACACACTCTTATCACTCAGAACTGAGCAAGTGGAGAGACGTTCGTTCATCTAGCACCAAGGGAACGGGTTGCAGGAGACACTTTTTCTCTGCTTTCTCAGTCTGTTTCCTAGTGCCGGTTTGAAGTTCCTGCAGTTTTCACTGTAAAAGCAATTTGGAGCTAGTATCTCCCCATATATATTTATGGAATGGAGTTTGCAACTGAAAAGAAACTCTGTGTTTCCAACAAGCTAGTTGAACGACGGCATTCAAACACAATTATCTCTGAGAACTGAGCAAGTGGAGAGACGTTCGTTCATCTAGGACCAAGGGAACGGGTTGCAGGAGACACTTTTTCTCTGCTTTCTCAGTCTGTTTCCTAGTGCCGGTTTGAAGTTCCTGCAGTTTTCACTGTCAAACCGAGTTGGAGCTAGTACCTCCTCATATATATGTATGGAATGGAGTTTGCTACTGAAAAGAAACTTTGTGTTTCCAAAAAGCTTGGTGACTGACGGCTTTCACACACACTTATCTCTCAGAACTGAGCAAGTGGAGAGACGTTCGTTCATCTAGCACCAAGGGAACGGGTTGCAGGGACACTATTTCTCTGCTTTCTCAGGCTTTTTCCTAGTGCCGGTTTGAAGTTCCTGCAGTTTTCACTGTAAAACAGAGTTGGAGCTAGTACCTCCCCATATATATGTAAGGAATGGAGTTTGCAACTGAAAAGAAACTCTGTGTTTCCAACAAGCTAGTTGAACGACGGCATTCAAACACAATTATCTCTGAGAACTGAGCAAGTGGAGAGACGTTCGTTCATCTAGGACCAAGGGAACGGGTTGCAGGAGACACTTTTTCTCTGCTTTCTCAGTCTGTTTCCTAGTGCCGGTTTGAAGTTCCTGCAGTTTTTACTGTAAAACCGATTTGGAGCTAGTACCTCCCCATATATATGTATGGAATGGAGTTTGCAACTGAAAAGAAACTTTGTGTTCCCAACAAGCTAGGTGAAGAATGGCTTTCACACACACATCTCTCAGAACTGAGCAAGTGGAGAGACGTTCGTTCATCTAGCACCAAGGGAACGGGTTGCAGGAGACACTTTTTCTCTGGATTCTCAGTCTGTTTCCTAGTGCCGGTTTGAAGTCCCTGCAGTTTTCACTGTCAAACCGATTTGGAGCTAGTACCTCCCCATATATATGTATGGAATGGAGTTTGCAACTGAAAAGAAACTCTGTGTTTCCAACAAGCTAGTTGAAGGACGGCTTCAAAACACAATTATCTCTGAGAACTGAGCAAGTGGAGAGACGTTCGTTCATCTAGCACCAAGGGAACGGGTTGCAGGAGACACTTTTTCTCTGCTTTCTCAGTCTGTTTCCTAGTGCTGGTTTGAAGTTCCTGCAGTTTTCACTGTAAAACCGAGTTGGAGCTAGTACCTCCCCATATATATGTATGGAATGGAGTTTGCACCTGAAAAGAAACTTTGTGTTCCCAAGAAACTAGGTGAAGAACGGCTTTCACACACTCTTATCTCTGAGAACTGAGCAAGTGGAGAGACGTTCGTTCATCTAGCACCAAGGGAACGGGTTGCAGGAGACACTTTTTCCCTGGATTCTCAGTCTGTTTCCTAGTGCCGGTTTGAAGTTCCTGCAGTTTTCACTGTCAAACCGAGTTGGAGCTAGTACCTCCCCATATATATGTATGGAATGGGGTTTGCTACTGAAAAGAAACTTTGTGTTCCCAACAAGCTAGGTGACTGACGGCTTTCACACACTCTTATCACTCAGAACTGAGCAAGTGGAGAGACGTTCGTTCATCTAGCACCAAGGGAACGGGTTGCAGGAGACACTTTTTCTCTGCTTTCTCAGTCTGTTTCCTAGTGCCGGTTTGAAGTTCCTGCAGTTTTCACTGTAAAAGCAATTTGGAGCTAGTATCTCCCCATATATATTTATGGAATGGAGTTTGCAACTGAAAAGAAACTCTGTGTTTCCAACAAGCTAGTTGAACGACGGCATTCAAACACAATTATCTCTGAGAACTGAGCAAGTGGAGAGACGTTCGTTCATCTAGGACCAAGGGAACGGGTTGCAGGAGACACTTTTTCTCTGCTTTCTCAGTCTGTTTCCTAGTGCCGGTTTGAAGTTCCTGCAGTTTTTACTGTAAAACCGAGTTGGAGCTAGTACCTCCCCATATATATGTATGGAATGGAGTTTGCAACTGAAAAGAAACTTTGTGTTCCCAACAAGCTAGATGAAGGACGGCTTTCACACACACTTATCTCTCAGAACTGAGCAAGTGGAGAGACGTTCGTTCATCTAGCACCAAGGGAACGGGTTGCAGGAGACACTTTTTCTCTGCTTTCTCAGTGTGTTTCCTAGTGCCGGTCTGAAGTTCCTGCAGTTTTCACTGTAAAACCGAGTTGGAGCTAGCACCTCCCCATATATATATATGGAATGGAGATTGCAACTGAAAAGAAACTTTGTGTTCCCAACAAGCTAGGTGAAGGACGGCTTTCACACACACTTATCTCTCAGAACTGAGCAAGTGTAGAGACGTTCGTTCATCTAGCACCAAGGGAACGGGTTGCAGGAGACACTTATTCCCTGGATTCTCAGTCTGTTTCCTAGTGCCGGTTTGAAGTTCCTGCAGTTTTCACTGTCAAACCGAGTTGGAGCTAGTACCTCCTCATATATATGTATGGAATGGAGTTTGCTACTGAAAAGAAACTTTGTGTTTCCAAAAAGCTTGGTGACTGACGGCTTTCACACACACTTATCTCTCAGAACTGAGCAAGTGGAGAGACGTTCGTTCATCTAGCACCAAGGGAACGGGTTGCAGGGACACTATTTCTCTGCTTTCTCAGGCTTTTTCCTAGTGCCGGTTTGAAGTTCCTGCAGTTTTCACTGTAAAACAGAGTTGGAGCTAGTACCTCCCCATATATATGTAAGGAATGGAGTTTGCAACTGAAAAGAAACTCTGTGTTTCCAACAAGCTAGTTGAACGACTGCTTTCAAACACAATTATCTCTGAGAACTGAGCAAGTGGAGAGACGTTCGTTCATCTAGCACCAAGGGAACGGGTTGCAGGAGACACTTTTTCTCTGCTTTCTCAGTCTGTTTCCTAGTGCCGGTTTGAAGTTCCTGCAGTTTTCACTGTAAAACCGAGTTGGAGCTAGTACCTCCCCATATATATGTAAGGAATGGAGTTTGCAACTGAAAAGAAACTTTGTGTTCCCAACAAGCTAGGTGAAGAACGGCTTTGACACACACTTATCTCTCAGAACTGAGCAAGTGGAGAGACGTTTGTTCATCTAGCACCAAGGGAACGGTTCGCAGGAGACACTTTTTCTCTGCTTTCTCAGTCTATTTCCTAGTGCCGGTTTGAAGTTCCTGCAGTTTTCACTGTAAAAACGATTTGGAGCTAGTACCTCCCCATATATATGTATGGAATGGAGTTTGCAACTGAAAAGAAACTTTGTGTTCCCAACAAGCTAGGTGAAGGACGGCTTTCACACACACTTATCTCTCAGAACTGAGCAAGTGGAGAGACGTTCGTTCATCTAGCACCAAGGGAACGGGTTGCAGGAGACACTTTTTCTCTGCTTTCTCAGTCTGTTTCCTAGTGCCGGTTTGAAGTTCCTGCAGTTTTCAGTGTAAAACCGAGTTGGAGCTAGTACCTCCCCATATATATGTATGGAATGGAGTTTGCAACTGAAAAGAAACTTTGTGTTCCCAACAAGCTAGGTGAAGGACGGCTTTCACACACACTTATCTCTCAGAACTGAGCAAGTGGAGAGACGTTCGTTCATCTAGCACCAAGGGAACGGGTTGCAGGAGACACTTTTTCTCTGCTTTCTCAGTCTGTTTCCTAGTGCCGGTTTGAAGTTCCTGCAGTTTTCAGTGTAAAACCGAGTTGGAGCTAGTACCTCCCCATATATATGTATGGAATGGAGTTTGCAACTGAAAAGAAACTTTGTGTTCCCAACAAGCTAGGTGAAGAACGGCTTTGACACACACTTATCTCTCAGAACTGAGCAAGTGGAGAGAGGTTCGTTCATCTAGCACCAAGGGAACGGGTTGCAGGAGACACTTTTTCTCTGCTTTCTCAGTCTGTTTCCTAGTGCCGGTTTGAAGTTCCTGCAGTTTTCACTGTAAAACCGATTTGGAGCTAGTACCTCCCCATATATATGTATGGAATGGAGTTTGCAACTGAAAAGAAACTTTGTGTTCCCAAAAAGCTAGGTGAAGAACGGCTTTCACACACACTTATCTCTCAGAACTGAGCAAGTGGAGAGACGTTCGTTCATCTAGCACCAAGGGAACGGGTTGCAGGAGACACTTTTTCTCTGCTTTCTCAGTCTGTTTCCTAGTGCCGGTTTGAAGTTCCTGCAGTTTTCACTGTAAAACCGAGTTGGAGCTAGTACATCCCCATATATATGTATGGAATGGAGTTTGCACCTGAAAAGAAACTTTGTGTTCCCAACAAGCTAGGTGAAGAACGGCTTTCACACACACTTATCTCTCAGTACTGAGCAAGTGGAGAGACGTTCGTTCATCTAGCACCAAGGGAACGGGTTGCAGGAGACAATTTTTCTCTGCTTTCTCAGTCTGTTTCCAAGTGCCGGTTTGAAGTTCCTGCAGTTTTCACTGTAAAACCGATTTGGAGCTAGTACCTCCCCATATATATGTATGGAATGGAGTTTGCAACTGAAAAGAAACTTTGTGTTCCCAACAAGCTAGGTGAAGAATGGCTTTCACACACACATCTCTCAGAACTGAGCAAGTGGAGAGTCGTTCGTTCATCTAGCACCAAGGGAACGGGTTGCAGGAGACACTTTTTCTCTGGATTCTCAGTCTGTTTCCTAGTGCCGGTTTGAAGTCCCTGCAGTTTTCACTGTCAAACCGATTTGGAGCTAGTACCTCCCCATATATATGTATGGAATGGAGTTTGCAACTGAAAAGAAACTCTGTGTTTCCAACAAGCTAGTTGAAGGACGGCTTCAAAACACAATTATCTCTGAGAACTGAGCAAGTGGAGAGACGTTCGTTCATCTAGCACCAAGGGAACGGGTTGCAGGAGACACTTTTTCTCTGCTTTCTAAGTCTGTTTCCTAGTGCCGGTTTGAAGTTCCTGCAGTTTTCACTGTAAAACCGAGTTGGAGCTAGTACCTCCCCATATATATGTATGGAATGGAGTTTGCACCTGAAAAGAAACTTTGTGTTCCCAAGAAACTAGGTGAAGAACGGCTTTCACACACTCTTATCTCTGAGAACTGAGCAAGTGGAGAGACGTTCGTTCATCTAGCACCAAGGGAACGGGTTGCAGGAGACACTTTTTCCCTGGATTCTCAGTCTGTTTCCTAGTGCCGGTTTGAAGTTCCTGCAGTTTTCACTGTCAAACCGAGTTGGAGCTAGTACCTCCCCATATATATGTATGGAATGGGGTTTGCTACTGAAAAGAAACTTTGTGTTCCCAACAAGCTAGGTGACTGACGGCTTTCACACACTCTTATCACTCAGAACTGAGCAAGTGGAGAGACGTTCGTTCATCTAGCACCAAGGGAACGGGTTGCAGGGACACTATTTCTCTGCTTTCTCAGGCTTTTTCCTAGTGCCGGTTTGAAGTTCCTGCAGTTTTCACTGTAAAACAGAGTTGGAGCTAGTACCTCCCCATATATATGTAAGGAATGGAGTTTGCAACTGAAAAGAAACTCTGTGTTTCCAACAAGCTAGTTGAACGACTGCTTTCAAACACAATTATCTCTGAGAACTGAGCAAGTGGAGAGACGTTCGTTCATCTAGCACCAAGGGAACGGGTTGCAGGAGACACTTTTTCTCTGCTTTCTCAGTCTGTTTCCTAGTGCCGGTTTGAAGTTCCTGCAGTTTTCACTGTAAAACCGAGTTGGAGCTTGTACCTCCCTATATATATGTATGGAATGGAGTTTGCTACTGAAAAGAAACTTTGTGTTCCCAACAAGCTAGGTGACTGACGGCTTTCACACACTCTTATCTCTCAGAACTGAGCAAGTGGAGAGACGTTCGTTCATCTAGCACCAAGGGAACGGGTTGCAGGAGACACATTTTCTCTGCTTTCTCAGTCTGTTTCCTAGTGCCGGTTTGAAGTTCCTGCAGTTTTTACTGTAAAACCGAGTTGGAGCTTGTACCTCCCCATATATATGTATGGAATGGAGTTTGCAACTGTAAAGAAACTTTGTGTTCCCAACAAGCTAGATGATGGACGGCTTTCACACACACTTATCTCTCAGAACTGAGCAAGTGGAGAGACGTTCGTTCATCTAGCACCAAGGGAACGGGTTGCAGGAGACACTTTTTCTCTGCTTTCTCAGTGTGTTTCATAGTGCCGGTCTGAAGTTCCTGCAGTTTTCACTGTAAAACCGAGTTGGAGCTAGTACCTCCCCATATATATGTAAGGAATGGAGTTTGCAACTGAAAAGAAACTTTGTGTTCCCAACAAGCTAGGTGAAGAACGGCTTTGACACACACTTATCTCTCAGAACTGAGCAAGTGGAGAGACGTTCGTTCATCTAGCACCAAGGGAACGGTTCACAGGAGACACTTTTTCTCTGCTTTCTCAGTCTGTTTCCTAGTGCCGGTTTGAAGTTCCTGCAGTTTTCACTGTAAAACCGATTTGGAGCTAGTACCTCCCCATATATATGTATGGAATGGAGTTTGCAACTGAAAAGAAACTTTGTGTTCCCAACAAGCTAGGTGAAGGACGGCTTTCACACACACTTATCTCTCAGAACTGAGCAAGTGGAGAGACGTTCGTTCATCTAGCACCAAGGGAACGGGTTGCAGGAGACACTTTTTCTCTGCTTTCTCAGTCTGTTTCCTAGTGCCGGTTTGAAGTTCCTGCAGTTTTCACTGTAAAACCGAGTTGGAGCTAGTACCTCCCCATATATATGTATGGAATGGAGTTTGCACCTGAAAAGAAACTTTGTGTTCCCAAGAAACTAGGTGAAGAACGGCTTTCACACACTCTTATCTCTGAGAACTGAGCAAGTGGAGAGACGTTCGTTCATCTAGCACCAAGGGAACGGGTTGCAGGAGACACTTTTTCCCTGGATTCTCAGTCTGTTTCCTAGTGCCGGTTTGAAGTTCCTGCAGTTTTCACTGTCAAACCGAGTTGGAGCTAGTACCTCCCCATATATATGTATGGAATGGGGTTTGCTACTGAAAAGAAACTTTGTGTTCCCAACAAGCTAGGTGACTGACGGCTTTCACACACTCTTATCACTCAGAACTGAGCAAGTGGAGAGACGTTCGTTCATCTAGCACCAAGGGAACGGGTTGCAGGAGACACTTTTTCTCTGCTTTCTCAGTCTGTTTCCTAGTGCCGGTTTGAAGTTCCTGCAGTTTTCACTGTAAAAGCAATTTGGAGCTAGTATCTCCCCATATATATTTATGGAATGGAGTTTGCAACTGAAAAGAAACTCTGTGTTTCCAACAAGCTAGTTGAACGACGGCATTCAAACACAATTATCTCTGAGAACTGAGCAAGTGGAGAGACGTTCGTTCATCTAGGACCAAGGGAACGGGTTGCAGGAGACACTTTTTCTCTGCTTTCTCAGTCTGTTTCCTAGTGCCGGTTTGAAGTTCCTGCAGTTTTTACTGTAAAACCGAGTTGGAGCTAGTACCTCCCCATATATATGTATGGAATGGAGTTTGCAACTGAAAAGAAACTTTGTGTTCCCAACAAGCTAGATGAAGGACGGCTTTCACACACACTTATCTCTCAGAACTGAGCAAGTGGAGAGACGTTCGTTCATCTAGCACCAAGGGAACGGGTTGCAGGAGACACTTTTTCTCTGCTTTCTCAGTGTGTTTCCTAGTGCCGGTCTGAAGTTCCTGCAGTTTTCACTGTAAAACCGAGTTGGAGCTAGCACCTCCCCATATATATCTATGGAATGGAGATTGCAACTGAAAAGAAACTTTGTGTTCCCAACAAGCTAGGTGAAGGACGGCTTTCACACACACTTATCTCTCAGAACTGAGCAAGTGTAGAGACGTTCGTTCATCTAGCACCAAGGGAACGGGTTGCAGGAGACACTTATTCCCTGGATTCTCAGTCTGTTTCCTAGTGCCGGTTTGAAGTTCCTGCAGTTTTCACTGTCAAACCGAGTTGGAGCTAGTACCTCCTCATATATATGTATGGAATGGAGTTTGCTACTGAAAAGAAACTTTGTGTTTCCAAAAAGCTTGGTGACTGACGGCTTTCACACACACTTATCTCTCAGAACTGAGCAAGTGGAGAGACGTTCGTTCATCTAGCACCAAGGGAACGGGTTGCAGGGACACTATTTCTCTGCTTTCTCAGGCTTTTTCCTAGTGCCGGTTTGAAGTTCCTGCAGTTTTCACTGTAAAACAGAGTTGGAGCTAGTACCTCCCCATATATATGTAAGGAATGGAGTTTGCAACTGAAAAGAAACTCTGTGTTTCCAACAAGCTAGTTGAACGACTGCTTTCAAACACAATTATCTCTGAGAACTGAGCAAGTGGAGAGACGTTCGTTCATCTAGCACCAAGGGAACGGGTTGCAGGAGACACTTTTTCTCTGCTTTCTCAGTCTGTTTCCTAGTGCCGGTTTGAAGTTCCTGCAGTTTTCACTGTAAAACCGAGTTGGAGCTAGTACCTCCCCATATATATGTAAGGAATGGAGTTTGCAACTGAAAAGAAACTTTGTGTTCCCAACAAGCTAGGTGAAGAACGGCTTTGACACACACTTATCTCTCAGAACTGAGCAAGTGGAGAGACGTTCGTTCATCTAGCACCAAGGGAACGGTTCGCAGGAGACACTTTTTCTCTGCTTTCTCAGTCTATTTCCTAGTGCCGGTTTGAAGTTCCTGCAGTTTTCACTGTAAAAACGATTTGGAGCTAGTACCTCCCCATATATATGTATGGAATGGAGTTTGCAACTGAAAAGAAACTTTGTGTTCCCAACAAGCTAGGTGAAGGACGGCTTTCACACACACTTATCTCTCAGAACTGAGCAAGTGGAGAGACGTTCGTTCATCTAGCACCAAGGGAACGGGTTGCAGGAGACACTTTTTCTCTGCTTTCTCAGTCTGTTTCCTAGTGCCGGTTTGAAGTTCCTGCAGTTTTCAGTGTAAAACCGAGTTGGAGCTAGTACCTCCCCATATATATGTATGGAATGGAGTTTGCAACTGAAAAGAAACTTTGTGTTCCCAACAAGCTAGGTGAAGGACGGCTTTCACACACACTTATCTCTCAGAACTGAGCAAGTGGAGAGACGTTCGTTCATCTAGCACCAAGGGAACGGGTTGCAGGAGACACTTTTTCTCTGCTTTCTCAGTCTGTTTCCTAGTGCCGGTTTGAAGTTCCTGCAGTTTTCAGTGTAAAACCGAGTTGGAGCTAGTACCTCCCCATATATATGTATGGAATGGAGTTTGCAACTGAAAAGAAACTTTGTGTTCCCAACAAGCTAGGTGAAGAACGGCTTTGACACACACTTATCTCTCAGAACTGAGCAAGTGGAGAGAGGTTCGTTCATCTAGCACCAAGGGAACGGGTTGCAGGAGACACTTTTTCTCTGCTTTCTCAGTCTGTTTCCTAGTGCCGGTTTGAAGTTCCTGCAGTTTTCACTGTAAAACCGATTTGGAGCTAGTACCTCCCCATATATATGTATGGAATGGAGTTTGCAACTGAAAAGAAACTTTGTGTTCCCAAAAAGCTAGGTGAAGAACGGCTTTCACACACACTTATCTCTCAGAACTGAGCAAGTGGAGAGACGTTCGTTCATCTAGCACCAAGGGAACGGGTTGCAGGAGACACTTTTTCTCTGCTTTCTCAGTCTGTTTCCTAGTGCCGGTTTGAAGTTCCTGCAGTTTTCACTGTAAAACCGAGTTGGAGCTAGTACATCCCCATATATATGTATGGAATGGAGTTTGCACCTGAAAAGAAACTTTGTGTTCCCAACAAGCTAGGTGAAGAACGGCTTTCACACACACTTATCTCTCAGTACTGAGCAAGTGGAGAGACGTTCGTTCATCTAGCACCAAGGGAACGGGTTGCAGGAGACAATTTTTCTCTGCTTTCTCAGTCTGTTTTCAAGTGCCGGTTTGAAGTTCCTGCAGTTTTCACTGTAAAACCGATTTGGAGCTAGTACCTCCCCATATATATGTATGGAATGGAGTTTGCAACTGAAAAGAAACTTTGTGTTCCCAACAAGCTAGGTGAAGAATGGCTTTCACACACACATCTCTCAGAACTGAGCAAGTGGAGAGTCGTTCGTTCATCTAGCACCAAGGGAACGGGTTGCAGGAAACACTTTTTCTCTGGATTCTCAGTCTGTTTCCTAGTGCCGGTTTGAAGTCCCTGCAGTTTTCACTGTCAAACCGATTTGGAGCTAGTACCTCCCCATATATATGTATGGAATGGAGTTTGCAACTGAAAAGAAACTCTGTGTTTCCAACAAGCTAGTTGAAGGACGGCTTCAAAACACAATTATCTCTGAGAACTGAGCAAGTGGAGAGACGTTCGTTCATCTAGCACCAAGGGAACGGGTTGCAGGAGACACTTTTTCTCTGCTTTCTAACTCTGTTTCCTAGTGCCGGTTTGAAGTTCCTGCAGTTTTCACTGTAAAACCGAGTTGGAGCTAGTACCTCCCCATATATATGTATGGAATGGAGTTTGCACCTGAAAAGAAACTTTGTGTTCCCAAGAAACTAGGTGAAGAACGGCTTTCACACACTCTTATCTCTGAGAACTGAGCAAGTGGAGAGACGTTCGTTCATCTAGCACCAAGGGAACGGGTTGCAGGAGACACTTTTTCCCTGGATTCTCAGTCTGTTTCCTAGTGCCGGTTTGAAGTTCCTGCAGTTTTCACTGTCAAACCGAGTTGGAGCTAGTACCTCCCCATATATATGTATGGAATGGGGTTTGCTACTGAAAAGAAACTTTGTGTTCCCAACAAGCTAGGTGACTGACGGCTTTCACACACTCTTATCACTCAGAACTGAGCAAGTGGAGAGACGTTCGTTCATCTAGCACCAAGGGAACGGGTTGCAGGGACACTATTTCTCTGCTTTCTCAGGCTTTTTCCTAGTGCCGGTTTGAAGTTCCTGCAGTTTTCACTGTAAAACAGAGTTGGAGCTAGTACCTCCCCATATATATGTAAGGAATGGAGTTTGCAACTGAAAAGAAACTCTGTGTTTCCAACAAGCTAGTTGAACGACTGCTTTCAAACACAATTATCTCTGAGAACTGAGCAAGTGGAGAGACGTTCGTTCATCTAGCACCAAGGGAACGGGTTGCAGGAGACACTTTTTCTCTGCTTTCTCAGTCTGTTTCCTAGTGCCGGTTTGAAGTTCCTGCAGTTTTCACTGTAAAACCGAGTTGGAGCTTGTACCTCCCTATATATATGTATGGAATGGAGTTTGCTACTGAAAAGAAACTTTGTGTTCCCAACAAGCTAGGTGACTGACGGCTTTCACACACTCTTATCTCTCAGAACTGAGCAAGTGGAGAGACGTTCGTTCATCTAGCACCAAGGGAACGGGTTGCAGGAGACACATTTTCTCTGCTTTCTCAGTCTGTTTCCTAGTGCCGGTTTGAAGTTCCTGCAGTTTTTACTGTAAAACCGAGTTGGAGCTTGTACCTCCCCATATATATGTATGGAATGGAGTTTGCAACTGTAAAGAAACTTTGTGTTCCCAACAAGCTAGATGATGGACGGCTTTCACACACACTTATCTCTCAGAACTGAGCAAGTGGAGAGACGTTCGTTCATCTAGCACCAAGGGAACGGGTTGCAGGAGACACTTTTTCTCTGCTTTCTCAGTGTGTTTCATAGTGCCGGTCTGAAGTTCCTGCAGTTTTCACTGTAAAACCGAGTTGGAGCTAGTACCTCCCCATATATATGTAAGGAATGGAGTTTGCAACTGAAAAGAAACTTTGTGTTCCCAACAAGCTAGGTGAAGAACGGCTTTGACACACACTTATCTCTCAGAACTGAGCAAGTGGAGAGACGTTCGTTCATCTAGCACCAAGGGAACGGTTCACAGGAGACACTTTTTCTCTGCTTTCTCAGTCTGTTTCCTAGTGCCGGTTTGAAGTTCCTGCAGTTTTCACTGTAAAACCGATTTGGAGCTAGTACCTCCCCATATATATGTATGGAATGGAGTTTGCAACTGAAAAGAAACTTTGTGTTCCCAACAAGCTAGGTGAAGGACGGCTTTCACACACACTTATCTCTCAGAACTGAGCAAGTGGAGAGACGTTCGTTCATCTAGCACCAAGGGAACGGGTTGCAGGAGACACTTTTTCTCTGCTTTCTCAGTCTGTTTCCTAGTGCCGGTTTGAAGTTCCTGCAGTTTTCAGTGTAAAACCGAGTTGGAGCTAGTACCTCCCCATATATATGTATGGAATGGAGTTTGCAACTGAAAAGAAACTTTGTGTTCCCAACAAGCTAGGTGAAGGACGGCTTTCACACACACTTATCTCTCAGAACTGAGCAAGTGGAGAGACGTTCGTTCATCTAGCACCAAGGGAACGGGTTGCAGGAGACACTTTTTCTCTGCTTTCTCAGTCTGTTTCCTAGTGCCGGTTTGAAGTTCCTGCAGTTTTCACTGTAAAACCGAGTTGGAGCTAGTACCTCCCCATATATATGTATGGAATGGAGTTTGCACCTGAAAAGAAACTTTGTGTTCCCAACAAACTAGGTGAAGAACGGCTTTCACACACACTTATCTCTCAGAACTGAGCAAGTGTAGAGACGTTCGTTCATCTAGCACCAAGGGAACGGGTTGCAGGAGACACTTATTCCCTGGATTCTCAGTCTGTTTCCTAGTGCCGGTTTGAAGTTCCTGCAGTTTTCACTGTCAAACCGAGTTGGAGCTAGTACCTCCCCATATATATGTATGGAATGGAGTTTGCTACTGAAAAGAAACTTTGTGTTTCCAAAAAGCTTGGTGACTGACGGCTTTCACACACACTTATCTCTCAGAACTGAGCAAGTGGAGAGACGTTCGTTCATCTAGCACCAAGGGAACGGGTTGCAGGGACACTATTTCTCTGCTTTCTCAGGCTTTTTCCTAGTGCCGGTTTGAAGTTCCTGCAGTTTTCACTGTAAAACAGAGTTGGAGCTAGTACCTCCCCATATATATGTAAGGAATGGAGTTTGCAACTGAAAAGAAACTCTGTGTTTCCAACAAGCTAGTTGAACGACTGCTTTCAAACACAATTATCTCTGAGAACTGAGCAAGTGGAGAGACGTTCGTTCATCTAGCACCAAGGGAACGGGTTGCAGGAGACACTTTTTCTCTGCTTTCTCAGTCTGTTTCCTAGTGCCGGTTTGAAGTTCCTGCAGTTTTCACTGTAAAACCGAGTTGGAGCTTGTACCTCCCTATATATATGTATGGAATGGAGTTTGCTACTGAAAAGAAACTTTGTGTTCCCAACAAGCTAGGTGAAGAACGGCTTTCACACACACTTATCTCTCAGAACTGAGCAAGTGGAGAGACGTTCGTTCATCTAGCACCAAGGGAACGGGTTGCAGGAGACACTTTTTCTCTTTTTCTCAGTCTGTTTCCTAGTGCCGGTCTGAAGTTCCTGCAGTTTTCACTGTAAAACCGAGTTGGAGCTAGTACCTCCCCATATATATGTATGGAATGGTGTTTGCAACTGAAAAGAAACTTTGTGTTCCCAACAAGCTAGGTGAAGGACGGCTTTCACACACACTTATCTCTCAGAACTGAGCAAGTGGAGAGACGTTCGCTCATCTAGCACCAAGGGAACGGGTCGCAGGAGTAACTTTTTCTCTGCTTTCTCAGTCTGTTTCCTAGTGCCGGTTTGAAGTTCCTGCAGTTTTCACTGTAAAACCGATTTGGAGCTAGTACCTCCCAATATATATGTATGGAATGGAGTTTGCAACTGAAAAGAAACTTTGTGTTCCCAACAAGCTAGGTGAAGAACGGCTTTCACACACACTTATCTCTCAGAACTGAGCAAGTGGAGAGTCGTTCGTTCATCTAGCACCAAGGGAACGGGTTGCAGGAGACACTTTTTCTCTGGATTCTCAGTCTGTTTCCTAGTGCCGGTTTGAAGTCCCTGCAGTTTTCACTGTCAAACCGATTTGGAGCTAGTACCTCCCCATATATATGTATGGAATGGAGTTTGCAACTGAAAAGAATCTCTGTGTTTCCAACAAGCTAGTTGAAGGACGGCTTCAAAACACAATTATCTCTGAGAACTGAGCAAGTGGAGAGACGTTCGTTCATCTAGCACCAAGGGAACGGGTTGCAGGAGACACTTTTTCTCTGCTTTCTCAGTCTGTTTCCTAGTGCCGGTTTGAAGTTCCTGCAGTTTTCACTGTAAAACCGAGTTGGAGCTAGTACCTCCCCATATATATGTATGGAATGGAGTTTGCACCTGAAAAGAAACTTTGTGTTCCCAAGAAACTAGGTGAAGAACGGCTTTCACACACTCTTATCTCTCAGAACTGAGCAAGTGGAGAGACGTTCGTTCATCTAGCACCAAGGGAACGGGTTGCAGGAGACACTTTTTCCCTGGATTCTCAGTCTGTTTCCTAGTGCCGGTTTGAAGTTCCTGCAGTTTTCACTGTCAAACCGAGTTGGAGCTAGTACCTCCCCATATATATGTATGGAATGGGGTTTGCTACTGAAAAGAAACTTTGTGTTCCCAACAAGCTAGGTGACTGACGGCTTTCACACACTCTTATCACTCAGAACTGAGCAAGTGGAGAGACGTTCGTTCATCTAGCACCAAGGGAACGGGTTGCAGGAGACACTTTTTCTCTGCTTTCTCTGTCTGTTTCCTAGTGCCGGTTTGAAGTTCCTGCAGTTTTCACTGTAAAAGCAATTTGGAGCTAGTATCTCCCCATATATATTTATGGAATGGAGTTTGCAACTGAAAAGAAACTCTGTGTTTCCAACAAGCTAGTTGAACGACGGCTTTCAAACACAATTATCTCTGAGAACTGAGCAAGTGGAGAGACGTTCGTTCATCTAGGACCAAGGGAACGGGTTGCAGGAGACACTTTTTCTCTGCTTTCTCAGTCTGTTTCCTAGTGCCGGTTTGAAGTTCCTGCAGTTTTTACTGTAAAACCGAGTTGGAGCTAGTACCTCCCCATATATATGTATGGAATGGAGTTTGCAACTGAAAAGAAACTTTGTGTTCCCAACAAGCTAGATGAAGGACGGCTTTCACACACACTTATCTCTCAGAACTGAGCAAGTGGAGAGACGTTCGTTCATCTAGCACCAAGGGAACGGGTTGCAGGAGACACTTTTTCTCTGCTTTCTCAGTGTGTTTCCTAGTGCCGGTCTGAAGTTCCTGCAGTTTTCACTGTAAAACCGAGTTGGAGCTAGTACCTCCCCATATATATGTATGGAATGGAGATTGCAACTGAAAAGAAACTTTGTGTTCCCAACAAGCTAGGTGAAGGACGGCTTTCACACACACTTATCTCTCAGAACTGAGCAAGTGTAGAGACGTTCGTTCATCTAGCACCAAGGGAACGGGTTGCAGGAGACACTTATTCCCTGGATTCTCAGTCTGTTTCCTAGTGCCGGTTTGAAGTTCCTGCAGTTTTCACTGTCAAACCGAGTTGGAGCTAGTACCTCCCCATATATATGTATGGAATGGAGTTTGCTACTGAAAAGAAACTTTGTGTTTCCAAAAAGCTTGGTGACTGACGGCTTTCACACACACTTATCTCTCAGAACTGAGCAAGTGGAGAGACGTTCGTTCATCTAGCACCAAGGGAACGGGTTGCAGGGACACTATTTCTCTGCTTTCTCAGGCTTTTTCCTAGTGCCGGTTTGAAGTTCCTGCAGTTTTCACTGTAAAACAGAGTTGGAGCTAGTACCTCCCCATATATATGTAAGGAATGGAGTTTGCAACTGAAAAGAAACTCTGTGTTTCCAACAAGCTAGTTGAACGACTGCTTTCAAACACAATTATCTCTGAGAACTGAGCAAGTGGAGAGACGTTCGTTCATCTAGCACCAAGGGAACGGGTTGCAGGAGACACTTTTTCTCTGCTTTCTCAGTCTGTTTCCTAGTGCCGGTTTGAAGTTCCTGCAGTTTTCACTGTAAAACCGAGTTGGAGCTTGTACCTCCCTATATATATGTATGGAATGGAGTTTGCTACTGAAAAGAAACTTTGTGTTCCCAACAAGCTAGGTGACTGACGGCTTTGACACACTCTTATCTCTCAGAACTGAGCAAGTGGAGAGACGTTCGTTCATCTAGCACCAAGGGAACGGGTTGCAGGAGACACATTTTCTCTGCTTTCTCAGTCTGTTTCCTAGTGCCGGTTTGAAGTTCCTGCAGTTTTTACTGTAAAACCGAGTTGGAGCTAGTACCTCCCCATAAATATGTATGGAATGGAGTTTGCAACTGAAAAGAAACTTTGTGTTCCCAACAAGCTAGATGAAGGGCGGCTTTCACTCAAACTTATCTCTCAGAACTGAGCAAGTGGAGAGACGTTCGTTCATCTAGCACCAAGGGAACGGGTTGCAGGAGACACTTTTTCTCTTTTTCTCAGTCTGTTTCCTAGTGCCGGTCTGAAGTTCCTGCAGTTTTCACTGTAAAACCGAGTTGGAGCTAGTACCTCCCCATATATATGTATGGAATGGTGTTTGCAACTGAAAAGAAACTTTGTGTTCCCAACAAGCTAGGTGAAGGACGGCTTTCACACACACTTATCTCTCAGAACTGAGCAAGTGGAGAGACGTTCGCTCATCTAGCACCAAGGGAACGGGTCGCAGGAGTCACTTTTTCTCTGCTTTCTCAGTCTGTTTCCTAGTGCCGGTTTGAAGTTCCTGCAGTTTTCACTGTAAAACCGATTTGGAGCTAGTACCTCCCAATATATATGTATGGAATGGAGTTTGCAACTGAAAAGAAACTTTGTGTTCCCAACAAGCTAGGTGAAGAACGGCTTTCACACACACTTATCTCTCAGAACTGAGCAAGTGGAGAGTCGTTCGTTCATCTAGCACCAAGGGAACGGGTTGCAGGAGACACTTTTTCTCTGGATTCTCAGTCTGTTTCCTAGTGCCGGTTTGAAGTCCCTGCAGTTTTCACTGTAAAACCGAGTTGGAGCTAGTACCTCCCCATATATATGTATGGAATGGAGTTTGCAACTGAAAAGAAACTTTGTGTTCCCAACAAGCTAGGTGAAGAACGGCTTTCACACACACTTATCTCTCAGAACTGAGCAAGTGGAGAGTCGTTCGTTCATCTAGCACCAAGGGAACGGGTTGCAGGAGACACTTTTTCTCTGGATTCTCAGTCTGTTTCCTAGTGCCGGTTTGAAGTCCCTGCAGTTTTCACTGTCAAACCGATTTGGAGCTAGTACCTCCCCATATATATGTATGGAATGGAGTTTGCAACTGAAAAGAATCTCTGTGTTTCCAACAAGCTAGTTGAAGGACGGCTTCAAAACACAATTAACTCTGAGAACTGAGCAAGTGGAGAGACGTTCGTTCATCTAGCACCAAGGGAACGGGTTGCAGGAGACACTTTTTCTCTGCTTTCTCAGTCTGTTTCCTAGTGCCGGTTTGAAGTTCCTGCAGTTTTCACTGTAAAACTGAGTTGGAGCTATTACCTCCCCATATATATGTATGGAATGGAGTTTGCACCTGAAAAGAAACTTTGTGTTCCCAAGAAACTAGGTGAAGAACGGCTTTCACACACTCTTATCTCTCAGAACTGAGCAAGTGGAGAGACGTTCGTTCATCTAGCACCAAGGGAACGGGTTGCAGGAGACACTTTTTCCCTGGATTCTCAGTCTGTTTCCTAGTGCCGGTTTGAAGTTCCTGCAGTTTTCACTGTCAAACCGAGTTGGAGCTAGTACCTCCCCATATATATGTATGGAATGGGGTTTGCTACTGAAAAGAAACTTTGTGTTCCCAACAAGCTAGGTGACTGACGGCTTTCACACACTCTTATCACTCAGAACTGAGCAAGTGGAGAGACGTTCGTTCATCTAGCACCAAGGGAACGGGTTGCAGGAGACACTTTTTCTCTGCTTTCTCAGTCTGTTTCCTAGTGCCGGTTTGAAGTTCCTGCAGTTTTCACTGTAAAAGCAATTTGGAGCTAGTATCTCCCCATATATATTTATGGAATGGAGTTTGCAACTGAAAAGAAACTCTGTGTTTCCAACAAGCTAGTTGAACGACGGCTTTCAAACACAATTATCTCTGAGAACTGAGCAAGTGGAGAGACGTTCGTTCATCTAGGACCAAGGGAACGGGTTGCAGGAGACACTTTTTCTCTGCTTTCTCAGTCTGTTTCCTAGTGCCGGTTTGAAGTTCCTGCAGTTTTTACTGTAAAACCGAGTTGGAGCTAGTACCTCCCCATATATATGTATGGAATGGAGTTTGCAACTGAAAAGAAACTTTGTGTTCCCAACAAGCTAGATGAAGGACGGCTTTCACACACACTTATCTCTCAGAACTGAGCAAGTGGAGAGACGTTCGTTCATCTAGCACCAAGGGAACGGGTTGCAGGAGACACTTTTTCTCTGCTTTCTCAGTGTGTTTCCTAGTGCCGGTCTGAAGTTCCTGCAGTTTTCACTGTAAAACCGAGTTGGAGCTAGTACCTCCCCATATATATGTATGGAATGGAGATTGCAACTGAAAAGAAACTTTGTGTTCCCAACAAGCTAGGTGAAGGACGGCTTTCACACACACTTATCTCTCAGAACTGAGCAAGTGTAGAGACGTTCGTTCATCTAGCACCAAGGGAACGGGTTGCAGGAGACACTTATTCCCTGGATTCTCAGTCTGTTTCCTAGTGCCGGTTTGAAGTTCCTGCAGTTTTCACTGTCAAACCGAGTTGGAGCTAGTACCTCCCCATATATATGTATGGAATGGAGTTTGCTACTGAAAAGAAACTTTGTGTTTCCAAAAAGCTTGGTGACTGACGGCTTTCACACACACTTATCTCTCAGAACTGAGCAAGTGGAGAGACGTTCGTTCATCTAGCACCAAGGGAACGGGTTGCAGGGACACTATTTCTCTGCTTTCTCAGGCTTTTTCCTAGTGCCGGTTTGAAGTTCCTGCAGTTTTCACTGTAAAACAGAGTTGGAGCTAGTACCTCCCCATATATATGTAAGGAATGGAGTTTGCAACTGAAAAGAAACTCTGTGTTTCCAACAAGCTAGTTGAACGACTGCTTTCAAACACAATTATCTCTGAGAACTGAGCAAGTGGAGAGACGTTCGTTCATCTAGCACCAAGGGAACGGGTTGCAGGAGACACTTTTTCTCTGCTTTCTCAGTCTGTTTCCTAGTGCCGGTTTGAAGTTCCTGCAGTTTTCACTGTAAAACCGAGTTGGAGCTTGTACCTCCCTATATATATGTATGGAATGGAGTTTGCTACTGAAAAGAAACTTTGTGTTCCCAACAAGCTAGGTGACTGACGGCTTTGACACACTCTTATCTCTCAGAACTGAGCAAGTGGAGAGACGTTCGTTCATCTAGCACCAAGGGAACGGGTTGCAGGAGACACATTTTCTCTGCTTTCTCAGTCTGTTTCCTAGTGCCGGTTTGAAGTTCCTGCAGTTTTTACTGTAAAACCGAGTTGGAGCTAGTACCTCCCCATATATATGTATGGAATGGAGTTTGCAACTGAAAAGAAACTTTGTGTTCCCAACAAGCTAGATGAAGGGCGGCTTTCACTCAAACTTATCTCTCAGAACTGAGCAAGTGGAGAGACGTTCGTTCATCTAGCACCAAGGGAACGGGTTGCAGGAGACACTTTTTCTCTTTTTCTCAGTCTGTTTCCTAGTGCCGGTCTGAAGTTCCTGCAGTTTTCACTGTAAAACCGAGTTGGAGCTAGTACCTCCCCATATATATGTATGGAATGGTGTTTGCAACTGAAAAGAAACTTTGTGTTCCCAACAAGCTAGGTGAAGGACGGCTTTCACACACACTTATCTCTCAGAACTGAGCAAGTGGAGAGACGTTCGCTCATCTAGCACCAAGGGAACGGGTCGCAGGAGTCACTTTTTCTCTGCTTTCTCAGTCTGTTTCCTAGTGCCGGTTTGAAGTTCCTGCAGTTTTCACTGTAAAAGCGATTTGGAGCTAGTAACTCCCAATATATATGTATGGAATGGAGTTTGCAACTGAAAAGAAACTTTGTGTTCCCAACAAGCTAGGTGAAGAACGGCTTTCACACACACTTATCTCTCAGAACTGAGCAAGTGGAGAGTCGTTCGTTCATCTAGCACCAAGGGAACGGGTTGCAGGAGACACTTTTTCTCTGGATTCTCAGTCTGTTTCCTAGTGCCGGTTTGAAGTCCCTGCAGTTTTCACTGTCAAACCGATTTGGAGCTAGTACCTCCCCATATATATGTATGGAATGGAGTTTGCAACTGAAAAGAATCTCTGTGTTTCCAACAAGCTAGTTGAAGGACGGCTTCAAAACACAATTATCTCTGAGAACTGAGCAAGTGGAGAGACGTTCGTTCATCTAGCACCAAGGGAACGGGTTGCAGGAGACACTTTTTCTCTGCTTTCTCAGTCTGTTTCCTAGTGCCGGTTTGAAGTTCCTGCAGTTTTCACTGTAAAACCGAGTTGGAGCTAGTACCTCCCCATATATATGTATGGAATGGAGTTTGCACCTGAAAAGAAACTTTGTGTTCCCAAGAAACTAGGTGAAGAACGGCTTTCACACACTCTTATCTCTCAGAACTGAGCAAGTGGAGAGACGTTCGTTCATCTAGCACCAAGGGAACGGGTTGCAGGAGACACTTTTTCCCTGGATTCTCAGTCTGTTTCCTAGTGCCGGTTTGAAGTTCCTGCAGTTTTCACTGTCAAACCGAGTTGGAGCTAGTACCTCCCCATATATATGTATGGAATGGGGTTTGCTACTGAAAAGAAACTTTGTGTTCCCAACAAGCTAGGTGACTGACGGCTTTCACACACTCTTATCACTCAGAACTGAGCAAGTGGAGAGACGTTCGTTCATCTAGCACCAAGGGAACGGGTTGCAGGAGACACTTTTTCTCTGCTTTCTCAGTCTGTTTCCTAGTGCCGGTTTGAAGTTCCTGCAGTTTTCACTGTAAAAGCAATTTGGAGCTAGTATCTCCCCATATATATTTATGGAATGGAGTTTGCAACTGAAAAGAAACTCTGTGTTTCCAACAAGCTAGTTGAACGACGGCTTTCAAACACAATTATCTCTGAGAACTGAGCAAGTGGAGAGACGTTCGTTCATCTAGGACCAAGGGAACGGGTTGCAGGAGACACTTTTTCTCTGCTTTCTCAGTCTGTTTCCTAGTGCCGGTTTGAAGTTCCTGCAGTTTTTACTGTAAAACCGAGTTGGAGCTAGTACCTCCCCATATATATGTATGGAATGGAGTTTGCAACTGAAAAGAAACTTTGTGTTCCAAACAAGCTAGATGAAGGACGGCTTTCACACACACTTATCTCTCAGAACTGAGCAAGTGGAGAGACGTTCGTTCATCTAGCACCAAGGGAACGGGTTGCAGGAGACACTTTTTCTCTGCTTTCTCAGTGTGTTTCCTAGTGCCGGTCTGAAGTTCCTGCAGTTTTCACTGTAAAACCGAGTTGGAGCTAGTACCTCCCCATATATATGTATGGAATGGAGATTGCAACTGAAAAGAAACTTTGTGTTCCCAACAAGCTAGGTGAAGGACGGCTTTCACACACACATATCTCTCAGAACTGAGCAAGTGGAGAGACGTTCGTTCATCTAGCACCAAGGGAACGGGTTGCAGGAGACACTTTTTCCCTGGATTCTCAGTCTGTTTCCTAGTGCCGGTTTGAAGTTCCTGCAGTTTTCACTGTCAAACCGAGTTGGAGCTAGTACCTCCCCATATATATGTATGGAATGGAGATTGCAACTGAAAAGAAACTTTGTGTTCCCAAGAAACTAGGTGAAGAACGGCTTTCACACACTCTTATCTCTCAGAACTGAGCAAGTGGAGAGACGTTCGTTCATCTAGCACCAAGGGAACGGGTTGCAGGAGACACTTTTTCCCTGGATTCTCAGTCTGTTTCCTAGTGCCGGTTTGAAGTTCCTGCAGTTTTCACTGTCAAACCGAGTTGGAGCTAGTACCTCCCCATATATATGTATGGAATGGGGTTTGCTACTGAAAAGAAACTTTGTGTTCCCAACAAGCTAGGTGACTGACGGCTTTCACACACTCTTATCACTCAGAACTGAGCAAGTGGAGAGACGTTCGTTCATCTAGCACCAAGGGAACGGGTTGCAGGAGACACTTTTTCTCTGCTTTCTCAGTCTGTTTCCTAGTGCCGGTTTGAAGTTCCTGCAGTTTTCACTGTAAAAGCAATTTGGAGCTAGTATCTCCCCATATATATTTATGGAATGGAGTTTGCAACTGAAAAGAAACTCTGTGTTTCCAACAAGCTAGTTGAACGACGGCTTTCAAACACAATTATCTCTGAGAACTGAGCAAGTGGAGAGACGTTCGTTCTTCTAGGACCAAGGGAACGGGTTGCAGGAGACACTTTTTCTCTGCTTTCTCAGTCTGTTTCCTAGTGCCGGTTTGAAGTTCCTGCAGTTTTTACTGTAAAACCGAGTTGGAGCTAGTACCTCCCCATATATATGTATGGAATGGAGTTTGCAACTGAAAAGAAACTTTGTGTTCCAAACAAGCTAGATGAAGGACGGCTTTCACACACACTTATCTCTCAGAACTGAGCAAGTGGAGAGACGTTCGTTCATCTAGCACCAAGGGAACGGGTTGCAGGAGACACTTTTTCTCTGCTTTCTCAGTGTGTTTCCTAGTGCCGGTCTGAAGTTCCTGCAGTTTTCACTGTAAAACCGAGTTGGAGCTAGTACCTCCCCATATATATGTATGGAATGGAGATTGCAACTGAAAAGAAACTTTGTGTTCCCAACAAGCTAGGTGAAGGACGGCTTTCACACACACATATCTCTCAGAACTGAGCAAGTGTAGAGACGTTCGTTCATCTAGCACCAAGGGAACGGGTTGCAGGAGACACTTATTCCCTGGATTCTCAGTCTGTTTCCTAGTGCCGGTTTGAAGTTCCTGCAGTTTTCACTGTCAAACCGAGTTGGAGCTAGTACCTCCCCATATATATGTATGGAATGGAGTTTGCTACTGAAAAGAAACTTTGTGTTTCCAAAAAGCTTGGTGACTGACGGCTTTCACACACACTTATCTCTCAGAACTGAGCAAGTGGAGAGACGTTCGTTCATCTAGCACCAAGGGAACGGGTTGCAGGGACACTATTTCTCTGCTTTCTCAGGCTTTTTCCTAGTGCCGGTTTGAAGTTCCTGCAGTTTTCACTGTAAAACAGAGTTGGAGCTAGTACCTCCCCATATATATGTAAGGAATGGAGTTTGCAACTGAAAAGAAACTCTGTGTTTCCAACAAGCTAGTTGAACGACTGCTTTCAAACACAATTATCTCTGAGAACTGAGCAAGTGGAGAGACGTTCGTTCATCTAGCACCAAGGGAACGGGTTGCAGGAGACACTTTTTCTCTGCTTTCTCAGTCTGTTTCCTAGTGCCGGTTTGAAGTTCCTGCAGTTTTCACTGTAAAACCGAGTTGGAGCTTGTACCTCCCTATATATATGTATGGAATGGAGTTTGCTACTGAAAAGAAACTTTGTGTTCCCAACAAGCTAGGTGACTGACGGCTTTGACACACTCTTATCTCTCAGAACTGAGCAAGTGGAGAGACGTTCGTTCATCTAGCACCAAGGGAACGGGTTGCAGGAGACACATTTTCTCTGCTTTCTCAGTCTGTTTCCTAGTGCCGGTTTGAATTTCCTGCAGTTTTTACTGTAAAACCGAGTTGGAGCTAGTACCTCCCCATATATATGTATGGAATGGAGTTTGCAACTGAAAAGAAACTTTGTGTTCCCAACAAGCTAGATGAAGGGCGGCTTTCACTCAAACTTATCTCTCAGAACTGAGCAAGTGGAGAGACGTTCGTTCATCTAGCACCAAGGGAACGGGTTGCAGGAGACACTTTTTCTCTTTTTCTCAGTCTGTTTCCTAGTGCCGGTCTGAAGTTCCTGCAGTTTTCACTGTAAAACCGAGTTGGAGCTAGTACCTCCCCATATATATGTATGGAATGGTGTTTGCAACTGAAAAGAAACTTTGTGTTCCCAACAAGCTAGGTGAAGGACGGCTTTCACACACACTTATCTCTCAGAACTGAGCAAGTGGAGAGACGTTCGCTCATCTAGCACCAAGGGAACGGGTCGCAGGAGTCACTTTTTCTCTGCTTTCTCAGTCTGTTTCCTAGTGCCGGTTTGAAGTTCCTGCAGTTTTCACTGTAAAACCGATTTGGAGCTAGTACCTCCCAATATATATGTATGGAATGGAGTTTGCAACTGAAAAGAAACTTTGTGTTCCCAACAAGCTAGGTGAAGAACGGCTTTCACACACACTTATCTCTCAGAACTGAGCAAGTGGAGAGTCGTTCGTTCATCTAGCACCAAGGGAACGGGTTGCAGGAGACACTTTTTCTCTGGATTCTCAGTCTGTTTCCTAGTGCCGGTTTGAAGTCCCTGCAGTTTTCACTGTCAAACCGATTTGGAGCTAGTACCTCCCCATATATATGTATGGAATGGAGTTTGCAACTGAAAAGAATCTCTGTGTTTCCAACAAGCTAGTTGAAGGACGGCTTCAAAACACAATTATCTCTGAGAACTGAGCAAGTGGAGAGACGTTCGTTCATCTAGCACCAAGGGAACGGGTTGCAGGAGACACTTTTTCTCTGCTTTCTCAGTCTGTTTCCTAGTGCCGGTTTGAAGTTCCTGCAGTTTTCACTGTAAAACCGAGTTGGAGCTAGTACCTCCCCATATATATGTATGGAATGGAGTTTGCACCTGAAAAGAAACTTTGTGTTCCCAAGAAACTAGGTGAAGAACGGCTTTCACACACTCTTATCTCTGAGAACTGAGCAAGTGGAGAGACGTTCGTTCATCTAGCACCAAGGGAACGGGTTGCAGGAGACACTTTTTCCCTGGATTCTCAGTCTGTTTCCTAGTGCCGGTTTGAAGTTCCTGCAGTTTTCACTGTCAAACCGAGTTGGAGCTAGTACCTCCCCATATATATGTATGGAATGGGGTTTGCTACTGAAAAGAAACTTTGTGTTCCCAACAAGATAGGTGACTGACGGCTTTCACACACTCTTATCACTCAGAACTGAGCAAGTGGAGAGACGTTCGTTCATCTAGCACCAAGGGAACGGGTTGCAGGAGACACTTTTTCTCTGCTTTCTCAGTCTGTTTCCTAGTGCCGGTTTGAAGTTCCTGCAGTTTTCACTGTAAAAGCAATTTGGAGCTAGTATCTCCCCATATATATTTATGGAATGGAGTTTGCAACTGAAAAGAAACTCTGTGTTTCCAACAAGCTAGTTGAACGACGGCTTTCAAACACAATTATCTCTGAGAACTGAGCAAGTGGAGAGACGTTCGTTCATCTAGGACCAAGGGAACGGGTTGCAGGAGACACTTTTTCTCTGCTTTCTCAGTCTGTTTCCTAGTGCCGGTTTGAAGTTCCTGCAGTTTTTACTGTAAAACCGAGTTGGAGCTAGTACCTCCCCATATATATGTATGGAATGGAGTTTGCAACTGAAAAGAAACTTTGTGTTCCCAACAAGCTAGATGAAGGACGGCTTTCACACACACTTATCTCTCAGAACTGAGCAAGTGGAGAGACGTTCGTTCATCTAGCACCAAGGGAACGGGTTGCAGGAGACACTTTTTCTCTGCTTTCTCAGTGTGTTTCCTAGTGCCGGTCTGAAGTTCCTGCAGTTTTCACTGTAAAACCGAGTTGGAGCTAGTACCTCCCCATATATATGTATGGAATGGAGATTGCAACTGAAAAGAAACTTTGTGTTCCCAACAAGCTAGGTGAAGGACGGCTTTCACACACACTTATCTCTCAGAACTGAGCAAGTGTAGAGACGTTCGTTCATCTAGCACCAAGGGAACGGGTTGCAGGAGACACTTATTCCCTGGATTCTCAGTCTGTTTCCTAGTGCCGGTTTGAAGTTCCTGCAGTTTTCACTGTCAAACCGAGTTGGAGCTAGTACCTCCCCATATATATGTATGGAATGGAGTTTGCTACTGAAAAGAAACTTTGTGTTTCCAAAAAGCTTGGTGACTGACGGCTTTCACACACACTTATCTCTCAGAACTGAGCAAGTGGAGAGACGTTCGTTCATCTAGCACCAAGGGAACGGGTTGCAGGGACACTATTTCTCTGCTTTCTCAGGCTTTTTCCTAGTGCCGGTTTGAAGTTCCTGCAGTTTTCACTGTAAAACAGAGTTGGAGCTAGTACCTCCCCATATATATGTAAGGAATGGAGTTTGCAACTGAAAAGAAACTCTGTGTTTCCAACAAGCTAGTTGAACGACTGCTTTCAAACACAATTATCTCTGAGAACTGAGCAAGTGGAGAGACGTTCGTTCATCTAGCACCAAGGGAACGGGTTGCAGGAGACACTTTTTCTCTGCTTTCTCAGTCTGTTTCCTAGTGCCGGTTTGAAGTTCCTGCAGTTTTCACTGTAAAACCGAGTTGGAGCTTGTACCTCCCTATATATATGTATGGAATGGAGTTTGCTACTGAAAAGAAACTTTGTGTTCCCAACAAGCTAGGTGACTGACGGCTTTGACACACTCTTATCTCTCAGAACTGAGCAAGTGGAGAGACGTTCGTTCATCTAGCACCAAGGGAACGGGTTGCAGGAGACACATTTTCTCTGCTTTCTCAGTCTGTTTCCTAGTGCCGGTTTGAAGTTCCTGCAGTTTTTACTGTAAAACCGAGTTGGAGCTAGTACCTCCCCATATATATGTATGGAATGGAGTTTGCAACTGAAAAGAAACTTTGTGTTCCCAACAAGCTAGATGAAGGGCGGCTTTCACTCAAACTTATCTCTCAGAACTGAGCAAGTGGAGAGACGTTCGTTCATCTAGCACCAAGGGAACGGGTTGCAGGAGACACTTTTTCTCTTTTTCTCAGTCTGTTTCCTAGTGCCGGTCTGAAGTTCCTGCAGTTTTCACTGTAAAACCGAGTTGGAGCTAGTACCTCCCCATATATATGTATGGAATGGTGTTTGCAACTGAAAAGAAACTTTGTGTTCCCAACAAGCTAGGTGAAGGCGGCTTTCACACACACTTATCTCTCAGAACTGAGCAAGTGGAGAGACGTTCGCTCATCTAGCACCAAGGGAACGGGTCGCAGGAGTCACTTTTTCTCTGCTTTCTCAGTCTGTTTCCTAGTGCCGGTTTGAAGTTCCTGCAGTTTTCACTGTAAAACCGATTTGGAGCTAGTACCTCCCAATATATATGTATGGAATGGAGTTTGCAACTGAAAAGAAACTTTGTGTTCCCAACAAGCTAGGTGAAGAACGGCTTTCACACACACTTATCTCTCAGAACTGAGCAAGTGGAGAGTCGTTCGTTCATCTAGCACCAAGGGAACGTGTTGCAGGAGACACTTTTTCTCTGGATTCTCAGTCTGTTTCCTAGTGCCGGTTTGAAGTCCCTGCAGTTTTCACTGTCAAACCGATTTGGAGCTAGTACCTCCCCATATATATGTATGGAATGGAGTTTGCAACTGAAAAGAATCTCTGTGTTTCCAACAAGCTAGTTGAAGGACGGCTTCAAAACACAATTATCTCTGAGAACTGAGCAAGTGGAGAGACGTTCGTTCATCTAGCACCAAGGGAACGGGTTGCAGGAGACACTTTTTCTCTGCTTTCTCAGTCTGTTTCCTAGTGCCGGTTTGAAGTTCCTGCAGTTTTCACTGTAAAACCGAGTTGGAGCTAGTACCTCCCCATATATATGTATGGAATGGAGTTTGCACCTGAAAAGAAACTATGTGTTCCCAAGAAACTAGGTGAAGAACGGCTTTCACACACTCTTATCTCTCAGAACTGAGCAAGTGGAGAGACGTTCGTTCATCTAGCACCAAGGGAACGGGTTGCAGGAGACACTTTTTCTCTTTTTCTCAGTCTGTTTCCTAGTGCCGGTCTGAAGTTCCTGCAGTTTTCACTGTAAAACCGAGTTGGAGCTAGTACCTCCCCATATATATGTATGGAATGGTGTTTGCAACTGAAAAGAAACTTTGTGTTCCCAACAAGCTAGGTGAAGGACGGCTTTCACACACACTTATCTCTCAGAACTGAGCAAGTGGAGAGACGTTCGCTCATCTAGCACCAAGGGAACGGGTCGCAGGAGTCACTTTTTCTCTGCTTTCTCAGTCTGTTTCCTAGTGCCGGTTTGAAGTTCCTGCAGTTTTCACTGTAAAACCGATTTGGAGCTAGTACCTCCCAATATATATGTATGGAATGGAGTTTGCAACTGAAAAGAAACTTTGTGTTCCCAACAAGCTAGGTGAAGAACGGCTTTCACACACACTTATCTCTCAGAACTGAGCAAGTGGAGAGTCGTTCGTTCATCTAGCACCAAGGGAACGGGTTGCAGGAGACACTTTTTCTCTGGATTCTCAGTCTGTTTCCTAGTGCCGGTTTGAAGTCCCTGCAGTTTTCACTGTCAAACCGATTTGGAGCTAGTACCTCCCCATATATATGTATGGAATGGAGTTTGCAACTGAAAAGAATCTCTGTGTTTCCAACAAGCTAGTTGAAGGACGGCTTCAAAACACAATTATCTCTGAGAACTGAGCAAGTGGAGAGACGTTCGTTCATCTAGCACCAAGGGAACGGGTTGCAGGAGACACTTTTTCTCTGCTTTCTCAGTCTGTTTCCTAGTGCCGGTTTGAAGTTCCTGCAGTTTTCACTGTAAAACCGAGTTGGAGCTAGTACCTCCCCATATATATGTATGGAATGGAGTTTGCACCTGAAAAGAAACTTTGTGTTCCCAAGAAACTAGGTGAAGAACGGCTTTCACACACTCTTATCTCTCAGAACTGAGCAAGTGGAGAGACGTTCGTTCATCTAGCACCAAGGGAACGGGTTGCAGGAGACACTTTTTCCCTGGATTCTCAGTCTGTTTCCTAGTGCCGGTTTGAAGTTCCTGCAGTTTTCACTGTCAAACCGAGTTGGAGCTAGTACCTCCCCATATATATGTATGGAATGGGGTTTGCTACTGAAAAGAAACTTTGTGTTCCCAACAAGCTAGGTGACTGACGGCTTTCACACACTCTTATCACTCAGAACTGAGCAAGTGGAGAGACGTTCGTTCATCTAGCACCAAGGGAACGGGTTGCAGGAGACACTTTTTCTCTGCTTTCTCAGTCTGTTTCCTAGTGCCGGTTTGAAGTTCCTGCAGTTTTCACTGTAAAAGCAATTTGGAGCTAGTATCTCCCCATATATATTTATGGAATGGAGTTTGCAACTGAAAAGAAACTCTGTGTTTCCAACAAGCTAGTTGAACGACGGCTTTCAAACACAATTATCTCTGAGAACTGAGCAAGTGGAGAGACGTTCGTTCATCTAGGACCAAGGGAACGGGTTGCAGGAGACACTTTTTCTCTGCTTTCTCAGTCTGTTTCCTAGTGCCGGTTTGAAGTTCCTGCAGTTTTTACTGTAAAACCGAGTTGGAGCTAGTACCTCCCCATATATATGTATGGAATGGAGTTTGCAACTGAAAAGAATCTCTGTGTTTCCAACAAGCTAGTTGAAGGACGGCTTCAAAACACAATTATCTCTGAGAACTGAGCAAGTGGAGAGACGTTCGTTCATCTAGCACCAAGGGAACGGGTTGCAGGAGACACTTTTTCTCTGCTTTCTCAGTCTGTTTCCTAGTGCCGGTTTGAAGTTCCTGCAGTTTTCACTGTAAAACCGAGTTGGAGCTAGTACCTCCCCATATATATGTATGGAATGGAGTTTGCACCTGAAAAGAAACTTTGTGTTCCCAAGAAACTAGGTGAAGAACGGCTTTCACACACTCTTATCTCTGAGAACTGAGCAAGTGGAGAGACGTTCGTTCATCTAGCACCAAGGGAACGGGTTGCAGGAGACACTTTTTCCCTGGATTCTCAGTCTGTTTCCTAGTGCCGGTTTGAAGTTCCTGCAGTTTTCACTGTCAAACCGAGTTGGAGCTAGTACCTCCCCATATATATGTATGGAATGGGGTTTGCTACTGAAAAGAAACTTTGTGTTCCCAACAAGCTAGGTGACTGACGGCTTTCACACACTCTTATCACTCAGAACTGAGCAAGTGGAGAGACGTTCGTTCATCTAGCACCAAGGGAACGGGTTGCAGGAGACACTTTTTCTCTGCTTTCTCAGTCTGTTTCCTAGTGCCGGTTTGAAGTTCCTGCAGTTTTCACTGTAAAAGCAATTTGGAGCTAGTATCTCCCCATATATATTTATGGAATGGAGTTTGCAACTGAAAAGAAACTCTGTGTTTCCAACAAGCTAGTTGAACGACGGCTTTCAAACACAATTATCTCTGAGAACTGAGCAAGTGGAGAGACGTTCGTTCATCTAGGACCAAGGGAACGGGTTGCAGGAGACACTTTTTCTCTGCTTTCTCAGTCTGTTTCCTAGTGCCGGTTTGAAGTTCCTGCAGTTTTTACTGTAAAACCGAGTTGGAGCTAGTACCTCCCCATATATATGTATGGAATGGAGTTTGCAACTGAAAAGAAACTTTGTGTTCCCAACAAGCTAGATGAAGGACGGCTTTCACACACACTTATCTCTCAGAACTGAGCAAGTGGAGAGACGTTCGTTCATCTAGCACCAAGGGAACGGGTTGCAGGAGACACTTTTTCTCTGCTTTCTCAGTGTGTTTCCTAGTGCCGGTCTGAAGTTCCTGCAGTTTTCACTGTAAAACCGAGTTGGAGCTAGTACCTCCCCATATATATGTATGGAATGGAGATTGCAACTGAAAAGAAACTTTGTGTTCCCAACAAGCTAGGTGAAGGACGGCTTTCACACACACTTATCTCTCAGAACTGAGCAAGTGTAGAGACGTTCGTTCATCTAGCACCAAGGGAACGGGTTGCAGGAGACACTTATTCCCTGGATTCTCAGTCTGTTTCCTAGTGCCGGTTTGAAGTTCCTGCAGTTTTCACTGTCAAACCGAGTTGGAGCTAGTACCTCCCCATATATATGTATGGAATGGAGTTTGCTACTGAAAAGAAACTTTGTGTTTCCAAAAAGCTTGGTGACTGACGGCTTCAACACACACTTATCTCTCAGAACTGAGCAAGTGGAGAGACGTTCGTTCATCTAGCACCAAGGGAACGGGTTGCAGGGACACTATTTCTCTGCTTTCTCAGGCTTTTTCCTAGTGCCGGTTTGAAGTTCCTGCAGTTTTCACTGTAAAACAGAGTTGGAGCTAGTACCTCCCCATATATATGTAAGGAATGGAGTTTGCAACTGAAAAGAAACTCTGTGTTTCCAACAAGCTAGTTGAACGACTGCTTTCAAACACAATTATCTCTGAGAACTGAGCAAGTGGAGAGACGTTCGTTCATCTAGCACCAAGGGAACGGGTTGCAGGAGACACTTTTTCTCTGCTTTCTCAGTCTGTTTCCTAGTGCCGGTTTGAAGTTCCTGCAGTTTTCACTGTAAAACCGAGTTGGAGCTTGTACCTCCCTATATATATGTATGGAATGGAGTTTGCTACTGAAAAGAAACTTTGTGTTCCCAACAAGCTAGGTGACTGACGGCTTTGACACACTCTTATCTCTCAGAACTGAGCAAGTGGAGAGACGTTCGTTCATCTAGCACCAAGGGAACGGGTTGCAGGAGACACATTTTCTCTGCTTTCTCAGTCTGTTTCCTAGTGCCGGTTTGAAGTTCCTGCAGTTTTTACTGTAAAACCGAGTTGGAGCTAGTACCTCCCCATATATATGTATGGAATGGAGTTTGCAACTGAAAAGAAACTTTGTGTTCCCAACAAGCTAGATGAAGGGCGGCTTTCACTCAAACTTATCTCTCAGAACTGAGCAAGTGGAGAGACGTTCGTTCATCTAGCACCAAGGGAACGGGTTGCAGGAGACACTTTTTCTCTTTTTCTCAGTCTGTTTCCTAGTGCCGGTCTGAAGTTCCTGCAGTTTTCACTGTAAAACCGAGTTGGAGCTAGTACCTCCCCATATATATGTATGGAATGGTGTTTGCAACTGAAAAGAAACTTTGTGTTCCCAACAAGCTAGGTGAAGGCGGCTTTCACACACACTTATCTCTCAGAACTGAGCAAGTGGAGAGACGTTCGCTCATCTAGCACCAAGGGAACGGGTCGCAGGAGTCACTTTTTCTCTGCTTTCTCAGTCTGTTTCCTAGTGCCGGTTTGAAGTTCCTGCAGTTTTCACTGTAAAACCGATTTGGAGCTAGTACCTCCCAATATATATGTATGGAATGGAGTTTGCAACTGAAAAGAAACTTTGTGTTCCCAACAAGCTAGGTGAAGAACGGCTTTCACACACACTTATCTCTCAGAACTGAGCAAGTGGAGAGTCGTTCGTTCATCTAGCACCAAGGGAACGTGTTGCAGGAGACACTTTTTCTCTGGATTCTCAGTCTGTTTCCTAGTGCCGGTTTGAAGTCCCTGCAGTTTTCACTGTCAAACCGATTTGGAGCTAGTACCTCCCCATATATATGTATGGAATGGAGTTTGCAACTGAAAAGAATCTCTGTGTTTCCAACAAGCTAGTTGAAGGACGGCTTCAAAACACAATTATCTCTGAGAACTGAGCAAGAGGAGAGACGTTCGTTCATCTAGCACCAAGGGAACGGGTTGCAGGAGACACTTTTTCTCTGCTTTCTCAGTCTGTTTCCTAGTGCCGGTTTGAAGTTCCTGCAGTTTTCACTGTAAAACCGAGTTGGAGCTAGTACCTCCCCATATATATGTATGGAATGGAGTTTGCACCTGAAAAGAAACTTTGTGTTCCCAAGAAACTAGGTGAAGAACGGCTTTCACACACTCTTATCTCTCAGAACTGAGCAAGTGGAGAGACGTTCGTTCATCTAGCACCAAGGGAACGGGTTGCAGGAGACACTTTTTCTCTTTTTCTCAGTCTGTTTCCTAGTGCCGGTCTGAAGTTCCTGCAGTTTTCACTGTAAAACCGAGTTGGAGCTAGTACCTCCCCATATATATGTATGGAATGGTGTTTGCAACTGAAAAGAAACTTTGTGTTCCCAACAAGCTAGGTGAAGGACGGCTTTCACACACACTTATCTCTCAGAACTGAGCAAGTGGAGAGACGTTCGCTCATCTAGCACCAAGGGAACGGGTCGCAGGAGTCACTTTTTCTCTGCTTTCTCAGTCTGTTTCCTAGTGCCGGTTTGAAGTTCCTGCAGTTTTCACTGTAAAACCGATTTGGAGCTAGTACCTCCCAATATATATGTATGGAATGGAGTTTGCAACTGAAAAGAAACTTTGTGTTCCCAACAAGCTAGGTGAAGAACGGCTTTCACACACACTTATCTCTCAGAACTGAGCAAGTGGAGAGTCGTTCGTTCATCTAGCACCAAGGGAACGGGTTGCAGGAGACACTTTTTCTCTGGATTCTCAGTCTGTTTCCTAGTGCCGGTTTGAAGTCCCTGCAGTTTTCACTGTCAAACCGATTTGGAGCTAGTACCTCCCCATATATATGTATGGAATGGAGTTTGCAACTGAAAAGAATCTCTGTGTTTCCAACAAGCTAGTTGAAGGACGGCTTCAAAACACAATTATCTCTGAGAACTGAGCAAGTGGAGAGACGTTCGTTCATCTAGCACCAAGGGAACGGGTTGCAGGAGACACTTTTTCTCTGCTTTCTCAGTCTGTTTCCTAGTGCCGGTTTGAAGTTCCTGCAGTTTTCACTGTAAAACCGAGTTGGAGCTAGTACCTCCCCATATATATGTATGGAATGGAGTTTGCACCTGAAAAGAAACTTTGTGTTCCCAAGAAACTAGGTGAAGAACGGCTTTCACACACTCTTATCTCTCAGAACTGAGCAAGTGGAGAGACGTTCGTTCATCTAGCACCAAGGGAACGGGTTGCAGGAGACACTTTTTCCCTGGATTCTCAGTCTGTTTCCTAGTGCCGGTTTGAAGTTCCTGCAGTTTTCACTGTCAAACCGAGTTGGAGCTAGTACCTCCCCATATATATGTATGGAATGGGGTTTGCTACTGAAAAGAAACTTTGTGTTCCCAACAAGCTAGGTGACTGACGGCTTTCACACACTCTTATCACTCAGAACTGAGCAAGTGGAGAGACGTTCGTTCATCTAGCACCAAGGGAACGGGTTGCAGGAGACACTTTTTCTCTGCTTTCTCAGTCTGTTTCCTAGTGCCGGTTTGAAGTTCCTGCAGTTTTCACTGTAAAAGCAATTTGGAGCTAGTATCTCCCCATATATATTTATGGAATGGAGTTTGCAACTGAAAAGAAACTCTGTGTTTCCAACAAGCTAGTTGAACGACGGCTTTCAAACACAATTATCTCTGAGAACTGAGCAAGTGGAGAGACGTTCGTTCATCTAGGACCAAGGGAACGGGTTGCAGGAGACACTTTTTCTCTGCTTTCTCAGTCTGTTTCCTAGTGCCGGTTTGAAGTTCCTGCAGTTTTTACTGTAAAACCGAGTTGGAGCTAGTACCTCCCCATATATATGTATGGAATGGAGTTTGCAACTGAAAAGAAACTTTGTGTTCCCAACAAGCTAGATGAAGGACGGCTTTCACACACACTTATCTCTCAGAACTGAGCAAGTGGAGAGACGTTCGTTCATCTAGCACCAAGGGAACGGGTTGCAGGAGACACTTTTTCTCTGCTTTCTCAGTGTGTTTCCTAGTGCCGGTCTGAAGTTCCTGCAGTTTTCACTGTAAAACCGAGTTGGAGCTAGTACCTCCCCATATATATGTATGGAATGGAGATTGCAACTGAAAAGAAACTTTGTGTTCCCAACAAGCTAGGTGAAGGACGGCTTTCACACACACTTATCTCTCAGAACTGAGCAAGTGTAGAGACGTTCGTTCATCTAGCACCAAGGGAACGGGTTGCAGGAGACACTTATTCCCTGGATTCTCAGTCTGTTTCCTAGTGCCGGTTTGAAGTTCCTGCAGTTTTCACTGTCAAACCGAGTTGGAGCTAGTACCTCCCCATATATATGTATGGAATGGAGTTTGCTACTGAAAAGAAACTTTGTGTTTCCAAAAAGCTTGGTGACTGACGGCTTTCACACACACTTATCTCTCAGAACTGAGCAAGTGGAGAGACGTTCGTTCATCTAGCACCAAGGGAACGGGTTGCAGGGACACTATTTCTCTGCTTTCTCAGGCTTTTTCCTAGTGCCGGTTTGAAGTTCCTGCAGTTTTCACTGTAAAACAGAGTTGGAGCTAGTACCTCCCCATATATATGTAAGGAATGGAGTTTGCAACTGAAAAGAAACTCTGTGTTTCCAACAAGCTAGTTGAACGACTGCTTTCAAACACAATTATCTCTGAGAACTGAGCAAGTGGAGAGACGTTCGTTCATCTAGCACCAAGGGAACGGTTTGCAGGAGACACTTTTTCTCTGCTTTCTCAGTCTGTTTCCTAGTGCCGGTTTGAAGTTCCTGCAGTTTTCACTGTAAAACCGAGTTGGAGCTTGTACCTCCCTATATATATGTATGGAATGGAGTTTGCTACTGAAAAGAAACTTTGTGTTCCCAACAAGCTAGGTGACTGACGGCTTTGACACACTCTTATCTCTCAGAACTGAGCAAGTGGAGAGACGTTCGTTCATCTAGCACCAAGGGAACGGGTTGCAGGAGACACATTTTCTCTGCTTTCTCAGTCTGTTTCCTAGTGCCGGTTTGAAGTTCCTGCAGTTTTTACTGTAAAACCGAGTTGGAGCTAGTACCTCCCCATATATATGTATGGAATGGAGTTTGCAACTGAAAAGAAACTTTGTGTTCCCAACAAGCTAGATGAAGGGCGGCTTTCACTCAAACTTATCTCTCAGAACTGAGCAAGTGGAGAGACGTTCGTTCATCTAGCACCAAGGGAACGGGTTGCAGGAGACACTTTTTCTCTTTTTCTCAGTCTGTTTCCTAGTGCCGGTCTGAAGTTCCTGCAGTTTTCACTGTAAAACCGAGCTGGAGCTAGTACCTCCCCATATATATGTATGGAATGGTGTTTGCAACTGAAAAGAAACTTTGTGTTCCCAACAAGCTAGGTGAAGGACGGCTTTCACACACACTTATCTCTCAGAACTGAGCAAGTGGAGAGACGTTCGCTCATCTAGCACCAAGGGAACGGGTCGCAGGAGTCACTTTTTCTCTGCTTTCTCAGTCTGTTTCCTAGTGCCGGTTTGAAGTTCCTGCAGTTTTCACTGTAAAACCGATTTGGAGCTAGTACCTCCCAATATATATGTATGGAATGGAGTTTGCAACTGAAAAGAAACTTTGTGTTCCCAACAAGCTAGGTGAAGAACGGCTTTCACACACACTTATCTCTCAGAACTGAGCAAGTGGAGAGTCGTTCGTTCATCTAGCACCAAGGGAACGGGTTGCAGGAGACACTTTTTCTCTGGATTCTCAGTCTGTTTCCTAGTGCCGGTTTGAAGTCCCTGCAGTTTTCACTGTCAAACCGATTTGGAGCTAGTACCTCCCCATATATATGTATGGAATGGAGTTTGCAACTGAAAAGAATCTCTGTGTTTCCAACAAGCTAGTTGAAGGACGGCTTCAAAACACAATTATCTCTGAGAACTGAGCAAGTGGAGAGACGTTCGTTCATCTAGCACCAAGGGAACGGGTTGCAGGAGACACTTTTTCTCTGCTTTCTCAGTCTGTTTCCTAGTGCCGGTTTGAAGTTCCTGCAGTTTTCACTGTAAAACCGAGTTGGAGCTAGTACCTCCCCATATATATGTATGGAATGGAGTTTGCACCTGAAAAGAAACTTTGTGTTCCCAAGAAACTAGGTGAAGAACGGCTTTCACACACTCTTATCTCTCAGAACTGAGCAAGTGGAGAGACGTTCGTTCATCTAGCACCAAGGGAACGGGTTGCAGGAGACACTTTTTCCCTGGATTCTCAGTCTGTTTCCTAGTGCCGGTTTGAAGTTCCTGCAGTTTTCACTGTCAAACCGAGTTGGAGCTAGTACCTCCCCATATATATGTATGGAATGGGGTTTGCTACTGAAAAGAAACTTTGTGTTCCCAACAAGCTAGGTGACTGACGGCTTTCACACACTCTTATCACTCAGAACTGAGCAAGTGGAGAGACGTTCGTTCATCTAGCACCAAGGGAACGGGTTGCAGGAGACACTTTTTCTCTGCTTTCTCAGTCTGTTTCCTAGTGCCGGTTTGAAGTTCCTGCAGTTTTCACTGTAAAAGCAATTTGGAGCTAGTATCTCCCCATATATATTTATGGAATGGAGTTTGCAACTGAAAAGAAACTCTGTGTTTCCAACAAGCTAGTTGAACGACGGCTTTCAAACACAATTATCTCTGAGAACTGAGCAAGTGGAGAGACGTTCGTTCATCTAGGACCAAGGGAACGGGTTGCAGGAGACACTTTTTCTCTGCTTTCTCAGTCTGTTTCCTAGTGCCGGTTTGAAGTTCCTGCAGTTTTTACTGTAAAACCGAGTTGGAGCTAGTACCTCCCCATATATATGTATGGATTGGAGTTTGCAACTGAAAAGAAACTTTGTGTTCCCAACAAGCTAGATGAAGGACGGCTTTCACACACACTTATCTCTCAGAACTGAGCAAGTGGAGAGACGTTCGTTCATCTAGCACCAAGGGAACGGGTTGCAGGAGACACTTTTTCTCTGCTTTCTCAGTGTGTTTCCTAGTGCCGGTCTGAAGTTCCTGCAGTTTTCACTGTAAAACCGAGTTGGAGCTAGTACCTCCCCATATATATGTATGGAATGGAGATTGCAACTGAAAAGAAACTTTGTGTTCCCAACAAGCTAGGTGAAGGACGGCTTTCACACACACTTATCTCTCAGAACTGAGCAAGTGTAGAGACGTTCGTTCATCTAGCACCAAGGGAACGGGTTGCAGGAGACACTTATTCCCTGGATTCTCAGTCTGTTTCCTAGTGCCGGTTTGAAGTTCCTGCAGTTTTCACTGTCAAACCGAGTTGGAGCTAGTACCTCCCCATATATATGTATGGAATGGAGTTTGCTACTGAAAAGAAACTTTGTGTTTCCAAAAAGCTTGGTGACTGACGGCTTTCACACACACTTATCTCTCAGAACTGAGCAAGTGGAGAGACGTTCGTTCATCTAGCACCAAGGGAACGGGTTGCAGGGACACTATTTCTCTGCTTTCTCAGGCTTTTTCCTAGTGCCGGTTTGAAGTTCCTGCAGTTTTCACTGTAAAACAGAGTTGGAGCTAGTACCTCCCCATATATATGTAAGGAATGGAGTTTGCAACTGAAAAGAAACTCTGTGTTTCCAACAAGCTAGTTGAACGACTGCTTTCAAACACAATTATCTCTGAGAACTGAGCAAGTGGAGAGACGTTCGTTCATCTAGCACCAAGGGAACGGGTTGCAGGAGACACTTTTTCTCTGCTTTCTCAGTCTGTTTCCTAGTGCCGGTTTGAAGTTCCTGCAGTTTTCACTGTAAAACCGAGTTGGAGCTTGTACCTCCCTATATATATGTATGGAATGGAGTTTGCTACTGAAAAGAAACTTTGTGTTCCCAACAAGCTAGGTGACTGACGGCTTTGACACACTCTTATCTCTCAGAACTGAGCAAGTGGAGAGACGTTCGTTCATCTAGCACCAAGGGAACGGGTTGCAGGAGACACATTTTCTCTGCTTTCTCAGTCTGTTTCCTAGTGCCGGTTTGAAGTTCCTGCAGTTTTTACTGTAAAACCGAGTTGGAGCTAGTACCTCCCCATATATATGTATGGAATGGAGTTTGCAACTGAAAAGAAACTTTGTGTTCCCAACAAGCTAGATGAAGGGCGGCTTTCACTCAAACTTATCTCTCAGAACTGAGCAAGTGGAGAGTCGTTCGTTCATCTAGCACCAAGGGAACGGGTTGCAGGAGACACTTTTTCTCTGGATTCTCAGTCTGTTTCCTAGTGCCGGTTTGAAGTCCCTGCAGTTTTCACTGTCAAACCGATTTGGAGCTAGTACCTCCCCATATATATGTATGGAATGGAGTTTGCAACTGAAAAGAATCTCTGTGTTTCCAACAAGCTAGTTGAAGGACGGCTTCAAAACACAATTATCTCTGAGAACTGAGCAAGTGGAGAGACGTTCGTTCATCTAGCACCAAGGGAACGGGTTGCAGGAGACACTTTTTCTCTGCTTTCTCAGTCTGTTTCCTAGTGCCGGTTTGAAGTTCCTGCAGTTTTCACTGTAAAACCGAGTTGGAGCTAGTACCTCCCCATATATATGTATGGAATGGAGTTTGCACCTGAAAAGAAACTTTGTGTTCCCAAGAAACTAGGTGAAGAACGGCTTTCACACACTCTTATCTCTCAGAACTGAGCAAGTGGAGAGACGTTCGTTCATCTAGCACCAAGGGAACGGGTTGCAGGAGACACTTTTTCCCTGGATTCTCAGTCTGTTTCCTAGTGCCGGTTTGAAGTTCCTGCAGTTTTCACTGTCAAACCGAGTTGGAGCTAGTACCTCCCCATATATATGTATGGAATGGGGTTTGCTACTGAAAAGAAACTTTGTGTTCCCAACAAGCTAGGTGACTGACGGCTTTCACACACTCTTATCACTCAGAACTGAGCAAGTGGAGAGACGTTCGTTCATCTAGCACCAAGGGAACGGGTTGCAGGAGACACTTTTTCTCTGCTTTCTCAGTCTGTTTCCTAGTGCCGGTTTGAAGTTCCTGCAGTTTTCACTGTAAAAGCAATTTGGAGCTAGTATCTCCCCATATATATTTATGGAATGGAGTTTGCAACTGAAAAGAAACTCTGTGTTTCCAACAAGCTAGTTGAACGACGGCTTTCAAACACAATTATCTCTGAGAACTGAGCAAGTGGAGAGACGTTCGTTCATCTAGGACCAAGGGAACGGGTTGCAGGAGACACTTTTTCTCTGCTTTCTCAGTCTGTTTCCTAGTGCCGGTTTGAAGTTCCTGCAGTTTTTACTGTAAAACCGAGTTGGAGCTAGTACCTCCCCATATATATGTATGGAATGGAGTTTGCAACTGAAAAGAAACTTTGTGTTCCCAACAAGCTAGATGAAGGACGGCTTTCACACACACTTATCTCTCAGAACTGAGCAAGTGGAGAGACGTTCGTTCATCTAGCACCAAGGGAACGGGTTGCAGGAGACACTTTTTCTCTGCTTTCTCAGTGTGTTTCCTAGTGCCGGTCTGAAGTTCCTGCAGTTTTCACTGTAAAACCGAGTTGGAGCTAGTACCTCCCCATATATATGTATGGAATGGAGATTGCAACTGAAAAGAAACTTTGTGTTCCCAACAAGCTAGGTGAAGGACGGCTTTCACACACACTTATCTCTCAGAACTGAGCAAGTGTAGAGACGTTCGTTCATCTAGCACCAAGGGAACGGGTTGCAGGAGACACTTATTCCCTGGATTCTCAGTCTGTTTCCTAGTGCCGGTTTGAAGTTCCTGCAGTTTTCACTGTCAAACCGAGTTGGAGCTAGTACCTCCCCATATATATGTATGGAATGGAGTTTGCTACTGAAAAGAAACTTTGTGTTTCCAAAAAGCTTGGTGACTGACGGCTTTCACACACACTTATCTCTCAGAACTGAGCAAGTGGAGAGACGTTCGTTCATCTAGCACCAAGGGAACGGGTTGCAGGGACACTATTTCTCTGCTTTCTCAGGCTTTTTCCTAGTGCCGGTTTGAAGTTCCTGCAGTTTTCACTGTAAAACAGAGTTGGAGCTAGTACCTCCCCATATATATGTAAGGAATGGAGTTTGCAACTGAAAAGAAACTCTGTGTTTCCAACAAGCTAGTTGAACGACTGCTTTCAAACACAATTATCTCTGAGAACTGAGCAAGTGGAGAGACGTTCGTTCATCTAGCACCAAGGGAACGGGTTGCAGGAGACACTTTTTCTCTGCTTTCTCAGTCTGTTTCCTAGTGCCGGTTTGAAGTTCCTGCAGTTTTCACTGTAAAACCGAGTTGGAGCTTGTACCTCCCTATATATATGTATGGAATGGAGTTTGCTACTGAAAAGAAACTTTGTGTTCCCAACAAGCTAGGTGACTGACGGCTTTGACACACTCTTATCTCTCAGAACTGAGCAAGTGGAGAGACGTTCGTTCATCTAGCACCAAGGGAACGGGTTGCAGGAGACACATTTTCTCTGCTTTCTCAGTCTGTTTCCTAGTGCCGGTTTGAAGTTCCTGCAGTTTTTACTGTAAAACCGAGTTGGAGCTAGTACCTCCCCATATATATGTATGGAATGGAGTTTGCAACTGAAAAGAAACTTTGTGTTCCCAACAAGCTAGATGAAGGGCGGCTTTCACTCAAACTTATCTCTCAGAACTGAGCAAGTGGAGAGACGTTCGTTCATCTAGCACCAAGGGAACGGGTTGCAGGAGACACTTTTTCTCTTTTTCTCAGTCTGTTTCCTAGTGCCGGTCTGAAGTTCCTGCAGTTTTCACTGTAAAACCGAGTTGGAGCTAGTACCTCCCCATATATATGTATGGAATGGTGTTTGCAACTGAAAAGAAACTTTGTGTTCCCAACAAGCTAGGTGAAGGACGGCTTTCACACACACTTATCTCTCAGAACTGAGCAAGTGGAGAGACGTTCGCTCATCTAGCACCAAGGGAACGGGTCGCAGGAGTCACTTTTTCTCTGCTTTCTCAGTCTGTTTCCTAGTGCCGGTTTGAAGTTCCTGCAGTTTTCACTGTAAAACCGATTTGGAGCTAGTACCTCCCAATATATATGTATGGAATGGAGTTTGCAACTGAAAAGAAACTTTGTGTTCCCAACAAGCTAGGTGAAGAACGGCTTTCACACACACTTATCTCTCAGAACTGAGCAAGTGGAGAGTCGTTCGTTCATCTAGCACCAAGGGAACGGGTTGCAGGAGACACTTTTTCTCTGGATTCTCAGTCTGTTTCCTAGTGCCGGTTTGAAGTCCCTGCAGTTTTCACTGTCAAACCGATTTGGAGCTAGTACCTCCCCATATATATGTATGGAATGGAGTTTGCAACTGAAAAGAATCTCTGTGTTTCCAACAAGCTAGTTGAAGGACGGCTTCAAAACACAATTATCTCTGAGAACTGAGCAAGTGGAGAGACGTTCGTTCATCTAGCACCAAGGGAACGGGTTGCAGGAGACACTTTTTCTCTGCTTTCTCAGTCTGTTTCCTAGTGCCGGTTTGAAGTTCCTGCAGTTTTCACTGTAAAACCGAGTTGGAGCTAGTACCTCCCCATATATATGTATGGAATGGAGTTTGCACCTGAAAAGAAACTTTGTGTTCCCAAGAAACTAGGTGAAGAACGGCTTTCACACACTCTTATCTCTCAGAACTGAGCAAGTGGAGAGACGTTCGTTCATCTAGCACCAAGGGAACGGGTTGCAGGAGACACTTTTTCCCTGGATTCTCAGTCTGTTTCCTAGTGCCGGTTTGAAGTTCCTGCAGTTTTCACTGTCAAACCGAGTTGGAGCTAGTACCTCCCCATATATATGTATGGAATGGGGTTTGCTACTGAAAAGAAACTTTGTGTTCCCAACAAGCTAGGTGACTGACGGCTTTCACACACTCTTATCACTCAGAACTGAGCAAGTGGAGAGACGTTCGTTCATCTAGCACCAAGGGAACGGGTTGCAGGAGACACTTTTTCTCTGCTTTCTCAGTCTGTTTCCTAGTGCCGGTTTGAAGTTCCTGCAGTTTTCACTGTAAAAGCAATTTGGAGCTAGTATCTCCCCATATATATTTATGGAATGGAGTTTGCAACTGAAAAGAAACTCTGTGTTTCCAACAAGCTAGTTGAACGACGGCTTTCAAACACAATTATCTCTGAGAACTGAGCAAGTGGAGAGACGTTCGTTCATCTAGGACCAAGGGAACGGGTTGCAGGAGACACTTTTTCTCTGCTTTCTCAGTCTGTTTCCTAGTGCCGGTTTGAAGTTCCTGCAGTTTTTACTGTAAAACCGAGTTGGAGCTAGTACCTCCCCATATATATGTATGGAATGGAGTTTGCAACTGAAAAGAAACTTTGTGTTCCCAACAAGCTAGATGAAGGACGGCTTTCACACACACTTATCTCTCAGAACTGAGCAAGTGGAGAGACGTTCGTTCATCTAGCACCAAGGGAACGGGTTGCAGGAGGCACTTTTTCTCTGCTTTCTCAGTGTGTTTCCTAGTGCCGGTCTGAAGTTCCTGCAGTTTTCACTGTAAAACCGAGTTGGAGCTAGTACCTCCCCATATATATGTATGGAATGGAGATTGCAACTGAAAAGAAACTTTGTGTTCCCAACAAGCTAGGTGAAGGACGGCTTTCACACACACTTATCTCTCAGAACTGAGCAAGTGTAGAGACGTTCGTTCATCTAGCACCAAGGGAACGGGTTGCAGGAGACACTTATTCCCTGGATTCTCAGTCTGTTTCCTAGTGCCGGTTTGAAGTTCCTGCAGTTTTCACTGTCAAACCGAGTTGGAGCTAGTACCTCCCCATATATATGTATGGAATGGAGTTTGCTACTGAAAAGAAACTTTGTGTTTCCAAAAAGCTTGGTGACTGACGGCTTTCACACACACTTATCTCTCAGAACTGAGCAAGTGGAGAGACGTTCGTTCATCTAGCACCAAGGGAACGGGTTGCAGGGACACTATTTCTCTGCTTTCTCAGGCTTTTTCCTAGTGCCGGTTTGAAGTTCCTGCAGTTTTCACTGTAAAACAGAGTTGGAGCTAGTACCTCCCCATATATATGTAAGGAATGGAGTTTGCAACTGAAAAGAAACTCTGTGTTTCCAACAAGCTAGTTGAACGACTGCTTTCAAACACAATTATCTCTGAGAACTGAGCAAGTGGAGAGACGTTCGTTCATCTAGCACCAAGGGAACGGGTTGCAGGAGACACTTTTTCTCTGCTTTCTCAGTCTGTTTCCTAGTGCCGGTTTGAAGTTCCAGCAGTTTTCACTGTAAAACCGAGTTGGAGCTTGTACCTCCCTATATATATGTATGGAATGGAGTTTGCTACTGAAAAGAAACTTTGTGTTCCCAACAAGCTAGGTGACTGACGGCTTTGACACACTCTTATCTCTCAGAACTGAGCAAGTGGAGAGACGTTCGTTCATCTAGCACCAAGGGAACGGGTTGCAGGAGACACATTTTCTCTGCTTTCTCAGTCTGTTTCCTAGTGCCGGTTTGAAGTTCCTGCAGTTTTTACTGTAAAACCGAGTTGGAGCTAGTACCTCCCCATATATATGTATGGAATGGAGTTTGCAACTGAAAAGAAACTTTGTGTTCCCAACAAGCTAGATGAAGGGCGGCTTTCACTCAAACTTATCTCTCAGAACTGAGCAAGTGGAGAGACGTTCGTTCATCTAGCACCAAGGGAACGGGTTGCAGGAGACACTTTTTCTCTTTTTCTCAGTCTGTTTCCTAGTGCCGGTCTGAAGTTCCTGCAGTTTTCACTGTAAAACCGAGTTGGAGCTAGTACCTCCCCATATATATGTATGGAATGGTGTTTGCAACTGAAAAGAAACTTTGTGTTCCCAACAAGCTAGGTGAAGGACGGCTTTCACACACACTTATCTCTCAGAACTGAGCAAGTGGAGAGACGTTCGCTCATCTAGCACCAAGGGAACGGGTCGCAGGAGTCACTTTTTCTCTGCTTTCTCAGTCTGTTTCCTAGTGCCGGTTTGAAGTTCCTGCAGTTTTCACTGTAAAACCGATTTGGAGCTAGTACCTCCCAATATATATGTATGGAATGGAGTTTGCAACTGAAAAGAAACTTTGTGTTCCCAACAAGCTAGGTGAAGAACGGCTTTCACACACACTTATCTCTCAGAACTGAGCAAGTGGAGAGTCGTTCGTTCATCTAGCACCAAGGGAACGGGTTGCAGGAGACACTTTTTCTCTGGATTCTCAGTCTGTTTCCTAGTGCCGGTTTGAAGTCCCTGCAGTTTTCACTGTCAAACCGATTTGGAGCTAGTACCTCCCCATATATATGTATGGAATGGAGTTTGCAACTGAAAAGAATCTCTGTGTTTCCAACAAGCTAGTTGAAGGACGGCTTCAAAACACAATTATCTCTGAGAACTGAGCAAGTGGAGAGACGTTCGTTCATCTAGCACCAAGGGAACGGGTTGCAGGAGACACTTTTTCTCTGCTTTCTCAGTCTGTTTCCTAGTGCCGGTTTGAAGTTCCTGCAGTTTTCACTGTAAAACCGAGTTGGAGCTAGTACCTCCCCATATATATGTATGGAATGGAGTTTGCACCTGAAAAGAAACTTTGTGTTCCCAAGAAACTAGGTGAAGAACGGCTTTCACACACTCTTATCTCTGAGAACTGAGCAAGTGGAGAGACGTTCGTTCATCTAGCACCAAGGGAACGGGTTGCAGGAGACACTTTTTCCCTGGATTCTCAGTCTGTTTCCTAGTGCCGGTTTGAAGTTCCTGCAGTTTTCACTGTCAAACCGAGTTGGAGCTAGTACCTCCCCATATATATGTATGGAATGGGGTTTGCTACTGAAAAGAAACTTTGTGTTCCCAACAAGCTAGGTGACTGACGGCTTTCACACACTCTTATCACTCAGAACTGAGCAAGTGGAGAGACGTTCGTTCATCTAGCACCAAGGGAACGGGTTGCAGGAGACACTTTTTCTCTGCTTTCTCAGTCTGTTTCCTAGTGCCGGTTTGAAGTTCCTGCAGTTTTCACTGTAAAAGCAATTTGGAGCTAGTATCTCCCCATATATATTTATGGAATGGAGTTTGCAACTGAAAAGAAACTCTGTGTTTCCAACAAGCTAGTTGAACGACGGCTTTCAAACACAATTATCTCTGAGAACTGAGCAAGTGGAGAGACGTTCGTTCATCTAGGACCAAGGGAACGGGTTGCAGGAGACACTTTTTCTCTGCTTTCTCAGTCTGTTTCCTAGTGCCGGTTTGAAGTTCCTGCAGTTTTTACTGTAAAACCGAGTTGGAGCTAGTACCTCCCCATATATATGTATGGAATGGAGTTTGCAACTGAAAAGAAACTTTGTGTTCCCAACAAGCTAGATGAAGGACGGCTTTCACACACACTTATCTCTCAGAACTGAGCAAGTGGAGAGACGTTCGTTCATCTAGCACCAAGGGAACGGGTTGCAGGAGACACTTTTTCTCTGCTTTCTCAGTGTGTTTCCTAGTGCCGGTCTGAAGTTCCTGCAGTTTTCACTGTAAAACCGAGTTGGAGCTAGTACCTCCCCATATATATGTATGGAATGGAGATTGCAACTGAAAAGAAACTTTGTGTTCCCAACAAGCTAGGTGAAGGACGGCTTTCACACACACTTATCTCTCAGAACTGAGCAAGTGTAGAGACGTTCGTTCATCTAGCACCAAGGGAACGGGTTGCAGGAGACACTTATTCCCTGGATTCTCAGTCTGTTTCCTAGTGCCGGTTTGAAGTTCCTGCAGTTTTCACTGTCAAACCGAGTTGGAGCTAGTACCTCCCCATATATATGTATGGAATGGAGTTTGCTACTGAAAAGAAACTTTGTGTTTCCAAAAAGCTTGGTGACTGACGGCTTTCACACACACTTATCTCTCAGAACTGAGCAAGTGGAGAGACGTTCGTTCATCTAGCACCAAGGGAACGGGTTGCAGGGACACTATTTCTCTGCTTTCTCAGGCTTTTTCCTAGTGCCGGTTTGAAGTTCCTGCAGTTTTCACTGTAAAACAGAGTTGGAGCTAGTACCTCCCCATATATATGTAAGGAATGGAGTTTGCAACTGAAAAGAATCTCTGTGTTTCCAACAAGCTAGTTGAACGACTGCTTTCAAACACAATTATCTCTGAGAACTGAGCAAGTGGAGAGACGTTCGTTCATCTAGCACCAAGGGAACGGGTTGCAGGAGACACTTTTTCTCTGCTTTCTCAGTCTGTTTCCTAGTGCCGGTTTGAAGTTCCTGCAGTTTTCACTGTAAAACCGAGTTGGAGCTTGTACCTCCCTATATATATGTATGGAATGGAGTTTGCTACTGAAAAGAAACTTTGTGTTCCCAACAAGCTAGGTGACTGACGGCTTTGACACACTCTTATCTCTCAGAACTGAGCAAGTGGAGAGACGTTCGTTCATCTAGCACCAAGGGAACGGGTTGCAGGAGACACATTTTCTCTGCTTTCTCAGTCTGTTTCCTAGTGCCGGTTTGAAGTTCCTGCAGTTTTTACTGTAAAACCGAGTTGGAGCTAGTACCTCCCCATATATATGTATGGAATGGAGTTTGCAACTGAAAAGAAACTTTGTGTTCCCAACAAGCTAGATGAAGGGCGGCTTTCACTCAAACTTATCTCTCAGAACTGAGCAAGTGGAGAGACGTTCGTTCATCTAGCACCAAGGGAACGGGTTGCAGGAGACACTTTTTCTCTTTTTCTCAGTCTGTTTCCTAGTGCCGGTCTGAAGTTCCTGCAGTTTTCACTGTAAAACCGAGTTGGAGCTAGTACCTCCCCATATATATGTATGGAATGGTGTTTGCAACTGAAAAGAAACTTTGTGTTCCCAACAAGCTAGGTGAAGGACGGCTTTCACACACACTTATCTCTCAGAACTGAGCAAGTGGAGAGACGTTCGCTCATCTAGCACCAAGGGAACGGGTCGCAGGAGTCACTTTTTCTCTGCTTTCTCAGTCTGTTTCCTAGTGCCGGTTTGAAGTTCCTGCAGTTTTCACTGTAAAACCGATTTGGAGCTAGTACCTCCCAATATATATGTATGGAATGGAGTTTGCAACTGAAAAGAAACTTTGTGTTCCCAACAAGCTAGGTGAAGAACGGCTTTCACACACACTTATCTCTCAGAACTGAGCAAGTGGAGAGTCGTTCGTTCATCTAGCACCAAGGGAACGGGTTGCAGGAGACACTTTTTCTCTGGATTCTCAGTCTGTTTCCTAGTGCCGGTTTGAAGTCCCTGCAGTTTTCACTGTCAAACCGATTTGGAGCTAGTACCTCCCCATATATATGTATGGAATGGAGTTTGCAACTGAAAAGAATCTCTGTGTTTCCAACAAGCTAGTTGAAGGACGGCTTCAAAACACAATTATCTCTGAGAACTGAGCAAGTGGAGAGACGTTCGTTCATCTAGCACCAAGGGAACGGGTTGCAGGAGACACTTTTTCTCTGCTTTCTCAGTCTGTTTCCTAGTGCCGGTTTGAAGTTCCTGCAGTTTTCACTGTAAAACCGAGTTGGAGCTAGTACCTCCCCATATATATGTATGGAATGGAGTTTGCACCTGAAAAGAAACTTTGTGTTCCCAAGAAACTAGGTGAAGAACGGCTTTCACACACTCTTATCTCTCAGAACTGAGCAAGTGGAGAGACGTTCGTTCATCTAGCACCAAGGGAACGGGTTGCAGGAGACACTTTTTCCCTGGATTCTCAGTCTGTTTCCTAGTGCCGGTTTGAAGTTCCTGCAGTTTTCACTGTCAAACCGAGTTGGAGCTAGTACCTCCCCATATATATGTATGGAATGGGGTTTGCTACTGAAAAGAAACTTTGTGTTCCCAACAAGCTAGGTGACTGACGGCTTTCACACACTCTTATCACTCAGAACTGAGCAAGTGGAGAGACGTTCGTTCATCTAGCACCAAGGGAACGGGTTGCAGGAGACACTTTTTCTCTGCTTTCTCAGTCTGTTTCCTAGTGCCGGTTTGAAGTTCCTGCAGTTTTCACTGTAAAAGCAATTTGGAGCTAGTATCTCCCCATATATATTTATGGAATGGAGTTTGCAACTGAAAAGAAACTCTGTGTTTCCAACAAGCTAGTTGAACGACGGCTTTCAAACACAATTATCTCTGAGAACTGAGCAAGTGGAGAGACGTTCGTTCATCTAGGACCAAGGGAACGGGTTGCAGGAGACACTTTTTCTCTGCTTTCTCAGTCTGTTTCCTAGTGCCGGTTTGAAGTTCCTGCAGTTTTTACTGTAAAACCGAGTTGGAGCTAGTACCTCCCCATATATATGTATGGAATGGAGTTTGCAACTGAAAAGAAACTTTGTGTTCCCAACAAGCTAGATGAAGGACGGCTTTCACACACACTTATCTCTCAGAACTGAGCAAGTGGAGAGACGTTCGTTCATCTAGCACCAAGGGAACGGGTTGCAGGAGACACTTTTTCTCTGCTTTCTCAGTGTGTTTCCTAGTGCCGGTCTGAAGTTCCTGCAGTTTTCACTGTAAAACCGAGTTGGAGCTAGTACCTCCCCATATATATGTATGGAATGGAGATTGCAACTGAAAAGAAACTTTGTGTTCCCAACAAGCTAGGTGAAGGACGGCTTTCACACACACTTATCTCTCAGAACTGAGCAAGTGTAGAGACGTTCGTTCATCTAGCACCAAGGGAACGGGTTGCAGGAGACACTTATTCCCTGGATTCTCAGTCTGTTTCCTAGTGCCGGTTTGAAGTTCCTGCAGTTTTCACTGTCAAACCGAGTTGAAGCTAGTACCTCCTCATATATATGTATGGAATGGAGTTTGCTACTGAAAAGAAACTTTGTGTTTCCAAAAAGCTTGGTGACTGACGGCTTTCACACACACTTATCTCTCAGAACTGAGCAAGTGGAGAGACGTTCGTTCATCTAGCACCAAGGGAACGGGTTGCAGGAGACACTTTTTCCCTGGATTCTCAGTCTGTTTCCTAGTGCCGGTTTGAAGTTCCTGCAGTTTTCACTGTCAAACCGAGTTGGAGCTAGTACCTCCCCATATATATGTATGGAATGGGGTTTGCTACTGAAAAGAAACTTTGTGTTCCCAACAAGCTAGGTGACTGACGGCTTTCACACACTCTTATCACTCAGAACTGAGCAAGTGGAGAGACGTTCGTTCATCTAGCACCAAGGGAACGGGTTGCAGGAGACACTTTTTCTCTGCTTTCTCAGTCTGTTTCCTAGTGCCGGTTTGAAGTTCCTGCAGTTTTCACTGTAAAAGCAATTTGGAGCTAGTATCTCCCCATATATATTTATGGAATGGAGTTTGCAACTGAAAAGAAACTCTGTGTTTCCAACAAGCTAGTTGAACGACGGCTTTCAAACACAATTATCTCTGAGAACTGAGCAAGTGGAGAGACGTTCGTTCATCTAGGACCAAGGGAACGGGTTGCAGGAGACACTTTTTCTCTGCTTTCTCAGTCTGTTTCCTAGTGCCGGTTTGAAGTTCCTGCAGTTTTTACTGTAAAACCGAGTTGGAGCTAGTACCTCCCCATATATATGTATGGAATGGAGTTTGCAACTGAAAAGAAACTTTGTGTTCCCAACAAGCTAGATGAAGGACGGCTTTCACACACACTTATCTCTCAGAACTGAGCAAGTGGAGAGACGTTCGTTCATCTAGCACCAAGGGAACGGGTTGCAGGAGACACTTTTTCTCTGCTTTCTCAGTGTGTTTCCTAGTGCCGGTCTGAAGTTCCTGCAGTTTTCACTGTAAAACCGAGTTGGAGCTAGTACCTCCCCATATATATGTATGGAATGGAGATTGCAACTGAAAAGAAACTTTGTGTTCCCAACAAGCTAGGTGAAGGACGGCTTTCACACACACTTATCTCTCAGAACTGAGCAAGTGTAGAGACGTTCGTTCATCTAGCACCAAGGGAACGGGTTGCAGGAGACACTTATTCCCTGGATTCTCAGTCTGTTTCCTAGTGCCGGTTTGAAGTTCCTGCAGTTTTCACTGTCAAACCGAGTTGAAGCTAGTACCTCCTCATATATATGTATGGAATGGAGTTTGCTACTGAAAAGAAACTTTGTGTTTCCAAAAAGCTTGGTGACTGACGGCTTTCACACACACTTATCTCTCAGAACTGAGCAAGTGGAGAGACGTTCGTTCATCTAGCACCAAGGGAACGGGTTGCAGGGACACTATTTCTCTGCTTTCTCAGGCTTTTTCCTAGTGCCGGTTTGAAGTTCCTGCAGTTTTCACTGTAAAACAGAGTTGGAGCTAGTACCTCCCCATATATATGTAAGGAATGGAGTTTGCAACTGAAAAGAAACTCTGTGTTTCCAACAAGCTAGTTGAACGACTGCTTTCAAACACAATTATCTCTGAGAACTGAGCAAGTGGAGAGACGTTCGTTCATCTAGCACCAAGGGAACGGGTTGCAGGAGACACTTTTTCTCTGCTTTCTCAGTCTGTTTCCTAGTGCCGGTTTGAAGTTCCTGCAGTTTTCACTGTAAAACCGAGTTGGAGCTTGTACCTCCCTATATATATGTATGGAATGGAGTTTGCTACTGAAAAGAAACTTTGTGTTCCCAACAAGCTAGGTGACTGACGGCTTTGACACACTCTTATCTCTCAGAACTGAGCAAGTGGAGAGACGTTCGTTCATCTAGCACCAAGGGAACGGGTTGCAGGAGACACATTTTCTCTGCTTTCTCAGTCTGTTTCCTAGTGCCGGTTTGAAGTTCCTGCAGTTTTTACTGTAAAACCGAGTTGGAGCTAGTACCTCCCCATATATATGTATGGAATGGAGTTTGCAACTGAAAAGAAACTTTGTGTTCCCAACAAGCTAGATGAAGGGCGGCTTTCACTCAAACTTATCTCTCAGAACTGAGCAAGTGGAGAGACGTTCGTTCATCTAGCACCAAGGGAACGGGTTGCAGGAGACACTTTTTCTCTTTTTCTCAGTCTGTTTCCTAGTGCCGGTCTGAAGTTCCTGCAGTTTTCACTGTAAAACCGAGTTGGAGCTAGTACCTCCCCATATATATGTATGGAATGGTGTTTGCAACTGAAAAGAAACTTTGTGTTCCCAACAAGCTAGGTGAAGGACGGCTTTCACACACACTTATCTCTCAGAACTGAGCAAGTGGAGAGACGTTCGCTCATCTAGCACCAAGGGAACGGGTCGCAGGAGTCACTTTTTCTCTGCTTTCTCAGTCTGTTTCCTAGTGCCGGTTTGAAGTTCCTGCAGTTTTCACTGTAAAACCGATTTGGAGCTAGTACCTCCCAATATATATGTATGGAATGGAGTTTGCATCTGAAAAGAAACTTTGTGTTCCCAACAAGCTAGGTGAAGAACGGCTTTCACACACACTTATCTCTCAGAACTGAGCAAGTGGAGAGTCGTTCGTTCATCTAGCACCAAGGGAACGGGTTGCAGGAGACACTTTTTCTCTGGATTCTCAGTCTGTTTCCTAGTGCCGGTTTGAAGTCCCTGCAGTTTTCACTGTCAAACCGATTTGGAGCTAGTACCTCCCCATATATATGTATGGAATGGAGTTTGCAACTGAAAAGAATCTCTGTGTTTCCAACAAGCTAGTTGAAGGACGGCTTCAAAACACAATTATCTCTGAGAACTGAGCAAGTGGAGAGACGTTCGTTCATCTAGAACCAAGGGAACGGGTTGCAGGAGACACTTTTTCTCTGCTTTCTCAGTCTGTTTCCTAGTGCCGGTTTGAAGTTCCTGCAGTTTTCACTGTAAAACCGAGTTGGAGCTTGTACCTCCCTATATATATGTATGGAATGGAGTTTGCTACTGAAAAGAAACTTTGTGTTCCCAACAAGCTAGGTGACTGACGGCTTTGACACACACTTATCTCTCAGAACTGAGCAAGTGGAGAGACGTTCGTTCATCTAGCACCAAGGGAACGGGTTGCAGGAGACACATTTTCTCTGCTTTCTCAGTCTGTTTCCTAGTGCCGGTTTGAAGTTCCTGCAGTTTTCACTGTCAAACCGAGTTGGAGCTAGTACCTCCCCATATATATGTATGGAATGGAGTTTGCAACTGAAAAGAAACTTTGTGTTCCCAACAAGCTAGATGAAGGGCGGCTTTCACTCAAACTTATCTCTCAGAACTGAGCAAGTGGAGAGACGTTCGTTCATCTAGCACCAAGGGAACGGGTTGCAGGAGACACTTTTTCTCTTTTTCTCAGTCTGTTTCCTAGTGCCGGTCTGAAGTTCCTGCAGTTTTCACTGTAAAACCGAGTTGGAGCTAGTACCTCCCCATATATATGTATGGAATGGAGTTTGCAACTGAAAAGAAACTTTGTGTTCCCAACAAGCTAGGTGAAGGACGGCTTTCACACACACTTACCTCTCAGAACTGAGCAAGTGGAGAGACGTTCGTTCATCTAGCACCAAGGGAACGGGTTGCAGGAGACACTTTTTCTCTGCTTTCTCAGTCTGTTTCCTAGTGCCGGTTTGAAGTTCCTGCAGTTTTCAGTGTAAAACCGAGTTGGAGCTAGTACCTCCCCATATATATGTATGGAATGGAGTTTGCAACTGAAAAGAAACTTTGTGTTCCCAACAAGCTAGGTGAAGAACGGCTTTGACACACACTTATCTCTCAGAACTGAGCAAGTGGAAAGACGTTCGTTCATCTAGCACCAAGGGAACGGGTTGCAGAAGACACTTTTTCTCTGCTTTCTCAGTCTGTTTCCTAGTGCCTGTTTGAAGTTCCTGCAGTTTTCAGTGTAAAACCGAGTTGGAGCTAGTACCTCCCCATATATATGTATGGAATGGAGTTTGCAACTGAAAAGAAACTTTGTGTTCCCAACAAGCTATGTGAAGAACGGCTTTGACACACACTTATCTCTCAGAACTGAGCAAGTGGAGAGACGTTTGTTCATCTAACACCAAGGGAACGGGTTGCAGGAGACACTTTTTCTCTGCTTTCTCAGTATGTTTCCTAGTGCCGGTTTGAAGTTCCTGCAGTTTTCACTGTAAAACCGAGTTGGAGCTTGTACCTCCCCATATATATGTATGGAATGGAGTTTGCACCTGAAAAGAAACTTTGTGTTCCCAACAAGCTAGGTGAAGAACGGCTTTCACACACACTTATCTCTCAGTACTGAGCAAGTGGAGAGACGTTCGTTCATCTAGCACCAAGGGAACGGGTTGCAGGAGACACTTTTTCTCTGCTTTCTCAGTCTGTTTCCTAGTGCCGGTTTGAAGTTCCTGCAGTTTTCACTGTAAAACCGATTTGGAGCTAGTACCTCCCCATATATATGTATGGAATGGATTTTGCAACTGAAAAGAAACTTTGTGTTCCCAACAAGCTAGGTGAAGTACGGCTTTCACACACACATCTCTCAGAACTGAGCAAGTGGAGAGTCGTTCGTTCATCTAGCACCAAGGGAACGGGTTGCAGGAGACACATTTTCTCTGGATTCTCAGTCTGTTTCCCAGTGCCGGTTTGAAGTCCCTGCAGTTTTCACTGTCAAACCGAGTTGAAGCTAGTACCTCCCCATATATATGTATGGAATGGAGTTTGCAACTGAAAAGAAACTCTGTGTTTCCAACAAGCTAGTTGAAGGACGGCTTTAAAACACAATTATCTCTGAGAACTGAGCAAGTGGAGAGACGTTCGTTCATCTAGCACCAAGGGAACGGGTTGCAGGAGACACTTTTCTCTGCTTTCTCAGTCTGTTTCCTAGTGCCGGTTTGAAGTTCCTGCAGTTTTTACTGTAAAATCGAGTTGGAGCTAGTACCTCCCCATATATATGTATGGAATGGAGTTTGCAACTGAAAAGAAACTTTGTGTTCCCAACAAGCTAGATGAAGGACGGCTTTCACACACACTTATCTCTCAGAACTGAGCAAGTGGAGAGACGTTCGTTCATCTAGCACCAAGGGAACGGGTTGCAGGAGACACTTTTTCTCTGCTTTCTCAGTGTGTTTCCTAGTGCCGGTCTGAAGTTCCTGCAGTTTTCACTGTCAAACCGAGTTGGAGCTAGTACCTCCCCATATATATGTATGGAATGGAGTTTGCTACTGAAAAGAAACTTTGTGTTCCCAACAAGCTAGGTGACTGACGGCTTTCACACACACTTATATCTCAGAACTGAGCAAGTGGAGAGACGTTCGTTCATCTAGCACCAAGGGAACGGGTTGCAGGGACACTTTTTCTCTGTTTTCTCAGGCTTTTTCCTAGTGCCGGTTTGAAGTTCCTGCAGTTTTCACTGTAAAACCGAGTTGGAGCTAGTACCTCCCCATATATATGTATGGAATGGAGTTTGCAACTGAAAAGAAACTCTGTGTTTCCAACAAGCTAGTTGAACGACTGCTTTCAAACACAATTATCTCTGAGAACTGAGCAAGTGGAGAGACGTTCGTTCATCTAGCACCAAGGGAACGGGTTGCAGGAGACACTTTTTCTCTGTTTTCTCAGTCTGTTTCCTAGTGCCGGTTTGAAGTTCCTGCAGTTTTCACTGTAAAACCGAGTTGGAGCTTGTACCTCCCTATATATATGTATGGAATGGAGTTTGCTACTGAAAAGAAACTTTGTGTTCCCAACAAGCTAGGTGACTGACGGCTTTCACACACTCTTATCTCTCAGAACTGAGCAAGTGGAGAGACGTTCGTTCATCTAGCACCAAGGGAACGGGTTGCAGGAGACACTTTTTCTCTGCTTTCTCAGTCTGTTTCCTAGTGCCGGTTTGAAGTTCCTGCAGTTTTTACTGTAAAACCGAGTTGGAGCTAGTACCTCCCCATATATATGTATGGAATGGAGTTTGCAACTGAAAAGAAACTTTGTGTTCCCAACAAGCTAAATGAAGGACGGCTTTCACTCACACTTATCTCTCAGAACTGAGCAAGTGGAGAGACGTTCGTTCATCTAGCACCAAGGGAACGGGTTGCAGGAGACACTTTTTCTCTTTTTCTCAGTCTGTTTCCTAGTGCCGGTCTGAAGTTCCTGCAGTTTTCACTGTAAAACCGAGTTGGAGCTAGTACCTCCCCATATATATGTATGGAATGGAGTTTGCAACTGAAAAGAAACTTTGTGTTCCCAACAAGCTAGATGAAGGAAGGCTTTGACACACACTTATCTCTGAGAACTGAGCAAGTGGAGAGACGTTCGTTCATCTAGCACCAAGGGAACGGGTCGCAGGAGACACTATTTCTCTGCTTTCTCAGTGTGTTTCCTAGTGCCGGTTTGAGGTTCCTGCAGTTTTCACTGTAAAACCGAGTTGGAGCTATAACCTCCCCATATATATGTATGGAATGGAGTTTGCAACTGAAAAGAAACTTTGTGTTCCCAACAAGCTACGTGAAGAACGGCTTTCACACACACTTATCTCTCAGAACTGAGCAAGTGGAGAGACGTTCGTTCATCTAGCACCAAGGGAACGGGTTGCAGGAGACACTTTTTCTCTGCTTTCTCAGTCTGTTTCCTAGTGCCGGTTTGAAGTTCCTGCAGTTTTCAGTGTAAAACCGAGTTGGAGCTAGTACCTCCACATATATAAGTATGGAATGGAGTTTGCAACTGAAAAGAAACTTTGTGTTCCCAACAAGCTAGGTGAAGGACGGCTTTCACACACACTTACCTCTCAGAACTGAGCAAGTGGAGAGACGTTCGTTCATCTAGCACCAAGGGAACGGGTTGCAGGAGACACTTTTTCTCTGCTTTCTCAGTCTGTTTCCTAGTGCCGGTTTGAAGTTCCTGCAATTTTCAGTGTAAAACTGAGTTGGAGCTAGTACCTCCCCTTATATATGTATGGAATGGAGTTTGCAACTGAAAAGAAACTTTGTGTTCCCAACAAGCTAGGTGAAGAACGGCTTTGACACACACTTATCTGTCAGAACTGAGCAAGTGGAGAGACGTTCGTTCATCTAGCACCAAGGGAACGGGTTGCAGGAGACACTTTTTCTCTGCTTTCTCAGTCTGTTTCCTAGTGCCGGTTTGAAGTTCCTGCAGTTTTCAGTGTAAAACCGAGTTGGAGCTAGTACCTCCCCATATATATGTATGGAATGGAGTTTGCAACTGAAAAGAAACTTTGTGTTCCCAACAAGCTAGGTGAAGGACGGCTTTCACACACACTTACCTCTCAGAACTGAGCAAGTGGAGAGACGTTCGTTCATCTAGCACCAAGGGAACGGGTTGCAGGAGACACTTTTTCTCTGCTTTCTCAGTCTGTTTCCTAGTGCCGGTTTGAAGTTCCTGCAATTTTCAGTGTAAAACTGAGTTGGAGCTAGTACCTCCCCTTATATATGTATGGAATGGAGTTTGCAACTGAAAAGAAACTTTGTGTTCCCAACAAGCTAGATGAAGGAAGGCTTTGACACACACTTATCTCTGAGAACTGAGCAAGTGGAGAGACGTTCGTTCATCTAGCACCAAGGGAACGGGTCGCAGGAGACACTTTTTCTCTGCTTTCTCAGTCTGTTTCCTAGTGCCGGTTTGAAGTTCCTGCAGTTTTCACTGTAAAACCGAGTTGGAGCTAGTACCTCCCCATATATATGTATGGAATGGAGTTTGCAACTGAAAAGAAACTTTGTGTTCCCAACAAGCTACGTGAAGAACGGCTTTCACACACACTTATCTCTCAGAACTGAGCAAGTGGAGAGACGTTCGTTCATCTAGCACCAAGGGAACGGGTTGCAGGAGACACTTTTTCTCTGCTTTCTCAGTCTGTTTCCTAGTGCCGGTTTGAAGTTCCTGCAGTTTTCAGTGTAAAACCGAGTTGGAGCTAGTACCTCCACATATATAAGTATGGAATGGAGTTTGCAACTGAAAAGAAACTTTGTGTTCCCAACAAGCTAGGTGAAGGGCGGCTTTCACACACACTTACCTCTCAGAACTGAGCAAGTGGAGAGACGTTCGTTCATCTAGCACCAAGGGAACGGGTTGCAGGAGACACTTTTTCTCTGCTTTCTCAGTCTGTTTCCTAGTGCCGGTTTGAAGTTCCTGCAATTTTCAGTGTAAAACTGAGTTGGAGCTAGTACCTCCCCTTATATATGTATGGAATGGAGTTTGCAACTGAAAAGAAACTTTGTGTTCCCAACAAGCTAGGTGAAGAACGGCTTTGACACACACTTATCTCTCAGAACTGAGCAAGTGGAGAGACGTTCGTTCATCTAGCACCAAGGGAACGGGTTGCAGGAGACACTTTTTCTCTGCTTTCTCAGTCTGTTTCCTAGTGCCGGTTTGATGTTCCTGCAGTTTTCAGTGTAAAACCGAGTTGGAGCTAGTACCTCCCCATATATATGTATGGAATGGAGTTTGCAACTGAAAAGAAACTTTGTGTTCCCAACAAGCTAGGTGAAGGACGGCTTTCACACACACTTACCTCTCAGAACTGAGCAAGTGGAGAGACGTTCGTTCATCTAGCACCAAGGGAACGGGTTGCAGGAGACACTTTTTCTCTGCTTTCTCAGTCTGTTTCCTAGTGCCGGTTTGAAGTTCCTGCAATTTTCAGTGTAAAACTGAGTTGGAGCTAGTACCTCCCCTTATATATGTATGGAATGGAGTTTGCAACTGAAAAGAAACTTTGTGTTCCCAACAAGCTAGGTGAAGAACGGCTTTGACACACACTTATCTCTCAGAACTGAGCAAGTGGAGAGACGTTCGTTCATCTAGCACCAAGGGAACGGGTTGCAGGAGACACTTTTTCTCTGCTTTCTCAGTCTGTTTCCTAGTGCCGGTTTGAAGTTCCTGCAGTTTTCAGTGTAAAACCGAGATGGAGCTAGTACCTCCCCATATATATGTATGGAATGGAGTTTGCAACTGAAAAGAAACTTTGTGTTCCCAACAAGCTAGGTGAAGAACGGCTTTGACACACACTTATCTCTCAGAACTGAGCAAGTGGAGAGACGTTCGTTCATCTAGCACCAAGGGAACGGGTTGCAGGAGACCCTTTTTCTCTGCTTTCTCAGTATGTTTCCTAGTGCCGGTTTGAAGTTCCTGCAGTTTTCACTGTAAAACCGAGTTGGAGCTAGTACCTCCCCATATATATGTATGGAATGGAGTTTGCACCTGAAAAGAAACTTTGTGTTCCCAACAAGCTAGGTGAAGAACGGCTTTCACACACACTTATCTCTCAGTACTGAGCAAGTGGAGAGACGTTCGTTCATCTAGCACCAAGGGAACGGGTTGCAGGAGACACTTTTTCTCTGCTTTCTCAGTCTGTTTCCAAGTGCCAGTTTGAAGTTCCTGCAGTTTTCACAGTAAAACCGATTTGGAGCTAGTACCTCCCCATATATATGTATGGAATGGAGTTTGCAACTGAAAAGAAACTTTGTGTTCCCAACAAGCTAGGTGAAGAACGGCTTTCACACACACATCTCTCAGAACTGAGCAAGTGGAGAGTCGTTCGTTCATCTAGCACCAAGGGAACGGGTTGCAGGGGACAGTTTTTCTCTGCTTTCTCAGTCTGTTTCCAAGTGCCAGTTTGAAGTTCCTGCAGTTTTCACAGTAAAACCGATTTGGAGCTAGTACCTCCCCATATATATGTATGGAACGGAGTTTGCAACTGAAAAGAAACTTTGTGTTCCCAACAAGCTAGGTGAAGGACGGCTTTCACACACACATCTCTCAGAACTGAGCAAGTGGAGAGTCGTTCGTTCATCTAGCACCAAGGGAACGGGTTGCAGGAGACACATTTTCTCTGGATTCTCAGTCTGTTTCCCAGTGCCGGTTTGAAGTCCCTGCAGTTTTCACTGTCAAACCGAGTTGAAGCTAGTACCTCCCCATATATATGTATGGAATGGAGTTTGCAACTGAAAAGAAACTCTGTGTTTCCAACAAGCTAGTTGAAGGACGGCTTTAAAACACAATTATCTCTGAGAACTGAGCAAGTGGAGAGACGTTCGTTCATCTAGCACCAAGGGAACGGGTTGCAGGAGACACTTTTTCCCTGGATTCTCAGTCTGTTTCCTAGTGCAGGTTTGAAGTTCCTGCAGTTTTCACTGTAAAACCGAGTTGGAGCTAGTACCTCCCCATATATATGTATGGAATGGAGTTTGCAACTGAAAAGAAACTTTGTGTTTCCAACAAGCTAGTTGAAGGACGGCTTTCAAACACAATTATATCTGAGAACTGAGCAAGTGGAGAGACGTTCGTTCATCTAGCACCAAGGGAACGGGTTGCAGGAGACACTTTTTCTCTGCTTTCTCAGTCTGTTTCCTAGTGCCGGTTTGAAGTTCCTGCAGTTTTCACTGTAAAACCGAGTTGGAGCTTGTACCTCCCAATATATATGTATGGAATGGAGTTTGCTACTGAAAAGAAACTTTGTGTTCCCAACAAGCTATGTGACTGACGGCTTTCACACACACTTATCACTCAGAACTGAGCAAGTGGAGAGACGTTCGTTCATCTAGCACCAAGGGAACGGGTTGCAGGAGACACATTTTCTCTGGATTCTCAGTCTGTTTCCTAGTGCCGGTTTGAAGTCCCTGCAGTTTTCACTGTCAAACCGAGTTGAAGCTAGTACCTCCCCATATATATGTATGGAATGGAGTTTGCATCTGAAAAGAAACTCTGTGTTTCCAACAAGCTAGTTGAAGGACGGCTTTAAAACACAATTATCTCTGAGAACTGAGCAAGTGGAGAGACGTTCGTTCATCTAGCACCAAGGGAACGGGTTGCAGGAGACACTTTTTCTCTGATTTCTCAGTCTGTTTCCTAGTGCCGGTTTGAAGTTCCTGCAGTTTTCACTGTAAAACCGAGTTGGAGCTTGTACCTCCCAATATATATGTATGGAATGGAGTTTGCTACTGAAAAGAAACTTTGTGTTCCCAACAAGCTATGTGACTGACGGCTTTCACACACTCTTATCACTCAGAACTGAGCAAGTGGAGAGACGTTCGTTCATCTAGCACCAAGGGAACGGGTTGCAGGAGACACTTTTTCTCTGCTTTCTCAGTCTTTTTCCTAGTGCCGGTTTGAAGTTCCTGCAGTTTTCACTGTAAAACCGAGTTGGAGCTAGTATCTCCCCATATATATGTATGGAATGGAGTTTGCAACTGAAAAGAAACTCTGTGTTTCCAACAAGCTAGTTGAACGACGGCTTTCAAACACAATTATCTCTGAGAACTGAGCAAGTGGAGAGACGTTCGTTCATCTAGCACCAAGGGAACGGGTTGCAGGAGACACATTTTCTCTGCTTTCTCAGTCTGTTTCCTAGTGCCGGTTTGAAGTTCCTGCAGTTTTCACTGTAAAACAGATTTGGAGCTAGTACCTCCCCATATATATGTATGGAATGGAGTTTGCAACTGAAAAGAAACTTTGTGTTCCCAACAAGCTAGGTGAAGGACGGCTTTCACACACACTTATCTCTCAGAACTGAGCAAGTGGAGAGACGTTCGTTCATCTAGCACCAAGGGAACGGGTTGCATGAGACACTTTTTCTCTGCTTTCTCAGTCTGTTTCCTAGTGCCGGTTTGAAGTTCCTGCAGTTTTCACTGTCAAACCGAGTTGGAGCTAGTACCTCCCCATATATATGTATGGAATGGAGTTTGCAACTGAAAAGAAACTCTGTGTTTCCAACAAGCTAGTTGAAGGACGGCTTTCAAACACAATTATCTCTGAGAACTGAGCAAGTGGAGAGACGTTCGTTCATCTAGCACCAAGGAACGGGTTGCAGGAGACACTTTTTCTCTGCTTTCTCAGTCTGTTTCCTAGTGCCGGTTTGAAGTTCCTGCAGTTTTCACTGTAAAACCGAGTTGGAGCTTGTACCTCCCAATATATATGTATGGAATGGAGTTTGCTACTGAAAAGAAACTTTGTGTTCCCAACAAGCAATGTGACTGACGGCTTTCACACACAATTATCTCTCAGAACTGAGCAAGTGGAGAGACGTTCGTTCATCTAGCACCAAGGGAACGGGTTGCAGGAGACACTTTTTCTCTGCTTTCTCAGTCTTTTTCCTAGTGCCGGTTTGAAGTTCCGGCAGTTTTCACTGTAAAACCGAGTTGGAGCTAGTACCTCCCCATATATATGTATGGAATGGAGTTTGCAACTGAAAAGAAACTTTGTGTTCCCAACAAGCTAGGTGAAGAACGGCTTTCACACACACTTATCTCTCAGAACTGAGCAAGTGGAGAGACGTTCTTTCATCTAACACCAAGGGTACGGTTTGCAGGAGAAACATTTTTTCTGCTTTCTCAGTCTGTTTCCTAGTGCCGGTTTGAAGTTCCTGCAGTTTTCACTGTAAAAACAAGTTGGAGCTAGTACCTCCCCATATATATGTATGGAATGGAGTTTGCTACTGAAAAGAAACTTTGTGTTCCCAACAAAGTAGGTGAAGGACGGCTTTCACACACACTTATCTCTCAGAACTGAGCAAGTGGAGAGACGTTCGTTCATCTAGCACCAAGGGAACGGGTTGCAGGAGACACTTTTTCTCTGCTTTCTCAGTATGTTTCCTAGTGCCGGTTTGAAGTTCCTGCAGTTTTCACTGTAAAACCGAGTTGGAGCTAGTACCTCCCCATATATATGTATGGAATGGAGTTTGCAACTGAAAAGAAACTTTGTGTTCCCAACAAGCTTGGTGAAGGACGGCTTTCACACACACATATCTCTCAGAACTGAGCAAGTGGAGAGACGTTCGTTCATCTAGCAACAAGGGAACGGGTGGCAGGAGAAACTTTTTGTCTGCTTTCTCAGTCTGTTTCCTAGTGTCGGTTTGAAGTTCCGGCAGTTTTCACTGTAAAACCGAGTTGGAGCTAGTACCTCCCCATATATATGTATGGAATGGAGTTTGCAACTGAAAAGAACTATGTGTTCCCAATAAGCTAGGTGAAGGACGGCTTTCACACACACTTATCTCTCAGAACTGAGCAAGTGGAGAGACGTTCGTTCATCTAGCACCAAGGGAACGGGTTGCAGGGGACACTTTTTCTCTGGATTCTCAGTCTGTTTCCTAGTGCCGGTTTGAAGTTCCTGCAGTTTTCACTGTAAAAACGAGTTGGAGCTAGTACCTCCCCATATATATGTATGGAATGGAGTTTGCAACTGAAAAGAAACTTTGTGTTTCCAACAAGCTAGGTGAAGAACGGCTTTCACACACACTTATCTCTCAGAACTGAGCAAGTGGAGAGACGTTCGTTCATCTAGCACCAAGGGAACGGGTTGCAGGAGACACTTTTTCTCTGCTTTCTCAGTCTGTTTCCTAGTGCCGGTTTGAAGTTCCTGCAGTTTTCACTGTAAAACCGAGTTGGAGCTAGTACCTCCCCATATATATGTATGGAATGGAGTTTGCACCTGAAAAGAAACTTTGTGTTCCCAACAAGCTTGGTGAAGAACGGCTATCACACACACTTATCTCTCAGAACTGAGCAAGTGGAGAGACGTTCGTTCATCTAGCACCAAGGGTACGGTTTGCAGGAGACACTTTTTCTCTGCTTTCTCAGTCTGTTTCCTAGTGCCGGTTTGAAGTTCCTGCAGTTTTCACTGTCAAACCGAGTTGGAGCTAGTACCTCCCCATATATATCTAAGGAATGGAGTTTGCAACTGAAAAGAAACTTTGTGTTCCCAACAAGCTAGGTGAAGAACGGCTTTCACACACACTTATCTCTCAGAACTGAGCAAGTGGAGAGACGTTCGTTCATCTAGCACCAAGGGAACGGGTTGCAGGAGACACTTTTTCTCTGCATTCTCAGTCTGTTTCCTAGTGCCGGTTTGAAGTTCCGGCAGTTTTCACTGTAAAACCAAGTTGGAGCTAGTACCTCCCCATATATATGTATGGAATGGAGTTTGCAACTGAAAAGAACTATGTGTTCCCAATAAGCTAGGTGAAGGACGGCTTTCACACACACTTATCTCTCAGAACTGAGCAAGTGGAGAGACGTTCGTTCATCTAGCACCAAGGGAACGGGTTGCAGGGGACAGTTTTTCTCTGGATTCTCAGTCTGTTTCCTAGTGCCGGTTTGAAGTTCCTGCAGTTTTCACTGTAAAACGAGTTGGAGCTAGTACCTCCACATATATATGTATGGAATGGAGTTTGCAACTGAAAAGAAACTTTGTGTTTCCAACAAGCTAGGTGAAGTACGGCTTTCACACACACTTATCTCTCAGAACTGAGCAAGTGGAGAGACGTTCGTTCATCTAGCACCAAGGGAACGGGTTGCAGGAGACACTTTTTCTCTGCTTTCTCAGTCTGTTTCCTAGTGCCGGTTTGAAGTTCCTGCAGTTTTCACTGTAAAAACAAGTTGGAGCTAGTACCTCCCCATATATATGTATGGAATGGAGTTTGCTACTGAAAAGAAACTTTGTGTTCCCAACAAACTAGGTGAAGGACGGCTTTCACACACACTTATCTCTCAGAACTGAGCAAGTGGAGAGACGTTCGTTCATCTAGCACCAAGGGAACGGGTTGCAGGAGACACTTTTTCTCTGCTTTCTCAGTATGTTTCCTAGTGCCGGTTTGAAGTTCCTGCAGTTTTCACTGTAAAACCGAGTTGGAGCTAGTACCTCCCCATATATATGTATGGAATGGAGTTTGCAACTGAAAAGAAACATTGTGTTCCCAACAAGCTAGGTGAAGAACGGCTTTCACACACACTTATCTCTCAGAACTGAGCAAGTGGAGAGACGTTCGTTCATCTAGCACCAAGGGTACGGGTTGCAGGAGACACTTTTTTTCTGCTTTCCCAGTCTGTTTCCTAGTGCCGGTTTGAAGTTCCTGCAGTTTTCACTGTAAAAACAAGTTGGAGCTAGTACCTCCCCATATATATGTATGGAATGGAGTTTGCTACTGAAAAGAAACTTTGTGTTCCCAACAAGCTAGGTGAAGAACGGCTTTCACACACACTTATCTCTCAGAACTGAGCAAGTGGAGAGACGTTCGTTCATCTAGCACCAAGGGAACGGGTTGCAGGAGACACTTTTTCTTTGCTTTCTCAGTCTGTTTCCTAGTGCCGGTTTGAAGTTCCTGCAGTTTTCACTGTCAAACCGAGTTGGAGCTTGTACCTCCCCATATATATGTATGGAATGGAGTTTGCAACTGAAAAGAAACTTTGTGTTCCCAACAAGCTTGGTGAAGGACGGCTTTCACACACACATATCTCTCAGAACTGAGCAAGTGGAGAGACGTTCGTTCATCTAGCACCAAGGGAACGGGTTGCAGGAGAAACTTTTTGTCTGCTTTCTCAGTCTGTTTCCTAGTGTCGGTTTGAAGTTCCGGCAGTTTTCACTGTAAAACCGAGTTGGAGCTAGTACCTCCCCATATATATGTATGGAATGGAGATTGCAACTGAAAAGAACTATGTGTTCCCAATAAGCTAGGTGAAGGACGGCTTTCACACACACTTATCTCTCAGAACTGAGCAAGTGGAGAGACGTTCGTTCATCTAGCACCAAGGGAACGGGTTGCAGGGGCCACTTTTTCTCTGGACTCTCAGTCTGTTTCCTAGTGCCGGTTTGAAGTTCCTGCAGTTTTCACTGTAAAAACGAGTTGGAGCTAGTACCTCCCCATATATATGTATGGAATGGAGTTTGCAACTGAAAAGAAACTTTGTGTTTCCAACAAGCTAGGTGAAGAACGGCTTTCACACACACTTATCTCTCAGAACTGAGCAAGTGGAGAGACGTTCGTTCATCTAGCACCAAGGGAACGGGTTGCAGGAGACACTTTTTCTCTGCTTTCTCAGTCTGTTTCCTAGTGCCGGTTTGAAGTTCCTGCAGTTTTCACTGTAAAACCGAGTTGGAGCTAGTACCTCCCCATATATATGTATGGAATGGAGTTTGCACCTGAAAAGAAACTTTGTGTTCCCAACAAGCTTGGTGAAGGACGGCTATCACACACACTTATCTCTCAGAACTGAGCAAGTGGAGAGACGTTCGTTCATCTAGCACCAAGGGTACGGTTTGCAGGAGACACTTTTTCTCTGCTTTCTCAGTCTGTTTCCTAGTGCCGGTTTGAAGTTCCTGCAGTTTTCACTGTCAAACCGAGTTGGAGCTAGTACCTCCCCATATATATCTAAGGAATGGAGTTTGCAACTGAAAAGAAACTTTGTGTTCCCAACAAGCTAGGTGAAGAACGGCTTTCACACACACTTATCTCTCAGAACTGAGCAAGTGGAGAGACGTTCGTTCATCTAGCACCAAGGGAACGGGTTGCAGGAGACACTTTTTCTCTGCTTTCTCAGTCTGATTCCTAGTGCCGGTTTGAAGTTCCGGCAGTTTTCACTGTAAAACCAAGTTGGAGCTAGTACCTCCCCATATATATGTATGGAATGGAGTTTGCAACTGAAAAGAACTATGTGTTCCCAACAAGCTAGGTGAAGTACGGCTTTCACACACACTTATCTCTCAGAACTGAGCAAGTGGAGAGACGTTCGTTCATCTAGCACCAAGGGAACGGGTTGCAGGAGACACTTTTTCTCTGCTTTCTCAGTCTGTTTCCTAGTGCCGGTTTGAAGTTCCTGCAGTTTTCACTGTAAAAACAAGTTGGAGCTAGTACCTCCCCATATATATGTATGGAATGGAGTTTGCTACTGAAAAGAAACTTTGTGTTCCCAACAAACTAGGTGAAGGACGGCTTTCACACACACTTATCTCTCAGAACTGAGCAAGTGGAGAGACGTTCGTTCATCTAGCACCAAGGGAACGGGTTGCAGGAGAAACTTTTTCTCTGCTTTCTCAGTCTGTTTCCTAGTGCCGGTTTGAAGTTCCTGCAGTTTTCACTGTAAAACCGAGTTGGAGCTAGTACCTCCCCATATATATGTATGGAATGGAGTTTGCAACTGAAAAGAAACTTTGTGTTCCCAACAAGCTAGGTGAAGAACGGCTTTCACACACACTTATCTCTCAGAACTGAGCAAGTGGAGAGACGTTCGTTCATCTAGCACCAAGGGTACGGGTTGCAGGAGACACTTTTTTTCTGCTTTCCCAGTCTGTTTCCTAGTGCCGGTTTGAAGTTCCTGCAGTTTTCACTGTAAAACCGATTTGGAGCTAGTACCTCCCCATATATATGTATGGAATGGAGTTTGCTACTGAAAAGAAACTTTGTGTTCCCAACAAGCTAGGTGAAGAACGGCTTTCACACACACTTATCTCTCAGAACTGAGCAAGTGGAGAGACGTTCGTTCATCTAGCACCAAGGGAACGGGTTGCAGGAGACACTTTTTCTTTGCTTTCTCAGTCTGTTTCCTAGTGCCGGTTTGAAGTTCCTGCAGTTTTCACTGTCAAACCGAGTTGGAGCTAGTACCTCCCCATATATATGTATGGAATGGAGTTTGCAACTGAAAAGAAACTTTGTGTTCCCAACAAGCTTGGTGAAGGACGGCTTTCACACACACATATCTCTCAGAACTGAGCAAGTGGAGAGACGTTCGTTCATCTAGCACCAAGGGAACGGGTTGCAGGAGAAACTTTTTGTCTGCTTTCTCAGTCTGTTTCCTAGTGTCGGTTTGAAGTTCCGGCAGTTTTCACTGTAAAACCGAGTTGGAGCTAGTACCTCCCCATATATATGTATGGAATGGAGTTTGCAACTGAAAAGAACTATGTGTTCCCAATAAGCTAGGTGAAGGACGGCTTTCACACACACTTATCTCTCAGAACTGAGCAAGTGGAGAGACGTTCGTTCATCTAGCACCAAGGGAACGGGTTGCAGGGGACACTTTTTCTCTGGACTCTCAGTCTGTTTCCTAGTGCCGGTTTGAAGTTCCTGCAGTTTTCACTGTAAAAACGAGTTGGAGCTAGTACCTCCCCATATATATGTATGGAATGGAGTTTGCAACTGAAAAGAAACTTTGTGTTTCCAACAAGCTAGGTGAAGAACGGCTTTCACACACACTTATCTCTCAGAACTGAGCAAGTGGAGAGACGTTCGTTCATCTAGCACCAAGGGAACGGGTTGCAGGAGACACTTTTTCTCTGCTTTCTCAGTCTGTTTCCTAGTGCCGGTTTGAAGTTCCTGCAGTTTTCACTGTAAAACCGAGTTGGAGCTAGTACCTCCCCATATATATGTATGGAATGGAGTTTGCACCTGAAAAGAAACTTTGTGTTCCCAACAAGCTTGGTGAAGAACGGCTATCACACACACTTATCTCTCAGAACTGAGCAAGTGGAGAGACGTTCGTTCATCTAGCACCAAGGGTACGGTTTGCAGGAGACACTTTTTCTCTGCTTTCTCAGTCTGTTTCCTAGTGCCGGTTTGAAGTTCCTGCAGTTTTCACTGTCAAACCGAGTTGGAGCTAGTACCTCCCCATATATATCTAAGGAATGGAGTTTGCAACTGAAAAGAAACTTTGTGTTCCCAACAAGCTAGGTGAAGAACGGCTTTCACACACACTTATCTCTCAGAACTGAGCAAGTGGAGAGACGTTCGTTCATCTAGCACCAAGGGAACGGGTTGCAGGAGACACTTTTTCTCTGCTTTCTCAGTCTGTTTCCTAGTGCCGGTTTGAAGTTCCGGCAGTTTTCACTGTAAAACCAAGTTGGAGCTAGTACCTCCCCATATATATGTATGGAATGGAGTTTGCAACTGAAAAGAACTATGTGTTCCCAATAAGCTAGGTGAAGGACGGCTTTCACACACACTTATCTCTCAGAACTGAGCAAGTGGAGAGACGTTCGTTCATCTAGCACCAAGGGAACGGGTTGCAGGGGACAGTTTTTCTCTGGATTCTCAGTCTGTTTCCTAGTGCCGGTTTGAAGTTCCTGCAGTTTTCACTGTAAAACGAGTTGGAGCTAGTACCTCCACATATATATGTATGGAATGGAGTTTGCAACTGAAAAGAAACTTTGTGTTTCCAACAAGCTAGGTGAAGTACGGCTTTCACACACACTTATCTCTCAGAACTGAGCAAGTGGAGAGACGTTCGTTCATCTAGCACCAAGGGAACGGGTTGCAGGAGACACTTTTTCTCTGCTTTCTCAGTCTGTTTCCTAGTGCCGGTTTGAAATTCCTGCAGTTTTCACTGTAAAACCGAGTTGGAGCTAGTTCCTCCCCATATATATGTATGGTATGGAGTTTGCAACTGAAAAGAAACTTTGTGTTCCCAACAAGCTAGGTGAAGAACGGCTTTGACACACACTTATCTCTCAGAACTGAGCAAGCGGAGAGACGTTCGTTCATCTAGCACCAAGGGAACGGGTTGCAGGAGACACTTTTTCTCTGCTTTCTCAGTCTGTTTCCTAGTGCCGGTTTGAAGTTCCTGCAGTTATCACTGTAAAATCGAGTTGGAGCTAGTACCTCCCCATATATATGTATGGAATGGAGTTTGCAACTGAAAAGAAACTTTGTGTTCCCAACAAGCTAGGTGAAGAACGGCTTTCACACACACTTATCTCTCAGAACTGAGCAAGTGGAGAGACGTTCGTTCATCTAGCACCAAGGGAACGGGTTGCAGGAGACACTTTTTCTCTGCTTTCTTAGTCTGTTTCCTAGTGCCGATTTGAAGTTCCTGCAGTTTTCACTGTCAAACCGAGTTGGAGCTAGTACCTCCCCTTATATATGTATGGAATGGAGTTTGCAACTGAAAAGAAACACTGTGTTTCCAACAAGCTAGTTGTAGGACGGCTTTCAAACACAATTATCTCTGAGAACTGAGCAAGTGGAGAGACGTTCGTTCATCTAACACCAAAGGAACGGGTTGCAGGAGACACTTTTTCTCTGCTTTCTCAGTCTTTTTCCTAGTGCCGGTTTGAAGTTCCTGCAGTTTTCACTGTTAAACCGATTTGGAGCTAGTACCTCACCAGATATATGTATGGAATGGAGTTTGCTACTGAAAAGAAACTTTGTGTTCCCAACAAGCTAGGTGAAGGACGGCTTTCACACAAAATTATCTCTCAGAACTGAGCAAGTTGGGAGACTTTCATTCATCTAGCACCAAGGGAACGGGTTGCAGGAGACACTTTTCCTCTGTTTTCTCAGTCTGTTTCCTAGTGCCGGTTTGAAGTTCCTGCAGTTTTCACTGTAAAACAGATTTGGAACTACTACCTCCCCATATATATGTATGGAATGGAGTTTGCAACTGAAAAGAAACTTTGTGTTCCCAACAAACTAGGTGAAGAACGGCTTTCACACACACTTATCTCTCAGAACTGAGCAAGTGGAGAGACGTTCGTTCATCTAGCACCAAGGGAACGGGTTGCAGGACACACATTTTCTCTGCTTTCTCAGTCTGTTTCCTAGTGCCGGTTTGAAGTTCCTGCAGTTTTCACTGTAAAACAGAGTTGGAGCTAGTACCTCCCCATATATATGTATGGAATGGAATTTGCTACTGAAAAGAAACTTTGTGTTCCCAACAAGCTAGGTGAAGAACGGCTTTCACACACACTTATCTCTCAGTACTGAGCAAGTGGAGAGACGTTCGTTCATCTAGCACCAAGGGAACGGGTTGCAGGAGACACTTTTTCTCTGCTTTCTCAGTCTGTTTCCTAGTGCCGGTTTGAAGATCCTGCAGTTTTCAGTGTAAAGCCTAGTTGGAGTTTGTACCTCCCCATATATGTGTATGGAATGGAGTTTGCAACTGAAAAGAAACTTTGAGTTCCTAACAAGCTAGGTGAAGGACGGCTTTCACACACACTTATCTCTCACAACTTAGCAAGTGGAGAGACGTTCGTTCATCTAGCACCAAGGGAACGGGTTGCAGGACACACATTTTCTCTGCTTTTTCAGTCTGTTTCCTAGTGCCGGTTTGATGTTCCTGCAGTTTTCACTGTAAAACAGAGTTGGAGCTAGTACCTCCCCATATATATGTATGGAATGGAATTTGCTACTGAAAAGAAACTTTGTGTTCCCAACAAGCTAGGTGAAGAACGGCTTTCACACACACTTATCTCTCAGTACTGAGCAAGTGGAGAGACGTTCGTTAATCTAGCACCAAGGGAACGGGTTGCAGGAGACACTTTTTCTCTGCTTTCTCAGTCTGTTTCCTAGTGCCGGTTTGAAGATCCTGCAGTTTTCAGTGTAAAGCCTAGTTGGAGTTTGTACCTCCCCATATATGTGTATGGAATGGAGTTTGCAACTGAAAAGAAACTTTGTGTTCCTAACAAGCTAGGTGAAGGACGGCTTTCACACACACTTATCTCTCACAACTTAGCAAGTGGAGAGACGTTCGTTCATCTAGCACCAAGGAAACGGGTTGCAGGAGACACTTTTTCTCTGCTTTCTCAGTCTGTTTCCTAGTGCCGGTTTGAAGTTCCAGTAGTTTTCACTGTAAAACCGAGTTGGAGCTTGTACCTCCCCATATATATGTATGGAATGGAGTTTGCAACTGAAAAGAAACTTTGTGTTCCCAACAAGCTAGGTGAAGGACGGCTTTCACACACACTTATCTCTCAGAACTGAGCAAGTGGAGAGACGTTCGTTCATCTAGCACCAAGGGAACGGGTTGCAGGAGACACTTTTTCTCTGCTTTCTCAGTCTGTTTCCTAGTGCCGGTTTGAAGTTCCTGCAGTTTTCACTGTAAAACGAGTTGGAGCTAGTACCTCCGCATATATATGTATGGAATGGAGTTTGCAACTGAAAAGAAACTTTGTGTTTCCAACAAGCTAGGTGAAGTACGGCTTTCACACACACTTATCTCTCAGAACTGAGCAAGTGGAGAGACGTTCGTTCATCTAGCACCAAGGGAACGGGTTGCAGGAGACACTTTTTCTCTGCTATCTCAGTCTGTTTCCTAGTGCCGGTTTGAAGTTCCTGCAGTTTTCACTATTAAACCGATTTGGAGCTAGTACCTCACCAGATATATGTATGGAATGGAGTTTGCTACTGAAAAGAAACTTTGTGTTCCCAACAAGCTAGGTGAAGGACGGCTTTCACACAAAATTATCTCTCAGAACTGAGCAAGTTGGGAGACTTTCATTCATCTAGCACCAAGGGAACGGGTTGCAGGAGACACTTTTCCTCTGTTTTCTCAGTCTGTTTCCTAGTGCCGGTTTGAAGTTCCTGCAGTTTTCACTGTAAAACAGATTTGGAACTACTACCTCCCCATATATATGTATGGAATGGAGTTTGCAACTGAAAAGAAACTTTGTGTTCCCAACAAACTAGGTGAAGAACGGCTTTCACACACACTTATCTCTCAGAACTGAGCAAGTGGAGAGACGTTCGTTCATCTAGCACCAAGGGAACGGGTTGCAGGACACACATTTTCTCTGCTTTCTCAGTCTGTTTCCTAGTGCCGGTTTGAAGTTCCTGCAGTTTTCACTGTAAAACAGAGTTGGAGCTAGTACCTCCCCATATATATGTATGGAATGGAATTTGCTACTGAAAAGAAACTTTGTGTTCCCAACAAGCTAGGTGAAGAACGGCTTTCACACACACTTATCTCTCAGTACTGAGCAAGTGGAGAGACGTTCGTTCATCTAGCACCAAGGGAACGGGTTGCAGGAGACACTTTTTCTCTGCTTTCTCAGTCTGTTTCCTAGTGCCGGTTTGAAGATCCTGCAGTTTTCAGTGTAAAACCGAGTTGGAGCTAGTACCTCCCCATATATATGTATGGAATGGAGTTTGCAACTGAAAAGAAACTTTGTGTTCCCAACAAGCTAGGTGAAGGACGGCTTTCACACACACTTATCTCTCAGAACTGAGCAAGTGGAGAGACGTTCGTTCATCTAGCACCAAGGGAACGGGTTGCAGGAGACACTTTTTCTCTGCTTTCTCAGTCTGTTTCCTAGTGCCGGTTTGAAGTTCCTGCAGTTTTCAGTGTAAAGCCTAGTTGGAGCTTGTACCTCCCCATATGTGTGTATGGAATGGAGTTTGCAACTGAAAAGAAACTTTGTGTTCCCAACAAGCTAGGTGAAGGACGGCTTTCACACACACTTATCTCTCACAACTTAGCAAGTGGAGAGACGTTCGTTCATCTAGCACCAAGGGAACGGGTTGCAGGAGACACTTTTTCTCTGCTTTCTCAGTCTGTTTCCTAGTGCCGGTTTGAAGTTCCTGCAGTTTTCACTGTAAAACCGAGTTGGAGCTAGTACCTCCCCATATATATGTATGGAATGGAGTTTGCAACTGAAAAGAAACTTTGTGTTCCCAACAAGCTAGGTGAAGGACGGCTTTCACACACACTTATCTCTCAGAACTGAGCAAGTGGAGAGACGTTCGTTCATCTAGCACCAAGGGAACGGGTTGCAGGAGACACTTTTTCTCTGCTTTCTCAGTCTGTTTCCTAGTGCCGGTTTGAAGTTCCTGCAGTTTTCACTGTAAAACGAGTTGGAGCTAGTACCTCCGCATATATATGTATGGAATGGAGTTTGCAACTGAAAAGAAACTTTGTGTTTCCAACAAGCTAGGTGAAGTACGGCTTTCACACACACTTATCTCTCAGAACTGAGCAAGTGGAGAGACGTTCGTTCATCTAGCACCAAGGGAACGGGTTGCAGGAGACACTTTTTCTGTGCTTTCTCAGTCTGTTTCCTAGTGCCGGTTTGAAGTTCCTGCAGTTTTCACTGTTAAACCCATTTGGAGCTAGTACCTCCCCAGATATATGTATGGAATGGAGTTTGCAACTGAAAAGAAACTTTGTGTTCCCAACAAGCTAGGTGAAGGACGGCTTTCACCCACACTTATCTCTCAGAACTGAGCAAGTGGAGAGACGTTCGTATATCTAGCACCAATGGAACGGGTTGCAGGAGACACTTTTCCTCTGCTTTCTCAGTCTGTTTCCTAGTGCCGGTTTGAAGTTCCTGCAGTTTTCACTGTAAAACAGATTTGGAACTACTACCTCCCCATATATATGTATGGAATGGAGTTTGCAACTGAAAAGAAACTTTGTGTTCCCAACAAACTAGGTGAAGAACGGCTTTCACACACACTTATCTCTCAGAACTGAGCAAGTGGAGAGACGTTCGTTCATCTAGCACCAAGGGAACGGGTTGCAGGACACACATTTTCTCTGCTTTCTCAGTCTGTTTCCTAGTGCCGGTTTGAAGTTCCTGCAGTTTTCACTGTAAAACAGAGTTGGAGCTAGTACCTCCCCATATATATGTATGGAATGGAATTTGCTACTGAAAAGAAACTTTGTGTTCCCAACAAGCTAGGTGAAGAACGGCTTTCACACACACTTATCTCTCAGTACTGAGCAAGTGGAGAGACGTTCGTTCATCTAGCACCAAGGGAACGGGTTGCAGGAGACACTTTTTCTCTGCTTTCTCAGTCTGTTTCCTAGTGCCGGTTTGAAGTTCCTGCAGTTTTCACTGTAAAACCGAGTTGGAGCTAGTATCTCCCCATATATATGTATGGAATGGAGTTTGCAACTGAAAAGAAACTTTGTGTTCCCAACAAGCTAGGTGAAGGACGGCTTTCACACACATTTATCTCTCAGAACTGAGCAAGTGGAGAGACGTTCGTTCATCTAACACCAAAGGAACGGGTTGCAGGAGACACTTTTCTCTGCTTTCTCAGTGTGTTTCCTAGTGCCGGTTTGAAGTTCCTGCAGTTTTCAGTGTAAAGCCGAGTTGGAGCTTGTACCTCCCCATATATATGTATGGAATGGAGTTTGCAACTGAAAAGAAACTTTGTGTTCCCAACAAGCTAGGTGAAGGACGGCTTTCGCACACACGTATCTCTCAGAACTGAGCAAGTGGAGAGACGTTCGTTTATCTAGCACCAAGGGAACGGGTTGCAGGAGTCACTTTTTCTCTGCTTTCTCAGTCTGTTTCCTAGTGCCGGTGTGAAGTTCCTGCAGTTTTCACTGTAAAACAGAGTTGGAGCTAGTACCTCCCCATTTATATGTATGGAATAGGGTTTGCAACTGAAAAGGAACTTTGTGTTCCCAACAAACTAGGTGAAGAACGGCTTTCACACACACTTATCTCTCAGAACTGAGCAAGTGGAGAGACGTTCGTTCATCTAGCACCAAGGGAACGGGTTGCAGGACACACATTTTCTCTGCTTTCTCAGTCTGTTTCCTAGTGCCGGTTTGAAGTTCCTGCAGTTTTCACTGTAAAACAGAGTTGGAGCTAGTACCTCCCCATATATATGTATGGAATGGAATTTGCTACTGAAAAGAAACTTTGTGTTCCCAACAAGCTAGGTGAAGAACGGCTTTCACACACACTTATCTCTCAGTACTGAGCAAGTGGAGAGACGTTCGTTCATCTAGCACCAAGGGAACGGGTTGCAGGAGACACTTTTTCTCTGCTTTCTCAGTCTGTTTCCTAGTGCCGGATTGAAGATCCTGCAGTTTTCACTGTAAAACCGAGTTGGAGCTAGTACCTCCCCATATATATGTATGGAATGGAGTTTGCAACTGAAAAGAAACTTTGTGTTCCCAACAAGCTAGGTGAAGGACGGCTTTCACACACACTTATCTCTCAGAACTGAGCAAGTGGAGAGACGTTCGTTCATCTAACACCAAAGGAACGGGTTGCAGGAGACACTTATTCTCTGCTTTCTCAGTCTGTTTCCTAGTGCCGGTTTGAAGTTCCTGCAGTTTTCAGTGTAAAGCCGAGTTGGAGCTTGTACCACCCCATATATATGTATGGAATGGAGTTTGCAACTGAAAAGAAACTTTGTGTTCCCAACAAGCTAGGTGAAGGACGGCTTTCGCACACACGTATCTCTCAGAACTGAGCAAGTGGAGAGACGTTCGTTCATCTAGCACCAAGGGAACGGGTTGCAGGAGTCACTTTTTCTCTGCTTTCTCAGTCTGTTTCCTAGTGCCGGTGTGAAGTTCCTGCAGTTTTCACTGTAAAATCGATTTGGAGCTAGTACCTAACCAGATATATGTATGGAATGGAGTTTGCTACTGAAAAGAAACTTTGTGTTCCCAACAAGCTAGGTGAAGGACGGCTTTCACACAAAATTATCTCTCAGAACTGAGCAAGTGGAGAGACTTTCATTCATCTAGCACCAAGGGAACGGGTTGCAGGAGACACTTTTCCTCTGCTCTCTCAGTCTGTTTCCTAGTGCCGGTTTGAAGTTCCTGCAGTTTTCACTGTAAAACAGATTTGGAACTACTACCTCCCCATATATATGTATGGAATGGAGTTTGCAACTGAAAAGAAACTTTGTGTTCCCAACAAACTAGGTGAAGAACGGCTTTCACACACACTTATCTCTCAGAACTGAGCAAGGGGAGAGACGTTCGTTCATCTAGCACCAAGGGAACGGGTTGCAGGACACACATTTTCTCTGCTTTCTCAGTCTGTTTCCTAGTGCCGGTTTGAAGTTCCTGCAGTTTTCACTGTAAAACAGAGTTGGAGCTAGTACCTCCCCATATATATGTATGGAATGGAATTTGCTACTGAAAAGAAACTTTGTGTTCCCAACAAGCTAGGTGAAGAACGGCTTTCACACACACTTATCTCTCAGTACTGAGCAAGTGGAGAGACGTTCGTTCATCTAGCACCAAGGGAACGGGTTGCAGGAGACACTTTTTCTCTGCTTTCTCAGTCTGTTTCCTAGTGCCGGTTTGAAGATCCTGCAGTTTTCACCGTAAAACCGAGTTGGAGCTAGTACCTCCCCATATATATGTATGGAATGGAGTTTGCAACTGAAAAGAAACTTTGTGTTCCCAACAAGCTAGGTGAAGGACGACTTTCACACACACTTATCTCTCAGAACTGAGCAAGTGGAGAGACGTTCGTTCATCTAACACCAAAGGAACGGGTTGCAGGAGACACTTTTTCTCTGCTTTCTCAGTCTGTTTCCTAGTGCCGGTTTGAAGTTCCTGCAGTTTTCAGTGTAAAGCCGAGTTGGAGCTTGTACCTCCCCATATATATGTATGGAATGGAGTTTGCAACTGAAAAGAAACTTTGTGTTCCCAACAAGCTAGGTGAAGGACGGCTTTCGCACACACGTATCTCTCAGAACTGAGCAAGTGGAGAGACGTTCGTTCATCTAGCACCAAGGGAACGGGTTGCAGGAGTCACTTTTTCTCTGCTTTCTCAGTCTGTTTCCTAGTGCCGGTGTGAAGTTCCTGCAGTTTTCACTGTAAAACAGAGTTGGAGCTACTACCTCCCCATTTATATGTATGGAATAGGGTTTGCAACTGAAAAGAAACTTTGTGTTCCCAACAAACTAGGTGATGGACGGCTTTCACACACACATATCTCTCAGAACTGAGCAAGTGGAGAGACGTTCGTTCATCTAGCACCAAGGGAACGGGTTGCAGGAGACACATTTTCTCTGCCTTCTCAGTCTGTTTCCTAGTGCCGGTTTGAAGTTCCTGCTGTTTTCACTGTAAAACACACTTGGAACTACTACCCCCCCATATATATGTATGGAATGGTGTTTGCAACTGAAAAGAAACTTTGTGTTCCCAACAAGCTAGGTGAAGGACGGCTTTCAACCACACTTATCTCTCAGAACTGAGCAAGTGGAGAGACGTTCGTATATCTAGCACCAATGGAACGGGTTGCAGGAGGAACTTTTCCTCTGCTTTCTCAGTCTGTTTCCTAGTGCCGGTTTGAAGTTCCTGCAGTTTTCACTGTAAAACAGGTTTGGAACTACTACCTCCCCATATATATGTATGGAATGGAGTTTGCAACTGAAAAGAAACTTTGTGTTCCCAACAAGCTAGGTGAAGGACGGCTTTCACACACACTTATCTCTCAGTACTGAGCAAGTGGAGAGACGTTCGTTCATCTAGCACCAAGGGAACGGGTTGCAGGAGACACTTTTTCTCTGCTTTCTCAGTCTGTTTCCTAGTGCCGGTTTGAAGTTCCTGCAGTTTTCACTGTAAAACCGAGTTGGAGCTAGTACCTCCCCATATATATGTATGGAATGGAGTTTGCAACTGAAAAGAAATTTTGTGTTCCCAACAAGCTAGGTGAAGGACGGCTTTCACACACACTTATCTCTCAGAACTGAGCAAGTGGAGAGACGTTCGTTCATATAGCACCAAGGGAACGGGTTGCAGGAGACACATTTTCTCTGCTTTCTCAGTCTGTTTCCTAGTGCCGGTTTGAAGTTCCTGCAGTTTTCAGTGTAAAGCCGAGTTGGAGCTTGTACCTCCCCATATATATGTATGGAATGGAGTTTGCAAGTGAAAAGAAACTTTGTGTTCCCAACAAGCTAGGTGAAGGACGGCTTTCGCACACACGTATCTCTCAGAACTGAGCAAGTGGAGAGACGTTCGTTCATCTAGCACCAAGGGAACGGGTTTGCAGGAGTCACGTTTTCTCTGCTTTCTCAGTCTGTTTCCTAGTGCCGGTTTGAAGTTCCTGCAGTTTTCACTGTAAAACAGATTTGGAGCTAGTACCTCCCCATTTATATGTATGGAATGGAGCTTGCAACTGAAAAGAATCTTTGTGTTCCCAACAAACTAGGTGAAGGACGGCTTTCACACACACATATCTCTCAGAACTGAGCAAGTGGAGAGACGTTCGTTCATCTAGCACCAATGGAACGGGTTGCAGGAGACACATTTTCTCTGCCTTCTCAGTCTGTTTCCTAGTGCCGGTTTGAAGTTCCTGCAGTTTTCACTGTAAAACACACTTGGAACTACTATCCCCCCATATATATGTATGGAATGGGGTTTGCAACTGAAAAGAAACTTTGTGTTCCCAACAAGCTAGGTGAAGGACGGCTTTCACCCACACTTATCTCTCAGAACTGAGCAAGTGGAGAGACGTTCGTATATCTAGCACCAGTGGAACGGGTTGCAGGAGACAATTTTCCTCTGCTTTCTCAGTCTGTTTCCTAGTGCCGGTTTGAAGTTCCTGCAGTTTTCACTGTAAAACAGATTTGGAACTACTACCTCCCCATATATATGTATGGAATGGAGTTTGCAACTGAAAAGAAACTTTGTGTTCCCAACAAGCTAGGTGAAGGACGGCTTTCACACACACTTATCTCTCAGAACTGAGAAAGTGGAGAGACGTTCGTATATCTAGCACCAAGGGAACGGGTTGTAGGAGACACTTTTTCTCAAATTTCTCAGTCTGTTTCCTAGTGCCGGTTTGAAGTTCCTGCATTTTACACTGTCAAACCGTGTTGGAGCTAGTACCTCCCCATATATATGTATGGAATGGAGTTTGCAACTGAAAAGAAACTTTGTGTTCCCAACAAGCTAGGTGAAGGATGGCTTTCACACACACTTATCTCTCAGAACTGAGCAAGTGGAGAGACGTTCGTATATCTAGCACCAAGGGAACGGGTTGCAGGAGACACTTTTCCTCTGCTTTCTCAGTCTGTTTCCTAGTGCCGGTTTGAAGTTCCTGCAGTTTTCATTGTAAAACAGATTTGGAACTACTACCTCCCCATATATATGTATGGAATGGAGTTTGCAACTGAAAAGAAACTTTGTGTTCCCAACAAGCTAGGTGAATGACGGCTTTCACACACACTTATCTCTCAGAACTGAGCAAGTGGAGAGACGTTCGTTCATCTAGCACCAAGGCAACGGGATGCAGGAGACACTTTTTCTCTGGTTTCTCAGTCTGTTTCCTAGTGCCGGTTTGAAGTTCCTGCAGTTTTCACTGTAAAACAGATTTGGAACTACTACCTCCCCATATATATGTATGGAAAGGAGTTTGCAACTGAAAAGAAACTTTGTGTTCCCAACAAGCTAGGTGAAGGACGGCTTTCACACACACTTATCTCTCAGAACTGAGCAAGTAGAGAGACGTTCGTATATCTAGCACCAATGGAACGGGTTGCAGGAGACACTTTTCCTCTGCTTTCTCAGTGTGTTTCCTAGTGCCGGTTTGAAGTTCCTGCAGTTTTCACTGTAAAACCGATTTGGAACTACTACCTCCCCATATATATGTATGGAATGGAGTTTGCAACTGAAAAGAAACTTTGTGTTCCCAACAAGCTAGGTGAAGGACGGCTTTCACACACACTTATCTCTCAGAACTGAGCAAGTGGAGAGACGTTCGTATATCTAGCACCAAAGGAACGGGTTGTAGGAGACACTTTTTCTCAAATTTCTCAGTCTGTTTCCTAGTGCCGGTTTGAAGTTCCTGCATTTTACACTCTCAAACCGTGTTGGAGCTAGTACCTCCCCATATATATGTATCGAATGGAGTTTGCAACTGAAAAGAAACTTTGTGTTCCCAACAAGCTAGGTGAAGGACGGCTTTCACACACACTTATCTCTCAGAACTGAGCAAGTGGAGAGACGTTCGTATATCTAGCACCAAGGGAACGGGTTGCAGGAGACACTTTTCCTCTGCTTTCTCAGTCTGTTTCCTAGTGCCGGTTTGAAGTTCCTGCAGTTTTCACTGTAAAACAGATTTGGAACTACTACCTCCCCATATATATGTATGGAATGGAGTTTGCAACTGAAAAGAAACTTTGTGTTCCCAACAAGCTAGGTGAAGGACGGCTTTCACACACACTTATCTCTCAGAACTGAGCAAGTGGAGAGACGTTCGTTCATCTAGCACCAAGGCAACGGGATGCCGGAGACACTTTTTCTCTGGTTTCTCAGTCTGTTTCCTAGTGCCGGTTTGAATTTCCTGCATTTTTCACTGTAAAACAGATTTGGAACTACTACCTCCCCATATATATGTATGGAAAGGAGTTTGCAACTGAAAAGAAACTTTGAGTTCCCAACAAGCTAGGTGAAGGACGGCTTTCACACACACTTATCTCTCAGAACTTAGCAAGTGGAGAGACGTTCGTTCATCTAGCACCAAGGCAATGTGATGCAGGAGACACATTTTCTCTGCTTTCTCAGTCTGTTTCCTAGTGCCGGTTTGAAGTTCCTGCAGTTTTCACTGTCAAACCGAGTTGGAGCTAGTACCTCCCCATATATATGTATGGAATGGAGTTTGCAACTGAAAAGAAACTTTGTGTTCCCAACAAGCTTGGTGAAGGACGGCTTTCGCACACACGTATCTCTCAGAACTGAGCAAGAGGAGAGACATTCGTTCATCTAGCACCAAGGGAACGGGTTGCAGGAGACACTTATTCTCTGCTTTATCAGTCTGTTTCCTAGTGCCGGTTTGAAGTTCCTGCAGCTTTCACTGTAAAACAGATTTGGAACTACTACCTCCCCATATATATGTATGGTATGAAGTTTGCAACTGAAAAGAGACTTTGTGTTCACAACAAGCTAGGTGAAGGACGGCTTTCACACACACATATCTCTCAGAACTGAGCAAGTGGAGAGACGTTCGTATATCTAGCACCAAGGGAACGGGTTGTAGGAGACACTTTTTCTCAAAATTCTCAGTCTGTTTCCTAGTGCCGGTTTGAAGTTCCTGCATTTTACACTGTCAAACCGTGTTGGAGCTAGTACCTCCCCATATATATGTATGGAATGGAGTTTGAAACTGAAAAGAAACTTTGTGTTCCCAACAAGCTAGGTGAAGGACGGCTTTCACACACACTTATCTCTCAGAACTGAGCAAGTGGAGAGACGTTCGTATATCTAGCACCAAGGGAACGGGTTGCAGGAGACACTTTTTCTCTGCTTTCACAGTCTGTTTCCTAGTGCCGGTTTGAACTTCCAGCAGTTTACACTGTCAAACCGAGTTGGAGCTAGTACCTCCCCATATATATGTATGGAATGGAGTTTGCAACTGAAAAGAATCTTTGTGTTCCCAACAAGCTAGGTGAAGGACGGCTTTCACCCACACTTATCTCTCAGAAATGAGCAAGTGGAGAGACGTTCGTATATCTAGCACCAAGGGAACGGGTTGCAAGAGACACTTTTCCTCTGCTTTCTCAGTCTGTTTCCTAGTGCCGGTTTGAAGTTCCTGCAGCTTTCACTGTAAAACAGATTTGGAACTACTTCCTCACCATATATATGTATGGAATGGTGTTTGCAACTGAAAAGAAACTTTGTGTTCCCAACAAGCTAGGTGAAGGACGGCTTTCACACACACATATCTCTTAGAACTGAGCAAGTGGAGAGACGTTCGTATATCTAGCACCAAGGGAACGGGTTGTAGGAGACACTTTTCTCTACTTTCTCAGACTGTTTCCTAGTGCCAGTTTGAAGTTCCTGCAGTTTACACTGTCAAAACGAGTTGGAGCTAGTACCTCCCCATATATATGTATGGAATGGAGTTTGCAACTGAAAAGAAACTTTGTGTTCCCAACAAGCTAGGTGAAGGACGGCTTTCACACACACTTATCTCTCAGAACTGAGCAAGTGGAGAGACGTTCGTATATCTAGCACCAAGGGAACGGGTGGCAGGAGACACTTTTTCTCTGCTTTCTCAGTCTGTTTCCTAGTGCCGGTTTGAAGTTCCTGCAGCTTTCACTGTAAAACAGATTTGGAACTACTACCACCCCATATATATGTATGGAATGGAGTTTGCAACTGAAAAGAAACTTTGTGTTCCCAACAAGCTAGGTGAAGGACGGCTTTCACACACACTTATCTCTCAGAACTTAGCAAGTGGAGAGACGTTCGTTCATCTAGCACCAAGGCAATGGGATGCAGGAGACACATTTTCTCTGCTTTCTCAGTCTGTTTCCTAGTGCCGGTTTGAAGTTCCTGCAGTTTTCACTGTAAAACCGATTTGGAGCTAGTACCTCCCCATATATATGTATGGAATGGAGTTTGCAACTGAAAAGAAACTTTGTGTTCCCAACAAGCTTGGTGAAGGACGGCTTTCGCACACACGTATCTCTCAGAACTGAGCAAGAGGAGAGACATTCGTTCATCTAGCACCAAGGGAACGGGTTGCAGGAGACACTTATTCTCTGCTTTCTCAGTCTGTTTCCTAGTGCCGGTTTGAAGTTCCTGCAGCTTTCACTGTAAAACAGATTTGGAACTACTACCTCCCCATATATATGTATGGTATGAAGTTTGCAACTGAAAAGAGACTTTGTGTTCACAACAAGCTAGGTGAAGGACGGCTTTCACACACACATATCTCTCAGAACTGAGCAAGTGGAGAGACGTTCGTATATCTAGCACCAAGGGAACGGGTTGTAGGAGACACTTTTTCTCAAATTTCTCAGTCTGTTTCCTAGTGCCGGTTTGAAGTTCCTGCATTTTACACTGTCAAACCGTGTTGGAGCTAGTACCTCCCCATATATATGTATGGAATGGAGTTTGCAACTGAAAAGAAACTTTGTGTTCCCAACAAGCTAGGTGAAGGACGGCTTTCACACACAATTATCTCTCAGAACTGAGCAAGTGGAGGGACGTTCGTATATCTAGCACCAAGGGAACGGGTTGCAGGAGACACTTTTTCTCTGCTTTCACAGTCTGTTTCCTAGTGCCGGTTTGAACTTCCAGCAGTTTACACTGTCAAACCGAGTTGGAGCTAGTACCTCCCCATATATATGTATGGAATGGAGTTTGCAACTGAAAAGAATCTTTGTGTTCCCAACAAGCTAGGTGAAGGACGGCTTTCACCCACACTTATCTCTCAGAAATGAGCAAGTGGAGAGACGTTCGTATATCTAGCACCAAGGGAACGGGTTGCAAGAGACACTTTTCCTCTGCTTTCTCAGTCTGTTTCCTAGTGCCGGTTTGAAGTTCCTGCAGCTTTCACTGTAAAACAGATTTGGAACTACTACCTCCCCATATATATGTATGGAATGGAGTTTGCAACTGAAAAGAAACTTTGTGTTCCCAACAAGCTAGGTGAAGGACGGCATTCACAAACACATATCTCTTAGAACTGAGCAAGTGGAGAGACGTTCGTATATCTAGCACCAAGGGAACGGGTTGTAGGAGACACTTTTCTCTACTTTCTCAGACTGTTTCCTAGTGCCAGTTTGAAGTTCCTGCAGTTTACACTGTCAAACCGTGTTGGAGCTAGTACCTCCCCATATATATGTATGGAATGGAGTTTGCAACTGAAAAGAAACTTTGTGTTCCCAACAAGCTAGGTGAAGGACGGCTTTCACACACACTTATCTCTCAGAACTGAGCAAGTGGAGAGACGTTCGTTCATCTAGCACCAAGGGAACGGGTTGCAGGAGTCACTTTTTCTCTGCTTTCTCAGTCTGTTTCCTAGTGCCGGTGTGAAGTTCCTGCAGTTTTCACTGTAAAACAGAGTTGGAGCTACTACCTCCCCATTTATATGTATGGAATAGGGTTTGCAACTGAAAAGAAACTTTGTGTTCCCAACAAACTAGGTGATGGACGGCTTTCACACACACATATCTCTCAGAACTGAGCAAGTGGAGAGACGTTCGTTCATCTAGCACCAAGGGAACGGGTTGCAGGAGACACATTTTCTCTGCCTTCTCAGTCTGTTTCCTAGTGCCGGTTTGAAGTTCCTGCTGTTTTCACTGTAAAACACACTTGGAACTACTACCCCCCCATATATATGTATGGAATGGTGTTTGCAACTGAAAAGAAACTTTGTGTTCCCAACAAGCTAGGTGAAGGACGGCTTTCAACCACACTTATCTCTCAGAACTGAGCAAGTGGAGAGACGTTCGTATATCTAGCACCAATGGAACGGGTTGCAGGAGGCACTTTTCCTCTGCTTTCTCAGTCTGTTTCCTAGTGCCGGTTTGAAGTTCCTGCAGTTTTCACTGTAAAACAGGTTTGGAACTACTACCTCCCCATATATATGTATGGAATGGAGTTTGCAACTGAAAAGAAACTTTGTGTTCCCAACAAGCTAGGTGAAGGACGGCTTTCACACACACTTATCTCTCAGTACTGAGCAAGTGGAGAGACGTTCGTTCATCTAGCACCAAGGGAACGGGTTGCAGGAGACACTTTTTCTCTGCTTTCTCAGTCTGTTTCCTAGTGCCGGTTTGAAGTTCCTGCAGTTTTCACTGTAAAACCGAGTTGGAGCTAGTACCTCCCCATATATATGTATGGAATGGAGTTTGCAACTGAAAAGAAATTTTGTGTTCCCAACAAGCTAGGTGAAGGACGGCTTTCACACACACTTATCTCTCAGAACTGAGCAAGTGGAGAGACGTTCGTTCATATAGCACCAAGGGAACGGGTTGCAGGAGACACATTTTCTCTGCTTTCTCAGTCTGTTTCCTAGTGCCGGTTTGAAGTTCCTGCAGTTTTCAGTGTAAAGCCGAGTTGGAGCTTGTACCTCCCCATATATATGTATGGAATGGAGTTTGCAAGTGAAAAGAAACTTTGTGTTCCCAACAAGCTAGGTGAAGGACGGCTTTCGCACACACGTATCTCTCAGAACTGAGCAAGTGGAGAGACGTTCGTTCATCTAGCACCAAGGGAACGGGTTTGCAGGAGTCACGTTTTCTCTGCTTTCTCAGTCTGTTTCCTAGTGCCGGTTTGAAGTTCCTGCAGTTTTCACTGTAAAACAGATTTGGAGCTAGTACCTCCCCATTTATATGTATGGAATGGAGCTTGCAACTGAAAAGAATCTTTGTGTTCCCAACAAACTAGGTGAAGGACGGCTTTCACACACACATATCTCTCAGAACTGAGCAAGTGGAGAGACGTTCGTTCATCTAGCACCAATGGAACGGGTTGCAGGAGACACATTTTCTCTGCCTTCTCAGTCTGTTTCCTAGTGCCGGTTTGAAGTTCCTGCAGTTTTCACTGTAAAACACACTTGGAACTACTATCCCCCCATATATATGTATGGAATGGGGTTTGCAACTGAAAAGAAACTTTGTGTTCCCAACAAGCTAGGTGAAGGACGGCTTTCACCCACACTTATCTCTCAGAACTGAGCAAGTGGAGAGACGTTCGTATATCTAGCACCAGTGGAACGGGTTGCAGGAGACACTTTTCCTCTGCTTTCTCAGTCTGTTTCCTAGTGCCGGTTTGAAGTTCCTGCAGTTTTCACTGTAAAACAGATTTGGAACTACTACCTCCCCATATATATGTATGGAATGGAGTTTGCAACTGAAAAGAAACTTTGTGTTCCCAACAAGCTAGGTGAAGGACGGCTTTCACACACACTTATCTCTCAGAACTGAGAAAGTGGAGAGACGTTCGTATATCTAGCACCAAGGGAACGGGTTGTAGGAGACACTTTTTCTCAAATTTCTCAGTCTGTTTCCTAGTGCCGGTTTGAAGTTCCTGCATTTTACACTGTCAAACCGTGTTGGAGCTAGTACCTCCCCATATATATGTATGGAATGGAGTTTGCAACTGAAAAGAAACTTTGTGTTCCCAACAAGCTAGGTGAAGGATGGCTTTCACACACACTTATCTCTCAGAACTGAGCAAGTGGAGAGACGTTCGTATATCTAGCACCAAGGGAACGGGTTGCAGGAGACACTTTTCCTCTGCTTTCTCAGTCTGTTTCCTAGTGCCGGTTTGAAGTTCCTGCAGTTTTCATTGTAAAACAGATTTGGAACTACTACCTCCCCATATATATGTATGGAATGGAGTTTGCAACTGAAAAGAAACTTTGTGTTCCCAACAAGCTAGGTGAAGGACGGCTTTCACACACACTTATCTCTCAGAACTGAGCAAGTGGAGAGACGTTCGTTCATCTAGCACCAAGGCAACGGGATGCAGGAGACACTTTTTCTCTGGTTTCTCAGTCTGTTTCCTAGTGCCGGTTTGAAGTTCCTGCAGTTTTCACTGTAAAACAGATTTGGAACTACTACCTCCCCATATATATGTATGGAAAGGAGTTTGCAACTGAAAAGAAACTTTGTGTTCCCAACAAGCTAGGTGAAGGACGGCTTTCACACACACTTATCTCTCAGAACTGAGCAAGTAGAGAGACGTTCGTATATCTAGCACCAATGGAACGGGTTGCAGGAGACACTTTTCCTCTGCTTTCTCAGTGTGTTTCCTAGTGCCGGTTTGAAGTTCCTGCAGTTTTCACTGTAAAACCGATTTGGAACTACTACCTCCCCATATATATGTATGGAATGGAGTTTGCAACTGAAAAGAAACTTTGTGTTCCCAACAAGCTAGGTGAAGGACGGCTTTCACACACACTTATCTCTCAGAACTGAGCAAGTGGAGAGACGTTCGTATATCTAGCACCAAAGGAACGGGTTGTAGGAGACACTTTTTCTCAAATTTCTCAGTCTGTTTCCTAGTGCCGGTTTGAAGTTCCTGCATTTTACACTCTCAAACCGTGTTGGAGCTAGTACCTCCCCATATATATGTATCGAATGGAGTTTGCAACTGAAAAGAAACTTTGTGTTCCCAACAAGCTAGGTGAAGGACGGCTTTCACACACACTTATCTCTCAGAACTGAGCAAGTGGAGAGACGTTCGTATATCTAGCACCAAGGGAACGGGTTGCAGGAGACACTTTTCCTCTGCTTTCTCAGTCTGTTTCCTAGTGCCGGTTTGAAGTTCCTGCAGTTTTCACTGTAAAACAGATTTGGAACTACTACCTCCCCATATATATGTATGGAATGGAGTTTGCAACTGAAAAGAAACTTTGTGTTCCCAACAAGCTAGGTGAAGGACGGCTTTCACACACACTTATCTCTCAGAACTGAGCAAGTGGAGAGACGTTCGTTCATCTAGCACCAAGGCAACGGGATGCCGGAGACACTTTTTCTCTGGTTTCTCAGTCTGTTTCCTAGTGCCGGTTTGAATTTCCTGCATTTTTCACTGTAAAACAGATTTGGAACTACTACCTCCCCATATATATGTATGGAAAGGAGTTTGCAACTGAAAAGAAACTTTGAGTTCCCAACAAGCTAGGTGAAGGACGGCTTTCACACACACTTATCTCTCAGAACTTAGCAAGTGGAGAGACGTTCGTTCATCTAGCACCAAGGCAATGTGATGCAGGAGACACATTTTCTCTGCTTTCTCAGTCTGTTTCCTAGTGCCGGTTTGAAGTTCCTGCAGTTTTCACTGTCAAACCGAGTTGGAGCTAGTACCTCCCCATATATATGTATGGAATGGAGTTTGCAACTGAAAAGAAACTTTGTGTTCCCAACAAGCTTGGTGAAGGACGGCTTTCGCACACACGTATCTCTCAGAACTGAGCAAGAGGAGAGACATTCGTTCATCTAGCACCAAGGGAACGGGTTGCAGGAGACACTTATTCTCTGCTTTATCAGTCTGTTTCCTAGTGCCGGTTTGAAGTTCCTGCAGCTTTCACTGTAAAACAGATTTGGAACTACTACCTCCCCATATATATGTATGGTATGAAGTTTGCAACTGAAAAGAGACTTTGTGTTCACAACAAGCTAGGTGAAGGACGGCTTTCACACACACATATCTCTCAGAACTGAGCAAGTGGAGAGACGTTCGTATATCTAGCACCAAGGGAACGGGTTGTAGGAGACACTTTTTCTCAAAATTCTCAGTCTGTTTCCTAGTGCCGGTTTGAAGTTCCTGCATTTTACACTGTCAAACCGTGTTGGAGCTAGTACCTCCCCATATATATGTATGGAATGGAGTTTGAAACTGAAAAGAAACTTTGTGTTCCCAACAAGCTAGGTGAAGGACGGCTTTCACACACACTTATCTCTCAGAACTGAGCAAGTGGAGAGACGTTCGTATATCTAGCACCAAGGGAACGGGTTGCAGGAGACACTTTTTCTCTGCTTTCACAGTCTGTTTCCTAGTGCCGGTTTGAACTTCCAGCAGTTTACACTGTCAAACCGAGTTGGAGCTAGTACCTCCCCATATATATGTATGGAATGGAGTTTGCAACTGAAAAGAATCTTTGTGTTCCCAACAAGCTAGTTGAAGGACGGCTTTCACCCACACTTATCTCTCAGAAATGAGCAAGTGGAGAGACGTTCGTATATCTAGCACCAAGGGAACGGGTTGCAAGAGACACTTTTCCTCTGCTTTCTCAGTCTGTTTCCTAGTGCCGGTTTGAAGTTCCTGCAGCTTTCACTGTAAAACAGATTTGGAACTACTTCCTCCCCATATATATGTATGGAATGGTGTTTGCAACTGAAAAGAAACTTTGTGTTCCCAACAAGCTAGGTGAAGGACGGCTTTCACACACACATATCTCTTAGAACTGAGCAAGTGGAGAGACGTTCGTATATCTAGCACCAAGGGAACGGGTTGTAGGAGACACTTTTCTCTACTTTCTCAGACTGTTTCCTAGTGCCAGTTTGAAGTTCCTGCAGTTTACACTGTCAAAACGAGTTGGAGCTAGTACCTCCCCATATATATGTATGGAATGGAGTTTGCAACTGAAAAGAAACTTTGTGTTCCCAACAAGCTAGGTGAAGGACGGCTTTCACACACACTTATCTCTCAGAACTGAGCAAGTGGAGAGACGTTCGTATATCTAGCACCAAGGGAACGGGTGGCAGGAGACACTTTTTCTCTGCTTTCTCAGTCTGTTTCCTAGTGCCGGTTTGAAGTTCCTGCAGCTTTCACTGTAAAACAGATTTGGAACTACTACCACCCCATATATATGTATGGAATGGAGTTTGCAACTGAAAAGAAACTTTGTGTTCCCAACAAGCTAGGTGAAGGACGGCTTTCACACACACTTATCTCTCAGAACTTAGCAAGTGGAGAGACGTTCGTTCATCTAGCACCAAGGCAATGGGATGCAGGAGACACATTTTCTCTGCTTTCTCAGTCTGTTTCCTAGTGCCGGTTTGAAGTTCCTGCAGTTTTCACTGTAAAACCGATTTGGAGCTAGTACCTCCCCATATATATGTATGGAATGGAGTTTGCAACTGAAAAGAAACTTTGTGTTCCCAACAAGCTTGGTGAAGGACGGCTTTCGCACACACGTATCTCTCAGAACTGAGCAAGAGGAGAGACATTCGTTCATCTAGCACCAAGGGAACGGGTTGCAGGAGACACTTATTCTCTGCTTTCTCAGTCTGTTTCCTAGTGCCGGTTTGAAGTTCCTGCAGCTTTCACTGTAAAACAGATTTGGAACTACTACCTCCCCATATATATGTATGGTATGAAGTTTGCAACTGAAAAGAGACTTTGTGTTCACAACAAGCTAGGTGAAGGACGGCTTTCACACACACATATCTCTCAGAACTGAGCAAGTGGAGAGACGTTCGTATATCTAGCACCAAGGGAACGGGTTGTAGGAGACACTTTTTCTCAAATTTCTCAGTCTGTTTCCTAGTGCCGGTTTGAAGTTCCTGCATTTTACACTGTCAAACCGTGTTGGAGCTAGTACCTCCCCATATATATGTATGGAATGGAGTTTGCAACTGAAAAGAAACTTTGTGTTCCCAACAAGCTAGGTGAAGGACGGCTTTCACACACAATTATCTCTCAGAACTGAGCAAGTGGAGGGACGTTCGTATATCTAGCACCAAGGGAACGGGTTGCAGGAGACACTTTTTCTCTGCTTTCACAGTCTGTTTCCTAGTGCCGGTTTGAACTTCCAGCAGTTTACACTGTCAAACCGAGTTGGAGCTAGTACCTCCCCATATATATGTATGGAATGGAGTTTGCAACTGAAAAGAATCTTTGTGTTCCCAACAAGCTAGGTGAAGGACGGCTTTCACCCACACTTATCTCTCAGAAATGAGCAAGTGGAGAGACGTTCGTATATCTAGCACCAAGGGAACGGGTTGCAAGAGACACTTTTCCTCTGCTTTCTCAGTCTGTTTCCTAGTGCCGGTTTGAAGTTCCTGCAGCTTTCACTGTAAAACAGATTTGGAACTACTACCTCCCCATATATATGTATGGAATGGAGTTTGCAACTGAAAAGAAACTTTGTGTTCCCAACAAGCTAGGTGAAGGACGGCATTCACAAACACATATCTCTTAGAACTGAGCAAGTGGAGAGACGTTCGTATATCTAGCACCAAGGGAACGGGTTGTAGGAGACACTTTTCTCTACTTTCTCAGACTGTTTCCTAGTGCCAGTTTGAAGTTCCTGCAGTTTACACTGTCAAACCGTGTTGGAGCTAGTACCTCCCCATATATATGTATGGAATGGAGTTTGCAACTGAAAAGAAACTTTGTGTTCCCAACAAGCTAGGTGAAGGACGGCTTTCACACACACTTATCTCTCAGAACTGAGCAAGTGGAGAGACGTTCGTATATCTAGCACCAAGGGAACGGGTGGCAGGAGACACTTTTTCTCTGCTTTCTCAGTCTGTTTCCTAGTGCCGGTTTGAAGTTCCAGCAGTTTACACTGTCAAACCGAGTTGGAGCTAGTACCTCCCCATATATATGTATGGAATGGAGTTTGCAACTGAAAAGAAACTTTGTGTTCCCAACAAGCTAGGTGAAGGACGGCTTTCACCCACAGTTATCTCTCAGAAATGAGCAAGTGGAGAGACGTTCGTATATCTAGCACCAAGGGAACGGGTTGCAGGAGACACTTTTTCTCTGCTTTCTCAGTCTGTTTCCAAGTGCCGGTTTGAAGTTCCTGCAGCTTTCACTGTAAAACAGATTTGGAACTACTACCACCCCATATATATGTATGGAATGGAGTTTGCAACTGAAAAGAAACTTTGTGTTCCCAACAACCTAGGTGAAGGACGGCTTTCACACACACATATCTCTCAGAACTGAGCAAGTGGAGAGACGTTCGTATACCTAGCACCACGGGAAAGGGTTGTAGGAGATACTTTTCTCTACATTCTCAGTCTGTTTCCTAGTGCCGGGTTGAAGTTCCTGCAGTTTACACTGTCAAACCGAGTTGGAGCTAGTACCTCCCCATATATATGTATGGAATGGAGTTTGCAACTGAAAAGAAACTTTGTGTTCCCAACAAGCTAGGTGAAGGACGGCTTTCACACACACTTATCTCTCAGAAATGAGCAAGTGGAGAGACGTTCGTATATCTAGCACCAAGGGAACGTGTTGCAGGAGACACTTTTTCTCTGCCTTCTCAGTCTGTTTCCTAGTGCCGGTTTGAAGTTCCTGCAGTTTTCACTGTAAAACCGAGTTGGAGCTAGTACCTCCCCATATATATGTATGGAATGGAGTTTGCAACTGAAAAGAAACTTTGTGTTCCCAACAAGCTAGGTGAAGGACGGCTTTCACACACACTTATCTCTCAGAACTGAGCAAGTGGAGAGACGTTCGTTCATCTAGCACCAAGGCAATGGGATGCAGGAGACACATTTTCTCTGCTTTCTCAGTCTGTTTCCTAGTGCCGGTTTGAAGTTCCTGCAGTTTTCACTGTAAAACCGATTTGGAGCTAGTACCTCCCCATATATATGTATGGAATGGAGTTTGCAACTGAAAAGAAACTTTGTGTTCCCAACAAGCTTGGTGAAGGACGGCTTTCGCACACACGTATCTCTCAGAACTGAGCAAGAGGAGAGACATTCGTTCATCTAGCACCAAGGGAACGGGTTGCAGGAGACACTTTTTCTCTGCTTTCTCAGTCTGTTTCCTAGTGCCGGTTTGAAGTTCCTGCAGTTTTCACTGTAAAACAGAGTTGGAGCTAGTACCTCCCCATATATATGTATGGAATGCAGTTTGCTACTGAAAAGAAACTTTGTGTTCCCAACAAGCTAGGTGAAGAACGGCTTTCACACACACTTATCTCTCAGTACTGAGCAAGTGGAGAGACGTTCGTTCATCTAGCACCAAGGGAACGGGTTGCAGGAGACACTTTTTCTCTGCTTTCTCAGTCTGTTTCCTAGTGCCGGTTTGAAGTTCCTGCAGTTTTCACTGTAAAACCGAGTTGGAGATAGAACCTCCCCATTTATATGTATGGAATGGAGTTTGCAACTGAAAAGAAACTTTCTGTTCCCAACAAGCTAGGTGAAGGACGGCTTTCACACACACTTATCTCTCAGAACTGAGCAAGTGGAGAGACGTTCGTTCATTTAGCACCAAGGGAACGGGTTGCAGGAGACACTTTTTCTCTGCTTTCTCAGTCTGTTTCCTAGTGCCGGTTTGAAGTTCCTGCAGTTTTCAGTGTAAAGCCGAGTTGGAGCTTGTACCTCCCCATATATATGTATGGAATGGAGTTTGCAACTGAAAAGAAACTTTGTGTTCCCAACAAGCTAGGTGAAGGACGGCTTTCGCACACACGTATCTCTCAGAACTGAGCAAGTGGAGAGACGTTCGTTCATCTAGCACCAAGGGAACCGGTTGCAGGAGTCACTTTTTCTCAGCTTTCTCAGTCTGTTTCCTAGTGCCGGTTTGAAGTTCCTGCAGTTTTCACTGTAAAATAGAGTTGGAGCTAGTACCTCCCCATTTATATGTATGGAATGGAGCTTGCAACTGAAAAGAAACTTTGTGTTCCCAACAAACTAGGTGAAGGACGGCTTTCACACACACATATCTCTCAGAACTGAGCAAGTGGAGAGACGTTCGTTCATCTAGCACCAAGGGAACGGGTTACAGGAGACACATTTTCTCTGCCTTCTCAGTCTTTTTCCTAGTGCCGGTTTGAAGTTCCTGCAGTTTTCACTGTAAACACACTTGGAACTACTACCCCCCCATATATATGTATGGAATGGAGTTTGCAACTGAAAAGAAACTTTGTGTTCCCAACAAGCTAGGTGAAGGACGGCTTTCACCCACACTTATCTCTCAGAACTGAGCAAGTGGAGAGACGTTCGTATATCTAGCACCAATGGAACGGGTTGCAGGAGACACTTTTCCTCTGCTTTCTCAGTCTGTTTCCTAGTGCCGGTTTGAAGTTCCTGCAGTTTTCACTGTAAAACAGATTTGGAACTACTACCTCCCCATATATATGTATGGAATGGAGTTTGCAACTGAAAAGAAACTTTGTGTTCCCAACAAGCTAGGTGAAGGACGGCTTTCACACACACTTATCTCTCAGAACTGAGCAAGTGGAGAGACGTTCGTTCATCTAGCACCAAGGCAACGGGATGCAGGAGACACTATTTCTCTGGTTTCTCAGTCTGTTTCCTAGTGCCGGTTTGAAGTTCCTGCAGTTTTCACTGTAAAACAGATTTGGAACTACTACCTCCCCATATATATGTATGGAAAGGAGTTTGCAACTGAAAAGAAACTTTGTGTTCCCAACAAGCTAGGTGAAGGATGGCTTTCACACACATTTATCTCTCAGAACTGAGCAAGTAGAGAGACTTTCGTATATCTAGCACCAAGGGAACGGGTTGCAGGAGACACTTTTTCTCTGCTTTCTCAGTCTGTTTCCTAGTGCCGGTTTGAAGTTCCTGCAGTTTTCACTGTCAAACCGAGTTGGAGCTAGTACCTCCCCATATATATGTATGGAATGGAGTTTGCAACTGAAAAGAAACTTTGTGTTCCCAACAAGCTAGGTGAAGGACGGCTTTCACACACACTTATCTCTCAGAACTGAGCAAGTGGAGAGACGTTCGTTCATCTAGCACCAAGGCAATGGGATGCAGGAGACACTTTTTCTCTGCTTTCTCAGTGTGTTTCCTTGTGCCGGTTTGAAGTTCCTGCAGTTTTCACTGTAAAACCGAGTTGGAGCTAGTATCTCCCCATATATATGTATGGAATGGAGTTTGCAACTGAAAAGAAACTTTGTGTTCCCAACAAGCTTGGTGAAGGACGGCTTTCGCACACACGTATCTCTCAGAACTGAGCAAGAGGAGAGACATTCGTTCATCTAGCACCAAGGGAATGGGTTGCAGGAGACACTTTTTCTCTATTTTCTCAGTCTGTTTCCTAGTGCCGGTTTGAAGTTCCAGCAGTTTACACTGTCAAACCGAGTTGGAGCTAGTACCTCCCCATATATATGTATGGAATGGAGTTTGCAACTAAAAAGAAACTTTGTGTTCCCAACAAGCTAGGTGAAGGACGGCTTTCACCCACACTTATCTCTCAGAAATGAGCAAGTGGAGAGACGTTCGTATATCTAGCACCAAGGGAACGGGTTGCAAGAGACACTTTTTCTCTGCTTTCTCAGTCTGTTTCCTAGTGCCGGTTTGAAGTTCCTGCAGCTTTCACTGTAAAACAGATTTGGAACTACTACCTCCCCATATATATGTATGGAATGGAGTTTGCAACTGAAAAGAAACTTTGTGTTCCCAACAAGCTAGGTGAAGGACGGCTTTCACACACATTTATCTCTCAGAACAGAGCAAGTGGAGAGACGTTCGTATATCTAGCACCAAGGGAACGCGTGGCAGGAGACACTTTTTCTCTGCTTTCTCAGTCTGTTTCCTAGTGCCGGTTTGAAGTTCCAGCACTTTACACTGTCAAACCGAGTTGGAGCTAGTACCTCCCCATATATATGTATGGAATGGAGTTTGCAACTGAAAAGAAACTTTGTGTTCCCAACAAGCTAGGTGAACGACGGCTTTCACCCACACTTATTTCTCAGAAATGAGCAAGTGGAGAGACGTTCGTATATCTAGCACCAAGGGAACGGGTTGCAGGAGACACTTTTTCTCTGCTTTCTCAGTGTGTTTCCTTGTGCCGGTTTGAAGTTCCTGCAGTTTTCACTGTAAAACCGAGTTGGAGCTAGTACCTCCCCATATATATGTATGGAATGGAGTTTGCAACTGAAAAGAAACTTTGTGTTCCCAACAAGCTTGGTGAAGGACGGCTTTCGCACACACGTATCTCTCAGAACTGAGCAAGAGGAGAGACATTCGTTCATCTAGCACCAAGGGAATGGGTTGCAGGAGACACTTTTTCTCTATTTTCTCAGTCTGTTTCCTAGTGCCGGTTTGAAGTTCCAGCAGTTTACACTGTCAAACCGAGTTGGAGCTAGTACCTCCCCATATATATGTATGGAATGGAGTTTGCAACTAAAAAGAAACTTTGTGTTCCCAACAAGCTAGGTGAAGGACGGCTTTCACCCACACTTATCTCTCAGAAATGAGCAAGTGGAGAGACGTTCGTATATCTAGCACCAAGGGAACGGGTTGCAAGAGACACTTTTTCTCTGCTTTCTCAGTCTGTTTCCTAGTGCCGGTTTGAAGTTCCTGCAGCTTTCACTGTAAAACAGATTTGGAACTACTACCTCCCCATATATATGTATGGAATGGAGTTTGCAACTGAAAAGAAACTTTGTGTTCCCAACAAGCTAGGTGAAGGACGGCTTTCACACACATTTATCTCTCAGAACAGAGCAAGTGGAGAGACGTTCGTATATCTAGAACCAAGGGAACGCGTGGCAGGAGACACTTTTTCTCTGCTTTCTCAGTCTGTTTCCTAGTGCCGGTTTGAAGTTCCAGCACTTTACACTGTCAAACCGAGTTGGAGCTAGTACCTCCCCATATATATGTATGGAATGGAGTTTGCAACTGAAAAGAAACTTTGTGTTCCCAACAAGCTAGGTGAATGACGGCTTTCACCCACACTTATTTCTCAGAAATGAGCAAGTGGAGAGACGTTCGTATATCTAGCACCAAGGGAACGGGTTGCAGGAGACACTTATTCTCTGCTTTCTCAGTCTGTTTCCTAGTGCCGGTTTGAAGTTCCTGCAGCTTTCACTGTAAAACAGATTTGGAACTACTACCTCCCCATATATATGTATGGAATGGAGTTTGCAACTGAAAAGAAACTTTGTGTTCCCAACAAGCTAGGTGAAGGACGGCTTTCACACACACATCTCTCTCAGAACTGAGCAAGTGGAGAGACGTTCGTATATCTAGCACCAAGGGAACGGGTTGTAGGAGACACTTTTTCCCTACTTTCTCAGTCTGTTTCCTAGTGCCGGTTTGAAGTTCCTGCAGTTTACACTGTCAAACCGAGTTGGAGCTAGTACCTCCCCATATATATGTATGGAATGGAGTTTGCAACTGAAAAGAAACTTTGTGTTCCCAACAAGCTAGGTGAAGGACGGCTTTCACCCACACATATCTCTCAGAACTGAGCAAGTGGAGAGACGTTCGTATATCTAGCACCAAGGGAACGGGTGGCAGGAGACACTTTTCCTCTGCTTTCTCAGTCTGTTTCCTAGTGCCGGTTTGAAGTTCCTGCAGTTTTCACTGTAAAACAGATTTGGAACTACTACCTCCCCATATATATGTATGGAATGGAGTTTGCAACTGAAAAGAAACTTTGTGTTCCCAACAAGCTAGGTGAAGGACGGCTTTCACACACACTTATCTCTCAGAACTGAGCAAGTGGAGAGACGTTCGTTCATCTAGCACCAAGGCAACGGGATGCAGGGGACACTTTTTCTCTGCTTTCTCAATCTGTTTCCTAGTGCCGGTTTGAAGTTCCTGCAGTTTTCACTGTAAAACCGAGTTGGAGCTAGTACCTCCCCATAAATATGTATGGAATGGGGTTTGCAACTGAAAAGAAACTTTGTGTTCCCAACAAACTAGGTGAAGGACGGCTTTCACACACACTTAACTCTCAGAACTGAGCAAGTGGAGAGACGTTCGTTCATCTAGCACCAAGGGAACGGGTTGCAGGAGTCACTTTTTCTCTGCTTTCTCAGTCTGTTTCCTAGTGCCGGTTTGAAGTTCCTGCAGTTTTCACTGTAAAATAGAGTTGGAGCTAGTACCTACCCATTTATATGTATGGAATGGAGCTTGCAACTGAAAAGAAACTTTGTGTTCCCAACAAACTAGGTGAAGGACGGCTTTCACACACACACATCTCTCAGAACTGAGCAAGTGGAGATACGTTCGTTCATCTAGCACCAAGGGAACGGGTTGCAGGAGACACATTTTCTCTGCCTTCTCAGTCTTTTTCCTAGTGCCGGTTTGAAGTTCCTGCAGTTTTCACTGTAAAACACACTTGGAACTACTACCCCCCCATATATATGTATGGAATGGAGTTTGCAAGTGAAAAGAAACTTTGTGTTCCCAACAAGCTAGGTGAAGGACGGCTTTCACCCACACTTATCTCTCAGAACTGAGCAAGTGGAGAGACGTTCGTATATCTAGCACCAATGGAACGGGTTGCAGGAGACACTTATCCTCTGCTTTCTCAGTCTGTTTCCTAGTGCCGGTTTGAAGTTCCAGCAGTTTACACTGTCAAACCGAGTTGGAGCTAGTACCTCCCCATATATATGTATGGAATGGAGTTTGCAACTGAAAAGAAACTTTGTGTTCCCAACAAGCTAGGTGAAGGACGGCTTTCACCCACACTTATCTCTCAGAAATGAGCAAGTGGAGAGACGTTCGTATATCTAGCACCAAGGGAACGGGTTGCAAGAGACACTTTTTCTCTGCTTTCTCAGTCTGTTTCCTAGTGCCGGTTTGAAGTTCCTGCAGCTTTCACTGTAAAACAGATTTGGAACTACTAACTCCCCATATATATGTATGGAATGGAGTTTGCAACTGAAAAGAAACTTTGTGTTCCCAATAAGCTAGGTGAAGGACGGCTTTCACACACACTTATCTCTCAGAACTGAGCAAGTGGAGAGACGTTCGTTCATCTAGCACCAAGGGAACGGGTTGCAGGAGTCACTTTTTCTCTGCTTTCTCAGTCTGTTTCCTAGTGCCGGATTGAAGTTCCTGCAGTTTTCACTGTAAAATAGAGTTGGAGCTAGTACCTCCCCATTTATATGTATGGAATGGAGCTTGCAACTGAAAAGAAACTTTGTGTTCCCAACAAGCTTGGTGAAGGACGGCTTTCGCACACACGTATCTCTCAGAACTGAGCAAGAGGAGAGACATTCGTTCATCTAGCACCAAGGGAACGGGTTGCAGGAGACACTTTTTCTCTGCTTTCTCAGTCTGTTTCCTAGTGCCGGTTTGAAGTTCCAGCAGTTTACACTGTCAAACCGAGTTGGAGCTAGTACCTCCCCATATATATGTATGGAATGGAGTTTGCAACTGAAAAGAAACTTTGTGTTCCCAACAAGCTAGGTGAAGGACGGCTTTCACCCACACTTATCTCTCAGAAATGAGCAAGTGGAGAGACGTTCGTATATCTAGCACCAAGGGAACGGGTTGCAAGAGACACTTTTTCTCTGCTTTCTCAGTCTGTTTCCTAGTGCCGGTTTGAAGTTCCTGCAGCTTTCACTGTAAAACAGATTTGGAACTACTACCTCCCCATATATATGTATGGAATGGAGTTTGCAACTGAAAAGAAACTTTGTGTTCCCAACAAGCTAGGTGAAGGACGGCTTTCACACACGCATATCTCTTAGAACTGAGCAAGTGGAGAGACGTTCGTATATCTAGCACCAAGGGAACGGGTTGTAGGAGACACTATTCTCTACTTTCTCAGACTGTTTCCTAGTGCCGGTTTGAAGTTCCTGCAGTTTACACTGTCAAACCGAGTTGGAGCTAGTACCTCCCCATATATATGTATGGAATGGAGTTTGCAACTGAAAAGAAACTTTGTGTTCCCAACAAGCTAGGTGAAGGACGGCTTTCACCCACACTTATCTCTCAGAAATGAGCAAGTGGAGAGACGTTCGTATATCTAGCACCAAGGGAACGGGTTGCAAGAGACACTTTTTCTCTGCTTTCTCAGTCTGTTTCCTAGTGCCGGTTTGAAGTTCCTGCAGCTTTCACTGTAAAACAGATTTGGAACTACTACCTCCCCATATATATGTATGGAATGGAGTTTGCAACTGAAAAGAAACTTTGTGTTCCCAACAAGCTAGGTGAAGGACGGCTTTCACACACGCATATCTCTTAGAACTGAGCAAGTGGAGAGACGTTCGTATATCTAGCACCAAGGGAACGGGTTGTAGGAGACACTATTCTCTACTTTCTCAGACTGTTTCCTAGTGCCGGTTTGAAGTTCCTGCAGTTTACACTGTCAAACCGAGTTGGAGCTAGTACCTCCCCATATATATGTATGGAATGGAGTTTGCAACTGAAAAGAAACTTTGTGTTCCCAACAAGCTAGGTGAAGGACGGCTTTCACACACACTTATCTCTCAGAACAGAGCAAGTGGAGAGACGTTCGTATATCTAGCACCAAGGGAACGCGTGGCAGGAGACACTTTTTCTCTGCTTTCTCAGTCTTTTTCCTAGTGCCGGTTTGAAGTTCCAGCACTTTACACTGTCAAACCGAGTTGGAGCTAGTACCTCCCCATATATATGTATGGAATGGAGTTTGCAACTGAAAAGAAACTTTGTGTTCCCAACAAGCTATGTGAAGGACGGCTTTCACCCACACTTATTTCTCAGAAATGAGCAAGTGGAGAGACGTTCGTATATCTAGCACCAAGGGAACGGGTTGCAGGAGACACTTTTCTCTGCTTTCTCAGTCTGTTTCCTAGTGCCGGTTTGAAGTTCCTGCAGCTTTCACTGTAAAACAGATTTGGAACTACTACCTCCCCATATATATGTATGGAATGGAGTTTGCAACTGAAAAGAAACTTTGTGTTCCCAAAAAGCTAGGTGAAGGACGGCTTTCACACACACATATCTCTCAGAACTGAGCAAGTGGAGAGACGTTCGTATATCTAGCACCAAGGGAACGGGTTGTAGGAGACACTTTTTCCCTACTTTCTCAGTCTGTTTCCTAGTGCCGGTTTGAAGTTCCTGCAGTTTACACTGTAAAACCGAGTTGGAGCTAGTACCTCCCCATATATATGTATGGAATGGAGTTTGCAACTGAAAAGAAACTTTGTTTTCCCAACAAGCTAGGTGAAGGACGGCTTTCACACACACTTATCTCTCAGAAATGAGCAAGTGGAGAGACGTTCGTATATCTAGCACCAAGGGAACGGGTTGCAGGAGACACTTTTTCTCTGCTTTCTCAGTGTGTTTCCTAGTGCCGGTTTGAAGTTCCTGCAGTTTTCACTGTAAAACCGAGTTGGAGCTTGTACCTCCCCATATATATGTATGGAATGGAGTTTGAAACTGAAAAGAAACTTTATGTTCCCAACAAGCTAGGTGAAGGACGGCTTTCACACACACTTTTCTCTCAGAACTGAGCAAGTGGGGAGACGTTCGTTCATCTAGAACCAAGGGAACGTGTTGCAGGAGACACTATTTCTCTGCTTTCTCAGTCTGTTTCCTAGTGCCGTTTTGAAGTTCCTGCAGTTTTCACTATAAAACAGAGTTGGAACTACTACCTCCCCTTATATATGTATGGAATGGAGTTTGCAACTGAAAAGAAACTTTGTGTTCCCAACAAGCTAGGTGAAGGACGGCTTTCACCCACACATATCTCTCAGAACTGAGCAAGTGGAGAGACGTTCGTATATCTAGCACCAAGGGAACGGGTGGCAGGAGACACTTTTCCTCTGCTTTCTCAGTCTGTTTCCTAGTGCCGGTTTGAAGTTCCTGCAGTTTTCACTGTAAAACAGATTTGGACCTACTACCTCCCCATATATATGTATGGAATGGAGTTTGCAACTGAAAAGAAACTTTGTGTTCCCAACAAGCTAGGTGAAGGACGGCTTTCACACACACTTATCTCTCAGAACTGAGCAAGTGGAGAGACGTTCGTTCATCTAGCACCAAGGCAACGGGATGCAGGGGACACTTTTTCTCTGATTTCTCAATCTGTTTCCTAGTGCCGGTTTGAAGTTCCTGCAGTTTTCACTGTAAAACCGAGTTGGAGCTAGTACCTCCCCATAAATATGTATGGAATGGGGTTTGCAACTGAAAAGAAACTTTGTGTTCCCAACAAACTAGGTGAAGGACGGCTTTCACACACACTTAACTCTCAGAACTGAGCAAGTGGAGAGACGTTCGTTCATCTAGCACCAAGGGAACGGGTTGCAAGAGACACTTTTTCTCTGCCTTCTCAGTCTGTTTCCTAGTGCCGTTTTGAAGTTCCTGCAGTTTTCAGTGTAAAACAGAGTTGGAACTACTATCTCCCCATATATATGTATGGAATGGAGTTTGCAACTGAAAAGAAACTTTGTGTTCCCAACAAGCTAGGTGAAGGACGGCTTTCACCCACACTTATCTCTCAGAACTGAGCAAGTGGAGAGACGTTCGTATATCTAGCACCAAGGGAACGGGTTGCAGGAGACACTTTTCCTCTGCTTTCTCATTCTGTTTCCTAGTGCCGGTTTGAAGTTCCTGCAGTTTTCACTGTAAAACAGATTTGGCACTACTACCTCCCCATATATATGTATGGAATGGAGTTTGCAACTGAAAAGAAACTTTGTGTTCCCAACAAGCTAGGTGAAAGACGGCTTTCACACACACATATCTCTCAGAACTGAGCAAGTGGAGAGACGTTCGTTCATCTAGCACCAAGGCAACGGGATGCAGGAGACACATTTTCTCTGGTTTCTCAGTCTGTTTCCTAGTGCCGGTTTGAAGTTCCTGCAGTTTTCACTGTCAAACCGAGTTGGAGCTAGTACCTCCCCATATATATGTATGGAATGGGGTTTGCAACTGAAAAGAAACTTTGTGTTCCCAACAAGCTAGGTGAAGGACGGCTTTCACCCACACTTATCTCTCAGAACTGAGCAAGTGGAGAGACGTTCCTATATCTAGCACCAAGGGAACGGGTTGCAGGAGACACTTTTTCTCTGCTTTCTCAGTCTGTTTCCTAGTGCCGGTTTGAAGTTCCTGCAGTTTTCACTGTAAAACAGACTTGGAACTACTACCTCCCCATATATATGTATGGAATGGAGTTTGCAACTGAAAAGAAACTTTGTGTTCCTAACGAGATAGGTGAAGGACGGCTTTCACACACACTTATCTCTCAGAACTGAGCAAGTAGAGAGACTTTCGTATATCTAGCACCAAGGGAACGGGTTGAAGGAGAAACTTTTTCTCTGCTTTCTCAGTCTGTTTCCTAGTGCCGGTTTGAAGTTCCTGCAGTTTACACTGTAAAATAGAGTTGGAGGTAGTACCTCCCCATATATATGTATGGAATGGAGTTTGCAACTGAAAAGAAACTTTGTGTTCCCAACAAGCTAGGTGAAGGACGGCTTTCACACACACTTATCTCTCAGAACTGAGCAAGTGGAGAGACGTTCGTTCATCTAGCACCAAGGCAATGGGATGCAGGAGACACTTTTTCTCTGCTTTCTCAGTGTGTTTCCTAGTGCCTCTTTGAAGTTCCTGCAGTTTTCACTGTCAAACCGAGTTGGAGCTAGTACCTCCCCATATATATGTATGGAATGGAGTTTGCAACTGAAAAGAAACTTTGTGTTCCCAACAAGCTAGGTGAAGGACGGCTTTCGCACACACGTATCTCTCAGAACTGAGCAAGAGGAGAGACATTCGTTCATCTAGCACCAAGGGAACGGGTTGCAGGAGACACTTTTTCTCTGCTTTCTCAGTCTGTTTCCTAGTGCCTGTTTGAAGTTCCTGCACTTTTCACTGTAAAACAGAGTTGGAACTACTACCTACCCATATATATGTATGGAAGGGAGTTTGCAACTGAAAAGAAACTTTGTGTTCCCAACAAGCTAGGTGAAGGACGGCTTTCACCCACACATATCTCTCAGAACTGAGCAAGTGGAGAGACGTTCGTATATCTAGCACCAAGGGAACGGGTTGCAAGAGACACTTTTTCTCTGCCTTCTCAGTCTGTTTCCTAGTGCCGTTTTGAAGTTCCTGCAATTTTCAGTGTAAAACAGAGTTGGAACTACTACCTCCCCATATATATGTATGGAATGGAGTTTGCAACTGAAAAGAAACTTTGTGTTCCCAACAAGCTAGGTGAAGGACGGCTTTCACCCACACTTATCTCTCAGAACTGAGCAAGTGGAGAGACGTTCGTTCATCTAGCACCAAGGCAACGGGATGCAGGAGACACTTTTTCTCTGCTTTCTCAGTCTGTTTCCTAGTGCCGGTTTGAAGTTCCTGCAGTTTTCACTGTCAAACCGAGTTGGAGCTAGTACCTCCTCATATATATGTATGGAATGGGGTTTGCAACTGAAAAGAAACTTTGTGTTCCCAACAAGCTAGGTGAAGGACGGCTTTCACCCACAATTATCTCTCAGAACTGAGCAAGTTGAGAGACGTTCCTATATCTAGCACCAAGGGAACGGGTTGCAGGAGACACTTTTTCTCTGGTTTCTCAGTCTGTTTCCTAGTGCCGGTTTGAAGTTCCTGCAGTTTTCACTGTAAAACAGATTTGGAACTACTACCTCCCCTTATATATGTATGGAATGGAGTTTGCAACTGAAAAGAAACTTTGTGTTTCTAACAAGCTAGGTGAAGGACGGCTTTCACACACACTTATCTCTCAGAACTGAACAAGTAGAGAGACTTTCGTATATCTAGCACCAAGGGAACGGGTTGCAGGAGACACTTTTTCTCTGCTTTCTCAGTCTGTTTCCTAGTGCCGGTTTGAAGTTCCTGCAGTTTACACTGTAAAACAGCGTTGGAGCTAGTACCTCCCCATATATATGTATGGAATGGAGTTTGCAACTGAAAAGAAACTTTGTGTTCCCAACAAGCTAGGTGAAGGACGGCTTTCGCACACACGTATCTCTCAGAACTGAGCAAGTGGAGAGACGTTCGTTCATCTAGCACCAACGGAACGGGTTGCAGGAGACACTTTTTCTCTGCTTTCTCAGTCTGTTTCCTAGTGCCGGTTTGAAGTTCCTGCAGTTTTCACTGTAAAACAGAGTTGGAGCTAGTACCTCCCCATTTATATGTATGGAATGGAGTTTGCAACTGAAAAGAAACTTTGTGTTCCCAACAAGCTAGGTGAAGGACGGCTTTCACCCACACTTATCTCTCAGAACTGAGCAAGTGGAGAGACGTTCGTTCATCTAGCACCAAGGCAACGGGATGCAGGAGACACTTTTTCTCTGCTTTCTCAGTCTGTTTCCTAGTGCCGGTTTGAAGTTCCTGCAGTTTTCACTGTCAAACCGAGTTGGAGCTAGTACCTCCTCATATATATGTATGGAATGGGGTTTGCAACTGAAAAGAAACTTTGTGTTCCCAACAAGCTAGGTGAAGGACGGCTTTCACCCACAATTATCTCTCAGAACTGAGCAAGTTGAGAGACGTTCCTATATCTAGCACCAAGGGAACGGGTTGCAGGAGACACTTTTTCTCTGGTTTCTCAGTCTGTTTCCTAGTGCCGGTTTGAAGTTCCTGCAGTTTTCACTGTAAAACAGATTTGGAACTACTACCTCCCCTTATATATGTATGGAATGGAGTTTGCAACTGAAAAGAAACTTTGTGTTTCTAACAAGCTAGGTGAAGGACGGCTTTCACACACACTTATCTCTCAGAACTGAACAAGTAGAGAGACTTTCGTATATCTAGCACCAAGGGAACGGGTTGCAGGAGACACTTTTTCTCTGCTTTCTCAGTCTGTTTCCTAGTGCCGGTTTGAAGTTCCTGCAGTTTACACTGTAAAACAGCGTTGGAGCTAGTACCTCCCCATATATATGTATGGAATGGAGTTTGCAACTGAAAAGAAACTTTGTGTTCCCAACAAGCTAGGTGAAGGACGGCTTTCGCACACACGTATCTCTCAGAACTGAGCAAGTGGAGAGACGTTCGTTCATCTAGCACCAACGGAACGGGTTGCAGGAGACACTTTTTCTCTGCTTTCTCAGTCTGTTTCCTAGTGCCGGTTTGAAGTTCCTGCAGTTTTCACTGTAAAACAGAGTTGGAGCTAGTACCTCCCCATTTATATGTATGGAATGGAGTTTGCAACTGAAAAGAAACTTTGTGTTCCCAACAAACTAGGTGAAGGACGGCTTTCACACACAGTTATCCCTCAGAACTGAGCAAGTGAATAGACGTTCGTTCATCTAGCACCAAGGGAACGGGTTGCAGGAGACACTTTTTCTCTTCTTTCTCAGTCTGTTTCCTAGTGCCGGTTTGAAGTTCCTGCAGTTTTCACTGTAAAACAGAGTTGGAACTACTACCTCCCCATATATATGTATGGAATGGAGTTTGCAACTGAAAAGAAACTTTGTGTTCCCAACAAGCTAGGTGAAGGACGGCTTTCACACACACTTATCTCTCAGAACTGAGCAAGTGGATAGACGTTCGTTCATCTAGCACCAAGGGAACGGGTTGCAGGAGACACTTTTTCTCTGCCTTCTCAGTCTGTTTCCTAGTGCCGGTTTGAAGTTCCTGCAGTTTTCACTGTAAAACAGAGTTGGAACTACTACCTCCCCATATATATGTATGGAATGGAGTTTGCAACTGAAAAGAAACTTTGTGTTCCCAACAAGCTAGGTGAAGGACGGCTTTCACACACACTTATCTCTCAGAACTGAGCAAGAGGAGAGACGTTCGTTCATCTAGCACCAAGGCAATGGGATGCAGGAGACACTTTTTCTCTGCTTTCTCAGTCTGTTTCCTAGTGCCGGTTTGAAGTTCCTGCAGTTTTCACTGTAAAACCGAGTTGGAGCTAGTACCTCCCCATATATATGTATGGAATGGAGTTTGCAACTGAAAAGAAACTTTGTGTTCCCAACAAGCTAGGTGAAGGACGGCTTTCACACACACGTATCTCTCAGAACTGAGCAAGAGGAGAGACATTCGTTCATTTAGCACCAAGGGAACGGGTTGCAGGAGACACTTTTTCTCTGCTTTCTCAGTCTGATTCCTAGTGCCGGTTTGAAGTTCCTGCAGTTTTCACTGTAAAACAGAGTTGGAACTACTACCTCCCGATATATATGTATGGAATGGAGTTTGCAACTGAAAAGAAACTTTGTGTTCCCAACAAACTAGGTGAAGGACGGCTTTCACACACACTTATCTCTCAGAACTGAGCAAGTGGAGAGACGTTCGTATATCTAGCACCAAGGGAACGGTTTGTAGGAGACACTTTTTCTCTACTTTCTCAGTCTGTTTCCTAGTGCCGGTTTGAAGTTCCTGCAGTTTACACTGTCAATCCGAGTTGGAGCTAGTACCTCCCCATATATATGTATGGAATGGAGTTTGCAACTGAAAAGAAACTTTGTGTTCCCAACAAGCTAGGTGAAGGACGGCTTTCGCACACACGTATCTCTCAGAACTGAGCAAGTGGAGAGACGTTCGTTCATCTAGCACCAAGGGAACGGGTTGCAGGAGACAGTTTTTCTCTGGTTTCTCAGTCTGTTTCCTAGTGCCGGTTTGAAGTTCCTGCAGTTTTCACTGTAAAACAGATTTGGAACTACTACCTACCCATATACATGTATGGAATGGAGTTTGCAACTGAAAAGAAACTTTGTGTTCCCCACAAGCTAGGTGAAGGACGGCTTTCCCCCACACTTATCTCTCAGAACTGAGCAAGTGGAGAGACGTTCCTATATCTAGCACCAAGGGAACGGGTTGCAGGAGACAGTTTTTCTCTGGTTTCTCAGTCTGTTTCCTAGTGCCGGTTTGAAGTTCCTGCAGTTTTCACTGTAAAACAGATTTGGAACTACTACCTCCCCATATACATGTATGGAATGGAGTTTGCAACTGAAAAGAAACTTTGTGTTCCCAACAAGCTAGGTGAAAGACGGCTTTCACACACACTTATCTCTCAGAACTGAGCAAGTAGAGAGACTTTCGTATATCTATCACCAAGGGAACGGGTTGCAGTAGACACTTTTTCTCTGCTTTCTCAGTCTGTTTCCTAGTGCCGGTTTGAAGTTCCTGCAGTTTACACTGTCAAAACGAGTTGGAGCTAGTACCTCCCCATATATATGTATGGAATGGAGTTTGCAACTGAAAAGAAACTTTGTGTTCCCAACAAGCTAGGTGAAGGACGGCTTTCACACACACTTATCTCTCAGAACTGAGCAAGTGGAGAGACGTTCGTTCATCTAGCACCAAGGCAATGGGATGCAGGAGACACTTTTTCTCTGCTTTCTCACTCTGTTTCCTAGTGCCGGTTTGAAGTTCCTGCAGTTTTCACTGTAAAACCGAGTTGGAGCTAGTACCTCCCCATATATATGTATGGAATGGAGTTTGCAACTGAAAAGAAACTTTGTGATCCCAACAAGCTAGGTGAAGGACGGCTTTCGCACACACGTATCTCTCAGAAATGAGCAAGAGGAGAGACATTCGTTCATCTAGCACCAAGGGAACGGGTTGCAGGAGATACTTTTTCTCTGCTTTCTCAGTCTGTTTCCTAGTGCCGGTTTGAAGTTCCTGCAGTTTTCACTGTAAAACAGATTTGGAACTTCTACCTCCCCATATATATGTATGGAATGGAGTTTGCAACTGAAAAGAAACTTTGTGTTCCCAACAAGCTAGGTGAAGGAAGGCTTTCACACACATTTATCTCTAAGAACTGAGCAAGTAGAGAGACTTTCGTATATCTAGCACCAAGGGAACGGGTTGCAGGAGACACTTTTTCTCTGCTTTCTCAGTCTGTTTCCTAGTGCCGGTTTGAAGTTCCTGCAGTTTTCACTGTAAAACAGATTTGGAACTACTACCTCCCCTTATATATGTATGGAATGGAGTTTGCAACTGAAAAGAAACTTTGTGTTTCTAACAAGCTAGGTGAAGGACGGCTTTCACACACACTTATCTCTCAGAACTGAACAAGTAGAGAGACTTTCGTATATCTAGCACCAAGGGAACGGGTTGCAGGAGACACTTTTTCTCTGCTTTCTCAGTCTGTTTCCTAGTGCCGGTTTGAAGTTCCTGCAGTTTACACTGTAAAACAGCGTTGGAGCTAGTACCTCCCCATATATATGTATGGAATGGAGTTTGCAACTGAAAAGAAACTTTGTGTTCCCAACAAGCTAGGTGAAGGACGGCTTTCGCACACACGTATCTCTCAGAACTGAGCAAGTGGAGAGACGTTCGTTCATCTAGCACCAACGGAACGGGTTGCAGGAGACACTTTTTCTCTGCTTTCTCAGTCTGTTTCCTAGTGCCGGTTTGAAGTTCCTGCAGTTTTCACTGTAAAACAGAGTTGGAGCTAGTACCTCCCCATTTATATGTATGGAATGGAGTTTGCAACTGAAAAGAAACTTTGTGTTCCCAACAAACTAGGTGAAGGACGGCTTTCACACACAGTTATCCCTCAGAACTGAGCAAGTGAATAGACGTTCGTTCATCTAGCACCAAGGGAACGGGTTGCAGGAGACACTTTTTCTCTTCTTTCTCAGTCTGTTTCCTAGTGCCGGTTTGAAGTTCCTGCAGTTTTCACTGTAAAACAGAGTTGGAACTACTACCTCCCCATATATATGTATGGAATGGAGTTTGCAACTGAAAAGAAACTTTGTGTTCCCAACAAGCTAGGTGAAGGACGGCTTTCACACACACTTATCTCTCAGAACTGAGCAAGTGGATAGACGTTCGTTCATCTAGCACCAAGGGAACGGGTTGCAGGAGACACTTTTTCTCTGCCTTCTCAGTCTGTTTCCTAGTGCCGGTTTGAAGTTCCTGCAGTTTTCACTGTAAAACAGAGTTGGAACTACTACCTCCCCATATATATGTATGGAATGGAGTTTGCAACTGAAAAGAAACTTTGTGTTCCCAACAAGCTAGGTGAAGGACGGCTTTCACACACACTTATCTCTCAGAACTGAGCAAGAGGAGAGACGTTCGTTCATCTAGCACCAAGGCAATGGGATGCAGGAGACACTTTTTCTCTGCTTTCTCAGTCTGTTTCCTAGTGCCGGTTTGAAGTTCCTGCAGTTTTCACTGTAAAACCGAGTTGGAGCTAGTACCTCCCCATATATATGTATGGAATGGAGTTTGCAACTGAAAAGAAACTTTGTGTTCCCAACAAGCTAGGTGAAGGACGGCTTTCACACACACGTATCTCTCAGAACTGAGCAAGAGGAGAGACATTCGTTCATTTAGCACCAAGGGAACGGGTTGCAGGAGACACTTTTTCTCTGCTTTCTCAGTCTGATTCCTAGTGCCGGTTTGAAGTTCCTGCAGTTTTCACTGTAAAACAGAGTTGGAACTACTACCTCCCGATATATATGTATGGAATGGAGTTTGCAACTGAAAAGAAACTTTGTGTTCCCAACAAACTAGGTGAAGGACGGCTTTCACACACACTTATCTCTCAGAACTGAGCAAGTGGAGAGACGTTCGTATATCTAGCACCAAGGGAACGGTTTGTAGGAGACACTTTTTCTCTACTTTCTCAGTCTGTTTCCTAGTGCCGGTTTGAAGTTCCTGCAGTTTACACTGTCAATCCGAGTTGGAGCTAGTACCTCCCCATATATATGTATGGAATGGAGTTTGCAACTGAAAAGAAACTTTGTGTTCCCAACAAGCTAGGTGAAGGACGGCTTTCGCACACACGTATCTCTCAGAACTGAGCAAGTGGAGAGACGTTCGTTCATCTAGCACCAAGGGAACGGGTTGCAGGAGACAGTTTTTCTCTGGTTTCTCAGTCTGTTTCCTAGTGCCGGTTTGAAGTTCCTGCAGTTTTCACTGTAAAACAGATTTGGAACTACTACCTACCCATATACATGTATGGAATGGAGTTTGCAACTGAAAAGAAACTTTGTGTTCCCCACAAGCTAGGTGAAGGACGGCTTTCCCCCACACTTATCTCTCAGAACTGAGCAAGTGGAGAGACGTTCCTATATCTAGCACCAAGGGAACGGGTTGCAGGAGACAGTTTTTCTCTGGTTTCTCAGTCTGTTTCCTAGTGCCGGTTTGAAGTTCCTGCAGTTTTCACTGTAAAACAGATTTGGAACTACTACCTCCCCATATACATGTATGGAATGGAGTTTGCAACTGAAAAGAAACTTTGTGTTCCCAACAAGCTAGGTGAAAGACGGCTTTCACACACACTTATCTCTCAGAACTGAGCAAGTAGAGAGACTTTCGTATATCTATCACCAAGGGAACGGGTTGCAGTAGACACTTTTTCTCTGCTTTCTCAGTCTGTTTCCTAGTGCCGGTTTGAAGTTCCTGCAGTTTACACTGTCAAAACGAGTTGGAGCTAGTACCTCCCCATATATATGTATGGAATGGAGTTTGCAACTGAAAAGAAACTTTGTGTTCCCAACAAGCTAGGTGAAGGACGGCTTTCACACACACTTATCTCTCAGAACTGAGCAAGTGGAGAGACGTTCGTTCATCTAGCACCAAGGCAATGGGATGCAGGAGACACTTTTTCTCTGCTTTCTCACTCTGTTTCCTAGTGCCGGTTTGAAGTTCCTGCAGTTTTCACTGTAAAACCGAGTTGGAGCTAGTACCTCCCCATATATATGTATGGAATGGAGTTTGCAACTGAAAAGAAACTTTGTGATCCCAACAAGCTAGGTGAAGGACGGCTTTCGCACACACGTATCTCTCAGAACTGAGCAAGAGGAGAGACATTCGTTCATCTAGCACCAAGGGAACGGGTTGCAGGAGATACTTTTTCTCTGCTTTCTCAGTCTGTTTCCTAGTGCCGGTTTGAAGTTCCTGCAGTTTTCACTGTAAAACAGATTTGGAACTTCTACCTCCCCATATATATGTATGGAATGGAGTTTGCAACTGAAAAGAAACTTTGTGTTCCCAACAAGCTAGGTGAAGGAAGGCTTTCACACACATTTATCTCTAAGAACTGAGCAAGTAGAGAGACTTTCGTATATCTAGCACCAAGGGAACGGGTTGCAGGAGACACTTTTTCTCTGCTTTCTCAGTCTGTTTCCTAGTGCCGGTTTGAAGTTCCTGCAGTTTACACTGTCAAACCGAGTTGGAGCTTGTACCTCCCCATATATATGTATGGAATGGAGTTTGCAACTGAAAAGAAACTTTGTGTTCCCAACAAGCTATGTGAAGGACGGCTTTCACACACACTTATCTCTCAGAACTGAGCAAGTGGAGAGACGTTCGTTCATCTAGCACCAAGGCAATGGGAGGCAGGAGACACTTTTTCTCTGCTTTCTCAGTCTGTTTCCTAGTGCCGGTTTGAAGTTCCTGCAGTTTTCACTGTAAAACCGAGTTGGAGCTAGTACCTCCCCATATATATGTATGGAATGGAGTTTGCAACTGAAAAGAAACTTTGTGTTCCCAACAAGCTAGGTGAAGGACGGCTTTCGCACACACGTATCTCTCAGAACTGAGCAAGAGGAGAGACATTCGTTCATTTAGCACCAAGGGAACGGGTTGCAGGAGACACTTTTTCTCTGCTTTCTCAGTCTGATTCCTAGTGCCGGTTTGAAGTTCCTGCAGTTTTCACTGTAAAACAGAGTTGGAACTACTACCTCCCGATATATATGTATGGAATGGAGTTTGCAACTGAAAAGAAACTTTGTGTTCCCAACAAACTAGGTGAAGGACGGCTTTCACACACACTTATCTCTCAGAACTGAGCAAGTGGAGAGACGTTCGTATATCTAGCACCAAGGGAACGGTTTGTAGGAGACACTTTTTCTCTACTTTCTCAGTCTGTTTCCTAGTGCCGGTTTGAATTTCCTGCAGTTTACACTGTCAATCCGAGTTGGAGCTAGTACCTCCCCATATATATGTATGGAATGGAGTTTGCAACTGAAAAGAAACTTTGTGTTCCCAACAAGCTAGGTGAAGGACGGCTTTCGCACACACGTATCTCTCAGAACTGAGCAAGTGGAGAGACGTTCGTTCATCTAGCACCAAGGGAACGGGTTGCAGGAGACAGTTTTTCTCTGGTTTCTCATTCTGTTTCCTAGTGCCGGTTTGAAGTTCCTGCAGTTTTCACTGTAAAACAGATTTGGAACTACTACCTACCCATATACATGTATGGAATGGAGTTTGCAACTGAAAAGAAACTTTGTGTTCCCCACAAGCTAGGTGAAGGACGGCTTTCCCCCACACTTATCTCTCAGAACTGAGCAAGTGGAGAGACGTTCCTATATCTAGCACCAAGGGAACGGGTTGCAGGAGACAGTTTTTCTCTGGTTTCTCAGTCTGTTTCCTAGTGCCGGTTTGAAGTTCCTGCAGTTTTCACTGTAAAACAGATTTGGAACTACTACCTCCCCATATACATGTATGGAATGGAGTTTGCAACTGAAAAGAAACTTTGTGTTCCCAACAAGCTAGGTGAAGGACGGCTTTCACACACACTTATCTCTCAGAACTGAGCAAGTAGAGAGACTTTCGTATATCTATCACCAAGGGAACGGGTTGCAGGAGACACTTTTTCTCTGCTTTCTCAGTCTGTTTCCTAGTGCCGGTTTGAAGTTCCTGCAGTTTACACTGTCAAAACGAGTTGGAGCTAGTACCTCCCCATATATATGTATGGAATGGAGTTTGCAACTGAAAAGAAACTTTGTGTTCCCAACAAGCTAGGTGAAGGACGGCTTTCACACACACTTATCTCTCAGAACTGAGCAAGTGGAGAGACGTTCGTTCATCTAGCACCAAGGCAATGGGATGCAGGAGACACTTTTTCTCTGCTTTCTCACTCTGTTTCCTAGTGCCGGTTTGAAGTTCCTGCAGTTTTCACTGTAAAACCGAGTTGGAGCTAGTACCTCCCCATATATATGTATGGAATGGAGTTTGCAACTGAAAAGAAACTTTGTGATCCCAACAAGCTAGGTGAAGGACGGCTTTCGCACACACGTATCTCTCAGAACTGAGCAAGAGGAGAGACATTCGTTCATCTAGCACCAAGGGAACGGGTTGCAGGAGATAATTTTTCTCTGCTTTCTCAGTCTGTTTCCTAGTGCCGGTTTGAAGTTCCTGCAGTTTTCACTGTAAAACAGATTTGGAACTTCTACCTCCCCATATATATGTATGGAATGGAGTTTGCAACTGAAAAGAAACTTTGTATTCCCAACAAGCTAGGTGAAGGAAGGCTTTCACACACATTTATCTCTAAGAACTGAGCAAGTAGAGATACTTTCGTATATCTAGCACCAAGGGAACGGGTTGCAGGAGACACTTTTTCTCTGCTTTCTCAGTCTGTTTCCTAGTGCCGGTTTGAAGTTCCTGCAGTTTACACTGTCAAACCGAGTTGGAGCTTGTACCTCCCCATATATATGTATGGAATGGAGTTTGCAACTGAAAAGAAACTTTGTGTTCCCAACAAGCTATGTGAAGGACGGCTTTCACACACACTTCTCTCTCAGAATTGAGCAAGTGGAGAGACGTTCTTTCATCTAGCACCAAGGCAATGGGAGGCAGGAGACACTTTTTCTCTGCTTTCTCAGTCTGTTTCCTAGTGCCGGTTTGAAGTTCCTGCAGTTTTCACTGTAAAACCGAGTTGGAGCTAGTACCTCCCCATATATATGTATGGAATGGAGTTTGCAACTGAAAAGAAACTTTGTGTTCCCAACAAGCTAGGTGAAGGACGGCTTTCGCACACACGTATCTCTCAGAACTGAGCAAGTGGAGAGACGTTCGTTCATCTAGCACCAAGGAAATGGAATGCAGGAGACACTTTTTCTCTGGTTTCTCAGTCTGTTTCCTAGTGCCGGTTTGAAGTTCCTGCAGTTTTCACTGTAAAACCGAGTTGGAGCTAGTACCTCCCCATATATATATATGGAATGGAGTTTGCAACTGAAAAGAAACTTTGTGTTCCCAACAAGCTAGGTGAAGGACGGCTTTCGCACACACGTATCTCTCAGAACTGAGCAAGTGGAGAGACGTTCGTTCATCTAGCACCAAGGGAACGGGTTGCAGGAGACAGTTTTTCTCTGGTTTCTCAGTCTGTTTCCTAGTGCCGGTTTGAAGTTCCTGCAGTTTTCACTGTAAAACAGATTTGGAACTACTACCTACCCATATACATGTATGGAATGGAGTTTGCAACTGAAAAGAAACTTTGTGTTCCCCACAAGCTAGGTGAAGGACGGCTTTCCCCCACACTTATCTCTCAGAACTGAGCAAGTGGAGAGACGTTCCTATATCTAGCACCAAGGGAACGGGTTGCAGGAGACAGTTTTTCTCTGGTTTCTCAGTCTGTTTCCTAGTGCCGGTTTGAAGTTCCTGCAGTTTTCACTGTAAAACAGATTTGGAACTACTACCTCCCCATATACATGTATGGAATGGAGTTTGCAACTGAAAAGAAACTTTGTGTTCCCAACAAGCTAGGTGAAGGACGGCTTTCAAACACACTTATCTATCAGAACTGAGCAAGTAGAGAGACTTTCGTATATCTATCACCAAGGGAACGGGTTGCAGGAGACACTTTTTCTCTGCTTTCTCAGTCTGTTTCCTAGTGCCGGTTTGAAGTTCCTGCAGTTTACACTGTCAAAACGAGTTGGAGCTAGTACCTCCCCATATATATGTATGGAATGCAGTTTGCAACTGAAAAGAAACTTTGTGTTCCCAACAAGCTAGGTGAAGGCGGCTTTCACACACACTTATCTCTCAGAACTGAGCAAGTGGAGAGACGTTCGTTCATCTAGCACCAAGGCAATGGGATGCAGGAGACACTTTTTCTCTGCTTTCTCACTCTGTTTCCTAGTGCCGGTTTGAAGTTCCTGCAGTTTTCACTGTAAAATCGAGTTGGAGCTAGTACCTCCCCATATATATGTATGGAATGGAGTTTGCAACTGAAAAGAAACTTTGTGATCCCAACAAGCTAGGTGAAGAACGGCTTTCGCACACACGTATCTCTCAGAACAGAGCAAGAGGAGAGACATTCGTTCATCTAGCACCAAGGGAAAGGGTTCCAGGAGATACTTTTTCTCTGCTTTCTCAGTCTGTTTCCTAGTGCCGGTTTGAAGTTCCTGCAGTTTTCACTGTAAAACAGATTTGGAACTTCTACCTCCCCATATATATGTATGGAATGGAGTTTGCAACTGAAGAGAAACTTTGTGTTCCCAACAAGCTAGGTGAAGGAAGGCTTTCACACACATTTATCTCTAAGAACTGAGCAAGTAGAGAGACTTTCGTATATCTAGCACCAAGGGAACGGGTTGCAGGAGACACTTTTTCTCTGCTTTCTCAGTCTGTTTCCTAGTGCCGGTTTGAAGTTCCTGCAGTTTACACTGTCAAACCGAGTTGGAGCTTGTACCTCCCCATATATATGTATGGAATGGAGTTTGCAACTGAAAAGAAACTTTGTGTTCCCAACAAGCTATGTGAAGGACGGCTTTCACACACACTTATCTCTCAGAACTGAGCAAGTGGAGAGACGTTCGTTCATCTAGCACCAAGGCAATGGGATGCAGGAGACACTTTTTCTCTGCTTTCTCAGTCTGTTTCCTAGTGCCGGTTTGAAGTTCCTGCAGTTTTCACTGTAAAACCGAGTTGGAGCTAGTACCTCCCCATATATATGTATGGAATGGAGTTTGCAACTGAAAAGAAACTTTGTGTTCCCAACAAGCTAGGTGAAGGACGGCTTTCGCACACACGTATCTCTCAGAACTGAGCAAGAGGAGAGACATTTGTTCATTAGCACCAAGGGAACGGGTTGCAGGAGACACTTTTTCTCTTCTTTCTCAGTCTGATTCCTAGTGCCGGTTTGAAGTTCCTGCAGTTTTCACTGTAAAACAGAGTTGGAACTACTACCTCCCGATATATATGTATGGAATTGAGTTTGCAACTGAAAAGAAACTTTGTGTTCCCAACAAGCTAGGTGAAGGACTGCTTTCACACACACTTATCTCTCAGAACTGAGCAAGTGGAGAGACGTTCGTATATCTAGCACCAAGGGAACGGGTTGTAGGAGACACTTTTTCTCTACTTTCTCAGTCTGTTTCCTAGTGCCGGTTTGAAGTTCCTGCAGTTTACACTGTCAATCCGAGTTGGAGCTTGTACCTCCCCATATATATGTATGGAATGGAGTTTGCAACTGAAAAGAAACTTTGTGTTCCCAACAAGCTAGGTGAAGCACGGCTTTCACACACACTTATTTCTCAGAACTGAGCAAGTGGAGAGACGTTCGTTCATCTAGCACCAAGGGAACGGGTTGCAGGAGACACTTTTTCTCTGCTTTCTCAGTCTGTTTCCTAGTGCTGGTTTGATGTTCCTGCAGTTTTCACTGTCAAACCGAGTTGGAGCTAGTACCTCCCCATATATATATGTATGGAATGGAGTATGAAACTGAAAAGAAACTTTGTGTTCCCAACAAGCTAGGTGAAGGAAGGCTTTCACACACATTTATCTCTAAGAACTGAGCAAGTAGAGAGACTTTCGTATATCTAGCACCAAGGGAACGGGTTGCAGGAGACACTTTTTCTCTGCTTTCTCAGTCTGTTTCCTAGTGCCGGTTTGAAGTTCCTGCAGTTTACACTGTCAAACCGAGTTGGAGCTTGTACCTCCCCATATATATGTATGGAATGGAGTTTGCAACTGAAAAGAAACTTTGCGTTCCCAACAAGCTATGTGAAGGACGGCTTTCACACACACTTATCTCTCAGAACTGAGCAAGTGGAGAGACGTTCGTTCATCTAGCACCAAGGCAATGGGATGCAGGAGACACTTTTTCTCTGCTTTCTCAGTCTGTTTCCTAGTGCCGGTTTGAAGTTCCTGCAGTTTTCACTGTAAAACCGAGTTGGAGCTAGTACCTCCCCATATATATGTATGGAATGGAGTTTGCAACTGAAAAGAAACTTTGTGTTCCCAACAAGCTAGGTGAAGGACGGCTTTCGCACACACGTATCTCTCAGAACTGAGCAAGAGGAGAGACATTCGTTCATTTAGCACCAAGGGAACGGGTTGCAGGAGACACTTTTTCTCTGCTTTCTCAGTCTGATTCCTAGTGCCGGTTTGAAGTTCCTGCAGTTTTCACTGTAAAACAGAGTTGGAACTACTACCTCCCGATATATATGTATGGAATTGAGTTTGCAACTGAAAAGAAACTTTGTGTTCCCAACAAGCTAGGTGAAGGACGGCTTTCACACACACTTATCTATCAGAACTGAGCAAGTGGAGAGACGTTCGTATATCTAGCACCAAGGGAACGGGTTGTAGGAGACACTTTTTCTCTACTTTCTCAGTCTGTTTCCTAGTGCCGGTTTGAAGTTCCTGCAGTTTACACTGTCAATCCGAGTTGGAGCTTGTACCTCCCCATATATATGTATGGAATGGAGTTTGCATCTGAAAAGAAACTTTGTGTTCCCAACAAGCTAGGTGAAGCACGGCTTTCACACACACTTATTTCTCAGAACTGAGCAAGTGGAGAGACGTTCGTTCATCTAGCACCAAGGGAACGGGTTGCAGGAGACACTTTTTCTCTGCTTTCTCAGTCTGTTTCCTAGTGCTGGTTTGATGTTCCTGCAGTTTTCACTGTCAAACCGAGTTGGAGCTAGTACCTCCCCATATATATATGTATGGAATGGAGTATGAAAATGAAAAGAAACTTTGTGTTCCCAACAAGCTAGGTGAAGCACGGCTTTCACACACACTTATCTCTCAGAACTGAGCAAGTGGAGAGACGTTCGTTCATCTAGCACCAAGGAAATGGAATGCAGGAGACACTTTTTCTCTGGTTTCTCAGTCTGTTTCCTAGTGCCGGTTTGAAGTTCCTGCAGTTTTCACTGTAAAACCGAGTTGGAGCTAGTACCTCCCCATATATATATATGGAATGGAGTTTGCAACTGAAAAGAAACTTTGTGTTCCCAACAAGCTAGGTGAAGGACGGCTTTCGCACACACGTATCTCTCAGAACTGAGCAAGTGGAGAGACGTTCGTTCAACTAGCACCAAGGGAACGGGTTGCAGGAGACACTTTTTCTCTGCCTTCTCAGTCTGTTTCCTAGTGCCGGTTTGAAGTTCCTGCAGTTTTCACTGTAAAACAGAGTTGGAACTACTACCTCCCCATATATATGTATGGAATGGAGTTTGCAACTGAAAAGAAACTTTGTGTTCCCAACAAGCTAGGTGAAGGACGGCTTTCACACACACGTATCTCTCAGAACTGAGCAAGAGGAGAGACATTCGTTCATTTAGCACCAAGGGAACGGGTTGCAGGAGACACTTTTTCTCTGCTTTCTCAGTCTGATTCCTAGTGCCGGTTTGAAGTTCCTGCAGTTTTCACTGTAAAACAGAGTTGGAACTACTACCTCCCGATATATATGTATGGAATGGAGTTTGCAACTGAAAAGAAACTTTGTGTTCCCAACAAGCTAGGTGAAGGACGGCTTTCACACACACTTATCTCTCAGAACTGAGCAAGTGGAGAGACGTTCGTATATCTAGCACCAAGGGAACGGTTTGTAGGAGACACTTTTTCTCTAATTTCTCAGTCTGTTTCCTAGTGCCGGTTTGAAGTTCCTGCAGTTTACACTGTCAATCCGAGTTGGAGCTAGTACCTCCCCATATATATGTATGGAATGGAGTTTGCAACTGAAAAGAAACTTTGTGTTCCCAACAAGCTAGGTGAAGGACGGCTTTCGCACACACATATCTCTCAGAACTGAGCAAGTGGAGAGACGTTCGTTCATCTAGCACCAAGGGAACGGGTTGCAGGAGACAGTTTTTCTCTGGTTTCTCAGTCTTTTTCCTAGTGCCGGTTTGAAGTTCCTGCAGTTTTCACTGTAAAACAGATTTGGAACTACTACCTCCCCATATACATGTATGGAATGGAGTTTGCAACTGAAAAGAAACTTTGTGTTCCCCACAAGCTAGGTGAAGGACGGCTTTCCCCCACACTTATCTCTCAGAACTGAGCAAGTGGAGAGACGTTCCTATATCTAGCACCAAGGGAACGGGTTGCAGGAGACAGTTTTTCTCTGGTTTCTCAGTCTGTTTCCTAGTGCCGGTTTGAAGTTCCTGCAGTTTTCACTGTAAAACCGAGTTGGAGCTAGTACCTCCCCATATATATATATGGAATGGAGTTTGCAACTGAAAAGAAACTTTGTGTTCCCAACAAGCTAGGTGAAGGACGGCTTTCGCACACACGTATCTCTCAGAATTGAGCAAGTGGAGAGACGTTCGTTCATCTAGCACCAAGGGAACGGGTTGCAGGAGACACTTTTTCTCTGCCTTCTCAGTCTGTTTCCTAGTGCCGGTTTGAAGTTCCTGCAGTTTTCACTGTAAAACAGAGTTGGAACTACTACCTCCCCATATATATGTATGGAATGGAGTTTGCAACTGAAAAGAAACTTTGTGTTCCCAACAAGCTAGGTGAAGGACGGCTTTCACACACACTTATTTCTCAGAACTGAGCAAGTGGAGAGACGTTCGTTCATCTAGCACCAAGGCAATGGGATTCAGGAGACACTTTTTCTCTGCTTTCTCAGTCTGTTTCCTAGTGCCGGTTTGAAGTTCCTTCAGTTTTCACTGTAAAACCGAGTTGGAGCTAGTACCTACCCATATATATGTATGGAATGGAGTTTGCAACTGAAAAGAAACTTTGTGTTCCCAACAAGCTAGGTGAAGGACGGCTTTCACACACACGTATCTCTCAGAACTGAGCAAGAGGAGAGACATTCGTTCATTTAGCACCAAGGGAACGGGTTGCAGGAGACACTTTTTCTCTGCTTTCTCAGTCTGATTCCTAGTGCCGGTTTGAAGTTCCTGCAGATTTCACTGTAAAACAGAGTTGGAACTACTAACTCCCGATATATATGTATGGAATGGAGTTTGCAACTGAAAAGAAACTTTGTGTTCCCAACAAGCTAGGTGAAGGACGGCTTTCACACACACTTATCTCTCAGAACTGAGCAAGTGGAGAGACGTTCGTATATCTAGCACCAAGGGAACGGTTTGTAGGAGACACTTTTTCTCTACTTTCTCAGTCTGTTTCCTAGTGCCGGTTTGAAGTTCCTGCAGTTTACACTGTCAATCCGAGTTGGAGGTAGTACCTCCCCATATATATGTATGGAATGGAGTTTGCAACTGAAAAGGAACTTTGTGTTCCCCACAAGCTAGGTGAAGGACGGCTTTCCCCCACACTTATCTCTCAGGACTGAGCAAGTGGAGAGACGTTCCTATATCTAGCACAAAGGGAACGGGTTGCAGGAGACAGTTTTTCTCTGGTTTCTCAGTCTGTTTCCTAGTGCCGGTTTGAAGTTCCTGCAGTTTTCACTGTAAAACAGATTTGGAACTACTACCTCCCCATATACATGTATGGAATGGAGTTTGCAACTGAAAAGAAACTTTGTGTTCCCAACAAGCTAGGTGAAGGACGGCTTTCACACACACGTATCTCTCAGAACAGAGCAAGAGGAGAGACATTCGTTCATCTAACACCAAGGGAACGGGTTGCAGGAGATACTTTTTCTCTGCTTTCTCAGTCTGTTTCCTAGTGCCGGTTTGAAGTTCCTGCAGTTTTCACTGTAAAACAGATTTGGAACTACTACCTCCCCATATATATGTATGGAATGGAGTTTGCAACTGAAAAGAAACTTTGTGTTCCCAACAAGCTAGGTGAAGGACGGCTTTCACACACATTTATCTCTAAGAACTGAGCAAGTAGAGAGACTTTCGTATATCTAGCACCAAGGGAACGGGTTGCAGGAGACACATTTTCTCTGCTTTCTCAGTCTGTTTCCTAGTGCCGGTATGAAGTTCCTGCAGTTTACACTGTCAAACCGAGTTGGAGCTAGTACCTCCCCATATATATGTATGGAATGGAGTTTGCAACTGAAAAGAAACTTTGTGTTCCCAACAAGCTATGTGAAGGACGGCTTTCACACACACTTATCTCTCAGAACTGAGCAAGTGGAGAGACGTTCGTTCATCTACCACCAAGGCAATGGGAAGCAGGAGACACTTTTTCTCTGCTTTCTCAGTCTGTTTCCTAGTGCCGGTTTGAAGTTCCTGCAGTTTTCACTGTAAAACCGAGTTGGAGCTAGTACCTCCCCATATATATGTATGGAATGGAGTTTGCAACTGAAAAGAAACTTTGTGTTCCCAACAAGCTAGGTGAAGGACGGCTTTCGCACACACGTATCTCTCAGAACTGAGCAAGAGGAGAGACATTCGTTCATTTAGCACCAAGGGAACGGGTTGCAGGAGACACTTTTTCTCTGCTTTCTCAGTCTGATTCCTTGTGCCGGTTTGAAGTTCCTGCAGTTTTCACTGTAAAACTGAGTTGGAACTACTACCTCCCCATATATATGTATGGAATGGAGTTTGCAACTGAAAAGAAACTTTGTGTTCCCAACAAGCTAGGTGAAAGACGGCTTTCATACACACATATCTCTCAGAACTGAGCAAGTGGAGAGACGTTCCTTCATCTAGCACCAAGGCAACGGGATGCAGGAGACACTTTTTCTCTGCTTTCTCAGTCTGTTTCCTAGTGCCGGTTTGAAGTTCCTGCAGTTTTCACTGTCAAACCGAGTTGGAGCTAGTACCTCCCCATATATATGTATGGAATGGGGTTTGCAACTGAAAAGAAACTTTGTGTTCCCAACAAGCTAGGTGAAGGACGGTTTTCACCCACACTTATCTCTCAGAACCTAGCAAGTTGAGAGACGTTCCTATATCTAGCACCAAGGGAACGGGTTGCAGGAGACACTTTTTCTCTGGTTTCTCAGTCTGTTTCCTAGTGCCGGTTTGAAGTTCCTGCAGTTTTCACTGTAAAACAGATTTGGAACTACTACCTCCCCATATATATGTATGGAATGGAGTTTGCAACTGAAAAGTAACTTTGTGTTCCTAACAAGCTAGGTGAAGGACGGCTTTCACACACACTTATCTCTCAGAACTGAGCAAGTAGAGAGACTTTCGTATATCTAGCACCAAGGGAACGGGTTGCAGGAGACACTTTTTCTCTGCTTTCTCAGTCTGTTTCCTAGTGCCGGTTTGAAGTTCCTGCAGTTTACACTGTAAAACAGAGTTGGAGCTAGTACCTCCCCATATATATGTATGGAATGGAGTTTGCAACTGAAAAGAAACTTTGTGTTCCCAACAAGCTAGGTGAAGGACGGCTTTCACAGACACTTATCTCTCAGAACTGAGCAAGTGGAGAGACGTTCGTTCATCTAGCACCAAGGCAATGGGATGCTGGAGACACTTTTTCTCTGCTTTCTCAGTCTGTTTCCTAGTGCCTGTTAGAAGTTCTTGCAGTTTTCACTGTAAAACCGAGTTGGAGCTAGTACCTCCCCATATATATGTATGGAATGGAGTTTGCAACTGAAAAGAAACTTTGTGTTCCCAACAAGATAGGTGAAGGACGGCATTCGCACACACGTATCTCTCAGAACTGAGCAAGAGGAGAGACATTCGTTCATCTAGCACCAAGGGAACGGGTTGCAGGAGACACTTTTTCTCTGCTTTCTCAGTCTGTTTCCTAGTGCCGGTTTGAAGTTCCTGCACTTTTCACTGTAAAACAGAGTTGGAACTACTACCTCCCCATATATATGTATGGAATGGAGTTTGCAACTGAAAAGAAACTTTGTGTTCCCAACAAGCTAGGTGAAGGACGGCTTTCGCACACACTTACCTCTCAGAACTGAGCAAGTGGAGAGACGTTCGTTCATCTAGCACCAAGGGAACGGGTTGCAGGAGACACTTTTTCTCTGCTTTCTCAATCTGTTTCCTAGTGCCGGTTTGAAGTTCCTGCAGTTTTCACTGTAAAACAGAGTTGGAGCTAGTACCTCCCCATTTATATGTATGGAATGGAGTTTGCAACTGAAAAGAAACTTTGTGTTCCCAACAAACTAGGTGAAGGACGGCTTTCACACACACTTATCTCTCAGAACTGAGCAAGTGGAGAGACGTTCGTTCATCTAGCACCAAGGGAACGGGTTGCAGGAGACACTTTTCTCTGCCTTCTCAGTCTGTTTCCTAGTGCCGGTTTGAAGTTCCTGCAGTTTTCACTGTAAAACAGAGTTGGAACTACTACCTCCCCATATATATGTATGGAATGGAGTTTGCAACTGAAAAGAAACTTTGTGTTCCCAACAAGCTAGGTGAAGGACGGCTTTCACACACACTTATCTCTCAGAACTGAGCAAGTGGAGAGACGTTCGTATATCTAGCACCAAGGGAACGGGTAGCATGAGACACTTTTCCTCTGCTTTCTCAGTCTGTTTCCTAGTGCCGGTTTAAAGTTCCTGCAGTTTTCACTGTAAAACAGATTTGGCACTACTACCTCCCCATATATATGTATGGAATGGAGTTTGCAACTGAAAAGAAACTTTGTGTTCCCAACAAGCTAGGTGAAAGACGGCTTTCATACACACATATCTCTCAGAACTGAGCAAGTGGAGAGACGTTCGTTCATCTAGCACCAAGGCAACGGGATGCAGGAGACACTTTTTCTCTGCTTTCTCAGTCTGTTTCCTAGTGCCGGTTTGAAGTTCCTGCAGTTTTCACTGTCAAACCGAGTTGGAGCTAGTACATCCCCATATATATGTATGGAATGGGGTTTGCAACTGAAAAGAAACTTTGTGTTCCCAACAAGCTAGGTGAAGGACGGTTTTCACCCACACTTATCTCTCAGAACCTAGCAAGTTGAGAGACGTTCCTATATCTAGCACCAAGGGAACGGGTTGCAGGAGACACTTTTTCTCTGGTTTCTCAGTCTGTTTCCTAGTGCCGGTTTGAAGTTCCTGCAGTTTTCACTGTAAAACAGATTTGGAACTACTACCTCCCCATATATATGTATGGAATGGAGTTTGCAACTGAAAAGAAACTTTGTGTTCCTAACAAGCTAGGTGAAGGACGGCTTTCACACACACTTATCTCTCAGAACTGAGCAAGTAGAGAGACTTTCGTATATCTAGCACCAAGGGAACGGGTTGCAGGAGACACTTTTTCTCTGCTTTCTCAGTCTGTTTCCTAGTGCCTGTTTGAAGTTCCTGCAGTTTTCACTGTAAAACCGAGTTGGAGCTAGTACCTCCCCATATATATGTATGGAATGGAGTTTGCAACTGAAAAGAAACTTTGTGTTCCCAACAAGATAGGTGAAGGACGGCATTCGCACACACGTATCTCTCAGAACTGAGCAAGAGGAGAGACATTCGTTCATCTAGCACCAAGGGAACGGGTTGCAGGAGACACTTTTTCTCTGCTTTCTCAGTCTGTTTACTAGTGCCGTTTTGAAGTTCCTGCACTTTTCACTGTAAAACAGAGTTGGAACTACTACCTCCCCATATATATGTATTTAATGGAGTTTGCAACTGAAAAGAAACTTTGTGTTCCCAACAAGCTAGGTGAAGGACGGCTTTCGCACACACTTACCTCTCAGAACTGAGCAAGTGGAGAGACGTTCGTTTATCTAGCACCAAGGGAACGGGTTGCAGGAGACACTTTTTCTCTGCTTTCTCAATATGTTTCCTAGTGCCGGTTTGAAGTTCCTGCAGTTTTCACTGTAAAACAGGGTTGGAGCTAGTACCTCCCCATTTATATGTATGGAATGGAGTTTGCAACTGAAAAGAAACTTTGTGTTCCCAACAAACTATGTGAAGGACGGCTTTCACACACACTTATCTCTCAGAACTGAGCAAGTGGATAGACGTTCGTTCATCTAGCACCAAGGGAACGGGTTGCAGGAGACACTTTTCTCTGCCTTCTCAGTCTGTTTCCTAGTGCCGGTTTGAAGTTCCTGCAGTTTTCACTGTAAAACAGAGTTGGAACTACTACCTCCCCATATATATGTATGGAATGGAGTTTGCAACTGAAAAGAAACTTTGTGTTCCCAACAAGCTAGGTGAAGGACGGCTTTCACACACACTTATCTCTCAGAACTGAGCAAGTGGATAGACGTTCGTTCATCTAGCACCAAGGGAACGGGTTGCAGGAGACAGTTTTTCTCTGGTTTCTCAGTCTGTTTCCTAGTGCCGGTTTGAAGTTCCTGCAGTTTTCACTGTAAAACAGATTTGGAACTACTACCTCCCCATATACATGTATGGAATGGAGTTTGCAACTGAAAAGAAACTTTGTGTTCCCCACAAGCTAGGTGAAGGACGGCTTTCCCCCACACTTATCTCTCTGAACTGAGCAAGTGGAGAGACGTTCCTATATCTAGCACCAAGGGAACGGGTTGCAGGAGACAGTTTTTCTCTGGTTTCTCAGTCTGTTTCCTAGTGCCGGTTTGAAGTTCCTGCAGTTTTCACTGTAAAACCGAGTTGGAACTACTACCTCCCCATATACATGTATGGAATGGAGTTTGCAACTGGAAAGAAACTTTGTGTTCCCAACAAGCTAGGTGAAGGACGGCTTTCACACACACATATCTCTCAGAACTGAGCAAGTAGAGAGACTTTCGTATATCTATCACCAAGGGAACGGGTTGCAGGAGACACTTTTTCTCTGCTTTCTCAGTCTGTTTCCTAGTGCTGGTTTGAAGTTCCTGCAGTTTACACTGTCAAAACGAGTTGGAGCTAGTACCTCCCCATATATATGTATGGAATGGAGTTTGCAACTGAAAAGAAACTTTGTGTTCCCAACAAGCTAGGTGAAGGACGGCTTTCACACACACTTATCTCTCAGAACTGAGCAAGTGGAGAGACGTTCGTTCATCTAGCACCAAGGCAATGGGATGCAGGAGACACTTTTTCTCTGCTTTCTCAGTCTGTTTCCTAGTGCCGGTTTGAAGTTCTTGCAGTTTTCACTGTAAAACCGAGTTGGAGCTAGTACCTCCCCATATATATGTATGGAATGGAGTTTGCAACTGAAAAGAAACTTTGTGTTCCCAACAAGCTAGGTGAAGGACGGTTTCGCACACACGTATCTCTCAGAACTGAGCAAGAGGAGAGACATTCGTTCATCTAGCACCAAGGGAACGGGTTGCAGGAGATACTTTTTCTCTGCTTTCTCAGTCTGTTTCCTAGTGCCGGTTTGAAGTTCCTGCAGTTTTCACTGTAAAACAGATTTGGAACTACTACCTCCCCATATATATGTATGGAATGGAGTTTGCAACTGAAAAGAAACTTTGTGTTCCCAACAAGCTAGGTGAAGGACGGCTTTCACACACATTTATCTCTAAGAACTGAGCAAGTAGAGAGACTTTCGTATATCTAGCACCAAGGGAACGGGTTGCAGGAGACACTTTTTCTCTGCTTTCTCAGTCTGTTTCCTAGTGCCGGTTTGAAGTTCCTGCAGTTTACACTGTCAAACCGAGTTGGAGCTAGTACCTCCCCATATATATGTATGGAATGGAGTTTGCAACTGAAAAGAAACTTTGTGTTCCCAACAAGCTATGTGAAGGACGGCTTTCACACACACTTATCTCTCAGAACTGAGCAAGTGGAGAGACGTTCGTTCATCTAGCACCAAGGCAATGGGATGCAGGAGACACTTTTTCTCTGCTTTCTCAGTCTGTTTCCTAGTGCCGGTTTGAAGTTCCTGCAGTTTTCACTGTAAAACCGAGTTGGAGCTAGTACCTCCCCATATATATGTATGGAATGGAGTTTGCAACTGAAAAGAAACTTTGTGTTCCCAACAAGCTAAGGGAAGGACGGCTTTCGCACACACTTATCTCTCAGAACTGAGCAAGAGGAGAGACATTCGTTCATTTAGCACCAAGGGAACGGTTTGCAGGAGACACTTTTTCTCTGCTTTCTCAGTCTGATTCCTAGTGCCGGTTTGAAGTTCCTGCAGTTTTCACTGTAAAACAGAGTTGGAACTACTACCTCCCGATATATATGTATGGAATGGAGTTTGCAACTGAAAAGAAACTTTGTGTTCCCAACAAGCTAGGTGAAGGACGGCTTTCACACACATTTATCTCTAAGAACTGAGCAAGTAGAGAGACTTTCGTATATCTAGCACCAAGGGAACGGGTTGCAGGAGACACTTTTCTCTGCTTTCTCAGTCTGTTTCCTAGTGCCGGTTTGAAGTTCCTGCAGTTTTCACTGTCAAACCGAGTTGGAGCTAGTACCTCCTCATATATATGTATGGAATGGAGTTTGCAACTGAAAAGAAACTTTGTGTTCCCAACAAGCTAGGTGAAGGACGGCTTTCACACACACTTATCTCTCAGAACTTAGCAAGAGGAGAGACGTTCGTTCATCTAGCACCAAGGCAATGGGATGCAGGAGATACTTTTTCTCTGCTTTCTCAGTCTGTTTCCTAGTGCCGGTTTGAAGTTCCTGCAGTTTTCACTGTAAAACCGAGTTGGAGCTAGTACCTCCCCATATATATGTATGGAATGGAGTTTGCAACTGAAAAGAAACTTTGTGTTCCCAACAAGCTATGTGAAGGACGGCTTTCGCACACACGTATCTCTCAGAACTGAGCAAGAGGAGAGACATTCGTTCATTTAGCACCAAGGGAACGGGTTGCAGGAGACACTTTTTCTCTGCTTTCTCAGTCTGATTCCTAGTGCCGGTTGAAATTCCTGCAGTTTTCACTGTAAAACAGAGTTGGAACTACTACCTCCCGATATATATGTATGGAATGGAGTTTGCAACTGAAAAGAAACTTTGTGTTCCCAACAAGCTAGGTGAAGGACGGCTTTCACACACACTTATCTCTCAGAACTGAGCAAGTGGAGAGACGTTCGTATATCTAGAACCAAAGGAAGGGGTTGTAGGAGACACTTTTTCTCTACTTTCTCAGTCTGTTTCCTAGTGCCGGTTTGAAGTTCCTGCAGTTTACACTGTCAATCCGAGTTGGAGCTAGTACCTCCCCATATATATGTATGGAATGGAGTTTGCAACTGAAAAGAAACTTTGTGTTCCCAACAAGCTAAGTGAAGGACGGCTTTCACACACAATTATTTCTCAGAACTGAGCAAGTGGAGAGACGTTCGTTCATCTAGCACCAAGGGAACGGGTTGCAGGAGACACTATTTCTCTGCTTTCTCAGTCTGTTTCCTAGTGCTGGTTTGATGTTCCTGCAGTTTTCACTGTCAAACCGAGTTGGAGCTAGTACCTCCCCATATATATATGTATGGAATGGAGTATGAAACTGAAAAGAAACTTTGTGTTCCCAACAAGCTAGGTGAAGCACGGCTTTCACACACACTTATCTCTCAGAACTGAGCAAGTGGAGAGACGTTCGTTCATCTAGCACCAAGGCAATGGGATGCAGGAGACACTTTTTCTCTGGTTTCTCAGTCTGTTTCCTAGTGCCGGTTTGAAGTTCCTGCAGTTTTCACTGTAAAACCGAGTTGGAGCTAGTACCTCCCCATATATATATATGGAATGGAGTTTTCAACTGAAAAGAAACTTTGTGTTCCCAACAAGCTAGGGTAAGGACGGCTTTCGCACACACGTATCTCTCAGAACTGAGCAAGTGGAGAGACGTTCGTTCATCTAGCACCAATGGAACGGGTTGCAGGAGACAGTTTTTCTCTGCCTTCTCAGTCTGTTTCCTAGTGCCAGTTTGAAGTTCCTGCAGTTTTCACTGTAAAACACATTTGGAACTTCTACCCCCCCATATATATGTATGGAATGGAGTTTGCAACTGAAAAGAAACTTTGTGTTCCCAACAAGCTAGGTGAAGGACGGCTTTCACCCACACTTATCTCTCAGAACTGAGCAAGTGGAGAGACGTTCGTATATCTAGCACCAATGGAACGGGTTACAGGAGACACTTTTCCTCTGCTTTCTCAGTCTGTTTCCTAGTGCCGGTTTGAAGTACCTGCAGTTTTCACTGTAAAACAGATTTGGAACTACTACCTCCCCATATATATGTATGGAATGGAGTTTGCAACTGAAAAGAAACTTTGTGTTCCCAACAAGCTAGGTGAAGGACGGCTTTCACACACACTTATCTCTCAGAACTGAGCAAGGGGAGAGACGTTCGTTCATCTAGCACCAAGGCAACGGGATGCAGGAGACACTTTTTCTCTGCTTTCTCAGTCTGTTTCCTAGTGCCGGGTTGAAGTTCCTTCAGTTTTCACTGTCAAACCGATTTGGAGCTAGTACCTCCCCATATATAAGTATGGAATGGAGTTTGCAACTTAAAAGAAACTTTGTGTTCCCAACAAGCTATGTGAAGGACGGCTTTCACACACACTTATCTCTCAGAACTGAGCAAGTGGAGAGAAGTTCGTTCATCTAGCACCAAGAGAACGGGTTGCAGGAGACACTTTTTCTCTGCTTTCTCAGTCTGTTTCCTAGTGCCGGTTTGAAGTTCCTGCAGTTTTCACTGTCAAACCGAGTTGGAGCTAGTACCTCCCCATATATATATGTATGGAATGGAGTTTGCAACTGAAAAGGAACTTTCTGTTCCCAACAAGCTAGGTGAAGGACGGCTTTCACACACACTTATCTCTCAGAACTGAGCAAGTGGAGAGACGTTCGTTCATCTAGCACCAAGGGAACGGGTTGCAGGAGACACTTTTTCTCTGCTTTCTCAGTCTGTTTCCTAGTGCCGTTTTGAAGTTCCTTCAGTTTTCACTGTCAAACCGAGTTGGAGCTAGTACCTCCCCATATATATGTATGGAATGGAGTTTGCAAATGAAAAGAAACTTTGTGTTCCCAACAAGCTAGTTGAAGGACGGCTTTCGCACACACGTATCTCTCAGAACTGAGCAAGAGGAGAGACATTCGTTCATCTAGCACCAAGGGAACGGGTTGCAGGAGACACTTTTTCTCTGCTTTCTCAGTCTGTTTCCTAGTGCCGGTTTGAAGTTCCTGCAGTTTTCACTGTAAAACAGAGTTGGAACTACTACCTCCCCATATATTTGTATGGAATGGAGTTTGCAACTGAAAAGAAACTTTGTGTTCCCCACAAGCTAGGTGAAGGACGGCTTTAGCACACACGTATTTCTCAGAACTGAGCAAGTGGAGAGACGTTCGTTCATCTAGCACCAAGGGAACGGGTTGCAGGAGACACTTTTTCTCTGCTTTCTCAGTCTGTTTCCTAGTGCCGGTTTGAAGTTCCTGCAGTTTTCACTGTAAAACAGATTTGGAGCTAGTACCTCCCCATTTATATGTATTGAATGGAGTTTGCAACTGAAAAGAAACTTTGTGTTCCCAACAAACTAGTTGAAGGACGGCTTTCACTCACACTTATCTCTCAGAACTGAGCAAGTGGAGAGACGTTCGTTCATCTAGCACCAAGGCAACGGGTTGCAGGAGACACTTTTTCTCTGCCTTCTCAGTCTGTTTCCTAGTGCCGGTTTGAAGTTCCTGCAGTTTTCACTGTCAAACCGAGTTGGAGCTAGTACCTCCCCATATATATATGTATGGAATGGAGTATGAAACTGAAAAGAAACTTTGTGTTCCCAACAAGCTAGGTGAAGCACGGCTTTCACACACACTTATCTCTCAGAACTGAGCAAGTGGAGAGACGTTCGTTCATCTAGCACCAAGGCAATGGGATGCAGGAGACACTTTTTCTCTGGTTTCTCAGTCTGTTTCCTAGTGCCGGTTTGAAGTTCCTGCAGTTTTCACTGTAAAACCGAGTTGGAGCTAGTACCTCCCCATATATATATATGGAATGGAGTTTTCAACTGAAAAGAAACTTTGTGTTCCCAACAAGCTAGGGTAAGGACGGCTTTCGCACACACGTATCTCTCAGAACTGAGCAAGTGGAGAGACGTTCGTTCATCTAGCACCAATGGAACGGGTTGCAGGAGACACTTTTTCTCTGCCTTCTCAGTCTGTTTCCTAGTGCCAGTTTGAAGTTCCTGCAGTTTTCACTGTAAAACACATTTGGAACTTCTACCCCCCCATATATATGTATGGAATGGAGTTTGCAACTGAAAAGAAACTTTGTGTTCCCAACAAGCTAGGTGAAGGACGGCTTTCACCCACACTTATCTCTCAGAACTGAGCAAGTGGATAGACGTTCGTATATCTAGCACCAATGGAACGGGTTACAGGAGACACTTTTCCTCTGCTTTCTCAGTCTGTTTCCTAGTGCCGGTTTGAAGTTCCTGCAGTTTTCACTGTAAAACAGATTTGGAAATACTACCTCCCCATATATATGTATGGAATGGAGTTTGCAACTGAAAAGAAACTTTGTGTTCCCAACAAGCTAGGTGAAGGACGGCTTTCACACACACTTATCTCTCAGAACTGAGCAAGGGGAGAGACGTTCGTTCATCTAGCACCAAGGCAACGGGATGCAGGAGACACTTTTTCTCTGCTTTCTCAGTCTGTTTCCTAGTGCCGGTTTGAAGTTCCTGCAGTTTTCACTGTAAAACCGAGTTGGAGCTAGTACCTCCCCATATATATGTATGGAATGGGGTTTGCAACTGAAAAGAAACTTTGTGTTCCCCACAAGCTAGGTGAAGGACGGCTTTCACCCACACTTATCTCTCAGAACTGAGCAAGTGAAGAGACGTTCCTATATCTAGCACCAAGGGAACGGGTTGCAGGTGACAGTTTTTCTCTGGTTTCTCAGTCTGTTTCCTAGTGCCGGTTTGAAGTTCCTGCAGTTTTCACTGTAAAACAGATTTGGAACTACTACCTCCCCATATATATGTATGGAATGGAGTTTGCAACTGAAAAGAAACTTTGTGTTCCCAACAAGCTTGGTGAAGGACGGCTTTCACACACACTTATCTCTCAGAACTGAGCAAGGGGAGAGACGTTCGTTCATCTAGCACCAAGGCAACGGGATGCAGGAGACACTTTTTCTCTGCTTTCTCAGTCTGTTTCCTAGTGCCGGTTTGAAGTTCCTTCAGTTTTCACTGTAAAACCGATTTGGAGCTAGTACCTCCCCATATATATGTATGGAATGGAGTTTGCAACTGAAAAGAAACTTTGTGTTCCCAACAAGTTATGTGAAGGACGGCTTTCACACACACTTATCTCTCAGAACTGAGCAAGTGGAGAGACGTTCGTTCATCTAGCACCAAGAGAACGGGTTGCAGGAGACACTTTTTCTCTGCTTTCTCAGTCTGTTTCCTAGTGCCGGTTTGAAGTTCCTGCAGTTTTCACTGTCAAACCGAGTTGGAGCTAGTACCTCCCCATATATATATGTATGGAATGGAGTTTGCAACTGAAAAGGAACTTTCTGTTCCCAAGAAGCTAGGTGAAGGACGGCTTTCACACACACTTATCTCTCAGAACTGAGCAAGTGGAGAGACGTTCGTTCATCTAGCACCAAGGGAACGAGTTGCAGGAGACACTTTTTCTCTGCTTTCTCAGTCTGTTTCCTAGTGCCGTTTTGAAGTTCCTTCAGTTTTCACTGTCAAACCGAGTTGGAGCTAGTACCTCCCCATATATATGTATGGAATGGAGTTTGCAAATGAAAAGAAACTTTGTGTTCCCAACAAGCTAGGTGAAGGACGGCTTTCGCACACACGTATCTCTCAGAACTGAGCAAGAGGAGAGACATTCGTTCATCTAGCACCAAGGGAACGGGTTGCAGGAGACACTTTTTCTCTGCTTTCTCAGTCTGTTTCCTAGTGCCGGTTTGAAGTTCCTGCAGTTTTCACTGTAAAACAGCGTTGGAACTACTACCTCCCCATTTATATGTATGGAATGGAGTTTGCAACTGAAAAGAAACTTTGTGTTCCCAACAAACTAGTTGAAGGACGGCTTTCACACACACTTATCTCTCAGAACTGAGCAAGTGGAGAGACGTTCGTTCATCTAGCACCAAGGCAACGGGTTGCAGGAGACACTTTTTCTCTGCCTTCTCAGTCTGTTTCCTAGTGCCGGTTTGAAGTTCCTGCAGTTTTCACTGTAAAACAGTGTTGGAACTACTACCTCCCCATATATATGTATGGAATGGAGTTTGCAACTGAAAAGAAACTTTGTGTTCCCAACAAGCTAGGTGAAGGATGGCTTTCACCCACAATTATCTCTCACAACTGAGCAAGTGGAGAGACGTTCGTATATCTAGAACCAAGGGAACGGGTTGCAGGAGACACTTTTCCTCTGCTTTCTCAGTCTGTTTCCTAGTGCCGGTTTGAAGTTCCTGCAGTTTTCACGGTAAAACAGATTTGGAACTACTACCTCCCCATATATATGTATGGAATGGAGTTTGCAACTGAAACGAAACTTTGTGTTCCCAACAAGCTAGGTGAAGGACGGCTTTCACACACACTTATCTCTCAGAACTGAGCAAGTGGAGAGACGTTCTTTCATCTAGCACCAAGGCAACGGGATGCAGGAGACACTTTTTCTCTGCTTTCTCAGTCTGTTTCCTAGTGCCGGTTTGAAGTTCCTGCAGTTTTCACAGTAAAACCGATTTGGAGCTAGTACCTCCCCATATATATGTATGGAATGGGGTTTACAACTGAAAAGAAACTTTGTGTTCCCAACAAGCTAGGTGAAGTTCGGCTTTCACCCACACTTATCTCTCAGAACTGAGCAAGTGGAGAGACGTTCGTTCATTTAGCACCAAGGCAAAGGGTTGCATGAGACACTTATTCTCTGCTTTCTCAGTCTGTTTCCTAGTGCCGGTTTGAAGTTCCTGCAGTTTTCACTGTAAAACAGATTTGGAACTACTACCTCCCCATATATATGTATGGAATGGAGTTTGCAACTGAAAAGAAACTTTGCGTTCCCAACAAGCTAGGTGAAGGACGGCTTTCACACACATTTATCTCTCAGAACTGAGCAAGTAGAGAGACTTTCGTATATCTAGCACCAAGGGAACGGGTTGCAGGAGACACTTTTTCTCTGCTTTCTCAGTCTGTTTCCTAGTGCCGGTTTGAAGTACCTGCAGTTTACACTGTCAAACCGAGTTGGAGCTAGTACCTCCCCATATATAAGTATGGAATGGAGTTTGCAACTGAAAAGAAACTTTGTGTTCCCAACAAGCTAGGTGAAGGACGGCTTTCACACACACTTATCTCTCAGAACTGAGCAAGTGGAGAGACGTTCGTTCATCTAGCACCAATGGAACTGGTTGCAGGAGACACTTTTTCTCTGCTTTCTCAGTCTGTTTCCTAGTGCCGGTTTGAAGTTCCTGCAGTTTTCACTGTAAAACAGAGTTGGAAATACTACCTCACCATATATATGAATGGAATGGAGTTTGCAACTGAAAAGAAACTTTGTGTTCCCAACAAGCTAGGTGAAAGACGGCTTTCACACACACGTATCACTCAGAACTGAGCAAGTGGAGAGACGTTCGTTCATCTAGCACCAAGGGAACGGGTTGTAGGAGACACTTTTTCTCTACTTTCTCAGTCTGTTTCCTAGTGCCGGTTTGAAGTTCCTGCAGTTTACACTTTCAAACCGAGTTGGAGCTAGTACCTCCCCATATATATGTATGGAATGGAGTTTGCAACTGAAAAGAAACTTTGTGTTCCCAACAAGCTAGTTGAAAGACGGCTTTCACACACACTTATTTCTCAGAACTGAGCAAGTAGAGAGACGTTCGTTCATCTAGCACCAAGGGAACGGGTTGCAGGAGACACTTTTTCTCTGCTTTCTCAGTCTGTTTCCTAGTGCCGGTTTGAAGTTCCTTCAGTTTTCACTGTCAAACCGAGTTGGAGCTAGTACCTCCCCATATATATGTATGGAATGGAGTTTGCAACTTAAAAGAAACTTTGTGTTCCCAACAAGCTAGGTGAAGGACGGCTTTCACACACACTTATCTCTCAGAACTGAGCAAGTGGAGAGACGTTCGTTCATCTAGCACCAAGGCAACGGGATGCAGGAGACACTTTTTCTCTGTTTCTCAGTCTGTTTCCTAGTGCCGGTTTGAAGTTCCTGCAGTTTTCACTGTCAAACCGAGTTGGAGCTAGTACCTCCCCATATATATGTATGGAATGGAGTTTGCAACTGAAAAGAAACTTTGTGTTCCCAACAAGCTAGGTGAAGGACGGCTTTCGCACACACGTATCTCTCAGAACTGAGCAAGTGGAGAGACGTTCGTTCATCTAGCACCAACGGAACGGGTTGCAGGAGACACTTTTTCTCTGCTTTCTCAGTCTGTTTCCTAGTGCCGTTTTGAAGTTCCTTCAGTTTTCACTGTCAAACCGATTTGGAGCTAGTACCTCCCCATATATAAGTATGGAATGGAGATTGCAACTGAAAAGAAACTTTGTGTTCCCAACAAGCTAGGTGAAGGACGGCTTTCACACACACTTATCTCTCAGAACTGAGCAAGTGGAGAGACGTTCGTTCATCTAGCACCAAGAGAACGGGTTGCAGGAGACACTTTTTCTCTGCTTTCTCATTCTGTTTCCTAGTGCCGGTTTGAAGTTCCTGCAGTTTTCACTGTCAAACCGATTTGGAGCTAGTAACTCCCCATATATATATGTATGGAATGGAGTTTGCAACTGAAAAGAAACTTTGTGTTCCCAACAAGCTAGGTGAAGGACGGCTTTCACACACACTAATCTATCAGAACTGAGCAAGTGGAGAGACGTTCGTTCATCTAGCACCAAGGGAACGGGTTGCAGGAGGAACTATTTCTCTGCTTTCTCAGTCTGTTTCCTAGTGCCGGTTTGAAGTTCCTGCAGTTTTCACTGTCAAACCGAGTTGGAGCTAGTACCTCCCCATATATATGTATGGAATGGAGTTTGCAACTGAAAAGAAACTTTGTGTTCCCAACAAGCTAGGTGACGAACGGCTTTCACACACACTTATCTATCAGAACTGAGCAGGTGGAGAGACGTTTGTTCATCTAGCACCAAGGGAACGTGTTGCAGGAGACACTTTTTCTCTGCTTTCTCAGTCTGTTTCCTAGTGCCAGTTTGAAGTTCCTGCAGTTTTCACTGTAAAACCGAGTTGGAGCTAGTACCTCCCCATATATATGTATGGAATGGAGTTTGCAACTTAAAAGAAACTTTGTGTTCTCAACAAGCTAGGTGAAGGACGGCTTTCACACACACTTATCTCTCAGAACTGAGCAAGTGGAGAGACGTTCGTTCATCTAGCACCAAGGCGCGGGATGCAGGAGACACTTTTTCTCTGCTTTCTCAGTCTGTTTCCTAGTGCCGGTTTGAAGTTCCTTCAGTTTACACTGTAAAACCGAGTTGGAGCTAGTACCTCCCCATATATATGTATGGAATGGAGTTTGCAACTGAAAAGAAACTTTGTGTTCCCAACAAGCTAGGTGAAGGACGGCTTTCACACACACTTATCTCTCAGAACTGAGCAAGTGGAGAGACGTTCGTTCATCTAGCACCAAGAGAAAGGGTTGCAGGAGACACTTTTTCTCTGCTTTCTCAGTCTGTTTCCTAGTGCCGGTTTGAAGTTCCTGCAGTTTTCACTGTCAAACCGAGTTGGAGCTAATACCTCCCCATATATATATGTATGGAATGGAGTTTGCAACTTAAAAGAAACTTTGTGTTCCCAACAAGCTAGGTGAATTACGGCTTTCAGACACACTTATCTATCAGAACTGAGCAAGTGGAGAGACGTTCGTTCATCTAGCACCAAGGGAACGGGTTGCAGGAGACACTTTTTCTCTGCTTTCTCAGTCTGATTCCTAGTGCCGGTTTGAAGTTCCTGCAGTTTTCACTGTCAAACCGAGTTGGAGCTAGTACCTCCCCATATATATGTATGGAATGGAGTTTGCAACTTAAAAGAAACTTTGTGTTCCCAACAAGCTAGGTGAAGGACGGCTTTCACACACACTTATCTCTCAGAACTGAGCAAGTGGAGAGACGTTCGTTGATCTAGCACCAAGGGAACGGGTTGCAGGAGACAATTTTTCTCTGCTTTCTCAGTCTGTTTCCTAGTGCCGGTTTGAAGTTCCTGCAGTTTTCACTGTAAAACAGAATTGGAACTACTACCTCCCCATATATATGTATGGAATGGAGTTTGCAAATGAAAAGAAACTTTGTGTTCCCAACAAGCTAGTTGAAGGACGACTTTCACCCACACTTATCTCTCAGAACTGAGCAAGTGGAGAGACGTTCGTATATCTAGCACCAAGGGAACGCGTTGCAGGAGACACTTTTCCTCTGCTTTCTCAGTCTGTTTCCTAGTGCCTGTTGGAAGTTCCTGCAGTTTTTACTGTAAAACAGATTTGGAACTACTACCTCCCCATATATATGTATGGAATGGAGTTTGCAACTGAAAAGAAACTTTGTGTTCCCAACAAGCTAGGTGAAGGACGGCTTTCACACACACGTATCTCTCAGAACTGAGCAAGTGGAGAGACGTTCGTTCATCTAGCAACAAGGGAACGGGTTGCAGGAGACACTTTTTCTCGGCTTTCTCAGTCTGTTTCCTAGTGCCGGTTTGAAGTTCCTGCAGTTTACACTGTCAAAACGAGTTGGAGCTAGTACCTCCCCATATATATGTATGGATTGGAGTTTGCAACTGAAAAGAAATTTTGTGTTCCCAACAATCTAGGTGAAGGACGGCTTTCACACACACATATCTCTCAGAAGTGAGCAAGTGGAGAGACGTTCGTTCATCTAGCACCAAGGCAATGGGATGCAGGAGACACTTTTTCTCTGTTTTCTCAGTCTGTTTCCTAGTGCCGGTTTGAAGTTCCTGCAGTTTTCACTGTAAAACCGAGTTGGAGCTAGTACCTCCCCATATATATGTATGGAATGGAGTTTGCAACTGAAAAGAAACTTTGTGTTCCCCACAAGCTAGGTGAAGGACGGCTTTCGCACACACGTATCTCTCAGAACTGAGCAAGAGGAGAGACATTCGTTCATCTAGCACCAAGGGAACGGGTTGCAGGAGACACTTTTTCTCTGCTTTCTCAGTCTGTTTCCTAGTGCCGGTTTGAAGTTCCTGCAGTTTTCACTGTAAAACAGAGTTGGAGCTAGTACCTCCCCATTTATATGTATGGAATGGAGTTTGCAACTGAAAAGAAACTTTGTGTTCCCAACAAACTATTTGAAGGACGGCTTTCACACACACTTATCTCTCAGAACTGAGCAAGTGGAGAGACGTTCGTTCATCTAGCACCAAGGGAACGGGTGGCAGGAGACACTTTTTCTCTGCTTTATCTGTCTGTTTCCTAGTGCCGGTTTGAAGTTCCTGCAGTTTTCACTGTAAAACAGATTTGGAACTACTACCTCCCCATATATATGTATGGAAAGGAGTTTGCAACTGAAAAGATACTTTGTGTTCCCAACAAGCTAGGTGAAGGACAGCTTTCACACACACTTATCTCTCAGAACTGAGCAAGTGGAGAGACGTTCCTTCATCTAGCACCAAGGCAACGGGATGCAGGAGACACTTTTTCTCTGCATTCTCAGTCTGTTTCCTAGTGCCGGTTTGAAGTTCCTGCAGTTTTCACTGTAAAACCGATTTGGAGCTAGTACCTCCCCATATATATGTATGGAATGGGGTTTGCAACTGAAAAGAGACTTTGTGTTCCCAACAAGCTAGGTGAAGTTCGGCTTTCACCCACACTTATCTCTCAGAACTGAGCAAGTAGAGAGACTTTCGTATATCTAGCACAAAGGGAACGGGTTGCAGGAGACACTTATTCTCTGCTTTCTCAGTCTGTTTCCTAGTGCCGGTTTGAAGTTCCTGCAGTTCTCACTGTAAAACACATTTGGAACTACTACCTCCCCATATATATGTATGGAATGGAGTTTGCAACTGAAAAGAAACTTTGTGTTCCCAACAAGCTAGGTGAAGGTCGGCTTTCACACACACTTATCTCTCAGAACTGAGCAAGTAGAGAGACTTTCGTATATCTAGCACCAAGGGAACGGGTTGCAGGAGACACTTTTTCTCTGCTTTCTCAGTCTGTTTCCTAGTGCCGGTTTGAAGTAACTGCAGTTTACACTGTCAAACCGAGTTGGAGCTAGTACCTCCCCATATATATGTATGGAATGGAGTTTGCAACTGAAAAGAAACTTTGTGTTCCCAACAAGCTAGGTGAAGGACGGCTTTCACACACACTTATCTCTCAGAACTGAGCAAGTGGAGAGACGTTCGTTCATCTAGCACCAAGAGAAAGGGTTGCAGGAGACACTTTTTCTCTGCTTTCTCAGTCTGTTTCCTATTGCCGGTTTGAAGTTCCTGCAGTTTTCACTGTCAAACCGAGTTGGAGCTAATACCTCCCCATATATATATGTATGGAATGGAGTTTGCAACTTAAAAGAAACTTTGTGTTCCCAACAAGCTAGGTGAATTACGGCTTTCAGACACACTTATCTATCAGAACTGAGCAAGTGGAGAGACGTTCGTTCATCTAGCACCAAGGGAACGGGTTGCAGGAGACACTTTTTCTCTGCTTTCTCAGTCTGATTCCTAGTGCCGGTTTGAAGTTCCTGCAGTTTTCACTGTCAAACCGAGTTGGAGCTAGTACCTCCCCATATATATGTATGGAATGGAGTTTGCAACTTAAAAGAAACTTTGTGTTCCCAACAAGCTAGGTGAAGGACGGCTTTCGCACACACGTATCTCTCAGAACTGAGCAAGTGGAGAGACGTTCGTTGATCTAGCACCAAGGGAACTGGTTGCAGGAGACAATTTTTCTCTGCTTTCTCATTCTGTTTCCTAGTGCCGGTTTAAAGTTCCTGCAGTTTTCACTGTAAAACAGAATTGGAACTACTACCTCCCCATATATATGTATGGATTGGAGTTTGCAAATGAAAAGAAACTTTGTGTTCCCAACAAGCTAGGTGAAGGACGGCTTACACCCACACTTATCTCTAAGAACTGAGCAAGTGGAGAGACGTTCGTTCTTCTAGCACCAAGTGAACGGGTTGCAGGAGACACATTTTCTCTGCCTTCTCAGTCTGTTTCCTAGTGCCTGTTTGAAGTTCCTGCAGTTTTCACTGTAAAACAGATTTGGAACTACTACCTCCCCATATATATGTATGGAATGGGGTTTGCAACTGAAAAGAAACTTTGTGTTCCCAACAAGCTAGGTGAAGTATGGCTTTCACCCACACTTATCTCTCAGAACTGAGCAAGTGGAGAGACGTTCCTATATCTAGCACCAAGGGAACGGGTTGCAGGAGACACTTTTCCTCTGCTTTCTCAGTCTGATTCCTAGTGCCTGTTTGAAGTTCCTGCAGTTTTCACTGTAAAACAGATTTGGAACTACTACCTCCCCATATATATGTATGGAATGGAGTTTGCGACTGAAAAGATACTTTGTGTTCCCAACAAGCTAGGTGAAGGACGGCTTTCACACACACTTATCTCTTAGAACTGAGCAAGTGGAGAGACGTTCGTTCACCTAGCACCAAGAGAACGGGTTGCAGGAGACACTTTTTCTCTGCTTTCTCAGTCTGTTTCCTAGTGCCGGTTTGAAGTTCGTGCAGTTTTCACTGTCAAACCGAGTTGGAGCTAGTACCTCCCCATATATATGTATGGAATTGAGTTTGCAACTGAAAAGAATCTTTGTGTTCCCAACAAGCTAGGTGAAGGTCGGCTTTCACACACACTTATCTCTCAGAACTGAGCAAGTAGAGAGACTTTCGTATATCTAGCACCAAGGGAACGGGTTGCAGGAGACACTTTTTCTCTGCTTTCTCAGTCTGTTTCCTAGTGCCGGTTTGAAGTACCTGCAGTTTACACTGTCAAACCGAGTTGGAGCTAGTACCTCCCCATATATATGTATGGAATGGAGTTTGCAACTGAAAAGAAACTTTGTGTTCCCAACAAGCTAGGTGAAGGACGGCTTTCACACACACTTTTCTCTCAGAACTGAGCAAGTGGAGAGACGTTCGTTCATCTAGCACCAAAGCAATGGGATGCAGGAAACACTTTTTCTCTGCTTTCTCAGTCTGTTTCCTAGTGCCGGTTTGAAGTTCCTGCAGTTTTCACTGTCAAACCGAGTTGGAGCTTGTACCTCCCCATATATATGTATGGAATGGAGTTTGCAACTGAAAAGAAACTTTGTGTTCCCAACAAGCTAGTTGAAGGACGGCTTTCGCACACACGTATCTCTCAGAACTGAGCAAGAGGAGAGACATTCGTTCATCTAGCACCAAGGGAACGGGTTGCAGGAGACACTTTTTCTCTGCTTTCTCAGTCTGTTTCCTAGTGCCGGTTTGAAGTTCCTGCAGTTTTCACTGTAAAACAGAGTTGGAACTACTACCTCCCCATATATATGTATGGAATGGAGTTTGCAACTGAAAAGAAACTTTGTGTTCCCAACAAGCTAGGTGAAGGACGGCTTTCACACACACGTATCACTCAGAACTGAGCAAGTGGAGAGACGTTCGTTCATCTAGCACCAAGGGAACGGGTTGTAGGAGGCACTTTTTCTCTACTTTCTCAGTCTGTTTCCTAGTGCCGGTTTGAAGTTCCTGCAGTTTACACTGTCAAACCGAGTTGGAGCTAGTACCTCCCCATATATATGTATGGAATGGAGTTTGCAACTGAAAAGAAACTTTGTGTTCCCAACAAGCTAGGTGAAGGACGGCTTTCACACACACTTATCTCTCAGAACTGAGCAAGTGGAGAGACGTTCGTTCATCTAGCATCAAGAGAACGGGTTGCAGGAGACACTTTTTCTCTGCTTTCTCAGTTTGTTTCCTAGTGCCGGTTTGAAGTTCCTGCAGTTTTCACTGTCAAACCGAGTTGGAGCTAGTACCTCCCCATATATATATGTATGGAATGGAGTTTGCAACTGAAAAGAAACTTAGTGTTCCCAACAAGCTAGGTGAAGGACGGCTTTCACACACACTTATCTATCAGAACTGAGCAAGTGGAGAGACTTTCGTTCATCTAGCACCAATGGAACGGGTTGCAGGAGACACTTTTTCTCTGCTTTCTCAGTCTGTTTCCTAGTGCCGGTTTGAAGTTCCTGCAGTTTTCACTGTCAAACCGAGTTGGAGCTAGTACCTCCCCATATATATGTATGGAATGGAGTTTGCAACTTAAAAGAAACTTTGTGTTCCCAACAAGCTAGGTGAAGGACGGCTTTCACACACACTTATCTCTCAGAACTGAGCAAGTGGAGAGACGTTCGTTCATCTAGCCCCAAGGCAACGGGATGCAGGAGACACTTTTTCTCTGCTTTCTCAGTCTGTTTCCTAGTGCCGGTTTGAAGTTCCTGCAGTTTTCACTGTCAAACCGAGTTGGAGCTAGTACCTCCCCATATATATGTATGGAATGGAGTTTGCAACTGAAAAGAAACTTTGTGTTCCCAACAAGCTAGATGAAGGACGGCTTTCGAACACACGTATCTCTCAGAACCGAGCAAGTGGAGAGACGTTCGTTCATCTAGCACCAAGGGAACGGGTTGCTGGAGACACTTTTTCTCTGCTTTCTCAGTCTGTTTCCTAGTGCCGTTTTGAAGTTCCTGCAGTTTTCACTGTAAAACAGAGATGGAGCTAGTACCTCCCCATTTATATGTATGGAATGGAGTTTGCAACTGAAAAGAAACTTTGTGTTCCCAACAAACTAGGTGAAGGAAGGCTTTCACACACACTTATCTCTCAGAACTGAGCAAGTGGAGAGACGTTCGTTCATCTAGCACCAAGGGAACGGATTGCAGGAGACACTTTTTCTCTGCTTTCTCAGTCTGTTTCCTAGTGCCGGTTTGAAGTTCCTTCAATTTTCACTGTCAAACCGATTTGGAGCTAGTACCTCCCCATATATATGTATGGAATGGAGTTTGCAACTGAAAAGAAACTTTGTGTTCCCAACAAGCTAGGTGAAGGACGGCTTTCACACACAATTATCTATCTGAACTGAGCAAGTGGAGAGACGTTCGTTCATCTAGCACCAAGGGAACGGGTTGCAGGAGACACTTTTTCTCTGCTTTCTCAGTCTGTTTCCTAGTGCCGGTTTGAAGTTCCTGCAGTTTTCACTGTCAAACCGAGTTGGAGCTAGTACCTCCCCATATATACGTATGGAATGGAGTTTGCAACTTAAAAGAAACTTTGTGTTCCCAACAAGCTAGGTGAAGGACGGCTTCACACACACTTATCTCTCAGAACTGAGCAAGTGGAGAGACGTTCGTTCATCTAGCACCAAGGCGTGGGATGCAGGAGACACTTTTTCTCTGCTTTCTCAGTCTGTTTCCTAGTGCCGGTTTGAAGTTCCTTCAGTTTTCACTGTCAAACCGATTTGGAGCTAGTACCTCCCCATATATAAGTATGGAATGGAGTTTGCAACTGAAAAGAAACTTTGTGTTCCCAACAAGCTAGGTGAAGGACGGCTTTCACACACACTTATCTCTCAGAACTGAGCAAGTGGAGAGACGTTCGTTCATCTAGCACCAAGAGAACGGGTTGCAGGAGACACTTTTTCTCTGCTTTCTCAGTCTGTTTCCTAGTGCCGGTTTGTAGTTCCTGCAGTTTTCACTGTCAAACCGAGTTGGAGCTAGTACCTCCCCATATATATATGTATGGAATGGAGTTTGCAACTGAAAAGAAACTTTGTGTTCCCAACAAGCTAGGTGAAGGACGGCTTTCACACACACTTATCTATCAGAACTGAGCAAGTGGAGAGACGTTCGTTCATCTAGCACCAAGGGAACGGGTTGCAGGAGACACTTTTTCTCTGCTTTCTCAGTCTGCTTCCTAGTGCCGGTTTGAAGTTCCTGCAGTTTTCACTGTCAAACCGAGTTGGAGCTAGTACCTCCCCATATATATGTATGGAATGGAGTTTGCAACTGAAAAGACACTTTGTGTTCCCAACAAGCTATGTGAAGGACGGCTTTCACACACACTTATCTCTCAGAACTGAGCAAGTGGAGAGACGTTCGTTCATCTAGCACCAAGGCAACGGGATGCAGGAGACACTTTTTCTCTGCTTTCTCAGTCTGTTTCCTAGTGCCGGTTTGAAGTTCCTGCAGTTTTCACTGTCAAACCGAGTTGGAGCTAGTACCTCCCCATATATATGTATGGAATGGAGTTTGCAACTGAAAAGAAACTTTGTGTTCCCAACAAGCTAGGTGAAGGACGGCTTTCACCCACACTTATCTCTCAGAACTGAGCAAGTGGAGAGACGTTCGTTCTTCTAGCACCAAGGTAACGGGTTGCAGGTGACACTTTTTCTCTGCCTTCTCAGTCTGTTTCCTAGTGCCTGTTTGAAGTTCCTGCAGTTTTCACTGTAAAACAGATTTGGAACTACTACCTCCCCATATATATGTACGGAATGGGGTTTGCAACTGAAAAGAAACTTTGTGTTCCCAACAAGCTAGGTGAAGTACGGCTTTCACCCACACTTATCTCTCAGATCTGAGCAAGTGGAGAGACGTTCCTATATCTAGCACCAAGGGAACGGGTTGCAGGAGACACTTTTTCTCTGCTTTCTCAGTCTGTTTCCTAGTGCCGGTTTGTAGTTCCTGCAGTTTTCACTGTAAAACAGATTTGGAACTACTACCTCCCCATATATATGTATGGAATGGAGTTTGCAACTGAAAAGAAACTTTGTGTTCCCAACAAGCTAGGTGAAGGACGGCTTTCACCCACACTTATCTCTCAGAACTGAGCAAGTGGAGAGACGTTCGTTCTTCTAGCACCAAGGGAACGGGTTGCAGGTGACACTTTTTCTCTGCCTTCTCAGTCTGTTTCCTAGTGCCTGTTTGAAGTTCCTGCAGTTTTCACTGTAAAACAGATTTGGAACTACTACCTCCCCATATATATGTACGGAATGGGGTTTGCAACTGAAAAGAAACTTTGTGTTCCCAACAAGCTAGGTGAAGTACGGCTTTCACCCACACTTATCTCTCAGATCTGAGCAAGTGGAGAGACGTTCCTATATCTAGCACCAAGGGAACGGGTTGCAGGAGACACTTTTTCTCTGCTTTCTCAGTCTGTTTCCTAGTGCCGGTTTGTAGTTCCTGCAGTTTTCACTGTAAAACAGATTTGGAACTACTACCTCCCCATATATATGTATGGAATGGAGTTTGCAACTGAAAAGAAACTTTGTGTTCCCAACAAGCTAGGTGAAGGACGGCTTTCACCCACACTTATCTCTCAGAACTGAGCAAGTGGAGAGACGTTCGTTCTTCTAGCACCAAGGGAACGGGTTGCAGGAGACACTTTTTCTCTGCCTTCTCAGTATGTTTCCTAGTGCCGGTTTGAAGTTCCTGCAGTTTTCACTGTAAAACCGTGTTGGAGCTATTACCTCCCCATATATACGTATGGAATGGAGTTTGCAACTTAAAAGAAACTTTGTGTTCCCAACAAGCTAGGTGAAGGACGGCTTTCTCACACACTTATCTCTCAGAACTGAGCAAGTGGAGAGACGTTCGTTCATCTAGCACCAAGGCGCGGGATGCAGGAGACACTTTTTCTCTGCTTTCTCAGTCTGTTTCCTAGTGCCGGTTTGAAGTTCCTGCAGTTTTCACTGTAAAACCGAGTTGGAGCTAGTACCTCCCCATATATATGTATGGAATGGAGTTTGCAACTGAAAAGAAACTTTGTGTTCCCAACAAGCTAGGTGAAGGACGGCTTTCACACACACGTATCACTCAGAACTGAGCAAGTGGAGAGACTTTCGTTCATCTAGCACCAAGGGAACGGGTTGTAGGAGACCCTTTTTCTCTACTTTCTCAGTCTGTTTCCTAGTGCCGGTTTGAAGTTCCTGCAGTTTACACTGTCAAACCGAGTTGGAGCTAGTACCTCCCCATTTATATGTATGGAATGGAGTTTGCAACTTAAAAGACACTTTGTGTTCCCAACAAGCTAGGTGAAGGACGGCTTTCACACACACTTATCTCTCAGAACTGAGCAAGTGGAGAGACGTTCGTTCATCTAGCACCAAGGCAACGGGATGCAGGAGACACTTTTTCTCTGCTTTCTCAGTCTGTTTCCTAGTGCCGGTTTGAAGTTCCTGCAGTTTTCACTGTCAAACCGAGTTGGAGCTAGTACCTACCCATATATATGTATGGAATGGAGTTTGCAACTGAAAAGAAACTTTGTGTTCCCAACAAGCTAGATGAAGGACGGCTTTCGCACACACGTATCTCTCAGAACTGAGCAAGTGGAGAGACGTTCGTTCTTCTAGCACCAAGGGAAAGGGTTGCAGGAAACACTTTTTTTCTGCTTTCTCTTTCTGTTTCCAAGTGCCGGTTTGAAGTTCCTGCAGTTTTCACTGTAAAACAGAATTGGAACTACTACCTCCAGATATATATGTATGGAATGGAGTTTGCAAATGAAAAGAAACTTTGTGTTCCCAACAAGCTAGGTGAAGGACGGCTTTCACCCTTACTTATCTCTCAGAACTGAGCAAGTAGAGAGACGTTCGTTCTTCTGGCACCAAGGGAACGGGTTGTAGGAGACACTTTTTCTCTGCCTTCTCAGTCTGTTTCCTAGTGCCTGTTTGAAGTTCCTGCAGTTTTCACTGTAAAACAGATTTGGAACTACTACCTCCCCGTATATATGTATGGAATGGGGTTTGCAACTGAAAAGAAACTTTGTGTTCCCAACAAGCTAGGTGAAGTACGGCTTTCACCCACACTTATCTCTCGGAACTGAGCAAGTGGAGAGACGTTTCTATATCTAGCACCAAGGGAACGGGTTGCAAGAGACATTTTTCTCTGCTTTCTCAGTCTGTTTCCTAGTGCCGGTTTGTAGTTCCTGCAGTTTTCACTGTAAAACAGATTTGGAACTACTACCTCCCCATATATATGTATGGAATGGAGTTTGCAACTGAAAAGAAACTTTGTGTTCCCAACAAGCTAGGTGAAGGACGGCTTTCACCCACACTTATCTCTCAGAACTGAGCAAGTGGAGAGACGTTCGTTCTTCTAGCACCAAGGGAACGGGTTGCAGGAGACACTTTTTCTCTGCCTTCTCAGTCGATTTCCTAGTGCCGGTTTGAAGTTCCTGCAGTTTTCACTGTAAAACCGAGTTGGAGCTAGTACCTCCCCATATATACGTATGGAATGGAGTTTGCAACTTAAAAGAAACTTTGTGTTCCCAACAAGCTAGGTGAAGGACGGCTTTCTCACACACTTATCTCTCAGAACTGAGCAAGTGGAGAGACGTTCGTTCATCTAGCACCAAGGCGCGGGATGCAGGAGACACTTTTTCTCTGCTTTCTCAGTCTGTTTCCTAGTGCCGGTTTGAAGTTCCTGCAGTTTTCACTGTAAAACCGAGTTGGAGCTAGTACCTCCCCATATATATGTATGGAATGGAGTTTGCAACTGAAAAGAAACTTTGTGTTCCCAACAAGCTAGGTGAAGGACGGCTTTCACACACACGTATCTCTCAGAACTGAGCAAGTGGAGAGACGTTCGTTCATCTAGCACCAAGGGAACGGGTTGTAGGAGACACTTTTTCTCTACTTTCTCAGTCTGTTTCCTAGTGCCGGTTTGAAGTTCCTGCAGTTTACACTGTCAAACCGAGTTGGAGCTAGTACCTCCCCTTATATATGTATGGAATGGAGTTTGCAACTGAAAAGAAACTTTGTGTTCCCAACAAGCTAGGTGAAGAACGGCTTTCACACACACTTATTTCTCAGAACTGAGCAAGTGGAGAGACGTTCGTTCATCTAGCACCAAGGGAACGGGTTGCAGGAGACACTTTTTCTCTGCTTTCTCAGTCTTTTTCCTAGTGCCGGTTTGAAGTTCCTTCAGTTTTCACTGTCAAACCGATTTGGAGCTAGTACCTCCCCATATATAAGTATGGAATGGAGTTTGAAACTGAAAAGAAACTTTGTGTTCCCAACAAGCTAGGTGAAGAACGGCTTTGACACACACTTATCTCTCAGAACTGAGCAAGTGAAGAGACTTTCGTTCATCTAGCACCAAGAGAACGGGTTGCAGGAGACATTTTTTCTCTGCTTTCTCAGTCTGTTTCCTAGTGCCGGTTTGAAGTTCCTGCAGTTTTCACTGTCAAACCGAGTTGGAGCTAGTACCTCCCCATATATATATGTATGGAATGGAGTTTGCAACTGAAAAGAAACTTTGTGTTCCCAACAAGCTAGGTGAAGGATGGCTTTCACACACACTTATCTATCAGAACTGAGCAAGTGGAGAGACGTTCGTTCATCTAGCACCAATGGAACGGGTTGCAGGAGACACTTTTTCTCTGCTTTCTCAGTCTGTTTCCTAGTGCCGGTTTGAAGTTCCTGCAGTTTTCACTGTCAAACCGAGTTGGAGCTAGTACCTCCCCATATATATGTATGGAATGGAGTTTGCAACTTAAAAGAAACTTTGTGTTCCCAACAAGCTGTTGAAGGATGGCTTTCACACACACTTCTCTCTCAGAACTGAGCAAGTGGAGAGACGTTCGTTCATCTAGCACCAAGGCAACGGGATGCAGGAGACACTTTTTCTCTGCTTTCTCAGTCTGTTTCCTAGTGCCGGTTTGAAGTTCCTGCAGTTTTCACTGTCAAACCGAGTTGGAGCTAGTACCTCCCCATATATATGTATGGAATGGAGTTTGCAACTGAAAAGAAACTTTGTGTTCCCAACAAACTAGGTGAAGGATGGCTTTCACACAAACTTATCTCTCAGAACTGAGCAAGTGGAGAGACGTTCGTTCATCTAGCACCAAGGGAACGGGTTGCAGGAGACACTTTTTCTCTGCTTTCTCAGTCTGTTTCCTAGTGCCGGTTTGAAGTTCCTTCAGTTTTCACTGTCAAACCGATTTGGAGCTAGTACCTCCCCATATATAAGTATGGAATGGAGTTTGCAACTGAAAAGAAACTTTGTGTTCCCAACAAGCTAGGTGAAGGACGGCTTTCCCACACACTTATCTCTCAGAACTGAGCAAGTGGAGAGACGTTCGTTCATCTAGCACCAATGGAACGGGTTGCAGGAGACACTTTTTCTCTGCTTTCTCAGTCTGTTTCCTAGTGCCGGTTTGAAGTTCCTGCAGTTTTCACTGTAAAACAGAGATGGAGCTAGTACCTCCCCATATATATGTATGGAATGGAGTTTGCAACTTAAAAGAAACTTTGTGTTCCCAACAAGCTAGGTGAAGGACGGCTTTCACACACACTTCTCTCTCAGAACTGAGCAAGTGGAGAGACTTTCGTTCATCTAGCACCAAGGGAACGGGTTGCAGGAGACACTTTTTCTCTGCTTTCTCAGTCTGTTTCCTAGTGCCGTTTTGAAGTTCCTGCAGTTTTCACTGTAAAACCGAGTTGGAGCTAGTACCACCCCATATATACGTATGGAATGGAGTTTGCAACTTAAAAGAAACTTTGTGTTCCCAACAAGCTAGGTGAAGGACGGCTTTCACACACACTTATCTCTCAGAACTGAGCAAGTGGAGAGACGTTCGTTCATCTAGCACCAATGGAACGGGTTGCAGGAGACACTTTTTCTCTGCTTTCTCAGTCTGTTTCCTAGTGCCGGTTTGAAGTTCCTGCAGTTTTCACTGTCAAACCGAGTTGGAGCTAGTACCTCCCCATATATATGTATGGAATGGAGTTTGCAACTTAAAAGAAACTTTGTGTTCCCAACAAGCTAGGTGAAGGACGGCTTTCACACACACTTCTCTCTCAGAACTGAGCAAGTGGAGAGACGTTCGTTCATCTAGCACCAAGGCAACGGGATGCAGGAGACACTTTTTCTCTGCTTTCTCAGTCTGTTTCCTAGTGCCGGTTTGAAGTTCCTGCAGTTTTCACTGTCAAACCGAGTTGGAGCTAGTACCTCCCCATATATATGTATGGAATGGAGTTTGCAACTGAAAAGAAACTTTGTGTTCCCAACAAACTAGGTGAAGGACGGCTTTCACACAAACTTATCTCTCAGAACTGAGCAAGTGGAGAGACGTTCGTTCATCTAGCACCAAGGGAATGGGTTGCAGGAGACACTTTTTCTCTGCTTTCTCAGTCTGTTTCCTAGTGCCGGTTTGAAGTTCCTTCAGTTTTCACTGTCAAACCGATTTGGAGCTAGTACCTCCCCATATATAAGTATGGAATGGAGTTTGCAACTGAAAAGAAACTTTGTGTTCCCAACAAGCTAGGTGAAGGACGGCTTTCACACACACTTATCTCTCAGAACTGAGCAAGAGGAGAGACGTTCGTTCATCTAGCACCAATGGAACGGGTTGCAGGAGACACTTTTTCTCTGCTTTCTCAGTCTGTTTCCTAGTGCCGGTTTGAAGTTCCTGCAGTTTTCACTGTCAAACCGAGTTGGAGCTAGTACCTCCCCATATATATGTATTGAATGGAGTTTGCAACTTAAAAGAAACTTTGTGTTCCCAACAAGCTAGATGAAGGACGGCTTTCACACACACTTCTCTCTCAGAACTGAGCAAGTGGAGAGACTTTCGTTCATCTAGCACCAAGGGAACGGGTTGCAGGAGACACTTTTTCTCTGCTTTCTCAGTCTGTTTCCTAGTGCCGTTTTGAAGTTCCTGCAGTTTTCACTGTAAAACCGAGTTGGAGCTAGTACCACCCCATATATATGTATGGAATGGAGTTTGCAACTTAAAAGAAACTTTGTGTTCCCAACAAGCTAGGTGAAGGACGGCTTTCACACACACTTATCTCTCAGAACTGAGCAAGAGGAGAGACGTTCGTTCATCTAGCACCAAGGCGCGGGATGTAGGAGACACTTTTTCTCTGCTTTCTCAGTCTGTTTCCTAGTGCCGGTTTGAAGTTCCTGCAGTTTTCACTGTAAAACCGAGTTGGAGCTAGTACCTCCCCATATATATGTATGGAATGGAGTTTGCAACTGAAAAGAAACTTTGTGTTCCCAACAAGCTAGGTGAAGGACGGCTTTCGCACACACATATCTCTCAGAACTGAGCAAGTGGAGAGACGTTCGTTCTTCTAGCAGCAAGGGAAAGGGTTGCAGGAGACACTTTTTCTCTGCTTTCTCAGTCTGTTTCCTAGTGCCGGTTTGAAGTTCCTGCAGTTTTCACTGTAAAACAGAATTGGAACTACTACCTCCCCATATATATGTATGGAATGGAGTTTGCAACTGAAAAGAAACTTTGTGTTCCCAACAAGCTAGGTGAAGGACGGCTTTCACCCACACTTATCTCTCAGAACTGAGCAAGTGGAGAGACGTTCGTTCTTCTAGCACCAAGGGAACGGGTTGCAGGAGATACTTTTTCTCTGCCTTCTCAGTCTGTTTCCTAGTGCCTGTTTGAAGTTCCTGCAGTTTTCACTGTAAATCAGATTTGGAACTACTACCTCCCCATATATATGTATGGAATGGGGTTTGCAACTGAAAAGAAACTTTGTGTTCCCAACAAGCTAGGTGAAGGACGGCTTTCACCCACACTTATCTCTCAGAACTGAGCAAGTGGAGGGACGTTCCTATATCTAGCACCAAGGGAACGGGTTGCAGGAGACACTTTTTCTCTGCCTTCTCAGTCTGTTTCCTAGTGCCGGTTTGAAGTTCCTGCAGTTTTCACTTTAAAACCGTGTTGGAGCTAGTACCTCCCCATATATACGTATGGATTGGAGTTTGCAACTGAAAAGAAACTTTGTGTTCCCAACAAGCTAGGTGAAGGACGGCTTTCACACACACTTATCTCTCAGAACTGAGCAAGTGGAGAGACTTTCGTTCATCTAGCACCAAGGCGCGGAATGTAGGAGACACTTTTTCTCTGCTTTCTCAGTCTGTTTCCTAGTGCCGGTTTGAAGTTCCTGCAGTTTTCACTGTAAATCCGAGTTGGAGCTAGTACCTCCCCATATATATGTATGGAATGGAGTTTGCAACTGAAAAGAATCTTTGTGTTCCCAACAAGCTAGGTGAAGGACGGCTTTCACACACACGTAACTCTCAGAACTGAGCAAGTGGAGAGACGTTCGTTCATCTAGCACCAAGGGAACGGGTTGTAGGAGACACTTTTTCTCTACTTTCTCAGTCTGTTTCCTAGTGCCGGTTTGAAGTTCCTGCAGTTTACACTGTCAAACCGAGTTGGAGCTAGTACCTCCCCATATATATATATGGAATGGAGTTTGCAACTGAAAAGAAACTTTGTGTTCCCAACAAGCTAGGTGAAGGACGGCTTTCACACACACTTATTTCTCAGAACTGAGCAAGTGGAGAGACATTCGTTCATCTAGCACCAAGGGAACGGGTTGCAGGAGACACTTTTTCTCTGCTTTCTCAGTCAGTTTCCTAGTGCCGGTTTGAAGTTCCTTCAGTTTTCACTGTCAAACCGATTTGGAGCTAGTACCTCCCCATATATAAGTATGGAATAGAATTTGCATCTGAAAAGAAACTTTGTGTTCCCAACAAGCTAGGTGAAGGACGGCTTTCACACACACTTATCTCTCAGAACTGAGCAAGTGGAGAGACGTTCGTTCATCTAACACCAAGCGAACGGGTTGCAGGAGACACTTTTTCTCTGCTTTCTCAGTCTGTTTCCTAGTGCCGGTTTGAAGTTCCTTCAGTTTTCACTGTCAAACCGATTTGGAGCTAGTACCTCCCCATATATAAGTATGGAATGGAGTTTGAAACTGAAAAGAAACTTTGTGTTCCCAACAAGCTAGGTGAAGAACGGCTTTGACACACACTTATCTCTCAGAACTGAGCAAGTGAAGAGACTTTCGTTCATCTAGCACCAAGAGAACGGGTTGCAGGAGACATTTTTTCTCTGCTTTCTCAGTCTGTTTCCTAGTGCCGGTTTGAAGTTCCTGCAGTTTTCACTGTCAAACCGAGTTGGAGCTAGTACCTCCCCATATATATATGTATGGAATGGAGTTTGCAACTGAAAAGAAACTTTGTGTTCCCAACAAGCTAGGTGAAGGATGGCTTTCACACACACTTATCTATCAGAACTGAGCAAGTGGAGAGACGTTCGTTCATCTAGCACCAATGGAACGGGTTGCAGGAGACACTTTTTCTCTGCTTTCTCAGTCTGTTTCCTAGTGCCGGTTTGAAGTTCCTGCAGTTTTCACTGTCAAACCGAGTTGGAGCTAGTACCTCCCCATATATATGTATGGAATGGAGTTTGCAACTTAAAAGAAACTTTGTGTTCCCAACAAGCTGTTGAAGGATGGCTTTCACACACACTTCTCTCTCAGAACTGAGCAAGTGGAGAGACGTTCGTTCATCTAGCACCAAGGCAACGGGATGCAGGAGACACTTTTTCTCTGCTTTCTCAGTCTGTTTCCTAGTGCCGGTTTGAAGTTCCTGCAGTTTTCACTGTCAAACCGAGTTGGAGCTAGTACCTCCCCATATATATGTATGGAATGGAGTTTGCAACTGAAAAGAAACTTTGTGTTCCCAACAAACTAGGTGAAGGATGGCTTTCACACAAACTTATCTCTCAGAACTGAGCAAGTGGAGAGACGTTCGTTCATCTAGCACCAAGGGAACGGGTTGCAGGAGACACTTTTTCTCTGCTTTCTCAGTCTGTTTCCTAGTGCCGGTTTGAAGTTCCTTCAGTTTTCACTGTCAAACCGATTTGGAGCTAGTACCTCCCCATATATAAGTATGGAATGGAGTTTGCAACTGAAAAGAAACTTTGTGTTCCCAACAAGCTAGGTGAAGGACGGCTTTCCCACACACTTATCTCTCAGAACTGAGCAAGTGGAGAGACGTTCGTTCATCTAGCACCAATGGAACGGGTTGCAGGAGACACTTTTTCTCTGCTTTCTCAGTCTGTTTCCTAGTGCCGGTTTGAAGTTCCTGCAGTTTTCACTGTAAAACAGAGATGGAGCTAGTACCTCCCCATATATATGTATGGAATGGAGTTTGCAACTTAAAAGAAACTTTGTGTTCCCAACAAGCTAGGTGAAGGACGGCTTTCACACACACTTCTCTCTCAGAACTGAGCAAGTGGAGAGACTTTCGTTCATCTAGCACCAAGGGAACGGGTTGCAGGAGACACTTTTTCTCTGCTTTCTCAGTCTGTTTCCTAGTGCCGTTTTGAAGTTCCTGCAGTTTTCACTGTAAAACCGAGTTGGAGCTAGTACCACCCCATATATACGTATGGAATGGAGTTTGCAACTTAAAAGAAACTTTGTGTTCCCAACAAGCTAGGTGAAGGACGGCTTTCACACACACTTATCTCTCAGAACTGAGCAAGTGGAGAGACGTTCGTTCATCTAGCACCAATGGAACGGGTTGCAGGAGACACTTTTTCTCTGCTTTCTCAGTCTGTTTCCTAGTGCCGGTTTGAAGTTCCTGCAGTTTTCACTGTCAAACCGAGTTGGAGCTAGTACCTCCCCATATATATGTATGGAATGGAGTTTGCAACTTAAAAGAAACTTTGTGTTCCCAACAAGCTAGGTGAAGGACGGCTTTCACACACACTTCTCTCTCAGAACTGAGCAAGTGGAGAGACGTTCGTTCATCTAGCACCAAGGCAACGGGATGCAGGAGACACTTTTTCTCTGCTTTCTCAGTCTGTTTCCTAGTGCCGGTTTGAAGTTCCTGCAGTTTTCACTGTCAAACCGAGTTGGAGCTAGTACCTCCCCATATATATGTATGGAATGGAGTTTGCAACTGAAAAGAAACTTTGTGTTCCCAACAAACTAGGTGAAGGACGGCTTTCACACAAACTTATCTCTCAGAACTGAGCAAGTGGAGAGACGTTCGTTCATCTAGCACCAAGGGAATGGGTTGCAGGAGACACTTTTTCTCTGCTTTCTCAGTCTGTTTCCTAGTGCCGGTTTGAAGTTCCTTCAGTTTTCACTGTCAAACCGATTTGGAGCTAGTACCTCCCCATATATAAGTATGGAATGGAGTTTGCAACTGAAAAGAAACTTTGTGTTCCCAACAAGCTAGGTGAAGGACGGCTTTCACACACACTTATCTCTCAGAACTGAGCAAGAGGAGAGACGTTCGTTCATCTAGCACCAATGGAACGGGTTGCAGGAGACACTTTTTCTCTGCTTTCTCAGTCTGTTTCCTAGTGCCGGTTTGAAGTTCCTGCAGTTTTCACTGTCAAACCGAGTTGGAGCTAGTACCTCCCCATATATATGTATTGAATGGAGTTTGCAACTTAAAAGAAACTTTGTGTTCCCAACAAGCTAGATGAAGGACGGCTTTCACACACACTTCTCTCTCAGAACTGAGCAAGTGGAGAGACTTTCGTTCATCTAGCACCAAGGGAACGGGTTGCAGGAGACACTTTTTCTCTGCTTTCTCAGTCTGTTTCCTAGTGCCGTTTTGAAGTTCCTGCAGTTTTCACTGTAAAACCGAGTTGGAGCTAGTACCACCCCATATATATGTATGGAATGGAGTTTGCAACTTAAAAGAAACTTTGTGTTCCCAACAAGCTAGGTGAAGGACGGCTTTCACACACACTTATCTCTCAGAACTGAGCAAGAGGAGAGACGTTCGTTCATCTAGCACCAAGGCGCGGGATGTAGGAGACACTTTTTCTCTGCTTTCTCAGTCTGTTTCCTAGTGCCGGTTTGAAGTTCCTGCAGTTTTCACTGTAAAACCGAGTTGGAGCTAGTACCTCCCCATATATATGTATGGAATGGAGTTTGCAACTGAAAAGAAACTTTGTGTTCCCAACAAGCTAGGTGAAGGACGGCTTTCGCACACACATATCTCTCAGAACTGAGCAAGTGGAGAGACGTTCGTTCTTCTAGCAGCAAGGGAAAGGGTTGCAGGAGACACTTTTTCTCTGCTTTCTCAGTCTGTTTCCTAGTGCCGGTTTGAAGTTCCTGCAGTTTTCACTGTAAAACAGAATTGGAACTACTACCTCCCCATATATATGTATGGAATGGAGTTTGCAACTGAAAAGAAACTTTGTGTTCCCAACAAGCTAGGTGAAGGACGGCTTTCACCCACACTTATCTCTCAGAACTGAGCAAGTGGAGAGACGTTCGTTCTTCTAGCACCAAGGGAACGGGTTGCAGGAGATACTTTTTCTCTGCCTTCTCAGTCTGTTTCCTAGTGCCTGTTTGAAGTTCCTGCAGTTTTCACTGTAAATCAGATTTGGAACTACTACCTCCCCATATATATGTATGGAATGGGGTTTGCAACTGAAAAGAAACTTTGTGTTCCCAACAAGCTAGGTGAAGGACGGCTTTCACCCACACTTATCTCTCAGAACTGAGCAAGTGGAGGGACGTTCCTATATCTAGCACCAAGGGAACGGGTTGCAGGAGACACTTTTTCTCTGCCTTCTCAGTCTGTTTCCTAGTGCCGGTTTGAAGTTCCTGCAGTTTTCACTTTAAAACCGTGTTGGAGCTAGTACCTCCCCATATATACGTATGGATTGGAGTTTGCAACTGAAAAGAAACTTTGTGTTCCCAACAAGCTAGGTGAAGGACGGCTTTCACACACACTTATCTCTCAGAACTGAGCAAGTGGAGAGACTTTCGTTCATCTAGCACCAAGGCGCGGAATGTAGGAGACACTTTTTCTCTGCTTTCTCAGTCTGTTTCCTAGTGCCGGTTTGAAGTTCCTGCAGTTTTCACTGTAAATCCGAGTTGGAGCTAGTACCTCCCCATATATATGTATGGAATGGAGTTTGCAACTGAAAAGAATCTTTGTGTTCCCAACAAGCTAGGTGAAGGACGGCTTTCACACACACGTATCTCTCAGAACTGAGCAAGTGGAGAGACGTTCGTTCATCTAGCACCAAGGGAACGGGTTGTAGGAGACACTTTTTCTCTACTTTCTCAGTCTGTTTCCTAGTGCCGGTTTGAAGTTCCTGCAGTTTACACTGTCAAACCGAGTTGGAGCTAGTACCTCCCCATATATATATATGGAATGGAGTTTGCAACTGAAAAGAAACTTTGTGTTCCCAACAAGCTAGGTGAAGGACGGCTTTCACACACACTTATTTCTCAGAACTGAGCAAGTGGAGAGACATTCGTTCATCTAGCACCAAGGGAACGGGTTGCAGGAGACACTTTTTCTCTGCTTTCTCAGTCAGTTTCCTAGTGCCGGTTTGAAGTTCCTTCAGTTTTCACTGTCAAACCGATTTGGAGCTAGTACCTCCCCATATATAAGTATGGAATAGAATTTGCATCTGAAAAGAAACTTTGTGTTCCCAACAAGCTAGGTGAAGGACGGCTTTCACACACACTTATCTCTCAGAACTGAGCAAGTGGAGAGACGTTCGTTCATCTAACACCAAGCGAACGGGTTGCAGGAGACACTTTTTCTCTGCTTTCTCAGTCTGTTTCCTAGTGCCGGTTTGAAGTTCCTGCAGTTTTCACTGTCAAACCGAGTTGGAGCTAGTTCCTCCCCATATATATATGTATGGAATGGAGTTTGCAACTGAAAAGAAACTTTGTGTTCCCAACAAGCTAGGTGAAGGATGGCTTTCACACACACTTATCTATCAGAACTGAGCAAGTGGAGAGACGTTCGTTCATCTAGCACCAATGGAACGGGTTGCAGGAGACAATTTTTCTCTGCTTTCTCAGTCTGTTTCCTAGTGCCGGTTTGAAGTTCCTGCAGTTTTCAGTGTAAAACCGAGTTGGAGCTAGTACCTCCCCATATATATGTATGGAATGGTGTTTGCAACTTAAAAGAAACTTTGTGTTCCCAACAAGCTAGGTGAAGGACGGCTTTCACACACACGTAACTCTCAGAACTGAGCAAGTGGAGAGACGTTCGTTCATCTAGCACCAAGGCAACGGGATGCAGGAGACACTTTTTCTCTGCTTTCTCAGTCTGTTTCCTAGTGCCGGTTTGAAGTTCCTGCAGTTTTCACTGTCAAACCGAGTTGGAGCTAGTACCTCCCCATATATATGTATGGAATGGAGTTTGCAACTGAAAAGAAACTTTGTGTTCCCAACAAGCTAGGTGAAGGACGGCTTTCGCACACACATATCTCTCAGAACTGAGCAAGTGGAGAGACGTTCGTTCTTCTAGCAGCAAGGGAAAGGGTTGCAGGAGACACTTTTTCTCTGCTTTCTCAGTCTGTTTCCTAGTGCCGGTTTGAAGTTCCTGCAGTTTTCACTGTAAAACAGAATTGGAACTACTACCTCCCCATATATATGTATGGAATGGAGTTTGCAACTGAAAAGAAACTTTGTGTTCCCAACAAGCTAGGTGAAGGACGGCTTTCACCCACACTTATCTCTCAGAACTGAGCAATTGGAGAGACGTTCGTTCTTCTAGCACCAAGGGAACGGGTTGCAGCAGATACTTTTTCTCTGCCTTCTCAGTCTGTTTCCTAGTGCCTGTTTGAAGTTCCTGCAGTTTTCACTGTAAATCAGATTTGGAACTACTACCTCCCCATATATATGTATGGAATGGGGTTTGCAACTGAAAAGAAACTTTGTGTTCCCAACAAGCTAGGTGAAGTACGGCTTTCACCCACACTTATCTCTCAGAACTGAGCAAGTGGAGAGACGTTCCTATATCTAGCACCAAGGGAACGGGTTGCAGGAGACACTTTTTCTCTGCCTTCTCAGTCTGTTTCCTAGTGCCGGTTTGAAGTTCCTGCAGTTTTCACTGTAAAACCGAGTTGGAGCTAGTACCTCCCCATATATACGTATGGAATGGAGTTTGCAACTGAAAAGAAACTTTGTGTTCCCAACAAGCTAGGTGAAGGACGGCTTTCACACACACTTATTTCTGAGAACTGAGCAAGTGGAGAGACTTTCGTTCATCTAGCACCAAGGCGCGGAATGCAGGAGACACTTTTTCTCTGCTTTCTCAGTCTGTTTCCTAGTGCCGGTTTGAAGTTCCTGCAGTTTTCACTGTAAATCCGAGTTGGAGCTAGTACCTCCCCATATATATGTATGGAATGGAGTTTGCAACTGAAAAGAATCTTTGTGTTCCCAACAAGCTAGGTGAAGGACGGCTTTCACACACACGTATCTCTCAGAACTGAGCAAGTGGAGAGACGTTCGTTCATCTAGCACCAAGGGAACGGGTTGTAGGAGACACTTTTTCTCTACTTTCTCAGTCTGTTTCCTAGTGCCGGTTTGAAGTTCCTGCAGTTTACACTGTCAAACCGAGTTGGAGCTAGTACCTCCCCATATATATATATGGAATGGAGTTTGCAACTGAAAAGAAACTTTGTGTTCCCAACAAGCTAGGTGAAGGACGGCTTCCACACACACTTATTTCTCAGAACTGAGCAAGTGGAGAGACGTTCGTTCATCTAGCACCAAGGGAACGGGTTGCAGGAGACACTTTTTCTCTGCTTTCTCAGTCAGTTTCCTAGTGCCGGTTTGAAGTTCCTTCAGTTTTCACTGTCAAACCGATTTGGAGCTAGTACCTCCCCATATATAAGTATGGAATAGAATTTGCATCTGAAAAGAAACTTTGTGTTCCCAACAAGCTAGGTGAAGGACGGCTTTCACACACACTTATCTCTCAGAACTGAGCAAGTGGAGAGACGTTCGTTCATCTAACACCAAGAGAACGGGTTGCAGGAGACACTTTTTCTCTGCTTTCTCAGTCTGTTTCCTAGTGCCGGTTTGAAGTTCCTGCAGTTTTCACTGTCAAACCGAGTTGGAGCTAGTTCCTCCACATATATATATGTATGGAATGGAGTTTGCAACTGAAAAGAAACTTTGTGTTCCCAACAAGCTAGGTGAAGGATGGCTTTCACACACACTTATCTATCAGAACTGAGCAAGTGGAGAGACGTTCGTTCATCTAGCACCAATGGAACGGGTTGCAGGAGACAATTTTTCTCTGCTTTCTCAGTCTGTTTCCTAGTGCCGGTTTGAAGTTCCTGCAGTTTTCAGTGTAAAACCGAGTTGGAGCTAGTACCTCCCCATATATATGTATGGAATGGTGTTTGCAACTTAAAAGAAACTTTGTGTTCCCAACAAGCTAGGTGAAGGACGGCTTTCACACACACGTAACTCTCAGAACTGAGCAAGTGGAGAGACGTTCGTTCATCTAGCACCAAGGCAACGGGATGCAGGAGACACTTTTTCTCTGCTTTCTCAGTCTGTTTCCCAGTGCCGGTTTGAAGTTCCTGCAGTTTTCACTGTCAAACCGAGTTGGAGCTAGTACCTCCCCATATATATGTATGGAATGGAGTTGCAACTGAAAAGAAACTTTGTGTTCCCAACAAGCTAGATGAAGGACGGCTTTCGCACACACGTATCTCTCAGAACTGAGCAAGTGGAGAGAGGTTCGTTCATCTAGCACCAAGGGAACGGGTTGCAGGAGACACTTTTTCTCTGCTTTCTCATTCTGTTTCCTAGTGCCGGTTTGAAGTTCCTTCAGTTTTCACTGTCAAACCGATTTGGAGCTAGTACCTCCCCATATATAATTATGGAATGGAGTTTGCAACTGAAAATAAACTTTGTGTTCCCGACAAGCTAGGTGAAGGACGGCTTTCACACACACTTATCTCTCAGAACTGAGCAAGTGGAGAGACGTTCGTTCATCTAGCACCAAGGCGCGGGATGCAGGAGACACTTTTTCTCTGCTTTCTCAGTCTGTTTCCTAGTGCCGGTTTGAATTTCCTGCAGTTTTCACTGTCAAACCGAGTTGGAGCTAGTACCTCCACATATATATATGTATGGAATGGAGTTTGCAACTGAAAAGAAACTTTGTGTTCCCAACAAGCTAGGTGAAGGACGGCTTTCACACACAATTATCTATCAGAACTGAGCAAGTCTAGAGACGTTCGTTCATCTAGCACCAAGGGAACGGGTTGCAGGAGACACTTTTTCTCTGCTTTCTCAGTCTGTTTCCTAGTGCCGGTTTGAAGTTCCTGCAGTTTTCACTGTAAAACCGAGTTGGAGCTTGTACCTCCCCATATATACGTATGGAATGGAGTTTGCAACTTAAAAGAAACTTTGTGTTCCCAACAAGCTAGGTGAAGTACGGCTTTCACACACACTTATCTCTCAGAACTGAGCAAGTGGAGAGACGTTCGTTCATCTAGCACCAAGGCGCGGGATGCAGGAGACACTTTTTCTCTGCTTTCTCAGTATGTTTCCTAGTGCCGGTTTGAAGTTCCTGCAGTTTTCACTGTAAACCCGAGTTGGAGCTAGTACCTCCCCATATATATGTATGGAATGGAGTTTGCACCTGAAAAGAAACTTTGTGTTCCCAACAAGCTAGGTGAAGGACGGCTTTCGCACACACGTATCTCTCAGAACTGAGCAAGTGGAGAGACGTTCGTTCTTCTAGCACCAACGGAAAGGGTTGCAGATGACACTTTTTCTCTGCTTTCTCAGTCTGTTTCCTAGTGCCGGTTTGAAGTTCCTGCAGTTTTCACTGTAAAACAGAATTGGAACTACTACCTCCCCATATATATGTATGGAATGGAGTTTGCAAATGAAAAGAAACTTTGTGTTCCCAACAAGCTAGGTGAAGGACGGCTTTCACCCACACTTATCTCTCAGAACTGAGCAAGTGGAGAGACGTTCGTTCTTCTAGCACCAAGGGAACGGGTTGCAGGAGACATTTTTTCTCTGCTTTCTCAGTCTGTTTCCTAGTGCCTGTTTGAGTTTCCTGCAGTTTTCACTGTAAAACAGATTTGGAACTACTACCTCCCCATATATATGTATGGAATGGGGTTTGCAACTGAAAAGAAACTTTGTGTTCCCAACAAGCTAGGTGAAGTACGGCTTTCACCCACACTTATCTCTCAGAACTGAGCAAGTGGAGAGACGTTCCTATATCTAGCACCAAGAGAACGGGTTGCAGGAGACACTTTTTCTCTGCTTTCTCAGTCTGTTTCCTAGTGCCGGTTTGTAGTTCCTGCAGTTTTCACTGTAAAACAGATTTGGAACTACTACCTCCCCATATATATGTATGGAATGGAGTTTGCAACTGAAAAGAATCTTTGTGTTCCCAACAAGCTAGGTGAAGGACGGCTTTCACACACACTTATTTCTCAGAACTGAGCAAGTGGAGAGACTTTCGTTCATCTAGCACCAAGGGAACGGGTTGCAGGAGACACTTATTCTCTGCTTTCTCAGTCTGTTTCCTAGTGCCGGTTTGAAGTTCCTTCAGTTTTCACTGACAAACCGATTTGGAGCTAGTACCTCCCCATATATAAGTATGGAATGGAGTTTGCAACTGAAAAGAAACTTTGTGTTCCCAACAAGCTAGGTGAAGGACGGCTTTCACACACACTTATCTCTCAGAACTGAGCAAGTGGAGAGACGTTCGTTCATCTAGCACCAATAGAACGGGTTGCAGGAGACACTTTTTCTCTGCTTTCTCAGTCTGTTTCCTAGTGCCGGTTTGAAGTTCCTGCAGTTTTCACTGTCAAACCGAGTTGGAGCTAGTACCTCCCCATATATATGTATGGAATGGAGTTTGCATCTTAAAAGAAACTTTGTGTTCCCAACAAGCTAGGTGAAGGACGGCTTTCACACACACTTATCTCTCAGAACTGAGCAAGTGGAGAGACGTTCGTTTATCTAGCACCAAGGCAACGGGATGCAGGAGACACTTTTTCTCTGCTTTCTCAGTCTGTTTCCTAGTGCCGGTTTGAAGTTCCTGCAGTTTTCACAGTAAATCCGTGTTGGAGCTAGTACCTCCCCATATATATGTATGGAATGGAGTTTGCAACTGAAAAGAAACTTTGTGTTCCCAACAAGCTAGGTGAAGGACGGCTTTCGCACACACGAATCTCTCAGAACTGAGCAAGTGGAGAGACGTTCGTTCATCTACCACCAAGGGAACGTGTTGCAGGAGACACTTTTTCTCTGCTTTCTCAGTCTGTTTCCTAGTGCCGGTTTGAAGTTCCTGCAGTTTTCACTGTAAAACCGAGTTGGAGCTAGTACCTCCCCATATATATGTATGGAATGGAGATGCAACTGAAAAGAAACTTTGTGTTCCCAACAAGCTAGGTGAAGGACGGCTTTCACACACACATATCTCTCAGAACTTAGCAAGTGGAGAGAGGTTCGTTCATCTAGCACCAAGGGAACGGGTTGCAGGAGACACTTTTTCTCTGCTTTCTCAGTCTGTTTCCTAGTGCCGGTTTGAAGTTCCTGCAGTTTTCACTGTAAAACAGAATTGGAACTTCTACCTCCCCATATATATGTATGGAATGGAGTTTGCAAATGAAAAGAAACTTTGTGTTCCCAACAAGCTAGGTGAAGGGCGGCTTTCACCCACACTTATCTCTCAGAACTGAGCAAGTGGAGAGACGTTCGTTCATCTAGCACCAAGGCAACGGGTTGCAGGAGACACTTTTTCTCTGCTTTCTCAGTCTGTTTCCTAGTGCCGGTTTGAAGTTCCTGCAGTTTTCACTGTAAAACAGATTTGGAACTACTACCTCCCCATATATATGTATGGAATAGAGTTTGCAACTGAAAAGAAACTTTGTGTTCCTAACAAGCTAGGTGAAGGACGGCTTTCACACACACTTATCTCTCAGAACTGAGCAAGTAGAGAGACTTTCGTATATCTAGCACCAAGGGAAAGGGTTGCAGGAGACACTTTTTCTCTGCTTTCTCAGTCTGTTTCCTAGTGCCGGTTTGAAGTTCCTGCAGTTTACACTATCAAACCGTGTTGGAGCTAGTACCTCCCCATATATATGTATGGAATGGAGTTTGCACCTGAAAAGAAACTTCGTGTTCCCAACAAGCTAGGTGAAGGACGGCTTTCACACACACTTATCTCTCAGAACTGAGCAAGTGGAGAGACGTTCGTTCATCTAGCACCAAGGCAATGGGATGCAGGAGACACTTTTTCTCTGCTTTCTCATTCTGTTTCCTAGTGCCGGTTTGAAGTTCCTGCAGTTTTCACTGTCAAACCGAGTTGGAGCTAGTACCTCCCCATATATATGTATGGAATGGAGTTTGCAACTGAAAAGAAACTTTGTGTTCCCAACAAGCTAGGTGAAGGACCGCTTTCACCCACACTTATCTCTCAGAAATGAGCAAGTGGAGAGACGTTCGTATATCTAGCACCAAGGGAACGGGTTGCAGGAAACACTTTTTCTCTGCTTTCTCAGTCTGTTTCCTAGTGCCGGTTTGAAGTTCCTGCAGTTTTCCGTGTAAAACAGTTTTGGAACTACTACCTACCCATATATATGTATGGAATGGAGTTTGCAACTGAAAAGAAACTTTGTGTTCCCAACAAGCTAGGTGAAGGACGGCTTTCACACACACTTATCCTCAGAACTGAGCAAAAGGAGAGACGTTCGTTCATCTAGCACCAAGAGAACGGGTTGCAGGAGACACTTTTTCTCTGCTTTCTCAGTCTGTTTCCCAGTGCCGGTTTGAAGTTCCTGCAGTTTTCACTGTCAAACCGAGTTGGAGCTAGTACCTCCCCATATATATGTATGGAATGGAGTTTGCAACTGAAAAGAAACTTTGTGTTCCCAACAAGCTAGGTGAAGGACGGCTTTCGCACACACGTATCTCTCAGAACTGAGCAAGTGGAGAGACGTTCGTTCATCTAGCACCAAGGGAACGGGTTGCAGGAGACACTTTTTCTCTGCTTTCTCAGTCTGTTTCCTAGTGCCGGTTTGAAGTTCCTGCAGTTTTCACTGTAAAACCGAGTTGGAGCTAGTACCTCCCCATATATATGTATGGAATGGAGTTTGCAACTGAAAAGAAACTTTGTGTTCCCAACAAGCTAGGTGAAGGACGGCTTTCACACACACTTATCTCTCAGAACTTAGCAAGTGGAGAGACGTTCGTTCATCTAGCACCAAGGGAACGGGTTGCAGGAGACACTTTTTCTCTGCTTTCTCAGTCTGTTTCCTATTGCCGGTTTGAAGTTCCTGCAGTTTTCACTGTAAAACAGAATTGGAACTACTACCTCCCCATATATATGTATGGAATGGTGTTTGCAAATGAAAACAACTTTGTGTTCCCAACAAGCTAGGTGAAGGACGGCTTTCACACACAATTATCTCTCAGAACTGAGCATGTGGAGAGAAGTTCGTTCATCTAGCAAAAATTGAACGGGTTGCAGGGGAAACTATTACTCTGGATTCTCAGTCTGTTTCCTAGTGCCGGTTTGAAGTTCCTGCAGTTTTCACTGTAAAACAGATTTGGAACTACTACCACCCCATATATATGTATGGAATGGAGTTTGCAACTGAAAAGAAACTTTGTGTTCCCAACAAGCTAGGTGAAGGACGGCTTTCACACACACCTATCTCTCAGAACTGAGCAAGTAGAGAGACTTTCGTATATCTAGCACCAAGGGAACGGGTTGCAGTAGACACTTTTTCTCTGCTTTCTCAGTCTGTTTCCTAGTGCCGGTTGGAAGTTCCTGCAGTTTACACTATCAAACCGAGTTGGAGCTAGTACCTCCCCATATATATGTATGGAATGGTGTTTGCATCTGAAAAGAAACTTTGTGTTCCCCACAAGCTAGGTGAAGGACGGCTTTCACACACACTTATCTCTCAGAACTGAGCAAGTGGAGAGACGTTCGTTCATCTAGCACCAAGGCAATGGGATGCAGGAGACACTTTTTCTCTGCTTTCTCAGTCTGTTTCCTAGTGCCGGTTTGAAGTTACTGCAGTTTTCACTGTAAAACTTAGTTGGAGCTAGTACCTCCCCATATATATGTATGGAATGGAGTTTGCAACTGAAAAGAAACTTTGTGTTCCCAACAAGCTAGGTGAAGGACGGCTTTCACCCACACTTATCTCTCAGAAATGACCAAGTGGAGAGACGTTCGTATATCTAGCACCAAGGGAACGGGTTGCAGGAGACACTTTTTCTCTGCTTTCTCAGTCTGTTTCCTAGTGCCGGTTTGAAGTTCCTGCAGTTTACACTATCAAACCGAGTTGGAGCTAGTACCTCCCCATATATATGTATGGAATGGAGTTTGCAACTGAAAAGAAACTTTGTGTTCCCAACAAGCTAGGTGAAGGACGGCTTTCACACACACTTATCTCTCAGAACTGAGCAAGTGGAGAGACTTTCGTTCATCTAGCACCAAGGCAATGGGATGCAGGAGACACTTTTTCTCTGCTTTCTCAGTCTGTTTCCTAGTGCCGGTTTGAAGTTACTGCAGTTTTCACTGTAAAACCGAGTTGGAGCTAGTACCTCCCCATATATATGTATGGAATGGAGTTTGCAACTGAAAAGAAACTTTGTGTTCCCAACAAGCTAGGTGAAGGACGGCTTTCACCCACACTTATCTCTCAGAAATGAGCAAGTGGAGAGACGTTCGTATATCTAGCACCAAGGGAACGGGTTGCTGGAGAATTTTTTACTCTGGTTTCTCAGTCTGTTCCCTAGTGCCGGTTTGAAGTTCCTGCAGTTTTCACTGTGAAAGCGACTTGGAGCTAGTCCCTCCCCATATATATGTATGGAGTGGAGTTTGCAAGTGAAAAGAAACTTTATGTTCCCAACAAGCTAGGTGAAGGACGGCTTTCACACACACGTATCTCTCAGAACTGAGCATGTGGAGAGACGTTCGTTCATCTAGCACAAAGGCAACGGGATGCAGGAGACACTTTTTCTCTGGTTTCTCAGTGTGTTTCCTAGTGCCGGTTTGAAGTTCCTGCAGTTTTCACTGTAAAACCGAGTTGGAGCTAGTACTTCTCCATATATATGTATGGACTGGAGTTTGCAACTGAAAAGAATCTTTATGTTCCCAACAAGCTAGGTGAAGGACGGCTTTCACACACACTTATCTCTCAGAACTGAGCAATTAGAGAGACTTTCGTATATCTAGCACCAAGGGAACGGGTTGCAGGAGACACTTTTTCTCTGCTTTCTCAGTCTGTTTCCTAGTGCCGGTTTGAAGTTCCTGCAGTTTTCACTGTAAAACCGAGTTGGAGCTAGTACCTCCCCATATATATGTATGGAATGGAGTTTGCAACTGAAAAGAAACTTTGTGTTCCCAACAAGCTAGGTGAAGGACGGCTTTCACACACACTTATCTCTCAGAACTGAGCAAGTGGAGAGACGTTGGTTCATCTAGCACCAAGGGAACGGGATGCAGGAGACACTTTTTCTCTGATTTCTCAGTCTTTTCCTAGTGCCGGTTTGAAGTTCCTGCAGTTTTCACTGTAAAACCGAGTTGGAGCTAGTACCTCCCCATATATATGTATGGAATGGAGTTTGCAACTGAAAAGAAACTTTGTGTTCCCAACAAGCTAGGTGAAGGACGGCTTTCACCCACACTTATCTCTCAGAAATGAGCAAATGGAGAGACGTTCGTATATCTAGCACCAAGGGAACGGGTTGCAGGAGACACTTTTTCTCTGCTTTCTCAGTCTGTTTCCTAGTGCCGGTTTGAAGTTCCTGCAGTTTTCACTGTAAAACAGATTTGGAACTACTACCTACCCATATATATGTATGGAATGGAGTTTGCAATTGAAAAGAAACTTTGTGTTCCCAACAAGCTAGGTGAAGGACGGCTTTCACACACACGTATCTCTCAGAACTGAGCAAGTGGAGAGACGTGCGTTCATCTAGCACCAAGGGAACGGGTTGCAGGAGACACTTTTTCTCTGCTTTCTCAGTCTGTTTCCTAGTGCCGGTTTGAAGTTCCTGCAGTTTTCACTGTAAAACCGAGTTGGAGCTAGTACCTCCCCATATATATGTATGGAATGGAGTTTGCAACTGAAAAGAAACTTTGTGTTCCCAACAAGCTAGGTGAAGGACGGCTTTCACACACACTTATCTCTCAGAACTTAGCAAGTGGAGAGACGTTCGTTCATCTAGCACCAAGGGAACGGGTTGCAGGAGACACTTTTTCTCTGCTTTCTCAGTCTGTTTCCTAGTGCCGGTTTGAAGTTCCTGCAGTTTTCACTGTAAAACAGAATTGGAACTACTACCTCCCCATATATATGTATGGAATGGTGTTTGCAAATGAAAACAACTTTGTGTTCCCAACAAGCTAGGTGAAGGACGGCTTTCACACACAATTTTCTCTCAGAACTGAGCATGTGGAGAGAAGTTCGTTCATCTAGCAAAAATTGAACGGGTTGCAGGGGAAACTTTTACTCTGGATTCTCAGTCTGTTTCCTAGTGCCGGTTTGAAGTTCCTGCAGTTTTCACTGTAAAACAGATTTGGAACTACTACCACCCCATATATATGTATGGAATGGAGTTTGCAACTGAAAAGAAACTTTGTGTTCCCAACAAGCTAGGTGAAGGACGGCTTTCACACACACTTATCTCTCAGAACTGAGCAAGTAGAGAGACTTTCGTATATCTAGCACCAAGGGAACGGGTTGCAGTAGACACTTTTTCTCTGCTTTCTCAGTCTGTTTCCTAGTGCCGGTTTGAAGTTCCTGCAGTTTACACTATCAAACCGAGTTGGAGCTAGTACCTCCCCATATATATGTATGGAATGGAGTTTGCAACTGAAAAGAAACTTTGTGTTCCCCACAAGCTAGGTGAAGGACGGCTTTCACACACACTTATCTCTCAGAACTGAGCAAGTGGAGAGACGTTCGTTCATCTAGCACCAAGGCAATGGGATGCAGGAGACACTTTTTCTCTGCTTTCTCAGTCTGTTTCCTAGTGCCGGTTTGAAGTTCCTGCAGTTTTCACTGTAAAACTTAGTTGGAGCTAGTACCACCCCATATATATGTATGGAATGGAGTTTGCAACTGAAAAGAAACTTTGTGTTCCCAACAAGCTAGGTGAAGGACGGCTTTCGCACACACGTATCTCTCAGAACTGAGCAAGTGGAGAGACGTTCGTTCATCTAGCACCAAGGGAACGGGTTGCAGGAGACACTTTTTCTCTGCTTTCTCAGTCTGTTTCCTAGTGCCGGTTTGAAGTTCCTGCAGTTTTCACTGTAAAACCGAGTTGGAGCTAGTACCTCCCCATATATATGTATGGAATGGAGTTTGCAACTGAAAAGAAACTTTGTGTTCCCAACAAGCTAGGTGAAGGACGGCTTTCACACACACTTATCTCTCAGAACTTAGCAAGTGGAGAGACGTTCGTTCATCTAGCACCAAGGGAACGGGTTGCAGGAGACACTTTTTCTCTGCTTTCTCAGTCTGTTTCCTAGTGCCGGTTTGAAGTTCCTGCAGTTTTCACTGTAAAACAGAATTGGAACTACTACCTCCCCATATATATGTATGGAATGGTGTTTGCAAATGAAAACAACTTTGTGTTCCCAACAAGCTAGGTGAAGGACGGCTTTCACAAACAATTATCTCTCAGAACTGAGCATGTGGAGAGAAGTTCGTTCATCTAGCAAAAATTGAACGGGTTGCAGGGGAAACTTTTACTCTGGATTCTCAGTCTGTTTCCTAGGGCCGGTTTGAAGTTCCTGCAGTTTTCACTGTAAAACAGATTTGGAACTACTACCACCCCATATATATGTATGGAATGGAGTTTGCAACTGAAAAGAAACTTTGTGTTCCCAACAAGCTAGGTGAAGGACGGCTTTCACACACACTTATCTCTCAGAACTGAGCAAGTAGAGAGACTTTCGTATATCTAGCACCAAGGGAACGGGTTGCAGTAGACACTTTTTCTCTGCTTTCTCAGTCTGTTTCCTAGTGCCGGTTTGAAGTTCCTGCAGTTTACACTATCAAACCGAGTTGGAGCTAGTACCTCCCCATATATATGTATGGAATGGAGTTTGCAACTGAAAAGAAACTTTGTGTTCCCCACAAGCTAGGTGAAGGACGGCTTTCACACACACTTATCTCTCAGAACTGAGCAAGTGGAGAGACGTTCGTTCATCTAGCACCAAGGCAATGGGATGCAGGAGACACTTTTTCTCTGCTTTCTCAGTCTGTTTCCTAGTGCCGGTTTGAAGTTACTGCAGTTTTCACTGTAAAACTTAGTTGGAGCTAGTACCTCCCCATATATATGAATTGAATGGAGTTAGCAACTGAAAAGAAACTTTGTGTTCCCAACAAGCTAGGTGAAGGACGGCTTTCACCCACACTTATCTCTCAGAAATGACCAAGTGGAGAGACGTTCGTATATCTAGCACCAAGGGAACGGGTTGCAGGAGACACTTTTTCTCTGCATTCTCAGTCTGTTTCCTAGTGCCGGTTTGAAGTTCCTGCAGTTTACACTATCAAACCGAGTTGGAGCTAGTACCTCCCCATATATATGTATGGAATGGAGTTTGCAACTGAAAAGAAACTTTGTGTTCCCCACAAGCTAGGTGAAGGACGGCTTTCACACACACGTATCTCTCAGAACTGAGCAAGTGGAGAGACTTTCGTTCAACTAGCACCAAGGCAATGGGATGCAGGAGACACTTTTTCTCTGCTTTCTCAGTCTGTTTCCTAGTGCCGGTTTGAAGTTACTGCAGTTTTCACTGTAAAACCGAGTTGGAGCTAGTACCTCCCCATATATATGTATGGAATGGAGTTTGCAACTGAAAAGAAACTTTGTGTTCCCAACAAGCTAGGTGAAGGACGGCTTTCACCCACACTTATCTCTCAGAAATGAGCAAGTGGAGAGACGTTCGTATATCTAGCACCAAGGGAACGGGTTGCTGGAGAATTTTTTACTCTGGTTTCTCAGTCTGTTCCCTAGTGCCGGTTTGAAGTTCCTGCAGTTTTCACTGTGAAAGCGACTTGGAGCTAGTCCCTCCCCATATATATGTATGGAGTGGAGTTTGCAAGTGAAAAGAAACTTTATGTTCCCAACAAGCTAGGTGAAGGACGGCTTTCACACACACGTATCTCTCAGAACTGAGCATGTGGAGAGACGTTCGTTCATCTAGCACAAAGGCAACGGGATGCAGGAGACACTTTTTCTCTGGTTTCTCAGTGTGTTTCCTAGTGCCGGTTTGAAGTTCCTGCAGTTTTCACTGTAAAACCGAGTTGGAGCTAGTACTTCTCCATATATATGTATGGACTGGAGTTTGCAACTGAAAAGAATCTTTATGTTCCCAACAAGCTAGGTGAAGGAAGGCTTTCACACACACTTATCTCTCAGAACTGAGCAAGTAGAGAGACTTTCGTATATCTAGCACCAAGGGAACGGGTTGCAGGAGACACTTTTTCTCTGCTTTCTCAGTCTGTTTCCTAGTGCCGGTTTGAAGTTCCTGCAGTTTTCACTGTAAAACCGAGTTGGAGCTAGTACCTCCCCATATATATGTATGGAATGGAGTTTGCAACTGAAAAGAATCTTTGTGTTCCCAACAAGCTAGGTGAAGGACGGCTTTCACACACACTTATCTCTCAGAACTGAGCAAGTGGAGAGACGTTCGTTCATCTAGCACCAATGGAACGGGATGCAGGAGACACTTTTTCTCTGATTTCTCAGTCTGTTTCCTAGTGCCGTTATGAAGTTCCTGCAGTTTTCACTGTAAAACCGAGTTGGAGCTAGTACCTCCCCATATATATGTATGGATTGGAGTTTGCAACTGAAAAGAAACTTTGTGTTCCCAACAAGCTAGTTGAAGGACGGCTTTCACACACACTTATCTCTCAGAACTGAGTAAGTGGAGAGACGTTCGTTCATCTAGCACCAAGGGAACGGGTTGCAGGAGACACTTTTTCTCTGCTTTCTCAGTCTGTTTCCTAGTGCCGGTTTGAAGTTCCTGCAGTTTTCACTGTAAAACCGGTTTGGAGCTAGTACATCCCCATATATATGTATGGAATGGGGTTTGCAACAAAAAAGAAACTTTGTTTTCCCAACAAGCTAGGTGAAGGACGGCTTTCACACACACTTATCTCTCAGAACTGAGCAAGTGGAGAGACGTTCGTTCATCTAGCACCAAGGGAACGGGTTGCAGGAGACACTTTTTCTCGGCTTTCTCATTCTGTTTCCTAGTGCCGGTTTAAAGTTCCTGCAGTTTACACTATCAAACCGAGTTGGAGCTAGTACCTCCCCATATATATGTATGGAATGGAGTTTGCAACTGAAAAGAAACTTTGTGTTCCCCACAAGCTAGGTGAAGGACGGCTTTCACACACACTTATCTCTCAGAACTGAGCAAGTGGAGAGACGTTCGTTCATCTAGCACCAAGGCAATGGGATGCAGGAGACACTTTTTCTCTGCTTTCTCAGTCTGTTTCCTAGTGCCGGTTTGAAGTTACTGCAGTTTTCACTGTAAAACCGATTTGGAGCTAGTACCTCCCCATATATATGTATGGAATGGAGTTTGCAACTGAAAAGAAACTTTGTGTTCCCAACAAGCTAGTTGAAGGACGGCTTTCACCCACACTTATCTCTCAGAAATGACCAAGTGGAGAGACGTTCGTATATCTAGCACCAAGGGAACGGGTTGCAGGAGACACTTTTTCTCTGCTTTCTCAGTCTGTTTCCTAGTGCCGGTTTGAAGTTCCTGCAATTTTCACTGTAAAACAGATTTGGAACTACTAACTCCCCATATATATGTATGGAATGGAGTTTGAAACTGAAAAGAAACTTTGTGTTCCCAACAAGCTAGGTGAAGGACGGCTTTCACACACACGTATCTCTCAGAATTGAGCAAGTGGAGAGACGTTCGTTCATCTAGCACAAAGGCAACGGGATGCAGGAGACACTTTTTCTCTGCTTTCTCAGTCTGTTTCCTAGTGCCGTTTTGAAATTCCTGCATTTTTCACTGTAAAACCGAGTTGGAGCTAGTACCTCCCCATATATATGTATGGAATGGCGTTTGCAACTGAAAAGAAACTTTGTGTTCCCAACAAGCTAGGTGAAGGACGGCTTTCACACACACTTATCTCTCAGAACTGAGCAAGTGGAGAGACTTTCGTATATCTAGCACCAAGGCAACGGGTTGCAGGGGACACTTTTTCTCTGCTTTCTCAGTCTGTTTCCTAGTGCCGGTTTGAAGTTCCTGCAGGTTACACTGTCAAACCGAGTTGGAGCTAGTACCTCCCCATATATATGTATGGAATGGGGTTTGCAACTGAAAAGAAACTTTGTGTTCCCAACAAGCTAGGTGAAGGACGGCTTTCACACACACTTATCTCTCAGAACTGAGCAAGTGGAGAGACGTTCGTTCATCTAGCACCAAGAGAACGGGTTGCAGGAGACACTTTTTCTCAGCTTTCTCAGTCTGTTTCCTAGTGCCGGTTTGAAGTTCCTGCAGTTTTCACTATCAAACCGAGTTGGAGCTTGTACCTCCCCATATATATGTATGGAATGGAGTTTGCAACTGAAAAGAAACTTTGTGTTCCCAACAAGCTAGGTGAAGGTAGGCTTCCACACACAATTAACTCTCAGAACTGAGCAAGTGGAGAGACGTTCGTTCATCTAGCACCAAGTGAACGGGTTGCAGGAGACACTTTTTCTCTGCTTTCTCAGTCTGTTTCCTAGTGCCGGTTTGAAGTTCCTGCAGTTTTCACTGTCAAACCGAGTTGGAGCTAGTACCTCCCCATATATATATGTATGGAATGGAGTTTGCAACTGAAAAGAAACTTTGTGTTCCCAACAAGCTAGGTGAAGGACGGCTTTCACACACACTTATCTATCAGAACTGAGCAAGTGGAGAGACGTTCGTTCATCTAGCACCAAGGGAACGGGTTGCAGGGGACACTTTTTCTCTGCTTTCTCAGTCTGTTTCCTAGTGCCGGTTTGAAGTTCCTGCAGTTTTCACTGTAAAACCGAGTTGGAGCTAGTACCTCCCCATATATATGTATGGAATGGAGTTTGCAACTTAAAAGAAACTTTGTGTTCCCAACAAGCTAGGTGAAGGACGGCTTTCACACACACTTATCTCTCAGAACTGAGCAAGTGGAGAGACGTTCGTTCATCTAGCACCAAGGGAACGGGTTGCAGGAGACACTTTTTCTCTGCTTTCTCAGTCTGTTTCCTAGTGCCGGTTTGAAGTTCCTGCAGTTTTCACTGTAAAACAGAATTGGAACTACTACCTCCACATATATATGTATGGAATGGAGTTTGCAAATGAAAACAACTTTGTGTTCCCAACAAGCTAGGTGAAGGACGGCTTTCACACACACTTATCTCTCAGAACTGAGCAAGTGGAGAGACGTTCGTTCATCTAGCACCAAGAGAACGGGTTGCAGGAGACACTTTTTCTCAGCTTTCTCAGTCTGTTTCCTAGTGCCGGTTTGAAGTTCCTGCAGTTTTCACTATCAAACCGAGTTGGAGCTTGTACCTCCCCATATATATGTATGGAATGGAGTTTGGAACTGAAAAGAAACTTTGTGTTCCCAACAAGATAGGTGAAGGTAGGCTTCCACACACAATTAACTCTCAGAACTGAGCAAGTGGAGAGACGTTCGTTCATCTAGCACCAAGTGAACGGGTTGCAGGAGACACTTTTTCTCTGCTTTCTCAGTCTGTTTCCTAGTGCCGGTTTGAAGTTCCTGCAGTTTTCACTGTCAAACCGAGTTGGAGCTAGTACCTCCCCATATATATATGTATGGAATGGAGTTTGCAACTGAAAAGAAACTTTGTGTTCCCAACAAGCTAGGTGAAGGACGGCTTTCACACACACTTATCTATCAGAACTGAGCAAGTGGAGAGACGTTCGTTCATCTAGCACCAAGGGAACGGGTTGCAGGGGACACTTTTTCTCTGCTTTCTCAGTCTGTTTCCTAGTGCCGGTTTGAAGTTCCTGCAGTTTTCACTGTAAAACCGAGTTGGAGCTAGTACCTCCCCATATATATGTATGGAATGGAGTTTGCAACTGAAAAGAAACTTTGTGTTCCCAACAAGCTAGGTGAAGGACGGCTTTCACACACACTTATCTCTCAGAACTGAGCAAGTGGAGAGACGTTCGTTCATCTAGCACCAAGGGAACGGGTTGCAGGAGACACTTTTTCTCTGCTTTCTCAGTCTGTTTCCTAGTGCCGGTTTGAAGTTCCTGCAGTTTTCACTGTAAAACAGAATTGGAACTACTACCTCCCCATATATATGTATGGAATGGAGTTTGCAAATGAAAACAACTTTGTGTTCCCAACAAGCTAGGTGAAGGACGGCTTTCACACACACTTATCTCTCAGAACTGAGCAAGTGGAGAGACGTTCGTTCATCTAGCACCAAGGCAATGGGATGCAGGAGACACTTTTTCTCTGCTTTCTCAGTCTGTTTCCTAGTGCCGGTTTGAAGTTACTGCAGTTTTCACTGTAAAACCGATTTGGAGCTAGTACCTCCCCATATATATGTATGGAATGGAGTTTGCAACTGAAAAGAAACTTTGTGTTCCCAACAAGCTAGGTGAAGGACGGCTTTCACCCACACTTATCTCTCAGAAATGACCAAGTGGAGAGACGTTCGTATATCTAGCACCAAGGGAACGGGTTGCAGGAGACACTTTTTCTCTGCTTTCTCAGTCTGTTTCCTAGTGCCGGTTTGAAGTTCCTGCAATTTTCACTGTAAAACAGATTTGGAACTACTAACTCCCCATATATATGTATGGAATGGAGTTTGAAACTGAAAAGAAACTTTGTGTTCCCAACAAGCTAGGTGAAGGACGGCTTTCACACACACGTATCTCTCAGAATTGAGCAAGTGGAGAGACGTTCGTTCATCTAGCACAAAGGCAACGGGATGCAGGAGACACTTTTTCTCTGCTTTCTCAGTCTGTTTCCTAGTGCCGTTTTGAAATTCCTGAAGTTTTCACTGTAAAACCGAGTTGGAGCTAGTACCTCCCCATATATATGTATGGAATGGCGTTTGCAACTGAAAAGAAACTTTGTGTTCCCAACAAGCTAGGTGAAGGACGTCTTTCACACACACTTATCTCTCAGAACTGAGCAAGTGGAGAGACTTTCGTATATCTAGCACCAAGGCAACGGGTTGCAGGGGACACTTTTTCTCTGCTTTCTCAGTCTGTTTCCTAGTGCCGGTTTGAAGTTCCTGCAGGTTACACTGTCAAACCGAGTTGGAGCTAGTACCTCCCCATATATATGTATGGAATGGGGTTTGCAACTGAAAAGAAACTTTGTGTTCCCAACAAGCTAGGTGAAGGACGGCTTTCACACACACTTATCTCTCAGAACTGAGCAAGTGGAGAGACGTTCGTTCATCTAGCACCAAGAGAACGGGTTGCAGGAGACACTTTTTCTCAGCTTTCTCAGTCTGTTTCCTAGTGCCGGTTTGAAGTTCCTGCAGTTTTCACTATCAAACCGAGTTGGAGCTTGTACCTCCCCATATATATGTATGGAATGGAGTTTGCAACTGAAAAGAAACTTTGTGTTCCCAACAAGCTAGGTGAAGGTAGGCTTCCACACACAATTAACTCTCAGAACTGAGCAAGTGGCGAGACGTTCGTTCATCTAGCACCAAGTGAACGGGTTGCAGGAGACACTTTTTCTCTGCTTTCTCAGTCTGTTTCCTAGTGCCGGTTTGAAGTTCCTGCAGTTTTCACTGTCAAACCGAGTTGGAGCTAGTACATCCCCATATATATATGTATGGAATGGAGTTTGCAACTGAAAAGAAACTTTGTGTTCCCAACAAGCTAGGTGAAGGACGGCTTTCACACACACTTATCTATCAGAACTGAGCAAGTGGAGAGACGTTCGTTCATCTAGCACCAAGGGAACGGGTTGCAGGGGACACTTTTTCTCTGCTTTCTCAGTCTGTTTCCTAGTGCCGGTTTGAAGTTCCTGCAGTTTTCACTGTAAAACCGAGTTGGAGCTAGTACCTCCCCATATATATGTATGGAATGGAGTTTGCAACTTAAAAGAAACTTTGTGTTCCCAACAAGCTAGGTGAAGGACGGCTTTCACACACACTTATCTCTCAGAACTGAGCAAGTGGAGAGACGTTCGTTCATCTAGCACCAAGGGAACGGGTTGCAGGAGACACTTTTTCTCTGCTTTCTCAGTCTGTTTCCTAGTGCCGGTTTGAAGTTCCTGCAGTTTTCACTGTAAAACAGAATTGGAACTACTACCTCCCCATATATATGTATGGAATGGAGTTTGCAAATGAAAACAACTTTGTGTTCCCAACAAGCTAGGTGAAGGACGGCTTTCACACACAATTATCTCTCTGAACTGAGCATGTGGAGAGAAGTTCGTTCATCTAGCAAAAATTGAACGGGTTGCAGGGGAAACTTTTACTCTGGATTCTCAGTCTGTTTCCTAGTGCCGGTTTGAAGTTCTTGCAGTTTTCACTGTAAAACAGATTTGGAACTACTACCACCCCATATATATGTATGGAATGGAGTTTGCAACTGAAAAGAAACTTTGTGTTCCCAACAAGCTAGGTGAAGGACGGCTTTCACACACACTTATCTCTCAGAACTGAGCAAGTAGAGAGACTTTCGTATATCTAGCACCAAGGGAACGGGTTGCAGTAGACACTTTTTCTCTGCTTTCTCAGTCTGTTTCCTAGTGCCGGTTTGAAGTTCCTGCAGTTTACACTATCAAAACGAGTTGGAGCTAGTACCTCCCCATATATATGTATGGAATGGAGTTTGCAACTGAAAAGAAACTTTGTGTTCCCCACAAGCTAGGTGAAGGACGTCTTTCACACACACTTATCTCTCAGAACTGAGCAAGTGGAGAGACGTTCGTTCATCTAGCACCAAGGCAATGGGATGCAGTAGACACTTTTTCTCTGCTTTCTCAGTCTGTTTCCTAGTGCCGGTTTGAAGTTACTGCAGTTTTCACTGTAAAACTTAGTTGGAGCTAGTACCTCCCCATATATATGTATGGAATGGAGTTTGCAACTGAAAAGAAACTTTGTGTTCCCAACAAGCTAGGTGAAGGCGGCTTTCACCCACACTTATCTCTCATAAATGACCAAGTGGAGAGACGTTCGTATATCTAGCACCAAGGGAACGGGTTGCAGGAGACACTTTTTCTCTGCTTTCTCAGTCTGTTTCCTAGTGCCGGTTTGAAGTTCCTGCAGTTTACACTATCAAACCGAGTTGGAGCTAGTACCTCCCCATATATATGTATGGAATGGAGTTTGCAACTGAAAAGAAACTTTGTGTTCCCCACAAGCTAGGTGAAGGACGGCTTTCACACACACTTATCTCTCAGAACTGAGCAAGTGGAGAGACTTTCGTTCATCTAGCACCAAGGCAATGGGATGCAGGAGACACTTTTTCTCTGCTTTCTCAGTCTGTTTCCTAGTGCCGGTTTGAAGTTACTGCAGTTTTCACTGTAAAACCGAGTTGGAGCTAGTACCTCCCCATATATATGTATGGAATGGAGTTTGCAACTGAAAAGAAACTTTGTGTTCCCAACAAGCTAGGTGAAGGACGGCTTTCACCCACACTTATCTCTCAGAAATGAGCAAGTGGAGAGACGTTCGTATATCTAGCACCAAGGGAACGGGTTGCAGGAGCCACTTTTTCTCTGCTTTCTCAGTCTGTTTCCTAGTGCCGGTTTGAAGTTCCTGCAGTTTTCACTGTAAAACAGATTTGGAACTACTACCTACCCATATATATGTATGGAATGGAGTTTGCAACTGAAAAGAAACTTTGTGTTCCCAACAAGCTAGGTGAAGGACGGCTTTCACACACACTTATCTCTCAGAACTGAGCAAGTGGAGAGACGTTCGTTCATCTAGCCCCAAGAGAACGGGTTGCAGGAGACACTTTTTCTCTGCTTTCTCAGTCTGTTTCCCAGTGCCGGTTTGAAGTTCCTGCAGTTTTCACTGTCAAACCGAGTTGGAGCAAGTACCTCCCCATATATATGTATGGAATGGAGTTTGCAACTGAAAAGAAACTTTGTGTTCCCAACAAGCTAGGTGAAGGACGGCTTTCGCACACACGTATCTCTCAGAACTGAGCAAGTGGAGAGACGTTCGTTCATCTAGCACCAAGGGAACGGGTTGCAGGAGACACTTTTTCTCTGCTTTCTCAGTATGTTTCCTAGTGCCGGTTTGAAGTTCCTGCAGTTTTCACTGTCAAACCGAGTTGGAGCTAGTACCTCCCCATATATATATGTATGGAATGGAGTTTGCAACTGAAAAGAAACTTTGTGTTCCCAACAAGCTAGGTGAAGGACGGCTTTCACACACACTTATCTATCAGAACTGAGCAAGTGGAGAGACGTTCGTTCATCTAGCACCAAGGGAACGGGTTGCAGGGGACACTTTTTCTCTGCTTTCTCAGTCTGTTTCCTAGTGCCGGTTTGAAGTTCCTGCAGTTTTCACTGTAAAACCGAGTTGGAGCTAGTACCTCCCCATATATATGTATGGAATGGAGTTTGCAACTTAAAAGAAACTTTGTGTTCCCAACAAGCTAGGTGAATTACGGCTTTCACACACACTTATCTCTCAGAACTGAGCAAGTGGAGAGACGTTCGTTCATCTAGCACCAAGGGAACGGGTTGCAGGAGACACTTTTTCTCTGCTTTCTCAGTCTGTTTCCTAGTGCCGGTTTGAAGTTCCTGCAGTTTTCACTGTAAAACAGAATTGGAACTACTACCTCCCCATATATATGTATGGAATGGAGTTTGCAAATGAAAACAACTTTGTGTTCCCAACAAGCTAGGTGAAGGACGGCTTTCACACACAATTATCTCTCAGAACTGAGCATGTGGAGAGAAGTTCGTTCATCTAGCAAAAATTGAACGGGTTGCAGGGGAAACTTTTACTCTGGATTCTCAGTCTGTTTCCTAGTGCCGGTTTGAAGTTCTTGCAGTTTTCACTGTAAAACAGATTTGGACTACTACCACCCCATATATATGTATGGAATGGAGTTTGCAACTGAAAAGAAACTTTGTGTTCCCAACAAGCTAGGTGAAGGACGGCTTTCACACACACTTATCTCTCAGAACTGAGCAAGTAGAGAGACTTTCGTATATCTAGCACCAAGGGAACGGGTTGCAGGAGACACTTTTTCTCTGCTTTCTCAGTCTGTTTCCTAGTGCCGGTTTGAAGTTCGTGCAGTTTACACTATCAAACCGAGTTGGAGCTAGTACCTCCCCATATATATGTATGGAATGGAGTTTGCAACTGAAAAGAAACTTTGTGTTCCCCACAAGCTAGGTGAAGGACGGCTTTCACACACACTTATCTCTCACAACTGAGCAAGTGGAGAGACTTTCGTTCATCTAGCACCAAGGCAATGGGATGCAGGAGACACTTTTTCTCTGCTTTCTCAGTCTGTTTCCTAGTGCCGGTTTGAAGTTCCTGCAGTTTTCACTGTAAAACAGATTTGGAACTACTACCTACCCATATATATGTATGGAATGGAGTTTGCAACTGAAAAGAAACTTTGTGTTCCCAACAAGCTAGGTGAAGGACGGCTTTCACTCACACTTATCTCTCAGAACTGAGCAAGTGGAGAGACGTTCGTTCATCTAGCACCAAGGTAACGGGTTGCAGGAGACACTTTTTCTCTGCTTTCTCAGTCTGTTTCCCAGTGCCGGTTTGAAGTTCCTGCAGTTTTCACTGTCAAACCGAGTTGGAGCAAGTACCTCCCCATATGTATGTATGGAATGCAGTTTGCAACTGAAAAGAAACTTTGTGTTCCCAACAAGCTAGGTGAAAGACGGCTTTCGCAAACACGTATCTCTCAGAACTGAGCAAGTGGAGAGACGTTCGTTCATCTAGCACCAAGGGAACGGGTTGCAGGAGACACTTTTTCTCTGACTTCTCAGTCTGTTTCCTAGTGCCGGTTTGAAGTTCCTGCAGTTTTCACTGTAAAACAGAGTTGGAACTACTACCTCCCCATATATATGTATGGAATGGAGTTTGCAAATGAAAAGAAACTTTGTGTTCCCAACAAGCTAGGTGAAGGACGGCTTTCACCCACACTTATCTCTCAGAACTGAGCAAGTGGAGAGACGTTCGTATATCTAGCACCAAGGGAACGGGTTGCAGGAGACACTTTTTCTCTGCTTTCTCAGTCTGTTTCCTAGTGCCGGTTTGAAGTTCCTGCAGTTTTCACTGTAAAACAGATTTGGAACTACTACCTACCCATATATATGTATGGAATGGAGTTTGCAACTGAAAAGAAACTTTGTGTTCCCAACAAGCTAGGTGAAGGACGGCTTTCACACACACTTATCTCTCAGAACTGAGCAAGTGGAGAGACGTTCGTTCATCTAGCCCCAAGAGAACGGGTTGCAGGAGACACTTTTTCTCTGCTTTCTCAGTCTGTTTCCCAGTGCCGGTTTGAAGTTCCTGCAGTTTTCACTGTCAAACCGAGTTGGAGCAAGTACCTCCCCATATATATGTATGGAATGGAGTTTGCAACTGAAAAGAAACTTTGTGTTCCCAACAAGCTAGGTGAAGGACGGCTTTCGCACACACGTATCTCTCAGAACTGAGCAAGTGGAGAGACGTTCGTTCATCTAGCACCAAGGGAACGGGTTGCAGGAGACACTTTTTCTCTGCTTTCTCAGTCTGTTTCCTAGTGCCGGTTTGAAGTTCCTGCAGTTTTCACTGTCAAACCGAGTTGGAGCTAGTACCTCCCCATATATATATGTATGGAATGGAGTTTGCAACTGAAAAGAAACTTTGTGTTCCCAACAAGCTAGGTGAAGGACGGCTTTCACACACACTTATCTATCAGAACTGAGCAAGTGGAGAGACGTTCGTTCATCTAGCACCAAGGGAACGGGTTGCAGGGGACACTTTTTCTCTGCTTTCTCAGTCTGTTTCCTAGTGCCGGTTTGAAGTTCCTGCAGTTTTCACTGTAAAACCGAGTTGGAGCTAGTACCTCCCCATATATATGTATGGAATGGAGTTTGCAACTTAAAAGAAACTTTGTGTTCCCAACAAGCTAGGTGAATTACGGCTTTCACACACACTTATCTCTCAGAACTGAGCAAGTGGAGAGACGTTCGTTCATCTAGCACCAAGGGAACGGGTTGCAGGAGACACTTTTTCTCTGCTTTCTCAGTCTGTTTCCTAGTGCCGGTTTGAAGTTCCTGCAGTTTTCACTGTAAAACAGAATTGGAACTACTACCTCCCCATATATATGTATGGAATGGAGTTTGCAAATGAAAACAACTTTGTGTTCCCAACAAGCTAGGTGAAGGACGGCTTTCACACACAATTATCTCTCAGAACTGAGCATGTGGAGAGAAGTTCGTTCATCTAGCAAAAATTGAACGGGTTGCAGGGGAAACTTTTACTCTGGATTCTCAGTCTGTTTCCTAGTGCCGGTTTGAAGTTCTTGCAGTTTTCACTGTAAAACAGATTTGGAACTACTACCACCCCATATATATGTATGGAATGGAGTTTGCAACTGAAAAGAAACTTTGTGTTCCCAACAAGCTAGGTGAAGGACGGCTTTCACACACACTTATCTCTCAGAACTGAGCAAGTAGAGAGACTTTCGTATATCTAGCACCAAGGGAACGGGTTGCAGGAGACACTTTTTCTCTGCTTTCTCAGTCTGTTTCCTAGTGCCGGTTTGAAGTTCCTGCAGTTTACACTATCAAACCGAGTTGGAGCTAGTACCTCCCCATATATATGTATGGAATGGAGTTTGCAACTGAAAAGAAACTTTGTGTTCCCCACAAGCTAGGTGAAGGACGGCTTTCACACACACTTATCTCTCAGAACTGAGCAAGTGGAGAGACTTTCGTTCATCTAGCACCAAGGCAATGGGATGCAGGAGACACTTTTTCTCTGCTTTCTCAGTCTGTTTCCTAGTGCCGGTTTGAAGTTCCTGCAGTTTTCACTGTAAAACAGATTTGGAACTACTACCTACCCATATATATGTATGGAATGGAGTTTGCAACTGAAAAGAAACTTTGTGTTCCCAACAAGCTAGGTGAAGGACGGCTTTCACTCACACTTATCTCTCAGAACTGAGCAAGTGGAGAGACGTTCGTTCATCTAGCACCAAGGTAACGGGTTGCAGGAGACACTTTTTCTCTGCTTTCTCAGTCTGTTTCCCAGTGCCGGTTTGAAGTTCCTGCAGTTTTCACTGTCAAACCGAGTTGGAGCAAGTACCTCCCCATATGTATGTATGGAATGGAGTTTGCAACTGAAAAGAAACTTTGTGTTCCCAACAAGCTAGGTGAAAGACGGCTTTCGCAAACACGTATCTCTCAGAACTGAGCAAGTGGAGAGACGTTCGTTCATCTAGCACCAAGGGAACGGGTTGCAGGAGACACTATTTCTCGCTTTCTCAGTCTGTTTCCTAGTGCCGGTTTGAAGTTCCTGCAGTTTTCACTGTAAAACAGAGTTGGAGCTAGTACCTCCCCATTTATATGTATGGAATGGAGTTTGCAGCTGAAAAGAAACATTGTGTTCCCAACAAGCTAGGTGAAGGACGGCTTTCACCCACACTTATCTCTCAGAACTGAGCAAGTGGAGAGACGTTCGTTCATCTAGCACCAAGGGAACGGGTTGCAGGAGACACTTTTTCTCTGACTTCTCAGTCTGTTTCCTAGTGCCGGTTTGAAGTTCCTGCAGTTTTCACTGTAAAACAGAGTTGGAACTACTACCTCCCCATATATATGTATGGAATGGAGTTTGCAAATGAAAAGAAACTTTGTGTTCCCAACAAGCTAGGTGAAGGACGGCTTTCACCCACACTTATCTCTCAGAACTGAGCAAGTGGAGAGACGTTCGTATATCTAGCACCAAGGGAACGGGTTGCAGGAGACACTTTTCCTCTGATTTCTCAGTCTGTTTCCTAGTGCCGGTTGGAAGTTCCTGCAGTTTTCACTGTAAAATTGATTTGGAACTACTACCTCCCCATATATATGTATGGAATGGAGTTTGCAACTGAAAAGAAACTTTGTGTTCCCAACAAGCTAGGTGAAGGACGGCTTTCACACACACTTATCTCTCAGAACGGAGCAAGTGGAGAGACGTTCGTTCATCTAGCACCAAGGCAACGGGATGCAGGAGACACTATTTCTCTGCTTTCTCAGTCTGTTTCCTAGTGCATGTTTGAAGTTCCTGCAGTTTTCACTGTAAAACAGATATGGAACTACTACTTCCCCATATATATGTATGGAATGGAGTTTGCAACTGAAAAGAAACTTTGTGTTCCCAACAACCTAGGTGAAGGACGGCTTTCACCCACACTTATCTCTCAGAACTGAGCAAGTGGAGAGACGTTCGTATATCTAGCACCAAGGGAACGGGTTGCAGGAGACACTTTTTCTCTGCTTTCTCAGTCTGTTTCCTAGTGCCGGTTTGAAGTTCCTGCAGTTTTCACTGTAAAACAGATATGGAACTACTACTTCCCCATATATATGTATGGAATGGAGTTTGCAACTGAAAAGAAACTTTGTGTTCCCAACAAGCTAGGTGAAGGACGGCTTTCACACACACTTATCTCTCAGAACTGAGCAAGTGGAGAGACGTTCGTTCATCTAGCACCAAGGGAACGGGTTGCAGGAGACACTTTTTCTCTGCTTTCTCAGTCTGTTACCTAGTGCCGGTTTGAAATTCCTGCAGTTTTCACTGTAAAACCGAGTTGGAGCTAGTACCTCCCCATATATATGTATGGATTGGGGTTTGCAACTGAAAAGAAACTTTGTGTTTCCAACAAGCTAGGTGAAGGACGGCTTTCACACACACTTATCTCTCAGAACTGAGCAAGTGGAGAGACGTTAGTTCATCTAGCACCAAGGGAACGGGTTGCAGGAGAAACTTTTTCTCTGCTTTCTCAGTCTGTTTCCTAGTGCCGGTTGGAAGTTCCTGCAGTTTTCACTGTAAAATAGAGTTGTAGCTTGTACCTCCACATATATATGTATGGAATGGAGTTTGCAACTGAAAAGAAACTTTGTGTTCCCAACAAGCTATGTGAAGGACGGCTTTCACACACAATTATCTCTAGGAACTGAGCAAGTGGAGAGACGTTCGTTCATCTAGCACCAAGGGAACGGGTTGCAGGAGACACATATTTTCTGCTTTCTCAGTCTGTTTCCTAGTGCCGGTTTGAAGTTCCTGCAGTTTTCACTGTAAAACAGAGTTGGAACTACTACCTCCCCATATATATGTATGGAATGGAGTTTGCAAATGAAAAGAAACTTTGTGTTCCCAACAAGCTAGGTGAAGGACGGCTTTCACCCACACTTATCTCTCAGAACTGAGCAAGTGGAGAGACGTTCGTATATCTAGCACCAAGGGAACGGGTTGCAGGAGACACTTTTCCTCTGATTTCTCAGTCTGTTTCCTAGTGCCGGTTGGAAGTTCCTGCAGTTTTCACTGTAAAATTGATTTGGAACTACTACCTCCCCATATATATGTATGGAATGGAGTTTGCAACTGAAAAGAAACTTTGTGTTCCCAACAAGCTAGGTGAAGGACGGCTTTCACACACACTTATCTCTCAGAACGGAGCAAGTGGAGAGACGTTCGTTCATCTAGCACCAAGGCAACGGGATGCAGGAGACACTATTTCTCTGCTTTCTCAGTCTGTTTCCTAGTGCATGTTTGAAGTTCCTGCAGTTTTCACTGTAAAACAGATATGGAACTACTACTTCCCCATATATATGTATGGAATGGAGTTTGCAACTGAAAAGAAACTTTGTGTTCCCAACAACCTAGGTGAAGGACGGCTTTCACCCACACTTATCTCTCAGAACTGAGCAAGTGGAGAGACGTTCGTATATCTAGCACCAAGGGAACGGGTTGCAGGAGACACTTTTTCTCTGCTTTCTCAGTCTGTTTCCTAGTGCCGGTTTGAAGTTCCTGCAGTTTTCACTGTAAAACAGATATGGAACTACTACTTCCCCATATATATGTATGGAATGGAGTTTGCAACTGAAAAGAAACTTTGTGTTCCCAACAAGCTAGGTGAAGGACGGCTTTCACACACACTTATCTCTCAGAACTGAGCAAGTGGAGAGACGTTCGTTCATCTAGCACCAAGGGAACGGGTTGCAGGAGACACTTTTTCTCTGCTTTCTCAGTCTGTTACCTAGTGCCGGTTTGAAATTCCTGCAGTTTTCACTGTAAAACCGAGTTGGAGCTAGTACCTCCCCATATATATGTATGGATTGGGGTTTGCAACTGAAAAGAAACTTTGTGTTTCCAACAAGCTAGGTGAAGGACGGCTTTCACACACACTTATCTCTCAGAACTGAGCAAGTGGAGAGACGTTCGTTCATCTAGCACCAAGGGAACGGGTTGCAGGAGAAACTTTTTCTCTGCTTTCTCAGTCTGTTTCCTAGTGCCGGTTGGAAGTTCCTGCAGTTTTCACTGTAAAATAGTGTTGTAGCTTGTACCTCCACATATATATGTATGGAATGGAGTTTGCAACTGAAAAGAAACTTTGTGTTCCCAACAAGCTATGTGAAGGACGGCTTTCACACACAATTATCTCTAGGAACTGAGCAAGTGGAGAGACGTTCGTTCATCTAGCACCAAGGGAACGGGTTGCAGGAGACACATATTTTCTGCTTTCTCAGTCTGTTTCCTAGTGCCGGTTTGAAGTTCCTGCAGTTTTCACTGTCAAACCGAGTTGGAGCTAGTACCTCCCCATATATATGTATGGAATGGAGTTTGCAACTGAAAAGAAACTTTGTGTTCCCAACAAGCTAGGTGAAGGACGGCTTTCACACACACTTATCTCTCAGAACTGAGCAAGTAGAGAGACTTTCGTATATCTAGCACCAAGGGAACGGGTTGCAGGAGACACTTTTTCTCTGCTTTCTCAGTCTGTTTCCTAGTGCCGGTTTGAAGTTCCTGCAGTTTTCACTGTAAAACAGATTTGGAACTACTACCTACCCATATATATGTATGGAATGGAGTTTGCAACTGAAAAGAAACTTTGTGTTCCCAACAAGCTAGTTGAAGGACGGCTTTCACACACACTTATTTCTCAGAACTGAGCAAGTGGAGAGACGTTCGTTCATCTAGCACCAAGGCTACGGGATGCAGGAGACACTTTTTCTCTGCTTTCTCAGTTTGTTTCCTAGTGCCGGTTTGAAATTCCTGCAGTTTTCAGTGTAAAACCGAGTTGGAGCTTGTACCTCCCCATATATATGTATGGAATGGGGTTTGCAACTGAAAAAAATTTGTTTTCCCAACAAGCTAGGTGAAGGACGGCTTTCACACACACTTATCTCTCAGAACTTAGCAAGTGGAGAGACGTTCGTATACCTAGCACCAAGGGAACGGGTTGCAAGAGACACTTTTTCTCTGCTTTCCCAGTCTGTTTCCTAGTGCCGGTTTGAAGTTCCTGCAGTTTACACTGTCAAACCGAGTTGGAGCTAGTACCTCCCCATATATATGTATGGAATGGAGTTTGCAACTGAAAAGAAACTTTGTGTTCCCAACAAGCTAGGTGAAGGACGGCTTTCACACACACTTATCTCTCAGAACTGAAAAAGTGGAGAGACGTTCGTTCATCTAGCACCAAGGGAACGGGTTGCAGGAGAAACTTTTTCTCTGCTTTCTCAGTCTGTTTCCTAGTGCCGGTTTGAAGTTCCTGCAGTTTTCACTATCAAACCGAGTTGGAGCTTGTACCTCCCCATATATATGTATGGAATGGAGTTTGCAACTGAAAAGAAACTTTGTGTTCCCAACAAGCTAGTTGAAGGACGGCTTTCACACACAATTTTCTCTCAGAACTGAGCAAGTGGAGAGACGTTCGTTCATCTAGCACCAAGGGAACGGGTTGCAGTAGACACATATTTTCTGCTTTCTCAGTCTGTTTCCTAGTGCCGGTTTGAAGTTCCTGCAGTTTTCACTGTCAAACCGAGTTGGAGCTAGTACCTCCCCATATATATGTATGGAATTGAGTATGCAACTGAAAAGAAACTTTGTGTTCCCAACAAGCTAGGTGAAGGACGGCTTTCACACACACATATCTCTCAGAACTGAGCAAGTGGAGAGACGTTCGTTAATCTAGCACCAAGGGAACTGGTTGCAGGAGACACTTTTTCTCTGCTTTCTCAGTCTGTTTCCTAGTGCCGGTTTGAAGTTCCTGCAGTTTTCACTGTCAAACCGAGTTGGAGCTAGTACCACCCCATATATATGTATGGAATGGAGTTTGCAACTGAAAAGAAACTTTGTGTTCCCAACAAGCTAGGTGAAGGACGGCTTTCACACACACGTATATCTCAGAACTGAGCAAGAGGAGAGACGTTCGTTCATCTAGCACCAAGGGAACGGTTTGCAGGAGACACTTTTTCTCTGCTTTCTCAGTCTGTTTCCTAGTGCCGGTTTGAAGGTCCTGCAGTTTTCACTGTAAAACAGAGTTGGAGCTAGTACCTCACCATATATATGTATGGAATGGAGTTTGCAACTGAAAAGAAACTTTGTGTTCCCAACAAACTAGGTGAAGGACGGCTTTCACACACACTTATCTCTCAGAACTGAGCAAGTGGAGAGACGTTCGTTCATCTAGCACCAAGGGAACGGGTTGCAGGAGACACTTTTTCTCTGCCTTCTAAGTCTGTTTCCTAGTGCCGGTTTGAAGTTCCTGCAGTTTTCACTGTCAAACCGAGTTGGAGCTAGTACCTCCCCATATATATGTATGGAATGGAGTTTGCAACTGAAAAGAAACTTTGTGTTCCCAACAAGCTAGGTGAATGACGGCTTTCACCCACACTTATCTCTCAGAAATGAGCAAGTGGAGAGACGTTCGTATATCTAGCACCAAGTGAACGGGATGCAGGAGACACTTTTTCTCTGCTTTCTCAGTCTGTTTCCTAGTGCCGGTTTGAAGTTCCTGCAGTTTTCACTGTAAAACAGATTTGGAACTACTACCTACCCATATATATGTATGGAATGGAGTTTGCAACTGAAAAGAAACTTTGTGTTCCCAACAAGCTAGGTGATGGACGGCTTTCACACACACTTATCTCTCAGAACTGAGCAAGTGGAGAGACGTTCGTTCATCTAGCACCAAGAGAACGGGTTGCAGGAGACACTTTTTCTCTGCTTTCTCAGTCTGTTTCCCAGTGCCGGTTTGAAGTTCGTGCAGTTTTCACTGTCAAACCGAGTTGGAGCTAGTACCTCCCCATATATATGTATGGAATGGAGTTTGCAACTTAAAAGAATCTTTGTGTTCCCAACAAGCTAGGTGAAGGACGGCTTTCGCACACACGTATCTCTCAGAACTGAGCAAGTGGAGAGACGTTCGTTCATCTAGCACCAAGGGAACGGGTTGCAGGAGACACTTTTTCTCTGCTTTCTAAGTCTGTTTCCTAGTGCCGGTTTGAAGTTCCTGCAGTTTTCACTGTAAAACAGAGTTGGAGCTAGTACCTCCCCATTTATATGTATGGAATGGAGTTTGCAACTGAAAAGAAACTTTGTGTTCCCAACAAGCTAGGTGAAGGACGGCTTTCACCCACACTTATCTCTCAGAACTGAGCAAGTGGAGAGACGTTCGTTCATCTAGCACCAAGGGAACGGGTTGCAGGAGACACTTTTTCTCTGACTTCTCAGCCTGTTTCCTAGTGCCGGTTTGAAGTTCCTGCAGTTTACACTGTCAAACCGAGTTGGAGCTAGTACCTCCCCATATATATGTATGGAATGGAGTTTGCAACTGAAAAGAAACTTTGTGTTCCCAACAAGCTAGTTGAAGGACGGCTTTCACAAACACTTATCTCTCAGAACTGAGCAAGTGGAGAGACGTTCGTTCATCTAGCACCAAGGCTACGGGATGCAGGAGACACTTTTTCTCTGCTTTCTCAGTCTGTTTCCTAGTGCCGGTTTGAAATTCCTGCAGTTTTCACTGTAAAACCGAGTTGGAGCTTATACCTCCCCATATATATGTATGGAATGGGGTTTGCAACTGAAAAGAAATTTGTGTTCCCAACAAGCTAGGTGAAGGACGGCTTTCACACACACTTATCTCTCAGAACTGAGCAAGTGGAGAGACGTTCGTATATCTAGCACAAAGGGAACGGGGTGCAGGACACACTTTTTCTCTGCTTTCTCAGTCTGTTTCCTAGTGCCGGTTTGAAGTTCCTGCAGTTTACACTGTCAAACCGAGTTGGAGCTGGTACCTCCCCATATATATGTATGGAATGGAGTTTGCAACTGAAAAGAAACTTTGTGTTCCCAACAAGCTAGGTGAAGGACGGCTTTCACACACACTTATCTCTCAGAACTGAGCAAGTGGAGAGACGTTCGTTCATCTAGCACCAAGGGAACGGGTTGCAGGAGAAACTTTTTCTCTGCTTTCTCAGTCTGTTTCCTAGTGCCGGTTTGAAGTTCCTGCAGTTTTCACTATCAAACCGAGTTGGAGCTTGTACCTCCCCATATATATGTATGGAATGGAGTTTGCAACTGAAAAGAAACTTTGTGTTCCCAACAAGCTAGTTGAAGGACGGCTTTCACACACAATTTTCTCACAGAACTGAGCAAGTGGAGAGACGTTCGTTCATCTAGCACCAAGGGAACGGGTTGCAGGAGACACATATTTTCTGCTTTCTCAGTCTGTTTCCTAGTGCCGGTTTGAAGTTCCTGCAGTTTTCACTGTCAAACCGAGTTGGAGCTAGTACCTCCCCATATATATGTATGGAATTGAGTATGCAACTGAAAAGAAACTTTGTGTTCCCAACAAGCTAGGTGAAGGACGGCTTTCACACACACTTATCTCTCGGAACTGAGCAAGTGGAGAGACGTTCGTTAATCTAGCACCAAGGGAACTGGTTGCAGGAGACACTTTTTCTCTGCTTTCTCAGTCTGTTTCCTAGTGCCGGTTGGAAGTTCCTGCAGTTTTCACTGTCAAACCGAGTTGGAGCTAGTACCACCCCATATATATGTATGGAATGGAGTTTGCAACTGAAAAGAAACTTTGTGTTCCCAACAAGCTAGGTGAAGGACGGCTTTCAGACACACGTATATCTCAGAACTGAGCAAGAGGAGAGACGTTCGTTCATCTAGCACCAAGGGAACGGTTTGCAGGAGACACTTTTTCTCTGCTTTCTCAGTCTGTTTCCTAGTGCCTGTTTGAAGTTCCTGCATTTTTCACTGTAAAATAGAGTTGGAGCTAGTACCTCACCATATATATGTATGGAATGGAGTTTGCAACTGAAAAGAATCTTTGTGTTCCCAACAAACCAGGTGAAGGACGGCTTTCACACACACTTAACTCTCAGAACTGAGCAAGTGGAGAGACGTTCGTTCATCTAGCACCAAGGGAACGGGTTGCAGGAGACACTTTTTCTCTGCCTTCTCAGTCTGTTTACTAGTGCCGGTTTGAAGTTCCTGCAGTTTTCACTGTAAAACCGAGTTGGAGCTAGTACCTCCCCATATATATGTATGGAATGGAGTTTGCAACTGAAAAGAAACTTTGTGTTCCCAACAAGCTAGGTGAAGGACGGCTTTCACCCACACATATCTCTCAGAAATGAGCAAGTGGAGAGACGTTCGTATATCTAGCACCAAGGGAACGTGTTGCAGGAGACAGTTTTTCTCTGCTTTCTCAGTCTGTTTCCTAGTGCCGGTTTGAAGTTCCTGCAGTTTTCACTGTAAAACAGATTTGGAACTCCTACCTACCCATATATATGTATGGAATGGAGTTTGCAACTGAAAAGAAACTTTGTGTTCCCAACAAGCTAGGTGAAGGACGGCTTTCACACACACTTATCTCTCAGAACTTAGCAAGTGGAGAGACGTTCGTTCATTTAGCACCAAGAGAACGGGTTGCAGGAGACACTTTTTCTCTGCTTTCTCAGTCTGTTTCCCAGTGCCGGTTTGAAGTTCCTGCAGTTTTCACTGTCAAACCGAGTTGGAGCTAGTACCTCCCCATATATATGTATGGAATGGAGTTTGCAACTGAAAAGAAACTTTGTGTTCCCAACAAGGTAGGTGAAGGACGGCTTTCGCACACACGTATCTCTCAGAACTGAGCAAGTGGAGAGACGTTCGTTCATCTAGCACCAAGGGAACGGGTTGCAGGAGACATTTTTCTCTGCTTTCTCAGTCTGTTTCCTAGTGCCTGTTTGAAGTTCCTGCAGTTTTCACTGTAAAACCGACTTGGAGCTAGTACCTCCCCATATATATGTATGGAATGGGGTTTGCAACTGAAAAGAAACTTTGTGTTCCCAACAACATATGTGAAGGACGGCTTTCACCCACACTTATCTCTCAGAACTGAGCAAGTGGAGAGACTTTCCTATATCTAGCACCAAGGGAACGGGTTGCAGGAGAAACTTTTCTCTGCTTTCTCAGTCTGTTTCCTAGTGCCGATTTGAAGTTCCTGCAGTTTACACTGTCAAACCGAGTTGGAGCTAGTACCTCCCCATATATATGTATGGAATGGAGTTTGCAACTGAAAAGAAACTTTGTGTTCCCAACAAGCTAGGTGAAGGACGGCTTTCACACACACTTATCTCTCAGAACTGAGCAAGTGGAGAGACGTTCGTTCATCTAGCACCAAGGCAATGGGATGCAGGAGACACTTTTTCTCTGGTTTCTCAGTCTGTTTCCTAGTGCCGGTTTGAAGTTCCTGCAGTTTTCACTGTAAAACCGAGTTGGAGCTAGAACCTCCCCATATATTTGTATGGAATGGAGTTTGCAACTTAAAAGAGACTTTGTGTTCCCAACAAGCTAGGTGAAGGACGGCTTTCACCCACACTTATCTCTCAGAAATGAGCAAGTGGAGAGACGTTCGTATATCTAGCACCAAGGGAACGGGTTGCAGGAGACACTTTGTCTCTGCTTTCTCAGTCTGTTTCCTAGTGCCGGTTTGAAGTTCCTGCAGTTTTCACTGTAAAACAGATTTGGAACTACTACTTCCCCATATATATGTATGGAATGGAGTTTGCAACTGAAAAGAAACTTTGTGTTCCCAACAAGCTAGGTGAAGGACGGCTTTCACACACACTTATCTCTCAGAACTGAGCAAGTGGAGAGACGTTCGTTCATCTAGCACTAAGGCAACGTGATGCAGGAGACACTTTTTCTCTGCTTTCTCATTCGGTTTCCTAGTGCCGGTTTGAAATTCCTGCAGTTTTCACTGTAAAACCGAGTTGGAGCTAGTACCTCCCCAATATATGTATGGAATGGGGTTTGCAACTGAAAAGAAACTTTGTGTTTCCAACAAGCTAGGTGAAGGACGGCTTTCACACAGACTTATCTCTCAGAACTGAGCAAGTGGAGAGACGTTCGTATATCTAGCACCAAGGGATCGGGTTGCAGGAGACACTTTTTCTCTGCTTTCTCAGTCTGTTTCCTAGTGTCGGTTTGAAGTTCCTGCAGTTTACACTGTCAAACCGAGTTGGAGCTAGTACCTCCCCATATATATGTATGGAATGGAGTTTGCAACTGAAAAGAAACTTTGTGTTCCCAACAAGCTAGGTGAAGGACGGCTTTCACACACAATTATCTCTAGGAACTGAGCAAGTGGAGAGACGTTCGTTCATCTAGCACCAAGGGAACGGGTTGCAGGAGACACATATTTTCTGCTTTCTCAGTCTGTTTCCTAGTGCCGGTTTGAAGTTCCTGCAGTTTTCACTGTCAAACCGAGTTGGAGCTAGTACCTCCCCATATATATGTATGGAATGGAGTTTGCAAGTGAAAAGAAACTTTGTGTTCCCAACAAGCTAGGTGAAGGACGGCTTTCACACACACTTATTTCTCAGAACTGAGCAAGTAGAGAGACTTTCGTATATCTAGCACCAAGGGAACGGGTTGCAGGAGACACTTTTTCTCTGCTTTCTCAGTCTGTTTCCTAGTGCCGGTTTGAAGTTCCTGCAGTTTACACTGTCAAACCGTGTTGGAGCTAGTACCTCCCCATATATATGTATGGAATGGAGTTTGCAACTGAAAAGAAACTTTGTGTTCCCAACAAGCTAGTTGAAGGACGGCTTTCACACACACTTATCTCTCAGAACTGAGCAAGTGGAGAGACGTTCGTTCATCTAGCACCAAGGCTACGGGATGCAGGAGACACTTTTTCTCTGCTTTCTCAGTCTGTTTCCTAGTGCCGGTTTGAAATTCCTGCAGTTTTCACTGTAAAACCGAGTTGGAGCTTGTACCTCCCCATATATATGTATGGAATGGGGTTTGCAACTGAAAAGAAACTTTGTGTTCCCAACAAGCTAGGTGAAGGACGGCTTTCACACACACTTATCTCTCAGAACTGAGCAAGTGGAGAGACGTTCGTATATCTAGCACCAAGGGAACGGGTTGCAGGAGACACTTTTTCTCTGCTTTCTCAGTCTGTTTCCTAGTGCCGGTTTGAAGTTCCTGCAGTTTACACTGTCAAACCGAGTTGGAGCTAGTACCTCCCCATATATATGTTTGGAATGGAGTTTGCAACTGAAAAGAAACTTTGTGTTCCCAACAAGCTAGGTGAAGGACGGCTTTCACACACACTTATCTCTCAGAACTGAGCAAGTGGAGAGACGTTCGTTCATCTAGCACCAAGGGAACGGGTTGCAGGAGAAACTTTTTCTCTGCTTTCTCAGTCTGTTTCCTAGTGCCGGTTTGAAGTTCCTGCAGTTTTCACTATCAAACCGAGTTGGAGCTTGTACCTCCCCATATATATGTATGGAATGGAGTTTGCAACTGAAAAGAAACTTTGTGTTCCCAACAAGCTAGTTGAAGGACGGCTTTCATACACAATTTTCTCTCAGAACTGAGCAAGTGGAGAGACGTTCGTTCATCTAGCACCAAGGGAACGGGTTGCAGGAGAAACATATTTTCTGCTTTCTCAGTCTGTTTCCTAGTGCCGGTTTGAAGTTCCTTCAGTTTTCACTGTCAAACCGAGTTGGAGCTAGTACCTCCCCATATATATGTATGGAATTGAGTATGCAACTGAAAAGAAACTTTGTGTTCCCAACAAGCTAGGTGAAGGACGGCTTTCACACACACTTATCTCTCAGAACTGAGCAAGTGGAGAGACGTTCGTTCATCTAGCACCAGGGGAACTGGTTGCAGGAGAAACTTTTCTCTGCTTTCTCAGTCTGTTTCCTAGTGCCGGTTTGAAGTTCCTGCAGTTTACACTGTCAAACCGAGTTGGAGCTAGTACCTCCCCATATATATGTATGGAATGGAGTTTGCAACTGAAAAGAAACTTTGTGTTCCCAACAAGCTAGGTGAAGGACGGCTTTCACACACACTTATCTCTCAGAACTGAGCAAGTGGAGAGACGTTCGTTCATCTAGCACCAAGGCAATGGGATGCAGGAGACACTTTTTCTCTGGTTTCTCAGTCTGTTTCCTAGTGCCGGTTTGAAGTTCCTGCAGTTTTCACTGTAAAACCGAGTTGGAGCTAGAACCTCCCCATATATATGTATGGAATGGAGTTTGCAACTTAAAAGAGACTTTGTGTTCCCAACAAGCTAGGTGAAGGACGGCTTTCACCCACACTTATCTCTCAGAAATGAGCAAGTGGAGAGACGTTCGTATATCTAGCACCAAGGGAACGGGTTGCAGGAGACACTTTTTCTCTGATTTCTCAGTCTGTTTCCTAGTGCCGGTTTGAAGTTCCTGCAGTTTTCACTGTAAAACAGATTTGGAACTACTACTTCCCCATATATATGTATGGAATGGAGTTTGCAACTGAAAAGAAACTTTGTGTTCCCAACAAGCTAGGTGAAGGACGGCTTTCACACACACTTATCTCTAGGAACTGAGCAAGTGGAGAGACGTTCGTTCATCTAGCACCAAGGGAACGGGTTGCAGGAGACACATATTTTCTGCTTTCTCAGTCTGTTTCCTAGTGCCGGTTTGAAGTTCCTGCAGTTTTCACTGTCAAACCGAGTTGGAGCTAGTACCTCCCCATATATATGTATGGAATGGAGTTTGCAACTGAAAAGAAACTTTGTGTTCCCAACAAGCTAGGTGAAGGACGGCTTTCACACACACTTATTTCTCAGAACTGAGCAAGTACAGAGACTTTCGTATATCTATCACCAAGGGAACGGGTTGCAGGAGACACTTTTTCTCTGCTTTCTCAGTCTGTTTCCTAGTGCCGGTTTGACGTTCCTGCAGTTTACACTGTCAAACCGTGTTGGAGCTAGTACCTCCCCATATATATGTATGGAATGGAGTTTGCAACTGAAAAGAAACTTTGTGTTCCCAACAAGCTAGGTGAAGGACGGCTTTCACACACACTTATCTCTCAGAACTGAGCAAGTGGAGAGACGTTCGTTCATCTAGCACCAAGGCAATGGGATGCAGGAGACACTTTTTCTCTGCTTTCTCAGTCTGTTTCCTAGTGCCGGTTTGAAGTTCCTGCAGTTTTCACTGTAAAACCGAGTTTGAGCTAGTACCTCCCCATATATATGTATGGAATGCAGTTTGCAACTGAAAAGAAACTTTGTGTTCCCAACAAGCTACGTGAAGGACGGCTTTCACCCACACTTATCTCTCAGAAATGAGCAAGTGGAGAGACGTTCGTATATCTAGCACCAAGGGAACGGGTTGCAAGAGACACTTTTTCTCTGCTTTCTCAGTCTGTTTCCTAGTGCCGGTTTGAAGTTCCTGCAGTTTTCACTGTAAAACAGATTTGGAACTACTACCTACCCATATATATGTATGGAATGGAGTTTACAACTGAAAAGAAACTTTTTGTTCCCAACAAGCTAGTTGAAGGACGGCTTTCACACACACTTATCTCTCAGAACTGAGCAAGTGGAGAGACGTTCGTTCATCTAGCACCAAGGCTACGGGATGCAGGAGACACTTTTTCTCTGCTTTCTCAGTCTGTTTCCTAGTGCCGGTTTGAAATTCCTGCAGTTTTCACTGTAAAACCGAGTTGGAGCTTGTACCTCCCCATATTTATGTATGGAATGGGGTTTGCAACTGAAAAGAAACTTTGTGTTCCCAACAAGCTAGGTGAAGAACGGCTTTCACACACACTTATCTCTCAGAACTGAGCAAGTGGAGAGACGTTCGTTCATCTAGCACCAAGGCAATGGGATGCAGGAGACACTTTTTCTCTGCTTTCTCAGTCTGTTTCCTAGTGCCGGTTTGAAGTTCCTGCAGTTTTCACTGTAAAACCGAGTTTGAGCTAGTACCTCCCCGTATATATGTATGGAATGGAGTTTGCAACTGAAAAGAAACTTTGTGTTCCCAACAAGCTACGTGAAGGACGGCTTTCACCCACACTTATCTCTCAGAAATGAGCAAGTGGAGAGACGTTCGTATATCTAGCACCAAGGGAACGGGTTGCAAGAGACACTTTTTCTCTGCTTTCTCAGACTGTTTCCTAGTGCCGGTTTGAAGTTCCTGCAGTTTACACTGTCAAACCGAGTTGGAGCTAGTACCTCCCCATATATATGTTTGGAATGGAGTTTGCAACTGAAAAGAAACATTGTGTTCCCAACAAGCTAGGTGAAGGACGGCTTTCACACACACTTATCTCTCAGAACTGAGCAAGTGGAGAGACGTTCGTTCATCTAGCACCAAGGGAACGGGTTGCAGGAGAAACTTTTTCTCTGCTTTCTCAGTCTGTTTCCTAGTGCCGGTTTGAAGTTCCTGCAGTTTTCACTATCAAACCGAGTTGGAGCTTGTACCTCCCCATATATATGTATGGAATGGAGTTTGCAACTGAAAAGAAACTTTGTGTTCCCAACAAGCTAGTTGAAGGACGGCTTTCACACACAATTTTCTCTCAGAACTGAGCAAGTGGAGAGACGTTCGTTCATCTAGCACCAAGGGAACGGGTTGCAGGAGACACATATTTTCTGCTTTCTCAGTCTGTTTCCTAGTGCCGGTTTGAAGTTCCTTCAGTTTTCACTGTCAAACCGAGTTGGAGCTAGTACCTCCCCATATATATGTATGGAATTGAGTATGCAACTGAAAATAAACTTTGTGTTCCCAACAAGCTAGTTGAAGGACGGCTTTCACACACACTTTTCTCTCAGAACTGAGCAAGTGGAGAGACGTTCGTTCATCTAGCACCAAGGGAACTGGTTGCAGGAGACACTTTTTCTCTGCTTTCTCAGTCTTTTTCCTAGTGCCAGTTTGAAGTTCCTGCAGTTTTCACTGTCAAACCGAGTTGGAGCTAGTACCACCCCATATATATGTATGGAATGGAGTTTGCAACTGAAAAGAAACTTTGTGTTCCCAACAAGCTAGGTGAAGGACGGCTTTCACACACACGTATATCTCAGAACTGAGCAAGAGGAGAGACGTTCGTTCATCTAGCACCAAGGGAACGGGTTGCAGGAGACACTTTTTCTCTGCTTTCTCAGTCTGTTTCCTAGTGCCGGTTTGAAGTTCCTGCATTTTTCACTGTAAAACAGATTTGGAGATAGTACCTCCCCATATATATGTATGGAATGGAGTTTGCAACTGAAAAGAAACTTTGTGTTCCCAAGAAACTAGGTGAAGGACGGCTTTCACACACACTTAACTCTCAGAACTGAGCAAGTGGAGAGACGTTCGTTCATCTAGCACCAAGGGAACGGGTTGCAGGAGACACTTTTTCTCTGCCTTCTCAGTCTGTTTCCTAGTGCCGGTTTGAAGTTCCTGCAGTTTTCACTGTCAAACCGAGTTGGAGCTAGTACCTCCCCATATATATGTATGGAATGGAGTTTGCAAGTGAAAAGAAACTTTGTGTTCCCAACAAGCTAGGTGAAGGACGGCTTTCACACACACTTATTTCTCAGAACTGAGCAAGTAGAGAGACTTTCGTATATCTAGCACCAAGGGAACGGGTTGCAGGAGACACTTTTTCTCTGCTTTCTCAGTCTGTTTCCTAGTGCCGGTTTGAAGTTCCTGCAGTTTACACTGTCAAACCGTGTTGGAGCTAGTACCTCCCCATATATATGTATGGAATGGAGTTTGCAACTGAAAAGAAACTTTGTGTTCCCAACAAGCTAGTTGAAGGACGGCTTTCACACACACTTATCTCTCAGAACTGAGCAAGTGGAGAGACGTTCGTTCATCTAGCACCAAGGCTACGGGATGCAGGAGACACTTTTTCTCTGCTTTCTCAGTCTGTTTCCTAGTGCCGGTTTGAAAATCCTGCAGTTTTCACTGTAAAACCGAGTTGGAGCTTGTACCTCCCCATATATATGTATGGAATGGGGTTTGCAACTGAAAAGAAACTTTGTGTTCCCAACAAGCTAGGTGAAGGACGGCTTTCACACACACTTATCTCTCAGAACTGAGCAAGTGGAGAGACGTTCGTATATCTAGCACCAAGGGAACGGGTTGCAGGAGACACTTTTTCTCTGCTTTCTCAGTCTGTTTCCTAGTGCCGGTTTGAAGTTCCTGCAGTTTACACTGTCAAACCGAGTTGGAGCTAGTACCTCCCCATATATATGTTTGGAATGGAGTTTGCAACTGAAAAGAAACTTTGTGTTCCCAACAAGCTAGGTGAAGGACGGCTTTCACACACACTTATCTCTCAGAACTGAGCAAGTGGAGAGACGTTCGTTCATCTAGCACCAAGGGAACGGGTTGCAGGAGAAACTTTTTCTCTGCTTTCTCAGTCTGTTTCCTAGTGCCGGTTTGAAGTTCCTGCAGTTTTCACTGTAAAACAGAATTGGAACTACTACCTCCCCATATATATGTATGGAATGGTGTTTGCAACTGAAAAGAAACTTTGTGTCCCAACAAGCTATTTGAAGGACGGCTTTCATACACAATTTTCTCTCAGAACTGAGCAAGTGGAGAGACGTTCGTTCATCTAGCACCAAGGGAACGGGTTGCAGGAGACACATATTTTCTGCTTTCTCAGTCTGTTTCCTAGTGCCGGTTTGAAGTTCCTTCAGTTTTCACTGTCAAACCGAGTTGGAGCTAGTACCTCCCCATATATATGTATGGAATTGAGTATGCAACTGAAAAGAAACTTTGTGTTCCCAACAAGCTAGGTGAAGGACGGCTTTCACACACACTTATCTCTCAGAACTGAGCAAGTGGAGAGACGTTCGTTCATCTAGCACCAGGGGAACTGGTTGCAGGAGAAACTTTTCTCTGCTTTCTCAGTCTGTTTCCTAGTGCCGGTTTGAAGTTCCTGCAGTTTACACTGTCAAACCGAGTTGGAGCTAGTACCTCCCCATATATATGTATGGAATGGAGTTTGCAACTGAAAAGAAACTTTGTGTTCCCAACAAGCTAGGTGAAGGACGGCTTTCACACACACTTATCTCTCAGAACTGAGCAAGTGGAGAGACGTTCGTTCATCTAGCACCAAGGCAATGGGATGCAGGAGACACTTTTTCTCTGGTTTCTCAGTCTGTTTCCTAGTGCCGGTTTGAAGTTCCTGCAGTTTTCACTGTAAAACCGAGTTGGAGCTAGAACCTCCCCATATATATGTATGGAATGGAGTTTGCAACTTAAAAGAGACTTTGTGTTCCCAACAAGCTAGGTGAAGGACGGCTTTCACCCACACTTATCTCTCAGAAATGAGCAAGTGGAGAGACGTTCGTATATCTAGCACCAAGGGAACGGGTTGCAGGAGACACTTTTTCTCTGATTTCTCAGTCTGTTTCCTAGTGCCGGTTTGAAGTTCCTGCAGTTTTCACTGTAAAACAGATTTGGAACTACTACTTCCCCATATATATGTATGGAATGGAGTTTGCAACCTAAAAGAAACTTTGTGTTCCCAACAAGCTAGGTGAAGGACGGCTTTCACACACACTTATCTCTAGGAACTGAGCAAGTGGAGAGACGTTCGTTCATCTAGCACCAAGGGAACGGGTTGCAGGAGACACATATTTTCTGCTTTCTCAGTCTGTTTCCTAGTGCCGGTTTGAAGTTCCTGCAGTTTTCACTGTCAAACCGAGTTGGAGCTAGTACCTCCCCATATATATGTATGGAATGGAGTTTGCAACTGAAAAGAAACTTTGTGTTCCCAACAAGCTAGGTGAAGGACGGCTTTCACACACACTTATTTCTCAGAACTGAGCAAGTACAGAGACTTTCGTATATCTATCACCAAGGGAACGGGTTGCAGGAGACACTTTTTCTCTGCTTTCTCAGTCTGTTTCCTAGTGCCGGTTTGACGTTCCTGCAGTTTACACTGTCAAACCGTGTTGGAGCTAGTACCTCCCCATATATATGTATGGAATGGAGTTTGCAACTGAAAAGAAACTTTGTGTTCCCAACAAGCTAGGTGAAGGACGGCTTTCACACACACTTATCTCTCAGAACTGAGCAAGTGGAGAGACGTTCGTTCATCTAGCACCAAGGCAATGGGATGCAGGAGACACTTTTTCTCTGCTTTCTCAGTCTGTTTCCTAGTGCCGGTTTGAAGTTCCTGCAGTTTTCACTGTAAAACAGATTTGGAACTACTACCTACCCATATATATGTATGGAATGGAGTTTGCAACTGAAAAGAAACTTTGTGTTCCCAACAAGCTAGTTGAAGGACGGCTTTCACACACACTTATCTCTCAGAACTGAGCAAGTGGAGAGACGTTCGTTCATCTAGCACCAAGGCTACGGGATGCAGGAGACACTTTTTCTCTGCTTTCTCAGTCTGTTTCCTAGTGCCGGTTTGAAATTCCTGCAGTTTTCACTGTAAAACCGAGTTGGAGCTTGTACCTCCCCATATTTATGTATGGAATGGGGTTTGCAACTGAAAAGAAACTTTGTGTTCCCAACAAGCTACGTGAAGGACGGCTTTCACCCACACTTATCTCTCAGAAATGAGCAAGTGGAGAGACGTTCGTATATCTAGCACCAAGGGAACGGGTTGCAAGAGACACTTTTTCTCTGCTTTCTCAGTCTGTTTCCTAGTGCCGGTTTGAAGTTCCTGCAGTTTTCACTGTAAAACAGATTTGGAACTACTACCTACCCATATATATGTATGGAATGGAGTTTGCAACTGAAAAGAAACTTTGTGTTCCCAACAAGCTAGTTGAAGGACGGCTTTCACACACACTTATCTCTCAGAACTGAGCAAGTGGAGAGACGTTCGTTCATCTAGCACCAAGGCAACGGGATGCAGGAGACACTTTTTCTCTGCTTTCTCAGTCTGTTTCCTAGTGCCGGTTTGAAATTCCTGCAGTTTTCACTGTAAAACCGAGTTGGAGCTTGTACCTCCCCATTTTATGTATGGAATGGGGTTTGCAACTGAAAAGAAACTTTGTGTTCCCAACAAGCTAGGTGAAGGACGGCTTTCACACACACTTATCTCTCAGAACTGAGCAAGTGGAGAGACGTTCGTTCATCTAGCACCAAGGCAATGGGATGCAGGAGACACTTTTTCTCTGCTTTCTCAGTCTGTTTCCTAGTGCCGGTTTGAAGTTCCTGCAGTTTTCACTGTAAAACCGAGTTTGAGCTAGTACCTCCCCATATATATGTATGGAATGGAGTTTGCAACTGAAAAGAAACTTTGTGTTCCCAACAAACTACGTGAAGGACGGCTTTCACCCACACTTATCTCTCAGAAATGAGCAAGTGGAGAGACGTTCGTATATCTAGCACCAAGGGAACGGGTTGCAAGAGACAATTTTTCTCTGCTTTCTCAGTCTGTTTCCTAGTGCCGGTTTGAAGTTCCTGCAGTTTTCACTGTAAAACAGATTTGGAACTACTACCTACCCATATATATGTATGGAATGGAGTTTGCAACTGAAAAGAAACTTTGTGTTCCCAACAAGCTAGGTGAAGGACGGCTTTCACACACACTTATCTCTCAGAACTGAGCAAGTGGAGAGACGTTCGTTCATCTAGCACCAAGGCTACGGGATGAAGGAGACACTTTTTCTCTGCTTTCTCAGTCTGTTTCCTAGTGCCGGTTTGAAATTCCTGCAGTTTTCACTGTAAAACCGAGTTGGAGCTTGTACCTCCCCATATTTATGTATGGAATGGGGTTTGCAACTGAAAAGAAACTTTGTGTTCCCAACAAGCTAGGTGAAGGACGGCTTTCACACACACTTATCTCTCAGAACTGAGCAAGTGGAGAGACGTTCGTTCATCTAGCACCAAGGCAATGGGATGCAGGAGACACTTTTTCTCTGCTTTCTCAGTCTGTTTCCTAGTGCCGGTTTGAAGTTCCTGCAGTTTTCACTGTAAAACCGAGTTTGAGCTAGTACCTCCCCATATATATGTATGGAATGGAGTTTGCAACTGAAAAGAAACTTTGTGTTCCCAACAAGCTACGTGAAGGACGGCTTTCACCCACACTTATCTCTCAGAAATGAGCAAGTGGAGAGACGTTCGTATATCTAGCACCAAGGGAACGGGTTGCAAGAGACACTTTTTCTCTGCTTTCTCAGTCTGTTTCCTAGTGCCGGTTTGAAGTTCCTGCAGTTTTCACTGTAAAACAGATTTGGAACTACTACCTACCCATATATATGTATGGAATGGAGTTTGCAACTGAAAAGAAACTTTGTGTTCCCAACAAGCTAGTTGAAGGACGGCTTTCACACACACTTATCTCTCAGAACTGAGCAAGTGGAGAGACGTTCGTTCATCTAGCACCAAGGCTACGGGATGCAGGAGACACTTTTTCTCTGCTTTCTCAGTCTGTTTCCTAGTGCCGGTTTGAAATTCCTGCAGTTTTCACTGTAAAACCGAGTTGGAGCTTGTACCTCCCCATATTTATGTATGGAATGGGGTTTGCAACTGAAAAGAAACTTTGTGTTCCCAACAAGCTAGGTGAAGGACGGCTTTCACACACACTTATCTCTCAGAACTGAGCAAGTGGAGAGACGTTCGTATATCTAGCACCAAGGGAACGGGTTGCAGGAGACACTTTTTCTCTGCTTTCTCAGTCTGTTTCCTAGTGCCGGTTTGAAGTTCCTGCAGTTTACACTGTCAAACCGAGTTGGAGCTAGTACCTCCCCATATATATGTTTGGAATGGAGTTTGCAACTGAAAAGAAACATTGTGTTCCCAACAAGCTAGGTGAAGGACGGCTTTCACACACACTTATCTCTCAGAACTGAGCAAGTGGAGAGACGTTCGTTCATCTAGCACCAAGGGAACGGGTTGCAGGAGAACCTTTTTCTCTGCTTTCTCAGTCTGTTTCCTAGTGCCGGTTTGAAGTTCCTGCAGTTTTCACTATCAAACCGAGTTGGAGCTTGTACCTCCCCATATATATGTATGGAATGGAGTTTGCAACTGAAAAGAAACTTTGTGTTCCCAACAAGCTAGTTGAAGGACGGCTTTCACACACAATTTTCTCTCAGAACTGAGCAAGTGGAGAGACGTTCGTTCATCTAGCACCAAGGGAACTGGTTGCAGGAGACACTTTTTCTCTGCTTTCTCAGTCTTTTTCCTAGTGCCAGTTTGAAGTTCCTGCAGTTTTCACTGTCAAACCGAGTTGGAGCTAGTACCACCCCATATATATGTATGGAATGGAGTTTGCAACTGAAAAGAAACTTTGTGTTCCCAACAAGCTAGGTGAAGGACGGCTTTCACACACACGTATATCTCAGAACTGAGCAAGAGGAGAGACGTTCGTTCATCTAGCACCAAGGGAACGGGTTGCAGGAGACACTTTTTCTCTGCTTTCTCAGTCTGTTTCCTAGTGCCGGTTTGAAGTTCCTGCATTTTTCACTGTAAAACAGATTTGGAGATAGTACCTCCCCATATATGTGTATGGAATGGAGTTTGCAACTGAAAAGAAACTTTGTGTTCCCAAGAAACTAGGTGAAGGACGGCTTTCACACACACTTATCTCTCAGAACTGAGCAAGTGGAGAGACGTTCGTTTATCTAGCACCAAGGGAACGGGTTGCAGGAGACACTTTTTCTCTGCCTTCTCAGTCTGTTTCCTAGTGCCGGTTTGAAGTTCCTGCAGTTTTCACTGTAAAACAGAGTTGGAGCTAGTACCTCCCCATATATATGTATGGAATGGAGTTTGCAACTGAAAAGAAACTTTGTGTTCCCAACAAGCTAGGTGAAGGACGGCTTTCACACACTCGTATATCTCAGAACTGAGCAAGAGGAGAGACGTTCGTTCATCTAGCACCAAGGGAACGGGTTGCAGGAGACACTTTTTCTCTGCTTTCTCAGTCTGTTTCCTAGTGCCGGTTTGAAGTTCCTGCATTTTTCACTGTAAAACAGATTTGGAGCTAGTACCTCCCCATATATATGTATGGAATGGAGTTTGCAACTGAAAAGAAACTTTGTGTTCCCAAGAAACTAGGTGACGGACGGCTTTCACACACACTTATCTCTCAGAACTGAGCAAGTGGAGAGACGTTCGTTCATCTAGCACCAAGGGAACGGGTTGCAGGAGACACTTTTTCTCTGCCTTCTCAGTCTGTTTCCTAGTGCCGGTTTGAAGTTCCTGCAGTTTTCACTGTAAAACAGAGTTGGAGCTAGTACCTCCCCATATATATGTATGGAATGGAGTTTGCAACTGAAAAGAAACTTTGTGTTCCCAACAAGCTAGGTGAAGGACGGCTTTCACACACACTTAACCCTCAGAACTGAGCAAGTGGAGAGACGTTCGTTCATCTAGCACCAAGGGAACGGGTTGCAGGAGACACATTTTCTCAGCCTTCTCAGTCTGTTTCCTAGTGCCGGTTTGAAGTTCCTGCAGTTTTCACTGTAAAACAGAGTTGGAGCTAGTACCTCCCCATATATATGTATGGAATGGAGTTTGCAACTGAAAAGAAACTTTGTGTTCCCAACAAGCTAGGTGAAGGACGGCTTTCACACACACTTAACCCTCAGAACTGAGCAAGTGGAGAGACGTTCGTTCATCTAGCACCAAGGCAACGTGATGCAGGAGACAATTTTTCTCTGCTTTCTCAGTCTGTTTCCTAGTTCCGGTTTGAAATTCCTGCAGTTTTCACTGTAAAACCGAGTTGGAGCTAGTACCTCCCCATATATATGTATGGAATGGAGTTTGCAACTGAAAAGAAACTTTGTGTTCCCAACAAGCTAGGTGAAGGACGGCTTTCACCCACACTTATCCCTCAGAAATGAGCAAGTGGAGAGACGTTCGTATATCTAGCACCAAGGGAACGGGTTGCAGGAGACACTTTTTCTCTGCTTTCTCAGTCTGTTTCCTAGTGCCGGTTTGAAGTTCCTGCAGTTTTCACTGTCAAACCGATTTGGAGCTAGTACCTCCCCATATATAAGTATGGAATGGAGTTTGCAACTGAAAAGAAACTTTGTGTTCCCAACAAGCTAGGTGAAGGACGGCTTCCACACACACTTATCTCTCAGAACTGAGCAAGTGGAGAGACGTTCGTTCATCTAGCACCAAGGGAACGGGTTGCAGGAGACACATATTTTCTGCTTTCTCAGTCTGTTTCCTAGTGCCGGTTTGATGTTCCTTCAGTTTTCACTGTCAAACCGAGTTGGAGCTAGTACCTCCCCATATATATGTATGGAATTGAGTATGCAACTGAAAATAAACTTTGTGTTCCCAACAAGCTAGTTGAAGGACGGCTTTCACACACACTTATCTCTCAGAACTGAGCAAGTGGAGAGACGTTCGTTCATCTAGCACCAAGGGAACTGGTTGCAGGAGACACTTTTTCCCTGCTTTCTCAGTCTTTTTCCTAGTGCCAGTTTGAAGTTCCTGCAGTTTTCACTGTCAAACCGAGTTGGAGCTAGTACCACCCCATATATATGTATGGAATGGAGTTTGCAACTGAAAAGAAACTTTGTGTTCCCAACAAGCTAGGTGAAGGACGGCTTTCACACACACATATATCTCAGAACTGAGCAAGAGGAGAGACGTTCGTTCATCTAGCACCAAGGGAACGGGTTGCAGGAGACACTTTTTCTCTGCCTTCTCAGTCTGTTTCCTAGTGCCGGTTTGAAGTTCCTGCAGTTTTCACTGTAAAACAGAGTTGGAGCTAGTACCTCCCCATATATATGTATGGAATGGAGTTTGCAACTGAAAAGAAACTTTGTGTTCCCAACAAGCTAGGTGAAGGACGGCTTTCACACACACTTAACCCTCAGAACTGAGCAAGTGGAGAGACGTTCGTTCATCTAGCACCAAGGGAACGGGTTGCAGGAGACACTTTTTCTCAGCCTTCTCAGTCTGTTTCCTAGTGCCGGTTTGAAGTTCCTGCAGTTTTCACTGTAAAACAGAGTTGGAGCTAGTACCTCCCCATATATATGTATGGAATGGAGTTTGCAACTGAAAAGAAACTTTGTGTTCCCAACAAGCTAGGTGAAGGACGGCTTTCACCCACACTTAACCCTCAGAACTGAGAAAGTGGAGAGACGTTCGTTCATCTAGCACCAAGGCAACGTGATGCAGGAGACAATTTTTCTCTGCTTTCTCAGTCTGTTTCCTAGTTCCGGTTTGAAATTCCTGCAGTTTTCACTGTAAAACCGAGTTGGAGCTAGTACCTCCCCATATATATGTATGGAATGGAGTTTCCAAATGAAAAGAAACTTTGTGTTCCCAACAAGCTAGGTGAAGGACGGCTTTCACCCACACTTATCGCTCAGAAATGAGCAAGTGGAGAGACGTTCGTATATCTAGCACCAAGGGAACGGGTTGCAGGAGACACTTTTTCTCTGCTTTCTCAGTCTGTTTCCTAGTGCCGGTTTGAAGTTCCTGCAGTTTTCACTGTCAAACCGATTTGGAGCTAGTACCTCCCCATATATAAGTATGGAATGGAGTTTGCAACTGAAAAGAAACTTTGTGTTCCCAACAAGCTAGGTGAAGGACGGCTTCCACACACACTTATCTCTCAGAACTGAGCAAGTGGAGAGACGTTCGTTCATCTAGCACCAAGGGAACGGGTTGCAGGAGACACTTTTTCTCTGCTTTCTCAGTCTGTTTCCTAGTGCCGGTTTGAAGTTCCTGCAGTTTTCACTGTCAAACCGAGTTGTAGCTAGTACCTCCCCATATATATGTATGGAATGGAGTTTGCAATTTAAAAGAGACTTTGTGTTCCCAACAAGCTAGGTGAAGGACGGCTTTAACACACACTTATCTCTCATAACTGAGCAAGTGGAGAGACCTTCGTTCATCTAGCACCAAGGCGCGGGATGCAGGAGACACTTTTTCTCTGCCTTCTCAGTCTGTTTCCTAGTGCCGGTTTGAAGTTCCTGCAGTTTTCACTGTAAAACAGAGTTGGAGCTAGTACCTCCCCATATATATGTATGGAATGGAGTTAGCAACTGAAAAGAAACTTTGTGTTCCCAACAAACTAGGTGAAGGACGGCTTTCACACACACTTATCTCTCAGAACTGAGCAAGTGGAGAGACGTTCGTTCATCTAGCACCAAGGGAACGGGTTGCAGGAGACACTTTTTCTCTGCCTTCTCAGTCTGTTTCCTAGTGCCGGTTTGAAGTTCCTGCAGTTTTCACTGTAAAACAGAGTTGGAACTACTACCTCCCCATATATATGTATGGAATGGAGTTTGCAACTGAAAAGAAACTTTGTGTTCCCAACAAGCTAGGTGAAGGACGGCTTTCACCCACACTTATCTCTCAGAAATGAGCAAGTGGAGAGACATTCGTTCATCTAGCACCAAGGCAACGGGATGCAGGAGACAATTTTTCTCTGCTTTCTCAGTCTGTTTCCTAGTTCCGGTTTGAAATTCCTGCAGTTTTCACTGTAAAACCGAGTTGGAGCTAGTACCTCCCCATATATATGTATGGAATGGAGTTTGCAAATGAAAAGAAACTTTGTGTTCCCAACAAGCTAGGTGAAGGACGGCTTTCACCCACACTTATCTCTCAGAAATGAGCAAGTGGAGAGACGTTCGTATATCTAGCACCAAGGGAACGGGTTGCAGGAGACACTTTTTCTCTGCTTTCTCAGTCTGTTTCCTAGTGCCGGTTTGAAGTTCCTTCAGTTTTCACTGTAAAACCGAGTTGGAGCTAGTACCTCCCCATATATATGTATGGAATGGAGTTTGCAACTGAAAAGAAACTTTGTGTTCCCAACAAGCTAGGTGAAGGACGGCTTTCACACACACTTAACTCTCAGAACTGAGCAAGTGGAGAGACGTTATTTCATCTAGCACCAAGGCAACGGGATGCAGGAGACAATTTTTCTCTGCTTTCTCAGTCTGTTTCCTAGTGCCGGTTTGAAGTTCCTGCAGTTTTCACTGTAAAACAGAGATGGAGCTGGTACCTCCCCATATATATGTATGGAATGGAGTTTGCAAATGAAAAGAAACTTTGTGTTCCCAACAATCTAGGTGAAGGACGGCTTTCACCCACACTTATCTCTCAGAAATGAGCAAGTGGAGAGACGTTCGTATATCTAGCACCAAGGGAACGGGTTGCAGGAGACACTTTTTCTCTGCTTTCTCAGTCTGTTTCCTAGTGCCGGTTTGAAGTTCCTGCAGTTTTCACTGTAAAACAGATTTGGAACTACTACCTCCCCATATATATGTATGGAATGGGGTTTGCAACTGAAAAGAAACTTTGTGTTCCCAACAAGCTAAGTGAAGGTCGGCTTTCACACACACTTATCTCTCAGAAATGAGCAAGTGGAGAGACGTTCGTTCATCTAGCACCAAGGCAACGGGATGCAGGAGACACTTTTTCTCTGCTTTCTCAGTCTGTTTCCTAGTGCCGGTTTGAAATTCCTGCAGTTTTCACTGTAAACCGAGTTGGAGCTTGTACCTCCCCATATTTATGTATGGAATGGGGTTTGCAACTGAAAAGAAACTTTGTGTTCCCAACAAGCTAGGTGAAGGACGGCTTTCACACACACTTATCTCTCAGAACTGAGCAAGTGGAGAGACGTTCGTATATCTAGCACCAAGGGAACGGGTTGCAGGAGACACTTTTTCTCTGCTTTCTCAGTCTGTTTCCTAGTGCCGGTTTGAAGTTCCTGCAGTTTACACTGTCAAACCGAGTTGGAGCTAGTACCTCCCCATATATATGTTTGGAATGGAGTTTGCAACTGAAAAGAAACATTGTGTTCCCAACAAGCTAGGTGAAGGAAGGCTTTCACACACACTTATCTCTCAGAACTGAGCAAGTGGAGAGACGTTCGTTCATCTAGCACCAAGGGAACGGGTTGCAGGAGAAACTTTTTCTCTGCTTTCTCAGTCTGTTTCCTAGTGCCGGTTTGAAGTTCCTGCAGTTTTCACTATCAAACCGAGTTGGAGCTTGTACCTCCCCATATATATGTATGGAATGGAGTTTGCAACTGAAAAGAAACTTTGTGTTCCCAACAAGCTAGTTGAAGGACGGCTTTCACACACAATTTTCTCTCAGAACTGAGCAAGTGGAGAGACGTTCGTTCATCTAGCACCAAGGGAACTGGTTGCAGGAGACACTTTTTCTCTGCTTTCTCAGTCTTTTTCCTAGTGCCAGTTTGAAGTTCCTGCAGTTTTCACTGTCAAACCGAGTTGGAGCTAGTACCACCCCATATATATGTATGGAATGGAGTTTGCAACTGAAAAGAAACTTTGTGTTCCCAACAAGCTAGGTGAAGGACGGCTTTCACACACACGTATATCTCAGAACTTAGCAAGAGGAGAGACGTTCGTTCATCTAGCACCAAGGGAACGGGTTGCAGGAGACACTTTTTCTCTGCTTTCTCAGTCTGTTTCCTAGTGCCGGTTTGAAGTTCCTGCATTTTTCACTGTAAAACAGATTTGGAGATAGTACCTCCCCATATATATGTATGGAATGGAGTTTCCAAATGAAAAGAAACTTTGTGTTCCCAACAAGCTAGGTGAAGGACGGCTTTCACCCACACTTATCGCTCAGAAATGAGCAAGTGGAGAGACGTTCGTATATCTAGCACCAAGGGAACGGGTTGCAGGAGACACTTTTTCTCTGCTTTCTCAGTCTGTTTCCTAGTGCCGGTTTGAAGTTCCTGCAGTTTTCACTGTCAAACCGATTTGGAGCTAGTACCTCCCCATATATAAGTATGGAATGGAGTTTGCAACTGAAAAGAAACTTTGTGTTCCCAACAAGCTAGGTGAAGGACGGCTTCCACACACACTTATCTCTCAGAACTGAGCAAGTGGAGAGACGTTCGTTCATCTAGCACCAAGGGAACGGGTTGCAGGAGACACTTTTTCTCTGCTTTCTCAGTCTGTTTCCTAGTGCCGGTTTGAAGTTCCTGCAGTTTTCACTGTCAAACCGAGTTGGAGCTAGTACCTCCCCATATATATGTATGGAATGGAGTTTGCAACTTAAAAGAGACTTTGTGTTCCCAACAAGCTAGGTGAAGGACGGCTTTAACACACACTTATCTCTCATAACTGAGCAAGTGGAGAGACCTTCGTTCATCTAGCACCAAGGCGCGGGATGCAGGAGACACTTTTTCTCTGCCTTCTCAGTCTGTTTCCTAGTGCCGGTTTGAAGTTCCTGCAGTTTTCACTGTAAAACAGAGTTGGAGCTAGTACCTCCCCATATATATGTATGGAATGGAGTTAGCAACTGAAAAGAAACTTTGTGTTCCCAACAAACTAGGTGAAGGACGGCTTTCACACACACTTATCTCTCAGAACTGAGCAAGTGGAGAGACGTTCGTTCATCTAGCACCAAGGGAACGGGTTGCAGGAGACACTTTTTCTCTGCCTTCTCAGTCTGTTTCCTAGTGCCGGTTTGAAGTTCCTGCAGTTTTCACTGTAAAACAGAGTTGGAACTACTACCTCCCCATATATATGTATGGAATGGAGTTTGCAACTGAAAAGAAACTTTGTGTTCCCAACAAGCTAGGTGAAGGACGGCTTTCACCCACACTTATCTCTCAGAAATGAGCAAGTGGAGAGACGTTCGTTCATCTAGCACCAAGGCAACGGGATGCAGGAGACAATTTTTCTCTGCTTTCTCAGTCTGTTTCCTAGTTCCGGTTTGAAATTCCTGCAGTTTTCACTGTAAAACCGAGTTGGAGCTAGTACCTCCCCATATATATGTATGGAATGGAGTTTGCAAATGAAAAGAAACTTTGTGTTCCCAACAAGCTAGGTGAAGGACGGCTTTCACCCACACTTATCTCTCAGAAATGAGCAAGTGGAGAGACGTTCGTATATCTAGCACCAAGGGAACGGGTTGCAGGAGACACTTTTTCTCTGCTTTCTCAGTCTGTTTCCTAGTGCCGGTTTGAAGTTCCTTCAGTTTTCACTGTCAAACCGATTTGGAGCTAGTACCTCCCCATATATAAGTATGGAATGGAGTTTGCAACTGAAAAGAAACTTTGTGTTCCCAACAAGCTAGGTGAAGGACGGCTTCCACACACACTTATCTCTCAGAACTGAGCAAGTGGAGAGACGTTCGTTCATCTAGCACCAAGGGAACGGGTTGCAGGAGACACTTTTTCTCTGCTTTCTCAGTCTGTTTCCTAGTGCCTGTTTGAAGTTCCTGCAGTTTTCACTGTCAAACCGAGTTGGAGCTAGTACCTCCCCATATATATGTATGGAATGGAGTTTGCAACTTAAAAGAGACTTTGTGTTCCCAACAAGCAAGGTGAAGGACGGCTTTCACACACACTTATCTCTCATAACTGAGCAAGTGGAGAGACCTTCGTTCATCTAGCACCAAGGCGCGGGATGCAGGAGACACTTTTTCTCTGTTTCTCAGTCTGTTTCCTAGTGCCGGTTTGAAGTTCCTGCAGTTTTCACTGTAAAACAGAGTTGGAGCTAGTACCTCCCCATATATATGTATGGAATGGAGTTAGCAACTGAAAAGAAACTTTGTGTTCCCAACAAACTAGGTGAAGGACGGCTTTCACACACACTTATCTCTCAGAACTGAGCAAGTGGAGAGACGTTCGTTCATCTAGCACCAAGGGAACGGGTTGCAGGAGACACTTTTTCTCTGCCTTCTCAGTCTGTTTCCTAGTGCCGGTTTGAAGTTCCTGCAGTTTTCACTGTAAAACAGATTTGGAACTACTACCTCCCCATATATATGTATGGAATGGAGTTTGCAACTGAAAAGAAACTTTGTGTTCCCAACAAGCTAGGTGAAGGACGGCTTTCACACACACTTAACTCTCAGAACTGAGCAAGTGGATAGACGTTATTTCATCTAGCACCAAGGCAACGGGATGCAGGAGACAATTTTTCTCTGCTTTCTCAGTCTGTTTCCTAGTGCCGGTTTGAAGTTCCTGCAGTTTTCACTGTAAAACAGAGATGGAGCTGGTACCTCCCCATATATATGTATGGAATGGAGTTTGCAAATGAAAAGAAACTTTGTGTTCCCAACAATCTAGGTGAAGGACGGCTTTCACCCACACTTATCTCTCAGAAATGAGCAAGTGGAGAGACGTTCGTATATCTAGCACCAAGGGAACGGGTTGCAGGAGACACTTTTTCTCTGCTTTCTCAGTCTGTTTCCTAGTGCCGGTTTGAAGTTCCTGCAGTTTTCACTGTAAAACAGATTTGGAACTACTACCTCCCCATATATATGTATGGAATGGGGTTTGCAACTGAAAAGAAACTTTGTGTTCCCAACAAGCTAAGTGAAGGTCGGCTTTCACACACACTTATCTCTCAGAAATGAGCAAGTGGAGAGACGTTCGTTCATCTAGCACCAAGGCAACGGGATGCAGGAGACACTTTTTCTCTGCTTTCTCAGTCTGTTTCCTAGTGCCGGTTTGAAATTCCTGCAGTTTTCACTGTAAAACCGAGTTGGAGCTTGTACCTCCCCATATTTATGTATGGAATGGGGTTTGCAACTGAAAAGAAACTTTGTGTTCCCAACAAGCTAGGTGAAGGACGGCTTTCACACACACTTATCTCTCAGAACTGAGCAAGTGGAGAGACGTTCGTTCATCTAGCACCAAGGGAACGGGTTGCAGGAGAAACTTTTTCTCTGCTTTCTCAGTCTGTTTCCTAGTGCCGGTTTGAAGTTCCTGCAGTTTTCACTATCAAACCGAGTTGGAGCTTGTACCTCCCCATATATATGTATGGAATGGAGTTTGCAACTGAAAAGAAACTTTGTGTTCCCAACAAGCTAGTTGAAGGACGGCTTTCACACACAATTTTCTCTCAGAACTGAGCAAGTGGAGAGACGTTCGTTCATCTAGCACCAAGGGAACTGGTTGCAGGAGACACTTTTTCTCTGCTTTCTCAGTCTTTTTCCTAGTGCCAGTTTGAAGTTCCTGCAGTTTTCACTGTCAAACCGAGTTGGAGCTAGTACCACCCCATATATATGTATGGAATGGAGTTTGCAACTGAAAAGAAACTTTGTGTTCCTAACAAGATAGGTGAAGGACGGCTTTCACACACACGTATATCTCAGAACTGAGCAAGAGGAGAGACGTTCGTTCATCTAGCACCAAGGGAACGGGTTGCAGGAGACACTTTTTCTCTGCTTTCTCAGTCTGTTTCCTAGTGCCGGTTTGAAGTTCCTGCATTTTTCACTGTAAAACAGATTTGGAGATAGTACCTCCCCATATATATGTATGGAATGGAGTTTGCAACTGAAAAGAAACTTTGTGTTCCCAAGAAACTAAGTGAAGGACGGCTTTCACACACACTTATCTCTCAGAACTGAGCAAGTGGAGAGACGTTCGTTTATCTAGCACCAAGGGAACGGGTTGCAGGAGACACTTTTTCTCTGCCTTCTCAGTCTGTTTCCTAGTGCCGGTTTGAAGTTCCTGCAGTTTTCACTGTAAAACAGAGTTGGAGCTAGTACCTCCCCATATATATGTATGGAATGGAGTTTGCAACTGAAAAGAAACTTTGTGTTCCCAACAAGCTAGGTGAAGGACGGCTTTCACACACACGTATATCTCAGAACTGAGCAAGAGGAGAGACGTTCGTTCATCTAGCACCAAGGGAACGGGTTGCAGGAGACACTTTTTCTCTGCTTTCTCAGTCTGTTTCCTAGTGCCGGTTTGAAGTTCCTGCATTTTTCACTGTAAAACAGATTTGGAGCTAGTACCTCCCCATATATATGTATGGAATGGAGTTTGCAACTGAAAAGAAACTTTGTGTTCCCAAGAAACTAGGTGAAGGACGGCTTTCACACACACTTATCTCTCAGAACTGAGCAAGTGGAGAGACGTTCGTTCATCTAGCACCAAGGGAACGGGTTGCAGGAGACACTTTTTCCCTGCCTTCTCAGTCTGTTTCCTAGTGCCGGTTTGAAGTTCCTGCAGTTTTCACTGTAAAACAGAGTTGGAGCTAGTACCTCCCCATATATATGTATGGAATGGAGTTTGCAACTGAAAAGAAACTTTGTGTTCCCAACAAGCTAGGTGAAGGACGGCTTTCACACACACTTAACCCTCAGAACTGAGCAAGTGGAGAGACGTTCGTTCATCTAGCACCAAGGGAACGGGTTGCAGGAGACACTTTTTCTCAGCCTTCTCAGTCTGTTTCCTAGTGCCGGTTTGAAGTTCCTGCAGTTTTCACTGTAAAACAGAGTTGGAGCTAGTACCTCCCCATATATATGTATGGAATGGAGTTTGCAACTGAAAAGAAACTTTGTGTTCCCAACAAGCTAGGTGAAGGACGGCTTTCACACACACTTAACCCTCAGAACTGAGCAAGTGGAGAGACGTTCGTTCATCTAGCACCAAGGCAACGTGATGCAGGAGACAATTTTTCTCTGCTTTCTCAGTCTGTTTCCTAGTTCCGGTTTGAAATTCCTGCAGTTTTCACTGTAAAACCGAGTTGGAGCTAGTACCTCCCCATATATATGTATGGAATGGAGTTTGCAAATGAAAAGAAACTTTGTGTTCCCAACAAGCTAGGTGAAGGACGGCTTTCACCCACACTTATCCCTCAGAAATGAGCAAGTGGAGAGACGTTCGTATATCTAGCACCAAGGGAACGGGTTGCAGGAGACACTTTTTCTCTGCTTTCTCAGTCTGTTTCCTAGTGCCGGTTTGAAGTTCCTGCAGTTTTCACTGTCAAACCGATTTGGAGCTAGTACCTCCCCATATATAAGTATGGAATGGAGTTTGCAACTGAAAAGAAACTTTGTGTTCCCAACAAGCTAGGTGAAGGACGGCTTCCACACACACTTATCTCTCAGAACTGAGCAAGTGGAGAGACGTTCGTTCATCTAGCACCAAGGGAACGGGTTGCAGGAGACACATATTTTCTGCTTTCTCAGTCTGTTTCCTAGTGCCGGTTTGATGTTCCTTCAGTTTTCACTGTCAAACCGAGTTGGAGCTAGTACCTCCCCATATATATGTATGGAATTGAGTATGCAACTGAAAATAAACTTTGTGTTCCCAACAAGCTAGTTGAAGGACGGCTTTCACACACACTTATCTCTCAGAACTGAGCAAGTGGAGAGACGTTCGTTCATCTAGCACCAAGGGAACTGGTTGCAGGAGACACTTTTTCTCTGCTTTCTCAGTCTTTTTCCTAGTGCCAGTTTGAAGTTCCTGCAGTTTTCACTGTCAAACCGAGTTGGAGCTAGTACCACCCCATATATATGTATGGAATGGAGTTTGCAACTGAAAAGAAACTTTGTGTTCCCAACAAGCTAGGTGAAGGACGGCTTTCACACACACGTATATCTCAGAACTGAGCAAGAGGAGAGACGTTCGTTCATCTAGCACCAAGGGAACGGGTTGCAGGAGACACTTTTTCTCTGCCTTCTCAGTCTGTTTCCTAGTGCCGGTTTGAAGTTCCTGCAGTTTTCACTGTAAAACAGAGTTGGAGCTAGTACCTCCCCATATATATGTATGGAATGGAGTTTGCAACTGAAAAGAAACTTTGTGTTCCCAACAAGCTAGGTGAAGGACGGCTTTCACACACACTTAACCCTCAGAACTGAGCAAGTGGAGAGACGTTCGTTCATCTAGCACCAAGGGAACGGGTTGCAGGAGACACTTTTTCTCAGCCTTCTCAGTCTGTTTCCTAGTGCCGGTTTGAAGTTCCTGCAGTTTTCACTGTAAAACAGAGTTGGAGCTAGTACCTCCCCATATATATGTATGGAATGGAGTTTGCAACTGAAAAGAAACTTTGTGTTCCCAACAAGCTAGGTGAAGGACGGCTTTCACACACACTTAACCCTCAGAACTGAGCAAGTGGAGAGACGTTCGTTCATCTAGCACCAAGGCAACGTGATGCAGGAGACAATTTTTCTCTGCTTTCTCAGTCTGTTTCCTAGTTCCGGTTTGAAATTCCTGCAGTTTTCACTGTAAAACCGAGTTGGAGCTAGTACCTCCCCATATATATGTATGGAATGGAGTTTCCAAATGAAAAGAAACTTTGTGTTCCCAACAAGCTAGGTGAAGGACGGCTTTCACCCACACTTATCTCTCAGAAATGAGCAAGTGGAGAGACGTTCGTATATCTAGCACCAAGGGAACGGGTTGCAGGAGACACTTTTTCTCTGCTTTCTCAGTCTGTTTCCTAGTGCCGGTTTGAAGTTCCTGCAGTTTTCACTGTCAAACCGATTTGGAGCTAGTACCTCCCCATATATAAGTATGGAATGGAGTTTGCAACTGAAAAGAAACTTTGTGTTCCCAACAAGCTAGGTGAAGGACGGCTTCCACACACACTTATCTCTCAGAACTGAGCAAGTGGAGAGACGTTCGTTCATCTAGCACCAAGGGAACGGGTTGCAGGAGACACTTTTTCTCTGCTTTCTCAGTCTGTTTCCTAGTGCCGGTTTGAAGTTCCTGCAGTTTTCACTGTCAAACCGAGTTGGAGCTAGTACCTCCCCATATATATGTATGGAATGGAGTTTGCAACTTAAAAGAGACTTTGTGTTCCCAACAAGCTAGGTGAAGGACGGCTTTCACACACACTTATCTCTCATAACTGAGCAAGTGGAGAGACCTTCGTTCATCTAGCACCAAGGCGCGGGATGCAGGAGACACTTTTTCTCTGCCTTCTCAGTCTGTTTCCTAGTGCCGGTTTGAAGTTCCTGCAGTTTTCACTGTAAAACAGAGTTGGAGCTAGTACCTCCCCATATATATGTATGGAATGGAGTTAGCAACTGAAAAGAAACTTTGTGTTCCCAACAAACTAGGTGAAGGACGGCTTTCACACACACTTATCTCTCAGAACTGAGCAAGTGGAGAGACGTTCGTTCATCTAGCACCAAGGGAACGGGTTGCAGGAGACACTTTTTCTCTGCCTTCTCAGTCTGTTTCCTAGTGCCGGTTTGAAGTTCCTGCAGTTTTCACTGTAAAACAGAGTTGGAACTACTACCTCCCCATATATATGTATGGAATGGAGTTTGCAACTGAAAAGAAACTTTGTGTTCCCAACAAGCTAGGTGAAGGACGGCTTTCACCCACACTTATCTCTCAGAAATGAGCAAGTGGAGAGACGTTCGTTCATCTAGCACCAAGGCAACGGGATGCAGGAGACAATTTTTCTCTGCTTTCTCAGTCTGTTTCCTAGTTCCGGTTTGAAATTCCTGCAGTTTTCACTGTAAAACCGAGTTGGAGCTAGTACCTCCCCATATATATGTATGGAATGGAGTTTGCAAATGAAAAGAAACTTTGTGTTCCCAACAAGCTAGGTGAAGGACGGCTTTCACCCACACTTATCTCTCAGAAATGAGCAAGTGGAGAGACGTTCGTATATCTAGCACCAAGGGAACGGGTTGCAGGAGACACTTTTTCTCTGCTTTCTCAGTCTGTTTCCTAGTGCCGGTTTGAAGTTCCTTCAGTTTTCACTGTCAAACCGATTTGGAGCTAGTACCTCCCCATATATAAGTATGGAATGGAGTTTGCAACTGAAAAGAAACTTTGTGTTCCCAACAAGCTAGGTGAAGGACGGCTTCCACACACACTTATCTCTCAGAACTGAGCAAGTGGAGAGACGTTCGTTCATCTAGCACCAAGGGAACGGGTTGCAGGAGACACTTTTTCTCTGCTTTCTCAGTCTGTTTCCTAGTGCCTGTTTGAAGTTCCTGCAGTTTTCACTGTCAAACCGAGTTGGAGCTAGTACCTCCCCATATATATGTATGGAATGGAGTTTGCAACTTAAAAGAGACTTTGTGTTCCCAACAAGCAAGGTGAAGGACGGCTTTCACACACACTTATCTCTCATAACTGAGCAAGTGGAGAGACCTTCGTTCATCTAGCACCAAGGCGCGGGATGCAGGAGACACTTTTTCTCTGCCTTCTCAGTCTGTTTCCTAGTGCCGGTTTGAAGTTCCTGCAGTTTTCACTGTAAAACAGAGTTGGAGCTAGTACCTCCCCATATATATGTATGGAATGGAGTTAGCAACTGAAAAGAAACTTTGTGTTCCCAACAAACTAGGTGAAGGACGGCTTTCACACACACTTATCTCTCAGAACTGAGCAAGTGGAGAGACGTTCGTTCATCTAGCACCAAGGGAACGGGTTGCAGGAGACACTTTTTCTCTGCCTTCTCAGTCTGTTTCCTAGTGCCGGTTTGAAGTTCCTGCAGTTTTCACTGTAAAACAGAGTTGGAACTACTACCTCCCCATATATATGTATGGAATGGAGTTTGCAACTGAAAAGAAACTTTGTGTTCCCAACAAGCTAGGTGAAGGACGGCTTTCACCCACACTTATCTCTCAGAAATGAGCAAGTGGAGAGACGTTCGTTCATCTAGCACCAAGGCAACGGGATGCAGGAGACAATTTTTCTCTGCTTTCTCAGTCTGTTTCCTAGTTCCGGTTTGAAATTCCTGCAGTTTTCACTGTAAAACCGAGTTGGAGCTAGTACCTCCCCATATATATGTATGGAATGGAGTTTGCAAATGAAAAGAAACTTTGTGTTCCCAACAAGCTAGGTGAAGGACGGCTTTCACCCACACTTATCTCTCAGAAATGAGCAAGTGGAGAGACGTTCGTATATCTAGCACCAAGGGAACGGGTTGCAGGAGACACTTTTTCTCTGCTTTCTCAGTCTGTTTCCTAGTGCCGGTTTGAAGTTCCTTCAGTTTTCACTGTCAAACCGATTTGGAGCTAGTACCTCCCCATATATAAGTATGGAATGGAGTTTGCAACTGAAAAGAAACTTTGTGTTCCCAACAAGCTAGGTGAAGGACGGCTTCCACACACACTTATCTCTCAGAACTGAGCAAGTGGAGAGACGTTCGTTCATCTAGCACCAAGGGAACGGGTTGCAGGAGACACTTTTTCTCTGCTTTCTCAGTCTGTTTCCTAGTGCCTGTTTGAAGTTCCTGCAGTTTTCACTGTCAAACCGAGTTGGAGCTAGTACCTCCCCATATATATGTATGGAATGGAGTTTGCAACTTAAAAGAGACTTTGTGTTCCCAACAAGCAAGGTGAAGGACGGCTTTCACACACACTTATCTCTCATAACTGAGCAAGTGGAGAGACCTTCGTTCATCTAGCACCAAGGCGCGGGATGCAGAAGACACTTTTTCTCTGTTTCTCAGTCTGTTTCCTAGTGCCGGTTTGAAGTTCCTGCAGTTTTCACTGTAAAACAGAGTTGGAGCTAGTACCTCCCCATATATATGTATGGAATGGAGTTAGCAACTGAAAAGAAACTTTGTGTTCCCAACAAACTAGGTGAAGGACGGCTTTCACACACACTTATCTCTCAGAACTGAGCAAGTGGAGAGACGTTCGTTCATCTAGCACCAAGGGAACGGGTTGCAGGAGACACTTTTTCTCTGCCTTCTCAGTCTGTTTCCTAGTGCCGGTTTGAAGTTCCTGCAGTTTTCACTGTAAAACAGAGTTGGAACTACTACCTCCCCATATATATGTATGGAATGGAGTTTGCAACTGAAAAGAAACTTTGTGTTCCCAACAAGCTAGGTGAAGGACGGCTTTCACCCACACTTATCTCTCAGAAATGAGCAAGTGGAGAGACGTTCGTATATCTAGCACCAAGGGAACGGGTTGCAGGAGACACTTTTTCTCTGCTTTCTCAGTCTGTTTCCTAGTGCCGGTTTGAAGTTCCTGCAGTTTTCACTGTAAAACAGATTTGGAACTACTACCTCCCCATATATATGTATGGAATGGAGTTTGCAACTGAAAAGAAACTTTGTGTTCCCAACAAGCTAGGTGAAGGACGGCTTTCACACACACTTAACTCTCAGAACTGAGCAAGTGGATAGACGTTATTTCATCTAGCACCAAGGCAACGGGATGCAGGAGACAATTTTTCTCTGCTTTCTCAGTCTGTTTCCTAGTGCCGGTTTGAAGTTCCTGCCGTTTTCACTGTAAAACCGAGATGGAGCTAGTACCTCCCCATATATATGTATGGAATGGAGTTTGCAAATGAAAAGAAACTTTGTGTTCCCAACAATCTAGGTGAAGGACGGCTTTCACCCACACTTATCTCTCAGAAATGAGCAAGTGGAGAGACGTTCGTATATCTAGCACCAAGGGAACGGGTTGCAGGAGACACTTTTCCTCTGCTTTCTCAGTCTGTTTCCTAGTGCCGGTTTGAAGTTCCTGCAGTTTTCACTGTAAAACAGATTTGGAACTACTACCTCCCCATATATATGTATGGAATGGGGTTTGCAACTGAAAAGAAACTTTGTGTTCCCAACAACCTAAGTGAAGGACGGCTTTCACACACACTTATCTCTCAGAAATGAGCAAGTGGAGAGACGTTCGTTCATCTAGCACCAAGGCAACGGGATGCAGGAGACACTTTTTCTCTGCTTTCTCAGTCTGTTTCCTAGTGCCGGTTTGAAATTCCTGCAGTTTTCACTGTAAAATATAGTTGGAGCTAGTACCTCCCCATATATATGTATGGAATGGGGTTTGCAACTGAAAAGAAACTTTATGTTCCCAACAAGCTAGGTGAAGGACGGCTTTCACACACACTTATCTCTCAGAACTGTGCAAGTGGAGAGACGTACGTATATCTAGCACCAAGGGAACGGGTTGCAGGAGACACTTATTCTCTGCTTTCTCAGTCTGTTTCCTAGTGCCGGTTTGAAGTTCCTGCAGTTTACACTATCAAACGGAGTTGGAGCTAGTACCTCCCCATATATATGTATGGAATGGAGTTTGCAACTGAAAAGAAACTTTGTGTTCCCAACAAGCTAGGTGAAGGACGGCTTTCACACACATTTATCTCTCAGAACTGAGCAAGTGGAGAGACGTTCGTTCATCTAGCACCAAGGGAACGGGTTGCAGGAGAAACTTTTTCTCTGCTTCCTCAGTCTGTTTCCTAGTGCCGGTTTGACGTTCCTGCAGTTTTCACTATCAAAACGCGATGGAGTTTGTACATCCCCATATATATGTATGGAATGGAGTTTGCAACTGAAAAGAAACTTTGTGTTCCCAACAAACTAGGTGAAGGACGGCTTTCACACACACTTATCTCTCAGAACTGAGCAAGTGGAGAGACGTTCGTTCATCTAGCACCAAAGGTACGGGTTGCAGGAGACACTTTTTCTCTGCTTTCTCAGTCTGTTTCCTAGTGCCGGTTTGAAGTTCCTTCAGTTTTCACTGTCAAACCGATTTGGAGCTAGTACCTCCCCATATATAAGTGTGGAATGGAGTTTGCAACTGAAAAGAAACTTTGTGTTCCCAACAAGCTAGGTGAAGGACGGCTTTCACACACACTTATCTCTCAGAACTGAGCAAGTGGAGAGACGTTCGTTCATCTAGCACCAAGGGAACGGGTTGCAGGAGACACTTTTTCTCTGCTTTCTCAGTCTGTTTCCTAGTGCCGGTTTGAAGTTCCTGCAGTTTTCACTGTCAAACCGAGTTGGAGCTATAACCTCCCCATATATATGTATGGAATGGAGTTTGCAACTGAAAAGAAACTTTGTGTTCCCAACAAGCTAGGTGAAGGACGGCTTTCACACACACTTAACCCTCAGAACTGAGCAAGTGGAGAGACGTTCGTTCATCTAGCACCAAGGCGCGGGATGCAGGAGACACTTTTTCTCTGCTTTCTCAGTCTGTTTCCTAGTGCCGGTTTGAAGTTCCTGCAGTTTTCACTGTAAAACAGATTTGGAACTACTACCTCCCCATATATATGTATGGAATGGAGTTTGCAACTGAAAAGAAACTTTGTGTTCCCAACAAGCTAGGTGAAGGACGGCTTTCACACACACTTATCTCTCAGAACTGAGCAAGTAGAGAGACTTTCGTATATCTAGCACCAAGGGAACGGGTTGCAGGAGACACTTTTTCTCTGCTTTCTCAGTCTGTTTCCTAGTGCCGGTTTGAATTTCCTGCAGTTTACACTGTAAACAGAGTTGGAGCTAGTACCTCCCCATATATATGTATGGAATGGAGTTTGCAAATGAAAAGAAACTTTGTGTTCCCAACAAGCTAGGTGAAAGACGGCTTTCACACACACTTATCTCTCAGAACTGAGCAAGTGGAGAGACGTTCGTTCATCTAGCACCAAGGCAATGGGATGCAGGAGACACTTTTTCTCTGCTTTCTCAGTCTGTTTCCTAGTGCCGGTTTGAAGTTCCTGCAGTTTTCACTGTAAAACCGAGTTGGAGCTAGTACCTCCCCATATATATGTATGGAATGGAGTTTGCAACTGAAAAGAAACTTTGTGTTCCCAACAAGCTAGGTGAAGGACGGCTTTCACCCACACTTATCTCTCAGAACTGAGCAAGTGGAGAGACTTTCCTATATCTAGCACCAAGGGAACGGGTTGCAGGAGACACTTTTTCTCTGCTTTCTCAGTCTGTTTCCTAGTGCCGGATTGAAGTTCCTGCAGTTTTCACTGTAAAACAGTTTTGGAGCTACTACATCCCCATATATATGTATGGAATGGAGTTTGCAACTGAAAAGAAACTTTGTGTTCCCAACAAGCTAGGTGAAGGACGGCTTTCACACACACTTATCTCTCAGAACTGAGCAAGTAGAGAGACTTTCGTATATCTAGCACCAAGGGAACTGGTTGCAGGAGACACTATTTCTCTGCTTTCTCAGTCTGTTTCCTAGTGCCGGTTTGAAGTTCCTGCAGTTTACACTGTAAAACAGAGTTGGAGCTAGTACCTCCCCATATATATGTATGGAATGGAGTTTGCAACTGAAAAGAAACTTTGTGTTCCCAACAAGCTTGGTGAAGGACGGCTTTCACACACACTTATCTCTCAGAAGTGAGCAAGTGGAGAGACGTTCGTTCATCTAGCAACAAGATAACGGGTTGCAGGAGACACTATTTCTCTGCTTTCTCAGTCTGTATCCTAGTGCCGGTTTGAAGTTCCTGCAGTTTTCACTGTCAAACCGAGTTGGAGCTAGTACCTCCCCATATATATGTATGGAATGGAGTTTGCAAGTGAAAAGAAACTTTGTGTTCCCAACAAGCTAGGTGAAGGACGGCTTTCACACACACTTATCTCTCAGAACTGAGCAAGTGGAGAGACGTTCGTTCATCTAGCACCAAGGGAACGGGTTGCAGGAGACACTTTTTCTCTGCTTTCTCAGTCTGTTTCCTAGTGCCGGATTGAAGTTCCTGCAGTTTTCACTGTCAAACCGAGTTGGAGCTATAACCTCCCCATATATATGTATGGAATGGAGTTTGAACTGAAAAGAAACTTTGTGTTCCCAACAAGCTAGGTGAAGGACGGCTTTCACACACACTTATCTCTCAGAACTGAGCAAGTGGAGAGACGTTCGTTCATCTAGCACCAAGGCGCGGGATGCAGGAGACACTTTTTCTCTGCTTTCTCAGTCTGTTTCCTAGTGCCGGTTTGAAGTTCCTGCAGTTTTCACTGTAAAACCGAGTTGGAGCTAGTACCTCCCCATATATATGTATGGAATGGAGTTTGCAACTGAAAAGAAACTTTGTGTTCCCAACAAGCTAGGTGAAGGACGGCTTTCACCCACACTTATCTCTCAGAACTGAGCAAGTGGAGAGACTTTCCTATATCTAGCACCAAGGGAACGGGTTGCAGGAGACACTTTTTCTCTTCTTTCTCAGTCTGTTTCCTAGTGCCGGATTGAAGTTCCTGCAGTTTTCACTGTAAAACAGTTTTGGAGCTACTACATCCCCATATATATGTATGGAATGGAGTTTGCAACTGAAAAGAAACTTTGTGTTCCCAACAAGCTAGGTGAAGGACGGCTTTCACACACAATTATCTCTCAGAACTGAGCAAGTAGAGAGACTTTCGTATATCTAGCACCAAGGGAACTGGTTGCAGGAGACACTATTTCTCTGCTTTCTCAGTCTGTTTCCTATTGCCGGTTTGAAGTTCCTGCAGTTTACACTGTAAAACAGAGTTGGAGCTAGTACCTCCCCATATATATGTATGGAATGGAGTTTGCAACTGAAAAGAAACTTTGTGTTCCCAACAAGCTAGGTTAAGGACGGCTTTCACACACACTTATCTCTCAGAACTGAGCAAGTGGGGAGACGTTCGTTCATCTAGCACCAAGGCAATGGGATGCAGGAGACACTTTTTCTCTGCTTTCTCAGTCTGTTTCCTAGTGCCGGTTTGAAGTTCCTGCAGTTTTCACTGTCAAACCGAGTTGGAGCTAGTACCTCCCCATATATATGTATGGAATGGAGTTTGCAACTGAAAAGAAACTTTGTGTTCCCAACAAGCTAGGTGAAGGGCGGCTTTCACCCACACTTATCTCTCAGAAATGAGCAAGTGGGAGACGTTCGTATATCTAGCACCAAGGGAACGGGTTGCAGGAAACACTATTTCTCTGCTTTCTCAGTCTGTTTCCTAGTGCCGGTTTGAAGTTCCTGCAGTTTTCACTGTAAAACAGATTTGGAACTACTACCTCCCCATATATATGTATGGAATGGAGTTTGCAACTGAAAAGAAACTTTGTGTTCCCAACAAGCTAGGTGAAGGACGGCATTCACACACAATTATCTCTCAGAACTGAGCAAGTGGAGAGACGTTCGTTCATCTAGCACCAAGAGAACTAATTGCAGGAGACACTTTTTCTCTGCTTTCTCAGTCTGTTTCCTAGTGCCGGTTTGAAGTTCCTGCAGTTTTCACTGTCAAACCGAGTTGGAGCTAGTACCTCCCCATATATATGTATGGAATGGAGTTTGCAACTGAAAAGAAACTTTGTGTTCCCAACAAGCTAGGTGAAGGACGGCTTTCGCACACACGTATCTCTCAGAACTGAGCAAGTGGAGAGACGTTCGTTCATCTAGCACCAAGGGAACGGGTTGCAGGAGATACTTTTTCTCTGCATTCTCAGTCTGTTTCCTAGTGCCGGTTTGAAGTTCCTGCAGTTTTCACTGTAAAACAGAGTTGGAAATACAACCTCCCTATATATATGTATGGAATGGAGTTTGCAAATGAAAAGAAACTTTGTGTTCCCAACAAGCTAGGTGAAGGACGGCTTTCACCCACACTTATCTCTCAGAACTGAGCAAGTGGAGAGACGTTCGTATATCTAGCACCAAGGGAACTGGTTGCAGGAGACACTTTTCCTCTGCTTTCTCAGTCTGTTTCCTAGTGCCGGTTTGAAGTTCCTGCAGTTTTCACTGTAAAACAGATTTGGAACTACTACCTCCCCATATATATGTATGGAATGGAGTTTGCAACTGAAAAGAAACATTGTGTTCCCAACAAGATAGGTGAAGGCCGGCTTTCAAACACACTTATCTCTCAGAACTGAGCAAGTGGAGAGACGTTCGTTCATCTAGCACCAAGGCAACGGGATGCAGGATACACTTTTTCTCTGCTTTCTCAGTCTGTTTCCTAGTGCCGGTTTGAAGTTCCTGCAGTTTTCACTGTAAAACCGAGTTGGAGCTAGTACCTCCCCATATATATGTATGGAATGGGGTTTGCAACTGAAAAGAAACTTTGTGTTCCCAACAAGCTAGGTGAAGGACGGCTTTCACACACAATTATCTCTCAGAACTGAGCAAGTGGAGAGACGTTCGTTCATCTAGCACCAAGGGAACGGGTTGCAGGAGACACATATTTTCTGCTTTCTCAGTCTGTTTCCTAGTGCCGGTTTGAAGTTCCTGCAGTTTCCACTGTCAAACCGAGTTGGAGCTAGTACCTCCCCATATATATGTATGGAATTGATTATGCAACTGAAAAGAAACTTTGTGTTCCCAACAAGCTAGGTGAAGGACGGCTTTCACACACACTTATCTCTCAGAACTGAGCAAGTGGAGAGACGTTCGTTCATCTAGCACCAAGGGAACTGGTTGCAGGAGACACTTTTTCTCTGCTTTCTCAGTCTGTTTCCTAGTGCCGGTTTGAAGTTCCTGCAGTTTTCACTTTCAAACCGAGTTGGAGCTAGTACCAACCCATATATATGTATGGAATGGAGTTTGCAACTGAAAAGAAACTTTGTGTTCCCAACAAGCTAGGTGAAGGACGGCTTTCGCACACACGTATCTCTCAGAACTGAGCAAGAGGAGAGACGTTCGTTCATCTAGCACCAAGGGAACGGGTTGCAGGAGACACTTTTCTCTGCTTTCTCAGTCAGTTTCCTAGTGCCGGTTTGAAGTTCCTGCAGTTTTCACTGTAAAACAGAGTTGGAGCTAGTACCTCCCCATATATATGTATGGAATGGAGTTTGCAACTGAAAAGAAACTTTGTGTTCCCAACAAACTAGGTGAAGGACGGCTTTCACACACACTTATCTCTCAGAACTGAGCAAGTGGAGAGACGTTCGTTCATCTAGCACCAAGGGAACGGGTTGCAGGAGACACTTTTTCTCTGCCTTCTCAGTCTGTTTCCTAGTGCCGGTTTGAAGTTCCTGCAGTTTTCACTGTAAAACAGAGTTGGAACTTCTACCTCCCCATATATATGTATGGAATGGAGTTTGCAACTGAAAAGAAACTTTGTGTTCCCAACAAGCTAGGTGAAGGACGGCTTTCACCCACACTTTTCTCTCAGAAATGAGCAAGTGGAGAGACTTTCGTATATCTAGCACCAAGGGAACGGGTTGCAGGAGACACTTATTCTCTGCTTTCTCAGTCTGTTTCCTAGTGCCGGTTTGAAGTTCCTGCAGTTTTCACTGTAAAACAGATTTGGAACTACTACCTCCCCATATATATGTATGGAATGGAGTTTGCAACTGAAAAGAAACTTTGTGTTCCCAACAAGCTAGGTGAAGGACGGCTTTCACACACACTTATCTCTGAGAACTGAGCAAGTGGAGAGACGTTCGTTCATCTAGCACCAAGGCAACGGGATGCAGGAGGCAATTATTCTCTGCTTTCTCAGTCTGTTTCCTAGTGCCGGTTTGAAATTCCTGCAGTTTTCACTGTAAAACAGAGTTGGAGCTAGTACCTCCCCATATATATGTATGGAATGGAGTTTGCAAATGAAAAGAAACATTGTGTTCCCAACAAGCTAGGTGAAGGACGGCTTTCACCAAAACTTATCTCTCAGAAATGAGCAAGTGCGAGAGACGTTCGTATATCTAGCACCAAGGGAACGGGTTGCAGGAGAAACATTTTCTCTGCTTTCTCAGTCTGTTTTCTAATGCCGGTTCGAAGTTATTGCAGTTTTCACTATCAAACAGAGTTGGAGCTTGTACCTCCCCATATATATGTATGGAATGGAGTTTGCAACTGAAAAGAAACTTTGTGTTCCCACAAGCTAGGTGAAGGACGGCTTTCACACACACTTATCTCTCAGAACTGAGCAAGTGGAGAGACGTTCGTATATCTAGCACCAAGGGAACGGGTTGCAGGAGACACATATTTTCTGCTTTCTCAGTCTGTTTCCTAGTGCCGGTTTGAAGTTCCTGCAGTTTTCACTGTCAAACCGTGTTGGAGCTAGTACCTCCCCATATATATGTATGGAATGGAGTTTGCAACTGAAAAGAAACTTTGTGTTCCCAACCAGCTAGGTGAAGGACGGCTTTCACACACACTTATCTCTCAGAACTGAGCAAGTGGAGAGACGTTCGTATATCTAGCACCAAGGGAACGGGTTGCAGGAGACACTTTTCTCTGCTTTCTCAGTCAGTTTCCTAGTGCCGGTTTGAAGTTCCTGCAGTTTTCACTGTAAAACAGAGTTGGAGCTAGTACCTCCCCATATATATGTATGGAATGGAGTTTGCAACTGAAAAGAAACTTTGTGTTCCCAACAAACTAGGTGAAGGACGGCTTTCACACACACTTATCTCTCAGAACTGAGCAAGTGGAGAGACGTTCGTTCATCTAGCACCAAGGGAACGGGTTGCAGGAGACACTTTTTCTCTGCCTTCTCAGTCTGTTTCCTAGTGCCGGTTTGAAGTTCCTGCAGTTTTCACTGTAAAACAGAGTTGGAACTTCTACCTCCCCATATATATGTATGGAATGGAGTTTGCAACTGAAAAGAAACTTTGTGTTCCCAACAAGCTAGGTGAAGGACGGCTTTCACCCACACTTTTCTCTCAGAAATGAGCAAGTGGAGAGACTTTCGTATATCTAGCACCAAGGGAACGGGTTGCAGGAGACACTTATTCTCTGCTTTCTCAGTCTGTTTCCTAGTGCCGGTTTGAAGTTCCTGCAGTTTTCACTGTAAAACAGATTTGGAACTACTACCTCCCCATATATATGTATGGAATGGAGTTTGCAACTGAAAAGAAACTTTGTGTTCCCAACAAGCTAGGTGAAGGACGGCTTTCACACACACTTATCTCTGAGAACTGAGCAAGTGGAGAGACGTTCGTTCATCTAGCACCAAGGCAACGGGATGCAGGAGGCAATTTTTCTCTGCTTTCTCAGTCTGTTTCCTAGTGCCGGTTTGAAATTCCTGCAGTTTTCACTGTAAAACAGAGTTGGAGCTAGTACCTCCCCATATATATGTATGGAATGGAGTTTGCAACTGAAAAGAAACATTGTGTTCCCAACAAGCTAGGTGAAGGACGGCTTTCACCAAAACTTATCTCTCAGAAATGAGCAAGTGCGAGAGACGTTCGTATATCTAGCACCAAGGGAACGGGTTGCAGGAGAAACATTTTCTCTGCTTTCTCAGTCTGTTTTCTAATGCCGGTTCGAAGTTATTGCAGTTTTCACTATCAAACAGAGTTGGAGCTTGTACCTCCCCATATATATGTATGGAATGGAGTTTGCAACTGAAAAGAAACTTTGTGTTCCCACAAGCTAGGTGAAGGACGGCTTTCACACACACTTATCTCTCAGAACTGAGCAAGTGGAGAGACGTTCGTATATCTAGCACCAAGGGAACGGGTTGCAGGAGACACATATTTTCTGCTTTCTCAGTCTGTTTCCTAGTGCCGGTTTGAAGTTCCTGCAGTTTTCACTGTCAAACCGTGTTGGAGCTAGTACCTCCCCATATATATGTATGGAATGGAGTTTGCAACTGAAAAGAAACTTTGTGTTCCCAACCAGCTAGGTGAAGGACGGCTTTCACACACACTTATCTCTCAGAACTGAGCAAGTCGAGAGACGTTCGTTCATCTAGCACCAAGGGAAAGGGTTGCAGGAGACACATATTTTCTGCTTTCTCAGTCTGTTTCCTAGTGCCGGTTTGAAGTTCCTGCAGTTTTCACTGTCAAACCGAGTTGGAGCTAGTACCTCCCCATATATATGTATGGAATGGAGTTTGCAACTGAAAAGAAACTTTGTGTTCCCAACAAGCTAGGTGAAGGACGGCTTTCACACACACTTATCTCTCAGAACTGAGCAAGTGGAGAGACGTTCGTTCATCTAGCACCAAGGGAACGGGTTGCAGGTGACACTTTTTCTCTGCTTTCTCAGTCTGTTTCCTAGTGCCGGTTTGAAGTTCCTGCAGTTTTCACTGTAAAACCGAGTTGGAGCTAGTACCTCCCCATATATAAGTATGGAATGGAGTTTGCAACTGAAAAGAAACTTTGTGTTCCCAACAAGCTAGGTGAAGGATAGCTTTCACACACACTTAACTCTCAGAACTGAGCAAGTGGAGAGACTTTCATTCATCTAGCACCAAGGGAACGGGTTGCAGGGGACACTTTTTCTCTGCTTTGTCAGTCTGTTCCCTAGTGCCGGTTTGAAGTTCCTGCAGTTTTCACTGTCAAACAGAATTGGAGCTAGTACCTCCCCATATATATGTATGGAATGGAGTTTGCAACTGAAAAGAAACTTTGTGTTCACAACAAGCTAGGTGAAGCACGGCTTTCACACACACTTATCTCTCAGAACTGAGCAAGTGGAGAGACGTTCGTTCATCTAGCACCAAGGGAACTGGTTGCAGGAGACACTTTTTCTCTGCCTTCTCAGTCTGTTTCCTAGTGCCGGTTTGAATTTCCTGCAGTTTTCAGTGTCAAACAGAGTTGAAACTACTACCTCACCATATATATGTATGGAATGGAGTTTGCAACTGAAAAGAAACTTTGTGTTCCCAACAATCTAAGTGAAGGACGGCTTTCACACACACTTATCTCTCAGAACTGAGCAAGTGGAGAGACGTTCGTTCATCTAGCACCAAGGGAATGGGTAGCATGAGACACTTTTTCTCTGCTTTCTCAGTCTGTTTCCTAGTGCCGGTTTGAAGTTCCTGCAGTTTTCACTGTCAAACCGAGTTGGAGCTAGTACCTCCCCATATATATGTATGGAATGGAGTTTGCAACTGAAAAGAATCTTTGTGTTCCCAACAAGCTAGGTGAAGGACTGCTTTCGCACACACGTATCTCTCAGAACTGAGCAAGTGGAGAGACGTTCGTTCATCTAGCACCAAGGGAACGGGTTGCAGGAAACGCTTTTTCTCTGCTTTCTCAGTCTGTTTCCTAGTGCCGGTTTGAAGTTCCTGCAGTTTTCACTGTCAAACCGAGTTGGAGCTAGTACCTCCCCATATATATGTATGGAATGGAGTTTGCAACTGAAAAGAAACTTTGTGTTCCAAACAAACAAGGTGAAGGACCGCTTTCGCACACACGTATCTCTCAGAACTGAGCAAGTGGAGAGACGTTCGTTCATCTAGCACCAAGGGAACGGGTTGCAGGAGACACTTTATTTCTGCTTTCTCAGTCTGTTTCCTAGTGCCGGTAGAAGTTCCTGCAGTTTTCACTGTAAAACCGAAATGGAGATAGTACCTCCCCATATATATGTATGGAATGGAGTTTGCAACTGAAAAGAAACTTTGTGTTCCCAACAAGCTAGGTGAAGGACGGCTTTCACACACACTTATCCCTCAGAACTGAGCAAGTGGAGAGACTTTCGTTCATCTAGCACCAAGGGAACGGGTTGAAGGAGACACTTTTTCTCTGCTTTCTCAGTCTGATTCCTAGTGCCGATTTGAAGTTCCTGCAGTTTTTACTGTAAAACCGAGTTGGAGCTAGTACCTCCCCATATATATGTATGGAATGGAGTTTGCAACTGAAAAGAAACTTTGTGATCCCAACAAGCTATCTGAAGGTCTGCTTTCACACACACATATTTCTCAGATCTGAGCAAGTGGAGAGACGATCGTTCATCTAGCACCAAGGGAACAGGTTGCAGGAGACACTTTTTTCTGCTCTCTCAGTCTGTTTCCTAGTGCCGGTTAGAAGTTCCTGCAGTTTTCACTGTAAAACAGATTTGGAACTACTACCTCCCCATATATATGTATGGAATGGAGTTTGCAACTTAAAAGACACTTTGTGTTCCCAACATGCTAGGTGAAGGACGGCTTTCACACACACTTATCTCTCAGAACTGAGCAAGTGGAGAGACGTTCGTTCATCTAGCACCAAGGGAACGGGTTGCAGGAGACACTTTTTCTCTGCTTTCTCAGTCTGTTTCCTAGTGCCGGTTTGAAGTTCCTGCAGTTTTCACTGTAAAACCGAGTTGGAGCTAGTACCTCCCCATATATATGTATGGAATGGAGTTTGCAACTGAAAAGAAACTTTGTGTTCCCAACAAGCTAGGTGAAGGATGGCTTTCACACACACTTAACTCTCAGAACTGAGCAAGTGGAGAGACTTTCATTCATCTAGCACCAAGGGAACGGGTTGAAGGGGACACTTTTTCTCTGCTTTCTCAGTCTGTTCCCTAGTGCCGGTTTGAAGTTCCTGCAGTTTTCACTGTCAAACAGAATTGGAGCTAGTACCTCCAGATATATATGTATGGAATGGAGTTTGCACCTGAAAAGAAACTTTGTGTTCACAACAAGCTAGGTGAAGCACGGCTTTCACACACACTTATCTCTCAGAACTGAGCAAGTGGAGAGACGTTCGTTCATCTAGCACCAAGGGAACTGGTTGCAGGAGACACTTTTTCTCTGCCTTCTCAGTCTGTTTCCTAGTGCCGGTTTGAAGTTCCTGCAGTTTTCAGTGTCAAACAGAGTTGGAACTACTACCTCCCCATATATATGTATGGAATGGAGTTTGCAACTGAAAAGAAACTTTGTGTTCCCAACAATCTAAGTGAAGGACGGCTTTCACACACACTTATCTCTCAGAACTGAGCAAGTGGAGAGACGTTCGTTCATCTAGCACCAAGGGAATGGGTAGCAGGAGATACTTTTTCTCTGCTTTCTCAGTCTGTTTCCTAGTGCCGGTTTGAAGTTCCTGCAGTTTTCACTGTCAAACCGAGTTGGAGCTAGTACCTCCCCATATATATGTATATAATGGAGTTTGCAACTGAAAAGAATCTTTGTGTTCCCAACAAGCTAGGTGAAGGACTGCTTTCGCACACACGTATCTCTCAGAACTGAGCAAGTGGAGAGACGTTCGTTCATCTAGCACCAAGGGAACGGGTTGCAGGAGACGCTTTTTCTCTGCTTTCTCAGTCTGTTTCCTAGTGCCGGTTTGAAGTTCCTGCAGTTTTCACTGTCAAACCGAGTTGGAGCTAGTACCTCCCCATATATATGTATGGAATGGAGTTTGCAACTGAAAAGAAACTTTGTGTTCCAAACAAACAAGGTGAAGGACCGCTTTCGCACACACGTATCTCTCAGAACTGAGCAAGTGGAGAGACGTTCGTTCATCTAGCACCAAGGGAACGGGTTGCAGGAGACACTTTTTTTCTGCTTTCTCAGTCTGTTTCCTAGTGCCGGTAGAAGTTCCTGCAGTTTTCACTGTAAAACCGAAATGGAGATAGTACCTCCCCATATATATGTATGGAATGGAGTTTGCAACTGAAAAGAAACTTTGTGTTCCCAACAAGCTAGGTGAAGGACGGCTTTCACACACACTTATCCCTCAGAACTGAGCAAGTGGAGAGACTTTCGTTCATCTAGCACCAAGGGAACGGGTTGAAGGAGACACTTTTTCTCTGCTTTCTCAGTCTGATTCCTAGTGCCGATTTGAAGTTCCTGCAGTTTTTACTGTAAAACCGAGTTGGAGCTAGTACCTCCCCATATATATGTATGGAATGGAGTTTGCAACTGAAAAGAAACTTTGTGATCCCAACAAGCTATCTGAAGGTCTGCTTTCACACACACATATTTCTCAGAGCTGAGCAAGTGGAGAGACGATCGTTCATCTAGCACCAAGGGAACGGGTTGCAGGAGACACATTTTTCTGCTCTCTCAGTCTGTTTCCTAGTGCCGGTTAGAAGTTCCTGCAGTTTTCACTGTCAAACAGAGTTGGAGCTAGTACCTCCCCATATATATGTATGGAATGGAGTTTGCAACTGAAAAGAAACTTTGTGTTCCCAACAAGCTAAGTGAAGGACGGCTTTCACACACACTTATCTCTCAGAACTGAGCAATTGGACAGACGTTCGTTCATCTAGCACCAAGGGAACGGGTTGCAGGAGACACTTTTTCTCTGCTTTCTCAGTCTGTTTCCTAGTGCCGGTTTGAAGTTCCTGCAGTTTTCACTGTCAAACCGAGTTGGAGCTAGTACCTCCCCATATATATGTATGGAAATGAGTATGCAACTGAAAAGAAACTTTGTGTTCCCAACAAGCTAGGTGAAGGACGGCTTTCACCCACACTTATCTCTCTGAAATGAGCAAGTGGAGAGACGTTCGTATATCTAGCACCAAGGGAACGGGTTGCAGGAGACACTTTTTCTCTGTTTCTCAGTCTGTTTCCTAGTGCCGGTTTGAAGTTCCTGCAGTTTTCACTGTAAAACAGATTTGGAACTACTACCTCCCCATATATATGTATGGAATGGAGTTTGCAACTGAAAAGAAACTTTGTGTTCCCAACAAGCTAGGTGAAGTACGGCTTTCACACACACTTATCTCTCAGAACTGAGCAAGTGGAGAGACGTTCGTTCATCTAGCACCAAGGCAACGGGTTGCAGGAGACACATATTTTCTTCTTTCTCAGTCTGTTTCCTAGTGCCGGTTTGAAGTTCCTGCAGTTTTCACTGTCAAACCGAGTTGGAGCTTGTACCTCCCCATATATATGTATGGATTTGAGTATGCAACTGAAAAGAAACTTTGTGATCCCAACAAGCTAGGTGAAGGACGGCTTTCACACACACTTATCTCTCAGAACTGAGCAAGTGGAGAGACGTTCGTTCATCTAGCACCAAGGGAACTGGTTGCAGGAGACACTTTTTCTCTGCTTTCTCAGTCTGTTTCCTAGTGCCGGTTTGAAGTTCTTGCAGTTTTCACTGTCAAACCGATTTGGAGCTAGTACCACCCCATATATATGTATGGAATGGAGTTTGCAACTGAAAAGAAACTTTGTGTTCCCAACAAGCTAGGTGAAGGACGGCTTTCGCACACACGTATCTCTCAGAACTGAGCAAGTGGAGAGACGTTTGTTCATCTAGCACCAAGGGAACGGGTTGCAGGAGACACTTTTTCTCTGCTTTCTCAGTCTGTTTCCTAGTGCCGGTTTGAAGTTCCTGCAGTTTTCACTGTAAAACCGAGTTGGAGCTAGTACCTCCCCATATATATGTATGGAATGGGGTTTGCAACTGAAAAGAAACTTTGTGTTCCCAACAAACTAGGTGAAGGACGGCTTTCACACACACTTATTTCTCAGAACTGAGCAAGTGGAGAGACGTTCGTTCATCTAGCACCAAGGGAACTGGTTGCAGGAGACACTTTTTCTCTGCTTTCTCAGTCTGTTTCCTAGTGCCGGTTTGAAGTTCCTGCAGTTTTCACTGTCAAACCGAGTTGGAGCTAGTACCACCCCATATATATGTATGGAATGGAGTTTGCAACTGAAAAGAAACTTTGTGTTCACAACAAGCTAGGTGAAGGACGGCTTTCGCACACACGTATCTCTCAGAACTGAGCAAGAGGAGAGACGTTCGTTCATCTAGCACCAAGGGAACGGGTTGCAGGAGACACTATTTCTCTGCCTTCTCAGTCTGTTTCCTAGTGCCGGTTTGAAGTTCCTGCAGTTTTCAGTGTCAAACAGAGTTGGAACTACTACCTCCCCATATATATGTATGGAATGGAGTTTGCAACTGAAAAGAAACTTTGTGTTCCCAACAATCTAAGTGAAGGACGGCTTTCACACACACTTATCTCTCAGAACTGAGCAAGTGGAGAGACGTTCGTTCATCTAGCACCAAGGGAATGGGTAGCAGGGGACACTTTTTCTCTGCTTTCTCAGTCTGTTTCCTAGTGCCGGTTTGAAGTTCCTGCAGTTTTCACTGTCAAACCGAGTTGGAGCTAGTACCTCCCCATATATATGTATGGAATGGAGTTTGCAACTGAAAAGAATCTTTGTGTTCCCAACAAGCTAGGTGAAGGACTGCTTTCGCACACACGTATCTCTCAGAACTGAGCAAGTGCAGAGACGTTCGTTCATCTAGCACCAAGGGAACGGGTTGCAGGAGACGCTTTTTCTCTGCTTTCTCAGTCTGTTTCCTAGTGCCGGTTTGAAGTTCCTGCAGTTTTCACTGTCAAACCGAGTTGGAGCTAGTACCTCCCCATATATATGTATGGAATGGAGTTTGCAACTGAAAAGAAACTTTGTGTTCCAAACAAACAAGGTGAAGGACCGCTTTCGCACACACGTATCTCACAGAACTGAGCAAGTGGAGAGACGTTCGTTCATCTAGCACCAAGGGAACGGGTTGCAGGAGACACTTTTTTTCTGCTTTCTCAGTCTGTTTCCTAGTGCCGGTAGAAGTTCCTGCAGTTTTCACTGTAAAACCGAAATGGAGATAGTACCTCCCCATATATATGTATGGAATGGAGTTTGCAACTGAAAAGAAACTTTGTGTTCCCAACAAGCTAGGTGAAGGACGGCTTTCACACACACTTATCCCTCAGAACTGAGCAAGTGGAGAGACTTTCGTTCATCTAGCACCAAGGGAACGGGTTGAAGGAGACACTTTTTCTCTGCTTTCTCAGTCTGATTCCTAGTGCCGATTTGAAGTTCCTGCAGTTTTTACTGTAAAACCGAGTTGGAGCTAGTACCTCCCCATATATATGTATGGAATGGAGTTTGCAACTGAAAAGAAACTTTGTGATCCCAACAAGCTATCTGAAGGTCTGCTTTCACACACACATATTTCTCTGAGCTGAGCAAGTGGAGAGACGATCGTTCATCTAGCACCAAGGGAACGGGTTGCAGGAGACACTTTTTTCTGCTCTCTCAGTCTGTTTCCTAGTGCCGGTTAGATGTTCCTGCAGTTTTCACTGTCAAACAGAGTTGGAGCTAGTACCTCCCCATATATATGTATGGAATGGAGTTTGCAACTGAAAAGACACTTTGTGTTCCCAACAAGCTAAGTGAAGGACGGCTTTCACACACACTTATCTCTCAGAACTGAGCAATTGGAGAGACGTTCGTTCATCTAGCACCAAGGGAACGGGTTGCAGGAGACACTTTTTCTCTGCTTTCTCAGTCTGTTTCCTAGTGCCGGTTTGAAGTTCCTGCAGTTTTCAATGTCAAACCGAGTTGGAGCTAGTACCTCCCCATATATATGTATGGAAATGAGTATGCAACTGAAAAGAAACTTTGTGTTCCCAACAAGCTAGGTGAAGGACGGCTTTCACCCACACTTATCTCTCAGAAATGAGCAAGTGGAGAGACGTTCGTATATCTAGCACCAAGGGAACGGGTTGCAGGAGACACTTTTTCTCTGTTTCTCAGTCTGTTTCCTAGTGCCGGTTTGAAGTTCCTGCAGTTTTCACTGTAAAACAGATTTGGAACTACTACCTCCCCATATATATGTATGGAATGGAGTTTGCAACTGAAAAGAAACTTTGTGTTCCCAACAAGCTAGGTGAAGGACGGCTTTCACACACACTTATCTCTCAGAACTGAGCAAGTGGAGAGACGTTCGTTCATCTTGCACCAAGGCAACGGGTTGCAGGAGACACATATTTTCTTCTTTCTCAGTCTGTTTCCTAGTGCCGGTTTGAAGTTCCTGCAGTTTTCACTGTCAAACCGAGTTGGAGCTTGTACCTCCCCATATATATGTATGGATTTGAGTATGCAACTGAAAAGAAACTTTGTGATCCCAACAAGCTAGGTGAAGGACGGCTTTCACACACACTTATCTCTCAGAACTGAGCAAGTGGAGAGACGTTCGTTCATCTAGCACCAAGGGAACTGGTTGCAGGAGACACTTTTTCTCTGCTTTCTCAGTCTGTTTCCTAGTGCCGGTTTGAAGTTCTTGCAGTTTTCACTGTCAAACCGATTTGGAGCTAGTACCACCCCATATATATGTATGGAATGGAGTTTGCAACTGAAAAGAAACTTTGTGTTCCCAACAAGCTACGTGAAGGACGGCTTTCGCACACACGTATCTCTCAGAACTGAGCAAGTGGAGAGACGTTTGTTCATCTAGCACCAAGGGAACGGGTTGCAGGAGACACTTTTTCTCTGCTTTCTCAGTCTGTTTCCTAGTGCCGGTTTGAAGTTCCTGCAGTTTTCACTGTAAAACAGGGTTGGAGCTAGTACCTCCCCATATATATGTATGGAATGGAGTTTGCAACTGAAAAGAAACTTTGTGTTCCCAACAAACTAGGTGAAGGACGGCTTTCACACACACTTATCTCTCAGAACTGAGCAAGTGGAGAGACGTTCGTTCATCTAGCACCAAGGGAACGGGTTGCAGGAGACACTTTTTCTCTGCTTTCTCAGTCTGTTTCCTAGTGCCGGTATGAAGTTCCTGCAGTTTTCACTGTCAAACCGAGTTGGAGCTAGTACCTCCCCATATATATGTATTGAAATGAGTATGCAAATGAAAAGAAACTTTGTGTTCCCAACAAGCTAGGTGAAGGACGGCTTTCACCCACACTTATCTCTCAGAAATGAGCAAGTGGAGAGACGTTCGTATATCTAGCACCAAGGGAACGGGTTGCAGGAGACACTTTTTCTCTGCTTTCTCAGTCTGTTTCCTAGTGCCGGATTGAAGTTCCTGCAGTTTTCACTGTAAAACAGAGTTGGAGCTAGTACCACCCCATATATATGTATGGAATGGAGTTTGCAACTGAAAAGAAACTTTGTGTTCCCAACAAGCTAGGTGAAGGACGGCTTTCGCACACAGGTATCTCTCAGAACTGAGCAAGTGGATAGACGTTCGTTCATCTAGCACCAAGGGAACGGGTTGCAGGAGACACTTTTTTTCTGCTTTCTCAGTCTGTTTCCTAGTGCCGGTAGAAGTTCCTGCAGTTTTCACTGTAAAACCGAAATGGAGATAGTACCTCCCCATATATATGTATGGAATGGAGTTTGCAACTGAAAAGAAACTTTGTGTTCCCAACAAGCTAGGTGAAGGACGGCTTTCACACACACTTATCCCTCAGAACTGAGCAAGTGGAGAGACTTTCGTTCATCTAGCACCAAGGGAACGGGTTGAAGGAGACACTTTTTCTCTGCTTTCTCAGTCTGATTCCTAGTGCCGATTTGAAGTTCCTGCAGTTTTTACTGTAAAACCGAGTTGGAGCTAGTACCTCCCCATATATATGTATGGAATGGAGTTTGCAACTGAAAAGAAACTTTGTGATCCCAACAAGCTATCTGAAGGTCTGCTTTCACACACACATATTTCTCAGAGCTGAGCAAGTGGAGAGACGATCGTTCATCTAGCACCAAGGGAACGGGTTGCAGGAGACACTTTTTTCTGCTCTCTCAGTCTGTTTCCTAGTGCCGGTTAGAAGTTCCTGCAGTTTTCACTGTCAAACAGTGTTGGAGCTAGTACCTCCCCATATATATGTATGGAATGGAGTTTGCAACTGAAAAGAAACTTTGTGTTCCCAACAAGCTAAGTGAAGGACGGCTTTCACACACACTTATCTCTCAGAACTGAGCAATTGGAGAGACGTTCGTTCATCTAGCACCAAGGGAACGGGTTGCAGGAGACACTTTTCCTCTGCTTTCTCAGTCTGTTTCCTAGTGCCGGTTTGAAGTTCCTGCAGTTTTCACTGTCAAACCGAGTTGGAGCTAGTACCTCCCCATATATATGTATGGAAATGAGTATGCAACTGAAAAGAAACTTTGTGTTCCCAACAAGCTAGGTGAAGGACGGCTTTCACCCACACTTATCTCTCAGAAATGAGCAAGTGGAGAGACGTTCGTATATCTAGCACCAAGGGAACGGGTTGCAGGAGACACTTTTTCTCTGTTTCTCAGTCTGTTTCCTAGTGCCCGTTTGAAGTTCCTGCAGTTTTCACTGTAAAACAGATTTGGAACTACTACCTCCCCATATATATGTATGGAATGGAGTTTGCAACTGAAAAGAAACTTTGTGTTCCCAACAAGCTAGGTGAAGTACGGCTTTCACACACACTTATCTCTCAGAACTGAGCAAGTGGAGAGACGTTCGTTCATCTAGCACCAAGGCAACGGGTTGCAGGAGACACATATTTTCTTCTTTCTCAGTCTGTTTCCTAGTGCCGGTTTGAAGTTCCTGCAGTTTTCACTGTCAAACCGAGTTGGAGCTTGTACCTCCCCATATATATGTATGGATTTGAGTATGCAACTGAAAAGAAACTTTGTGATCCCAACAAGCTAGGTGAAGGACGGCTTTCACACACACTTATCTCTCAGAACTGAGCAAGTGGAGAGACGTTCGTTCATCTAGCACCAAGGGAACTGGTTGCAGGAGACACTTTTTCTCTGCTTTCTCAGTCTGTTTCCTAGTGCCGGTTTGAAGTTCTTGCAGTTTTCACTGTCAAACCGATTTGGAGCTAGTACCACCCCATATATATGTATGGAATGGAGTTTGCAACTGAAAAGAAACTTTGTGTTCCCAACAAGCTAGGTGAAGGACGGCTTTCGCACACACGTATCTCTCAGAACTGAGCAAGTGGAGAGACGTTTGTTCATCTAGCACCAAGGGAACGGGTTGCAGGAGACACTTTTTATCTGCTTTCTCAGTCTGTTTCCTAGTGCCGGTTTGAAGTTCCTGCAGTTTTCACTGTAAAACAGGGTTGGAGCTAGTACCTCCCCATATATATGTATGGAATGGAGTTTGCAACTGAAAAGAAACTTTGTGTTCCCAACAAACTAGGTGAAGGACGGCTTTCACACACACTTATTTCTCAGAACTGAGCAAGTGGAGAGACGTTCGTTCATCTAGCACCAAGGGAACTGGTTGCAGGAGACACTTTTTCTCTGCTTTCTCAGTCTGTTTCCTAGTGCCGGTTTGAAGTTCCTGCAGTTTTCACTGTCAAACCGAGTTGGAGCTAGTACCACCCCATATATATGTATGGAATGGAGTTTGCAACTGAAAAGAAACTTTGTGTTCACAACAAGCTAGGTGAAGGACGGCTTTCGCACACACGTATCTCTCAGAACTGAGCAAGAGGAGAGACGTTCGTTCATCTAGCACCAAGGGAACGGGTTGAAGGAGACACTATTTCTCTGCCTTCTCAGTCTGTTTCCTAGTGCCGGTTTGAAGTTCCTGCAGTTTTCAGTGTCAAACAGAGTTGGAACTACTACCTCCCCATATATATGTATGGAATGGAGTTTGCAACTGAAAAGAAACTTTGTGTTCCCAACAATCTAAGTGAAGGACGGCTTTCAAACACACTTATATCTCAGAACTGAGCAAGTGGAGAGACGTTCGTTCATCTAGCACCAAGGGAATGGGTAGCAGGAGACACTTTTTCTCTGCATTCTCAGTCTGTTTCCTAGTGCCGGTTTGAAGTTCCTGCAGTTTTCACTGTCAAACCGAGTTGGAGCTAGTACCTCCCCATATATATGTATGGAATGGAGTTTGCAACTGAAAAGAATCTTTGTGTTCCCAACAAGCTAGGTGAAGGACTGCTTTCGCACACACGTATCTCTCAGAACTGAGCAAGTGGAGAGACGTTCGTTCATCTAGCACCAAGGGAACGGGTTGCAGGAGACGCTTTTTCTCTGCTTTCTCAGTCTGTTTCCTAGTGCCGGTTTGAAGTTCCTGCAGTTTTCACTGTCAAACCGATTTGGAGCTAGTACCTCCCCATATATATGTATGGAATGGAGTTTGCAACTGAAAAGAAACTTTGTGTTCCAAACAAACAAGGTGAAGGACCGCTTTCGCACACACGTATCTCTCAGAACTGAGCAAGTGGAGAGACGTTCGTTCATCTAGCACCAAGGGAACGGTTTGCAGGAGACACTTTTTTTCTGCTTTCTCAGAATGTTTCCTAGTGCCGGTTTGAAGTTCCTGCAGTTTTCACTGTCAAACCGAGTTGGAGCTAGTACCTCCCCATATATATGTATGGAATGGAGTTTGCAACTGAAAAGAAACTTTGTGTTCCCAACAAGCTAGGTGAAGGACGGCTTTCACACACACTTATCCCTCAGAACTGAGCAAGTGGAGAGACTTTCGTTCATCTAGCACCAAGGGAACGGGTTGAAGGAGACACTTTTTCTCTGCTTTCTCAGTCTGATTCCTAGTGCCGATTTGAAGTTCCTGCAGTTTTTACTGTAAAACAGAGTTGGAGCTAGTACCTCCCCATATATATGTATGGAATGGAGTTTGCAACTGAAAAGAAACTTTGTGATCCCAACAAGCTATCTGAAGGTCTGCTTTCACACACACATATTTCTCAGAGCTGAGCAAGTGGAGAGACGATCGTTCATCTAGCACCAAGGGAACGGGTTGCAGGAGACAATTTTTCTGCTCTCTCAGTCTGTTTCCTAGTGCCGGTTAGAAGTTCCTGCAGTTTTCACTGTCAAACAGAGTTGGAGCTAGTACCTCCCCATATATATGTATGGAATGGAGTTTGCAACTGAAAAGACACTTTGTGTTCCCAACAAGCTATGTGAAGGACGGCTTTCACACACACTTATCTCTCAGAACTGAGCAATTGGAGAGACGTTCGTTCATCTAGCACCAAGGGAACGGGTTGCAGGAGACACTTTTTCTCTGCTTTCTCAGTCTGTTTCCTAGTGCCGGTTTGAAGTTCCTGCAGTTTTCACTGTCAAACCGAGTTGGAGCTAGTACCTCCCCATATATATGTATGGAAATGAGTATGCAACTGAAAAGAAACTTTGTGTTCCCAACAAGCTAGGTGAAGGACGGCTTTCACCCACACTTATCTCTCAGAAATGAGCAAGTGGAGAGACGTTCGTATATCTAGCACCAAGGGAACGGGTTGCAGGAGACACTTTTTCTCTGTTTCTCAGTCTGTTTCCTAGTGCCGGTTTGAAGTTCCTGCAGTTTTCACTGTAAAACAGATTTGGAACTACTACCTCCCCATATATATGTATGGAATGGAGTTTGCAACTGAAAAGAAACTTTGTGTTCCCAACAAGCTAGGTGAAGGACGGCTTTCACACACACTTATCTCTCAGAACTGAGCAAGTGGAGAGACGTTCGTTCATCTAGCACCAAAGGAACTGGTTGCAGGAGACACTTTTTCTCTGCTTTCTCAGTCTGTTTCCTAGTGCCGGTTTGAAGTTCCTGCAGTTTTCACTGTCAAAACGAGTTGGAGCTAGTACCACCCCACATATATGTATGGAATGGAGTTTGCAACTGAAAAGAAACTTTGTGTTCCCAACAAGCTAGGTGAAGGACGGCTTTCGCACACACGTATCTCTCAGAACTGAGCAAGTGGAGAGACGTTCGTTCATCTAGCACCAAGGGAACGGGTTGCAGGAGACACTTTTTCTCTGCTTTCTCAGTCTGTTTCCTAGTGCCGGATTGAAGTTCCTGCAGTTTTCACTGTAAAACTGAGTTGGAGCTAGTACCTCCCCATATATATGTATGGAATGGAGTTTGCAACTGAAAAGAAACTTTGTGTTCCCAACAAACTAGGTGAAGGACGGCTTTCACACACACTTATCTCTCAGAACTGAGCAAGTGGAGAGACGTTCGTTCATCTAGCACCAAGGGAACGGGTTGCAGGAGACACATTTTCTCTGCCTTCTCAGTCTGTTTCCTAGTGCCGGTTTGAAGTTCCTGCAGGTTTCACTGTAAAACAGAGTTGTAACTACTCCCTCCCCATATATACGTATGGAATGGAGTTTGCAACTAAAAAGAAACTTTGTGTTCCCAACAAGCTAGGTGAAGGACGGCTTTCACACACACTTATCTCTGAGAACTGAGCAAGTGGAGAGACGTTCGTTCATCTAGCACCAAGGCAACGGGATGCAGGAGACACTTTTTCTCTGCTTTCTCAGTCTGTTTCCTAGTGCCGGTTTGAAGATCCTGCAGTTTTCACTGTAAAACCGAGTTGGAGCTAGTACCTCCCCATATATATGTATGGAATGGGGTTTGCAACTGAAAAGAAACTTTGTGTTCCCAACAAGCTAGGTGAAGGACGGCTTTCACACACACTTATCTCTCACAACTTAGCAAATGGAGAGATGTTCGTTCATCTAGCACCAAGGCAATGGGATGCAGGAGACACTTTTTCTCTGCCTTCTCAGTCTGTTTCCTAGTGCCGGTTTGAAGTTCCTGCAGTTTTCACTGTAAAAAAGTGTTGGAACTACTACCTCCCCATATATATGTATGGAATGGAGTTTGCAACTGAAAAGAAACTTTGTGTTCCCAACAAGCTAGGTGAAGGACGGCTTCACCCACACTTATCTCTCAGAAATGAGCAAGTGGAGAGACGTTCGTATATCTAGCACCAAGGGAACGGGTTGCAGGAGACACTTTTTCTCTGCTTTCTCAGTCTGTTTCCTAGTGCCGGTTTGAAGTTCCTGCAATTTTCACTGTAAAACAGATTTGGTACTACTACCTCCCCATATATATGTATGGAATGGAGTTTGAAACTGAAAAGAAACTTTGTGTTCCCAACAAGCTAGGTGAAGGACGGCTTTCACACACACGTATCTCTCAGAATTGAGCAAGTGGAGAGACGTTCGTTCATCTAGCACAAAGGCAACGGGATGCAGGAGACAATTTTTCTCTGCTTTCTCAGTCTGTTTCCTAGTGCCGGTTTGAAATTCCTGAAGTTTTCACTGTAAAACCGAGTTGGAGCTAGTACCTCCCCATATATATGTATGGAATTGGGTTTGCAACTGAAAAGAAACTTTGTGTTCCCAACAAGCTAGGTGAAGGACGGCTTTCACACACACTTATCTCTCAGAACTGAGCAAGTGCAGAGACGTTCGTATATCTAGCACCAAGGCAACGGGTTGCAGGGGACACTTTTTCTCTGCTTCCTCAGTCTGTTTCCTAGTGCCGGTTTGAAGTTCCTGCAGGTTACACTGTCAAACCGAGTTGGAGCTAGTACCTCCCCATATATATGTATGGAATGGGGTTTGCAACTGAAAAGAAACTTTGTGTTCCCAACAAGCTAGGTGAAGGACGGCTTTCACACACACTTATCTCTCAGAACTGAGCAAGTGGAGAGACGTTCGTTCATCTAGCACCAAGAGAACGGGTTGCAGGAGACACTTTTTCTCTGCTTTCTCAGTCTGTTTCCTAGTGCCGGTTTGAAGTTCCTGCAGTTTTCACTATCAAACCGAGTTGGAGCTTGTACCTCCCCATATATATGTATGGAATGGAGTTTGCAACTGAAAAGAAACTTTGTGTTCCCAACAAGCTAGGTGAAGGTCGGCTTCCACACACAATTAACTCTCAGAACTGAGCAAGTGGAGAGACGTTCGTTCATCTAGCACCAAGGGAACGGGTTGCAGGCGACACTTTTTCTCTGCTTTCTCAGTCTGTTTCCTAGTGCCGGTTTGAAGTTCCTGCAGTTTTCACTGTCAAACCGAGTTGGAGCTAGTACCTCCCCATATATATGTATGGAATGGAGTTTGCAACTGAAAAGAAACTTTGTGTTCCCAACAAGCTAGGTGAAGGACGGGTTTCACACACACTTATCCCTCAGAACTGAGCAAGTGGAGAGACGTTCGTTCATCTAGCACCAAGGCAACGGGTTGCAGGAGACGCTTTTTCTCTGCTTTCTCAGTCTGTTTCCTAGTGCCGGTTTGAAGTTCCTGCAGTTTTCACTGTCAAACCGATTTGGAGCTAGTACCTCCCCATATATATGTATGGAATGGAGTTTGCAACTGAAAAGAAACTTTGTGTTCCAAACAAACAAGGTGAAGGACCGCTTTCGCACACACGTATCTCTCAGAACTGAGCAAGTGGAGAGACGTTCGTTCATCTAGCACCAAGGGAACGGTTTGCAGGAGACACTTTTTTTCTGCTTTCTCAGAATGTTTCCTAGTGCCGGTTTGAAGTTCCTGCAGTTTTTACTGTAAAACAGAGTTGGAGCTAGTACCTCCCCATATATATGTATGGAATGGAGTTTGCAACTGAAAAGAAACTTTGTGATCCCAACAAGCTATCTGAAGGTCTGCTTTCACACACACATATTTCTCAGAGCTGAGCAAGTGGAGAGACGATCGTTCATCTAGCACCAAGGGAACGGGTTGCAGGAGACACTTTTTTCTGCTCTCTCAGTCTGTTTCCTAGTGCCGGTTAGAAGTTCCTGCAGTTTTCACTGTCAAACAGAGTTGGAGCTAGTACCTCCCCATATATATGTATGGAATGGAGTTTGCAACTGAAAAGACACTTTGTGTTCCCAACAAGCTATGTGAAGGACGGCTTTCACACACACTTATCTCTCAGAACTGAGCAATTGGAGAGACGTTCGTTCATCTAGCACCAAGGGAACGGGTTGCAGGAGACACTTTTTCTCTGCTTTCTCAGTCTGTTTCCTAGTGCCGGTTTGAAGTTCCTGCAGTTTTCACTGTCAAACCGAGTTGGAGCTAGTACCTCCCCATATATATGTATGGAAATGAGTATGCAACTGAAAAGAAACTTTGTGTTCCCAACAAGCTAGGTGAAGGACGGCTTTCACCCACACTTATCTCTCAGAAATGAGCAAGTGGAGAGACGTTCGTATATCTAGCACCAAGGGAACGGGTTGCAGGAGACACTTTTTCTCTGTTTCTCAGTCTGTTTCCTAGTGCCGGTTTGAAGTTCCTGCAGTTTTCACTGTAAAACAGATTTGGAACTACTACCTCCCCATATATATGTATGGAATGGAGTTTGCAACTGAAAAGAAACTTTGTGTTCCCAACAAGCTAGGTGAAGGACGGCTTTCACACACACTTATCTCTCAGAACTGAGCAAGTGGAGAGACGTTCGTTCATCTAGCACCAAAGGAACTGGTTGCAGGAGACACTTTTTCTCTGCTTTCTCAGTCTGTTTCCTAGTGCCGGTTTGAAGTTCCTGCAGTTTTCACTGTCAAAACGAGTTGGAGCTAGTACCACCCCACATATATGTATGGAATGGAGTTTGCAACTGAAAAGAAACTTTGTGTTCCCAACAAGCTAGGTGAAGGACGGCTTTCGCACACACGTATCTCTCAGAACTGAGCAAGTGGAGAGACGTTCGTTCATCTAGCACCAAGGGAACGGGTTGCAGGAGACACTTTTTCTCTGCTTTCTCAGTCTGTTTCCTAGTGCCGGATTGAAGTTCCTGCAGTTTTCACTGTAAAACTGAGTTGGAGCTAGTACCTCCCCATATATATGTATGGAATGGAGTTTGCAACTGAAAAGAAACTTTGTGTTCCCAACAAACTAGGTGAAGGACGGCTTTCACACACACTTATCTCTCAGAACTGAGCAAGTGGAGAGACGTTCGTTCATCTAGCACCAAGGGAACGGGTTGCAGGAGACACATTTTCTCTGCCTTCTCAGTCTGTTTCCTAGTGCCGGTTTGAAGTTCCTGCAGGTTTCACTGTAAAACAGAGTTGTAACTACTCCCTCCCCATATATACGTATGGAATGGAGTTTGCAACTAAAAAGAAACTTTGTGTTCCCAACAAGCTAGGTGAAGGACGGCTTTCACACACACTTATCTCTGAGAACTGAGCAAGTGGAGAGACGTTCGTTCATCTAGCACCAAGGCAACGGGATGCAGGAGACACTTTTTCTCTGCTTTCTCAGTCTGTTTCCTAGTGCCGGTTTGAAGATCCTGCAGTTTTCACTGTAAAACCGAGTTGGAGCTAGTACCTCCCCATATATATGTATGGAATGGGGTTTGCAACTGAAAAGAAACTTTGTGTTCCCAACAAGCTAGGTGAAGGACGGCTTTCACACACACTTATCTCTCACAACTTAGCAAATGGAGAGATGTTCGTTCATCTAGCACCAAGGCAATGGGATGCAGGAGACACTTTTTCTCTGCCTTCTCAGTCTGTTTCCTAGTGCCGGTTTGAAGTTCCTGCAGTTTTCACTGTAAAAAAGTGTTGGAACTACTACCTCCCCATATATATGTATGGAATGGAGTTTGCAACTGAAAAGAAACTTTGTGTTCCCAACAAGCTAGGTGAAGGACGGCTTCACCCACACTTATCTCTCAGAAATGAGCAAGTGGAGAGACGTTCGTATATCTAGCACCAAGGGAACGGGTTGCAGGAGACACTTTTTCTCTGCTTTCTCAGTCTGTTTCCTAGTGCCGGTTTGAAGTTCCTGCAATTTTCACTGTAAAACAGATTTGGTACTACTACCTCCCCATATATATGTATGGAATGGAGTTTGAAACTGAAAAGAAACTTTGTGTTCCCAACAAGCTAGGTGAAGGACGGCTTTCACACACACGTATCTCTCAGAATTGAGCAAGTGGAGAGACGTTCGTTCATCTAGCACAAAGGCAACGGGATGCAGGAGACAATTTTTCTCTGCTTTCTCAGTCTGTTTCCTAGTGCCGGTTTGAAATTCCTGAAGTTTTCACTGTAAAACCGAGTTGGAGCTAGTACCTCCCCATATATATGTATGGAATTGGGTTTGCAACTGAAAAGAAACTTTGTGTTCCCAACAAGCTAGGTGAAGGACGGCTTTCACACACACTTATCTCTCAGAACTGAGCAAGTGGAGAGACTTTCGTATATCTAGCACCAAGGCAACGGGTTGCAGGGGACACTTTTTCTCTGCTTCCTCAGTCTGTTTCCTAGTGCCGGTTTGAAGTTCCTGCAGGTTACACTGTCAAACCGAGTTGGAGCTAGTACCTCCCCATATATATGTATGGAATGGGGTTTGCAACTGAAAAGAAACTTTGTGTTCCCAACAAGCTAGGTGAAGGACGGCTTTCACACACACTTATCTCTCAGAACTGAGCAAGTGGAGAGACGTTCGTTCATCTAGCACCAAGAGAACGGGTTGCAGGAGACACTTTTTCTCTGCTTTCTCAGTCTGTTTCCTAGTGCCGGTTTGAAGTTCCTGCAGTTTTCACTATCAAACCGAGTTGGAGCTTGTACCTCCCCATATATATGTATGGAATGGAGTTTGCAACTGAAAAGAAACTTTGTGTTCCCAACAAGCTAGGTGAAGGTCGGCTTCCACACACAATTAACTCTCAGAACTGAGCAAGTGGAGAGACGTTCGTTCATCTAGCACCAAGGGAACGGGTTGCAGGCGACACTTTTTCTCTGCTTTCTCAGTCTGTTTCCTAGTGCCGGTTTGAAGTTCCTGCAGGTTTCACTGTAAAACCGAGTTGGAGCTAGTACCTCCCCATATATATGTATGGAATGGAGTTTGCAACTGAAAAGAAACTTTGTGTTCCCAACAAGCTAGGTGAAGGACGGCTTTCACACACACTTATCTCTGAGAACTGAGCAAGTGGAGAGACGTTCGTTCATCTAGCACCAAGGCAACGGGATGCAGGAGACACTTTTTCTCTGCTTTCTCAGTCTGTTTCCTAGTGCCGGTTTGAAGTTCCTGCAGTTTTCACTGTAAAACCGAGTTGGAGCTTGTACCTCCCCATATATATGTATGGAATTGGGTTTGCAACTGAAAAGAAACTTTGTGTTCCCAACAAGCTAGGTGAAGGACGGCTTTCACACACACTTATCTCTCATAACTGAGCAAGTACAGAGACTTTCGTATATCTAGCACCAAGGGAACGGGTTGCAGGAGACACTTTTTCTCTGCTTTCTCAGTCTGTTTCCTTGTGCCGGTTTGAAGTTCCTGCAGTTTACACTGTCAAAGCGAGTTGGAGCTAGTACCTCCCCATAAATATGTTTGGAATGGAGTATGCAACTGAAAAGAAACTTTGTGTTCCCAACAAGATAGGTGAAGTACGGCTTTCACACACAATTATCTCTCACAACTGAGCAAGTGGAGAGATGTTCGTTCATCTAGCACCAAGGCGCGGGATGCAGGAGACACTTTTTCTCTGCCTTCTCAGTCTGTTTCCTAGTGCCGGTTTGAAGTTCCTGCAGTTTTCACTGTAAAAAAGTGTTGGAACTACTACCTCCCCTTATATATGTATGGAATGGAGTTTGCAACTGAAAAGAAACTTTGTGTTCCCAACAAGCTAGGTGAAGGACGGCTTTCACCCACACTTATCTCTCAGAAATGAGCAAGTGGAGAGACGTTCGTATATCTAGCACCAAGTGAACGGGTTGCAGGAGACACTTTTTCTCTGCTTTCTCAGTCTGTTTCCTAGTGCCGGTTTGAAGTTCCTGCAGTTTTCACTGTAAATCAGATTTGGAACTACTACCTCCCCATATATATGTATGGAATGGAGTTTGAAACTGAAAAGAAACTTTGTGTTCCCAACAAGCTAGGTGAAGGACGGCTTTCACACACACTTATCTCTCAGAATTGAGCAACTGGAGAGACGTTCGTTCATCTAGCACAAAAGCAACGGGATGCAGGAGACACTTTTTCTCTGCTTTCTCATTCTGTTTCCTAGTGCCGGTTTGAAATTCCTGAAGTTTTCACTGTAAAACCGAGTTGGAGCTAGTACCTCCCCATATATATGTATGGAATGGGGTTTGCAACTGAAAAGAAACTTTGTGTTCCCAACAAGCTAGGTGAAGGACGGCTTTCACACACACTTATCTCTCAGAACTGAGCAAGTGGAGAGACGTTCGTATATCTAGCACCAAGGCAACGGGTTGCAGGGGACACTTTTTCTCTGCTTTCTCAGTCTGTTTCCTAGTGCCGGTTTGAAGTTCCTGCAGTTTACACTATCAAACCGAGTTGGAGCTTGTTCCTCCCCATATATATGTATGGAATGGAGTTTGCAACTGAAAAGAAACTTTGTGTTCCCAACAAGCTAGGTGAAGGACGGCTTTCACACACACTTATCTCTCAGAACTGAGCAAGTGGAGAGACGTTCGTTCATCTAGCACCAAGGGAACGGGTTGCAGGAGTCACTTTTTCTCTGCTTTCTCAGTCTGTTTCCTAGTGCCGGTTTGAAGTTCCTGCAGTTTTCACTGTCAAACCGAGTTGGAGCTAGTACCTCCCCATATATATGTATGGAATGGAGTTTGCAACTTAAAAGACACTTTGTGTTCCCAACAAGCTAGGTGAAGGACGGCTTTCGCACACACGTATCTCTCAGAACTGAGCAAGTGGAGAGACGTTCGTTCATCTAGCACCAAGGGAAAGGGATGCAGGAGACACTTTTTCTCTGCTTTCTCAGTGTGTTTCCTAGTGCCGGTTTGAAGTTCCTGCAGTTTTCACTGTAAAACAGAGTTGGAGCTTGTACCTCCCCATATATATGTATGGAATGGAGTTTGCAACTGAAAAGAAACTTTGTGTTCCCAACAAACTAGGTGAAGGGCGGCTTTCACACACACTTATCTCTCAGAACTGAGCAAGTGGAGAGACGTTCGTTCATCTAGCACCAAGGGAACGGGTTGCAGGAGACACTTTTTCTCTGCTTTCTCAGTCTGTTTCCTAGTGCCGGTTTGAAGTTCCTGCAGTTTACACTATCAAAACGAGTTGGAGCTTGTACCTCCCCATATAAATGTATGGAATGGAGTTTGCAACTGAAAAGAATCTTTGTGTTCCCAACAAGCTTGGTGAAGGACGGCTTTCACACACAATTAACTCTCAGAACGGAGCAAGTGGAGAGACATTCGTTCATCTAGCACCAAGGGAACGGGTTGCAGGAGACACATATTTTCTGCTTTCTCAGTCTGTTTCCTAGTGCCGGTTTGAAGTTCCTGCAGTTTTCACTGTCAAAACGAGTTGGAGCTAGTACCTCCCCATATATATGTATGGAAATGAGTATGCAACTGAAAAGAAACTATGTGTTCCCAACAAGCTAGGTGAAGGAAGGCTTTCACACACACTTATCTCTCAGAACTGAGCAAGTGGAGAGACGTTCGTTCTTCTAGCACCAAGGGAACGGGTTGCAGGCGACACTTTTTCTCTGCTTTCTCAGTCTGTTTCCTAGTGCCGGTTTGAAGTTCCTGCAGTTTACACTATCAAACCGAGTTGGAGCTTGTACCTCCCCATATATATGTATGGAATGGGGTTTGCAACTGAAAAGAAACTTTGTGTTCCCAACAAGCTAGGTGAAGGACGGCTTTCACACACACTTATCTCTCAGAACTGAGCAAGTGGAGAGACGTTCGTTCATCTAGCACCAAGGGAACCGGTTGCAGGAGTCACTTTTTCTCTGCTTTCTCAGTCTGTTTCCTAGTGCCGGTTTGAAGTTCCTGCAGTTTTCACTGTCAAACCGAGTTGGAGCTAGTACCTCCCCATATATATGTATGGAATGGAGTTTGCAACTTAAAAGACACTTTGTGTTCCCAACAAGCTAGGTGAAGGACGGCTTTCGCACACACGTATCTCTCAGAACTGAGCAAGTGGAGAGACGTTCGTTCATCTAGTACCAAGGGAAAGGGATGCAGGAGACACTTTTTCTCTGCTTTCTCAGTGTGTTTCCTAGTGCCGGTTTGAAGTTCCTGCAGTTTTCACTGTAAAACCGAGTTGGAGCTAGTACCTCCCCATATATATGTATGGAATGGAGTTTGCAACTGAAAAGAAACTTTGTGTTCCCAACAAACTAGGTGAAGGACGGCTTTCACACACACTTATCTCTCAGAACTGAGCAAGTGGAGAGACGTTCGTTCATCTAGCACCAAGGGAACGGGTTGCAGGAGACACTTTTTCTCTGCTTTCTCAGTCTGTTTCCTATTGCCGGTTTGAAGTTCCTGCAGTTTACACTATCAAACCGAGTTGGAGCTTGTACCTCCCCATATAAATGTATGGAATGGAGTTTGCAACTGAAAAGAATCTTTGTGTTCCCAACAAGCTTGGTGAAGGACGGCTTTCACACACAATTTACTCTCAGAACTGAGCAAGTGGAGAGACATTCGTTCATCTAGCACCAAGGGAACGGGTTGCAGGAGACACATATTTTCTGCTTTCTCAGTCTGTTTCCTAGTGCCGGTTTGAAGTTCCTGCAGTTTTCACTGTCAAACCGAGTTGGAGCTAGTACCTCCCCATATATATGTATGGAAATGAGTATGCAACTGAAAAGAAACTTTGTGTTCCCAACAAGCTAGGTGAAGGATGGCTTTCACACACACTTATCTCTCAGAACTGAGCAAGTGGAGAGACGTTCGTTCTTCTAGCACCAAGGGAACGGGTTGCAGGCGACACTTTTTCTCTGCTTTCTCAGTCTGTTTCCTAGTGCCGGTTTGAAGTTCCTGCAGTTTTCACTGTCAAACCGAGTTGGAGCTAGTACCTCCCCATATATATGTATGGAATGGAGTTTGCAACTGAAAAGAAACTTTGTGTTCCCAACAAGCTAGGTGAAGGACGGCTTTCACACACACTTATCTCTCAGAACTGAGCAAGTGGAGAGACGTTCGTTCATCTAGCACCAAGGGAACGGGTTGCAGGAGTCACATTTTCTCTGCTTTCTCAGTCTGTTTCCTAGTGCCGGTTTGAAGTTCCTGCAGTTTTCACTGTCAAACCGAGTTGGAGCTAGTACCTCCCCATATATATGTATGGAATGGAGTTTGCAACTTAAAAGACACTTTGTGTTCCCAACAAGCTAGGTGAAGGACGGCTTTCGCACACACGTATCTCTCAGAACTGAGCAAGTGGAGAGACGTTCGTTCATCTAGCACCAAGGGAAAGGGATGCAGGAGACACTTTTTCTCTGCTTTCTCAGAGTGTTTCCTAGTGCCGGTTTGAAGTTCCTGCAGTTTTCACTGTAAAACCGAGTTGGAGCTAGTACATCCCCATATATATGTATGGAATGGAGTTTGCAACTGAAAAGAAACTTTGTGTTCCCAACAAACTAGGTGAAGGACGGCTTTCACACACACTTATCTCTCAGAACTGAGCAAGTGGAGAGACGTTCGTTCATCTAGCACCAAGGGAACGGGTTGCAGGAGACACTTTTTCTCTGCCTTCTCAGTCTGTTTCCTAGTGCCGGTTTGAAGTTCCTGCTGTTTTCACTGTAAAACAGAGTTGGAACTTCTACCTCCCCATATATATGTATGGAATGGAGTTTGCAACTGAAAAGAAACTTTGTGTTCCCAACAAGCTAGGTGAAGGACGGCTTTCACCCACACTTATCTCTCAGAAATGAGCAAGTGGAGAGACGTTCGTATATCTAGCACCAAGGGAACGGGTTGCAGGAGACACTTTTTCTCTGCTTTCTCAGTCTGTTTCCTAGTGCCGGTTTGAAGTTCCTGCAGTTTTCACTGTAAAGCAGATTTGGAACTACTATCTCCCCATATATATGTATGGAATGGAGTTTGCAACTGAAAAGAAACTTTGTGTTCCCAACAAGCTAGGTGAAGGACGGCTTTCACACACACTTATCTCTCAGAACTGAGCAAGTGGAGAGACGTTCGTTCATCTAGCACCAAGGGAACGGGTTGCAGGCGACACTTTTTCTCTGCTTTCTCAGTCTGTTTCCTAGTGCCGGTTTGAAGTTCCTGCAGTTTTCACTGTCAAACCGAGTTGGAGCTAGGACCTCCCCATATATATGTATGGAATGGAGTTTGCAACTGAAAAGAAACTTTGTGTTCCCAACAAGCTAGGTGAAGGACGGCTTTCACCCACACTTATCTCTCAGAAATGAGCAAGTGGAGAGACGTTCGTATATCTAGCACCAAGGGAACGGGTTGCAGGAGACACTTTTTCTCTGCCTTCTCAGTCTGTTTCCTAGTCCGGTTTGAAGTTCCTGCAGTTTTCACTGTAAAACAGAGTTGGAACTACTACCTCCCCATATATATGTATGGAATGGAGTTTGCAACTGAAAAGAAACTTTGTGTTCCCAACAAGCTAGGTGAAGGACGGCTTTCACCCACACTTATCTCTCAGAAATGAGCAAGTGGAGAGACGTTCGTATATCTAGCACCAAGGGAACGGGTTGCAGGAGACACTTTTTCTCTGCTTTCTCAGTCTGTTTCCTAGTGCCGGTTTGATGTTCCTGCAGTTTTCACTGTAAAGCAGATTTGGAACTACTACCTCCCCATATATATGTATGGAATGGAGTTTGCAACTGAAAAGAAACTTTGTGTTCCTAACAAGCTAGGTGAAGGACGGCTTTCACACACACTTATCTCTCAGAACTGAGCAAGTGGAGAGACGTTCGTTCATCTAGCACCAAGGGAACGGGTTGCAGGCTACACTTTTTCTCTGCTTTCTCAGTCTGTTTCCTAGTGCCGGTTTGAAGTTCCTGCAGTTTTCACTGTCAAACCGATTTGGAGCTATGACCTCCCCATATATATGTATGGAATGGAGTTTGCAACTGAAAAGAAACTTTGTGTTCCCAACAAGCTAGGTGAAGGACGGCTTTCACCCACACTTATCTCTCAGAAATGAGCAAGTGGAGAGACGTTCGTATATCTAGCACCAAGGGAACGGGTTGCAGGAGACACTTTTTCTCTGCTTTCTCAGTCTGTTTCCTAGTGCCGATTTGAAGTTCCTGCAGTTTTCACTGTAAAGCAGATTTGGAACTACTACCTCCCCATATATATGTATGGAATGGAGTTTGCAACTGAAAAGAATCTTTGTGTTCCCAACAACTAGGTGAAGGACGGCTTTCACACACACTTATCTCTCAGAACTGAGCAAGTGGAGAGACGTTCGTTCATCTAACACCAAGGGAACGGGTTGCAGGAGACACTTTTTCTCTGCCTTCTCAGTCTGTTTCCTAGTCCGGTTTGAAGTTCCTGCAGTTTTCACTGTAAAACAGAGTTGGAACTACTACCTCCCCATATATATGTATGGAATGGAGTTTGCAACTGAAAAGAAACTTTGTGTTCCCAACAAGCTAGGTGAAGGACGGCTTTCACCCACACTTATCTCTCAGAAATGAGCAAGTGGAGAGACGTTCGTATATCTAGCACCAAGGGAATGGGTTGCAGGGGACACTTTTTCTCTGCTTTCTCAGTCTGTTTCCTAGTGCCGGTTTGAAGTTCCTGCAGTTTTCACTGTAAAGCAGATTTGGAACTACTACCTCCCCATATATATGTATGGAATGGAGTTTGCAACTGAAAAGAAACTTTGTGTTCCCAACAAGCTAGGTGAAGGACGGCTCTCACACACACTTATCTCTCAGAACTGAGCAAGTGGAGAGACGTTCGTTCATCTAGCACCAAGGGAACGGGTTGCAGGAGACACTTTTTCTCTGCTTTCTCAGTCTGTTTCCTAGTGCCGGTTTGAAGTTCCTGCAGTTTTCACTGTCAAACCGAGTTGGAGCTAGTACCCCCCCATATATATGTATGGAATGGAGTTTGCAACTGAAAAGAAACTTTGTGTTCCCAACAAGCTAGGTGAAGGACGGCTTTCACACACATTTATCTCTCAGAACTGAGCAAGTGGAGAGACGTTCGTTCATCTAGCACCAGGGGAACGGATTGCAGGGGACACTATTTTTCTGCTTTCTCAGTCTGTTTCCTAGTGCCGGTTTGAAGTTCCTGCAGTTTTCACTGTCAAACCGAGTTGGAGCTAGTACCACCCCATATATATGTATGGAATGGAGTTTGCAACTGAAAAGAAACTTTGTGTTCCCAACAAGCTAGGTGAAGGACGGCTTTCGCACACACGTATCTCTCAGAACTGAGCAAGTGGAGAGACGTTCGTTCATCTAGCACAAAAGGAACGGGTTGCAGGAGACACTTTTTCTCTGCCTTCTCAGTCTGTTTCCTAGTGCCGGTTTGAAGTTCCTGCAGTTTTCACTGTCAAACCGAGTTGGAGCTAGTACCACCCCATATATATGTATGGAATGGAGTTTGCAACTGAAAAGAAACTTTGTGTTCCCAACAAGCTAGGTGAAGGACGGCTTTCGCACACACGTATCTCTCAGAACTGAGCAAGAGGAGAGACTTTCGTTCACCTAGCACCAAGGGAACGGGTTGCAGGAGACACTTTTTCTCTGCTTTCTCAGTGTGTTTCCTAGTGCCGGTTTGAAGTTCCTGCAGTTTTCACTGTAAAACCGAGTTGGAGCTAGTACCTCCCCATATATATGTATGGAATGGAGTTTGCAACTGAAAAGAAACTTTGTGTTCCCAACAAACTAGGTGAAGGACGGCTTTCACACACACTTATCTCTCAGAACTGAGCAAGTGGAGAGACGTTCGTTCATCTAGCACCAAGGGAACGGGTTGCAGGAGACACTTTTTCTCTGCCTTCTCAGTCTGTTTCCTAGTGCCGGTTTGAAGTTCCTGCAGTTTTCACTGTCAAACCGAGTTGGAGCTAGTACCACCCCATATATATGTATGGAATGGAGTTTGCAACTGAAAAGAAACTTTGTGTTCCCAACAAGCTAGGTGAAGGACGGCTTTCGCACACACGTATCTCTCAGAACTGAGCAAGAGGAGAGACGTTCGTTCATCTAGCACCAAGGGAAAGGGTTGCAGGAGACACTTTTTCTCTGCTTTCTCAGTGTGTTTCCTAGTGCCGGTTTGAAGTTCCTGCAGTTTTCACTGTAAAACCGAGTTGGAGCTAGTACCTCCCCATATATATGTATGGAATGGAGTTTGCAACTGAAAAGAAACTTTGTGTTCCCAACAAGCTAGGTGAAGGACGGCTTCACCCACACTTATCTCTCAGAAATGAGCAAGTGGAGAGACGTTCGTATATCTAGCACCAAGGGAACGGGTTGCAGGAGACACTTTTTCTCTGCTTTCTCAGTCTGTTTCCTAGTGCCGGTTTGAAGTTCCTGCAATTTTCACTGTAAAACAGATTTGGTACTATTACCTCCCCATATATATGTATGGAATGGAGTTTGAAACTGAAAAGAAACTTTGTGTTCCCAACAAGCTAGGTGAAGGACGGCTTTCACACACACGTATCTCTCAGAATTGAGCAAGTGGAGAGACGTTCGTTCATCTAGCACAAAGGCAACGGGATGCAGGAGACAATTTTTCTCTGCTTTCTCAGTCTGTTTCCTAGTGTCGGTTTGAAATTCCTGAAGTTTTCACTGTAAAACCGAGTTGGAGCTAGAACCTCCCCATATATATGTATGGAATGGGGTTTGCAACTGAAAAGAAACTTTGTGTTCCCAACAAGCTAGGTGAAGGTCGGCTTTCACACACACTTATCTCTCAGAACTGAGCAAGTGGAGAGACTTTCGTATATCTAGCACCAAGGCAACGGGTTGCAGGGGACACTTTTTCTCTGCTTCCTCAGTCTGTTTCCTAGTGCCGGTTTGAAGTTCCTGCAGGTTACACTGTCAAACCGAGTTGGAGCTAGTACCTCCCCATATATATGTATGGAATGGGGTTTGCAACTGAAAAGAAACTTTGTGTTCCCAACAAGCTAGGTGAAGGACGGCTTTCACACACACTTATCTCTCAGAACTGAGCAAGTGCAGAGACGTTCGTTCATCTAGCACCAAGAGAACGGGTTGCAGGAGACACTTTTTCTCTGCTTTCTCAGTCTGTTTCCTAGTGCCGGTTTGAAGTTCCTGCAGTTTTCACTATCAAACCGAGTTGGAGCTTGTACCTCCCCATATATATGTATGGAATGGAGTTTGCAACTGAAAAGAAACTTTGTGTTCCCAACAAGCTAGTTGAAGGTCGGCTTCCACACACAATTAACTCTCAGAACTGAGCAAGTGGAGAGACGTTCGTTCATCTAGCACCAAGGGAACGGGTTGCAGGCGACACTTTTTCTCTGCTTTCTCAGTCTGTTTCCTAGTGCCGGTTTGAAGTTCCTGCAGTTTTCACTGTCAAACCGAGTTGGAGCTAGTACCTCCCCATATATATGTATGGAATGGAGTTTGCAACTGAAAAGAAACTTTGTGTTCCCAACAAGCTAGGTGAAGGACGGGTTTCACACACACTTATCTCTCAGAACTGAGCAAGTGGAGAGACGTTCGTTCATCTAGCACCAAGGGAACGGGTTGCAGGAGACACTTTTTCTCTGCTTTCTCAGTCTGTTTCCTAGTGCCGGTTTGAAGTTCCTGCAGTTTTCACTGTCAAACCGAGTTGGAGCTAGTACCTCCCCATATATATGTATGGAATGGAGTTTGCAACTTAAAAGACACTTTGTGTTCCCAACAAGCTAGGTGAAAAACGGCTTTCGCACACACGTATCTCTCAGAACTGAGCAAGAGGAGAGACGTTCGTTCATCTAGCACCAGGGGAAAGGGTTGCAGGAGGCACTTTTCTCTGCTTTCTCTGTGTGTTTCCTAGTGCCGGTTTGAAGTTCCTGCAGTTTTCACTGTAAAACCGAGTTGGAGCTAGTACCTCCCCATATATATGTATGGAATGGAGTTTGCAACTGAAAAGAAACTTTGTGTTCCCAACAAACTAGGTGAAGGACGGCTTTCACACACACTTATCTCTCAGAACTGAGCAAGTGGAGAGACGTTCGTTCATCTAGCACCAAGGGAACGGGTTCCAGGAGACACTTTTTCTATGCCTTCTCAGTCTGTTTCCTAGTGCCGGTTAGAAGTTCCTGCAGTTTTCACTGTAAAACAGAGTTGGAACTACTACCTCCCTATATATATGTGTGGAATGGAGTTTGCAACTGAAAAGAAACTTTGTGTTCCCAACAAGCTAGGTGAAGGACGGCTTTCACACACACTTATCTCTCAGAAATGAGCAAGTGGAGAGACGTTCGTATATCTAGCACCAAGGGAACGGGTTGCAGGGGACACTTTTTCTCTGCCTTCTCAGTCTGTTTCCTAGTGCCGTTTTGAAGTTCCTGCAGGTTTCACTGTAAAGCCGAGTTGGAGCTAGTACCTCCCCATATATATGTATGGAATGGAGTTTGCAACTGAAAAGAAACTTTGTGTTCCCAACAAGCTAGGTGAAGGACGGCTTTCACACACACTTATCTCTGAGAACTGAGCAAGTGGAGAGACGTTCGTTCATCTAGCACCAAGGCAACGGGATGCAGGAGACACTTTTTCTCTGCTTTCTCAGTCTGTTTCCTAGTGCCGGTTTGAAGTTCCTGCAGTTTTCACTGTAAAGCAGATTTGGAACTACTACCTCCCCATATATATGTATGGAATGGAGTTTGCAACTGAAAAGAAACTTTGTGTTCCCAACAAGCTAGGTGAAGGACGGCTCTCACACACACTTATCTCTCACAACTGAGCAAGTGGAGAGATGTTCGTTCATCTAGCACCAAGGCAATGGGATGCAGGAGACACTTTTTCTCTGCCTTCTCAGTCTGTTTCCTAGTGCCGGTTTGAAGTTCCTGCAGTTTTCACTGTAAAAAAGTGTTGGAACTACTACCTCCCCATATATATGTATGGAATGGAGTTTGCAACTGAAAAGAAACTTTGTGTTCCCAACAAGCTAGGTGAAGGACGGCTTTCACCCACACTTATCTCTCAGAAATGAGCAAGTGGAGAGACGTTCGTATATCTAGCACCAAGTGAACGGGTTGCAGGAGACACTTTTTCTCTGCTTTCTCAGTCTGTTTCCTAGTGCCGGTTTGAAGTTCCTGCAGTTTTCACTGTAAATCAGATTTGGAACTACTACCTCCCCATATATATGTATGGAATGGAGTTTGAAACTGAAAAGAAACTTTGTGTTCCCAACAAGCTAGGTGAAGGACGGCTTTCACACACACTTATCTCTCAGAATTGAGCAAGTGGAGAGACGTTCGTTCATCTAGCACAAAAGCAACGGGATGCAGGAGACACTTTTTCTCTGCTTTCTCAGTCTGTTTCCTAGTGCCGGTTTGAAATTCCTGAAGTTTTCACTGTAAAACCGAGTTGGAGCTAGTACCTCCCCATATATATGTATGGAATGGGGTTTGCAACTGAAAAGAAACTTTGTGTTCCCAACAAGCTAGGTGAAGGACGGCTTTCACACACACTTATCTCTCAGAACTGAGCAAGTGGAGAGACGTTCGTATATCTAGCACCAAGGCAACGGGTTGCAGGGGACACTTTTTCTCTGCTTTCTCAGTCTGTTTCCTAGTGCCGGTTTGAAGTTCCTGCAGTTTACACTATCAAACCGAGTTGGAGCTTGTACCTCCCCATATATATGTATGGAATGGAGTTTGCAACTGAAAAGAAACTTTGTGTTCCCAACAAGCTAGGTGAAGGACGGCTTTCACACACACTTATCTCTCAGAACTGAGCAAGTGGAGAGACGTTCGTTCATCTAGCACCAAGGGAACGGGTTGCAGGAGTCACTTTTTCTCTGCTTTCTCAGTCTGTTTCCTAGTGCCGGTTTGAAGTTCCTGCAGTTTTCACTGTCAAACCGAGTTGGAGCTAGTACCTCCCCATATATATGTATGGAATGGAGTTTGCAACTTAAAAGACACTTTGTGTTCCCAACAAGCTAGGTGAAGGACGGCTTTCGCACACACGTATCTCTCAGAACTGAGCAAGTGGAGAGACGTTCGTTCATCTAGCACCAAGGGAAAGGGATGCAGGAGACACTTTTTCTCTGCTTTCTCAGTGTGTTTCCTAGTGCCGGTTTGAAGTTCCTGCAGTTTTCACTGTAAAACCGAGTTGGAGCTAGTACCTCCCCATATATATGTATGGAATGGAGTTTGCAACTGAAAAGAAACTTTGTGTTCCCAACAAACTAGGTGAAGGACGGCTTTCACACACACTTATCTCTCAGAACTGAGCAAGTGGAGAGACGTTCGTTCATCTAGCACCAAGGGAACGGGTTGCAGGAGACACTTTTTCTCTGCTTTCTCAGTCTGTTTCCTAGTGCCGGTTTGAAGTTCCTGCAGTTTACACTATCAAACCGAGTTGGAGCTTGTACCTCCCCATATATATGTATGGAATGGAGTTTGCAACTGAAAAGAAACTTTGTGTTCCCAACAAGCTAGGTGAAGGACGGCTTTCACACACACTTATCTCTCAGAACTGAGCAAGTGGAGAGACGTTCGTTCATCTAGCACCAAGGGAACGGGTTGCAGGAGTCACTTTTTCTCTGCTTTCTCAGTCTGTTTCCTAGTGCCGGTTTGAAGTTCCTGCAGTTTTCACTGTCAAACCGAGTTGGAGCTAGTACCTCCCCATATATATGTATGGAATGGAGTTTGCAACTTAAAAGACACTTTGTGTTCCCAACAAGCTAGGTGAAGGACGGCTTTCGCACACACGTATCTCTCAGAACTGAGCAAGTGGAGAGACGTTCGTTCATCTAGCACCAAGGGAAAGGGATGCAGGAGACACTTTTTCTCTGCTTTCTCAGTGTGTTTCCTAGTGCCGGTTTGAAGTTCCTGCAGTTTTCACTGTAAAACCGAGTTGGAGCTAGTACCTCCCCATATATATGTATGGAATGGAGTTTGCAACTGAAAAGAAACTTTGTGTTCCCAACAAACTAGGTGAAGGACGGCTTTCACACACACTTATCTCTCAGAACTGAGCAAGTGGAGAGACGTTCGTTCATCTAGCACCAAGGGAACGGGTTGCAGGAGACACTTTTTCTCTGCTTTCTCAGTCTGTTTCCTATTGCCGGTTTGAAGTTCCTGCAGTTTACACTATCAAACCGAGTTGGAGCTTGTACCTCCCCATATAAATGTATGGAATGGAGTTTGCAACTGAAAAGAATCTTTGTGTTCCCAACAAGCTTGGTGAAGGACGGCTTTCACACACAATTAACTCTCAGAACTGAGCAAGTGGAGAGACATTCGTTCATCTAGCACCAAGGGAACGGGTTGCAGAAGACACATATTTTCTGCTTTCTCAGTCTGTTTCCTAGTGCCGGTTTGAAGTTCCTGCAGTTTTCACTGTCAAACCGAGTTGGAGCTAGTACCTCCCCATATATATGTATGGAAATGAGTATGCAACTGAAAAGAAACTTTGTGTTCCCAACAAGCTAGGTGAAGGACGGCTTTCACACACACTTATCTCTCAGAACTGAGCAAGTGGAGAGACGTTCGTTCTTCTAGCACCAAGGGAACGGGTTGCAGGCGACACTTTTTCTCTGCTTTCTCAGTCTGTTTCCTAGTGCCGGTTTGAAGTTCCTGCAGTTTTCACTGTCAAACCGAGTTGGAGCTAGTACCTCCCCATATATATGTATGGAATGGAGTTTGCAACTGAAAAGAAACTTTGTGTTCCCAACAAGCTAGGTGAAGGACGGCTTTCACACACACTTATCTCTCAGAACTGAGCAAGTGGAGAGACGTTCGTTCATCTAGCACCAAGGGAACGGGTTGCAGGAGTCACATTTTCTCTGCTTTCTCAGTCTGTTTCCTAGTGCCGGTTTGAAGTTCCTGCAGTTTTCACTGTCAAACCGAGTTGGAGCTAGTACCTCCCCATATATATGTATGGAATGGAGTTTGCAACTTAAAAGACACTTTGTGTTCCCAACAAGCTAGGTGAAGGACGGCTTTCGCACACACGTATCTCTCAGAACTGAGCAAGTGGAGAGACGTTCGTTCATCTAGCACCAAGGGAAAGGGATGCAGGAGACACTTTTTCTCTGCTTTCTCAGTGTGTTTCCTAGTGCCGGTTAGAAGTTCCTGCAGTTTTCACTGTAAAACCGAGTTGGAGCTAGTACCTCCCCATATATATGTATGGAATGGAGTTTGCAACTGAAAAGAAACTTTGTGTTCCCAACAAACTAGGTGAAGGACGGCTTTCACACACACTTATCTCTCAGAACTGAGCAAGTGGAGAGACGTTCGTTAATCTAGCACCAAGGGAACGGGTTGCAGGAGACACTTTTTCTCTGCCTTCTCAGTCTGTTTCCTAGTGCCGGTTTGAAGTTCCTGCTGTTTTCACTGTAAAACAGAGTTGGAACTTCTACCTCCCCATATATATGTATGGAATGGAGTTTGCAACTGAAAAGAAACTTTGTGTTCCCAACAAGCTAGGTGAAGGACGGCTTTCACCCACACTTATCTCTCAGAAATGAGCAAGTGGAGAGACGTTCGTATATCTAGCACCAAGGGAACGGGTTGCAGGAGACACTTTTTCTCTGCTTTCTCAGTCTGTTTCCTAGTGCCGGTTTGAAGTTCCTGCAGTTTTCACTGTAAAGCAGATTTGGAACTACTATCTCCCCATATATATGTATGGAATGGAGTTTGCAACTGAAAAGAAACTTTGTGTTCCCAACAAGCTAGGTGAAGGACGGCTTTCACACACACTTATCTCTCAGAACTGAGCAAGTGGAGAGACGTTCGTTCATCTAGCACCAAGGGAACGGGTTGCAGGCGACACTTTTTCTCTGCTTTCTCAGTCTGTTTCCTAGTGCCGGTTTGAAGTTCCTGCAGTTTTCACTGTCAAACCGAGTTGGAGCTAGGACCTCCCCATATATATGTATGGAATGGAGTTTGCAACTGAAAAGAAACTTTGTGTTCCCAACAAGCTAGGTGAAGGACGGCTTTCACCCACACTTATCTCTCAGAAATGAGCAAGTGGAGAGACGTTCGTATATCTAGCACCAAGGGAACGGGTTGCAGGAGACACTTTTTCTCTGCCTTCTCAGTCTGTTTCCTAGTCCGGTTTGAAGTTCCTGCAGTTTTCACTGTAAAACAGAGTTGGAACTACTACCTCCCCATATATATGTATGGAATGGAGTTTGCAACTGAAAAGAAACTTTGTGTTCCCAACAAGCTAGGTGAAGGACGGCTTTCACCCACACTTATCTCTCAGAAATGAGCAAGTGGAGAGACGTTCGTATATCTAGCACCAAGGGAACGGGTTGCAGGAGACACTTTTTCTCTGCTTTCTCAGTCTGTTTCCTAGTGCCGATTTGAAGTTCCTGCAGTTTTCACTGTAAAGCAGATTTGGAACTACTACCTCCCCATATATATGTATGGAATGGAGTTTGCAACTGAAAAGAATCTTTGTGTTCCCAACAACTAGGTGAAGGACGGCTTTCACACACACTTATCTCTCAGAACTGAGCAAGTGGAGAGACGTTCGTTCATCTAACACCAAGGGAACGGGTTGCAGGAGACACTTTTTCTCTGCCTTCTCAGTCTGTTTCCTAGTCCGGTTTGAAGTTCCTGCAGTTTTCACTGTAAAACAGAGTTGGAACTACTACCTCCCCATATATATGTATGGAATGGAGTTTGCAACTGAAAAGAAACTTTGTGTTCCCAACAAGCTAGGTGAAGGACGGCTTTCACCCACACTTATCTCTCAGAAATGAGCAAGTGGAGAGACGTTCGTATATCTAGCACCAAGGGAACGGGTTGCAGGGGACACTTTTTCTCTGCTTTCTCAGTCTGTTTCCTAGTGCCGGTTTGAAGTTCCTGCAGTTTTCACTGTAAAGCAGATTTGGAACTACTACCTCCCCATATATATGTATGGAATGGAGTTTGCAACTGAAAAGAAACTTTGTGTTCCCAACAAGCTAGGTGAAGGACGGCTCTCACACACACTTATCTCTCAGAACTGAGCAAGTGGAGAGACGTTCGTTCATCTAGCACCAAGGGAACGGGTTGCAGGAGACACTTTTTCTCTGCTTTCTCAGTCTGTTTCCTAGTGCCGGTTTGAAGTTCCTGCAGTTTTCACTGTCAAACCGAGTTGGAGCTAGTACCCCCCCATATATATGTATGGAATGGAGTTTGCAACTGAAAAGAAACTTTGTGTTCCCAACAAGCTAGGTGAAGGACGGCTTTCACACACACTTATCTCTCAGAACTGAGCAAGTGGAGAGACGTTCGTTCATCTAGCACCAAGGGAACGGGTTGCAGGAGACACTTTTTCTCTGCCTTCTCAGTCTGTTTCCTAGTGCCGGTTTGAAGTTCCTGCTGTTTTCACTGTCAAACCGAGTTGGAGCTAGTACCACCCCATATATATGTATGGAATGGAGTTTGCAACTGAAAAGAATCTTTGTGTTCCCAACAAGCTAGGTGAAGGACGGCTTTCGCACACACGTATCTCTCAGAACTGAGCAAGAGGAGAGACGTTCGTTCATCTAGCACCAAGGGAAAGGGTTGCAGGAGACACTTTTTCTCTGCTTTCTCAGTGTGTTTCCTAGTGCCGGTTTGAAGTTCCTGCAGTTTTCACTGTAAAACCGAGTTGGAGCTAGTACCTCCCCATATATATGTATGGAATGGAGTTTGCAACTGAAAAGAAACTTTGTGTTCCCAACAAGCTAGGTGAAGGACGGCTTCACCCACACTTATCTCTCAGAAATGAGCAAGTGGAGAGACGTTCGTATATCTAGCACCAAGGGAACGGGTTGCAGGAGACACTTTTTCTCTGCTTTCTCAGTCTGTTTCCTAGTGCCGGTTTGAAGTTCCTGCAATTTTCACTGTAAAACAGATTTGGTACTACTACCTCCCCATATATATGTATGGAATGGAGTTTGAAACTGAAAAGAAACTTTGTGTTCCCTACAAGCTAGGTGAAGGACGGCTTTCACACACACGTATCTCTCAGAATTGAGCAAGTGGAGAGACGTTCGTTCATCTAGCACAAAGGCAACGGGATGCAGGAGACAATTTTTCTCTGCTTTCTCAGTCTGTTTCCTAGTGCCGGTTTGAAATTCCTGAAGTTTTCACTGTAAAATCGAGTTGGAGCTAGTACCTCCCCATATATATGTATGGAATGGGGTTTGCAACTGAAAAGAAACTTTGTGTTCCCAACAAGCTAGGTGAAGGTCGGCTTTCACACACACTTATCTCTCAGAACTGAGCAAGTGGAGAGACTTTCGTATATCTAGCACCAAGGCAACGGGTTGCAGGGGACACTTTTTCTCTGCTTCCTCAGTCTGTTTCCTAGTGCCGGTTTGAAGTTCCTGCAGGTTACACTGTCAAACCGAGTTGGAGCTAGTACCTCCCCATATATATGTATGGAATGGGGTTTGCAACTGAAAAGAAACTTTGTGTTCCCAACAAGCTAGGTGAAGGACGGCTTTCACACACACTTATCTCTCAGAGCTGAGCAAGTGGAGAGACGTTCGTTCATCTAGCACCAAGAGAACGGGTTGCAGGAGACACTTTTTCTCTGCTTTCTCAGTCTGTTTCCTAGTGCCGGTTTGAAGTTCCTGCAGTTTTCACTATCAAACCGAGTTGGAGCTTGTACCTCCCCATATATATGTATGGAATGGAGTTTGCAACTGAAAAGAAACTTTGTGTTCCCAACAAGCTAGGTGAAGGTCGGCTTCCACACACAATTAACTCTCAGAACTGAGCAAGTGGAGAGACGTTCGTTCATCTAGCACCAAGGGAACGGGTTGCAGGCGACACTTTTTCTCTGCTTTCTCAGTCTGTTTCCTAGTGCCGGTTTGAAGTTCCTGCAGTTTTCACTGTCAAACCGAGTTGGAGCTAGTACCTCCCCATATATATGTATGGAATGGAGTTTGCAACTGAAAAGAAACTTTGTGTTCCCAACAAGCTAGGTGAAGGACGGGTTTCACACACACTTATCTCTCAGAACTGAGCAAGTGGAGAGACGTTCGTTCATCTAGCACCAAGGGAACGGGTTGCAGGAGACACTTTTTCTCTGCTTTCTCAGTCTGTTTCCTAGTGCCGGTTTGAAGTTCCTGCAGTTTTCACTGTCAAACCGAGTTGGAGCTAGTACCTCCCCATATATATGTATGGAATGGAGTTTGCAACTTAAAAGACACTTTGTGTTCCCAACAAGCTAGGTGAAAAACGGCTTTCGCACACACGTATCTCTCAGAACTGAGCAAGAGGAGAGACGTTCGTTCATCTAGCACCAGGGGAAAGGGTTGCAGGAGGCACTTTTCTCTGCTTTCTCAGTGTGTTTCCTAGTGCCGGTTTGAAGTTCCTGCAGTTTTCACTGTAAAACCGAGTTGGAGCTAGTACCTCCCCATATATATGTATGGAATGGAGTTTGCAACTGAAAAGAAACTTTGTGTTCCCAACAAACTAGGTGAAGGACGGCTTTCACACACACTTATCTCTCAGAACTGAGCAAGTGGAGAGACGTTCGTTCATCTAGCACCAAGGGAACGGGTTCCAGGAGACACTTTTTCTATGCCTTCTCAGTCTGTTTCCTAGTGCCGGTTAGAAGTTCCTGCAGTTTTCACTGTAAAACAGAGTTGGAACTACTACCTCCCTATATATATGTATGGAATGGAGTTTGCAACTGAAAAGAAACTTTGTGTTCCCAACAAGCTAGGTGAAGGACGGCTTTCACACACACTTATCTCTCAGAAATGAGCAAGTGGAGAGACGTTCGTATATCTAGCACCAAGGGAACGGGTTGCAGGGGACACTTTTTCTCTGCCTTCTCAGTCTGTTTCCTAGTGCCGGTTTGAAGTTCCTGCAGGTTTCACTGTAAAGCCGAGTTGGAGCTAGTACCTCCCCATATATATGTATGGAATGGAGTTTGCAACTGAAAAGAAACTTTGTGTTCCCAACAAGCTAGGTGAAGGACGGCTTTCACACACACTTATCTCTGAGAACTGAGCAAGTGGAGAGACGTTCGTTCATTTAGCACCAAGGCAACGGGATGCAGGAGACACTTTTTCTCTGCTTTCTCAGTCTGTTTCCTAGTGCCGGTTTGAAGTTCCTGCAGTTTTCACTGTAAAACCGAGTTGGAGCTAGTACCTCCCCATATATATGTATGGAATTGGGTTTGCAACTGAAAAGAAACTTTGTGTTCCCAACAAGCTAGGTGAAGGACGGCTTTCACACACACTTATCTCTCATAACTGAGCAAGTACAGAGACTTTCGTATATCTAGCACCAAGGGAACGGGTTGCAGGAGACACTTTTTCTCTGCTTTCTCAGTCTGTTTCCTAGTGCCGGTTTGAAGTTCCTGCAGTTTTCACTGTAAAGCAGATTTGGAACTACTACCTCCCCATATATATGTATGGAATGGAGTTTGCAACTGAAAAGAAACTTTGTGTTCCCAACAAGCTAGGTGAAGGACGGCTCTCACACACACTTATCTCTCACAACTGAGCAAGTGGAGAGATGTTCGTTCATCTAGCACCAAGGCAATGGGATGCAGGAGACACTTTTTCTCTGCCTTCTCAGCCTGTTTCCTAGTGCCGGTTTGAAGTTCCTGCAGTTTTCACTGTAAAAAAGTGTTGGAACTACTACCTCCCCATATATATGTATGGAATGGAGTTTGCAACTGAAAAGAAACTTTGTGTTCCCAACAAGCTAGGTGAAGGACGGCTTTCACCCACACTTATCTCTCAGAAATGAGCAAGTGGAGAGACGTTCGTATATCTAGCACCAAGTGAACGGGTTGCAGGAGACACTTTTTCTCTGCTTTCTCAGTCTGTTTCCTAGTGCCGGTTTGAAGTTCCTGCAGTTTTCACTGTAAATCAGATTTGGAACTACTACCTCCCCATATATATGTATGGAATGGAGTTTGAAACTGAAAAGAAACTTTGTGTTCCCAACAAGCTAGGTGAAGGACGGCTTTCACACACACTTATCTCTCAGAATTGAGCAAGTGGAGAGACGTTCGTTCATCTAGCACAAAAGCAACGGGATGCAGGAGACACTTTTTCTCTGCTTTCTCAGTCTGTTTCCTAGTGCCGGTTTGAAATTCCTGAAGTTTTCACTGTAAAACCGAGTTGGAGCTAGTACCTCCCCATATATATGTATGGAATGGGGTTTGCAACTGAAAAGAAACTTTGTGTTCCCAACAAGCTAGGTGAATGACGGCTTTCACACACACTTATCTCTCAGAACTGAGCAAGTGGAGAGACGTTCGTATATCTAGCACCAAGGCAACGGGTTGCAGGGGACACTTTTTCTCTGCTTTCTCAGTCTGTTTCCTAGTGCCGGTTTGAAGTTCCTGCAGTTTACACTATCAAACCGAGTTGGAGCTTGTACCTCCCCATATATATGTATGGAATGGAGTTTGTAACTGAAAAGAAACTTTGTGTTCCCAACAAGCTAGGTGAAGGACGGCTTTCACACACACTTATCTCTCAGAACTGAGCAAGTGGAGAGACGTTCGTTCATCTAGCACCAAGGGAACGGGTTGCAGGAGTCACTTTTTCTCTGCTTTCTCAGTCTGTTTCCTAGTGCCGGTTTGAAGTTCCTGCAGTTTTCACTGTCAAACCGAGTTGGAGCTAGTACCTCCCCATATATATGTATGGAATGGAGTTTGCAACTGAAAAGAAACTTTGTGTTCCCAACAAGCTAGGTGAAGGACGGCTTCACCCACACTTATCTCTCAGAAATGAGCAAGTGGAGAGACGTTCGTATATCTAGCACCAAGGGAACGGGTTGCAGGAGACACTTTTTCTCTGCTTTCTCAGTCTGTTTCCTAGTGCCGGTTTGAAGTTCCTGCAATTTTCACTGTAAAACAGATTTGGTACTACTACCTCCCCATATATATGTATGGAATGGAGTTTGAAACTGAAAAGAAACTTTGTGTTCCCTACAAGCTAGGTGAAGGACGGCTTTCACACACACGTATCTCTCAGAATTGAGCAAGTGGAGAGACGTTCGTTCATCTAGCACAAAGGCAACGGGATGCAGGAGACAATTTTTCTCTGCTTTCTCAGTCTGTTTCCTAGTGCCGGTTTGAAATTCCTGAAGTTTTCACTGTAAAACCGAGTTGGAGCTAGTACCTCCCCATATATATGTATGGAATGGGGTTTGCAACTGAAAAGAAACTTTGTGTTCCCAACAAGCTAGGTGAAGGTCGGCTTTCACACACACTTATCTCTCAGAACTGAGCAAGTGGAGAGACTTTCGTATATCTAGCACCAAGGCAACGGGTTGCAGGGGACACTTTTTCTCTGCTTCCTCAGTCTGTTTCCTAGTGCCGGTTTGAAGTTCCTGCAGGTTACACTGTCAAACCGAGTTGGAGCTAGTACCTCCCCATATATATGTATGGAATGGGGTTTGCAACTGAAAAGAAACTTTGTGTTCCCAACAAGCTAGGTGAAGGACGGCTTTCACACACACTTATCTCTCAGAGCTGAGCAAGTGGAGAGACGTTCGTTCATCTAGCACCAAGAGAACGGGTTGCAGGAGACACTTTTTCTCTGCTTTCTCAGTCTGTTTCCTAGTGCCGGTTTGAAGTTCCTGCAGTTTTCACTATCAAACCGAGTTGGAGCTTGTACCTCCCCATATATATGTATGGAATGGAGTTTGCAACTGAAAAGAAACTTTGTGTTCCCAACAAGCTAGGTGAAGGTCGGCTTCCACACACAATTAACTCTCAGAACTGAGCAAGTGGAGAGACGTTCGTTCATCTAGCACCAAGGGAACGGGTTGCAGGCGACACTTTTTCTCTGCTTTCTCAGTCTGTTTCCTAGTGCCGGTTTGAAGTTCCTGCAGTTTTCACTGTCAAACCGAGTTGGAGCTAGTACCTCCCCATATATATGTATGGAATGGAGTTTGCAACTGAAAAGAAACTTTGTGTTCCCAACAAGCTAGGTGAAGGACGGGTTTCACACACACTTATCTCTCAGAACTGAGCAAGTGGAGAGACGTTCGTTCATCTAGCACCAAGGGAACGGGTTGCAGGAGACACTTTTTCTCTGCTTTCTCAGTCTGTTTCCTAGTGCCGGTTTGAAGTTCCTGCAGTTTTCACTGTCAAACCGAGTTGGAGCTAGTACCTCCCCATATATATGTATGGAATGGAGTTTGCAACTTAAAAGACACTTTGTGTTCCCAACAAGCTAGGTGAAAAACGGCTTTCGCACACACGTATCTCTCAGAACTGAGCAAGAGGAGAGACGTTCGTTCATCTAGCACCAGGGGAAAGGGTTGCAGGAGGCACTTTTCTCTGCTTTCTCAGTGTGTTTCCTAGTGCCGGTTTGAAGTTCCTGCAGTTTTCACTGTAAAACCGAGTTGGAGCTAGTACCTCCCCATATATATGTATGGAATGGAGTTTGCAACTGAAAAGAAACTTTGTGTTCCCAACAAACTAGGTGAAGGACGGCTTTCACACACACTTATCTCTCAGAACTGAGCAAGTGGAGAGACGTTCGTTCATCTAGCACCAAGGGAACGGGTTCCAGGAGACACTTTTTCTATGCCTTCTCAGTCTGTTTCCTAGTGCCGGTTAGAAGTTCCTGCAGTTTTCACTGTAAAACAGAGTTGGAACTACTACCTCCCTATATATATGTATGGAATGGAGTTTGCAACTGAAAAGAAACTTTGTGTTCCCAACAAGCTAGGTGAAGGACGGCTTTCACACACACTTATCTCTCAGAAATGAGCAAGTGGAGAGACGTTCGTATATCTAGCACCAAGGGAACGGGTTGCAGGGGACACTTTTTCTCTGCCTTCTCAGTCTGTTTCCTAGTGCCGGTTTGAAGTTCCTGCAGGTTTCACTGTAAAGCCGAGTTGGAGCTAGTACCTCCCCATATATATGTATGGAATGGAGTTTGCAACTGAAAAGAAACTTTGTGTTCCCAACAAGCTAGGTGAAGGACGGCTTTCACACACACTTATCTCTGAGAACTGAGCAAGTGGAGAGACGTTCGTTCATCTAGCACCAAGGCAACGGGATGCAGGAGACACTTTTTCTCTGCTTTCTCAGTCTGTTTCCTAGTGCCGGTTTGAAGTTCCTGCAGTTTTCACTGTAAAACCGAGTTGGAGCTAGTACCTCCCCATATATATGTATGGAATTGGGTTTGCAACTGAAAAGAAACTTTGTGTTCCCAACAAGCTAGGTGAAGGACGGCTTTCACACACACTTATCTCTCATAACTGAGCAAGTACAGAGACTTTCGTATATCTAGCACCAAGGGAACGGGTTGCAGGAGACACTTTTTCTCTGCTTTCTCAGTCTGTTTCCTAGTGCCGGTTTGAAGTTCCTGCAGTTTTCACTGTAAAGCAGATTTGGAACTACTACCTCCCCATATATATGTATGGAATGGAGTTTGCAACTGAAAAGAAACTTTGTGTTCCCAACAAGCTAGGTGAAGGACGGCTCTCACACACACTTATCTCTCACAACTGAGCAAGTGGAGAGATGTTCGTTCATCTAGCACCAAGGCAATGGGATGCAGGAGACACTTTTTCTCTGCCTTCTCAGCCTGTTTCCTAGTGCCGGTTTGAAGTTCCTGCAGTTTTCACTGTAAAAAAGTGTTGGAACTACTACCTCCCCATATATATGTATGGAATGGAGTTTGCAACTGAAAAGAAACTTTGTGTTCCCAACAAGCTAGGTGAAGGACGGCTTTCACCCACACTTATCTCTCAGAAATGAGCAAGTGGAGAGACGTTCGTATATCTAGCACCAAGTGAACGGGTTGCAGGAGACACTTTTTCTCTGCTTTCTCAGTCTGTTTCCTAGTGCCGGTTTGAAGTTCCTGCAGTTTTCACTGTAAATCAGATTTGGAACTACTACCTCCCCATATATATGTATGGAATGGAGTTTGAAACTGAAAAGAAACTTTGTGTTCCCAACAAGCTAGGTGAAGGACGGCTTTCACACACACTTATCTCTCAGAATTGAGCAAGTGGAGAGACGTTCGTTCATCTAGCACAAAAGCAACGGGATGCAGGAGACACTTTTTCTCTGCTTTCTCAGTCTGTTTCCTAGTGCCGGTTTGAAATTCCTGAAGTTTTCACTGTAAAACCGAGTTGGAGCTAGTACCTCCCCATATATATGTATGGAATGGGGTTTGCAACTGAAAAGAAACTTTGTGTTCCCAACAAGCTAGGTGAATGACGGCTTTCACACACACTTATCTCTCAGAACTGAGCAAGTGGAGAGACGTTCGTATATCTAGCACCAAGGCAACGGGTTGCAGGGGACACTTTTTCTCTGCTTTCTCAGTCTGTTTCCTAGTGCCGGTTTGAAGTTCCTGCAGTTTACACTATCAAACCGAGTTGGAGCTTGTACCTCCCCATATATATGTATGGAATGGAGTTTGTAACTGAAAAGAAACTTTGTGTTCCCAACAAGCTAGGTGAAGGACGGCTTTCACACACACTTATCTCTCAGAACTGAGCAAGTGGAGAGACGTTCGTTCATCTAGCACCAAGGGAACGGGTTGCAGGAGTCACTTTTTCTCTGCTTTCTCAGTCTGTTTCCTAGTGCCGGTTTGAAGTTCCTGCAGTTTTCACTGTCAAACCGAGTTGGAGCTAGTACCTCCCCATATATATGTATGGAATGGAGTTTGCAACTTAAAAGACACTTTGTGTTCCCAACAAGCTAGGTGAAGGACGGCTTTCGCACACACGTATCTCTCAGAACTGAGCAAGTGGAGAGACGTTCGTTCATCTAGCACCAAGGGAAAGGGATGCAGGAGACACTTTTTCTCTGCTTTCTCAGTGTGTTTCCTAGTGCCGGTTTGAAGTTCCTGCAGTTTTCACTGTAAAACCGAGTTGGAGCTAGTACCTCCCCATATATATGTATGGAATGGAGTTTGCAACTGAAAAGAAACTTTGTGTTCCCAACAAACTAGGTGAAGGACGGCTTTCACACACACTTATCTCTCAGAACTGAGCAAGTGGAGAGACGTTCGTTCATCTAGCACCAAGGGAACGGGTTGCAGGAGACACTTTTTCTCTGCTTTCTCAGTCTGTTTCCTAGTGCCGGTTTGAAGTTCCTGCAGTTTACACTATCAAACCGAGTTGGAGCTTGTACCTCCCCATATATATGTATGGAATGGAGTTTGCAACTGAAAAGAAACTTTGTGTTCCCAACAAGCTAGGTGAAGGACGGCTTTCACACACACTTATCTCTCAGAACTGAGCAAGTGGAGAGACGTTCGTTCATCTAGCACCAAGGGAACGGGTTGCAGGAGTCACTTTTTCTCTGCTTTCTCAGTCTGTTTCCTAGTGCCGGTTTGAAGTTCCTGCAGTTTTCACTGTCAAACCGAGTTGGAGCTAGTACCTCCCCATATATATGTATGGAATGGAGTTTGCAACTTAAAAGACACTTTGTGTTCCCAACAAGCTAGGTGAAGGACGGCTTTCGCACACACGTATCTCTCAGAACTGAGCAAGTGGAGAGACGTTCGTTCATCTAGCACCAAGGGAAAGGGATGCAGGAGACACTTTTTCTCTGCTTTCTCAGTGTGTTTCCTAGTGCCGGTTTGAAGTTCCTGCAGTTTTCACTGTAAAACCGAGTTGGAGCTAGTACCTCCCCATATATATGTATGGAATGGAGTTTGCAACTGAAAAGAAACTTTGTGTTCCCAACAAACTAGGTGAAGGACGGCTTTCACACACACATATCTCTCAGAACTGAGCAAGTGGAGAGACGTTCGTTCATCTAGCACCAAGGGAACGGGTTGCAGGAGACACTTTTTCTCTGCTTTCTCAGTCTGTTTCCTATTGCCGGTTTGAAGTTCCTGCAGTTTACACTATCAAACCGAGTTGGAGCTTGTACCTCCCCATATAAATGTATGGAATGGAGTTTGCAACTGAAAAGAATCTTTGTGTTCCCAACAAGCTTGGTGAAGGACGGCTTTCACACACAATTAACTCTCAGAACTGAGCAAGTGGAGAGACATTCGTTCATCTAGCACCAAGGGAACGGGTTGCAGGAGACACATATTTTCTGCTTTCTCAGTCTGTTTCCTAGTGCCGGTTTGAAGTTCCTGCAGTTTTCACTGTGAAACCGAGTTGGAGCTAGTACCTCCCCATATATATGTATGGAAATGAGTATGCAACTGAAAAGAAACTTTGTGTTCCCAACAAGCTAGGTGAAGGACGGCTTTCACACACACTTATCTCTCAGAACTGAGCAAGTGGAGAGACGTTCGTTCTTCTAGCACCAAGGGAACGGGTTGCAGGCGACACTTTTTCTCTGCTTTCTCAGTCTGTTTCCTAGTGCCGGTTTGAAGTTCCTGCAGTTTTCACTGTCAAACCGAGTTGGAGCTAGTACCTCCCCATATATATGTATGGAATGGAGTTTGCAACTGAAAAGAAACTTTGTGTTCCCAACAAGCTAGGTGAAGGACGGCTTTCACACACACTTATCTCTCAGAACTGAGCAAGTGGAGAGACGTTCGTTCATCTAGCACCAAGGGAACGGGTTGCAGGAGTCACATTTTCTCTGCTTTCTCAGTCTGTTTCCTAGTGCCGGTTTGAAGTTCCTGCAGTTTTCACTGTCAAACCGAGTTGGAGCTAGTACCTCCCCATATATATGTATGGAATGGAGTTTGCAACTTAAAAGACACTTTGTGTTCCCAACAAGCTAGGTGAAGGACGGCTTTCGCACACACGTATCTCTCAGAACTGAGCAAGTGGAGAGACGTTCGTTCATCTAGCACCAAGGGAAAGGGATGCAGGAGACACTTTTTCTCTGCTTTCTCAGTGTGTTTCCTAGTGCCGGTTTGAAGTTCCTGCAGTTTTCACTGTAAAACCGAGTTGGAGCTAGTACCTCCCCATATATATGTATGGAATGGAGTTTGCAACTGAAAAGAAACTTTGTGTTCCCAACAAACTAGGTGAAGGACGGCTTTCACACACACTTATCTCTCAGAACTGAGCAAGTGGAGAGACGTTCGTTCATCTAGCACCAAGGGAACGGGTTGCAGGAGACACTTTTTCTCTGCTTTCTCAGTCTGTTTCCTAGTGCCGGTTTGAAGTTCCTGCAGTTTTCACTGTCAAACCGAGTTGGAGCTAGTACCTCCCCATATATATGTATGGAATGGAGTTTGCAACTTAAAAGACACTTTGTGTTCCCAACAAGCTAGGTGAAGGACGGCTTTCGCACACACGTATCTCTCAGAACTGAGCAAGTGGAGAGACGTTCGTTCATCTAGCACCAAGGGAAAGGGATGCAGGAGACACTTTTTCTCTGCTTTCTCAGTGTGTTTCCTAGTGCCGGTTTGAAGTTCCTGCAGTTTTCACTGTAAAACCGAGTTGGAGCTAGTACCTCCCCATATATATGTATGGAATGGAGTTTGCAACTGAAAAGAAACTTTGTGTTCCCAACAAACTAGGTGAAGGACGGCTTTCACACACACTTATCTCTCAGAACTGAGCAAGTGGAGAGACGTTCGTTCATCTAGCACCAAGGGAACGGGTTGCAGGAGACACTTTTTCTCTGCCTTCTCAGTCTGTTTCCTAGTGCCGGTTTGAAGTTCCTGCTGTTTTCACTGTAAAACAGAGTTGGAACTTCTACCTCCCCATATATATGTATGGAATGGAGTTTGCAACTGAAAAGAAACTTTGTGTTCCCAACAAGCTAGGTGAAGGACGGCTTTCACCCACACTTATCTCTCAGAAATGAGCAAGTGGAGAGACGTTCGTATATCTAGCACCAAGGGAACGGGTTGCAGGAGACACTTTTTCTCTGCTTTCTCAGTCTGTTTCCTAGTGCCGGTTTGAAGTTCCTGCAGTTTTCACTGTAAAGCAGATTTGGAACTACTATCTCCCCATATATATGTATGGAATGGAGTTTGCAACTGAAAAGAAACTTTGTGTTCCCAACAAGCTAGGTGAAGGACGGCTTTCACACACACTTATCTCTCAGAACTGAGCAAGTGGAGAGACGTTCGTTCATCTAGCACCAAGGGAACGGGTTGCAGGCGACACTTTTTCTCTGCTTTCTCAGTCTGTTTCCTAGTGCCGGTTTGAAGTTCCTGCAGTTTTCACTGTCAAACCGAGTTGGAGCTAGGACCTCCCCATATATATGTATGGAATGGAGTTTGCAACTGAAAAGAAACTTTGTGTTCCCAACAAGCTAGGTGAAGGACGGCTTTCACCCACACTTATCTCTCAGAAATGAGCAAGTGGAGAGACGTTCGTATATCTAGCACCAAGGGAACGGGTTGCAGGAGACACTTTTTCTCTGCCTTCTCAGTCTGTTTCCTAGTCCGGTTTGAAGTTCCTGCAGTTTTCACTGTAAAACAGAGTTGGAACTACTACCTCCCCATATATATGTATGGAATGGAGTTTGCAACTGAAAAGAAACTTTGTGTTCCCAACAAGCTAGGTGAAGGACGGCTTTCACCCACACTTATCTCTCAGAAATGAGCAAGTGGAGAGACGTTCGTATATCTAGCACCAAGGGAACGGGTTGCAGGAGACACTTTTTCTCTGCTTTCTCAGTCTGTTTCCTAGTGCCGGTTTGATGTTCCTGCAGTTTTCACTGTAAAGCAGATTTGGAACTACTACCTCCCCATATATATGTATGGAATGGAGTTTGCAACTGAAAAGAAACTTTGTGTTCCTAACAAGCAAGGTGAAGGACGGCTTTCACAAACACTTATCTCTCAGAACTGAGCAAGAGGAGAGACGTTCGTTCACCTAGCACCAAGGGAACGGGTTGCAGGAGACACTTTTTCTCTGCTTTCTCAGTGTGTTTCCTAGTGCCGGTTTGAAGTTCCTGCAGTTTTCACTGTAAAACCGATTTGGAGCTAGTACCTCCCCATATATATGTATGGAATGGAGTTTGCAACTGAAAAGAAACTTTGTGTTCCCAACAAACTAGGTGAAGGACGGCTTTCACACACACTTATCTCTCAGAACTGAGCAAGTGGAGAGACTTTCGTTCATCTAGCACCAAGGGAACGGGTTGCAGGAGACACTTTTTCTCTGCCTTCTCAGTCTGTTTCCTAGTGCCGGTTTGAAGTTCCTGCAGTTTTCACTGTCAAACCGAGTTGGAGCTAGTACCACCCCATATATATGTATGGAATGGAGTTTGCAACTGAAAAGAAACTTTGTGTTCCCAACAAGCTAGGTGAAGGACGGCTTTCGCACACACGTATCTCTCAGAACTGAGCAAGAGGAGAGACGTTCGTTCATCTAGCACCAAGGGAAAGGGTTGCAGGAGACACTTTTTCTCTGCTTTCTCAGTGTGTTTCCTAGTGCCGGTTTGAAGTTCCTGCAGTTTTCACTGTAAAACCGAGTTGGAGCTAGTACCTCCCCATATATATGTATGGAATGGAGTTTGCAACTGAAAAGAAACTTTGTGTTCCCAACAAGCTAGGTGAAGGACGGCTTCACCCACACTTATCTCTCAGAAATGAGCAAGTGGAGAGACGTTCGTATATCTAGCACCAAGGGAACGGGTTGCAGGAGACACTTTTTCTCTGCTTTCTCAGTCTGTTTCCTAGTGCCGGTTTGAAGTTCCTGCAATTTTCACTGTAAAACAGATTTGGTACTACTACCTCCCCATATATATGTATGGAATGGAGTTTGAAACTGAAAAGAAACTTTGTGTTCCCAACAAGCTAGGTGAAGGACGGCTTTCACACACACGTATCTCTCAGAATTGAGCAAGTGGAGAGACGTTCGTTCATCTAGCACAAAGGCAACGGGATGCAGGAGACAATTTTTCTCTGCTTTCTCAGTCTGTTTCCTAGTGCCGGTTTGAAATTCCTGAAGTTTTCACTGTAAAACCGAGTTGGAGCTAGTACCTCCCCATATATATGTATGGAATGGGGTTTGCAACTGAAAAGAAACTTTGTGTTCCCAACAAGCTAGGTGAAGGTCGGCTTTCACACACACTTATCTCTCAGAACTGAGCAAGTGGAGAGACTTTCGTATATCTAGCACCAAGGCAACGGGTTGCAGGGGACACTTTTTCTCTGCTTCCTCAGTCTGTTTCCTAGTGCCGGTTTGAAGTTCCTGCAGGTTACACTGTCAAACCGAGTTGGAGCTAGTACCTCCCCATATATATGTATGGAATGGGGTTTGCAACTGAAAAGAAACTTTGTGTTCCCAACAAGCTAGGTGAAGGACGGCTTTCACACACACTTATCTCTCAGAACTGAGCAAGTGGAGAGACGTTCGTTCATCTAGCACCAAGAGAACGGGTTGCAGGAGACACTTTTTCTCTGCTTTCTCAGTCTGTTTCCTAGTGCCGGTTTGAAGTTCCTGCAGTTTTCACTATCAAACCGAGTTGGAGCTTGTACCTCCCCATATATATGTATGGAATGGAGTTTGCAACTGAAAAGAAACTTTGTGTTCCCAACAAGCTAGGTGAAGGTCGGCTTCCACACACAATTAACTCTCAGAACTGAGCAAGTGGAGAGACGTTCGTTCATCTAGCACCAAGGGAACGGGTTGCAGGCGACACTTTTTCTCTGCTTTCTCAGTCTGTTTCCTAGTGCCGGTTTGAAGTTCCTGCAGTTTTCACTGTCAAACCGAGTTGGAGCTAGTACCTCCCCATATATATGTATGGAATGGAGTTTGCAACTTAAAAGACACTTTGTGTTCCCAACAAGCTAGGTGAAAAACGGCTTTCGCACACACGTATCTCTCAGAACTGAGCAAGAGGAGAGTCGTTCGTTCATCTAGCACCAGGGGAAAGGGTTGCAGGAGGCACTTTTCTCTGCTTTCTCAGTGTGTTTCCTAGTGCCGGTTTGAAGTTCCTGCAGTTTTCACTGTAAAACCGAGTTGGAGCTAGTACCTCCCCATATATATGTATGGAATGGAGTTTGCAACTGAAAAGAAACTTTGTGTTCCCAACAAACTAGGTGAAGGACGGCTTTCACACACACTTATCTCTCAGAACTGAGCAAGTGGAGAGACGTTCGTTCATCTAGCACCAAGGGAACGGGTTCCAGGAGACACTTTTTCTATGCCTTCTCAGTCTGTTTCCTAGTGCCGGTTAGAAGTTCCTGCAGTTTTCACTGTAAAACAGAGTTGGAACTACTACCTCCCTATATATATGTATGGAATGGAGTTTGCAACTGAAAAGAAACTTTGTGTTCCCAACAAGCTAGGTGAAGGACGGCTTTCACACACACTTATCTCTCAGAAATGAGCAAGTGGAGAGACGTTCGTATATCTAGCACCAAGGGAACGGGTTGCAGGGGACACTTTTTCTCTGCCTTCTCAGTCTGTTTCCTAGTGCCGGTTTGAAGTTCCTGCAGGTTTCACTGTAAAGCCGAGTTGGAGCTAGTACCTCCCCATATATATGTATGGAATGGAGTTTGCAACTGAAAAGAAACTTTGTGTTCCCAACAAGCTAGGTGAAGGACGGCTTTCACACACACTTATCTCTGAGAACTGAGCAAGTGGAGAGACGTTCGTTCATCTAGCACCAAGGCAACGGGATGCAGGAGACACTTTTTCTCTGCTTTCTCAGTCTGTTTCCTAGTGCCGGTTTGAAGTTCCTGCAGTTTTCACTGTAAAACCGAGTTGGAGCTAGTACCTCCCCATATATATGTATGGAATTGGGTTTGCAACTGAAAAGAAACTTTGTGTTCCCAACAAGCTAGGTGAAGGACGGCTTTCACACACACTTATCTCTCATAACTGAGCAAGTACAGAGACTTTCGTATATCTAGCACCAAGGGAACGGGTTGCAGGAGACACTTTTTCTCTGCTTTCTCAGTCTGTTTCCTAGTGCCGGTTTGAAGTTCCTGCAGTTTTCACTGTAAAGCAGATTTGGAACTACTACCTCCCCATATATATGTATGGAATGGAGTTTGCAACTGAAAAGAAACTTTGTGTTCCCAACAAGCTAGGTGAAGGACGGCTCTCACACACACTTATCTCTCACAACTGAGCAAGTGGAGAGATGTTCGTTCATCTAGCACCAAGGCAATGGGATGCAGGAGACACTTTTTCTCTGCCTTCTCAGTCTGTTTCCTAGTGCCGGTTTGAAGTTCCTGCAGTTTTCACTGTAAAAAAGTGTTGGAACTACTACCTCCCCATATATATGTATGGAATGGAGTTTGCAACTGAAAAGAAACTTTGTGTTCCCAACAAGCTAGGTGAAGGACGGCTTTCACCCACACTTATCTCTCAGAAATGAGCAAGTGGAGAGACGTTCGTATATCTAGCACCAAGTGAACGGGTTGCAGGAGACACTTTTTCTCTGCTTTCTCAGTCTGTTTCCTAGTGCCGGTTTGAAGTTCCTGCAGTTTTCACTGTAAATCAGATTTGGAACTACTACCTCCCCATATATATGTATGGAATGGAGTTTGAAACTGAAAAGAAACTTTGTGTTCCCAACAAGCTAGGTGAAGGACGGCTTTCACACACACTTATCTCTCAGAATTGAGCAAGTGGAGAGACGTTCGTTCATCTAGCACAAAAGCAACGGGATGCAGGAGACACTTTTTCTCTGTTTTCTCAGTCTGTTTCCTAGTGCCGGTTTGAAATTCCTGAAGTTTTCACTGTAAAACCGAGTTGGAGCTAGTACCTCCCCATATATATGTATGGAATGGGGTTTGCAACTGAAAAGAAACTTTGTGTTCCCAACAAGCTAGGTGAAGGACGGCTTTCACACACACTTATCTCTCAGAACTGAGCAAGTGGAGAGACGTTCGTATATCTAGCACCAAGGCAACGGGTTGCAGGGGACACTTTTTCTCTGCTTTCTCAGTCTGTTTCCTAGTGCCGGTTTGAAGTTCCTGCAGTTTACACTATCAAACCGAGTTGGAGCTTGTACCTCCCCATATATATGTATGGAATGGAGTTTGCAACTGAAAAGAAACTTTGTGTTCCCAACAAGCTAGGTGAAGGACGGCTTTCACACACACTTATCTCTCAGAACTGAGCAAGTGGAGAGACGTTCGTTCATCTAGCACCAAGGGAACGGGTTGCAGGAGTCACTTTTTCTCTGCTTTCTCAGTCTGTTTCCTAGTGCCGGTTTGAAGTTCCTGCAGTTTTCACTGTCAAACCGAGTTGGAGCTAGTACCTCCCCATATATATGTATGGAATGGAGTTTGCAACTTAAAAGACACTTTGTGTTCCCAACAAGCTAGGTGAAGGACGGCTTTCGCACACACGTATCTCTCAGAACTGAGCAAGTGGAGAGACGTTCGTTCATCTAGCACCAAGGGAAAGGGATGCAGGAGACACTTTTTCTCTGCTTTCTCAGTGTGTTTCCTAGTGCCGGTTTGAAGTTCCTGCAGTTTTCACTGTAAAACCGAGTTGGAGCTAGTACCTCCCCATATATATGTATGGAATGGAGTTTGCAACTGAAAAGAAACTTTGTGTTCCCAACAAACTAGGTGAAGGACGGCTTTCACACACACTTATCTCTCAGAACTGAGCAAGTGGAGAGACGTTCGTTCATCTAGCACCAAGGGAACGGGTTGCAGGAGACACTTTTTCTCTGCTTTCTCAGTCTGTTTCCTAGTGCCGGTTTGAAGTTCCTGCAGTTTACACTGTCAAACCGAGTTGGAGCTTGTACCTCCCCATATATATGTATGGAATGGAGTTTGCAACTGAAAAGAAACTTTGTGTTCCCAACAAGCAAGGTGAAGGACGGCTTTCACACACACTTATCTCTCAGAACTGAGCAAGTGGAGAGACGTTCGTTCATCTAGCACCAAGGGAACGGGTTGCAGGAGTCACTTTTTCTCTGCTTTCTCAGTCTGTTTCCTAGTGCCGGTTTGATGTTCCTGCAGTTTTCACTGTCAAACCGAGTTGGAGCTAGTACCTCCCCATATATATGTATGGAATGGAGTTTGCAACTTAAAAGACACTTTGTGTTCCCAACAAGCTAGGTGAAGGACGGCTTTCGCACACACGTATCTCTCAGAACTGAGCAAGTGGAGAGACGTTCGTTCATCTAGCACCAAGGGAAAGGGATGCAGGAGACACTTTTTCTCTGCTTTCTCAGTGTGTTTCCTAGTGCCGGTTTGAAGTTCCTGCAGTTTTCACTGTAAAACCGAGTTGGAGCTAGTACCTCCCCATATATATGTATGGAATGGAGTTTGCAACTGAAAAGAAACTTTGTGTTCCCAACAAACTAGGTGAAGGACGGCTTTCACACACACTTATCTCTCAGAACTGAGCAAGTGGAGAGACGTTCGTTCATCTAGAACCAAGGGAACGGGTTGCAGGAGACACTTTTTCTCTGCTTTCTCAGTCTGTTTCCTATTGCCGGTTTGAAGTTCCTGCAGTTTACACTATCAAACCGAGTTGGAGCTTGTACCTCCCCATATAAATGTATGGAATGGAGTTTGCAACTGAAAAGAATCTTTGTGTTCCCAACAAGCTTGGTGAAGGACGGCTTTCACACACAATTAACTCTCAGAACTGAGCAAGTGGAGAGACATTCGTTCATCTAGCACCAAGGGAACGGGTTGCAGGAGACACATATTTTCTGCTTTCTCAGTCTGTTTCCTAGTGCCGGTTTGAAGTTCCTGCAGTTTTCACTGTCAAACCGAGTTGGAGCTAGTACCTCCCCATATATATGTATGGAAATGAGTATGCAACTGAAAAGAAACTTTGTGTTCCCAACAAGCTAGGTGAAGGACGGCTTTCACACACACTTATCTCTCAGAACTGAGCAAGTGGAGAGACGTTCGTTCTTCTAGCACCAAGGGAACGGGTTGCAGGCGACACTTTTTCTCTGCTTTCTCAGTCTGTTTCCTAGTGCCGGTTTGAAGTTCCTGCAGTTTTCACTGTCAAACCGAGTTGGAGCTAGTACCTCCCCATATATATGTATGGAATGGAGTTTGCAACTGAAAAGAAACTTTGTGTTCCCAACAAGCTAGGTGAAGGACGGCTTTCACACACACTTATCTCTCAGAACTGAGCAAGTGGAGAGACGTTCGTTCATCTAGCACCAAGGGAACGGGTTGCAGGAGTCACATTTTCTCTGCTTTCTCAGTCTGTTTCCTAGTGCCGGTTTGAAGTTCCTGCAGTTTTCACTGTCAAACCGAGTTGGAGCTAGTACCTCCCCATATATATGTATGGAATGGAGTTTGCAACTTAAAAGACACTTTGTGTTCCCAACAAGCTAGGTGAAGGACGGCTTTCGCACACACGTATCTCTCAGAACTGAGCAAGTGGAGAGACGTTCGTTCATCTAGCACCAAGGGAAAGGGATGCAGGAGACACTTTTTCTCTGCTTTCTCAGTGTGTTTCCTAGTGCCGGTTTGAAGTTCCTGCAGTTTTCACTGTAAAACCGAGTTGGAGCTAGTACCTCCCCATATATATGTATGGAATGGAGTTTGCAACTGAAAAGAAACTTTGTGTTCCCAACAAACTAGGTGAAGGACGGCTTTCACACACACTTATCTCTCAGAACTGAGCAAGTGGAGAGACGTTCGTTCATCTAGCACCAAGGGAACGGGTTGCAGGAGACACTTTTTCTCTGCCTTCTCAGTCTGTTTCCTAGTGCCGGTTTGAAGTTCCTGCTGTTTTCACTGTAAAACAGAGTTGGAACTTCTACCTCCCCATATATATGTATGGAATGGAGTTTGCAACTGAAAAGAAACTCTGTGTTCCCAACAAGCTAGGTGAAGGACGGCTTTCACCCACACTTATCTCTCAGAACTGAGCAAGTGGAGAGACGTTCTTATATCTAGCACCAAGGGAACGGGTTGCAGGGGACACTTTTTCTCTGCCTTCTCAGTCTGTTTCCTAGTGCCGGTTTGAAGTTCCTGCAGGTTTCACTGTAAAGCCGAGTTGGAGCTAGTACCTCCCCATATATATGTATGGAATGGAGTTTGCAACTGAAAAGAAACTTTGTGTTCCCAACAAGCTAGGTGAAGGACGGCTTTCACACACACTTATCTCTGAGAACTGAGCAAGTGGAGAGACGTTCGTTCATCTAGCACCAAGGCAACGGGATGCAGGAGACACTTTTTCTCTGCTTTCTCAGTCTGTTTCCTAGTGCCGGTTTGAAGTTCCTGCAGTTTTCACTGTAAAACCGAGTTGGAGCTAGTACCTCCCCATATATATGTATGGAATTGGGTTTGCAACTGAAAAGAAACTTTGTGTTCCCAACAAGCTAGGTGAAGGACGGCTTTCACACACACTTATCTCTCATAACTGAGCAAGTACAGAGACTTTCGTATATCTAGCACCAAGGGAACGGGTTGCAGGAGACACTTTTTCTCTGCTTTCTCAGTCTGTTTCCTAGTGCCGGTTTGAAGTTCCTGCAGTTTTCACTGTAAAGCAGATTTGGAACTACTACCTCCCCATATATATGTATGGAATGGAGTTTGCAACTGAAAAGAAACTTTGTGTTCCCAACAAGCTAGGTGAAGGACGGCTCTCACACACACTTATCTCTCACAACTGAGCAAGTGGAGAGATGTTCGTTCATCTAGCACCAAGGCAATGGGATGCAGGAGACACTTTTTCTCTGCCTTCTCAGTCTGTTTCCTAGTGCCGGTTTGAAGTTCCTTCAGTTTTCACTGTAAAAAAGTGTTGGAACTACTACCTCCCCATATATATGTATGGAATGGAGTTTGCAACTGAAAAGAAACTTTGTGTTCCCAACAAGCTACGTGAAGGACGGCTTTCACCCACACTTATCTCTCAGAAATGAGCAAGTGGAGAGACGTTCGTATATCTAGCACCAAGTGAACGGGTTGCAGGAGACACTTTTTCTCTGCTTTCTCAGTCTGTTTCCTAGTGCCGGTTTGAAGTTCCTGCAGTTTTCACTGTAAATCAGATTTGGAACTACTACCTCCCCATATATATGTATGGAATGGAGTTTGAAACTGAAAAGAAACTTTGTGTTCCCAACAAGCTAGGTGAAGGACGGCTTTCACACACACTTATCTCTCAGAATTGAGCAAGTGGAGAGACGTTCGTTCATCTAGCACAAAAGCAACGGGATGCAGGAGACACTTTTTCTCTGTTTTCTCAGTCTGTTTCCTAGTGCCGGTTTGAAATTCCTGAAGTTTTCACTGTAAAACCGAGTTGGAGCTAGTACCTCCCCATATATATGTATGGAATGGGGTTTGCAACTGAAAAGAAACTTTGTGTTCCCAACAAGCTAGGTGAAGGACGGCTTTCACACACACTTATCTCTCAGAACTGAGCAAGTGGAGAGACGTTCGTATATCTAGCACCAAGGCAACGGGTTGCAGGGGACACTTTTTCTCTGCTTTCTCAGTCTGTTTCCTAGTGCCGGTTTGAAGTTCCTGCAGTTTACACTATCAAACCGAGTTGGAGCTTGTACCTCCCCATATATATGTATGGAATGGAGTTTGCAACTGAAAAGAAACTTTGTGTTCCCAACAAGCTAGGTGAAGGACGGCTTTCACACACACTTATCTCTCAGAACTGAGCAAGTGGAGAGACGTTCGTTCATCTAGCACCAAGGGAACGGGTTGCAGGAGTCACTTTTTCTCTGCTTTCTCAGTCTGTTTCCTAGTGCCGGTTTGAAGTTCCTGCAGTTTTCACTGTCAAACCGAGTTGGAGCTAGTACCTCCCCATATATATGTATGGAATGGAGTTTGCAACTTAAAAGACACTTTGTGTTCCCAACAAGCTAGGTGAAGGACGGCTTTCGCACACACGTATCTCTCAGAACTGAGCAAGTGGAGAGACGTTCGTTCATCTAGCACCAAGGGAAAGGGATGCAGGAGACACTTTTTCTCTGCTTTCTCAGTGTGTTTCCTAGTGCCGGTTTGAAGTTCCTGCAGTTTTCACTGTAAAACCGAGTTGGAGCTAGTACCTCCCCATATATATGTATGGAATGGAGTTTGCAACTGAAAAGAAACTTTGTGTTCCCAACAAACTAGGTGAAGGACGGCTTTCACACACACTTATCTCTCAGAACTGAGCAAGTGGAGAGACGTTCGTTCATCTAGCACCAAGGGAACGGGTTGCAGGAGACACTTTTTCTCTGCTTTCTCAGTCTGTTTCCTAGTGCCGGTTTGAAGTTCCTGCAGTTTACACTATCAAACCGAGTTGGAGCTTGTACCTCCCCATATATATGTATGGAATGGAGTTTGCAACTGAAAAGAAACTTTGTGTTCCCAACAAGCAAGGTGAAGGACGGCTTTCACACACACTTATCTCTCAGAACTGAGCAAGTGGAGAGACGTTCGTTCATCTAGCACCAAGGGAACGGGTTGCAGGAGTCACTTTTTCTCTGCTTTCTCAGTCTGTTTCCTAGTGCCGGTTTGAAGTTCCTGCAGTTTTCACTGTCAAACCGAGTTGGAGCTAGTACCTCCCCATATATATGTATGGAATGGAGTTTGCAACTTAAAAGACACTTTGTGTTCCCAACAAGCTAGGTGAAGGACGGCTTTCGCACACACGTATCTCTCAGAACTGAGCAAGTGGAGAGACGTTCGTTCATCTAGCACCAAGGGAAAGGGATGCAGGAGACACTTTTTCTCTGCTTTCTCAGTGTGTTTCCTAGTGCCGGTTTGAAGTTCCTGCAGTTTTCACTGTAAAACCGAGTTGGAGCTAGTACCTCCCCATATATATGTATGGAATGGAGTTTGCAACTGAAAAGAAACTTTGTGTTCCCAACAAACTAGGTGAAGGACGGCTTTCACACACACTTATCTCTCAGAACTGAGCAAGTGGAGAGACGTTCGTTCATCTAGAACCAAGGGAACGGGTTGCAGGAGACACTTTTTCTCTGCTTTCTCAGTCTGTTTCCTATTGCCGGTTTGAAGTTCCTGCAGTTTACACTATCAAACCGAGTTGGAGCTTGTACCTCCCCATATAAATGTATGGAATGGAGTTTGCAACTGAAAAGAATCTTTGTGTTCCCAACAAGCTTGGTGAAGGACGGCTTTCACACACAATTAACTCTCAGAACTGAGCAAGTGGAGAGACATTCGTTCATCTAGCACCAAGGGAACGGGTTGCAGGAGACACATATTTTCTGCTTTCTCAGTCTGTTTCCTAGTGCCGGTTTGAAGTTCCTGCAGTTTTCACTGTCAAACCGAGTTGGAGCTAGTACCTCCCCATATATATGTATGGAAATGAGTATGCAACTGAAAAGAAACTTTGTGTTCCCAACAAGCTAGGTGAAGGACGGCTTTCACACACACTTATCTCTCAGAACTGAGCAAGTGGAGAGACGTTCGTTCTTCTAGCACCAAGGGAACGGGTTGCAGGCGACACTTTTTCTCTGCTTTCTCAGTCTGTTTCCTAGTGCCGGTTTGAAGTTCCTGCAGTTTTCACTGTCAAACCGAGTTGGAGCTAGTACCTCCCCATATATATGTATGGAATGGAGTTTGCAACTGAAAAGAAACTTTGTGTTCCCAACAAGCAAGGTGAAGGACGGCTTTCACACACACTTATCTCTCAGAACTGAGCAAGTGGAGAGACGTTCGTTCATCTAGCACCAAGGGAACGGGTTGCAGGAGTCACATTTTCTCTGCTTTCTCAGTCTGTTTCCTAGTGCCGGTTTGAAGTTCCTGCAGTTTTCACTGTCAAACCGAGTTGGAGCTAGTACCTCCCCATATATATGTATGGAATGGAGTTTGCAACTTAAAAGACACTTTGTGTTCCCAACAAGCTAGGTGAAGGACGGCTTTCGCACACACGTATCTCTCAGAACTGAGCAAGTGGAGAGACGTTCGTTCATCTAGCACCAAGGGAAAGGGATGCAGGAGACACTTTTTCTCTGCTTTCTCAGTGTGTTTCCTAGTGCCGGTTTGAATTTCCTGCAGTTTTCACTGTAAAACCGAGTTGGAGCTAGTACCTCCCCATATATATGTATGGAATGGAGTTTGCAACTGAAAAGAAACTTTGTGTTCCCAACAAACTAGGTGAAGGACGGCTTTCACACACACTTATCTCTCAGAACTGAGCAAGTGGAGAGACGTTCGTTCATCTAGCACCAAGGGAACGGGTTGCAGGAGACACTTTTTCTCTGCCTTCTCAGTCTGTTTCCTAGTGCCGGTTTGAAGTTCCTGCTGTTTTCACTGTAAAACAGAGTTGGAACTTCTACCTCCCCATATATATGTATGGAATGGAGTTTGCAACTGAAAAGAAACTCTGTGTTCCCAACAAGCTAGGTGAAGGACGGCTTTCACCCACACTTATCTCTCAGAACTGAGCAAGTGGAGAGACGTTCGTATATCTAGCACCAAGGGAACGGGTTGCAGGAGACACTTTTTCTCTGCTTTCTCAGTCTGTTTCCTAGTGCCGGTTTGAAGTTCCTGCAGTTTTCACTGTAAAGCAGATTTGGAACTACTACCTCCCCATATATATGTATGGAATGGAGTTTGCAACTGAAAAGAAACTTTGTGTTCCCAACAAGCTAGGTGAAGGACGGCTTTCACACACACTTATCTCTCAGAACTGAGCAAGTGGAGAGACGTTCGTTCATCTAGCACCAAGGGAACGGGTTGCAGGCGACACTTTTTCTCTGCTTTCTCAGTCTGTTTCCTAGTGCCGGTTTGAAGTTCCTGCAGTTTTCACTGTCAAACCGAGTTGGAGCTAGGACCTCCCCATATATATGTATGGAATGGAGTTTGCAACTGAAAAGAAACTTTGTGTTCCCAACAAGCTAGGTGAAGGACGGCTTTCACCCACACTTATCTCTCAGAACTGAGCAAGTGGAGAGACGTTCGTATATCTAGCACCAAGGGAACGGGTTGCAGGAGACACTTTTTCTCTGCCTTCTCAGTCTGTTTCCTAGTCCGGTTTGAAGTTCCTGCAGTTTTCACTGTAAAACAGAGTTGGAACTACTACCTCCCCATATATATGTATGGAATGGAGTTTGCAACTGAAAAGAAACTTTGTGTTCCCAACAAGCTAGGTGAAGGACGGCTTTCACCCACACTTATCTCTCAGAAATGAGCAAGTGGAGAGACGTTCGTATATCTAGCACCAAGGGAACGGGTTGCAGGAGACACTTTTTCTCTGCTTTCTCAGTCTGTTTCCTAGTGCCGGTTTGATGTTCCTGCAGTTTTCACTGTAAAGCAGATTTGGAACTACTACCTCCCCATATATATGTATGGAATGGAGTTTGCAACTGAAAAGAAACTTTGTGTTCCCAACAAGCTAGGTGAAGGACGGCTTTCACACACACTTATCTCTCAGAACTGAGCAAGTGGAGAGACGTTCGTTCATCTAGCACCAAGGGAACGGGTTGCAGGCTACACTTTTTCTCTGCTTTCTCAGTCTGTTTCCTAGTGCCGGTTTGAAGTTCCTGCAGTTTTCACTGTCAAACCGAGTTGGAGCTATGACCTCCCCATATATATGTATGGAATGGAGTTTGCAACTGAAAAGAAACTTTGTGTTCCCAACAAGCTAGGTGAAGGACGGCTTTCACCCACACTTATCTCTCAGAAATGAGCAAGTGGAGAGACGTTCGTATATCTAGCACCAAGGGAACGGGTTGCAGGAGACACTTTTTCTCTGCTTTCTCAGTCTGTTTCCTAGTGCCGGTTTGAAGTTCCTGCAGTTTTCACTGTAAAGCAGATTTGGAACTACTACCTCCCCATATATATGTATGGAATGGAGTTTGCAACTGAAAAGAATCTTTGTGTTCCCAACAACTAGGTGAAGGACGGCTTTCACACACACTTATCTCTCAGAACTGAGCAAGTGGAGAGACGTTCGTTCATCTAGCACCAAGGGAACGGGTTGCAGGAGACACTTTTTCTCTGCCTTCTCAGTCTGTTTCCTAGTCCGGTTTGAAGTTCCTGCAGTTTTCACTGTAAAACAGAGTTGGAACTACTACCTCCCCATATATATGTATGGAATGGAGTTTGCAACTGAAAAGAAACTTTGTGTTCCCAACAAGCTAGGTGAATGACGGCTTTCACACACACTTATCTCTCAGAAATGAGCAAGTGGAGAGACGTTCGTATATCTAGCACCAAGGGAACGGGTTGCAGGGGACACTTTTTCTCTGCTTTCTCATTCTGTTTCCTAGTGCCGGTTTGAAGTTCCTGCAGTTTTCACTGTAAAGCAGATTTGGAACGACTACCTCCCCATATATATGTATGGAATGGAGTTTGCAACTGAAAAGAAACTTTGTGTTCCCAACAAGCTAGGTGAAGGACGGCTCTCACACACACTTATCTCTCAGAACTGAGCAAGTGGAGAGACGTTCGTTCATCTAGCACCAAGGGAACGGGTTGCAGGAGACACTTTTTCTCTGCTTTCTCAGTCTGTTTCCTAGTGCCGGTTTGAAGTTCCTGCAGTTTTCACTGTAAAGCAGATTTGGAACTACTACCTCCCCATATATATGTATGGAATGGAGTTTGCAACTGAAAAGAATCTTTGTGTTCCCAACAACTAGGTGAAGGACGGCTTTCACACACACTTATCTCTCAGAACTGAGCAAGTGGAGAGACGTTCGTTCATCTAGCACCAAGGGAACGGGTTGCAGGAGACACTTTTTCTCTGCCTTCTCAGTCTGTTTCCTAGTCCGGTTTGAAGTTCCTGCAGTTTTCACTGTAAAACAGAGTTGGAACTACTACCTCCCCATATATATGTATGGAATGGAGTTTGCAACTGAAAAGAAACTTTGTGTTCCCAACAAGCTAGGTGAAGGACGGCTTTCACCCACACTTATCTCTCAGAAATGAGCAAGTGGAGAGACGTTCGTATATCTAGCACCAAGGGAACGGGTTGCAGGGGACACTTTTTCTCTGCTTTCTCAGTCTGTTTCCTAGTGCCGGTTTGAAGTTCCTGCAGTTTTCACTGTCAAACTGAGTTGGAGCTAGTACCACCCCATATATATGTATGGAATGGAGTTTGCCACTGAAAAGAAACTTTGTGTTCCCAACAAGCTAGGTGAAGGACGGCTTTCGCACACACGTATCTCTCAGAACTGAGCAAGAGGAGAGACGTTCGTTCATCTAGCACCAAGGGAAAGGGTTGCAGGAGACACTTTTTCTCTGCTTTCTCAGTGTGTTTCCTAGTGCCGGTTTGAAGTTCCTGCAGTTTTCACTGTAAAACCGAGTTGGAGCTAGTACCTCCCCATATATATGTATGGAATGGAGTTTGCAACTGAAAAGAATCTTTGTGTTCCCAACAAACTAGGTGAAGAACGGCTTTCACACACACTTATCTCTCAGAACTGAGCAAGTGGAGAGACGTTCGTTCATCTAGCACAAAAGGAACGGGTTGCAGGAGACACTTTTTCTCTGCCTTCTCAGTCTGTTTCCTAGTGCCGGTTTGAAGTTCCTGCAGTTTTCACTGTCAAACCGAGTTGGAGCTAGTACCACCCCATATATATGTATGGAATGGAGTTAGCAACTGAAAAGAAACTTTGTGTTCCCAACAAGCTAGGTGAAGGACGGCTTTCGCACACACGTATCTCTCAGAACTGAGCAAGAGGAGAGACGTTCGTTCACCTAGCACCAAGGGAACGGGTTGCAGGAGACACTTTTTCTCTGCTTTCTCAGTGTGTTTCCTAGTGCCGGTTTGAAGTTCCTGCAGTTTTCACTGTAAAACCGAGTTGGAGCTAGTACCTCCCCATATATATGTATGGAATGGAGTTTGCAACTGAAAAGAAACTTTGTGTTCCCAACAAACTAGGTGAAGGACGGCTTTCACACACACTTATCTCTCAGAACTGAGCAAGTGGAGAGACGTTCGTTCATCTAGCACCAAGGGAACGGGTTGCAGGAGACACTTTTTCTCTGCCTTCTCAGTCTGTTTCCTAGTGCCGGTTTGAAGTTCCTGCAGTTTTCACTGTCAAACCGAGTTGGAGCTAGTACCACCCCATATATATGTATGGAATGGAGTTTGCAACTGAAAAGAAACTTTGTGTTCCCAACAAGCTAGGTGAAGGACGGCTTTCACACACACTTATCTCTCAGAACTGAGCAAGTGGAGAGACGTTCGTATATCTAGCACCAAGGGAACGGGTTGCAGGAGACACTTTTTCTCTGCCTTCTCAGTCTGTTTCCTAGTCCGGTTTGAAGTTCCTGCAGTTTTCACTGTAAAACAGAGTTGGAACTACTACCTCCCCATATATATGTATGGAATGGAGTTTGCAACTGAAAAGAAACTTTGTGTTCCCAACAAGCTAGGTGAAGGACGGCTTTCACCCACACTTATCTCTCAGAAATGAGCAAGTGGAGAGACGTTCGTATATCTAGCACCAAGGGAACGGGTTGCAGGAGACACTTTTTCTCTGCTTTCTCAGTCTGTTTCCTAGTGCCGGTTTGATGTTCCTGCAGTTTTCACTGTAAAGCAGATTTGGAACTACTACCTCCCCATATATATGTATGGAATGGAGTTTGCAACTGAAAAGAAACTTTGTGTTCCCAACAAGCTAGGTGAAGGACGGCTTTCACACACACTTATCTCTCAGAACTGAGCAAGTGGAGAGACGTTCGTTCATCTAGCACCAAGGGAACGGGTTGCAGGCTACACTTTTTCTCTGCTTTCTCAGTCTGTTTCCTAGTGCCGGTTTGAAGTTCCTGCAGTTTTCACTGTCAAACCGAGTTGGAGCTATGACCTCCCCATATATATGTATGGAATGGAGTTTGCAACTGAAAAGAAACTTTGTGTTCCCAACAAGCTAGGTGAAGGACGGCTTTCACCCACACTTATCTCTCAGAAATGAGCAAGTGGAGAGACGTTCGTATATCTAGCACCAAGGGAACGGGTTGCAGGAGACACTTTTTCTCTGCTTTCTCAGTCTGTTTCCTAGTGCCGGTTTGAAGTTCCTGCAGTTTTCACTGTAAAGCAGATTTGGAACTACTACCTCCCCATATATATGTATGGAATGGAGTTTGCAACTGAAAAGAATCTTTGTGTTCCCAACAACTAGGTGAAGGACGGCTTTCACACACACTTATCTCTCAGAACTGAGCAAGTGGAGAGACGTTCGTTCATCTAGCACCAAGGGAACGGGTTGCAGGAGACACTTTTTCTCTGCCTTCTCAGTCTGTTTCCTAGTCCGGTTTGAAGTTCCTGCAGTTTTCACTGTAAAACAGAGTTGGAACTACTACCTCCCCATATATATGTATGGAATGGAGTTTGCAACTGAAAAGAAACTTTGTGTTCCCAACAAGCTAGGTGAATGACGGCTTTCACACACACTTATCTCTCAGAAATGAGCAAGTGGAGAGACGTTCGTATATCTAGCACCAAGGGAACGGGTTGCAGGGGACACTTTTTCTCTGCTTTCTCATTCTGTTTCCTAGTGCCGGTTTGAAGTTCCTGCAGTTTTCACTGTAAAGCAGATTTGGAACGACTACCTCCCCATATATATGTATGGAATGGAGTTTGCAACTGAAAAGAAACTTTGTGTTCCCAACAAGCTAGGTGAAGGACGGCTCTCACACACACTTATCTCTCAGAACTGAGCAAGTGGAGAGACGTTCGTTCATCTAGCACCAAGGGAACGGGTTGCAGGAGACACTTTTTCTCTGCTTTCTCAGTCTGTTTCCTAGTGCCGGTTTGAAGTTCCTGCAGTTTTCACTGTAAAGCAGATTTGGAACTACTACCTCCCCATATATATGTATGGAATGGAGTTTGCAACTGAAAAGAATCTTTGTGTTCCCAACAACTAGGTGAAGGACGGCTTTCACACACACTTATCTCTCAGAACTGAGCAAGTGGAGAGACGTTCGTTCATCTAGCACCAAGGGAACGGGTTGCAGGAGACACTTTTTCTCTGCCTTCTCAGTCTGTTTCCTAGTCCGGTTTGAAGTTCCTGCAGTTTTCACTGTAAAACAGAGTTGGAACTACTACCTCCCCATATATATGTATGGAATGGAGTTTGCAACTGAAAAGAAACTTTGTGTTCCCAACAAGCTAGGTGAAGGACGGCTTTCACCCACACTTATCTCTCAGAAATGAGCAAGTGGAGAGACGTTCGTATATCTAGCACCAAGGGAACGGGTTGCAGGGGACACTTTTTCTCTGCTTTCTCAGTCTGTTTCCTAGTGCCGGTTTGAAGTTCCTGCAGTTTTCACTGTCAAACTGAGTTGGAGCTAGTACCACCCCATATATATGTATGGAATGGAGTTTGCCACTGAAAAGAAACTTTGTGTTCCCAACAAGCTAGGTGAAGGACGGCTTTCGCACACACGTATCTCTCAGAACTGAGCAAGAGGAGAGACGTTCGTTCATCTAGCACCAAGGGAAAGGGTTGCAGGAGACACTTTTTCTCTGCTTTCTCAGTGTGTTTCCTAGTGCCGGTTTGAAGTTCCTGCAGTTTTCACTGTAAAACCGAGTTGGAGCTAGTACCTCCCCATATATATGTATGGAATGGAGTTTGCAACTGAAAAGAATCTTTGTGTTCCCAACAAACTAGGTGAAGAACGGCTTTCACACACACTTATCTCTCAGAACTGAGCAAGTGGAGAGACGTTCGTTCATCTAGCACAAAAGGAACGGGTTGCAGGAGACACTTTTTCTCTGCCTTCTCAGTCTGTTTCCTAGTGCCGGTTTGAAGTTCCTGCAGTTTTCACTGTCAAACCGAGTTGGAGCTAGTACCACCCCATATATATGTATGGAATGGAGTTAGCAACTGAAAAGAAACTTTGTGTTCCCAACAAGCTAGGTGAAGGACGGCTTTCGCACACACGTATCTCTCAGAACTGAGCAAGAGGAGAGACGTTCGTTCACCTAGCACCAAGGGAACGGGTTGCAGGAGACACTTTTTCTCTGCTTTCTCAGTGTGTTTCCTAGTGCCGGTTTGAAGTTCCTGCAGTTTTCACTGTAAAACCGAGTTGGAGCTAGTACCTCCCCATATATATGTATGGAATGGAGTTTGCAACTGAAAAGAAACTTTGTGTTCCCAACAAACTAGGTGAAGGACGGCTTTCACACACACTTATCTCTCAGAACTGAGCAAGTGGAGAGACGTTCGTTCATCTAGCACCAAGGGAACGGGTTGCAGGAGACACTTTTTCTCTGCCTTCTCAGTCTGTTTCCTAGTGCCGGTTTGAAGTTCCTGCAGTTTTCACTGTCAAACCGAGTTGGAGCTAGTACCACCCCATATATATGTATGGAATGGAGTTTGCAACTGAAAAGAAACTTTGTGTTCCCAACAAGCTAGGTGAAGGACGGCTTTCGCACACACGTATCTCTCAGAACTGAGCAAGAGGAGAGACGTTCGTTCATCTAGCACCAAGGGAAAGGGTTGCAGGAGACACTTTTTCTCTGCTTTCTCAGTGTGTTTCCTAGTGCCGGTTTGAAGTTCCTGCAGTTTTCACTGTAAAACCGAGTTGGAGCTAGTACCTCCCCATATATATGTATGGAATGGAGTTTGCAACTGAAAAGAAACTTTGTGTTCCCAACAAACTAGGTGAAGGACGGCTTTGACACACACTTACCTCTCAGAACTGAGCAAGTGGAGAGACGTTCGTTCATCTAGCACCAAGGGAACGGGTTGCAGGAGACACTTTTTCTCTGCCTTCTCAGTCTGTTTCCTAGTGCCGGTTTGAAGTTCCTGCAGTTTTCACTGTAAAACAGAGTTGGAACTACTACCTCCCCATATATATGTATGGAATGGAGTTTGCAACTGAAAAGAAACTTTGTGTTCCCAACAGGCTAGGTGAAGGACGGCTTTCACACACACTTATCTCTCAGAACTGAGCAAGTGGAGAGACGTTCGTTCACCTAGCACCAAGGGAACGGGTTGCAGGAGACACTTTTTCTCTGCTTTCTCATTCTGTTTCCTAGTGCCGGTTTGAAGTTCCTGCAGTTTTCACTGTCAAACCGAGTTGGAGCTTGTACCACCCCATATATATGTATGGAATGGAGTTTGCAACTGAAAAGAAACTTTGTGTTCCCAACAAGCTAGGTGAAGGACGGCTCTCACACACACTTATCTCTCAGAACTGAGCAAGTGGAGAGACGTTCGTTCATCTAGCACCAAGGGAACGGGATGCAGGAGACACTTTTTCTCTGCTTTCTCAGTCTGTTTCCTAGTGCCGGTTTGAAGTTCCTGTAGTTTTCACTGTAAAGCAGATTTGGAACTACTACCTCCCCATATATATGTATGGAATGGAGTTTGCAACTGAAAAGAAACTTTGTGTTCCCAACAAGCTAGGTGAAGGACGGCTCTCACACACACTTATCTCTCAGAACTGAGCAAGTGGAGAGACGTTCGTTCATCTAGCACCAAGGGAACGGGTTGCAGGAGACACTTTTTCTCTGCTTTCTCATTCTGTTTCCTAGTGCCGGTTTGAAGTTCCTGCAGTTTTCACTGTCAAACCGAGTTGGAGCTAGGACCTCCCCATATATATGTATGGAATGGAGTTTGCAACTGAAAAGAAACTTTGTGTTCCCAACAAGCTAGGTGAAGGACGGCTTTCACCCACACTTAACTCTCAGAAATGAGCAAGTGGAGAGACGTTCGTATATCTAACACCAAGGGAACGGGTTGCAGGAGACACTTTTTCTCTGCTTTCTCATTCTGTTTCCTAGTGCCGGTTTGAAGTTCCTGCAGTTTTCACTGTCAAACCGAGTTGGAGCTAGGACCTCCCCATATATATGTATGGAATGGAGTTTGCAACTGAAAAGAAACTTTGTGTTCCCAACAAGCTAGGTGAAGGACGGCTTTCGCACACATGTATCTCTCAGAACTGAGCAAGAGGAGAGACGTTCGTTCACCTAGCACCAAGGGAACGGGTTGCAGGAGACACTTTTTCTCTGCTTTCTCAGTGTGTTTCCTAGTGCCGGTTTGAAGTTCCTGCAGTTTTCACTGTAAAACCGATTTGGAGCTAGTACCTCCCCATATATATGTATGGAATGGAGTTTGCAACTGAAAAGAAACTTTGTGTTCCCAACAAACTAGGTGAAGGACGGCTTTCACACACACTTATCTCTCAGAACTGAGCAAGTGGAGAGACGTTCGTTCATCTAGCACCAAGGGAACGGGTTGCAGGAGACACTTTTTCTCTGCCTTCTCAGTCTGTTTCCTAGTGCCGGTTTGAAGTTCCTGCAGTTTTCACTGTCAAACCGAGTTGGAGCTAGTACCACCCCATATATATGTATGGAATGGAGTTTGCAACTGAAAAGAAACTTTGTGTTCCCAACAAGCTAGGTGAAGGACGGCTTTCGCACACACGTATCTCTCAGAACTGAGCAAGAGGAGAGACGTTCGTTCATCTAGCACCAAGGGAAAGGGTTGCAGGAGACACTTTTTCTCTGCTTTCTCAGTCTGTTTCCTAGTGCCGGTTTGAAGTTCCTGCAGTTTTCACTGTAAAACCGAGTTGGAGCTAGTACCTCCCCATATATATGTATGGAATGGAGTTTGCAACTGAAAAGAAACTTTGTGTTCCCAACAAACTAGGTGAAGGACGGCTTTCACACACACTTATCTCTCAGAACTGAGCAAGTGGAGAGACGTTCGTTCATCTAGCACCAAGGGAACGGGTTGCAGGAGACACTTTTTCTCTGCCTTCTCAGTCTGTTTCCTAGTGCCGGTTTGAAGTTCCTGCAGTTTTCACTGTAAAACAGAGTTGGAACTACTACCTCCCCATATATATGTATGGAATGGAGTTTGCAACTGAAAAGAAACTTTGTGTTCCCAACAAGCTAGGTGAAGGACGGCTTTCACACACACTTATCTCTCAGAACTGAGCAAGTGGAGAGACGTTCGTTCACCTAGCACCAAGGGAACGGGTTGCAGGAGACACTTTTTCTCTGCTTTCTCATTCTGTTTCCTAGTGCCGGTTTGAAGTTCCTGCAGTTTTCACTGTCAAACCGAGTTGGAGCTAGTACCACCCCATATATATGTATGGAATGGAGTTTGCAACTGAAAAGAAACTTTGTGTTCCCAACAAGCTAGGTGAAGGACGGCTCTCACACACACTTATCTCTCAGAACTGAGCAAGTGGAGAGACGTTCGTTCATCTAGCACCAAGGGAACGGGTTGCAGGAGACACTTTTTCTCTGCTTTCTCAGTCTGTTTCCTAGTGCCGGTTTGAAGTTCCTGTAGTTTTCACTGTAAAGCAGATTTGGAACTACTACCTCCCCATATATATGTATGGAATGGAGTTTGCAACTGAAAAGAAACTTTGTGTTCCCAACAAGCTAGGTGAAGGACGGCTCTCACGCACACTTATCTCTCAGAACTGAGCAAGTGGAGAGACGTTCGTTCATCTAGCACCAAGGGAACGGGTTGCAGGAGATACTTTTTCTCTGCTTTCTCATTCTGTTTCCTAGTGCCGGTTTGAAGTTCCTGCAGTTTTCACTGTCAAACCGAGTTGGAGCTAGGACCTCCCCATATATATGTATGGAATGGAGTTTGCAACTGAAAAGAAACTTTGTGTTCCCAACAAGCTAGGTGAAGGACGGCTTTCACCCACACTTAACTCTCAGAAATGAGCAAGTGGAGAGACGTTCGTATATCTAGCACCAAGGGAACGGGTTGCAGGAGACACTTTTTCTCTGCTTTCTCAGTCTGTTTCCTAGTGCCGGTTTGAAGTTCCTGCAGTTTTCACTGTAAAGCAGATTTGGAACTACTACCTCCCCATATATATGTATGGAATGGAGTTTGCAACTGAAAAGAATCTTTGTGTTCCCAACAACTAGGTGAAGGACGGCTTTCACACACACTTATCTCTCAGAACTGAGCAAGTGGAGAGACGTTCGTTCATCTAGCACCAAGGGAACGGGTTGCAGGAGACACTTTTTCTCTGCCTTCTCAGTCTGTTTCCTAGTCCGGTTTGAAGTTCCTGCAGTTTTCACTGTAAAACAGAGTTGGAACTACTACCTCCCCATATATATGTATGGAATGGAGTTTGCAACTGAAAAGAAACTTTGTGTTCCCAACAAGCTAGGTGAAGGACGGCTTTCACCCACACTTATCCCTCAGAAATGAGCAAGTGGAGAGACGTTCGTATATCTAGCACCAAGGGAACGGGTTGCAGGAGACACATTTTCTCTGCTTTCTCAGTCTGTTTCCTAGTGCCGGTTTGAAGTTCCTGCAGTTTTCACTGTAAAGCAGATTTGGAACTACTACCTCCCCATATATATGTATGGAATGGAGTTTGCAACTGAAAAGAAACTTTGTGTTCCCAACAAGCTAGGTGAAGGACGGCTCTCACACACACTTATCTCTCAGAACTGAGCAAGTGGAGAGACGTTCGTTCATCTAGCACCAAGGGAACGGGTTGCAGGAGACACTTTTTCTATGCTTTCTCATTCTGTTTCCTAGTGCCGGTTTGAAGTTCCTGCAGTTTTCACTGTAAAACCGAGTTGGAGCTAGTACCACCCCATATATATGTATGGAATGGAGTTTGCAACTGAAAAGAAACTTTGTGTTCCCAACAAGCTAGGTGAAGGACGGCTTTCACACACACTTATCTCTCAGAACTGAGCAAGTGGAGAGACGTTCGTTCATCTAGCACCAAGGGAACGGGTTGCAGGAGACACTTTTTCTCTGCTTTCTCAGTCTGTTTCCTAGTGCCGGTTTGAAGTTCCTGCAGTTTTCACTGTCAAACCGAGTTGGAGCTAGTACCCCCCCATATATATGTATGGAATGGAGTTTGCAACTTAAAAGAAACTTTGTGTTCCCAACAAGCTAGGTGAAGGACGGCTTTCACACACACTTATCTCTCAGAACTGAGCAAGTGGAGAGACGTTCGTTCATCTAGCACCAGGGGAACGGGTTGCAGGGGACACTTTTTTTCTGCTTTCTCAGTCTGTTTCCTAGTGCCGGTTTGAAGTTCCTGCAGTTTTCACTGTCAAACCGAGTTGGAGCTAGTACCACCCCATATATATGTATGGAATGGAGTTTGCAACTGAAAAGAAACTTTGTGTTCCCAACAAGCTAGGTGAAGGACGGCTTTCGCACACACGTATCTCTCAGAACTGAGCAAGAGGAGAGAGGTTCGTTCATCTAGCACCAAGGGAAAGGGTTGCAGGAGACACTTTTTCTCTGCTTTCTCAGTGTGTTTCCTAGTGCCGGTTTGAAGTTCCTGCAGTTTTCACCGTAAAACCGAGTTGGGGCTAGTACCTCCCCATATATATGTATGGAATGGAGTTTGCAACTGAAAAGAAACTTTGTGTTCCCAGCAAGCTAGGTGAAGGACGGCTTTCACACACACTTATCTCTCAGAACTGAGCAAGTGGAGAGACGTTCGTTCATCTAGCACCAAGGGAACGGGTTGCAAGGGACACTTTTTTTCTGCTTTCTCAGTCTGTTTCCTAGTGCCGGTTTGAAGTTCCTGCAGTTTTCACTGTCAAACTGAGTTGGACCTAGTACCACCCCATATATATGTATGGAATGGAGTTTGCAACTGAAAAGAAACTTTGTGTTCCCAACAAGCTAGGTGAAGGACGGCTTTCGCACACACGTATCTCTCAGAACTGAGCAAGAGGAGAGACGTTCGTTCATCTAGCACCAAGGGAAAGGGTTGCAGGAGACACTTTTTCTCTGATTTCTCAGTGTGTTTCCTAGTGCCGGTTTGAAGTTCCTGCAGTTTTCAGTGTAAAACCGAGTTGGAGCTAGTACCTCCCCATATATATGTATGGAATGGAGTTTGCAACTGAAAAGAAACTTTGTGTTCCCAACAAACTAGGTGAAGGACGGCTTTCACACACACTTATCTCTCAGAACTGAGCAAGTGGAGAGACGTTCGTTCATCTAGCACAAAAGGAACGGGTTGCAGGAGACACTTTTTCTCTGCCTTCTCAGTCTGTTTCCTAGTGCCGGTTTGAAGTTCCTGCAGTTTTCACTGTAAAACAGAGTTGGAACTACTACCTCCCCATATATATGTATGGAATGGAGTTTGCAACTGAAAAGAAACTTTGTGTTCCCAACAAGCTAGGTGAAGGACGGCTTTCACACACACTTATCTCTCAGAACTGAGCAAGTGGAGAGACGTTCGTTCATCTAGCACCAGGGGAACGGGTTGCAGGGGACACTTTTTTTCTGCTTTCTCAGACTTTTTCCTAGTGCCGGTTTGAAGTTCCTGCAGTTTTCACTGTCAAACCGAGTTGGAGCTAGTACCACCCCATATATATGTATGGAATGGAGTTTGCAACTGAAAAGAAACTTTGTGTTCCCAACAAGCTAGGTGAAGGACGGCTTTCGCACACACGTATCTCTCTGAACTGAGCAAGAGGAGAGAGGTTCGTTCATCTAGCACCAAGGGAAAGGTTTGCAGGAGACACTTTTTCTCTGCTTTCTCAGTGTGTTTCCTAGTGCCGGTTTGAAGTTCCTGCAGTTTTCACCGTAAAACCGAGTTGGGGCTAGTACCTCCCCATATATATGTATGGAATGGAGTTTGCAACTGAAAAGAAACTTTGTGTTCCCAACAAGCTAGGTGAAGGACGGCTTTCACACACACTTATCTCTCAGAACTGAGCAAGTGGAGAGACGTTCGTTCATCTAGCACCAAGGGAACGGGTTGCAAGGGACACTTTTTTTCTGCCTTCTCAGTCTGTTTCCTAGTGCCGGTTTGAAGTTCCTGCAGTTTTCACTGTCAAACTGAGTTGGACCTAGTACCACCCCATATATATGTATGGAATGGAGTTTGCAACTGAAAAGAAACTTTGTGTTCCCAACAAGCTAGGTGAAGGACGGCTTTCGCACACACGTATCTCTCAGAACTGAGCAAGAGGAGAGACGTTCGTTCATCTAGCACCAAGGGAAAGGGTTGCAGGAGACACTTTTTCTCTGATTTCTCAGTGTGTTTCCTAGTGCCGGTTTGAAGTTCCTGCAGTTTTCACTGTAAAACCGAGTTGGAGCTAGTACCTCCCCATATATATGTATGGAATGGAGTTTGCAACTGAAAAGAAACTTTGTGTTCCCAACAAACTAGGTGAAGGACGGCTTTCACACACACTTATCTCTCAGAACTGAGCAAGTGGAGAGACGTTCGTTCATCTAGCACAAAAGGAACGGGTTGCAGGAGACACTTTTTCTCTGCCTTCTCAGTCTGTTTCCTAGTGCCGGTTTGAAGTTCCTGCAGTTTTCACTGTAAAACAGAGTTGGAACTACTACCTCCCCATATATATGTATGGAATGGAGTTTGCAACTGAAAAGAAACTTTGTGTTCCCAACAAGCTAGGTGAAGGACGGCTTTCACCCACACTTATCTCTCAGAAATGAGCAAGTGGAGAGACGTTCGTTCACCTAGCACCAAGGGAACGGGTTGCAGGAGACACTTTTTCTCTGCCTTCTCAGTCTGTTTCCTAGTGCCGGTTTGAAGTTCCTGCAGTTTTCACTGTCAAACCGAGTTGGAGCTAGTACCTCCCCATATATATGTATGGAATGGAGTTTGCAACTGAAAAGAAACTTTGTGTTCCCAACAAGCTAGGTGAAGGACGGCTTTCGCACACACGTATCTCTCAGAACTGAGCAAGAGGAGAGACGTTCGTTCATCTAGCACCAAGGGAAAGGGTTGCAGGAGACACTTTTTCTCTGCTTTCTCAGTGTGTTTCCTAGTGCCGGTTTGAAGTTCCTGCAGTTTTCACTGTAAAACCGAGTTGGAGCTAGTACCTCCCCATATATATGTAAGGAATGGAGTTTGCAACTGAAAAGAAACTTTGTGTTCCCAACAAACTAGGTGAAGGACGGCTTTCACACACACTTATCTCTCAGAACTGAGCAAGTGGAGAGACGTTCGTTCATCTAGCACCAAGGGAACGGGTTGCAGGAGACACTTTTTCTCTGCCTTCTCAGTCTGTTTCCTAGTGCCGGTTTGATGTTCCTGCAGTTTTCACTGTAAAACAGAGTTGGAACTACTACCTCCCCATATATATGTATGGAATGGAGTTTGCAACTGAAAAGAAACTTTGTGTTCCCAACAAGCTAGGTGAAGTACGGCTTTCGCACACACGTATCTCTCAGCACTGAGCAAGAGGAGATCCGTTCGTTCACCTAGCACCAAGGGAACGGGTTGCAGGAGACACTTTTTCTCTGCTTTCTCAGTGTGTTTCCTAGTGCCGGTTTGAAGTTCCTGCAGTTTTCACTGTAAAACCGAGTTGGAGCTAGTACCTCCCCATATATATGTATGGAATGGAGTTTGCAACTGAAAAGAAACTTTGTGTTCCCAACAAACTAGGTGAAGGACGGCTTTCACACACACTTATCTCTCAGAACTGAGCAAGTGGAGAGACTTTCGTTCATCTAGCACCAAGGGAACGGGTTGCAGGAGACACTTTTTCTCTGCCTTCTCAGTCTGTTTCCTAGTGCCGGTTTGAAGTTCCTGCAGTTTTCACTGTCAAACCGAGTTGGAGCTAGTACCACCCCATATATATGTATGGAATGGAGTTTGCAACTGAAAAGAAACTTTGTGTTCCCAACAAGCTAGGTGAAGGACGGCTTTCGCACACACGTATCTCTCAGAACTGAGCAAGAGGAGAGACGTTCGTTCATCTAGCACCAAGGGAAAGGGTTGCAGGAGACACTTTTTCTCTGCTTTCTCAGTGTGTTTCCTAGTGCCGGTTTGAAGTTCCTGCAGTTTTCACTGTAAAACCGAGTTGGAGCTAGTACCTCCCCATATATATGTATGGAATGGAGTTTGCAACTGAAAAGAAACTTTGTGTTCCCAACAAACTAGGTGAAGGACGGCTTTCACACACACTTATCTCTCAGAACTGAGCAAGTGGAGAGACGTTCGTTCATCTAGCACCAAGGGAACGGGTTGCAGGAGACACTTTTTCTCTGCCTTCTCAGTCTGTTTCCTAGTGCCGGTTTGAAGTTCCTGCAGTTTACACTGTAAAACAGAGTTGGAACTACTACCTCCCCATATATATGTATGGAATGGAGTTTGCAACTGAAAAGAAACTTTGTGTTCCCAACAAGCTAGGTGAAGGACGGCTTTCACACACACTTATCTCTCAGAACTGAGCAAGTGGAGAGACGTTCGTTCACCTAGCACCAAGGGAACGGGTTGCAGGAGACACTTTTTCTCTGCTTTCTCAGTGTGTTTCCTAGTGCCGGTTTGAAGTTCCTGCAGTTTTCACTGTCAAACCGAGTTGGAGCTAGTACCTCCCCATATATATGTATGGAATGGAGTTTGCAACTTAAAAGACACTTTGTGTTCCCAACAAGCTAGGTGAAGGACGGCTTTCACACACACTTATCTCTCAGAACTGAGCAATTGGAGAGACGTTCGTTCATCTAGCACCAAGGGAACGGGTTGCAGGGGACACTTTTTTTCTGCTTTCTCAGTCTGTTTCCTAGTGCCGGTTTGAAGTTCCTGCAGTTTTCACTGTCAAACCGAGTTGGAGCTAGTACCACCCCATATATATGTATGGAATGGGTTTTGCAACTGAAAAGAAACTTTGTGTTCCCAACAAGCTAGGTGAAGAACGGCTTTCACACACTCTTATCTCTCAGAACTGAGCAAGTGCAGAGACGTTCGTATATCTAGCACCAAGGCAACGGGTTGCAGGGGACACTTTTTCTCTGCTTTCTCATTCTGTTTCCTAGTGCCGGTTTGAAGTTCCTGCAGTTTACACTGTCAAACCGAGTTGGAGCTAGTACCTCCCCATATATATGTATGGAATGGGGTTTGCAACTGAAAAGAAACTTTGTGTTCCCAACAAGCTAGGTGAAGGACGGCTTTCATACACACTTATCTCTCAGAACTGAGCAAGTGGAGAGACGTTCGTTCATCTAGCACCAAGGGAACGGGTTGCAGGTGACACTTTTTCTCTGCTTTCTCAGTCTGTTTCCTAGTGCCGGTTTGAAGTTCCTGCAGTTTTCACTGTCAAACCGAGTTGGAGCTAGTACCTCCCCATATATATGTATGGAATGGATTTTGCAACTTAAAAGACACTTTGTGTTCCCAACAAGCTAGGTGAAGGACGGCTTTCACACACACTTGTCTCTCAGAACTGAGCAAGTGGAGAGACGTTCGTTCATCTAGCACCAAGGGAACGGGTTGCAGGAGACACTTTTTTTCTGCTTTCTCAGTCTGTTTCCTAGTGCCGGTTTGAAGTTCCTGCAGTTTTCACTGTCAAACCGAGTTGGAGCTAGTACCACCCCATATATATGTATGGAATGGAGTTTGCAACTGAAAAGAAACTTTGTGTTCCCAACAAGCTAGGTGAAGGACGGCTTTCGCACACACGTATCTCTCAGAACTGAGCAAGAGGAGAGACGTTCGTTCATCTAGCACCAAGGGAAAGGGTTGCAGGAGACACTTTTTCTCTGCCTTCTCAGTCTGTTTCCTAGTGCCGGTTTGAAGTTCCTGCAGTTTTCACTGTAAAACAGAGTTGGAACTACTACCTCCCCATATATATGTATGGAATGGAGTTTGCAACTGAAAAGAAACTTTGTGTTCCCTACAAGCTAGCTGAAGGACGGCTTTCACCCACACTTATCTCTCAGAAATGAGCAAGTGGAGAGACGTTCGTATATCTAGCACCAAGGGAACGGGTTGCAGGAGACACTTTTTCTCTGCTTTCTCAGTCTGTTTCCTAGTGCCGGTTTGAAGTTCCTGCAGTTTTCACTGTAAAGCAGATTTGGAACTACTACCTCCCCATATATATGTATGGAATGGAGTTTGCAACTGAAAAGAATCTTTGTGTTCCCAACAAGCTAGGTGAAGGACGGCTTTCACACACAGTTATCTCTCAGAACTGAGCAAGTGGAGAGACGTTCGTTCATCTAGCACCAAGGGAACGTGTTGCAGGAGAAACTTTTTCTCTGCTTTCTCAGTCTGTTTCCTAGTGCCGGTTTGATGTTCCTGCAGTTTTCACTATCAAACCGAGTTGGAGCTTGTACCTCCCCATATATATGTATGGAATGGAGTTTGCAACTGAAAAGAAACTTTGTGTTCCCAACAAGCTAGGTGAAGGACGGCTTTCAAACACAATTATCTCTCAGAACCTAGCAAGTGGAGAGACGTTCGTTCATCTAGCACCAAGGGAACGGGTTGCAGGAGAAACTTTTTCTCTGCTTTCTCAGTCTGTTTCCTAGTGCCGGTTTGAAGTTCCTGCAGTTTTCACTGTCAAACCGAGTTGGAGCTAGTACCACCCCATATATATGTATGGAATGGAGTTTGCAACTGAAAAGAAACTTTGTGTTCCCAACAAGCAAGGTGAAGGACGACTTTCACACACACTTATCTCTCAGAACTGAGCAAGTGGAGAGACGTTCGTTCATCTAGCACCAAGGGAACGGGTTGCAGGAGAAACTTTTTCTCTGCTTTCTCAGTCTGTTTCCTAGTGCCGGTTTGAAGTTCCTGCAGTTTTCACTATCAAACCGAGTTGGAGCTTGTACCTCCCCATATATATGTATGGAATGGAGTTTGCAACTGAAAAGAAACTTTGTGTTCCCAACAAGCTAGGTGAAGGACGGCTTTCACACACAATTATCTCTCAGAACTGAGCAAGTGGAGAGACGTTCGTTCATCTAGCACCAAGGGAACGGGTTGCAGGGACACATATTTTTTGCTTTCTCAGTCTGTTTCCTAGTGCCGGTTTGAAGTTCCTGCAGTTTTCACTGTAAAACAGAGTTGGAGCTAGTACCTCCCCATATATATGTATGGAATGGGGTTTGCAACTGAAAAGAAACTTTGTGTTCCCAACAAGCTAGGTGAAGGACGGCTTTCATACACACTTATCTCTCAGAACTGAGCAAGTGGAGAGACGTTCGTTCATCTAGCACCAAGGGAACGGGTTGCAGGTGACACTTTTTCTCTGCTTTCTCAGTCTGTTTCCTAGTGCCGGTTTGAAGTTCCTGCAGTTTTCACTGTCAAACCGAGTTGGAGCTAGTACCTCCCCATATATATGTATGGAATGGATTTTGCAACTTAAAAGACACTTTGTGTTCCCAACAAGCTAGGTGAAGGACGGCTTTCACACACACTTGTCTCTCAGAACTGAGCAAGTGGAGAGACGTTCGTTCATCTAGCACCAAGGGAACGGGTTGCAGGAGACACTTTTTTTCTGCTTTCTCAGTCTGTTTCCTAGTGCCGGTTTGAAGTTCCTGCAGTTTTCACTGTCAAACCGAGTTGGAGCTAGTACCACCCCATATATATGTATGGAATGGAGTTTGCAACTGAAAAGAAACTTTGTGTTCCCAACAAGCTAGGTGAAGGACGGCTTTCGCACACACGTATCTCTCAGAACTGAGCAAGAGGAGAGACGTTCGTTCATCTAGCACCAAGGGAAAGGGTTGCAGGAGACACTTTTTCTCTGCCTTCTCAGTCTGTTTCCTAGTGCCGGTTTGAAGTTCCTGCAGTTTTCACTGTAAAACAGAGTTGGAACTACTACCTCCCCATATATATGTATGGAATGGAGTTTGCAACTGAAAAGAAACTTTGTGTTCCCTACAAGCTAGCTGAAGGACGGCTTTCACCCACACTTATCTCTCAGAAATGAGCAAGTGGAGAGACGTTCGTATATCTAGCACCAAGGGAACGGGTTGCAGGAGACACTTTTTCTCTGCTTTCTCAGTCTGTTTCCTAGTGCCGGTTTGAAGTTCCTGCAGTTTTCACTGTAAAGCAGATTTGGAACTACTACCTCCCCATATATATGTATGGAATGGAGTTTGCAACTGAAAAGAATCTTTGTGTTCCCAACAAGCTAGGTGAAGGACGGCTTTCACACACAGTTATCTCTCAGAACTGAGCAAGTGGAGAGACGTTCGTTCATCTAGCACCAAGGGAACGTGTTGCAGGAGAAACTTTTTCTCTGCTTTCTCAGTCTGTTTCCTAGTGCCGGTTTGATGTTCCTGCAGTTTTCACTATCAAACCGAGTTGGAGCTTGTACCTCCCCATATATATGTATGGAATGGAGTTTGCAACTGAAAAGAAACTTTGTGTTCCCAACAAGCTAGGTGAAGGACGGCTTTCAAACACAATTATCTCTCAGAACCTAGCAAGTGGAGAGACGTTCGTTCATCTAGCACCAAGGGAACGGGTTGCAGGAGAAACTTTTTCTCTGCTTTCTCAGTCTGTTTCCTAGTGCCGGTTTGAAGTTCCTGCAGTTTTCACTGTCAAACCGAGTTGGAGCTAGTACCACCCCATATATATGTATGGAATGGAGTTTGCAACTGAAAAGAAACTTTGTGTTCCCAACAAGCAAGGTGAAGGACGACTTTCACACACACTTATCTCTCAGAACTGAGCAAGTGGAGAGACGTTCGTTCATCTAGCACCAAGGGAACGGGTTGCAGGAGAAACTTTTTCTCTGCTTTCTCAGTCTGTTTCCTAGTGCCGGTTTGAAGTTCCTGCAGTTTTCACTATCAAACCGAGTTGGAGCTTGTACCTCCCCATATATATGTATGGAATGGAGTTTGCAACTGAAAAGAAACTTTGTGTTCCCAACAAGCTAGGTGAAGGACGGCTTTCACACACAATTATCTCTCAGAACTGAGCAAGTGGAGAGACGTTCGTTCATCTAGCACCAAGGGAACGGGTTGCAGGGACACATATTTTTTGCTTTCTCAGTCTGTTTCCTAGTGCCGGTTTGAAGTTCCTGCAGTTTTCAGTGTCAAACCGAGTTGGAGCTAGTACCTCCCCATATATATGTATGGAATGGAGTTTGCAACTGAAAAGAAACTTTGTGTTCCCAAAAAGCTAGGTGAAGGAAGACTTTCACACACACTTATCTCTCAGAACTGAGCAAGTGGAGAGACGTTCGTTCATCTAGCACCAAGGGAACGGGTTGCAGGAGACACTTTTTCTCTGCTTTCTCAGTCTGTTTCCTAGTGCCGGTTTGAAGTTCCTGCAGTTTTCACTATCAAACCGTGTTGGAGCTTGTACCTCCCCATATATATGTATGGAATGGAGTTTGCAACTGAAAAGAAACTTTGTGTTCCCAACAAGCTAGGTGAAGGACGGCTTTCACACACAATTATCTCTCAGAACTGAGCAAGTGGAGAGACGTTCGTTCATCTAGCACCAAGGGAACGGGTTGCAGGAGACACATATTTTCTGCTTTCTCAGTCTGTTTCCTAGTGCCGGTTTGAAGTTCCTGCAGTTTTCAGTGTCAAACCGAGTTGGAGCTAGTACCTCCCCATATATATGTATGGAAATGAGTATGCAACTGAAAAGAAACTTTGTGTTCCCAACAAGCTAGGTGAAGGACGGCTTTCACACACACTTAACTCTCAGAACTGAGCAAGTGGAGAGACGTTCGTTCATCTAGCACCAAGGGAACGGGTTGCAGGAGACACTTTTTCTCTGCTTTCTCAGTCTGTTTCCTACTGCCGGTTTGATGTTCCTGCAGTTTTCACTGTCAAACCGAGTTGGAGCTAGTACCTCCCCATATATATGTATGGAATGGAGTTTGCAACTTAAAAGAAACTTTGTGTTCCCAACAAGCTAGGTGAAGGACGGCTTTCACACACACTTATCTCTCAGAACTGAGCAAGTGGAGAGACGTTCGTTCATCTAGCACCAAGGGAACGGGTTGCAGGAGAAACTTTTTCTCTGCTTTCTCAGTCTGTTTCCTAGTGCCGGTTTGAAGTTCCTGCAGTTTTCACTGTCAAACCGAGTTGGAGCTAGTACCACCCCATATATATGTATGGAATGGAGTTTGCAACTGAAAAGAAACTTTGTGTTCCCAACAAGCTAGGTGAAGGACGGCTTTCACACACACTTATCTCTCAGAACTGAGCAAGTGGAGAGACGTTCGTTCATCTAGCACCAAGGGAACGGGTTGCAGGAGAAACTTTTTCTCTGCTTTCTCAGTCTGTTTCCTAGTGCCGGTTTGAAGTTCCTGCAGTTTTCACTATCAAACCGAGTTGGAGCTTGTACCTCCCCATATATATGTATGGAATGGAGTTTGCAACTGAAAAGAAACTTTGTGTTCCCAACAAGCTAGGTGAAGGACGGCTTTCACACACAATTATCTCTCAGAACTGAGCAAGTGGAGAGACGTTCGTTCATCTAGCACCAAGGGAACGGGTTGCAGGAGACACATATTTTCTGCTTTCTCAGTCTGTTTCCTAGTGCCGGTTTGAAGTTCCTGCAGTTTTCAGTGTTAAACCGAGTTGGAGCTAGTACCTCCCCATATATATGTATGGAAATGAGTATGCAACTGAAAAGAAACTTTGTGTTCCCAACAAGCTAGTTGAAGAACGGCTTTCACACACACTTATCTCTCAGAACTGAGCAAGTGGAGAGACGTTCGTTCATCTAGCACCAAGGGAACGGGTTGCAGGAGAAACTTTTTCTCTGCTTTCTCAGTCTGTTTCCTAGTGCCGGTTTGAAGTTCCTGCAGTTTTCACTGTCAAACCGAGTTGGAGCTAGTACCACCCCATATATATGTATGGAATGGAGTTTGCAACTGAAAAGAAACTTTGTGTTCCCAAAAAGCTAGGTGAAGGACGACTTTCACACACACTTATCTCTCAGAACTGAGCAAGTGGAGAGACGTTCGTTCATCTAGCACCAAGGGAACGGGTTGCAGGAGAAACTTTTTCTCTGCTTTCTCAGTCTGTTTCCTAGTGCCGGTTTGAAGTTCCTGCAGTTTTCACTATCAAACCGTGTTGGAGCTTGTACCTCCCCATATATATGTATGGAATGGAGTTTGCAACTGAAAAGAAACTTTGTGTTCCCAACAAGCTAGGTGAAGGACGGCTTTCACACACAATTATCTCTCAGAACTGAGCAAGTGGAGAGACGTTCGTTCATCTAGCACCAAGGGAACGGGTTGCAGGAGACACATATTTTCTGCTTTCTCAGTCTGTTTCCTAGTGCCGGTTTGAAGTTCCTGCAGTTTTCAGTGTCAAACCGAGTTGGAGCTAGTACCTCCCCATATATATGTATGGAAATGAGTATGCAACTGAAAAGAAACTTTGTGTTCCCAACAAGCTAGGTGAAGGACGGCTTTCACACACACTTAACTCTCAGAACTGAGCAAGTGGAGAGACGTTCGTTCATCTAGCACCAAGGGAACGGGTTGCTCGCGACACTATTTCTCTGCTTTCTCAGTCTGTTTCCTAGTGCCGGTTTGATGTTCCTGCAGTTTTCACTGTCAAACCGAGTTGGAGCTAGTACCTCCCCATATATATGTATGGAATGGAGTTTGCAACTTAAAAGAAACTTAGTGTTCCCAACAAGCTAGGTGAAGGACGGCTTTCACACACACTTATCTCTCAGAACTGAGCAAGTGGAGAGACGTTCGTTCATCTAGCACCAAGGGAACAGGTTGCAGGAGACACTTTTTGTCTGCTTTCTCTGTCTGTTTCCTAGTGCCGGTTTGAAGTTCCTGCAGTTTTCACTGTCAAACCGAGTTGGAGCTAGTACCTCCCCATATATATGTATGGAATGGAGTTTGCAACTTAAAAGACACTTTGTGTTCCCAACAAGCTAGGTGAAGGACGGCTTTCACACACACTTATCTCTCAGAACTGAGCAAGTGGAGAGATGTTCGTTCATCTAGCACCAAGGGAACGGGTTGCAGGAGAAACTTTTTCTCTGCTTTCTCAGTGTGTTTCCTAGTGCCGGTTTGAAGTTCCTGCAGTTTTCAGTGTCAAACCGTGTTGGAGCTAGTACCTCCCCATATATATGTATGGAAATGTGTATGCAACTGAAAAGAAACTTTGTGTTCCCAACAAGCTAGGTGAAGGACGGCTTTCACACACACTTATCTCTCAGAACTGAGCAAGTGGAGAGACGTTCGTTCATCTAGCACCAAGGGAACGGGTTGCAGGAGAAACTTTTTCTCTGCTTTCTCAGTGTGTTTCCTAGTGCCGGTTTGAAGTTCCTGCAGTTTTCACTGTCAAACCGATTTGGAGCTAGTACCTCCCCATATATATGTATGGAATGGAGTTTGCAATTTAAAAGACACTTTGTGTTCCCAACAAGCTAGGTGAAGGACGGCTTTCACACACACTTATCTCTCAGAACTGAGCAAGTGGAGAGACGTTCGTTCATCTAGCACCAAGGGAACGGGCTGCAGGAGAAACTTTTTCTCTGCTTTCTCAGTGTGTTTCCTAGTGCCGGTTTGAAGTTCCTGCAGTTTTCACTATCAAACCGAGTTGGAGCTTGTACCTCCCCATATATATGTATGGAATGGAGTTTGCAACTGAAAAGAAACTTTGTGTTCCCAACAAGCTAGGTGAAGGACGGCTTTCACACACAATTATCTCTCAGAACTGAGCAAGTGGAGAGACGTTCGTTCATCTAGCACCAAGGGAGCGGGTTGCAGGAGACACATATTTTCTGCTTTCTCAGTCTGTTTCCTAGTGCCGGTTTGAAGTTCCTGCAGTTTTCACTGTCAAACCGAGTTGGAGCTAGTACCTCCCCATATATATGTATGGAAAGGAGTTTGCAATTTAAAAGACACTTTGTGTTCCCAACAAGCTAGGTGAAGAACGGCTTTCACACACACTTATCTCTCAGAACTGAGCAAGTGGAGAGACGTTCGTTCATCTAGCACCAAGGGAACGGGTTGCAGGAGAAACTTTTTCTCTGCTTTCTCAGTGTGTTTCCTAGTGCCGGTTTGAAGTTCCTGCAGTTTTCACTATCAAACCGAGTTGGAGCTTGTACCTCCCCATATATATGTATGGAATGGAGTTTGCAACTGAAAAGAAACTTTGTGTTCCCAACAAGCTAGGTGAAGGACGGCTTTCACACACAATTATCTCTCAGAACTGAGCAAGTGGAGAGACGTTCGTTCATCTAGCACCAAGGGAACGGGTTGCAGGAGAAACTTTTTCTCTGCTTTCTCAGTGTGTTTCCTAGTGCCGGTTTGAAGTTCCTGCAGTTTTCACTATCAAACCGAGTTGGAGCTTGTACCTCCCCATATATATGTATGGAATGGAGTTTGCAACTGAAAAGAAACTTTTTGTTCCCAACAAGCTAGGTGAAGGACGGCTTTCACACACAATTATCTCTCAGAACTCAGCAAGTGGAGAGACGTTCGTTCATCTAGCACCAAGGGAGCGGGTTGCAGGAGACACATATTTTCTGCTTTCTCAGTCTGTTTCCTAGTGCCGGTTTGAAGTTCCTGCAGTTTTCACTGTCAAACCGAGTTGGAGCTAGTACCTCCCCATATATATGTATGGAAAGGAGTTTGCAATTTAAAAGAAACTTTGTGTTCCCAACAAGCTAGGTGAAGGACGGCTTTCACACACACTTATCTCTCAGAACTGAGCAAGTGGAGAGACGTTCGTTCATCTAGCACCAAGGGAACGGGTTGCAGTAGAAACTTTTTCTCTGCTTTCTCAGTGTGTTTCCAAGTGCCGGTTTGAAGTTCCTGCAGTTTTCACTATCAAACCGAGTTGGAGCTTGTACCTCCCCATATATATGTATGGAATGGAGTTTGCAACTGAAAAGAAACTTTGTGTTCCCAACAAGCTAGGTGAAGGACGGCTTTCACACACAATTATCTCTCAGAAATGAGCAAGTGGAGAGACGTTCGTTCATCTAGCACCAAGGGAGCGGGTTGCAGGAGACACATATTTTCTGGTTTCTCAGTCTGTTTCCTAGTGCCGGTTTGAAGTTCCTGCAGTTTTCACTGTCAAACCGAGTTGGAGCTAGTACCTCCCCATATATATGTATGGAATGGAGTTTGCAACTGAAAAGAAACTTTGTGTTCCCAACAAGCTAGGTGAAGGACGGCTTTCACACACACGTATCCCTCAGAACTGAGCAAGAGGAGAGACGTTCGTTCATCTAGGACCAAGGTAAAGGGTTGCAGGAGACACTTTTTCTCTGCTTTCTCAGTGTGTTTCCTAGTGCCGGTTTGAAGTTCCTGCAGTTTTCACTGTAAAACCGAGTTGGAGCTAGTACCTCCCCATATATATGTATGGAATGGAGTTTGCAACTGAAAATAAACTTTGTGTTCCCAACAAACTAGGTGAAGGACGGCTTTCACACACACTTATCTCTCAGAATTGAGCAAGTGGAGAGACGTTCATTCATCTAGCACAAAGGCAACGGGATGCAGGAGACACTTTTTCTCTGCTTTCTCAGTCTGTTTCCTAGTGCCGGTTTGAAATTCCTGCAGTTTTCACTGTAAAACCGAGTTGGAGCTAGTACCTCCCCATATATATGTACGGAATGGGGTTTGCAACTGAAAAGAAACTTTGTGTTCCCCACAAGCTAGGTGAAGGACGGCTTTCGCACACACGTATCTCTCAGAACTGAGCAAGAGGAGAGACGTTCGTTCATCTAGGACCAAGGGAAAGGGTTGCAGGAGACACTTTTTCTCTGCTTTCCCAGTGTGTTTCCTAGTGCCGGTTTGAAGTTCCTGCAGTTTTCACTGTAAAACCGAGTTGGAGCTAGTACCTCCCCATATATATGTATGGAATGGAGTTTGCAACTGAAAAGAAACTTTGTGTTCCCAACAAACTAGGTGAAGGACGGCTTTCACACACACTTATCTCTCAGAACTGAGCAAGTGGAGAGACGTTCGTTCATCTAGCACCAAGGGAGCGGGTTGCAGGAGACACATATTTTCTGCTTTCTCAGTCTGTTTCCTAGTGCCGGTTTGAAGTTCCTGCAGTTTTCACTGTCAAACCGAGTTGGAGCTAGTACCTCCCCATATATATGTATGGAAAGGAGTTTGCAATTTAAAAGACACTTTGTGTTCCCAACAAGCTAGGTGAAGGACGGCTTTCACACACACTTATCTCTCAGAACTGAGCAAGTGGAGAGACGTTCGTTCATCTAGCACCAAGGGAACGGGTTGCAGGAGAAACTTTTTCTCTGCTTTCTCAGTGTGTTTCCTAGTGCCGGTTTGAAGTTCCTGCAGTTTTCACTATCAAACCGAGTTGGAGCTTGTACCTCCCCATATATATGTATGGAATGGAGTTTGCAACTGAAAAGAAACTTTGTGTTCCCAACAAGCTAGGTGAAGGACGGCTTTCACACACAATTATCTCTCAGAACTGAGCAAGTGGAGAGACGTTCGTTCATCTAGCACCAAGGGAACGGGTTGCAGGAGAAACTTTTTCTCTGCTTTCTCAGTGTGTTTCCTAGTGCCGGTTTGAAGTTCCTGCAGTTTTCACTGTCAAACCGAGTTGGAGCTTGTACCTCCCCATATATATGTATGGAATGGAGTTTGCAACTGAAAAGAAACTTTTTGTTCCCAACAAGCTAGGTGAAGGACGGCTTTCACACACAATTATCTCTCAGAACTCAGCAAGTGGAGAGACGTTCGTTCATCTAGCACCAAGGGAGCGGGTTGCAGGAGACACATATTTTCTGCTTTCTCAGTCTGTTTCCTAGTGCCGGTTTGAAGTTCCTGCAGTTTTCACTGTCAAACCGAGTTGGAGCTAGTACCTCCCCATATATATGTATGGAAAGGAGTTTGCAATTTAAAAGACACTTTGTGTTCCCAACAAGCTAGGTGAAGGACGGCTTTCACACACACTTATCTCTCAGAACTGAGCAAGTGGAGAGACGTTCGTTCATCTAGCACCAAGGGAACGGGTTGCAGGAGAAACTTTTTCTCTGCTTTCTCAGTGTGTTTCCTAGTGCCGGTTTGAAGTTCCTGCAGTTTTCACTATCAAACCGAGTTGGAGCTTGTACCTCCCCATATATATGTATGGAATGGAGTTTGCAACTGAAAAGAAACTTTGTGTTCCCAACAAGCTAGGTGAAGGACGGCTTTCACACACAATTATCTCTCAGAACTGAGCAAGTGGAGAGACGTTCGTTCATCTAGCACCAAGGGAACGGGTTGCAGGAGAAACTTTTTCTCTGCTTTCTCAGTGTGTTTCCTAGTGCCGGTTTGAAGTTCCTGCAGTTTTCACTGTCAAACCGAGTTGGAGCTTGTACCTCCCCATATATATGTATGGAATGGAGTTTGCAACTGAAAAGAAACTTTTTGTTCCCAACAAGCTAGGTGAAGGACGGCTTTCACACACAATTATCTCTCAGAACTCAGCAAGTGGAGAGACGTTCGTTCATCTAGCACCAAGGGAGCGGGTTGCAGGAGACACATATTTTCTGCTTTCTCAGTCTGTTTCCTAGTGCCGGTTTGAAGTTCCTGCAGTTTTCACTGTCAAACCGAGTTGGAGCTAGTACCTCCCCATATATATGTATGGAAAGGAGTTTGCAATTTAAAAGAAACTTTGTGTTCCCAACAAGCTAGGTGAAGGACAGCTTTCACACACACTTATCTCTCAGAACTGAGCAAGTGGAGAGACGTTCGTTCATCTAGCACCAAGGGAACGGGTTGCAGTAGAAACTTTTTCTCTGCTTTCTCAGTGTGTTTCCAAGTGCCGGTTTGAAGTTCCTGCAGTTTTCACTATCAAACCGAGTTGGAGCTTGTACCTCCCCATATATATGTATGGAATGGAGTTTGCAACTGAAAAGAAACTTTGTGTTCCCAACAAGCTAGGTGAAGGACGGCTTTCACACACAATTATCTCTCAGAAATGAGCAAGTGGAGAGACGTTCGTTCATCTAGCACCAAGGGAGCGGGTTGCAGGAGACACATATTTTCTGGTTTCTCAGTCTGTTTCCTAGTGCCGGTTTGAAGTTCCTGCAGTTTTCACTGTCAAACCGAGTTGGAGCTAGTACCTCCCCATATATATGTATGGAATGGAGTTTGCAACTGAAAAGAAACTTTGTGTTCCCAACAAGCTAGGTGAAGGACGGCTTTCACACACACGTATCCCTCAGAACTGAGCAAGAGGAGAGACGTTCGTTCATCTAGGACCAAGGTAAAGGGTTGCAGGAGACACTTTTTCTCTGCTTTCTCAGTGTGTTTCCTAGTGCCGGTTTGAAGTTCCTGCAGTTTTCACTGTAAAACCGAGTTGGAGCTAGTACCTCCCCATATATATGTATGGAATGGAGTTTGCAACTGAAAATAAACTTTGTGTTCCCAACAAACTAGGTGAAGGACGGCTTTCACACACACTTATCTCTCAGAATTGAGCAAGTGGAGAGACGTTCATTCATCTAGCACAAAGGCAACGGGATGCAGGAGACACTTTTTCTCTGCTTTCTCAGTCTGTTTCCTAGTGCCGGTTTGAAATTCCTGCAGTTTTCACTGTAAAACCGAGTTGGAGCTAGTACCTCCCCATATATATGTACGGAATGGGGTTTGCACTGAAAAGAAACTTTGTGTTCCCCACAAGCTAGGTGAAGGACGGCTTTCGCACACACGTATCTCTCAGAACTGAGCAAGAGGAGAGACGTTCGTTCATCTAGGACCAAGGGAAAGGGTTGCAGGAGACACTTTTTCTCTGCTTTCCCAGTGTGTTTCCTAGTGCCGGTTTGAAGTTCCTGCAGTTTTCACTGTAAAACCGAGTTGGAGCTAGTACCTCCCCATATATATGTATGGATTGGAGTTTGCAACTGAAAAGAAACTTTGTGTTCCCAACAAACTAGGTGAAGGACGGCTTTCACACACACTTATCTCTCAGAACTGAGCAAGTGGAGAGACGTTCGTTCATCTAGCACCAAGGGAACGGGTTGCAGGAGACACTTTTTCTATGCCTTCTCAGTCTGTTTCCTAGTGCCGGTTAGAAGTTCCTGCAGTTTTCACTGTAAAACAGAGTTGGAACTACTACCTCCCTATATATATGTATGGAATGGAGTTAGCAACTGAAAAGAAACTTTGTGTTCCCAACAAGCTAGTTGAAGGACGGCTTTCACCCACACTTATCTCTCAGAAATGAGCAAGTGGAGAGACGTTCGTATATCTAGCACCAAGGGAACGGGTTGCAGGGGACACTTTTTCTCTGACTTCTCAGTCTGTTTCCTAGTGCCGGTTTGAAGTTCCTGCAGGTTTCACTGTTAAACAGAGTTGGAACTACTCCCTCCCCATATATATGTATGGAATGGAGTTTGCAACTGAAAAGAAACTTTGTGTTCCCAACAAGCTAGGTGAAGGACGGCTTTCACACACACTTATCTCTGAGAACTGAGCAAGTGGAGAGACGTTCGTTCATCTAGCACCAAGGCAACGGGATGCAGGAGACACTTTTCTCTGATTTCTCAGCCTGTTTCCTAGTGCCGGTTTGAAGTTCCTGCAGTTTTCACTGTAAAACCGAGTTGGAGCTAGTACCTCCCCATATATATGTATGGAATTGGGTTTGCAACTGAAAAGAAACTCTGTGTTCCCAACAAGCTAGGTGAAGGACGGCTTTCACACACACTTATCTCTCAGAACTGAGCAAGTGGAGAGACGTTCGTTCATCTAGCACCAAGGGAACGGGTTGCAGGCGACACTTTTTCTCTGCTTTCTCAGTCTGTTTCCTAGTGCCGGTTTGAAGTTCCTGCAGTTTTCACTGTCAAACCGAGTTGGAGCTAGTACCTCCCCATATATATGTATGGAATGGAGTTTGCAACTGAAAAGAAACTTTGTGTTCCCAACAAGCTAGGTGAAGGACGGCTTTCACACACACTTATCTCTCAGAACTGAGCAAGTGGAGAGACGTTCGTTCATCTAGCACCAAGGGAACGGGTTGCAGGAGTCACTTTTTCTCTGCTTTCTCAGTCTGTTTCCTAGTGCCGGTTTGAAGTTCCTGCAGTTTTCACTGTCAAACCGAGTTGGAGCTAGTACCTCCCCATATATATGTATGGAATGGAGTTTGCAACTTAAAAGACACTTTGTGTTCCCAACAAGCTAGGTGAAGGACGGCTTTCGCACACACGTATCTCTCAGAACTGAGCAAGTGGAGAGACGTTCGTTCATCTAGCACCAAGGGAAAGGGATGCAGGAGACACTTTTTCTCTGCTTTCTCAGTGTGTTTCCTAGTGCCGGTTTGAAGTTCCTGCAGTTTTCACTGTAAAACCGAGTTGGAGCTAGTACCTCCCCATATATATGTATGGAATGGAGTTTGCAACTGAAAGAAACTTTGTGTTCCCAACAAACTAGGTGAAGGACGGCTTTCACACACACTTATCTCTCAGAACTGAGCAAGTGGAGAGACGTTCGTTCATCTAGCACCAAGGGAACGGGTTGCAGGAGACACTTTTTCTCTGCTTTCTCAGTCTGTTTCCTAGTGCCGGTTTGAAGTTCCTGCAGTTTACACTATCAAACCGAGTTGGAGCTTGTACCTCCCCATATATATGTATGGAATGGAGTTTGCAACTGAAAAGAATCTTTGTGTTCCCAACAAGCTTGGTGAAGGACGGCTTTCACACCCAATTAACTCTCAGAACTGAGCAAGTGGAGAGACGTTCGTTCATCTAGCACCAAAGGAACGGGTTGCAGGAGACACATATTTTCTGCTTTCTCAGTCTGTTTCCTAGTGCCGGTTTGAAGTTCCTGCAGTTTTCACTGTCAAACCGAGTTGGAGCTAGTACCTCCCCATATATATGTATGGAAATGAGTATGCAACTGAAAAGAAACTTTGTGTTCCCAACAAGCTAGGTGAAGGACGGCTTTCACACACACTTATCTCTCAGAACTGAGCAAGTGGAGAGAAGTTCGTTCATCTAGCACCAAGGGAACGGTTTGCAGGCGACACTTTTTCTCTGCTTTCTCAGTCTGTTTCCTAGTGCCGGTTTGAAGTTCCTGCAGTTTTCACTGTCAAACCGAGTTGGAGCTAGTACCTCCCCATATATATGTATGGAATGGAGTTTGCAACTGAAAAGAAACTTTGTGTTCCCAACAAGCTAGGTGAAGGACGGCTTTCACACACACTTATCTCTCAGAACTGAGCAAGTGGAGAGACGTTCGTTCATCTAGCACCAAGGGAACGGTTTGCAGGAGTCACTTTTTCTCTGCTTTCTCAGTCTGTTTCCTAGTGCCGGTTTGAAGTTCCTGCAGTTTTCACTGTCAAACCGAGTTGGAGCTTGTACCTCCCCATATATATGTATGGAATGGAGTTTGCAACTTAAAAGACACTTTGTGTTCCCAACAAGCTAGGTGAAGGACGGCTTTCGCACACACGTATCTCTCAGAACTGAGCAAGTGGAGAGACGTTCGTTCATCTAGCACCAAGGGAAAGGGATGCAGGAGACACTTTTTCTCTGCATTCTCAGTGTGTTTCCTAGTGCCGGTTTGAAGTTCCTGCAGTTTTCACTGTAAAACCGAGTTGGAGCTAGTACCTCCCATATATATGTATGGAATGGAGTTTGCTACTGAAAAGAAACTTTGTGTTCCCAACAAACTAGGTGAAGGACGGCTTTCACACACACTTATCTCTCAGAACTGAGCAAGTGGAGAGACGTTCGTTCATCTAGCACCAAGGGAACGGGTTGCAGGAGACACTTTTTCTCTGCCTTCTCAGTCTGTTTCCTAGTGCCGGTATGAAGTTCCTGCAGTTTTCACTGTAAAACCGATTTGGAGCTAGTACCTCCCCATATATATGTATGGAATGGAGTTTGCAACTGAAAAGAAACTTTGTGTTCCCAACAAGCTAGGTGAAGGACGGCTTTCACCCACACTTATCTCTCAGAAATGAGCAAGTGGAGAGACGTTCGTATATCTAGCACCAAGGGAACGGGTTGCAGGAGACACTTTTTCTCTGCTTTCTCAGTCTGTTTCCTAGTGCCGCTTTGATGTTCCTGCAGTTTTCACTGTCAAACCGAGTTGGAGCTAGTACCTCCCCATATATATGTATGGAATGGACTTTGCAACTGAAAAGAAACTTTGTGTTCCCAACAAGCTAGGTGAAGGACGGCTTTCACACACACTTATCTCTCAGAACTGAGCAAGTGGAGAGACGTTCGTTCATCTAGCACCAAGGGAACGGGTTGCAGGAGGCACTTTTTCTCTGCTTTCTCAGTCTGTTTCCTAGTGCCGGTTTGAAGTTCCTGCAGTTTTCACTGTCAAACCGAGTTGCAGCTAGGACCTCCCCATATATATGTATGGAATGGAGTTTGCAACTGAAAAGAAACTTTGTGTTCCCAACAAGCTAGGTGAAGGTCGGCTTTCACCCACAATTATCTCTCAGAAATGAGCAAGTGGAGAGACGTTCGTATATCTAGCACCAAGGGAACGGGTTGCAGGAGACACTTTTTCTCTGCTTTCTCAGTCTGTTTCCTAGTGCCGGTTTGAAGTTCCTGCAGTTTTCACTGTAAAGCAGATTTGGAACTACTACCTCCCCATATATATGTATGGAATGGAGTTTGCAACTGAAAAGAAACTTTGTGTTCCCAACAAGCTAGGTGAAGGACGGCTTTCACACCCACTTATCTCTCAGAACTGAGCAAGTGGAGAGACGTTCGTTCATCTAGCACCAAGGGAACGGGTTGCAGGCGACACTTTTTCTCTGCTTTCTCAGTCTGTTTCCTAGTGCCGGTTTGAAGTTCCTGCAGTTTTCACTGTCAAACAGAGTTGGAGCTAGGACCTCCCCATATATATGTATGGAAAGGAGTTTGCAACTGAAAAGAAACTTTGTGTTCCCAACAAGCTAGGTGAAGGACGGCTTTCACACACACTTATCTCTCAGAACTGAGCAAGTGGAGAGACGTTCGTTCATCTAGCACCAAGGGAACGGTTTGCAGGCGACACTTTTTCTCTGCTTTCTCAGTCTGTTTCCTAGTGCCGGTTTGAAGTTCCTGCAGTTTTCACTGTCAAACCGAGTTGGAGCTAGTACCTCCCCATATATATGTATGGAATGGAGCTTGCAACTGAAAAGAAACTTTGTGTTCCCAACAAGCTAGGTGAAGGACGGCTTTCACACACACTTATCTCTCAGAACTGAGCAAGTGGAGAGGCGTTCGTTCATCTAGCACCAAGGGAACGGTTTGCAGGAGTCACTTTTTCTCTGCTTTCTCAGTCTGTTTCCTAGTGCCGGTTTGAAGTTCCTGCAGTTTTCACTGTCAAACCGAGTTGGAGCTTGTACCTCCCCATATATATGTATGGAATGGAGTTTGCAACTTAAAAGACACTTTGTGTTCCCAACAAGCTAGGTGAAGGACGGCTTTCGCACACACGTATCTCTCAGAACTGAGCAAGTGGAGAGACGTTCGTTCATCTAGCACCAAGGGAAAGGGATGCAGGAGACACTTTTTCTCTGCATTCTCAGTGTGTTTCCTAGTGCCGGTTTGAAGTTCCTGCAGTTTTCACTGTAAAACCGAGTTGGAGCTAGTACCTCCCATATATATGTATGGAATGGAGTTTGCTACTGAAAAGAAACTTTGTGTTCCCAACAAACTAGGTGAAGGACGGCTTTCACACACACTTATCTCTCAGAACTGAGCAAGTGGAGAGACGTTCGTTCATCTAGCACCAAGGGAACGGGTTGCAGGAGACACTTTTTCTCTGCCTTCTCAGTCTGTTTCCTAGTGCCGGTATGAAGTTCCTGCAGTTTTCACTGTAAAACCGATTTGGAGCTAGTACCTCCCCATATATATGTATGGAATGGAGTTTGCAACTGAAAAGAAACTTTGTGTTCCCAACAAGCTAGGTGAAGGACGGCTTTCACCCACACTTATCTCTCAGTACTGAGCAAGTGGAGAGACGTTCGTTCATCTAGCACCAAGGGAACGGTTTGCAGGAGTCACTTTTTCTCTGCTTTCTCAGTCTGTTTCCTAGTGCCGGTTTGAAGTTCCTGCAGTTTTCACTGTCAAACCGAGTTGGAGCTTGTACCTCCCCATATATATGTATGGAATGGAGTTTGCAACTTAAAAGACACTTTGTGTTCCCAACAAGCTAGGTGAAGGACGGCTTTCGCACACACGTATCTCTCAGAACTGAGCAAGTGGAGAGACGTTCGTTCATCTAGCACCAAGGGAAAGGGATGCAGGAGACACTTTTTCTCTGCATTCTCAGTGTGTTTCCTAGTGCCGGTTTGAAGTTCCTGCAGTTTTCACTGTAAAACCGAGTTGGAGCTAGTACCTCCCATATATATGTATGGAATGGAGTTTGCTACTGAAAAGAAACTTTGTGTTCCCAACAAACTAGGTGAAGGACGGCTTTCACACACACTTATCTCTCAGAACTGAGCAAGTGGAGAGACGTTCGTTCATCTAGCACCAAGGGAACGGGTTGCAGGAGACACTTTTTCTCTGCCTTCTCAGTCTGTTTCCTAGTGCCGGTATGAAGTTCCTGCAGTTTTCACTGTAAAACCGATTTGGAGCTAGTACCTCCCCATATATATGTATGGAATGGAGTTTGCAACTGAAAAGAAACTTTGTGTTCCCAACAAGCTAGGTGAAGGACGGCTTTCACCCACACTTATCTCTCAGAAATGAGCAAGTGGAGAGACGTTCGTATATCTAGCACCAAGGGAACGGGTTGCAGGAGACACTTTTTCTCTGCTTTCTCAGTCTGTTTCCTAGTGCCGCTTTGATGTTCCTGCAGTTTTCACTGTCAAACCGAGTTGGAGCTAGTACCTCCCCATATATATGTATGGAATGGAGTTTGCAACTGAAAAGAAACTTTGTGTTCCCAACAAGCTAGGTGAAGGACGGCTTTCACACACACTTATCTCTCAGAACTGAGCAAGTGGAGAGACGTTCGTTCATCTAGCACCAAGGGAACGGGTTGCAGGAGGCACTTTTTCTCTGCTTTCTCAGTCTGTTTCCTAGTGCCGGTTTGAAGTTCCTGCAGTTTTCACTGTCAAACCGAGTTGCAGCTAGGACCTCCCCATATATATGTATGGAATGGAGTTTGCAACTGAAAAGAAACTTTGTGTTCCCAACAAGCTAGGTGAAGGTCGGCTTTCACCCACAATTATCTCTCAGAAATGAGCAAGTGGAGAGACTTTCGTATATCTAGCACCAAGGGAACGGGTTGCAGGAGACACTTTTTCTCTGCTTTCTCAGTCTGTTTCCTAGTGCCGGTTTGAAGTTCCTGCAGTTTTCACTGTAAAGCAGATTTGGAACTACTACCTCCCCATATATATGTATGGAATGGAGTTTGCAACTGAAAAGAAACTTTGTGTTCCCAACAAGCTAGGTGAAGGACGGCTTTCACACCCACTTATCTCTCAGAACTGAGCAAGTGGAGAGACGTTCGTTCATCTAGCACCAAGGGAACGGGTTGCAGGCGACACATTTTCTCTGCTTTCTCAGTCTGTTTCCTAGTGCCGGTTTGAAGTTCCTGCAGTTTTCACTGTCAAACAGAGTTGGAGCTAGGACCTCCCCATATATATGTATGGAAAGGAGTTTGCAACTGAAAAGAAACTTTGTGTTCCCAACAAGCTAGGTGAAGGACGGCTTTCACACACACTTATCTCTCAGAACTGAGCAAGTGGAGAGACGTTCGTTCATCTAGCACCAAGGGAACGGGTTGCAGGGGACACTTTTTTTCTGCTTTCTCAGTCTGTTTCCTAGTGCCGGTTTGAAGTTCCTGCAGTTTTCACTGTCAAACCGAGTTGGAGCTAGTACCACCCCATATATATGTATGGAATGGAGTTTGCAACTGAAAAGAAACTTTGTGTTCCCAACAAGCTAGGTGAAGGACGGCTTTCACACACACTTATCTCTCAGAACTGAGCAAGTGGAGAGACGTTCGTTCATCTAGCACCAAGGGAACGGGTTGCAGGAGACACTTTTTCTCTGCTTTCTCAGTCTGTTTCCTAGTGCCGGTTTGAAGTTCCTGCAGTTTTCAGTGTAAAACAGAGTTGGAACTACTACCTCCCCATATATATGTATGGAATGGAGTTTGCAACTGAAAAGAAACTTTGTGTTCCCAACAAGCTAGGTGAAGGACGGCTTTCACCCACACTTATCTCTCAGAAATGAGCAAGTGGAGAGACGTTCGTATATCTAGCACCAAGGGAACGGGTTGCAGGAGACACTTTTTCTCTGCTTTCTCAGTCTGTTTCCTAGTGCCGGTTTGAAGTTCCTGCAGTTTTCACTGTAAAACCGAGTTTGAGCTTGTACCTCCCCATATATATGTATGGAATGGAGTTTGCAACTGAAAAGAAACTTTGTGTTCCCAACAAACTAGGTGAAGGACGGCTTTCACACACACTTATCTCTCAGAACTGAGCAAGTGGAGAGACGTTCGTTCATCTAGCACCAAGGGAACGGGTTGCAGGAGACACTTTTTCTCTGCCTTCTCAGTCTGTTTCCTAGTGCCGGTTTGAAGTTCCTGCAGTTTTCACTGTAAAACAGAGTTGGAACTACTACTTCCCCATATATATGTATGGAATGGTGTTTGCAACTGAAAAGAAACTTTGTGTTCCCAACAAGCTAGGTGAAGGACGGCTCTCACACACACTTATCTCTCAGAACTGAGCAAGTGGAGAGACGTTCGTTCATCTAGCACCAAGGGAACGGGTTGCAGGAGACACTTTTTCTCTGCTTTCTCAGTCTGTTTCCTAGTGCCGGTTTGAAGTTCCTGCAGTTTTCACTGTCAAACCGAGTTGGAGCTAGTACCACCCCATATATATTTATGGAATGGAGTTTGCAACTGAAAAGAAACTTTGTGTTCCCAACAAGCTAGGTGAAGGACGGCTTTCACACACACTTATCTCTCAGAACTGAGCAAGTGGAGAGACGTTCGTTCATCTAGCACCAAGGGAACGGGTTGCAGGAGACACTTTTTCTCTGCTTTCTCAGTCTGTTTCCTAGTGCCGGTTTGAAGTTCCTGCAGTTTTCACTGTCAAACCGAGTTGGAGCTAGTACCTCCCCATATATATGTATGGAATGGAGTTTGCAACTTAAAAGAAACTTTGTGTTCCCAACAAGCTAGGTGAAGGACGGCTTTCACACACACTTATCTCTCAGAACTGAGCAAGTGGAGAGACGTTCGTTCATCTAGCACCAGGGGAACGGGTTGCAGGGGACACTTTTTTTCTGCTTTCTCAGTCTGTTTCCTAGTGCCGGTTTGAAGTTCCTGCAGTTTTCACTGTCAAACCGAGTTGGAGCTAGTACCACCCCATATATATGTATGGAATGGAGTTTGCAACTGAAAAGAAACTTTGTGTTCCCAACAAGCTAGGTGAAGGACGGCTTTCGCACACACGTATCTCTCAGAACTGAGCAAGAGGAGAGACGTTCGTTCATCTAGCACCAAGGGAAAGGGTTGCAGGAGACAATTTTTCTCTGCTTTCTCAGTGTGTTTCCTAGTGCCGGTTTGAAGTTCCTGCAGTTTTCACCGAAAAACCGAGTTGGGGCTAGTACCTCCCCATATATATGTATGGAATGGAGTTTGCAACTGAAAATAAGCTTTGTGTTCCCAACAAACTAGGTGAAGGACGGCTTTCACACACACTTATCTCTCAGAACTGAGCAAGTGGAGAGACGTTCGTTCATCTAGCACCAAGGGAACGGGTTGCAGGAGACACTTTTTCTCTGCCTTCTCAGTCTGTTTCCTAGTGCCGGTTTGAAGTTCCTGCACTTTTCACTGTAAAACAGAGTTGGAACTACTACCTCCCCATATATATGTATGGAATGGAGTTTGCAACTGAAAAGAAACTTTGTGTTCCCAACAAGCTAGGTGAAGGACGGCTTTCGCACACAAGTATCTCTCAGAACTGAGCAATTGGAGAGACGTTCGTTCACCTAGCACCAAGGGAACGGGTTGCAGGAGACACTTTTTCTCTGCTTTCTCAGTGTGTTTCCTAGTGCCGGTTTGAAGTTCCTGCAGTTTTCACTGTCAAACCGAGTTGGAGCTAGTACCTCCCCATATATATGTATGGAATGGAGTTTGCAACTTAAAAGACACTTTGTGTTCCCAACAAGCTAGGTGAAGGACGGCTTCCACACACACTTATCTCTCAGAACTGAGCAAGTGGAGAGACGTTCGTTCATCTAGCACCAAGGGAACGGGTTGCAAGGGACACTTTTTCTCTGCCTTCTCAGTCTGTTTCCTAGTGCCGGTTTGAAGTTCCTGCAGTTTTCACTGTCAAACCGAGTTGGAGCTAGTACCACCCCATATATATGTATGGAATGGAGTTTGCAACTGAAAAGAAACTTTGTGTTCCCAACAAGCTAGGTGAAGGACGGCTTTCGCACACACGTATCTCTCAGAACTGAGCAAGAGGAGAGACGTTCGTTCACCTAGCACCAAGGGAACGGGTTGCAGGAGACACTTTTTCTCTGCTTTCTCAGTGTGTTTCCTAGTGCCGGTTTGAAGTTCCTGCAGTTTTCACTGTAAAACCGAGTTGGAGCTAGTACCTCCCCATATATATGTATGGAATGGAGTTTGCAACTGAAAAGAAACTTTGTGTTCCCAACAAACTAGGTGAAGGACGGCTTTCACACACACTTATCTCTCAGAACTGAGCAAGTGGAGAGACGTTCGTTCATCTAGCACCAAGGGAACGGGTTGCAGGGGACACTTTTTTTCTGCTTTCTCAGTCTGTTTCCTAGTGCCGGTTTGAAGTTCCTGCAGTTTTCACTGTCAAACCGAGTTGGAGCTAGTACCACCCCATATATATGTATGGAATGGAGTTTGCAACTGAAAAGAAACTTTGTGTTCCCAACAAGCTATGTGAAGGACGGCTTTCGCACACAAGTATCTCTCAGAACTGAGCAAGAGGAGAGACGTTCGTTCATCTAGCACCAAGGGAACGGGTTGCAGGAGACACTTTTTCTCTGCTTTCTCAGTCTGTTTCCTAGTGCCGGTTTGAAGTTCCTGCAGTTTTCACTGTAAAACCGAGTTGGAGCTAGTACCTCCCCATATATATGTATGGAATGGAGTTTGCAACTTAAAAGACACTTTGTGTTCCCAACAAGCTAGGTGAAGGACGGCTTTCACACACACTTATCTCTCAGAACTGAGCAAGTGGAGAGACGTTCGTTCATCTAGCACCAAGGGAACGGGTTGCAGGGGACACTTTTTTTCTGCTTTCTCAGTCTGTTTCCTAGTGCCGGTTTGAAGTTCCTGCAGTTTTCACTGTCAAACCGAGTTGGAGCTAGTACCACCCCATATATATGTATGGAATGGAGTTTGCAACTGAAAAGAAACTTTGTGTTCCCAACAAGCTAGGTGAAGGACGGCTTTCGCACACACGTATCTCTCAGAACTGAGCAAGAGGAGAGACGTTCGTTCTTCTAGCCCCAAGGGAAAGGGTTGCAGGAGACACTTTTTCTCTGCTTTCTCAGTGTGTTTCCTAGTGCCGGTTTGAAGTTCCTGCAGTTTTCACTGTCAAACCGAGTTGGAGCTAGTACCTCCCCATATATATGTATGGAATGGAGTTTGCAACTGAAAAGATACTTTGTGTTCCCAACAAGCTAGGTGAAGGACGGCTTTCACACACACATATTTCTCAGAGCTGAGCAAGTGGAGAGACGATCGTTCATCTAGCACCAAGGGAACGGGTTGCAGGAGACACTTTTTCTCTGCTCTCTCAGTCTGTTTCTTAGTGCCGGTTTGAAGTTCCTGCAGTTTTCACTGTCAAACCGAGTTGGAGCTAGTACCTCCACATATATATGTATGGAATGGAGTTTGCAACTGAAAAGAAACTTTGTGTTCCCAACAAGCTAAGTGAAGGACGGCTTTCACACACACTTATCTCTCAGAACTGAGCAAGAGGAGAGACGTTCGTTCATCTAGCACCAAGGGAACGGGTTGCAGGAGACACTTTTTCTCTGCTTTCTCAGTCTGTTTCCTAGTGCCGTTTTGAAGTTCCTGCAGTTTTCACTGTCAAACCGAGTTGGAGCTAGTACCTCCCCATATATATGTATGGAATGGAGTTTGCAACTGAAAAGAATCTTTGTGTTTCCAACAAGCTAGGTGAAGGACGGCTTTCGCACACACGTATCTCTCAGAACTGAGCAAGTGGAGAGACGTTCGTTCATCTAGCTCCAAGGTAACGGGTTGCAGGAGACACATATTTTCTGCTTTCTCAGTGTGTTTCCTAGTGCCGGTTTGAAGTTCCTGCAGTTTTCACTGTCAAACCGGGTTGGAGCTAGTACCTCCCCATATATATGTATTCAATGGAGTTTGCAACTGAAAAGAAACTTTGTGTTCCCAACAAGCTAGTTGAAGGACGGCTTTCACACACACTTATCTCTAAGACCTGAGCAAGTGGAGAGACGTTCGTTCATCTAGCACCAAGGGAACGGGTTGCAGGAGACACTTTTCTCTGCTTTCTCAGTCTGTTTCCTAGTGCCGGTTTGAAGTTCCTGCAGTTTTCACTGTCAAACCGAGTTAGAGCTAGTACCTCCCCATATATATGTATGGAATGGAGTTTCCAACTGAAAAGAAACTTTGTGTTCCCAAAAAGATAGTTGAAGGACGGCTTTCACACACACTTATCTCTAAGAACTGAGCAAGTGGAGAGACGTTCGTTCATCTAGCACCAAGGGAACGGGTTGCAGGAGACACTTTTCTCTGCTTTCTCAGTCTGTTTCCTAGTGCCGGTTTGAAGTTCCTGCAGTTTTCACTGTCAAACAGAGTTGGAGCTAGTACCTCCCCATATATATATGAATTCAATGGAGTTTGCAACTGAAAAGAAACTTTGTGTTCCCAACAAGCTAGTTGAAGGACGGCTTTCACCCACACTTATCTCTCAGAACTGAGCAAATGGAGAGACGTTCATTCATCTAGCACAAAGGGAACGGGTTGCAGGAGACACTTTTTCTCTGCTTTCTCAGTCTGTTTCCTAGTGCCGGTTTGAATTTCCTGTAGTTTTCACTGCAAAACTGAGTTGGAGCTAGTACCTCCCCATATATATGTATGGAATGGAGTTTGCAACTGAAAAGAATCTTTGTGTTCCCAACAAGCTACTTGAAGGACGGCTTTCACACACACTTATCTCTCAGAACTGAGCAAGTGGAGAGACGTTCGTTCATCTAGCACCAAGGGAACGGGTTGCAGGAGACACTTGTCTCTGCTTTCTCAGTCTGTTTCCTAGTGCCGGTTTGAAGTTCCTGCAGTTTTCACTGTCAAACCGAGTTGGAGATAGTACCTGCTCATATAGATTCATGGAATGGAATTTGCAACTGAAAATAAACTTTGTGTTCCCTACAAGCTAGGTGAAGGACGGCTTTCACACACACTTTTCTCTCAGAACTGAGCAAGTGGAGAGACGTTCGTTCATCTAACACCAAGGGAACGGGTTGCAGGAGACACTTTTTCTCTGCTTTCTCAGTCTGTTTCCTAGTGCCGGTTTGAAGTTCCTGCAGTTTTCACTGTCAAACCGAGTTGGAGCTAGTACCTCCCCATATATATGAATTCAATGGAGTTTACAACTGAAAAGAAACTTTGTGTTCCCAACAAGCTAGTTGAAGGACGGCTTTCGCACACACGTATCTCTCAGAACTGAGCAATTGGAGAGACGGTCATTCATCTAGCACCAAGGGAACGGGTTGCAGGAGACACTTTTTCTCTGCTTTCTCTGTCTGTTTCCTAGTGCCGGTTTGAAATTCCTGTAGTTTTCACTGTAAAACTGAGTTGGAGCTAGTACCTCCCCATATATATGTATGGAATGGAGTTGCAACTGAAAAGAAACTTTGTGTTCCCAACAAGCTACTTGAAGGACGGCTTTCACACACACTTATCTCTCAGAACTGAGCAAGTGGAGAGACGTTCGTTCATCTAGCACCAAGGGATCGGGATGCACGAGACACTTTTCCTCTGCTTTCTCAGTCTGTTTCCTAGGGCCGGTTTGAAGTTCCTACAGTTTTCACTGTCAAACTGATTTGGAGCTAGTACCTCCCCATATAAATGTATGGATTGGAGTTTGCAACAGAAAAGAATTTTTGTGTTCCCAACAAGCTAGGTGAAGGACGGCTTTCACACACACTTATCTCTCAGAACTGAGCAAGTGGAGGACGTTCTTTCATCTAGCACCAAGTGAACGGGGTGCAGGAGACACATTTTCTCTGCTTTCTCAATCTGTTTCCTAGTGCCTGTTTGAAGTTCCTGCAGTTTTCACTGTCAAACCGGGTTGGAGCTAGTACCTCCCCATATATATGTATTCAATGGAGTTTGCAACTGAAAAGAAACTTTGTGTTACCAACAAGCTACTTGAAGGACGGCTTTCACACACACTTATCTCTAAGACCTTAGCAAGTGGAGAGACGTTCGTTCATCTAGCACCAAGGGAACGGTTTGCAGGTGACACTTTTCTCTAATTTCTCAGTCTGTTTCCTAGTGCCGGTTTGAAGTTCCTGCAGTTTTCACTGTCAAACCGAGTTGGAGCTAGTACCTCCCCATATATATGTATGGAAAGGAGTTTGCAACTGAAAAGAAGCTTTGTGTTCCCTACAAGCTAGTTGAAGGACGGCTTTCACACACACTTATCTCTAAGAACTGAGCAACTGGAGAGACGTTCGTTCATTTAGCACCAAGGGAACGGGTTGCAGGAGACACTTTTCTCTGCTTTCTCAGTCTGTTTCCTAGTGCCGGTTTGAAGTTCCTGCAGTTTTCACTGTCAAACCGAGTTGGAGATAATACCTCCTCATATAGATGCATGGAATGGAATTTGCAACTGAAAAGAAACTTTGTGTTCCCTACAAGCTAGGTGAAGGACGGCTTTCACACACACTTATCTCTCAGAACTGAGCAAGTGGAGAGACGTTCGTTCATCTAGCACCAAGGGAACGGGATGCAGGAGACACTTTTTCTCTGCTTTCTCAGACTGTTTCCTAGTGCCGGTTTGAAGTTCCTGCAGTTTTCACTGTCAAACCGTGTTGGAGCTAGTACCTCCCCATATACATGTAAGGAATGGAGTTTGCAACTGAAAAGAAACTTTGTGTTCCCAACAAGCTAGGTGTAGGACGGCTTTCACACACACTTATGTCTCAGAACTGAGCAAGTGGAGAGACGTTCGTTCATCTAGCACCAAGGGAACGAGTTGCATTAGACACCTTTTCTCTGCTTTCTCAGTCTGTTTCCTAGTGCCGGTTTGAAGTTCCTGCAGTTTTCACTGTCAAACAGAGTTGGAGCTTGTACTTCCTCATATAGAAGCATGGAATGGAGTTTGCAACTGAAAAGAAACTTTGTGTTCCCATCAAGCTAGGTGAAGGACGGCTTTCACACACAATTATCTCTCAGAACTGAGCAAGTGGAGAGACGTTCGTTCATCTAGCACCAAGGGAAAGGTTTGCAGGAGACACTTTTTATCTGCTTTCTCAGTCTGTTTCCTATAGCCGGTTTGAAGTTCCTGCAGTTTTCACTGTAAAACCGAGTTGGAGCTAGTACCTCCCCATATATATGTATTGAATGGATTCTGCAACTGAAAAGAAACTGTGTGTTCCCAACAAGCTAGGTGAAGGACGGCTTTCAAACACACTTATCCCTCAGAACTGAGCAAGTGGAGAGACTTTCATTCATCTAGCACCAAGTGAACGGGTTGAAGGAGACACTTTTTCTCTGCTTTCTCAGTCTGATTCCTAGTGCCGATTTGAAGTTCCTGCAGTTTTTACTGTAAAACCGAGTTGGAGCTAGTACCACCCCATATATATGTATGGAATGGAGTTTGCAACTGAAAAGAAACTTTGTGTTCCCAACAAGCTAGTTGAAGGACGGCTTTCATACACACATATTTCTTAGAACTGGGCAAGTGGAGAGACGTTCGTTCATCTAGCACCAAAGGAACGGGTTGCAGGAGACACTTTTTCTCTGCTTTCTCAGTCTGTTTCCTAGTGCCGGTTTGAAGTTCCTGCAGTTTTCACTGTCAAACCGAGTTGGAGCTAGTACCTCCCCATATATATGTATGGAATGGAGTTTGCAACTGAAAAGATACTTTGTGTTCCCAACAAGCTAGCTGAAGGACGGCTTTCACACACACATATTTCTCAGAGCTGAGCAAGTGGAGAGACGATCGTTCATCTAGCACCAAGGGAACAGGTTGCAGGAGACACTTTTTCTCTGCTCTCTCAGTCTGTTTCCTAGTGCCGGTTAAAAGTTCCTGCAGTTTTCACTGTCAAACCGAGTTGGAGCTAGTACCTCCCCATATATATGTATGGAATGGAGTTTGCAACTGAAAAGAAACTTTGTGTTCCCAACAAGCTATGTGAAGGACGGCTTTCACACACACTTATCTCTCAGAACTGAGCAAGTGGAGAGACGTTCGTTCATCTAGCACCAAGGGAACGGGTTGAAGGAGACACTTTTTCTGTGCTTTCTCAGTCTGATTCCTAGTGCCGATTTGAAGTTCCTGCAGTTTTTACTGTAAAACCGAGTTGGAGCTAGTACCACCCCATACATATGTATGGAATGGAGTTTGCACCTGAAAAGAATCTTTGTGTTCCCAACAAGCTAAGTGAAGGACGGCTTTCACACACACTTTTCTCTCAGAACTGAGCAAATGGAGAGACGTTCGTTCATCTAGCACCAAGGGAACGGGTTGCAGGAGACACTTTTTCTCTGCTTTCTCAGTCTGTTTCCTAGTGCCGGTTTGAAGTTCCTGCAGTTTTCACTGTCAAACAGAGTTGGAGCTAGTACCTCCCCATATATATGTATGGAATGGAGTTTGCAACTGAAAAGAAACTTTGTGTTACCAACAAGCTAGTTGAAGGACGGCTTTCACACACACTTATCTCTAAGACCTGAGCAAGTGGAGAGACGTTCGTTCATCTAGCACCAAGGGAACGGTTTGCAGGTGACACTTTTCTCTACTTTCTCAGTCTGTTTCCTAGTGCCGGTTTGAAGTTCCTGCAGTTTTCACTGTCAAACCGAGTTGGAGCTAGTACCTCCCCATATATATGTATGGAAAGGAGTTTGCAACTGAAAAGAAACTTTGTGTTCCCTACAAGCTAGTTGAAGGACGGCTTTCACACACACTTATCTCTAAGAACTGAGCAACTGGAGAGACGTTCGTTCATTTAGCACCAAGGGAACGGGTTGCAGGAGACACTTTTCTCTGCTTTCTTAGTCTGTTTCCTAGTGCCGGTTTGAAGTTCCTGCAGTTTTCACTGTCAAACCGAGTTGGAGATAATACCTCCTCATATAGATGCATGGAATGGAATTTGCAACTGAAAAGAAACTTTGTGTTCCCTACAAGCTAGGTGAAGGACGGCTTTCACACACACTTATCTCTCAGAACTGAGCAAGTGGAGAGACGTTCGTTCATCTAGCACCAAGGGAACGGGTTGCAGGAGACACTTTTTCTCTGCTTTCTCAGACTGTTTCCTAGTGCCGGTTTGAAGTTCCTGCAGTTTTCACTGTCAAACCGTGTTGGAGCTAGTACCTCCCCATATACATGTAAGGAATGGAGTTTGCAACTGAAAAGAAACTTTGTGTTCCCAACAAGCTAGGTGTAGGACGGCTTTCACACACAATTATGTCTCAGAACTGAGCAAGTGGAGAGACGTTCGTTCATCTAGCACCAAGGGAACGGGTTGCAGGAGACACCTTTTCTCTGCTTTCTCAGTCTGTTTCCTAGTGCCGGTTTGAAGTTCCTGCAGTTTTCACTGTCAAACAGAGTTGGAGCTTGTACTTCCTCATATAGAAGCATGGAATGGAGTTTGCAACTGAAAAGAAGCTTTGTGTTCCCAACAAGCTAGGTGAAGGACGGCTTTCACACACACTTAACTCTCAGAACTGAGCAAGTGGAGAGACGTTCGTTCATCTAGCACCAAGGGAAAGGTTTGCAGGAGACACTTTTTATCTGCTTTCTCAGTCTGTTTCCTAGAGCCGGTTTGAAGTTCCTGCAGTTTTCACTGTAAAACTGAGTTGGAGCTAGTACCTCCCCATATATATTTATTGAATGGAGTCTGCAACTGAAAAGAAACTGTGTGTTCCCAACAAGCTAGGTGAAGGACGGCTTTCAAACACACTTATCCCTCAGAACTGAGCAAGTGGAGAGACTTTCATTCATCTAGCACCAAGTGAACGGGTTGAAGGAGACACTTTTTCTCTGCTTTCTCAGTCTGATTCCTAGTGCCGATTTGAAGTTCCTGCAGTTTTCACTGTCAAACAGAGTTGGAGCTAGTACCTCCCCATATATATGTATGGAATGTAGTTTGCAACTGAAAAGAAACTTTGTGTTCCCAACAAGATAGGTGAAGCACGGCTTTCACACACACTTATCTCTCAGAACTGAGCAAGTGGAGAGACGTTCGTTCATCTAGCACCAAGGGAACGGTTTGAAGGAGACACTTTTTCTCTGCTTTCTCTGTCTGTTTCCTAGAGCCGGTTTGAAGTTCCTGCAGTTTTCACTGTAAAACCGAGTTGGAGCTAGTACCTCCCCATATATATGTATTGAATGGAGTTTGCAACTGAAAAGAAACTTTGTGTTCCCAACAAGCTAGGTGAAGGACGGCTTTCAAACACACTTATCCCTCAGAACTGAGCAAGTGGAGATACTTTCATTCATCTAGCACCAAGTGAACGGGTTGAAGGAGACACTTTTTCTCTGCTTTCTCAGTCTGATTCCTAGTGCCGATTTGAAGTTCCTGCAGTTTTTACTGTAAAACCGAGTTGGAGCTAGTACCTCCCCATATATATGTATGGAATGGAGTTTGCAACTGAAAAGAAACTTTGTGTTCCCAACAAGCTAGGTGAAGGACGGCTTTCACACACACTTATCTCTCAGAACTGAACAAGTGGAGAAACGATCGTTCATCTAGCACCAATGGAACGGGTTGCAGGAGACACTTTTTCTCTACTTTCTCAGAATGTTTCCTAGTGCCGGTTTGAAGTTCCTGCAGTTTTCACTGTAAAACCGAGTTGGAGCTAGTACCTCCCCATATATATGTATGGAATGGAGTTTGCAACTGAAAAGAAACTTTGTGTTCCCAACAAGCTAGTTGAAGGACGGTTTTCACACACAATTACGTCTCAGAACTGAGCAAGTGGAGAGACGATCGTTCATCTAGCACCAAGGGAACGGGTTGCAGGAGACACTTTTTCTCTGCTCTCTCAGTCTGTTTCTTAGTGCCGGTTTGAAGTTCCTGCAGTTTTCACTGTCAAACCGAGTTGGAGCTAGTACCTCCACATATATATGTATGGAATGGAGTTTGCAACTGAAAAGAAACTTTGTGTTCCCAACAAGCTAAGTGAAGGACGGCTTTCACACACACTTATCTCTCAGAACTGAGCAAGTGGAGAGACGTTCGTTCATCTAGCACCAAGGGAACGGGTTGCAGGAGACACTTTTTCTCTGCTTTCTCAGTCTGTTTCCTAGTGCCGTTTTGAAGTTCCTGCAGTTTTCACTGTCAAACCGAGTTGGAGCTAGTACCTCCCCATATATATGTATGGAATGGAGTTTGCAACTGAAAAGAATCTTTGTGTTTCCAACAAGCTAAGTGAAGGACGGCTTTCACACACACGTATCTCTCAGAACTGAGCAATTGGAGAGACGTTCGTTCATCTAGCACCAAGGGAACGGGTTGCAGGAGACACTTTTTCTCTGCTTTCTCAGTCTGTTTCCTAGTGCCGGTTTGAAGTTCCTGCAGTTTTCACTGTAAAACAGAGTTGGAGCTAGTACCTCCCCATAAATATGTATGGAATGGAGTTTGCAACTGAAAAGAAACTTTGTGTTCCAAACAAACAAGGTGAAGGACGGCTTTCGCACACACGTATCTCTCAGAACTGAGCAAGTGGAGAGACGTTCGTTCATCTAGCACCAAGGGAACGGGTTGCAGGAGACACTTTTTTTCTGCTTTCTCAGTCTGTTTCTTGTGCCGGTAGAAGTTCCTGCAGTTTTCACTGTAAAACCGAGTTGGAGATAGTACCTCCCCATATATATGTATGGAATGGAGTTTGCAACTGAAAAGAAACTTTATGTTCCCAACAAGCTAGGTGAAGGACGGCTTTCACACACACTTATCCCTCTGAACTGAGCAAGTGGAGAGACTTTCGTTCATCTAGCACCAAGGGAACGGGTTGAAGGAGACACATTTTCTCTGCTTTCTCAGTCTGATTCCTAGTGCCGATTTGAAGTTCCTGCAGTTTTTACTGTAAAACCGATTTGGAGCTACTACCTCCCCATATATATGTATGGAATGGAGTTTGCAACTGAAAAGAAACTTTGTGTTCCCAACAAGCTAAGTGAAGGACGGCTTTCACACACACTTATCTCTCAGAACTGAGCAAGTGGAGAGACGTTCGTTCATCTAGCACCAAGGGAACAGGTTGCAGGAGACACTTTTTCTCTGCTTTCTCAGTCTGTTTCCTATTGCCGGTTTGAAGTTCCTGCAGTTTTCACTGTAAAACAGAGTTGGAGCTAGTACCTCCCCATATATATGTATGGAATGGAGTTTGCAACTGAAAAGAATCTTTGTGTTCCCAAAAAACAAAGTGAAGGACGGCTTTCACACACACTTATCTCTCAGAACTGAGCAAGTGGAGAGACGTTCGTTCATCTAGCACCAAGTGAACGGGTTGCAGGAGACACTTTTTTTCTGCTTTCTCAGTCTGTTTCCTAGTGCCGGTAGAAGTTCCTGCAGTTTTCACTGTAAAACCGAGTTGGAGATAGTACCTCCCCATATATATGTATGGAATGGAGTTTGCAAGTGAAAAGAAACTTTGTGTTCCCAACAAACAAGTTGAAGGACGGCTTTCACACACACTTATCTCTCAGAACTGAGCAAGTGGAGACACGTTCGTTCATCTAGCACCAAGGGAACGGGTTGCAGGAGACACTTTTTTTCTGCTTTCTCAGTCTGTTTCCTAGTGCCGGTAGATGTCCCTGCAGTTTTCACTGTAAAACCGAGTTGGAGATAGTACCTCCCCATATATATGTATGGAATGGAGTTTGCAACTGAAAAGAAACTTTGTGTTCCCAACAAGCTAAGTGAAGGACGGCTTTCACACACACTTATCTCTCAGAACTGAGCAAGTGGAGAGACGTTCGTTCATCTAGCACCAAGGGAACGGGATGAAGGAGACACTTTTTCTGTGCTTTCTCAGTCTGATTCCTAGTGCCGATTTGAAGTTCCTGCAGTTTTTACTGTAAAACCGAGTTGGAGCTAGTACCTCCCCATATATATGTATGGAATGGAGTTTGCAACTGAAAAGAAACTTTGTGTTCCCAACAAGCTAGCTGAAGGACGGCTTTCACACACACATATTTCTCAGAGCTGAGCAAGTGGAGAGACGTTCGTTCATCTAGCACCATGGGAACGGGTTGCAGGAGACACTTTTTCTCTGCTCTCTCAGTCTGTTTCCTAGTACCGGTTTGAAGTTCCTGCAGTTTTCACTGTCAAACCGAGTTGGAGCTAGTACCTCCCCATATATATGTATGGAATGGAGTTTGCACCTGAAAAGAAACTTTGTGTTCCCAACAAGCTAAGTGAAGGACGGCTTTCACACACACTTATCTCTCAGAACTGAGCAAATGGAGAGACGTTCGTTCATCTAGCACCAAGGGAACGGGTTGCAGGAGACACTTTTTCTCTGCTTTCTCAGTATGTTTCCTAGTGCCGGTTTGAAGTTCCTGCAGTTTTCACTGTCAAACAGTGTTGGAGCTTGTACTTCCTCATATAGAAGCATGGAATGTGGTTTGCAACTGAAAAGAAACTTTGTGTTCCCAACAAGCTAGGTGAAGGACGGCTTTCACACACACTTATCTCTCAGAACTGAGCAAGTGGAGAGACGTTCGTTCATCTATCACCAAGGGAACGGTTTGCAGGAGACACTTTTTCTCTGCTTTCTCAGTCTGTTTCCTAGAGCCGGTTTGAAGTTCCTGCAGTTTTCACTGTAAAACCGAGTTGGAGCTAGTACCTCCCCATATATATGTATTGAATGGAGTTTGCAACTGAAAAGAAACTTTGTGTTCCCAACAAGCTAGGTGAAGGACGGCTTTCAAACACACTTATCCCTCAGAACTGAGCAAGTGGAGAGACTTTTATTCATCTAGCACCAAGTGAACGGGTTGAAGGAGACACTTTTTCTCTGCTTTCTCAGTGTGATTCCTAATGCCGATTTGAAGTTCCTGCAGTTTTTACTGTAAAACCGAGTTGGAGCTAGTACCTCCCCATATATATGTATGGAATGGAGTTTGCAACTGAAAATAAACTTTGTGTTCCCAACAAGCTAGTTGAAGGACGGCTTTCACACACACATATTTCTAAGAACTGAGCAAGTGGAGAGACGGTCGTTCATCTAGCACCAAGGGGACGGGTTGCAGGAGACACTTTTTCTCTGCTTTCTCAGTCTGTTTCCTAGTGCCGGTTTGAAGTTCCTGCAGTTTTCACTGTCAAACCGAGTTGGAGCTAGTACCTCCCCATATATATGTATGGAATGGAGTTTGCAACTGAAAAGAAACTTTGTGTTCCCAACAAGCTAGGTGAAGGACGGCTTTCACACACACTTATTTCTCAGAACTGAGCAAGCGGAGAAACGATCGTTCATCTAGCACCAATGGAACGGGTTGCAGGAGACACTTTTTCTCTACTTTCTCAGAATGTTTCCTAGTGCCGGTTTGAAGTTCCTGCAGTTTTCACTGTCAAACCGAGTTGGAGCTAGTACCTCCCCATATATATGTATGGAATGGAGTTTGCAACTGAATAGAAACTTTGTGTTCCCAACAAGCTAGGTGAAGGTCGGTTTTCACACACACTTACGTCTCAGAACTGAGCAAGTGGAGAGACGATCGTTCATCTAGCACCAAGGGAATGGGTTGCAGGAGACACTTTTTCTCTGCTCTCTCAGTCTGTTTCTTGTGCCGGTAGAAGTTCCTGCAGTTTTCACTGTAAAACCGAGTTGGAGATAGTACCTCCCCATATATATGTATGGAATGGAGTTTGCAACTGAAAAGAAACTTTATGTTCCCAACAAGCTAGGTGAAGAACGGCTTTCACACACACTTATCCCTCAGAACTGAGCAAGTGGAGAGACTTTCGTTCATCTAGCACCAAGGGAACGGGTTGAAGGAGACACATTTTCTCTGCTTTCTCAGTCTGATTCCTAGTGCCGATTTGAAGTTCCTGCAGTTTTTACTGTAAAACCGAGTTGGAGCTAGTACATCCCCTTATATATGTATGGAATGGAGTTTGCAACTGAAAAGAAACTTTGTGTTCCCAACAAGCTACTTGAAGGACGGCTTTCACACACACTTATCTCTCAGAACTGAGCAAGTGGAGAGACGTTCGTTCATCTAGCACCAAGGGATCGGGATGCAGGAGACACTTTTCCTCTGCTTTCTCAGTCTGTTTCCTAGGGCCGGTTTGAAGTTCCTACAGTTTTCACTGTCAAACTGATTTGGAGCTAGTACCTCCCCATATATATGTATGGATTGGAGTTTGCAACAGAAAAGAATTTTTGTGTTCCCAACAAGCTAGGTGAAGGACGGCTTTCACACACACTTATCTCTCAGAACTGAGCAAGTGGAGGACGTTCTTTCATCTAGCACCAAGTGAACGGGATGCATGAGACACTTTTTCTCTGCTTTCTCAGTCTGTTTCCTAGTGCCTGTTTGAAGTTCCTGCAGTTTTCACTGTCAAACCGGGTTGGAGCTAGTACCTCCCCATATATATGTATACAATGGAGTTTGCAACTGAAAAGAAACTTTGTGTTCCCAACAAGCTATTTGAAGGACGGCTTTCACACACACTTATCTCTAAGACCTGAGCAAGTGGAGAGACGTTCGTTCATCTAGCACCAAGGGAACGGTTTGCAGGTGACACTTTTCTCTACTTTCTCAGTCTGTTTCCTAGTGCCGGTTTGAAGTTCCTGCAGTTTTCACTGTCAAACCGTGTTGGAGCTAGTACCTCCCCATATATATGTATGGAAAGGAGTTTGCAACTGAAAAGAAACTTTGTGTTCCCTACAAGCTAGTTGAAGGACGGCTTTCACACACACTTATCTCTAAGAACTGAGCAACTGGAGAGACGTTCGTTCATTTAGCACCAAGGGAACGGGTTGCAGGAGACACTTTTCTCTGCTTTCTCAGTCTGTTTCCTAGTGCCGGTTTGAAGTTCCTGCAGTTTTCACTGTCAAACCGAGTTGAAGATAATACCTCCTCATATAGATGCATGGAATGGAATTTGCAACTGAAAAGAAACTTTGTGTTCCCTACAAGCTAGGTGAAGGACGGCTTTCACACACACTTATCTCTCAGAACTGAGCAAGTGGAGAGACGTTCGTTCATCTAGCACCAAGGGAACGGGTTGCATGAGAAAATTTTTCTCTGCTTTCTCAGACTGTTTCCTAGTGCCGGTTTGAAGTTCCTGCAGTTTTCACTGTCAAACCGTGTTGGAGCTAGTACCTCCCCATATACATGTAAGGAATGGTGTTTGCAACTGAAAAGAAACTTTGTGTTCCCAACAAGCTAGGTGAAGGACGGCTTTCACACACACTTATGTCTCAGAACTGAGCAAGTGGAGAGACGTTCGTTCATCTAGCACCAAGGGAACGGGTTGCAGGAGACACCTTTTCTCTGCTTTCTCAGTCTGTTTCCTAGTGCCGGTTTGAAGTTCCTGCAGTTTTCACTGTCAAACCGAGTTGGAGCTAGTACCTCCCCATATATATGTATGGAATGGAGTTTGCAACTGAAAAGATACTTTGTGTTCCCAACAAGCTAGCTGAAGTACGGCTTTCACACACACATATTTCTCAGAGCTGAGCAAGTGGAGAGACGATCGTTCATCTAGCACCAAGGGAACGGGTTGCAGGAGACACATTTTCTCTGCTCTCTCAGTCTGTTTCCCAGTGCCGGTTAGAAGTTCCTGCAGTTTTCACTGTCAAACCGAGTTGGAGCTAGTACCTCCCCATATATATGTATGGAATGGAGTTTGCAACTGAAAAGAAACTTTGTGTTCCCAACAAGCTAAGTGAAGGACGGCTTTCACACACACTTATCTCTCAGAACTGAGCAAGTGGAGAGACGTTCGTTCATCTAGCACCAAGGGAACGGGTTGAAGGAGACACTTTTTCTGTGCTTTCTCAGTCTGATTCCTAGTGCCGATTTGAAGTTCCTGCAGTTTTTACTGTAAAACCGAGTTGGAGCTAGTACCTCCCCATACATATGTATGGAATGGAGTTTGCAACTGAAAAGAAACTTTGTGTTCCCAACAAGCTAGTTGAAGGACGGCTTTCACACACACATATTTCTCAGAGCTGAGCAAGTGGAGAGACGTTCGTTCATCTAGCACCAAGGGAACGGGTTGCAGGAGACACTTTTTCTCTGCTCTCTCAGTCTGTTTCCTAGTACCGGTTTGAAGTTCCTGCAGTTTTCACCGTCAAACAGAGTTGGAGCTAGTACCTCCCCATATATATGTATGGAATGGAGTTTGCACCTGAAAAGAAACTTTGTGTTCCCAACAAGCTAAGTTAAGGACGGCTTTCACACACACTTATCTCTCAGAACTGAGCAAATGGAGAGACGTTCGTTCATCTAGCACCAAGGGAACGGGTTGCAGGAGACACTTTTTCTCTGCTTTCTCAGTCTGTTTCCTAGTACCGGTTTGAAGTTCCTGCAGTTTTCACTGTCAAACAGAGTTGGAGCTAGTACCTCCCCATATATATGTATTGAATGGAGTTTGCAACTGAAAAGAAACTTTGTGTTCCCAACAAGCTAGGTGAAGGACGGCTTTCAAACACACTTATCCCTCAGAACTGAGCAAGTGGAGATACTTTCATTCATCTAGCACCAAGTGAACGGGTTGAAGGAGACACTTTTTCTCTGCTTTCTCAGTCTGATTCCTAGTGCCGATTTGAAGTTCCTGCAGTTTTTACTGTAAAACCGAGTTGGAGCTAGTACCTCCCCATATATATGTATGGAATGGAGTTTGCAACTGAAAAGAAACTTTGTGTTCCCAACAAGCTAGTTGAAGGACGGCTTTCACACACACATATTTCTAAGAACTGAGCAAGTGGAGAGACGGTCGTTCATCTAGCACCAAGGGAACGGGTTGCAGGAGACACTTTTTCTCTGCTTTCTCAGTCTGTTTCCTAGTGCCGGTTAGAAGTTCCTGCAGTTTTCACTGTCAAACCGAGTTGGAGCTAGTACCTCCCCATATATATGTATGGAATGGAGTTTGCAACTGAAAAGAAACTTTGTGTTCCCAACAAGCTAGGTGAAGGACGGCTTTCACACACACTTATCTCTCAGAACTGAGCAAGTTGAGAAACGATCGTTCATCTAGCACCAATGGAACGGGTTGCAGGAGACACTTTTTCTCTACTTTCTCAGAATGTTTCCTAGTGCCGGTTTGAAGTTCCTGCAGTTTTCACTGTCAAACCGAGTTGGAGCTAGTACCTCCCCATATATATGTATGGAATGGAGTTTGCAACTGAAAAGAAACTTTGTGTTCCCAACAAGCTAAGTGAAGGACGGCTTTCACACACACTTATCTCTCAGAACTGAGCAAGAGGAGAGACGTTCGTTCATCTAGCACCAAGGGAACGGGTTGCAGGAGACACTTTTTCTCTGCTTTCTCAGTCTGTTTCCTAGTGCCGTTTTGAAGTTCCTGCAGTTTTCACTGTCAAACCGAGTTGCAGCTAGTACCTCCCCATATATATGTATGGAATGGAGTTTGCAACTGAAAAGAATCTTTGTGTTTCCAACAAGCTAGTTGAAGGACGGCTTTCGCACACACGTATCTCTCAGAACTGAGCAAGTGGAGAGACGTTCGTTCATCTAGCTCCAATGTAACGGGTTGCAGGAGACACATATTTTCTGCTTTCTCAGTCTGTTTCCTAGTGCCGGGTTGAAGTTCCTGCAGTTTTCACTGTCAAACCGGGTTGGAGCTAGTACCTCCCCATATATATGTATTCAATGGAGTTTGCAACTGAAAAGAAACTATGTGTTCCCAACAAGATAGTTGAAGGACGGCTTTCACACACACTTATCTCTAAGACCTGAGCAAGTGGAGAGACGTTCGTTCATCTAGCACCAAGGGAACGGGTTGCAGGAGACACTTTTCTCTGCTTTCTCAGTCTGTTTCCTAGGGCCGGTTTGAAGTTCCTGCAGTTTTCACTGTCAAATCGAGTTAGAGCTAGTACCTCCCCATATATATGTATGGAATGGAGTTTGCAACTGAAAAGAAACTTTGTGTTCCCAACAAGCTAGGTGAAGGACGGCTTTCACACACACTTATCTCTAAGAACTGAGCAAGTGGAGAGACGTTCGTTCATCTAGCACCAAGGGAACGGGTTGCAGGAGACACTTTTCTCTGCTTTCTCAGTCTGTTTCCTAGTGCCGGTTTGAAGTTCCTGCAGTTTTCACTGTCAAACCGAGTTGGAGCTAGTACCTCCCCATATATATGAATTCAATGGAGTTTACAACTGAAAAGAAACTTTGTGTTCCCAACAAGCTAGTTGAAGGACGGCTTTCACCCACACTTATCTCTCAGAACTGAGCAAATGGAGAGACGTTCATTCATCTAGCACAAAGGGAACGGGTTGCAGGAGACACTTTTTCTCTGCTTTCTCAGTCTGTTTCCTAGTGCCGGTTTGAAGTTCCTGTAGTTTTCACTGTAAAACTGAGTTGGAGCTAGTACCTCCCCATATATATGTATGGAATGGAGTTTGCAACTGAAAAGAATCTTTGTGTTCCCAACAAGCTACTTGAAGGACGGCTTTCACACACACTTATCTCTCAGAACTGAGCAAGTGGAGAGACGTTCGTTCATCTAGCACCAAGGGAACGGGTTGCAGGAGACACTTTTCTTTGCTTTCTCAGTCTGTTTCCTAGTGCCGGTTTGAAGTTCCTGCAGTTTTCACTGTCAAACCGAGTTGGAGCTAGTACCTCCCCATATATATGTATGGAAAGGAGTTTGCAACTGAAAAGAAACTTTGTGTTCCCTACAAGCTAGTTGAAGGACGGCTTTCACACACACTTATCTCTAAGAACTGAGCAACTGGAGAGACGTTCGTTCATTTAGCACCAAGGGAACGGGTTGCAGGAGACACTTTTCTCTGCTTTCTCAGTCTGTTTCCTAGTGCCGGTTTGAAGTTCCTGCAGTTTTCACTGTCAAACCGAGTTGGAGATAATACCTCCCCATATAGATGCATGGAATGGAATTTGCAACTGAAAAGAAACTTTGTGTTCCCTACAAGCTAGGTGAAGGACGGCTTTCACACACACTTATCTCTCAGAACTGAGCAAGTGGAGAGACGTTCGTTCATCTAGCACCAAGGGAACGGGTTGCAGGAGACACTTTTTCTCTGCTTTCTCAGACTGTTTCCTAGTGCCGGTTTGAAGTTCCTGCAGTTTTCACTGTCAAACCGTGTTGGAGCTAGTACCTCCCCATATACATGTAAGGAATGGAGTTTGCAACTGAAAAGAAACTTTGTGTTCCCAACAAGCTAGGTGAAGGACGGCTTTCACACACACTTATCTCTCAGAACTGAGCAAGTGGAGAGACGTTCGTTCATCTAGCACCAAGGGAACAGGTTGCAGGAGACACTTTTTCTCTGCTTTCTCAGTCTGTTTCCTATTGCCGGTTTGAAGTTCCTGCAGTTTTCACTGTAAAACAGAGTTGGAGCTAGTACCTCCCCATATATATGTATGGAATGGAGTTTGCAACTGAAAAGAATCTTTGTGTTCCCAAAAAACAAAGTGAAGGACGGCTTTCACACACACTTATCTCTCAGAACTGAGCAAGTGGAGAGACGTTCGTTCATCTAGCACCAAGGGAACGGGTTGCAGGAGACACTTTTTTTCTGCTTTCTCAGTCTGTTTCCTAGTGCCGGTAGAAGTTCCTGCAGTTTTCACTGTAAAACCGAGTTGGAGATAGTACCTCCCCATATATATGTATGGAATGGAGTTTGCAAGTGAAAAGAAACTTTGTGTTCCCAACAAACAAGGTGAAGGACGGCTTTCACACACACTTATCTCTCAGAACTGAGCAAGTGGAGAGACGTTCGTTCATCTATCACCAAGGGAACGGGTTGCAGGAGACACTTTTTTTCTGCTTTCTCAGTCTGTCTCCTAGTGCCGGTAGATGTCCCTGCAGTTTTCACTGTAAAACCGAGTTGGAGATAGTACCTCCCCATATATATGTATGGAATGGAGTTTGCAACTGAAAAGAAACTTTGTGTTCCCAACAAGCTAAGTGAAGGACGGCTTTCACACACACTTATCTCTCAGAGCTGAGCAAGTGGAGAGACGTTCGTTATTCTAGCACCAAGGGAACGGTTTGCAGGAGACACTTTTTCTCTGCTTTCTCAGTCTGTTTCCTAGAGCCGGTTTGAAGTTCCTGCAGTTTTCACTGTAAAACCGAGTTGGAGCTAGTACCTCCCCATATATATGTATTGAATGGAGTTTGCAACTGAAAAGAAACTTTGTGTTCCCAACAAGCTAGGTGAAGGACGGCTTTCAAACACACTTATCCCTCAGAACTGAGCAAGTGGAGAGACTTTCATTCATCTAGCACCAAGTGAACGGGTTGAAGGAGACACATTTTCTCTGCTTTCTCATTGTGATTCCTAATGCCGATTTGCAGTTCCTGCAGTTTTTACTGTAAAACCGAGTTGGAGCTAGTACCTCCCCATATATATGTATGGAATGGAGTTTGCAACTGAAAAGAAACTTTGTGTTCCCAACAAGCTAGTTGAAGGACGGCTTTCACACACACATATTTCTAAGAACTGAGCAAGTGGAGAGACGGTCGTTCATCTAGCACCAAGGGGACAGGTTGCAGGAGACACTTTTTCTCTGCTTTCTCAGTCTGTTTCCTAGTGCCGGTTTGAAGTTCCTGCAGTTTTCACTGTCAAACCGAGTTGGAGCTAGTACCTCCCCATATATATGTATGGAATGGAGTTTGCAACTGAAAAGAATCTTTGTGTTCCCAACAAGCTAAGTGAAGGACGGCTTTCACACACACATATTTCTCAGAGCTGAGCAAGTGGAGAGACGATCGTTCATCTAGCACCAAGGGAACGGGGTGCAGGAGACACTTTTTCTCTGCTCTCTCAGTCTGTTTCCTAGTGCCGGTTAGAAGTTCCTGCAGTTTTCACTGTCAAACCGAGTTGGAGCTAGTACCTCCCCATATATATGTATGGAATGGAGTTTGCAACTGAAAAGAAACTTTGTGTTCCCAACAAGCTAAGTGAAGGACGGCTTTCACACACACTTATCTCTCAGAACTGAGCAAGTGGAGAGACGTTCGTTCATCTAGCACCAAGGGAACGGGTTGCAGGAGACACTTTTTCTCTGCTTTCTCAGTCTGTTTCCTATTGCCGGTTTGAAGTTCCTGCAGTTTTCACTGTAAAACAGTGTTGGAGCTAGTACCTCCCCATATATATGTATGGAATGGAGTTTGCAACTGAAAAGAATCTTTGTGTTCCCAAAAAACAAAGTGAAGGACGGCTTTCACACACACTTATCTCTCAGAACTGAGCAAGTGGAGAGACGTTCGTTCATCTAGCACCAAGGGAACGGGTTGCAGGAGACACTTTTTTCTGCTTTCTCAGTCTGTTTCCTAGTGCCGGTAGAAGTTCCTGCAGTTTTCACTGTAAAACCGAGTTGGAGATAGTACCTCCCCATATATATGTATGGAATGGAGTTTGCAACTGAAAAGAAACTTTGTGTTCCCAACAAACAAGGTGAAGGACGGCTTTCACACACACATATTTCTCAGAACTGAGCAAGTGGAGAGACGTTCGTTCATCTAGCACCAAGGGAACGGGTTGCAGGAGACACTTATTTTCTGCTTTCTCAGTCTGTTTCCTAGTGCCGGTTTGAAGTTCCTGCAGTTTTCACTGTCAAACCGAGTTGGAGCTAGTACCTCCCCATATATATGTATGGAATGGAGTTTGCAACTGAAAAGATACTTTGTGTTCCCAACAAGCTAGCTGAAGGACGGCTTTCACACACACATATTTCTCAGAGCTGAGCAAGTGGAGAGACGATCGTTCATCTAGCACCAAGGGAACGGGTTGCAGGAGACACTTTTTCTCTGCTCTCTCAGTCTGTTTCCTAGTGCCGGTTAGAAGTTCCTGCAGTTTTCACTGTCAAACCGAGTTGGAGCTAGTACCTCCCCATATATATGTATGGAATGGAGTTTGCAACTTAAAAGAAACTTTGTGTTCCCAACAAACAAGGTGAAGGACGGCTTTCACACACACTTATCTCTCAGAACTGAGCAAGTGGAGAGACGTTCGTTCATCTAGCACCAATGGAACGCGTTGCAGGGGACACTTTTTTTCTGCTTTCTCAGTCTGTTTCCTAGTGCCGGTAGATGTTCCTGCAGTTTTCACTGTAAAACCGAGTTGGAGATAGTACCTCCCCATATATATGTATGGAATGGAGTTTGCAACTGAAAAGAAACTTTGTGTTCCCAACAAGCTAGCTGAAGGACGGCTTTCACACACACATATTTCTCAGAGCTGAGCAAGTGGAGAGACGTTCGTTCATCTAGCACCAAGGGAACGGGTTGCAGGAGACACTTTTTCTCTGCTCTCTCAGTCTGTTTCCTAGTACCGGTTTGAAGTTCCTGCAGTTTTCACTGTCAAACAGAGTTGGAGCTAGTACCTCCCCATATATATGTATGGAATGGAGTTTGCACCTGAAAAGAAACTTTGTGTTCCCAACAAGCTAAGTGAAGGACGGCTTTCACACACACTTATCTCTCAGAACTAAGCAAATGGAGAGACGTTCGTTCATCTAGCACCAAGGGAACGGGTTGCAGGAGACACTTTTTTTCTGCTTTCTCAGTCTGTTTCCTAGTGCCGGTAGATGTTCCTGCAGTTTTCACTGTAAAACCGAGTTGGAGATAGTACCTCCTCATATATATGTATGGAAAGGAGTTTGCAACTGAAAAGAAACTTTGTGTTCCCAACAAGCTAGGTGAAGGACGGCTTTCACACACACTTATCTCTCAGAACTGAGCAAGTGGAGAGACGTTCGTTCATCTAGCACCAAGGGAACGGGTTGAAGGAGACACTTTTTCTGTGCTTTCTCAGTCTGATTCCTAGTGCCGATTTGAAGTTCCTGCAGTTTTTACTGTAAAACCGAGTTGGAGCTAGTACCTCCCCATACATATGTACGGAATGGAGTTTGCAACTGAAAAGAAACTTTGTGTTCCCAACAAGCTAGCTGAAGGACGGCTTTCACACACACATATATCTCAGAGCTGAGCAAGTGGAGAGACGTTCGTTCATCTAGCACCAAGGGAACGGGTTGCAGGAGACACTTTTTCTCTGCTCTCTCAGTCTGTTTCCTAGTACCGGTTTGAAGTTCCTGCAGTTTTCACTGTCAAACAGAGTTGGAGCTAGTACCTCCCCATATATATGTATGGAATGGAGTTTGCACCTGAAAAGAAACTTTGTGTTCCCAACAAGCTAAGTGAAGGACGGCTTTCACACACACTTATCTCTCAGAACTGAGCAAATGGAGAGACGTTCGTTCATCTAGCACCAAGGGAACGGGTTGCAGGAGACACTTTTTCTCTGCTTTCTCAGTCTGTTTCCTAGTGCCGGTTTGAAGTTCCTGCAGTTTTCACTGTCAAACAGAGTTGGAGCTAGTACCTCCCCATATATATGTATGGAATGGAGTTTGCAACTGAAAAGAAACTTTGTGTTCCCAACAAGCTAGGTGAAGGACGGCTTTCGCACACACTTATCCCTCAGAACTGAGCAAGTGGAGAGACTTTCGTTCATCTAGCACCAAGGGAACGGGTTGCAGGAGACACATTTTCTCTGCTTTCTCAGTCTGATTCCTAGTGCCGATTTGAAGTTCCTGCAGTTTTTACTGTAAAACCGAGTTGGAGCTAGTACCTCCCCATATATATTTATGGAATGGAGTTTGCAACTGAAAAGAAACTTTGTGTTCCCAACAAGCTACCTGAAGGACGGCTTTCACCCACACTTATCTCTCAGAAATGTGCAAGTGGAGAGACGTTCGTATATCTAGCACCAAGGGAACGGGTTGAAGGAGACAATTTTTCTCTGCTTTCTCAGTCTGTTTCCTAGAGCCGGTTTGAAGTTCCTGCAGTTTTCACTGTCAAACCGAGTTGGAGCTAGTACCTCCCCATATATATGTATTGAATGGAGTTTGCAACTGAAAAGAAACTTTGTGTTCCCAACAAGCTAGGTGAAGGACGGCTTTCAAACACACTTATCCCTCAGAACTGAGCAAGTGGAGAGACTTTCATTCATCTAGCACCAAGTGAACGGGTTGAAGGAGACACATTTTCTCTGCTTTCTCAGTCTGATTCCTAGTGCCGATTTGAAGTTCCTGCAGTTTTCACTGTCAAACCGAGTTGGAGCTAGTACCTCCCCATATATATGTATGGAGTGTAGTTTGCAACTGAAAAGAAACTTTGTGTTCCCAACAATCTAGGTGAAGGACGGCTTTCACACACACTTATCTCTCAGAACTGAGCAAGTGGAGAGACGATCGTTCATCTAGCACCAATGGATCGGGTTGCAGGAGACACTTTTTCTCTGCTTTCTCAGAATGTTTCCTAATGCCGGTTTGAAGTTCCTGCAGTTTTCACTGTCAAACCGAGTTGGAGCTAGTACCTCCCCATATATATGTATGGAATGGAGTTTGCAACTGAAAAGAATCTTTGTGTTCCCAACAAGCTAGGTGAAGTACGGTTTTCACACACACTTATGTCTCAGAAATGAGCAAGGTGAGAGACGATCGTTCATCTAGCACCAAGGGAACGGGTTGCAGGAGACACTTTTTCTCTGCTTTCTCAGAATGTTTCCTAGTGCCGGTTTGAAGTTCCTGCATTTTTCACTGTCAAACCGAGTTGGAGCCAGTACCTCCCCATATATATGTATGGAATGGAGTTTGCAACTGAAAAGAAACTTTGTGTTCCCAACAAGCTAAGTGAAGGACGGCTTTCACACACACTTATCTCTCAGAACTGAGCAAGTGGAGAGACTATCGTTCATCTAGCACCAAGGGAACGGGTTGCAGGAGACAACTTTTCTCTGCTTTCTCAGTCTGTTTCCTAGAGCCGGTTTGAAGTTCCTGCAGTTTTCACTGTCAAACAGATTTGGAGCTTGTACTTCCTCATATAGAAGCATGGAATGGAGTTTGCAACTGAAAATAAACTTTGTGTTCCCAACAAGCTAGGTGAAGGACGGCTTTCACACACACTTATCTCTCAGAACTGAGCAAGTGGAGAGACGTTCGTTCATCTAGCACCAAGGGAACGGTTTGCAGGAGACACTTTTTCTCTGCTTTCTCTGTCTGTTTCCTAGAGCCGGTTTGAAGTTCCTGCAGTTTTCACTGTCAAACCGAGTTGGAGCTAGTACCTCCCCATATATATGTATTGAATGGAGTTTGCAACTGAAAAGAAACTTTGTGTTCCCAACAAGCTAGGTGAAGGACGGCTTTCAAACACACTTATCCCTCAGAACTGAGCAAGTGGAGAGACTTTCATTCATCTAGCACCAAGTGAACGGGTTGAAGGAGACACTTTTTCTCTGCTTTCTCAGTCTGATTCCTAGTGCCGATTTGAAGTTCCTGCAGTTTTTACTGTAATACCGAGTTGGAGCTAGTACCTCCCCATATATATGTATGGAATGGAGTTTGCAACTGAAAAGAAACTTTGTGTTCCCAACAAGCTAGTTGAAGGACGGCTTTCACACACACATATTTTTAAGAACTGAGCAAGTGGAGAGACGGTCGTTCATCTAGCACCAAGGGGACGGGTTGCAGGAGACACTTTTTCTCTGCTTTCTCAGTCTGTTTCCTAGTGCCGGTTTGAAGTTCCTGCAGTTTTCACTGTCAAACCGAGTTGGAGCTAGTACCTCCCCATATATATGTATGGAATGGAGTTTGCAACTGAAAAGAAACTTTGTGTTCCCAACAAGCTAGGTGAAGGACGGCTTTCACACACACTTATCTCTCAGAACTGAGCAAGTGGAGAAACGATCGTTCATCTAGCACCAATGGAACGGGTTGCAGGAGACAGTTTTTCTCTACTTTCTCAGAATATTTCCTAGTGCCGGTTTGAAGTTCCTGCATTTTTCACTGTCAAACCGAGTTGGAGCTAGTACCTCCCCATATATATGTATGGAATGGAGTTTGCAACTGAAAAGAAACTTTGTGTTCCCAACAAGCTAGGTGAAGGACGGTTTTCACACACACTTACGTCTCAGAACTGAGCAAGTGGAGAGACGATCGTTCATCTAGCACCAAGGGAACGGGTTGCAGGAGACACTATTTCTCTGCTCTCTCAGTCTGTTTCTTAGTGCCGGTTTGAAGTTCCTGCAGTTTTCACTGTCAAACCGTGTTGGAGCTAGTACCTCCACATATATATGTATGGAATGGAGTTTGCAACTGAAAAGAAACTTTGTGTTCCCAACAAGCTAAGTGAAGGACGGCTTTCACACACACTTATCTCTCAGAACTGAGCAAGTGGAGAGAAGTTCGTTCATCTAGCACCAAGGGAACGGGTTGCAGGAGTCACATTTTCTCTGCTTTCTTAGTCTGTTTCCTAGTGCCGTTTTGAAGTTCCTGCAGTTTTCACTGTCAAACCGAGTTGGAGCTAGTACCTCCCCATATATATGTATGGAATGGAGTTTGCAACTGAAAAGAATCTTTGTGTTTCCAACAAGCTAGGTGAAGGACGGTTTTCGCACACACGTATCTCTCAGAACTGAGCAAGTGGAGAGACGTTCGTTCATCTAGCACCAAGGGAACGGGTTGCAGGAGACACTTTTTCTCTGCTCTCTCAGTCTGTTTCCTAGTACCGGTTTGAAGTTCCTGCAGTTTTCACTGTCAAACAGAGTTGGAGGTAGTACCTCCCCATATATATGTATGGAATGAAGTTTGCACCTGAAAAGAAACTTTGTGTTCCCAACAAGCTAAGTGAAGGACGGCTTTCACACACACTTATCTCTCAGAACTGAGCAAATGGAGAGACGTTCGTTCATCTAGCACCAAGGGAACGGGTTGCAGGAGACACTTTTTCTCTGCTTTCTCAGTCTGTTTCCTAGAGCCGGTTTGAAGTTCCTGCAGTTTTCACTGTCAAACCGAGTTGGAGCTAGTACCTCCCCATATATATGTATTGAATGGAGTTTGCAACTGAAAAGAAACTTTGTGTTCCCAACAAGCTAGGTGAAGGACGGCTTTCAAACACACTTATACCTCAGAACTGAGCAAGTGGAGAGACTTTCATTCATCTAGCACCAAGTGAACGGGTTGAAGGAGACACATTTTCTCTGCTTTCTCAGTCTGATTCCTAGTGCCGATTTGAAGTTCCTGCAGTTTTCACTGTCAAACCGAGTTGGAGCTAGTACCTCCCCATATATATGTATGGAGTGTAGTTTGCAACTGAAAAGAATCTTTGTGTTCCCAACAATCTAGGTGAAGGACGGCTTTCACACACACTTATCTCTCAGAACTGAGCAAGTGGAGAGACGATCGTTCATCTAGCACCAATGGATCGGGTTGCAGGAGACACTTTTTCTCTGCTTTCTCAGAATGTTTCCTAATGCCGGTTTGAAGTTCCTGCAGTTTTCACTGTCAAACCGAGTTGGAGCTAGTACCTCCCCATATATATGTATGGAATGGAGTTTGCAACTGAAAAGAAACTTTGTGTTCCCAACAAGCTAAGTGAAGGACGGCTTTCACACACACTTATCTCTCAGAACTGAGCAAGTGGAGAGACGATCGTTCATCTAGCACCAAGGGAACGGGTTGCAGGAGACAACTTTTCTCTGCTTTCTCAGTCTGTTTCCTAGTGCCGGTTTGAAGTTCCTGCAGTTTTCACTGTCAAACAGAGTTGGAGCTTGTACTTCCTCATATAGAAGCATGGAATGGAGTTGGCAACTGAAAATAAACTTTGTGTTCCCAACAAGCTAGGTGAAGGACGGCTTTCACACACACTTATCTCTCAGAACTGAGCAAGTGGAGAGACGTTCGTTCATCTAGCACCAAGGGAACGGTTTGCAGGAGACACTTTTTCTCTGCTTTCTCTGTCTGTTTCCTAGAGCCGGTTTGAAGTTCCTGCAGTTTTCACTGTCAAACCGAGTTGGAGCTTGTACCTCCCCATATATATGTATTGAATGGAGTTTGCAACTGAAAAGAAACTTTGTGTTCCCAACAAGCTAGGTGAAGGACGGCTTTCAAACACACTTATCCCTCAGAACTGAGCAAGTGGAGAGACTTTCATTCATCTAGCACCAAGTGAACGGGTTGAAGGAGACACTTTTTCTCTGCTTTCTCAGTCTGATTCCTAGTGCCGATTTGAAGTTCCTGCAGTTTTTACTGTCAAACCGAGTTGGAGCTAGTACCTCCCCATATATATATATGGAATGGAGTTTGCAACTGAAAAGAAACTTTGTGTTCCCAACAAGCTAGTTGAAGGACGGCTTTCACACACACATATTTCTAAGAACTGAGCAAGTGGAGAGACGGTCGTTCATCTAGCACCAAGAGGACGGGTTGCAGGAGACACTTTTTGTCTGCTTTCTCAGACTGTTTCCTAGTGCCGGTTTGAAGTTCCTGCAGTTTTCACTGTCAAACCGAGTTGGAGCTAGTACCTCCCCATATATATGTATGGAATGGAGTTTGCAACTGAAAAGAAACTTTGTGTTCCCAACAAGCTAGGTGAAGGACGGCTTTCACACACACTTATCTCTCAGAACTCAGCAAGTGGAGAAACGATCGTTCATCTAGCACCAATGGAACGGGTTGCAGGAGACACTTTTTCTCTACTTTCTCAGAATGTTTCCTAGTGCCGGTTTCAAGTTCCTGCATTTTTCACTGTCAAACCGAGTTGGAGCTAGTACCTCCCCATATATATGTATGGAATGGAGTTTGCAACTGAAAAGAAACTTTGTGTTCCCAACAAGCTAGGTGAAGGACGGTTTTCACACACACTTACGTCTCAGAACTGAGCAAGTGGAGAGACGATCGTTCATCTAGCACCAAGGGAACGGGTTGCAGGAGACACTTTTTCTCTGCTCTCTCAGTCTGTTTCTTAGTGCCGGTTTGAAGTTCCTGCAGTTTTCACTGTCAAACCGTGTTGGAGCTAGTACCTCCACATATATATGTATGGAATGGAGTTTGCAACTGAAAAGAAACTTTGTGTTCCCAACAAGCTAAGTGAAGGACGGCTTTCACACACACTTATCTCTCAGAACTGAGCAAGTGGAGAGAAGTTCGTTCATCTAGCACCAAGGGAACGGGTTGCTGGAGACACCTTTTCTCTGCTTTCTCAGTATGTTTCCTAGTGCCGTTTTGAAGTTCCTGCAGTTTTCACTGTCAAACCGAGTTGGAGCTAGTACCTCCCCATATATATGTATGTAATGGAGTTTGCAACTGAAAAGAATCTTTGTGTTTCCAACAAGCTAGGTGAAGGACGGCTTTCGCACACACGTATCTCTCAGAACTGAGCAAGTGGAGAGACGTTCGTTCATCTAGCACCAAGGGAACGGGTTGCAGGAGACACTTTTTCTCTGCTTTCTCAGTCTGTTTCCTAGTGCCGGTTTGAAGTTCCTGCAGTTTTCACTGTAAAACAGAGTTGGAGCTAGTACCTCCCCATATATATGTATGGAATGGAGTTTGCAACTGAAAAGAAACTTTGTGTTCCCAACAAGCTAAGTGAAGCACGGCTTTCACACACACTTATCTCTCAGAACTGAGCAAGTGGAGAGACGATCGTTCATCTAGCACCAAGGGAACGTGTTGCAGGAGACACCTTTTCTCTGCTTTCTCAGTCTGTTTCCTAGTGCCGGTTTGAAGTTCCTGCTGTTTTCACTGTCAAACAGAGTTGGAGATTGTACTACCTCATATAGAAGCATGGAATGGAGTTGGCAACTGAAAAGAATCTTTGTGTTTCCAACAAGCTAGGTGAAGGACGGCTTTCGCACACACGTATCTCTCAGAAATGAGCAAGTGGAGAGACGTTCGTTCATCTAGCACCAAGGGAACGGGTTGCAGGAGACACTTTTTCTCTGCTTTCTTAGTCTGTTTCCTAGTGCCGGTTTGAAGTTCCTGCAGTTTTCACTGTAAAACAGAGTTGGAGCTAGTACCTCCCCATATATATGTATGGAATGGAGTTTGCAACTGAAAAGAATCTTTGTGTTCCAAACAAACAAGGTGAAGGACGGCTTTCGCACACACGTATCTCTCAGAACTGAGCAAGTGGAGAGACGTTCGTTCATCTAGCACCAAGGGAACGGGTTGCAGGAGACACTTTTTTTCTGCTTTCTCAGTCTGTTTCCTAGTGCCGGTAGAAGTTCCTGCAGTTTTCACTGTAAAACCGAGTTGGAGATAGTACCTCCCCATATATATGTATGGAATGGAGTTTGCACCTGAAAAGAAACTTTGTGTTCCCAACAAGCTAAGTGAAGGACGGCTTTCACACACAATTATCTCTCAGAACTGAGCAAATGGAGAGACGTTCGTTCATCTAGCACCAAGGGAACGGGTTGCAGGAGACACTTTTTCTCTGCTTTCTCAGTATGTTTCCTAGTGCCGGTTTGAAGTTCCTGCAGTTTTCACTGTCAAACAGAGTTGGAGCTTGTACTTCCTCATATAGAAGCATGGAATGGAGTTTGCAACTGAAAAGAAACTTTGTGTTCCCAACAAGCTAGGTGAAGGACGGCTTTCACACACACTTATCTCTCAGAACTGAGCAAGTGGAGAGACGTTCGTTCATCTAGCACCAAGGGAACGGTTTGCAGGAGACACTTTTTCTCTGCTTTCTCAGTCTGTTTCCTAGAGCCGGTTTGAAGTTCCTGCAGTTTTCACTGTAAAACCGAGTTGGAGCTAGTACATACCCATATATATGTATTGAATGGAGTTTGCAACTGAAAAGAAACTTTGTGTTCCCAACAAGCTAGGTGAAGGACGGCTTTCAAACACACTTATCCCTCAGAACTGAGCAAGTGGAGAGACTTTCATTCATCTAGCACCAAGTGAACGGGTTGAAGGAGACACTTTTTCTCTGCTTTCTCAGTGTGATTCCTAGTGCTGATTTGAAGTTCCTGCAGTTTTTACTGTAAAACCGAGTTGGAGCTAGTACCTCCCCATATATATGTATGGAATGGAGTTTGCAAATGAAAAGAAACTTTGTGTTCCCAACAAGCTAGTTGAAGGACATCTTTCACACACACATATTTCTAAGAACTGAGCAAGTGGAGAGACCGTCGTTCATCTAGCACCAAGGGGACGGGTTGCAGGAGACAATTTTTCTCTGCTTTCTCAGTCTGTTTCCTAGTGCCGGTTTGAAGTTCCTGCAGTTTTCACTGTCAAACCGAGTTGGAGCTTGTACCTCCCCATATATATGTATGGAATGGAGTTTTCAACTGAAAAGAAACTTTGTGTTCCCAACAAGCTAGGTGAAGGACGGCTTTCACACACACTTATCTCTCAGAACTGAGCAAGTGGAGAAACGATCGTTCATCTAGCACCAATGGAACGGGTTGCAGGAGACACTTTTTCTCTACTTTCTCAGAATGTTTCCTAGTGCCGGTTTGAAGTTCCTGCAGCTTTCACTGTCAAACCGAGTTGGAGCTAGTACCTCCCCATATATATGTATGGAATGGAGTTTGCAACTGAAAAGAAACTTTGTGTTCCCAACAAGCTAGGTGAAGGACGGTTTTCACACACACTTACGACTCAGAACTGAGCAAGTGGAGAGACGATCGTTCATCTAGCACCAAGGGAACGGTTTGCAGGAGACAATTTTTCCCTGCTCTCTCAGTCTGTTTCTTAGTGCCGGTTTGAAGTTCCTGCAGTTTTCACTGTCAAACCGAGATGGAGCTAGTACCTCCACATATATATGTATGGAATGGAGTTTGCAACTGAAAAGAAACTTTGTGTTCCCAACAAGCTAAGTGAAGGACGGCTTTCACACACACTTATCTCTCAGAACTGAGCAAGTGGAGAGACGTTCGTTCATCTAGCACCAATGGAACGGGTTGCAGGAGACACTTTTTCTCTGCTTTCTCAGTCTGTTTCCTAGTGCCGTTTTGAAGTTCCTGCAGTTTTCACTGTCAAACCGAGTTGGAGCTAGTACCTCCCCATATATATGTATGGAATGGAGTTTGCATCTGAAAAGAATCTTTGTGTTCCCAACAAGCTAGGTGAAGGACGGCTTTCGCACACACGTATCTCTCAGAACTGAGCAAGTGGAGAGACGTTCGTTCATCTAGCACCAAGGTAACGGGTTGCAGGAGACACTTTTTCTCTGCTTTTTGAGTCTGTTTCCTAGTGCCGGTTTGAAGTTCCTGCAGTTTTTACTGTAAAACAGAGTTGGAGCTAGTACCTCCCCATATATATGTATGGAATGGAGTTTGCAACTGAAAAGAAACTTTGTGTTCCAAACAAACAAGGTGAAGGACGGCTTTCGCACACACGTATCTCTCAGAACTGAGCAAGTGGAGAGACGTTCGTTCATCTAGCACCAAGGGAACGGGTTGCAGGAGACACTTTTTTTCTGCTTTCTCAGTCTGTTTCTTGTGCCGGTAGAAGTTCCTGCAGTTTTCACTGTAAAACCGAGTTGGAGATAGTACCTCCCCATATATATGTATGGAATGGAGTTTGCAACTGAAAAGAAACTTTATGTTCCCAACAAGCTAGTTGAAGGACGGCTTTCACACACACTTATCCCTCAGAACTGAGCAAGTGGAGAGACTTTCGTTCATCTAGCACCAAGGGAACGGGTTGAAGGAGACACATTTTCTCTGCTTTCTCAGTCTGATTCCTAGTGCCGATTTGAAGTTCCTGCAGTTTTTACTGTAAAACCGAGTTGGAGCTAGTACCTCCACATATATATGTATGGAATGGAGTTTGCAACTGAAAAGAAACTTTGTGTTCCCAACAAGCTAGCTGAAGGACGGCTTTCACACACACATATTTCTCAGAGCTGAGCAAGTGGAGAGACGATCGTTCATCTAGCACCAAGGGAACGGGTTGCAGGAGACACTTTTTCTCTGCTCTCTCAGTCTGTTTCCTAGTGCCGGTTAGAAGTTCCTGCAGTTTTCACTGTCAAACCGAGTTGGAGCTAGTACCTCCCCATATATATGTATGGAATGGAGTTTGCAACTGAAAAGAAACTTTGTGTTCCCAACAAGCTAAGTGAAGGACGGCTTTCACACACACTTATCTCTCAGAACTGAGCAAGTGGAGAGACGTTCGTTCATCTAGCACCAAGGGAACGGGTTGCAGGAGACACTTTTTTTCTGCTTTCTCAGTCTGTTTCCTAGTGCCGGTAGAAGTTCCTGCAGTTTTCACTGTAAAACCGAGTTGGAGATAGTACCTCCCCATATATATGTATGGAATGGAGTTTGCAACTGAAAAGAAACTTTGTGTTCCCAACAAACAAGGTGAAGGACGGCTTTCACACACACTTATCTCTCAGAACTGAGCAAGTGGAGAGACGTTCGTTCATCTAGCACCAAGGGAACGGGTTGCAGGAGACACTTTTTTTCTGCTTTCTCAGTCTGTTTCCTAGTGCCGGTAGATGTCCCTGCAGTTTTCAGTGTAAAACCGAGTTGGAGATAGTACCTCCCCATATATATGTATGGAATGGAGTTTGCAACTGAAAAGAAACTTTGTGTTCCCAACAAGCTAAGTGAAGGACGGCTTTCAAACACACTTATCTCTCAGAACTGAGCAAGTGGAGAGACGTTCGTTCATCTAGCACCAAGGGAACGGGTTGAAGGAGACACTTTTTCTGTGCATTCTCAGTCTGATTCCTAGTGCCGATTTGAAGTTCCTGCAGTTTTTACTGTAAAACCGAGTTGGAGCTAGTACCTCCCCATATATATGTATGGAATGGAGTTTGCACCTGAAAAGAAACTTTGTGTTCCCAACAAGCTAAGTGAAGGACGGCTTTCACACACACTTAACTCTCAGAACTGAGCAAATGGAGAGACGTTCGTTCATCTAGCACCAAGGGAACGGGTTGCAGGAGACACTTTTTCTCTGCTTTCTCAGTCTGTTTCCTAGTGCCGGTAGAAGTTCCTGCAGTTTTCACTGTAAAACCGAGTTGGAGATAGTACCTCCCCATATATATGTATGGAATGGAGTTTGCAACTGAAAAGAAACTTTGTGTTCCCAACAAACAAGGTGAAGTATGGCTTTCACACACACTTATCTCTCAGAACTGAGCAAGTGGAGAGACGTTCGTTCATCTAGCACCAAGGGAACGGGTTGCAGGAGACACTTTTTTTCTGCTTTCTCAGACTGTATCCTAGTGCCGGTAGATGTCCCTGCAGTTTTCACTGTAAAACCGAGTTGAAGATAGTACCTCCCCATATATATGTATGGAATGGAGTTTGCAACTGAAAAGAAACTTTGTGTTCCCAACAAGCTAAGTGAAGGACGGCTTTCACACACACTTATCTCTCAGAACTGAGCAAGTGGAGAGACTTTCGTTCATCTAGCACCAAGGGAACGGGTTGAAGGAGACACTTTTTCTGTGCTTTCTCAGTCTGATTCCTAGTGCCGATTTAAAGTTCCTGCAGTTTTTACTGTAAAACCGAGTTGGAGCTAGTACCTCCCCATATATATGTATGGAATGGAGTTTGCACCTGAAAAGAAACTTTGTGTTCCCAACAAGCTAAGTGAAGGACGGCTTTCACACACACTTATCTCTCAGAACTGAGCAAATGGAGAGACGTTCGTTCATCTAGCACCAAGGGAACGGGTTGCAGGAGACACTTTTTCTCTGCTTTCTCAGTCTGTTTCCTCGTGCCGGTTTGAAGTTCCTGCAGTTTTCACTGTAAAACAGAGTTGGAGCTAGTACCTCCCCATATATATGTATGGAATGGATTTGGCCACTGAAAAGAAACTTTGTGTTCCCAACAAACAAGGTGAAGGACGGCTTTCACACACACTTATCTCTCAGAACTGAGCAAGTGGAGAGACTTTCGTTCATCTAGCACCAAGGGAACGGGTTGCAGGAGAAACTTTTTCTCTGCCTTCTCAGTCTGTTTCCTAGTGCCGGTTTGAAGTTCCTGCAGTTTTCACTGTCAAACCGAGTTGGAGCTTGTACCTCCCCATATATATGTATGGAATGGAGTTTGCAACTGAAAAGATACTTTGTGTTAACAACAAGCTAGGTGAAGGACGGCTTTCACACACACTTATCTCTCAGAACTGAGCAATTGGAGAGACGTTCGTTCATCTAGCACCAAGGGAACGGGTTGCAGTAGACACTTTTTCTCTGCCATCTCAGTCTGTTTCCTAGTGCCGGTTAGAAGTTCCTACAGTTTTCACTGTCAAACCGAGTTGGAGCTAGTACCTACCCATATATATGTATGGAATGGAGTTTGCAACTGAAAAGAAACTTTGTGTTCCCAACAAGCTAGCTGAAGGACGGCTTTCACACACACATATTTCTCAGAGCTGAGCAAGTGGAGAGACGATCGTTCATCTAGCACCAAGGGAACGGGTTGCAGGAGACACTTTTTCTCTGCTCTCTCAGTCTGTTTCCTAGTGCCGGTTAGAAGTTCCTGCAGTTTTCACTGTCAAACCGAGTTGGAGCTAGTACCTCCCCATATATATGTATGGAATGGAGTTTGCAACTGAAAAGAAACTTTGTGTTCCCAACAAGCTAAGTGAAGGACGGCTTTCACACACACTTATCTCTCAGAACTGAGCAAGTGGAGAGACGTTCGTTCATCTAGCACCAAGGGAACGGGTTGCAGGAGACACTTTTTCTCTGCTCTCTCAGTCTGTTTCCTAGTGCCGGTTAGAAGTTCCTGCAGTTTTCACTGTCAAACCGAGTTGGAGCTAGTACCTCCCCATATATATGTATGGAATGGAGTTTGCAACTGAAAAGAAACTTTGTGTTCCCAACAAGCTAAGTGAAGGACGGCTTTCACACACACTTATCTCTCAGAACTGAGCAAGTGGAGAGACGTTCGTTCATCTAGCACCAAGGGAACGGGTTGCAGGAGACACTTTTTTTCTGCTTTCTCAGTCTGTTTCCTAGTGCCGGTAGAAGTTCCTGCAGTTTTCACTGTAAAACCGAGTTGGAGATAGTACCTCCCCATATATATGTATGGAATGGAGTTTGCAACTGAAAAGAAACTTTGTGTTCCCAACAAACAAGGTGAAGGACGGCTTTCACACACACTTATCTCTCAGAACTGAGCAAGTGGAGAGACGTTCGTTCATCTAGCACCAAGGGAACGGGTTGCAGGAGACACTTTTTTTCTGCTTTCTCAGTCTGTTTCCTAGTGCCGGTAGATGTCCCTGCAGTTTTCAGTGTAAAACCGAGTTGGAGATAGTACCTCCCCATATATATGTATGGAATGGAGTTTGCAACTGAAAAGAAACTTTGTGTTCCCAACAAGCTAAGTGAAGGACGGCTTTCAAACACACTTATCTCTCAGAACTGAGCAAGTGGAGAGACGTTCGTTCATCTAGCACCAAGGGAACGGGTTGAAGGAGACACTTTTTCTGTGCATTCTCAGTCTGATTCCTAGTGCCGATTTGAAGTTCCTGCAGTTTTTACTGTAAAACCGAGTTGGAGCTAGTACCTCCCCATATATATGTATGGAATGGAGTTTGCACCTGAAAAGAAACTTTGTGTTCCCAACAAGCTAAGTGAAGGACGGCTTTCACACACACTTAACTCTCAGAACTGAGCAAATGGAGAGACGTTCGTTCATCTAGCACCAAGGGAACGTGTTGCAGGAGACACTTTTTCTCTGCTTTCTCAGTCTGTTTCCTAGTGCCGGTAGAAGTTCCTGCAGTTTTCACTGTAAAACCGAGTTGGAGATAGTACCTCCCCATATATATGTATGGAATGGAGTTTGCAACTGAAAAGAAACTTTGTGTTCCCAACAAACAAGGTGAAGTATGGCTTTCACACACACTTATCTCTCAGAACTGAGCAAGTGGAGAGACGTTCGTTCATCTAGCACCAAGGGAACGGGTTGCAGGAGACACTTTTTTTCTGCTTTCTCAGACTGTATCCTAGTGCCGGTAGATGTCCCTGCAGTTTTCACTGTAAAACCGAGTTGAAGATAGTACCTCCCCATATATATGTATGGAATGGAGTTTGCAACTGAAAAGAAACTTTGTGTTCCCAACAAGCTAAGTGAAGGACGGCTTTCACACACACTTATCTCTCAGAACTGAGCAAGTGGAGAGACTTTCGTTCATCTAGCACCAAGGGAACGGGTTGAAGGAGACACTTTTTCTGTGCTTTCTCAGTCTGATTCCTAGTGCCGATTTAAAGTTCCTGCAGTTTTTACTGTAAAACCGAGTTGGAGCTAGTACCTCCCCATATATATGTATGGAATGGAGTTTGCACCTGAAAAGAAACTTTGTGTTCCCAACAAGCTAAGTGAAGGACGGCTTTCACACACACTTATCTCTCAGAACTGAGCAAATGGAGAGACGTTCGTTCATCTAGCACCAAGGGAACGGGTTGCAGGAGACACTTTTTCTCTGCTTTCTCAGTCTGTTTCCTCGTGCCGGTTTGAAGTTCCTGCAGTTTTCACTGTAAAACAGAGTTGGAGCTAGTACCTCCCCATATATATGTATGGAATGGATTTGGCCACTGAAAAGAAACTTTGTGTTCCCAACAAACAAGGTGAAGGACGGCTTTCACACACACTTATCTCTCAGAACTGAGCAAGTGGAGAGACTTTCGTTCATCTAGCACCAAGGGAACGGGTTGCAGGAGAAACTTTTTCTCTGCCTTCTCAGTCTGTTTCCTAGTGCCGGTTTGAAGTTCCTGCAGTTTTCACTGTCAAACCGAGTTGGAGCTTGTACCTCCCCATATATATGTATGGAATGGAGTTTGCAACTGAAAAGATACTTTGTGTTAACAACAAGCTAGGTGAAGGACGGCTTTCACACACACTTATCTCTCAGAACTGAGCAATTGGAGAGACGTTCGTTCATCTAGCACCAAGGGAACGGGTTGCAGTAGACACTTTTTCTCTGCCATCTCAGTCTGTTTCCTAGTGCCGGTTAGAAGTTCCTACAGTTTTCACTGTCAAACCGAGTTGGAGCTAGTACCTACCCATATATATGTATGGAATGGAGTTTGCAACTGAAAAGAAACTTTGTGTTCCCAACAAGCTAGCTGAAGGACGGCTTTCACACACACATATTTCTCAGAGATGAGCAAGTGGAGAGACGTTCGTTCATCTAGCACCAAGGGAACGGGTTGCAGGAGACACTTTTTCTCTGCTCTCTCAGTCTGTTTCCTAGTGCCGGTTAGAAGTTCCTGCAGTTTTCACTGTCAAACCGAGTTGGAGCTAGTACCTCCCCATATATATGTATGGAATGGAGTTTGCAACTGAAAAGAAACTTTGTGTTCCCAACAAGCTAAGTGAAGGACGGCTTTCACACACACATATCTCTCAGAACTGAGCAAGTGGAGAGACGTTCGTTCATCTAGCACCAAGGGAACGGGTTGCAGGAGACACTTTTTCTCTGCTTTCTCAGTCTGTTTCCTAGTGCCGGTTTGAAGTTCCTGCTGTTTTCACTGTAAAACAGAGTTGGAACTACTACCTCCCCATATATATGTATGGAATGAAGTTTGCAACTGAAAAGAAACTTTGTGTTCCCAACAAGCTAGGTGAAGGACGGCTTTCACCCACACTTATCTCTCAGAAATGAGCAAGTGGAGAGACGTTCGTATATCTAGCACCAAGGGAACGGGTTGCAGGAGACACTTTTTCTCTGCTTTCTCAGTCTGTTTCCTAGTGCCGGTTTGAAGTTCCTGCAGTTTTCACTGTAAAACAGATTTGGAACTACTACCTCCCCATATATATGTATGGAATGGAGTTTGCAACTGAAAAGAAACTTTGTGTTCCCAACAAGCTATGTGAAGGACGGCTTTCACACACACTTATGTCTCAGAACTGAGAAAGAGGAGAGACTTTCATTCATCTAGCACCAAGTTAACGGGTTGAAGGAGACACTTTTTCTCTGCTTTCTCAGTCTGATTCCTAGTGCCGATTTGAAGTTCCTGCAGTTTTTACTGTAAAACCGAGTTGGAGCTAGTACCTCCCCATATATATTTATGGAATGGTGTTTGCAACTGAAAAGAAACTTTGTGTTCCCAACAAGCTAGTTGAAGGACGGCTTTCACACACACATATTTCTAAGAACTGAGCAAGTGGAGAGACGTTCGTTCATCTAGCACCAAGGGAACGGGTTGCAGGAGACACTTTTTCTCTGCTTTCTCAGTCTGTTTCCTAGTGCCGGTTTGAAGTTCCTGCAGTTTTCACTGTCAAACCGAGTTGGAGCTAGTACCTCCCCATATATATGTATGGAATGGAGTTTGCAACTGAAGAGAAACTTTGTGTTCCCAACAAGCTAGGTGAAGGACGGCTTTCACACACACTTATCTCTCAGAACTGAGCAAGTGGAGAGACGATCGTTCATCTAGCACCAATGGATCGGGTTGCAGGAGACACTTTTTCTCTGCTTTCTCAGAATGTTTCCTAGTGCCGGTTTGAAGTTCCTGCAGTTTTCACTGTCAAACCGAGTTGGAGCTAGTACCTCCCCATATATATGTATGGAATGGAGTTTGCAACTGAAAAGAAACTTTGTGTTCCCAACAAGCTAGGTGAAGGACGGTTTTCACACACACTTATATCTCAGAAATGAGCAAGTGGAGAGACGATCGTTCATCTAGCACCAAGGGAACGGGTTGCAGGAGACACTTTTTCTCTGTCCTCTCAGTCTGTTTCCTAGTGCCGGTTTGAAGTTCCTGCAGTTTTCACTGTCAAACCGAGTTGGAGCTAGTACCTCCCCATATATATGTATGGAATGGAGTTTGTAACTGAAAAGAAACTTTGTGTTCCCAACAAGCTATGTGAAGGACGGCTTTCACACACACTTATCTCTCAGAACTGAGCAAGTGGAGAGACGTTCGTTCATCTAGCACCAAGGGAACGGGTTGCAGGAGACACTTTTTCTCTGCTTTCTCAGTCTGTTTCCTAGTGCCGGTTTGAAGTTCCTGCAGTTTTCACTGTCAAACCGAGTTGGAGCTAGTACCTCCCCATATATATGTATGGAATGGAGTTTGCAACTGAAAAGAATCTTTGTGTTCCCAACAAGCTAGGTGAAGGACGGCTTTCGCACACACGTATCTCTCAGAACTGAGCAAGTGGAGAGACGTTCGTTCATCTAGCACCAAGGGAACGGGTTGCAGGAGACACTTTTTCTCTGCTTTCTCAGTCTGTTTCCTAGTGCCGGTTTGAAGTTCCTGCAGTTTTCACTGTAAAACAGAGTTGGAGCTAGTACCTCCCCATATATATGTATGGAATGGAGTTTGCAACTGAAAAGAAACTTTGTGTTCCAAACAAACAAGGTGAAGGACGGCTTTCGCACACACGTATCTCTCAGAACTGAGCAAGTGGAGAGACGTTCGTTCATCTAGCACCAAGGGAACGGGTTGCAGGAGACACTTTTTTTCTGCTTTCTCAGTCTGTTTCCTAGTGCCGGTAGAATTTCCTGCAGTTTTCACTGTAAAACCGAGTTGGAGATAGTACCTCCCCATATATATTTATGGAATGGAGTTTGCAACTGAAAAGAAACTTTGTGTTCCCAACAAGCTAGGTGAAGGACGGCTTTCACACACACTTATCCCTGAGAACTGAGCAAGTGGAGAGACGATCGTTCATCTAGCACCAAGGGAACGGGTTGCAGGAGACACTTTTTCTCTGTTCTCTCAGTCTGTTTCCTAGTGCCGGTTTGAAGTTCCTGCAGTTTTCACTGTAAAACCGAGTTGGAGCTAGTACCTCCCCATATATATGTATGGAATGGAGTTTGTAACTGAAAAGAAACTTTGTGTTCCCAACAAGCTATGTGAAGGACGGCTTTCACACACACTTATCTCTCAGAACTGAGCAAGTGGAGAGACGTTCGTTCATCTAGCACCAAGGGAACGGGTTGCAGGAGACACTTTTTCTCTGCTTTCTCAGTCTGTTTCCTAGTGCCGGTTTGAAGTTCCTGCAGTTTTCACTGTCAAACCGAGTTGGAGCTAGTACCTCCCCATATATATGTATGGAATGGAGTTTGCAACTGAAAAGAATCTTTGTGTTCCCAACAAGCTAGGTGAAGGACGGCTTTCGCACACACGTATCTCTCAGAACTGAGCAAGTGGAGAGACGTTCGTTCATCTAGCACCAAGGGAACGGGTTGCAGGAGACACTTTTTCTCTGCTTTCTCAGTCTGTTTCCTAGTGCCGGTTGGAAGTTCCTGCAGTTTTCACTGTAAAACAGAGTTGGAGCTAGTACCTCCCCATATATATGTATGGAATGGAGTTTGCAACTGAAAAGAAACTTTGTGTTCCAAACAAACAAGGTGAAGGACGGCTTTCGCACACACGTATCTCTCAGAACTGAGCAATTGGAGAGACGTTCGTTCATCTAGCACCAAGGGAACGGGTTGCAGGAGACACTTTTTTTCTGCTTTCTCAGTCTGTTTCTTAGTGCCGGTAGAATTTCCTGCAGTTTTCACTGTAAAACCGAGTTGGAGCTAGTACCTCCCCATATATATTTATGGAATGGAGTTTGCAACTGAAAAGAAACTTTGTGTTCCCAACAAGCTAGGTGAAGGACGGCTTTCACACACACTTATCCCTCAGAACTGAGCAAGTTTAGAGACTTTCGTTCATCTAGCACCAAGGGAACGGGTTGAAGGAGACACATTTTCTCTGCTTTCTCAGTCTGATTCCTAGTGCCGATTTGTAGTTCCTGCAGTTTTTACTGTAAAACCGAGTTGGAGCTAGTACCTCCCCATATATATGTATGGAATGGAGTTTGCAACTGAAAAGAAACTTTGTGTTCCCAACAAGCTAGCTGAAGGACGGCTTTCACACACACATATTTCTCAGAGCTGAGCAAGTGGAGAGACGATCGTTCATCTAGCACCAAGGGAACGGGTTGCAGGAGACACTTTTTCTCTGCTCTCTCAGTCTGTTTCCTAGTGCCGGTTAGAAGTTCCTGCAGTTTTCACTGTCAAACCGAGTTGGAGCTAGTACCTCCCCATATATATGTATGGAATGGAGTTTGCAACTGAAAAGAAACTTTGTGTTCCCAACAAGCTAAGTGAAGGACGGCTTTCACACACACTTATCTCTCAGAACTGAGCAAGTGGAGAGACGTTCGTTCATCTAGCACCAAGGGAACGGGTTGCAGGAGACACTTTTTCTCTGCTTTCTCAGTCTGTTTCCTAGTGCCGGTTTGAAGTTCCTGCAGTTTTCACTGTCAAACCGAGTTGGAGCTAGTACCTCCCCATATATATGTATGGAATGGAGTTTGCAAATGAAAAGAAACTTTGTGTTCCCAACAAGCTAGGTGAAGGACGGCTTTCACACACACTTATGTCTCAGAACTGAGCAAGTGGGGAGACGATCGTTCATCTAGCACCAAGGGAACGGGTTGCAGGAGACACTTTTTCTCTGCTTTCTCAGTCTTTTTCCTAGTGCCGGTTTGATGTTCCTGCAGTTTTCACTGTCAAACCGAGTTGGAGCTAGTAGTTCCTCATATAGATGCATGGAATGGAGTTTGCAACTGAAAAGAAACTTTGTGTTCCCAAGAAGATAGGTGAAGGACGGCTTTCAAACACACTTATCTCTCAGAACTGAGCAAGTTGGGAGACGTTCGTTCATCTAGCACCAAGGGAACGGTTTGCAGGAGACACTTTTTCTCTGCTTTCTCAGTCTGTTTCCTAGTGCCGGTTTGAAGTTCCTGCAGTTTTCACTGTAAAACCGAGTTGGAACTAGTACCTGCCCATATATATGTATGGAAAGGAGTTTTCAACTGAAAAGAAACTTTGTGTTCCCAACAAGATATGTGAAGGACGGCTTTCACACACACTTATCTCTCAAAACTGAGCAAGTGGAGAGACGTTCGTTCATCTAGCACCATGGGAACGGGTTGCAGGAGACACTTTTTCTCTGCTTTCTCAGTCTGTTTCCTAGTGCCGGTTTGAAGTTCCTGCAGTTTTCACTGTAAAACCGAGTTGGAGCTTGTACCTCCCCATATATATGTATGGAATGGAGTTTGCAACTGAAAAGAATCTTTGTGTTCCCAACAAGCTAGGTGAAGGACGGCTTTCACACACACTTATCTCTCAGAACTGAGCAAGTGGAGAGACTTTCGTTCATCTAGTACCAAGGCAACGGGTTGCAGGAGACACTTTTTCTCTGCTTTCTCAGTCTGTTTCCTAGTGCCGGTTTGAAGTTCCTGCAGTTTTCACTGTCAAACCGAGTTGGAGCTAGTACCTCCCCATATATATGTATGGAATGGAGTTTGCAACTGAAAAGAAACTTTGTGTTCCCAACAAGCTAGGTGAAGGACGACTTTCACACACACATATCTCTCAGAACTGAGCAAGTGGAGAGACGTTCGTTCATCTAGCACCAAGGCAACGGGTTGCAGGAGACACTTTTTCTCTGCTTTCTCAGTCTGTTTCCTAGTGCCGGTTTGAAGTTCCTGCAGTTTTCACTGTCAAACCGAGTTGGAGCTAGTACCTCCCCATATATATGTATGGAATGGAGTTTGCAACTGAAAAGAAACTTTGTGTTCCCAACAAGCTAGTTGAAGGTCGGCTTTCACACACAGATATTTCTCAGAACTGAGAAAGTGGAGAGACGTTCGTTCATCTAGCACCAAGGGAACGGGTTGCAGGAGACACTTTTTCTCTGCTCTCTCAGTCTGTTTCCTAGTGCCGGTTAGAAGTTCCTGCAGTTTTCACTGTCAAACCGAGTTGGAGCTAGTACCTCCCCATATATATGTATGGAATGGAGTTTGCAACTGAAAAGAAACTTTGTGTTCCCAACAAGCTAAGTGAAGGACGGCTTTCACACACACTTATCTCTCAGAACTGAGCAAGTGGAGAGACGTTCGTTCATCTAACACCAAGGGAACGGGTTGCAGGAGACACTTTTTCTCTGCTTTCTCAGTCTGTTTCCTAGTGCCGGTTTGAAGTTCCTGCAGTTTTCACTGTAAAACAGAGTTGGAACTACTACCTCCCCATATATATGTATGGAATGGAGTTTGCAACTGAAAAGAAACTTTGTGTTCCCAACAAGCTAGGTGAAGGACGGCTTTCACACACACTTATGTCTCAGAACTGAGCAAGAGGAGAGACTTTCATTCATCTAGCACCAAGTTAACGGGTTGAAGGAGACACTTTTTCTCTGCTTTCTCAGTCTGATTCCTAGTGCCGATTTGAAGTTCCTGCAGTTTTTACTGTAAAACCGAGTTGGAGCTAGTACCTCCCCATATATATTTATGGAATGGTGTTTGCAACTGAAAAGAAACTTTGTGTTCCCAACAAGCTAGTTGAAGGACGGCTTTCACACACACATGTTTCTAAGAACTGAGCAAGTGGAGAGACGTTCGTTCATCTAGCACCAAGGGAACGGGTTGCAGGAGACACTTTTTCTCTGCTTTCTCAGTCTGTTTCCTAGTGCCGGTTTGAAGTTCCTGCAGTTTTCACTGTCAAACCGAGTTGGAGCTAGTACCTCCCCATATATATGTATGGAATGGAGTTTGCAACTGAAAAGAAACTTTGTGTTCCCAACAAGCTAGGTGAAGGACGGCTTTCACACACACTTATCTCTCAGAACTGAGCAAGTGGAGAGACGATCGTTCATCTAGCACCAATGGATCGGGTTGCAGGAGACACTTTTTCTCTGCTTTCTCAGAATGTTTCCTAGTGCCGGTTTGAAGTTCCTGCAGTTTTCACTGTCAAACCGAGTTGGAGCTAGTACCTCCCCATATATATGTATGGAATGGAGTTTGCAACTGAAAAGAAACTTTGTGTTCCCAACAAGCTAGGTGAAGGACGGTTTTCACACACACTTATATCTCAGAAATGAGCAAGTGGAGAGACGATCGTTCATCTAGCACCAAGGGAACGGGTTGCAGGAGACACTTTTTCTCTGTTCTCTCAGTCTGTTTCCTAGTGCCGGTTTGAAGTTCCTGCAGTTTTCACTGTCAAACCGAGTTGGAGCTAGTACCTCCCCATATATATGTATGGAATGGAGTTTGTAACTGAAAAGAAACTTTGTGTTCCCAACAAGCTATGTGAAGGACGGCTTTCACACACACTTATCTCTCAGAACTGAGCAAGTGGAGAGACGTTCGTTCATCTAGCACCAAGGGAACGGGTTGCAGGAGACACTTTTTCTCTGCTTTCTCAGTCTGTTTCCTAGTGCCGGTTTGAAGTTCCTGCAGTTTTCACTGTCAAACCGAGTTGGAGCTAGTACCTCCCCATATATATGTATGGAATGGAGTTTGCAACTGAAAAGAAACTTTGTGTTCCAAACAAACAAGGTGAAGGACGGCTTTCGCACACACGTATCTCTCAGAACTGAGCAAGTGGAGAGACGTTCGTTCATCTAGCACCAAGGGAACGGGTTGCAGGAGACACTTTTTTTCTGCTTTCTCAGTCTGTTTCCTAGTGCCGGTAGAATTTCCTGCAGTTTTCACTGTAAAACCGAGTTGGAGATAGTACCTCCCCATATATATTTATGGAATGGAGTTTGCAACTGAAAAGAAACTTTGTGTTCCCAACAAGCTAGGTGAAGGACGGCTTTCACACACACTTATCCCTGAGAACTGAGCAAGTGGAGAGACTTTCGTTCATCTAGCACCAAGGGAACGGGTTGCAGGATACACTTTTTCTCTGCTTTCTCAGTCTGTTTCCTAGTGCCGGTTTGAAGTTCCTGCAGTTTTCACTGTAAAACAGATTTGGAACTACTACCTCCCCATATATATGTATGGAATGGAGTTTGCAACTGAAAAGAAACTTTGTGTTCCCAACAAGCTAGGTGAAGGACGGCTTTCACACACACTTATGTCTCAGAACTGAGCAAGAGGAGAGACTTTCATTCATCTAGCACCAAGTTAACGGGTTGAAGGGGACACTTTTTCTCTGCTTTCTCAGTCTGATTCCTAGTGCCGATTTGAAGTTCCTGCAGTTTTTACTGTAAAACCGAGTTGGAGCTAGTACCTCCCCATATATATTTATGGAATGGTGTTTGCAACTGAAAAGAAACTTTGTGTTCCCAACAAGCTAGTTGAAGGACGGCTTTCACACACACATATTCCTAAGAACTGAGCAAGTGGAGAGACGTTCGTTCATCTAGCACCAAGGGAACGGGTTGCAGGAGACACTTTTTCTCTGCTTTCTCAGTCTGTTTCCTAGTGCCGGTTTGAAGTTCCTGCAGTTTTCACTGTCAAACCGAGTTGGAGCTAGTACCTCCCCATATATATGTATGGAATGGAGTTTGCAACTGAAAAGAAACTTTGTGTTCCCAACAAGCTAGGTGAAGGACGGCTTTCACACACACTTATCTCTCAGAACTGAGCAAGTGGAGAGACGATCGTTCATCTAGCACCAATGGATCGGGTTGCAGGAGACACTTTTTCTCTGCTTTCTCAGAATGTTTCCTAGTGCCGGTTTGAAGTTCCTGCAGTTTTCACTGTCAAACCGAGTTGGAGCTAGTACCTCCCCATATATATGTATGGAATGGAGTTTGCAACTGAAAAGAAACTTTGTGTTCCCAACAAGCTAGGTGAAGGACGGTTTTCACACACACTTTTATCTCAGAAATGAGCAAGTGGAGAGACGAACGTTCATCTAGCACCAAGGGAACGGGTTGCAGGAGACACTTTTTCTCTGTTCTCTCAGTCTGTTTCCTAGTGCCGGTTTGAAGTTCCTGCAGTTTTCACTGTCAAACCGAGTTGGAGCTAGTACCTCCCCATATATATGTATGGAATGGAGTTTGTAACTGAAAAGAAACTTTGTGTTCCCAACAAGCTATGTGAAGGACGGCTTTCACACACACTTATCTCTCAGAACTGAGCAAGTGGAGAGACGTTCGTTCATCTAGCACCAAGGGAACGGGTTGCAGGAGACACTTTTTCTCTGCTTTCTCAGTCTGTTTCCTAGTGCCGGTTTGAAGTTCCTGCAGTTTTCACTGTCAAACCGAGTTGGAGCTAGTACCTCCCCATATATATGTATGGAATGGAGTTTGCAACTGAAAAGAATCTTTGTGTTCCCAACAAGCTAGGTGAAGGACGGCTTTCGCACACACGTATCTCTCAGAACTGAGCAAGTGGAGAGACGTTCGTTCATCTAGCACCAAGGGAACGGGTTGCAGGAGACACTTTTTCTCTGCTTTCTCAGTCTGTTTCCTAGTGCCGGTTGGAAGTTCCTGCAGTTTTCACTGTAAAACAGAGTTGGAGCTCGTACCTCCCCATATATATGTATGGATTGGAGTTTGCAACTGAAAAGAAACTTTGTGTTCCAAACAAACAAGGTGAAGGACGGCTTTCTCACACACGTATCTCTCAGAACTGAGCAATTGGAGAGACGTTCGTTCATCTAGCACCAAGGGAACGGGTTGCAGGAGACACTTTTTTTCTGCTTTCTCAGTCTGTTTCTTAGTGCCGGTAGAATTTCCTGCAGTTTTCACTGTAAAACCGAGTTGGAGATAGTACCTCCCCATATATATGTATGGAATGGAGTTTGCAACTGAAAAGAAACTTTGTGTTCCCAACAAGCTAGGTGAAGGACGGCTTTCACACACACTTATCCCTCAGAACTGAGCAAGTGGAGAGACTTTCGTTCATCTAGCACCAAGGGAACGGGTTGAAGGAGACACATTTTCTCTGCTTTCTCAGTCTGATTCCTAGTGCCGATTTGAAGTTCCTGCAGTTTTTACTGTAAAACCGAGTTGGAGCTAGTACCTCCCCATATATATGTATGGAATGGAGTTTGCAACTGAAAAGAAACTTTGTGTTCCCAACAAGCTAGCTGAAGGACGGCTTTCACACACACATATTTCTCAGAGCTGAGCAAGTGGAGAGACGATCGTTCATCTAGCACCAAGGGAACGGGTTGCAGGAGACACTTTTTCTCTGCTCTCTCAGTCTGTTTCCTAGTGCCGGTTAGAAGTTCCTGCAGTTTTCACTGTCAAACCGAGTTGGAGCTAGTACCTCCCCATATATATGTATGGAATGGAGTTTGCACCTGAAAAGAAACTTTGTGTTCCCAACAAGCTAAGTGAAGGACGGCTTTCACACACACTTATCTCTCAGAACTGAGCAAGTGGAGAGACGTTCGTTCATCTAGCACCAAGGGAACGGGTTGCAGGAGACACTTTTTCTCTGCTCTCTCAGTCTGTTTCCTAGTGCCGGTTAGAAGTTCCTGCAGTTTTCACTGTCAAACCGAGTTGGAGCTAGTACCTCCCCATATATATGTATGGAATGGAGTTTGCAACTGAAAAGAAACTTTGTGTTCCCAACAAGCTAAGTGAAGGACGGCTTTCACACACACTTATCTCTCAGAACTGAGCAAGTGGAGAGACGTTCGTTCATCTAGCACCAAGGGAACGGGTTGCAGGAGACACTTTTTCTCTGCTTTCTCAGTCTGTTTCCTACTGCCGGTTTGAAGTTCCTGCAGTTTTCACTGTAAAACAGAGTTGGAACTACTACCTCCCCATATATATGTATGGAATGAAGTTTGCAACTGAAAAGAAACTTTGTGTTCCCAACAAGCTAGGTGAAGGACGGCTTTCACCCACACTTATCTCTCAGAAATGAGCAAGTGGAGAGACGTTCGTATATCTAGCACCAAGGGAACGGGTTGCAGGAGACACTTTTTCTCTGCTTTCTCAGTCTGTTTCCTAGTGCCGGTTTGAAGTTCCTGCAGTTTTCACTGTAAAACAGATTTGGAACTACTACCTCCCCATATATATGTATGGAATGGAGTTTGCAACTGAAAAGAAACTTTGTGTTCCCAACAAGCTAGGTGAAGGACGGCTTTCACACACACTTATGTCTCAGAACTGAGCAAGAGGAGAGACTTTCATTCATCTAGCACCAAGTTAACGGGTTGAAGGAGACACTTTTTCTCTGCTTTCTCAGTCTGATTCCTAGTGCCGATTTGAAGTTCCTGCAGTTTTTACTGTAAAACCGAGTTGGAGCTAGTACCTCCCCATATATATTTATGGAATGGTGTTTGCAACTGAAAAGAAACTTTGTGTTCCCAACAAGCTAGTTGAAGGACGGCTTTCACACACACATATTTCTAAGAACTGAGCAAGTGGAGAGACGTTCGTTCATCTAGCACCAAGGGAACGGGTTGCAGGAGACACTTTTTCTCTGCTTTCTCAGTCTGTTTCCTAGTGCCGGTTTGAAGTTCCTGCAGTTTTCACTGTCAAACCGAGTTGGAGCTAGTACCTCCCCATATATATGTATGGAATGGAGTTTGCAACTGAAAAGAAACTTTGTGTTCCCAACAAGCTAGGTGAAGGACGGCTTTCACACACACTTATCTCTCAGAACTGAGCAAGTGGAGAGACGATCGTTCATCTAGCACCAATGGATCGGGTTGCAGGAGACACTTTTTCTCTGCTTTCTCAGAATGTTTCCTAGTGCCGGTTTGAAGTTCCTGCAGTTTTCACTGTCAAACCGAGTTGGAGCTAGTACCTCCCCATATATATGTATGGAATGGAGTTTGCAACTGAAAAGAAACTTTGTGTTCCCAACAAGCTAGGTGAAGGACGGTTTTCACACACACTTATATCTCAGAAATGAGCAAGTGGAGAGACGATCGTTCATCTAGCACCAAGGGAACGGGTTGCAGGAGACACTTTTTCTCTGTTCTCTCAGTCTGTTTCCTAGTGCCGGTTTGAAGTTCCTGCAGTTTTCACTGTCAAACCGAGTTGGAGCTAGTACCTCCCCATATATATGTATGGAATGGAGTTTGTAACTGAAAAGAAACTTTGTGTTCCCAACAAGCTATGTGAAGGACGGCTTTCACACACACTTATCTCTCAGAACTGAGCAAGTGGAGAGACGTTCGTTCATCTAGCACCAAGGGAACGGGTTGCAGGAGACACTTTTTCTCTGCTTTCTCAGTCTGTTTCCTAGTGCCGGTTTGAAGTTCCTGCAGTTTTCACTGTCAAACCGAGTTGGAGCTAGTACCTCCCCATATATATGTATGGAATGGAGTTTGCAACTGAAAAGAATCTTTGTGTTCCCAACAAGCTAGGTGAAGGACGGCTTTCGCACACACGTATCTCTCAGAACTGAGCAAGTGGAGAGACGTTCGTTCATCTAGCACCAAGGGAACGGGTTGCAGGAGACACTTTTTCTCTGCTTTCTCAGTCTGTTTCCTAGTGCCAGTTTGAAGTTCCTGCAGTTTTCACTGTAAAACAGAGTTGGAGCTAGTACCTCCCCATATATATGTATCGAATGGAGTTTGCAACTGAAAAGAAACTTTGTGTTCCAAACAAACAAGGTGAAGGACGGCTTTCGCACACACGTATCTCTCAGAACTGAGCAAGTGGAGAGACGTTCGTTCATCTAGCACCAAGGGAACGGGTTGCAGGAGACACTTTTTTTCTGCTTTCTCAGTCTGTTTCCTAGTGCCGGTAGAATTTCCTGCAGTTTTCACTGTAAAACCGAGTTGGAGATAGTACCTCCCCATATATATTTATGGAATGGAGTTTGCAACTGAAAAGAAACTTTGTGTTCCCAACAAGCTAGGTGAAGGACGGCTTTCACACACACTTATCCCTGAGAACTGAGCAAGTGGAGAGACTTTCGTTCATCTAGCACCAAGGGAACGGGTTGCAGGAGACACTTTTTCTCTGCTTTCTCAGTCTGTTTCCTAGTGCCGGTTTGAAGTTCCTGCAGTTTTCACTGTAAAACAGATTTGGAACTACTACCTCCCCATATATATGTATGGAATGGAGTTTGCAACTGAAAAGAAACTTTGTGTTCCCAACAAGCTAGGTGAAGGACGGCTTTCACACACACTTATGTCTCAGAACTGAGCAAGAGGAGAGACTTTCATTCATCTAGCACCAAGTTAACGGGTTGAAGGGGACACTTTTTCTCTGCTTTCTCAGTCTGATTCCTAGTGCCGATTTGAAGTTCCTGCAGTTTTTACTGTAAAACCGAGTTGGAGCTAGTACCTCCCCATATATATTTATGGAATGGTGTTTGCAACTGAAAAGAAACTTTGTGTTCCCAACAAGCTAGTTGAAGGACGGCTTTCACACACACATATTCCTAAGAACTGAGCAAGTGGAGAGACGTTCGTTCATCTAGCACCAAGGGAACGGGTTGCAGGAGACACTTTTTCTCTGCTTTCTCAGTCTGTTTCCTAGTGCCGGTTTGAAGTTCCTGCAGTTTTCACTGTCAAACCGAGTTGGAGCTAGTACCTCCCCATATATATGTATGGAATGGAGTTTGCAACTGAAAAGAAACTTTGTGTTCCCAACAAGCTAGGTGAAGGACGGCTTTCACACACACTTATCTCTCAGAACTGAGCAAGTGGAGAGACGATCGTTCATCTAGCACCAATGGATCGGGTTGCAGGAGACACTTTTTCTCTGCTTTCTCAGAATGTTTCCTAGTGCCGGTTTGAAGTTCCTGCAGTTTTCACTGTCAAACCGAGTTGGAGCTAGTACCTCCCCATATATATGTATGGAATGGAGTTTGCAACTGAAAAGAAACTTTGTGTTCCCAACAAGCTAGGTGAAGGACGGTTTTCACACACACTTTTATCTCAGAAATGAGCAAGTGGAGAGACGAACGTTCATCTAGCACCAAGGGAACGGGTTGCAGGAGACACTTTTTCTCTGTTCTCTCAGTCTGTTTCCTAGTGCCGGTTTGAAGTTCCTGCAGTTTTCACTGTCAAACCGAGTTGGAGCTAGTACCTCCCCATATATATGTATGGAATGGAGTTTGTAACTGAAAAGAAACTTTGTGTTCCCAACAAGCTATGTGAAGGACGGCTTTCACACACACTTATCTCTCAGAACTGAGCAAGTGGAGAGACGTTCGTTCATCTAGCACCAAGGGAACGGGTTGCAGGAGACACTTTTTCTCTGCTTTCTCAGTCTGTTTCCTAGTGCCGGTTTGAAGTTCCTGCAGTTTTCACTGTCAAACCGAGTTGGAGCTAGTACCTCCCCATATATATGTATGGAATGGAGTTTGCAACTGAAAAGAATCTTTGTGTTCCCAACAAGCTAGGTGAAGGACGGCTTTCGCACACACGTATCTCTCAGAACTGAGCAAGTGGAGAGACGATCGTTCATCTAGCACCAAGGGAACGGGTTGCAGGAGACACTTTTTCTCTGCTTTCTCAGTCTGTTTCCTAGTGCCGGTTGGAAGTTCCTGCAGTTTTCACTGTAAAACAGAGTTGGAGCTAGTACCTCCCCATATATATGTATGGATTGGAGTTTGCAACTGAAAAGAAACTTTTTGTTCCAAACAAACAAGGTGAAGGACGGCTTTCTCACACACGTATCTCTCAGAACTGAGCAATTGGAGAGACGTTCGTTCATCTAGCACCAAGGGAACGGGTTGCAGGAGACACTTTTTTTCTGCTTTCTCAGTCTGTTTCTTAGTGCCGGTAGAATTTCCTGCAGTTTTCACTGTAAAACCGAGTTGGAGATAGTACCTCCCCATATATATGTATGGAATGGAGTTTGCAACTGAAAAGAAACTTTGTGTTCCCAACAAGCTAGGTGAAGGACGGCTTTCACACACACTTATCCCTCAGAACTGAGCAAGTGGAGAGACTTTCGTTCATCTAGCACCAAGGGAACGGGTTGAAGGAGACACATTTTCTCTGCTTTCTCAGTCTGATTCCTAGTGCCGATTTGAAGTTCCTGCAGTTTTTACTGTAAAACCGAGTTGGAGCTAGTACCTCCCCATATATATGTATGGAATGGAGTTTGCAACTGAAAAGAAACTTTGTGTTCCCAACAAGCTAGCTGAAGGACGGCTTTCACACACACATATTTCTCAGAGCTGAGCAAGTGGAGAGACGATCGTTCATCTATCACCAAGGGAACGGGTTGCAGGAGACACTTTTTTTCTGCTTTCTCAGTCTGTCTCCTAGTGCCGGTAGATGTCCCTGCAGTTTTCACTGTAAAACCGAGTTGGAGATAGTACCTCCCCATATATATGTATGGAATGGAGTTTGCAACTGAAAAGAAACTTTGTGTTCCCAACAAGCTAAGTGAAGGACGGCTTTCACACACACTTATCTCTCAGAGCTGAGCAAGTGGAGAGACGTTCGTTCATCTAGCACCAAGGGAACGGTTTGCAGGAGACACTTTTTCTCTGCTTTCTCAGTCTGTTTCCTAGAGCCGGTTTGAAGTTCCTGCAGTTTTCACTGTAAAACCGAGTTGGAGCTAGTACCTCCCCATATATATGTATTGAATGGAGTTTGCAACTGAAAAGAAACTTTGTGTTCCCAACAAGCTAGGTGAAGGACGGCTTTCAAACACACTTATCCCTCAGAACTGAGCAAGTGGAGAGACTTTCATTCATCTAGCACCAAGTGAACGGGTTGAAGGAGACACATTTTCTCTGCTTTCTCATTGTGATTCCTAATGCCGATTTGAAGTTCCTGCAGTTTTTACTGTAAAACCGAGTTGGAGCTAGTACCTCCCCATATATATGTATGGAATGGAGTTTGCAACTGAAAAGAAACTTTGTGTTCCCAACAAGCTAGTTGAAGGACGGCTTTCACACACACATATTTCTAAGAACTGAGCAAGTGGAGAGACGGTCGTTCATCTAGCACCAAGGGGACGGGTTGCAGGAGACACTTTTTCTCTGCTTTCTCAGTCTGTTTCCTAGTGCCGGTTTGAAGTTCCTGCAGTTTTCACTGTCAAACCGAGTTGGAGCTAGTACCTCCCCATATATATGTATGGAATGGAGTTTGCAACTGAAAAGAATCTTTGTGTTCCCAACAAGCTAAGTGAAGGACGGCTTTCACACACACATATTTCTCAGAGCTGAGCAAGTGGAGAGACGATCGTTCATCTAGCACCAAGGGAACGGGGTGCAGGAGACACTTTTTCTCTGCTCTCTCAGTCTGTTTCCTAGTGCCGGTTAGAAGTTCCTGCAGTTTTCACTGTCAAACCGAGTTGGAGCTAGTACCTCCCCATATATATGTATGGAATGGAGTTTGCAACTGAAAAGAAACTTTGTGTTCCCAACAAGCTAAGTGAAGGACGGCTTTCACACACACTTATCTCTCAGAACTGAGCAAGTGGAGAGACGTTCGTTCATCTAGCACCAAGGGAACGGGTTGCAGGAGACACTTTTTCTCTGCTTTCTCAGTCTGTTTCCTATTGCCGGTTTGAAGTTCCTGCAGTTTTCACTGTAAAACAGTGTTGGAGCTAGTACCTCCCCATATATATGTATGGAATGGAGTTTGCAACTGAAAAGAATCTTTGTGTTCCCAAAAAACAAAGTGAAGGACGGCTTTCACACACACTTATCTCTCAGAACTGAGCAAGTGGAGAGACGTTCGTTCATCTAGCACCAAGGGAACGGGTTGCAGGAGACACTTTTTTTCTGCTTTCTCAGTCTGTCTCCTAGTGCCGGTAGATGTCCCTGCAGTTTTCACTGTAAAACCGAGTTGGAGATAGTACCTCCCCATATATATGTATTGAATGGAGTTTGCAACTGAAAAGAAACTTTGTGTTCCCAACAAGCTAGGTGAAGGACGGCTTTCAAACACACTTATCCCTCAGAACTGAGCAAGTGGAGAGACTTTCATTCATCTAGCACCAAGTGAACGGGTTGAAGGAGACACATTTTCTCTGCTTTCTCATTGTGATTCCTAATGCCGATTTGAAGTTCCTGCAGTTTTTACTGTAAAACCGAGTTGGAGCTAGTACCTCCCCATATATATGTATGGAATGGAGTTTGCAACTGAAAAGAAACTTTGTGTTCCCAACAAGCTAGTTGAAGGACGGCTTTCACACACACATATTTCTAAGAACTGAGCAAGTGGAGAGACGGTCGTTCATCTAGCACCAAGGGGACGGGTTGCAGGAGACACTTTTTCTCTGCTTTCTCAGTCTGTTTCCTAGTGCCGGTTTGAAGTTCCTGCAGTTTTCACTGTCAAACCGAGTTGGAGCTAGTACCTCCCCATATATATGTATGGAATGGAGTTTGCAACTGAAAAGAATCTTTGTGTTCCCAACAAGCTAAGTGAAGGACGGCTTTCACACACACATATTTCTCAGAGCTGAGCAAGTGGAGAGACGATCGTTCATCTAGCACCAAGGGAACGGGGTGCAGGAGACACTTTTTCTCTGCTCTCTCAGTCTGTTTCCTAGTGCCGGTTAGAAGTTCCTGCAGTTTTCACTGTCAAACCGAGTTGGAGCTAGTACCTCCCCATATATATGTATGGAATGGAGTTTGCAACTGAAAAGAAACTTTGTGTTCCCAACAAGCTAAGTGAAGGACGGCTTTCACACACACTTATCTCTCAGAACTGAGCAAGTGGAGAGACGTTCGTTCATCTAGCACCAAGGGAACGGGTTGCAGGAGACACTTTTTCTCTGCTTTCTCAGTCTGTTTCCTATTGCCGGTTTGAAGTTCCTGCAGTTTTCACTGTAAAACAGTGTTGGAGCTAGTACCTCCCCATATATATGTATGGAATGGAGTTTGCAACTGAAAAGAATCTTTGTGTTCCCAAAAAACAAAGTGAAGGACGGCTTTCACACACACTTATCTCTCAGAACTGAGCAAGTGGAGAGACGTTCGTTCATCTAGCACCAAGGGAACGGGTTGCAGGAGACACTTTTTTCTGCTTTCTCAGTCTGTTTCCTAGTGCCGGTAGAAGTTCCTGCAGTTTTCACTGTAAAACCGAGTTGGAGATAGTACCTCCCCATATATATGTATGGAATGGAGTTTGCAACTGAAAAGAAACTTTGTGTTCCCAACAAACAAGGTGAAGGACGGCTTTCACACACACATATCTCTCAGAACTGAGCAAGTGGAGAGACGTTCGTTCATCTAGCACCAAGGGAACGGGTTGCAGGAGACACTTATTTTCTGCTTTCTCAGTCTGTTTCCTAGTGCCGGTTTGAAGTTCCTGCAGTTTTCACTGTCAAACCGAGTTGGAGCTAGTACCTCCCCATATATATGTATGGAATGGAGTTTGCAACTGAAAAGATACTTTGTGTTCCCAACAAGCTAGCTGAAGGACGGCTTTCACACACACATATTTCTCAGAGCTGAGCAAGTGGAGAGACGATCGTTCATCTAGCACCAAGGGAACGGGTTGCAGGAGACACTTTTTCTCTGCTCTCTCAGTCTGTTTCCTAGTGCCGGTTAGAAGTTCCTGCAGTTTTCACTGTCAAACCGAGTTGGAGCTAGTACCTCCCCATATATATGTATGGAATGGAGTTTGCAACTTAAAAGAAACTTTGTGTTCCCAACAAACAAGGTGAAGGACGGCTTTCACACACACTTATCTCTCAGAACTGAGCAAGTGGAGAGACGTTCGTTCATCTAGCACCAATGGAACGCGTTGCAGGGGACACTTTTTTTCTGCTTTCTCAGTCTGTTTCCTAGTGCCGGTAGATGTTCCTGCAGTTTTCACTGTAAAACCGAGTTGGAGATAGTACCTCCCCATATATATGTATGGAATGGAGTTTGCAACTGAAAAGAAACTTTGTGTTCCCAACAAGCTAGCTGAAGGACGGCTTTCACACACACATATTTCTCAGAGCTGAGCAAGTGGAGAGACGTTCGTTCATCTAGCACCAAGGGAACGGGTTGCAGGAGACACTTTTTCTCTGCTCTCTCAGTCTGTTTCCTAGTACCGGTTTGAAGTTCCTGCAGTTTTCACTGTCAAACAGAGTTGGAGCTAGTACCTCCCCATATATATGTATGGAATGGAGTTTGCACCTGAAAAGAAACTTTGTGTTCCCAACAAGCTAAGTGAAGGACGGCTTTCACACACACTTATCTCTCAGAACTAAGCAAATGGAGAGACGTTCGTTCATCTAGCACCAAGGGAACGGGTTGCAGGAGACACTTTTTTTTGCTTTCTCAGTCTGTTTCCTAGTGCCGGTAGATGTTCCTGCAGTTTTCACTGTAAAACCGAGTTGGAGATAGTACCTCCTCATATATATGTATGGAAAGGAGTTTGCAACTGAAAAGAAACTTTGTGTTCCCAACAAGCTAGGTGAAGGACGGCTTTCACACACACTTATCTCTCAGAACTGAGCAAGTGGAGAGACGTTCGTTCATCTAGCACCAAGGGAACGGGTTGAAGGAGACACTTTTTCTGTGCTTTCTCAGTCTGATTCCTAGTGCCGATTTGAAGTTCCTGCAGTTTTTACTGTAAAACCGAGTTGGAGCTAGTACCTCCCCATACATATGTACGGAATGGAGTTTGCAACTGAAAAGAAACTTTGTGTTCCCAACAAGCTAGCTGAAGGACGGCTTTCACACACACATATATCTCAGAGCTGAGCAAGTGGAGAGACGTTCGTTCATCTAGCACCAAGGGAACGGGTTGCAGGAGACACTTTTTCTCTGCTCTCTCAGTCTGTTTCCTAGTACCGGTTTGAAGTTCCTGCAGTTTTCACTGTCAAACAGAGTTGGAGCTAGTACCTCCCCATATATATGTATGGAATGGAGTTTGCACCTGAAAAGAAACTTTGTGTTCCCAACAAGCTAAGTGAAGGACGGCTTTCACACACACTTATCTCTCAGAACTGAGCAAATGGAGAGACGTTCGTTCATCTAGCACCAAGGGAACGGGTTGCAGGAGACACTTTTTCTCTGCTTTCTCAGTCTGTTTCCTAGTGCCGGTTTGAAGTTCCTGCAGTTTTCACTGTCAAACAGAGTTGGAGCTAGTACCTCCCCATATATATGTATGGAATGGAGTTTGCAACTGAAAAGAAACTTTGTGTTCCCAACAAGCTAGGTGAAGGACGGCTTTCGCACACACTTATCCCTCAGAACTGAGCAAGTGGAGAGACTTTCGTTCATCTAGCACCAAGGGAACGGGTTGCAGGAGACACATTTTCTCTGCTTTCTCAGTCTGATTCCTAGTGCCGATTTGAAGTTCCTGCAGTTTTTACTGTAAAACCGAGTTGGAGCTAGTACCTCCCCATATATATTTATGGAATGGAGTTTGCAACTGAAAAGAAACTTTGTGTTCCCAACAAGCTACCTGAAGGACGGCTTTCACCCACACTTATCTCTCAGAAATGTGCAAGTGGAGAGACGTTCGTATATCTAGCACCAAGGGAACGGGTTGAAGGAGACAATTTTTCTCTGCTTTCTCAGTCTGTTTCCTAGAGCCGGTTTGAAGTTCCTGCAGTTTTCACTGTCAAACCGAGTTGGAGCTAGTACCTCCCCATATATATGTATTGAATGGAGTTTGCAACTGAAAAGAAACTTTGTGTTCCCAACAAGCTAGGTGAAGGACGGCTTTCAAACACACTTATCCCTCAGAACTGAGCAAGTGGAGAGACTTTCATTCATCTAGCACCAAGTGAACGGGTTGAAGGAGACACATTTTCTCTGCTTTCTCAGTCTGATTCCTAGTGCCGATTTGAAGTTCCTGCAGTTTTCACTGTCAAACCGAGTTGGAGCTAGTACCTCCCCATATATATGTATGGAGTGTAGTTTGCAACTGAAAAGAAACTTTGTGTTCCCAACAATCTAGGTGAAGGACGGCTTTCACACACACTTATCTCTCAGAACTGAGCAAGTGGAGAGACGATCGTTCATCTAGCACCAATGGATCGGGTTGCAGGAGACACTTTTTCTCTGCTTTCTCAGAATGTTTCCTAATGCCGGTTTGAAGTTCCTGCAGTTTTCACTGTCAAACCGAGTTGGAGCTAGTACCTCCCCATATATATGTATGGAATGGAGTTTGCAACTGAAAAGAATCTTTGTGTTCCCAACAAGCTAGGTGAAGTACGGTTTTCACACACACTTATGTCTCAGAAATGAGCAAGGTGAGAGACGATCGTTCATCTAGCACCAAGGGAACGGGTTGCAGGAGACACTTTTTCTCTGCTTTCTCAGAATGTTTCCTAGTGCCGGTTTGAAGTTCCTGCATTTTTCACTGTCAAACCGAGTTGGAGCCAGTACCTCCCCATATATATGTATGGAATGGAGTTTGCAACTGAAAAGAAACTTTGTGTTCCCAACAAGCTAAGTGAAGGACGGCTTTCACACACACTTATCTCTCAGAACTGAGCAAGTGGAGAGACTATCGTTCATCTAGCACCAAGGGAACGGGTTGCAGGAGACAACTTTTCTCTGCTTTCTCAGTCTGTTTCCTAGAGCCGGTTTGAAGTTCCTGCAGTTTTCACTGTCAAACAGATTTGGAGCTTGTACTTCCTCATATAGAAGCATGGAATGGAGTTTGCAACTGAAAATAAACTTTGTGTTCCCAACAAGCTAGGTGAAGGACGGCTTTCACACACACTTATCTCTCAGAACTGAGCAAGTGGAGAGACGTTCGTTCATCTAGCACCAAGGGAACGGTTTGCAGGAGACACTTTTTCTCTGCTTTCTCTGTCTGTTTCCTAGAGCCGGTTTGAAGTTCCTGCAGTTTTCACTGTCAAACCGAGTTGGAGCTAGTACCTCCCCATATATATGTATTGAATGGAGTTTGCAACTGAAAAGAAACTTTGTGTTCCCAACAAGCTAGGTGAAGGACGGCTTTCAAACACACTTATCCCTCAGAACTGAGCAAGTGGAGAGACTTTCATTCATCTAGCACCAAGTGAACGGGTTGAAGGAGACACTTTTTCTCTGCTTTCTCAGTCTGATTCCTAGTGCCGATTTGAAGTTCCTGCAGTTTTTACTGTAATACCGAGTTGGAGCTAGTACCTCCCCATATATATGTATGGAATGGAGTTTGCAACTGAAAAGAAACTTTGTGTTCCCAACAAGCTAGTTGAAGGACGGCTTTCACACACACATATTTTTAAGAACTGAGCAAGTGGAGAGACGGTCGTTCATCTAGCACCAAGGGGACGGGTTGCAGGAGACACTTTTTCTCTGCTTTCTCAGTCTGTTTCCTAGTGCCGGTTTGAAGTTCCTGCAGTTTTCACTGTCAAACCGAGTTGGAGCTAGTACCTCCCCATATATATGTATGGAATGGAGTTTGCAACTGAAAAGAAACTTTGTGTTCCCAACAAGCTAGGTGAAGGACGGCTTTCACACACACTTATCTCTCAGAACTGAGCAAGTGGAGAAACGATCGTTCATCTAGCACCAATGGAACGGGTTGCAGGAGACAGTTTTTCTCTACTTTCTCAGAATATTTCCTAGTGCCGGTTTGAAGTTCCTGCATTTTTCACTGTCAAACCGAGTTGGAGCTAGTACCTCCCCATATATATGTATGGAATGGAGTTTGCAACTGAAAAGAAACTTTGTGTTCCCAACAAGCTAGGTGAAGGACGGTTTTCACACACACTTACGTCTCAGAACTGAGCAAGTGGAGAGACGATCGTTCATCTAGCACCAAGGGAACGGGTTGCAGGAGACACTATTTCTCTGCTCTCTCAGTCTGTTTCTTAGTGCCGGTTTGAAGTTCCTGCAGTTTTCACTGTCAAACCGTGTTGGAGCTAGTACCTCCACATATATATGTATGGAATGGAGTTTGCAACTGAAAAGAAACTTTGTGTTCCCAACAAGCTAAGTGAAGGACGGCTTTCACACACACTTATCTCTCAGAACTGAGCAAGTGGAGAGAAGTTCGTTCATCTAGCACCAAGGGAACGGGTTGCAGGAGTCACATTTTCTCTGCTTTCTTAGTCTGTTTCCTAGTGCCGTTTTGAAGTTCCTGCAGTTTTCACTGTCAAACCGAGTTGGAGCTAGTACCTCCCCATATATATGTATGGAATGGAGTTTGCAACTGAAAAGAATCTTTGTGTTTCCAACAAGCTAGGTGAAGGACGGTTTTCGCACACACGTATCTCTCAGAACTGAGCAAGTGGAGAGACGTTCGTTCATCTAGCACCAAGGGAACGGGTTGCAGGAGACACTTTTTCTCTGCTCTCTCAGTCTGTTTCCTAGTACCGGTTTGAAGTTCCTGCAGTTTTCACTGTCAAACAGAGTTGGAGGTAGTACCTCCCCATATATATGTATGGAATGAAGTTTGCACCTGAAAAGAAACTTTGTGTTCCCAACAAGCTAAGTGAAGGACGGCTTTCACACACACTTATCTCTCAGAACTGAGCAAATGGAGAGACGTTCGTTCATCTAGCACCAAGGGAACGGGTTGCAGGAGACACTTTTTCTCTGCTTTCTCAGTCTGTTTCCTAGAGCCGGTTTGAAGTTCCTGCAGTTTTCACTGTCAAACCGAGTTGGAGCTAGTACCTCCCCATATATATGTATTGAATGGAGTTTGCAACTGAAAAGAAACTTTGTGTTCCCAACAAGCTAGGTGAAGGACGGCTTTCAAACACACTTATACCTCAGAACTGAGCAAGTGGAGAGACTTTCATTCATCTAGCACCAAGTGAACGGGTTGAAGGAGACACATTTTCTCTGCTTTCTCAGTCTGATTCCTAGTGCCGATTTGAAGTTCCTGCAGTTTTCACTGTCAAACCGAGTTGGAGCTAGTACCTCCCCATATATATGTATGGAGTGTAGTTTGCAACTGAAAAGAATCTTTGTGTTCCCAACAATCTAGGTGAAGGACGGCTTTCACACACACTTATCTCTCAGAACTGAGCAAGTGGAGAGACGATCGTTCATCTAGCACCAATGGATCGGGTTGCAGGAGACACTTTTTCTCTGCTTTCTCAGAATGTTTCCTAATGCCGGTTTGAAGTTCCTGCAGTTTTCACTGTCAAACCGAGTTGGAGCTAGTACCTCCCCATATATATGTATGGAATGGAGTTTGCAACTGAAAAGAAACTTTGTGTTCCCAACAAGCTAAGTGAAGGACGGCTTTCACACACACTTATCTCTCAGAACTGAGCAAGTGGAGAGACGATCGTTCATCTAGCACCAAGGGAACGGGTTGCAGGAGACAACTTTTCTCTGCTTTCTCAGTCTGTTTCCTAGTGCCGGTTTGAAGTTCCTGCAGTTTTCACTGTCAAACAGAGTTGGAGCTTGTACTTCCTCATATAGAAGCATGGAATGGAGTTGGCAACTGAAAATAAACTTTGTGTTCCCAACAAGCTAGGTGAAGGACGGCTTTCACACACACTTATCTCTCAGAACTGAGCAAGTGGAGAGACGTTCGTTCATCTAGCACCAAGGGAACGGTTTGCAGGAGACACTTTTTCTCTGCTTTCTCTGTCTGTTTCCTAGAGCCGGTTTGAAGTTCCTGCAGTTTTCACTGTCAAACCGAGTTGGAGCTTGTACCTCCCCATATATATGTATTGAATGGAGTTTGCAACTGAAAAGAAACTTTGTGTTCCCAACAAGCTAGGTGAAGGACGGCTTTCAAACACACTTATCCCTCAGAACTGAGCAAGTGGAGAGACTTTCATTCATCTAGCACCAAGTGAACGGGTTGAAGGAGACACTTTTTCTCTGCTTTCTCAGTCTGATTCCTAGTGCCGATTTGAAGTTCCTGCAGTTTTTACTGTCAAACCGAGTTGGAGCTAGTACCTCCCCATATATATATATGGAATGGAGTTTGCAACTGAAAAGAAACTTTGTGTTCCCAACAAGCTAGTTGAAGGACGGCTTTCACACACACATATTTCTAAGAACTGAGCAAGTGGAGAGACGGTCGTTCATCTAGCACCAAGAGGACGGGTTGCAGGAGACACTTTTTGTCTGCTTTCTCAGACTGTTTCCTAGTGCCGGTTTGAAGTTCCTGCAGTTTTCACTGTCAAACCGAGTTGGAGCTAGTACCTCCCCATATATATGTATGGAATGGAGTTTGCAACTGAAAAGAAACTTTGTGTTCCCAACAAGCTAGGTGAAGGACGGCTTTCACACACACTTATCTCTCAGAACTCAGCAAGTGGAGAAACGATCGTTCATCTAGCACCAATGGAACGGGTTGCAGGAGACACTTTTTCTCTACTTTCTCAGAATGTTTCCTAGTGCCGGTTTCAAGTTCCTGCATTTTTCACTGTCAAACCGAGTTGGAGCTAGTACCTCCCCATATATATGTATGGAATGGAGTTTGCAACTGAAAAGAAACTTTGTGTTCCCAACAAGCTAGGTGAAGGACGGTTTTCACACACACTTACGTCTCAGAACTGAGCAAGTGGAGAGACGATCGTTCATCTAGCACCAAGGGAACGGGTTGCAGGAGACACTTTTTCTCTGCTCTCTCAGTCTGTTTCTTAGTGCCGGTTTGAAGTTCCTGCAGTTTTCACTGTCAAACCGTGTTGGAGCTAGTACCTCCACATATATATGTATGGAATGGAGTTTGCAACTGAAAAGAAACTTTGTGTTCCCAACAAGCTAAGTGAAGGACGGCTTTCACACACACTTATCTCTCAGAACTGAGCAAGTGGAGAGAAGTTCGTTCATCTAGCACCAAGGGAACGGGTTGCTGGAGACACCTTTTCTCTGCTTTCTCAGTATGTTTCCTAGTGCCGTTTTGAAGTTCCTGCAGTTTTCACTGTCAAACCGAGTTGGAGCTAGTACCTCCCCATATATATGTATGTAATGGAGTTTGCAACTGAAAAGAATCTTTGTGTTTCCAACAAGCTAGGTGAAGGACGGCTTTCGCACACACGTATCTCTCAGAACTGAGCAAGTGGAGAGACGTTCGTTCATCTAGCACCAAGGGAACGGGTTGCAGGAGACACTTTTTCTCTGCTTTCTCAGTCTGTTTCCTAGTGCCGGTTTGAAGTTCCTGCAGTTTTCACTGTAAAACAGAGTTGGAGCTAGTACCTCCCCATATATATGTATGGAATGGAGTTTGCAACTGAAAAGAAACTTTGTGTTCCCAACAAGCTAAGTGAAGCACGGCTTTCACACACACTTATCTCTCAGAACTGAGCAAGTGGAGAGACGATCGTTCATCTAGCACCAAGGGAACGTGTTGCAGGAGACACCTTTTCTCTGCTTTCTCAGTCTGTTTCCTAGTGCCGGTTTGAAGTTCCTGCTGTTTTCACTGTCAAACAGAGTTGGAGATTGTACTACCTCATATAGAAGCATGGAATGGAGTTGGCAACTGAAAAGAATCTTTGTGTTTCCAACAAGCTAGGTGAAGGACGGCTTTCGCACACACGTATCTCTCAGAAATGAGCAAGTGGAGAGACGTTCGTTCATCTAGCACCAAGGGAACGGGTTGCAGGAGACACTTTTTCTCTGCTTTCTTAGTCTGTTTCCTAGTGCCGGTTTGAAGTTCCTGCAGTTTTCACTGTAAAACAGAGTTGGAGCTAGTACCTCCCCATATATATGTATGGAATGGAGTTTGCAACTGAAAAGAATCTTTGTGTTCCAAACAAACAAGGTGAAGGACGGCTTTCGCACACACGTATCTCTCAGAACTGAGCAAGTGGAGAGACGTTCGTTCATCTAGCACCAAGGGAACGGGTTGCAGGAGACACTTTTTTTCTGCTTTCTCAGTCTGTTTCCTAGTGCCGGTAGAAGTTCCTGCAGTTTTCACTGTAAAACCGAGTTGGAGATAGTACCTCCCCATATATATGTATGGAATGGAGTTTGCACCTGAAAAGAAACTTTGTGTTCCCAACAAGCTAAGTGAAGGACGGCTTTCACACACAATTATCTCTCAGAACTGAGCAAATGGAGAGACGTTCGTTCATCTAGCACCAAGGGAACGGGTTGCAGGAGACACTTTTTCTCTGCTTTCTCAGTATGTTTCCTAGTGCCGGTTTGAAGTTCCTGCAGTTTTCACTGTCAAACAGAGTTGGAGCTTGTACTTCCTCATATAGAAGCATGGAATGGAGTTTGCAACTGAAAAGAAACTTTGTGTTCCCAACAAGCTAGGTGAAGGACGGCTTTCACACACACTTATCTCTCAGAACTGAGCAAGTGGAGAGACGTTCGTTCATCTAGCACCAAGGGAACGGTTTGCAGGAGACACTTTTTCTCTGCTTTCTCAGTCTGTTTCCTAGAGCCGGTTTGAAGTTCCTGCAGTTTTCACTGTAAAACCGAGTTGGAGCTAGTACATACCCATATATATGTATTGAATGGAGTTTGCAACTGAAAAGAAACTTTGTGTTCCCAACAAGCTAGGTGAAGGACGGCTTTCAAACACACTTATCCCTCAGAACTGAGCAAGTGGAGAGACTTTCATTCATCTAGCACCAAGTGAACGGGTTGAAGGAGACACTTTTTCTCTGCTTTCTCAGTGTGATTCCTAGTGCTGATTTGAAGTTCCTGCAGTTTTTACTGTAAAACCGAGTTGGAGCTAGTACCTCCCCATATATATGTATGGAATGGAGTTTGCAAATGAAAAGAAACTTTGTGTTCCCAACAAGCTAGTTGAAGGACATCTTTCACACACACATATTTCTAAGAACTGAGCAAGTGGAGAGACCGTCGTTCATCTAGCACCAAGGGGACGGGTTGCAGGAGACAATTTTTCTCTGCTTTCTCAGTCTGTTTCCTAGTGCCGGTTTGAAGTTCCTGCAGTTTTCACTGTCAAACCGAGTTGGAGCTTGTACCTCCCCATATATATGTATGGAATGGAGTTTTCAACTGAAAAGAAACTTTGTGTTCCCAACAAGCTAGGTGAAGGACGGCTTTCACACACACTTATCTCTCAGAACTGAGCAAGTGGAGAAACGATCGTTCATCTAGCACCAATGGAACGGGTTGCAGGAGACACTTTTTCTCTACTTTCTCAGAATGTTTCCTAGTGCCGGTTTGAAGTTCCTGCAGCTTTCACTGTCAAACCGAGTTGGAGCTAGTACCTCCCCATATATATGTATGGAATGGAGTTTGCAACTGAAAAGAAACTTTGTGTTCCCAACAAGCTAGGTGAAGGACGGTTTTCACACACACTTACGACTCAGAACTGAGCAAGTGGAGAGACGATCGTTCATCTAGCACCAAGGGAACGGTTTGCAGGAGACAATTTTTCCCTGCTCTCTCAGTCTGTTTCTTAGTGCCGGTTTGAAGTTCCTGCAGTTTTCACTGTCAAACCGAGATGGAGCTAGTACCTCCACATATATATGTATGGAATGGAGTTTGCAACTGAAAAGAAACTTTGTGTTCCCAACAAGCTAAGTGAAGGACGGCTTTCACACACACTTATCTCTCAGAACTGAGCAAGTGGAGAGACGTTCGTTCATCTAGCACCAATGGAACGGGTTGCAGGAGACACTTTTTCTCTGCTTTCTCAGTCTGTTTCCTAGTGCCGTTTTGAAGTTCCTGCAGTTTTCACTGTCAAACCGAGTTGGAGCTAGTACCTCCCCATATATATGTATGGAATGGAGTTTGCATCTGAAAAGAATCTTTGTGTTCCCAACAAGCTAGGTGAAGGACGGCTTTCGCACACACGTATCTCTCAGAACTGAGCAAGTGGAGAGACGTTCGTTCATCTAGCACCAAGGTAACGGGTTGCAGGAGACACTTTTTCTCTGCTTTTTGAGTCTGTTTCCTAGTGCCGGTTTGAAGTTCCTGCAGTTTTTACTGTAAAACAGAGTTGGAGCTAGTACCTCCCCATATATATGTATGGAATGGAGTTTGCAACTGAAAAGAAACTTTGTGTTCCAAACAAACAAGGTGAAGGACGGCTTTCGCACACACGTATCTCTCAGAACTGAGCAAGTGGAGAGACGTTCGTTCATCTAGCACCAAGGGAACGGGTTGCAGGAGACACTTTTTTTCTGCTTTCTCAGTCTGTTTCTTGTGCCGGTAGAAGTTCCTGCAGTTTTCACTGTAAAACCGAGTTGGAGATAGTACCTCCCCATATATATGTATGGAATGGAGTTTGCAACTGAAAAGAAACTTTATGTTCCCAACAAGCTAGTTGAAGGACGGCTTTCACACACACTTATCCCTCAGAACTGAGCAAGTGGAGAGACTTTCGTTCATCTAGCACCAAGGGAACGGGTTGAAGGAGACACATTTTCTCTGCTTTCTCAGTCTGATTCCTAGTGCCGATTTGAAGTTCCTGCAGTTTTTACTGTAAAACCGAGTTGGAGCTAGTACCTCCACATATATATGTATGGAATGGAGTTTGCAACTGAAAAGAAACTTTGTGTTCCCAACAAGCTAGCTGAAGGACGGCTTTCACACACACATATTTCTCAGAGCTGAGCAAGTGGAGAGACGATCGTTCATCTAGCACCAAGGGAACGGGTTGCAGGAGACACTTTTTCTCTGCTCTCTCAGTCTGTTTCCTAGTGCCGGTTAGAAGTTCCTGCAGTTTTCACTGTCAAACCGAGTTGGAGCTAGTACCTCCCCATATATATGTATGGAATGGAGTTTGCAACTGAAAAGAAACTTTGTGTTCCCAACAAGCTAAGTGAAGGACGGCTTTCACACACACTTATCTCTCAGAACTGAGCAAGTGGAGAGACGTTCGTTCATCTAGCACCAAGGGAACGGGTTGCAGGAGACACTTTTTTTCTGCTTTCTCAGTCTGTTTCCTAGTGCCGGTAGAAGTTCCTGCAGTTTTCACTGTAAAACCGAGTTGGAGATAGTACCTCCCCATATATATGTATGGAATGGAGTTTGCAACTGAAAAGAAACTTTGTGTTCCCAACAAACAAGGTGAAGGACGGCTTTCACACACACTTATCTCTCAGAACTGAGCAAGTGGAGAGACGTTCGTTCATCTAGCACCAAGGGAACGGGTTGCAGGAGACACTTTTTTTCTGCTTTCTCAGTCTGTTTCCTAGTGCCGGTAGATGTCCCTGCAGTTTTCAGTGTAAAACCGAGTTGGAGATAGTACCTCCCCATATATATGTATGGAATGGAGTTTGCAACTGAAAAGAAACTTTGTGTTATCAACAAGCTAAGTGAAGGACGGCTTTCAAACACACTTATCTCTCAGAACTGAGCAAGTGGAGAGACGTTCGTTCATCTAGCACCAAGGGAACGGGTTGAAGGAGACACTTTTTCTGTGCATTCTCAGTCTGATTCCTAGTGCCGATTTGAAGTTCCTGCAGTTTTTACTGTAAAACCGAGTTGGAGCTAGTACCTCCCCATATATATGTATGGAATGGAGTTTGCACCTGAAAAGAAACTTTGTGTTCCCAACAAGCTAAGTGAAGGACGGCTTTCACACACACTTAACTCTCAGAACTGAGCAAATGGAGAGACGTTCGTTCATCTAGCACCAAGGGAACGGGTTGCAGGAGACACTTTTTCTCTGCTTTCTCAGTCTGTTTCCTAGTGCCGGTAGAAGTTCCTGCAGTTTTCACTGTAAAACCGAGTTGGAGATAGTACCTCCCCATATATATGTATGGAATGGAGTTTGCAACTGAAAAGAAACTTTGTGTTCCCAACAAACAAGGTGAAGTATGGCTTTCACACACACTTATCTCTCAGAACTGAGCAAGTGGAGAGACGTTCGTTCATCTAGCACCAAGGGAACGGGTTGCAGGAGACACTTTTTTTCTGCTTTCTCAGACTGTATCCTAGTGCCGGTAGATGTCCCTGCAGTTTTCACTGTAAAACCGAGTTGAAGATAGTACCTCCCCATATATATGTATGGAATGGAGTTTGCAACTGAAAAGAAACTTTGTGTTCCCAACAAGCTAAGTGAAGGACGGCTTTCACACACACTTATCTCTCAGAACTGAGCAAGTGGAGAGACTTTCGTTCATCTAGCACCAAGGGAACGGGTTGAAGGAGACACTTTTTCTGTGCTTTCTCAGTCTGATTCCTAGTGCCGATTTAAAGTTCCTGCAGTTTTTACTGTAAAACCGAGTTGGAGCTAGTACCTCCCCATATATATGTATGGAATGGAGTTTGCACCTGAAAAGAAACTTTGTGTTCCCAACAAGCTAAGTGAAGGACGGCTTTCACACACACTTATCTCTCAGAACTGAGCAAATGGAGAGACGTTCGTTCATCTAGCACCAAGGGAACGGGTTGCAGGAGACACTTTTTCTCTGCTTTCTCAGTCTGTTTCCTCGTGCCGGTTTGAAGTTCCTGCAGTTTTCACTGTAAAACAGAGTTGGAGCTAGTACCTCCCCATATATATGTATGGAATGGATTTGGCCACTGAAAAGAAACTTTGTGTTCCCAACAAACAAGGTGAAGGACGGCTTTCACACACACTTATCTCTCAGAACTGAGCAAGTGGAGAGACTTTCGTTCATCTAGCACCAAGGGAACGGGTTGCAGGAGAAACTTTTTCTCTGCCTTCTCAGTCTGTTTCCTAGTGCCGGTTTGAAGTTCCTGCAGTTTTCACTGTCAAACCGAGTTGGAGCTTGTACCTCCCCATATATATGTATGGAATGGAGTTTGCAACTGAAAAGATACTTTGTGTTAACAACAAGCTAGGTGAAGGACGGCTTTCACACACACTTATCTCTCAGAACTGAGCAATTGGAGAGACGTTCGTTCATCTAGCACCAAGGGAACGGGTTGCAGTAGACACTTTTTCTCTGCCATCTCAGTCTGTTTCCTAGTGCCGGTTAGAAGTTCCTACAGTTTTCACTGTCAAACCGAGTTGGAGCTAGTACCTACCCATATATATGTATGGAATGGAGTTTGCAACTGAAAAGAAACTTTGTGTTCCCAACAAGCTAGCTGAAGGACGGCTTTCACACACACATATTTCTCAGAGCTGAGCAAGTGGAGAGACGATCGTTCATCTAGCACCAAGGGAACGGGTTGCAGGAGACACTTTTTCTCTGCTCTCTCAGTCTGTTTCCTAGTGCCGGTTAGAAGTTCCTGCAGTTTTCACTGTCAAACCGAGTTGGAGCTAGTACCTCCCCATATATATGTATGGAATGGAGTTTGCAACTGAAAAGAAACTTTGTGTTCCCAACAAGCTAAGTGAAGGACGGCTTTCACACACACTTATCTCTCAGAACTGAGCAAGTGGAGAGACGTTCGTTCATCTAGCACCAAGGGAACGGGTTGCAGGAGACACTTTTTCTCTGCTCTCTCAGTCTGTTTCCTAGTGCCGGTTAGAAGTTCCTGCAGTTTTCACTGTCAAACCGAGTTGGAGCTAGTACCTCCCCATATATATGTATGGAATGGAGTTTGCAACTGAAAAGAAACTTTGTGTTCCCAACAAGCTAAGTGAAGGACGGCTTTCACACACACTTATCTCTCAGAACTGAGCAAGTGGAGAGACGTTCGTTCATCTAGCACCAAGGGAACGGGTTGCAGGAGACACTTTTTTTCTGCTTTCTCAGTCTGTTTCCTAGTGCCGGTAGAAGTTCCTGCAGTTTTCACTGTAAAACCGAGTTGGAGATAGTACCTCCCCATATATATGTATGGAATGGAGTTTGCAACTGAAAAGAAACTTTGTGTTCCCAACAAACAAGGTGAAGGACGGCTTTCACACACACTTATCTCTCAGAACTGAGCAAGTGGAGAGACGTTCGTTCATCTAGCACCAAGGGAACGGGTTGCAGGAGACACTTTTTTTCTGCTTTCTCAGTCTGTTTCCTAGTGCCGGTAGATGTCCCTGCAGTTTTCAGTGTAAAACCGAGTTGGAGATAGTACCTCCCCATATATATGTATGGAATGGAGTTTGCAACTGAAAAGAAACTTTGTGTTCCCAACAAGCTAAGTGAAGGACGGCTTTCAAACACACTTATCTCTCAGAACTGAGCAAGTGGAGAGACGTTCGTTCATCTAGCACCAAGGGAACGGGTTGAAGGAGACACTTTTTCTGTGCATTCTCAGTCTGATTCCTAGTGCCGATTTGAAGTTCCTGCAGTTTTTACTGTAAAACCGAGTTGGAGCTAGTACCTCCCCATATATATGTATGGAATGGAGTTTGCACCTGAAAAGAAACTTTGTGTTCCCAACAAGCTAAGTGAAGGACGGCTTTCACACACACTTAACTCTCAGAACTGAGCAAATGGAGAGACGTTCGTTCATCTAGCACCAAGGGAACGTGTTGCAGGAGACACTTTTTCTCTGCTTTCTCAGTCTGTTTCCTAGTGCCGGTAGAAGTTCCTGCAGTTTTCACTGTAAAACCGAGTTGGAGATAGTACCTCCCCATATATATGTATGGAATGGAGTTTGCAACTGAAAAGAAACTTTGTGTTCCCAACAAACAAGGTGAAGTATGGCTTTCACACACACTTATCTCTCAGAACTGAGCAAGTGGAGAGACGTTCGTTCATCTAGCACCAAGGGAACGGGTTGCAGGAGACACTTTTTTTCTGCTTTCTCAGACTGTATCCTAGTGCCGGTAGATGTCCCTGCAGTTTTCACTGTAAAACCGAGTTGAAGATAGTACCTCCCCATATATATGTATGGAATGGAGTTTGCAACTGAAAAGAAACTTTGTGTTCCCAACAAGCTAAGTGAAGGACGGCTTTCACACACACTTATCTCTCAGAACTGAGCAAGTGGAGAGACTTTCGTTCATCTAGCACCAAGGGAACGGGTTGAAGGAGACACTTTTTCTGTGCTTTCTCAGTCTGATTCCTAGTGCCGATTTAAAGTTCCTGCAGTTTTTACTGTAAAACCGAGTTGGAGCTAGTACCTCCCCATATATATGTATGGAATGGAGTTTGCACCTGAAAAGAAACTTTGTGTTCCCAACAAGCTAAGTGAAGGACGGCTTTCACACACACTTATCTCTCAGAACTGAGCAAATGGAGAGACGTTCGTTCATCTAGCACCAAGGGAACGGGTTGCAGGAGACACTTTTTCTCTGCTTTCTCAGTCTGTTTCCTCGTGCCGGTTTGAAGTTCCTGCAGTTTTCACTGTAAAACAGAGTTGGAGCTAGTACCTCCCCATATATATGTATGGAATGGATTTGGCCACTGAAAAGAAACTTTGTGTTCCCAACAAACAAGGTGAAGGACGGCTTTCACACACACTTATCTCTCAGAACTGAGCAAGTGGAGAGACTTTCGTTCATCTAGCACCAAGGGAACGGGTTGCAGGAGAAACTTTTTCTCTGCCTTCTCAGTCTGTTTCCTAGTGCCGGTTTGAAGTTCCTGCAGTTTTCACTGTCAAACCGAGTTGGAGCTTGTACCTCCCCATATATATGTATGGAATGGAGTTTGCAACTGAAAAGATACTTTGTGTTAACAACAAGCTAGGTGAAGGACGGCTTTCACACACACTTATCTCTCAGAACTGAGCAATTGGAGAGACGTTCGTTCATCTAGCACCAAGGGAACGGGTTGCAGTAGACACTTTTTCTCTGCCATCTCAGTCTGTTTCCTAGTGCCGGTTAGAAGTTCCTACAGTTTTCACTGTCAAACCGAGTTGGAGCTAGTACCTACCCATATATATGTATGGAATGGAGTTTGCAACTGAAAAGAAACTTTGTGTTCCCAACAAGCTAGCTGAAGGACGGCTTTCACACACACATATTTCTCAGAGATGAGCAAGTGGAGAGACGTTCGTTCATCTAGCACCAAGGGAACGGGTTGCAGGAGACACTTTTTCTCTGCTCTCTCAGTCTGTTTCCTAGTGCCGGTTAGAAGTTCCTGCAGTTTTCACTGTCAAACCGAGTTGGAGCTAGTACCTCCCCATATATATGTATGGAATGGAGTTTGCAACTGAAAAGAAACTTTGTGTTCCCAACAAGCTAAGTGAAGGACGGCTTTCACACACACATATCTCTCAGAACTGAGCAAGTGGAGAGACGTTCGTTCATCTAGCACCAAGGGAACGGGTTGCAGGAGACACTTTTTCTCTGCTTTCTCAGTCTGTTTCCTAGTGCCGGTTTGAAGTTCCTGCTGTTTTCACTGTAAAACAGAGTTGGAACTACTACCTCCCCATATATATGTATGGAATGAAGTTTGCAACTGAAAAGAAACTTTGTGTTCCCAACAAGCTAGGTGAAGGACGGCTTTCACCCACACTTATCTCTCAGAAATGAGCAAGTGGAGAGACGTTCGTATATCTAGCACCAAGGGAACGGGTTGCAGGAGACACTTTTTCTCTGCTTTCTCAGTCTGTTTCCTAGTGCCGGTTTGAAGTTCCTGCAGTTTTCACTGTAAAACAGATTTGGAACTACTACCTCCCCATATATATGTATGGAATGGAGTTTGCAACTGAAAAGAAACTTTGTGTTCCCAACAAACAAGGTGAAGGACGGCTTTCACACACACTTATCTCTCAGAACTGAGCAAGTGGAGAGACTTTCGTTCATCTAGCACCAAGGGAACGGGTTGCAGGAGAAACTTTTTCTCTGCCTTCTCAGTCTGTTTCCTAGTGCCGGTTTGAAGTTCCTGCAGTTTTCACTGTCAAACCGAGTTGGAGCTTGTACCTCCCCATATATATGTATGGAATGGAGTTTGCAACTGAAAAGATACTTTGTGTTAACAACAAGCTAGGTGAAGGACGGCTTTCACACACACTTATCTCTCAGAACTGAGCAATTGGAGAGACGTTCGTTCATCTAGCACCAAGGGAACGGGTTGCAGTAGACACTTTTTCTCTGCCATCTCAGTCTGTTTCCTAGTGCCGGTTAGAAGTTCCTACAGTTTTCACTGTCAAACCGAGTTGGAGCTAGTACCTACCCATATATATGTATGGAATGGAGTTTGCAACTGAAAAGAAACTTTGTGTTCCCAACAAGCTAGCTGAAGGACGGCTTTCACACACACATATTTCTCAGAGCTGAGCAAGTGGAGAGACGATCGTTCATCTAGCACCAAGGGAACGGGTTGCAGGAGACACTTTTTCTCTGCTCTCTCAGTCTGTTTCCTAGTGCCGGTTAGAAGTTCCTGCAGTTTTCACTGTCAAACCGAGTTGGAGCTAGTACCTCCCCATATATATGTATGGAATGGAGTTTGCAACTGAAAAGAAACTTTGTGTTCCCAACAAGCTAAGTGAAGGACGGCTTTCACACACACTTATCTCTCAGAACTGAGCAAGTGGAGAGACGTTCGTTCATCTAGCACCAAGGGAACGGGTTGCAGGAGACACTTTTTCTCTGCTCTCTCAGTCTGTTTCCTAGTGCCGGTTAGAAGTTCCTGCAGTTTTCACTGTCAAACCGAGTTGGAGCTAGTACCTCCCCATATATATGTATGGAATGGAGTTTGCAACTGAAAAGAAACTTTGTGTTCCCAACAAGCTAAGTGAAGGACGGCTTTCACACACACTTATCTCTCAGAACTGAGCAAGTGGAGAGACGTTCGTTCATCTAGCACCAAGGGAACGGGTTGCAGGAGACACTTTTTTTCTGCTTTCTCAGTCTGTTTCCTAGTGCCGGTAGAAGTTCCTGCAGTTTTCACTGTAAAACCGAGTTGGAGATAGTACCTCCCCATATATATGTATGGAATGGAGTTTGCAACTGAAAAGAAACTTTGTGTTCCCAACAAACAAGGTGAAGGACGGCTTTCACACACACTTATCTCTCAGAACTGAGCAAGTGGAGAGACGTTCGTTCATCTAGCACCAAGGGAACGGGTTGCAGGAGACACTTTTTTTCTGCTTTCTCAGTCTGTTTCCTAGTGCCGGTAGATGTCCCTGCAGTTTTCAGTGTAAAACCGAGTTGGAGATAGTACCTCCCCATATATATGTATGGAATGGAGTTTGCAACTGAAAAGAAACTTTGTGTTCCCAACAAGCTAAGTGAAGGACGGCTTTCAAACACACTTATCTCTCAGAACTGAGCAAGTGGAGAGACGTTCGTTCATCTAGCACCAAGGGAACGGGTTGAAGGAGACACTTTTTCTGTGCATTCTCAGTCTGATTCCTAGTGCCGATTTGAAGTTCCTGCAGTTTTTACTGTAAAACCGAGTTGGAGCTAGTACCTCCCCATATATATGTATGGAATGGAGTTTGCACCTGAAAAGAAACTTTGTGTTCCCAACAAGCTAAGTGAAGGACGGCTTTCACACACACTTAACTCTCAGAACTGAGCAAATGGAGAGACGTTCGTTCATCTAGCACCAAGGGAACGTGTTGCAGGAGACACTTTTTCTCTGCTTTCTCAGTCTGTTTCCTAGTGCCGGTAGAAGTTCCTGCAGTTTTCACTGTAAAACCGAGTTGGAGATAGTACCTCCCCATATATATGTATGGAATGGAGTTTGCAACTGAAAAGAAACTTTGTGTTCCCAACAAACAAGGTGAAGTATGGCTTTCACACACACTTATCTCTCAGAACTGAGCAAGTGGAGAGACGTTCGTTCATCTAGCACCAAGGGAACGGGTTGCAGGAGACACTTTTTTTCTGCTTTCTCAGACTGTATCCTAGTGCCGGTAGATGTCCCTGCAGTTTTCACTGTAAAACCGAGTTGAAGATAGTACCTCCCCATATATATGTATGGAATGGAGTTTGCAACTGAAAAGAAACTTTGTGTTCCCAACAAGCTAAGTGAAGGACGGCTTTCACACACACTTATCTCTCAGAACTGAGCAAGTGGAGAGACTTTCGTTCATCTAGCACCAAGGGAACGGGTTGAAGGAGACACTTTTTCTGTGCTTTCTCAGTCTGATTCCTAGTGCCGATTTAAAGTTCCTGCAGTTTTTACTGTAAAACCGAGTTGGAGCTAGTACCTCCCCATATATATGTATGGAATGGAGTTTGCACCTGAAAAGAAACTTTGTGTTCCCAACAAGCTAAGTGAAGGACGGCTTTCACACACACTTATCTCTCAGAACTGAGCAAATGGAGAGACGTTCGTTCATCTAGCACCAAGGGAACGGGTTGCAGGAGACACTTTTTCTCTGCTTTCTCAGTCTGTTTCCTCGTGCCGGTTTGAAGTTCCTGCAGTTTTCACTGTAAAACAGAGTTGGAGCTAGTACCTCCCCATATATATGTATGGAATGGATTTGGCCACTGAAAAGAAACTTTGTGTTCCCAACAAACAAGGTGAAGGACGGCTTTCACACACACTTATCTCTCAGAACTGAGCAAGTGGAGAGACTTTCGTTCATCTAGCACCAAGGGAACGGGTTGCAGGAGAAACTTTTTCTCTGCCTTCTCAGTCTGTTTCCTAGTGCCGGTTTGAAGTTCCTGCAGTTTTCACTGTCAAACCGAGTTGGAGCTTGTACCTCCCCATATATATGTATGGAATGGAGTTTGCAACTGAAAAGATACTTTGTGTTAACAACAAGCTAGGTGAAGGACGGCTTTCACACACACTTATCTCTCAGAACTGAGCAATTGGAGAGACGTTCGTTCATCTAGCACCAAGGGAACGGGTTGCAGTAGACACTTTTTCTCTGCCATCTCAGTCTGTTTCCTAGTGCCGGTTAGAAGTTCCTACAGTTTTCACTGTCAAACCGAGTTGGAGCTAGTACCTACCCATATATATGTATGGAATGGAGTTTGCAACTGAAAAGAAACTTTGTGTTCCCAACAAGCTAGCTGAAGGACGGCTTTCACACACACATATTTCTCAGAGATGAGCAAGTGGAGAGACGTTCGTTCATCTAGCACCAAGGGAACGGGTTGCAGGAGACACTTTTTCTCTGCTCTCTCAGTCTGTTTCCTAGTGCCGGTTAGAAGTTCCTGCAGTTTTCACTGTCAAACCGAGTTGGAGCTAGTACCTCCCCATATATATGTATGGAATGGAGTTTGCAACTGAAAAGAAACTTTGTGTTCCCAACAAGCTAAGTGAAGGACGGCTTTCACACACACATATCTCTCAGAACTGAGCAAGTGGAGAGACGTTCGTTCATCTAGCACCAAGGGAACGGGTTGCAGGAGACACTTTTTCTCTGCTTTCTCAGTCTGTTTCCTAGTGCCGGTTTGAAGTTCCTGCTGTTTTCACTGTAAAACAGAGTTGGAACTACTACCTCCCCATATATATGTATGGAATGAAGTTTGCAACTGAAAAGAAACTTTGTGTTCCCAACAAGCTAGGTGAAGGACGGCTTTCACCCACACTTATCTCTCAGAAATGAGCAAGTGGAGAGACGTTCGTATATCTAGCACCAAGGGAACGGGTTGCAGGAGACACTTTTTCTCTGCTTTCTCAGTCTGTTTCCTAGTGCCGGTTTGAAGTTCCTGCAGTTTTCACTGTAAAACAGATTTGGAACTACTACCTCCCCATATATATGTATGGAATGGAGTTTGCAACTGAAAAGAAACTTTGTGTTCCCAACAAGCTATGTGAAGGACGGCTTTCACACACACTTATGTCTCAGAACTGAGAAAGAGGAGAGACTTTCATTCATCTAGCACCAAGTTAACGGGTTGAAGGAGACACTTTTTCTCTGCTTTCTCAGTCTGATTCCTAGTGCCGATTTGAAGTTCCTGCAGTTTTTACTGTAAAACCGAGTTGGAGCTAGTACCTCCCCATATATATTTATGGAATGGTGTTTGCAACTGAAAAGAAACTTTGTGTTCCCAACAAGCTAGTTGAAGGACGGCTTTCACACACACATATTTCTAAGAACTGAGCAAGTGGAGAGACGTTCGTTCATCTAGCACCAAGGGAACGGGTTGCAGGAGACACTTTTTCTCTGCTTTCTCAGTCTGTTTCCTAGTGCCGGTTTGAAGTTCCTGCAGTTTTCACTGTCAAACCGAGTTGGAGCTAGTACCTCCCCATATATATGTATGGAATGGAGTTTGCAACTGAAGAGAAACTTTGTGTTCCCAACAAGCTAGGTGAAGGACGGCTTTCACACACACTTATCTCTCAGAACTGAGCAAGTGGAGAGACGATCGTTCATCTAGCACCAATGGATCGGGTTGCAGGAGACACTTTTTCTCTGCTTTCTCAGAATGTTTCCTAGTGCCGGTTTGAAGTTCCTGCAGTTTTCACTGTCAAACCGAGTTGGAGCTAGTACCTCCCCATATATATGTATGGAATGGAGTTTGCAACTGAAAAGAAACTTTGTGTTCCCAACAAGCTAGGTGAAGGACGGTTTTCACACACACTTATATCTCAGAAATGAGCAAGTGGAGAGACGATCGTTCATCTAGCACCAAGGGAACGGGTTGCAGGAGACACTTTTTCTCTGTCCTCTCAGTCTGTTTCCTAGTGCCGGTTTGAAGTTCCTGCAGTTTTCACTGTCAAACCGAGTTGGAGCTAGTACCTCCCCATATATATGTATGGAATGGAGTTTGTAACTGAAAAGAAACTTTGTGTTCCCAACAAGCTATGTGAAGGACGGCTTTCACACACACTTATCTCTCAGAACTGAGCAAGTGGAGAGACGTTCGTTCATCTAGCACCAAGGGAACGGGTTGCAGGAGACACTTTTTCTCTGCTTTCTCAGTCTGTTTCCTAGTGCCGGTTTGAAGTTCCTGCAGTTTTCACTGTCAAACCGAGTTGGAGCTAGTACCTCCCCATATATATGTATGGAATGGAGTTTGCAACTGAAAAGAATCTTTGTGTTCCCAACAAGCTAGGTGAAGGACGGCTTTCGCACACACGTATCTCTCAGAACTGAGCAAGTGGAGAGACGTTCGTTCATCTAGCACCAAGGGAACGGGTTGCAGGAGACACTTTTTCTCTGCTTTCTCAGTCTGTTTCCTAGTGCCGGTTTGAAGTTCCTGCAGTTTTCACTGTAAAACAGAGTTGGAGCTAGTACCTCCCCATATATATGTATGGAATGGAGTTTGCAACTGAAAAGAAACTTTGTGTTCCAAACAAACAAGGTGAAGGACGGCTTTCGCACACACGTATCTCTCAGAACTGAGCAAGTGGAGAGACGTTCGTTCATCTAGCACCAAGGGAACGGGTTGCAGGAGACACTTTTTTTCTGCTTTCTCAGTCTGTTTCCTAGTGCCGGTAGAATTTCCTGCAGTTTTCACTGTAAAACCGAGTTGGAGATAGTACCTCCCCATATATATTTATGGAATGGAGTTTGCAACTGAAAAGAAACTTTGTGTTCCCAACAAGCTAGGTGAAGGACGGCTTTCACACACACTTATCCCTGAGAACTGAGCAAGTGGAGAGACGATCGTTCATCTAGCACCAAGGGAACGGGTTGCAGGAGACACTTTTTCTCTGTTCTCTCAGTCTGTTTCCTAGTGCCGGTTTGAAGTTCCTGCAGTTTTCACTGTAAAACCGAGTTGGAGCTAGTACCTCCCCATATATATGTATGGAATGGAGTTTGTAACTGAAAAGAAACTTTGTGTTCCCAACAAGCTATGTGAAGGACGGCTTTCACACACACTTATCTCTCAGAACTGAGCAAGTGGAGAGACGTTCGTTCATCTAGCACCAAGGGAACGGGTTGCAGGAGACACTTTTTCTCTGCTTTCTCAGTCTGTTTCCTAGTGCCGGTTTGAAGTTCCTGCAGTTTTCACTGTCAAACCGAGTTGGAGCTAGTACCTCCCCATATATATGTATGGAATGGAGTTTGCAACTGAAAAGAATCTTTGTGTTCCCAACAAGCTAGGTGAAGGACGGCTTTCGCACACACGTATCTCTCAGAACTGAGCAAGTGGAGAGACGTTCGTTCATCTAGCACCAAGGGAACGGGTTGCAGGAGACACTTTTTCTCTGCTTTCTCAGTCTGTTTCCTAGTGCCGGTTGGAAGTTCCTGCAGTTTTCACTGTAAAACAGAGTTGGAGCTAGTACCTCCCCATATATATGTATGGAATGGAGTTTGCAACTGAAAAGAAACTTTGTGTTCCAAACAAACAAGGTGAAGGACGGCTTTCGCACACACGTATCTCTCAGAACTGAGCAATTGGAGAGACGTTCGTTCATCTAGCACCAAGGGAACGGGTTGCAGGATACACTTTTTTTCTGCTTTCTCAGTCTGTTTCTTAGTGCCGGTAGAATTTCCTGCAGTTTTCACTGTAAAACCGAGTTGGAGCTAGTACCTCCCCATATATATTTATGGAATGGAGTTTGCAACTGAAAAGAAACTTTGTGTTCCCAACAAGCTAGGTGAAGGACGGCTTTCACACACACTTATCCCTCAGAACTGAGCAAGTTTAGAGACTTTCGTTCATCTAGCACCAAGGGAACGGGTTGAAGGAGACACATTTTCTCTGCTTTCTCAGTCTGATTCCTAGTGCCGATTTGTAGTTCCTGCAGTTTTTACTGTAAAACCGAGTTGGAGCTAGTACCTCCCCATATATATGTATGGAATGGAGTTTGCAACTGAAAAGAAACTTTGTGTTCCCAACAAGCTAGCTGAAGGACGGCTTTCACACACACATATTTCTCAGAGCTGAGCAAGTGGAGAGACGATCGTTCATCTAGCACCAAGGGAACGGGTTGCAGGAGACACTTTTTCTCTGCTCTCTCAGTCTGTTTCCTAGTGCCGGTTAGAAGTTCCTGCAGTTTTCACTGTCAAACCGAGTTGGAGCTAGTACCTCCCCATATATATGTATGGAATGGAGTTTGCAACTGAAAAGAAACTTTGTGTTCCCAACAAGCTAAGTGAAGGACGGCTTTCACACACACTTATCTCTCAGAACTGAGCAAGTGGAGAGACGTTCGTTCATCTAGCACCAAGGGAACGGGTTGCAGGAGACACTTTTTCTCTGCTTTCTCAGTCTGTTTCCTAGTGCCGGTTTGAAGTTCCTGCAGTTTTCACTGTCAAACCGAGTTGGAGCTAGTACCTCCCCATATATATGTATGGAATGGAGTTTGCAAATGAAAAGAAACTTTGTGTTCCCAACAAGCTAGGTGAAGGACGGCTTTCACACACACTTATGTCTCAGAACTGAGCAAGTGGGGAGACGATCGTTCATCTAGCACCAAGGGAACGGGTTGCAGGAGACACTTTTTCTCTGCTTTCTCAGTCTTTTTCCTAGTGCCGGTTTGATGTTCCTGCAGTTTTCACTGTCAAACCGAGTTGGAGCTAGTAGTTCCTCATATAGATGCATGGAATGGAGTTTGCAACTGAAAAGAAACTTTGTGTTCCCAAGAAGATAGGTGAAGGACGGCTTTCAAACACACTTATCTCTCAGAACTGAGCAAGTTGGGAGACGTTCGTTCATCTAGCACCAAGGGAACGGTTTGCAGGAGACACTTTTTCTCTGCTTTCTCAGTCTGTTTCCTAGTGCCGGTTTGAAGTTCCTGCAGTTTTCACTGTAAAACCGAGTTGGAACTAGTACCTGCCCATATATATGTATGGAAAGGAGTTTTCAACTGAAAAGAAACTTTGTGTTCCCAACAAGATATGTGAAGGACGGCTTTCACACACACTTATCTCTCAAAACTGAGCAAGTGGAGAGACGTTCGTTCATCTAGCACCATGGGAACGGGTTGCAGGAGACACTTTTTCTCTGCTTTCTCAGTCTGTTTCCTAGTGCCGGTTTGAAGTTCCTGCAGTTTTCACTGTAAAACCGAGTTGGAGCTTGTACCTCCCCATATATATGTATGGAATGGAGTTTGCAACTGAAAAGAATCTTTGTGTTCCCAACAAGCTAGGTGAAGGACGGCTTTCACACACACTTATCTCTCAGAACTGAGCAAGTGGAGAGACTTTCGTTCATCTAGTACCAAGGCAACGGGTTGCAGGAGACACTTTTTCTCTGCTTTCTCAGTCTGTTTCCTAGTGCCGGTTTGAAGTTCCTGCAGTTTTCACTGTCAAACCGAGTTGGAGCTAGTACCTCCCCATATATATGTATGGAATGGAGTTTGCAACTGAAAAGAAACTTTGTGTTCCCAACAAGCTAGGTGAAGGACGACTTTCACACACACATATCTCTCAGAACTGAGCAAGTGGAGAGACGTTCGTTCATCTAGCACCAAGGCAACGGGTTGCAGGAGACACTTTTTCTCTGCTTTCTCAGTCTGTTTCCTAGTGCCGGTTTGAAGTTCCTGCAGTTTTCACTGTCAAACCGAGTTGGAGCTAGTACCTCCCCATATATATGTATGGAATGGAGTTTGCAACTGAAAAGAAACTTTGTGTTCCCAACAAGCTAGTTGAAGGTCGGCTTTCACACACAGATATTTCTCAGAACTGAGAAAGTGGAGAGACGTTCGTTCATCTAGCACCAAGGGAACGGGTTGCAGGAGACACTTTTTCTCTGCTCTCTCAGTCTGTTTCCTAGTGCCGGTTAGAAGTTCCTGCAGTTTTCACTGTCAAACCGAGTTGGAGCTAGTACCTCCCCATATATATGTATGGAATGGAGTTTGCAACTGAAAAGAAACTTTGTGTTCCCAACAAGCTAAGTGAAGGACGGCTTTCACACACACTTATCTCTCAGAACTGAGCAAGTGGAGAGACGTTCGTTCATCTAACACCAAGGGAACGGGTTGCAGGAGACACTTTTTCTCTGCTTTCTCAGTCTGTTTCCTAGTGCCGGTTTGAAGTTCCTGCAGTTTTCACTGTAAAACAGAGTTGGAACTACTACCTCCCCATATATATGTATGGAATGGAGTTTGCAACTGAAAAGAAACTTTGTGTTCCCAACAAGCTAGGTGAAGGACGGCTTTCACACACACTTATGTCTCAGAACTGAGCAAGAGGAGAGACTTTCATTCATCTAGCACCAAGTTAACGGGTTGAAGGAGACACTTTTTCTCTGCTTTCTCAGTCTGATTCCTAGTGCCGATTTGAAGTTCCTGCAGTTTTTACTGTAAAACCGAGTTGGAGCTAGTACCTCCCCATATATATTTATGGAATGGTGTTTGCAACTGAAAAGAAACTTTGTGTTCCCAACAAGCTAGTTGAAGGACGGCTTTCACACACACATGTTTCTAAGAACTGAGCAAGTGGAGAGACGTTCGTTCATCTAGCACCAAGGGAACGGGTTGCAGGAGACACTTTTTCTCTGCTTTCTCAGTCTGTTTCCTAGTGCCGGTTTGAAGTTCCTGCAGTTTTCACTGTCAAACCGAGTTGGAGCTAGTACCTCCCCATATATATGTATGGAATGGAGTTTGCAACTGAAAAGAAACTTTGTGTTCCCAACAAGCTAGGTGAAGGACGGCTTTCACACACACTTATCTCTCAGAACTGAGCAAGTGGAGAGACGATCGTTCATCTAGCACCAATGGATCGGGTTGCAGGAGACACTTTTTCTCTGCTTTCTCAGAATGTTTCCTAGTGCCGGTTTGAAGTTCCTGCAGTTTTCACTGTCAAACCGAGTTGGAGCTAGTACCTCCCCATATATATGTATGGAATGGAGTTTGCAACTGAAAAGAAACTTTGTGTTCCCAACAAGCTAGGTGAAGGACGGTTTTCACACACACTTATATCTCAGAAATGAGCAAGTGGAGAGACGATCGTTCATCTAGCACCAAGGGAACGGGTTGCAGGAGACACTTTTTCTCTGTTCTCTCAGTCTGTTTCCTAGTGCCGGTTTGAAGTTCCTGCAGTTTTCACTGTCAAACCGAGTTGGAGCTAGTACCTCCCCATATATATGTATGGAATGGAGTTTGTAACTGAAAAGAAACTTTGTGTTCCCAACAAGCTATGTGAAGGACGGCTTTCACACACACTTATCTCTCAGAACTGAGCAAGTGGAGAGACGTTCGTTCATCTAGCACCAAGGGAACGGGTTGCAGGAGACACTTTTTCTCTGCTTTCTCAGTCTGTTTCCTAGTGCCGGTTTGAAGTTCCTGCAGTTTTCACTGTCAAACCGAGTTGGAGCTAGTACCTCCCCATATATATGTATGGAATGGAGTTTGCAACTGAAAAGAAACTTTGTGTTCCAAACAAACAAGGTGAAGGACGGCTTTCGCACACACGTATCTCTCAGAACTGAGCAAGTGGAGAGACGTTCGTTCATCTAGCACCAAGGGAACGGGTTGCAGGAGACACTTTTTTTCTGCTTTCTCAGTCTGTTTCCTAGTGCCGGTAGAATTTCCTGCAGTTTTCACTGTAAAACCGAGTTGGAGATAGTACCTCCCCATATATATTTATGGAATGGAGTTTGCAACTGAAAAGAAACTTTGTGTTCCCAACAAGCTAGGTGAAGTACGGCTTTCACACACACTTATCCCTGAGAACTGAGCAAGTGGAGAGACTTTCGTTCATCTAGCACCAAGGGAACGGGTTGCAGGATACACTTTTTCTCTGCTTTCTCAGTCTGTTTCCTAGTGCCGGTTTGAAGTTCCTGCAGTTTTCACTGTAAAACAGATTTGGAACTACTACCTCCCCATATATATGTATGGAATGGAGTTTGCAACTGAAAAGAAACTTTGTGTTCCCAACAAGCTAGGTGAAGGACGGCTTTCACACACACTTATGTCTCAGAACTGAGCAAGAGGAGAGACTTTCATTCATCTAGCACCAAGTTAACGGGTTGAAGGGGACACTTTTTCTCTGCTTTCTCAGTCTGATTCCTAGTGCCGATTTGAAGTTCCTGCAGTTTTTACTGTAAAACCGAGTTGGAGCTAGTACCTCCCCATATATATTTATGGAATGGTGTTTGCAACTGAAAAGAAACTTTGTGTTCCCAACAAGCTAGTTGAAGGACGGCTTTCACACACACATATTCCTAAGAACTGAGCAAGTGGAGAGACGTTCGTTCATCTAGCACCAAGGGAACGGGTTGCAGGAGACACTTTTTCTCTGCTTTCTCAGTCTGTTTCCTAGTGCCGGTTTGAAGTTCCTGCAGTTTTCACTGTCAAACCGAGTTGGAGCTAGTACCTCCCCATATATATGTATGGAATGGAGTTTGCAACTGAAAAGAAACTTTGTGTTCCCAACAAGCTAGGTGTAGGACGGCTTTCACACACACTTATCTCTCAGAACTGAGCAAGTGGAGAGACGATCGTTCATCTAGCACCAATGGATCGGGTTGCAGGAGACACTTTTTCTCTGCTTTCTCAGAATGTTTCCTAGTGCCGGTTTGAAGTTCCTGCAGTTTTCACTGTCAAACCGAGTTGGAGCTAGTACCTCCCCATATATATGTATGGAATGGAGTTTGCAACTGAAAAGAAACTTTGTGTTCCCAACAAGCTAGGTGAAGGACGGTTTTCACACACACTTTTATCTCAGAAATGAGCAAGTGGAGAGACGAACGTTCATCTAGCACCAAGGGAACGGGTTGCAGGAGACACTTTTTCTCTGTTCTCTCAGTCTGTTTCCTAGTGCCGGTTTGAAGTTCCTGCAGTTTTCACTGTCAAACCGAGTTGGAGCTAGTACCTCCCCATATATATGTATGGAATGGAGTTTGTAACTGAAAAGAAACTTTGTGTTCCCAACAAGCTATGTGAAGGACGGCTTTCACACACACTTATCTCTCAGAACTGAGCAAGTGGAGAGACGTTCGTTCATCTAGCACCAAGGGAACGGGTTGCAGGAGACACTTTTTCTCTGCTTTCTCAGTCTGTTTCCTAGTGCCGGTTTGAAGTTCCTGCAGTTTTCACTGTCAAACCGAGTTGGAGCTAGTACCTCCCCATATATATGTATGGAATGGAGTTTGCAACTGAAAAGAATCTTTGTGTTCCCAACAAGCTAGGTGAAGGACGGCTTTCGCACACACGTATCTCTCAGAACTGAGCAAGTGGAGAGACGTTCGTTCATCTAGCACCAAGGGAACGGGTTGCAGGAGACACTTTTTCTCTGCTTTCTCAGTCTGTTTCCTAGTGCCGGTTGGAAGTTCCTGCAGTTTTCACTGTAAAACAGAGTTGGAGCTCGTACCTCCCCATATATATGTATGGATTGGAGTTTGCAACTGAAAAGAAACTTTGTGTTCCAAACAAACAAGGTGAAGGACGGCTTTCTCACACACGTATCTCTCAGAACTGAGCAATTGGAGAGACGTTCGTTCATCTAGCACCAAGGGAACGGGTTGCAGGAGACACTTTTTTTCTGCTTTCTCAGTCTGTTTCTTAGTGCCGGTAGAATTTCCTGCAGTTTTCACTGTAAAACCGAGTTGGAGATAGTACCTCCCCATATATATGTATGGAATGGAGTTTGCAACTGAAAAGAAACTTTGTGTTCCCAACAAGCTAGGTGAAGGACGGCTTTCACACACACTTATCCCTCAGAACTGAGCAAGTGGAGAGACTTTCGTTCATCTAGCACCAAGGGAACGGGTTGAAGGAGACACATTTTCTCTGCTTTCTCAGTCTGATTCCTAGTGCCGATTTGAAGTTCCTGCAGTTTTTACTGTAAAACCGAGTTGGAGCTAGTACCTCCCCATATATATGTATGGAATGGAGTTTGCAACTGAAAAGAAACTTTGTGTTCCCAACAAGCTAGCTGAAGGACGGCTTTCACACACACATATTTCTCAGAGCTGAGCAAGTGGAGAGACGATCGTTCATCTAGCACCAAGGGAACGGGTTGCAGGAGACACTTTTTCTCTGCTCTCTCAGTCTGTTTCCTAGTGCCGGTTAGAAGTTCCTGCAGTTTTCACTGTCAAACCGAGTTGGAGCTAGTACCTCCCCATATATATGTATGGAATGGAGTTTGCACCTGAAAAGAAACTTTGTGTTCCCAACAAGCTAAGTGAAGGACGGCTTTCACACACACTTATCTCTCAGAACTGAGCAAGTGGAGAGACGTTCGTTCATCTAGCACCAAGGGAACGGGTTGCAGGAGACACTTTTTCTCTGCTCTCTCAGTCTGTTTCCTAGTGCCGGTTAGAAGTTCCTGCAGTTTTCACTGTCAAACCGAGTTGGAGCTAGTACCTCCCCATATATATGTATGGAATGGAGTTTGCAACTGAAAAGAAACTTTGTGTTCCCAACAAGCTAAGTGAAGGACGGCTTTCACACACACTTATCTCTCAGAACTGAGCAAGTGGAGAGACGTTCGTTCATCTAGCACCAAGGGAACGGGTTGCAGGAGACACTTTTTCTCTGCTTTCTCAGTCTGTTTCCTACTGCCGGTTTGAAGTTCCTGCAGTTTTCACTGTAAAACAGAGTTGGAACTACTACCTCCCCATATATATGTATGGAATGAAGTTTGCAACTGAAAAGAAACTTTGTGTTCCCAACAAGCTAGGTGAAGGACGGCTTTCACCCACACTTATCTCTCAGAAATGAGCAAGTGGAGAGACGTTCGTATATCTAGCACCAAGGGAACGGGTTGCAGGAGACACTTTTTCTCTGCTTTCTCAGTCTGTTTCCTAGTGCCGGTTTGAAGTTCCTGCAGTTTTCACTGTAAAACAGATTTGGAACTACTACCTCCCCATATATATGTATGGAATGGAGTTTGCAACTGAAAAGAAACTTTGTGTTCCCAACAAGCTAGGTGAAGGACGGCTTTCACACACACTTATGTCTCAGAACTGAGCAAGAGGAGAGACTTTCATTCATCTAGCACCAAGTTAACGGGTTGAAGGAGACACTTTTTCTCTGCTTTCTCAGTCTGATTCCTAGTGCCGATTTGAAGTTCCTGCAGTTTTTACTGTAAAACCGAGTTGGAGCTAGTACCTCCCCATATATATTTATGGAATGGTGTTTGCAACTGAAAAGAAACTTTGTGTTCCCAACAAGCTAGTTGAAGGACGGCTTTCACACACACATATTTCTAAGAACTGAGCAAGTGGAGAGACGTTCGTTCATCTAGCACCAAGGGAACGGGTTGCAGGAGACACTTTTTCTCTGCTTTCTCAGTCTGTTTCCTAGTGCCGGTTTGAAGTTCCTGCAGTTTTCACTGTCAAACCGAGTTGGAGCTAGTACCTCCCCATATATATGTATGGAATGGAGTTTGCAACTGAAAAGAAACTTTGTGTTCCCAACAAGCTAGGTGAAGGACGGCTTTCACACACACTTATCTCTCAGAACTGAGCAAGTGGAGAGACGATCGTTCATCTAGCACCAATGGATCGGGTTGCAGGAGACACTTTTTCTCTGCTTTCTCAGAATGTTTCCTAGTGCCGGTTTGAAGTTCCTGCAGTTTTCACTGTCAAACCGAGTTGGAGCTAGTACCTCCCCATATATATGTATGGAATGGAGTTTGCAACTGAAAAGAAACTTTGTGTTCCCAACAAGCTAGGTGAAGGACGGTTTTCACACACACTTATATCTCAGAAATGAGCAAGTGGAGAGACGATCGTTCATCTAGCACCAAGGGAACGGGTTGCAGGAGACACTTTTTCTCTGTTCTCTCAGTCTGTTTCCTAGTGCCGGTTTGAAGTTCCTGCAGTTTTCACTGTCAAACCGAGTTGGAGCTAGTACCTCCCCATATATATGTATGGAATGGAGTTTGTAACTGAAAAGAAACTTTGTGTTCCCAACAAGCTATGTGAAGGACGGCTTTCACACACACTTATCTCTCAGAACTGAGCAAGTGGAGAGACGTTCGTTCATCTAGCACCAAGGGAACGGGTTGCAGGAGACACTTTTTCTCTGCTTTCTCAGTCTGTTTCCTAGTGCCGGTTTGAAGTTCCTGCAGTTTTCACTGTCAAACCGAGTTGGAGCTAGTACCTCCCCATATATATGTATGGAATGGAGTTTGCAACTGAAAAGAATCTTTGTGTTCCCAACAAGCTAGGTGAAGGACGGCTTTCGCACACACGTATCTCTCAGAACTGAGCAAGTGGAGAGACGTTCGTTCATCTAGCACCAAGGGAACGGGTTGCAGGAGACACTTTTTCTCTGCTTTCTCAGTCTGTTTCCTAGTGCCAGTTTGAAGTTCCTGCAGTTTTCACTGTAAAACAGAGTTGGAGCTAGTACCTCCCCATATATATGTATCGAATGGAGTTTGCAACTGAAAAGAAACTTTGTGTTCCAAACAAACAAGGTGAAGGACGGCTTTCGCACACACGTATCTCTCAGAACTGAGCAAGTGGAGAGACGTTCGTTCATCTAGCACCAAGGGAACGGGTTGCAGGAGACACTTTTTTTCTGCTTTCTCAGTCTGTTTCCTAGTGCCGGTAGAATTTCCTGCAGTTTTCACTGTAAAACCGAGTTGGAGATAGTACCTCCCCATATATATTTATGGAATGGAGTTTGCAACTGAAAAGAAACTTTGTGTTCCCAACAAGCTAGGTGAAGGACGGCTTTCACACACACTTATCCCTGAGAACTGAGCAAGTGGAGAGACTTTCGTTCATCTAGCACCAAGGGAACGGGTTGCAGGAGACACTTTTTCTCTGCTTTCTCAGTCTGTTTCCTAGTGCCGGTTTGAAGTTCCTGCAGTTTTCACTGTAAAACAGATTTGGAACTACTACCTCCCCATATATATGTATGGAATGGAGTTTGCAACTGAAAAGAAACTTTGTGTTCCCAACAAGCTAGGTGAAGGACGGCTTTCACACACACTTATGTCTCAGAACTGAGCAAGAGGAGAGACTTTCATTCATCTAGCACCAAGTTAACGGGTTGAAGGGGACACTTTTTCTCTGCTTTCTCAGTCTGATTCCTAGTGCCGATTTGAAGTTCCTGCAGTTTTTACTGTAAAACCGAGTTGGAGCTAGTACCTCCCCATATATATTTATGGAATGGTGTTTGCAACTGAAAAGAAACTTTGTGTTCCCAACAAGCTAGTTGAAGGACGGCTTTCACACACACATATTCCTAAGAACTGAGCAAGTGGAGAGACGTTCGTTCATCTAGCACCAAGGGAACGGGTTGCAGGAGACACTTTTTCTCTGCTTTCTCAGTCTGTTTCCTAGTGCCGGTTTGAAGTTCCTGCAGTTTTCACTGTCAAACCGAGTTGGAGCTAGTACCTCCCCATATATATGTATGGAATGGAGTTTGCAACTGAAAAGAAACTTTGTGTTCCCAACAAGCTAGGTGAAGGACGGCTTTCACACACACTTATCTCTCAGAACTGAGCAAGTGGAGAGACGATCGTTCATCTAGCACCAATGGATCGGGTTGCAGGAGACACTTTTTCTCTGCTTTCTCAGAATGTTTCCTAGTGCCGGTTTGAAGTTCCTGCAGTTTTCACTGTCAAACCGAGTTGGAGCTAGTACCTCCCCATATATATGTATGGAATGGAGTTTGCAACTGAAAAGAAACTTTGTGTTCCCAACAAGCTAGGTGAAGGACGGTTTTCACACACACTTTTATCTCAGAAATGAGCAAGTGGAGAGACGAACGTTCATCTAGCACCAAGGGAACGGGTTGCAGGAGACACTTTTTCTCTGTTCTCTCAGTCTGTTTCCTAGTGCCGGTTTGAAGTTCCTGCAGTTTTCACTGTCAAACCGAGTTGGAGCTAGTACCTCCCTATATATGTATGGAATGGAGTTTGTAACTGAAAAGAAACTTTGTGTTCCCAACAAGCTATGTGAAGGACGGCTTTCACACACACTTATCTCTCAGAACTGAGCAAGTGGAGAGACGTTCGTTCATCTAGCACCAAGGGAACGGGTTGCAGGAGACACTTTTTCTCTGCTTTCTCAGTCTGTTTCCTAGTGCCGGTTTGAAGTTCCTGCAGTTTTCACTGTCAAACCGAGTTGGAGCTAGTACCTCCCCATATATATGTATGGAATGGAGTTTGCAACTGAAAAGAATCTTTGTGTTCCCAACAAGCTAGGTGAAGGACGGCTTTCGCACACACGTATCTCTCAGAACTGAGCAAGTGGAGAGACGATCGTTCATCTAGCACCAAGGGAACGGGTTGCAGGAGACACTTTTTCTCTGCTTTCTCAGTCTGTTTCCTAGTGCCGGTTGGAAGTTCCTGCAGTTTTCACTGTAAAACAGAGTTGGAGCTAGTACCTCCCCATATATATGTATGGATTGGAGTTTGCAACTGAAAAGAAACTTTTTGTTCCAAACAAACAAGGTGAAGGACGGCTTTCTCACACACGTATCTCTCAGAACTGAGCAATTGGAGAGACGTTCGTTCATCTAGCACCAAGGGAACGGGTTGCAGGAGACACTTTTTTTCTGCTTTCTCAGTCTGTTTCTTAGTGCCGGTAGAATTTCCTGCAGTTTTCACTGTAAAACCGAGTTGGAGATAGTACCTCCCCATATATATGTATGGAATGGAGTTTGCAACTGAAAAGAAACTTTGTGTTCCCAACAAGCTAGGTGAAGGACGGCTTTCACACACACTTATCCCTCAGAACTGAGCAAGTGGAGAGACTTTCGTTCATCTAGCACCAAGGGAACGGGTTGAAGGAGACACATTTTCTCTGCTTTCTCAGTCTGATTCCTAGTGCCGATTTGAAGTTCCTGCAGTTTTTACTGTAAAACCGAGTTGGAGCTAGTACCTCCCCATATATATGTATGGAATGGAGTTTGCAACTGAAAAGAAACTTTGTGTTCCCAACAAGCTAGCTGAAGGACGGCTTTCACACACACATATTTCTCAGAGCTGAGCAAGTGGAGAGACGATCGTTCATCTAGCACCAAGGGAACGGGTTGCAGGAGACACTTTTTCTCTGCTCTCTCAGTCTGTTTCCTAGTGCCGGTTAGAAGTTCCTGCAGTTTTCACTGTCAAACCGAGTTGGAGCTAGTACCTCCCCATATATATGTATGGAATGGAGTTTGCAACTGAAAAGAAACTTTGTGTTCCCAACAAGCTAGGTGAAGGACGACTTTCACACACACATATCTCTCAGAACTGAGCAAGTGGAGAGACGTTCGTTCATCTAGCACCAAGGCAACGGGTTGCAGGAGACACTTTTTCTCTGCTTTCTCAGTCTGTTTCCTAGTGCCGGTTTGATGTTCCTACAGTTTTCACTGTCAAAACGATTTGGAGCTAGTACCCCCCATATATATGTATGGAATGGAGTTTGCAACTGAAAAGAAACTTTGTGTTCCCAACAAGTTAGGTGAAGGAAGGCTTTCACACAAACTATCTCTCAGAACTTAGCAAGTGGAGAGACGTTCTTTCATCTAGCACCAAGGCAACGGGTTGCAGGAGACACTTTTCCTCTGCTTTCTCAGTCTGTTTCCTAGTGCCGGTTTGAAGTTCCTGCAGTTTTCACTGTAAAATAGAGTTGGAGCTAGAACCTCCCCATATATATGTATGGAATGGAGTTTGCATCTGAAAAGAAACTTTGTGTTCCCAACAAGCTATTTGAAGGTCGGCTTTCACACACAGATATTTCTCAGAACTGAGCAAGTGGAGAGAAGTTCGTTCATCTAGCACCAAGGGAACGGGTTGCAGGAGACACTTTTTCTCTGTTTCTCAGAATGTTTCCTAGTGCCGGTTTGAAGTTCCTGCAGTTTTCACTGTCAAACCGAGTTGGAGCTAGTACCTCCCCATATATATGTATGGAAAGGAGTTTTCAACTGAAAAGAAACTTTGTGTTCCCAACAAGATATGTGAAGGACGGCTTTCACACACACTTATCTCTCAAAACTGAGCAAGTGGAGAGACGTTCGTTCATCTAGCACCATGGGAACGGGTTGCAGGAGACACTTTTTCTCTGCTTTCTCAGTCTGTTTCCTAGTGCCGGTTTGAAGTTCCTGCAGTTTTCACTGTAAAACCGAGTTGGAGCTTGTACCTCCCCATATATATGTATGGAATGGAGTTTGCAACTGAAAAGAATCTTTGTGTTCCCAACAAGCTAGGTGAAGGACGGCTTTCACACACACTTATCTCTCAGAACTGAGCAAGTGGAGAGACTTTCGTTCATCTAGTACCAAGGCAACGGGTTGCAGGAGACACTTTTTCTCTGCTTTCTCAGTCTGTTTCCTAGTGCCGGTTTGAAGTTCCTGCAGTTTTCACTGTCAAACCGAGTTGGAGCTAGTACCTCCCCATATATATGTATCGAATGGAGTTTGCAACTGAAAAGAAACTTTGTGTTCCCAACAAGCTAGGTGAAGGACGACTTTCACACACACATATCTCTCAGAACTGAGCAAGTGGAGAGACGTTCGTTCATCTAGCACCAAGGCAACGGGTTGCAGGAGACACTTTTTCTCTGCTTTCTCAGTCTGTTTCCTAGTGCCGGTTTGATGTTCCTACAGTTTTCACTGTCAAACCGATTTGGAGCTAGTACCCCCCTTATATATGTATGGAATGGAGTTTGCAACTGAAAAGAAACTTTGTGTTCCCAACAAGTTATGTGAAGGACGGCTTTCACACAAACTTATCTCTCAGAACTTAGCAAGTGGAGAGACGTTCTTTCATCTAGCACCAAGGCAACGGGTTGCAGGAGACACTTTTTCTCTGCTTTCTCAGTCTGTTTCCTAGTGCCGGTTTGAAGTTCCTGCAGTTTTCACTGTAAAATAGTGTTGGAGCTAGTACCTCCCCATATATATGTATGGAATGGAGTTTGCAACTGAAAAGAAACTTTGTGTTCCCAACAAGCTAGTTGAAGTTCGGCTTTCACACACAGATATTTCTCAGAACTGAGAAAGTGGAGAGACGTTCGTTCATCTAGCACCAAGGGAACGGGTTGCAGGAGACACTTTTTCTCTGCTTTCTCAGTCTGTTTCCTAGTGCCGGTTTGAAGTTCCTGCAGTTTTCACTGTCAAACCGATTTGGAGCTAGTACCTCCCCATATATATGTATGGAATGGAGTTTGCAGCTGAAAAGAAACTTTGTGTTCCCAACAAGCTAGGTGAAGGACGGCTTTCACACACACTTATCTCTCAGAACTGAGCAAGTGGAGAGACGTTCGTTCATCTAGCACCAAGGGAACGGGTTGCAGGAGACACTTTTCTCTGCTTTCTCAGACTGTTTCCTAGTGCCGGTTTGAAGTTCCTGTAGTTTTCACTGTCAAACCGAGTTGCAGCTAGTACCTCCCCATATATATGTATGGAATGGAGTTTGCAAATGAAAAGAAACTTTGTTTTCCCAACAAGATAGGTGAAGGACGGCTTTCACACACACTTATGTCTCAGAACTGAGCAAGTGGGGAGACGATCGTTCATCTAGCACCAAGGGAACGGGTTGCAGGAAACACTTTTTCTCTGCTTTCTCAGTCTTTTTCCTAGTGCCGGTTTGATGTTCCTGCAGTTTTCACTGTAAAACCGAGTTGGAGCTAGTAGTTCCTCATATAGATGCATGGAATGGAGTTTGCAACTGAAAAGAAACTTTGTGTTCCCAAGAAGATAGGTGAAGGACGGCTTTCAAACACACTTATCTCTCAGAACTGAGCAAGTGGAGAGACGTTCGTTCATCTAGCACCAAGGGAACGGTTTGCAGGAGACACTTTTTCTCTGCATTCTCAGTCTGTTTCCTAGTGCCGGTTTGATGTTCCTACAGTTTTCACTGTCAAACCGATTTGGAGCTATTACCCCCCATATATATGTATGGAATGGAGTTTGCAACTGAAAAGAAACTTTGTGTTCCCAACAAGTTAGGTGAAGGACGGCTTTCACACAAACTTATCTCTCAGAACTGAGCAAGTGGAGAGACGTTCGTTCATCTAGCACCAAGGGAACGGGTTGCAGGAGACACTTTTTCTCTGCTTTTTCAGTCTGTTTCCTAGTGCCGGTTTGAAGTTCCTGCAGTTTTCACTGTAAAACAGAGTTGGAGCTAGAACCTCCCCATATATATGTATGGAATGGAGTTTGCAACTGAAAAGAAACTTTGTGTTCCCAACAAGCTAGTTGAAGGACGGCTTTCACACACAAATATTTCTCAGAACTGAGCAAGTGGAGAGACGTTAGTTCATCTAGCACCAAGGGAACGGGTTGCAGGAGACACTTTTTCTCTGCTTTCTCAGTCTGTTTCCTAGTGCCGGTTTGAAGTTCCTGCAGTTTTCACTGTCAAACCGAGTTGGAGCTAGTACCTCCCCATATATATGTATGGAATGGAGTTTGCAACTGAAAAGAAACTTTGTGTTCCCAACAAGCTAGGTGAAGGACGGCTTTCACACACACTTATCTCTCAGAACTGAGCAAGTGGAGAGACGATCGTTCATCTAGCACCAAGGGAACGGGTTGCAGGAGACACTTTTTCTCTGCTTTCTCAGTCTTTTTCCTAGTGCCGGTTTGAAGTTCCTGCAGTTTTCACTGTCAAACCGAGTTGGAGCTAGTAGTTCCTCATATAGATGCATGGAATGGAGTTTGCAACTGAAAAGAAACTTTGTGTTCCCAAGAAGATAGGTGAAGGACGGCTTTCAAACACACTTATCTCTCAGAACTGAGCAAGTGGACAGACGTTCGTTCATCTAGCACCAAGGGAACGGTTTGCAGGAGACACTTATTCTCTGCTTTCTCAGTCTGTTTCCTAGTGCCGGTTTGAAGTTCCTGCAGTTTTCAGTGTAAAACCGAGTTGGAGCTAGTACCTCCCCATATATATGTATGGAAATGGGTTTTCAACTGAAAAGAAACTTTGTGTTCCCAACAAGATATGTGAAGGACGGCTTTCACACACACTTATCTCTCAAAACTGAGCAAGTGGAGAGACGTTCGTTTATCTAGCACCAAGGCAACGGGTTGCAGGAGACACTTTTTCTCTGCTTTCTCAGTCTGTTTCCTAGTGCCGGTTTGAAGTTCCTGCAGTTTTCACTGTCAAACCGAGTTGGAGCTAGTACCTCCCCATATATATGTATGGAATGGAGTTTGCAACTGAAAAGAAACTTTGTGTTCCCAACAAGCTAGGTGAAGGACGGCTTTCATACACACTTATCTCTCAGAACTGAGCAAGTGGAGAGACGTTCGTTCATCTAGCACCAAGGGAACGGGTTGCAGGAGACACTTTTTCTCTGCTTTCTCAGTCTGTTTCCTAGTGCCGGTTTGAAGTTCCTGGATTTTTCACTGTAAAACCGAGTTGGAGCTAGTACCTCCCCATATATATGTATGGAATGGAGTTTGCAACTGAAAAGAAACTTTGTGTTCCCAACAAGCTAGGTGAAGGACGGCTTTCACACACATTTATCTCTCAGAACTGAGCAAGTGGAGAGACGTTCGTTCATCTAGCACCAAGGGAACGGGTTGCAGGAGACACTTTTTCTCTGCTTTCTCAGTCTGTTTCCTAGTGCCGGTTTGAAGTTCCTGCAGTTTTCACTGTAAAACCGAGTTGGAGCTAGTACCTCCCCATATATATGTATGGAAAGGAGTTTTCAACTGAAAAGAAACTTTGTGTTCCCAACAAGATATGTGAAGGACGGCTTTCACACACATTTATCTCTCAAAACTGAGCAAGTGGAGAGACGTTCGTTCATCTAGCACCATGGGAACGGGTTGCAGGTGACACTTTTTCTCTGCTTTCTCAGTCTGTTTCCTAGTGCCGCTTTGAATTTCCTGCAGTTTTCACTGTAAAACCGAGTTGGAGCTTGTACCTCCCCATATATATGTATGGAATGGAGTTTGCAAATGAAAAGAAACTTTGTTTTCCCAACAAGCTAGGTGAAGGACGGCTTTGACACACATTTATCTCTCAGAACTGAGCAAGTGGAGAGACGTTCGTTCATCTAGCACCAAGGGAACGGGTTGCAGGAGACACTTTTTCTCTGCTTTCTCAGTCTGTTTCCTAGTGCCGGTTTGAAGTTCCTGCAGTTTTCACTGTAAAACCGAGTTGGAGCTAGTACCTCCCCATATATATGTATGGAAAGGAGTTTTCAACTGAAAAGAAACTTTGTGTTCCCAACAAGATATGTGAAGGACGGCTTTCACACACACTTATCTCTCAAAACTGAGCAAGTGGAGACACGTTCGTTCATCTAGCACCATGGGAACGGGTTGCAGGAGACACTTTTTCTCTGCTTTCTCAGTCTGTTTCCTAGTGCCGGTTTGAATTTCCTGCAGTTTTCACTGTAAATCCGAGTTGGAGCTTGTACCTCCCCATATATATGTATGGAATGGAGTTTGCAACTGAAAAGAATCTTTGTGTTCCCAACAAGCTAGGTGTAAGGACGGCTTTCACACACACTTATCTCTCAGAACTGAGCAAGTGGAGAGACGTTCGTTCATCTAGCACCAAGGAAACGGGTTGCAGGAGACAATTTTTCTGTGCTTTCTCAGTCTGTGTCCTAGTGCCGGTTTGAAGTTCCTGCAGTTTTCACTGTCAAACCGAGTTGGAGCTAGTACCTCCCCATATATATGTATGGAATGGAGTTTGCAACTGAAAAGAAACTTTGTGTTCCCAACAAGCTAGGTGAAGGACGGCTTTCACACACACTTATCTCTCAGAACTGAGCAAGTGGAGAGACGATCGTTCATCTAGCACCAAGGGAACGGGTTGCAGTAGACACTTTTTCTCTGCTTTCTCAGTATTTTTCCTAGTGCCGGTTTGAAGTTCCTGCAGTTTTCACTGTCAAACCGAGTTGGAGCTAGTAGTTCCTCATATAGATGCATGGAATGGAGTTTGCAACTGAAAAGAAACTTTGTGTTCCCAAGAAGATAGGTGAAGGACGGCTTTCAAACACACTTATCTCTCAGAACTGAGCAAGTGGAGAGACGTTCGTTCATCTAGCACCAAGGGAACGGGTTGCAGGAGACACTTATTCTCTGCTTTCTCAGTCTGTTTCCTAGTGCCGGTTTGAAGTTCCTGCAGTTTTCACTGTCAAACCGAGTTGGAGCTAGTACCTCCCCATATATATGTATGGAATGGAGTTTGCAACTGAAAAGAAACTTTGTGTTCCCAACAAGCTAGGTGAAGGACGGCTTTCACACACACTTATCTCTCAGAACTGAGCAAGTGGAGAGACGATCGTTCATCTAGCACCAAGGGAACGGGTTGCAGGAGACACTTTTTCTCTGCTTTCTCAGTATTTTTCCTAGTGCCGGTTTGAAGTTCCTGCAGTTTTCACTGTCAAACCGAGTTAGAGCTAGTAGTTCCTCATATAGATGCATGGAATGGAGTTTGCAACTGAAAAGAAACTTTGTGTTCCCAAGAAGATAGGTGAAGGACGGCTTTCAAACACACTTATCTCTCAGAACTGAGCAAGTGGAGAGACGTTCGTTCATCTAGCACCAAGGGAACGGGTTGCAGGAGACACTTTTTCTCTGCTTTCTCAGTCTGTTTCCTAGTGCCGGTTTGAAGTACCTGCAGTTTTCACTGTAAAACCGAGTTGGAGCTAGTACCTCCCCATATATATGTATGGAAAGGAGTTTTCAACTGAAAAGAAACTTTGTGTTCCCAACAAGATATGTGAAGGACGGCTTTCACACACACTTATCTCTCAAAACTGAGCAAGTGGAGAGACGTTCGTTCATCTAGCACCATGGGAACGGGTTGCAGGAGACACTTTTTGTCTGCTTTCTCAGTCTGTTTCCTAGTGCCGGTTTGAATTTCCTGCAGTTTTCACTGTAAAACCGAGTTGGAGCTTGTACCTCCCCATATATATGTATGGAATGGAGTTTGCAACTGAAAAGAATCTTTGTGTTCCCAACAAGCTAGGTGTAAGGACGGCTTTCACACACACTTATCTCTCAGAACTGAGCAAGTGGAGAGACGTTCGTTCATCTAGCACCAAGGAAACGGGTTGCAGGAGACAATTTTTCTGTGCTTTCTCAGTCTGTTTCCTAGTGCCGGTTTGAAGTTCCTGCAGTTTTCACTGTCAAACCGAGTTGGAGCTAGTACCTCCCCATATATATGTATGGAATGGAGTTTGCAAATGAAAAGTAACTTTGTTTTCCCAACAAGCTAGGTGAAGGACGGCTTTCACACACATTTATCTCTCAGAACTGAGCAAGTGGAGAGACGTTCGTTCATCTAGCACCAAGGGAACGGGTTGCAGGAGACACTTTTTCTCTGCTTTCTCAGTCTGTTTCCTAGTGCCGGTTTGAAGTTCCTGCAGTTTTCACTGTAAAACCGAGTTGGAGCTAGTACCTCCCCATATATATGTATGGAAAGGAGTTTTCAACTGAAAAGAAACTTTGTGTTCCCAACAAGATATGTGAAGGACGGCTTTCACACACACTTATCTCTCAAAACTGAGCAAGTGGAGAGACGTTCGTTCATCTAGCACCATGGGAACGGGTTGCAGGAGACACTTTTTCTGTGCTTTCTCAGTCTGTTTCCTAGTGCCGGTTTGAAGTTCCTGCAGTTTTCACTGTAAAACCGAGTTGGAGCTTGTACCTCCCCATATATATGTATGGAATGGAGTTTGCAACTGAAAAGAATCTTTGTGTTCCCAACAAGCTAGGTGTAAGGACGGCTTTCACACACACTTATCTCTCAGAACTGAGCAAGTGGAGAGACGTTCGTTCATCTAGCACCAAGGAAACGGGTTGCAGGAGACAATTTTTCTGTGCTTTCTCAGTCTGTTTCCTAGTGCCGGTTTGAAGTTCCTGCAGTTTTCACTGTCAAACCGATTTGGAGCTAGTACCTCCCCATATATATGTATGGAATGGAGTTTGCAACTGAAAAGAAACTTTGCGTTCCCAACAAGCTAGGTGAAGGACGGCTTTCACACACACTTATCTCTCAGAACTGAGCAAGTGGAGAGACGATCGTTCATCTAGCACCAAGGGAACGGGTTGCAGGAGACACTTTTTCTCTGCTTTCTCAGTCTTTTTCCTAGTGCCGGTTTGAAGTTCCTGCAGTTTTCACTGTCAAACCGAGTTGGAGCTAGTAGTTCCTCATATAGATGCATGGAATGGAGTTTGCAACTGAAAAGAAACTTTGTGTTCCCAAGAAGATAGGTGAAGGACGGCTTTCAAACACACTTATCTCTCAGAACTGAGCAAGTGGAGAGACGTTCGTTCATCTAGCACCAAGGGAACGGTTTGCAGGAGACAATTTTTCTCTGCTTTCTCAGTCTGTTTCCTAGTGCCGGTTTGAAGTTCCTGCAGTTTTCACTGTAAAACCGAGTTGGAGCTAGTACCTCCCCATATATATGTATGGAAAGGGGTTTTCAACTGAAAAGAAACTTTGTGTTCCCAACAAGATATGTGAAGGACGGCTTTCACACACACTTATCTCTCAAAACTGAACAAGTGGAGAGACGTTCGTTTATCTAGCACCAAGGCAACGGGTTGCAGGAGACACTTTTTCTCTGCTTTCTCAGTCTGTTTCCTAGTGCCGGTTTGAAGTTCCTGCAGTTTTCACTGTCAAACCGAGTTGGAGCTAGTACCTCCCCATATATATGTATGGAATGGAGTTTGCAACTGAAAAGAAACTTTGTGTTCCCAACAAGCTAGGTGAAGGACGGCTTTCACACACACTTATCTCTCAGAACTGAGCAAGTGGAGAGACGTTCGTTCATCTAGCACCAAGGGAACGGTTTGCAGGAGACACTATTTCTCTGCTTTCTCAGTCTGTTTCCTAGTGCCGGTTTGAAGTTCCTGCAGTTTTCACTGTAAAACCGAGTTGGAGCTAGTACCTCCCCATATATATGTATGGAAAGGAGTTTTCAACTGAAAAGAAACTTTGTGTTCCCAACAAGCTAGGTGAAGGACGGCTTTCACACACACTTATCTCTCAGAACTGAGCAAGTGGAGAGACGTTCGTTCATCTAATACCAAGGCAACGGGTTGCAGGAGACACTTTTTCTCTGCTTTCTCAGTCTGTTTCCTAGTGCCGGTTTGATGTTCCTACAGTTTTCACTGTCAAACCGATTTGGAGCTATTACCCCCCATATATATGTATGGAATGTAGTTTGCCACTGAAAAGAAACTTTGTGTTCCCAACAAGTTAGGTGAAGGACGGCTTTCACACAAACTTATCTCTCAAAACTGAGCAAGTGGAGAGACGTTCGTTTATCTAGCACCATGGGAACGGGTTGCAGGAGACACTTTTTCTCTGCTTTCTCAGTCTGTTTCCTAGTGCCGGTTTGAAGTTCCTGCAGTTTTCACTGTAAAACCGAGTTGGAGCTTGTACCTCCCCATATATATGTATGGAATGGAGTTTGCAACTGAAAAGAAACTTTGTGTTCCCAACAAGCTAGGTGAAGGACGGCTTTCACACACACTTATCTCTCAGAACTGAGCAAGTGGAGAGACGTTCGTTCATCTAGCACCAAGGCAACGGGTTGCAGGAGACACTTTTTCTCTGCTTTCTCAGTCTGTTTCCTAGTGCCGGTTTGAAGTTCCTGCAGTTTTCACTGTCAAACCGAGTTGGAGCTAGTAACTCCCCATATATATGTATGGAATGGAGTTTGCAACTGAAAAGAAACTTTGTGTTCCCAACAAGCTAGGTGAAGGACGGCTTTCACACACACTTATCTCTCAGAACTGAGCAAGTGGAGAGACGTTCGTTCATCTAGCACCAAGGGAACGGGTTGCAGGAGACACTTTTTCTCTGCTTTCTCAGTCTGTTTCCTAGTGCCGGTTTGAAGTTCCTGCAGTTTTCACTGTAAAACCGAGTTGGAGCTAGTACCTCCCCATATATATGTATGGAAAGGAGTTTTCAACTGAAAAGAAACTTTGTGTTCCCAACAAGATATGTGAAGGACGGCTTTCACACACACTTATCTCTCAAAACTGAGCAAGTGGAGAGACGTTCGTTCATCTAGCACCATGGGAACGGGTTGCAGGAGACACTTTTTCTCTGCTTTCTCAGTCTGTTTCCTAGTGCCGGTTTGAATTTCCTGCAGTTTTCACTGTAAAACCGAGTTGGAGCTTGTACCTCCCCATATATATGTATGGAATGGAGTTTGCAACTGAAAAGAATCTTTGTGTTCCCAACAAGCTAGGTGTAAGGACGGCTTTCACACACACTTATCTCTCAGAACTGAGCAAGTGGAGAGACGTTCGTTCATCTAGCACCAAGGAAACGGGTTGCAGGAGACAATTTTTCTCTGCTTTCTCAGTCTGTTTCCTAGTGCCGGTTTGAAGTTCCTGCAGTTTTCACTGTCAAACCGAGTTGGAGCTAGTAGTTCCTCATATAGATGCATGGAATGGAGTTTGCAACTGAAAAGAAACTTTGTGTTCCCAAGAAGATAGGTGAAGGACGGCTTTCAAACACACTTATCTCTCAGAACTGAGCAAGTGGAGAGACGTTCGTTCATCTAGCACCAAGGGAACGGTTTGCAGGAGACACTTATTCTCTGCTTTCTCAGTCTGTTTCCTAGTGCCGGTTTGAAGTTCCTGCAGTTTTCACTGTAAAACCGAGTTGGAGCTAGTACCTCCCCATATATATGTATGGAAAGGGGTTTTCAACTGAAAAGAAACTTTGTGTTCCCAACAAGATATGTGAAGGACGGCTTTCACACACACTTATCTCTCAAAACTGAGCAAGTGGAGAGACGTTCGTTTATCTAGCACCAAGGCAACGGGTTGCAGGAGACACTTTTTCTCTGCTTTCTCAGTCTGTTTCCTAGTGCCGGTTTGAAGTTCCTGCAGTTTTCACTGTCAAACCGAGTTGGAGCTAGTACCTCCCCATATATATGTATGGAATGGAGTTTGCAACTGAAAAGAAACTTTGTGTTCCCAACAAGCTAGGTGAAGGACGGCTTTCACACACACTTATCTCTCAGAACTGAGCAAGTGGAGAGACGTTCGTTCATCTAGCACCAAGGGAACGGTTTGCAGGAGACACTATTTCTCTGCTTTCTCAGTCTGTTTCCTAGTGCCGGTTTGAAGTTCCTGCAGTTTTCACTGTAAAACCGAGTTGGAGCTAGTACCTCCCCATATATATGTATGGAAAGGAGTTTTCAACTGAAAAGAAACTTTGTGTTCCCAACAAGCTAGGTGAAGGACGGCTTTCACACACACTTATCTCTCAGAACTGAGCAAGTGGAGAGACGTTCGTTCATCTAATACCAAGGCAACGGGTTGCAGGAGACACTTTTTCTCTGCTTTCTCAGTCTGTTTCCTAGTGCCGGTTTGATGTTCCTACAGTTTTCACTGTCAAACCGATTTGGAGCTATTACCCCCCATATATATGTATGGAATGTAGTTTGCCACTGAAAAGAAACTTTGTGTTCCCAACAAGTTAGGTGAAGGACGGCTTTCACACAAACTTATCTCTCAAAACTGAGCAAGTGGAGAGACGTTCGTTTATCTAGCACCATGGGAACGGGTTGCAGGAGACACTTTTTCTCTGCTTTCTCAGTCTGTTTCCTAGTGCCGGTTTGAAGTTCCTGCAGTTTTCACTGTAAAACCGAGTTGGAGCTTGTACCTCCCCATATATATGTATGGAATGGAGTTTGCAACTGAAAAGAAACTTTGTGTTCCCAACAAGCTAGGTGAAGGACGGCTTTCACACACACTTATCTCTCAGAACTGAGCAAGTGGAGAGACGTTCGTTCATCTAGCACCAAGGCAACGGGTTGCAGGAGACACTTTTTCTCTGCTTTCTCAGTCTGTTTCCTAGTGCCGGTTTGAAGTTCCTGCAGTTTTCACTGTCAAACCGAGTTGGAGCTAGTAACTCCCCATATATATGTATGGAATGGAGTTTGCAACTGAAAAGAAACTTTGTGTTCCCAACAAGCTAGGTGAAGGACGGCTTTCACACACACTTATCTCTCAGAACTGAGCAAGTGGAGAGACGTTCGTTCATCTAGCACCAAGGGAACGGGTTGCAGGAGACACTTTTTCTCTGCTTTCTCAGTCTGTTTCCTAGTGCCGGTTTGAAGTTCCTGCAGTTTTCACTGTAAAACCGAGTTGGAGCTAGTACCTCCCCATATATATGTATGGAAAGGAGTTTTCAACTGAAAAGAAACTTTGTGTTCCCAACAAGATATGTGAAGGACGGCTTTCACACACACTTATCTCTCAAAACTGAGCAAGTGGAGAGACGTTCGTTCATCTAGCACCATGGGAACGGGTTGCAGGAGACACTTTTTCTCTGCTTTCTCAGTCTGTTTCCTAGTGCCGGTTTGAATTTCCTGCAGTTTTCACTGTAAAACCGAGTTGGAGCTTGTACCTCCCCATATATATGTATGGAATGGAGTTTGCAACTGAAAAGAATCTTTGTGTTCCCAACAAGCTAGGTGTAAGGACGGCTTTCACACACACTTATCTCTCAGAACTGAGCAAGTGGAGAGACGTTCGTTCATCTAGCACCAAGGAAACGGGTTGCAGGAGACAATTTTTCTCTGCTTTCTCAGTCTGTTTCCTAGTGCCGGTTTGAAGTTCCTGCAGTTTTCACTGTCAAACCGAGTTGGAGCTAGTAGTTCCTCATATAGATGCATGGAATGGAGTTTGCAACTGAAAAGAAACTTTGTGTTCCCAAGAAGATAGGTGAAGGACGGCTTTCAAACACACTTATCTCTCAGAACTGAGCAAGTGGAGAGACGTTCGTTCATCTAGCACCAAGGGAACGGTTTGCAGGAGACACTTATTCTCTGCTTTCTCAGTCTGTTTCCTAGTGCCGGTTTGAAGTTCCTGCAGTTTTCACTGTAAAACCGAGTTGGAGCTAGTACCTCCCCATATATATGTATGGAAAGGGGTTTTCAACTGAAAAGAAACTTTGTGTTCCCAACAAGATATGTGAAGGACGGCTTTCACACACACTTATCTCTCAAAACTGAGCAAGTGGAGAGACGTTCGTTTATCTAGCACCAAGGCAACGGGTTGCAGGAGACACTTTTTCTCTGCTTTCTCAGTCTGTTTCCTAGTGCCGGTTTGAAGTTCCTGCAGTTTTCACTGTCAAACCGAGTTGGAGCTAGTACCTCCCCATATATATGTATGGAATGGAGTTTGCAACTGAAAAGAAACTTTGTGTTCCCAACAAGCTAGGTGAAGGACGGCTTTCACACACACTTATCTCTCAGAACTGAGCAAGTGGAGAGACGTTCGTTCATCTAGCACCAAGGGAACGGTTTGCAGGAGACACTATTTCTCTGCTTTCTCAGTCTGTTTCCTAGTGCCGGTTTGAAGTTCCTGCAGTTTTCACTGTAAAACCGAGTTGGAGCTAGTACCTCCCCATATATATGTATGGAAAGGAGTTTTCAACTGAAAAGAAACTTTGTGTTCCCAACAAGCTAGGTGAAGGACGGCTTTCACACACACTTATCTCTCAGAACTGAGCAAGTGGAGAGACGTTCGTTCATCTAATACCAAGGCAACGGGTTGCAGGAGACACTTTTTCTCTGCTTTCTCAGTCTGTTTCCTAGTGCCGGTTTGATGTTCCTACAGTTTTCACTGTCAAACCGATTTGGAGCTATTACCCCCCATATATATGTATGGAATGTAGTTTGCCACTGAAAAGAAACTTTGTGTTCCCAACAAGTTAGGTGAAGGACGGCTTTCACACAAACTTATCTCTCAAAACTGAGCAAGTGGAGAGACGTTCGTTTATCTAGCACCATGGGAACGGGTTGCAGGAGACACTTTTTCTCTGCTTTCTCAGTCTGTTTCCTAGTGCCGGTTTGAAGTTCCTGCAGTTTTCACTGTAAAACCGAGTTGGAGCTTGTACCTCCCCATATATATGTATGGAATGGAGTTTGCAACTGAAAAGAAACTTTGTGTTCCCAACAAGCTAGGTGAAGGACGGCTTTCACACACACTTATCTCTCAGAACTGAGCAAGTGGAGAGACGTTCGTTCATCTAGCACCAAGGCAACGGGTTGCAGGAGACACTTTTTCTCTGCTTTCTCAGTCTGTTTCCTAGTGCCGGTTTGAAGTTCCTGCAGTTTTCACTGTCAAACCGAGTTGGAGCTAGTAACTCCCCATATATATGTATGGAATGGAGTTTGCAACTGAAAAGAAACTTTGTGTTCCCAACAAGCTAGGTGAAGGACGGCTTTCACACACACTTATCTCTCAGAACTGAGCAAGTGGAGAGACGTTCGTTCATCTAGCACCAAGGGAACGGGTTGCAGGAGACACTTTTTCTCTGCTTTCTCAGTCTGTTTCCTAGTGCCGGTTTGAAGTTCCTGCAGTTTTCACTGTAAAACCGAGTTGGAGCTAGTACCTCCCCATATATATGTATGGAAAGGAGTTTTCAACTGAAAAGAAACTTTGTGTTCCCAACAAGATATGTGAAGGACGGCTTTCACACACACTTATCTCTCAAAACTGAGCAAGTGGAGAGACGTTCGTTCATCTAGCACCATGGGAACGGGTTGCAGGAGACACTTTTTCTCTGCTTTCTCAGTCTGTTTCCTAGTGCCGGTTTGAATTTCCTGCAGTTTTCACTGTAAAACCGAGTTGGAGCTTGTACCTCCCCATATATATGTATGGAATGGAGTTTGCAACTGAAAAGAATCTTTGTGTTCCCAACAAGCTAGGTGTAAGGACGGCTTTCACACACACTTATCTCTCAGAACTGAGCAAGTGGAGAGACGTTCGTTCATCTAGCACCAAGGAAACGGGTTGCAGGAGACAATTTTTCTCTGCTTTCTCAGTCTGTTTCCTAGTGCCGGTTTGAAGTTCCTGCAGTTTTCACTGTCAAACCGAGTTGGAGCTAGTAGTTCCTCATATAGATGCATGGAATGGAGTTTGCAACTGAAAAGAAACTTTGTGTTCCCAAGAAGATAGGTGAAGGACGGCTTTCAAACACACTTATCTCTCAGAACTGAGCAAGTGGAGAGACGTTCGTTCATCTAGCACCAAGGGAACGGTTTGCAGGAGACACTTATTCTCTGCTTTCTCAGTCTGTTTCCTAGTGCCGGTTTGAAGTTCCTGCAGTTTTCACTGTAAAACCGAGTTGGAGCTAGTACCTCCCCATATATATGTATGGAAAGGGGTTTTCAACTGAAAAGAAACTTTGTGTTCCCAACAAGATATGTGAAGGACGGCTTTCACACACACTTATCTCTCAAAACTGAGCAAGTGGAGAGACGTTCGTTTATCTAGCACCAAGGCAACGGGTTGCAGGAGACACTTTTTCTCTGCTTTCTCAGTCTGTTTCCTAGTGCCGGTTTGAAGTTCCTGCAGTTTTCACTGTCAAACCGAGTTGGAGCTAGTACCTCCCCATATATATGTATGGAATGGAGTTTGCAACTGAAAAGAAACTTTGTGTTCCCAACAAGCTAGGTGAAGGACGGCTTTCACACACACTTATCTCTCAGAACTGAGCAAGTGGAGAGACGTTCGTTCATCTAGCACCAAGGGAACGGTTTGCAGGAGACACTATTTCTCTGCTTTCTCAGTCTGTTTCCTAGTGCCGGTTTGAAGTTCCTGCAGTTTTCACTGTAAAACCGAGTTGGAGCTAGTACCTCCCCATATATATGTATGGAAAGGAGTTTTCAACTGAAAAGAAACTTTGTGTTCCCAACAAGCTAGGTGAAGGACGGCTTTCACACACACTTATCTCTCAGAACTGAGCAAGTGGAGAGACGTTCGTTCATCTAATACCAAGGCAACGGGTTGCAGGAGACACTTTTTCTCTGCTTTCTCAGTCTGTTTCCTAGTGCCGGTTTGATGTTCCTACAGTTTTCACTGTCAAACCGATTTGGAGCTATTACCCCCCATATATATGTATGGAATGTAGTTTGCCACTGAAAAGAAACTTTGTGTTCCCAACAAGTTAGGTGAAGGACGGCTTTCACACAAACTTATCTCTCAAAACTGAGCAAGTGGAGAGACGTTCGTTTATCTAGCACCATGGGAACGGGTTGCAGGAGACACTTTTTCTCTGCTTTCTCAGTCTGTTTCCTAGTGCCGGTTTGAAGTTCCTGCAGTTTTCACTGTAAAACCGAGTTGGAGCTTGTACCTCCCCATATATATGTATGGAATGGAGTTTGCAACTGAAAAGAAACTTTGTGTTCCCAACAAGCTAGGTGAAGGACGGCTTTCACACACACTTATCTCTCAGAACTGAGCAAGTGGAGAGACGTTCGTTCATCTAGCACCAAGGCAACGGGTTGCAGGAGACACTTTTTCTCTGCTTTCTCAGTCTGTTTCCTAGTGCCGGTTTGAAGTTCCTGCAGTTTTCACTGTCAAACCGAGTTGGAGCTAGTAACTCCCCATATATATGTATGGAATGGAGTTTGCAACTGAAAAGAAACTTTGTGTTCCCAACAAGCTAGGTGAAGGACGGCTTTCACACACACTTATCTCTCAGAACTGAGCAAGTGGAGAGACGTTCGTTCATCTAGCACCAAGGGAACGGGTTGCAGGAGACACTTTTTCTCTGCTTTCTCAGTCTGTTTCCTAGTGCCGGTTTGAAGTTCCTGCAGTTTTCACTGTAAAACCGAGTTGGAGCTAGTACCTCCCCATATATATGTATGGAAAGGAGTTTTCAACTGAAAAGAAACTTTGTGTTCCCAACAAGATATGTGAAGGACGGCTTTCACACACACTTATCTCTCAAAACTGAGCAAGTGGAGAGACGTTCGTTCATCTAGCACCATGGGAACGGGTTGCAGGAGACACTTTTTCTCTGCTTTCTCAGTCTGTTTCCTAGTGCCGGTTTGAATTTCCTGCAGTTTTCACTGTAAAACCGAGTTGGAGCTTGTACCTCCCCATATATATGTATGGAATGGAGTTTGCAACTGAAAAGAATCTTTGTGTTCCCAACAAGCTAGGTGTAAGGACGGCTTTCACACACACTTATCTCTCAGAACTGAGCAAGTGGAGAGACGTTCGTTCATCTAGCACCAAGGAAACGGGTTGCAGGAGACAATTTTTCTCTGCTTTCTCAGTCTGTTTCCTAGTGCCGGTTTGAAGTTCCTGCAGTTTTCACTGTCAAACCGAGTTGGAGCTAGTAGTTCCTCATATAGATGCATGGAATGGAGTTTGCAACTGAAAAGAAACTTTGTGTTCCCAAGAAGATAGGTGAAGGACGGCTTTCAAACACACTTATCTCTCAGAACTGAGCAAGTGGAGAGACGTTCGTTCATCTAGCACCAAGGGAACGGTTTGCAGGAGACACTTATTCTCTGCTTTCTCAGTCTGTTTCCTAGTGCCGGTTTGAAGTTCCTGCAGTTTTCACTGTAAAACCGAGTTGGAGCTAGTACCTCCCCATATATATGTATGGAAAGGGGTTTTCAACTGAAAAGAAACTTTGTGTTCCCAACAAGATATGTGAAGGACGGCTTTCACACACACTTATCTCTCAAAACTGAGCAAGTGGAGAGACGTTCGTTTATCTAGCACCAAGGCAACGGGTTGCAGGAGACACTTTTTCTCTGCTTTCTCAGTCTGTTTCCTAGTGCCGGTTTGAAGTTCCTGCAGTTTTCACTGTCAAACCGAGTTGGAGCTAGTACCTCCCCATATATATGTATGGAATGGAGTTTGCAACTGAAAAGAAACTTTGTGTTCCCAACAAGCTAGGTGAAGGACGGCTTTCACACACACTTATCTCTCAGAACTGAGCAAGTGGAGAGACGTTCGTTCATCTAGCACCAAGGGAACGGTTTGCAGGAGACACTATTTCTCTGCTTTCTCAGTCTGTTTCCTAGTGCCGGTTTGAAGTTCCTGCAGTTTTCACTGTAAAACCGAGTTGGAGCTAGTACCTCCCCATATATATGTATGGAAAGGAGTTTTCAACTGAAAAGAAACTTTGTGTTCCCAACAAGCTAGGTGAAGGACGGCTTTCACACACACTTATCTCTCAGAACTGAGCAAGTGGAGAGACGTTCGTTCATCTAATACCAAGGCAACGGGTTGCAGGAGACACTTTTTCTCTGCTTTCTCAGTCTGTTTCCTAGTGCCGGTTTGATGTTCCTACAGTTTTCACTGTCAAACCGATTTGGAGCTATTACCCCCCATATATATGTATGGAATGTAGTTTGCCACTGAAAAGAAACTTTGTGTTCCCAACAAGTTAGGTGAAGGACGGCTTTCACACAAACTTATCTCTCAAAACTGAGCAAGTGGAGAGACGTTCGTTTATCTAGCACCATGGGAACGGGTTGCAGGAGACACTTTTTCTCTGCTTTCTCAGTCTGTTTCCTAGTGCCGGTTTGAAGTTCCTGCAGTTTTCACTGTAAAACCGAGTTGGAGCTTGTACCTCCCCATATATATGTATGGAATGGAGTTTGCAACTGAAAAGAAACTTTGTGTTCCCAACAAGCTAGGTGAAGGACGGCTTTCACACACACTTATCTCTCAGAACTGAGCAAGTGGAGAGACGTTCGTTCATCTAGCACCAAGGCAACGGGTTGCAGGAGACACTTTTTCTCTGCTTTCTCAGTCTGTTTCCTAGTGCCGGTTTGAAGTTCCTGCAGTTTTCACTGTCAAACCGAGTTGGAGCTAGTAACTCCCCATATATATGTATGGAATGGAGTTTGCAACTGAAAAGAAACTTTGTGTTCCCAACAAGCTAGGTGAAGGACGGCTTTCACACACACTTATCTCTCAGAACTGAGCAAGTGGAGAGACGTTCGTTCATCTAGCACCAAGGGAACGGGTTGCAGGAGACACTTTTTCTCTGCTTTCTCAGTCTGTTTCCTAGTGCCGGTTTGAAGTTCCTGCAGTTTTCACTGTAAAACCGAGTTGGAGCTAGTACCTCCCCATATATATGTATGGAAAGGAGTTTTCAACTGAAAAGAAACTTTGTGTTCCCAACAAGATATGTGAAGGACGGCTTTCACACACACTTATCTCTCAAAACTGAGCAAGTGGAGAGACGTTCGTTCATCTAGCACCATGGGAACGGGTTGCAGGAGACACTTTTTCTCTGCTTTCTCAGTCTGTTTCCTAGTGCCGGTTTGAATTTCCTGCAGTTTTCACTGTAAAACCGAGTTGGAGCTTGTACCTCCCCATATATATGTATGGAATGGAGTTTGCAACTGAAAAGAATCTTTGTGTTCCCAACAAGCTAGGTGTAAGGACGGCTTTCACACACACTTATCTCTCAGAACTGAGCAAGTGGAGAGACGTTCGTTCATCTAGCACCAAGGAAACGGGTTGCAGGAGACAATTTTTCTCTGCTTTCTCAGTCTGTTTCCTAGTGCCGGTTTGAAGTTCCTGCAGTTTTCACTGTCAAACCGAGTTGGAGCTAGTAGTTCCTCATATAGATGCATGGAATGGAGTTTGCAACTGAAAAGAAACTTTGTGTTCCCAAGAAGATAGGTGAAGGACGGCTTTCAAACACACTTATCTCTCAGAACTGAGCAAGTGGAGAGACGTTCGTTCATCTAGCACCAAGGGAACGGTTTGCAGGAGACACTTATTCTCTGCTTTCTCAGTCTGTTTCCTAGTGCCGGTTTGAAGTTCCTGCAGTTTTCACTGTAAAACCGAGTTGGAGCTAGTACCTCCCCATATATATGTATGGAAAGGGGTTTTCAACTGAAAAGAAACTTTGTGTTCCCAACAAGATATGTGAAGGACGGCTTTCACACACACTTATCTCTCAAAACTGAGCAAGTGGAGAGACGTTCGTTTATCTAGCACCAAGGCAACGGGTTGCAGGAGACACTTTTTCTCTGCTTTCTCAGTCTGTTTCCTAGTGCCGGTTTGAAGTTCCTGCAGTTTTCACTGTCAAACCGAGTTGGAGCTAGTACCTCCCCATATATATGTATGGAATGGAGTTTGCAACTGAAAAGAAACTTTGTGTTCCCAACAAGCTAGGTGAAGGACGGCTTTCACACACACTTATCTCTCAGAACTGAGCAAGTGGAGAGACGTTCGTTCATCTAGCACCAAGGGAACGGTTTGCAGGAGACACTATTTCTCTGCTTTCTCAGTCTGTTTCCTAGTGCCGGTTTGAAGTTCCTGCAGTTTTCACTGTAAAACCGAGTTGGAGCTAGTACCTCCCCATATATATGTATGGAAAGGAGTTTTCAACTGAAAAGAAACTTTGTGTTCCCAACAAGCTAGGTGAAGGACGGCTTTCACACACACTTATCTCTCAGAACTGAGCAAGTGGAGAGACGTTCGTTCATCTAATACCAAGGCAACGGGTTGCAGGAGACACTTTTTCTCTGCTTTCTCAGTCTGTTTCCTAGTGCCGGTTTGATGTTCCTACAGTTTTCACTGTCAAACCGATTTGGAGCTATTACCCCCCATATATATGTATGGAATGTAGTTTGCCACTGAAAAGAAACTTTGTGTTCCCAACAAGTTAGGTGAAGGACGGCTTTCACACAAACTTATCTCTCAAAACTGAGCAAGTGGAGAGACGTTCGTTTATCTAGCACCATGGGAACGGGTTGCAGGAGACACTTTTTCTCTGCTTTCTCAGTCTGTTTCCTAGTGCCGGTTTGAAGTTCCTGCAGTTTTCACTGTAAAACCGAGTTGGAGCTTGTACCTCCCCATATATATGTATGGAATGGAGTTTGCAACTGAAAAGAAACTTTGTGTTCCCAACAAGCTAGGTGAAGGACGGCTTTCACACACACTTATCTCTCAGAACTGAGCAAGTGGAGAGACGTTCGTTCATCTAGCACCAAGGCAACGGGTTGCAGGAGACACTTTTTCTCTGCTTTCTCAGTCTGTTTCCTAGTGCCGGTTTGAAGTTCCTGCAGTTTTCACTGTCAAACCGAGTTGGAGCTAGTAACTCCCCATATATATGTATGGAATGGAGTTTGCAACTGAAAAGAAACTTTGTGTTCCCAACAAGCTAGGTGAAGGACGGCTTTCACACACACTTATCTCTCAGAACTGAGCAAGTGGAGAGACGTTCGTTCATCTAGCACCAAGGGAACGGGTTGCAGGAGACACTTTTTCTCTGCTTTCTCAGGCTGTTTCCTAGTGCCGGTTTGAAGTTCCTGCAGTTTTCACTGTAAAACCGAGTTGGAGCTAGTACTTCCCCATATATATGTATGGAATGGAGTTTGCAACTGAAAAGAAACTTTGTGTTCCCAACAAGCTAGGTGAAGGACGGCTTTCACACACACTTATCTCTCAGAACTGAGCAAGTGGAGAGACGTTCGTTCATCTAGCACCAAGGGAACGGGTTGCAGGAGACACTTTTTCTCTGCTTTCTCAGTCTGTTTCCTAGTGCCGGTTTGAAGTTCCTGCAGTTTTCACTGTAAAACCGAGTTGGAGCTAGTACCTCCCCATATATATGTATGGAAAGGAGTTTTCAACTGAAAAGAAACTTTGTGTTCCCAACAAGATATGTGAAGGACGGCTTTCACACACACTTATCTCTCAAAACTGAGCAAGTGGAGAGACGTTCGTTCATCTAGCACCATGGGAACGGGTTGCAGGAGACACTTTTTCTCTGCTTTCTCAGTCTGTTTCCTAGTGCCGGTTTGAATTTCCTGCAGTTTTCACTGTAAAACCGAGTTGGAGCTTGTACCTCCCCATATATATGTATGGAATGGAGTTTGCAACTGAAAAGAATCTTTGTGTTCCCAACAAGCTAGGTGTAAGGACGGCTTTCACACACACTTATCTCTCAGAACTGAGCAAGTGGAGAGACGTTCGTTCATCTAGCACCAAGGAAACGGGTTGCAGGAGACAATTTTTCTGTGCTTTCTCAGTCTGTTTCCTAGTGCCGGTTTGAAGTTCCTGCAGTTTTCACTGTCAAACCGAGTTGGAGCTAGTACCTCCCCATATATATGTATGGAATGGAGTTTGCAACTGAAAAGAAACTTTGTGTTCCCAACAAGCTAGGTGAAGGATGACTTACACACACACATATCTCTCAGAACTGAGCAAGTGGAGAGACGTTCGTTCATCTAGCACCAAGGCAACGGGTTGCAGGAGACACTTTTTCTCTGCTTTCTCAGTCTGTTTCCTAGTGCCGGTTTGATGTTCCTACAGTTTTCACTGTCAAACCGATTTGGAGCTAGTACCCCCCATATATATGTATGGAATGGAGTTTGCAACTGAAAAGAAACTTTGTGTTCCCAACAAGTTAGGTGAAGGACGGCTTTCACACACACTTATCTCTCAGAACAGAGCAAGTGGAGAGACGTTCGTTCATCTAGCACCAAGGGAACCGGTTGCAGGAGACACTTTTTCTCTGCTTTTTCAGTCTGTTTCTAATGCCGGTTTGAAGTTCCTGCAGTTTTCACTGTAAAACAGAGTTGGAGCTAGAACCTCTCCATATATATGTATCGAATGGGGTTTGCAACTGAAAAGAAACATTGTGTTCCCAACAAGCTAGTTGAAGGACGGCTTTCACACACAAATATTTCTCAGAACTGAGCAAGTGGAGAGACGTTCGTTCATCTAGCACCAAGGGAACGGGTTGCAGGAGACACTTTTCCTCTGCTTTCTCAGTCTGTTTCCTAGTGCCAGTTTGAAGTTCCTGCAGTTTTCACTGTCAAACCGAGTTGGAGCTAGTACCTCCCCATATATATGTATGGAATGGAGTTTGCAACTGAAAAGAAACTTTGTGTTCCCAAAAAGCTAGGTGAAGGACGGCTTTCACACACACTTATCTCTAAGAACTGAGCAAGTGGAGAGACGATCGTTCATCTAGCACCAAGGGAACGGGTTGCAGGATACACTTTTTCTCTGCTTTCTCAGTCTTTTTCCTAGTGCCGGTTTGAAGTTCCTGCAGTTTTCACTGTCAAACCGAGTTGGAGCTTGTAGTTCCTCATATAGATAGCATGGAATGGAGTTTGCAACTGAAAAGAAACTTTGTGTTCCCAAGAAGATAGGTGAAGGACGGCTTTCAAACACACTTATCTCTCAGAACTGAGCAAGTGGAGAGACGTTCGTTCAACTAGCACCAAGGGAACGGTTTGCAGGAGACACTTTTTCTCTTCTTTCTCAGTTTGTTTCCTAGTGCCGGTTTGAAGTTCCAGCAGTTTTCAATGTAAAACCGAGTTGGAGCTTGTACCTCCCCATATATATGTATGGAATGGAGTTTGCAACTTAAAAGAAACATTGTGTTCCCAACAAGCTAGTTGAAGGACGGCTTTCACACACAAATATTTCTCAGAACTGAGCAAGTGGAGAGACGTTCGTTCATCTAGCACCAAGGGAACGGGTTGCAGGAGACACATTTTCTCTGCTTTCTCAGTCTGTTTCCTAGTGCCGGTTTGAAGTTCCTGCAGTTTTCAATGTAAAACCGAGTTGGAGCTTATACCTCCCCATATATATGTATGGAATGGAGTTTGCAACTGAAAAGAAACTTTGTGTTCCCAACAAGCTAGGTGAAGGACGGCTTTCACACACACTTATCTGTCAGAACTGAGCAAGTGGAGAGACGTTCGTTCATCTAGCACCAAGGGAACTGGTTGCAAGTGAAATTTTACTCTGGTTTCTCAGTCTGTTTCCTGGTGCCGGTTTGAATTTCCTGCATTTTTCACTGTAAAACTGAGTTGGAATAAGTACCTCCCCATATATATTTATGGATTTTAGTTTGCAACTGATAAGAAACTTTGTGTTCCCAACAAGCTAGGTGAAGGACGGCTTTCACACACAATTATCTCTCAGACCTGAGCATGTGGAGAGACGTTCGTTCATATAGCACCAAGGGAACGGGTTGCAGAAGACACTTTTACCCTGGTGTCTCAGTCTGTTTCCTAGTGCCGGTTTGAATTTCCTGCAGTTTTCACTGTAAATCGGAGTTGGAGCTAGTACCTACCCATATATATGTATGGAGTGGAGTTTGCAACGGAATAGAATCTTTGTGTTCCCAACAAGCTAGGTGAAGGACGGCTTTCACACACAGTTATCTCTCAGAACTGAGCAAGTGGAGAGACGTTCGTTCATCTAGCACAAAGGTAACGGTTTGCAGGAGGCACTTTTTCTCTGCTTTCTCAGTCTGTTTCCTAGTGCCGGTTTGAAGTTCCTGCAGTTTTCACTGTAAAACCGAGTTGGAGCTAGTAGCTCCCCATATATATGTATGGAATGGAGTTTGCAACTGAAAAGAAACTTTGTGTTCCCAACAAGCTAGTTGAAGTACGGCTTTCACACACACTTATCTCTCAGAACTGAGCAAGTGGAGAGACGTTCGTTCATCTAGCACCAAGGGAACGGGTTGCAGGAGACAATTTTTCTCTGCTTTCTCAGTCTGTTTCCTAGCGCCGATTTGAAGTTCCTGCAGTTTTCACTGTAAAACCGAGTTGGAGCTAGTAGCTCCCAATATATATGTATGGAATGAAGTTTGCAACTGAAAAGAAACTTTGTGTTCCCAAGAAACTAGGTGAAGGACGGCTTTCACACACACTTATCTCTCAGAACTGAGCAAGTGGAGAGACGTTCGTTCATCTAGCACCAATGGAACCGGTTGCAGGAGACACTTTTTCTCTGCTTTTTCAGTCTGTTTCCTAGTGCCGGTTTGAAGTTCCTGCAGTTTTCACTGTAAAACAGAGTTGGAGCTAGAACCTCCCCATATATATGTATCGAATGGGGTTTGCAACTGAAAAGAAACATTGTGTTCCCAACAAGCTAGTTGAAGGACGGCTTTCACACACAAATATTTCTCAGAACTGAGCAAGTGGAGAGACGTTCGTTCATCTAGCACCAAGGGAACGGGTTGCAGGAGACACTTTCCTCTGCTTTCTCAGACTGTTTCCTAGTGCCAGTTTGAAGTTCCTGCAGTTTTCAATGTCAAACCGAGTTGGAGCTAGTACCTCCCCATATATATGTATGGAATGGAGTTTGCAACTGAAAAGAAACTTTGTGTTCCCAACAAGCTAGGTGAAGGACGGCTTTCACACACACTTATCTCTCAGAACTGAGCAAGTGGAGAGACGATCGTTCATCTAGCACCAAGGGAACGGGTTGCAGGAGACACTTTTTCTCTGCTTTCTCAGTCTTTTTCCTAGTGCCGGTTTGAAGTTCCTGCAGTTTTCACTGTCAAACCGAGTTGGAGCTAGTAGTTCCTCATATAGATGCATGGAATGGAGTTTGCAACTGAAAAGAAACTTTGTGTTCCCAAGAAGATAGGTGAAGGACGGCTTTCAAACACACTTATCTCTCAGAACTGAGCAAGTGGAGAGACGTTCGTTCATCTAGCACCAAGGGAACGGGTTGCAGGAGACACTTATTCTCTGCTTTCTCAGTCTGTTTCCTAGTGCCGGTTTGAAGTTCCTGCAGTTTTCACTGTCAAACCGAGTTGGAGCTAGTACCTCCCCATATATATGTATGGAATGGAGTTTGCAACTGAAAAGAAACTTTGTGTTCCCAACAAGCTAGGTGAAGGACGGCTTTCACACACACTTATCTCTCAGAACTGAGCAAGTGGAGAGACGATCGTTCATCTAGCACCAAGGGAACGGGTTGCAGGAGACACTTTTTCTCTGCTTTCTCAGTCTTTTTCCTAGTGCCGGTTTGAAGTTCCTGCAGTTTTCACTGTCAAACCGAGTTGGAGCTAGTAGTTCCTCATATAGATGCATGGAATGGAGTTTGCAACTGAAAAGAAACTTTGTGTTCCCAAGAAGATAGGTGAAGGACGGCTTTCAAACACACTTATCTCTCAGAACTGAGCAAGTGGAGAGACGTTCGTTCATCTAGCACCAAGGGAACGGGTTGCAGGAGACACTTTTTCTCTGCTTTCTCAGTCTGTTTCCTAGTGCCGGTTTGAAGTTCCTGCAGTTTTCACTGTAAAACCGAGTTGGAGCTAGTACCTCCCCATATATATGTATGGAAAGGAGTTTTCAACTGAAAAGAAACTTTGTGTTCCCAACAAGATATGTGAAGGACGGCTTTCACACACACTTATCTCTCAAAACTGAGCAAGTGGAGAGACGTTCGTTCATCTAGCACCATGGGAACGGGTTGCAGGAGACACTTTTTCTCTGCTTTCTCAGTCTGTTTCCTAGTGCCGGTTTGAATTTCCTGCAGTTTTCACTGTAAAACCGAGTTGGAGCTTGTACCTCCCCATATATATGTATGGAATGGAGTTTGCAACTGAAAAGAATCTTTGTGTTCCCAACAAGCTAGGTGTAAGGACGGCTTTCACACACACTTATCTATCAGAACTGAGCAAGTGGAGAGACGTTCGTTCTTCTAGCACCAAGGAAACGGGTTGCAGGAGACAATTTTTCTGTGCTTTCTCAGTCTGTTTCCTAGTGCCGGTTTGAAGTTCCTGCAGTTTTCACTGTCAAACCGAGTTGGAGCTAGTACCTCCCCATATATATGTATGGAATGGAGTTTGCAAATGAAAAGTAACTTTGTTTTCCCAACAAGCTAGGTGAAGGACGGCTTTCACACACATTTATCTCTCAGAACTGAGCAAGTGGAGAGACGTTCGTTCATCTAGCACCAAGGGAACGGGTTGCAGGAGACACTTTTTCTCTGCTTTCTCAGTCTGTTTCCTAGTGCCGGTTTGAAGTTCCTGCAGTTTTCACTGTAAAACCGAGTTGGAGCTAGTACCTCCCCATATATATGTATGGAAAGGAGTTTTCAACTGAAAAGAAACTTTGTGTTCCCAACAAGATATGTGAAGGACGGCTTTCACACACACTTATCTCTCAAAACTGAGCAAGTGGAGAGACGTTCGTTCATCTAGCACCATGGGAACGGGTTGCAGGAGACACTTTTTCTGTGCTTTCTCAGTCTGTTTCCTAGTGCCGGTTTGAAGTTCCTGCAGTTTTCACTGTAAAACCGAGTTGGAGCTTGTACCTCCCCATATATATGTATGGAATGGAGTTTGCAACTGAAAAGAATCTTTGTGTTCCCAACAAGCTAGGTGTAAGGACGGCTTTCACACACACTTATCTCTCAGAACTGAGCAAGTGGAGAGACGTTCGTTCATCTAGCACCAAGGAAACGGGTTGCAGGAGACAATTTTTCTGTGCTTTCTCAGTCTGTTTCCTAGTGCCGGTTTGAAGTTCCTGCAGTTTTCACTGTCAAACCGAGTTGGAGCTAGTACCTCCCCATATATATGTATGGAATGGAGTTTGCAACTGAAAAGAAACTTTGTGTTCCCAACAAGCTAGGTGAAGGACGGCTTTCACACACAATTATCTCTCAGAACTGAGCAAGTGGAGAGACGATCGTTCATCTAGCACCAAGGGAACGGGTTGCAGGAGACACTTTTTCTCTGCTTTCTCAGTCTGTTTCCTAGTGCCGGTTTGAAGTTCCTGCAGTTTTCACTGTCAAACCGAGTTGGAGCTAGTACCTCCCCATATATATGTATGGAATGGAGTTTGCAACTGAAAAGAAACTTTGTGTTCCCAACAAGCTAGGTGAAGGACGGCTTTCACACACACTTATCTCTCAGAACTGAGCAAGTGGAGAGACGTTCGTTCATCTAGCACCAAGGGAACGGGTTGCAGGAGACACTTTTTCTCTGCTTTCTCAGTCTGTTTCCTAGTGCCGGTTTGAAGTTCCTGCAGTTTTCACTGTAAAACCGAGTTGGAGCTAGTACCTCCCCATATATATGTATGGAATGGAGTTTGCAACTGAAAAGAAACTTTGTGTTCCCAACAAGCTATGTGAAGGACGGCTTTCACACACACTTATCTCTCAGAACTGAGCAAGTGGAGAGACGTTCGTTCATCTAGCACCAAGGGAACGGGTTGCAGGAGACACTTTTTCTCTGCTTTCTCAGTCTGTTTCCTAGTGCCGGTTTGAAGTTCCTGCAGTTTTCACTGTAAAACCGAGTTGGAGCTAGTACCTCCCCATATATATGTATGGAAAGGAGTTTTCAACTGAAAAGAAACTTTGTGTTCCCAACAAGATATGTGAAGTACGGCTTTCACACACACTTATCTCTCAAAACTGAGCAAGTGGAGAGACGTTCGTTCATCTAGCACCATGGGAACGGGTTGCAGGAGACACTTTTTCTCTGCTTTCTCAGTCTGTTTCCTAGTGCCGGTTTGAATTTCCTGCAGTTTTCACTGTAAAACCGAGTTGGAGCTTGTACCTCCCCATATATATGTATGGAATGGAGTTTGCAACTGAAAAGATTCTTTGTGTTCCCAACAAGCTAGGTGTAAGGACGGCTTTCACACACACTTATCTCTCAGAACTGAGCAAGTGGAGAGACGTTCGTTCATCTAGCACCAAGGAAACGGGTTGCAGGAGACAATTTTTCTGTGCTTTCTCAGTCTGTTTCCTAGTGCCGGTTTGAAGTTCCTGCAGTTTTCACTGTCAAACCGAGTTGGAGCTAGTACCTCCCCATATATATGTATGGAATGGAGTTTGCAACTGAAAAGAAACTTTGTGTTCCCAACAAGCTAGGTGAAGGATGACTTTCACACACACATATCTCTCAGAACTGAGCAAGTGGAGAGACGTTCGTTCATCTAGCACCAAGGCAACGGGTTGCAGGAGACACTTTTTCTCTGCTTTCTCAGTCTGTTTCCTAGTGCCGGTTTGATGTTCCTACAGTTTTCACTGTCAAACCGATTTGGAGCTAGTACCCCCCATATATATGTATGGAATGGAGTTTGCAACTGAAAAGAAACTTTGTGTTCCCAACAAGTTAGGTGAAGGACGGCTTTCACACACAATTTTCTCTCAGAACAGAGCAAGTGGAGAGACGTTCGTTCATCTAGCACCAAGGGAACCGGTTGCAGGAGACACTTTTTCTCTGCTTTTTCAGTCTGTTTCTAATGCCGGTTTGAAGTTCCTGCAGTTTTCACTGTAAAACAGAGTTGGAGCTAGAACCTCTCCATATATATGTATCGAATGGGGTTTGCAACTGAAAAGAAACATTGTGTTCCCAACAAGCTAGTTGAAGGACGGCTTTCACACACAAATATTTCTCAGAACTGAGCAAGTGGAGAGACGTTCGTTCATCTAGCACCAAGGGAACGGGTTACAGGAGACACTTTTCCTCTGCTTTCTCAGTCTGTTTCCTAGTGCCAGTTTGAAGTTCCTGCAGTTTTCACTGTCAAACCGAGTTGGAGCTAGTACCTCCCCATATATATGTATGGAATGGAGTTTGCAACTGAAAAGAAACTTTGTGTTCCCAAAAAGCTAGGTGAAGGACGGCTTTCACACACACTTATCTCTCAGAACTGAGCAAGTGGAGAGACGATCGTTCATCTAGCACCAAGGGAACGGGTTGCAGGATACACTTTTTCTCTGCTTTCTCAGTCTTTTTCCTAGTGCCGGTTTGAAGTTCCTGCAGTTTTCACTGTCAAACCGAGTTGGAGCTAGTAGTTCCTCATATAGATAGCATGGAATGGAGTTTGCAACTGAAAAGAAACTTTGTGTTCCCAAGAAGATAGGTGAAGGACGGCTTTCAAACACACTTATCTCTCAGAACTGAGCAAGTGGAGAGACGTTCGTTCAACTAGCACCAAGGGAACGGTTTGCAGGAGACACTTTTTCTCTTCTTTCTCAGTTTGTTTCCTAGTGCCGGTTTGAAGTTCCAGCAGTTTTCAATGTAAAACCGAGTTGGAGCTTGTACCTCCCCATATATATGTATGGAATGGAGTTTGCAACTGAAAAGAAACATTGTGTTCCCAACAAGCTAGTTGAAGGACGGCTTTCACACACAAATATTTCTCAGAACTGAGCAAGTGGAGAGACGTTCGTTCATCTAGCACCAAGTGAACGGGTTGCAGGAGACACATTTTCTCTGCTTTCTCAGTCTGTTTCCTAGTGCCGGTTTGAAGTTCCTGCAGTTTTCAATGTAAAACCGAGTTGGAGCTTGTACCTCCCCATATATATGTATGGAATGGAGTTTGCAACTGAAAAGAAACTTTGTGTTCCCAACAAGCTAGGTGAAGGACGGCTTTCACACACACTTATCTGTCAGAACTGAGCAAGTGGAGAGACGTTCGTTCATCTAGCACCAAGGGAACTGGTTGCAAGTGAAATTTTACTCTGGTTTCTCAATCTGTTTCCTGGTGCCGGTTTGAATTTCCTGCATTTTTCACTGTAAAACTGAGTTGGAATAAGTACCTCCCCATATATATTTATGGATTGTAGTTTGCAACTGATAAGAAACTTTGTGTTCCCAACAAGCTAGGTGAAGGACGGCTTTCACACACAATTATCTCTCAGACCTGAGCATGTGGAGAGACGTTCGTTCATCTAGCACCAAGGGAACGGGTTGCAGAAGACACTTTTACCCTGGTGTTTCAGTCTGTTTCCTAGCGCCGATTTGAAGTTCCTGCAGTTTTCACTGTAAAACCGAGTTGGAGCTAGTACCTCCCCATATATATGTATGGAAAGGAGTTTTCAACTGAAAAGAAACTTTGTGTTCCCAACAAGATATGTGAAGGACGGCTTTCACACACACTTATCTCTCAAAACTGAGCAAGTGGAGAGACGTTCGTTCATCTAGCACCATGGGAACGGGTTGCAGGAGACACTTTTACTGTGCTTTCTCAGTCTGTTTCCTAGTGCCGGTTTGAAGTTCCTGCAGTTTTCACTGTAAAACCGAGTTGGAGCTTGTACCTCCCCATATATATGTATGGAATGGAGTTTGCAACTGAAAAGAATCTTTGTGTTCCCAACAAGCTAGGTGTAAGGACGGCTTTCACACACACTTATCTCTCAGAACTGAGCAAGTGGAGAGACGTTCGTTCATCTAGCACCAAGGAAACGGGTTGCAGGAGACAATTTTTCTGTGCTTTCTCAGTCTGTTTCCTAGTGCCGGTTTGAAGTTCCTGCAGTTTTCACTGTCAAACCGAGTTGGAGCTAGTACCTCCCCATATATATGTATGGAATGGAGTTTGCAACTGAAAAGAAACTTTGTGTTCCCAACAAGCTAGGTGAAGGACGGCTTTCACACACAATTATCTCTCAGAACTGAGCAAGTGGAGAGACGATCGTTCATCTAGCACCAAGGGAACGGGTTGCAGGAGACACTTTTTCTCTGCTTTCTCAGTCTGTTTCCTAGTGCCGGTTTGAAGTTCCTGCAGTTTTCACTGTCAAACCGAGTTGGAGCTAGTACCTCCCCATATATATGTATGGAATGGAGTTTGCAACTGAAAAGAAACTTTGTGTTCCCAACAAGCTAGGTGAAGGACGGCTTTCACACACACTTATCTCTCAGAACTGAGCAAGTGGAGAGACGTTCGTTCATCTAGCACCAAGGGAACGGGTTGCAGGAGACACTTTTTCTCTGCTTTCTCAGTCTGTTTCCTAGTGCCGGTTTGAAGTTCCTGCAGTTTTCACTGTAAAACCGAGTTGGAGCTAGTACCTCCCCATATATATGTATGGAATGGAGTTTGCAACTGAAAAGAAACTTTGTGTTCCCAACAAGCTATGTGAAGGACGGCTTTCACACACACTTATCTCTCAGAACTGAGCAAGTGGAGAGACGTTCGTTCATCTAGCACCAAGGGAACGGGTTGCAGGAGACACTTTTTCTCTGCTTTCTCAGTCTGTTTCCTAGTGCCGGTTTGAAGTTCCTGCAGTTTTCACTGTAAAACCGAGTTGGAGCTAGTACCTCCCCATATATATGTATGGAAAGGAGTTTTCAACTGAAAAGAAACTTTGTGTTCCCAACAAGATATGTGAAGTACGGCTTTCACACACACTTATCTCTCAAAACTGAGCAAGTGGAGAGACGTTCGTTCATCTAGCACCATGGGAACGGGTTGCAGGAGACACTTTTTCTCTGCTTTCTCAGTCTGTTTCCTAGTGCCGGTTTGAATTTCCTGCAGTTTTCACTGTAAAACCGAGTTGGAGCTTGTACCTCCCCATATATATGTATGGAATGGAGTTTGCAACTGAAAAGAATCTTTGTGTTCCCAACAAGCTAGGTGTAAGGACGGCTTTCACACACACTTATCTCTCAGAACTGAGCAAGTGGAGAGACGTTCGTTCATCTAGCACCAAGGAAACGGGTTGCAGGAGACAATTTTTCTGTGCTTTCTCAGTCTGTTTCCTAGTGCCGGTTTGAAGTTCCTGCAGTTTTCACTGTCAAACCGAGTTGGAGCTAGTACCTCCCCATATATATGTATGGAATGGAGTTTGCAACTGAAAAGAAACTTTGTGTTCCCAACAAGCTAGGTGAAGGATGACTTTCACACACACATATCTCTCAGAACTGAGCAAGTGGAGAGACGTTCGTTCATCTAGCACCAAGGCAACGGGTTGCAGGAGACACTTTTTCTCTGCTTTCTCAGTCTGTTTCCTAGTGCCGGTTTGATGTTCCTACAGTTTTCACTGTCAAACCGATTTGGAGCTAGTACCCCCCATATATATGTATGGAATGGAGTTTGCAACTGAAAAGAAACTTTGTGTTCCCAACAAGTTAGGTGAAGGACGGCTTTCACACACAATTTTCTCTCAGAACAGAGCAAGTGGAGAGACGTTCGTTCATGTAGCACCAAGGGAACCGGTTGCAGGAGACACTTTTTCTCTGCTTTTTCAGTCTGTTTCTAATGCCGGTTTGAAGTTCCTGCAGTTTTCACTGTAAAACAGAGTTGGAGCTAGAACCTCTCCATATATATGTATCGAATGGGGTTTGCAACTGAAAAGAAACATTGTGTTCCCAACAAGCTAGTTGAAGGACGGCTTTCACACACAAATATTTCTCAGAACTGAGCAAGTGGAGAGACGTTCGTTCATCTAGCACCAAGGGAACGGGTTACAGGAGACACTTTTCCTCTGCTTTCTCAGTCTGTTTCCTAGTGCCAGTTTGAAGTTCCTGCAGTTTTCACTGTCAAACCGAGTTGGAGCTAGTACCTCCCCATATATATGTATGGAATGGAGTTTGCAACTGAAAAGAAACTTTGTGTTCCCAAAAAGCTAGGTGAAGGACGGCTTTCACACACACTTATCTCTCAGAACTGAGCAAGTGGAGAGACGATCGTTCATCTAGCACCAAGGGAACGGGTTGCAGGATACACTTTTTCTCTGCTTTCTCAGTCTTTTTCCTAGTGCCGGTTTGAAGTTCCTGCAGTTTTCACTGTCAAACCGAGTTGGAGCTAGTAGTTCCTCATATAGATAGCATGGAATGGAGTTTGCAACTGAAAAGAAACTTTGTGTTCCCAAGAAGATAGGTGAAGGACGGCTTTCAAACACACTTATCTCTCAGAACTGAGCAAGTGGAGTGACGTTCGTTCAACTAGCACCAAGGGAACGGTTTGCAGGAGACACTTTTTCTCTTCTTTCTCAGTTTGTTTCCTAGTGCCGGTTTGAAGTTCCAGCAGTTTTCAATGTAAAACCGAGTTGGAGCTTGTACCTCCCCATATATATGTATGGAATGGAGTTTGCAACTGAAAAGAAACATTGTGTTCCCAACAAGCTAGTTGAAGGACGGCTTTCACACACAAATATTTCTCAGAACTGAGCAAGTGGAGAGACGTTCGTTCATCTAGCACCAAGTGAACGGGTTGCAGGAGACACATTTTCTCTGCTTTCTCAGTCTGTTTCCTAGTGCCGGTTTGAAGTTCCTGCAGTTTTCAATGTAAAACCGAGTTGGAGCTTGTACCTCCCCATATATATGTATGGAATGGAGTTTGCAACTGAAAAGAAACTTTGTGTTCCCAACAAGCTAGGTGAAGGACGGCTTTCACACACACTTATCTGTCAGAACTGAGCAAGTGGAGAGACGTTCGTTCATCTAGCACCAAGGGAACTGGTTGCAAGTGAAATTTTACTCTGGTTTCTCAATCTGTTTCCTGGTGCCGGTTTGAATTTCCTGCATTTTTCACTGTAAAACTGAGTTGGAATAAGTACCTCCCCATATATATTTATGGATTGTAGTTTGCAACTGATAAGAAACTTTGTGTTCCCAACAAGCTAGGTGAAGGACGGCTTTCACACACAATTATCTCTCAGACCTGAGCATGTGGAGAGACGTTCGTTCATCTAGCACCAAGGGAACGGGTTGCAGAAGACACTTTTACCCTGGTGTTTCAGTCTGTTTCCTAGCGCCGATTTGAAGTTCCTGCAGTTTTCACTGTAAAACCGAGTTGGAGCTAGTAGCTCCCAATATATATGTATGGAATGAAGTTTGCAACTGAAAAGAAACTTTGTGTTCCCAAGAAATTAGGTGAAGGACGGCTTTCACACACACTTATCTCTCAGAACTGAGCAAGTGGAGAGAAGTTCGTTCATCTAGCACCAATGGAACCGGTTGAAGGAGACACTTTTTCTCTGCTTTTTCAGTCTGTTTCCTAGTGCCGGTTTGAAGTTCCTGCAGTTTTCACTGTAAAACAGAGTTGGAGCTAGAACCTCCCCATATATATGTATCGAATGGGGTTTGCAACTGAAAAGAAACATTGTGTTCCCAACAAGCTAGTTGAAGGACGGCTTTCACACACAAATATTTCTCAGAACTGAGCAAGAGGAGAGACGTTCGTTCATCTAGCACCAAGGGAACGGGTTGCAGGAAACACTTTTCCTCTGCTGTCTCAGACTGTTTCCTAGTGCCAGTTTGAAGTTCCTGCAGTTTTCACTGTCAAACCGAGTTGGAGCTAGAACCTCCCCATATATATGTATGGAATGGAGTTTGCAACTGAAAAGAATCTTTGTGTTCCCAAAAAGCTAGGTGAAGGACGGCTTTCACACACACTTATCTCTCAGAACTGAGCAAGTGGAGAGACGATCGTTCATCTAGCACCAAGGGAACAGGTTGCAGGATACACTTTTTCTCTGCTTTCTCAGTCTTTTTCCTAGTGCCGGTTTGAAGTTCCTGCAGTTTTCACTGTCAAACCGAGTTGGAGCTAGTAGTTCCTCATATAGATAGCATGGAATGGAGTTTGCAACTGAAAAGAAACTTTGTGTTCCCAAGAAGATAGGTGAAGGACGGCTTTCAAACACACTTATCTCTCAGAACTGAGCAAGTGGAGAGACGTTCGTTCAACTAGCACCTAGGGAACGGTTTGCAGGAGACACTTTTTCTCTGCTTTCTCAGTCTGTTTCCTAGTGCCGGTTTGAAGTTTCTGCAGTTTTCAATGTAAAACCGAGTTGGAGCTTGTACCTCCCCATATATATGTATGGAATGGAGTTTGCAACTGAAAAGAAACTTTGTGTTCCCAACAAGCTAGGTGAAGGACGGCTTTCACACACACTTATGTCTCAGAACTGAGCAAGTGGAGAGACGATCGTTCATCTAGCTCCAAGGGAACGGGTTGCAGGAGAAACTTTTTCTCTGCTTTCTCAGTCTTTTTCCTAGTGCCGGTTTGAAGTTCCTGCAGTTTTCACTGTCAAACCGAGTTGGAGCTAGTAGTTCCTCATATAGATGCATGGAATGGAGTTTGCAACTGAAAAGAAACTTTGTGTTCCCAAGAAGATAGGTGAAGGACGGCTTTCACACACACTTATATCTCAGAACTGAGCAAGTGGAGAGACATTCGTTCATCTAGCACCAAGGGAACGGTTTGCAGGAGACACTTTTTCTCTGCTTTCTCAGTCTGTTTCCTAGTGCCGGTTTGAAGTTCCTGCATATTTCACTGTAAAACCGAGTTGGAGCTTGTACCTCCCCATATATATGTATGGAATGGAGTTTGCAACTGAAAAGAATCTTTGGGTTCCCAACAAGCTAGGTGAAGGACGGCTTTCACACACACTTATCTCTCAGAACTGAGCAAGTGGAGAGACGTTCGTTCATCTAGCACCAAGGCAACGGGTTGCAGGAGACACTTTTTCTCTGCTTTCTCATTGTGTTTCCTAGTGCCGGTTTGAAGTTCCTGCAGTTTTCACTGTCAAACCGAGTTGGAGCTAGTACCTCCCCATATATATGTATGGAATGGAGTTTGCAACTGAAAAGAAACTTTGTGTTCACAACAAGCTATGTGAAGGACGACTTTCGCACACACATATCTCTCAGAACTGAGCAAGTGGAGAGACGTTCGTTCATCTAGCACCAAGGCAACGGGTTGCAGGAGACACTTTTTCTCTGCTTTCTCAGTCTGTTTCCTAGTGCCGGTTTGATGTTCCTACAGTTTTCACTGTCAAAACGATTTGGAGCTAGTACCACCCATATATATGTATGGAATGGAGTTTGCAACTGAAAAGAAACTTTGTGTTCCCAACAAGTTAGTTGAAGGACGGCTTTCACACACACTTATCTCTCAGAACTGAGCAAGTGGAGAGACGATCGTTCATCTAGCACCAAGGGAACAGGTTGCAGGATACACTTTTTCTCTGCTTTCTCAGTCTTTTTCCTAGTGCCGGTTTGAAGTTCCTGCAGTTTTCACTGTCAAACCGAGTTGGAGCTAGTAGTTCCTCATATAGATAGCATGGAATGGAGTTTGCAACTGAAAAGAAACTTTGTGTTCCCAAGAAGATAGGTGAAGGACGGCTTTCAAACACACTTATCTCTCAGAACTGAGCAAGTGGAGAGACGTTCGTTCAACTAGCACCTAGGGAACGGTTTGCAGGAGACACTTTTTCTCTGCTTTCTCAGTCTGTTTCCTAGTGCCGGTTTGAAGTTTCTGCAGTTTTCAATGTAAAACCGAGTTGGAGCTTGTACCTCCCCATATATATGTATGGAATGGAGTTTGCAACTGAAAAGAAACTTTGTGTTCCCAACAAGCTAGGTGAAGGACGGCTTTCACACACACTTATGTCTCAGAACTGAGCAAGTGGAGAGACGATCGTTCATCTAGCTCCAAGGGAACGGGTTGCAGGAGAAACTTTTTCTCTGCTTTCTCAGTCTTTTTCCTAGTGCCGGTTTGAAGTTCCTGCAGTTTTCACTGTCAAACCGAGTTGGAGCTAGTAGTTCCTCATATAGATGCATGGAATGGAGTTTGCAACTGAAAAGAAACTTTGTGTTCCCAAGAAGATAGGTGAAGGACGGCTTTCACACACACTTATATCTCAGAACTGAGCAAGTGGAGAGACATTCGTTCATCTAGCACCAAGGGAACGGTTTGCAGGAGACACTTTTTCTCTGCTTTCTCAGTCTGTTTCCTAGTGCCGGTTTGAAGTTCCTGCATATTTCACTGTAAAACCGAGTTGGAGCTTGTACCTCCCCATATATATGTATGGAATGGAGTTTGCAACTGAAAAGAATCTTTGGGTTCCCAACAAGCTAGGTGAAGGACGGCTTTCACACACACTTATCTCTCAGAACTGAGCAAGTGGAGAGACGTTCGTTCATCTAGCACCAAGGCAACGGGTTGCAGGAGACACTTTTTCTCTGCTTTCTCATTGTGTTTCCTAGTGCCGGTTTGAAGTTCCTGCAGTTTTCACTGTCAAACCGAGTTGGAGCTAGTACCTCCCCATATATATGTATGGAATGGAGTTTGCAACTGAAAAGAAACTTTGTGTTCACAACAAGCTATGTGAAGGACGACTTTCGCACACACATATCTCTCAGAACTGAGCAAGTGGAGAGACGTTCGTTCATCTAGCACCAAGGCAACGGGTTGCAGGAGACACTTTTTCTCTGCTTTCTCAGTCTGTTTCCTAGTGCCGGTTTGATGTTCCTACAGTTTTCACTGTCAAAACGATTTGGAGCTAGTACCACCCATATATATGTATGGAATGGAGTTTGCAACTGAAAAGAAACTTTGTGTTCCCAACAAGTTAGTTGAAGGACGGCTTTCACACACACTTATCTCTCAGAACTGAGCAAGTGGAGAGACGTTCGTTCATCTAGCACCAAGGGAACGGGTTGCAGGAGACACTTTTTCTCTGCTTTTTCAGTCTGTTTCCTAGTGCCGGTTTGAAGTTCCTGCAGTTTTCACTGTAAAACAGAGTTGGAGCTAGAACCTCCCCATATATATGTATGGAATGGAATTTGCAACTGAAAAGAAACATTGTGTTCCCAAGAAGCTAGTTGAAGGACGGCTTTCACACACAAATATTTCTCAGAACTGAGCAAGTGGAGAGACGTTCGTTCATCTAGCACCAAGGGAACGGGTTGCAGGAGACACTTTTTCTCTGCTTTCTCAGTCTGTTTCCTAGTGCCGGTTTGAATTTCCTGCAGTTTTCACTGTCAAACCGATTTGGAGCTAGTACCTCCCCATATATATGTATGGAATGGAGTTTGCAACTGAAAAGAAACTTTGTGTTCCGAACAAACTAGGTGAAGGACGGCTTTCACACACACTTATCTCTCAGAACTGAGCAAGTGGAGAGACGTTCGTTCATCTAGCACCAAGGGAACGGGTTGCAGGAGACACTTTTTCTCTGCTTTTTCATTCTGTTTCCTAGTGCCGGTTTGAAGTTCCTGCAGTTTTCACTGTAAAACAGAGTTGGAGCTAGAACCTCCCCATATATATGTATGGAATGGAGTTTGCAACTGAAAAGAAACTTTGTGTTCCCAACAAGCTAGTTGAAGGACGGCTTTCACACACACATATTTCCCAGAACTGAGCAAGTGGAGAGACGTTCCTTCATCTAGCACCAAGGGAACGGGTTGCAGGAGACACTTTTTCTCTGCTTTTTCAGTCTGTTTCCTAGTGCCGGTTTGAAGTTCCTGCAGTTTTCACTGTCAAACCGAGTTGGAGCTAGTACCTCCCCATATATATGTATGGAATGGAGTTTGCAACTGAAAAGAAACTTTGTGTTCCCAACAAGCTAGGTGAAGGACGGCTTTCACACACACTTATCTCTCAGAACTGAGCAAGTGGAGAGACGTTCGTTCATCTATCACCAAGGGAACGGTTTGCAGGAGACACTTTTTCTCTGGTTTCTCAGTCTGTTTCCTAGTGCCGGTTTGAAGTTCCTGCAGTTTTCACTGTCAAACCGAGTTGGAGCTAGTACCTACCCTTATATATGTATGGAAAGGAGTTTTCAACTGAAAAGAAACTTTGTGTTCCCAACAAGATATGTGAAGGACGGCTTTCACACACACTTATCTCTCAAAACTGAGCAAGTGGAGAAACGTTCGTTCATCTAGCACCATGGGAACGGGTTGCAGGAGACACTTTTTCTCTGCTTTCTCAGTCTGTTTCCTAGTGCCGGTTTGAAGTTCCTGCAGTTTTCACTGTAAAACAGAGTTGGAGCTAGAACCTCCCCATATATATGTATGGAATGTAGTTTGCAACTGAAAAGAAACTTTGTGTTCCCAACAAGCTAGTTGAAGGACGGCTTTCACACACACATATTTCTCAGAACTGAGCAAGTGGAGAGACGTTCGTTCATCTAGCACCAAGGGAACGGGTTGCTGGAGACACTTTTTCTCTGCTTTCTCAGTCTGTTTCTTAGTGCCGGTTTGAAGTTCCTGTAGTTTTCACTGTCAAACAGAGTTGGAGCTAGTACCTCCCCATATATATGTATGGAATGGAGTTTGCAACTGAAAAGAAACTTTGTGTTCCCAACAAGTTAGTTGAAGGACGGCTTTCACACACACTTATCTCTCAGAACTGAGCAAGTGGAGAGACGTTCGTTCATCTAGCACCAAGGGAACGGGTTGCAGGAGACACTTTTTCTCTGCTTTTTCAGTCTGTTTCCTAGTGCCGGTTTGAAGTTCCTGCAGTTTTCACTGTAAAACAGAGTTGGAGCTAGAACCTCCCCATATATATGTATGGAATGGAATTTGCAACTGAAAAGAAACATTGTGTTCCCAAGAAGCTAGTTGAAGGACGGCTTTCACACACAAATATTTCTCAGAACTGAGCAAGTGGAGAGACGTTCGTTCATCTAGCACCAAGGGAACGGGTTGCAGGAGACACTTTTTCTCTGCTTTCTCAGTCTGTTTCCTAGTGCCGGTTTGAATTTCCTGCAGTTTTCACTGTCAAACCGATTTGGAGCTAGTACCTCCCCATATATATGTATGGAATGGAGTTTGCAACTGAAAAGAAACTTTGTGTTCCGAACAAACTAGGTGAAGGACGGCTTTCACACACACTTATCTCTCAGAACTGAGCAAGTGGAGAGACGTTCGTTCATCTAGCACCAAGGGAACGGGTTGCAGGAGACACTTTTTCTCTGCTTTTTCATTCTGTTTCCTAGTGCCGGTTTGAAGTTCCTGCAGTTTTCACTGTAAAACAGAGTTGGAGCTAGAACCTCCCCATATATATGTATGGAATGGAGTTTGCAACTGAAAAGAAACTTTGTGTTCCCAACAAGCTAGTTGAAGGACGGCTTTCACACACACATATTTCCCAGAACTGAGCAAGTGGAGAGACGTTCCTTCATCTAGCACCAAGGGAACGGGTTGCAGGAGACACTTTTTCTCTGCTTTTTCAGTCTGTTTCCTAGTGCCGGTTTGAAGTTCCTGCAGTTTTCACTGTCAAACCGAGTTGGAGCTAGTACCTCCCCATATATATGTATGGAATGGAGTTTGCAACTGAAAAGAAACTTTGTGTTCCCAACAAGCTAGGTGAAGGACGGCTTTCACACACACTTATCTCTCAGAACTGAGCAAGTGGAGAGACGTTCGTTCATCTATCACCAAGGGAACGGTTTGCAGGAGACACTTTTTCTCTGGTTTCTCAGTCTGTTTCCTAGTGCCGGTTTGAAGTTCCTGCAGTTTTCACTGTCAAACCGAGTTGGAGCTAGTACCTACCCTTATATATGTATGGAAAGGAGTTTTCAACTGAAAAGAAACTTTGTGTTCCCAACAAGATATGTGAAGGACGGCTTTCACACACACTTATCTCTCAAAACTGAGCAAGTGGAGAAACGTTCGTTCATCTAGCACCATGGGAACGGGTTGCAGGAGACACTTTTTCTCTGCTTTCTCAGTCTGTTTCCTAGTGCCGGTTTGAAGTTCCTGCAGTTTTCACTGTAAAACAGAGTTGGAGCTAGAACCTCCCCATATATATGTATGGAATGTAGTTTGCAACTGAAAAGAAACTTTGTGTTCCCAACAAGCTAGTTGAAGGACGGCTTTCACACACACATATTTCTCAGAACTGAGCAAGTGGAGAGACGTTCGTTCATCTAGCACCAAGGGAACGGGTTGCTGGAGACACTTTTTCTCTGCTTTCTCAGTCTGTTTCTTAGTGCCGGTTTGAAGTTCCTGTAGTTTTCACTGTCAAACAGAGTTGGAGCTAGTACCTCCCCATATATATGTATGGAATGGAGTTTGCAACTGAAAAGAAACTTTGTGTTCCCAACAAGCTAGGTGAAGGACGGCTTTCACACACACTTATCTCTCAGAACTGAGCAAGTGGAGAGACGTTCGTTCATCTAGCACCAAGGGAACGGGTTGCAGGAGACACTTTTTCTCTGCTTTCTCAGACTGTTTCCTAGTGCCGGTTTGAAGTTCCTGCAGTTTTCACTGTCAAACCGATTTGGAGCTAGTACCTCCCCATATATATGTATGGAATGGAGTTTGCAACTGAAAAGAAACTTTGTGTTCCCAACAAGCTAGGTGAAGGACGGCTTTCACACACAAATATTTCTCAGAACTGAGCAAGTGGAGAGACGTTCGTTCATCTAGCACCAAGTGAACGGGTTGCAGGAGACACATTTTCTCTGCTTTCTCAGTCTGTTTCCTAGTGCCGGTTTGAAGTTCCTGCAGTTTTCAATGTAAAACCGAGTTGGAGCTTGTACCTCCCCATATATATGTATGGAATGGAGTTTGCAACTGAAAAGAAACTTTGTGTTCCCAACAAGCTAGGTGAAGGACGGCTTTCACACACACTTATCTGTCAGAACTGAGCAAGTGGAGAGACGTTCGTTCATCTAGCACCAAGGGAACTGGTTGCAAGTGAAATTTTACTCTGGTTTCTCAATCTGTTTCCTGGTGCCGGTTTGAATTTCCTGCATTTTTCACTGTAAAACTGAGTTGGAATAAGTACCTCCCCATATATATTTATGGATTGTAGTTTGCAACTGATAAGAAACTTTGTGTTCCCAACAAGCTAGGTGAAGGACTGCTTTCACACACAATTATCTCTCAGACCTGAGCATGTGGAGAGACGTTCGTTCATCTAGCACCAAGGGAACGGGTTGCAGAAGACACTTTTACCCTGGTGTTTCAGTCTGTTTCCTAGTGCCGGTTTGAATTTCCTGCAGTTTTCACTGTAAATCGGAGTTGGAGCTAGTACCTACCCATATATATTATGGAGTAGAGTTTGCAACGGAATAGAATCTTTGTGTTCCCAACAAGCTAGGTGAAGGACGGCTTTCACACACAGTTATCTCTCAGAACTGAGCAAGTGGAGAGACGTTCGTTCATCTAGCACAAATGTAACGGTTTGCAGGAGGCACTTTTTCTCTGCTTTCTCAGTCTGTTTCCTAGTGCCGGTTTGAAGTTCCTGCAGTTTTCACTGTAAAACCGAGTTGGAGCTAGTAGCTCCCCATATATATGTATGGAATGGAGTTTGCAACTGAAAAGAAACTTTGTGTTCCCAACAAGCTAGTTGAAGTACGGCTTTCACACACACTTATCTCTCAGAACTGAGCAAGTGGAGAGACGTTCGTTCATCTAGCACCAAGGGAACGGGTTGCAGGAGACAATTTTTCTCTGCTTTCTCAGTCTGTTTCCTAGCGCCGATTTGAAGTTCCTGCAGTTTTCACTGTAAAACCGAGTTGGAGCTAGTAGCTCCCAATATATATGTATGGAATGAAGTTTGCAACTGAAAAGAAACTTTGTGTTCCCAAGAAATTAGGTGAAGGACGGCTTTCACACACACTTATCTCTCAGAACTGAGCAAGTGGAGAGAAGTTCGTTCATCTAGCACCAATGGAACCGGTTGAAGGAGACACTTTTTCTCTGCTTTTTCAGTCTGTTTCCTAGTGCCGGTTTGAAGTTCCTGCAGTTTTCACTGTAAAACAGAGTTGGAGCTAGAACCTCCCCATATATATGTACCGAATGGGGTTTGCAACTGAAAAGAAACATTGTGTTCCCAACAAGCTAGTTGAAGGACGGCTTTCACACACAAATATTTCTCAGAACTGAGCAAGATGAGAGACGTTCGTTCATCTAGCACCAAGGGAACGGGTTGCAGGAAACACTTTTCCTCTGCTTTCTCAGACTGTTTCCTAGTGCCAGTTTGAAGTTCCTGCAGTTTTCACTGTCAAACCGAGTTGGAGCTAGAACCTCCCCATATATATGTATGGAATGGAGTTTGCAACTGAAAAGAATCTTTGTGTTCCCAAAAAGCTAGGTGAAGGACGGCTTTCACACACACTTATCTCTCAGAACTGAGCAAGTGGAGAGACGATCGTTCATCTAGCACCAAGGGAACAGGTTGCAGGATACACTTTTTCTCTGCTTTCTCAGTCTTTTTCCTAGTGCCGGTTTGAAGTTCCTGCAGTTTTCACTGTCAAACCGAGTTGGAGCTAGTAGTTCCTCATATAGATAGCATGGAATGGAGTTTGCAACTGAAAAGAAACTTTGTGTTCCCAAGAAGATAGGTGAAGGACGGCTTTCAAACACACTTATCTCTCAGAACTGAGCAAGTGGAGAGACGTTCGTTCAACTAGCACCTAGGGAACGGTTTGCAGGAGACACTTTTTCTCTGCTTTCTCAGTCTGTTTCCTAGTGCCGGTTTGAAGTTTCTGCAGTTTTCAATGTAAAACCGAGTTGGAGCTTGTACCTCCCCATATATATGTATGGAATGGAGTTTGCAACTGAAAAGAAACTTTGTGTTCCCAACAAGCTAGGTGAAGGACGGCTTTCACACACACTTATGTCTCAGAACTGAGCAAGTGGAGAGACGATCGTTCATCTAGCTCCAAGGGAACGGGTTGCAGGAGAAACTTTTTCTCTGCTTTCTCAGTCTTTTTCCTAGTGCCGGTTTGAAGTTCCTGCAGTTTTCACTGTCAAACCGAGTTGGAGCTAGTAGTTCCTCATATAGATGCATGGAATGGAGTTTGCAACTGAAAAGAAACTTTGTGTTCTCAAGAAGATAGGTGAAGGACGGCTTTCACACACACTTATATCTCAGAACTGAGCAAGTGGAGAGACATTCGTTCATCTAGCACCAAGGGAACGGTTTGCAGGAGACACTTTTTCTCTGCTTTCTCAGTCTGTTTCCTAGTGCCGGTTTGAAGTTCCTGCATATTTCACTGTAAAACCGAGTTGGAGCTTGTACCTCCCCATATATATGTATGGAATGGAGTTTGCAACTGAAAAGAATCTTTGGGTTCCCAACAAGCTAGGTGAAGGACGGCTTTCACACACACTTATCTCTCAGAACTGAGCAAGTGGAGAGACGTTCGTTCATCTAGCACCAAGGCAACGGGTTGCAGGAGATACTTTTTCTCTGCTTTCTCATTGTGTTTCCTAGTGCCGGTTTGAAGTTCCTGCAGTTTTCACTGTCAAACCGAGTTGGAGCTAGTACCTCCCCATATATATGTATGAAATGGAGTTTGCAACTGAAAAGAAACTTTGTGTTCACAACAAGCTAGGTGAAGGACGACTTTCGCACACACATATCTCTCAGAACTGAGCAAGTGGAGAGACGTTCGTTCATCTAGCACCAAGGCAACGGGTTGCAGGAGACACTTTTTCTCTGCTTTCTCAGTCTGTTTCCTAGTGCCGGTTTGATGTTCCTACAGTTTTCACTGTCAAAACGATTTGGAGCTAGTACCACCCATATATATGTATGGAATGGAGTTTGCAACTGAAAAGAAACTTTGTGTTCCCAACAAGTTAGTTGAAGGACGGCTTTCACACACAATTATCTCTCAAAACTGAGCAAGTGGAGAGACGTTCGTTCATCTAGCACCAAGGGAACGGGTTGCAGGAGACACTTTTTCTCTGCTTTTTCAGTCTGTTTCCTAGTGCCGGTTTGAAGTTCCTGCAGTTTTCACTGTAAAACAGAGTTGGAGCTAGAACCTCCCCATATATATGTATGGAATGGAATTTGCAACTGAAAAGAAACATTGTGTTCCCAAGAAGCTAGTTGAAGGACGGCTTTCACACACAAATATTTCTCAGAACTGAGCAAGTGGAGAGACGTTCGTTCATCTAGCACCAAGGGAACGGGTTGCAGGAGACACTTTTTCTCTGCTTTCTCAGTCTGTTTCCTAGTGCCGGTTTGAATTTCCTGCAGTTTTCACTGTCAAACCGATTTGGAGCTAGTACCTCCCCATATATATGTATGGAATGGAGTTTGCAACTGAAAAGAAACTTTGTGTTCCGAACAAACTAGGTGAAGGACGGCTTTCACACACACTTATCTCTCAGAACTGAGCAAGTGGAGAGACGTTCGTTCATCTAGCACCAAGGGAACGGGTTGCAGGAGACACTTTTTCTCTGCTTTTTCATTCTGTTTCCTAGTGCCGGTTTGAAGTTCCTGCAGTTTTCACTGTAAAACAGAGTTGGAGCTAGAACCTCCCCATATATATGTATGGAATGGAGTTTGCAACTGAAAAGAAACTTTGTGTTCCCAACAAGCTAGTTGAAGGACGGCTTTCACACACACATATTTCCCAGAACTGAGCAAGTGGAGAGACGTTCCTTCATCTAGCACCAAGGGAACGGGTTGCAGGAGACACTTTTTCTCTGCTTTTTCAGTCTGTTTCCTAGTGCCGGTTTGAAGTTCCTGCAGTTTTCACTGTCAAACCGAGTTGGAGCTAGTACCTCCCCATATATATGTATGGAATGGAGTTTGCAACTGAAAAGAAACTTTGTGTTCCCAACAAGCTAGGTGAAGGACGGCTTTCACACACACTTATCTCTCAGAACTGAGCAAGTGGAGAGACGTTCGTTCATCTATCACCAAGGGAACGGTTTGCAGGAGACACTTTTTCTCTGGTTTCTCAGTCTGTTTCCTAGTGCCGGTTTGAAGTTCCTGCAGTTTTCACTGTCAAACCGAGTTGGAGCTAGTACCTACCCTTATATATGTATGGAAAGGAGTTTTCAACTGAAAAGAAACTTTGTGTTCCCAACAAGATATGTGAAGGACGGCTTTCACACACACTTATCTCTCAAAACTGAGCAAGTGGAGAAACGTTCGTTCATCTAGCACCATGGGAACGGGTTGCAGGAGACACTATTTCTCTGCTTTCTCAGTCTGTTTCCTAGTGCCGGTTTGAATTTCCTGCAGTTTTCACTGTAAAACAGAGTTGGAGCTAGAACCTCCCCATATATATGTATGGAATGTAGTTTGCAACTGAAAAGAAACTTTGTGTTCCCAACAAGCTAGTTGAAGGACGGCTTTCACACACACATATTTCTCAGAACTGAGCAAGTGGAGAGACGTTCGTTCATCTAGCACCAAGGGAACGGGTTGCTGGAGACACTTTTTCTCTGCTTTCTCAGTCTGTTTCTTAGTGCCGGTTTGAAGTTCCTGTAGTTTTCACTGTCAAACAGAGTTGGAGCTAGTACCTCCCCATATATATGTATGGAATGGAGTTTGCAACTGAAAAGAAACTTTGTGTTCCCAACAAGCTAGGTGAAGGACGGCTTTCACACACACTTATCTCTCAGAACTGAGCAAGTGGAGAGACGTTCGTTCATCTAGCACCAAGGGAACGGGTTGCAGGAGACACTTTTTCTCTGCTTTCTCAGACTGTTTCCTAGTGCCGGTTTGAAGTTCCTGCAGTTTTCACTGTCAAACCGATTTGGAGCTAGTACCTCCCCATATATATGTATGGAATGGAGTTTGCAACTGAAAAGAAACTTTGTGTTCCCAACAAGCTAGGTGAAGGACGGCTTTCACACACACTTATGTCTCAGAACTGAGCAAGTGGAGAGACGATCGTTCATCTAGCACCAAGGGAACGGGTTGCAGGAGACACTTTTTCTCTGCTTTCTCAGTCTTTTTCCTAGTGCCGGTTTGATGTTCCTGCAGTTTTCACTGTCAAACCGAGTTGGAGGTAGTAGTTCCTCATATATATGTATGGAATGGAGTTTGCAACTGAAAAGAACCTTTGTGTTCCCAAGAAGCTAGGTGAAGGACGGCTTTCAAACACACTTATCTCTCAGAACTGAGCAAGTGGAGAGGCGTTCGTTCATCTAGCACCAAGGCAACGGGTTGCAGGAGACACTTTTTCTCTGCTTTCTCAGTCTGTTTCCTAGTGCCGGTTTGAAGTTCCTGCAGTTTTCACTGTAAAACAGATTTGGAGCTAGTACCTCCCCATATATATGTATGGAATGGAGTTTGCAACTGAAAAGAATCTTTGTGTTCCCAACAAGCTAGGTGAAGGACGGCTTTCACACACACTTATCTCTCAGAACTGAGCAAGTGGAGAGACGTTCGTTCATCAGCACCAAGGCAACGGGTTGCAGAAGACTCTTTTTCTCTGCTTTCTCAGTCTGTTTCCTAGTGCCGGTTTGAAGTTCCTGCAGTTTTCACTGTCAAACCGAGTTGGAGCTAGTACCTCCCCATATATATGTATGGAATGGGGTTTGCAACTGAAAAGAAACTTTGTGTTCCCAACAAGCTAGGTGAAGGACGACTTTCACACACACGTATCTCTCAGAACTGAGCAAGTGGAGAGACGTTCGTTCAACAAGCACCAAGGCAACGGGTTGCAGGAGACACTTTTTCTCTGCTTTCTCAGTCTGTTTCCTAGTGCCGGTTTGATGTTCCTACAGTTTTCACTGTCAAACCGATTTGGAGCTAGTACCCCCCATATATATGTATGGAATGGAGTTTGCAACTGAAAAGAAACTTTGTGTTCCCAACAAGTTAGGTAAAGGACGGCTTTCACACACACTTATCTCTCAGAACTGAGCAAGTGGAGAGACGTTCGTTCATCTAGCACCAAGGGAACGGGTTGCAGGAGACACTTTTTCTCTGCTTTCTCAGTCTGTTTCCTAGTGCCGGTTTGATGTTCCTGCAGTTTTCACTGTAAAACAGAGTTGGAGCTAGAACCTCCCCATATATATGTATGGAATGTAGTTTGCAACTGAAAAGAAACTTTGTGTTCCCAACAAGATAGTTGAAGGACGGCTTTCACACACACATATTACTCAGAACTGAGCAAGTGGAGAGACGTTCGTTCATCTAGCACCAAGGGAACGGGTTGCAGGAGACACTTTTTCTCTGCTTTCTCAGTCTTTTTCCTATTGCCGGTTTGAAGTTCCTGCAGTTTTCACTGTCAAACCGAGTTGGAGCTTGTACCTCCCCATATATATGTATGGAATGGAGTTTGCAACTGAAAAGAATCTTTGTGTTCCCAACAAGCTAGGTGTAAGGACGGCTTTCACACACACTTATCTCTCAGAACTGAGCAAGTGGAGAGACGTTCGTTCATCTAGCACCAAGGAAACGGGTTGCAGGAGACAATTTTTCTGTGCTTTCTCAGTCTGTTTCCTAGTGCCGGTTTGAAGTTCCTGCAGTTTTCACTGTCAAACCGAGTTGGAGCTAGTACCTCCCCATATATATGTATGGAATGGAGTTTGCAACTGAAAAGAAACTTTGCGTTCCCAACAAGCTAGGTGAAGGACGGCTTTCACACACACTTATCTCTCAGAACTGAGCAAGTGGAGAGACGATCGTTCATCTAGCACCAAGGGAACGGGTTGCAGGAGACACTTTTTCTCTGCTTTCTCAGTCTTTTTCCTAGTGCCGGTTTGAAGTTCCTGCAGTTTTCACTGTCAAACCGAGTTGGAGCTAGTAGTTCCTCATATAGATGCATGGAATGGAGTTTGCAACTGAAAAGAAACTTTGTGTTCCCAAGAAGATAGGTGAAGGACGGCTTTCAAACACACTTATCTCTCAGAACTGAGCAAGTGGAGAGACGTTCGTTCATCTAGCACCAAGGGAACGGTTTGCAAGAGACACTTTTTCTCTGCTTTCTCAGTCTGTTTCCTAGTGCCGGTTTGAAGTTCCTGCAGTTTTCACTGTAAAACCGAGTTGGAGCTAGTACCTCCCCATATATATGTATGGAAAGGGGTTTTCAACTGAAAAGAAACTTTGTGTTCCCAACAAGATATGTGAAGGACGGCTTTCACACACACTTATCTCTCAAAACTGAACAAGTGGAGAGACGTTCGTTTATCTAGCACCAAGGCAACGGGTTGCAGGAGACACTTTTTCTCTGCTTTCTCAGTCTGTTTCCTAGTGCCGGTTTGAAGTTCCTGCAGTTTTCACTGTCAAACCGAGTTGGAGCTAGTACCTCCCCTATATATGTATGGAATGGAGTTTGCAACTGAAAAGAAACTTTGTGTTCCCAACAAGCTAGGTGAAGGACGGCTTTCACACACACTTATCTCTCAAAACTGAGCAAGTGGAGAGACGTTCGTTCATCTAGCACCATGGGAACTGGTTGCAGGAGACACTTTTTCTCTGCTTTCTCAGTCTGTTTCCTAGTGCCGGTTTGAAGTTCCTGCAGTTTTCACTGTAAAACCGAGTTGGAGCTTGTACCTCCCCATATATATGTATGGAATGGAGTTTGCACCTGAAAAGAATCTTTGTGTTCCCAACAAGCTAGGTGAAGGACGGCTTTCACACACACTTATCTCTCAGAACTGAGCAAGTGGAGAGACGTTCGTTCATCTAATACCAAGGCAACGGGATGCAGGAGACACTTTTTCTCTGCTTTCTCAGTCTGTTTCCTAGTGCCGGTTTGATGTTCCTACAGTTTTCACTGTCAAACCTATTTGGAGCTATTACCCCCCATATATATGTATGGAATGGAGTTTGCAACTGAAAAGAATCTTTGTGTTCCCAACAAGCTAGGTGTAAGGACGGCTTTCACACACACTTATCTCTCAGAACTGAGCAAGTGGAGAGACGTTCGTTCATCTAGCACCAAGGAAACGGGTTGCAGGAGACACTTTTTCTCTGCTTTCTCAGTCTGTTTCCTAGTGCCGGTTTGAAGTTCCTGCAGTTTTCACTGTAAAACCGAGTTGGAGCTAGTACCTCCCCATATATATGTATGGAAAGGAGTTTTCAACTGAAAAGAAACTTTGTGTTCCCAACAAGATATGTGAAGGACGGCTTTCACACACACTTATCTCTCAAAACTGAGCAAGTGGAGAGACGTTCGTTCATCTAGCACCATGGGAACGGGTTGCAGGAGACACTTTTTCTCTGCTTTCTCAGTCTGTTTCCTAGTGCCGGTTTGAATTTCCTGCAGTTTTCACTGTAAAACCGAGTTGGAGCTTGTACCTCCCCATATATATGTATGGAATGGAGTTTGCAACTGAAAAGAATCTTTGTGTTCCCAACAAGCTAGGTGTAAGGACGGCTTTCACACACACTTATCTCTCAGAACTGAGCAAGTGGAGAGACGTTCGTTCATCTAGCACCAAGGAAACGGGTTGCAGGAGACAATTTTTCTGTGCTTTCTCAGTCTGTTTCCTAGTGCCGGTTTGAAGTTCCTGCAGTTTTCACTGTCAAACCGAGTTGGAGCTAGTACCTCCCCATATATATGTATGGAATGGAGTTTGCAACTGAAAAGAAACTTTGTGTTCCCAACAAGCTAGGTGAAGGACGGCTTTCACACACACTTATCTCTCAGAACTGAGCAAGTGGAGAGACGATCGTTCATCTAGCACCAAGGGAACGGGTTGCAGGAGACACTTTTTCTCTGCTTTCTCAGTCTTTTTCCTAGTGCCGGTTTGAAGTTCCTGCAGTTTTCACTGTCAAACCGAGTTGGAGCTAGTAGTTCCTCATATACATGCATGGAATGGAGTTTGCAACTGAAAAGAAACTTTGTGTTCCCAAGAAGATAGGTGAAGGACGGCTTTCAAACACACTTATCTCTCAGAACTGAGCAAGTGGAGAGACGTTCGTTCATCTAGCACCAAGGGAACGGTTTGCAGGAGACACTTATTCTCTGCTTTCTCAGTCTGTTTCCTAGTGCCGGTTTGAAGTTCCTGCAGTTTTCACTGTAAAACCGAGTTGGAGCTAGTACCTCCCCATATATATGTATGGAAAGGGGTTTTCAACTGAAAAGAAACTTTGTGTTCCCAACAAGATATGTGAAGGACGGCTTTCACACACACTTATCTCTCAAAACTGAGCAAGTGGAGAGACGTTCGTTTATCTAGCACCAAGGCAACGGGTTGCAGGAGACACTTTTTCACTGCTTTCTCAGTCTGTTTCCTAGTGCCGGTTTGAAGTTCCTGCAGTTTTCACTGTCAAACCGAGTTGGAGCTAGTACCTCCCCATATATATGTATGGAATGGAGTTTGCAACTGAAAAGAAACTTTGTGTTCCCAACAAGCTAGGTGAAGGACGGCTTTCACACACACTTATCTCTCAGAACTGAGCAAGTGGAGAGACGTTCGTTCATCTAGCACCAAGGGAACGGTTTGCAGGAGACACTATTTCTCTGCTTTCTCAGTCTGTTTCCTAGTGCCGGTTTGAAGTTCCTGCAGTTTTCACTGTAAAACCGAGTTGGAGCTAGTACCTCCCCATATATATGTATGGAAAGGAGTTTTCAACTGAAAAGAAACTTTGTGTTCCCAACAAGCTAGGTGAAGGACGGCTTTCACACACACTTATCTCTCAGAACTGAGCAAGTGGAGAGACGTTCGTTCATCTAATACCAAGGCAACGGGTTGCAGGAGACACTTTTTCTCTGCTTTCTCAGTCTGTTTCCTAGTGCCGGTTTGATGTTCCTACAGTTTTCACTGTCAAACCGATTTGGAGCTATTACCCCCCATATATATGTATGGAATGGAGTTTGCCACTGAAAAGAAACTTTGTGTTCCCAACAAGTTAGGTGAAGGACGACTTTCACACAAACTTATCTCTCAGAACTGAGCAAGTGGAGAGACGTTCGTTCATCTAGCACCAAGGGAACGGGTTGCAGGAGACACTTTTTCTCTGCTTTTTCAGTCTGTTTCCTAGTGCCGGTTTGAAGTTCCTGCAGTTTTCACTGTAAAACAGAGTTGGAGCTAGAACCTCCCCATATATATGTATGGAATGGAGTTTGCAACTGAAAAGAAACTTTGTGTTCCCAACAAGCTAGTTGAAGGACGGCTTTCACACACAAATATTTCTCAGAACTGAGCAAGTGGAGAGACGTTCGTTCATCTAGCACCAAGGGAACGGGTTGCAGGAGACACTTTTTCTCTGCTTTCTCAGTCTGTTTCCTAGTGCCGGTTTGAAGTTCCTGCAGTTTTCACTGTCAAACCGAGTTGGAGCTAGTACCTCCCCATATATATGTATGGAATGGAGTTTGCAACTGAAAAGAAACTTTGTGTTCCCAACAAGCTAGGTGAAGGACGGATTTCACACACACTTATCTCTCAGAACTGAGCAAGTGGAGAGACGATCGTTCATCTAGCACCAAGGGAACGGGTTGCATGAGACACTTTTTCTCTGCTTTCTCAGTCTTTTTCCTAGTGCCGGTTTGAAGTTCCTGCTGTTTTCACTGTCAAACCGAGTTGGAGCTAGTAGTTCCTCATATAGATGCATGGAATGGAGTTTGCAACTGAAAAGAAACTTTGTGTTCCCAAGAAGATAGGTGAAGGACGGCTTTCAAACACACTTATCTCTCAGAACTGAGCAAGTGGAGAGACGTTCGTTCATCTAGCACCAAGGGAACGGTTTGCAGGAGACACTTATTCTCTGCTTTCTCAGTCTGTTTCCTAGTGCCGGTTTGAAGTTCCTGCAGTTTTCACTGTAAAACCGAGTTGGAGCTAGTACCTCCCCATATATATGTATTGAAAGGGGTTTTCAACTGAAAAGAAACTTTGTGTTCCCAACAAGATATGTGAAGGACGGCTTTCACACACACTTATCTCTCAAAACTGAGCAAGTGGAGAGACGTTCGTTTATCTAGCACCATGGGAACGGGTTGCAGGAGACACTTTTTCTCTGCTTTCTCAGTCTGTTTCCTAGTGCCGGTTTGAAGTTCCTGCAGTTTTCACTGTAAAACCGAGTTGGAGCTTGTACCTCCCCATATATATGTATGGAATGGAGTTTGCAACTGAAAAGAAACTTTGTGTTCCCAACAAGCTAGGTGAAGGACGGCTTTCACACACACTTATCTCTCAGAACTGAGCAAGTGGAGAGACGTTCGTTCATCTAGCACCAAGGCAACGGGTTGCAGGAGACACTTTTTCTCTGCTTTCTCAGTCTGTTTCCTAGTGCCGGTTTGAAGTTCCTGCAGTTTTCACTGTCAAACCGAGTTGGAGCTAGTACCTCCCCATATATATGTATGGAATGGAGTTTGCAACTGAAAAGAAACTTTGTGTTCCCAACAAGCTAGGTGAAGGACGGCTTTCACACACACTTATCTCTCAGAACTGAGCAAGTGGAGAGACGTTCGTTCATCTAGCACCAAGGGAACGGGTTGCAGGAGACACTTTTTCTCTGCTTTCTCAGGCTGTTTCCTAGTGCCGGTTTGAAGTTCCTGCAGTTTTCACTGTAAAACCGAGTTGGAGCTAGTACCTCCCCATATATATGTATGGAATGGAGTTTGCAACTGAAAAGAAACTTTGTGTTCCCAACAAGCTAGGTGAAGGACGGCTTTCACACACACTTATCTCTCAGAACTGAGCAAGTGGAGAGACGTTCGTTCATCTAGCACCAAGGGAACGGGTTGCAGGAGACACTTTTTCTCTGCTTTCTCAGTCTGTTTCCTAGTGCCGGTTTGAAGTTCCTGCAGTTTTCACTGTAAAAACGAGTTGGAGCTAGTACCTCCCCATATATATGTATGGAAAGGAGTTTTCAACTGAAAAGAAACTTTGTGTTCCCAACAAGATATGTGAAGGACGGCTTTCACACACACTTATCTCTCAAAACTGAGCAAGTGGAGAGACGTTCGTTCATCTAGCACCATGGGAACGGGTTGCAGGAGACACTTTTTCTCTGCTTTCTCAGTCTGTTTCCTAGTGCCGGTTTGAATTTCCTGCAGTTTTCACTGTAAAACCGAGTTGGAGCTTGTACCTCCCCATATATATGTATGGAATGGAGTTTGCAACTGAAAAGAATCTTTGTGTTCCCAACAAGCTAGGTGTAAGGACGGCTTTCACACACACTTATCTCTCAGAACTGAGCAAGTGGAGAGACGTTCGTTCATCTAGCACCAAGGAAACGGGTTGCAGGAGACAATTTTTCTGTGCTTTCTCAGTCTGTTTCCTAGTGCCGGTTTGAAGTTCCTGCAGTTTTCACTGTCAAACCGAGTTGGAGCTAGTACCTCCCCATATATATGTATGGAATGGAGTTTGCAACTGAAAAGAAACTTTGTGTTCCCAACAAGCTATGTGAAGGATGACTTACACACACACATATCTCTCAGAACTGAGCAAGTGGAGAGACGTTCGTTCATCTAGCACCAAGGCAACGGGTTGCAGGAGACACTTTTTCTCTGCTTTCTCAGTCTGTTTCCTAGTGCCGGTTTGATGTTCCTACAGTTTTCACTGTCAAACCGATTTGGAGCTAGTACCCCCCATATATATGTATGGAATGGAGTTTGCAACTGAAAAGAAACTTTGTGTTCCCAACAAGTTAGGTGAAGGACGGCTTTCACACACACTTATCTCTCAGAACAGAGCAAGTGGAGAGACGTTCGTTCATCTAGCACCAAGGGAACCGGTTGCAGGAGACACTTTTTCTCTGCTTTTTCAGTCTGTTTCTAATGCCGGTTTGAAGTTCCTGCAGTTTTCACTGTAAAACAGAGTTGGAGCTAGAACCTCTCCATATATATGTATCGAATGGGGTTTGCAACTGAAAAGAAACATTGTGTTCCCAACAAGCTAGTTGAAGGACGGCTTTCACACACAAATATTTCTCAGAACTGAGCAAGTGGAGAGACGTTCGTTCATCTAGCACCAAGGGAACGGGTTGCAGGAGACACTTTTCCTCTGCTTTCTCAGTCTGTTTCCTAGTGCCAGTTTGAAGTTCCTGCAGTTTTCACTGTCAAACCGAGTTGGAGCTAGTACCTCCCCATATATATGTATGGAATGGAGTTTGCAACTGAAAAGAAACTTTGTGTTCCCAAAAAGCTAGGTGAAGGACGGCTTTCACACACACTTATCTCTAAGAACTGAGCAAGTGGAGAGACGATCGTTCATCTAGCACCAAGGGAACGGGTTGCAGGATACACTTTTTCTCTGCTTTCTCAGTCTTTTTCCTAGTGCCGGTTTGAAGTTCCTGCAGTTTTCACTGTCAAACCGAGTTGGAGCTTGTAGTTCCTCATATAGATAGCATGGAATGGAGTTTGCAACTGAAAAGAAACTTTGTGTTCCCAAGAAGATAGGTGAAGGACGGCTTTCAAACACACTTATCTCTCAGAACTGAGCAAGTGGAGAGACGTTCGTTCAACTAGCACCAAGGGAACGGTTTGCAGGAGACACTTTTTCTCTTCTTTCTCAGTTTGTTTCCTAGTGCCGGTTTGAAGTTCCAGCAGTTTTCAATGTAAAACCGAGTTGGAGCTTGTACCTCCCCATATATATGTATGGAATGGAGTTTGCAACTGAAAAGAAACATTGTGTTCCCAACAAGCTAGTTGAAGGACGGCTTTCACACACAAATATTTCTCAGAACTGAGCAAGTGGAGAGACGTTCGTTCATCTAGCACCAAGGGAACGGGTTGCAGGAGACACATTTTCTCTGCTTTCTCAGTCTGTTTCCTAGTGCCGGTTTGAAGTTCCTGCAGTTTTCAATGTAAAACCGAGTTGGAGCTTATACCTCCCCATATATATGTATGGAATGGAGTTTGCAACTGAAAAGAAACTTTGTGTTCCCAACAAGCTAGGTGAAGGACGGCTTTCACACACACTTATCTGTCAGAACTGAGCAAGTTGAGAGACGTTCGTTCATCTAGCACCAAGGGAACTGGTTGCAAGTGAAATTTTACTCTGGTTTCTCAGTCTGTTTCCTGGTGCCGGTTTGAATTTCCTGCATTTTTCACTGTAAAACTGAGTTGGAATAAGTACCTCCCCATATATATTTATGGATTTTAGTTTGCAACTGATAAGAAACTTTGTGTTCCCAACAAGCTAGGTGAAGGACGGCTTTCACACACAATTATCTCTCAGACCTGAGCATGTGGAGAGACGTTCGTTCATATAGCACCAAGGGAACGGGTTGCAGTAGACACTTTTACCCTGGTGTCTCAGTCTGTTTCCTAGTGCCGGTTTGAATTTCCTGCAGTTTTCACTGTAAATCGGAGTTGGAGCTAGTACCTACCCATATATATGTATGGAGTGGAGTTTGCAACGGAATAGAATCTTTGTGTTCCCAACAAGCTAGGTGAAGGACGGCTTTCACACACAGTTATCTCTCAGAACTGAGCAAGTGGAGAGACGTTCGTTCATCTAGCACAAAGGTAACGGTTTGCAGGAGGCACTTTTTCTCTGCTTTCTCAGTCTGTTTCCTAGTGCCGGTTTGAAGTTCCTGCAGTTTTCACTGTAAAACCGAGTTGGAGCTAGTAGCTCCCCATATATATGTATGGAATGGAGTTTGCAACTGAAAAGAAACTTTGTGTTCCCAACAAGCTAGTTGAAGTACGGCTTTCACACACACTTATATCTCAGAACTGAGCAAGTGGAGAGACGTTCGTTCATCTAGCACCAAGGGAACGGGTTGCAGGAGACAATTTTTCTCTGCTTTCTCAGTCTGTTTCCTAGCGCCGATTTGAAGTTCCTGCAGTTTTCACTGTAAAACCGAGTTGGAGTTAGTAGCTCCCAATATATATGTATGGAATGAAGTTTGCAACTGAAAAGAAACTTTGTGTTCCCAAGAAACTAGGTGAAGGACGGCTTTCACACACACTTATCTCTCAGAACTGAGCAAGTGGAGAGACGTTCGTTCATCTAGCACCAATGGAACCGGTTGCAGGAGACACTTTTTCTCTGCTTTTTCAGTCTGTTTCCTAGTGCCGGTTTGAAGTTCCTGCAGTTTTCACTGTAAAACAGAGTTGGAGCTAGAACCTCCCCATATATATGTATCGAATGGGGTTTGCAACTGAAAAGAAACATTGTGTTCCCAACAAGCTAGTTGAAGGACGGCTTTCACACACACTTATCTCTCAGAACTGAGCAAGTGGAGAGACGTTCGTTCATCTAGCACCAAGGGAACGGGTTGCAGGAGACACTTTCCTCTGCTTTCTCAGACTGTTTCCTAGTGCCAGTTTGAAGTTCCTGCAGTTTTCAATGTCAAACCGAGTTGGAGCTAGTACCTCCCCATATATATGTATGGAATGGAGTTTGCAACTGAAAAGAAACTTTGTGTTCCCAACAAGCTAGGTGAAGGACGGCTTTCACACACACTTATCTCTCAGAACTGAGCAAGTGGAGAGACGATCGTTCATCTAGCACCAAGGGAACGGGTTGCAGGAGACACTTTTTCTCTGCTTTCTCAGTCTTTTTCCTAGTGCCGGTTTGAAGTTCCTGCAGTTTTCACTGTCAAACCGAGTTGGAGCTAGTAGTTCCTCATATAGATGCATGGAATGGAGTTTGCAACTGAAAAGAAACTTTGTGTTCCCAAGAAGATAGGTGAAGGACGGCTTTCAAACACACTTATCTCTCAGAACTGAGCAAGTGGAGAGACGTTCGTTCATCTAGCACCAAGGGAACGGGTTGCAGGAGACACTTATTCTCTGCTTTCTCAGTCTGTTTCCTAGTGCCGGTTTGAAGTTCCTGCAGTTTTCACTGTCAAACCGAGTTGGAGCTAGTACCTCCCCATATATATGTATGGAATGGAGTTTGCAACTGAAAAGAAACTTTGTGTTCCCAACAAGCTAGGTGAAGGACGGCTTTCACACACACTTATCTCTCAGAACTGAGCAAGTGGAGAGACGATCGTTCATCTAGCACCAAGGGAACGGGTTGCAGGAGACACTTTTTCTCTGCTTTCTCAGTCTTTTTCCTAGTGCCGGTTTGAAGTTCCTGCAGTTTTCACTGTCAAACCGAGTTGGAGCTAGTAGTTCCTCATATAGATGCATGGAATGGAGTTTGCAACTGAAAAGAAACTTTGTGTTCCCAAGAAGATAGGTGAAGGACGGCTTTCAAACACACTTATCTCTCAGAACTGAGCAAGTGGAGAGACGTTCGTTCATCTAGCACCAAGGGAACGGGTTGCAGGAGACACTTTTTCTCTGCTTTCTCAGTCTGTTTCCTAGTGCCGGTTTGAAGTTCCTGCAGTTTTCACTGTAAAACCGAGTTGGAGCTAGTACCTCCCCATATATATGTATGGAAAGGAGTTTTCAACTGAAAAGAAACTTTGTGTTCCCAACAAGATATGTGAAGGACGGCTTTCACACACACTTATCTCTCAAAACTGAGCAAGTGGAGAGACGTTCGTTCATCTAGCACCATGGGAACGGGTTGCAGGAGACACTTTTTCTCTGCTTTCTCAGTCTGTTTCCTAGTGCCGGTTTGAATTTCCTGCAGTTTTCACTGTAAAACCGAGTTGGAGCTTGTACCTCCCCATATATATGTATGGAATGGAGTTTGCAACTGAAAAGAATCTTTGTGTTCCCAACAAGCTAGGTGTAAGGACGGCTTTCACACACACTTATCTCTCAGAACTGAGCAAGTGGAGAGACGTTCGTTCTTCTAGCACCAAGGAAACGGGTTGCAGGAGACAATTTTTCTGTGCTTTCTCAGTCTGTTTCCTAGTGCCGGTTTGAAGTTCCTGCAGTTTTCACTGTCAAACCGAGTTGGAGCTAGTACCTCCCCATATATATGTATGGAATGGAGTTTGCAAATGAAAAGTAACTTTGTTTTCCCAACAAGCTAGGTGAAGGACGGCTTTCACACACATTTATCTCTCAGAACTGAGCAAGTGGAGAGATGTTCGTTCATCTAGCACCAAGGGAACGGGTTGCAGGAGACACTTTTTCTCTGCTTTCTCAGTCTGTTTCCTAGTGCCGGTTTGAAGTTCCTGCAGTTTTCACTGTAAAACCGAGTTGGAGCTAGTACCTCCCCATATATATGTATGGAAAGGAGTTTTCAACTGAAAAGAAACTTTGTGTTCCCAACAAGATATGTGAAGGACGGCTTTCACACACACTTATCTCTCAAAACTGAGCAAGTGGAGAGACGTTCGTTCATCTAGCACCATGGGAACGGGTTGCAGGAGACACTTTTTCTGTGCTTTCTCAGTCTGTTTCCTAGTGCCGGTTTGAAGTTCCTGCAGTTTTCACTGTAAAACCGAGTTGGAGCTTGTACCTCCCCATATATATGTATGGAATGGAGTTTGCAACTGAAAAGAATCTTTGTGTTCCCAACAAGCTAGGTGTAAAGACGGCTTTCACACACACTTATCTCTCAGAACTGAGCAAGTGGAGAGACGTTCGTTCATCTAGCACCAAGGAAACGGGTTGCAGGAGACAATTTTTCTGTGCTTTCTCAGTCTGTTTCCTAGTGCCGGTTTGAAGTTCCTGCAGTTTTCACTGTCAAACCGAGTTGGAGCTAGTACCTCCCCATATATATGTATGGAATGGAGTTTGCAACTGAAAAGAAACTTTGTGTTCCCAACAAGCTAGGTGAAGGACGGCTTTCACACACAATTATCTCTCAGAACTGAGCAAGTGGAGAGACGATCGTTCATCTAGCACCAAGGGAACGGGTTGCAGGAGACACTTTTTCTCTGCTTTCTCAGTCTGTTTCCTAGTGCCGGTTTGAAGTTCCTGCAGTTTTCACTGTCAAACCGAGTTGGAGCTAGTACCTCCCCATATATATGTATGGAATGGAGTTTGCAACTGAAAAGAAACTTTGTGTTCCCAACAAGCTAGGTGAAGGACGGCTTTCACACACACTTATCTCTCAGAACTGAGCAAGTGGAGAGACGTTCGTTCATCTAGCACCAAGGGAACGGGTTGCAGGAGACACTTTTTCTCTGCTTTCTCAGTCTGTTTCCTAGTGCCGGTTTGAAGTTCCTGCAGTTTTCACTGTAAAACCGAGTTGGAGCTAGTACCTCCCCATATATATGTATGGAATGGAGTTTGCAACTGAAAAGAAACTTTGTGTTCCCAACAAGCTAGGTGAAGGACGGCTTTCACACACACTTATCTCTCAGAACTGAGCAAGTGGAGAGACGTTCGTTCATCTAGCACCAAGGGAACGGGTTGCAGGAGACACTTTTTCTCTGCTTTCTCAGTCTGTTTCCTAGTGCCGGTTTGAAGTTCCTGCAGTTTTCACTGTAAAACCGAGTTGGAGCTAGTACCTCCCCATATATATGTATGGAAAGGAGTTTTCAACTGAAAAGAAACTTTGTGTTCCCAACAAGATATGTGAAGGACGGCTTTCACACACACTTATCTCTCAAAACTGAGCAAGTGGAGAGACGTTCGTTCATCTAGCACCATGGGAACGGGTTGCAGGAGACACTTTTTCTCTGCTTTCTCAGTCTGTTTCCTAGTGCCGGTTTGAATTTCCTGCAGTTTTCACTGTAAAACCGAGTTGGAGCTTGTACCTCCCCATATATATGTATGGAATGGAGTTTGCAACTGAAAAGATTCTTTGTGTTCCCAACAAGCTAGGTGTAAGGACGGCTTTCACACACACTTATCTCTCAGAACTGAGCAAGTGGAGAGACGTTCGTTCATCTAGCACCAAGGAAACGGGTTGCAGGAGACAATTTTTCTGTGCTTTCTCAGTCTGTTTCCTAGTGCCGGTTTGAAGTTCCTGCAGTTTTCACTGTCAAACCGAGTTGGAGCTAGTACCTCCCCATATATATGTATGGAATGGAGTTTGCAACTGAAAAGAAACTTTGTGTTCCCAACAAGCTAGGTGAAGGATGACTTTCACACACACATATCTCTCAGAACTGAGCAAGTGGAGAGACGTTCGTTCATCTAGCACCAAGGCAACGGGTTGCAGGAGACACTTTTTCTCTGCTTTCTCAGTCTGTTTCCTAGTGCCGGTTTGATGTTCCTACAGTTTTCACTGTCAAACCGATTTGGAGCTAGTACCCCCCATATATATGTATGGAATGGAGTTTGCAACTGAAAAGAAACTTTGTGTTCCCAACAAGTTAGGTGAAGGACGGCTTTCACACACACTTATCTCTCAGAACAGAGCAAGTGGAGAGACGTTCGTTCATCTAGCACCAAGGGAACCGGTTGCAGGAGACACTTTTTCTCTGCTTTTTCAGTCTGTTTCTAATGCCGGTTTGAACTTCCTGCAGTTTTCACTGTAAAACAGAGTTGGAGCTAGAACCTCTCCATATATATGTATCGAATGGGGTTTGCAACTGAAAAGAAACATTGTGTTCCCAACAAGCTAGTTGAAGGACGGCTTTCACACACAAATATTTCTCAGAACTGAGCAAGTGGAGAGACGTTCGTTCATCTAGCACCAAGGGAACGGGTTGCAGGAGACACTTTTCCTCTGCTTTCTCAGTCTGTTTCCTAGTGCCAGTTTGAAGTTCCTGCAGTTTTCACTGTCAAACCGAGTTGGAGCTAGTACCTCCCCATATATATGTATGGAATGGAGTTTGCAACTGAAAAGAAACTTTGTGTTCCCAAAAAGCTAGGTGAAGGACGGCTTTCACACACACTTATCTCTCAGAACTGAGCAAGTGGAGAGACGATCGTTCATCTAGCACCAAGGGAACGGGTTGCAGGATACACTTTTTCTCTGCTTTCTCAGTCTTTTTCCTAGTGCCGGTTTGAAGTTCCTGCAGTTTTCACTGTCAAACCGAGTTGGAGCTAGTAGTTCCTCATATAGATAGCATGGAATGGAGTTTGCAACTGAAAAGAAACTTTGTGTTCCCAAGAAGATAGGTGAAGGACGGCTTTCAAACACACTTATCTCTCAGAACTGAGCAAGTGGAGAGACGTTCGTTCAACTAGCACCAAGGGAACGGTTTGCAGGAGACACTTTTTCTCTTCTTTCTCAGTTTGTTTCCTAGTGCCGGTTTGAAGTTCCAGCAGTTTTCAATGTAAAACCGAGTTGGAGCTTGTACCTCCCCATATATATGTATGGAATGGAGTTTGCAACTGAAAAGAAACATTGTGTTCCCAACAAGCTAGTTGAAGGACGGCTTTCACACACAAATATTTCTCAGAACTGAGCAAGTGGAGAGACGTTCGTTCATCTAGCACCAAGTGAACGGGTTGCAGGAGACACATTTTCTCTGCTTTCTCAGTCTGTTTCCTAGTGCCGGTTTGAAGTTCCTGCAGTTTTCAATGTAAAACCGAGTTGGAGCTTGTACCTCCCCATATATATGTATGGAATGGAGTTTGCAACTGAAAAGAAACTTTGTGTTCCCAACAAGCTAGGTGAAGGACGGCTTTCACACACACTTATCTGTCAGAACTGAGCAAGTGGAGAGACGTTCGTTCATCTAGCACCAAGGGAACTGGTTGCAAGTGAAATTTTACTCTGGTTTCTCAGTCTGTTTCCTGGTGCCGGTTTGAATTTCCTGCATTTTTCACTGTAAAACTGAGTTGGAATAAGTACCTCCCCATATATATTTATGGATTGTAGTTTGCAACTGATAAGAAACTTTGTGTTCCCAACAAGCTAGGTGAAGGACGGCTTTCACACACAATTATCTCTCAGACCTGAGCATGTGGAGAGACGTTCGTTCATCTAGCACCAAGGGAACGGGTTGCAGAAGACACTTTTACCCTGGTGTTTCAGTCTGTTTCCTAGTGCCGGTTTGAATTTCCTGCAGTTTTCACTGTAAATCGGAGTTGGAGCTAGTACCTACCCATATATATTATGGAGTAGAGTTTGCAACGGAATAGAATCTTTGTGTTCCCAACAAGCTAGGTGAAGGACGGCTTTCACACACAGTTATCTCTCAGAACTGAGCAAGTGGAGAGACGTTCGTTCATCTAGCACAAATTTAACGGTTTGCAGGAGGCACTTTTTCTCTGCTTTCTCAGTCTGTTTCCTAGTGCCGGTTTGAAGTTCCTGCAGTTTTCACTGTAAAACCGAGTTGGAGCTAGTAGCTCCCCATATATATGTATGGAATGGAGTTTGCAACTGAAAAGAAACTTTGTGTTCCCAACAAGCTAGTTGAAGTACGGCTTTCACACACACTTATCTCTCAGAACTGAGCAAGTGGAGAGACGTTCGTTCATCTAGCACCAAGGGAACGGGTTGCAGGAGACAATTTTTCTCTGCTTTCTCAGTCTGTTTCCTAGCGCCGATTTGAAGTTCCTGCAGTTTTCACTGTAAAACCGAGTTGGAGCTAGTAGCTCCCAATATATATGTATGGAATGAAGTTTGCAACTGAAAAGAAACTTTGTGTTCCCAAGAAACTAGGTGAAGGACGGCTTTCACACACACTTATCTCTCAGAACTGAGCAAGTGGAGAGAAGTTCGTTCATCTAGCACCAATGGAACCGGTTGCAGGAGACACTTTTTCTCTGCTTTTTCAGTCTGTTTCCTAGTGCCGGTTTGAAGTTCCTGCAGTTTTCACTGTAAAACAGAGTTGGAGCTAGAACCTCCCCATATATATGTATGGAATGGAATTTGCAACTGAAAAGAAACATTGTGTTCCCAAGAAGCTAGTTGAAGGACGGCTTTCACACACAAATATTTCTCAGAACTGAGCAAGTGGAGAGACGTTCGTTCATCTAGCACCAAGGGAACGGGTTGCAGGAGACACTTTTTCTCTGCTTTCTCAGTCTGTTTCCTAGTGCCGGTTTGAATTTCCTGCAGTTTTCACTGTCAAAACGATTTGGAGCTAGTACCTCCCCATATATATGTATGGAATGGAGTTTGCAACTGAAAAGAAACTTTGTGTTCCGAAAAAGCTAGGTGAAGGACGGCTTTCACACACACTTATCTCTCAGAACTGAGCAAGTGGAGAGACGTTCGTTCATCTAGCACCAAGGGAACGGGTTGCAGGAGACACTTTTTCTCTGCTTTTTCATTCTGTTTCCTAGTGCCGGTTTGAACTTCCTGCAGTTTTCACTGTAAAACAGAGTTGGAGCTAGAACCTCCCCATATATATGTATGGAATGGAGTTTGCAACTGAAAAGAAACTTTGTGTTCCCAACAAGCTAGTTGAAGGACGGCTTTCACACACACATATTTCCCAGAACTGAGCAAGTGGAGAGACGTTCCTTCATCTAGCACCAAGGGAACGGGTTGCAGGAGACACTTTTTCTCTGCTTTTTCAGTCTGTTTCCTAGTGCCGGTTTGAAGTTCCTGCAGTTTTCACTGTCAAACCGAGTTGGAGCTAGTACCTCCCCATATATATGTATGGAATGGAGTTTGCAACTGAAAAGAAACTTTGTGTTCCCAACAAGCTAGGTGAAGGACGGCTTTCACACACACTTATCTCTCAGAACTGAGCAAGTGGAGAGACGTTCGTTCATCTATCACCAAGGGAACGGTTTGCAGGAGACACTTTTTCTCTGCTTTCTCAGTCTGTTTCCTAGTGCCGGTTTGAAGTTCCTGCAGTTTTCACTGTCAAACCGAGTTGGAGCTAGTACCTACCCTTATATATGTATGGAAAGGAGTTTTCAACTGAAAAGAAACTTTGTGTTCCCAACAAGATATGTGAAGGACGGCTTTCACACACACTTATCTCTCAAAACTGAGCAAGTGGAGAGACGTTCGTTCATCTAGCACCATGGGAACGGGTTGCAGGAGACACTTTTTCTCTGCTTTCTCAGTCTGTTTCCTAGTGCCGGTTTGAAGTTCCTGCAGTTTTCACTGTAAAACAGAGTTGGAGCTAGAACCTCCCCATATATATGTATGGAATGTAGTTTGCAACTGAAAAGAAACTTTGTGTTCCCAACAAGCTAGTTGAAGGACGGCTTTCACACACACATATTTCTCAGAACTGAGCAAGTGGAGAGACGTTCGTTCATCTAGCACCAAGGGAACGGGTTGCTGGAGACACTTTTTCTCTGCTTTCTCAGTCTGTTTCTTAGTGCCGGTTTGAAGTTCCTGTAGTTTTCACTGTCAAACAGAGTTGGAGCTAGTACCTCCCCATATATATGTATGGAATGGAGTTTGCAACTGAAAAGAAACTTTGTGTTCCCAACAAGCTAGGTGAAGGACGGCTTTCACACACACTTATCTCTCAGAACTGAGCAAGTGGAGAGACGTTCGTTCATCTAGCACCAAGGGAACGGGTTGCAGGAGACACTTTTTCTCTGCTTTCTCAGACTGTTTCCTAGTGCCGGTTTGAAGTTCCTGCAGTTTTCACTGTCAAACCGATTTGGAGCTAGTACCTCCCCATATATATGTATGGAATGGAGTTTGCAACTGAAAAGAAACTTTGTGTTCCCAACAAGCTAGTTGAAGGACGGCTTTCACACACACTTATGTCTCAGAACTGAGCAAGTGGAGAGACGATCGTTCATCTAGCACCAAGGGAACGGGTTGCAGGAGACACTTTTTCTCTGCTTTCTCAGTCTTTTTCCTAGTGCCGGTTTGATGTTCCTGCAGTTTTCACTGTCAAACCGAGTTGGAGGTAGTAGTTCCTCATATATATGTATGGAATGGAGTTTGCAACTGAAAAGAACCTTTGTGTTCCCAAGAAGCTAGGTGAAGGACGGCTTTCAAACACACTTATCTCTCAGAACTGAGCAAGTGGAGAGGCGTTCGTTCATCTAGCACCAAGGCAACGGGTTGCAGGAGACACTTTTTCTCTGCTTTCTCAGTCTGTTTCCTAGTGCCGGTTTGAAGTTCCTGCAGTTTTCACTGTAAAACAGATTTGGAGCTAGTACCTCCCCATATATATGTATGGAATGGAGTTTGCAACTGAAAAGAATCTTTGTGTTCCCAACAAGCTAGGTGAAGGACGGCTTTCACACACACTTATCTCTCAGAACTGAGCAAGTGGAGAGACGTTCGTTCATCAGCACCAAGGCAACGGGTTGCAGAAGACTCTTTTTCTCTGCTTTCTCAGTCTGTTTCCTAGTGCCGGTTTGAAGTTCCTGCAGTTTTCACTGTCAAACCGAGTTGGAGCTAGTACCTCCCCATATATATGTATGGAATGGGGTTTGCAACTGAAAAGAAACTTTGTGTTCCCAACAAGCTAGGTGAAGGACGACTTTCACACACACGTATCTCTCAGAACTGAGCAAGTGGAGAGACGTTCGTTCAACAAGCACCAAGGCAACGGGTTGCAGGAGACACTTTTTCTCTGCTTTCTCAGTCTGTTTCCTAGTGCCGGTTTGATGTTCCTACAGTTTTCACTGTCAAACCGATTTGGAGCTAGTACCCCCCATATATATGTATGGAATGGAGTTTGCAACTGAAAAGAAACTTTGTGTTCCCAACAAGTTAGGTAAAGGACGGCTTTCACACACACTTATCTATCAGAACTGAGCAAGTGGAGAGACGTTCGTTCATCTAGCACCAAGGGAACGGGTTGCAGGAGACACTTTTTCTCTGCTTTCTCAGTCTGTTTCCTAGTGCCGGTTTGATGTTCCTGCAGTTTTCACTGTAAAACAGAGTTGGAGCTAGAACCTCCCCATATATATGTATGGAATGTAGTTTGCAACTGAAAAGAAACTTTGTGTTCCCAACAAGATAGTTGAAGGACGGCTTTCACACACACATATTACTCAGAACTGAGCAAGTGGAGAGACGTTCGTTCATCTAGCACCAAGGGAACGGTTTGCAGGAGACACTTTTTCTCTGCTTTCTCAGTCTTTTTCCTATTGCCGGTTTGAAGTTCCTGCAGTTTTCACTGTCAAACCGAGTTGGAGGTAGTAGTTCCTCATATAGATGCATGGAATGGAGTTTGCAACTGAAAAGAACCTTTGTGTTCCCAAGAAGCTAGGTGAAGGACGGCTTTCAAACACACTTATCTCTCAGAACTGAGCAAGTGGAGAGACGTTCGTTCATCTAGCACCAAGGGAACGGTTTGCAGGAGACACTTTTTCTCTGCTTTCTCAGTCTGTTTCCTAGTGCCGGTTTGAAGTTCCTGCAGTTTTCACTGTAAAACCGAGTTGGAGCTAGTACCTCCCCATATATATGTATGGAAAGGAGTTTGCAACTGAAAAGTAACTTTGTGTTCCCAACAAGATATGTGAAAGACGGCTTTCAAACACACTTATCTTTCAGAACTGAGCAAGTGGAGAGACGTTCGTTCATCTAGCAACAAGGGAACGGGTTGCAGGAGACTCTTTTTCTCTGCTTTCTCAGTCTGTTTCCTAGTGCCGGTTTGAAGTTCCTGCAGTTTTCACTGTCAAACCGATTTGGAGCTAGTACCTCCCCATATATATGTATGGAATGGAGTTTGCAACTGAAAAGAAACTTTGTGTTCCCAACAAGCTAGGTGAAGGACGGCTTTCACACACACTTATGTCTCAGAACTGAGCAAGTGGAGAGACGATCGTTCATCTAGCACCAAGGGAACGGGTTGCAGGAGACACTTTTTCTCTGCTTTCTCAGTCTTTTTCCTAGTGCCGGTTTGATGTTCCTGCAGTTTTCACTGTCAAACCGAGTTGGAGGTAGTAGTTCCTCATATATATGTATGGAATGGAGTTTGCAACTGAAAAGAACCTTTGTGTTCCCAAGAAGCTAGGTGAAGGACGGCTTTCAAACACACTTATCTCTCAGAACTGAGCAAGTGGAGAGGCGTTCGTTCATCTAGCACCAAGGCAACGGGTTGCAGGAGACACTTTTTCTCTGCTTTCTCAGTCTGTTTCCTAGTGCCGGTTTGAAGTTCCTGCAGTTTTCACTGTAAAACAGATTTGGAGCTAGTACCTCCCCATATATATGTATGGAATGGAGTTTGCAACTGAAAAGAATCTTTGTGTTCCCAACAAGCTAGGTGAAGGACGGCTTTCACACACACTTATCTCTCAGAACTGAGCAAGTGGAGAGACGTTCGTTCATCAGCACCAAGGCAACGGGTTGCAGAAGACCCTTTTCTCTGCTTTCTCAGTCTGTTTCCTAGTGCCGGTTTGAAGATCCTGCAGTTTTCACTGTCAAACCGAGTTGGAGCTAGTACCTCCCCATATATATGTATGGAATGGGGTTTGCAACTGAAAAGAAACTTTGTGTTCCCAACAAGCTAGGTGAAGGACGACTTTCACACACACGTATCTCTGAGAATTGAGCAAGTGGAGAGACGTTCGTTCATCAAGCACCAAGGCAACGGGTTGCAGGAGACACTTTTTCTCTGCTTTCTCAGTCTGTTTCCTAGTGCCGGTTTGATGTTCCTACAGTTTTCACTGTCAAACCGATTTGGAGCTAGTACCCCCCATATATATGTATGGAATGGAGTTTGCAACTGAAAAGAAACTTTGTGTTCCCAACAAGTTAGGTAAAGGACGGCTTTCACACACACTTATCTCTCAGAACTGAGCAAGTGGAGAGACGTTCGTTCATCTAGCACCAAGGCAACGGGTTGCAGGAGACACTTTTTCTCTGCTTTCTCAGTCTGTTTCCTAGTGCCGGTTTGATGTTCCTGCAGTTTTCACTGTAAAACAGAGTTGGAGCTAGAACCTCCCCATATATATGTATGGAATGTAGTTTGCAACTGAAAAGAAACTTTGTGTTCCCAACAAGATAGTTGAAGGACGGCTTTCACACACACATATTACTCAGAACTGAGCAAGTGGAGAGACGTTCGTTCATCTAGCACCAAGGGAACGGGTTGCAGGAGACACTTTTTCTCTGCTTTCTCAGTCTGTTTCCTAGTGCCGGTTTGAAGTTCCTGTAGTTTTCACTGTCAAACCGAGTTGGAGCTAGTACCTCCCCATATATATGTATGGAATGGAGTTTGCAACTGAAAAGAAACTTTGTGTTCCCAACAAGCTAGGTGAAGGACGGCTTTCACACACACTTATGTCTCAGAACTGAGCAAGTGGAGAGACGATCGTTCATCTAGCACCAAGGGAACGGGTTGCAGGAGACACTTTTTCTCTGCTTTCTCAGTCTTTTTCCTAGTGCCGGTTTGATGTTCCTGCAGTTTTCACTGTCAAACCGAGTTGGAGGTAGTAGTTCCTCATATATATGTATGGAATGGAGTTTGCAACTGAAAAGAACCTTTGTGTTCCCAAGAAGCTAGGTGAAGGACGGCTTTCAAACACACTTATCTCTCAGAACTGAGCAAGTGGAGAGGCGTTCGTTCATCTAGCACCAAGGCAACGGGTTGCAGGAGACACTTTTTCTCTGCTTTCTCAGTCTGTTTCCTAGTGCCGGTTTGAAGTTCCTGCAGTTTTCACTGTAAAACAGATTTGGAGCTAGTACCTCCCCATATATATGTATGGAATGGAGTTTGCAACTGAAAAGAATCTTTGTATTCCCAACAAGCTAGGTGAAGGACGGCTTTCACACACACTTATCTCTCAGAACTGAGCAAGTGGAGAGACGTTCGTTCATCAGCACCAAGGCAACGGGTTGCAGAAGACTCTTTTTCTCTGCTTTCTCAGTCTGTTTCCTAGTGCCGGTTTGAAGTTCCTGCAGTTTTCACTGTCAAACCGAGTTGGAGCTAGTACCTCCCCATATATATGTATGGAATGGGGTTTGCAACTGAAAAGAAACTTTGTGTTCCCAACAAGCTAGGTGAAGGACGACTTTCACACACACGTATCTCTCAGAACTGAGCAAGTGGAGAGACGTTCGTTCATCAAGCACCAAGGCAACAGGTTGCAGGAGACACTTTTTCTCTGCTTTCTCAGTCTGTTTCCTAGTGCCGGTTTGATGTTCCTACAGTTTTCACTGTCAAACCGATTTGGAGCTAGTACCCCCCATATATATGTATGGAATGGAGTTTGCAACTGAAAAGAAACTTTGTGTTCCCAACAAGTTAGGTAAAGGGCGGCTTTCACACACACTTATCTCTCAGAACTGAGCAAGTGGAGAGACGTTCGTTCATCTAGCACCAAGGGAACGGGTTGCAGGAGACACTTTTTCTCTGCTTTCTCAGTCTGTTTCCTAGTGCCGGTTTGAAGTTCCTGTAGTTTTCACTGTCAAACCGAGTTGGAGCTAGTACCTCCCCATATATATGTATGGAATGGAGTTTGCAACTGAAAAGAAACTTTGTGTTCCCAACAAGCTAGGTGAAGGACGGCTTTCACACACAGTTATCTCTCAGAACTGAGCAAGTGGAGAGACGTTCGTTCATCTAGCACCAAGGGAACGGTTTGCAGGAGACACTTTTTCTCTGCTTTCTCAGTCTTTTTCCTATTGCCGGTTTGAAGTTCCTGCAGTTTTCACTGTCAAACCGAGTTGGAGGTAGTAGTTCCTCATATAGATGCATGGAATGGAGTTTGCAACTGAAAAGAACCTTTGTGTTCCCAAGAAGCTAGGTGAAGGACGGCATTCAAACACACTTATCTCTCAGAACTGAGCAAGTGGAGAGACGTTCGTTCATCTAGCACCAAGGGAACGGTTTGCAGGAGACACTTTTTCTCTGCTTTCTCAGTCTGTTTCCTAGTGCCGGTTTGAAGTTCCTGCAGTTTTCACTGTAAAACCGAGTTGGAGCTAGTACCTCCCCATATATATGTGTGGAAAGGAGTTTGCAACTGAAAAGTAACTTTGTGTTCCCAACAAGATATGTGAAAGACGGCTTTCAAACACACTTATCTTTCAGAACTGAGCAAGTGGAGAGACGTTCGTTCATCTAGCACCAAGGGAACGGGTTGCATGAGACACTTTTTCTCTGCTTTCTCAGTCTGTTTCCTAGTGCCGGGTTGAAGTTCCTGCAGTTTTCACTGTCAAACCGATTTGGAGCTAGTACCTCCCCATATATATGTATGGAATGGAGTTTGCAACTGAAAAGAAACTTTGTGTTCCCAACAAGCTAGGTGAAGGACGGCTTTCACACACAATTATGTCTCAGAACTGAGCAAGTGGAGAGACGATCGTTCATCTAGCACCAAGGGAACGGGTTGCAGGAGACACTTTTTCTCTGCTTTCTCAGTCTTTTTCCTAGTGCCGGTTTGATGTTCCTGCAGTTTTCACTGTCAAACCGAGTTGGAGGTAGTAGTTCCTCATATATATGTATGGAATGGAGTTTGCAACTGAAAAGAACCTTTGTGTTCCCAAGAAGCTAGGTGAAGGACGGCTTTCAAACACACTTATCTCTCAGAACTGAGCAAGTGGAGAGGCGTTCGTTCATCTAGCACCAAGGCAACGGGTTGCAGGAGACACTTTTTCTCTGCTTTCTCAGTCTGTTTCCTAGTGCCGGTTTGAAGTTCCTGCAGTTTTCACTGTAAAACAGATTTGGAGCTAGTACCTCCCCATATATATGTATGGAATGGAGTTTGCAACTGAAAAGAATCTTTGTGTTCCCAACAAGCTAGGTGAAGGACGGCTTTCACACACACTTATCTCTCAGAACTGAGCAAGTGGAGAGACGTTCGTTCATCAGCACCAAGGCAACGGGTTGCAGAAGACTCTTTTTCTCTGCTTTCTCAGTCTGTTTCCTAGTGCCGGTTTGAAGTTCCTGCAGTTTTCACTGTCAAACCGATTTGGAGCTAGTACCCCCCAAATATATGTATGGAATGGAGTTTGCAACTGAAAAGAAACTTTGTGTTCCCAACAAGTTAGGTAAAGGACGGCTTTCACACACACTTATCTCTCAGAACTGAGCAAGTGGAGAGACGTTCGTTCATCTAGCACCAAGGGAACGGGTTGCAGGAGACACTTTTTCTCTGCTTTCTCAGTCTGTTTCCTAGTGCCGGTTTGATGTTCCTGCAGTTTTCACTGTAAAACAGAGTTGGAGCTAGAACCTCCCCATATATATGTATGGAATGTAGTTTGCAACTGAAAAGAAACTTTGTGTTCCCAACAAGATAGTTGAAGAACGGCTTTCACACACACATATTACTCAGAACTGAGCAAGTGGAGAGACGTTCGTTCATCTAGCACCAAGGGAACGGGTTGCAGGAGACACTTTTTCTCTGCTTTCTCAGTCTGTTTCCTAGTGCCGGTTTGAAGTTCCTGTAGTTTTCACTGTCAAACCGAGTTGGAGCTAGTACCTCCCCATATATATGTATGGAATGGAGTTTGCAACTGAAAAGAAACTTTGTGTTCCCAACAAGCTAGGTGAAGGACGTCTTTCACACACAGTTATCTCTCAGAACTGAGCAAGTGGAGAGTCGTTCGTTCATCTAGCACCAAGGGAACGGTTTGCAGGAGACACTTTTTCTCTGCTTTCTCAGTCTTTTTCCTATTGCCGGTTTGAAGTTCCTGCAGTTTTCACTGTCAAACCGAGTTGGAGGTAGTAGTTCCTCATATAGATGCATGGAATGGAGTTTGCAACTGAAAAGAACCTTTGTGTTCCCAAGAAGCTAGGTGAAGGACGGCTTTCAAACACGCTTATCTCTCAGAACTGAGCAAGTGGAGAGACGTTCGTTCATCTAGCACCAAGGGAACGGTTTGCAGGAGACACTTTTTCTCTGCTTTCTCAGTCTGTTTCCTAGTGCCGGTTTGAAGTTCCTGCAGTTTTCACTGTAAAACCGAGTTGGAGCTAGTACCTCCCCATATATATGTATGGAAAGGAGTTTGCAACTGAAAAGTAACTTTGTGTTCCCAACAAGATATGTGAAAGACGGCTTTCAAACACACTTATCTTTCAGAACTGAGCAAGTGGAGAGACGTTCGTTCATCTAGCACCAAGGGAACGGTTTGCAGGAGACACATTTTCTCTGCTTTCTCAGTCTGTTTCCTAGTGCCGGTTTGAAGTTCCTGCAGTTTTCACTGTAAAACAGAGTTGGAGCTAGAACCTCCCCATATATATGTATGGAATGGAGTTTGCAACTGAAAAGAAACTTTGTGTTCCCAACAAGCTAGTTGAAGGACGGCTTTCACACACACATATTTCCCAGAACTGAGCAAGTGGAGAGACGTTCGTTCATCTAGCACCAAGGGAACGGGTTGCAGGAGACACTTTTTCTCTGCTTTCTCAGTCTGTTTCCTAGTGCCGGTTTGAAGTTCCTGCAGTTTTCACTGTAAAACAGATTTGGAGCTAGTACCTCCCCATATATATGTATGGAATGGAGTTTGCAACTGAAAAGAATCTTTGTGTTCCCAACAAGCTAGGTGAAGGACGGCTTTCACACACACTTATCTCTCAGAACTGAGCAAGTGGAGAGACGTTCGTTCATCAGCACCAAGGCAACGGGTTGCAGAAGACTCTTTTTCTCTGCTTTCTCAGTCTGTTTCCTAGTGCCGGTTTGAAGTTCCTGCAGTTTTCACTGTCAAACCGAGTTGGAGCTAGTTCCTCCCCATATATATGTATGGAATGGGGTTTGCAACTGAAAAGAAACTTTGTGTTCCCAACAAGCTAGGTGAAGGACGACTTTCACACACACGTATCTCTCAGAACAGAGCAAGTGGAGAGACGTTCGTTCATCAAGCACCAAGGCAACGGGTTGCAGGAGACACTTTTTCTCTGCTTTCTCAGTCTGTTTCCTAGTGCCGGTTTGATGTTCCTACAGTTTTCACTGTCAAACCGATTTGGAGCTAGTACCCCCCAAATATATGTATGGAATGGAGTTTGCAACTGAAAAGAAACTTTGTGTTCCCAACAAGTTAGGTAAAGGACGGCTTTCACACACACTTATCTCTCAGAACTGAGCAAGTGGAGAGACGTTCGTTCATCTAGCACCAAGGGAACGGGTTGCAGGAGACACTTTTTCTCTGCTTTCTCAGTCTGTTTCCTAGTGCCGGTTTGATGTTCCTGCAGTTTTCACTGTAAAACAGAGTTGGAGCTAGAACCTCCCCATATATATGTATGGAATGTAGTTTGCAACTGAAAAGAAACTTTGTGTTCCCAACAAGATAGTTGAAGAACGGCTTTCACACACACATATTACTCAGAACTGAGCAAGTGGAGAGACGTTCGTTCATCTAGCACCAAGGGAACGGGTTGCAGGAGACACTTTTTCTCTGCTTTCTCAGTCTGTTTCCTAGTGCCGGTTTGAAGTTCCTGTAGTTTTCACTGTCAAACCGAGTTGGAGCTAGTACCTCCCCATATATATGTATGGAATGGAGTTTGCAACTGAAAAGAAACTTTGTGTTCCCAACAAGCTAGGTGAAGGACGTCTTTCACACACAGTTATCTCTCAGAACTGAGCAAGTGGAGAGTCGTTCGTTCATCTAGCACCAAGGGAACGGTTTGCAGGAGACACTTTTTCTCTGCTTTCTCAGTCTTTTTCCTATTGCCGGTTTGAAGTTCCTGCAGTTTTCACTGTCAAACCGAGTTGGAGGTAGTAGTTCCTCATATAGATGCATGGAATGGAGTTTGCAACTGAAAAGAACCTTTGTGTTCCCAAGAAGCTAGGTGAAGGACGGCTTTCAAACACGCTTATCTCTCAGAACTGAGCAAGTGGAGAGACGTTCGTTCATCTAGCACCAAGGGAACGGTTTGCAGGAGACACTTTTTCTCTGCTTTCTCAGTCTGTTTCCTAGTGCCGGTTTGAAGTTCCTGCAGTTTTCACTGTAAAACCGAGTTGGAGCTAGTACCTCCCCATATATATGTATGGAAAGGAGTTTGCAACTGAAAAGTAACTTTGTGTTCCCAACAAGATATGTGAAAGACGGCTTTCAAACACACTTATCTTTCAGAACTGAGCAAGTGGAGAGACGTTCGTTCATCTAGCACCAAGGGAACGGTTTGCAGGAGACACATTTTCTCTGCTTTCTCAGTCTGTTTCCTAGTGCCGGTTTGAAGTTCCTGCAGTTTTCACTGTAAAACAGAGTTGGAGCTAGAACCTCCCCATATATATGTATGGAATGGAGTTTGCAACTGAAAAGAAACTTTGTGTTCCCAACAAGCTAGTTGAAGGACGGCTTTCACACACACATATTTCCCAGAACTGAGCAAGTGGAGAGACGTTCGTTCATCTAGCACCAAGGGAACGGGTTGCAGGAGACACTTTTTCTCTGCTTTTTCAGTCTGTTTCCTAGTGCCGGGTTGAAGTTCCTGCAGTTTTCACTGTCAAACCGAGTTGGAGCTTGTACCTCCCCATATATATGTATGGAATGGAGTTTGCAACTGAAAAGAAACTTTGTGTTCCCAACAAGCTAGGTGAAGGACGGCTTTCACACACACTTACCTCTCAGAACTGAGCAAGTGGAGAGACGTTCGTTCATCTATCACCAAGGGAACGGTTTGCAGGAGACACTTTTTCTCTGCTTTCTCAGTCTGTTTCCTAGTGCCCGTTTGAAGTTCCTGCAGTTTTCACTGTCAAACCGAGTTGGAGCTAGTACCTCCCCTTATATATGTATGGAAAGGAGTTTTCAACTGAAAAGAAACTTTGTGTTCCCAACAAGATATGTGAAGGACGGCTTTAACACACACTTATCTCTCAAAACTGAGCAAGTGGAGAGACGTTCGTTCATCTAGCACCAAGGGAACGGGTTGCAGGAGACACTTTTTCTCTGCTTTCTCAGTCTGTTTCCTAGTGCCGGTTTGAAGTTCCTGCAGTTTTCACTGTAAAACAGAGTTGGAGCTTGTACCTCCCCATATATATGTATGGAATGGAGTTTGCAACTGAAAAGAAACTTTGTGTTCCCAACAAGCTAGGTGAAGGACGGCTTTCACACACACTTATCTCTCAGAACTGAGCAAGTGGAGAGACGTTCGTTCATCTAGCACCAACGGAACGGGTTGCAGAAGACAATTTTTCTCTGCTTTCTCAGTCTGTTTCCTAGTGCCGGTTTGAAGTTCCTGCAGTTTTCACTGTAAAACAGAGTTGGAGCTAGAACCTACCCATATATATGTATGGAATGTAGTTTGCAACTGAAAAGAAACTTTGTGTTCCCAACAAGCTAGTTGAAGGACGACTTTCACACACACATATTTCTCAGAACTGAGCAAGTGGAGAGACGTTCGTTCATCTAGCACCAAGGGAACCGGTTGCTGGAGACACTTTTTCTCTGCTTTCTCAGTCTGTTTCCTAGTGCCGGTTTGAAGTTCCTGTAGTTTTCACTGTCAAACGGAGTTGGAGCTAGTACCTCCCCATATATATGTATGGAATGGAGTTTGCAACTGAAAAGAAACTTTGTGTTCCCAACAAGCTAGGTGAAGGACGGCTTTCACACACACTTATCTCTCAGAACTGAGCAAGTAGAGAGACGTTCGTTCATCTAGCACCAAGGGAACGGGTTGCAGGAGACACTTTTTCTCTGCTTTCTCATTGTGTTTCCTAGTGCCGGTTTGAAGTTCCTGCAGTTTTCACTGTCAAACCGATTTGGAGCTAGTACCTCCCCATATATATGTATGGAATGGAGTTTGCAACTGAAAAGAAACTTTGTGTTCCCAACAAGCTAGGTGAAGGACGGCTTTCACACACACTTATGTCTCAGAACTGAGCAAGTGGAGAGACGATCGTTCATCTAGCACCAAGGGAACGGGTTGCAGGAGACACTTTTTCTCTGCTTTCTCAGTCTTTTTCCTAGTGCCGGTTTGAAGTTCCTGCAGTTTTCACTGTCAAACCGAGTTGGAGGTAGTAGTTCCTCATATATATGTATGGAATGGAGTTTGCAACTGAAAAGAACCTTTGTGTTCCCAAGAAGCTAGGTGAAGGACGGCTTTCAAACACACTTATCTCTCAGAACTGAGCAAATGGAGAGGCGTTCGTTCATCTAGCACCAAGGGAACGGTTTGCAGGAGACACTTTTTCTCTGCTTTCTCAGTCTGTTTCCTAGTGCCGGTTTGAAGTTCCTGCAGTTTTCACTGTAAAACAGATTTGGAGCTAGTACCTCCCCATATATATGTATGGAATGGAGTTTGCAACTGAAAAGAATCTTTGTGTTCCCAACAAGCTAGGTGAAGGACGGCTTTCACACACACTTATCTCTCAGAACTGAGCAAGTGGAGAGACGTTCGTTCATCAGCACCAAGGCAACGGGTTGCAGGAGACTCTTTTTCTCTGCTTTCTCAGTCTGTTTCCTAGTGCCGGTTTGAAGTTCCTGCAGTTTTCACTGTCAAACCGAGTTGGAGCTAGTACCTCCCCATATATATGTATGGAATGGGGTTTGCAACTGAAAAGAAACTTTGTGTTCCCAACAAGCTAGGTGAAGGACGACTTTCACACACACGTATCTCTCAGAACTGAGCAAGTGGAGAGACGTTCGTTCATCAAGCACCAAGGCAACGGGTTGCAGGAGACACTTTTTCTCTGCTTTCTCAGTCTGTTTCCTAGTGCCGGTTTGATGTTCCTACAGTTTTCACTGTCAAACCGATTTGGAGCTAGTACCCCCCATATATATGTATGGAATGGAGTTTGCAACTGAAAAGAAACTTTGTGTTCCCAACAAGTTAGGTAAAGGACGGCTTTCACACACACTTATCTCTCAGAACTGAGCAAGTGGAGAGACGTTCGTTCATCTAGCACCAAGGGAACGGGTTGCAGGAGACACTTTTTCTCTGCTTTCTCAGTCTGTTTCCTAGTGCCGGTTTGATGTTCCTACAGTTTTCACTGTCAAACCGATTTGGAGCTAGTACCCCCCATATATATGTATGGAATGGAGTTTGCAACTGAAAAGAAACTTTGTGTTCCCAACAAGTTAGGTAAAGGACGGCTTTCACACACACTTATCTCTCAGAACTGAGCAAGTGGAGAGGCGTTCGTTCATCTAGCACCAAGGGAACGGGTTGCAGGAGACACTTTTTCTCTGCTTTCTCAGTCTGTTTCCTAGTGCCGGTTTGAAGTTCCTGCAGTTTTCACTGTAAAACAGATTTGGAGCTAGTACCTCCCCATATATATGTATGGAATGGAGTTTGCAACTGAAAAGAATCTTTGTGTTCCCAACAAGCTAGGTGAAGGACGGCTTTCACACACACTTATCTCTCAGAACTGAGCAAGTGGAGAGACGTTCGTTCATCAGCACCAAGGCAACGGGTTGCAGAAGACTCTTTTTCTCTGCTTTCTCAGTCTGTTTCCTAGTGCCGGTTTGAAGTTCCTGCAGTTTTCACTGTCAAACCGAGTTGGAGCTAGTACCTCCCCATATATATGTATGGAATGGGGTTTGCAACTGAAAAGAAACTTTGTGTTCCCAACAAGCTAGGTGAAGGACGACTTTCACACACACGTATCTCTCAGAACTGAGCAAGTGGAGAGACGTTCGTTCATCAAGCACCAAGGCAACGGGTTGCAGGAGACACTTTTTCTCTGCTTTCTCAGTCTGTTTCCTAGTGCCGGTTTGATGTTCCTACAGTTTTCACTGTCAAACCGATTTGGAGCTAGTACCCCCCATATATATGTATGGAATGGAGTTTGCAACTGAAAAGAAACTTTGTGTTCCCAACAAGTTAGGTAAAGGACGGCTTTCACACACACTTATCTCTCAGAACTGAGCAAGTGGAGAGACGTTCGTTCATCTAGCACCAAGGGAACGGGTTGCAGGAGACACTTTTTCTCTGCTTTCTCAGTCTGTTTCCTAGTGCCGGTTTGATGTTCCTGCAGTTTTCACTGTAAAACAGAGTTGGAGCTAGAACCTCCCCATATATATGTATGGAATGGAGTTTGCAACTGAAAAGAAACTTTGTGTTCCCAACAAGATAGTTGAAGAACGGCTTTCACACACACATATTACTCAGAACTGAGCAAGTGGAGAGACGTTCGTTCATCTAGCACCAATGGAACGGGTTGCAGGAGACACTTTTTCTCTGCTTTCTCAGTCTGTTTCCTAGTGCCGGTTTGAAGTTCCTGTAGTTTTCACTGTCAAACCGAGTTGGAGCTAGTACCTCCCCATATATATGTATGAAATGGAGTTTGCAACTGAAAAGAAACTTTGTGTTCCCAACAAGCTAGGTGAAGGACGTCTTTCACACACAGATATCTCTCAGAACTGAGCAAGTGGAGAGTCGTTCGTTCATCTAGCACCAAGGGAACGGTTTGCAGGAGACACTTTTTCTCTGCTTTCTCAGTCTTTTTCCTATTGCCGGTTTGAAGTTCCTGCAGTTTTCACTGTCAAACCGAGTTGGAGGTAGTAGTTCCTCATATAGATGCATGGAATGGAGTTTGCAACTGAAAAGAACCTTTGTGTTCCCAAGAAGCTAGGTGAAGGACGGCTTTCAAACACACTTATCTCTCAGAACTGAGCAAGTGGAGAGACGTTCGTTCATCTAGCACCAAGGGAACGGTTTGCAGGAGACACTTTTTCTCTGCTTTCTCAGTCTGTTTCCTAGTGCCGGTTTGAAGTTCCTGCAGTTTTCACTGTAAAACCGAGTTGGAGCTAGTACCTCCCCATATATATGTATGGAAAGGAGTTTGCAACTGAAAAGTAACTTTGTGTTCCCAACAAGATATGTGAAAGACGGCTTTCAAACACACTTATCTTTCAGAACTGAGCAAGTGGAGAGACGTTCGTTCATCTAGCACCAAGGGAACGGTTTGCAGGAGACACATTTTCTCTGCTTTCTCAGTCTGTTTCCTAGTGCCGGTTTGAAGTTCCTGCAGTTTTCACTGTAAAACAGAGTTGGAGCTAGAACCTCCCCATATATATGTATGGAATGGAGTTTGCAACTGAAAAGAAACTTTGTGTTCCCAACAAGCTAGTTGAAGGACGGCTTTCACACACACATATTTCCCAGAACTGAGCAAGTGGAGAGACGTTCGTTCATCTAGCACCAAGGGAACGGGTTGCAGGAGACACTTTTTCTCTGCTTTTTCAGTCTGTTTCCTAGTGCCGGTTTGAAGTTCCTGCAGTTTTCACTGTCAAACCGAGTTGGAGCTAGTACCTCCCCATATATATGTATGGAATGGAGTTTGCAACTGAAAAGAAACTTTGTGTTCCCAACAAGCTAGGTGAAGGACGGCTTTCACACACACATACCTCTCAGAACTGAGCAAGTGGAGAGACGTTCGTTCATCTATCACCAAGGGAACGGTTTGCAGGAGACACTTTTTCTCTGCTTTCTCAGTCTGTTTCCTAGTGCCGGTTTGAAGTTCCTGCAGTTTTCACTGTCAAACCGAGTTGGAGATAGTACCTCCCCTTATATATGTATGGAAAGGAGTTTTCAACTGAAAAGAAACTTTGTGTTCCCAACAAGATATGTGAAGGACGGCTTTAACACACACTTATCTCTCAAAACTGAGCAAGTGGAGAGACGTTCGTTCATCTAGCACCAAGGGAACGGGTTGCAGGAGACACTTTTTCTCTGCTTTCTCAGTCTGTTTCCTAGTGCCGGTTTGAAGTTCCTGCAGTTTTCACTGTAAAACCGAGTTGGAGCTTGTACCTCCCCATATATATGTATGGAATGGAGTTTGCAACTGAAAAGAAACTTTGTGTTCCCAACAAGCTAGGTGAAGGACGGCTTTCACACACACTTATCTCTCAGAACTGAGCAAGTGGAGAGACGTTCGTTCATCTAGCACCAACGGAACGGGTTGCAGAAGACAATTTTTCTCTGCTTTCTCAGTCTGTTTCCTAGTGCCGGTTTGAAGTTCCTGCAGTTTTCACTGTAAAACAGAGTTGGAGCTAGAACCTACCCATATATATGTATGGAATGTAGTTTGCAACTGAAAAGAAACTTTGTGTTCCCAACAAGCTAGTTGAAGGACGGATTTCACACACACATATTTCTCAGAACTGAGCAAGTGGAGAGACGTTCGTTCATCTAGCACCAAGGGAACGGGTTGCTGGAGACACTTTTTCTCTGCTTTCTCAGTCTGTTTCCTAGTGCCGGTTTGAAGTTCCTGTAGTTTTCACTGTCAAACCGAGTTGGAGCTAGTACCACCCCATATATATGTATGGAATGGAGTTTGCAACTGAAAAGAAACTTTGTGTTCCCAACAAGCTAGGTGAAGGACGGCTTTCACACACACTTATCTCTCAGAACTGAGCAAGTAGAGAGACGTTCGTTCATCTAGCACCAAGGGAACGGGTTGCAGGAGACACTTTTTCTCTGCTTTCTCATTGTGTTTCCTAGTGCCGGTTTGAAGTTCCTGCAGTTTTCACTGTCAAACCGATTTGGAGCTAGTACCTCCCCATATATATGTATGGAATGGAGTTTGCAACTGAAAAGAAACTTTGTGTTCCCAACAAGCTAGGTGAAGGACGGCTTTCACACACACTTATGTCTCAGAACTGAGCAAGTGGAGAGACGATCGTTCATCTAGCACCAAGGGAACGGGTTGCAGGAGACACTTTTTCTCTGCTTTCTCAGTCTTTTTCCTAGTGCCGGTTTGAAGTTCCTGCAGTTTTCACTGTCAAACCGTGTTGGAGGTAGTAGTTCCTCATATATATGTATGGAATGGAGTTTGCAACTGAAAAGAACCTTTGTGTTCCCAAGAAGCTAGGTGAAGGACGGCTTTCAAACACACTTATCTCTCAGAACTGAGCAAGTGGAGAGGCGTTCGTTCATCTAGCACCAAGGGAACGGTTTGCAGGAGACACTTTTTCTCTGCTTTCTCAGTCTGTTTCCTAGTGCCGGTTTGAAGTTCCTGCAGTTTTCACTGTAAAACAGATTTGGAGCTAGTACCTCCCCATATATATGTATGGAATGGAGTTTGCAACTGAAAAGAATCTTTGTGTTCCCAACAAGCTAGGTGAAGGACGGCTTTCACACTCACTTATCTCTCAGAACTGAGCAAGTGGAGAGACGTTCGTTCATCAGCACCAAGGCAACGGGTTGCAGGAGACTCTTTTTCTCTGCTTTCTCAGTCTGTTTCCTAGTGCCGGTTTGAAGTTCCTGCAGTTTTCACTGTCAAACCGAGTTGGAGCTAGTACCTCCCCATATATATGTATGGAATGGGGTTTGCAACTGAAAAGAAACTTTGTGTTCCCAACAAGCTAGGTGAAGGACGACTTTCACACACACGTATCTCTCAGAACTGAGCAAGTGGAGAGACGTTCGTTCATCAAGCACCAAGGCAACGGGTTGCAGGAGACACTTTTTCTCTGCTTTCTCAGTCTGTTTCCTAGTGCCGGTTTGATGTTCCTACAGTTTTCACTGTCAAACCGATTTGGAGCTAGTACCCCCCATATATATGTATGGAATGGAGTTTGCAACTGAAAAGAAACTTTGTGTTCCCAACAAGTTAGGTAAAGGACGGCTTTCACACACACTTATCTCTCAGAACTGAGCAAGTGGAGAGACGTTCGTTCATCTAGCACCAAGGGAACGGGTTGCAGGAGACACTTTTTCTCTGCTTTCTCAGTCTGTTTCCTAGTGCCGGTTTGATGTTCCAGCAGTTTTCACTGTAAAACAGAGTTGGAGCTAGAACCTCCCCATATATATGTATGGAATGTAGTTTGCAACTGAAAAGAAACTTTGTGTTCCCAACAAGATAGTTGAAGGACGGCTTTCACACACACATATTTCTCAGAACTGAGCAAGTGGAGAGACGTTCGTTCATCTAGCACCAAGGGAACGGGTTGCAGGAGACACTTTTTCTCTGCTTTCTCAGTCTGTTTCCTAGTGCCGGTTTGAAGTTCCTGTAGTTTTCACTGTCAAACCGAGTTGGAGCTAGTACCTCCCCATATATATGTATGGAATGGAGTTTGCAACTGAAAAGAAACTTTGTGTTCCCAACAAGCTAGGTGAAGGACGGCTTTCACACACAGTTATCTCTCAGAACTGAGCAAGTGGAGAGACGTTCGTTCATCTAGCACCAAGGGAACGGGTTGCAGGAGACACTTTTTCTCTGCTTTCTCAGTCTTTTTCCTATTGCCGGTTTGAAGTTCCTGCAGTTTTCACTGTCAAACCGAGTTGGAGGTAGTAGTTCCTCATATAGATGCATGGAATGGAGTTTGCAACTGAAAAGAAACTTTGTGTTCCCAAGAAGCTAGGTGAAGGACGGCTTTCAAACACACTTATCTCTCAGAACTGAGCAAGTGGAGAGACGTTCGTTCATCTACCACCAAGGGAACGGTTTGCAGGAGACACTTTTTCTCTGCTTTCTCAGTCTGTTTCCTAGTGCCGGTTTGAAGTTCCTGCAGTTTTCACTGTAAAACCGAGTTGGAGCTAGTACCTCCCCATATATATGTATGGAAAGGAGTTTGCAACTGAAAAGTAACTTTGTGTTCCCAACAAGATATGTGAAAGACGGCTTTCAAACACACTTATCTTTCAGAACTGAGCAAGTGGAGAGACGTTCGTTCATCTAGCACCAAGGGAACGGTTTGCAGGAGACACATTTTCTCTGCTTTCTCAGTCTGTTTCCTAGTGCCGGTTTGAAGTTCCTGCAGTTTTCACTGTAAAACCGAGTTGGAGCTTGTACCTCCCCATATATATGTATGGAATGGAGTTTGCAACTGAAAAGAATCTTTGTGTTAACAACAAGCTAGGTGAAGGACGGCTTTCACACACACTTATCTCTCAGAACTGAGCAAGTGGAGAGACGTTCGTTCATCTAGCACCAAGGCAACGGGTTGCAGGAGACACTTTTTCTCTGCTTTCTCAGTCTGTTTCCTAGTGCCGGTTTGAAGTTCCTGCAGTTTTCACTGTAAAACAGAGTTGGAGCTAGAACCTCCCCATATATATGTATGGAATGGAGTTTGCAACTGAAAAGAAACTTTGTGTTCCCAACAAGCTAGGTGAAGGACGGCTTTCACACACACTTATCTCTCAGAACTGAGCAAGTGGAGAGACGTTCGTTCATCTAGCACCAAGGGAACGGGTTGCAGGAGAAATTTTTTCTCTGCTTTCTCAGACCGTTTCCTAGTGCCGGTTTGAAGTTCCTGCAGTTTTCACTGTCAAACCGAGTTGGAGCTAGTACCTCCCCATATATATGTATGGAATGGAGTTTGCAACTGAAAAGAATCTTTGTGTTCCCAACAAGCTAGGTGAAGGACGGCTTTCACACACACTTATCTCTCAGAACTGAGCAAGTGGAGAGACGTTCGTTCATCTAGCACCAAGGCAACTGGTTGCAGGAGACACTTTTTCTCTGCTTTCTCAGTCTTTTTCCTAGTGCCGGTTTGAAGTTCCTGCAGTTTTCACTGTCAAACCGAGTTGGAGGTAGTAGTTCCTCATATAGATGCATGGAATGGAGTTTGCAACTGAAAAGAACCTTTGTGTTCCCAAGAAGCTAGGTGAAGGACGGCTTTCAATCACACTTATCTCTCAGAACTGAGCAAGTGGAGAGACGTTCGTTCATCTAGCACCAAGGCAACGGGTTGCAGGGGAGACTATTTCTCTGCTTTCTCAGTCTGTTTCCTAGTGCCGGTTTGAACTTCCTGCAGTTTTCACTGTCAAACCGAGTTGGAGCTAGTACCTCCCCATATATATGTATGGAATGGAGTTTGCAACTGAAAAGAAACTTTGTGTTCCCAACAAGCTAGGTGAAGGACGACATTCACACACACGTATCTCTCAGAACTGAGCAAGTGGAGAGACGTTCGTTCATCTAGCACCAAGGCAACGGGTTGCAGGAGACACTTTTTCTCTGCTTTCTCAGTCTGTTTCCTAGTGCCGGTTTGATGTTCCTACAGTTTTCACTGTCAAACCGATTTGGAGCTAGTACCCCCCATATATATGTATGGAATGGAGTTTGCAACTGAAAAGAAACTTTGTGTTCCCAACAAGTTAGGTGAAGGACGGCTTTCACACACACTTATCTCTCAGAACTGAGCAAGTGGAGAGACGTTCGTTCATCTAGCACCAAGGGAACGGGTTGCAGGAGACACTTTTTCTCTGCTTTCTCAGTCTGTTTCCTAGTGCCGGTTTGAAGTTCCTGCAGTTTTCACTGTAAAACAGAGTTGGAGCTAGAATCTCCCCATATATATGTATGGAATGTAGTTTGCAACTGAAAAGAAACTTTGTGTTCCCAACAAGCTAGTTGAAGGACGGCTTTCACACACACATATTTCTCAGAACTGAGCAAGTGGAGAGACGTTCGTTCATCTAGCACCAAGGGAACGGGTTGCAGGAGACACTTTTTCTCAGCTTTCTCAGTCTGTTTCCTAGTGCCTGTTTGAATTTCCTGTAGTTTTCACTGTCAAACCGAGTTGGAGCTAGTACCTCCCCATATATATGTATGGAAAGGAGTTTGCAACTGAAAAGTAACTTTGTGTTCCCAAAAAGATATGTGAAGGACGGCTTTCACACACACTTATCTCTCAAAACTGAGCAAGTGGAGAGACGTTCGTTCATCTAGCACCAAGGGAACGGGTTGCAGGAGACACTTTTTCTCTGCTTTCTCAGTCTTTTTCCTAGTGCCGGTTTGAAGTTCCTGCAGTTTTCACTGTCAAACCGAGTTGGAGCTATTAGTTCCTCATATAGATGCATGGAATGGAGTTTGCAACTGAAAAGAAACTTTGTGTTCCCAAGAAGCTAGGTGAAGGACGGCTTTCAAACACACTTATGTTTCAGAACTGATCAAGTGGAGAGACGTTCGTTCATGTAGCACCAAGGGAACGGTTTGCAGGAGACACTTTTTCTCTGCTTTCTCAGTCTGTTTCCTAGTGCCGGTTTGAAGTTCCTGCAGTTTTCACTGTCAAACCGTGTTGGAGCTAGTACCTCCCCTTATATATGTATGGAAAGGAGTTTGCAACTGAAAAGAAACTTTGTGTTCCCAACAAGATATGTGAAGGACGGCTTTCACACACACTTATCTCTCAAAACTGAGCAAGTGGAGAGACGTTCGTTCATCTAGCACCATGGGAACGGGTTGCAGGAGACACTTTTTCTCTGCTTTCTCAGTCTGTTTCCTAGTGCCGGTTTGAAGTTCCTGCAGTTTTCACTGTAAAACCGAGTTGGAGCTTGTACCTCCACATATATATGTATGGAATGGAGTTTGCAACTGAAAAGAAACTTTGTGTTCCCAACAAGATATGTGAAAGACGGCTTTCAAACACACTTATCTTTCAGAACTGAGCAAGTGGAGAGACGTTCGTTCATCTAGCACCAAGGGAACGGTTTGCAGGAGACACTATTTCTCTGCTTTCTCAGTCTGTTTCCTAGTGCCTGTTTGAAGTTCCTGCAATTTTCACTGTAAAACCGAGTTGGAGCCTCTACCTCCCCATATATATGTATGGAATGGAGTTTGCAACTGAAAAGAATCTTTGTGTTCCCAACAAGCTAGGTGAAGGACGGCTTTCACACACACTTATCTTTCAGAACTGAGCAAGTGGAGAGACGTTCGTTCATCTAGCACCAAGGCAACGGGTTGCAGGAGACACTTTTTCTCTGCTTTCTCAGTCTGTTTCCTAGTGCCGGTTTGAAGTTCCTGCAGTTTTCACTGTAAAACAGAGTTGGAGCTAGAACCTCCCCATATATATGTATGGAATGGAGTTTGCAACTGAAAAGAAACTTTGTGTTCCCAACAAGCTAGGTGAAGGACGGCTTTCACACACACTTATCTCTCAGAACTGAGCAAGTGGAGAGACGTTCGTTCATCTAGCACCAAGGGAACGGTTTGCAGGAGACACTTTTTCTCTGCTTTCTCAGTCTGTTTCCTAGTGCCGGTTTGAAGTTCCTGCAGTTTTCACTGTAAAACCGAGTTGGAGCTAGTAGCTCCCCATATATATGTATGGAATGGAGTTTGCAACTGAAAAGAATCTTTGTGTTCCCAACAAGCTAGGTGAAGGACGGCTTTCACACAAACTTATCTCTCAGAACTGAGCAAGTGGAGAGACGTTCGTTCATCTAGCACCAAGGCAACGGGTTGCAGGAGACACTTTTTCTCTGCTTTCTCAGTCTGTTTCCTAGTGCCGGTTTGAAGTTCCTGCAGTTTTCACTGTAAAACAGAGTTGGAGCTAGAACCTCCCCATATATATGTATGGAATGGAGTTTGCAACTGAAAAGAAACTTTGTGTTCCCAACAAGCTAGGTGAAGGACGGCTTTCACACACACTTATCTCTCAGAACTGAGCAAGTGGAGAGACGTTCGTTCATCTAGCACCAAGGGAACGGGTTGCAGGAGACACTTTTTCTCTGCTTTCTCAGACTGTTTCCTAGTGCCTGTTTGAAGTTCCTGCAGTTTTCACTGTCAAACCGAGTTGGAGCTAGTACCTCCCCATATATATGTATGGAATGGAGTTTGCAACTGAAAAGAAACTTTGTGTTCCCAACAAGCTGGGTTAAGGACGTCTTTCACACACACTTATGTCTCAGAACTGAGCAAGTGGAGAGACGATCGTTCATCTAGCACCAAGGCAACGGTTTGCAGGAGACACTTTTTCTCTGCTTTCTCAGTCTTTTTCCTATTGCCGGTTTGAAGTTTCTGCAGTTTTCACTGTCAAACCGAGTTGGAGATAGTAGTTCCTCATATAGATGCATGGAATGGAGTTTGCAACTGAAAAGAACCTTTGTGTTCCCAAGAAGCTAGGTGAAGGACGGCTTTCACACACACTTATCTCTCAGAACTGAGCAAGTGGAGAGACGTTCGTTCATCTAGCACCAAGGCAACGGGTTGCAGAAGACACTTTTTCTCTGCTTTCTCAGTCTGTTTCCTAGTGCCGGTTTGAAGTTCCTGCAGTTTTCACTGTAAAACAGATTTGGAGCTAGAACCTCCCCATATATATGTATGGAATGTAGTTTGCACCTGAAAAGAAACTTTGTGTTCCCAACAAGCTAGTTGAAGGACGGCTTTCACACACACTTATCTCTCAGAACTGAGCAAGTGGAGAGACGTTCGTTCATCTAGCACCAAGGCAACGGGTTGCAGAAGACACTTTTTCCCTGGATTCTCAGTCTGTTTCCTAGTGCAGGTTTGAAGTTCCTGCAGTTTTCACTGTAAAACCGATTTGGAGCTAGTACCTCCCCATATATATGTATGGAATGGAGTTTGCAACTGAAAAGAAACTTTGTGTTCCCAACAAGCTAGGTGAAGGACGACTTTCACACACACGTATCTCTCAGAACTGAGCAAGTGGAGAGACGTTCGTTCATCTAGCACCAAGGGAACGGTTTGCAGGAGAAACTTTTTCTCTGCTTTCTCAGTCTTTTTCCTATTGCCGGTTTGAAGTTTCTGCAGTTTTCACTGTCAAACCGAGTTGGAGGTAGTAGTTCCTCATATAGATGCATGGAATGGAGTTTGCAACTGAAAAGAACCTTTGTGTTCCCAAGAAGCTAGGTGAAGGACGGCTTTCACACACACTTATCTCTCAGAACTGAGCAAGTGGAGAGACGTTCGTTCATCTAGCACCAAGGCAACGGGTTGCAGAAGACACTTTTTCTCTGCTTTCTCAGTCTGTTTCCTAGTGCCGGTTTGAAGTTCCTGCAGTTTTCACTGTCAAACCGAGTTGGAGCTAGTACCTCCCCATATATATGTATGGAATGGAGTTTGCAACTGAAAAGAAACTTTGTGTTCCCAACAAGCTATGTGAAGGACGACTTTCACACACACGTATCTCTCAGAACTGAGCAAGTGGAGAGACGTTCGTTCATCTAGCACCAAGGGAACGGGTTGCAGGAGACACTTTTTCTCTGCTTTCTCAGTCTGTTTCCTAGTGCCGGTTTGATGTTCCTACAGTTTTCACTGTCAAACCGATTTGGAGCTAGTACCCCCCATATATATGTATGGAATGGAGTTTGCAACTGAAAAGAACCTTTGTGTTCCCAAGAAGCTAGGTGAAGGACGGCTTTCACACACACTTATCTCTCAGAACTGAGCAAGTGGAGAGACGTTCGTTCATCTAGCACCAAGGGAACGGGTTGCAGGAGACACTTATTCTCTGCTTTCTCAGTCTGTTTCCTAGTGCCGGTTTGAAGTTCCTGCAGTTTTCACTGTAAAACCGAGTTGGAGCTAGTAGCTCCCCATATATATGTATGGAATGTAGTTTGCACCTGAAAAGAAACTTTGTGTTCCCAACAATCTAGTTGAAGGACGGCTTTCACACACACTTATCTCTCAGAACTGAGCAAGTGGAGAGACGTTCGTTCATCTAGCACCAAGGCAACGGGTTGCAGAAGACACTTTTCTCTGCTTTCTCAGTCTGTTTCCTAGTGCCGGTTTGAAGTTCCTGCAGTTTTCACTGTAAAACCGATTTGGAGCTAGTACCTCCCCATATATATGTATGGAATGGAGTTTGCAACTGAAAAGAAACTTTGTGTTCCCAACAAGCTAGGTGAAGGACGACTTTTACACACACGTATCTCTCAGAACTGAGCAAGTGGAGAGACGTTCGTTCATCTAGCACCAAGGGAACGGTTTGCAGGAGACACCTTTTCTCTGCTTTCTCAGTCTTTTTCCTATTGCCGGTTTGAAGTTTCTGCAGTTTTCACTGTCAAACCGAGTTGGAGGTAGTAGTTCCTCATATAGATGCATGGAATGGAGTTTGCAACTGAAAAGAACCTTTGTGTTCCCAAGAAGCTAGGTGAAGGACGGCTTTCACACACACTTATCTCTCAGAACTGAGCAAGTGGAGAGACGTTCGTTCATCTAGCACCAAGGCAACGGGTTGCAGAAGACACTTTTTCTCTGCTTTCTCAGTCTGTTTCCTAGTGCCGGTTTGAAGTTCCTGCAGTTTTCACTGTCAAACCGAGTTGGAGCTAGTACCTCCCCATATATATGTATGGAATGGAGTTTGCAACTGAAAAGAAACTTTGTGTTCCCAACAAGCTAGTTGAAGGACGACTTTCACACACACGTATCTCTCAGAACTGAGCAAGTGGAGAGACGTTCGTTCATCTAGCACCAAGGGAACGGGTTGCAGGAGACACTTTTTCTCTGCTTTCTCAGTCTGTTTCCTAGTGCCGGTTTGATGTTCCTACAGTTTTCACTGTCAAAACGATTTGGAGCTAGTACCCCCCATATATATGTATGGAATGGAGTTTGCAACTGAAAAGAAACTTTGTGTTCCCAACAAGTTAGGTGAAGGACGGCTTTCACACACACTTGTCTCTCAGAACTGAGCAAGTGGAGAGACGTTCGTTCATCTAGCACCAAGGGAACGGGTTGCATGAGACACTTTTTCTCTGCTTTCTCAGTCTGTTTCCTAGTGCCGCTTTGAAGTTCCTGCAGTTTTCACTGTAAAACAGATTTGGAGCTAGGACCTCCCCATATATATGTATGGAATGTAGTTTGCACCTGAAAAGAAACTTTGTGTTCCCAACAAGCTAGTTGAAGGACGGCTTTCACACACACTTATCTCTCAGAACTGAGCAAGTGGAGAGACGTTCGTTCATCTAGCACCAAGGCAACGGGTTGCAGAAGACACTTTTTCTCGGCTTTCTCAGTCTGTTTCCTAGTGCCGGTTTGAAGTTCCTGCAGTTTTCACTGTCAAACCGATTTGGAGCTAGTACCTCCCCATATATATGTATGGAATGGAGTTTGCAACTGAAAAGAAACTTTGTGTTCCCAACAAGCTATTTGAAGGACGACTTTCACACACACGTATCTCTCAGAACTGAGCAAGTGGAGAGACGTTCGTTCATCTAGCACCAAGGGAACGGTTTGCAGGAGACACTTTTTCTCTGCTTTCTCAGTCTTTTTCCTATTGCCGGTTTGAAGTTTCTGCAGTTTTCACTGTCAAACCGAGTTGGAGGTAGTAGTTCCTCATATAGATGCATGGAATGGAGTTTGCAACTGAAAAGAACCTTTGTGTTCCCAAGAAGCTAGGTGAAGGACGGCTTTCACACACACTTATCTCTCAGAACTGAGCAAGTGGAGAGACGTTCGTTCATCTAGCACCAAGGGAATGGGTAGCTGGAGACACTTTTTCTCTGCTTTCTCAGTCTGTTTCCTAGTGCCGGTTTGAAGTTCCTGCAGTTTTCACTGTCAAACCGAGTTGGAGCTAGTACCTCCCCATATATATGTATGGAATGGAGTTTGCAACTGAAAAGAAACTTTGTGTTCCCAACAAGCTAGGTGAAGGACGACTTTCACACACACGTATCTCTCAGAACTGAGCAAGTGGAGAGACGTTCGTTCATCTAGCACCAAGGGAACGGGTTGCAAGAGACACTTTTTCTCTGCTTCCTCAGTCTGTTTCCTAGTGCCGGTTTGATATTCCTACAGTTTTCACTGTCAAACCGATTTGGAGCTAGTACCCCCCATATATATGTATGGAATGGAGTTTGCAACTGAAAAGAAACTTTGTGTTCCCAACAAGTTAGGTGAAGGACGGCTTTCACACACACTTGTCTCTCAGAACTGAGCAAGTGGAGAGACGTTCGTTCATCTAGCACCAAGGGAACGGGTTGCAGGAGACACTTTTTCTCTGTTTCTCAGTCTGTTTCCTAGTGTCGGTTTGAAGTTCCTGCAGTTTTCACTGTAAATCCGAGTTGGAGCTAGTACCTCCCCATATTTATGTATGGAATGGAATTTGCAACTGAAAAGAAACTTTGTGTTCCCAACAAGCTAGGTGAAGGACGGCTTTCACACACACTTATCTCTCAGAACTGAGCAAGTGGAGAGACGTTCGTTCATCTAGCACCAAGGCAACGGGTTGCAGAAGACACATTTTCTCTGCTTTCTCAGTCTGTTTCCTAGTGCCGGTTTGAAGTTCCTGCAGTTTTCACTGTCAAACCGAGTTGGAGCTAGTACCTCCCCATATATATGTATGGAATGGAGTTTGCAACTGAAAAGAAACTTTGTGTTCCCAACAAGCTAGGTGAAGGACGACTTTCACACACACGTATCTCACAGAACTGAGCAAGTGGAGAGACGTTCGTTCATCTAGCACCAAGGGAACGGGTTGCAGGAGACACTTTTTCTCTGCTTTCTCAGTCTTTTTCCTATTGCCGGTTTGAAGTTTCTGCAGTTTTCACTGTCAAACCGAGTTGGAGGTAGTAGTTCCTCATATAGATGCATGGAATGGAGTTTGCAACTGAAAAGAACCTTTGTGTTCCCAAGAAGCAAGGTGAAGGACGGCTTTCACACACACTTATCTCTCAGAACTGAGCAAGTGGAGAGACGTTCGTTCATCTAGCACCAAGGGAACGGGTTGCAGGAGACACTTTTTCTCTGCTTTCTCAGTCTGTTTCCTAGTGCCGGTTTGAAGTTCCTGCAGTTTTCACTGTAAAACCGAGTTGGAGCTAGTAGCTCCCCATATATATGTATGGAATGTAGTTTGCACCTGAAAAGAAACTTTGTGTTCCCAACAAGCTAGTTGAAGGACGGCTTTCACACACACTTATCTCTCAGAACTGAGCAAGTGGAGAGACGTTCGTTCATCTAGCACCAAGGCAACGGGTTGCAGAAGACACTTTTTCTCTGCTTTCTCAGTCTGTTTCCTAGTGCCGGTTTGAAGTTCCTGCAGTTTTCACTGTAAAACCGATTTGGAGCTAGTACCTCCCCATATATATGTATGGAATGGAGTTTGCAACTGAAAAGAAACTTTGTGTTCCCAACAAGCTAGGTGAAGGACGACTTTCACACACACGTATCTCTCAGAACTGAGCAAGTGGAGAGACGTTCGTTCATCTAGCACCAAGGCAACGGGTTGCAGAAGACACTTTTTCTCTGCTTTCTCAGTCTGTTTCCTAGTGCCGGTTTGAAGTTCCTGCAGTTTTCACTGTCAAACCGAGTTGGAGCTAGTACCTCCCCATATATATGTATGGAATGGAGTTTGCAACTGAAAAGAAACTTTGTGTTCCCAACAAGCTAGTTGAAGGACGACTTTCACACACACGTATCTCTCAGAACTGAGCAAGTGGAGAGACGTTCGTTCATCTAGCACCAAGGGAACGGGTTGCAGGAGACACTTTTTCTCTGCTTTCTCAGTCTGTTTCCTAGTGCCGGTTTGATGTTCCTACAGTTTTCACTGTCAAAACGATTTGGAGGTAGTACCCCCCATATATATGTATGGAATGGAGTTTGCAACTGAAAAGAAACTTTGTGTTCCCAACAAGTTAGGTGAAGGACGGCTTTCACACACACTTGTCTCTCAGAACTGAGCAAGTGGAGAGACGTTCGTTCATCTAGCACCAAGGGAACGGGTTGCAGGAGACACTTTTTCTCTGCTTTCTCAGTCTGTTTCCTAGTGCCTCTTTGAAGTTCCTGCAGTTTTCACTGTAAAACAGATTTGGAGCTAGAACCTCCCCATATATATGTATGGAATGTAGTTTGCACCTGAAAAGAAACTTTGTGTTCCCAACAAGCTAGTTGAAGGACGGCTTTCACACACACTTATCTCTCAGAACTGAGCAAGTGGAGAGACGTTCGTTCATCTAGCACCAAGGCAACGGGTTGCAGAAGACACTTTTTCTCTGCTTTCTCAGTCTGTTTCCTAGTGCCGGTTTGAAGTTCCTGCAGTTTTCACTGTAAAACCGATTTGGAGCTAGTACCTCCCCATATATATGTATGGAATGGAGTTTGCAACTGAAAAGAAACTTTGTGTTCCCAACAAGCTATTTGAAGGACGACTTTCACACACACGTATCTCTCAGAACTGAGCAAGTGGAGAGACGTTCGTTCATCTAGCACCAAGGGAACGGTTTGCAGGAGACACTTTTTCTCTGCTTTCTCAGTCTTTTTCCTATTGCCGGTTTGAAGTTTCTGCAGTTTTCACTGTCAAACCGAGTTGGAGGTAGTAGTTCCTCATATAGATGCATGGAATGGAGTTTGCAACTGAAAAGAACCTTTGTGTTCCCAAGAAGCTAGGTGAAGGACGGCTTTCACACACACTTATCTCTCAGAACTGAGCAAGTGGAGAGACGTTCGTTCATCTAGCACCAAGGGAATGGGTAGCAGGAGACACTTTTTCTCTGCTTTCTCAGTCTGTTTCCTAGTGCCGGTTTGAAGTTCCTGCAGTTTTCACTGTCAAACCGAGTTGGAGCTAGTACCTCCCCATATATATGTATGGAATGGAGTTTGCAACTGAAAAGAAACTTTGTGTTCCCAACAAGCTAGGTGAAGGACGACTTTCACACACACGTATCTCTCAGAACTGAGCAAGTGGAGAGACGTTCGTTCATCTAGCACCAAGGGAACGGGTTGCAGGAGACACTTTTTCTCTGCTTCCTCAGTCTGTTTCCTAGTGCCGGTTTGATGTTCCTACAGTTTTCACTGTCAAACCGATTTGGAGCTAGTTCCCCCCATATATATGTATGGAATGGAGTTTGCAACTGAAAAGAAACTTTGTGTTCCCAACAAGTTAGGTGAAGGACGGCTTTCACACACACTTGTCTCTCAGAACTGAGCAAGTGGAGAGACGTTCGTTCATCTAGCACCAAGGGAACGGGTTGCAGGAGACACTTTTTCTCTGCTTTCTCAGTCTGTTTCCTAGTGTCGGTTTGAAGTTCCTGCAGTTTTCACTATAAATCCGAGTTGGAGCTAGTACCTCCCCATATTTATGTATGGAATGGAATTTGCAACTGAAAAGAAACTTTGTGTTCCCAACAAGCTAGGTGAAGGACGGCTTTCACACACACTTATCTCTCAGAACTGAGCAAGTGGAGAGACGTTCGTTCATCTAGCACCAAGGGAACGGGTTGCAGGAGACACTTTTTCTCTGCTTTCTCAGTCTGTTTCCTAGTGCCGGTTTGAAGTTCCTGCAGTTTTCACTGTCAAACCGAGTTGGAGCTAGTACCTCCCCATATATATGTATGGAATGGAGTTTGCAACTGAAAAGAAACTTTGTGTTCCCAACAAGCTAGATGAAGGACGGCTTTCACACACACTTATCTCTCAGAACTGAGCAAGTGGAGAGACGTTCGTTTATCTAGCACCAAGGGAACGGGTTGCAGGAGACACTTTTTCTCTGCTTTCTCAGTCTGTTTCCTAGAGCCGGTTTGAAGTTCCTGCAGTTTTCACTGTCAAACCGATTTGGAGCTGGTACCTCCCCATATATATGTATGGAATGGAGTTTGCAACTGAAAAGAAACTTTGTGTTCCCAACAAGCTAGATGAAGGACGGCTTTCACACACACTTATCTCTCAGAACTGAGCAAGTGGAGAGACGTTCGTTTATTTGCACCAAGGGAACGGGTTGCAGGAGACACTTTTTCTCTGCTTTCTCAGTCTTTTTCCTAGTGCCGTTTTGAAGTTCCTGCAGTTTTCACTGTCAAACCGAGTTGGAGCTTGTACCTCCCCATATATATGTATGGAATGGGGTTTGCAACTGAAAAGAAACTTTGTGTTCCCAACAAGATAGGTGAAGGACGGCTTTCACACACAATTATCTCTCAGAACTGAGCAAGTGGAGAGACGTTCGTTCATCTAGCACCAAGGGAACGGTTTGCAGGAGACACTTTGTCTCTGCTTTCTCAGTCTGTTTCCAAGTGCCGGTTTGAAGTTCCTGCAGTTTTCACTGTAAAACCGAGTTGGAGCTAGTACCTCCCCATATATATGTATGGAATGGAGTTTGCAACTGAAAAGAAACTTTGTGTTCCCAACAAGCTAGGTGAAGGACGGCTTTCACACACACTTATCTCTCAGAACTGAGCAAGTGGAGAGACGTTCGTTCATCTAGCACCAAAGGAATGGTTTGCAGGAGACAATTTTTCTCTGATTTCTCAGTGTGTTTCCTAGTGCCGGTTTGAAGTTACTGCAGTTTTCACTGTAAAACCGAGTTGGAGCTAGTACCTCCCCATATATATGTATGGAATGGGATTTGCAACTGAAAAGAAACTTTGTGTTCCCAACAAGATAGGTGAAGGACGGCTTTCACACACAATTATCTCTCAGAACTGAGCAAGTGGAGAGACGTTCGTTCATCTAGCACCAAGGCAACGGGTTGCAGGAGACACTTTTTCTCTGCTTTCTCAGTCTGTTTCCAAGTGCCGGTTTGAAGTTCCTGCAGTTTTCACGGTAAAACAGAGTTGGAGCTAGTACCTCCCCATATATATGTATGGAATGGAGTTTGCAACTGAAAAGAAACTTTGTGTTCCCAACAAGCTAGGTGAAGGACGGCTTTCACACACACTTCTCTCTCAGAACTGAGCAAGTGGAGAGACGTTCGTTCATCTAGCACCAAAGGAATGGTTTGCAGGAGACACTTTTTCTCTGCTTTCTCAGTGTGTTTCCTAGTGCCGGTTTGAAGTTACTGCAGTTTTCACTGTCAAACAGAATTGGAGCTAGTACCTCCCCATATATATGTATGGAATGGAGTTTGCAATTGAAAAGAAACTTTGTGTTCCCAACAAGCTAGGTGAAGGACGGCTTTCACACACATTATCTCTCAGAACTGAGCAAGTGGAGAGACGTTCGTTCATCTAGCACCAAGGGAACGGGTTGCAGGAGACACTTATTCTCTGCTTTCTCAGTCTGTTTCCTAGTGCCGGTTTGAAGTTCCTGCTTTTTTCACTGTCAAACCCAGTTGGAGCTTGTACCTCCCCATATATATGTATGGAATGGATTTTGCAACTGAAAAGAAAATTTGTGTTCCCAACAAGCTAGGTGAAGGACGGCTTTCACACACACTTATCTCTCAGAACTGAGCAAGTGGAGAGACTTTCGTTCATCTAGCACCAAGGGAACGGTTTGCAGGAGACACTTTTTCTCTGTTTCTCTGTCTGTTTCCTAGTGTCGGTTTGAAGTTCCTGCAGTTTTCACTGTAAATGCGAGTTGGAGCTATTACCTCCCCATATTTATGTATGGAATGGAGTTTGCAACTGAAAAGAAACTTTGTGTTCCCAACAAGCTAGATGAAGGACGGCTTTCACACACACATATCTCTCAGAACTGAGCAAGTGGAGAGACGTTCGTTCATCTAGCACCAAGGGAACGGGTTGCAGGAGACACTATTTCTCTGCTTTCTCAGTCTGTTTCCTAGTGTCGGTTTGAAGTTCCTGCAGTTTTCACTGTAAATCCGAGTTGGAGCTAGTACCTCCCCATATTTATGTATGGAATGGAATTTGCAACTGAAAAGAAACTTTGTGTTCCCAACAAGCTAGGTGAAGGACGGCTTTCACACACACTTATCTCTCAGAACTGAGCAAGTGGAGAGACGTTCGTTCATCTAGCACCAAGGGAACGGGTTGCAGGAGACACTTTTTCTCTGCTTTCTCAGTCTGTTTCCTAGTGCCGGTTTGAAGTTCCTGCAGTTTTCACTGTCAAACCGAGTTGGAGCTAGTACCTCCCCATATATATGTATGGAATGGAGTTTGCAACTGAAAAGAAACTTTGTGTTCCCAACAAGCTAGATGAAGGACGGCTTTCACACACACTTATCTCTCAGAACTGAGCAAGTGGAGAGACGTTCGTTTATCTAGCACCAAGGGAACGGGTTGCAGGAGACACTTTTTCTCTGCTTTCTCAGTCTGTTTCCTAGTGCCGGTTTGAAGTTCCTGCAGTTTTCACTGTCAAACCGATTTGGAGCTTGTACCTCCCCATATATATGTATGGAATGGAGTTTGCAACTGAAAAGAAACTTTGTGTTCCCAACAAGCTAGATGAAGGACGGCTTTCACGCACACTTATCTCTCAGAACTGAGCAAGTGGAGAGACGTTCGTTTATTTGCACCAAGGGAACGGGTTGCAGGAGACACTTTTTCTCTGCTTTCTCAGTCTTTTTCCTAGTGCCGTTTTGAAGTTCCTGCAGTTTTCACTGTCAAACCGAGTTGGAGCTTGTACCTCCCCATATATATGTATGGAATGGGGTTTGCAACTGAAAAGAAACTTTGTGTTCCCAACAAGATAGGTGAAGGACGGCTTTCACACACAATTATCTCTCAGAACTGAGCAAGTGGAGAGACGTTCGTTCATCTAGCACCAAGGGAACGGTTTGCAGGAGACACTTTTTCTCTGCTTTCTCAGTCTGTTTCCAAGTGCCGGTTTGAAGTTCCTGCAGTTTTCACTGTAAAACCGAGTTGGAGCTAGTACCTCCCCATATATATGTATGGAATGGAGTTTGCAACTGAAAAGAAACTTTGTGTTCCCAACAAGCTAGGTGAAGGACGGCTTTCACACACACTTATCTCTCAGAACTGAGCAAGTGGAGAGACGTTCGTTCATCTAGCACCAAAGGAATGGTTTGCAGGAGACAATTTTTCTCTGATTTCTCAGTGTGTTTCCTAGTGCCGGTTTGAAGTTACTGCAGTTTTCACTGTCAAACCGAGTTGGAGCTTGTACCTCCCCATATATATGTATGGAATGGGATTTGCAACTGAAAAGAAACTTTGTGTTCCCAACAAGATAGGTGAAGGACGGCTTTCACACACAATTATCTCTCAGAACTGAGCAAGTGGAGAGACGTTCGTTCATCTAGCACCAAGGCAACGGGTTGCAGGAGACACTTTTTCTCTGCTTTCTCAGTCTGTTTCCAAGTGCCGGTTTGAAGTTCCTGCAGTTTTCACTGTAAAACCGAGTTGGAGCTAGTACCTCCCCATATATATGTATGGAATGGAGTTTGCAACTGAAAAGAAACTTTGTGTTCCCAACAAGCTAGGTGAAGGACGGCTTTCACACACACTTATCTCTCAGAACTGAGCAAGTGGAGAGACGTTCGTTCATCTAGCACCAAAGGAATGGTTTGCAGGAGACACTTTTTCTCTGCTTTCTCAGTGTGTTTCCTAGTGCCGGTTTGAAGTTACTGCAGTTTTCACTGTCAAACAGAATTGGAGCTAGTACCTCCCCATATATATGTATGGAATGGAGTTTGCAATTGAAAAGAAACTTTGTGTTCCCAACAAGCTAGGTGAAGGACGGCTTTCACACACATTATCTCTCAGAACTGAGCAAGTGGAGAGACGTTCGTTCATCTAGCACCAAGGGAACGGGTTGCAGGAGACACTTATTCTCTGCTTTCTCAGTCTGTTTCCTAGTGCCGGTTTGAAGTTCCTGCTGTTTTCACTGTCAAACCCAGTTGGAGCTTGTACCTCCCCATATATATGTATGGAATGGATTTTGCAACTGAAAAGAAAATTTGTGTTCCCAACAAGCTAGGTGAAGGACGGCTTTCACACACACTTATCTCTCAGAACTGAGCAAGTGGAGAGACTTTCGTTCATCTAGCACCAAGGGAACGGTTTGCAGGAGACACTTTTTCTCTGTTTCTCTGTCTGTTTCCTAGTGTCGGTTTGAAGTTCCTGCAGTTTTCACTGTAAATCCGAGTTGGAGCTATTACCTCCCCATATTTATGTATGGAATGGAGTTTGCAACTGAAAAGAAACTTTGTGTTCCCAACAAGCTAGATGAAGGACGGCTTTCACACACACATATCTCTCAGAACTGAGCAAGTGGAGAGACGTTCGTTCATCTAGCACCAAGGGAACGGGTTGCAGGAGACACTTTTTCTCTGCTTTCTCAGTCTGTTTCCTAGTGCCGGTTTTAAGTTCCTGCAGTTTTCACTGTAAAACCGAGTTGGAGCTAGTACCTCCCCAAATATATGTATGGAATGGAGTTTGCCACTGAAAAGAAACTTTGTGTTCCCAACAAGCTAGTTGAAGGACGGCTTTCACACACACTTATCTGTCAGAACTGAGCAAGTGGAGAGACGTTCGTTCATCTAGCACCAAGGGAACTGGTTGCAAGTGAAATTTTACTCTGGTTCTCAGTCTGTTTCCTGGTGCCGGTTTGAATTTCCTGCATTTTTCACTGTAAAACTGAGTTGGAATTAGTACCACCCCATATATATTTATAGATTGTAGTTTGCAACTGATAAGAAACTTTGTGTTCCCAACAAGTTAGGTGAAGGACGGCTTTCACACACAATTATCTCTCAGACCTGAGCATGTGGAGAGACGTTCGTTCATCTAGCACCAAGGGAACGGGTTGCAGAAGACACTTTTACCCTGGTGTCTCAGTCTGTTTCCTAGTGCCGGTTTGAATTTCCTGCAGTTTTCACTGTAAATCGGAGTTGGAGCTAGTACCTACCCATATATATGTATGGAGTAGAGTTTGCAACGGAATAGAATCTTTGTGTTCCCAACAAGCTAGGTGAAGGACGGTTTCACACACAGTTATCTCTCAGAACTTACCAAGTGGAGAGAAGTTCGTTCATCTAGCACCAAGGGAACGGGTTGCAGGAGACACTTTTTCTCTGCTTTCTCAGTCTGTTTCATAGTGCCAGTTTGTAGTTCCTTCAGTTATCACTGTAAACCCGGGTTGGAACTAGTACCTACCCATATATATGTATGGAGTGGAGTTTGCAACTGAAAAGAAACTTTGTGTTCCCAACAAGCTAGTTGAAGGACGGCTTTCACACACACTTATATCTCAGAACTGAGCATGTGGAGAGACGTTCGTTCTTCTAGCACCAAGGGAACGGGTTGCAGAAGACACTTTTTCTCTGCATTCTCCGTCTGTTTCCTAGTGCCGGTTTGAAGTTCCTGCAGTTTTCACTGTAAACCCGAGTTGGACCTAGTACCTAGCCATATGTATGTATGGAGTGGAGTTTGCAACTGAAAAGAAACTTTGTGTTCCCAACAAGCTAGGTGAAGGACGGCTTTCCCACACACTTATATCTCAGAACTGAGCATGTGGAGATACGTTCGTTCATCTAGCACAAAAGGAACGGTTTGCAGGAGACACTTTTCCTCTGCTTTCTCAGTCTTTTTCCTAGTGCCGGTTTGAAGTACCTGCAGTTTTCACTGTAAAACCGAGTTGGAGCTTGTACCTCCCCATATATATGTATGGAATGGAGTTTGCAATTGAAAAGAAACTTTGTGTTCCCAACAAGCTAGGTGAAGGACGGCTTTCACACACATTATCTCTCAGAACTGAGCAAGTGGAGAGACGTTCGTTCATCTAGCACCAAGGGAACTGGTTGCAAGTGAAATTTTACTCTGGTTTCTCAGTCTGTTTCCTGGTGCCGGTTTGAATTTCCTGCATTTTTCACTGTAAAACTGAGTTGGAATTAGTACCTCCCCATATATATTTATGGATTGTAGTTTGCAACTGATAAGAAACTTTGTGTTCCCAACAACCTAGGTGAAGGACGGCTTTCACACACAATTATCTCTCAGACCTGAGCATGTGGAGAGACGTTCGTTCATCTAGCACCAAGGGAACGGGTTGCAGAAGATACTTTTACCCTGGTGTCTCAGTCTGTTTCCTAGTGCCGGTTTGAATTTCCTGCAGTTTTCACTGTAAATCGGAGTTGGAGCTAGTACCTACCCATATATACGTATGGAGTGGAGTTTGCAACGGAATAGAATCTTTGTGTTCCCAACAAGCTAGGTGAAGGACGGCTTTCACACACAGTTATCTCTCAGAACTGAGCAAGTGGAGAGACGTTCGTTCATCTAGCACCAAGGGAACGGTTTGCAGGAGGCACTTTTTCTCTGCTTTCTCAGTCTGTTTCCTAGTGCCGGTTTGAAGTTCCTGCAGTTTTCACTGTAAAACCGAGTTGGAGCTAGTAGCTCCCCATATATATGTATGGAAAGGAGTTTGCAACTGAAAAGAAACTTTGTGTTCCCAACAAGCTAGGTGAAGTACGGCTTTCACACACACTTATCTCTCAGAACTGAGCAAGTGGAGAGACGTTCGTTCTTCTAGCACCAAGGGAACGGGTTGCAGAAGACACTTTTTCTCTGATTTCTCCGTCTGTTTCCTAGTGCCGGTTTGAAGTTCCTGCAGTTTTCACTGTAAATCCGAGTTGGAGCTAGTACCTCCCCATATTTATGTATGGAATGGAGTTTGCAACTGAAAAGAAACTTTGTGTTCCCAACAAGCTAGATGAAGGACGGCTTTCACACACACATATCTCTCAGAACTGAGCAAGTGGAGAGACGTTCTTTCATCTAGCACCAAGGGAACGGGTTGCAGGAGACACTTTTTCTCTGCTTTGTCAGTATGTTTCCTAGTGCCGGTTTTAAGTTCCTGCAGTTTTCACTGTAAAACCGAGTTGGAGCTAGTACCTCCCCAAATATATGTATGGAATGGAGTTTGCAACTGAAAAGAAACTTTGTGTTCCCAACAAGCTTGGTGAAGGACGGCTTTCACACACACTTATCTGTCAGAACTGAGCAAGTGGAGAGACGTTCGTTCATCTAGCACCAAGGGAACTGTTTGCAAGTGAAATTTTACTCTGGTTTCTCAGTCTGTTTCCTGGTGCCGGTTTGAATTTCCTGCATTTTTCACTGCAAAACTGAGTTGGAAATAGTACCTTCCCATATACATTTATGGATTGTAGTTTGCAACTGATAAGAAACTTTGTGTTCCCAACAAGCTAGGTGAAGGACGGCTTTCACACACAATTATCTCTCAGACCTGAGCATGTGGAGAGACGTTCGTTCATCTAGCACCAAGGGAACGGGTTGCAGAAGACACTTTTTCTCTGCTTTCTCAGTCTTTTTCCTAGTGCCGGTTTGAAGTACCTGCAGTTTTCACTGTAAAACCGAGTTGGAGCTTGTACCTCCCCATATATATGTATGGAATGGAGTTTGCAATTGAAAAGAAACTTTGTGTTCCCAACAAGCTAGGTGAAGGACGGCTTTCACACACACTTATCTCTCAGAACTGAGCAAGTGGAGAGACGTTCGTTCATCTAGCACCAAGGGAACGGGTTGCAGGAGACACTTATTCTCTGCTTTCTCAGTCTTTTTCCTAGTGCCGGTTTGAAGTTCCTGCTGTTTTCACTGTCAAACCGAGTTGGAGCTTGTACCTCCCCTTATATATGTATGGAATGGATTTTGCAACTGAAAAGAAACTTTGTGTTCCCAACAAGCTAGGTGAAGGACGGCTTTCACACACACTTATCTCTCAGAACTGAGCAAGTGGAGAGACTTTCGTTCATCTAGCACCAAGGGAACGGGTTGCAGGATACACTTTTTCTCTGCTTTCTCAGTCTGTTTCCTAGTGCCGGTTTGAAGTTCCTGCAGTTTTCACTGTAAATCGGAGTTGGAGCTAGTACCTACCCATATATATGTATGGAGTGGAGTTTGCAACGGAATAGAATCTTTGTGTTCCCAACAAGCTAGGTGAAGGACGGCTTTCACACACAGTTATCTCTCAGAACTGAGCAAGTGGAGAGACGTTCGTTCATCTAGCACCAAGGGAACGGGTTGCACAGACACTTATTCTCTGCTTTCTCAGTCTGTTTCCTAGTGCCGGTTTGAAGTTCCTGCTGTTTTCACTGTCAAACCCAGTTGGAGCTTGTACCTCCCCATATATATGTATGGAATGGATTTTGCAACTGAAAAGAAACTTTGTGTTCCCAACAAGCTAGGTGAAGGACGGCTTTCACACACACTTATCTCTCAGAACTGAGCAAGTGGAGAGACGTTCGTTCATCTAGCACCAAGGGAACGGGTTGCAGGAGACACTTTTTCTCTGCTTTCTCAGTCTGTTTCCTAGTGCCGGTTTTAAGTTCCTGCAGTTTTCACTGTAAAACCGAGTTGGAGCTAGTACCTCCCCAAATATATGTATGGAATGGAGTTTGCAACTGAAAAGAAACTTTGTGTTCCCAACAAGCTAGGTGAAGGACGGCTTTCACACACACTTATCTGTCAGAACTGAGCAAGTGGAGAGACGTTCGTTCATCTAGCACCAAGGGAACTGGTTGCAAGTGAAATTTTACTCTGGTTTCTCAGTCTGTTTCCTAGTGCCGGTTTGAAGTTCCTGCAGTTTTCACTGTAAAACCGAGTTGGACCTAGTACCTAGCCATATGTATGTATGGAGTGGAGTTTGCAACTGAAAAGAAACTTTGTGTTCCCAACAAGCTAGGTGAAGGACGGCTTTCCCACACACTTATATCTCAGAACTGAGCATGTGGAGATACGTTCGTTCATCTAGCACAAAAGGAACGGTTTGCAGGAGACACTTTTCCTCTGCTTTCTCAGTCTTTTTCCTAGTGCCGGTTTGAAGTACCTGCAGTTTTCACTGTAAAACCGAGTTGGAGCTTGTACCTCCCCATATATATCTATGGAATGGAGTTTGCAATTGAAAAGAAACTTTGTGTTCCCAACAAGCTAGGTGAAGGACGGCTTTCACACACATTATCTCTCAGAACTGAGCAAGTGGAGAGACGTTCGTTCATCTAGCACCAAGGGAACTGGTTGCAAGTGAAATTTTACTCTGGTTTCTCAGTCTGTTTCCTGGTGCCGGTGTGAATTTCCTGCATTTTTCACTGTAAAACTGAGTTGGAATTAGTACCTCCCCATATATATTTATGGATTGTAGTTTGCAACTGATAAGAAACTTTGTGTTCCCAACAAGCTAGGTGAAAGACGGCTTTCACACACAATTATCTCTCAGACCTGAGCATGTGGAGAGACGTTCGTTCATCTAGCACCAAGGGAACGGGTTGCAGAAGACACTTTTACCCTGGTGTCTCAGTCTGTTTCCTAGTGCCGGTTTGAATTTCCTGCAGTTTTCACTGTAAATCGGAGTTGGAGCTAGTACCTACCCATATATACGTATGGAGTGGAATTTGCAACGGAATAGAATCTTTGTGTTCCCAACAAGCTAGGTGAAGGACGGCTTTCACACACAGTTATCTCTCAGAACTGAGCAAGTGGAGAGACGTTCGTTCATCTAGCACCAAGGTAACGGTTTGCAGGAGGCACTTTTTCTCTGCTTTCTCAGTCTGTTTCCTAGTGCCGGTTTGAAGTTCCTGCAGTTTTCACTGTCAAACCGAGTTGGAGCTAGTAGCTCCCCATATATATGTATGGAAAGGAGTTTGCAACTGAAAAGAAACTTTGTGTTCCCAACAAGCTAGGTGAAGTACGGCTTTCACACACACTTATCTCTCAGAACTGAGCAAGTGGAGAGACGTTCGTTCATCTAGCACCAAGGGAACGGGTTGCAGGAGACAATTTTTCTCTGCTTTCTCAGTCTGTTTCCCAGCGCCGATTTGAAGTTCCTGCAGTTTTCACTGTAAAACCGAGTTGGAGCTAGTAGCTCCCCATATATATGTATGGAATGAAGTCTGCAACTGAAAAGAAACTTTGTGTTTCCAAGAAGCTAGGTGAAGGACGGCTTTCACACACACTTATCTCTCAGAACTGAGCAAGTGGAGAGACGTTCGTTCATCTAGCACCAAGGGAACGGGTTGCAGGAGACACTTTTTCTCTGCTTTCTCAGTCTGTTTCCTAGTGCCAGTTTGTAGTTCCTTCAGTTATCACTGTAAACCCGAGTTGGAACTAGTACCTACCCATATATATGTATGGAGTGGAGTTTGCAACTGAAAAGAAACTTTGTGTTCCCAACAAGCTAGTTGAAGGACGGCTTTCACACACAATTATATCTCAGAACTGAGCATGTGGAGAGACGTTCGTTCTTCTAGCACCAATGGAACGGGTTGCAGAAGACACTATTTCTCTGCTTTCTCCGTCTGTTTCCTAGTGCCGGTTTTAAGTTCCTGCAGTTTTCACTGTAAAACCGACTTGGAGCTAGAACCTCCCCAAATATATGTATGGAATGGAGTTTGCAACTGAAAAGAAACTTTGTGTTCCCAACAAGCTATGTGAAGGACGGCTTTCACACACACTTATCTGTCAGAACTGAGCAAGTGGAGAGACGTTCGTTCATCTAGCACCAAGGGAACTGGTTGCAAGTGAAATTTTACCCTGGTGTCTCAGTCTGTTTCCTAGTGCCGGTTTGAATTTCCTGCAGTTTTCACTGTAAATCGGAGTTGGAGCTAGTACCTACCCATATATATGTATGGAGTGGAGTTTGCAACGGAATAGAATCTTTGTGTTCCCAACAAGCTAGGTGAAGGACGGTTTCACACACACTTATCTCTCAGAACTGAGCAAGTGGAGAGACGTTCGTTCATCTAGCACCAAGGCAACGGGTTGCAGAAGACACTTTTTCTCTGCTTTCTCAGTCTGTTTCCTAGTGCCGGTTTGAAGTTCCTGCAGTTTTCACTGTCAAACCGAGTTGGAGCTAGTACCTCCCCATATATATGTATGGAATGGAGTTTGCAACTGAAAAGAAACTTTGTGTTCCCAACAAGCTATGTGAAGGACGACTTTCACACACACGTATCTCTCAGAACTGAGCAAGTGGAGAGACGTTCGTTCATCTAGCACCAAGGGAACGGGTTGCAGGAGACACTTTTTCTCTGCTTCCTCAGTCTGTTTCCTAGTGCCGGTTTGATGTTCCTACAGTTTTCACTGTCAAACCGATTTGGAGCTAGTACCCCCCATATATATGTATGGAATGGAGTTTGCAACTGAAAAGAAACTTTGTGTTCCCAACAAGTTAGGTGAAGGACGGCTTTCACACACACTTATCTCTCAGAACTGAGCAAGTGGAGAGACGTTCGTTCATCTAGCACCAAGGGAACGGGTTGCAGGAGACACTTTTTCTCTGCTTTCTCAGTCTGTTTCCTAGTGTCGGTTTGAAGTTCCTGCAGTTTTCACTGTAAATCCGAGTTGGAGCTAGTACCTCCCCATATTTATGTATGGAATGGAATTTGCAACTGAAAAGAAACTTTGTGTTCCCAACAAGCTAGGTGAAGGACGGCTTTCACACACACTTATCTCTCAGAACTGAGCAAGTGGAGAGACGTTCGTTCATCTAGCACCAAGGGAACGGGTTGCAGGAGACACTTTTTCTCTGCTTTCTCAGTCTGTTTCCTAGTGCCGGTTTGAAGTTCCTGCAGTTTTCACTGTCAAACCGAGTTGGAGCTAGTACCTCCCCATATATATGTATGGAATGGAGTTTGCAACTGAAAAGAAACTTTGTGTTCCCAACAAGCTTGATGAAGGACGGCTTTCACACACACTTATCTCTCAGAACTGAGCAAGTGGAGAGACGTTCGTTTATCTAGCACCAAGGGAACGGGTTGCAGGAGACACTTTTTCTCTGCTTTCTCAGTCTGTTTCCTAGTGCCGGTTTGAAGTTCCTGCAGTTTTCACTGTCAAACCGAGTTGGAGCTTGTACCTCCCCATATATATGTATGGAATGGAGTTTGCAACTGAAAAGAAACTTTGTGTTCCCAACAAGCTAGATGAAGGACGGCTTTCACACACACATATCTCTCAGAACTGAGCAAGTGGAGAGACGTTCGTTTATTTGCACCAAGTGAACGGGTTGCAGGAGACACTTTTTCTCTGCTTTCTCAGTCTTTTTCCTAGTGCCGTTTTGAAGTTCCTGCAGTTTTCACTGTCAAACCGAGTTGGAGCTTGTACCTCCCCATATATATGTATGGAATGGGGTTTGCAACTGAAAAGAAACTTTGTGTTCCCAACAAGATAGGTGAAGGACGGCTTTCACACACAATTATCTCTCAGAACTGAGCAAGTGGAGAGACGTCCGTTCATCTAGCACCAAGGCAACGGGTTGCAGGAGACACTTTTTCTCTGCTTTCTCCGTCTGTTTCCAAGTGCCGGTTTGTAGTTCCTGCAGTTTTCACTGTAAAACCGAGTTGGAGCTAGTACCTCCCCATATATATGTATGGAATGGAGTTTGCAATTGAAAAGAATCTTTGTGTTCCCAACAAGCTAGGTGAAGGACGGCTTTCACACACATTATCTCTCAGAACTGAGCAAGTGGAGAGACGTTCGTTCATCTAGCACCAAGGGAACGGTTTGCAGGAGACACTTTTTCTCTGTTTCTCTGTCTGTTTCCTAGTGTCGGTTTGAAGTTCCTGCAGTTTTCACTGTAAATCCGAGTTGGAGCTATTACCTCCCCATATTTATGTATGGAATGGAGTTTGCAACTGAAAAGAAACTTTGTGTTCCCAACAAGCTAGATGAAGGACGGCTTTCACACACACATATCTCTCAGAACTGAGCAAGTGGAGAGACGTTCGTTCATCTAGCACCAAGGGAACGGGTTGCAGGAGACACTTTTTCTCTGCTTTCTCAGTCTGTTTCCTAGTGCCGGTTTTAAGTTCCTGCAGTTTTCACTGTAAAACCGAGTTGGAGCTAGTACCTCCCCAAATATATGTATGGAATGGAGTTTGCAACTGAAAAGAAACTTTGTGTTCCCAACAAGCTAGGTGAAGGACGGCTTTCACACACACTTATCTGTCAGAACTGAGCAAGTGGAGAGACGTTCGTTCATCTAGCACCAAGGGAACTGGTTGCAAGTGAAATTTTACTCTGGTTTCTCAGTCTGTTTCCTGGTGCCGGTTTGAATTTCCTGCATTTTTCACTGTAAAACTGAGTTGGAATTAGTACCACCCCATATATATTTATAGATTGTAGTTTGCAACTGATAAGAAACTTTGTGTTCCCAACAAGTTAGGTGAAGGACGGCTTTCACACACAATTATCTCTCAGACCTGAGCATGTGGAGAGACGTTCGTTCATCTAGCACCAAGGGAACGGGTTGCAGAAGACACTTTTACCCTGGTGTCTCAGTCTGTTTCCTAGTGCCGGTTTGAATTTCCTGCAGTTTTCACTGTAAATCGGAGTTGGAGCTAGTACCTACCCATATATATGTATGGAGTAGAGTTTGCAACGGAATAGAATCTTTGTGTTCCCAACAAGCTAGGTGAAGGACGGTTTCACACACAGTTATCTCTCAGAACTTACCAAGTGGAGAGACGTTCGTTCATCTAGCACCAAGGGAACGGGTTGCAGGAGACACTTTTTCTCTGCTTTCTCAGTCTGTTTCCTAGTGCCAGTTTGTAGTTCCTTCAGTTATCACTGTAAACCCGGGTTGGAACTAGTACCTACCCATATATATGTATGGAGTGGAGTTTGCAACTGAAAAGAAACTTTGTGTTCCCAACAAGCTAGTTGAAGGACGGCTTTCACACACACTTATATCTCAGAACTGAGCATGTGGAGAGACGTTCGTTCTTCTAGCACCAAGGGAACGGGTTGCAGAAGACACTTTTTCTCTGCTTTCTCCGTCTGTTTCCTAGTGCCGGTTTGAAGTTCCTGCAGTTTTCACTGTAAACCCGATTTGGACCTAGTACCTAGCCATATGTATGTATGGAGTGGAGTTTGCAACTGAAAAGAAACTTTGTGTTCCCAACAAGCTAGGTGAAGGACGGCTTTCCCACACACTTATATCTCAGAACTGAGCATGTGGAGATACGTTCGTTCATCTAGCACAAAAGGAACGGTTTGCAGGAGACACTTTTCCTCTGCTTTCTCAGTCTTTTTCCTAGTGCCGGTTTGAAGTACCTGCAGTTTTCTCTGTAAAACCGAGTTGGAGCTTGTACCTCCCCATATATATGTATGGAATGGAGTTTGCAATTGAAAAGAAACTTTGTGTTCCCAACAAGCTAGGTGAAGGACGGCTTTCACACACATTATCTCTCAGAACTGAGCAAGTGGAGAGACGTTCGTTCATCTAGCACGAAGGGAACTGGTTGCAAGTGAAATTTTACTCTGGTTTCTCAGTCTGTTTCCTGGTGCCGGTTTGAATTTCCTGCATTTTTCACTGTAAAACTGAGTTGGAATTAGTACCTCCCCATATATATTTATGGATTGTAGTTTGCAACTGATAAGAAACTTTGTGTTCCCAACAACCTAGGTGAAGGACGGCTTTCACACACAATTATCTCTCAGACCTGAGCATGTGGAGAGACGTTCGTTCATCTAGCACCAAGGGAACGGGTTGCAGAAGATACTGTTACCCTGGTGTCTCAGTCTGTTTCCTAGTGCCGGTTTGAATTTCCTGCAGTTTTCACTGTAAATCGGAGTTGGAGCTAGTACCTACCCATATATACGTATGGAGTGGAGTTTGCAACGTAATAGAATCTTTGTGTTCCCAACAAGCTAGGTGAAGGACGGCTTTCACACACAGTTATCTCTCAGAACTGAGCAAGTGGAGAGACGTTCGTTCATCTAGCACCAAGGTAACGGTTTGCAGGAGGCACTTTTTCTCTGCTTTCTCAGTCTGTTTCCTAGTGCCGGTTTGAAGTTCCTGCAGTTTTCACTGTAAAACCGAGTTGGAGCTAGTAGCTCCCCATATATATGTATGGAAAGGAGTTTGCAACTGAAAAGAAACTTTGTGTTCCCAACAAGCTAGGTGAAGTACGGCTTTCACACACACTTATCTCTCAGAACTGAGCAAGTGGAGAGACGTTCGTTCATCTAGCACCAAGGGAACGTGTTGCAGGAGACAATTTTCTCTGCTTTCTCAGTCTGTTTCCCAGCGCCGATTTGAAGTTCCTGCAGTTTTCACTGTAAAACCGAGTTGGAGCTAGTAGCTCCCCATATATATGTATGGAATGAAGTCTGCAACTGAAAAGAAACTTTGTGTTCCCAAGAAGCTAGGTGAAGGACGGCTTTCACACACACTTATCTCTCAGAACTGAGCAAGTGGAGAGACGTTCGTTCATCTAGCACCAAGGGAACGGGTTGCAGGAGACATTTTTCTCTGCTTTCTCAGTCTGTTTCCTAGTGCCAGTTTGTAGTTCCTTCAGTTATCACAGTAAACCCGAGTTGGAACTAGTACCTACCCATATATATGTATGGAGTGGAGTTTGCAACTGAAAAGAAACTTTGTGTTCCCAACAAGCTAGTTGAAGGACGGCTTTCACACACACTTATATCTCAGAACTGAGCATGTGGAGAGACGTTCGTTCTTCTAGCACCAAGGGAACGGGTTGCAGAAGACACTTTTTCTCTGATTTCTCCGTCTGTTTCCTAGTGCCGGTTTGAAGTTCCTGCAGTTTTCACTATAAATCCGAGTTGGAGCTAGTACCTCCCCATATTTATGTATGGAATGGAGTTTGCAACTGAAAAGAAACTTTGTGTTCCCAACAAGCTAGATGAAGGACGGCTTTCACACACACATATCTCTCAGAACTGAGCAAGTGGAGAGACGTTCGTTCATCTAGCACCAAGGGAACGGGTTGCAGGAGACACATTTTCTCTGCTTTGTCAGTATGTTTCCTAGTGCCGGTTTTAAGTTCCTGCAGTTTTCACTGTAAAACCGAGTTGGAGCTAGTACCTCCCCAAATATATGTATGGAATGGAGTTTGCAACTGAAAAGAAACTTTGTGTTCCCAACAAGCTTGGTGAAGGACGGCTTTCACACACACTTATCTGTCAGAACTGAGCAAGTGGAGAGACGTTCGTTCATCTAGCACCAAGGGAACTGTTTGGAAGTGAAATTTTACTCTGGTTTCTCAGTCTGTTTCCTGGTGCCGGTTTGAATTTCCTGCATTTTTCACTGCAAAACTGAGTTGGAAATAGTACCTCCCCATATATATTTATGGATTGTAGTTTGCAACTGATAAGAAACTTTGTGTTCCCAACAAGCTAGGTGAAGGACGGCTTTCACACACAATTATCTCTCAGACCTGAGCATGTGGAGAGACGTTCGTTCATCTAGCACCAAGGGAACGGGTTGCAGAAGACACTATTTCTCTGCTTTCTCAGTCTTTTTCCTAGTGCCGGTTTGAAGTACCTGCAGTTTTCACTGTAAAACCGAGTTGGAGCTTGTACCTCCCCATATATATGTATGGAATGGAGTTTGCAATTGAAAAGAAACTTTGTGTTCCCAACAAGCTAGGTGAAGGACGGCTTTCACACACACTTATCTCTCAGAACTGAGCAAGTGGAGAGACGTTCGTTCATCTAGCACCAAGGGAACGGGTTGCAGGAGACACTTATTCTCTGCTTTCTCAGTCTTTTTCCTAGTGCCGGTTTGAAGTTCCTGCTGTTTTCACTGTCAAACCGAGTTGGAGCTTGTACCTCCCCTTATATATGTATGGAATGGATTTTGCAACTGAAAAGAAACTTTGTGTTCCCAACAAGCTAGGTGAAGGACGGCTTTCACACACACTTATCTCTCAGAACTGAGCAAGTGGAGAGACTTTCGTTCATCTAGCACCAAGGGAACGGGTTGCAGGATACACTTTTTCTCTGCTTTCTCAGTCTGTTTCCTAGTGTCGGTTTGAAGTTCCTGCAGTTTTCACTGTAAATCCGAGTTGGAGCTAGTACCTCCCCATATTTATGTATGGAATGGAGTTTGCAACTGAAAAGAAAATTTGTGTTCCCAACAAGCTAGGTGAAGGACGGCTTTCACACACACTTATCTGTCAGAACTGAGCAAGTGGAGAGACGTTCGTTCATCTAGCACCAAGGGAACTGGTTGCAAGTGAAATTTTACTCTGGTTTCTCAGTCTGTTTCCTGGTGCCGGTGTGAATTTCCTGCATTTTTCACTGTAAAACTGAGTTGGAATTAGTACCTCCCCATATATATTTATGGATTGTAGTTTGCAACTGATAAGAAACTTTGTGTTCCCAACAAGCTAGGTGAAGGACGGCTTTCACACACAATTATCTCTCAGACCTGAGCATGTGGAGAGACGTTCGTTCATCTAGCACCAAGGGAAAGGGTTGCAGAAGACACTTTTACCCTGGTGTCTCAGTCTGTTTCCTAGTGCCGGTTTGAATTTCCTGCAGTTTTCACTGTAAATCGGAGTTGGAGCTAGTACCTACCCATATATATGTATGGAGTGGAGTTTGCAACGGAATAGAATCTTTGTGTTCCCAACAAGCTAGGTGAAGGACGCTTTCACACACAGTTATCTCTCAGAACTGAGCAAGTGGAGAGACGATCGTTCATCTAGCACCAAGGCAACGGGTTGCAGGAGACACTTTTTCTCTGCTTTCTCAGTCTGTTTCCAAGTGCCGGTTTGAAGTTCCTGCAGTTTTCACTGTAAAACCGTGTTGGAGCTAGTACCTCCCCATATATATGTATGGAATGGAGTTTGCAACTGAAAAGAAACTTTGTGTTCCCAACAAGCTAGGTGAAGGACGGCTTTCACACACACTTATCTCTCAGAACTGAGCAAGTGGAGAGACGTTCGTTCATCTAGCACCAAAGGAATGGTTTGCAGGAGACACTTTTTCTCTGCTTTCTCAGTGTGTTTCCTAGTGCCGGTTTGAAGTTACTGCAGTTTTCACTGTCAAACAGAATTGGAGCTAGTACCTCCCCATATATATGTATGGAATGTAGTTTGCAATTGAAAAGAAAGATTGTGTTCCCAACAAGCTAGGTGAAGGACGGCTTTCACACACATTATCTCTCAGAACTGAGCAAGTGGAGAGACGTTCGTTCATCTAGCACCAAGGGAACGGGTTGCAGGAGACACTTATTCTCTGCTTTCTCAGTCTGTTTCCTAGTGCCGGTTTGAAGTTCCTGCTGTTTTCACTGTCAAACCCAGTTGGAGCTTGTACCTCCCCATATATATGTATGGAATGGATTTTGCAACTGAAAAGAAACTTTGTGTTCCCAACAAGCTAGGTGAAGGACGGCTTTCACACACACTTATCTCTCAGAACTGAGCAAGTGGAGAGACGTTCGTTCATCTAGCACCAAGGGAACTGGTTGCAAGTGAAATTTTACTCTGGTTTCTCAGTCTGTTTCCTAGTGCCGGTTTGAAGTTCCTGCAGTTTTCACTGTAAAACCGAGTTGGACCTAGTACCTAGCCATATGTATGTATGGAGTGGAGTTTGCAACTGAAAAGAAACTTTGTGTTCCCAACAAGCTAGGTGAAGGACGGCTTTCCCACACACTTATATCTCAGAACTGAGCATGTGGAGATACGTTCGTTCATCTAGCACAAAAGGAACGGTTTGCAGGAGACACTTTTCCTCTGCTTTCTCAGTCTTTTTCCTAGTGCCGGTTTGAAGTACCTGCAGTTTTCACTGTAAAACCGAGTTGGAGCTTGTACCTCCCCATATATATCTATGGAATGGAGTTTGCAATTGAAAAGAAACTTTGTGTTCCCAACAAGCTAGGTGAAGGACGGCTTTCACACACATTATCTCTCAGAACTGAGCAAGTGGAGAGACGTTCGTTCATCTAGCACCAAGGGAACTGGTTGCAAGTGAAATTTTACTCTGGTTTCTCAGTCTGTTTCCTGGTGCCGGTGTGAATTTCCTGCATTTTTCACTGTAAAACTGAGTTGGAATTAGTACCTCCCCATATATATTTATGGATTGTAGTTTGCAACTGATAAGAAACTTTGTGTTCCCAACAAGCTAGGTGAAGGACGGCTTTCACACACAATTATCTCTCAGACCTGAGCATGTGGAGAGACGTTCGTTCATCTAGCACCAAGGGAACGGTTTGCAGAAGACACTTTTACCCTGGTGTCTCAGTCTGTTTCCTAGTGCCGGTTTGAATTTCCTGCAGTTTTCACTGTAAATCGGAGTTGGAGCTAGTACCTACCCATATATACGTATGGAGTGGAATTTGCAACGGAATAGAATCTTTGTGTTCCCAACAAGCTAGGTGAAGGACGGCTTTCACACACAGTTATCTCTCAGAACTGAGCAAGTGGAGAGACGTTCGTTCATCTAGCACCAAGGTAACGGTTTGCAGGAGGCACTTTTTCTCTGCTTTCTCAGTCTGTTTCCTAGTGCCGGTTTGAAGTTCCTGCAGTTTTCACTGTAAAACCGAGTTGGAGCTAGTAGCTCCCCATATATATGTATGGAAAGGAGTTTGCAACTGAAAAGAAACTTTGTGTTCCCAACAAGCTAGGTGAAGTACGGCTTTCACACACACTTATCTCTCAGAACTGAGCAAGTGGAGAGACGTTCGTTCATCTAGCACCAAGGGAACGGGTTGCAGGAGACAATTTTTCTCTGCTTTCTCAGTCTGTTTCCCAGCGCCGATTTGAAGTTCCTGCAGTTTTCACTGTAAAACCGAGTTGGAGCTAGTAGCTCCCCATATATATGTATGGAATGAAGTCTGCAACTGAAAAGAAACTTTGTGTTCCCAAGAAGCTAGGTGAAGGACGGCTTTCACACACACTTATCTCTCAGAACTGAGCAAGTGGAGAGACGTTCGTTCATCTAGCACCAAGGGAACGGGTTGCAGGAGACACTTTTTCTCTGCTTTCTCAGTCTGTTTCCTAGTGCCAGTTTGTAGTTCCTTCAGTTATCACTGTAAACCCGAGTTGGAACTAGTACCTACCCATATATATGTATGGAGTGGAGTTTGCAACTGAAAAGAAACTTTGTGTTCCCAACAAGCTAGTTGAAGGACGGCTTTCACACACACTTATATCTCAGAACTGAGCATGTGGAGAGACGTTCGTTCTTCTAGCACCAAGGGAACGGGTTGCAGAAGACACTTTTTCTCTGCTTTCTCCGTCTGTTTCCTAGTGCCGGTTTTAAGTTCCTGCAGTTTTCACTGTAAAACCGAGTTGGAGCTAGAACCTCCCCAAATATATGTATGGAATGGAGTTTGCAACTGAAAAGAAACTTTGTGTTCCCAACTTGCTATGTGAAGGACGGCTTTCACACACACTTATCTGTCAGAACTGAGCAAGTGGAGAGACGTTCGTTCATCTAGCACCAAGGGAACTGGTTGCAAGTGAAATTTTACTCTGGTTTCTCAGTCTGTTTCCTGGTGCCGGTTTGAATTTCCTGCATTTTTCACTGTAAAACTGAATTGGAATTAGTACCTCCCCATATATATTTATGGATTGTAGTTTGCAACTGATAAGAAACTTTGTGTTCCCAACAAGCTAGGTGAAGGACGGCTTTCACACACAATTATCTCTCAGACCTGAGCATGTGGAGAGACGTTCGTTCATCTAGCACCAAGGGAACGGGTTGCAGAAGACACTTTTACCCTGGTGTCTCAGTCTGTTTCCTAGTGCCGGTTTGAATTTCCTGCAGTTTTCACTGTAAATCGGAGTTGGAGCTAGTACCTACCCATATATATGTATGGAGTGGAGTTTGCAACGGAATAGAATCTTTGTGTTCCCAACAAGCTAGGTGAAGGACGGTTTCACACACAGTTATCTCTCAGAACTTAGCAAGTGGAGAGACGTTCGTTCATCTAGCACCAAGGAAACGGTTTGCAGGAGGCACTTTTTCTCTGCTTTCTCAGTCTGTTTCCTAGTGCCGGTTTGAAGTTCCTGCAGTTTTCACTGTAAAACTGAGTTGGAGCTAGTAGCTCCCCATATATATGTATGGATTGGAGTTTGCAACTGAAAAGAAACTTTGTGTTCCCAACAAGCTAGGTGAAGTACGGCTTTCACACACACTTATCTCTCAGAACTGAGCAAGTGGAGAGACGTTCGTTCATCTAGCACCAAGGGAACGGGTTGCAGGAGACACATTTTCTCTGCTTTCTCAGTCTGTTTCCTAGCGCCTATTTGAAGTTCCTGCAGTTTTCACTGTAAAACCGAGTTGGAGCTAGTAGCTCCCCGTATATATGTATGGAATGAAGTTTGCAATTGAAAAGAAACTTTGTGTTCCCAAGAAGCTAGGTGAAGGACGGCTTTCACACACACTTTTCTCTCAGAACTGAGCAAGTGGAGAGACGTTCGTTCATCTAGCACCAAGGGAACGGGTTGCAGGAGACACTTTTTCTCTGCTTTCTCAGTCTGTTTCCTAGTGCCAGTTTGTAGTTCCTTCAGTTATCACTGTAAATCCGAGTTGGAACTAGTACCTACCCATATATATGTATGGAGTGGAGTTTGCAACTGAAAAGAAACTTTGTGTTCCCAACAAGCTAGTTGAAGGACGGCTTTCACACACACTTATATCTCAGAACTGAGCATGTGGAGAGACGTTCGTTCTTCTAGCACCAAGGGAACGGGTTGCAGAAGACACTTTTTCTCTGCTTTCTCAGTCTGTTTCCTAGTGCCGGTTTGAAGTTCCTGCAGTTTTCACTGTAAAACCGAGTTGGAGCTAGTACCTAGCCATATGTATGTATGGAGTGGAGTTTGCAACTGAAAAGAAACTTTGTGTTCCCAACAAGCTAGGTGAAGGACGGCTTTCCCACACACTTATATCTCAGAACTGAGCATGTGGAGATACGTTCGTTCATCTAGCACAAAAGGAACGGTTTGCAGGAGACACTTTTTCTCTGCTTTCTCAGTCTTTTTCCTAGTGCCGGTTTGAAGTACCTGCAGTTTTCACTGTAAAACCGAGTTGGAGCTTGTACCTCCCCATATATATGTATGGAATGGAGTTTGCAATTGAAAAGAAACTTTGTGTTCCCAACAAGCTAGGTGAAGGACGGCTTTCACACACATTATCTCTCAGAACTGAGCAAGTGAATAGACGTTCGTTCATCTAGCACCAAGGGAACGGGTTGCAGGAGACACTTATCCTTTGCTTTCTCAGTCTGTTTCCTAGTGCCGGTTTGAAGTTCCTGCTGTTTTCACTGTCAAACCGAGTTGGTGCTTGTACCTCCCCATATATAACTATGGAATGGATTTTGCAACTGAAAAGAAACTTTGTGTTCCCAACAAGCTAGGTGAAGGACGGCTTTCACACACACTTATCTCTCAGAATTGAGCAAGTGGAGAGACTTTCGTTCATCTAGCACCAAGGGAACGGGTTGCAGGAGACACTTTTTCTCTGCTTTCTCAGTCTGTTTCCTAGTGTCGGTTTGAAGTTCCTGCAGTTTTCACTGTAAATCCGAGTTGGAGCTAGAACCTCCCCAAATATATGTATGGAATGGAGTTTGCAACTGAAAAGAAACTTTGTGTTCCCAACAAGCTAGGTGAAGGACGGCTTTCACACACACTTATCTGTCAGAACTGAGCAAGTGGAGAGACGTTCGTTCATCTAGCACCAAGGGAACTGGTTGCAAGTGAAATTTTACTCTGGTTTCTCAGTCTGTTTCCTGGTGCCGGTTTGAATTTCCTGCATTTTTCACTGTAAAACTGAATTGGAATTAGTACCTCCCCATATATATTTATGGATTGTAGTTTGCAACTGATAAGAAACTTTGTGTTCCCAACAAGCTAGGTGAAGGACGGCTTTCACACACAATTATCTCTCAGACCTGAGCATGTGGAGAGACGTTCGTTCATCTAGCACCAAGGGAACGGGTTGCAGAAGACACATTTACCCTGGTGTCTCAGTCTGTTTCCTAGTGCCGGTTTGAATTTCCTGCAGTTTTCACTGTAAATCGGAGTTGGAGCTAGTACCTACCCATATATATGTATGGAGTTGAGTTTGCAACGGAATAGAATCTTTGTGTTCCCAACAAGCTAGGTGAAGGACGGTTTCACACACAGTTATCTCTCAGAACTTAGCAAGTGGAGAGACGTTCGTTCATCTAGCACCAAGGAAACGGTTTGCAGGAGGCACTTTTTCTCTGCTTTCTCAGTCTGTTTCCTAGTGCCGGTTTGAAGTTCCTGCAGTTTTCACTGTAAAACTGAGTTGGAGCTAGTAGCTCCCCATATATATGTATGGATTGGAGTTTGCAACTGAAAAGAAACTTTGTGTTCCCAACAAGCTAGGTGAAGTACGGCTTTCACACACACTTATCTCTCAGAACTGAGCAAGTGGAGAGACGTTCGTTCATCTAGCACCAAGGGAACGGGTTGCAGGAGACACATTTTCTCTGCTTTCTCAGTCTGTTTCCTAGCGCCTATTTGAAGTTCCTGCAGTTTTCACTGTAAAACCGAGTTGGAGCTAGTAGCTCCCCGTATATATGTATGGAATGAAGTTTGCAATTGAAAAGAAACTTTGTGTTCCCAAGAAGCTAGGTGAAGGACGGCTTTCACACACACTTTTCTCTCAGAACTGAGCAAGTGGAGAGACGTTCGTTCATCTAGCACCAAGGGAACGGGTTGCAGGAGACACTTTTTCTCTGCTTTCTCAGTCTGTTTCCTAGTGCCAGTTTGTAGTTCCTTCAGTTATCACTGTAAATCCGATTTGGAACTAGTACCTACCCATATATATGTATGGAGTGGAGTTTGCAATTGAAAAGAAACTTTGTGTTCCCAACAAGCTAGTTGAAGGACGGCTTTCACACACATTATCTCTCAGAACTGAGCAAGTGGATAGACGTTCGTTCATCTAGCACCAAGGGAACGGGTTGCAGGAGACACTTATCCTTTGCTTTCTCAGTCTGTTTCCTAGTGCCGGTTTGAAGTTCCTGCTGTTTTCACTGTCAAACCGAGTTGGTGCTTGTACCTCCCCATATATAACTATGGAATGGATTTTGCAATTGAAAAGAAACTTTGTGTTCCCAACAAGCTAGGTGAAGGACGACTTTCACACACACTTATCTCTCAGAACTGAGCAAGTGGAGAGACTTTCGTTCATCTAGCACCAAGGGAACGGGTTGCAGGAGACACTATTTCTCTGCTTTCTCAATCTGTTTCCTAGTGTCGGTTTGAAGTTCCTGCAGTTTTCACTGTAAATCCGAGTTGGAGCTAGTACCTCCCCATATTTATGTATGGAATGGAGTTTGCAACTGAAAAGAAACTTTGTGTTCCCAACAAGCTAGGTGAAGGACGGCTTTCACACACACTTATCTGTCAGAACTGAGCAAGTGGAGAGACGTTCGTTCATCTAGCACCAAGGGAACTGGTTGCAAGTGAAATTTTACTCTGGTTTCTCAGTCTGTTTCCTGGTGCCGGTTTGAATTTCCTGCATTTTTCACTGTAAAACTGAGTTGGAATTAGTACCTCCCCATATATATTTATGGATTGTAGTTTGCAACTGATAAGAAACTTTGTGTTCCCAACAAGCTAGGTGAAGGACGGCTTTCACACACAATTATCTTTCAGACCTGAGCATGTGGAGAGACGTTCGTTCATCTAGCACCAAGGGAACGGGTTGCAGAAGACACTTTTACCCTGGTGTCTCAGTCTGTTTCCTAGTGCCGGTTTGAATTTCCTGCAGTTTTCACTGTAAATCGGAGTTGGAGCTAGTACCTACCCATATATATGTATGGAGTGGAGTTTGCAACGGAATAGAAACTTTGTGTTCCCAACAAGCTAGGTGAAGGACGGCTTTCACACACAGTTATCTCTCAGAACTGAGCAAGTGGAGAGACGTTCGTTCATCTAGCACCAAGGTAACGGTTTGCAGGAGGCACTTTTTCTCTGCTTTCTCAGTCTGTTTCCTAGTGCCGGTTTGAAGTTTCTGCAGTTTTCACTGTAAAACCGAGTTGGAGCTAGTAGCTCCCCATATATATGTATGGAATGGAGTTTGCAACTGAAAAGAAACTTTGTGTTCCCAACAAGCTAGGTGAAGTACGGCTTTCACACACACTTATCTCTCAGAACTGAGCAAGTGGAGAGACGTTCGTTCATCTAGCACCAAGGGAACGGGTTGCAGGAGACAATTTTTCTCTGCTTTCTCAGTCTGTTTCCTAGCGCCGATTTGAAGTTCCTGCAGTTTTCACTGTAAAACCGAGTTGGAGCTAGTACCTAGCCATATGTATGTATGGAGTGGAGTTTGCAACTGAAAAGAAACTTTGTGTTCCCAACAAGCTAGGTGAAGGACGGCTTTCCCACACACTTATATCTCAGAACTGAGCATGTGGAGATACGTTCGTTCATCTAGCACAAAAGGAACGGTTTGCAAGAGACACTTTTTCTCTGCTTTCTCAGTCTTTTTCCTAGTGCCGGTTTGAAGTTCCTGCAGTTTTCACTGTAAAACCGAGTTGGAGCTTGTAACTCCCCATATATATGTATGGAATGGAGTTTGCAACTGAAAAGAAACTTTGTGTTCCCAACAAGCTAGGTGAAGGACGGCTTTCACACACACTTATCTCTCAGAACTGAGCAAGTGGAGAGACGTTCGTTTATCTGGCACCAAGGGAACGGGTTGCAGGAGACACTTTTTCTCTGCTTTCTCAGTCTGTTTCCTAGTGCAGGTTTGAAGTTCCTGCAGATTTCACTGTTAATCCGAGTTGGAGCTTGTACCTCCCCATATATATGTATGGAATGGAGTTTGCAACTGAAAAGAAACTTTGTGTTCCCAATAAGCTAGATGAAGGACGGCTTTCACACACACTTATCTCTCAGAACTGAGCAAGTGGAGAGACGTTCGTTTATCTAGCACCAAGGGAACGGGTTGCAGAGGACACTTTTTCTCTGTTTCTCAGGCTTTTTCCTAGTGCCGGTTTGAAGTTCCTGCAGTTTTCACTGTCAAACCGAGTTGGAGCTTGTACCTCCATATATATATGTATGGAATGGGGTTTGCAACTGAAAAGAAACTTTGTGTTCCCAACAAGATAGTTGAAGGACGGCTTTCACACACACTTATCTCTCAGAACTGAGCAAGTGGAGAGACGTTCGTTTATCTAGCACCAAGGGAACGGGTTGCATGAGACACTTTTTCTCTGTTTCTCAGGCTTTATCCTAGTGCCGGTTTGAAGTTCCTGCAGTTTTCACTGTCAAACCGAGTTGGAGCTTGTACCTCCCCATATGTATGTATGAAATGGGATTTGCAACTGAAAAGAAACTTTGTGTTCCCAACAAGATAGGTGAAGGACGGCTTTCACACACACTTATCTCTCAGAACTGAGCAAGTGGAGAGAAGTTCGTTCATCTAGCACCAAGGGAACGGGTTGCAGGAGACAATTTTTCTCTGCTTTCTCAGTCTGTTTCCTAGCGCCGATTTGAAGTTCCTGCAGTTTTCACTGTAAAACCGAGTTGGAGCTAGTAGCTCCCCATATATATGTATGGAATGAAGTTTGCAACTGAAAAGAAACTTTGTGTTCCCAAGAAGCTAGGTGAAGGACGACTTTCACACACACTTATCTCTCAGAACTGAGCAAGTGGAGAGACGTTCGTTCATCTAGCACCAAGGTAACGGGTTGCAGGAGACACTTTTTCTCTGCTTTCTCAGTCTGTTTCCTAGTGTCGGTTTGAAGTTCCTGCAGTTTTCACTGTAAACCCGAGTTGGAGCTAGTACCTCCCCATATTTATGTATGGAATGGAGTTTGCAACTGAAAAGAAACTTTGTGTTCCCAACAAGCTAGTTGAAGGACGGCTTTCACACACACTTATCTGTCAGAACTGAGCAAGTGGAGAGACGTTCGTTCATCTAGCACCAAGGGAACTGGTTGCAAGTGAAATTTTACTCTGGTTTCTCAGTCTGTTTCCTGGTGCCGGTTTGAATTTCCTGCATTTTTCACTGTAAAACTGAGTTGGAATTAGTACCTACCCATATATATTTATGGATTGTAGTTTGCAACTGATAAGAAACTTTGTGTTTCCAACAAGCTAGGTGAAGGACGGCTTTCACACACAATTATCTCTCAGACCTGAGCATGTGGAGAGACGTTCGTTCATCTAGCAAAAAGGGAACGGGTTGCAGAAGACACTTTTACCCTGGTGTCTCAGTCTGTTTCCTAGTGCCGGTTTGAATTTCCTGCAGTTTTCACTGTAAATCGGAGTTGGAGCTAGTACCTACCCATATATATGTATGGAGTGGAGTTTGCAACGGAATAGAATCTTTGTGTTCCCAACAAGCTAGGTGAAGGACGGCTTTCACACACAGTTATCTCTCAGAACTAAGCAAGTGGAGAGACGTTCGTTCATCTAGCACCAAGGTAACGGTTTGCAGGAGGCACTTTTTCTCTGCTTTCTCAGTCTGTTTCCTAGTGCCGGTTTGAAGTTCCTGCAGTTTTCACTGTAAAACCGAGTTGGAGCTAGTAGCTCCCCATATATATGTATGGAATGGAGTTTGCAACTGAAAAGAAACTTTGTGTTCCCAACAAGCTAGGTGAAGTACGGCTTTCACACACACTTATCTCTCAGAACTGAGCAAGTGGAGAGACGTTCGTTCATCTAGCACCAAGGGGACGGGTTGCAGGAGACAATTTTTCTCTGCTTTCTCAGTCTGTTTCCTAGCGCCGATTTGAAGTTCCTGCAGTTTTCACTGTAAAACCGTGTTGGAGCTAGTAGCTCAGCATATATATGTATGGAATGAAGTTTGCAACTGAAAAGAAACTTTGTGTTCCCAAGAAGCTAGGTGAAGGACGGCTTTCACACACACTTATCTCTCAGAACTGAGCAAGTGGAGAGACGTTCGTTCATCTAGCACCAAGGTAACGGGTTGCAGGAGACACTTTTTCTCTGCTTTCTCAGTCTGTTTCCTAGTGCCAGTTTTTAGTTCCTTCAGTTATCACTGTAAACCCGAGTTGGAACTAGTACCTACCCATATATATGTATGGAGTGGGGTTTGCAACTGAAAAGAAACTTTGTGTTTCCAACAAGCTAGATGAAGGACGGCTTTCACACACACATAGCTCTCAGAACTGAGCAAGTGGAGAGACGTTCGTTCATCTAGCACCAAGGGAACGGGTTGCAGGAGACACTTTTTCTCTGCATTCTCAGTCTGTTTCCTAGTGTCGGTTTGAAGTTCCTGCAGTTTTCACTGTAAATCCGAGTTGGAGCTATTACCTCCCCATATTTATGTATGGAATGGAGTTTGCAACTGAAAAGAAACTTTGTGTTCCCAACAAGCTAGGTGAAGGACGGCTTTCACACACACTTATCTGTCAGAACTGAGCAAGTGGAGAGACGTTCGTTCATCTAGCACCAAGGGAACTGGTTGCAAGTGAAATTTTACACTGGTTTCTCAGTCTGTTTCCTGGTGCCGGTTTGAATTTCCTGCATTTTTCACTGTAAAACTGAATTGGAATTAGTACCTCCCCATATATATTTATGGATTGTAGTTTGCAACTGATAAGAAACTTTGTGTTCCCAACAAGCTAGGTGAAGGACGGCTTTCACACACAATTATCTCTCAGACCTGAGCATGTGGAGAGACGTTCGTTCATCTAGCACCAAGGGAACGGGTTGCAGAAGACACTTTTACCCTGGTGTCTCAGTCTGTTTCCTAGTGCCGGTTTGAATTTCCTGCAGTTTTCACTGTAAATCGGAGTTGGAGCTAGTACCTACCCATATATATGTATGGAGTGGAGTTTGCAACGGAATAGAATCTTTGTGTTCCCAACAAGCTAGGTGAAGGACGGCTTTCACACACAGTTATCTCTCAGAACTGAGCAAGTGGAGAGACGTTCGTTCATCTAGCACCAAGGTAACGGTTTGCAGGAGACAATTTTTCTCTGCTTTCTCAGTCTGTTTCCTAGTGCCGGTTTGAAGTTCCTGCAGTTTTCACTGTAAAACCGAGTTGGAGCTAGTAGCTCCCCATATATATGTATGGAATGAAGTTTGCAACTGAAAAGAAACTTTGTGTTCCCAAGAAGCTAGGTGAAGGACGGCTTTCACACACAATTATCTCTCAGAACTGAGCAAGTGGAGAGACGTTCGTTCATCTAGCACCAAGGGAACGGGTTGCAGGAGACACTTTTTCTCTGCTTTCTCAGTCTGTTTCCTAGTGCCAGTTTGTAGTTCCTTCAGTTATCACTGTAAACCCGAGTTGAACTAGTACCTACCCATATATATGTATGGAGTGGAGTTTGCAACTGAAAAGAAACTTTGTGTTCCCAACAAGCTAGTTGAAGGACGGCTTTCACACACACTTATATCTCAGAACTGAGCATGTGGAGAGACGTTCGTTCTTCTAGCACCAAGGGAACGGGTTGCAGAAGACACTTTTTCTCTGCTTTCTCCGTCTGTTTCCTAGTGCCGGTTTGAAGTTCCTGCAGTTTTCACTGTAAATCCGAGTTGGAGCTAGTACCTCCCCATATTTATGTATGGAATGGAGTTTGCAACTGAAAAGAAACTTTGTGTTCCCAACAAGCTAGATGAAGGACGGCTTTCACACACAAATATCTCTCATAACTGAGCAAGTGGAGAGACGTTCGTTCATCTAGCACCAAGGGAACGGGTTGCAGGAGACACTTTTTCTCTGCTTTCTCAGTCTGTTTCCTAGTGTCGGTTTGAAGTTCCTGCAGTTTTCACTGTAAATCCGAGTTGGAGCTAGTACCTCCCCATATTTATGTATGGAATGGAGTTTGCAACTGAAAAGAAACTTTGTGTTCCCAACAAGCTAGGTGAAGGGCGGTTTTCACACACACTTATCTGTCAGAACTGAGCAAGTGGAGAGACGTTCGTTCATCTAGCACCAAGGGAACTGGTTGCAAGTGAAATTTTACTCTGGTTTCTCAGTCTGTTTCCTGGTGCCGGTTTGAATTTCCTGCATTTTTCACTGTAAAACTGAGTTGGAATAAGTACCTCCCCATATATATTTATGGATTGTAGTTTGCAACTGATAAGAAACTTTGTGTTCCCAACAAGCTAGGTGAAGGACGGCTTTCACACACAATTATCTCTCAGACCTGAGCATGTGGAGAGACGTTCGTTCATCTAGCACCAAGGGAACGGGTTGCAGAAGACACTTTTACCCTAGTGTCTCAGTCTGTTTCCTAGTGCCGGTTTGAAATTCCTGCAGTTTTCACTGTAAATCGGAGTTGGAGCTAGTACCTACCCATATATATGTATGGAGTGGAGTTTGCAACGGAATATAATCTTTGTGTTCCCAACAAGCTAGGTGAAGGACGGCTTTCACACACAGTTATCTCTCAGAACTGAGCAAGTGGAGAGACGTTCGTTCATCTAGCACAAAGGTAACGGTTTGCAGGAGGCACTTTTTCTCTGCTTTCTCAGTCTGTTTCCTAGTGCCGGTTTGAAGTTCCTGCAGTTTTCACTGTAAAACAGAGTTGGAGCTAGTAGCTCCCCATATATATGTATGGAATGGAGTTTGCAACTGAAAAGAAACTTTGTGTTCCCAACAAGCTAGTTGAAGGACGGCTTTCACACACACTTATATCTCAGAACTGAGCATGTGGAGAGACGTTCGTTCTTCTAGCACCAAGGGAACGGGTTGCAGAAGACACTTTTTCTCTGCTTTCTCCGTCTGTTTCCTAGTTCCGGTTTGAAGTTCCTGCAGTTTTCACTGTAAATCCGAGTTGGAGCTAGTACCTCCCCATATTTATGTATGGAATGGAGTTTGCAACTGAAAAGAAACTTTGTGTTCCCAACAAGCTAGATGAAGGACGGCTTTCACACACACATATCTCTCATAACTGAGCAAGTGGAGAGACGTTCGTTCATCTAGCACCAAGGGAACGGGTTGCAGGAGACACTTTTTCTCTGCTTTCTCCGTCTGTTTCCTAGTGTCGGTTTGAAGTTCCTGCAGTTTTCACTGTAAATCCGAGTTGGAGCTAGTACCTCCCCATATTTATGTATGGAATGGCGTTTGCAACTGAAAAGAAACTTTGTGTTCCCAACAAGCTAGGTGAAGGACGGCTTTCACACACACTTATCTGTCAGAACTGAGCAAGTGGAGAGACGTTCGTTCATCTAGCACCAAGGGAACTGGTTGCAAGTGAAATTTTACTCTGGTTTCTCAGTCTGTTTCCTGGTGCCGGTTTGAATTTCCTGCATTTTTCACTGTAAAACTGAGTTGGAATAAGTACCTCCCCATATATATTTATGGATTGTAGTTTGCAACTGATAAGAAACTTTGTGTTCCCAACAAGCTAGGTGAAGGACGGCTTTCACACACACTTATCTCTCAGAACTGAGCAAGTGGAGAGACGTTCGTTCATCTAGCACCAAGGGAACGGGTTGCTGGAGACACTTTTTCTCTGCTTTCTCAGTCTGTTTCCTAGTGCCAGTTTGTAGTTCCTTCAGTTATCACTGTAAACCCGAGTTGGAACTAGTACCTACAAATATATATGTATGGAGTGGAGTTTGCAACTGAAAAGAAACTTTGTGTTCCCAACAAGCTAGTTGAAGGACGGCTTTCACACACACTTATATCTCAGAACTGAGCATGTGGAGAGACGTTCGTTCTTCTAGCACCAAGGGGACGGGTTGCAGAAGACACTTTTTCTCTGCTTTCTCAGTCTGTTTCCTAGTGCCGGTTTGAAGATCCTGCAGTTTTCACTGTAAATCCGAGTTGGAGCTAGTACCTCCCCATATTTATGTATGGAATGGAGTTTGCAACTGAAAAGAAACTTTGTGTTCCCAACAAGCTAGATGAAGGACGGCTTTCACACACACATATCTCTCAGAACTGAGCAAGTGGAGAGACGTTCGTTCATCTAGCACCAAGGGAACGGGTTGCAGGAGACACTTTTTCTCTGCTTTCTCAGTCTGTTTCCTAGTGCCGGATTTAAGTTCCTGCAGTTTTCACTGTAAAACCGAGTTGGAGCTAGAACCTCCCCAAATATATGTATGGAATGGAGTTTGCAACTGAAAAGAAACTTTGTGTTCCCAACAAGCTAGGTGAAGGACGGCTTTCACACACACTTATCTGTCAGAACTGAGCAAGTGGAGAGACGTTCGTTCATCTAGCACCAAGGGAACTGGTTGCAAGTGAAATTTTACTCTGGTTTCTCAGTCTGTTTCCTGGTGCCGGTTTGAATTTCCTGCATTTTTCACTGTAAAACTGAGTTGGAATTAGTACCTCCCCATATATATTTATGGATTGTAGTTTGCAACTGATAAGAAACTTTGTGTTCCCAACAAGCTAGGTGAAGGACGGCTTTCACACACAATTATTTCTCAGACCTGAGCATGTGGAGAGACGTTCGTTCATCTAGCACCAAGGGAACGGGTTGCAGAAGACACTTTTACCCTGGTGTCTCAGTCTGTTTCCTAGTGCCGGTTTGATTTTCCTGCAGTTTTCACTGTAAATCGGAGTTGGAGCTAGTAGCTCCCCATATTTATGTATGGAATGGAGTTTGCAACTGAAAAGAAACTTTGTGTTCCCAACAAGCTAGATGAAGGACGGCTTTCACACACACATATCTCTCAGAACTGAGCAAGTGGAGAGACGTTCGTTCATCTAGCACCAAGGGAACGGGTTGCAGGAGACACTTTTTCTCTGCATTCTCAGTCTGTTTCCTAGTGTCGGTTTGAAGTTCCTGCAGTTTTCACTGTAAATCCGAGTTGGAGCTAGTACCTCCCCATATTTATGTATGGAATGGAGTTTGCAACTGAAAAGGAACTTTGTGTTCCCAACAAGCTAGGTGAAGGACGGCTTTCACACACACTTATCTGTCAGAACTGAGCAAGTGGAGAGACGTTCGTTCATCTAGCACCAAGGGAACTGGTTGCAAGTGAAATTTTACTCTGGTTTCTCAGTCTGTTTCCTGGTGCCGGTTTGAATTTCCTGCATTTTTCACTGTAAAACTGAATTGGAATTAGTACCTCCCCATATATATTTATGGATTGTAGTTTGCAACTGATAAGAAACTTTGTGTTCCCAACAAGCTAGGTGAAGGACGGCTTTCACACACAATTATCTCTCAGACCTGAGCATGTGGAGAGACGTTCGTTCATCTAGGACCAAGGGAACGGGTTGCAGAAGACACTTTTACCCTGGTGTCTCAGTCTGTTTCCTAGTGCCGGTTTGAATTTCCTGCAGTTTTCACTGTAAATCGGAGTTGGAGCTAGTACCTACCCATATATATGTATGGAGTGGAGTTTGCAACGGAATAGAATCTTTGTGTTCCCAACAAGCTAGGTGAAGGACGGCTTTCACACACAGTTATCTCTCAGAACTGAGCAAGTGGAGAGACGTTCGTTCATCTAGCACCAAGGTAACGGTTTGCAGGAGGCACTTTTTCTCTGCTTTCTCAGTCTGTTTCCTAGTGCCGGTTTGAAGTTCCTGCAGTTTTCACTGTAAAACCGAGTTGGAGCTAGTAGCTCCCCATATATATGTATGGAATGGAGTTTGCAACTGAAAAGAAACTTTGTGTTCCCAACAAGCTAGTTGAAGTACGGCTTTCACACACACTTATCTCTCAGAACTGAGCAAGTGGAGAGACGTTCGTTCATCTAGCACCAAGGGAACGGGTTGCAGGAGACACTTTTTCTCTCCTTTCTCAGTCTGTTTCCTAGCGCCGATTTGAAGTTCCTGCAGTTTTCACTGTAAAACCGAGTTGGAGCTAGTAGCTCCCCATATATATGTATGGAATGAAGTTTGCAACTGAAAAGAAACTTTGTGTTCCCAACAAGCTAGGTGAAGGACGGCTTTCACACACACTTATCTGTCAGAACTGAGCAAGTGGAGAGACGTTCGTTCATCTAGCACCAAGGGAACTGGTTGCAAGTGAAATTTTACTCTGGTTTCTCAGTCTGTTTCCTGGTGCCGGTTTGAATTTCCTGCATTTTTCACTGTAAAACTGAGTTGGAATTAGTACCTCCCCATATATATTTATGGATTGTAGTTTGCAACTGATAAGAAACTTTGTGTTCCCAACAAGCTAGGTGAAGGACGGCTTTCACACACAATTATTTCTCAGACCTGAGCATGTGGAGAGACGTTCGTTCATCTAGCACCAAGGGAACGGGTTGCAGAAGACACTTTTACCCTGGTGTCTCAGTCTGTTTCCTAGTGCCGGTTTGATTTTCCTGCAGTTTTCACTGTAAATCGGAGTTGGAGCTAGTAGCTCCCCATATTTATGTATGGAATGGAGTTTGCAACTGAAAAGAAACTTTGTGTTCCCAACAAGCTAGATGAAGGACGGCTTTCACACACACATATCTCTCAGAACTGAGCAAGTGGAGAGACGTTCGTTCATCTAGCACCAAGGGAACGGGTTGCAGGAGACACTTTTTCTCTGCATTCTCAGTCTGTTTCCTAGTGTCGGTTTGAAGTTCCTGCAGTTTTCACTGTAAATCCGAGTTGGAGCTAGTACCTCCCCATATTTATGTATGGAATGGAGTTTGCAACTGAAAAGAAACTTTGTGTTCCCAACAAGCTAGGTGAAGGACGGCTTTCACACACACTTATCTGTCAGAACTGAGCAAGTGGAGAGACGTTCGTTCATCTAGCACCAAGGGAACTGGTTGCAAGTGAAATTTTACTCTGGTTTCTCAGTCTGTTTCCTGGTGCCGGTTTGAATTTCCTGCATTTTTCACTGTAAAACTGAATTGGAATTAGTACCTCCCCATATATATTTATGGATTGTAGTTTGCAACTGATAAGAAACTTTGTGTTCCCAACAAGCTAGGTGAAGGACGGCTTTCACACACAATTATCTCTCAGACCTGAGCATGTGGAGAGACGTTCGTTCATCTAGGACCAAGGGAACGGGTTGCAGAAGACACTTTTACCCTGGTGTCTCAGTCTGTTTCCTAGTGCCGGTTTGAATTTCCTGCAGTTTTCACTGTAAATCGGAGTTGGAGCTAGTACCTACCCATATATATGTATGGAGTGGAGTTTGCAACGGAATAGAATCTTTGTGTTCCCAACAAGCTAGGTGAAGGACGGCTTTCACACACAGTTATCTCTCAGAACTGAGCAAGTGGAGAGACGTTCGTTCATCTAGCACCAAGGTAACGGTTTGCAGGAGGCACTTTTTCTCTGCTTTCTCAGTCTGTTTCCTAGTGCCGGTTTGAAGTTCCTGCAGTTTTCACTGTCAAACCGAGTTGGAGCTAGTAGCTCCCCATATATATGTATGGAATGGAGTTTGCAACTGAAAAGAAACTTTGTGTTCCCAACAAGCTAGTTGAAGGACGGCTTTCACACACACTTTTCTCTCAGAACTGAGCAAGTGGAGAGACGTTCGTTCATCTAGCACCAAGGGAACGGGTTGCAGGAGACACTTTTTCTCTGTTTTCTCAGTCTGTTTCCTAGTGTCGGTTTGAAGTTCCTGCAGATTTCACTGTAAATCCGAGTTGGAGCTAGTACCTCCCCATAATTATGTATGGAATGGGATTTGCAACTGAAAAGAAACTTTGTGTTCCCAACAAGCTAGGTGAAGGACGGCTTTCACACACACTTATCTCTCAGAACTGAGCAAGTGGAGAGACGTTCGTTCATCTAGCACCAAGGGAACGGGTTGCAGGAGACACTTTTTCTCTGCTTTCTCAGTCTGTTTCCTAGTGCCGGTTTGAAGTTCCTGCAGTTTTCACTGTCAAACCGAGTTGGAGCTAGTACCTACCCATATATATGTATGGAATGGAGTTTGCAACTGAAAAGAAACTTTGTGTTCCCAACAAGCTAGTTGAAGGACGGCTTTCACACACACTTTTCTCTCAGAACAGAGCAAGTGGAGAGACGTTCGTTCATCTAGCACCAAGGGAACGGGTTGCAGGAGACACTTTTTCTCTCTTTTCTCAGTCTGTTTCCTAGTTTCGGTTTGAAGTTCCTGCAGATTTCACTGTAAATCCGAGTTGGAGCTAGTACCTAACCATATTTATGTACGGAATGGGATTTGCAACTGAAAAGAAACTTTGTGTTCCCAACAAGCTAGGTGAAGGACGGCTTTCACACACACTTATCTCTCAGAACTGAGCAAGTGGAGAGACGTTCGTTCATCTAGCACCAAGGGAACGGGTTGCAGGAGACACTTATTCTCTGCTTTCTCAGTCTGTTTCCTAGTGTCGGTTTGAAGTTCCTGCAGTTTTCACTGTAAATCCGAGTTGGAGCTAGTACCACCCCATATTTATGTATGGAATGGAATTTGCAACTGAAAAGAAACTTTGTGTTCCCAACAAGCTAGGTGAAGGACGGCTTTCACACACACTTATCTCTCAGAACTGAGCAAGTGGAGAGACGTTCGTTCATCTAGCACCAAGGGAACGGGTTGCAGGAGACACTTTTTCTCTGCTTTCTAAGTCTGTTTCCTAGTGTCGGTTTGAAGTTCCTGCAGTTTTCACTATAAATCCGAGTTGGAGCTAGTACCTCCCCATATTTATGTATGGAATGGAGTTTGCAACTGAAAAGAAACTTTGTGTTCCCAAAAAGCTAGGTGAAGGACGGCTTTCACACACACTTATCTCACAGAACAGAGCAAGTGGAGAGACGTTCGTTTATCTAGCACCAAGGGAACGGGTTGCAGGAGACACTTTTTCTCTGCTTTCTCAGTCTGTTTCCTAGTGTCGGTTTGAAGTTCCTGCAGTTTTCACTGTAAATCCGAGTTGGAGCTAGTACCTCCCCATATTTATGTATGGAATGGAATTTGCAACTGAAAAGAAACTTTGTGTTCCCAACAAGCTAGGTGAAGGACGGCTTTCACACACACTTATCTCTCAGAACTGAGCAAGTGGAGAGACGTTCGTTCATCTAGCACCAAGGTAACGGGTTGCAGGAGACACTTTTTCTCTGCTTTCTCAGTCTGTTTCCTAGTGCCGATTTGAAGTTCCTGCAGTTTTCACTGTCAAACCGAGTTGGAGCTAGTACCTCCCCATATATATGTATGGAAAGGAGTTTGCAACTGAAAAGAAACTTTGTGTTCCCAACAAGCTAGTTGAAGGACGGCTTTCACACACACGTTTCTCTCAGAACTGAGCAAGTGGAGAGACGTTCGTTCATCTAGCACCAAGGGAACGGGTTGCAGGAGACACTATTTCTCTGCTTTCTCAGTCTGTTTCCTAGTGTCGGTTTGAAGTTCCTGCAGTTTTCACTGTAAATCCGAGATGGAGCTAGTACCTCCCCATATTTATGTATGGAATGGGATTTGCAACTGAAAAGAAACTTTGTGTTCCCAACAAGCTAGGTGAAGGACGGCTTTCACACACACTTATCTCTCAGAACTGAGCAAGTGGTGAGACGTTCGTTCATCTAGCACCAAGGGAACGGGTTGCAGGAGACACTTATTCTCTGCTTTCTCAGTCTGTATCCTATTGTCGGTTTGAAGTTCCTGCAGTTTTCACTGTAAATCCGAGTTGGAGCTAGTACCACCCCATATTTATGTATGGAATGGAATTTGCAACTGAAAAGAAACTTTGTGTTCCCAACAAGCTAGGTGAAGGACGGCTTTCACACACACTTTTCTCTCAGAACTGAGCAAGTGGAGAGACGTTCGTTCATCTAGCACCAAGGGAACGGGTTGCAGGAGACACTTTTTCTCTGCTTTCTCAGTCTGTTTCCTAGTGCCGGTTTGAAGTTCCTGCAGTTTTCACTGTCAAACCGAGTTGGAGCTAGTACCTCCCCATATATATGTATGGAATGGAGTTTGCAACTGAAAAGAAACTTTGTGTTCCCAACAAGCTAGGTGAAGGACGGCTTTCACACACACTTATCTCTCAGAACTGAGCAAGTGGAGAGACGTTCGTTCATCTAGCACCAAGGGAACGGGTTGCAGGAGACACTTTTTCTCTGCTTTCTCAGTCTTTTTCCTAGTGACGGTTTGAAGTTCCTGCAGTTTTCACTGTCAAACCGAGTTGGAGCTAGTACGTGCCCATATATATATATGGAATGGAGTTTGCAACTGAAAAGAAACTTTGTGTTCCCAACAAGCTAGGTGAAGGACGGCTTTCACACACACTTATCTCTCAGAACTGAGCAAGTGGAGAGACGTTCGTTCATCTAGCACCAAGGGAACGGGTTGCAGGAGACACTTTTTCTCTGCTTTCTCATTCTGTTTCCTAGTGTCGGTTTGAAGTTCCTGCAGTTTTCACTGTACTACCGTTTTGGAGCTATTACCTCCCCATATTTATGTATGGAATGGAGTTTGCAACTGAAAAGAAACTTTGTGTTCCCAACAAGCTAGGTGAAGGACGGCTTTCACACACACTTATCTCACAGAACAGAGCAAGTGGAGAGACGTTCGTTTATCTAGCACCAAGGGAACGGGTTGCAGGAGACACTTTTTCTCTGCTTTCTCAGTCTGTTTCCTAGTGTCGGTTTGAAGTTCCTGCAGTTTTCACTGTAAATCCGAGTTGGAGCTAGTACCACCCCATATTTATATATGGAATGGAATTTGCAACTGAAAAGAAACTTTGTGTTCCCAACAAGCTAGGTGGAGGACGGCTTTCACACACACTTATCTCTCAGAACTGAGCAAGTGGAGAGACGTTCGTTCATCTAGCACCAAGGGAACGGGTTGCAGGAGACACTTTTTCTCTGCATTCTCAGTCTGTTTCCTAGTGTCGGTTTGAAGTTCCTGCAGTTTTCACTATAAATCCGAGTTGGAGCTAGTACCTCCCCATATTTATGTATGGAATGGAGTTTGCAACTGAAAAGAAACTTTGTGTTCCCAACAAGCTAGGTGAAGGACGGCTTTCACACACACTTATCTCTCAGAACTGAGCAAGTGGAGAGACGTTCGTTCATCTAGCACCAACGGAACGGGTTGCAGGAGACACTTTTTCTCTGCTTTCTCAGTCTGTTTCCTAGTGTCGGTTTGAAGTTCCTGCAGTTTTCACTGTAATACCGAGTTGGAGCTATTACCTCCCCATATTTATGTATGGAATGGAGTTTGCAACTGAAAAGAAACTTTGTGTTCCCAACAAGCTAGGTGAAGGACGGCTTTCACACACACTTATCTCACAGAACAGACCAAGTGGAGAGACGTTCGTTTATCTAGCACCAAGGGAACGGGTTGCAGGAGACACTTTTTCTCTGCTTTCTCAGTCTGTTTCCTAGTGTCGGTTTGAAGTTCCTGCAGTTTTCACTGTAAATCCGAGTTGGAGCTAGTACCACCCCATATTTATGTATGGAATGGAATTTGCAACTGAAAAGAAACTTTGTGTTCCCAACAAGCTAGGTGAAGGACGGCTTTCACACACACTTATCTCTCAGAACTGAGCAAGTGTAGAGACGTTCGTTCATCTAGCACCAAGGGAACGGGTTGCAGGAGACACTTTTTCTCTGCTTTCTCAGTCTGTTTCCTAGTGCCGGTTTGAAGTTCCTGCAGTTTACACTGTCAAACCGAGTTGGAGCTAGTACCTCCCCATATATATGTATGGAATGGAGTTTGCAACTGAAAAGAAACTTTGTGTTCCCAACAAGCTAGGTGAAGGACGGCTTTCACACACACTTATCTCTCAGAACTGAGCAAGTGGAGAGACGTTCGTTCATCTAGCACCAAGGGAACGGGTTGCAGGAGACACTTTTTCTCTGCTTTCTCAGTCTGTTTCCTAGTGTCGGTTTGAAGTTCCTGCAGTTTTCACTATAAATCCGAGTTGGAGCTAGTACCTCCCCATATTTATGTATGGAATGGAGTTTGCAACTGAAAAGAAACTTTGTGTTCCCAACAAGCTAGGTGAAGGACGGCTTTCACACACACTTATCTCTCAGAACTGAGCAAGTGGAGAGACGTTCGTTCATCTAGCACCAAGGGAACGGGTTGCAGGAGACACTTTTTCTCTGCTTTCTCAGTCTTTTTCCTAGTGACGGTTTGAAGTTCCTGCAGTTTTCACTGTCAAACAGAGTTGGAGCTAGTACCTCCCCATATATATATATGGAATGGAGTTTGCAACTGAAAAGAAACTTTGTGTTCCCAACAAGCTAGGTGAAGGACGGCTTTCACACACACTTATCTCTCAGAACTGAGCAAGTGGAGAGACGTTCGTTCATCTAGCACCAAGGGAACGGGTTGCAGGAGACACTTTTTCTCTGCTTTCTCAGTCTGTTTCCTAGTGTCGGTTTGAAGTTCCTGCAGTTTTCACTGTAATTCCGAGTTGGAGCTTGTACCTCCCCATATTTATGTATGGAATGGAGTTTGCAACTGAAAAGAAACTTTGTGTTCCCAACAAGCTAGATGAAGGACGGCTTTCACACACACTTATCTCACAGAACAGAGCAAGTGGAGAGACGTTCGTTTATCTAGCACCAAGGGAACGGGTTGCAGGAGACACTTTTTCTCTGCTTTCTCAGTCTGTTTCCTAGTGTCGGTTTGAAGTTCCTGCAGTTTTCACTGTAAAACCGAGTTGGAGATAGTACCTCCCCATATATATGTATGGAATGGAGTTTGCAACTGAAAAGAAAATTTGTGTTCCCAACAAGCTAGTTGAAGGACGGCTTTCACACACACTTTTCTCTCAGGACTGAGCAAGTGGAGAGACGTTCGTTCATCTAGCACCAAGGGAACGGGTTGCAGGAGACACTTTTTCTCTGCTTTCTCAGTCTTTTTCCTAGTGACGGTTTGAAGTTCCTGCAGTTTTCACTGTCAAACCGAGTTGGAGCTAGTACCTGCCCATATATATATATGGAATGGAGTTTGCAACTGAAAAGAAACTTTGTGTTCCCAACAAGCTAGGTGAAGGACGGCTTTCACACACACTTATCTCTCAGAACTGAGCAAGTGGAGAGACGTTCGTTCATCTAGCACCAAGGGAACGGGTTGCAGGAGAAACTTTTTCTCTGCTTTCTCATTCTGTTTCCTAGTGTCGGTTTGAAGTTCCTGCAGTTTTCACTGTACTACCGTGTTGGAGCTATTACCTCCCCATATTTATGTATGGAATGGAGTTTGCAACTGAAAAGAAACTTTGTGTTCCCAACAAGCTAGGTGAAGGACGGCTTTCACACACACTTATCTCACAGAACAGAGCAAGTGGAGAGACGTTCGTTCATCTAGCACCAAGGGAACGGGTTGCAGGAGACACTTTTTCTCTGCTTTCTCAGTCTGTTTCCTAGTGCCGGTTTGAAGTTCCTGCAGTTTACACTGTCAAACCGAGTTGGAGCTAGTACCTCCCCATATATATGTATGGAATGGAGTTTGCAACTGAAAAGAAACTTTGTGTTCCCAACAAGCTAGGTGAAGGACGGCTTTCACACACACTTATCTCTCAGAACTGAGCAAGTGGAGAGACGTTCGTTCATCTAGCACCAAGGGAACGGGTTGCAGGAGACACTTTTTCTCTGCTTTCTCAGTCTGTTTCCTAGTGTCGGTTTGAAGTTCCTGCAGTTTTCACTATAAATCCGAGTTGGAGCTAGTACCTCCCCATATTTATGTATGGAATGGAGTTTGCAACTGAAAAGAAACTTTGTGTTCCCAACAAGCTAGGTGAAGGACGGCTTTCACACACACTTATCTCTCAGAACTGAGCAAGTGGAGAGACGTTCGTTCATCTAGCACCAAGGGAACGGGTTGCAGGAGACACTTTTTCTCTGCTTTCTCAGTCTTTTTCCTAGTGACGGTTTGAAGTTCCTGCAGTTTTCACTGTCAAACAGAGTTGGAGCTAGTACCTCCCCATATATATATATGGAATGGAGTTTGCAACTGAAAAGAAACTTTGTGTTCCCAACAAGCTAGGTGAAGGACGGCTTTCACACACACTTATCTCTCAGAACTGAGCAAGTGGAGAGACGTTCGTTCATCTAGCACCAAGGGAACGGGTTGCAGGAGACACTTTTTCTCTGCTTTCTCAGTCTGTTTCCTAGTGTCGGTTTGAAGTTCCTGCAGTTTTCACTGTAATTCCGAGTTGGAGCTTGTACCTCCCCATATTTATGTATGGAATGGAGTTTGCAACTGAAAAGAAACTTTGTGTTCCCAACAAGCTAGATGAAGGACGGCTTTCACACACACTTATCTCACAGAACAGAGCAAGTGGAGAGACGTTCGTTTATCTAGCACCAAGGGAACGGGTTGCAGGAGACACTTTTTCTCTGCTTTCTCAGTCTGTTTCCTAGTGTCGGTTTGAAGTTCCTGCAGTTTTCACTGTAAAACCGAGTTGGAGATAGTACCTCCCCATATATATGTATGGAATGGAGTTTGCAACTGAAAAGAAACTTTGTGTTCCCAACAAGCTAGTTGAAGGACGGCTTTCACACACACTTTTCTCTCAGAACTGAGCAAGTGGAGAGACGTTCGTTCATCTAGCACCAAGGGAACGGGTTGCAGGAGACACTATTTCTCTGCTTTCTCAGTCTGTTTCCTAGTGTCGGTTTGAAGTTCCTGCAGTTTTCACTGTAAATCCGAGTTGGAGCTAGTACCTCCCCATATTTATGTATGGAATGGAATTTGCAACTGAAAAGAAACTTTGTGTTCCCAACAAGCTAGTTGAAGGACGGCTTTCACACACACTTATCTCTCAGAACTGAGCAAGTGGAGAGACGTTCGTTCATCTAGCACCAAGGGAACGGGTTGCAGGAGACACTTTTTCTCTGCTTTCTCAGTCTGTTTCCTAGTGCCGGTTTGAAGTTCCTGCAGTTTTCACTGTCAAACCGAGTTGGAGCTAGTACCTCCCCATATATATGTATGGAATGGAGTTTGCAACTGAAAAGAAAATTTGTGTTCCCAACAAGCTAGTTGAAGGACGGCTTTCACACACACTTTTCTCTCAGAACTGAGCAAGTGGAGAGACGTTCGTTCATCTAGCACCAAGGGAACGGGTTGCAGGAGACAATTTTTCTCTGCTTTCTCAGTCTGTTTCCTAGTGTCGGTTTCAAGTTCCTGCAGTTTTCACTGTAAATCCGAGTTGGAGCTAGTACCTCCCCATATTTATGTATGGAATGGAATTTGCAACTGAAAAGAAACTTTGTGTTCCCAACAAGCTAGGTGAAGGACGGCTTTCACACACACGTATCTCTCAGAACTGAGCAAGTGGAGAGACGTTCGTTCATCTAGCACCAAGGGAACGGGTTGCAGGAGACACTTATTCTCTGCTTTCTCAGTCTGTTTCCTAGTGTCGGTTTGAAGTTCCTGCATTTTTCACTGTAAATCCGAGTTGGAGCTAGTACCTCCCCATATTTATGTATGGAATGGAATTTGCAACTGAAAAGAAACTTTGTGTTCCCAACAAGCTAGGTGAAGGACGGCTTTCACACACACTTATCTCTCAGAACTGAGCAAGTGGAGAGACTTTCGTTCATCTAGCACCAAGGGAACGGGTTGCAGGAGACACTTTTTCTCTGCTCTCTCAGTCTGTTTCCTAGGGCCGGTTAGAAGTTCCTGCAGTTTTCACTGTCAAACAGAGTTGGAGCTAGTACCTCCCCATATATATGTATGGAATGTATTTTGCAACTGAAAAGAAACTTTGTGTTCCCAACAAGCTAGGTGAAGGACGGCTTTCACACACACTTATCTCTCAGAACTGAGCAAGTGGAGAGACGTTCGTTCATCTAGCACCAAGGGAACGGGTTGCAGGAGACACTTTTTCTCTGCTTTCTCAGTCTTTTTCCTAGTGACGGTTTGAAGTTCCTGCAGTTTTCACTGTCAAACCGAGTTGGAGCTAGTACCTGCCCATATATATATATGGAATGGAGTTTGCAACTGAAAAGAAACTTTGTGTTCCCAACAAGCTAGGTGAAGGACGGCTTTCACACACACTTATCTCTCAGAACTGAGCAAGTGGAGAGACGTTCGTTCATCTAGCACCAAGGGAACGGGTTGCAGGAGAAACTTTTTCTCTGCTTTCTCATTCTGTTTCCTAGTGTCGGTTTGAAGTTCCTGCAGTTTTCACTGTACTACCGTGTTGGAGCTATTACCTCCCCATATTTATGTATGGAATGGAGTTTGCAACTGAAAAGAAACTTTGTGTTCCCAACAAGCTAGGTGAAGGACGGCTTTCACACACACTTATCTCACAGAACAGAGCAAGTGGAGAGACGTTCGTTCATCTAGCACCAAGGGAACGGGTTGCAGGAGACACTTTTTCTCTGCTTTCTCAGTCTGTTTCCTAGTGTCGGTTTGAAGTTCCTGCAGTTTTCACTGTAAATCCGAGTTGGAGCTAGTACCACCCCATATTTATGTATGGAATGGAATTTGCAACTGAAAAGAAACTTTGTGTTCCCAACAAGCTAGGTGGAGGACGGCTTTCACACACACTTATCTCTCAGAACTGAGCAAGTGGAGAGACGTTCGTTCATCTAGCACCAAGGGAACGGGTTGCAGGAGACACTTTTTCTCTGCTTTCTCAGTCTGTTTCCTAGTGTCGGTTTGAAGTTCCTGCAGTTTTCACTATAAATCCGAGTTGGAGCTAGTACCTCCCCATATTTATGTATGGAATGGAGTTTGCAACTGAAAAGAAACTTTGTGTTCCCAACAAGCTAGGTGAAGGACGGCTTTCACACACACTTATCTCTCAGAACTGAGCAAGTGGAGAGACGTTCGTTCATCTAGCACCAAGGGAACGGGTTGCAGGAGACACTTTTTCTCTGCTTTCTCAGTCTGTTTCCTAGTGTCGGTTTGAAGTTCCTGCAGTTTTCACTGTAATACCGAGTTGGAGCTATTACCTCCCCATATTTATGTATGGAATGGAGTTTGCAACTGAAAAGAAACTTTGTGTTCCCAACAAGCTAGGTGAAGGACGGCTTTCACACACACTTATCTCACAGAACAGACCAAGTGGAGAGACGTTCGTTTATCTAGCACCAAGGGAACGGGTTGCAGGAGACACTTTTTCTCTGCTTTCTCAGTCTGTTTCCTAGTGTCGGTTTGAAGTTCCTGCAGTTTTCACTGTAAATCCGAGTTGGAGCTAGTACCACCCCATATTTATGTATGGAATGGAATTTGCAACTGAAAAGAAACTTTGTGTTCCCAACAAGCTAGGTGAAGGACGGCTTTCACACACACTTATCTCTCAGAACTGAGCAAGTGTAGAGACGTTCGTTCATCTAGCACCAAGGGAACGGGTTGCAGGAGACACTTTTTCTCTGCTTTCTCAGTCTGTTTCCTAGTGCCGGTTTGAAGTTCCTGCAGTTTTCACTGTCAAACCGAGTTGGAGCTAGTACCTCCCCATATATATGTATGGAATGGAGTTTGCAACTGAAAAGAAACTTTGTGTTCCCAACAAGCTAGTTGAAGGACGGCTTTCACACACACTTATCTCTCAGAACTGAGCAAGTGGAGAGTCGTTCGTTCATCTAGCACCAAGGGAACGGGTTGCAGGAGACACTTTTTCTCTGCTTTCTCAGTCTGTTTCCTAGTGTCGGTTTGAAGTTCCTGCAGTTTTCACTATAAATCCGAGTTGGAGCTAGTACCTCCCCATATTTATGTATGGAATGGAGTTTGCAACTGAAAAGAATCTTTGTGTTCCCAACAAGCTAGGTGAAGGACGGCTTTCACACACACTTATCTCTCAGAACTGAGCAAGTGGAGAGACGTTCGTTCATCTAGCACCAAGGGAACGGGTTGCAGGAGACACTTTTTCTCTGCTTTCTCAGTCTTTTTCCTAGTGACGGTTTGAAGTTCCTGCAGTTTTCACTGTCAAACAGAGTTGGAGCTAGTACCTCCCCATATATATATATGGAATGGAGTTTGCAACTGAAAAGAAACTTTGTGTTCCCAACAAGCTAGGTGAAGGACGGCTTTCACACACACTTATCTCTCAGGACTGAGCAAGTGGAGAGACGTTCGTTCATCTAGCACCAAGGGAACGGGTTGCAGGAGACACTTTTTCTCTGCTTTCTCAGTCTGTTTCCTAGTGTCGGTTTGAAGTTCCTGCAGTTTTCACTGTAATTCCGAGTTGGAGCTTGTACCTCCCCATATTTATGTATGGAATGGAGTTTGCAACTGAAAAGAAACTTTGTGTTCCCAACAAGCTAGATGAAGGACGGCTTTCACACACACTTATCTCACAGAACAGAGCAAGTGGAGAGACGTTCGTTTATCTAGCACCAAGGGAACGGGTTGCAGGAGACACTTTTTCTCTGCTTTCTCAGTCTGTTTCCTAGTGTCGGTTTGAAGTTCCTGCAGTTTTCACTGTCAAACCGAGTTGGAGCTAGTACCTCCCCATATATATGTATCTAATGGAGTTTGCAAATGAAAAGAAACTTTGTGTTCCCAACAAGCTAGTTGAAGGACGGCTTTCACACACACTTTTCTCTCAGAACTGAGCAAGTGGAGAGACGTTCGTTCATCTAGCACCAAGGGAACGGGTTGCAGGAGACACTATTTCTCTGCTTTCTCAGTCTGTTTCCTAGTGTCGGTTTGAAGTTCCTGCAGTTTTCACTGTAAATCCGAGTTGGAGCTAGTACCTCCCCATATTTATGTATGGAATGGAATTTGCAACTGAAAAGAAACTTTGTGTTCCCAACAAGCTAGTTGAAGGACGGCTTTCACACACACTTATCTCTCAGAACTGAGCAAGTGGAGAGACGTTCGTTCATCTAGCACCAAGGGAACGGGTTGCAGGAGACACTTTTTCTCTGCATTCTCAGTCTGTTTCCTAGTGCCGGTTTGAAGTTCCTGCAGTTTTCACTGTCAAACCGAGTTGGAGCTAGTACCTCCCCATATATATGTATGGAATGGAGTTTGCAACTGAAAAGAAAATTTGTGTTCCCAACAAGCTAGTTGAAGGACGGCTTCACACACACTTTTCTCTCAGAACTGAGCAAGTGGAGAGACGTTCGTTCATCTAGCACCAAGGGAACGGGTTGCAGGAGACAATTTTTCTCTGCTTTCTCAGTCTGTTTCCTAGTGTCGGTTTCAAGTTCCTGCAGTTTTCACTGTAAATCCGAGTTGGAGCTAGTACCTCCCCATATTTATGTATGGAATGGAATTTGCAACTGAAAAGAAACTTTGTGTTCCCAACAAGCTAGGTGAAGGACGGCTTTCACACACACGTATCTCTCAGAACTGAGCAAGTGGAGAGACGTTCGTTCATCTAGCACCAAGGGAACGGGTTGCAGGAGACACTTATTCTCTGCTTTCTCAGTCTGTTTCCTAGTGTCGGTTTGAAGTTCCTGCATTTTTCACTGTAAATCCGAGTTGGAGCTAGTACCTCCCCATATTTATGTATGGAATGGAATTTGCAACTGAAAAGAAACTTTGTGTTCCCAACAAGCTAGGTGAAGGACGGCTTTCACACACACTTATCTCTCAGAACTGAGCAAGTGGAGAGACTTTCGTTCATCTAGCACCAAGGGAACGGGTTGCAGGAGACACTTTTTCTCTGCTCTCTCAGTCTGTTTCCTAGGGCCGGTTAGAAGTTCCGGCAGTTTTCACTGTCAAACAGAGTTGGAGCTAGTACCTCCCCATATATATGTATGGAATGTATTTTGCAACTGAAAAGAAACTTTGTGTTCCCAACAAGCTAGTTGAAGGACGGCTTTCACACACAATTTTCTCTCAGAACTGAGCAAGTGGAGAGACGTTCGTTCATCTAGCACCAAGGGAACGGTTTGCAGGAGACAATTTTTCTCTGCTTTCTCAGTCTGTTTCCTAGTGTCGGTTTCAAGTTCCTGCAGTTTTCACTGTAAATCCGAGTTGGAGCTAGTACCTCCCCATATTTATGTATGGAATGGAATTTGCAACTGAAAAGAAACTTTGTGTTCCCAACAAGCTAGGTGAAGGACGGCTTTCACACACACGTATCTCTCAGAACTGAGCAAGTGGAGAGACGTTCGTTCATCTAGCACCAAGGGAACGGGTTGCAGGAGACACTTATTCTCTGCTTTCTCAGTCTGTTTCCTAGTGTCGGTTTGAAGTTCCTGCAGTTTTCACTGTAAATCCGAGTTGGAGCTTGTACCTCCCCATATTTATGTATAGAATGGAATTTGCAACTGAAAAGAAACTTTGTGTTCCCAACAAGCTAGGTGAAGGACGGCTTTCACACACACTTATCTCTCAGAACTGAGCAAGTGGAGAGACGTTCGTTCATCTAGCACCAAGGGAACGGGTTGAAGGAGACACTTTTTCTCTGCTTCTCAGTCTGTTTCCTAGTGACGGTTTGAAGTTCCTGCAGTTTTCACTGTCAAACCGAGTTGGAGCTAGTACCACCCCATGTATATGTATGGAATGGAGTTTGCAACTGAAAAGAAACTTTGTGTTCCCAACAAGCTAGGTGAAGGACGGCTTTCACACACACTTATTTCTCAGAACTGAGCAAGTGGAGAGACGTTCGTTCATCTAGCACCAAGGGAACGGGTTGCAGGAGACACTATTTCTCTGCTTTCTCAGTGTGTTTCCTAGTGTCGGTTTGAAGTTCCTGCAGTTTTCACTGTAAATCCGAGTTGGAGCTAGTACCTCCCCATATTTATGTATGGAATGGAGTTTGCAACTGAAAAGAAACTTTGTGTTCCCAACAAGCTAGATGAAGGACGGCTTTCACACACACTTATCTCTCAGAACTGAGCAAGTGGAGAGACGTTCGTTTATCTAGCACCAACGGAACGGGTTGCAGGAGACACTTTTTCTATGCTTTCTCAGTCTGTTTCCTAGTGCCGGTTTGAAGTTCCTGCAGTTTTCACTGTCAAACCGAGTTGGAGCTTGTAACTCCCCATATATATGTATGGAATGGAGTATGCAACTGAAAAGAAACTTTGTGTTCCCAACAAGTTGGTGAAGGACGGCTTTCACACACACTTATCTCTCAGAACTGAGCAAGTGGGGAGACGTTCGTTCATCTAGCACCAAGGGAATGGTTTGCAGGAGACACTTTTTCTCTGCTTTCTCAGTGTGTTTCCTAGTGCCGGTTTGAAGTTACTGCAGTTTTCACTGTCAAACAGAATTGGAGCTTGTACCTCCCCATATATATGTATGGAATGGAGTTTGCAATTGAAAAGAAACTTTGTGTTCCCAACAAGCTAGGTGAAGGACGGCTTTCACACACATTATCTCTCAGAACTGAGCAAGTGGAGAGACGTTCGTTCATCTAGCACCAAGGGAACGGGTTGCAGGAGACACATTTTCTCTGATTTCTCAGTCTGTTTCCTAGTGCCGGTTTGAAGTTCCTGCAGTTTTCACTGTCAAACCGAGTTGGAGCTAGTACCTACCCATATATATGTATGGAATGGAGTTTGCAACTGAAAAGAAACTTTGTGTTCCCAACAAGCTAGTTGAAGGACGGCTTTCACACACACTTTTCTCTCAGAACTGAGCAAGTGGAGAGACGTTCGTTCATCTAGCACCAAGGGAACGGTTTGCAGGAGACAATTTTTCTCTGCTTTCTCAGTCTCTTTCCTAGTGTCGGTTTCAAGTTCCTGCAGTTTTCACTGTAAAACCGAGTTGGAGCTAGTACCTCCCCATATTTATGTATGGAATGGAATTTGCAACTGAAAAGAAACTTTGTGTTCCCAACAAGCTAGGTGAAGGACGGCTTTCACACACACTTATCTCTCAGAACTGAGCAAGTGGAGAGACATTCGTTCATCTAGCACCAAGGGAACGGGTTGCAGGAGACACTTATTCTCTGCTTTCTCAGTCTGTTTCCTAGTGTCGGTTTGAAGTTCCTGCAGTTTTCACTGTAAATCCGAGTTGGAGCTTGTACCTCCCCATATTTATGTATAGAATGGAATTTGCAACTGAAAAGAAACTTTGTGTTCCCAACAAGCTAGGTGAAGGACGGCTTTCACACACACTTATCTCTCAGAACTGAGCAAGTGGAGAGACGTTCGTTCATCTAGCACCAAGGGAACGGGTTGCAGGAGACACTTTTTCTCTGCTTTCTCAGTCTGTTTCCTAGTGACGGTTTGAAGTTCCTGCAGTTTTCACTGTCAAACCGAGTTGGAGCTAGTACCTCCCCATATATATGTATGGAATGGAGTTTGCAACTGAAAAGAAACTTTGTGTTCCCAACAAGCTAGGTGAAGGACGGCTTTCACACACACTTATCTCTCAGAACTGAGCAAGTGGAGAGACGTTCGTTCATCTAGCACCAAGGGAACGGGTTGCAGGAGACACTTTTTCTCTGCTTTCTCAGTGTGTTTCCTAGTGTCGGTTTGAAGTTCCTGCAGTTTTCACTGTAAATCCGAGTTGGAGCTAGTACCTCCCCATATTTATGTATGGAATGGAGTTTGCAACTGAAAAGAAACTTTGTGTTCCCAACAAGCTAGATGAAGGACGGCTTTCACACACACTTATCTCTCAGAACTGAGCAAGTGGAGAGACGTTCGTTTATCTAGCACCAAGGGAACGGTTTGCAGGAGACACTTTTTCTATGCTTTCTCAGTCTGTTTCCTAGTGCCGGTTTGAAGTTCCTGCAGTTTTCACAGTCAAACCGAGTTGGAGCTTGTAACTCCCCATATATATGTATGGAATGGAGTATGCAACTGAAAAGAAACTTTGTGTTCCCAACAAGCTAGGTGAAGGACGGCTTTCACACACACTTATCTCTCAGAACTTAGCAAGTGGGGAGACGTTCGTTCATCTAGCACCAAGGGAATGGTTTGCAGGGGACACTATTTCTCTGCTTTCTCAGTGTGTTTCCTAGTGCCGGTTTGAAGTTACTGCAGTTTTCACTGTCAAACAGAATTGGAGCTTGTACCTCCCCATATATATGTATGGAATGGAGTTTGCAACTGAAAAGAAACTTTGTGTTCCCAACAAGCTAGGTGAAGGACGGCTTTCACACACATTATCTCTCAGAACTGAGCAAGTGGAGAGACGTTCGTTCATCTAGCACCAAGGGAACGGGTTGCAGGAGACACATTTTCTCTGATTTCTCAGTCTGTTTCCTAGTGCCGGTTTGAAGTTCCTGCAGTTTTCACTGTCAAACCGAGTTGGAGCTTGTACCACCCCATATATATTTATGGAATGGTGTTTGCAACTGAAAAGAAACTTTGTGTTCCCAACAAGCTAGGTGAAGGACGGCTTTCACACACACTTATCTGTCAGAACTGAGCAAGTGGAGAGACGTTCGTTCATCTAGCACCAAGGGAACTGGTTGCAAGTGAAATTTTACTCTGTTTTCTCAGTCTGTTTCCTGGTGCCGGTTTGAATTTCTTGCATTTTTCACTTTAAAACTGAGTTGGAATTAGTACCTCACCATATATATTTATGGATTGTAGTTTGCAACTGATAAGAAACTCTGTGTTCCCAACAAGCTAGGTGAAGTACGGCTTTCACACACACTTATCTCTCAGAACTCAGCAAGTGGAGAGACGTTCGTTCATCTAGCACCAAGGTAACGGTTTGCAGGAGGCACTTTTTCTCTGCTTTCTCAGTCTGTTTCCTAGTGCCGGTTTGAAGTTCCTGCAGTTTTCACTGTAAAACCGAGTTGGAGCTAGTAGCTCCCCATATATATGTATGGAATGGAGTTTGCAACTGAAAAGAAACTTTGTGTTCCCAAGAAGCTAGGTGAAGGACGGCTTTCACACACACTTATATCTCAGAACTGAGCATGTGGAGAGACGTTCGTTCTTCTAGCACCAAGGGAACGGGTTGCAGGAGACACTTTTTCTCTGCTCTCTCAGTCTGTTTCCTAGTGCCAGTTTGTAGTTCCTTCAGTTATCACTGTAAACCCGAGTTGGATCTAGTACCTACCCATATATATGTATGGAGTGGAGTTTGCAACTGAAAAGAAACTTTGTGTTCCCAACAAGCTAGTTGAAGGCGGCTTTCACACACACTTATCTCTCAGAACTGAGCAAGTGGAGAGACGTTCGTTCATCTACCACCAAGGGAACTGGTTGCAAGTGAAATTTTACTCTGGTTTCTCAGTCTGTTTCCTGGTGCCGGTTTGAATTTCCTGCATTTTTCACTGTAAAACTGAGTTGGAATTAGTACCTCCCCATATAAATTTATGGATTGTAGTTTGCAACTGATAAGAAACTTTGTGTTCCCAACAAGATAGGTGAAGGACGGCTTTCACACACAATTATCTCTCAGACCTGAGCATGTGGAGAGACGTTCGTTCATCTAGCACCAAGGGAACGGGTTGCAGAAGACACTTTTAGCCTGGTGTCTCAGTCTGTTTCCTAGTGCCGGTTTGAATTTCCTGCAGTTTTCACTGTAAATCGGAGTTGGAGCTAGTACCTACCCATATATATGTATGGAGTGGAGTTTGCAACGGAATAGAATCTTTGTGTTCCCAACAAGCTAGGTGAAGGACGGCTTTCACACACACTTATCTCTCAGAACTGAGCAAGTGGAGAGACGTTCGTTCATCTAGCACCAAGGTAACGGTTTGCAGGAGGCACTTTTTCTCTGCTTTCTCAGTCTGTTTCCTAGTGCCGGTTTGAAGTTCCTGCAGTTTTCACTGTAAAACCGAGTTGGAGCTAGTAGCTCCCCATATATATGTATGGAATGGAGTTTGCAACTGAAAAGAAACTTTGTGTTCCCAACAAGCTAGGTGAAGGACGGCTTTCACACACACTTATTTCTCAGAACTGAGCAAGTGGAGAGACGTTCGTTCATCTAGCACCAAAGGAATGGTTTGCAGGAGACACTTTTTCTCTGCTTTCTCAGTGTGTTTCCTAGTGCCGGTTTGAAGTTACTGCAGTTTTCACTGTCAAACAGAATTGGAGCTAGTACCTCCCCATATATATGTATGGAATGTAGTTTGCAATTGAAAAGAAACATTTTGTTCCCAACAAGCTAGGTGAAGGACGGCTTTCACACACATTATCTCTCAGAACTGAGCAAGTGGAGAGACGTTCGTTCATCTAGCACCAAGGGAACGGGTTGCACAGACACTTATTCTCTGCTTTCTCAGTCTGTTTCCTAGTGCCGGTTTGAAGTTCCTGCTGTTTTCACTGTCAAACCCAGTTGGAGCTTGTACCTCCCCATATATATGTATGGAATGGATTTTGCAACTGAAAAGAAACTTTGTGTTCCCAACAAGCTAGGTGAAGGACGGCTTTCACACACACTTATCTCTCAGAACTGAGCAAGTGGAGAGACGTTCGTTCATCTAGCACCAAGGGAACGGGTTGCAGGAGACACTTTTTCTCTGCTTTCTCAGTCTGTTTCCTAGTGCCGGTTTTAAGTTCCTGCAGTTTTCACTGTAAAACCGAGTTGGAGCTAGTACCTCCCCAAATATATGTATGGAATGGAGTTTGCAACTGAAAAGAAACTTTGTGTTCCCAACAAGCTAGGTGAAGGACGGCTTTCACACACACTTATCTGTCAGAACTGAGCAAGTGGAGAGACGTTCGTTCATCTAGCACCAAGGGAACTGGTTGCAAGTGAAATTTTACTCTGGTTTCTCAGTCTGTTTCCTAGTGCCGGTTTGAAGTTCCTGCAGTTTTCACTGTAAAACCGAGTTGGACCTAGTACCTAGCCATATGTATGTATGGAGTGGAGTTTGCAACTGAAAAGAAACTTTGTGTTCCCAACAAGCTAGGTGAAGGACGGCTTTCCCACACACTTATATCTCAGAACTGAGCATGTGGAGATACGTTCGTTCATCTAGCACAAAAGGAACGGTTTGCAGGAGACACTTTTCCTCTGCTTTCTCAGTCTTTTTCCTAGTGCCGGTTTGAAGTACCTGCAGTTTTCACTGTAAAACCGAGTTGGAGCTTGTACCTCCCCATATATATCTATGGAATGGAGTTTGCAATTGAAAAGAAACTTTGTGTTCCCAACAAGCTAGGTGAAGGACGGCTTTCACACACATTATCTCTCAGAACTGAGCAAGTGGAGAGACGTTCGTTCATCTAGCACCAAGGGAACTGGTTGCAAGTGAAATTTTACTCTGGTTTCTCAGTCTGTTTCCTGGTGCCGGTGTGAATTTCCTGCATTTTTCACTGTAAAACTGAGTTGGAATTAGTACCTCCCCATATATATTTATGGATTGTAGTTTGCAACTGATAAGAAACTTTGTGTTCCCAACAAGCTAGGTGAAAGACGGCTTTCACACACAATTATCTCTCAGACCTGAGCATGTGGAGAGACGTTCGTTCATCTAGCACCAAGGGAACGGGTTGCAGAAGACACTTTTACCCTGGTGTCTCAGTCTGTTTCCTAGTGCCGGTTTGAATTTCCTGCAGTTTTCACTGTAAATCGGAGTTGGAGCTAGTACCTACCCATATATACGTATGGAGTGGAATTTGCAACGGAATAGAATCTTTGTGTTCCCAACAAGCTAGGTGAAGGACGGCTTTCACACACAGTTATCTCTCAGAACTGAGCAAGTGGAGAGACGTTCGTTCATCTAGCACCAAGGTAACGGTTTGCAGGAGGCACTTTTTCTCTGCTTTCTCAGTCTGTTTCCTAGTGCCGGTTTGAAGTTCCTGCAGTTTTCACTGTCAAACCGAGTTGGAGCTAGTAGCTCCCCATATATATGTATGGAAAGGAGTTTGCAACTGAAAAGAAACTTTGTGTTCCCAACAAGCTAGGTGAAGTACGGCTTTCACACACACTTATCTCTCAGAACTGAGCAAGTGGAGAGACGTTCGTTCATCTAGCACCAAGGGAACGGGTTGCAGGAGACAATTTTTCTCTGCTTTCTCAGTCTGTTTCCCAGCGCCGATTTGAAGTTCCTGCAGTTTTCACTGTAAAACCGAGTTGGAGCTAGTAGCTCCCCATATATATGTATGGAATGAAGTCTGCAACTGAAAAGAAACTTTGTGTTTCCAAGAAGCTAGGTGAAGGACGGCTTTCACACACACTTATCTCTCAGAACTGAGCAAGTGGAGAGACGTTCGTTCATCTAGCACCAAGGGAACGGGTTGCAGGAGACACTTTTTCTCTGCTTTCTCAGTCTGTTTCCTAGTGCCAGTTTGTAGTTCCTTCAGTTATCACTGTAAACCCGAGTTGGAACTAGTACCTACCCATATATATGTATGGAGTGGAGTTTGCAACTGAAAAGAAACTTTGTGTTCCCAACAAGCTAGTTGAAGGACGGCTTTCACACACAATTATATCTCAGAACTGAGCATGTGGAGAGACGTTCGTTCTTCTAGCACCAATGGAACGGGTTGCAGAAGACACTATTTCTCTGCTTTCTCCGTCTGTTTCCTAGTGCCGGTTTTAAGTTCCTGCAGTTTTCACTGTAAAACCGACTTGGAGCTAGAACCTCCCCAAATATATGTATGGAATGGAGTTTGCAACTGAAAAGAAACTTTGTGTTCCCAACAAGCTATGTGAAGGACGGCTTTCACACACACTTATCTGTCAGAACTGAGCAAGTGGAGAGACGTTCGTTCATCTAGCACCAAGGGAACTGGTTGCAAGTGAAATTTTACCCTGGTGTCTCAGTCTGTTTCCTAGTGCCGGTTTGAATTTCCTGCAGTTTTCACTGTAAATCGGAGTTGGAGCTAGTACCTACCCATATATATGTATGGAGTGGAGTTTGCAACGGAATAGAATCTTTGTGTTCCCAACAAGCTAGGTGAAGGACGGTTTCACACACACTTATCTCTCAGAACTGAGCAAGTGGAGAGACGTTCGTTCATCTAGCACCAAGGCAACGGGTTGCAGAAGACACTTTTTCTCTGCTTTCTCAGTCTGTTTCCTAGTGCCGGTTTGAAGTTCCTGCAGTTTTCACTGTCAAACCGAGTTGGAGCTAGTACCTCCCCATATATATGTATGGAATGGAGTTTGCAACTGAAAAGAAACTTTGTGTTCCCAACAAGCTATGTGAAGGACGACTTTCACACACACGTATCTCTCAGAACTGAGCAAGTGGAGAGACGTTCGTTCATCTAGCACCAAGGGAACGGGTTGCAGGAGACACTTTTTCTCTGCTTCCTCAGTCTGTTTCCTAGTGCCGGTTTGATGTTCCTACAGTTTTCACTGTCAAACCGATTTGGAGCTAGTACCCCCCATATATATGTATGGAATGGAGTTTGCAACTGAAAAGAAACTTTGTGTTCCCAACAAGTTAGGTGAAGGACGGCTTTCACACACACTTATCTCTCAGAACTGAGCAAGTGGAGAGACCTTCGTTCATCTAGCACCAAGGGAACGGGTTGCAGGAGACACTTTTTCTCTGCTTTCTCAGTCTGTTTCCTAGTGTCGGTTTGAAGTTCCTGCAGTTTTCACTGTAAATCCGAGTTGGAGCTAGTACCTCCCCATATTTATGTATGGAATGGAATTTGCAACTGAAAAGAAACTTTGTGTTCCCAACAAGCTAGGTGAAGGACGGCTTTCACACACACTTATCTCTCAGAACTGAGCAAGTGGAGAGACGTTCGTTCATCTAGCACCAAGGGAACGGGTTGCAGGAGACACTTTTTCTCTGCTTTCTCAGTCTGTTTCCTAGTGCCGGTTTGAAGTTCCTGCAGTTTTCACTGTCAAACCGAGTTGGAGCTAGTACCTCCCCATATATATGTATGGAATGGAGTTTGCAACTGAAAAGAAACTTTGTGTTCCCAACAAGCTTGATGAAGGACGGCTTTCACACACACATATCTCTCAGAACTGAGCAAGTGGAGAGACGTTCGTTTATCTAGCACCAAGGGAACGGGTTGCAGGAGACACTTTTTCTCTGCTTTCTCAGTCTGTTTCCTAGTGCCGGTTTGAAGTTCCTGCAGTTTTCACTGTCAAACCGAGTTGGAGCTTGTACCTCCCCATATATATGTATGGAATGGAGTTTGCAACTGAAAAGAAACTTTGTGTTCCCAACAAGCTAGATGAAGGACGGCTTTCACACACACATATCTCTCAGAACTGAGCAAGTGGAGAGACGTTCGTTTATTTGCACCAAGTGAACGGGTTGCAGGAGACACTTTTTCTCTGCTTTCTCAGTCTTTTTCCTAGTGCCGTTTTGAAGTTCCTGCAGTTTTCACTGTCAAACCGAGTTGGAGCTTGTACCTCCCCATATATATGTATGGAATGGGGTTTGCAACTGAAAAGAAACTTTGTGTTCCCAACAAGATAGGTGAAGGACGGCTTTCACACACAATTATCTCTCAGAACTGAGCAAGTGGAGAGACGTCCGTTCATCTAGCACCAAGGCAACGGGTTGCAGGAGACACTTTTTCTCTGCTTTCTCCGTCTGTTTCCAAGTGCCGGTTTGTAGTTCCTGCAGTTTTCACTGTAAAACCGAGTTGGAGCTAGTACCTCCCCATATATATGTATGGAATGGAGTTTGCAATTGAAAAGAATCTTTGTGTTCCCAACAAGCTAGGTGAAGGACGGCTTTCACACACATTATCTCTCAGAACTGAGCAAGTGGAGAGACGTTCGTTCATCTAGCACCAAGGGAACGGTTTGCAGGAGACACTTTTTCTCTGTTTCTCTGTCTGTTTCCTAGTGTCGGTTTGAAGTTCCTGCAGTTTTCACTGTAAATCCGAGTTGGAGCTATTACCTCCCCATATTTATGTATGGAATGGAGTTTGCAACTGAAAAGAAACTTTGTGTTCCCAACAAGCTAGATGAAGGACGGCTTTCACACACACATATCTCTCAGAACTGAGCAAGTGGAGAGACGTTCGTTCATCTAGCACCAAGGGAACGGGTTGCAGGAGACACTTTTTCTCTGCTTTCTCAGTCTGTTTCCTAGTGCCGGTTTTAAGTTCCTGCAGTTTTCACTGTAAAACCGAGTTGGAGCTAGTACCTCCCCAAATATATGTATGGAATGGAGTTTGCAACTGAAAAGAAACTTTGTGTTCCCAACAAGCTAGGTGAAGGACGGCTTTCACACACACTTATCTGTCAGAACTGAGCAAGTGGAGAGACGTTCGTTCATCTAGCACCAAGGGAACTGGTTGCAAGTGAAATTTTACTCTGGTTTCTCAGTCTGTTTCCTGGTGCCGGTTTGAATTTCCTGCATTTTTCACTGTAAAACTGAGTTGGAATTAGTACCACCCCATATATATTTATAGATTGTAGTTTGCAACTGATAAGAAACTTTGTGTTCCCAACAAGTTAGGTGAAGGACGGCTTTCACACACAATTATCTCTCAGACCTGAGCATGTGGAGAGACGTTCGTTCATCTAGCACCAAGGGAACGGGTTGCAGAAGACACTTTTACCCTGGTGTCTCAGTCTGTTTCCTAGTGCCGGTTTGAATTTCCTGCAGTTTTCACTGTAAATCGGAGTTGGAGCTAGTACCTACCCATATATATGTATGGAGTAGAGTTTGCAACGGAATAGAATCTTTGTGTTCCCAACAAGCTAGGTGAAGGACGGTTTCACACACAGTTATCTCTCAGAACTTACCAAGTGGAGAGACGTTCGTTCATCTAGCACCAAGGGAACGGGTTGCAGGAGACACTTTTTCTCTGCTTTCTCAGTCTGTTTCCTAGTGCCAGTTTGTAGTTCCTTCAGTTATCACTGTAAACCCGGGTTGGAACTAGTACCTACCCATATATATGTATGGAGTGGAGTTTGCAACTGAAAAGAAACTTTGTGTTCCCAACAAGCTAGTTGAAGGACGGCTTTCACACACACTTATATCTCAGAACTGAGCATGTGGAGAGACGTTCGTTCTTCTAGCACCAAGGGAACGGGTTGCAGAAGACACTTTTTCTCTGCTTTCTCCGTCTGTTTCCTAGTGCCGGTTTGAAGTTCCTGCAGTTTTCACTGTAAACCCGATTTGGACCTAGTACCTAGCCATATGTATGTATGGAGTGGAGTTTGCAACTGAAAAGAAACTTTGTGTTCCCAACAAGCTAGGTGAAGGACGGCTTTCCCACACACTTATATCTCAGAACTGAGCATGTGGAGATACGTTCGTTCATCTAGCACAAAAGGAACGGTTTGCAGGAGACACTTTTCCTCTGCTTTCTCAGTCTTTTTCCTAGTGCCGGTTTGAAGTACCTGCAGTTTTCTCTGTAAAACCGAGTTGGAGCTTGTACCTCCCCATATATATGTATGGAATGGAGTTTGCAATTGAAAAGAAACTTTGTGTTCCCAACAAGCTAGGTGAAGGACGGCTTTCACACACATTATCTCTCAGAACTGAGCAAGTGGAGAGACGTTCGTTCATCTAGCACGAAGGGAACTGGTTGCAAGTGAAATTTTACTCTGGTTTCTCAGTCTGTTTCCTGGTGCCGGTTTGAATTTCCTGCATTTTTCACTGTAAAACTGAGTTGGAATTAGTACCTCCCCATATATATTTATGGATTGTAGTTTGCAACTGATAAGAAACTTTGTGTTCCCAACAACCTAGGTGAAGGACGGCTTTCACACACAATTATCTCTCAGACCTGAGCATGTGGAGAGACGTTCGTTCATCTAGCACCAAGGGAACGGGTTGCAGAAGATACTGTTACCCTGGTGTCTCAGTCTGTTTCCTAGTGCCGGTTTGAATTTCCTGCAGTTTTCACTGTAAATCGGAGTTGGAGCTAGTACCTACCCATATATACGTATGGAGTGGAGTTTGCAACGTAATAGAATCTTTGTGTTCCCAACAAGCTAGGTGAAGGACGGCTTTCACACACAGTTATCTCTCAGAACTGAGCAAGTGGAGAGACGTTCGTTCATCTAGCACCAAGGTAACGGTTTGCAGGAGGCACTTTTTCTCTGCTTTCTCAGTCTGTTTCCTAGTGCCGGTTTGAAGTTCCTGCAGTTTTCACTGTAAAACCGAGTTGGAGCTAGTAGCTCCCCATATATATGTATGGAAAGGAGTTTGCAACTGAAAAGAAACTTTGTGTTCCCAACAAGCTAGGTGAAGTACGGCTTTCACACACACTTATCTCTCAGAACTGAGCAAGTGGAGAGACGTTCGTTCATCTAGCACCAAGGGAACGTGTTGCAGGAGACAATTTTCTCTGCTTTCTCAGTCTGTTTCCCAGCGCCGATTTGAAGTTCCTGCAGTTTTCACTGTAAAACCGAGTTGGAGCTAGTAGCTCCCCATATATATGTATGGAATGAAGTCTGCAACTGAAAAGAAACTTTGTGTTCCCAAGAAGCTAGGTGAAGGACGGCTTTCACACACACTTATCTCTCAGAACTGAGCAAGTGGAGAGACGTTCGTTCATCTAGCACCAAGGGAACGGGTTGCAGGAGACACTTTTTCTCTGCTTTCTCAGTCTGTTTCCTAGTGCCAGTTTGTAGTTCCTTCAGTTATCACAGTAAACCCGAGTTGGAACTAGTACCTACCCATATATATGTATGGAGTGGAGTTTGCAACTGAAAAGAAACTTTGTGTTCCCAACAAGCTAGTTGAAGGACGGCTTTCACACACACTTATATCTCAGAACTGAGCATGTGGAGAGACGTTCGTTCTTCTAGCACCAAGGGAACGGGTTGCAGAAGACACTTTTTCTCTGATTTCTCCGTCTGTTTCCTAGTGCCGGTTTGAAGTTCCTGCAGTTTTCACTATAAATCCGAGTTGGAGCTAGTACCTCCCCATATTTATGTATGGAATGGAGTTTGCAACTGAAAAGAAACTTTGTGTTCCCAACAAGCTAGATGAAGGACGGCTTTCACACACACATATCTCTCAGAACTGAGCAAGTGGAGAGACGTTCGTTCATCTAGCACCAAGGGAACGGGTTGCAGGAGACACATTTTCTCTGCTTTGTCAGTATGTTTCCTAGTGCCGGTTTTAAGTTCCTGCAGTTTTCACTGTAAAACCGAGTTGGAGCTAGTACCTCCCCAAATATATGTATGGAATGGAGTTTGCAACTGAAAAGAAACTTTGTGTTCCCAACAAGCTTGGTGAAGGACGGCTTTCACACACACTTATCTGTCAGAACTGAGCAAGTGGAGAGACGTTCGTTCATCTAGCACCAAGGGAACTGTTTGGAAGTGAAATTTTACTCTGGTTTCTCAGTCTGTTTCCTGGTGCCGGTTTGAATTTCCTGCATTTTTCACTGCAAAACTGAGTTGGAAATAGTACCTCCCCATATATATTTATGGATTGTAGTTTGCAACTGATAAGAAACTTTGTGTTCCCAACAAGCTAGGTGAAGGACGGCTTTCACACACAATTATCTCTCAGACCTGAGCATGTGGAGAGACGTTCGTTCATCTAGCACCAAGGGAACGGGTTGCAGAAGACACTATTTCTCTGCTTTCTCAGTCTTTTTCCTAGTGCCGGTTTGAAGTACCTGCAGTTTTCACTGTAAAACCGAGTTGGAGCTTGTACCTCCCCATATATATGTATGGAATGGAGTTTGCAATTGAAAAGAAACTTTGTGTTCCCAACAAGCTAGGTGAAGGACGGCTTTCACACACACTTATCTCTCAGAACTGAGCAAGTGGAGAGACGTTCGTTCATCTAGCACCAAGGGAACGGGTTGCAGGAGACACTTATTCTCTGCTTTCTCAGTCTTTTTCCTAGTGCCGGTTTGAAGTTCCTGCTGTTTTCACTGTCAAACCGAGTTGGAGCTTGTACCTCCCCTTATATATGTATGGAATGGATTTTGCAACTGAAAAGAAACTTTGTGTTCCCAACAAGCTAGGTGAAGGACGGCTTTCACACACACTTATCTCTCAGAACTGAGCAAGTGGAGAGACTTTCGTTCATCTAGCACCAAGGGAACGGGTTGCAGGATACACTTTTTCTCTGCTTTCTCAGTCTGTTTCCTAGTGTCGGTTTGAAGTTCCTGCAGTTTTCACTGTAAATCCGAGTTGGAGCTAGTACCTCCCCATATTTATGTATGGAATGGAGTTTGCAACTGAAAAGAAAATTTGTGTTCCCAACAAGCTAGGTGAAGGACGGCTTTCACACACACTTATCTGTCAGAACTGAGCAAGTGGAGAGACGTTCGTTCATCTAGCACCAAGGGAACTGGTTGCAAGTGAAATTTTACTCTGGTTTCTCAGTCTGTTTCCTGGTGCCGGTGTGAATTTCCTGCATTTTTCACTGTAAAACTGAGTTGGAATTAGTACCTCCCCATATATATTTATGGATTGTAGTTTGCAACTGATAAGAAACTTTGTGTTCCCAACAAGCTAGGTGAAGGACGGCTTTCACACACAATTATCTCTCAGACCTGAGCATGTGGAGAGACGTTCGTTCATCTAGCACCAAGGGAAAGGGTTGCAGAAGACACTTTTACCCTGGTGTCTCAGTCTGTTTCCTAGTGCCGGTTTGAATTTCCTGCAGTTTTCACTGTAAATCGGAGTTGGAGCTAGTACCTACCCATATATATGTATGGAGTGGAGTTTGCAACGGAATAGAATCTTTGTGTTCCCAACAAGCTAGGTGAAGGACGCTTTCACACACAGTTATCTCTCAGAACTGAGCAAGTGGAGAGACGATCGTTCATCTAGCACCAAGGCAACGGGTTGCAGGAGACACTATTTCTCTGCTTTCTCAGTCTGTTTCCAAGTGCCGGTTTGAAGTTCCTGCAGTTTTCACTGTAAAACCGTGTTGGAGCTAGTACCTCCCCATATATATGTATGGAATGGAGTTTGCAACTGAAAAGAAACTTTGTGTTCCCAACAAGCTAGGTGAAGGACGGCTTTCACACACACTTATCTCTCAGAACTGAGCAAGTGGAGAGACGTTCGTTCATCTAGCACCAAAGGAATGGTTTGCAGGAGACACTTTTTCTCTGCTTTCTCAGTGTGTTTCCTAGTGCCGGTTTGAAGTTACTGCAGTTTTCACTGTCAAACAGAATTGGAGCTAGTACCTCCCCATATATATGTATGGAATGTAGTTTGCAATTGAAAAGAAAGATTGTGTTCCCAACAAGCTAGGTGAAGGACGGCTTTCACACACATTATCTCTCAGAACTGAGCAAGTGGAGAGACGTTCGTTCATCTAGCACCAAGGGAACGGGTTGCAGGAGACACTTATTCTCTGCTTTCTCAGTCTGTTTCCTAGTGCCGGTTTGAAGTTCCTGCTGTTTTCACTGTCAAACCCAGTTGGAGCTTGTACCTCCCCATATATATGTATGGAATGGATTTTGCAACTGAAAAGAAACTTTGTGTTCCCAACAAGCTAGGTGAAGGACGGCTTTCACACACACTTATCTCTCAGAACTGAGCAAGTGGAGAGACGTTCGTTCATCTAGCACCAAGGGAACTGGTTGCAAGTGAAATTTTACTCTGGTTTCTCAGTCTGTTTCCTAGTGCCGGTTTGAAGTTCCTGCAGTTTTCACTGTAAAACCGAGTTGGACCTAGTACCTAGCCATATGTATGTATGGAGTGGAGTTTGCAACTGAAAAGAAACTTTGTGTTCCCAACAAGCTAGGTGAAGGACGGCTTTCCCACACACTTATATCTCAGAACTGAGCATGTGGAGATACGTTCGTTCATCTAGCACAAAAGGAACGGTTTGCAGGAGACACTTTTCCTCTGCTTTCTCAGTCTTTTTCCTAGTGCCGGTTTGAAGTACCTGCAGTTTTCACTGTAAAACCGAGTTGGAGCTTGTACCTCCCCATATATATCTATGGAATGGAGTTTGCAATTGAAAAGAAACTTTGTGTTCCCAACAAGCTAGGTGAAGGACGGCTTTCACACACATTATCTCTCAGAACTGAGCAAGTGGAGAGACGTTCGTTCATCTAGCACCAAGGGAACTGGTTGCAAGTGAAATTTTACTCTGGTTTCTCAGTCTGTTTCCTGGTGCCGGTGTGAATTTCCTGCATTTTTCACTGTAAAACTGAGTTGGAATTAGTACCTCCCCATATATATTTATGGATTGTAGTTTGCAACTGATAAGAAACTTTGTGTTCCCAACAAGCTAGGTGAAGGACGGCTTTCACACACAATTATCTCTCAGACCTGAGCATGTGGAGAGACGTTCGTTCATCTAGCACCAAGGGAACGGTTTGCAGAAGACACTTTTACCCTGGTGTCTCAGTCTGTTTCCTAGTGCCGGTTTGAATTTCCTGCAGTTTTCACTGTAAATCGGAGTTGGAGCTAGTACCTACCCATATATACGTATGGAGTGGAATTTGCAACGGAATAGAATCTTTGTGTTCCCAACAAGCTAGGTGAAGGACGGCTTTCACACACAGTTATCTCTCAGAACTGAGCAAGTGGAGAGACGTTCGTTCATCTAGCACCAAGGTAACGGTTTGCAGGAGGCACTTTTTCTCTGCTTTCTCAGTCTGTTTCCTAGTGCCGGTTTGAAGTTCCTGCAGTTTTCACTGTAAAACCGAGTTGGAGCTAGTAGCTCCCCATATATATGTATGGAAAGGAGTTTGCAACTGAAAAGAAACTTTGTGTTCCCAACAAGCTAGGTGAAGTACGGCTTTCACACACACTTATCTCTCAGAACTGAGCAAGTGGAGAGACGTTCGTTCATCTAGCACCAAGGGAACGGGTTGCAGGAGACAATTTTTCTCTGCTTTCTCAGTCTGTTTCCCAGCGCCGATTTGAAGTTCCTGCAGTTTTCACTGTAAAACCGAGTTGGAGCTAGTAGCTCCCCATATATATGTATGGAATGAAGTCTGCAACTGAAAAGAAACTTTGTGTTCCCAAGAAGCTAGGTGAAGGACGGCTTTCACACACACTTATCTCTCAGAACTGAGCAAGTGGAGAGACGTTCGTTCATCTAGCACCAAGGGAACGGGTTGCAGGAGACACTTTTTCTCTGCTTTCTCAGTCTGTTTCCTAGTGCCAGTTTGTAGTTCCTTCAGTTATCACTGTAAACCCGAGTTGGAACTAGTACCTACCCATATATATGTATGGAGTGGAGTTTGCAACTGAAAAGAAACTTTGTGTTCCCAACAAGCTAGTTGAAGGACGGCTTTCACACACACTTATATCTCAGAACTGAGCATGTGGAGAGACGTTCGTTCTTCTAGCACCAAGGGAACGGGTTGCAGAAGACACTTTTTCTCTGCTTTCTCCGTCTGTTTCCTAGTGCCGGTTTTAAGTTCCTGCAGTTTTCACTGTAAAACCGAGTTGGAGCTAGAACCTCCCCAAATATATGTATGGAATGGAGTTTGCAACTGAAAAGAAACTTTGTGTTCCCAACTTGCTATGTGAAGGACGGCTTTCACACACACTTATCTGTCAGAACTGAGCAAGTGGAGAGACGTTCGTTCATCTAGCACCAAGGGAACTGGTTGCAAGTGAAATTTTACTCTGGTTTCTCAGTCTGTTTCCTGGTGCCGGTGTGAATTTCCTGCATTTTTCACTGTAAAACTGAATTGGAATTAGTACCTCCCCATATATATTTATGGATTGTAGTTTGCAACTGATAAGAAACTTTGTGTTCCCAACAAGCTAGGTGAAGGACGGCTTTCACACACAATTATCTCTCAGACCTGAGCATGTGGAGAGACGTTCGTTCATCTAGCACCAAGGGAACGGGTTGCAGAAGACACTTTTACCCTGGTGTCTCAGTCTGTTTCCTAGTGCCGGTTTGAATTTCCTGCAGTTTTCACTGTAAATCGGAGTTGGAGCTAGTACCTACCCATATATATGTATGGAGTGGAGTTTGCAACGGAATAGAATCTTTGTGTTCCCAACAAGCTAGGTGAAGGACGGTTTCACACACAGTTATCTCTCAGAACTTAGCAAGTGGAGAGACGTTCGTTCATCTAGCACCAAGGAAACGGTTTGCAGGAGGCACTTTTTCTCTGCTTTCTCAGTCTGTTTCCTAGTGCCGGTTTGAAGTTCCTGCAGTTTTCACTGTAAAACTGAGTTGGAGCTAGTAGCTCCCCATATATATGTATGGATTGGAGTTTGCAACTGAAAAGAAACTTTGTGTTCCCAACAAGCTAGGTGAAGTACGGCTTTCACACACACTTATCTCTCAGAACTGAGCAAGTGGAGAGACGTTCGTTCATCTAGCACCAAGGGAACGGGTTGCAGGAGACACATTTTCTCTGCTTTCTCAGTCTGTTTCCTAGCGCCTATTTGAAGTTCCTGCAGTTTTCACTGTAAAACCGAGTTGGAGCTAGTAGCTCCCCGTATATATGTATGGAATGAAGTTTGCAATTGAAAAGAAACTTTGTGTTCCCAAGAAGCTAGGTGAAGGACGGCTTTCACACACATTATCTCTCAGAACTGAGCAAGTGGAGAGACGTTCGTTCATCTAGCACCAAGGGAACTGGTTGCAAGTGAAATTTTACTCTGGTTTCTCAGTCTGTTTCCTGGTGCCGGTGTGAATTTCCTGCATTTTTCACTGTAAAACTGAGTTGGAATTAGTACCTCCCCATATATATTTATGGATTGTAGTTTGCAACTGATAAGAAACTTTGTGTTCCCAACAAGCTAGGTGAAGGACGGCTTTCACACACAATTATCTCTCAGACCTGAGCATGTGGAGAGACGTTCGTTCATCTAGCACCAAGGGAACGGTTTGCAGAAGACACTTTTACCCTGGTGTCTCAGTCTGTTTCCTAGTGCCGGTTTGAATTTCCTGCAGTTTTCACTGTAAATCGGAGTTGGAGCTAGTACCTACCCATATATACGTATGGAGTGGAATTTGCAACGGAATAGAATCTTTGTGTTCCCAACAAGCTAGGTGAAGGACGGCTTTCACACACAGTTATCTCTCAGAACTGAGCAAGTGGAGAGACGTTCGTTCATCTAGCACCAAGGTAACGGTTTGCAGGAGGCACTTTTTCTCTGCTTTCTCAGTCTGTTTCCTAGTGCCGGTTTGAAGTTCCTGCAGTTTTCACTGTAAAACCGAGTTGGAGCTAGTAGCTCCCCATATATATGTATGGAAAGGAGTTTGCAACTGAAAAGAAACTTTGTGTTCCCAACAAGCTAGGTGAAGTACGGCTTTCACACACACTTATCTCTCAGAACTGAGCAAGTGGAGAGACGTTCGTTCATCTAGCACCAAGGGAACGGGTTGCAGGAGACAATTTTTCTCTGCTTTCTCAGTCTGTTTCCCAGCGCCGATTTGAAGTTCCTGCAGTTTTCACTGTAAAACCGAGTTGGAGCTAGTAGCTCCCCATATATATGTATGGAATGAAGTCTGCAACTGAAAAGAAACTTTGTGTTCCCAAGAAGCTAGGTGAAGGACGGCTTTCACACACACTTATCTCTCAGAACTGAGCAAGTGGAGAGACGTTCGTTCATCTAGCACCAAGGGAACGGGTTGCAGGAGACACTTTTTCTCTGCTTTCTCAGTCTGTTTCCTAGTGCCAGTTTGTAGTTCCTTCAGTTATCACTGTAAACCCGAGTTGGAACTAGTACCTACCCATATATATGTATGGAGTGGAGTTTGCAACTGAAAAGAAACTTTGTGTTCCCAACAAGCTAGTTGAAGGACGGCTTTCACACACACTTATATCTCAGAACTGAGCATGTGGAGAGACGTTCGTTCTTCTAGCACCAAGGGAACGGGTTGCAGAAGACACTTTTTCTCTGCTTTCTCCGTCTGTTTCCTAGTGCCGGTTTTAAGTTCCTGCAGTTTTCACTGTAAAACCGAGTTGGAGCTAGAACCTCCCCAAATATATGTATGGAATGGAGTTTGCAACTGAAAAGAAACTTTGTGTTCCCAACTTGCTATGTGAAGGACGGCTTTCACACACACTTATCTGTCAGAACTGAGCAAGTGGAGAGACGTTCGTTCATCTAGCACCAAGGGAACTGGTTGCAAGTGAAATTTTACTCTGGTTTCTCAGTCTGTTTCCTGGTGCCGGTGTGAATTTCCTGCATTTTTCACTGTAAAACTGAATTGGAATTAGTACCTCCCCATATATATTTATGGATTGTAGTTTGCAACTGATAAGAAACTTTGTGTTCCCAACAAGCTAGGTGAAGGACGGCTTTCACACACAATTATCTCTCAGACCTGAGCATGTGGAGAGACGTTCGTTCATCTAGCACCAAGGGAACGGGTTGCAGAAGACACTTTTACCCTGGTGTCTCAGTCTGTTTCCTAGTGCCGGTTTGAATTTCCTGCAGTTTTCACTGTAAATCGGAGTTGGAGCTAGTACCTACCCATATATATGTATGGAGTGGAGTTTGCAACGGAATAGAATCTTTGTGTTCCCAACAAGCTAGGTGAAGGACGGTTTCACACACAGTTATCTCTCAGAACTTAGCAAGTGGAGAGACGTTCGTTCATCTAGCACCAAGGAAACGGTTTGCAGGAGGCACTTTTTCTCTGCTTTCTCAGTCTGTTTCCTAGTGCCGGTTTGAAGTTCCTGCAGTTTTCACTGTAAAACTGAGTTGGAGCTAGTAGCTCCCCATATATATGTATGGATTGGAGTTTGCAACTGAAAAGAAACTTTGTGTTCCCAACAAGCTAGGTGAAGTACGGCTTTCACACACACTTATCTCTCAGAACTGAGCAAGTGGAGAGACGTTCGTTCATCTAGCACCAAGGGAACGGGTTGCAGGAGACACATTTTCTCTGCTTTCTCAGTCTGTTTCCTAGCGCCTATTTGAAGTTCCTGCAGTTTTCACTGTAAAACCGAGTTGGAGCTAGTAGCTCCCCGTATATATGTATGGAATGAAGTTTGCAATTGAAAAGAAACTTTGTGTTCCCAAGAAGCTAGGTGAAGGACGGCTTTCACACACACTTTTCTCTCAGAACTGAGCAAGTGGAGAGACGTTCGTTCATCTAGCACCAAGGGAACGGGTTGCAGGAGACACTTTTTCTCTGCTTTCTCAGTCTGTTTCCTAGTGCCAGTTTGTAGTTCCTTCAGTTATCACTGTAAATCCGAGTTGGAACTAGTACCTACCCATATATATGTATGGAGTGGAGTTTGCAACTGAAAAGAAACTTTGTGTTCCCAACAAGCTAGTTGAAGGACGGCTTTCACACACACTTATATCTCAGAACTGAGCATGTGGAGAGACGTTCGTTCTTCTAGCACCAAGGGAACGGGTTGCAGAAGACACTTTTTCTCTGCTTTCTCAGTCTGTTTCCTAGTGCCGGTTTGAAGTTCCTGCAGTTTTCACTGTAAAACCGAGTTGGAGCTAGTACCTAGCCATATGTATGTATGGAGTGGAGTTTGCAACTGAAAAGAAACTTTGTGTTCCCAACAAGCTAGGTGAAGGACGGCTTTCCCACACACTTATATCTCAGAACTGAGCATGTGGAGATACGTTCGTTCATCTAGCACAAAAGGAACGGTTTGCAGGAGACACTTTTTCTCTGCTTTCTCAGTCTTTTTCCTAGTGCCGGTTTGAAGTACCTGCAGTTTTCACTGTAAAACCGAGTTGGAGCTTGTACCTCCCCATATATATGTATGGAATGGAGTTTGCAATTGAAAAGAAACTTTGTGTTCCCAACAAGCTAGGTGAAGGACGGCTTTCACACACATTATCTCTCAGAACTGAGCAAGTGAATAGACGTTCGTTCATCTAGCACCAAGGGAACGGGTTGCAGGAGACACTTATCCTTTGCTTTCTCAGTCTGTTTCCTAGTGCCGGTTTGAAGTTCCTGCTGTTTTCACTGTCAAACCGAGTTGGTGCTTGTACCTCCCCATATATAACTATGGAATGGATTTTGCAACTGAAAAGAAACTTTGTGTTCCCAACAAGCTAGGTGAAGGACGGCTTTCACACACACTTATCTCTCAGAATTGAGCAAGTGGAGAGACTTTCGTTCATCTAGCACCAAGGGAACGGGTTGCAGGAGACACTTTTTCTCTGCTTTCTCAGTCTGTTTCCTAGTGTCGGTTTGAAGTTCCTGCAGTTTTCACTGTAAATCCGAGTTGGAGCTAGAACCTCCCCAAATATATGTATGGAATGGAGTTTGCAACTGAAAAGAAACTTTGTGTTCCCAACAAGCTAGGTGAAGGACGGCTTTCACACACACTTATCTGTCAGAACTGAGCAAGTGGAGAGACGTTCGTTCATCTAGCACCAAGGGAACTGGTTGCAAGTGAAATTTTACTCTGGTTTCTCAGTCTGTTTCCTGGTGCCGGTTTGAATTTCCTGCATTTTTCACTGTAAAACTGAATTGGAATTAGTACCTCCCCATATATATTTATGGATTGTAGTTTGCAACTGATAAGAAACTTTGTGTTCCCAACAAGCTAGGTGAAGGACGGCTTTCACACACAATTATCTCTCAGACCTGAGCATGTGGAGAGACGTTCGTTCATCTAGCACCAAGGGAACGGGTTGCAGAAGACACATTTACCCTGGTGTCTCAGTCTGTTTCCTAGTGCCGGTTTGAATTTCCTGCAGTTTTCACTGTAAATCGGAGTTGGAGCTAGTACCTACCCATATATATGTATGGAGTTGAGTTTGCAACGGAATAGAATCTTTGTGTTCCCAACAAGCTAGGTGAAGGACGGTTTCACACACAGTTATCTCTCAGAACTTAGCAAGTGGAGAGACGTTCGTTCATCTAGCACCAAGGAAACGGTTTGCAGGAGGCACTTTTTCTCTGCTTTCTCAGTCTGTTTCCTAGTGCCGGTTTGAAGTTCCTGCAGTTTTCACTGTAAAACTGAGTTGGAGCTAGTAGCTCCCCATATATATGTATGGATTGGAGTTTGCAACTGAAAAGAAACTTTGTGTTCCCAACAAGCTAGGTGAAGTACGGCTTTCACACACACTTATCTCTCAGAACTGAGCAAGTGGAGAGACGTTCGTTCATCTAGCACCAAGGGAACGGGTTGCAGGAGACACATTTTCTCTGCTTTCTCAGTCTGTTTCCTAGCGCCTATTTGAAGTTCCTGCAGTTTTCACTGTAAAACCGAGTTGGAGCTAGTAGCTCCCCGTATATATGTATGGAATGAAGTTTGCAATTGAAAAGAAACTTTGTTTTCCCAAGAAGCTAGGTGAAGGACGGCTTTCACACACACTTTTCTCTCAGAACTGAGCAAGTGGAGAGACGTTCGTTCATCTAGCACCAAGGGAACGGGTTGCAGGAGACACTTTTTCTCTGCTTTCTCAGTCTGTTTCCTAGTGCCAGTTTGTAGTTCCTTCAGTTATCACTGTAAATCCGATTTGGAACTAGTACCTACCCATATATATGTATGGAGTGGAGTTTGCAATTGAAAAGAAACTTTGTGTTCCCAACAAGCTAGTTGAAGGACGGCTTTCACACACATTACCTCTCAGAACTGAGCAAGTGGATAGACGTTCGTTCATCTAGCACCAAGGGAACGGGTTGCAGGAGACACTTATCCTTTGCTTTCTCAGTCTGTTTCCTAGTGCCGGTTTGAAGTTCCTGCTGTTTTCACTGTCAAACCGAGTTGGTGCTTGTACCTCCCCATATATAACTATGGAATGGATTTTGCAATTGAAAAGAAACTTTGTGTTCCCAACAAGCTAGGTGAAGGACGACTTTCACACACACTTATCTCTCAGAACTGAGCAAGTGGAGAGACTTTCGTTCATCTAGCACCAAGGGAACGGGTTGCAGGAGACACTATTTCTCTGCTTTCTCAATCTGTTTCCTAGTGTCGGTTTGAAGTTCCTGCAGTTTTCACTGTAAATCCGAGTTGGAGCTAGTACCTCCCCATATTTATGTATGGAATGGAGTTTGCAACTGAAAAGAAACTTTGTGTTCCCAACAAGCTAGGTGAAGGACGGCTTTCACACACACTTATCTGTCAGAACTGAGCAAGTGGAGAGACGTTCGTTCATCTAGCACCAAGGGAACTGGTTGCAAGTGAAATTTTACTCTGGTTTCTCAGTCTGTTTCCTGGTGCCGGTTTGAATTTCCTGCATTTTTCACTGTAAAACTGAATTGGAATTAGTACCTCCCCATATATATTTATGGATTGTAGTTTGCAACTGATAAGAAACTTTGTGTTCCCAACAAGCTAGGTGAAGGACGGCTTTCACACACAATTATCTTTCAGACCTGAGCATGTGGAGAGACGTTCGTTCATCTAGCACCAAGGGAACGGGTTGCAGAAGACACTTTTACCCTGGTGTCTCAGTCTGTTTCCTAGTGCCGGTTTGAATTTCCTGCAGTTTTCACTGTAAATCGGAGTTGGAGCTAGTACCTACCCATATATATGTATGGAGTGGAGTTTGCAACGGAATAGAAACTTTGTGTTCCCAACAAGCTAGGTGAAGGACGGCTTTCACACACAGTTATCTCTCAGAACTGAGCAAGTGGAGAGACGTTCGTTCATCTAGCACCAAGGTAACGGTTTGCAGGAGGCACTTTTTCTCTGCTTTCTCAGTCTGTTTCCTAGTGCCGGTTTGAAGTTTCTGCAGTTTTCACTGTAAAACCGAGTTGGAGCTAGTAGCTCCCCATATATATGTATGGAATGGAGTTTGCAACTGAAAAGAAACTTTGTGTTCCCAACAAGCTAGGTGAAGTACGGCTTTCACACACACTTATCTCTCAGAACTGAGCAAGTGGAGAGACGTTCGTTCATCTAGCACCAAGGGAACGGGTTGCAGGAGACAATTTTTCTCTGCTTTCTCAGTCTGTTTCCTAGCGCCGATTTGAAGTTCCTGCAGTTTTCACTGTAAAACCGAGTTGGAGCTAGTACCTAGCCATATGTATGTATGGAGTGGAGTTTGCAACTGAAAAGAAACTTTGTGTTCCCAACAAGCTAGGTGAAGGACGGCTTTCCCACACACTTATATCTCAGAACTGAGCATGTGGAGATACGTTCGTTCATCTAGCACAAAAGGAACGGTTTGCAAGAGACACTTTTTCTCTGCTTTCTCAGTCTTTTTCCTAGTGCCGGTTTGAAGTTCCTGCAGTTTTCACTGTAAAACCGAGTTGGAGCTTGTAACTCCCCATATATATGTATGGAATGGAGTTTGCAACTGAAAAGAAACTTTGTGTTCCCAACAAGCTAGGTGAAGGACGGCTTTCACACACACTTATCTCTCAGAACTGAGCAAGTGGAGAGACGTTCGTTTATCTGGCACCAAGGGAACGGGTTGCAGGAGACACTTTTTCTCTGCTTTCTCAGTCTGTTTCCTAGTGCAGGTTTGAAGTTCCTGCAGATTTCACTGTTAATCCGAGTTGGAGCTTGTACCTCCCCATATATATGTATGGAATGGAGTTTGCAACTGAAAAGAAACTTTGTGTTCCCAATAAGCTAGATGAAGGACGGCTTTCACACACACTTATCTCTCAGAACTGAGCAAGTGGAGAGACGTTCGTTTATCTAGCACCAAGGGAACGGGTTGCAGAGGACACTTTTTCTCTGTTTCTCAGGCTTTTTCCTAGTGCCGGTTTGAAGTTCCTGCAGTTTTCACTGTCAAACCGAGTTGGAGCTTGTACCTCCATATATATATGTATGGAATGGGGTTTGCAACTGAAAAGAAACTTTGTGTTCCCAACAAGATAGGTGAAGGACGGCTTTCACACACACTTATCTCTCAGAACTGAGCAAGTGGAGAGACGTTCGTTTATCTAGCACCAAGGGAACGGGTTGCATGAGACACTTTTTCTCTGTTTCTCAGGCTTTATCCTAGTGCCGGTTTGAAGTTCCTGCAGTTTTCACTGTCAAACCGAGTTGGAGCTTGTACCTCCCCATATGTATGTATGAAATGGGATTTGCAACTGAAAAGAAACTTTGTGTTCCCAACAAGATAGGTGAAGGACGGCTTTCACACACACTTATCTCTCAGAACTGAGCAAGTGGAGAGAAGTTCGTTCATCTAGCACCAAGGGAACGGGTTGCAGGAGACAATTTTTCTCTGCTTTCTCAGTCTGTTTCCTAGCGCCGATTTGAAGTTCCTGCAGTTTTCACTGTAAAACCGAGTTGGAGCTAGTAGCTCCCCATATATATGTATGGAATGAAGTTTGCAACTGAAAAGAAACTTTGTGTTCCCAAGAAGCTAGGTGAAGGACGACTTTCACACACACTTATCTCTCAGAACTGAGCAAGTGGAGAGACGTTCGTTCATCTAGCACCAAGGTAACGGGTTGCAGGAGACACTTTTTCTCTGCTTTCTCAGTCTGTTTCCTAGTGTCGGTTTGAAGTTCCTGCAGTTTTCACTGTAAACCCGAGTTGGAGCTAGTACCTCCCCATATTTATGTATGGAATGGAGTTTGCAACTGAAAAGAAACTTTGTGTTCCCAACAAGCTAGTTGAAGGACGGCTTTCACACACACTTATCTGTCAGAACTGAGCAAGTGGAGAGACGTTCGTTCATCTAGCACCAAGGGAACTGGTTGCAAGTGAAATTTTACTCTGGTTTCTCAGTCTGTTTCCTGGTGCCGGTTTGAATTTCCTGCATTTTTCACTGTAAAACTGAGTTGGAATTAGTACCTACCCATATATATTTATGGATTGTAGTTTGCAACTGATAAGAAACTTTGTGTTTCCAACAAGCTAGGTGAAGGACGGCTTTCACACACAATTATCTCTCAGAACTGAGCAAGTGGAGAGACGTTCGTTCATCTAGCACCAAGGGAACGGGTTGCAGGAGACACTTTTACCCTGGTGTCTCAGTCTGTTTCCTAGTGCCGGTTTGAATTTCCTGCAGTTTTCACTGTAAATCGGAGTTGGAGCTAGTACCTACCCATATATATGTATGGAGTGGAGTTTGCAACGGAATAGAATCTTTGTGTTCCCAACAAGCTAGGTGAAGGACGGCTTTCACACACAGTTATCTCTCAGAACTAAGCAAGTGGAGAGACGTTCGTTCATCTAGCACCAAGGTAACGGTTTGCAGGAGGCACTTTTTCTCTGCTTTCTCAGTCTGTTTCCTAGTGCCGGTTTGAAGTTCCTGCAGTTTTCACTGTAAAACCGAGTTGGAGCTAGTAGCTCCCCATATATATGTATGGAATGGAGTTTGCAACTGAAAAGAAACTTTGTGTTCCCAACAAGCTAGGTGAAGTACGGCTTTCACACACACTTATCTCTCAGAACTGAGCAAGTGGAGAGACGTTCGTTCATCTAGCACCAAGGGGACGGGTTGCAGGAGACAATTTTTCTCTGCTTTCTCAGTCTGTTTCCTAGCGCCGATTTGAAGTTCCTGCAGTTTTCACTGTAAAACCGTGTTGGAGCTAGTAGCTCAGCATATATATGTATGGAATGAAGTTTGCAACTGAAAAGAAACTTTGTGTTCCCAAGAAGCTAGGTGAAGGACGGCTTTCACACACACTTATCTCTCAGAACTGAGCAAGTGGAGAGACGTTCGTTCATCTAGCACCAAGGTAACGGGTTGCAGGAGACACTTTTTCTCTGCTTTCTCAGTCTGTTTCCTAGTGCCAGTTTTTAGTTCCTTCAGTTATCACTGTAAACCCGAGTTGGAACTAGTACCTACCCATATATATGTATGGAGTGGGGTTTGCAACTGAAAAGAAACTTTGTGTTTCCAACAAGCTAGTTGAAGGACGGCTTTCACACACACTTATATCTCAGAACTGAGCATGTGGAGAGACGTTCGTTCTTCTAGCACCAAGGGAACGGTCTGCAGAAGACACTTTTTCTCTGCTTTCTCCGTCTGTTTCCTAGTGCCGGTTTGAAGTTCCTGCAGTTTTCACTGTAAATCCGAGTTGGAGCTAGTAGCTCCCCATATTTATGTATGGAATGGAGTTTGCAACTGAAAAGAAACTTTGTGTTCCCAACAAGCTAGATGAAGGACGGCTTTCACACACACATAGCTCTCAGAACTGAGCAAGTGGAGAGACGTTCGTTCATCTAGCACCAAGGGAACGGGTTGCAGGAGACACTTTTTCTCTGCATTCTCAGTCTGTTTCCTAGTGTCGGTTTGAAGTTCCTGCAGTTTTCACTGTAAATCCGAGTTGGAGCTAGTACCTCCCCATATTTATGTATGGAATGGAGTTTGCAACTGAAAAGAAACTTTGTGTTCCCAACAAGCTAGGTGAAGGACGGCTTTCACACACACTTATCTGTCAGAACTGAGCAAGTGGAGAGACGTTCGTTCATCTAGCACCAAGGGAACTGGTTGCAAGTGAAATTTTACACTGGTTTCTCAGTCTGTTTCCTGGTGCCGGTTTGAATTTCCTGCATTTTTCACTGTAAAACTGAATTGGAATTAGTACCTCCCCATATATATTTATGGATTGTAGTTTGCAACTGATAAGAAACTTTGTGTTCCCAACAAGCTAGGTGAAGGACGGCTTTCACACACAATTATCTCTCAGACCTGAGCATGTGGAGAGACGTTCGTTCATCTAGCACCAAGGGAACGGGTTGCAGAAGACACTTTTACCCTGGTGTCTCAGTCTGTTTCCTAGTGCCGGTTTGAATTTCCTGCAGTTTTCACTGTAAATCGGAGTTGGAGCTAGTACCTACCCATATATATGTATGGAGTGGAGTTTGCAACGGAATAGAATCTTTGTGTTCCCAACAAGCTAGGTGAAGGACGGCTTTCACACACAGTTATCTCTCAGAACTGAGCAAGTGGAGAGACGTTCGTTCATCTAGCACCAAGGTAACGGTTTGCAGGAGACAATTTTTCTCTGCTTTCTCAGTCTGTTTCCTAGTGCCGGTTTGAAGTTCCTGCAGTTTTCACTGTAAAACCGAGTTGGAGCTAGTAGCTCCCCATATATATGTATGGAATGAAGTTTGCAACTGAAAAGAAACTTTGTGTTCCCAAGAAGCTAGGTGAAGGACGGCTTTCACACACAATTATCTCTCAGAACTGAGCAAGTGGAGAGACGTTCGTTCATCTAGCACCAAGGGAACGGGTTGCAGGAGACACTTTTTCTCTGCTTTCTCAGTCTGTTTCCTAGTGCCAGTTTGTAGTTCCTTCAGTTATCACTGTAAACCCGAGTTGAACTAGTACCTACCCATATATATGTATGGAGTGGAGTTTGCAACTGAAAAGAAACTTTGTGTTCCCAACAAGCTAGTTGAAGGACGGCTTTCACACACACTTATATCTCAGAACTGAGCATGTGGAGAGACGTTCGTTCTTCTAGCACCAAGGGAACGGGTTGCAGAAGACACTTTTCTCTGCTTTCTCCGTCTGTTTCCTAGTGCCGGTTTGAAGTTCCTGCAGTTTTCACTGTAAATCCGAGTTGGAGCTAGTACCTCCCCATATTTATGTATGGAATGGAGTTTGCAACTGAAAAGAAACTTTGTGTTCCCAACAAGCTAGATGAAGGACGGCTTTCACACACAAATATCTCTCATAACTGAGCAAGTGGAGAGACGTTCGTTCATCTAGCACCAAGGGAACGGGTTGCAGGAGACACTTTTTCTCTGCTTTCTCAGTCTGTTTCCTAGTGTCGGTTTGAAGTTCCTGCAGTTTTCACTGTAAATCCGAGTTGGAGCTAGTACCTCCCCATATTTATGTATGGAATGGAGTTTGCAACTGAAAAGAAACTTTGTGTTCCCAACAAGCTAGGTGAAGGGCGGCTTTCACACACACTTATCTGTCAGAACTGAGCAAGTGGAGAGACGTTCGTTCATCTAGCACCAAGGGAACTGGTTGCAAGTGAAATTTTACTCTGGTTTCTCAGTCTGTTTCCTGGTGCCGGTTTGAATTTCCTGCATTTTTCACTGTAAAACTGAGTTGGAATAAGTACCTCCCCATATATATTTATGGATTGTAGTTTGCAACTGATAAGAAACTTTGTGTTCCCAACAAGCTAGGTGAAGGACGGCTTTCACACACAATTATCTCTCAGACCTGAGCATGTGGAGAGACGTTCGTTCATCTAGCACCAAGGGAACGGGTTGCAGAAGACACTTTTACCCTAGTGTCTCAGTCTGTTTCCTAGTGCCGGTTTGAAATTCCTGCAGTTTTCACTGTAAATCGGAGTTGGAGCTAGTACCTACCCATATATATGTATGGAGTGGAGTTTGCAACGGAATATAATCTTTGTGTTCCCAACAAGCTAGGTGAAGGACGGCTTTCACACACAGTTATCTCTCAGAACTGAGCAAGTGGAGAGACGTTCGTTCATCTAGCACAAAGGTAACGGTTTGCAGGAGGCACTTTTTCTCTGCTTTCTCAGTCTGTTTCCTAGTGCCGGTTTGAAGTTCCTGCAGTTTTCACTGTAAAACAGAGTTGGAGCTAGTAGCTCCCCATATATATGTATGGAATGGAGTTTGCAACTGAAAAGAAACTTTGTGTTCCCAACAAGCTAGTTGAAGGACGGCTTTCACACACACTTATATCTCAGAACTGAGCATGTGGAGAGACGTTCGTTCTTCTAGCACCAAGGGAACGGGTTGCAGAAGACACTTTTTCTCTGCTTTCTCCGTCTGTTTCCTAGTTCCGGTTTGAAGTTCCTGCAGTTTTCACTGTAAATCCGAGTTGGAGCTAGTACCTCCCCATATTTATGTATGGAATGGAGTTTGCAACTGAAAAGAAACTTTGTGTTCCCAACAAGCTAGATGAAGGACGGCTTTCACACACACATATCTCTCATAACTGAGCAAGTGGAGAGACGTTCGTTCATCTAGCACCAAGGGAACGGGTTGCAGGAGACACTTTTTCTCTGCTTTCTCCGTCTGTTTCCTAGTGTCGGTTTGAAGTTCCTGCAGTTTTCACTGTAAATCCGAGTTGGAGCTAGTACCTCCCCATATTTATGTATGGAATGGCGTTTGCAACTGAAAAGAAACTTTGTGTTCCCAACAAGCTAGGTGAAGGACGGCTTTCACACACACTTATCTGTCAGAACTGAGCAAGTGGAGAGACGTTCGTTCATCTAGCACCAAGGGAACTGGTTGCAAGTGAAATTTTACTCTGGTTTCTCAGTCTGTTTCCTGGTGCCGGTTTGAATTTCCTGCATTTTTCACTGTAAAACTGAGTTGGAATAAGTACCTCCCCATATATATTTATGGATTGTAGTTTGCAACTGATAAGAAACTTTGTGTTCCCAACAAGCTAGGTGAAGGACGGCTTTCACACACACTTATCTCTCAGAACTGAGCAAGTGGAGAGACGTTCGTTCATCTAGCACCAAGGGAACGGGTTGCTGGAGACACTTTTTCTCTGCTTTCTCAGTCTGTTTCCTAGTGCCAGTTTGTAGTTCCTTCAGTTATCACTGTAAACCCGAGTTGGAACTAGTACCTACAAATATATATGTATGGAGTGGAGTTTGCAACTGAAAAGAAACTTTGTGTTCCCAACAAGCTAGTTGAAGGACGGCTTTCACACACACTTATATCTCAGAACTGAGCATGTGGAGAGACGTTCGTTCTTCTAGCACCAAGGGAACGGGTTGCAGAAGACACTTTTTCTCTGCTTTCTCAGTCTGTTTCCTAGTGCCGGTTTGAAGATCCTGCAGTTTTCACTGTAAATCCGAGTTGGAGCTAGTACCTCCCCATATTTATGTATGGAATGGAGTTTGCAACTGAAAAGAAACTTTGTGTTCCCAACAAGCTAGATGAAGGACGGCTTTCACACACACATATCTCTCAGAACTGAGCAAGTGGAGAGACGTTCGTTCATCTAGCACCAAGGGAACGGGTTGCAGGAGACACTTTTTCTCTGCTTTCTCAGTCTGTTTCCTAGTGCCGGATTTAAGTTCCTGCAGTTTTCACTGTAAAACCGAGTTGGAGCTAGAACCTCCCCAAATATATGTATGGAATGGAGTTTGCAACTGAAAAGAAACTTTGTGTTCCCAACAAGCTAGGTGAAGGACGGCTTTCACACACACTTATCTGTCAGAACTGAGCAAGTGGAGAGACGTTCGTTCATCTAGCACCAAGGGAACTGGTTGCAAGTGAAATTTTACTCTGGTTTCTCAGTCTGTTTCCTGGTGCCGGTTTGAATTTCCTGCATTTTTCACTGTAAAACTGAGTTGGAATTAGTACCTCCCCATATATATTTATGGATTGTAGTTTGCAACTGATAAGAAACTTTGTGTTCCCAACAAGCTAGGTGAAGGACGGCTTTCACACACAATTATTTCTCAGACCTGAGCATGTGGAGAGACGTTCGTTCATCTAGCACCAAGGGAACGGGTTGCAGAAGACACTTTTACCCTGGTGTCTCAGTCTGTTTCCTAGTGCCGGTTTGATTTTCCTGCAGTTTTCACTGTAAATCGGAGTTGGAGCTAGTAGCTCCCCATATTTATGTATGGAATGGAGTTTGCAACTGAAAAGAAACTTTGTGTTCCCAACAAGCTAGATGAAGGACGGCTTTCACACACACATATCTCTCAGAACTGAGCAAGTGGAGAGACGTTCGTTCATCTAGCACCAAGGGAACGGGTTGCAGGAGACACTTTTTCTCTGCATTCTCAGTCTGTTTCCTAGTGTCGGTTTGAAGTTCCTGCAGTTTTCACTGTAAATCCGAGTTGGAGCTAGTACCTCCCCATATTTATGTATGGAATGGAGTTTGCAACTGAAAAGGAACTTTGTGTTCCCAACAAGCTAGGTGAAGGACGGCTTTCACACACACTTATCTGTCAGAACTGAGCAAGTGGAGAGACGTTCGTTCATCTAGCACCAAGGGAACTGGTTGCAAGTGAAATTTTACTCTGGTTTCTCAGTCTGTTTCCTGGTGCCGGTTTGAATTTCCTGCATTTTTCACTGTAAAACTGAATTGGAATTAGTACCTCCCCATATATATTTATGGATTGTAGTTTGCAACTGATAAGAAACTTTGTGTTCCCAACAAGCTAGGTGAAGGACGGCTTTCACACACAATTATCTCTCAGACCTGAGCATGTGGAGAGACGTTCGTTCATCTAGGACCAAGGGAACGGGTTGCAGAAGACACTTTTACCCTGGTGTCTCAGTCTGTTTCCTAGTGCCGGTTTGAATTTCCTGCAGTTTTCACTGTAAATCGGAGTTGGAGCTAGTACCTACCCATATATATGTATGGAGTGGAGTTTGCAACGGAATAGAATCTTTGTGTTCCCAACAAGCTAGGTGAAGGACGGCTTTCACACACAGTTATCTCTCAGAACTGAGCAAGTGGAGAGACGTTCGTTCATCTAGCACCAAGGTAACGGTTTGCAGGAGGCACTTTTTCTCTGCTTTCTCAGTCTGTTTCCTAGTGCCGGTTTGAAGTTCCTGCAGTTTTCACTGTAAAACCGAGTTGGAGCTAGTAGCTCCCCATATATATGTATGGAATGGAGTTTGCAACTGAAAAGAAACTTTGTGTTCCCAACAAGCTAGTTGAAGTACGGCTTTCACACACACTTATCTCTCAGAACTGAGCAAGTGGAGAGACGTTCGTTCATCTAGCACCAAGGGAACGGGTTGCAGGAGACACTTTTTCTCTCCTTTCTCAGTCTGTTTCCTAGCGCCGATTTGAAGTTCCTGCAGTTTTCACTGTAAAACCGAGTTGGAGCTAGTAGCTCCCCATATATATGTATGGAATGAAGTTTGCAACTGAAAAGAAACTTTGTGTTCCCAACAAGCTAGGTGAAGGACGGCTTTCACACACACTTATCTGTCAGAACTGAGCAAGTGGAGAGACGTTCGTTCATCTAGCACCAAGGGAACTGGTTGCAAGTGAAATTTTACTCTGGTTTCTCAGTCTGTTTCCTGGTGCCGGTTTGAATTTCCTGCATTTTTCACTGTAAAACTGAGTTGGAATTAGTACCTCCCCATATATATTTATGGATTGTAGTTTGCAACTGATAAGAAACTTTGTGTTCCCAACAAGCTAGGTGAAGGACGGCTTTCACACACAATTATTTCTCAGACCTGAGCATGTGGAGAGACGTTCGTTCATCTAGCACCAAGGGAACGGGTTGCAGAAGACACTTTTACCCTGGTGTCTCAGTCTGTTTCCTAGTGCCGGTTTGATTTTCCTGCAGTTTTCACTGTAAATCGGAGTTGGAGCTAGTAGCTCCCCATATTTATGTATGGAATGGAGTTTGCAACTGAAAAGAAACTTTGTGTTCCCAACAAGCTAGATGAAGGACGGCTTTCACACACACATATCTCTCAGAACTGAGCAAGTGGAGAGACGTTCGTTCATCTAGCACCAAGGGAACGGGTTGCAGGAGACACTTTTTCTCTGCATTCTCAGTCTGTTTCCTAGTGTCGGTTTGAAGTTCCTGCAGTTTTCACTGTAAATCCGAGTTGGAGCTAGTACCTCCCCATATTTATGTATGGAATGGAGTTTGCAACTGAAAAGGAACTTTGTGTTCCCAACAAGCTAGGTGAAGGACGGCTTTCACACACACTTATCTGTCAGAACTGAGCAAGTGGAGAGACGTTCGTTCATCTAGCACCAAGGGAACTGGTTGCAAGTGAAATTTTACTCTGGTTTCTCAGTCTGTTTCCTGGTGCCGGTTTGAATTTCCTGCATTTTTCACTGTAAAACTGAATTGGAATTAGTACCTCCCCATATATATTTATGGATTGTAGTTTGCAACTGATAAGAAACTTTGTGTTCCCAACAAGCTAGGTGAAGGACGGCTTTCACACACAATTATCTCTCAGACCTGAGCATGTGGAGAGACGTTCGTTCATCTAGGACCAAGGGAACGGGTTGCAGAAGACACTTTTACCCTGGTGTCTCAGTCTGTTTCCTAGTGCCGGTTTGAATTTCCTGCAGTTTTCACTGTAAATCGGAGTTGGAGCTAGTACCTACCCATATATATGTATGGAGTGGAGTTTGCAACGGAATAGAATCTTTGTGTTCCCAACAAGCTAGGTGAAGGACGGCTTTCACACACAGTTATCTCTCAGAACTGAGCAAGTGGAGAGACGTTCGTTCATCTAGCACCAAGGTAACGGTTTGCAGGAGGCACTTTTTCTCTGCTTTCTCAGTCTGTTTCCTAGTGCCGGTTTGAAGTTCCTGCAGTTTTCACTGTCAAACCGAGTTGGAGCTAGTAGCTCCCCATATATATGTATGGAATGGAGTTTGCAACTGAAAAGAAACTTTGTGTTCCCAACAAGCTAGTTGAAGGACGGCTTTCACACACACTTTTCTCTCAGAACTGAGCAAGTGGAGAGACGTTCGTTCATCTAGCACCAAGGGAACGGGTTGCAGGAGACACTTTTTCTCTGTTTTCTCAGTCTGTTTCCTAGTGTCGGTTTGAAGTTCCTGCAGATTTCACTGTAAATCCGAGTTGGAGCTAGTACCTCCCCATAATTATGTATGGAATGGGATTTGCAACTGAAAAGAAACTTTGTGTTCCCAACAAGCTAGGTGAAGGACGGCTTTCACACACACTTATCTCTCAGAACTGAGCAAGTGGAGAGACGTTCGTTCATCTAGCACCAAGGGAACGGGTTGCAGGAGACACTTTTTCTCTGCTTTCTCAGTCTGTTTCCTAGTGCCGGTTTGAAGTTCCTGCAGTTTTCACTGTCAAACCGAGTTGGAGCTAGTACCTACCCATATATATGTATGGAATGGAGTTTGCAACTGAAAAGAAACTTTGTGTTCCCAACAAGCTAGTTGAAGGACGGCTTTCACACACACTTTTCTCTCAGAACAGAGCAAGTGGAGAGACGTTCGTTCATCTAGCACCAAGGGAACGGGTTGCAGGAGACACTTTTTCTCTCTTTTCTCAGTCTGTTTCCTAGTTTCGGTTTGAAGTTCCTGCAGATTTCACTGTAAATCCGAGTTGGAGCTAGTACCTAACCATATTTATGTACGGAATGGGATTTGCAACTGAAAAGAAACTTTGTGTTCCCAACAAGCTAGGTGAAGGACGGCTTTCACACACACTTATCTCTCAGAACTGAGCAAGTGGAGAGACGTTCGTTCATCTAGCACCAAGGGAACGGGTTGCAGGAGACACTTATTCTCTGCTTTCTCAGTCTGTTTCCTAGTGTCGGTTTGAAGTTCCTGCAGTTTTCACTGTAAATCCGAGTTGGAGCTAGTACCACCCCATATTTATGTATGGAATGGAATTTGCAACTGAAAAGAAACTTTGTGTTCCCAACAAGCTAGGTGAAGGACGGCTTTCACACACACTTATCTCTCAGAACTGAGCAAGTGGAGAGACGTTCGTTCATCTAGCACCAAGGGAACGGGTTGCAGGAGACACTTTTTCTCTGCTTTCTAAGTCTGTTTCCTAGTGTCGGTTTGAAGTTCCTGCAGTTTTCACTATAAATCCGAGTTGGAGCTAGTACCTCCCCATATTTATGTATGGAATGGAGTTTGCAACTGAAAAGAAACTTTGTGTTCCCAAAAAGCTAGGTGAAGGACGGCTTTCACACACACTTATCTCACAGAACAGAGCAAGTGGAGAGACGTTCGTTTATCTAGCACCAAGGGAACGGGTTGCAGGAGACACTTTTTCTCTGCTTTCTCAGTCTGTTTCCTAGTGTCGGTTTGAAGTTCCTGCAGTTTTCACTGTAAATCCGAGTTGGAGCTAGTACCTCCCCATATTTATGTATGGAATGGAATTTGCAACTGAAAAGAAACTTTGTGTTCCCAACAAGCTAGGTGAAGGACGGCTTTCACACACACTTATCTCTCAGAACTGAGCAAGTGGAGAGACGTTCGTTCATCTAGCACCAAGGTAACGGGTTGCAGGAGACACTTTTTCTCTGCTTTCTCAGTCTGTTTCCTAGTGCCGATTTGAAGTTCCTGCAGTTTTCACTGTCAAACCGAGTTGGAGCTAGTACCTCCCCATATATATGTATGGAAAGGAGTTTGCAACTGAAAAGAAACTTTGTGTTCCCAACAAGCTAGTTGAAGGACGGCTTTCACACACACGTTTCTCTCAGAACTGAGCAAGTGGAGAGACGTTCGTTCATCTAGCACCAAGGGAACGGGTTGCAGGAGACACTATTTCTCTGCTTTCTCAGTCTGTTTCCTAGTGTCGGTTTGAAGTTCCTGCAGTTTTCACTGTAAATCCGAGATGGAGCTAGTACCTCCCCATATTTATGTATGGAATGGGATTTGCAACTGAAAAGAAACTTTGTGTTCCCAACAAGCTAGGTGAAGGACGGCTTTCACACACACTTATCTCTCAGAACTGAGCAAGTGGTGAGACGTTCGTTCATCTAGCACCAAGGGAACGGGTTGCAGGAGACACTTATTCTCTGCTTTCTCAGTCTGTATCCTATTGTCGGTTTGAAGTTCCTGCAGTTTTCACTGTAAATCCGAGTTGGAGCTAGTACCACCCCATATTTATGTATGGAATGGAATTTGCAACTGAAAAGAAACTTTGTGTTCCCAACAAGCTAGGTGAAGGACGGCTTTCACACACACTTTTCTCTCAGAACTGAGCAAGTGGAGAGACGTTCGTTCATCTAGCACCAAGGGAACGGGTTGCAGGAGACACTTTTTCTCTGCTTTCTCAGTCTGTTTCCTAGTGCCGGTTTGAAGTTCCTGCAGTTTTCACTGTCAAACCGAGTTGGAGCTAGTACCTCCCCATATATATGTATGGAATGGAGTTTGCAACTGAAAAGAAACTTTGTGTTCCCAACAAGCTAGGTGAAGGACGGCTTTCACACACACTTATCTCTCAGAACTGAGCAAGTGGAGAGACGTTCGTTCATCTAGCACCAAGGGAACGGGTTGCAGGAGACACTTTTTCTCTGCTTTCTCAGTCTTTTTCCTAGTGACGGTTTGAAGTTCCTGCAGTTTTCACTGTCAAACCGAGTTGGAGCTAGTACGTGCCCATATATATATATGGAATGGAGTTTGCAACTGAAAAGAAACTTTGTGTTCCCAACAAGCTAGGTGAAGGACGGCTTTCACACACACTTATCTCTCAGAACTGAGCAAGTGGAGAGACGTTCGTTCATCTAGCACCAAGGGAACGGGTTGCAGGAGACACTTTTTCTCTGCTTTCTCATTCTGTTTCCTAGTGTCGGTTTGAAGTTCCTGCAGTTTTCACTGTACTACCGTTTTGGAGCTATTACCTCCCCATATTTATGTATGGAATGGAGTTTGCAACTGAAAAGAAACTTTGTGTTCCCAACAAGCTAGGTGAAGGACGGCTTTCACACACACTTATCTCACAGAACAGAGCAAGTGGAGAGACGTTCGTTTATCTAGCACCAAGGGAACGGGTTGCAGGAGACACTTTTTCTCTGCTTTCTCAGTCTGTTTCCTAGTGTCGGTTTGAAGTTCCTGCAGTTTTCACTGTAAATCCGAGTTGGAGCTAGTACCACCCCATATTTATGTATGGAATGGAATTTGCAACTGAAAAGAAACTTTGTGTTCCCAACAAGCTAGGTGGAGGACGGCTTTCACACACACTTATCTCTCAGAACTGAGCAAGTGGAGAGACGTTCGTTCATCTAGCACCAAGGGAACGGGTTGCAGGAGACACTTTTTCTCTGCTTTCTCAGTCTGTTTCCTAGTGTCGGTTTGAAGTTCCTGCAGTTTTCACTATAAATCCGAGTTGGAGCTAGTACCTCCCCATATTTATGTATGGAATGGAGTTTGCAACTGAAAAGAAACTTTGTGTTCCCAACAAGCTAGGTGAAGGACGGCTTTCACACACACTTATCTCTCAGAACTGAGCAAGTGGAGAGACGTTCGTTCATCTAGCACCAACGGAACGGGTTGCAGGAGACACTTTTTCTCTGCTTTCTCAGTCTGTTTCCTAGTGTCGGTTTGAAGTTCCTGCAGTTTTCACTGTAATACCGAGTTGGAGCTATTACCTCCCCATATTTATGTATGGAATGGAGTTTGCAACTGAAAAGAAACTTTGTGTTCCCAACAAGCTAGGTGAAGGACGGCTTTCACACACACTTATCTCACAGAACAGACCAAGTGGAGAGACGTTCGTTTATCTAGCACCAAGGGAACGGGTTGCAGGAGACACTTTTTCTCTGCTTTCTCAGTCTGTTTCCTAGTGTCGGTTTGAAGTTCCTGCAGTTTTCACTGTAAATCCGAGTTGGAGCTAGTACCACCCCATATTTATGTATGGAATGGAATTTGCAACTGAAAAGAAACTTTGTGTTCCCAACAAGCTAGGTGAAGGACGGCTTTCACACACACTTATCTCTCAGAACTGAGCAAGTGTAGAGACGTTCGTTCATCTAGCACCAAGGGAACGGGTTGCAGGAGACACTTTTTCTCTGCTTTCTCAGTCTGTTTCCTAGTGCCGGTTTGAAGTTCCTGCAGTTTACACTGTCAAACCGAGTTGGAGCTAGTACCTCCCCATATATATGTATGGAATGGAGTTTGCAACTGAAAAGAAACTTTGTGTTCCCAACAAGCTAGGTGAAGGACGGCTTTCACACACACTTATCTCTCAGAACTGAGCAAGTGGAGAGACGTTCGTTCATCTAGCACCAAGGGAACGGGTTGCAGGAGACACTTTTTCTCTGCTTTCTCAGTCTGTTTCCTAGTGTCGGTTTGAAGTTCCTGCAGTTTTCACTATAAATCCGAGTTGGAGCTAGTACCTCCCCATATTTATGTATGGAATGGAGTTTGCAACTGAAAAGAAACTTTGTGTTCCCAACAAGCTAGGTGAAGGACGGCTTTCACACACACTTATCTCTCAGAACTGAGCAAGTGGAGAGACGTTCGTTCATCTAGCACCAAGGGAACGGGTTGCAGGAGACACTTTTTCTCTGCTTTCTCAGTCTTTTTCCTAGTGACGGTTTGAAGTTCCTGCAGTTTTCACTGTCAAACAGAGTTGGAGCTAGTACCTCCCCATATATATATATGGAATGGAGTTTGCAACTGAAAAGAAACTTTGTGTTCCCAACAAGCTAGGTGAAGGACGGCTTTCACACACACTTATCTCTCAGAACTGAGCAAGTGGAGAGACGTTCGTTCATCTAGCACCAAGGGAACGGGTTGCAGGAGACACTTTTTCTCTGCTTTCTCAGTCTGTTTCCTAGTGTCGGTTTGAAGTTCCTGCAGTTTTCACTGTAATTCCGAGTTGGAGCTTGTACCTCCCCATATTTATGTATGGAATGGAGTTTGCAACTGAAAAGAAACTTTGTGTTCCCAACAAGCTAGATGAAGGACGGCTTTCACACACACTTATCTCACAGAACAGAGCAAGTGGAGAGACGTTCGTTTATCTAGCACCAAGGGAACGGGATGCAGGAGACACTTTTTCTCTGCTTTCTCAGTCTGTTTCCTAGTGTCGGTTTGAAGTTCCTGCAGTTTTCACTGTAAAACCGAGTTGGAGATAGTACCTCCCCATATATATGTATGGAATGGAGTTTGCAACTGAAAAGAAACTTTGTGTTCCCAACAAGCTAGTTGAAGGACGGCTTTCACACACACTTTTCTCTCAGAACTGAGCAAGTGGAGAGACGTTCGTTCATCTAGCACCAAGGGAACGGGTTGCAGGAGACACTATTTCTCTGCTTTCTCAGTCTGTTTCCTAGTGTCGGTTTGAAGTTCCTGCAGTTTTCACTGTAAATCCGAGTTGGAGCTAGTACCTCCCCATATTTATGTATGGAATGGAATTTGCAACTGAAAAGAAACTTTGTGTTCCCAACAAGCTAGTTGAAGGACGGCTTTCACACACACTTATCTCTCAGAACTGAGCAAGTGGAGAGACGTTCGTTCATCTAGCACCAAGGGAACGGGTTGCAGGAGACACTTTTTCTCTGCTTTCTCAGTCTGTTTCCTAGTGCCGGTTTGAAGTTCCTGCAGTTTTCACTGTCAAACCGAGTTGGAGCTAGTACCTCCCCATATATATGTATGGAATGGAGTTTGCAACTGAAAAGAAAATTTGTGTTCCCAACAAGCTAGTTGAAGGACGGCTTTCACACACACTTTTCTCTCAGAACTGAGCAAGTGGAGAGACGTTCGTTCATCTAGCACCAAGGGAACGGGTTGCAGGAGACAATTTTTCTCTGCTTTCTCAGTCTGTTTCCTAGTGTCGGTTTCAAGTTCCTGCAGTTTTCACTGTAAATCCGAGTTGGAGCTAGTACCTCCCCATATTTATGTATGGAATGGAATTTGCAACTGAAAAGAAACTTTGTGTTCCCAACAAGCTAGGTGAAGGACGGCTTTCACACACACGTATCTCTCAGAACTGAGCAAGTGGAGAGACGTTCGTTCATCTAGCACCAAGGGAACGGGTTGCAGGAGACACTTATTCTCTGCTTTCTCAGTCTGTTTCCTAGTGTCGGTTTGAAGTTCCTGCATTTTTCACTGTAAATCCGAGTTGGAGCTAGTACCTCCCCATATTTATGTATGGAATGGAATTTGCAACTGAAAAGAAACTTTGTGTTCCCAACAAGCTAGGTGAAGGACGGCTTTCACACACACTTATCTCTCAGAACTGAGCAAGTGGAGAGACTTTCGTTCATCTAGCACCAAGGGAACGGGTTGCAGGAGACACTTTTTCTCTGCTCTCTCAGTCTGTTTCCTAGGGCCGGTTAGAAGTTCCTGCAGTTTTCACTGTCAAACAGAGTTGGAGCTAGTACCTCCCCATATATATGTATGGAATGTATTTTGCAACTGAAAAGAAACTTTGTGTTCCCAACAAGCTAGGTGAAGGACGGCTTTCACACACACTTATCTCTCAGAACTGAGCAAGTGGAGAGACGTTCGTTCATCTAGCACCAAGGGAACGGGTTGCAGGAGACACTTTTTCTCTGCTTTCTCAGTCTTTTTCCTAGTGACGGTTTGAAGTTCCTGCAGTTTTCACTGTCAAACCGAGTTGGAGCTAGTACCTGCCCATATATATATATGGAATGGAGTTTGCAACTGAAAAGAAACTTTGTGTTCCCAACAAGCTAGGTGAAGGACGGCTTTCACACACACTTATCTCTCAGAACTGAGCAAGTGGAGAGACGTTCGTTCATCTAGCACCAAGGGAACGGGTTGCAGGAGAAACTTTTTCTCTGCTTTCTCATTCTGTTTCCTAGTGTCGGTTTGAAGTTCCTGCAGTTTTCACTGTACTACCGTGTTGGAGCTATTACCTCCCCATATTTATGTATGGAATGGAGTTTGCAACTGAAAAGAAACTTTGTGTTCCCAACAAGCTAGGTGAAGGACGGCTTTCACACACACTTATCTCACAGAACAGAGCAAGTGGAGAGACGTTCGTTTATCTAGCACCAAGGGAACGGGTTGCAGGAGACACTTTTTCTCTGCTTTCTCAGTCTGTTTCCTAGTGTCGGTTTGAAGTTCCTGCAGTTTTCACTGTAAATCCGAGTTGGAGCTAGTACCACCCCATATTTATGTATGGAATGGAATTTGCAACTGAAAAGAAACTTTGTGTTCCCAACAAGCTAGGTGGAGGACGGCTTTCACACACACTTATCTCTCAGAACTGAGCAAGTGGAGAGACGTTCGTTCATCTAGCACCAAGGGAACGGGTTGCAGGAGACACTTTTTCTCTGCTTTCTCAGTCTGTTTCCTAGTGTCGGTTTGAAGTTCCTGCAGTTTTCACTATAAATCCGAGTTGGAGCTAGTACCTCCCCATATTTATGTATGGAATGGAGTTTGCAACTGAAAAGAAACTTTGTGTTCCCAACAAGCTAGGTGAAGGACGGCTTTCACACACACTTATCTCTCAGAACTGAGCAAGTGGAGAGACGTTCGTTCATCTAGCACCAAGGGAACGGGTTGCAGGAGACACTTTTTCTCTGCTTTCTCAGTCTGTTTCCTAGTGTCGGTTTGAAGTTCCTGCAGTTTTCACTGTAATACCGAGTTGGAGCTATTACCTCCCCATATTTATGTATGGAATGGAGTTTGCAACTGAAAAGAAACTTTGTGTTCCCAACAAGCTAGGTGAAGGACGGCTTTCACACACACTTATCTCACAGAACAGACCAAGTGGAGAGACGTTCGTTTATCTAGCACCAAGGGAACGGGTTGCAGGAGACACTTTTTCTCTGCTTTCTCAGTCTGTTTCCTAGTGTCGGTTTGAAGTTCCTGCAGTTTTCACTGTAAATCCGAGTTGGAGCTAGTACCACCCCATATTTATGTATGGAATGGAATTTGCAACTGAAAAGAAACTTTGTGTTCCCAACAAGCTAGGTGAAGGACGGCTTTCACACACACTTATCTCTCAGAACTGAGCAAGTGTATAGACGTTCGTTCATCTAGCACCAAGGGAACGGGTTGCAGGAGACACTTTTTCTCTGCTTTCTCAGTCTGTTTCCTAGTGCCGGTTTGAAGTTCCTGCAGTTTTCACTGTCAAACCGAGTTGGAGCTAGTACCTCCCCATATATATGTATGGAATGGAGTTTGCAACTGAAAAGAAACTTTGTGTTCCCAACAAGCTAGTTGAAGGACGGCTTTCACACACACTTATCTCTCAGAACTGAGCAAGTGGAGAGTCGTTCGTTCATCTAGCACCAAGGGAACGGGTTGCAGGAGACACTTTTTCTCTGCTTTCTCAGTCTGTTTCCTAGTGTCGGTTTGAAGTTCCTGCAGTTTTCACTATAAATCCGAGTTGGAGCTAGTACCTCCCCATATTTATGTATGGAATGGAGTTTGCAACTGAAAAGAATCTTTGTGTTCCCAACAAGCTAGGTGAAGGACGGCTTTCACACACACTTATCTCTCAGAACTGAGCAAGTGGAGAGACGTTCGTTCATCTAGCACCAAGGGAACGGGTTGCAGGAGACACTTTTTCTCTGCTTTCTCAGTCTTTTTCCTAGTGACGGTTTGAAGTTCCTGCAGTTTTCACTGTCAAACAGAGTTGGAGCTAGTACCTCCCCATATATATATATGGAATGGAGTTTGCAACTGAAAAGAAACTTTGTGTTCCCAACAAGCTAGGTGAAGGACGGCTTTCACACACACTTATCTCTCAGGACTGAGCAAGTGGAGAGACGTTCGTTCATCTAGCACCAAGGGAACGGGTTGCAGGAGACACTTTTTCTCTGCTTTCTCAGTCTGTTTCCTAGTGTCGGTTTGAAGTTCCTGCAGTTTTCCCTGTAATTCCGAGTTGGAGCTTGTACCTCCCCATATTTATGTATGGAATGGAGTTTGCAACTGAAAAGAAACTTTGTGTTCCCAACAAGCTAGATGAAGGACGGCTTTCACACACACTTATCTCACAGAACAGAGCAAGTGGAGAGACGTTCGTTTATCTAGCACCAAGGGAACGGGTTGCAGGAGACACTTTTTCTCTGCTTTCTCAGTCTGTTTCCTAGTGTCGGTTTGAAGTTCCTGCAGTTTTCACTGTCAAACCGAGTTGGAGCTAGTACCTCCCCATATATATGTATCTAATGGAGTTTGCAAATGAAAAGAAACTTTGTGTTCCCAACAAGCTAGTTGAAGGACGGCTTTCACACACACTTTTCTCTCAGAACTGAGCAAGTGGAGAGACGTTCGTTCATCTAGCACCAAGGGAACGGGTTGCAGGAGACACTATTTCTCTGCTTTCTCAGTCTGTTTCCTAGTGTCGGTTTGAAGTTCCTGCAGTTTTCACTGTAAATCCGAGTTGGAGCTAGTACCTCCCCATATTTATGTATGGAATGGAATTTGCAACTGAAAAGAAACTTTGTGTTCCCAACAAGCTAGTTGAAGGACGGCTTTCACACACACTTATCTCTCAGAACTGAGCAAGTGGAGAGACGTTCGTTCATCTAGCACCAAGGGAACGGGTTGCAGGAGACACTTTTTCTCTGCATTCTCAGTCTGTTTCCTAGTGCCGGTTTGAAGTTCCTGCAGTTTTCACTGTCAAACCGAGTTGGAGCTAGTACCTCCCCATATATATGTATGGAATGGAGTTTGCAACTGAAAAGAAAATTTGTGTTCCCAACAAGCTAGTTGAAGGACGGCTTCACACACACTTTTCTCTCAGAACTGAGCAAGTGGAGAGACGTTCGTTCATCTAGCACCAAGGGAACGGGTTGCAGGAGACAATTTTTCTCTGCTTTCTCAGTCTGTTTCCTAGTGTCGGTTTCAAGTTCCTGCAGTTTTCACTGTAAATCCGAGTTGGAGCTAGTACCTCCCCATATTTATGTATGGAATGGAATTTGCAACTGAAAAGAAACTTTGTGTTCCCAACAAGCTAGGTGAAGGACGGCTTTCACACACACGTATCTCTCAGAACTGAGCAAGTGGAGAGACGTTCGTTCATCTAGCACCAAGGGAACGGGTTGCAGGAGACACTTATTCTCTGCTTTCTCAGTCTGTTTCCTAGTGTCGGTTTGAAGTTCCTGCATTTTTCACTGTAAATCCGAGTTGGAGCTAGTACCTCCCCATATTTATGTATGGAATGGAATTTGCAACTGAAAAGAAACTTTGTGTTCCCAACAAGCTAGGTGAAGGACGGCTTTCACACACACTTATCTCTCAGAACTGAGCAAGTGGAGAGACTTTCGTTCATCTAGCACCAAGGGAACGGGTTGCAGGAGACACTTTTTCTCTGCTCTCTCAGTCTGTTTCCTAGGGCCGGTTAGAAGTTCCGGCAGTTTTCACTGTCAAACAGAGTTGGAGCTAGTACCTCCCCATATATATGTATGGAATGTATTTTGCAACTGAAAAGAAACTTTGTGTTCCCAACAAGCTAGGTGAAGGACGGCTTTCACACACACTTATCTCTCAGAACTGAGCAAGTGGAGAGACGTTCGTTCATCTAGCACCAAGGGAACGGGTTGCAGGAGACACTTTTTCTCTGCTTTCTCAGTCTGTTTCCTAGTGTCGGTTTGAAGTTCCTGCAGTTTTCACTATAAATCCGAGTTGGAGCTAGTACCTCCCCATATTTATGTATGGAATGGAGTTTGCAACTGAAAAGAAACTTTGTGTTCCCAACAAGCTAGGTGAAGGACGGCTTTCACACACACTTATCTCTCAGAACTGAGCAAGTGGAGAGACGTTCGTTCATCTAGCACCAAGGGAACGGGTTGCAGGAGACACTTTTTCTCTGCTTTCTCAGTCTGTTTCCTAGTGCCGGTTTGAAGTTCCTGCAGTTTTCACTGTCAAACCGAGTTGGAGCTAGTACCTACCCATATATATGTATGGAATGGAGTTTGCAACTGAAAAGAAACTTTGTGTTCCCAACAAGCTAGTTGAAGGACGGCTTTCACACACAATTTTCTCTCAGAACTGAGCAAGTGGAGAGACGTTCGTTCATCTAGCACCAAGGGAACGGTATGCAGGAGACAATTTTTCTCTGCTTTCTCAGTCTGTTTCCTAGTGTCGGTTTCAAGTTCCTGCAGTTTTCACTGTAAATCCGAGTTGGAGCTAGTACCTCCCCATATTTATGTATGGAATGGAATTTGCAACTGAAAAGAAACTTTGTGTTCCCAACAAGCTAGGTGAAGGACGGCTTTCACACACACGTATCTCTCAGAACTGAGCAAGTGGAGAGACGTTCGTTCATCTAGCACCAAGGGAACGGGTTGCAGGAGACACTTATTCTCTGCTTTCTCAGTCTGTTTCCTAGTGTCGGTTTGAAGTTCCTGCAGTTTTCACTGTAAATCCGAGTTGGAGCTTGTACCTCCCCATATTTATGTATAGAATGGAATTTGCAACTGAAAAGAAACTTTGTGTTCCCAACAAGCTAGGTGAAGGACGGCTTTCACACACACTTATCTCTCAGAACTGAGCAAGTGGAGAGACGTTCGTTCATCTAGCACCAAGGGAACGGGTTGAAGGAGACACTTTTTCTCTGCTTCTCAGTCTGTTTCCTAGTGACGGTTTGAAGTTCCTGCAGTTTTCACTGTCAAACCGAGTTGGAGCTAGTACCACCCCATGTATATGTATGGAATGGAGTTTGCAACTGAAAAGAAACTTTGTGTTCCCAACAAGCTAGGTGAAGGACGGCTTTCACACACACTTATTTCTCAGAACTGAGCAAGTGGAGAGACGTTCGTTCATCTAGCACCAAGGGAACGGGTTGCAGGAGACACTATTTCTCTGCTTTCTCAGTGTGTTTCCTAGTGTCGGTTTGAAGTTCCTGCAGTTTTCACTGTAAATCCGAGTTGGAGCTAGTACCTCCCCATATTTATGTATGGAATGGAGTTTGCAACTGAAAAGAAACTTTGTGTTCCCAACAAGCTAGATGAAGGACGGCTTTCACACACACTTATCTCTCAGAACTGAGCAAGTGGAGAGACGTTCGTTTATCTAGCACCAACGGAACGGGTTGCAGGAGACACTTTTTCTATGCTTTCTCAGTCTGTTTCCTAGTGCCGGTTTGAAGTTCCTGCAGTTTTCACTGTCAAACCGAGTTGGAGCTTGTAACTCCCCATATATATGTATGGAATGGAGTATGCAACTGAAAAGAAACTTTGTGTTCCCAACAAGTTGGTGAAGGACGGCTTTCACACACACTTATCTCTCAGAACTGAGCAAGTGGGGAGACGTTCGTTCATCTAGCACCAAGGGAATGGTTTGCAGGAGACACTTTTTCTCTGCTTTCTCAGTGTGTTTCCTAGTGCCGGTTTGAAGTTACTGCAGTTTTCACTGTCAAACAGAATTGGAGCTTGTACCTCCCCATATATATGTATGGAATGGAGTTTGCAATTGAAAAGAAACTTTGTGTTCCCAACAAGCTAGGTGAAGGACGGCTTTCACACACATTATCTCTCAGAACTGAGCAAGTGGAGAGACGTTCGTTCATCTAGCACCAAGGGAACGGGTTGCAGGAGACACATTTTCTCTGATTTCTCAGTCTGTTTCCTAGTGCCGGTTTGAAGTTCCTGCAGTTTTCACTGTCAAACCGAGTTGGAGCTAGTACCTACCCATATATATGTATGGAATGGAGTTTGCAACTGAAAAGAAACTTTGTGTTCCCAACAAGCTAGTTGAAGGACGGCTTTCACACACACTTTTCTCTCAGAACTGAGCAAGTGGAGAGACGTTCGTTCATCTAGCACCAAGGGAACGGTTTGCAGGAGACAATTTTTCTCTGCTTTCTCAGTCTCTTTCCTAGTGTCGGTTTCAAGTTCCTGCAGTTTTCACTGTAAAACCGAGTTGGAGCTAGTACCTCCCCATATTTATGTATGGAATGGAATTTGCAACTGAAAAGAAACTTTGTGTTCCCAACAAGCTAGGTGAAGGACGGCTTTCACACACACTTATCTCTCAGAACTGAGCAAGTGGAGAGACATTCGTTCATCTAGCACCAAGGGAACGGGTTGCAGGAGACACTTATTCTCTGCTTTCTCAGTCTGTTTCCTAGTGTCGGTTTGAAGTTCCTGCAGTTTTCACTGTAAATCCGAGTTGGAGCTTGTACCTCCCCATATTTATGTATAGAATGGAATTTGCAACTGAAAAGAAACTTTGTGTTCCCAACAAGCTAGGTGAAGGACGGCTTTCACACACACTTATCTCTCAGAACTGAGCAAGTGGAGAGACGTTCGTTCATCTAGCACCAAGGGAACGGGTTGCAGGAGACACTTTTTCTCTGCTTTCTCAGTCTGTTTCCTAGTGACGGTTTGAAGTTCCTGCAGTTTTCACTGTCAAACCGAGTTGGAGCTAGTACCTCCCCATATATATGTATGGAATGGAGTTTGCAACTGAAAAGAAACTTTGTGTTCCCAACAAGCTAGGTGAAGGACGGCTTTCACACACACTTATCTCTCAGAACTGAGCAAGTGGAGAGACGTTCGTTCATCTAGCACCAAGGGAACGGGTTGCAGGAGACACTTTTTCTCTGCTTTCTCAGTGTGTTTCCTAGTGTCGGTTTGAAGTTCCTGCAGTTTTCACTGTAAATCCGAGTTGGAGCTAGTACCTCCCCATATTTATGTATGGAATGGAGTTTGCAACTGAAAAGAAACTTTGTGTTCCCAACAAGCTAGATGAAGGACGGCTTTCACACACACTTATCTCTCAGAACTGAGCAAGTGGAGAGACGTTCGTTTATCTAGCACCAAGGGAACGGTTTGCAGGAGACACTTTTTCTATGCTTTCTCAGTCTGTTTCCTAGTGCCGGTTTGAAGTTCCTGCAGTTTTCACAGTCAAACCGAGTTGGAGCTTGTAACTCCCCATATATATGTATGGAATGGAGTATGCAACTGAAAAGAAACTTTGTGTTCCCAACAAGCTAGGTGAAGGACGGCTTTCACACACACTTATCTCTCAGAACTGAGCAAGTGGGGAGACGTTCGTTCATCTAGCACCAAGGGAATGGTTTGCAGGGGACACTATTTCTCTGCTTTCTCAGTGTGTTTCCTAGTGCCGGTTTGAAGTTACTGCAGTTTTCACTGTCAAACAGAATTGGAGCTTGTACCTCCCCATATATATGTATGGAATGGAGTTTGCAACTGAAAAGAAACTTTGTGTTCCCAACAAGCTAGGTGAAGGACGGCTTTCACACACATTATCTCTCAGAACTGAGCAAGTGGAGAGACGTTCGTTCATCTAGCACCAAGGGAACGGGTTGCAGGAGACACATTTTCTCTGATTTCTCAGTCTGTTTCCTAGTGCCGGTTTGTAGTTCCTGCAGTTTTCACTGTCAAACCGAGTTGGAGCTTGTACCACCCCATATATATTTATGGAATGGTGTTTGCAACTGAAAAGAAACTTTGTGTTCCCAACAAGCTAGGTGAAGGACGGCTTTCACACACACTTATCTGTCAGAACTGAGCAAGTGGAGAGACGTTCGTTCATCTAGCACCAAGGGAACTGGTTGCAAGTGAAATTTTACTCTGTTTTCTCAGTCTGTTTCCTGGTGCCGGTTTGAATTTCTTGCATTTTTCACTTTAAAACTGAGTTGGAATTAGTACCTCACCATATATATTTATGGATTGTAGTTTGCAACTGATAAGAAACTCTGTGTTCCCAACAAGCTAGGTGAAGTACGGCTTTCACACACACTTATCTCTCAGAACTCAGCAAGTGGAGAGACGTTCGTTCATCTAGCACCAAGGTAACGGTTTGCAGGAGGCACTTTTTCTCTGCTTTCTCAGTCTGTTTCCTAGTGCCGGTTTGAAGTTCCTGCAGTTTTCACTGTAAAACCGAGTTGGAGCTAGTAGCTCCCCATATATATGTATGGAATGGAGTTTGCAACTGAAAAGAAACTTTGTGTTCCCAAGAAGCTAGGTGAAGGACGGCTTTCACACACACTTATATCTCAGAACTGAGCATGTGGAGAGACGTTCGTTCTTCTAGCACCAAGGGAACGGGTTGCAGGAGACACTTTTTCTCTGCTCTCTCAGTCTGTTTCCTAGTGCCAGTTTGTAGTTCCTTCAGTTATCACTGTAAACCCGAGTTGGATCTAGTACCTACCCATATATATGTATGGAGTGGAGTTTGCAACTGAAAAGAAACTTTGTGTTCCCAACAAGCTAGTTGAAGGCGGCTTTCACACACACTTATCTCTCAGAACTGAGCAAGTGGAGAGACGTTCGTTCATCTACCACCAAGGGAACTGGTTGCAAGTGAAATTTTACTCTGGTTTCTCAGTCTGTTTCCTGGTGCCGGTTTGAATTTCCTGCATTTTTCACTGTAAAACTGAGTTGGAATTAGTACCTCCCCATATAAATTTATGGATTGTAGTTTGCAACTGATAAGAAACTTTGTGTTCCCAACAAGATAGGTGAAGGACGGCTTTCACACACAATTATCTCTCAGACCTGAGCATGTGGAGAGACGTTCGTTCATCTAGCACCAAGGGAACGGGTTGCAGAAGACACTTTTAGCCTGGTGTCTCAGTCTGTTTCCTAGTGCCGGTTTGAATTTCCTGCAGTTTTCACTGTAAATCGGAGTTGGAGCTAGTACCTACCCATATATATGTATGGAGTGGAGTTTGCAACGGAATAGAATCTTTGTGTTCCCAACAAGCTAGGTGAAGGACGGCTTTCACACACACTTATCTCTCAGAACTGAGCAAGTGGAGAGACGTTCGTTCATCTAGCACCAAGGTAACGGTTTGCAGGAGGCACTTTTTCTCTGCTTTCTCAGTCTGTTTCCTAGTGCCGGTTTGAAGTTCCTGCAGTTTTCACTGTAAAACCGAGTTGGAGCTAGTAGCTCCCCATATATATGTATGGAATGGAGTTTGCAACTGAAAGGAAACTTTGTGTTCCCAACAAGCTAGGTGAAGGACGGCTTTCACACACACTTATTTCTCAGAACTGAGCAAGTGGAGAGACGTTCGTTCATCTAGAACCAAGGGAACGGGTTGCAGGAGACACTTTTTCTCTGCTTTCTCAGTCTGTTTCCTAGTGTCGGTTTGAAGTTCCTGTAGTTTTCACTGTAATTCCGGGTTGGAGCTAGTACCTCCCCATATTTATGTATGGAATGGAGTTTGCAACTGAAAAGAAACTTTGTGTTCCCAACAAGCTAGATGAAGGACGGCTTTCACACACACTTATCTCTCAGAACTGAGCAAGTGGAGAGACGTTCGTTTATCTAGCACCAAGGGAACGGGTTGCAGGAGACACATTTTCTCTGCTTTCTCAGTCTGTTTCCTAGTGCCGGTTTGAAGTTCCTGCAGTTTTCACTGTCAAACCGTGTTGGAGCTTGTAACTCCCCATATATATGAATGGAATGGAGTTTGCAACTGAAAAGAAACTTTGTGTTCCCAACAAGCTAGGTGAAGGACGGCTTTCACACACACTTATCTCTCAGAACTGAGCAAGTGGAGAGACGTTCGTTCATCTAGCACCAAGGGAATGGTTTGCAGGAGACACTTTTTCTCTGCTTTCTCAGTGTCTTTCCTAGTGCCGGTTTGAAGTTACTGCAGTTTTCACTGTCAAACAGAATTGGAGCTTGTACCTCCCCATATATATGTATGGAATGCAGTTTGCAATTGAAAAGAAACTTTGTGTTCCCAACAAGCTAGGTGAAGGACGGCTTTCACACACATTATCTCTCAGAACTGAGCAAGTGGAGAGACGTTCGTTCATCTAGCACCAAGGGAACGGGTTGCAGGAGACACTTATTCTCTGCTTTCTCAGTCTGTTTCCTAGTGCCGGTTTGAAGTTCCTGCAGTTTTCACTGTCAAACCGATTTGGAGCTAGTACCTCCCCATATATATGTATGGAATGGATTTTGCAACTGAAAAGAAAGTTTGTGTTCCCAACAAGCTAGGTGAAGGACGGCTTTCACACACACTTATCTCTCAGAACTGAGCAAGTGGAGAGACGTTCGTTCATCTAGCACCAAGGGAACGGGTTGCAGGAGACACTTTTTCTCTGCTTTCTCAGTCTGTTTCCTAGTGTCGGTTTGAAGTTCCTGCAGTTTTCACTGTAAATCCGAGTTGGAGCTAGTACCTCCCCATATTTATGTATGGAATGGAGTTTGCAACTGAAAAGAAACTTTGTGTTCCCAACAAGCTAGATGAAGGACGGCTTTCACACACACATATCTCTCAGAACTGAGCAAGTGGAGAGAAGTTCGTTCATCTAGCACCAAGGGAACGGGTTGCAGGAGACACTTTTTCTCTGCTTTCTCAGTCTGTTTCCTAGTGCCGGTTTGAAGTTCCTGCACTTTTCACTGTAAATCCGAGTTGGAGCTAGTACCTCCCCAAATATATGTATGGAATGTAGTTTGCAACTGAAAAGAAACTTTGTGTTCCCAACAAGCTAGGTGAAGGACGGCTTTCACACACACTTATCTCTCAGAACTGAGCAAGTGGAGAGACGTTCGTTCATCTAGCACCAAGGGAACGGTTTGCAGGAGACACTTTTTCTCTGCTTTCTCAGTCTGTTTCCTAGTGTCGGTTTGAAGTTCCTGCAGTTTTCACTGTAATTCCGAGTTGGAGCTTGTACCTCCGCATATTTATGTATGGAATGGAGTTTGCAACTGAAAAGAAACTTTGTGTTCCCAACAAGCTAGATGAAGGACGGCTTTCACACACACTTATCTCTCAGAACTGAGCAAGTGGAGAGACGTTCGTTTATCTAGCACCAAGGGAACGGGTTGCAGGAGACACTTTTTCTATGCTTTCTCAGTCTGTTTCCTAGTGCCGGTTTGAAGTTCCTGCAGTTTTCACTGTCAAACCGAGTTGGAGCTTGTACCACCCCATATATATTTATGGAACGGAGTTTGCAACTGAAAAGAAACTTTGTGTTCCCAACAAGCTAGGTGAAGGACGGCTTTCACACACACGTATCTCCCAGAACTGAGCAAGTGGACAGACGTTCGTTCATCTAGCACCAAGGGAACGGGTTGCAGGAGACACTTATTCTCTGCTTTCTCAGTCTGTTTCCTAGTGCCGGTTTGAAGTTCCTGCAGTTTTCACTGTCAAACCGAGTTGGAGCTTGTACCTCCCCATATATATGTATGGAATGGAGTTTGCAACTGAAAAGAAACTTTGTGTTCCCAACACATAGGTGAAGGACGGCTTTCACACACACTTATCTCTCAGAACTGAGCAAGTGGAGAGACGTTCGTTCATCTAGCACCAAGGGAACGGGTTGCAGGAGACACTTTTTCTCTGCCTTCTCAGTCTGTTTCCTAGTGTCGGTTTGAAGTTCCTGCAGTTTTCACTGTAAATCCGAGTTGGAGCTAGTACCTCCCCATATATATGTATGGAATGGAGTTTGCAACTGAAAAGAAACTTTGTGTTCCCAACAAGCTAGATGAAGGACGGCTTTCACACACACATATCTCTCAGAACTGAGCAAGTGGAGAGACGTTCGTTCATCTAGCACCAAGGGAACGGGTTGCAGGAGACACTTTCTCTCTGCTTTCTCAGTCTGTTTCCTAGTGCCGGTTTGAAGTTCCTGCAGTTTTCACTGTAATACCGAGTTGGAGCTAGTACCTCCCCAAATATATGTATGGAATGTAGTTTGCAACTGAAAAGAAACTTTGTGTTCCCAACAAGCTAGGTGAAGGACGGCTTTCACACACACTTATCTGTCAGAACTGAGCAAGTGGAGAGACGTTCGTTCATCTAGCACCAAGGGAACTGGTTGCAAGTGAAATTTTACTCTGTTTTCTCAGTCTGTTTCCTGGTGCCGGTTTGAATTTCTTGCATTTTTCACTTTAAAACTGAGTTGGAATTAGTACCTCCCCATATATATTTATGGATTGTAGTTTGCAACTGATAAGAAACTTTGTGTTCCCAACAAACTAGGTGAAGGACGGCTTTCACACACAATTATCTCTCAGACCTGAGCATGTGGAGAGACGTTCGTTCATCTAGCACCATGGGAACGGGTTGCAGAAGACACTTTTACCCAGGTGTCTCAGTCTGTTTCCTAGTGCCGGTTTGAATTTCCTGCAGTTTTCACAGTAAATCGGAGTAGGAGCTAGTACCTACCCATATATATGTATGGAGTGGAGTTTGCAACGGAATAGAATCTTTGTGTTCCCAACAAGCTAGATGAAGGACGGCTTTCACACACACTTATCTCTCAGAACTCAGCAAGTGGAGAGACGTTCGTTCATCTAGCACCAAGGTAACGGTTTGCAGGAGGCACTTTTTCTCTGCTTTCTCAGTCTGTTTCCTAGTGCCGGTTTGAAGTTCCTGCAGTTTTCACTGTAAAACCGAGTTGGAGCTAGTAGCTCCCCATATATATGTATGGAATGGAGTTTGCAACTGAAAAGAAACTTTGTGTTCCCAACAAGCTAGGTGAAGGACGGCTTTCACCCACACTTATCTCTCAGAACTGAGCAAGTGGAGAGACGTTCGTTCATCTAGCACCAAGGGAACGGGTTGCAGGAGACACTTTTTCTCTGCTCTCTCAGTCTGTTTCCTATTGCCAGTTTGTAGTTCCTTCAGTTATCACTGTAAACCCGAGTTGGAACTAGTACCTACCCATATATATGTATGGAGTGGAGTTTGCAACTGAAAAGAAACTTTGTGTTCCCAACAAGCTAGTTGAAGGACGGCTTTCACACACACTTATATCTCAGAACTGAGCATGTGGAGAGACGTTCGTTCTTCTAGCACCAAGGGAACGGGTTGCAGGAGACACTTTTTCTCTGCTTTCTCCGTCTGTTTCCTAGTGCCGGTTTGAAGTTCCTGAAGTTTTCACTGTAAAACCGAGTTGGAGCTTGTAACTCCCCATATATATGTATGGAATGGAGTATGCAACTGAAAAGAAACTTTGTGTTCCCAACAAGCTAGTTGAAGGACGGCTTTCACACACACTTATCTCTCAGAACTGAGCAAGTGGAGAGACGTTCGTTCATCTAGCACCAAGGGAATGGTTTGCAGGAGACACATTTTCTCTGCTTTCTCAGTGTGTTTCCTAGTGCCGGTTTGAAGTTACTGCAGTTTTCACTTTCAAACAGAATTGGAGCTTGTACCTCCCCATATATATGTATGGAATGGAGTTTGCAATTGAAAAGAAACTTTGTGTTCCCAACAAGCTAGGTGAATGACGGCCTTCACACACATTATCTCTCAGAACTGAGCAAGTGGAGAGACGTTCGTTCATCTAGCACCAAGGGAACGGGTTGCAGGAGACACATTTTCTCTGCTTTCTCAGTCTGTTTCCTAGTGCCGGTTTGAAGTTCCAGCAGTTTTCACTGTCAAACCGAGTTGGAGCTTGTACCACCGCATATATATTTATGGAATGGAGTTTGCAACTGAAAAGAAACTTTGTGTTCCCAACAAGCTAGTTGAAGGACGGCTTTCACACACACGTATCTCCCAGAACTGAGCAAGTGGACAGACGTTCGTTCATCTAGCACCAAGGGAACGGGTTGCAGGAGACACTTATTCTCTGCTTTCTCAGTCTGTTTCCTAGTGCCGGTTTGAAGTTCCTGCAGTTTTCACTGTCAAACCGAGTTGGAGCTTGTACCTCCCCATATATATGTATGGAATGGAGTTTGCAACTGAAAAGAAACTTTGTGTTCCCAACAAGCTAGGTGAAGGACGGCTTTCACACACACTTATCTCTCAGAACTGAGCAAGTGGAGAAACGTTCGTTCATCTAGCACCAAGGGAACGGGTTGCAGGAGACACTTTTTCTCTGCCTTCTCAGTCTGTTTCCTAGTGTCGGTTTGAAGTTCCTGCAGTTTTCACTGTAAATCTGAGTTGGAGCTAGTACCTCCCCATATATATGTATGGAATGGAGTTTGCAACTGAAAAGAAACTTTGTGTTCCCAGCAAGCTAGATGAAGGACGGCTTTCACACACACATATCTCTCAGAACTGAGCAAGTGGAGAGACGTTCGTTCATCTAGCACCAAGGGAACGGGTTGCAGGAGACACTTTCTCTCTGCTTTCTCAGTCTGTTTCCTAGTGCCGGTTTGAAGTTCCTGCAGTTTTCACTGTAATACCGAGTTGGAGCTAGTACCTCCCGAAATATATGTATGGAATGTAGTTTGCAACTGAAAAGAAACTTTGTGTTCCCAACAAGCTAGGTGAAGGACGGCTTTCACACACACTTATCTGTCAGAACTGAGCAAGTGGAGAGACGTTCGTTCATCTAGCACCAAGGGAACTGGTTGCAAGTGAAATTTTACTCTGTTTTCTCAGTCTGTTTCCTGGTGCCGGTTTGAATTTCTTGCATTTTTCACTTTAAAACTGAGTTGGAATTAGTACCTCCCCATATATATTTATGGATTGTAGTTTGCAACTGATAAGAAACTTTGTGTTCCCAACAAACTAGGTGAAGGACGGCTTTCACACACAATTATCTCTCAGACCTGAGCATGTGGAGAGACGTTCGTTCATCTAGCACCATGGGAACGGGTTGCAGAAGACACTTTTACCCAGGTGTCTCAGTCTGTTTCCTAGTGCCGGTTTGAATTTCCTGCAGTTTTCACTGTAAATCGGAGTAGGAGCTAGTACCTACCCATATATATGTATGGAGTGGAGTTTGCAACGGAATAGAATCTTTGTGTTCCCAACAAGCTAGATGAAGGACGGCTTTCACACACACTTATCTCTCAGAACTCAGCAAGTGGAGAGACGTTCGTTCATCTAGCACCAAGGTAACGGTTTGCAGGAGGCACTTTTTCTCTGCTTTCTCAGTCTGTTTCCTAGTGCCGGTTTGAAGTTCCTGCAGTTTTCACTGTAAAACCGAGTTGGAGCTAGTAGCTCCCCATATATATGTATGGAATGGAGTTTGCAACTGAAAAGAAACTTTGTGTTCCCAAGAAGCTAGGTGAAGGACGGCTTTCACCCACACTTATCTCTCAGAACTGACCAAGTGGAGAGACGTTCGTTCATCTAGCACCAAGGGAACGGGTTGCAGGAGACACTTTTTCTCTGCTCTCTCAGTCTGTTTCCTATTGCCAGTTTGTAGTTCCTTCAGTTATCACTGTAAACCCGAGTTGGAACTAGTACCTACCCATATATATGTATGGAGTGGAGTTTGCAACTGAAAAGAAACTTTGTGTTCCCAACAAGCTAGTTGAAGGACGGCTTTCACACACACTTATATCTCAGAACTGAGCATGTGGAGAGACGTTCGTTCTTCTAGCACCAAGGGAACGGGTTGCAGGAGACACTTTTTCTCTGCTTTCTCCGTCTGTTTCCTAGTGCCGGTTTGAAGTTCCTGAAGTTTTCACTGTAAAACCGAGTTGGAGCTTGTAACTCCCCATATATATGTATGGAATGGAGTATGCAACTGAAAAGAAACTTTGTGTTCCCAACAAGCTAGTTGAAGGACGGCTTTCACACACACTTATCTCTCAGAACTGAGCAAGTGGAGAGACGTTCGTTCATCTAGCACCAAGGGAATGGTTTGCAGGAGACACATTTTCTCTGCTTTCTCAGTGTGTTTCCTAGTGCCGGTTTGAAGTTACTGCAGTTTTCACTTTCAAACAGAATTGGAGCTTGTACCTCCCCATATATATGTATGGAATGGAGTTTGCAATTGAAAAGAAACTTTGTGTTCCCAACAAGCTAGGTGAATGACGGCCTTCACACACATTATCTCTCAGAACTGAGCAAGTGGAGAGACGTTCGTTCATCTAGCACCAAGGGAACGGGTTGCAGGAGACACATTTTCTCTGCTTTCTCAGTCTGTTTCCTAGTGCCGGTTTGAAGTTCCTGCAGTTTTCACTGTCAAACCGAGTTGGAGCTTGTACCACCCCATATATATTTATGGAATGGAGTTTGCAACTGAAAAGAAACTTTGTGTTCCCAACAAGCTAGTTGAAGGACGGCTTTCACACACACGTATCTCCCAGAACTGAGCAAGTGGACAGACGTTCGTTCATCTAGCACCAAGGGAACGGGTTGCAGGAGACACTTATTCTCTGCTTTCTCAGTCTGTTTCCTAGTGCCGGTTTGAAGTTCCTGCAGTTTTCACTGTCAAACCGAGTTGGAGCTTGTACCTCCCCATATATATGTATGGAATGGAGTTTGCAACTGAAAAGAAACTTTGTGTTCCCAACAATCTAGTTGAAGGACGGCTTTCACACACACTTATATCTCAGAACTGAGCATGTGGAGAGACGTTCGTTCTTCTAGCACCAAGGGAACGGGTTGCAGGAGACACTTTTTCTCTGCTTTCTCCGTCTGTTTCCTAGTGCCGGTTTGAAGTTCCTGCAGTTTTCACTGTAAAACCGAGTTGGAGCTAGTACCTAGCCATATGTATGTATGGAGTGGAGTTTGCAACTGAAAAGAAACTTTGTGTTCCCAACAAGGTAGGTGAAGGACGGCTTTCCCACACACTTATATCTCAGAACTGAGCATGTGGAGATACGTCCGTTCATCTAGCACAAGAGGAACGGTTTGCAGGAGACACTTTTTCTCTGCTTTCTCAGTCTTTTTCCTAGTGCCTGTTTGAAGTACCTGCAGTTTTCACTGTAAAACAGAGTTGGAGCTTGAACCTCCCCATATATATGTATGGAATGGTGTTTGCAACTGAAAAGGAACTTTGTGTTCCCAACAAGCTAGTTGAAGGCGGCTTTCACACACACTAATCTCTCAGAACTGAGCAAGTGGAGAGACGTTCGTTCATCTAGCACCAAGGGAGCTGGTTGCAAGTGAAATTTTACTCTGGTTTCTCAGTCTGTTTCCTGGTGCCGGTTTGAATTTCCTGCATTTTTCACTGTAAAACTGAGTTGGAATTAGTACCTCCCCATATATATTTATGGATTGTAGTTTGCAACTGATAAGAAACTTTGTGTTCCCAACAAGCTAGGTGAAGGACGGCTTCACACACAATTATCTCTCAGACCTGAGCATGTGGAGAGACGTTCGTTCATCTAGCACCAAGGGAACTGGTTGCAAGTGAAATTTTACTCTGGTTTCTCAGTCTGTTTCCTGGTGCCGGTTTGAATTTCCTGCATTTTTCACTGTAAAACTGAGTTGGAATTAGTACCTCCCCATATATATTTATGGATTGTAGTTTGCAACTGATAAGAAACTTTGTGTTCCCAACAAGCTAGGTGAAGGACGGCTTTCACACACAATTATCTCTCAGACCTGAGCATGTGGAGAGACGTTCGTTCATCTAGCACCAAGGGAACGTGTTGCAGAAGACACTTTTACCCTGGTATTTCAGTCTGTTTCCTAGTGCCGGTTTGAATTTCCTGCAGTTTTCACTGTAAATCGGAGTTGGAGCTAGTACCTACCCATATATATGTATGGAGTGGAGTTTGCAACGGAATAGAATCTTTGTGTTCCCAACAAGCTACTTGAAAGACGGCTTTCACACACACTTATCTCTCAGAACTGAGCAAGTGGAGAGACGTTCGTTCACCTAGCACTAAGGGAACGGGTTGCAGGAGACACATATTCTCTGCTTTCTCATTCTGTTTCCTAGTGCCGGTTTGAAGTTCTTGCAGTTTTCACTGTAAAACCGAGTTGGAGCTAGTACCTCCCCATATATATGTATGGAATGGAGTTTGCACCCGAAAAGAAACTTTGTGTTCCCAACAAGCTAGGTGAAGGACTGCTTTCACACACACTTATATCTCAGAACTGAGCATGTGGAGATACGTTCGTTCATCTAGCACAAATGGAACGGTTTGCAGGAGACACTTTTTCTCTGCTTTCTCAGTCTTTTTCCTAGTGCCGGTTTGAAGTTCCTGCAGTTTTCACTGTAAAACCGAGTTGGAGCTTGTACCTCCCCATATATATGTATGGAATGGTGTTTGCAACTGAAAAGAAACTTTGTGTTCCCAACAAGCTAGGTGAAGGCGGCTTTCACACACACTTATCTCTCAGAACTTAGCAAGTGGAGAGACGTTCGTTCATCTAGCACCAAGGGAACGGTTTGCAGGAGAAAGTTTAGTCTTTTTTCTCAGTCTGTTTCCTGGTGCCGGTTTGTAGTTCCTGCAGTTTTCACTGTAAAACCGAGTTGGAGCTAGTACCTCCCCTTATATATTTATGGAGTGTAGTTTGCAGCTGAATAGAAACTTTGTGTTCCCAACAAGCTAGTTGAAGGATAGCTTTCACACACACTTATCTCTAAGATTTGAGCATGTGGAGAGACTTTCTTTCATATTTCATCATGTGGTGGGACGTTCTTTTATCCAGTTAATAGGTAGCTTTTATTTTAATAACACCTTCTCATTTCTTTATAAGGATTCAACGGTCGGTTTTCATGTAAATCTTGTTTGCTCTTTAAAATGTTTTTGCAGTAGTGCTTGCCCTGGGATATGTAATTAATGTATTTTCTCTAGACCACTAACTCTGGTTTTCCAAGGATTTATGTGAAGGACTTTTCCAACACACATACTGTTGTGGGAATTCACCATGTGTTGAGCCATTCTATCATCCAGTATTTAAGTTAAGTAATACAGAAACACTTACTCTGTTTTCTCTGTTTGTTTCTCAAAGCTGGTTTCCAAGAAAAGTTTTTTGCACTGGAAAACCGATTTGGTCCTAATACATTGCCATATATATGAAAAGAGTGTAGTTTCCCCTCTCAAAAACTCTGGTTTCCCAACAAGCCAGTGGAAACGCGGCTTCCATACGCATACAGACCTAAAAATTTTGCATGTATATAGGCATTATGTCATCCAGCATAATGTACAAGGTGACTTCTAGAGACACATTCTCTGATTTCTCAGAATGTTTCCTGATGCCGGTTTCTAAGTTAAAACCGTTTCCTCTGGATAACCGTTTTGGAGATTGTGCCTCCCTTTACATATTTAATTAGTGTAGATGCTCTAAGACAGAAGCTCTGTGTACCCAAAAATCTAGTTTTACAACAGCTTCCACACAGATTGAGATGTCAGAAGTGATCATGTGGAGAGGCTTTGTTACATCGGTCATAAAAGGTAGAGTGACATGTAGAAACACTTACTCTCTTTTCTCAGCATGATTCTTAAAGCCGGTCTGTAGTAAAATCGGTTTGCAATGGAAAAGCGCGCTGGAGTTTTTGCCTCCCCTTTGATATGTAACTAGCCTATTTCCCCGTGGCCAGAAACTCTGGGTTTCCAAAAACCTAAGTGAAGGAGGCTGCAACACATATTCCTTTCCCAAAATGGTACATGTGGGGACGCATTCCTTTATGTAACGTAAACAGCAAGGCTACACCTCAAGCACTTACCATGATTTCTCAGCATGATTTCTAGAGTAGGTTTAAAGCTAAAAGCATTTTTCGCTCAAAAACCTTATTAGAGCTTGTTCCTTCTCTTATATTTATAGGTCGGGCAGTGCCCCTAACACCAAAATTCTGTGTTCCAACAGGGTTGGTGAAGGATGATTTGCAAACACATTCGGTTTTCTCTCCTCCTCACTCTTCTGCTAAGGGAACCATGCAGGTTGTCTATTCTGGAAGCCAAGGAAAGTTTTTTCATTTAGGATCAGCCTCGGAGAAAACTGAGACCTGCTTCTGCTTCTGCTTCTTTTCCCTGCTAGATTTCCTCTTGATGCATTTCCAGATCCTCACGAGTGAGTTCCTGTAACCAAGAAATTATTTCAAAGAAAATGAGCAGGTTTCCGTAAGGCCGCTACTTCTTTTATATTCTTGCTTTTTAATACCTCATTTCCATCTCTTTATCTCCAGGTATCTTATTTCTATGTTCTTTGGTTGAGGCTGAAGTCTAATCAGCAATAGTGTAGAAATTATTGCTTGATATTACTGATCTACTTTCTTTCCATGGATATTTGAATTATCATTGGATTTTAGGGAAGATACATTCTTTAAAAAAATTCTGGTAAGTATCTTGTGGGTGATTCTGATTCTCTTCGTCTAGAATTATAATGCTTAATTTCTGAATAAGTGATGCTTTCATAGAGCTCAAAATTCCAAAGGTTTGAGTGCCACCACTGTCCCGAAGCCTTTCAAACTTTTCCTTGGGGGCACTCAGAACTGCGTGTGTCTCTCTCTGTGTGTGTGTGTGTGTGTGTGTGTGTGTGTGTGTGTGTGTGTGTGTGTGTGTCCTTCTGGACTTAGTTTAGCCTGAAATGAGCAAAAGGAAGTACCCCTCTTTTTACACAAACAGCAGACGACTTTCACAAATTTATAACTTTTAAAAATATATGAACTGTAATGTTGTAGAATTTTACAAGAGGCAGTGACCTTCAGAGCTGTCAATAATGGAGGCAGAACAGTTGGAAGGACAGCAGGTGCTCGTGCTCAGTGGCTGAAGTCACAGAACATCCACGGCCACCTCTGATTAATCTTATAGAGTTGGTGCTGTCTGCAGGCATTCAGAGCTGTGCCCCCCTCCCCACCAAATATATATATTAGGAAAACTGGTGAGCCTCAGTATGAGAAACAATAAAGTATTAGAAGGGGAAATTGAGTATATTGTTTTTAAAAAAAAAAATTAGCATCCAGGTAGTTTAATTTCAGCTCCTAATAGACTGATGTGATGACATTGACAAGGATGCGTAAACACCTGTAAGATCAAGGGACAGGACTGGAGACTCTGAAGCAGCAATCACCACACACAACCTTCACTGCTGTCCTTGACAACCTTATTGAATTACTTGATTTAAAATAGACTATAGATGTTAAACATCATCATTTTGAGAAAGCAGATCTTTTGAAATCTTATATATTAATGTAACTGAATTGGATAAAGAAATGCTAAATGTGTAATAAAGTATCCAAAGAGGTAACGATTCCTGTAAACACCACAAATTGAATAGGACCACAGCATAATGTGCATATATAGTTTAATGATCTGGAAGAATCACTCACCATTGTATTCAAGACATCTAGAGATGATGTTAAATGTGGTTGTCCTTGGATAGATTTTTGTGAATGTTAGAATGAAATCAGGGTCAAGCACACAAGTTTAGTTTAAAAGCAAAAGGTGAAACAGACTTCTTTTCAAAAAGCTATTGTGTCTGGTTAGAAATCATCGAACCCATGGGTCAAGGGAAGGAAAAGAAACCTAGTGACCACGTGACTGTTTCAGGAGCTGGTAGTAAAATGAAAGTTGACAATAGTGTAAATTAGATATGATATTGATGTCCAACTGACCCAATGATTTTTAGTCCATGTGTAAAAAATATATCAAGGAATAAATACTGATTTATGTGTTCTCAGCTCTGTTGCCCCCCTTCAAGCCTGCATTCTGGTTGGGAAAATAAGAACTTCTACTGCAGGGAGGAGGATTTTCAAAAAAGGAGTGTCCCCCAACCGACAAAATAAAGAAAAAGTAGACGACCACTGTAGAGACACAGGGAGATCTGTTGAGCCAGATGACACTTGCTTTACTGTCAATTAGTAGGAGGCACAGCTTTTTGATGAGTTGGGTAACGTATTGCTGCCTTTCTCAAGGTATTGCCCACGGCTCTTGAGAAGCGATGAAGTGGGGCCAAGGAATTAGCCTCCGAATGCCCTTTGCCATGGATGTTGTCTCTATTTTCCACTTTTAAGCTTTAGCTTAGACAAGTTGCCGTGTCTTGCCAAGTGAGCTACAGACAGTAAGTACATCTTGAAGCACACGGCTCTTTCCTCTTCACTGCAGCAGAGAACCTCTGCATTGGAGCATCCTGAGATGTCATTGGTGGTCATTTTTCATGTTAGGAATCAGTAAGGATGCTATGTCCACATGGATGAGGAGGGTAAGGCTTCAGTCTCTAAAGTGTAATGATGGGTTTACCTTTTCACTTAAAGAGTCTCACATCAACAAATGCGGGTCTGTTCTGGACCAAGAAGAAACAAGTGTTTCAAAAATAACAGCTTGAAAGGTCAGTGGGACATGCCAGGCATCTTCTTCATGTCTTCAAGTTCGGGTATCAAACATGGGTTTCCTATCCTGAGTGATACTGACAATTTGTCATGCTCTGTGCCTCATGTATACCAAAGGCTTTCCTAGATAAAATGTCTAGAAATGGTATCATTCTTGATATCTGTTAAACAGGGGAAGATGAAGGAATTAAATTTAGTCCCTAATGTGCATTGATTTTTTTAAAGACATCAATTTTATAGAAACTTTTGAAGAATTAAAGTGACAGAAAATTGTAAAGCACCTTCTCCTTCTGGTAGAAAACTATTCTGTTTTCGTTTTTTGAAGAATGTGACATAGAATCAGTACTAATATTGTTTGTATTGTACTTAGTGTTTACAGAGTGATTCACAGATATTCTCCTATTTCATCTGTGCAATGACCTCTGGAAGATAAGATTTCCTAGTTATGCTTTTTAATGTCTGTTTCCTAACTCTGTCTAAAAGCAGATTGATTGAGCTCCATTTGCTCAATTTAGAAGGCTGGACTGATTAATTGTGTCAGAACATTCCAGGAGGCAGAGGAAAGGAAGAGACAGGGGTTCTACACGATGGAAGCTGCTCCTGAAATGATTTGACCAGCAGTCATCCATTTTTCCCAAGGCTGGAAAGAAAAGACAACCCAAGGCAAGGAAAACAGGGAGCCCATGAGACTCCAACCTTGGCACGTAGAGTCACGGCTGTCCTCCTGTGCCTTGGAGAAGAGGAGGCTTTGTGTCTCTGTTCTATAATCTCTGTTTTGCTTTTTCTCCACAGTGTCTTGTTTTACTAGCATATGCTGAAACTTGATTTACATTTCATAGCATTAAAACAAAAATCAGGAACTCTTTATCATTTATTAACTATTTGGTAAATAGTTTTTGGTGAATCTTTAACTTTATTATTAGGACTTACCGTGGCAATGTACAACACCTACTTCCCCAGATAACAGCGGTAGCTTACACATGCTAAACTTGTATTTCCCTCTTACATAAAGAAGTCAAGCAATCGGTACCACAGGGCTGGTTTGCATGAAGGTCCCAGGGTCAGAGAACCAGATGCCTCTTATTTTCAGCCCGTCAACTTGATGGCCCAAAGTGTCTGCCTGAGGGTCAAAAATCAGGCCCACATTCCAGGCAGCAGAAAGGAGGGAAGAAAGGTGCTTCAGTTCCCTTTTGGGTTGGTTCTGTAAAGTCCCAGGTAGCTTTCCTGCTTTTATCTTGCTTTAGACAGAGGGCTGAGAGACAGCTTGCTATGAGGTAAGCTCAGCTCAGGACCAGCCATCTCCATCGAGGGGAGGGGAGGGAGGGGGCGGGGAGGCACTGCTCATCCTGCACATGGTGTAAGACAACACGATGAGACGCCGGGGGCCTCCGCAGTCCGTCCATTGCTTCGGGCTGCACTGATCGTTTGGTAACGGTTGAGATTTTCCCGTAGAAGTGCGTGTATGCTCGAACAATTGCTCAGTTCATTTAAACTAGTGGCTACCAGAGCACGTTGGAGAACACATTTGTTCTCACCTTCTAGCCAGTGACTCTCCCGCCATGTTTCTGTCCTACTGTTCATTTCCACCTTATTTTCCAAGACTCCCAGAGGAAATGTAAGCAGCCTGATGCTCAAATGCTTTTCTGTGTGATTCCCCCCTTGTTCTTTGAAGGAAAAACCAATTGCCTAGAGAACAGTGGACGAAATGCCAACCCCCAATTTCTTTAAGGGTCTGAGATTTGGTGTTAGGAAATAGAAGAAATTTCCAGAAACACCCTTAAGAAACATTATTTCTTTCAAATGTGATTTGGAACAACAAAGGACAATATATTTTATAGCACAGCTTTTAAGACAAATGAATTGGCAGTAAGCTAGCATAATGAAACTTCCAACGTCTTTATATTTCTCCTGGAATTTCCATGGTTCTTGGTGTAAATTTTTAATAATTAATACCAGCTTTCTATTCTTTCTCTTCCTGTAGTTGTAGAGTTAACTTGAAAATAGCTTGTTGTGTCACTGAGAAAGCCTCCTGGTCAGCCTTCTAGTTAAACAGCTTGTGTGCGTTTCGGTGGCAGGTGTGCTAAATAGTAGTTTTCAGGCACTTGAGGGATGCCCATCACACCAGCACTGAGGGAGACTATTTCTCACCCACGACAAGGTGAGACCCTCCTTTCCTCCGCTGCCTCGCCCAGGCCCCCGCATTCTGGTTCTTTCTCATGACCCATTTTCATAAATTTCAGCCCTGCACCAGCAGAGCAAGTCTTGGTTTCTCAAAGACCAGGAACTTAGTTCAAGGTTTTCTGTTAAAGGACAGTGTATAAAATCAGGCAAATTGATATGTCTTTTGAGGCCTCAGGATCTCTGCATTTAAAACAAGAACTTGAGTTACAATACTATTCTCTTCCACTTTTGAAATTCTAAAGCTCCACACAATAGCTTTTTTAATTGCTAAAATTTTTTTCTAGACTATATTTTTCAAAGATTCACAAATATCTGTTAATTTATATTTAAAGATGTTATATTTAAGAAATGGAATAATTATTTACATTTAAATAGGAATTTAAGTCAAGAAATATTTGATACTGAATGTTTACTCTGAGTTCAAGTATGTAAGCTTAATTTTTGTGGTACTGTCGATAAACCACAAAACGTGAGAGTTGTTGGTTAAAGTTTATCTGGGGCAAAATAAGGACCAGAGCCCAGGTGACAGCATCTCAGAGAGCTCGGAGGAACTGCTCTGAAGAGGAGGGGGAGCTCAGAATTATATAAGATTTCAGTGAAGGGGGACGTGCGGTCCAATACAAGTTTAGGCAGAGGCTGCTGCTAGTCAAGAAGCAGGTGTCTCTGTTAATGATTTTAGTGCTTTTCTAGATAGGAGGGGATGTAAGAATTTGGGCGCATAAAATTTCCTGAAAATGTCTAACTATCTGAAGACTCTTCTGCCCATTTTCCCAGAGCACAGAGCGCCCCATTCCTGATCTCCACACTTAACTACTTTCAGAGGGTGTTGAAAGTCAGCAGCTGCAGTGGCTCATGACTTAACCAAATCAGAGGCAGATGACAAGTGCCAATGTTTAGTTGACAATATGTATATATTGTAGGAAAAAATGTTACTTTCCAACCCTAACCGTGTTCTAGTTTTAGTTAGAGATCAACGGATAACTGTGTTCGATGACTTAGGTCAGACGAGGGGGCGACGGGGTCGTCTCGTGAGCCGGCCAGTGCTCTATGTCAGCCTCCTTGATCACATTCAATTTTCTTTCTCTTCAAACAGTATGCTTCTGATTTTGTGAAGTTTGGAGCCTGTCCTGAGCACATGGGGTCTGGAGGTGGCCCTGTTCCTGTGGTCTTTGTTTATTCTGTGAATTATGGTGTGAATCTTTATGTGCCCAAGCTTCATCATAATTTCAAACTTAAAGGATTTAAATATGGGAGATGGATGCCACGTTCTGGGAATAGATTTTCAGGATAACAGCCAGGATTTGTAAAAAGTAGGGAGAATGGATACGGCCTTCAAAAAAGAAATGCTATTTTACAATTTCTTGTAGACAAATTAAAGTGCTTGTTGGGATTCTATCAGGAATGTTTAATTGGGAGACTTGCCTCCCATTTTCATGAAACAAAATAATTTTATTATTTGTTTAGTGCCTACTGTCTGGCAATGAAGTAGCCCCTTTGCATACAGTTTTATCATTTAATCTCTACAAAGAGTCCCAGGAGAACACATGTGTCACCGGTGAGGGAACCAAGGTCATCCAGGGTATGTGGCTGGAAGGCAGATGGGCTGGAGGGCTTACCCTCCTTCAGGCTGAGAGAGAGACACCAAGGTTTATTGACAAGCATGTTGCAGAATGGCTTACTTAATACTTTGCTTCCTTGATGAAGTGGATCTCTTGAAATTGTTTATGTCTGGCTTATATTCCCCTCTCTCCTCTGCCTCAGGACTTCTCGTAAGTAGAATGAATTCAGCCTGAACTGATTCAGGAAAATCAGAAAATATAAAATTAGCTCACACAAATGTCTGATTAGTCCTTGTAATTCAGTAATTCCTAAAACTCCTAGAAATGCAAGGAAGGTGTGTTACCTCGGGGACTGAGTGCATTTGAAGAGTGAGAAATTTAGTGTGATCTGGTAAAGGCACAGGCTCTATAGACAAAGATCCGGGTTTGGATCCTGGCTCCACCAAGTACTGGAAACATGACCACACATAGCCTCAGTTTCTTCATGTGTTAAATGGGCTGATGGAGCTCACCTCTAAGCAGTCAGGTCAAAATAAGATGGTACGAGTGACTCTTAGGCAGAATGCTTGGCAAAGTGCTAGTTGCTCTTGCTGCTTTATAATGTCTTCTTAGGTAATTCCGTTGTCCATTGGCTTGCAAATATCTCCTCATTTGATTTAAGAAATATGGCATGCCTTAAGAATTTTAAAATAAGGAATGAAGATTTACTGGTTAATGCTGGGTGTATTTTTATAGGTCATTTATTAAAAACAATTAGTTCTCTAAAAAGAATTTATTCAGTGTGCCTAGAACATGATTCAGTTAAAAATGATTTTCCTTTAAATTCTTTTCAGAAATTTTCTGTGATATTTTTATCGAATAGTAGTTGAAGTTTTCTGAGGAGGGGTTACATTTTAAAAAGTTTATTCTAGTAACAATTGATATATTAAATAAATGATTCATATCCCTGGACAGCGTAAAGCCCTGTTTTTTTTAAATATATATAATTTTGGGGCTTAGTTCTATGTCATTTTATTGGGCAGAAGTATTTCCCATTTCCATTTTACAGGCAGAGAAGATGAGTCATACAATACTCATTACACAAGAGCAGCAGAGGCTGATTAATTTGGGCAGAGGAGGAAAAGTGTGTGGAGAAAAAATCCTTATTCTCAAACTGGACACATTCTGCAGTGCTGTGCAGCTGGAACGGTTTTGAATTTGCTTCTGGGCTGTCCTAGGTTTCGGCCCATGTGCCTGGAAAGGTCACTCAGGCAAACATGCTAATTTAAGAAGTTTGTCATTCTAAATGCTCTTAAGAGGATTAAACAAAGTCCACAGCAAATAAATGAACATGTTTGGAAGGTTTTCCACCCTCATGTAATTTCCAGAAAACAGACATGATTCACTTGCTAAACCAAAGACACATGTATATTAATGAGCCTGGTTCACATGACTGGACAGCACGGAGGGAGCCTCATCTATTGGCGTGGGTTCTGCTGCAGGAACCGCACCTGAAGGTTTAATTAGAATTTATTTCCAGCGAGTGCTGCTCCAGCCTTTTTCTCCCCAATGTAAGAAAGCGCCCTCCTTGCCTGGCCATTAGTCTGCAGAGCCCCGCGGCTCACACACTCCCCTGCTCATCAGGATGCTGATGGAGCCAGCTTGCCTAGACACACTTAGCTACACTCGCAGCGGGGATCATCAGTCTCTTCTGTGTGTTCACCTCCACATGCAGGGGAGAAAATCGAGTTTTGCTGGAGACAAACGCTAATTGACCACCAGTTGTTTCAGAGGGACTGTGATGTTGAAAAGTGGAGTCCCTTTCATTTTTATATGTTGGATGCAGACAAACTGCACGGCGACAACCCCCACTGTAAGTACACCTACCAGGGAGGGGGTCGGAATTTTGATCTGCACGTATTCAGATCCTGGCACTGGTCAGCTTACAGTGTTCTCGCTGGGTTTGGGAGACTGTTTCCATAGTGATTTATTTGGTTTCCAATAAATTTGCACAGCCGTCTCCTTCAGTCGAGTTCTGATGGGTTCAGTTGGGAGGGGCATGTGAAATTGGGGCAGGCAGAGAGTTGCAATGAAGACTAGACACCATCTGGTTACCTCTCATTTTTTATGGGCCCAAAAATGCTTGTCTTGTTTTCTTTTCTCCTCCATCTACCCCTTCAGTTCAGGGAGTCGTCTTCAAGAATTTCATCCTAAAATATAAAGTAATGAAGAAGGCAGTGTGTCTCTTTGGTTGATTTCATTTGACTTGGGTTCATTGTTAAAGATTTTCCAGTGAGGATTTTGTGAGCTTTTAAAAGCTGGAAGTGTAGCACAACCAAGGAGAGAAAGTCAGAGAAACGAGTCAGCGGCCCCTGTGAGGTCTGCAGGACGAAGGCAGGAAGTGGGGCGGAGGCAGCACCGTGGCCTCCCCTGTAGCCCTGAGGCCAACGTGGGCATGAAAAGCCAGCTTCTCTTGTCGCCATGTGTTCTACCAGGTCTCCAACTAAAGGAATGCGAGGAGATTTGGAGAGGCCTTACCTTTTACCCTCTTGTCAAACATCTTAATGCTGACTGTATTTATTCAAGATGACACAGAGATCACCTGCAGAGCTTGAGGGAGCGGTGCTTGCTTCCTGACTTGCCCGCCCCAGGCTCACTCATCAGACTCCTGATTCTTGCAGGCACTGCAGTGCCCGTGAGGGGTGCTCTGCTCCTGGGGGGGTCTCTGCTCCTGTGGGGGGAGCTCTGCTCCTGGAGGAGCTGGGCACTGGAGTGCTCACATTGGAGCCGGTCGCACAAGCGCTGATCCCTCACCACGTGATGAGCCCTTTGTGTAAGTAGTAGAGGTGGGAAACAGAGTCTTCCTGTGTCTACGGAGTTCTCCAGTAAAGCCAACTTGGAGGAAAGAAAGAAAATGCCTACTGTTCCATGACTGTGTCCTAAGGGTTTAAAGCTCACTGCGGGGCACACGTGAGATCTCATCCAGTAAATACTCTGGGGTCTTGACTCTGACATGTCATGAATTTGGCATTCTCATAATGTTATTTCTCTTAAAATATGTCTAAGCAATCATTTTTGTGTGATGGTTATATGTGCATAAGTGTCCTGAAGAAACTGTTGTGGATGGAAGTGTGGGCATCAGTGGTACCAGAATGGCTGGTGGTCCTGGGGGTTGCCCGAGCTGCACACTATTTGTTACCAGCAGTCTTTCAGGTCGCATCTTATTCCAGAGCTCACCGGGGCTCCCATCTCTCACTATGTGTCTTGAGAGAATATTTGTTCAGAGGGTAGGGGACAGGGTGCTTCCAAGTCTGGGTTCTGGGGTTCCCTGTCTAAAGGTGGCACTGGCACAAATCCTTTATTCATGGGGTAATTAAGCCACACAGTCTCGTGGTTAATTTGGCCTCCCTGTACTTCTTCATGTTAGGAGCTGGAGGGCTTGGGTAAGGCCCCCAAACCTGTTTTTGGTAAGCTTTCAGCCCTACCACACAACCTGGGTTGTCCCATTTCAGTCACATGACTTTGATTTTTGCAGGTAGGTGTGACTCCTGGACAGTGCCTGGGACTTCCAGGTTTCCCCTACAGTAGGAACACTGAAGAAATTTCAACCCGTAAGTTGTGTTTGGGGGCCTCGAGGACAAGTAGGGACCCACAGAAAGATATCTGGATGGGTGGCGATCAGGCCCGAGTCTTGGAAGGACAGAGATTCCATTATTGTTTTAACAGTGAACTTAAGGGAGGAATTCGGGAAGGTCTGATGCAATTGAGGTTAAAAATATTATCTGGCTTTTATTGTTAGCAGTAGTGGTTTTTAAACCTTAGACCCATTCCCGCTTTTTATAAGAAATATTTTGCAACCTTTCTTTTTTGGTGCCCGGAATTGAACATCATGGAAAGTGTAACCTAAGTATAAATATGATAAACAAATAGACAGGTAGATGGAAAAATGGGGTACCTAAATTCTTATATTATGGGGTATTTTATATTTATGTTAATTAGTGACCTCTCAGGACAAAAGGCACATACAAAGGGAGTCACTTCTAATAAACTGTTTTTCCAAGCCTTACCTAAATGGGAAACAAGTGGCTTCAGAATGTTAGAGCACCTCCCAGGTCCCCGGGGAAATCTCCTTGTCAGAGTTACACTTGCTGATGGTGTCCTGTGCCAAGTGCAAGCAGATGCGGTTCGGAAGCTGCCCGGGGGCTGACTCCGGGGATTCCTTCTCCGTCTCAGCTCTGAGGGAGCCTTGCCTTTCCTGACCACAACCACAGAGGCGATTTTGAATCTCTGAAAACTGCCATACCAGTGTATATCACAACCCCCACAAGATATGTTGAATAAAGTAGAAAACTTTAAGTGCCTCCTTTAGGATAGAAATAGGATATAAAATAAATCATGATTTAAAAAATTCTAGTGCCCGAATAAGTGCTACATTACACTGGCTGCATTATTAGGTTAGACAACTTCATTACTGCTTTCCATACCACATCTTCTAGTTAGTTTTTATTTATCTTTTTTTCCCTAAAGAAAAAAATCATATGATGCATTCTTGTGTCAGAGGTGACAAGAAGAGAGCAAGTGTAAAACCGGAAATCGTGATGCTGGTCAGTCTAATATCAGCTCCGTCACTGCACAGATCATCTTAACTCATTTTACTGCAATTTTTGGAATTACCTTCTCACTTGGAAAATCCCCTGTGTCAGTTAGATTTGCTAGTAAAACAATTTTTTTTCTTACTTAGTGCATCAGTGATGTTTTCAAGATGATAAAAAATTTTGCCCATGGCATTTAAACAGTTGCTTCTTCTCGTAATTCATGGTTCACGGTCTTGTATTTGTCACAACTGGAGAAATGTGTTTTCTTTGTGCAAATTCTCATTGTTTTGGTGACGCAGGGACACTTGTCCTTACTGGATGGAGTATGATAGTAGTTGTTTGAATTCTCTCTCTAAATCTGGAGTCCTGTGTTATGATTCCTGTTACCTTAAAAAATATGAATATTGTTATTTACCTAAATAGATAACATCACACCAGTGATGTATATCAAATTGGTCCAACTAGGAATTCCAATATTAAATGAGACAGTAATTTCACAACTCACTATTCCAAAAATTTGGATTGATGGTTCAATTATACCAGGGACATTACCTGTTGTAATTGAATCAATCATTGCTTTCTTCAATAAAAGTTTCCATTCCATCTGCTCTTTTGTTTTATTGTCCTTCTGTGTTTTGTTTGCTTTCTTTCCCAAATATATATGATTTTGGATTTTGTCATTGAAAATCCTTGCTGGTTTTGCTACCTCATGCTGCAGAGAAAGCCTTGTGACTGTTTTATAGTCACTGATTTCATGGTTGTATGAGTGCTTAATGCCACCTTGCAGGGATGTGGAGACCTAATGAAGTGTGTGCATAAAAGGCTTAGTCTACATTGAGTGCAGGGTTAGTGTGAGCAGCTCATGTCATCAGTATCATAGTTAATCCATTACAATCATCCTCTGTTAATCAGTGTTATCATTCTAACGTCTCCAGGAGAGGAAATGTAGTATTCTAAATGCAAATCTTTGCCACTCTTTTAGTCAATTCAACACCTTTAAAGCTTTGCTGTAATAGGACTGTGTGCCTGGTATCCCTACTTTTGCTTCTCCTGACCCAGGACGCGGTCTCCACGGCTGATGATCCATGAGACACTGGATTCTTGGTCCCATGGCTCTGTGTGTTCTGGGACATCTGGGGACTTCAGCACTGTTTTAGGGGCTTTGGGTCCCACCTCTTCATAGCATTGCTGAGATGAGATCTGTGGGTTCACCCTCATTCTTGAGTGTATGGTGCATTTTTTCTAGAACCAACACACGCCACCGTGACAGCACTGCTTTGACCACGTGCTGGGGCAGCGTGTGCTTGTCAGTTCTTGGGTTTAAATTTTCTGTTCAAATTTCTAAAATGGGGTATATTGACAGATACACTCCATGTAAACAGAAGCTCTGTGGGGTTTTCAGCAACTTCTAAGAGCATAAATATTCCTGAATCAGCTAATCTTCCTCCCAACAAGTGAGGAGCAAGCCGGCAAGTCCTGGGCGCCTGTGGCGGCCAAGCTGTGCAGCCCAGGCTGCTCACCGAGGAACAAGGAGAAAATCTTAAAAACCTACTTCCATGCTGTCTTTCACAGAATCTCAGAACTGAATGTTTTAATATTTAAAGAGGGGTGATTAGTTTTTTTATATATTATTTTATTTTTTTCCTTTTTCAGTATTATTAGGTATAATTATTACAGTTCAACTCCACATACACATTGCATGTAAATACATGTATAGAGTATACTGCATTTTTTTAGTTACATATATGTACTAATTATTGTTTCTAAGAACAGATTAGAGTTTCAGATTTTTAAACTTACATAGTTACCAGAGGAATAAAGCCAACTACAAAAGAATAATAAACAGAATATGGTAATCCAATCACAAAGGACAGTCATATGTGCTTAAGCATATTCAAGAAATCAAAATAACAATTAGTTCATTTGTGGTCTTATTATTATTGCTATTAATTTTAGATTCCTCATAAATGAAGTCTTATGGCATTTTTCTTTCTCTTTTCACCCCACTTCACTTAGAATGACAGTCTTCAGGTCCATCCATGTTGCTGCAAATTGCATCTGTTGTGGCTGAGTAGTATTCCATTGTAGATATGTATCACCTTGTCTTTATCCAGTCATGTGCTGATGGACATTTGTGTTGTTTCCATGTTCTTTGTTCTATGTCCCTTCTGGCAACAATTACTGATTTTAAATATTTTCCACCTTAAAATCCTTCCTGAAGGAGACGTGGTAACAGGAATCAAAAACAGTTACAGCACAGGGTTGTGTGTGATGGGCCCTAGGGCTTGGTAGGAAGGTTGGCAGAAAAGATTTCAGATTCTGATCAAATGATTCCTCCTCTTGTAGCCCTGCTGACCGCCTCTCTCATGGCCTGCCCTACTAGTCTGACCAGTCCCTTCTGTGAATCCCACTGTATTGTGCACAAATTTTTTCCAATTGTTGTCATCCCGCAGGGACCTTAGGTGAGGCACCTAAGCTCCTGTGTTGGTTTCTTCCATCAGCCCTTAACTTCCTTGGGAGCCAGGACTGTCTCATTGCCCCAAGGATTCCTAATGCCTAGTGAGATGCCTGATACAGCTGGTACTTAACGAGCACATAAGTCAAATGGAAAAACCTGATCAAAGAAATGGCCCTCATTTTTCAGACATGCCTACTTGAGTACATAGGGTAAAATGACATGTTTTCTTGAATTTGCTGTCAAATACTTCAACAAAGGACAAGTAAAAGAACAAAGGTCTGAATAAAGGAAATATGGAAATGTTTGTGAATTCCTTAATCTGGGTGATGGGCTTATTGTACTATATTTATTGATGTATAATTAAGTTATTTTATAATTTTCTTATCTTTAGCTGAATAGCAAGTATTAATACGTATTAATTGAAATCCTTTGAGCCGACCAAACTTACCCCACACAAAATGCTTAATGTCCTAGTAGTGTGTCTTACAGAAATCTTTTCCCATAAAGACAGGAAAAAGGGAAAGACTGATCTGTGCAGTATTTCCACATTGTCAAAAGACCAAAGACCGACACAAAGAAGAGATTCTAAAAAAGATAAAGAGGCTGAAATCAATGTCCTGAAAACCTAGCCAAGAATTCTAAATGTCCCAACTTAACTAACCTCAGCACTGCCGCATCAAGAATGAGGCAAGTAGAACCTTGAGGATTTTTTTTAAATAAACAAATAATGATCCAGTTCCTACCACAGGCAATTATGGTAAGAGTGAGTACATGTTCTAACACCAACTAGTGTACAAATTGTAATTTATACTTGATTCAAACTGCTTCTTCTATAAAATCTGAATCTTTTTATTCTTAAGACAGATTTGTGGCATATGACCTAGTGATAAAATTTTCAACTCGCTTGTATTCAAAAAGTTCACCAATGTGAGAGTTTATTACAACAACTATTGCTTTTTGGGAAACCCATGTGCCTTGTCACTCTCTTCCATAAGATTTCCTGTGGAAAATTCAATCCCTCATTCAGGAAGGGGCTGAGCAAACAGTCTGATGGAAAACCTTCATACACTGCAACACAAGAAAATGAAAATGACAGTGAGCCGCCCGTGAAGCTGGCAGACACACACAGCTCACGGCTGTGTTCCCGCCATGACATTCTGTAACCAGCAGGGAAAATGTGCATTTCAAGAAATAGACATAAACACTTTTCAGGACCTGAGCACATAATTTCCCTTTCAGGGTTTAGTGGGCTTCCATTTAATTCTATGAGAAGTGTTTAAAACAACAGAACAACAGCTGAGGTATGGTTTAAAGTAACATTTGTCTTAGTGAAAATAAAGCCAGCTGATTGTTATCATTTTTACTTTATTTGATCTCACTCTCCTACTTTACCTCCCCAACCTCCTCCACAAAATGATGGTGAACGTCCCCTCCTGGGTCAGAAGGCTAAGTAGAAAGTACCAATCACACGGAGGTGTGCTTTGTTGTTTTATTTTTCAAAAGAAACATGTTTCATTCATGTGATTTAAAATTAAGATCAAGAAACAAACTCTATTCAATGAATGGTAGCCAACACATGTCGTCATAGCTGCTCATCAGGTTTGGCCCCACGTTACACACATTTACATGGACATGTGACATGTGCTGTCATGGGACATGGTGAGTGGGGACAGGGTCTCTGCTCTCACAGGGCACACAGCCTGGTGGGGGAGGCAGTGTTCAATCATTGCCTTTTTTTTAATGTACTTACAAATTATGGGAAATGCTATTTAAAAAGAACAAAGTGAGTCAATGAAAGTGAAAAGTTCAAGGACAGTATTTAGGTGAGGGAAGACAGGGAACCTCTTTGAAGAGCTGACACTCCACTGAGACCCAAAGGACAACTCCGGTGCTGCAGGTGAAGGGCAGGGACACATTGATAAAGGGCTGATATCCAGAATACACCAAAATCTCTTTAAACTCAACAAGAAGAATGAATAACCTGCTTAAAAAATGAGCAAAATGCCTCAACACACACCTCAACATGGAAAGTAGATGCCAAAGAAATCTATGGAAACATGCTCCACAGCATCTGTCATCAAGGGGCTGCAGACTGAAACAGTGAGTTATCACTGCACACCAGTCAGAACTGCCAAAACTCAGAACACTGACAGCACCAAATGCTGGTGAGGATGTGGAGCGTCAGGAATTTTCTTGCATTGCTGGTGGGAATGAAAAATGGCCCAGATACTTTGGAAGACGGTCTGGCAATTTTTTACAAAACTAAACGTACTCCTACCATATGATCTGGCAACTGTGCTCCTTGGTGTTTACTGAACAAAATGGAAAATTACGTCCACACACAAATCTGCATACAGATGTTAATAGCAGCTTTATTCATAATCACCAGAACTCAGAAACAACTAAGCTGTTCTTCAGTAGGTGAATGGATAAATAAACTGTGGTCCAGGCAGAAAATGGACTATTTATGGTGTTAAAATAAAATGAGTTATCAAGGCATGGAAAGACATGGAGGAACCTTAAATGCATATTACTAAGTGAAAGAAGCCAATCTGGGAAGATTCTGCAACTGTCTGATTCCAACTGTATGGTGTTCTGGGAAAGGCAAAACCACAGAGACTAAAAGATCAGTTACTGTCAGAGGCTAGAGGGGAAGGAGTAATGAATGAGGTGCAGCAAGGAGCATTTTTAGGGTCACTAAGACAGACTACTCTGTATGATGCTGTGATGGTAGAAAACGTGTCATTGTACATCTGTCCAAACCCACAGAGTGCACACCACCAAGTGTAAATCCTAGTGTCAAGTATGGGCTCTTGGTGATGATGACGTGTCAGTGTAGGTTCACCCATTGTCGCAAATGCACGCTCAGGTACAGGCGTCAATAGTGAGGAGGCTGTGGGGACAAACTGCAGTTCATACACCCAATCCAGCCCCAGCCACTGCTGTGAATAAAGCTCTGTGGGTGTGTGGACTCTCCGGCTGCTCTGGCGTCTGAACAGCAGAGCTGAGCAGCTGCACCAGAGATCAGGAGGTTTGCAGATCCTGAAATATTGACTCCCAAGCCCTTGACAGAAAAAAGTCTGCTGTGTCCTGCTCTACACGAATCACAATTCACCCTGTTGAGACAGGAGAGCAGGGCCCAAACAAGGCATGGTTAATCGGACTGAAGCAATGTTTTAGTCCCAAAACCTTTGTTGAAGTCCTGCAGAATCAGTGACAGACTGTAGCCAGGAAGCGTCTGCAGAAGGAGTCGGTAGCAGGCCTTCCCGCCAGGCTCCGGGATGCCGGGGGCCACGCGCTGCACGGGGGCCACCCACTTGAAGAAGACGGACTTGCAGTGGAAGCCGATCAACTCATAGAGCTCGGAGAGGATGCTGCACTGCTGAATTCTCTCCTAGGAACGCTGAAGCACAGGGAAAAAAGCAACAAGCATCTGAACGAAACATGTAAGTGAAAAAAGACACGTAAAAAATGTTTTCCCATAAAACAGAGACCTGACACAGGAAGGAAGAGGAAGGCTGACTTCGTGCACTGATGGGACCGGATGCAGAAATGCAGGGAAGCAGCGCTGTGCAGATGCTCCAGACCCCCTCCGGCCCCACCTATCCACGTTCATCCTGTCCTTTTCCTAGAAAGGCCTGTATTCCCTGAAACAGAGGAATCTGCTCCCTACACATGAGACGCAGAGAAAGGAAGGAGCAAAAGAAAGGGAAAGTAAAGGAACAACGTTTCATCTAGACCCTAGTATTTGGGCAGGACTTTCACCAAATACACATCTTCTCAAAGCACAGAGCACACAGTGAGAGGCTGACAGAGTGACTGCGACTTCTGCTCCTTAAGCACCAGCTACCTGCCAGCACACGCTGCGCCCCTTACTGAATCATTACAATCATCTCAGAAACTATTACTACCCCGTCTCACAGGCAAGGAAATCTGAAACTCGGGGAAGAATTATTATCATCCTGGACAATGTCCCACGACCCAGAATTGTCAGAGCCTCCACAGACCCTGGACTAAAATTCTCCACTTCACCACGGGCCCTGAGCCTCAGGCTGAGGCCACATCAGGCCTGCACGGGCCCAGAGCACGAGTATGTGGGACAGGGAATGGTCCCACTCGAAGTGCCAGGCCAAGGCCCTCAGAAACCTATGAAATGAAACCAAATCCCCAAACTCCTTTCCAACCCACTGCCCTGTCCGGGAGGACTGCTCGGCACATCTGCGCTGTCACCTGTGCACAGGCTGAGCAAGGGGCCCAGACAGTGACGTGACGTCCCAGTGGAAGTGGCTAGGAGGCCGCTTCATCACAGGACAGACTCTCCCGGCTTCCAACGTTAACTCTCCATTCCATTTTCAACTGGAAAGTAAGTTTAGACTTCTTTTCCTCTCCTAGAAACAAAGAGAGTGGTAATATCAGCAGGAAACTCAAGACTGAGGAAGAGTCTCCTGGCCATCTGGAAGGATAGGTCGGGGAGGGAACAGAGACTGGGATCAGAAAGACCCGTGTTCCAGTCCAAAGTCTGCACGTCACTCGCTTTGACAGTTTACTTATTAATAGAGGTGAAAAAATCTAATTATGATTGTTGGGAAAACTAATTGAAATAACGTATGCCACTAGCATACGTATAAAATCCTTCATGAGTGTCCCAGAAATGGAAGTGATCGTGGTTAGTTACTGTCTGCCAAGTCTTGGGTGCTAAGCCCACATCAGCCAGCCAGAGATGTGCCAGAGAATGCCTCACCAGCTAGCAGCCTTCTCCAACTTGGAAACTCACAGTGTCTGAAGAACAGGCAGTGGTGGATGCTTTGGGACACTCTGGAGGTAACACTCCAGTGATGACTTTAAAAAGCTGGGGAGAATTTAGGGGACCATACAGTTCAAATACAGAAAACACATTCCATGTCTGCCCACATTCATCTCTAGCCATGATGATTCAGAGAGGAAATACATATTCAAACGTACACCATTTTCCCACATAAGTGCATCAAAACAATTTGGAAAGAATGTAACTTTCTTCTCTAGATCACACAGCGGGGATTACAAGGTTTGTACTGAGAGCCCTACTTGTAAAACATCTGCTAACATAACTGGGTCCACTATCAGTCCATTCAAAGAGAAGGATGGAAAAGAACAAAGCCAAGCTAATACGCTCCGGTTTTTGGTGGGTTACAATGTCACAAAGGAGATGGACAGGTCATCAAGGAACCACCCTGCCGTGATCACGGAGCCGGGCAACGGGGTGGGCGGCAAGATGTATGACGCAGCCGCAGCTGTGCCCGCTCTTCTAAGCAGGTATCCAAAGTCTCCTCGACATGGCGTCCAATGCTTGTGCCCACGTCCTCATCACCTGAGATGTATTTAAGAGAAATGAAAACTAATAAACGGAAAATACCTTTGGTGGGCACACCGTCCAAAAAGCAAAGTCACAGTTTGACAACTGGCCATCCCGGTTCCCTGGGATTCATTCTTGGAGAACCTTAAAAACCACCCCTCTGTCCTCAAGAAGTGCTGCCTACTTGTCCTATCTTTGGCTCAGGGATACAGCACGTTCACGTGAACTTCAATGTCTGCACAGATTTGACTGTCTTTCTCCAGGTTCATTTGTCCATTCTGAAGAGGCCTGAGTTAAGTCCATTTTCTGTAAGATCAATTCCCTCCAGTGAAAACTCATCGAGCCTGCAATTAAAAGCCAAATGAACAGGACTGTCCTCAGCTAAAAAGTTCACCCACCCTTCACTGCTTTCTTAATTTCCTTTCCTAGCTAATTGCAACAGACTAAAACCTCCCTCCACCCAGCTCCCCAACTATGTCAAACAGAAAGTAAGGTCCATAAAAGAGGAGACAACTCCATAGTCACCTCTGAATTCCTAGCATATACTAATGTCAATAAATAGAACTATGATTATGGCTTCTTTCCTTTAAAACCTTTCTGGTTATTTAAATGAGACCTTGGAAGAGAGCTGTTTGGGTCTAGTATCTTGATCCAGAAGACTCAGGAGGCCTTTTTAGGAATGGCTGTTCACTGTTTCATTCAAAACACAACTTCTCATTCCGGGAGGAGCTGTGATTTTCTGCCAGGAGATTGTGGTCACTCTCATGCCAGAACAGCTTTAAACTAAATCCTTACTTTGGATTTGTTATTTTTCCCTGCATCCCCAAAAATTGACTTTCCTTAATTTCTTGCCTTGAGGAATGATATTTTTCTTTCTTTCTAATTCACCCTTTATTAAACAGGATTCTCAGGATGTGCTTGGCCTTACATAGGATGAGCCATCCAACTCCCAGTGTGAGAGGCCCGGGGCTCACCTCCCGCCCTCCTGCCAGGGCAACTAACACTCAGTTCAGGAGCCAACCGGCACCCCAGGGATTCTAAGTCTCACGTATCTCCCAGAATCCCTGCTTTCTGATATGACTTGGATTCTGAGGATTTCCCCTCACTTTCTTGAAAATTAGCTGTGCAGCTTGAAAGATGAGGAAGGAAGGAATTATTTCTTAATCAGCATTTTAAGGAACTTGTGTAATGAACGTTTTCACGAGTTTCTAGAACACTCCATTGCCGAGACAGAAAACACAATAGATATTTTCTAAACTTAGGTATCATGTGCATTGTTTCTTTGCTTTTGTTTTCTTAACTACTAACACACATTTTTTAATTAAAAAAAATAAGGCCCGAAATAGGATAGAAACTTGAAGGGGCAAAAAAAATTTAAGGGCAAAGAAAGAAAAATGATAAGTACTCTACAAAGTTAATATAATACATACACTATGGATCAGATCAGCAATTCTCAGTAACAGCTAATTGAAACATGACCATGAGGTAAAACGTCTCTCCTGTCAGGAGATGACCAACAGATAATAGAATTAAAACAACAAATTAAAATTCTATGTCTGGCGAGGTATAGAAGGCTACCAGCTAAATGTGTCTACTTCTGGAAAAGAGGGAGGCTCACCAGCTCTTTACTGTGGAGCCTGAGCCTAGGGGAGGGCGGTGAAGAACCGCCCTGTAAGTATCCAATTAACAAAGTGGGTTATGTATAAAGAGACGTGAGCTTTGATGACAGAGATGATACTACTATTCACTTGTCCTGTAAAGAATACTTCACGTTCAGCGATCAATACCTCGGCGTCCTCAGGGATTGAGATTATAGGAAAATGCACAGCCCGGGCCCAGACCTCCTCTGTGAGCTCGTGACACTGCACTTAGATGTCTCAAGAGCAACTCCAACTCCACCTGAAAAGAGCTGACTTCACGGTGCTCCTCCCATAGCCGTCCTGCCCAGGGCCCCTGGTTGGGAGGGAAGGTCTCTCTGCCCCTCCCAGCTCAGGCCCATCACTCACAGATGTGACTGGACCCCTCCTTCAGGGCTCAGATTTCCTCAGTCACCGAGAACCACCACCGACACCTGACCTACCAGGTATTCACAGGCACTCCCTCAGCACTGACTCTGGGCTGGGGACCACGCTGCACACTGTGCGAATGTTATCTCACTGGATCTCCACAACAGTCCTGGGAATTGGGTACATCACTGCTTCAATTGATTAAATAAATTGTTTCACTTCCTTGAGTGCGTCATCCAAAGTGACACGTCTACTGAGCCACAAACATGGGACTGAAAACCACTTGAAAATTGAACACTGCTACACCTCGCAGCCACCCTACTCTGATTCGTCACATCACTTTCTGCCGAGCCTACTGAATGTTTGCAAGCATTCTACAAACACAAAAGTGATCTACGAGAGCACCCCACCCCCCTAATTAAAATCTGTCAATGATGGTCCACTGCTCTTCAGAGAAAGCCTCACCAGGCCTGAGCACAGCCCAACGGCCCGGCATCCTCGTTCCCTGCGCGGCCACGCCGCCTCACCCACCACGCAGCACAGTGCCGTGTCCAGGACTGGGATGCTGACTCCGTACAACACGGGGCTCGTCTCACTCTAACAATGATCACCCTCTTCAGTGGTCACCCTCTAAAATGCTGACTCTCAGAAAAATATTTTCTCAGGATGAATCAATATCTTTTTCCTTACAACTTCCAGTCATTGATAATGAGCTCCCCCAAAAAGAGAGAAGACTTAATCTTCAGTCTCCTTATCTGTAAAGTGGGAATAACAAGGAAATATGTAAGGTTTTCAGAGAAATAAAACTCATGTGAGTCTGAGGGACAATTCCCAACATACAGTAAGCACTCAATATGGGCTTACTTAGTATTAATAAGAATATGTTGCATTCCAGCAACCTTAAATCAATGATTTATGGCTTTGTCCAACAGACTACTGACAAACAGTTGGACGAACCCTTTTGAGCAGATCAGCACAAGTGTATTGGGAGAGGTAAGCGCTGCCTCCAGTTACAGCTCAAACTCTTACATGTTGTTTGAGCATTTAGTTGTCGTTATTGAATAAAGACAGGTGTTCTTTAGTCAAAGCTCCTGAAACATAAATCTTCAAAGATAGATACAAATTAGGTTTCAAGTACAACATTCTCACTAGAAATTATTTGAAAATGATAGTCTTAGCTCCTCTGTACATCAAAAGGGCATGTTCTTAATGTATCTGACTATATACACTGAAAGGATTGTTTAAAAGAAATTAAGATGAAGCCATCCTAAATAAGTTCTCAGTATCATCTGCACAAAGCCCCACCCAAGGGTCTCATTTCTCACTTCCACATAGGTGTTCAGGTAGTTTAACCTGGGTCTTGGTTTTTTAAAACACAGGGGAGGGAAGAGTTGTGGATAGATTTATGAAGCAAATATAAACCTAGTGTATTTGATGTGTAGGAATCCTAGAAATAAACAAATTGATATATAGTCCCACCCTTAAGAAGCTCAGCCTTTCCATTTACAACAGCATTAAAAATAAAATGGGAGATACATTTAACAAAAATTTACAAGATTTGTACATTGAACAATTTGAAGTATCACTGAAAAAATTTTAGAAGATCTACATATACGGAAGACATCCCATGTTCATGGAATAGTAGACAATATTGTTAAAAATGTTAAGACTCCCCAAAGTGATCTACAAATTCAGTGGAATCGCTATCAAAATTCCAGCTGACTTCTTTGCAAAAATTGAAAAACTGATCCCAAAATTCATATGGAAGTGCAAGGGGCCCAGGACAGCCAAAGCTATCTTGAAGAAGCAGAGCAAAGTGGGAGGACTCACTTTAAATGTTACTACAAATCTATAGTACTGAAGTCATTATGGTACTGTCATAAGTTTGGGTACATAAATCTATGAGACACAGTAAAAATTCCAGGGGGGAAACTTATATTTACAATCAGTTTTCAACAAGTGTGCCAACAACACTGCAGTGAAAGAATAGTCTATTCAACGAATGGTGCAGGGAAGGCTGGGTATCTGCAGGCAAAAGAATGAATTTAGAATCTGAAACCCCCTATTGTATATAACAAATAAAAATTAATTGAAAATGGATCACAGACAGAAACGTAAAATCTAAACCTATAAACTTTCTAAAAGAAGACATAGTATAAATCTTTGTGGTCCTAGGATAGGTTATGGTTTCCTAGATACAATACCAAGAGCAGAAGTGATAAAAAAAAAAAACCAGATAAACTGGACTTCATCAAAATTAAAACCACTTGTTACAAAAGACATCATCAAGAAAATGAAATGAAAGGGGAAGTGGGTAGCTCAAGTGATAGAGTGCATGCTTGGCAAAAAATAAATAAATAAATAAAATAAATGAATAAATCTAATTACCTCCCCTATAAAGGAATTGTCTTAATGTTTAAAAAAAGTAAAGTGGAATGACAATCTGCAGAATAGTAGAAAAAATTTGCAAAGCATATATCTAATAAGAGACTAGTATCCAGGATATAAAAAAAATGTTTACAACTGACCAATACAAAGAAAATCGACCCAATTTTTAAATTTACCAAGGAATTAAATAGATACACAAATGGCCAATAAGCATATAAAAAGATGCTCAGCATCACTAGTCAAATCAAAATCAAAATGAGATCTCATTTTACACCCACTAGGATGGTTATAATCAAAACACGGACAATAACAATTGTCGGTCAGGAGGCAGAGGAATGGGAACCCTCAATATGCAGCCATTGGAAATGGGCAATGGTGCAGCTTCTTTGGAAAAGTCTGGTGTTTCCTCAAAAGTTTAGTGTTATCATATGGCTCAGCAATTCTACTCCTACATATAGGGTCATCCCTCAGTATCCTCGGGGGATTGGTTTCAGGAACCCACCACCCTGGATTCCATAATCCAAGGATGTTCGAGTCCCTTTACAACCAGCCATCTGGATCCATGAAGTGGAAACTACAGATATGGAGGGCCAACTGTACAGCCAACAGAATGAAAACATATTCTCACAAAAATTTGCACATCAATATTCATAGCAGTATCATTCAGAGTAGCCAAAAGTTACAAACAATGTCCATCCATCAATGAATGGGTAAAAAAATTATCAAGAATAGTCCCAAAAACTTTTGGTCATTGAATCTTTGACAAAGGAGGTGAGAACATACAATGGAGTATAGACAGCCTCTTCAGAAAATGGTGTAGGGAAAACTGGACAGCTGCATGTAAATCAATGAAGTTAGACTACTCCCTCACAGCACACACAAAAATAAATTCAAAATGGCTTAAAGACTTAAACATGTAGACAAGACACTACAAACCTCTTAGAAGAAAACGTAGGCAAAACATCTGACATGCATCTCAGCAATGTTCTCCTAGAGCAGTCTACTCAAGCAATAGAAATACAAGCAAAAATATACAAGTGGGGTCTAATTAAACTTTCAAGCTTTTTCACAGCAAAGGAAACAGTAAGCAAAACAAAAAGACAGCCTATGGAATGGGAGAAAATATTTACATTCAATGAGACTGTCAAGGGGTTAATTCCCAGAATATATAAACAGCTTTTACACTTCATAAGAAAGAAAAATAAACAATTCAATCCAAAAATGGGCAGAAGTGCTAAAGAAACTTTTCTCCAATGAAAACATACAAATGGCCAATAGGCACATGAAAAAATGTTCAATATCATTATCAGAGAAATGCAAATCAAAACTACAATCAAGTATCACCTCACACCCGTCAGAATAGCCATCATTCAGAAGTTCACAAACAATAAATGCTGGAGAGGCTGTGGAGAAAATGGAACCCTCCTACACTGTGCTAGGAATGAAGTTTGGTGGAGCCATTGTGGAAAACTGTATGGAGATTCACCAAAAGACAAAAAATTTACTTCCCCTATGACCCAGCAATCCCACTCCTGGGCATATATCCAGAAGTAACCCTAATTCAAAAAGACACCTTCCCCCAAATATTCACAGCAGCACTATTTACAATAGCCAAGACATGGAAACAACCTAAATGTCCACTGACAGATGACTGGATAAAGCGGTTGCAGTATATTTATACCATAGACTACTACGTAGGCATAAAAAAATAATAAAATAATGCCATTTGCAGTAACATGAATGGACCTGGAGAATGTCATTCTAAGAGAAGTAAGCCAGAAAGAGAAAGAAAAATACCATATGAGATCGCTCATATGTGGAATCTTAAAAAAAAAAGGAAAGAGAAACTTATCTACAGAGCAGAAACAGACACAGAGACATAGAAACCAAACTATGGTTACCAGAGGGGAGACGGTGTGGGAAGGGATAACTTGTGAGTTCAAGGTTTGCAGATACTGATTATGTATAGAATAAACAGCAAGTTTATACTGTATAGTACAGGGAAATATGTTTAATATCTTATAGTAACTTATGTTGAAAAAGAATATGAAAATGAATACATGTATATTCCTATATAACTGAAGTGTTGTGCTGTAAACAAGAAACTGATGCAACATTATAAACTGACTAGACTTCAATGAAACTATTTTTAAATAGACCAAAAACAAAAAAAAGAAAAAGAAAAAAGATATTATTAAACCAAAAGAATAAATTACTGTTTCAGACTACAACATGGATGAACCTTAAAAAAGTATGCTGAAGTAAGCCAGACACAAAAGGACAAATACTGCCCTTTTAGGTGAAGTGTATCTAAGTGTTCATTGTACTACTCCTGTAAATTTTCCGGAAGTTTGAAGTCTATTAAATTAAAAATAAAGTGTATTATTCATTAAAAACCTAAAACGATCCCTCACAGGAGGGCTTTAAATAATAAATGAAGAAATGCATGTAAATCTCCTGGAACAACACTTTGCACGTCCACAGACAGTCACTGCTGTCACTGCCACTCAGAGGTTGGTACCAGCGCTGATGAGAGCTGCCTCCACTCGCTGCCCTGCAGACAGTTGTGAGGGCCTGGGGTCTGACAGGCAGGGTGACCTGGAACCTGAGTCAGACACAGCAATGCCCCAGACTCTGTGTTACCCAACTTTCTTATACAAGCTGCTACATGTAACATAAACACGCTAGAGGGATGTATCTTACAACATAGGCAATACAGTCAATGTTTTACAATAACTATAAATGGAGCAACTATTGTACACCTGAAACATATATTGTAAATCAGCTATACCTTTTGAAAAAATTAAAAAATAATGTAAAAATATTATAACTTTAATATCAGTCCAGTTTTTAAGTAACTACTAAACAGCTTAGAATGTATAAAAGCATTTAAGTGTGATGTTTATTTACATATTTATTTACTTTCAGCCTCCTGCTAAAAGAGAATTTAAACAATTTTTTAAACACAGCTTAACAACAATAACAACAAAAAGACAAAAGTGAGAGTGAAAAGAAAATGGAGATTCAATACTTAAATGAAACCAGGGGGAGGTAAAGTCATAAAAATGGATGCCATGAAGTCAGGGTAAGTGTTAAAGGCCGACTAGAAATTCAGCTGTAAGATTTTTGGCAGCTAAAGCAAAAAGAAAAAGATGAAGGGGCGGGTGGTAGAGCTCAGTGTTAGAGCGTGTGTATAGCATACACAGGGTCTGGGTTCAAGCCCCAGGGCCTCCACTAACAGATAAATACACCTAATTACCTACCCCCCCAAAAAGAGCCCCAAAGAAAATAAAAAGAGAAATTTGTTTCCTAAAAAACCCTGATATTAAATTTAGATTAAATACTTAAAAAAAAAAAAGAAAAATAGAAACAAATGAGTGACACAAGCGATAATGCCCGTGAGATAAATCTGCGGTGCAGCTGGCAGGTCCCCATGTCCCACGTGGGAAAATCTGAAACATCTTTCACACCACCCAGAGTCATCCTCAGCCTACCCCACCCCTCCCCCTGTTAAATGCAGGAGCACAGCCAGGGCCGGGCCTTTGTTCTCTCTGTGTCATCACAGTGAGACAGGATGGAAGGGGGCAGAGCACAGCCATTCAAGGAAGGCCAAAGCAATTAACATCAAAATGGTGAAGGATTCAACCCCCAATAGGCCTTGAGGCTCAGGATGAAGAGATTTAAGTTCTAGCAGATCTTGAGCTTCATTACACACCCGTTGTAATAGTAACATGGTGAATAACAAGCCCCCAGGCACCATGGCAGTCCCAAGGCTAGACAAAAATGGTCAAAGGGTGGGAAATGGCCAACTCCCTGTGAATTCCAGCCCCTTACCCTTAGGCTGGTCCTTCTACTTATTAGCATATGAAACCACCAAGCCCATGAATACAAGCAACACAGCACTGCCTAGGGGTCACACCTCTCTCTCCCGTTTCAGAGAAGGCCCACACTCTGTAGAGTGTGTACATACTTTTAATCTGAGCATCAAACCCCCACACATCGTGGAATATCTCTTGCCTTTCAACAAATCTCTCTGAATAAATCTACCTTTACTCAACAGTGGCTTGCCCTTGAATACTTTCCTGCATGAAGCCAAGTACCCACATCTGGCAGGGCACACCCAAGGGGCTCAACCAAAGCCTGGGACACAGCCCTTCTCATGCCCCACTTATTTTTTCTAGTATCAACAGGACTGGGTTGTGAAGGGAGCTCTAAGGCCCCGGCTAAGGGACAGAAGCAGCCCCAAGGGCTCGAATTGGTGGGCAGCCTCTCCCCCAGCAGGGGCCCTGGGGTCTGCCCTGTTCTCTATGTTTCTTTGTTGTGCTGACTCCCCAGCCACAGAGCGTTCTCCCTAGGCCTGTCCCCACAAAACCCTTCTCTCCAAAATACAAGCACATCATGTCACAGTCCTCTTGTTCAACCAGGAAATGTTCAGCCCACTATTTCCCTCCCCAGTAAAGTACCTAACTGTCCTCCCTCCCATCCCACCACTTCTTTCTTTGTGACAACTCTGCACTCTCCACCCACCATCCTGAACGCAGGTGCCTTGCTGGCTGGGACCGAGATGTTTCAGTCTTACACAGCCTGCGTCCTTTCACTTTCCCCTTTCTACCTTAAAAAGCCTTTCCTGAGTCTCCCACCCATCTGATTCTGAACTTCACAAAGTGCTGAGTTTACGGTCACTATGTGCATACATCCCAGGTTTTGACTAGGTTTCCTTCACAAGATCAACATTAAGGCGCTGCATCAAGAAGTTTAAAGAGGCTATTCTTACATCTGAGCGGAGGAGCCTGCATAAAATTTAAATGGCTTTGAATAGACTGTTAACCAGGGACAGAGAGGTCGCAGGTCCTAGTCAACAGTGTCATGAGGCAAAATGTTCTTCAAAGGCTCAGAGTGGCTTCTGAACACGGAGTCTGCAGGGAGGAGGTGACAGGCAGTGAGTGGAGTGTGTGACAGAGCTTACGCTCCCCCAGCTGGGGAAGAATTGAATTTTTTTCTAGTTTTCCAAACAATTTCTTACTACCTTTTTCTCCTACTGTCACATACCATTTCCTACGAATTAAGAAAATCAATATCAGTCATTTGGGCCACTTGGGAGAAGCTACACGATGCCATTCACAGGGCTGGGGCATGACAGCCACGCCAGTCTAGGTTGAAAGACCAGTGGGGGTATTTTCACGGTAATCACGGGCATGCAGCAAACTCCCCAGCTTCAATGACCTCATCTCAAAGTTGGGGCCAATAAAACTACCAAGCAAAGTGCGTGATGATTATGGCCAACATCTGTTTACTAGGTAAGTGCCCATGACAGCTGCCGCTTAATGGGGAATGAGTATGACTAACGAGGCCCAGTCTACCTGGTCACACGTGCCCTGCCTTCCTGCCTTTGTGCAGCAGCAGAGCTTGTTTAGCTGAGATGAACGCCCCCAGAGCAGCCCCGACGGGTAAGCTCCCAGTGCTGCACGGCGAGGTCTGTTCCTTTCCTTCTCAGAGCTGATCACAGTTTGCAGTCATCTGTTTTTATGTTTATCCATTTTGTAACTGCCTCCACCCCGGAGTTTTGCTCAAGCAGCACAGGGCCAGGTATGTCTTCCTCCCTGCTGGATATTCTGGGCTGGGAGACAGCCGAGCACACATCTGGCTCAGGTGCTGAAAGGAGAGGGCAGAAGGCCCAGGGGCCTATGCTGAACTGAGGCCCCTGCACCCAAAATTATGGTCTGACTTTGGGCAAATTACACAGTCTTCTTTACCCTGAGATTCCTCATCTGTCCATGAAAATAACTGCCCATGGCACACAGATTTACCAAAAGGAAATAACCAAATTCACAACCTATTCAAGGGGCTATCAGTGCATCCTCAACAGACAAATGCTGCCTTTACGACTCTGACACACGCGAAGCGGGATGTCCACACACAGTGAACACTGCTAAGTGCCAGTGTGTTAAGTGCTTCATGTGTGCTATAATACTCTTTACAACTTACAACAACCCCAGGTAGAAACCAATATTATCATGCCCATTTCACAGATTCACCAACAGGTTAGGAGAGGTTACATTCTAGTCCAAGGCCCCATGGTGAGGAAATGGCGATTTAAACCTGAATCTGGGCCCAGGCCTGGGATCCATCTCTCTCCCATCCACCTGACCACTTGCCTATGAAATCCACCTGTCCAATACACAAGTTTGCAGCCGGCCAGCTCTTGAATGCAATGTTTGGCACAGTTTCTCAATGTTCATTAATTACCATATACTGTTCTCAGGAACCACTACAGAAAAGAAAGGTGGGCTTACGTCCCTGCCCAAAAAGAAAAGGAATTCTGCCTTCTCCTGTAATGTGCAGAACACCTTCCCTACACCACCAAATCCTTTTGTATGCTTCCTCCATGTTTATGTTTGCACACGGCTTATTAAATTAGAAGGTACCTGAAGTAATTCCATCTCGGTTGCTTTCCAAGTTTGCAGATTATCCATAATCATTCTGTGACCGAAAATACTACAGTGTGAATGAAAATACTGCAACCATGTAAGTAAACAAAGAATGCTGAAACCAAATCATCAGTGGCTGCCAACACACCCCAGTGAAGACAGGCCTGCAGCCCAGCCACTACAGCCACTCACAACGGTGCCCTCTGAGCAGACTCAGAATAAGAAAGGACAGGATACTTGCCCTAGATAGCTAGGTGCTTGTCTAAAGAATGAATTCAGTGAGTCAAAATGTTTGCTTCCTCCCATACATGGAAAAGCACTAAATTCTTGAACTTGAGATACCTGGCTTTCTTTAGATAACAAGCAATCTTTTATTGTTCCAACAACCTTGTCTTTGTTGTAAAGCTCCTATATATCCTAGCTCCTCCTCAACCACTTGGGAACAGTCCCTCCGAGTGATCTGAGAGTCTGTCATCCCGGCTCGAGTCCTCCCGCCAAATAAAACATAACTCTTAACTTTTAGGCTGCACATGTATTTCAGTCAAAAGTTTTGGACACCAGGAAGGGACCCAGAGCAGACTTCTCTCCAGCTGAACTCTCAGAGTTACCGGAGCCTTGGTACCAGCATTGGCACTTTGTGCCCATCTGCCTCCTTGGGGAATCCAGATGAATTTGGGTGAGTCTCTCCTGGTTCTCGGATCTCCCAAATTGGTTGATGATCCTGAGTTTTATTTTGTGGTGTATCCAGGTACCTGGCCCTCCAGTTGAAAGATACTGGGGGGGAATAACCCACCCAGTGGAGACATACTGGGTGGGGCCTGGTTGAAAGATAACAGGAAACACCCACCTTGAGGAGACGTCTGAAGTGGGGCTGGTGGAAACATACCAGGAAAATACTCACCCAGTGAAAACGTCCTGAGTGGGTCCCAGTTGTAAGACACTGGGTTCAGGACTAAGTGGTTAGGTAAGAGGCTGGTCTAATGTTGTCCTCGATTTGGTTACCTCCATTGAATTTTTCGGAATAGAAGTAAAACTCTTATGAGGAACCTTTCAACTCCAAAAATGGGACCCTCCTCCTGGCTGGTAACAGCTTTCTTGGGTGATGGAGAAAATTACAGGAATGGTAGAGGCAAAGACTTCATGCCATAGTGTTGTCCCTGTGGGAAATCTTACCAGCAATTTTATTCTGAGAACCCGACCTTACAATGGGAAATAGAACTTTGAAAAAAAATTAAAAAAAAAAACACAGAACAGAAAAGAAAAAGAAATGACAGATTGCCAGCCTCCAACTAATACACTAGCCAGGTTTATATACGTACAAAACTCACAACATTCATTAGGAATTAGAAAAAATAACTCACCCTGAAAGTAACTAACCAGGCCTGATAAAATATTTTTTGGAATTCTGAACTTATAAGAACAAAATCCCATTTAGGGGGAACTTGGATTTCTCTTCCTGTGTCCTTGAAATGTAAATGTTTTATCTTTCTCTGGGTGTTTTATGTGTGTGTATGTATGTATATATGTGTTTCTTTTTTTTTAAACGACACCTTGGACTCTGTCATACAAAAGGTACAAGTATTGTGTACATATTGTGGCCACGCAAATAAATTGGGATTCTCAAAAATCCTTTGATTGTACCAATTTTCAGATATTTTGCCATCTTAACCGTTGTTCCATCAGCCTGGACCACAAAGGCTTTTAGCTTTTGGAAAGTAAACTTTTGAATTTTATTTAAGCAACACCCCCACTGTCATGTGGAAAAGCCTCTTCATCTTATTGGTTTAAAATCACTTTATATATATATATATAAATTGATGGCCATATGATGGATCCTTTAATTTGGGAAAACTTTTAAATTGGTGAAAGTTGAAAGAGCTCTCATTATAAACAGCCGTTTTATTGGTACCTATTAAAATCAAGTTTAAAGGTAGAAAAATATATCTAATGGTTAACCTAAGAAATTAGTTAAAAAAAAAAAAACTGGTTTGAAAACCTACATTTGTGTTTTTCCTTTCCGATCAATGGTTTTAGGGATGCTAATAAATACTTAGAATAATTAATGTTAATTAGGCTGAATAACTGGAAAAAGGATTGTAAAAATGTCAAAAAAGATAAAGATAAGGGGCTTATCCCAAATGGATAAATATTTTTATATGGTTATTTTGAATGAGATAAATAAAATGGACATTTTTGGATTTAGATACAAGGTTTTGATACTACACTATGTAAAGTAAAAAAAAAAGGGCCAAAGAGATCACCTACTCCCCCCCAACATTAAAGTTCAAACAAGTCCGCTTTAGCACAGTTTAAAATATATGTATTTATAGAGCTAAAAAAATACATATTTATAGACTGAAATACTTGATCAATGATTGGGACAACAGACCTATTAATCAAATTGAAAATTGAGAAGGGCCTAAGCTCTTTGGCTGAAACTTGGGAATCCCAGAGACTTTTCTATATAATTAGATACAATGCACACACAAAAAAAAAAAGCTTCTGACACTCCTTCTAGAAATAGGAATTACTGATTAAACCTAATAAATATAAAAATTAAAGGTACGAGATTTAATAAAATTGAGATAAAGTTTGTAAAATTGGTATATTAAATGGGCTTTATATAAAACATTTGCTTAATTATATTGTGGGATAGATATATTTCAATGGAAAAACGCTTCCCCTTCTTGGTATTATAAGGCTGGGCACATATCTGTCCCTTAGAAAATATTAATTGAACAAAGTAAAGGAAACCAATAGAGTATCGTGAGCCTTCCAATATAACGTAAAATTAAAAACTAATATTCAGTGGCTAATAGACAATAAAGTAAGAGGTTTACCCTGGGTTTAACTTATAACCCAAGGAAAAGAGACCTCACTAAATACCTTATGCAAGCTTTGGAAGACATGCTAAAGTAAATCTTAAAGTTTTAAAACATGGAATTCTTTGTTTACAGCTCTTCTCACTGATACAAAAAAAAGCCAATTAAGGAGATACAATTGGATCTGCGTGACAGAGCAGTTCTCTGGGGAACTGGAAGCATCTGTCTTTGTCTTGCAGATCAGAAATATAAATACAGCAAACAGTGACCTAGAATGAGCCTAATTAGCTCAACGAGATAATACTTAAGGCCAAGAAATTTTTGGCATTTTAGAACTCATAACTCTGACGTGTCCTTCAGCATTTGTCAAGAAATCTTAAATGTCGGTTTCATAAATAGTAAGCCTTAGTGATTTGAGCAAGCAAATTCAGCTTACTCCAACTATTATTATACCTATCTTATAAGTAAGTTTTAAAGTGAACCTATCAGATCTCTAGCTTTTGTCTGTTTATAAGCCTGAGTACACATTATAGATGTGAGATATTTCTACAGCTGAAAAAAAAAAATCAAAGTCAAAGATCTCTGCTTATTTGACGTAAAAAAAATAAGAGCTTACAAATTAAGTATTTTTAAAATAAAAACTGACCAAATTGACTTTCAGCGTTACGTGAATTGGAAAATATTCAATATTAAGATTACACTTGGTATTGTTTACTTTAAGTATGTTCTAATTAATATAGACATCTTTAAAGTCATCAATATTAAGTACAATACCTTTACTGTACCTAGTTTTAATGAAAGTCAAATAAGATCCTGTTATATCTGTTGCAGAATTGTCAAGAAAAAAATAGTAATGTGGTGTAGTAAAATTTTAAGTAAATTAAATGCAAATGAGATGAGAGCTTTGGGTAAATTTTTAAAATATATTTTTAAAATGTATGGTTAAGATACTCTCTAAATGTTTGGTATCTTTAAATTCTAGAGTTGTGCTAAATTGAGTTAAATGATAGGAGTTTATTAAATAGCTATGACACTTTCAGATAAAATAAGATTGTAATATGAATTATTTAACATTTAACTTACCCTTACAGAGAAAGTAAAGGTGTTTAGAAATATTAATAAATGGTTGGTGCTACCCTGAAATAATCTCTATTATTAAGGGTATAATCTCAGTATCCTAGGAAAGTAAGATAAATGTGTAAAGGAAGATATATGAATGTAATTATAGTTTGTTAATAAAAAATAGTGACTTTCTTCTGAAGCTGGTTACTTCTGAATGGAAGAGAAAATAAAGGACACACTAATGTGAGTATAGTAAGCTGTGGAACGCTTGTGGAAGAGGAACCCTGAGGAAAGGGTTTTGTACGTTGTCGGAATTGTCTAAGTTTAAAATCAACTTGGGCAAAGTAAATGAATCTTAGAAGTAATCTGGTAGAAGACTAGATTTGGTTTTCTCTCTGTTAAGATGACAAAATTTTCTAAAAATGTTAATCCACTTTCAATAACAAATTGTAAAGCTTCTTATACCACATAACTGACCTGTTCTGCTTTTACCTTTAACGTATTTTCTTGTTAATGAAAAAGAACTACTTTACAGTGATCTATATGTTTATCTGACCAAGTGTTCTGAAAACTTTTAAAAAGCTCCCCAAATATCAATTTCTAATTAAAGTTCTTTTAATCTCCAGTTAAGTTTGGGATGCTACAGAGGGCCCCTGAAACATCCCAAAGAGAGATTTTAAAGTAGTAAGTTTCATTTGGCATGTTAAATAACATGGTATTGTCAAATGAATAATAGATCTTCCTAGGTTATATTGTATGAGAAAATATTATTAATATAGATATTCTAGAAATTATATGGATTCCCTAAAATTCTGGTATATCTGAAATGTTACCAGTCATAATTCTAGTTATAGTGACCAGCTTTCTTTATCGATTATAGTGTAACGTTGTTTAACCATGCTTTTAAATCACTTGTCATTTATATACAGTTAATTGTTTCCTTCTGATGATTTTGCAAATTGCTTTCTCTTCAAGGAGATTTATTGATTTCAAATGAATTTCAAATTATAGCACTGAACTAAACTGGGTAAGTAATTTTAAAGGTCTAATGGATACTCTGAGTAAAAGAATTAGTTACATGGGACTGAGTAAACTGGTGAATATGGTTATAATTTTTGATTTTGTCTGAAATACTACTGGCTTTTAACCTGTTTCCCAGACATAAAGAAACTCTTCTCCTCAAGCTAGTTATGTTTCACAGAAATTTGATAAATTATACTTATGTACGCAGACTTGGAACAGTTATCTTTTCTCTCTATCTGATCCCTTAAGAGACTAAAAACTCTAAGGTCCCCAGTGGCTCTATCAGACAAATGAGGAAGATCATCTCCTAACAGATATAGCAATCTCAAAGTATTTTAAGGATTTTAAAGAGAAAAGAATTTACCTAAATCTGTAAGGCAGAAATCCATGACAAGCCCTTGACGAGGCATTCTGGGCCTAAGAAAACCTTATTAACATTCTACCCTGAGAGTCCTTATTAAAAGTTCCAACACAGCCAATTTAAAAAAAGCCTATATAATCAAATAATCAGACTTAGCTTGTAAATAAATTAATCTTGATTTGACTATATTTGAGAAAACTGAGGGTAACTTTAGAGAGAAAAAAGATTATATTTTAGTGGATATTAATTTCTAGTTTTGTTGATTGAGGTCTATATTTACTTAGACATTTCCCAGATCATTCCTTGCTGTTATGTCACATTGCTGTAAAGTTTAATTGAATTATGAAAAGAAAACTCTAGGTTTGTTTCTGAGGCTCAGTAATCTATCCTTGGTAAAGATCCAATGCCCCATGACCAGAAGCCAGGGGAATATACATACTGGTACAGGCATGACTTAAAGAACTGTCTCCAACCTGAATGGAAGGACCCTTTATCAGGTACTCTTAACAAGACCATACACACCAAAGCTGAAGGAAATGGACTTTCAGATTCATTTCCTATCAGAAACAGCCCCTGCAGTGCACTGGCCTATAGAGCACTGCTCACCTTAAAACAATGCCCAAATGGAGAAGAATCTAGCAGGTCAGGATGAGAAGAAGTCAACATCTGAAGAAGACTGCAGACCCAAGACACAGAACCAGGCCTGTATGCCAATTACTTTGATAATTTCTCCTACCTTTGATTATGAACTACTCCAGCTGCTAAGATTATGGTAAATTACCTATGTCTAGTACTTCTGTGTTACCTTGGTGGGTTTCCCTACTCCAAGGCTCTAACTAGATAGCCCTCAGAAACGTTATTCTAAAAAGAAATTATAGTTCTGTTTAGGCCACTATTGATCTTACAAGGTGGGAGACCTCACCTGGCCAATTAATACCTGCTCTGACCCTGACCATAAATATGAAATTTCGCATAAGATCACTCAAACTCAATCAGGAACACAAGGAAAATTTTAACCCAAAAATATAACTTCTCGACTATTAAATTCTTACTCATGACTTTATAAACGTTACTAGCTGAATTACTTATATTCTATCTATATAATAAAATTGTTATCTGTTACATTTCCCAATGTGTAACTAGGCCTACAAAATTGATGATGGCTAAACATCTTGAAGGAATAGATAAAATTTATAACTCTGTGTAAAATAATTGTAATAGTGTGATTCTAGTTATGGTAATGAGCAACGAAGGGTAAACAATTCCTGGATCATAATAGACTAGTAAGACAGGCGATCCAGAGAACTTTTAGTATCAACAGGGTCTGATAAAAAACTAACACCTTGAATGGCAGCTCAGAAGATACTTCACCTGAACTAGGAATGAGCCATCCTAGCACCCTGGGACAAAATTGGTCATGAAACGTCTCTCAAAATATTGGTCGAATTTAGGACCAAGGAGGAGCACTGTGAATGAAAGTACTACAATGTGAAAGAAAATACTGCAACCATGTCAGTAAACAAAGAATCCTGAAGCCAAGCCATCAGCAGACACTGCCACACCCCAGCGAGTACAGGCCTGCAGCCCAGCCTCTCAGCCACTCATATCGGTGCCCTCTGAGCAGACTCAGAATAAGAAAGGACAGGATACTTGCCCTATATAGCTAGGTGCTTGTTAAAGTATGAATTCAGTGAGTCCAAATGTTTGCTTCCTCCCATACATAGAAAACCACTAAATACTTGAACTTGAGATACCTGGCTTTCTTTAGATAACAAGCAATCTTTTATTGTTCCAACTACCTGGTCTTTGTTGTAAAGCTCCTGTATATCCTAGCTCTTCCCATACCTCTTGGGAGCAGTTCCTCAGAGTGATCTGAGAGGCTGTCATCCCGGCTCGAGTCGTCCCGCCAAATGAAACACAACTCTTAATTTTAGGCTGAACGTTTATTTCAATCAACTCCCAGAATAGACACAACTCATCACTTCTGTAATGGAATACACTGGATCAGTAACCAAAAGCGTGTTCTAGTCCTGAAAAACTACTGGTTCCTCTTTCTTCCTGTCAGTATACAGTCCCACCAGAACTCATTACTTTGCTGTCTGCTCATCTGGTAACCAAACTCAGAGAAGAGTCAACTCAGCAGACTGCCCTACTGGGGAGAACAGCCGGCAAAAGCACTGTGGGTTGCCTGCCCTCCCGCACGCTCTGCTGACCCCTAGTGTCCTCCGTGGAGACCAGAGCAACAGAGCTGTTCCCAACAACTGCAAAGTCCCACACGTTAAGAAAATCATTTTATTTTATACGATATGTTATGTATATACCCATCTCTGAAAACAGCTTTGCCAGAAGCCCAAATCTTCAACATTAATCAGCAAAGGCAAATCCGGTCCCTAAGTGAATACAAGTTTTAAGACGACGCTAAGGCCTCCAAAGTTCTCTCCACGACCATCAATCAAACTGCCTGCAGGTCTGCAGCTGCAGGCGGCAACATGTCTGCTTTTAAAGCAAACCCATCCTGCCCTCGGGTGCTACAATGTCCCTCTACGCCCTCCCATCTCAGGGTAAGAGCAGCCGCTGCAGAACCTCACAGGGCAGCACTGACAGGACTGGACACAGAGGATCAGAGCTAAACTAAGCCTTCTGATGACACTAGCTTGTCACTGTGTCACTTTACAGATGAAGATATATATAGAGAGAACTGGGGTGATCTTGCTCAAAGTCACACAGCTAATAAGTGGCAAAGTCTATAACTCTGCTCCTCCCTCCGGCGTGACGCCCCAGCTGGGATGCCCACAGGGTTCTCTCGGGCCTGCCTGACCAGTCCTTTCCTGTCACTCATAACCCACCACAGGGTCTGAACCTAGCCTGCCTTTTCAGCATCTTTTACCTCCAGTCTCTCAGGAACAAGGCTGCTCGTGCCACTGTATGACTTCCGGCTTCCCAAACCCTCCGTGCTCAGGGTGGTCTTGCCTGTGCATCCAGCACCCTGCTCAGAGGCTCTTCCTCCCCTGCAGGAGGACGTTTCCACTCTCTGTAGGGACACCCCCTCAGGGAAACCCTCTTCTCGCCCTCAGCACAGCAGGTGTCCCAGGCCACATCACGAGCTGCCCCATTAGGACTGTGGGTGCCCAGGTTTGCCAGTCAGACCAGAAGCCTCAGAGCAAGGGATTATGCCCGGGTCTCCCTGCAAACCTACTGCCCGCCTAACAGTCCCCAGCCAACAGGTCACCTGGAAGTCACAGCAAGTGCCCCACCCAATCCAGAAGTCTCTTCATTTACCAGCACCGCTGAAGACTGGTTTCCAACCTTTGGTCAGTTTTGCACAAAAAGGCACCTTCCACTGTGAACCGGGGGGGGGGGTTTTGCTTATGCAACTCACCCTTACTGGAAACGTCAAGGGAAACCAAAAGGCCTTTTCTCGACAATTTTTTGATGACAACCTCCCACCCACAATACTCAAATGTTCAAGAGAATTGGGTCCACGTGATTTTGTTTTCCTTACGCTGTGGCTCAAAACACTGCAGGTTTCTTTCTCTTTTGAGGGTATTTGTACTAAGTTTATAGGCTTTAATCTGCTTTTGTCTCACTCTTCAGTATCCCTAGAAGTTGCCACTTCTTACTCCCTTCAGCAGCCTCCCTCCCAACATCAAGTCTAGGAAATCAGCTGTGATGAGGGGCCCAGGGGCAGTCACAGAAGATGCAACTAAGGCACAGAGAGGCGACATAATTTGCCCAAGGTGATCAGCTTCAACCCCTAACAGTGTGTGTCACGTCCCTCAGTTTAACTCTTATGCTAAGCAAGTTAACTTTTTGTAGATTATAGTTATAAACAGATGAGGTATCAAAATATACACAAGGACACACATCAAATCTAAGATGTTGATTAACTCCACTATTTTGTTTCTATTTATTTTATTTCTCTTAAAAAAATTAAGAACCTCTGCAGTCAATAATGCAAAATGTTACTGGGTTTTAAATCCAAAATATAGAGGTGTTAAGTGTGTCATTGCTCATCCTTATTTGTATGTTCACAAGACAAAATGATTTGAAAGACTCTCTCCCCTCCCCCTACTCACTACTGGATCTCACCAGAGCTCCCAGTCCACACATCTAACAGCCTTTCATTTACCCACAGCTGAACTGATCAGATTTTCCCCAGAATTCCCTCTGCAGGTTTCCCTCATCACAGCACAGCAGGACTATCATTTACCTCATTAATCCACCCAGAAACCTGGGCCTTACTCCATTCTAACTTCACAGACTGCATTCATCCTTTCTTATTTACCATCGAAACATGTCTTCAATCTGTTCGCTTTAACACACTAACCGTCTCACCGCTCAAGTGGAAGCCACCAACACTGCACTCCTGGACTCACGAGTCTCCCAAGTGGCCCTAAAGCCGCTCTCCCCTACTTGAGACAAATGGGATTGTGTCACTCCCGCGCTTTTAGGACTCTTTTCAAACCCACTCTTCTTAGAAGAAACTCCCAGTTCTTCACCTGGTGAAGGTCTTTGCCGTCAAACTGTCAGCTCAGGAAGGGCAGGACACGCCCTCTCCCCTTGGCCCCACCCTCTGGCAGAGCATCAGCATGGGAGGACCTGCTGAGCTACACCAGCCTGTATTCTAAACCTGGTCTTGATTTCTTAGCAAACTGCTTCACTTATCCATACAAATCCAAGGTAGATTAGAAAGATTTTAGATGTTGAGCTAGACTATTGATTTGGGGATTTTGCACTAGCAACCTGCAAGTACATGTTCTAATGATTCTGTCTTCTAAAAACCACACCCAGATTTAAGTAGTACTTGTGGAATGTCTTCGGAGTAAAAGGGACTGTACTTTTACAGACTTTATATTTTATAACATGAACAAACCGGACAGGGTCACAAATGGAACTGCCTCACAAGTGACAGAAGACAGGTGAGAGGCATATAGCAACAAGTCACAAAGATGGTAAGAGAAACGTTGATTCTCCAACCCCCCAAAAAATTTTTGAAAGAACCGAAAACTCTGAATTTTGAAAGTAAAACACTATCATATAAAGAAATAAAATAAATAATCCTCTTCATCAGTGTTTCAAGATCTGACTGCAGAATTTTTAGCAGGCCATACTGAATCCTAGCACAGAAAAATCAGATGGACTAGTGGTGAGTAATTTCCAGGGAAACGGCAGCAATTCCTCCACTTGTAAGAGGACACACACTCAATTGTCGAAGGTGATTTTAAACCACATTCTGGAGAAATTCAGAAGATTCAGGCACCGATTCTAGATGGTGATGACACGGAAGGACGGGTTGGATGCATGCTTCTAACTGAGTCACCGGCATTCTTACACTGCAGGGGGAAACGGAGGCTCTCAGTTATGAGCAGAGATGTTCCTGTCATGTCTCCCAGGCCGTGCCTCGGGGACTCAGTGCCCTGCAGCAGCCTGGCCCCAGGCGAGGACCCGCAGCGTGGCCCACTCAACCAGGAGGGGCACTGTGCTTGAGAAAGCCCATCCCCGATGGGAGAAAGAGGGGCTGGTGGGGTTGTGTGTACCTATAAATGATCATAGAAATACACCTGCATACATTCATTTGATACAATTAATATTAGAAGGCTATTTAACAAAATTTCAATTGTCAGTGTTAATTTTACCATTCCTTTCCTCTTGTCCCCTGCACTCTGAGACAGGCTTAGGCTCTCTCACACCTGCAGCTCTGATGCAATATTTGTGAAGTCATTTTACTTTGCTGCAAGTGTCCTCGCTCCCCGTGTCGCTGTGACTGTCGTCTCTTAACAGAGTCAAATGTCTTCCTGGATCTCTCCCTGATTTCCCTGCTCCTGCTTCTCAGATCCTGAGATAAAGAACAAGTGAAGACACATGACTAGAAAAGGCACTGTGGACTTGACCAAAGTCCTCAGTGACCCCCTAGGTGAGTGCTGCCCACCCCTTACCTTCGGTTCTCAACGTTCTGCCCAGGGTGACATCCAGACAGGAAAGAGTCTTGGGCCCAATTAAAAGCTGTGAGGCTTGGGTGCAGGGAAAGGTGCAGGAGCTGGTTCTGGAGCCGGGCCCCTCCCCACCTCTGCTACTCTCTCTCCCGTGGCCCTGCCCCCAAGCCCCCAGGCTCCCTGATATTCTGTCCTCTTCTACACTACTCCAAGCCCTTTTCCCCTTCCTTTATTCCCTGATTATCCCCAGCTGTAGTGATTTTTTCATCACAGCATCTAAAAAAATTTCCTACAGCTGAAAAAGAAGTCTCCAGAGGTCAATACCCACATGGTGGTTCCTGAAGAGAGCCCCTGGTTAGGTGGACCCTCACCAACACTCACAGGGCATCAGACATGTTGCAGGGTCGACCACCCCCAACAAGAGTTTGCTGTGACCCCTATGCCCGCACAGCATCCCTGTTCACAAAACTGTAGTTGGGCCACTTATCCGTTATTAAGAAGCAAAAGTAAAAAAATTGCTCATGTTTCTTACTAAAATTATCTATGAGGTGGAAAAAGAAATTGTAATAGAAAAGAACAAATTTGACTCCATGTTAGATGTGTTCATTTGGCTTTAAACCTGTACCCTGTTTTCTAGGCTAAGACTTGTTATCTCTGCACCTTTTGTAAAAGAAAGTTGCCTTTAGCCTGAAATATCCAGGAGGGCCTATTCTGCGGGCTCTGATCTTTAAGGATGTTAGCTCTTCTACACTTATGTAGAGATGGCAAGTTGCAAAATAAAAATAAACTTTGTTTTTTTTGAGGTTTTACAGGGGCGCCATGATTTGACCCACATGGACACCTGCAAGAACAAAGGATTCCAAGGAAATCAATTCGTACAGCAAGAAGTTTGCAACAACCAACCACACCCCCACCACTTTTTAGTATAAAAGGAGACTGAATTCTGACTTGGGGAAGAGAGTTCTCCTGGATATCAGTATGCCATCTTCTGAGTCTGCCAGCTTTTCAAATAAAGTCACTACTCCTTACTCCAAAAGCTCATCTCCTGATTTATTGGCCTGTCATGCAGCAAGCAGAACGAGTTTGGACTTGGTAAATAAATGACTGCATTAGAGGTAGTATGTCTCCACTGTTTCCGCATTTCCAGTATGTCACAACCAATCAATTTTATATGCTGTTTAAGAACACGACCAAAAAACCTATTATTCGGAATTGATTCCATGGAAATAAAATTATTTCTACTCCTTCAAAACTTTGTTCTTTTCTATTTTATTTTGTTTTGCTTATTGAAAAGAAAATAAAAGTCAAATCATTTTATTTCACGTATTTTTTATAGCTACATATTGTAAATGCTACAAAGATATTTAAATTGCAATAAAAATTGTTCATATATTAGTATAAAGATATATACACAATCAAAGCAGAGTAGGAAAGGAGTGGATATTTACTAAAAATCCACTGCACATCCAGTCTTTTACAAGCATATCCTGGAATATAAGCTCTATTATCCAGGGGTCCACCACCCCCATTCTCACTGCCGAGTCCCATAGTAATCAACCTCCAAAGCACCAGCATAGAACCACGCGATCACTATTTTAGGTATAAATGAGGGAATTAGCTCATTCAATTCTAAAACTGAAACCTTAAAATAAATACTGAACTTATTTACAAACAAAGAAAATTGGACACAAAAAAGTACAGTTTCTCCCCCAAGTCACAAAGATAATTACTGGTAAAGACAATATTTGAACTCATCTGCCTGATTCTAAAAACTAAGGTGGAAATCCCCTTCTACTGTGGAGGTCCAGCAGCACAGCCTATCACCCTATCTTTGTTCAGATCTAGCATTAGACAGCCTGAGACAGCACCCCATTCCTATGGAACTCGAGGGCAAACGATAACAATAAGGATTTTATATTCAGTAGTTTCTTGGTCTCATTTATATAAAGTGTCAGCAGGTCAGCAGAAAACTCTGGGAAATATGAGTGGGTCCAGAGCTTTTTGCTGATAAGAAACAATCTATCAGGACAGAGTGACCTTCCCATGAGAGGCCTCATGGACATAAACTAAAGGCAGCTGAGCAATGAAAACTAGCAAGACCATGGAACTCAAGCAAGAAAGATCCCTGCCATCCCCCACCCAGTTGCCTTTTCACCCACATGGACAAGATGGCAGAAGACCCAGGTTCTTGTCCAAGTTACACCATCATGGATTCTCACCCATAAAAAGTTATGACTCTATGCTGTCTTAAGCCCTTTCCAACTCAAATATGATGACACCAATATCTCAGCAGAATGTCTATGTCTTCACTTTCTCTCTTCTATTAGGATACTATATCTATGGCCAAAAAGCAGAAATCCAATTAAAAACACCATGCACGAAGGCTGGTGAAAGTCTGCGTAAGAAACTTTGTTCTCACGCTCAGTGAATGAAAACTCAGAAAAAGTGTTCCTTCACCCTCTGCAAGTGGGAGGTAGCCTGATTGTGTGTGTGTTTTTGTGCACGCGTGTGTGTGTGTAAATCAAATACAATGCATTCTGGGATGTGTACAGATTTTTTTTATGTTACTGTCATTTCATGAGGATGAGCCAACCTTTAAAGTAACTTGAATCTAGTGTTCTGAGAGAGTCCCAGGATCTTTTGATGGAGGAGGGGAAAGGGGAAAGGAAAGGAGGAAAGAAGTAAATGAAGCAAAGGAGTAAGAATACTACTAGGGAAAGGCAAGACTTTAATTTTGTTCCTACTTGCATCACACACAAATTAGGGACTGGCTTTCCCCCATGTCTCATCAAGCACTGAGTTGCAGAAGAAGAGGCGACAGCCCATTTCTCACTGAGATTGTGACTGTACATGGCATCTTATAGACACAAATTATTTACCCTGATCAAACACTCTAGCAGCAGGCCGTAATTCTCCTGTTTTGAGAGACAAGAAAACAGGAGTTCAAAGAGGATGTATAACTTGAGAAAAGTCAGAGGACCAGTAAACTAAAGAGGATGAATTCAAACTCAGATCTGAATGGAGAGTCTGATCTTCCCACTCCCAGGGCTGGAAAATCCTTAACAGACAGGCTTCCCAGCTCCCTGCATTGTTCCTGGCACCAAGCATTTCCCATGGCGATGGTATCCTGTTCTCACAGACACAGTGCTCTGTGCAGCCAATAACCTCCATTCGACCTTGATCATATATCTGCCTCACTCACCAGGCTTCTCCATACAGGCAGGAAAGCTGGCTTTCAAGTGCGTACAAAGCCACCCCTGTTCTTACCTGGGCTCTTCAGCGGCTTTTCCAGCATAAAGGCAGCCATGAAAGTGCTCACAGTTTGTACATGAGCCACACTACCTCTCTCCATCTGTCTCCCCACCTATACTACTTAGCTATGACCATTTTGAGAATCTTGGAAACAAATTTTTAAAAACAGAAAAGAAACTATTCTGTAACAAGTACTTAATACTTACAATTTTAAATGACAAATTACAAAGTGAGTATTTACAAATTGAATCTGCCTTCCTAGGTGTCAGTTTTAACAGTTAAAAAATATAATAGCAAAAAATTCTCACTTACAAAATTAACAAAAACTTCAACAATAATCTGGAATAAACTCAAAAACAATGCCCATGTTGTACATGGAGAAACACAGGACTGTACTGAGGGGTAAAGTAAGAAGTGTGAATGCAGAGACATCAACATATTGTATGGAGGAAAGCAGTTTTGTAAAGATGAACGTTCTCCTAAGAATAATTCAAAACTTACTAAAAATTCCCATGACAGCTCTTATCTGTTTTTTTTTAACTTGAACAAAATATTTTGGAACTCTTCAGGAATAATAAACTCATAATACTAGACAAGAAAATTGGGGATGGAAAAAAGAATAAAAAAAATCACACTGTCAGATATTAAATAAATTTTTACAATATGTAAGATATAGCACTGGAGTAAGAAAGTAAGACTGACAGAAATAAACCATGAGCTCAAAAAGAGACTCTAGTGTACATAAATATTTTTTACAGTTGGGATTTCAAATCAAACAGCAAAGTATGAATTCAATAATTGTCTTGGGACAATCAGAGAATCACCTGGAAAAAACAAATTCTATTCCAGTCATAATGACCACAAGAAAAATTACAGATAGTGATGTAAATATTAGAAAGTACTAATAACAGCAAATACAAATCTTTGCTTATAGTAATTCAACTTCTCCTCACTATAAAAAGTAGTATTATCATCTCCATCATAGAGATTAAAAAATCCTACAAAGGAGATATATACCATTATAAGAAAATATTTCTAAGAATACTATCAAGGATAAAACCCAAAAAGAAGACATTTACTGTCTTAAGATTATTTTCGGCCACAACAAAAATAAACCTACTGAACAAAATGAAAGGCAAGAAATGACAAGAAAAAGCTCTGTGATACATGTTAATGAAGACAAGGGGTTAATGTTCATAACATACAAAGAGCTGTCACAAAGCAACAAGAAGCTCCCTCACTTAAATGTGTGCAAAAGACAAAAGGGATCATTCACCTTTTAAAAGTCAGATGGCTAATGAGTGAAAAATGCTCAATACCTCACTGGTCATCAAGTGCAAACTAAAACATTGAAAAAGCAATTTTGCTCATCATATTGGCAAATGTTTTTAAAAAATATTCTAGGTAGTGTCCATCTTTGAGAGAACAAACTGAGCGATCTTTTTGGAGGATGACGTGTCAATGGATATGTAAACTCTGAAAAATGTGTTGTACACACAGACTGAACTCCATTTTAGGAATAGTTTCGTTTAGAAAAAAAATCAGTTCAAAAAGATGTACTCATCAGAGCATTTACACAGCACTGTTTACAATGGTGGGAAGAAAAGCTGAAGTGAAATCATATCCAGCGATAGAGAATTGGTTACATAAGTTATTCTACATCTTTTCATTCCCCGCAGGAGAAGGAATTTCTAGAGTCACTTGAAAGGAGCCTGTGATGTATGTAATTGTCACATCCAGGGACTAAATTTCCAGAAACCTTAACTAAAGGAATACTCATACAAGATCACAGGAATGTTTGTACAAGAAGGACGCCAGTCAAACACCCTTTCTGACAGTGGAAAATGGAGAAAACTTAAGTATCCACCATCAAGACAATGATGCGGTAAATGAAGGCGAGCTGTGGGCACTAAGGGGCAGGCGTTTTGGCGTGGTCCAAGGTCTTGTCCACAGTACTCTCCCACCAAAGGTGTCCTTACACAAGAGACCAAATCTACTGCACATCAGGAGACCCTTCTACTCTATCTGAAAGGACCGGGTGAGTCTGGAGTGGGAGGACGTCTATGATATACACCTCAGTGAATAAACCGAGCTGCACAAAACATATAGTATGGCCTTATTTTTCAATAAAGCATATATACACACACATATACATAGATTTCTCATATACATGTATGTATGTATGTGTATATATATATGACAGGCATAAAGGTCATGAAATATATACACCACATTGTCAGCAGTTTTTACTCTCAGGAAAAAAAGGGGAAGGGATGTAGGGGCCTTTCGGTACCACCACAGTTCTCTTTTCAGTATTTCAGTTAAATATACTTGGAATTTAAAAGGTTATTTAAGTCCGAAGTAAAATGGACGTTGCCTCCACAAGACAGAATGCTATACTGGTCATTAAAAATCATGCCAGGGGAGAGAGAATACTGTAGAAAAAAGTGTAATAAGCCGAATGAAAAATGGAGGTCTCCACAAAGTAAATAGGCACAGAGTGCTCGCTCGTTTTTATGACAGACGTAATACACACTGATGAAAAGAACAGAAAATAGATGTTAAAGTGTTAATTATTATCTCTGAGTAGTGGGACCAGGATAGACCCTTTTGTCCCTTTTTTTAAGACTTATTATATTAAATACACATTATTTTTCATCTGAAAAAAGCATTTTTAGATGTCTAGTACCACACATTGAAAAAAATACACGAGTACTTACAGAAATAACTAGGAGACACGGCAGCAGCGTCACACAGTATAGAACGGGCGATCCTGAATAACACTGCGCAGTTACATAAGGACCCACAAAGTGAGAGCACCTGCTGTCACAGGGCTTGGCCCCCTTCTATTTGTCAGTTGTGTCTTCAGAGCTGAGGCAGTTCTGAGCACGGCCAGTGTCAGTGCTGGTGTCTGGATGGATGCCACTGGAGGTGAGGGCACCTGCAAGCCGAGAGGAAGAACAGAAATCATCCTCTGCTTTTTCTGTCTTGATTCTTTGTTACTTTTGAAGAGAGGTGTAAATAAGATAAACTAAATCTTCCCTACTAAAATTTCAGTAATGAAACCGTTTTAAAGTGTTCACAACTTATATTCTGCCTATAACTGTCTTTTCAACAAAGCATCATATTTTTTAAATGTTAATTAACTCAGTTAATTAACTACCTGTTGAAACCTATTAAAGAACATGAAATGCACTATGTAAAATCACCACGCCTGCAGTGACTGGCACAGCTGTCTTGATAGCAGTGCAGTCAGCCCCCACCATCCCGCGGCCCTGAGCTCCTGATGCTGCTAAGAGAGCACGCTGCCACCTCAGATGGAGAGAAACGGTGAAAGCGTTTTCTGAAATCTACAGCACTGACAAAACATAACTGACAAATCCCAGGCTCCTTTGAGGCTGTCATTTTCTGTTTCTGGCCAACCCCCGTCAATGAGCAGAACCACCCCATTCCCGATCCATGGGAATCACGTGGGAAGCAGTTTTGGAGAAATTTCCAGGTATAGAATGTAAAAAACTATACATAGATCTCTGAAAAAAGAAAAGATGCAATACTCTGATTTTGGAAGAAACTCAAAATATTCTCCTAAGCCTTAGTAGCTGGAAAGGCTGGGCATCTCCTAAGCCACTTATTTATTTCACAGCCAGTGAGCATCTCCCACAAACCCTGTTTCCCTGTGTCTGCTGGGAGCCTCAGGCACACTGTTGTTGTCGATCTTATAAGTCACAGGGCTGAGGCGTGTGTCTCACGCCTGCATCTACCACACAGGCTCGCCTCCTAGCCTCACTGTCTGAACTTGGCCCCATTTCCTCACCTGTTTATTTGGTATCTGTTCTTCTGTAAGCTGCCTGAAATGCTTTTTGGAACATGTCAAAAGAATCAGTGGGTAGAGAAATGGACAGATGGACAGGTGAGAGTTGGGGAGACAGAGTGACTCCAAGAAAAGGGGAACAAAGAAAATTTCCTATGCAGAACCCTCTTCTAGTCAGGGAAGAAAACCACCACGGAGAAGTGTGAAGAGGCAGGTGGCTTAGGACTGTTTCCTGGATTCCATGAAAAGTCACACCAAGAGATGAGAGGGTAGAACTATAAATAATAAAAGAAAAAAGCATGCATGCTTGAAAAATATATCTACAATATGTACTTTCTAAAGAATAGATTCAAATCAGCACGGCCAAATAACACAATCCTTGGGTATTTACAGAAGTGAGAATCCCATCTCCAAACCACAAGGCATCCCTTCGGAGCACTAAGAGTCTACACGGGACGGTCATAAAGTTGTCACCGCAAAAGCGATGCTATCCTGCCCTTACGAGGAATGAGCAGCTGTGCTCGGGCTGCCCACGCGTGCCATTTACACCCCACAGCACCTCTACGGGAGAGGGACGCCTAGCGAGCCCCATCTCTGCAGGACAGAAAACAAGTCCAGGAGAGGCTAAGCCGACCTACCAGTTCTCCATCTCACAGGACTGGTCACTCCAGAGCAGGACTCGAACTCGGACCCACGTTTGTAACCGCAGTACTACCGTGATTTGTGTGCTTTTTGTGTGTATAATACATTTGTGTCCGGCATGAAAGGATATTTAACAAATGTTCGGTTGTCTTGTCTATCTCATTAGCTCACAATCTTTATATTTTTGAATTGTACTCTTTTCCCCTGGAGAAAGGAACGGAAAGAGCGAGGGTCAGAATGAGATGGGGCTCCATTCTTTATCTGTTACCACATCTCATCCAGTCCCCAACCAGGAAGAAGGAGCAAATGTTCTCTTCATCTTTAAAGAGAGAGCTCCACTGATGGTGACTTACTCAACTCCAAAACCAAGTCTGGGGGAAGGGCACAGACAGCAACCAGAGAAGTATCACCCGTAGGAAGGAGAAAAGAGATCAGGGGAGGGCTCAGGGGGTCAGCCTGATTTAATTTCAATGGATAATATAATACCACAGACTAAAAATACTAGCATGCAGTGAATTTGCTATTTCTTGACATCTAGCAAGTTTTCATAGCCCGCATGAAACATTATCGTGAACTAGTGAAAGGAAGAGTCCACACTGAGGGAAAATCAATGCCACAGGCAGGCTGAAACCCAGGTTGCAGGAAAGGAAGAGAAAAGGCATAGTTAAGAAGAGGGGAAAGTCTGGGAAAAAGACATCATCACAAGGACTCTCCAGCATCATCCAGCAATCATATAATCATTCATTCAAGAGAGAGTTACTTAGGTCCTATTTTGTGCAAGATTTTACACAGGGCAAAGCAAGAGTGCAGCGTCCATGGTGGCAGCAAGTGGCGGGGCTATAATACAATTCTGATCCTAGTACCTTGCACAATTGTACTCAGTATAAAGGCAAAAAAATAAGGTAAAATAATACTATGTAAACTCTACGCATGGTTGAAAAAAATTAAAGAAGACCTAAATACCTGGACAGACACACCACGCACATTCCTGGATCAGATGACAGCGCTCTTGGGATGGCAGTGCTCCCCAGAGCGATCTGTATACTCAACGTGGTCTCGATCACAATCCCAGCGGGCTCCTCTGCAGTAACTGACTAGCTGCTGCTACTATTCATATGGGAATTTGAGGGACTCAGTAACCAAAACGTACTTGAAAAAGAAGAAAAACATGAGAGGACTTGTAATTCTCAATTTCAAACCTTACAACTGTATCTCCAGGTGAGATTAGAGGCCATTTTTAAGTTATTACTGGGTTTATCCTTATTTTCAAAATTCTGTACAATGAATATACCTGTTAGAATAAGAAAAATAAAAAGTAAGATATCTTGTAAAACATGCACAGTGATTCATTCATTAGGAAAAAAATTATTTTAACTATAAAGAGGTAAACAAATATCTAGTGAAAAAGGACTACTTAAAAACAAGTGTGCATTTATAATTTTCATAAATTGAAAACTGAAAAGCACAAAAACATCAAGTTTCTAGGGAGACTAGTGAAACATATTAATAGTTATTTTCAAAAATTCTAATTGAACAATGAAAACTCAAGAAAGGGAAAATTGTGATTGACACCCAAGTGCAAACACATGGAGAGCAAAGGCCTAGAAATCACAGTTCCTTTAAATCTGCTTCTAACTCAATAGGAGAGGAAATTCCTCACTTAGGGGACAGTGGAATCCCATACATAAGACAGGATACACAGTACAAACTGCAGTAGTATCGGGAGTGAATTTCTTAGAATTCTAATGTTACAACATTGCTGAAAAACTATAAAAACACTGACAGACAGATTAAAACACACAGTCATATATATTATATTGAAACATATGTAGTCTGCTCCCATGTTGCATAGAAATACAAACATATTTGTTCATTTATAGGCACTGATTACTTTATACCACATAGAATATTTCAACTAAAACAAAAAATCAATAATACACTCCTCTTGACAAATCTACTTGATAAGTTACTCTGCTATGTAACCATAATGTGTTTAAGATAGATCTAAAATTAGTGAAAAATCTTTGTATGGTTTCTTGAATTGTTCTCAAAATTTCAAGCTTAATTTTCAAATAGATCTGAGCAGTATTTCTATATTATCTTTTCCCTTGTGAAATGAACAACACAGTCTGTTGTCAAAATTCTGTCCTTACAATGATTCACGAGCACCGTTTCCTAACAAAACTGCTGAACAGCAAGGCACTATCCAGACACTGTGACCAAATAAATGAAACACAAGGAAGACAGTGACCCTAACCTGGAGGGCTTATAATCTGTGTCAACAGCGGGTTTTTATTTGATTGGTTTGATTGGGTAGCAAAATAAAATCAATCAAGTACTTTCTGCTTTTAGCATTCTGTAAGTCATGACTGTTTTTAGTGTCATGAGAAGGAAAGACTTAAGCATGACTTGATTAGGTCAGCTAGCAACAATCATCACTGGAGAGTGAGTAATAAAGAAGTTAACTGATAGAAATGCTTCTGCCTACATGAGACCTAAAATAAATCTATACTGATATCCGAAAGGAAAATGAGGAGATGAGGTCCCCAATGAGAAAACAAACAAGGAATCAAAAAAGGAAAGACGTTTTCATTAACGATTCCAGGCAGTAGTGGAGCATGGTGGTGAGGATCACAGATGTTTGGGACGAACATGAGTGCCTGAACTCCCACAGCACTGGGTAGCTGTGAAACTGATATTTCAGAGAAATTTTCTGCATCTCAGTCTTCTATCCATACACTGGGGACAACAACCGCACCCATCTCCTAGAACGGTCCTACGAATTAAGTTATTTTATATATAAAATTTTAAATAAAATACCTCAGATTTTAAATAATACCCCAAAAGCACAAGGAACAAAGAAAACAGAGATAAATTGGAGTTCATCAAAATTTAAAACTTTGCTTCAAAGGGCACCATCCAGAAAGTGAAAAAACAACACACAGAAGAAATTTTTTTCAAATCATTGATCTGATAAGGAATTTGTATCTATAAAAAAAACAAGTACCTCCTACAACTCAACAATAAAAAGGCAACTCAATTAAAAGGTGAATAAAGGATCTGAAATGGTATTTTTCAAGGAAAATATACAAATGGCCAATAAGCACAATGAAACGATGTTCAATATCATTAGTTGTAAGGGAAATCAAGTCAAACCCACTAGGAGAAACCACTTCACACTCACAACAATAGGTTATAATAAAAAAAAGAGTAACAAGCACTAATAAGGACACAGAGGAAGTGGAGCGTGCAGCCCTTGCTGGTGAGGACGTAACACAGCGTGGCCACTTTGGAAAACAGCCTGGCAGGTCCTCAGAGAGTTGAACATTTGGTTTCTGAATGACCCAGCAACTCTGCTGTCTGGGCACAAACGTAAGAGAACTGAAAACAAATGCCCACATAAAAACTCCTACAGGAATATTCATGGCGACACTACTCATCACAGCCAAAAAGCAGAAACAACCCAATTGCCTATCACCTGATGAATGGGTAAACAGTGGGGCCCAGCCATACAGTGGAATATTAGTCAGCAATAGCAAAGCATAGAGTACTGACCCAGGCCACAACGTGGACAAACTTTGATAACGTTACTCAGTGTGAAATAAGTCAGTCACAATAGACGGTTCCACCTACATGAAGTGACTCGATTTAAATGAAATGTCCAGCACAGGCAAATCCACAGAGAGAGAAGAGTGGCTCCTTGGGGCTGGGGGAGGATGGGGAAGATGGGAATGACTGCTTATGCATACGGGGCTTCCTGTTGGGGGAATGAAAATATTCTAAGATTAAATGGGATGCACAATTCTGGGCATAGAGTAAAAACGACTGTATATTTAAATGGGTGAATTGTATTAAAACTGGTAAGAAAAAAAGCAACTCGGGCCAGTACCTTCCCTAGTAAATGCAAATTGCTAACTTTTATTAGAGGAAGAAGAAACTGCCCTCAGCATGAAAGTAGGAGATCAGCAAATGTGAGTTAACCAAAATTGGACAAGAGCATTTCACTTGAAACAGTTGCTGAGTGTACACGAAATATTCAGAAATAGGAAAATCAGTTTCACATCAGGAAGAAGCATTCTGCTTCAAATGCAGATCAAGGATTCAGCAAGCCCAGCTGCTACAAATGACCAGAGAAGAAACCTGGTTCTTAAAACAAGCACCAGAGCCAACAAGGAAATGGTGGTGAGGAAAGCAGGCGGCCGAATATCTGGAACAGTTTGCTACAAATAATTTCTCCACTGAAAATTTAAAAATAAAATGAAAGTGATAAAATGCTCTGTTGACCTCACGTGAATGGGCTTCCTTCGGTGCTCGACTGTTCTGTAACCCCGATTGAGAGACTCAGGAGAATCAGCATGTCTCCTGGGAGTCCCCAAAGGACTGCCCACCAGCACGCTGACCACCATCACATCTGCCAGGTTTGAATTGCAGAGAAGAGACCAACTTCTGAAAGGCACAGGAAATGTTGACAAGGGAAGAAAATGCTGCAGTCAGTCCTGGGACAGAGGCCCTCTGAGCAGAGGCCAGAAGGCTGCAGGTGAACTGCAGTGGCCGTGGGACAGGAAGCGACCATGGGGGAGCATATCTCAATTCTCTCCTCTCTCTCCATCGGGTAGGAGTGGTAAACCTGCATCCTTCTCACCTGGAACTGTGGGTTGGCTGGCAGAAGTCTTACCGACATGGAATGATTATTCAAGTCTCTGTGGAAAAAGTCAATAAATCGAGAGGGAGTAGGGAGCCAACTCCACAAGCCTCTCAATTGCACCCTTATTTATTGTGTATAATCAAAGGAAAAATTCATTAACAATTGTGTGATAGTAATAGGAACTTCGGGAAAGACAGTATGAAGCAGAGATTGTAGAATACACAATGAGTACAAAGGATTAGTGTATCTTTAGGGAAGTAATGGGGTGAGGGGAACAAGATACATTTTTAGACATGTGAATTACAAAGCAGACCACCAGACCAGCCAGGTCCTTGTTCTGTGGATCATAGACTATCTAACAGCACACAAGCTCAGCGTTTATACCTGAGGGCCTCGGTCCTTGCTTTGCAACCAGCAGAGTGCTATCTAAAACCTCAACTATGCAAGCAAAGCATTGTCTCTGCTTTTTAATGCAAGGAGACTGGAGTGAGGATGTACAGGCACTTGCTTGTAAAGCAGTTTTTAAGCATATATTTTTCTTCTTAAAGTTCACAGGCGGCTGGAGTGTGTTACAATTTGTTAAACCAATCATGGGCTCCCACATGGAACCATTATGGAGGACACCCTAAGATGACAAATTCTGCCTCTGGGTCTTTTCCTGCCATCTTCAGCCACTCTAGCAGGGTCTAGGTACATCCGTGAATAACGATCCTACAGAACTACCCACACTCTTAACTCCTGGTGCTTGAAACTTAATTTTAGCTCTACACAACTTACCGTAGAAAAGTTTCAGAAATAAAAGGTATAATATTCCTTTTATATCTCATCATATTACTGATTTTTCTGATTGCTCTAAGTTGCTTCTACTTGGTAAAGCAGATAATTCTGCAGGTGAATTCAGTAATTTCCATTGGGCATATCTAGCCATTTTGGGCTCTCTAACTTCTATTGGTCAAATACCGATACACTTAATTGATTTCTTTGTTTATCAATTTCAGCCGGGAGGAGAGGGAGTGTCACTCTTTTCCTCAGCCCACCCTCAACACTTTTCTCATCAACTCAGGCCTCCTGAAAACAAAACAAACGATTTGTTTCCCTTCTACTCTTTCCACAAAACCAACAGGAAACATCAGTCTGGAGAAAGAATTCAACACAAATGTTAAAACAAAAATCTATAAACCTGGAGCAACTCCATCTCCGAATCATGATACACAATGACATGAGAGTAAGTGTGTCAGGCACAAAGCATGCGTGAGCCTGACCACCTGATTTCTATTCTTCAAAGGAAGGAAGGTTTTCATATTTTTTATTATCATTCTTTGTCATTGTTTCTGAATATGCCAAAAAATAGTTTATGAAAGAATTATGCACTGCAATAACAGGTTACTATTGTATCAATTATAGAAGGCATTCAGAGGGGATAGGAAAAGCCACCTCTGTAAAAAATGCAAAATTTCTTCCCCTGTTAAGAACACGTATACAAAATGCAACAGAGAATTCAAATTCTTGTGGAGAGGTGCAAAAGCCACAGAACCAAAGCAAAGTCAACAGAATGAGTTAATTCAGAATTCACTGGACAAACATGCTCAATGTATTCAAATAATTTTAAAGGCACACTGCAAACCATTCACTTTATGATCTGCAGGCTAGAGGAAGCATTTCCTGCTTTAACAGACAACAGAAATCAATAGGGTGCCCCAACAAACAAGGACCAAAGAACAATCAGGTTTTTAACAGCTCTGATAAATCAGCATGTTCTAAAGATCAAAATCCAGAAATTTTAAGCATTCATTCACACCACAATGAAACAAGCACTTAAAAAAAAAAAAAAACAAAGAAACTAAGCACATAGATCATGTACATAGAACAATGAGGACTTCATGTACCGCTGGAAGAACAGGCTATAGCCTTTTACTTGAAAAATAAAACTACTTTTAATGATAACTGCTAAAACACATTTCATCATTCATGTTGCCTTGAAAAATCTGAGGCACTTGTATCTGATCAGAAAAGCAATTCTGGGTAATAGTAGGTTACAATTCAGTGCCAGTTTGCTTTAGAAGAAAAGAGAAAAAAAAGCTACTGTTTCTCATATCCTGCACAAAGTGTGAAGTGCCTCCCTCCCTCTTTCTCCTCCCGTTTTCTGAGCTCATGCTCCCCAACCCTTCTGAAACAAGTATGAGAAACTCTTATTCCCACCAATATGCCAAATGACAAAAGAATATCAATTTATTTGTGTAAATATATGCCTATACCTTGAACTGTAGGAGAAAGGTATCAGAAGTCCATATGAAACTTATTTCTAGATTCCTGAAATCACACACACAAACGTTCACACAGACACAGACACATACCCCCTGGATTACTGGGCACTTCACAAGTTTAGGAATTCCAACTTCTAGAAGATAACTTTGTAGTTAGTTTAAAATACAAATCTGTCAGCTTTTGAAAGCCTTGATCATCTGCTAAACCATCCAAATATCAAAGAGATCCAATTAGATTTCTCTGTAGAATGTAATTTCACTTGATGGCAAAACAGACCCTAAGAAGTACTGGATCAAAGATTCGTGTTTATCACTACCTATGATCGTTTTTAAGCACATTAACAGATTCAGAATTGTATGTCTCAACAACATTTATTCTTATTGAAAAAGCATACGTGTTCAACTCTCTATACAGTGACTAGGTCCCATGATGGTGTTTAAGAGCTATTTTGCGCATTGAAATATTTATTTTCAAGTGCAGACAAGGAGGGTGTGTATTACTCAGTTGTAGAGCACCTGCTTAGCATGAACAATGTCCTGGATTCAGTCCCCAGTACCTCCAAAAAATAAATAAAAATAAGTGCATATTTAAAAATAAGAATAAAGTTATATAAAAAAAAGCAGACTAAAAAGCACTGCAATCTATATGCTACAATTATACTAAAAAAAAAGTGTTTCTTTCAAATATTGACTATATGCCAATCACAGAGACTATCACAAATCACACCTGAACCATCACGTGTGATTCTCAACAACCCTAAGTAGACACGGATGAGAAACCCGGCACTGAGGATGAGGAGACGGAGCTCGGAAGATCCGGGGACTCTGACCGTCCTGCTCCCCGTGACACCACGTCAACCCAGGGCAAGCTCTGACAGACCTGCTCTGAGGGGACACCCAGCTGCATGGAACCTTGGGGCATTGGGGAGTCCCAGAAAACACTAAAAATTGTTCAGTGAAAAACCAGCTCAAATATATTACACTTTGCCACATCCTTTAAAAAGGGAAAATGACTGAGACCTTTTTGATGCCTCCGTGTCCTTTCTGCCATCATCAATTATTTGCCCTCTCAGGGTGACCAGTGAAGAACTGGACCCCATATGAAATGCACTCAGATGGAAGAGCTTTTAAAGTTATTTTAAGAAGTTTGTAAGACCCTGTCTATGCCTCACACAGGTGGTCATCCATCACTTCTCACCGGTGTGGACGTACCACCTGAAATCACTCCTTTCTGCTTTTTAAAATCCCTTCATCTAATCCAGGCTTTTCAACAGCAAAGAAGCACCTCAACCACAGACACTGGACAGCTTTACACCAAACGGACTCGAACAGCCCATTGTACTATCTGGAAACCCTTTTCTTCTATTAAAACCACTTCCAGGTACTTCATCATTTTCTGATTGGTGGACTTGGCCTCTGACTGGCCTACTCAGAGAGCTCCCAGCCTCACATGCGGGGGTGGGAGAGGACCCTGCTATTGGGGGAAATCAGTGAGGAAGGCGGACATACTCCCGCCAGGTCTGCAAGGGTAGAATTGCCACAACGTGCTCAGAAATTATACCGTCATCACCCCTGGGCTCCCATGGACTTGTTTCACATTAACCAAACTCATGACACACTGATGAAAGAAAACCAGAAACTTAACTTATTAATGTAACAGAAGACGTGAAACTATGAACCAGACTGAAATATCAGAGTTCAACCATGAGTACATTTTCTCAATGGCCTAATCACGGGGAGGCAGTCACATGGCAAGCATGGACAGAAACAGAGCAGGAAGGGTTTCTAGATTAACTCAATGGACTAAATTTCTGTTATAAGAACTGATCTACTGCCTGGAAAACAAATAACGCCAATCACGATTCACTCTCTGTGGACAGTGGCCAATACATGACTATGAGCATCTGTGTAACTCTCTTTTCCCTGTCCTTTCTGGGCTAAAATATGCACAGAGGTACAAAGATTCAGGGATGCAGATAACACTAAACACCCAAAGCCCATCTCTGGGAGCCTCAAACCAGTAAGCCAGGGTTTAGATACCAGCTCTGCCACTTACTATTTCTGTGATTTTGGCCAACTTACCCTCTGTGTGCCTCAATTTCCACACTGTAAAACTGGGATAACAATCAAACCTTCCTTACTCGCTTGTTGAGAAGATTGAAGGATTCATTTCTGTAAAACTCTCAGAAAAGAATGTAGCACATTTTGGGTGTTCAACAAATGTCAACTTAATATCAAAGTGATTTACAAGTCTCCCTTCTAATCATCTTATGTGTTTCCTGGCTAGTATAAGTCCCAAAGAAAATCCTTATTACTCCTTTTATAAACTCTTGGGGAGGACCCTTCTCTTCCATCCCACCACCTGTTTAAACCGAGGGAGGGAATGCCTCCTAACCACTCCTCTGGGCCATGGAGAGTGCTTCTCCATTCACACCCCTGGCCCCTGGCCAACAGCTAGCCCTCGTCACACTAACAGAGTGAGGTGTGAGTCCGGGGAGACAAGCAGGGCATTTGAAACCCTTCCTTTCCCTCCAGTGTTGATCACCATTGGGAAGCACTTGGGATGCTCGGCTTCATGACAGGACAGCTTTGTGCATGAACGGGCAGGTCCTCTCAAGGGAAGGCTCGCTGTGTCACAGAGCTACATGGGACAGGGTGAGTCTCTAATTCTGGGACACAGTATCATGACACGCATTTTCCCACAGCCCTGAAGTTTATGGAGAACGTGGCTTCATCAGTAACAAATAAGACATTTATCGCCTGCCTACTCTTTTGTGTCATCTCTCAGTTGGCTGCTGGAGACAACATGTGTATAAGTATTGGATCCCTTTAAGCCCCAAAATATATGAAGTAACAAAGAATTCTGTGGCTTAACGTTGGCTCAGGGCGACTGTGTAACATTTCTGACTCTGCTGATGCTTAATTATGGGTATAGGAACTAAGGAACCTCCTCAAATATCTTTCAGCATAAAACCAGCTTTTCTTATTTTCCTGTTTCTTAGTAATTGCCAAAGACTCTCAAATGATGGCTTCACACAAAAAAGCAGCTAAAGTTTATGAGCCCTCTTGACATACCCACTGTGGTAAACACTTTACATAATTTCTAATTCTCACAATTCTACAAAGCAGATATGAATGTCCCCATCTCACAGACAAGGGAAAAACTCAGAGCAAACTGACTCAGGCTCACGTGGCTCAGTGGCAGCACGTGCACGCAAACCCAACTCAAAAATCTACACCCCTTCGTATATGTACCAAACCTCCTACCACCAATTAACACACAGCGGCGGAGTCAATACTCAGGGAACTCAATACACTTTTCAGCTTTAAGGTGCTCCAGAGGCCGCTTCTAGCTGTTTTATAAAATCCCGGCTCACTGACTTCTAACACTGGAAGAAAAGACCGATTTTGCCATTGTTTGCACAGCAAGTCTGAAATGTTCACAGCGAGATGACAGAATAAGTCTAAGACATAAGCAGAATAATTTTTCCAGGTAGACAGACATAATGGACATTGTGCTATTCTGAAGCACTAAGCAACGGAATCAAAACAAAATAACATTTGTTAAGCCTTCTTTTGCAAAAGGAATATTAAGACTGTTAGAAGTTGCAACAGCGCCACCTATGGCTAAAATGACCTTCCAGGTTGCCGGGAAAGATGCAACACAAAAATTGCCTGTAGGATCAGAAAAGAGAATCAGATAACTAAAAGCTTATGTAGCACATACTGCACTTTGCTTCGGGGGAAGGGAAGGGTATTCAGTATTTAATCTGATATTGCTAATACTCCTGAATATAAACAAAAGACATAGGTTCATGGAAACTCATCTTAGAAGAGGAAAGAATCCAGTCCAGCCACTTCATTTTACAGGAGGGGAAACTGAGACATGGGTTCTGTCCTGCAATCGGCAGCAAAGCTCTCCCAGGCCTCATGTCTTGCACTGTAGCATAAACCAACAGATCTGTACTAGGCCTATATTCATAAAAGTCACGTTTGTATTTTTCCAACAGTAGGTTATCTAAGTATCTTGCAAAATAATTCTCAAAGAGCCAGGATATCATACAAGTTTGATGAAATGCAAAAACATTTATTTACATAATAAAACAGCATGAGCTTTATTCTATTAAAAAAGTGACTTGTTAAATCAATGTTTTGATATTTTAAACCTGTTAAGAGTGCAGGAAAAAAAATCAAAATTTTGCTTAATCACAAAAGAGAGAAGCTTATTCCCTGAAAATGATCAATGTGGATTTTACTAAACTTAATGAATCTGGTCAGAATTCCACGAATTTAAATGTCTGTGTGGATGGTTACACGGCAACATGAATTCTGAGTTGTAACAATACATATTCTGTGTAAATAATATTCAAGGTCGTCTGATTAAGGCAATTTAACTAGTCCCTGTCTCACTAGTATGATACAGATTTCATTAAAACTTCATACTACACTAAAAAAAAAAAAGAATCCTTGTTACTTTAAACCATATTCAAATATATCATATATATAAATATTATAAATATTGAATATGCATCAGAAATAAGCGACACTCTTTAGTATTCAGAGTTGATCCTTCTAAAATATCTGTCATTCTGACAGCACATTTTTATTAAGCACCTCTTGGGTTCTTTGTATACAAGGCGTCTAACTCTCACAGTCAGACAAGTTAAACGATATTACTCAAATTTCACAAATAAGGAAATGTACTTAAGCCATGAAAACAACTTACATATTCACCATCAGGAAAGAAAAGAGTAAAGATTTTACTTATAATATTCACTGACAATCTTGTCTTCCATATTAAGACTACATAAAACCAATTCAGTCTTTGTAAGTATTTCTGTCAATAAGGGCCACTAGAGAAAAACAAGTAACATCATTAACAGTGGTTGGACTTTCAAAGCCCACTTCTCTTTGGCACTATAATTGTTTTTAATGTTTTGTTTTTTGTGCTAACAGACCACTAAATTAAAAAAATTAACTTTTTAAGTAATTACCTGAGAATTAAACATTTGTGAAAATGTACAATTTTAATTTATGACACTCTGTCTCACATTCTCACTGGTGTCTCTCCTTTGAAGTCCTCATAAGGCTGAGATCACTAAAATCGGCCATTTATGGAGTCACAGAAGTTCAGGTAGCCACTCAACGGGAGGCTGATTAGAGGAGCAATTAAGAATGCATCCTGTGCAGCCTGGGTTCCAGCACCGAGCTAGCCACCGCCAGCTGGGTGTGATTTAGGACAAGCTGCTCCATCTCTCAATCCCTCAGCTGCAAAAAAGGAGACACTGATACCTACCCTCAAACACCTGCTATGAAGTAAAACATGAGGAAAGCATTTTAGTGTTAGGTAGGTGTCCACTCAGAGCGAGTTTGGTCATTATGATGATGAGGATGGCTGTTAATAAATTAAGCTAGACCAAAAAGGAGAAATCACCTTAAAGGAGAAACATTTTAATTCAATCAGCATTTCCTTTTGGATGGATTGCAGAATGTTCTATTGATGTTTTTAATAAACCAAGTTTTGTCCATTAATTATAGATTTACAGGTTCATGGACAAGTCTCCAGAAAAAGAATTAGAGGCCTCTAACCTCTGAATACTAAGAAAGTAAATTAAAAAAAAATCATTTGGGAGATTATACCTCATTTGGGAGAGTATGTGCTTAGCATGCATGAGGCCCTCAGTTCAGTCCCCATAAACTCCATTTAAAAACTTTCTTTTTTAAGAAATGGAGAATTAAAGCAAAAAGATGGAGGAATACAGAATATTTTAGAGACTCATCTCAGATTTAAGATGGGGAGAAAACATCCATTTCTCAGAGGAAATCTTGAGAACTATGTAAACAGTATCTGAGATGTCTAGTCTTCTAACATTATTCATGAATTCATATTACCAAGTCTTAAAACTACCTGATAACCCACAGAGGTGATACTGATCGTAACACCTGCCAACACGGATCGAGCTCCCGCTAGGACTGCTCTGTTCTGACATCTCTGCTCCTGAGGCCTGACCAGGCTGAGAGCACTAAATTCGGTCATTCATGAGCATCTCGTGTAAGTCCTCCATGTGTGCTTCTAACTCTCCCCTCACCAGCCCCTCTGAGGGAAGCACTGTTATCATCATCCCCACCTGCAGATAAGGCCACTGAGGCACAGAGACTAAACCCTTTCCAGGTCACATTGGCATTAAAGGACGTCTGTATTTCTGCTGTTTTGCTTTTGACAAAGTAATCTGAGATATCAATTCAAGGGAGACTGTTAAATAGTCAAGTCTGTCAGGTCTTCACCTCAAAGAGCAGATACTATAAATTCCTGATGTAGGATGAGGCTGCCGCCACAAACTGACTCAGCTTGAAATTAATATCCAAGGTGAAGCAGCGGATTCACGTAAATATTCACGACTGTCAACTCCGCTCACGGGTCTGGGCCCTTCACTGCCTGAACGGGGGTGAAATCCCCACCCCTGTCAGGGAGGGACTCGCAGCTCTTCCGGGACTCACCCAGGATTCACGGGCTGTTTCCCCCCACAGGCTGTCCTCAACGATTAAAAAGCTCTCAAGATTTTTACACCATGCAAAACTGAAAGACATTTCTGCAGATGGAGCACTTTCTCAGGCTTAAACCTTTTTTGCCTACACTCAGCAAGGGGCAAAAAAAAAAAAGAAACATGACTCTACAAAGTCTCTGACCCTCACCACTCACGGGAGTAGAACGGCCACAGCAGCAGATGAGACTTCTCATTGCACGATGAGAACAAAATAAAGCCGCCCCAACTACAGGCACTCCCAGAGACAGAGCTCAGCATTCTTCTGCACACTCACAGTTGTGCAGCCCTCACCACCATCTATTTCCTGAACACTTCATCACCCCAGAAGAAACCTCCTGTCACTAACAGTCACTCCCTAATCCCCCTCCACCCAGCCCCTTTCAACCATCACCTGCTCTCTGCCTCTGCATGTGCCTTTTCTGGGCATTTCGGATCACTGAAATCAACAATATGTGGCCGTTTGTGTCTGCTTCCTTTCACTTAAAATGCTGTTTTCAAGGCTTGTCCATTTTGAAGTGGTATCAGCATCTCTCTCTCTCTTTTTTTTTTTTTTTTTAACCGTTAAAGTTTATTAGAATGTAGTAAGTACTATCAAAAAGAGTACGGTGGAGCATAAGTGATTGGGTTTCAAAGGGAAAAGTGCGGGTTGAACAGTCAGGGAGGAGTTCCCAGAACAGGTGGCCTTTTTCATTTTCCTCTTTATTTGTTTTTTCTTTTTTATTCACTCTTACATGTGAATAATGTTCCACAACATGGAGTTACTACATTCTGTTCTTCCATTCAGCAGCTATTTTTGGACGAAGTCCAGTAGAATGAGTGTAAGAGGTGACTATCATGGATGGCATTTAAGCAAAGGGCAAGACGTGCTTTCAAAAAACAAGCCAACAAACAGAGGCACAAGGAAATTCAGTGCGTTTCTGAGCAAAGAGCATGCTTGCTTCGGCAGGACTACCGTGCAGGGCTGGGGCGGATACTGGCAAGAATCACGGTGAGGGAGTCACCTGAGAAAACTCCCCACTGCAAGCAGCTCAGCCAATTCTCCCTCACCCTGTATTGTTAGAGCCATGTTTCTAGGTTACTCTTATTTCAAGTAATAGTACTTTAACTGCACATCTGATCATCTGCCTCAGACCACATTACCTAGAAGCCACAGAAAATCATTCACTGACCGGAGCAGCTCCAGGACATAACGGTGATGGATCAGGGAGTCCAGCAGCATTCCAGCCTGCAGGCACAAACCCCACATGTGCCCTGGTGATGTCCGGAAAATAAAATGCATGGAAATATCTCATTGCTGGTACACGACATCTGCCCTCAAATTGCCCCAAAATCATGCTGGCAAAGCACTACTCAAACTTTTCACTCCAAAAAAAAAAAAATGCTAAGAAGGCAAATTTAGGCCCTTCCATTAAAAACCAGCAACCATCACTGCCAGTATCTGAGCTGGAATTCTCCTGACTTCAAAAACCACCGCGCAGTTACTTTTCAAACGTGAAAGTCATATATGTATTCCACGTAGATGATATTACAGTAGGATTTTTCTTTTCAAAATTTCCAGTTGCAACATTAGCACAAGAAAGTTTATGTTTCAGCTTTAAAAAAATCAATTATCCTCCACTTTCTTAATTTTGAACCTATTATTATTTTATAAAGGGAGCTATGCTGCGTATTATAAACCAACTGTTTGGTTTCTGCAAATAAGACCTTTATGACCTCACTATTTCAGAGCAAACTTTAATGATGTTTTGAGAGGTGGGGCCTGGGGCGCTCACTAACAGCTTTTTAAATACTGACAAGTATGTGCTCTTAAGTAATGCAAAGGCTCTAACTCCACACTAGCTCAGAAAGCAAAGAAACTGCACCAAAGACTTACTTTAACATTTTAATATATTCCTATTGTTTTGAATATTAAAGTTCTTAAAAGATATGATTTTTTTGAGAAAGCCAACAGCTGTATTAAATTTCCTCTCACCAAGAAAGCAATCTTTATCAAGAATAAAAACCTCTATAGAAATTGAAATGACGGGATGTTTCTAGCTAAGTGAACATGCAGATCAGAACACAAACCTAAATCCTATCAGATCTCACTCGAACGAGCTCAACAAAGTCCTGGGCTACCCTGGAACTTAGCTCTTCTTTTCCAAAAGTTGGCTGAGCTAAGATCATCACACAAGGCAGGGAAGGAAAGAAGAGGAAAGTCCACCTGGCAGCCTCCATCTGTTTACTTCCAGCCAAAAGTCGCCTCTAGGGTCGCCCTGCTAACAAGCCCTCCCCATAAGGAAATCCGGCATCCACACTGCCCCTGCCGTCCCCAAGCAGTCCCGACGCCTCTCTCCCAGCCTGTGAATGTTATTCTAATGACCCCCCCTGTTGGTGGCACCCTTCCCCTCTTCCCTGCTACACACACACACACACACAGAGCCACAGCAGTCTTCCCAAATCACAAATTTGATTACATCACCCCCACTTCAAACCCTTCAGAGGCTCCCTGGTGGAATTCTAGCCCCACCCCAGACACTGCTTGCCCAGCCTCACCTCAGTACACAGGTCCCCAGTGACCTCAGGGGCCCCCTGACTTGCTCCTACTCCCCACTTGTCTCCAGGCTCATTTTGACTGTTTCCCAAGGAAGCCTTCCCTCCTTCCAACTACCACAATTTGTTCCTCTATTCCTAGAACATTCTAGGCTAAGTCAACTTCTGACAATGCTAAGCTCACAAGAAGCAAATACATTTTGCTTACTAATGTGGGTCCACCCTCTCTCCCCTAGACACACAGAAGTGCACGTGTTATGAATAAATGAATGACGGGGTGGGTCTCAAAGGGACAGACATACCTACTCTCACCCGTCCCTACCCTTGTGTCTGTAGAATATCAGAAGAAAAACCAGAATTACCTTTACTGAGGGTCACTTTCTGATGACACCCTTCACTGACTACTGTGTCAGTTCTAGTAAAACCCAAGCTCTTCCAAAGCCCTCCATCCCGGACTCTCTCCAGTGTCCTCACCAGCAGGGGCACCTTCCACCCTGGACCACACAGGGCACTCTCCCCGTTTCCCCACGCCAAAAGCCTCCAGGCATCTGCCAGGGCTGCACCTGCCACCTGAGCCACATTCTTGACTACTTCTCCTGGCTGACACTCTGTCCTCACAAATGAATATAGAGTCCATTTCTTCCAGGAAGTCCTCTCTGATAATGTCCTTTAGGTCTTGGTTGGGCTTCATCTATAGCAGCAGTACATGGTGACCAACTGGGTGTTTGCCCGCTCCTTTGAGACCACAAACTCTTGGGGGCCACGTGGGAAGGAGTGAGAGATTACAAGAGGGGTGCGGGAAGCAAAAAGCAAAAATCACAGCCCAAGTCCCAAATTCAAAGATACTTTCTCAGGAAAAATTATAAACAATTTCACACGTGTGCAATTTGGCTACTGTTTTTGTGGCTTGTGGACAGCAAGAACTTGGTGTTCTAGTCCAAAACCCAGATTACATGCAAAGAAATGTATATATTCATATCCAAATGAAACCAGAGCTGCTCAAAAACAGTTTGCAGTTAGAATTGAAAGGAACTTTGATAAAGGCAATCTCTCTCTCTCTCTTCCTTCTTTTCTGGCATCATATAATTTTAGAAGTATTTGCGTGACCAAGAGATGGCTACAGCCCGTGATTCTTCACTGGAGTGTTTGGGGCTGAGGAAGACCAGATTACATTCACTGCGTAAATGCAATCACACCAACACACTGATAGGTGCCGTGGTGGTGGAGGTGATGTTCCAAAGCAGGAAACCTTATTCTGTAAGAGAACTCTAAATAGAAAGTAAGAAATGCAATGTTCTGTAGTCAATTTCATTTGCTATATGGGTCATTAATTGATAGTATATCTTGTCTAATGAAACCCAAAAATAAATTGTTAACGTCGATTTTCTTCATCTGACCATTTTATGCTAACTTTGGATATTAAACCCTCACTCCATAAGTAAAACTCAGGCCTACGCTGCAGCAGTTACATCCCGTGGAAGAAAGCCGATCAAGGGAGAACTGGAGAGTTTCCCTTCAGAAGCTGCTAAGTCTGGTTTTGCACCTGTACGTTATTTGCAACCACGTCATCGAGAATGGAGAAAACCTAACAACTGTGGGGCGAAAAGCACTGAGGTGCTTCAGAAAAATCAAAGAACGCTGAGCTTTGTGAAACAGTCCTGAGGCACTTAAATCGTACTTTTTCTGAAAGGCTCCAAAACTGACCCAATTCACCATTCCAGGTTCAACAGGGAGGTACCGGATTTAGTAGAGAAAACATGCCCTTGAAGTCTGACAAGGCCTTGCTTGAATTCTGCTGCAGCATTTACTAGCCACTAAATGGACCAATTCCTTAACCCTCTGAGAAGGCTTCCCGATCTGCAAAAGGGGGCTGCCACCGCCCACCTGGGAGGCATGGATGAGAACACAACACGCAAGTAGGGCTGCCGACTGGTACCTGACACGGGGCCTGACTAGCTTCCCTCCGCTGCCCTTCTCCCCCTTTAAACTTGCACTGTTCCCCCGGTAAGGATCAAGACCACGGAACAGAATGCCCGATTTTTCTGTGTATCCCCGGATACATGACTTACCCTTAGGAGGCCAGAAAAACTGCTTCCTCCCCAGTCACTATCAACGTTCTTAAGATTCTGGGTATTTTTAACTCTATTTTCCAGGGAGACTATTCCAGAAATTTCCAAGCACCATTCTCCAGGTTGGCTCCCCTCCCAGCACCCATCCTTTCTCACTTCAGATACTCTGTATGATTGCCGTCTGTTCATGGGAAAGCGAGTCCGGTAGGGTGGGGACTTCCAAGGACTCCCCCCTCCCTCACAGGTGAGTGTGACTACCTTCTGCCCACTCCTCACTCCAACTCCAGCTTCTAAGAAGTCTACCCTCCAGGACCCTGCAGACTCTGCATCTTCCCAAGACACACACGTGGCCACGACCCTCCCTTCAGATTTCTTCCTGGCTGGCCCTGCACACCCCCCGGCCCCTTAAAGATAAATGGCATTAGGCTGAAAATCGCAAATGCCGCTGACTGACACACCAAAGCTGCATGGTCTGGGCTTTCCTCCAACACAGGCAGGGCCCTGCCCCCCCTCAGCCTCAGTCTGCAGCTCTCGAGATGATCTAATTCACATGCAAGGCTATGAACACCAGCTAAGAATGACGACTCCCAACGTGTATCTATAGTCCGGCTCCTTCACCTGAGCCAGAATCTCATAGACACGAGTGCCTCTTTGAAGCCCTAACTTGGATGACAAATGGCATCTTAAAAATGCCTCATGTTAACCATTTACTCTGGAATTCGATTCCTGGCAGGTACCTCCCAGACTCCCCATTTTAGTAACAGCCCCAGCACCCAACTATGTGTTTGAGTTCACATTCAATTTCCAATGTTCCCTCCCCTAATCCCTGCCCTGGAATCAGTCCTATTATTTCCGTCGCTAAGCCCATCTCAAATGTGGTTCTACAGGGACCATGGCCGTAACCCCCCAAGTTCACAGCATGGTACACTGACTAACAGTCCTCCGTAGGGTGCTCCCTGGAGGGGGAGGCATCTCCTGCCGCTGGTCACCTCAGAAGGCACTGGATTCTCACAAAGGAGGCCCAGGAGAAGGGACTCAAGGTTCTCCCGTGGTCTGAGCTTTGAAGGGCCCGAGGTCTGGGGGAGCTCCTAATTAGCAGACACACTTGCCAGTGAGCAGATGAGGATGGAGGAACCCAGGCAAGGCTGTTCTCACTCCAACACCTGGGCTCTCGGGAGCCACGGGAAAGACCTGTGTCCAGGGCACAGCCCAGCCATCACAGATCCCAGCCAGCATTAGCCAACACGGACAGCCTAGTCTCCATCTAATTGTGACACTTACTTCTGTTCTGTTCCCCACCCGGAATGTGATGGACTCATTCAGATATTATGGCCTGTCTCAAGCGATACAAATTCAGTGATAAATGAAGTGTCCACATTTGGACCAGAGCATGAAAGGAGAAACAAGGCCTCATGTTCAGCATGATGGTGGTGGCCAAACCCTTCCACCGAGTGAGATGAACCATGATGGGGGTGAGAATCCAAGGTCCTAGGTCGGCCAAAACATCTTCCTTCAAGGTTGGCTGGGGTGTTGCAGACTCCCTACCGCAAACTAACTACACGGCCGTCAGTGGTGGACATCAGCTGCAACAGACACGGAGTCAGCTATTTATGTCAACATGGGTTAAAAGTAAAGGCCGGGGCAGGGAGGCCTGCACGGCTGCTGAGGCAAAGCACAGACCCGGCTCTGAATGCCCACTGGCTGGAAAAGAGAGGAAGCTACGGTCCCCTTTAGCGGTCGCTGTGTCAACAAGATCCAGGTGAGCCAGCTACTTAGGAGAAGGCCATGTTTTCCTGATACTCAGAAAAACCAGCCTCGTAAAGGGAACACAAGAGTGGCATGGATTTTAGACCCACTTCTGCCCCTTTATGAAGGCAAAGTAAAGTAAATGGCACAGGGATGTTGAATGCAAAAAAAAAAAAATTAAATAAGTAAACGGTGACTGCTTCCTCCAACAGCGTCCCATGCAGCTGCACACCCATGAGCCTGCCACTTTCTCACCAGTGACCGCTGGCCAGGAAGTGCCATCACGCACGTCACACTGTGACAGCCAGGAACCGCGTGAAGAGCACGTTTGTGTAAAAGCAGGAATCGAGCAAGATGCTGCAGACTTTGACTTCACAAGTTAAAATACTCCATGAAAAGAATCCCTCAGCAGCCGCCAAAATCAATTCGCATCTCACTTCTTCAAAACAATCAAACAAATTTAATAAGGGCGCATTTGTCACCAAATATAAGGAGGACCAAACAGGTTCCTCAAAGCAAGGATTTTAACAGGTATCAAACACCAGTGGGTGATGTGCTAACAAAGCAAATATTCCAAAAAATTAGAAAATAAAAAATGACTAGGATAATACATGGATCAAGGCAACTGTTAAGTTTTTGCTCTTTAAAGCGATGGAGACTGTACGGAGGGCAATCTGGATATTTCCAATGCAGGGTGTGCACAGCCCACATTTTCAGACGCAACAACATGCTCACTGGGCAGTACAAGAGAAAAAGAATAAAGAAAAAGGAAAAGAGGAACAAGAGAAAATTAGAAACACACAAGAACAAAAATGATTTTGACAGCATGTACAAGAATTTATGTGAGTGTGTGAGGCCAGGGATGCTGGGACGGTGAGACCCACACTCACCTCCTGCTCCAGGGAAGGCAGGGGCCTGAGGGGAGCGGTGCTGCCGGGGGACCCCAACGTGATCAGCGCCCCTAACCAAAACTCCACCTATATGCGTCTAGGCAGATTTTCAGCTACAAATTGTGGTCGCATTTCAGGCTGGACAGTTTTACTCACTTCCACCAAGAGTAGCAGGAGAGAATTAGGCTGTTCCTGTACCAAAGCATTGTTTAAAAAATTAATGACTGTGGAATAGTAAAAGAAAAAATTGAGTAAAAGTGACTGGAGGAGAATGTGCTTGACCCGAGCTCACTGGCCACGTTATCTCACTGACGTTAAGATGCTGGCTGAGCCCTTATGGTAGCAAAACAGACAGACCCACCAGGAGGGAGGTTTAATGCGCTGCTGTATTTTGATGCCGAGAGCCATGCCTGGTACACGAGGTTCTGGGTAAACAATGGTGACAGTGTCAACCACTATGGGCTAAGCACACATCCAGCTACTCCGCCAAATCCCAAGGGCAGACTTCAAAAGGCAAAAACAAGTTGGCATTCTCTGGTGGTTCTGCAGAGTCAGAGCCAAGCAGTTGCTGAGCAAAAATGTCACCAGTGCCTCCTATGACAAAAGAGGAGGCACTGGCCTGGGCCTGGGGTAGGGCTCTAGGCTTCCACTGCTCACCAATCAATCTGTCCAGGGGGAGAACGTGGTCTCTGCGTATGTTGCACCTATGCACCTACCTTGACTGACGCCTGGGGGCTCAGCAGGTGGTGACATGTGAGGTGAACGGAGCCAGCCTCGGTGTAGCACAGTGCTGGCAGCTATGCCCTCAGCAGTGCCCAGGCTCCTAAACCTGACACCTCATCTCCAAGGAGCAGAAGGGGAGTGCGGGCATGAAGATCACAGGGCCCTGTGAGGACAAGTACAGGCCATGACATGACTTGCCCCTTCCTTAAGCCATAGAGTTATGTCCGGGAGGAACAGAAAATTCATCCAGAGCCCGCTAGGCACCTCACACACGTGGGGGACTCGGGTCCCCTGTGCCTATCACTCACAGGGCTGGTCTGGACATTCTTTTTATCAATTCTCTGGCATCTTCTCCTCCAACTTACCAATAACCAGAAAGTAGAATCTGATCTTAGTTAATTTCAAGAATCACAGAGCACCGCCTCCACAGTGGGCCCGGCAGCCGTGCCAGGTCCTCCGACCGTCACCTGTCAGACCGCCATGAGTACTCTCCAGACTCAAGGCCTGAGGCCGTAGGCCGTGGGCACACAGCTTCCCTCACTCTCCCCAGCAAAGGGGGACCACCTCTCGGCAAAGGCATGTCACCCTCTTCTGCACGAAGGACAGCACTATAGATACACGGGGAAACAGAGCAGATGGTGGGGGGTTATGCAGCCCAGAAGAGCTCGTCTGTAATTCCGAGACAAAGTGGGGCCGTTGACTTAATCACAGGGACAAAGTGAGGATGAACATTTCCCTGCTCTTTCCCATACTCCGTGATACGCCTTTCCCTGCATAAGGAGTTCATTCGGAGGTCCCTGGCAGTGATTCTGATGTCCTAACATGGCATGCTGGCTGTCGGGCAGGAAGAGAGGGCCTGAGCTGAACAGGTGCTGGGCCTGGGAGGCAGGAGACACCGGCTCCAGCCCCAGCTCAACCAGCGCCTCGTTCTGCCTCTCGGGATTCAGCATCTCATCTACAAGCAAAGGGATGGGACTATCTAAAGACAGGCTGCCCAACATAAATGAAATGAGAGCCATGTAAAGAAAGTTTCCCAGTTGCCACATTTAAAACGGTAAACAAAGAAACAAACCAACAAACAAAAAACAAATACTAGAAAATGATTTTAAGAACAAATCTTAACCTACTGTATGTAAAATACTATCATTTTGACATGTAATCAATATAGGAAGTGATAAGATAGTTTACATTCTTTTTACTAGACAAGTCTCAGCGTCTGATGTTCATTTGACCTACAGCAAATCTCAGCTCAGAGCAGCCTCCTCCCCAGCTCTCCTAGCATCAGTGGCTGTGGCTACTCTATTGGTCAGCAACTCCAGGGGTCCCACCAGGGTCCTGGCTGAAAAGCTGCAGTAAGTGTCCACAATAACCCTAAAAGGATCTCTCTGAAACAAAGGCGGATTCACTTTTAAATGTCTGTAAAGCGGCGGGCTGCACCTCCCTCCACCCTTGGCTACAAGAGAGTCCTCTTCCTTGCTGATCACTTTCTGGATGTAGGGAAGAAACCCGGCACACAGCCAGGGTGGACTGGCCTCCAGGTAAACTTACCTGCTTTCTGTGTCCAGTCCCATGATGTCCTCCTTCTCAAATGGGATGCAGAGAAGGAGGATCTTGTCCCCAGAATTGTCGGATGCACCGTCCAGCCACTTGGACTTGGGCAAGATGAAGAGTGACTCAGTGAAGTCGTCTATCCTCTTCTCCACCACCCTGCAGTCCTCGTAAATTGAAGGCCACTTTGGTGCGCGGCTGCTCGGCCACCTCCCCATGCAGCAGAAAGTCAAAGAGCTGAGAGTCATAGAGCGTGGTGCCATACAGCTCCTCTGCACGTGGAGCTTTTCGAAGCCTTGGCCGAGAGGCATTCAGTAATGATGACAAGGCCCAAGACCTTGCGGTGGGTCTGGAAGTCGCTCCACCCATTCTTGGGCGCATAGTGGTGCCTGTAGTGGATACAGTTTGCCCACTGGGAGCTGCACGGACTGATCTGACTCACCAAGGTGATTCACTTATAGATGCAAAAGAAATTCTCCTCTGAGATGATCCCCACGTGTTCGACCACCACGGGGAAAGTCTGGTGGTCCTCAGCACACTGCACGTAGTCAGGGATGCTCATGCTGCAGGCCCTGACGAGAGGGGAGAGGAGATCGAGGTACATACTGTACTGTGGGCTGCAGGTCCATCTGGGTTGCGATGACCTGGTGTGTACCAACCAGAAGGCAAGGGAAGCTCAAGTAAATCCGGAGGTACAGTTTGTCCTCAGAGTCTTCAAATGGCTACCGTAGCTCGGATCACATTACCCAGCTTTTGGTCTAGGCTTCCTGCCCTGCAGAGAAGGGTCATTTCTTGTTTTCTGTTTCCAAGCACCTACCAAGGCCCTGATGCAAAGTCACTGCTGAAAAATGCTGAATAAGGAAGTGAACAAAGGAAGTGCTTTCCCCAACCTCCTTCAGCAGAATATAAAGAAAAGGACTACAGTGGGATCAAAAGATCTGGTTTTCTATCCAATTTATTTGAACTCCTAAGCTTCAGAATAATGGATAAGAAAACTTGCCTTGGGGAGAAGGGTACAGTTCAGTGGTAGAGCACGTGCTTAGCATGTACGAGGTCCTGGGTTCAAACACCAGTACCTCATTTTAAAAAATGAAACAAATAAATAAACCTAATTACCCTCCTGAAAAAATATTTTTTAATTCAAAATTCAAAAAAAAACCTTGCAATTGACACAACATTGTAAACTTGACTATACTTCAATTAAAAAAAAAATCTTTGTCTTACATGAAAATATCTGGATTACAGAAGTTTGCAAATGTAAAATGCCTAGGGTACCACCTGCATAAAAAGGGGTGACTGTAAAATTTAGTATCGCTCCTTTATGAGCTATATTTCCTTTGGGGGGGTTATAACTTCTTAGAGCTAATTTTCTCAGATTAAAAAATATAAACATTACCTGATTCTCAGGACTGCTGAAGAATCAGATAACCCTATGAAAGCATCTGACCCACAGAGGTTACTCAATAATATTTGTTGAATGAATGAATAAACCAGCAAAGTGAATGCTGCTCCCTGCCACAGACCATCATAATGGTACTGCCTGGAAATCCCAAGCCCACGTTCCACCCGTCTCTACACTAACCATGTGGGTGACCTGGTCAGGCCTGTGTGATTCTCTAAGCCCCAGTTTAATCGTGAATAAAATTAGGGCAATAAAACAAACCTCAAATTGTTAGTGAGTCATTAATGAATTGTACCCCAAACTTTCAAGTTGGAACCATTAAGGAAAACTATACAAAGGGTCCATAGGCCCTCTCCATATTATCTCTTGCAACTACATGGGAATCTACATTATATCTCAAAATAAAAAGTCTAATTTTTTAAAGAGGCTATTGAGGTTAAATGAGCTCACTGTCTCAAATAAGGAACACAAAGCACAAATAGGACAATGCCCAGCACATGAGATACACTCAGTTAACATTCCCACTCAACCCATTGGTCCCTCCAACTTCAGAGCAAGAGGATGGGTCCTCGTGGCAAGAGGCCACTGCACCTGAAGCTAACAAAACTAATGGTGCCCACTTCCAAGAGCTCCTGTCATCACCCTTGTTCTAATTTTCTATTTGTAATTTTTTTCTTTTTATTAAATAGAAACTCCCAATTGCATAGCCTTCACCTGACTAGACATCATGATGGCAGCCCTTCAAAACCTGACCACAGAGATCATGATGGCAGCCCTTCTTGGTGAAACAATAAAATGAAAATCCATTTCCACAAGACCTCTGTGTAAATCTACTAGGGAACTTAATCCTGGACTGAGGAAGAGGACTGGGGAGGAGGGGGCAATCAGGCGCACAGAAAACTATGGGCCACCTGTCCCACGATGGACTTTAGACTCAACCCTCACCCTCCAGGAAATTCAAAATACACACCGACAGATTGCTATGGACAAGATTTTTTTTTTTTAAACAAATCCCTGAATCCCTAGCAGGTCTATTTCTACCGAAACACAAATGGATTATGTGTATAATGTTTCACAAAAGCCCTAAAATATTATCACGCCAACTTGACACATCAAGAAAAACTGAGGTAGAGAAGTTTATCACATTGTACATGATTAGAGAGAGGCCACGTCAGACACCGTATTTAAATCCAAGCCACTGCTCCAGTGCTCACACTAGAAAGTGTGACATACTGCACCTTTCCTGCCCTCTCCCTGCAATAAATCTCTGAAGAGTTTTTTCTGTGCCACCTGGAATCACAATCACATCAATTTTCCACAAAGTGCTATGTCACTCCTTGGAGGCTGTATCAAAATCTAAAGGGTTGGGATGGGAGGAGTGATTTGCATTTTCTGTTTCTCAAAGGAAACATGGCTTTAAAAGAAACTGAAAAGCACATATCTAGTCTAAGCCCTCATTGTGCAGAGAAAAAAATGGAGGCTCAGAAGAGATGAGGAAAGGTCCTTATTAATAAATATATCCTCAGTGCAGCACCAAGCCAGCCCTGGGCACTGCTGGGGGAGGATCTGGGAGACCCAGGAGAATGAGTGTTAGAAAAAGGAAAGAGAATAAGCATAAAAGGCCCTGTCTCTACACCACCATACCATGGAATTCCACCAAATTACCAAGTAAGGGTGCAGCCAATATTAAGGTGGGCTAAGCAGGTTATAGAAACCTGGAAGTCTCAACAGTATTGGAAATTCCAACATTTACTATGTTTTTTTCCCAGTTCAAGCATCAACTCAGTGGGAACTCTGTACCAGGGACTACACGAGGCCTGGAGTTCTCCCAAATACAGACCTCTATTACCACGTGTACAAACCACATAAAGGCCACCAGAAGAAAAGCACCCACAGATGGAATTACTGAAACTGAAAGCAGCCAACCAGCATATATTACTAAGAAATATGGTGCTCCTAGAAATGGACTCATGGACATAGAAAGCCAACTGTGGTTAGCAGGCAGGAAAGGGGGGATTAACAGATACACGTTAATAAATATAAAATAAATGACAAGGACCTACTATATAGCACAGGGAACTATATTCAATTTCTTGTAATGAGTTGTACTAAAAACAATCTAAAACATATTTATACACATATGCATATGTTCATAACTGAATCTCTGCTGTACACCTGAAACTAACATTGTAAATTGACTACACTTCAAAAAAATTAATTTAAAAAAATAAGTAAAAATAAAAGCAACGCCATTAAGGAAAAATAAAAGAACACTCTAATCCCCTTAGCTGTAGCTGCTGAATATTTTTAGTTGCAAGCACCAAGTCCACTGGATCACTCCAGCACTGGCTGTCACTTTTTCTGACCATCAGAGAGTCACTTGGCTTCACTGAGGTTAATTTTCTCTTCTGTGAAAGGCTACAGTTGCAACTAATGATGTATAGAATCTCATCATTCACAAGCCCAACAATTAGTGAGGACTTCCCATGGGCCAGGCTCTGGAGAGATGAAAATATAGGGTCCCAGTTATATTCATGAGTAGAAGAAGTTTATGCCATAAAGACATTAATTCTTCCTATTTTGATAGACAGATTCATTGCAATTCTGATTAGAATTCCTACCAGATTTTTCATGGAATGTAACAAGTTAATTTATGGTCAAGAATAGCCAAGAAACTTCTTTAGAACCACCACTGGGGAGGGGTGGATTGGTCATTCATTTCCACTGGTCTTTCTGATGTGATGAAAACGTTCTGGAATAATAATTGTTGCACAACTGTAAATATGCTAAAAGCTGCTGAATTGTACCATTTAAATGGGTGGACTTCATGGTGTGTGAACAATATCACAATAAAGCTGTTATATGAAAAAATATTTCTTGACAATTATTTTTCCCTCTATACTACTTAGTCTGCCCCACAATTTAAGAAAAACAAAAAACCAAAACAAACCAAACTGTGCCAGGAGCTCTTTAGGACTGCAATGTCCCTGGGTCTCCAACGCCTCTGGTGGTGCTCTTCCTGTTAACACACCAAGCTGGGCTGGGCTAGTTAGGGAATGTAACTGTCTTTTTAAAATCGATGGTCACACTTTTCACCCTGGGAGAGGGAAGGAAGGAGGATGACACAGCCTTATGCCTTCAGCTCATTTTTAACTGAACCAAGCCCTGCTTTCAACACTGTAATCCCTCTCGCTATAAAAACACATGACACCAACAAGCACCGCCATCATAACACCTGAAAGTGTTCAAGGTACTTACCTGGGGCAGAAACACTGAGGGAGGAGACAGAAGCTCGCTTGGCACTGAGGATCCCTTTTCCCGACTCCACCAGTAGCTGGGCTTTACAGCGGGAGGCTCTCAGCCCAGGGAGCAGTGCAGACGCCACTGAGCTGTTCCTCAGGGAGCGGGAAAGGAAGACCAGGGCAGCCCCGGAGTCGCGGGGCAGGGAAATGGGTGGAAACGCGGGCTGCAGCCCCGCTCGGAGGCCATCCCCAGCCCCAGCCCCAGCTGCCCCGTCCGGGTCCGCAGACCCCGCCCGCCTGGGACGCAGCCCGCCCAGTTGTGGGGACGGGCCGGTGGCCGAGGAGAGGAAGCCCGGGAGGAGAGGACTCGCGGGCGAGAGAGGGGAAGGGGACGCCAGCAGCGGACTGAGGGGAGCCCGGCTGGGTGAGAGGCGGCAGGTGCACACCTGGCCCCGGGAAGCTGTGGCACTGGGGCACTGGGGCAGGTGGCGCGGGCAGAGGGGTCTGGCCCGAGCAATTCAGCTGAACACAGGCTGACTCGCGCCCTCGTGGTCTGTGACACGCGGACCGCCCTCCCGCAGCCACCTGACCCCTTTCCCGGGAGACCCCACATTGCACTTCCACGGCCAGAGGCACCGGCCCCGGGCAGGAGCTAAAGGCCTGCCGGGCGACAGAGCTGAGAAGCCTTTGGGGCTAATCCCCGGCTCCGAGCTGGAGCTTCCAACCCGCGGTCCAGCTGACACCGACCGCCCATGCGCAGGAGGGCCAGCAATCCGCTCTGGGTTCTGCGAGAGAAGGTGGGGCAGTGAGGGAGGGAAAAGATGGGAGGGGGAGGAGAGGAGGGAAAAAGTGGAGGGAGACAGATGGACAGGAATAGCAGAGAGAATGGAGGGATCCTGAAATGGTAAGGTCCTAGCGAGGATGGAGAGAAAAAGCTTTACCTCTCGTGGCACCCTGAAGAAGGCGGCAGTCCTGCCTCTGTACCCTTCTGTAACACTTCAAGGCCCGCAGCTCAAGTTTTACCTCCCTGATCCAGCCCTCCATCCGATGCTGCTGCAGAACCCCTACGGGTATCACACCTGTTGCCCCCACGCGGAGCAGGGTTTTCTGTTGGTCTGGGAACCAAGCACCCGCAGGTGTTGTCGCTCAGAACTACCTTGGGAAGAGTACATATTCCCCTTTTACACGCTGGGAAACAGGCAGGCACGATCTTTGCCTTAGCTCCACTGTCCCAGGTGTTGGGCTGGCAGGGAGCGGGGTGGTTCAAGATCAGAGCCCCAGACAGAGCAGACTGCCTGAGTGTTGGTGCATAGTCCCCATCCGTCCTGGGTAAACCACACTCCACCCTAGTGGAACCATCAAGGGCTCACAGTAGTTCCCTGGGTGTGGGAGAGCTGTCCTCATGTGAAGGAAAAGCCCAGCTGGGCTAACAAGCTAAGTCACAAATCTAAGTGTGATGTGTCAGTTTACTGATCTAAATTCTGCTGGGCTAACTCGTAAATCTGAAGTTTAGTGTCAGTTTACTGGGCTAACAAGCTAAGCCGTAAATCGAAGCTCAACAAGTGTCTATTACAAGTTGACAAGCACCAGTGTGCTCATTCCTTGCTTTTTGTTGCTTGAGCCTTATTGGCTAATACACCCTTACTTGTAATTAACCCTTTAAAACTTCATGTGTATGTCTTGGAGGTGGGTGCTCAGAAATTCGGAGCAGAAGCCCCTCTGAGCCCGCCGGCATAATAAATCTGAGTACGCCAACACTCCGAGTGGTGATTGTTCCTTGGCTGGCCTGTTGTTTCCATAACACTCAGTTCCAGTGCCCAGCTTGCTAGGTATATAGGAGTGCTACCAAATCCAAATTCATTCTCTTCAGTGCAGGACAGGCCAATAAGTTGGGAGACCAGGTGTTGGGGTATGGAATAGCAAGTTTCTGTAGACCTAGATGGCAAACTAATGTCCTGGAAAACCATCTCCCCAAGTCAGAATTCAGGCTCTTTTCCTACGTGCTTGGTTGTTGCAATCTTCTTGGTGTAGGAATTCCTTCTTGTTAGAATCATTTGTTCTTGCAGCTATCTGCCTGGGTCAAATCTCTGTAAACCTCTAACAAAACAAACGTTATTTTCTATTCTGCAATTTCTAATCTTTTTATGAATGAAAATGTGTTAAATATACTTAAAGATCAGAGCCTTCAGAATAGGTTCTCCTGTATATTTCAGGCTCTAAGCAACATTGTTTTACAAGCAAGATGAAGCCTAGGAGACAGAGCAAAGGGTTAAATCAAAGGAACAGATCTAATATGGAGTCAGGTTTGTTTTTTTCTATTACCGAGGCAGAAGCCACTTGAGGATTTAAATCCCTTTAAGTTAAAAATAACTAAAACTTTAAAGGAATTTACATACATATTTGGGAATGTGCATAGCATATCTGGAAAAGCACACAAAGGATAGTAAACAGTGGCATCTCCAGGGAGGGCTGGAAGAACAGAGGATGAGGGAAAACTTCTTTCACTTGTGTATTTTTGTGCTGTTTGAATTTTTTTTAACCATTTGCATGTATTTCTTTTTCAGTTAAAAAAATGTGTAATGGAGCAAAGGAGTAACTAGCTCAGCAAATACAGCAGCCATGGAATCACTGAGTCATCACTTTTGATTTAAGCCAGGAAGCATTTATTGACTCTCAACTATGTGCCCAGTGCTGTTTTAAGACTTCTTTTTTTATTGTTATTATTATTATTATTATTATTATTATTATTATTATTATTATTATTATTTTTATTATTAATATTTTTATTATTATTATTATTTTATGAAATAATAACAAGGTATCCCTCACCCCTGCCCATGGCTGGTGGAAAACCAACTGAGTTTTTATTGAGTTGTTTTCCAAGGAGTAGAGATGAGTTATAAACTGAACACATCTTCAGGGCAAAACAGTCGGAGTGGTTTTCCAGCACTCCAGACAGCTATGAAGGGTTTTCAATAAAGGTGCCCAGAGGCTGAGAGAGAAAGCCTCGAGGACCCTATAAAAAGCTGCCCAAACTGTCTTCTCCATGGCAATACTGAAATAGGAAAGAACAAATCTGACTCCATATTAGATCTGTTCCTTTGAATTTAACAAAGCCAAGTTAATACTCTCCGGTCTTTTCATGGGTTATGATGTCACAGAGGAGATGGACAGGTCAACAAGGAACCACTCTGCCGTGATCACGGAGCCGGGGAGTGGGATGGGCGGCAACATGTGTGACGCAGCTGTAGCCGTGCCCGCGTTTCTAGGCAGGTACCCAAAGTCGCCTCGACAAGATGTCAAACACTTGTGCCCACGTCCTCATCACCTGACATGTATTAAAGAGAAATGGAAATGTATAAAAGGCCAATACCCTTGGTGGGTACACCGTCCTAAGTGCAAAGTCACAGTTTGACAACTGGCCATCTCGGTTCCCTGGGCTTCATTCCTGGAGAACCTTAAAAACCACTCCTCTGTCCTTAAGAAGTGCTGCATATTTGTCCTATCTTTGGCTCAGGGATGGAGCACGTTCAAGTGAACTTTAATGTCTGCACAGATTTGACTGTCTTTCTCCAGGTTCACTTGTCCATTCTAAAGAGGCCTGAGCTAAGTCCATCCTCCGTAAGATCTATTCCCTCCAGTGACTACTCATTGAGCCTGCAATTAAGGGCCAGCAGAACAAGAATGTCCTTAGCTAAAAAGTTCACCCACCCTTCACTGCTTTCTTAATCTCCTCTCCTGGCTAATTGCAACAGACTATCACCTCCCTCCACCAAGCTCCCCAAATATGTCAGTTTGTCTCCCCAAAGAGAAGGTAAGGTCCATAAAAGAGGAGACAACTCCATAGTCACCTCTGAATTCCTAGCATAAAGTAATGTTAAGAAATAAAACTATGATTATGGCTTCTTTCCTTTAAAACCTTTCTGGTTATTTGATAGAGACCTTGGAAGACAGGTGTTTGCAGTCAAGTATCTTGATCCTCAAGACTCTGGAGGCCTTTTTCGGAATGGCTGCTCACTGATTCATTCAAACCACAGCTTCTCATTCCAGGAGTAGCTGTGATTCTCTGCCAGGAGTTTGTGGTTACTCTCATGCCAGAAGAGCTTTAAACTATATCCTTACTTTGGATTTGTTATTTTTCCCCTCTCCCAAAAAAATTGACTTTCCTTACTGTCTTACCTTGAGGAATTTTTTTTCATAGTTAACCCTTTAGTAAACCATGCTTCTCGGAATGGGCTTGGCCGTACATATGATCAGTCATCCAACTCCCAGTGTGAGAAGACTCGGGCTCAGCTCCTACCCTCCTGTCAAGGCAACTGAAACTCAGTACAGGAGCCAACAGGCACCCCAGGGCTTCTAAGGCTCGTGTATCACCCAGAATTCCTGCTTTCTGGTTTGTCTTGGCTTCTGAGGATTTCCCCTCACTTTCTTCACAATTAGCTGTGCAGCTTGAAAGATGAAGAAGGAAGGTTTTATTTCTTAATCAGCATTTTAAGAAACTTGTGTAATGAAGGTTTTCACGAGTTTCTAGAACCCTCCGTTGCCGAGACAGAAAACACACTAGATATTTTCTAAGTTTAGCTATCATGTGTATTTTTTCTTTTCTTTTGTTTTCTTAACTGCAAATAGACATTTTTTAATTTAAAAAAATAAGGCCCCAAATAGGATAGAGACTTGAAGGGGCATACAAAATTAAAGGGCAAAGACAGAAAAATGATATATACTCTACAATTTTAATATAATACTTACACTATGGATCAGATCAGCAATTCTCAGTAACAGCTAATTGAAATATGTCCATGAGGTAAAACGTCTCTCCTGTCAGGAGATGGCTAACAGAAAATAGAATTAAAACAACAAACTAAAATTCTAAGTCTGGCGAGGTACAGAATTCTACCAGCTAAATGTGTCTTCTTCTGGAAAAGAGGGAGGCTCACCAGCTCTTTACTGTGGAGCCTGAGCCCAGGGGATGGCGGTGAAGTGAGCTCTGTAAGTACCCAATAGCAAACTTGTGATGAATAAAGAGATGTGAGCTTTGATGACAGAGATGATACTACTATTCACTTGTCCTGTAAAGTATGTCTTCACGTTCAGTGATCAATACCTCGGCGTCCTCAGGGATTAAGATTATAGGAAAATTCACAGCCCGGGCCCAGACCTCCTCTTTGAGCTCATGACAATGCACTTAGATGTCTCAAAGGCAATTCGAGCTCCACCTGCAAAGAGCTGACTTCACGGTGCTCCTCCCATAGCCGTCCTACCCAGGGCCCCTGGTCGGGGGGCAAGGTCTCCCTGCCTCTCCCAGCTCAGGCCCATCACTCACAGATGTGACTGGACCCCACCTTCAGGGCCCAGATTTCCTCAGTCACCGAGTCCCACCACCCACACCTGACCTACCAGGTACTCACTGGCACTCACTCAGCACTGACTGTGTGCTGGGGACCACGCTGCACACTGTGCACACGTTATCTCACTGGATTGCCACAGCAGTCCTGGGAGGTCGGTACATCACTTCTTCAATTGATTAGATAAATTGTTTACTTCCTTGAGTGCATCATCCAAAGTGACACAGCTACTCAGCCACAAAACTGGGACTGAAAACCACTTGAAAATTCTACACTTCTACACCTGGCAGCCACCCTAATCTGACTCATCACATCACCTCCTGCTGAGCCTTCTAAATGTTTCTAAGCATTCTACAAGACAAAAGTGATCTACGAGAGCACCCCACTCCCCTACTTAAGATCTGTCAATGACGGCCCACTGCCCTTAGGAGAAAGCCCCACTGGGCCTGAGCACAGCCCAATGGCCCGGCATCCGCGTTCCCTGCGCGGCCTCGCCGCCTCACCCACCACACAGATCTACACGTGCCGTGTCCAAGACAGGGATGCTGACTCCGTACAACCCGGGGCTCGTCTCACTCAAACAATGATCACCTTCTTCAGTGTTCACCCTCTTCACTGCTGACGGTCAGAAAAATATTTTCTCAGGATGAATCAATATCTTTTCCCTTACAACTTCATGTCATTGATAATGAGCTCCATCCAAAATACAGAAGACCTAATTCTCAGTCTCCTTATCTGTAAAGTGAGAATAACAAGGAAATATATGAAGTTTTAAGTGAAATAATATACATGTGAGGCTGAGGGACAATTCCCAACATACAGTAAGCACTCAATATGTGCTTAGTTAATATTAATAGGAATATATTGCATTCCAGCAACCTTAATTCAATGTTTTATGGCTTTGTCCAACAGACTACAGACAAACATTTGGACGAACACCTTTGAGCAGATCAGCCCAAGCGTGCTGGGAGAGGTAAGCACTGACTCCAGTTACAGCTGCAGCCAACCAGCACTACGGGGCTGGGGCAGTTTGCTCAAACTCTTACATGTTGCTTGAGAATTTAGTTGTCATTAATGAATAAAGACAGGTGTTCTTTAGTCAAAATTCCTGAAACATATATCTTCAAAGATTGATGCAAATTTGATTTCAAGTACAACACTCTCACTAGAAATTATTTGAAAATGATAGTCTTAGCTCCTCTGCACATCAAAAGGGCATGATCTTAATGTATCTGACTACACCAAAAGTGTTGTTTAAAGGAATTTAAGATGAAGCCATCCTAAATAAGCTCTCAGTATCATCTTCACAAAGCCCCACCCAAGGGTCTCATTTCTCACTTCCACATAGGTGTTCAGGTAGCTTAACCTGGGTCTTGGTTTCTTATAACACGGGGGTGGGAAGAGTTGTGGATAGATTTATGTAGCAAATATAAACCTAGAGTATTTGCTGTGTAGAAATCCTAGAAATAAACAAATTAATATATAGTCCTACCCTCAAGAAGCTCAGCCTTTCCATTTACAACAGCATTAAAAATAAAATGAGAGATACATTTAACAAAAATTTACAAGATTTGTACATTGAATATTTTGATGTATCACCGAAATAATACTTAAAAGACCTACATATATGGAACACATCCCATGTTCATGGAATGGTAGACAATATTGTTAAAAATGTTAAGACTCCCCAAAGTGAGTTACAAATTCAGTGGAATCCTTATCAATATTCCAGCTGACTTCTTTGCAAAAATTGAAAAAGTGATCCCAAAATTCATATGGAAGTGCAAGGGGCCCAGGTCAGCCAAAACAATCTTGAAAAAGCAGAGCAAAGTTGGAGGACTCACTTTAAAGGGTACTAAAAAGCTATAGTACTAAGTCAGAATGGTACTGGCATAAGTTTGGATAAATAAATCTATGAGACATAATAAAAACCCAGGGGGAAAAACTTACATTTACAGTCAGTTTTCCACAAGGGTGTCAACAACACTCCATTGAAAGAATAGTCTATTCAACAAATGGTGCAGGGAGTGCTGAGTATCTGCAGGCAAAAGAATGAATCTGGAATCTGGACCCCCATATTTTAAATAAATAAAAATTAATTCAAAATTGATCACAGACAGAAACGTAAAAACTAAACCTATAAACTTTCTAAAAGAAGACACAGTATAAATCTTTGTGGTCCTAGGATAGGCTTTGGTTTCCTAGATACAATACGAAGAGCACAAGTGATAGAAGAAAAAAGCAGATAAACTGGACTTCATCAAAGTTAAAACCTTTTTGTTACAAATTACATCATCAAGAAAGTGAAATGACAGGGGAAGTGGGTATATCAAGTGACAGAGTGCATGCTTAGCAAGAAAAATAAAATAAATCAATACATCTAATTACCTCCCCTGTAAAGAAATTGTTTTAATGCTTAAAAAAACTAAAGTGAAAGGACAATCTGCAGAATAGGAGAAAAATTTTGCAAACCATGTATCTAAGAAGAGACTAGTATTCAGGATATATAACAAATGCTTACACCTGAACAATACAAAGAAAATCGACCCAATGTTTAAATTTGCCAAGGATTTAAATAAATACACAAATGCCCGATAAGCACATGAAAAGAAGCTCAGCATCACTAGCCAAATCAAAATCAAAATGAGTTCTCATTTTACACCCACTAGGACGGTTTTAATCAAAACATGGACAATAACAAGTGTCGTTGAGGAGGCAGAGATACCTCATTTGCGGCCAATGGAAAGGGACAATGGTGCAGCTTCTTTGGAGAAGTCTGGTGTTTCCTCAAAAGGTTAGAGTTATATGGCTCAGCAATTCCACTCCTACATGTAGAGTCATCCCTCAGTATCCTCGGGGGGTTGGTTTCAGGAACCCCCCACCCTGGATACCATAATCCAAGGATGTTCGAGTCCCTTTACAATCAGCCATCTGGATCCATGAAGTGGAAATTACAGATATGGCGGGCCAACTGTACAGCCAACAGAATGAAAACATATTCTCACAAAAACTTGCACATCAATATTCATGGCAGTATCATTCAGAGTAGCCAAAGGTTACAAACAATATCCATCCATCAATAAACGGATAAACAAAATTACCAAGAATAGGCCCACAAACTTTTGGTCATTGAATCTTTGACAAATGAGGTGAGAACATACAATGGAGTAAAGACAGCCTCTTCAGCAAATGGTGTAGGGATAACTGGACAGCTGCATGTAAATGAATGAAGTTAGACTACTCCCTCACAGCATACACAAAAATAAATTCAAAATGGCTTAAAGACTTAAACATGTAGACAAGACACTATAAACCTCTTAGAAGAAAACATAGGCAAAATATCTGACAAACATCTCAGCAATGTTCTCCTAGAGCAGTCTACTCAAGCAATAGAAATACAAGCAAAAATATACAAGTGGGATGTAATTAAACTTACAAGGTTTTGCACAGCAAAGGAAACAGAAAGCAAAACTAAAAGACAACCTATGGAATGGGAGAAAATAGTTGCAATAAATGAGACTGACAAGGGCTTAATTCCCAGAATATATAACACCTTTTACACTTGATAAGAAAGAAAAACAAACAATTCAATTCAAAAATGGGCAGAAGGCCTAAAGAAGCTTTTCTCCAATGAAGACATACAAATGGCCAATAGGCACATGAAAAAATGCTCAATATCATTATCAGAGAAATGCAAATCAAAACTGCAATCAAATATCACATCTCACCAGTCAGAATAGGCATCATTCAGAAGTTCACAAACAATATATGCTGGAGAGGCTGTGGAGAATAGGGAACCCTCCTACACTGTGGTTGCAGTTTGGTGGAGCCATTGTGGAAAACAGTACAGAGGTTACTCAAAAGACAAAACATTGACCTCCCATATGACCCAGCAATCCCACTCCTGGGCATATATCCAGAAGGAACCGTAATTCAAAAAGATACCTACACCCCAATATTCAGAGCAGCACTATTTACAATAGCAAGACATGGAAACAACCTAAATGTCCACTGACAGATGACTGGATAAAGAGGTTGTAGTATATTTGTACAATAGACTACTATTCAGCCATAAAAAAATAATAAAATAATGCCATTTGCAGCAACATGAATGGACCTGGAGAATGTCATTCTAATTGAAGTAAGCCAGAAAGAGAAAGAAAAATATCATATGAGATCGCTCACATGTGGAATCTAAAAAAAACCAAAAACCAAAAAACAAAAAAGAAAGAAACAAAAAGATAAAGTTATATACAGAACCGAAACAGACACAGAGACATAGAAACCAAACTATGGTTACCAGAGGGGAGAGGGTGTGGGAAGGAATAATTTGGGATTTCAAGATTTGCAGATACTGGCTATGTATAGAATAAACAGCAAGTTTATTCTGTATAGCACAGGAGAATATATTTAATATCTTATAGTAACTTATGTTTAAAAAGAATATGAAAATGAATACAGGTATGTTCCTATTTAACTGAATTGTTGTGCTGTACCCAAGAAACTGACACAACATTATAAACTGACTAGACTTCAATCAAAATACTTTTAAATAGACCAATAAGGAAAAAAAAGAAAAAGGATATTATCAAACCAAAAGAATAAAGTACTGATTCAGGCTACAATATGGATGAACCTTGAAACTTTATGCTAAAATAAGCCAGACACAAAAGGACAAATAGTGCCCTTTTAGATGAACTGTATCTAAGCGTTTACTGTACTACTCCTGTAAATTTTCCGGAGGTTTGAAGTCTATCAATATCAAAATAAAATGTATTATTCATTAAAAACATAAAAGGATTCTTTAAAGGAGGGCTTTAATTATTAAAGGCAGAAGTGCAAGTAAAGCTCCTGGAACAACACTTTGCACGTCCACCGACAGTCACTGCTTTCACTGCCACTCAGAGGGTGGTGCCAGCGCTGATGAAGGCTGCCTCCACTCGCTCCCCTGCAGAGAGGTGTGAGAGCCTGAGCTCTGACAGGCAGGGTGACGGTGACCCTGGGTCAGACACAGCCATGCCCCAGACTCTGCGATAACCAACTTTCTTATACAAACTGCTCCATGTAACATAAACACGCTACAGAGATGTAACTTACAACACAGGGAATATAGCCAATATTTTACAATAACTATAAATGGAGCATAACATTAAAAATTGTGCATCTATTGTACACCAGAAACTTATATCATATTGTAAATCAGCTATACCTTTATAAAAAAATTAAAAAATAATTTAAAAATGTTATCTCTTTAGTAGGCAATTTGGTTTTTAAGTAAATACTAAACAGCTTAGAATGTATAAAAGCATTAAAGTGTGATGTATGTTTACATATTTATTTACTTTCAGCCTCCTGCTAAAAGAGAAATTAAACAATTTTTTTAAACACAGCTTAAAAACCATAACAACAAATAGACAAAGTGAGAGTGAAGAGAAAATTGAGATTCAATAATTAAATGAAACCAGGGGGAGGTAAAGTCATAAAAATGGATGCCATTAAGCCAGGGTAAGTGTTAAAGTCCTACTAGATATTCAGCTGTAAGATTCTTGGCAGCTGATGTGAAGGAAAAGCTCAGCTGGGCTAACGAGCTAAGTCATAAATCTAAGTGTGATAAGTGTCGCTTTAGTGATCTAAGTTCTGCCGGGCTAAATCTGAAGTTTAGTGTTAGTTTACTGGGCTAACAAGCTAACTCGTAAATCCAATCTCAACAAGTGTCAGTAACGTGATCTGTTCCAAATTGATAAGCTCCAGTGTACTGATTCCTTGCTTTTTGTTGTTTAAGCCTTATTAGCTAATAGCCCCATACTTGTAATTAAACCTATAAAACCTCATGTGCACATCTTGGAGGTGCTCAGAGCTTCGGAGCAGAAGCCCCTCTGTGCCTGCCGGCATAATAAATCTGAGTACTCCAACCCTCCGAGTGGTGCTTGTTTCTTGGCTGGCCTGTGGTTTCTGTAACATTAAAGCAAAAAGAAAAAGATGATGGGGCGGGCGGGAGAGCTCAGCGTGTTCTTAGCGTGCACGGGGTGCCGGATTCAAGCCCCAGGGCATCCACTAACAGATAAATATACCTAATTACCTACCCCCCCCAAAAGAGATCCAAAGAAAATAAAAAGAGAAATTTCTTTCCTAAAAAAACCTGATATTAAATTTAGATTAAATATTTTAAGAAAAATAGAAAAAGATGAGTGACACAAGCGATAATGCCCGAGAGATAAATCCGCGGTGGCTGCTGGAAGGTCCCCATATCCCACGTGCAAAAATCTGAAACAAACTTCTCACCACTCAGAGTCATCCTCAGCCCACCCCACCCCTCCCCCTGTTAAATGCAGGAGCACAGGCAGGGCCCTGCCTTTGCTCTCTCTGTGTCATCACAGTGAGACAGGATGGAAGGGGGCAGAGCACAGCCATTCAAGGAAGGCCACAGCAATTAACATCAAAATGGTGAAGGATTCAACCTCCAATAGGCCTTGAGGCTCAGGATGAAGAGTTTTAACTTCTAGCAGAGCTTGAGCTTCATTATACACCCATTGTAATAGTAACATGGTGAATAACACGCCCCCAGGCACCATGGCAATCCCAAGGCTAGCCACAAAAGGTCAAAGGGTGGGAAATGGCCAACTCCCTGGGAATCCCAGCCCCTTACCCTTAGGCTGGTCCTTCTACTTATTAGCATATGAAACCACCAAGCCCAAGAAAACAAGCAACACAGCGCCGCCTCGCGGTCAACCCTCTCTCTCCCTCTTCGGAGAAAGCCCACACTCTGTGGAGTGTGTACCTACTTTTAATCTGAGCAACCAACCCCCACACCTCGTGGCGATTCTCTTGCCTTTCAATGTACCTCTCTGAGTAAATCTACCTTTACTCAACAGTTGTTTGCTCTTGAATCATTTCTTACACGAAGCCAAAGACCAACATCTGGAGGGACAAATCCCAGGGGCTCAACTAATGCGTGGGACACAGCCCTTCTCATGCCCCACATCTGTTTTCTTGTATCAACAGGACTGGGTTGTGAAGGGAGTTCTTAGGCCCCAGCTAAGGGACAGAAGCAGCCCTGGCATCGGCCCGGTTCTCTGTGGTTCTCTGTTGTGCTGACTCCCCAGCCACAGAGCGTTCTCCCTAGGCCTGTCCCCACAAAACCCTTCTCTCCAAAATACAAGAACATCATGTCACAGTCCTCTTGTCCAACCAGGAAATGTTCAGCCCACTTTTTCCTTCCCCAGTAAAAACCTAACTGTTCTCCCTCCCATCCCACCTCTTCTTTCTTTGTGAGAACTCTGTACTCCCCATACACCATCCTGAACGCAGGTGCCTTGCTGGCTGGGACCGAGATGTTTCAGTCTCACACAGCCTGCATCTTTTCACTTTCCCCTTTCTACCTTAAAAAGCCTTTCCTGAGTCTCCCACCCCTCTGATTCTGAACTTCACAAAGTGCTGAGGTTGCATGCACTCACTGTGTGCATACCTCCCAGGTTTTGACTAGGTTTCCTTCACAAGATCTTCATTAAGGAGCTTCATCAAGAAGTTTAAAGAGTCTTTTCTTACATCGGAGTTGAGGAGCCTGCATAAAATTTAAATGACCTTGAAGAGAGAGTAAACCAGGGACAGAGAGGTCATAGGTCTTAGTCAAAAGTGTCACGAGGCAAAATGTTCTTCGAAGGCTCAGAGTGGCTTCTGAACACGGAGTTGGGAGGGAGGAGGTGCCAGGCTGTGAGTGGGATGAGTGACACTGGGTACGCTACCCCAGCTGGGGAAGTATTGGATTTTGTTCTAGTTTTCCAAAGAATTTCTTACCACCTTTTCTCTTATTGTCACATACCATTTCCTACGGATTAAGAAAATCAATGTCAGTCATTTGGGCCACTTGGTAGAAGCTACACGATGCCATTCACAGGGCTGGGATGTAACAGCCACACCAGTCTATGTTGAAAGACCAGTAGGGGTATTTCCAAGGTAATCACGGTCATGCAGCAAACTCCCCAGCTTCAATTACCTCATCTCAAAAGTGGGGCCAATAAAACTACCAAGCAAAGTGCGTGATGATTATGGCCGACATTTGTTTACTAGGTAAGTGCCCGTGACAGCTGACACTGGATTAGGAATGAATATGATCAACGAGGCACAGTCAGCCTGGTTACATGCACCCTGCCTTCATGCCTTGGTGCAGGAGCGGAGATTGTTTAGCTGAAATGAACGCCCCCAGAGCAGCCCTGAAGGGAAAGCTCCCAGCTCTGCACGGCGAGGCGTGTTCCTTTCCTTCTCTGAGCTGATAACAGTTTGCAGTCGTCTGTTTTTACATTTATCCCTTTAGTACCTGCCTCCCCTCCGGAGTTTTTGCTTAAGCAGAACAGGTCCAGGTTTGTGTTGCTGCCTGCCGGATATTCTGGGCTGGGAGACAGGCGACTCCACGTCTGGCTCTGGTGCTGAACGGAGAGGGCAGAAAGCCCAGGGGCCCATGCTGAACAGAGGCCCCTGCACCCAAAATTATGGTCTGACTTTGGGCAAATTACACCGTCTTCTTTACCCTAAGATTCCTCATCTGTTCATGAAAATAACTGCCCATGGCACGTAGAGTTTCAAGGATTAAAGGAAATCACCAAATTCACAACCTATTCAAGGGGCTGCCAGTACGTCCTCAACAGGCACATGCTACCTTTACGGCTGTAACACACGCTAAGCGGGGCGGTAGGACACAGTGAACACTGCTAAGTGCCTGTTAAGTGTTTCATGTGTGTTATAATACTGTTTAAAACTTACAACAAACCCAGGAAGAAACGAATATTATAATGCATATTTCACAGATTCACCAACAGTTTAATGGAGGTTACACTCTAGTCCAAGGTCCTTTGGTGAGGAAATGGCGATTTAAACCTGAATCTGAGCCCAGGCCTGGGCTACACCTCTCTCAAATCCACCTCACCACTTGCCTATGAAATCCACCTGTCCAATACACGTTTGTACAGGTCAGCTCTTAAATGCAAAGTGTGCCACCGTTTGTCAATGTTTGTTAATTACCATAAAGTGCTCTCAGAAACCGCTACAGAAATGACAGGTTGACCCACATCCCTGCCAACAAAGAAGAGATATTCTGCCTTGCGTTCTCCTGTAATGTGCAGAAACCCTTCCCTACACCACCAAATTCAAATGTATGCTTCCTCCATGTTTATGTTTGCACACGGCTTATTAAAGTAGAAGGTACCTGCAGTAATTCCATCTCGTTTCCTTTGCAAGTTTCCAGATTATCCACAATCAGTCTGTGAATGAAAATACTACAATGTGAATTAAAATACTACAACCATGTCAGTAAACAAAGAATGCTGAAACCAAGTCATCAAGGCTGCCGCCACCCCCCAGTGCGGACAGACCTGAAGCCCAGCCTCTACAGCCACTCACAATGCTGCCCTCTGAACAGACTGAGAATAAGAAGACAGGATAATTGCCCTAGATAGCTAGGTGCTTGTCTAAAGAATGAATCCAGTGAGGTCAAATGATACATACAAAGGCACTAAATTCTTTAACTTGAGATGCCTGGATTTCTTTAGATAACAAGAAATCTTTTATTGTTCCAACTCCCTGGTCTTTGTTGTAAAGCTGCCATATAATCCTAGTTCCTCCCCTACTTCTTGGGAGCAGTCCCTCAGACAGATTTGAAGGCTGTCATCCCGCCTCGAGTCCTCCCGCCTAATAAAGTGTAACTCTAAACTTTCAGGCTACACATTTTTTTCAGTCGACAAGTCCCAGAATAGACACAACTCATCAATTCTGTAATGGAACACACTGGATCAGGAACCAAAAGCGTGTTCTAGTCCAGAAAAACTACAGGTCCCTCTTTCTTTCTGTCATTATACAATCCCACCAGAACTCATTAATTTGCTGTCTGCTCATCTGGCAACCAAACTCAGAGAAGAGTCAACTCAGCAGAGTGCTTTACTCGGGAGAACACCCCGCAGCAGCACTGCAGGCTACCTGCCCTCCCGCACGCTCTGCCGACCCCTAGTGTCCTCCGTGGAGACCAGGCCAACAGAGGTGTTCCCAACAGCTGCAAAGTCCCACAGATTAAATGAAAGCATTATATTTTCTACGATATGTTATGTATATTACCATCTCTGAAAACAGCTTTGCCAGAAGCCCAAATTTTCCACATTAATCTGCATAGGCAATTCCGGCCCCCAAGGGAAAACAAGTCTTATGATGATGCTAAGGCCTCCAAAGTCCTCTCCAGGACCATCAACCAAACTTCCTGCAAGCCTGCAGCTGCAGGCGGCTACGTGTCTGTTTTTAAAGCAACCCCTTCCTGCCCTCGGGCGCTACAAAGTCCCTCTATGCCCTCCCATCTCAGGGTAAGAGCAGCCACTGCAGAAACTTGCAGGGCAGCACTGACAGGACTGGACACAGAGGATCAGAGCTAAACTAAGCCTTCTTATGACACGAGCTTGTCACTGTGTCATTTTACAGATGAATGTATATATAGAGAGGTGGGGTGAACTTGCTCAAAGTCACACAGCTAATAAGTGGCAAAGTCTATAACTCAGCTCCACCCTCTGGCGTGACGCTCCAGCTGGGACACCCACAGGGTTCTCTCGTGCCTGCCTGACCAGTCCTTTACTGTCACTCATAACCCACCACAGTGTCTGACCCTAGCCTGACTTTTCAGCCTCTTCTCCCTCTAGTTTCTCAGGAACAAGGCTGCTCGGGCCACTGTGTGACTTCCGGCTCCCCAAACCCTCAGTGCTCAGGGTGGTCTTGCCTGTGCAAACAGCACCCTGCTCAGAGGCTCTTCCTCCCCTGCAGGAGGACGTTTCCACTCTCCGCAGGGACACCCCCTCAGGGAAGCGCTCTTCTCCCCCTCAGCACGGCAGGTGTCCCAGACCACATCCCGAGCTGCCCCATTAGGTCTGCCTGTGCCCAGGTCTGCTAGTCAGAGCAGCAGCCTCAGAGCCAGGGATTATGCCCGGGTCTCCCTGCAAACCTATTGCCCGCCTCACAGCCCCCAGCCAGTAGGTCACCTGGAAGTCACAGCAAGTGCCCCACCCAATCCCGAAATCTCTTCATTTGCCAGCACCGCTGATGACTGGTCTCCAAAGTTTGGTCAGTTTCACACAAAACAGCAGCTTCCACTGAAGCTGAGGGTTTTCACTTCTGCTCCCCATCCTTAATGGAAACGTCAAGGGAAACCAAAAGACCTTTTCTCAACCCTTTTCTGATGACACATTCCCACCCACAATACTCACATGCTCAAGAGTTTTGGGTCCACGTGATTTTGTTTCCCTTATGCTAAGTGGCTCAAAACACTGCAGGATTCTTTCTCTTTTGAGAGTATTTGTTTGTACTGAGTTTATTGACTTCAATCTCTTTTTGTCTCTCTCTTAAGTGTCCCTAGCAGTTGCCACTTCTTACTCCCTTCAGCAGCCTCCCTCCCATCATCTAGTCTAGGAAATCATCTGTGATGAGGGGCCCGGGGGCAGTCACAGAAAATGGAACAAAGGTACAGAGAGGCTACATAATTTGCCCGAGAAGATCAGCTTCAAGCCCCAAAACTGTGTGTCACGTCCCTCTGTTTAACACTTATGCTAAACTAGTTAACTTTTTTTAGATTATGGTTATAAACAGATGAGGTATCAAAATACATAGAAGGACACACATCAACTCTAAGATGTTTATTAACTCCACTATTTTGTTTCTATTTATTTTATTTCTATTAAAAAATATTAGGAACCTCTGCAGTCAATATAACAAAATGTTAATGGGTGTTAAATCCAGAATATAGAGGCGTAAGTGTATCATTACTCATAATTATTTGTATGCTCACAAGACAAAATGATTTGAACGTCTCTCTCCCCTCCCCCTACTCGCTACTGGCTCTCACCTGAGCTCCCAGACCACACATTTAACAGCCTTTCACTTTATCCACAGCTGAACTCATCAGGGTTCCCCCAAAGCTCCCTCTGCAGCTTTCCCTGCTCAGAGCACAGCAGGACCATCATTTACCTCATTAATCCACCCAGAAACCTGGGCCTTACTCCATCCTACCTTCACAGACATCATTCATCGCTTCCTTTTTACCATCTAAACATGCCTAAAATCTGTTCGTTTTTTCCCGGTGACTGTCCCACTGACTGTACCACCGCTCAGGTAGAAGCCACCAACACTGCCCACCTGGACTCACGAGTCTCCCACGTGGCCTTCCAGCTGCTCTCCCCTACTTGAGACAAATTGGATTTTGTCACTCCCGTTCTTTTATGACTCTTTTCAAACCTAGTGTTCTTAGAAGAAACTCCAAGTTCTTCACATGGTGAAGGTGTTTGCCATGAAACTGTCAGCTCAGGGAGGGCAGGACCCCCCTCCTCCTTGGCCCTCCTCTTTCCCTAAGCCCCGCCCTCTCCCTCGGCCCCGCCCTCTGGCACAGCGCTGGCTCAGGAGTACCTGCTGAGCTACACCAGCCTGTATTCTAACCCTGGTGTTCAATTCTTAGCAAATTGCTTCACTTATCCATACAAATCCAAGGTAGATTAGAAAGATTTTAGATGTTGAGCTAGACTATTGATTTGGGGATTTTGCACTAGCAACCTGCAATTACATGTTCTAATGATTCTGTCTTCTTAAAACCACACCCAGATTTAAGGAGTTATTTGTGGAATGTCTTCGGAGTAAAAGGGACTGTACTTTTACAGACTTTATGTTGTATAACATGAACAACCCGGACAGGGTCACAAATGGAACTGCCTCACAAGTGACAGAAGACAGGTGAGAGGCACAAAGCAACAGGTCGCAAAGACGGTAAGAGCAAATTTGTTTTGCCAACCCCCCAAAAAATGCCTGAAAGAACCAAAAATTCTGAATTTTGAAAGTAAAAGATTATCATATAGTGAAATAAAATAAATAATCCTCTTCATCAGGGTTTCAAGATCTGACTCCAGATTTTTTAGCAGGCCATACTGAATCCTAGCACAGAAAAATCAGATGGACTAGTGGTGAGTAAGTTCCAGGAAAACTGCAGTAATTCCTCCACTTGTGTAAGGACATACACTCACCTGCCAAAGGTGAAAGTAGACTGCATTCTGGAGAAATTCGGAAGCTTCCAGGCTCCGCTTCTGGATGCCGAGGACACGGACAGCTTGGAAGCATGCTTCTAACTCAGTGACCGGAATTCTTACACTGCAGGGGGAAAAGGAGGCCCTCAGTCGATAGCAGAGATGTTCCTGTCGTGTATCACATTCCGTGCCTCAGGGACTCAGTGCCTTGCAGCAGCCCGGCCCCAGGCGAGGACCCGAAGCGTGGCCCACCGAAGCAGGAGGTGCACTGTGCTTGAGAAATCCCATCCCCGATGGGGGCAAGAGGGGCTGGTGGGGTTGAGTGAACCTATAAATGCCCACAGAAATATGCCTGCATTCATTCAAGTGATACCAGCAACAGTAGCAGGCTATTTAACAAAATTTCAATTTTCAGTGGAAATTTTGCCATTCCTTTCCGCCTGTCCCCTGCACTCTGAAACAGGCTTAGGCTCTCTCACACCTGCAGCTCTGAAGCAATAGTTGTGAAGTCATTTTACTTTGCTGCAAGTGTCCTCGGTTCCCTTGTAACTGTGTCTGTCCTCTCTTAACACAGTCGGATATCTTCCTGGATCTCTACCTGAGTTCCTTTCTCCTCCTCCTCAGATCCTGAGATAAAGGACAAGTGAAGGCACATGACCAGAAAAGGCACTGTTGACTTGACCAAAATCCACAGTGACCCCCTAGGTGAGTGCTGCCCACCCCTTACATTCGATTTTCAAGGTTCTGCACAGGGTGACATCCAGCCCAGAGAGGTGGCCCAGGCCCATTGGAAGCTACGTGGCTTGGGCACGGGGACAGATGCAGGAGCTTGTTCAGGGGTCAGGCCCCTCCCCACCTCTGCTCCCCTCTCTCCCGAGGCCCCGCTGCCAAGCACTCAGGCTCCGTGATCTTAGGTCCTTCTCTTCTACTCTACTCCAAACCCTTTTCCTTTTCCTTTTTTCCCTAATTATCCCCAGCTGGAGTGATTTTTCAATCGCAGTATCTGAAAAAATTTCCTGCAGCCGAAAATGAGGTCTCAAGAATTCAAAGCACATATGCTACTTCCTGAAGAGTGCCGCTGGCTAGGGGGACCCTCACCAACACTCACGTGGCATCAGACATGTTTCAGGGTCGGCCACCCCCAACAAGAGTGTGCTGTGACCCCTATGCCCGCACAGCATCTCTGCTCACAAAAATATAGTTGGCCCACTTATCGGTTATTAAGAAGCAAAAATACAAAATTGCTCATGTTTCTTACTAAAATTATCTATGAAGCAGAAAAGGGAATTGTAATAGAAAAGAACAATTTTGACCCCATGTTAGGTCTGTTCCTTTGGCTTTAACCCTGTGCCCTGTTTTCTAGGCTCAGACTTGCTAGCTCTGCACCATTTGTAAAAGAAAGTTGCCTTTAGACTGAAATATCCAGGACAGCCTATTCTCCTGGCCGTGATCTTGAAGGATGCTAATTCATCTGCACTTATGTAGAGATGGCAAGTTGCAAAATAGAGAATAACCTTTGTTTTTTTTTTGGAGTTTTCACAGGGGCAACATGATTTGATCCGCATGGACAGCTGCAAGAACAGCGGATTCAAAGGACAAGCAATTCATACAGCAAGAAGTTTCCAACAACCAATCAAAACCCCGCCCCTTTTTAGTATAAAAGAAGACTCAATTCTGACTTGTGGAAGATGATTCTCCAGGACATCAGTCTGCCATCTTCTGGATCTGCCAGCTTTGCAAATAAAGTCACTATTCCTTGCTCCAACACCTCATCTCCCGGTTTATTGGCCTGTCATTTGGTGAGCAGAATGAGTTTGGACTCGGTAACAAAATGACTGCATTGGAGGTAGTATGTCTCCACTGTTTCCTCGTTTCCAATATGTAACATGCACATTACTTATGATCTAGTGCAAATAATTCATCAAAGACAACCACAAAAAGAAACTATACTCACCCAGCTATCAACACTGAACACAAAACCTGTCAATTTTATATGCTGTTTAAGAACACAACCGAAAAACCTAACATAGGGAGTTGATTCCACGGAAATAAAATTATTTCTACTCCTTCAAAACTTTTTCTTTTCTTTTCTATTTTATTTTGTTTTGCTTATTGAAAAGAAAATAAAAGTCAGATCATTTTATTTCACGTATTTTTGTTATAGCTACATACTTTAAATACTACAGAGACTTAAATTGCAATAAAAAATTGTTCATATATTAGTATAAAGATATATACACAATCAATGGGGATTAGGAATGGAGTGGACATTTACTAAAAATCCACTGCAATCCAGTCTTTTACAAGCATATCCTGGAATATAAGCTCTATTATCCAGGGGTCCTCACCCACATTCTCACTGCTGAGTCCCTTAGTAATCAACTACTAAGGCACCAGCATAGAACCATGTGATCTGTATTTTAGGAATAAATGAGGGAATTGATTCATTCAATTCTAAAACAAAAACCCTAAAATAAATACTGAACTTATTTACAGATAAAGAAAATTGGTCCCTCAAAAAGTAAAGTTTCTTCCTCAAGGTCACAAAGCTAATAAATGGTAAAGGCAAGATTTGAACTAATCTGCCTGATTCTAAAAACTATGGTGGAAATCCCATTAGACTGGGGAGAGTCCATCTGCACAGCCTATCACCCTATCTTTGTTCAGATCTAGCCTTAGACAGCCTGAGACAGCACTCCATTCCTATGGAACTCGAGGGCAAACGATAACATTAAGGATTTTATATCCAGGAATTTCTTAGGTCTCATGTATATAAAGTGTCAGCAGGTCAGCAGAAAATCTCTGGGAACCATTAGTGGGTCCAGACCTTTTTGCTGATTAGAAACTCAATCTATCAGGACATAGTGACCTTCCCATGAGAGGCCACATGGACATAAACTAAAGGCAGCTGAACAATGAAAACTAACAAGACCCTGGAACTCAAGCAAGAAGGATCCCTGCCATCCCCAACCCAGTTTCCTCTTCATCCACGTGGACACGAAGACAGAAGACCCGGGTTCTTGTCCAAGTTATACTATCATGGATTCTCACCCATAAAAACTTACAACTCTATGCTGTCATAAGTCCTTTCCAACTCAAATACGATGACACCAATATCTCAGCAGAATATCTATGTCTCCACTTCCCCTCTTCTAATAGGAGAATATTTCTATGGACACAAAGCAGAAATCCAATTTAAAAAACCATGCACGAAGCCAGGTGAATTTCTGCTTAAGAGACTTTCCTCTCAAGCTCAGTGAATGAAAACTCAGAAAAAGTGGTCCTTCTCCTTCAGCAAACGGGAGGCATCCTGATTGTGTGTGTGTGTGTGTGTGTGTGTGTGTGTGTGTGTGTATAAATCAAATATAATCGTCTGGGTTGTGTACAGATTTTTTTTAATGTCACTGTAATTTCATGGGGATGAGCCAACATTTAAAGTAATTTGAATCTAGTGTTCTCAGTCTCAGTCTCTTTTGGTGGAGGAGGTGAAAGGGGAGAGTAAAGGAGGAAAGAGGTAAATGAAACAAAGAAGTAAGAATACTGCTAGGGAAAGGCAAGACGTTAATTTTTTTCCTCATTGCATCACAACAAATTAGGGACTGGCTTTCCCCCGATGTCTTATCGAGCACTGAGTTGCAGAAGAAGAGGCGACAACCCATTTCTCACTGAGATTGTGGCTGTACGTGGCATCTTATAGACACAAATCATTTACACTGATCAAACACTCTAGCAGCAGGCCGTAATTCTCCTGTTTTGAGAGACAAGAAAACAGGAGTTCAAAGAGGATGTATAACTTGACAAAATTCAGAGGACCAGTAAACTAAAGAGGATGAATTCAAACTCAGATCTGAATGCAGAGTCTGCTCTTCCCACTCCCAGGACTGGAAAATCCTTAACACACAGGCTCCCCAGCTCCCCTGCAGTGTTCCTGGCGCCAAGCATTTCCCATGGTAATGTTAGCCAGTTCTCACAGACACAGCGCTCTGTGCAGCCAATGACCTCCATCAGACCTTGATCATCTACCTGCCACGCCCACTAGGCTTCACCATACAGGCAGGAGAGCTGGCTTTCAAGTGCATACAAAGCCACCCCCGGTCTAACCTGGGCTCTTCTGCGGCTTCTCCAGCCTAAAGGCAGCCATGAAACTGTTCACAGTCTGTACATGAGCCACACTACCTCTCTCCATCTGTCTCCCCACCTATACTACTACTTAGCTATGACCATTTTGAAAATCTTGGAAACAAATTTTTAAAAACAGAAAAGAAAGGATTCTGGAACAAGTGCTTAATACTTACAATTTTAAATGACAAGTTACAAATTGAGTATTGACAAACAGAATCTTCCTTTCTAAATGTCAGTTTTAAGCATTTAAATATATAATAGCAAAAAATTCTCACAAAATTAACAAAAACATAAACAATAAACTGGAATAAATTCAAAAATAATGCCCATGTTCTAAATGGAGAAACTTCAGGACTATACTGAGTGTTAAAGTAAGAGGTATGAATGTAGAGACATAAACATATTGCATGGAGGAAAGCAGTTTTGTAAAGATGTAAGTTCTCCTAAGAATAATTCAAAACTTACTAAAAACTCCCATGAAAATTCCAATCTGATTTTTTTAACTTGAACAAAATATTTTGGAACCCTTCAGGAATAATAAAGTCATAATAGTAGACAAGAAAATTTGGGATGGATGAAAAGAATAAAAAAAAAATCAGATTGCCAGTGATTAAATAAATTTTTACAATATGTAAGATATGGTGCTGGAGTAAGGAAGGGAGATTGACAGAAAGGAACCATGAGTTCAAAAAGAGACTCTAGTGTATGTAATTATTTTGTACAGATGGGATTTCAAATCAAAGAGAAAAGTATGAATTCAATAATTGTCCTGGGACAATCAGAATCACCTAGAAAGAATAAATTCTATTCCTGTCATAATGACCACAAGATAAATTGCACATAGTGATGTAAATATTAAAAAGTACTAATAACAGCAAATACAACCCTTTGCTCTTATTAACTCAACTTCTCCTCACTATAACAAGTACTATTATAATCATCACCTTAGAGATTAAAAAAACTTACAGAAGAGATTTATTCCATTATAAGGAAGTATTTCTAAGAATGTCAAAGATAAAACCCACAAGGAAGACATTTACTATCTTAAGAGTAGTTTGTGCCACAACAAGAATAAAAAACTTTCTGAACAAAATGAAAGGAAAGAAATGACAAGAAAAAGCTCTGTGATACATGTTGATGAAGTCACGAAGTAAATTTTCATAACATACAAAGAGCTGTCACAAAGCAACAAGAAGCTCCCTCACTTAAATGTTTGCAAAGGACAAAATGAATCATTCATTTTAAAAAATTCAAATGGCTAATGAGTGAAAAAAGCTCAAAATTTCACTGGTCATCAAATGCAAACAAAAACAATGAAAAAGCACTTTTGCTTATCATATTGGCGAATATTTTTAAGATATTCTAGTTAGTGTCCATCTGTTGGAGAACAAATCATGAGCGACTTTTTCAGAGGATGACATATCAATGGATATGTAAACTCTGAAAAACGTACATACACACTGACTCAACTCCACTTCTAGGAATCGTTTCCTTTAGAAAAAAAAACAATCAGTCCAAACAGATGTATCCATCAGGGCATTTACACAGCACTGTTTACAAAGGTGGGAAGAAAAACTGAAGTGAAATAATATCCAGCGATAGAGAATTGGTTACATAAGTAATTGTGCATTTTTTCATTCCCCAATGGAGAAGGAATTTCTAGAGTCACTTGAAAGGAGTCTGTGATGAATGTAAGTGTCACATCCAGGGACTAAATTTCCAGAAGCCTTAACTAAAGGAATATACATACAAGATCACAGGAATGTCTGTACAAGAAGGATGCAAGTCAAACATTCTTTCTGACAGTGGAAAGTGGAGAAAACTTAACTGTCCACCATTAAGACAATGTTACGGTAAATCAAGGCGAGCTGCGGGCGCTGAGGGAGCCGGCGTTTCACCGTGGTCCAGGGCCTTGTCCACAGCACTCTCCCACCAAATGTGTCCGTGGACAAGAGACGACACCCGCACATCAGGAGACCCCTCCAATCTATCTGAAAGGACCGGGTGAGTCTGGAGTGGGAGGACGTCTATGATATACCCCTGAGTGAATAAAGCGAGCTGCAGAAAAACATATAGTATGGTCTCATTTTTAAATAAAGCATATATACACACACCTATACATTGATTTCTCATATGTGTATATATATGTATCTCATAGGCATAAAGGTCATGAAATATATATACCAAATTTTCCACAGCTTTTACTCTCAGGAAATAATGGGAAGTGAGTTAGGGGCCTTCCTGTACCACCACAGTTCTCTTTTCAGTATTTCAGTTAAGTATACTTGGAAATTAAATGTTTATTTAAGTCCGAAGTAAAATGGACGATGCATTCCTTAAGACAGAATGCTACACTGGTCATTAAAAATCATGCCAGGGGAGATAGAATATTGTAGAAAAACATGTAATAAGCCGAATGGAAAATGGAGATCTCCGCACAGTAAACAGGGACAGAGTGCTCACTGGTTTTTATGACAGAGCTGATACACACTGACGAAAAGAACAGAAAATAAATGTTAAATTGTTAATTATTATCTCTGAGTAGTGGGACCAGGATAGACTCTTTTGCCCCTTTTTTCAGACTTATTATATTAAATGCAAATTATTTTTCATCTGAAAAAATCATTTTTAGGCGTGTAGTACCACGCATTGGGGAATAATACATGAATACTTACAGAAACAAGTAACTAGGAGACACCGCAGCAGCGCTACACAATGTAGAACGGGCGATCCTGATTAACATGGTGCAGTTACATAAGGACCCACAAAGTGAGAGCACCTGCTGTAACAGGGCGTCGCCCCCTTCTATTTGTCAGTTGTGTCTTCAGGTCTGAGGCAGTTCTGAGCACGGCCAGTGTCAGTGCTGGTGTCTGGATGGATGCTACTGGAGGTGAGGGCACCTGCAAGTGGAGAGGAAGAACAGAAACCATCCTCTGCCTTTTCTGTCTTGTTTCTTTGTTACTTTAAAAGAGAGGAATAAATAAGATAAACTGTGTATCTTCCCTACAGAAATTTCAGTAATGAAACCGTTTTTAAAGTCTTCACAGCTTATATTCTGCCTATAACTGTCTTTTCAACAAAGCATCATATTTATTAAATGTGAATTGACTCAGTTAATTAACTCCTTGTTGAAACATTCTAGTAAAGAACATGAAATGCCGTATGTAAAAGAACCACACCTGCAGTGACTAGCACAGCTGTCTTGACGGCAGTGCATTCAGCCCGCACCATCCTGTGGTCCTGAGCTCCTGATGCTGGTAAGAGAGCACGCTGCCGCCTCAGATGGAGAGATACTGTGAAAGAGTTTGAACTCTACAGTACTGACAAAACATAACTGACAAATCCCAGGTTCCTTTGAGGCTGTCATTTTCTGTTTCTGGCCAACCCCCGTCAATGAGCAGAACCACCCCATTCCCGAGCCATGGGAATCATGTGGGAAGCAGTTTTGGAGAAATTTCCAGGTATAGAATGTAACAAACTATACATAGATCTCTGAAAAAAGAAAAGATGCAATATTCTGATTTTGGAAGAAACTCAAAATATTCTCCTAAGCCTTAGTAGCTGGAAAGGCTGGGCATCTCCTAAGCCACTTATTTATTTTGCAGCCAGTGAGCATCTCCCACAAACCCTGTTTCCCTGTGTCTGCTGGGAGCCTCAGGCACACTGTTGCTGTCGATCTTATAAGTCACAAGGCAGACGCGTGTCTCTCATGCCTGCAACCCTCACACAGGCTTGCCTCCTAGCCTCACTGTCTGAACTTGGCCCCATTTTCTCACCTGTTTATTTGGTATCTGTTCTTCTGTAAGCTGCCTGAAATGCTTTTTGGAACATGTCAGAAGATTCAGTGGGTAGATAAATGGACAGATGGACAGGTGAGAAATGGGCAGACAGACAGAGTGACTCCAAGAAAAGGGGAACAAAGAAAATTTCCTATGCAGAACCCTCTTCTAGTCAGGGAAGAAAACCACCACGGAGAAGTGTGAAGAGGCAGGTGGCTTAGGACTGTTTCCTGGATTCCATGAAAAGTCACACCAAGAGAGAGGGTAGAACTATAAATAATAAAAGAAAAAAGCATGCATGCTTGAAAAATATATCTACAATATGTACTTTCTAAAGAATAGATTCAAATCAGCACGGCCCAATAACACAATCCTTGGGTATTTACAGAAGTGAGAATCCCATCTCCAAACCACAAGGCATCCCTTCGGAGCACTAAGAGTCTACACGGGACGGTCTTAAAGCCGTAATCACAAAAGCTATGCTATCCTGCCCTTACGAGGAATGAGCAGCTGTGCTCGGGCTGCCCACGCGCCATTTACACCCCACAGCACCTCTAAGGGGGAGGGACGCCTAGCAAGCCCGTCTTTGCAGGACAGCAAACAAGTCCGGGAGAAGCTAATCTGACCTAACATTTCTCCATCTCTCAGGACTGGTCACTCCAGAGCAGGACTCGAACTCGGACCCACGTGTGTAATCACGTTACTACCGTGCTTTGTGTGCTTTTTGTGTGTATAATACATTTGTTTCTGGCATGAAAGGATATTTAATAAATGATCGGTTGTCCTGTCTATCTCATTAGCTCACAATCAATGTTTATAGTGTTGAATTGTACTCTTTTTCCCTGGAGAAAGGAATGGAACGAGAGGGTGTTAGAATGAGGTGGGGCTCCATTCTTTATCTGGTACCTCATCTCATCCAAGTCCCCAACCAGGGAGAAGGAGCAAATGTTCTCTTCATCTTTTAAAGAGAGGGCTCCACTGATGGTGACTTAACTCCAAAACCAAGTCTGGGGAAAGGGCACATTCAGCAACCAGAGCAGAATCACCAGTAGGAAGGCGAAAACAGCTCACGGGAGGGCTCAGGGGGTCAGCCTGATTTAATTTCAATCGATAAAACAGCAACACACTCTAAAAATACTAGCATGCAATCGATTGGCTCTTTCTGGACATCTAGCAATTTTCCACAGCCCACATGTAAAATGATCGTGAACCAGTGAAAGGTAGTGTCTACAGACAAGAAAAATCAATGCCACAGGTAGACTGAAACCCAGGCTGGAGGAAAGGAAGAGAAAGGGCATAGTAAAGACGTGGGGAAAGGCTGGGGAAATAAAATCATCACAAGGACTCTCAAGCATCATCCAACAATCATACAATCATTCAAGAGAGAGAGAGAGTTACTGAGGTCCTATTCTGTGCAAGATTGTAGAGCGGGTGAAGCAAGTGCGCAGTGACCATTGTGGCAGCAAGTGGCGGGGCTCAAATACACTTCTGATTCTGGTACCTTGCACACTTGTCCTCAGTATAAAGGCAAAAAACAAAAAGTAAAATAAAACTCTGTAAACTCAAAGCATTGTTGAAAAAAAAATTAAAGAAGACCTAAATAACTGGACAGACACACCACGCATATTCCTGGATCAGAAGACAGAGCTCTTGGAATGGCAGTGCTCCTCAAAGCGATCTGTATATTCAACGTGGTCTCGATCACAATCCCAGCGGGCTTCTCTGCAGAAACTGACTAGCTGCTGCTACAATTCATATGGGAATTCAAGGGTCTCAGTAACCAAATCGTAATTGAAAAAGAAGAACAATTTAAGAGGACTTGTAATTCTCAATTTCAATCCTTACAACTGTATCTCCAGGTGAGATTAGAGGCCATTGTGAAGTTATTACTGTGTTTATCCTTATTTTCTAAATTCTCTACAATGAATATAACTGTTACAATAAAAAGAATAAAAAGTAAAGTTTCTTTTAAAATATACACACCGATTCACTCATTGGGAAAAAAATATTTTAACTATAAAGAGGTAAACAAATATCTAGTGAAAAAGGACTACTTAAAAACAAGAGTGTATTTACATTTTTCATTAATTGAAAACTGAAAAGCACAAACACATCAAGTTACTAGGGAGACCGATGCAACAAATTATTTTCAAAAATTCTAATTGAACAATGAAAACTCAAGAAAGGGAAAATTGTGATTGACACCCAAGTGCAAACACATGGAAAGCAAAGGCCTAGAAATCACAGTTCCTTTAACTCTGATACTAACACAAGAGAAGAGGAAATTCCTCACTAAGGGGACAGTGGAATCCCATGCATAAGACAGCATACACAGTACAAACTGCACTAGAATCTGAGGTGATTTTCTTAGAAGAATTCCAAAGTTACAACATTGCTGAAAAACTATAAAAACACTGACAGACAGAATAAAACACACAGTCATATATATTATATAGAAACATATGAAGTCTACTCCCATGTTGCATAGAAATACAAACATATTTGTTCATTTATGGGCACTGAATATTTTATCCCAGGTAGAATATTTCAACTAAAACAAATAATCAATTATACACTCCTCTTGTCAAATCTACTTGATAAGTTACTCTGCTAAGTAACCATAATTTGTCTAAGATAGATCTAAAATTAGTGAAAAAGATCTTTGTATGGTTTCTTGAACTCTTCTCAAATTTCCAAAATTAATTTTAAAATAGATCTGAGCAGTATTTCTATATTAACTTTTCCCCCGTGAAATGAACAACAGTCTGTTGTCAAAATTCTGTCCTTAGAATGATTCACAAGCACCGTATCCTAACAAAACTGCTGGACAGCAAGGCACTATCCAGACACTGTGACCAAACAAATGAAACACAAGGAAGACAATGACCCTATTCTGGAGGGCTTACCGTATGTTTCAACACCGGGTATTTATTTGATTGGTTTGATTGGTTAGCAAAATAAAATCAATCAAGTACTTTCTGCTTTGAGCATTCAGTAAGTCATGACTCTGTTGTTAGTGTCATGAGAAGGAAAGACTTAAGCATGACTTGATTAGGTCAATTAGCAAAAGCCATCACTGGGGAGTGAGTAATAAAGAAGTTAACTGATAGCAATGCTTCTGCCTACAAGAGACCTAAAATAAACCTACACTGATCTCTTTAAGGAAATGAGGAGATGAAGCCCCAATGAGAAAAAAAAAACTAACAAGAAATCAAAAAAGTAAAGACTTTTTCATTAACGGTTCCAGGAAGGAGTGGAGCATGGTGGTGAGGATCACAGACACTTGGGACAAACATGAGGGTCTGAATTCCAACAGCACTGTGTAACTTTGACACTGATAAGTCAGTGAAATTTTCTGAATCTCAGTCTCCTATCCATAGACTGGGGACAAAAACAGCACCCGTCTCCTAGAACGGTCCTAATAATTAAGTTATTTTATATATAAAAGGTTAAATAAAATACCTCAGATATTAAATATTACCACAAAAGCACAAGGAAAAAAGAAAACAGAGATAAATTGGAGTTCATCAAAATTAAAAACTTTGCTTCAAATGACACCATACAGAAAGTGAAAAAACAACACACAGGAGAAAATTTTTTCAAATCATTTATCTGATAAGGAATTTGTATCTAAAAAAAAAAAAAAAGGACCTCCTACAACTCAACAATAAAAAGGCAACTCAATTAAAAAATGAATAGAGTATCTGAAAAGTATTTTTCAAGGAAAATATACAAATGGCCAACAAGCACAAAGAAACGATGTTCAATATCATTAGCTGTAAGGGAAATCAAGTCAAAACCACTAGGAGAAACCGCTTCACACTCACTACAATAGGTTATAATCAAAAAAATAGTAACAAGCACTAATGAGGACACAGAAGATGCAGAGGTCGCAGCCGTTGCTGGTGAGGATGTAACACAGCCTGGCCACTTTGGAAAAACGCCTGGCAGGTCCTTAGAGAGTTGAACATTTGGTTTCTGAATGACCAGGCAATTTTGCTTCCTGAGCACACACGTAAGAGAACTGAAAACAAATGTTCATATAAAAACTCCTACAGGAATATTCACGGTGCCATTACTCATCACAGCCAAAAAGCAGAAACAACACAAATGTCTATCACGTGATGAATGGGTAAACAGAGGGGCCCAGCCATACAATGGAATATTATTCAGCAATAGCAAGGCATAGAGTACTGACCCAGGCCACAACTTGGACAAATATTGAAAACGTTACTCAGTGTGAAAGAAGTCAGTCACAATAGATGCTTCCACTTACATGAAGTAACTCGATTTACATGAAATTTCCAGCACAGGCAAATCCACAGAGAGAGAAAAGTGGCTTTCTGAGGCTGTGGGAGGATGGGGAAGATGGGAATGTCTGCATATGCGTAAGGGGCTTCCTGTTGGGGGGATGAAAATTTTCTAAGATTGACTGGGATGAACAATTCTGGGCATAGAGTAAAAACCGCCGTACATTTTAATGGGTGAATTGTTATTAAAACTGGTAAGAAAAAAAGCACCTCCAGCCAGTTACCTTCCCATAGTAAATGCAAATTGCTAAATTTTATTACAGGAAGAAGAAACTGCCCTCAGCATGAAAGCAGGAGTTCAGCAAATGTGAGTTAACCGAAATTGGAAAAGAGCATTTCACTTGAAACAATTGATGAGTGTACACAAATTATTAAGACATGACAAGGAAAATCAGTTTGACATCACGAAGAAGCATTCTGCTTCAAATGCAGATCAAGGATTCGGCAAGCCCAGCTGCTACAAATGACCAGAGAAGAAACCTGGTTCTTTAAACAAGCGCCAGAGCCAACAAGGAAATAATGGTGAGGAAAGCAGGCGGCCGAAAATCTGGAACAGTTTCCTACTAATACTTTCTCCACTGAAAATTCAAAAACAAAATGAAAGTGATGTGATGTTGTGTTGAGCTCACGTGAATGGGCTTCCTCCGGTGCTCGACAGTTTTGTAACCCCGAATGAGAGACTCAGGAGAATCATCATGGCTCCTGGGAGTCACCAAATGACTGCCCACCAGCTCGCTGACCACCATCACATCTGCCAGGGTTGAATTGCAGAGAAGAGACCAACTTCTGAAAGGCACAGGAAATATAGACAAGGGAAGAAAAGGCTGCAGTCAGTCCTGGGACAGAGGCCTTGTGAGCAGAGGCCAGAAGTCTGCAGGTGAACATGAGTGGCCCTGGGGCAGAAAGGGACCACGGGGGAGCAGACCTCAATTCTCTTCTCTCTCTCCCTCGGGTAGGAGAGATAAAGTCTGCATCCTTCTCACCTGGAACTGTGGGTTCTGGCTGGCAGAAGTCTTACCAACATGGAATGAATTACTCAAGACTGTGGAAAAAGGAAAGAAAGCGAGAGGGATTAGGGAGCCAACTCCAAGAACCTCTCAAATGCTCCCATATTTATTGTGTATAATCAAAGGAAATAGTCTTAAACAGTTGTGTGTTAGTAAGGAGGAACTTCGTGAAAGATGGGATGAGGCAGAGATTGTAGAATCCGCAATGAGTAAAAAGGCTTAGTTTACCTTTAGGGGAGACATGGGGAGAGGGGAACAAGATAAATTCTTTAGATATCTTCATTACAAAGCAGACCACCAGATCAGCCAGGTCCCTGTTTTGGGAATAATGTACTATCTAACAGCAAGCACGCCCAGCGTTTATAGATGAGTGCCTGGGTCATTGCTGTGCAGAAATCTTCCACGCAGGTCCGCACAGGTAGAAGTGCCACAACGTGCTCAGAAATTATACCGTCAGCACCCCTGGGCTCCCATGGACTGGTTTCACATTAACCAAACTCATGAGAGACTGATGCAAGAAAACCAGAAATTTAATTTATTAATGTAACAGGAGATGTGAAACTACAAACCAGACTGTAATATCAGAGTTCAACCATGAGTACAGATTCTCCTCAACAGCCCAATCACAGGCAGGCAGTCACATGACAAGAGTGGACAGAAGCAGAGCAGGAAGGGTTTCTGGATTAACTGAATGGACTAAATTTCTGTTATACGAAAAGATCTGCTGCCCAGAAGACATTTAACGCCAATCACAGTGCACTGTCCGTGGACTGTGGCTGAGACACGACTATGAGCACCTGTGTAACTCTCCTTTCCCTGTCCTTTCTGGGCTAAGTGATGCACAGAGGTACAGAGATCCAGGGATGCAGATACCTCTAAACACCCAAAGCCCATCCCTGGGAGCCTGGAAACCAGACAGCCAGGGTTTAAATACCAGCTCTGTCACTTACTAGCTCTGTGACTTTGGCCAACTTACTTACTCTCTCCGTGCCTCAATTTCCACATTGTAAACCTGGGATAACTATCAAAACTTCCTTACTCACTTGTTGTGAAGATTGAAGGATTCATTTCTGTAAAACGCTCAGAAAAGAATGTAGCACATTTTTGGTGCTCAACAAATGTGAATTTAATAAGAAAGTGATTTACAAATCTCCCTTCTAATCATCTTCTGTGTTTCATGGCTAGTCTGAGTCCCAAAGGAAATCCTTATTTCCCCTCTTATAAACTCTTGGGGAGCACCCTTCTGTTGCATCCCACCACCTGTTTAAACTGAGGGAAGGGATGCCTCCTCCACAATCTGGTCCATGGAGAGTGTTTTTCCCTTCACACCCCTGACCCCTAGACAACGGCTAGCCCTCCTCACACTAACAGATTGAGGTGTCAGTCCGGATCTACAAGCAGGGCATATGAAACCTTTCCTTTCCCTCCAGTGTTGGCCACCATTGGGAAGCACCCGGGATGCTCAGCTCCATGGCAGGCAGCCCTGTGCATGATGGGACAGATCCTCTTAAGGGAAGGCTCACTGTGGCCCAGAGCTAACTGGGACTGCATGAGTCTCTAGTTCTGGGGCACCGTATCATGACACGCATTTTCCCACAGCCCTGAAGTTCATGGAGAACGTGGCTTCATCAGTAATACAGGAGCCATTTATCGCCTGCCTGTTCTTCTGTGTCATCTCTCAGTTGGCTGCTGGAGAAAACATGTGTATATGTATTGGGTCCCATTAAGCCCCAATATATATGAAGTAACAAAAAATTCTGTGGCTTAACATTGGTTCAGGGCGACTGTGTAACTGTCCTGACCCTGCTGATGCTAAATTATGGGTATAGGAACTATGGAACCTCCTCAAATATCTTTCAGCATAAAACCAGCTTTTCTTATTTTCCTGTTTCTTAGTAACTGCCAAAGACTGTAAAATGATGGCTTCATACAAAACAGGAGCTAAACTTTATGAGCCCTTTGACATTCCCACTGTGCTAAACACTTTACATAATTTCTAATTCTCACAATTCTGCAAAGCAGATACGAGCGTCCCCATCTCACAGACGAGGGAAAAACTCAGAGCAAACTAACTCAGGCTCACGTGGCTCAGTGGCAGCACGTGCACGCAAACCCAAGACAAAAAACTACACCCCTTCTTATATGTACAAAATCACCTCCCAACAAATGATACACAGCTGCTGGGTCAATACTCAGGGAACTCAGTACACTTTCCAGCTTTAAGGTGCTCCAGAGGCCGCTCTTAGCTGCTTTATAAAATTCCGGCTCACTGGTTGCTAACACTGGAAGAAAAGACCGATTTTGCCATTGTTTGCACAGCAAGTCTGAAATGTTCACAGCGAGATGACAGAATAAGTCTAAGACATAAGCAGAATAATTTTTCCAGGTAGACACACATAATGGACATTGTGCTATTCTGAAGCACTAAGCAACGGAATCAAAACAAAATAACATTTGTTAAACCTTCTTTTGCAAAAGGAATATTAAGACTGTTAGAAGGTGCAACAGCACCACCTATGGCTAAATACACCTTCCAGATTGCTGGGAAAGATGCAACACAAAAATTGCCTGTTGGATCAGAAAGAAGAATCAGATAATTATATCTTATGTAGCACATACTGCACTTTGCTTCGGGGAAGGGAGGTGTATTCAGTATTTAATCTGACATTGCTAATACTCCTGAATATAAACAAAAGACACAGGCTCATGGAAACTTCTTAGTAGAGGAAAGAATCCAGTCCAGCCACTTCATTTTACAGGAGGGGAGACTGAGATCTGGGATCTGTCCTCCTGGCAATCAGCAGCAAATCTCTCCTAGGCCTCATGTCTTGCACTGTAGCAAAAACCAACAGATCTGTACTAGGCCTATATTCATAAAAGTCACGTCTGTATTTTTCCAACAGTAATTAATCTAGGTATCTTGCAAAATACTTCTCAAAGAGCCAGGAAAGCATACAAGTGTATTGAAATTCAAAAACATTTATTTGCACATTAAAACAGCATGAGATTTATTCTATTAATAAAAGTGACATGTCAAATCAATGTTTTGATATTTTAAAACCTATTAAGAGTGCAGAAAAATAAATCAAAATTTTCTTTAATCACAAAAGAGAGAAGCTTATTCCCTGAAAATGATCAATGTAGATTTTTCTAAACTTAATGATTCTGGTCAGATTCCTACGAATTTAAATGTCTGAGTGGATGGTTACACGGCAACATGAATTCTGAGTTGTAACAACACACATTCTGTGTAAATAATATTCAAGGCCGTCTGCTTAAGGTGATTTAACTAGTCCCTGTCTCACTAGAATGATAAAGATTTCATTAAAACTTCATACTGCACACACACACACAAAACCCTGAATCCTTGTTACTTTAAGCCATATTCATATATTCATAAATATGCATATTGAATATGCATCAGAAACAAGCCACCCTCTTTAGTATTCAGAGTTGATCCTTCTAAACTATCTGTCCTTGTGACAGCATATTTTTACTAAGCAGCTCTTGGGTGCTTCATATACAAGGCGTCCACATCTCACAGTCAAACAAGGTAAAGGGCATCACTCAAATTTCACAAATGAGGAAATGTACTTAAGCCATGAAAACAACTTACATATTCATCATCAGGAAAGAAAAGATTAAAGATTTTACTTACAATATTCACTGACAAAACTTTCCTCCATACTAAGACTACATAGAAACAATTCAGTCTTTGTAAATTTTTCTGTCAATAAGCACCACTAGAGAAAAACAAGCAACATCATTAGAAATGGTTGGACTTTCAAAGTCCACTCCAATTTTGCAGTATAATCATTTTTAATGTTTTGATTTTAGTGTTACAGAGCACTAAAATAAAAAAAATATTAAGTTTTTAACTCATTGCCTGAGAAAGCAACATTTGTGAAAATGTACAATTTTAATTTATGCCACTCTGTCTAACATTCTCACTGGTGTCTCTCCTTTGAAGGCTTCATGAAGCTGAGATCGCTAAAATCGGTCATTTATGGACTCACAGGAGTTCGGGAAACCACTCAACTTGTGGCTGATCAGAGGAGCCATTGAGAATGCATCCTGTGCAGCCTGGGTTCCAGCCCTGAGCCTGCCAACGCCAGCTGCGTGAGATTTGGGACAAGCTGCCCCGTCTCTCAACCCCTCAGCTGCAGAAATGGAGACACTGATACCTACCCTTAAACACCTGCTGTGAATTAAAACATGAGGAAAGCATTTTAGCCTTAGGTAAGTGTCCATTCAGAGCAAGCTTGGTCATTATGATGATGAGGATTACTTTTAATAAGTTAAGGCAGACCAAAAATTAGAAATCACCATAAAGGAGAAACATTTTATGTCAATGAGCATTTCCTTTTGAATGGATTGCAGAATGTTCCATTGATTTTTTTAATAAATCAAATTTTGTCCACTAATTATAGATTTACAGGTTCATGGACAAGTCTCCAGAAAAAGAATTAGAGGTCACTAACCTCTGCATACAAAGAAAGTAAAGTTTAAAAAAAATCAGGGGGGAGATTATACCTCACTTGAGAGAGTATGTGCTCAGCATGCATGCGGCCCTCAGTTCAGACACCAGTAACTCCATTTAAAAACTTTTTTTTTAAGAAATGGAGAATTAACTCAAAAAGGTGGAGGAATGCAGAATTTTTTTAGAGAATCAACTCAGATTTAAGATGGGGAAAAAAATATCCATTTCTCACAGGAAATCTTGAGAACTATGTAAACCGGATCTGAGTTGTCTAATCTTTTAACATTATTCATGAATTCATATTACCAAGTCTTAAAACTGCCTGATAACCCACAGGGGTGATCCTGATCATAACAGCTGCCAACACGGATCGAGCTCCGGCTAGGACTGCTCTGTTCGGCCATCTCTGCCCCTGAGGCCTCACCAGGCTGGGAGCACTAAATTCGGTCATTCATGAGCATCACGTGTAAGTCCTCCCTTTGTGCTTCTCACTCCCCCCTCACCAGACCCTCTGAGGGAAGCACTGTTATCATCTTCCCCAACCGAAGATAAGGCCACTGAGGCACAGAGACTAAACCTGCTCCAGGTCACATCGGCAATAAAGGACGTCTATAATTCTGCTGTTCTATTATTGACAAAGGAATCTGACATATCAATTCAAGGGAGACTGTTAAATAATCAAGTCTGTCAGGTCTTCACCTCAAAGAGCAGATACTATAGATTCCTGACGTAGGATGAGGCTGCCGCCACATACTGACTCAGCTTGAAATTAATATCCAAGATGAAGCAGCGGATACATGTAAATATTCACGACTGTCAACTCCGCTCTCGGGTCTGGGCCCTTCACTGCCTGAACGGGGTTGAAATCCCCACCCGTGTCAGGGAGGGAAGCGCAGCTCTTCCGGGACTCACCCAGGATTCACGGGCTGTTTCCCACCCACAGGCTGTCCTCAACGATTAAAAAGCTCTCAAGAATTTTACACCATGCAAAACTAAAAGACGTTTCTGCAGATGGAGCACTTTCTCAGGCTTAAACCTTTTTTGCCTACACTCAGCATGTGGGAAAATAACACATGACTCTGCAAAGTCTCTGACCCTCACCACTCATAGGAGTAGAATGGCCTCAGCACAAGATGACTCTTCACGGATGAGAACAAAATAAAGCCGCCCCCAACCACAGGCACTCCCAGAGACAGCGCTCAGCAGTCTTCTGCACACTCACGGTTGTGCAGCCCTCACCACCATCTATTTCCAGAACACTTCATCATCCTAGAAGAACACCCCTGCCACTAGCAATCACTCCCCAACCCCTTGCAACCATCACCTGCCCTCTGCCTCTGCATGTGCCTATTCTGGGCATTTCAGATCACTGAATTCAACAATATGTGGCCGTTTGTGTCTGGTTCCTTTCACTTAACGTGCTGTTATCAAGGCTCGTCCAGGTTGAAGTGGTATCAGCATCTCTCTTTTTTTTTTTTTGAAAGTGTTAAAGTTTATTAGAAGGTGGTAAGTACTATCAAAAAGAGTAGAGAGGAGCATAAGTGATTGGGTTTCAAAGGGAAAAGTGCGGGTTGAGCAGTCAGTGTGGACTTCCCAGAGCAGGTGGCCTTTTTCATATTCCCCTATATTTATTTTTTCTTTTTTATTCACTTTTACGTCTGAATAATGTTCCACAACATGGAGATACTACATTCTGTTCATCCATTCAGCAGCTATGTATGGACGAGCTCCAGACGAATGAGTGTAAGAGGTGACTAGGCAGGGATGGCATTTAAGCAAAGGGCAAGATGTGCTTTCAAAAAAAAAAAAAAAGCCAACAAACAGAGGCACAAAGAAATTCAGCGCGTTTCTGAGAAAGTGCATGCTTGCTTCACGATGACTGCCGTGCAGGGCTGGGGGGGGGGAGTGACAGGAGACACAATGAGGGAGTAACCTGAGAATATTCCCCATGCAAGCAGCTCAGCCAATTCTCCTCCCCCATCCTGTATTTTAGAGCCATTTTTGATAGGTTTTCTATTTCAAGTAACAGTACTTAGTTACACATCTGATCATCTGCATCAGATCACCTTACCTCCAAGCCACAGAAAGTCATTCACTGACTGGAGCAGCTCCAAGACATGAAGGTGATGGACCAGGGAGTCCTGCAGCATCCCGGCCTGCAGGCACAAACCCCCACATGTTCCATGGTGATGTCCGGAAAGTAAAATGCATGGAAATATCTCACTGCTTGTGCACGATATCTGCCCCCAAATTGCCCCAAAATCATGCTGGCAAAGCACTACTGAGCCCTCTCACTACAAAAAAAAAAAAAAAGAGAGAGAGAGAGAACAGAAAAGAAAAGAATAATGCTAAGAAGGCAAAATTAGGGTCTTCCATTCAAAACCAGCAACCATCACTGCCAGTAACTCAGCTGGAATGGTCCTGACTTCAAAAACCACTGCGCAGTTACATTGCAAACGTGATAGACATATATGTATTCCACGTAGATGATATTACAGTAGGATTTTTCTTTTCGAAATTTCCAGTTGCAACATTAACACAAGAAAGATTATGTTTCAGCTTTAAAAAAATCAATTATTTTCCACTTTCTTAATTTTGAACCTATTATTATTTTATAAAGGGTGCTATGCTGCAAATTATAAACCAACTATTTGGCTTCTGCCAACAAGACCTTTATGACTTCACTATTTCAGAGCAAGATTCAATGATGCTTTGAGAAGTGGGTCCTGGGGCGCTCACTAACAGCTCTTTAAATACTGACAAGAATGTGCTATTTAAGTAATGCAAAGGCTCTAACTCTACATTAACTCAGAAACCAAAGAAACTACACCAAAGCCTTACTTTATCATTTTTAAATTTTGCTATTCTTTTGAATATTAAATTTCTTAAAAGATAAGATTTTTTTTGAGAAACACAGCAGCTGTATTAAATTTCCTCTCACCAAGAAAGCAATCTTTATCAAGAATAAATACCCCTACAGAAATCCAAAAGACGGGAAGTTTCTAGCTAAGTGAACATGCAGATCTCAACACAAGACTAAATCCTATCAGATCTCACTCGAACGAGCTCAACAATGTCCTGTGCTACCCTGAAACTTAGCTCTTCTCTTCCAAATGTTGGCTGAGCTAAGATCATCACACAATGCAGGGAAGAAGAGAAAAGTCCACCTGGTTGCATCTGTTTTCTTCCAGCCACAAGGTGCCGCTAGGGGGTCCCCGTTAATAAGCTCTCCCCATGAGGAAATCCGGCATTCACACTGCCCCTGCCGTCCCCAAGCAGCCCCGACGCCCCTCTCCCACTGGTGGCCCACCAGCCTGTCAATGGTCTTCTAATGACCCTCCCAGTTGGTGGCACTCTCCCCCTCTTCCCTGCTTCACACACACACACACAAACACACACACACACACACACACACACACACACACACACACACACACACACACACACACACACGGAGCCAGGACAGCCTTCCCAAAGCACAAATTTGATTACATCACCCCCACTTCAAACCCTTCAGAGGCTCCCTGGTAGAGTTCTAGCCCCACCCCCGACGCTGCTCGCCCAGCCTCACCTCAGTACCCAGGTCCCCAGTGACCTCATGCGCCCCCTGACCTGCTGCTACTTCCCACTTGCCTCCAAGCCCATTTTGACTGTTTGTCAAGGGAGACTTCCTTCCCTCGAACCTCTACACTTTGGGTTAGGTGCCCCTGCTGTGTTCCTAGAACATTCTACGCTAAGACAACTTCTGACAATGCTAAACTCTCAAGAAGCAATACATTTTGCTAACTACTGTGAGTCCACCCTCTCTCCCCTGGACACTCAGAATTGCATGTGTTATGAATAAATGAATGAAGGGGTGGGTCTCAAAGGGACGGGCAGAGCTGCTCTCGCCCACCCCGACCACTTCTTTCTGTAGAACATCAGAAGCAAAACCAGGAGTACCTCTCCTGAGGGTCACTTTCTGCTGACACCCTTCACTGCCTCTTCTGTGTCAGTTCTAGTAAAAAACCAAGCTCCTCCAAAGCCCTCCATCCCTAGGCCCACTCCAGTGTCCTCCCAAGCAGGGGCACCCTCCACCCTGGACCACACAGTGCACTCTCCCCGAGTCCCCACCCCACAAGCCTCCAGGCCTCTACCCGGGCTGCTCCTGCAACCTGAGTCACCCTCTTGATTCCTTCTCCTGGCTGACTCTTACTCTGTCCTCATAACTGAATGTAGAGCACATTTCTTCAAGGAAGCCCTCTCTGATGATGTCCTTTAGCTCTTGGCTGGGCTCCCTCTACAGCAGGACTGCTTGGCGACCAACTGGTGTTTGTCCACCTGCTCCTCTGAGACCATGACCTCTTGGAGGCCACGTGGGAAAAAGGAGTGAGACGATAAGAGGGGTGGGAAGAGCAAAAAGCAAAATCACAGCCCAAGTCCCAGATTCAAGGATTCTGTCTCAGAAGAAAAGAATAAAATGTTTAATACGTATGTCATTTGGCTATGAGTTTTGTGGCTCATGGAAAGCAAGAGGTTGGTGTTCTAGTCTAAAATCCAAGTTACATGCAAAGAAATGTACATATTCATATCCAAAGGAAACCAGAGCTGCTCAACAACAGTTTGCAGTTAAAATCAAAGGAACTTTGATAAAGGCAATCTCTCTCTCTCTCTCTCTTTGTTTTTTTTTTTTTTTTGTATCATATAGTTGTAGAAGTATTTGTATAACTAAGTGATGGCTACAGCCTATGATTCTGCACTGGAGTGTTTGGGGCAGAGGAAGCCCAGATTACATGCACTGTGTAAATGCAATCACACCAACACACTGACAGGTGCCCTACTGGCTGAGCTGAAGTTCCAAAGCAGACAACCTTATGATGCAAGACAGCTCTCATTAGAAAGTAAGGAATGCAATGTTCTGTACTCAATTACATACGTTATATGGGCCATTAAGCGATAGTGCATCTTGTCTAATGAAACCCCAAAATAAATTGTTAACGTCGATTTTCTCCATCTGACCCTTATTTGCTAACTTTGGATATCAAACCCTCACTCCATACAGAAAGCTCAGACCTACGCTGCAGCAGGTTACATCCCGTGGAAGAAAGCCTATCAAGGAAGAACTGGAGAGTTTCCCTTCAGAAGCTGCTAAGTCTGGTTTTGCACCTGTACGTCATTTGCAACCACGTCATCGTCAAAAGAGTAAGACCTTACCTCTGTGGGGCGAAAAGCACTGCGGTGCTTCTGAACCATTAAAGAACACTGAGCTTTGGGAAAGAGTCCTGAGGCACTTAAATCGTACTTTTTGTGAAAGGCTCCAATACTGACCCAATTCACCAATCCAGGTACAACAGGGAGGTACCGGAATTAGTAGATAGAACATGCCCTTGAAGTCTGACAAGGCCCTGCTTGAATCCTGCTACAGCATTTACTAGACGCGAAATGGACCAATTCCTTAACCCCTCTGAGAAGGCTTCCCAATCTGCAAAAGTGGGCTGCCACCGCCCACCTGGGAGGCACGGATGTGAATGCAACACGCAAGTAGTGAGGCCGACTGCTACCTGACACGAGACCTGGCTAGTTTCCCTCTGCTGCCCTTCTCCCCCTTTAAACTTGCCCTGTTCCCACTGGTAAGGGTCAAGCCCCGGACCAGAATGCCCGATTCTTCTGTGTATCCCCGGATACATGTCTTACCCTTAGGAGGCCAGAAAAAGAACTATCTCCTCCAACGTCACTATCAATGTTCTTAAGAGTCTGGGTTTTTTAAACTCTATTTTGCAGGGAGACTATTCCAGAACTGTCCAACCACCATTCTCCACTTTGGCTCCTTCTCACCTCAAATCTTCTGACTGCTGGCATTTTGTTCGTGGGAAAGAGAGTCCGCTAGGTGGAGACTCCCTAGGCTTCTGTCCCTCCCTCACAGGTGAGTGTGACTACCTTCTCAACACTCCTCACTCCGACTCCATCTTCCGAGGAGGTTCCCCTCCTGGAACATGCAGCCTCTGCATCATCCCCAGACGCGCACGCGTGGCCACAACCCTCCATTCAGATTTCTTCCTGGGTGGCCCTGCCCACCCCCAAGACCCTTAAGGATAAATGCCATTGCTCTGAAAATCCCAAATGCCACTGAGTGACACACCAATGCTGCATGGTCTGGGCTTTCCTCCAACACAGGCACAGCCCTGACCCGCCTCAGCCTCAGTCTGCACCTCTCGAGATGAGCTCATCCACCTGCACGGCTGTGAACACCAGCTAAGAATGACGACTCCCAACGTGTATCTCTAGTCCGGCTCCTTCACTTGAGCCCCGGGGCCATAGAACCGAGTGCCTCTTTGAAGTCCTAACTTGGATGACAAATGGAATCTTAAAAATGCCTCATGTCCACCATTTACTCTAGAGTTCGATTCCTGGCAGGTACCTCCCAGGCTCCAGATTTTAGTAACAGACCCAGAACCCACCTAGGTGTTTGAGGTCACATTCAATTTCCCCTGTTCCTCCCCCCGGCCCTGCCCTGGAATCAGTCTTGTCATTTCTATTGCTTAGCCAGTCTCAAGTCTGGTTCTGCAAGGACCACGGATGGAACCCCACAAGCTGACAGCAAGGTGCAGTGCATCACAGTCCTCCGAAGAGAGCTCCCTGGAGGGGGAGGCATCTCCTGCCTCTGGTCACCTCAGAAGGCACTGGATTCTCACAAAGGAGGCCCAGGAGAAGGGACTCAAGGTTCTCTTGTGGTCTGAACTTTGAAGGTCCCGAAGTTTGGGGGAGTTCCTAGTTAGCAGACACACCTGCCAGTGAGCAGATGAGGATGGGGGAACCCAGGCAAGGCTGTTCTCACTCCGACCCCTGGGCTCTCGGGAGCCACGGGAAAGGCCTGTGTTCAGGGCACAGCCCAGCCTTCACAGATCCCAGCCTGCATTTGCCAACCCAGAGAACCTAGACTCCTACTTGCGATTCTTGTGATCTGTTCCCCCCCAGAATGTGATGGGCTCTTTCAGAACGTCTGGCCTGTCTCAAGCGAGACCAAGTCAGTGAAGGATGAAGTGTCCACAATTGGACCAGGGCATGAAAGGAGAAACAAAGTCTCATGGCCAGCATGACGGTGGTGGCCAAACCCTTCCCCCGGGTGAGATGAACCAGGGTGTGGGTGAGATTGCAAGGTCACTTCACAGCTGAATAGGGTGTTGGAGACTCACTACCGCAAACTAACGACACGGCCGTCAGTGGTGGACGTCAGCTGCAACAGACACGGAGTCAGCTATTTACTGCCATCATGGGTTAATAGTAAAGGCTGGTGCAGGGAGGACTGCATGGCTGCTGGAGCAAACCACAGACCCGGCTCTGAATGCCCACTGGCTGGAGCAGAGAGGAAGCTACAGTCCCCTTTAGCGGTCCCTGTGTCCACCAGATCCAAGTGAGCCAGCTACTTAGGAGAAGGCCATTTTGTTCTGATACTCAGAAAAACCAGCCTCGTAAAGGGAAAATAAGAGTGGCATGGAGTTTAGACCCGCTCCTGCCTCTCTATGAAGGCAAAGTTAAGTAAATGGCACCGGGAAGGTGAATGAAAAAACAAAAAACAAAAAACCGGTGACTGCTTCTTCCAACAGCATCCCCTGCAGCTGCTCACCCCCGAGACTGCCACTTTCTCACCAGTGACCGCCGGCCAGGAAGCTCCGTCACGCACGTCACACAGCGACAGCCCTGAGCCGCGTGCCAAGCACGTTTGTCTAAAAGCCAGAATAAAGGAAGATGCTGCAGATTTTGACATTCCAAGTTTAAATACTCCTTGAAAAAAATCCCTCAGCAGCCGCCTAAATCAATTCACATCTCACTTCTTCAAAACAATCAAACAAATTTAATAAGGGCGCATTTGTCACCAAACATAAGGAGGACCAAACTGGTTCCTCAAAGCAAGGATTTTAACAGGTATCAAACACCAGTGGGTGATGTGCTAACAAAGCAAAAATTCCAAAAATCTAGAAAATAAAAAAATGACTAGGATAATATATGGATCAAGGCAACTATTAAGTTTTTGATTTTTAAAGCTATGGGGACAGCACGGAGGACAATCTCGCTATTTCCAATGCAGGGTGTGCACAGTCCACTTTTCAGACGCAACAACATGCTCACAGGGCGGTACAAGATAGAAAGGGAAATAGAAAAAGGAAAAGAGGAACAGCGAAAATTAGAAACACATGAGAACAAAAATAACTGAGAGCAATTACAAGAATTTACGTGAGTTTGGTGAGGACAGGGACGAGGGGACGGTGAGACCCACCCTCACCTATTGTTCCAGGGAAGGCAGGGGCCTGAAGCGAGCGGCGCTGCCGGGGGACCCCAACGTGGTCAGCGCCCCAAACCTAAACTTCACCTAGATGCGTGTAAACAACTTTTGAGCTACAAAATGTGGTCGCATTTCAAGCTGGACAATTTTACTCACTCCCACCAAGAGTAACAGGAGAGAATTAAGCTCTGTTCCTGCACCAAAGCATTGTTTAAAAAAGTAATGACTGTGTAATAGTAAAAGCAACAATGGAGTAAAAGTGACTGGAGGAGAACTTACTTGACCCGAGCTCACAGGCCGCGTTATCTCACTGACGTTCAGATGCTGGCTGAGCCCTTACGGTACCAAAACAGACAGACCCACCAGGAGGGAGGATTAATGCGCTGCTGTATTTTGATGCCGGGAGCCATGCCTTTTACACAAGGTTCTGGGTAAACAATGGTGACAGTGTCAACCACTATGGGCTAAGCACACAACCAGCTACTCTGCCAAATACCAAGGACAGACTTCAAAAGGCAAAAACAAGCTGGCATTCTCTGGTGGGTCTGCAGACTCAGAGCCAAGCAGTTGCTGAGCAAACATGTCACCAGTGCCTCCTGTGACAAAAGAAGAGGCACTGGTCCGGGGGCTGGGGCAGGGCTCCAGGCTTCCACTGCTCACTCACCATTTTGTCCAGGGGGAGATGTTGGTCCCTGCTTACGTTGCACCGATGTACCGACATTGACTGACTCCTGGGGACTCAGCAGGAGGTGACAGGTGACGGGAATGGAGCCAGCCTGGGAGTGGCACGGTGCTGGCATCTGTGTCCTCAGCTTTGCCCAGGCCAATACATCTGCCAGCTCATCTACAAGAAGCAGAAGGGGAGAAAGCAGTGTAGATCACGGGGCCCTGTGAGAACAAGTCCTGGTCATGGCCACGACATGCCTCGCCCCTTCCTTAAGATATAGAGGTATGTCCGGGGAGGAAGTGAAAATTCATCCAGAGCCCGCCAGGCACCACAAGCAGGTGGGACTCGGGTCCCCTGTGCCTATCACTCACAGGACTGGTCTGGACTTTCTTTTTATCAATTCTCTGGCATCTTCTCCTCTAACTTACCAACAACCAGAAAGTAGAATCTGATTTTAGACTCACAGAGAATCGCAGAAAACCTCCTCCACTTCAGGCCCGGCAGCACGTGCCAGGCCCTCCGACCGTCACCTGTGGGACCGCCATGAGCCCTCTCCAGACTCAAGGCCCGAGGCCGTAGGTCGGGGGGGCACAGATTCCCACACTCTCCCCAGCAAAGGGGGACCACCTCTCGGCAAAGGCATCTCACCTTCTTCTGCCCAAGGGACATCTCGATAGATACACAGGGAAACAGAGCAGAATGTGGGGGGGTAGGCAGCCCAGAAGAGCTCGTCTGCACTTCCAAGGCAAAGTGGGTCCGTTGACCTAATCACAGGGACAAAGTGAGGACGAATCTTTCCCTGCTGAGCCCCATGCTCCGTGACATGCCTTTCCCTGCGTAAGGAGCTCATTTGGAAGCCCCTGGCAGTGTTTCTGTTGTCCTAAATTGGCATGGTGGTTGTCAGGCAGAGAGAGAGGGCCTGAGCCGTGCAGGTGCTGGACCTGGGAGGCAGGAGATACTGGCTCCACTCCCAGCTCAACCAGCACCTCATTCTGCGGGTCAGGATTCAGCATGACATCTATAAGCAAAGGAATGAGACTGTCCCAGGACATGCTGTCCAACAGGAATGAAATGACAGCCATGTAAAGAAAGTTTCCCAGTTGCCACATTTAAAAATGTAACCCCCCCAAAAAAAACCCTAGAAACTGATTTTAAGAACATATCTTACTTATTCTACAGTATGTAAAATACTATCATTTTGACATGTAATCAATAAAGAAAGAAACAACATAGTTTACATTCTTTTTACTAGACAAGTCTCAGCGTCTGATGTGCATTTGACCTACAGCACATCTCAGCTCAGAGCAGCCTCCTCCCCAGCTCTCCTAGCATCAGTGGCTTTGGCTACTCTATTGGACAGCAACTGCAGGGGTCACACCAGGGGAATTGGCTGAAAAGCGGGAGTAAGTGTCCATAATAACCCTAAAAGAATCTCTCTGAAACAAATGCGGATTCACTTTTAAACGTCTGAAAACCGGCGGGTTTCACCTCCCTCACGCCTTGGCTACAAGACAGCCCTCCTCCTTGCTGATCCCTTTCTGGATGTAGGGAAGCAACCCTTCACACAGCCAGGGTGTCCGGGCATCCAGGTAGAATTTCCTGCTCTCTGTGTCCAATCCCACAAAGTCCTCCTTCTCAAACAGGATGTAGAGAAGTAGGATCTTATCCCCAGTCTTGTCGGATGCACAGTCCAGCCACTTGGACTTGAGCATGATGAAGAGAGACTCAGTGAAGTCCTCGATCCTCTTCTCCACCACCCTGCAGTCCTCGTAAATTGAAGGCCACGTCGGTGCGCGGCTGCTCGGCCACCTCCCCATGCAGCACAAAGACAAAGAGCCGAGAGTCATAGAGCGTGGTGCCATACAGCTCCTCTGCACGTGGAGCTTCTCTAAGGTCTTGGCCAAGAGGCAGTCGGTAATGATGACAAGGCCCACGACCTTGCGGTGGGTCTGGAAGTCGCTCCACCCATTCTCGGGCGCATAGTGGTGACTCTAGTGGATACAGAGTGCCCACTGCGAGCCGCAAGGGATGATCTGCCTCACCAAGGAGATTCGCTTATAGATGCAAAAGAAATTCTCCTCTGAGATGATCCCCACGGGTTGGACCACCACGGGGAGAGTCTGGTGGTCCTAAGCACACTGCACGTAGTCAGGGATGTTCATGTTGCAGGCCCTGACGAGAGGGAAGAGGAGACCGAGGTACATACTGTGCTGCGGGCTGCGGGCCTCACTGGGTTGCGGTGACCTGGTGTGTACCAGTCAGAAGGCAGGGGAAGCCCAAGCAAAGCCGTGGGTACAGTTTGTCCTCAGCGTCTGCACATGGCTACCGCAGCTCGGATCACATTACGCAGCTTTGGTCTAGGCTTCCGCCCTCTGCAGAAAAGGGTCATTTCTTGTTTTCTGTTTCCAAGCACCTAGCCAGGCCCTGATGCAAAGTCAATGCTCAAAACTGCTGAATAAAGGAATGAATAAAGGAACTGCTTCCACACCCCTCAGCAGGATATAATGCAAAGAAACACAGTAGGATCAAAAGACCTGGATTTCAACTCCAATTTATTTGAACTCCTAAGCTGCAGAATACTTGATAAGAAAACTTGCTTTGGGGAGGAGAGTACAGTTCAGTGGTAGAACACATGCTTAGCATGTATGAGGTCCTGGGTTGAATCCTCAGTACCTCATTTTAAAAAAAATGAAACAAATAAATTAACCTATTTACCCCCATCAAAAAATATTTTTTGAATTCCAAATTCAAGAAAAAATAAACACCTTGCAATTGACACAACGTTGTAAACATGAGTATACTTCAATTAAAAAAAAATCCTTGCCTTACAAGAATATATCTGGATTATGGTACTTTACAAATGTAAAATGCCTAGGTTACCACCTGCATAAAAAGAAGGAAATGTACAAATTTACTATCCCTCATTTATCAGCTATATTTCCTTTGGGGGGTTTATAACCTCTCAGAGCTAATTTTCTCAGATTAAAAAAAGAAGGAAACATTACCGGATTCTCCATAGTGCTGAAGAATCAGATAAACCTATGATAACATCTGACCCACAGAGTTTACTCAATATATGCTTGTTGAATGAATGAATAAACAAGCAAAGTGAATGCTGCTCCCTGCCACAGAGCATCATGTTGGTACTGCCTGGAAATTCCAAGCCCACGTTTCACCCGACACTACACTAACCATGGGTGACCTGGGCAGGCCTGTGTTCTCCTCTTAACCCCAGTTTAATCATGAATAGAAATGAGGGCAATAACACAAACCTCAAAGGGTTAGAGAGTCATTACTGAATTGTATCCCATCTTTGCAAGATGGAACCTTTAAAGAAATTTGGGCAAAAAGTCCGTAGGCCCTCTCCATATTATCTCTTACAACTACATGGGAATCTACATTATCTCAAAATTAAAAAGTCTAATTTATTAAAGAGGCTATTGAGGTTAAACGTGCTCACTGTCTCAAATAAGGAACACACAGTACAAATAGGTCAATGCCCAGCCCATGAGATACACTCAGTAAACATTCCCACTGAGCCCACTGGTCCCTCCAACTTCAGAGCACGATGATGTGTCCTCATGGCCAGAGGCCCCTGCACCTGAAACTAACAAAGCTAATGGTCCCCACTTTCAAGAACCCCTGCCACCACCGTAGGACTAATTTTGTACTTGTAATTTTTTTCTTTATATTAAATAGAAAAACGTAATTGCATAGCCTTCAGGCCACCAAAACCTGACTACAGAGATCATGATGGCAGCCCTTCTTCGTGAAACAATAAAATGAAAAGCCATTTCCACAAGATCTCTGTGTAAATCTACTAGGGAACTTCATCCTGGACTGAAAGGAAGAGGACTGAGGAGGAGGGGGCAATATGCGGCACACAGACCCATGGGCCACCTGTCCCAAGATGGAGTTTAGACCCAACACTCACCCTCAAGGAACTTCAGAATAGACACAAGACAGAGTGCTGTGGACAAGATTTTTTTTTTTTTTAAAGAAATCCCTTATTACCTCGCAGAATTTGTTTCTACTGAGAAACAAATTTCTTATGTGTATAATGTTTCACAAAACACTTAAATTATTATCACCCCAACTTGACGCATTAAGAAACTGAGGGAGAGAGGTTTATCACATTGTGCAAGATTAGAGAGAGGCAAAAAAAAAAAAAAAAGATGAGAGAGAGGCCACGTCGGACACCGTATTTAAACCCAAGCCCCTGTTCCAGTGCTCACACTAGAAAGTGGGATATACTGCCCCTTTCCTGCCCTCTCCCTGCAATAAATCTCTGAAGACTCTTTTGTGTGCCACCTGGAATCACAATCACTTCAATTTTCCACAAAGAGCTATGTCACATTTTGGATGTGTCAAAATCTATATGTTGAATGGGAGGAGAGATTTGTATTTTCTGTTTCTCAAAGGAAACATGGCTTAAAAGAAACTGAAAAGCACTTTTCTAGTCTAAGTCTTCATTGTGCAGAGAAGGAAACGGAGGCCCAGAAGAGATGAGGAAAAGGCCTTATTAACAAATATTGCCTCAGCGCAGCACCAAGCCAGCCTTGGGCACTTCTGGGGGAGGATCTGGAAGGCCCAGGAGAATGAGTCTTAGAAAACGGAAAGAGAAGAAGCATACAAGGCCCCGTCTCTACACCATCATACCATGAAGTTCCACCAAATTACCCAGTATGTGTGCAGCCAACATTAACGTGGGATAAACAGGTTATAGAAACCTGGAAGTCTCAACCATAGTGGAAATTCCAACATTTACTTTGTTTTTTTTCCCAGTTCAAGCATCAGCTCAGTGGGCACTCTGTACCAAGCACTACACGAGGCCTGGGGTTCTCCCAAATACACAACTCTTATATCACGTGAGCAAACCACACACAGGCCCACCAGAAGGAAAATGCCCACAGATAAGGTGGAATTACTGAAACTGAAAGCAGCCAACCAGCATATATTACTAGCAAAAACGGTGCTGCTAGAAATAGACTCATGGACATAGAAAGCAAACTGTGGTTAGCAGGCAGGAAAAGGGGGATTAACAGATACACGTTAATAAATATAAAATAAATGACAAGGACCTACTATATAGCACAGGGAACTATATTCAATTTCTTGTAATGAGTTGTACTAAAAACAAACTAAAAGATATATAGATACATATGCATATGTTTATAACTGAATCTCTGCTGTACATCTGAAACTAACATTCTAAATTGACTACACTTCAATAAAAAATAATTTTAAAAAATAAGTAAAAATAAAAGCAACGCCATTTAGAAAAAATAAAAGAATACTCTGATCCCCTTAGCTGTAGGTGCTGGAGAATTCTGGTTACAAACACCAAGTCCACTGGATCACTCCAGCACTGGCTGTCACTCTTTCTGACCATCAGAGAGTCACTTGGCTTCATTGAGTTTATTTTCTCTTCTGTGAAAGGCTTCAGTTTGCAACTAACGATGTATAGAATCTCATCATTCACAAACCCAACAATTAATGAGGACTTCCCATGGGCCAGGCTCTGGAAATATGAAAATATAGGGTCCGAGATATATTCATGGGTAGAAGAAATTTATGCCATAAAGACATTAATTCTTCTTGCTTTGATAGACTGATTCAATACAATACTGTTTAGATTTCCTACCAGAGTTTTTATGGGTAACAAGATAATTTATGGTCAGGAACAACCAAGAATCTTCTTTAGAACCAGCACTGGGAAGGGGTGGATAGGTCAATCATTTCCACTGGTCTTTCTGAAGTGATGAAAACGTTCTGGAATATTAATGGTTGCACCACAGTGAATATGCTAAAGCTGCTGAATTGTAGCATTTAAGTGGGTGGACTTCATGGTGTGTGAACAATATCACAATAAAGACGTTAAATGAATAAATATTTCTTGACAATTATTATTCCCTCTATACAACTAGTCTGCCCCACAATTTAAGAAGAACCAAAAAACCAAAACAAACCAAATTTTGCCAGGAGCTCTTTAGGACTGCAATGTCCCTGAGTCTCCAACGCCTCTGGTGGTGCTGTTCCTGTTAACACACCCTAGCTGGGCTGGGCTAGTTAGGGACTGTAACTATCTTTTTAAGATCGACGGTCACACGTTTCACCCTGGGAGAGGGAAAGATGGAGGATGTCGCAGCCTCATGCCTTCAGCTCATTTTTAATTGAACCAAGCCTTGCTTTCAACACTGTAATCCCTATCACTATAAAAACAGTGACATCATCAAGCACCGCCATCATAACACGTGAAAGTGTTCAAGGTACTTACCTGGGGCAGAAACACTGAGGGAGGAGACGGAAACTCCCTCAGGACTGACGCTCCCTTTTCCCGACTCCACCAGCAGAAGCTGGGGTTCACAGCCGGAGGCTCTCAGCCCGGGGAGTAGCGCCCACAACACTGAGCTGGCCCCCAGGGAGAGGGGAAGGGAGACGAGGGCAGCCCCGGGGTCGCGGGGCAGGGAAAGCCGGGGGGAACGCGGGCAGTAGCCCCGCTCGGAGGCCAGCCACAGCCCCAGCCGCCCGCCCCCATCCGTGTCCGCAGACCCCGCCCGCCCGGGACACAGCCCGCCCAGGGGCGGGGACGGGCCGGCGGCCGAGGAGAGGCAGCCCGGGAGGAGAGGACTCGCGGGCGGGAGAGGGGAAAGGGATTACAGCCGCGGACTCAGGGGAGCCCGGCTGGGGCGAGAGGCGGCAGGTGCACACCTGGCCCTGGACAGCTGTGGCCGTGTCGCCGGGGCAGGAGAAAAAGTCCTACCAGGCGAAAGAGCTGAGCAGAATTTGGGGCCGATCCCATGCTCTGAGCTGGAGCTTCCAACCCTCGTTCCAGCTGGCACCAACTGCGCATGCGCAGGAGGGCCAGCGATCCTCTCTGGGTTCTGCGAGAGAAGGTGGGGAAGCGAGGGACGGAGAAGATGGGAGGAGGAGGGGAGAAGGGGAAAAGTGGGGGGAGAGACATGGACAGGAGGAGCAGAGAGAAGGCAGGGATCTGGAGGTTGGAGGAGAGTAGCAGAGATGGAGAGAAATAGTTTTAACGATGGGGGCATCCTGAAGGAGGCAGCAGTTCTGCCTCTGCACACTTCTCTAACCCTTCAAGGCCCGCAGCTCATATTTTACCTCCCTGGTCCAGCCCTCCACCCAAGGCCTCTGCAGGACCCCTACGGGGATCACACCCGTTGCCCCAAAGTGGAGCTGGGTTTCCTTTTGCTCTGGGAACCAAGCACCCGCAGGTGTTGTTGCTCAGAACTACCTTGAAAAGTGTACCTATTCCCCTTTTACACGCTGGGACACAGGCAGGCAAGATCTCTGCTTTACCTCCACTGTCCCAGGTGTTGTACTGGCGGGGAGCGGGAGGTACAAGATCAGATCCCAAAAGGAGCATACTGCCTGAGTTTTGGTGCATAGTCCCCATCCTTCCTGAGTAAACCACACCCCACCCTCGGGGAACCATCAAGGGCACACAGTATGTCCCTGGGTGTGGGATAGCTGCCCTCAATTCCAGTGCCCAGCTTGCTAGGAAGATAGGAGTGTTACTGAGTCTAAATTCATTCTCCTTAGTGCAGGACAGGCCAGTAAGTTGGGAGACCAGGTGTTGGGGCATGGAATAGCAACTTTCTGTAGACCTAGATGGCAAACTAATGTCCTGGAAAATCATCTCCCCAAGTCAGAATTCAGGCTCCTTTCCTACGAGCTTGGTTTTTGCAATCTTCTTGATATAGGAATTCTTTGTTGTTAGAATCCTTTGTTCTTGCAGCTATCTGCCTGGGTCAGATCCCTGTAAACCACCAACAAAACAAACGTTATTTTCTATTATGTAAATTCTTATCTTTATATGAATGGAAAAGTGTTAAATATCCTTAAAGGTCAGAGCCTTCAAAATAGGCTCTTCTGTATATTTTAGGCTCTAGGCAACATTGTTTTACAAGCAAGATGAAGCCTAGGAGACAGAGCACAGTGTTAAAGTCAAAGGAACAGATCTATTATGGAGTCAGATTTGTTCTTTTCTATTACCAGGGCAGAAGACACTTGAGGATTTAAATCCCTTTAAGTTAAAAATAAGTAATACTTTAAAGGAATTTACATACATAGGTCGGAATGTGCATAGCATATCTGGAAAACACACAAAGGATTGTAAACAGTGTCATCTCCAGGGAGGGCTGAAAGAAGAGAGGATGAGGGAAAACTTCTTTCACTTGTGTAATTTTGTGCTCTGTTTGAATTTATTTAACCACATGCATGTATTTCTTTTTCAGTTAAAAAATGTGTAATGGAGCAAAGGATTAGCAAGCTCAGCAAATACAGCAGCCATGGAATCACTGAGTTATCAATTTTGATTTAAGCCAGGAAGCAATTATTGACTCTCTCCTATGTGCCCAGTGCTGTTTTAAGACTTCTTTTACTTTTTTTTTATAAAATAATAAAGTGCTATTCCTCACCCCTGCCCATGGCTGGTGGAAAACCAACTGAGTTTTTATTGAGTTGTTTTCCAAGAAGTAGAGATCAGTTATAAACAGAACACATCTTCAGGGCAAAAAAGGCGGAGTGGTTTACCAGCAGGCCAGATAGCTTTGAAGGTTTTTCAACAGAGGCACACAGAGGCTGAGAGAGAAAGCCTCCAGGACCCTACGAAAAGCTGCCCAAACTGCCTTCTCCATGGCACTACTGAAATAGGAAAGAAAAAATCTGACTCCATATTAGATCTGTTCCTTTGACTTTAACCCTGTGCCCTGTTTCCTAGGCTTAGTCTTGTTGGTTCTGCACCTTTTGTAAAACAATGTTGCCTAGAGCCTGAAATATACAGGAGAACCTATTCTCAAGGCTCTGACTTTGAAGGATATTAACACTTTCTATTCACATAAAGATAACAAGTTACAGAATAGAAAACAACATTTGTTTGTTGGAGGTTTACACGGATGTGACCCAGGTGAAGAGCTGCAAGAACAAAGGATTCTAACAACAAAGAATTCATACACCAAGTTTGCAACAACCAAGCATTCCCACTTCCCATTTTTAATATAAGAAGAGCCTGAAATCTGACTTGGGGTGATGGTTCCCCAGGACATTATTCTACCATTTCTCAGCTGGCTTTCCAAATTAAAGTCGCTATTTCTTGCCCCAAAACCTGGTCTCCTGATTTATTGGCCTGTAATGCACGAGCAGAACAAGCCTGGACTCGGAAACACAGACATTGAAAGTACCCATTTGGTATATTAAATGACCTGTTTCTTCTCACCTTCCTGACGTTTTATTCTCTTGACCACTCCTGCTATGTTTATGAAAAACCTGTCATGTGGACACATTTCCACCTCTAGCCACTACCCTTCCAGGTAAGAACTGATGCCAAGAAGGCAATGGAAGTTGCTAGAAGGTATTACCTGGACAAAATAGAGCAGAAGTGGGTTCTGGCTGATGTTCAGGAGCAGGCTGGAACACCTGACAAGATGTTATAAGTACAGAGAGACAGCTGGGCACCAAAGGAGAAGCTTCTAAACTTCCATGAGGGACTTGTTGGATAGGAAGGGAAAGTCCCAGACTATAGCTAGGATCCCACCACGAGCTTCCTGGGCGAGTCTGGGCAAGTAATTTAAAATCTCTAGGCCCATGCTGTCCAACATGGGAGCCACCAGCAGCATGCAGTAGTATGAAGTTATTCTGTAGCCAGACAGAATTATAAAAAGACATTTTATTGCAAAGGCCCAGCAGGTATAATATTTAAAAACGTTATTGGTTATCTTGACCTAACGAGTTATTTTTGTATGTGTAGGTTTCTGTGGTTTGTAAGGCCGGTGACTAATGATTCCGTTACAGTGAAGTATTTTGAAATTATAAGTTACTAGACACAGTATCCTCATATCACAGTTGAAAAAACTGATCCACATAAGCAAGATGATCTGACTTATTAGTTATGAGCAGGGGCTCTTGGGCCAGCCTGCCTGAGTATAAATTCTCACTCTGCCTCCAGGGGGTTCTGTGTGAATCTTGGACAAATTATTGTTGTTTTTGTTGTCGTTGTTATTATTTGTGCCTCTTTTTCCTTACCTTTTAAGTAGCGAGGAATATGTGGACTCTATCTCCTACTGTGTTGGCAGGATTAAATGAGTAAACGTCTGTGCTGCCCACTTCCCTGGGTTTCAGCATTCTCCAGGCAATCAGTGCCAAACTCAGAGGCATTCTCCACTGTCTTCGTCAGTCTGGGATGCTGTAACAAATTACCGTGGGTCGGGTGGCTTAAACAACCAGCATATTCCTTATGGTTTGGAGGCTGAGACTTTCAAGGTCAATGTATCCTTGAGAGGATTGCCAGCTCGAAGATGGCTGTCTTCCCAATATCTTCATATCCCAGAGAGCAGAGAGAAGCAAGCACTCTGGGGGCTTGTATAAGAACACTAATCCCATTCATGAGGGCTCTACTCTCATGACCTCATTTTATCCTACAAATCACCTCCCAAAGGCCCCACCTCGCAATACCATCACCCTGGGAGATGGGGTTTCGACATACGGATTTTGAGGGGATGCAAACATTCAGTACACACATCGGCTAAGTCTCCCCAACATGCAGTCATCAAACCTGTAGCTAATATCAAAGTAATATTTATATCTCTCTGCCCATTTCCATTCCTACATCCACTATCACTGAAGCCCTGTTACATTTTATTCCTTATTTTTCTTGTAGAGATTTAATTGATTCCTCTAACTCCAATGCTCCCCTCGCTCCAGTCTGCTTAACAGCCCTGCCAGGTAAGTCTTCCTTAAAACACCTTCCCATTTCACCTGGTTGTTTTTTAGGTGTAAATGTCAGAATCCTCTCCACACCCCATCCTATACCTTTAATCTGTTACAATACGGCTCACTATGTTATTTTCCTCTTACCAATGTAAGAAATTTCCATAAGCTTAAGAGCTTAAACCAGCACAGATTTATCAGCTTATGGCTGTGGAGGTCAGAGATCCAACACAGTCCTCACTGTGCTAAATTCAAGGTAGCAGCAGGTTTCCTTCCTTCTAGAGGGTCTAGAAGAGAATGTTTCCTTGTTGTTGTTTTTTTTTTTCCAGTTTCCAGAGGTAACCCACCTTCCTTAGCTTGTGCCCCACGACTTCCTCCATTTTCATGGTCAGCAGCCTTTCTGAACATTGCTCTATGGCTACACCTCCCTCTGAATTTAAACTCAGCTGGGAAATGTCCTCCATTTTAAGGACCCCTGTGAATACATTCGGCCCACCTGGACAATCCAGGCTACTCACCCTATTGTCTCATCTCAGGATCCCCTTGTCCCATCCAATTCAGGCATTTTGGATGTGGCTGAGACACTCACCTGTGTAACATTTCCTCTCATGAGCATTTTATGGTTCAAGGCACTTATGAATGACTTTTTCTTTTTCTTCCTTAGCCTTTCTGCATTCAGTATGTCTGGTGGATTATATGAATCCTTTTTATTTGTTCTCCTGCACTAATCTTTAATAATATATCATGGGTTTAAAACGCTAACTGATAGACAATTTAGAAGACAGAAATCCTCTAAGATTTTTGTCCTAAAATATCTGTCATGCATTTTGCCATGTACAGTAACATGTCACAGGTGGCTACCCTGTGGCCGGGGAGGGACATGATTCTGCCATCACACTCCCCTCATTTTCACCAATGTGCTGATCACCTAACCAAGGCTCTATGCTCCCCGCTTCACTCACTTCCTCCTCCTTTCCATTGACTACCCTGTTCCCATCACTTCCTTCATTCAGCACATCAGGATTTCATGACCACATTCTTCTCTAAATGGAAAGGGTATCTTGAATCTAATGTCTGACAACTCTTCTTACTGTATATGCACACACTGACCTGCACAGAACCCCGTCCAGCTCTTTATTTTCCTAGAATCTCCCAGAGGAATCAGTTCCATGATGATGGTAATGATGATGATGATATTGACAATGATGACAGGGACCTCTCAAGGATTCTGATAAAGAGGGAATCAATAAAGGGAGGGAATCATTGCAAAATTGCCCCAGAGACAGGCTTAAAAGTAAATAACTTCTATAGTGTTTAATGAAATTGCCTAATATTTAACTATTTTTAAAAATTTATATCGCTGAATTTAAAATTTTAACGGGAATTCTCATTCACCAGTAACCAAGATTCAACTCTAGGACCAAAGTCTAAAGATTTTGATCTTCTAACAAATTGTCCACTAGCCTTTTAAACACGTGACCCTTTTAAAAAGCTTAGTGCTGGGCTGAAAATAAGCAGGATTCATATAATCTCACCAGACACAGTGAATGTGGAAAGACTAAGGAAGAAAAACAAAAAGCCCTTCATAACGTCTTGAACTTCACGTTGCTCACAGGAGAAAATGTTTGCCAAGTTGAGTGTCACATCAACATGACGCCTGAGTGGGATGGGGAAGCTGATCTTCCTCATCAGACATTTATCCTGATTTGTTAGATGCCAACACAGTTTCCTCATTTGATTTGCTTCTAACAAGTATGGAAGAATTTACGTTCTACCAAAAGCAGTCTAAACATTTTCCCCTGCTGTCAGGTCTCTGGACTGAATGTCTCCACAAGAAGGACATGAATATGCTTCATAGGGAATTCTTCCTGAGAAGCAACAGGATTTTCGAGGGCAGAACTGCAGGCCCCCCATGGAGGGCTGGAGGAGGGCTACAGGGGGCACTGGATAAACAGCAGGAGTGGGTTCAGATACTACCACTCAGGTCGCCAAAGACAGCATTGCTATCTCTGAGGATATGACATTCTCCCAAAAGTTCCATGAGTGAAGGTACCTGTGAACACTAAGCAGGTTGTTAAGAAACAGCAGCACATAATTTGCGTCACAACTCAATTACAGTATGTTTTGATATTTGGAAAATAATTAGCCCATTGTCCTTTGAAACTGCAGCAGTAGCAATAGAAATAAAAAAGGCTGAGCCGTCTTGTAGACAACAATCAATAAACAATTCTAAATCTGCAGGATTCCTTGACGATATGCAAGCAATGAGCTAGATGTATCTTGCAGATACTTCTTACTGCAGGGCGCTCTCCTGCAAAGCATAGAACTAGTTTTCTCAGCAGACAGAGGGAACCAAGTCAAGATTCCAAATCTTGAGAGATTTACTATATGGCAGGAAAGATCACACAATTACATCCAGCTAAATATGAATAAATGTAATCAAATATTATCAAATGTGATTGGAGCACAGATGAAACAGAAATTCCTTTCACCTGGATCTAGAGAGACTTCTTCAGAAAATGTGGCTTTGGAGATGGCCAAAGATATGGGTTGAATTTTGGCAGAACAGGATGTAAGGAATTTTAAAACTGATTCTAAAATTCATATAAAAATACAAAGGATCCCAAATATCCAAAACAATTTTGAACAAGTAAAACAAAGTTGGAAGACTTGCACTATCTGATTTTCAGCTTTTTTTTTTTTAAACTACAGTAATCAGAATGTATGGTGTTGGTGTAAAACAGGAAAATAGAATAATGGAGCAGAATAGAATGTTCAGAACTAAACCAACACTTATATTGACAATTGATTCTCAAAAAGGATGTAGTGGAGAAAGGATCTTTTCAACAAGTGGTGCTGGAAGAATTAGAGAGTGATATGCAAAAAAAAAAAAATGAACTTTGATCCACACCTCAGAAAATATACAAAAATTATCTCACAATGGATCATAGATCTTAATAGGAAATCTAAAACTACAAAACAGCTAGGAGAAAAAGCATAGGCTTAAGCTTTATGACCTTGGGTTTGGCAAATATTTCTTTGCTATGACACCAAAAGTATAATCTATTTTAAAAAGAAACTGATAGAGTGAACTTTATCAAAATGAAGACTCTTCAAAGCTGTTCTAAACCCTGCTAAGCAAATGAAAAGACAAGCTATAGACAGAAGCTATTTGCAGATCATATATCTGATAAAGGTCTCTCTTTGTATCTGATCCAGAATAAAGAGGTCTCAAAACTCAATAATAATGCAAACACCTGAATGAATAAATGAGGCCAGAAAACACACTTCAGTAAAGATATCCAGATGGATAATAAGCATATGAAAAGATGCTGATTAAAGATGCCATTAGTCATTAGAGAAATGCTTTTAAAAACCACAGTGAGATACTAGTACACATACATACAAGAATGAATACGATTAGAAAGACCGACCTTACAAATTGCTGGTAAGGAAGTAGAGCAAGCAGAGCTGATACACACCACAATGAATTTACAATAGTACAACCATTTTGGAACAGTCTTTAACAGTTTCTTTAAAAAAGGTAAATACCTATCTACCATATAACCCAGATATTCCTCATCTGGTGCTTTAGAAAAGAAATAATATGTCCATATAAAGACTTGTAACCAAATATTCACTGCAATTTTATTTATAATAGCTCAAGTTGTAAATAACCCATGCATCCATCAAGAAGTAAATGGAGAAACAAATGATGGTCTATCCAAACACTGCTCACAACAAACTCTTCAGTAAAAACTCAGCACAAAACAATACTCTGCTATAAGAAAAATAAGCTATTAATACAGCAACACAGATGACTCTCAAAATAATTACACTGAATGAAACAAGTCAGACAACATAGAGTAGATACTGCATTAATCCATTCATACAACGATGTTGAAAATGCAGACCAATATGTTGTGATGGAAAGCAGATCAATGGTTTCCAGGGGAAGAGATGGGGAGGGAGGGAGGGACAACAAATGGCAGGAGAGAAGCTTTGTGGGTGATGGGTATGTTCACTCTCTTGAATGTGGTCATGGTTTCTTGGGGATATACTTATGTCAAAACGTATTAGCTGTACACTTTATACGTGTGAAAATTACTTTGCCAAGTATACCTCAAAGCTGTTTTAAGAAAAAAGGCACTTCAGTCCTGATCCACCTCAGCGCCTGATTGGAGCGACATGATCAGTCCCTCACCCTGTTTGCCTAACAGGAAGGTAGAAAACCTCTCACGGAAAATAACATATGGAATTTTCATTTGCAATGTCTGCCATGTAATAAAGAATTTCAAGACATGCAACATGTCAAGACTATATAACGGATAATATGAGAATAAGAAACATTAGACAAAGGATGCAAACCCCCAGGTGATGTAGGCATCAGAGTTACCAATAAAGGCTATAAAGTACTTTTAATATATTCAAGAAAATAAGGAAATTATGGGAGAATAGACAACAGGGTAAAGACTTTCACCAGAGAAATATACTGGAATGTATTTTTAAGAGAAATCAAACAGATACTCTAGAACTGAAGCTTTCAGCTCTGGAAACAGGTAAACAGAGCTAATTAGGATCCCTTTTAAGTAAAACTTTCAGTAATGCCGGGTAAATTACAACAACAAATGTAACACAGAGCTAACTATGGAAAGAGAAGTTCCCAGGTGACAATACAAAGAGGACACTTAAAGCCCAGAGTGGTAATCTTGTGAGCTGATGCCACCACACCCTGCAGGGAAGGGGTTTTAATCTGCACTTAAATAGAGATACAATGTCCATTTAGGAAAAAGGGTCCATACCAGATGTAGAAGACACTTCCTTTATATCTATATAGTCAGAGACAGAGATGTAAAGTGGCAGCAGAGGTCACAGTGACACAGGGCCCTGGGCCAAAGATTGTGAACACCTCTGCAAGCTGGGAAAGGTAGGAGGACGAATCCCTCCCTAGAGCCTCGGTGTGGAACGTAGCCTTGGCCACACGTTGGTTTTAGCCCACTGACAATGACTTTGAACTTCTGCACAATAGAAGAGTGAGACAATGAATGTGTATTGCTTTAAGCCACTGAGTCTGTGGTCCTTTGTTACAACAGCAAAAGGAAAGAAACTCAGGAACCAACATGAACATGAACCCCAAGCTGCCTGCTGTGCTGGCAGGAAGTTCTTTGTCTCTGATCCTGAGGGAGTCTCCTGTCTTCTGGCAGCATCCACAAACTACCTCATGCTAACTTGACAGCTTGCAGAGGGTTAAATCTTAACCCTGCACAGTTCTTGATATTTAGTTAATAAAAATGATGGTGTCATCATGGGTATTTTTCCATCTTTTAAATACCCTTCAGTCTTCTAATAAAGCTACCTCTAATTGAGAGACAGTGTAAATAGTTTTCAATCTTCATAATAAATAACTGTGGTTTTATTTGGTTATTTAAATTATGAATAATAATATTCACATTAGTAAAAGTTATTAAAATCAACATTGTTTAATGAAAATATCATTTCTTTTTGCATGAACATGTATTAACTACAATAAATGTTCCATGCTTTGTTCTACGATTTACTGTTAGAGCCTTAAAGAATAATATTTTCCTCAAAAGATATTATGGCAAAGGGATTTCTTTTGGTGGAACAGTTCCTACATCAAATCTGGTGCATGGCTCAGGCCACTGGGAACCTAGAGTTGATAGAAATTAGGAGGCATTATAAACACAAAATGATTTTTAATGAATTAAACAACTGGATGTGTGAAAACAAAGAATCCGAGAATATTCTAGTGAAATAAATGTATTTTTCAGCTTAAGCAAGACACTGGGTGAATAAATCTAAAATGAAAAAACCACCCAGAGATCAGCAGTGAGTCATGCATGCAGTGTGACTGATCAAAACCAAGTTGTTTCCAAACCAGTGTGCAGGCTTGATGCCTTCATGAATCAAGTCTGTGTGGCACCAGGTCACCTCGAATACATGTTGATGAGGTATTTATAAGCCCTTCACCATCCCAGCACAAAGCCCACACATGAGCCACAAGACCATCACCTACACATCTGCAAAACACACAGAATGGTGAATAGCACTTTTCTTGTTCAGTAGCCGGTGGCAGGGCACTGTGAGCAGACAGAGATACAGGGACACAGAGACACAGAGGCACTTCCCCTCACTCAGCTGATAACCTTCCGTGCATTCCTGGGGACAGGATTGTCATAAAATGCACCATGGATTGATCCTCCTCCTAGGAAAGGAACGGTAGGTCTGTCCTCAGGTTGGAGCAAGGGTGGCCGGAGGATCTCAGAAGAGCTGTTTCAGCACAACCAATAGAATTTTCGGCCACCGTGACCACGAGAGACAGGTCTCCTGCCATCCCGGTAGGCACTTGGGCTCCTGACAAAAGCTGGGCTCAGTAAAGGCTTGAGTAGAAGGCACAGACCTGAGGGTTGCCCCAGCAAGAGACAGGAGGTAGGGCCTGGTTTATACTGCTCTGGGTGTATCCCAGCCTCATCCGAATACGAAATCAGAAATTTGCAAAACAGCAGAGCTGGGATGGATCATCTACTCCAGACTCCTCACCTTACAGTTTAAAGGGTGGCAGCCCTGGGAGGCAAAGCAACGTGCTAAAGGCAGAACGTGGAAGAGGCAGCGCGAGATAAAATGAACCGTGCCAACCCCTGTTCAAGGATGCTGACACTGAGTGTGGGGCCAAGGTTTCCAATGAGGAGAATGAGACAGTGTAAATACTTTGTTCCCCCCAAAACCCCAAATATTTTTTAATGGCACAAAACTCACCTTAACTAGCTCTCTTCTGAGGGGGCTCTCTTCTGCTTCTTCGTCTTTCTGTCTGTCTCCATTTCTCTCTCTCAGACAAAAACACATACAATTTTGTGAAAAGGGAATTCCTGCCATACAAAGACAAAATTCATATCTTCAAAAATACACCTGACAATGCACGTTTCTCAATTCAAGTCTTTGTGTGGGGTCTGGGCAACTGGCTTATTTTCTAGAACATTCGGTGGTTCGAAAATCAGATCATCATCCCCAAAGGAAGAGTTCTGGTCCGTGTTGATGAAGTTGGGGATGTCACATTTCATGAGCAAGTTCGGCTCCTCCTCTGGCCACCTGCTGCATCTGATGGCTTCCTGGAGCCGAACATCACTGTCAAGGGCTATGGTTGGGATACGAGCTTTGGCCTTGTCGAAGAGTCCCACTTCATTGACGTAGCTGTGAAAGATGGACCTAGATTCGTCATTGACCTGCCAGAGAACATCTTGGGCACCAGCGGTCTCCCAAAGTCTGACACAAATCTGTTCAGTCTGAATCTGTTCTCGGGAGACTCTGCATTGCTATAAAGAAAACCAAAATAAAATATCGCTCACACTCTAGCTCGGTGACCTGAAGAATCATAGTTTTTGCCATCTACTGAGAGCAAACCCCTGCAGAGAGCATGCTGACAAGCACTGGAAGTGAAAGACATCACTTCTGAACACATACAATTACACCCAAGGCAAAAGTCTCAAGTGAGGGCCCTTGGAAAATCCTGAAAAGACATCGCTCCCTGAGAATCCTCAATATTGGTGTCTCGCACACCAGTGTTTCTCAGTGGGACACTCAGATCATCTTCATCAGATTTAGTTAAAGTGCTTCTTATAATGCAGAATTCTGCTGTGCACACCCTCAGAGTCTCAGAGGTAAGGACGGGTAGTCTGTATTTTCATAGCCACCAAGATCACTAAACATGCTCAGGTTTAGCACCGCGGTCTACATCGGGTCACCTGAGCATCGACAATGCTGTCTCATGTGGTGGGGTGGCCATGTGTGTCAGGGTGCTGTCCTTCCCACGTGACTCCCCTGATTCTCAAAACTCACAGTGCAGCCCCATTGGGCAAGAAATACTACCATTTCACAATGCATACTCAAGGCGCCCGACTGACAGATACAATCAGTGATAGGAGAGGGGACAAAACTCAGCTTCCTGATACCTTCTTTCACTTACTGTGGGACAAATGATCAATTCAATGGTAATAAATTAGTGAGTGAGTGAATAAGATGACTCGTTATTCCCACGAGTGCCTGGAAGAGCGAGCCTGGGCACACTGAGAACCGTAACAGCCCATCTACGTAATTGCCATCCTCCCCAGATCTATGTAAAGGTTACTACCACGCAGGCAGTGTCTCCTGAAGGGCAAGAATCATGTCTGAACACACTCTCAAATCCAGAACAGAACCTGACAACAATTAGGCTCTGGAGTCTGTGTTTAGCGAGTGTGGAATCTCAGTGATTTCAGCTCTTAGACCTTGCCTTCCCATCCCACCCCTCATGATATGGCCCCTAAGACCAGTTCTTTCAGGGCTGGGGCCACGGAACCCATTTACAGGACTGGAAGAATCTGATCATATAAACCATCCCCCAGATTATCATCAAGTATCACCTGCATTTCAGGGATCAGTAATTCCAGAAGCTTTGCAGTTCAGGCAGCTGAGGGATTTTTATATCAGCTCTGTCTTCTACTGTGACTGCCTGGGTGATATCCGACAAGGAATTCTCAAAAGCCTGAGCTTTTCCTTTCAGGAATAATCTAATTAACAAATCTCGCTGACCACTCAACCAATGTGATGTGAAGATCAATGATTTACACAGGAGTACAACATTCACTAGGTCGTGGATTTAGAATCAGAGAAAAATCATTTGAGAAAGATTGACAGAATTTAGCTTTAATGCAAATTTAAGTATTCTTACCTTTCAGTAAATCATCTTCCCCTACTTATCACTTCACCCAAGTTTAAAAGATATTTGAGAACAGGGATGAGTGTGCCAGCAATCTGTGACCCAATAACCTAAAATGTCACCTAGGAAAAAGAGAGGAGTAACACATTTTTAAAAAGCATGGTGAGGATGGCGGGGCCATCCCCCAACTCCACACTAAGGAGCTCTGAGTAATAGCTTTCCTGCCTGCCTGGAGCATCAGCTGATGTGAAAACCCACCCAGAAACCTCACTGTCCAGCAGCTCTTCCGTAACACAGGCTACACTTCCTCAGAATTAAGAATTGGGTCAAGTAACCCCTTCGCTGAAGAATAAAGACAAAGGAGAACAAGAGGTTTCTGCCCCTCCCCAGGGGAGAGCCCAGACCTTGGGCTGCATGCACTGCACCCACCTCCCAGGAGAAGAATTAACTGGAGAAGGTCTTTCTGCGAAACTGGGGCAGCAAAGTTTGAGATGGGAACAAATTGACCAGCTGGCCAGGGACAGCCCCCTTCGTCGCTGCCTTGGCAGCTGCCTCCTCCCCCTCAGCACATCCTGCCCACCTCCAGTGGCTAAGCTGTCAGGGAAACTGTGCTTTGGGACCTGGGGCAAAAGAGGCTGCCCCCAGGCCAAGCTGCGGAAGAGATGGGAGCTAAACCACCAGCTCCCAAGCGGCAGGCTCCATACCCCCGCCAACACCCCGCCGCCCCCTCACCCTACTGCAACCCCGGGGCAATATGACCCGGAGAAACGTGACCTGGGAACGAGGGTCGGCCACGTCAGGCCTCCAGAGAGATGGGAGCTTATCCTCCACCTCGCCAGGGGCAGCCCCTCTCTCCTCTCCAACACCTGATCTCACCGCGCCCACCTCCCAGGAGCAACCTGACCGGGTGTGGGGTGTCAGGCGAATCTTGCGCGGGAGAGGCCATCCCCAGGCCAGGTCAGTGGAGAGGAGAAGAAGTGGCCCCATTAGGCGGGGCAGCCGGACATCGCAGCTGCCTCTGCACTTCGACCGCATCGCGCCCTTCTCCCAGGAGCAAGCTGACCTGGAGACGGGCATCCGGCTTCTTGGGCAGCAGAGGACGCCCCCAGGATTGGCAGCGGGGAAGAGGAGAGCAAATTGACAGGCTCAGCGCTGCAGGTCTTCTACCCCCGCCGTCGCCACCCCCGCACCTTAAAGGCACCGCCAAGGGCACCCCTCCCCCAGCAGGTTGAATGGGACAGGTGTGTCTGGTGATCTGGGGGAGGAGAGGCCACTCCCACACCAGGCAATCGGGGAGACGGGAGCCAATCCACCAGCTCCCCAAGGCAGCCACCTACCCCCGCAACAGCCACCTCTCTTGACCCCTGACCTCACGGTGGCCTCCTCTAGGGAGCAGGCTGACCTTGAGATGGACATCCGGCGAACTTGGGACAACAGAGACCGCCCTCAGGGCAAACCATGGGGGGAAATGGGAGCAAATGGACCGGCTCCATGGGAAAACCTGCCGCTGCTGCCACCACCCCCAACGTACCACGCCCGCCTCCCGGGGTCAGGCCGACTAGGATACACGTGTCCCGTAACCCAGGGCAACAGAGACCGCCCCCAGGACAAGCCGCGGGGAAGATGGGAGCAAATGGGCCCGCTCCCCCGCTGCAGGCCCCCGATCCCCGCCACCCGTGCACCCTGACTACCCTGCCTCACGCCCCCAGCAGGCAAAGTGGGACAGGGGTGTCCGGGGACCTGGCGCAGCAGATGCCGCCTGCAGGCCACGCGGCACTGACATGGGAGCTAATACACAAGCTACCCCGGGGCAGCCTCCCTATCCCCGCAGCCACCACCTTACCAGCCCCCTGACTGCACCGCACCCATCTCCCAGGAGCAACCTCACCTGGAGTCGGACCGCAGGCAAATCTCCGGCGGCAGAGGTCGCCCTCAGGCCAGGCCGCGCGGGACAGAAGAAATGGAGCTACTCCCTGGAACGGACCCCCTCCCCCTGCAGCCGCCGCCGCCGCCTCCCAGGGGCAAGCTCACCTGGAGACCCGCGTCCCGCCTCTACGGCAGCAGAAGCTGCCACTGGCTCCGCCGCGGGGGAGAGCTGAGCGAACTGACCGGTTTCCGCGCGGCAGTCCCCCTAACCCCGTGGGCCCCGCACATTAATGGCACCGTCCCGACTCAGCAAGCTGAGTGGGACAGGCGTGTATGGTGACCAGGGGCAGCAGAGGCCGCTCCCAGGCCCGGCAGCCGGGAGAATGCAGCTATTCCACCAGTTCGCCAGAGGCAGCCGCGCTCCGCCCCCCTGTCGCTGCCGCTGCCCCCTGACCTAACCGCCCCACCTCCCAGGAGCAAGCTTACCTGGAGTCCAACATCTGGCGAATCTCCAGCGGCCAAGGCCCCCCTAGGCCAAGCTGCAGGGAAGAGAAGAAATCGACCGGCTTGCCCGGGCAGCCTCCCACGCACCGCCGCCTCCGCCGCCCCAAACGATTGCACTAGCCTCCCGGGGTCAGGCTGACTGTGAGGATGTGCACTTGCCTTCTAATCCTGGCCACGTGAATGAGCACCTCCCTGCATCCCTACACTCCCTGCACCTCTGCACCCCTGCCACTATCTGCACTTCTGCACTGCCTGCACTTCTGCACCCCTGCACCCCCGCAACCCCTAAACTTCCTGCGCCCTCCACAGCCCCTGCACCCCTGTCACCAGTTACACTTTTGCACTGCCTACACTCCTGCACCCCTGCATGTCCCACACACCACCTCTTGGGCCTGTGGCAGAGTCTCTGCTGTTAGACCAATGCACAGGAACTCACATCTTTGCCAGTATATGATGCATCAGTGGACGTCTGGGGTTGGCTGCAGGAAGGTACATGTTCCCGGTCACTAGCCTGGGCCACTAGGGTGATCTCTCTGAGGTCACCAAGGGCGGGCTCAGAGATGCTGTTTTCCGGGAAGAGAGGAGTTGAAACAGGTCTTGAGGGCAGAGCTGTGCTCACCAGGCCGTCCACGCTTCATGTTTTACACAGGGCTTCGGAGAAGTGAAATGGATCCAGCCAAGTAAGACCGGCCTGCTGTACGCCCACCTCAGTCCTGGGCTTTGAGTCAGACCGACTGGCTCCCACCCTCACGGCCCAGTTTTGGTACCTGAATGTTCCCTTTGAGGCATCCCATCAGTTCTCATGAAGAAGTCTGGCTGCTTCCACCCCATGGCCCTCCCTCCTGTGCTGGCCTCAGGAAGTTTCCTTATTTGGGGAAGAAGGCAGCCCACCCCCTACCCCACCCCTCACCATGCTCTCACCCAGGCTGCTGCTCTCTCTGCCCATCAGAGTCTGGAAAGCCATCCCTCTTCAGTTATGTCCCTTCTGAGATGGACTTGCTTCCACTCAATTCTAGGCGAGGATGCACCATGGAATGCACTGGGTAAGAGAACCAAAATAAATACTTTCTTCTGTGAGGTTTTCTGTTTATCTACTGGGATGGGCTGTGTGTAGTTTGCTACAGCTATTGGTGTGAGAGGCTAAAACAGCCTGTGTGTCCTTGTTTTCATCTCCCCGCTGTCTTTGGGTTTTCCCTTGACACTCCTGAGACATTTACTTCTTTTAGTTTTATTCCTGTTATTACACAGGGGCCCTACTGACATGGAGGTAAGGTGTTGGGGGATCAGGACAGAGCAGGGCATCTGTAGTCCTGTGATTAGTTCTCATTGAGCCTATGCCCTGAGCTGTGACCTCCACAAGTGTGTCTCTTTCCCCCCACCCCAATTTGGGTGAGACAGATGGGATTTCCCTTCTCCCAGGTTGGTTAGGCTCTGGTAAAATAATTTCTCATTAAAAAAACAAACAAACAAAAAACAACTTCCCCAAATGAAACAGAATGTTTTGGGTATATTTCAATAGAGTTATTTTCTCCTTTCCAGGCAGGAAGCATGAGGAGTTATCCTCTGAGGCCTTCATTCTGAGAACAGGACACGGTCCTGGAGGTAAAATGCATGAAAAAGAGCAGGGGGCCCCTCTGACTGGCCCCCTGGAGTTGTCACACTCGGACTTCCCCACGCTGAGACTTCCACTGGCCTCAGGGACCTGTTAAATCTGCCTGCCCTGGGGGTTGTTACAAAAGCGGGTTCTGCCCTGGGAGCTGTGACTCGCCAAGCCTGCCTGGCTGCCTCTCTGTGTTGGGAGCAGATTTTCCCCTCATTTTTCTGGGATCTAAGAAGTACAGTGGGATTGCAGCTCCCTCAGCTCTGGTGTTGTTTTCAGGACAGAAGGAGCAATTTCTGAGCTCCACAAGAGCTGGAACAAAGGCTGGAATCCTCCCCTCCTCTGCCTCCGTGCAATAAGTGGCTGTGGTTCTAGCCGAGTTTCTGAAGATGTGGATTTAAACACACACATCCCAGCCCCTACAGGAGCACACAGTCCCATAAATCCCCCCAGTTTCCACTGGTAACTACTGAGCTGATGGGGACACGGGTTTCGGGTCCACAGAGGCCTGACTGCACTACTTGCTCCGTGGCCTATTAACGTGGTTGCTCTGGGTCTTGTCTGAAGTGGCTTGCTTACCGCACCTGGTACATGGGAAACACAAAATAAGTTCTAGAAACTTCACTTTTTCTCCCTCCAGGGCCTTCAAACATAGAAAGTATTAAGTGAACTCAGACGGCCTAGTCACCGCAATGAGGTCCGTCCAGCCTGGCTCTCCTGAGTGATGGGCACTGACTTGCACCTTAACTCGGAACAGTAGGGGAACCGCCTTCTTCTAACTGGGCCTCTCCCCACACCGGGCACGCCCTCAGCTGAGACGGTGTCAACTCCCCCATTGAGGTGTGTGCTGGTGGCTTCAGTGTGACCTGGCCCTGCCGGGATATGAACCTGCAGTGAGTGAGGTGGAGGGTCGGGTGGAGAGGGGTCCCTTCTGGGGTGGCAGGGGGCCCGGTAGCACCCAGCCCGGCCTGGTGCCTGGGGCTCCCTAACACCTCCTACAGCTCCTGGGTTGGCTCCGGTCCTGGCCAATCCATACACCCTCCCAGCATCTTCTCATTAAGTCCCTTTTTGCTTTTATCAGCGAGAGGTGGCTTCTGTTGCTTGTTCAGTGAAACAGTACATAGGGAAACCAGACTATTTCTAACATCAGTAAAATACCAACCTCAGTTATCTCGCCGGGCAGACCGTGCAGCACAAAGGCCTGCAGAGGGCTGTGCGAACGGCATACGTGAAGGGTCCTCATCATCTGTCTTCAGAGATGCAGAAGCTGGTGGTTCAGGTAAAACCTCAGGGAGGGATTGAGGAATCCAAAGCTGGTTGGTTTCAAAGGCTAACAGGTCAGACCAGACCCCTGAGCTGTGGTCAGAAGCCTAGCTCAACATCACGCAGACTCAGCACCCTAAGTGCCAGGTGGGGGCGGTGGTGTTCCCTTTGCAGGCTCTCATTGGGGATTCACTGTAGTCCCTTAAATGCAGCAGAGATTCCAGCCCCCTTAGCCCCCACCCTGCGTGTTCCATGACACAAATCCCGGGAGTGTTTAATTTTCATCTTTGTTTAGGAGGATGAAGGAGGGGCAAGAGGAGACATAAATTCATACTGACTGACACAAGGTCACAGCCAGTACCTCCTCCTTGGAGAGATATGTGCTCCCAAAATGGTGGCTGGGGGGCTGGGCGGAGACCCTCCACTGGTCCCAGAGGGACCCCCTCATCTGGCCACAACTGATGGGTTGGACAACAGATCCAGAGGGAGACAGAGCATCTTTCCTGGGAATTTGGAACTGACACACAGAAATCAAGTTCACTCATCTGGGGATTGGCGAGGGTGAGGGGCGGTGGTTGGAAGTCAAATGAAACCAGAGCATGAGAGAAAGTTAGAAGTGAAAGAGAGAGAGACAGAGAGACTGAGCTTGTGAGAGCAAATAGTCAGAAAGAAGGAAAACAATCAGGGGACAGAGGAATTCCAGCTCTTGACTGTCTAGTTTGTCCTAGCCCATAAACGACCCCGCGGGATGGTTAATAAAATTCCAGTTTTGCAGATAAGGATAAAGGCTGAAAGAGGTGGGGGCTGGGTTTGGGTGCACAGTTAATTCAAGTGCCGCTGGACCCCTCATTTCCCATTGCCTGAAGGCACTGTAATCCTCACTGGGAACCCTGCGGTCCCCTGACAGCCCAGCACCCTGATCAAATGGCCCCTGCGGGAGTGGGAACCCCTCTGAGGGTGAAGAGTTCCCTGAACCGAGATGCCATGCATCAGCAGGCTCCTGCACACCCCAGGTTAACATCTCCACAGCTGTGCAGTCTCCCGACCCACTTCCCTCCCTGCCAGGCACCCCTTCCTTACCACCGAGTGTACTTCAGGAATTCAGACACAGGGATGCCCAAAGCAACACGAGCCCACCGGCTATACAAACAGCAGACTCCCAGCCCCACCTGGGTTCCGAGGGGACAGTAGGCGTCCTCAGCTTCCATGTGTCTAAGACAATCTTCTTCAGCTGGTGGTTATAGAGAAAAATAAAAGGTCCAAAACATAGTTCAGTGAGGAATTCCTCCAAGGACCTGACTCCAGAGACTACAACCAGGGGTCCCTACCCCCCGGACTTGGGGTGAAGGTGGATTATTGATCAGCACAACCTCCGGTGGCCCAGCTCCTCAACTTGGCTGCCCAGAGTGGGCTGGGGGAATGGATAAAGCCAGGGCACTCAGGAAGAGCACAGAGGACCTGATCTCCCCTCTCCGCACTTGTAAACCCTTCCTCAAATCTCAAGGCATCTGACAGAGAGCAGCCACCACAATAAGGAGATGCTCCCATCTCTTCACTCACTCCAGTCTGTTCACTTACGTGCTGAGCATCCACTGGGTCCCAGGACATGACACATAGGATGGCCGATGGGACAGGCTTGGTCCTTCACCCTGGACCCTGTTCAATCTGATGGAAGAATGATCACTCATAAAGAGTTTCTCAAAATTATACAGAGACCAAAGACAAACTGTAGAGTGAACCAAATTTAAAAATATATATGAAGATCCCCCAGTCTCCCCGCCTAAGGTTAACAGCATAAAGCAAAAAGATCTTGCCTTTGATCACCAAGGAAGTTGTCACCCCCTCTCAGGTGGAAAGGACAGTTATTCTTTGAGCAGGACACAGAAGTGCTTCATCGGATTGGACCAGGGCATCTACAGTCATTCAGCAAATATGTATAAGCTCCTACTACGTACGGGAATCTCCTAACTAGACCAATTCACAAGGTTCTCGGGCTTTATCAGTCAACAAAATAGACATGACTCCCCATCACTGGGGGCTCAGAGTTGTAGTAGAGGAAACAGGCAGCATGTTGGGGGTAGTAAGAGCTTGGAAAAATTAAAAAAAAAAAAAGAGTGATATGAGCAAACTCCGGTGATGGCGGTGGGGTGGGAGGCAGGCAGGAGGGAATAAGGCAATCCTGGCAGATCTCACGGAGTAATGAACTTGAAGCAGAATAGATCCGGAGGAAGAAGGAAGAGCCGGAGCCAGAGGCCCCCTGAGTGAGGGGGAGAGTGTGGGCAGAGAGGCAGAGCACGCCGGGTCCTGAGGCCTTTGTGACGACTTTGGCTCCTAATGAAATGATGACCCGTTTAGTGAGTTTTGAGGGGAGGGGTGATATAGTCCAACTTAAGCTTTTGTGTTTGTGTTTTTTTGTGGGAGGTAATTTATTTATTTTAATGAAGGTGCTGGGGATTGAACCCAGGATCTCTTTTTTTTTTTTAACATTTTTTATTGATTTATAATCATTTTTGAACCCAGGATCTCTTGCATGCTAAGCATGCGCCCTACCACTGAACTAAACCCACCCCATCAATGTATGCTTTTGCAGGCTCCCTCTGACTCTGTGTGGATGAGAGATTGTAGGAAAGCAAAGATGGAAACAGGAGGCTATTGGTGTCCAGGAAGGGCTGAAGGTGGCTCTTAGGAGGGCGGGGAGCAGGGAGCAGGTGGTTAAGAAGACAGAATACCCAGAATTTTCTAACAAGCTGGATTTGCTGTCTGTGTGTGTAAGAGAAAGACAGAAAGAACATTGTTCCAACATCTGGACCTGGACAATGGGAGGGATGTCCTCTCCATCCACAAGGGATGGGACAAGGTGGGGCTGAGCAGGTGGAAAGGGGCTGGTATCAGCTCAGTTCTTCAATGTCATGGTTAAGGTGTGTATTACATATTGCCACAGAAATGCCTAATAGGTAGAGGAGTCTGTTTTCTTTTTCTTTTTAACATTTAAAAAATATAATTTAAATGTATTAATTGTATTATGTGAATGATTTGGGAAGTTTGTTTCATGCCAAGGTATATGTTATATATAGCCAAATGGAAAATATATCAGAAAGGGGAGAAATGAGGGCTTTCACGTAAACTGACTGTCCATAACGTAGGTAAAATTTCAATAAAACCAGTGTTCAGTGCAAAAACCTCATCTTGGTGTTACATAAAAATAAATGAAAAAGGACTATGTTAATATATCATTATTTCATGTTACATAATAGCCCCAAACAAACACACTGATTAACTATGAGGCTTGTAGAAATGCTATTCGCTTTTTTCACATAAATACAGAAATGCAGAAAGGTTCTAAGGTAGAATAAGCATCTTAGTGGAAATAATACAGATTTGAGCATTTTACATGATATATATATTTACTGATACAAAATTTGGAAAAGTAATTACATAGTAGAACATATGTATGAATGTGAAAGCAAGATTAATGAAAGAAAAAGAATGTGAGTCTCAGGGATAAAGGTCCAGATGGAAAGGGCAAATCAGGGAGTTTTGGAGAAATCGAGAAATTGATGGCATGCCAATTTCCAAGGCTGGGTTGCTTCCACCAAAGGAATAGCAGAGAGAGAGATGAGAGGCCCAGGAGCCAACCCTGGGGCACACCCACAGTGTATGTTTGGGAAAAAGAGGAGACATTGGCAAAGGACCAGCCAGTAGACCAAAAGCAGAACACAGACAGAGCGATGGGCTGGAGTTTAAGTTAAGCAGGAACACGGGGGAGGAGGGATGGAAGAGCTGGGTCAAATGCTGCCGAGGGTCTACGCATGATGAGGACTGAAAATTGACCGCTATATTTAGCAACGTGTGGTCACTGATGCCCTTGACAGGGCAGTTTCCATAGAGCGAGGGATCAGGGGAAGAGCCAGAGTGAGTGTAAAAGGGGATGGCTCAAGAGAAGATGCAGACAGTGAGTTTAAACAACTCCTTAAAGATTTGCTGCAAAGACACAGGGTGGCAATTGGTGGGGGTGAATTAGGGTCAAGGAGTGCTGTTTGTTTCTTTTAAGAAGATGGACGTTTATATACTGATGGGAGCCAACTAGCAGAACAAAATAGATGAGGTAGTGAAAGAGAGGATGGTTTTGGGAGTGACAACCCAGAGAAGATGGGAGGGATGGGGCCCTGGGGACTTTTCGAGGAATTGGCTTTCGATGTCACCTGTAATAAGAGGTGGGGCACCGAGAGTGAGGTCACAGACAACACTAGGTGAGCGGATGTGCTGGGAGTTGCTTGTGAAACTTCTCTTCTGTTGGCTTGTTTGCTTGTTCAAAGTAGAAAAGTAACCTTACCAGCTGAGGGATGAGGAGGAAGAAAGAGTTACTGGAGCCATGAGAAGAAGATAAGAAAGAGACTTCCAGGGAGAATGGGACAGTGAAAAGAGCAGGGGGAGATGGGGGAGTGCGCTCCCAGAAAGTTACATTTTCTCTTTGACGTCCCCAAATGTGTGATGTGTGATTACCCTTCCTGCTGTCTACGAAATAAAAATTAAGTATGGTTCAGAGGAAATGCCATTTCATTCTAAGAGGCTACCTGTTTCTCAGGAATGGCCATCTTAAACTGCAAATATTACAAAAAATGTTGAAAAGATGAACCTGTGTACCTAAAATCCCCTATTTTCTATTAATCTGGTTACTATCTAATTCCCCTATCAATAACTCATAACCAATAATGCCATGATGGAGGTACACTGATGCTTAAAAGGAAATGAGATCTGTATCCTTTTCCTAAATTCCATGGCTTCCTTAATATACAGTTCCCCTTGGAATTTAGGAATGTCTGATATAAGAAGTGAGAAACAGTTTGAGAAAATCCCGGCTCAGAATTACACAGCACAACCGCATCTCAGAAGTATATACAGCCGTAAAGAATTTTAGAAGCAAAACTCCGTAACTACTCTTAAAGAATTTTGCAAACCTGGGCCTGCCCAGATGTTTCCAAACTGGAAAGGGACTCCAATCACTTGCCTGGTACCGGACCAGAGGCTGGCCAGCCTTTTCTGTAAAAGCGAGAGAGTAAATATTTTCAGTTTTGCAGATCATTTTGTTGTAACCATGCAGGTCTGCAATAAGAAAGCTAAGAGCACTGGGAGACAGGAAACAAATGGGCATGCCCACACCCTCCCTTCCACTCAGGGCAGCTTCTCTGTGATGGGCAGTTTTGCCACAATAACTTGTTTCTTTGTTTCCATTGGTTTCTTTTTTTCCACCTTACTGCTCAAGCTCAGAAATTCAGGTGGTCCTGGTCCTTCAGCATCCATGCAGAGAGAAGGCTGAGTGGGGTTGGGAACCCCACCTGCTGGAGAAGAGAGATTGCTGGGAGGGACACTACGGTGGCCACCATGACACGAGACAATCACACCTTCTGGGGTGAAAGGGAATGAAGACAAGGGAGGGACAGAGCAGTGGGACCCCTAGGTCGCCTGCCAGGCTTTCTCTCCCTCCACAGCCACCCTGGGTGCCTGGGGGGTGTTGGGATTCAGCTACGGTGATTAGGCTGAAGGGACTCAATATAAAGGACCATCCAGCTCCTCAATAGGTTCCAAACGCAGGCCCTCAATGTCCACCCTCTGAGTTTCTGGAACTCAGCTGGAAGAATAAATGAGCAGGCCAGATCCAGAGCCCAAGCCAAACACGACGGTGGTCACGTGGGGTTGTAACACCATGCTCAGTGGTAGGGGACGCCTTGCAAATCTGCAGAAATCCCTGTTCCACCTCATTCCTGGGGGAAACCCCAGATCTCCTTCTGCTCTGTCTGTTCTTCTCTTGATGCTATTGTCCTGGATGGATGCAGAGTCTTTGAACCTGGCCCTCCAAACGTACATAAGCAGCCTGTTCGATAAAACAAATTATGCACTTTTTCACATTTGCCAGTTTTTTGATTCCAGAAATTTTGCGGGACTCATTCTCACAGTCTCCTGTGCCCCCACCACTTGGTGGCCCTCTGCTCATGGAAACACCATTTCCCACAACTGCACCCTGCCTCCCAGCTGGTCAGAGGGGAAAGTCCCACAAAGACACAGGTGATTGTGAGGATCCTGTCCCCCAGCAGAAAGCCTACTCCTGGAGCCACGGACAGGGATCTGGCCTCCTGAGCCGCTCAGCTCTAATTCAAAGCCTAAACTGGGGGCCCCGAACATTGCTGACTGACTTTCTGAGTCACCTGGACTGGAGGGGCCTGATTTATCTTTCCAGGAATGGATGTAGTGCAGCCTCCATTTTCAGGGCTGATATTGACGATGGATCTAGTTCCCCCCACTGCACCGCAGGAAGGAGAGGCCCTTCCATCCCACAGCTTGGAAACCCAGCCCAGGTAAGTTCTGAAGCAGTGTATTGCTGCCAGGTCCAGTATCCCTGCAGAGTGGCCTCTGTCCCTGAATGAGCCCCTTACCTGGGCCTTTTCTGCCCTGACACAACCACACCCCAGTCTGTGCCAGAGATCTGGGGCTCTGTGTGTCCAGGGCACACAGTTGGGACCTGAGCCAGGTGTCCCCTGGGCCTCAAGGGGGAGAGGTCTGCCTCTGCATCAGGGGAAGGTGATCCCTCATGGCTGGCAGGACGCTCTCAATATGGACCTCCAGGAGCCCAGGGAGCAGTTTCCCTGCAGGTGTTAGAAGCCATCATCAGGAGGGCAGGCCCCTCTTTGTGCAGACCATCCCGCAGTGCTGGGCCCACGTGCTGACCACAGAAACCTACATGTCCCCAGGTTACCCCAGGCAACCTCACAAATTCGTCACTTGGTGACCTGGGTACCACGGGATCATTGGCCATCCCATGAGGGTGGTCCTTGCAGGCATGGACTCCAGGTGCTCCCGTTAAGAAATCCCCCTGGGTTTCTGTGGTCACAGAGCCCACACCAGAAGATTCTAGTCCTGCAGTGACCACCACAGCAGTCACCTCCCCTGTGCATGTCCAGGAACAAATGACAGCAATTTATTGCCAGGAATCGTGATGAACAAGGGGGTGGGATTCCATACTAGTTTTAGGATCCTGGTAACTCACTCTGCACCCCAAAAAGCATCCATGAGAAATGTGTTTATTGGGATATCTGTGCCCCTAGAAGAGCTGTTCCTCAGGGCTCCTGGGACCCTCCAGCCCCTCTCAAGGTTCTCAGAGCTTGGGTCTAAATTTCTATCTCCCTCCTTTGGTGTACAGCCACCTGTGTCTCGTGATCACAGGTCACTTTATTGCATGACTTGGCATGTTCTTAGTTCTCGTCCTCCACCCCTGCACTAGACTCCCACGATGTTCCCACTGACCCTTGGCTCCCTGGGTGGGTCAGGGGGCCCTAAGTCTGCACCCTTCACTCTCCTCCTCTACCCCCAACTCTGAGGCCACCCCTAGGTGGACTGGAAGGTGTTTGTAAATGAGTCTTACACAAGGACATGACTGGAGAAAGCAGGGCTCCACCCCCGGAAAGCACACCTGCTCCCTTCTCTGATGAGGACCCCACAGCCCCACATTGCCTCCAGGGGTCTACTCAGCACACAGTCCCCCAGTTCTGGGCAAGGCGTCTCCCTGGAATCCTTGCTTCCAGGCAGAGTCTCTCTGTCCTTCTGAGTTTAGAGTTGTTCCCATGTTCCTGAGCACCAAGGTGCCCAGCACAGACCCTTCACTGACCTGGAGAGACAAGGAAGATATGTGGCCACAGGTATCACAGGACACACCTGCTGGGACCCCAGGCCAAAGGGCCATCCTTCTGCCTTCTCAGGTGTGGATCCCGTGGTACCTTTTTGCAGGGGGCCCAAATGGGGAGTGGGGCCCAAAGCAGTTCATGGGGCTCTCTGGGCAGGGAAGACTTGGGCCAGGCAGCCTTGCCTGGTTTCCCTCCTGGGGCACTCTGAAAACTCCTGCTCCTCTGGCTGTGGCTGGAGGCCCCCCAAACTTCAGGGCGGGGCCCTTTCTCTCAGCCTCCACTGCCTCCAAAGCCACGCTGGAGCTGGCATGGGGAAAGAGCTTTCTTGCCCTCTTGTGGCCAAGCTGCCAGAGGTGGATGCTGCGGGGAACTGGAAAGAGTTAGCAGTTGCTCAGATGTGAGTGGTTAGGCAATTTGACACCCTGTCAACTAGCCTTAAACATTGGAAAGAGGGCTTTCCCGGGAAAGCTGGAAGTTACTTTCAGTAATTTGTTTAAAGATTTCTTTTTTTTTTCCCCTTAAAGACTCATAAAACCTCTCCCAGGTCATTCCTGGTATGGACCATTATCCAGGGATCAATCGGGAAATGCAGGAGGAGAGGGGTGGGGGTTGGGAGAGGGTAGGTGAGATCAGAGCCCACAGAGAGGAGATGCCCCTCCCAGGAGCCACAAACTGGGCAGTGGCTGCTGGCATCCAGCTCTCCTGTTCTCAGGCCCATTTCATCTGTGGGGTGTTTCCAAAAGAAACAATGGTGGAAGGGCCATGGAGGACCCCTAGACCTCCCAGAATAGACAGGGGGAGCAGAGTCACCATGCTGGCCCAGAGCTTGGAGACAGACCTGCAGTGGAGACCACAGGTCTTCTGAGAAGCCAGTTTCGAAATAAAGGCAGTATGCGCTGGAATACCCATTTCGAGCAATTGCTTCATCATAGACATGTAATTTACATAGTTCTTCTCACCACGAAACTGTGTTCCCAACACGCTACATGAATGACGGCTTCAACACACATTCATTTCTGAGATGTGAACAAGTGTAGAGCCGCTCTTTCGTCCAGCATAATGGGCATGGTTACACCTAGGAAAGCTTACCAAGATTTCTCAGCAACAGCCAATTTCGAAATAAAGGCAGTGTGCGCAGGAAAAGCCGGTTGGAGTGAGGGCTTCCCCATACACATGTAAGTTATATAGTTCCCCTCACCATGAAACGCTGTTCCCAACATGCTACATGCATGAAGGTTTTGACACACATTCAGTTCTAAGAAGTTAGCATGTGGAGAGCCGCTCTTTCATTCAGCATAAAAGGCCTGGTTACACCCAGGAAGATTTACTCAGATGTCTCAGCTGGTTCCTTCACCCAGATTCAAAATAAAGGCCGTTTTTGCTGGGAAAGCCTGTTGGAGCGTGTTCAGAGCTGTTTCGGGCTCTGTCCCAGCTGGAGGGTGCAAACCCCAACCTCCAGAATGAGGGACAAGGACCCCACCGGCCAGGTGGTGTTGCCTTTGCTGGGGAACAGTGATCTTTGGGTTAGATATTTTGCAGCTCTCTCTAAAACCTGTTTTCACTTAAGTTTGCATCCTAGTCACCAGTTTCAGGGCAACAGAAAAAGCATATCCTACATCCATTTGCACTGAAATCTTCCCAAAAGAGCAAATATTTGCCCATGAAAATACCAGCTGCTCTTCTAAGGCCCCCTAAATACCCAGCAGAGTGGCCGGTGCACTCTTGATCAGGAACAGGATGAGAGGGACCAGCGGTCTTCCAGCAGGCTTGGCCTGGTGTGGCAGCTGCGCTGTGGGTCCATGGTGGGAGGGCCATGCAGGGAATCCTGTTTGAGGGGCCTCTGTGCACGTCTGCATTATGCTCTGAGGTTTCATACAAAGCTCCAGGCATCCTAACTGGTCAGATACAGCCCCCACCCTCGGGCTGGAACCACCAGGACCTCAGTACCTGTAACAGGGACGGTGCCCGGTGTGGGGAGAGGTCATGGGACACTCCGGGGGCAGGGGTAGTGGTGCTGGGGAAGGCAGGGGGTGCAGTGAATGGTGGAGGGAGCAGGGTCCCTTGCTTGGGGGTGAGAGTTCTTGGGGAGACCACAGAGCATGGCACACACAATCCCCACCCCATACCCCAAATTCCTAGCCCCGCCAACACAGGGGCTTCTCTGAACACTCTCACCGTGGCTAGCCTGTAAGACCGCACCTAACCCGGCATCTGGAACCCCTGCCCTATCTCCCCTCTTAGGACAGATCCCGTCTCCTTGGAAACTGCCCAGCAGCGTGAATTCAAGGCCGGCAGCGGGCCTGGAGGATCTGCACTTCAGGTGCCCTACCTGGCCAGCCGTTTGTGCCTTGGCTCAGTCCTCTATCTTGCCCAACGGCAGCCTGGGTCCACGTCCGGTGCAAGGGGAGGCCGCGGAGCCCAGGCTGAGCCACACACATGGACAGGTGAGGGTGCCCCCGCCCCGCTGCCCCACCGCCCCGCAGCCCCGCCCACTGGTGGCAGCACCGCCCCAGCATCCGGCCGGCGCCAGCTGCAGGTGAGGACGTCTGCTCGGCACCGCCCGCCCCGGCCCCGCCCAGCTGCCCCATAAGCCTCCCCCCAGCCCCCGTCCTGGCCGAGCCCTGGCTCCCATTGGCTCCGCAATTTCTGCCCTCTCACGTCTAGCCTCGGGAGGACACAGACGCAAGCGCTAGAGGAGGGCCCCGCGGCGTTGCCATGGCTACATGCGCCGCGCTCTGCGCGGGCCGGTGTGAGCTTCTGGGGCGGGCAGCGGGCTCCGGAAGTGTGCAGCTACCCGGGACCATGGCGGTGCTTGCTGCTGGGGCTGGCGGCTTGCTCGCCTGGGCGACTAGTTCTTGCCTGGTCAGTCGGCGGCCGACATCCTGTCTGGGGCGACGTCCCACAGACGGTAAACGTACGGCCGCGCCGTTGGCGGGGCCAGTGGACATGGACCGGGGTTTGATCCGGGTTGGTGTGGCTGCCGGGGAGGCGCTGTGGTGCCAGGGAGCGGGTTGGGGCGGGGAGGACAGGGCTGGGGCACAGCCTCGGGCTTTCCTCCCCCTCGGGCACTGGGGCTGGGACCGCGAGTCCGGGTAGCCCTGCTTGGCCGCGGCCTCCCAGAACCCCCGGGAAGGGCAGGCGGAGGACCTGACTTTTATGAAGCGGGGCCTTATCCGGGTTTTGAAGAGCCCCAGAATCAGATGTTTGAATGGGGTGGTTTATCAGCCTTGTTTATCTGCAGGGAAATTTCAGTTCCATCCAGATGTTGGCTCCTTCGGTAAAACTCAGGAATAAGACAAGGGTCATTGTCGATTAGCAGTTATCTAGGGCTTGACTCAAAATAGACTGTGCGGGGTGTAGGGATGGTAGATGGGCCTTCCCTCTCAAAGTTGGCAGTCTTCTGGGATTAGAGGCCCCAGTTGAGGATTACATCTTCATCTGCGGTAATGGAGTTTGTGGGAACATTAACACAGAGAAGGGAGGAGTGTGGCTGCGATAACTCATTAAAGAAGCCAGGACCCTTGCCTGGCTCTTGTGTAGGAGAGTCTCGCCTAGGGTAGGGCAGCAGTTATCAAAGTGTGTCTGAGGCCCCTGAGATGCAAGACTATTTTCATAGAAACGCCGGTATGTCACCTGCCTTTTGCACACTCTTGCACTCCCGAGTTTCCTGTGGGGATTTCCAGGGAAAACCTGGTCTGTGATATCACAAAACAGGGAATTTAGAGGCAGATAGAATTCAGAACTCACCAGTCCAAAAGAGTTTTGCAGAAATTAAAATCACTGCTCTTCTTCTCATTAATGATTTTTGTTTAGAAAAATATACTTATTTTTTGCTTAAGAGTATTAATGGTAACATGTAGTAGGTTGTTATTATTTTTAAGTGAAATCATAAGCATTTTTTAAAGTTCTTATTTAAGTTCTAACACAGGAACTATTGATAGATTTAACCCACATAAACAGCAGCCTTTTGGAGTCCTCAGTAATTAAGAGTGTACAGGGGTCTGTAGGCCAAGAAGCTTGAGAGCCCCTGGAGAATGTGTGCTCAGGTACTAGTCAGGTACTTAGCGTTGTTAGACAGATGCCAAGATGTCTTCTGCATGTGCTCCCGGACTCGAAGTAATTGGCCACATGGAGACGGGTGGGCAGTGCCTCCACTATACAAACCAGAAGCTGCTGAATGTGTCTGGATTGTAGGCCATGGGCTGTGCAGGGATTCCCGTTGTATCTGTTCTATCTAAGCCGGGATTCCTGTGCAGAGGCTTGGCCCTGAAGACCCGCTCTCCTTTGCTCCCTGCCAGGTACCTTCTGTGTGACGTCAACCCTCCAGAGGGCTTCAGCCTCCATAGGAGCGTCTGTATCCACATCGCCTTCCTCCTGAAGACCCTGCTGAAAATGGAGGAATTTGTGCTGGTGATACCCCCTTGGGGCCGCCTCTACCATTGGCAGAGCCTGGACATCCACCAGGTCCGGATTCCCTGGTCTGACTTTTTTGATCTCTCAAGTCTCAACAGAAACATCCCTGACACTGAGTATGAACCGTTCATTGCAGGTGAGATGGTGATCGTTTAACTGGGGCCAGACGGTTGTTGTTCTGGTTCCGATGTGAACATCGGGCCATTTTGCTTCGGGCTTGTCGGTCTGCTAAGGGGTCCTGCTCATGTTTCCCGCACTGCAGGTGAATTTGGTCTTTCCATAGTTTTTCTCAGGAAATAGATCTGAAGTGTATGAGATATGTGTTCCCTCCGCTCTGAAAATCCTGGCCTCCTGGTGAGATGGAGCGGTGACAAGAAGGCCACTGCCACACAGGCCTTGTCTAAGGAGGACTCGCTCCCTGGGCAGTAAGGGCCATTCTTACCTGAAGGAAAACACGATGCGTGTGTAGCATGGGCCACGTGCTGGGGAAGGTATGTAACCTCTCATTCAGTATAATTTGGTCCTGCTCAAGCTTCCCATTTTACTTTCCGTAAGAGGTAAGAGTTGAAGATTTTCTTTGAATAAAGGTATTTAGAACTTATCTTTTTCTTTAATTGAAATGTGGTTGATTTACAATGTTTTGTTAGTTTCAGATATACAGCTGTTTTGTTAGTTTCAGGTATACAGCATAGTGATTCAGTTGTACATATACATAGTCTATTCTTTTTCAGGTTCTTTTCCATTAAAGGTTGCAAGATACTGAATATTTTCCCCTGTGTTCTGCAGTGAATCTTTGTTGTTTGTCTATTTTACATATAGTAGTTTGTAATTGTTAATCCCAAACTCCTGTTAGTTTTCTAAGTCTGTGAGTGTGTTTTTGTTTTGTAAATAAGTTCATTTGTATCATTTTTAAAAATTCCACATACAAGTGATATCATATGATACTTGTCTTTCTCTGAGTTATTTCACTTTAGTGTGATAATCTCCAGGTCCATCCATGTTGATGTAAATGTCATTATTTCCTTCTTTGTTATGACTGAGTAATATTCTTCTATATCTAAATTCTACATCTTTATCCAATCATCTGTCTGTGGGTGTTTAGTTTGTTTCTATGTCTTGGCCATTGTAAGCAATGCTGCTGTGAACATTGGGGTGCAGGTATATTTTGGAATTAAGGCTCCCTCTGGATATATGCCCAGGAATGGGATTGCTGGATCAAATGATAAGTCTTTTTTTAGTCTTTTGAGGACTCACCATACTGTTTTCCACAGTGGCTGCACCAAACTTCATTCCCACCAACAATGTAGGAGGGTTCCCTTTTCTCCACAGCCTCTCCAGCATTTGTGGTTTGTGGATGTTTGAATGGTGGCCATTCTGACTAGTGTGAGATGATAACTTATTGTAGTTTTGATTTGCATTTCTCTGATAATTAGCAATATTGAACCTTTTTTTCATATTCCTATTGGCCATTTGTATATCTTCATTGGAGAATTGCTTGTTTAGTTGTTCTGCCCATTTTTGGACTGGGTTGTTTATTTTTTTTTCTTATTAAGTTGTATGAACTATTTATATAGTCTAGAATTTAAGCCATGTTCAGGCTCATCTTTTGCAAAAATTTTCTCCCATTCCATAGGTTGTCTTTTTGTTTTGCTTATGGTTTCTGTTGCTGTGAAAAAGCTGATAAGTGTAATTAGGTCCCATTTGTTTATTTTGTATTTTATTTCTGTTGCTTGGGTGTATTGCCCTAGGAAAACATTGGTGAGATATATATCAAATAATATTTTGCCTATGTTTTCTTCTGAGAGATTTATAGCGTCTTGTCTAATGTTTAAGTCTTTAAGCAATTTTGAGCTTGTTTCTTTTTTTTTTTTTTTTTTGCAACTCTATTGTATGCTTTCGATTTGTGGTTATCTATTTTTTCAAGTATATCAACTCATTACTATATCTATTTCCTTTAGACTGATAATCACGTAGGCTCCAACACATCCTAAGAATAATGAGAAAAAAAAAAGAAAGAAAGAGAAAAAAATCTATCTTTTCATGCTACCGTCTCCCATTACCACCTTTTTGTATTTTGATGTACTTTTTCTTTTTTCCATCTTCATGTTTATTGTCTTGTAACTCGTTATTGCATTTCCAACTATGGTTTCCCGTTTGTATAGCATCCTGCTTTCTTTCTGTTTAGAATAGAAACTTTTAATGTCTCGGTTTGGTTCAATAATGCTGAATTATCTCCCCACTCCCCTCCCCCCCTGCATCTCTGAATCCTCAGTGCAGGGAAGCCAAACCATCCTTGCCTTCATCGGTTCTGGGAAAGCAATCTTCATAGTGGGAAAGAAAACATTGAAACATAATATTCTGTGTGTTGCTTTCTACCCTTGCCCAGAGAGTGAGAATCACCTCTGAAGGCGGAGGAAGAAAGTTGGAGGTGCGGGGCACAAAGTCTTTTGTCCTTTTGCTACTGAAAAAACGATTGCTTTTGTAATTAATGATGATGCCCTTTAAATTGGTGAGATCGAGATTCTACAGCTTCAGCGCCTGTGAATAACCAGCCGGGAGAAAGCTCTCCAGGGCCCCTGCAGTGGGAAAGGCAGCCCCTCTGAGCACCTGTTGTTCTGTATTCTTCCTGACTCCACATGGGTTTGCTACGCACCGCACCGTGCAGGACGATGCAGTTACCCGAGGTGGAGGACAGGGAGACCCCTGCTGGGTGGAGAGCCACAGGAGCCCACATTTGAAGGACAAAGTGAAGAGTAGTGGGGCGGGCATAGGAGGAGAGGATGGTTGAGACCCAGGATGGTGTCCTGGAGTCCAGCAGGCGAGGCTGGCGGGGCAGATGGGGCCCTGGGTCATGGGCAGTCCTTGAGGGATCTGAAGCAAAGATATGAACCAAGAGACTGGATTCGTGTGGGCGTACAGCGCCCCCTGGATGCCGCGGGGCAGTGCAGCAAGCCCAGGAGGAGCGGGCAGTTCCCCAGAGTTGGGTTGACAGGTCACAACCAATTCACTGGGGACCGAGAGGTACCGAGATTTTGTTAACTTTTTGTCCCTCTTCCTGGAAAAAAGCTGCTTCCTGTTGAATAGCCTGTGTCATTAGTGAGAATTAAAGACATGAAGCAACATTTCCTCAAAAGTCATCCATTGTGTAGTTGTTAATAAGGGTCAAATGCAGACTTGAATAGACTAAATCAAACATTCATCATCGGATTTTAAAATCCTTTAAAATAAAAATTCTTGCTGTCTTTGTTCTTCATTTCAGGGTTCACTTGGTGATAATAATAGTAAACAAAGCAACAGCAAACCCTTACAGAACTCTGTCCTGCTGTTCCAGAAACTCTGTGTTCACGACAACCCAATGAGGTGGCACTTTACAGGAAGGACAGTCATTAATCACACAGCTAGTAAATGGCAGACCTGGGACTTGAACCCTAGCTGTCTGGCCCCAGAGCCCCCTCTCAGGCCTTTCACTGCAGCTCATCACTTGGCATGCCCGACACAGGCCAGCATTAAGGAGCAGCGTGACCTTGGCCAAGGCTGCTTCACCGCTTGGTCTCTGTTTCCTCATCTGTAGAATGGGGGTGTGGGCAGTGAATTCTGTGAGCTCAGTGGTCACTTCCTCCAGCTCTGCTATTCTACTGCTTTAAGTTAATTTATTAAGTATCTGAGCCTCTGAATGGGCCACACTGGAGCTTTGCTAGGACCTGGGTTACGGAGAAAAGTAAGATCAGCCTGCTTCTCCAAGGAGCCTGTCTCCCTCCACGGGAAACAGCTGCAAGGCCCAGGTTCCCTCGCTGGCGGACGGGGGCTGGGCAGGAAAGTCTGATAGAAGATGGAGGCAGAGCCCCTCCGAGAACAGTGTTGGCCACACAGCTCTCAAGAACGGGAGCGTCTGTCCAGGCTGCTGAGAGGGGTGTCCTCGTGAGGCCAGCAGCCCCCCCAAATTAAGCCCTCAGGACAAAGATCCAGCCAGCCCTGCAGTGTCACCATAGAGCCAGTCCATCCTCATCACTGTGCCCCTGTGCTACTTTGTCCTGGGGCCTCTCTTTCCCCTACACCCAGAAGACTCTTCTCCCTCTGTTTTCTGAGTGTCCCCTCACTTCACCCGTGGTCCTTGCTTCCTGGCCCACCATCTCGGGAGTTGACACTTTGCCCCCTCACACCCCCCGTTTGATAAGGAGCCTGGGTTTGCCTCCTTGTGCTCACTTTCCCCTTTCAGATGATTGCTCCTACTCTCCTGGGAGCACCTGGAAAACCCAGATCCTTTCCTAGCAGTGCCTGCCACCCTGGCCTCCCTGCTCATCTGCCTCAGTCAGGAGCACCTGGACCACCAGCTCTGTATTGCCTCGCCTCCTACCATCAAGACGTCAAAGTTCATTCTCCCTCCATCACCCAGTATGTTCATTTAGGGTCTTCTTCACCGTCAGCCTGAGCCAGCCACCCCCCATTCACCCTACCTACGGGCTCATACCCGGGTGTGTCTCCACCCCAGGTCTAGCCTCTCTCTTTTAAGTGCCCACCTCTAGCCATCCAGCTGCTTCTCCACCAGCCTCGTTGGCCCTCATTCACCCTCACTAAGGCCTCATGCACTGACTCCTCTGCTTTCCTGCCTGTCCACATTCCTCTTACTTCCACTACCCCACCTTCCAGCTCTTCATCCACAGTCAGCACTCTCTTTATGACAAACAAAACCCCCTTGAGCCTTAACCTTTTCAGTTCCTCACCAGGCCGACTTCCATCTCGGTTCACCCAGCTCTATTTGTTCTGAGCCTGCAGGCAGCAGGCTCTCCCAGCACAGGTTTCTAAGACTACAAATCAATGCCCACCGTGTTGCCACTGCCAGGCAATCCTCCAGGATTTCTCTAGTGAGCACATTTCCCCACTTATCACTCAGTGGTGTCAACATTCTCTGCTCTCTGCACACCTCTAAGCTTCCCTCTGTCTCTTCCCTGACTCCCAGCAGATGGTCTTCCCTCCTGCTTCAGAGAGAATGACATGTCACTGGAAAGGAACTCGCTCACCTGCAGCAAACCTGCTCACCTCATCTTTTATCTGTCCCTCTCCCACCTGGACTCTAGCTGTAGTTCTTAATTCAGTGAGTTTAGTTGACATATATATACACAGTTAAAAGCATAGCACACTATCGCCTACCTTCTAGGGCTTATGTTTCAATTTAACATAGAGTGTGTGATTCATCCACTTCGCTGCATGTACCTACAGTTCATTTGTTTTAACTGATCTTAAGTGTTGTGTGTGTGAAAGTAACACAAGGCAAGGGTAAGCCAGGATTCAGGATGCTGGTTACTTCCTGTGAGAAGAGGCCAAGTGCAGGTTAGGACACAGTATGTCACTGTCAATAGTCCTGTTCTGATGCTGGGTGATAGGTTCACAACTGTTTCTTATAATATTAATTTTAATACATAAATACTTCTCAAAGGCACCTAAGGTGAGATTGTGTCATGAACCAAGGCATACAATGTGTAATATTACATCATTATTGTTATGTAATCTTGTTATAAAATATATTAATCATAATCCTACATTGTTATGTATTATATATTATATAGATGCATGAATTATATATTATGTATATAAATACCTACATACGTATTATATACTATCTGATAATAAATAAACAGAACATATTATGGTAGTATATCTACTATTATGTATTATTTAATAAATAATAACATACTGTATCCTGTTATATGACATGGCACCTAATCTTTAATCAAATAAAAATATGCCACTATATGTAATCGTAATTAATAAAATTAAATGAAAAAGCCCGCAGCTTTTAACGCCAACACCGCTTCAGCTGTCACTATCTTTTTTCTTCCCTTTCATGGCCGAGGTCCTCACAGTGCTATCTGTTCCCCCTTTCATCTCCTTGTCCTGAGCCTTCCTCTTCCTCCCATCCCATGCTGCCTTCTGCCCCGTGGCCCCTCTAGTCACCAGCGGCCTCTGGGGCACTGATTTTCGGAGATGGTCTCAGGCCCCTGCTCACCTGCCTGTCCGCTGCCTCTGCCACCGCTGGTGGGGGCGGGGTTGGGGTCAGAATGCACCTCTTGTCCTGGAAGAGAACACAGCACAGACTGTGACCAGCAGCAGGTGTGGCCGGGAACTGCAGGACTGGAGGGAGAGCCAGACTGTCTGCATCCAGACCGGGGGCTCTTGGAGTGTGAAGAAGCCCAGTCCTCACTGCCCCTGAAGTGAGGAAAACACCCTCAGGTGAGTTAAAGTGCTTAAGACCTAGGTCTGTTGGCTGGAAAAGACAAACGGGTCCCTAAGGGGAGGGTAGTTGATGTTCCAGTCCCCACCAAGGCCCTAAGGGCTGGCGGGGAACCAGGCTGGATGCTCCACTGGACCCAGTGCCCCCACGGGGCTGGGGCCTTCGGGAACAAGCAGAAAGCCCTCAGTCTCTGGGGGGAACGGGGCAGTGTGGGAGCATCCCTGCAGCGAGTCAAGTGACGTCAGGGCTTGTGGGATCCGTTTTCATGGCCACACCGAGCCTCAGCAGAAGCCATGGCAAGAGTGGATTCCTGTCTCTCCAGGTGCCATCTTGTCTGAGTTCCAGGATTCAGACCCGATCCCCTGGGGTGCTAGGACATTTATACACAGAGGCGGCTCGAGGAGGCCTCAAGAGGGTGGTAATGGCCTTCCTGCCAACACGATTACACAAAGATCAATCAATCGATGGGAAGTAAATAAGAACCATGGTCACATCTGGACCCCAAGCTTAGACGTGGTATATGGGTGACATTTATCGACAATCCAGCGAGGTTCTGGTCAGAGCTAGAGGCCAGGGCAGCAAGATGGGAGTGGCACTAAGGAGCATTGTGGTGCAGAGGCTAGACTGGGGGTCTGCAGGCTCCTCCCAGGAGGAGCCTCAGAGTTTTGGAGGTGGCTAACTTGCCTGATTCGTGTCACCAGCAAGTGATGCCACGTGCTGAAAATCAGCTATAATCCTGAGCCGGGTCAGCCCTGGGTGATGTGATAAAAGCTCCTACAAGAGGGAGCACCAGGCGGATAGTGAACCAACCAACAGGCTGATGCGTTTCTGGCCTGTGTTTATCGTGCTTTCATAGCCAAGAATGAGGAGAGAGTTGAATGGCTCACCATGAAGATTTTAACAACTTAAGAGGTTTCCGTGTCTCACTGCATTTCAGTGTCACCCGGAGGAATTCAGGAGGTGTTTAGACCCAGTGGAGACTAACGGCATCTTGGTTCCTCAACCTGGCAAACCTACCAGCCCTCCATGGCCAGACCTTGTCAAGTGCCTTCCCTTGTAACAAAACCTTTCCACCCACGATTGTGGTATGCTTTTATTTTTTTTAATTAATGAGAATGAAGATACCTTACAGCCTCCTCAGACCTTTCCTTGGGGCTTCTGCCCTTAGACCCCGGCAAGGGGGCCCTCTGACCTGGGTCCTGCACTACAGAGGGTCCCTCTGGCCCTGACACTTCCTCTGGCCATGCCCTCCATGGGGTGGAGTCAGCAGGGCCAAGGGGACATGGTCATTGGCTCCGCCCTGTGCTCTAGAAACCCAGACCACAAATGCCCTGTCTCAGCAGCCCCTGACCCATTTCTAGTGCCTGCATCAGCTCTCCCCGGAGTTCAGATTCCTAGGACTCACAGAGAGGCCAAAGCATAGCTGTTTGCATGGAGGGTATGAGCAGAGCCCGGACATGAGGTCTGTGTGTCCCCCTGTGCACATCCAAGGCCCCTTGTGGCAAGGGATGGACCCAGCATTGGGAAGAAAACGGTCAGGCTAGTGATCAGAGACTGGGAATCAGCTCTCCCCACACGCTCACTTTCTTTGCCGGACTCCCCTGTGTCTGGGAATTCTAAATTTGAACCTGGCCTTCCCCCTTATAATGAATGTATATTTGTAAAGGCAGGAGATTAGACCCTACTGCACTTAACATGTTTACATGTATAGGATGTGAGCTCTCAGGTATGCTCTGGCCCTGCACTTCCAAAGGTCCAGAGCAGTTATGTTGGCTCTACTGAGACTGTAAGTGGTAAAGACCATCTCCAGAGAGGAGGGGTTCCTGCTTCACGCTCCAAAGTCAGGATCTTCTGAGTGGATAAAACAATGGACACTGTGACCCTCAATTGTAAATTGATTTAGAATAACGCCAAAGTGTGTAAGACGTGTGTGTACGCATGCACGCACCTGGGGACGTGTGTGGTACATGACTGTGTGTGTGTGTGTGCATGCGCATGCCTGGGGATGTATATGGTTCTGTATGTTATGTATGTGTGTGCGCCTGAGAGCGTGTGTGGTTGTGTGTATGTTATGAGTGTGTGTGTGTTACATGACTCCATGTGTGTGTGCCCGTGGGGATGTATGTGGAGCAGAGCCAGTGTGTCTGCACGTGTGTTTGTGTGTACGTGCATGTATTAGTTTTAATAGTAGAAGCTGTCCTTTAGAATTATGAAGTAGTAAAAATTGTATGATGTCCTTGGCTGTATAATTCAAAATTAAAATAATCTTCAATCACCAGAAATTTAGTCCCCCTCAGATTCTGATTTTTTTCCATATTGATTATGTCTTCATTTCACTGATGAGGAAACTGTAGCTTAGAGATGTTAACTGACTCAACCAAGGACATGGAGCTAGCGAGCCCAGGACCAGGACGCAGTCCAAGCCACGCTGTTCCAGAGGCCTGGAGCCCTGCTCACGATCATGCGTGGCCTCTTGGCGGGGGAACAGATTCTGATGGGCTGTGGCCAGCGTGCAGGCTGCCCAAGCCGGGGATTCGGGAAGCTGGGCGGAGAGTACCAGACAGCAGACAAGAGTGAAGGGCTGCTCAGAAGTCAGATAGGTTCCTAGGTCTTGGATGAGGAAGGATGCTCACTGATAATCCTTGATCCCTTTGCTGGTGGCTAAAAGGGACCAAGGCCTATGAGAGCACTTCTGGGAGCTGCCTGCCAAAACCTGGAAAAGGACTGCTCAGGACTGGCTCTGCAGTAGGAGCAGAGGAAGGAAATGCCGCCTCTTGGTGGACATTATTGGTGATGGCAGTAGGAGGCCTAGAAGCCTTGGCATAGAGGTGGCAGGACAAGGTCCTAGTGGATGATCGTTTTCAAGTGTCTTAAAAATCATTGCTTCATATATTTTATCCATTTTGTGGTTTATTGTAGGGTGGTAATTATGGTCAGTGTTACTCCATATTACCTGGATTAATTAAGTTTTTTATTGTTAATTTTCTCTTCAGTGATTTGGAAGCTATATTACCTCTTAATGAAAATTCTCTCTAAATTTTTAAAAATCATCTCTAAGTTCGTAACTTTATATGCAATTGGACCAGTATTCCTATAAGAGTCTCAAAAATGAAATAATCTATTAGATCCTGTTCCTCAATAATGAAAAATTTAGCATATTTTACCTATCTGCTCTTCCAAACTGTGTGTGTGTGTGTGTGTGCGTGTGTGTGTTTGTGTGCTCCAGTTACTTTTTAGACAGTTGCTTTAAGTTTGTTACATTAACAAAGAAAATATAGGTATAAACATCTTGGATTTCATTGCTCACTAACACTATTTAATTCCATGTGTTTCCCACTTTTGAGTTATTTACTTATCGGGATTTCCCAATCAACTGGACACAAGATTGACTAATTTTTTTCAAGCGGTTGACTTGGAAAACTTTCATATCTATATGCAGATTTATGTTCTCCTCATCAACAACTCTCAGTGTGTTGTTCATAGCCCAAACCTTATTTTAAATTAAGGCATTGTCTTTCATCACCAAAAAAAAAAAAAAAAAAAAAAAAAATTCTTAATTTAAGGTGCTGTCTTTTTATGGCTGGCTAGTCTAGTATGCTGAATGGATATTAATAGAGATTTCCTTAACCTTCCTCCTTCTTTTTGCCATAACTCGAATTCATTGAGAAGCATGTTTTTACCATTTATCACATGGGCTTCCACTTTGACTTCCGCCTTAAACCATCACCCCACTCTTTTTCTCCATGCTTATTCCTGAAAAAGTGAGCTCTCTATCTGTTTAAAGGTGGTTCCAGTTAAAGATGTGTGACTCCCTGTCCAAAGGTCCAAAGGAAGAGAAAAGGAAAGATTCCTGTTTCTGGTGGTTACATTTTGTCAGCTTAGAGATCTAGTTATCCATGTGGCTGCGGTGGAATCTGCAATATCTTGGCACAGAGTTTCCTTTTTCTGGCTTACTAGGGGAGCCGCATTAGCTGGGGTCAAGGCGCTGTGGCCGTTGTCAGGATCCCGGGGCTGAGGCAGCCCCTCTCCCTCCTTGTTATTTTGATCTTGCAAACTGGGTCCCAGCTATGTGAACCCTGGACCTGGCGGCCAGGATCGCCCCCCATGCACCGTGTCCCCAGTTCCTCGGCGTCCCTCACTGCTATCAGCTAGTTCCAGTAAGAGTACGAGATGTCTTCCGCTGCGGTCCTTCCTCCTTCCTCTCCAGGCAGGCCCTCCTTTCCCACTAGTTGGCCCTAAGCCTTCTCTCCTGCGCTACATAAGCTGACGGAATTCCTCAGGGTTTCCAGCAGGTAGATGGCGCTTTTCTATGTTTGGACCACTTCAGTGCTTGCAGTGGAAATTTAGGAGGTAGGAAGGAGGAGCTTGGGGGTTCTCCTGATCTAGGGGCTCCCTATCCAGCAGATTCAACTAACTGTGGATTGAAAATACTCGGGAAAAAACACAAAGTTTCAAAAAGCAACACTTGAATTTGCCATACACTGGCAACTACTTACATAGCATTCATGTTGTATTAGATACCAGAAGTAACCTAGAGATAATTTAAAGTACACAGGAGGACACAGCAAAAGAGAAAGTGACAACAAATATACGTGTATATTCATGTATAACTGAAAATTTCTGCTGTATGCTGGAATTTGATACAATGTTGTAAAATGACTATATCTCAATAAAAAAAGTTTGTATATATATTGAAAAAGTAGATGGGAGGATGTACATGAGTCCCATGCAAGTCCTATGTCATTTTATACAAGAGGTGTCAGCATCCATGGATGTTGACGTCTGGGGGGAGTCCTGGAAACAGTGCCCCATGGTTACCAAGGAATGACTGGAGGCCCAGGCTCCTTATCCCAGCCTGTCAGGTCCCTATGTGGTCTGAATCCTACCTGTACCACACTTCCCTTGTCACTCTCCTCCAGCCCTGGCAGACTGCCCTCTGATTCTTGAACAGGCCACACTCACTGCACTTCATGTCCGGCCCCTAGAAATACCCGTTACTTTCTGAGAATGGCTCTGCTTTCACAAAATGGGCTGCATTGTTACTAGAGAAGACAGTGTGGATGTTCCTTTAAAAACTGAAAATGGACTTAACTCATGATCCAGCCTTCCCACTCCTGGACATATGTCAGAAGAAAACTCTAATTCAAAAAGTCACATGCATCTCAATGCTCACAGCAGCACTATTTATAATAGCCAGGACATGGCAACAACACAAATGTCCATCAGCAGCTGACTGGATAAAGCAGTAGTAGTATACTTATACAATGGAATACTACTCAGCCATGAAAAAAACAAAACAATGTCATTTGCAGTAACATAGATGGACGTAGAGATAGTCATTCTAAGTGAAGTAAGCCAGAAAAAGAGAAAAATGCCATATGATTTCACTTATATGTGGAATCTAAAAAAAAGACACAAATGAATTTAACTACAAAAGAGAAACAGACCCACAGACATAGAGAAACAAACTTACGGTTCCCAGGGAGAGAAGGGGATGGGAAGGGATAAATATGGGGATTCAAAAAGTGCCCCTCTTGGGGAGTGATGGAAATGTTAGCTATCTTGATCGTGGTGATGGTTTTCTGGGTGTAGACATTTATCAAATTCATCAAATAGAACATGTGAAATATGTGTATTTTACTGTACAGGAATCATACGACAATAAACTTGCCTGTAAAAAAACAAGAAAAGATTGGCGGCATTTTGCCCTACTTTTTTATGTGTCTTTAGTGAGTGGGTCTTCAAGTTTCTGGTCTGCCATATTTTCTGAACCAGAAGTGCCCTGCTTCCCTTTCCTTTGTTAAACTGTCAGTGGGTGGCATTTATTCCCGTGGCTTCAACTGCTCTCTGTCCACTGATTAACTGTCAAATCTTTTCCAGCATGGGCATCTCAGTTCAGTCCCAGAAATATACGTATAATTGACAACTAGACATTCCCATTTTATTAGCCCATAAAAATCTCAAGCTCTGTATGTTTGGATTTACAGTCGCTCAGACCTAGGTTTACTTTTTCAAACAACCGCATCACTATCCCTTCTGTTTTCCGTGCCATACATCTGGGAGTTTTCCTTTACTTTTCCTCTCCCTCACCCCCGTCAGTACTACAATTCTATTCCTTAATGTCCCCCAACTAAGTCCCTGCTCCTCGCTCCCCACTGCATTAATTCCCACCCCTTTCTAGTCTGCCCAGTGCTGTTCTTTAGAGTGAACAATCCACTTTGCTCACTTTTAATGACAAATTTGTGTCACTATCCTCCTTAAAAAGCCAAAGAATTCCCCGCTGCGTATGTGAGGAAGTCCACGCTCCCTGATTTAACGTCACACCTTCTCATAATCTAGTTGCTGCTTTTTTTCAGCCTCAGCTTCCGTTAGTTCCTCACAGCCTCTAGCCTCACTGACCTTCCTTCCCTAATTGCAAAGTGCTGTTAGACACGACCAGACCTCTGCACGAGACACGCAAGCTGCTGAGAATCCCGTCCCCACCACGCACTCTCCTGGTCTACAGATTTGCTGGAATCCTTCAGATGTCAGTGCAGAAAGCATTTCCTCTCTGACACCTTCCCTACCTTCTAGAACCCTGCCCCAGGCAGTGCAAGAGCCTCTCTGAACATATAGTATATATAATGCCAAGTGACTCTTACCACATTGTTTTGAAAACCTATTTAAATTTGACTCTTCCACGACACACTGTGATCTCCTTGAGGGATGGGGGGCTGTGTGGTATTTGTCTAGACAGCTAATGTCTGGCACAGACCCCGGGCCATCGGAAATAGTCTGCTGACTCATCAAGAATTGTCTTTGCGATGTAAGAAAGACTACATGATGTCTGATCTTACACCATCCGGCAAGGGTCAAAATAATTTCACATAGAACTACACAGGAAAAATATGTGTATACTTTTCCTCTTTGTGAGCCCAAGATCATAGGCAGCCTGGAACGGAGGTGTCACTCTAACCTGTCTGTCCCCTAGGCTGTCACGTCCAGCTTCAACATATTTTTTAGAAGTTGTAGGGATACGTGTATATCACCCCGTCTTAGAGCAAACGGTGCTTCAGCCTGACCAACTTTAATGTCCATATAAAAATCAGAAATCTTCCAAACTGAAGCCTGAAGAAACATTTCACTTCTCTCCTTCCAGTCTGTCTGCCATCTGCATCCCACATCTCCACTGCTCACCTGCATCAGACCACCTTCTATCTAGAAACATTTTAGGTGGGACACTTGGATGAGAACTAATTACAGCAGTCATGAAAATGGTCCCATGAACGTACACTCTGCATAACAAGGATGTTTTGACCGGAGGCCTCAGCCGTGGCCTTCAGGGTCTGTTCACATGTTCTGCCTGGCTTCCCTACAGATGTTCTGCAGAAAATCAAGCCTGCAGTTAAAGTCATAGAAGTCCCAAGAAATCCAGAAAAATAGAGTGAGATTCATTTCCTTGGGAATATTTTTGAAAACCATCCACTAATAGGAAGAAGAGCTTTAAGAGGGTCATTTCAGATCAGATGATGTCCAACTGCAGGTGGGTCAGTTTTGTCATTGTTGCTCGCTAGTTGGCTTTCTGCTGCTTCTAACATGCCGCTGTTTAGAGAAGTCGCCTGAGTAGGCCCTCAGAGCAGAAAGGTGAGCTGGGTCTGGAAACAGCCAAGCTCCTCTGCTGTGTAGTGACCCGCTGAGAAGGAAAGGATGGCCCAGGGCTTCCTCCGACTCTCTCCCTCAGTTATAAACTCTATGAAGGGAAAATGGAACAAAAAATCTTAATTCAATATGGTATTGTCAAAGTATAAAAATAATTGTCTTTGGAGGGGATGGTATAGTTGAAGGGGTAGAGTACATGCTGGGTTCAATTCGCAGTACCTCAATGTAAAAATATAATAAGAAAAAGTCTTTAAAATAAAAGAAAAATAACAAATAAGAAAAGAGATCTCAAAGAACCCAAGTTTAAAAAGAAAAAAATGTCTTTTAAAAATAGTAGTCAGCTCGGTCTTTTGCTAGATTAGGAGTTTGGGATTAACAGATACACACTACTATGTATAAAATAAATAACCATCTCCCAGGTAATTAATAACCTAGTTCAACCTGAATCCTTTCTCTTTTTTCCCCTAAGCAACCCGTGGAAGCATCTGAAATTCTCATCTTATAAAAGAATTCATTTAAAGGCATTTTGAAAGTTACTGGTTAAAAGTTATTTGTGGTTCCATGAATATAGGTCTAGTAAGAATGACAGACAATAAACCAGTAAGCAAATAAATATATGACGTACTGCCAGGTTCTAATAATTGCCAGAAAGAAACATAAAGCATATTAGGAGAGAAAATGATTGAATAGGAAATATGTGCGTGCTATTTTAAATAATGTGGTCAGGTAAGTCCTCTCTGAGGGTAAAATAATTTGAACAAAGTCCTGAATGAAGCAAAAGAATAAGCCACATAGGTAACAGACAAGAAAAGCCTCCCAGGCCGGGAGAAGTGTAAGTACGAGACTTGGAGTTACAAACACAGCTGTCCTGGTGGGGACCATCTGGGCGGTGAAGATGGGCTGGAGCAGAACGGTGAGAACTGAGGCTGCAGAGACGGGTGAGGGACCGGATCACACAGGGCCTTGGTAGGGACTCTGGATATCCTTCTGAATACAATGGAAAATTACGAGATTATTTTGCAAAGCGGAACAGCTTGATCCGATTCATAATTTAATAAGACCGTTGTGGGTAATATATGGGGAATAAGCAATGGAAGCAGGGCAAGGTAAGCTGATGGGAAGCCAATGGGAAGAGTGCTGCTGACCTGGAGAGAGACACCGAGGTTGGGCTGGGATGATGGCGGGAGACGGGCTGAAAGGGGGACACGATTTGACAGTAATGGTAACAGGCCTTAATGCTCGAGTTGGACACAGACAGAGTGGTTCAGGGTGATGGTTATGTGATATTTGGGGCTGAGCCACAGTTTTTGTGCAGAGACCTGAAAGGAGAATAAAGTGGGGACGTTGACATCGGTAAGAAGGGTTGGTGGGTGTTTAATTCCCCCTAGGGCCACGTCTCTGTTTCTCTGTAGATGAAGTCAGCAGAGCAGGGATGGGTGTTCCTAATTCTGCAGTGAATTGCGTGTCATTCTCATCAACAAATTCGAGAGGCAGACCTGCCCATCCAATTGCAACATCTTGAATCTGCTTCTTTCTATCCAGGAGGAGATTTCCAACTAAGATGCCACTCAAAAATTTCCATGCCCAGAGTTAGAGCTGTGTGCCTTTGGAATGATCTCAGAGATGCCTCCACAGAGGCTTGGTGTGCTCTCTCTCCCTCAGAGCACACAGTTCCCTTCAGTCCGGTGGGTCTCAGCAGAGAAGATTTCACAAGTAGCCTCTCTCAGGCCCTAGGGACCAACCTCATGCTTGGCAGAGCTCTGAAAATGAGCACGAGTTCCGGGCAAAGGGCCTTCTCCAGGGCGCCATCTGGCAGATTACATGAAGACAGTGTACAAAAGAGTGGGAGGGTTGATGGTATAAATGGATTTTATTTTTTGCTCTGAATCTGATTCTGTCCTTCCATTTTATTAAGGAAGAGTTCTTAGGCCAGACATGATTCTCTTTTTTCTTTCTATTTGATCATCCAAGAGGTTTAGATAGGGTATTTGTTTTAGGGTAAGAATCTTTAAAAAAAAAAAAAAAACAACTATGCAAATAGTATCTTGTTATGTATTTGGACAAGTAAATTCTCCCAGCAGTATTGAACCCCCTTGTACCTCCAGGGGTTCTCCAAAGGTATACATGTTCCAAATCTGACCCAAAACCAATGAGCCTTTTTGTTTTAAGCACTTCACCATGGACAAAAGATGTCACTAAAGAAGGTGAGAAAAGAGCAGGTCCCCATCATCCAGAGTCCCTCCCAAAGTGCCCACAGAAGTAAGGAGGAGATGAACGAGAGAAACGGTTTATTTATACACAAGCAGGAGCCAACCAGAAAAGTAAGTACCATGTTAAATGGTGAAAGTTAAAGGCTTTTTTATCAACCTAACTTAATAGGGCAAAGGGAGAGGAGAGAATTGGCTTCCATGACAGGTTTTCTTCTACATCTATTGAATCTCAGGTGTCTTCAGATTAAAGTGCTTTTGTATTAACCATGGGTTCCATCTGACTTTCCATTCCTAGAACTTTGTTTTCTTTTTCAAGATTCACTCATGTATTCTGAGCCCCTGGATTTACCACGTGAATTTTAGATTGATTGTCAATTCCTGCAAAACAACACCTGGGATTTGGGTAGGCATTCTTTGAATCCTTAGATCTATTCGTGGACTATTGTCATCTTAGTAGAATGAAGCCTTCTGCTCCATGAATATGGGATTATTCTCTGTGAATGTAGGTCTTAGTTTCTCTCAACAGAATCTCTAATCTATTGTAGTCTTAAGTGTCCAAGTCTGGTACTTCTTCCTCACCTCTTTGGATGCTGATTCAGAAGAGACACGACCTCCTGGAGAACCTCTGCTGCCACGGAGCTGACATGGAACTGCATCCTGAGAAGACTTTAAATTCTTTTAAAAATAGGATTAATGTACTTTAATTACTCCATAGATGAGTAATGAATGGGTCACATTAAGATAGGATTTTAATCCTTTTAGAATTAGTAGAGTAATATAGACACAGTACAAAAAATTGAAATATTGCCTAAAAGAGAAGAGATTTGTAATTCCCACCCACAGAGGTGACTGTCATGAATGATTTGGTTCTTATGTCTCAGTCTCTGTGTCTCTCAGTATGTCTTTCTCCATCTCTGTCTCTCGCACACTCACAATCAGATCAGTTTACATCTATACTGATTTCACACATATGTGGTCATGCAGATGGGACCCTGGGTGCAGACAGTGGGTCTGCATACTTCCACCCTGAGGCCTCCCTTGACATTGGGTTGAGACCAGACACCCACTTTTCCAACTGCACAGCATTCATTCATCCACATGAACCAGAACAAATGGACCCCATACACTCTTCATCAACATTAGTATTGCTTTAATTCAGACTGTTTCAACCAGTGCTGTGATGATCACCCTTGAAAAGGCATCTTTGAATAGGTGTGTAAGGATTTTAGTGGGATGAACTGTAAGGATCAGAACTTCTGGGGAAGAGCTGCATCTGTGGCCCTTTGATGCGTCCTGCACCCTGTTCTCCTGAAGAGGAGCGTCCCTTCTCTCTTCCCTCCAGGGGATCGGCTGGAGCCTCTGCCTTCTTACATTGTCACCAGGGCTGGTTGTCTCCTGACTAAAGACCCGCCAGTGTGATGGTGACCGGTGCTCTCTCTGCAGTGTTTCCTTCTGCCTGTGTTCTCACCTGAGAGGTCAAGCATCTCTAACACACACTGGCCACCTGCATTGCCTCTCATTGGAACTGCCCATGTCTGTTCTGTTTCTTTTTATAACACTGCGTTTCGAAAGGATTTTGGACTACAGGGATGGGAATCCTTTCTCCAACCTTGGGTTATGAGGAATGCTTTTTCCAGGTTGTGGTCTCTTTCAAGCAGTTTTTCTGGGCTTTTGCTAATTTTTTTGATTTGTTTGGTTTTGTTTTTGCCACAGGAAGAGCTAATCATCTCCCTTATGTCTTCTGGCTGTGGTGTCACAGGGGGAACATCAGTGTCTACCCTGAGATTATGCACAGAGTTACTAAAAGGGCTTCATTTTGTACATCACATCTTTAATCCCCCTGGATATCCCCTTAAAATGATAAAAATGTTGTTTCAAGTGAAAACAAAAAAAATCCCCAGCCCCAGCTAAAAACAAGTGGGCAGGGACTAAAGAAAACTTTTTAAAAGTTTCATTGACAGGGAACACCAAGGAGAGGTAAAGACACTCAGAGAGAAAGAGGACTTGGTGTTGTCAGGAGCTGGGTGAGGAGGGAGGGGAGTGCGTGCTCTGGATCCAAGGTTTCACTTTGAGGAAAGAAATAGTATGAAACTAGATGGTAGTGATGGTCGCACAACATTGTGAATGCCTCTAATTATCCTCAGTTGCACAATTTAAAAGGGGAAAAGTCTATATTTTATTAATGAAACTCTAAAAAGAAAAATAAAGCTTGCCATAAATGAAGTGAAACAAACAAAGGAAACTAAAGAAAACCAAACAAAAACATCTCCAGAGGAAGGGAAGTAAAGTTTGGGAGGGGGAAGGGGAGGGGACTGATAGTGGGAATTTGGAGAACATTTTGGAGAAGAAGGTGTGGGTGGGTGCAGAGGGGGCTCTGCCCCAGTTGGTGGTGATGCCTGAACTGGTTCTCCATTGTCCAGCAGTCCAGCTGCAGATGCAGGTTCAGGAGGAGTTGCAGGAGCGGCAGGAGGGAACTCGCTGTCTCCTGCTGGATCCAGATCATCCTTTTTTTGGTCTCTGACATCTTCCCCTGTCCCTGCCTCCTCTGTAACTATTGGATGTGGAGAGAGATTTAAGTCTTGTGGAAGAGCTCATGCTGTGTGAGAGGAAAAATTTACCCACCTGCCTCCCTTTCCATGTGCCTCTTCAAGGACAGGAAACTTCCCAGAGCTTTCCAGACAGCTCCCACCCAGAAAGTGCCCACAGGATGTGTTCTGTGACTGAATTTTTCCAGACAGGTGGTCTGAGGCCATTCTTTGCTCTGATCCCAACAGTAGCTTCTGGGTACACATCCTTGTGTGGCCCAGCCCTCGCCCCTCCCTCACCTACACACACGCATCAGCCCTGCCTTCCTGAACTTCGGGCTCTGTTTCGGGGGCTCCTGGTCCTCCACCTGACTTGCAGCGAGGTGGGCACTGTGCTCCATGTCAGAGCAGGGTGTGCTGAGCAACCCGTCATCCCCGGGCAGGTACCTGGTGAGAGCCCTGGGTGATCTCTGGGTCGGAGGCGTGCCCCACTGATTTGTGGGCCACGGTGGAGGGGACCCTGCCATATCCAGACCCACCTGGATCCTGCGCTGGCCCTCAGAAGAGTGGCATATCAGCCCTTCACTTGGGGGAGGGGGCGTTGGTTTTCTTATTCATCAGCTGCTGTTCAATATGTGGTATCTGGCTCTGCAATGACAGTGACAAGCAGCTGACCCGGCCTGGAAGTCTCAGAGCCCTGCCCGGCCAGGAACATTCCTGCTTCTGTCCACTCAACCCTCTGCTGCCAGATCAGACCGAGACCTTGTTCAGCTCAGACACCTGGGAGGGAAAAGACATACCCAGAATGCATGGGTTCCACCTTGGGCAACAGGACACTTCCCTGGCTCTCCACATCCCAGCCAGCCAGCTTTGACCTGGGCTGTGGATGTGACCGGCCCCCCAGGCCTCTGACCTGCTCTTGCTTGAGGCAGAAACCCATCCCCAACGTGACTGCTCCACCTCCACCAGCCAGGACGGGGCCGTGGGGATACCTGGGTGGGATCTGAGTGGTGGCCTGGCCTGGGCGGGCCTGCCCTGGGCCTCCCTGTGTTACCTTTGGGTCTCTCTGGCCAAAAGTCCAGAGGCGCCTTGGGTGAGACATGACCCAGCGCTGGCAGCGTTGGTAAAGCCCCTCGCTGCGGGCTTTCCGGGGTCTGTGGCCTCGGGATATTGGGATGCAGCAGAACGTGACTCTGTCTCCAATCAAGTGAGCTGAGTAGGGACTTCTCTACAGAGTGGGTGCCTGGTGACTTTAGTTCCAAGTTCTGTTGGGCTCTATTGCTGGGGAAATGAGATCACTTCCTGGGGTCCACTTACCCAAGCTTCCTCCTGACACATAGCTCCCCAAGGACCTTTCTGGGCTGCCGATCTATCATTTCTCACTCCATGCCATGTCCACACACAGTGACACCAACTCAGCCCCCCTCATAGCCCTGGGGAGGCCTGGATGCAGCCAGTGCTGCAGCTCTGAATATACAGCTGGGTTCAGACATGGCTCCCCCCACTCAACAGTGCTATCACCATGGAAAAGCCACGTGCCTCTCAGGGTCTCCCCAATCTCCCGTCAGCACAGTGGGGATCATTCTGGCCCCTGCTTCCTAGAGAAGCCATCCTGTCTCTAGACCTAGAAACACCTACTGCATCTGTCACCCCCATGGGCTGGCATCACAGGGAGCTCGTGCACAGACTTAGCAAAGGAATGACCCCACAGAGGGCTGGCGGAGCGCAGAGAAGATGCCACACAGGCCTGGGTCTGCCCTGAGGTCTGGAGAAAGTCACTTTCCTTATTGCTTGCTTCCCAGCTCCCAGTCGTGCGACTAAATTTAAATACAACTCTGACGTCGTCAGCTCTGGCAAACAACCTCCTAGGTCTTTCTGTCATGTTGACATACAGGCCCAGTGTCTGATCTCGGCCTCTGTGGTGGACTGCCCCACAATGTCTTCATACTTTTTGCCTTCAGTTCCCACGCCCTTTTGTGATCCCCACACCCTCCCCTGGAGGATGGATGGACTTTGAGACCAGGTTCTGACATGCAGACTGACTTGTGAAAATGTGCGTGAGTTCCACTCCTTCCCAGCTCCAGTTTTCCTTCTCTCTGTCTCTGTCTCTCAGTGCCTCTCTCTCTGTCTTTTCTCTCTGTTTCTCTGTCTCCCCTGCTTCTCTGTGTTTCAGTCTGTCTGTCTCTTTTCCGGTATGTATGTGTGTATATATTTATGTGTTTATGTGTGTATTTATGTGTGTGTATTGTTCGGGCCCAGGGCAGGTCACTTCTGAAAATCCCTTGATGACATGTTGATTATTTTGAATTCATGTTACTAAAGAAAAATTATCTTTGAAAATTGTGCAAACACTTTGGTGGAATCTTCTCTAAGTACCAGCACTGCTAGGGAAGTGATGTTCCTGTGGCACTTTGATGTATCCTGTACCTTGTTCTGCTGGAGAGGAGCGTCCATTTGCTCTTCCCTCCCGGGGACCTCCTGGGGCCTCTGCCTGCTCACGTTGTCACCAGGGCTGGTTGTCACCGGGCTAAAGACCTGCCAGTGTGATGGTGGCCAATGCTATCCCTGCAGTCTGTCCATCTCCCTATGTACTCACCTTACAGGTCGAGCATCTCTAGCACACACTGGCCACCTGCACTGCCTCTCGTTGGAACTGCCTGTGTGTGTTTTGTTTCTTTTCAGAACACTGGGCTTCAAGAGGTTTTTGCACCACAGCGATGTGAAGCTTTTCTCCGACCTTGGGTCATGAGGAAAGCTTTTTCCAGGCTGTGGTTTTTCTTTCCAGCTGTCTTTCTTGGCCTTTGTTTTCTGCTTTAGTTTGGTTTTATTTTGCCACAAGAAGAGCTAAGCATCTCCCTTCTGGCTCTGGTTTCACACTTAGAACAGCAGTGCCTACCACGAGATTATGCACAGAGTTACCAAAAGGGCTTCATTTGGTACGTCTCATCTTTAATCCATCTGGATTTCCCTCTCAAAATACAAAAATGCTAATTCACGTGAAAACAAACAAACAAAAAATTCACCCGTCCCTAATTAAGATATGAGGGCAGCGAGAAAAAAAAGCCACCTTTTATATGATTTCATTGATAGGGAACAACCAGGATAGGTTAAGACAGAGAGAGAAAGGGGATTAGTGCTTCTCATTGGCTGGGGGTGGTAGGATGTGGGGTGCGCTTTGTATACAAGCTTTTAGTTTGAGGAAGGCAATTGTCTAAACCAGTGGTGTTGGTCTCACAACATTTTTAATGCACTTAATGCTCCTTAAAATTGCACAATTTAAAATGGGAAAAGGCTAAACTTTATTCTTGTAAACTTAAAACAAAAATAGAATATACTATAATAGAAAAGAAAAATATCTGACTCCATAGAAGATCTGTCCTTTTGGCTTTAACCCTGTGCCCTATTTTCTAGGCTTAATCTTACTAGCTCTGCACCTTTTGTAAAACAGTGTTGCCTTTAGCCTGAAATATACAGGAAAGCCTATTTTCAAGTCTCTGGTCTTTAAGGATATTAACACTTTTGCACTTATATAAAGACAGCAAGTTGCAGAGTAGAAAATAACTTTTGCTTTGTTAGAGGTTTTACAGAGGCCCTATGACCTGGTCTACGTTGACAGCTGCAGACCAAGATAATGGCAGACTAATATCTTGGAGAACCATCTTCCCCAAGTCAGACTTCAGGCTCCTTTTCTAGTAAATAGGGGAGGGGCTGTGGTTGGTTGTTGCAAACTTCTTGGTGTCGGATTTCTTTGTCCTTTGAATCCTTTGCAGCTGTCCACGTGAATCAGATCACCGTGTTCCTGTAACACCTGCAACAAAACAAACTTTTTCTATTCTGCAACTTGTTATCTTTATAAGAGTGCAAAAGTGTTAATATCCTTAAAGGTCAGAGTTTTGAGAATAGGATCTTCTGTTTATTTCAGCCTAAAGGCAACATTGTTTTACAAAAGTTGCAGAGCTAGCAAGACTAAGCCTAGAAAACACGGCAGAGGGTTAAAGGAAAGGAAAAGATCCAATATGGAGTCAGATTTGTTCTTCTCTATTACAGTGCCTTTGGGTGAGAGCTAAGAGGATGACTCCTGGGTGGGTCCTCTACAGTCCCAGGCTGCAGTTCAGGCAGGGTCCCTGCCAGATTCACCATGACTTTGGACCTGATCTCCCGCAGAGAAAGTGACAATTATTGGATTAAAATTACCTGTCAAAATCCCTTCAATTGCCTGTAAACTATACCACAGCAGGGGATGTCTCATTGGCCAGTTAACTGCCAGTCTCCCCTGATGCAAGGGACCAGCGTCACGGCGGGATCCATGGTGGCCTGGACAGTGCACATTCCTACTTTTCTCTCCAGCCTTGGCTTCCTAAAATTGATGCTTTGAAAGCTCCCGTCCCTCTTCCCTCTGGCCTGGTGTGAATGAAAAAGATACCTGCACCCACCTGGGCTGAGGCCAGGCCACGCACACAGCCCCATGCACACAGCCCACCATTTGCTGTCTACCCCTGGGCTCAAGTGCACCCTCTGAAATCCCCCACCCCAAACGTCCGCGTGCCTAGTGCCTCCGCCCTAGGGGTCCAGATCACCATCAGGACCATCAACCACCCAAGGCCCACAGGCCATTGGCTGGCAGCCTGGGATCACCCTGACCCATCGTGTCAGATGAGACACAGGGTGCGGGGATCAGGGTGCCAGGGCGGGAATTGGAACCTCTTTCAGCCCAGCCTGCCTCGCCCTGTAGCCTCAGACACTAACTATGAAGGTGCACACTAGGCTGGATCCCCCGCTGGTGGCAGTAGTCATCATTACTGGAGCTCAGATTTCCCCACCCCAACCACAGGGTTAGGGGTGAGGGAGTGAGCTTAGGGTAGGGGTGCTCTCAGAGTGAAGGGGATCCCATGGTGAGGGGGTATAGGTTGAGGAGTGTGGGGCCTCTCAGATTGGAACTGACCTGGCTGAGAGGTGAGGAGTATAGTTTCAGGATTTTGGGGGTCCTGTGGTGAGGCATGAGGGTGTAGGGGCCATAGGTTAGGACCAAGCAGGACGGAGTGTCAGGGCACAGACCTCGGTGTGAGGAGAAGAAGCCCTGTCTTTAAGGTCTGGTGGGAGACTGGGCCTGGCCAGGGGTGGGAGGGTAGTAACAGGGAGGGGAAGGTGAGCAGGGGAAGTGGGGCTGGTGGGGTGTGGCCTGGCCCAGGGCAGTCGTGGTTCTAGTTCAGTGCCAGGACCCAGTCGGTGGCGGGGTGAAGGCTCTGGGGATGGAGACCCGGCGGGACGAGCAGGAGGGGCACCACCTGGCTCCTCCCGGCCCCAGTGGCCAGGTCTGGTAAAGCAGGAGACCCACCCGAGCAGTTTGCGCTGCAGGAGGGAGGAGGAGGAGGGGCGCGCACGCGCTGACGGACAGATGCGCGGACGCCGGAACCCGCCCAGAACGAGTGGAAGCTGGCGGCAGCCGGTTGCTCCTGGACCAGCTCCTGGAAGAGGAACACGGCCTGGGTTCTGGGCCGCCTCTTGCCCTTGGTTTGGCTGCCGCTGCCGGGCTGTTAAGGGGGCGCTGGTGGGGGCGTGCTGCTCGAAGCCGGCGGGTGACGCCTGGGCTGTGCGACTGAGGAGGCGCACAGGGAGGGGTGCGGGGGTGAGGTCACGGCCGCGCGTCCCGTTAGGACCCTGAGGCGGGTCCCAGCCGCCGCTGTGGTTAGTGGTAACCCCGCTATTAGTAGTTCCTGAACCCCGCGTTTTTGCCGCCGCTTATACCCGGGTTTAGGAGAGCAGGTACTGCCCCGGGAGGTGGGAGGGCACCGGACGGCTCCGAAGCATCTCTGACTGGCCCTCAGACCATGACCTGCTCCCGGGAGGCGGGTGCGGTGCGGTCGCGGGACCTCGGATGCAATGGGGGCTGCCCCATGAGAGCCCCTAGATTTGCTCCCATCTTCCCCGCAGCCTGACCTTGGGGGCGGCCTCTAAATCCCCAGGTTCTTGTGACTCAGGTTACAGGTCAGGCTGCCCCTGGGAGGTGGGCGCAGTGTGATCAGTGTGCTGGGATGGCTGCAGCAACAGCGGGAAATGGTCGCAAACCCCGCGCTTTCACAGGGCAGCCCCAGTCCCGCCATCGCAGCCGCCGCCATTCCCTGACAGCACAGCACCTGCCTTCCAGGAGCAGGCTGGCCTGTAACCTGAGTTCCACGAATCTGGGGCAGCAGAGGCCAATCTCAGGCCATGCGCTGGGGAGTTTGAAGCCAATCCACGGGCTCTCATGGGCAGACCCCATAACCCGCCACTGCCTTCGACCACACCGCGCCCTCCTTCCAGAAGCAGGCTGACCTGCGGACCGTGCCTGGAGCAGCAAAAGCCGAGCCCTGGACAGGCCGTGGGAGAGAAGTGGGCAAGTCGACCAGCCTGCCAGGTCGCTGCCCATCTCCCTGCCGCTGCCCCAGGTTCGTGGATCACTTGTTTTCAAGTCAGTGGGTTCCTGAGAGGCAGGAGCGGTGCAGTCAGGAGGCGGGGTCTGCGGGGAGGGGTGCTGCCCCAAGGGGATCAGGTGGACTTGCTCCCATCTCCCCCAGGGCCAGATCTGTGGACGGCCTCTGCTGCCCCAGGTTCACAGGACGCATGTCATGTCAGTCTGTCCCTGGGAGGAGTGCTCAGTGCCCTCGGGGCAGCCTCAGTGGCTGACAATGATTTTGGAAGTGGGCTCTAGCCCAGCATAACTAACTCTCCTTTCTTCTCTTGCTTCCTCAGTTGGTGGCTGTATAGGCTTTTTCATTATAGGTTATTGCTGGATAATGAAAATAGGTTTCTCTGCTATACAGAAGAAACTTTATTTAAAATCTATTTTTATATATAGTGGCTAACATTTGTAAATCTCAAACTCCCAAATATATCCCTTGCCATCCCCTTTCCCTGGTAACCTTAAGATTGTTGACTAAGTCTGCAAGTCTGTTTCTGTTTTGTAGATGAGTTCACAGTGTCTTTTTCTCTATTTTTTTAGATTGCACATATGAGTGATATCATTTGGTATTTTTCTGTTTCTGGCTGCTTTCACTTAGAATGACGATCTCTAGCTCCACCCATGTTGCTGCAAATGGTTTTATTTTGTCCTATTCATGGTAGAGTAATATTCCAGTCTATAATTATGCCACAACTTCTTTATCCAGTCATCTGTTGCTACATTTAGCTTGCCTCCATATCTCGGCTACTGTATACAGTGATGCTATGAATACTGGGGTGCAGGTATTTTTTCATTGGAGTTCTTTCCAGTTATATACCCAGATGTGGGATTTCTGGGTCATAGGGTAAATATACTTTTAGTTTTTTGAGGGATTTCCATGCTTTCCATAATGACTACACCAAACTGGATTCCCACCAGCAGTGTAAGAGGGTACCCTTCCCTCTACAGCCTCTCTAGCATTTATCATTCATGAACTTCTGAGCGATGGCCATTCTGACTGGTGTGAGCTGATATCTCATTGTAGTTTTGATATGAATCTCTCTGTTTGTTAGTGATATCGAGCATTTTTTCATGTGCCTATTGGCCATTTGTGTCTTCATTGGAGAAATGCTTGTTTAGGTCTTCTGCCTATGTTTGGATTGAGTTGTTTGTTTTTTTGTTTTTAAGTTGTATGAGGTGTTTATATATTCTGAAAATTAAGGCTTTTTTGTTAGTCGTATCATTTGCAAATATTTTCTCCCATTCGTAGGTTGTTGTTTCCTTTTGTTTTACTAATGGTTGCCTATGCTGTGAAGAAATTTATGAGTTTAATTACGTCCCTTTTGTTTTTTTTCTCTTATTTCCATTGCCTGGGTAGATTGCCCTAGGAGAACGTTGCTAAGATTTATGTCAGATAATGTTTTGCGTATGTTTTCTTTTAGGAGATTTATCATGTCTTGTCCATCTGCATCTTAAGCCTGTACTCTAGATCTGTGCTTCAGTTTTGAATTTTGAGCTTCTTAGAGAACACCTACTCTTAGCTCATATGTCAGATTCAACATGTCTAAAGCTGATTTCATAATCATTTTTCTTGCAGCGTATCCATTTATTCAGTGGCATAATCATTCTTCTAGTCTTGAATACCCAAAGGCTTGGAATGGTCTTTGATTTATATTTCTCTCACCACCCTCCACATATTCTTGGCTTCTGGAACTGTATGTTTTTGGTTTCAAATGTCTATTCTGATTGCTGATACTCTGATGAAGAGCGTTCATCCCTGATACAAGAATTTTTCCTTCTGCTGAATTCTTGGATATTCTTTCCCCTCCTTTCAGTCAACCTTCAGTTTTGACCCTCCAACATCTAGAGTCAAGTCAAAGACTTACCACAACCAGATCTCAGCCAGGTAGTTTCGACCCTTAATCACTTTGGCCTTACCTTATTGGTTCCAATCATTATGTGACTTAGCCTCCTAGGGTAACCTGTGCCTTATTAAAAACCAGGAGTCACCAGTCTTTTCCTATCCAGTCCTCAGTTAAAACAGCTTAGAATTGCCCTGAGAACTAGTTGGAGCCCCATCCCCTTCATTGATTCTTCCCTATTTACTCCAAATACTTCTAGCTCCTCTTTGTATTTCTGCACTGTTCATGATCGGTAGCCTGTAATCTAGTCTTTGAGTACTGACTTGGTACCATTGCCGGTTGGTTTCCAATGTGTCTCCTCACTTAGCTGGTAACTGGAGAAGACTCCCTTGTTCAGCCTCCTTTATACCCTCACCCTGCTTAGCATCGGGCAATAGCAGGCATCCAGGCAGTGCTAACCTACTTTATTCGCAGGGGTGGTGGTTTGGAGTATAGCTAATAACTATTAATTCAGTGTTGCAATTAAAAAAGAAAGCCAAGAAAATCCATAAAACTTTATCTCCATGTTCAGTTTAGCGCTTTACCTCAACAGTTTTCTTAACTCTGTGTTTACATTCACATAGTGTTCAGTGCTTTTACAGTTCCCTGAGGCAAGCAGGTGAGTTGTCATTATGTTTGACTTTCACGTTACATTTCATATTGGATATATTTGTGCAATGACAAAACCTTCTTTTATAAGTAAACAGCTGGAAGCCCAGGGAGACTAACAGCCTAACCCAGGGTCACCTGGTTAGTGTTTGGCACAAGCCAGGACCGCGGTTCACATCTTCCAGCTGCTCCTCTTCCAGTGCCTTTTCATTCCAGTGCTGGGAAATGTAGCCCCATCAGCCAAACGGCCAAGTCTCATTGCTGCCCCTTTACCTGCCAGTGATGGCAGTGCTACAAAACGTGGCAAAGGAAAGGTCAGAAATAGGAGTGATAAAAGACATGGAAGTGCTGGAAATGGATCCTCAGCCTCTTCCTCCCTATTTGAGCACCTCACAAGTGTCCCACTCTGACACTGCTTTTCATTGATTATAACACAGTCTTTAAAATCAGACTGATCTTTTGTAGGACATGCTTTTATCCTGGTCCCTTTCCTGCTAGTAGTCACCGTCATGGGCAGAAAGTGCCTGACTGTGCTCTGTTTGTCACTTAGGTGGGAGGGGAAGTGGGAGACAAAGCGGGTTGAACAGAAGCCGAGCTTTTTACAGCTCTGTTTTTCTAGGACCAGAGCAGTTCCACTTCTGCTTTCATCACCTCTCCACCTCTGAGTCCCAGCCACCCACTCCTGCCTGCTTCCCCACATGCCACGTCCTGGGGGAGGACAGTGTGGTTGGCAATGCCCCCTCCACTCTCCGCCTTCCGCCCTGGGAGGTGCAGGAGTCTGCTTCAACTTTTGAGCTGTTTTGGTAGTTGGGCTTTTCCAGCCTTTCTAGGCATCTGCTTTCCAGCTCTGGGAAATTGGAGATGTAACTTAACCATACAAGTTCTATACTAATGTATTCAGTGGCATTAATGTGATGTTGTCTTTAAGGTGTTCTGGGACTGGATAGGAGGTTTTTAACACAGGATGCTTCACATCCAATTCTAAAGGCCTACAGGATGCAGGTGTAATTCAAATTCTTACATGGCTGTAAGGCAGACATGGACATTATTTTATAATATGACCATATGTTCATAGATTACGGTTAGTCCGCCGGCTCTGTATCTAATAAAAGTTTAAATTCCAAACGCTTGAAGAAAATTTGCGGACCATGTCTTTTTGCCTGTAACTAGTTGCAAAAACTGAAATCAAGACTCTACCACAAGCCAGTGTTTCCCAGAAGAGAAACCCTCTACTTTTACAACCTCTAAGTAATTCGGTGGTTCTTTGGGTGAGATGAGGGATGCCAGAGTATTTTGTTGGGACACTAGAGTGGCATGACAAGTATTCTGGGACTGGTTACAGTTGAATCTCTGCTTCCTATATCCTGGACTGATTACAGAGTCAATGTTAGTGCGTTAACCAGCTTCTGAATGCAAGGGTAGCTAGGAAGACAACAGAGAAAATAGAAGGATATAAAGTAATGGAGAGACTTCAGAGCAGTACAAATGTTGACTTTGACACCACCAGCTGCTGACGTGAACTTGGCAGGAATTTGTGAGAAATGGTGGGTGTCACTGCAAGAAGGAGAGTCCTGCAGCTTTTGGGGTGAACAGGCAAAGGGGAGAGCAGATATGGTGACCACTCGGGGGCTGATTATTTGTGTCCTGAATGTGAAAATGTCTGGTCTCCTGTTCAATTTTGCAGCCACAACTTCACGTGACTCAGGGCATTATTTCCACCAGATACCATAAAAACATAAACAACCTCTGTTTCCCAAAGTGTTTGTTCTCGATCTGAGATGATTGTCCTGTGGTGGGAGGTAAGTGGGCGGTGGGTCCTATTACATCACTCCCTTTCACTAAAAGTCTACCTCGCTGCTTTTCACCCTACTGCTAGGGGCGCTGCCATTCTGTTACACCTAGACCTATAAGACAGGCTTACCTGAATCCTCACGTGAAGAGGGATAGTTATGTGCAGTTTTAAATAATTGCTTGGGTCATGTGGTCCTTTGTTCCCTCCATTGGAAATCACTATTCCAGAGCAAATAGTATGAATCTATATAAACTATATTGTTTGTAAGATGTCTTCAGAAGTTTTGCAGTAGGTTTAAATATTTGCTTGGTGATGGCCTCTTGATTGTTTGAAGGAGGCAACCCTCACTAGGGGCTTTGTTGGCTCCCTTAGATTTCCCTTACTGGCAGTAGATTGTTCGTAGGCAGAGTTAGAAAGTTAACTGGGCTGAGAAGCCGAATTTGCCCGCAGCTGGGAATTGGTAGAAGAGTCAGTTATGGAAGGAAGGCTTTAGGATTATCTGGTAGCAGAGTTGTGGGATCCAAGCACTGGGAAACCTCAGCTTTTGTAGAGTATGTTCTGTAACAATAGGCTATTGGAAAATTTTAACACTTGTTATGGGATGTAGAGTTGGGGAAAGACTTAAAAGTGAAAGAACCTTAAAAAAGAATCTCCAAATATTTTAAAGAAAACAGTACTCAGAATGAGAGCTTTCCTGGAAAAGACTAGTTCTTCACTTCACAGGGGAAGCAGGGAGAAGGTGTAACTGCACTTACGGTAACTTAAAAGGTAAACCTTACCCTCCCACTTAGCTGTTTCCTGGTGTAAGTTCATATTCCACATCTGTAGTTTTAGACATGATGTGTCATTTTCTGGTACTCCATTCTGCTTCTGAGTGAGAGACTGACGCAAAGTCACATAGCAATTGAAAAATTGCACAAAAGTCTTTATTGTTAAAAATGTAGATATGTGGCAGAGTGCTGCATTTGCAAATGACTTTCAGTACAGAGAACACTTAAAAGAATGCGGTGTTATTTCTTTTTTTATTCCTTTAAGCCTTTGAATAGAAGGTTTTCTTTGCAGAGTTTCTGGAGTACATCAGAACAAGCAGGAACTAAAAATAGCTTTAAGAAAGCACCAGTATAGATGTTGTTTATAGTATGGTATCTGTCTTAAAGTTAACTCTTTAAAGCAGGAAGTTGTAACTCTCAATTTCTTAAGCAAATAAAAAACATTCTTGACTCTTAATGACATACTTTGTGGGGTGAAGCCGCTTATGCTTCCATTCTGAGCATTGAAAGTCCTTCAAGGATAATTCTACCAGTCCTCAATATTTTATTTTCCTTCTGTTGTGAACTTGTTATTAAACTTGAAGCAGATATAAATATCATTAACTTGCTACATATGTAGATATTTAGTGTTACATAGTCAGAAAGTTTGTGTACATCACACGTATCTACATAATTCCCCAGGTTCCAACTGTGTTCCTGATAAAAGAATGGTGGGAAATGGCATTATGGGGATATGTCTTACAGTACACAATGTTTCCCCTGTTCCCTCTACCAGATCTGGATGTTCTTTCATCTTTCGGCTTCTAGAATTTCTACCTCTTTTTCTTAAGACAGGTGTAACTCATCCCCCTGCTCACACAAATATGCGTACACACACACACACACACACACACACAATGTGCCGTAGGGAGTAGCGTGCACCATCCCATTCTCTGACTCCAGCTCTGATCCCACACACTGGAGGCAGTGTCTTGCACGAATTCATTTGTAAGTTCCTTTTTAAAACTCGAGTGGTCGGGAAATAGGACTGATATCCTCACCTAGTAGGCAAGCCCTCAAGGATAACTTCTATGGTTAATGCCAGGGTATCTTAATGTTTGAGTACCTGGGTTTCATGTCTTCCTGTACCACCTGTGTGACCCATGATTCCCACAGTTCTGTCTCCCGTTAGACTTTTTCTCTCAAACTCTGGACTCTTATAATATTCTGCTGATTTGGCATCTTCACTTGGAACTCTGATATCTTAAAACCAACATGTGTAAAAACTGAGCTCTTGGTCCTCCTACCCCCCAAACTGGTTCTTTATGCAGCATCCCCCATTCAGTTAGTGGAAACTTAATCCTTCCAGCTGCTTGGGTCAAAAATCTTGGAGTTATTCTGACTTTCACTGACATACCACATGAATTCTGTCAATAGATCTGGTTTGACACTGCCTTTAAAACATATCCAGAGCCCAGCCACTTCTCACCATGGCTCCTGCTTCCACTGCTGCTTCCCTGCCCTGAGCCACTGTCCTCTCCTCCTGCATAGCCCTTCTCAGTAGCTTCCCACCTTTCATCTCTGACCCGTTTGCACTATTCTCACCCCACAGTCAAGTGAGCCTTGAAAACCTAAGTTAGATTGTGTCGTCCTTCTGCAGTGCCTCCCCATTTCACCCCGGGTAAAAGCCACAGTCCTTACAATGTCCTCCAAGGCCATACAGGATCTGCACTGACCCTTCTCCGCAGCTCCAGCCGTGCCCCCATTCTGGAACATGCGAGGTCACGCTGGCCTTGGTGATGGTTATTCCGTCCTCCTGGGACTTCTCACCTCCTAGTCTTAATTCTAACCTCAGTTCACAGTGTGCCCTGCTCTGGTATTTAATACAACATCACCCTCATCCTATACCCTCAACTCTCTTTACTTTGCCCTTTTTACTTTTTTCCATGGTTCCTCTTTCCTAGAATGCCACCTCCTCTGCTGCTCTGTTGTGTGTATTGTCATCTCCACCCCCCACCCCAGCTAGACTCCAACCAAGCTCCGTGAGGACAGGACTTTTGTTTTGTTTATTGATCTATTCCAAGTGCCTAGAGTAGTCCTGGGTACATTGTAGGCCGTCAAAAATTATTTGCTGAATAAATTAAAAGGCTATTTTAAAAATGAATCATCCTTTCATTAACAGGTGAGGAAAGGAAGCTGCATGAAGGAAAATGGTGCAGTAAATAATGATATTTGCCTGTTGTACTATGTATGATATATATATATGTGTTTTAGTCTTAATTTGGTATCTCAGTTTCTTAATTTAATAGCTGTATTAAGGTGTAATTTACAGGCCATACAATTCACATATTATAATTGTACAAGTCAGCCATTTTAACTATTTCTAGAGTTGTGCAACTGTGTCCTCATATAGTCCCCTTGTGTCCATCCATATGCAGTTCGCCCTCCCCTCAGTGGCACCCTGATTTTATTTGTTTTTGTTTTTTTCGCAATCACATCTGAAAAGAATAATTTACACAGCAGTACTAATATAGCTTTGCACTTTTAGAAATGACACACTTAAATATGAAATCAGGAGTCATTGCTGAATGTAGGCAGCAGTATCAGACATCGGTGAGAAGAATGGACTTGAGTGTCAGACTGGCTGCGATATTACCCAGCTCCACCATTTACCAAGTTACCCAAATTATTTTCTGTCTCAAGCTCTATGTCTGTTATATGGGTGTAATAATAGCAGCTTACAGAGTTGTGAGGATTAAGCAAACAGGGAAACAAAATTTAGTATAGTGGCCAGCTTATGTTATTACCTAAGAAATAGCCTTGCAGGTAGAGAGCAAAATTCAAATCAGTTTCTAAAGTATGTGTAAAATATGATCCAGTTCCTGCCTGGTTTGTAAACACGTATGCCTACTGCAGAATGTAAAAGCAGGCTAATTTCCAACAGAAAAGATCATTTCTCAGCATTTCTTTCAAAGGTAGTTGCAAAATAATTTTTACTAAATTTTCTGTGCCCATCTCTGACAGAGCTTTGACACCAGGGAGGTAATTATCTACATTTTTGTTAAAATGATGCTGACCATCAGGAAGTGTTCCGAATTATATTTTAGCCTTTATGTTGGGAAATATTGTGAAACTTCTTCTAAATTAATGGAGGAGGGGCATTCATTGTAGCTCTTGTAGCCTGATAAGGCTTCTCTAAATTATCTTTTTTTAAATTTTAATTAAAGTAATTAATTAATTTTTTGCAGGGGGTGGTAATTAGGTTTTTATTTATTTTATTTTTATAAGAAGTTCTGGGGATTGAACCCAGGCCCTTGTGCATGCTAAGAATATGATCTTTCACTTGAGCTATACCCCCCTAAATTATCTTTAATAAGGTCTTTTTCTCTGTTTTGTTATTTTCTTTTATGTACAGATGCACAAAGCAGGGTCATCAGAAGCCTCTCAATTCCAAAGATGATTATAGTGAAAAACATTGCACAGTGACAGTGAATCCTTGGAATATGAAGAAAGATTGTTAAGTCCTGAATGAATTAAGAAGGAATTGTTACATTAACTTACATGTAACCATGGCTCTCTTACCTTTATTTTTCACTTTATAATGAAGATATTCCTCACCCGTCAAGGTTGCTTTGTTAGATATAGGGAATATCTAAAGCCTTTTCTGGAAGTTTTTTAAATAAATAAGAGCAGGTAATTTATCAGAAGTGTGAATGGTGTAATCTGCTCTGTCTAGTATGGTAGCCACCAGCCACATGTGGCTATTGTGAATTGAGATGTTCTATAAGTGGAAAATACATAATAGATTTTCAAGACTTTGTACAACAAAAATAATGTAAAATATTTATTAAAAGTTTTCAAAGTGTTAATCACACTTTTGAAATGATAGTATATTGGATATTTTGGGATAAATATAATTATTCCTGGAATTAAGTACACTTGTTCCTTTTTATTGTCTAAATGGGATTACTGGAAAATTGTGACTTGCACTATGTTTCTATTGACAGTGCTGGCTTCTAACTTATTGCAAATAATATGAAAAAAACTTTGATTAAGTATTTTATAATTGAGTAGTTGATTTCCATCATATTATTTTCAGGTGTACAACACAGAGGCTCAACATCTTTATATATTATATTCCATTTAATGTCACCATAAAATAATGGCTATATTTCCCTGTGCTGTATGATACAGCCCTATAACCTATCCATTTTATACATAGTACTTTTTACCTCTCAATCCCTTACCCCCTCCCTGCCTCCCTCTCCTCCTTCTCCCCATTGGTAACCACCAGTCTGTTCTGTGTACCTGTGAGTCTATTTCTGTTTTATTATAGTAATTAATTTGTTTTATTTTTTAGATATACATATAAGTTAATAAATAGAATATTTGTTTTTCTTTCTCTGACATATTTCACTTAGCATAATACCCTGTAGGTCCATCCATGTTATTGCAAAAGACATTATTTAATTTTTTAATGGCTGAGCAGTATTCCATTGTGTGTGTGTGTTCATGTGTATATATGTGTGTGTATATGCGTGTATATATGTAAATATACATATATATATAATATACCACAACTTCTTTATCCAGTCATCTGCCAGTGAACATTTGGGTTGTTTCAGTGTGTTAGCTATTGTAAATAGTGCTGCTGTGAACACTGGGGTGCATGTGTCTTTTTGAATTATATTTTTCTCCAGACATATACCCATGAATGGGATTGCTGGATCACATGGAAGTATATTTTCAGGTTTTTAAGGAAACTCTATACTGTCCTCCATGGTGGCTGCAACATTTACATTCCCACCAACCGAGTAGGAGTGTTCCTTTTTCTCTTAAAAGGTCAAAAATTCTCTACATTTATATACTTTCCTTACAGTTTAGGACACAATTTGGCAAAAGCCAGATAGAATTTAATAGGAGTAAATACAGTATTTTTTCAAATGTCCATGCATTATGGATAGATATGTTATTGATGAGTTGGTTCCCTATTTTTGTAGATGCAGAAGTTTTTATAGCTTCACAGACATTTCAGTCTTGCAGAAAGAAAAATGTCTTTGCATTTTGCTGAACTTGTCCGGGTAGCTTTATGGAATTTGGTCCAGGCCTGCAGAGGTGAATACACATCCAAACCTGAACCATTTGAATGTCTGCAAGATTTTAAGAGTCTAGAATGTCAGATCTGGACTATAACTCTGGTGAATGACATCAGTGAGTGGACTCAAGAAAACTCCATTTGAGTGCAAAGCCTTTCATAAGCCAAAAAAGCCTTTGAAATTGTGGCAAAGCCAGAGACTTTTGTGCACCACATATGGCCACAAACCCATGGGGACAACCACAGGCCTTCTGGAGTGCCAAGGGAATTCCATGTGAGGAGTCCAGCACTCACAGGAATCCAACAAGTCCCTGCCAGCCAGAGCACCTTCATTGCTACTGTGGTATTTTGAGCAAATGTCTTTTCTTCAGGTTCAAATTGGTTTGTTGTTTTTTTTTTTAATAAAAGAAAATCAAACAACTTCTTGTTCCCTTGGTGAAAGTAAAAGCCTAACATTTTCTGATTTCTTTTGACAGAGAAAACTTGAGCCTATGAATCTAAACTCATTTGTGATGGTCTGCAGCTGGGAGCAAGAAGATCAGTGTCAGTCCCTTTGCAGCCGTTGGCTGGGAGCCTGCATGTTCCCTGGAATGATATTTGAAACATGTCACCCTAGCCGTGCCTTCGCTCTGGACTGGGAGGCGAGTCAGTCAGAATCTGCATTATGGAATGTATGTTTCAGATCCAAAGCTAGGAGATCTTTTTTAATAGCCAGAGAATGTAGTCATAAATATATCTATTAATGTATTTATGCAAGAACAATTTTAAAGTTTTTTTATTATAAAAATTTCCCCCAAAATTGAAAATGAAAGAACATTGGAATTAAAATCCAATGGAATTAAAAACAGTGGAATTAAAAATCATCTGTACCTTAGTTATACATAAAGAATCTTAAAATCCTTCTAAACATTTTTTTGTTCAAATGTAGATATTTTTCCCTTCCAAAAATGAAAATTATTATTTCACATTTTTTTCTTTTTCCTTTTATTATATATTCCATATTAATAAATATAATTCTTTTAAATCCCTTTTAATGGCTGTTTAACATTATATTGAACAGATATGTAAATAGTCCTAGGTTTAAGAAATTTAAAAAATTGTCATTACAATGCCCCTGCAAAGAATTTTTTCGTGTTTCTATTTTTAGTTACTAATTTGGACTAAAAGTTAACAAGTTTACTTTTCTTCATCTAAAACATTGGTTATTTTATGAATGAATTGTAAGGATTTTAAATAACTTTTCAGTAATTTCAACAAAGAAATTAACTTTAAGGCAAAAATGTATGATGGTTTGCAAATCTATTTTCATTATATCTTCACTTTTACCAGTGTCATATCTGTGTGTGTTTGCACAAGTGCTTTAACTACCAGCAATGTAAGAAAAATCTGTGTACTAAAAATGTGAAAATAGTTTCCTGGTTTGTGTTTTCATTCTCCCAATATAGGTTTTGGATGACAAGCTTGTATTTGCAAATGTACACACCCTGTGGGAGGTGCTCTGTACATACGCTGAGATACTGTACATAAAATTGCCTCTGAATCCCAATCATCTGAAAACCGTGTCCTCAGCCTTTGATACCTTCAGCTGTTTTATGAAAGTCCTCCAAGTGGATGAAAGTATCAACAACCGGAACAAGAGTTTTTCATTGCCCTATTTGAGAAGAGCTGCGTGAACGACTTTTATATTCAGGATAGAGATACATTCATCAATCCAACCACCAGGAGCCGCACTGTAAGTCTAAACCGAGTTTAGCTGCTGTCTTGGGGGTGATTTAGAACCTGCTGTTGAATTATAAGTGATTTGGTTTTGTTGGTTTGGTTTGGTTTTTAAAAGCTGCCCATAAAAATGAAAAAAGAGAAAGAAAAGAAATATGCCTACAGATTCCTGTTAGGATAGTAAACAGTGGCTGGTTATTTACCCTGTATAAACCACACGCTTTCTTAGAATCCATTTAGGTTTACTTCATCCTTTCTCAGATCAAGTATCAAGTAAGGGACAGTTTTAAAAAAAAATTCAGGATTAACTGGCTTGTGAGCTCCGGGATCTTCAAGGCAGCTTTCCCTTCCCATGGTGTAAGTCAAATGGCAGAAATGAAATAAAGCACTTCATGTATCCTCCGGTGTTAACAGGAAAAGGTGAGTCTTCTTGACCTTGTTACTTCCTGGGTAAAATGAAGATAATATGTCAGGAGTCGACAAGCCCATTTAGGGCAGGAACCATGTTGTCTTGTTCACTGCTGAATCCCAGGCACCAGGAAGGCTGAGTTTAACAAGTGCATGAATGAATGAACTGTAGTTCCCCCAGAGTTACCATGTGGGGCAGTGTGGATTAGCAGCTAAGAGCATAGACTCGAGAGGTGAGGGTACAGCTCAAGTGATGTGGCGCATGCTTAGCACGCATAAAGTCCTGGGTTCAGCCCCCAACACCTCCTCTAAAATAGACAAATAACCCTAATTACCTCCCCACCCCCCACCAGAATTACCTTATTATCTCCCTGCCACCAAAAAAAAAAAAAAAAAGGTAGAAGTGGCCAAGAGCATAGACTCAGGCTGGAACACTTGTGCTGGTTTCTCGCTGTCTACCTTGTAAAAGTCATTTAGCCTCTGTGTTTATCAAGTTCCTCATCAATAAAATGGGGATAATAATAGTACCCACCTCGTAGAGATGCTATGGGGATTAATGAATCTGCTTGAATTTTAGAACAGCCCTGGCTAATAGTAAGTACTATGCATTTGCCAGCTCTTTTCATAATTACTGACAGATGTTATTATCAACCAAAGAAGTATTAGTTCTTTGTAAGGGAAATGCATGTTAGACCATTTCATTTATCATTTTCTGTAATTCAGGCTTTTTCCCTCTGAAATACCATTTTCTGTCTGTGCACTAGTAAATCACAGGGCTTTCCAAATTTCATCTGTCTGAGTTCTTGTCATGATGACAATACTGCAGAGTTTTGACATTTTTTAGGGACTCCATCTGAGATGACAGCAACCCCTCAAATTCAGAAGCACTTCTCTAACTGACAACATCTCGCATGAAATGAAGTTTGTAAAATGTAAGAGCTTCAGACGCTAAATGATGCCATAAATGCAAAGATGTTATATCTAAGCTCTTTAAATAAATCCTGTCATTGAAATAAAGGAAATACTATATTATAGCGCTCTATGACTTTGTTACCTTGCTATCCGTTTATCTGACTCTCTAAGACAAAAGAAAGCAAAGACTGAGATTGATCATTACTACTGTGTGGTACACGTATTTGTGGATGAAGACCATACTGAAATGCACTGTCTAAGATACTAAAATGGACACTAAACAGCTGCTTGATGCACATGCATGAACAGAACAGGGAGCTGGTTGCAGGGAGCAGACACTGAGCTTCCTGGATCAGAGACTCAGCATAGCAGTCCAGCCCAGCAGTCCACATGTTTTATATTTATATCCCAGCAAAATTAGCAGTGAGAGTCTGAAATGAACTTTGGGGACACTTGCAAACAGCTGTCATGATTACTAATGTGGGACACCAGGATTCTACAGTGTTTAGTTGGCATCTGCACACAACCATTTCTTTTCCACTAAAGCCTGTTGTAATTGCTGGTTCCACATCCAGGCTGAGGAATCATCTCATGTGGTGTTTGGGAGGGAGGTAAGTGGAGTCAGGACCCATGCTAAGGCTGGGTGGGTAATAATCTGGTTCTAGTACAGGAGAAAGGAATGTAGGTCAGGTGGGAAGGAGAATGACTGGATTTAAATTTTGTTTCTTGAGTAAGCTAAATATATAACATCATGTCAAGTTTCTTTATTGTTTATATTCCATGTGCTGTCACCGAATAACTACTGAATTGTGGGGACAAAATAGCCTGGGTTTTAGAATTGACCCTGCCCCTAAACAGCAAGAGTCCAGGTTCCTCTGGGTGTCCAAGGAGGGGGCTGCTGCCTCCACTGAAGCAGTTTGGGCACTTGGGTGGCGTAGTTTTTTTTGCTGTGGAAGACTGGCCCGGTTGTAGGACATTAAGCATCTGCAAGGCCCTCACCAGGTACCCACGGTGGTCCCAGGACTGTAACATCCAAGTGTTCCTTTCCAGCCACGTTTGCAAATGACCCTCAAGGGGTTAGTATTAATCCTCGGTGAGAATTATGAAAAATTATATGGTACCTCCATCCCTTCTGGCAAAGGAGGGCCCCTTATTTACAAATGACCACAAAGTGTTAGCACCACATTTTATTAGCAGAACATGTGAACACGTGGTGACAGTGACGCTCACCTGTTTGCTTCTGCTTCCCAGTGCAACTTCAGCCTCCATCACAGGACCTCAGCTGCCCCAGCGAACAGGGCCTTCTGTACAGGGAATGTGCTCCTCCTCGAAGCATAGACAAGAAGCAGCCCTTAGATCTCATCAGGTGAGCTGTTGTGGAGAGCACTCCAGTGGGAAGGGCTCAGGGTTGCCCTCATGGCTTCTGAGTGTGACAGTCCTCCGAGAGTGTTACCAACCAGGAAGCTCACAGGAGCTCTGAGCTTTGTTGCCCCAAGTTTTTACTGGAGACTTTATTACAAAGACATGATTTATTGGGTCACTACTGACATGGCTACCCCAAACACTAACTGTAAGTCAAAGCCCTAACATTTGAGCCCCTACCTCTCCTGATGGTCAGTCACTTGTCACAAAGCTCAAAGCCCCACTCCTCTAATCACATGGTTGGTGTCTCTGGCTGGCCAGTCCCCATCCTGAGTTATCTCATGAACACAAGCCATCCAAGGGTCCACCATGAATAGTAAAGACACTCCTATCTTGGGAAATTTCAAGGCTTTAGGGGTTGCCGTCCAGGAACTGGGAACAAAGACCTACCAAATTCTTCATTAAACAGGAGTAAATGTTAGGTTTCACTTAAATTATAAAATAAGAGAAGTATTCTCACTGCTTAGCTCTATCTGCTGTTCGACACCGTTTCACTACACCACGTGACTGTAATGTCGCGCTCAGCATGTGTATTCTCAGAGCATCAGCGCCGGCTGCTCCCCGGGAGCTTATGCTGTTTGTGCAAGGCTGCTGGGAGGAGGGAGGCCAAGGACAACTGAGCAAACAAAAATAATCGGGCTAATAAGGAAACAATTTCAGATTGAAATGAAGGAAATAATACAGTGTTGAGATGGGAGACTTGGGGGAAATGGAGTCAAGAAAGCTATCTTTGAGAAGGTTACATGTGAGCTGAGATGGTGATAAGGAGGCTGGTCTTTGAGGATCTGGGATAAGTCACCCCAGGAATAGAGGCAGCTTGTCCATTGCCCCGAGGCACAAATGTGCTCAGCAGGTTTGAGGAGATACTGGAGCCAACACTGGTGAGAGTGATGAGACGCGAGGTTTAGAAGGGCATCAGGAGCACGGAAAGTAGTGTAGACTCTAAGTGCAGTGAGAAACAGTCATGATAGTTTAAGCACTAAGGTAATTTTCTCTCACAATTTGCAAAGATAATGTGGAGAATGAATTGCAGGGACCCAGGAAGCAGGGAGGCGTGGTCGGAGGCTCTTGGAGTGGGCCAGATGAGAGATGGTGGGAGCCAGGGAGAATGCGTTTGGGGAGTGGAGCTGACAGGATGCAGTTATGGGCTGGCTGTGGATGGTGAGGAGAAGAGAAGGGTCAAGGTAGCCCCAGGTCGGCCTGGAGCCAGGTGCCTGATCTTCCTAATCTCAGTGCCCCATTCAGATGCCCACCTACTTGGGCAAACCTCTTAACCTTCCAAGTGAGGGTTTTAAATCACTGAAGTCTTTTTGTTTGTTTCACATTTTATGGAAAGATTCAAACACGTACAGAAGTAGAGAGAACAGCACAGCCAGCCTGTCTGTATCAGTCACCCATCTCCAGAATTATCAACTCAGAGTCACTGTTGTTGCAACTTTCATCTCCACCTCTTCCCCTCCCCCACTTCGGGATCATTTTGAAGGCAATCCTACGTAGCTTAACCTTTCATTAGTGAAATGACAAGGTCTCTTTCAAATACAATTGGAATATTCATTTTTTTTAGGGTTACAAAATAATTCCCTGATTGTCACAAAAATACACTTTTAAGCAGTTTTGGGGTTGAAATCAGGATCCAGACTAAGTTCACACATTGCAGCTAGCATATCTCTCAAGTGGGTTCTAATCTATAATTTTCCTGTTTCTCATTTTCCTTGAAATTGCTGAGGGATTTCTCTATTTCCTGTTTGGTTGATTTCATTCTCCCCTGTGGTTAGACTTATTTCTCCATCCTATGTATTGGCTTTAGCTAAGTGATTTGATCCTCCCCTAAAAGCTTGATCTGAACGAGGTTCAAATTTGTGCAAGAATATTTGTTATATGAAGTTTTGTACTCCTGTCATAAGGTACATAATGTCCAGTTGACTCTCTTTTTTGTGATGACAGCAGCCAATAATGATTGTCACCCGGGATCATTATTTCATAAGGGATTTTATTTCATGTGGTCATACTCTAATTTCCTCCCACAATTATCAGCAGGATCACAGTCATGAAGAGGCACTTTCTCATTAACCCGGATTATCCTGTAGAACAGTTTTAAAAGAGGAAGTTTATATATTTGTAAATATTTAAAGTTGATACATTTTTCTATTGTTTCTAATGTTTTTTTTCTAATAGAGGTACTGAAGATTGAATCTAGGACCTTATGCTTGCTGAGCACACACTCTGCCACTGAGTGTACCCCATCCCCCTTGAGATTCATATTTATATGATATATTCCTTCTGTTATTTTTGTCTTATGTTATACAGAATTTGATGGCAGGGCAATGGGTTTGATGGCTATTTAATCATTCTTTATGGGATTTTGGGGTTGGTGTGTGTGTTTGTGTTTGTAAAGAAAACAATTTTCCCACTATTTTAAGTATGTTTTGTGAAGGAAATTATGTTGATCTGTTCCCTTCTCCTGGTCCATGTATTCCCTTGTTGCTTCCCACTAGTGGCCCCTTGATCTCTGTGACAAGACTAGCATGTCGTTAATCCAGGTTGAAGGAGATCTGAAGAGATTTATTCAAGGAGATGAAATTTGTAGACAATGAATTGGAAATTATTGAGAAAGTTATTCATTAGGAGAAGGTATGGGGTTGAATTGTTAAGCGCAGAGAAATCTAAGCTATGAACCACCAAGACAATTATTAACTCCAGGAAAAACAAAGTAGGGAATAAAAAAGTAAGCCTAGCAGACAACTTGCTACAGCTGTGAACAGTCTGTACAGAGTCCTAATAATGTAAAGCAAGGATACTGAGCTGATCAAAATTATAATGTATTTGTATCAAAAGGTTGGAAGAATGAAGGTTTGGGTGTGTAGAGGAGATGTGGTTTGAAAGAGAGCTTAATATTCATTTTCCAAAATAGAAAGTTAAATAGGTGATACATAAAGCTGAAAAAGTCAGTAGGCTGTGTTACAAGGATATTAGTCAGAAATAGGGAGTTTTTATTCCAAGAGTCAGCAGTAGGAGCTGAACATTGTTGCTTCTGACCAGGAAATAGGGTGGTTGTTGGGAACTGCTCCTTTTTACAATCGGTGTTCGAGAACTGTTTGACTCTTTAATGAATGTATGGTATAAGTTTGATAAAAAGAAATCAAAGCTGAATTTTGAAAAATTGATGTTAAGAATTGGGGTGTTTTTGACAGAGAGAGATAACAATCAGACAAAACTACATTTGAAGGGATCCTCATTATTTCTAGCCTTTCAGCAAGGACTAGGGGGCAGACATCTGTTTAAGGTTCAAAAATTCTTTCTGACATTCTTGCCGACATGTAACCTTTGGAAGTAATGAACTCTCCGTCATTGTAAATATGCAGGCAGAGGCTGCCTGACCAGCTCTCTAACTGTAGCAGGGTGTGTTTACCATTGGCCAGTTGGAGCAAGCAACTTCTAACATTCTTTCAGTTTTGAATGTGGCATTTTCAGGATGGATAGTTGATAAGAATGTATTACAAAAAGCTTAACAAGAAAGAGTCCAAGACATCTCAAACCCATTGCCAGGGTTTTCTCTGCCAGACACCATCCTGAGCCTGCCATCTGTGAGCCAGGCCACAAAGACCAGTCACATGAGAATGAACACACTTTGTCCCTCCTATCTGATTTGGCATCGGGCTCAGCCATTTTCCCCATGGAATGGTCCACGCCCAGGTCTCTGACGATGGAGCTGGTCTCACAGCAGCCCTGTGAGCGCTGGTCAAGCCCTAGGGGTTCCTGCGTGAAGTTTCTCAGGACTCCAGGCTGTTCTCAGAGCTGAGTCCCCCCTAGGCTAAGCCCTCGGAGCTCATCTCAGCTCCAGACTGAGCCGGAAGCTTCCGAGAGAACTCAGAGCTGAGGAAAGTCACAGGTTTTACCCAGCACTGCCGCGTCAGCAGTGCTCCAGCTGAGGGAAGTAGCAGCAGCAGCAAACACACCTGAGCCGCCGCCTCATTTTTCCGCCTCATCCCTAAGCCCTCTGTGTCTGCCTGTCTGTGTCTGTCTCCCTTTCAGGACCAGCCTGGCACCGCTTCGTGCCCTGCCTCCTTTCTTCTAATCTTGCCTCCCTGGCCTGTTCCGTCTACTCCAGATTAACTGAGTAACATTGAAGGGTTTTTGAAACCTAGGAACAGCCGACGTGCTAGATACAAAGAATACAGGGCAGTTCCTTACTCTGCCACATCCCTCCTGCCCTCTTCCATTCCTACATGAGTTTTATAAATATTTTGTCAGAGAGACATTGCACTCCCAGTTGTTATCATTATCAGCCATTTCCTTATTATCTGTGGTTTACGATGCATTTGCTCCAGGGAAGTTCCCGAGATAAGGCAGACTCAGATGACTGAGCCAGTAGTTGAAGTCCACTTGTGTCAAGCCTGTTAAGAATGATCTTTGGTGGGATTTGTTGAATGTGCCAGACTGTCCAGTGAGTGGTGATGATCCCCTGCATCTGCTCCGGAGTCGGCCTCGTCCCCTCCTTTGCTCTGTTCTCATTTATCTCTCTTCAGCAGGTGAACCAGTGATCTGTATTTCTATGATACGTAAAATACTTCTTATTTCACGGTAGAATTTGGGGGCTGCTGTGAAAGCGCATATGTTTTAAGTGTGAATTGAGTCAGAGGTTTAAACTTAAAGCCCCCTTGATTTAGAATCAGAAATTAGTATGATGGAAGGAGGGTATAACTCAGTGGTAGAGTGAATGCCTAGCATGCATGAGGTACTGGGTTCAATCCCCAATGCCTCCATTTAAAAAACAAATAAATAAACCTATTTATGCCCCACCAAAAAACAAAGAAAAAAGAAATTAACATGAGGATGAAGCTACAGTGTGAATATGTGTGTCTTCTGAAACTACCTTCTGTCTTTCTACAGGAAATTCTACGGAGAGAAGGTCGGAATCTACTTTGCTTGGGCTGGGCTATTACATTCAGATGCTCCTCCTGGCAGCAGTCGTGGGGGTGACTTGCTTTCTGTATGTATATTTTAATCAAAATATCTGTACTTAGAGGTAACTTCTCTTTATTCCTTGTTACGGTGCTTACTTAACTTAGAATGACATTCTCCAGGAGCATCCACGTTGCTGCAAATGGCCCTATATTGTCAGTTTTTATAGCCGAGTGGTTTTCCATTGTATAAATATACCACTTCTTTAGCCAGTCATCCGTTGATGGACATTTAGGCTATCTCCATGTCTTGGCTATTGTAAATAGTGCTGCTATGTATATTGGGGTGCAGCTGTCATCCTGAAGTAGGGTTCCTTCAGGATATATGCACAGGAGTGGGATTCCTGTGTCATATGGCAATTCTATTCCTAGTCTTTTGAGGAAACTCAATACTGTTTCCACAGTGGCTGCACCAAACTGCATTCCCACCAGAAGTGTCGGAGGTTTCCCTTTGTCCACAGCCTCTCTAGCATATGTCATTTGTGGATTTTTGAATGATGGCCATTCTGACTGGTTTGAGGTGATACCTCATTGTACTTTTGATTTGCATTTCTCTGATAATTAGTGATATGGAGCATTTTTTCATGTGCCCATTGATCATTTGTATATCTTCCTTGGAGAATTGCTTGTTTTGGTCTTCTGCCCATGTTTGGATTGGGTTATTTGGTTGTTTCTTAGTAAGTCATATGAGCTGCTTATATATTCTGGAGATCAAGCCTTTGTTAGTTTCATTTGCAAAAATGTTCTCCCATTCTGTAGGTTGTCTTTTTGTTTTACTTAAGGTGTCCTTTGCTGTGCAGAAGCTTGTAAGTTTCATTAGGTCCCATTTGTTTATTCTTGCTTTTATTTCTATTGCTTGGGTAGACTGCCCTAGGGGAAGATTTCTGAGATGTATGTCAGATATTTTGCCTGTATTTTCTCCTAGGAGGTTTATTGTATCTTGTCTTATGTTTATCTTGCTGAAGAGACTATCTTTATTCCATTGTATATTCTTGCCTCCTTTGTTGAATATTAGTTGATCAAAAGTATTTGGGCTCATTTCTGGGCTCTCTATTCTGTTCCATTTGGCTGTATGTCTGTTTTTGTACTAATACCATGCTGTCTTGACGACTGTAACTCTATAGTATTGTCTCAAGTCTGGGACAGTTATTTTTCCAGCCTCTTTCTTTTTTTCTTAAGTTATTCCCTGGAAATTCTATGTCTTTGATGGTTCCATATAAATTTTATTGTGATTTGTTCTAGTTCTATGTAATATGTCCAGGATAATTTGGTAGGGATTGCATTAAATCTGTAGATTGCCTTGGGCAGTGTGACCATTTTAACAATATTGATTCTTGCAATCCAAGAGCTTGGGATACCTTTCCATTTTTTAAAGTCTTCTTTAATTTCCTTCACCAATGGTTTATAGTTTTCTGTGTATAATTCTCTCACGTCTGTGGTTAGATTTATTCCTAGATATTTTATTACTTTGGGTGCTATTTTAAAGGGGATTGTTTCTTTACTTTCTTTTTCTGTTGACTCATCATTTGTGTAAAGAAATGCAACTGATTTTTGAACATTAATCTTGTAACCTGCTACTTTGCTAAATTCTTCGATCAGCTCTAGTAGTTTTTGTGTGGTTTTCTATATATATTGTCTTGTCATCTGCATATAGTGACACTTTTACCTCTTCTTTTCCAATTTAGACCCCTTTTACTTCTGTTACTTGCCTGATTGCTGTGGCCAGGACTTCCAAGGCTATGTTGAATAGGAGTGGTGATAGTGGGCATCCTTGACTTGTCCCAGATTTTAGTGGGAATCTTTTGAGGTTTTCATCGTTGAGTGCTATGCTGGCTGTAGGTTTGTCATCTATAGCTTTTATGATGTTGAGATATGTTCCCTCAATACCCACTTTGGTGAGAATTTTTATCATAAATGGGTGTTGAATTTTATCAAAAGTTTTCTGCATCTATTGAGATGATCATGTGGTTTTTGTCCTTTCTCTTGTTGATGTGAAGTATTTCATTGATTGATTTTCATATGTTGAACCACCCTTGTGTCCCTGAGATGAACCCCACTTGAGCATGATGTATTATCTTTTTTATGTGCTGTTGGATTTTATTTACTAGTATTTTGGTAAGGACTTTTTTCATCTGTGTTCATCAGTGATATTAGTCTGTAATTCTGTTTTTTGGTGGTGTCTTTGCCTGGTTTTGGTATCAGGGTAATAGTGGCTTCATAGAATGAGTTTGGGAATATTCCTTCTTTTCAATCTTCTGGAAGAGTTTGAGAAGGACTGGTATGAGTTCTTCTTTGTATGTGTGGTAGAACTCCCCGGTGAAGCTGTCCAGTCCTGGACTTTTATTTGTAGGGAGGTTTTTTATTGTTAATTCAATTTCATTCCTAGTGATCCATTTGTTCAAGTGGATACTTTCTTCTTGATTCAGTCTTAGTTGACTGTATGTTTCCAGAAACTTGTCCATCTCCACTAGGTTATCCATTTTTTTCCATGTAGTTTGTCATGATATTCTCATATGATATTCTGTATTTCTATGTTATTTGTTGTAATTTCTCCATTTTCCTTTCTTATTTTGCAAATTTGTGCTCTCTCTTTATTCTTCTTTGTGAGTACGGCCAGAGGATTTTCGATTTTATTTATTCTTTCAAAAAACTAGCTTTTGGTTTGATTGATTATTTTCTCTATTTTTTTAATCTTTATTTTATTTATTTCCTCCATGATCTTTATTATTTCCTTCCTTCTGCTGACTTTTGTGTGTTTTTGCTCTTCTGTTTCTAGTTCTTTCAGCTGGTGGGTTAGATTGTTTATTTGGTATTGTTCTTCTTTTTTGAGGAAGGCCTGCATTACCCTAAACTTTCCTCTTAGCACTGCTTTTGCTGTGTCCCATATGTTTTGTGTGGTTGTGTTTTCATTTTCATTTGTCTCAAGGTATTCTTTAATTTCAACTTTGATTACATCATTGACCCATTGGTTTTCTAATAGCATGTTGTTTAATCTCAATGCTTTCCTTTCTTTCTCCTTTGTTTCTCTGAAGTTGATTTCTAGTTTCCATGGCATTGTGGTCAGAAAAGATTCTTGAGATAATTTCTATCTTCTTAAAATTGTTGAGGCTTCTTTTGTGACTAAGTACATGATCAATCCTAGAAAATGTTCCACACACATTTTAAGAGATTGTTTATTCTGTTATGGGGGATTGTAATGCTCTGAAAATATCCACTAAATCCAATTATTCTCTTGTATCATTTAATTTCTCTGTTGCCTTATTTATTTTCTGTCTGGAAGATCTGTCTAGTGATGTTAATGTGGTGTTAAAATTTCTGACAATGATTGTATTCCCATCAATTTCCCCCTTTATCTCTGTTAGTAGTTGTTTAATGTACTTAGGTGCTCATGTTGGGTGCATATATATTAATGATTGTAATATCTTCATCTTGTATTGATCCTTTAATCATTATAAAATGTCTTTATTTATCTTTCTTTATGGCCCTTGTTTTAAAGTCTATTTTGTCTGAAATCAATACTGCTACACCTGCTTTTATGGCATTTCCATTTGCATGGAATATCCTTTTCCGTCCATTCACTCTCAATCTATATGTGTCCTTCTCCCTAAAGTGTGTCTCTTGTATGCAGTGTATTGAAGTTTCTTGCTTTATTATCCAGTCTGCTACTCTGTCTTTTGACTGGAGCATTTAGACCATTAACATTTACAGTAATTAATGATAGATGAGAGTTTATTGCTATTTAGAACTTATTTTTGCAGTTGATTTGGTATTTCTTCTTGGTTCCTTTCTTCTTCCTTTTGTGGTATGGTAATTTTCCTTTGTATTGTATTTAGTTTTTGTGACTCACTTGTAAGTTTTTGGCTTGTGATTACACTTTTTTGTAAGTCTGTTAACCAATTACTGTAACTGTGTGTACTAAACAGATATTAATGTAATCTGAAACCCATCCTACTGAGAACAAGATTTAAAAAAAAAAAAAGAAGAAAGGAAAAATACTCTCACAGTCATGAATTCTCATTTCTGTAGCATCCTGCTTCTTTTCTATTTAGAGTAGACCTTTCAATATTTCTTTTAGCATGGGTTTAGTGTTGCTAAATTCTTTTAGTATTTGCTTCTCTGTGAAATTCTTTATCTCTCCTTCTATTCTAAAGGATAGCCTTGCTGGAGCAAGTATCCTAGGCTGCATCTTTTTTTTTCATTCAGGACTTTGAATATATCTTGCCACTCCCTTCTGGCCTGTAGTGTTTCTGTAGAGAAATCAGCTGAGAGCCTTCTCTTGTAACTCACTCTTTGTTTTTCTCTTGCTGCCTTTAGGAACATTTCTTTATCCTTCAGTCTGGCCATCTTGATTTATGATATATCTTGGCGTGTTTCTCTTTGAGCTCTTCCTGTTTGGGACCCTCTGAGCCTCCTGTGCTTGGGTGTCTGATTCCTTCTTTAAGTTTGGGAAGTTTTCAGTCATGATTTCTTTAATTACCTTTTCCATCCCCTTTGTTCTTTCTTCCCCTTCTGGTACCCCTATTATGCATAGATTGGCATGCTTTATATTATCCCATAGGTTCCTTATATTGTTTTCATTGTTTTATATTTGTTTTTCTCTCAGCTGTTCTGATTGGGTGCTTTCTGTTGTCCTGTCTTCTAGGTCGCTTATTCGTTCTGCTGCATTATCTAGCCTGCTTTGTACAGCCTTTAGGTCAGATCTCATTTCAGCCAAAGAATTTACCAACTCTACTTGGCTCTTCTTTATAGCTTCTATTTTGTTTTTGATGTATTTTATGTCTCTAAAGACTATCTATTTTAGTTCCTTCAGTAATTTGATCACTTCTTTTTTGAAATCTTGATCTAGTAGGCCATCAATGTCTATTTTATTGATCGTTCTTTGAGGGGATTTCTCTTGCTCTTTTAATTGGCAGGACTTCCTCTGCTTCTTCATTCTGCTCATATCTCTCTGGCCCTGTGGCTTTTGGAGTATCAGTTATCTATTGTGGTCCTTAAAGGAGTTTATTTATTTATCTATCTAAAGCCTATGTGGGAATAAAACTTAAAAGAGAGAGAGAGAGAATTTTAAAAGAATGGAGGAAAAGAAGGTTTGAAAAGAGTGTATAATCAATAATAGAAGAGCAAGTTGAAGCAGAATAGGAATCGAGTTGAGATATCTTTTAAGAATCTTAATAAAAAGAAGAGAAAATTCAAAATACAATATTTGAAACCTGTGACTAATAAATAACAGATCAAAACCAAGAGAATATAAATGAAATGAGAATTGTAAACATATAGGACTGTTTAAAAATAAAGATTAAAAATGTAATAGGAATAAAACAGATATAAAAAGATTTTAAAAACAAAGATGTGTTCTCCTAGAGACTGTGTGCTCTTAATGGTTTTATTGAGAGGCCTTTGTGTCTTCGCCCTGTTTCACAAACTCACCTTGCTCTGTTTGCCCCCTTGTCTGTGCTGCTCACAGTGTCTTTCGGCAAGAAGATTGCACCCCTCCAACACTGGGTCAGGTGATCCTTTCCTTTGTGGTGGGTGGGTGGGTCACTCCCCCTCCAGATGCTGCAGTCAGTGCTGGGCCAGTTGCTCCATATGTGGGCTCAGCTTCAAAAGTAACAGCTTTATGGAGATATAATTCACATACCATAAAATGCAGCCTTTGAAATTGTGCATTAGGATTTTAAGTACATTTCAGTGTTTTGTAGCCATCACTCCCAAAAAGAACCAGTACCCTTTAGTAAGTCACTCCCTAAACTTCCTTTCCCTTAGACCCCAGCAGCCACCACTCTACTTTCTGTCTCTACGGATTTGCCTGTTCTGGGCATTTCATATAAGTAGAACCATACAGTATGCTGCCTTTTTTGATTGTCGTCTTTCATTTAGTGTGACGTTGTCAAGGCTCATCCATGGTGTAGCATATATCAGTACCCAAAGTCCTTTTTGTGTTCAAATAATATGCCATTGTTATAAATACACCACTTTGCTTATCCATCCATCAGTTGATGATGAATAATTCTGCTGAAATGCTCATGGACAAGTTTTTGTGTGAACACATATTTTCAGTTCTCCTCAGGATATATCAAAAAATGGAATTGCTGGGATGTATTCTACTTTTAACATTTTGAGGAATTGCTAAAGTAGTTTATAAAGTGACTGCACCATTTTATATTTCCAGTAGTAATGTATGAGGAGTCCAGTTTCTCCACATCCTCATCAACACTTTTTATTACCGAGTTTATAGATACATATTTATATATCATATATCATATATATTTGTCATCCTAGTTGGTATGAAGTGGCATGTCATTGTGCTTTTGATTTCTGTTTCCCTAATGCCTACTGATGTTGAACATCTTTTTATGTGCTTATTTCCCATTCGTATGTCTTCTTTGGAGAAACATCTATTCAAATTCTTTGCCCATTTTAATTGTATTTGTCTTTGTATTTTCATGTTTTAAGTCTCCTTTGTCTATTCTGGATAAAAAGTCCCTTATCAGGGAAAATATTGGAAATATTTTCACCCATTCTGTGAATTGTCTTCTTACTTTGTTGATGAAGTCCTTTGAAGCACAGAAGTGTTTAATTTTACTGAAGTCCAGTTCACTTGATATATTTTCTTTTGTTGTTTGTGCTTTTGCTGTCATATCTTAGAAGTATTTGTACTTCAAAATCTTGAAGATTTTCTCATTGTTCATTTTCTAAAAGTTTTATAATTTCAGGTCTGTGATTTATTTTGAGTTAATTTTCATAAATGGTGTTAAGATAAAAGTTCAGTTTTCTTTCTTTCCAGGTGTATGTTCAGCTGTCCCAGCATCATTTTTGTAAAAATTAGTTTTTTCCCGTTGGATTGTCATGGAACCTTTACGAAAAATTAACTGGCTACATGTAAGAGTTTGTTTATGGACTCTCAGTTCTTTTCTCTCAATCTATTTGTGTGTCCTTTATGCAAGTACCACACTGTATGGATTACCATTTTGTTACTGAGTTTTGAATTTGGAAACTTCAAAACTTTGTTCTTTTTCAAGATTGTTTTGACTATTCTGGGTATCTTGCATTTCCATAGTTTTAGGAACAGTTTGCTCATTTCTCCCAAAAAGCCAGATTTGCATTGAATCTATAGGTCATTTTGAGGACAAATGCCATCCTAACAATGATAAGGCTTCTGATCCATGAACACAGAAGAGCTTTCCATTTATTTTAGGTCATTTTTAACTTCTATCAGTAGTATTTTAGTTTTCAATATACAAGTTTCAGACATTTTCCTCAGTATTCCACATATTTTTCTTAATATTCCTAAGTATTTTATTCTTTTTGATGCTATTGTAAATGAAAATGTTTCCTACATTTTATTTTTAGATTATTCACTGCTGTTGTATAGAAATATAATTACTTTTTTATATATCGATTTGTGTCTTACAATTTTGGTCAAACTATGTTTTTAATTCTAATAGTTTTTTTTCTCTCTCTCTCTCTCTCTTTTTTCTTTGTGGATTCCTTGTGATTTCAATGTATAATATCATGTCATCTGGAATTGAAATAGTTTTATTTCTTTCTTTCTAATCTAGAGGCTTTATTTTCTTTGTCTGTTTTCTTTGACTAGAACCTCTAGTACAATGTTGATTTTGGGAGGAAATAATTCAGTCTTTCACCATTATGTATGATCTTTGCTCCAGGTTTTTCATAGATGTTCTCTGTCAAGTTGAGGAAGTTCTCTTCTATTCCTAGTTTTTATCTATTATTCTATTAATATGGCATATTACATGAATTGACTTTTGTATGTTGAAGTGCCTTTGCATACCTGGATACATTCCACTGAATTGTGGTCTATTTTATATGTTAATGGATTGGATTTGCTTTTATTCTGTTGAGGACTTTTGCATTTATATCCATAAGAGATAGTCTTTAGTTTTCTTGTGATGCCTTTGTCTGGTTTTGGTATCAGTGTGATACTCGTGTCATTGAATGAATTGGGAAGTGTGCCCACCTCTTTATTTTTAGACGAGTTTGTGAAGCATTTTTTTGTTTGTTTGTTTTTTGTTTTTGTTTTTTCTTTAATTAGTTGATGGAATTCACCAGCAAAGCCATACTGGCCTAGCATTTCCTTGTGGGAATGTTTTGGATTACTGTTTCAGTCACTACTTATTGTAGGATTATTTGAGTTTTCTATCTCTCCTTGAATTAGATTTAGACACATATCCTTCTAGGAATTTATCCATTTCATCTAGATTATCTCATTTATTGGCTATACAAGTATTCATGGTATTCCCTTATATTCCTTGTTATTTTTGTTACGGCAGTAGTGACATCCTTCCTTTCATTTCTCATCTTAGTAATTTGAACCTTCTCTCTTTTTTTCTTCAGTACTAGCTAAAAATTTGTCAATTTTCTTGATCTTTTCAAAGAACCAACTTTTCTTTTTGTTGATTATTCTCTGTTCTTCATCTATTCTCTATTCCATTTATTTCTGCCTTTACTATTTTGATTAGAATATTTAATTCATTTACATTAATGTAATTTCTTATCAGGTTGAAGTTACATCTGCTATCTGCTTTCTATATGACTTTTTATTTCCCCAATGCTCTATTACTACACTTTTTTTTACAAAGTAGGCATTTTCAAGTGTGCCATTTTAATTTGTTGTTTATTTTATCTTTTTCTTCTCCTCCTCCTCCTCCTCTTCCTCCTCCTCCTTTTCCTCCATTGCCCTGGAGATTATTATTAACATATTGTTTTAAAGAAATCTAGTTCACATGAATGCCAACTTAATTTCAATAGTACACAAAAACTTTGCTTTGATATCAATCTTTTCCCTCCCCCTCCTCATGCTGTCACTGTCATACAAGTTACACCTTTATGCATTTATAAGTGCTACTACACTGTTTCATAAGTATTGTTTTATGTAGTTGTCTTTTACATCAAATAGAAGAAAACACGTACATGTAATACTGTATTTATACTGTTTTATTTTCTTACTCATGTAGTAGTGCTCTTTATTTTTCAGGTGAGTGTCTTTTCATTTACACCTGCTGGACTATCCTTAGTATTTCTTGTAGGGCAGGCCTGCTAGCAATTGATCCTTTCAGATTTTGTAGAAGTGTGTTAATTTCTTCTTTTTTTTTTTTGAAGAATCATTTTGTTGGCTATAAAATACTTGGTGACAGTATTTTCCTTTTATCACTTTGACGATACCATCCCACTGCCTTCTGGTCTCCATGGTTTTTGATGAGAAATCAACTGTCTTACTGAGGAGCCTTTGAATATGTTGAGCCTCTTTTCTCTTTCTGCTGTCAAGATTCTTTGTTCTTCTCTTTTGACACACTTAGTCTGATGTGCCTATTTTCGATGTCTCTACGTTCATACCACGTGGAGTTTGTTGAGCTGCTGGGATGTACAAATTAATGTTTTCATCAAATTTGGGAAGTTTTCAGCCATTATTTCTTTATATACTTTTTCTACCCCTTTTTTTCTCTCCTTCCTTCTGGCACTCACATTATATATGTATTGGTATTGTTGATGGTGTCCAACCTATCTCTGACACAGTGTTCATTTTTTTCATTCCTTTTTCTTTCTGTTCCACAGACTGGATAATCTCAGTAGTTTTAAATTAACTGACTTTTTCTTCAACAAGTTCATATCTACAGAGAAATCTCTTATTGAATTTTTCATTTTAGTCATTATATTTGTATCTCTAGAATGTCCAGTTGGTTTTTAATGTAAATTTTATCTATTGATATTCTCTGTACAATGAGATGTTCACATACTTAAATTCTTTAGGCATGGTTTCGGTTAGCTCTTTGATCATATGTGTAATTCCTTATTTATGTCTTTGTCTAGTAAGTCCAGTGTCTGGGTTTCCTCAGGGAGTTTCTATTGACTACTTTCTCCCCTGTGTTATGGCCAAACTTTTCTGTTTCTTTGTACATCTTGTAATTTTCTGTTGAAAACTGGACATTTAAAATATTACAATATGGCAGATCTGAAAGCCAGATTTTCCTCATCTCCAGGGTTTATCATTGTTTCCATTGTCATTGCTGCTGCAGATATTTATTTAGTTACTTTCCTGAACAAATTCTGTAAAGTCTGTATTCTTTATCATGCATGGCCATGAGATCTGTATGTGTGCAGAAAGCCTAGTTGTCATCACTGTAATAATGATTGGACAGTGAATTCTTTCAATGCCTGGAGCCAATCGTTTGAGCTGTTGCCAGGTGGCTGTGTGCCTGCATGCTGAAGGATGCCCTCAGCACCGGCAGGCAGTCTGCAGCTATTCTGTAGACTTTAGTTCTTGCTTATGCAGAACCTCAAGTTCAGCCAGAGTTGAAGGCTTAAGATTTTCTCAGATCTTTCCTTGCCATATGCCACACATGTGTACGCACTTCTACAATTCTCAGAATTTTTTGGAGCTATTTAACCCTACCTCCACCCCCAGAAAGTCTCAATACTCAATTTTGCCTTCTAAGTTTCCTAGTCAGCATCTAATTAGCCTGTACTGGTACCACTGCCTCATGCAGTTGTAAAGTTACTCACTGCTGATTGTTTTCCACAAACACTCTGGGGACAGGCTGTTTGCACAGCATGAGTTTGAGATAGGTGAATTAGTGACAGCTCTCTGGGGGCGGATTTTTTGGGTAACTTCAAATCACTTCTGCCCCTTCCTTGATTGTGAGACTGTTGCTTTTAAAGGCCACCATTTAGGTGAGGATACGGGGATGGGGGTAGTTCAAGTTACGATATGACAAAACTGACTATCTTTATGGAGATTTAGCTGTTATTTTTTCTCAAATAAACATTCCCCTTATTGCTGGAAGCCTTGGTTAAATTTCCAGAGTTCTGCAGAGGTTAATTTTAACAAATTTTGCCATTGTCATTGCTTAACAGAGGAGTAAGTTTTCCAAGATTTTTACTCAGATATTGTAGAAGTGTATCCCATTTGCATTTGTTTTTAACTGAGTTACTTGCAAGAGTAACTAATTCTACAGCTCCAGCCCCATTCACATAAGAGTCCATCTGCATGGCTTCTCCTACAGGGAGAAGTGTGCAACCTGTTGTCCGTTTGTTGTTTTACTTATTAAAGTGTAGGGGTTTTTAAGAATATGCTCATGAATAGCCCTTTGTCATTTTTACACGTTACAAATCTTCCACTAGTCTGTGGCTATTTTTTTCCCTTTCTTTTAGTTGTTTTAATGAAGTTCTCAGTTTTAAGGATTTTCAGTATAGCAATATGTGGATGATGATTACACGGGTGAGGCATTTAACTACTGTCTAAACCTCAGTCTTTGCTCTGATTCACTGTCTAGAACATCTGAACATATCTACTGAACCCCATATACCAATGGACACTGACAGTCCAAATTAACAAAATGCTTTTTAAGTAAAGCAAAAAATATTATCTTTGACACTGGAAAAGACAAATTTCAAATTTACTAGCTGATCTTGTTTTCTGTGATCATTAGCTACATCATGTTTATAGAGCCGAGAGGCATATTGAGCTACTGATTTTATTTCATCGAATTTTAGAATGTAGAACACATTTCAGGCCCACTTATAGCACCATATGTGTATCTTTAAGGATATGTACATATGATGATGTCTTTATTATAAGTACCTTATTTTATTTTAAGTACCAACTGCTGTGAACCTCATTAAGGAAACCTTGGAACTGCGGGACTGAAATTTTTCACACCACCACCATCCCGTAGCATCTCTTTTGCACTTAGATGTTGTGTGGCAGAGTATTTTTCTGCTCCCTAGGAATGATCAATGTTGAAGGGGGAAAAAAATCCCTCCTCTAATAAATAAAGTCCAAATCACATATTTATCTGAACAATGGCCACCATTTTAGTCCACACCAATCCATCTACTCATACTGACTCAGAGTCCTTAACACAGACAATCCACAACTGTAGTCAGGGTCCTCAGCCCACGTTGTATCCCCTCCCCATTCTTTGTTGATTCTGACCTACTTTTGTCCAACACGTCCTGCCAGCCTCTTCGCTACCTTACTGCAGTTTTTAATTTTTACCTTTGAGTCCCAGGCTGTGCCTAGTGATTTCCAGAGAAACGCCAGACACCTGGCTCATCAGGAGGGGTGGGGAGGATTTCAGGAAGCTATTACCAAAACTCACTTGCAGATCAGTAAGTGGCTGTTGTGAGCATTCCTTCTAGATCCCTGCCATGCCCGCTGCATCCACCCCAGCAAAATAACGTAGCTCCTCCACCCACCTTTGCCTCCATTCATCTGGGTTTCTGCTTTAAGTGACACTCAGAAGCTGCTGATGGGCATTATATATATATATATTTTTTTTTATTTGAAGTATAGTCAGTTAAAATGTGTCAATTTCTGATGTACAGCACAATGTTCCAGTCATTCATATACACATATATATGTATGAATTCCTTTCCATAATATTTTTCATTAAAAGTTATTACAAGATATTAAATATAGTTCCCTGTGCTATACAGAAGAAATTTAGTTTTTTTAGCTATTTTTATATATAGTAGTTAATATTTGTAAATCTCAATCTCTGATGGGCATTTTTAAAGCCACATCTGGAACCCTTGCTGCAGAAGAGTCTGAGAAATATATTTTCAACCTCATAGCCTTTTGGTTAGGAAGTTGGAATAAAGGCTGAGCAGGCTCACCTAACTTGTCTGCCTTTGTGAGTAAAGAGGTGTGGAGATTCAAGGCCCAATGAAATGTCCCAGCCCTTCAGTAGCAAACTCTTAAAGCAACCAAAATGCTCCCATCTGCCAGAGCATGACTTGTCCTTAGATACTGCTGGCCATAACCACCAACGCTGTCTAATGCATCGTCTTCATCTGGTGCACACTTTCTTTAGATGTCTAATATCCTGATTAAGAGGACAAGCTGGTTTGGATTCCCAAGGTCACAGGCAGCCTTCTGCCTGACTTTGATGTATATATGTTCATTGAAGAGTCCTCTCTCAGATCAGCTAGAGCTGCCTGGTGTGTGGCTTGCCAGAGAATGTGGGTATATTGCTCCCCACCAGAGTCCTACCAGTTGTTTTATTGCAGGAAGAGAGAGAGCAAAAGAGACAGAACAGAAAGTTCTTGTCCAGCCTCAAACACAGTCACCCCTGCCCAGGGCCCTTGCTCTGGGACACGAAGAAGTACAGGTCAGCATCGACGTGGCCCTGGTGTACTCCAAAACATGGTGTGGTTTTACTGGGCTATCTGTGTCTTTCATGGATCCTGCAAAATTCTCCCCATTTGTGAAATGGGGTACTAAGGAACTCCCACCCATGCCTGTAGCTCCCAGGGTTTCCACCCTTATGGGTTTTGAGGATTTGCTGGCAATTCATTCTTTTACACCAGGTCATTTCTCAGTTACACGGCAGTCCTGTGACTTCCTCATCAGAACTACTCCTTAAGTTCGGGATTCAGTGAAAGATGCCATTCATGTTCAGGGAGGAGGAGGAAGACAGCACAGATCAGAATTTCTGTTTTGCTTTTTTTGTTGTTGTTGTTTTCATAAGCCGTCTCCAGTTGTCGAATAGACCCTGAGCAAATAAATGACTGTTACACTCCCATTTGAAGGATGAGGAAAATGACACTCAGGGAGAGGAGGCAAATATCCTGAGGTTCCAAAGACAAAAAGGGATGAGCACAGAATAAGATCCCTGCAAATTTCTTGGCTGTCATCAGCCTTTAGGTCAGTGACAGAGTGTCGTGTGTAGTAGTAAAGTTGTAGCGTGCATTTAGAAGGGTGCAGATATTCTTGTTTTAGTTGATACAATCACACTGTTTTGTCTGGGACTCTGAAAAAGAGAAATGGGTTAGAAAATGTTGGTTTCTCATCCTTGGTCCTTCCTCACCCTCACCCGTCTCATGAGATCAGTACTCATTCATTTCATCCCTGCCCACCTGTAGGTGATAAAGCACAGCATGATTTTCATGTCCTGCTTCACTGATTCTTGTGAAATTAGGTGTTTGAAGATAGGAAGTCATGAAAGGAAGCTGCTTTTTTTAAATAAAGTGCAGTAATTTTCTTAGCAGTGTAGGAAATTGAGGATTTTCTTCATTGAAAATCAATAGAGATTTCAAGAATATCTGTATTTCTGATGTGTAGATTAAAATGACAAAATCTAGAGGGATTACAGAAACACAAGGATGATACAAAAAGTATCTTTAAAGAGCTTTCCTAAGACTGGGCTTGTAAAGAGACTGTTAGTTGACAGAGACCCTCTTCTCACCCATAGTCCCTCTCCTTAGGTTGCAAAGGGCCAGCGTTTCCCCTGTGTGCAGTCCTGGTGCTTCAAGTGAGTTGTGGGGTAGGGCGGTGCACATGGTGCTGCCTTCAGTTTGTCCACCCTAAGTAACCTCTAACAGTCAAGGGGCGAGTGTGTTGTAACGGCATGAACCATGCGCCATGCTCTCCGGGGTGTGTGCCCATCTCAGCTCATCCCAGCTCAGGTGATGGCAGAGCAGAGAGTGGTGGCAAGAGGTCAGCCATGAGTAGCAGGGAGCACCTGTAGTCAGCTGGGACCCAAGAGGCTAGGAGTTCCAGGTGGAAATCCCAGGACTTCCCACAGCTCATTCATTCAGCTAATACTTCTCCAGCACCTGTGATGTGCTGGTGCTTCCTTTGTGAACAGAACCAAATCCTTGTCCTCCTGAAGTTGATGTTCTAGTGGAAATAAGAAATGATACACACAGGAGCAGATCCTGGTCAGGACACATGAGTGCTGTCTATTTTGGCGTGCACAAGGTGAGATCCTTTGAGAAGGAATGTATGATACAGGAAAATGTGAGGGAGAGGATGGCCATATCCCAGGTCGTATTTGGGTCCCTGGGATGCACCTCACCAAGTGTGGGTCCTTGGTTTGCCCAGCAACGAATTCGAGAGCCACAGTTCAGTAAAAGTAGATTTATTCAGAGAGATATATACACCATAGACAGAGTGGGCTGTTTCAGAAGGCAACAGAAAGGCCATGAGGCATGGGGGTTGGGTGCTCCAGTTTAAAGTAAAAGTAGATACACACTCCACAGACAGTGTGTGTGCTGTCTATCTCAGCAGAGAGAGCAACCACGAGGTGTGGGATTGTTAGATTTTATGCACTCAGTATCTTCATATGCTAATAAGTGGGAGGAATATTCCAACTGCTTTGGGAAAGGTGTTGGGATTCCCAGAAATTGGGCCACCACTCACCCTTTGACATTTTATGGTCAGCATTGAACCTGTCCTGGGACCTGTGGGAGTGCCATTTAACATCCTGCTGTATTTCGGTGAGTGTGTATTGAAGCTCAAGATCTACTGGGAGTTGACTTTTCCACCATCTTGGTGCTAAAGGCTGTGCCATTCCTTTATTGGATTTGCCCGGCCCCTTCCTTCCTTTCTCATGAGGGAGCTCTGGACTGATTGCACAATTGCAGAGCAGGGGACACAGTGGAAAGAACTTCATAAGTGGAAGGTGGAAGGCAGTGTTTTCAGTAGAATTCTCAAGTCAATTACAAAGTAACGGTCTTCTTTTTGCTGGGGGTACATGGTGTCACATGAGGGAACTGTGAGCCTTGGATACTGTAGTGAGTGGGCGGCTCACTGTGTATACTGTGTTGCTTCTTAGGTGGCCCGAGGACAGTTGGCTTATAGGTGACCCATTCCCTCAAGCAGGGGTCTCTTTGGGGATTTTCTGCATGTGAGGGTAACATGGGTCACTTGGGGGGCAGGACCAGCCAGTCACAGCTTGGTCCACAGTCACCTAGTGCCCTCAAGGCTTTCACCCCATGGATGCGTCACCTCCCCCTGGATGGGGACAAGGGCACAAGTGGTGGGGCAGCTTCTCAGTGGTGGAGGCATTGCTCTCCAGACCCAACACTCAACAGCGTGGACCCCTGGTGTTGGCCACAGTCTTGGCTAGATGAGGCTGTTCGGTAGCTGAGCTCATGAGACGTGGGTGCCATGCTTCCATTCTCACCAAGAGCTCTAGTTTCGAAGGTTCTCGTCAGACAGCCACAAATACTCCATAGCCCATAAACAAAGAACAGTCTCCTTCAATCGGGGAAGGGCACACAGAAGGAGAACGGATGATCCCGAGAGCAGGAGAGGACAAATCCGTCCTGCCATCAGGGATCTGACAGACGAGCCAGCTCAGTTCCTCTTACTAGTTGTTTACTTGAAGGATCTGGGGTATTTGGGTGACCTGCAAGTGTCAGGAAATAGTACACGAGGGCTTTGTAGATTTTCTGGTCCGGTGTTTACTCACCCCATTGTAGCTGTCGTGTAAGGAAACAAAACTTGTTGGACAACAGGCCATGGCCTCTGCTCCCTGGTGGAGCCAGGAGATTACAATATTAAGTACGACTGCGGGGGCATCATTTCTATGTTGAGAGGCCAGATGGCCTTACATAACTCTCATGCTGGATGTCTAAGTTGCAGAGGGAAACTGGATTCCATCCAGCTCTCCAGCCAAGGAGGATACCAGAAGTGGCCTCCGCCACCAACTGTGAGCTCTTTGCCTCCACTGACAGCAGCATCTATAGCAAAAAGCTGGGCTGCCACCTGCATTTCCGTGTAAACATCCGAGTACCCACAGCAATGGCCTCGTGAGGGTTTGTGTGCCCAAGGAAGCGGTGTGTGAGATGGAGGGAGCAGTGCCGGGGTCAGACACCGGGCGGGCAGGCAGGCAGTGACGACATCTGTGCAGCCCAGGGCCCATGGAACTGAGCCAAAGGGAGGCGGGTTTTGGAGCAGGGAGCCTGGGCAGTGCCGTGTTATTCGTAAGAAGATCCTGGGCTCTGGATCCACGAAGTCATTGGCTTGATTCCAGACACTAACCTTCATCTTGGGCAAATGTTTGAAGCTTTCTGTGACTCTGTTTCTTGGTGTCCCAAATGGGGACAATAGTAGCAATTACCTCTGAGAGTCAGGAGTGCCTTTATAGTTGTCATTTCATTACGCTCACAGCAGCCCACGAGCACGATTCTAGGTCCCCCAGTTTACACGTGGCAGACCGGTAACCTTTTAATCAGTAATCACGCAGCTAAGAATGGTCAGAACGAGCATTTGAATTTGATCCCTTTGTCCAGATTATTTCTATTCTCACCCAGTATTACTGGAAAAGTAGTAAACTCAGAAGAAACACTGCTGGGAAGTGGGTGCTTGAAACATGTTTGTCATTGGGGAGTGTTGAGTTCACATTCCTCACAGCCCATCCGAGGCTCCCTGCATCTCCGGCTGCCCTTGCTGGGGTCTGCAGGGCTCTGGGAAGCTTCTCCTTGATCTCTACCCCAAGGCTCTCTGCTCTCTACAGGTTGATTCTCAACCCTGACTGCTCAGTACAGCTAATGTCTAAAAACAAAAAAAATGGTGGGGAGGGTATGGCTCAGTGGCTGAGCACTTGCTTAGCATGCAAGAGGTCCTGGGTTCAATTCCAAGTACCTCCATTAAAATAAATAAATCTAACTACCCCCCCAAAAAAGGAAAGTATTTAAAAAACAAAAAACAGTACAAAGGCCCCACACCAGGCTGGGGCGCACTATGTTTTAAAGGCTCCCAGATGCTTCCCATGTGCAGGACGGTGAGAGCTACCCCTCTACATCTCTTCTCGTGAGCTTGTCCACTCACAACCATTAGCCTCTTGAAGCAGGAAAACTACTTGGCTCAGCCTAGAACTTTCTCCCGATTTCTAGACTTTTATTTGCCTATTGGACATCTCTCCTGGAGCCCACAGGCACCCAGCCAGAACTGAATCAGTTGTCTCCTCTCACGACTTGCTCCTCTTCCTGCCCTTCTTGTTTTAGGAAATGGCACTATAATTTAGGACACTGCCAAAGCCAGAAAGCTGGCCGGCATCTTTGACCTCTTCCTGCCCTTCCATCACATCTGTGGCCAATCCGTCCACCTGCTGAAATGTTTTCTTCTCTCTCCTCCTAGCGGGGCCTCAGCAGGCCTTCACATGAACCTGCCAATAGGTCTCCCTGCCTCTATCTTTTTTCTTTCTAGATCACTTTGCATGTCTCCTTTACCTTGGAGGCACACAGAGTCCTGTGTGATGTGCACCTGTGATCTCTCCACCTGGTTGCCTCACCTGCCTCCCACACCCTGTTCTCACTTCTAGACTATTTGCAGTTCCTGGAAGTGACCTGGCTCTCTTTGGCCTCCCTCCTTTGCATGTGCAGCTCCCCAGGGAGAAATGGCCTTAACATTATAACTTCACCTGATCACTTCTAGGGCATCTCAGAACTCACCACAGTGGTTCCCTCCTCTGGGAGAGCGTTGGCTACAGTTCCGGCTCTCTGCCCCGAGCACCCACTGCTGACTGTTATCCAAGCCGTCTTAACACGCCTCCTCAGCCATCATTTCATGATGAGTCCTGTGCACCTAGGAGCTCCCGGAAGCAGGGACTGTGTCTTTTTTCTCTTTATTCTCAGAGCATGGTAGAGACTCAGGTATAATGGTGGAGGGAACAGTGGTTATTCTGGAATTTCTCTAGAGTTAGGGCCTAGGGGTAACAGTCTGGTTGGAAGAAGGGCTTAGGGGATTTACCCTGAAGCCATATTTTTCAATAAACATTTCATGTTGTTTTTGTCTACTATTTGAAGTTACGAGTCTTAAAACAGATTGACGATTTCTAAAAATTACTTTACTGAAGATTGAGGAAAATGGCAGTTTTCCATATTTAAGAATATTATTTTAATTTTGTGTGACTGGGGTGGTGGAAAATAGAAATGCAAGGGTTACTAAAGCATTGTTATCCCCTTCCCCACCCTCAGGTCCTTTGGACAGAAGAGACAGGGATGTGAGGAGAAGGCTTGGAGGGTGGACCGTGCACTGCTTTTAAATTGTGACAGTTAATTTTACTTTTTTTTAATTTTCTTTTTTAATGGAGGTACTGGGGCTTGAACCCAGGAACTTGTACATGCTTAGCACGTGCTCTACCACTGAGCTATACCCATCCCCCTGATATTTGTGTTTTTAGTGGGCATAATGTGCTGGTAGCAGGTACTTTAGCATCAGACACAGTCACCTGCGTCTGACCATCACGTTAATAACTTTTTCTTGAGCTAGAGAGCTAGTCTGTTTCCAAAAGTTCAATAAATAATCTACATTTTCTTTTTTCTTAAAAAAAGGCATTAACTCATGTTTCTCTTTAGTATCGCCTATAAATAAATGTGATTTTATTAACCGTTTACGAAAGTGTTAAGGGTAATAAATATTAAGTACTGGTTTCTGAAGCATCAGTCATCACTGAAGATCCACATTCTGCTGTTCTCTCTCTCTGTTAGTCACCTTACTTCTGGAGTTCTGGAAGCGGCGCCAGGCAGAACTTGAGTAAAAATGGGACACGTTTGAACAGGAAGAACAAGTCCAGCCAGAATAGGAGGCGCGGTGTCCCCACGTGGAGACAGATGAGATTACCCAGGAAAAGCGGGCGCTGTTTAGATGCACTTTAGTCTGTTTACTTCTGGGCTTGTCAGCCTTGGCTGCATGTTGGAATCACCAGGGTACCTTAAAAAATGTTGTTGCCTGGATTCCATCACTGCTAACTCGGATGGTACTTAGTGGCCTTTGGTGCATTCTGGCATAGGGAAGTTTTTAAAGCTCCTCTGGTTATTCTAATGTGCAGCCAAGTTGAAGGAGCACTGACTGGAATGGTGTACACAGAAGAGAAGTGTGGTCCTTCATTCATAGTAACAGTAAAAAGGGGGAAAAGAAAAAGTCTTGTATAAGTGTATAAGAAAAGAGGCATTGAATTTTATCCTTTCATAACACCAATAAATAAATGCAAAATATAAATTAGCTGCTATGACATAGATGTAGGAGGAAAGACACATTGGTTTTTATAGTTGACTCCCATTTTTTCACATGTGCCTTCATTATTGCCGCCTCCTTTTCATCGTAGACTAGGTGCCCCTTTGTCTTTAACTAAGTCACGGTCACTGCTCCCACTTCCGTTTGGGATGTGCACAAAGCAGCATGACTCTCATCCTAAAGTCAGAGAAGGGTTAGGAGAAGCAGGGAAACATTTGTTGAGATGCCATCAGTGTTTGAGCAGTGTTTGAGCTAGGCATTTTATATAATTGGAAATGTAAATTTATTGCTGCCACTCCTGCTGCAAAATTAAAAAAATAAAACTATATATCTTTGTATCAACGTTCCAGAGCTATGAAAAGATGATTTTTTGAGTCATCTGTATTATTGCTTCTTTCCATCAGCTGAGATAATTTAGAGCTGATGGTACTTGCAGTCAGCAGCAGCAGGACAGTATGTTGTGAACATGAATAACTCTTGGAAAGAAAATGCTTTTACTAGGAGCATCTGAAAATGTCTCCAACTATAGATTTAATAAATTGAATCACAGATCTACAGAATGTTGGCACTGAAAAGTTCTGGAGGGAGCAGGTAAAACTCCTCTTTTTATAAATGGAAAAAAATGAGGTTCAGCTACCAATAGAAAGTGACATTTGTCTTTTACAATGTAATAAGCTTCTAATAATCCCCATTATGAATATTTCCCATTGTTTACAACTGAAGATGGGGGTCAAAGCATATGTTGGTAAAAGACTGTACATTCAGAGTTGAAAGCTGAAACTTAGACAAAATTAGATGTTCATAATGCTTTTGAGTCCTGAAAAACAAAAACGTATCATATTGGCAGCATACAAAAAATACTGAAGAAAAGTTTTTTGGTCATTTAAACTGCCAATTTTAAATTTAAAATTGCCAGCTAATAAGTTTAAATTTTCATTAGAACATGCTTGTTGAAAAATTGAAGATGAAAACTCATTTCACTTTATCGTACTTCCTTTTTTAAAAAATTGCCTAATATTTTTTGTTTAGTTTTTTAATTGAAGCATTTTACTTTACTTGCGAAAGTATGCTCCATTGTTTAGAGAGGCCAGCGTTGTGGTAGTGAGAGCTTGGGAATGAAGTTGCCTAAATTCATATTTGAACACAGCAGCTTGCTTCCTGAGTGATCTTGGACAACTTAACTTCTCTGTGCCATAGTTTCCTATAAAATAAGAATAAGAGGGTTGCTTCTTCATGACTGTGGCAATGACGGGTCGAAGTAATGTACAGAATCTACTTGGAAGACTTCCTGGCACAGAGGAAGGGCCATGTACTTAGGGACAGCTATTATTATACTATATCTGTTTTTATAATCCAGGTAAACCTTGATTCTTACTGATTTCATCTCTTAAAAATATTCGAAATATAAACTCTAAAATGTAAACTCTAAAACTTCATAGTTGTAGCTAATTAACACATAAAGCTCAACCAAGAAACACACAGTGGAGACCAGTTAGCTGCCGACACCTGTGAAACATTCTGTCCTGCACGGACTCTATGCTGTCACTACCGTCACTTCTGAAATCTAAGGCAAGCTCAGGCCTCGTCAGGTACCCAGACCCCCAAGCTCAGACCATGGCAGGGAAATAGTTTACTGTTCACATATGCATTTTCAAAAAATAGTATTAAAATGAACACTGTACGTATTTTGTTGTTTGTTTGACATCGTTAACGGAAAAGAAAAGAACAAAAAAAAGGAAAAAACCCATGCAATTACAAATAATGAGGCTATGTCTGAAAATTATTTTTTTTAAATTATGTTTAGGATTTATTGACCAATTAGGAGAAAAGTCATTTCATTGGTGTAATCCCTTGATTGACTTAACTTGTTTTTTTAATTAGGAAGAAGAGAGTTTTCCATTTACCACCTGGGGAAAGTTTATACATATAACCCTTTGTGCAAGTGCTCTTTTTCTGGGTAAGAACCTGCCACAGACTTTTTAAAATCTAATGTGAAATCCTGAGAAAACTGAAAATCAAGCTGGGAACTATGAAGTCTCATAGAGAAAACTTTTTCCAGAGAACATCTGAGCCAATGCAGGGCGCCACTCTGGAGGTTCCAGAGTCTCTTCTGCTCACAGTGCTTCCCCCTATTCTTTTCTCCTCATTTGTTCAAATCAGATCAGTGGTTTAGGATTCTCCAGGGTCTGATTAAGAGACCAGATGGAGGCATTAAGATTTCTAAAATTTTCCAAGAGTAACAACCAAGGTAAAATGTCTAAGAATAACCTAAGAAAAGGATAGTAGGAACTATCAAAAAATAAAAGTAAAAACTACTGAAAGATATAAAAGATGCTTTAATCACATGATTCTAGATTAAAAGATCATATCTCCAAAATATCAGAAGTTATAAAATTGATTTGGGGTTTATTGTGAATAAAATCATATTAGTAATATAATAATTAATAAGATAATGAGACTTTTAGTAGTTCAAGAATAGCCAGATTAGAAAATAGGACAGGAAGTCCAGATATGGGCTCTGATATCAATAATAATTTAATATAAGAGATGGAAGGCATTACAAATCAGGGAGATAAATAAAGGTTATTCAGTGAATGGAACACTCGTTAGCTACTTGGGGGGAAAAGAAAAGATTGAAATCATACAGTGAACCATATATTGTGAGAAATTCCAGAAACATTTAAAAAGTAACACAATTAGAAAAAAACTAGAAATAAATATGGATGTTTACACAAACTCTAGATGAACAGTAAGTTTCTGAGGAAAGTATACAAAATTTCCATGCATCAGAAGCATCCTAATTTTAAACAAAACACCAGAGGATGTTATTTGTTTACAAATCCAACAAGGGGCTAATTCCTTCAATACATAGAGAGTTCAGATCACTTCAAAGGTAACATCAAAAAATCTCAGGAGCATAGAAGGCAGAGAAAAGGAACACACATTCACAAAGAAAAATAGATGTCACACTCCAATGGTAATTCACTCAGTGCACATCAAAATGAAGTAGTTTTCCACCTCTCAAGTGACACAGCTCTGTTTATGAGGATGAAATGCCAGTGATCACCAATCCCATGCCTAGGTTACTGGATATTTTTTGTGAAGTATGGTTGATTTACAATGCTGTGTTAATTTCTGGTGTACTCCTCAAGCTTTCTTAGAAAGCAGTCTGGCAGTTGATATCAAGAGTCAAAAATATTCCTATGTTTTAATCAACTAATTCAGCTTTGAAAAACTTTTAATCAGGAAGTATTTCAAAATGGCAGGGAAAAGTCAGTACGGATGCAAGTCACAGACATATTTTTATATGTATATATATATATATATAAAATCTCAGCCAAAATATTCTTCCAAACGTTCACAAAGTAGAATAGTTTGCAGCCATGAAAAAGTGTGTCCATGAAAATATTTTATGACATGTCAAAGTGTTACACTTACGATAGGCTTGAGAATAAAATTAATATATAAAATGATTTGTAATATACAAACAATGTACCCTTCTGAAGGAATTATGTCTATAGGTAGAAGCATTTTCCTTAATTTATTTTTTATTCATTTTCAGAGTTGGAGTCCTTTCATTGTAGGTGACAAAATCAATTTCCAATGTGTTTAAACAACACCCAAAAAATGAGGATGCATGGGATTTATTGGTTCCTGTAAATGAAAACCTCAGATCTGAGGTCTGGCTTCAGTCAAGGAGAGATACTGTAGCCCAGATGATGTCAAGGGCTGGTCTTGTCCTGTCTTCATTCTGTGTCCAATGATGTCTCAGCATGCTGCTTCTAGGCACTCAGCATCCCAGATCATCCATCCAAACCAAGAGAGGTCTCTTTGGCAGCTTCCTCTCTTGATAGAGGAAGCTTATCATTCACATGGGCACAAGCACGTATCTCCTCACATAATAGTGGCTCTTACTGGGTTATTTGCCAATTCTCCAATCATGTGTGAGGCCAATACAATGAGGGGTATTATTTGTCTTAAACCAACTGAGATCTACCTCTGGTGCTTCAGAAAGAGTTGGTTAATCGAGCTTAAATCACAGGACTAAAAACAAAAGGGAGGTTATTTATCCTAAAGCAAATTCTGGGCCCTCATCTAAGACTGAGGACAGATCCAGGACAACAGTTCTGTCCAGTACTGAGTACTTTCAAATTATCTTTAATGAGCAAATGTTAAAATTATGATCAGAAAAGATGATAAATAAGAAGAAACTTGAGGAAGGAGAATGGAAAGCTTTCCTGTTTCATAAGAAATATTGAACCCATTAAGTGCTTGGAAGAAAAATGGAAATGTGTCAAGTTTGTAAAAGTTCTGAAATGAATTACAATTGATTTCACAGACCATGTAGTAGACAGTGCTCTACAGTTAGTGTGTCTTTGGGCTCTTTGAGTATTTCAGTTCTTTCACTTAATAGTTGCTTCATTTGGGGCAATTTGCATCATCTCCATGTGGCTCTATTTCCTCATCTGTAAAAGAGATATAATATTACCTTCCCAACAGGGTGATTGTGAGGATTTAGAAAAATAGATGTGTGCTGAAGCAATAGTAAGCATTTAAAGAATCTTAACTATTAAGATTACTTAATACATAATTAAAAAATTATTATGCAGACTTTTTAAAAATGCATAGTATTTAAATAGCCTATATGTGCTGTACAAGAGAGGAAGGCTTAATATACCTTGTATAATACATTTTTCACAGCCTTAACTAATTTTCACATTTAATCACACACACACCAAAAAGTTATTCCTTTCACAATCATGAAGGCTTACTGTGAAGAAAAGGATGATGAAAGAGAGTAGAGGAGAAAATAAAATGCTTTCTCTACAAAGTGATGGCTTAAAAACTAAGAAAAACACCTTTTTAAGACTTTGGTCACCATATTCATAGCTAATACTTAGGTATAGTTTTTCACATGCCTGTGGTTAATGTTCTAATTGTTTTCACAATTAGTAAATAATTGACTCATCACAATAGTCCTATAAATTGCTATTATTATCCCCCCATTATATGGGTGAGGAGATTGAAGCCCCTAGAAGTTAAGAAATTTGCACAAGGCCCCACAGCTAGCATCGGAGCTGGGATCCAGATGCAGGAGTGTGGCTCCAGGAGGGGTTTGTAAACACTCCATCTGCTCTCCCCTGCAGGTGCAAGCCAGCCTCCCGCTGTTACTGTAAATAACATGATGTGGTTCACCTAGTCTTGAAATTCACATTCTTTGTAGCTTTCTCTCTGGGGCAGCCATCAGGAGCAGCCAGGGACCCTGAGTACATGCTTCTGGACTATGACCAAGAAGGTAGATGGAAGGAAAACAGTTTAAAAATGGTACCTTTAATGTGCATTCTTCAGTGGGCAGAAAAATACCTGCCTAGTGAGGAACTGAAGCCTTACCAGCCACGTGCAAATTATGCTTCAGACACTCCCGTTGCCCTTGAATCCACACAGTCAGATCTACAATGGATCAGGGACATGAATCTTGTGCAAATGCAGGGAGTAGGAGTACCTGCCATTTTAAGATCTCAAGGAGTATGAAAAGCATGTGAAGCTTTCATCAGCAGAGACCTGCAGTCACTTCCACTATTTCCCTCAGGGCATGTCCACAGCTTCACTGGTCCTATTCAGAATGAAGATGACAGCTAGCACCTGCTGACCCCTGAATCAGTGATAGGTTCTCCCTTGAAAGGAAGCATATCCCCTTCATGGGTTACAACTAGTTCATAACCTAAATAATTCTATAGATGTAGAAGGGATACTTTCATTGGTTCTGCTATCACAGACTTGTCTCCAAAAGAACATGCCACCAGTTACTCCATTTTCAGCCATTTAAAGATATACTTAACAGGCTTCCTTCTTTAGTGCAGTTTTAGGTTTACAGAAAAATTCACAGAAAGTGGAGTTCCCATATATTCCTTATGCCCTGCACACAGCTGCTCCTGCTGTCAGCATGTTACATTAGTGGATGCACTCATTCTTTTTGACATCCTTCATTCCTCCTCCCCTAAAATTTAACATGCCGGATATTCACGTCTCTTGTGGCATTTACATGCGATTTACATCACTTCTCAGGTTTATGTGAGGTTTACAGCACGTGCATGTTGTCTGTTTAAGCGTAGATTGGGGGCAAGTTTTCTGTGTAAAAATATGATCATTAGTGAGCCTTATGCTGCTGGGCATTTGGGTTGTCAGGTCCTGTTGACCATTGCTTCAGTTATTGGGATCACTGTCTACGGACTTTCAGTGTTCATTGTATTTTCAGCAGAACTTCCCAAGAACCTGAATGGAAGAGACCCAATCCAGAAGTACCTGACTGTGCAGGTGGGCCACGCCCATCACTGCTTCCCTCATCAGTTTTAACATCATCGTGACCCTGAACGCCATATATGAGAAAGTGGCAATCAAGATGACTGAGTCTGTTAAGCTCCTTCTGCAGCTGAGGTCATTTCTACACCAGTTTTAGAACCAGGTCAAAACAGAGACTTTATCTTTTAGGCACTTCAATTCCAGTACATTACAGTCTTTAGAAAACTTCAAGTGTAAACGTATTTTCTCTAGCCTATATGAGAAGTGAATTAGCTGCAACTATGCATTAGTAAAAGGGACAAAGAAAGCTTTAGAATGTCCAAGCTCTGTGTAAATATGTCAGTGCTTAATAATAATTTCAATTACATTAGATCATGTACCCTATTGTTGAAAGTAAATAGTCTCTCTATTGCAAATAAGTGGAAGAGGGTCGTGGTTCCAGTGGCAGATTTGCTTGTGCGTTACGGAGAGGACAAGTAATCACACTGTTATGTGTCCTCCCCCCATGCTGTTCCTGTTAGTGTAGCTCCATTCTCATCAGCTGTGGCTTCTATAACAAATGTTTCTTCTCTCTGGCTTGTATCCCAGCCAGCGGCTTAGCGGCCCTAGTTAACTGCTTCCCACACACTGCATGTGGCTGGGTCGTTCTCCCAGTTGTCTGCTCAGTGGTCATCTTCTGAAAACACTAAGACCAATTCAAATTTTGAACTAGGAGGATGTTTTATGTTCCCCAAATGCTTCTAGCAAGTTGCCCCGTGTTTTGTTTGTTTTCTTCAATAGTCCTACCTTCCTGCCGTTCAGGGAGACAAGAGAATTTCACTTAGCAGGATGTTTAGAAGTAGCTTTCTTTCAACTTACACCTGACAGAGGACAGTTCTTGCCCATTGGATACTGTTGTGCTTATAAATTTTAAGGAAAGGGTGACTTTTTTTTTTGCCTTGTGTGATATTGCATTCATAGTGGGAGAAACTCTTACAACAGTGTGTACAGTTGGAATTAACATAGTAGCTATTTTAAGGAATTCAAAACAGCTTATATGAAAAAAGTGTGAATTGTGTATATATATATATATACATACTTAGCTTGTTAACTCATGTGTCCGTGGCTTTGATTATGGTCTCAAAGCTGTTCACAGTTTTACAGACTTAACTTTTCTTTATTCTAGCTGCAGAGATCCCAAGGACCAGACTGACTGTGGGAACAACCTAGCCATGAAGGTGTTCTTCTTCCAGTTTGTCAAATACTACTCCTCGTGTTTCTACATCACATTCTTTAATGGCAGATTTGTGACTTATCCTGGAGATCTGGTGTATTGGCTGTGAAAATACAGAAATGAAGACGTGTGAATACAGCTTTGTGTTCGGACAGTCTAACCTGTTTCTTGTATTCTCTTAGTTGCCCAATGAAGAGTGTCTTTACTCTCTGTTCCTTAGATTTTTTTAGGCATAAAATAATGACTTTATTTCATGTTAGAGCTATCTAAAATTTAAATGAGATTTTCTTTCTAATATTCCAGTGTGACCCAGGTGGCTGTCTCCTTGAACTGATGATGCAGCTGACAATAATCATGGGAGGACAGTCCATCTGGAATAACATACAAGAGGTGTTACTTCCGTGAGTACTAAGTCATGTGATCTTGGGGTGAGAACGGCCCACCCATCCAAGTAATTTTCCTGCATGCCCATCTCTAAAACAGGGGAGACTCTCTGCTTATTAAAGCTCTCCAGATAAGATGATCCAGCCAACAGTGTAAACATACCTCCTGTTTAATAATTATGTTTAAATTCCTTCCTTTTTATGTTTAAATTAAATCCTCAAGTGCTATAGTTTCTGCTTATTAGCCCATCACTGGGGACTGACTGATCAGAGCCCGTTGAGAGATGGCCCTTTTTGGGGCCATGAACTAAGTTTTCCCACAACTTCCCGCAACTTTCTCCTCCTTTTATACATGCATTTAAAAATCCATAACAGGAATTTGTTGAGTGCCTAGTATGTGTTAGTCACTGTATTAAATGTTGTACATATATGTGTGTGTGTGTGTACAATTTAATCACCCAAACAATCCTTATTCTTATCTTCCTTTTCAAATGAAGATCCTGTGGCTTAAAGAGGGTAAATGATTTGCCCAAGTTCTCATTGCCAATAAGAGACCACTGTGGGACTCAGATGTAAGACCCTATCTCATGGAATTCATGTTCTTCTAAGAACAGAGACTCTCTTGGTGTCCTAAGGCACAGGGCTACATAATGTTTTAAGAGACACTTGTCTAAAATAATAACTACAGAGGTTTTGACTTACTGTTCTCTTCCTAAAAATGAGAAAAGCAGATGTTAGCAAAGGTCACACTGTCCTTTGGATTTTCACATAAGCCCTATCCCATATCAAAGTGGACATTCCAGTGTTATCTGCAATTTCTGAACATTTCAAGGAGCTTAGTGTATTCACTTTCTGTTGTAACAAGTATCCCCAAATGACATGGTAGTAGGAAGAAAAAGAAATAGTCTCCACTAAACAACACAAATTTAACCTTGTAGGGTTCTTGAACGCAGGAGCCTGCTGAAGTCAAAATATTGGCACGGCTGTTTCTGAAGGCCTCAGGGGAAACTGTATCTTTGACTTTTCTGGCTTCCAGAGGCCACCTACGTCTCTTGGCCTGTGACCTCTTTTCCTTCTCTCAAGGTCAGCATGGTTGTGTGCCTCTGACTCTGATCCTGTGGTCAAATCTCCTCTCCTCTCTCCCCTCTTCTGTCTCCCTCTTCCTACTTTAATGACCCTGGTGATTACAATGGGCTCACCTCTATAATCCAGCTCGTCTCTCTTAGAGTAGGCTGGTTAGCAACATTAACCGCATCTGAAACCATAGACCCCCTTTGCCAGGGAAACTGACCTCTTCCTATTTTCTGGTGATAAGGACATAGACATATTGGGGGGGAACATTTTTCTGCCAACCACACTAAGCTTTTTAAGATAATTTCTGGCTTTGAGTTTCTGTCCTCATGAAACTGTTGATATCTCTTCTGTCTTGCCTTCCACAAAAGCATTCTGCTCCTGGCCAACCTAACTGCATTGCTCACCACTCTCTGTGGTGTCCCTCAAAACCAATTACACAAGCAATTCTTACTGTTGTTTGGAGCATGGAGGAGAAACTCAAACAACTTGAATTTTGAAATAAAAACCTCCATCATTTTACAATCTTCCATGCCACTATAAAAAAAATTATTTTTTTAACTTCATTTTTTAATTTTTAAACTATTTTAAACTTTGTAACTTTTTTAAACTTTACTTTTTTTCTTATCATCCTTCATTGTAAGCTCCAGAAACCTGCTATTCTGCCCACCGCATCCAAGTTCCCTTTCACTGTTTCTCCTCCCTTCCCTAACTTTCCTTCACTCTCCCTTATTACCAATTTTCTGTCCATTCTCTTTATAGGGCAGTTAAATTATTTTTTCTTTCCTTCTTTCTGTTTTTGCAGAGTGAACACATTTGTGTGTCAGTGTGTCCTTCCACATTTCTTCACAAGGTCTTCATCTTTCAGCTTCAGGATGGATTACTGTGGTCTGTCTCTAAACAAAGGCATTTCCCTTGTCCCCCAGCTCACCACGCCCCTCAAAATAAAGATTCTGATCTTTGCTGTGAAATGAATCTTTTTTTTCCCAACTGTGCAGTAGACAACTCTTACCCTGAGCTCAAAGTCAGATTTCTCCAGAGGAGTAAAAGTAGCTCATGTGCAAATAATACTACTTTTCTCTGTGAAAAGAAATAGATCAGATAGAGGAAATACTTAACTCAGATTACTCAAAAGCATTTCCTGAAGGAAATAGGTTAATTATTTAACACTAAATTTTGTTGAATCTGGTTATCAGTGAGCTATTTTTACCAATCAAGAAGGATATATTTCCTAAATTGGTACTGAGCAATTCATGTGAAATGAAACTTGCTCACATTAACTAGTTTAAAGTAAAGGATGCATTATAGTATCTGTGGTCTGTTTATACCTTCGCTTAAGTAAGCACATTGTTGTAGGTTCCAGTGAGCTGAACTTTGCCTACATGTATTTCTACTCTGGGCTAAAATATTTAGGGAAAATATTTTGAATTATGTTTCCCTTTTTTGAATACCAGAAATTCTGAATGGTAGCCAAGTTCGAGGGTGGCTTGTGTTTTCCTCACTGCCTCTTCTCTTTGTATAAGGTGCCAGTTTCCTTCTTAATTTTTCATATAATATCCTAACATACTAAAGATCTATCAATTACTCTTGCTGCCCCAAAACTATACCCATCCTCAAAAATACATCGGAAGGGAAAAGAAAACTTATCAAAGTTAGTGACTATTTTCATGCTATTTAAATATGTCTAAAGGAACATAATGAAATGAATTTTACCATATCTCACCTGCCTCCACCCCCCAATCCCATGTGGGTTTGTTGAGTAGGATTCTGGGAGCAAATGAAGAAGGACAGTGATGCCGTGATCCAGGCTCTCTCTGGGGTCTCCCCAGCACTTGGATCGGCACTTGGTATAAAGTAGGTCTCAGTCCGAGCCAGCTGAGTGAGTGAGTGACTCACAGGCATCGAATGAGTAACATCAGTGAATTAACAGCATTCTTTGTAGGACTCAGAGAATAAGCTGAGTGCCCTATGGCCTTCCCAGCCTCACGTACTATTTTGATGTTGGGGTCATTTCTGGGAATGTTATTCTGTACTTGACAAAAGTCTAGTACAATTCCAGGGTTAAGTAACTTTCCCTAGGGAAATTTTATGATAAAATATTAAGAAAAATGGTTAAATGCCCAACATGACATAGCACTGTCCTTTGGTGTTTAGATAATGTATGGCTGTAATTTTCTTACTTTATATGCTTTCTACATTTTCCACCGTGTGTACGCACTACTATATAGTAAGAAAATGCAAATATTTAAAAGAGAAAATCTCTCTTCTCCAGATATGATTTGGTTAGAGGATGAGTCAGATAGATATATTAAGAGAATCTTAAATACATGTGTCCATAATTCACTCTTTAAATCCAGGAACAGGAAACTCAGGAATGAAATAGATTAAGAGAATCAAAGATACTTGTATTCAAGATTAGCAAGTAGGAGTGTCCTCAAAAGAAAAGGTGATTATCTATAATTCAGGGATTAAATGTGATAATGAACGTACAAAGACAACATGAAGTAGAAAATGCCACGTGGGAAGCACTGAGTAAAGGGCAATTTACCATGATTATGCCAATATGTGTGGTCAATTCCCAAGCAAATTATTGTGTAACCACTGCTAGAGGGAGAAAGCTTCCAGCCTTGGCTGGAGAGTGGGGAGGATCCAGTGTCTGTATTTTTTAAAATGTCTACAGGTGTTTCTCATGTGCAAATTGGTATCCCTGCATGAGAACCATAAACCAACAGAAAACCCAAAAGACCGAGGACAATGATGGGTTGCCGACAGCCCAAGCTTTTCTGCCACAGAAGAGTGGTTCCAGTCAGGAAGACTGAGCAAGAGGCTCAGAGTCTTAGCTAAGGACAAGCAAGTCGGGACTTCTAATACGACCTAATGTCATCGACGGGGGAGGGCAGTTCAGCACAAGAAGGGAGCACCAGGTGAGTTAACATGGAAGTTACATCCTGGATCCAAACCGTGATGGATTTGGGTCCCGGAGGGTTAAAGCCCTGCTTCCGTTGGGCATGGACCGCATTCCACAAGAGGCTGAGACAGGAATTATGAGGCAGAGAAAAATTCCCCCAGGAGACTCCCGAGTCTGGGTGCCTGGAAGGGTGATGGACGAGCACGGTCCCAGCTCCACCCGCACCGCAGGGCTCCGAGTGGCTGTGGAACTGTGCGCTCCCGGCCGGACCTCAGACCTGACTGCAGTGCTCCGGGCTGCGGCCTGGGGAGCGGAGTGAGGAGCAGGCTGTCCCCGTCATTCTCGTAGGTGCTGCAGTGACCCCCACCCCGGTGGCCACGGCGTTCCCAAGCCAAGGGTCTAAGTGACTTCAACCTTATTTACAGGTGACCACAGCTGGTTAGCCTGTGCTGCTCAAAAAGAAGATCCCATATGGGGTTTTGATGTGTTAGGGGGTTTGCTAATACCTGGCCTGCTTTGAATCGTTTCATCTTGACAGCAGCCTGGGCAGTCGAAGTTTCACTTCCCAATTTTATTTCAACATTTTTTGTTGAAAGTATAGTTGGTGTAAAATATTGTGTTAATTCTTGGTATACAGCATAGTGATTCACATATACATACATATATATATATATATATTCCTTGTCATATACTTTTCCACTATAGGCTATTAAAAGTTATTGAATGTAGTTCCCTGTGCTATACAGTAGGATCTTGTTTGAAACAAAAATTACTAAACAAAGTAACAAAGGAAGCAGACTAAACCTATCCATGTATACGGCACAGTTGAGTTTATCTCAGGATTTAAATGTGGTTTTGAACTCCAGGATCTCTTTATCAACTTATCATATGTAAAGTGCCTGTGGAACACTTCTCAGAAAAATGTTTAAAAATCATAAGATTTAGAGAATAAAGAAGGAAGATAATTATACTGAAAAGCAGGTATCAAAATATAGAAATGGGCATTTTGTGATACAGTAATATCTGAATTATTGGAAGGACGTGTTGAATAAGAGGATCCAGTGGTGGGTCTACTGACCGCAACATTCTGCCACAGCAGTGAGTGTAAATCAACTTCTGAGATCTGCAACAATTGCATTTTGAATGTAAATAAAGTTAAATAACAAATAAGCCATGAAGTGTGGATTCAGATTCAGGGGTATCTCGAGTCCATATCCCCACCCCTTCACAGAGCTCCCTGCTCTTCCCCTAATGTCATTGAAAGAATTGGGGAAAGTTTGTGAAGCGAAGGGCATGTTCCATTGCAAAGAAATCTCGTAGCAACCCTGGGAGCATGGCCAGGGAAAGGTTAACGCTGAGATCAGAGGCAGTGGGAAACCTAGCAGGGGAAGCTCTTTACAAGTCACATCATATACTCTGTGTGTGTCCACGTGTGTGTGCATACAGACGTGTGGGCATGTATGATGTATACACCTGCCTTTCGTGTGAAGACGCCTCACTGTCCAAATTTGAAATCCATCCATACGTGCAGTGCAGTCAGCCGAAGCTCCGCCAGATGCTAAGTTGTCTGTTGTTGCTCTGTCTCTTCTGCTGAACTCCACGAGTAAACCACGCGCCAGCTGTTGCTTTCAGGAACAACAGCTCTGTAGTCTACAGGTCCATGCCTTGTTTCACTGCCAACTCCGAATTCCTTTCAGGACAAATTGCCATTTGAAAAAGGGGGAAGCATTCAGTTGTCCCACAAGCCTCTGAGTGAGGAAAAAATTTAACCTTAGAGACAGCTCTGTGGGACAACATCCAGAAGGGTGCAGAGCACTGGGCTGCGAGTCGAGGCTGTTTCTTTCAAGCTCTGCACTGAATTTGAGGTGGCATGTCACTTCTTTGGCCCTTGATTTGTTCAGCTGAAATTAGGGTCTTAGACCTGTTCGATCCAACGTTAGAGTATCACTTTTCTGATCAGTGATCCTCCATGGTTCCACAATTCCTTCAGAGGGAAAAATGCCCACATCCTCACGGCAGCCTCTAAGGCTCCACCCCCCAAAACCACCACTTATTTCCTATTCACTCTGGCCCACACCAGCCTCCATGCTGTCTGTCCAGCGTGAGGGACCTCAAGGCCTGTGATCACTGTTCCTTCTGCCCACCCCTTTGCCTCCGTCTTTGCCTTATTCAAAGGTCACTTGCCCCATCCACACTCCTCCCTACCACACATTCCTCGCCCTCCTTTATTTTCCTCTGCAGCACTTATCACCAGCTCACCGACCCTGTATTTCTTTCTTTTACTTATTTTCTCTGACAATTTACAAACTGGAAATGCCATGGTGGATAATAGCAGAGAAATGGGGGAAAAAACAAATGAGGGTAGGTATCTTCTAAAAGCTAAAGTGCCCACCTGAAAAGGAGGTAGGAGATAAAGTAGTAGTAGTCGTTACAATTTTGGTAAACACAAGGTACGTAGTCAGGACTAGTTTTCACAATACTTGAGTGTAGGTAGGCAGCAATAAAAAGAAATTTATCCTGAAAACAAGAAATTAAATTCTTGGGAAGATGATGTGTTCAGCTTGAAATGTCAGTAATACTTTTATGACCTTGGTCTGATAATATCTTGCTTTATAATTTGATCTGTTTGACAGCTGGGTCATGAATCTAATGATGCCACAGTTTCGGGAGCAGAACAGACCACCCCACGATGGGAATGGGACAACCATCTGTATCCCACGGGCAAACTGGGATTATTTTATGAATACCCTGAAATGAGTAAGTCATCAGTGGGGATTTCTGTGCTGTCGGTTATACTAGAATATGCTTTGGGTCTCAGAAGCATCGGTTACCGAGCCAAACAAAGACCTAGCATACCGAAACGGATCCCGCTTTTCTCAATTAGATGCAATTATGCAGTCAGGCTTTCAAATAGGTTGCCTGTGTATATCTTTGTCAATATTTATGTTGTACAATGCTGAAGGTTTACTGCCAAGGAATGAAACGGAATACTCATTCAGGTAATTCTCCATCATTGATTCTCAGATCCTTCTGGTCATGTCATCTAAGGATGAACTCAGAACCGTTACTAGATGTGACTCAGCACGGGCTGCAGCCCGTGTGGCACAGCTGTTGGCTGATATCCTTCTAAACAGAGTCATGTGAGCCCGCCAGCCTGTGCAGAAAGCCCGCAAGAGCATCCTGCCTCATGGCAGCAAGGGTCACAGGGTCACCCCTTCCACACCTCACACCTGCCTTTGACATTTTTCCTATTTCTTCTGGCCGATGGTTTCAGCCTGGTTCCTTGAGTCACCTCATGGCACATCACTGGCTTGAATTCAGGATGAATTTGCTGATCTGGAGTATTGGTAGAACACAGATCCCCTCCTTCTCCAATGTCTTTGTCCATTTCTGTAAATTTGCTTGGCCTTTGTTTCTCTTTGTTTGAACTTGGTTTTGAGCTCTCGGTTGCCTTTAAATTGTTGCATCTCAAAATAGATTTCCATAGGAAACTTCATCTTTTCTATTATGCATGGCGCACTTTTATCTACTAGAAGGCTGATGATGTTCACGTTTTGTATCTGAGACCTTTGAGCTCACCACTGCCTTGAATTACTTTTTTTTTTTTAAGCTTAGGAGACAGGAAAGTATTTTTGTCAATAGGCTTTGCATTTATGCATGCCGGTTCATGTCTGCAAGACACCCCATTGGGCTTCCTGTTTATAAGTCTACAGAAAGAGGGAGTTTTCTTTTTCCTAAATTACATGCTATATATATAATAATTGCTTTTAAAATATATAATATACATAGAAACGCATCTGATTCCCTCGGTGAATGAAAGGTCATTTTGTGTCATCTTCAGTCAGCTATGCTTTGTGGCCTGGTGTCTGATTTGAGTTTCATCTTTGCTTTTGTTGTGCTTAGTGACCAGGTTCGATTAAGGGTGCAGCTCCTGTCCCTGGTGTAGAAATTATGTTCGTTTTTTCTGCTTATTTTCAAAAGGACTTTAATCCAATGACCTGTTATTCCAAAATGAGTCATAATTGTAAATATTTCTTATTGGGGCTATTATCAGCATTAATAATAACAACAACATTCTGAGGGCAGCATATCATTTGGTATTTTAACACACACGAAAAATGCCTTGGAAAATAGTTATTGTTCTAGTTAAGTCAAATAAAGGTCATTGAAAGGAAAAGTTGCACGCTTTTGGGAGAAATGGATAGGACTTTTAGAACTTTATAGTCTCAATAAAATACTAATTAAATAATTCAGCCTAACTCTACCCTACATAACAGGATGGAGTAACAGCTATTGTAGAGAGATTGTTCAGATTTATTCGTTTTCCTATTCTCTAAATAATCCCTAACGAATTAGAAATTTCAATCAATTTTTGAGAGTAGGCAGTCTGTTATTCTGTATTCAACGCTGGAGTGAAACTTATTTTGTGTTCTTTTCGTTCATGGGAGATAGGATTTCCAAGTGCTTTTTGAATTATTTTTGTTCCTCTCAAATAAAGTGCCTTTGGTGGTGATCTCCTGACCTCAGTTTCCTCCTCCCAGTTTTCCCCATGATCATTAATGACACCACACCTGCCTTTTTAGTTAGGCCTCTTAGCTGCTGAAGGGGAACAGCTTCTGACAGATGACCCTGGAGCCCTCCACCCTTGCTTCTTTAGGCCTCGCACCCTGCCACCATCCCTAGTCTCCTTCGCCAGAAGTATCTTTCTCTGCTTTTCTGCCTGGAAGGGCTCTTGCCAAGCCTTGCCAGCAAACCCTCAACTTTTTAGAGATTTTCTGCTCTCCTTTCTAAGCATGAATTGCAGTTGATTCTTGTCTTGATGGTGTGTGATCATGTCTGTGTCCATTGCGCTCCCCGGCTGGACTGATCCTGTCGGAGGCAATAGTCAGGCTTTTCATCTTCCCGTGCATGTCTGAAGCACCACAGCCTGGACCCTGGTTCTCATACGTGTTTAAGTGACTTGAGCTTGGAGTTTCAATGCACTCACATACAACTGTTAGATGAGTTGGCGGTAACATTGCCCCCAAGGCCCCCACAAGGTTCTATAGGGCATATGTTTTTTTCTGAGTGAAATTTCTCTTTTATTTGTTCTAGTGATTTCCCCACTGTCCTTTGAGATTATTGGAGTAACCCTGAGTTATTAACCACAATAGCTCACCCCCAGAAGCAAAAGATCCTGCTGTTTGAGAACTCAGACACGGGACATAAGAGAAATAATCTATCAGTCTTAAAATCTGGAAGCCATAAGATACCGTTTTGTACTTAGAGCACCCAAAGCACAAACACCAGTCTCTCAAGAACTTGGCGCTGCCTTCCCAGAGGGCGGGTGCCGTAAGTGAAATGCAGTGAGTGATGAAGTGAGAGCTCTTCGTCTCTGGTACTGCCTTTTCCACCCTTGCTGTGTTAACTTGATCTTCCCTTCATATATTATGTTCTCCATTTAATTTACTGCAGTTAATATCAGTTGTTCTTCAACATCTCCTTGCACCCGCCCCCTCCATTCCCTCTCTCTCCAGTGCTCTCCCACCCACGCCTCTCCTGCGCTCTCCAGGACCTGGCCTTTCTCCCCCACGCCCTCACCTCTGTTCTGTCTGCCCACCACCTGCACTGACATTTCCTTAACTCCACAGAATGAACTTTCCAAAATGGCAGCTGAGTAACTGGGGGGGATTGTAGACCTCTCATCTCTTTACTGATTCATTCATTTATCTATCCAACAAACACTGAGCACCTGCTATGCCAAACACTGTATCAACTGCTGAGGAGACCAAGACAGGTAAGACTTGGTGTCTGCACTCCGCAGGGCAGGCGAGACTTGGCGAGTAGCTGATGGATTCCTAAGCAGGTGAACACACATTGGACTTCATAGAGCTGGGAATATTTGAACTGAATTTTGAAAGGTGAAAGGAAGTTAGCTCTCTAATGTGTGGTAGAGGGAGTGGACACTTCATGCAGAGAGGTAGAGACATATAAGAGTACACGGCATGAAGCGGCTTGGCCAGACTGAAGAACAACAAGTAGGGTTAGAACAAAGTATCCACAGGTGGGAATATCAGGTGCACAAGGCCACTGTCACGATGGGTCTTGTGTGATTAGACTTGAATGTATCCTTAAAGAAACAGGGCTATATTGGAATATATGTAAGCAAGAGAATTGCATAATGATTATGTTAAAGTAGATCTGGTTATAGTGGCAGCAGAATGGATAATAACATTTTTGGGGGGAGGCCCATATTTTGGGGGGAAAAGATATTTCGGGGGCCACCCCAGGTAATCCAGACAAGTGGCACACCCCTGCAGAGAGGCCCTGGGCAGAGGGAGAGAGTCGTGGGCGGCAGAAGTGGTGACTGCTGCAGAGGGGACTACAGGGCCGGGGCGGCGGGCTGCAGAGCTGCTGAGGTGACTTTCCAGTGACCCATCTGGAGAGTGGATCTGCAGTGGGAGTGTTAGGGGAGGAGATGTTTTCGAGGAGATGGTTCTGTGTGTGGCATTTTGATTGCAAAGTGTCTATGGGACATCTGAGGAGTGATGCCCGTTGTTAAGCTGGATTCAACAGTCAGGAGCTCAGAGGAGCTGTGGGTGAGGCCGTGGGGGCGATTCATTCCTGCCAAGTGGAGGATTGAGGACGAGGCCCTGGGGAAAATGGCCATGTACATGGCACATGGGAGAAGATAAATCCACCAAGAGAAAGAAGAATAGCAGAGCTGTTGGGAGAAACTAGTTGAGGCAACACAGAGAAGGCTGTAACCTGGCTTAAGAGGGATTTGAACACTGACTAAAAGGAGCATAGTGAGAAAGGGGGGGGTGTGTGGGGCAATAAAGCAAGAGCTAAAGCCCACCTTTAATTGCCAAGCCTGGGGAAAAGGAGGAGGAGGACTATACTTAGGTAGACTTTAAAAAACAGATCTGTGTGTATCTGTGTGTGTGCATATGTGCACACACACTTTTCTGTCTGGGCTTTTTAAGTTTATTTAATAAAACAAAAATTAAGGGGGGAAAACATCCCCCTGAGAGGAAAATATTTGTCCACGGCAAAAGCTAACTGGTAATCAAATAAACACGAGCTGAAAATGCTGACTAGTTTGAAACACGCAGCCACCGGCAGTACAACTCCTGTCTCAGTGCTGCGATGAGGGCCGTGGGGGATGCAGGGCTCTGAGCCATGAGGAGTCTTCAGCGCAGGTACTTCTCCAAGAAACTGGACTTTAAAGGGAAGAAGAAAGTGTAGAACATATCAGAGAGCAATACAGGGCCATGAGAGAGGGTTGGGCGAGGGTTCGTTTTGTTTTACAGTGGGCGTTTCTGGCCTTGCTGAGTTGCTAGGCCTTTGCTCTTTTTGGTCTTTGTTCCAAAAGCTTTTTAGAAAGTTCTTCTCGCTTGAAAATCTGAACAGATTTAATCATGTTGGGTTATTTCTGGTGTTTTATTTTTTAATTAAAAAATTATCTGGAATTTATTTTAATGTCATAAATGAGGACAGTCTACCAGGCCTTCCAATGATTTAGCTAATTACTGCAGAACTTGAATCCACTGATTTGAAGTGTCAGTTTTATAATATTACTAAAATCTCATAAATATCCACGTCTATTCTTGAAATGTAATGTATTTCATTCATACTCTCAGTGCACTATTTCTATACTGTTTCCATGAACATAGATTAATACCTCCTAGAGTTGGTCCTGTTTTATCCTTTTCCAGAATATCCCTAATACTACAAATTCAAACATCCCTCCTCATTACTTTATTTGTATATATAGGTATATTTCTGGAATACATTTAGGATCACCTTTCAGATTTTTTTCTTAAATCCATTTGGGAATATTAACTAAATTTGCATTCAGATACTAAATTTATTTTGGAGAAAAAATGTTCTATGTCCCCCAAATTTGAGTCTGCCCACTGAAGAGGGTGGTGCATTCTACTGTTCATTCAATCATCTTTTTTTTTCTTTTTTTAAATCATTTATCAGAATCTTCTTAATATTTTTCATTAATTTATTTCTGAATAGTCTGTGCCTGCTTTGTCATTATAAAATGATATCTTTTCTGGGTTTTGATCTGGGTTGATTGCTAATAAACTCTTAATTTCTGGCTTCTCTTGAATAAGAAGGAGATCTGACACTGTGAGGCCCTATTTCCAATATGGTGATGGTGAGCATTGCGTTTCCTTAGGATGTCCACTTGCCAATTTGCCAGTGGCTGCACCCACTCCAAGCATTTCTGCTACTTACCTGCCCCCGTAGGCAGATGAGCTCATGTAGGGTTAGGTGGGTTATGGACACAGATACTGACATCAATGCTGCCACGCTGCTGACCCTGTGGCGTCACTAACTCTGGTTCTTTCTCTCTGACCTCCCTGAATATGACAGCTCCTTTTGGGCTGTGGACCTACTGCATCTTTCCAGCACTGTCGGCTTTTCTGCAACACACGCCTGCCTCTCAGGTCAGAAGCAAATGTCAGCTCCTCCTACCCATCCACCCCATTCACGGTCTTGCCGTTCCTGGCCAGAGTTGTCCCTACCCCTTGACTGAGCAGTAACAATAAAGGGACTATAAATTTGCCTCTCATCCACTGTCTTAGTTACATACCTGTGCTAGTTTACTTTAAAGGTCTGCCAGTTAGGAGGGGAGGGTCTAAAAGTCTTTTAGATCTCTGACCTTATCATTTCTAACCACTCCCCCACCCTATGGAACAGCTTACCACAGATCTCTGCTGCCCTATCTGTAGCATTGCCCTGTAAATTACACACAGAGAGAAAAGAACTTCTAAGCCACCACCATAACTTTGACTTCCTGTGACCACACAGACCATAGAAATATCAAGATAAAAATTCCTGAAGAAGAATATTTTGCTTAGGAAGACACTTTAATTGCATACCTTTCTGTGACTTGTAATAACTTCATAGACCCTCTGAATGTGCTGCACTCACTTTCCCAGACTCAAGGGAGCTTGCTCACTTGCCTATATTCAGGGTATTTCCTCCAACATTCTCTATGCATAGCTTTCCCAAAGATACATTTCTTATTTCTATTTAAATTGTTAGATACATCCACAATATTCTTTTTTAATCCTCAAATACAAATCATCTTCCAAGATTGTATTATTTCAACACTGAGAGTGAATAATATGCTTCAAGATTCCCAAGTTTATTATGAGCAAATAATTATGGTTGGTTGAAGATTTTTAAGTATGTTATTCCTACTAAGGGTATATATGTGAAAGAAACAGGTTGTAATGAGTCTTCTTCCCAGAGATTTTATATTTGCCTTTTGTTTGGATTCTTTCACTGTTGAACATTATTATTACCATGAACTTCTTTTCTCTTTGGGATTTAGTTCACCATTTTCCCCTCTCTCTTTACAGGAGTAAAAGAATTTATGTTGTCATTCCATCCATCCACCACTCCATGTTTTGTGTCCATTCCTTCAACAGGTATTCAGTTTGGGTTCACCACAGTATATGTGGCCTCTTTCCAGTGGCCCCTCTGTTGGCTCTGGAGAACAATATATTGGAAATCAGAGTGGGTACGTGGAACCTTGACTACCCAGTATAGATGCATTGTGCCAGAAAAAGCCCAGAACATCGCAGCATGGCAGCCCACCATGCAAGGAACAGCAATTCTGGCTTTGGTGGACCAATGTGAATAAAAAGGCTTCATTGGGTGAAGACTTAGAAAAGTCCAAAAATGCATTGGCGTTGTTTCCTAAGGAATCTAGTGTTGGGTACTGTTTAATATGAGAGGGAGATGCTAACACTATCATCGTTATAAACAACATAGTTGTTGTAACTGTAATTGTTATTATTTTTAATATATTTTCTTTATAATTATTATTTGTGACTTACAAGACCCTTACAGAGGCAGTTGTTAAGGAGCGTGGCCGTTATACTGTTGCTGAAGTGTTAATTCAGTAGAAGCATGGTAATAGCATTAATAAGTACTCACTCTTTTGATCCTCACATTGACTATAAAGGTCACCCAGCAGTGCTTGTATAATGGAGATAGAAATCTATCCGTTTAAGTGTTTGTAGAACTTAAAATAAGAGCAGACATTCCACCGCATTTGACCATATATTCCAGACTATCAGTTTAAAATAGGAACTACCTGATGAGGCCATAGAAACCCTTTGTGCATCCCCAATCATTCACTACCTTCCTGGTCCCCTGGGGCAGCGGTTCTTCCAGAAGGTGGCCCCATCTCTCCTCCCCACCCCACTCTTGGCCTTTGATACCAACTGTTGGTCATTAGCTAAGCATCCTCATGTCCTGCATGTGTCTGAGCTGTGAGGGAACAGAACTCAGCTGTTTACAAACTGTATTGACTATGACCAGTATGAACAGCCTCTCTCCTTCCCTGCCCACAACCCCACAGTGCAACACGGGGCTCACAACCACAGCGATCCCCATGCCAGCCCATCAGGGAACCTTCTTCCCTAGAAATATTCTTACAACCAGAGATGTTTCCTCCCTTACTTCACTGCCAGTTTCACTCCCAGGTTACAGTCCCCAACAAAAGGCTATCCCAGTTTGAATTTCTTAATCAAGTCTCATTGACCCTGAGTACCTGGCTTTTTCCTATGAGCACTCATAGAAATAGAACAGGGCCAGGCAGTGGCTGTGGGCCAGGTTCCTGGGTGAGGGGACTTGCTGGGAGCTTCAGGTTCTGTAGCCTGGCCGAGCTTAGCTCCCAACACGGCGTCTTCCCATCTGCATTATTTTGGGCCAGGCTTCAACAGTTCAGAGTTTCATTTTATCATCTGCAAACAGAATAATCCCCTGCTGCATATTTTAAGACTGTTATGTACCACAAAGTGTGCTTAGGGAATTCAGTGAGTCAATGCATGGAAGTCACACAACCTGGTCCTCAGGGAATGTTAGTTATCTTCATTATGCACCATCGATAAAATTGGCTCACAGACTCGGCCAGGTATCAAAGCTACAGTCACAAGAATTTGACAGTGTGTTACTGTCTGGATCATAGTCACAATTTTACACAGTAAAACAAACTACCTGGGACCACCCAGCTGTCAGCCCACCTGACTCCCCACCCCAGGATCCCTCAATTTATCTGATTTGCTTGCTACCCCTACTTTTTGGAGAAAGTTGGCAAATCACACACAGTCAATGACTGCTAGGTTATGTCCATTCCCATTCACTCAAATTGCCCCATTTTCAGTATCCACTGTGCTGCAAAACATAGACTAATGTTCAGAAATATGACAGCAAGGCCTTTCCCGTTCCACAGTCAGAGAACTAAAAATCTGTCATGTTTAATATGCCATGTGACACTAAGCAAAGCAGGAAAACAGGCTTCTGTGCTTTAAGAAAGTTTTTAACAATGACGTTTGAAACTAAAAGTGTTTTTGTTTGGCCTTCAGCTAACCAGAAAATTCAATTGACTCCTATTACCCATTACTCAGGTGTCCTGGTTTGATTGTATTAGGCACTTTTTCCTCATCTCCCCAGCATGGCTTTGCTCCATCAGCACAGATGGAGTGTCTCCAAGGCTGCTCCGTGTGCATAGGCGTGTGTATGCACACATGTGCACCCACTGATTGGTGCCACTGATTCATATCCAGGAGTTGTTCTGTCTTATAACTCAAGCACTGCTTTATTATATCCTAGAAAACTGCTTTTAGATCATTGATTGAACTATAGACCATCCTTTTGCCCACATTAGAAAGTGACATCTTCCAAGACACAGGTCCTGTGTGCTTGTATTTATGTATAAGTAAGAATTAAATATGTATGTCATCCCCTCACATATTTAATTTGTGCCTTCCCAATTGAATGTGCACAGTAAAGGCTAACTTCCCATAACAGGAGAACTTTTAGGAAGTAAGAAGAAGGAATTAGCCACCATGGAGAAGACAGGATATCAAGCAGGATTTTGGTATAAAGTCATTTATTCTAAAGCTGCTCTGGCTCAATAAATAAGTGGAATTGACATTGTTGTATCATGCCAGAGCATCTGCTATTGAAGACTGATTTTAATTTACTTTGATATAAGTGGAAAATTGTGTCAGAACAGCATGGGAAATGAAGAACACTGCATCTATCTGTACTCCTGAAGTGTGTTTCAGAGCTGCTCAATTTTGAGGAAAATTATCTTGTCTGGAGACAATAGAATTATTTTCATTGTTGGAATTTTTGTAGCTCCCAGAAGCACATCTGCAGGTGATTGTGTAAAAGTCTAGAGTTGACTTAAATAGCAGTAAATTTTAGCCTATTGAAATCAGGAGATGTGAAATATTTTTGCCTACCACCACCACCGCCACCACCACCACCAGGCAAGCACTTGTACACCCAGAGAGATTTCACATCAGAGGGAATGACAAAGCTGGTTCTGTTACTGAGGCCAAACTTGTTCTGCTCACTGCACAACAGTGATAAATAAATAAATCAGGAGACAAGGTTTTGGGGCAAGGAATAGTAACTTTATTCAGAAAGCTGGCAGACCAAGAAGATGGGGGACTAATGTCCTGGAGAATCATCTTTCCCAAGTCAGAATTAAGGCTCCTTTTGAACTAAAAAGGGGAGGGGGTGTGGTTGGTTTTGCAAACTTCTTGCTGCCGGGATTCTTTGTTCTTGCAGCCATCCATGTGGCTCAGGCTATTGTGTCCCTGTAAGCCTGCAACAAAACAAAGGTTATTCTCTATTTTGCAACTTGCCATCTCTGCATAAGTGCAGAAGTGCTAACATCCTTAAAGGTCAGAGCCCCGAGAATAGGCTTTCTTGTAGGTTTTAGGCTAAAGGCAACGTTGTTTTACAAAAGGTGCAAAGCCAGCAAGATTAAGCCTGGAAAACAGGGCACAGTGCTTCAAACTGAAGGAACAGATCCAATATGGCGTCAGATTTGTTCTCAATTACAGGTTTAGTTAGGGGAAATTTTGCAGCAGAAAATCCCCTCAGTTGTTTTTCTTGCTTTGCCTGAGATCTTGTTTGCTGGCTTGTGGTCTCATGGTGTCAAAACCGTATGTTCAGATGAATACTATTAAAATCATATGGTGCACAAAACATACCTATTCTGCTTCAAAAAAATGACTGAAACATTTAGCTTGGTTTATTCCCATAGAATTTGGATTGAATCTATTCTCGACTTTCTTCTTCTTCAAACCAGTTTTTACTGGAGGATTTAAAGCCCAAATTAAAGAATTTTGGAGAAGACTCATGTAATTTATAAGACGTTTACATCCGAATTTAAGACTGACTCATATTTGTACATTTAATCAAGGAACACAATAAACTTTGTTAGTCAATCATTTATGACGTTTTAAACTTTGTCCATGTAATCTTTTGGAAGTTGAGAGGCTTAGACAATTGATATAACAAAACAGGTATCATTGCTTAACTGTGTGAATGAAAGAATCCCAGTATAGTTTCCTGAAAGTATATTTTATTAAAAATAATAATGAATTCTTGCTCTCTAATAAAGCAACAGACAGAAGCACATACTGAGTGTTTAAAATAAATAATACTGTGGGAAAAATTATCTAAGCAACTCAAGATATTATAGAGAAAAAAGGATGAACTTGAAGGAAAATAAATATTGTGCAATTAATATCTTATTTTTAAGAAGCAAATGATAAAAAAAAACAATTTTTAAATGATTTATCGAAAAAGGATTTATATAAAGCCAACTTATTTTCATAAGTATTACATAAAACAGGGCTATCTAAATCTATATTATTAAAGAATAAAATATATGAAATATATCTCCAAGGTTAATTGATTTTCATAATATTATAATTTTTGAAAATATAACTTACATATACATATTCAAGAAGCTCTTCAGATAAACACAGTAACCTAGTATACAGTTATACCTATTCCACATAAAAAATGAAAAGGCAAGGATAATGCCCTTGCTTACGAACTGCCACTGGACTTCTGGATATTCCTTTAGGTTAAAGACCAAAAGCAAATAACTAGTCTACTTTGAAGCGGTCGCTCAAGATTTTAAGATATTCACTATCTATATCCAGTTACAGGAAAGACTTAAGTTTTCTGAAGTTTAAAAAAAAGAAATCAACTGCTGAAAACGAAATTCTGTAATGTCTCATGGCCATAACTATAAAGGCTCTAAATTAATGCTCCCTTAACTGTTTTTTTACAAGCACAGGTCATGATCATCACTTTCAAATTCCATTTATGCTAGATGAACGAACGTCTCCCCACATGCTCAATTCTGAGAGTTAAGTGTGTGTGAAAGCCGTCAGTCACCTACCTTATTGAGAAAACACAGTTTCATTTAAGTGGGAAACAACACTACATACATACATATGGGGAGGAACAAGTTCCAACTGGGAATTAAAGTGAAAACTGCAGGAACTTAAAATCGGCAGAGGAAACATACTGAGAATCCAGAGTAAGTGTTTTAACTGCAAACCATTTCCCTTAAGCTAGATGAACGAATGTCTTTCCACATGATCAATTCTGAGATATAAGTGTGAGTGAAAAAGTCAATCACGTAGCTTGTTGGGAACACAGCTTCTTTTCAGTGGGAAACTACACTACATACATATATATGGGGAGGTTCTAGCTCCAAATCTGTTTTACAGTAAAAACTTCATGAACTTTCAACAGGCACTAGGAAACATACTGAAACCAGAGTAATTGATTCTACTGAAACTCACTACATTTGAGCTAGATGAACGAATATCTCTCCACATGCTATGGTCTGAGATATAAGTGTGAGTGAAAGAAGACATTCACTTAGCTCGTTAGGGAAACAAATTTCTTTTCAGTTGGATTCTACACTACATAAATATATATTTATTGTTACTACTTCGAACTCGGGTTTACAGTGAAAACTGCATGAATTAAAACCCGGCATTTCGAAACAGAATGAGAAACCAGAGTAAGTGATCCTACAGCATCCAATTCCGTTTGTGCTACATGAAAGAACATCTCTCCAAATGCTCAGTTCTCATGTATACGTGTGTGTGTGGCCGTCAATCATCTAGCTTGTTGGGAACATAAAGTTTCTCTAATTTGGAAGCAACACGACATACATATATATGGGGAGGTACAAGCTCCAACTCGGTTTTACACTGAAAATTGCATGAACTTCAAAACGGTACTAGGAAAAATACTGAGAAACCAGAGTAAGTGTTTTTACAGCAACCCGTTTCCTTTGTGCTAGATGAACGAACGTCTCGCCACATGATCAGTTCTCAGAGATAAATGTGTGTGAAAGACGACATTCACATAGTTGGATGGAAAAAAATGTTATTTTCAGTTGGAAAAAACAGAAAATATATATATGTGGGAAAGTACAAGCTCCAACAGGGTTTTAAGGTGAAAACTGAATTAATTCCAAACCAGCACTAGGAAACATACTGAGAAACCACAGTAAGTGTTTCTACGGCAACCCCTTCCGTTTCTGCTAAATTATAGAACGTCTCTCCACAGGCTCAGTTCCGAAAGATAAATTTGTGTGAAAGCCTAACTTCACCTAGACTAAAGGGAACATACAGCTCCTTTTATGTTGGAAATTACACTCCATACATATATATGGGGAGTTTCTAGCTCCAACACGGTATTACAGTGAAAAATTTAAAGTTCAAACCGGAAATAGGAAAAAGACTGACTAACCAGAGTAAGTGTCTCACCTTCAAGCCGTTCCCTCTGTGCTAGATGAACGAAAGTCTCTAAACAAGCTCAGTTCTGAGAGATAAGTGTGTGTGAAAGCCGAACTTCACATAGATTGTTGGGAACACAAAGTATCCTTTCACTTAGAAACAACACAGCATGGATATATATAGGGAGGTACTAGCTCCAAATAGGTTTTACAGTGAAAAATACAGGAATATCAAACCGGCACTAGGAAAGAGACAGAAAAAACAGAGTAATTGTTTCACCTGCAACCCGTTCCCATTGTGCTAGATGAAAGAACGTCTCTCAACATACTCAGTTCTGAGAGATAATTGTGTGGGGAAGCCGACTATCACCTAGCTTGTTGAGAACACAAAGTTACTTTTTAGTTGGAAACTACTCTGCATAAATATATACGGGGAGGTACAAACTCCAACTCGGTTTTTCATTGAAAACTGCAGGAATTTCTTAACAGCACTAGGAAACAGACGGAGAAAAGAGAGTAAATGTTTATCTTTCAAACAGTTCCCTTTCTACTACATGAGCGAACGTCTCTCCACATGCTCAGTTCTGAGAGATAAGTGTGTGTGAAAGCTATGCTTCACCTAGCTTGTTGGGAACACAAAGTTTCTTATCAGTTGGAAACAACACGACATACATATTTATGGGGAGATACTAACTCCTAGTCGATTTTACAGTGAAAACGGCATGAATTTGAAAACGGCACTACGAAAAAGACTGAGAAACCAGAGTTAGTGTTCTACAGCAACAAATTCCTTTTGCGCTAGATGAACGAACGTCTCTCCACATGCTCAGTTCTGAGAGATAATTGTGTGTGAAAGCCGTCCTTCAACTATCTTGTTGGGAACATAAAGTTTATTTCAGGAAGAAACTACATAATATACATATATATGTTGTGGTATTAGCTCCAACACGTGTTTACAGTGAAAATTGCAGGAACATCAAACCGGCAGTAGGAAACAGACTGAGAAACCAGTATAAGAGTTTCCCCTGCAACCCGTTCCTTTTGTGCTGGATGAACGAACGTCTCTCCACATGCTCAGTTCTGAGAGATAATTGTGTGTGAAAGCCGTACTTCACCTAGCTTGTTGGGAACATAAAGTTTCTTTTCACTTAGAAATTACACTATATACATATATCTGGGTTGTTACTATCTCCCGCTTGGTTTTACAGTGAAATCGGCAGGAATTTGAAACAAGAACTAGGAAGCAGAGTGAGAAAAAATTGTGTTTCTCCTGAAAACTTAACTTTTGTGCTAGATGAACAAACGTCTCTCAACATGCTCAGATCTGAGATATATGTGTGTGTGAAAGCCGTCCTTCACCTATCGTGCTGGGTACACAAAGTTTCTTTTAAGTTGGAAACTGCAATATATACATATATATGGGGAGGTACAAGCGCCAATACGGTTTTTCAGTGAAAACAGCAGGGACTTCAAACAGAACCTAGGAAACAGACTGAGAAAACAGAGAAAAATATTTTCCTGCAACCCGTTCCCTTTCTAATAGGTGAACGAACGACTCTCAACATGCTGAATACTGAGGGATACTTTTGTGTGGATATGTCCTTCAACAAGCTTGTTGGGAACACAAGATTCTTTTCAGTTGGAAACTCCACTCCATACATATATATGGGGAGTCACTAGCTCCAACTCTTCTTTACAGTGAAAACGGCAGGAATATGAAACCGGTACTAGGAAAAAGCATGAGAAACCAGAGTAAGTGTTCTCCTGCAAACCGTTCCTTTTGTGCTAAATAAACGAACGTCTCTCCACACGCTCACTTCTGAGAGTTAAGTGCGTGTGAAAGCCGTCCTTCACCTAGCTTGTTGGGAACACAAAGTTTCTTTTAATTTGGTATATACACTTCATACATATATATGGCTAGGTACTAAATCCAACTCAGTTTTACAGTGAAAAGGGCAGGAATTTAAAACCGGCACTAGGAAACAGAATGAGAAACCAGACTATGTGTTTCTCCTGCAAACTGTTCCCTTCGTGCTAGATGAACGAACGTCTCTCCACATGGTCTTTTCGGAGAGAGAAGTGCGTGTGAAAGCAGCCCTTCACATATCTTGTTGGCAACACAAATTTTCTTTTCATTTTGAAACTACACTACTTACACATATATGGGGAGGTACAAGTTCCAGCTCGGTTTTACACTGAAAACTGTAGGAACTTCAAACCGACAGAAAGAAAAACACTTTGAAAGCTAAATATTTCTCCTTTATCACGTTCCCTTCATGCTAGAGGAACGAATATCTCTCAAAATGCCCAGTCTGAGAGATACGTATGTGTGAAATGCGTACTTTACCTTAATTGTTGGGAAGACAAAGATTCTTTACAGTTAGAAATTTTACTACATACATATATATTTGGGGATGTTCTAGCTCCAACTCTGTTTTCAGTGAAAATTGCAGGAACTTGAAACGGGAACTGGGAAACTGACTGAAAATCCAGTGTAAATGTTTGTACTATTACACATTCCCTTAGAGCTTGATGAACGATTTTCCTCCACTTGCTGAGTTCTGAGAGCTACGTGTGTGGGAAAGCCACACTTCACCTAGCTGTTTGGGAACACAAGGTTTATTTTTAGTTCAAATTACACTGCATAAATGTATAAAGGGAGGTACAAACTCCCACTCATTTTATCATTGAAAACTGCAGGAATTTCTAACCGGAACTAGGAAACAGAATTAGAAACAAAGTAAATGTTTCTCCTACAACCAGTTCCCTTTGGACTACATGAAGAAACGTCTCTCCACATGCTCAGTTGAGAGAAAATTTTTTGTGAAAGCCGTCTTCAACTAGCTTGCTGGGAACATAAAATTTTTTATCAGTTAGAAAGTACACTATATGGATATATATATTGAGGTACTAGCTCCAATAAAATTTTACAGTGAAAACTGCTGGAACATCAAACGGGCACTAGGAAACAAACTGAGAAAGCAGAAAAAAGTTTCCACTGCAAACCGTTTCCTTTGTGCTAGATGAACGAACGTCTGTCAACATGCTGTGTACTGAGAGATGTTTCTTAGAAAGCCGTCTTTCATATATCTTGTTGAGAACACAAATTTTTTTCAGATAAAAAACATTATCTACATATATATGGGGAGGTAGAAGTTCCAACACGTTTTAAGTTTGAAAACTTCATAAACTTCACACAGGCACAAGGAAACAGACTAAGAAACAAGAGAAAGTATTTTCCCTGCAACCCGTTCCGTTTGTGCTGGATGAACGAACGTCTATCCACATGCTCAGTTCTGAGAGATAATTTTTTGTGGAAGCCGCCTTCACCAAGCTTGTTGGGAACGCAAAGATTCATTTCCTTTAGAAACTACACTACATACATGTATATGTAGATGTACTAGTTCCAAGTATTCATTACTGTGACAACTGCAGGAGCTTCAAATCGGCACTAGCAAACAGACTGAGAAAACAGAGTAAGTGTTTCTCCTGCAACCCGTTTTCTTTGTGCAAGTTGAACGACCTTCTCTCCACTTACTCAGTTCTGAGGGCTATCTGTGTGTGAATCCGTTCTTCAGCAAACTTTTTGTGAAAGCAAAGTTTGTTTTCATTTGGAAACTACACTTCATACATATATATGGGGTGGTACTAGCTCCAACTCTGTTATAGAGGGAAAACTGCATGAACTTTAAACAAGCCCTAGGAAACAGAGTGATAGAACAGAGTAAATGTTTCCCCTGAAAACCATTCCCTTTTTGCTAGATGAACGAACGTCTATCCACATGCTCATTTCGGAGTATTAAGTGTGTGTGAATGCCGTCCTGCAGCTAGCTTGATGGGAACACAAAGTTTCTTTTCAGTTGGAATCTACACTACAAACATATATATGAGGAGGTACTAGCTCCAACTCGATTTTACAGTGAAAACTGCAGGCACTTCAAACAGACACAAGGAAACAGACTGAGAAATCACTGTAATTGTTTCCCAGCAACCCGTTCCCTTTGTTCTAGATGAACGAAAGTAGATCCACATGCTCATTTCTGAGAGATAATTGTGTGTGGAATCAGTCCTTCAACAAACTTTCGGGAACACAAATTTCTTTCCCTTTGGAAACTACCAAACATAAATATATACAGGGAGACACAAGTTCCAACGCAGTTAGACAGGGAAAAGATCAGGATATTGAAACCTGCACTAGGAAACAGACTGAGAAACGAGAGTAATTGTTTATCCTGCAAAAACTTCCCCTTGTGCTAGATGAACGAATGTCTCTCCACATGCTCTGTTATGAGAGATTAGTGTGTGTGAAAGCCGTCCTTCAGATTGCATGTTGGGAACGCAAATATCTTTTCAGTTGGAATCTACTCTTCATACATATATATTGGTGAGTTCAAGCTCCAACTCGGTTTTACAGGGAAAACTGCAGCCATTTCAAACAGGCACTAGGAAACACTATGAGAAAACAGAGTAAGTGATTTCCCTGCAACCCGTTCCCTTTGTGCTAACTGAACGAACGTCTCTCCACGTGCTTTTTTCGGAGAGATAAGTATGTGTAAAAACCTTCCTTCACCTAGCTTGATAGGAACATAAAGTTTCTTTACATTTGGATACTGCACTTCTTACATATATTTGGGGAGATAATAGCTCCATTACGGTTTTAAAGTGAAAACTGCAGGAACTTCAAACCGGCACTAGGGAACAGACTGAGAACCCAGATTAATTGTTTTCCCTGCGGCCGTTCCCTTTGTGCTAGTTGAACGACCGTCTCTCCACAAGCTCAGTTCTGAGAGATAATTGTGTGTGAAAACCGAACTTCACAATGTTTGTTGGGACCACAAATAATCTGTTCAGTTTGAAACTACAGTACATACGTATATATAGGGAGGTAATATCTTCAACTCGGTTTTAGATTGAAAACTGCAGGCACTTCAAGCAGACACAAGGAAACAGAGTGCGAAAACTGAGTAAGTGATTTTCTTGTAAACGTTCCCTGTGCGCTAAATGAACGAACGTCTCTCCACATGCTCAGATCTGAGAGATAAGTGTGTGTGAAAGCCGTTCTTCACCTAGCTTGTCGGTAACACAAAGGTTCTTTTCAGTTGGAAACTACAATACATACCTCTATAAGGGTATTTAATAGCTCAAACTCGGATTTACAGTGAAATCTGCAGGAACTTCAATCCGGCACTAGGAACAGTCTGAGAAACCAGAGTAGGTGTTTCTCCTGCAATTCGTCCCCTTTTTTCTAGATGAAAAACTTCTCTCCACATGCTCACTTCTCAGATAATGGTGTATGAAAGCAGTCCTTCCCCTAGCTTGTTGGAAACACAAAGATTGTTTTCAGTTGCAAACTATACTCGATACATATATATGGGGAGGTACTAGCCCGAACTCGATTTTACATTGAAAACCGCATGAACTTCAAACAGGCCCTAGGAGACAGACTGAGAAACCAGAATATTTCTTTTACTAGAAACCACTCCCTTTAAGCTAAATGAACGAACGTCTGTCTATATGTTTAATCCTGAGTGTTAAGTGTGTGGGAATTCTTCTATCTTCTATCTTGTTTGGAACACATTTTCTTTTCAGTGGGTAACTACACTGCATACATATATATGTGGAATTACTAGCTCCAACTCGACTTTACAGAGTAAACTTCATGAATTTCTAAAGGGCACTAGGCAAAGATTCTGAGAAACCAGTGAAATTTTTTCTACCTCAATCAGTTCCATTTTTGCTAGATGAAACATCGTCTCACCACATGCTCTATTCTGAGAGATAAATGATTTTGCAAGCCATCCTAAACCTTACTTGTTTGAAACACATTTTGTTTTCAGTGGGTAACTACACTACATGAATACATGTGTGGAGGTATAGCTCCAACTCCGTTTTACAGTGAAAACTGCAATAATTTCAAAGCGGCACTAGGAAACATACTGTGTGTCCAGGGTAAGTGTTTCTATTTCAACCCTTTACCTTTGTGTAGATGAACGAATGTCTCTCCACTTGCTCAATTCTGAGAGTTAAGTGTGTGGGAAACCTTCAATCACCTAGCTTGTTGGGATCACACAGTTTCGTTAAAGCCGGGAAATTCACTGCTTACATATATAATGGGAAGTACTATCTCCAATTCGGTGTTACAGTGAAAACTTCATGAACTTCAATCTGGCACTAGGAAAACATACTGAAAAACCAGAGCAAGTGTTTCGACTGCAACCCATTATTTCATGCTAGATGAATGAACGTCTCTCCACTTGCACAATTCTGAGAGTTAAATTGTGTGAAAGTCTTCAATCAGCTAGCTTGTTGGGAACACACAGTTTCTTATGAGTGGGTAAATTCACTACATTTGTGTAAATGTGAAGGTACTAGTTCCAACTGGGATTTACAATGAAAACTGCATGAAATTCAAACCAGCACTAGGAAGCTTACTGAGAATCCAGTGTAGGTGTTTCTACTGCAAACCATTCCCTTTATTATAGGCAAACGAATGTCTCTCCACATTCTCAATATTCAGAACTGAATGAGTGTTGAAGCCATCCTTCACCTACCTTGTTGGAAACCCAGAGTTTCAGTCCAATGGAAACTACCCTTCTTTCATATATATGGGGACTTTCTAGCACGGACTCGGTTTTACACTGCAAACCGCTTTTATTTGAAACCGGCTTTGAGAAACATGCTGACAACTCAGAAAATGTGTTTCTGTATATCACTTAACCTTCAATGCTGGATGAAAAAACGCCTCTCCACAGGCTTACTTCTGACATCTGAATTTGTTTTGGAGACGTCCTACACCTATCTTTTTGGAAAACCAGATTTTCTGGTATAGGGGAACTACGCAACTTACATATCTAAGGGGAGGCACTTGCTCCAACGTGGTTTTCCACACTAAATGGCTTTTACATTGAAAACGGTGTTAGGAAACATGCTGAAATTTTAGAGAATGTGTGTCTATAATACCTCTGCATTTTATGCTGCATGAAGGAACTCCTCTCAACATGCTCAATTTTCATAACTGTATGAGTGTGGAAACCGTATTTCATCCAGCTTGTTGGAAACCCAGAGTTTCAGTCCAAGGTAAACTACGCTCCTTCCATATATATCGGGACGTACTAGTACGAACTCGATTTTACACTGCAAACCGCCTTTACTTGAAACCGGCTATGAGAAACATGCATAGAAATCAGAGTATTTCTTTCTGTATGTCCCTTAACCTTCAATGCTGGATGAAGGAACGCCACTCCACAAGCTCACTTCGGATATCTGAATGTGTCTTGGAGCCATTCTTCAACTAACTTGTTGGAAACGCAGAGTTTGTGGTATAGAGGAATTAAGCTGCTTACATATCTAAGGGGAGGCACTAGCTCCAACTTGGTTTTCCACAGCAAACCGGTTTTACATTGAAAACGGAGGTAGGAAACCTGCTGAGATAACAGTGTGTGTGAAGAATACCTCTGCATTTTATGCTGCATGAAAGAACGTCTCTCCACATGCTCAATTTTCAGAGCTGTATGAGTATGGAAGCCGTACTTCACCTAGCTTGTTGGAAACCCAGAGTTTCAGTCCAAGGTAAACTACGCTGCTTTAATATATATGGGGACGTACTGGCACCAACAAGGTTTTTCACAGTAAACCACTTTTATTTGAAACCGACTTTGAGGAACATGCTGAGAAATCAGAGTAATTATTTCTGTCACATAACCTTCCATGCTGGATGAAAGAAAGCCTCCCCACAAGCTCACTTCTGACATCTGAGTTTGTGTTGGAGCCGTCCTTCAGCTAACTTGTTGGAAACCCAGAGTTTCTGGTATAGGGGAACTACGCTACTTACATATCTAAGGGGAGGCACTCGCTCCTAAGTGGTTTTCCACAGCAAACTGGATTTACATTGAAAAAGGCGTTAGGAAACATGTTTAGAAATCAGAGATTTGTGTCTCGAATACCTCTGCCTTTTATGCTGCATGAAGGAACGCGTCTCAACATAATCAATTATCAGATCTGTATGAGTGTGAAAGCCGTTCTTCACCTAGCTTTTTGGAAACTCAGTGTTTCAGTCCAAGGTAAACTACGCTGCTTTCCAATATATGGGGATGTACTAGCACGAACTCGATTTTTTTCACTGCAAACCGCTTTTACTTGAAAACGGCTTTGAGAAACATGCTGAGAAATCAGAGTACTTGTTTCTGTATGTAACTTAACCTTCAAAGCTGGGTGAAAGAAACCTCTCCACAAGCTCACTTTTGACATCTGAATTTCTCTTCAAGCCGTCCTTCACCTAACTTGTTGGAACCCCAGAGTTTCTTGTATAGAGGAACTATGCAACTTACATATGTAAGGGGGGGCTCTCGCTCCAACTTCGTTTTCCAGATCAAACCACTTTTACATTGAAACCGGCGTAAGAAACACGGTCAGAAATCAGAGAATGTGTGTCTAGAAGTCCCTCTGCCTTTTATGCTGAAGGAACGCCTCTCCACATGCTCAATTTTCAGGAATGTAGGAGTGTGGAAGCCGCATATCACCTAGCTTGTTGGAAACCCAGACTTTCAGTCCAATGTAAACTTCGCTGCTTTCATATATATGGGGATGTACTAGCACGAACTCAGCTTTTCACTGCAAACCGCTTTTACTTGAAACCGGGTTTAAGAAACATACTGAGAAATCAGAGAACGTGTTTGTACATCTCACTCTGACTTTTATGTTTACTGTGAAATGCTGGTTTCAAAAAAATTACTTTGCTTTGGTAAACTGTTTTGAATCGTGTTCCTCTGCTTTGATATGTAAATTGGGTAGTTCCCATATTCCAGAAACTCTGGTTTTCCAACATGTTAGGAGAAGGACGTCTCCAACACAAATTCAAATGTCAGAAGTGATCTTGTGGAGAGGCGTACTTTCATCCAGCATTGAAGGTTAAGTGACATACAGAAATACTTATTCTGAATTCTCAGCATGTTTCCTAATGCCAGTTTCTAAGGAAGAGTGCTTTGCTGTGGAAAACCGCTTTGGAGCGAGAGCCTCTGCTTAGATATGTAAGCAGCGTAGTTCCCCTAGACCAGAAACCCTTGTTCTCGAAGAAGTAATGTGAAGAATGGCTTTAACTCACATTTAGATGTCAGAAGTGAGCATGTTGGGAGGCGTTCCTTCTTCCACCATTGAAGGTTAAGTGACATACTGAAACACTCACTCTGATTTCTTAGCATGTTTCTGAAATCCGTTTCAAGTAAAAACGTTTTGCAGTGGAAATGCGAGTTGGTGCTAGGACGTCCCCAAATATAAGAAAGCAGCGTAGTTCCCCTAGTCCTGAAACTATGGTTCCCAAAAAGTTAGGTGAAAGACGGCTTCCGTACATATACAGATTTGAAAATAGAGCATGTGGAGTGGCGTTCTTTCATCCATCATAAAAGGCAGAGTGACATGTAGAAACACATTCTCTGATTTCTCAGCGTGTTTACTAACGCTGGTTTCAAAGTAAAAGTGGTTTGCTTAGGAAAACCGCGTTGGAGCGAGTGCCTCCGGTTAGGTATGTAAGTAGCGTAGATCCCCTAGACCAGAAACTTTGGGTTTCCAACAAGTTAGGTGAAGGACAGCTCCAACACACATTCAAATGTCAGCAGTTATCATGTGGAGAGGCGTTCTTTCATCCAGCATTGAAGGTTAAGTGACATACTGAAACACTTACACTGATTTCTCAGTATGTTTTTCAGAGCCGGTTGCAAGTAAACGCGGTTTGCAGTGTAAAACCTTTTTGGTACTAGTGCATCCCAATAGATATGTATGTAGCGTAGTTTCCCTATCCCAGAAACTGTGGGTTCCCAATTAGCTAGTTGAAGGATGGCTTCCAAACTCATACATATCTAAAAATTGAGCATGTGGTGTGGAGTTCTTTCATACAGCATAAAAGATGGAGTGACATATAGAAACACTAACTCTGATTTCTCAGCATGATTCTGAAAGCCGGTTTCAAGTGAAAGCTCTTTGGAATGGAAAAGCCTCCTGGAGATTGTGCCTCCCCTTATATATGTAAGTACCGTAATTCCCCGAGGCCAGAAACTCTGGGTTCTCAAAAACCTAGGTGAAGTTTGGCTTCTACTCACATATGTTTCCAAAATGGAACAAGTGTAGAAGCATTCCTTTATCTTACCTAAACAGCAAGGCTTCATCTCAAGCACTTACCATGATTTCTCTGCATGTTTACTTGAGTAGATTTAAAGCTAAAAGCATTTTTCGCTCAGAAACCTAGTTAGAGCTTATTCCTGCTGTTATATATATCGGTCGGGCAGTGCCCCAACACCACAGTTCTGTGCTTCCAGCAGTGTTGGTGAAGGATGGCTTCCACACACTTTCGGTTTTCTCTCCTCCTCACTCTTCTGCTTAGACATCAATGCAGGTTGTGTGTTGTGGAAGCCAAGGATTTCTTTTTTCATTTAAGATCAGCCTCGGAGAAAACTGAGACCTGCTTCTGCTTCTTTTCCCTGCTAGATTTCCCCTTGGTGCATTTCAAATCCTCAAGAGTGAGTTCCTTTAACCAAGTAATTATTTCAAAAAAATGAGCAGGTTTCCATAGGGCCATTTCTTCTTTTATATTCTTGCTTTTTAATACCTCTCTTCCATCTCTTTATCTCCAGTTGTCTTATTTCTATGTCCTTTGGTTTGGGCTGATGGCTAATCAGCATTAGTGTAGAAATTGTTGCTTGATATTACTGATCTATATTCTTTCCATGGATATTTGATTTATCATTGGATTTTAGGGAAGATAGTTTCTTTAAAAAAATTCTGGTAAGTAACTTGTGGGGGATACTGATTCTCTTGGCCTAGAATTATAATGCTTAATTTCTGAATAAGTGATACTTTCATAGAGCTCAAAATTCCAAAGGTTTGAGTGCCACCACTGTCCCGAAGCCTTTTATACTTTTCTTTGGGGGCACTCAGAACTGAGTGTGTGTGTGTGTGTGTGAGTGTGTCCTTCTGAACTTAGTTTAGCCTGAAATGAGCAAAGACAAGTACCCCCCATTTTACACAGATGACTTTCACAAATTGATACCTTTTAAAAATATATGAACTGTAATGTTGTAGAATTTTACAAGAGGCAGTGACCTTCAGGGCTGTCAGCAATGGAGGCAGAACAGTTGGAGGGACAGCAGGTGCTGGTGCTCAGTGGCTGAAGTCACACAACATCCACGGCCACCTCTGGCTAATCTTATAGAGTGGGTGCTGTCTGCAGGCATTCAGGGCTCTGCCCCCCTCCCCACCAAACATATATATTAGGAAAAGTGTTGAGACTCAGTATAAGAAACAATAAAGAATTAGTAAGGGGAAATGAGTTTATTGTTTTTAAAAAGAAAAATTAGCATCCAGGTAGTTTAATTTCAGCTCCTAATAGACTGATGTGTTGACATTCACAAGGATGCATAAACACCTGCAAGATCTTGGGTCAGCACCGGAGACTCTGAAGCAGCAATCACCACACACAAAGTTCACTTCTGCCCTTGACAGCCTTATAGAATTACTTGAATAAGAAAAGGCCATAGATGTTAAATATCATCATTTTGAGAAACCAGTTCTTTTGAAATCTTATATACAAATGTAACTGAATTGGATAAAGAAATGCTAAATGTGTAATAAAGTATCCAAAGAGGTAATGATTACTGAAAACACCACAAATTGAAGAGGACCACAGCATAATGTGCATATATATTTTAAAGATCTGGAAGAATCAGCTCAGCAGTATATTCAAGACATCTAGAGATGATGTCAAAAGGGGGTGTCTTTGGATAGCTTTTTGTGAATGTTAGAGTGAAGTCAGGGTCAGGTACACAAATTAGGTTTAAAAGCAAAAGGTGAAACAGATTTCTTTTCAAAAATCTATTGTGTCTGTTTAGAAATCATCAAATCCATGGGTCAAGGTAAGAAAAGGAAAAAAAAACTAGTGACCACGTGACTGTTTCAGGAGCTGGTAATAAAATGACAGTTGACAATTGTGTAAATTAGATATGTTCTTGGTGCCCAACTGACCCAAAGATTTTTAGTCCATGTGCCCAAAATATATCAAGGAATAAATAGTGATCTATGTTTTTCAGATCTTTTATCCCCCCTTCAAGCCTGCATTGTGATTGGGAAACTAAGAACTTCTACTGCAGGGAGGGGGATTTTCAGAAATGGAATGTCCCCCAACTGAGAAAATAAAGAAAATGTAGCCGTACACTGTAGAGACACAGGGAGATCTGTTGAGCCAGATGACACTTGCTTTACTGTCAACTAGTAGGAGGTGCAGGTTTTGATGTATTGGGTACCATGTTGCTGCCTTTCTCAAGGTATTGCCCAAGCCTCTTGAGAAGCGATGAATTGGGGCCAAGGAATTAGCCTCCGATTGCCCTTTGCCATGGATGTTTTCTGTATTCTCCAATTTTAAGCTTTAGCTTAGACAAGTTGTAGCGTCTTGCCAAGTGAGCTACAGACAGGAAGTGAGTCTTGAAGCATACGGCTCTTTCTTCCTCACTGCTGCAGAGAACCACTGCATTGGAGCATCCTGAGATGTCATCGATGGTCATTTTTCATGTTAGGAATCAGTAAGGATGCTATGTCCACATGGATGAGGAGGGTAAGATTTCAGTCTCTAAAGTGGTAATGATGGGTTGACCTTTTCAGTTAAAGAGTCTCACATCAACAAATGCGTGTCTGTTCTGGACCAAGAAGAAGCAAGTGTTTGAAAAAGAATAGTTTGAAAGGTCAGTGGGACATGTCAGGCATCTTCTTCATGTCTTCAAGTTCGGGTATCAAAAATGCTTTTCCTATCCTGAGTGATACTGACAATTTGCCGTGTTCTGTGCCTCATGAATACCAAAGGCTTTCCTAAATAATATATCTAGAAATGGTAACATTCTTGATATGTGTTAAACCGGGGGAGATGAAGGAATTAAAATTAGTTCCAAATACTGATTTTTTTAAGGACATCAATTTTATAGAAACTTTTGAAGAATTAAAGTGACAGAAAATTTCAAAGCACTTTTCCTTCTGGTAAGAAAGGGTTCTGTATTCCTTTACTGATGAATGTAACATAGAATCAGTACTAATATTGTTTGTATTGTACTTAGTGTTTACAGAGTGATTCACAGATATTCTCCTATTTCATCTGTGCAATGACCTCTGGAAGGTAAGATTTCCTAGTTATGCTTTTTAATGTCTATTTTTAGCTCTGTCTAAAAGCAGATTGATTGAGCTCCATTTGCTCAGTTTAGAAGGCTGGACTGATTAATTGTGTCAGAACATTCCAGGAGGCAGAGGAAAGGAAGATACATGGGTTCTACATGATGGAAACTGCTCCTGAAATGATTTGACCAGCAGCCTTATCCATTTTTCCCAAGGCTGGAAACAGAACACAACCCAAGACATGGAAAACAGAGAGCCCATTTGACCACAGCCTTGGCATGTATAGTCACGGCTGTACTCCTGTGCCTTAGAGAGGAAGATGCTTTTGGTCTCTGTTCTACAAACTCTGTTTTGCTTCATCTCCACAGTGTCTTGTTTTATTGGCATATGCTGAAACTTGATTTACATTTCATAGCATTAAAACAAAAATCAAGATCTCTTTATCATTTATTAACTATTTGGTAAATAGTTTTTGGTGAATATTGAACTTTATTATTAGGTCTTACCATGGCAATGTACAACACCTAGTTCCCCAGAAAACAGCAGTGGCTTAAACATGCTAAAATTGTATTTCCCTCTTACATAAAGAAGTCAAGCAATCGGTAGCCCAGGGCTGGTTTGCATGATGGTCACTTGGTCAGAGAACAAGATGCCTGTTATCTTCAGCCCATCAACATGATGGCCCAAATTGGCTGCCTGAGGGTCAACCATCAGGTCCACATTCCAGGAGCAGAAAGGAGGGAAGAAATGTGCTTCAGTTCCCTTTTGGGATGGTTCTGTAAAGTCCCTTCTGGCTTTCCTGCTTTTATTTTGCTTTAGACAGAGGGCTGAGAGACAGCTTTCTATGAGGTAAGCTCAATTCAGGACCAGCCATCTCCCTGGAGGGGAGGGGAGGGAGTGGGCGGGAAGGAACCGATCATCCTACACATTGTGTAAGACACCACGATGAGCCGCCGGGGGCCTCTGCAGTCCGTCCATTGCTTCGGGCTGCACTGAGCAGTTGGTAACGGTTGAGATTTTCACATAGAGGTGCGTGTATGCTGGACCAATTGCTCGGTTCATTTAAACTAGTGGCGACCAGAGCACGTTGGAAAACACATTTGTTCTCACCTTCTAGCCAGTGACCCTCCCGCCAGGTTTCTGTCCTGCTGTTCATTTCCACGTTATTTTCCAAGACTTCCAGAGGAAATGTAAGCAGCCTGATGCTCAAATGCTTTTCTGTGTGATTCCCCCCTTGTTCTTTGCAGGAACAATAAATTGCCTAGAGAAGAGTGGACGAAATTCCAACCCTCCATTTCTCTAAAGCTCTGAGATTTGGTGTTAGGAAATAGAAGAAAATTCCAGAAACACCCTTAAGAAACATTATTCTTTCAAATGTGATTTGGAACAGCAAAGGACAATATATTTTATAGAACAATTTTTAAGACAAATGAATTGGCAGTAAGTTCACATAATGAAACTTCCAACAATTCTTTATATTTCTCCTGGAAATTCCTTGGTTCTTGGTGTAAATTATTAGTAATTAATATCAGCTTTCTATTCTTTCTCTTCCTGTAGTTGTAGAGTTCACATGAAAATAGCACCTTGTGTCACTGAGAAAGCCTCCTGGTCAGCCTTCTAGTTAAACAGCATGTGTGCTTTTCGGTGGCAGGTGTGCTAAATAGTAGTTTTCAGGCACTTGAGGGATGCCCATCACACCAGCACTGCGGGAGCCTATTTCTCACCCACGACCATGTGAGACCCTCCTTCCTTCCGCTGCCTTGCCCAGGCCCCAGCATTCTGGTTCTTTCTCATGACCCATTTTCATAAAGTTCAGCCCTGCACCAGCCGATCAAGTCTTGGTTTCTCAAAGACCAGGATCTTAGTTCTAGGCTTTCTGTTAAAGGACAGTGTATAAAATCAGGAAACTTTATATGTCTTTTGAGGCCTCAGGATCTCTGCAATTAAAACAAGAACTTGAGTTACAATACTATTCTTTTCCACTTCTGAATTTCTAAAACTCCACACAATAGCTTTTTTATTAAGTAGCTAAAAATTTCTCCAGAATATATTATTCTAAGATTCACAAATATCTGTTAATTTATATTTAAAGATGCTATATTTAAGAAATGGAATAATCATTTACTTTTAAAAAATAATTTAAGTCAAGAAATATTTGATACTGAATCTTTACTATGAGTTCAAGTATGTAAGCTTAATTTTTGTGGTACTGTCAATAAGGCACACAACGTGAGAGTTCTGGGTTAAGTTTTATCTGGGGCAAAATGAGGACCAGAACCCAGGTGACAGCATCTCAGAGAGCTCGGAGGAACTGCTCTGACGATGAGGGGGAGCTCAGCATTATATGAGATTTCATTGTATGCGGACGTGCAGTCAAGTATACGTTAAGTCCGAGGCTGCTGCTAGTCGAGGAACAGGTGTCTCTGTTAATGATTTTAGTGCTTTTCTAGATAGGAGGAGATGCAAGAATTTGGGCTCATAAAATTTCCTGAAAATGTCTAAATATCTGAAAGATTTTCTGCCCATTTTCCCAGAGCACAGAGCGCCCCATTCCTGATCTCCACACAGATCTACTTTCAGAGGCTGTTGAAGGTCAGCAGCTGCAGTGGCTCATGACTTAATCAAATCAGAGGCAGATGGCACGTGCCAATTTTTAGTTGACAATATGTATATATTGTAGGAAAAAATTTAATTTTCAACACTACCCCTGTTTTACTTTTAGTTAGAGATCACCTGATAACTGTTAGATGACTTAAGTCAGACGAGGGGTTGAAGGAGTCGTCTCTTGAGCAAGCCAGTGCTCTATGTCAGCCTCCTTGATCACATTCAATTTTCTTTCCCTTCAAACAGCATGCATCTGATTTTATGAAGTTTGGAGCCTGTCCTGAGCACATGGGGTCTGGAAGTGGCCCTGTTCCTGTGGTCTTTGTTTATTCTGTGAATTATGGTGTGAATCTTTATGTGCCCAAGCTTCATCATAATTTCAAACTTAAAGGATTTAAATATGGGAGATGGATGCCAAGTTCTGGGAATAGATTTTCAGGATAACAGCCAGGATTGGTAAAAAGTAGGGAGAATGGATACAGCCTTTAAAAAGAAATGTTATTTTACAATTTCTGGCAGATAAATTAAAGTGCTTGTTGGGATTCTGTCAGGAATGTTTAATTGGGAGACCTATCTCCCATTTTCATGAAATAAAATAATTTTATTATTTGTTTAGTGCCTACTGCCTAACAAATAAGTATCACCTATGCATATAGTTTTATCGTTTAATCTCTACAAAGATTCCCTGGAGAACACACGTGTCACAGGTGAGGGAACCAAGATCATCCAGGGTATGTGGCTGGAAGGCAGATGGGCTGGATGGCTTACCCTCCTTCAGGCTGAGACAGAGACACCAAGGTTTATTGACAAGCTTGTTGTTGAAGTTGTTTATTTAATACTTTGCTTCCTTGATGAAGTGGATCTCTTGAAATTGTTTATGTCTGGACTATCTTCCCCTCTCTCCTCGGCCTAAGGACTTCTCCTCATAAGTAGTATGAATTCAGCCTGAACTGATTCAGGAAAATCAGAAAATAAAAAATTAGCCCACACAAATGTCTGATAAGTCTTTGTATTTCAGTACTTCCTAAAACTCTTAGAAACACAAGGAAGGTGTGTTACCTCGGGGACTGAGTGCATTTGAAGTGTGAGAAATGTAAGTGTGATCTGGTAAAGGCACAGGCTCTATAGACAGTGATCCCTGTTTGGATCCTGGCTCCCCTAAGTACTGGAAACATGACCACCCATAGCCTCAGTTTCTTCATGTGTTAAGTGGGCTGATGGGGCTCACCTCCAAGTGGCCAGGTCAAAATGAGATGGTACGAGTGACTCTCAGGCAGAATGCTTGTCAAAATGCTAGTTGCTCTTGCTGCTTTATAATGACTCCTTAGGTAATTCCGTTGTCCATTGGCTTGCGAATACCTCCTCATTTGATTTAAAAAATATAGCATGCCCTAAAAATTTTAAAAATAAGGAATGAAGATTTACTGATTAATGCTGGTTGTATTTTTATAGGTCATTTATTAAAAAAAAATGTAGGAGTTCTCTAAAGAGAATTTATTCTGTGTGCCTAGAATAAGATTCAGTTAAAAATGATTTTCCTTTAAATGCTTTTCAGAAATTTTCTGTGATATTTTTCTTGAATAGTAGTTGAAGATTTCTGAGGAGGTTTTACATTTACAAAAGTTTATTCTTGTAATAATTGACACATTAAATAAATGATTCAAACCCTGGACAGCATAAAGCCCTGGCTTTTTTTTTTTTAATATATATAATTTTGGTGGTTAGTGCTATGACATATTATTATTTATTAACGGTTTTGATTTTGCTTCTGGGTTGTCCTAGGTTTCGGCGCATGTGCCTTGGAAGGTCTCTCGGGCAAAGAAGCTTATTTAAGAAGGTTGTCATTGTAAATGCTCTCAAGAGGATTAAACAAATTCCACAGCAAATAAATGAACATGTTTGGAAGGTTTTCCACCCTCATGTAATTTCCAGAAAACAGACATGTTTCACTTGCTAAACCAAACACACAGGTAAAGTAATGAGCCTGGCTCACATGACTGGACAGCACGGAGGGAGCCTCATCTATTGGCGTGGGTTACGCTGCAGGAAGCGCAACTGAAATTTTAATTAGAATTTATTTCCAGCGAGTGCTGCTTCCGCGTTTTTCTCCCCAAATTAAGGAAGCGCCCTCTTTGCCTGGCCATCAGTCTGCAAAGCCACACGGCTCACACACTCCCCTGTTCATCAGAAGGCTGGTGGAGTCAGTTTGCTTGGACACACTTAGCTACACTCGCAGCGGGGATCATCAGTCTCTTCTGTGTGTTCACCTCCACGTGCAGGGGAGAAAATCGACTTTGGCTGCCGACAAACGCTAATTGACTACCAGTTGTTTCAGAGGGACTGTGATGTTGAAAACTGGTATCCCTTTCATTTTTATATGTTGGATGCTGACAAATTGCACGGCCACACCCCCACTGTAAGTACACCCACCAGGGAGGGTGTCGGAGTTTGAATCTGTGTGTTTTTGTATTCATATCCTGGCACTGGTCAGCTTTCAGTGTTCTCGTTGGGTTTGGGAGACTATTTCTCAAGCGATTTCTTTGGCTACCAATAAATTTGCAAAGCCGTCTCCTTCAGTGGAGTTCCGATGAGTTGAGTTGGGAGGGGCATGTGAAATTGAGGAGGGCAGAGAGGTGCAATGAAAACTAGCCACCATCTGGTTACCTCTCATTTTTTATGGGCCAAAGATGCTTGTCTTCTTTTCTTTCCTCCTCCATCCATCCCTTCAGGTCAGGGAGTCGTCTTCAAGAATTTCATCCTAAAATGTAAAGTAATGATGAAGGCAGTGTGTTTCTTTGGTTGATTTCATTTGATTTGCGTTCATTGTTAAAGATTTTCTGGTGAGGTTCTTATGAGCTCTTAAAAGCTGGAAGAGCAGCACAACCAAGGAGAGAAAGTCAGAGGAACGAGTCAGCGGCCCCTGTGAGGTCTGCGGGACGAAGGCAGGAGGTGGGGCAGAGGCAGCACCGTGGCCTCCCCTGCAGCCCTGAGGGCAACGTGCGCATGTAAAGCCAGCATCTCTTGTCACCATGTGTTCTAACAGGACTCCCACTAAAGGAATGCGAGATTTGGGGAGGCCTTACCTTTTACCCTCTGGTCAAACATCTTTAATGCTGACTGTATTTATTCAAGATGACACAGAGATCACCTGCAGAGATGAGGGAGTGGTGCTTGCTTCCTGTCTTGCCCGCCCTAGGCTCACTCATCAGATACCTGATTCTCGCAGGCACTGCAGTGCCCGTTGGGGGAGCTCTGCTCCTGGGGGTTTCTGCTCCTGTGGGGGAAGCTCTGCTCCTCGGGGAGCTGGGCACTGGAGTGCGCACATTGGAGGCGGTCGCACCAGCGCTGATACCTCTCTACGTGTTGTGCCTTTTGTGTAAGTAGTAGAGGTGGGATCCAGAGTCTTCCTGTGTCTACGGAGCTCTCCAGCAAAGCCAACTTGGAAGAAAGAAAGAAAATGCCTACTGTTCCATGACTGTGTCCTAAGGGTTTAAAGCTCATGCGGAGCACACGTGAGATCTCATTCAGTAAATACTCTGGGGTCTTTTCTCTGACTTGTCATGAATTTGGCATTCTCTTAATGTTATTTCTCTTAAAACATGTCTAAGCAACCATTTTTGTGTGATGGTTATTGTGCGTAAGTGTCCTGAAAAAGCTGTTGTGGATGGAAGTGTGGGCATCAGTGGTACCAGAATGTCTGGTGGCCCTGGGGGCTGCCCGAGCTCCACACCATTTGTTACCAGCAGTCTTTCAGATTGCATCTTATTCCAGAGCTCACTGGGGCTCCCATCTCTCACTACGTATCTTGAGAGAATATTTGTTCAGAGGGTAGGGGACAGGATGCTTCAAAGTCTGGGTTCTGGGGTTCCCTGTATAAAGGTGGCACTGGCACAAATCCTTTATTCATGGAGTAATGAAGCCCCCCAGTCTCGTGGCTAATTGGGACTCCCTGTCCTTCTTCATGTTAGGAGCCGGAGGGCTTGGGTTAGGCCCCCAAACCTGTTTTGGTGAGCTTTCAGCCCTATCACACCACCTGTGTTGTCCCGTTTCAGTCACATGACTTTGATTTTTGCTGGTAGGTGTGACTCCTGGACAGTGCCTGGGACTTCCAGGTTTCCCCTACAGTAGGGACACTAAAGAAAGTTCACCCCATAAGGTGTGTTCGGGGGCCTCGAGGACAAGTAGGGACCCACAGACAGATATCTGGATGGGTGGTGATCAGGCCAGAGTCTTGGAAGAACAGAGATTCCATTACTGTTTTAACAGTGAAATTGAGGGAGTAATTCTGGAAGGTCTGATGCAACTGAGATTAAAATTATTATATGGTTTTTATTGTTAGCAGGAGTGGTTTTTAACCCTTAGACCCAGTCCCCCTATTTATAATAAATATTTTGTAACCTTTCTTTTCTGGTGCCCGGAAGTGAACGTCATAGAAAATGTAACCTAACTATAAATATGATAAACAAATAGGTAGATGGAAAGATGTGGTGCCTAAATTCTTATATTATGGGGTATTTTATATTCTATGCTAATTAGTGACCTCTCAGGACAAAAGGCACATACAAAGAGAGTCACTTTTAATAAACTATTTTTTCAAGCCTTACCTAAATGGGAAACAAGTGGCTTCAGAATGTTAGAGCACCTCCCATGTCCCCGGGGAAATCTCCTTGTCAGAGTTACAATTGCTGATGGTGTCCTGTGCTAAGTGCAAGCAAATGCGGTTGGGAAGCTGCCCGGGGGCTGACTCCGGGGATTCCTTCTCCGTCGCAGCAGTGAGGGAGCCTTGCCTTTCCTGACCTCAACCACAGAGGCGATTTTGAATCTCTGAAAACTGCCATACCAGTGTTTATCACAACCCTCACAAGATACATTGAATAAAGAAGAAAACTTTAAGTTTCTCCTTTAGGATAGAAATAGGGTATAAAAGAAATAAATTAAAAATTCTAGTGCCCGAATAAGTGCTACATTACACTGGCTGCATCGTAAGGTTAGAGAACTTCATTACCGCTTTACATACCACATCTTGCAGTTAGATTTTATTTATTTTTTTTCCCTAAAGAAAAAACAATCATTTGATGAGTTCTTGTGTCAGAGGTGACGAGCAGAAAGCAAGTGTAAAACCAGGAATCGTGGTGCTGGTTAGTCTAAGACCATCTCCGTCACTGTGCAGATCATCTTTACTCATTTTACTGCACTTTTTGGAATCACCTTCTCACTTGGAAAAACCCCTGTGTCAGTTGGATTTGTTAGTAAAACAATTCTTTTTCTTACCTAGAACATCAGTGATGTTTTCAAGATGATAAAAAAAATTTGCCCATGGCATTTAAACAGTTGCTTGTTCTCGTAACTCATGGCTCACGGTCTAGTATTTGTCACAATTGGAGAACTGTGTTTTCTTTGTGCAAATTCTCATTGTTTGGTGACTCAGGGACACTTGTCCTTACTGGATGGAGTATGATAGTAGTTTTTTGCATTCTCTCCCTAAATCTGGAGTCCTGTGTTATGTTTCCTGTTAACTTAAAAAATAGGAATATTGTTATTTACCTAAATATCTAACCTCACACCAGTGGTGCATATCAAATTGGTCCAAATAGGAATTCCAATATTAAATGAGACAGTAATTTCACAACCCACTTTTCCAAAAATTTGGATTGATGGTTCAATTATACCAGGGACATTAGCTGTTTTAATTGAATCAATCATTGCTTTCTACAATAAAATTTTCCATTCCATCTGCTCTTTTGGTTTATTGTTCTTCAGTGTTTCATTTGCTTTCTTTCCCAAAAATATATGATTTTGGCTTTTGTCATTGAAAATCCTTGCTGGTTTTGCTACCTCATGCTGGAGAGGAAGGCTTGTGACTGTTTTATAGTCACTGGTTTCATGGTTGTATGAGTGCTTAATGCCACGTTGCAGGGGTGTGGAGACCTAATGAATTGTGTACATAAAAGTCTTATTATACACTGAGTGCAGGGTTAGTGTTCGCAGCCCATGTCATCAGTATCATTATTAATCCATTACAATCATCCTCTATTAATCAGTGTTATCCTTCTAACGTCTCCAGGAGAGGAAATGTAGTAGTCTAAATGCAAATCTTTGCCAAAATTTGTCAATTCAAAACATTTAAAAATTTGCTGTCAATAGGACTGTGTGCTTTCTGTCCCTAATTCTGCTTCTCCTGACCCAGGACGCGGTCTCCACAGCTGATGATCCGTGAGACACTGGATTCTTGAACCCATGGCTCTGTGTGTTCTGAGACATCTGGGGACTTCAACACTGTTTTAGGGGCTTTGGTTCCCACCTCTTCATAGCATTGCTGAGATGAGATCTGTGGGTTCACCCTCATTCTTGAGTGTATTGTGCATTTTTTCTAGAACCAACACACGCCACCGTGGCAGCACTGCTTTGACCACGTGCTGGGGCAGCGTGTGCTTGTCAGTTCTTGGGTTTAAATTTTCTGTTCTAATTTCTATAATGGGGTATATTGACAGATACACTCCATGTAAACAGAAGCTCTGTGGGGTTTTCAGCAACTTCTAAGAACATAAATATTCCTGAAGCAGCTAATCTTCCTCCCAACAAGTGAGGAGCAAGCCGGCAAGTCCTGGGTGCCTGTGGCGGCCAAGCTGTGCAGCCCAGGCTGCTCACCGAGGAGCAAGGAGAAAATCTTAAAAACCTGCTTCCATGCTGTCTTTCACAGAATCCCAGAAATGAACGTTTTAATATCTAAAGAGGGGTGATTTTTTAAAATAAATTTTTTATTTTTTTCCTTTTTCAGTTTTATTAGGTAGAATTTTTACAGTTCAACGTCACATACACATATTGCATGTAAATACATGTATAGAGCATACTGCATTTTTTGTTTACATATATGTACTAATTATTGTTTCTAAGAACAGATTAGAGCTTTAGATTTTTAAAATTAGTTACCAGAGGTTTAAGGACATCTACAAAAGAATAAACAGAATATGGTAATCCAATCACAAAGGACAGTCAGATGTGCTTGCATATATTCAAAAAATCAAAACAATATTTAGTTCATTTGTGGTCTTATTATTATTGCTATTAATTTTAGATTCCCCATAAATGAAGTCATATGGCATTTTTCTTTCTCTTTCCACCCCACTTCACTTAGAATGACAGTCTTCAGGTCCATCCATATTGCTGCAAATGGCATCTTTTATGGCTGAGTAGTATTCCATTGTATATATGTATCACCTCGTCTTTATCCAGTCATGTGCTGATGGACATTTGTGTTGTTTCCATGTTCCTTGTTCTATGTCCCTTCTGGCAACAATTATGGATTTTAAATATTTTCCACCTTAAAATCTTTCCTGAAGGAGATGTGGTAACAGGAATCAAAAACAGTTACAGCACAGGGTTGTGTGTGATGGGCCCTGGGGGCTTGGTAGAAAGGTTTGCAGAAAGGATTTCAGATTCTGATCAAATGAGTCCTCCTCTTGTAGCCCTGCTGACCGCCTCTCTCACGGCCTGCCCTACAAGTCTGACCAGTCCCTTCTGTGAATCCTACTGTATTGTGCACAAATTTTGTCCAATTGGTGTCATCCAGTAGGGACCTTAAGTGAGGCACCCAAGCTCCTGTGTTGATTTCTTCCATCAGCCCTTAAATTCCTTGGGAGCCAGGACTGTCTCATTGCCCCAAGGATCCCTAATTCCTAGTGAGATGCCTGATAAAGCTGATACTTAACAAGCACATGGGTCAAATGGAAAAACCTGATCAAAAAAAGGCCCTCATTTTTCAGACATGCCTACTTGAACACATAGTGTAAAATGACATGTCTTCTTGGATTTGCTATCAAATACTTCAACAAAGGACAAATAAAAGAACAAAGGTCTGAATAAAGGAAATATGGAAAAGTTTGTGAAATCCTTAATCTGGGTGATGGGCTGATTGTACTATACTTACTGATGTATACATAAGTTAGTTTATAATTTTACTGTCATTAGCTGAATGGCAAGTATTAATACGTATAAATTGAAATCCTTAGAACTGAATAAACTTACCCCACACAAAATCCTTAATATCCTAGTAGTTTGTCTTTCAGAAATCTTTTCCCACAAAGACAGAAAAAAAGGGAAAGGCAGATCCGTGGAGTATTTCCACGTTGTCAAAAGACCAAAGGCCGATACAAAAGAAGAGATTGTAAAAAAGATAAAGAGGCTGAAATTAATGTCCGGAAAACATAGCTAACAATCCTAAATGGCCCAACATAACTAACCTCAGCACTGCTGCATCAAGAATGGGGCAAATAGCACCTAGTGGATTTTTTTTTAATAAATAAATAATGATCCAGTTCCTACCACAGGCAATTATGATAAGACTGAGTATAAGTTCTAACACCAACTAGTGTACAAATCATAATTTCTACTTGATTCAAACTGCTTCTTCTATAAAATTTGAATCTTTTTATTCTTAAGACAGATTTGTGGCCTATGACCTAGTGATAAAATTTTCAACTGGCTTGTATTAAAAAAGTTCACCATAGTGAGAGTTTATTACATCAAGTACTCCTTTTTGGGAAACCCATGTGCCTTGTTACCCTCTTTCATAAGATTTCCTGTGGAAAATTCAATCCTTCATTCAGGAAAAGGCTGAGCAATATATCTCATGGAAAACCTTCATAAACTGCAACACAAGAAAATGAAAATGAAAGTGAGCAGCCCGTGAAGCCGGCAGACACACAGCAGACGGCTGTGTTCCCGCCTCGAATTTCTGTAACCAGCAGGGAAAATGTGCATTTCAAGAAATAGACATAAACAATTTTCAGGACCTGAGCACACAATTTCCCTTTCAGGGTTTAGTGGGCTTCCATTTAATTCTATGAGAAATGTTTAAAACAACAGAACAACACCTGAGATAGGGTTTAAAGTAACTTTTATGTCTTAGTGAAAATAAAGCCAATGGATAGTTATCATTTTTACTTTATTTAATCTCACTCTCTTACTTTACCTCCCCAACCTCCTCCACAAAATGATGGTGAACATCCCCTCCTGGGTCAGAAAGCTAAGTGAAAACTACCAATCAAATGGAGGTGTGCTTTGTTGTTTATTTTTCAAAACAAACAAGTTTCATTCATATGATTTAATAATTAAGATCAGAAACAAAGTCTACTCAATAAATGGAAGCCAACACATGTCATCATAGCTGCTCATCAGGTTTGGCCCCACGTTACACACTTTTACATGGACATGTGCCATGTGCTGTCATGGGAAACGGTGAGTGGGGACAGGGCCTCTGCTCTCACAGAGCACACAGCCTGGTGGGGGAGGTGGTGTTCAATCATTGCCCTTTTTTTAATGTACTTACAAATTATGGGAAATGCTATTTAAAAAGAACAAAATGAGTCAATGAAAGTGAAAAATACAAGGACAGTATTTAGGCTGAGGGAAGACAGGGAACCTCTTTGAAGAGCTGACACTCCACTGAGACCCAAAGGACAACTCCGGTGCTGCAGGTGAAGGGCAGGGACACATTGATAAAGGGCTGATATCCAGAATATACCAAAATCTCTTTAAACTCAACAAGAAGGATGAACAACCTGATTAAAAAATGAGCAAAATGCCTGAACACACACCTCATCAAAGAAGAAATCTACATGCCAAAGAAGTCTATGGAAAGATGCTCCACAGCATCTGTCATCAAGGGGATGCAGACTGAAACAGCGAGGTACCACTGCACACCTGTCAGAACTGCCAAAAAGCAGAACACTGACAGCACCGAATGCTGGTGAGGATGTGGAGCATCAGGAATTCTCATGCATTGCTGGTGGGAATGTAAAATGGCCCAGATATTTTGGAAGACGGTCTGGCAATTTTTTACAAAACTAAACGTACTCCTAACATATGATCCGGCAACTGTGCTCCTTGGTGTTTACTCGATGAAATGGAAACTTATGTCCACACAGAAATCTGCATACAGATGTTAATAGCAGCTTTATTCATAATCACCAGAACTCAGAAACAACTAAGCTGTTCTTCAGTAGGTGAATGGATAAACTGTGGTCCAGCCAGAAAATGGACTATTATTTGGTGCTAAAATGAAATGAGTTATCAAGGCATGGAAATACATGGAGGAACCTTAAATGCATATTACTAAGTGAAAGAAGCCAATCTGGGAAGGTTCCGCAACTGTCTGATTCCAACTGTATGGTGTTCTGGGAAAGGGAAAACCACAGAGACTAAAAGATCAGTGGCTGTCAGAGGCTAGAGGGGAAGGAGCAATGAATGAGGTGCAGCACGGAGCATTTTAAGATCACTAAGACAGACTACTCTGTATGATGCTGTGACGGTGGATACATGTCATTGCACATCTGTCCAAACCCACAGAGTGCACACCACCAAGTGTAAATCCTAGTGTCAAGTCTGGGCTCTGGGTGATGATGACTTGTCAGTGCAAGTTCACCCATTGTCGCAAATGCACGCTCTGGTGCAGGCGTCAATAGTGAGGAGCTCTGGGGACAAACTGCAGTTCATACACCGAATCCAGCCCCAGCCAAAGCTGTTAATAAAACTCTGTGGGTGTGTGGAATGTCCAGCTGCTCTGGCGTCTGAACAGCAGAGCTGAGCAGCCGCACCAGAGATCAGGAGGTTTGCAGACCCTGAAATACTTACTCCCAAGCCCTTGACAGAAAAACTCTGCTGAGCCCTGTTCTAAACGAATCACAATTCACCCTGATGAGACAGGACAGCAGGGCCCAAACCAGGCATGGTTAATGGGACTGAAGCAATGTTTTAGTTCCAACACCTTTGCTGAAGTCCTGCAGATCCAGCGACAGACTGTAGCCAGGAAGCGTCTGCAGAAGGAGTCGGTAGAAGACCTTCCCGCCAGGCTCCGGGATGCCGGGGGCCGCGCGCTGCACGGGGGCCACCCGCTTGAAGAAGGCGGACTTGCGGTGGAAGCCGATCAACTCATAGAGCTCGGAGAGGATGCTGCACTGCTGAATTCTCTCCTAGGAATGCTGAAGCACAGGGAGAAAAGCAACAAGCATCTGAACGAAACATGTAAGTGAAAAAAGACCCGTAAAAAATTTTCCCTTAAAACAGAGACCCAATGACACAGGAAGGAAGAGGAAGGCTGACTTCGTGCACTGATGGGGCCGGATGCAGAAATGCAGGGAAGCAGCGCTGTGCAGACGCTCCAGACCTCCTCTGGGCCCCACCTTTCCACGTTCCGCCTCTCCTTTTACTAGAAAGGCGCGTATTCCCTGAAACAGAGGAATCTGCTACCTAAACATGGGACACAGAGAAGGGAAAGAGGAAAAGGACGGGAAAGTAAAGGAACAACGGTTCATCTACACCCTAGTGTTTGGGCGGGACTTTCACCAAACACACAACCTCTCAAAGCACAGAGCACACAGTGAGAGGCTGACAGAGTGACTGCGACTTCTGCTCCTTAAACACAAGCTACCTGCCAGCACACGGTGTGCCCGTTACTGAATCATTACAATCATTTCAGAAACTATTACTACCCCGGCTCACAGGCAAGGAAATCTGAATCTCGGGGAGGATTTATTATCATCCTGGACAAATTCCCACGGCCAAGAAGTGTCAGAGCCTCCGGCAGACCCTGGACTAAAATGCTCCTCATCACCACGGGCCCTGAGCCTCAGGCTGAGGCCACGTTAGGTCTGCACGGGCCCAGAGCATGAGTCAGTGGGACAGGGAGTGGTCCCACTTGAAGTGCCAGGCCAAGGCCCTCAGGAACCTATGTAATGAAACCAAATACCCTAACTGATTTCCAACGCACTTCCCTGTCCGGTAGGACTGCTCGGCACATCTGGCTTATCACCTGTGCACAGGCTGTGCAAGGTGCCCAGACAGTGACGTGACGTCCCTATGGAAGTGGCTCGGAGACCGCTTCATCACAGGACAGACTCTCCCGGCTTCCAACGTTAACTCTCCATTCCATTTCCAACTGGAAAGTAAGTTTAGACTTGTTTTCCTCTCCAGAAACAAAGACAGTGGTAACATCAGCGGGAAACTCAAGACTGAGGAAGAGTCTCCTGGCCATTTGGAAGGATAGGCTGGGGAGGGAACAGAGATAGGGATCAGAAAGACCAGTGTTCCAGTCCAAAGTCTGCACATCACTCGCTTTGACAGTTTCCTTATTAATACTGGTGATAAAATCTAATTATGATCGTTGGGAAAACTAAATGAAATAACGTATGCCACTAGCATAGGTGTAAAATCCTAAATGAGTGTTCCAGAAATGGACGTGACCATGGTTAGATACTGTCTGCCAAATCTTGTGTGCTAAGCTCACATCAGCCAGCCAGAGATGTGCCAGAGAATGCCTCAACAGCCAGCAGCCTTCTCCAACTTGGAAACTCACAGTGTCCGAAGAACAGGCAGTGGTGGATGCTTTGGGACACTCTGGAGGTAGCACTCCAGTGATGACTTTAAAAAGCTGGGGAGAATTTAGGGGACCATACAGTTCAAATACAGTAAACTCATTCCATGTCTACAAATATTCATCTGTAGCCATGATGATTCAGAGAGGAAATACATATTCAAACGTACATCATTTTCCCACATAAGTGCATCAAAACAATTTGGAAAGAATGTAACTTTCTTCTCTAGATCACACAGTAGGGATTACGAGGTTTGTACTGAAAGCCCTACGTGTAAATCATCTGCAAAAGTAACTGGGTCCATTATCAGTCATCATCATTTGAAGGGAAGGATGGAAAAGAACAAAGCCAAGCTAATACGCTCCGGTATTTTGTTGGGTTACGATGTCACAGAGGAGACGGACAGGTCATCAAGGAACCACTCTGCCGTGATCACGGAGCCAGGGAGCGGGATGGGCGGCAAGATGTAAGGTGCAGCCATAGCTGTGCCCGCGCTTCTAGGCAGGTACCCAGTCACTTCGACAAGGTGTCAAAAGTGTATGTTAACGTCCTCATCACCTGTCATGCATTAAAGAGAAATGGAAACCTATAAACGGCCAATAACCTCGGTGGGTACACCGTCCAAAGAGCAACGTCACAGTTTGACAACTGGTCATCGCTTTTCCCTGGGCTTCATTATTCGAGAACCTTAAAAACCACTCCTCTGTCCTCAAGAAGTGCTGCCTACTTGTCCTATCTTTGGCTCAGGGATACAGCACGTTCACGTGGACTTTAATGTCTGCACAGATTTGACTGTCTTTCTCCAGGTTCACTTGTCCATTCTGAAGAGGCCTGAGTTAAGTCCAAATTCCATAAGATCAATTCCCTCCAGTGACAACTCAACGAGCCTGCAATTACAAACCAACTGAACAGGACTGTCCTCAGCTAAAAATGTCACCCACCCTTCACTGCTTCCTTAATCTCCTGTCCTGGCTAATTGCAACAGACTAACACCACCCTCCACCAAGTTCCCCAACTATGTCAAATAGAATGTAAGGTCCATAAAAGAGGAGACAACTCCATAGTCACCTCTGAATTCCTAGCATATATTAATGTCAATAAATAGAACTATGATTATGGCTTTCCTTTAAAACCTTTCTGGTTATTTAAATGAGACCATGGAAGGGAGGTGTTTGGGTCCAGTATCTTGATCCAGAAAACTCTGGAGACCTTTTTCGGAATGGCTGCCCACTGATTCATTCAAAACACAACTTCTCTTTCCGGCAGGAGCTGTGATTTTCTGCCAGAAGTTTGTTGTCACTCTCATGCCAGAACAGATTTAAACTAAATACTTACATTGGATATGTTATTTTTCCCCGCTTCCAAAAAAATTGACTTTCCTTACTTCCTTGCCTTGAGGAATGCTTTTTTACTTTTCTTTCTAATTCACAATTTATAAAGCAGTATTCTCAGGATGTGCTTGGCCTTACATAAGAACAGCCATCCAACTCCCAGTGTGAGAGGCCTGGGGCTCACCTCCTACCCTCCTGTCAAGGCAACTGAAACACAATCAGGAGCCAACTGGCCCCCAGGGCTTCTAAGGGTCACGTATCTCCCAGAATCCCTGCTTTCTGGTTTGACTTGGCTTCTGAGGATTTCCCCTCACTTTCTTGACAATTAGCTGTGCAGCTTGAAAGATGAGGAAGGAAGGTCTTATTTCTTAATCAGCATTTTAAGGAACTTATGTAATGAAGGTTTTCAAGAGTTTCTAGAACCCTCCATTGCCGAGACAGAAAACACACTAGATATATTCTAAATCTAGCTATCATGTGCATTTTTTATTTGCTTTTGTTTTCTAAACTGCTAACAGACATTTTTTAATTAAAAAATAAAATAAGGCCCCAAATAGGATAGAACATTGAAGAGGAAACAAAATTAAAGGGCAAAGACAGAAAAATGATAAGTACTCTACAAAGTTAATAGAAAGAATACACTATAGATCAGATCAGCAGTTCTCAGTAACAGCTAATTGAAACCTGACCATGAGGTAAAATGTCTCTCCTGTCAGGCGACGGCCAACAGAAAACAGAATTAAATCAACAAACTAAAATTCTAAGTCTGGCGAGGTAGAGAATTCTACCAGCTAAATGTGTTTTCTTCTGGTAAAGAGGGAGACTCACAAGATCTTTCCTGTGGAGCCTGAGCCCAGGTGAGGATGGTGAAGTGAGCTCTGTAAGTACCCAATTAGCAAAGTGACTGATGAATGAAGAGACGTGAGCTTTGATGACAGAGATGATGCTACTATTCACTTGTCCTGTAAGTATGTCTTCACGTTCAATGATCAATACCTTGGCGTCCTCAGGGATTGAGATTATAGGAAAATGCACAGCCCGGGCCTAGAACTCCTCTGTGATTGTGGCACTGCACTTAGATGTTTCAAGGGCACCTCCAACTCCACCTGCAAATAGCTGACTTCACGGTGCTCCTCCCATAGCCGTCCTGCCCAGGGCCCCTTGTCGGGGGGCAAGGTCTGTCTGCCTCTCCCAGCTCAGTCCCATCACTCACAGATGTGACTGGACCCCTCCTTCAGGGCCCAATTTCCTCAGTCAACGAGTCACACCACCCACACCTCAACTACCAGGTTCTCACTGGCACTCCCTCAGCACTGACTCTGTGCTGGGGGCCATGCTGCACATTGTGCACACGTTATCTCACTGGATCTCCACAGAAATCCTGGGAAGTCGGTATATCACTGCTTCAATTAATAAGATAAATTGTTTCACTTCCTTGAGTGCATCATCCAAAGTGACACGGCTACTGAGCCACAAACCTGGGACTGAAAACCACTTGAAAATTGAACACTGCTACACCTCCCAGCCACCCTACTCTGACTCATCACATCACCTCCTGCTGAGACTTCTAAATGTTTCTAAGCATTCTACAAGACAAAAGTGATCTATGAGAGCACCCCTCTCCCCTACTTAAAATCTGACAATGACGTTCAACTTCCCTTAAGAGAAAGCCCCACCGGCCTGAGTACAGCCCAACGGCCCGGCATCTGCGTTCCCTGCGCGGCCGCGCCACCTCACCCACCACGCAGCGCTACACGTGCCGTGTCCAGGACAGGGATGCTGACTCCGTACAACCCGGGGCTCTTCTCACTCAAACAATGATCACCCTCTTCAGTGCTGACTCTCAGAAAAATGTTTTCTCTGGATGAATCAGTATCTTTTTCCTTACAACTTCCCATCATTGATAATGAGCTCCCCCCAAAAGAGAGAAAACCTAATACTCAGACTCCTTATCTGTAAAGTGTGAATAACAAGGAAATATGAGAGGTTTTAAGCGAAATAATATTCATGTGAAGCTAAGGGACAATTCCCAACATACAGTAAGCACTCAATATGTGCTTACTTAATATTAATAAAATAGATTCCATTCCAGCAACCTTAAATCAATGCTTTATGGCTTTGTCCAAAAGACTACCGACAAACTATTGGACGAACCCCTTTGAGCAGATCAACCCAAGCGTACTGGGATAGGTAAGACTTGACTCCAGTTATAGCTGCAGCCAACCAGCACTACGGGGCGGGGGCAGTTTGCTCAAACTCTTACATGTAGTTTGAGCATTTAGTTGTAGTTATTGAATAAAGACAGGTATTATATAGTCAAAGCTCCTGAAACATAAATCTTCAAAGATTGATGCAAATTAGTTTCAAGTACAACACTCTCACTAGAAATTATTTGAAAATTATAGTCTTAGCTACTCCACACATCTAAAGGGCATTTTCTTAATGTATCTGACTATAAACACTGAAAGGATTGTTTAAAAGAAATTAAGATGAAGCCATAATGAATAAGCTTTCAGTATAATCTGCACAATGCCCCAACCAAGGGTCTCACTTCTCACTTCCACATAGGTGTTCAGGTAGCTTAACCTGGGTCTTGGTTTCTTATGACACGGGGGTGGGAAGAATTGTGGATAGATTTATGTAGCAAATATAAATCTAGGGTATTTGCTGTGTAGGAATCCTAGAAATAAATAAATTGATATATAGTCCCACCCTTAGGAAGCTCAGCCTTTCCAATTACAACAGCATTAAAAATAAAATGAGAGATACATTTAACAAAATTTTACAAGATTTGCACATTGAACATTTTGAAGTATCACCAAAAAAAAATTAAAAGATCTACATATATGGAAGGTATCCCATGTTCATGGAATGGTAGACAATATTGTTAAAAATGTTAAGACTCCCGAAAGTGATCTACAAATTTAATGGAATCCCTATCAAAATTCCAGCTGACTTCTTTGCAAAAATTGAAGGACTGATGCCAAAATTCATATGGAAGTGCAAGGGACCCAGGTCAGCCAAAACAATCTTGAAAAAGAAGAGCAAAGTTGGAGGACTCACTCAAAGGTTACTACAAATCTATAGTACTCAAGGCATTATGGTACTGGCATAAGTTTGGATGCATAAATCTATGAGACACAATAAAAAATCCAGGGGGGAAACTTACATTTACAGTCATTTTTCCAGAAATGTGCCAACAAAACTCCATTGAAAGAATAGTCTATTCAACAAATGGTGCAGAGACACCTGGGTATCTGAAGGCAAAACAATGAATCTGGAATCTGGACCACTGTATTTTATATAACAAGTAAAATATTAATTCAAAATGGATCATAGACGGAAACGTAAAAACTAAATGTATAAACTTTCTAAAAGAAGACATAGTTTAAATATTTGTGGTTCAAGGATATGCTATGGCTTCCTAGATACAATACCAAGAGCACAAGTGAAAAACAAGAAAGATAAAATGGACTTCATCAAAATTAAAACCATTTGTTACAAAGGACATCATCAAGAAAGTGAAATGAAGGGGAAGGGGGTAGCTCAAGTGATAGAGTGCGTGCTTAGCAAGAAAAATAAAATGAATAAATCTAATTACCTCCCCTAGAAAGAAATTGTTTTAATGTTTAAAAAAACTAAAGTGAAACGACAATCTGCAGAATAGGAGAAAAATTTTGCAAAGCATATATCTAATAAGAGACTAGTATCCAGGATATAAAACAAATGCTTACAACTGACCAATACAAAGAAAATCGAACCAATTTTTAAATATGCCAAGTATTTAAATAGATACACAATTGGCCAATAAGCATATGAAAAGATGCTCAGCATCACTAGCGAAATCAACATCAAAATGATATCTGATTTTACACTCACTAGTATGGTTATAATCAAAACATGGACAATAACAAGTGTCGGTCAGGAGGCAGAGAAATGGGAACCCTCAATACGCAGCCATTGGAAAGGGGCAATGGTGCAGCTTCTTTGGAAAAGCCTGGTGTATCCTCAAAAGGTTAGAATTATATGGCACAGCAATTCCACTCCTACATATAGAGTCATCCCTCAGTATCCTCGGGGGGTTCGTTTCAGGAACCTCCCACCCTGGATACCATAATCCAAGGATGTTCGAGTCCCTTTACAACCAGCCATCTGGATCCATGAAGTGGAAACTACAGATATGGCGGGCCAACTGTACAGCCAACAGAATGAAAATATATTCTCACAAAAACTTGCACATCAATATTCATGGCAGTATCATTCAGAGTAGCCAAAGGTTACAAACAATATCCATCCATCAATGAACGGATAAACAAAATTACCAAGAATAGTCCCACAAACTTTTGGTCATTAAATCTTTGACAAAGGAGGTGAGAACATACAATGGAGTAGACAGCCTCTTCAGAAAATGGTGTAGGGAAAAGTGGACAGCTGAATGTAAATCAATGAAGTTAGGCCACTCCCTCACAGCATACACAAAAATAAATTAAAATGGCTTAAAGACTTAAACATGTAGACAAGACACTATAAACCTCTTAGAAGAAAACATAGGCAAAACATCTGACATACATCTCAACAATGTTTTCCTAGAGCAGTCTACTCAAGCAATAGAAATTCAAGCAAAATAATACAAGTAGGATCTAATTAAACTTACAAGCTTTTGCACAGAAAAGGAAACAAAAAGACAATCTATGGAATGAGAGAAAATAGTTGCAATAAATGAAACTGACAAGGGCTTAATTCCCAGAATATGTAAACAGCTTTTACACTTAATAAGAAAGAAAAACAAACAATTCAATTCAAAAATGGGCAGAAGTCCTAAAGAAACTTTTCTCCAATGAAGACATACAAATGGCCAATAGGCACATGAAAAAAATGCTCAATATCATTATCAGAGAAATGCAAATCAAAACTGCAATCAAGACTCACCTCTCACCAGTCCGAATAGCCATCATTCAGAAGTTCACAGACAGTAAATGCTGGAGAGGCTACGGAGAATTGGGAACCCTCCTGCACTGTGGTGGGAATGCAGTTTGGTGGAGCCATTGTGGAAAACTGTATAGAGGTTCCTCAAAAGACAAAAAATTGACTTCCCATATGACCCTGCAATCCCACTCCTGGACATATATCCAGAAGGAACCCTAACTCAGAAAGACACTTTCACCCCAATGTTCACAGCAGCACTATTTACAATAGCAAGACATGGAAACAACCTAAATGTCCACTGAAAGATGACTGGATAAAGAGACTGTAGTATATTTCTCCAATAGACTACTATTCAGCCATAAAATAATAATAAAGTAATGCCATTTGCAGCAACATGAATGGACCTGGAGAATGTCATTCAAAGAAAAGTAAGCCAGAAAGAGAAAGAAAAATACCATATGAGATCGCTCACATGTGGAATCTTAAAAAAAAAAAATCAAAAAACAAAGACACAAAAAGATAAACTTATCTACAGACCAGAAACAGACACAGAGACATAGAAACCAAACTATGGTTACCAGAGTGGAGAGGGTGTGGGAAGGAATATATTGGGAGTTCAAGATTTGCAGATTCTATGTATAGAATAAACCACATGTTTATACTGTATAGCACAGGATAATATATTTAATATCTTATAGTAACTTATGTTTAAAAGAATATGAAAATGAATACAGGTATGTTCCTATTTAACTGAATTGTTGTGCTGTACACAAGAAACTGACACAACATTATAAACTGACTAGACTTCAATGAAAATATTTTTAAATAGACCAAAAACGAAAAAAAAGAAAAAGGATATTATGAAACCAAAAGAATAAAGTACTGACTCAGGCTACAATATGGATGAACCTTGAAACTTCATGCGAAAATAAGCCAGACACAAAAGAACAAATAGTGCCCTTTAAAGTGAACTGTATCTAAGCGTTTACTGTACTACTTCTGTAAATTTTCCGGAGGTTTGAAGTCTATCAATATCAAAATAAAATGTATTATTCATTAAAATCATAAAACGCTTCCTCACAGGAGGGCTTTAATTATTAAATGCAGAAATGCATGTAAAGTTCCTGGAAAAACACTTTGCACGTCCACACACAGACACTGCTGTCACTGCCGCTCAGAGGGTGGTGCCAGCGCTGATGAGGGCTGCCTCCACTCTCTGCCTTGCAGACAGGAGTGAGGGCCTGGGCTCTGACAGGCAGGTTGAGCGTGACCCTGGGTCAGACACAGCCATGCCCCAGACTCTGCGTTACCCAACTTTCTTATACAAACTGCAACATGCAATGTAAACACACTACAGGGATGTATCTTACAACACAGGGAATACAGCCAATGTTTACAGTAACTATAAATGGAGCATCTATTGTACACCTGAAACATATCATATTTTAAATCAGCTATATCTTTGTAAAAAATTAAAAAATAATTTAAAAATGTTATCACTTTAATATTCAATTCGGTTTTTAAGTAACTACTAAACAGCTTAGAATGTATAAAAGCATTTAAGTGTGCTGTTTGTTTACATATTTATTTACTTTCAGCCTCCTGCTAAAAGAGAAATTAAACAATTTTTTTAAACACACCTTAACAACCATAACAACAAAAAGGCAAAACTGAGAGTGAAGAGAAATTGGAGATTCAATACTTAAATGAAACCAGGGGGAGGTAAAGTCATAAAAATGGATTCCCTGGAGTCAGGGCAAGTGTTAAAGGCCGACTAGAAATTCAGCTGTCAGATTCTTGGCAGCTAAAGCAAAAAGAAAAGATCATGGGGGGGTGGTAGAGCGTGTGCTTAGCGTGCACGGGGTCCCGGTTTCAAGCCCCAGGGCCTCCACTAACAGATAAATACACCTAATTACCTACATCCCCAAAAGAGTCCCAAAGAAAAGAAAAAGAGAAATTTCTTTCCAAAAAAACCTGATATTAAATTTGGATTAAATACTTAAAAAAAAAAAAAAGAAATATAGAAAAGATGAGTGACACTGTGAAGGAAAAGCCCAGCTGGGCTAACGAGCTAAGTCACAAATCTAAGTGTGGTAAGTGTCGGTTTACTGATCTAAGTATTGCTGGGCTAACTCGTAAATCTGAAGTTTAGTGTCAGTTTACTGGGCTAATAAGCTAACTCGTAAATCCAAGGTCAACAATTGTCAGTAACGTGATCTGTTCCAAATTCATAAGCTTCAGTGTACTGATTCCTTGCTTTTTGTTGTTTGAGCCTTATTGGCTAATAGCCCCTTACTTGTAATTAACCCTATAGAACCTCATGTGCAGGTCTTGGAGGTGCTCAGAGCTTTGGAACAGGAGCCCCTCTGAGCCCGCCAGCATAATAAATCTCAGTGCTTGTTTCTTGGTTGGCCAGTTCTTTCCGTAACAACACAAGCGATAATGCCCTTGAGATAAATCTGTGATGGCTGCTGGCAGGTCCCCATGTCTCACGTGGCAAAATCTGAAACATCCTTCTCACCACTCAGAGTCATCATAAGCCCACTCCACACTTCCCGCTGTTAAATGCAGGAGCACAGGCAGGGCCCTGCCTTTGCTCTCTCTGTGTCATCACAGTGAGACAGGATGGAAGGGGCAGAGCACAGCCATTCAAGGAAGGCCACAGCAATTAACATCAAAATGGTGAAGGATTCAACCCCCAGTAGGCCTTGAGGCTCAGGATGAAGAGATTTAACTTCTAGCAGAGCTTGAGCTTCATTATACACCCATTGTAATAGTAACACGGTGAATATCATGCCCCAAGGTACCATGGCAGTCCCAAGGCTAGCCACAAAATGTCAAAGGGTGGGAAATGGCCAACTCCCTGGGAATCCCAGCCCCTTGCCCTTAGGCTGGTTCTTCTACATATTAGCAAATGAAACCACCAAGCCCAAGAAAACGAGCAACACAGCGCCACCTCGCGGTCACCCCTCTCTCTCCCTCTTCGGAGAAAGCCCACACTCTGTGGAGTGTGTACCTACTTTTAATCTGAGCACCCAAACCCCACACCTCGTGGCCTTTCTGTTGCCTTTCAATGTGTCTCTGTGAATAAATCTATCTTTTCTCAACACTGGCTTGCTCTTGAATACTTTACTGCATGAAGCCAAGGAACAAAATCTGGTGGGACACATCCCAGGTGCTCAACCAAAGCCTGGGACACAGCCCTTCTCATGCCTCACGTTTTTTTCCTTGTATCAACAGGACTGGTTTGTGAAGGGTGCTCTGAGGCCCCAGCTAAGGGACAGAAGTCGCCCCCAGGTCTCGAATTGGCAGGCAGCCTCTTCACCAGCAGGGGCCTTGGGGTCTGCCTGGTTCTCTGTGTTTCTCTGTTGTGCTGACTCCCCAGCCACAGAGCGTTCTCCCTAGGCCTGTCCCCACAAAACCCTTCTCTCCAAAATACAAGCACATCATGTCACAATCCTCTTGTTCAACCAGGAAATGCTTAACCCACTTTTTCCCTCCACAGTAAAGTACCTAACTGTCCTCCCTCCCATCACAACACTTCTTTGTTTGTGAGAACTCTGCACTCCCCACACACCATCCTGAACGCAGGTGCCTTGCTGGCTGGGAACGAGATGTTTCAGTCTCACACAGCCTGCATCCTTTCACTTTCCCCTTGTTACCATAAAAAAGCCTTTCCTGAGTCACCCACAAATCTGATTCTGAACTTCATAATGTGCTGAGGTTGCAGTCACTGTGTGCATACCTCCCAGGTTTTGACTAAGTTTCCTTCACGAGATCTTCATTAAGGAGCTGCATCAAGAAGTCGAAAGAGGATATTCTTACATCTGAGCGGAGGAGCCTGCAAGAAATTTAAATGGCTTTCAAGAGACAGTTAACCAGGGACAGAGAGGTCGCAGGTCCTAGTCAACAGTGTCATGAGGCAAAATGTTCTTCAAAGACTCAGAGTGGCTTCTGAACGTAGAGTCGGCATGGAGGAAGTGACACACAGTGAGTGGGGTGAGTGACACAGGGTACGCTCCCCCAGCTGGGGAAGAATTGGATTTTGTTCTAGTTTTCCAAACAATTTCTTAATACCTTTTTCTCCTATTGTCACATACCATTTCCTATGAATTAAGAATATCAATGTCAGTCATTTGGGCCGCTTGGGGGAGGCAACATGATGCCATTCACAGGGCTGGGACATGACAGCCACACCAGTCTAGGTTGAAAGACCAGTGGGGGTATTTCCATGGTGATCACGGGCATGCAGCAAACTCCCCAGCTTCAATGACCTCATCTCAAAAGTGGGGCAATAAAACTACCAAGAAAAGTGCGTGATGATTATGGAAGACATCTGTTTACTAGGTAAGTGCCCGTGACAGCTGCAGCTTAATGGGGAATGTGTATGATTAACAAGGCCCTGTCTACCTGGCCACACGCTCCCTGCCTTCCTGCCTTGGTGGAGCAGCAGAGTTTGTTTAGCTGAGATGAACGCCCCCAGAGCAGCCCCAACGGGAAAGCTCGCAGCTCTGCTTTGTGAGGCGTGTTCCTTTCCTTCTCAGTGCTGATCACAGTTTGCTGTCATCTGTTTTTATGTTTATCCCTTTGGTAACTTCCTCTCCTCCGGAGTTTTTGCTCAAGCAGCGCAGGGCCAGGTGTGTCTTGCGGCCTGCCCGACATTCTGGGCTGGGAAACAGCCGACCACACATCTGGCTCTGGTGCTGAACGGAGAGGGCAGAAGGCCCTGGGGCCCATGCTGAACCGAGGCCCATGCACCCAAAATTATGGTCTGACTTTGGGCAAATTACACAGTCTTCTTTACCCTGAGATTCCTCATCTGTCCATGAAAATAACTGCCCATGGCACACAGAGTTACCAAGATTAAAGGAAATCACCAAATTCACAACATATTCAAGGGGTACCAGTGCATCCTCAACAGACAAATGCTGCCTTTACGGCTCTGACACACGCCAAGCGGGGTGGCCACACACAGTGAACACTGCTAAGTGCTTCATGTGTGCTACAATACTCTTTAGAACTTACAACAATCCCAGGAAGAAACGAATATTATCATGCCCATTTCACAGATTCACCAACAGGTTAAGAGAGGTTACATTCTAGTCCAAGGCCGTATGGTGAGGAAATGGTGATTTAAACCAGAATCTGGGCCCAGGATTAGGCTCCATCTCTCTCCCATCCACCTGACCACTTGCCTATGAATTCCACCTGTCCAATACACAATTTTGCAGCCGGCCAGCACTTAAATGCAATGTGTGCCACCATTTGTCAATGTTGGTTAATTACCATAAACTGTTCTCAGAAACCACAACAGAAAAGAAACGTGGACTTAAGGAATTCTGCATTGCGTTCTCCTGTATTGTGCAGTCACCCTTCACTACACCACCAAATCCAAATGTATGCTTCCTCCATGTTTATGTTTGCACACGGCTTATTAAAGTAGAAGGTACCTGCAGTAATTCCATCTCGGTTGCTTTCCAAGGTTGCAAATTATCCATAATCAGTCCGTGAATGAAAATACTACAATGTGAATGAAAATACTGCAACCATGTCAGTAAACAACGAATGCTGAAACCAAGTCATCAGCTGCTGCTGCCACCCCCCAGCGAGTGCATGCCTGCAGCCCAGCCTCACAGCCACTCACAGTGGTGCCCTCTGAGTGGATTCAGAGTAAGAAAGGACAGGATACTGGCCCTAAATACCTAGGTACCTGCCAAAGGGATGAATTCAATGACACAAATGTTTGCTTCCTCCCATACATAGAAAAGCACTAAATACTTGATCTTGAGATATCTGGTTTTCTTTAGATAACAAGCAATATTTTATTGTTCCAACTACCTGGTCTTTCTTGTAAAACTTCTATATATCCTAGCTCTTCCCCTACCTCTTGGGAGCAGTCCCTCAGAGTGATCTGAGAGGTTGCCATCCCGGCTCGAGTCCTCCAGCCAAATAAAACATAACTCTTAACATTTAGGCTGAACGTTTATTTCAATGAAGTCCCAGAATAGACACAACTCATCAATTCTGTAATGGAACACACTGGATCAGGAAACAAAAGCGTGTTTTAGTCTGGAAAAACTACGGTTTCCTCTTTCTTCCTGTCATTATACAATCCCACCAGAACTCATTAATTTGCTGTCTGCTCATCTGGCAACCAAACTCAGAGAAGAGTCAACTCAGCAGAGTGCTCTACTCGGGAGAACACCCCGCAGCAGCACTGCAGGCTGCCTGTCCTCCCGCACGCTCTGCTGACCCATGGTGTCCTCCGTGACGACCAGGACAACAGAGCTGTTCCCAACAGCTGCGAAGTCCCACACGTTAAATAAATCATTTTATTTTATACGATATGTTACGTATATACCCATCTATGAAAACAGCTTTGCTAGAAGCCCAAATCTTCAGCATCAATCTGCAAAGGCAAATCCGGTCCGCAAGGGAAACACAAGACTTAAGAGGAAGCTAAGGCATCCAAAGTACTCTCAACAACCTAAGGCCTCCAAAGTCCCCGGCAGGACCTTCAACCAAACTGCCTGCAGGCCTGCAGCTGCAGGCGGCAACATGTCTGCTTTTAAAGCAACCCCTTCCTGCCCTCGGGCACTAAAACGTCCCTCTAGGCCCTCCCATCTCAGGGTAAGAGCAGCTGCTGCAGAACCTCACAGGGCAGCACTGACAGGACTGGACAAAGAGGATCAGAGCTAAACAAAGCCTTCTGATGACACGAGCTTGTCAATCAGTCACTTTACAGATGAAGATATATATACAGAGAGGTGGGGTGATCTTGCTCAAAGTCACACAGCTAATAAGTGGCAAAGTCTATAACTCTGCTCCTCCCTCCGGCATGACGCCCCAGCTGGGACGCCCACAGGGTTCTCTCCTGCCTGCCGGACCAGTCCTTTACTGTCACTCATAAAACACCACAGGGTGTGACCCTAGCCTACAATTTCAGCATCTTTTCCCTGCAGTCTCGCAGGAACAAGGCGGTTCGGGCCGTTGTATGACTTCTGGCTCCCAGAAGCCTCCGTGCTCAGGCTGGTCTTGCCTGTGCATCCAGCACCCTTCTCAGAGGCTCTTCCTCCCCTGCAGGAACACGTTCCCACTCTCTGCATGACACCCCCTCAGGAAAGCCCTCTTCTCGCCCTCATCTCCGCAGGTGTCCCAGGCCACATCCCGAGCTGCCCCAATAGGACTGCGGGTGCCCAGGTTTGCTAGTCAGACCAGCAGCCTCAGAGCCATGGTTTATGCCCGGGTCACCCTGCAAAACTACTGACCGCCATACAGACCTAGCCAACAGGTCACCTGAAAGTCGCAGCAAGTGCCCCACCCAATCCCGAAGTCTCTTCATTTGCCAGCACCGCTGATGACTGGTCTCCAAACTTTGGTCAGTTTTGCACAAAACAGCAGCATCCACTGTGAAGCAGGGGGTTTTCTCTTCTGCTCCCCATCCTTACTGGAAACGTCTAGGGAAATGAAAAGGCCTTTTCTCAACCCTTTTCTGATGACACCCACCCACCCACAATACTCACATGCTCAAGAGCTTTGGCTCAACCTGATTTTGTTTCCCTTACGCTAAGGGGCTCAAAACACTGAGGGATTCTTTCTCTTTTGAGGGTATTTTTACTCAGTTTATCGGCTTTAATCTGTTTTTGTCTCTCTCTTCAATATCCCTAGAAGTTGCGACTTCTTATTCCCTTCAGCAGCCTCCCTCCCAACATCTAGCCTAGGAAATCAGCTGTGATGAGGGGCCCGGGGGCAGTCACAGAAGATGCAACTAAGGCAGAGAGAGGTGACATAATTTGCCCGAGAAGATCAGCTTCAAGCCCCAACACTGTGTGTCACTTCCCTCTGTTTAACTCTTATGCTAAGCAAGCGAACTTTTTGTAGATTATGGTTATAAACAGATGAGGTATGAAAATACATACAAGGACACACATCAACTCTAAGATGTTCATTAACTCCACTATTTTGTTTCTATTTATTTTATTTCTATTAAAAAAAAATTAAGAACCTCTGCAGTCAATATAGCAAAATTTTACTGGGCTTTAAATACAGAATATATAGGTTTTAAGTGTGTCATTACTCATCCTTATTTGTATGTTCACAAGACAAACTGATTTGAAAGTCTCTCTCCCCTCCCCCTACTCACTACTGGCTCTCACCTGAGCTCCCAAACCACACATCTAACAGCCTTTCACTTTACCCACAGCTGAACTCATCAGTTATCCCCCAGATCTCCCTCTACAGATTTCCCTCTTCAGAGCACAGCAGGACCATCATTTACCTCATTAATCCACCCAGAAACCTGTTCCTTACTCCATCCTACCTTCACAGACATCATTCATCCTTTCCTTTTTACCATCTAAACATGCCTTCAATCTGTTCGCTTTTACCCGCTGACCATCCCACCGCTCAAGTGGAAGCCACCAACACTGCCCACCTGGACTCACGAGTCTCCCAAGTGGCCCCAAAGCCACTCTCCCCTACTTGAGACAAATGGGATTGTGTCACTCCCACGCTTTTAGGACTGTTTTCAAACCCACTGTTCTTAGAAGAATCCCCAAGTTCTTCACCTGATGAATGTCTTTGCCATCAAATTGTCAGCTCAGGGGGGGGAGGACACGCCCTCTCCCCTAGGACCTGCCCTCTGCCAGAGCATCAGCTTGGGAGGACCTGCTGAGCTACACCAGCCTGTATTCTAACCCTGGTCTTGAGTTCTTAGCAAACTGCTTCAACTATCCATACAAATCCAAGGTAGATTAGAAAGATTTTAGATGTTGAGCTAGACTATTGATCTGGGGATTTTGCACTAGCAACCTGCAAGTACATGTTCTAATGATTCTGTCTTCTTAAAACCACACCCAGATTTAAGTAGTAATTGTGGAATGTCTTCGGAGTAAAAGGGACTGTACTTTTACAGACTTTATGTTTTATACCATGAACAACCCGGACAGGGTCACAAATGGAACCGCCTCACAAGTGACAGAAGACAGGTGACAGGCATATAGCAACAGGTCACAAAGATGGTAAGAGCAAAGTTGTTTCTCCAACCCAAAAAATTTTTGAAAGAACTGAAAACTCTGAATTTTGAAAGTAAAATACTATCATATAAAGAAATAAAATAATCCTCTTCATCAGGGTTTCAAGATCTGACTCCAGAATTTTTAGCATGCCATATTGAATCCTAGCACAGAAAAATCAGATGGACTAGTGGTGAGTAAGTTCCAGGAAAACTGCAGTAATTCCTCCACTTGTAAAAGGACATAAACTCACCTGTGGAAGATGAATGTAAACCCCATTCTGGAGAAATTCGGAAGCTCCCAGGCTCTGCTTCTGGATGGCAAGGACACGGACAGCTTTGAAGCATGCTTCTAACTCAGTCACCAGCATTCTTACACTGCAGGGGGAAACGGAGGCCCTCAGTCAAGAGCAGAGGTGTTCCTGTCGTGTCTCGCAGGCCGTGCCTCGGGGACTCAGTGCCCTGCAGCAGCCCGGCCCCAGGCGAGGACCCGCAGCATGGCCCACCCAAGCAGCAGGTGCACTGGGCTTGAGAAAGCCCATCCCCGATGGGGGCAAGAGTGGCTGGTGGGTTTGAGTGAACATATAAATGCCCATAGCAATATGCCTGCATTCATTCAAGTGATACAAGCAACAGTAGCAGGCTATTTAACAAAATTTCAATTTTCAGTGGAAATTTTGCCATTCCTTTCCACTTGTCCCCTGCACTCTGAGACAGGCTTAGGCTCTCTCACACCGGCAGCTCTGATGCAATAGTTGTGAAGTCGTTTTACTTTGCTGCAAGTGTCCTCGCTCCCTGTGTGGCTATGACTGTCGTCTCTTAACACAGTCAGATGTCTTACTGGATCTCTCCCTGCGTTCCTTGCTCCTGCTTCTCAGATCCTAAGATAAAGGGCAAGTGAAGACACATGACCAGAAAAGGCACCGTAGACTTGAACTAAGTCCTCAGTGATCCCCTAGGTGAGTGCTGCCCACCCCTTACCTTCAATTCTCAAGGTTCTGCCCAGGGTGACATCCAGACAGGAGAGCGTCCTGGGCCAATTAAAAGCTGTGTGACTTGGGCCCTGGGACAGCTGCAGGAACTGGTTCCAGAGCCATGCCCCTCCCCACCTCTGCTCCCCTCTCTCCCAAGGACCCACTGCCAAGCCCCCAGGTTCCCTGATATTCTGTCCTTCTCTTCTAATCTAATCCAAGCCCTTTTCCTCTTCCTTTATTCCCTAATTATCACCAGCTGAAGTGGTTTTTCAGTCACAGTATCTGAAAAAATTTCCGGCAGCTGAAAAAGAGGTCTCCAGAGGTCAATGCCCATATGCTGGTTCCTGAAGAGAGCCCCTGGTTATGGGGTCCCTCACCAACACCCACGGGGCATCAGACATGTTGCAGAGTCGACCACACCCAACAAGAGTTTGCTGTGACCCCAATGACCGCACAGCGTCCCTGCTCTCATAAATGTATTTGGCCCACTTATCCGTTACTAAGAAGCAAAAGTAAAAAAATTGCTCATGTTTCTTACTAAAATTATTTATGAGGTGGAAAAAGAAATTGTAATAGAAAAGAATAAATTTGACTGCATGTTAGATCTGTTCCTTTGGCTTTAAACATTTGCTGTTTTCTAGGCTCAGACTTGGTAGCTCTGTACCTTTTGTAAAAGAAAGTTGCCTTTAGCCTGAAATATCCAGGAGAGCCTATTCTCCGGGCTCTGATCTTTCACGATGTTAACTCTTCTGCACTTATATAGAGATGGCAAGTTGCAAAATAGAGAATCAACTTTGATTTTTTTTGGAGGTTTTAGAGGGGCACCATGATTTGACCCACGTGGACAGCTGCAAGAACAAAGAATTCCAAGGAGAAACAATTCGTACCGCAAGAAGTTTGCAACAACCAACCACATCCCCGCCCCTTTTTAGTATAAAAGCGGATTGATTCCTGACTTGGGGGAGATGGTTCTCCAGCATGTCATTCTGCCATCTTCTGGGTCTGCCAGCTTTTCAAATAAAGTCACTATTCCTTGCTCCAACACCTCAATCTCCCAATTTATTGGCCTGTCATGCAGCAAGCAGTACGAGTTTCGACTTGGTAACAAGATGACTGCATTGGAGGTAGTATGACTCCACTCTTTCCTCGTTTCCAATATGTAACATGCACATCATTTATGATCTAGTGCAAATAATTCATCAAAGACTACCACAAAAAGAAACTACACTCACCTAGCTATCAACACTGAAGTCACAACCTATCAATTTTATATGCTGTTTAACAACACAACTAAAAAACCTAACATAGGGAATTGATTCCACAGAAATAAAATTATTTCTACTCCTTCAAAACCTTTTTTCTTTTCTATTTTATTTTGTTTTGCATATTGAAAAGAAAATAAAAGACAAATCATTTTATTTCACGTATTTTGTTATAGCTACATAATTTAATTACTACAAAGAGATTTAAATTGCAATAAAAAATTGTTCATATATTGTACAAAGATATATACACAATCAATGTGGATAAGGAAAGGAATGGACATTTACTAAAAATCCACTGCACATCCAGTCTTTTACAAGCATATCCTAGAATATAAGCTCTATGATCCAGGGGTCCCCCACCTGCATTCTCACTGCTGAGTCCCTTAGTAATCTTCTACCAAGGCACCAGCATAGAACCACGCGATCAGTATTTTCGGTATAAATGAGGGAATTAGCTCATTCAATTCTAAAACAAAAACCCTAAAGTAAATACTGAACTTATTTACAGATAAAGAAAATTGGGCACAAACAAGTACAGTTTCTTCCCCAAGTTCACAAAGCTAATAACTGGTAAAGGCAAGATTTGAACTCGTCTGTCTGATTCTAAAAACTAAGGTGGAAATCCCTTATGACTGGGGAGGGTCCAGCAGCACAGCCTATCACCCTATCTTTGTTCAGATCTAGCCTTAGACAGCCTGAGACAGCACCCCATTCCTATGGAACTTGAGGGCAAATGATAACAATAAGGATTTTATATCCAGTAGTTTCTTAGGTATCATTTATATAAACTGTCAGCAGGACAGCAGAAAAACTCTGGGAAATATGAGTGGGTCCAGGGCTTTTTGCTGATTAGAAACTCAGTCTATCAGGACAGAGTGACCTTTCCATGAGAGGCCACACGGACCTAAACTAAAGGCAGCTGAGCAATGAAAACTAGCAAGACCCTGGAACTCAAGCAAGAAGGATCCCTGCCATCTCCCGCCCTGTTGCCTCTTCATCCACGTGGACACGAAGACAGAAGACCTAGGTTCTTGTCCAAGTTACACTATCATGAATTCTCACCCATAAAAAGTTACGACTCTATGCTGTCCTAAGTCCTTTCCAACTCAAATATGTTGACACCAATATCTCAGCAGAATGTCTATGTCTCCACATCCTCTCTTCTATAAGGAGAATAGTTCTATGGACACAAAGCAGAAATCCAATTAAAAACACCATGCACTAAGCAAGGTGAAAATCTGCGTAAGAGACTTTGCTCTCACGCTCAGTGAATGAAAACTCAGAAAAATTGGTCCTTCTCCCTCAGCAAGTGGGAGGTAGGCTGATTGTGTGTGTGGGTGGGTGTGCGTGTGTGTGTGTAAATCAAATACAATGACGTCTGGGATCTGTACAGATTTTTTTTAAGTTACTGTCATTTCATGAGGATGAGACACCCTTTAAAGTAATTTGAATCTAGTGTTCTGAGAGAGTCTCAGGATCTTTTGGTGGAGGAGGGGAAAGGAAAGGAGGAAAGAAGTAAATGAAGCAAAGGAGTAATAATACTGCAAGGGAAAGGCAAGACATTAATTTTGTTCCTACTTGCATCACAAACAAATTACGGACTGGCTTTGCCCCGATGTCCTGTCGAGCACTGAGTTGCAGATGAAGAGGTGACAGCCCATTTCTCACTGAGCTTGTGACTGTACGTGGCATCTTATAGAAACAAATCATTTATCCTGATCAAACACTCTAGCAGCAGGCCGTAAATCTCCTATTTTGAGAGACAAGAAAATAGGAGTTCAAACAGGGTAGATAACTTGACAAAAGTCAGAGGACCAGTAAATAAGAGAGGATGAATTCAAACTCAGATCTGAATGCAGAGTCTGATCTTCCCACTCCCAGGACTGGAAAATCATTAACACACAGACTCCCCAGCTCCCCTGCAGTGTTCCTGGCACCAAGCATTTCCCATGGTGATGGACTCCAGTTCTCACAGACACAGTGCTCTGTGCAGCCAATGACCTTGATCAGACCTTGATCATCTACCTGCCACGCCCATCAGGCTTCACCATAAAGGTAGGAAAGCTGGCTTTCAAGTGCATACAAAGCCACCCCTGGTCTAATGTGGGCTCTTCTGGGGCTTCTCCAGCCTAAATGCAGCCATAAAAGTGCTCAGAGTTTGTACATGAGCCACACTACCTCTCTCCATCTGTCTCCACACCTATACTTCTTAGCTATGACCATTTTGATAATATTGGAAACAAATTTTTAAAAACACAAAAGAAAGGATCCTCGAACAATTACTTAATACTTACAATTTTAAATGATTTGTTACAAAGTGAGTATTTACAAACCGAATCTGCCTTCCTAGGTGTCAGTTTAAACAGTTAAAAAATATAATAGCAAAAAATTCTCTTACAAAATTAACAAAAACTTCAACAATAATCTGGAATAAACTCACAATTAATGCCCATGTTGTACATGGAGAAAACTACAGGACTGTACTGAGGGGTAAATAAGAGGTGTGAATGTAGAGACATCAACATATTGCATGGAGGAAAACAGTTTTGTAAATATGGAAGTTCTCCTAAAAATAATTCAAAACTTAATAAAAATCCCATGAATACTCTTATCTGATTTTTTTTAACTTGAACAATATATTTTAGAATTCTTCAGGAATAATAAAGTCATAATAATAGCCAAGAAAATTTGGGATGGAAGAAAAGAACAAAAAAAAATCGCACTGTCAGATAATAATTAATTTTTACAATATGTAAGATATAGCGCTGGAGTAAGGAAGTAAGATTGACAGAAATAAAGCATGAGCTCAAAAAGAGACTCTAGTGTACATAAGTATTTTATACATGTGGGATTTCAAATCAAAGAGCAAAGTATGAATTCAATAATTGTCCTGGGACAATCAGAGAATCACCTGGAAAGAACAAATTCTATTCCTGTCATAATGACCACAAAAATAATTACAGATAGTGATGTAAATATTAAAATACTAATAACAGCAAATACAACTCTTTGCTCACATTAATTCAACTTCTCCTCACTATAACAAGTACTATTATCATCTCCATCTTAGACATTAAATAAACCTACATAAGAGATTTATACCATTATAAGAAAGTATTTCTAAGAATAATAACAAAGATAAAACACAAAAGGAAGACATTTACTATCTTAAGAATATTTTGAGCCACAACAAAAATAAACCTACTAAACAAAATGAAACGAAAGAAATGACAAGGAAAAACTCTGTGATAGATGTTGATGAAGACAAGGGATTAATGTTCATAACATACAAAGAGCTGTCACAAAGCAAAAAGAAGCTTCCTCACTTAAATTTGTGCAAAGGACAAAATGGATCATTCACTTTTCAAAAGTCAGATGGCTAATCAGTGAAAAATGCTCAATACCTCACTGGTCATCAAATGCAAACTAAAACAATGAAAAAGCACTTTTGCTCATCTTACTGGTAAATATTTTTAAAAGATTTTGTAGCTAGTGTCCATCTGTGGGAGAAAAAACTGTGAGCGACCTTTTTGGAGGATGACATGTCAATGGATATGTAAACTCTGAAAAACGTGTGTACACACTGATTCAACCCCACTTCTAAGAATCGTTTCGTTTAGAAAAAAAATCAGTTCAAATAGATATACTGTTTACACTGGTGGGAAGAAAAGCTGAAGTGAAATCATATCCAGCGATAGAGAATTGGTTACATAAGTAATTCTACATTTCTCATTCCACACTGGAGAAGGAATTTCTAGTCACTTGAAACTAGCCTGTGATGAAAGTAAATGTCACATCCAGGGACTAAATTTCCAGAAGACTTAACTAAAGGCATGCTCATACAAGATGACAGGAATGTCTGTTAAAGAAAGATGCCAGTCAAACATCCTTTCTGACAGTGGAAAATGGAGAAAAGTTAAGTGTCCACCATCAAGACAATAATGCGGTAAATCACGGTGAGCTGTGGGCACTGAGGGGGCCAGCGTTTCCCCGTGGCCCAGGGCCTTGTCCACAGCACTCTCCCACCAAAGGTGTCCTTGCACAAGAGACCACACCTGCACATCAGGAGACCCCTCCACTCTATCTGAAAGGACCGGGTGAGTCTGGAGTGAGAGGACGTCTATGATATACCCCTGAGTGAATAAAGCGAGCTGCAGAAAACATATAGAATGGCCTTATTTTTCAAAAAAGAATATATACACACATATACATAGATTTCTCATATGTATGTATGTATGTATGGGTATATATATATGTCATAGGCATAAAGGTCATGAAATATATACACCACAATGGCAACAGCTTTTACACTCAGGAAATAAGGGGAAGGGGGGTAGGGCTCTTTCGGTACCACCACAGTTCTCTTTTCAGTATTTCAGTTAAGTACACTTGGAATTTAAAAGTTTATTTAAGCCCGAAGTAAAATGGACGATGCCTCCACAAGACATAATGCTATACTGGTCATTAAAAATCATGCCAGGGGAGATAGAATATTGTAGAAAAACATGTAATAAGCCGAATGGAAAATGGAGGTCTCCACACAGTAAACAGGCACAGAGTGCTCACTGGTTTTTATGACAGAGCTGATACACACTGATGAAAAGAACAGAAAGTAGATGTTAAAGTGTTAATTATTATTTCTGACTAGTGGGACCTGGATAGCCGTTTTTGTCCCTTTTTTCAGACTTATTGCATTAAATATACATTATTTTTCATCTAAAAAAGCATTTTTAGATGTGTAGTACCACACATTGGAAAATAATACACGAGTACTTACAGAAACAAATAACTAGGAGACACTGCAGCAGCGCCACACAATGTAGAACGGGAGATCCTGATTAACACTGCGCAGTTACATAAGGACCCACAAAGTGAGAGCACCTGCTGTAACAGGGCGCGGCCCCCTTCTATTTGTCACTTGTGTCTTCAGGGCTGAGGCAGTTCTGAGCATGGCCAGTGTCAGTGTTGGTGTCTGGATGGATGCCACTGGATGTGAGGGCACCTGCAAGCCGAGAGGAATAACAGAAATCATCCTCTGCCTTTTCTGTCTTGTTTCTTTGTTACTTTAAAAGAGAGGCATAAATAAGATAAACTGTGTATCTTCCCTACTGAAATTTCAGTAATGAAACCGTTTTCAAAGTGTTCACAACTTATATTCTGCCTATAACCGTCTTTTCATCAAAGCTTCATATTTATTAAATGTTAATTAACTCAGTTAATTAACTCCCTGTTGAAACATTCTACTATAGATCATGAAATGCACTATGTAAAAGAACCACTCCTGCAGTGACTAGCTCGGCTGTCTTGACGGCAGTGCAGTTAGCCCCCAACATCCCGTGGCTCTGAGCTCCTGATGCTGCTAAGAGAGCACGCTGCCGCCTCAGATGGAGAGAAAGTGTGAAAGCATTTCCTGAAATCTACAGCACTGACAAAACATAACTGACAAATCCCAGGCTCCTTTGAAGATGTCATTTTCGGTTTCTGGCCAACCCCAGTCAATGAGCAGAACCACCTCATTCCCGAGGAATGGCACTCACTTGGTAAGGAGTTCTGGAGAAATTTCCAGGTATAGAATGTAACCAACTATACATAGAACTCTGACAAAAGAAACAATGCAATACCCTGATTTTGGAAGACACTCAAAATATTCTCCTAAGCCTTTGTAGCTGGAAAGGTTGGGCTTCTCCTGAGCCACTTATTTATTTCACAGCCACTGAGCATCTCCCACAAACCATGTTAACCTGTGTCTGCTGGGTGCCTCAGGCACACTCTTGCTGTCGATCTTATAAGTCACATGGCAGAGGTGTGTGTCTCATGGCTGCAACCCTCACACAGGCTCGCCTCCTAGCCTCACAGTTTGAACTTGGCCCCATTTTCTAACCTGTTTATTTGGTATCTGTTCTTCTGTAAGCTGCCTGAAATGCTTTTTGGAACAAGTCAGAAGAATGAGTGGGTAGATAAATGGACAGATGTGCAGGTGAGAGTTGGGCAGACCGAAAGAGAGACTCCAAGAAAAGGGGAACAAATAAAATTTCCTGTGCAAAACCCTCTTCTACTCAGGGAAGAAAACCACCACGGAGAAGATTGAAGAGGCAGGTAGGTTAGGACTGTTTCGTGGATTCCATGAAAAGTCACACCAAGAGATGAGAGGGTAGAACTATAAATAATAAAAGGAAAAAAGCACACATGCTTGAAAAATATATCTACAATATGTACTTTCTAAAGAATAGATTCAAATCAGCAGGGCCCAATACCACAATCCTTAGGTATTTACAGAAATGAGAATCCCATCTCCAAACCACAAGGCATCCCTTTGGAGCACTGAGAGTCTACACGGGGCAGTCATAAAGCCATCACCGCAAAATTTATGCTATCCTGCACTTACGAGGAACGAGCAGTTGTGCACGCGTGACAGTTACATCCCACAGCACCTCTACGGGGGAGGGAAGCCTAGCAAGCCCCATCTCTGCAGGACAGAAAACCAGTCCTGGAGAGCCTAAGCCAACCTACCAGTTCTCCATCTCACAGGACTGGTCATTCCAGAGCAGGACTCGAACTCGGACAGACGTCTGTAAGCACGATATTATCATGCTTTGTGTGATTTTTGTGTGTATAATACATTTGTTTCTGGCATGAAAGGATATTTAATAAATAATTGATTGTCTTGTCTATCTCATTAGCTCACAATCAATCTTTATACTGTTGAATTGTACTCTTTTCCTCTGGAGAACAGAACGGAAAGAGCGTGGGTCAGAATGAGGTGGAGCTCCATTCTTTATCTGGTATCTCATCTCATCCAAGTCCCCAACCAGGGAGAAGGAGCCAATGTTCTCTTCATCTTTTAAAGAGAGGGCTCCACTGATGATGACTTACTCAACCCAAAAACCAAGGCTGGGGGAAGGGCATATGTAGCACCCAGAGCAGTATCAGATGTAGGAAAGTGAAAAGAGCTCACGGGAGGGCTCAGGGGGTCAGCCTGATTTAATTTCAATCGATAAAAAATACCACACTGTAAAAATACTAGCATGCAATAGATTTGTTCTTTCTTGACAAGTTTCCACAGCCCACATGTAACATTATCGTGAACCAGTGAAAGGAAGAGTCTACAGATAGGGAAAATCAATGCCACAGGCAGGCTGAAACCCAGGCTGGAGTATAGGAAGAGAAAGGGCATAGTTAAGAATTGGGGAAAGGCTGGAGGAAAAAATCACAAGGACTCTCAAGCATCATCCTACAATCATATAATCATTCATTCAAGAGAGAGTTACTGAGGTCCTATTTTGTGCAAGATTGTACACAAGGCAAAGCAAGAGCGCAGCGACCATGTTGGAGGAACGGGAGGGGCTAAAATACACTTCTGATCCCGGTACCTTGCACACTTGTCCTCAGTATAAAGGCAAAGAAAAAAAGTAAAATAATATTCTGTAAACTCAAAGCATTGCTGAAAAAAAATTAAAGAAGACCTAAATACCTGGACAGACTCCCCACGTACATTCCTGGATCAGAAGACAGTGCTCTTGGAATGGCAGTGCTCCCCAGAGTGATCCGTATATTCTACGTGGTCTCGATCACAATCCCAGCGGTCTCCTCTGCAAAAACTGATTAGCTGCTGTTATAATTCATATGGGAATTCGAGGGTCTCAGTAACCAAAACGATCTTGTAAAAGAAGAACAACATGAGAGGACTTGTAATTCTCAATTTGAAATTTTACAACTGTATCTCTAGGTGAGATTAGAGGCCATTTTTAAGTTATTACTGTGTTTATCCTTATTTTCTAAATTCTCTAGAATGAATATAATTGTTACAATAAGGAAAATAAAAAGTAAGGTATCTTTTAAAACATGCACACCGATTCATTCATTGGAAAAAATGTATTTTAACTATAAAGAGGTAAACAAATATCTAGTGAAAAAGGACTACTTAAAAACAAGAGTGCATTTACATTTTTAAGAAATTGAAAACTGAAAAGCACAAACACATCAAGTTTCTAGGGAGACAAATACAACATATTAACACTTATTTTCAAAAATTCTAATTGAACAATGAAAACTCAAGAAATGGAAAATCGCGATTGACAGCCAAATGCAAACACATGGAGAGCAAAGGCCTAGAAATCACAGTTCCTTTAACTCTGCTACTACCTCAGTAGGGGAGGAAATTCCTCCCTGAGGAGACAGTGGAATCCCATGCATAAGACAGGATAAACAGTACAAACTGCGCTAGAATTGGGGGTGACTTTCTTAGAAGAATTCTAAAGATAGAACATTGCTGAAAAACTATAAATACACTGACAGACACATTAAAACACACAGTCATATATATTATATAGAAACATATGAAGTCTGCTCCCATGTTACATAGAAATACAAACATATTTGTTCATTTATGGGCACTGATTACTTTTTCCCAGGTAGAATATTTCAACTAAAACAAATAATCAATAATACACCCCTCTAGTCAAATCTAGTTGATAAGTTACTCTGCTATGTAATCATAATATGCCTAAGATAGATCTAAAATAAGTGAAAAAGATCTTTGTATGGTTTCTTGAACTCTTCTCAACATTCCAAACTTAATTTTAAAATAGATCTGAGCAGTATTTCTATATTATCTTTTCCCTCGTGAAATGACCAATACAGTCTGTTGTCAAAATTCTGTCCTTACAATGATTCACGAACACCGTATCCTCACAAAATTGCTGGACAGCAAGTCACTATCCAGACACTGTGACCAAACAAACGAAACACAAGGAAGACAGTGACCCTATTCTGGAGGGCTTACCGTCTGCGTCAACACCGGGGTTTTTATTTGATTGGTTTGATTGGGTAGCAAAATAAAATCAATCAATTATTTTCTTCTCTGAGCATTCTGTAAGTCATGACTCTTCAGTGTCATGAGCAGGAAAGACTTAAGCATGACTTGATTAGGTCAAATAGCAACAATCATCACCGGAGAGTGAGTAATAAAGAAGTTAAATGATAGCAATTCTTCTGCCTACATGAGACCTAAAATAAACCTACACTGATATCCGAAAGGAAAATGAGGAGATGAGGTTCCCAATGAGAAAACAAACAAACAAGAAACCAAAAAATGAAAGACTTTTTCATTAACGATTCCAGGCAGTAGTGGAGCATGGTGGTGAGGAGCATAGATGCTGGGGACAATCATGATGCTCTGAACTCCCACAGCACTGGGTAGCTTTGACACTCATAAGTCAGTGAAATTTTCTGCATCTCAGCCTCCTATCCATAGACTGGGTATAACAACAGCACCCGTCTCCTAGGACGGTCCTAAAAATTAAGATATTTTATATGTAAATTTTAAATAAAATACCTCAGATTTTAAATATTGCCCCAAAAGCACAAGGAAAAAAGAAAACAGAGATAAATTTGAGTTCATCAAATTTAAAACTTTGCTTCAAAGGACACCATCCAGAAAGTGAAAAAAGCAACACTCAGGAGAAAATATTTTCAAATAATTTATCTGATTAGGAATTTGTATCTCCAAATAAAAAAGAGCTCCTACAATTCAACAAAAAAGACAACTAAATTAAAAAATGAATAAAGGATCCGAAACGGTATTTTTCAAGGAAAATATACAAATGGCCAATAAGCACAATGAAACGATGTTCAAAATCATTAGCTGTAAGGGAAATCATGTCAAAACTACTAGGAGGAACCGCTTCACACTCACTACATTAGGTTATAATTAAAAAAAGAATAACAAGAACTAATGAGGACACACAGGAATCAGAGATAGCAGCCCTTGCTGGTGAGATGTAACGCTGCGTGGCTACTTTGGAAAACAGCCTGGCAGGACCTCAGAGAGTTGAACAGTTGGTTTCTGAATGACCCAGCAATTCTGCTCTGTCGGCACACACGTAAGAGAACTGAAAACAAATGTCCACATAAAAACTCCTACAGGAATGTTCACGGTGCCATTATTCATCACAGCCAAAAAGAAGAAACAACCAAAATGCCTATCACCTAATGAATGGGTAAACAGAGGGGCCCAGCCATACAGTGGAATATTATTCAGCAATAGCAAAGCATGGAGTACTGACCCAGGCAACAACATGGACAAACATTGAAAACGTTACTCAGTGTGAAAGAAGTCAGTCACAATAGACGGTTCCATTTACATGAATTGACTCGATTTACATGAAATGTCCAGCACAGGCAAATCCACAGAGAGAGAAGAGTGGCTCCCTGGGGCTGGGGGAGGATGGGGAAGATGGGAATGAGTGCTTATGCATATGGGGTTTCCTGTTATGAGGATGAAAATATTCTAAGATTGACTGGGATGCACAATTCTTGGCATAGAGTAAAAACCGGTGTAAATATTAATGGGTGAATTGTATTAAAACTGTTAAGAACAATAGCACCTCGGGCCAGTACCTTCCCATAGTAGAAGCAAATTGCTAACTTTTATTACAGGAAGAAGAAACTGCCCTCAGCATGAAAGCAGGAGATCAGCAAATGTGAGTTAACCGAAATTGGACAAGAGCAGTTCACTTGAAACAGTTGCTGAGTGTAAACGAAATATTCAGAATGAAGAAAATCAGTTTGACATCAAGATGAAGCATTCTGCTTCAAATGCAGATCAAGGATTCGGCAAGCCCACCTGCTAGAAATAACCAGAGAAGAAACCTGGTTCTTAAAACAAGCACCATATCCAACAAGGAAATGGTGGTGAGGAAAGCAGTCAGCCAAAAAACTGGAACAGTTTGCTACAAATAATTTCTGCACTGAAATTTCAAAAATAAAATGAAAGTGATGCAATGCTGCGCTGCCCTCACGTGAATGGGCTTCCTCCGGTTCTCGACAGTTCTGTAACCCCGAATGAGAGACTCAGGAGAATCAGCATGGCTCCTGGGAGTCCCCAGGTGACTGCCCACCAGCACGCTGACCACCATCACATCTGCCAGGGTTGAATTGCAGAGAAGAGACCAACTTCTGAAAGGCACAGGAAATGTTGGCAAGGGAAAAAATGGCTGCAGTCAGTCCTGGGACAGAGGTCCTGACAGCAGAGGCCAGAAGGCTGCAGGTGAACTGGAGTGGCCCTGGGGAAGGAAGGGACCACAAGGGAGCAGATCTCAATTCTCTTCTCTCTCTCCCTTGGGTAGGAGAGATAAAGCCTGCATCATTCTCACCTGGAAATGTGGGTTATGGCTGGCAGAAGTCGTACCGACACGGAATGATTATTCAAGACTCTGTGGGAAAATTCCAGAAAAAGAGAAGGAGTAGGGAGCCAACTCCACAAGCCTCTCAAATGCTCCTATATTTACTGTGTATAACGAAAGGAAAAAGTCATTAACTGTTGTTTGATAGTAAGTAGGAACTTGAGGAAAGACGGGAGGAGACAGAGATTGTAGAATCCACAATGAGTACAAAGGCTTAGTGTATCTTTAGGGAAGTCATGGGGTGAGGGGAATAAGATACATTCTTTAGATTGTGAATTACAAAGCAGACCACGAGACCAGCCAGGTCCTTGTTTTCGGGATAATAGACTATCTAAAAGCACACAAGCCCAGCTTTTATAGCTGAGGGCCTGGGTCCTTGCTTTGAAATGAGCAGAGTGCTATCTAAAGCATCAACTATGCAAGCAAAGCATTGTCTCTGCTTTTTAAGGCAAGGAGACAGGAGTGAGGATGCACAGGCTCCTGCTTGCAAAGCAGTTACTAAGCACACATTTTTCTTCTGAACATTGACAGGCGGCTGGGGTCTGTTACAATTTGTTAACCTAATCTTGGGCTCCCACATGTAACCATTATGGAACCATTATGGAGGACACCCTAGGATAACAAATCCTAGCCCTGGGTCTTTTCCTGCCACCTTCAGACACTCTAGCAGGATCTAGACACATCCCTGACTAACGATCCCACAGAACAACCCAGACTCTTAACTCCTGGCGCTTGAAACTTAATTTTAGCTCTACACAACTTAACAAAGAAAAGTTTCAGAAATAGAAGATATTACATTCTTTTATATCTCATCATATGAAGTAATTTTTCTGATTGCTCTAAGCTGCTTCTAATTGGCAAAGCACCTAATTCTGCAGGTGAATTCAGTACTTTCCATTGGGCATAACTTGCCAGTTTGGGCTCGCTGAATTCTATTGGTCAAATACTGATACACTTAATTGATTTCATTGTTCATCAGTTTCAGCCGGGAGGAGAGGGAGTGTCACTCTGTTCCTCAGCCCACCCTCAACTCTTTTCTCATCAGCAACTCAGGCCTCCTGAAAATAAAACAAAGAATTTGTTTCCCTTCTACGCTTTCCACAAACCCAACAGGAAACATCAGCCTGGAGAAAGAATTCAACAAAAATGTTCAAACAAAAATCTATAAAACCTGAAGCAACTCCATCTCCGAATCATGATACACAATGACATGAATGTAAGTGTGTCAAGCACAAAGCATGCGTGAGCCTGACCACCTCATTTCTATTCTTCAATGGAAGGAAGGTTTTCATATTTTTTATTATCACTCTTTATCATTGCTTCTGATTAAGCCAAAAATTAGTTTATGAAATAATTAAGCACTGCAATAACAGATTTTTGTTGTATCAATTATAGAAGGCATTCAGAGGGGATAGGAAAACCCACCTTTGTAAAAAATGTAAAATTTCTTCCCCTGTTAAAAACACGTATACAAAATGCAACAGAGAATTCAAATTCTTGCGGAGAAGAGCAAACCACAGAATCTAAGCAAAGTCATTACTATGAGTCAATTCAAAATTCACTAGACAAGCATGCTCAAAGCATTCAAAGAATTTTAAAGGCACACTGCAAACCATTCACTTAATGATCTTCAGGCTAGAGGAAGAATTTCCCTCTTTAACAGACAACATAAATCAAAAGGGTGCCCCTCCAAACAAAGACAAAAGATCAATCAGGTTTTTAACAGTTCTGATAAATCAGCATGTTCTAAAGAACAAAATTCAGAAATTTTAAACATTCATTCAAACCACAATGAAACAAGCACTTAAAAAAAAGAAAAAAACCCCAAAGAAACTAAGCACATTGATCATGCACTTGGATAAATGAGAACGTCTTTTACCCTTCGAAGAAAGAACAGGCTATAGCCTTTTACTTGAAAATTAACACTACTTTAAAGATAACTCCTAAAACGGATTTCATCATTCATGTTGCCTTGAAAACTCTGAGGCACTTGTATCTGATCAGAAAAGCAATTCTGAGTAATAGTATGTTACAATTCAGCGCCAGTTTGCTTTAGATTAAAAAAGAATAGCTACTGTTCCTCAAATCCTGCACAGAGTGTGAAGTGCCTCCCGGCCTCTTTCTCCTCCCGTTTTCTAAGCTCATGCTCCCCAACACTTCTGAAACAAGTATGACAACCTCTTATTTCCAATATGCCAAATGACAAAAGAATATCAATTTATTTGTGTAAATATATGCCTACATCTTGAACTGGAGGAGGAAGGTATCAGAGGGCTACATGGAACTTATTTCTACCTTCCTGAAATCACACACAAACACGTTCACACAGACACAAACACATACACACTGAATTACTGAGCACTTCACAAGCTTAGGAATTCCAACTTCTAGAAGATAACTTTGCAGTTAGTTTAAAATACAAAACTGTCAAGTTTTGAAAGACTTGATCATCTGCTAAATCATCCAAATATCAACGAGACCCAATTTGCCTTCTCTGTAGAATGTAATTTCCCATGATGTCAAAGCAGACCCTAAGAAGTACTGTATCCAAGACTCGTGTTTATCACTAGCTATTATCGTTTTTAAACAAGTAAACAGATTCAGAAAGGTATGTCCCAACATTTATTCTTATTGAAATAGCATTTGTATTCAATTGTCTATACAGAAAATAGGTCCCATGATTGTGTTTAAGAGCTATTCTGTGTATTGCAATATTTATTTTTAAGTGAAGACAAGGAGGGTGGGTATTACTCAGTTGTAGAGCACTTGCTTACCATGCACAATGGGCTGGCTTCAATCCCCAGTAATCCCCCCCCCAAAAAAGTACTTATTTAAAAATAAGAAAAAAGTTATAAAAAAATGCAGACTAAAAACCACTGCAATGTAGAAGCCAGAACTATAAAAAAAACATGTGTTTCTATCAAATACTGACTATATGTCAAACACAGGGACAACCACAAATCACCCCTGACAACCATCACGTGTGGTTCTCAGCAACCCTTCTAAGTAGACACGGATGAGAAGCCCAGCACTGCGGATGAGGAGACGGAGCTCGGAGGAGCCGGGGACGCTGACCGTCCTGCTCCCCGTGACACCACGTCAGCCCAGGACAATTGCTGACAGAGCTGCAGTGAGGGGACATGCAGCTGCGTGGAAACTTCGGGAGCTGGGAGTCCCAGAAAACACGAAAAATTGTTCAGTGAAAAACCAGCTCAAATATATTACACTGTGTCACATTCTTTAAACAGGGAACATGACTGAGACCTTTTTGATGCCTCCGTGTCCTTTATGCCATCATCAGTTATTTGCCCTCACAGCATGACCAGTGATGATCTGGACCCCTTATGAAGTGCACTCAGATGGCAGAGCTTTTAAAGCTGTTTTATGAAGTTTGTAAGACTCTGTCTATGCCTCACACAGGCGGTCATCCATCACTTCTCACCGGTGTGGACGTACCACCTGAAATCACTCCTTTCTGCTTTTTAAAATCCCTTCATCTAATCCAGACTTTTCAACAGCAATGAATCAGCTCAACCACAGACAGTGAACATCTTTTCACCAAATGGACTCGAACAGCCCATCGGACTACCTGGAAGCCCTTTTCTTTTATTAAACCCACTTCCGGGTACTTCATCATTTTCTGATTGGTGGACTTGGCCGCTGACTGGCCTACTCAGAGAGCTCCCAGCCTCACATCCGGGGATGGGAGAGGGCCCTGCTCTTGGGAGAAATCAGTGAGGAAGGCGGACATCCTCCAGTCAGGACTGCACGTGTAGAAGTGCCAGAACGTGCTCAGAAATTATACCGTCAGCACCCCTGGGCTCCCACGGACTGGTTTCACATTAACCAAACTCACGAGACACTGATTCAAGAAAACCAGAAACTTAACTTATTAATGTAACAGAATATGTGAAATTATGAACCAGACTGAAATATCAGAGTTCAACCATGAGTACAGATTCTCCTCCACGGCCTAATCCCGGGCAGGCAGTAACATGGCAACCATGGACAGAAGCAGAGCAGGAAGGGTTTCTAGATTAACTCAATGGACTAAATTTCTGTTATACCAACAGATCTACTGCCTGGAAAACAATTAACGCTAATCACAGTGCACTCTTCGTGGACAGTGGCTGAGACACGACTGTGAGCACCTGTGTAACTCTCCTTTCCCTGTCCTTATTGGGCATACTGATGCACAGAGGTACAGAGATCCAGGGATGCAGATACCTATAAACACCCAAAGCCCATCCCTGGGAGCCTCAAAACCAGACAGCCAGGGTTTAAATACCAGCTCTGCCACTTACTAGCTCTGTGACCTTGGCCAACTTACCCTCTGTGTGCCTCAGTTTCCACACTGTAAAACTGGGATAAAAATCAAACATTCCTTACTCGATTGTTGAGAAGATTGAAGGATTCATTTCTGTAAAACTCTCAGAAAAGAATGTAGCACATTATTGGTGCTCAACAAATGTCAACTTAATATTAAAGTGATTTACAAGTCTCCTTTCTAATCATCTTCTGTGTTTCCTGGCTAGACTAAGTCCCAAAGAAAATCCTTATTTCTCCTTTTATAAACTCTTGGGGAGCACCCTTCTGTTCCATACCACCACCTGTTTAAACTGAGGGAGGGGATGCCTCCTCCCCACTCCTCTTGGCCACGGAGAGTGCTTCTCCACACCACAGACCCATGGCTCACAGCTAGCCCTCGTCACACTAACAGGGTGAGGTGTGAGTCCGGAGAGACAAGCAGTGTATGTGAAACCGTTCCTTTCCTTCCAGTGCTGGCCACACTTGGGAAGCACCCGGGATGCTCAGCTCCATGGCAGGACAGCCCTGTGCATGATGGGGCAGGTCCTCTCAAGGGAAGGCTCGGTGTGACCCAGAGTTACCTGGGACAGGGTGAGTCTCTACTTCTGGGACACAGTATAATGACACGCATTTTCCCACAGCCCTGAAGTTCATGGAGAACGTGGCTTCATCAGTAAAAATGAAGACATATATCGCCTGCTTACTCTTTTCTGTCATCTCTCAGTTGGCTGCTGGAGACAACATGTGTATAAGTATTGGATCCCCATAAGCCCCAACATATTTGAAGTAACAAAAAATTCTGTGGCTTAACGTTGGTTCAGGGCGACTGTGTAACAGTTCTGACTTTGCTGATGCTAAATTATGGGTATAGGAACTATGGAACCTCCTCAAATATCTTTCATCATAAAACCATCTTTCCTTATTTTCCTGTTTCTTAGTAATTGCCAAAGACTATCAAATGATGGATTCTCACAAAACAGTAGCTAAAGTTTACGAGCCCTCTTGACATACACACTGTGGCAAACAGTTTACATAATTTCTAATTCTCACAATTCTACAAAGCAGATATGAGCATCCCCATCTCACAGACGAGGGAAATCTCAGAACGAACTGACTTAGGCTCACGTGGCTCAGTGGCAGCGCGTGCACGCAAACCCAAGTCAAAAAACTACACCCCTTCGTATATGTACCAAATCTCCTACCACCAATTAACACACAGCGGCGGGGTCAATACTCAGGGAACCCAGTACACTTTTCAGCTTTAAGGTGCTACAGAGGCCACTTCTAGCTGTTTTATAAATTCCCGGCTCACTGGTTTCTAGCACTGGAAGAAAAGTCCGATTTTGCCATTGTTTGCACAGCAAGTCTGAGATGTTCACAGCGAGATGACAGAATAAAACTAAGATATAAGGAGAATAATTTTTCCAGGTAGACAGACATAATGGAGACTGTGCTATTCTGAAGCATTGAGCAAAGTAATCAAAATAAATTAACGTTGTTTAAGCTTTCTTTAAGAAACAGGAAAATTAAGACTGTAAGAAGGTGCAACAGAGCCACCTATGGCTAAAAAGACCTTCCAGGTTACCGGGAAACATGCAACACAAAATTGCCTGTAGGATCAGAAACGAGAATCAGATAACTAAAAGCTTCTGTAGCACATACTGCACTTTGTTTTGGGGTAAGGGAAGGGTATTCAGTATTTAATCTGATATTGCTAATACTCCTGAATATAAACAAAAGACATAGGCTTGTGGAAACTCATCTTAGAGGAGGAAAGAACCAGTCCAGCCTCTTCAGTTTACAGGAGGGGAGACTGAGACCTGGGATCTGTCCTCCTGGCAATCGGCAGCAAAGCTCTCCTAGGCCTCATGTCTTGCAGTGTAGCAAAAACCAACAGAATTTTACTAGGCCTATAATCATAAAAGTAACGTCTGTATTTTTCCAAAAGTAGGTAATCTAAGTATCTTGCAAAATACTTCTCAAAGAGCCAGGAAATCGTAAAAGTTTGTTGAAATTCAAAAACATTTATTTACATATTAAAACAGCATGAGATTAATTCTATTAAAAAAGTTACATGTCAAATCAACGTTTTGATATTTTAAACCTGTTAAGAGTGCAGGAAAAAAATCAAAATTTTCTTTAATCACAAAAGAGAGAAGATTATTCCCTGAAAATGATAAATGTGGATTTTTCTAAACTTAATGGATCTGTTCAGAATCCACGAATTTAAATGTCTGAGTGGATGTTACACGGCAACATGAATTCTGAGTTGTAACAATACACATTCTGTGTAAATAATCTTCAAGGTCGTCTGCTTAAGGCAATTTAACTAGTCCCTGTCTCAATAGAATGATAAAGATTTCATTAAAACTTCATAGTGCACTAAAAAAAATAAATGAATCCTTGTTACTTTAAGCCATATTCATATATATCATATATATACATATTGAATATGCATCAGAAGTAAGCCACCCCCTTTAGTATTCAGAGTTGATCCTTCTAAAATACCTGTCATTGTGACAGCACATTTTTATTAAGCACCTCTTGGGTGCTTTGTGTACAAGGCGTCTTTAGACAAGGAAAACGATATTACTCAAATTTCACAAATGAGGAAATGTACTTAAGCCATAAAAACAACTTACCTATTCATCATCAGGAAAGAAAAGAGTAATGATTTTACTTACAATATTCACTGACAATCTTTTCTTCCATACAAAGACTACATAAAACCAATTCAGTGTTTCTAAGTATTTCTGTCAATAAGGGTCACTAGAGAAAAGCAAGTAACATCACTAGCAATTGTTGGAATTTCAAAGCCCACTTCTCTTTTGTACTATAATTATTTTTAATGTTTTGTTTTTAGTGCTCACAGAGCACTAAAATTAAAAAAAAAATTAACTTTTAAGTCATTACCTGAGAATAAAACTTTTGTAAAAATGTACAATTTTAATTTATGCCACTCTGTCTCACATTCTCACTGGTGTCTCTCCTTCGAAGTCCTCATCAGGTTGAGATCACTAAAATTGGACATTTATGGAGTCACAGGAGTTCGGGAAACCACTCAACGGGAGGCTGATTAGAAGAGCAATTAAAAATACATCCTGTGCATCCAGGGTTCCAGCACTGAGCTAGCCACTGCCAGCTGTGTGTAATTTGGAACAAGCTGCTCCATCACTCAATCCCTCAGCTGCAAAAAAGGAGACACTGATACCTACCCTCAAACACCTGCTATGAAGTAAAACATGAGGAAAGCATTTTAGCCTTAGGCAGGTGTCCACTCAGAGCTAGTTTGGTCATTATGATGATGAGGATGGGTGTTAATAAATTAAGCTAGACCAGAAAGTAGAAATCACCATAAAGGAGAAACATTTAAATCAATGAGCATTTTCTTTTGGATGGATTGCAGAATATTTTATTGATTTTTTTAATAAACCAAGATTTGTCCATTAATAATAGATTTACAGGTTCATGGAAAAGTCTCCAGAAAAAGAATTAGAGGCCTCTAACTTCTGAATACTAAGAAAGTAAAGTTTAGAAAGAATTATGGGGGAGATTATACCTCATTTTGGAGAGTATGTGCTTAGCATGTATGCGGCCCTAAGTTCAGTCCCCAGTAACTCCATATAAAACTTTTTTTTTTAAGAAATGGAGAATTAAAGCAAAAAGATGGAGGAATACAGAATTTTTTTAGAGACTCAACTCAGAATTCTGATGGGGAATAAAATATCCATTTCTCAGAGGAAATCTTGAAAACTATGTAAACTGGATCTGAGATGTCTAGTCTTTTAACATTATTCAAGAATTCATATTATCAAGTCTTAAAACTACCTGATAACCCACAGTGGTGATAGTGATCATAACAGCTGCCAACACGGATCGAGCTCCGGCTAGGAATGCTCTGTTCTGACATCTCTGCTCCTGAGGCCTCACCAGGCTGAGAGCACTAACTTCGGACATTCATGAGCATCTCGTGTAAGTCCTCAATTTGTGCTTCTCACTCCCCCCTCACCAGGCCCTCTGAGGGAAGCACTGTTATCATCTTCCCCACCCGCAGTTAAGGCCACTAAGGCACAGAGACTAAACTCGTTCCAGGTCAGACTGGCATTAAAGGACTTGTGTATTTCTGCTGTTTTACTTTTTACAAAGGAATCTGAGATATCAATTCAAGGGAGACTGTTAAATAATAAAGTCTGTCTGGTCTCCACTTCAAAGAGCAGATACTATAAATTCCTGATGTAGGATGAGGCTGCCGCCACAAACTGACTCAGCTTGAAATTAATATCCAAGATGAAGCAGCGAATACAAGTAAATATTCACGATTGTCAACTCCACTCTCGGGTCTGGGCCCTTCACTGCCTGAACGGCGGTGAAATCCCCACCCAGGTCAGGGAGGGAAGCGCGGCTCTTCCAGTTCGCACCCAGGCTTCAAGGGCTGTTTCCCCTCACAGACTGTCGTCAACGATTTAAAAGCTCTCAAGAATTTTACACCATGCAAAACTGAAAGACATTTCTGCAGATGGAGCACTTTCTCAGGCTTAAACCTTTTTTGCCTACACTCAGCAAGGGGGAGAAAAGAAACATGACTCTTCAAAGTGTCTGAGCCTCACCACTCACAGGAGTAGAACTGCCTCAGCACAAGATGACTGTTCACATTGCAGGGTGAGAACAAAATAAAGCCGCCCCAACCACAGGCACTCCCAGAGACAGCGCTCAGCAGTCTTCTGCACACTCACGGTTGTGCAGCCCTCACCACCATCTATTTCCAGAACACTCCATTATCCCAGAAGAAACCCCCTGTCACTATCAGTCATTCCCTAATCCCCCTCCACCCAGCCCCTTGCAACCATCACCTGCTCTCTGCCTCTGCATTTGCTTATTCTGCGCATTTCAGATCACTGAAGTCAACAATATGTGGCCGTTTATGTCTGGTTCCTTTCACTTAACGTGCTATTATCAAGGCTTTTCCATGTTGCAGTGGTATCAGCATCTCTCTCTGTTTTTTTTTTTTTTTTTTTGAAAACGTTAAAGTTTATTAGAAGGTGGTAAGTACTATCAATAAGAGTAGAGTGGAGCATAAGGGGTGGGGATTCAAAGGGAAAAGGGTGGGTTGAGCAGTCAGGGTGGACTTCCCAGAACAGGTGGCCTTTTTCATCTTCCTCTTTATTTTTTTTTTTCCTTTTTATTCACCCTTACGTATGAATAATGTTCCACTACATGGAGATACTACATTCAGTTCATCCATTCAGCAGCTATATATGGACGACATCCAGAAGAATGAGTGTAAGAGGTGACTAGCAGGGATGGCATTTAAGCAAAGGGCAAGATGTGCTTTAAAAAAAAAAGCCAACAAACAGAGGCACAAGGAAATTCAGTCCGTTTCTGAGCAAAGTGCATGCTTGCGTCGGCAGGACTACCGTGCAGGGCTGGGGAGGATATTGGCAGGAATCACGGGGAGGGAGTCACCTAAGAAGACTCCCCACCGATATCAGCTCAGCCAATTCTCCTCCCTCATGTTTCTAGGTTTCTCTTATTTCATGTAATAGCACTTTAACTACACATCTGATCATGTGCATCAGACCACTTACCTCGAAGCCACAGAAAATCATTCACTGACCGGAGCAGCTCCAGGACAAAACTGTGATGGACCAGGGAGTCCTACAGCATGCCAGCCTGCAGGCACAAACCCCACATGTGCCTTGGTGATGTCCAGAAAAAAAATGCATGGAAATATCTCACTGCTGGTTCACAACATCTGCCCCCAAATTGCCCCTAAATCATGCTGGCAAAGCACTACTCAACCCTCTCACTACAAAAAAAAAAAAAAAAAAGCTAAGAAGGCAAATTTAGGCTCTGCCATTGAAAACCAGCAACCATCAATGCCAGTATCTGAGCTGGAATGCTCCTGACTTCAAAAACCACTGCACACTTATTTTTCAAACGGGAAAGCATATATGTATTCCACGTAGATGTTATTACAGTAGGATTTTTATTTTCGAAATTTCCAGTTCAACATTAGCACAAGAAAGATTATGTTTCAGCTTTTGAAAAACTCAATTATCTTCCAATTTCTTAATTTTGAACCTATTATTATTTTATAAATGGAGCTATGCTTCATATTATAAACCAAGTGTTTGGCTTCTGCAAACAAAACTTTTATGACCTCACTATTTCAGAGTAAACTTTAATGATGTTTTGAGAGGTGGGGCCTGGGGCCCTAACAGCCCTTTAAATACTGACAAGGATGTGTTATTAAGTAATGCAAAGGCTCTAAGTCCACATTAACTAGGAAACCAAAGAAACTACACCAAAGCCTTACTTTATCATTTTTAAATATTCCTATTTTTGAATATTAAAGTTCTTAAAAGATATGAATTTTTGAGAAAGACAACAGCTGTATTAAATTTCCTCTCACCAAGAAAGCAATCTTTATCAAGAGTAAAAACCCCTATTGAAATTCAAGAGATAAGACGTTTCTAGCTAAGTGAACATGCAGATCTGAAGACAAACATAAATCCTATCAGATCTCACTCGGACGAGCTCAACAAAGTCCTGGGCTACCCTGGAACTTAGCTCTTCTCTTCCAAATGTTGGCTGAGCTAAGATCATCACACAAGGCAGGGAAGAAGAGAAGAGGAAAGTCCACATGGCGGCCTCCATCTATTTACTTCAAGCCAAAAGGCGCCGCAAGGGCGGCCCAGCTAACAAGCCCTCCCCATAAGGAAATCCGGCATCCACACTGCCCCTGCCGTCCCCAAGCAGCCCCGACGCCCCTCTACCACTTGTGGCCTCCCAGCCTGTGAATGGTCTTCTAATGTCACTCCCCAGTTGGTGGCAACACACCCTTCCCCGCTACACACACACACACAGACACACACACAGACACACACACACAGACACACACAGACACACACAGACACACACACACACACACACACACACACGGAGCCAAGGCAGCCTTCCCAAAGCATAAATTTGATTACATCACCCCACTTCAAACCCTTCAGCGGCTCCCTGGTAGAGTTCTAGCCCCACCCCCGAACCTGCTCGCCCATCCTCACCTCAGTACCCAGGTCCCCAGTGACCTCAGGGGCCCCCTGATCTGCTCCTACTTCCCACTTGCCTCCAGGCTCAGTTTGACTGTTTCTCAAGGAAGCCTTCCCTCCCTCCAACCTCCGCAATTTGTTCCTCTGTTCCTAGAACATTCTAGGCTAAGTCAACTTCTGACACTGCTAAGCTCCCAAGGAATATTTTGCTTACTAATGTGGGTCCAAACTCTCTCCCCTAGACACTCAGAAGTGTGCATGTTATGAATAAATGAATGATGGGGTGGGTCTCAAAGGGACAGCCAGACCTGCTCTCGTCCGCCCCGACCTTTCTTACTGTAGAATATCAGAAGCAAATCCAGAAGTACCTTTCCTGATGGTCACTTCCTGGTGACATCCATCACTGCCTCCTCTGTCAGTTCTAGTAAAACCCAAGCTCTTCGAAAGCCCTCCACCCCAGGCCCTCTCCAGTGTCCTCCCCAGCAGGGGCACCCACAAACCTGGACCACACATGGCACTCTCCCCGAGTCCCCACCGCACAAGCCTCCAGGCCTCTACCTGGGCTGCTCTGCCACATGAGCCAAAGTCTTCATGCTTTCTACTGGCTGACCCTTACTCTGTCATCACAATTGAATGTAGAGCCCATTTCTTCCAGGAAGCCCTCTCTGATAATATCCTTTAGGTCTTGGCAAGGCTCCCTCTATAGCAGCACTGCATGGGGACCAACTGGGTGTTTGCTTGCTCCTTTGGGACCACGACCTATTGGGGGCCACTTGGGAAGGAGTGAGATATTACAAGAGGGGTGGGAGAAGCAAAAAGCAAAAATCACAGCTGAAGTCCCAAATTCAAGGATTCTTTCTCAGAAAAAGAATAAAATATTTCACATGTGTGCAATTTGGCTACTATTTTTGTGGCTTGCGGAAAGCAAGGACTTGGTGTTCTAGTCCAAAACCCAGGTTACATGCAAAGAAATGTATATATTCATATCCGAAGGAAACCAGAGCTGTTGAACAACAGTTTGCAGTCAGAATTGAAAGGAATTTTGATAAAGGCAATCTCTCTCTCTCTCTTCTTTCTTTTCTGGCATCATATAATTTTAGAAGTATTTGCATGACTAAGAGATGGCTACAGCCCGTGATTCTGCACTGGAGAGTTTGGGCTGAGGAAGCCCAGATTACATTCACTGTGTAAATGCAATCACACCAACAAACTGACAAGCGCCCTTGTGGAGGAGCTGATGTTCCAAAGCAGGCAAACATATGCAGTAAGAAAACTCTAAATAAAAAGTAAGAAATTCAATGTTCTGTACTCAATTTCATTAGCTATATGGGCCATTACCTGATAGTATATCTTGTCTAATGAAACCCAAAAATAAATTGTGAACGTTGATTTTCTTCATCTGACTATTTTATGCTAAATTTGGATATCAAACCCACAATCCATACGGACAGCTCAGGCCTATGCTGCACCACAGCTACATCCCGTAGAAGAAAGTCTATCAAGGGAGAATTGGAAAGTTTCCCTTCAGAAGCTGCTAAGTCTGGTTTTGCACCTGTACATCATTTGCAACCACTTCATCGTCAAATGAGTAAGACCTTACCTCTGTGGGGCGTAAAGCACTGCGGTGCTTCTGAACAATCAAAGAACACTGAGCTTTGTGAATCAGTCCTGAGGCATTTAAATCGTACTTTTTCTGAAAGGCCCCAAAACAGACCCACTTCACCATTTCACGTACAACAGTGAGGTACCGGAATTAGTAGAGAAAACACGCCCTTGAAGTCTGACAAGACCCTGCTTGAATCCTGTTACAGCATTTACTACCCTCTAAACGGGCCAATAACTTAACCCCTCTGAGAAGGCTTGCCAATCCACAAAAGGGGGCTGCCACCGACCACCTGGGAAGCATGGATGTGAATGCAACATGCAAGTAGGGCGGCCGACTGGTACCTGACACGGGGCCTGGCTAGTTTCCCTCCGCTGCCCTTGTCCCCCTTTAAACTTGTGCAGTTTACCCGGTACCAAATGCCCGGAAAAGACTGCACGAATATTCTGTGTATCCCTGGATACATGCCTTACCCTTAGGAGGCCAGAAAAACAACTGCCTCCTCCCCAGTCACTATCAATGTTCTTAAGAGTCTGAATTTTTTTAACCTCTATTTTGCAGGGAGACTATTCCAGAATTTTTCAAGCACCATTCTCCAGGTTGGCTCCTCTCCCAGAGCCCATCCCTTCTCACCTCAGATACTCTGTCTGCCTTCTGTTCATTGGAAAGCGAGTCAGGAAGAGCGGGGACTCACTAGGCCTTCTTCCCTCCCTGATATGTTAGTGTGACTACCTTCAACCCACGCCCCACTCCAACTCCAGCTTCTGAGGAGTCTACCCTCCCGGACCCTGCAGACTCTGCAACTTCCCAAGACACACACGTGGCCACGACCCTCCCTTCAGATTTCTTCCTGGCTGGCCCTGCCCACCCCCCGGCCCCTTAAGGATAAATGGCATTAGTCTGAATATCGCAAACGCCGCAGACTGACACACCAAAGCTGCATGGTCTGGGCTTTCCTCCAACCCAGGCACAGCCCTGCCCCCCCTCAGCCTCAGTCTGCAGCTCTCAAGATGATCTAATTCACATGCGCGGCTGTGAACACCAACTAAGAATGACGACTCCCAACGTGTATCTCTAGTCCGGCTCCTTCAACTCAGCCCCAGGCTCATAGACCCGAGTGCCTCTATGAAGTCCAAACTTGGACGAAAAATGGCATCTTAAAAATGCCTCATGTCCACCATTTACTCTGGAATTCAATTTCTGAAAGGTACCTCCCATGCTCCCCATTTTAGTAACAGACCCAGCACTCACCTAGGTGTTTGAGGTCACATTCAATTTCCCCTGTTCCCTCCCTCCAGCCCTGGCCTGGAATATTAGTCCTGTCATTTCCGTCGCTAAGCCCATCTCAAGTCTGGTTCTGCAGGGACCACGGCCGGATCCCCACAAGCTCACAGCAAGGTGCACTGAGTCACAGTCCTCCGAAGGGTGCTCCCTGGAGGGGGAGGCATCTCCTGCCGCCGGTCACCTCAGAAGGCACTGGATTCTCACAAAGGAGGCCCTGGAGAAGGGACTCAAATTTCTCCCGTGATCTGAGCTTTGAAGGTCCCGAGGTCTGGTGGAGCTCCTATTAGCAGACACACTTGCCACTGAGCAGATGAGGATGGAGGAGCCCAAGCAAGGCTGTCCTCACTCCGACCCCTGGGTGCTCGGGAGCCAAGGGGAAAGGCCTGTGTCCAGGGCACAGCCCACCAATCACAGATCCCAGCCTGCATTTGCCAACCCGGACAGCCTAGACTCCTTCTACTTGCAAGACTTACTTCTGTTCTGTTCCCCCCGAGAATGTGATGGACTCTTTCAGAATATCTAGCCTGTATCAAGCGAGACCAAGTCAGTGAAGGATGAAGTGTCCACATTTGGACTAGAGCATGAAAGGAGAAGCAAGGCCTCATGATCAGCATGATGGTGGTGGCCAAACCCTTCCCCTGGGTGAGATGAACAAGGGTGGGGGTGACAATCCAAGGTCTTAGATTGGCCAAAGCATCTTCCTTCATGGCTGACTGGGGGTTGGAGACTCACTACCGCAAACTAACGACACGGCCGTCAGTGGGGGACGTCAGCTGCAACAAACATGGAGTCAGCTCTTTAATGCCAACATGGGTTAAAAGTAAAGGCCGGTGCAGGGAGGCCTGCACGGCTGCTGAGGCAAACCACAGACCCGGATCTGAATGCCCACTGGCTGGAGCAGAGAGGAAGCTACGGTCCCTTTAACAGTCCCTGTGTCCACCAGATCCATGTGAGCCAGCTACTTAGAAGAAGGCCATGTTGTCCTGGTACTCAGAAAAACCAGCCTCGTAGAGGGAACAAAAGAGTGGCATGGATTTTAGACCCACTTCTGCCCCTTTATGAAGGCAAAACAAAGTAAATGGCACGGGGAAGTTGAATGCAAAAAAAAAATTAAATAACCAAACGGTGACTGATTCCTCCAACATTGTCCCCTGCAGCTGCTCACCCCCAAGCCTGCCACTTCCTCACCAGTGACCGCCGGTCAGGAAGCGCCGTCACGCACGTCACACTGTGACAGCCAGGAACCGCGTGCTGAGCACGTTTGTGTAAAAGCAGGAATCGAGCAAGATGCTGCAGACTTTGACTTGACAAGTTTAAATACTCCATGAAATGAATCCCTCAACAGCCGCCTAAATCAATTCGCATCTCACTTCTTCAAAACAATTAAACTAATTGAATAAGGGTGCATTTGTCACCAAATATAAGGAGGACCAAACAGGTTCCTCAAAGCAAAGATTTTAACAGATATCAAACACCAGTGGGTGATGTGCTAACAAAGCAAATATTCCAAAAAATTAGAAAATAACAAGATGACTAGGATAATGCATGGATCAAGGCACCTGAAAAGTTTCTGCTTTTTAAAGCGATGGAGACAGCACGGAGGGCGATCTAGCTATTTCCAATGCAGGATATGCACAGCCACCTTTTCAGACGCAACTGCGCGGTACAAGAGAAAAAGGAATAAAGAAAAAGGAAAGGAAGAACAAGCGAAAATTAGAAACACACAAGAACAAAAATGACTTTGACAGCATGTACAAGAATTTACGTGAGTGTGTGAGGCCAGGGACGCGGGGACGGTGAGACCCACCCTCACCTCCTGCTCCAGGGAAGGCAGGGGCCTGAGGGGAGCGACGCTGCTTGGGGACCCCAACGTGGTCAGCGCCCCTAACCAAAACTCCACATACATGCGTCTAGGCAGCTTTTAAGCCACAAAATGTGGTCGCATTACAGGCTGGACAGTTTTACTCACTCCCAACGAGAGTAGCAGGAGAGAATTAGTCTCTGCTCCTGCACCAAAGCATTGTTTTAAAAATTAATGACTGTGGAATAGTAAAAGCAACAATGGAGTAAAAGTGACTGGAGGAGAACGTGCTTGACCCGGGCTCACTGGCCGCGTTATCTCACTTACGTTCAGATGCTGGCTGAGCCCTTATGGTACCAAAACAGACAGGTCCACCAGGAGGGAGTTATTGCGCTGCTGTATTTTGATGCCGAGAGCCATGCCTGGTACACGAGGTTCTGGGTAAACAATGGTGACAGTGTCAACACTATGGGCTAAGCACACATCCAGCTACTCCGCCAAATCCCAAGGGCAGGCTTCAAAAGGCAAATACAAGCTGGAATTCTCTGGTGGGTCTGCAGACTCAGAACCAAGCAGTTGCTGAGCAAAAATGTCACCAGTGCCTCCTATGACAAAAGAGGAGGCACTGGCCATGGGGCTTGGGCAGGGCTCCAGGCTTCCACTGCTCACCCACCAGTCTGTCCAGGGGGAGAACATGGTCCCTGCTTACGTTGCACTGATGCACCTACCTTGACTAACGCCTGGGGGCTCAGCAGGAGGTGACATGTGAGGTGAATGGAGCCAGCCTCGGTGTAGCCCGGTGCTGGCAGCTGTGCCCACAGCAATGCACAGGCACCTAAACCTGCCACCTCATCCCCAAGGAGCAGAAGGGTGAGCGGACGTGTAGATCACAGGGCCCTGAGAGGACAAATAAAGATCATGGCCACTACATGTCTCACCCCTTACTAAAGTCATAGAGGTATGTCCGGGAGGAACAGAAAATTCATCCAGAGCCCGCCAGGCACCACACGCAGGTGGGACTCGGGCCCCCTGTGCCTCTCACTCACAGGGCTGGTCTGGACTTTCTTTTTATCAATTCTCTGGCATCTTCTCCTCCAACTTACCAACAACCAGAAAGTAGGATTTGATCTTAGGTAAGTTCAAGAATCACAGAGCACTGCCTCCACAGCGGGCCTGTGCCAGGTCCTCCGACCGTCACCTGTGGTACCGCCATGAGCACCCTCCAGACTCAAGGCCCGAGGCCGTAGGCCGTGGGGGCACAGCTTCCCTCAATCTCCCCAGCAAAGGGGGACCATCTCTGGGCAAAGGCATCTCACCTCTTCTGCCCGAGGGAAAGCATGATAGATACACGGGGAAACAGAGCATAAGGTGGGGAGGTAGTAAGCCCAGGAGAGCTCGTCTGCACTTCCTAGGCAAAAGTGGGGCCGTTGACTTAATCACAGGGACAAAGTGAGGATGAATCTTTCCCTGCTTTGTCTCATACTCCGTGATATACCTTTCCCTGCATAAGGAGTTCATCCGGAATTCCCTGGAGGTGTTTCTGATGTCCTAACTTGGCATGCTGGCTGTCGGGGAGGAAGAGAGGGCCTGAACCAAGCAGGTGCTGGGCCTGGGAGGCAGGAGACACCGGCTCCAGACACAGCTCAACCAGCATCTCGTTCTGCCTCTCGGGATTCAGCATCTCATTTATAAGCAAAGGGATGAGACTGTCCCAGGACAGGCTGCCTAACAAAATTGAAATGAGAGCCATGTAAAGAAAGCTTCCCAGTTGCCACATTTAAAACTGTAAACAAAGAAACAATCAAACAAACAAAAAAACAGATACTAGAAACTAATTTTAAGAACAGACCTTACTTAATCTGCTGTATGTAAAATACTATCATTTTGACATGTAATCAATATATGAAAGTAACAAGATAGTTTACATACTTTTTACTAGACAAGTCTCAGCGTCTGATGTGCATTTGACCTACAGCACATCTCAGCTCAGACCAGCCTCTTCCCCAGCGCTCATAGCATCAGTGGCTGTGGCTACTCTATTGGACAGCAACTCCAGGGGTCCCACCAGGGGTCTTGGCTGAAAAGCGGGAGGAAGTCTCCACACTGACCCTAAAAGGATCTCTCTGAAACAAAGGCAGATTCACTTTTAAATGTCTGTAAACCGTCGGGCTGCACCTCCCTCCGCCCTTGGCTACAAGACAGGCCTCTTCCTTGCTGATCCCTTCCTGGATGTAGGGAAGGAACCCGGCACACAGCCAGGGTGGCCGGGCCTACAGGTAGACTTACCTGCTGTCTGTGTCCAGTCCCATGAAGTCCTCCTTCTCAAACAAGGTGCAGAGGAGGGGGTTCCTTTCCCCAGACTTGTCAGGGTCCCATCCAGCCACTTGGACTTGAGCAAGATTAACAGTGACTCAGTGAAGTCCTCGATCCTCTTCTCCACCACCCTGCAGTCCTCGTAGTTTGAAGGCCACGTTGGTGAGTGGCTACTCGGCTACCTCCCCATGCAGCACAAAGACAAAGAGCTGAGAGTCATTAAGCGTGGTGCCATACAGCTCCTCTGCACATGGAGCTTCTCGAAGGCCTTGGCAGAGAGGCAGTCGGTAATGGTGACAAGGCCCACGACCGTGCGGTGGGTTTGGAAGTCACTCCACGCATTCTCGAACGCATAGTGGTGCCTGTAGTGGATACAGAGTGCCCACTGGGAGCCGCACGGGCTGATCTGGCTCACCAAGGAGATTCGTTTATAGATGCAAAAGAAATTGTCCTCTGAAATGATCCCCACGGGTTGGACGACCACGGGGAGAGTCTCGTATTCCTCAGCACACTGCACGTAGTCAGGGATGCTCATGTTGCAGGCCCTGCCGAGAGGGGAGAGGAGATCAAGGTAAATATTGTGCTGTGGGCTGCGGGCGCCTCTGGGTTGCGGTGACCTGGTGTGTATCAGCCAGAAGGCAAGGGAAGCACAAGCAAACCCGGGGGTACAGTTTGTCCTCAGAGTCTGTACATGACTACCGTAGCTCGGATCACATTACCCAGCTTTTGGTCTAGGCTTCCTGCCCCTGCATAGAAGGGTCATTTCTTGTTTTCTGTTTCCAAGCACCCAGCAAGACCCTGATGCAAAGTCAGTGCTCAACACTGTGGAATAAAGAAATGAACAAAGGAAATGCTTTCCCCACCCCCCTTCAGCAGATTATAAAGAAAAGAACCGCAGTAGGATCAAAAGATCTGGATTTCAACACCAATTTATTTGAACTCCTAAACTGCAGGATAATGGATAAGAAAACTTGCCTTGGGGAAGAGGGTACAGCTCAGTGGTAGAGCACATACATATCATGTACGAGGTCCTGGGTTCAATCCCCAGTACCTCATTTTAAAAAATGAAACAAATGAATAATCCTAATTACCCTTCTCAAAAAATATTTTTTAATTCAAAATTCAAAAAACACCTTGCAATTGACACAACATTGTAAACTTGACTATACTTCAATTTAAAAAAAAAATTCTTGCCTTACAAGAATATATCTGGATTATGGAAATTTGCAAATATAAAATGCCTAGGGTACCACCTGCATAAAGAGGGGGGACTGTTCAAATTTACTATCCCTCCTTTATGAGCTATATTTCCTTTGGGGGGTGTTATAAACTCTCAGAGATAATTTTCTCAGATTAAAAAAACAAAACAATACTTGATTCTCAGTACTGCTGAAGAATCAGATAAGCCTGTGAAAGCATCTGACCCACAGAGTTTACTCAATAAATGTTTGTTCAATGAATGAATAAACAAGCAAAGTGAATGCTGCTCCCTGCCACAGAACACCATAATGGTACTTCCTGGAAATCCCAAGCCCACGTTACACCCGACTACACACTAAACATGTGGGTGACCTGGGCAGGCCTGTGTGTTTCTCTTAGCCCCAGTTTAATGATAGATAGAAATGGGGGCAATAACACAAACCTCAAAGGGTTAGTGAGTCAGTAATGAATTGTACCCCAACTATGCAAGATGGAACCATTAAGGAAAATTGGGCAAAGGTTCCATAGGCCCTCCGTATATTATCTCCTACAAGTACAGGGGAACCTACATTACATCTCAAAATAAAAAGTCTAATATTTTAAAGAGGCTATTGAGGTTAAATGAGCTCATTGTCTCAAATAAGGAACACACAGTACAAGTACAACAATGCCTAGCCCATGAGATACACTCAGTTAACATTCCCACTGAACCCACTGGTCCCTCCAACTTCAGAGCATGAGGATGGGTCCTCTTGGCCAAAGGCCACTGCAACTGAAGCTAACAAAGCTAATGGTCCCCACTTCCAAGAGCCCCTGTCACCACCCTTGTTCTAATTTTCTATTTGTAATATTTTTTTTTATTTAATAGAAACCCCCAATTGCATAGCCTTCAGGTCACCAAAACCTGACCACAGAGATCATGATGGCAGCCCTCCTTGTTGAAACAATAAAATGAAAAGCCATTTCCACAAGACCTCTGTGTAAATCTACTAGGGAACTTCATCTTGGACTGAGGAAGAGGACTGGGGAGGAGGGGGCAATCTGGGGGCACAGAGAACTATGGGCCACCTGTCCCACGATGGACTTTAGACTCAACCCTCACCCTCCAGGTAATTCAAAATACACACCGACAGAGTGCTATGGACAAGATTTTTTTAAAGGAACCCCTGACTCCCTTGCAGGTCTTGTTTCTACTGAGACACAGATGGCTTATGTGTATAATGTTTCACAAAGGCCTTAAAATATTATCACCCCAACTTGACACATTAAGAAACTGAGGTAGAGAAGTTTATCATATTGTACAAGATTAGAGAGAGGCCACGTCAGACACCGTATTTAAACCCAAGCCCCTGTTCCAGGGCTCACACTAGAAATTGTGACATGCTGCCCCTTTCCTGCCCTCTCCCTGCAATAAATTTCTGAAGAGTCTTTTCTGTGCCATCTGGAATCACAATAACTTCAATTTTCCACAAAGAGCTATGTCACTCCCTGGAGGACATATCAAAATCTAAAGGGTTGGGATGGGAGGAGAGATTTGCATTTTCTGTTTCTCAAAGGAAACATGGCTTTAAAAGAAACTGAAAAGCACTTATCTAGTCTAAGCCCTCATTGTGCAGAGAAAGAAACGGAAGTTCAGAAGAGATGAGGAAAGGGCCTTATTAACAAATATTGCTTCAGCGCAGCATCATGCCAGCCCTGGGCACTTCTGGGGGAGGATCTGGGAGGCCCAGGAGAATGAGTGTTAGAAAAAGGAAAGAGAAGAAGCATACAAGGCCCTGTCTCTACACAACCATACCATGAAATTCCACCAAATTACCCAGTATGGGTGCAGCCAATATTAAGGTGGGCTAAACAGGTTATAGAAACCTGGAAGTCTCAACCATAGTGCAAATTCCAACATTTACTCTGCTTTTTTCCCCATTTCAAGCATCAACTCAGTGGGCACTCTGTTCCAGGGAATACACGAGGCCTGGAGTTCTCCCAATTACAAATCTCTATTACGTGTGCAAACCACATAAAGGCCCACCAGAAGAAAAGTGCCCACAGATAAGATGGAATTCCTGAAGCTGAAAGCAGTCAACCAGCGTATGTTACTAGGAAAAATGATGCTGCTAGAAATGAACTCATGGACTTAGAAAGCAAACTGTGGTTAGCAGGCATGAAAAGGGGGATTAACAGATACACATTAATAAATATAAAATAAATGACAAGGACCTACTATATAGCACAGGGAACTATATCCAATTTCTTGTAATGAGTTTTGCTAAAAACAATCTAAAACATATTTATATACATATGCATATGTTTATAACTGAATCTCTGCTGTACACCTGAATCTAAAATTGTAAATTGACTACACTTCATTAAAAATAATTTTAAAAAATAAGTACAAATAAAATCAACGCCATTAAGATAAAATAAAAGAACACTCTAATCCCCTTAGCTGTAGGTGGTGGAGAATTCTGGTTACAAGCACCAAGTCCACTGGATCACTCCAGCACTGACTGTCACTCTTTCTGACCATCAGACAGTCACTTGGCTACACTGAGGTTACTTTTCTCTTCTGTGAAAAGCTACAGTGACAACTAATGATGTATAGAATCTCATCATTCACAAGCCCAAAAATTAGTGAGGACTTCCCATGGGCCAGGCTCTGGAGAGATGAAAATATAGGGTCCCAGATATATTCAAGGGTAGAAGAAGTTTATGCCATAAAGACAATTATTCTTCCTGTTTTGATAGACAGATTCAATGCAATTCTGTTTAGAATTCCTACCAGACTTTTCATGGAATGTAACAAGTTAATTTATGGTCAGGAACAGCCAAGAAACTTCTTTAGAACCACCACTGGGGAGGGGTGGATAGGTCATTCATTTCCACTGGTCTTTCTGAAGTGATGAAAACGTTCTGGAATAATAATGGTTGCACCACTGTGAATATGCTAAAAGCTGCTGAATTGTACCATTTAAATGGGTGGAATTCATGGTGTGTGAACAATATCACAATAAAGCTGTTTTATGAAAAAATATTCCTTGACAATTATTTTCCCCTCTATACAACTAGTCTAACCAACAATTTAAGAAAAACAAAAAACCAAAACAAACTAAACTGTGCCAGGAGCTTTTTAGGACTGCAATGTCCCTGGGTCTCCAACGCCTCTGGTGGTGCTGTTCCTGTTAACACACACTAGCTGGGCTGGGCTAGTTAGGGACTGTAACTATGTTTTTAAAATCGACGGTCACACGTTTCACCCTGGGAGAGGGAAGGAAGGAGCATGTCACAGCCTCATGCCTTCAGCTCATTTTTAACTGAACCAAGCCCTGCTTTCAACACTGTAATCCCTGGCACTATAAAAACACGTGACATCAACAAGCACCGCCATCATAACACCTGAAAGTGTTCAAGGTACTTACCTGGGGCAGAAACACTGAGGGGGGAGACGGAAACTCCCTCAGGACTGGCGCTCACTTTTCCAGACTCCATCAGGAGAAACTGGGCTTTACAGCTTGAGGCTCTAAGCCCGGGAAGCAGCACGCATGCCGCTGAGCTGGACCTCAGGGAGCTGGAAAGGGAGAGGAGGGCAGCCCCGGGGTCGCAGGGCAGGGAAAGCGGGGGTGGGGTCGCGGGCTGCAGCCCCGCTCTGAGGCCAGACCCAGCCCCAGCCGCCCGCCCCCGATCGGGTCCGCAGAACCCGCCCACCCGGGACACAGCCCTCACAGGGGCAGGGACGAGCCTGCGGCCAAGTAGAGGAAGCCAGGGAGGAGAGGACTCGTGGGCGGGATAGGGGAAGGTGTCGCCAGCCGCGGACTGAGGGGAGCCCGGCTGGGGCGAGAGGCGGCAGGTGCACACCTGGCCCTCGACAGCTGTGACCAGGGCGCCGGGGTAGGTGGCACGGGCAGAGGGGTCTGGCCCGAGAAATTCAGCTGAACACAGGCTGACTCGCGCCCTCGCGGGCTTTGACGCGAGGACCGCCCTCCCGCAGACGCTTGACCCCTTTCCCGTGAGCCCCCACCTTGCATTTCCACAGCAAGAAGCCCCGGCCCCGGGCAGGAGCTAAAGGCCTACCGGTCGACAGAGCTGAGAAGAATTTGGGGCCGATTCCCAGCTCGGAGCTGGGGCTTCCAACCCCCGGTCCAGCTGGCACCGACTGCGCATGCGCAGGAGGGCCAGAGATCCTCTCTGGGTTCTGTGATAGAGGCTGGGGCATCGAGGAAGGGAGAAGATGGGGGGAGGAGGAGAGGAGGGGAAAAGTGGAGGGAGACAGATGGACAGGAGGAGCAGAGTGTAGGTAGGGATCTGGAGAGGGGAGGGGAGTAGCGGAGATGTAGAGAAAAAGCTTTACTTCTGGGGCACCCCGAAGGAGGCGGCAGACTTGCCTCTGTACCATTCTGTAACCCTTCAAGGCCCGCAGCTCAAGTTTTACCTCCCTGGTCCAGCTCTCCAGGCGATGCCTCTGCTGAAACACTACGGGGATCACACCCGTTGTCCCCACGTGGAGCTGGGTTTCCTGTTGCTCTGGGAACCAAGCACCAGCAGGTGTTGTCTCTCAGAACTACCTTGGGAAGTGTACATATTCCCCTTTTACAGGCTGGGAAAAGGCAGGCACGATCTCTGCCTTAGCTCCACTGTCCCAGGTGTTGGCCTTGCAGGGAGCGGGAGGTACAAGATCAGAGCCCCAGACAGAGCAGACAGCCTGAGTGTTGGTGCATAGTCCCATCCCTCCTGGGTAAAACACACCTAACCCAAGTGGAACCATCAAGGGCTCACAGTAGGTTCCTGGGTGTGGGAGAGCTGTCCTCAATTCCAGTGCCCAGCTTGCTAGGTAGATAGGAGTGTTACCGAGTCCAAATTCATTCTCCTCAGTGAAGGACAGGCCAATAAGTTGGGAGACCCGCTGCTGGGGCATGGAAAAGCAAGTTTCTATAGAGCTAGATGGCAAACTAATGTCCTGAAAAACCATCTCCCCAAGTCAGAATTCAGGCTTCTTTCCTACGTGCTTGGTTGTTGCAATCTTCCTGGTGTAGGAATTCCTTGTTGTTAGAATCCTTTGTTCTTGCAGCTATCTGCCTGGGTCAAATCTCTGTAAACCTCCAACAAAACAAACGTTATTTTCTATTCTGTAATTTGTTATCTTTTTATGAATGAAAAAGTGTTAAATATCCTTAAAGGTCAGAGCCTTCAGAATAGGCTCTTCTGTATATTTCAGGCTCTAGGCAACATTGTTTTACAAGCAAGATGAAGCCTAGGAGACAGAGCAAAGGGTTAAATCAAAGGAACAGATCTAATATGGAGTCAGGTTTGTTTTTTTCTATTACCGAGGCAGAAGCCACTTGAGGATTTAAATCCCTTTAAGTTAAAAATAACTAAAACTTTAAAGGAATTTACATACATAGGTGGGAATGTGCATAGCATATCTGGAAAAGCACACAAAGGATAGTAAACAGTGGCATCTCCAGGGAGGGCTGGAAGAACAGGGGATGAGGGAAAACTTCTTTCACTTGTGTATTTTTGTGCTGTTTGAATTGTTTTTAACCATATGCATGTATTTCTTTTTCAGTTTAAAAAAAGTGTAATGGAGCAAAGGAGTAACAAGCTCAGCAAATACAGCAGCCATGGAATCACTGAGCCATCAATTTGATTTCAGCCAGGAAGCATTTATTGACTCTCTCCTATGTGCCCAGTGCTGTTTTAAAACTTCTTTTATTATTATTAATTTTATTATTATTAATAATATTATTATTGATTTTATTAATATTATTATTGATTTTATTTATTTATTATTCTTATTCTTATTCTTATTCTTATTCTTCTTATTATTATTATTTTATAAAATAGCAACATGCTATCCCTCACCCCTGCCCATGGCTGGTGGAAAACCAACTGAGTTTTTATTGAATTGTTTTCCAAGGAGTAGAGATGAGTTATAAACTGAACACATCTTCAGGGCAAAACAGGTGGAGTGGTTTTACAGCACGCCAGACAGCTATGAAGGGTTTTCAATAGAGGCACCCAGACGCTGAGAGAGAAATCCTCCAGGACCCTACAAAAAGCTGCCCAAACTTCCTTCTCCATGGCACTACTGAAATAGGAAAGAACAAATCTGACTCCATAGTAGATCTGTTCCTTTGACTTTAAGAAAGCCAAGTTAATACGCTCCGGTCTTTTCATGGGTTATGATGTCACAGGGGAGATGGACAGGTTAACAAGGGACGACTCTGCAGTGATCACGGAGCCGGGGAGCGGGATGGGCGGCAAGATGTTTGACGCAGCCGCAGCTGTGACCGCGCTTCTAGGCAGGAACCCAAAGTCACCTCGACAAGGTGTCAAACACGTTTGTCCACGTCCTCATAACCTGACATGTATTAACGAGAAATGGAAACCCATAAAATGCCAATATCCTTGGTGGATACACCGTCCAAATTGCAAAGTCACAGTTTGACAACTGGCCATCCCGGTTCCCTGGGATTCATTCTTGGAGAAACTTAAAAACCACTCCTCTGTCCTCAAGAAGTGCTTTCTACTTTTCCGATCTTTGGCTCAGGGATACAGCATGTTCAAGTGAACTTCAATGTCTGCACAGATTTGACTGTCTTTCTCCAGGTTCGCTTGTCCATTCTAAAGAGGCCTGAGCTAAGTCCATCCTCCGTAAGATCTATTCCCTCCAGTGACTACTCATTGAGCCTGCAATTAAAAGTCAACTGAACAAGGCTGTCTGTCCTCAGCTAAAAAGTTCACCCACCCTTCACTGCTTTCTTAATCTCCTCTCCTGGCTAATTGCAACAGACTAACACCTCCCTCTACCAAACTCCCCGACTATGTCAGTTTGTATCCCCAAAGAGAAAGTAAGGTCCATAAAATAGGAGACAACTCCATAGTTGTTGCCGACGAAATGAATCACAGAGCTGCTGTGGTGCAAAATGTCTCCCGAGATTCGGGTTCCTTTATTTTTTATACCATCTACACAAAGGAGTAACTCTTGCCAAGCACAGAGATTAAACATTTTTTAGGTTGACGCATGTGCACTACATCTAATGCTTCCTTATCTTAATTACATTCAGACTCTCCTGTTCCCAGGCCTGTTCTTTTTGAGGAACTAATAAACATTCTTGTCTGCAAGCAATGTTTCCCCTGGGAACGGGCAGAGTTCCTTGGCAGGAATTTCTGTTTGAAGACAAGTCCGGCCACTTCTGTGAAATGTCCCGCGTGCAGGCACATCCACAGCTTCTATGCTAAGTTTCCTTCACATAGTTACCTCTGAATTCCTAGCATATAGTAATGTCAATAAATAGAAATATGATTGTGGCTTCTTTCCTTTAAAACATTTCTGGTTATTTAAATGACCCTTGGAAGAGAGGTGTTTGCGGTCCAGTATCTTGATCCACAATACTCTGGAGGCCTTTTTCGGAATGGCTGTTCACTGATCCATTCAAAACACAACTTCTCATTCCAGGAGTAGCTGTGCTTCTCTGCCAGGAGTTTGTGGTCACTCTCATGCCAGAACAGCTTTAAACTAATCCTTACTTTGGATTTGTTATTTTTCCCCTCTTCCAAAAATATTGACATTCCTTACTTTCTTGCCTTGAGGATTTTTTTTCCTAGTTCAACCTTTAGTAAACCAGGCTTCTCGGGATGGGCTTGGTCTTACATATGATCAGCCATCCAACTCCCAGTGTGAGAGGAATCGGGCTCACCTCCTGCCCTCCTGTCAGGGCAACTAAAACTCAGTTCAGGAGCCAACAGGCACCCTAGGGCTTCTAAGGCTCGCTTATCTCGCAGAATCCCTGCTTTCTGCTTTGTCTTGGCTTCTGAGGATTTCCCCTCACTTTCTTGACAATTAGCTGCATTGCTTGAAAGATGAGGAAGGAAGGTTTTATTTCTTAATCAGCATTTCAAGGAACTTGTGTAATGAAGGTTTTCACGAGATTCTAGAACACTCCATTGCCGAGACAGAAAACACACTAGATATTTTCTAAATTTAGATATCATGTGCATTTTTCTTTGTTTTTGTTTTCTTAACTGCTAACATACATTTTTTAATTAAAAAAAATAACGCCCCAAATAGGATAGAACATTGAAGGGGCATACAAAATTAAAGGACAAAGACAGAAAAATGATAAATACTGTACAAAATTAATATAATACATACACTATGGATCAGATCAGCAATTCTCAGTAACAGCTAATTGAAACATGATCATGAGGTAAAACGTCTCTCCTGTCAGGAGATGGCCAACAGAAAATAGAATAAATACAACAAACTAAAATTCTAAGTCTGGTGAGGTACAGAAGGCTACCAGCTAAATGTGTCTTCTTCTGGAAAAGAGGGAGGCTCACCAGCTCTTTACTGTGGAGCCTGAACCCAAGTGAGGGTGGTAAAGTGAGCTCTGTAAGTACCCAATTAACAAAGTGAGTGATGAATAAAGAGACGTGAGCTTTGATGACAGAGATGATACTACTATTCACTTGTCCTGTAAAGTATGTCTTCACGTTCAGTGATCAAACCTCAGCATCCTCAGGGATTGAGATTATAGGAAAATGCACAGCCCTGGCCCAGACCTCCTCTTTGAGCTCGTGACATTGCACTTAGATGTCTCAAGGGCACCTCAAACTCCACCTGCAAAGAGCTGACTTCACGGTTCTCCTCCAATAGCAGTCTTGCCCAGGGCCCCTGGTCGGGGGACAAGGTCTCCCTCCCTATCCCAGCTCAGGCCCATCACTCACAGATGTGACTGGACCCCTCGTTCAGGGCCCAGATTTCCTCAGTCATGGAGTCCCACCACCCAAACCTGTCCTACCAGGTACTCAATGGCACTCACTCAGCACTGACACTGTGTTGGGGACCACGCTGCACACTGCACACACGTAATCTCACTGGATCTCCACAGCAGTCTTGGGAAGTCGGTACATCACTGCTTTAATTGATTAGATAAGTTGTTTCACTTCCTTGAGTGCATCATCCAAAGTGACACGGCTACTGAGCCACAAACCTGAGACTGAAAACCACTTGAAAACTGAATACTGCTACACCTCGCAGCCACCCTACTCTGACTCATCACATCACCTCCTGCCGAGACTTCTAAGTGTTTCTAAGCATTCTACAAGACAAAAGTGATCTACGAGAGTACCCCACTCCCCTACTTAAAATCTGTCAATGACGGTCCACTGCCCTTAGGAGAAAGTCCCACCGGCCTGAGCACAGCCCAACGGCCCGGCATCCGCGTTCCCTGCGCGGCCTCACCGCCTCACACACCACGCAGCCCTACACGTGCCGTGTCCAGGACAGGGATGCTGACTCTGTACAACCCGGGGCTCATCTCAATCGAACAATGATCACCCTCTTCAGTGGTCACCCTCTTCATTGCTGACTCTCAGAAAAATATTTTCTCAGTATGAATCAATATCTTTTTCCTTACAACTTCCCATCAGTGATAACGAGCTCCCCCCAAAAGAGAGAAGACCTAATCCTCAGACTCCTTGTCTGTAGTGTGAATAACAAGGAAATATGTGATGTTTTAAGAGAAATAATATTCATGTGAGGCTGAGGGACAATTCCCAACATACAGTAAGCACTCAGTATGTGCTTACTTAATATTAATAAGAATATATTGCATTCCAGCAACCTTAAATCAATGTTTTATGGCTTTCTCCAGCAGACTGACAAACTGTTGGATGAACCCCTTTGAGCAGATCAGCACAAGTGTACTGGGAGAGGTAAGTGCTGACTCCAGTTACAGCTGCAGCCAACCAGCACTACGGGACGGGGGCAGTTTGCTCAATCTCTTACATGTTGCTTGAGCATTTAGTTGTCGTTATTGAATAAAGACAGGTGTTCTTTAGTCAAAGCTCCTGAAACATAAATCTTCAAAGACTGATGCAAATTAGGTTTAAAGAACAACACTCTCACTCGAAATTATTTGAAAATTATAGTCTTAGCGCCTCTGCACATCAAAAGGCCATGTTCTTAATGTATCTTACTAAATACACCAAAAGGTATGTTTAAAAGAAATTAAGATAAAGCCATCCTGAATAAGCTCTCAGTATCAACTGCACAAAGCCTCAACCAAGGGTCTCATTTCTCACTTCCAGATAGGTGTTCAGGTAGCTTAACGTGAGTCTTGGTTTCTTATAACATGGGGGTCAGAAGAGTTGTGGATAGATTTATGTAGCAAATATAAACCTAGAGTATTTGCTGTGTGGGAATCCTAGAAATAAATTGATATATAGTCCCACCCTTAAGAAGCTCAGCCTTTCCATTTACAACAGCATTAAAAATTAAATGAGAGATACATTTAACAAAAATTTACAAGATTTGTACATTGAATATTTTCAAGTATCTCTGAAATAAAATTTACAAGATCTACATATATGGAAGACATCTCATGTTCATGGAATGGTAGACAATATTGTTAAAAATGTTAAGACTCCCCAAAGTGATCTACAAATTCTGTGGAATCCCTATCAAAATTCCAGCGGACTTCTTTGCAAAAATTGAAAAACTGATCCCAAAATTCATATGGAAGTGCAAGGGGACCAGGACAGCCAAAACAATCTTGAAAAAGTAGAGCAAAGATGGAGGACTCACTTTAAAGGGTACTAAAATCTATAGTACTCAAGTCAGTATGGTACTGACATATTTTGGATTAATAAATCTATGAGAGACTAAAAAAACCCAGGGGGAAAAAACTTACATTTACATTCAGTTTTCCACAAGGGTGCCAACAACACTTCATTGAAAGTATAGTCTATTCAACAAATGGTGCAGTGACACCTGGGTATCTGCAGGGAAAAGAATGAATCTGGAATCTGGACCCCCATATTTTATATAACAAATAAATTTAATTCAAAATGGATCACAGACAGAAACGTAAAAACTAAATGTATAAACTTTTTTAAAGAAGACACAGTATAAATCTTTGAGGTCCTAGGATAAGCTTTGGTTTCCTAGATACAATACCAAGAGCACAAGTGATAGAAGAAAAAAGCAGATAAACTGGACTTCATCTAAATTAAACCTTTTTCTTACAAAGGACATCATCAAGAAAGTGAAATGACAGTGGTAGGGGGTATCTCAAGTGATTGAGTGCGTGCTTAACAAAAAAAATAAAATAAATCAATACATCTAATTACCTCCCCTATAAAGAATTTTTTTTTAATGTTTAAAAATCTAAAGTGAAAGGACAATCTGCAGAATAGGAGAAAAATTTTGCAAAGCATGTATCTAATAAGAGAGTTGTATACAGGTTATATAACAAATGCTTACAACTGATCAATACAAGAAAATAGACCCAATTTTTAAATTTGCCAAGGATTTAAATAGATATAGAAATGGCCAATAATCATATGAAAAGATGCTCATCATCACTAGCCAAATCAAAATGAAAATGAGATCTCTTTTTACACCCACAAGGATGGTTATAATCAAAACATGGACAATAATAAGTGTCGTTCAGGAGGCAGAGAAACCTCATATGCAGCCAGTGGAAAGGGACAATGGTGTAGCTTCTTTGGAGAATTATGGTGTTTCCTCAAAAGGTTAGCGTTATATGGTTCAGCAATTCCACTCCTACATATAGATTTATCCCTCAGTATCCTCGGGGGTTGGTTCAGGAAACCCCCACCCTGGATAACATAATCCAAGGAAGTTCGAGTCCCTTTACAGCCATCTGGATCCATGAAGTGGAAACTACAGATATGGCGGGCCAACTGTACAGCCAACAGAATGAAAATATATTCTCACAAAAACTTGCACATCAACATTCAAGGCAGTATCATTCAGAGTAGCCAAAGGTTACAAACAATATCCATCCATCAATGAACGGATAAACAAAATTACCAAGAATTTTCCCACAAACATTTGGTCATTGAATCTTTGACAAAGGAGGTGAGAACATACAATGGAGTAAAGACAGCCTCTTCAGCAAATGGTGTAGGGAAAACTGGACAGCTGCATGTACATCAATGAAGTTAGACTACTCCCTCACAGCATACACAAAAATAAATTCAAAATGGCTTAAAGACTTAAACATGTTGACAAGATAGTATAAAACCCTTAGAAGAAAACATAGGCAAAACATCTGGCATACATCTCAGCAATGTTCTCCTAGAGCAGTCTACTCAAGCAATAGAAATACAAGCAAAAATATACAAGTGGGAAATAATTAAACTTACAAGCTTTTTCACAGCAAAGGAAACAGTAAGCAAAACAAAAAGAAAACCTATGGAATGGGAGAAAATATTTGCAATAAATGAGACTGACAAGGGCTTAATTCGCAGAATATGTAAACAGGTTTACACGTAATAAGAAAGAAAAACAAACAATTCAATTCAAAAATGGGCAGAAGTCCTAAAGAAACATTTCTCCAATGAAGACATACAATTGGCCAATAGGCACATGAAAAAGTGCTGAATATAATTATCAGAGAAATGCAAATCAAAACTGCAATCAAGTATCACCTCTCACCAGTCAGAATAGCCACCATTCAGAAGTTCACAAACAATAAATGCTGGAGAGGCTGTGGAGAATATGGAACCCTCCTACACTGTAGTGGGAATGCAGTTTGGTGGAGCCATTGTGGAAAACAGTTTAGAGGTTCCTCAAAAGACAAAAAATTGACCTCCCATATGACCCAGCAATCCCACTCCTAGGCACATATCCAGAAGGAACCCTAATTCAAAAAGACACCTACACCCCAATGTTCACAGCAGCACTATTTACAATAGCAAGACATGGAAACAACCTAAATGTCCACTGACAGATGAATGGATAAAGAGGTTTTAGTATAATTGTAAAATAGACTACTATTCACCCATAAAAATATATTAAAATAATGCCATTTGCAGCAACATGAATGGACCTGGAGAATGTCATTCTAATTGAAGTAAGCCAGAAAGAGAAAGAAAAATATCATATGAGATCGCTCACATGTGGAATCTAAAAAAAACCAAAAACCAAAAAACAAAAAAGAAAGAAACAAAAAGATAAAGTTATATACAGAACCGAAACAGACACAGAGACATAGAAACCAAACTATGGTTACCAGAGGGGAGAGGGTGTGGGAAGGAATAATTTGGGATTTCAAGATTTGCAGATACTGACTATGTATAGAATAAACAGCAAGTTTATTCTGTATAGCACAGGAGAATATATTTAATATCTTATAGTAACTTATGTTTAAAAAGTATATGAAAATGAATACAGGTATGTTCCTATTTAACTGAATTGTTGTGCTGTACCCAAGAAACTGACACAACATTATAAACTGACTAGACTTCAATCAAAATACTTTTAAATAGACCAATAAGGAAAAAAAAGAAAAAGGATATTATCAAACCAAAAGAATAAAGTACTGATTCAGGCTACAATATGGATGAACCTTGAAACTTTATGCTAAAATAAGCCAGACACAAAAGGACAAATAGTGCCCTTTTAGATGAACTGTATCTAAGCGTTTACTGTACTACTCCTGTAAATTTTCCGGAGGTTTGAAGTCTATCAATATCAAAATAAAATGTATTATTCATTAAAAACATAAAAGGATTCTTTAAAGGAGGGCTTTAATTATTAAAGGCAGAAGTGCAAGTAAAGCTCCTGGAACAACACTTTGCACGTCCACCGACAGTCACTGCTTTCACTGCCACTCAGAGGGTGGTGCCAGCGCTGATGAAGGCTGCCTCCACTCGCTCCCCTGCAGAGAGGTGTGAGAGCCTGAGCTCTGACAGGCAGGGTGACGGTGACCCTGGGTCAGACACAGCCATGCCCCAGACTCTGCGATAACCAACTTTCTTATACAAACTGCTCCATGTAACATAAACACGCTACAGAGATGTAACTTACAACACAGGGAATATAGCCAATATTTTACAATAACTATAAATGGAGCATAACATTAAAAATTGTGCATCTATTGTACACCAGAAACTTATATCATATTGTAAATCAGCTATACCTTTATAAAAAAATTAAAAAATAATTTAAAAATGTTATCTCTTTAGTAGGCAATTTGGTTTTTAAGTAAATACTAAACAGCTTAGAATGTATAAAAGCATTAAAGTGTGATGTATGTTTGCATATTTATTTACTTTCAGCCTCCTGCTAAAAGAGAAATTAAACAATTTTTTTAAACACAGCTTAAAAACCATAACAACAAATAGACAAAGTGAGAGTGAAGAGAAAATTGAGATTCAATAATTAAATGAAACCAGGGGGAGGTAAATTCATAAAAATGGATGCCATTAAGCCAGGGTAAGTGTTAAAGTCCTACTAGAAATTCAGCTGTAAGATTCTTGGCAGCTGATGTGAAGGAAAAGCTCAGCTGGGCTAACGAGCTAAGTCATAAATCTAAGTGTGATAAGTGTCGCTTTAGTGATCTAAGTTCTGCCGGGCTAAATCTGAAGTTTAGTGTTAGTTTACTGGGCTAACAAGCTAACTCGTAAATCCAATCTCAACAAGTGTCAGTAACGTGATCTGTTCCAAATTGATAAGCTCCAGTGTACTGATTCCTTGCTTTTTGTTGTTTAAGCCTTATTAGCTAATAGCCCCATACTTGTAATTAAACCTATAAAACCTCATGTGCACATCTTGGAGGTGCTCAGAGCTTCGGAGCAGAAGCCCCTCTGTGCCTGCCGGCATAATAAATCTGAGTACTCCAACCCTCCGAGTGGTGCTTGTTTCTTGGCTGGCCTGTGGTTTCTGTAACATTAAAGCAAAAAGAAAAAGATGATGGGGCGGGCGGGAGAGCTCAGCGTGTTCTTAGCGTGCACGGGGTGCCGGATTCAAGCCCCAGGGCATCCACTAACAGATAAATATACCTAATTACCTACCCCCCCCAAAAGAGATCCAAAGAAAATAAAAAGAGAAATTTCTTTCCTAAAAAAACCTGATATTAAATTTAGATTAAATATTTTAAGAAAAATAGAAAAAGATGAGTGACACAAGCGATAATGCCCGAGAGATAAATCCGCGGTGGCTGCTGGAAGGTCCCCATATCCCACGTGCAAAAATCTGAAACAAACTTCTCACCACTCAGAGTCATCCTCAGCCCACCCCACCCCTCCCCCTGTTAAATGCAGGAGCACAGGCAGGGCCCGGCCTTGGCTCTCTCTGTGTCATCACAGTGAGACAGGATGGAAGGGGGCAGAGCACAGCCATTCAAGGAAGGCCACAGCAATTAACATCAAAATGGTGAAGGATTCAACCTCCAATAGGCCTTGAGGCTCAGGATGAAGAGTTTTAACTTCTAGCAGAGCTTGAGCTTCATTATACACCCATTGTAATAGTAACATGGTGAATAACACGCCCCCAGGCACCATGGCAATCCCAAGGCTAGCCACAAAAGGTCAAAGGGTGGGAAATGGCCAACTCCCTGGGAATCCCAGCCCCTTACCCTTAGGCTGGTCCTTCTACTTATTAGCATATGAAACCACCAAGCCCAAGAAAACAAGCAACACAGCGCCGCCTCGCGGTCAACCCTCTCTCTCCCTCTTCGGAGAAAGCCCACACTCTGTGGAGTGTGTACCTACTTTTAATCTGAGCAAACAACCCCCACACCTCGTGGCGATTCTCTTGCCTTTCAATGTACCTCTCTGAGTAAATCTACCTTTACTCAACAGTTGTTTGCTCTTGAATCATTTCTTACACGAAGCCAAAGACCAACATCTGGAGGGACAAATCCCAGGGGCTCAACTAATGCGTGGGACACAGCTCTTCTCATGCCCCACATCTGTTTTCTTGTATCAACAGGACTGGGTTGTGAAGGGAGTTCTTAGGCCCCAGCTAAGGGACAGAAGCAGCCCTGGCATCGGCCCGGTTCTCTGTGGTTCTCTGTTGTGCTGACTCCCCAGCCACAGAGCGTTCTCCCTAGGCCTGTCCCCACAAAACCCTTCTCTCCAAAATACAAGAACATCATGTCACAGTCCTCTTGTCCAACCAGGAAATGTTCAGCCCACTTTTTCCTTCCCCAGTAAAAACCTAACTGTTCTCCCTCCCATCCCACCTCTTCTTTCTTTGTGAGAACTCTGCTCTCCACACAGACCATCCTGAACGCAGGTGCCTTGCTGGCTGGGACCGAGATGTTTCAGTCTCACAGCCTGCATCCTTTCACTTTACCCTTGCTACCTTAAGCCTTTCCTGAATCTCCCACCACTCTGATTCTGAACTTCACAAAGTGCTGAGGTTACAGTCACTATGTTCATACCTCCCAGGTTTTAGCTAGTTTTCCTTCGCAATATCTTCACTAAGGAGCTGCATCAAGAAGTTTAAAGAGGCTATTCTTACATCTGAGCTGAGGAGCCTGCATAAAATTTAAATGGCTTTGAAGAGAGAGTTAACCAAGGACAGAGTTGTCGCAGGTCCTAGTCAAAAGTGTCATGAGGCAAAATGTTCTTCAAAGGCTCAGAGTGGCTTCTGAACACGGAGTCGGCAGGGAGGAGATGCCAGGCAGTGTGTGGAGTGAGTGACACTGGGTACACATCCCCAGCTGGGGAAGAATTGGATTTTGTTCTAGTTTTCCAAAAAATTTCTTACTACCATTTTCCCTTATTGTCACATACCATTTCCTACGAATTAAGAAAATCAATGTCAGTCATTTGGGTCACTTGGGAGAAGCTACGCGATGCCATTCACAGGGCTGGGACATGACAGCCACACCAGTCTAGGTTTAAAGACCAGTGGGGGTAATTTCCGAGGTATACAAGGGCATGCAGCAAACTCCCCAGCTTCAATGACCTCATCTCAAAGGTGGGGCCAATACAACTACCAAGCAATGCACGTGATGATTATGGCCAACATCTGTCTACAAGGTTATGTGCCCGTGACAGCTGTCGCTTAATGGTGAATGAGTACGATCAGCGAGGCTCAGTCTTCCTGGCCACACGCGCCCTGCCTTCCTGCCTTGGTGCAGCAGCAGGGCTTGTTTAGCTGAGATGAACGCCCCCAGAGCAGCCCCGACGGGAAAGCTCCCATCTCTGCACAGCGAGGTGTGTTCCTTTCCTTCTCAAAGCTGATCACAGTTTGCTGTCGTCTGTTTTTATGTTTATCCCTTTAGTACCTGCCTCCCCTCCTGGGTTTTGCTCAAAAAGCACAGGGCCAGGTATGTCTTGCTGCCTGCTGGATATTCTGGGCTGGGAGACAGGTGAGCCCACACCTGCTGAACGGAGAGGCCAGAAGGCCCAGGGGCCCATGCTGAACCGAGGACCCTGCACCCAAAATTATGGTCTGAGTTTGGGCAAATTACACAGTCTTATTTACCCTGTGATTCCTCATCTGTCCAAGAAAATAACTGCCCATGGCACATACAGTTACAAGGATTAAAGGAAATCACCAAATTCACAACATATTCAAGGGGCTACCAGTGCGTCCTCAACAGACACATGCTGCCTTTACGGCTCTGACACACGCTAAGTGGGGCGGACGGACGCAGTGAACACTGCTAAGTGCCAGTGTGTTAAGTGCTTCATGTGTGTTATAATATTGTTTACAGCTTGCAAGAAACTCAGGAAGAAATGAATATTATCATGCCCATTTCACAGATTCACCAACAGGTTAAGGGAAGTTACACTCTAGTCCAAGGCCCTTTGGTGAGGAAATGGCTATTTAAGCCTGAATCTGAGCCCAGGCCTAGGCTACGTCTCTCTCCAATCCACCTGACCACTTGCCTATGAAAGCCACCTGTCCAAAACACAAGTTTGCACAGGCCAGCTCTTAAATGCAATGTGTGCCACTGTTTGTCACTGTTGGTTAATTACCATAAACTGCTCTCCGAAACCGCTACAGAAAAGACAGGTAGACCCACATCCCTGCCCACAAAGAAAAGGAGTTCTGTCTTGCCTTCTCCTGTAGTGTGCAGAACACCTTCCCTACACCACCAAATCTTTTTTATATGCTTCATCCGTGTTTATGTTTGCACACGGCATATTAAACTAGAAGGTAACTGCAGTAATTCCATCTCGGTTGCTTTCCAAGTTTGCAGATTATCCTTAATCATTCCGTGAACGAAAATACTACAATGTGTATGAAAATACTGCAACCATGTCAGTAAACAAAGAATGCTGAAACCAAGTCAACAGCGGCTGCCGCCACCCCCCAGCGAGGACAGGCCTGCAGCCCAGCCTCTGCGGCCACTCACAATGGTGCCCTCTGAGGGGACTCAGAATAAGAAAGGACAGGATACTGGCCCTAGATATCTAGGTGCTTGTCAAATGAATGAATTCAGTGAGCCCAAATGTTTGCTTCCTCCCATAAATATAAAAGCACTAAATTCTTTAACTTGAGATATCTGGTTTTCTTTAGATAACAAGCAATCTTTTATTGTTCCAACTACCTGGTCTTTGTTGTAAAGCTCCTATATATCTTAGCTCCTCCCCTAAGTCTTTGGAACAGTCCCTCAGAGAAATCTGAGAGGCTGTCATCCCCGCTGGAGTCCTCTCACCGAATAAAACTTAACTCTTAACTTTTATGCTGAACATTTATTTCAGTCGACACAACTTACAACAAACCCAGGAAGAAGTGAATTTTATCATGCCCATTTTACTGATTCACCAACAGGCTAAGTGAGGTTGCATTCTATTCCAAATTCCTATGGTGTGGAAATGTCGATTTACACCTGAAGCTGGGGTGCCCATTCCTGTGCTCCTTCTCTCTCCCATCTACCTCATCACTTCTCTGTGAAATCCACCTGTCCAATACACAAGTTTGCAGCCGGCCAGCTCTTAAATGCAATGTGTGCCACCATTTGTCAATGCTGGTTAATTACCATAAACTGCTCTCAGAAGCCGTTACAGAAAAAACAGGTGGACCCAATTCCCTGCCCACAAAGAAGAGGAATTCTGCCTTGCCTTCACCTGTAATGTGCAGAAACCCTTCCCTACACCACTAAATTCAAACGTATGCTTCATCCGTGTTTATGTTTGCACAGGACTCATTAAAGAACAAGGTGTCTGCAATAATTCCATCTCGGTTCCTTTCCAAATATACAGATTAGCCCAAATCAGATCCAGAACAGACACAACTCATCAAATGCGCAATGAAACACACTGGATTAAGAACAAAATGCTTGTCCTAGTCCAGAAAACTACAGGTCCCTCTTTCTTCCTGTCATTATACAAACCCACCAGAACTCAATAATTTGCTGTCTGCTCATCTGGCAACCAAACTCAGAGAAGAGTCAACTCAGCAGAGCGCCCTACTGGGGAGAACACCCCGCAGCAGCACTACGAGCTTCTTGCCCTCCCGCATGCTCTGCTGACCCTTAGTGTCCTCCGTGACCAGGCCAAAAGAGCTGTTCCCAACAGCTGCAAAGTCCCACACATTAAATAAAAGCATTTTATTTTAGACGATATGTTACATATATACCCATCTCTGAAAGCAGCTTTTCCAGAAGCTCAAATCTTCAACATTAATCTGCAAAGGCAATCCGGGTCCCCAAGGGAAAGCAAGTCTTAAGACGATGCTAAGGCCTCCAAAGTCCTCTCCAGAACCATCAATCAAACTGCCTGCATATCTGCAGCTGCAGGCGGCTACATGTCTGTTTTTAAAGCACCCCCCTCCTGCCTTCGTTTGCTACAATGTCCCTCTACGCCCTCCCATCTCAGGGTAAGAGCAGCCGCTGCAGAACCTTGCAGGGCAGCACTGACAGTACTGGACGCAGAGGATTAGAGCTAAACTAAGCCTTCTGATGACACGAGCTTGTCACTCTGTCACTTTACAAATGAAGATATATATAGAGAGGTGGGGTGATCTTGCTCAAAGTCACACAGCTAATAATTGGCAAAGTGTATAACTCTGCTCCTCCCTTCAGCGTGACGCCCCATCTGGGATGCTCACAGGGTTCTCTCGTGCCTGCCTGACCAGTCCTTTCCGGTCACTGATAACCCACCACAGGGTCTGTCCGCAGGCTGCCTTTTCAACATCTTTTCCCTCCAGTTTCTCAGGAAAAAGGCTGCTCCGGCCACTGTATGACTTCCGGCTCACCGAACCCTCCGTGCTCAGGCCAGTCATGCCTGTGTATCCGGCACCCTGCTCAGAGGCTCTTCCGTCCCTGCAGGTGGATTTTTCCACTCTCTGCAGGACACCCCCTCAAGGGAGCCTTCCTCTCGCCCTCAGCATGGCAGGTGTCCCAGGCCACATCCCGAGCTGCCCCATTAAGAATGCTTGTGCCCAGTTCTGCTAGTCAGACCAGCAGCTTCAGAGCCCAGGTTTATGCCCGGGTCACCAGGCAGAACTACTGCCCATCTCCCAGCCCCTACCCAGCAGGTCACCAGGAAGTCACAGTAGGTGCCCCACCCAATCCAGAAGGCTGTTCACTTGCCAGCACTGATGATGACTGCTTTCCAACCTTTGGTCAGTTTCACACAAAATAGCAGCTTTCACTTTAGAAGCGGGGGGGTTTCCCTTCTGCTGTCCATCCTTACCGGAAACATCAAGGGAAACCAAATCGCCTTTTCTCAAATCTATTCTGATGACACATTTCCACCCACAATACTCACATACTCAAGAAGTTTGGGTCCACGTGGTTTTGTTTCCCTTACGCTAAGTGGCTCAAAAGACTTTGGGATTCTTTCTCTTTGGAGGGTATTTGTTTGTACTCAGTTTATCGGCTTTAATCTGTTTTTGTCTCTCTCGTCAGGGTCCGTGGCAGTTGCCACTTCTCTCTCCCTACAGCAGCCTCCCTCCCAACTTCTAATCTAGGAAATCAGCTGTGATGAGGGGCCCGGGGGAAGTCACAGAAGATGGATCTAAGGCACAGAGAGGCGACATAATTTGCCCGAGAAGATCAGTTTCAACCCCCAACAGTGTCACGTCCCTCTGTTTAACTCTTATGCTAAACTACTTAACTTTTAATAGATTATGGTTATAAACAGATGAGGTATCAAAATACATACAAGGACACACGTCAACTCTAAGATTTTCATTAACTCCACTATTTTGCTTCTATTTATTTTATTTGTATTAAAAGAATTAAGAACCTCTGCAGTCAATATAGCAAAATGTTAATGGGTTTTAAATCCAGAATATAGAGGAATAAGTGTATTACTCACACTTTTTTGTATATTCACAAGGTAAAATGATTTGAAGGTCTCTCTCCCCTGCCCCCTACCCACTACTGGCTCTCACCTGAACTCCCAGACCACACATCTAACAGCCTTTCATTTTACCCACAGCTGAACTCATCAGTTTTCCCGCAGAACTCCCTCTGCAGCTTCCCCTCCTCAGAGCACAGCAGGACCATCATTTACCATACTAATCCACCCAAAAACCCTGGCCTTACTCCATCCTACCCACACAGACATCATTCATCCTTTCATTTTACCATCTAACATGACTTCAATCTGTTGGCTTTTTCCCACTGACCGTCCCACTTCTCAGGTGGAAGCCACAAATACTTCCCACATGGAATCATGAGTCTCCCAGTGGCCCCCCAGCCACTTTTCCCTACTTGACACAAATGGGATTCTGTCACTCCCATGCTTTTAAGACTCTTTTCAAACCCACTGTTCTTAGAAGAAACTCCAAGTTCTTCACCTGGTGAAGGTCTTTGCCATGAAACTATCAGCTCAGGGAGGGGAGGACCCGCCCTCTCCCCTCAGCCCCACCCTCTGGCAGAGCATCACCTCTGGAGGACCTGCTGAGCTACACAAGCCTGTATTCTAACCCTGGTCTTGAGTTCTTAGCAAACTGCTTCACTTATCCGTACAAATCCAAGGTAGATTAGAAAGATGTTAGATATTTAACTAGACTTTTGATTTGGGGATTTTGCACTAGCAACCTGCAAGTACATGTTCTAATACTTCTGTCTTCTTAAAACCACACCCAGATTTCAGTGGTATCTGTGGAATGCTTTCAGAATAAAAGGAACTGTACTTTCACAGACTTTATGTTTTATAATATGAACAACCTGGACAGGGTCACGAATAGAACCGCCTAAAAAGTGACAGAAGACGGGTTAGAGGCATAAAGCAACAGGTCGCAAGGACAGTAAGAGCAAAGTTGTTTCTCCAAATCCACCCTAAAAAGTGAAAGAACAGAAAATTCTGAATTTTGAAAGTAAAAGACTATCATATAAAAAATAAAATAATCCTCTTCATCAGGGTTTCAAGATCTGACTGCAGAATTTTTAGCAGGCCATACTGAATCCTAGCACAGAAAAATCAGATGGACTAGTGGTGAGTAAGTTCCAGGAAAATGGCAGTAAACCTCCACTTGTAAGAGGACACACAACCACTTGTCGAAGGTGATTGTCAACCACATTCTGGAGAAATTCAGAAGATTCAGGTTCCACTTCCAGATGGTGATGACAAGGAAGAACCGCTTGGATGCACGCTTCTAACTGAGTCACCGGCATTCTAACACTGCAGGGGGAAAAGGAGGCCCTCAGTCAAGAGCAGAGGTGTTCCTGTCGTGTTTCGCAGGGCGCGCCTCGGGCACTCAGCGCCCTGCAGCAGCCCGGCCCCAGGCGAGGACACGCAGCGTGGCCCACCAAAGCAGGAAGGGCACTGTGCTTGAGAAAACCCACCCCTGATGTGGGCAAGAGGGGCTGGTGGGGTTGAGTGAACCTATAAATGCCCACAGAAACACACCTGCATTCATTCAAGTGATACAACCAAAAGTAGCAGGCTATTTTGCAAAATTTCAATTGTCAGTGGAAATTTTACCATTCCTTTCTGCTTGTCCCCTGCACTCTGAGACAGGCTCAGGCTCTCTCACACCTGCAGGTCTGATGCAATAGTTGTGAATTCATTTTACTTTGCTGCGATTGTCCTCGCTTCCCGTATCACTCTGTCCTCTCTTAACACAGTCAGATGTCTCTCCCTGAGTTCCTTGCTCCTGCTCCTCAGATCCTGAGATAAAGGACAAGTGAAGACACATGACCAGAAAAGGCACTGTGGACTTGAACAAAGTCCTCAGTGACCCCCTAGGGGAGTGCTGCCTACCTGTCAACTTCAGTTCTCAAGGTTCTGCCCAGGGTGACATCCAGCCAGGAGAGTGGCCCAGGCCAATTAAAAGCTGTGTGGCTTGGGTGCGGGGACAGGTGCAGGAGCTGTTTCTGGAGCCGGGCCCCTCCACACCTCTGCTCCCCTCTCTCCCTAGGCCCAGCTGCCAAGCCCCCAGCCTCCCTGATCTTCTGCATTTCTCTTCTACTCTACTCCAAACAATTTTCCTCTTCCTTTTTTCCCAAATTATCCCCAGCTGGAGTGATTTTTCAATCACAGTATCTGAAAAAATTTCCTGCAGCCGAAAAAGAGGTCTCCAGAGGGCAATGCCCATACGCTGTTTCCTGAATAGAGCCCCAGGCTGGGGGGACCCTCACCAACACTCCTGGGGGCATTAGGCATGTTGCGGGGTCAACCACCCTCAACAAGAGTTTGCTGAGACCCCAAGGCCCGCACAGCATCCCTGCTCACAAAAATGTAGTCAGCCCACTTATCAGTTATTAAGAAGCAAAAATACAAAATTGCTTATGTTTCTTACTAAAATTATTTATGAGATGGAAAAAGAAATTGCAATAGGAAAGAAGAAATCTGACTCCGTGTTGGATCTGTTCCTTTGGCTTTAATCCTTTGCCCTGTTTTCTAGGCTCAGACTAGTTAGCTCTACAAGTTTTTTGAAAGAATGTTGACTTTAGCCTGAAATATACAGGAGAGCCTATTCTCTGGGCTCTGATCTTTAAGGATGTTAGCTCTTCTGCACTTATGTAGAGAGTTTCAAGTTGCAAAATAAAGAATAACCTAATTTTTGTTGAAGGTTTTAAAGGGGCACCATGATTTCACCCACATGGACAGCTGCAAGGACAAAGGACACCAAGGACAAACAATTCGTACAGCAAGAAGTTTGCAACAACCAACCACACCCCCTCCCCTTTGCAGTATAAAAGGAGCACGAATTCTGACTTGGGGAAGAGGGTTCTCCAGGAAATCAGTCTGACATCTTCTGGGTCTGCCAGCTTTTCAGATAAAGTCACTATTCCTTGCCCCAACACCTCATCTCCCAGTTTATTGGCCTGTCATGTGGCAAGTAGAATGAGTTTGGACTCGGTAACAAAATACATTGGAGTTAGTATGTCTCCACTTCTTCCTCATTTCCAATATGTAGCATGCACATCATTTATGATCTAGTGAAAATAATTCATCAAAGACAACAATAACAAGAAACTCACCTAGCTATCAACACTGAAGTCACAACCTATTAATTTTACATGCCATTTAACAACAAAACCAAAAAACTTAATATAAAGGCTTGATTCCATGGAAATAAAATTATTTCTAGTCCTACAAAACTTTTTCTTTTCTATTTTCTTTTGTTTTCATTATTGAAAGGAAAATAAAAATCAAATCATTTTATTTCACGTATTTTTGTTATAGCTACATATTTTAAATACTACAAAGAGATTTAAATTGCAACAAAAAAAGTTCACATATTAGTATAAATATATATATACAATCAATGGGGATTAGGAAAAGAATAGACACTTACTAAAAACCCACTGCACATCCAGTCTTTTACAAGCATATCCTGGAATATAAGCTCTATGATCCAGGGGTCCCCCACCCCCATTCTCATTGCCAACTCCCTTAGTAATCAACTACCAAGGCACCAGCATAGAACCACGCAATCAGTATTTTAGGTATAAGTGAGGCAATTAGCTCATTCAATTCTAAAACAAAAACCCTAAAATAAACACTGAACTTATTTACAGATAAAGAAATTTGGACACAAAAAAGTAAACTTTCTTCCTCAACGTCACGAAGCTATTAACTGGTAAAGGCAAGATTTGAACTCATCTGCCTGATTCTAAAAACTAAGGTGGAAATCCCATTCCACTTGTGATGGTCCAGCAGCACAAACTATCACCCTATCTTTGTTCAGATCAAGCCTTAGACAGCCTGAGACAGCACCCCTTTCCTATGGAATTCGAGGGCAAATGATAAAAATAAGGGTTTTATATCCAGCAGTTTTCTTAGGTCTCATTTACATAAAGTGTCAGCAGGTCAGCAGAAAAACTCTGGGCAATGTGAGTGGGTCCAGAGCTTTTTGCTGATAAGAAACTCAATCTATCAGGATAGAGTGACATTCCCATGAGAGGCCACATGGACATAAACTAAAGGCAGCTGAGCAATGAAAAATAGCAAGACCCTGGAACTCAAGCAAGAAGGATACCTGCCATCCCACACCCATTTGCCTCTTCATCCATGTGGACACAATGTCAGGAGACCCAGGTTCTTGTCCAAGTTACACCATCATGGATTCTCACCCATAAAAAGTTACGACTCTATGCTGTCTTAAGTCCTTTCCAACTCAAATATGATGACACCAATATCTAAGCAGAATCTCTATGTCTCCACTTCCTCTCTTCTAGTAGGAGAATAATTCTATGGCCACAGAGAAATCCAATAAAAAACAATGCATGAAGCCAGGAGAAAGTCTGCTTAAGAGACTTTGCTCTCACGCTCAGTGAATGAAAACTCAGAAAAAGTGGTCCTTCTCCCTCAGGAATTGAGAGGTAGCCAGATGTGTGTGTGTGTGTGTAAATCAAATACAGTCAAGTCTGGGATGTGAACAGATTTTTTTTATGTCACTGTCATTTCTAGGGAATGAGCCAACTTTTAAAGTAATTTGAATCTAGTGTTCTGAGAGAGTCTCAGGATCTTTTGGTGGAGGAAGGGAAAGGAAAGGAGGAGAGGTAATGAAGCAAAGGAGTAAGTATACTGCTAGGGAAAGGCAAAACATTAATTTTGTTCCTACTGGCATAACATACAAATTAGGAACAGTCTTTCTCCCGATGTCTTGCCGAGCACTGAGTTGCAGAAGAAGAGACAGCCTATTTCTCACTGAGCTTGTGACTATACGTGACATCTTGTAGACACAGATAATTTACCCTGAACAAATGCTAGCAGCAGGTTGTAATTCTCCTGTTTTGAGAGACAAGAAAACAGGAGTTCAAAGAGGGTAGATAACTTGACAAAAGTCAGAGGACCAGTAAACAAGAGAGGATGAATTCAAACTCAGATCTGAATGCAGAGTCTCATCTTCCCACTCCCAAGACTGGAAAATCCTTAACACACAGGCTCCCCAGCTCCCCTGCATTGTTCCTGGCACCAAGCATTTCCCATGGCAGAGGTCTCCAGTTCTCACAGACACAGCGCTCTGTGCAGCCAATGACCTTCATCGGATCTTGATCACCTACCTGCCACGCCCAACAGGCTTCACCATACAGGCAGGAAAGCTGGCTTTCAAGTGCATATGAAGCCACCCCCTGTCTAACCTGGGTTCTTCTGGGGCTTCTCAAGCCTAAAGGCAGCCATGAAACTGCTCACAGTTTGTACATGAGCCACACTACCTCTCTCCATCTGTCTCCCCACCTATACTAGTTAGCTATGACCATTTTGAGAATCTTGGAAACAAATTTTTAAAAACACAAAAGAAAGGATTCTGTAACAAGGACTTAATACTTACAATTTTAAATGACAAGTTACAAAGTGAGTATTTACAAACCGAATCTGCCTTCCTACGTGTCAGTTTGAACAGTTAAAATATATAATAGCAAAAAATTTTCACTTACAAAATTAACAAAAACATCAACAATAATCTGGAATAAACTCTAAAACAATGCCCATGTTTTACATGGAGAAAGTACAGGACTGTACTGAGTGGTAAAGTAAGAGGTGTGAATATAGAGACATCAACATATTGTATGGAGGAAAGTAGTTTTGTAAAGATGTACGTTCTCCGAAATATAATTCAAAACTTACTAAAAAATCCCATAACAACTCTTATCTGTTTTTTTTTAACTTGAAAAAAATATTTTAGAATTCTTCAGGAATAATAAAGTCATAATACTAGCCAAGAAAATTAGGGATGGAAAAAAGAATAAAAAAAAATCGCATTGTCAGATATTAAATAAATTTTTACAATATGTTAGATATAGCACTGGAATAAGAAAGTATGATTGACAGAAATAAACCATGAGCTCAAAAAGAGACTCTAGTATACATAAGTATTTTTTACAGGTGGGATTTCAAATCAAAGAGCCAAGTATGAATTCAATAATTGTCTTGGGAAAATCAGAGAATCACCTGGAAAAAGCAAATTCTATTCCAGTCATAATGACCACAAGAAAAATTAGAGATAGTGATGTAAATATTAGAAAGTACTAATAACAGCAAATATAACTCTTTGCTCATATTAATTCAACTTCTCCTCTCTATAACAAGTACTATTATCATCTCCATCTTAGAGATTAAAAAAACCTACAGAAGAGATATATACCATTATAAGAAAGTATTTCTAAGAATAAAATCAAGGATAAAACCCAAAGAGAAGACATTTACTATCTTAAGATTATTTTGGGCCACAACAAAAATAAACATACTGAACAAAATGAAAGGCAAGATATGACAAGTAAAAGCTCTGTGATACATGTTGATGAAGACAAGGGGTTAATGTTCATAACTTACAAAGAGCTGTCACAAAGCAACAAGAAGCTCCCTCACTTAAATGTGTGCAAAGGACAAAAGGGATCATTCACTTTTTAAAAGTCAGATGGCTAATGAGTGAAAAATGCTCAATACCTCTCTGGTCATCAAGTGCAAACTAAAACAAAGAAAAAGCACTTTTGCTCATCATATTGGCAAATGTTTTTAAAAGATATTCTAGCTAGTGTCCATCTTTGAGAGAACAAACTGTTAGCGAACTTTTTGGAGGACGACATATCAATGGATATGTAAACTCTGAAAAACGTGTGTACACACACACTGAACTCCACTTTTAGGAATCGTTTCACTTAGAAAAAAAAATCAGTTCAAAAACATGTACTCATCAGAGCATTTACACAGCACTTTTTACAATGGTGGGAAGAAAAGCTGAAGTGAAATCATATCCAGCGATAGAGAATTGGTTACATAAGTTATTCTACATCTTTTCATTCCCCACAGGAGAAGGAATTTCTAGAGTCACTTGAAAGCAGCCTGTGATGTATGTAATTGTCACATCCAGGGACTGAATTTCCAGAAACCTTAACTAAAGGAATACTCATTCAAGGTCACAGGAATGTTTGTAAAAGAAGGATGCCAGTCAAACACCATTTCTGACAGTGGAAAATGGAGAAAACTTAAGTATCCACCATGAAGACAATGATGCCGTAAATCAAGGTGAGCTGTAGGCACTAAGGGGCCAGCGTTTCGGCGTGGTCCAAGGCCTTGTCCACAGTACTCTCCCACCAAATGTGTCCTTGCACAAGAGACCATCCTACATATCAGGAGACCCCACTACTCTATCTGAAAGGACCGGGTGAGTCTGGAGTGGGAGGAAGTCTATGATATACCCCTGAGTGAATAAACTGAGCTGCAGAAAACATATAGTATGGCCTTATTTTTCAATAAAGCATATATACACACACATATAGATAGATTTCTGATATACGTGTATGTATGAATGTGTATATATATATGACATAGGCATAAAGGTCATGACATATATACACCACATTGTCAGCAGTTTTTACTCTCAGGAAAAAAGGGGAATGGATGTAGGGGCTTTTTGGTACCACCACAGTTCTCTTTTCAGTACTTCAGTTAAGTATACTTGGAATTTCAAAGTTTATTTAAGTCCGAACTAAAATGGAAGATGCCTCCACAAGACAGAATGCTATACTGGTCATTAAAAATCATGCTAGGGGCCATAGAATATTGTAGAAAAACGTGAAATAAGCACAATGGAAAATGGAGGTCTCCACACAGAAAAAGGCACAGAGTGCTCACTGGTTTTTATGACAGAGGAGATACACAATGATGAAAAGAACAGAAAATAGATGTTAAAGTGTTAATTATTATCTCTGAGTAGTGGGATCAGGATAGAAACTTTTGCCCCTTTTTTCAGACTTCTATATTAAATACACATTATTTTTCATCTAAAAAAAAGCATTTTTAGATGTCTAGTGCCACACATTGAAAAAAATACACGAGTACTTACAGAAACAATAACTAGGAGACACTGCAGCAGCACCACACAATGTAGAACGGGTGATCCTGATTAAAACCACGCAGTTACATAAGGACCCACAAAGTGAGAGCACCTGCTGTAACAGGGCGTGGCCGCCTTCTATTTGCCAGTTGTGTCTTCAAGGCTGAGGCAGTTATGAGCACGGCCAGTGTCAGTGCTTGTGTCTGGATGGATGCCACTGGAGGTGAGGGCAACTGCAAGCCGAGAGGAAGAACAGAAATCATCCTCTGCTTTTTCTGTCTTGTTTCTCTGTTACTTTTAAAGAGAGGCATAAATAAGATAAACTAAATCTTCCCTACTGAAATTTCAGTAATGAAACCGTTTTCAAAGTGTTCACAACTTATATTCTGACTATAACTGTCTTTTCAACAAAGCATCATATTTATTAAATGTTAATTAACACAGTTAATTAACTACCTGTTAAAACCTATTAAAGAACATGAAATGCACTACGTGAAAGCACCACGCCTGCAGTAACTACCTTAGCTGTCTTCACGGCAGTGCAGTCAGCCCCCACCATCCCGTAGCCCTGAGCTCCTGATGCTGGTAAGAGAACACGCTGCCGCCTCAGATGGAGAGAAACGGTGAAAGTGTTTTCTGAAATCTACAGCACTGACAAAACATAACTGACAAATCCCAGGCTCCTTTGAGGCTGTCATTTTATGTTTCTGACCAACACCCGTCAATGAGCAGAACCACCCCATTTCCGAGCCATGGGACTCACGTGGGAAGCAGTTTTGGAGAAATTTCCAGGTATAGAATGTAACCAACTATACATAGAACTCTGAAAAAATAAAAGATACAATACCCTGATTTTGGAAGACACTCAAAATATTCTCCTAAGCCTTAGTAGCTGGAAAGGCTGGGCTTAACCTAAGCCACTTATTTATTTCACAGCCTGTGAGCATCTCCCACCAACCCTATTTCCCTGTGTCTGCTGGGAGCCTCAGGCACACTCTTGCTGTCGATCATATAAGTCACAGGGCAGACGCGTGTGTCTCACGCCTGCAACCCTAACACAGGCCCACCTCCTAGCCTCACAGTTTGAACTTAGCCCCATTTTCTAACCTGTTTATTTGGTATCTGTTCTTCTGTAAGCTGCCTGAAATGTTTTTTGGAACAAGTCAGAAGAATGAGTGGGTAGAGAAATGGACAGTTGGACAGGTGAGAGGTGGGCAGACAGACAGAGAGACTCCAAGAAAAGGGGAACAAAGAAAATTCCCTATGCAGAACCCTCTTCTAGTCAGGGAAGAAAACCGCCACGGAGACGTGTGAAGAGGCAGGTGGCTTAGGGCTGTTTCCTGGATTCCATGAAAAGTCACACCAAGATATGAGAGGGTAGAACTATAAATAATAAAAGAAAAAAGCATGCATGATTGAAAAATATATCTACAATATGTACTTTCTAAAGAATAGATTCAAATCAGCAGGGCCCAATAACACAATCCTTGGGTATTTACAGAAATGAGAATCCCATCTCCAAACCACAAGGCATCCATTAGGAGCACTGAGAGTCTTCACGGGGCGGTCATAAAGCCGTAACCGCAAAAGCTATGCTCTCCTGCACTTACGAGGAAAGAGCAGCTGTGCTAGGGCTGCCCACGTGCGTCACTTACACCCCCCAGCACCTCTATGGGGGGGACGCCTAGCGAGCCCCGTCTCTGCAGGACAGAAAACTAGTCCGAGAGACGCTAAGCCGGCCTACCAGTTCTCCATCTCACAGGACTGGTCATTCCAGACCAGGACTCGAACTCGGACCCACGTTTGTTATCACGGTTCTACCGTGCTTTGTGTGCTTATTTTGTGTATAATACATTTGTTTCTGGCATGAAAGGACATTTAATAAATGATCGGTTGTCTTGCCTATCTCTTTAGCTCACAATCTTTATATTTTTGAATTGTACTCTTTTCCCCTGGAGAAAGGAATGGAAAGAGCAGTGGTCAAGAATGAGCTGGGGCTCCATTCTTTATCTGTTACCTCATCTCATCCAAGTCCCCAACCAGGGAGAAAAATCAAATGTCCTCTTCATCTTTTAAAGAGAGGTCTCCAATGATGGTGACTTACTCAACTCCAAAACCAAGTCTGGGGGAAGGGCACATGCAGCAACCAGAGCAGTATCATGTATAGGAAGGTGAAAAGAGCTCAGGGGGTCAGCCTGATTTAATTTCAATCGATAAAAGAATACCACACACTAAAAATAATAGCATGCAATGGATTGGCTCTTTCTTGACATCTAGCAAGTTTCCACAGCCCATATGTAACATTATCGTGAACTAGTGAAAGGAAGAGTCCACAGATAGGGAAAATCAATGCCACAGGCAGGCTGAAACCCAGGCTGGAGGAAAGGAAGGGAAAGGGCATAGTTAAGAAAAGGGGAAAGTCTGGGAAAAAGATATCATCACAAGGATTCTCAAGCATCATTCAGCAATCATAAAATCATTCATTCAAGAAAGAGTTACTTAGGTCCTATTTTGTGCAAGATTTTAGAGGGCAAAGAAAGACCGCAGGGTCCATGGTAGCAGCAAGTGGTGGGGCTATAATACAGTTCTCATTCTGGTACCTTGCACATTTTTACTCAGTATAAAGGGAAAAAATAAAGTAAAATAATACTATGTAAACTCTACACATTGTTGAAATAAAATTAAAGAAGACCTAAATACCTGGACAGACACACCACGCACATTCCTGGATCAGATGACAGTGCTCTTGGAATGTCAGTGCTCCACAGAGCGATCCATATATTCAACGTGGTCTCGATCACAATCCCAGTGGGCTCCTCTGCAGTAACTGACTAGCTGCTGCTACAATTCATATGGGAATTCGAGTGTCTCAGTAACCAAAACGTACTTGAAAAAGAGGAACAACGTGAGAGGACTTGTAATTCTCAATTTCAAACCTTACAACTGTATCTCCAGGTGAGATTAGAGGCCATTTTAACTTATTACTGTGTTTATCCTTATTTTCTAAATTCTCTACAACGAATATACCTGTTAGAATAAGAAAAATAAAAAGTAAGGTATCTTTTAAAACATGCACAACGATTCATTCTTTGGGAAAAAAATTATTTTAACTATAAAGAGATAAACAAATATCTAGTGAAAAAAGACTACTTTAAAAAAAGGGTGCATTTACATTTTTCATAAATTGAAAACTGAAAAACACAAACACATCAAGTTTCTAGGGAGACAAATACAAAATATCAACACTTATTTTCAAAAATTCTAATTGAACATTGAAAACTCAAGAAAGGGAATATCGTGATTGACAGCCAACTGCAAACACATGGAGAGCAAAGGCCTAGAAATCACAGTTCCTTTAAATCTGCTATTAACTCAATAGGAGAGGAAATTCCTCCCTGAGGGGACAGTGGAATCCCATGCATAAGACAGGATACACAGTACAAACTGCACTAGAATCTGGGGTGATTTTCTTAGAACAATTCTGAAGTTACAACATTGCTGAAAAACTATAAAAACACTGACAGACAGATTAAAACACACGGTCATATATATTATATAGAAACATATGAAGTCTGCTCCCATATTACATAGAAATATAAACATATTTGTGCATTTATAGGCACTGATTACTTTATCTCAGATAGAATATTTCAACTAAAACAAAAAATCAATTATACACACCTCTTGTCAAATCTACTTGATAAGTTACTCTGCTATGTAACCATAATGTGTCTAAGATAGATCTAAAATTAGTGAAAAAGATCTTTGTATGGTTTCTTGAATTCTTCTCAAAATTCCAAGCTTAATTTTAAAATAGATCTGAGCAGTATTTCTATATTATCTTTTCCCTTGTGAAATGAACAACATAGTCTGTTGTCAAAATTCTGTCCTTACAATGATTCACGAGCACCGTATCCTCACAAAACTGCTGGACAGCAAGGCGCTATCCAGACACTGTGACCAAACAAATGAAACACAAGGAAGACAGTGACACTATTCTGGAGGGCATATAATCTGTGTCAACACCGGGTTTTTATTTGATTAGTTTGATTGGGTAGCAAGATGAAATCAATCAAGTACTTTCTTCTTTGAGCATGTTGTAAGTCATGACTCTTTTCAGTGTCATGAGCAGGAAAGAGTTAAGCATGACTTGATTAGGTCAAATAGCAACAATCATAACCGGAGAGTGAGTAATAAAGAAGTTAACTGATAGCAATACTTCTGCCTACATGAGACCTAAAATAAATCTACACTGATATCTGAAAGGAAAATGAGGAGATGTGGTCCCCAAAGAGAAAACAAACTAACAAGAAATCAAAAACGGTAACAGTTTTTCATTAAAGATTCCAGGAAGGAGTGGAGCATGTTGGTGAAAAGCACAGATGTTGGGGACAAACATAAGGGTCTGAACTCCCACAGCACTGGGTAGCTGTGACACTGATATGTCAGTGAAATTTTCTGCATCTCAGTCTCCTATCCATAGACTGGGGACAACAACCGCACCCATCTCCTAGAACGGTCCTACGAATTAAGTTATTTTATATATAAAATTTTAAATAAAATACCTCAGATTTTATATAATACCCCAAAAGCACAAGGAACAAAGAAAACAGAGATAAACTGGAGTTCATCAAAATTTGAAACTTTGCTTCAAAGGGCACCATCCAGAGAGTGAAAAACCAATACACAGGAGAAAATTTTTTCAAATCATTTATCTGATTAGGAATTTGTATCTCCAAGTGAAAAAAAAAAAAAAACCCTACAACTCAACAATAAAAAGGCAACTCAATTAAAAGGTCAATAAAGGATCTGAAAAGGTATTTTTCAAGGAAAATATACAAATGGCCAATAAGGACAATGAAACGATGTTCAGTATCATTAGCTCTAAGGGAAATCAAGTCAAAACCACTAGAAGAAACCGCTTCACACCCACAACAATAGGTTATAATAAAAAAAAAAAATAACAAGCACTAATGAGGACACAGAGGAAGCGGAGCCGGCAGCAGTTGCTGGTGAGGACGTAACACACTGTGGCCACTTTGGTAAACAGCCTGGCAGGTCCTCAGGGAGTTGAACATTTGGTTTCTGAATGACCCAGCAATTCTGCTGTCTGGGCACACGTAAGAGAACTGAAAACAAATGTCCACATAAAAACTCCTAAAGGAATTTTTGCGGCGACACTACTCATCACAGCCAAAAAGCAGAAACAACACAAATGCCTATCACCTGATGAATGGGTAAACAGTGGGGCCCAGCCATACAGTGGAATATTATTCAGCAATAGCAAAGCATAGAGTACTGACCCAGGCCACAACGTGGACAAACATTGAAAACGTTACTCAGTGTGAAAGAAGTCAGTCACAATAGACGGTTCCACTTACATGAAGTGACTCGATTTAAATGAAATGTCCAGTACAGGCAAATCCACAGAGAGAGAAGAGTGGCTCATTGGGGCTGGGGGAGGATGGGGAAGATGGAAATATCTGCTTATGCATACGGGGATTCCTGTTGGGGGGAAGAAAATGTTCTAAGATTGAATGGGATGCACAATTCTGGGCATAGAGTAAAAACCGCTGTACATTTTAATGGGTGAATTGTAATAAAACTGTTAAGAAAAAAAGCACCTCGGGCCAGTACCTTCACATAGTAAATGCAAATTGCTAAATCTTATTACAGGAAGAAGAAACTGCCCTCAGCATGAAAGCAGGAGATCAGCAAATGTGAGTTAACCGTAATTGGACAAGAGCATTTCACTTGAAACAGTTGCTGAGTGTACACGAAATATTCAGAATCAGGAAAATTAGTTTCACATCACGAAGAAGCATTCTGCTTCAAATGCAGATCAAGGATTCGGCAAGCCAAGCTGCTAGAAATGACCAGAGAAGATACCTGGTCTGTAAAACAAGCACCAGAGCCAGCAAGGAAGTGGTGATGAGGAAAGCAGGCGGCCGAAAATCTGTAACAGTTTGCTACAAATAATTTCTCCACTGAAAATTCAAAAATAAAATGAATGTGATGTAATGCTCTGTTGACCTCACGTGAATGGCCTTCCTTCGGTTCTCGACTGTTCTGTAACCCCGATTGAGAGACTCAGGAGAATCAGCATGGCTCCTGGGAGTCCCCAAATGACTGCCCACCAGCACGCTGACCACCATCACATCTGCCAGGGTGGAATTGCAGAGAAGAGACCACCTTCTGAAAGGAAATGTTGACAAGGGAAGAAAAGGCTGCAGTCAGTCCTGGGACAGAGGCCCTCTGAGCAGAGGCCAGAAGGCTTCAGGTGAACTGCAGTGGCTCTGGGGCAAGAAGGGACCACGGGGGAGCATATCTCAATTCTCTCCTCTCTCTCTCTCTCGGGTAGGAGAGATAAAGCCTGCATACTTCTCACCTGGAACTGTGGCATCTGGCTGGCAGAAGTCTTACCAGCACGGAATGATTATTCAAGACTCTGTGTAAAAAGTCAAGAAATCGAGAGGGAGTAGGGAGCCAACTCCACGAGCCTCTCAAATGCTCCCATATTTATTGTGTATAATCAAAGGAAAAATTCATCAACAGTTGTGAGATAGTAAGGAGGAACTTCGGGAAAGACGGGATGAGGCAGAGATTGTAAAATCCACAATGAGTACAAAGGATTAGTGTATCTTTAGGGAAGTCATGGGGAGAGGGGAACAAGATACATTTTTAGATATGTGAATTACAAAGCAGACCACCAGACCAGCCAGGTCCTTGTTTTGGGGATAATAGACTATCTAACAGCACAGAAGCCCAGCGTTTATTGCTGAGGGCCACGGTCCTTGCTTTGCAACCAGCAGAGTGCTATCTAAAACCTCAACTATGCAAGCAAAGCATTGTCTCTGCTTTTTAAGGCAAGGAGACTGGTGTGAGGATGCACAGGCACTTGTTTGCAAAGCAGTTTCTAAGCATATTTTTTTCTTATCAAAGTTCACAGGCGGCTGGGGTGTGTTACAGTTTGTTAAACCAGTCATGGGCTTTCACATGGAACCATTACAGAGGACACCCTAGGATGACAAATCCTGCCTCTGGGTCTTTTCCTGCCATCTTCAGCCACTCTAGCAGGGTCTAGGCACATCCGTGAATAACGATCCTACAGAACCACCCACACTTTTAAATCCTGGTGCTTGAAACTTAATTTTAGCTCTATACAACTTACCGTAGAAAAGTTTCAGAAATAAAAGATATGATATCCCTTTTATATCTCATCATATTACTGATTTTTCTGATTGCTCTAAGCTGCTTCTACTTGGTAAAGCACATAATTATACAGGTGAACTCAGTAATTTCCATTGGGCATATCTATCCATTTTGGGCTCGCTAACTAATATTGGTCAAATATCGATACACTTAATTGATTTATTTGTTTATCAATTTCAGCCGGGAGGATAGGGATTGTCACTCTTTTCCTCAGCCCACCCTCAACACTTTTCTCATCAACTCAGGACTCCTGAAAACAAAACAAAGTATTTGTTTCCCTTCTACTCTTTCCACAAACACAACAGGAAACATCAGCCTGGAGAAAGAATTAAACACAAATGTTAAAACAAAAATCTACAAACCTGAAGCAACTCCATCTACGAATCATGATACACAATGAAATGAGAGTAAGTGTGTCAGGCACAAAGCATGCGTGAGCCTGACCACCTCATTTCTATTCTTCAAAGGAAGGAAGGTTTTTGTATTTTTTTATCATTCTTTGTCATTGTTTCTGATTATGCCAAAAAATAGTTTATGAAATAATTATGCACTGCAATAACAGATTTTTATTGTATCAAGTATAGATGGCATTCAGAGGGGATAGGAAAACCCAGATCTGTAAAAAATGCAAAATTTCTTCCCCTGTTAATAACACGTATACAAAATGCAACAGAGAATTCAAATTTTTGTGGAGAGGAGCAAAAGCCACAGAACAAAAGCAAAGTCATTACAATGAGTCAATTCAAAATTCACTGGACAATCATGCTCAATGCATTCAAAGAATTTTAAAGGCACACTGCAAACCATTCACTTAATGATCTACAGGCTAGAGGAAGCATTTCCCTCTTTAAAAGACAACAGAAATCAATAGGGTGCCCCAACAAACAAGGACCAAAGAACAATCAGGTTTTTAACGGTTCTCATAAATCAGCATGTTCTAAACATCAAAATCCAGAAATTTTAAACATTCATTCAAACCACAATGAAACAAGCATTTCAAAAAAAATAAATAAAACAAAGAAACTAAGCACACAGATCATGTACATAGATTAATAAGCATGTCTTGTACCGCTGGAAGAAAGAACAGGCTATAGCCTTTTACTTGAAAAATAAAACTACTTTTAAAGATAACTGCTAAAACACATTTCACCATTCATGTTGCTTTCAAAAATCTGAGGCACTTGTATCTGATCAGAAAAGCAATTCTGAGTAATAGTATGTTACAATTCAGCGCCAGTTTGCTTTAGAAGAAAAAAGAAAAGCTACTGTTCCTCAAATCCTTCACAGAGTGTGAAGTGCCTCCCGGCCTCTTTCTCCTCCCGTTTTCTATGCTTATGCTCCCCAACCCTTCTGAAACAAGTATGACAACCTCTTATTCCCAATATGCCAAATGACAAAAGAATATCAATTTATTTGTGTAAATATATGCCTACACCTTGAACTTGAGGAGAAATGTATCAGAAGTCTATATGGAACTTATTTCTACCTTCCTGAAATCACACACACAAACGTTCACACAGACACAGACACATACCCCCTGGATTAATGGACACTTCAAAAGCTTACGAATTCCAACTTCTAGAAGATAAATTTGTAGTTAGTTTAAAATACAATTTTGTCAGCTTTTGAAAGCCTTGATCATCTGCTAAACCATCCAAATATCAAAGAGACCCAATTAGCCTTCTCTGTAGAATGTAATTTCCATTGATGGCAAAACAGACCCTAAGAAGTACTGGATCAAAGACTCGTGTTTATCACTACCTATGATCGTTTTTAAGCACATTAACAGATTCAGAAATGTATGTCTCAACAACATTTATTCTTATTGAAATAGCATACGTGTTCAATTGTCTATACAGAGACTAGGTCCCATGATGGTGTTTAAGATCTATTTTGTGTATTGCAATATTTATTTTCAAGTGCAGACAAGGAGGGTGTGTATTACTCAGTTGTAGATCACCTACTTAGCATGCACAATGTCCTGGCTTCAATCCCCAGTACCTCGAAAAAAATAAATAAAAATAAGTGCATATTTAAAAATAAGAATAAAGTTATAAAAAAATACAGACTAAAAACCACTGCAATCTAGCTGCTACAATTATACTAAAAAAACAAGGGTTTCTATCAAACACTGACTATATGCCAATCACAGAGACAATCACAAATCACACCTGACAACCATCACGTGTGATTCTCAGCTAACCTACTAAGTAGACACGGATGAGCAACCCGGCACTGCGGATGAGGAGACGGATCTCGGAGGAGCCGTGGACGCTGACCGTCCTGCTCCCCGCGACACCACGTCAGCCCAGGATGAGCGCTGACAGAGCTGCTCTGAGTGGACACCCAGCTGCCTGGAGCCTTGGGGCACTGGGGAGTCCCAGAAAACACTAAAAATTGTTCAGTGAAAAACCAGCTCAAATATATTACATTGTGCCACATCCTTTAAACAGGGAACATGACTGAGACTTTTTGATGCCTCCGTGTCCTTTCCGCCATCATCAATTATTTGCCCTCTCAGCATGACCATTGATGAACTGGACCCCATATGAAGTGCACTCAGATGGCAGAGCTTTTAAAGCTGTTTTATGAAGTTTGTAAGACTCTGTCTATGCCTCACCCAGGCGGTCATCCATCACTTCTCACCGATGTGGACGTACCACCTGAAATCACTCCTTTCTCCTTTTTAAAATCCCTTCATCTAATCCAGACTTTTCAACAGCAAAGCAGCAGCTCAACCACAGACAGTGGACAGCTTCTCACCAAATGGACTCGAACAGCCCATCGGAATACCTGGAAGCCCTTTTCTTCTATTAAACCCACTTCCGGGTACTTCATCATTTTCTGATTGGTGGACTTGGCCACCGACTGGCCAACTCATAGAGCTCCCAGCCTCACATCCGGGGGTGGGAGAGGACCCTGCTGTTTGGAGAAATCAGTGAGGAAGGCGGACATCCTCCAGCCAGGTCTGCACGGGTAGAAGTGCAACAGTGTGCTCAGAAATTATACCTTTAGCTTCCCTGGGCTCCCATGGACTGGTTTCACATTAACCAAACTCATGACACACTGATGCAAGAAAACCAGAAACTTATTAATGTAACAGAAGAAGTGAAACTATAAACCAGACTGAAATATCAGAGTTCAACCATGAGTACATTTTCTCCTCCACAGCCCAATCACGGGCAGGCAGTCACATGGCAACCATGGACAGAAGCAGAGCAGGAAGGGTTTGTAGATTAACTCAATGGACTAAATTTCTGTTATACGAACAGATCTGCTGCCCAGAAGACATTTAACGCCAATCACGGTGCACTGTCCGTGGACAGTGGCCGAGACATGACAGTGAGCACCTGTGTAACTCTTCTTTCCCTGTCCTTTCTGGGCTAACTGATGCAAAGTGGTACAAAGATTCAGGGATGCAGATACCTCTAAACACCCAAAGCCCATCTCTGGGAGCCTCAAAACCAGACAGCCAGGGTTTAAATACCAGCTCTGCCACTTATTAGCTCTGTGACCTTGGCCAACTTACTTACCCTCTCCGTGCCGAAATTTCCACACTGTAAAACTGGGATAACATTCAATCCTTCCTTACTCATTTGTTGAGAAGTTTGAAGGATTCATTTCTGCAAAACTCTCAGAAAAGTATGTAGCACATATTTGTTGTTCAACAAATGTCAACTTAATATAAAAGTGATTTACAAGTCTCCCTTCTAATAATATTATGTGTTTCCTGGCTAGAATAAGTCCCAAAGAAAATCCTTATTTCTCCTTTTATAAACTCTTGGGGAGCACCCTCCCATTCCATCCCACCACCTGTTTAAACTAGGTACGTGATGCCTCCTCCCAAATCCTCTGGGCCATGGAGAGTGCTTCTCCCTTCATACCCCTGGCCGCTGGATCACAGCTAGCCCTCGTCACACTAACAGGGTGAGGTGTGAGTCCGGGGAGACAAGCAGGGAATGTGAAACCCTACTTTCCCTCCAGTGTTGGTCACCATTGGGAAGCACCTGGGATGCTCAGCTCCATGTCAGGACAGCCCTGTGCATGAAGGGGCAGGTCCTCTCAAGGGAAGGCTCGCTGTGGCCCAGAGTTACCTGGGACAGGGTGAGTCTCTAATTCTGGGACACAGTATCATGACACACATTTTCCCACAGCCCTGAAGTTCATGGAGAACGTGGCTTCATCAGTAACAAAGAAGACATTTATCGCCTGCCTACTCTTTTGTGTCATCTCTCAGTTGGCTGCTGGAGACAACATGCATATAAGTATTGGATCCCCTTAGGCCCCAACATATATGAAGTAACAAAAAATTCTGTGGCTTAACGTTGGTTCAGGGTGACTGTGCAACAGTTCTGACTCTGCTGATGCTTAATTATGGGTGTAGGAAGTATGGAACCTCCTCAAATATCTTTCATCATAAAGCCAGCTTTTCTTGTTTTCCTGTTTCTTAGTAATTGACAAGGACTATAAAATGATGGCTTCACACCAAACAGCAGCTAAAGATTATGAGCCCTCTTGAAATACCCACTGTGGTAAACACTTTACATAATTTCTAATTCTCACAATTCTACAAACAGGTACCAACGTCCCAATCTCTCAGACGAGGGAAAATCTCAGAACGAACTGACTCAGGCTCACATGGCTCAGTGGCAGCGCGTGCACGTAAACCCAAGTCAAAAAACTACACCCCTTCCTATATGTACCAAATCTCCTACCACTAATTAACACACAGCAGCGGGGTCAATACTCAGGGAACCCAGCACACTTTTCAGATTTAAGGTGCTCCAGAGGCCGCTACTAGCTGTTTTATAAATTCCCGGCTCACTGGTTTCTAACACTGGAAGAAAAGTCCGATTTTGCCATTGTTTACACAGCAAGTCTGAGATGTTCACAGCGAGATGACAGAATAAAACTAAAATATAAGCAGAACAATTTTTCCAGGTAGACAGACATAATGGACATTGTGCTATTCTGAAGCATCAAGCAAAGAAATCAAAACAAAATAACGTTGTTTAAGCCTTCTTTAACAAACATGAAAATTAAGACGGTAAGAAGGTGCAACAAGCGCCACCTATGGCTAAAAAGACCTTCCAGGTTGCCAGGAAGCATGCAACACAAAATTGCCTGTAGGATCAGAAACGAGAATCAGATAACTAAAAGCTTCTGTAGCACATATTGCACTTTGCTTCGGGGGAAGCGAGGGTAACTCAGTATTTAATCTGATATTGCTAATACTCCTGAATATAAACAAAAGACACAGGCTCATGGAAACTCATCTTAGAAGAGGAAAGAATCCAGTCCAGCCACTTCATTTTACAGGAGGGGAGACTGAGACATGGGATCTGTCCTCCTTGCAATCGGCAGCAAATCTCTCCTAGGCCTCATGTCTTGCACTGTAGCAAAAACGAACAGATTTGTACTAGGCCTATATTCATAAAAGCCGCGTCTGTATTTTTCCGAAAGTAGGTTATCTAAGTATCATGCAACATACTTCTCAAAATCCAGGAAATCATACGTTTGTTGAAATACAAAAACATTTATTTACATAATAAAACAGCATGAGCTTTATTGTCTCTATTAAAAAAGTTACATATCAAATCAATGTTTTGATATTTTAAACCTGTTAAGAGTGCAGGAAAAAAGATCAAAATTTTCTTTAATCACAAAAGAGAGAAGCTTATTCCCTGAAAATGATCAATGTGGATGTCAGAATCCAACGAATTTAAATGTCTGAGTGGATGGTTACACGGCAACATGACATCTGAGTTCTAACAATACACATTCTGTGTAAATAATCTTCAAGGTCGTCTGCTTAAGGCAATTTAACTAGTCCCTGTCTCACTAGAATGATACAGATTTCATTAAAACTTCATAGTGCACTAAAAAATAAATGAATCCTTGTTACTTTAAGCCATATTCATATATATCATATATATACATATTAAATATACATCAGTAATAAGCCACCCTCTTTAGTATTCAGAGTTGATCCTTCTAAAATATCTGTCATTGTGACAGCACATTTTTACTAAGCACCTCTTGAGTTCTTTGTATACAAGGCTACTAACTCTCACAGTCAGACAAGTTAAACGATATTACTCAAATTTCACAAATGAGGAAATGTACTTAAGCCATGAAAACAACTTACATATACATCATCAGGAAAGAAAAGAATAAAGATTTTCTTAAAATATTCACTGACAATCTTTTCTTCCATATTAAGACTACATAAAACCAATTCAGTCTTTGTAAGTATTTCTGTCAATAAGGGCCACTAGAGAAAAACAAGTAATATCATCAGCAGTGGTTGGACTTTCAAAGCCCCCTTCTCATTTGCACTATAATTATTTTTAATGTTTTGTTTTTAGTGCTTACAGAGCACTAAAATACATAAAAATTAACTTTTTATGCCACTACCTGAGAATTAAACATCTGTGAAAATGTACAATTTTAATTTATGCCACTCTGTCTCACATTCTCACTGGTGTCTCCCCTTTGAAGGCCTCATCAGGCTGAGATCACTAAAATCGGCCATTTATGGAGTCACAGGGGTTCGGGTAACCACTCAACGGGAGGCTGATTAGAGAAGCAATTAAGAATGCATCCTGTGCAGCCTGGGTTCCAGCACCGAGCTAGCCACCGCCAGCTGCATGTGATTTGGGACAAGCTGCTCCATCTCTCAATCCCTCAGCTGCAAAAAAGGAGACACTGATACCTACCCTCAAACACATGCTATGAAGTAAAACATGAGGAAAGTATTTTAGCCTTAGGGAGGTGTCCACTCAGAGCGAGTTTGGTCATTATGATGATGAGGATATCTGTTAATAAATTGAGCTAGACCAAAAAGGAGAAATCACCTTAAAGGAGAAACATTTTAAGTCAATGAACATTTCCTTTTGGATGGATTGCAGAATATTCTATTCATTTTTTTAATAAACCAAGTTTTGTCCATTAATAATAGATTTACAGGTTCATGGACAAGTCTCCAGAAAAAGAATTAGAGGCCTTTAACCTCTGAATACTAAGAAAGTAAATTTAAAAAAAAATCAGGGTGGAGATTATACCTCATTTGGGAGAGTATGTGCTTAGCATGCATGAGGCCCTCAGTTCAGTCCCCACAAACTCAATTTAAAAACTTTTTTTTTTAAGAAATGGAGAATTAAAGCAAAAAGATGGAGGAATATAGAAATTTTTTAGAGACTCATCTCAGATTTAAGATGGGGAAAAAACCATCCATTTCTCAGAGGAAATCTTGAGAACTATGTAAACTGAATCTGAGATGTCTTGTCTTCTAACATTATTCATGAATTCATATTACCAAGTCTTAAAACTACCTGATAATCCACAGTTGTGATACTGATCACAACAGCTGCCAACACGGATCTAGCTCTGGCTAGGAATGCTCTGTTCTGACATCTCTGCCCCTGAGGCCTCACCAGGCTTAGAGCACTAAATTCAGTCATTAATGAGCATCTCCTGTAAGTCCTCCCTTTGTGCTCCTCACTCTCCCCTCACCAGCCCCTCTGAGTTAAACACTGTTATCATCATCCCCACCCGCAGATAAGGCCACTGAGGCACAGAGACTAAACCCTTTCCAGGTCATATTGGCATTAAAGGACGTCTGTATTTCTGCTGTTTTGCTTTTGACAAAGGAATCTGAGATATCAATTCAAGGGAGACTGTTAAATAATAAAATCTGTCAGGTCTTCACCTCAAAGAGCAGATACTATAAATTCCTGATGTAGGATGAGGCTGCCGCCACAAACTGACTCAGCTTGAAATTAATATCCAAGATGAAGCAGCGGATACACGTAAATATTCACGATTGTCAACTCCGCTCACGGGTCTGGGCCCTTCACTGCTTGAACTGGGGTGAATAGTCCACCCGTGTCAGGGAGGGAAGCGCGGCTTTTCCAGGTCTCCCCAAGGCTTCACGGGCTATTTCCCCCCACAGACTGTCCTCAACAATTAAAAAGCTCTCAAGATTTTTACACCATGCAAAACTGAAATACATTTCTTCAGATGGAGCACTTTCTCAGGCTTAAATTTATTTTGCCTACACTCAGCAGGGGGGGTAAAAGAAACAAGACTCTGCAAAGTCTCTGATTCTCACCATTCACACTAGTAGAAAGGCCACTGCACAAGATGTCTCTTCAGAGTGCATGGTGAGAAGAAAATAAAGCCGCCCCCAACCACAGGCACTCCCAGAGACAGCGCTCAGCAGTCTTCTGCACACTCACGGTTGTGCAGCCCTCATCACCATCTTTTTCCAGAACACTTCATCACCCCAAAAGAATCCCCCTGTCACTAGCAGTCACTCCCTAACCCCCCTCCACCTAGCCCTTTGCAACCATCACCTGCTCTCCGCCTCTGCATGTGCCTATTCTGGGCATTTCAGATCACTGAAGTCAACAATATGTGGCCGTGTGTGTCTGCTCCCTTTCACTTAACATGCTCTTGTCAAGGCTCTTCCATGTTGAAGTGGTATCAGCATCTCTTTTTTTTTTTTGAAAACGTTAAAGTTTATTAGAGGGTTGTAAGTACTATCAAAAAGAGTAGAGTGGAGCATAAGTGATTGTGTTTCAAAGAGAAAAGTGCGGGTTGAGCAGTCAGAGTGGACTTCCCAGAAGAGGTGGCCTTTTTCATTTTCCTCTTTTCCTTTTTTATTCACTCTTACGTCTGAATAATGTTTCACTAAATGGAGATTCTACATTCTGTTCATCCATTCAGCAGCTATGTATGGACGAGGTCCAGAAGGATGAGTGTATGAGGCGACTTGCAGGGATGGCATTTAAGCAAAGGGCAAGATGTGCTTTCAAAAAAAAGCCCACAAACAGAGGCGTTAGGAAATTCAGTGCGTTTCTGAGCAAAGTGCATGCTTGCTTCGGCAGGACAACCGTGCAGGGCTGGGGCGGATATTGGCAGGAATCACGGCGTGGGAGTCACCTGAGAAGACTCCCCACTGCACGCAGCTCAGCCAATTCTCCTCCCTCATCCTGTATTGTTAGAGCCATATTTCTAGGTTTCTCTTATTTCAAGTAATAGCACTTTAACTACATATCTGATCATTTGCATCAGACCACTTTACCTCCAAGGCACAGAAAATTATTCACTAACCGGAGCAGCTCCAGGACATAACGGTGATGGATTAGGGAGTCTTGCAGCATCCCAGCCTACATGCACAAACCCCACATGTGCCCTGGTGATGTCCGGAAAATTAAACGCATGGAAATATCTCACTGCTGGTACACGACATCTGCCCTCAAATTGCCCCAAACTCATGCTGGCAAAGCACTACTCAGCCCTCTCACTACAAAGAAAAAAAAAAATGCTAAGAAGGCAAATTTAGGCTCTTCCATTGAAAACCAGCAACCATCAATGCCAGTATCTGAGTTGGAATGCTCCTGAATTCTAAAACCACTGCGCCGTTACTTTTCAAATGTGGAAGTCATATATGAATTCCACGTAGATGATATTACAGTAGGATTTTTCTTTTCAAAATTTCCAGTTGCAACATTAGCACAAGAAAGTTTATGTTTCAGCTTTAAAAAAATCAATTATCTTCCACTTTCTTAATTTTGAACCTATTATTATTTTATAAATGGAGCTATGCTGCATAATATAAACAAACTGTTTGAATTCTGCAAACAAGACCTTTATGACCTCACTATTTCAGAGCAAACTTTAATGGTGTTTTGAGAGGTGGGGCCTGGGGTGCTCAGTAACAGCTCACTAAGGATGTGCTATTAAGTAATGCAAAGGCTCTAACTCCACATTAGCTCAGAAACCAAAGCCTTACTTTATCATTTTTAAATTTTGCTATTCTTTGGAATATTAAATTTCTTTAAAGATATGATTTTTTTGAGAAAGACAACAGCTGTATTAAATTTCCTCTCACCAAGAAAGCAATATTTATCAAGAATAAATACCCCATGGAAATCGAAATGACGGGAGGTTTCTAGCTAAGTGAACATGCAGATCTGAACAGAAATCTAAATCCTATCAGATCTCACTCGAACCAGCTCAACAAAGTCCTGGGCTACCCTGGAACTTAGCTCTCCTGTTCCAAAAGTTGGCTAAGCTAAGATCATCACACAAGGCATGGAAGGAGAGAAGAGGAAAGTACACCTGGCAGCCTCCATCTCTTTCCTTCCAGCCAAAAGTCGCCTCTCGGGCGACCCAGATAACAAGCCCTCCCCATAAGGAAATCCGGCATCCACACTGCCCCAGCCGTCCCCAAGCAGCCCTGACGCCCCTCTCCCAGCCTGTGAATGGTTTTTTAGTGGCCCCCCCAGTTGGTGGCACCCTCCCCCTCTTCCCCGCTACACACACACACACACAGAGCAACGGCAGCCTTCCCAAATCACAAAGTTGATTACATCACCCCACTTCAAACACTTCAGAGGCTCCCTGGTGGAATTCTAGCCCCGCCCCCGACACTGCTTACCCAGCCTCAACCCAGTTTCCAGGTCCCCAGTGACCTCAGGGACCCCCTGTCCTGCTCCTACTTCCCACTTACCTCCAGGCTCATTTTGATTGTTTCCCAAGGAAGACTTCCCTCCCTCCAACCTCCGCAACTTGTTCCTCTATTCCTAAAACATTCTAGGCTAAGTCAACTTCTGACACTGCTAAGCTCACAAGAAGCAAATACATTTGGCTTACTAATGTGGGTCCACCCACTCTCCCCTAGACACACAGAAGTGCGCGTGTTATGAATAAATGAATGACGGGGTGGGTCTCAAAGGGACAGACAGACCTGCTCTCGCCCGTCCCGACCCTTCTGTCTGTAGAATATCAGAAGCAAAACCAGAAGTACCTTTCCTGAGGGTCACTTCCTGCTGACACCCTTCACTGCCTCCAGTGTCTGTTCAAATAAAACCCAACGTCTTCCAAAGCCCTTCACCCCAGGCTCTCTCCAGGGTCCTCCCAAGCAGGGGAACACTCCACCCTGGACCACACAGGACACTCTCCTCAGGTCCCCACCCCACAAGCCTCCAGGCCTCTGCCCGGGCTGCACCTGCCACCTGAGCCACACTCTTGACTCCTTCTCCTGGCTGACACTTACTCTGTCCTCACGAATGAATGTAGAGCCCATTTCTTCAAGGAAGTCCTCTCTGATAATGTCCTTTAGGTCTTGGCAGGGCTCCATCTATAGCAACAGTACATGGTGACCAAATGGGTGTTTGCCCACTCCTTTGAAACCACGAACTCTTGGGGGCCACGTGGGAAGGAGTGAGAGATTACAAGAGGGGTGGGGGAAGCAAAAAGCAAAAATCACAGCCCAAGTCCCAAATTCAAGGATTCTTTCTCAGAAAAAAGTATAAACTATTTCACACCTGTGCAATTTGGCTACTATTTTTGTGGCTTGTGAACAGCAAGAGATTGGTGTTCTAGTCCAAAACCCGGGTTACATGCAAAGAAATGTATATATTCATATCCAAAGGAAACCAGAGCTGTTCAACAACAGTTTGCAGTTAGAATAGAAAGGAACTTTGATAAAGGCAATCTCTCTCTCCCTCTTCTTTCTTTTCTGGCATCATATAATTTTAGAAGTATTTGCGTGACTAAGAGATGGCTACAGCCCGTGATTCTGCACTGGAGTGTTTGGGGCTGAGGAAGCCCAGATTACATTCACTGCGTAAATGCAATCACACCAACACACTGATAGGTGCCGTGGTGGTGGAGCTGATGTTCCAAAGCAGGCAACCTTACTCTGTAAGAGAACTCTAAATAGAAAGTAAGAATTGCAATGTTCTGTACTCAATTTCATTCGATATATGGGTCATTAACTGATAGAATATCTTCACTAATGTAACCCAAAAATAAATTGTCAACGTCGATTTTCTTCATCTGACCGTTTTATGCTCTTTGGTTATCAAACCCTCACTCCATATGGAAAGCTCAGGCCTATGCTGCAGCAGTTACATCCCGTGGAAGAAAGCCGATCAAGGGAGAACTGGAGAGTTTCCCTTCAGAAGCTCCTAAGTCTGGTTTTGCAATTGTACGTCATTTGCAACCACGTCATCGTCAAAGGAGTAAGACCTTACCTCTGTGGGGCGAAAAGCACTGCGGTGCTTCTGAACCATCAAAGAACACTGAGCTTTGTGAAACTGTCCTGAGACACTTACGTCGTATTTTTTGTGAAAGGCTCCAAAACTGACCCAATTCACCAATCCAGGTACAACAGAGAGGTACCGGAATTAGTAGAGAAAACATGTCCTTGAAGTCTGACAAGGCCCTGCTTGAATCCTGCTACAGCATTGACTAGCCGCTAAACGGACCAATTCCTTAACCCCTCTGAGAAGGCTTCCCAATCCGCAAAAGGGAGCTGCCATCGCCCACCTGGGAGGCATGGATGAGAATGCAACACGCAAGTAGGGCTGCCGACAGGTACCTGACACGGGGACTGACTAGCTTCCCTCCGCTGCCCTTCTCCCCTTTAAACTTGCACTGTTCCCCCTGGTAAGAATCAAACCCCTGGAAAAGACTGCCCGAATCTTCTGTGTATCCCTGAATACATGCATTACCCTTAGGAGGCCAGAAAAACAACTGCCTCCTCCCCAGTCACTATCAATGTTCTTAAGAGTCTGGGTATTATCAACTCAAATTTTCAGGGAGAGTATTCCAGAACTTTGCACGCACCATTCTCCAGGTTGGCTCCCCTCCCAGTGCCCATCTATTCTCACCTCAGATCCTCTGTCTGATTGTCTTCTGTTCATTGGAAAGCGAGTCCAGTAGGGTGGCGACTCCCAAGGACGCCCTCCCTCCCTCACAGGTGAGTGTGACTACTTTCTCCCCACTCCAAATCCAGCTTCTTAGAAGTCTACCCTCCCGGACCCTGCAGACTCTGCATCTTCCCAAGACACACACGTGGCCACGACCCTCCTTTCAGATTTCTTCCAGGCTGGCCCTGCCCAACCCCCGGCCCCTTAAGGATAAATGGCATTAGTCTGAAAATCGCAAACGCCGCAGACTGACACACGAAAGCTGCATGGTCTGGGCTTTCCTCCAACCCAGGCACAGCTCTGCCCCGCCTCAGCCTCAGTCTGCAGCTCTCAAGATGATCTAATTCACATGCGCGTCTGTGAACGCCAGCTAAGAATGACGACTCCCAACGTGTATCTCTAGTCTGGCTCCTTCACCTGAGCCCCAGGGCCATAGACCCGAGTGCCTCTTTGAAGTCCTAACTTGGATGACAAATGGCATCTTAAAAATGCCTCATGTCAGCCATTTACTCTGGAATTCGATTCCTGGCAGGTACCTCCCAGACACCCCATTTTAGTAACAGCCCCAGCACCCACCTATGTGTTTGAGGTCACATTCAATTTCCACTGTCCCCTCCCCCAAGCCCTGCCCTGGAATCAGTCCTGTTATATCCGTCACTAAGCCCATCTCAAGTCTGGTTCTGCAGGGACCACGGCCGGAACCCCACAAGCTCACAGCATGGTGCACTGAGTCACAGTCCTCCAAAGGGTGCTCCCTGGAGGGGGAGGCATCTCCTGCCACTGGTCACCTCAGAAGGCACTGTATTCTCACAAAGGAGGCCCAGGAGAAGGGACTCAAGGTTCTCCCGTGGTCTGAGATTTGAAGGGCCTGAGGTGTGGGGGAGCTCCTAATTAGGAGACACAGTTGTCAGTAAGCAGACGAGGATGGAGGAACCCAGGCCAGGCTGTTCTCACTCCGACCCCTGGGCTCTCGGGAGCCACGGAAAAGGCCTGTGTCCAGGGCATAGCCCGGCCATCACAGATCCCAGCCTGCATTTGCCAACCCGGACAGACTAGACTCCTTCTACTTGCGACATTTACTTCTGATCTGTTCCCCACCCACAATGTGATGGACTCCTTCAGATATTCTCTCCTGTCTGAAGCGAGACAAATTCAGTGAAAAATGAAGTGTCCACATTTGGACCAGAGCATGAAAGGAGAAACAAGGCCTCATGGTCAGCATGATGGTGGCGGCCGAACACTTTCACCGGGTGAGATGAACCATGGTGGGGGTGAGAATCCAAGGTCCTAGGTCGGCCAAAGCATCTTCCTTCACAGTTGACTGGGGTGTTGGAGACTCACTACCGCAAACTAACGACAAGGCCGACAGAGGTGGACGTCAGCTGCAACAGACCCGGAGTCAGCTATTTACTGCCAACATGGGTTAAAAGTAAAGGCCGGTGCAGGGAGGCCTGCACGGCTGCTGAGGCAAACCACAGACCCGGCTCTGAATGCCCACTGGCTGGAGCAGAGAGGAAGCTACGGTCCCTTTAACAGTCCCTGTGTCCACCAGATCCATGGAAGCCAGCTACTTAGGAGAAGGACATGTTGTCCTGATACTCAGATAAACCAGCCTCGTAAAGGGAACAAATGAGTGGCATGGATTTTAGACCAACTTCTGCGTCTTTGTGAAGGCAAAGTAAAGTAAATGGCACGGGAAGTAAAATGCAAAAAAAAAAAAATTAAATAACAAAACGGTGACTGCTTCCTCCAACAGCTGCTCACCCCCGAGCCTGCCACTTCCTCACCAGTGACCGCCGGCCAGGCAGCGCCGTCACGCGCGTCACACAGCGACAGCCAGGAACCGAGTGCCAAGCACGTTTGTGTAAAAGAAAGAATGTAGCAAGATGCTGCAGAATTTGACTTTACAAGTTTAAATACTCCATGAAAAACATCCCTCAGCAGCCGCCTAAATGAATTCGCATCTCACTTCTTCAAAACAATCAAACAAATTTAATAAGGGCGCATTTGTCACCAAATATAAGGAGGACCAAACTGGTTCCTTAAAGCAAGGATTTTAAGAGGTATCAAACACCAGTGGGTGATGTGCTAAAAAAATTAGAAAATAAAAACATGACAAGGATAATACATGGATTAAGGCAGCTGTTAAGTTTTTGCTTTTTAAAGCGATGGAGACAGCACGGAGGGCGATCTAGCTATTTCCAATGCAGGGTGTGCACAGCCCACATTTTCAGACGCAACAACATGCTCACAGGGCAGTACAAGAGAAAAAGGAATAAAGAAAAAGGAAAAAAGGAACAAGAGAAAATTAGAAACACACAAGAACAAAAATGACTTTGACAGCACGTACAAGAATTTACGTGAGTGTGTGAGGCCAGGGACGCGGGGATGGTGAGACCCACCCTCACCTCCTTCTCCAGGGAGAGCAGGGGCCTGAGGGGAGCGGCGCTGCCGGGGGACCTCAACGTGGTCAGCGCCCCTAACCAAAACTCCACATACATGGGTCTAGGCAGGTCTTAAGCTACAAATTGTGGTCACATTTCAGGCTGGACAGTTTTATGCACTTCCACCAAGAGTAGCAGGAGAGAATTAGGCTCTGTTCCTGCACCAAAGCATTGTTTAAAAAATTAATGTCTGTGGAATAGTAAAAGCAACAATGGAGTAAAAGTGATTGGAGGAGAACGTGCTTGACCCTAGCTCAGTGGCCGCCTTATCTCACTGACGTTAAGATGCTGGCTGAGACCTTACGGTACCAAAACAGACAGACGCACCAGGAGGGAGGTTTAATGCGCTGCTATATTTTGATGCCGGGAGCCATGCCTGGTACACGAGGTTCTGGGTAAACAATGGTGACTGTGTCAACCACTATGGGCTAAGCACATATCCAGCTACTCCTCCAAATCCCAAGGGCAGACTTCAAAAGGCAAAAACAAGCAGGAATTCTCTGGTGGGTCCGCAGACCCAGAGCCAAGCAGTTGCTGAGCAAAAATGTCACCAGTGCCTCCTGTGACAAGAGGAGGCACTGGCCTGGGGGCTGGGGCAGGGCTCCAGGCTTCCACTGCTCACCCACCAGTCTGTCCAGGGGGAGAAGGTGGTCCCTGCTTACTTTGCACCGATGCACCTACCTTGACTGACGCCTGGAGGATCAGCAGAATGTGACATGTGAGGTGAACGGACCCAGCCTCGGTGTAGCCCGGTGCTGGCAGCTGTGCCCTCAGCAGTGCCCAGGCTCCTAAACCTGACACTTCATCTCCAAGGAGCAGATGGGGAGCGCGCATGTAGATCACAGGGACCTGTGAGGACAAAACAGATCATGGCCACGACATGCCTTGCCCCTTCCTTAAGCATGTTCCGGAGGAACAGGAAATTCATCCAGAGCTCGCTAGGCACCTCACGCAGGTGGGACTCGGGTCCTCTTGCCTATCACTCACAGGGCTGATCTGGATATTCTTTTTATCAATTCTCTGGCATCTTCTCCTCCAACTTCCCAACAACCAGAAAGTAGAATCTGATCTTAGTTAATTTCAAGAATCACAGAGCACCGCCTCCACAGCGGGCCCGGCAGCACGTGCCAGGTCGTCCGACCATCACCTGTGGGACCGCCATGAGCCCTCTCCAGACTCAAGGACCGAGGCCGTAGGCCGGGTGTACACAGATTCCCTCACTCTCCCCAGCAAAGGGGGACCACCTCTCGGCAAAGGCATCTCACCCTCTTCTGTCCGAGGGACAGCACAATAGATACACGGGGAAACAGAGCAGAAGTTGGGGGGTTAGGCAGCCCAGAAGAGCTCGTCTGTAATTCCGAGGCAAAGTGGGGCCGTTGACTTAATCACAGGGAAAAAGTGAGGATGAACATTTCTCTGCTCTTTCCCATACTCCGTGATACGCCTTTCCCTGCATAAGGAGTTCATTCGGAGGTCCCTGGCGGTGTTTCTGATGTCCTAACATGGCATGCTGCCTGTCGGGCAGGAAGAGAGGGCCTGAGCCGAACAGGTGCTGAGCCTGGGAGGCAGGAGACACTGGCTCCAAGCCAGCTCAACCAGCGCCTCATTCTGCCTCTCGGGATTCAGCATCTCATCTATAAGCAAAGGGATGAGACTGTCCCAGGAAACGCTGCCCAACAGAAATGAAATGAGAGCCATGTAAAGAAAGTTTCCCAGTTGCCACATTTAAAACGGTAAACAAAGAAACAAACCAACAAACAAAAAACAAGTGCTAGAAACTGATTTTAAGAACATATCTTACATAATCTACTGTATGTAAAATACTAACATTTTGACATGTAATCAATAGAGGAAGTAACAAGATAGTTTATATGCTTTTAGTAGACAAGCCTCAGCGTCTCATGTGCATTTGAACTACAGCACATCTCAGCTCAGACCAGCCTCCTCCCCAGTGCTCCTAGCATCAGTGGCTATGGCTACTCTATTGAACAGCAACTCCAGGGGTCCCACCAGGGTCCTGGCTGAAAAGCAGGAGTAAGTGCTCTAACACTATCACTAAAAGGATCTCTCTGAAACAAAGGCGGATTCACTTTTAAATGTCTGTAAACCGGCGGGCTGCACCTCCCTCACCCCTTGGATACAAAAGAGTCCTATTCCTTGCTGATCTCTTTCTGGATGGAGAGAAGAAACCCGGCACACAGCCAGGGTGGACTGGCCTCCAGGTAAACTTACCTGCTGTCTGTGTCCAGTCCCATGAAGTCCTCCTTCTCAAACGGCATGCAGAGGAGTGGGATCTTGTCCCCAGGCTTGTCAGGGGCCCCATCCAGCCACTTGGACTTGAGCAAGATGAAGAGTGACTCAGTGAAGTCCTCGATCCTCTTCTCCACCACCCTGCAGTCCTCGTAAATTGAAGGCCACGTCGGTGCGCGGCTGCTTGGCTTACCTCCCCATGCAGCACAAAGACAAAGAGCTGAGAGTCATTAAGCGTGATGCCATACAGCTCCTCTGCACGTGGAGCTTCTCGAAGGCCTTGGCCGAGAGGCAGTCGGTAATGGTGACAAGGCCCACAACCATGCGGTGGGTCTGGAAGACGCTCCATCCATTCTTGGGTGCATAGTGGTGCCTGTAGTGCGTACAGATTGCGCCCTGGGAGCTGCACGGGCTGATCTGGCTCACCAAGGAGATTCGATTATAGATGCAAAAGAAATTCTCCTCTGAGATGATCCCCACTGGTTTGACCACCACGGGAAGAGTCTCATAGTCCTCAGCACACTGCACGTAGTCAGGAATGCTCATGTTGCAGGCCCTGCCAAGAGGGGAGAGGAGATCGAGGTAAATATTGTGCTGTGTGCTGTGGGCGCCTCTGGGTTGCGGTGACCTGGTGTGTACCAGCCAGAAGGCAGGGGAAGCCCAAGCAAATCCATGGGTACAGTTTGTCCTTCAGAGCCTGCACATGGCTACCGTAGCTTGGATCACTTTACCCAGCTTTTGGTCTAGGCTTCCTGCCCCTGCAGAGAAGGGTCATTTCTTGTTTTCTGTTTCAAAGCACCTAGCAAGGCCCTGATGCAAAGTCACTGCTCAAAAATGCGGAATAAAGAAATGAAAAAAGGAACTGCTTTCCGCAACCCCCTTCAGCAGAATATAAAGAAAAGGACAAAAGTAGGAGCAAAAGATGTGGATTTCAATTCCAATTTAATTGAACCCCTAAGCTGCAGAATAATGGATAAGAAAACTTGCCTTGGGGAGGAGGGTACAGTTCAGTGGTAGAGCACATGCTTATCATGTACGAGGTCCCAGTACCTCATTTTAATAAATGACACAAATAAATAAACCTAATTACCCTCCTCAAAAAATACTTTTTAATTCAAAATTCAAAAAACACCTTGCAATTGACACAACATTGTAAACTTGACTATATTTCAATTAAAAAAAAAATCCTTGCCTTACAAGAATATATCTGGATTACGGAAGTTTGCAAATGTAAAATGCCTAGGGTACCAACTGCATAAAAAGGGGTGACTACAAATTTACTATCCCTCCTTTATGAGCTATATTTCCTTCGGGGGGGTAATAACCTCTCAGAGCTAATTTTCTCAGATTTAAAAAAAGTAAATATTACCTGATTCTCAGTACTGCTGAAGAATCAGATAACCCTATGAAAGCATCTGACCCACAGAGGTTACTCAATAAATGTTTGTTGAATGAATGAATAAACAAGCAAAATGAATGCTGCTCCCTGCCACAGACCATCATAATGGTACTGCTTGGAAATCTCAAGCCCACGTTCCACCTGTCTCTACACTAACCATGTGGGTGACCTGGGCAGGCGTGTGTGCTTCTCTAAGCCCCAGTTTAATCGTGAATAGAAATGATGGCAATAACACAAACCTCAAATTGTTAGTGAGTCAGTAATTAATCGTACCCCAACTTTGCAAGATGGAACCATTAAGGAAAACTGGGAAAAGGGTCCATAGGCCCTCTCCATATTATCTCTTACAACTACATGGGAATCTACATTATATCTCAAAATAAAATTTCTACTTTTTTAAAGAAGCTATTGAGGTTAAATGTGCTCACTGTCTCAAAAAAGGAACACACAGAAAAAATAGGACAATGCCCAGCACATGAGATACACTCAGTTAACATTCCCACTGAACCCACAGGTCCCTCCAAATTCAGAGCAAGAGGATGGGTCCTCGTGGCAAGAGGCCACTGCACCTGAAGCTAACAAAGCTAATGGTGCTCACTTCCAAGAGTCCCTGTCACCACCCTTTTTCTAATTTTCTATTTGTAATTTTTTTCCTTTTTATTACATAGAAACTCCCAATTGCATAGCCTTCACCTGACTAGATATCAAGACGGCAGCCCTTCAAAACCTGACCACAGAGATCATGATGGCAGCCCTTCTTGGTGAAACAATAAAATGAAAAGCCATTTCCACAAGACCTCTGTGTAAATCTACTAGGGAACTTCATCCTGGACTGAGGAAGAGGACTGGGGAGGAGGGGTAATCTGGGGCATAGAGAACTATGGGCCACCTGTCCCACGATGGACTTTAGACTCAACCATCACCCTCCAGGAAATTTAAAATACACAGCGACATAGTGCTATGGGCAAGATTTTTTTTTAAAGTCCCTGAATCCCTTGCAGGTCTTGTTTCTACTGAGACACAAATAGATTATGTGTATATTGTTTCACAAAAGCCTTAAAATATTATCACCCCAACTTGACACATCAAGAAACTGAGGTAGAGAGGTTTGTCACATTGTGCAAGATTAAAGAGAGGCCACGACAGACACCATATTTAAATCCAAGCCCCTGCTCCAGTGCTCACACTAGAAAGTGTGACATACTGCCCCTTTTCTGCCCTCTCCCTGCAATAAATCTCTGAAGAGTATTTTCTGTGCAACCTGGAATCACAATCACATCAATTTTCCACAAAGAGCTATGTGACTCCTTGCAGGAAGTAACAAAATCTAAAGTGTTGGGATGGGAGGAGAGATTTGCATTTTCTGTTTCTCAAAGGAAACATGGCTTTAAAAGAAACTGAAAAGCACTTATCTAGTCTAAGCCCTCATTGTGCAGAGAAAGAAACGGAGGGTCAGAAGAGATGAGGAAAGGGCCTTATTAACAAATATTTCCTCAGCACAACACCAAGCCAGCCCTGGGAACTACTGGGGGAGGATCTGGGATGCCCAGGAGAATGAGTGTTAGAAAACGGAAAGAGAAGAAGCATACAAGGCCCTGTCTCTACACCACCATACCATGAAATTCCACCAAATTACCCAGTATGGGGGCAGCCAATAATAAGGAGGGGTAAACAGGTTACAGAAACCTGGAAGTCTCAACCATAGTGGAAATTCCAACATTTACTATGTTTTTTTTCCCAGTTCAAGCATCAACTCAGTGGGCACTCTGTACCAGGGACTACACGAGGCCTGGAGTTCTCCCAAATACAGATCTCTATTACCACGTGTGCAAAGCATATAAAGGCCACCAGAAGGAAAGCGCTCACAGATAACATGGAATTACTGAAACTGAAAGCAGCCAAAGAGCATATATTACTAGGAAAAATGGTGCTGCTACAAATGGACTCATGGACATAGAAAGCAAACTGTGCTTAGCAGGCAGGAAAGGGGAGATTAACAGATACACGTTAATAAATATAAAATAAATGACAAGAGCCTACTATATAGCACAGGGAACTATATTCAATTTCTTGTAATGAGTTCTACTAAAAACAATATAATACATATGTATATACATATGCATATGTTTATAACTGAATCTCTGCTGTACACCTGAAACTAACATTGTAAATTGACTACACATCAATAAAAAATAAATTAAAAAAATAATTAAAAATAAAAGCAACGCCATTAAGAAAAAAAAAAGAATACTGTAATCCCCTTAGCTGTAGGTGCTGGAGAATCCTGGTTGCAAGCACCAAGTCCACTGGATCACTCCAGCACTGGCTGTCACTCTTTCTGACCATTAGAGAGTCACTTGGCTTCACTGAGGTTACTTTTCTCTTCTGTGAAAGGCTACAGTAGCAACTAACGATGTATAGAATCTCATCATTCACAAGCCCAAAAATTAGTGAGGACTTCCCATGGGCCAGGCTCTGGAGAGATGAAAAGATACAGTCCCAGATATATTCATGGGTAGAAGAAATTTATGCCATAAAGACATTAATTCTTCCTGTTTTGATACACAGATTCATTGCAATTCTGATTAGAATTCCTACCAGATATTTCATGGAATGTAACAAGTTATTTTATGGTCAGGAATAGGCATGAAACTTCTTTAGAAACACCACTGAGGAGGGGTGGGTATGTCACTCATTTTCACTGGTCTTTGTGATGTGATGAAAACGTTCTGGAATAATAATTGTTGCACCACTGTGAATATGCTAAAAGTTGCTGAATTGTACCATTTAAATGGATGGACTTCATGGTGTGTGAACAATATCACAATAAAGCTGTTATATGAAAAAATATTTCTTGACAATTATTTTTCCCTTTATACTACTAGTCTGCCCCACGATTTAAGAAAAACAAAAAACCAAAACAAACCAAACTGTGCCAGGAGCTCTTTAGGACTGCAATGTCACTGGGTCTCCAACGCCTCTGGTGGTGCTCTTCCTGTTAACGCACCCTAGCTGGGCTGGGCTAGTTAGGGACTGTAACTAGCTTTTTATAATCGACGGTTACACGTTTCACACTGGGAGTGGGAAGGAAGGAGCATGTCACAGCCTCATGCCTTCAGCTCATTTTTAACTGAACCAAGCCCTGCTTTCAACACTGTAATCCCTGGCACTATAAAAACACGTGACATCAACAAGCACCGGCATCATTACACCTGAAAGTGTTCAAGGTACTTACCTGGGGCAGAAACACTGAGGGAGGAGACAGAAGCTCGCTCAGCACTGAGGATCCACTTTCCCGACTCCACCAGAAGCTGCGCTTTACAGCTGGAGGCTCTCAGCCCAGGGAGCAGCGCCCACGCCGCTGAGCTTGTCCTCAGGGTGCAGGAAAGGAAGAGCAGGGCAGCCCCGGGGTCGCGGGGAAGGGAAAGCGGGGGGGGGGTTGGTGGAAACGCGGGCTGCAGCCCCGCTCGGAGGCCAGCCCCTGCCCCAGCCGCCTGCCCCCGTTCGGGTCCGCAGACCCCACCCGCCCGGGACACAGCCCGCCCAGGGGCGGGGACGGGCCGGCGGCCGAGGAGAGGCAGCCCGGGAGAAGAGGACTCACGGGCGGGAGAGGGGAAGGGGACGCCAGCCACGGACTGAGGGGTGCCCGGCTGGGTGAGATGCTGCAGGTGCACACCTGGCCATGGACAGGTGTGGCCGGGGCGCCGGGGTAGGTGGCGCGGGCAGAGGGGTCTGGCCAGAGCAATTCAGCTGAACACAGGCTGACTGGCGCCCTGGGGGGCTGTGACATGCCGACCGCCCTCCCGCAGCCGCCTGACCCCTTTCCCGGGAGCCCCCCACCTTGCACTTCCACAGCCAGAGGCCCCGGCCCCGGGCAGGAGCTAAAGGCCTACCGGTCGACAGAGCTGAGAAACCTTTGGGGCCGATCCCCGGCTCGGAGCTGGAGCTTCCAACCCGCGGTCCAGCTGGCACCGACTGCCCATGAGCAAGAGGGCCAGCGATCCACTCTGGGTTCTGCGAGAGAAGGTGGGGCAGCGAGGGAGGAAGAAGATGGGAGGGGGAGGAGAGGAGGGGAAAAGTGGAGGGAGACAGATGGACCGGAAGAGCAGAGAAAAGGGTTGGATCTGGAGAGGGGAGGGTCGTAGCGGAGATGGAGAGAAAAAGATTTACCTCTGGGGGAACCCCGAAGGAGGCGGCAGTCCTGCCTCTGTACCATTCTGTTACCCTTCAAGGCCCGCAGCTCATGTTTTACCTCTCTGATCCAGCCCTCCATCCGATGCTTCTGCAGAAACCCTATGGGTATCACACCCGTTGCCCCCACGCGGAGCTGGGTTTTCTGTTGCTCTGGGAACCAAGCACCCGCAGGTGTTGTCGCTCAGAACTACCTTGGGAAGAGTACCTATTCCCCTTTTACACGCTGGGAAACAGGCAGGCATGATCTCTGCCTTAGTTCCACTCTCCCAGGTGTTGGGATGGCGGGGAGCGGGGTGGTACAAGATCAGAGCCCCAGACAGAGCAGTCTGCCTGAGTGTTGATGCACAGTCCCCATCCCTCCTGGGTAAACCACACCCCACCCTAGTGGAACCATCAAGGGCTCACAGTAGTTCCCTGGGTGTGGGAGAGCTATCCTCATGTAAAGGAAAAGCCCAGCTGGGCTAATAAGCTAAGTCACAAATCTAAGTGTGATAAGTGTCGGTTTACTGATCTAAATTCTGCTGGGCTAACTCGTAAATCTGAAGTTTAGTGTCAGTTTACTGGGCTAACAAGCTAACTCGTAAATCCAACCTCAACAGGTGTCAGTAACGTGATCTATTACAAGTTGATAAGCTCCAGTGTACTGATTCCTTGCTTTTTGTTGTTTGAGCCTTATAGGCTAATACCCCTTACTTGTAATTAACCCTTTAAAACCTCATGTGCATGTCTTGGAGTTGCTCAGAACTTCAGAGCAGATGCCCCTCTGAGCCCGCCGGCATAATAAATCTGAGTACTCCAACCCTCCCAGTGGTGCTTGTTTCTTGGCTGGCCTGTTGTTTCCATAACACTCAGTTCCAGTGCCCTGCTTGCTAGGTAGATAGGAGTGTTACCGAGTCCAAATTAATTCTTCTCAGTGCAGGACAGGCCAATAAGTTGGGAGACCAGGTGTTGGGGCAAGGAATAGCAAGTCTCTGTAGACCTAGATGGCAAACTATTGTCCTGGAAAACCATCTCCCCAAGTCAGAATTCAGGCTCCTTTCCTACGTGCTTGGTTGTTGCAATCTTCCTGGTGTAGGAATTCCTTGTTGTTAGAATCCTTTGTTCTTGCAGCTATCTGCCTGGGTCAAATCTCTGTAAACCTCCAACAAACAAACGTTATTTTCTATTCTGTAATTTGTTATCTTTTTATGAATGAAAAAGTGTTAAATATCCTTAAAGGTCAGAGCCTTCAGAATAGGCTCTCCTGTATATTTCAGGCTCTAAGCAACATTGTTTTACAAGCAAGATGAAGCCTAGGAGACAGAGCATAGGGTTTAAGTCAAATGAAAAGATCTAATATGGAGTCAGATTTGTTCTGTTCTATTACCCGGGCAGAAGCCACTTGAGGATTTAAATCCCTTTAAGTTAAAAATAACTAAAACTTTAAAGGAATTTACATACATATTTGGGAATGTGCATAGCATATCTGGAAAAGCATCCAAAGGATAGTAAACAGTGGCATCTCCAGGGAGGGCTGGAAGAACAGAGGATGAGGGAAAACTTCTTTCACTTGTGTAGTTTTGTGCTCTGTTTGAATTTTTTTTAACCATTTGCATGTATTTCTTTTTCAGTTAAAAAAAAATGTGTAATGGAGCAAAGGAGTAATTAGCTCAGCAAATACAGCAGCCATGGAATCACTGAGTCATCACTTTTGACTTAAGCCAGGAAGCATTTATTGACTCTCTCCAATGTGCCCAGTGCTGTTTTAAGAATTCTTTTATTAATATTATTTATTATTATTATTACTATTATTATTATTATTGTTATTTTTATTTTATGAAATAATAACAAGGTATCCCCCACCCCTGCCCATGGCTGATGGAAAACCAACTGAGTTTTAATTGAGTTGTTTTCCAAGGAGTAGATATGAGTTATAAACTGAACACATCTTCAGGGCAAAACAGGCGGAGTGGTTTTACAGCACTCCAGACAGCTATGAAGGGTTTTCAATAAAGGTGCCCAGAGGCTGAGAGAGAAAGCCTCTAGGGCCCTAGAAAAAGCTGCCCAAACTGCCTTCTCCATGGCACTACTGAAGTAGGAAAAAACAAATCTGACTCCATATTTGATCTGTTCCTTTGAATTTAAGAAAACCACGTTAATATGCTCCGGTATTTTCATGGGTAATGATGTCACAGAGGAGACGGACAGGTAAACAAGGGACCACTCTGCCGTGATCACTGAGCCGGGGAACGGGATGGGCGGCAAGATATATGACGCAGCCATAGTAGTGCCCGTGCTTCTAGGCAGGTAACCAAAGTCGCCTCGACAAGGTGTCAAATACTTGTGCCCACGTCCTAATCACCTGACGTGTATTAAAGAGAAATGGAAACTTATAAAAGTCCAATACCCTTGGTGGATGCACCGTCCAAAGAGCAAAGTCACAGTTTGACAACTGGCCATCCTGGTTCCCTGGGATTCATTCTTGGAGAATCTTAGAAACCACTCCTCTGTCCTTAAGAAGTGCTGCATATTTGTCCTATCTTTGGCTCAGTGATGGAGCATGTTCAAGTGAACTTTAATGTCTGCACAGATTTGACTGTCTTTCTCCAGTTTCACGTGTCCATTCTAAAGAGGCCTGAGCTAAATCCATCCTCCGAAATATCTATTCCCTCCAGTGACAGCTCATTGAGCCTGCAATTAAAAGCCAACTGAACAAGACTGTCTGTCCTCAGCTAAAAAGTTCACCCACCCTTCACTGCTTTCTTAATCTCCTCTCCTGGCTAATTGCAACAGACTAACACCTCCCTCTACCAAGCTCCCCAACTATGTCAGTTTTTCTCCCCAAAGAGAAAGTAAGGTCCATAAATGAGGAGTCAACTCCATAGTCACCTCTGAATTCCTAGCATATAGTAATGTTAATAAATAGAACTATGATTATGGCTTCTTTCCTTTAAAACATTTCTGGTTATTTGAATGAGACCTTGGAAGAGAGGTGTTTGCCGTCCAGTATCTTGATCCACAAGACTCTGGAGGCCTTTTTCGGAATGGCTGCTCACTGATTCATTCAAACCACAGCTTCTCATTCCAGGAGTAGCTGTGCTTCTCTGCCAGGAGTTTGTGGTCACTCTCATGCCAGAGGAGCTTTAAACTATATCCTTACTTTGGATTTGTAATTTTTCCCCTCTTCCAACAAAATTGACTTTCCTTACTGTCTTGCCTTGAGGAATTTTTTTTTCCTAGTTCACCCTTAAGTAAACCATGCTTCTCGGAATGGGCTTGGCCTTACATATGATCAGTCATCCAACTCCCAGTGTGAGAGGCTTCGGGCTCACCTCCTGCCCTACTGTCAAGGCAACTGAAACTCAGTACAGGAGCCAACAGACACCCCAGGGCTTCTAAGGCTCATGTATCACCCAGAATCCCTGCTTTCTGGTTTGTCTTGGCTTCTGAGGATTTCCCCTCACTTTCTTGACAATTAGCTGTGCAGCTTGTAAGATGAAGAAGGAAGGTCTTATTTCTTAATCAGCATTTTAAGGAACTTATGTAATGAAGGTTTTCAAGAGTTTCTAGAACCCTCCATTGCCGAGACAGAAAACACACTAGATATTTTCTATGTTTAGCTATCATGTGTATTTTTTCTTTTGTTTTCTTAACTGCAAACAGACATCTTTTAATTAAAAAAAATTAAGGCCCCAAATAGGATAGAGAAAGGGCATACAAAATTAAAGGGCAAAGACAGAAAAATGATAAGTACTCTACAAGGTTAATATAATACTTACTCGATGGATCAGATCAGCAATTCTCAGTAACAGCTATTTGAATTATGACCATGAGGTAAAAGGTCTCCCTTGTCAGGAGATAGCTAATAGAAAATAGAATTAAATCAACAAACTAAAATTCTAAGTCTGGCGAGGTACAGAAGGCTACCAGCAAAATGTGTCGTCTTCTGGAAAGGAGGGAGGCTCACCAGCTCTTTACTGTGGAGCCTGAGCCCATGGGAGGACGGTGAAGTGAGCTCTGTAAGTACCCAATTAGCAAAGTGGGTGATGAATAAAGAGACGTGAGCTTTGATGACAGAGATGATACTACTATTCACTTGTCCTGTAAAGTATGTCTTCACGTTCAGTGATCACTACCTCAGCGTCCTCAGGGATTAAGTTTATAGGAAAATTCACAGCCTGGGCCCAGACCTCCTCTTTGAGCTCGTGACGCTGCACTTAGATGTCGCAAAGGCAACTCCAACTCCACCTGCAAAGAGCTGACTCATGATGCTCCTCCCATAGCCATCCTGCCCCCAGGGGGCAAGGTCTCTCTGCCTCTCCGAGCTCAGGCCCATCACTCACAGATGTGACTGGACCCCTCCTTCAGGGCCCAGATTTCCTCAGTCACCGAGTCCAACCACCCACACCTATCCTACCAGATACTCACTGGCACTCACTCAGCACTGACTCTGTGCTGGGTACCATGCTGCACACTGTGCACACGTTATCTCACTGGATCTCCACAGCAGTCCTGGGAGGTCGGTACATCACTGCATTTATTGATTAGATAAATTGTTTCTCTTCCTTGAGTGCATCATCCAAAGTGACACGGCTACTGAGCCACAAAACTGGGACTGAAAACCACTTGAAAATTCTACACTCCTACACCTGGCAGCCACCCTAATCTGACTCATCACATCACCTCCAGCTGAGCCTTCTAAATGTTTCTAAGCATTCTACAAGACAAAAGTGATCTACGAGAGCACCCCACTCCCCTACTTAATATCTGTCAATGACTGTCCACTGCCCTTAGGAGAAAGCCCCACCGGGCCTGAGCACAGCCCAATGGCCCGGCATCTGCGTTCCCTGAGCGGCATCGCCGCCTCACCCACCACACAGCTCTACACTGGCTGTGTCCAGGACAGGGATGCTGACTCCGTACAACCCGGGGCTCGTCTCAATCGAACAATGATCACCTTCTTCAGTGTCCACCTTCTTCACTGCTGACTCTCAGAAAAATGTTTTCTCAGGATGAATCAGTATCTTTTTCCTTACAACTTCCCGTCATTGATAATGAGCTCCACCCAAAGAGAGAAGACTTAATTCTCAGTCTCCTTATCTGTAAAGTGAGAATAACAAGAAAATATGTGAGGTTTTAAGAGAAATAATATTCATGTGAGGCTGAGGGACAATTCCCAACATACAGTAAGCACTCAATATGTGCTTACTTATTATTAATAAGAATATAATGCATTCCAGCAACTTTAACTCAATGTTTTATGGCTATGTCCAACAGACTACAGACACACTGTTGGACGAACCGCTTTGAGCAGATCAGCACAAGCATACTGGGAAAGGTAAGCGCTGACTCCGGTTACAGCTGCAGCCACCCAGCACTACGGGGCGGGGGCAGTTTCTCAGACTATTACATGTTGCTTGAGCATTTAATTGTCACTAATGAATAAAGACAGGTGTTCTTTAGTCAAAGCTCCTGAAACATAAATCTTCAAAGACTGATGCAAGTTAGATTTCAAGTACAACACTCTCTCTAGAAATTATTTGATAATAGTCTTAGCTCCTCTGCACACCAAAAGGGCATGTTCTTAATGTATCTGACTACACCGAAAGTGTTGTTTAAAAGAAATTAAGATGAAGCCATCCTATATAAGCTCTCAGTATCATCTTCACAAAGCCCCACCCAAGGGTCTCATTTCTCACTTCCACATAGATGTTCAGGTAGCTTAACCTGGGTCTTGTTTCCTTATGACACGAGGGTGGGAAGAGTTGTGGATAGATTTATGTTGCAAATATAAACCTAGTGTAGTTGCTGCGTAGAAATCCTAGAAATAAACAAATTGATATATAGTCCTACCCTCAAGAAGCTCAGACTTTCCATTTACAACAGCATTAAGAATAAAATGAGAGATACATTTAACAAAAATTTACAAGATTTGTACATTGAATATTTTGAAGTATCACCAAAAAATTTTAAAAGATCTACATATATGGAAGACATCTCATGTTGATAGAATGGTAGACAATATTGTTAAAAATGTTAAGACTCCCCAAAGTGATTTACAAATTCAGTGGAATCCCTATCAAAATTAAAGCTGACTTCTTTGCAAAAATTGAAAAACTTATCCCAAAATTCATATGGAAGTGCAAGGGGCCCAGGACAGCCAAAGCAATCTTGAAGAAGCAGAGCAAAGTGGGAGGACTCACTTTAAAGGGTACTAAAAAGCTATAGTACTAAGTCAGTATGGTACTGGCATAAGTTTGGATAAATAAATCTATGAGACACAATAAAATCACAGGGGAAAAAACTTACATTTACAGTCAGTTTTCCACAAGGCTGCCAACAACACTCCATGGAAAGAATAGTCTATTCAACAAATGGTGCAGGGAAAGCTGGGTATCTGCAGGCAAAAGAATGAATCTGGAATCTGGACCCCCATATTTTATATAACAATTAAAAATTAATTCAAAATGGATCAGAGACAGAAACGTAAAAACTAAACCTATAAACTTTCTAAAAGAAGACACAGTATAAATCTTTGAGGTCCTAGGATAGGCTTTGGTTTCCTAGATACAATACGAAGAGCACAAGTGATAGAAGAAAAAAGCAGATAAACTGGACTTCATCAAAATTAAAACCTTTGTGTTACAGAGGACATCATCAAGAAAGGGAAATGACAGGGGAAGGGGGTATCTCAACTGATAGAGGGCGTGCTTAGCAAGAAAAATAAAATAAATCAATACATCTAATTACCTCACCTGTAAAGAAATTGTTTTAATGTTTAAAAGAACTAAAGTGAAAGCACAATCTGCAGAATAGGAGAAAACTTTTACAAAGCATGTATCTAATAAGAGATTAGTATTCAGGATATATAACAAATGCTTACACCTGAACAATACAAAGAAAATCGACCCAATTTTTAAATTTTCCAAGGATTTAAAAAAATACACAAATGGCCAATAAGCATATGAAAAGAAGCTCAGCATCACTAGCCAAATCAAAATGAAAATGAGATCTTATTTTACAACCACCAGGATGGTTATAATCAAAACATGCACAATAACAAGTGTTGTTCAGGAGGCAGAGATACCTCATATGCGGCCAGTGGAAAGGGACAATGGTGCAGCTTCTTTGGAGAAGTCTGTTGTTTCCTCAAAAGGTTAGAGTTATATGGCTCAGCAATTTCACTCCTACATGTAGAGTCATCCCTTAGTATCCTCGGGGGGTTGGTTTCAGGAACAACCCATCCTGGATTCCATAATCCAAGGATGTTCGAGTCCCTTTACAATCAGCCATCTGGATCTATGAAGTGGAAACTACAGATATGGCTGGCCAACTGTACAGCCAACAGAATGAAAACATATTCTCACAAAAACTTGCACATCAATATTCATGGCAGTATCATTCAGAGTAGCCAAAGGTTACAAACAATATCCATCCATCAATGAACGGATAAACAAAATTACCAAGAATAGGCCCACAAATTTTTGGTCATTGAATCTTTGACAAAGGAGTTGAGAACATACAATGGAGTAAAGAGAGCCTCTTCAGAAAATGGTGTAGGGAAAACTGGACAGCTGCATGTAAATCAATGAAGTTAGACTACTCCCTCACAGCATACAAAAAAATAAATTCAAAATGGCTTAAAGACTTAAACATGTAGACAAGACACTATAAACCTCGTAGAAGAAAACATAGGGAAAACATCTGGCATACATCTCAGCAATGTTCTCCCAGAGCAGTCTACTCAAGCAATAGAAATACAAGCAAAAATATACAAGTGGGATGTAACTAAACTTACAAGCTTCTTCACAGCAAAGGAAACAGTAAGCAAAACAAAAAGACAACCTATGGAATGGGAGAAAATATTTGCAATAAATAAGACTGACGAGGGCTTAATTCCCAGAATATATAAACAGCTTTTACACTTCATAAGAAAGAAAAACAAACAACTCAATCCAAAAATGGGCAGAAGACCTAAAGAAACTTTTCTCCAATGAAGACATACAAATGGCCGATAGGCACATGAAAAAATGCTCAATATCGTTATCAGAGAAATGCAAATCAAAACTGCAATCAAATATCACATCTCACCAGTCCGAATAGCCATCATTCAGAAGTTCACAAACAATAAATGCTGGAGAGTCTGTGGAGAACAGGGAACCCTCCTACACTGTGGTGGGAATGCAGTTTGGTGGAGCCATTGTGGAAAACAGTATAGAGGTTCCTCAAAAGACAAAAAATTGACCTCCCATATGACCCAGCAATCCCACTCCTAGGCACATATCCAGAAGGAACCCTAATTCAAAAAGACACCTACACCCCAATGTTCACAGCAGCACTATTTACAATAGCAAGACATGGAAACAACCTAAATGTCCACTGACAGATGACTGGATAAAGAGGTTGTAGTATATTTGTACAATAGACTACTATTCACCATAAAAAAAAATAATAAAATAATGCCATTTGTAGCAACATGAATGGACATGGAGAATGTCATTCTAAGTGAAGTACCCCAGAAAGAGAGAGAAAAATACCATATGAGATCGCTCACATGTGGAATCTAAAAAAAAAAAAAAAAATGAAAAAACAACCAAACAAAAAGATAAACTTATCTACAGAACAGAAACAGACACAGAGACATCGAAACCAAACTATGGTTACCAGAGGGGAGAGGGTGTGGGAAGGAATAAATTGGGAGTTCAAGATTTGCAGATAGTATGTATAGAGTAAACAGCAAGTTTATACTGTATAGCACAGGAGAATATATTTAGTATCTTATAGTAACTTATGCTGAAAAAGAATATGAAAATGAATACAGGTATGTTTCTATATAAATGAAGTGTTGTGCTGTACACAAGAAACTGATGCAACATTATAAACTGACTAGAATTCAATGAAAATATTTTTAAATAGACAAAAACGAGAAAAAGAAAAAAGACATTATCAAATCAAAAGAATAAATTACTGATTGAGGCTACAACATGGATGGACCTTGAAAGTTTATACTAAAATAAGCCACACACAAAAGGGCAAATAGTGCCCTTTTAGGTGAAATGCTCTAAGCGTTTGTTGTACTATTCCAGTACATTTTCTGGAGGTTTGAAGTCTATCAAAATCAAAATAAAATGTATTATTCATTAAAAACATAAAATGATTCCTCACAGGAGGGCTTTAATTAATAAATGCAGAAATGCATGTAAAGATCCTGGAACAACAATTTGCATGTCCACAGAGTGTCACTGTTGTCACTGCCACTCAGAGGGTGGTGCCAGCGCTGATGAGGGCTGCCTCCACTCACTCCCCTGCAGAGAGGAGTGAGGGCCTGGGCTCTGACAGGAAGGGTGACCATGAACATGGGTTAGACAGAGCCACTCCCCAGACTCTGCGTTACCCAGCTTTCTTATACAAACTGCTCCATCTAACATAAACACGCTACAGGGATGGATCTTACAACACAGGGAATATAGCCAATGTTTTACAATAACTATAAATGGAACATAAAAATAAAAATTGTGCAACTATTGTACACCTGAAACTTATATCATATTGTAAATCAGCTATACCTTTATAAAAAATTAAAAAATAAATTACAAATTTTATCACTTTAGTATTCAATTCGGTTTTTAAGTAACTACTAAACAGCTTAGAAAGTATAAAATATTTAAGTGTGATAAGTTTGTTTACATATTTATTTACTTTCAGCCTCCTGCTAAAAGAGAAATTAAACAATTTTTTTAAACACAGCTTAACAACCATTCCAACAAAAAGACAAAAGTGAGAGTGAAGACAAAATGGAGATTGAATACTTAAATGAAACCAGGGGAAGGTAAAGTCATAAAAATGAATGCCATGAAGTTAGGGTAAGTGTTAAAGGCCGACTAGAAATTCAGCTGTAAGATTCTTGGCAGCTAAAGCAAAAAGTAAAAGATGATGTGATGGGTGGTAGAGCTCAGTGGTAGAGCGTGGGCTTAGCGTGCACGGGGTCCTGGGTTCAAGTGCCAGGGCCTCCACGAACAGATAAATACCCCTAATTACCTACCCCCTAAAGAGCCCCAAAGAAAAGAAAAAGAGAAATTTGTTTCCTAAAAAAACCTGATATTAAATTTAGATTAAATACTTGAAAACAAAAAAGTAAAATAGAAAAGATGAGTGACACAAGCGATAATGCCCGTGAGATCAATCTGCAGTGGCTGCTGGCACGTCCCCATGTCCCACGTGGGAAAATCTGAAACATCCTTCTCACCACTTAGAGTCATCCTCAGCCCACACCACCCCTCCCCCTGTTAAATGCAGGAGCACGGGTCGGGCCCGGCCTTGGCTCTCTCTGTGTCATCACAGTGAGACAGGATGGAAGGGGGCAGAGCACAGCCATTCAAGGAAGGCCACAACAATTAACATCAAAATGGTGAAGGATTCAATCCCCAATAGGCCTTGAGGCTCAAGATGAAGAGATATAACTTCTAGCAGAGCTTGAGCTTCATTATACACCCATTGTAATAGTAACATGGTGAATAACATGCCCCAAGGCACCATGGCAATCCCAAGGCTAGCCACAAAAGGTCACAGGGTGGGAAATGGCCAACTCCCTGGGAATCCCAGCCCCTTGCCCTTAGGCTGCTCAGTCTACTTATTAGCATATGAAACAACCAAGCCCAAGAAAACGAGCAACACAGCGCCACCTCGCGGTCACCACTCTCTCTCCCTCTTTCGAGAAGGCCCACACTCTGTCTGTGGAGTGTGTACCTACTTTTAATCTGAGCACCCGAACCCCACAACTCGTGGCCTTTCTCTTGCCTTTCAATGTGTCTCTGTGAATAAATCTACCATTACTCAACAGTGGCTTGCTTTTGAAATCTTTCCTGCATGAAGCCAAGGACCCACGTCTGGTGGGGCACATTCCAGGGTCTCAACCAAAGCCTGGGACACAGCCCTTCCCATGCCCCACATCTGTTTTCTTGTATCAACAGGACTGGGATATGAAGGGAGTTCTGAGGCCCCAGCTAAGGGACAGAAGCAGCCCCCAGGGCTCAAAATGGCGGGCAGCCCCTCCCCCAGCAGGGGCCCTGAGGTCGGCCCTGTTCTCTGTGTTTCCATGTTGTGCTGACCCCCTAGCCAGACAGCGTTCTCCTAGGCCTGTCCCCACAAAACCCTTCTCTCCAAAATACAAGCACATCATGTCACAGTCCTCTTATTCAACCAGGAAGTTTTCAGCGCACTTTTTCCTTCCCTAGTAAAGAATCTATCTGTCCTCCCTCCCATCCCACCCCTTCTTTCTTTGTGAGAACTCTGTACTCCTCACATACCATCCTGAACGCAGCTGCCTTGCTAGCTGGAACCGAGATGCTTCAGTCTCACACAGCTTGCGTCCTTTCACTTTCCCCTTTCTACCTTAAAAAGCCTTTCCTGAGTCTCCCACCCCTCTGATTCTGAACTTCACAAAGTGCTGAGGTTGCAGTCACTGTGTGCATACCTCCCAGGTTTTGGCTAGATTTCCTTCGAAAGATCTTCACTAAGGAGCTGCATCAAGAAGTATAAAGAGGCTATACTTACATCTGAGCTGAGGAGCCTGCATAAAATTTAAATGGCTTTGAAGAGAGAGTTAACCAGGGACAGAGAGGCCGCAGGTCCTAGTCAACAGTGTCATGAGGCAAAATGTTCTTCAAAGGCTCAGAGTGGCTTCTGAACACGGAGTCGGCAGGGAGGAGATGCCAGGCAGTGAGTGGGGTGAGTGACACTGGGTACGCTTCCCCAGCTGGGGAAGATTTGGATTTTGTTCTAGTTTTCCAAACAATTTCTGACTACCTTTTTCTCTTATTGTCACATACCATTTCCTACGAATTAAGAAAAATCAATGTCAGTCATTTGCACCACTTGGTAGAAGCTACACGATATCATTCACAGGGCTGGGATATAACAGCCACACCGGTCTAGGTTGAAAGACCAGTGGGGGTATTTCCAAAGTAATCACGGGCATGCAACAAACTCCCCAGCTTCAATTACCTCATCTCAAATGTGAGGCCAATAAAACTACAAAGCAAAGTGCGTTATGCTTATGGCCAAAATCTGTTTACTAGGTAAGTGCCCGTAAGAGCTGCCGCTGAATGGGGAATGAGTATGATCAACGAGGCCAAGTCAACCTGGTCACACGCGCCCTGCCTTCCTGCGTTGGTCCAGGACCGGAGTTTGTTTAGCTGAGATGAACGCCCCCAGAGCAGCCCCGAAGGGAAAGCTCCCAGCTCTGCTTGGCGAGGCGTGTTCCTTTCCTTCTCAGAGCTGATCACAATTTGCAGTTGTCTGTTTTTACATTTATCCCCTTAGTACCTGCCTCCCCTCCGGAGTTTTGCTTAAGCAGCACAGGTCCAGGTTTGTGTTGCTGCCTACTGGATATTCTGGGCTGGGAGACAGGCGACCCCACGTCTGGCTCTGGGGCTGAACGGAGAGGGCAGAAGGCCCAGGGGCCCATGCTGAACCGAGGCCCCAGCACCCAAAATTATGGTCTGACTTTGGGCAAATTACACAGTCTTCTTTACCCTGAGATTCCTCATCTGTCCATGAAAATAACTGCCCATGGCATATAGAGTTTCAAGGATTAAAGGAAATCACCAAATTCACAACCTATTCAAGGGGCTACCAGTGCATCCTCAACAGGCACATGCTACCTTTACGGCTGTGACACACGCTAAGCGGGGCGGACAGACACAGTGAACACTGCTAAGTGCCTGTTTGTTAAGTGTTTCATGAGTGTTATAATACTGTTTACAACTTACAACAAACCCAGGAAGAAACGAATATTATAATGCACATTTCACAGATTCACCAACAGATTAAGGGAGGTTACACTCTAGTCCAAGGCCCTTTGGTGAGGAAATGGCGATTTAAACCTGTATCTGAGCCCAGGCCTGGGCTACTTCTCTCTCCAATCCACCTGCCCAATACACAAGTTTGCACAGGCCAGCTCTTAAATGCAATGTGTGCCACCGTTTGTCAATGTTTGTTAGTTACCATAAACTGCTCTCAGAAACCGCTACAAAAAAGACAGGTGGACCCAAATCCCTGCCAACAAAGTAGAGGAATTCTGCCTTGCCTTCTCCTGTAATGTGCAGAAACCATTCCCTACACCACTAAATTCAAATGTATGCTTCATCCGTGTTTATGTTTGCACACGGAATATTAAAGTAGAAGGTACCTGCAGTAATTCTATCTCGGTTCCTTTCCAAGTTTCCAGATTATCCACAATCAGTCTGTGAATGAAAATACTACAATGTGAATGAAAATACTGCAACCATGTCAGTAAACAAATAATGCTGAAACCAAGTCATCAGCGGCTGCCGCCATCCCCCAGCGAGGACAGGCCTGAAGACCAGCCTCTACAGCCACTCACAACAGTGCCCTCTGAACAGAATGAGAATAAGACAGAATACTTGCCCTAGATAGCTAGGTGCTTGTCTAAAGAATGAATCCAGTGAGCCCAAATGATACATAGAAAATCACTAAACTCTTTAACTTGACATACCTGGCTTTCTTTAGATAACAAACAATGTTTTATTGTTCCAACTACCTGGTCTTTGTTGTAAAGTTCCTATATATCCTGGCTCCTCCCCAACCTCTTGGGAGCAGTCCCTCAGAGTGATCTCAGAGGCTGTCATCCCGGCTTGAGTCCTCCCGCCAAATAAATCATAACTCTAAACTTTCAGGCTACACATTTCTTTCAGTCGACAAGTCCCAGAATAGACACAACTCATCAATTCTGTAATGGAACACACTGGATCAGGAACCAAAAGCATGTTCTAGTCCAGAAAATCTACGGGACCCTCTTTTTTCCTGTCATTATACAATCCCACCAGAACTCATTAATTTGATGTCTGCTCATCTGGCAACCAAACTCAGAGAAGAGTCAACTCAGCAGAGTGCCGTGCTGGGGAGAACACCCCACAGCAGCATGGCGAGCTGCCTGCCCTCCCGCAAGCTCTGCTGACGCCTAGTGTCCTCCGTGGAGACCAGGCCAACAGAGCTATTCCCAACAGCTGCAAAGTCCCACACATTAAATAAAAGCGTTTTATTTTATACGATATGTTACGTATATAACCATCTCTGAAGACAGCTTTGCAAGAAGCCCAAATCTTCAACATTAATCTGCAAAGGCAAATGCTGCCCCCAAGGGAAAACAAGTCTTAAAACGATGCTAAGGCCTCCAAAGTCCTCTCCAGGACCATCAATCAAACTGCCTGCAGGCCTGCAGCTGCAGGCAGCTACATGTCTGTTTTTAAAACAACCCCTTCCTGCCGTCAGGTGCTACAATATCCTTCTACGCCCTCCCATCTGAGGGTAAGAGCAGCCAATGCAGAACCTTGCAGGGAAGCACTGACAAGACTGGACACAGAGGATCAGAGCTAAACTAAGCCTTCTGATGACACGAGCTTGTCACTGTGTCATTTTACAGATGAAGATATAGAGAGAGAGGTGGGGTGATCTTGTTCAGAGTCACACAGCTAATAAGTGGCAAAGTCTGTAACCCAGCTACACCCTCCAGTGTGACGCCCCCGCTGGGACTCCCACAGGGTTCTCTCGTGCCTGCCGGACCACTCCTTTACTGTCACTCATAACCCACCACAGTGTCTGAAACTAGCCTGCATTTTCAGCCTCTTCTCCCTCTAATTTCTCAGAAACAACGCTGCTCGGGACACTGTGTGACTTCCAGCTCCCCAAATCCTCCGTGCTCAGGGTGGTCTTGCCTGTGCATCCAGCACCCTGCTCAGAGGCTCTTCCTCCCCTGCAGGAGGACGTTTCCACTCTCCTCAGGGACACCCCCTCAGGGAAGCCCTCTTTTCGCCCTCAGCACAGAAGGTGTCCCAGGCCACATCCCAAGGTGTCCCAGGCCACATCCCGAGCTGCCCCATTAGGACTGCGTGTGCCCAGGTTTGCTAGTCAGACCAGCAGCCTCAGAGCCAGGGTTTATGCCCGGGTCACCCAGCAAACCTACTGCCCGCCACACAGCCCCCAGCCAGCAGGTCACCTGGAAGTCGCAGCAAGTGCCCCACCCAATCCCGAAGTCTCTTCATTTGCCAGCACCGCTGATGACTGGTCTCCAACCTTTGGTCAGTTTTGCACAAAACAGCAGCTTCCACTTTGAAGCAGGGGGTTTTCTCTTCTGCTCCCCATCCTTACTGGAAACGTCAAGGGAAACCAAAAGGCCTTTTCTCAACCCTTTACTGATGACACCCTCCCAACCACAATATTCACATGCTCAAGAGCTTTGGGTCCACGTGGTTTTGTTTCCCATACGCTAAGTGGCTCAAAACACTGCGGAATTCTTTCTCTTTTGAGAGTATTTGTTTGTACTGAGTTTATCGGCTTTAATCACTTTTTGTGTCTCCCTTCAGTGTCCCTAGCAGTTGCCACTTCTTATTCCCTTCAGCAGCCTCCCTCCCAACATCTAGTCTAGGAAATCAGCTGTGATGAGGAGCCCGGGGGCAGTCACAGAAGATGGAACTAAGGCACAGAGAGGCGACATAATTTGCCTGAGAAGATCAGCTTCAAGCCCCAACACTGTGTGTCACGTCCCTCTGTTTAACACTTATGCTAAACTAGTTAACTTTTTATAGATTATGGTTATAAACAGATGAGGTATCAAAATACATACAAGGACACACATCAACTCTATGATGTTCATTAACTCCACTATTTTGTTTCTATTTTTTTTATTTCTGTTAAAAAAAATTAGGAACCTCTGCAGTCAATATAGCAAAATGTTAATGGGTTTTAAATCCAGAATGTAGAGACGTAAGGGTATCATTAATCATAATTATTTGTATGCTCACAAAATGATTTGACAGTCTCTCTCCCCTCCCGCTACTCGCTACTGGCTCTCACCTGAGCTCCCAGACCACACATCGAACAGCCTTTCACTTTACCCACAGCTGAACTCATCAGTTTTCCCCCAGAGCTCCCTCTGCAGCTTTCCCTCCTCAGAGCACAGCAGGACCATCACTTACCTCATTAATCCACCCAGAAACCTGGGCCTAACTCCATCCTACCTTCACAGACATCATTCATCCTTTCCTTTTTACCATCTAAACATGCCTAAAGTCTGTTCATTTTTTCCCAGTGACTGTCCCACCGCTCAGGTGGAAGCCACCAACACTGCACACCTGGACTCACGAGTCTCACATGTGGCCCCACAGCCGCTCTCCAATACTAGACACAAAAGGGATATTGTCACTCCCGTGCTTTTATGACTCTTTTCAAACCTACTGTTCTTAGAAGAAACTCCAAGTTTTTCACCTGGTGAAGGTGTTTGCCATGAAACTTTGAGCTCAGGAACGGCAGGACACCCCTCCTTCTTGGCCCTCCCCTTTCCCCAAGGCCCAGCCCTCTCCCCCTCAACCCCACCCTCTGGCACGGAGCTGGATCAGGAGGACCTGCTGAGCTACACCAGCCTGTATTCTAACCCTGGTCTTGAGTTCTTACCAAACTGCATCACTTATCCATACAAATCCAAGGTAGATTAGAAAGATTTTAGATGTTGAGCTAGACTATTGATTTGGGGACTTTGCACTAGCAACCTGCAAGTACATGTTCTAATGATTCTGTCTTCTTAAAACCACACCCAGGTTTTAGTAGTATTTGTGGAATGTCTTCGGAGTAAAAGGGACTGTACTTTAACAGACTATATGTTTTATAACATGAACAACACGGAGAGGGTCACAAATGGAATCGCCTCACAAGTGACAGAAGACAGGTGAGAGGCACAAAGCAACAGTTCTCAAAGATGGTAAGAGCAAAGTTGTTTCGCCAACCCCCCAAAAATTCCTGAAAGAACCAAAAATTCTGAATTTTGAAAGTAAAAGGCTATCATATATAGAAATAAAATAAATGATCCTCTTCATCAGTGTTTCAAGATCTGACTCCAGATATTTTAGCAGGCCATACTGAATCCTAGCACAGAAAAATCAGATGGACTAGTGGTGAGTAAGTTCCAGGAAAACGGCAGTAATTCCTCCACTTGTGTAAAGACATACCGTCACCTGCCGAAGGTGAATGTAGAACGCATTCTGGAGAAATTTGGAAGCTTCCAGGGTCCGCTTCTTAATGGCAAGGACACGGACAGCTTGGGAGCATGCTTCTAACTCAGTCACTGGCATTCTTACACTGCAGGGGGAAAAGGAGGCCCTCAGTCGAGAGCAGAGATATTCCTGACGTGTCTCCCAGGCCGCGCCTCGGGGACTCAGTGCCCTGCAGCAGCCCGGCCCCAGGCGAGGACACGCAGCGTGGCCCACCCAAGCAGGAGGGGCACTGTGCTTGAGAAATCCCATCCCCGATGGGGGCAAGAGGGGCTGGTGGGGTTGAGTGAACCTATAAATGCCCACAGAAATATGCCTGCATTCATTCAAGTGATACAAGCAACAGTAGCAGGCTATTTAACAAAATTTCAATTTTCAGCGGAAATTTTGCCATTCCTTTCCACTTGTCCCCTGCACTCTGAGACAGGCTTAGGCTTTCTCACACCTGCAACTCTGAAGCAATAGTTGTGAAGTCATTTTAATTTGCTGCAAGTGTCCTCGCTCCTCGTGTCACTGTGTCTGTCCTCTCTTAACACAGTCGGATATCTTCCTGGATCTCTACCTGAGTTCCTTTCTCCTCCTCCTCAGATCCTGAGATAAAGGACAAGTGAAGACACATGACCAGGAAAGGCACTGTGGACTTGACCGAAATCCACAGTGACCCCCTAGGTGAGTGCTGCCCACCCCTTACCTTCGATTCTCAAGGTTCTGCCCAGGGTGACATCCAGCCCAGAGAGGTGGCCCAATTAAAAGCTATGTGGCTTGGGCACGGGGACAGGTGCAGGAGCTGGTTCCGGGGCCAGGCCCCTCCCCACGTCTGCTCCCCTCTCCACCGAAGCCACGCTGCCAAGCACTCAGGCTCCGTGATCTGATGTCCTTCTCTTCTACTCTACTCCAAACCCTTTTCCTTTCCCTTTTTTCCCTAATTATCCCCAGCTGGAGTGATTTATCAATCGCAGTATCTAAAAAATTTCCTGCAGCCGAAAATGAGGTCTCCAGATATCAATGCCCATATGCTGGCTCCTGAAGAGAGCCGCTGGCTAGGGGGACCCTCACCAACACTCACGGGGCATCAGACATGTTCCAGCGTCGGCCACCCCAACAAGAGTTTGCTGTGACCCCTATGCCCGCACAGCATCCCTGCTCACAAAAATATAGTTGGCCCACTTATCGGTTATTAAGGAGCAAAAATACAAAATTGCTCATGTTTCTTACTAAAATTATCTATGAAGCGGAAAAGGGAATTGTAATAGAAAAGAACAATTTTGACCCCATGTTAGGTCTGTTCTTTTGGCTTTAACCCTGTGCCCTGTTTTCTAGGCTCAGACTTGTTATCTCTGCACCATTTGTAAAAGAAAGTTGCCTTTAGACTGAAATATCCAGGACAGCCTCTACTCCTGGCCGTGATCTTGAAGGATGCTAACTAATCTGCACTTATGTAGAGATGGCAAGTTGCAAAATAGAGAATAACTTTGTTTTATTTTTGGAGGTTTTACAGGGGCAACATGATTTGATCCACATGGACAGCTGCAAGAACAGCGGATTCAAAGGACAAGCAATTCATACAACAAGAAGTTTCCAACAACCAACTGCAGCCCCGCCCCTTTTTAGTATAAAAGGAGACTCAATTCTGACTTGGGGAAGATGGTTCTCCAGGACATCAGTCTGCCATCTTTTGGGTCTGCCAGCTTTGCAAATAAAGTCACTATTCCTTGCTCCAACACCTCATCTCCCAGTTTATTGGCCTGTCATTTGGTGAGCAGAATGTGTTTGGACTCGGTAACAAAATGACTGCATTGGAGGTAGTATGTCTCCACTCTTTCCTCGTTTCCAATATGTAACATGCACATTATTTATGATCTAGTGCAAATAATTCATCAAAGACAACCACAAAAAGAAACTATACTCACCCAGCTATCAACACTGAAGTCAAAACCTGTCAATTTTATATGCTGTTTAAGAACACAACGGAAAAACCTAACATAGAGAGTCGATTCCACGGAAATATAATTATTTCTACTCCTTCAAAACTTTTTCTTTTCTTTCCTATTTTATTTTGTTTTGCTTATTGAAAAGAAAATAAAAGTCAAATCATTTTATTTCACGTATTTTTGTTATAGCTACATAATTTAAATACTACAAAAAGACTTAAATTGCAATAAAAAATTGTTCATATATTAGTATAAAGATATATACACAATCAATGGGGATTAGGAAAGGAATGGACATTTACTAAAAATCCACTGCAATCCAGTCTTTTACAAGCATATCATGGAATATAAGCTCTTTTATCCAGGGAGCCTCACCCACATTCTCACTACTGAGTCCCTTAGTAATCAACCACTAAGTCACCAGCATAGAACCATGTGATCAGTATTTTAGGAATAAATGAGGGAATTAGCTCATTCAATTCTAAAACAAAAACCCTAAAATAAATACTGAACTTATTTACAGATAAAGAAAATTTGTCCCCAAAAAAGTAAAGTTTCTTCCTCAAGGTCACAAAGCTAATAACTGGTAAAGGTAAGATTTGAACTCATCTGCCTGATTCTAAAAACTAAGGTGGAAATCCCATTCGACTGGGGAGTGTCCAGCTGCACAGCCTATCACCCTATCTTTGTTCAGAGCTGGCCTTAGACAGCCTGAGACAGTACCCCATTCCTGTGGAACTCGAGGGCAAATGATAACAATAAGGATTTTATATCCAGCAGTTTCTTAGATCTCATGTATATAAAGTGTCAGCAGGTCAGCAGAAAATCTCTGGGAAACATGAGTGGGTCCAGACCTTTTTGCTGATTAGAAACTCAATCTATCAGGATAGAGTGACCTTCCCATGAGAGGCCACATGGACATAAATTAAAGGCAGCTGAACAATGGAAACTAGCAAGACCCCGGAACTCAAGCAAGGATCCCTGCCATCCCCCACCCAGTTACCTCTTCATCCGCGTGGACATGAAGACAGAAGACCCGGGTTCTTGTCCAAGTTACACTATCATGGATTCTCACCCATAAAAAGGTACGACTCTATGCTGTCGTAAGTCCTTTCCAACTCAAATATGATGACACCAATATCTCAGCAGAATATCTATGTCTCCACTTCCCCTCTTCTAATAGGAGTCTATTTCTGTGGACACAAAGCAGAAATCCAATTTAAAAAACCATGCAAGAAGCCAGGCGAATTTCTGCTTAAGAGACTTTGCTCTCACGCTCAGTGAATGAAAACTCAGAAAAAGTGGTCCTTCTCCCTCAGCAAATGGGAGGTAGCCTGATTGTGTGTGTGTGTGTGTGTGTGTGTGTGTGAGTGTGTAAATCAAATATAATCATGTCTGGGACGTGTACAGATTATTTTTAATTTCACTGTAATTTCATGGGGATGAGCCAACATTTAAAGTAATTTGAATGTAGTGTCCTGAGACAGACTCAGCCTCTTTTGGTGGAGGAGGTGAAAGGGGAGAGTAAAGGAGGAAAGAGGTAAATGAAGCAAAGAAATAAGAATACTGCTAGGGAAAGGCAAGACGTTAATTTTGTTCCTCATTGCATCACATACAAATTAGGGACTGGCTTTCCCCCGATGTCTTATCGAGCACTGAGTTGCAGAAGAAGAGGCGACAGCCCATTTCTCACTGAGATTGTGACTGTACGTGGCATCTTATAGACACAAATCATTTACCCTGATCAAACACTCTAGCAGCAGGCTGTAATTCTCCTGTTTTGAGAGACAAGAAAACAGGAGTTCAAAGCGGGTAGATAACTTGACAAAAGTCAGAGGACCAGTAAACAAGAGAGGATGAATTCAAACTCAGATCTGAATGCAGAGTCTCATCTTCCCACTCCCAGGGCTGGAAAATCCTTAACACACAGGCTCCCCAGCTCCCCTGCAGTGTTCCTGGCGCCAAGCATTTCCCATGGTAATGGTCTCCAGTTCTCACAGACACAGTGCTCTGTGCAGCCAATGACCTTGATCAGACCTTGATCATCTACCTGCCACGCCCACCAGGCTTCACCATACAGGCAGGAAAGCTGGCTTTCAAGTGCATACAAAGCCACCCTTGGTCTAACCTGGGCTCTTCTGTGGCTTCTCCAGCCTATAGGCAGCCATGAAAGTGCTCACAGTTTGTTCGTGAGCCACACTTCCTCTCTCCATCTGTGTCCCCACCTATACTACTTAGCTATGAACATTTTGAGAATCTTGGAAACAAATTTTAAAAAACAGAAAAGAAAGGATTCTGGAACAAGTACTTAATACTTACAATTTTAAATGACAAGTTACAAAGTGAGTATTGACAAACCGAATCTTCCTTTCTAAATGTCAGTTTTAAACATTTAAAAATATAATAGCAAAAAATTCTCACTTACAAAATTAACAAAAACATAAACAATAATCTGGAATAAATTCAAAAATAATGCCCATATTCTAAATGGAGAAACTTCAGGACTGTACTGAGGGTTAAAGTAAGAGGTATGAATGTAGAGACATAAACATATTGCATGGAGAAAAGCAGTTTTGTAAAGATGTAAGTTCTCCTAAGAATAATTCAAAACTTACTAAAAAATCCCATGAAAATTCCAATCTGATTTTTTATAACTTGAACAAAATATTTTGGAATTCTTCAGGAATAATAAAGTCATAATACTTGACAAGAAAATTTGGGATGGAAGAAAAGAATCAAAAAAAATCAGACTGCCAGTTATTAAATAAATTTTTACAACATGTAAGATATGGTGCTGGAGTAAGGAAAGGAGATTGACAGAAGGGAACCATGAGCTCAAAAAAGACTCTAGTGTATGTAAGTATTTTGTACAGGTGGGATTTCAAATCAAAGAGAAAATTATGAATTCGATAATTGTCCTGGGACAGAGAATCACCTGGAAAGAATAAATTCTACTCCTGTCATAATGACCACAAGATAAATTGCAGATAGCGATGTAAATATTAAAAAGTACTAGTAACAGCAAATACAACTCTTTGCTCTTATTAACTCAACTTCTCCTCACTATAACATGTACTATTATAATCTCCATCTTAGAGATTAAAAAAAAACTACAGAAGAGATTTATTCCATTATAAGAGAGTATTTCTAAGAATAATGTCAAAGATAATACCCATAAGGAAGACATTTACTATCCTAAGAATAGTTTGAGTCACAACAAAAATCAAAAAACTTCCTGAACAAAATGAAAGGAAAGAAATGACAAGAAAAAGCTCTGTGATACATGTTGATGAATTCACGAAGTTAATTTTCATAACATACAAAAAGCTGTCACAAAGCAACAAGAAGCTCCCTCACTTAAATGTGGGAAAGGATAAAAAAGAATCATTCATTTTAAAAAAGTCAAATGGCTAATGAGTGAAAAATGCTCAAAACTTCACTGGTCATCAAATGCAAACAAAAACAATGAAAAAGCACTTTTGCTTATCATATTGGCAAATATTTTTAAGATATTCTAGCTAGTGTCCATCTGTGGGAGAACAAATCATGAGCGACTTTTTCAGAGGATGACATATCAATGGATTTGTAAGCTCTGAAAAACGTACATACACACTGACTCAACTCCACTTCTAGGAATCGTTTCCTTTAGGAAAAAAAAAATCAGTCCAAAAAGATGTACCCATCAGGGCATTTACACAGCACTGTTTACAAAGGTGGGAAGAAAAACTGAAGTGAAATCATATCCAGCGATAGAGAATTGGTTACATAAGTAATTGTGCATTTTTTTCTTTCCCCAATGGAGAAGGAATTTCTAGTCACTTGAAAGGAGTCTGTGATGAATGTAAATGTCACATCCAGGGACTAAATTTCCAGAAGCCTTAACTAAAGGAATACACATACAAGATCACAGGAAGTTCTGTACAAGAAGGATGCAACTCAAACATTCTTTCTGACAGTGGAAAATGGAGAAAACTTAACTGTCCACCATCAAGACAATGATGCGGTAAATCAAGGCGAGCTGCGGGCGCTGAGGGAGCCGGCGTTTCGCCGTGGTCCAGGGCCTTGTCCACAGCACTCTCCCACCAAATGTGTCCGTGGACAAGAGACGACACCCACACATCAGGAGACCCCTCCAATCTATCTGAAAGGGCCGGGTGAGTCTGGAGTGGGAGGATGTCCATGATATACCCCTGAGTGAATAAAGCGAGCTGCAGAAAAACATATAGTATGGTCTCATTTTTAAATAAAGCATATATACACACACCTATACATTGATTTCTCATATGTGTATATATATGTATCTCATAGGCATAAAGGTCATGAAATATATATACCAAATTTTCAAAAGCTTTTACTCTCAGGAATTAATGGGAAGGGAGTTAGGGGCCTTCCTGTACCACCACAGTTCTCTTTTCAGTATTTCAGTTAAGTATACTTGGAATTTAAAAGTTTATTTAAGTCCGAAGTAAAATGGACCATGCCTCCATAAGACAGAATGCTACACTGGTCTTTAAAAATCATGCCAGGGGAGATAGAATATTGTAGAAAAACATGTAATAAGCCGAATGGAAAATGGAGGTCTCCGAACAGTAAACAGGGACGGAGTGCTCACTGGTTTTTATGACAGAGATGCTACACACTGACGAAAAGAACAGAAAATAAATGTTAAATTGTTAATTATTATCTCTGAGTAGCGGGACCAGGATAGAATTTTTGCCCCTTTTTTCAGACATATTATATTAAATGCACATTATTTTTCATCTGAAAAAAGCATTTTTAGACGTGTAGTACCACGCATTGGGGAATAATACATGAATACTTACAGAAACAAATAACTAGGAGACACCGCAGCAGCGCCACACAATGTAAAACGGGCAATCCTGATTGACACCGCTCAGTTACATAAGGATCCAGAAAGTGAGAGCACCTGCTGTAACAGGGCGTGGTCCCCTTCTATTTGTCAGTTGTGTCTTCAGGGCTGAGGCAGTTCTGAGCACGGCCAGTGTCAGTTCCGGTGTCTGGATGGATGCTACTGGAGGTGAGGGCACCTGCAAGCAGAAAGGAAGAACAGAAACCATCCTCTGCCTTTTCTGTCTTGTTTCTTTGTTACTTTAAAAGAGAGGCATAAATAAGATAAACTGTGTATCTCCCCTAGTGAAATTTCAGTAATGAAACCGTTTTTAAAGGCTTCAGAGCTTATATTCTGTCTATAACTGTCTTTACAACAAAGCATCATATTCATTAAATGTTAATTGACTCAGTTAATTAACTCCCTGTTGAAACATTCAAGTAAAGAACATGAAAGGCCTTACGTAAAAGAACCACACCTGCAGTGACTAGCTCAGCTGTCTTGACGGCAAAGCAGTCAGCCCCCACCATCCCGTGGCCCTGAGCTCCTGATGCTGCTAAGAGAGCACGCTGCCGCCTCAGATGGAGAGATACTGTGAAAGCATTTTTTGAACTCTACAGTACTGACAAAACATAACTGACAAATCCCAGGCTCCTTTGAAGCTGTCATTTTCGGTTTCTGGCCATCCCCAGTCAATGAGCAGAACCACCCCATTCCCGAGTCATGGGACTCACGTGGGAAGAAATTTTGTAGAAATTTCAAGGTACAGAATGTAACCAACTATATGTAGAACTCTGACAAAAGAAAAGATGAAATAATCTGATGTTGAAGACACTCAAATTATTCTCCTAAGCCTTAGTAGCTGGAAAGGCTGGGCTTCTCCTCAGCCACTTATTTATTTCACAGCCAGTGAGCATCTCCCACACACTCAGTTTCCCTGTGTCTGCTGGGAGCCTCAGGCACACTCTTGCTGTCGATCTTATAAGTCACAGGGCAGACGCGTGTCTCTCATGCCTGCCACCCTCACACAGGCTCGCCTCCTAGCCTCACTGTCTGAACTTGGCCCCACTTTCTCACCTGTTTATTTGGTATCTGTTCTTCTGTAAGCTGCCTGAAATGCTTTTTGGAACAAGTCAGAAGAATGAGTGGGTAGAGAAATGGACAGTTGGACAGGTGAGAGGTGGGCAGACAGACAGAGAGACTCCAAGAAAAGGGGAACAAAGAAAATTTCCTATGCAGAACCCTCTTCTAGTCAGGGAAGAAAACCGCCACGGAGACGTGTGAAGAGGCAGGTGGCTTAGGGCTTTTTCCTGGATTCCATGAAAAGTCCCACCAAGGGAGAGGGTTGAACTATAAATAATAAAAGAAAAAAGCATGCATGCTTGAAAAATATATCTACAATATGTACTTTCTAAAGAATAGATTCAAATCAGCAGGGCCCAATTACACAGTCCTTGGGTATTTACAGAAATGAGAATCCCATCTCCAAACCACAGGGCATCCCTTCGGAGCACTGAGAGTCTACACGGGGCTGTTATAAAGCCTTCACCATAAAAGCTATGCTCTCCTGCACTTACGAGGAACGAGCAGCTGTGCTCGGGCTGCCCACGCGCATTATTTGCACCCTACAGCACCTCTACGGGGGAGGGACGCCTAGCGAGCCCCATCTCTGCAGGACAGAAAACAAGCCCGAGAGAGGCTAAGCCGACCTACCAGTTCTCCATCTCACAGGATTGGTCACTCCAGAGCAGGACTCGAACTCGGACCCACGTTTGTAATCACGGTACTACCGTGCTTTGTGTGCTTTTTGTGTGTATAATACACTTGTTTCTGGCATGAAAGTATATTTAATAAATGATCGGTTGTCCTGTCTATCTCATTTGGTCACAATCAATCTTTATAGTGTTGAATTGTACTCTTTTTCCGTGGAGAAAGGAAAGGAACGAGCGGGTGTTAGAATGAGGTGGGGCTCCATTATTTATCTGGTACCTCATCTCATCCAAGTCCCCAACCAGGGAGAAGGAGCAAATGTTTTCTTCATCTTTTAAAGAGAGGGCTCCACTGATGGTGACTTAACTCCAAAACCAAGTCTGGGGAAAGGGCACATTCAGCAACCAGAGCTTTATCACATGTAGGAAGGCAAAAACAGCTCACGGGAGGGCTCAGGGGGTCACCCTGATTTAATTTCAATCGATAAAACAATAATGCACTCTAAAATTACTAGCATGCAATGGATTGGCTCTTTCTTGACATCTAGCAAGTTTCCACAGCCCACATGTAAAATTATCGTGAACCAGTGAAAGGAAGTGTCTACAGACAAGAAAAATCAATGCCACAGGTAAACTGAAACCCAGGCTGGAGGAAAGGAAGAGAAAGGGCATAGTAAAGAAGTGGGGAAAGGCTGGGGAAAAAAAATCATCACACGGACTCTCAAGCATCATCCAACAAGCATATAATCATTCGAGAGAGAGAGTTACTGAGGTCCTATTCTGTGCAAGATTGTAGAGCGGGTGAAGCAAGAGCGCAGCGACCATGGTGGCAGCAAGTGGCGGGGCTCAAATACACTTCTGATCCCGGTACCTGGCACACTTGTCCTCAGTATAAAGGCAAAAAAAAAAAAAAAGTAAAATAACTCTGTAAACTCAAAGCATTGTTAAAAAAAAATATGAACAAAACCTAAATACCTGGACAGACAAACCAAGCACATTGCTGGATCAGAAGACAGCGCTCTTGGAATGGCAGTGCTCCCCAGAACGATCCGTATATTCAACGTGGTCTCGATCACAATCCCTGCGGGCTCCTCTGCAGAAACTGACTAGCTGCTGCTACAATTCATATGGGAATTCGAGGGTCTCAGTAACCAAAACGTACTTGAAAAAGAAGAACAATGTGAGAGGACCTGTAATTCTCAATTTCAAACCTTACAACTGTATGTCTAGGTGAGATTAGAGGCCATTTTAAGTTATTAATGTGTTTATCCGTATATTCTAAATTCTCTACAATGAATATAACTGTTACAATAAGAAAAATAAAAAGTAAGGTATCTTTTAAATCATGCACACCGATTCATTCATTGGGAAAAAAATATTTTAACTATAAAGAGGTAACCAAATATCTAGTGAAAAAGGACTACTTAAAAACAAGTGTGTATTTACATTTTTCATAAATTGAAAACTGAAAAGCACAAACACATCAAGTTTCTAGGGAGATCGATGCAACATATTAATAGTTATTTTCAAAAATTCTAATTGAACAATGAAAACTCAAGAAAGGGAAAATCGCGATTGACAGCCAACTGCAAACACATGGAGAGCAAAGGCCTAGAAATCACAGTTCCTTTAACTCTGATACTACCTCAATAGAAGAGGAAATTCCTCCCTGTGGGGACAGTGGAATCCCATGCATAAGACAGGATACACAGTACAAACTGCACTAGAATCTGGGGTGATTTTCTTAGAAGAATTCTAAAGTTACAACATTGCTGAAAAACTATAAAAACACTGAAAGACAGATTAAAACACACAGTCATATATATTATATAGAAACATATGAAGTCTGCTCCCTTGTTGCATAGAAATACAAACATATTTGTTCATTTATGGGCACTGAATATTTTATCCCAGGTAGAATATTTCAACTAAAACAAATAATCAATAATACACACCTCTTGTCAAATCTACTTGATAAGGTACTCTGCTATGTAACCATAATGTGTCTAAGATAGATCTAAAATTAGTGAAAAAGATCTTTGTATGGTTTCTTGAATTCTTCTCAAAATTCCAAGCTTAATTTTAAAATAGATCTGAGCAGTATTTCTATATTAACTTTTCCCTCGTGAAATGAACAGCACAGTCTGTTGTCAAAATTCTGTCCTTACAATGATTCACGAGCACTGTATCCTAACAAAACTGCTGGACAGCAAGGCACTATCCAGACACTGTGACCAAACAAATGGAACACAAGGAAGACAGTGACCCTATTCTGGAGGTCTTACCGTCTGTGTCAACTCTGGGGTTTTTATTTGATTGGTTTGATTGGGTAGCAAAATAAAATCAATCAAGTACTTTCTTCTTTAAGCATTCTGTAAGTCATGACTCTGTTGTTAGTGTCATGAGAAGGAAAGACTAAAGCAAGACTTCATTAGGTCAATTAGCAACAGCCATCACTGGGGAGTGAGTAATAAAGAAGTTAACTGATAGCAATGCTTCTGCCTACATGAGACCTAAAATAAACCTACACTGATCTCTTAAAGGAAAATGAGGAGATGAGGCCCCAATGAGAAAAACAAAAACTAACAAGAAATCAAAAAAGTAAAGACTTTTTCATTAACGATTCCAGGAAGGAGTGGAGCATGGTGGTGAAGAGCACAGATGCTGGGGACAAACATGAGGGTCTGAACTCCCACAGCACTGGGTAGCTTTGACACTGATAAGTCAGTGAAATTTTCTGCATCCCAGTCTCCTATCCATAGACTGGGGACAACAACAGCACCCGTCTCCTAGAACGGTCCCAATAATTAAGTTATTTTATATATAAAAGTTTAAATAAAATACCTCAGATATTAAATATTACCCCAAAAGGACAAGGAAAAAGAAAACAGAGATAAATTGGAGTTCATCAAATTTCAAAACTTTGCTTCAAAGACACCATCCAGAAAGTGAAAAAACAACACACAGCAGAAATTTTTTCAAATCATTTATCTGATAAGGAATTTGTATCTACCAAAAAACAAAAACAAAAACAAAACAAAAACAAAAAGAACCTCCTACAACTCAACAATAAAAAGGCAACTCAATTAAAAAATGAATAGAGGATCTGAAAAACATTTATCAAGGAAAATATACAAATGACCAATAAGCACAACGAAACGATGTTCAATATCATTAGCTGTAAGGGAAATCAAGTCAAAACCACTAGGAGAAACTGCTTCACACTCACTACAATAGGTTATAATCAAAAAAAGAGTAACAAGCACTAATGAGGACACAGAAGATGCAGAGGTCGCAGCCGTTGCTGGTGAGGATGTAACACAGCCTGGCCACTTTGGAAAAACGCCTGGCAGGTCCTTAGAGAGTTGAACATTTGGTTTCTGAATAACCAGGCAATTTTGCTTCCTGGGCACACACGTAAGAGAACTGAAAACAAATGTTCACATAAAAACTCCTACAGGAATATTCACGGTGCCATTACTCATCACAGCCAAAAAGCAGAAACAACACAAATGCCTATCACGTGATGAATGGGTAAACAGAGGGGCCCAGCCATACAGAGGAATATTATTCAGCAATAGCAAAGCATAGAGTACTGACCCAGGCCACAACGTGGACAAATATTGAAAACGTTACTCAGTGTGAAAGAAGTCAGTCACAATAGATGCTTCCACTTACATGAAGTAACTCGATTTACATGAAATTTCCAGCAGAGGCAAACCCACAGAGAGAGAAAAGTGGCTCCCTGGGGCTGTGGGAGGATGGGGAAGATGGGGATGTCTGCTTATGCGTAAGGAGCTTCCTGTTGAGGGGATGAAAATGTTCTAAGATTGAATGGGATGCACAATTCTGGGCATAGAGTAAAAACCACTGTACATTTTAATGGGTGAATTGTTATTAAAACTGTTAAGAACGAGAGCACCTCGGGCCAGTACCTTCCCATAGTAAATGCAAATTGCTAAATTTTATTACAGGAAGAAGAAACTGCCCTCAGCATGAAAGCAGGAGTTCAGCAAATGTGAGTTAACCGAAATTGGACAAGAGCATTTCACTTGAAACAGTTGCTGAGTGTACACAAAATATTAAGACATGACAAGGAAAATCAGTTTGACATCACGAAGAAGCATTCTGCTTCAAATGCAGATCAAGGATTCGGCAAGCCCAGCTGCTAGAAATGACCAGAGAAGAAACCTGGCTCTTTAAACAAGCACCAGAGCCAACAAGGAAATAGTGGTGAGGAAAGCAGGCGGCCGAAAATCTGGAAAAGTTTGTTACAAATAATTTCTCCAATGAAAATTCAAAAATAAAATGAAAGTGATGTAATACTGTGTTGACCTCACGTGAATGGGCTTCCTCCGGTTCTCAACAGTTTTGTAACCCCGAATGAGAGACTCAGGAGAATCAGAATGGCTCCTGGGAGTCCCCAAATGACGGCCCACCAGCACGCTGACCACCATCACATCTGCCAGGGTGGAATTGCAGAGAAGAGACCAACTCCTGAAAGGCACAGGAAATATTGACAAGGGAAAAAAAGGCTGATGTCAGTCTTGGGACAGAGGCCCTGAGAGCAGAGGCCAGAAGGCTGCAGGTGAACTGGAGTGGCCCTGGGGCAGGAAGGGACCACGGGGGAGCAGATCTCAATTCTCTTCTCTCTCTCCCTCGGGTAGGAGAGATAAAGTCTGCATCCTTCTCACCTGGAACTGTGGGTTCTGGCTGGCAGAAGTCTTACCGACATGGAATGAATGACTCAAGACTGTGGAAAAAGGAAAGAAAGCGAGAGGGAGTAGGGAGCCAACTCCAAGAGCCTCTCAAATGCTCCCATATTTATTGTGTATAATCAAAGAAAATAGTCTTTAACAGTTGTGTGATAGTAAACAGGAACTTGGGGAAAGACAGGATGAGACAGAGATTGTAGAATCCACAATGAGTAAAAAGGCTTAGTTTACCTTTAGGGGAGTCATGGGGAGAGGGGAACAAGATAAATTCTTTAGATATTCATTACAAAGCAGACCACCAGTCCAGCCAGGTCCGTGTTTTGGGGATAATAGACTATCTAACAGCACGCACGCCCAGCATTTATAGCTGAGGGCCTGGGTCATTGCTGTGCAATGAACAGAGTGCTATCTAAAACCTCAAATATGCAAGCAAGGCATTGTCTCTGCTTTTTATGGCAAGGAGACAGGAGTGAGGATGCACAGGTGCTTGCTTGAAAGCAGTTACTAAGCACACTTTTTCTTCTTAAGGTTCACATGCGTCTGGAGTCTGTTAAATTTGTTAACCCAATCATGGGCTATCACATGGAACCATTATGGAGGACACCCTAGGATGACAAATCCTGGCTCTGGGTCTTTTCCTGCCAGCTTCGGCCATTCCAGCAGGGTCTAGACACATCCCTGAATAACGATCCCACAGAACCACCCAGACTCATAACTCCTGGTGCTTGGAACTTAATTTTAGCTCTACACAACTTAACATAGAAAAGTTTCAGAAATAATAGATATTATATTCTTTTTATATCTCATCATAGAACTGATTTTTCTGATTGCTCTAAGCTGCTTCTACTTGGTAAATCACCTAATTCTGCAGGTGAATTCAGTACTTTCCATTGCGCATAACTAGACAGTCTGGGCCCTCTGACTTCTATTGGTCAAATAAATACCGATACACCTAATTGATTTCATTGTTCATCAATTTCAGCCTGGAGGTGAGGGAGTGTCACTCTGTTCCTCAGCCCACCCTCTACTCTATTCTCTTCAGCAACTCAGGCCTCCTGAATACAAAACATAGCATCTGTTTCCCTTCACCTACACTTTCCACAAACGCAACAGGAAACATCAGCCTAGAGAATGAATTCAACACAAATGTTAAAACAAAAATCTACAAACCTGAAGCAACTCCATCTCCGAATCATGATACACAATGACATGAAAGTAAGGGTGTCAGGTACAAAGCACGCGTGAGCCTGACCACCTCATTTCTATTCTTCAAAGGAAGGAAGTTTTTCATGTTTTTTATTATCATTCTTTGTCATTGTATCTGATTAAGCCAAAAAATAGTTTATGAAATAATTAAGCACTGCAATAACAGATTTTCGCTGTATCAATTACAGAAGGCATTCAGAGGGGATAGGAAAACCCACCAATGTAAAAAATGCAAAATTTCTTCCCCTGTTAAGAACACGTATACAAAATGCAACAGAGAATTCAAATTCATGTGGAGACGAGCAAAAGCCACAGAATCAAAGTCATTACTATGAGTCAATTCAAAATTCACTGGACAAACATGCTCAATGCATTCAAAGAATTTTAAAGGCACACTGCAAACCATTCACTTAATGATCTACAGGCTAGAGGAAGAATTTCCCTTTTTAACAGACAACAGAAATCAATAGGTTGCCCCACCAAACGAGGACCAAACAGCAATCAGGTTTTTAACAGTTCTGATAAATCAGCATGTTCTAAACATCAAAATCCAGAAATTTTAAACATTCATTCACACCACAATGAAACAAGCACTTAAAAAAAAAACAAAACAATAACCCGAAGAAACTAAGCACAATTATCATGTACCTGGATCAATGGGAACTTCTTGTAACGCTGGAAGAAAGAACAGGCTATAGCCTTTTAATTAAAAAATAAAACTACATTTAAAGATAATTGCTAAAACACATTTCATCATTCATGTTGCCTTGAAAAATCTGAGGCACTCGTATCTGATCAGAAAAGCAATTCTGAGTAATAGTATGTTACAATTCAGTGCCAGTTTGCTTTAGTAGAAAAAAGAAAAGCTACTGTTTCTCATCCTGCACAAAGTGTAAAGAACCTTCCTGCCTCTATCTCCTCCTATTTTCTAAGCTCATTCTCCCCAACCCTTCTGAAACAAGTATGAGAAACTTTTATACCCACCAATATGCCAAATGACAAAAGAGTATCAATTTATTTGTATAAATATATGCCTACACCTTGAACTGGAAGAGAGAGGTATCAGAGGGCTATATGGAACTTATTTCTACCTTCCTGAAATCACACACACACACACACACACGTTCACAGAGACACAGACATGTACACACTGAATTACTGGGCAATTCACAAGCTGAGGACTTCCAATTTATAGAAGATAACTTTGTAGTTAGTTTAAAATACAAAACTGTCAGCTTTTGAAAGCCTTCATCATCTGCTAAATCATCCAAATATCAACGAGACCCAATTAGCCTTCTCTATAGAATATAATTTCCCATGATGGCAAAACAGACCCTAAGTAGTGGATCTAAGACTCGTGTTTATCACTACCTATGATCGTTTTTAAACACATAAACAGATTCAGAAAGTATGTCCCAACAACATTTATTCTTATTGAAATAGCATATGTATTCAATTGTCTATACAGAAAATAGGTCCCATGATGGTGTTTAAGAGCTATTTTGTGTATTGAAATATTTATTTTTAAGTTCAGACAAGGAGGGTCTGTATTACTCAGTTGTAGAACACCTGCTTAGCATGCACAATGTGCTGGCTTCAGTCCCCAGTACCTTCATAAAAATAAATAAAAATAAGTGCTTATTTAAAAATAAGAATAAATTTATAAAAAGAGTAAATGCAGACTAAAAACCACTGCAATCTAGGAGCCATAATTTTAATAAAAAACAAGAGTTTCTATCAAATATTCACTATATGACTATCACAGGGACAACCACAAATCGCCCCTGACAACCATCACGTGTGATTCTCAGCAACCCTACTAAGTAGACAGCGAAGAGAAACCCAGCATTGCGGATGAAGAAACGGAGCTCGGAGGAGCCGGGGACGCTGACCGTCCTGCTCCCCGTGACACCACGTCAGCCCAGGATGAGCGCTGACAGAGCTGCACTGTGGGGACACCCAGCTGTAAGGAACCTTGGTGCACTGGGGAGTCCCAGAAAACACTCGAAACTGTTCAGTGAAGAACCAGCTCAAATAAATTACATTGTGCCACATCCTTTAAACAGGGAACATGACTGAGATCTCTTTGATGCCTCCGTGTCCTTTCTGCCATTATCAATTATTTGCCCTCTCAGCATGCCCAGTCATGAATTGGACCCCATATGAAGTGCACTCAGATGGCAGAGCTTTTAAAGCTGTTTTATGAAGTTTGTAAGACTCTGTCTATGCCTCACACAGGCAGTCATCCATCACTTCTCACCTGTGTGGATGTACCACATGAAATCACACCTTTCTGCTTTTTAAAATCCCTCTATGTAATCCAGACTTTTCAACAGCAAAGCAGCAGCTCAACCAGAAACAGTGGATAGCTTTTCACCAAATGGACTCAAACAGCCCATCGGACTACCTGGAAGCCCTTTTTTTCTATTAAACCCACTTCCAAGGACTTCATCATTTTCTGATTGGTGGACTTGGCCTCTGACTGGCCTACTCTGAGAGCTCCCAGCCTCACATTCGGGGGTGGGAGAGGACCCTGCTGTTCGGGGAAATCAGTGTGGAAGGCGGAAATCTTCCACCCAGGTCCACACGGGTAGAAGTGCCACAACATGCTCAGAAAATATACCGTCAGCAACCCTGGGCTCCCATGGACTGATGTCACATTAACCAAACTCATGAGAGACTGATGCAAAGAAACCAGAAATTGAATTTATTAATGTAACAGGAGATGTGAAACTACGAACCAGACTGAAATATCAGAGTTCAACTATGAGTACAGATTCTCCTCAACGGCCCAATCACGGGCAGGCAGTCACATGGCAACCATGGACAGAAGCAGAGCAGGAAGGGTTTCTAGATTAACTCAATGGACTAAATTTCTGTTATACGAACAGATCTGCTGCCCAGAAGACATTTAACGCCAATCACGGTGCACTGTCCTTTGACAGTGGCTGAGACACGACTGTGAGCACCTGTGTAACTCTCTTTCCCTGTACTTTCTGGGCTAAGTGATGCACAGAGGTACAGAGATCCAGGGATGCAGATACCTCTAAACACCCAAAGCCCATCCCTGGGAGCCTGGAAACCAGACAGCCAGGGTTTAAATACCAGCTCTGCCACTTACTAGCTCTGTGACCTTGGCCAACTTACTTACTCTCTCCGTGCCTCAATTTCCACATTGTAAACCTGGGATAACAATCAAATCTCCCTTACTCACTTGTTGTGAAGATTGAAGGATTCATTTCTGTAAAACGCTCAGAAAAGAATGTAGCACATTTTTGGTGCTCAACAAATGTGAATTTAATAAGAAAGTGATTTACAAGTCTCCCTACTAATCATCTTCTGTGTTTCATGGCTAGTCTGAGTCCCAAATGAAATCCTTATTTCCCCTCTTATAAACTCTTGGAGAGCACCCTTCTCTTGCATCTCACCACCTGTTTAAACTGAGAGAAGGGATGCCTCATCCACACTCCTCTGGTCCATGGAGAGTGCTTCCCCCTTCACACCCCTGACCCCTGGCCAACGGCTATCACTCTTCACAATAACAGATTGAGGTGTGAGTCCGGAGAGACAAGCAGGGCATATGAAACCTTTCCTTTCCCTCCAGTGTTGGCCACCCTTGGGAAGCACCCGGGATGCTCAGCTCCATGGCAGGGCAGCCCTGTGCAGGATGGGGCAGATCATCTTAAGGGAAGGCTCGCTGTGGCCCAGAGTTACCTGGGACTGCGTGAGTCTCTAATTCTGGGACACAGTATCATGACACGCATTTTCCCACAGCCCTGAATTTCATGGAGAACGTGGCTTCATCAGTAATAAAGGAGACATTTATCGCCTGTCTGTTCTTCTGTGTCATCTCTCAGTTGGCTGCTGGAGAAAACATGTGTATAAGTATTGGGTCCACTTAAGCCCCAATATATATGAAGTACCAAAAAATTCTGTGGCTTAACATTGGTTCAGGGCGACTGTGTAACGGTCCTGACTTTGCTGATGCTAAATTATGGGTATAGGAACTATGGAACCTCCTCAAATATCTTTCATCATAAAACCAGATTTTCTTATTTTCCTGTTTCTTAGTAATTGCCAAAGACTCTAAAATGATGGCTTCATACAAAACAGGAGCTAAACTTTATGAGCCCTTTGACATTCCCACTGTGCTAAACAATTTACATAATTTCTAATTCTCACAATTCTGCAAAGCATATACGAGCATCCCCATCTCACAGACGAGGGAGAAACTCAGAACAAACTGACTCAGGCTCACGTGGCTCAGTGGCAGCGCGTGCACGCAAACCCAAGTCAAATCACTACACCCCTTCTTCTATGTACAAAATCACCTCCCACCAAATGACACACAGCGGCTGGGTCAATACTCAGGGAACTCAGTACACTTTTCAGCTTTAAGGTGCTCAAGAGGCCGCTTCTAGCTGCTTTATAAAATCCCGGCTCACTGGTTGCTAACACTGGAATAAAAGACCGATTTTGCCATTGTTTGCACAGCAACTCTGAAATGTTCACAGCGAGATGACAGAATAAAACAAAGACATAAGCAGAATAATTTTTCCAGGTAGACAGACATAATGGACATTGTGCTATTCTGAAGCACTAAGCAAAGGAATCAAAGCAAAAAAATATTTGTTAAGCCTTCTTTTACAAACAGGAAAATTAAGACTGTATGAAGGTGCAACAGCGCCTCCTATGGCTAAAAAGACCTTCCAGGTTGCCGGGAAAGATGCAACAAAAAAATTGCCTGTTGAATCAGAAACAAGAATCAGATAACTAAAAGCTTATGTACCACATACTGCAGTTTGCTTCGGGGAAGGGAGGGGTATTCAGTATTTAATCTGACATTGCTAATACTCTTGAATATAAACAAAAGACACAGGCTTATGGAAACTCATCTTAGAAGAGGAAAGAATCCAGTCCAGCCACTTCATTTTACAGGAGGGGAGACTGAGATCTGGGATCTGTCCTTCCGGCAATCAGCAGCAAAGTTCTCTCTCCTAGGCCTCATGTCATTCACTGTAGCAAAAACCAACAGATCTGTACTAGACCTCTATTCATAAAAGTCACGTCTGTATTTTTCCAACAGTAGGTAATCTAAGTATCTTGCAAAATACTTCTCAAAGAGCCAGGAAATCATACAAGTGTATTGAAATACAAAAACTTTTATTTGCACATTAAAACAGCATGAGCTTTATTCTATTAAAAAAAGTGACATGTCAAATCAATGTTTTGATATTTTAAAACCTATTAAGCATGCAGAAAAATAAATCAAAATTTCTTTAATCACAAAAGAAAGAAGCTTATTCCCTTAAAATGATCAATGTGGATTTTTCTAAACTTAATAGTTCTGGTCAGATTTCTACGAATTTAAATGTCTGAGTGGATGGTTACACGGCAACATGAATTTTGAGTTGTAACAACACACATTCTGTGTAAATAATTTTCAAGGCCGTCTGCTTAAGGTGATTTAACTAGTCCCTGTCTCACTAGAATGATACAGATTTCATTAAACCTTCATACTGCACACACACACAAAACCCTGAATCCTTGTTACTTTAAGCCATATTCATATATTCATATATATGCATATTGAATATGCATCAGAAACAAGCCACTCTCTTTAGTATTCAGAGTTGATCCTTCTAAACTATCTGTCCTTGTGACAGCATATTTTTACTAAGCAGCTCTTGGGTGCTTCGTATACAAGGCGTCTACTTCTCACAGTCAAACAAGGTAAACGGCATCACTCAAATTTCACAAATGAGGAAATGTACTTAAGCCATGAAAACAACTTACATATTCATCATCAGGAAAGAAAAGAGTAAAGATTTTACTTACTATATTCACTGACAAAACTTTCCTCCATACTAAGACTACATAGAACCAATTCAGTCTTTGTAAATTTTTCTGTCAATAAGCACCACTAGAGAAAAACAAGCAACATCATTAGCAATGGTTGGACTTTCAAAGCCCACTCCTATTTTGCACTATAATCATTTGTAATGTTTTGTTTTTAGTGTTTACAGAGCACTAAAATAAAAAAATATAAACTTTTTAAGTCATTGCCTGAGAATGCAACATTTGTGAAAATGTACAATTTCAATTTATGCCACTCTGTCTCACATTCTCACTGGTGTGTCTCCTTTGAAGGCTTCATCAAACTGAGACCGCTAAAATCGTTCATTTATGGACTCACAGGAGTTCGGGAAACCACTCAACACGGGGCTGATCAGAGGAGCCATTGAGAAAGCATCCTGTGCAGCCTGGGTTCCAGCCCTGAGTCTGCCAGCGCCAGCTGTGTGAGATTTTGGACAAGCTGCCCCACCTCTCAATCCCTCAGCTGCAAAAAAGGAGACACTGATACCTACCCTTAAACACCTGCTATGAGGTAAAACATGAGGAAAGCATTTTAGCCTTAGGGAGGTGTCCACTCAGAGCAAGCTTGGTCATTATGATGATGAGGATTACTTTTAATAAGTTAAGGCAGACAAAAAATTAGAAATCACCATAAAGGAGAAACATTTTATGTCAATGAGCATTTCCTTTTGAATGGATTGCAGAAAGTTTTATAGAATTTTTTCATAAACCAAATTTTGTCCACTAATTATAGATTTACAGGTTCATGGACATGTCTCCAGAAAAAGAATTAGAGGCCTCTAACCTCTGAATACTAAGAAAGAAAAGTTTAAAAAAAATCACGGGGGAGATTATACCTCACTTGAGAGAGTATGTGCTCAGCATGCATGAGACCCTCAGTTCAGACACCAGTAACTCCATTTAAAGACTTTTTTTTTCAAGAAATGGAGAATTAAATAAAAAAGATGGAGGAATACAGAAGTTTTTTAGAGACTCAACTCAGATTAAAGATGGGGGAAAAATATCCATTTCTCATAGGAAATCTTGAGAACTATGTAAACCGGATCTGAGTTGTCTAATCTTTTAACATTATTCATGAATTCCTATTACCAAGTCTTAAAACTGCCTGATAACCCACAGTGGTGATACTGATCATAACAGCTGCCAACACGGATCGAGCTCCGGCTAGGACTGCTCTGTTCGGCCATCTCGGCCCCTGAGGCCTCACCAGGCTGAGAGCACTAAATTTTGTCATTCATGAGCATCTCGTGTAAGTCCTCCCTTTGTGCTCCTCACTCTCCCCTCACCAGCCCCCCTGAGGGAAGCACTGTTATCATCTTCCCCACCCGCAGATAAGGCCACTGAGGCACAGAGACTAAACCTGCTCCAGGTCACATCGGCATTAAAGGACGTCTATATTTCTGCTGTTTTACTATTGACAAAGGAATCTGAGATATCAATTCAAGGGAGACTGTTAAATAATCAAGTCTGTCAGGTCTTCACCTCAAAGAGCATATAGTATAGATTCCTGATGTAGGATGAGGCTGCCGCCACAAACTGACTCAGCTTGAAATTAATATCCAAGATGAAGCAGCGGATACACGTAAATATTCACGATTGTCAACTCCGCTCACGGGTCTGGGCCCTTCACTGCCTGAACGGGGGTGAAATCCCCACCCCTGTCAGGGATGGAAGCGCGGCTCTTCCCAGTGTCACCCAGGCTTCACGGGCTGTTTCCCCCCACAGGCTGTCCTCAACGATTAAAAATCTCGCAAGATTTTTACACCATGCAAAACTGAAAGACATTTCTGCAGATGGAGCACTTTCTCAGGCTTAAAAATTTTTTGCTTACACTCCGCAAGGGGGAAAATAATACATGACTCTGCAAAGTCTAAGAGCCTCACCACTCACAGGAGTAGAATGGCCTCAGCACAAGATGACTCTTCACGGATGAGAACAAAATAAATCCGCCCCCAACCACAGGCACTCCCAGAGACAGCGCTCAGCAGTCTTCTGCACACTCACGGTTGTGCAGCCCTCACCACCATCTATTTCCAGAACACTTCATCACCCCAGAAGAACACCCCTGTCACTAGCAGTCAATCCCCAACCCCCCTCCACCCAGCCCCTTGCAACCATCACCTGCTCCCTGCCTCTGCATGTGCCTATTCTGAGCATTTCAGATCACTGAAGTCAACAATATGTGGCCGTTTGTGTCTGCTTCCTTTCACTTAACGTGCTGTTATGAAGGCTCGTCCATGTTGAAGTGGTATCAGCATCTCTTTTTTTTTTTTTGAAAGTGTTAAAGTTTATTAGAAGTTGGTAAGTACTATGAAAAATAGTAGAGAGGAGCATAAGTGATTGGGTTTCAAAGGGAAAAGGGCGGGTTGAGCAGTCAGGGTGGACTTCCCAGAGCAGGTGGCCTTTTTCATATTCCCCTTTATTTATTTTTTCTTTTTTATTCACTCTTACATCTGAATAATGTTCCACTACATGGAGATACTACATTCTATTCATCCATTCAGCAGCTATGTACGGACGAGGTCCAGAAGAATGAGTGTAAGAGGTGACTAGGCAGGGATGGCATTTAAGCAAAGGGCAAGATGTGCTTTGAAAAAAAAAAAGCCAACAAACAGAGGCACAAGGAAGTTCAGCGTGTTTCTGAGAAAGTGCATGCTTGCTTCAGCATGACTGCCGTGCAGGGCTGGGGGGGGTGGGGAGTGACAGGAGTCACAATGAGGGAGTCACCTGAGAATATTCCCCATGCAAGCAGCTCAGCCATTTCTCCTCCTTCATCCTGTATTTTAGAGCCATTTTTGATAGGTTTTCTATTTCAAGTAACAGTACTTTGTTACACATCTGATCATCTGCATCAGATCACCTTACCTCCAAGGCACAGAAAGTCATTCACTGACTGGAGCAGCTCCAAGACATAACGGTGATGGACCAGGGAGTCCTGCAGCATCCCGGCCTGCAGGCACAAACCCCCACATGTTCCATGGTGATGTCCGGAAAGTAAAATGCATGGAAATATCTCACTGCTTGTGCACGATATCTGCCCCCAAATTGCCCCAAAATCATGCTGGCAAAGCACTACTGAGCCATCTCACTACAAAAAAAAAAAAAAAAAAAAAAAAAAAGAAAAAAGATAGAGAGAGAGAGAACAGAAAAGAAAAGAATAAAGATAAGTAGGCAAATTTAGGGTCTTCCATTGAAAACCAGCAAGCATCACTGCCAGTATCTCAGCTGGAATGGTCCTGTCTTCAAAAACCACTGCGCAGTTACATTGCAAACGTGATAGACATATATGTATTCCACGTAGATGATATTACAGTAGGATTTTTCTTTTCGAAATTTCCAGTTGCAACATTAACACAAGAGAGTTTATGTTTCAGCTATAAAAATATAAATTATCTTCCACTTTCTTAATTTTGAACCTATTATTATTTTATAAAGGGTGCTATGCTGCAAATTATAAACCAACTGTTTGGCTTCTGCCAACAAGAACTTTATGACTTCACTATTTCAGAGCAAGATTTAATGATGCTTTGAGAAGTGGGGCCTGGGGCGCTCACTAACAGCTCTTTAAATACTGACAAGGATGTGCTATTTAAGTAATGCAAAGGCTCTAACTCTACATTAACTCAGAATCCAAAGAAACTACACCAAAGCCTTACTTTATCATTTTTAAATTTTGCTATTGTTTTGAATATTAAATTTCTTAAAAGATAAGATTTTTTTTTGAGAAAGACAGCAGCTGTATTAAATTTCCTCTCACCAAGAAAGCAATCTTTATCAAGAATAAATACCCCTATGGAAATCCAAAAGACGGGACGTTTCTAGCTAAGTGAACATGCAGATCTCAACACAAGCCTAAATCCTATCAGATCTCACTCGAACGAGCTCAACAAAGTCCTGGACTACCCTGAAACTTAGCTCTTCTGTTCCAAATGTTGGCTGAGCTAAGATCATCACACAAGGCATGGAAGAAGAGAAAAGTCCACCTGGCTGCATCCGTTTTCTTCCAGCCACAAGGTGCCGCTAGGGGGTCCCCGTTAATAAGCCCTCCCCATGAGGAAATCCAGCATCCACACTGCCCCTGCCGTCCCCAAGCATCCCCGACGCCCCTCTCCCACTGGTGGCCCCCCAGCCTGTCAATGGTCTTCTAATGACCCTCCCAGTTGGTGGCACTCTCCCCCTCTTCCCCGCTTCACACACACACACACACACACACACACACACACAGCCAGGACAGCCTTCCCAAAGCACAAATTTGATTACGTCACCCCCACTTCAAACCCTTCAGAGGTTCCCTGGTAGAGTTCTAGCCCCACCCCCGACCCTGCTTGCCCAGCCTCACCTCAGTACCCAGGTCCCCAATGACCTCAGGTGCCCCCTGACCTGCTGCTACTTCCCACTTGCCTCCAGGCTCATTTTGACGGTTTGTCAAGGAAGCCTTCCTTCCCTCGAACCTCTGCACTTTGGGTTAGGTGCCCCTGCTGTGTTCCTAGAACATTCTACGCTAAGACAACTTCTGACACTGCTAAGCTCTCAAGAAGCAATACATTTTGCTTACTACTGTGAGTCCACCCTCTCTCCCCTGGACACTCAGAATTGCATGTGTTATGAATAAATGAATGAAGGGGTGGGTCTCAAAGGGACGGGCAGAGCTGCTCTCGCCCACCCCGACCCCTTCTTTCTGTAGAACATCAGAAGCAAAACCAGGAGTACCTCTCCTGAGGGTCACTTTCTGCTGACACCCTTCACTGCCTCTTCTGTGTCAGTTCTAGTAAAAAACCAAGCTCCTCCAAAGCCCTCCATCCCTAGGCCCACTGCAGGGTCCTTCCAAGCAGGGGCACCCTCCACCCTGGACCACACAGTGCACTCTCCCCGAGTCCCCACCCCACAAGCCTCCAGGCCTCTACCCGGGCTGCTCCTGCCACCTGAGTCACCCTCTTGATTCCTCATCCTGGCTGACTCTTACTCTGTCCTCATAACTGAATGTAGAGCCCATTTCTTCAAGGAAGCCCTCTCTGATGATGTCCTTTAGCTCTTGGCTGGGCTCCCTCTACAGCAGGACTGCTTGGCGACCAACTGGTGTTTGTCCACCTGCTCCTCGGAGACCATGACCTCTTGGAGGCCACGTGAGAAAAAGGAGTGAGACAGCAAGAGGGGTGGGAAGAGCAAAAAGCAAAATCACAGCCCAAGTCCCAGATTCAAGGATTTTGTCTCAGAAGAAAAGAATAAAATGTTTCATACGTATGTCATTTGGCTATGAGTTTTGTGGCTCATGGAAAGCAAGAGGTTGGTGTTCTAGTCTAAAATCCAAGTTACATGCAAAGAAATGTACATATTCATATCCAAAGGAAACCAGAGCTGCTCAACAAGAGTTTGCAGTTAAAATCAAAGGAACTTTGATAAAGGCAATCTCTCTCACTCTCTCTCTCTCTCTTTTTTTTTTTTTTGTATCATATAGTTGTAGAAGTATTTGTGTAACTAAGTGATGGCTACAGCCTATGATTCTGCACTGGAGTGTTTGGGGCTGAGGAAGCCCAGATTACATGCACTGTGTAAATACAATCACACCAACACACTGACAGGCGCCCTAGTGGCTGAGCTGAAGTTCCAAAGCAGACAACCTTACGTTGCAAGACATCTCTCATTAGAAAGTAAGGAATGCAATATTCTGTATTCAATTACATACGTTATATGGGCCATTAAGCGATAGTGCATCTTGTCTAATGAAACCCCAAAATAAATTGTTAACGTCGATTTTCTCCATCTGACCCTTCTTTGCTAACTTTGGATATCAAACCCTCACTCCATACGGAAAGCTCAGATCTACGCTGCAGCAGGTTACATCCCGTGGAAGAAAGCCTATCAAGGGAGAACTGGAGAGTTTCCCTTCAGAAGCTGCTAAGTCTGGTTTTGCACCTGTACGTCATTTGCAACCACGTCAGCGTCAAAGGAGTAAGACCTTACCTCTGTGGGGCGAAAAGCACTGCGGTGCTTCTGAACCATCAAAGAACACTGAGCTTTGTGAAACAGTCCTGAGGCACTTAAATCGTACTTTTTGAGAAAGGCTCCAAAACTGACCCAATTCACGAATCCAGGTACAACAGGGAGGTACCGGAATTAGTAGATAGAACATGCCCTTGAAGTCTGACAAGGCCCTGCTTGAATCCTGCTACAGCATTGACTAGCCGCTAAACGGACCAATCCCTTAACCCCTCTGAGAAGGCTTCCCAATCTGCAAAAGGGGGCTGCCACCGCCCACCTGGGAGACATGGATGTGAATGCAACACGCAAGTAGTGCGGCCGACTGGTACCTGACACGAGGCCTGGCTAGTTTCCCTCCGCTGCCCTTCTCCCCCTTTAAACTTGCATTGTTCCCCCTGGTAAGGGTCAAGCCCCCGGACCAGACTGCCCGATTCTTCTGTGTATCCCCGGATACATGCCTTAACTTGAGGAGGCCAGAAAAAGAACTATCTCCTCCAACGTCACTATCAATGTTCTTAAGAGTCTGGGTTTTTTTAACTCTATTTTGCAGGGAGACTATTCCAGAACTGTCCAACCACCATTCTCCACTTTGGCTCCTCTCCCAGCGCCCGTCCCTTCTCACCTCAAATCTTCTGCCTGCTGGCCTTTTGTTCGTGGGAAAGAGAGTCCGCTAGGGTGGAGACTCCCTAGGCCTCTGTCCCTCCCTCAGAGGTGAGTGTGACTACCTTCTCCCCACTCCGACTCCAGCTTCCGAGGAGGTTCCCCTCCCGGACCATGCAGCCTCTGCATCATCCCAAGACGCGCACGCGTGGCCACAACCCTCCCTTCAGATTTCTTCCTGGGTGGCCCTGCCCACCCCCAGGACCCTTAAGGATAAATGCCATTGCTCTGAAAATCCCAAACGCCACTGACTGACACACCAAAGCTGCATGGTCTGGGCTTTCCTCCAACCCAGGCACAGCCCTGCCCCGCCTCAGCCTCAGTCTGCACCTCTCGAGATGAGCTCATCCACCTGCACGGCTGTGAACACCAGCTAAGAATGACGACTCCCAACGTGTATCTGTGGTCCGGCTCCTTCACCTGAGCCCCAGGGCCATAGACCAGAGTGCCTCTTTGAAGTCCTAACTTGGATGACAAATGGAATCTTAAAAATGCCTCATGTCCACCATTTACTCTAGAGTTCGATTCCTGGCAGGTACCTCCCAGGCTCCCGATTTTAGTAACAGACCCAGAACCCACCTAGGTGTTTGAGGTCACATTCAATTTCCCCTATTCCTCCCCCCGGCCCTGCCCTGGAATCAGTCCTGTCATTTCTATCGCTAAGCCAGTCTCAAGTCTGGTTCTGCAAGGACCACGGATGGAACCCCACAAGCTCATAGCAAGGTACAGTGCGTCACAGTCCTCCGAAGAGAGCTCCCTGGAGGGGGAGGTATCTCCTGCCGCTGGTCACCTCAGAAGGCACTGGATTCTCACAAAGGAGGCCCAGGAGAAGGGACTCAAGGTTCTCCTGTGGTCTGAACTTTGAAGGGCCCGAGGTTTGGGGCAGTTCCGAGTTAGCAGACACACCTGCCAGTGAGCAGATGAGGATGGGGGAACCCAGGCAAGGCTGTTCTCACTCCGACCCCTGGGCTATCAGGAACCACGGAAAAGGCCTGTGTCCAAGGCACAGCCCAGCCTTCACAGATCCCAGCCTGCATTTGCCAACCCAGATAGCCTAGACACCTACTTGCTACTCTTACTTCTGTTCTGTTCCCCCCCAGAATGTGATGGACTCTTTCAGAAAGTCTGGCCTGTCTCAAGCGAGACCAAGTCAGTGAAGGATGAAGTGTCCACAATTGGACCAGGGCATGAAAGGAGAAACAAGGTCTCATGGCCAGCATGACGGTGGTGGCCAAACCCTTTCCCCGGGTGAGATGAACCAGGGTGTGGGTGAGAATGCAAGGTCACTTCACGGCTGACTGGGGTGTTGGAGACTCACTACCGCAAACTAACGACACGGCCGTCAGTGGTGGACGTCAGCTGCAAAAGACACGGAGTCAGCTATTTACTGCCAACATGGGTTAATAGTAAAGGCTGGTACAGGGAGGCCTGCATGGCTGCTGAGGCAAACCACAGACCCGGCTCTGAATGCCCACTGGCTGGAGCAGAGAGGAAGCTACGGTCCCCTTTAGCGGTCCCTGTGTCCACCAGATCCAAGTGAGCCAGCTACTTAGGAGAAGGCCATGTTGTTCTGATACGCAGAAAAACCAGCCTCGTAAAGGGAAAATAAGAGTGGCATGGAGTTTAGACCCGCTCCTGCCTCTCTATGAAGGCAAAGTAAAGTAAATGGCACGGGGAAGGTGAATGCAAAAACAAAAAACAAAAAAACATAAAACCGGTGACTGCTTCCTCCAACAGCATCCCCTGCAGCTGCTCATCTCCGAGCCTGCCACTTTCTCACCAGTGACCACCGGCCTGGAAGCTCCGTCACGCACGTCACACAGCAACAGCCCGGAACCGCGTGCAAAGCACGTTTGTGTGAAAGCCAGAATCAAGGAAGATGCTGTAGATTTTGACTTTCCAAGTTTAAATACTCCATGAAAAAAATCCCTCAGCAGCCACCTAAATCAATTCGCATCTCACTTCTTCAAAACAATCAAACAAATTTAATAAGGGCGCATTTGTCACCAAACATAAGGAGGACCAAACTCGTTCCTCAAAGCAAGGATTTTAACAGGTATCAAACACCAGTGGGTGATGTGCTAACAAAAACAAAAATTCCAAAAAACTAGAAAATAAAAAGATGACTAGGATAATATATGGATCAAGGCAACTGTTAAGGTTTTTGCTTTTTAAAGCGATGGGGACAGCACGGAGGACAATCTGGCTATTTCCAATGCAGGGTGTGCACAGTCCACTTTTCAGACGCAACAACATGCTCACAGGGCGGTACAAGATAGAAAGGGAAATAGAAAAAGGAAAAGAGGAACAGCGAAAATTAGAAACACATGAGAACAAAAATAACTGACAGCAATTACAAGAATTTAGGTGAGTTTGGTGAGGACAGGGACGAGGGGACGGTGAGACCCACCCTCACCTATTTTTCCAGGGAAGGCAGGGGCCTGAGGCGAGCGGCGCTGCCGGGGGACCCCAACGTGGTCAGCGCCCCAAACCTAAACTTCACCTAGATGCGTGTAGACAGCTTTTGAGCTACAAAATGTGGTCGCATTTCAAGCTGGACAATTTTACTCACTCCCACCAAGAGTAACAGGAGAGAATTAGGCTCTGTTCCTGCACCAAAGCATTGTTTAAAAAAGTAATGACTGTGGAATAGTAAAAGCAACAATGGAGTAAAAGTGACTGGAGGAGAGCGTACTTGACCCGAGCTCACTGGCCGCGTTATCTCACTGACGTTCAGATGCTGGCTGAGCCCTTATGGTACCAAAACAGACAGACCCACCAGGAGGGAGGTTTAATGCGCTGCTGTATTTTGATGCCGAGAGCCATGCCTGGTACACGAGGTTCTGGGTAAACAATGGTGACAGTGTCAACCACTATGGGCTAAGCACACAACCAGCTACTCCGCCAAATCCCAAGGACACACTTCAAAAGGCAAAAACAAGCTGGCATTCTCTGGTGTGTCTGCATACTCAGAGCCAAGCAGTTGCTGAGCAAACATATCACCAGTGCCTCCTGTGACAAAAGAGGAGGCACTGGCCAGGGGGCTGGGGCAGGGCTCCAGGCTTCCACTGCTCACCCACCATTCTGTCCAGGGGGAGAAGGTGGTCCCTGCTTACGTTGCACCGATGCACCTACATTCACTGACGCCTGGGGACTGAGCAGGAGGTGACAGGTGACGGGAATGGAGCCAGCCTGGGAGTGGCACGGTGCTGGCATCTGTGCCCTCAGCTTTGCCCAGACCACTACATCTGCCAGCTCATCTACAAGAAGCAGAAGGGGAGAAAGCCGTGTAGATCACAGGGCCCTGCGAGGACAAGTACAGGTCATGGCCACGATATGCCTCGCCCCTTCCTTAAGCCATAGAGGTATGTCCGGGGAGGAAGTGAAAATTCATCCAGAGCCCGCCAGGCACCACAAGCAGGTGGGACTCGGGTCCCCTGTGCCTGTCACTCACAGGACTGGTCTGGACTATCTTTTTATCAATTCTCTGGCATCTTCTCCTCCAACTTACCAACAACCAGAAAGTAGAATCTGATTTTAGACTCACAGAGAATCGCAGAACACCTCCTCCACTTCGGGCCCGGCAGCACGTGCCAGGTCCTCCGACCGTCACCTGTGGGACCACCATGAGCCCTCTCCAGAGTCAAGGCCCGAGGCCGTAGGCCGGGGGGACACAGATTCCCACAATCTCCCCAGCAAAGGGGGACCACCTCTCGGCAAAGGCATCTCACCCTCTTCTTCTCGAGGGATATCTCAATAGATACACAGGGAAACAGAGCAGAAGGTGGGGGGGTAGGCAGCCCAGAAGAACTCGTCTGCACTTCCAAGGCAAAGTGGGTCCGTTGACCTAATCACAGGGACAAAGTGAGGACGAATCTTTCCCTGCTGTGCCCCATACTCCGTGACACGCCTTTCCCTGCGTAAGGAGCTCATTTGGAAGCCCCTGGCAGTGTTTCTGTTGTCCTAAATTGGCATGGTGGTTGTCAGGCAGGGAGAGAGGGCCTGAGCCGTGCAGGTGCTGGACCTGGGAAGCAGGAGACACTGGCTCCACCCCCAGCTCAACCAGCGCCTCATTCTGCATCTCAGGATTCAGCATGACATCTATATGCACAGGGATGAGACTGTCCCAGGAGAGGCTGTCCAACAGGAATGAAATGTGAGCCATGTAAAGAAAGTTTCCCAGTTGCCACATTTAAAGAGGTAACCCCCACCAAATAAAACCCCTAGAAACTGATTTTAAGAACATATCTTACTTATTCTACTGTATGTAAAATACTATCATTTTGACATGTAATCAATAAAGAAAGTAACAAGATAGTTTACATTCTTTTTACTAGACAAGTCTCAGCATCTGATGTGCATTTGACCTAGAGCACATCTCAGCTCAGAGCAGCCTCCTCCCCAGCTCTCCTAGCATCAGTGGCTTTGGCTACTCTATTGGACAGCAACTCCAGGGGTCACACCAGGGTAATTGGCTGAAAAGCGGGAGTAAGTGTCCATAATAACCCTAAAAGAATCTCTCCGAAACAAAGGCGGATTCACTTTTAAACGTCTGAAAACCGGCGGGTTGCTCCTCCCTCACGCCTTGGCTACAAGACAGCCCTCCTCCTTGCTGATCCCTTTCTGGATGTAGGGAAGCAACCCTTCACATAGCCAGGGTGGCCGGGCATCCAGGTAGACTTTCCTGCTCTCTGTGTCCAGTCCCACGAAGTCCTCATTCTCAAACAGGATGTAGAGCAGGAGGATCTTGTCCCCAGACTTGTCGGCTGCACCGTCCAGCCACTTGGACTTGAGCATGATGAAGAAAGACTCAGTGAAGTCCTCGATCCTCTTCTCCACCACCCTGCAGTCCTCGTAAATTGAAGGCCACGTCGGTGCGCGGCTGCTCGGCCACCTCCCCATGCAGCACAAAGACAAAGAGCCGAGAGTCATAGAGCGTGGTGCCATACAGCTCCTCTGCACGTGGAGCTTCTCGAAGGTCTTGGCCAAGAGGCAGTCGGTAATGGTGACAAGGCCCACGACCTTGTGGTGGGTCTGGAAGTCGCTCCACCCATTCTCGGGCGCATAGTGGTGACTTTAGTGGATACAGAGTGCCCACTGCGAGCCGCACGGGCTGATCTGCCTCACCAAGGAGATTCGCTTATAGATGCACAACAAATTCTGCTCTGAGATGATCCCCACGGGTTGGACCACCACGGGGAGAGTCTGGTGGTCCTCAGCACACTGCACGTAGTCAGGGATGTTCATGTTGCAGGCCCTGACGAGAGGGAAGAGGAGACCGTGGTACATACTGTGCTGCGGGCTGCGGGCCTCACTGGGTTGCGGTGACCTGGTGTGTACCAGTCAGAAGGCAGGGGAAGCCCAAGCAAAGCCGGGGGTACAGTTTGTCCTCAGCGTCTGCACATGGCTACCGCAGCTCAGATCACATTACGCAGCTTTTGGTCTAGGCCTCCGCCCTCTGCAGAAAAGGGTCATTTCTTGTTTTCTATTTCCAAGCACCTAGCCAGGCCCTGATGCAAAGTCAGTGCTCAAAATTGCTGAATAAAGGAATGAATAAAGGAACTGCTTTCACACCCCTCAGCAGGATATAATGCAAAGAAACACAGTAGGATCAAAAGACCTGGATTTCAACTCCAATTTATTTGAACTCCTAAGCTGCAGAATACTTGATAAGAAAACTTGCTTTGGGGAGGAGGGTACAGTTCAGTGGTAGAGCACATGCTTAGCATGTATGAGGTCCTGGGTTGAATCCTCAGTACCTCATTTTAAAAAAAATGAAACAAATAAATAAACCTATTTACCCCCCTCAAAAAATATTTTTTGAATTCCAAATTCAAGAAAAAAAAAAACACCTTGCAATTGACACAACATTGTAAACATGAGTATACTTCAATTAAAAACAAATCCTTGCCTTACAAGAATATATCTGGATTATGGAAGTTTACAAATGTAAAATGCCTAGGGTCCCACCTGCATAAGAAGAAGGAACTGTACAAATTTACTATCCCTCATTTATGAGCCATATTTCCTTTGGGGGGTTTATAACCTCTCAGAGCTAATTTTCTCAGATTAAAAAAAAAGAAGGAAACATTACCGGATTCTCCATACTGCTGAAGAATCAGATAAACCTATGATAGCATCTGACCCACAGAGTTTACTCAATAAATGCTTGTTGAATGAATGAATAAACAAGCAAAGTGAATGCTGCTCCCTGCCACAGAGCATCATGATGGTACTGCCTGGAAATCCCAAGCCCACGTTTCACCCGACTCTACACTAAACATGGGTGACCTGGGCAGGCCTGTGTGCTCCTCTTAACCCCAGTTTAATCATGAATAGAAATGAGGGCAATAACACAAACCTCAAAGTGTTAGTGAGTCATTACTGAATTGTATCCCAACTTTGCAAGATGGAACCTTTAAAGAAACTTGGGCAAAAAGTCCGTAGGCCCTCTCCATATTATCTCTTACAACTACATGGGAATCTACATTATATCTCAAAATAAAAAGTCTAATTTATTAAAGAGGCTATTGAGGTTAAATGAGCTCACTGTCTCAAATAAGGAACACACAGTACAAATAGGTCAATGCCCAGCCCATGAGATACACTCAGTAAACATTCCCACTGAGCCCACTGGTCCCTCCAACTTCAGAGCACGATGATGTGTCCTCATGGCCAGAGGCCCCTGCACCTGAAACTAACAAAGCTAATGGTCCCAACTTTCAAGAGCCCCTGCCACCACCGTAGGTCTAATTTTGTACTTGTAATTTTTTTTTCTTTTTATTAAATAGAAAAACGTAATTGCATAGCCTTCAGGTCACCAAAAGCTGACTACAGAGATCATGATGGCAGCCCTTCTTCGTGAAACAATAAAATGAAAAGCCATTTCCACAAGATCTCTGTGTAAATCTACTAGGGAACTTCATCCAGGACTGAGAGGAAGAGGACTGGGGAGGAGGGGGCAATCTGCGGCACACAGACCCATGGGCCACCTGTCTCACGATGGACTTTAGACCCAACACTCACCCTCAAGGAACTTCAAAATAGACACAGACAGAGTGCTGTGGACAAGATTTTTTTTTTTAAAGAAATCCCAGATTCTCTCGCAGGTTTTGTTTCTACCGAGAAACAAATGTCTTATGTGTATAATGTTTCACAAAAGACTTAAATTATTATCACCCCAACTTGACGCATTAAGAAACTGAGGGAGAGAGGTTTATCACATTGTGCATGATTAGAGAGAGGCAAAAAAAAAAAAAAGATTAGAGAGAGGCCACGTCGGACACTGTATTTAAACCCAAGCCCCTGTTCCAGTGCTCACACTAGAAAGTGGGATATACTGCCCCTTTCCTGCCCTCTCCCTGCAATAAATGTCTGAAGAGTCTTTTCTGTGCCACCTGGAATCACAATCACTTCAATTTTCCACAAAGAGCTATGTCACTCCTTGGAGGATGTGTCAAAATCTGTATGTTGAATGGGAGGAGAGATTTGTATATTCGGTTTCTCAAAGGAAACATGGCTTAAAAGAAACTGAAAAGCACTTTTCTAGTCTAAGTCTTCATTGTGCAGAGAAGGAAACGGAGGCTCAGAAGAGATGAGGAAAGGGCCTTATTAACAAATATTGCCTCAGCGCAGCACCAAGCCAGCCTTGGGCACTTCTGGGGGAGGATCTGGAAGGCCCAGGAGAATGAGTCTTAGAAAACGGAAAGAGAAGAAGCATACAAGGCCCCGTCTCTACACCACCATACCATGAAGTTCCACCAAATTACCCAGTATGGGTGCAGCCAACATTAAGGTGGGCTAAACAGGTTATGGAAACCTGGAAGTCTCAACCATAGTGGAAATTCCAACGTTTACTATGTTTTTTTTCCCAGTTCAAGCATCAGCTCAGTGGGCACTCTGTACCAGGCACTACATGAGGCCTGGAGTTCTCCCAAATACACAACTCTTATATCACGTGTGCAAACCACACACAGGCCCACCAGAAGTAAAATGCCCACAGATAAGGTGGAATTACTGAAACTGAAAGCAGCCAACCAGCATATATTACTAGCAAATACGGTGCTGCTAGAAATAGACTCATGGACATACAAAGCAAACTGTGGTTAGCAGGCAGGAAAAGGGGGATTAACAGATACACATTAATAAATATAAAATAAATGACAAGGACCTACTATATAGCACAGGGAACTATATTCAATTTCTTGTAATGAGTTGTACTAAAAACAATCTAAAACATATGTAGATACATATGCATATGTTTATAACTGAATCTCTGCTGTACATCTGAAACTAACATTCTAAATTGACTACACTTCAATAAAAAGTATTTTTAAAAAATAAGTAAAAATAAAAGCAACGCCATTTAGAAAAAATAAAAGAATACTCTGATCCCCTTAGCTGTAGGTGCTGGAGAATTCTGGTTACAAACACCAAGTCCACTGGATCACTCCAGCACTGGCTGTCACTCTTTCTGACCATCAGAGAGTCACTTGGCTTCAGTGAGTTTACTTTTCTCTTCTGTGAAAGGCTACAGTTGCAACTAACGATGTATAGAATCTCATCATTCACAAACCCAACAATTAAAGAGGACTTCCCATGGGCCAGGCTCTGGAAATATGAAAATATAGGGTCCGAGATATATTCATGGGTATGAAGAAATTTATGCCATAAAGACATTAATTCTTCTTGCTTTGATAGACAGATTCAATACAATTCTGTTTAGATTTCCTACCAGATTTTTTATGGGTAACAGGATAATTTATGGTCAGGAACAGCCAAGAAACTTCTTTAGAACCAGCACTGGGAAGGGGTGGATAGGTCATTCATTTCCACTGGTCTTTCTGAAGTGATGAAAACGTTCTGGAATATTAATGGTTGCACCACTGTGAATATGCTAAAGCTGCTGAATTGTAGCATTTAAGTGGGTGGACTTCATGGTGTGTGAACAATATCACAATAAAGATGTTAAATGAAAAAATATTTCTTGACAATTATTTTTCCCTCTATACTACTAGTCTGCCCCACAATTTAAGAAGAACAAAAAAACCAAAACAAACCAAATTTTGCCAGGAGCTCTTTAGGACTGCAAAGTCCCTGAGTCTCCAACGCCTCTGGTGGTGCTGTTCCTGTTAACACACCCTAGCTGGGCTGGGCTAGTTAGGGACTGTAACTATCTTTTTAAGATCGACGGCCACACGTTTCACCCTGGGAGAGGGAAGGATGGAGGATGTCACAGCCTCATGCCTTCAGCTCATTTTTAACTGAACCAAGCCTTGCTTTCAACATTGTAATCCCTCTCACTATAAAAACAGTGACATCATCAAGCACCGCCATCAAAACACGTGAAAGTGTTCAAGGTACTTACCTGGGGCAGAAACACTGAGGGAGGAGACGGAAGCTCGCTCAGCACTGACGCTCCCTTTTCCCGACTCCACCAGGAGAAGCTGGGGTTCACAGCCGGAGGCTCTCAGCCCGGGGAGCAGCGCCCACACCACTGAGCTGGTCCCCAGGGAGCGGGAAAGGGAGAGGAGGGCAGCCCCGGGGTCGCGGGGCAGGGAAAGCGGGGGGGGGGGGGTGACGAGGTCTGTAGCCCCGCTCGGAGGCCAGCCCCAGCCCCAGCCGCCCGCCCCCGTCCGGGTCCGCAGAACCCGCCCGCCCGGGACACAGCCCGCCCAGGGGCGGGGACGGGCCGGCGCCCGAGGAGAGGCAGCCCGGGAGGAGAGGACTCGCGGGCGGGAGAGGGGAAGGGGACGCCAGCCGCGGACTGAGGGGAGCCCGGCTGGGGCGAGAGGCGGCAGGTGCACACTTGGCCCTGGACAGCTGTGGCCGGGGCGCCAGGGCAGGAGCCAAAGTCCTACCGGGCGAAAGAGCTGAGAAGCCTTTGGGGCCGATCCCCGGCTCGGAGTTGCAGCTTCCAACCCTCGGTCCAGCTGGCACAGCCTGCGCATGCGCAGGAGGGCCAGCGATCCTCTCTGGGTTCTGCAAGAGAAGGTGGGGAAGCGAGGGACGGAGAAGATGGGAGGAGGAAGGGAGAAGGGGAAAAGTGGAGGGAGAGACATGGACAGGAGGAGCAGAGAGAAGGCAGGGATCTGGAGGGTGGAGGAGAGTAGCAGAGATGGAGAGAAATAGTTTTAACTCTGGGGGCATCCTGAAGGAGGCAGCAGTCCTGCCTCTGCACACTTCTCTAACCCTTCAAGGCCCGCAGCTCATATTTTACCTCCCTGGCCCAGCCCTCCACCCAAGGCCTCTGCAGGACCCCTACGGGGATCACACCCATTGCCCCCAAGCGGAGCTGGGTTTCCTTTTGCTCTGGGAACCAAGCACCCGCAGGTGTTGTCGCTCAGAACTACCTTGGAAAGAGTACATATTCCCCTTTTACACGCTGGGACACAGGCAGGCAAGATCTCTGCCTTACCTCCACTGTCCCAGGTGTTGTGCTGGCGGGGAGCGGGAGGTACAAGGTCAGATCCCAAAAGGAGCATACTGCCTGAGTTTTGGTGCATAGTCCCCATCCTTCCTGGGTAAACCACTCCCCACCCTCGGGGAACCATCAAGGGCACACAGTATGTCCCTGGGTGTGGGATAGCTGCCCTCAATTCCAGTGCCCAGCTTGCTAGGAAGATAGGAGTGTTACTGAGTCCAAATTCATTCTCCTTAATGCAGGACAGGCCAGTAAGTTGGGAGACCAGGTGTTGGGGCATGAAATAGCAACTTTCTGTAGACCTAGATGGCAAACTAATGTCCTGGAAAACCATCTCCCCAAGTCAGAATTCAGGCTCCTTTCCTACGAGCTTGGTTTTTGCAATCTTCTTGATGTAGTAATTCTTTGTTGTTAGAATCCTTTGTTCTTGCAGCTATCTGCCTGGGTCAGATCCCTGTAAACCTCCAACAAAACAAACGTTATTTTCTATTATGTAACTTGTTATCTTTATATGAATGGAAAAGTGTTAAATATCCTTAAAGGTCAGAGCATTCAAAATAGGCTCTCCTGTATATTTTAGGCTCTAGGCAACATTGTTTTACAAGCAAGATGAAGCCTAGGAAACAGAGCACAGGGTTTAGTCAAAGGAACAGATCTAATATGGAGTCAGATTTGTTCTTTTCTATTACCAGGGCAGAAGACACTTGAGGATTTAAATCCCTTTAAGTTAAAAATAAGTAATACTTTAACTTTAAAGGAATTTACATACATAGGTCGGAATGTGCATGGCATATCTGGAAAACACACAAAGGATTGTAAACAGTGGCATCTCCAGGGAGGGCTGAAAGAAGAGAGGATGAGGGAAAACTTCTTTCACTTGTGTATTTTTGTGCTCTGTTTGAAATTTTTTAACCACATGCATGTATTTCTTTTTCAGTTAAAAAAAATGTGTAATGGAGCAAAGGAGTAGGAAGCTCAGCAAATACAGCAGCCATGGAATCACTGAGCCATCACTTTTGATTTCAGCCAGGAAGCATTTATTGACTCTCTCCTATGTGCCCAGTGCTGTTTTAAGACTTCTTTTATTTTTTTTCATAAAATAATAAAGTGCTATTCCTCACCCCTGCCCATGGCTGGTGGAAAACCAACTGAGTTTTTATTGAGTTGTTTTCCAAGAAGTAGAGATCAGTTATAAACAGAACACATCTTCAGGGCAAAACAGGCGGAGTGGTTTTCCAGCAGGCCAGATAGCTATGAAGGGTTTTCAACAGAGGCACACAGAGGCTGAGAAAGCCTCCAGGACCCTACAAAAAGCTGCCCAAACTGCCTTCTCCATGGCACTACTGAAATAGGAAAGAAAAAATCTGACTCCATATTAGATCTGTTCCTTTGACTTTAACCCTGTGCCCTGTTTCCTAGGCTTAGTCTTGTTGGTCCTGCACCTTTTGTAAAACAATGTTGCCTAGAGCCTGAAATATACAGGAGACCCTATTCTCAAGGCTCTGACTTTGAAGGATATTAACACTTTTCTATTCACATAAAGATAACAAGTTACAGAATAGAAAACAACATTTGTTTGTTGGAGGTTTACACGGATGTGACCCAGGTGAAGAGCTGCAAGAACAAAGGATTCTAACAACAAAGAATTCATACACCAAGTTTGCAACAACCAAGCATTCCCACTTCCCATTTTTAATATAAGAAGAGCCTGAAATCTGACTTGGGGTGATGGTTCCCCAGGACATTATTCTACCATTTCTCAGCTGGCTTTCCAAATTAAAGTCGCTATTTCTTGCCCCCAAAACCTGGTCTCCTGATTTATTGGCCTGTAATGCACGAGCAGAACAAGCCTGGACTCGGAAACACAGACATTGAAAGTACCCATTTGGTATATTAAATGACCTGCTTCTACTCATCTTCCTGACGTTTTATTCTCTTGACCACTCCTGCTATGTTTATGAAAAACCTGTCATGTGGACACATTTCCACCTCTAGCCACTACCCTTCCAGGTAAGAACTGATGCCAAGAAGGCAATGGAAGTTGCTAGAAGGTATTACCTGGACAAAATAGAGCAGAAGTGGGTTCTGGCTGATGTTCAGGGGCAGGCTGGAACACCTGACAAGATGTTATAAGTACGGATAGACAGCTGGGCACCAAAGGAGAAGCTTCTAAACTTCCATGAGGGACTTGTTGGATAGGAAGGAAAAGTCCCAGACTATAGCTCGGACCCCACCACGAGCTTCCTGGGCGAGTCTGGGCAAGTAATTTAAAATCTCTAGGCCCGTGCTGTCCAACATGGGAGCCACCAGCAACATGCAGGATTATGAAGTTATTCTGTAGCCAGACAGAATTATAAAAAGACATTTTATTGCAAAGGCCCAGCAGGTATAATATTTAAAAACGTTATTGGTTATCTTGACCTAACGAGTTATTTTTGTATGTGTAGGTTTCTGTGGTTTGTAAGGCCTGTGACTAATGATTCCGTTACAGTGAAGTATTTTGAAATTATAAGTTACTGGACACAGTACCCTCATATCACAGTTGAAAAAAACTGATCCACATAAGCAAGGTGATCTGACTTATTAGTTATGAGCAGGGGCTCTGGGGCCAGCCTGCCTGAGTATAAATTCTCACTCTGCCTCCAGGGGGTTCTGTGTGAATCTTGGACAAATTATTGTTGTTTCTGTTGTCGTTGTTATTATTTGTGCCTCTTTTTCCTTACCTTTTAAGTAGCGAGGAATATGTAGACTCTATCTCCTACTGTGTTGGCAGGATTAAATGAGTAAACGTCTGTGCTGCCCACTTCCCTGGGTTTCAGCATTCTCCAGGCAATCAGTGCCAAACTCAGAGGCATTCTCCACTGTCTTCGTCAGTCTGGGATGCTGTAACAAATTACCGTGGGTCGGGTGGCTTAAACAACCAGCATATTCCTTATGGTTTGGAGGCTGAGACTTTCAAGGTCAATGTATCCTTGAGAGGATTGCCAGCTCGAAGATGGCTGTCTTCCCAATATCTTCATATCCCAGAGAGCAGAGAGAAGCAAGCACTCTGGGGGCTTGTAATCCCATTCATGAGGGCTCTACTCTCATGACCTCATTTTATCCTACTAATCACCTCCCAAAGGCCCCACCTCCCAATACCATCACCCTGGGAGATGGGGTTTCGACATATGGATTTTGAGGGGATGCAAACATTCAGTCCACACATCGGCTAAGTCTCCCCAACATGCAGTCATCTAACCTGTAGCTAATTTCAAAGTAATATTTATGTCTCTCTGCCCATTTCCATTCCTACATCCACTATCACTGAAGCCCTGTTACATTTTATTCCTTATTTTTCTGGTAGAGATTTAATTGATTCCTCTAACTCCAATGATCCCCTCGCTCCAGTCTGCTTAACAGCCCTGCCAGGTAGGTCTTCCTTAAAACACCTTCCCACTTCACCTGGTTGTTTTTTAGTTGTAAATGTCAGAATCCTCTCCACACCCCATCCTATACCTTTAATCCGTTACACTACGGCTCACTATGTTATTTTCCTCTTACCAATGTAAGAAATTTCCATAAGCTTAAGAGCTTAAACCAGCACGGATTTATCAGCTTATGGCTGTGGAGGTCAGAGATCCAACACAGTTCTCATTGGGCTAAATTCAAGGTAGCAGCAGGGTTCCTTCCTTCTAGAGGGTCTAGAAGAGAATGTTTCCTTGTTGTTGTTGTTTTTTTCAAGTTTCCAGAGGTCACCCACCTTCCTTAGCTTGTGCCCCACGACTTCCTCCATTTTCATGGTCAGCAGCCTTTCTGAACATTGCTCTATGGCTACACCTCCCTCTGATTTTAAACTCAGCTGGGAAATGTCCTCCATTTCAAGGACCCCTGTGATTACATTCGGCCCACCTGGACAATCCAGGCTACTCACCCTATTGTCTCATCTCAGGATCCCCTTGTCCCATCCCATTCAGGCATTATGAATGTGGCTGTGACACTCACCTTGTGTAACATTTCCTCTCATGAGCATTTTATGGTTCAAGGCACATATGAATGACTTTTTGTTTTTCTTCCTTAGCCTTTCTACATTCAGTATGTCTGGTGAGATTATATGAATCCTTTTTATTTGTCCCCCTGCACTAATCTTTAATAATGTATCATGGGTTTAAAATGCTAACTGATAGACAATTTAGAAGACAGAAATCCTCTAAGATTTTTGTCCTAAAATATCTGTCATGCATTTTGCCATGTACAGTAACATGTCACAGGTGGCTACCCTGTGGCCGGGGAGGGACATGATTCTGCCATCACACTCCCCTCATTCTCACCAATGTGCTGATCACCTAACCAAGGACCTATGCTCCCCGCTTCGCTCACTTCCTCCTCCTTTCCATTGACTACCCTGTTCCCATCACTTACTTCATTCAGCACATCAGGATTTCATGACCACATTCTTCTCTAAATGGAATGGGTATCTTGAATCTAATGTCTGACAACTGTTCTTACTGTATATGCACACACTGACCTGCACATAACCCCGTCCAGCTCTTTATTTTCCTAGAATCTCCCAGAGGAATCAGTTCCATGATGATGGTGATGATGATGATGATACTGACAATGATGACAGGGACCTCTCAAGGATTCTGATAAAGAGGGAATCAATAAAGGGAGGGAATCATTGCAAAATTGCCCCAGAGACAGGCTTAAAAGTAAATAACTGCTATAGTGTTTAATGAAATTGACTAATATTTAACTATTTTTAAAACTTTATATCACTGAATTTAAAATTTTAACGGGAATTCTCATTCACCAGTAACCAAGATTCAACTCTAGGACCAAAGTCTAAGGATTTCAATCTTCTAACAAATTGTCCACTAGCCTTTTAAACACGTGATCCTTTTAAAAAGCTTAGTGCTGGGCTGAAAATAAGCAGGATTCATATAATCTCACCAGACACAGTGAATGTGGAAAGACTAAGGAAGAAAAACAAAAAGCCATTCATAACGTCTTGAACTTCACGTTGCTCACAGGAGAAAATGTTAGCCAAGGTGAGCGTCACATCAACATGACGCCTGAGTGGGATGGGGAAGCTGATCTTCCTCATCAGACATTTATCCTGATTTGTTAGATGCCAACACAGTTTCCTCATTGGATTTACTTCTAACAAGTATGGAAGAATTTACCAAAAGCAGTCTAAACATTTTCCCCTGCTGTCAGGTCTCTGGACTGAATGTCCCCTCAAGAAGGACATGAATATGTTTCATAGGGAATTCTTCCTGAGAAGCAACAGGGTTTTCGAGGGAAGAACTGCAGGCCCCCCCCATGGAGGGCTGGAGGAGGGTTAGAGGGGGCACTGGAAAAACAGCAGGAGTGAGTTCAGATACTACCGCTCAGGTTGCCAAAGACAGCATTGCTATCTCTGAGGATATGACATTCTCCCAAAAGTTCCATGAGTGAAGGTACCTGTGAACACTAAGCAGGTTGTTAAGAAACAGCAGCACATAATTTGCGTCACAGCTCAATTACAGTATGTTTTGATATTTGGAAAATAATTAGCCCATTTTCCTTTGAAACTGCAGCAGTAGCAATAGAAATAAAAAAGGCTGAGCCGTCTTGGAGACAACAATCAATAAACAATTCTAAATCTGCAGGATTCCTTGACGATATGCAAGCAATGAGCTAGATGTGTGCTGCAGATACCTCTTACTGCAGGGCTCACTCCTGCAAAGCATAGAACTAGTTTTCTCAGCAGACAGAGGGAACCAAGTCAAGATTCCAAATCTTGAGAGATTTACTATATGGCAGGAAAGATCACACAAGTACATCCAGCCAAATATGAATAAATGTAATCAAATATTATCAAATGTGATTGGAGCACAGATGAAACAGAAATTCCTTTCACCTGGGATCTAGAGAGACTTCTTCAGAAAATGTGGCTTTGGAGATGGCCAAAGACATGGGTGGAAATTTGGCATAACAGGATGTAAGGAATTTTAAAACTGATTCTAAAATTCATATAAAAATTCAAAGGATCCCAAATATCCAAAACAATTTTGAACAAGAAAAACAAAGTTGGAAGACTTGCACTATCTGATTTTCAGCCTTTTTTTTTTTTTTTTAAACTACAGTAATCAGAAAGTATGGTGTTGGTGTAAAACAGGAAAATAGAATAATGGAGCAGAATAGAATGTTCAGAACTAAACCAACACTTATATAGACAATTGATTCTCAAAAAGGATGCAGTGGAGAAAGGATCTTTTCAACAAGTAGTGCTGGAAGAATTAGATAGTGATATGCAAAAAAAAAAAAAATGAACTTTGATCCACACCTCACAATATATACAAAAATTAAGTCACAATGGATCATAGATCTTAATAGGAAATCTAAAACTCTAAAACAGCTAGGAGAAAAAGCATAGGCTCAAGCTTTATGACCTTGGGTTTGGCAAATATTTCTTTGCTATGACACCAAAAGTATAATCTATTTTAAAAAGAAACTGATAGAGTGAACTTTATCAAAATGAAGACTCTTCAAAGCTGTTCTAAACACTGCGAAGCAAATGAAAAGACAAGCCATAGACAGAAGCTATTTGCAGATCATATATCTGATAAAGGTCTCTCTTTGTATCTGATCCAGAATAAAGAGGTCTCAAAACTCAATAATAATGCAAACACCTGAATGAATGAATGAGGCCAGAAAACACACTTCAGTAAAGATATCCAGATGGATAATAAGCATATGAAAAGATGCTGATTAAAGATGCCATTAGTCATTAGAGAAATGCTTTTAAAAACCACAGTGAGATACTAGTACACATACATACAAGAATGAATACGATTAGAAAGACCGACCTTACAAAGTGCTGGTAAGGAAGTAGAGCAACCAGAGCTGATACACACCACAAGGAATTTACAATAGTACAACCATTTTGGAAAAGTCTTTAACAGTTTCTTTAAAAAAGGTAAATACCTATCTACCATATAACCCAGATATTCCTCATCTGGTTCTTTAGAAAAGAAAAGCATATGTCCATATAAAGACTTGTAACCAAATATTCACTGCAATTTTATTTATAATAGCTCAAGTTGTAAATAACCCATGCATCCATCAAGAAGTAAATGGAGAAACAAATGATGGTCTATCCAAACACTGCTCACAGCAAACTCTTCAGTAAAAACTCAGCACTAAACAATACTCTGCTATAAGAAAAATAAGCTATTAATACAGCAACACAGATGACTCTCAAAATAATTACACTGAATGAAAGAAGTCAGACAACATAGAATAGATACTGCATTAATCCATTCATACAAGGATCTTGAAAATGCAGACCAATATGTTGTGATGGAAAGCAGATCAGTGGTTTCCAGGGGGAGAGATGGGGAGGGAGGGAGGGACAACAAATGGCAGGAGAGAAGCTTTGTGGGTGATGGGTATGTTCACTCTCTTGAATGTGGTCATGGTTTCTTGGGGATATACTTATGTCAAAACGTATTAGCTGTACACTTTATACGTGTGAAAATTACTTTGCCAAGTATACCTCAAAGCTGTTTTAAGAAAAAAGGCACTTCAGTCCTGATCCACCTCAGCGCCTGATTGGAGCGACATGATCAGTCCCTCACCCTGTTTGCCTAACAGGAAGGTAGAAAACCTCTCACGGAAAATAACATATGGATTTTTCATTTGCAATGTCTGCCATGTAATAAAGAATTTCAAGACATGCAACATGTCAAGACTATATAACGGATAATATGAGAATAAGAAACATTAGACAAAGGATGCAAACCCCCAGGTGATGTAGGCATCAGAGTTACCAATAAAGGCTATAAAATACTTTTAATATATTCAAGAAAATAAGGAAATTATGGGAGAATAGACAACAGGGTAAAGACTTTCACCAGAGAAATATACTGGAATGTATTTTTAAGAGAAATCAAACAGATACTCTAGAACTGAAGCTTTCAGCTCTGGAAACAGGTAAACAGAGCTAATTAGGATCCCTTTTAAGTAAAACTTTCAGTAATGCCGGGTAAAATACAACAACAAATGTAACACAGAGCTAACTATGGAAAGAGAAGTTCCCAGGTGACAATACAAAGAGGACACTTAAAGCCCAGAGTGGTAATCTTGTGAGCTGATGCCACCACACCCTGGAGGGAAGGGGTTTTAATCTGCACATAAATAGAGATACAATGTCCATTTAGGAAAAAGGGTCCATACCAGATGTAGAAGACTCTTCCTTTATATCTATATAGTCAGAGACAGAGATGTAAAGTGGCAGCAGAGGTCACAGTGACACAGGGCCCTGGGCCAAGGAGTGTGAACACCTCTGCAAGCTGGGAAAGGTAGGAAGACGAATCCCTCCCTAGAGCCTCGGTGTGGAACGTAGCCTTGGCCACACGTTGGTTTTAGCCCACTGACAATGACTTTGCACTTCTGCACAATAGAACAGTGAGATGATGAATGTGTATTGCTTTAAGCCACTGAGTCTGTGGTCCTTTGTTACAACAGCAAAAGGAAAGAAACTCAGGAACCAACATGAACATGAACCCCAAGCTGCCTGCTGTGCTGGCAGGAAGTTCTTTGTCTCTGAACCTGGGGGAGTCTCCTGTCTTCTGGCAGCATCCACAAACTACCTCATGCTAACTTGACAGCTTGCAGAGGGTTAAATCTTAACCCTGCACAGTTCTTGATATTAAGTTAATAAAAATGATGGTGTCATCATGGGTATTTTTCCATCTTTTAAATACCCTTCAGTCTTCTAATAAAACTACCTCTAATTGAGAGACAGTGTAAATAGTTTTCAAACTTCATAATAAATAACTGTGGTTTTATTTGGTTACTTAAATTATGAGTAATAATATTCACATTAGTAAAAGTTATTAAAATCAACATTGTTTAATGAAAATATCATTTCTTTTTGCATGAACATGTATTAACTACAATAAATGTTCCATGCTTTGTTCTACGATTTACTGTTAGAGCCTTAAAGAATAATATTTTCCTCAAAAGATATTATGGCAAAGGGATTTCTTTTGGTGGAACAGTTCCTACATCAAATCTGGTGCATGGCTCAGGCCACTGGGAACCTAGAGATGATAGATATTAGGAGGCATTATAAACACAAAATGATTTTTAAAGGAATTAAACAACTGGATGTGTGAAAACAAAGAATCTGAGAATATTCTAGTGAAATAAATGTATTTTTCAGCTTAAGCAAGACACTGGGTGAATAAATCTAAAATGAAAAAACCACCCAGAGATCAGCAGTGAGTCATGCATGCAGTGTGACTGATCAAAACCAAGTTGTTTCCAAACCAGTGTGCAGGCTTGATGCCTTCATGAATCAAGTCTGTGTGGCACCAGGCCATCTCGAATACATGTTGATGAGGTATTTATAAGCCCTTCACCATCCCAGCACAAAGCCCACACATGAGCCACAAGATCATCACCTACACATCTGCAAAACACACAGCATGGTGAATAGCACTTTTCTTGTTCAGTAGCCGGTGGCAGGGCACTGTGAGCAGACAGAGATACAGGGACACAGAGAAACAGAGGCACTTCCCCTCACTCAGCTGATAACCTTCCGTGCATTCCTGGGGACAGGATTGTCATAAAATGCACCATGGGTTGATCCTCCTCCTAGGAAAGGAACGGTAGGTCTGTCCTCAGGTTGGAGCAAGGGTGGCCGGAGGATCTCAGAAGAGCTGTTTCAGCACAACCAATAGAAATGTCTGCCACCGTGACCACGAGAGACAGGTCTCCTGCCATCCCGGTAGGCACTTGGGCTCCTGACAAAAGCTGGGCTCAGTAAAGGCTTGAGTAGAAGGCACAGACCTGAGGGATGCCCCAGCAAGAGACAGGAGGTAGGGCCTGGTTTATACTGCTCTGGGTGTATCCCAGCCTCATCCGAATACGAAATCAGAAATTTGCAAAACAGCAGAGCTGGGATGGATCATCTACTCCAGACTCCTCACCTTACAGTTTAAAGGGTGGCAGCCCTGGGAGGCAAAGCAACGTGCTAAAGGCAGAGCGTGGAAGTGGCAGCGCCAGATGAAAAGCACCATGGCAACCCCCGTTCAAGGCCGCTGACACTGAGGACGGGGCCAAGGTTTCCAACGAGGAGAATGAGACAGTGTAAATACTTTGTTCCCCCCAAAACCCCAAATGTTTACTAAGGCACAAAAACTCACCTTAACTAGCTCTCTTCTGAGGGGGCTCTCTTCTGTCTCCGTCTTTCTGTCTGTCTCCATTTCTCTCTCTCAGACACAAACACATACAATTTTGTGAAAGGGGACTTCCTGCCATACAAAGACAGACTTCACATCTTCAGAGAAATACTTGACAAAGCACATTTCCAATTCAAGTCTTTGTGTGAGGTCTGGGCAACTGGCTTATTTTCTAGAACAATAGGTGGTTCCAAAATCAGGAGATCATCTTCCCCAAAGGAAGAGTTCTGGTCCGTGTTGATGAAGCTGGGGGTGTCACATTTCATGAGCCCGTTCGGCTCCTCCTCTGGCCACCTGCTGCATCTGATGGCTTCCTGGAGCCGAACATCACTGTCAAGGGCTATGGTTGGGATACCAGCTTTGGCCTTGTCCAAGCGGTCCACTTCATTGACGTAGCAGTGAAAGAGGGACCTAGATTCGTCATTGTGCTGCCAGAGAACCCCTTGGGCACCAGCGGTCTTCCAAAGTCCGACACAAAGCTGTTCAGTCTGAATCTCTTCTCGGGAGACTCCGCATTGCAATAAAGAAAACCAAAATAAAAGATCGCTCACACTCTAGCTCGGTGACCTGAAGACTTATAGTTTTTGATATCTGCTGAGAGCAAATCCCTGCACAGAGCATGCTGACAAGCACTGGAAGTGAGAGACATCACTTTCGAACACATACAATTACACCCAAGGCAAAAGTCTCGTGAGGGCCCTTGGACCATCCTGAAAAGACATCGCTCCCTGAGAATCCTCAATACTGGTGCATCGCACACCAGTGTTTCTCAGTGGGACACTCAGATCATCTTCATCAGAATTAGTTAAAGTGCTTCTTAAAATGCAGAATTCTGGGGTGCACACCCTCAGAGTCTCCAGAAGTAGGGACCGGCAGTCTGTATTTTCATAGCCACCAAGATCACTAAACATGCTCAGGTTTAGCACCGCGGTCTACATCGGGTCACCTGAGCATCGACAATGCTGTCTCATGGGGTGGGGGGGTGCCATATGTGTCAGTGTGCTGTCCTACCCACGTGTCTCCCCTGATTCTGAGAACTGACAGTGCAGTCCCATTGGGCAAGAAATACCACCATTTCACAATGCATACGCAGGGCGCCTGACTGACAGATACAATCAGTGCTAGGAAAGGGGACAAAACTCAGGTTCCTCATCGCTTGTTTCACTTACTGTGGGACAAATGATCAATTCAAGGGTAATAAATCAGTGTATGAGTGAATAACATGACTCTCGTTTGGCCCACGAGTGCCTGGAAGAGCGAGCCTGGGCACACTGAGAATCATAACAGCCCATCTACTTAATTGTCATCCTCCCCAGATTTATGTAAAGGTTACTTCCACCCAGGCAGTGACCCCTGAAGGGCAAGAATCATGTCTGAACACACTCTCAAATCCAGAACAGAACCTGACAACAATTAGGCTCTGGGGTCTGTGTTTAGCGAGTGTGGAATCTCAGTGATGCCAGCTCTTAGACCTTGCCTTCCCATCCCACCCCTCACGATATGGCCCTTATGACCAGCTCTCCCGGGGCTGGGGCCACGGAACCCATTTACAGGACTGGAAGAATCTGATCATGTAAACCATCCCCCAGATTATCATCAAGAGTCACCTGCATTTCAGGGATCAGTAATCCCAGAAGCTTTGCAGTTCAGGCAGGTGAGGGATTTTTATATCAGCTCTGTCTTCTACTGTGACTGCCTGGGTGACATCAGACAAGGAATTCTCAAAAGCCTGAGCTTTTCCTTTCAGGAATAATCTAAATAACAAATCTCGTTGACCACTCAACAAGTGTGATGTGAAGATCAATGATTTACACAGGAGTACAACATTCACTAGGTCATGGATTTAGAATCAGAGAAAAATCATTTGAGAAAGATTGACAGAATGTAGCTTTAATGCAAATTTAATTATTCTTACCTTTCAGTAAATCATCTTCTTCCCCAACTTATCACTTCACCCAAGTTTAAAAGATGTTTGAGAACAGGGATGAGTGTGCCAGCAATCTGGGACCCAATAACCTAAAATGTCACCTAGGAAAAAGAGGGGAGTAACACATTTGTAAAAAGCATGGTGAGGATGGCGGGGCCATCCCCCAACTCCAGACTAAGAAGCTCTAAGCAGTAGATTTCCTGCCTGCCTGGGGCATCAGCTGATGTGAAAACCCACCCAGAAACCTCACTGTCCAGCAGCTCCTCCGTAACACAGGCTACACTTTCTCAGAATTAAGAATTGGGGCCAGTAACCACTTTGCTGAAGAATAAAGACAAAGAAGAAGAAGAGAGTTCTGCCCCTCCCCAGGGGAGAGCCCAGACCTTGGGCTGCATGCACTGAGCCTACCTCCCAGGAGAAGGATAAACTGGAGAAGGGCGTCCTGCGAAACTGGGACAGCAAATGTTGAGGTGGGAACAAATTGACCGGCTGGCCAGGGACAGCCCCCTCCGTCGCTGCCTTGGCGGCTGCCTCCGCCCCCTCAGCACATCCTGCCCACTTCCGGTGGTTAAGCTGTCAGGGAAACAGTGCTTTGCGACCTGGGGCAACAGAGGCTGCCCCCAGGCCAAGCTGCGGGGGAAATGGGATCTAAACCACCAGCTCCCAAGCGGCAAGCTCCATACCCCCGCCAACAACCCGCCGCCCCCGCAGCCTACAGCACCCCCGGGGCAATATGTCCTGGAGAAGGGTGACCCGGGAATGAGGGGCAGCAGAGGCCACCCCCACGTCAGGCCTCCAGAGAGATGGGAGCTTATCCTCCAGCCCGCCAGGGGCAGAACCCCCTCCTCTCCAACCCCTGATGTCACCGCGCCCACCTCCCAGGAGCAACCTGACCGGGTGTGGGGTTTCAGGCTAATCTTGGGCGGGAGAGGCCGTCCCCAGGCCAGGTCAGGGGAGAGGAGAAGAAGTGGCCCCATTAGGCGGGGCAGCCGGCCGTCGCAGCTGCCTCTGCCCCTCGACAGCATCGCGCCCGCCTCCCAGGAGCAAGCTGACCTGGAGACGGGCATCCGGCTTCTTGGGCAGCAGAGTACGCCCCCAGGTTTGGCCGTGGGGAAGAGGAGAGCAAATTGACAGGCTCCGCGCTGCAGGTCCTCTACCCCTGCCGTCGCCTCCCCCACACTTTAAAGGCACTTCCCAGGGCGCCCCTCCCCCAGCAGGCTAAATGGGACAGGTGTGTCTGGTGATCTGAGGCAGGAGAGGCCACTCCCACACCAGGCCATCGGGGAGACGGGAGCCAATCCACCAGCTCCCCAAGGCAGCCCCCTACCCCCACAGCAGCCACCGCTCCTGAGCCCTGACCTAACGGTGGCCGCCTCTAGGGAGCAGGCTGACCTGGAGATGGACGTCCGGCGAACTAGGGACAACAGGGACCGCCCCCAGGGCAAAAAATGGGGAGAAATGGGAGCAAATGGACCGGCTCCATGGGAAAACCTGCCGCTGCTGCCACCACCCCCAACGTAACACGCCCGCCTCCTGGGGCCAGGCTGACTAGGATACACGTGTCTCTTAACCCAGGGCAAGAGACACCTCCCCCAGGACAAGCCGCGGGGAAGATGGGAGCAAATGTGCCCGCTCCCCCGCTGCAGGCCCCCGACCCCCGCCACCCGTGCACCCTGACTACCCTGCCTCCCGCCCCCAGCAGGCAAAGTGGGAAAGGGTTGTCCCGGGACCTGGCGCAGCAGAGGCCGCCTGCAGGCCACGCGGCACAGACATGGGAGCTAATCCTCAAGCTCCCCCGGGGCAGCCTCCCTATCCCCGCAGCCACCACCTTCCCAGCCCCCTGACTGCACCGCACCCATCTCCCAGGAGCAAGCTCACCTGGAGTCGGACCTCAGGCAAATCTCTGGCGGCAGAGGTCGCCCCCAGGCCAGGCCGCGGGGGAGAGAAGAAATGGAGCAGCTCCCTGGAACGGACCCCAACCCCCAGCCGCCGCCGCCGCCGCCGCCTCCCAGGACCAAGCTCACCTGGAGACCGGCGTCCCGCCTCTACAGCAGCAGAAGCCGCCCCTGGCTCCGCCGCGGGGGAGAGCGGAGCGAATTGACCGGCTTCTGTGCGGCAGCCCCCCTATCCCCGTGGGCCCTGCACCTTAACGACACCGCCTCCACTCCCCACTCAGCTTGCTGAGTGGGACAGGTGTGTGCAGCGACCTGGGGCAGCAGAGGCCGCTCCCAGGCCCGGCAGCCGGGAGAAGGCAGCTATTCCAACAGTTCGCCAGGGGCAGCCCCGCTCCGCCCCCTTGCCGCTGCCACCGCCCCCTGACCTAACCGCCCCACCACCCAGGAGCAAGCTTACCTGGAGTCCAACATCTGGCGAATCTCCGGCGGCCAACGCCCCCCCAGGCCAGGCTGCAGGGAAGAGAAGAAATCGACCGGCTTGCCCGGGCAGCCTCCCACCCACCGCCGCCGCCGCCGCCGCCGCCGCCCCCTCCGCCACCCCAGACCATTGCACTAATCTCCCGGGGTCAGGCTGACTGCGAGGATGTGCACTTGCCTTCTGACCCTGGCCACGTGCCTGAGCACCTTCCTGCACCCCTACACTCCCTGTACCTCTGCACCCCTGACACTCTCTGCCCTTCCGCACTGCCTGCACCCCCGCATCCCCTGAACTGCCTGCACCCTCCACAGCCCCTGCACCCCTGCCACCACTTACACCTTTGCACTGCGTACACTCCTGCACCCCTGCTTGTCCCACACACCACCTCTTGGGCCTGTGGCAGAGTCTCTGCTGTTAGACCAATGCACAGGAACTCACATCTTTGCCAGTATATGATGCATCAGTGGACGTCTGGGGTTGGCTGCAGGAAGGTACATGTTCCCGGTCACTAGCCTGGGCCACTAGGGTGATCTCTGTGAGGTCACCCAGGACGGGCTCAGAGATGCTGTTCTCTGGGAAGAGAGGAGTTGAAACCGGTCTTGAGGGCAGAGCTGTGCTCACCAGGTCGTCCACGCTTCATGTTTTACACAGGGTTTCGGAGAAGTGAAATTGATCCGGCCAAGAAAGACCGGCCTGCTGTGCTCCCACCTCAGTCCTGGGCTCTGAGGCAGACCGACTGGCTCCCACCATCAGGACACAGTTTGGGCACCTGAATGGTCCCTTGGAGGCATCCTATCACTTCTCAGGAAGAAGTCTGGCTGCTTCCACCCTATGGCCCTCCCTCCCACTGTGCTGGCCTCAGGAAGGTTCCTTATTTGGGGAAGAAGGCAGCCCACCCCCTACCCCACCCCTCACCTTTCTCTAACCCAGGCTGGTGCTTTCTCTGCCCTTCAGAGTCTGGAAAGCCATTTCTCTTCAGGTATGTCCCTTCTGAGATGGACTTGCTTCCACTGAATTCTAGGCGAGGATGCACCATGGAATGCACTGGCTAAGAGAACCAAAATAAATAGTTTCTTCTGTGAGGTTTTCTGTTTATCTACTGGGGCTGGGCTGTGTGTAGTTTGCTACAGCTATTCGTGCGAGAGGCTAAAGCCACCCGTGTGTCCTTGTTTTCATCTCCCCGCTGCCTTTGGGTTTTCCCTAGACACTCCTGAGACATTTACTTCTTTTAATTTTATTCCTGTTATTACACAGGGGCCCTACTGACATGGAGGTAAGGTGTTGGGGGAGCGGGACAGAGCAGGGCATCTGTAGTCCTGTGATTAGTTCTCATTGAGCCTGTGCCCTGAGCTGTGACCTCCACAAGTGTGTCTCTTTCCCCCACCCCAATTTGGGTGACACAGAAGGTATTTCCCTTCCCCCAGGTAGGTTAGGCTCTGGGAAAATAATTTCTCATAAAAAAAAAAAAAAACACAACCCCCCACAATGGAAGAGAATGTTCTGGGTGTATTTCAATAGAGCTATTTTTTCCTTTCCTGGCAGGAACCATGAGGAGTTTTCCTATGATCTTCACTCTGAGAACAGGATACGGTCCTGGAGGTAAAATGCATGAAAAAGAGCAGGGGGCCCCTCTGACTGGCCCCCTGGAGTTGTCACACTCGGACTTCCCCACGCTGAGCCTCCAGCTGGCCTCAGGGACCTGTTAAATCTGCCTGCCCCCGGGGTTCTTACAAAAGCGGGTTCTGCCCTGGGAGCTGTGACTCTCCAAGCCTGCCCGGCTGCCTCTCTGTGTTGGGAGCAGCTTTCCCCCTCAGTTTTCTTGTGGATCTAAGAAGAGCAGTGGGTTTGCAGCTCCCTCAGCTCTGGTGTTGTTTTCAGGACAGAAGGAGCAACTTCTGAGCTCCACACGAGCTGGACCAGAGGCTGGAAGCCTCCCCTCCTCTGCCTCCATGCAGACAATCAGTGGCTGTGGTTCTGGCCGAGTTTCTGAAGATGTGGATTTAAACACACACATCCCAGCCCCCACAGGAGCACACAGTCCCATAAATCCCTACAACTTCCACTGGTAACTACGGAACTGATGAGGACACGGGTTTCGGGGCTGCAGAGGCCTGACTGCATGACTTTCTCCGTGGCCTATTAATGTGGTTGTTATGGGCCTTGTCTGAAGTGGCTTGCTTACCGCACCTGGTACATGGGAAATATAAAATAAGTACTAGAACCTCCACTTTTTCTCCCTCTTGGGCCTTCCAACCTAAAAAGTAATACGTGAACTCAGACGGCCTAGTCACCACAATGAGGTCCGACCAGCCCGGCTCTCCTGAGTGATGGACACTGACTTGCGCATTAACTTGGAACAGTAGGGGAACCGCCTTCCTCTAACTGGGCCTCTCCCCACACCAGGCACGCCCTCAGCTGAGAAGGGGCCAACTCCCCCATTGAGGTGTGTGCTGGTGGCTTCAGTGTGAGCTGGCCCTGCCGGGACATGAACCTGCAGTGAGGTGGAGTGTCAGGAGGAGGGGGGGTCCCTGCTGGGGCAGCAGGGGGCCCGGTAGCACCCTGCGCAGCCTGGTGCCTGGGGCTCCCCAACATCTCCTACGGCCCCCGGGTCGGCTCTGGTCTGGGCCACTCCATGCACCCTCCCAGTATCTTTTCATTAAGTCCCTTTTTTGCTTTTATCAGCCAGAGGTGGCTTCTGTTGCTTGTTCAGTGAAACAGTGCATCAGGAAAGCAGACTATTTCTAAGATCAGTAAAATACGAACTTTGGTCAGCTCGCCGGGCAGACCGTGCAGCACGAATTCCCGCACAGGGCTGTGCAAATGCCTTACGTGAAGGGTCCTCATCATCTGTCTTCAGAGATACAGAAGCTCGTGGTTCAGGTAAAACCTCAGGGAGGGATTGAGGAATCCAAAGCTGGTTGGTTTCAAAGACTAACCGGTCAGACCAGACCCCTGAGCTGTGGTCAGAAGCCTGGCTCAATGTCACGCAGACTCAGCATCCTAAGTGTCCGGTGGGGCCGGTGCTGTTTCCTTTACAGGCTCTCGTTGGGGAGTCACTGTAGCCCCTTACACTCAGCAGGGAATCCAGCCCTCTTAGCCCCCACCCTGAGTGTTCCATGACACAAATCTCGGGAGTGTTTAATTTTCATCTTTGTTTAGGAGGATGAAGGTGGGGCAAGAGGAGAGATAAATTCACACTTAGTGACACCAAGTCACAGCCAGTACCTCCTCCTCGGAGAGCTATGTGCTCCCACAGTGGTGGCTGGGGGGCTGGGCAGAGCCCCTCCTCTGGTCACAGAGGGACTCACTCCTCTGACTGCAACTGATGGGTCGGACAACCAATCCAGAGGGGACAGAGCATCTTTCCCGGGAATTTGGAACTGACACACAGAAATTAATTTCACTCATCTGGGGATTGGGAGGAGGGTGGGAATCAAATGAAACCAGAGCAGGAGAGAAAGTTACAAGTGAATGAGAGAGAGACAGAGAGACTGAACTTGTGAGAGTAAATAGTGTGAAGGAAGGATTACAATCAGGGCACAGAGGAATTCCAGCTCCTGGCAGTCTAGTGTGTCCCAGCCCATCAACAAACCTGCGGGATGGTTAACATCATTCCAGTTTTGCAGATTAGGAAACAGGCTGAAAGAGACGGGGGTTGGCTTTGGGTGCACAGTTAATTTAATTGCCACTGGACCCCTCACTTCCCACTGCCTGAAGGCACCATGATCCTCACAGGGACCCTGCAGTGCTGACAGCCTAGCACCCTGATCAAAGGGACCCTGCGGGAGTGGGAACCTCTCTGAGTTTGGAGAGTTCCCTGCACCGAGATTCCATGCATCAGCCGGCTCCCGCTCACCCCAGGTTAACGTCTCCCCAGCTGTGTAGTCCCCCGACCCGCTTCCCTCCCTGCCAGGCACCCCCGTTCTTACCACCGAGTGTACTGCAGGAATTCAGGCACAGGGATGCCCAAAGAAACACGAGCCCACCGGCTGTACAAACAGCAGACTCCCAGCCCCACCTGGGCTCCATGGGGATAGTAGGTGTCCTCACCTTTCATGTACCTAAGGCAATCTGTTTCTTCAGCTGGAGGCTATAGAGAAAAATAAAAGGTCCAAAACATTGTTCAGTGAGGAATTCCTCCAAGGACCTGACTTCAGAGTCTACAAACAGTTGTGCTGGCCGCTCTTACCCCCGGACTTTGGGTGAGGTGGATTATTGATCAGCACAATCGCCGCTGGCCCAGCTCCTGGGCTTGGCTGCCCAGAGGGGGCTGGGGGAATGGGTAAGGCCAGGGCACTCAGGAAGAGCACAGAGGACCTGACATCTCGCCTCCGCAGTTGTAAACCCTTCCCCAAATCTCAAGGCATCGGACAGAGTGCAGCCACCACAATTATGAGATGTTCCCATCTCTTCACTCACTCCTGTTGGTTCACTTACGTGCTGAGCATCCACTGGGTCACAGGACATGACACACAGGATGGCCGATGGGACAGGCTTGGTACTTCCCCCTGGATCCTGTTCAATCTGATGGAAGGATGATCACTCATAAACGGTTTCTCAAAAGGATACATAGACAGGAGACAAACTGCAGAGTGAATCAAATTTTAAAATATAAATGAAGATCCCCCAGTCTCCCCGCCTAAGGTTAACAGCATAAAGAAAATAGATCTTGCCTTTGATCACCAAGGAAGTGGTCACCCTCTCTCAGGAGGAAAGGAGAGTTAATCTTTGAGCAGGACACAGAAGTGCTCCATCGAATTGGACCAGGACCTCTGCATTCATTCAGCAAATCTGTATAAGCTCCTACTACTTATGGGAATCTAGTAACTATACCCATTCCCAAGGCTCTTGGGCTTTATTAGTCAACAAAATAGACACGACTCCCCATCACTGGGGGCTCAGAGTTTTAGCAGAGAAAACAGGCAACATGATGGGGGTAGCAAGAGCTTGGGGAAAAATAAGAGTGATATGAGCAAACTCAGGTGATGGTGGTGGGGTGGGAGGCAGGCAGGAGGGAATAAGGCAATCCTGGCAGATCTCAAGGAGTAATGAACTTGAAGCAGAACAGATCCGGAGGAAGAAGGAAGAGCCGGAGCCAGAGGCCCCCAGAGTGATGGGGAGAGTGTGGGCGGAGAGCAGAGCAGGCCGTGTCCTCGAAGACTTTGGGACGACTTTGGCTCCTAATGGAATGGTGACCCTTTTAGTGAGTTTTGATGGGATGGGTGATGTCCAATTTATGCTTTTGTTTTGGGTTTTCTTGGGAGGAGGTTAATTTATTTATTTTAGTGAAGGTGCTGTAGTTTGAACCCAGGATCTCATGCATGCTAAGCATGCACTGTATCACTGAGCTACACCCACCCCCTCAATGTATGCTTTTATAGGCTCCCTCTGACTCTGTGTGGATGAGATTGTAGAAAAGCAAAGATGGAAGAAGTAGGCTAATTGGTGTCCAACAAGGGGTTGAAGGTGGCTCCTAGGAGGGTGGGGAACAGGGAGTACGTGGTTAATGAATTCAGAGTAGCCAGAATTTTCTAACAAGCTGGATTTGCTGTCTGTGTGTGTGTAAGAGAAAGAGAGAGAGAGAACATGGTTCCAACATCTGGACCTGGAAAATGGGATGGATGTCCTCTCCATCCACAGGGGATGGGACAAGATGGGGCTGAGCAGGTGGAAAGGGGCTGGAATCAGCTCAGTTCTTCAATGTCATGATTAAGGAGTCTATTAGATATTGCCACAGAAATGCCTAATAGGTAGAGGAGTCTGGGGTTTATTTTCTTTCTTTTTAACATTAAAAAATATAATTTAAATGTATTAATTTTATTATGTGAGTGGATTTGGAATTTCATTTCATGCCAAGGTATATGTTATAATAGCCAAATGGAAAATATATCAGAAAAGGGGAGAAATGAGGGCTTTCACATAAACTGACTGTCCATAACGTAGGTAAAATTTCAATGAAACAGTCTTCAGTGCAAAAACCTCATCTTGGTGTTACATAAAATTAAATGAAAAAGGACTATGTTGATGTATCATTATTTCATGTTACATAGTAGCCCCAAACAAACACACTGTTTAACTATGAGGCTTGTAGAAATACTATTCACTTTATTGACATAAATACAGAAATGCAGAAAGGTTCTAAGGTAGAATAAGCATCTTAGTGGAAATAATAGAGATCTGAGCATTTCACATGATATGTATGGACTGATTCAAAATTTGGAAAAGTAATTTACACAGTAGAACATATGTATGAATGTGAAAGCAAGATGAATGAAAGAAAAAGAATATGAGTATCAGGGAGAGAGTTCCAAATGGAAAAGCCCAATCAGGGAGTTTTGGACAAATCGAGAAATTGATGGCATGTCAATTTCCAATTCTGGTTGCTTCCACCAAAAGTATAGCAGTGAGATAGAGGAGAGACCCAGGACCCAACTCCGAGGCACATTCGCAGTAAATATTTGGAAAAAAGAGGAGACGTTGGCAAAAGACCAGCCAGTGGATCGAAAGCAGAGCGATGGGCTGGAGGCCAAGTGAAGCAGGAACACGGGGGAGGAGAAATGGAAGAGCTGGGTCAAATGCTGCCAAAGGGCCACGCATGATGAAGACTAAAAACTGACCACTATATTTAGCAACGTGGGGTCACTGATGGCCTTGACAGAGCAGTTTCCATAGAGCGAGGGATCAGGGGAAAAGCCAGAGTGGGTGCAAAAGGGAATGGCTCAAGAGAATATGCAGACAGTGAGTTTAAACGACTCATTAAAGATTTGCTGCAAAGACATGGGGTGGCAATTGGTGGGGGCCAATTAGAGTCAAGGAGTGCTGTTTGTTTCTTTTAAGAGGATGGACTTTTATATACTGATAGGAGCCAACTAGCAGGAGAACAAAATAGATGAGGTAGTGACAGAGAGGATGGATGTGGGAGTGACAGCCCGGAGAAGATTGTATGGATGGGCCCCCTGGTGACTTTTGGATGATCTGGCTTTCGATGTCACCTGTAATAAGAGGTGGGGCAGCGAGAGTGAGGTCACAGACATCAGAAGGCGAGCGGATGTGCTGGGAGTTGCTGGTGAAAGTTCTCTTCTGTTGGCTTCAGTTTGCTTGGTCAAAGTAGAAAAGTAAACTTACCAGCTGAGGGACGAGAAGGAAGAGTTACTGGAGTCATGAGCAGAAGATACAAAAGAGCCTTCAGGGACAATGGGACAGTGAAAAGAGCAGAGGGAGACGGGGGGAGTGTGCTCCCAGAAAGTTACGTTTTATCTTTGAGGTCCCCAAGTGTTGGATGTGTGATTGCCCTTCCTGCTGTCTACGAAATAAAAATTGAGTATGGTTCAGGGAAAATGCTATTTCATTCTAAGAGGCTGCCTGTTTCTCAGGAACGGTCATCTTAAACTGCAAACACTACAAAAATGTTGAAAAGAAGAACTTGTGTACCCAATGACCCACTATTTTCTATAAATTTGGTTGCTATTTAGTTCCCCTATCAATACCACAGAACCGATACTGCCTAGGATGGAGATACATCGATGCCTAAATGGAAATGAAATCTGTATCTTTTTCCTAAACTCCATGGCTTCCTTAACATCCCATTCCCCTTGGAATTTAGGGGTGTCCGGTATAAGAAATAAGAAACAGTTTGAGAAAATCCCGGCTCAGAATTACACAGCACAACCTCAGCTCAGAAGTATACAGCCATAAAAATGTTTAGAAGCAAAACTCCATAACTACTCTTAAAGAATTTTGCAAACCTGGGCCTGCCCAGATGTTTCCAAACTGGAAAGGTACTCCAATCAGTTGACTGGTACGGGAACCAGAGGCTGGTCAGCCTTTTCTGTAAAAGCCAGAGAGTAAATATTTTCAGTTTTGCAGATCATTTTGTTGTAACCATGCAGGTCTGCAATAAGAAAGCGAAGAGCACTGGGAGACACGAAACAAATGGGCATGCCCACACCCTCCCTTCCACTCAGGGCAGCTTCTCTGTGGTGGGGAGCTTTGCCACAATGACTTGTTTCTTTGTTTCCATTGGTTTCTTTGTTTCCACCTTACTGCTCAAACTCAGAACTTCAAGTGAGCCTGGTCCTTCAGCATCCATGCAGAAAGAAGGCTGAGCGGGGGTGGGGATCCCACCTGACAGAGAAGAGAGATGGCTTGTCACCATGACATGAGACAATCACACCTTCCGGGGTGAAAGGGAACAAAGATAAGGGAGGGGCACAGCAGTGGGACCCCTGGGTCACCTGCCAGGCTTGCTCTCCCTCCACGGCCACCCTGGGGGCCTGGGTGGTGTTGGAACTCAGCTACAGTGATTAGGCTGAGGGGACTCAGGATAAAGGACCCTCCGTCTCCACACCGGGTTCCAAACGCAGCCTCTCTAAGTCTACCCTCTGAATTTCTGGAACTCAGCTGGAAGAATACATGATCAGGCCAGACCCAGAGCCCAAGCCAAACACGACAAGGGTCACGTGGGGTTGTAACCCGGTGCTCAGCGGTCGGGGTCTCCTTGCAAATCTGCAGAAATCCCTGTTCTGCCTCATTCCTGGGAGAAACCCCACATCTCTTCCTGCTCTGTCTGTTCTCCTCTTGAGGCTATTGTCCTGGAGGGATGCAGTGTCCTTGAACCTGGCCCTCCAAACGTACATAAGCAGCCTGTTCTATAAAACAAATTATGCACTTTTTCACATTTGCCAGTTTTTTGATTCCAGAAAGGCCGCGGGACTCTTTCTCACTGTCTCCTGTGCCCCCACCACTTGGTGGCCCTCTCCTCATGGAAACACGATTTCCCACAACTGCACCCTGCCTCCCAGCTTGTCAGAGGGGAGTGACCCACAAAGACACAGGTGTTTGTGAGGATCCTGTCCCCCAGCAGAAAGCCTACTCCTGGAGCCACGGACAGGGATCTGGCCTCCTGAGACGCTCAGCTCTAATTGAAAGCCTAAACTGGGGACCCCGAACATTGCTGACTGACTTTCTGAGTCACCTGGGCTGGAAGGGCCTGATTTTTCTTTCCAAGAATGGATGTAGCGCAGCCTCCATTTTCAGGGCTGACATTCATGACGTATCTAGTTCCCCCAAATGCACCCCAGGAAGGAAAGGCCCTTCCATCCCACTGGTTAGAAACCCAGCCCAGGGGAGTTCCGAAGCACTGCATTGCTGTCAGGTCCAGCATCCCTGCAGAGTGGCCCCTGCCCCTGAATGAGCCCCTTCCCTGGGCCTTCCCTGCCTCGACATGACCACACCCCAGGTGGTGCTGGGGAAGGCAGGGAGTGCAGTGAGGGGAGGGGGGAAGCAGAGCCCCTTGCTCTGGAGTGAGGAGACCACAGAGAAAGGCACACACCACCCCGACCCTATACCCCAAACTCTTAGCCCCGCCAACACAGGGGCCGCTCTGCGCCCTCTCACCGTGGCTCTCCTGTGAGACTGCACCCAACCCGACATCTGGCACCCAAGCCCTACCTCCCCTCTTATGACAGATCCCGTCTTCTTGGAAACTGCCTAGCAGCGCGTATTCAAGGCCGGCAGTGGGCCTGGCGGATCTGAACTTCAGGTGCCCTACCTGGCCAGCCGTGCGTGCCTGGGCTCAGTCCTCTATCTTGCCCACCGATAGCCTGGGTCCACGTCCGGTGCAAGCGGAGGCCACGGAGCCCAGGCTGATCCCCACACACGGACAGGTGAGGGTGCCCCCGCCCCGCTGCCCCGCTGCCCCGCCCACTGGTGGCAGCAACGCCCCAGCCTCCGGCCGGCGCCACCTGCAGGTCAGGACTTCCGCGCGGCCCTGCCCTCCCCGGCCCCGCCCAGCTGTCCCATAAGCCTCCCCCCACCCCCGTCCTGGCTGCGCCCTGGCTCCCATTGGCTCCGCAAGTTCTGCCCTCGCACAACTAGACTCGGGAGGACGCACGACGCAAGCGCTAGGGGAGGGCCCCGCGGAGTTGCCATGGTTACAGGCGCCACGCTCTGCGCGGGCCGGCGTGCGCTTCTGGGGCGGGTAGCGGGCTCCGGAAGTGTGCAGCTGCCCGGGACCATGGCGGTGCTTGCTGCTGGGGATGGCGGCTTGCTCGGCCGGGCGACTAGTTCTGGCCTGGTCAGTCGGCGGCCGACATCCTGTCTGGGGCGGCGTCCCACAGACGGTAAACGTACGTCCGCGCCGTCGGCGGGGCCGGCGGACATGAACCGGGGTGGGATCGGGGTTGGGGCGGTGGCCGGGGAGGGCTGTGGTGCCGGGGAGCGTGTTGGGGCGGGGCGGGGCAGGGCTTGGGCACAGCCTCAAGCTTTCCTCCCCCTCAGGCCCTGGGGCTGGGGCCGCGAGTCTGGGTCGCCCTTGGTGGCCGCGGCCTCCCAGAACCCCCCGGGAAGGGCAGGCGGAGGACCCATCTTAGATGAAGCGGGGCCTTACCCGGGTTTTGAAGAGCCCCAGAATCAGATGTTGGAATGGGGTGGCTTATCAGCCTTGTTTATCTGCAGGGAAATTTCAGTTCCATCCAGATGTTGGTTCCTTCAGTCAACCTCAGGAAAAAGACACAAGGGTCAGTGCCGATAAGCAGTTATCTAGGGCTTGACTCAAAATAAACTATGCGGGGTGTAGGGATGGTAGATGGGACCCTCCCTCTTGAAGTTAGCAGTCTTCTGGGATTAGAGGCCCCAGTTGAGGATTACATCCTCATCTGCAGTAATGGAGCTTGTGAGAAACACACAGAGAAGGGAGGGGTGTGGTGGCGGTAACTCATTACAGAATCCAGGACCCTTGCCTGGCTCTTGTGTAGAAGAGTCTCGCCTTGGATAGGGCAACAGTTATCAAAGTGTATCCAAGGCCCCTGAGGTGCAAGACCATTTTCATAGAAACGCCGGGATGTCACCTGCCTTTTGCACACTCTTGCTCTCCCGAGTTCCTGCGGGGTTTTCCAGGGAAAACCTGGCCTGCGATATCACAAAACAGGGAATGCAGAGGCAGATAGGAGAATTCAGCTCTCACCAGTCCAAAAGAGATTTGCAGAAATTAAAATCACTGCTATTCTTCTCACTAATGATTTTTCTTTTGAAAAATAGAATTATATTTTGTTTAAGAGTATTAATGGTAACATACAGTAGATTGTTAATATTTTTAAGTGAATTCATACACTTTTTCTAACTTCTTATTTAACTTCTAACACAGGAAATAGTGATAGATTAAACTCACATAAATAGCAGCCTTTTGGAGTTCTCAGTAATTGTTAAGAGTGTATAGGGTTCTGTAGAACAAGAAGTTTGAGAGCCCCTGGAGAACGGGTGCTCAGATGCTAGTCGGGTGCTTAGTGGTGTTAGACGGATGCCAAGATGTCTTCCGCAACTGCTCCCGGACTTGAAGTAATTGGCCACATGGAGATGGGTGGGCAGTGCCTCCACTTTACAAACCAGAAGCTGCTGAATGTGTCTGGAGTCTAGGCCATGGGCTGTGCAGGGATTCCCGTTGTATCTGTTCTATCTAAGCCGGGATTCCTGTGCAGAGGCCTGGCCCTGAAGACCCGCTCTCCTTTGCTCCCAGCCAGGTAACTTCTGTGTGACTTCAACCCTCCAGAGGGCTTCAACCTCCGTAGGAACGTCTGCATCCACATTGCCTTCCTCCTGAAGACCCTGCTGAAGATGGAGGAGACGGTACTGGTGCTATTCCCTTGGGGCCACCTCTACCACTGGCAGAGCCCCGATCCCTGGTCCGACTCCTTTGACCTCCCAAGTCTCAACAGAAACATCCCTGACATTGAGTACGAGCAGTTCATTGCAGGTGAGGTGGTGGTCATTTAACTGGGGCCAGGTGGTCTTTGTTCTGGTTCCGATCTGAACATCGGGCCATCTTACTTTGGGCTTGTCGGTCTGCTTAGGGGCCCTGCTCATGTTTCCTACACTGCAGGTGAATTTGGTTTTTCCATAGTTTTTTCGGGAAGTCAATTTGAAGTGTATGAGCTCTATGTCCCCTCCCCTCTGAAAACCCTGGCCTCCTGGTGAGATGCAGCGGTGACAAGGAGGCCACTGCCACAGAGGCCCTTGTCCCAGAAAGAGTCGCTCGCTGTGCAGTCAGGGCTGTTCTTACCTGTAGGAAAACACGATGTGTGTGTAGCATGGGCCACGTGCTGGAGATGATATGTAACTGCCCATCCAGTAAAATTTGGCCCTGCTCAAGCTACCCATTTTAAATTTTGTAAGAGGGAAGAGTTCAAGATTTTCTTTGAATAAAGGTATTTAGAGCTTATCAATTTTTTTTAAATTGAAATGTGTTTGATTTACAATGTTTTGCTAGTTTCAGTTATACAGCTGTTTTGTTAGTTTCAGGTATGCAGCATAGTGATTCAGTTGTACATATACATAGTCTATTCTTTTTCAGGTTCTTTTCCATTATAGGTTGCAAGATACTGAATATTCTTCCCTGTGTTCTACAGTGAATCCTTGTCGTTTGTCTGTTTTACATATAGTAATTTGTATCTGTTAATCCCGAACTCCTAAGTTTGTTTTATAAGTCTGTGAGTCTGTTTTTTGTTTTATAGATAAGTCCATTTGTATCATTTTTTTAAAAATTCCACATATAAATGATATCATATGATACTTGTCTTTGTCTAACTTATTTCACTTAGTGAGATAATCTCCAGTTCCATCCATGTTGCTGTAAATGGCCTTATTTCCTTCTTTGTTATGACTGGGTAATATTCTGTTATATCTAAATACCGCATCTTTATCCAGTCATCTGTCAGTGAATGTTTAGGTTGCTTCTATGTCTTGGCCATTGTAAACAGTGCTCCTGTGAAAATTGGGGTGCAGGTATCTTTTGGAATGAAGGTTCCCTCTGGATATATGCCCAGGAGTGGGATTGCTGGATTAGGTGATAAGCCTTTTTTTTTTTTTTTTTTTTTTTTTTTTGTCTTTTGAGGAATCTCCATACTGTTTTCCACAGTGGCTGCAACAAACTACATTCCCACCAACAATGTAGGAGGGTTTCCTTTTCTCCACAGCCTCTCCGGCATTTATGGTTTGTGGACTTTTGAATGATGGCCATTCTGACTGGTGTGAGATGATAACATTGTAGTTTTGAGTTGCATTTCTCTGATAATTGAACGATATTAAGCATTTTTTATATGCCTATTGGCCATCTGTGTGTCTTCATTGGAGAATTGCTTGTTTAGTTGTTCTGCCCATTTTTGGATTTGGTTGTTTATTTTTTTCTTATTAAGTTGTATGGACTATTTATATAGTCTAGAAATTAAGCCATGGTCAGTCTCATCTTTTGCAAATATTTTCTCCCATTCCATAGGTTGTCTTTTAGTTTTACTTATGGTTTCTATTGCTGTGCAAAAGTTTATAAGTTTAATTAGGTCTCATTTATTTATTTTGGCTTTTATTTCTGTTGCTTGGGTTGCTTAGATTGCCCTACGAAAACATTGCTGAGATGTATGTCAAATAATGTTTTGCCTATGTTTTCTTGTGAGAAGTTTATAGTGTCGTGTGTAATATTTAAGTCTTTAAGCCATTTTGAGTTTGTTTCTTTTTGGTTTTTTTGCGACTCTATTGTATGCTTTTGACTTGTGGTTACCTTATTCTTCAAATATATCAGCCCATTACTATATCTATTTCCTTTAGACTGATAATCACGTAGGCTCCAACACATCCTAAGAATAACGAAGAAAAAAAAGAAAGAAAAAAAATCTACATTTTCTTGCTCCCCTCTCCCATTCCCAACTTTTTTTATTTTGATGTCCTTTTTCATTTTTACATCTTTATGTTTATTCTCTTGCAACTCGTTATTGCATTTCCAACTATGGTTTTCCTGTTTCTATAACATCCTGCTTCCTTTCTGTTTAGAATAGAACTTTTAATGTCTCTGTTAGGTTCAATATTGCTGAGTTATCTCACCTCCCCCTCCCCCCTTCCCCCCAGGCCTCTGAATCCTCAGTCCAGGGAAGCTAAACCATTCTAGCCTTCATCGGTTCTGGGAAAGCAATCTTCAGAGTGGGAAAAGACATTGAAAAATAATATTCTGTGAGTTGCATTCTACCCTTGCCCAGAGATGAGAAACATCTGAAGGTGGAGGAAAACAGTTGGAGGTGGGGAACACAAAGTCTTTTCTCCTTTTGCTACTGAAGAAATGATTGCTTTTGTAATTAGTGATGATGCCCTTTAAATTGGTGAGATCGAGATTCCACAGCTTCAGCGCCTGTGAATAACCAGCTGGGAGAAAGCTCTCTAGGGCCCCTGCAGTGGGAAAGGCAGCCCCTCTGAGCACCTGTTGTTCTGTATTCTTCCTGCCTCCACACGGGTTCCCTAGGCACCGTGCAGGACGATGCAGTTACCCAAGGTGGAGGACGGGGAGACCCCTGCTGTGTGGCGAGCCACAGAAGCCCACACTTGAAGGACAAAATGTAGAGTAGTGGGGCGGTCATAGGAACAGGGGATGGTTGAGACCCAGGATGGTGTCCTGGAGTCCAGCAGCCAAGGCTGGTGGGGCAGATGGGGCCCTGGGGCATGGGCAGTCCTTGAGGGATCTGAAGCAAAGATAGGAACCAAGAGACTGGATTCGTGTGGGGGTACGGCACCCCTTGGAGGCTGCGGGGCAGCTCAGTGGGCCCAGGGGGAGCGGGCACTTCCCCAAAGCTGGGTTGACAGGTCACAACCAACTCACTGGGGACCGAGAGGCACTGAGTCATTTTTAACTTTTTGTCCCTCTTCCTGGAAAAGAAACTGCTGCCTGTTAAATAGCCTGTGTCGTTAGTGAGAATTAAAGACATGAAGCAAGATTGCCTCAAAAGTCATCCATTGTTTAGGTGTTAATAAGGGTCAAATGAAAACTTGAATAGATGAAATGAAGCATTCATCAGAGGATTTGAAACTCCTTTAAAATAAAAATTCTTGCTGCCTTTGTTCTTCATTTCAGGGTTCACTTGGTGATAATAATCATAACCAAAGCAACAGCAAACCCTTACAGAACTCTGTCCTGCTGTTCCAGGAACGCTGTGTTCATGACAACCCAATGAGTTGGCACCACTATGAGTTCCACTTTAAAGGTAAGGACATTCATTAATCACACGGCTAATAAATGGCAGAGCTGGGACTTGAACCCGAGCTCTCTGGCCCCAGAGACCCCTCTCAGCCCCTTCACTGCAGCTCATCACTTGGCATGCCCGACACAGGCCAGCATTTACGAGCAGCGTGACCTTGGCCAAGGCTGCTTCACTGCTTGGTCTCTGATTCCTCATCTGTAGAATGGGGGTGTGGGCAGTGAACTCTGTGAGCTCAGTGGTCACTTCCTCCAGCTCTGCAATTCTACTGCTTTGAGTTAGTATAGTAAGTATCCGAGCCCCTACATGGCCCACACATGGGCTGGCGCTTTTCTAGGCCCTGGGTTACGGAGCAAAGTAAGATCCGCCTGCTCCTCCGAGGAGCCTGTGTCCCTCCACGGCAAACAGCTGCGAGGCCCAGGCTCCCTCGCTGGCTGTCGGGGGCTGGGCAGGAAAGTCTGATAAGAGAAGATGGAGGCAGAGCCCCTCCGGGAACAGTGGTGGCCACACAGCTCTCAGGAGCGAGAGCCTCTGTCCAGGCTGCTGAGAGGGGGATCCTCATGAGGCCAGTAGTCCCCCCAACCTAAGCCCTCAGGACAAAGATCCAGCCATCCCTGCACTGTCACCATAGAGCCAGTCCATCCTCATCACTGTGCCTCTGTGCTCCTTTGTCCTGGGGCCTCTCTTCCCCCTACACCCAGAAGACTCTTCTCCCTCTCTTCTCTGAGTGCCCCCTCACTTCACCCGTGGTCCCTGCTTCCTGGGCCACCATCACTGGAGTTGACGCTTTGCACCTTCACAACCCCCGTTTGATCAGGAGCCTGGGTTGGCCTCCTTGTGCTCACTTTCCACCTTCAGATGATTGCTCCTCCCCTCGTGGGAGCACATGGAAAACCCAGATCCTTTCCTAGCAGTGCCTGCCACCCTGGCCTCCCTGCTCATCTGCCTCAGTCAGGAGCACCTGGACCACCAGCTCTGTATTGCCTCGCCTCCTACCATCAAGACGTCAAAGTTCATTCTCCTTCCACCACCCAGTATGGTCATTGTAGGGTCTTCTTCTCTGTCAGCCTGAGCCAGCCACCCCCCATTCACCCTACCCCCGGGCTCATACCCGGGCGTGTCTCCACCCCAGGTCCAGCCTCTCTCCTTTAAGTGCCCACCTCTAGCCGTCCAGCTTCTTCTCCACCAGCCTCCCTGGCCCTCCTTCACCCTCACTGGGGCATCATGTGCTGACTCCTCTGCTTTCCTGCCTGTCCACGTTCCTCTTACTTCCACTTCCCCACCTTCCAGCTCTGCATCCACAGTCAGCACTCTCTTTATGACAGACAAAACCCCCTTGAGCCTTGACTTTTTCAGTTCCTCACCAGGCCGACTTCCATCTCGGTTCACCCAGCTCTACTTGTTCTGAGCCTGCAGGCAGCAGGCTCTCCCAGCACAGATTTCCAAGACTACAAATCAATGCCCACCATGTTGCCGCTGCCAGGCAATCCTCCAGGATTTCTCTAGTGAGCACATTTCCCCACTTATCACTCAGTGGTGTCAACATTCTCTGCTCTCTGCACACCTCTAACCTTCCCTCTGTCTCTTCCCTGACTCCCAGCAGATGGCCTTGCCTCCTGCTTCAGAGAGAATGACATGTCACTGGAAAGGAACTCGCTCACCTGCAGCAAACCTGCTCACCTCACCTTTTATCTGTCCCTCTCCCACCTGGACTCTAGCTGTAGTTGTTCTTAATTCAGTGAGTTTAGTTGACATATATATACACAGTTAAAAGCATAGCACACTATCGGCTACCTTCTAGGGGTTACTTTTTCAATTTAACATGGAGTGTGCGATTCATCCACTTCATTGCATGTACCTGCAGTTCATTTGTTTTAACTGATCTTAAATGTTGTGTGTGTGAAAGTAACACAAGGCAAGGGTAAGCCAGGATTCAGGATGCTGGTTACTTCCTGTGAGAAAAGGCCAAGAGCAGGATAGGGAAAGAGGACACAGTATGTCACTGTCAATATTCCTGTTATGATGCTGGGTGATAGGTTCATAACTGTGTCTTATAATATTAATTTTAATATATAAATACCTCTGACAGGCACCTAAGATGAGAATGTGTCATGAACCAAGACATACAATGGGTAATATTACATCATTATTGTTATGTAATCTTGTTATATTATATATTAATCATAATCTTACATTATTTGTTATGGGTTATATATTATATAGATGCATGAATTATATATTATGTGTATAAACACCTACATATGTATTATATACTATCTGCTAATAAATAAACAGAAGATAATATGCTAGTATATCTTCTATTATATATTATTTAATAAATAATAACATACTCTATCCTGTTATATGACATGGAACATAATCTTTAATAAAATAAGAAATCTGTCAATATATATTGGTAATTAATAAAATTTAAAAAAACAGCCCGCAGCTTTTAACGCCGACACCGCTCCAGCTGTCACTGTGATTTCTCTTCCCTTTCATGGCCGAGGCCCTCACAGTGCTGTCCGTTCCCCCTTTCATCTCCTTATCCTGAACCTTCCTCCTCCTCCCATCCCATGCTGCCTTCTGCCCCGTGGCCCCTCTAGTCACCAGCGGCCTCTGGGGCACTGATCTGCGGGCACGGTCTCAGGCCCCAGCTCACCTGCCTGTCCGCTGCCTCTGCCACCGCTGGTGGGGGCGGGGCGGGGGTCAGAGTGCACCCCTTGTCCTGGAAGAGAACACAGCACAGACTGTGACCAGCAGCAGGTGTGGCCGGGAACTGCAGGACTTGGGGGAGAGCCAGACTGTCTGCATCCAGACCTGGGGCACTTGGAGTGTGAAGAAGCCCCGTCCTCACTGCCCCTGAAGTGAGGAAAACACCCTCAGGTGAGTTAAAGTGCTTATGACCTAGGTCTGTTGGCTGGAAAGGACAAACGGGCCCCTAAGGGGAGGGTAGTTGATGTTCCAGGCCCCACCAAAGCCCTAAGGGCTGGCGGGGAACCAGGCTGGACGCTCCACTGGACCCAGTGCCCCCTCGGGGGTGGGGCCTTCGGGAACAAGCAGAAAGCCCTCTGTCTCTGGAGGGGAACGGGGCAGTGTGGGAGCATCCCTGCAGCGAGTCAAGTGAAGTCAGGGCCTGTGGGATCCATTTGTATGGCCACATCGAGCCTCAGCAGAAGCCACAGCAGGAGTGGATTCCTGTCTCTCCAGCTGTCATCCTCGTGTCTGAGTGCCAGGCTTCAGACCCGATCCCCTGGGGCGCTAGGACAGTTATAGACAGAGGCGGCTCGGGGAGGCCTCAAGAGGGTGGTACTGGCCTTCCTGCCAACACGATTACATGAAGATCAAACAGTCCATCGATGGGAAGAAAATAAGAACCATGGTCACCTCTGGACCCCAAGCTTAGACGTGGTGCATGGGGGACATTTATCGACAATTCAGCGAGGTTCTGGCCAGAGCTAGAGGCCAGGGCAGCAAGCCGGGAGTGACACTGAGGAGCATCATTGTGCAGAGGCTGGACTGGGTGTCTGCAGGCTCCTCCCAGGAGAAGCCTCAGAGTTTGGGAGGTGGCTAACATGGTTCCTTCATGTCACCAGCAAGTGGTGCCACCTGTGGAAAATCAGCTGTGATCCTGAGATGGGTCAGCCCTGGGTGATGTGATAAAGGCTCCTACAAGAGGGGGCGCCAGATGGACAGTGAACCAACCAACAGGCTGATGAGATTCCCACCTGTGTTTATCGTGCTTTCGTAGCCAAGAATGAGGAGAGAGTTGAATGGCTCACCATGAATATTTTAACAACTTTAGAGAGTTCCATGTCTCACTGCATTTAAGTGTCACCTGGAAGAATTCAAGCAGTGTCTAGACCCAGGGGAGGCAAACGGCCTCTCGGTTCCTCTTCAACCTGGCAAACCCAGCAGCCCTCTATGGCCAGACCTTGGCAAGTGCCTTCCCTTGTTATAACAAAACCCTTCCCCCGCACGCCTGTGGTAAGCTTTTGTTTTTTTTTAATTAATGGGAATGAAGGTACCTTACAGCCTCCACAGACTTTTCCTTAGGGCTTCTCTCCTTAGACCCGGGCCCCCCGCTGCCCTGGGTCCTGCACTGCAGAAGGTTCCCCTGGCCCTGACACTTCCTCTGGCCACGCCCTCCATCGGGTGGAGTCAGCAAGGCCAAGGGGACATGGTCATTGGCTCCATCCCATGTTCTAGAAACCCAGGACGCCGAATGCCCTGCCTCAGCAGCCCCTGACCCATTTCTAGTGCCTGCACCGGCTCTCCCCGGAGTTCAGATTCCCAGGACTCACAGAGAGGCCAAAGGGCAGCTGTTTGCATGGAGGTTATAGGCAGAGCCCGGACGTGAAATCTGAGTGTCCCCCTGTGCACATCCAAGGCCACTTATGGCAAGGGATGGACCCAGCATTGGGAAGAAAAGGGTCAGGCTAGTGATCAGAGTCTGGGAATCAGCTCTCCCCACACACTCACTTTCTTTGCAGGACTCCCCTGAGTCTGGTTGTTCTAATTTTGAACCTGGCCTTCCAGGTTCAAATGAATGTATATTTGTAAAGGCAGGACTTTAGAACCTACTGCACTTAAAATGTTTAGATATATAGAATGTGAGCTCCCAGGTATGCTCTGGCCCTGCACTTCCAAGGGTCCAGAGCATTTATGTTGGCTCTACTGAGACTGTAAGTGGCAAAGACCATCTCCAGAGAGGAGGGGCTCCTGCTTCACAGTCCGAAGTCAGGATCTTCTGAGCGGATAAAACAATGGACACTGAGACCCTCAATTGTAAATTGATTTAGAATAACGCCAAAGGTGTGTATGACGTGTGTGTGCGCACGCACGCACCTGGGGAATTGTGTGGTACATGACTGTGAGTGTGTGTGTGGCTGTGCGCGCACGCGCCTGGGGATGTGTGTGGTTGTGTGTATGCTATGTGTGTGTGTGGTACATGAGTCCATGTACGTGTGTGTGTAGGGAATGTATGTGGGCCAGAGTCAGTGCGTCTGCACGTGTGTTTGTGTGTATGTGCATGCATTAGTATTAACAGTAGAAGCTGTCCTTTAGAATTATGAAGTAGTAAAATTTGTATGATGTCTTTTGCTGTATAATTCAAAATTAAAAAAATCTTCAGTCACTAGAAATTTATTCCCCCCCGATTCTGACTTTATTTTTCCATATTGATATGTCTTCATTTTACTGATGAAGAAACTTAGCTTAGAGATGTTAACTGACTCAACCAAGGACATGGAGCTCGCGCACCCAGGGCCAGGACGCAGTCCAAGCCACGCTGCTCCAGAGGCCTGGAGCCCTACTCAAGATCACGCGTTGCCTCTTGGCGGGGGAACAGATTCTGATGGGCTGTGGCCAGCGTGCAGGCTGCCCAAACTGGGGACACGGGAAGCCGGGCAGAGAGTACCAGACAGCAGAGAAGAGTGAAGCCCTGCTCAGAAATTAGATAGGTTCCTAGGTCTTGGATGAGTAAGGAGGCTCCCTGCTCATCCTTGATCCCTTTGCTGGTGGCCAAAAGGGACCAAGGTCCACGAGAGCACTTCTGGGAGCTGCCTGCCAAAACCTGAAAAGGACTGCTCAGGACTGGCTCTGCAGTAGGAGCAGAGGAAGGAAATGTCACCTCTTGGTGGACATTATTGGTGATGGCAGTAGGAGGCCTAGCAGCCTCGGTATAGTGGTGGCAGGACAGGGTCCTAGTGGATGATCGTTTTCACCTCTCTTAAAAATCATTGCTTCATATATTGTATCCATTTTGTGGTTTATTTTAGGGTGGTAAATATGGTCTCTGTTACTCCATATTAGCTGGATTGATTAATTTTTTTATTGTTAATTTTCTCCTCAATGATTTGGAAGCTATATTGCCTTTTAATGAAAATTCTCTCTAAATTTTTATAAATCATCTCTAAGTTCATAACTTTATATGTAATTGGACCAGTATTCCTATAACACTATCAAAACTGAAATAACCTATTAGATCCTGTTCCTCAATAATGATAAATTTAGCATATTTTACCTCTCTGCTGTTCCAGATTGTGTGTGTGTGCGTTTGTGTGTGTGTGTGTGTGTGTGTGTGTGTGTGTGTGTGTGTGTGTGTCTGTGTCCTCCAGTTACTATGTTTAGACAGTTGCTTCCAGTTTGTTATATTAACAATGAAATATAGCTATAAACTTCCTGGATTTCATTGCTCACTACCATGTCTTTCCCACTTTTGAGTTATTTACTTATCGGGATTTTCAAATCAACTGGACACATGATTGGCTAAGTTTTTTCGAGAAGTGGACTTGGAACACTTTCATGTCTATATGAAGCTTTATGTTTTCCTCCTCAACAACTCTCAGGGTGTTGTTGATGGCCCAAGCCTTGTTTTAAAATATGGCATTGTTTTTCATCACCAAAAAAACAAAAAAGTTTTCTTGATTTAAATTGCTGTCTTTTTATGACTGGCTAGTCTTTTCTGGTGGATAGAGATTTACTTAACCTTCCCCCTTCTTTTCGCCATAACTCGGATTCATTGAGATGCATGTTTTTACCATTTCTCAGATGGGCTTCCGCTTTGACTTCCACTTTAAACCATCACCCCACTCTTTTTCTCCATGCTTATTCCTGAAAAAGTGAGCTCTCTATCGGATTAAAGGTGGTTCCCGTCAGAGATGTGTGGCTCCCTGTCCAAAGGTCCAAATGAAGAGAAAAGGAAAGATTCCTGTTTCTGGTGGTTACATTTTGTCAGCTTAGAGATCTAGTTATCCGTGTGGCTGCGGTGGAATCTGCAATATCTTGGCTCAGAGTTTCCTTTTTCTGGCTTACTAGGGGAGCCGCAATAGCTGGGGTCACGGCGCTGTGGCCGTTGTCAGGATCCCGGGACTGAGGCAGCCCCTCTCCCCCCTTGTTATTTTGATCTTGCAAACTGGGCCCCAGCTATGCGAACCCTGCATCTGGCGGCCAGGATCGCCCCCCACGTGACGTGTCCCCAGTTCCTCGGCGTCCCTCACTGCTATCAGCTAGCTCCAGTAAGGGTGCGAGCTGGCTTCCACTGCGGTCTTTCCTCCTTCCTCTCCAGGCAGGCCGTCCTTTCCCACTAGATGTCCCTATACTTTCTCTCCTGTGCTACATAAGCTGAAGGAATTCCTCAGGGTTTCCAGCAGGTACATGGCGCTCTTCTATGTTTGGACCCCTTCAGTGCTTGTAGTGGAAATTTAGGAGGTGGAAAGGAAGAGCTTGGGGGTTCTCCGTATCTAGGGGCTCCCTATCCAGCAGATTCAACTAACTGTGGTTTGAAAATATTCGTGAAAAAACAGTTTCAAAAAGCAACACTTGAATTTGCCATCATTGACAACTACTTACATAGCATTCATGTTGTATTAGATACAGTGAGTAATCCAGAGATGATTTGAAGATATATATAAAGTACATGGGAGGGTGCACATCAGTTCCATGCAAGTCCTATGCCATTTTATACAAGAGGCGTCAGCATCCATGGATGTTGACTTCAGGGGGGAGTCCTGGAACCAGTGCCCCATGGTTACCAAGGGATGACTAGAAGTCCAGGCTCCTTATCCCAGCCTGTCAGGTCCCCATGTGGTCTGAAACCTACCTGTACCACACTTCCCTTGTCACTCTCCTCCAGCCCTGGCAGACTGTCCTTTGATTTTTGAACAGGCCACACTCACTGTGCTTCATATCTGGCCCCTAGAAATACCCGTTACTTTCTGAGCATGGCTCTGCTTTCACAAAAAGGGCTGCATTGTCACTAGAGAAGACACTGTGGAATTTCCTTTAAAAACTGAAAATAGACTTAACTCATGATCCAGCCTTCCCACTCCCGGGCATATGTCAGAAGAAAACTCTAATTCAAAAAGTCACATGCACCTCAATGCTCACAGCAGCACTATTTATAATAGCCAGGACATGGCAAAAACGCAAATGTCCATCGACAGCTGACTAGATAAAGATGTAGTAGTATATTTATACAAAGGAATACTACTCAAACATTAAGAAGAACAAAATAATGTCATTTGCAGCAACATAGATGGATGTAGAGATAGTCATTCTAAGTGAAGTAAGCCAGAAAAAGAGAAGAATGCCATATAATATCACTTATATGTGGAATCTAAAAAATGACACAAGTGAACTTAACTACAAAAGTGAAACAGACCCACAGACATAGAGAAACAAACTTACGGTTACCAGGGAGAGAAGGGGATGGGAAGGGATAAATATGGTAATTGGAAAAGTGTCCCTCTTGGAGAGTTATGGAAATGTTAGCTATCTTGATTGCGATGATGGTTTTCTGGGTGTAGACATCTATCAAATTCATCAAATAGTACATGTGAAATATGTGTAATTTACTATACAGGAATCGTACCACAATAAATATGCCTGTAAAAAAAAAAAAAAAACAAGAAAATATTGGCGGCATTGTGTCCTACGTTTTTATGTGTCTTTAGTGAGTGGGTCTTCAATTTTCCGGTCTGCCATATTTTCTGAACCAGAAGTGCCCTCCTTCCCTTTTCTTTGATAAACTGTAAGTGGGTGGCATTTATTCCCGTGGCTTCAACTGCTCTCTGTCCACTGATTAACTGTCAAATCTTTTCCAGCAAGGACATTTCATTTCAGTCCCAGAAATATACTTATAATTGACAAGTAGACATTCCCACTTGAATATCCCATAAATATCTTAAGCTCTGTGTGTTTGAATTTACACTCGCTCAGAACTAGGTTTACTTCTTCAAACAATGGCATGTCTACTTGTCAATTATAAGTATATTTCTGGGACTGAAATGAAATGTCCTTGCTGGAAAAGATTTGACAGTTAATCAGTGGACAGAGAGCAGTTGAAGCCACGGGAATAAATGCCACCCACTTACAGTTTATCAAAGAAAAGGGAAGGAGGGCACTTCTGGTTCAGAAAATATGGCAGACCGGAAAATTGAAGACCCACTCACTAAAGACACATAAAAACGTAGGACACAATGCCGCCAATATTTTCTTGTTTTTTTTTTTTTTTTACAGGCATATTTATTGTGGTACGATTCCTGTATAGTAAATTACACATATTTCACATGTACTATTTGATGAATTTGATAGATGTCTACACCCAGAAAACCATCATCGCAATCAAGATAGCTAACATTTCCATAACTCTCCAAGAGGGACACTTTTCCAATTACCATATTTATCCCTTCCCATCCCCTTCTCTCCCTGGTAACCGTAAGTTTGTTTCTCTATGTCTGTGGGTCTGTTTCACTTTTGTAGTTAAGTTCACTTGTGTCATTTTTTAGATTCCACATATAAGTGATATTATATGGCATTCTTCTCTTTTTCTGGCTTACTTCACTTAGAATGACTATCTCTACATCCATCTATGTTGCTGCAAATGACATTATTTTGTTCTTCTTAATGTTTGAGTAGTATTCCTTTGTATAAATATACTACTACATCTTTATCTAGTCAGCTGTCGATGGACATTTGCGTTTTTGCCATGTCCTGGCTATTATAAATAGTGCTGCTGTGAGCATTGAGGTGCATGTGACTTTTTGAATTAGAGTTTTCTTCTGACATATGCCCGGGAGTGGGAAGGCTGGATCATGAGTTAAGTCTATTTTCAGTTTTTAAAGGAAATTCCACAGTGTCTTCTCTAGTGACAATGCAGCCCTTTTTGTGAAAGCAGAGCCATGCTCAGAAAGTAACGGGTATTTCTAGGGGCCAGATATGAAGCACAGTGAGTGTGGCCTGTTCAAAAATCAAAGGACAGTCTGCCAGGGCTGGAGGAGAGTGACAAGGGAAGTGTGGTACAGGTAGGTTTCAGACCACATGGGGACCTGACAGGCTGGGATAAGGAGCCTGGACTTCTAGTCATCCCTTGGTAACCATGGGGCACTGGTTCCAGGACTCCCCCCTGAAGTCAACATCCATGGATGCTGACGCCTCTTGTATAAAATGGCATAGGACTTGCATGGAACTGATGTGCACCCTCCCATGTACTTTATATATATCTTCAAATCATCTCTGGATTACTCACTGTATCTAATACAACATGAATGCTATGTAAGTAGTTGTCAATGATGGCAAATTCAAGTGTTGCTTTTTGAAACTGTTTTTTCACGAATATTTTCAAACCACAGTTAGTTGAATCTGCTGGATAGGGAGCCCCTAGATACGGAGAACCCCCAAGCTCTTCCTTTCCACCTCCTAAATTTCCACTACAAGCACTGAAGGGGTCCAAACATAGAAGAGCGCCATGTACCTGCTGGAAACCCTGAGGAATTCCTTCAGCTTATGTAGCACAGGAGAGAAAGTATAGGGACATCTAGTGGGAAAGGACGGCCTGCCTGGAGAGGAAGGAGGAAAGACCGCAGTGGAAGCCAGCTCGCACCCTTACTGGAGCTAGCTGATAGCAGTGAGGGACGCCGAGGAACTGGGGACACGTCACGTGGGGGGCGATCCTGGCCGCCAGATGCAGGGTTCGCATAGCTGGGGCCCAGTTTGCAAGATCAAAATAACAAGGGGGGAGAGGGGCTGCCTCAGTCCCGGGATCCTGACAACGGCCACAGCGCCGTGACCCCAGCTATTGCGGCTCCCCTAGTAAGCCAGAAAAAGGAAACTCTGAGCCAAGATATTGCAGATTCCACCGCAGCCACACGGATAACTAGATCTCTAAGCTGACAAAATGTAACCACCAGAAACAGGAATCTTTCCTTTTCTCTTCATTTGGACCTTTGGACAGGGAGCCACACATCTCTGACGGGAACCACCTTTAATCCGATAGAGAGCTCACTTTTTCAGGAATAAGCATGGAGAAAAAGAGTGGGGTGATGGTTTAAAGTGGAAGTCAAAGCGGAAGCCCATCTGAGAAATGGTAAAAACATGCATCTCAATGAATCCGAGTTATGGCGAAAAGAAGGGGGAAGGTTAAGTAAATCTCTATCCACCAGAAAAGACTAGCCAGTCATAAAAAGACAGCAATTTAAATCAAGAAAACTTTTTTGTTTTTTTGGTGATGAAAAACAATGCCATATTTTAAAACAAGGCTTGGGCCATCAACAACACCCTGAGAGTTGTTGAGGAGGAAAACATAAAGCTTCATATAGACATGAAAGTGTTCCAAGTCCACTTCTCGAAAAAACTTAGCCAATCATGTGTCCAGTTGATTTGAAAATCCCGATAAGTAAATAACTCAAAAGTGGGAAAGACATGGTAGTGAGCAATGAAATCCAGGAAGTTTATAGCTATATTTCATTGTTAATATAACAAACTGGAAGCAACTGTCTAAACATAGTAACTGGAGGACACAGACACACACACACACACACACACACACACACACACACACAAACGCACACACACACAATCTGGAACAGCAGAGAGGTAAAATATGCTAAATTTATCATTATTGAGGAACAGGATCTAATAGGTTATTTCAGTTTTGATAGTGTTATAGGAATACTGGTCCAATTACATATAAAGTTATGAACTTAGAGATGATTTATAAAAATTTAGAGAGAATTTTCATTAAAAGGCAATATAGCTTCCAAATCATTGAGGAGAAAATTAACAATAAAAAAATTAATCAATCCAGCTAATATGGAGTAACAGAGACCATATTTACCACCCTAAAATAAACCACAAAATGGATACAATATATGAAGCAATGATTTTTAAGAGAGGTGAAAACGATCATCCACTAGGACCCTGTCCTGCCACCACTATACCGAGGCTGCTAGGCCTCCTACTGCCATCACCAATAATGTCCACCAAGAGGTGACATTTCCTTCCTCTGCTCCTACTGCAGAGCCAGTCCTGAGCAGTCCTTTTCAGGTTTTGGCAGGCAGCTCCCAGAAGTGCTCTCGTGGACCTTGGTCCCTTTTGGCCACCAGCAAAGGGATCAAGGATGAGCAGGGAGCCTCCTTACTCATCCAAGACCTAGGAACCTATCTAATTTCTGAGCAGGGCTTCACTCTTCTCTGCTGTCTGGTACTCTCTGCCCGGCTTCCCGTGTCCCCAGTTTGGGCAGCCTGCACGCTGGCCACAGCCCATCAGAATCTGTTCCCCCGCCAAGAGGCAACGCGTGATCTTGAGTAGGGCTCCAGGCCTCTGGAGCAGCGTGGCTTGGACTGCGTCCTGGCCCTGGGTGCGCGAGCTCCATGTCCTTGGTTGAGTCAGTTAACATCTCTAAGCTAAGTTTCTTCATCAGTAAAATGAAGACATATCAATATGGAAAAATAAAGTCAGAATCGGGGGGGAATAAATTTCTAGTGACTGAAGATTTTTTTAATTTTGAATTATACAGCAAAAGACATCATACAAATTTTACTACTTCATAATTCTAAAGGACAGCTTCTACTGTTAATACTAATGCATGCACATACACACAAACACACGTGCAGACGCACTGACTCTGGCCCACATACATTCCCTACACACACAAGTACATGGACTCATGTACCACACACACACATAGCATACACACAACCACACACATCCCCAGGCGCGTGCGCGCACAGCCACACACACACTCACAGTCATGTACCACACAATTCCCCAGGTGCGTGCGTGCGCACACACACGTCATACACACCTTTGGCGTTATTCTAAATCAATTTACAATTGAGGGTCTCAGTGTCCATTGTTTTATCCGCTCAGAAGATCCTGACTTCGGACTGTGAAGCAGGAGCCCCTCCTCTCTGGAGATGGTCTTTGCCACTTACAGTCTCAGTAGAGCCAACATAAATGCTCTGGACCCTTGGAAGTGCAGGGCCAGAGCATACCTGGGAGCTCACATTCTATATATCTAAACATTTTAAGTGCAGTAGGTTCTAAAGTCCTGCCTTTACAAATATACATTCATTTGAACCTGGAAGGCCAGGTTCAAAATTAGAACAACCAGACTCAGGGGAGTCCTGCAAAGAAAGTGAGTGTGTGGGGAGAGCTGATTCCCAGACTCTGATCACTAGCCTGACCCTTTTCTTCCCAATGCTGGGTCCATCCCTTGCCATAAGTGGCCTTGGATGTGCACAGGGGGACACTCAGATTTCACGTCCGGGCTCTGCCTATAACCTCCATGCAAACAGCTGCCCTTTGGCCTCTCTGTGAGTCCTGGGAATCTGAACTCCGGGGAGAGCCGGTGCAGGCACTAGAAATGGGTCAGGGGCTGCTGAGGCAGGGCATTCGGCGTCCTGGGTTTCTAGAACATGGGATGGAGCCAATGACCATGTCCCCTTGGCCTTGCTGACTCCACCCGATGGAGGGCGTGGCCAGAGGAAGTGTCAGGGCCAGGGGAACCTTCTGCAGTGCAGGACCCAGGGCAGCGGGGGGCCCGGGTCTAAGGAGAGAAGCCCTAAGGAAAAGTCTGTGGAGGCTGTAAGGTACCTTCATTCCCATTAATTAAAAAAAAACAAAAGCTTACCACAGGCGTGCGGGGGAAGGGTTTTGTTATAACAAGGGAAGGCACTTGCCAAGGTCTGGCCATAGAGGGCTGCTGGGTTTGCCAGGTTGAAGAGGAACCGAGAGGCCGTTTGCCTCCCCTGGGTCTAGACACTGCTTGAATTCTTCCAGGTGACACTTAAATGCAGTGAGACATGGAACTCTCTAAAGTTGTTAAAATATTCATGGTGAGCCATTCAACTCTCTCCTCATTCTTGGCTACGAAAGCACGATAAACACAGGTGGGAATCTCATCAGCCTGTTGGTTGGTTCACTGTCCATCTGGCGCCCCCTCTTGTAGGAGCCTTTATCACATCACCCAGGGCTGACCCATCTCAGGATCACAGCTGATTTTCCACAGGTGGCACCACTTGCTGGTGACATGAAGGAACCATGTTAGCCACCTCCCAAACTCTGAGGCTTCTCCTGGGAGGAGCCTGCAGACACCCAGTCCAGCCTCTGCACAATGATGCTCCTCAGTGTCACTCCCGGCTTGCTGCCCTGGCCTCTAGCTCTGGCCAGAACCTCGCTGAATTGTCGATAAATGTCCCCCATGCACCACGTCTAAGCTTGGGGTCCAGAGGTGACCATGGTTCTTATTTTCTTCCCATCGATGGACTGTTTGATCTTCATGTAATCGTGTTGGCAGGAAGGCCAGTACCACCCTCTTGAGGCCTCCCCGAGCCGCCTCTGTCTATAACTGTCCTAGCGCCCCAGGGGATCGGGTCTGAAGCCTGGCACTCAGACACGAGGATGACAGCTGGAGAGACAGGAATCCACTCCTGCTGTGGCTTCTGCTGAGGCTCGATGTGGCCATACAAATGGATCCCACAGGCCCTGACTTCACTTGACTCGCTGCAGGGATGCTCCCACACTGCCCCGTTCCCCTCCAGAGACAGAGGGCTTTCTGCTTGTTCCCGAAGGCCCCACCCCCGAGGGGGCACTGGGTCCAGTGGAGCGTCCAGCCTGGTTCCCCGCCAGCCCTTAGGGCTTTGGTGGGGCCTGGAACATCAACTACCCTCCCCTTAGGGGCCCGTTTGTCCTTTCCAGCCAACAGACCTAGGTCATAAGCACTTTAACTCACCTGAGGGTGTTTTCCTCACTTCAGGGGCAGTGAGGACGGGGCTTCTTCACACTCCAAGTGCCCCAGGTCTGGATGCAGACAGTCTGGCTCTCCCCCAAGTCCTGCAGTTCCCGGCCACACCTGCTGCTGGTCACAGTCTGTGCTGTGTTCTCTTCCAGGACAAGGGGTGCACTCTGACCCCCGCCCCGCCCCCACCAGCGGTGGCAGAGGCAGCGGACAGGCAGGTGAGCTGGGGCCTGAGACCGTGCCCGCAGATCAGTGCCCCAGAGGCCGCTGGTGACTAGAGAGGCCACGGGGCAGAAGGCAGCATGGGATGGGAGGAGGAGGAAGGTTCAGGATAAGGAGATGAAAGGGGGAACGGACAGCACTGTGAGGGCCTCGGCCATGAAAGGGAAGAGAAATCACAGTGACAGCTGGAGCGGTGTCGGCGTTAAAAGCTGCGGGCTGTTTTTTTAAATTTTATTAATTACCAATATATATTGACAGATTTCTTATTTTATTAAAGATTATGTTCCATGTCATATAACAGGATAGAGTATGTTATTATTTATTAAATAATATATAATAGAAGATATACTAGCATATTATCTTCTGTTTATTTATTAGCAGATAGTATATAATACATATGTAGGTGTTTATACACATAATATATAATTCATGCATCTATATAATATATAACCCATAACAAATAATGTAAGATTATGATTAATATATAATATAACAAGATTACATAACAATAATGATGTAATATTACCCATTGTATGTCTTGGTTCATGACACATTCTCATCTTAGGTGCCTGTCAGAGGTATTTATATATTAAAATTAATATTATAAGACACAGTTATGAACCTATCACCCAGCATCATAACAGGAATATTGACAGTGACATACTGTGTCCTCTTTCCCTATCCTGCTCTTGGCCTTTTCTCACAGGAAGTAACCAGCATCCTGAATCCTGGCTTACCCTTGCCTTGTGTTACTTTCACACACACAACATTTAAGATCAGTTAAAACAAATGAACTGCAGGTACATGCAATGAAGTGGATGAATCGCACACTCCATGTTAAATTGAAAAAGTAACCCCTAGAAGGTAGCCGATAGTGTGCTATGCTTTTAACTGTGTATATATATGTCAACTAAACTCACTGAATTAAGAACAACTACAGCTAGAGTCCAGGTGGGAGAGGGACAGATAAAAGGTGAGGTGAGCAGGTTTGCTGCAGGTGAGCGAGTTCCTTTCCAGTGACATGTCATTCTCTCTGAAGCAGGAGGCAAGGCCATCTGCTGGGAGTCAGGGAAGAGACAGAGGGAAGGTTAGAGGTGTGCAGAGAGCAGAGAATGTTGACACCACTGAGTGATAAGTGGGGAAATGTGCTCACTAGAGAAATCCTGGAGGATTGCCTGGCAGCGGCAACATGGTGGGCATTGATTTGTAGTCTTGGAAATCTGTGCTGGGAGAGCCTGCTGCCTGCAGGCTCAGAACAAGTAGAGCTGGGTGAACCGAGATGGAAGTCGGCCTGGTGAGGAACTGAAAAAGTCAAGGCTCAAGGGGGTTTTGTCTGTCATAAAGAGAGTGCTGACTGTGGATGCAGAGCTGGAAGGTGGGGAAGTGGAAGTAAGAGGAACGTGGACAGGCAGGAAAGCAGAGGAGTCAGCACATGATGCCCCAGTGAGGGTGAAGGAGGGCCAGGGAGGCTGGTGGAGAAGAAGCTGGACGGCTAGAGGTGGGCACTTAAAGGAGAGAGGCTGGACCTGGGGTGGAGACACGCCCGGGTATGAGCCCGGGGGTAGGGTGAATGGGGGGTGGCTGGCTCAGGCTGACAGAGAAGAAGACCCTACAATGACCATACTGGGTGGTGGAAGGAGAATGAACTTTGACGTCTTGATGGTAGGAGGCGAGGCAATACAGAGCTGGTGGTCCAGGTGCTCCTGACTGAGGCAGATGAGCAGGGAGGCCAGGGTGGCAGGCACTGCTAGGAAAGGATCTGGGTTTTCCATGTGCTCCCACGAGGGGAGGAGCAATCATCTGAAGGTGGAAAGTGAGCACAAGGAGGCCAACCCAGGCTCCTGATCAAACGGGGGTTGTGAAGGTGCAAAGCGTCAACTCCAGTGATGGTGGCCCAGGAAGCAGGGACCACGGGTGAAGTGAGGGGGCACTCAGAGAAGAGAGGGAGAAGAGTCTTCTGGGTGTAGGGGGAAGAGAGGCCCCAGGACAAAGGAGCACAGAGGCACAGTGATGAGGATGGACTGGCTCTATGGTGACAGTGCAGGGATGGCTGGATCTTTGTCCTGAGGGCTTAGGTTGGGGGGACTACTGGCCTCATGAGGATCCCCCTCTCAGCAGCCTGGACAGAGGCTCTCGCTCCTGAGAGCTGTGTGGCCACCACTGTTCCCGGAGGGGCTCTGCCTCCATCTTCTCTTATCAGACTTTCCTGCCCAGCCCCCGACAGCCAGCGAGGGAGCCTGGGCCTCGCAGCTGTTTGCCGTGGAGGGACACAGGCTCCTCGGAGGAGCAGGCGGATCTTACTTTGCTCCGTAACCCAGGGCCTAGAAAAGCGCCAGCCCATGTGTGGGCCATGTAGGGGCTCGGATACTTACTATACTAACTCAAAGCAGTAGAATTGCAGAGCTGGAGGAAGTGACCACTGAGCTCACAGAGTTCACTGCCCACACCCCCATTCTACAGATGAGGAATCAGAGACCAAGCAGTGAAGCAGCCTTGGCCAAGGTCACGCTGCTCGTAAATGCTGGCCTGTGTCGGGCATGCCAAGTGATGAGCTGCAGTGAAGGGGCTGAGAGGGGTCTCTGGGGCCAGAGAGCTCGGGTTCAAGTCCCAGCTCTGCCATTTATTAGCCGTGTGATTAATGAATGTCCTTACCTTTAAAGTGGAACTCATAGTGGTGCCAACTCATTGGGTTGTCATGAACACAGCGTTCCTGGAACAGCAGGACAGAGTTCTGTAAGGGTTTGCTGTTGCTTTGGTTATGATTATTATCACCAAGTGAACCCTGAAATGAAGAACAAAGGCAGCAAGAATTTTTATTTTAAAGGAGTTTCAAATCCTCTGATGAATGCTTCATTTCATCTATTCAAGTTTTCATTTGACCCTTATTAACACCTAAACAATGGATGACTTTTGAGGCAATCTTGCTTCATGTCTTTAATTCTCACTAACGACACAGGCTATTTAACAGGCAGCAGTTTCTTTTCCAGGAAGAGGGACAAAAAGTTAAAAATGACTCAGTGCCTCTCGGTCCCCAGTGAGTTGGTTGTGACCTGTCAACCCAGCTTTGGGGAAGTGCCCGCTCCCCCTGGGCCCACTGAGCTGCCCCGCAGCCTCCAAGGGGTGCCGTACCCCCACACGAATCCAGTCTCTTGGTTCCTATCTTTGCTTCAGATCCCTCAAGGACTGCCCATGCCCCAGGGCCCCATCTGCCCCACCAGCCTTGGCTGCTGGACTCCAGGACACCATCCTGGGTCTCAACCATCCCCTGTTCCTATGACCGCCCCACTACTCTACATTTTGTCCTTCAAGTGTGGGCTTCTGTGGCTCGCCACACAGCAGGGGTCTCCCCGTCCTCCACCTTGGGTAACTGCATCGTCCTGCACGGTGCCTAGGGAACCCGTGTGGAGGCAGGAAGAATACAGAACAACAGGTGCTCAGAGGGGCTGCCTTTCCCACTGCAGGGGCCCTAGAGAGCTTTCTCCCAGCTGGTTATTCACAGGCGCTGAAGCTGTGGAATCTCGATCTCACCAATTTAAAGGGCATCATCACTAATTACAAAAGCAATCATTTCTTCAGTAGCAAAAGGAGAAAAGACTTTGTGTTCCCCACCTCCAACTGTTTTCCTCCACCTTCAGATGTTTCTCATCTCTGGGCAAGGGTAGAATGCAACTCACAGAATATTATTTTTCAATGTCTTTTCCCACTCTGAAGATTGCTTTCCCAGAACCGATGAAGGCTAGAATGGTTTAGCTTCCCTGGACTGAGGATTCAGAGGCCTGGGGGGAAGGGGGGAGGGGGAGGTGAGATAACTCAGCAATATTGAACCTAACAGAGACATTAAAAGTTCTATTCTAAACAGAAAGGAAGCAGGATGTTATAGAAACAGGAAAACCATAGTTGGAAATGCAATAACGAGTTGCAAGAGAATAAACATAAAGATGTAAAAATGAAAAAGGACATCAAAATAAAAAAAGTTGGGAATGGGAGAGGGGAGCAAGAAAATGTAGATTTTTTTTCTTTCTTTTTTTTCTTCGTTATTCTTAGGATGTGTTGGAGCCTACGTGATTATCAGTCTAAAGGAAATAGATATAGTAATGGGCTGATATATTTGAAGAATAAGGTAACCACAAGTCAAAAGCATACAATAGAGTCGCAAAAAAACCAAAAAGAAACAAACTCAAAATGGCTTAAAGACTTAAATATTACACACGACACTATAAACTTCTCACAAGAAAACATAGGCAAAACATTATTTGACATACATCTCAGCAATGTTTTCGTAGGGCAATCTAAGCAACCCAAGCAACAGAAATAAAAGCCAAAATAAATAAATGAGACCTAATTAAACTTATAAACTTTTGCACAGCAATAGAAACCATAAGTAAAACTAAAAGACAACCTATGGAATGGGAGAAAATATTTGCAAAAGATGAGACTGACCATGGCTTAATTTCTAGACTATATAAATAGTCCATACAACTTAATAAGAAAAAAATAAACAACCAAATCCAAAAATGGGCAGAACAACTAAACAAGCAATTCTCCAATGAAGACACACAGATGGCCAATAGGCATATAAAAAATGCTTAATATCGTTCAATTATCAGAGAAATGCAACTCAAAACTACAATGTTATCATCTCACACCAGTCAGAATGGCCATCATTCAAAAGTCCACAAACCATAAATGCCGGAGAGGCTGTGGAGAAAAGGAAACCCTCCTACATTGTTGGTGGGAATGTAGTTTGTTGCAGCCACTGTGGAAAACAGTATGGAGATTCCTCAAAAGACAAAAAAAAAAAAAAAAAAAAAAAAAAAAAGGCTTATCACCTAATCCAGCAATCCCACTCCTGGGCATATATCCAGAGGGAACCTTCATTCCAAAAGATACCTGCACCCCAATTTTCACAGGAGCACTGTTTACAATGGCCAAGACATAGAAGCAACCTAAACATTCACTGACAGATGACTGGATAAAGATGCGGTATTTAGATATAACAGAATATTACCCAGTCATAACAAAGAAGGAAATAAGGCCATTTACAGCAACATGGATGGAACTGGAGATTATCTCACTAAGTGAAATAAGTTAGACAAAGACAAGTATCATATGATATCATTTATATGTGGAATTTTTAAAAAAATGATACAAATGGACTTATCTATAAAACAAAAAACAGACTCACAGACTTATAAAACAAACTTAGGAGTTCGGGATTAACAGATACAAATTACTATATGTAAAACAGACAAACGACAAGGATTCACTGTAGAACACAGGGAAGAATATTCAGTATCTTGCAACCTATAATGGAAAAGAACCTGAAAAAGAATAGACTATGTATATGTACAACTGAATCACTATGCTGCATACCTGAAACTAACAAAACAGCTGTATAACTGAAACTAGCAAAACATTGTAAATCAAACACATTTCAATTTAAAAAAAATTGATAAGCTCTAAATACCTTTATTCAAAGAAAATCTTGAACTCTTCCCTCTTACAAAATTTAAAATGGGTAGCTTGAGCAGGGCCAAATTTTACTGGATGGGCAGTTACATATCATCTCCAGCACGTGGCCCATGCTACACACACATCGTGTTTTCCTACAGGTAAGAACAGCCCTGACTGCACAGCGAGCGACTCTTTCTGGGACAAGGGCCTCTGTGGCAGTGGCCTCCTTGTCACCGCTGCATCTCACCAGGAGGCCAGGGTTTTCAGAGGGGAGGGGACATAGAGCTCATACACTTCAAATTGACTTCCCGAAAAAACTATGGAAAAACCAAATTCACCTGCAGTGTAGGAAACATGAGCAGGGCCCCTAAGCAGACCGACAAGCCCAAAGTAAGATGGCCCGATGTTCAGATCGGAACCAGAACAAAGACCACCTGGCCCCAGTTAAATGACCACCACCTCACCTGCAATGAACTGCTCGTACTCAATGTCAGGGATGTTTCTGTTGAGACTTGGGAGGTCAAGGGAGTCGGACCAGGGATCGGGGCTCTGCCAGTGGTAGAGGTGGCCCCAAGGGAATAGCACCAGTACCGTCTCCTCCATCTTCAGCAGGGTCTTCAGGAGGAAGGCAATGTGGATGCAGACGTTCCTACGGAGGTTGAAGCCCTCTGGAGGGTTGAAGTCACACAGAAGTTACCTGGCTGGGAGCAAAGGAGAGCGGGTCTTCAGGGCCAGGCCTCTGCACAGGAATCCCGGCTTAGATAGAACAGATACAACGGGAATCCCTGCACAGCCCATGGCCTAGACTCCAGACACATTCAGCAGCTTCTGGTTTGTAAAGTGGAGGCACTGCCCACCCATCTCCATGTGGCCAATTACTTCAAGTCCGGGAGCAGTTGCGGAAGACATCTTGGCATCCGTCTAACACCACTAAGCACCCGACTAGCATCTGAGCACCCGTTCTCCAGGGGCTCTCAAACTTCTTGTTCTACAGAACCCTATACACTCTTAACAATTACTGAGAACTCCAAAAGGCTGCTATTTATGTGAGTTTAATCTATCACTATTTCCTGTGTTAGAAGTTAAATAAGAAGTTAGAAAAAGTGTATGAATTCACTTAAAAATATTAACAATCTACTGTATGTTACCATTAATACTCTTAAACAAAATATAATTCTATTTTTCAAAAGAAAAATCATTAGTGAGAAGAATAGCAGTGATTTTAATTTCTGCAAATCTCTTTTGGACTGGTGAGAGCTGAATTCTCCTATCTGCCTCTGCATTCCCTGTTTTGTGATATCGCAGGCCAGGTTTTCCCTGGAAAACCCCGCAGGAACTCGGGAGAGCAAGAGTGTGCAAAAGGCAGGTGACATCCCGGCGTTTCTATGAAAATGGTCTTGCACCTCAGGGGCCTTGGATACACTTTGATAACTGTTGCCCTATCCAAGGCGAGACTCTTCTACACAAGAGCCAGGCAAGGGTCCTGGATTCTGTAATGAGTTACCGCCACCACACCCCTCCCTTCTCTGTGTGTTTCTCACAAGCTCCATTACTGCAGATGAGGATGTAATCCTCAACTGGGGCCTCTAATCCCAGAAGACTGCTAACTTCAAGAGGGAGGGTCCCATCTACCATCCCTACACCCCGCATAGTTTATTTTGAGTCAAGCCCTAGATAACTGCTTATCGGCACTGACCCTTGTGTCTTTTTCCTGAGGTTGACTGAAGGAACCAACATCTGGATGGAACTGAAATTTCCCTGCAGATAAACAAGGCTGATAAGCCACCCCATTCCAACATCTGATTCTGGGGCTCTTCAAAACCCGGGTAAGGCCCCGCTTCATCTAAGATGGGTCCTCCGCCTGCCCTTCCCGGGGGGTTCTGGGAGGCCGCGGCCACCAAGGGCGACCCAGACTCGCGGCCCCAGCCCCAGGGCCTGAGGGGGAGGAAAGCTTGAGGCTGTGCCCAAGCCCTGCCCCGCCCCGCCCCAACACGCTCCCCGGCACCACAGCCCTCCCCGGCCACCGCCCCAACCCCGATCCCACCCCGGTTCATGTCCGCCGGCCCCGCCGACGGCGCGGACGTACGTTTACCGTCTGTGGGACGCCGCCCCAGACAGGATGTCGGCCGCCGACTGACCAGGCCAGAACTAGTCGCCCGGCCGAGCAAGCCGCCATCCCCAGCAGCAAGCACCGCCATGGTCCCGGGCAGCTGCACACTTCCGGAGCCCGCTACCCGCCCCAGAAGCGCACGCCGGCCCGCGCAGAGCGTGGCGCCTGTAACCATGGCAACTCCGCGGGGCCCTCCCCTAGCGCTTGCGTCGTGCGTCCTCCCGAGTCTAGTTGTGCGAGGGCAGAACTTGCGGAGCCAATGGGAGCCAGGGCGCAGCCAGGACGGGGGTGGGGGGAGGCTTATGGGACAGCTGGGCGGGGCCGGGGAGGGCAGGGCCGCGCGGAAGTCCTGACCTGCAGGTGGCGCCGGCCGGAGGCTGGGGCGTTGCTGCCACCAGTGGGCGGGGCAGCGGGGCAGCGGGGCGGGGGCACCCTCACCTGTCCGTGTGTGGGGATCAGCCTGGGCTCCGTGGCCTCCGCTTGCACCGGACGTGGACCCAGGCTATCGGTGGGCAAGATAGAGGACTGAGCCCAGGCACGCACGGCTGGCCAGGTAGGGCACCTGAAGTTCAGATCCGCCAGGCCCACTGCCGGCCTTGAATACGCGCTGCTAGGCAGTTTCCAAGAAGACGGGATCTGTCATAAGAGGGGAGGTAGGGCTTGGGTGCCAGATGTCGGGTTGGGTGCAGTCTCACAGGAGAGCCACGGTGAGAGGGCGCAGAGCGGCCCCTGTGTTGGCGGGGCTAAGAGTTTGGGGTATAGGGTCGGGGTGGTGTGTGCCTTTCTCTGTGGTCTCCTCACTCCAGAGCAAGGGGCTCTGCTTCCCCCCTCCCCTCACTGCACTCCCTGCCTTCCCCAGCACCACCTGGGGTGTGGTCATGTCGAGGCAGGGAAGGCCCAGGGAAGGGGCTCATTCAGGGGCAGGGGCCACTCTGCAGGGATGCTGGACCTGACAGCAATGCAGTGCTTCGGAACTCCCCTGGGCTGGGTTTCTAACCAGTGGGATGGAAGGGCCTTTCCTTCCTGGGGTGCATTTGGGGGAACTAGATACGTCATGAATGTCAGCCCTGAAAATGGAGGCTGCGCTACATCCATTCTTGGAAAGAAAAATCAGGCCCTTCCAGCCCAGGTGACTCAGAAAGTCAGTCAGCAATGTTCGGGGTCCCCAGTTTAGGCTTTCAATTAGAGCTGAGCGTCTCAGGAGGCCAGATCCCTGTCCGTGGCTCCAGGAGTAGGCTTTCTGCTGGGGGACAGGATCCTCACAAACACCTGTGTCTTTGTGGGTCACTCCCCTCTGACAAGCTGGGAGGCAGGGTGCAGTTGTGGGAAATCGTGTTTCCATGAGGAGAGGGCCACCAAGTGGTGGGGGCACAGGAGACAGTGAGAAAGAGTCCCGCGGCCTTTCTGGAATCAAAAAACTGGCAAATGTGAAAAAGTGCATAATTTGTTTTATAGAACAGGCTGCTTATGTACGTTTGGAGGGCCAGGTTCAAGGACACTGCATCCCTCCAGGACAATAGCCTCAAGAGGAGAACAGACAGAGCAGGAAGAGATGTGGGGTTTCTCCCAGGAATGAGGCAGAACAGGGATTTCTGCAGATTTGCAAGGAGACCCCGACCGCTGAGCACCGGGTTACAACCCCACGTGACCCTTGTCGTGTTTGGCTTGGGCTCTGGGTCTGGCCTGATCATGTATTCTTCCAGCTGAGTTCCAGAAATTCAGAGGGTAGACTTAGAGAGGCTGCGTTTGGAACCCGGTGTGGAGACGGAGGGTCCTTTATCCTGAGTCCCCTCAGCCTAATCACTGTAGCTGAGTTCCAACACCACCCAGGCCCCCAGGGTGGCCGTGGAGGGAGAGCAAGCCTGGCAGGTGACCCAGGGGTCCCACTGCTGTGCCCCTCCCTTATCTTTGTTCCCTTTCACCCCGGAAGGTGTGATTGTCTCATGTCATGGTGACAAGCCATCTCTCTTCTCTGTCAGGTGGGATCCCCACCCCCGCTCAGCCTTCTTTCTGCATGGATGCTGAAGGACCAGGCTCACTTGAAGTTCTGAGTTTGAGCAGTAAGGTGGAAACAAAGAAACCAATGGAAACAAAGAAACAAGTCATTGTGGCAAAGCTCCCCACCACAGAGAAGCTGCCCTGAGTGGAAGGGAGGGTGTGGGCATGCCCATTTGTTTCGTGTCTCCCAGTGCTCTTCGCTTTCTTATTGCAGACCTGCATGGTTACAACAAAATGATCTGCAAAACTGAAAATATTTACTCTCTGGCTTTTACAGAAAAGGCTGACCAGCCTCTGGTTCCCGTACCAGTCAACTGATTGGAGTACCTTTCCAGTTTGGAAACATCTGGGCAGGCCCAGGTTTGCAAAATTCTTTAAGAGTAGTTATGGAGTTTTGCTTCTAAACATTTTTATGGCTGTATACTTCTGAGCTGAGGTTGTGCTGTGTAATTCTGAGCCGGGATTTTCTCAAACTGTTTCTTATTTCTTATACCGGACACCCCTAAATTCCAAGGGGAATGGGATGTTAAGGAAGCCATGGAGTTTAGGAAAAAGATACAGATTTCATTTCCATTTAGGCATCGATGTATCTCCATCCTAGGCAGTATCGGTTCTGTGGTATTGATAGGGGAACTAAATAGCAACCAAATTTATAGAAAATAGTGGGTCATTGGGTACACAAGTTCTTCTTTTCAACATTTTTGTAGTGTTTGCAGTTTAAGATGACCGTTCCTGAGAAACAGGCAGCCTCTTAGAATGAAATAGCATTTTCCCTGAACCATACTCAATTTTTATTTCGTAGACAGCAGGAAGGGCAATCACACATCCAACACTTGGGGACCTCAAAGATAAAACGTAACTTTCTGGGAGCACACTCCCCCCGTCTCCCTCTGCTCTTTTCACTGTCCCATTGTCCCTGAAGGCTCTTTTGTATCTTCTGCTCATGACTCCAGTAACTCTTCCTTCTCGTCCCTCAGCTGGTAAGTTTACTTTTCTACTTTGACCAAGCAAACTGAAGCCAACAGAAGAGAACTTTCACCAGCAACTCCCAGCACATCCGCTCGCCTTCTGATGTCTGTGACCTCACTCTCGCTGCCCCACCTCTTATTACAGGTGACATCGAAAGCCAGATCATCCAAAAGTCACCAGGGGGCCCATCCATACAATCTTCTCCGGGCTGTCACTCCCACATCCATCCTCTCTGTCACTACCTCATCTATTTTGTTCTCCTGCTAGTTGGCTCCTATCAGTATATAAAAGTCCATCCTCTTAAAAGAAACAAACAGCACTCCTTGACTCTAATTGGCCCCCACCAATTGCCACCCCATGTCTTTGCAGCAAATCTTTAATGAGTCGTTTAAACTCACTGTCTGCATATTCTCTTGAGCCATTCCCTTTTGCACCCACTCTGGCTTTTCCCCTGATCCCTCGCTCTATGGAAACTGCTCTGTCAAGGCCATCAGTGACCCCACGTTGCTAAATATAGTGGTCAGTTTTTAGTCTTCATCATGCGTGGCCCTTTGGCAGCATTTGACCCAGCTCTTCCATTTCTCCTCCCCCGTGTTCCTGCTTCACTTGGCCTCCAGCCCATCGCTCTGCTTTCGATCCACTGGCTGGTCTTTTGCCAACGTCTCCTCTTTTTTCCAAATATTTACTGCGAATGTGCCTCGGAGTTGGGTCCTGGGTCTCTCCTCTATCTCACTGCTATACTTTTGGTGGAAGCAACCAGAATTGGAAATTGACATGCCATCAATTTCTCGATTTGTCCAAAACTCCCTGATTGGGCTTTTCCATTTGGAACTCTCTCCCTGATACTCATATTCTTTTTCTTTCATTCATCTTGCTTTCACATTCATACATATGTTCTACTGTGTAAATTACTTTTCCAAATTTTGAATCAGTCCATACATATCATGTGAAATGCTCAGATCTCTATTATTTCCACTAAGATGCTTATTCTACCTTAGAACCTTTCTGCATTTCTGTATTTATGTCAATAAAGTGAATAGTATTTCTACAAGCCTCATAGTTAAACAGTGTGTTTGTTTGGGGCTACTATGTAACATGAAATAATGATACATCAACATAGTCCTTTTTCATTTAATTTTATGTAACACCAAGATGAGGTTTTTGCACTGAAGACTGTTTCATTGAAATTTTACCTACGTTATGGACAGTCAGTTTATGTGAAAGCCCTCATTTCTCCCCTTTTCTGATATATTTTCCATTTGGCTATTATAACATATACCTTGGCATGAAATGAAATTCCAAATCCACTCACATAATAAAATTAATACATTTAAATTATATTTTTTAATGTTAAAAAGAAAGAAAATAAACCCCAGACTCCTCTACCTATTAGGCATTTCTGTGGCAATATCTAATAGACTCCTTAATCATGACATTGAAGAACTGAGCTGATTCCAGCCCCTTTCCACCTGCTCAGCCCCATCTTGTCCCATCCCCTGTGGATGGAGAGGACATCCATCCCATTTTCCAGGTCCAGATGTTGGAACCATGTTCTCTCTCTCTCTTTCTCTTACACACACACAGACAGCAAATCCAGCTTGTTAGAAAATTCTGGCTACTCTGAATTCATTAACCACGTACTCCCTGTTCCCCACCCTCCTAGGAGCCACCTTCAACCCCTTGTTGGACACCAATTAGCCTACTTCTTCCATCTTTGCTTTTCTACAATCTCATCCACACAGAGTCAGAGGGAGCCTATAAAAGCATACATTGAGGGGGTGGGTGTAGCTCAGTGATACAGTGCATGCTTAGCATGCATGAGATCCTGGGTTCAAACTACAGCACCTTCACTAAAATAAATAAATTAACCTCCTCCCAAGAAAACCCAAAACAAAAGCATAAATTGGACATCACCCATCCCATCAAAACTCACTAAAAGGGTCACCATTCCATTAGGAGCCAAAGTCGTCCCAAAGTCTTCGAGGACACGGCCTGCTCTGCTCTCCGCCCACACTCTCCCCATCACTCTGGGGGCCTCTGGCTCCGGCTCTTCCTTCTTCCTCCGGATCTGTTCTGCTTCAAGTTCATTACTCCTTGAGATCTGCCAGGATTGCCTTATTCCCTCCTGCCTGCCTCCCACCCCACCACCATCACCTGAGTTTGCTCATATCACTCTTATTTTTCCCCAAGCTCTTGCTACCCCCATCATGTTGCCTGTTTTCTCTGCTAAAACTCTGAGCCCCCAGTGATGGGGAGTCGTGTCTATTTTGTTGACTAATAAAGCCCAAGAGCCTTGGGAATGGGTATAGTTACTAGATTCCCATAAGTAGTAGGAGCTTATACAGATTTGCTGAATGAATGCAGAGGTCCTGGTCCAATTCGATGGAGCACTTCTGTGTCCTGCTCAAAGATTAACTCTCCTTTCCTCCTGAGAGAGGGTGACCACTTCCTTGGTGATCAAAGGCAAGATCTATTTTCTTTATGCTGTTAACCTTAGGCGGGGAGACTGGGGGATCTTCATTTATATTTTAAAATTTGATTCACTCTGCAGTTTGTCTCCTGTCTATGTATCCTTTTGAGAAACCGTTTATGAGTGATCATCCTTCCATCAGATTGAACAGGATCCAGGGGGAAGTACCAAGCCTGTCCCATCGGCCATCCTGTGTGTCATGTCCTGTGACCCAGTGGATGCTCAGCACGTAAGTGAACCAACAGGAGTGAGTGAAGAGATGGGAACATCTCATAATTGTGGTGGCTGCACTCTGTCCGATGCCTTGAGATTTGGGGAAGGGTTTACAACTGCGGAGGCGAGATGTCAGGTCCTCTGTGCTCTTCCTGAGTGCCCTGGCCTTACCCATTCCCCCAGCCCCCTCTGGGCAGCCAAGCCCAGGAGCTGGGCCAGCGGCGATTGTGCTGATCAATAATCCACCTCACCCAAAGTCCGGGGGTAAGAGCGGCCAGCACAACTGTTTGTAGACTCTGAAGTCAGGTCCTTGGAGGAATTCCTCACTGAACAATGTTTTGGACCTTTTATTTTTCTCTATAGCCTCCAGCTGAAGAAACAGATTGCCTTAGGTACATGAAAGGTGAGGACACCTACTATCCCCATGGAGCCCAGGTGGGGCTGGGAGTCTGCTGTTTGTACAGCCGGTGGGCTCGTGTTTCTTTGGGCATCCCTGTGCCTGAATTCCTGCAGTACACTCGGTGGTAAGAACGGGGGTGCCTGGCAGGGAGGGAAGCGGGTCGGGGGACTACACAGCTGGGGAGACGTTAACCTGGGGTGAGCGGGAGCCGGCTGATGCATGGAATCTCGGTGCAGGGAACTCTCCAAACTCAGAGAGGTTCCCACTCCCGCAGGGTCCCTTTGATCAGGGTGCTAGGCTGTCAGCACTGCAGGGTCCCTGTGAGGATCATGGTGCCTTCAGGCAGTGGGAAGTGAGGGGTCCAGTGGCAATTAAATTAACTGTGCACCCAAAGCCAACCCCCGTCTCTTTCAGCCTGTTTCCTAATCTGCAAAACTGGAATGATGTTAACCATCCCGCAGGTTTGTTGATGGGCTGGGACACACTAGACTGCCAGGAGCTGGAATTCCTCTGTGCCCTGATTGTAATCCTTCCTTCACACTATTTACTCTCACAAGTTCAGTCTCTCTGTCTCTCTCTCATTCACTTGTAACTTTCTCTCCTGCTCTGGTTTCATTTGATTCCCACCCTCCTCCCAATCCCCAGATGAGTGAAATTAATTTCTGTGTGTCAGTTCCAAATTCCCGGGAAAGATGCTCTGTCCCCTCTGGATTGGTTGTCCGACCCATCAGTTGCAGTCAGAGGAGTGAGTCCCTCTGTGACCAGAGGAGGGGCTCTGCCCAGCCCCCCAGCCACCACTGTGGGAGCACATAGCTCTCCGAGGAGGAGGTACTGGCTGTGACTTGGTGTCACTAAGTGTGAATTTATCTCTCCTCTTGCCCCACCTTCATCCTCCTAAACAAAGATGAAAATTAAACACTCCCGAGATTTGTGTCATGGAACACTCAGGGTGGGGGCTAAGAGGGCTGGATTCCCTGCTGAGTGTAAGGGGCTACAGTGACTCCCCAACGAGAGCCTGTAAAGGAAACAGCACCGGCCCCACCGGACACTTAGGATGCTGAGTCTGCGTGACATTGAGCCAGGCTTCTGACCACAGCTCAGGGGTCTGGTCTGACCGGTTAGTCTTTGAAACCAACCAGCTTTGGATTCCTCAATCCCTCCCTGAGGTTTTACCTGAACCACGAGCTTCTGTATCTCTGAAGACAGATGATGAGGACCCTTCACGTAAGGCATTTGCACAGCCCTGTGCGGGAATTCGTGCTGCACGGTCTGCCCGGCGAGCTGACCAAAGTTCGTATTTTACTGATCTTAGAAATAGTCTGCTTTCCTGATGCACTGTTTCACTGAACAAGCAACAGAAGCCACCTCTGGCTGATAAAAGCAAAAAAGGGACTTAATGAAAAGATACTGGGAGGGTGCATGGAGTGGCCCAGACCAGAGCCGACCCGGGGGCCGTAGGAGATGTTGGGGAGCCCCAGGCACCAGGCTGCGCAGGGTGCTACCGGGCCCCCTGCTGCCCCAGCAGGGACCCCCCCTCCTCCTGACACTCCACCTCACTGCAGGTTCATGTCCCGGCAGGGCCAGCTCACACTGAAGCCACCAGCACACACCTCAATGGGGGAGTTGGCCCCTTCTCAGCTGAGGGCGTGCCTGGTGTGGGGAGAGGCCCAGTTAGAGGAAGGCGGTTCCCCTACTGTTCCAAGTTAATGCGCAAGTCAGTGTCCATCACTCAGGAGAGCCGGGCTGGTCGGACCTCATTGTGGTGACTAGGCCGTCTGAGTTCACGTATTACTTTTTAGGTTGGAAGGCCCAAGAGGGAGAAAAAGTGGAGGTTCTAGTACTTATTTTATATTTCCCATGTACCAGGTGCGGTAAGCAAGCCACTTCAGACAAGGCCCATAACAACCACATTAATAGGCCACGGAGAAAGTCATGCAGTCAGGCCTCTGCAGCCCCGAAACCCGTGTCCTCATCAGTTCCGTAGTTACCAGTGGAAGTTGTAGGGATTTATGGGACTGTGTGCTCCTGTGGGGGCTGGGATGTGTGTGTTTAAATCCACATCTTCAGAAACTCGGCCAGAACCACAGCCACTGATTGTCTGCATGGAGGCAGAGGAGGGGAGGCTTCCAGCCTCTGGTCCAGCTCGTGTGGAGCTCAGAAGTTGCTCCTTCTGTCCTGAAAACAACACCAGAGCTGAGGGAGCTGCAAACCCACTGCTCTTCTTAGATCCACAAGAAAACTGAGGGGGAAAGCTGCTCCCAACACAGAGAGGCAGCCGGGCAGGCTTGGAGAGTCACAGCTCCCAGGGCAGAACCCGCTTTTGTAAGAACCCCGGGGGCAGGCAGATTTAACAGGTCCCTGAGGCCAGCTGGAGGCTCAGCGTGGGGAAGTCCGAGTGTGACAACTCCAGGGGGCCAGTCAGAGGGGCCCCCTGCTCTTTTTCATGCATTTTACCTCCAGGACCGTATCCTGTTCTCAGAGTGAAGATCATAGGAAAACTCCTCATGGTTCCTGCCAGGAAAGGAAAAAATAGCTCTATTGAAATACACCCAGAACATTCTCTTCCATTGTGGGGGGTTGTGTTTTTTTTTTTTTTATGAGAAATTATTTTCCCAGAGCCTAACCTACCTGGGGGAAGGGAAATACCTTCTGTGTCACCCAAATTGGGGTGGGGGAAAGAGACACACTTGTGGAGGTCACAGCTCAGGGCACAGGCTCAATGAGAACTAATCACAGGACTACAGATGCCCTGCTCTGTCCCGCTCCCCCAACACCTTACCTCCATGTCAGTAGGGCCCCTGTGTAATAACAGGAATAAAATTAAAAGAAGTAAATGTCTCAGGAGTGTCTAGGGAAAACCCAAAGGCAGCGGGGAGATGAAAACAAGGACACACGGGTGGCTTTAGCCTCTCGCACGAATAGCTGTAGCAAACTACACACAGCCCAGCCCCAGTAGATAAACAGAAAACCTCACAGAAGAAACTATTTATTTTGGTTCTCTTAGCCAGTGCATTCCATGGTGCATCCTCGCCTAGAATTGAGTGGAAGCAAGTCCATCTCAGAAGGGACATACCTGAAGAGAAATGGCTTTCCAGACTCTGAAGGGCAGAGAAAGCACCAGCCTGGGTTAGAGAAAGGTGAGGGGTGGGGTAGGGGGTGGGCTGCCTTCTTCCCCAAATAAGGAACCTTCCTGAGGCCAGCACAGTGGGAGGGAGGGCCATAGGGTGGAAGCAGCCAGACTTCTTCCTGAGAAGTGATAGGATGCCTCCAAGGGACCATTCAGGTGCCCAAACTGTGTCCTGATGGTGGGAGCCAGTCGGTCTGCCTCAGAGCCCAGGACTGAGGTGGGAGCACAGCAGGCCGGTCTTTCTTGGCCGGATCAATTTCACTTCTCCGAAACCCTGTGTAAAACATGAAGCGTGGACGACCTGGTGAGCACAGCTCTGCCCTCAAGACCGGTTTCAACTCCTCTCTTCCCAGAGAACAGCATCTCTGAGCCCGTCCTGGGTGACCTCACAGAGATCACCCTAGTGGCCCAGGCTAGTGACCGGGAACATGTACCTTCCTGCAACCAACCCCAGACGTCCACTGATGCATCATATACTGGCAAAGATGTGAGTTCCTGTGCATTGGTCTAACAGCAGAGACTCTGCCACAGGCCCAAGAGGTGGTGTGTGGGACAAGCAGGGGTGCAGGAGTGTACGCAGTGCAAAGGTGTAAGTGGTGGCAGGGGTGCAGGGGCTGTGGAGGGTGCAGGCAGTTCAGGGGATGCGGGGGTGCAGGCAGTGCGGAAGGGCAGAGAGTGTCAGGGGTGCAGAGGTACAGGGAGTGTAGGGGTGCAGGAAGGTGCTCAGGCACGTGGCCAGGGTCAGAAGGCAAGTGCACATCCTCGCAGTCAGCCTGACCCCGGGAGATTAGTGCAATGGTCTGGGGTGGCGGAGGGGGCGGCGGCGGCGGCGGCGGCGGCGGTGGGTGGGAGGCTGCCCGGGCAAGCCGGTCGATTTCTTCTCTTCCCTGCAGCCTGGCCTGGGGGGGCGTTGGCCGCCGGAGATTCGCCAGATGTTGGACTCCAGGTAAGCTTGCTCCTGGGTGGTGGGGCGGTTAGGTCAGGGGGCGGTGGCAGCGGCAAGGGGGCGGAGCGGGGCTGCCCCTGGCGAACTGTTGGAATAGCTGCCTTCTCCCGGCTGCCGGGCCTGGGAGCGGCCTCTGCTGCCCCAGGTCGCTGCACACACCTGTCCCACTCAGCAAGCTGAGTGGGGAGTGGAGGCGGTGTCGTTAAGGTGCAGGGCCCACGGGGATAGGGGGGCTGCCGCACAGAAGCCGGTCAATTCGCTCCGCTCTCCCCCGCGGCGGAGCCAGGGGCGGCTTCTGCTGCTGTAGAGGCGGGACGCCGGTCTCCAGGTGAGCTTGGTCCTGGGAGGCGGCGGCGGCGGCGGCGGCTGGGGGTTGGGGTCCGTTCCAGGGAGCTGCTCCATTTCTTCTCTCCCCCGCGGCCTGGCCTGGGGGCGACCTCTGTCGCCAGAGATTTGCCTGAGGTCCGACTCCAGGTGAGCTTGCTCCTGGGAGATGGGTGCGGTGCAGTCAGGGGGCTGGGAAGGTGGTGGCTGCGGGGATAGGGAGGCTGCCCCGGGGGAGCTTGAGGATTAGCTCCCATGTCTGTGCCGCGTGGCCTGCAGGCGGCCTCTGCTGCGCCAGGTCCCGGGACAACCCTTTCCCACTTTGCCTGCTGGGGGCGGGAGGCAGGGTAGTCAGGGTGCACGGGTGGCGGGGGTCGGGGGCCTGCAGCGGGGGAGCGGGCACATTTGCTCCCATCTTCCCCGCGGCTTGTCCTGGGGGAGGTGTCTCTTGCCCTGGGTTAAGAGACACGTGTATCCTAGTCAGCCTGGCCCCAGGAGGCGGGCGTGTTACGTTGGGGGTGGTGGCAGCAGCGGCAGGTTTTCCCATGGAGCCGGTCCATTTGCTCCCATTTCTCCCCATTTTTTGCCCTGGGGGCGGTCCCTGTTGTCCCTAGTTCGCCGGACGTCCATCTCCAGGTCAGCCTGCTCCCTAGAGGCGGCCACCGTTAGGTCAGGGCTCAGGAGCGGTGGCTGCTGTGGGGGTAGGGGGCTGCCTTGGGGAGCTGGTGGATTGGCTCCCGTCTCCCCGATGGCCTGGTGTGGGAGTGGCCTCTCCTGCCTCAGATCACCAGACACACCTGTCCCATTTAGCCTGCTGGGGGAGGGGCGCCCTGGGAAGTGCCTTTAAAGTGTGGGGGAGGCGACGGCAGGGGTAGAGGACCTGCAGCGCGGAGCCTGTCAATTTGCTCTCCTCTTCCCCACGGCCAAACCTGGGGGCGTACTCTGCTGCCCAAGAAGCCGGATGCCCGTCTCCAGGTCAGCTTGCTCCTGGGAGGCGGGCGCGATGCTGTCGAGGGGCAGAGGCAGCTGCGACGGCCGGCTGCCCCGCCTAATGGGGCCACTTCTTCTCCTCTCCCCTGACCTGGCCTGGGGACGGCCTCTCCCGCCCAAGATTAGCCTGAAACCCCACACCCGGTCAGGTTGCTCCTGGGAGGTGGGCGCGGTGACATCAGGGGTTGGAGAGGAGGGGGTTCTGCCCCTGGCGGGCTGGAGGATAAGCTCCCATCTCTCTGGAGGCCTGACGTGGGGGTGGCCTCTGCTGCCCCTCATTCCCGGGTCACCCTTCTCCAGGACATATTGCCCCGGGGGTGCTGTAGGCTGCGGGGGCGGCGGGTTGTTGGCGGGGGTATGGAGCTTGCCGCTTGGGAGCTGGTGGTTTAGATCCCATTTCCCCCGCAGCTTGGCCTGGGGGCAGCCTCTGTTGCCCCAGGTCGCAAAGCACTGTTTCCCTGACAGCTTAACCACCGGAAGTGGGCAGGATGTGCTGAGGGGGCGGAGGCAGCCGCCAAGGCAGCGACGGAGGGGGCTGTCCCTGGCCAGCCGGTCAATTTGTTCCCACCTCAACATTTGCTGTCCCAGTTTCGCAGGACGCCCTTCTCCAGTTTATCCTTCTCCTGGGAGGTAGGCTCAGTGCATGCAGCCCAAGGTCTGGGCTCTCCCCTGGGGAGGGGCAGAACTCTCTTCTTCTTCTTTGTCTTTATTCTTCAGCAAAGTGGTTACTGGCCCCAATTCTTAATTCTGAGAAAGTGTAGCCTGTGTTACGGAGGAGCTGCTGGACAGTGAGGTTTCTGGGTGGGTTTTCACATCAGCTGATGCCCCAGGCAGGCAGGAAATCTACTGCTTAGAGCTTCTTAGTCTGGAGTTGGGGGATGGCCCCGCCATCCTCACCATGCTTTTTACAAATGTGTTACTCCCCTCTTTTTCCTAGGTGACATTTTAGGTTATTGGGTCCCAGATTGCTGGCACACTCATCCCTGTTCTCAAACATCTTTTAAACTTGGGTGAAGTGATAAGTTGGGGAAGAAGATGATTTACTGAAAGGTAAGAATAATTAAATTTGCATTAAAGCTACATTCTGTCAATCTTTCTCAAATGATTTTTCTCTGATTCTAAATCCATGACCTAGTGAATGTTGTACTCCTGTGTAAATCATTGATCTTCACATCACACTTGTTGAGTGGTCAACGAGATTTGTTATTTAGATTATTCCTGAAAGGAAAAGCTCAGGCTTTTGAGAATTCCTTGTCTGATGTCACCCAGGCAGTCACAGTAGAAGACAGAGCTGATATAAAAATCCCTCACCTGCCTGAACTGCAAAGCTTCTGGGATTACTGATCCCTGAAATGCAGGTGACTCTTGATGATAATCTGGGGGATGGTTTACATGATCAGATTCTTCCAGTCCTGTAAATGGGTTCCGTGGCCCCAGCCCCGGGAGAGCTGGTCATAAGGGCCATATCGTGAGGGGTGGGATGGGAAGGCAAGGTCTAAGAGCTGGCATCACTGAGATTCCACACTCGCTAAACACAGACCCCAGAGCCTAATTGTTGTCAGGTTCTGTTCTGGATTTGAGAGTGTGTTCAGACATGATTCTTGCCCTTCAGGGGTCACTGCCTGGGTGGAAGTAACCTTTACATAAATCTGGGGAGGATGACAATTAAGTAGATGGGCTGTTATGATTCTCAGTGTGCCCAGGCTCGCTCTTCCAGGCACTCGTGGGCCAAACGAGAGTCATGTTATTCACTCATACACTGATTTATTACCCTTGAATTGATCATTTGTCCCACAGTAAGTGAAACAAGCGATGAGGAACCTGAGTTTTGTCCCCTTTCCTAGCACTGATTGTATCTGTCAGTCAGGCGCCCTGCGTATGCATTGTGAAATGGTGGTATTTCTTGCCCAATGGGACTGCACTGTCAGTTCTCAGAATCAGGGGAGACACGTGGGTAGGACAGCACACTGACACATATGGCACCCCCCCACCCCATGAGACAGCATTGTCGATGCTCAGGTGACCCGATGTAGACCGCGGTGCTAAACCTGAGCATGTTTAGTGATCTTGGTGGCTATGAAAATACAGACTGCCGGTCCCTACTTCTGGAGACTCTGAGGGTGTGCACCCCAGAATTCTGCATTTTAAGAAGCACTTTAACTAATTCTGATGAAGATGATCTGAGTGTCCCACTGAGAAACACTGGTGTGCGATGCACCAGTATTGAGGATTCTCAGGGAGCGATGTCTTTTCAGGATGGTCCAAGGGCCCTCACGAGACTTTTGCCTTGGGTGTAATTGTATGTGTTCGAAAGTGATGTCTCTCACTTCCAGTGCTTGTCAGCATGCTCTGTGCAGGGATTTGCTCTCAGCAGATATCAAAAACTATAAGTCTTCAGGTCACCGAGCTAGAGTGTGAGCGATCTTTTATTTTGGTTTTCTTTATTGCAATGCGGAGTCTCCCGAGAAGAGATTCAGACTGAACAGCTTTGTGTCGGACTTTGGAAGACCGCTGGTGCCCAAGGGGTTCTCTGGCAGCACAATGACGAATCTAGGTCCCTCTTTCACTGCTACGTCAATGAAGTGGACCGCTTGGACAAGGCCAAAGCTGGTATCCCAACCATAGCCCTTGACAGTGATGTTCGGCTCCAGGAAGCCATCAGATGCAGCAGGTGGCCAGAGGAGGAGCCGAACGGGCTCATGAAATGTGACACCCCCAGCTTCATCAACACGGACCAGAACTCTTCCTTTGGGGAAGATGATCTCCTGATTTTGGAACCACCTATTGTTCTAGAAAATAAGCCAGTTGCCCAGACCTCACACAAAGACTTGAATTGGAAATGTGCTTTGTCAAGTATTTCTCTGAAGATGTGAAGTCTGTCTTTGTATGGCAGGAAGTCCCCTTTCACAAAATTGTATGTGTTTGTGTCTGAGAGAGAGAAATGGAGACAGACAGAAAGACGGAGACAGAAGAGAGCCCCCTCAGAAGAGAGCTAGTTAAGGTGAGTTTTTGTGCCTTAGTAAACATTTGGGGTTTTGGGGGGAACAAAGTATTTACACTGTCTCATTCTCCTCGTTGGAAACCTTGGCCCCGTCCTCAGTGTCAGCGGCCTTGAACGGGGGTTGCCATGGTGCTTTTCATCTGGCGCTGCCACTTCCACGCTCTGCCTTTAGCACGTTGCTTTGCCTCCCAGGGCTGCCACCCTTTAAACTGTAAGGTGAGGAGTCTGGAGTAGATGATCCATCCCAGCTCTGCTGTTTTGCAAATTTCTGATTTCGTATTCGGATGAGGCTGGGATACACCCAGAGCAGTATAAACCAGGCCCTACCTCCTGTCTCTTGCTGGGGCATCCCTCAGGTCTGTGCCTTCTACTCAAGCCTTTACTGAGCCCAGCTTTTGTCAGGAGCCCAAGTGCCTACCGGGATGGCAGGAGACCTGTCTCTCGTGGTCACGGTGGCAGACATTTCTATTGGTTGTGCTGAAACAGCTCTTCTGAGATCCTCCGGCCACCCTTGCTCCAACCTGAGGACAGACCTACCGTTCCTTTCCTAGGAGGAGGATCAACCCATGGTGCATTTTATGACAATCCTGTCCCCAGGAATGCACGGAAGGTTATCAGCTGAGTGAGGGGAAGTGCCTCTGTTTCTCTGTGTCCCTGTATCTCTGTCTGCTCACAGTGCCCTGCCACCGGCTACTGAACAAGAAAAGTGCTATTCACCATGCTGTGTGTTTTGCAGATGTGTAGGTGATGATCTTGTGGCTCATGTGTGGGCTTTGTGCTGGGATGGTGAAGGGCTTATAAATACCTCATCAACATGTATTCGAGATGGCCTGGTGCCACACAGACTTGATTCATGAAGGCATCAAGCCTGCACACTGGTTTGGAAACAACTTGGTTTTGATCAGTCACACTGCATGCATGACTCACTGCTGATCTCTGGGTGGTTTTTTCATTTTAGATTTATTCACCCAGTGTCTTGCTTAAGCTGAAAAATACATTTATTTCACTAGAATATTCTCAGATTCTTTGTTTTCACACATCCAGTTGTTTAATTCCTTTAAAAATCATTTTGTGTTTATAATGCCTCCTAATATCTATCATCTCTAGGTTCCCAGTGGCCTGAGCCATGCACCAGATTTGATGTAGGAACTGTTCCACCAAAAGAAATCCCTTTGCCATAATATCTTTTGAGGAAAATATTATTCTTTAAGGCTCTAACAGTAAATCGTAGAACAAAGCATGGAACATTTATTGTAGTTAATACATGTTCATGCAAAAAGAAATGATATTTTCATTAAACAATGTTGATTTTAATAACTTTTACTAATGTGAATATTATTACTCATAATTTAAGTAACCAAATAAAACCACAGTTATTTATTATGAAGTTTGAAAACTATTTACACTGTCTCTCAATTAGAGGTAGTTTTATTAGAAGACTGAAGGGTATTTAAAAGATGGAAAAATACCCATGATGACACCATCATTTTTATTAACTTAATATCAAGAACTGTGCAGGGTTAAGATTTAACCCTCTGCAAGCTGTCAAGTTAGCATGAGGTAGTTTGTGGATGCTGCCAGAAGACAGGAGACTCCCCCAGGTTCAGAGACAAAGAACTTCCTGCCAGCACAGCAGGCAGCTTGGGGTTCATGTTCATGTTGGTTCCTGAGTTTCTTTCCTTTTGCTGTTGTAACAAAGGACCACAGACTCAGTGGCTTAAAGCAATACACATTCATCATCTCACTGTTCTATTGTGCAGAAGTGCAAAGTCATTGTCAGTGGGCTAAAACCAACGTGTGGCCAAGGCTACGTTCCACACCGAGGCTCTAGGGAGGGATTCGTCTTCCTACCTTTCCCAGCTTGCAGAGGTGTTCACACTCCTTGGCCCAGGGCCCTGTGTCACTGTGACCTCTGCTGCCACTTTACATCTCTGTCTCTGACTATATAGATATAAAGGAAGAGTCTTCTACATCTGGTATGGACCCTTTTTCCTAAATGGACATTGTATCTCTATTTATGTGCAGATTAAAACCCCTTCCCTCCAGGGTGTGGTGGCATCAGCTCACAAGATTACCACTCTGGGCTTTAAGTGTCCTCTTTGTATTGTCACCTGGGAACTTCTCTTTCCATAGTTAGCTCTGTGTTACATTTGTTGTTGTATTTTACCCGGCATTACTGAAAGTTTTACTTAAAAGGGATCCTAATTAGCTCTGTTTACCTGTTTCCAGAGCTGAAAGCTTCAGTTCTAGAGTATCTGTTTGATTTCTCTTAAAAATACATTCCAGTATATTTCTCTGGTGAAAGTCTTTACCCTGTTGTCTATTCTCCCATAATTTCCTTATTTTCTTGAATATATTAAAAGTATTTTATAGCCTTTATTGGTAACTCTGATGCCTACATCACCTGGGGGTTTGCATCCTTTGTCTAATGTTTCTTATTCTCATATTATCCGTTATATAGTCTTGACATGTTGCATGTCTTGAAATTCTTTATTACATGGCAGACATTGCAAATGAAAAATCCATATGTTATTTTCCGTGAGAGGTTTTCTACCTTCCTGTTAGGCAAACAGGGTGAGGGACTGATCATGTCGCTCCAATCAGGCGCTGAGGTGGATCAGGACTGAAGTGCCTTTTTTCTTAAAACAGCTTTGAGGTATACTTGGCAAAGTAATTTTCACACGTATAAAGTGTACAGCTAATACGTTTTGACATAAGTATATCCCCAAGAAACCATGACCACATTCAAGAGAGTGAACATACCCATCACCCACAAAGCTTCTCTCCTGCCATTTGTTGTCCCTCCCTCCCTCCCCATCTCTCCCCCTGGAAACCACTGATCTGCTTTCCATCACAACATATTGGTCTGCATTTTCAAGATCCTTGTATGAATGGATTAATGCAGTATCTATTCTATGTTGTCTGACTTCTTTCATTCAGTGTAATTATTTTGAGAGTCATCTGTGTTGCTGTATTAATAGCTTATTTTTCTTATAGCAGAGTATTGTTTAGTGCTGAGTTTTTACTGAAGAGTTTGCTGTGAGCAGTGTTTGGATAGACCATCATTTGTTTCTCCATTTACTTCTTGATGGATGCATGGGTTATTTACAACTTGAGCTATTATAAATAAAATTGCAGTGAATATTTGGTTACAAGTCTTTATATGGACATATGCTTTTCTTTTCTAAAGAACCAGATGAGGAATATCTGGGTTATATGGTAGATAGGTATTTACCTTTTTTAAAGAAACTGTTAAAGACTTTTCCAAAATGGTTGTACTATTGTAAATTCCTTGTGGTGTGTATCAGCTCTGGTTGCTCTACTTCCTTACCAGCACTTTGTAAGGTCGGTCTTTCTAATCGTATTCATTCTTGTATGTATGTGTACTAGTATCTCACTGTGGTTTTTAAAAGCATTTCTCTAATGACTAATGGCATCTTTAATCAGCATCTTTTCATATGCTTATTATCCATCTGGATATCTTTACTGAAGTGTGTTTTCTGGCCTCATTCATTCATTCAGGTGTTTGCATTATTATTGAGTTTTGAGACCTCTTTATTCTGGATCAGATACAAAGAGAGACCTTTATCAGATATATGATCTGCAAATAGCTTCTGTCTATGGCTTGTCTTTTCATTTGCTTCGCAGTGTTTAGAACAGCTTTGAAGAGTCTTCATTTTGATAAAGTTCACTCTATCAGTTTCTTTTTAAAATAGATTATACTTTTGGTGTCATAGCAAAGAAATATTTGCCAAACCCAAGGTCATAAAGCTTGAGCCTATGCTTTTTCTCCTAGCTGTTTTAGAGTTTTAGATTTCCTATTAAGATCTATGATCCATTGTGACTTAATTTTTGTATATATTGTGAGGTGTGGATCAAAGTTCATTTTTTTTTTTTTTGCATATCACTATCTAATTCTTCCAGCACTACTTGTTGAAAAGATCCTTTCTCCACTGCATCCTTTTTGAGAATCAATTGTCTATATAAGTGTTGGTTTAGTTCTGAACATTCTATTCTGCTCCATTATTCTATTTTCCTGTTTTACACCAACACCATACTTTCTGATTACTGTAGTTTAAAAAAAAAAAAAAAAGGCTGAAAATCAGATAGTGCAAGTCTTCCAACTTTGTTTTTCTTGTTCAAAATTGTTTTGGATATTTGGGATCCTTTGAATTTTTATATGAATTTTAGAATCAGTTTTAAAATTCCTTACATCCTGTTATGCCAAATTTCCACCCATGTCTTTGGCCATCTCCAAAGCCACATTTTCTGAAGAAGTCTCTCTAGATCCCAGGTGAAAGGAATTTCTGTTTCATCTGTGCTCCAATCACATTTGATAATATTTGATTACATTTATTCATATTTGGCTGGATGTACTTGTGTGATCTTTCCTGCCATATAGTAAATCTCTCAAGATTTGGAATCTTGACTTGGTTCCCTCTGTCTGCTGAGAAAACTAGTTCTATGCTTTGCAGGAGTGAGCCCTGCAGTAAGAGGTATCTGCAGCACACATCTAGCTCATTGCTTGCATATCGTCAAGGAATCCTGCAGATTTAGAATTGTTTATTGATTGTTGTCTCCAAGACGGCTCAGCCTTTTTTATTTCTATTGCTACTGCTGCAGTTTCAAAGGAAAATGGGCTAATTATTTTCCAAATATCAAAACATACTGTAATTGAGCTGTGACGCAAATTATGTGCTGCTGTTTCTTAACAACCTGCTTAGTGTTCACAGGTACCTTCACTCATGGAACTTTTGGGAGAATGTCATATCCTCAGAGATAGCAATGCTGTCTTTGGCAACCTGAGCGGTAGTATCTGAACTCACTCCTGCTGTTTTTCCAGTGCCCCCTCTAACCCTCCTCCAGCCCTCCATGGGGGGGGCCTGCAGTTCTTCCCTCGAAAACCCTGTTGCTTCTCAGGAAGAATTCCCTATGAAACATATTCATGTCCTTCTTGAGGGGACATTCAGTCCAGAGACCTGACAGCAGGGGAAAATGTTTAGACTGCTTTTGGTAAATTCTTCCATACTTGTTAGAAGTAAATCCAATGAGGAAACTGTGTTGGCATCTAACAAATCAGGATAAATGTCTGATGAGGAAGATCAGCTTCCCCATCCCACTCAGGCGTCATGTTGATGTGACGCTCACCTTGGCTAACATTTTCTCCTGTGAGCAACGTGAAGTTCAAGACGTTATGAATGGCTTTTTGTTTTTCTTCCTTAGTCTTTCCACATTCACTGTGTCTGGTGAGATTATATGAATCCTGCTTATTTTCAGCCCAGCACTAAGCTTTTTAAAAGGATCACGTGTTTAAAAGGCTAGTGGACAATTTGTTAGAAGATTGAAATCCTTAGACTTTGGTCCTAGAGTTGAATCTTGGTTACTGGTGAATGAGAATTCCCGTTAAAATTTTAAATTCAGTGATATAAAGTTTTAAAAATAGTTAAATATTAGTCAATTTCATTAAACACTATAGCAGTTATTTACTTTTAAGCCTGTCTCTGGGGCAATTTTGCAATGATTCCCTCCCTTTATTGATTCCCTCTTTATCAGAATCCTTGAGAGGTCCCTGTCATCATTGTCAGTATCATCATCATCATCACCATCATCATGGAACTGATTCCTCTGGGAGATTCTAGGAAAATAAAGAGCTGGACGGGGTTATGTGCAGGTCAGTGTGTGCATATACAGTAAGAACAGTTGTCAGACATTAGATTCAAGATACCCATTCCATTTAGAGAAGAATGTGGTCATGAAATCCTGATGTGCTGAATGAAGTAAGTGATGGGAACAGGGTAGTCAATGGAAAGGAGGAGGAAGTGAGCGAAGCGGGGAGCATAGGTCCTTGGTTAGGTGATCAGCACATTGGTGAGAATGAGGGGAGTGTGATGGCAGAATCATGTCCCTCCCCGGCCACAGGGTAGCCACCTGTGACATGTTACTGTACATGGCAAAATGCATGACAGATATTTTAGGACAAAAATCTTAGAGGATTTCTGTCTTCTAAATTGTCTATCAGTTAGCATTTTAAACCCATGATACATTATTAAAGATTAGTGCAGGGGGACAAATAAAAAGGATTCATATAATCTCACCAGACATACTGAATGTAGAAAGGCTAAGGAAGAAAAACAAAAAGTCATTCATATGTGCCTTGAACCATAAAATGCTCATGAGAGGAAATGTTACACAAGGTGAGTGTCACAGCCACATTCATAATGCCTGAATGGGATGGGACAAGGGGATCCTGAGATGAGACAATAGGGTGAGTAGCCTGGATTGTCCAGGTGGGCCGAATGTAATCACAGGGGTCCTTGAAATGGAGGACATTTCCCAGCTGAGTTTAAAATCAGAGGGAGGTGTAGCCATAGAGCAATGTTCAGAAAGGCTGCTGACCATGAAAATGGAGGAAGTCGTGGGGCACAAGCTAAGGAAGGTGGGTGACCTCTGGAAACTTGAAAAAAACAACAACAACAAGGAAACATTCTCTTCTAGACCCTCTAGAAGGAAGGAACCCTGCTGCTACCTTGAATTTAGCCCAATGAGAACTGTGTTGGATCTCTGACCTCCACAGCCATAAGCTGATAAATCCGTGCTGGTTTAAGCTCTTAAGCTTATGGAAATTTCTTACATTGGTAAGAGGAAAATAACATAGTGAGCCGTAGTGTAACGGATTAAAGGTATAGGATGGGGTGTGGAGAGGATTCTGACATTTACAACTAAAAAACAACCAGGTGAAGTGGGAAGGTGTTTTAAGGAAGACCTACCTGGCAGGGCTGTTAAGCAGACTGGAGCGAGGGGATCATTGGAGTTAGAGGAATCAATTAAATCTCTACCAGAAAAATAAGGAATAAAATGTAACAGGGCTTCAGTGATAGTGGATGTAGGAATGGAAATGGGCAGAGAGACATAAATATTACTTTGAAATTAGCTACAGGTTAGATGACTGCATGTTGGGGAGACTTAGCCGATGTGTGGACTGAATGTTTGCATCCCCTCAAAATCCATATGTCGAAACCCCATCTCCCAGGGTGATGGTATTGGGAGGTGGGGCCTTTGGGAGGTGATTAGTAGGATAAAATGAGGTCATGAGAGTAGAGCCCTCATGAATGGGATTACAAGCCCCCAGAGTGCTTGCTTCTCTCTGCTCTCTGGGATATGAAGATATTGGGAAGACAGCCATCTTCGAGCTGGCAATCCTCTCAAGGATACATTGACCTTGAAAGTCTCAGCCTCCAAACCATAAGGAATATGCTGGTTGTTTAAGCCACCCGACCCACGGTAATTTGTTACAGCATCCCAGACTGACGAAGACAGTGGAGAATGCCTCTGAGTTTGGCACTGATTGCCTGGAGAATGCTGAAACCCAGGGAAGTGGGCAGCACAGACGTTTACTCATTTAATCCTGCCAACACAGTAGGAGATAGAGTCTACATATTCCTCGCTACTTAAAAGGTAAGGAAAAAGAGGCACAAATAATAACAACGACAACAGAAACAACAATAATTTGTCCAAGATTCACACAGAACCCCCTGGAGGCAGAGTGAGAATTTATACTCAGGCAGGCTGGCCCCAGAGCCCCTGCTCATAACTAATAAGTCAGATCACCTTGCTTATGTGGATCAGTTTTTTTCAACTGTGATATGAGGGTACTGTGTCCAGTAACTTATAATTTCAAAATACTTCACTGTAACGGAATCATTAGTCACAGGCCTTACAAACCACAGAAACCTACACATACAAAAATAACTCGTTAGGTCAAGATAACCAATAACGTTTTTAAATATTATACCTGCTGGGCCTTTGCAATAAAATGTCTTTTTATAATTCTGTCTGGCTACAGAATAACTTCATAATCCTGCATGTTGCTGGTGGCTCCCATGTTGGACAGCACGGGCTTAGAGATTTTAAATTACTTGCCCAGACTCGCCCAGGAAGCTCGTGGTGGGGTCCGAGCTATAGTCTGGGACTTTTCCTTCCTATCCAACAAGTCCCTCATGGAAGTTTAGAAGCTTCTCCTTTGGTGCCCAGCTGTCTATCCGTACTTATAACATCTTGTCAGGTGTTCCAGCCTGCCCCTGAACATCAGCCAGAACCCACTTCTGCTCTATTTTGTCCAGGTAATACCTTCTAGCAACTTCCATTGCCTTCTTGGCATCAGTTCTTACCTGGAAGGGTAGTGGCTAGAGGTGGAAATGTGTCCACATGACAGGTTTTTCATAAACATAGCAGGAGTGGTCAAGAGAATAAAACGTCAGGAAGATGAGTAGAAGCAGGTCATTTAATATACCAAATGGGTACTTTCAATGTCTGTGTTTCCGAGTCCAGGCTTGTTCTGCTCGTGCATTACAGGCCAATAAATCAGGAGACCAGGTTTTGGGGGCAAGAAATAGCGACTTTAATTTGGAAAGCCAGCTGAGAAATGGTAGAATAATGTCCTGGGGAACCATCACCCCAAGTCAGATTTCAGGCTCTTCTTATATTAAAAATGGGAAGTGGGAATGCTTGGTTGTTGCAAACTTGGTGTATGAATTCTTTGTTGTTAGAATCCTTTGTTCTTGCAGCTCTTCACCTGGGTCACATCCGTGTAAACCTCCAACAAACAAATGTTGTTTTCTATTCTGTAACTTGTTATCTTTATGTGAATAGAAAAGTGTTAATATCCTTCAAAGTCAGAGCCTTGAGAATAGGGTCTCCTGTATATTTCAGGCTCTAGGCAACATTGTTTTACAAAAGGTGCAGGACCAACAAGACTAAGCCTAGGAAACAGGGCACAGGGTTAAAGTCAAAGGAACAGATCTAATATGGAGTCAGATTTTTTCTTTCCTATTTCAGTAGTGCCATGGAGAAGGCAGTTTGGGCAGCTTTTTGTAGGGTCCTGGAGGCTTTCTCAGCCTCTGTGTGCCTCTGTTGAAAACCCTTCATAGCTATCTGGCCTGCTGGAAAACCACTCCGCCTGTTTTGCCCTGAAGATGTGTTCTGTTTATAACTGATCTCTACTTCTTGGAAAACAACTCAATAAAAACTCAGTTGGTTTTCCACCAGCCATGGGCAGGGGTGAGGAATAGCACTTTATTATTTTATGAAAAAAAATAAAAGAAGTCTTAAAACAGCACTGGGCACATAGGAGAGAGTCAATAAATGCTTCCTGGCTGAAATCAAAAGTGATGGCTCAGTGATTCCATGGCTGCTGTATTTGCTGAGCTTCCTACTCCTTTGCTCCATTACACATTTTTTTTAACTGAAAAAGAAATACATGCATGTGGTTAAAAAATTTCAAACAGAGCACAAAAATACACAAGTGAAAGAAGTTTTCCCTCATCCTCTCTTCTTTCAGCCCTCCCTGGAGATGCCACTGTTTACAATCCTTTGTGTGTTTTCCAGATATGCCATGCACATTCCGACCTATGTATGTAAATTCCTTTAAAGTTAAAGTATTACTTATTTTTAACTTAAAGGGATTTAAATCCTCAAGTGTCTTCTGCCCTGGTAATAGAAAAGAACAAATCTGACTCCATATTAGATCTGTTCCTTTGACTAAACCCTGTGCTCTGTTTCCTAGGCTTCATCTTGCTTGTAAAACAATGTTGCCTAGAGCCTAAAATATACAGGAGAGCCTATTTTGAATGCTCTGACCTTTAAGGATATTTAACACTTTTCCATTCATATAAAGATAACAAGTTACATAATAGAAAATAACGTTTGTTTTGTTGGAGGTTTACAGGGATCTGACCCAGGCAGATAGCTGCAAGAACAAAGGATTCTAACAACAAAGAATTACTACATCAAGAAGATTGCAAAAACCAAGCTCGTAGGAAAGGAGCCTGAATTCTGACTTGGGGAGATGGTTTTCCAGGACATTAGTTTGCCATCTAGGTCTACAGAAAGTTGCTATTTCATGCCCCAACACCTGGTCTCCCAACTTACTGGCCTGTCCTGCATTAAGGAGAATGAATTTGGACTCAGTAACACTCCTATCTTCCTAGCAAGCTGGGCACTGGAATTGAGGGCAGCTATCCCACACCCAGGGACATACTGTGTGCCCTTGATGGTTCCCCGAGGGTGGGGAGTGGTTTACCCAGGAAGGATGGGGACTATGCACCAAAACTCAGGCAGTATGCTCCTTTTGGGATCTGACCTTGTACCTCCCGCTCCCCGCCAGCACAACACCTGGGACAGTGGAGGTAAGGCAGAGATCTTGCCTGCCTGTGTCCCAGCGTGTAAAAGGGGAATATGTACTCTTTCCAAGGTAGTTCTGAGCGACAACACCTGCGGGTGCTTGGTTCCCAGAGCAAAAGGAAACCCAGCTCCGCTTGGGGGCAATGGGTGTGATCCCCGTAGGGGTCCTGCAGAGGCCTTGGGTGGAGGGCTGGGCCAGGGAGGTAAAATATGAGCTGCGGGCCTTGAAGGGTTAGAGAAGTGTGCAGAGGCAGGACTGCTGCCTCCTTCAGGATGCCCCCAGAGTTAAAACTATTTCTCTCCATCTCTGCTACTCTCCTCCACCCTCCAGATCCCTGCCTTCTCTCTGCTCCTCCTGTCCATGTCTCTCCCTCCACTTTTCCCCTTCTCCCTTCCTCCTCCCATCTTCTCCGTCCCTCGCTTCCCCACCTTCTCTTGCAGAACCCAGAGAGGATCGCTGGCCCTCCTGCGCATGCGCAGGCTGTGCCAGCTGGACCGAGGGTTGGAAGCTGCAACTCCGAGCCGGGGATCGGCCCCAAAGGCTTCTCAGCTCTTTCGCCCGGTAGGACTTTGGCTCCTGCCCTGGCGCCCCGGCCACAGCTGTCCAGGGCCAAGTGTGCACCTGCCGCCTCTCGCCCCAGCCGGGCTCCCCTCAGTCCGCGGCTGGCGTCCCCTTCCCCTCTCCCGCCCGCGAGTCCTCTCCTCCCGGGCTGCCTCTCCTCGGGCGCCGGCCCGTCCCCGCCCCTGGGCGGGCTGTGTCCCGGGCGGGCGGGTTCTGCGGACCCGGACGGGGGCGGGCGGCTGGGGCTGGGGCTGGCCTCCGAGCGGGGCTACAGACCTCGTCACCCCCCCCCCCCCGCTTTCCCTGCCCCGCGACCCCGGGGCTGCCCTCCTCTCCCTTTCCCGCTCCCTGGGGACCAGCTCAGTGGTGTGGGCGCTGCTCCCCGGGCTGAGAGCCTCCGGCTGTGAACCCCAGCTTCTCCTGGTGGAGTCGGGAAAAGGGAGCGTCAGTGCTGAGCGAGCTTCCGTCTCCTCCCTCAGTGTTTCTGCCCCAGGTAAGTACCTTGAACACTTTCACGTGTTTTGATGGCGGTGCTTGATGATGTCACTGTTTTTATAGTGAGAGGGATTACAATGTTGAAAGCAAGGCTTGGTTCAGTTAAAAATGAGCTGAAGGCATGAGGCTGTGACATCCTCCATCCTTCCCTCTCCCAGGGTGAAACGTGTGGCCGTCGATCTTAAAAAGATAGTTACAGTCCCTAACTAGCCCAGCCCAGCTAGGGTGTGTTAACAGGAACAGCACCACCAGAGGCGTTGGAGACTCAGGGACTTTGCAGTCCTAAAGAGCTCCTGGCAAAATTTGGTTTGTTTTGGTTTTTTTGTTCTTCTTAAATTGTGGGGCAGACTAGTAGTATAGAGGGAAAAATAATTGTCAAGAAATATTTTTTCATTTAACATCTTTATTGTGATATTGTTCACACACCATGAAGTCCACCCACTTAAATGCTACAATTCAGCAGCTTTAGCATATTCACAGTGGTGCAACCATTAATATTCCAGAACGTTTTCATCACTTCAGAAAGACCAGTGGAAATGAATGACCTATCCACCCCTTCCCAGTGCTGGTTCTAAAGAAGTTTCTTGGCTGTTCCTGACCATAAATTATCCTGTTACCCATAAAAAATCTGGTAGGAAATCTAAACAGAATTGTATTGAATCTGTCTATCAAAGCAAGAAGAATTAATGTCTTTATGGCATAAATTTCTTCATACCCATGAATATATCTCGGACCCTATATTTTCATATTTCCAGAGCCTGGCCCATGGGAAGTCCTCTTTAATTGTTGGGTTTGTGAATGATGAGATTCTATACATCGTTAGTTGCAACTGTAGCCTTTCACAGAAGAGAAAAGTAAACTCACTGAAGCCAAGTGACTCTCTGATGGTCAGAAAGAGTGACAGCCAGTGCTGGAGTGATCCAGTGGACTTGGTGTTTGTAACCAGAATTCTCCAGCACCTACAGCTAAGGGGATCAGAGTATTCTTTTATTTTTTCTAAATGGCGTTGCTTTTATTTTTACTTATTTTTTAAAAATACTTTTTATTGAAGTGTAGTCAATTTAGAATGTTAGTTTCAGATGTACAGCAGAGATTCAGTTATAAACATATGCATATGTATCTACATATGTTTTAGATTGTTTTTAGTACAACTCATTACAAGAAATTGAATATAGTTCCCTGTGCTATATAGTAGGTCCTTGTCATTTATTTTATATTTATTAATGTGTATCTGTTAATCCCCCTTTTCCTGCCTGCTAACCACAGTTTGCTTTGTATGTCCATGAGTCTATTTCTAGCAGCACCGTATTTGCTAGTAATATATGCTGGTTGGCTGCTTTCAGTTTCAGTAATTCCACCTTATCTGTGGGCATTTTACTTCTGGTGGGCCTGTGTGTGGTTTGCACACGTGATATAAGAGTTGTGTATTTGGGAGAACTCCAGGCCTCATGTAGTGCCTGGTACAGAGTGCCCACTGAGCTGATGCTTGAACTGGGAAAAAAAACATAGTAAACGTTGGAATTTCCACTATGGTTGAGACTTCCAGGTTTCCATAACCTGTTTAGCCCACCTTAATGTTGGCTGCACCCATACTGGGTAATTTGGTGGAACTTCATGGTATGGTGGTGTAGAGACGGGGCCTTGTATGCTTCTTCTCTTTCCGTTTTCTAAGACTCATTCTCCTGGGCCTTCCAGATCCTCCCCCAGAAGTGCCCAAGGCTGGCTTGGTGCTGCGCTGAGGCAATATTTGTTAATAAGGCCCTTTCCTCATCTCTTCTGAGCCTCCGTTTCCTTCTCTGCACAATGAAGACTTAGACTAGAAAAGTGCTTTTCAGTTTCTTTTAAGCCATGTTTCCTTTGAGAAACCGAATATACAAATCTCTCCTCCCATTCAACATACAGATTTTGACACATCCTCCAAGGAGTGACATAGCTCTTTGTGGAAAATTGAAGTGATTGTGATTCCAGGTGGCACAGAAAAGACTCTTCAGACATTTATTGCAGGGAGAGGGCAGGAAAGGGGCAGTATATCCCACTTTCTAGTGTGAGCACTGGAACAGGGGCTTGGGTTTAAATACAGTGTCCGACGTGGCCTCTCTCTAATCTTTTTTTTTTTTTTGCCTCTCTCTAATCATGCACAATGTGATAAACCTCTCTCCCTCAGTTTCTTAATGCGTCAAGTTGGGGTGATAATAATTTAAGTCTTTTGTGAAACATTATACACATAAGACATTTGTTTCTCGGTAGAAACAAAACCTGCGAGAGAATCTGGGATTTCTTTAAAAAAAAAAATCTTGTCCACAGCACTCTGTCTGTGTCTATTTTGAAGTTCCTTGAGGGTGAGTGTTGGGTCTAAAGTCCATCGTGAGACAGGTGGCCCATGGGTCTGTGTGCCGCAGATTGCCCCCTCCTCCCCAGTCCTCTTCCTCTCAGTCCTGGATGAAGTTCCCTAGTAGATTTACACAGAGATCTTGTGGAAATGGCTTTTCATTTTATTGTTTCACGAAGAAGGGCTGCCATCATGATCTCTGTAGTCAGCTTTTGGTGACCTGAAGGCTATGCAATTACGTTTTTCTATTTAATAAAAAGAAAAAAAAATTACAAGTACAAAATTAGACCTACGGTGGTGGCAGGGGCTCTTGAAAGTTGGGACCATTAGCTTTGTTAGTTTCAGGTGCAGGGGCCTCTGGCCATGAGGACACATCATCGTGCTCTGAAGTTGGAGGGACCAGTGGGCTCAGTGGGAATGTTTACTGAGTGTATCTCATGGGCTGGGCATTGACCTATTTGTACTGTGTGTTCCTTATTTGAGACAGTGAGCTCATTTAACCTCAATAGCCTCTTTAATAAATTAGACTTTTTATTTTGAGATATAATGTAGATTCCCATGTAGTTGTAAGAGATAATATGGAGAGGGCCTACGGACTTTTTGCCCAAGTTTCTTTAAAGGTTCCATCTTGCAAAGTTGGGATACAATTCAGTAATGACTCACTAACACTTTGAGGTTTGTGTTATTGCCCTCATTTCTATTCATGATTAAACTGGGGTTAAGAGGAGCACACAGGCCTGCCCAGGTCACCCATGTTTAGTGTAGAGTCGGGTGAAACGTGGGCTTGGGATTTCCAGGCAGTACCATCATGATGCTCTGTGGCAGGGAGCAGCATTCACTTTGCTTGTTTATTCATTCATTCAACAAGCATTTATTGAGTAAACTCTGTGGGTCAGATGCTATCATAGGTTTATCTGATTCTTCAGCAGTATGGAGAATCCGGTAATGTTTCCTTCTTTTTTTTTAATCTGAGAAAATTAGCTCTGAGAGGTTATAAACCCCCCAAAGGAAATATGGCTCATAAATGAGGGATAGTAAATTTGTACAGTTCCTTCTTCTTATGCAGGTGGGACCCTAGGCATTTTACATTTGTAAACTTCCATAATCCAGATATATTCTTGTAAGGCAAGGATTTGTTTTTAATTGAAGTATACTCATGTTTACAATGTTGTGTCAATTGCAAGGTGTTTTTTTTTTTCTTGAATTTGGAATTCAAAAAATATTTTTTGAGGGGGGTAAATAGGTTTATTTATTTGTTTCATTTTTTTTAAAATGAGGTACTGAGGATTCAACCCAGGACCTCATACATGCTAAGCATGTGCTCTACCACTGAACTGTACCCTCCTCCCCAAAGCAAGTTTTCTTATCAAGTATTCTGCAGCTTAGGAGTTCAAATAAATTGGAGTTGAAATCCAGGTCTTTTGATCCTACTGTGTTTCTTTGCATTATATCCTGCTGAGGGGTGTGAAAGCAGTTCCTTTATTCATTCCTTTATTCAGCAATTTTGAGCACTGACTTTGCATCAGGGCCTGGCTAGGTGCTTGGAAATAGAAAACAAGAAATGACCCTTTTCTGCAGAGGGCGGAGGCCTAGACCAAAAGCTGCGTAATGTGATCTGAGCTGCGGTAGCCATGTGCAGACGCTGAGGACAAACTGTACCCCCGGCTTTGCTTGGGCTTCCCCTGCCTTCTGACTGGTACACACCAGGTCACCGCAACCCAGTGAGGCCCGCAGCCCGCAGCACAGTATGTACCACGGTCTCCTCTTCCCTCTCGTCAGGGCCTGCAACATGAACATCCCTGACTACGTGCAGTGTGCTGAGGACCACCAGACTCTCCCCGTGGTGGTCCAACCCGTGGGGATCATCTCAGAGCAGAATTTGTTGTGCATCTATAAGCGAATCTCCTTGGTGAGGCAGATCAGCCCGTGCGGCTCGCAGTGGGCACTCTGTATCCACTAAAGTCACCACTATGCGCCCGAGAATGGGTGGAGCGACTTCCAGACCCACCACAAGGTCGTGGGCCTTGTCACCATTACCGACTGCCTCTTGGCCAAGACCTTCGAGAAGCTCCACGTGCAGAGGAGCTGTATGGCACCACGCTCTATGACTCTCGGCTCTTTGTCTTTGTGCTGCATGGGGAGGTGGCCGAGCAGCCGCGCACCGACGTGGCCTTCAATTTACGAGGACTGCAGGGTGGTGGAGAAGAGGATCGAGGACTTCACTGAGTCTCTCTTCATCATGCTCAAGTCCAAGTGGCTGGACGGTGCATCCGACAAGTCTGGGGACAAGATCCTCCTGCTCTACATCCTGTTTGAGAATGAGGACTTCGTGGGACTGGACACAGAGAGCAGGAAAGTCTACCTGGATGCCCGGCCACCCTGGCTATGTGAAGGGTTGCTTCCCTACATCCAGAAAGGGATCAGCAAGGAGGAGGGCTGTCTTGTAGCCAAGGCGTGAGGGAGGAGCAACCCGCCGGTTTTCAGACGTTTAAAAGTGAATCCGCCTTTGTTTCGGAGAGATTCTTTTAGGGTTATTATGGACACTTACTCCCGCTTTTCAGCCAATTACCCTGGTGTGACCCCTGGAGTTGCTGTCCAATAGAGTAGCCAAAGCCACTGATGCTAGGAGAGCTGGGGAGGAGGCTGCTCTGAGCTGAGATGTGCTCTAGGTCAAATGCACATCAGATGCTGAGACTTGTCTAGTAAAAAGAATGTAAACTATCTTGTTACTTTCTTTATTGATTACATGTCAAAATGATAGTATTTTACATACAGTAGAATAAGTAAGATATGTTCTTAAAATCAGTTTCTAGGGGTTTTATTTGGTGGGGGTTACCTCTTTAAATGTGGCAACTGGGAAACTTTCTTTACATGGCTCACATTTCATTCCTGTTGGACAGCCTCTCCTGGGACAGTCTCATCCCTGTGCATATAGATGTCATGCTGAATCCTGAGATGCAGAATGAGGCGCTGGTTGAGCTGGGGGTGGAGCCAGTGTCTCCTGCTTCCCAGGTCCAGCACCTGCACGGCTCAGGCCCTCTCTCCCTGCCTGACAACCACCATGCCAATTTAGGACAACAGAAACACTGCCAGGGGCTTCCAAATGAGCTCCTTACGCAGGGAAAGGCGTGTCACGGAGTATGGGGCACAGCAGGGAAAGATTCGTCCTCACTTTGTCCCTGTGATTAGGTCAACGGACCCACTTTGCCTTGGAAGTGCAGACGAGTTCTTCTGGGCTGCCTACCCCCCCACCTTCTGCTCTGTTTCCCTGTGTATCTATTGAGATATCCCTCGAGAAGAAGAGGGTGAGATGCCTTTGCCGAGAGGTGGTCCCCCTTTGCTGGGGAGATTGTGGGAATCTGTGTCCCCCCGGCCTACGGCCTCGGGCCTTGACTCTGGAGAGGGCTCATGGTGGTCCCACAGGTGACGGTCGGAGGACCTGGCACGTGCTGCCGGGCCCGAAGTGGAGGAGGTGTTCTGCGATTCTCTGTGAGTCTAAAATCAGATTCTACTTTCTGGTTGTTGGTAAGTTGGAGGAGAAGATGCCAGAGAATTGATAAAAAGATAGTCCAGACCAGTCCTGTGAGTGACAGGCACAGGGGACCCGAGTCCCACCTGCTTGTGGTGCCTGGCGGGCTCTGGATGAATTTTCACTTCCTCCCCGGACATACCTCTATGGCTTAAGGAAGGGGCGAGGCATATCGTGGCCATGACCTGTACTTGTCCTCGCAGGGCCCTGTGATCTACACGGCTTTCTCCCCTTCTGCTTCTTGTAGATGAGCTGGCAGATGTAGTGGTCTGGGCAAAGCTGAGGGCACAGATGCCAGCACCGTGCCACTCCCAGGCTGGCTCCATTCCCGTCACCTGTCACCTCCTGCTCAGTCCCCAGGCGTCAGTGAATGTAGGTGCATCGGTGCAACGTAAGCAGGGACCACCTTCTCCCCCTGGACAGAATGGTGGGTGAGCAGTGGAAGCCTGGAGCCCTGCCCCAGCCCCCTGGCCAGTGCCTCCTCTTTTGTCACAGGAGGCACTGGTGATATGTTTGCTCAGCAACTGCTTGGCTCTGAGTATGCAGACACACCAGAGAATGCCAGCTTGTTTTTGCCTTTTGAAGTGTGTCCTTGGGATTTGGCGGAGTAGCTGGTTGTGTGCTTAGCCCATAGTGGTTGACACTGTCACCATTGTTTACCCAGAACCTCGTGTACCAGGCATGGCTCTCGGCATCAAAATACAGCAGCGCATTAAACCTCCCTCCTGGTGGGTCTGTCTGTTTTGGTACCATAAGGGCTCAGCCAGCATCTGAACGTCAGTGAGATAACGCGGCCAGTGAGCTCGGGTCAAGTACGCTCTCCTCCAGTCACTTTTACTCCATTGTTGCTTTTACTATTCCACAGTCATTACTTTTTTAAACAATGCTTTGGTGCAGGAACAGAGCCTAATTCTCTCCTGTTACTCTTGGTGGGAGTGAGTAAAATTGTCCAGCTTGAAATGCGACCACATTTTGTAGCTCAAAAGCTGTCTACACGCATCTAGGTGAAGTTTAGGTTTGGGGCGCTGACCACGTTGGGGTCCCCCGGCAGCGCCGCTCGCCTCAGGCCCCTGCCTTCCCTGGAAAAATAGGTGAGGGTGGGTCTCACCGTCCCCTCGTCCCTGTCCTCACCAAACTCACCTAAATTCTTGTAATTGCTGTCAGTTATTTTTGTTCTCATGTGTTTCTAATTTTCGCTGTTCCTCTTTTCCTTTTTCTATTTCCCTTTCTATCTTGTACCGCCCTGTGAGCATGTTGTTGCGTCTGAAAAGTGGACTGTGCACACCCTGCATTGGAAATAGCCAGATTGTCCTCCGTGCTGTCCCCATCGCTTTAAAAAGCAAAAACCTTAACAGTTGCCTTGATCCATATATTATCCTAGTCATCTTTTTATTTTCTAGTTTTTTGGAATTTTTGTTTTTGTTAGCACATCACCCACTGGTGTTTGATACCTGTTAAAATCCTTGCTTTGAGGAACGAGTTTGGTCCTCCTTATGTTTGGTGACAAATGCGCCCTTATTAAATTTGTTTGATTGTTTTGAAGAAGTGAGATGCGAATTGATTTAGGTGGCTGCTGAGGGATTTTTTTCATGGAGTATTTAAACTTGGAAAGTCAAAATCTACAGCATCTTCCTTGATTCTGGCTTTCACACAAACGTGCTTTGCACGCGGTTCCGGGCTGTTGCTGTGTGACGTGCGTGACGGAGCTTCCAGGCCGGTGGTCACTGGTGAGAAAGTGGCAGGCTCGGAGATGAGCAGCTGCAGGGGATGCTGTTGGAGGAAGCAGTCACCGGTTTTATGTTTTTTTGTTTTTTGTTTTTGCATTCACCTTCCCCGTGCCATTTACTTTACTTTGCCTTCATAGAGAGGCAGGAGCGGGTCTAAACTCCATGCCACTCTTATTTTCCCTTTACGAGGCTGGTTTTTCTGCGTATCAGAACAACATGGCCTTCTCCTAAGTAGCTGGCTCACTTGGATCTGGTGGACACAGGGACCGCTAAAGGGGACCGTAGCTTCCTCTCTGCTCCAGCCAGTGGGCATTCAGAGCCGGGTCTGTGGTTTGCCTCAGCAGCCATGCAGGCCTCCCTGTACCAGCCTTTACTATTAACCCATGTTGGCAGTAAATAGCTGACTCCGTGTCTTTTGCAGCTGACGTCCACCACTGACGGCCGTGTCGTTAGTTTGCGGTAGTGAGTCTCCAACACCCCAGTCAGCCGTGAAGTGACCTTGCATTCTCACCCACACCCTGGTTCATCTCACCCGGGGAAAGGGTTTGGCCACCACCGTCATGCTGGCCATGAGACCTTGTTTCTCCTTTCATGCCCTGGTCCAATTGTGGACACTTCATCCTTCACTGACTTGGTCTCGCTTGAGACAGGCCAGACTTTCTGAAAGAGTCCATCACATTCTGGGGGGGAACAGAACAGAAGTAAGAGTAGCAAGTAGGTGTCTAGGCTATCTGGGTTGGCAAATGCAGGCTGGGATCTGTGAAGGCTGGGCTGTGCCTTGGACACAGGCCTTTTCCGTGGTTCCTGATAGCCCAGGGGTCGGAGTGAGAACAGCCTTGCCTGGGTTCCCCCATCCTCATCTGCTCACTGGCAGGTGTGTCTGCTAACTCGGAACTGCCCCAAACCTCGGGCCCTTCAAAGTTCAGACCACAGGAGAACCTTGAGTCCCTTCTCCTGGGCCTCCTTTGTGAGAATCCAGTGCCTTCTGAGGTGACCAGCGGCAGGAGATACCTCCCCCTCCAGGGAGCTCTCTTCGGAGGACTGTGACGCACTGTACCTTGCTATGAGCTTGTGGGGTTCCATCCGTGGTCCTTGCAGAACCAGACTTGAGACTGGCTTAGCGATAGAAATGACAGGACTGATTCCAGGGCAGGGCCGGGGGGAGGAATAGGGGAAATTGAATGTGACCTCAAACACCTAGGTGGGTTCTGGGTCTGTTACTAAAATCGGGAGCCTGGGAGGTACCTGCCAGGAATCGAACTCTAGAGTAAATGGTGGACATGAGGCATTTTTAAGATTCCATTTGTCATCCAAGTTAGGACTTCAAAGAGGCACTCTGGTCTATGGCCCTGGGGCTCAGGTGAAGGAGCCGGACCACAGATACACGTTGGGAGTCGTCATTCTTAGCTGGTGTTCACAGCCGTGCAGGTGGATGAGCTCATCTCGAGAGGTGCAGACTGAGGCTGAGGCGGGGCAGGGCTGTGCCTGGGTTGGAGGAAAGCCCAGACCATGCAGCTTTGGTGTGTCAGTCAGTGGCGTTTGGGATTTTCAGAGCAATGGCATTTATCCTTAAGGGTCCTGGGGGTGGGCAGGGCCACCCAGGAAGAAATCTGAAGGGAGGGTTGTGGCCACGCGTGCGCGTCTTGGGATGATGCAGAGGCTGCATGGTCCGGGAGGGGAACCTCCTCGGAAGCTGGAGTCGGAGTGGGGAGAAGGTAGTCACACTCACCTCTGAGGGAGGGACAGAGGCCTAGGGAGTCTCCACCCTAGCGGACTCTCTTTCCCACGAACAAAAGGCCAGCAGGCAGAAGATTTGAGGTGAGAAGGGACGGGCGCTGGGAGAGGAGCCAAAGTGGAGAATGGTGGTTGGACAGTTCTGGAATAGTCTCCCTGCAAAATAGAGTTAAAAAAACCCAGACTCTTAAGAACATTGATAGTGACGTTGGAGGAGATAGTTCTTTTTCTGGCCTCCTCAAGTTAAGGCATGTATCCGGGGATACACAGAAGAATCGGGCAGTCTGGTCCGGGGGCTTGACCCTTACCAGGGGGAACAATGCAAGTTTAAAGGGGGAGAAGGGCAGCGGAGGGAAACTAGCCAGGCCTCGTGTCAGGTACCAGTCGGCCGCACTACTTGCGTGTTGCATTCACATCCATGTCTCCCAGGTGGGCGGTGGCAGCCCCCTTTTGCAGATTGGGAAGCCTTCTCAGAGGGGTTAAGGGATTGGTCCGTTTAGCGGCTAGTCAATGCTGTAGCAGGATTCAAGCAGGGCCTTGTCAGACTTCAAGGGCATGTTCTATCTACTAATTCCGGTACCTCCCTGTTGTACCTGGATTCGTGAATTGGGTCAGTTTTGGAGCCTTTCTCAAAAAGTACGATTTAAGTGCCTCAGGACTGTTTCACAAAGCTCAGTGTTCTTTGATGGTTCAGAAGCACCGCAGTGCTTTTCGCCCCACAGAGGTAAGGTCTTACTCCTTTGACGCTGACGTGGTTGCAAATGACGTACAGGTGCAAAACCAGACTTAGCAGCTTCTGAAGGGAAACTCTCCAGTTCTCCCTTGATAGGCTTTCTTCCACGGGATGTAACCTGCTGCAGCGTAGATCTGAGCTTTCCGTATGGAGTGAGGGTTTGATATCCAAAGTTAGCAAAGAAGGGTCAGATGGAGAAAATCGACGTTAACAATTTATTTTGGGGTTTCATTAGACAAGATGCACTATCGCTTAATGGCCCATATAACGTATGTAATTGAATACAGAATATTGCATTCCTTACTTTCTAATGAGAGATGTCTTGCAACGTAAGGTTGTCTGCTTTGGAACTTCAGCTCAGCCACTAGGGCGCCTGTCAGTGTGTTGGTGTGATTGTATTTACACAGTGCATGTAATCTGGGCTTCCTCAGCCCCAAACACTCCAGTGCAGAATCATAGGCTGTAGCCATCACTTAGTTACACAAATACTTCTACAACTATATGATACAAAAAAAAAAAAAAGAGAGAGAGAGAGAGTGAGAGAGATTGCCTTTATCAAAGTTCCTTTGATTTTAACTGCAAACTCTTGTTGAGCAGCTCTGGTTTCCTTTGGATATGAATATGTACATTTCTTTGCATGTAACTTGGATTTTAGACTAGAACACCAACCTCTTGCTTTCCATGAGCCACAAAACTCATAGCCAAATGACATACGTATGAAACATTTTATTCTTTTCTTCTGAGACAAAATCCTTGAATCTGGGACTTGGGCTGTGATTTTGCTTTTTGCTCTTCCCACCCCTCTTGCTGTCTCACTCCTTTTTCTCACGTGGCCTCCAAGAGGTCATGGTCTCCGAGGAGCAGGTGGACAAACACCAGTTGGTCGCCAAGCAGTCCTGCTGTAGAGGGAGCCCAGCCAAGAGCTAAAGGACATCATCAGAGAGGGCTTCCTTGAAGAAATGGGCTCTACATTCAGTTATGAGGACAGAGTAAGAGTCAGCCAGGATGAGGAATCAAGAGGGTGACTCAGGTGGCAGGAGCAGCCCGGGTAGAGGCCTGGAGGCTTGTGGGGTGGGGACTCGGGGAGAGTGCACTGTGTGGTCCAGGGTGGAGGGTGCCCCTGCTTGGAAGGACCCTGCAGTGGGCCTAGGGATGGAGGGCTTTGGAGGAGCTTGGTTTTTTACTAGAACTGACACAGAAGAGGCAGTGAAGGGTGTCAGCAGAAAGTGACCCTCAGGAGAGGTACTCCTGGTTTTGCTTCTGATGTTCTACAGAAAGAAGGGGTCGGGGTGGGCGAGAGCAGCTCTGCCCGTCCCTTTGAGACCCACCCCTTCATTCATTTATTCATAACACATGCAATTCTGAGTGTCCAGGGGAGAGAGGGTGGACTCACAGTAGTAAGCAAAATGTATTGCTTCTTGAGAGCTTAGCAGTGTCAGAAGTTGTCTTAGCGTAGAATGTTCTAGGAACACAGCAGGGGCACCTAACCCAAAGTGCAGAGGTTCGAGGGAAGGAAGGCTTCCTTGACAAACCGTCAAAATGAGCCTGGAGGCAAGTGGGAAGTAGCAGCAGGTCAGGGGGCACCTGAGGTCATTGGGGACCTGGGTACTGAGGTGAGGCTGGGCAAGCAGGGTCGGGGGTGGGGCTAGAACTCTACCAGGGAACCTCTGAAGGGTTTGAAGTGGGGGTGACGTAATCAAATTTGTGCTTTGGGAAGGCTGTCCTGGCTGTGTGTGTGTGTGTGTGTGTGTGTGTGTGTGTGAAGCGGGGAAGAGGGGGAGAGTGCCACCAACTGGGAGGGTCATTAGAAGACCATTGACAGGCTGGGGGGCCACCAGTGGGAGAGGGGCGTCGGGGATGCTTGGGGACGGCAGGGGCAGTGTGGATGCTGGATTTCCTCATGGGGAGGGCTTATTAACGGGGACCCCCTAGCGGCACCTTGTGGCTGGAAGAAAACGGATGCAGCCAGGTGGACTTTTCTCTTCTTCCATGCCTTGTGTGATGATCTTAGCTCAGCCAACATTTGGAACAGAAGAGCTAAGTTTCAGGGTAGTCCAGGACTTTGTTGAGCTCGTTCGAGTGAGATCTGATAGGATTTAGGCTTGTGTTGAGATCTGCATGTTCACTTAGCTAGAAACGTCCCGTCTTTTGGATTTCCATAGGGGTATTTATTCTTGATAAAGATTGCTTTCTTGGTGAGAGGAAATTTAATACAGCTGCTGTCTTTCTCAAAAAAAAATCTTATCTTTTAAGAAATTTAATATTCAAAACAATAGCAAAATTTAAAAATGATAAAGTAAGGCTTTGGTGTAGTTTCTTTGGATTCTGAGTTAATGTAGAGTTAGAGCCTTTGCATTACTTAAATAGCACATCCTTGTCAGTATTTAAAGAGCTGTTAGTGAGCGCCCCAGGCCCCACTTCTCAAAGCATCATTAAATCTTGCTCTGAAATAGTGAAGTCATAAAGTTCTTGTTGGCAGAAGCCAAACAGTTGGTTTATAATTTGCAGCATAGCACCCTTTATAAAATAATAATAGGTTCAAAATTAAGAAAGTGGAAGATAATTTATATTTTTATAGCTGAAACATAAACTCTCTTGTGTTAATGTTGCAACTGGAAATTTCGAAAAGAAAAATCCTACTGTAATATCATCTACGTGGAATACATATATGTCTATCACGTTTGCAATGTAACTGCGCAGTGGTTTTTGAAGACAGGACCATTCCAGCTGAGATACTGGCAGTGATGCTTGCTGGTTTTCAATGGAAGACCCTAAATTTGCCTACTTATCTTTATTCTTTTCTTTTCTGTTCTCTCTCTCTCTATCTTTTTTCTTTTTTTTTTTTTTTTTTTTTTTTTTTGTAGTGAGATGGCTCAGTAGTGCTTTGCCAGCATGATTTTGGGGCAATTTGGGGGCAGATATCGTGCACAAGCAGTGAGATATTTCCATGCATTTTACTTTCCGGACATCACCATGGAACATGTGGGGGTTTGTGCCTGCAGGCCGGGATGCTGCAGGACTCCCTGGTCCATCACCGTTATGTCTTGGAGCTGCTCCAGTCAGTGAATGACTTTCTGTGCCTTGGAGGTAAGGTGATCTGATGCAGATGATCAGATGTGTAACAAAGTACTGTTACTTGAAATAGAAAACCTATCAAAAATGGCTCTAAAATACAGGATGAAGGAGGAGAAATGGCTGAGCTGCTTGCATGGGGAATATTCTCAGGTGACTCCCTCATTGTGACTCCTGTCACTCCCCACCCCCCCCAGCCCTGCACGGCAGTCATGCTGAAGCAAGCATGCACTTTCTCAGAAACACGCTGAACTTCCTTGTGCCTCTGTTTGTTGGCTTTTTTTTTTTCAAAGCACATCTTGCCCTTTGCTTAAATGCCATCCCTGCCTAGTCACCTCTTACACTCATTCTTCTGGACCTCGTCCGTACATAGCTGCTGAATGGATGAATAGAATGTAGTATCTCCATGTAGTGGAACATTATTCAGATGTAAGAGTGAATAAAAAAGAAAAAATAAATAAAGGGGAATATGAAAAAGGCCACCTGCTCTGGGAAGTCCACCCTGACTGCTCAACCCGCCCTTTTCCCTTTGAAACCCAATCACTTATGCTCCTCTCTACTATTTTTCATAGTACTTACCAACTTCTAATAAACTTTAACACTTTCAAAAAAAAAAAAAGAGATGCTGATACCACTTCAACATGGACGAGCCTTCATAACAGCACGTTAAGTGAAAGGAAGCAGACACAAACGGCCACATATTGTTGACTTCAGTGATCTGAAATGCTCAGAATAGGCACATGCAGAGGCAGGGAGCAGGTGATGGTTGCAAGGGGCTGGGTGGAGGGGGGTTGGGGATTGACTGCTAGTGACAGGGGTGTTCTTCTGGGGTGATGAAGTGTTCTGGAAATAGATGGTGGTGAGGGCTGCACAACCGTGAGTGTGCAGAAGACTGCTGAGCGCTGTCTCTGGGAGTGCCTGTGGTTGGGGGCGGATTTATTTTGTTCTCATCCGTGAAGAGTCATCTTGTGCTGAGGCCATTCTACTCCTGTGAGTGGTGAGGCTCTTAGACTTTGCAGAGTCATGTATTATTTTCCCCCTTGCGGAGTGTAAGCAAAAAATTTTTAAGCCTGAGAAAGTGCTCCATCTGCAGAAATGTCTTTCAGTTTTGCATGGTGTAAAAATCTTGCGAGATTTTTAATCGTTGAGGACAGCCTGTGGGGGGAAACAGCCCGTGAAGCCTGGGTGACACTGGGAAGAGCCGCGCTTCCATCCCTGACAGGGGTGGGGATTTCACCCCCGTTCAGGCAGTGAAGGGCCCAGACCCGTGAGCGGAGTTGACAATCGTGAATATTTACGTGTATCCGCTGCTTCATCTTGGATATTAATTTCAAGCTGAGTCAGTTTGTGGCGGCAGCCTCATCCTACATCAGGAATCTATACTATATGCTCTTTGAGGTGAAGACCTGACAGACTTGATTATTTAACAGTCTCCCTTGAATTGATATCTCAGATTCCTTTGTCAATAGTAAAACAGCAGAAATATAGACGTCCTTTAATGCCGATGTGACCTGGAGCAGGTTTAGTCTCTGTGCCTCAGTGGCCTTATCTGCGGGTGGGGAAGATGATAACAGTGCTTCCCTCAGGGGGGCTGGTGAGGGGAGAGTGAGGAGCACAAAGGGAGGACTTACACGAGATGCTCATGAATGACAAAATTTAGTGCTCTCAGCCTGGTGAGGCCTCAGGGGCCGAGATGGCCGAACAGAGCAGTCCTAGCCGGAGCTCGATCCGTGTTGGCAGCTGTTATGATCAGTATCACCACTGTGGGTTATCAGGCAGTTTTAAGACTTGGTAATAGGAATTCATGAATAATGTTAAAAGATTAGACAACTCAGATCCGGTTTACATAGTTCTCAAGATTTCCTATGAGAAATGGATATTTTTCCCCCATCTTTAATCTGAGTTGAGTCTCTAAAAAACTTCTGTATTCCTCCATCTTTTTTATTTAATTCTCCATTTCTTGAAAAAAAAAGTCTTTAAATGGAGTTACTGGTGTCTGAACTGAGGGTCTCATGCATGCTGAGCACATACTCTCTCAAGTGAGGTATAATCTCCCCCGTGATTTTTTTTAAACTTTTCTTTCTTAGTATTCAGAGGTTAGAGGCCTCTAATTCTTTTTCTGGAGACATGTCCATGAACCTGTAAATCTATAATTAGTGGACAAAATTTGGTTTATGAAAAAATTCTATAAAACTTTCTGCAATCCATTCAAAAGGAAATGCTCATTGACATAAAATGTTTCTCCTTTATGGTGATTTCTAATTTTTTGTCTGCCTTAACTTATTAAAAGTAATCCTCATCATCATAATGACCAAGCTTGCTCTGAGTGGACACCTCCCTAAGGCTAAAATGCTTTCCTCATGTTTTACCTCATAGCAGGTGTTTAAGGGTAGGTATCAGTGTCTCCTTTTTTGCAGCTGAGGGATTGAGAGGTGGGGCAGCTTGTCCAAAATCTCACACAGCTGGCGCTGGCAGACTCAGGGCTGGAACCCAGGCTGCACAGGATGCTTTCTCAATGGCTCCTCTGATCAGCCCCGTGTTGAGTGGTTTCCCGAACTCCTGTGAGTCCATAAATGAACGATTTTAGCGGTCTCAGTTTGATGAAGCCTTCAAAGGAGACACACCAGTGAGAATGTGAGACAGAGTGGCATAAATTGAAATTGTACATTTTCACAAATGTTGCATTCTCAGGCAATGACTTAAAAAGTTTATATTTTTTTATTTTAGTGCTCTGTAAACACTAAAAACAAAACATTACAAATGATTATAGTGCAAAATAGGAGTGGGCTTTGAAAGTCCAACCATTGCTAATGATGTTGCTTGTTTTTCTCTAGTGGTGCTTATTGACAGAAAAATTTACAAAGACTGAATTGGTTCTATGTAGTCTTAGTATGGAGGAAAGTTTTGTCAGTGAATATAGTAAGTAAAATCTTTACTCTTTTCTTTCCTGATGATGAATATGTAAGTTGTTTTCATGGCTTAAGTACATTTCCTCATTTGTGAAATTTGAGTGATGCCGTTTACCTTGTTTGACTGTGAGAAGTAGACGCCTTGTATACGAAGCACCCAAGAGCTGCTTAGTAAAAATATGCTGTCACAAGGACAGATAGTTTAGAAGGATCAACTCTGAATACTAAAGAGAGTGGCTTGTTTCTGATGCATATTCAATATGCATATATATGAATATATGAATATGGCTTAAAGTAACAAGGATTCAGGGTTTTGTGTGTGTGTGCAGTATGAAGGTTTAATGAAATCTGTATCATTCTAGTGAGACAGGGACTAGTTAAATCACCTTAAGCAGACGGCCTTGAAAATTATTTACACAGAATGTGTGTTGTTACAACTCAAAATTCATGTTGCCGTGTAACCATCCACTCAGACATTTAAATTCGTAGAAATCTGACCAGAACTATTAAGTTTAGAAAAATCCACATTGATCATTTTAAGGGAATAAGCTTCTTTCTTTTGTGATTAAAGAAATTTTGATTTATTTTTCTGCATGCTTAATAGGTTTTAAAATATCAAAACATTGATTTGACATGTCACTTTTTTTAATAGAATAAAGCTCATGCTGTTTTAATGTGCAAATAAAAGTTTTTGTATTTCAATACACTTGTATGATTTCCTGGCTCTTTGAGAAGTATTTTGCAAGATACTTAGATTACCTACTGTTGGAAAAATACAGACGTGACTTTTATGAATAGAGGTCTAGTACAGATCTGTTGGTTTTTGCTACAGTGAATGACATGAGGCCTAGGAGAGAGAACTTTGCTGCTGATTGCCGGAAGGACAGATCCCAGATCTCAGTCTCCCCTCCTGTAAAATGAAGTGGCTGGACTGGATTCTTTCCTCTTCTAAGATGAGTTTCCATGAGCCTGTGTCTTTTGTTTATATTCAAGAGTATTAGCAATGTCAGATTAAATACTGAATACCCCTCCCTTCCCCGAAGCAAACTGCAGTATGTGGTACATAAGCTTTTAGTTATCTGATTCTTGTTTCTGATTCAACAGGCAATTTTTTTGTTGCATCTTTCCCGGCAACCTGGAAGGTCTTTTTAGCCATAGGAGGCGCTGTTGCACCTTCATACAGTCTTAATTTTCCTGTTTGTAAAAGAAGGCTTAACAAATATTTTTTTGCTTTGATTCCTTTGCTTAGTGCTTCAGAATAGCACAATGTCCATTATGTCTGTCTACCTGGAAAAATTATTCTGCTTATGTCTTTGTTTTATTCTGTCATCTCGCTGTGAACATTTCAGAGTTGCTGTGCAAACAATGGCAAAATCGGTCTTTTATTCCAGTGTTAGCAACCAGTGAGCCGGGATTTTATAAAGCAGCTAGAAGCGGCCTCTTGAGCACCTTAAAGCTGAAAAGTGTACTGAGTTCCCTGAGTATTGACCCAGCCGCTGTGTGTCATTTGGTGGGAGGTGATTTTGTACATAGAAGAAGGGGTGTAGTGATTTGACTTGGGTTTGCGTGCACGCGCTGCCACTGAGCCACGTGAGCCTGAGTCAGTTTGTTCTGAGTTTCTCCCTCGTCTGTGAGATGGGGATGCTCGTATATGCTTTGCAGAATTGTGAGAATTAGAAATTATGTAAATTGTTTAGCACAGTGGGAATGTCAAAGGGCTCATAAAGTTTAGCTCCTGTTTTGTATGAAGCCATCATTTTAGAGTCTTTGGCAATTACTAAGAAACAGGAAAATAAGAAAATCTGGTTTTATGATGAAAGATATTTGAGGAGGTTCCATAGTTCCTATACCCATAATTTAGCATCAGCAAAGTCAGGACCGTTACACAGTCGCCCTGAACCAATGTTAAGCCACAGAATTTTTTGGTACTTCATATATATTGGGGCTTAAGTGGACCCAATACTTATACACATGTTTTCTCCAGCAGCCAACTGAGAGATGACACAGAAGAACAGACAGGCGATAAATGTCTCCTTTATTACTGATGAAGCCACGTTCTCCATGAAATTCAGGGCTGTGGGAAAATGCGTGTCATGATACTGTGTCCCAGAATTAGAGACTCACGCAGTCCCAGGTAACTCTGGGCCACAGCGAGCCTTCCCTTAAGATGATCTGCCCCATCCTGCACAGGGCTGCCCTGCCATGGAGCTGAGCATCCCGGGTGCTTCCCAAGGGTGGCCAACACTGGAGGGAAAGGAAAGGTTTCATATGCCCTGCTTGTCTCTCCGGACTCACACCTCAATCTGTTATTGTGAAGAGTGATAGCCGTTGGCCAGGGGTCAGGGGTGTGAAGGGGGAAGCACTCTCCATGGACCAGAGGAGTGTGGATGAGGCATCCCTTCTCTCAGTTTAAACAGGTGGTGAGATGCAAGAGAAGGGTGCTCTCCAAGAGTTTATAAGAGGGGAAATAAGGATTTCATTTGGGACTCAGACTAGCCATGAAACACAGAAGATGATTAGTAGGGAGACTTGTAAATCACTTTCTTATTAAATTCACATTTGTTGAGCACCAAAAATGTGCTACATTCTTTTCTGAGCGTTTTACAGAAATGAATCCTTCAATCTTCACAACAAGTGAGTAAGGGAGATTTGATTGTTATCCCAGGTTTACAATGTGGAAATTGAGGCACGGAGAGAGTAAGTAAGTTGGCCAAGGTCACAGAGCTAGTAAGTGGCAGAGCTGGTATTTAAACCCTGGCTGTCTGGTTTCCAGGCTCCCAGGGATGGGCTTTGGGTGTTTAGAGGTATCTGCATCCCTGGATCTCTGTACCTCTGTGCATCACTTAGCCCAGAAAGTACAGGGAAAGAGAGTTACACAGGTGCTCACAGTCGTGTCTCAGCCACTGTCAAAGGACAGTGCACCGTGATTGGCGTTAAATGTCTTCTGGGCAGCAGATCTGTTCGTATAACAGAAATTTAGTCCATTGAGTTAATCTAGAAACCCTTCCTGCTCTGCTTCTGTCCATGGTTGCCATGTGACTGCCTGCCCGTGATTGGGCCGTTGAGGAGAATCTGTACTCATAGTTGAACTCTGATATTTCAGTCTGGTTCGTAGTTTCACATCTCCTGTTACATTAATAAATTCAATTTCTGGTTTCTTTGCATCAGTCTCTCATGAGTTTGGTTAATGTGACATCAGTCCATGGGAGCCCAGGGTTGCTGACGGTATATTTTCTGAGCATGTTGTGGCACTTCTACCCGTGTGGACCTGGGTGGAAGATTTCCGCCTTCCACACTGATTTCCCCGAACAGCAGGGTCCTCTCCCACCCCCGAATGTGAGGCTGGGAGCTCTCAGAGTAGGCCAGTCAGAGGCCAAGTCCACCAATCAGAAAATGATGAAGTCCTTGGAAGTGGGTTTAATAGAAAAAAAGGGCTTCCAGGTAGTCCGATGGGCTGTTTGAGTCCATTTGGTGAAAAGCTATCCACTGTTTCTGGTTGAGCTGCTGCTTTGCTGTTGAAAAGTCTGGATTACATAGAGGGATTTTAAAAAGCAGAAAGGTGTGATTTCATGTGGTACATCCACACAGGTGAGAAGTGATGGATGACTGCCTGTGTGAGGCATAGACAGAGTCTTACAAACTTCATAAAACAGCTTTAAAAGCTCTGCCATCTGAGTGCACTTCATATGGGGTCCAATTCATGACTGGGCATGCTGAGAGGGCAAATAATTGATAATGGCAGAAAGGACACGGAGGCATCAAAGAGATCTCAGTCATGTTCCCTGTTTAAAGGATGTGGCACAATGTAATTTATTTGAGCTGGTTCTTCACTGAACAGTTTCGAGTGTTTTCTGGGACTCCCCAGTGCACCAAGGTTCCTTACAGCTGGGTGTCCCCACAGTGCAGCTCTGTCAGCGCTCATCCTGGGCTGACGTGGTGTCACGGGGAGCAGGACGGTCAGCGTCCCCGGCTCCTCCGAGCTCCGTTTCTTCATCCGCAATGCTGGGTTTCTCTTCGCTGTCTACTTAGTAGGGTTGCTGAGAATCACACGTGATGGTTGTCAGGGGCGATTTGTGGTTGTCCCTGTGATAGTCATATAGTGAATATTTGATAGAAACTCTTGTTTTTTATTAAAATTATGGCTCCTAGATTGCAGTGGTTTTTAGTCTGCATTTACTCTTTTTATAAATTTATTCTTATTTTTAAATAAGCACTTATTTTTATTTATTTTTATGAAGGTACTGGGGACTGAAGCCAGCACATTGTGCATGCTAAGCAGGTGTTCTACAACTGAGTAATACAGACCCTCCTTGTCTGAACTTAAAAATAAATATTTCAATACACAAAATAGCTCTTAAACACCATCATGGGACCTATTTTCTGTATAGACAATTGAATACATATGCTATTTCAATAAGAATAAATGTTGTTGGGACATACTTTCTGAATCTGTTTATGTGTTTAAAAACGATCATAGGTAGTGATAAACACGAGTCTTAGATCCACTACTTAGGGTCTGTTTTGCCATCATGGGAAATTATATTCTATAGAGAAGGCTAATTGGGTCTCGTTGATATTTGGATGATTTAGCAGATGATGAAGGCTTTCAAAAGCTGACAGTTTTGTATTTTAAACTAACTACAAAGTTATCTTCTATAAATTGGAAGTCCTCAGCTTGTGAATTGCCCAGTAATTCAGTGTGTACATGTCTGTGTCTCTGTGAACGTGTGTGTGTGTGTGTGTGTGATTTCAGGAAGGTAGAAATAAGTTCCATATAGCCCTCTGATACCTCTCTCTTCCAGTTCAAGGTGTAGGCATATATTTATACAAATAAATTGATACTCTTTTGTCATTTGGCATATTGGTGGGTATAAAAGTTTCTCATACTTGTTTCAGAAGGGTTGGGGAGAATGAGCTTAGAAAATAGGAGGAGATAGAGGCAGGAAGGTTCTTTACACTTTGTGCAGGATGAGAAACAGTAGCTTTTCTTTTTTCTACTAAAGCAAACTGGCACTGAATTGTAACATACTATTACTCAGAATTGCTTTTCTGATCAGATACGAGTGCCTCAGATTTTTCAAGGCAACATGAATGATGAAATGTGTTTTAGCAATTATCTTTAAATGTAGTTTTATTTTTTAATTAAAAGGCTATAGCCTGTTCTTTCTTCCAGCGTTACAAGAAGTTCCCATTGATCCAGGTACATGATAATTGTGCTTAGTTTCTTCGGGTTATTGTTTTGTTTTTTTTTTAAGTGCTTGTTTCATTGTGGTGTGAATGAATGTTTAAAATTTCTGGATTTTGATGTTTAGAACATGCTGATTTATCAGAACTGTTAAAAACCTGATTGCTGTTTGGTCCTCGTTTGGTGGGGCAACCTATTGATTTCTGTTGTCTGTTAAAAAGGGAAATTCTTCCTCTAGCCTGTAGATCATTAAGTGAATGGTTTGCAGTGTGCCTTTAAAATTCTTTGAATGCATTGAGCATGTTTGTCCAGTGAATTTTGAATTGACTCATAGTAATGACTTTGATTCTGTGGCTTTTGCTCGTCTCCACATGAATTTGAATTCTCTGTTGCATTTTGTATACGTGTTCTTAACAGGGGAAGAAATTTTGCATTTTTTACATTGGTGGGTTTTCCTATCCCCTCTGAATGCCTTCTGTAATTGATACAGCGAAAATCTGTTATTGCAGTGCTTAATTATTTCATAAACTATTTTTTGGCTTAATCAGATACAATGACAAAGAATGATAATAAAAAACATGAAAAACTTCCTTCCTTTGAAGAATAGAAATGAGGTGGTCAGGCTCACGCGTGCTTTGTACCTGACACCCTTACTTTCATGTCATTGTGTATCATGATTCGGAGATGGAGTTGCTTCAGGTTTGTAGATTTTTGTTTTAACATTTGTGTTGAATTCATTCTCTAGGCTGATGTTTCCTGTTGCGTTTGTGGAAAGTGTAGGTGAAGGGAAACAGATGCTATGTTTTGTATTCAGGAGGCCTGAGTTGCTGAAGAGAATAGAGTAGAGGGTGGGCTGAGGAACAGAGTGACACTCCCTCACCTCCAGGCTGAAATTGATGAACAATGAAATCAATTAGGTGTATCGGTATTTATTTGACCAATAGAAGTCAGAGGGCCCAGACTGTCTAGTTATGCGCAATGGAAAGTACTGAATTCACCTGCAGAATTAGGTGATTTACCAAGTAGAAGCAGCTTAGAGCAATCAGAAAAATCAGTTCTATGATGAGATATAAAAAGAATATAATATCTATTATTTCTGAAACTTTTCTATGTTAAGTTGTGTAGAGCTAAAATTAAGTTCCAAGCACCAGGAGTTATGAGTCTGGGTGGTTCTGTGGGATCGTTATTCAGGGATGTGTCTAGACCCTGCTGGAATGGCCGAAGCTGGCAGGAAAAGACCCAGAGCCAGGATTTGTCATCCTAGGGTGTCCTCCATAATGGTTCCATGTGATAGCCCATGATTGGGTTAACAAATTTAACAGACTCCAGACGCATGTGAACCTTAAGAAGAAAAAGTGTGCTTAGTAACTGCTTTCAAGCAAGCACCTGTGCATCCTCACTCCTGTCTCCTTGCCATAAAAAGCAGAGACAATGCCTTGCTTGCATATTTGAGGTTTTAGATAGCACTCTGTTCATTGCACAGCAATGACCCAGGCCCTCAGCTATAAATGCTGGGCGTGCGTGCTGTTAGATAGTCTATTATCCCCAAAACACGGACCTGGCTGGACTGGTGGTCTGCTTTGTAATGAATATCTAAAGAATTTATCTTGTTCCCCTCTCCCCATGACTCCCCTAAAGGTAAACTAAGCCTTTTTACTCATTGTGGATTCTACAATCTCTGTCTCATCCTGTCTTTCCCCAAGTTCCTGTTTACTATCACACAACTGTTAAAGACTATTTTCTTTGATTATACACAATAAATATGGGAGCATTTGAGAGGCTCTTGGAGTTGGCTCCCTACTCCCTCTCGCTTTCTTTCCTTTTTCCACAGTCTTGAGTCATTCATTCCATGTCGGTAAGACTTCTGCCAGCCAGAACCCACAGTTCCAGGTGAGAAGGATGCAGACTTTATCTCTCCTACCCGAGGGAGAGAGAGAAGAGAATTGAGATCTGCTCCCCCGTGGTCCCTTCCTGCCCCAGGGCCACTCCAGTTCACCTGCAGCCTTCTGGCCTCTGCTCTCAGGGCCTCTGTCCCAAGACTGACATCAGCCTTTTTTTCCCTTGTCAATATTTCCTGTGCCTTTCAGGAGTTGGTCTCTTCTCTGCAATTCCACCCTGGCAGATGTGATGGTGGTCAGCGTGCTGGTGGGCCGTCATTTGGGGACTCCCAGGAGCCATTCTGATTCTCCTGAGTCTCTCATTCGGGGTTACAAAACTGTTGAGAACCGGAGGAAGCCCATTCACGTGAGGTCAACACAGTATTACATCACTTTCATTTTATTTTTGAATTTTCATTGGAGAAATTATTTGTAACAAACTTTTCCAGATTTTCGGCCGCCTGCTTTCCTCACCACTATTTCCTTGTTGGCTCTGGTGCTTGTTTAAAGAGCCAGGTTTCTTCTCTGGTCATTTCTAGCAGCTGGGCTTGCCGAATCCTTGATCTGCATTTGAAGCAGAATGCTTCTTCGTGATGTCAAACTGATTTTCCTTGTCATGTCTTAATATTTTGTGTACACTCAGCAACTGTTTCAAGTGAAATGCTCTTGTCCAATTTCGGTTAACTCACATTTGCTGAACTCCTGCTTTCATGCTGAGGGCAGTTTCTTCTTCCTGTAATAAAATTTAGCAATTTGCATTTACTATGGGAAGGTACTGGCCCGAGGTGCTCTCGTTCTTAACAGTTTTAATAACAATTCACCCATTAAAATGTACAGTGGTTTTTACTCTATGCCCAGAATTGTGCATCCCATTCAATCTTAGAACATTTTCATCCCCTCAACAGGAAGCTCCTTACGCATAAGCAGACATCCCCATCTTCCCCATCCTCCCACAGCCCCAGGGAGCCACTTTTCTCTCTCTGTGGGTTTGCCTCTGCTGGAAATTTCATGTAAATCGAGTTACTTCATGTAAGTGGAAGCATCTATTGTGACTGACTTCTTTCACACTGAGTAACGTTTTCAATATTTGTCCACGTTGTGGCCTGGGTCAGTACTCTATGCTTTGCTATTGCTGAATAATATTCCTCTGTATGGCTGGGCCCCTCTGTTTACCCATTCATCACGTGATAGGCATTTGTGTTGTTTCTGCTTTTTGGCTGTGATGAGTAATGGCACCGTGAATATTCCTGTAGGAGTTTTTATGTGAACATTTGTTTTCAGTTCTCTTACGTGTGTGCCCAGGAAGCAAAATTGCCTGGTTATTCAGAAACCAAATGTTCAACTCTCTAAGGACCTGCCAGGCGTTTTTCCAAAGTGGCCAGGCTGTGTTACATCCTCACCAGCAACGGCTGCGACCTCTGCATCTTCTGTGTCCTCATTAGTGCTTGTTACTCTTTTTTTGATTATAACCTATTGTAGTGAGTGTGAAGCAGTTTCTCCTAGTGGTTTTGACTTGATTTCCCTTACAGCTAATGATATTGAACATCGTTTCGTTGTGCTTATTGGTCATTTGTATATTTTCCTTGATAAATGTTTTTCAGATCCTCTATTCATTTTTTAATTGAGTTGCCTTTTTATTGTTGAGTTGTAGGAGGTTCTTTTTGTTTTTGTTTTGTTTTTGTTTTTGTTTTTTGGTAGATACAAATTCCTTATCAGATAAATGATTTGAAAAAATTTCTGCTGTGTGTTGTTTTTTCACTTTCTGGATGGTGTCTTTGAAGCAAAGTTTTGAAATTTGATGAACTCCAATTTATCTCTGTTTTCTTTTTCCTTGTCCTTTTGGGGTAATATTTAATATCTGAGGTATTTTATTTAAACTTTTATATATAAAATAACTTAATTATTGGGACCGTTCTAGGAGACGGGTGCTGTTGTTGTCCCCAGTCTATGGATAGGAGACTGGGATGCAGAAAATTTCACTGACTTATCAGTGTCAAAGCTACCCAGTGCTGTGGGAGTTCAGACCCTCATGTTTGTCCCCAGCATCTGTGCTCTTCACCACCATGCTCCACTCCTTCCTGGAATCGTTAATGAAAAAGTCTTTACTTTTTTGATTTCTTGTTAGTTTTTGTTTTTCTCATTGGGGCCTCATCTCCTCATTTTCCTTTAAGAGATCAGTGTAGGTTTATTTTAGGTCTCATGTAGGCAGAAGCATTGCTATCAGTTAACTTCTTTATTACTCACTCCCCAGTGATGGCTGTTGCTAATTGACCTAATGAAGTCTTGCTTTAGTCTTTCCTTCTCATGACACTAACAACAGAGTCATGACTTACAGAATGCTTAAAGAAGAAAGTACTTGATTGATTTTATTTTGCTACCCAATCAAACCAATCAAATAAAAACCCCAGAGTTGACACAGACGGTAAGACCTCCAGAATAGGGTCACTGTCTTCCTTGTGTTCCATTTGTTTGGTCACAGTGTCTGGATAGTGCCTTGCTGTCCAGCAGTTTTGTTAGGATACAGTGCTCGTGAATCATTGTAAGGACAGAATTTTGACAACAGACTGTGCTGTTCATTTCACGAGGGAAAAGTTAATATAGAAATACTGCTCAGATCTATTTTAAAATTAAGCTTGGAATTTTGAGAAGAATTCAAGAAACCATACAAAGATCTTTTTCACTAATTTTAGATCTATCTTAGACACATTATGGTTACATAGCAGAGTACCTTATCAAGTAGATTTGACAAGAGGTGTGTATTATTGATTATTTGTTTTAGTTGAAATATTCTACCTGGGATAAAATATTCAGTGCCCATAAATGAACAAATATGTTTGTATTTCTATGCAACAAGGGAGCAGACTTCATATGTTTCTATATAATATATATGACTGTGTGTTTTAATCTGTCTTTCAGTGTTTTTATAGTTTTTCAGCAATGTTGTAACTTTAGAATTCTTCTAAGAAAATCACCCCAGATTCTAGTGCAGTTTGTACTGTGTATCCTGTCTTATGCATGGGATTCCACTGTCCCCACAGGGAGGAATTTCCTCTTCTATTGAGGTAGTATCAGAGTTAAAGGAACTGTGATTTCTAGGCCTTTGCTCTCCATGTGTTTGCAGTTGGCTGTCAATCGCGATTTTCCCTTTCTTGAGTTTTCATTGTTCAATTAGAATTTTTGAAAATAACTATTAATATGTTGCATCGATCTCCCTAGAAACTTGATGTGTTTGTGCTTTTCAGTTTTCAATTTATGAAAAATGTAAATACACACTTGTTTTTAAGTAGTCCTTTTTCACTAGATATTTGGTTACCTCTTTATAGTTAAAATATTTTTTTCCCAATGAATGAATCGGTGTGCATGATTTAAAAGATACCTTACTTTTTATTTTTCTTATTGTAACAGTTATATTCATTGTAGAGAATTTAGAATATACGGATAAACACATTAATAACTTAAAATGGCCTCTAATCTCACCTAGACATACAGTTGTAAGGTTTGAAATTGAGAATTACAGGTCCTCTCACATTGTTCTTCTTTTTCAAGTACGTTTTGGTTACTGAGACCCTCGAATTCCCATATGAATTGTAGCAGCAGCTAGTCAGTTTCTGCAGAGGAGCCCGCAGGGATTGTGATCGAGACCACGTTGAATATACGGATCGTTCTGGGGAGCACTGCCATTCCAAGAGCGCTGTCTTCTGATCCAGCAATGTGCTTGGTTTGTCTGTCCAGGTATTTAGGTTTTGTTCATATTTTTTTTAACAATGCTTTGAGTTTACAGAGTTATTTTACTTTTTTTTTTTTTTTGCCTTTATACTGAGGACAAGTGTGCCAGGTACCGGGATCAGAAGTGTATTTGAGCCCCGCCACTTGCTGCCACCATGGTCGCTGCGCTCTTGCTTCACCCGCTCTACAATCTTGCACAGAATAGGACCTCAGTAACTCTCTCTCTCGAATGATTATATGCTTGTTGGATGATGCTTGAGAGTCCGTGTGATGATTTTTTTTCCCCAGCCTTTCCCCACTTCTTTACTATGCCCTTTCTCTTCCTTTCCTCCAGCCTGGGTTTCAGTTTACCTGTGGCATTGATTTTTCTTGTCTGTAGACACTTCCTTTCACTGGTTCACGATAATTTTACATGTGGGCTGTGGAAACTTGCTAGATGTCAAGAAAGAGCCAATCCATTGCATGCTAGTAATTTTAGAGTGCATTATTGTTTTATCGATTGAAATTAAATCAGGGTGACCCCCTGAGCCCTCCCGTGAGCTGTTTTTGCCTTCCTACATGTGATAAAGCTCTGGTTGCTGAATGTGCCCTTTCCCCAGACTTGGTTTTGGAGTTAAGTCACCATCAGTGGAGCCCTCTCTTTAAAAGATGAAGAAAACATTTGCTCCTTCTCCCTGGTTGGGGACTTGGATGAGATGAGGTACCAGATAAATAATGGAGCCCCACCTCATTCTAACACCCGCTCGTTCCTTTCCTTTCTCCACGGAAAAAGAGTACAATTCAACACTATAAAGATTGATTGTGACCAAATGAGATAGACAGGACAACCGATCATTTATTAAATATACTTTCATGCCAGAAACAAGTGTATTATACACACAAAAAGCACACAAAGCACGGTAGTACCGTGATTACAAACGTGGGTCCGAGTTCGAGTCCTGCTCTGGAGTGACCAATCCTGTGAGATGGAGAACTGGTAGGTCGGCTTAGCCTCTCTCGGGCTTGTTTTCTGTCCTGCAGAGATGGGGCTCGCTAGGCGTCCCTCCCCCGTAGAGGTGCTGTAGGGTGCAAATAATGCGCGTGGGCAGCCCGAGCACAGCTGCTCGTTCCTCGTAAGTGCAGGAGAGCATAGCTTTTATGGTGAAGGCTTTATAACAGCCCCGTGTAGACTCTCAGTGCTCCGAAGGGATGCCCTGTGGTTTGGAGATGGGATTCTCATTTCTGTAAATACCCAAGGACTGTGTAATTGGGCCCTGCTGATTTGAATCTATTCTTTAGAAAGTACATATTGTAGATATATTTTTCAAGCATGCATGCTTTTTTCTTTTATTATTTATAGTTCAACCCTCTCCCTTGGTGGGACTTTTCATGGAATCCAGGAAAAAGCCCTAAGCCACCTGCCTCTTCACACGTCTCCGTGGCGGTTTTCTTCCCTGACTAGAAGAGGGTTCTGCATAGGAAATTTTCTTTGTTCCCCTTTTCTTGGAGTCTCTCTGTCTGTCTGCCCACCTCTCACCTGTCCAACTGTCCATTTCTCTACCCACTCATTCTTCTGACTTGTTCCAAAAAGCATTTCAGGCAGCTTACAGAAGAACAGATACCAAATAAACAGGTGAGAAAGTGGGGCCAAGTTCAGACAGTGAGGCTAGGAGGCGAGCCTGTGTGAGGGTGGCAGGCATGAGAGACACGCGTCTGCCCTGTGACTTATAAGATCGACAGCAAGAGTGTGCCTGAGGCTCCCAGCAGACACAGGGAAACTGAGTGTGTGGGAGATGCTCACTGGCTGTGAAATAAATAAGTGGCTGAGGAGAAGCCCAGCCTTTCCAGCTACTAAGGCTTAGTAGAATAATTTGAGTGTCTTCAACATCAGATTATTTCATCTTTTCTTTTGTCAGAGTTCTACATATAGTTGGTTACATTCTGTACCTTGAAATTTCTACAAAATTTCTTCCCACGTGAGTCCCATGACTCGGGAATGGGGTGGTTCTGCTCATTGACTGGGGATGGCCAGAAACCGAAAATGACAGCTTCAAAGGAGCCTGGGATTTGTCAGTTATGTTTTGTCAGTACTGTAGAGTTCAAAAAATGCTTTCACAGTATCTCTCCATCTGAGGCGGCAGCGTGCTCTCTTAGCAGCATCAGGAGCTCAGGGCCACGGGATGGTGGGGGCTGACTGCTTTGCCGTCAAGACAGCTGAGCTAGTCACTGCAGGTGTGGTTCTTTTACGTAAGGCCTTTCATGTTCTTTACTTGAATGTTTCAACAGGGAGTTAATTAACTGAGTCAATTAACATTTAATGAATATGATGCTTTGTTGTAAAGACAGTTATAGACAGAATATAAGCTCTGAAGCCTTTAAAAACGGTTTCATTACTGAAATTTCACTAGGGGAGATACACAGTTTATCTTATTTATGCCTCTCTTTTAAAGTAACAAAGAAACAAGACAGAAAAGGCAGAGGATGGTTTCTGTTCTTCCTTTCTGCTTGCAGGTGCCCTCACCTCCAGTAGCATCCATCCAGACACCGGAACTGACACTGGCCGTGCTCAGAACTGCCTCAGCCCTGAAGACACAACTGACAAATAGAAGGGGACCACGCCCTGTTACAGCAGGTGCTCTCACTTTCTGGATCCTTATGTAACTGAGCGGTGTCAATCAGGATTGCCCGTTTTACATTGTGTGGCGCTGCTGCGGTGTCTCCTAGTTATTTGTTTCTGTAAGTATTCATGTATTATTCCCCAATGCGTGGTACTACACGTCTAAAAATGCTTTTTTCAGATGAAAAATAATGTGCATTTAATATAATATGTCTGAAAAAAGGGGCAAAAATTCTATCCTGGTCCCGCTACTCAGAGATAATAATTAACAATTTAACATTTATTTTCTGTTCTTTTCGTCAGTGTGTAGCATCTCTGTCATAAAAACCAGTGAGCACTCCGTCCCTGTTTACTGTTCGGAGACCTCCATTTTCCATTCGGCTTATTACATGTTTTTCTACAATATTCTATCTCCCCTGGCATGATTTTTAAAGACCAGTGTAGCATTCTGTCTTATGGAGGCATGGTCCATTTTACTTCGGACTTAAATAAACTTTTAAATTCCAAGTATACTTAACTGAAATACTGAAAAGAGAACTGTGGTGGTACAGGAAGGCCCCTAACTCCCTTCCCATTAATTCCTGAGAGTAAAAGCTTTTGAAAATTTGGTATATATATTTCATGACCTTTATGCCTATGAGATACATATATATACACATATGAGAAATCAATGTATAGGTGTGTGTATATATGCTTTATTTAAAAATGAGACCATACTATATGTTTTTCTGCAGCTCGCTTTATTCACTCAGGGGTATATCATGGACATCCTCCCACTCCAGACTCACCCGGCCCTTTCAGATAGATTGGAGGGGTCTCCTGATGTGTGGGTGTCGTCTCTTGTCCACGGACACATTTGGTGGGAGAGTGCTGTGGACAAGGCCCTGGACCACGGCGAAACGCCGGCTCCCTCAGCGCCCGCAGCTCGCCTTGATTTACCGCATCATTGTCTTGATGGTGGACAGTTAAGTTTTCTCCATTTTCCACTGTCAGAAAGAATGTTTGAGTTGCATCCTTCTTGTACAGAACTTCCTGTGATCTTGTATGTGTATTCCTTTAGTTAAGGCTTCTGGAAATTTAGTCCCTGGATGTGACATTTACATTCATCACAGACTCCTTTCAAGTGACTAGAAATTCCTTCTCCATTGGGGAAAGAAAAAATGCACAATTACTTATGTAACCAATTCTCTATCGCTGGATATGATTTCACTTCAGTTTTTCTTCCCACCTTTGTAAACAGTGCTGTGTAAATGCCCTGATGGGTACATCTTTTTGGACTGATTTTTTTTTTCCTAAAGGAAACGATTCCTAGAAGTGGAGTTGAGTCAGTGTGTATGTACGTTTTTCAGAGCTTACAAATCCATTGATATGTCATCCTCTGAAAAAGTCGCTCATGATTTGTTCTCCCACAGATGGACACTAGCTAGAATATCTTAAAAATATTTGCCAATATGATAAGCAAAAGTGCTTTTTCATTGTTTTTGTTTGCATTTGATGACCAGTGAAGTTTTGAGCATTTTTCACTCATTAGCCATTTGACTTTTTTAAAATGAATGATTCTTTTTTATCCTTTCCCACATTTAAGTGAGGGAGCTTCTTGTTGCTTTGTGACAGCTTTTTGTATGTTATGAAAATTAACTTCGTGAATTCATCAACATGTATCACAGAGCTTTTTCTTGTCATTTCTTTCCTTTCATTTTGTTCAGGAAGTTTTTTGATTTTTGTTGTGACTCAAACTATTCTTAGGATAGTAAATGTCTTCCTTATGGGTATTATCTTTGACATTATTCTTAGAAATACTCTCTTATAATGGAATAAATCTCTTCTGTAGTTTTTTTTTAATCTCTAAGATGGAGATTATAATAGTACATGTTATAGTGAGGAGAAGTTGAGTTAATAAGAGCAAAGAGTTGTATTTGCTGTTACTAGTACTTTTTAATATTTACATCGCTATCTGCAATTTATCTTGTGGTCATTATGACAGGAGTAGAATTTATTCTTTCCAGGTGATTCTCTGTCCCAGGACAATTATCGAATTCATAATTTTCTCTTTGATTTGAAATCCCACCTGTACAAAATACTTACATACACTAGAGTCTTTTTTGAGCTCATGGTTCCCTTCTGTCAATCTCCTTTCCTTACTCCAGCACCATATCTTACATGTTGTAAAAATTTATTTAATAACTGGCAGTCTGATTTTTTTTGATTCTTTTCTTCCATCCCAAATTTTCTTGTCAAGTATTATGACTTTATTATTCCTGAAGAATTCCAAAATATTTTGTTCAAGTTATAAAAAATCAGATTGGAATTTTCATGGGATTTTTTAGTAAGTTTTGAATTATTCTTAGGAGAACTTACATCTTTACAAAACTGCTTTTCTCCATGCAATATGTTTATGTCTCTACATTCATACCTCTTACTTTAACCCTCAGTACAGTCCTGAAGTTTCTCCATTTAGAATATGGGCATTATTTTTGAATTTATTCCAGATTATTGTTTATGTTTTTGTTAATTTTGTAAGTGAGAATTTTTTGCTATTATATTTTTAAATGTTTAAAACTGACATTTAGAAAGGAAGATTCGGTTTGTCAATACTCACTTTGTAACTTGTCATTTAAAATTGTAAGTATTAAGTACTTGTTCCAGAATCCTTTCTTTTCTGTTTTTTAAAATTTGTTTCCAAGATTCTCAAAATGTTCATAGCTAAGTAGTATAGGTGGGGACACAGATGGAGAGAGGAAGTGTGGCTCACGAACAAACTGTGAGCACTTTCATGGCTGCCTATAGGCTGGAGAAGCCACAGAAGAGCCCAGGTTAGACCAAGGGTGGCTTTGTATGCACTTGAAAGCCAGCTTTCCTGCCTGTATGGTGAAGCCTGGTGGGCGTGGCAGGTAGATGATCAAGGTCTGATCAAGGTCATTGGCTGCACAGAGCACTGTGTCTGTGAGAACTGGAGACCATTACCATGGGAAATGCTTGGCGCCAGGAACACTGCAGGGGAGCTGGGGAGCCTGTGTGTTAAGGATTTTCCAGCCCTGGGAGTGGGAAGATGAGACTCTGCATTCAGATCTGAGTTTGAATTCATCCTCTCTTGTTTACTGGTCCTCTGACTTTTGTCAAGTTATCTACCCGCTTTGAACTCCTGTTTTCTTGTCTCTCAAAACAGGAGAATTACAGCCTGCTGCTAGAGTGTTTGATCAGGGTAAATGATTTGTGTCTATAAGATGCCACGTACAGTCACAATCTCAGTGAGAAATGGGCTGTCGCCTCTTCTTCTGCAACTCAGTGCTCGATAAGACATCGGGGGAAAGCCAGTCCCTAATTTGTATGTGATGCAATGAGGAACAAAATTAACGTCTTGCCTTTCCCTAGCAGTATTCTTATTTCTTTGCTTCATTTACCTCTTTCCTCCTTTACTCTCCCCTTTCACCTCCTCCACCAAAAGAGGCTGAGTCTGTCTCAGGACACTACATTCAAATTACTTTAAATGTTGGCTCATCCCCATGAAATTACAGTGAAATTAAAAATAATCTGTACACGTCCCAGACATGATTATATTTGATTTACACACTCACACACACACACACACACACACACACACAATCAGGCTACCTCCCATTTGCTGAGGGAGAAGGACCACTTTTTCTGAGTTTTCATTCACTGAGCGTGAGAGCAAAGTCTCTTAAGCAGAAATTCGCCTGGCTTCTTGCATGGTTTTTTAAATTGGATTTCTGCTTTGTGTCCACAGAAATAGACTCCTATTAGAAGAGGGGAAGTGGAGACATAGATATTCTGCTGAGATATTGGTGTCATCATATTTGAGTTGGAAAGGACTTACGACAGCATAGAGTCGTACCTTTTTATGGGTGAGAATCCATGATAGTGTAACTTGGACAAGAACCCGGGTCTTCTGTCTTCATGTCCACGCGGATGAAGAGGTAACTGGGTGGGGGATGGCAGGGATCCTTGCTTGAGTTCCGGGGTCTTGCTAGTTTCCATTGTTCAGCTGCCTTTAATTTATGTCCATGTGGCCTCTCATGGGAAGGTCACTCTATCCTGATAGATTGAGTTTCTAATCAGCAAAAAGGTCTGGACCCACTCATGTTTCCCAGAGATTTTCTGCTGACCTGCTGACACTTTATATACATGAGATCTAAGAAACTGCTGGATATAAAATCCTTATTGTTATCATTTGCCCTCGAGTTCCACAGGAATGGGGTACTGTCTCAGGCTGTCTAAGGCCAGCTCTGAACAAAGATAGGGTGATAGGCTGTGCAGCTGGACACTCCCCAGTCGAATGGGATTTCCACCTTAGTTTTTAGAATCAGGCAGATGAGTTCAAATCTTACCTTTACCAGTTATTAGCTTTGTGACCTTGAGGAAGAAACTTTACTTTTTTGGGGACAAATTTTCTTTATCTGTAAATAAGTTCAGTATTTATTTTAGGGTTTTTGTTTTAGAATTGAATGAGCTAATTCCCTCATTTATTCCTAAAATACTGATCACATGGTTCTATGCTGGTGACTTAGTGGTTGATTACTAAGGGACTCAGTAGTGAGAATGTGGGTGAGGCTCCCTGGATAAAAGAGCTTATATTCCATGATATGCTTGTAAAAGACTGGATTGCAGTGGATTTTTAGTAAATGTCCATTCCTTTCCTAATCCCCATTGATTGTGTATATATCTTTATACTAATATATGAACAATTTTTTATTGCAATTTAAGTCTTTTTGTAGTATTTAAATTATGTAGCTATAACAAAAATACGTGAAATAAAATGATTTGACTTTTATTTTCTTTTCAATAAGCAAAACAAAATAAAATAGGAAAGAAAAGAAAAAGTTTTGAAGGAGTAGAAATAATTATATTTCCGTGGAATCGACTCTCTATGTTAGGTTTTTCCGTTGTGTTCTTAAACAGCATATAAAATTGACAGGTTTTGACTTCAGTGTTGATAGCTGGGTGAGTATAGTTTCTTTTTGTGGTTGTCTTTGATGAATTATTTGCACTAGATCATAAATAATGTGCATGTTACATATTGGAAACGAGGAAAGAGTGGAGACATACTACCTCCAATGCAGTCATTTTGTTACCGAGTCCAAACACATTCTGCTCACCAAATGACAGGCCAATAAACTGGGAGATGAGGTGTTGGAGCAAGGAATAGTGACTTTATTTGCAAAGCTGGCAGACCCAAAAGATGGCAGACTGATGTCCTGGAGAACCATCTTCCCCAAGTCAGAATTGAGTCTCCTTTTATACTAAAAAGGGGCGGGGCTGCAGTTGGTTGTTGGAAACTTCTTGTTGTATGAATTGCTTGTCCTTTGAATCCGCTGTTCTTGCAGCTGTCCATGTGGATCAAATCATGTTGCCCCTGTAAAACCTCCAAAAATAAAACAAAGTTATTCTCTATTTTGCAACTTGCCATCTCTACATAAGTGCAGATTAGTTAGCATCCTTCAAGATCACGGCCAGGAGTAGAGGCTGTCCTGGATATTTCAGTCTAAAGGCAACTTTCTTTTACAAATGGTGCAGAGATAACAAGTCTGAGCCTAGAAAACAGGGCACAGGGTTAAAGCCAAAAGAACAGACCTAACATGGGGTCAAAATTGTTCTTTTCTATTACAATTCCCTTTTCCGCTTCATAGATAATTTTAGTAAGAAACATGAGCAATTTTGTATTTTTGCTCCTTAATAACCGATAAGTGGGCCAACTATATTTTTGTGAGCAGGGATGCTGTGCGGGCATAGGGGTCACAGCAAACTCTTGTTGGGGTGGCCGACGCTGGAACATGTCTGATGCCCCGTGAGTGTTGGTGAGGGTCCCCCTAGCCAGCGGCTCTCTTCAGGAGCCAGCATATGGGCATTGATATCTGGAGACCTCATTTTCGGCTGCAGGAAATTTTTTAGATACTGCGATTGATAAATCACTCCAGCTGGGGATAATTAGGGAAAAAAGGGAAAGGAAAAGGGTTTGGAGTAGAGTAGAAGAGAAGGACATCAGATCACGGAGCCTGAGTGCTTGGCAGCGTGGCTTCGGTGGAGAGGGGAGCAGACGTGGGGAGGGGCCTGGCCCCGGAACCAGCTCCTGCACCTGTCCCCGTGCCCAAGCCACATAGCTTTTAATTGGGCCACCTCTCTGGGCTGGATGTCACCCTGGGCAGAACCTTGAGAATCGAAGGTAAGGGGTGGGCAGCACTCACCTAGGGGGTCACTGTGGATTTCGGTCAAGTCCACAGTGCCTTTCCTGGTCATGTGTCTTCACTTGTCCTTTATCTCAGGATCTGAGGAGGAGGAGAAAGGAACTCAGGTAGAGATCCAGGAAGATATCCGACTGTGTTAAGAGAGGACAGACACAGTGACACGAGGAGCGAGGACACTTGCAGCAAATTAAAATGACTTCACAACTATTGCTTCAGAGTTGCAGGTGTGAGAAAGCCTAAGCCTGTCTCAGAGTGCAGGGGACAAGTGGAAAGGAATGGCAAAATTTCCGCTGAAAATTGAAATTTTGTTAAATAGCCTGCTACTGTTGCTTGTATCACTTGAATGAATGCAGGCATATTTCTGTGGGCATTTATAGGTTCACTCAACCCCACCAGCCCCTCTTGCCCCCATCGGGGATGGGATTTCTCAAGCACAGTGCCCCTCCTGCTTGGGTGGGCCACGCTGCGTGTCCTCGCCTGGGGCCGGGCTGCTGCAGGGCACTGAGTCCCCGAGGCGCGGCCTGGGAGACACGTCAGGAATATCTCTGCTCTCGACTGAGGGCCTCCTTTTCCCCCTGCAGTGTAAGAATGCCAGTGACTGAGTTAGAAGCATGCTCCCAAGCTGTCCGTGTCCTTGCCATTAAGAAGCGGACCCTGGAAGCTTCCAAATTTCTCCAGAATGCGTTCTACATTCACCTTCGGCAGGTGACGGTATGTCTTTACACAAGTGGAGGAATTACTGCCGTTTTCCTGGAACTTACTCACCACTAGTCCATCTGATTTTTCTGTGCTAGGATTCAGTATGGCCTGCTAAAATATCTGGAGTCAGATCTTGAAACACTGATGAAGAGGATCATTTATTTTATTTCTATATATGATAGCCTTTTACTTTCAAAATTCAGAATTTTTGGTTCTTTCAGGAATTTTTGGGGGGTTGGCGAAACAACTTTGCTCTTACCATCTTTGAGAACTGTTGCTTTGTGCCTCTCACCTGTCTTCTGTCACTTGTGAGGCGATTCCATTTGTGACCCTCTCCGTGTTGTTCATGTTATAAAACATATAGTCTGTTAAATTACAGTCCCTTTTACTCCGAAGACATTCCACAAATACTACTAAAACCTGGGTGTGGTTTTAAGAAGACAGAATCATTAGAACATGTACTTGCAGGTTGCTAGTGCAAAGTCCCCAAATCAATAGTCTAGCTCAACATCTAAAATCTTTCTAATCTACCTTGGATTTGTATGGATAAGTGATGCAGTTTGGTAAGAACTCAAGACCAGGGTTAGAATACAGGCTGGTGTAGCTCAGCAGGTCCTCCTGATCCAGCTCCGTGCCAGAGGGTGGGGTTGAGGGGGAGAGGGCTGGGCCTTGGGGAAAGGGGAGGGCCAAGAAGGAGGGGTGTCCTGCCGTTCCTGAGCTCAAAGTTTCATGGCAAACACCTTCACCAGGTGAAAAACTTGGAGTTTCTTCTAAGAACAGTAGGTTTGAAAAGAGTCATAAAAGCACGGGAGTGACAATATCCCTTTTGTGTCTAGTATTGGAGAGCGGCTGTGGGGCCACATGTGAGACTCGTGAGTCCAGGTGTGCAGTGTTGGTGGCTTCCACCTGAGCGGTGGGACAGTCACTGGGAAAAAATGAACAGACTTTAGGCATGTTTAGATGGTAAAAAGGAAAGGATGAATGATGTCTGTGAAGGTAGGATGGAGTTAGGCCCAGGTTTCTGGGTGGATTAATGAGGTAAGTGATGGTCCTGCTGTGCTCTGAGGAGGGAAAGCTGCAGAGGGAGCTCTGGGGGAAAACTGATGAGTTCAGCTGTGGGTAAAGTGAAAGGCTGTTCGATGTGTGGTCTGGGAGCTCAGGTGAGAGCCAGTAGCGAGTAGCGGGAGGGGAGAGAGACTGTCAAATCATTTTGTGAGCATACAAATAATTATGATTAATGATACCCTTACGTCTCTACATTCTGGATTTAAAACCCATTAACATTTTGCTATATTGACTGCAGAGGTTCCTAATTTTTTTTAACAGAAATAAAAAAAATAGAAACAAAATAGTGGAGTTAATGAACATCATAGAGTTGATGTGTGTCCTTGTATGTATTTTGATACCTCATCTGTTTATAACCATAATCTATAAAAAGTTAACTAGTTTAGCATAAGTGTTAAACAGAGGGACGTGACACACAGTGTTGGGGCTTGAAGCTGATCTTCTCAGGCAAATTATGTCGCCTCTCTGTGCCTTAGTTCCATCTTCTGTGACTGCCCCCGGGCTCCTCATCACAGCTGATTTCCTAGACTAGATGTTGGGAGGGAGGCTGCTGAAGGGAATAAGAAGTGGCAACTGCTAGGGACACTGAAGGGAGACACAAAAAGTGATTAAAGCCGATAAACTCAGTACAAACAAATACTCTCAAAAGAGAAAGAATTCCGCAGTGTTTTGAGCCACTTAGCGTATGGGAAACAAAACCACGTGGACCCAAAGCTCTTGAGCATGTGAATATTGTGGTTGGGAGGGTGTCATCAGTAAAGGGTTGAGAAAAGGCCTTTTGGTTTCCCTTGACGTTTCCAGTAAGGATGGGGAGCAGAAGAGAAAACCCCCTGCTTCAAAGTGGAAGCTGCTGTTTTGTGCAAAACTGACCAAAGGTTGGAGACCAGTCATCAGCGGTGCTGGCAAATGAAGAGACTTCGGGATTGGGTGGGGCACTTGCTGCGACTTCCAGGTGACCTGCTGGCTGGGGGCTGTGTGGCGGGCAGTAGGTTTGCTGGGTGACCCGGGCATAAACCCTGGCTCTGAGGCTGCTGGTCTGACTAGCAAACCTGGGCACACGCAGTCCTAATGGGGCAGCTCGGGATGTGGCCTGGGACACCTTGGGATGTGGCCTGGGACACCTTCTGTGCTGAGGGCGAAAAGAGGGCTTCCCTGAGGGGGTGTCCCTGAGGAGAGTGGAAACGTCCTCCTGCAGGGGAGGAAGAGCCTCTGAGCAGGGTGCTGGATGCACAGGCAAGACCACCCTGAGCACGGAGGATTTGGGGAGCTGGAAGTCACACAGTGTCCCGAGCAGCGTTGTTTCTGAGAAATTAGAGGGAGAAGAGGCTGAAAATGCAGGCTAGTTTCAGACACTGTGGTGGGTTATGAGTGACAGTAAAGGAGTGGTCCGGCAGGCACGAGAGAACCCTGTGGGAGTCCCAGCGGGGGCGTCACACTGGAGGGTGTAGCTGGGTTACAGACTTTGCCACTTATTAGCTGTGTGACTCTGAACAAGATCACCCCACCTCTCTCTCTATATCTTCATCTGTAAAATGACACAGTGACAAGCTCGTGTCATCAGAAGGCTTAGTTTAGCTCTGATCCTCTGTGTCCAGTCTTGTCAGTGCTTCCCTGCAAGGTTCTGCATTGGCTGCTCTTACCCTCAGATGGGAGGGCGTAGAAGGATATTGTAGCACCTGACGGCAGGAAGGGGTTGCTTTAAAAACAGACATGTAGCTGCCTGCAGCTGCAGGCCTGCAGGCAGTTTGATTGATGGTCCTGGAGAGGACTTTGGAGGCCTTAGCATCGTTTTAAGACTTGTTTTCCCTTGGGGGCAGCATTTGCCTTTGCAGATTAATGTTGAAGATTTGGGCTTCTTGCAAAGCTGTCTTCAGAGATGGTTATATACGTAACATATCGTATAAAATAAAACGCTTTTATTTAATGTGTGGGACTTTGCAGCTGTTGGGAATAGCTCTGTTGGCCTGGTCTCCACGGAGGACACTAGGCGTCAGCAGAGCTTGCGGGAGGGCAGGCAGCTCGCCATGCTGCTGTGGGGTGTTCTCCCCAGCACGGCACTCTGCTGAGTTGACTCTTCTCTGAGTTTGGTTGCCAGATGAGCAGACATCAAATTAATGAGTTCTGGTGGGATTGTATAATGACAGGAAAAAAGAGGGTCCCGTAGATTTTCTGGACTAGAACATGCTTTTGGTTCCTGATCCAGTGTGTTCCATTACAGAATTGATGAGTTGTGTCTATTCTGGGACTTGTCGACTGAAAGAAATGTGTAGCCTGAAAGTTTAGAGTTATGATTTATTTGGCGGGAGGACTCAAGCCGGGATGACAGCCTCTGAGATCACTCTGAGGGACTGCTCCCAAGAGGTTGGGGAGGAGCCAGGATATATAGGAACTTTACAACAAAGACCAGGTAGTTGGAACAATAAAACATTGTTTGTTATCTAAAGAAAGCCAGGTATGTCAAGTTAAAGAGTTTAGTGATTTTCTATGTATCATTTGGGCTCACTGGATTCATTCTTTAGACAAGCACCTAGCTATCTAGGGCAAGTATTCTGTCTTTTCTTATTCTCATTCTGTTCAGAGGGCACTGTTGTGAGTGGCTGTAGAGGCTGGTCTTCAGGCCTGTCCTCGCTGGGGGATGGCGGCAGCCGCTGATGACTTGGTTTCAGCATTATTTGTTTACTGACATGGTTGCAGTATTTTCATTCACATTGTAGTATTTTCATTCACAGACTGATTGTGGATAATCTGGAAACTTGGAAAGGAACCGAGATAGAATTACTGCAGGTACCTTCTACTTTAATATTCCGTGTGCAAACATAAACACGGATGAAGCATACATTTGAATTTAGTGGTGTAGGGAATGGTTTCTGCACATTACAGGAGAAGGCAAGGCAGAATTCCTCTACTTTGTTGGCAGGGATTTGGGTCCACCTGTCTTTTTTGTAGCGGTTTCTGAGAGCAGTTTATGGTAACTAACAAACATTGACAAACGGTGGCACACATTGCATTTAAGAGCTGGCCTGTGCAAACTTGTGTATTGGGCAGGTGGATTGGAGAGAGAAGTAGCCCAGGCCTGGGCTCAGATACAGGTTTAAATCGCCATTTCCTCACCAAAGGGCCTTGGACTAGAGTGTAACCTCCCTTAATCTGTTGGTGAATCTGTGAAATGTGCATTATAATATTCGTTTCTTCCTGGGTTTGTTGTAAGTTGTAAACAGTATTATAACACTCATGAAACACTTAACAAACAGGCACTTAGCAGTGTTCACTGTGTCTGTCCGCCCCGCTTAGCGTGTGTCACAGCCGTAAAGGTAGCATGTGCCTGTTGAGGATGCACTGGTAGCCCCTTGAATAGGTTGTGAATTTGGTGATTTCCTTTAATCCTTGAAACTCTATATGCCATGGGCAGTTATTTTCATGGACAGATGAGGAATCTCAGGGTAAAGAAGACTGTGTAATTTGCCCAAAGTCAGACCATAATTTTGGGTGCTGGGGCCTCGGTTCAGCATGGGCCCCTGGGCCTTCTGCCCTCTCCGTTCAGCCCCAGAGCCAGACGTGGGGTCGCCTGTCTCCCAGCCCAGAATATCCAGTAGGCAGCAACACAAACCTGGACCTGTGCTGCTTAAGCAAAACTCCGGAGGGGAGGCAGGTACTAAGGGGATAAATGTAAAAACAGACAACTGCAAATTGTGATCAGCTCTGAGAAGGAAAGGAACACGCCTCGCCAAGCAGAGCTGGGAGCTTTCCCTTCGGGGCTGCTCTGGGGGCGTTCATCTCAGCTAAACAAACTCCGGTCCTGGACCAACGCAGGAAGGCAGGGCGCGTGTGACCAGGTTGACTTGGCCTCGTTGATCATACTCATTCCCCATTCAGCGGCAGCTCTTACGGGCACTTACCTAGTAAACAGATTTTGGCCATAAGCATAACGCACTTTGCTTTGTAGTTTTATTGGCCTCACATTTGAGATGAGGTAATTGAAGCTGGGGAGTTTGTTGCATGCCCGTGATTACTTTGGAAATACCCCCACTGGTCTTTCAACCTAGACCGGTGTGGCTGTTATATCCCAGCCCTGTGAATGATATCGTGTAGCTTCTACCAAGTGGTGCAAATGACTGACATTGATTTTTCTTAATTCGTAGGAAATGGTATGTGACAATAAGAGAAAAAGGTAGTCAGAAATTGTTTGGAAAACTAGAACAAAATCCAAATCTTCCCCAGCTGGGGAAGCGTACCCAGTGTCACTCACCCCACTCACTGCCTGGCATCTCCTCCCTGCCGACTCCGTGTTCAGAAGCCACTCTGAGCCTTTGAAGAACATTTTGCCTCATGACACTGTTGACTAGGACCTGCGGCCTCTCTGTCCCTGGTTAACTCTCTCTTCAAAGCCATTTAAATTTTATGCAGGCTCCTCAGCTCAGATGTAAGTATAGCCTCTTTATACTTCTTGATGCAGCTCCTTAGTGAAGATCTTTCGAAGGAAATCTAGCCAAAACCTGGGAGGTATGCACACAGTGACTGCAACCTCAGCACTTTGTGAAGTTCAGAATCAGAGGGGTGGGAGACTCAGGAAAGGCTTTTTAAGGTAGAAAGGGGAAAGTGAAAGGACGCAAGCTGTGTGAGACTGAAGCATCTCGGTTCCAGCTAGCAAGGCAGCTGCGTTCAGGATGGTATGTGAGGAGTACAGAGTTCTCACAAAGAAAGAAGGGGTGGGATGGGAGGGAGGACAGATAGATTCTTTACTAGGGAAGGAAAAAGTGCGCTGAAAACTTCCTGGTTGAATAAGAGGACTGTGACATGATGTGCTTGTATTTTGGAGAGAAGGGTTTTGTGGGGACAGGCCTAGGAGAACGCTGTCTGGCTAGGGGGTCAGCACAACATGGAAACACAGAGAACAGGGCCGACCTCAGGGCCCCTGCTGGGGGAGGGGCTGCCCGCCATTTTGAGCCCTGGGGGCTGCTTCTGTCCCTTAGCTGGGGCCTCAGAACTCCCTTCATATCCCAGTCCTGTTGATACAAGAAAACAGATGTGGGGCATGGGAAGGGCTGTGTCCCAGGCTTTGGTTGAGACCCTGGAATGTGCCCCACCAGACGTGGGTCCTTGGCTTCATGCAGGAAAGATTTCAAAAGCAAGCCACTGTTGAGTAATGGTAGATTTATTCACAGAGACACATTGAAAGGCAAGAGAAAGGCCACGAGTTGTGGGGTTCGGGTGCTCAGATTAAAAGTAGGTACACACTCCACAGACAGAGTGTGGGCCTTCTCGAAAGAGGGAGAGAGAGTGGTGACCGCGAGGTGGCGCTGTGTTGCTCGTTTTCTTGGGCTTGGTTGTTTCATATGCTAATAAGTAGACTGAGCAGCCTAAGGGCAAGGGGCTGGGATTCCCAGGGAGTTGGCCATTTCCCACCCTGTGACCTTTTGTGGCTAGCCTTGGGATTGCCATGGTGCCTTGGGGCATGTTATTCACCATGTTACTATTACAATGGGTGTATAATGAAGCTCAAGCTCTGCTAGAAGTTATATCTCTTCATCTTGAGCCTCAAGGCCTATTGGGGATTGAATCCTTCACCATTTTGATGTTAATTGTTGTGGCCTTCCTTGAATGGCTGTGCTCTGCCCCCTTCCATCCTGTCTCACTGTGATGACACAGAGAGAGCCAAGGCCGGCCCGACCCGTGCTCCTGCATTTAACAGGGGGAGGGGTGGTGTGGGCTGAGGATGACTCTAAGTGGTGAGAAGGATGTTTCAGATTTTCCCACGTGGGACATGGGGACGTGCCAGCAGCCACTGCAGATTGATCTCACGGGCATTATCGCTTGTGTCACTCATCTTTTCTATTTTACTTTTTTGTTTTCAAGTATTTAATCTAAATTTAATATCAGGTTTTTTTAGGAAACAAATTTCTCTTTTTCTTTTCTTTGGGGCTCTTTAGGGGGTAGGTAATTAGGGGTATTTATCTGTTCGTGGAGGCCCTGGCACTTGAACCCAGGACCCCGTGCACGCTAAGCCCACGCTCTACCACTGAGCTCTACCACCCATCACATCATCTTTTACTTTTTGCTTTAGCTGCCAAGAATCTTACAGCTGAATTTCTAGTCGGCCTTTAACACTTACCCTAACTTCATGGCATTCATTTTTATGACTTTACCTTCCCCTGGTTTCATTTAAGTATTCAATCTCCATTTTGTCTTCACTCTCACTTTTGTCTTTTTGTTGGAATGGTTGTTAAGCTGTGTTTAAAAAAATTGTTTAATTTCTCTTTTAGCAGGAGGCTGAAAGTAAATAAATATGTAAACAAACTTATCACACTTAAATATTTTATACTTTCTAAGCTGTTTAGTAGTTACTTAAAAACCGAATTGAATACTAAAGTGATAAAATTTGTAATTTATTTTTTAATTTTTTATAAAGGTATAGCTGATTTACAATATGATATAAGTTTCAGGTGTACAATAGTTGCACAATTTTTATTTTTATGTTCCATTTATAGTTATTGTAAAACATTGGCTATATTCCCTGTGTTGTAAGATCCATCCCTGTAGCGTGTTTATGTTAGATGGAGCAGTTTGTATAAGAAAGCTGGGTAACGCAGAGTCTGGGGAGTGGCTCTGTCTAACCCATGTTCATGGTCACCCTTCCTGTCAGAGCCCAGGCCCTCACTCCTCTCTGCAGGGGAGTGAGTGGAGGCAGCCCTCATCAGCGCTGGCACCACCCTCTGAGTGGCAGTGACAACAGTGACACTCTGTGGACATGCAAATTGTTGTTCCAGGATCTTTACATGCATTTCTGCATTTATTAATTAAAGCCCTCCTGTGAGGAATCATTTTATGTTTTTAATGAATAATACATTTTATTTTGATTTTGATAGACTTCAAACCTCCAGAAAATGTACTGGAATAGTACAACAAACGCTTAGAGCATTTCACCTAAAAGGGCACTATTTGCCCTTTTGTGTGTGGCTTATTTTAGTATAAACTTTCAAGGTCCATCCATGTTGTAGCCTCAATCAGTAATTTATTCTTTTGATTTGATAATGTCTTTTTTCTTTTTCTCGTTTTTGTCTATTTAAAAATATTTTCATTGAATTCTAGTCAGTTTATAATGTTGCATCAGTTTCTTGTGTACAGCACAACACTTCATTTATATAGAAACATACCTGTATTCATTTTCATATTCTTTTTCAGCATAAGTTACTATAAGATACTAAATATATTCTCCTGTGCTATACAGTATAAACTTGCTGTTTACTCTATACATACTATCTGCAAATCTTGAACTCCCAATTTATTCCTTCCCACACCCTCTCCCCTCTGGTAACCATAGTTTGGTTTCGATGTCTCTGTGTCTGTTTCTGTTCTGTAGATAAGTTTATCTTTTTGTTTGGTTGTTTTTTCATTTTTTTTTTTTTTTTTAGATTCCACATGTGAGCGATCTCATATGGTATTTTTCTCTCTCTTTCTGGGGTACTTCACTTAGAATGACATTCTCCATGTCCATTCATGTTGCTACAAATGGCATTATTTTATTATTTTTTTTTATGGTGAATAGTAGTCTATTGTACAAATATACTACAACCTCTTTATCCAGTCATCTGTCAGTGGACATTTAGGTTGTTTCCATGTCTTGCTATTGTAAATAGTGCTGCTGTGAACATTGGGGTGTAGGTGTCTTTTTGAATTAGGGTTCCTTCTGGATATGTGCCTAGGAGTGGGATTGCTGGGTCATATGGGAGGTCAATTTTTTGTCTTTTGAGGAACCTCTATACTGTTTTCCACAATGGCTCCACCAAACTGCATTCCCACCACAGTGTAGGAGGGTTCCCTATTCTCCACAGACTCTCCAGCATTTATTGTTTGTGAACTTCTGAATGATGGCTATTCGGACTGGTGAGATGTGATATTTGATTGCAGTTTTGATTTGCATTTCTCTGATAACGATATTGAGCATTTTTTCATGTGCCTATCGGCCATTTGTATGTCTTCATTGGAGAAAAGTGTCTTTAGGTCTTCTGCCCATTTTTGGATTGAGTTGTTTGTTTTTCTTTCTTATGAAGTGTAAAAGCTGTTTATATATTCTGGGAATTAAGCCCTCGTCAGTCTCATTTATTGCAAATATTTTCTCTCATTCCATAGGTTGTCTTTTTGTTTTACTTACTGTTTCCTTTGCTGTGAAAAAGCTTGTAAGTTTAATTACATCCCACTTGTATATTTTTGCTTGTATTTCTATTGCTTGAGTAGACTGCTCTAGGAGAACATTGCTGAGATGTATGCCAGATGTTTTCCCTATGTTTTCTTCTACGAGGTTTATAGTGTCTTGTCTACATGTTTAAGTCTTTAAGCCATTTTGAATTTATTTTTGTGTATGCTGTGAGGGAGTAGTCTAACTTCATTGATTTACATGCAGCTGTCCAGTTTTCCCTACACCATTTTCTGAAGAGGCTGTCTTTATTCCATTGTATGTTCTTACCTCCTTTGTCAAAGATTCAATGACCAAAAGTTTGTGGGACTATTCTTGGTAATTTTGTTTATCCGTTCATTGATGGATGGATATTGTTTGTAACCTTTGGCTACTTTGAATGATACTGCCATGAATATTGATGTGCAAGTTTTTGTGAGAATATGTTTTCATTCTGTTGGCTGTACAGTTGGCCAGCCATATCTGTAGTTTCCACTTAATGGATCCAGATGGCTGATTGTAAAGGGACTCGAACATCCTTGGATTATGGAATCCAGGATGGGGGGTTCCTGAAACCAACCCCTCGAGGATACTAAGGGATGACTCTACATGTAGGAGTGAAATTGCTGAGCCATATAACTCTAACCTTTTGAGGAAACAACAGACTTCTCCAAAGAAGCTGCACCATTGTCCCTTTCCACTGGCCGCATATGAGGTATCTCTGCCACCTGAACAACACTTGTTATTGTGCATGTTTTGATTATAACCATCCTGGTGGTTGTAAAATAAGATCTCATTTTCATTTTGATTTGGCTAGTGATGCTGAGCTTCTTTTCATATGCTTATTGGCCATTTGTGTATTTTTTTAAATCCTTGGAAAATTTAAAAATTGGGTCGATTTTCTTTGTATTGTTCAGGTGTAAGCATTTGTTATATATCCTGAATACTAGTCTCTTATTAGATACATGCTTTGTAAAATTTTTCTCCTATTCTGCAGATTGTGCTTTCACTTTAGTTCTTTTAAACATTAAAACAATTTCTTTACAGGTGAGGTAATTAGATGTATTGATTTATTTTATTTTTCTTGCTAAGCACGCCCTCTATCAGTTGAGATACCCCCTTCCCCTGTCATTTCCCTTTCTTGATGATGTCCTCTGTAACAAAAAGGTTTTAAATTTGATGAAGTCCAGTTTATCTGCTTTTTTCTTCTATCACTTGTGCTCTTCGTATTGTATCTAGGAAACCAAAGCCTATCCTAGGACCTCAAAGATTTATACTGTGTCTTCTTTTAGAAAGTTTATAGGTTTAGTTTTTACATTTCTGTCTCTGATCCATTTTGAATTAATTTTTATTTGTTATATAAATATGGGGGTCCAGATTCCAGATTCATTCTTTTGCCTGCAGATACCCAGCTTTCCCTGCACCATTTGTTGAATAGACAATTCTTTCCATGGAGTGTTGTTGGCACCCTTGTGGAAAACTGACTGTAAATGTAAGATTTTTCCCCCTGGGATTTTATTGTGTCTCATAGATTTATTTATCCAAACTTATGCCAGTACCATACTGACTTAGTACTATAGCTTTTTAGTACCCTTTAAAGTGAGTCCTCCCACTTTGCTCTGCTTCTTCAAGATTGCTTTGGCTGTCCTGGGCCCCTTGCACTTCCATATGAATTTTGGGATAAGTTTTTCAATTTTTGCAAAGAAGTCAGCTGGAATTTTGATAGGGATTCCACTGAATTTATAAATCACTTTGGGAAGTCTTAACATTTTTAACAATATTGTCTACCATTCCATTAACATGAGATGTCTTCCATATATGTAGATCTTTTAAAATGTTTTGGTGATACTTCAAAATATTCAATGTACAAATCTTGTAAATTTTTGTTAAATGTATCTCTCATTTAATTTTTAATGCTGTTGTAAATGGAAAGTCTGAGGTTCTTGAGGTAGGACTATATATCAATTTGTTTATTTCTAGGATTTCTACGCAGCAAATAACCTAGGTTTATATTTGCAACATAAATCTATCCACAACTCTTCCCACCCCCGTGTCATAAGAAACCAAGACCCAGGTTAAGCTACCTGAACACCTATGTGGAAGTGAGAAATGAGACCCTTGGGTGGGGCTTTGTGAAGATGATACTGAGAGCTTATTTAAGATGGCTTCATCTTAATTTCTTTTAAACAACACTTTCGGTGTAGTCAGATATATTAAGAACATGCCCTTTTGATGTGCAGAGGAGCTAAGACTATTATCAAATAATTTCTAGAGAGAGTGTTGTACTTGAAATCTAATTTGCATCAGTCTTTGAAGATTTATGTTTCAGGAGCTTTGACTAAAGAACACCTGTCTTTATTCATTAGTGACAATTAAATGCTCAAGCAACATGTAATAGTCTGAGAAACTGCCCCCGCCCCGTAGTGCTGGGTGGCTGCAGCTGTAACCGGAGTCAGCGCTTACCTTTCCCAGTATGCTTGTGCTGATCTGCTCAAAGCGGTTCGTCCAACAGTGTGTCTGTAGTCTGTTGGACATAGCCATAAAACATTGAGTTAAGGTTGCTGGAAAGCATTATATTCTTATTAATAATAAGTAAGCACATATTGAGTGCTTACTGTATGTTGGGAATTGTCCCTCAGCCTCACATGAATATTATTTCTCTTAAAACCTCACATATTTTCTTGTTATTCTCACTTTACAGATAAGGAGACTGAGAATTAAGTCTTCTCTCTTTGGGTGGAGCTCATTATCAATGACGGGAAGTTGTAAGGAAAAAGATACTGATTCATCCTGAGAAAACATTTTTCTGAGAGTCAGCAGTGAAGAAGGTGGACACTGAAGAAGGTGATCATTGTTCGATTGAGACGAGCCCCGGGTTGTACGGAGTCAGCATCCCTGTCCTGGACACAGCCAGTGTAGAGCTGTGTGGTGGGTGAGGCGGCGATGCCGCGCAGGGAACGCAGATGCCGGGCCATTGGGCTGTGCTCAGGCCCGGTGGGGCTTTCTCCTAAGGGCAGTGGACAGTCATTGACAGATATTAAGTAGGGGAGTGGGGTGCTCTCGTAGATCACTTTTGTCTTGTAGAATGCTTAGAAACATTTAGAAGGCTCAGCTGGAGGTGATGTGATGAGTCAGATTAGGGTGGCTGCCAGGTGTAGGAGTGTAGAATTTTCAAGTGGTTTTCAGTCCCAGTTTTGTGGCTCAGTAGCCGTGTCACTTTGGATGATGCACTCAAGGAAGAGAAACAATTTATCTAATCAATAAATGCAGTGATGTACCGACCTCCCAGGACTGCTGTGGAGATCCAGTGAGATAACGTGTGCACAGTGTGCAGCATGGTACCCAGCACAGAGTCAGTGCTGAGTGAGTGCCAGTGAGTATCTGGTAGGATAGGTGTGGGTGGTTGGACTCGGTGACTGAGGAAATCTGGGCCCTGAAGGAGGGGTCCAGTCACATCTGTGAGTGATGGGCCTGAGCTCGGAGAGGCAGAGAGACCTTGCCCCCTGGGGGCAGGATGGCTATGGGAGGAGCATCATGAGTCAGCTCTTTGCAGGTGGAGTTGGAGTTGCCTTTGCGACATCTAAGTGCAGCGTCACGAGCTCAAAGAGGAGGTCTGGGCCCAGGCTGTGAATTTTCCTATAAACTTAATCCCTGAGGACGCTGAGGTAGTGATCACTGAACGTGAAGACATACTTTACAGGACAAGTGAATAGTAGTATCATCTCTGTCATCAAAGCTCACGTCTCTTTATTCATCACCCACTTTGCTAATTGGGTACTTACAGAGCTCACTTCACCGTCCTCCCATGGGCTCAGGCTCCACAGTAAAGAGCTGGTGAGCCTCCCTCCTTTCCAGAAGACGACACATTTTGCTGGTAGCCTTCTGTACCTCGCCAGACTTAGAATTTTAGTTTGTTGATTTAATTCTATTTTCTATTAGCTATCTCCTGACAATGGAGACCTTTTACCTCATGGTCATAATTCAAATAGCTGTTACTGAGAATTGCTGATCTGATCCATCGAGTAAGTATTATATTAACCTTGTAGAGTACTTATCATTTTTCTGTCTTTGCCCTTTAATTTTGTATGCCCTTTCTCTATCCTATTTGGGGCCTTAATTTTTTTTAATTAAAAGATGTCTGTTTGCAGTTAAGAAAACAAAAGAAAAAATACACATGATAGCTAAACATAGAAAATATCTAGTGTGTTTTCTGTCTCGGCAATGGAGGGTTCTAGAAACTCTTGAAAACCTTCATTACATAAGTTCCTTAAAATGCTGATTAAGAAATAAGACCTTCCTTCTTCATCTTACAAGCTGCACAGCTAATTGTCAAGAAAGTGAGGGGAAATCCTCAGAATCCAAGTCAAACCAGAAAGCAAGGATTCTGGGAGATACGTGAGCCTTAGAAGCCCTGGGGGCCAGTTGGCCCCTGAGCTGAGTTTCAGTTGCCTTGACAGGAGGGTAGGAGGTGAGCCCCAGGCCTCTCATACTGGGAGTTGGATGGCTGTTCTTATGTAAGGCCAAGCACATCCTGAATCCTGCTTTATAAAAGGGTGAATTAGAAAGAAAAGTAAAAAAGCATTCCTCAAGGCAAGGAAGTAAGGAAAGTCAATGTTTTTGGAAGCGGGGAAAAATAACATATCTAATGTAAGCATTTAGTTTAAATCTGTTCTGGCATGAGAGTGACAACAAACTCCTGGCAGAAAATCACAGCTCCTCCCGGAAAGAGAAGTTGTGTTTTGAATGAATCAGTGGGCAGCCATTCCGAAAAATGTATCCAGAGTCTTCTGGATCAAGATACTGGACCCAAACACCTCCCTTCCATGGTCTCATTTAAATAACCAGAAAAGTTTTAAAGGAAAGAAGCCATAATCATAGTTCTATTTATTGACATTAATATATGCTAGGAATTCAGAGGTGACTATGGAGTTGTCTCCTCTTTTATGGACCTTACTTTCTATTTGACATAGTTGGGGAACTTGGTGGAGGGTGGTGTTAGTCTGTTGCAAATAGCCAGGAGAGGAGATTAAGAAAACAGTGAAGGGTGGGTGACATTTTTAGCTGAGGACAGTCCTGTTCAGATGGTTTGTAATTGCAGAATCTTTGAGTTGTCTCTGGAGGGAATTGATCTTATGGAATTTGGACTTAACTCAGGGCTCTTCAGAATGGACAAGTGAACCTGGAGAAAGACAGTCAAATCTGTGCAGACATTAAAGTCCACGTGAACGTGCTGTATCCCTGAGCCAAAGATTGGACAAGTACCAGCTCTTCTTGAGGACAGAGGAGTGGTTTTTAAGGTTCTCCAAGAATGAATCCCAGGGAACCGGGATGGCCAGTTGTCAAACTGTGACTTTGCTCTTTGGACGGTGTACCCACCGAGGTTATTGGCCGTTTATCGGTTTCCATTTCTCTTTAGTGCATGACAGGTGATGAGGACGTGGGCATACACTTTTGACACCTTGTCAAAGTGACTGGGTACCTGCCTAGAAGCGCGGGCACAGCTATGGCTGCGCCATATATCTTGCCGCCCATCCCGCTCCCCGGCTCCGTGATCACGGCAGGGTGGTTTCTTGATGACCTGTCCGTCTCCTCTGTGACATCGTAACCCAACAAAATACCAGAGCATATTAGCTTGGCTTTGTTCTTTTCCATCCTTCCCTTAGAATGATGATGACTGATAATGGACCCAGTTACGTTTGCAGATGATTTACACGTAGGGCTTTCAGTACAAACCTTGTAATACCCACTGTGTGATCTAGAGAAGAAAGTTACATTCTTTCCAAATTGTTTTGATGCACTTATGTGGGAAAATGATGTACGTTTGAATATGTATTTCCTATCTGAAACATCATGGCTCGAGATGAATATTTGTAGACATGGAATGAGTTTTCTGTATTTGAACTGTATGGTCCCCTAAATTCTCCCCAGCTTTTTAATGTCATCACTGGAGTGCTACCTCCAGAGTGTCCCAAAGCATCCACCACTGCCTGTTCTTCGGACACTGTGAGTTTCCAAGTTGGAGAAGGCTGCTGGCTGTTGAGGCATTCTCTGGCACATCTCTGGCTGGCTGATGTGAACTTAGCACCCAAGACTTGGCAGACAGTATCTAACCATGGTCACGTCCATTTCTGGAACACTCATTGAGGATTTTACACCTATGCTAGTGGCATACGTTATTTCATTTAGTTTTCCCAACAATCATAATTAGATTTTATCACCTGTATTAATAAGGAAACTGTCAAAGCGAATGATGTGCAGACTTTGGACTGAAACACGGGTCTTTCTGATCCCTGTCTGTGTTCCCTCCCCAGCCTATCCTTCCAAATGGCCAGGAGACTCTTCCTCAGTCTTGAGTTTCCCTCTGATGTTACCACTGTCTTTGTTTCTGGAGAGGAAAACAAGTCTAAACTTACTTTCCAGTTGGAAATGGAATGGAGAGTTAACGTTGGAAGCCGGGAGAGTCTGTCCTGTGATGAAGCGTTCTCTGAGCCACTTCCATTGGGACGTCACGTCAATGTCTGGGCCCCTTGCACAGCCTGTGCACAGGTCATAAGCCAGATGTGCCGAGCAGTCCTCCCGGACAGGGCAGTGTGTTGGAAATGAGTTTGGGGATTTGGTTTCATTACATAGGTTCCTGAGTGCCTTGGCCTGGCAATTCAAGTGGGACCACTCCCTGTCACACAGACTCGTGCTCTGGGCCAGTGCAGGCCTGACGTGGCCTCAGCCTGAGGCTCAGGGCCCGTGGTGATGAGGAGCATTTTAGTCCAGGGTCTGCCGGAGGCTCTGACACTTCTGCGCCGTGGGAATTTGTCCAGGATGAAAATAATTCCTCCCCGAGTTTCAGATTTCCTTGCCTGAGAGCCGGGGTAGTAATAGTTTCTGAAATGATTGTAATGATTCAGTAACGGGCACAGCGTGCTGGCAGGTAGCTGGTGTTTAAGGAGCAGAAGTCGCAGACACTCTGTCAGCCTCTCACTATGTGCTCTGTGCTTTGAGAGGTTGTGTGTTTGGTGAAAGTCCCGCCCAAACCCTAGGGTCTAGATGAACTGTTGTTCCTTTACTTTCCCTTCCTTTTCCTCATTCCCATCTCTGTGTCCCATGTTTAGGTAGCAGATTCCTCTGTTTCAGGGAATACGGACCTTTCTAGTAAAAGGAGAGGCGGAACTCGGAAAGGTGGGGCCCAGAGGAGGTCTGGAGCATCTGCACAGCGCTGCTTCCCTGCATTTCTGCATCCGGTCCCATCAGTGCATGAAGTCAGCCATTCTTTTCCTTCCTGTGTCGTTGGGTCTCTGTTTTAAGGGAAAATATTTACGGGTCTTTTTTCAATTACATGTTTCGTTCAGATGCTTGTTGCTTTTCTCCCTGTGATTCAGCATTCCTAGGAGAGAATTCAGCAGTGCAGCATCCTCTCCGAGATCTATGATTTGATCGGCTTCCACCGCAAGTCCGCCTTCTTCAAGCGGGTGGCCCCCGTGCAGCGCGTGGCCCCCAGCATCCCGGAGCCTGGCGGGAAGGCCTGCTACCGACTACTTCTGCAGACGCTTCCTGGCTACAGTCTGTCGCTGGATCTGCAGGACTTCAGCAAAGGTGTTGGAACTAAAACATTGCTTCAGTCCCTTTAACCATGCCTGGTTTGGGCCCTGCTGTCCTGTCTCATCAGGGTGAATTCTGATTCGTTTAGAACAGGGCTCAGCAGACTTTTTCTGTCAAGGACTTGGGAGTAAGTATTTCAGGGTCTGCAAACCTCCTGATCTCTGGTGCAGCTGCTCAGCTCTGCTGTTCAGACGCCAGAGCAGCCGGACATTCCACACACCCACAGAGCATTATTAACAGCGGTGGCTGGGGCTGGATTTGGTGTATGAACTGCACTTTGTCCCCACAGCCTCCTCACTATTGACGCCTGCACCAGAGCTTGCATTTGCGACAATGTGTGAACCTGCACTGACACGTCATCATCACCCAGAGCCCAGACTTGACACTAGGATTTACACTTGGTGGTGTGCACTCTGTGGGTTTGGACAGATGTCCAATGACATGTATCCACCGTCACAGCATCATACAGAGTAATCTGTCTTAGTGACCTTAAAATGCTCCGTGCTGCACCTCATTCATTGCTCCTTCCCCTCTAGCCTCTGACAGCCACTGATCTTTTAGTCTCTGTGGTTTTCCCTTTCCCAGAACACCATACAGTTGGAATCAGACAGTTGCGGAACCTTCCCAGATTGGCTTCTTTCACTTAGTAATATGCATTTAAGGTTCCTCCATGTCTTTCCATGCCTTGATAACTCATTTCATTTTAGCACCAAATAATAGTCCATTTTCTGGCTGGACCACAGTTTATCCATTCACCTACTGAAGAACAGCTTAGTTGCTTCTGAGTTCTGGTGATTATGAATAAAGCTGCTATTAACGTCTGTATGCAGTTTTGTGTGTGGACATAAGTTTCCATTTTGTCGAGTAAACATCAAGGAGCACAGTAGCCTGATCATATGTTAGGAGTAAGTTTAGATTTGTAAAAAATTGCCAGACCGTCTTCCAAAGTATCTGGGCCATTTTACATTCCCACCAGCAATGCATGAGAATTCCTGACGCTCCACGTCCTCACCAGCATTCGGTGCTGTCAGTGTTCTGCGTTTTGGCAGTTCTGACAGGTGTGCAGTGGTACCTCGCTGTTTCAGTCTGCATCCCCTTGATGACAGATGCTGTGAAGCATCTTTCCATAGACTTCTTTGGCATCTAGATTTCTTCTTTGATGAGGTCTGTGTTCAGGCATTTTGCTCATTTTTTAATCAGGTTGTTCATCCTTCTTGTTGAGTTTAAAGAGTTTTTGGTATATTCTGGATATCAGCCCTTTATCAATGTGTCCCTGCCCTTCACCTGCAGCACCGGAGTTGTCCTTTGGGTCTCAGTGGAGTGTCAGCTCTTCAAAGAGGTTTCCTGTCTTCCCTCAGCCTAAATACTGTCCTTGTATTTTTCACTTTCATTGACTCATTTTGTTCTTTTTAAATAGCATTTCCCATAATTTGTAAGTACATTAAAAAAAAGGGCAATGATTGAACACCACCTCCCCCACCAGGCTGTGTGCCCTGTGAGAGCAGAGGCCCTGTCCCCACTCATCGTTTCCCATGACAGCACATGGCACATGTCCATGTAAAAGTGTGTAACGTGGGGCCAAACCTGATGAGCAGCTATGATGACATATTTTGGCTACCATTTATTGAGTAGACTTTGTTTCTGATGTTAATTATTAAATCATATGAATGAAACTTGTTTGTTTTGAAAAATAAAACAACAAAGCACACCTCCATTTGATTGGTACTTTCTACTTAGCCTTCTGACCCAGGAGGGGATGTTCACCATCATTTTGTGGAGGAGGTTGGGGAGGTAAAGTAAGAGAATTAGATCAAATAAAGTAAAAATGAAAACTATCAGTTGGCTTTATTTTCACTAAGACATAAAAGTTACTTTAAACCCTATCTCAGCTGTTGTTCTGTTGTTTTAAACATTTCTCATAGAATTAAATGGAAGCCCACTAAACCCTGAAAGGGAAATTGTGTGCTCAGGTCCTGAAAAGTGTTTATGTCTATTACTTGAAATGCACATTTTCTCTGCTGGTTACATAAATTTGAGGCGGGAACACAGCCGTGCACTGTGTGTCTGCCGGCTTCACGGGATGCTCACTGTCATTTTCATTTTCTTGTGTTGCAGTTTATGAAGGTTTTCCATGAGATATATTGCTCAGCCTTTTCCTGAATGAAGGATTGAATTTTCCACAGGAAATCTTATGAAAGAGAGTGACAAGGCACATGGGTTTCCCAAAAAGGAATACTTGATGTAATAAACTCTCACTATGGTGAACTTTTTGAATACAAGCGAGTTGAAAATTTTATCACTAGGTCATAGGCCACAAATCTGTCTTAAGAATAAAAAGATTCAAATTTTATAGAAGAAGCAGTTTGAATCAAGTAGAAATTATGATTTTACACTAGTTGGTGTTAGAAATTATACTCAGTCTTATCATAATTGCCTGTGGTAGGAACTGGATTATTATTTATTTATTAAAAAAAAATCCACTAGGTGCTATTTGCCCCATTCTTGATGCAGCAGTGCTGAGGTTAGTTAAGTTGGGCCATTTAGGATTGTTAGCTAGGTTTTCCGGACATTGATTTCAGCCTCTTTATCTTTTTTACAATCTCTTCTTTTGTATCGGCCTTTGGTCTTTTGACAACGTGGAAATACTGCACGGATCTGCCTTTCCCTTTTTTCTTGTCTTTGTGGGAAAAGATTTCTGAAAGACAAACTACTAGGATATTAAGGATTTTGTGTGGGGTAAGTTTGTTCAGTTCTAAGGTTTTCAATTAATACGTATTAATACTTGCTATTCAGCTAATGACAGTAAAATTATAAACTAACTTAAGTATACATCAGTAAGTATAGTACAATCAGCCCATCACCCAGATTAAGGAATTCACAAACTTTTCCAAATTTCCTTTATTCAGACCTTTGTTCTTTTATTTGTCCTTTGTTGAAGTATTTGACAGCAAATCCAAGAAGACATGTCATTTTACCCTCTGTGCTCAAGTAGGCATGTCTGAAAAATGAGGGCTTTTTTTTGATCAGGTTTTTCCATTTGACCCATGTGCTCGTTAAGTACCAGCTTTATCAGGCATCTCACTAGGCATTAGGGATCCTTGGGGCAATGAGACAGTCCTGGCTCCCAAGGAAGTTAAGGGCTGATGGAAGAAACCAACACAGGAGCTTGGGTGCCTCACTTAAGGTCCCTACTGGATGACACTAATTGGACAAAATTTGTGCACAATACTGTAGGATTCACAAAAGGGACTGGTCAGACTTGTAGGGCAGGCCGTGAGAGAGGCGGTCAGCAGGGCTACAAGAGGAGGACTCATTTGATCAGAATCTGAAATCCTTTCTGCCAACCTTTCTACCAAGCCCCCAGGGCCCATCACAAACAACCCTGTGCTGTAACTGTTTTTGATTCCAGTTACCACATCTCCTTCAGGAAGGATTTTAAGGTGGAAAATATTTAAAATCCGTAATTGTTGCCAGAAGGGACATAGAACAAGGAACATGTAAACAACACAAATGTCCATCAGCACATGACTGGATAAAGACGAGGTGATACATATATACAATGGAATACTACTCAGCCATAAAAGATGCCATTTGCAGCAACATGGATGGACATGAAGACTGTCATTCTAAGTGAAGTGGGGTGGAAAGAGAAAGAAAAATGCCATATGACTTCATTTATGGGGAATCTAAAATTAATAGCAATAATAATAAGACCACAAATGAAATAAATATTGTTTTGATTTCTTGAATATATGCAAGCACATCTGACTGTCCTTTGTGATTGGATTACCATATTCTGTTTATTCTTTTGTAGATGTCCTTATTCCTCTGGTAACTAATTTTAAAAATCTAAAGCTCTAATCTGTTCTTAGAAACAATAATTAGTACATATATGTAAACTGAAAAATGCAGTATGCTCTATACATGTATTTACATGCAATATGTGTATGCGACGTTGAACTGTAAAAATTCTACCTGATAAAACTGAAAAAGGAATAAAATAAAAAATTTATTTTAAAAAATCACCCCTCTTTAGATATTAGAATGTTCATTTCTGAGATTCTGTGAAAGACAGCATGGAAGTAGGTTTTTAAGGTTTTCTCCTTGTTCCTCGGTGAGCAGCCTGGGCTGCACAGCTTGGCCGCCACAGGCGCCCAGGACTTGCCGGCTTGCTCCTCACTTGTTGGGAGGAAGATTAGCTGCTTCAGGAATATTTATGTTCTTAGAAGTTGCTGAAAACCCCACAGAGCTTCTGTTTACATGGAGTGTATCTGTCAATATACCCCATTATAGAAATTAGAACAGAAAATTTAAACCCAAGAACTGAAGCACACGCTGCCCCAGCACGTGGTCAAAGCAGTGCTGCCACGGTGGCGTGTGTTGGTTCTAGAAAAAATGCACCATACACTCAAGAATGAGGGTGAACCCACAGATCTCATCTCAGCAATGCTATGAAGAGGTGGGACCCAAAGCCCCTAAAACAGTGCTGAAGTCCCCAGATGTCTCAGAACACACAGAGCTAAGGGATCAAGAACCCAGTGTCTCATGGATCACCAGCTGTGGAGACCGCGTCCTGGGTCAGGAGGACCAGAATTAGGGATAGTAGGCACACAGTCCTATTGACAGCAAAGCTTTAAAGGTTTTGAATTGACTGAAAGTTTGGCAAAGATTTGCATTTAGACTACTACATTTCCTCTCCTGGAGATGTTAGAAGGAAAACACTGATTAATAGAGGATGATTGTAATGGATTAATAATGATACTGATGACATGGGCTGCGAACACTAACCCTGAACTCAGTGTAGACTAAGCATTTATGTACACAATTCATTAGGTCTCCACACCCCTGCAACGTGGCATTAAGCACTCATACAACCATGAAACCAGTGACTATAAAACAGTCACAAGCCTTCCTCTCCAGCATGAGGCAGCAAAACCAGTAAGGGTTTTCAATGACAAAAGCCAAAATCATATATTTTTGGGAAAGAAAGCAAATGAAACACTGAAGAACAATAAACCAAAAGAGCAGATGGAATGGAAAATTTTATTGAAGAAAGCAATGATTGATTCAATTAAAACAGCTAATGTCCCTGGTATAATTGAACCATCAATCCAAATTTTTGGAAAAGTGGGTTGTGAAATTACTGTTTCATTTAACATTGGAATTCCTATTTGGACCAATTTGATATGCACCACTGGTGTGAGGTTAGATATTTAGGTAAATAACAATATTCCTATTTTTTAAGTTAACAGGAAACATAACACAGGACTCCAGATTTAGGGAGAGAATACAAAAAACTACTATCATACTCCATCCAGTAAGGACAAGTGTCCCTGCGTCACCAAAGCAATGAGAATTTGCACAAAGAAAACACAGTTCTCCAATTGTGACAAATACGAGACCGTGAGCCATGAGTTACGAGAACAAGCAACTGTTTAAATGCCATGGGCAATTTTTTTTTTTTATCATCTTGAAAACATCACTGATGTTCTAGGTAAGAAAATAATTGTTTTACTAGCAAATCCAACTGACACAGGGGTTTTTCCAAGTGAGAAAGTGATTCCAAAAAGTGCAGTAAAATGAGTAAAGATGATCTGCGCAGTGACGGTGATGGTCTTAGACTAACCAGCACCACGATTCCCGGTTTTACACTTGCTCTCTGCTCGTCACCTCTGACACAAGAACTCATCAAATGATTGTTTTTTCTTTAGGAAAAAAAGATAAATAAAATCTAACTACAAGATGTGGTATGTAAAGCGGTAATGAAGTTTTCTAACCTTATAATGCAGCCAGTGTAATGTAGCACTTATTCGGGCACTAGAATTTTTTAATTTATTTCTTTTATACCCTATTTCTATCCTAAAGGAGACACTTAAAGTTTTCTACTTTATTCAACGTATCTTGTGAGGGTTGTGATATACACTGGTATGGCAGTTTTAAGAGATACAAAATCGCCTCTGTGGTTGTGATCAGGAAAGACAAGGCTCCCTCACAGCTGCGACAGAGAAGGAATCCCCGGAGTCAGCCTCCGGGCAGCTTCCGAACCGCATTTGCTTGCACTTAGCACAGGACACCATCAGCAAGTGTAACTCTGACAAGGAGATTTCCCCGGGGACATGGGAGGTGCTCTAACATTCTGAAGCCACTTGTTTCCCAGTTAGGTAAGGCTTGGAAAAATAGTTTATTAGAAGTGACTCCCTTTGTTTGTGCCTTTTGTCCTGAGAGGTCACTAATTAGCATAGAATATAAAATACCCCATAATATAAGAATTTAGACACCACATCTTTCCATCTACCTGTCTATTTGTTTATCATATTTATAGTTAGGTTACATTGTCTATGACGTTCACTTCCGGGCACCAGAAAAGAAAGGTTACAAAATATTTATTATAAATAGGGGGGACTGGGTCTAAGGGTTAAAAACCACTCCTGCTAACAATAAAAACCATATAATAATTTTAATCTCAGTTGCATCAGAGCTTCCAGAATTACTCCTTCAATTTCACTGTTAAAACAGTAATGGAATCTCTGTTCTTCCGAGACTCGGGCCTGATCGCCACCCATCCAGACATCTGTCTGTGGGTCCCTACTTGTCCTCGAGGCCCCCGAACACACCTTATGGGGTGAACTTTCTTCAGTGTCCCTACTGTAGGGGAAACCTGGAAGTCCCAGGCACTATCCAGGATTCACACCTACCTGCAAAAATCAAAGTCATGTGACTGAAACGGGACAACCCAGGTGGTGTGATAGGGCTGAAATCTCACCAAAAAACAGCTTTGGGGGCCTGACCCAAGCCCTCCAGCTCCTAACATGAAGAAGGACAGGGAGTCCCAATTAGCCACGAGACTGGGGGGCTTCATTACTCCATGAATTAATGATTTGTGCCAGTGCCACCTTTAGACAGGGAACCCCAGAACCCAAACTTGGAAGCACCCCGTCCCCTCCCCTCTGAACAAATATTCTCTCAAGACACTTAGTGAGAGATGGGAGCCCCGATGAGCTCTGGAATAAGATGCAATCTGAAAGACTGCTGGTAACAAATGGTGTGGAGCTCGGGCAGCCCCCAGGGCCACCAGGCCTTCTGGTACCACTGATGCCCACACTTCCATCCACAACAGTTTCTTCAGGACCCTTACGCACACATAACCATCACAGAAAAATGATTGCTTAGATATATTTTAAGAGAAATAACATGAGAATGCCAAATTCAAGACAAGTCAGAGTCAAGACCCCAGAGTATTTACTGAATGAGATCTCACGTCTGCTCCACAGTGAGCTTTAAACCCTTAGGACACAGTCATGGGACAGTAGGCATTTTCTTTCTTTCCTCCAAGTTGGCTTTAATGCAGAACTCCTTAGAGACAGGAAGACTCTGGATCCCACCTCTACTACTTACACAAAGGGCTCATCTCACCATTTGGAGTGGGATCAGCGATGGTGCAGCCGGCTTCAATGTGCTCACTCCCGTGTCCAGCTCCCCGAGGAGCAGAGCTCCCCCCACAGGAGCAGAGACCCCCCCAGGAGCAGAGCTCCCCCCAAGGGCACTGCAGTGCCTGCAAGAATCAGGTGTCTGATGAGTGAGCCTGGGGCGGGCAAGACAGGAAGTAAGCACCGCTTCCTCACTCTCTGCAGGTGATCTCTGTGTCATCTTGAATAAATACAGTCAGCATTAAAAATGATTGGCAAGAGGGTAAAAGGTAAGGCCTCCCCAAATCTCCTCGCATTCCTTTAGTGGAAGTCCTGGTAGAACACATGGTGACAAGAGACGCTGGCTTTACATGCACACGTTGCCCTCAGGGCTGCAGGGGAGGCCACGGTGCTGCCTCTGCCCCACCTCCTGCCTTCGTCCCCCAGACCTCACAGGGGCCGCTGACTCGTTTCTCTGACTTTCTCTCCTTGGTATTGCTGCTCTTCCAGTTTTAAGAGCTCATAAGAACCTCACCAGAAAATCTTTAACAATGAAAGCAAATCAAATGAAATCAACCACAGAAACACACTGCCTTCATCATTACTTTAAATTTTAGGAAGAAATTCGTGAAGACGACTCCCTGACCTGAAGGGATGGAGGAGTAAAGAAAAGAAGACAAGCATTTTTGGCCCACAAAAAATGAAAGGTAACCAGATGGTGGCTAGTTTTCATTGCACCTCTCTGCCCGCCCCAATTTTACATGCCCCTCCCAACTGAACTCATCAGAACTCGACTGAAGGAGACGGCTTTGCAAATTTATTGGAAGCCGAAGAAATCGCTCCAGAAACAGTCTCCCAAACCCAGCGAGAACATTGAAAGCTGACCAGTGCCAGGATCTGAATACTAAAACACACAGATTCAAACTCCGACACCCTCCCTGGTGGGTGTACTTACCGTGCAGGTGTTGCCGTGAAATTTGTCAGCATCCAACATATAAAAATGAATGGGACACCAGTTTTCAACATCACAGTCCCTCTGAAACAACTGGTAGTCAATTAGCGTTTGTCGGCAGCAAAAGTCGATTTTCTCCCCTGCACGTGGAGATCAACACACAGAAAAGACTGATGATCCCCGCTGCAAGTGTAGCTAAGTGTGTCTAAACAAACTGGCTCCATCAGCCTCCTGATGAGCAGGGGAGTGTGTGAGCCGCGGGGCTCTGCAGACTAATGGCCAGGCAAGGAGGGCGCTTCCTTACTTTGGGGAGAAAAACGCGGAAGCAGCACTCGCTGGAAATAAATTCTAATTAAAATTTCAGGTGCAGTTACTGCAGCGTAACCCACGCCAATAGATGAGGCTCCCTCCGTGCTGTCCAGTCATGTGAGTCAGGCTCATTATTGTACCTGTGTGTTTGGTTTAGCAAGTGAATCATGTCTGTTTTCTGGAAATTACATGAGGGTGGAAAACCTTCCAAACATGTTCATTTATTTTGTGTGGACTTTGTTTAATCCTCTTAAGAGCATTTAGAATGACAAACTTCTTAAATTAGCATGTTTGCCCGAGAGACCTTTCCAGGCACATGGGCCGAAACCTAGGACAACCCAGAAGCAAATTCAAAACCGTTCCAGCTGCACAGCACTGCCGAATGTGTCCAGTTTGAGAATCAAGGATTTTTTCTCCACACACTTTTCCTCCTCTGCCCAAATTAATCAGCCTCTGCTGCTCTTGTATAATGAGTATCGTATGACTCATCTTCTCTGCTTGTAAAATGGAAATGGGAAATACTTCTGCCCAATAAAATGACATAGAACTAACCCCCAAAATTATATATATTTAAAAAAAAAACAGGGCTTTACGCTGTCCAGGGATATGAATCATTTATTTAATATATCAATTGTTACTAGAATAATCTTTTCAAAATGTAACCCCTCCTCAGAAAACTTCAACTACTATTCGATAAAAATATCACAGAAAATTTCTGAAAAGAATTTAAAGGAAAATCTTTTTTAACTGAATCATATTCTAGGCACACTGAATAAATTCTGTTTAGAGAACTACTTGTTTTTAATAAATGACCTATAAAAATACACCAAGCATTAATCAGTAAATCTTCATTCCTTATTTTAAAATTCTTAAGGCATGCTATATTTCTTAAATCAAATGAGGAGATATTTACAAGCCAATGCACAACAGAATTACCTAAGAAGATATTATAAAGCAGCAAGAGCAACTAGCACTTTGCCAAGCATTCTGCGTGAGAGTCACTCATACCATCTTATTTTGACCTGACTGCTTAGAGGTGAGCTCCATCAGCCCATTTAACACATGAAGAAACTGAGGCTATGTGTGGCCATGTTTCCAGTACTTGGTGGAGCCAGGATCCAAACCCGGTTCTTTGTCTATAGAGCCTGTGCCTTTACCAGATCACACTAAATTTCTCACTCTTCAAATGCACTCAGTCCCCGAGGTAACACACCTTCCTTGCATTTCTAGGAGTTTTAGGAATTACTGAATTACAAGGACTAATCAGACATTTGTGTGAGCTAATTTTATATTTTCTGATTTTCCTGAATCAGTTCAGGCTGAATTCATTCTACTTACGAGAAGTCCTGAGGCAGAGGAGAGAGGGGAATATAAGCCAGACATAAACAATTTCAAGAGATCCACTTCATCAAGGAAGCAAAGTATTAAGTAAACCATTCTGCAACATGCTTTTCAATAAACCTTGGTGTCTCTGTCTCAGCCTGAAGGAGGGTAAACCCTCCAGCCCATCTGCCTTCCAGCCACATACCCTGGATGATCTTGGTTCCCTCACCGGTGACACATGTGTTCTCCTGGGACTCTTTGTAGAGATTAAATGATAAAACTGTATGCAAAGGGGCTACTTCATTGCCAGACAGTAGGCACTAAACAAATAATAAAATTATTTTGTTTCATGAAAATGGGAGGCAAGTCTCCCAAATAAACATTCTTGATAGAATCCCAACAAGCACTTTAATTTATCTACAAGAAATTGTAAAATAGCATTTCTTTTTTGAAGGCCGTATCCATTCTCCCTACTTTTTACAAATCCTGGCTGTTATCCTGAAAATCTATTCCCAGAACGTGGCATCCATCTCCCATATTTAAATCCTTTAAGTTTGAAATTATGATGAAGCTTGGGCACATAAAGATTCACACCATAATTCACAGAATAAACAAAGACCACAGGAACAGGGCCACCTCCAGACCCCATGTGCTCAGGACAGTCTCCAAACTTCACAAAATCAGAAGCATACTGTTTGAAGAGAAAGAAAATTGAATGTGATCAAGGAGGCTGACATAGAGCACTGGCCGGCTCACGAGGCGACCCCGTCGCCCCCTCGTCTGACCTAAGTCATCGAACACAGTTATCCGTTGATCTCTAACTAAAACTAGAACACGGGTAGGGTTGGAAAGTAACATTTTGTCCTACAATATATACATATTGTCAACTAAAAATTGGCACTTGTCATCTGCCTCTAATTTGGTTAAGTCATGAGCCACTGCAGCTGCTGACCTTCAAAACCCTCTGAAAGTAGTTCAGGGTGGAGATCAGGAATGGGGCGCTCTGTGCTCTGGGAAAATGGGCAGAAGAGTCTTCAGATAGTTAGACATTTTCAGGAAATTTTATGCGCCCAAATTCTTGCATCCCCTCCTATCTAGAAAAGCACTAAAATCATTAACAGAGACACCTGCTTCTTGACTAGCAGCAGCCTCTGCCTAAACTTGTATTGGACCGCACGTCCCCCTTCACAGAAATCTTATAAAATTCTGAGCTCCCCCTCCTCTTCAGAGCAGTTCCTCCGAGCTCTCTGAGATGCTGTCACCTGGGCTCTGGTCCTTATTTTGCCCCAGATAAACTTTAACCAACAACTCTCACGTTTTGTGGTTTATCGACAGCACCACAAAAATTAAGCTTACATGCTTGAACTCAGAGTAAACATTCAGTATCAAATATTTCTTGACTTAAATTCCTATTTAAATGTAAATAATTATTCCATTTCTTAAATATAACATCTTTAAATATAAATTAACAGATATTTGTGAATCTTCGAAAAATATAGTCTAGAAAAAACTTTTAGCAATTAAAAAAGCTATTGTGTGGAGCTTTAGAATTTCAAAAGTGGAAAAGAATAGTATTGTAACTCAAGTTCTTGTTTTAAATGCAGAGATCCTGAGGCCTCAAAAGACATATCAATTTGCCTGATTTTATACACTGTCCTTTAACAGAAAGCCTAGAAGTAAGTTCCTGGTCTTTGAGAAACCAAGACTTGCTCTGCTGGTGCAGGGCTGAACTTTATGAAAATGGGTCATGAGAAAGAACCAGAATGCGGGGGCCTGGGCGAGGCAGCGGAGGAAAGGAGGGTCTCACATTGTCGTGGGTGAGAAATAGGCTCCCGCAGTGCTGGTGTGATGGGCATCCCTCAAGTGCCTGAAAACTACTATTTGGCACACCTGCCACTGAAACGCACACAAGCTGTTTAACTAGAAGGCTGACCAGGAGGCTTTCTCAGTGACACAACAAGCTATTTTCACGTTAACTCTATAACTACAGGAAGAGAAAGAATAGAAAGCTGATATTAATTATTAAAAATTTACACCAAGAACCAAGGAAATTCCAGGAGAAATATAAAGACGTTGGAAGTTTCATTACGCGAACTTACTGCCAATTCATTTGTCTTAAAAGCTGTGCTATAAAATATATTGTCCTTTGTTGTTCCAAATCACATTTGAAAGAAATAATGTTTCTTAAGGGTGTTTCTGGAAATTTCTTCTATTTCCTAACACCAAATCTCAGACCCTTAAAGAAATGGGGGGTTGGCATTTCGTCCACTGTTCTCTAGGCAATTTGTTTTTCCTTCAAAGAACAAGGGGGGAATCACACAGAAAAGCATTTGAGCATCAGGCTGCTTACATTTCCTCCGGGAGTCTTGGAAAATTAGGTGGAAATGAACAGTAGGACAGAAACATGGCGGGAGAGTCACTGGCTAGAAGGTGAGAACAAATGTGTTCTCCAACGTGCTCTGGTAGCCACTAGTTTAAATGAACCGAGCAATTGTTCGAGCATACATGCACTTCTACGGGAAAATCTCAACCGTTACCAACCGATCAGTGCAGCCCAAAGCAATGGACGGACTGCGGAGGCCCCCGGCTTCTCATCGTGGTGTCTTACACCATGTGCAGGATGAGCAGTGCCTCCCCGCCCCCTCCCTCCCCTCCCCTCGATGGAGATGGCTGGTCCTGAGCTGAGCTTACCTCATAGCAAGCTGTCTCTCAGCCCTCTGTCTAAAGCAAGATAAAAGCAGGAAAGCTACCTGGGACTTTACAGAACCAACCCAAAAGGGAACTGAAGCACCTTTCTTCCCTCCTTTCTGCTGCCTGGAATGTGGGCCTGATTTTTGACCCTCAGGCAGACACTTTGGGCCATCAAGTTGACGGGCTGAAAATAAGAGGCATCTGGTTCTCTGACCCTGGGACCTTCATGCAAACCAGCCCTGTGGTACCGATTGCTTGACTTCTTTATGTAAGAGGGAAATACAAGTTTAGCATGTGTAAGCTACCGCTGTTATCTGGGGAAGTAGGTGTTGTACATTGCCACGGTAAGTCCTAATAATAAAGTTAAAGATTCACCAAAAACTATTTACCAAATAGTTAATAAATGATAAAGAGTTCCTGATTTTTGTTTTAATGCTATGAAATGTAAATCAAGTTTCAGCATATGCTAGTAAAACAAGACACTGTGGAGAAAAAGCAAAACAGAGATTATAGAACAGAGACACAAAGCCTCCTCTTCTCCAAGGCACAGGAGGACAGCCGTGACTCTACGTGCCAAGGTTGGAGTCTCATGGGCTCCCTGTTTTCCTTGCCTTGGGTTGTCATTTCTTTCCAGCCTTGGGAAAAATGGATAAGGCTGCTGGTCAAATCATTTCAGGAGCAGCTTCCATCGTGTAGAACCCCTGTCTCTTCCTTTCCTCTGCCTCCTGGAATGTTCTGACACAGTTAATCAGTCCAGCCTTCTAAATTGAGCAAATGGAGCTCAATCAATCTGCTTTTAGACAGAGTTAGGAAACAGACATTAAAAAGCATAACTAGGAAATCTTATCTTCCAGAGGTCATTGCACAGATGAAATAGGAGAATATCTGTGAATCACTCTATAAACACTAAGCACAATACAAATAATATTAGTACTGATTCTATGTCACATTCTTCAAAAAACGAAAACAGAATAGTTTTCTACCAGAAGGAGAAAGTGCTTTACAATTTTCTGTCACTTTAATTCTTCAAAAGTTTCTATAAAATTGATGTCTTTAAAAGAATCAATGCACATTAGGGACTAAATTTAATTCCTTCATCTTCCCCTGTTTAACAGATATCAAGAATGTTACCATTTATAGACATTTTATCTAGGAAAGCCTTTGGTATACATGAGGCACAGAGCAGGGCAAATTGTCAGTATCACTCAGGATAGGAAAACCATGTTGGATACCCGAACTTGAGGACATGAAGAAGATGCCTGACATGTCCCACTGACCTTTCAAGCTATTCTTTTTCAAACACTTGTTTCTTCTTGGTCCAGAACAGACACGCATTTGTTGATGTGAGACTCTTTAAGTGACAAGGTAAACCCATCATTGCCACTTTAGAGACTGAAATCTTACCCTCCTCATCCATGTGGACATAGCATCCTTACTGATTCCTAACATGAAAAATGACCATCGATGACATCTCAGGATGCTCCAATGCAGAGGTTCTCTGCTGCAGTGAGGAGGAAAGAGCCGTGTGCTTCAAGATGTACTTACTGTCTGTAGCTCACTTGGCAAGGCACGGCAACTTGTCTAAGCTAAAGCTTAAAAGTGGAGAATAGAGACAACATCCATGTCAAAGGGCATTCGGAGGCTAATTCCTTGGCCCCACTTCATCGCTTCTCAAGAGCCGTGGGCAACACCTTGAGAAAGGCAGCAACGTGGTACCCAAGTCATCAAAAAGCTGCACCTCCACTAGTTGACAATAAAGCAAGTGTCATCTGGCTCAACAGATCTCCCTGTGTCTCTACAGTGTATGGCTACATTTTCTTTATTTTCTTGGTTGGGGGCACTCCATTTTTGAAAATCCCCCTCCCTGCAGTAGAAGTCCTTAGTTTCCCAATCAGAATGCAGGATTGAAGGGGGGATAACAGACCTGATAAAACATAGATCACTATTTATTCCTTGAAATATTTTTGGCACATGGACTAAAAATCTTTGGTTCAGTTGGACATCAAGATCATATCTAATTTACACAATTGTCAACCGTCATTTTACTACCAGCTCCTGAAACAGTCACATGGTCACTAGGTTATTTTTTTCCTTCCCTTGACCCTGGATTTGATGATTTCTAACAAGACACAATAGATTTTTGAAAAGAAATCTGGTTCACCTTTTGTTTTTAAACTAAATTTGTGTACCTGACCCTGACTTCACTCTAACATTCACAAAAAGCTATCCAAGGACACCCACTTTTGACATCATCTCTAGATGTCTTGAATACACTGCTGAGCTGATTCTTCCAGATCATTAAAATATATATGCACATTATGCTGTGGTCCTCTTCAATTTGTGGTGTTTTCAGTAATCATTACCTCTTTGGATACTTTATAACACATTTAGCATTACTTTATCCAATTCAGTTACATTATTATATAAGATTTCAAAAGAACTGGTTTTTCAAAATGATGATATTTAATATCTATGGCCTTTTCTTAATCAAGTAATTCTATAAGGCTGTCAAGGACAGCAGTGGAAGTTGTGTGTGGTGATTGCTGCTTCAGAGTCTCCGGTCCTGCCCCATGATCTTGCAGGTGTTTACGCATCCTTGTGAATGTCAACACATCAGTCTATTAGGAGCTGAAATTAAGCTACCTGGATGCTAATTTTTCTTTTAAAAACAATAAACTCAATTTCCCCTACTAATACTTTATTGTTTCTCATACTGAGGCTCACCACTTTTCCTAATATATATGTTTGGTGGGGAGGGGGCCCAGCCCTGAAAGCCTGCAGACAGCACCCACTCTATAAGATTAGCCAGAGGTGGCCGTGGATGTTGTGTGACTTCAGCCACTGAGCACGAGCACCTGTTGTCCCTCCAACTCTTCTGCCTCCATTGCTGACAGTCCTGAAGGTCACTGCCTCTTGTAAAATTCTACAACATTACAGTTCATATATTTTTAAAAGGTATCAAATTGTGAAAGTCGTCTGTTGATTGTGTAAAATGGGGGGTACTTGCCTTTGCTCATTTCAGGCTTAACTAAGTCCAGAAGGACACACACACACACACACACACACACACACACACACACACACACACACTCAGTTCTGAGTGCCCCCAAAGAAAAGTTTGAAAGTCTTCGGGACAGTGGTGGCACTCAAACCTTTGGAATTTTGAGCTCTGTGAAAGTATCACTTATTCAGAAATTAAGCATTATAGTTCTAGACCAACAGAATCAGAGTCCCCCACAAGTTACTTACCAGAATATTTTAAAGAAACTATCTTCCCTAAAATCCAATGATAAATCAAATATCCATGGAAAGAATGTAGATCAGTAATATCAAGCAACAATTTCTACACTAATGCTGATTAGCCATCAGCCCAAACCAAAGGACATAGAAATAAGACACCTGAGATAAAGAGATGGAAGAGAGGTATTAAAAAGCAAGAATATAAAAGAAGTAATGGCCCTATGGAAACCTGCTCATTTTTTTGAAATAATTACTTGGTTAAAGGAACTCACTCTTGAGGATTGGTAATGCACCAAGAGGAAATCTAGCAGGGAAAAGAAGCAGAAGCAGGTCTCAGTTTTCTCCGAGGCTGATCCTAAATGAAAAAAATATCCTTGGCTTCCACAATATACAACCTGCATTGATGTCTAAGAAGAAGAGTGAGGAGGAGAGAAAACCGAAAATGTGTGGAAGCCATCCTTCACCAACACTGATGGAAACACAGAACTGTGGTGTTGGGGCACTGCCCGACCGATATATATAACAGCAGGAATAAGCTCTAACTAGGTTTCTGAGTGAAAAATGCTTTTAGCTTTAAGTCTACTCAAGTAAACATGCAGAGAAATCATGGTAAGTGCTTGAGATGAAGCCTTGCTGTTTAGGTGAGATAAAGGAATGCTTCTACACTTGTTCCATTTTGGAAACATGTGAGTGGAAGCCAACCTTCACCTAGGTTTTTGAGAACCCAGAGTTTCTGGCCTCGGGGAATAACGGTACTTACATATATAAGGGGAGGCACAATCTCCAGGAGGCTTTTCCATTCCAGAGAGCTTTCACTTGAAACCGGCTTTCAGAATCATGCTGAGAAATCAGAGTTAGTGTTTCTATATGTCACTCCATCTTTTATGCTGTATGAAAGAACTCCACACCACATGCTCAATTTTTAGATATGTATGAGTTTGGAAGCCATCCTTCAACTAGCTAATTGGGAACCCACAGTTTCTGGGATAGGGAAACTACGCTACATACATATCTATGGGGATGCACTAGTACCAAAAAGGTTTTACACTGCAAACCGCGTTTACTTGCAACCGGCTCTGAAAAACATACTGAGAAATCAGAGTAAGTGTTTCTGTGTGTCACTTAACCTTCAATGCTGGATGAAAGAACGCCTCTCCACATGATCACTTCTGACATTTGAATGTGTGTTGGAGCTGTCCTTCAACTAACTTGTTGGAAACCCAGAGTTTCTGGTCTAGGGGAACTACGCTACTTACATACCTAACCGGAGGCAGTCGCTCCAATGCGGTTTTCCTAAGCAAACCACTTTTACTTTGAAACCAGCGTTAGTAAACACGCTGAGAAATCAGAGAATGTGTTTCTACATGTCACTCTGCCTTTTATGATGGATGAAAGAACGCCACTCCACATGCTCTATTTTCAAATCTGTATATGAATGGAAGCCGTCTTTCACCTAACTTGTTGGGAACCATAGTTTCAGGACTAGGGGAACTACGCTTTGTTATATTTGGGGACGTCCTAGCACCAACTCGCATTTCCACTGCAAAACGTTTTTACTTGAAACGGATTTCAGAAACATGCTAAGAAATCAGAGTGAGTGTTTCAGTATGTCACTTAACCTTCAATGGTGGAAGAAGGAACGCCTCCCAACATGCTCACATCTGACATCTAAATGTGAGTTGGAGCCATTCTTCACATTACTTCTTCGAGAACAAGGGTTTCTGGTCTAGGGGAACTACGCTGCTTACATATCTAAGAAGAGGCTCTCACTCCAAAGCGGTTTTCCACAGCAAACCACTCTTCCTTAGAAACTGGCATTAGGAAACATGCTGAGAATTCAGAATAAGTATTTCTGTATGTCACTTAACCTTCAATGCTGGATGAAAGAACGCCTCTCCACAAGATCACTTCTGACATTTGAATTTGTGTTGGAGACGTCCTTCTCCTAACATGTTGGAAAACCGGAGTTTCTGGAATACGGGAACTACCCAATTTACATATCAAAGCAGAGGAACAAGATTCAAAACAGTTTACTAAACAAAGTAATTTTTCTTGAAACCAGCATTTCACAGTAAACATAAAAGGCAGAGTGAGATGTACAAACACGTTCTCTGATTTCTCAGTATGTTTCTTAAACCCGGTTTCAAGTAAAAGCGGTTTGCAGTGAAAAAAAATCGAGTTCGTGCTAGTACATCCCCATATATTGGAAAGCAGCGTAGTTTACCTTGGACTGAAACACTGAGTTTCCAAAAAGCTAGGTGAAGAACGGCTTTCACACTCATACAGATCTGATAATTGATTATGTTGAGAGGCGTTCCTTCATGCAGCATAAAAGGCAGAGGTATTCTAGACACAAATTCTCTGTTTTCTAAACATGTTTCCTAACGCCGTTTTCAATGTAAATCCAGTTTGCTGTGGAAAACCACTTAGGAGCGAGTGCCTCCCCTTAGATATGTAAGTAGCGTAGTTCCCCTATACCAGAAACTCTGAGTTTCCAACAAGTTAGCTGAAGGACGGCTCCAACACAAACTCAGATGTCAGAAGTTAGCTTGTGGGGAGGCGTTCTTTCATCCAGCATGGAAGGTTAAGTGACAGAAATAATTACTCTGATTTCTCAGCATGTTTCTCAAAGTCGGTTTGAAATAAAAGTGGTTTACAGTGAAAAACCTTGTTGGTGCCAGTACGTCCCCATATATATGAAAGCAGCGTAGTTTACCTTGGACTGAAACTCTGGGTTTCCAACAAGCTAGGTGAAGTACGGCTTCCATACTCATACATTTCTGAAAACTGAGCATGTTGAGAGGCGTTCCTTCATGCAGCATAAAAGGCAGAGGTACTCTACACGCACAATCTGTGATGTCTCACCATGTTTGCTAACACCGTTTTCAATGTAAAAGCGGTTTGCTGTGGAAAACCGCTTTAGAGCGAGTGCCTCCCCTTCCATATGTAAGAAGCGTAGTTCCCCTATACAAGAAACTTTGGGTTTCCAACTAGTTAGGTGAAGGACGGCTCCAACACAAATACAGATGTCAGAAGTGAGCTTGTGAAGAGGCGTTCTTTTATCCAGCATTAAAGGTTACGTGACATACATAAACATTTACTCTGAATTCTCAGCATGCTTCTCAAGGCCGGTTTCAACTAAAAGCCGTTTGCAGTGTAAAACCGAGTTCGTGCTTGTTCGTCCCTATATATATGAAAGCAGCTTAGTTTACCTTAACTGTAACTCAGGTTTTCCAACAACCTAGGTGAAGTACGGCTTCTAAAATCATACAGCTCTGAAAATTGAGCATGTGGAGAGACGTTCTTTCATGCAGCATAAAATGCAGAGGTATTCTTCACACACACTCTCTGATATCTCAGCAGGTTTCCTACCGCCGTTTTCAATGTAAAACCGGTTTGCTGTGGAAAACCAAGTTGGAGCAAGTGCCTCCCCTTAGATATGTAAGCAGCTTAATTCCTCTATACCACAAACTCTGCATTTCCAACAAGTTAGTTGAAGAATGGCTTCAAGACACATTCAGATATCCGAAGTGAACTTGTGGAGTGGCGTTCCTTCATCCAGCATTGAAGGTTAAGGGACATACAGAAAGAATTACTCTGATTTCTAAGCATGTTTCTCATAGCCGGTTTCAAGTAAAGGCGGTTTGCAGTGTAAAATCGAGTTCGTACTAGTACGTCCCGATATATATGGATGGAGCGTAGTTTACCTTGGACTGAAACTCTGGGTTTACAACAAGCTAGGTGAAATACGGCTTCCACACTCATACAGTTATGAAAATTGAGCATGTTGAGAGGAGTTCCTTCATGCAGCATAAAATGCAGAGGTATTATAGACAAACATTCTCTAAAATTTCAGCATGTTTCCTAACGCCGTTTTCAATGTAAAAGCGATTTAGTGTGGAAAACCACGTTGGAGCAAGTGCCTCCCGTTAGATATGTAAGTAGCGTAGTTCCCCTATACCAGAAACTCTGGTTTTCCAAAAAGATAGGTATAGGACGTCTCCAAAACAAATTCAGATGTCAGAAGTAAGCCTGTGGAGAGGCGTTTTTTCATCCAGCATTGAAGGTTAAGTGATATACAGAAACACATTTTCTGAGTTGTCAGCATGTTTCTCAAAGCCGGTTTCAAATAAAAGCGGTTTGCAGTGTAAAACCGAGTCCGTGCTAGAAAGTCCCCATATATATGAAAGAAGCGTAGTTTCCATTGGACTGAAACTCTGGGTTTCCAACAGGGTAGGTGAAGGATGGTTTCAACACTCATTCAGTTCTGAATATTGAGAATGTAGAGAGACATTCGTTTGTCTATAATAAAGGGAATGGTTTGCAGTAGAAACACCTACACTGGATTCTCAGTATGCTTCCTAGTGCTGGTTTGAATTTCATGCAATTTTCATTGTAAATCCCAGTTGGAACTAGTACCTTCACATTTACACAAATGTAGTGAATTTACCCACTCATAAGAAACTGTGTGTTCCCAACAAGCTAGCTGATTGAAGACTTTCACACAACTTAACTCTCAGAATTGTGCAAGTGGAGAGACGTTCATTCATCTAGCATGAAATAATGGGTTGCAGTAGAAACACTTGCTCTGGTTTCTCAGTATGTTTTCCTAGTGCCGGTTGGAGATTCATGCAGTTCTAACTGAAAAACCGAGCTGGAGCTTGTACCTTCCAAAATATATTTATTTAGCTTAGTTTTCCACACAAAAGAAACTGTGTGTTCCCAACAAGCTACGTGATTGACGGCTTTCATATGCATTTAAGAGTCAGAATTGAAAATGTGAAGAGACGTTCGATAATCTAGCATAAAGGGAATGGGTTTGTAGAAACACGTACTCGGGTTTGTAGAAACACGTACTCGGGTTTCTCAGTATGTTTTCTACTGCCGGTTTGATGTTCATGAAGTTTTCACGATAAAACCGAGTTTGAGCTAGTACATCCATATACATATATAAGTAGTGTAGTCCCCACATAAAAGAAACTGTGTGTTCCCAACAAGCAAGGAGATTGACGGCTTCACAATTAAATCTGATAAATGAGCATGTGGAGAGAAGTTCGTTCATCTAGCTTAAATGGAATGGTTTCTACTAGAAAGACTTCTACTGGGTTTTCAGTATGTTTTCCTCGTGCCAGATTGAAGTTCATGAAGTTTTCACTGTAACAATGATTTGGAGATATTATTTCCCATTATATATGTAAGCAGTGAATTTCCCGGCTCTAACGAAACTGTGTGAGCCCAACAAGCTAGGTGATTGAAGGTTTCCCACACACTTAACTCTCAGAATTGAGCAATTGGAATTGGAGAGACATTCGTTCATCTACACAAAGGTAAAGGGTTGAAATAGAAACACTTACCCTGGACTCACAGTATGTTTCCTAGTGCCGCTTGGAAATTAATGCAGTTTTCACTGTAAAACCGATTTGGAGCAATACCTCCCCACATGTATTCATGTAGTGTAGTTACCCACTGAAAACAAAATGTGTTCCAAACAAGTAAGGTTTTTGATGGCTTGCAAAATCATTTATCTCTCAGAATAGAGCATGTGGTGAGACGATGTTTCATCTAGCAAAAATGGAACTGATTGAGGTAGAAAAAATTTCATTGGTTTCTCAGAATCTTTGCCTAGTGCCCTTTAGAAATTCATGAAGTTTACTCTGTAAAGTCGAGTTGGAGCTAGTAATTCCACATATATATGTATGCAGTGTAGTTACCCACTGAAAAGAAAATGTGTTCCAAACAAGATAGAAGATAGAAGAATTCCCACACACTTAACACTCAGTATTAAACATATAGACAGACGTTCGTTCATTTAGCTTAAAGGGAGTGGTTTCTAGTAAAAGAAATATTCTCTGGTTTCTCAGTCTGTCTCCTAGTGCCTGTTTGAAGTTCATGCGGTTTTCAATGTAAAACCGAGTTGGAGCTAGTACCTCCCCATATATATGTATCGAGTATAGTTTGCAACTGAAAACAATCTTTGTGTTTCCAACAGGCTAGGGGAAGGACAGCTTTCATACACCATTATCTGAGAAATGAGCATGTGGAGAGAAGTTTTTCATCTAGAAAAAAGGGGATGAATTGCAGGAGAAAAACCTACTCTGGTTTCTCAGACTGTTTCCTAGTGCCGGATTGAAGTTCCTGCAGATTTCAGTGTAAATCCGAGTTTGAGCTATTAACTACCCTTTTATAGGTATGTAGTGTAGTTTCCAACTGAAAAGAACCTTTGTGTTACCGACAAGCTAGGTGAAGGACGGCTTTCACATACACTTATCTCTCAGATCTGAGCATGTGGAGAGACGTTCGTTCATTTAGCACACAGGGAACGTTTACAAGAAAATCACTTACTCAGTTTTCGCACTCTGTTTCCTTGTGTCTGCTTGAAGTGCCTGCAGTTTTCAATCTAAAACCGAGTTGAAGATAGTACCTCCATATATATACATATGTACTGTAGTTTCAAACTGAACAGATTATTTGTGTTCCCAACAAACCTTGTGAAGTTCGGTTTTCACACAGAATTATCTCTCAGAACAGAGCTTGTGGATAGACGGTCGTTCAACTAGCACAAAGGGAACGGCTTGCAGGGGAAACACTTACTTTTGGTTCTCAGTCTGTTCCCTAGTGCCGATTTGAAGCTCCTGCAGTTGCCACAGTAATGAATATTTGGAACTAGTACCTCTACATATATATGTATGTAGTGTAGTTTCCAAAGGAAATGAATCTTTGTGTTCACAACAAGCTTGGTGAAGGCGGTTTCCACAAAACATTATCTCTCAGAACTGAGCATGTGGATAGACGTTCGTTCATCCAGCACAAAGGGAACGGGTTGCAGGGAAAACACTTTCTCTTGTTTCTCAGTCTGTTTCCTTGTGCCTGTGTGAAGTTTATGAAGTTTTCAAACTTAAAACGTGTTGGAACTTCTACCTCCCCATACATATGTAGATAATTTTTTTCATCTGAAAAAAACTTTGTGTTCTCAACAAGATATATGAAAGACGGCTTTCTCACAAACATCTCTCAGAACACAGCATGTTGACAGACGTTCGTTCATCTAGCACAAAGGAAACGGTTTGCAGTGGAAACTATTGTTCTGCTTTCTCAGTTTGTTTCCTAGTGCCGGTTTGATGTTCCAGCAGTTTTCACTGTAAAACTTTATTGGAGCTATTACCTCAACATATATATCCATATAGTGTACTTTCTAACTGATAAAAAATTATATGTTCCCAGCAAGCTTGTTGAAGGACGGCTTTCACAAAAAATTTTCTCTCAACTGAGCATGTGGAGAGACGTTCCGTCATGTATTCCAAAGGGAACTGGTTGTAGGAGAAACATTTACTTTGTTTTCTCAGTCTCTTTCCTAGTTCCGGTTAGAAATTCCTGCAGTTTTCAATGAAAAAACGAGTTGGAGATTGTACCTCCCTTTATATATTTATGCAGTGTAGTTTGAACTAAAAATAAACCATGTGTTCCCAAAGAGCTAGGTGAAGGGTGGCTTTCCCACACACGTATCTCTCAGAACTGAGCAAGTGGAGGAATTTCGTTCATCAAGCTCTAAGGGAAAGTGTAATAGTAGAAACAGTTACACTGGATTCTCAGTCTGTTTCCCAGTTCCCGTTTCAAGTTCATGCAATTTTCACTGAAAACAGAGTTGGAGCTAGAACCTCCCGAAATATATATGTATGTAGTAAAATTTCTAACTGTAAAGAATCTTTGTCTTCCCAACAACTTAGGTAAAGTACGCATTTCACACATACGTATCTCTCAGACTGAGCATTTTGAGAGATATTCGTTCCTCTAGCACGAAGGGAACGTGATAAAGGAGAAACATTTTGCTTTCAAAGTGTTTTTCTTTCTGTCGGTTTGAAGTTCCTACAGTTTTCAGTGTAAAACCGAGTTGGAACTAGTACCTCCCCATATATGTGTAAGTAGCGTAGTTTCAAAATGAAAAGAAAATTTGTGTTGCCAACAAGCTAGGTGAAGGACGGCTTTCACACGCACTTCTCTCTCCGAAAAGACCATGTGGAGAGACGTTTGTTCATCTAGCATGAAGGGAACAGTTTGCAGGAGAAACACATAGTCTGGTTTCTCATTCTGTTTCCTAGTGCCGGTTTCAAATTCCTGCCCTTTTCACTGTAAAACTGAGTTGGAATTAGTACCTAGCCATATATATGTATGAAGTGTGTATACCAAAGTAAAAGAAACTTTGTGTTCCCAAAAAGCTAGGTGAAGAACGGCTTTCACACACACTTATCTCTCAGAACTGAGCATGTGGAGAGACGTTCATTTATCTAGCACAAAAGGAACGGTTTGCAGGAGAACACTTACTCTGGTTTCTCATGCTTTTTCCTAGTACCGGTTTCAAATTCCTGCCGTTTTCACTGTAAAGACGAGTTGGAGCTAGTGCCTCCCCATATATATGTATGTAGTGTAGTTTCCAACTGAAAAGAATCTTGTGTTCCCAACACGCTTGTTGAAGGACGGTTTCCACACAAAATTATCTCTCAGTACTCAGCATGTTGAGAGTCATTCGTTCACCTATTAGAAAGGGAACGGGTTGCAGGGAAAATATTTTTCTCTGTTTTCTCAGTCTGTTTCTAGGGCCTGTTTGAAGTCCCTGCAGTTTTCACTGAAAAACCGTATTGGCGCTTGTACCTCACCATATATATGTATATAGTGCAGTTTCCAACTTAAAAGAAACTTTGTGTACCCAGCACGCTAGGTGAAGGACGGCTTTCACACATAATTATCTCTCAGAACTGAGCATGTGGAGAGACTTTCGTTCATCTAGCACAAAAGGAATATGTTGCAGTAGAACACTAACTCTGGTTTATCAGTCTTTTTCGTAGTGCCGTTTTCAAATTCCTGCCGTTTTCACTGTAATATCGACTTGGAGTTAGTATCTCCCCATAAATATGTATGCCGTGTTGTTTCCAACTGATAAGAAACTTTGTGTTCCCAACAAGCTAGGTGAAGCATAGCTTTCACACACACTTATCCCTCAGACCTGAGCATATTGAGAGACGTTGGCTCATGTAGTCCATACGGAACTGTTTGCAAGATAAACACTTACTCTCTATTCTCAGTCTGTTTCCTAGTGCTGGTAAGAAATTCCTGCAGTTTTCAATGAAAAACCAAGTTGGAGTTTGTACCTCCCCGTATATATTTATGCAGTGTAGTTTCCAACTAAAAAGAAACTTTGTGTTCCCAACAAGCTAGGTGATGGGCGGCTTCCCCACACAATTATCTCTTAGAACTGAGTATGTTGAGAGACTTTCTTTCATCTAGCACAATGGGAACGGGTTGCAGGAGAAACAATTACTCTGGTTTTTCTGTCTCTTTCCTAGTTCCGGTTTGATGTTCCTGTATTTTTCACTGTAAAACTGAGTTGGAGCTAGTACCTCCCTATATATATCCATGCTGTGTTGTTTCTAAGTGAAAGGAAACTTTGTGTTCCCAACAATCTAGGTGAAGTTCGGCTTTCACACACACTTATCTCTCAGAACTGAGCTTGTTTAGAGACTTTCGTTCATTTAGCACAGAGGGAACGGATTGAAGGTGAGACACTTACTCTTGTTAGTCAGTCTTTTTCCTATTTCCGGTTTGAACTTTAAATTTTTAACTCTAATACCGTGTTGGAGCTAGAAACTCCCCATATATATGTATGGAGTGTAATTTCCAACTGAAAAGGATCTGTATGTTCCCTATAGTCTAGGTGAAGTTAGGCTTTTACACAAATTTATCTTTCGGAACTGAGCCTGTGGAGAGACGTTCTATAATTTAGCAGAAATGGAAGGGGTTGCCATAGAAACACTTACTTTGTTTTCTCAGTATGTTTCCTAGTGATGGTTTGGAATTAATGCTGTTTTCACCTTAAAACCCTGTTGGAGCTTGTACCTCCCCACATATATATATTTTCTGTTTTTTCCAACTGAAAATAACCTTTTTTTCCATCCAACTATGTGAATGTCGTCTTTCACACACAATTATCTCTCAGAACTGAGTATGAGGAGAGACGTTCGTTCATCTAACACAGAGGAAATTTGTTGCTGTAAAAACACTTACTCTGGTTTCTCAGTATTTTTCCTAGTACCGTTTTGAAGTTCATGCAATTTTCAGTGTAAAACCGAGTTGGAGCTTGTACCTCCCCATATATATGTATGTCTTGTAGCTTCCAAATTAAAGAAACTTTATGTTCCCAAGAAGCTAGATGATTGATGGCCACACACACTTATACCTGAGAACTGAGCATTTGGAGAGATGTTCTTTCATGTAGCACAAACGGAATTGGATGCTGTAGGATCACTTACTCTTGTTTCTCATTCTGTTTCGAAATGCCGGGTTTTAATTCATGCAGTTTTCATTGTAAACCCGAGTTCGAGGTAGTAACAATAAATATATATTTATGAAGTGTAGAATCCAACTGAAAAGAAATTTGTTTTCCTAACGAGCTAAGTGAATGTCTTCTTTCACTCACACTTATATCTCAGACCATAGAATGTGGAGAGACATTCGTTCATCTAGCTCAAATGAAGTGAGTTTCAGTAGAATCACTTACTCTGGTTTCAGTATGTTTCCTAGTGCTTGTTGGAAGTTCATGCAGTTTTTACTGTAAAACAGATTTGGAGCTAGAACCTCCTCATATATATGTATGTAGTGTAGTTTCCCACTGAAAAGAAGCTGTGTTCCCAACAAGCTACGTGATTGACTTTTTTCACTCACACTTAAATCTCAGAATTGATCATGTGGAAAGACGTTCGTTCATCTAGGTTAAGGGAAATGGTTTGCAGTTAAAACACTTACTCTGGATTCTCAGTATTTTTCCTCTGCCGATTTTAAGTTCCTGCAGTTTTCACTTTAATTCCCAGTTGGAACTTGTTCCTCCCCATATGTATGTATGTAGTGTTGTTTCCCACTTAAATGAAACTGTGTTTTTTCAATAAGGTAGGTGACTGATGGCTTTCACACACACTTAACTCTCAGAATTTAGCATGTGGGGAGACGTTCATTCATCTAGCATAAATGGAATTTGAAAGTGATGATCATGACCTGTGCTTGTAAAAAAACAGTTAAGGGGGCTTTAATTTAGAGCCTTTATAGTTATGGCCATGAGACATTACAGAATTTCGTTTTCAGGAGTTGATTTCTTTTTTTTAAACTTCAGAAATCTTAAGTCTTTCCTGTAACTGGATATAGATAGTGAATATCTTAAAATCTTGAGCGACCACTTCAAAGTAGACTAGTTACTTTGCTTTTGGTCTTTAACCTAAAGGAATATCCAGAAGTCCAGTGGCAGTGCATAAGCAAGGGCCTTATCCTTGCCTTTTCATTTTTTATGTGGAATAGGTATAACTGTATACTAGGTTACTGTGTTTATCTGAAGAGCTTCTTGGATATGTATATGTAAGTTATATTTTCAAAAATTATAATATTATGAAAATCAATTAACCTTGGAGATATATTTCATATATTTTATTCTTTAATAATATAGATTTAGATAGCCCTGTTTTATGTAACACTTATGAAAATAAGTTGGCTTTGTATAACTCCTTTTTCGAGAAATCATTTAAAAATTGGTTTTTTTAATCATTTGCTTCTTAAAAATAAGATATTAATTGCACAATATGTATTTTCCTTCAAGTTCATACTTTTTTCTCTATACTATCTTGAGTTGCTTAGATAATTTTTCCCACAGTATTATTCTTTTTAAACACTCAGTATGTGCTTCTGTCTGTTGCTTTATTAGAGAGCAAGAATTCGTTATTATTTTTAATAAAATATACTTTCAGGAAACTATACTGGGATTCTTTCATTCACACAGTTAAGCAGTGATACCTGTTTTGTTATATCAATTGTCTAAGCTTCTCAACTTCCAAAAGATTACATGGACATAGTTTAAAACGTCATAAATGATCGACTAACAAAGTTTAATGTGTTCTTTGATTAAAAGTACAAATATGAGTCAGTCTTAAATTCGGATGTAAACGTCTTATAAATTACATGAGTCTTCTCCAAAATTCTTTAATTTGGGCTTTAAATCCTCCAGTAAAAAACTGGTTTGAAGAAGAAGAAAGTCGAGAATAGATTCAATCCAAATTCTATGGGAATAAACAAAGCTAAATGTTTCAGTCATTTTTTGAAGCAGAATAGATATGTTTTGTGCACCATATGATTTTAAGAGTATTCATCTGAACATACGGTTTTGACACCATGAGACCACAACCCAGCAAACAAGATCTCAGGCAAAGCAAGAAAAACAACTGAGGGGATTTTGTGCTGCAAAATTTCCCCTAACTAAAACTGTAGTTGAGAACAAATCTGACGCCATATTGGATCTGTTCCTTCAGTATGAATCACTGTGCCCTGTTTTCCAGGCTTAATCTTGCTGGCTCTGCACCTTTTGTAAAACAACGTTGCCTTTAGCCTAAAACCTACAGGAAAGCCTATTCTTGGGGCTCTGACCTTTAAGGATGTTAGCACTTCTGCACTTACGAAGAGATGGCAAGTTGCAAAATAGAGAATAACCTTTGTTTTGTTGCAGGCTTACAGGGACACAATAGCCTGAGCCACATGGATGGCTGCAAGAACAAAGAATGCCGGCAGCAAGAAATTTGCACAACCAACCACATCCCCTCCCCTTTTTAGTTCAAAAGGAGCCTTAATTCTGACTTGGGAAAGATGATTCTCCAGGACATTAGTCCCCCATCTTCTTGGTCTGCCAGCTTTCTGAATAAAGTTACTATTCCTTGCCCCAAAACCTTGTCTCCTGATTTATTTTTTATCACTGTTGTGCAGTGAGCAGAGCAAGTTTGGCCTCAGTAACAGAACCAGCTTTGTCATTCCCTCTGATGTGAAATCTCTCTGGGTGTACAAGTGCTTGCCTGGTGGTGGCGGTGGCGGTGGTGGTGGTGGTAGGCAAAAATATTTCACATCTCCTGATTTCAATAGGCTAAAATTTACTGCTATTTAAGTCAACTCTAGACTTTTACAGAATCACCTGCAGATGTGCTTCTGGGAGCTACAAAAATTCCAACAATGAAAATAATTCTATTGTCTCCAGACAAGATAATTTTCCTCAAAATTGAGCAGCTCTGAAACACACTTCAGGAGTACAGATAGATGCAGTGTTCTTCATTTCCCATGCTGTTCTGACACAATTTTCCACTTATATCAAAGTAAATTAAAATCGGTCTTCAATATCAGATGCTCTGCCATGATACAACAATGTCAATTCCACTTATTTATTGAGCCAGAGCAGCTTTAGAATAAATGACTTTATACCAAACTCCTGCTTGATATCCTGTCTTCTCCATGGTGGCTAATTCCTTCTTCTTACTTCCTAAAAGTTCTCCTGTTATGGGATGTTAGATTTTACTGTGCACATTCAATTGGGAAGGCACAAATTAAATATGTGAGGGGATGACATACATATTTAATTCTTACTTATACATATATACAAGCACACAGGACCTGTGTCTTGGAAAATGTCACTTCCTAATGTGGGCAAAAGGATGGTGTATATTTCAATCAATGATCTAAAAGCAGTTTTCTAGGATATAATAAAGCAATGCTTGAGTTATAAGACAGAACAACTCCTGGATATGAATCAGTGGCACCAATCAGTGGGTGCACATGTGTGCATACACACGCCTATGCACACGGAGCAGCCTTGGAGACACTCCATCTGTGCTGATGGAGCAAAGCCATGCTGGGGAGATGAGGAAAAAGTGCCTAATACAATCAAACCAGGACACCTGAGTAATGGGTAATAGGAGTCAATTGAATTTTCTGGTTAGCTGAAGGCCAAACAAAAACACTTTTAGTTTCAAACGTCATTGTTAAAAACTTTCTAAAAGCACAGAAACCTGTTTTCCTGCTTTGCTTAGTGTCACATGGCATATTAAACATGACAGATTCGTAGTTCTCTGACTGTGTAACGGGAAAGGCCTTGCTGTCATTTTTATGAACATTAGTCTATGTTTTGCAGCACAGTGGATACTGAAAATGGGGAAATTTGAGTGAATGGGAATGGACATAACCTAGCAGTCATTGACTGTGTGTGATTTGCCAACTTTTTCCAAAAAGTAGGGGTAGCAAGCAAATCAGATAAATTGAGGGATCCTGGGGTGGGGAGTCGGGTGGGCTGACAGCTGGGTGGTCCCAGGTATCTTGTTTTACTGTGTAAAATTGTGACTATGATCCAGACAGTAACACACTGTCAAATTCTTGTGCCTGTAGCTTTGATACCTGGCCAAGTCTGTGAGCCAATTTTATCGATGGTGCATAATGAAGATAACTAACATTCCCTGAGGACCAGGTTGTGTGACTTCCATGCATTGACTCACTGAATTCCCTAAGCACACTTTGTGGTACATAACAGTCTTAAAATATGCAGCAGGGGATTATTCTGTTTGCAGATGATAAAATGAAACTCTGAAATGTTGAAGCCTGGCCCGAAATCAGGCAGATGGGAAGACGCCGTGCTGGGAGCTAAGCTCGGGCCAGGCTACAGAACCTGAAGCGCCCAGCAAGTCCCCTCACCCAGGAACCTGGCCCACAGCCACTGCCTGGCCCTGTTCTATTTCTATGAGTGCTCATAGGAAAATGCCAGGTACTCAGGGTCAATGCGACTTAAGAAATTCAAACTGGGATAGCCTTATGTTGGGGACTGTAACCTGGGAGTGAAACTGGCAGTGAAGTAAGGGAGGAAACATCTCTGGTTGTAAGAATATTTCTAGGGAAGAAGGTTCCCTGATGGGCTGGCATGGGAATCGCTGTGGTTTGAGCCCCCTGTTGCCCTGTGGGTTTGTGGGCAGGGAAGGAGAGAGGCTGTTCAGACTGGTCATAGTCAATACAGTTTGTAAACAGCTGAGTTCTGTTCCCTCACAGCTCAGACACATGCAGGACATGAGGATGCTTAGCTAATGACCAACAGTTGGTAGCAAAGGCCAAGAGTGGGGTGGGGAGGAGAGATGGGGCCACCATCTGGAAGAACCACTGCCCCAGGGGACAAGGAAGGTAGTGAATGATTGGGGATGCACAAAGGGTTTCTATGGCCTCATCAGGTAGTTCCTACTTTAAACTGATAGTCTGGAATATATGGTCAAATGCGGTGGAATGTCTGCTCTTATTTTAAGTTCTACAAACACTTAAACGGATAGATTTCTATCTCCATTATACAAGCACTGCTGGGTGACTTTCATAGTTAATGTGAGGATCAAAAGAGTGAGTACTTATTAATGCTATTACCATGCTTCTACTGAATTAACACTTCAGCAACAGTATAACGGCCATGCTCCTTAACAACTGCCTCTGTAAGGGTCTTGTAAGTCACAAATAATAATTATAAAGAAAATATATTAAAAATAATAACAATTATAGTTACAACAACTATGTTGTTTATAACGATGATAGTGTTAGCATCTCCCTCTCATATTAAACAGTACCCAACACTAGATTCCTTAGGAAACAACGCCAATGCATATTTGGACTTTTCTAAGTCTTCACCCAATGAAGCCTTTTTATTCACATTGGTCCACCACAGCCAGAATTGCTGTTCCTTGCATGGTGGGCTGCCACGCTGTGATGTTCTGGGCTTTTTCTGGCACAATGCGTCTATACTGGGTAGTCAAGTTTCCACGTACCCACTCTGATTTCCAATATATTGTTCTCCAGAGCCAACAGAGGGGCCACTGGAAAGAGGCCACATATACGGTGGTGAACCCAAACTGAATACCTGTTGAAGGAATGGACACACAACATGGAGTGGTGGATGGATGGAAGGACAACATAAATTCTTTTACTCCTGTAAAGAGAGAGGGGAAAATGGTGAACTAAATCCCAAAGAGAAAAGACGTTCATGGTAATAATAATGTTCAACAGTGAAAGAATCCAAACAAAAGGCAAATATAAAATCTCTGGGAAGAAGACTCATTACAACCTGTTTCTTTCACGTATATAACCTTAGTAGGAATAACATACTTAAAAATCTTCAACCAACCATAATTATTTGCTCATAATAAACTTGGGAATCTTGAAGCATATTATTCACTCTCAGTGTTGAAATAATACAATCTTGGAAGATGATTTGTATTTGAGGATTAAAAAAAGAATATTGTGGATGTATCTAACAATTTAAATAGAAATAAGAAATGTACCTTTGGGAAAGCTATGCATAGAGAATGTTGGAGGAAATACACTGAATATAGGCAAGTGAGCAAGCTCCCTTGAGTCTGGGAAGGTGAGTGCAGCACATTCAGAGAGTCTATGAAGTTATTACAAGTCACAGAAAGGTATGCAAATAAAGTGTCTTCCTAAGCAAATTATTCTTCTTCAGGAATTTTTATCTTGATATTTCTATAGTCTGTGTGGTCACAGGAAGTCAAAGTTATGGTGGTGGCTTAGAAGTTCTTTTCTCTCTGTAATTTACATGGCAATGCTACAGATGGGGCAGCAGAGATCTGTGGTAAGCTGTTCCATAGGGTGGGGGAGTGGTTAGAAATGATAAGGTCAGAGATCTAAAAGACTTTTAGACTCTCCCCTCCTAACTGGCAGACATTTAAAGTAAACTAGCACAGGTATGTAACTAAGACAGTGGATGAGAGGCAAATTTATAGTCCCTTTAGGGTTACTGCTCAGTCAAGGGGTAGGGACCACTCTGGCCAGGAACGGCAAGACCGTGATTGGGGTGGATGGGTAGGAGGAGCTGACATTTGCTTCTGACCTGAGAGGCAGGGGTGTGTTGCAGAAAAGCCGACAGTGCTGGAAAGATGCAGCAGTTCCACAGCCCAAAAGGAGCTGTCATATTCAGGGAGGTCAGAGAGCAAGAACCAGAGTTAGTGACGCCACAGGGTCAGCAGCGTGGCAGCATTGATGTCAGTATCTGTGTCCATAACCCACCTAACCCTACATGAGCTCATCTGCCTATGGGGGCAGGTAAGTAGCAGAAATGCTTGGAGTGGGTGCAGCCACTGGCAAATTGGCAAGTGGGCATCCTAAGGAAATGCAATGCTCACCATCACCATATTGGAAATAGGGCCTCACATTGTCAGATCTCCTTCTTATTCAAGAGAAGCCAGAAATTAAGAGTTTATTAGCAATCAACCCAGATCAAAATCCAGAAAAGATATCATTTTATAATGACAAAGAAGGCACAGACTATTCAGAAATAAATTAATGAAAAATATTAAGGAGATTCTGATAAATGATTTAAAAAAAGAAAAAAAAAAGATGATTGAATGAACAGTAGAATGCACCACCCTCTTCAGTTGGCAGACTCAAATTTGGGGGACATAGAACATTTTTTCTCCAAAATAAATTTAGTATCTGAATGCAAATTTAGTTAATAATCCCAAATGGATTTAAGAAAAAAATCTGAAAGGTGATCCTAAATGTATTCCAGAAATATACCTATATATACAAATAAAGTAATGAGGAGGGATGTTTGAATTTGTAGTATTAGGGATATTCTGGTAAAGGATAAAACAGGACCAACTCTAGGAGGTATTATTCTATGGTCATGGAAACAGTATAGAAATAGTGCACTGAGAGTATGAATGAAATACATTACATTTCAAGAATAGACGTGGATATTTATGAGATTTTAGTAATATTATAAAACTGACACTTCAAATCAGTGGATTCAAGTTCTGCAGTAATTAGCTAAATCATTGGAAGACCTGGTAGAGTGTCCTCATTTATGACATTAAAATAAATTCCAGATAATTTTTTAATTAAAAAATAAAACACCAGAAATAACCCAACATGATTTAATCTGTTCAGATTTTCAAGCGAGAAGAACTTTCTAAAAAGCTTTTGGAACAAAGACCAAAAAGAGCAAAGGCCTAGCAACTCAGCAAGGCCAGAAACGCCCACTGTAAAACAAAACGAACCCTCGCCCAACCCTCTCTCACGGCCCTGTATTGCTCTCTGATATGTTCTACACTTTCTTCTTCCCTTTAAAGTCCAGTTTCTTGGAGAAGTACCTGCGCTGAAGACTCCTCAGGGCTCAGATCCCTGCAACCCCCACGGCCCTCATCGCAGCACTGAGACAGGATTTGCACTGCCGGTGGCTGCATGTTTCAAACTAGTCAGCATTTTCAGCTCGTGTTTATTTGATTGCCAGTTAGCTTTTGCCGTGGACAAATATTTTCCTCTCAGTGGGATGTTTTCCCCCCTTAATTTCTGTTTTACTTAAATAAATTTAAAAAGCCCAGACAGAAAAGTGTGTGTGCACATATGCACACACACAGATACACACAGATCTGTTTTTTAAAGTCTACCTAAGTATAGTCCTCCTCCTCCTTTTCCCCAGGCTTGGCAATTTAATGTGGGCTTTAGCTCTTGCTTTATTGCCCCACACACCCCCCCTTTCTCACTATGCTCCTTTTAGTCAGTGTTCAAATCCCTCTTAAGCCAGGTTACAGCCTTCTCTGTGTTGCCTCAACTAGTTTCTCCCAACTGCTCTGCTATTCATCTTTCTCTTGGTGGATTTCTCTTCTCCCATGTGCCATGTACATGGCCCTTTTCCCCAGGGCCTCGTCCTCAATCCTCCACTTGGCAGGAATGAATCGCCCCCACGGCCTCACCCACAGCTCCTCTGAGCTCCTGACTGTTGAATCCATCTTAACAAAGGGCATCACCCCTCAGATGTTCCATAGACATTTTGCAATCAAAATGCCACACACAGAACCATCTCCTCGAAAGCATCTCCTCCCCTTACACTCCCCCTGCAGATCCGCTCTCCAGATGGGCCACTGGAAAGTCACCTCAGCAGCTCTGCATCCCGCCGCCCCGGCCCTGTAGTCCCGTCTGCAGCAGTCACCACTTCTGCCGCCCACGACTCTCTCCCTCTGCCCAGGGCCTCTCTGCAGGCGTGTGCCACTTGTCTGGATTACCTGGGGTGGCCCTCAAAATATCCTTTCCCCCCAAAATATGGGCCTCCCCCCAAAAATGTTATTTTCCATTCTGCTGCCAGTATAACCAGATCCACTTTAACATAATCATTATGCAATTCTCTTGCTTACATATATTCCAATAGCCCTGTTTCTTTAAGGATACATTCAAGCCTAAGCACACAAGACCCATCGTGACAGTGGCCTTGTGCACCTGATATTCCCACCTGTGGATACTTTGTTCTAACCCTACTTGTTGTTCTTCAGTCTGGCCAAGCCGCTTCATGCCGTGTACTCTTATATGTCTCTACCTCTCTGCATGAAGTGTCCACTCCCTCTACCACACATTAGAGAGCTAACTTCCTTTCACCTTTCAAAATTCACTTCAAATATTTCCAGCTCTATGCAGTCCAATTTGTGTTCACCTGCTTAGCAATCCATCAACTACTCGCCAAGTCTCTCCTGGCCTGCGGAGTGCAGACACCAAGTCTTACCTGTCTTGGTCTCCCCAGCAGTTGATACAGTGTTTGGCATAGCAGGTGCTCAGTGTTTGTTGGATAGATAAACGAATGAATCAGTAAAGAGATGAGAGGTCTACAATCCCCCCCAGGTACACAGCTGCCATTTTGGAAAGTTCATTCTGCGGAGTTAAGGAAATGTCAGTACAGGTGGTGGGCAGACAGAACAGAGGAGAGGGCGTGGGGGAGAAAGGCCTGGTCCTGGAGAGCGCAGGAGAGGCGTGGATGGGATAACAATGGAGAGAGAGGGAATGGAAGGGGCGGGTGCAAGGAGATGTTGAAGAACAACTGATATTAACTGCAGTAAATTAAATGGAGAACATAATATATGAAGGGAAGATCAAGTTAACACAGCAAGGGTGGAAAAGGCAGTACCAGAGACGAAGAGCTCTCACTTCATCACTCACTGCATTTCACTTACGGCACCCGCCCTCTGGGAAGGCAGCGCCAAGTTCTTGAGAGACTGGTGTTTGTGCTGTGGGTGCTCTAAGTACAAAACGGTATCTTATGGCTTCCAGATTTTAAGACTGATAGATTATTTCTCTTATGTCCCGTGTCTGAGTTCTTAAACAGCAGGATCTTTTGCTTGTGGGGGTGAGCTATTGTGGTTAGTAACTCAGGGTTACTCCAATAATCTCAAAGGACAGTGGGGAAATCACTAGAACAAATAAAAGAGAAATTTCACTCAGAAAAAAACATATGCCCTATAGAACCTTGTGGGGGCCTTGGGGGCAATGTTACCACCAACTCATCTAACAGTTGTATGTGAGTGCGTTGAAACTCCAAGCTCAAGTCACTTAAACACGTATGAGAACCAGGGTCCAGGCTGTGGTGCTCCAGACATGCACGGGAAGATGAAAAGCCTGACTACTGCCTCCGACAGGATCAGTCCTGCCGGGGAGCGCAATGGACACTGACATGATCACGCACCATCAAGACAAGAATCAACTGCAATTCATGCTTAGAGAGGAGAGCAGAAAATCTCTAAAAAGTGGAGGGTTTGCTGCCAAGGCTTGGCAAGAGTCCTTCCAGGCAGAAAAGCAGAGAAAGATACTTCTGGCGAAGGAGACTAGGGATGGTGGCTGGGTGCGAGGCCTAAAGAAGCAAGGGTGGAGGGCTCCAGGGTCATCTTTCAGAAGCTGTTCCCCTTCAGCAGCTAAGAGGCATAACTAAAAAGGCAGGTGTGGTGTCATTAATGATCATGGGGAAAACTGGGAGGAGGAAACTGAGGTCAGGAGATCACCACCAAAGGCACTTTATTTGAGAGGAACAAAAATAATTCAAAAAGCACTTGGAAATCCTATCTCCCATGAACGAAAAGAACACAAAATAAGTTTCACTCCAGCGTTGAATACAGAATAACAGACTGCCTACTCTCAAAAATGGATTGAAATTTCTAATTCGTTAGGGATTATTTAGAGAATAGGAAAACGAATAAATCTGAACAATCTCTCTAGAATAGCTGTTACTCCATCCTGTTATGTAGGGTAGAGTTAGGCTGAATTATTTAATTAGTATTTTAATGAGACTATAAAGTTCTAAAAGTCCTATCAATTTCTCCCAAAAGCGTACAACTTTTCTTTAACAATGACCTTTATTTGACTTAACTAGAACAATAACTATTTTCCAAGGCATTTTTCGTGTGTGTTAAAATACCAAATGATATGCTGCCCTCAGAATGTTGTTGTTATTATTAATGCTGATAATAGCCCCAATAAGAAATATTTACAATTATGACTCATTTTGGAATACTAGGTCATTGGCTTAAAGTCCTTTTGAAAATAAGCAGAAAAAACGAAAATAATTTCTACACCAGGGACAGGAGCTGCACCCTTAATCGAACCTGGTCACTAAGCACAACAAAAGCAAAGATGAAACTCAAATCAGACACCAGGCCACAAAGCATAGCTGACTGAAGATGCCACAAAATGACCTTTCATTCACCGAGGGAATCAGATGCGTTTCTATGTATATTATATATTTTAAAAGCAATTATTATATATATAGCATGTAATTTAGGAAAAAGAAAACTACCTCTTTCTGTAGACTTATAAACAGGAAGCCCAATAGGGTGTCTTGCAGACATGAACCCGCATGCATAAATGCAAAGCCTATTGACCAAAATACTTTCCTGTCTCCTAAGCTTAAAAAAAAAAAAAGTAATTCTAGGCAGTGGTGAGCTGAAAGGGCTCAGATACAAAACGTGCACATCATCAGCCTTCTAGTAGATAAAAGTGCGCCATGCATAATAGAAAAGATGAAGTTTCCTATGGAAATCTATTTTGAGATGCAACAATTTAAAGGCAACCGAGAGCTCAAAACCAAGTTCAAACAAAGAGAAACAAAGGCCAAGCAAATTTACAGAAATGGACAAAGACATTGGAGAAGGAGGGGATCTGTGTTCTACCAATACTCCAAATCAGCAAATTCATCCTGAATTCAAGCCAGTGATGTGCCATGAGGTCACTCAAGGAACCAGGCAGAAACCATCTGCCAGAAGAAATAGGAATAATGTCAAAGGCAGGTGTGAGGTGTGGAAGGGTTGACCCTGTGACCCTTGCTGCCATGAGGCAGGATGCTCTTGCGGGCTTTCTGCACAGGCTGGCGGGCTCACATGACTCTGTTTAGAAGGATATCAGCCAACAGCTTTGCCACACGGGCTGCAGCACGTGCTGAGTCACATCTAGTAACGGTTCTGAGTTCATCCTTAGACGACATGACCAGAAGGATCTGAGAATCAATGATGGAGACTTACCTGAATGAGTATTCCATTTCATTCCTTGGCAGTAAACCTTCAGCTTTGTACAACATAAATATTGACAAAGATATACACAGGCAACCTATTTGAAAGCCTAACTGCATAATTGCATCTAATTGAGAAAAGCGGGCTCCGTTTCGGTATGCTAGGTCTTTGTTTGGCTCGGTAACCGATGCTTCTGAGACCGAAAGCATATTCTAGTATAACCGACAGCACAGAAATCTCCACTGATGAATTACTCATTTCAGGGTATTCATAAAATAACCCCAGTTTGCCCGTGGGATACAGATGGTTGTCCCATTCCCATCGTGGGGTGGTATGTTCTGCTCCCGAAACTGTGGCATCATTAGATTCATGACCCAGCTGCCAAACAGATCAAATTATAAGGCAAGATATTATCAGACCAAGGTCATAAAAGTATTACTGACATTTCAAGCTGAACACATCATCTTCCCAAGAATTTAATTTCTTGTTTTCAGGATAAATTTCTTTTTATTGCTGCCTACCTACACTCAAGTATTGTGAAAACTAGTCCTGAATACGTACCTTGGGTTTACCAAAATTGTAACGACTACTACTACTTTATCTCCTACCTCCTTTTCAGGTAGGCACTTTAGCTTTTAGAAGATACCTACCCTCATTTGTTTTTTCCCCATTTCTCTGCTATTATCCACCAAGGCCTTTCCAGTCTGTAAATTGTCAGACAAAATAAGTAAAAGAAAGAAATACAGGGTCTGTGAGCTGGTGATAAGTGCTGCAGAGGAAAATAAAGGAGGGCGAGGAATGTGTGGTAGGGAGGAGTGTGGATGGGGCAAGTGACCTTTGAATAAGGCAAAGACGGAGACAAAGGGGTGGGCAGAGGGAACAGTGATCACAGGCCTTGAGGTCCCTCAAGCTGGACAGACAGCATGGAGGCTGGTGTGGGCCAGAGTGAATAGGAAATAAGTGGTGGTTTTGGGGGGTGGAGCCTTAGAGGCTGCCGTGAGGATGTGGGCATTTTTCCCTCTGAAGGAATTGTGGAGCCATGGAGGATCACTGAGCAGAAAAGTGATACTCTAACGTTGGATCGAACAGGTCCAAGACCCTAATTTAAGCTGAACAAATCAAGGGCCAAAGAAGTGACATGCCACCTCAAATTCAGTGCAGAGCTTGAAATAAACAGCCTCGACTCGCAGCCCAGTGCTCTGCCCCCTTCTGGATGTTGTCCCACAGAGCTGTCTATAAGGTTATATTTTTTCCTCACTCAGAGGCTTGTGGGACAACAGAATTCTTCCCCCTTTTTCAAATGGCAATTTGTCCTGAAAGGAATTCGGAGTTGGCAGTGAAAGAAGGCATGGACATGTAGCCTACAGAGCTGTTGTCCCTGAAAGCAACAGCTGGCGCGTGGTTTACTCGTGGAGTTCAGCAGAAGAGACAGAGCAACAACAGACATCTTAGCATCTGGCAGAGCTTCGGCTGACTGCACTGCACGTTTGGATGGATTTCAAATTTGGACAGTGAGGCGGCTTCACACGAAAGGCAGGTGTATACATCATACATGCCCACACGTCTGTATGCACACACACGTGGACACACACAGGGTATATGATGTGACTTTTAAAGAGCTGCCCCTGCTAGGTTTCCCACAGCCTCTGATCTCAGCGTTAAGCTTTCCCTGGCCATGCTCCCAGGGTTGCTACGAGATTTCTTTGCAATGGAACATGCCCTTCGCTTCACAAACTTTCCCCAATTCTTTCAATGACATTAGGGGAAGAGCAGGGAGCTCTGTGAAGGGGTGGGGATATGGATTCGAGATACCCCTGAATCTGAATCCACACTTCATGGCTTATTTGTTATTTAACTTTATTTACATTCAAAATGCAATTGTTGCAGATCTCAGAAGTTGATTTACACTCACTGCTGTGGCAGAATGTTGCGGTCAGTAGACCCACCACTGGATCCTCTTATTCAACACGTCCTTACAATAATTCAGATATTACTGTATCACAAATGCCCATCTCTATATTTTGATACCTGCTTTTCAGTATAATTATCTTCCTTCTTTATTCTCTAAATCTTATGATTTTTAAACATTTTTCTGAGAAGTGTTCCACAGGCACTTTACATATGATAAGTTGATAAAGAGATCCTGGAGATCAAAACCACATTTAAATCCTGAGAAAAACTCAACTGTGCCGTATACATGGCTAGGTTTAGTCTGCTTCCTTTGTTACTTTGTTTAGTAATTTTTGTTTCAAACAACAAGATCCTACCTTATAGCACAGGGAACTACATTCAATAACTTTTAATAGCCTATAGTGGAAAAGTATATGACAAGGAATATATATATATATATATATATATGTATGTATAAGTGAATCACTATGCTGTACACAAAGAATTAACACAATCTTGTACACCAACTATACTTTCAACAAAAAAGTTGAAATAAAATTGGGAGATGAAACTTCCCCTGCCCAGGCTGCTGTCAGGATGAAACGATTCAAAGCAGGCCAGGTATTAGCAAACCCCCTAACACATCAAAACCCCATATGGGATCTTCTTTTTGAGCAGCACAGGCTAACCGGCTGTGGTCACCTGTAAATAAGGTTGAAGTCACTTAGACCCTTGGCTTGGGAACACCGTGGCCACAAGGGTGAGGGTCACTGCAGCACTTACGAGAATGACGGGGACAGCTTGCTCCTGGCACCGCTCCCCAGGCCGCAGCCCGGAGCACTGAAGTCAGGTCTGAGGCCCAGCCGGGAGCGCGCAGCTCCACAGACACTCGGAGCCCTGCCGTGCGGGTGGAGCTGGGACCGTGCTCGTCCATCACCCTTCCAGGCACCCAGACTCGGGAGTCCCCTGGGGGAATTTTTCTCTGCCTCATAATTCCTGTCTCAGCCTCTTGTGGAATCCGGTCCATGCCCAATGGAAGCAGGGCTTTAACCCTCCGGGACCCAAATCCATCACGGTTTGGATCCAGGGAGTAACTTCCATGTTAACTCACCTGGTGCTCCCTTCTTGTGCTGAACTGCCCTCCCCCGTCGATGGCATTAGGTCGTATTAGAAGTCCCGACTTGCTTGTCCTTAGCTAAGGCTCTGAGCCTCTTGCTCAGTCTTCCTGCGTGGAACCACTCATCTATGGCAGAAAAGCTTGGGCTGTCGGCAACCCATTATTGTCCTCGGTCTTTTGGGTTTTCTGTTGATTTATGGTTCTCGTGCAGGGATACCAATTTGCACATGAGAAGCACCTGTAGACATTTTAAAAAATACAGACACTGGATCCTCCCCACTCTCCAGCCAAGGCTGGAAGCTTTCTCCCTCTAGCAGGGGTTACACAATCATTTGCTTGGGAATTGACCACACATATTGGCATAATCATGGTAAATTGCCCTTTACTCAGTGCTTCCCACGTGGCATTTTTTACTTCATGTTGTCTTTGTACGTTCATTATCACATTTAATCCCTGAATTATAGATAATCACCATTTCTGTTGAGGACACTCCTACTTGCTAATCTTGAATACAAGTATCTTTGATTCTCTTAATCTATTTCATTCCTGAGTTTCCTGTTCCTGGATTTAAAGAGTGAATTATGGACACATGTATTTAAGATTCTCTTATTATATCTATCTGACTCATCCTCTAACCAAATCATATCTGGAGAAGAGAGAATTTCTCTTTTAAACATTTGCATTTTCTTACTATATAGCAGTGCGTACACACGGTGGAAAATGTAGAAAGCATATAAAGTAAGAAAATTACAGCCATACATTATCTAAACACCAAAGGACAATGCTATGTCATGTTGGGCTTTTAACCATTTTTCTTAATATTTTATCATAAAATTTCCCTAGGGCAAGTTACTTAACCCTGGAATTGTACTAGACTTTTGTCAAGTACAGAATAACATTCCCAGAAATGACCCCAACGTCAAAATAGCACGTGAGGCTGGGAAGGCCATAGGTCACTCAGCTTATACTCTGAGTCCTACAAAGAAGGCTGTTAATTCACTGATGTTATGCATTCGATGCCTGTGAGTCACTCACTCACTCAGCTGGCTCGGACTGAAGCCTACTTCATACCAAGTACTGATCCAAGTGCTGGGGAGACCCCAGAGAGAGCCTGGATCATGGCATCACTGTCCTTCTTCATTTGCTCCCAGAATCCTACTCAACAAACCCACATGGGATTGGCGGGTGGAGGCAGGTGTGATATGGTAAAATTCATTTCATTATGTTCCTTTAGACATATTTAAATAGCATGAAAATAGTCACTAACTTTGATAAGTTTTCTTTTCCCTTCCTATGTATTTTTGAGGATGGGTATAGTTTTGGGGCAGCAAGAGTAATTGATAGATCTTTAGTATGTTAGGATTTTATATGAAAAATTAAGAAGGAAACTGACACCTTATACAAAGAGAAGAGGCAGTGAGGAAAACACAAGCCACCCTCAAACTTGGCTACCATTCAGAATTTCTGGTATTCAAAAAAGGGAAACATAATTCAAAATATATTCCCTAAATATTTTAGCCCAGAGTAGAAATACATGTAGGCAAAGTTCAGCTCACTGGAACCTACAACAATGTGCTTACTTAAGCGAAGGTATAAACAGACCACAGATACTATAATGCATCCTTTACTTTAAACTAGTTCATGTGAGCAAGTTTCATTTCACATGAATTGCTCAGTACCAATTTAGGAAATATATCCTTCTTGATTGGTAAAAATAGCTCACTGATAACCAGATTCAACAAAATTTAGTGTTAAATAATTAACCTATTTCCTTCAGGAAATGCTTTTGAGTAATCTGAGTTAAGTATTTCCTCTATCTGATCTATTTCTTTTCACAGAGAAAAGTAGTATTATTTGCACATGAGCTACTTTTACTCCTCTGGAGAAATCTGACTTTGAGCTCAGGGTAAGAGTTGTCTACTGCACAGTTGGGAAAAAAAAGATTCATTTCACAGCAAAGATCAGAATCTTTATTTTGAGGGGCGTGGTGAGCTGGGGGACAAGGGAAATGCCTTTGTTTAGAGACAGACCACAGTAATCCATCCTGAAGCTGAAAGATGAAGACCTTGTGAAGAAATGTGGAAGGACACACTGACACACAAATGTGTTCACTCTGCAAAAACAGAAAGAAGGAAAGAAAAAATAATTTAACTGCCCTATAAAGAGAATGGACAGAAAATTGGTAATAAGGGAGAGTGAAGGAAAGTTAGGGAAGGGAGGAGAAACAGTGAAAGGGAACTTGGATGCGGTGGGCAGAATAGCAGGTTTCTGGAGCTTACAATGAAGGATGATAAGAAAAAAAGTAAAGTTTAAAAAAGTTACAAAGTTTAAAATAGTTTAAAAATTAAAAAATGAAGTTAAAAAAATAATTTTTTTTATAGTGGCATGGAAGATTGTAAAATGATGGAGGTTTTTATTTCAAAATTCAAGTTGTTTGAGTTTCTCCTCCATGCTCCAAACAACAGTAAGAATTGCTTGTGTAATTGGTTTTGAGGGACACCACAGAGAGTGGTGAGCAATGCAGTTAGGTTGGCCAGGAGCAGAATGCTTTTGTGGAAGGCAAGACAGAAGAGATATCAACAGTTTCATGAGGACAGAAACTCAAAGCCAGAAATTATCTTAAAAAGCTTAGTGTGGTTGGCAGAAAAATGTTCCCCCCCAATATGTCTATGTCCTTATCACCAGAAAATAGGAAGAGGTCAGTTTCCCTGGCAAAGGGGGTCTATGGTTTCAGATGCGGTTAATGTTGCTAACCAGCCTACTCTAAGAGAGACGAGCTGGATTATAGAGGTGAGCCCATTGTAATCACCAGGGTCATTAAAGTAGGAAGAGGGAGACAGAAGAGGGGAGAGAGGAGAGGAGATTTGACCACAGGATCAGAGTCAGAGGCACACAACCATGCTGACCTTGAGAGAAGGAAAAGAGGTCACAGGCCAAGAGACGTAGGTGGCCTCTGGAAGCCAGAAAAGTCAAAGATACAGTTTCCCCTGAGGCCTTCAGAAACAGCCGTGCCAATATTTTGACTTCAGCAGGCTCCTGCGTTCAAGAACCCTACAAGGTTAAATTTGTGTTGTTTAGTGGAGACTATTTCTTTTTTCTTCCTACTACCATGTCACTTGGGGATACTTGTTACAACAGAAAGCAAATACACTAAGCTCCTTGAAATGTTCAGAAATTGCAGATAACACTGGACTGTCCACTTTGATATGGGATTGGGTTTATGTGAAAATCCAAAGGACAGTGTGACCTTTGCTAACATCTGCTTTTCTCATTTTTAGGAAGAGAACAGTAAGTCAAAACCTCTGTAGTTATTATTTTAGACAAGAGTCTCTTAAAACATTATGTAGCCCTGTGCCTTAGGACACCAAGAGAGTCTCTGTTCTTAGAAGAACATGAATTCCGTGAGATAGGGTCTTACATCTGAGTCCCACAGTGGTCTCTTATTGGCAATGAGAACTTGGGCAAATCATTTACCCTCTTTAAGCCACAGGATCTTCATTTGAAAAGGAAGATAAGAATAAGGATTGTTTGGGTGATTAAATTGTACACACACACACACATATATATACAACATTTAATACAGTGACTAACACATACTAGGCACTCAACAAATTCCTGTTATGGATTTTTAAATGCATGTATAAAAGGAGGAGAAAGTTGCAGGAAGTTGTGGGAAAACTTAGTTCACGGCCCCAAAAAGGGCCATCTCTCAACGGGCTCTGATCAGTCAGTCCCCAGTGATGGGCTAATAAGCAGAAACTATAGCACTTGAGGATTTAATTTAAACATAAAAAGGAAGATATTTAAACATAATTATTAAACAGGAGGTATGTTTACACTGTTGGCTGGATCATCTTATCTGGAGAGCTTTAATAAGCAGAGAGTCTCCCCTGTTTTAGAGATGGGCATGCAGGAAAATTACTTGGATGGGTGGGCCGTTCTCACCCCAAGATCACATGACTTAGTACTCACGGAAGTAACATCTCTTGTATGTTATTCCAGATGGACTGTCCTCCCATGATTATTGTCAGCTGCATCATCAGTTCAAGGAGACAGCCACCTGGGTCACACTGGAATATTAGAAAGAAAATCTCATTTAAATTTTAGATAGCTCTAACATGAAATAAAGTCATTATTTTATGCCTAAAAAAATCTAAGGAACAGAGAGTAAAGACACTCTTCATTGGGCAACTAAGAGAAAATATGAAACAGGTTAGACTGTCCGAACACAAAGCTGTATTCACACGTCTTCATTTCTGTATTTTCACAGCCAATACACCAGATCTCCAGGATAAGTCACAAATCTGCCCTTAAAGAATGTGATATAGAAACACGAGGAGTAGTAGTTGAAAAACTGGAAGAAGAACACCTTCATGGCTAGGTTGTTCCCACAGTCAGTCTGGTCCTTGGGATCTCTGCAGCTAGAATAAAGAAAAGTTAAGTCTGTAAAACTGTGTACAGCTTTGAGACCATAATCAAAGCCACGGACACATGAGTTAACACGCTAAATATGTATATATATATATATATATATATATATATATATATATATATATACACAATTCACACTTTTTTCATATAAGCTGTTTTGAATTCCTTAACATAGCTACTATGTTAATTCCAACTGTACACACTGTTGTAAGAGTTTCTCCCACTATGAATGCAATATCACACAAGGCAAAAATAAAAAACAAAGTCACCCGTTCCTTAATATTTATAAGCACAACAGTATCCAATGGGCAAGAACTGTCCTCTGTCAGGTGTAAGTTGAAAGAAAGCTACTTCTAAACATCCTGCTAAATGAAATTCTCTTGTCTCCCTGAACGGCAGGAAGGTAGGACTATTGAAGGAAACAAACAAAACACGGGGCAACTTTCTAGAAGAATTTGGGGAACATAAAACATCCTCCTAGTTCAAAATTTGAATTGGTCTTAGTGTTTTCAGAAGATGACCACTGAGCAGACAACTGGGAGAACGACCCAGCCACATGCAGTGTGTGGGAAGCAGTTAACTAGGGCCGCTAAGCCGCTGGCTGGGATACAAGCCAGAGAGAAGAAACATTTGTTATAGAAGCCACAGCTGATGAGAATGGAGCTACACTAACAGGAACAGCATGGGGGGAGGACACATAACAGTGTGATTACTTGTCCTCTCCGTAACGCACAAGCAAATCTGCCACTGGAACCACGACCCTCTTCCACTTATTTGCAATAAAGAGACTATTTACTTTCAACAATAGGGTACATGATCTAGTGTAATTGAAATTATTATTAAACACTGACATATTTACACAGAGCTTGGACATTCTAAAGCTTTCTTTGTCCCTTTTACTAATGCAAAGCTGCAGCTAATTCACTTCTCATATAGGCTAGAGAAAATACGTTTACACTTGAAGTTTTCTAAAGACTGTAATGTACTGGAATTGAAGTGCCTAAAAGATAAAGTCTCTGTTTTGACCTGGTTCTAAAACTGGTGTAGAAATGACCTCAGCTGCAGAAGGAGCTAAACAGACTCAGTCAACTTGATTGCCACTTTCTCATATATGGCGTTCAGGGTCACGATTATGATAAAACTGATGAGTGAAGCAGTGATGGGCGTGGCCCACCTGCACAGTCAGTTACTTCTGGATTGGGTCTCTTCCATTCAGGTTCTTGGGAAGTTCTGCTGAAAATACAATGAACACTGAAAGTCCGTAGACAATGATCCCAATAACTGAAGCAATGGTCAACAGGACCTGACAACCCAAAAGCCCAGCAGCATAAGGCTCACTAATGATCGTATTTTTACACAGAAAACTTGCCCCCAATCTATGCTTAAACAGACAACATGCACGTGCTGTAAACCTCACATAAACCTGAGAAGTGATGTCAATCGCATGTAAATGCCACAAGAGACGTGAATATCAGGCATGTTAAATTTTAGGGGAGGAGGAATGAAGGATGTCAAAAAGAATGAGTGCATCCACTAATGTAACATGCTGACAGCAGGAGCAGCTGTGTGCAGGGCATAAGGAATATATGGGAACTCCACTTTCTGTGAATTTTTCTGTAAACCTAAAACTGCACTAAAGAAGGAAGCCTGTTAAGTATATCTTTAAATGGCTGAAAATGGAGTAACTGGTGGCATGTTATTTTGGAGACAAGTCTGTGATAGCAGAACCAATGAAAGTATCCCTTCTACATCTATAGAATTACTTAGGTTATGAACTATTTGTAACCCAAGAAGGGGATATGCTTCCTTTCAAGGGAGAACCTATCACTGATTCAGGGGTCAGCAGGTGCTAGCTGTCATCTTCATTCTGAATAGGACCAGTGAAGCTGTGGACATGCCCTGAGGGAAATAGTGGAAGTGACAGCAGGTCTCTGCTGATGAAAGCTTCACATGCTTTTCATACTCCTTGAGATCTTAAAATGGCAGGTATTCCTACTCCCTGCATTTGCACAAGATTCATGTCCCTGATCCATTGTAGTTCTGACTGTGTGGATTCAAGGGCAACGGGAGTGTCTGAAGCATAATTTGCACGTGGCTGGTAAGGCTTCAGTTCCTCACTAGGCAGGTATTTTTCTGCCCACTGAAGAATGCACATTAAAGGTCCCATTTTTAAACTGTTTTCCTTCCATTTACCTTCTTGGTCATAGTCCAGAAGCATGTACTCATGGTCCCTGGCTGCTCCTGATGGCTGCCCCAGAGAGAAAGCTACAAAGAATGTGAATTTCAAGACTAGGTGAACCACATCATGTTATTTACAGTAACAGCTGGAGGCTGGCTTGCACCTGCAAGGGAGAGCAGAGGAAGTGTTTACAAGCCCCTCCTGGAGCCACACTCCTGCATCTGGATCCCAGCTCCGATGCTAGCTGTGGGGCCTTGTGCAAATTTCTTAAACTTCTAGGGGCTTCAATCTCCTCACCCATATAATGGGGGGATAATAATAGCAATTTATAGGACTATTGTGATGAGTCAATGATTTACTAATTGTGAAAACAATTAGAATATTAACCACAGGCATGTGAAAAACTCTACCTAAGTATTAGCTATGAATATGGTGACCAAAGTCTTAAAAAGGAGTTTTTCTTAGTTTTTAAGCCATCAGTTTGTAGAGAAAGCATTTTATTTTCTCCTCTACTCTCTTTCATCATCCTTTTCTTCACAGTAAGTCTTCATGATTTTGAAAGGAATAACTTTTTGGTGTGTGTGTGATTAAATGTGAAAATTAGTTAAGGCTGTGAAAAATGTATTATAGAAGGTATATTAAGCCTTCCTCTCTTGTACAGCACATATAGGCCATTTAAATACTATGCATTTTTAAAAAGTCTGCATAATAATTTTTTAATTATGTATTAAGTAATCTTAATAGTTAAGATTCTTTAAATGCTTACTATTGCTTCAGCACACATCTATTTTTCTAAATCCTCACAATCACCCTGTTGGGAAGGTAATATTATATCTCTTTTACAGATGAGGAAATAGAGCCACATGGAGATGATGCAATTTGCCCCAAATGAAGCAACTATTAAGTGAAAGAACTGAAATACTCAAAGAGCCCAAAGACACACTAACTGTAGAGCACTGTCTACTACATGGTCTGTGAAATCAATTGTAATTCATTTCAGAACTTTTACAAACTTGACACATTTCCATTTTTCTTCCAAGCACTTAATGGGTTCAATATTTCTTATGAAACAGGAAAGCTTTCCATTCTCCTTCCTCAAGTTTCTTCTTATTTATCATCTTTTCTGATCATAATTTTAACATTTGCTCATTGAAGAAAATTTGAAAGTACTCAGTACTGGACAGAACTGTTGTCCTGGATCTGTCCCCATTCTTAGAAGAGGGCCCAGAATTTGCTTTAGGATAAATAACCTCCCTTTTGTTTTTAGTCCTGTGATTTAAGCTCGATTAACCCACTCTTTCTGAAGCACCAGAGGTAGATCTCAGTTGGTTTAAGACAAATAATACCCCTCATTGTATTGGCCTCGCACATGATTGGAGAATTGGCAAATAACCCAGTAAGAGCCACTATTATATGAGGAGATACGTGCTTGTGCCCATGTGAATGATAAGCTTCCTCTATCAAGAGAGGAAGCTGCCAAAGAGACCTCTCTTGGTTTGGATGGATGATCTGGGATGCTGAGTGCCTAGAAGCAGCATGCTGAGACATCATTGGACACAGAATGAAGACAGGACAAGACCAGCCCTTGACATCATCTGGGCTACAGTATCTCTCCTTGACTGAAGCCAGACCTCAGATCTGAGGTTTTCATTTACAGGAACCAATAAATCCCATGCATCCCCATTTTTTGGGTGTTGTTTAAACACATTGGAAATTGATTTTGTCACCTACAATGAAAGGACTCCAACTCTGAAAATGAATAAAAAATAAAATAAGAAAAATGCTTCTACCTATAGACATAATTCCTTCAGAACGGTACATTGTTTGTATATTACAAATCATTTTATATATTAATTTTATTCTCAAGCCTATTGTAAGCATAACACTTTGACATGTCATAAAATATTTTCATGGACACACTTTTTCATGGCTGCAAACTATTCTACTTTGTGAACGTTTGGAAGAATATTTTGGCTGAGATTTTATATATATATATACATATAAAAGTATGTCTGTGACTTGCATCCGTACTAAATTTTCCCTGCCATTTTGAAATACTTCCTGATTAAAAGTTTTTCAAAGCTGAATTAGTTGTTTAAAGCATATGAATATTTTTGACTCTTGATATCAACTGCCAGACTGCTTTCTAAGAAAGCTTGAGGAGTACACCAGAAATTAACACAGCATTGTAAATCAACCATACTTCACAAAAAATTTCCAGTAACCTAGGCATGAGATTGGTGATCACTGGCATTTCATCCTCATAAACAGAGCTGTGTCACTTGAGAGGTGGAAAACTACTTCATTTTGATGTGCACTGAGTGAATTATCATTGGAGTGTGACATCTATTTTTCCTTTGTGAATGTGTGTCCATTTTCTCTGCCTTCTACTCTCCTGAGATTTTTTGATGTTATCTTTGAAGTGATCTGAACTCTCTATGTATTGAAGGAATTAGCCCCTTGTTGGATTTGTAAACAAATAACATCCTCTGGTGTTTTGTTTAAAATTAGGATGCTTCTGATGCATGGAAATCTTTGTATACTTTCCTCAGAAACTTGCTGTTCACCTAGAGTTTGTGTAAACATCCATATTTACTTCTAGTTTTTTTCTAATTGTGTTACTTTTTAAGTGTTTCTGGAATTTATCACAATATATGGTTCACTGTATGATTTCAATCTTTTCTTTTCCCCCCAAGTAGCTAACGAGTGTTCCATTCACTGAATAACCTTTATTTATCTCCCTGATTTGTAATGCCTTCCATCTCTTATATTAAATTAATATTGATATCAGAGCCCATATCTGGACTTCCTGTCCTATTTTCTAATCTGGTTATTCTTGAACTACTAAAAGTCTCATTATCTTATTAATTATTATATTACTAATATGATTTTATTCACAATAAACCCCAAATCAATATTATAACTTCTGATATTTTGGAGATATGATCTTTTAAACTAGAATCATGTGATTAAAGCATCTTTTATATCTTTCAGTAGTTTTTACTTTTATTTTTTGATAGTTCCTACTATCCTTTTCTTTGGTTATTCTTAGATATTTTACCTTGGTTGTTAATCTTGGAAAATTTTAGAAATCTTAATGCCTCCATCTGGTCTCTTAATCAGACCCTGGAGAATCCTAAACCACTGATCTGATTTGAACAAATGAGGTGAAAAGAATTGGGGGAAGCACTGTGAGCAGAAGAGACTGTGGAACCTACAGAGTGGCTCCCTGCATTGGCTCAGATGTTCTCTGGAAAAAGTTTTCTCTATGAGACTTCATAGTTCCCAGCTTTTCAGTTTTCTCAGGATTTCACATTAGATTTTAAAAAGTCTGTGGCAGGTTCTTACCCAGAAAAAGAGCACTTGCACAAAGGGTTATATGTATACACTTTCCCCAAGTGGTAAATGGAAAACTCTCTTCTTCCTAATTAAAAAAACAAGTTAAGTCAATCAAGGGATTACATCAATGAAATGACTTTTCTCCTAATTGGTCAATAAATCCTAAACATAATTTAAGAAAAATAATTTTCAGACATAGCCTCATTATTTGTAATTGCATGGGTTTTTTTTCCTTTTTTTTTTGTTCTTTTATTTTCTGTTAACGATGTCAAACAAACAACAAAATACGTACAGTGTTCATTTTAATACTGTTTTTTGAAAATGCATATGTGAACAGTAAACTGTTTCCCTGCCATGGTCTGAGCTTGGGGGTCTGGGTACCTGACGAGGCCAAGCTGTAAAGCTCTACTCCTGAGCTTGCCTTAGATTTCAGAAGTGACGGTAGTGACAGCATAGAGTCCGTGCAGGACAGAATGTTTCACAGGTGTCGGCAGCTAACTGGTCTCCACTGTGTGTTTCTTGGTTGAGCTTTATGTGTTAATTAGCTACAACTATGAAGTTTTAGAGTTTACATTTTAGAGTTTATATTTCGAATTTTTTTAAGAGATGAAATCAGTAAGAATCAAGGTTTACCTGGATTATAAAAACAGATATAGTATAATAATAGCTGTCCCTAATTACATGGCCCTTCCTCTGTGCCAGGAAGTCTTCCAAGTAGATTCTGTACATTACTTCGACCAGTCATTGCCACAGTCATGAAGAAGCAACCCTCTTATTTTTATTTTATAGAAAACTATGGCACAGAGAAGTTAAGTTGTCCAAGATCACTCAGGAAGCAAGCTGCTGTGTTCAAATATGAATTTAGGCAACTTCATTCCCAAGCTCTCACTACCACAACGCTGGCCTCTCTAAACAATGGAGCATACTTTTGCAAGTAAAGTAAAATGCTTCAATTAAAAAACTAAACAAAAAAATATTAGGCAATTTTTTAAATAAGGAAGAACGATAAAGTGAAATGAGTTTTCATCTTCAATTTTTCAACAAGCATGTTCTAATGAAAATTTAAACTTATTAGCTGGCAATTTTAAATTTAAAATTGGCAGTTTAAATGACCAAAAAACTTTTCTTCAGTATTTTTTGTATGTTGCCAATATGATACGTTTTTGTTTTTCAGGACTCAAAAGCATTATGAACATCTAATTTTGTCTAAGTTTCAGCTTTCAAGTCTGAATGTACAGTCTTTTACCAACATATGCTTTGACCCCCATCTTCAGTTGTAAACAATGGGAAATATTCATAATGGGGATTATTAGAAGCTTATTACATTGTAAAAGACAAATGTCACTTTCTATTGGTAGCTGAACCTCATTTTTTTCCATTTATAAAAAGAGGAGTTTTACCTGCTCCCTCCAGAAGTTTTCAGTGCCAACATTCTGTAGATCTGTGATTCAGTTTATTAAATCTATAGTTGGAGACATTTTCAGATGCTCCTAGTAAAAGCATTTTCTTTCCAAGAGTTATTCATGTTCACAACATACTGTCCTGCTGCTGCTGACTGCAAGTACCATCAGCTCTAAATTATCTCAGCTGATGGAAAGAAGCAATAATACAGATGACTCAAAAAATCATCTTTTCATAGCTCTGGAATGTTGATACAAAGATATATAGTTTTATTTTTTTAATTTTGCAGCAGGAGTGGCAGCAATAAATTTACATTTCGAATTATATAAAATGCCTAGCTCAAACACTGCTCAAACACTGATGGCATCTCAACAAATGTTTCCCTGCTTCTCCTACCCTTTCTCTGACTTTAGGATGAGAGCCATGCTGCTTTGTGCACATCCCAACCGGAAGGGGGAGCAGTGACCGGGACTTAGTTAAAGACAAAGGGGCACCTAGTCTACGATGAAAAGGAGGCGGCAATAATGAAGGCACATGTGAAAAAATGGGAGTCAACTATAAAAACCAATGTGTCTTTCCTCCTACATCTATGTCATAGCAGCTAATTTATATTTTGCATTTATTTATTGGTGTTATGAAAGGATAAAATTCAATGCCTCTTTTCTTATACACTTATACCAGACTTTTTCTTTTCCCCCTTTTTACTGTTACTATGAATGAAGGACCACACTTCTCTTCTGTGTACACCATTCCAGGCAGTGCTCCTTCAACTTGGCTGCACATTAGAATAACCAGAGGAGCTTTAAAAACTTCCCTATGCCAGAATGCACCCCTGGCCACTAAGTACCATCCGAGTTAGCAGTGATGGAATCCAGGCACCAACATTTTTTAAGGTCCCCTGGTGATTCCAACATGCAGCAAAGGCTGACAAGCCCAGAAGTAAACAGACTAAAGTGCATCTAAACAGCGCCCGCTTTTCCTGGGTAATCTCATCTGTTTCCACATGGGGACACCGCGCCTCCTATTCTGGCCGGACTTGTTCTTCCTGCTCAACCGTGTCCCATTTGTACTCAAGTTCTGCCTGGCGCCGCTTCCAGAACTCCAGAAGTAAGGTGACTAACAGAGAGAGAGAACAGCAGAATGTGGATCTTCAGTGATGACTGATGCTTCAGAAACCTGTACTTAATATTTATTACCTTTAACACTTTGGTAAACGGTTAATAAAATCACATTTATTTATAGGCGATACTAAAGAGAAACATGAGTTAATGCCTTTTTTTTAAGAAAAAAGAAAATGTAGATTATTTATTGAACTTCTGGAAACAGACTAGCTCTCTAGCTCATGAAAAAGGTATTAACGTGATGGTCAGACGCAGGTGACTGTGTCTGATGCTAAAGTACCTGCTACCAGCACATTATGCCCACTAAAAACACAAATATCAGGGGGATGGGTATAGCTCAGTGGTAGAGCACGTGCTAAGCATGTACAAGGTCCTGGGTTCAACCCCAGTACCTCCATTAAAAAAGAAAATTAAAAAAAGTAAAAGTAACTGTCACAATTTAAAAGCAGTGCACGGTCCACCCTCCAAGCCTTTTCCTCACATCCCTGTCTCTTCTGTCCAAAGGACCTGAGGGTGGGGAAGGGGATAACAATGCTTTAGTAATCCTTGCATTTCTATTTTCCACCACCCCAGTCACACAAAATTAAAATAATATTCTTAAATATGGAAAACTGTCATTTTCCTCAATCTTCGGTAAAGTAATTTTTAGAAATCGTCAATCTGTTTTAAGACTCGTAACTTCAAATAGTAGACAAAAACAACATGAAATGTTTATTGAAAAATGTGGCCTCAGGGTAAATCCCCTAAGCCCTTCTTCCAACCAGACTGTTACCCCTAGGCCCTAACTCTAGAGAAATTCCAGAATAACCACTGTTCCCTCCACCATTATACCTGAGTCTCTACCATGCTCTGAGAATAAAGAGAAAAAAGACACAGTCCCTGCTTCTGGGAGCTCCTAGGTGCACAGGACTCATCATGAAATGATGGCTGAGGAGGCGTGTTAAGAGGGCTTGGATAACATTCAGCAGTGGGTGCTCGGGGCAGAGAGCCGGAACTGTAGCCAAGGCTCTCCCAGAGGAGGGAACCACTGTGGTGAGTTCTGAGATGCCCTAGAAGTGATCAGGTGAAGGTAAAATGTTAAGGCCATTTCTCCCTGGGGAGCTGCACATGCAAAGGAGGGAGGCCAAAGAGAGCCAGGTCACTTCCAGGAACTGCAAATAGTCTAGAAGTGATCACAGGGTGTGGGAGGCAGGTGAGGCAACCAGGTGGAGAGATCACAGGTGCACATCACACAGGACTCTGTGTGCCTCCAAGGTAGAGGAGACATGCAAAGTGATCTAGAAAGAGACAAGATAGGGGCAGGGAGACATATTGGCAAGTTCATGTGAAGGCCTGCTGAGGCCCTGCCAGGAGGAGAGAGAAGAAAACATTTCAGCAGGTGGACGGATTGGCCACAGGTGTGATGGAAGGGCAGGAAGAGGTCAAAGATGCCGGCCAGCTTTCTGGCTTTGGCAGTGTCCTAAATTATAGTGCCATTTCCTAAAACAAGAAGGGCAGGAAGAGGGGCAAGTCGTGAGAGGAGACAACTGATTCAGTTCTGGCTGGGTGCCTGTGGGCTCCAGAAGAGATGTCCAGTAGGCAAATAAAAGTCTAGAAATCGGGAGAAAGTTCTAGCCTGAGCCAAGTAGTTTCCCTGCTTCAAGAGGCTAATGGGTGTGAGTGGAGAAGCTCACGAGAAGAGTTGTAGAGGGGTAGCTTTCACCCTCCTGCACATGGGAAGCATCTGGGAGCCTTTATAACATAGTGTGCCCCAGCTTGGAGTGGGGCCTTTGTACTGTTTTTTGTTTTTTAAATACTTTCCTTTTTTGGGTGGGTAGTTAGCTTTATTTATTTTAATGGAGGTACTTGGAAATGAACCCAGGACCTCTTGCATGCTAAGCAAGTGCTCAACCACTGAGCCATACACTCCCCACCTTTTTTTTGTTTTTAGACATTTGCTCTACTGAGCAGTCAGTGTTGAGAATCAACCTGTAGAGAGCAGAGAGCCTTGGGGGTAGAGATCAAGGAGAAGCTGCCCAGAGCCCTGCAGACTCCACCAGGGGCAGCCGGAGATGCAGGGAGCCTCGGATGGGCTGTGAGGAACGTGAACTCAACACTCCCCAATGACAAGCATGTTTCAAGCACCCACTTCCCAGCAGTGTTTGTTCTGACTTTACTACTTTTCCAGTAATACTGGGTGAGAATAGAAATAATCTGGACACAGGGATCAAATTCCAATGCTGGTTCTGACCATTCTTACCTGCGTGATTACTGATTAAAAGGTTACCCGTCTGCCACGTGTAAACTGGGGGACCTAGAACAGTGCTCGTGGGCTGCTGTGAGTGTAATGAAATGACAACTATAAAGGCCCTCCTGACTCTCAGAGGTAATTGCTACTATTGTCCCCATTTGGGACACCAAGAAACAGAGTCACAGAAAGCTTCAAACATTTGCCGAAGATGAAGGTTAGGGTCAGGAATCAAGCCAATGACTTCGTGGATCCAGAGCCCAGGATCTTCTTACGAATAACACGGCACTGCCCAGGCTCCCTGCTCCAAAACCCGCCTCCTTTTGGCTCAGATCCATGGGGCCTGCGCTGCACAGATGTCACTGCCTGCCTGCCGGCCCGTTGTCTGACCAAGGCACTGCTCCCTCCATCTCACACACAGCTTCCTTGGGCACACCAACCCTCACGAGGCCATTGCTGTGGGTACTCAGATGTCTACTCGGAAACGCAGGTGGCAGCCCAGCTTTTTGCTATAGATGCTGCTGTCAGTGGAGGCAAAGAGCTCACAGTTGTTGGCGGAGGCCACTTCTGGTATCCTCCTTGGCTGGAGAGCTGGATGGAATCCAGTTTCCCTCTGCAACTTAGACATCCAGCATGAGAGTTATGTAAGGCCATCTGGCCTCTCAACATAGAAATGATGCCCCTGCAGTCGTTCTTAACATTGTAATCTCCTGGCTCCACCAGGGAGCAGAGGCCATGGCCTGTTGTCCACCAAGTTTTGTTTCCTTGCACAACAGCTACAAAGGGGTGAGTTAACACCGGAACAGAAAATCTACAAAGCCCTCGTGTACTATTTCCTGACACTTGCAGGTCACCCAAATACCCCAGATCCTCCAAGTAAACAACTAGAAAGAGGAACTGAGCTGGCTCGTCTGTCAGATCCCTGATGGCAGGACGGATTTGGCCTCTCCTGCTCTCGGGATGATCCGTTCTCCTTCTGTGTGCCCTTCCCCGAGTGAAGGAGACAGTTCTTTGTTTATGGGCTATGGAGTATTTGTGGCTGTCTAACCAGAACCTTCAAAACTAGAGCTCTTGTTGAGAATGGAAGTATGGCACCCACGTCTCATGAGCTCAGCTACCGAACAGCCTCATCTAGCCAAGACTGTGGCCAACACCAGGGGTCCACGCTGTTGAGTGTTGGGTCTGGAAAGCAATGCCTCCACCACTGAGAAGCTGCCCCACCACTTGTGCCCTTGTCCCCATCCAGGGGGAGGTGACGCATCCATGGGGTGAAAGCCTTGAGGGCACTAGGTGACTGTGGACCAAGCTGTGAATGGCTGGTCCTGCCCCCCAAGTGACCCATGTTACCCTCACATGCAGAAAATCCCCAAAGAGACCCCTGCTTGAGGGAACGGGTCACCTATAAGCCAACTGTCCTTGGGCCGCCTAAGAAGCAACACAGTATACACAGTGAGCCACCCATTCACTACAGTATCCAAGGCTCACAGTTCCCTCATGTGACACCATGTACCCCCAGCAAAAAGAAGACCGTTACTTTGTAATTGACTTGAGAATTCTACTGCCAACACTGCCTTCCACCTTCCACTTATGAAGTTCTTTCTGCTGTGTCCCCTGCTCTGCAATTGTGCAATCAGTAGAGCTCCCTCATGAGAAAGGAAGGAAGGGGCCGGGCAAATCCAATAAAGGAATGGCACAGCCTTTAGCACCAGGATGGTGGAAAAGTCAACTCCCAGTAGATCTTGAGCTTCAATACACACTCACCGAAATACAGCAGGATGTTAAATGGCACTCCCACAGGTCCCAGGACAGGTTCAAGGCTGACCATAAAATGTCAAAGGGTGAGTGGTGGCCCAATTTCTGGGAATCCCAACACCTTTCCCAAAGCAGTTGGAATATTCTCCCACTTATTAGCATATGAAGATACTGAGTGCATAAAATCTAACAATCCCACACCTCGTGGTTGCTCTCTCTGCTGAGATAGACAGCCCACACACTGTCTGCGGAGCGTGTATCTACTTTTACTTTAAACTGGAGCACCCAACCCCCATGCCTCATGGCCTTTCTGTTGCCTTCTGAAACAGCCCACTCTGTCTATGATGTATATATCTCTCTGAATAAATCTACTTTTACTGAACTGTGGCTCTCGAATTCGTTGCTGGGCAAACCAAGGACCCACACTTGGTGAGGTGCATCCCAGGGACCCAAATACGACCTGGGATATGGCCATCCTCTCCCCCACATTTTCCTGTATCATACATTCCCTTCCAAAGGATCTCACCTTGTGCACTCCAAAATAGACAGCCCTCATGTGTCCTGACCAGGATCTGCTCCTGTGTGTATCATTTCTTATTTCCACTAGAACATCAACTTCAGGAGGACAGGGATTTGGTTCTGTTCACAAAGGAAGCACCAGCACATCACAGGTGCTGGAGAAGTATAAGCTGCATGAATGAGCTGTGGGAAGTCCTGGGATTTCCACCTGGAACTCCTAGCCTCTTGGGTCCCAGCTGACTACAGGTGCTCCCTGCTACTCATGGCTGACCTCTTGCCACCACTCTCTGCTCTGCCGTCACCTGAGCCGGGATGAGCTGAGATGGGCACACACCCCAGAGAGCATGGCACATGGTTCATGCCGTTGCATCACACTCGCCCCTTGACTGTTAGAGGTTACTTAGGATGGTCAAACTGAAGGCAGCACCATGTGCACCGCCCTACCCCACAACTCACTTGAAGCACCAGGACTGCACACAGGGGAAACGCTGGCCCTTTGCAACCTAAGGAGAGGGACTATGGGTGAGAAGAGGGTCTCTGTCAACTAACAGTCTCTTTACAAGCCCAGTCTTAGGAAAGCTCTTTAAAGATACTTTTTGTATCTTCCTTGTGTTTCTGTAATCCCTCTAGATTTTGTCATTTTAATCTACACATCAGAAATACAGATATTCTTGAAATCTCTATTGATTTTCAATGAAGAAAATCCTCAATTTCCTACACTGCTAAGAAAATTACTGCACTTTATTTAAAAAAGCAGCTTCCTTTCATGACTTCCTATCTTCAAACACCTAATTTCACAAGAATCAGTGAAGCAGGACATGAAAATCATGCTGTGCTTTATCACCTACAGGTGGGCAGGGATGAAATGAATGAGTACTGATCTCATGAGACAGGAAGGCTGGGGCTGTATTATTCCAGCTACAGATGGAAGGGTCCATATCTGTGAGGGTGAGGAAGGACCAAGGATGAGAAACCAACATTTTCGAACCCATTTCTCTTTTTCAGAGTCCCAGACAAAACAGTGTGATTGTATCAACTAAAACAAGAATATCTGCACCCTTCTAAATGCACGCTACAACTTTACTACTACACACCGCACTCTGTCACTGACCTAAAGGCTGATGACAGCCAAGAAATTTGCAGGGATCTTATTCTGTGCTCATCCCTTTTTGTCTTTGGAACCTCAGGATATTTGCCTCCTCTCCCTGAGTGTCATTTTCCTCATCCTTCAAATGGGAGTGTAACAGTCATTCATTTGCTCAGGGTCTATTCGACAACTGGAGACGGCTTATGAAAACTACAACAACAAAAAAAGCAAAACAGCAATTCTTATCTGTGCTGTCTTCCTCCTCCTCCCTGAACATGAATGGCATCTTTCACTGAATCCCAAACTGAAGGAGTAGTTCTGATGAGGAAGTCACAGGACTGCCGTGTAACCGAGAAATGACCTGGTGAAAAAGAATGAGTTGCCAGCAAATCCTCAAAACCCATAAGGTTGGAAACCCTGGGAGCTACAGGCATGGGTGGGAGTTCCTTAGTACCCCATTTCACAAAGGGGGAGAACTTTGCATGGTCCATGAAAGACACAGATAGCCCAGTAAAACCACACCATGTTTTGGAGTACACCAGAGCCACATTGATGCTGACCTGTACTTCTTCGTGTCCCAGAGCAAGAGCCCTGGGCAGGGGTGACTGTGCTTGAGGCTGGACAAGAACTTTCTGTTCTGTCTCTTTTGCTCTCTCTCTTCCTGCAATAAAACAACTGGTAGGACTCTGGTGGGGAGCAATATACCCACATTCTCTGGCAAACCACACACCAGGCAGCTCTAGCTGATCTGAGAGAGGACTCTTCAATGAACATATATACACCAAAGTCAGGCAGAAGGCTGCCTGTGACCTTGGGAATCCAAACCAGCTTGTCCTCTTAATCAGGATATTAGACATCTAAAGAAAGTGTGCACCAGATGAAGACGATGCATTAGACAGCGTTGGTGGTTATGGCCAGCAGTATCTAAGGACAAGTCATGCTCTGGCAGATGGGAGCATTTTGGTTGCTTTAAGAGTTTGCTACTGAAGGGCTGGGACATTTCATTGGGCCTTGAATCTCCAGAACTCTTTACTCACAAAGGCAGACAAGTTAGGTGAGCCAGCTCAGCCTTTATTCCAACTTCCTAACCAAAAGGCTATGAGGTTGAAAATATATTTCTCAGACTCTTCTGCAGCAAGGGTTCCAGATGTGGCTTTAAAAATGCCCATCAGAGATTGAGATTTGCAAATATTAACTACTATATATAAAAATAGCTAAAAAAATAAATTTCTTCTGTATAGCAAAGGGAACTATATTTAATATCTTGTAATAACTTTTAATGAAAAATAATATGGAAAGGAATTCATACATATATATGTGTATATGAATGACTGGAACATCGTGCTGTACATCAGAAATTGACACATTGTAACTGACTATACTTCAAATAAAATATATATATATATATATATAATGCCCATCAGCAGCTTCTGAGTGTCACTTAAAGCAGAAACCCAGATGAATGGAGGCAAAGGTGGGTGGAGGAGCTACGTTATTTTGCTGGGGTGGATGCAGCAGGCATGGCAGAGATCTAGAAGGAATGCTCACAACAGCCACTTACTGATCTGCAAGTGAGTTAGGGTAATAGCTTCCTGAAATCCTCCCCACCCCTCCTGATGAGCCAGGTGTCTCGCGTTTCTCTGGAAATCACTAGGCACAGCCTGGGACTCAAAGGTAAAAATTATAAACTGCAGTAAGGTAGCGAAGAGGCTGGCAGGACGTGTTGGACAAAAGTAGGTCAGAATCAACAAAGAATGGGGAGGGGATACAACGTGGGCTGAGGACCCTGACTACAGTTGTGGATTGTCTGTGTTAAGGAATCTGAGTCAGTATGAGTAGATGGATTGGTGTGGACTAAAATGGTGGCCATTGTTCAGATAAATATGTGATTTGGACTTTATTTATTAGAGGAGGGATTTTTTTCCCCCTTCAACATTGATCATTCCTAGGGAGCAGAAAAATACTCTGCCACACAACATCTAAGTGCAAAAGAGATGCTACGGGATGGTGGTGGTGTGAAAAATTTCAGTCCCGCAGTTCCAAGGTTTCCTTAATGAGGTTCACAGCAGGTGGTACTTAAAATAAAATAAGGTACTTATAATAAAGACATCATCATATGTACATATCCTTAAAGATACACATATGGTGCTATAAGTGGTCCTGAAATGTGTTCTACATTCTAAAATCCAATGAAATAAAATCAGTAGCTCAATATGCCTCTCAGCTCTATAAACATGATGTAGCTAATGATCACAGAAAACAAGATCAGCTAGTAAATTTGAAATTTGTCTTTTCCAGTGTCAAAGAAAATATTTTTTGCTTTACTTAAAAAGCATTTTTTTAATTAGGACTGTCAGTTTCCATTGGTATATGGGGTTCAGTAGATATGTTCAGATGTTCTAGACAGTGAATCAGAGCAAAGACTGAGGTTTAGACAGTAGTTAAATGCCTCACCCGTGTAATCAGCATCCACATATTGCTATACTGAAAATCCTTAAAACTGAGAACTTCATTAAAACAACTTAAAGAAAGGGAAAAAAATAGCCACAGACTAGTGGAAGATTTGTAAGTGTAAAAATGACAAAGGGCTATTCATGAGCATATTCTTAAAAACCCCTACACTTTAATAAGTAAAACAACAAACGGACAACAGGTTGCACACTTCTCCCTGTAGGAGAAGCCATGCAGATGGACTCTTATGTGAATGGGGCTGGAGCTGTAGAATTAGTTACTCTTGCAAGTAACTCAGTTAAAAACAAATGCAAATGGGATACACTTCTACAATATCTGAGTAAAAATCTTGGAAAACCTACTCCTCTGTTAAGCAATGACAATGGCAAAATTTGTCAAAATTAACCTCTGCAGAACTCTGGAAATTTAACCAAGGCTTCCAGCAATACGGGGAATGTTTATTTGAGAAAAAATAACAGCTAAATCTCCATAAAGATAGTCAGTTTTGTCATATCGTAACTTGATCTACCCCCATCCCCGTATCCTCACCTAAATGGTGGCCTTTAAAAGCAACAGTCTCACAATCAAGGAAGGGGCAGAAGTGATTTGAAGTTACCCAAAAAATCCGCCCCCAGAGAGCTGTCACTAATTCACCTATCTCAAACTCATGCTGTGCAAACAGCCTGTCCCCAGAGTGTTTGTGGAAAACAATCAGCAGTGAGTAACTTTACAACTGCCTGACGCAGTGGTACCAGTACAGGCTAATTAGATGCTGACTAGGAAACTTAGAAGGCAAAATTGAGTATTGAGACTTTCTGGGGGTGGAGGTAGGGTTAAATATCTCCAAAAGATTCTGAGAATTGTAGAAGGCCGTACACATGTGTGGCACATGGCAAGGAAAGATCTGAGAAAATCTTAAGCCTTCAACTCTGGCTGAACTTGAGGTTCTGCATAAGCAAGAACTAAAGGCTACAGAATAGCTGCAGACTGCCTGCCGGTGCTGAGGGCATCCCTCAGCACACAGGCACACAGCCACCTGGCAACAGCTCAAACGATTGGCTCCAGGCATTGAAAGAATTCACTGTCCAATCATTATTACAGTGATGACAACTAGGCTTTCTGCACACATACAGATCTCATGGCCATGCATGATAAAGAATACAGACTTTACAGAATTTGTTCAGGAAAGTAACTAAATAAATAGCTGCAGCAGCAATGACAATGGAAACAACGATAAACCCTGGAGATGAGGAAAATCTGGCTTTCAGATCTGCCATATTGTAATATTTTAAATGTCCAGTTTTCAACAGAAAATTACAAGATGTACAAAGAAACAGAAAAGTTTGGCCATAACACAGGGGAGAAAGTAGTCAATAGAAACTCCCTGAGGAAACCCAGACACTGGACTTACTAGACAAAGACATAAATAAGGAATTACACATATGATCAAAGAGCTAACCAAAACCATGCCTAAAGAATTTAAGTATGTGAACATCTCATTGTACAGAGAATATCAATAGATAAAATTTACATTAAAAACCAACTGGACATTCTAGAGATACAAATATAATGACTAAAATGAAAAATTCAATAAGAGATTTCTCTGTAGATATGAACTTGTTGAAGAAAACGTCAGTTAATTTAAAACTACTGAGATTATCCAGTCTGTGGAACAGAAAGAAAAAGGAATGAAAAAAAATGAACACTGTGTCAGAGATAGGTTGGACACCATCAACAATACCAATACACATATAATGTGAGCGCCAGAAGGAAGGAGAGAAAAAAAGGGATAGAAAAAGTATATAAAGAAATAATGGCTGAAAACTTCCAAATTTGATGAAAACATTAATTTGTACATCCCAGCAGCTCAACAAACTCCACGTGGTATAAACATAGAGACATCGAAAATAGGCATATCAGACTAAGAGTGTCAAAAGAGAAGAAGAAAGGATCTTGACAGCAGAAAGAGGAAAGAGGCTCAACATATTCAAAGGCTCCTCAGTAAGACAGTTGATTTCTCATCAAAAACCATGGAGACCAGAAGGCAGTGGGATGGTATCGTCAAAGTGATAAAAGGAAAATACTGTCACCAAGTATTTTATAGCTAGCAAAATGATTCTTCAAAAAAAAAAAGAAGAAATTAACACACTCCTACAAAATCTGAAAGGATCCATTGCTAGCAGGCCTGCCCTACAAGAAATACTAAGGATAGTCCAGCAGGTGTAAATGAAAAGACACTCACCTGAAAAATAAAGAGCACTACTACATGAGTAAGAAAATAAAACAGTATAAATACAGTATTAGATGTACGTGTTTTCTTCTATTTGATGAAAAAGACAACTACATAAAACAATACTTATGAAACAGTGTAGATGCACTTATAAATGCATAAAGGTGTAACTTGTATGACAGTGACAGCATGAGGAGGGGGAGGGAAAAGATTGATACCAAAGCAAATTTTTTGTGTACTATTGAAATTAAGTTGGCATTCATGTGAACTTGATTGCTTTAAAACAAGATGTTAATAATAATTTCCAGGGCAATGGAGGAGAAGGAGGAGGAGGAAGAGGAGGAGGAGGAGGAGAAGAAAAAGATAAAATAAACAACAAATTAAAATGGCACACTTGAAAATGCCTACTTTGTACAAAAATGTGTAGTAATAGAGCATTGGGGAAATAAAAAGACATATAGAAAGCAGATAGCAGATGTAACTTCAACCTGATTAGAAATTACATTAATGTAAATGAATTAAATATTCTAATCAAAATAGTAAAGGCAGAAATAAATGGAATAGAGAATAGATGAAGAACAGATAATAATCAACAAAAAGAAAAGTTGGTTCTTTGAAAAGATCAAGAAAATTGACAAAATTTTAGCTAGTACTGAACAAAAAAAGAGAGAAGGTTCAAATTACTAAGATGAGAAATGAAAGGAAGGATGTCACTACTGCCCTTACAAAAATAACAAGGAATATAAGGGAATACCATGAATACTTGTATAGTCAATAAATGATATAATCTAGATGAAATGGATAAATTCCTAGAAGGATATGTGACTAAATCTAATTCAAGGAGAGATAGAAAACTCAAATAATCCTACAATAAGTAGTGACTGAAATAGTAATCCAAAACATTCCCACAAGAAATTGCTAGGCCCGTATGGCTTTGCTGGTGAATTCCATCAACTACTTAAAGAAAAAACAAAAACAAAAAACAAACAAACAAAAAAATGCTTCACAAACTCGTCTAAAAATAAAGAGGTGGGCACACTTCCCAATTAATTCAATGACACGAGTATCACACTGATACCAAAACCAGACAAAGGCATCACAAGAAAACTAAAGACTATCTCTTATGGATATAAATGCAAAAGTCCTCAACAGAATACAAGCAAATCCAATCCAGTAACATATAAAATAGACCACAATTCAGTGGGATGTATCCAGGTATGCAAAGGCACTTCAACATACAAAAGTCAATTCATGTAAAATGCCATATTATTAGAATAATAGATAAAAACTAGGAATAGAAGAGAAGTTCCTCAACTTGACAGAGAACATCTATGAAAAACCTGGAGCAAAGATCATACATAATGGTGAAAGACTGAATTATTTCCTCCCAAAATCAACATTGCACTAGAGGTTCTAGTCAAAGCAAATAGACAAAGAAAATAAAGCCTCTAGATTAGAAAGAAAGAAATAAAACTATTTCAATTCCAGATGACATGATATTATACATTGAAATCACAAGGAATCCACAAAGAAAAAAGAGAGAGAGAGAAAAAAAAATATTAGAATTAACAACATAGTTTGACCAAAATTGTAAGACACAAATCAATATATAAAAATGTAATTATATTTCTATACAACAGCAGTGAATAATCTAAAAATAAAATGTAGGAAACATTTTCATTTACAATAGCATCAAAAAGAATAAAATACTTAGGAATATTAAGAAAAATATGTGGAAAACTGAGGAAAATGTCTGAAGCTTGTATATTGAAAACTAAAATACTACTGATGGAAGTTAAAAATGACCTAAAATAAATGGAAAGCTCTTCTGTGTTCATGGATCAGAAGCCTTATTATTGTTAAGATGGCATTTGTCCTCAAAATGACCTATAGATTCAATGCAAATCTGGCTTTTTGGGAGAAATGAGCAAACTGTTCCTAAAACTATGGAAATGCAAGATACCCAGAATAGTCAAAACAATCTTGAAAAAGAACAAAGTTTTGAAGTTTCCAAATTCAAAACTCAGTAACAAAATGGTAATCCGTACAGTGTGGTACTTGCATAAAGGACACACAAACAGATTGAGAGAAAAGAACTGAGAGTCCATAAACAAACTCTTACATGTAGCCAGTTAATTTTTCATAAAGGTTCCATGACAATCCAATGGGGAAAAAGTAATTTTTACAAAAATGATGCTGGGACACCTGAACATACACCTGGAAAGAAAGAAAACTGAACTTTTATCTTAACACCATTTATGAAAATTAACTCAAAATAAATCACAGACCTGAAATTATAAAACTTTTAGAAAATGAACAATGAGAAAATCTTCAGGATTTTGAAGTACAAATACTTCTAAGATATGACAGCAAAAGCACAAACAACAAAAGAAAATATATCAAGTAAACTGTACTTCAGTAAAATTAAACACTTCTGTGCTTCAAAGGACTTCATCAAGAAAGTAAGAAGACAATCCACAGAATGGGTGAAAATAATTCCAATATTTTCCCTGATAAGGGACTTTTTATCCAGAATAGACAAAGGAGACTTAAAACATGACAATACAAAGACAAATACAATTAAAATGGGCAAAGAGTTTGAATAGATGTTTCTCCAAAGAACACATACGAATGGGAAATAAGCACATAAAAAGATTTTCAACATCAGTAGGCATTAGGGAAACAGAAATCAAAAGCACAATGACATGCCACTTCATACCAAATAGGATGACAAATATATATGATATATGATATATAAATATGTATCTATAAACCCGGTAATAAAAAGTGTTGATGAGGATGTGGAGAAACTGGATTCCTCATACATTACTACTGGAAATATAAAATGGTGCAGTCACTTTAAAAACTACTTTAGCAATTCCTCAAAATGTTAAAAGTAGAATACATCCCAGCAATTCCACTTTTTGATATATCCTGAGAAGAACTGAAAATATGTGTTCACACAAAAACTTGTCCATGAGCATTTACAGCAGAATTATTCATCATCAACTGATGGATGGATAAGCAAAGTGGTGTATTTATAACAATGGCATATTATTTGAACACAAAAAGGACTTTGGGTACTGATATATGCTACACCATGGATGAGCCTTGACAACGTCACACTAAATGAAAGACGACAATCAAAAAAGGCAGCATACTGTATGGTTCTACTTATATGAAATGCCCAGAACAGGCAAATCCGTAGAGACAGAAAGTAGAGTGGTGGCTGCTGGGGTCTAAGGGAATGGAAGTTTAGGGAGTGACTTACTAAAGGGTACTGGTTCCTTTTGGGAGTGATGGCTACAAAACCCTGAAATGTACTTAAAACCCTAATGCACAATTTCAAAGGCTGCATTTTATGGTATGTGAATTATATCTCCATAAAGCTGTTACTTTTGAAGCTGAGCCCACATATGGAGCAACTGGCCCAGCACTGACTGCAGCATCTGGAGGGGGAGTGACCCACCCACCCACCACAAAGGAGAGGATCACCTGACCCAGTGTTGGAGGGTTGCAATCTTCTTGCCGACAGACTCTGTGAGCAGCACAGACAAGGGGGCAAACAGAGCAAGGTGAGTTTGTGAAACAGGGCGAAGACACAAAGGCCTCTCAATAAAACCATTAAGAGCACACAGTCTCTAGGAGAACACATCTTTGTTTTTAAAATCTTTTTATATCTGTTTTATTCCTTTTAAATTTTTAATCTTTATTTTTAAAGAGTTCTATATGTTTACAATTCTCATTTCATTTTTAATTCTCTTGGTTTTGATCTGTTATTTATTAGTCACAGGTTTCAAATATTGTATTTTGAATTTTCTCTTCTTTTTATTAAGATTCTTAAAAGATATCTCAACTCGATTCCTATTCTGCTTCAACTTGCTCTTCTATTATTGATTATACACTCTTTTCAAACCTTCTTTTCCTCCATTCTTTTAAAATTCTCTCTCTCTCTCTTTTAAGTTTTATTCCCACATAGGCTTTAGATAGATAAATAAATAAACTCCTTTAAGGACCACAATAGATAACTGATACCCCTTAAGCCACAGGGCCAGAGAGATATGAGCAGAATGAAGAAGCAGAGGAAGTCCTGCCAATTAAAAGAGCAAGAGAAATCCCCTCAAAGAACGATCAATAAAATAGACATTGATGGCCTACTAGATCAAGATTTCAAAAAAGAAGTGATCAAATTACTGAAGGAACTAAAATAGATAGTCTTTAGAGACATAAAATATATCAAAAACAAAATAGAAGCTATAAAGAAGAGCCAAGTAGAATTGGTAAATTCATTGGCTGAAATGAGATCTGACCTAAAGGCTGTACAAAGCAGGCTAGATAATGCAGCAGAACGAATAAGTGACCTAGAAGACAGGACAACAGAAAGCACCCAATCAGAACAGCTGAGAGAAAAACAAATATAAAACAATGAAAACAATATAAGGAACCTATGGGATAATATAAAGCATGCCAATCTATGCATTATAGGGGTACCAGAAGGGGAAGAAAGAACAAAGGGGATGGAAAAGGTAATTAAAGAAATCATGACTGAAAACTTCCCAAACTTAAAGAAGGAATCAGACACCCAAGCACAGGAGGCTCAGAGGGTCCCAAACAGGAAGAGCCCAAAGAGAAACACGCCAAGATATATCATAAATCAAGATGGCCAGACTGAAGGATAAAGAAATGATCCTAAAGGCAGCAAGAGAAAAACAAAGAGTGAGTTACAAGAGAAGGCTCTCAGCTGATTTCTCTACAGAAACACTACAGGCCAGAAGGGAGTGGCAAGATATATTCAAAGTCCTGAATGAAAAAAAAAGATGCAGCCTAGGATACTTGCTCCAGCAAGGCTATCTTTTAGAATAGAAGGAGAGAGAAAGAATTTCACAGAGAAGCAAATACTAAAAGAATTTAGCAACACTAAACCCATGCTAAAAGAAATATTGAAAGGTCTACTCTAAATAGAAAAGAAGCAGGATGCTACAGAAATGAGAATTCATGACTGTGAGAGTATTTTTCCTTTCTTCTTTTTTTTTTTAAATCTTGTTGTCAGTAGGATGGTTTTGAGATTACATTAATATCTGTTTAGTACACACAGTTACAGTAATTGGTTAACAGACTTACAAAAAAGTGTAATCACAAGCCAAAATCTTACAAGTGAGTCACAAAAACTAAATACAATACAAAGGAAAATTACCATACCACAAAAGGAACAAGAAAGGAACCAAGAAGAAATACCAAATCAACTGCAAAAATAAGTTCAAAATAGCAATAAACTCTCATCTATCATTAATTACTGTAAATGTTAATGGTCTAAATGCTCCAGTCAAAAGGCAGAGTAGCAGACTGGATAATAAAACAAGAACCTTCAATACACTGCATACAAGAGACACACTTTAGGAAGAAGGACACATATAGATTGAGAGTGAATGGACGGAAAAGGATATTCCATGCAAATGGAAATGCCATAAAAGCAGGTGTAGCAGTATTGATTTCAGACAAAATAGACTTTAAAACAAGGGCCATAAAGAAAGATAAATAAAGACATTTTATAATGATTAAAGGATCAATACAAGATGAAGATATTACAATCATTAATATATATGCACCCAACATGAGCACCTAAGTACATTAAACAACTACTAACAGAGATAAAGGGGGAAATTGATGGGAATACAATCATTGTCAGAAATTTTAACACCACATTAACATCACTAGACAGATCTTCCAGACAGAAAATAAATAAGGCAACAGAGAAATTAAATGATACAAGAGAATAATTGGATTTAGTGGATATTTTCAGAGCATTACAATCCCCCATAACAGAATAAACAATCTCTTAAAATGTGTGTGGAACATTTTCTAGGATTGATCATGTACTTAGTCACAAAAGAAGCCTCAACAATTTTAAGAAGATAGAAATTATCTCAAGCATCTTTACTGACCACAATGCCATGGAAACTACAAATCAACTTCAGAGAAACAAAGGAGAAAGAAAGGAAAGCATTGAGATTAAACAACATGCTATTAGAAAACCAATGGGTCAATGATGTAATCAAAGTTGAAATTAAAGAATACCTTGAGACAAATGAAAATGAAAACACAACCACACAAAACATATGGGACACAGCAAAAGCAGTGCTAAGAGGAAAGTTTAGGGTAATGCAGGCCTTCCTCAAAAAAGAAGAACAATACCAAATAAACAATCTAACCCACCAGCTGAAAGAACTAGAAACAGAAGAGCAAAAACACACAAAAGTCAGCAGAAGGAAGGAAATAATAAAGATCATGGAGGAAATAAATAAAATAAAGATTAAAAAAATAGAGAAAATAATCAATCAAACCAAAAGGTATTTTTTTGAAAGAATAAATAAAATCGAAAATCCTCTGGCCAAACTCACAAAGAAGAACAAAGAGAGAGCACAAATTTGCAAAATAAGAAAGGAAAATGGAGAAATTACAACAAATAACATAGAAATACAGAATATCATATGAGAATATCATGACGAACTACATGGAAAAAAATGGATAACCTAGTGGAGATGGACAAGTTTCTGGAAACATACAGTCCACTAAGACTGAATCAAGAAGAAACTATCCACTTGAACAAATGTATCACTAGGAATGAAATTGAATTAACAATAAAAAACCTCCCTACAAATAAAAGTCCAGGACTGGACAGCTTCACCGGGGAGTTCTACCACACATACAAAGAAGAACTCATACCAGTCCTTCTCAAACTCTTCCAGAAGATTGAAAAGAAGGAATATTCCCAAACTCATTCTATGAAGCCACTATTACCCTGATACCAAAACCAGGCAAAGACACCACCAAAAAAGAGAATTACAGACCAATATCACTGATGAACACAGATGAAAAAAGTCCTTACCAAAATACTAGTAAATAAAATCCAACAGCACATAAAAAAGATAATATATCATGCTCAAGTGGGGTTCATCTCAGGGACAAAAGGGTGGTTCAACATATGAAAATCAATCAATGTAATACTTCACATCAACAAGAGAAAGGACAAAAACCACATGATCATCTCAATAGATGCAGAAAACTTTTGATAAAATTCAACACCCATTTATATAAAAATTCTCACCAAAGTGGGTATTGAGGGAACATATCTCAACATCATAAAAGCTATATATGACAAACCTACAGCCAGCATAGCACTCAACGGTGAAAACCTCAAAAGATTCCCACTAAAATCTGGGACAAGTCAAGGATGACCACTATCACCACTCCTATTCAACATAGTCTTGGAAGTCCTGGCCACAGCAATCAGGAAAGTAACAGAAGTAAAAGGGGTCTAAATTGGAAAAGAAGAGGTAAAAGTGTCACTATATGCAGATGACACGACAATATATATAGAAAACCCTAAAAGGTCCACACAAAAACTACTAGAGCTGATCGAAGAATTTAGCAAAGTAGCAGGTTACAAGATTAATGTTCAAAAATCAGTTGCATTTCTTTACACAAATGATGAGTCAACAGAAAAAGAAAGTAAAGGAACAATCCCCTTTAAAATAGCACCCAAAGTAATAAAATATCTAGGAATAAATCTAACCACAGACGTGAGAGAATTATACACAGAAAACTATAAACCATTGGTGAAGGAAATTAAAGAAGACTTTAAAAAATGGAAAGGTATCCCATGCTCTTGGATTGCAAGAATCAATGTTGTTAAAATGGTCACACTGCCCAAGGCAATCTACAGATTTAATGCAATCCCTACCAAATTATCCTGGACATATTCCATAGAACTAGAACAAATCACAATAAAATTTATATGGAACCATCAAAGACATAGAATTTCCAGGGCATTACTGAAGAAAAAAAGAAAGAGGCTGGAAAAATAACTGTCCCAGACTTGAGACAATACTATAGAGTTACAGTCGTCAAGACAGCATGGTATTAGTACAAAAACAGACATACAGCCAAATGGAACAGAATAGAGAGCCCAGAAATGAGCCCAAATACTTTTGGTCAACTAATATTCAACAAAGGAGGCAAGAATATACAATGGAATAAAGATAGTCTCTTCAGCAAGATAAACATAAGACAAGATACAATAAACCTCCTAGGAGAAAATACAGGCAAAATATCTGACATACATCTCAGAAATCTTCCCCTAGGGCAGTCTACCCAAGCAATAGAAATAAAAGCAAGAATAAACAAATGGGACCTAATGAAACTTACAAGCTTCTGCACAGCAAAGGACACCTTAAGTAAAACAAAAAGACAACCTACAGAATGGGAGAACATTTTTGCAAATGAAACTAACAAAGGCTTGATCTCCAGAATATATAAGCAGCTCATATGACTTACTAAGAAACAACCAAATAACCCAATCCAAACATGGGCAGAAGACCAAAACAAGCAATTCTCCAAGGAAGACATACAAATGATCAATGGGCACATGAAAAAATGCTCCATATCACTAATTATCAGAGAAATGCAAATCAAAAGTACAATGAGGTATCACCTCAAACCAGTCAGAATGGCCATCATTCAAAAATCCACAAATGACATATGCTAGAGAGGCTGTGGACAAAGGGAAACCTCCGACACTTCTGGTGGGAATGCAGTTTGGTGCAGCCACTGTGGAAATAGTATTGAGTTTCCTCAAAAGACTAGGAATAAAATTGCCATATGACACAGGAATCCCACTCCTGTGCATATATCCTGAAGGAACCCTAATTCAGGATGACAGCTGCACCCCAATATACATAGCAGCACTATTTACAATAGCCAAGACATGGAGATAGCCTAAATGTCCATCAACGGATGACTGGCTAAAGAAGTGGTATATTTATACAATGGAAAACTACTCGGCTATAAAAACTGACAATATAGGGCCATTTGCAGCAACGTGGATGCTCCTGGAGAAAGTCATTCTAAGTTAAGTAAGCACCGTAACAAGGAATAAAGAGAAGTTACCTCTAAGTACAGTTATTTTGATTAAAATATACATACAGAAAGCAAGTCACCCCCACGACTGCTGCCAGGAGGAGCATCTGAATGTAATAGCCCAGCCCAAGCAAAGTAGATTCCGACCTTCTCTCCGTAGAATTTCCTGCAGAAAGACAGAAGGTAGTTTCAGAAGACACAAATATTCACTCTGTAGCTTCATCCTCATGTTAATTTCTTTTTTCTTTGTTTTTTGGTGGGGCATAATTAAGTATATTTATTTGTTTTTTAAATGGAGGCATTGGGGATTGAACCCAGTACCTCATGCATGCTATGCATTCACTCTACCACTGAGTTATACCCTCCTTCCATCATACTAATTTCTGATTCTAAATCAAGGGGGCTTTAAGTTTAAACCTCTGACTCAATTCACACTTAAAACATATGCGTTTTCACAGCAGCCCCCAAATTCTACCGTGAAATAAGAAGTATTTTACGTATCATAGAAATACAGATCACTGGTTCACCTGCTGAAGAGAGATAAATGAGAACAGAGCAAAGGAGGGGACGAGGCCGACTCCGGAGTAGATGCAGGGGATCATCACCACTCACTGGACAGTCTGGCACATTCAACAAATCCCACCAAAGATCATTCTTAACAGGCTTGACACAAGTGGACTTCAACTACTGGCTCAGTCATCTGCGTCTGCCTTATCTCGGGAACTTCCCTGGAGCAAATGCATCGTAAACCACAGATAATAAGGAAATGGCTGATAATGATAACAACTGGGACTGCAATGTCTCTCTGACAAAATATTTATAAAACTCATGTGGGAACGGGAGAGGGCAGGAGGGATGTGGCTGAGTAAGGAACTGCCCTGTATTCTTTGTATCTAGCACGTCGGCTGTTCCTAGGTTTCAAAAACCCTTCAATGTTACTCAGTTAATCTGGAGTAGACGGAACAGGCCAGGGAGGCAAGATTAGAAGAAAGGAGGCAGGGCACGAAGCGGTGCCAGGCTGGTCCTGAAAGGGAGACAGACACAGACAGGCAGACACAGAGGGCTTAGGGATGAGGCGGAAAAATGAGGCGGCGGCTCAGGTGTGTTTGCTGCTGCTGATACTTCCCTCAGCTGGAGCACTGCTGACGCAGCAGTGCTGGGTAAAACCTGTGACTTTCCTCAGCTCTGAGTTCTCTCGGAAGCTTCCGGCTCAGTCTGGAGCTGAGATGAGCTCCGAGGGCTTAGCCTAGGGGGGACTCAGCTCTGAGAACAGCCTGGAGTCCTGAGAAACTTCATGCAGGAACCCCTAGGGCTGGACCAGCGCTCACAGGGCTGCTGTGAGACCAGCTCCATCGTCAGAGACCTGGGCGTGGAACATTCCATGGGGAAAATGGCTGAGCCCGATGCCAAATCAGATAGGAGGGACAAAGTGTGTTCATTCTCATGTGACTGGTCTTTGTGGCCTGGCTCACAGATGGCAGGCTCAGGATGGTGTCTGGCAGAGAAAACCCTGGCAATGGGTTTGAGATGTCTTGGACTCTTTCTTGTTAAGCTTTTTGTAATACATTCTTATCAACTATCCATCCTGAAAATGCCACATTCAAAACTGAAAGAATGTTAGAAGTTGCTTGCTCCAACTGGCCAATGGTAAACACACCCTGCTACAGTTAGAGAGCTGGTCAGGCAGCCTCTGCCTGCATATTTACAATGACGGAGAGTTCATTACTTCCAAAGGTTACATGTCGGCAAGAATGTCAGAAAGAACTTTTGAACCTTAAACAGATGTCTGCCCCCTAGTCCTTGCTGAAAGGCTAGAAATAATGAGGATCCCTTCAAATGTAGTTTTGTCTGATTGTTATCTCTGTCAAAAACACCCCAATTCTTAACATCAATTTTTCAAAATTCAGCTTTGATTTCTTTTTATCAAACTTATACCATACATTCATTAAAGAGTTAAACAGTTCTCGAACACCGATTGTAAAAAGGAGCAGTTCCCAACAACCGCCTCATTTCCTGGTCAGAAGCAACAATGTTCAGCTCCTACTGCTGACTCTTGGAATAAAAACTCCCTATCTCTGACTAATATCCTTGTAACACAGCCTACTGACTTTTTCAGCTTTATGTATCACCTATTTAACTTTCTATTTTGGAAAATGAATATTAAGCTCTCTTTCAAACCACATCTCCTCTACACACCCAAACCTTCATTCTTCCAACCTTTTGATACAAATACATTATAATTTTGATCAGCTCAGTATCCTTGCTTTACATTATTAGGACTCTGTACAGACTGTTCACAGCTGTAGCAAGTTGTCTGCTAGGCTTACTTCTTTATTCCCTACTTTGTTTTTCCTGGAGTTAATAATTGTCTTGGTGGTTCATAGCTTAGATTTCTCTGCGCTTAACAATTCAACCCCATACCTTCTCCTAATGAATAACTTTCTCATTACTTTCCAATTCATTGTCTACAAATTTCATCTCCTTGAATAAATCTCTTCAGATCTCCTTCAACCTGGATTAACGACATGCTAGTCTTGTCACAGAGCTCAAGGGGCCAATAGTGGGAAGCAACAAGGGAATACATGGACCAGGAGAAGGGAACAGATCAACATAATTTCCTTTACAAAACATACTTAAAATAGTGGGAAAATTGTTTTCTTTACAAACACAAACACACACACCAACCCCAAAAGCCCATAAAGAATGATTAAATAGCCATCAAACCCATTGCCCTGCCATCAAATTCTGTATAACATAAAACAAAAATAACAGAAGGAATATATCATATAAATATGAATCTCAAGGGGGATGGGGTACACTCAGTGGCAGAGTGTGTGCTCAGCAAGCATAAGGTCCTAGATTCAATCTTCAGTACCTCCATTAGAAAAAAACATTAGAAACAATAGAAAAATGTATCAACTTTAAATATTTACAAATATATAAACTTCCTCTTTTAAAACTGTTCTACAGGATAATCCGGGTTAATGAGAAAGTGCCTCTTCATGACTGTGATCCTGCTGATAATTGTGGGAGGAAATTTGAGTATGACCACATGAAATAAAATCCCTTATGAAATAATGATCCCGGGTGACAATCATTATTGGCTGCTGTCATCACAAAAAAGAGAGTCAACTGGACATTATGTACCTTATGACAGGAGTACAAAACTTCATATAACAAATATTCTTGCACAGATTTGAACCTCAATCAGATCAAGCTTTTAGGGGAGGATCAAATCACTTAGCTAAAGCCAATACATAGGATGGAGAAATAAGTCTAACCACAGGGGAGAATGAAATCAACCAAACAGGAAATAGAGAAACCCCTCAGCAATTTCAAGGAAAATGAGAAACAGGAAAATTATAGATTAGAATCCACTTGAGAGATATGCTAGCTGCAATGTGTGAACTTAGTCTGGATCCTGATTTCAACCCCAAAACTGCTTAAAAGTGTATTTTTGTGACAATCAGGGAATTATTTTGTAACCCTAAAAAAAAATGAATATTCCAATTGTATTTGAAAGAGACCTTGTCATTTCACTAATGAAAGGTTAAGCTATGTAGGATTGCCTTCAAAATGATCCCGAAGTGGAGGAGGGGAGGAGGTGGAGATGAAAGATGCAACAACAGTGACTCTGAGTTGATAATTCTGGAGCTGGGTGAATGATACAGACAGGCTGGCTGTGCTGTTCTCTCTACTTCTGTACGTGTTTGAATCTTTCCATAAAATGTGAAACAAACAAAAAGACTTCAGTGATTTAAAACCCTCACTTGGAAGGTTAAGAGGTTTGCCCAAGTAGGTGGGCATCTGAATGGGGCACTGAGATTAGGAAGATCAGGCACCTGGCTCCAGGCCGACCTGGGGCTACCTTAACCCTTCTCTTCTCCTCACCATCCACAGCCAGCCCATAACTGCATCCTGTCAGCTCCACTCCCCAAACGCATTCTCCCTGGCTCCCACCATCTCTCATCTGGCCCACTCCAAGAGCCTCCTACCAGGCCTCCCTGCTTCCTGGGTCCCTGCAATTCATTCTCCACATTATCTTTGCAAAATATGAGAGAAAATTACCTTAGTGCTTAAACTATCATGACTGCTTCTCACTGCACTTAGAGTCTACATTACTTTCTGTGCTCCTGATGCCCTTCTAAACCTCGCGTCTCATCACTCTCACCAGTGTTGGCTCCAGTATCTCCTCAAACCTGCTGAGCACATTTGTGCCTCGGGGCAATGGAGAAGCTGCCTCTATTCCTGGGGTGACTTATCCCAGATCCTCAAAGTCCAGCCTCCTTATCACCATCTCAGCTCACATGTAACCTACTCAAAGATCGCTTTCTTGACTCACTTCCCCCCAAGTCTCCCATCTCAATACTGTATTATTTCCTTCATTTCAATCTGAAATTGTTTCCTTATTAGCCCGATTATTTTTGTTTGCTCAGTTTTCCTTGGCCTCCCTCCTCCCAGCAGCCTTGCACAAACAGCATAAGCTCCCGGGGAGCAGCCGGCGCTGATGCTCTGAGAATACACATGCTGAGCGCGACATTACAGTCACGTGGTGTAGTGAAACGGTGTCGAACAGCAGATACAGCTAAGCAGTGAGAATACTTCTCTTATTTTATAATTTAAGTGAAACCTAACATTTACTCCTGTTTAATGAAGAATTTGGTAGGTCTTTGTTCCCAGTTCCTGGACGGCAACCACTAAAGCCTTGAAATTTCCCAAGATAGGAGTGTCTTTACTATTCATGGTGGACCCTTGGATGGCTTGTGTTCATGAGATGACTCAGGATGGGGACTGGCCAGCCAGAGACACCAACCATGTGATTAGAGGAGTGGGGCTTTGAGCTTTGTGACAAGTGACTGACCATCAGGAGAGACCATCAAATCTTAGGGCTTTGACTTACAGTTAGTGTTTGGGGTAGCCATGTCAGTAGTGACCCAATAAATCATGTCTTTGTAATAAAGCCTCCAGTAAAAACTTGGGGCAACAAAGCTCAGAGCTCCTGTGAGCTTCCTGGTTGGTAACACTCTTGGAGGACTGTCACACTCAGAAGCCATAAGGGCAACCCTGAGCCCTTCCCACTGGAGTGCTCTCCACAACAGCTCACCTGATGAGATCTAAGGGCTGCTTCTTGTCTATGCTTCGAGGAGGAGCACATTCCCTGTACAGAAGGCCCTGTTCGCTGGAGCAGCTGAGGTCCTCTGATGGAGGCTGAAGTTGCACTGGGAAGCAGAAGCAAACAGGTGAGCGTCACTGTCACCACGTGTTCACATGTTCTGCTAATAAAATGTGGTGCTAACACTTTGTGGTCATTTGTAAATAAGGGGCCCTCCTTTGCCAGAAGGGATGGAGGTACCATATAATTTTTCATAATTCTCACCGAGGATTAATACTAACCCCTTGAGGGTCATTTGCATACGTGGCTGGAAAGGAACACTTGGATGTTACAGTCCTGGGACCACCGTGGGTACCTGGTGAGGGCCTTGCAGATGCTTAATGTCCTACAACCGGGCCAGTCTTCCACAGCAAAAAAAACTACGCCACCCAAGTGCCCAAACTGCTTCAGTGGAGGCAGCAGCCCCCTCCTTGGACACCCAGAAGAACCTGGAGTCTGGCTGTTTAGGGGCAGGGTCAATTCTAAAACCCAGGCTTTTTTGTCCCCACAATTCAGTAGATATTCGGTGACAGCACATGGAATATAAACAATAAAGAAGCTTGACATGATGTTATATATTTAGCTTACTCAAGAAACAAAATTTAAATCTAGTCATTCTCCTTCCCACCTGACCTACTTTCCTTTCTCCTGTACTAGAACCAGATTATTACCCACCCAGCCTTAGCATGGGTCCTGACTCCACTTACCTCCCTCCCAAACACCACATGAGATGATTCCTCAGCCTGGATGTGGAACCAGCAATTACAACAGGCTTTAGTGGAAAAGAAATGGTTGTGTGCAGATGCCAACTAAACACTGTAGAATCCTGGTGTCCCACATTAGTAATCATGACAGCTGTTTGCAAGTGTCCCCAAAGTTCATTTCAGACTCTCACTGCTAATTTTGCTGGGATATAAATATAAAACATGTGGACTGCTGGGCTGGACTGCTATGCTGAGTCTCTGATCCAGGAAGCTCAGTGTCTGCTCCCTGCAACCAGCTCCCTGTTCTGTTCATGCATGTGCATCAAGCAGCTGTTTAGTGTCCATTTTAATATCTTAGACAGTGCATTTCAGTATGGTCTTCATCCACAAATACGTGTACCACACAGTAGTAATGATCAATCTCAGTCTTTGCTTTCTTTTGTCTTAGAGAGTCAGATAAACGGATAGCAAGGTAACAAAGTCATAGAGTGCTATAATATAGTATTTCCTTTATTTCAATGACAGGATTTATTTAAAGAGCTTAGATATAACATCTTTGCATTTATGGCATCATTTAGCGTCTGAAGCTCTTACATTTTACAAACTTCATTTCATGCGAGATGTTGTCAGTTAGAGAAGTGCTTCTGAATTTGAGGGGTTGCTGTCATCTCAGATGGAGTCCCTAAAAAATGTCAAAACTCTGCAGTATTGTCATCATGACAAGAACTCAGACAGATGAAATTTGGAAAGCCCTGTGAGTTACTAGTGCACAGACAGAAAATGGTATTTCAGAGGGAAAAAGCCTGAATTACAGAAAATGATAAATGAAATGGTCTAACATGCATTTCCCTTACAAAGAACTAATACTTCTTTGGTTGATAATAACATCTGTCAGTAATTATGAAAAGAGCTGGCAGATGCATAGTACTTACTATTAGCCAGGGCTGTTCTAAAATTCAAGCAGATTCAATAATCCCCATAGCATCTCTACGAGGTGGGTACTATTATTATCCCCATTTTATTGATGAGGAACTTGATAAACACAGAGGCTAAATGACTTTTACAAGGTAGACAGCGAGAAACCAGCACAAGTGTTCCAGCCTGAGTCTACGCTCTTGGCCACTTCTACCTTTTTTTTTTTTTTTTTTTTGGTAGCAGGGAGATAATAAGGTAATTCTGGTGGGGGGTGGGGAGGTAATTAGGGTTATTTGTCTACTTTAGAGGAGGTGTTGGGGGCTGAACCCAGGACTTTATGCGTGCTAATTATGCGCCCCATCACTTGAGCTGTACCCTCACCTCTCGAGTCTATGTTCTTAGCTGCTAATCCACACTGCCCCACATGGTAACTCTGGGGAACTACAGTTCATTCATTCACTCACTTGTTAAACTCAGCCTTCCTGGTGCCTGGGATTCAGCAGTGAACAAGACAACATGGTTCCTGCCCTAAATGGGCTTGTCGACTCCTGACATATTATCTTCATTTTACCCAGGAAGAAACAAGGTCAAGAAGACTCACCTTTTCCTGTTAACACCGGAGGATACATGAAGTGCTTTATTTCATTTCTGCCATTTGACTTACACCATGGGAAGGGAAAGCTGCCTTGCAGATCCAGGAGCTCACAAGCCTGTTAATCCTGAATTTTTTTTTAAAACTGTCCCTTACTTGATACTTGATCTGAGAAAGGATGAAGTAAACCTAAATAGATTCTAAGAGAGCGTGTGGTTTATACAGGGTAAATAACCAGCCACTGTTTACTATCCTAACAGGAATCTGTAGGCATATTTCTTTTCTTTCTCTTTTTTCCTTTTTATGGGCAGCTTTTAAAAACCAAACCAAACCAACAGAACCAAATCACTTATAATTCAACAGCAGGTTCTAAATCACCCCCAAGACAGCAGCTAAACTCGGTTTAGACTTACAGTGCGGCTCCTGGTGTTTGGATTGATGAATGTATCTCTATCCTGAATATAAAAGTCGTTCACGCAGCTCTTCTCAAATAGGGCAATGAAAAACTCTTGTTCCGGTTGTTGACACTTTCATCCACTTGGAGGACTTTCATAAAACAGCTGAAGGTATCAAAGGCTGAGGACAGGGTTTTCAGATGATTGGGATTCAGAGGCAATTTTATGTACAGTATCTCAGCTTATGTACAGAGCACCTCTCACAGGGTGTGTACTTTTGCAAATACAAGCTTGTCATCCAAAACCTATATTGGGAGAATGAAAACACAAACCAGGAAACTATTTTCACATTTTTAGTACACAGATTTTTCTTACATTGCTGGTAGTTAAAGAACTTGTGCAAACACACACAGATATGACACTGGTAAAAGTGAAGATATAATAAAAATAGATTTGCAAACCATCATACATTTTTGCCTTAAAGTTAATTTCTTTGTTGAAATTACTGAAAAGTTATTTAAAATCCTTACATTTCATTCATAAAATAACCAATGTTTTAGATGAAGAAAAGTAAACTTGTTAACTTTTAGTCCAAATTAGTAACTAAAAATAGAAACACGAAAAATTTCTTTGCAGGGGCATTGTAATGACAAATTTTTAAATTTCTTAAACCTAGGACTATTTACATATCTGTTCAATATAATGTTAAACAGCCATTAAAAGGGATTTAAAAGAATTATATTTATTGATATGGAATATATAATAAAAGGAAAAAGAAAAAAATGTGAAAAAATAATTTTCATTTTTGGAAGGGAAAAATATCTACATTTGAACAAAAAAATGTTTAGAAGGATTTTAAGGTTCTTTATGTATAACTAAGAACAGATGATTTTTAATTCCACTGTTTTTAATTCCATTGGATTTTAATTCCAATGTTCTTTCATTTTCAATTTTGGGGGAAATTTTTATAATAAAAAAACTTTAAAATTGTTCTTGCATAAATACATTAATAGATATATTTATGACTACATTCTCTGGCTATTAAAAATGATCTCCTAGCTTTGGATCTGAAACATACATTCCATAATGCAGATTCTGACTGACTCGCCTCCCAGTCCAGAGCGAAGGCACGGCTAGGGTGATATGTATCAAATATCATTCCAGGGAACATGCAGGCTCCCAGCCAACGGCTGCAAAGGGACTGACACTGATCTGCTTGCTCCCAGCTGCAGACCATCACAAATGAGTTTAGATTCATAGGCTCAAGTTTTCTCTGTCAAAAGAAATCAGAAAATGTTAGGCTTTGACTTTCACCAAGGGAACAAGAAGTTGTTTGATTTTCTTTTATAAAAAAAAAAAAACAACAAACCAATTTGAACCTGAAGAAAAGACATTTGCTCAAAATACCACAGTAGCAATGAAGGTGCTCTGGCTGGCAGGGACTTGTTGGATTCCTGTGAGTGCTGGACTCCTCACATGGAATTCCCTTGGCACTCCAGAAGGCCTGTGGTTGTCCCCATGGGTTTGTGGCCATATGTGGTGCACAAAAGTCTCTGGCTTTGCCACAATTTCAAAGCCTTTTTTGGCTTATGAAAGGCTTTGCACTCAAATGGAGTTTTCTTGAGTCCACTCACTGATGTCATTCACCAGAGTTATAGTCCAGATCTGACATTCTAGACTCTTAAAATCTTGCAGACATTCAAATGGTTCAGGTTTGGATGTGTATTCACCTCTGCAGGCCTGGACCAAATTCGATAAAGCCACCCGGACAAGTTCAGCAAAATGCAAAGACATTTTTCTTTCTGCAAGACTGAAATGTCTGTGAAGCTATAAAAACTTCTGCATCTACAAAAATAGGGAACCAACTCATCAATAACATATCTATCCATAATGCATGGACATTTGAAAAAATACTGTATTTACTCCTATTAAATTCTATCTGGCTTTTGCCAAATTGTGTCCTAAACTGTAAGGAAAGTATATAAATGTAGGAATTTTTGACCTTTTAAGAGAAAAAGGAACCCTCCTACTTGGTAGGTGGGAATGTTAATGTTGCAGCCACTATGGAGGACAGTATAGAGTTTCCTTAAAAAACTGAAAATATACTTCCGTGTGATCCATCAATCCCACTCATGGGTATATGTCTGGAGAAAAATATAATTCAAAAAGACACATGCACCCCAGTGTTCACAGCAGCACTATTTACAATAGCTAACACACTGAAACAACCCAAATGTTCACTGGCAGATGACTGGATAAAGAAGTTGTGGTATATTATATATATATATATGTATATTTACTTATATACACACATATACACACACATATATACACATGAACACACACACACAATGGAATACTGCTCAGCCATTAAAAAATTAAATAATGTCTTTTGCAATAACATGGATGGACCTACAGGGTATTATGCTAAGTTAAATTTGTCAGAGAAAGAAAAACAAATATTCTATTTATTAACTTATATGTATATCTAAAAAATAAAACAAATTAATTACTATAATAAAAAAGAAATAGACTCACAGGTACACAGAACAGACTGGTGGTTACCAATGGGGAGAAGGAGGAGAGGGAGGCAGGAAAGGGGTAAGGGATTGAGAGGTAAAAAGTACTATGTATAAAATGGACAGGTTACAGGGCTGTAGCATACAGCACAGGGAAATATAGCCATTATTTTATGGTGACATTAAATGGAATATAATATATAAAGATTTTGAGCCTCTGTGTTGTACACCTGAAAATAATATGATGGAAATCAACTACTCAATTATAAAATATTTAATCAAAGTTTTTTTCATATTATTTGCAATAAGTTAGAAGCCAGCACTGTCAATAGAAACATAGTGCAAGTCACAATTTTCCAGTAATCCCATTTAGAAAATAAAAAGGAACAAGTGAAATAATTCCAGTAATAATTATATTTATCCCAAAATATCCAATATACTATCATTTCAAAAGTGTGATTAACACTTTGAAAACTTTTAATAAATATTTTAGATTATTATTGTTGTACGAAGTCTTGAAAATCTATTATGTATTTTCCACTTATAGAACATCTCATTTCACTATAGCCACATGTGGCTGGTGGCTACCATACTAGACAGAGCAGATTACACCATTCACACTTCTGATAAATTACCTGCTCTTATTTATTTAAAAAACTTCCAGAAAAGGCTTTAGATATTCCCTATATCTAACAAAGCAACCTTGACGGGTGAGGAATATCTTCATTATAAAGTGAAAAATAAGGTAAGAGAGCCATGGTTACATGTAAGTTAATGTAACAATTCCATCTTAATTCATTCAGGACTTTACAATCTTTCTTCATATTCCAAGGATTCACTGTCACTGTGCAATGTTTTTCACTATAATCATCTTTGGAATTGACAGGCTTCTGATGACCCTGCTTTGTGCATCTGTACATAAAAGAAAATAACAAAACAGAGAAAAAGACCTTATTAAAGATAATTTAGGGGGGTATAGCTCAAGTGAAAGATCATATTCTTAGCATGCACAAGGGCCTGGGTTCAATTCCCAGAACTTCTTATAAAAATAAAATAAATAAAAACCTAATTACCACCCCCTGCAAAAAATTAATTAATTACTTTAATTAAAATAAAAAAAGATAATTTAGTGAAGCCTTATCAGGCTACAAGAGCTACAATGAATGCCCCTCCCCCATTAATTTAGAAGAAGTTTCACAATATTTCCCAACATAAAGGCTAAAATATAATTCAGAACACTTACTGATGGTCAGCATCATTTTAACAAAAATGTAGATAATTACCTCCCTGGTGTCAAAGCTCTGTCAGAGATGGGCACAGAAAATTTAGTAAAAATTATTTTGCAACTACCTTTGAAAGAAATGCTGAGAAATGATCTTTTCTGTTGGAAATTAGCCTGCTTTTACATTCTGCAGTAGGCATACGTGTTTACAAACCAGGCAGGAACTGGATCATATTTTACACATACTTTAGAAACTGATTTGAATTTTGCTCTCTACCTGCAAGGCTATTTCTTAGGTAATAACATAAGCTGGCCACTACACTAAATTTTGTTTCCCTGTTTGCTTAATCCTCACAACTCTGTAAGCTGCTATTATTACACCTATATAACAGATATAGAGCTTGAGACAGAAAATAATTTGGGTAACTTGGTAAATGGTGGAGCTGGGTAAGACTGCAGCCAGTCTGACACTGAAGTCCATTCTTCTCACCGATGTCTGATACTGCTGCCTACATTCAGCAATGACCGCTGATTTCATATTTAAGTGTGTCATTTCTAAAAGTGCAAAGCTATATTAGTACTGCTGTGTAAATTATTCTTTTGAGATGTGATTGCCAAAAAACAAAAACAAATAAAATCAGGGTGCCAATGAGGGGAGGGCAAACTGCATATGGACCGTCACAAGGGGACTTTTTGAGGACACAGTTGCACAACTCTAGAAATAGCTAAAATGGCTGACTTGTACAATTATAATATGTTAATTGTATGGCCTGTAAATTACACCTTAATACAGCTATTAAATTAAGAAACTGAGATACCAAATTAAGACTAAAACACATATATATATCACACATAGAACAACAGGCAAATATCATTATTTACTGCACCATTTTCCTTCATGCAGCTTCCTTTCCTCACCTGTTCCTGAAAGGATGATTCATTTTTAAAATAGCCTTTTAATTTATTCAGCAAATAATTTTTGACGGCCTACTATGTACCCAGGACTACTCTAGGCACTTAGAATAGATCAATAAACAAAACAAAAGTCCTGTCCTCACGGAGCTTGGTTGGAGTCTAGCTGGGGTGGGGGGTGGAGATGACAATTCACACAACAGAGCAGCAGAGGAGGTGGCATGTTAGGAAAGAGGAACCATGGAAAGAAGTAAAAAGGGCAAAGTAAAGAGAGTTAAGAGTATAGGATGAGGGTGATGTTGTATTAAATACGAGAGCAGGGCAAACTGTGAACTGAGGTTAGAACTAAGACTAGGAGGTGAGAAGTCCCAGGTGGACGGAATAACAATCACCAAGGCCAGCGTGACCTCGCATGTTCCAGAAAGGGGGCACGGCTGGAGCTGCGGAGAAGGGTCAGTGCAGATCCTGTATGGCCTTGGAGGACATTGTAAGGACTGTGACTTTTACCCGGAGTGAAATGGGGAGGCACTGCAGAAGGACGACACAATCTAACTTAGGTTTTCAAGGCTCACTTGACTGCCGGGTGAGAATAGTGCAAACGGTCAGAGATGAAAGGTGGGAAGCTACTGAGAAGGGCTATGCAGGAGGAGAGGACAGTGGCTCAGGGCAGGAAAGCAGCAGTGGAAGCAGGAGCCATGGTGAGAAGTGGCTGGGCTCTGGATATGTTTTAAAGGCAGTGTCAAACCAGATCTATTGACAGAATTCATGTGGTATGTCAGTGAAAGTCAGAATAACTCCAAGATTTTTGACCCAAGCAGCTGGAAGGATTAAGTTTCCACTAACTGAATGGGGGAGGCTGCATAAAGAACCAGTTTGGGGGGTAGGAGGACCAAGAGCTCAGTTTTTACACATGTTGGTTTTAAGATATCAGAGTTCCAAGTGAAGATGCCAAATCAGCAGAATATTATAAGAGTCCAGAGTTGGAGAGAAAAGGTCTAACGGGAGACAGAACTGTGGGAATCATGGGTCACACAGGTGGTACAGGAAAACATGAAACCCAGGTACTCAAACATTAAGATACCCTGGCATTAACCATAGAAGTTATCCTTGAGGGCCTGCCTACTAGGTGAGGATATCAGTCCTATTTCCCGACCTCTCGAGTTTTAAAAAGGAACTTACAAATGAATTCGTGCAAGACACTGCCTCCAGTGGGTGGGATCAGAGCTGGAGTCGGAGAATGGGATGGTGCACGCTACTCCCTACGGCAGATTGTGTGTGTGTGTGTGTGTGTGTGTGTGTGTACGCATGTTTGTGTGAGCAGGGGGATGAGTTACACCTGTCTTAAGAAAAAGAGCTAGAAATTCTAGAAGCTGAAAGATGAAACAACATCCAGATCTGGTAGAGGGAACAGGGGAAACACTGTGTACTGTAAGACATATCTCCATAATGCCATTTCCCACCATTCTTTTATCAGGAACACAGTTGGAAAGGGGGGAATTATGTAGATAAGTGTGATGTACACAAACTTTCTGACTATGTAACACTAAGTATTTACATATGTAGCAAGTTAATGATATTTATATCTGCTTCAAGTTTAATAACAAGTTCACAACAGAGGGAAAATAAAATATTGAGGACTGGTAGAAGTATCCTAGAAGGCCTTTCAATGCTCAGAATGGAAGCAAAAGCGGCTTCACCCCACAAAGAATGTCATTAAGAGTCAAGAATGTTTATATTTGTTTAAGAAATTGAGAGTTACAACTTCCTGCTTTAAAGAGTTAACTTTAAGACAGATACCATACTATAAGCAACATCTATACTGGTGTTTTCTTAAAGCTATTTTTAGTTCCTGCTTGTTCTGATGTACTCCAGAAACTCTGCAAAGAAAACCTTCTATTCAAAGGCTTAAAGGAATAAAAAAAGAAATAACACGCATTCTTTTAAGTGTTCTCTGTACTGAAAGTCATTTGCAAATGCAGCACCCTGCCACATATCTACATTTTTGACAATAAAGACTTTTGTGCAATTTTTCAATTGCTATGAGACTTTGCGTCAGTCTCTCACTCAGAAGCAGAATGGAGTACCAGAAAACGGCACATCATGTCTAAAACTACAGATGTGGAATATGAACTTACACCAGGAAACAGCTAAGTGGGAGGGTAAGGTTTACCTTTTAAGTTACCGTAAGTGCAGTTACACCTTCTCCCTGCTTCCCCTGTGAAGTGAAGAACTAGTCTTTTCCAGAAAAGCTCTCATTCTGAGTATTGTCTTCTTTAAAATATTTGGAGATTCTTTTTTAAGGTTCTTTCACTCTTAAGTCTTTCCCCAACTCTACATCCCATAACAAGTGTTAAAATTTTCCAATAGCCTATTGTTACAGAACATATTCTACAAAAGCTGAGGTTTCCCAGGGCTTGGATCCCACAACTCTGCTACCAGATTATCCTAAAGCCTTCCTTCCATAACTGGCTCTTCTGCCAATTCCCAGCTGCGGGCAAATTCGGCTTCTCAGCCCAGTTAACTTTCTAACTCTGCCTACGAACACTCTACTGCCAGTAAGGGAACTCTAAGGGAGCCAAAAAAGCCCCTAGTGGGGGTTGCCTCCTTCAAACAATCAAGAGGCCATCACCAAGCAAATATTTAAACCTACTGCAAAACTTCTGAAGACATCTTACAAACAATAGAGTTTATATAGATTCATACTATTTGCTCTGAAATAGTGATTTCCAATGGAGGGAACAAAGGACCACATGACCCAAGCAATTATTTAAAACTGCACATAACTATCCCTCTTCACGTGAGGATTCAGGTAAGCCTGTCTTATAGGTCTAGGTGGAACAGAATGGCAGCACCTCTAGCAGTAGAGTGAAAAGCAGCGAGGTAGACTTTTAGTGAAAGTGAGTGATGTAATAGGACCCACCGCCCACTTACCTCCCACCACAGGACAATCATCTCAGATCGAGAACAAACACTTTGGGAAACAGAGGTTGTTTATGTTTTTATGGTTTTCTGGTGGAAATAATGCCCTGAGTCACGTGAAGTTGTGGCTGCAAAATTGAACAGGAGACCAGACATTTTCACATTCAGGACACAAAAAATCAGCCCCCGAGTGGTCACCATATCTGCTCTCCCCTTTGCCTGTTCACCCCAAAAGCTGCCAGACTCTCCTGCTTGCAGTGACACCCACCATTTCTCACAAATTCCTGCCAAGTTCACGTCAGCAGCTGGTGGTGTCAAAGTCAACATTTGTACTGCTCTGAAGTCTCTCCATTACTTTATATCCTTCTATTTTCTCTGTTGTCTTCCTAGCTACACTTGCATTCAGAAGCTGGTTATCGCACTAACATTGACTCTGTAATCAGTCCAGGATATAGGAAGAGAGATTCAACTGTAACCAGTCCCAGAATAATTGTCATGCCACTCTAGTGTCCCAATAAAATACTCTGGCATCCCTCATCTCACCCAAAGAACCACCGCATTACTTAGAGGTTGTAAAAGTAGAGGGTTTCTCTACTGGGAAACACTGGCTTGTGGTAGAGTCTTGATTTCAGTTTTTGCAACTAGTTACAGGCAAAAAGACATGGTCCGCAAATTTTCTTCAAGCGTTTGGAATTTAAACTTTTATTACATACAGAGCCGGCGGACTAACCATAATCTATGAACATATGGTCATATTATAAAATAATGTCCATGTCTGCCTTACAGCCATGTAAGGACTTGAATTACACCTGCATCCTGTAGGCCTTTAGAATTGGATGTGAAGCATCCTGTGTTAAAAACCTCCTATCCAGTCACAGAACACCTTAAAGACAACATCACATTAATGCCACTGAATACATTAGTATAGAACTTGTATGGTTAAGTTACATCTCCAAGTTCCCAGAGCTGGAAAGCAGATGCCTAGAAAGGCTGGAAAAGCCCAACTACCAAAACAGCTCAAAAGTTGAAGCAGACTCCTGCACCTCCCAGGGCAGAAGGCGGAGGTTGGAGGGGGCATTGACAACCACACTGTCCTCCCCCAGGACGTGGCATGTGGGGAAGCAGGCAGGAGTGGGTGGCTGGGACTCAGAGGTGGAGAGGTGATGAAAGCAGGAGTGGAACTGCTCTGGTTCTAGAACAACAGAGCTGTAAAAAGCTCGGCTTCAGTTCAACCCGCTTCCTCTCCCACTTCCCCTCCCACCTACGTGACAAACAGAGCACAGTCAGGCACTTTCTGCCCATGACGGTGACTACTAGCAGGAAAGGGACCAGGATAAAAGCATGTCCTACAAAAGATCAGTCTGATTTTAAAGACTGTGTTATAATCAATGAACAGCAGTGTCAGAGTGGGACACTTGTGAGGCGCTCAAATAGGGAGGAAGAGGCTGAGGATCCATTTCCAGCACTTCCATGTCTTTCATCACTCCTATTTCTGACCTTTCCTTTGCCACGTTTTGTAGCACTGCCATCACTGGCAGGTAAAGGGGCAGCAATGAGACTTGGCCGTTTGGCTGATGGGGCTACATTTCCCAGCACTGGAATGAAAAGGCACTGGAAGAGGAGCAGCTGGAAGATGTGAACCGCGGTCCTGGCCTGTGCCAAACACTAACCAGGTGACCCTGGGTTAGGCTGTTAGTCTCTCTGGGCTTCCGGCTGTTTACTTATAAAAGAAGGTTTTGTCATTGCAGAAATATATCCAATATGAAATGTAACGTGAAAGTCAAACATAATGACAACTCACCTGCTTGCCTCAGGGAACTGTACAAGCACTGAACACTATGTGAATGTAAACACAGAGTTAAGAAAACTGTTGAGGTAAAGCGCTAAACTGAACATGGAGATAAAGTTTTATGGATTTTCTTGGCTTTCTTTTTTAATTGCAACACTGAATTAATAGTTATTAGCTATACTCCACACCACCACCCCTGCGAATAAATAAAGTAGGTTAGCACTGCCTGGATGCCTGCTATTGCCCGATGCTAAGCAGGGTGAGGGTATAAAGGAGGCTGAACAAGGGAGTCTTCTCCAGTTACCAGCTAAGTGAGGAGACACATTGGAAACCAACCGGCAATGGTACCAAGTCAGTACTCAAAGCCTAGATTACAGGCTACCGATCATGAACAGTGCAGAAATACAAAGAGGAGCTAGAAGTATTTGGAGTAAATAGGGAAGACTCAATGAAGGGGATGGGGCTCCAACTAGTTCTCAGGGCAATTCTAAGCTGTTTTAACTGAGGACTGGATAGGAAAAAGCTGGTGACTCCTGGTTTTTAATAAGGCACAGGTTACCCTAGGAGGCTAAGTCACATAATGATTGGAACACATAAGGTAAGGCCAAAGTGATGAAGGTTCGAGCCTACCTGTCTGAGATATGGTTGTGGTAAGTCTTTGACTTGACTCTAGATGTTGGAGGGTCAAAACTGAAGGTTGACTGAAAGGGGGGGAGAGAATATCCAAGAATTCAGCAGAAGGAAAAATTCTTGTATCAGGGATGAACGCTCTTCATCAGAGTATCAGCAATCAGAATAGACATTTGAAACCAAAAACATACAGTTCCAGAAGCCAAGAATATGTGGAGGGTGGTGAGAGAAATATAAATCAAAGACCATTCCAAGCCTTTGGGTATTCAAGACTAGAAGAATGATTATGCCACTGAATAAATGGATACGCTGCAAGAAAAATGATTATGAAATCAGCTTTAGACATGTTGAATCTGACATATGAGCTAAGAGTAGGTGTTCTCTAAGAAGCTCAAAATTCAAAACTGAAGCACAGATCTAGAGTACAGGCTTAAGGTGCAGATGGACAAGACATGATAAATCTCCTAAAAGATAACATACGCAAAACATTATCTGACATAAATCTTAGCAACGTTCTCCTAGGGCAATCTACCCAGGCAATGGAAATAAGAGAAAAAAAACAAAAGGGACGTAATTAAACTCATAAATTTCTTCACAGCATAGGCAACCATAAGTAAAACAAAAGGAAACAACAACCTACGAATGGGAGAAAATATTTGCAAATGATACGACTAACAAAAAAGCCTTAATTTTCAGAATATATAAACAGCTCATACAACTTAAAAACAAAAAAACAAACAACTCAATCCAAACATAGGCAGAAGACCTAAACAAGCATTTCTCCAATGAAGACACAAATGGCCAATAGGCACATGAAAAAATGCTCGATATCACTAACAAACAGAGAGATTCATATCAAAACTACAATGAGGTATCAGCTCACACCAGTCAGAATGGCCATCGCTCAGAAGTTCATGAATGATAAATGCTAGAGAGGCTGTAGAGGGAAGGGTACCCTCTTACACTGCTGGTGGGAATCCAGTTTGGTGTAGTCATTATGGAAAGCATGGAAATCCCTCAAAAAACTAAAAGTATACTTACCCTATGACCCAGAAATCCCACATCTGGGTATATAACTGGAAAGAACTCCAATGTGAAAAGATACCTTCACCCCAGTATTCATAGCATCACTGTATACAATAGCCGAGACATGGAGGCAAGCTAAATGTAGCAACAGATGACTGGATAAAGAAGTTGTGGCATATTTATAGAGTGGAATATTACTCTACCATGAATAGGACAAAATAAAACCATTTGCAGCAACATGGGTGGAGCTAGAGATCGTCATTCTAAGTGAAAGCAGCCAGAAAGAGAAAAATACCAAATGATATCACTCATATGTGCAATCTAAAAAAAGAGAGAAAAAGACACTGTGAACTCATCTACAAAACAGAAACAGACTTGCAGACTTAGTAAACAATCTTAAGGTTACCAGGGAAAGGGGATGGCAAGGGATATATTTGGGCGTTTGAGATTTACAAATGTTAGCCACTATATATAAAAATAGATTTTAAATAAAGTTTCTTCTGTATAGCAGAGAAACCTATGTTCATTATCCAGCAATAACCTATAATGAAAAAGCCTATACAGCCACCAACTGAGGAAGCAAGAGAAGAAAGGAGAGTTAGTTATGCTGGGCTAGAGCCCACTTCCAAAATCATTGTCAGCCACTGAGGCTGCCCCGAGGGCACTGAGCACTCCTCCCAGGGACAGACTGACATGACATGCGTCCTGTGAACCTGGGGCAGCAGAGGCCGTCCACAGATCTGGCCCTGGGGAAGATGGGAGCAAGTCCACCTGATCCCCTTGGGGAAGCACCCCTCCCCGCAGACCCCGCCTCCTGACTGCACCGCTCCTGCCTCTCAGGAACCCACTGACTTGAAAACAAGTGATCCACGAACCTGGGGCAGCGGCAGGGAGATGGGCAGCGACCTGGCAGGCTGGTCGACTTGCCCCCTTCTCTCCCACTGCCTGTCCAGTGCTCGGCTTCTGCTGCTCCAGGCACGGTCTGCAGGTCAGCCTGCTTCTGGAAGGAGGGCACGGTGTGGTCGAAGGTAGTGGCGGGTTATGGTGTCTGCCCATGGGAGCCCGTGGATTGGCTTCAAATTCCCCAGCGCATGGCCTGAGTTTGGCCTCTGCTGCCCCGGATTCGTGGAACTCAGGTTACAGTCCAGCCTGCTCCTGGAAGGCAGGTGCTGTGCTGTCAGGGAATGGCGGCGGCTGCGATGGCGGGACTGGGGCTGCCCTGTGAAAGCGCGGGGTTTGCGACCATTTCCCGCTGTTGCTGCAGCCATCCCAGCACACTGATCACACTGCGCCCACCTCCCAGGGGCAGCCTGACCTGTAACCTGAGTCACAAGAACCTGGGGATTTAGAGGCCGCCCCCAAGGTCAGGCCGCGGGGAAGATGGGAGCAAATCCAGGGGCTCTCATGCGGCAGCCCCCATTGCATCCGAGGCCCCGCGACCGCACCGCACCCGCCTCCCGGGAGCAGGTCATGGTCTGAGGGCCAGTCAGAGATGCTCCGGAGCCGTCCGGTGCCCTCCCACCTCCCGGGGCAGTACCTGCTCTCCTAAACCAGGGTATAAGCGTCGGCAAAAACGCGGGGTTCAGGAACTACTAATAGCGGGGTTACCACTAACCACAGCGGCGGCTGGGACCCGCCTCAGTGTCCTAACGGGACGCGCGGCCGTGACCTCACTTCCGCAACCGTCCCTGTGGGCCTCCTCAGTCGCACAGCCCTGGCGTCACCCGCCGGCTTCGAGCAGCACGCCCCCACCAGCGCCCCCTTAACTGCCCGGCAGCGGCAGCCAAACCAAGGGCAAGCGGCGGCCCAGACCCCAGTCCGTGTTCCTCTTCCAGGAGCTGGTCCAGGAGCAACCGGCTGCAGCCAGCTTCCACGCGTTCTGGGCGGGTTCCGGCGTCCACGCATCTGTCCGTCAGCACGTGCGCGCCCCTCCTCCTCCTCCCTTCTGCAGCGCAAACTGCTCGGGTGGGTCTCCTGCTTTACCAGACCTGGCCACTGGGGCCGGGAGGAGCCAGGTGGTGCCCCTCCTGCTCGTCCCGCCGGGTCTCCATCCCCAGAGCCTTCACCCCGCCACCGACTGGGTCCTGGCACTGAAATAGAACCACGACTGCCCTGGGCCAGGCCACACCCCACCAGCCCCACTTCCCCTGCTCACCTTCCCCTCCCTGTTACTACCCTCCCACCCCTGGCCAGGCCCAGTCTCCCACCAGACCTTAAAGACAGGGCTTCTTCTCCTCACACCGAGGTCTGTGCCCTGACACTCCGTCCTGCTTGGTCCTAACCTATGGCCCCTACACCCTCATGCCTCACCACAGGACCCCCAACATCCTGAAACTATCCCCCTCACCTCTCAGCCATGTCAGTTCCAATCTGAGAGGCCCCACACTCCTCAACATATACCCCCTCACCATGGGATCCCCTTCACTCTGAGTGCACCCCTACCCTAAGCTCACTCCCTCACCCCTCACCCTGTGGTTGGGGTGGGGAAATCTGAGCTCCAGTAATGATGACTACTGCCACCAGCGGGGGATCCAGCCTAGTGTGCACCTTCATAGTTAATGTCTGAGGCTACAGGGCGAGGCAGGCTGGGCTGAAAGCGGTTCCAATTCCCGCCCTGGCACCCTGATCCCCGCACCCTGTGTCTCATCTGACCCGATGGGTCAGGGTGATCCCAGGCTGCCAGCCAATTGCCTGTGGGCCTCGGGTGGTTGATGGTCCTGATGGTGATCTGGACCCCTAGGGCGGAGGCATTGGGCACGTGGACCTTTGGTGTGGGGGAGTTCAGAGGGTGCACTTGAGCCCAGGGGTAGACAGCAGATGGTGGGCTGTGTGCATGGGGCTGTGTGCGTGGCCTGGCCTCAGCCCAGGTGGGTGCAGGTATCTTGTTCATTCACACCAGGCCAGAGGGAAGAGGGACGGGAGCTTTCAAAGCATCAATTTTAGGAAGCCAAGGCTGGAGAGAAAAGTAGGAATGTGCACTGTCCAGGCCACCATGGATCCCGCCGTGACGCTGGTCCCTTGCATCAGGGGAGATTGGCAGTTAACTGGCCAATGAGACATCCCCTGCTGTGGTATAGTTTACAGGCAATTGAAGGGATTTTGACAGGTAATTTTAATCCAATAATTGTCACTTTCTCTGCGGGAGATCAGGTCCAAAGTCATGGTGAATCTGGCAGGGACCCTGCCTGAACTGCAGCCTGGGACAGTAGAGGACCCACCCAGGAATCATCCTCTTAGCTCTTACCCAAAGGCACTGTAATAGAGAAGAACAAATCTGACTTCATATTGGATCTTTTCCTTTTCCTTTAACCCTCTGCCGTGTTTTCTAGGCTTAGTCTTGCTTGCTCTGCAACTTTTGTAAAACAATGTTGCCTTTATGCTGAAATAAACAGAAGAGCCTATTCTCAAAACTCTGAGCTTTAAAGATATTAAAACTTTTGCACTCCTATAAAGATAACAAGTTGCAGAATAGAAAAAGTTTGTTTTGTTGCAGGTGTTACAGGAACACGGTGATCTGATTCACGTGGACAGCTGCAAAGGATTCAAAGGACAAAGAAATCCGACACCAAGAAGTTTGCAACAACCAACCACAGCCCCTCCCCTATTTACTAGAAAAGGAGCCTGAAGTCTGACTTGGGGAAGATGGTTCTCCAAGATATTAGTCTGCCATTATCTTGGTCTGCAGCTGTCAATGTAGACCAGGTCATAGGGCCTCTGTAAAACCTCTAACAAAGCAAAAGTTATTTTCTATTCTGCAACTTGCTGTCTTTATTTTAGTGCAAAAGTGTTAATATCCTTAAAGACCAAAGACTTGAAAATAGGCTTTCCTGTATATTTCAGGCTAAAGGCAACACTGTTTTACAAAAGGTGCAGAGCTAGTAAGATTAAGCCTAGAAAATAGGGCACAGGGTTAAAGCCAAAAGGACAGATCTTCTATGGAGTCAGATATTTTTCTTTTCTATTATAGTATATTCTATTTTTGTTTTAAGTTTACAAGAATAAAGTTTAGCCTTTTCCCATTTTAAATTGTGCAATTTTAAGGAGCATTAAGTGCATTAAAAATTTTGTGAGACCAACACCACTGGTTTAGACAATTGCCTTCCTCAAACTAAAAGCTTGTATACAAAGCGCACCCCACATCCTACCTCCCCCAGCCAATGAGAAGCACTAATCCCCTTTCTCTCTCTGTCTTAACCTATCCTGGATGTTCCCTATCAATGAAATCATATAAAAGGTGGCTTTTTTTTCTCGCTGCCCTCATATCTTAAGTAGGGACGGGTGAATTTTTTGTTTGTTTGTTTTCACGTGAATTAGCATTTTTGTATTTTGAGAGGGAAATCCAGATGGATTAAAAATGAGACGTACCAAATGAAGCCCTTTTGGTAACTCTGTGCATAATCTCGTGGTAGGCACTGCTGTTCTAAGTGTGAAACCAGAGTCAGAAGGGAGATGCTTAGCTCTTCTTGTGGCAAAATAAAACCAAACTAAAGCAGAAAACAAAGGCCAAGAAAGACAGCTGGAAAGAAAAACTACAGCCTGGAAAAAGCTTTCCTCATGACCCAAGGTCGGAGAAAAGCTTCACATCGCTGTGGTGCAAAAACCTCTTGAAGCCCAGTGTTCTGAAAAGAAACAAAACACACACAGGCAGTTCCAACGAGAGGCAGTGCAGGTGGCCAGTGTGTGCTAGAGATGCTCGACCTGTAAGGTGAGCACATAGGCAGATGGACAGACTGCAGAGATAGCATTGGCCACCATCACACTGGCAGGTCTTTAGCCCGGTGACAACCAGCCCTGGTGACAACGTGAGCAGGCAGAGGCCCCAGGAGGTCCCCTGGAGGGAAGAGCAAATGGACGCTCCTCTCCGGCAGAACAAGGTACAGGATACATCAAAGTGCCACAGGAACATCACTTCCCTAGCAGTGCTGGTCCTTAGAGAAGATTCCACCAAAGTGCTTGCACAATTTTCAAAGATAATTTTTCTTTAGTAACATGAATTCAAAATAATCAATATGTCATCAAGGGATTTTCAGAAGTGACCTGCCCTGGGCCCGAACAATACACACACATAAATACACACATATACACATAAATATATACACACATACATACAGGAAAAGAGACAGACAGACTGAAACACAGAGAAGCAGGGGAGACAGAGAAACAGAGAGACAAGACAGAGAGAGAGGCACTGAGAGACAGAGACAGAGAGAAGGAAAACTGGAGCTGGGAAGGAGTGGAACTCACACACATTTTCACAAGTCAGTCTGCATGTCAGAACCTGGTCTCAAAGTCCATCCAGCCTCCAGGGGAGGGTGTGGGGATCACACAAGGGCGTGGGAACTGAAGGCAAAAAGTATGAAACCATTGTGGGGCAGTCCACCACAGAGGCTGAGATCAGACACTGGGCCTGTATGTCAACATGACAGAAAGACCTAGGAGGTTGTTTGCCAGAGCTGACGACGTCAGAGTTGTATTTAAATTTAGTCGCACGACTGGGAGCTGGGAAGCAAGCAATAAGGAAAGTGACTTTCTCCAGACCTCAGGGCAGACCCAGGCCTGTGTGGCATCTGCTCTGCGCTCCACCAGCCCTCTGTGGGGTCATTCCTTTGCTAAGTCTGTGCACGAGCTCCCTGTGATGCCAGCCCATGGGGGTGACAGATGCAGTAGGTGTTTCTAGGTCTAGAGACAGGATGGTTTCTCTAGGAAGCAGGGGCCAGAATGATCCCCACTGTGCTGACGGGAGATTGGGGAGACCCTGAGAGGCACGTGGCTTTTCCATGGTGATAGCACTGTTGAGTGGGGGGAGCCAAGTCTGAACCCAGCTGTATCTTCAGAGCTGCAGCACTGGCTGCATCCAGGCCTCCCCAGGGCTATGAGGGGGGCTGAGTTGGTGTCACTGTGTGTGGACATGGCATGGAGTGAGAAATGAGAGATCGGCAGCCCAGAAAGTTCCCTGGGGAGCTATGTGTCAGGAGGAAGCTTGGGTAAGTAGACCCCAGGAAGTGATCTCACTTCCCCTGCAATAGAGCCCAACAGAACTTGGAACTAAAGTCACCAGGCACCCACTCTGTAGAGAAGTCCCTATTCAGCTCACTTGATTGGAGACAGAGTCACGTTCTGCTGCATCCCAATATCCCGAGGCCACAGACCCCGGAAAGCCCGCAGCGAGGGGCTTTACCAACGCTGCCAGCGCTGGGTCATGTCTCACCCAAGGCGCCTCTGGACTTTTGGCCAGAGAGACCCAAAGGTAACACAGGGAGGCCCAGGGCAGGCCCGCCCAGGCCAGGCCACCACTCAGATCCCACCCAGGTATCCCCACGGCCCCGTCCTGGCTGGTGGAGGTGGAGCAGTCACGTTGGGGATGGGTTTCTGCCTCAAGCAAGAGCAGGTCAGAGGCCTGGGGGGCCGGTCACATCCACAGCCCAGGTCAAAGCTGGCTGGCTGGGATGTTGAGAGCCAGGGAAGTGTCCTGTTGCCCAAGGTGGAACCCATGCATTCTGGGTATGTCTTTTCCCTCCCAGGTGTCTGAGCTGAACAAGGTCTCGGTCTGATCTGGCAGCAGAGGGTTGAGTGGACAGAAGCAGGAGTGTTCCTGGCCGGGCAGGGCTCTGAGACTTCCAGGCCGGGTCAGCTGCTTGTCACTGTCATTGCAGAGCCAGATACCACATATTGAACAGCAGCTGATGAATAAGAAAACCAACGCCCACTCCCCCAATTGAAGGGCTGATATGCCACTCTTCTGAGGGCCAGCGCAGGATCCAGGTGGGTCTGGATATGGCAGGGTCCCCTCCACCGTGGCCCACAAATCAGTGGGGCACGCCTCCGACCCAGAGATCACCCAGGGCTCTCACCAGGTACCTGCCCGGGGATGACGGGTTGCTCAGCACACCCTGCTCTGACATGGAGCACAGTGCCCACCTCGCTGCAAGTCAGGTGGAGGACCAGGAGCCCCCAAAACAGAGCCCGAAGTTCAGGAAGGCAGGGCTGATGCGTGTGTGTAGGTGAGGGAGGGGCGAGGGCTGGGCCACACAAGGATGTGTACCCAGAAGCTACTGTTGGGATCAGAGCAAAGAATGGCCTCAGACCACCTGTCTGGAAAAATTCAGTCACAGAACACATCCTGTGGGCACTTTCTGGGTGGGAGCTGTCTGGAAAGCTCTGGGAAGTTTTCTGTCCTTGAAGAGGCACATGGAAAGGGAGGCAGGTGGGTAAATTTTTCCTCTCACACAGCATGAGCTCTTCCACAAGACTTAAATCTCTCTCCACATCCAATAGTTACAGAGGAGGCAGGGACAGGGGAAGATGTCAGAGACCAAAAAAAGGATGATCTGGATCCAGCAGGAGACCGCGAGTTCCCTCCTGCCGCTCCTGCAACTCCTCCTGAACCTGCATCTGCAGCTGGACTGCTGGGCAACGGAGAACCATTTCAGGCATCACCACCAACTGGGGCAGAGCCCCCTCTGCACCCACCCACACCTTCTTCTCCAAAATGTTCTCCAAATTCCCACTATCAGTCCCCTCCCGCTCCCCCTCCCAAACTTGACTTCCCTTCCTCTGGAGATGTTTTTGTTTGGTTTTCTTTAGTTTCCTTTGTTTGTTTCACGTCATTTATGGCAAGCTTTATTTTTCTTTTTAGAGCTTCATTAATAAAATATAGACTTTTCCCCTTTTAAATTGTGCAACTGAGGAGCATTACAGGCATTCACAATGTTGTGCGACCATCACTACCATCTAGTTTCATACTATTTCTTTCCTCAAAGTGAAACCTTGGATCCAGAGCGGGCACTCCCCTCCCTCCTCACCCAGCTCCTGACAACACCAAGTCCTCTTTCTCTCTGAGTGTCTTTACCTCTCCTTGGTGTTCCATGTCAATGAAACTTTAAAAAAACGTTTCTTTTGTCCCTGCCCACTTGTTTTTAGCTGGGGCTGGGGATTTTTTTTTGTTTTCACTTGAAACAGCATTTTTATCATTTTAAGGAGATATCCAGGGGGATTAAAGATGTGATGTACAAAATGAAGCCCTTTTAGTAACTCTGTGCATAATCTCAGGGTAGACACTGCTGTTCCCCCTGTGACACCACAGCCAGAAGACATAAGGGAGATGCTTAGCTCTTCCTGTGGCAAAAACAAAACCAAACAAATCAAAAAAATTAGCAAAAGCCCAGAAAAACTGCTTGAAAGTGAGACCACAACCTGGAAAAAGCATTCCTCATAACCCAAGGTTGGAGAAAGGATTCCCATCCCTGTAGTCCAAAATCCTTTCGAAACGCAGTGTTATAAAAAGAAACAGAACAGACATGGGCAGTTCCAATGAGAGGCAATGCAGGTGGCCAGTGTGTGTTAGAGATGCTTGACCTCTCAGGTGAGAACACAGGCAGAAGGAAACACTGCAGAGAGAGCACCGGTCACCATCACACTGGCGGGTCTTTAGTCAGGTGACAACCAGCCCTGGTGACAATGTAAGCAGGCAGAGGCTCCAGCAGATCCCCTGGAGGGAAGAGAGAAGGGACGCTCCTCTTCAGGAGAACAGGGTGCAGGACGCATCAAAGGGCCACAGATGCAGCTCTTCCCCAGAAGTTCTGATCCTTACAGTTCATCCCACTAAAATCCTTACACACCTATTCAAAGATGCCTTTTCAAGGGTGATCATCACAGCACTGGTTGAAACAGTCTGAATTAAAGCAATACTAATGTTGATGAAGAGTGTATGGGGTCCATTTTTTCTGGTTCATGTGGATGGATGAATGCTGTGCAGTTGGAAAAGTGGGTGTCTGGTCTCAACCCAATGTCAAGGGAGGCCTCAGGGTGGAAGTATGCAGACCCACTGTCTGCACCCAGGGTCCCATCTGCATGACCACATATGTGTGAAATCAGTATAGATGTAAACTGATCTGATTGTGAGTGTGCGAGAGACAGAGATGGAGAAAGACATACTGAGAGACACAGAGACTGAGACATAAGAACCAAATCACTCATGACAGTCACCTCTGTGGGTGGGAATTACAAATCTCTTCTCTTTTAGGCAATATTTCAATTTTTTGTACTGTGTCTATATTACTCTACTAATTCTAAAAGGATTAAAATCCTATCTTAATGTGACCCATTCATTACTCATCTATGGAGTAATTAAAGTACATTAATCCTATTTTTAAAAGAATTTAAAGTCTTCTCAGGACGCAGTTCCATGTCAGCTCCGTGGCAGCAGAGGTTCTCCAGGAGGTCGTGTCTCTTCTGAATCAGCATCCAAAGAGGTGAGGAAGAAGTACCAGACTTGGACACTTAAGACTACAATAGATTAGAGATTCTGTTGAGAGAAACTAAGACCTACATTCACAGAGAATAATCCCATATTCATGGAGCAGAAGGCTTCATTCTACTAAGATGACAATAGTCCACGAATAGATCTAAGGATTCAAAGAATGCCTACCCAAATCCCAGGTGGTGTTTTGCAGGAATTGACAATCAATCTAAAATTCACGTGGAAAATCCAGGGGCTCAGAATACATGAGTGAATCTTGAAAAAGAAAACAAAGTTCGAGGAATGGAAAGTCAGATGGAACCCATGGTTAATACAAAAGCACTTTAAGCTGAAGACACCTGAGATTCAATAGATGTAGAAGAAAACCTGTCATGGAAGCCAATTCTCTCCTCTCCCTTTGCCCTATTAAGTTAGGTTAATAAAAAATCCTTTAACTTTCACCATTTAACATGGTACTTACTTTTCTGGTTGGCTCCTGCTTGTGTATAAATAAACCGTTTCTCTCGTTCATCTCCTCCTTACTTCTGTGGGCCCTTTGGGAGGGACTCTGGATGATGGGGACCTGCTCTTTTCTCACCTTCTTTAGTGACATCTTTTGTCCATGGTGAAGTGCTTAAAACAAAAAGGCTCATTGGTTTTGGGTCAGATTTGGAACATGTATACCTTTGGAGAACCCCTGGAGGTACAAGGGGGTTCAATACTGCTGGGAGAATTTACTTGTCCAAATACCTAACAAGATACTATTTTCATAGTTGTTTTTTTTTTTTTTAAAGATTCTTACCCTAAAACAAATACCCTATCTAAACCTCTTGGATGATCAAATAGAAAGAAAAAAGAGAATCATGTCTGGCCTAAGAACTCTTCCTTAATAAAATGGAAGGACAGAATCAGATTCAGAGCAAAAAGTAAAATCCATTTATACCATCAACCCTCCCACTCTTTTGTACACTGTCTTCATGTAATCTGCCAGATGGCGCCCTGGAGAATGCCCTTTGCCCGGAACTCGTGCTCATTTTCAGAGCTCTGCCAAGCATGAGGTTGGTCCCCAGGGCCTGAGAGGGGCTACTTGTGAAATCTTCTCTGCTGAGACCCACCAGACTGAGGGGAACTGTGTGCTCTGAGGGAGAGCACACCAAGCCTCTGTGGAGGCATCTCTGAGATCATTCCAAAGGCACACAGCTCTAACTCTGGGCATGGGAATTTTTGAGTGGCATCTTAGTTGGAAATCTCCTCCTGGATAGAAAGAAGCAGATTCAAGATGTTGCAATTGGATGGGCAGGTCAGCCTCTCGAATTTGTCGATGAGAAGGACACGCAATTCACTGCAGATTTAGGAACACCCATCCCTGCTCTGCTGACTTCATCTACAGAGAAACAGAGACGTGGCCCTAGGGGGAATTAAACACCCACCAACCCTTCTTACCGATGTCAACGTCCCCACTTTATTCTCCTTTCAGGTCTCTGCACAAAAACTGTGGCTCAGCCCCAAATATCACATAATCATCACCCTGAACCACTCTGTGTCTGTGTCCAACTCGAGCATTAAGGCCTGTTACCATTACTGTCAAATCGTGTCCCCCTTTCAGCCCGTCTCCCGCCATCATCCCAGCCCAACCTCGGTGTCTCTCTCCAGGTCAGCAGCACTCTTCCCATTGGCTTCCCATCAGCTTACCTTGCCCTGCTTCCATTGCTTATTCCCCATATATTACCCACAATGGTCTTATTAAATTATGAATCGGATCAAGCTGTTCCGCTTTGCAAAATAATCTCGTAATTTTCCATTGTATTCAGAAGGATATCCAGAGTCCCTACCAAGGCCATGTGTGATCCGGTCCCTCACCCATCTCTGCAGCCTCAGTTCTCACCGTTCTGCTCCAGCCCATCTTCACCGCCCAGATGGTCCCCACCAGGACAGCTGTGTTTGTAACTCCGTCTCGTACTTACACTTCTCCCAGCCTGGGAGGCTTTTCTTGCCTGTTACCTATGTGGCTTATTCTTTTGCTTCATTCAGGACTTTGTTCAAATTATTTTACCCTCAGAGAGGACTTACCTGACCACATTATTTAAAATAGCACGCACATATTTCCTATTCAATCATTTTCTCTCCTAATATGCTTTATGTTTCTTTCTGGCAATTATTAGAACCTGGCAGAACGTCATATATTTATTTGCTTACTGGTTTATTGTCTGTCATTCTTACTAGGCCTATATTCATGGAACCACAAATAACTTTTAACCAGTAACTTTCAAAACGCCTTTAAATGAATTCTTTTATAAGATGAGAATTTCAGATGCTTCCACGGGTTGCTTAGGGGAAAAAAGAGAAAGGATTCAGGTTGAACTAGGTTATTAAGGACCTGGGAGTTGGTTATTTATTTTATACATAGTAGTGTGTATCTGTTAATCCCAAACTCCAAATCTAGCAAAGGACGGAGCTGACTACTATTTTTAAAAGACATTTTTTTCTTTTTAAACTTGGGTTCTTTGAGATCTCTTTTCTTATTTGTTATATTTATTTTATTGTAAAGACTTTTTCTTATTATATTTTTACATTGAGGTACTGCGAATTGAACCCAGCATGTACTCTACCCCTTCAACTATACCATCCCCTCCAAAGGCAATTATTTTTATACTTTGACAATACCATATTGAATTAAGATTTTTTGTTCCATTTTCCCTTCATAGAGTTTATAACTGAGGGAGAGAGTCAGAGGAAGCCCTGGGCCATCCTTTCCTTCTCAGCGGGTCACTACACAGCAGAGGAGCTTGGCTGTTTCCAGACCCAGCTCACCTTTCTGCTCTGAGGGCCTACTCAGGCCACTTCTCTAAACAGCGGCATGTTAGAAGCATCAGAAAGCCAACTAGCGAGCAACAATGACAAAACTGACCCACCTGCAGTTGGACATCATCTGATCTGAAATGGCCCTCTTAAAGCTCTTCTTCCTATTAGTGGATGGTTTTCAAAAATATTCCCAAGGAAATGAATCTCACTCTATTTTTCTGGATTTCTTGGGACTTCTATGACTTTAACTGCAGGCTTGATTTTCTGCAGAACATCTGTAGGGAAGCCAGGCAGAACATGTGAACAGACCCTGAAGGCCACGGCTGAGGCCTCCGGTCAAAACATCCTTGTTATGCAGAGTGTACGTTCATGGGACCATTTTCATGACTGCTGTAATTAGTTCTCATCCAAGTGTCCCACCTAAAATGTTTCTAGATAGAAGGTGGTCTGACGCAGGTGAGCAGTGGGGATGTGGGATGCAGATGGCAGACAGACTGGAAGGAGAGAAGTGAAATGTTTCTTCAGGCTTCAGTTTGGAAGATTTCTGATTTTTATATGGACATTAAAGTTGGTCAGGCTGAAGCACCGTTTGTTCTAAGACGGGGTGATGTACACGTATCCCAACAATTTCTAAAAAATATGTTGAAGCTGGACGTGACAGCCTAGGGGACAGACAGGTTAGAGTAACACCTCCGTTCCAGGCTGCCTATAATCTTGGGCTCACAAAGAGGAAAAGTATACACATATTTTTCCTGTGTATTTCTATGTGAAATTATTTTGACCCTTGCCGGATGGTGTAAGATCAGACATCATGTAGTCTTTCTTACATCGCAAAGATGACAATTCTTGATGAGTCAGCAGACTATTTCCGATGGCCCGGGGTCTGTGCCAGACATTAGCTGTCTAGACAAATACCACACAGCCCCCCATCCCTCAAGGAGATCACAGTGTGTCGTGGAAGAGTCAAATTTAAATAGGTTTTCAAAACAATGTGGTAACAGTCACTTGGCATCATATATACTATATGTTCAGAGGGGCTCTTGCACTGCCTGGGGCAGGGTTCTAAAAGGTAGGGAAGGTGTCAGAGAGGAAATGCTTTCTGCACTGACATTTGAAGGATTCCAGCAAATCTGTAGACCAGGAGAGTGCGTGGTGGGGACGGGATTCTCAGCAGCTTGCGTGTCTCGTGCAGAGGTCTGGTCGTGTCTAACAGCACTTTGCAATTAGGGAAGGAAGGTCAGTGAGGCTAGAGGCTGTGAGGAACTAACGGAAGCTGAGGCTGAAAAAAAGCAGCAACTAGGTTATGAGAAGGTGTGACGTTAAATCAGGGAGCTTGGACTTCCTCACATACGCAGCGGGGAATTCTTTGGGGTTTTAAGGAGGAGAGTGACAGAAATTTGTCATTAAAAGTGAGCAAAGTGGATTGTTCACTCTAAAGAACAGCACTGGGCAGACTAGCAAGGGGTGGGAATTAATGCAGTGGGGAGCGAGGAACAGGGACTTAGTTGGGGGACATTAAGGAATAGAATTGTAGTACTGACAGGGGTGAGGGAGTGGAAAAGTAAAGGAAAACTCCCAGATGTATGGCACGGAAAACAGAAGGGATAGTGATGCCGTTGTTTGAAAAAGTAAACCTAGGTCTGAGCGAGTGTACATCCAAACATACAGAGCTTGAGATTTTTATGGGCTAATAAAATGGGAATGTCTAGTTGTCAATTATACGTATATTTCTGGGACTGAACTGAGATGCCCATGCTGGAAAAGATTTGACAGTTAATCAGTGGACAGAGAGCAGTTGAAGCCACGGGAATAAATGCCACCCACTGACAGTTTAACAAAGGAAAGGGAAGCAGGGCACTTCTGGTTCAGAAAATATGGCAGACCAGAAACTTGAAGACCCACTCACTAAAGACACATAAAAAAGTAGGACAAAATGCCGCCAATCTTTTCTTGTTTTTTTACAGGCACGTTTATTGTCGTATAATTCCTGTACAGTAAAATACACATATTTCACATGTTCTATTTGATGAATTTGATAAATGTCTACACCCAGAAAACCATCACCACGATCAAGATAGCTAACATTTCCATCACTCCCCAAGAGGGGCACTTTTTGAATCCCCATATTTATCCCTTCCCATCCCCTTCTCTCCCTGGGTACCATAAGTTTGTTTCTCTATGTCTGTGGGTCTGTTTCTCTTTTGTAGTTAAATTCATTTGTGTCTTTTTTTAGATTCCACATATAAGTGAAATCATATGGCATTTTTCTCTTTTTCTGGCTTACTTCACTTAGAATGACTATCTCTACGTCCATCTATGTTACTGCAAATGACATTGTTTTGTTTTTTCATGGCTGAGTAGTATTCCATTGTATAAGTATACTACTACTGCTTTATCCAGTCAGCTGCTGATGGACATTTGTGTTGTTGCCATGTCCTGGCTATTATAAATAGTGCTGCTGTGAGCATTGAGGTGCATGTGACTTTTTGAATTAGAGTTTTCTTCTGACATATGTCCAGGAGTGGGAAGGCTGGATCATGAGTTAAGTCCATTTTCAGTTTTTAAAGGAACATCCACACTGTCTTCTCTAGTGACAATGCAGCCCATTTTGTGAAAGCAGAGCCATTCTCAGAAAGTAACGGGTATTTCTAGGGGCCGGACATGAAGTGCAGTGAGTGTGGCCTGTTCAAGAATCAGAGGGCAGTCTGCCAGGGCTGGAGGAGAGTGACAAGGGAAGTGTGGTACAGGTAGGATTCAGACCACATGGAGACCTGACAGGCTGGGATAAGGAGCCTGGGCCTCCAGTCATTCCTTGGTAACCATGGGGCACTGGTTCCAGGACTCCCCTCAGACGTCAACATCCATGGATGCTGACACCTCTTGTATAAAATGACAAAGGACTTGCATGGGACTCATGTACATCCTCCCATCTACTTTTTCAATATATATACAAACTTTTTTATTGAGATATAGTCATTTTACAACATTGTATCAAATTCCAGCATACAGCAGAAGTTTTCAGTTATACATGAATATACACGTTTATTTGTTGTCACTTTCTCTTTTGCTGTGTCCTCCTGTGTACTTTAAATTATCTCTAGGTTACTTCTGGTATCTAATACAACATGCATGCTATGTAAGTAGTTGCCAGTGTATGGCAAATTCAAGTGTTGCTTTTTGAAACTTTGTGTTTTTTCCCGAGTATTTTCAATCCAAAGTTAGTTGAATCTGCTGGATAGGGAGCCCCTAGATACGGAGAACGCCCAAGCTCCTCCTTCCCACCTCCTAAATTTCCACTGCAAGCACTGAAGGGGTCCAAACATAGAAGAGCGCCATCTACCTGCTGGAAACCCTGAGGAATTCCGTCAGCATATGTAGCGCAGGAGAGAAGGCTTAGGGCCAACTAGTGGGAAAGGAGGGCCTGCCTGGAGAGGAAGGAGGAAGGACAGCAGCGGAAGCCATCTCGTACTCTTACTGGAACTAGCTGATAGCAGTGAGGGACGCCGAGGAACTGGGGACACGGTGCATGGGGGCCGATCCTGGCCGCCAGGTGCAGGGTTCACATAGCTGGGACCCAGTTTGCACGATCAAAATAACAAGGAGGGAGAGGGGCTGCCTCAGCCCCGGGATCCTGACAACGGCCACAGCGCCGTGACCCCAGCTAATGCGGCTCCCCTAGTAAGCCAGAAAAAGGAAACTCTGTGCCAAGATATTGCAGATTCCACCGCAGCCACACGGATAACTAGATCTCTAAGCTGACAAAATGTAACCACCAGAAACAGGAATCTTTCCTTTTCTCTTCTTTTGGACCTTTGGACAGGGAGTCACACATCTTTAACAGGAACCACCTTTAAACCGATAGAGAGCTCACTTTTTCAGGAATAAGCATGGAGAAAAAGAGTGGGGTGATGGTTTAAAGCGGAAGTAAAAGTGGAAGCCCATCTGATAAATGGTAAAAACATGCTTCTCAATGAATTCGAGTTATGGCAAAAAGAAGGAGGAAGGTTAAGGAAATCTCTATTAATATCCATTCAGCATACAAGACTAGCCAGCCATAAAAAGACAGCACCTTAAATTAAGAATTTTTTTTTTTTTTTTTTTTTTTGGTGATGAAAGACAATGCCTTAATTTAAAATAAGGTTTGGGCTATGAACAACACACTGAGAGTTTTTGATGAGGAGAACATAAATCTGCATATAGATATGTAAGTTTTCCAAGTCAACCGCTTGAAAAAAATTAGTCAATCATGTGTCCAGTTGATTGGGAAATCCCGATAAGTAAATAACTCAAAAGTGGGAAACACATGGAATTAAATAGTGGTAGTGAGCAATGAAATCCAAGATGTTTATACCTATATTTTCTTTGTTAATTTAACAAACTTAAAGCAACTGTCTAAAAAGTAACTGGAGCACACAAACACACACACGCACACACACACACACACACACACACACACACACACACAGTTTGGAACAGCAGAGAGGTAAAATATGCTAAATTTTTCATTATTGAGGAACAGGATCTAATAGATTATTTCATTTTTGAGACTCTTATAGGAATACTGGTCCAATTGCATATAAAGTTACGAACTTAGAGATGATTTTTAAAAATTTAGAGAGAATTTTCATTAAGAGGTAATATAGCTTCCAAATCACTGAAGAGAAAATTAACAATAAAAAAATTAATTAATCCAGGTAATATGGAGTAACACTGACCATAATTACCACCCTACAATAAACCACAAAATGGATAAAATATATGAAGCAATGATTTTTAAGACACGTGAAAACGATCATCCACTAGGACCTTGTCCTGCTACCTCTATGCCAAGGATGCTAGGCCTCCTACTGCCATCACCAAGGATGTCCATGAGGAAGCTACATTTCCTTCCTCTGCTCCTACTGCAGAGCCAGTCCTGAGCAGTCCTTTTCCAGGTTTTGGCAGGCAGCTCCCAGAAGTGCTCTCATAGGCCTTGGTCCCTTTTAGCCACCAGCAAATGGATCAAGGATTATCAGTGAGCCTCCTTCCTCATCCAAGACCTAGGAACCTATCTGACTTCTGAGCAGCCCTTCACTCTTGTCTGCTGTCTGGTACTCTCCGCCCAGCTTCCCAAATCCCCGGCTTGGGCAGACTGCACGCTGGCCACAGCCCATCAGAATCTGTTCCCCCGCCAAGAGGCCACTCGTGATCGTGAGCAGGGCTCCAGGCCTCTGGAACAGCGAGGCTTGGACTGCGTCCTGGTCCTGGGCCCGCTAGCTCCATGTCCTTGGTTGAGTCAGTTAACATCTCTAAGCTACAGTTTCCTCATCAGTGAAATGAAGACATAATCAATATGGAAAAAAAATCAGAATCTGAGGAGAACTAAATTTCTGGTGATTGAAGAATATTTTAATTTTGAATTATACAGCAAAGGACATCATACAATTTTTACTACTTCATAATTCTAAAGGACAGCTTCTACTATTAAAACTAATACATGCACGTACACACAAACACACGTGCAGACACACTGGCTCTGCTCCACATACATCCCCACGGGCACACACACATGGAGTCATGTAACACACACACACTCATAACATACACACAACCACACACGTTCTCAGGCGCACACACATACATAACATACAGAACCACATACATCCCCAGGCATGCGCATGCACACACACACACACACAGTCATGTACCACACACGTCCCCAGGTGCGTGCATGCGTACACACACGTCTTACACACTTTGGCGATATTCTAAATCAATTTACAATTGAGGGTCACAGTGTCCATTGTTTTATCCACTCAGAAGATCCTGACTTTGGAGCGTGAAGCAGGAGCCCCTCCTCTCTGGAGATGGTCTTTACCACTTACAGTCTCAGTAGAGCCAACATAACTGCTCTGGACCTTTGGAAGTGCAGGGCCAGAGCATACCTGGGAGCTCACATCCTATACATGTAAACATGTTAAGTGCAGTAGGGTCTAAACTCCTGCCTTTACAAATATACATTCATTATAAGGGGGAGGGCCAGGTTCAAATTTAGAATTCCCAGACACAGGGGAGTCCGGCAAAGAAAGTGAGCGTGTGGGGAGAGCTGATTCCCAGTCTCTGATCACTAGCCTGACCGTTTTCTTCCCAATGCTGGGTCCATCCCTTGCCACAAGGGGCCTTGGATGTGCACAGGGGGACACACAGACCTCATGTCCGGGCTCTGCTCATACCCTCCATGCAAACAGCTATGCTTTGGCCTCTCTGTGAGTCCTAGGAATCTGAACTCCGGGGAGAGCTGATGCAGGCACTAGAAATGGGTCAGGGGCTGCTGAGACAGGGCATTTGGGGTCCTGGGTTTCTAGAGCACAGGGCGGAGCCAATGACCGTGTCCCCTTGGCCCTGCTGACTCCACCCCATGGAGGGCATGGCCAGAGGAAGTGTCAGGGCCAGAGGGACTCTCTGTAGTGCAGGACCCAGAGCAGAGGGCCCCCTTGCCGGGGTCTAAGGGCAGAAGCCCCAAGGAAAGGTCTGAGGAGGCTGTAAGGTATATTCATTCCCATTAATTAAAAAAATAAAAGCATACCACAGGCGTGGGTGGAAAGGGTTTTGTTACAAGGGAAGGCACTTGACAAGGTCTGGCCATAGAGGGCTGGTAGGTTTGCCAGGTTGAGGAACCAAGATGCCGTTAGTCTCCACTGGGTCTAAACACCTCCTGAATTCCTCCGGGTGACACTGAAATGCAGTGAGACACGGAAACCTCTTAAGTTGTTAAAATCTTCATGGTGAGCCATTCAACTCTCTCCTCATTCTTGGCTATGAAAGCACGATAAACACAGGCCAGAAACGCATCAGCCTGTTGGTTGGTTCACTATCCGCCTGGTGCTCCCTCTTGTAGGAGCTTTTATCACATCACCCAGGGCTGACCCGGCTCAGGATTATAGCTAATTTTCAGCACGTGGCATCACTTGCTGGTGACACGAATCAGGAAAGTTAGCCACCTCCAAAACTCTGAGGCTCCTCCTGGGAGGAGCCTGTAGACCCCCAGTCTAGCCTCTGCACCACAATGCTCCTTAGTGCCACTCCCATCTTGCTGCCCTGGCCTCTAGCTCTGACCAGAACCTCGTTGGATTGTCGATAAATGTCACCCATATACCACGTCTAAGCTTGGGTTCCAGATGTGACCATGGTTCTTATTTACTTCCCATCGATTGATTCATCTTTGTGTAATCGTGTTGGCAGGAAGGCCATTACCACCCTCTTGAGGCCTCCTCGAGCCGCCTCTGTGTATAACTGTCCTAGCACCCCAGGGGATCGGGTCTGAATCCTGGAACTCAGACAAGATGGCACCTGGAGAGACAGGAATCCTCTCCTGCGGTGGCTTCTGCTGAGGCTCGGTGTGGCCATAAAAACGGATCCCACAAGCCCTGACGCCACTTGACTCGCTGCAGGGATGCTCCCACACTGCCCCGTTCCCCCCAGAGACTGAGGGCTTTCTGCTTGTTCCCGAAGGCCCCAGCCCCGTGGGGGCACCGGGTCCAGTGGAGCATCCAGCCTGGTTCCCCGCCAGCCCTTAGGGCCTTGGTGGGGCCTGGAACATCAACTAACCTCCCCGTAGGGACCCGTTTGTCCTTTCCAGCCAACAGACCTAGGTCTTAAGCACTTTAACTCACCTGAGGGTGTTTTCCTCACTTCAGGGGCAGTGAGGACTGGGCTTCTTCACACTCCAAGGGCCCCCGGTCTGGATGCAGAGAGTCTGGCTCTCCCCCCAGTCCTGCAGTTCCCGGCCACACCTGCTGCTGGTCACAGTCTGTGCTGTGTTCTCTTCCAGGACAAGAGGTGCACTCTGACCCCAACCCCGCACCCACCAGCGGTGGCAGAGGCGGAGGACAGGCAGGTGAGCAGGGGCCCGAGACCATCTCCGAAATTCAGTGCCTCAGAGGCCGCTGGTGACTAGAGGGGCCACGGGGCAGAAGGCAGCATGGGATGGGAGGAAGAGGAAGGCTCAGGACAAGGAGATGAAAGGGGGAACAGATAGCACTGTGAGGACCTCGGCCATGAAAGGGAAGAAAAAGATAGTGACAGCTGAAGCGGTGTTGGCGTTAAAAGCTGCGGGCTTTTTCATTTAATTTTATTAATTACCATTACATATAGTGGCATATTTTTATTTGATTAAAGATTAGGTGTCATGTCATATAACAGGATACAGTATGTTATTATTAATTAAATAATACATAATAGTAGCTATACTACCATAATATGTTCTGTTTATTTATTATCAGATAGTATATAATACGTATGTAGGTATTTATATACATAATATATAATTCATGCATCTATATAATACATAATACATAACAATGTAGGATTATGATTAATATATTTTATAACAAGATTACATAACAATAATGATGTAATATTACCCATTGTATGCCTTGGTTCATGACACAATCTCACCTTAGGTGCCTTTGAGAAGTATTAATGTATTAAAATTAATATTATAAGAAACAGTTGTGAACCTATCACCCAGCATCAGAACAGGAATATTGACAGTGACATACTGTGTAATAACCTGCACTTGACCTCTTCTCACAGGAAGTAACCAGCATCCTGAATCCTGGCTTACCCTTGCCTTGTGTTACTTTCACACACACAACACTTAAGATCAGTTAAAACAAATGAACTGCAGGTACATGCAGCGAAGTGGATGAATCACACACTCTATGTTAAATTGAAACAATAAGCCCTAGAAGGTAGGCGATAGTGTGCTATGCTTTTAACTGTGTATATATATGTCAACTAAACTCACTGAATTAAGAACTACAGCTAGAGTCCAGGTGGGAGAGGGACAGATAAAAGGTGAGGTGAGCAGGTTTGCTACAGGTGAGTGAGTTCCTTTCCAGTGACATGTCATTCTCTCTGAAGCAGGAGGCAAGGCCATCTGCTGGGAGTCAGGGAAGAGACAGAGGGAAGCTTAGAGGTGTGCAGAGAGCAGAGAATGTTGACACCACTGAGTGATAAGTGGGGAAATGTGCTCACTAGAGAAACCCTGGAGGATTGCCTGGCAGTGGCAACACGGTGGGCATTGATTTGTAGTCTTAGAAACCTGTGCTGGGAGAGCCTGCTGCCTGCAGGCTCAGAACAAATAGAGCTGGGTGAACCGAGATGGAAGTCGGCCTGGTGAGGAACTGAAAAGGTCAAGGCTCAAGGGGGTTTTGTTTGTCATAAAGAGAGTGCTGACTGTGGATGCAGAGCTGGAAGGTGGGGTAGTGGAAGTAAGAGGAACGTGGACAGGCAGGAAAGCAGAGGAGTCAGTGCATGAGGCCTTAGTGAGGGTGAATGAGGGCCAAGGAGGCTGGTGGAGAAGCAGCTGGATGGCTAGAGGTGGGCACTTAAAGAGAGAGGCTGGACCTGGGGTGGAGACACACCCGGGTATGAGCCCGTGGGTAGGGTGAATGGGGGGTGGCTGGCTCAGGCTGACGGTGAAGAAGACCCTAAAATGAACATACTGGGTGGTGGAGGGAGAATGAACTTTGACGTCTTGATGGTAGGAGGCGAGGCAATACAGAGCTGGTGGTCCAGGTGCTCCTGACTGAGGCAGATGAGCAGGGAGGCCAGGGTGGCAGGCACTGCTAGGAATGGACCTGTGTTTTCCAGGAGCTCCCAGGAGAGTAGGAGCAATCATCTGAAGGGGGAAAGTGAGCACAAGGAGGCAAACCCAGGCTCCTTATCAAACGGGGGGTGTGAGGGGGCAAAGTGTCAACTCCAGTGATGGTGGCCCAGGAAGCAGGGACCACGGGTGAAGTGAGGGGACACTCAGAGAAGAGAGGGAGAAGAGTCTTCTGGGTGTAGGGGAAAGAGAGGCCCCAGGACAAAGGAGCACAGGGGCACAGTGATGAGGATGGACTGGCTCTATGGTGACACTGCAGGGCTGGCTGGATCTTTGTCCTGAGGGCTTAATTTGGGGGGGGCTGCTGGCCTCACGAGGACACCCCTCTCAGCAGCCTGGACAGACGCTCCTGTTCCTGAGAGCTGTGTGGCTAACACTGTTCTCGTAGGGGCTCTGCCTCCATCTTCTATCAGACTTTCCTGCCCAGCCCCCGACTGCCAGCGAGGGAACCTGGGCCTTGCAGCTGTTTCTCGTGGAGGGAGACAGGCTCCTTGGAGAAGCAAGTTGATCTTACTTTTCTCCGTAACCCAGGTCCTAGCAAAGCGCCAAGGTGGCCCATTCAGAGGCTCAGATACTTAATAAATTAACTTAAAGCAGTAGAATAGCAGAGCTGGAGGAAGTGACCACTGAGCTCACAGAATTCACTGCCCACACCCCCATTCTACAGATGAGGAAACAGAGACCAAGCGGTGAAGCAGCCATGGCCAAGGTCACGCTGCTCCTTAATGCTGGCCTGTGTCGGGCATGCCAAGTGATGAGCTGCAATGAAAGGCCTGAGAGGGTGCTCTGGGGCCAGACAGCTTGGGTTCAAGTCCCAGGTCTGCCATTTACTAGCTATGTGATTAATGACTGTCCTTCCTGTAAAGTGCTACCTCATTGGGTTGTCGTGAACACAGAGTTCCTGGAACAGCAGGACAGAGTTCTGTAAGGGTTTGCTGTTGCTTTGTTTACTATTATTATCACCAAGTGAACCCTGAAATGAAGAACAAAGACAGCAAGAATTTTTATTTTAAAGGATTTTAAAATCCGATGATGAATATTTGATTTAGTCTATTCAAGTCTGCATTTGACCCTTATTAACAACTACACAATGGATGACATTTGAGGAAATGTTGCTTCATGTCTTTAATTCTCACTAACGACACAGGCTATTCAACAGGAAGCAGCTTTTTTCCAGGAAGAGGGACAAAAAGTTAACAATATCTCGGTACCTCTCGGTCCCCAGTGAATTGGTTGTGACCTGTCAACCCAAATCTGGGGAACTGCCCGCTCCTCCTGGGCTTGCTGCACTGCCCCGCGGCCTCCAGGGGGCGCTGTACGCCCACACGAATCCAGTCTCTTGGTTCATATCTTTGCTTCAGATCCCTCAAGGACTGCCCATGCCCCAGGGCCCCATCTGCCCCGCCAGCCTCGCCTGCTGGACTCCAGGACACCATCCTGGGTCTCAACCATCCTCTCCTCCTATGCCCGCCCCACTACTCTTCATTTTGTCCTTCAAATGTGGGCTCCTGTGGCTCGCCACACAGCAGGGGTCTCCCTGTCCTCCACCTAGGGTAACTGCATCGTCCTGCACGGTGCGGTGCGTAGCAAACCCATGTGGAGTCAGGAAGAATACAGAACAACAGGTGCTCAGAGGGGCTGCCTTTCCCACTGCAGGGGCCCTGGAGAGCTTTCTCCCGGCTGGTTATTCACAGGCGCTGAAGCTGTAGAATCTCGATCTCACCAATTTAAAGGGCATCATCACTAATTACAAAAGCAATCATTTTTTCAGTAGCAAAAGGACAAAAGACTTTGTGCCCCGCACCTCCAACTTTCTTCCTCCGCCTTCAGAGGTGATTCTCACTCTCTGGGCAAGGGTAGAAAGCAACACACAGAATATTATTTTTCAATGTTTTCTTTCCCACTCTGAAGATTGCTTTCCCAGAACCGATGAAGGCAAGGATGGTTTGGCTTCCCTGCACTGAGGATTCATAGAAGCAGGGGGGAGGGGGGTGGGGAGATAATTCAGCATTATTGAACCAAACAGAGACATTAAAAGTTTCTATTCTAAACAGAAAGGAAGCAGGATGCTATACAAACGGGAAACCATAGTTGGAAATGCAATAACGAGTTACAAGACAATAAACATGAAGATGGAAAAAAGAAAAAGTACATCAAAATACAAAAAGGTGGTAATGGGAGACGGTAGCATGAAAAGAAAGATTTTTTTCTCTTTCTTTCTTTTTTTTTTTTCTCATTATTCTTAGGATGTGTTGGAGCCTACGTGATTATCAGTCTAAAGGAAATAGATATAGTAATGGGTTGATATACTTGAAAAAAAGATAACCACAAATCGAAAGCATAAAATAGAGTCGCAAAAAAAAAAAAAAAAAGAAACAAGCTCAAAATTGCTTAAAGACTTAAACATTAGACAAGACGCTATAAATCTCTCAGAAGAAAACATAGGCAAAATATTATTTGATATATATCTCAGCAATATTTTCCTAGGGCAATACACCCAAGCAACAGAAATAAAATACAAAATAAACAAATGGGACCTAATTACACTTATCAGCTTTTTCACAGCAACAGAAACCATAAGCAAAACAAAAAGACAACTTATGGAATGGGAGAAAATTTTTGCAAAAGATGAGACTGAACATGGCTTAAATTCTAGACTATATAAATAGTTCATACAACTTAATAAGAAAAAAAAAAAATAAACAACCCAATCCAAAAATGGGCAGAACAACTAAACAAGCAATTCTCCAATGAAGATATACAAATGGCCAATAGGAATATGAAAAAAAGGTTCAATATTGCTAATTATCAGAGAAATGCAAATCAAAACTACAATAAGTTATCATCTCACACTAGTCAGAATGGCCACCATTCAAACATCCACAAACCACAAATGCTGGAGAGGCTGTGGAGAAAAGGGCACCCTCCTACATTGTTGGTGGGAATGTAGTTTGGTGCAGCCACTGAGGAAAACAGTATGGTGAGTCCTCAAAAGACTGAAAAAAGACTTATCATTTGATCCAGCAATCCCATTCCTGGGCATATATCCAGAGGGAGCCTTAATTCCAAAAGATACCTGCACCCCAATGTTCACAGCAGCATTGCTTACAATGGCCAAGACATAGAAGCAAACTAAACACCCACAGACAGATGACTGGATAAAGATGTAGAATTTAGATATAGAAGAATATTACTCAGTCATAACAAAGAAGGAAATAATGCCATTTACATCAACATGGATGGACCTGGAGATTATCACACTAAAGTGAAATAACTCAGACAGAGAAAGACAAGTATCATATGATATCACTTGTATGTGGAATTTTTAAAAATGATACAAATGAACTTATTTACAAAACAAAAACACACTCACAGACTTAGAAAACTAAATTAGGAGTTTGGGATTAACAATTACAAACTACTATATGTAAAATAGACAAACAACAAAGATTCACTGCAGAACACAGGGGAAAATATTCAGTATCTTGCAACCTTTAATGGAAAAGAACCTGAAAAAGAATAGACTATGTATATGTACAACTGAATCACTATGCTTTATACCTGAAACTAACAAAACAGCTGTATATCTGAAACTAACAAAACATTGTAAATCAACCACATTTCAATTAAAGAAAAAGATAAGTTCTAAATACCTTTATTCAAAGAAAATCTTCAACTCTTACCTCTTACGGAAAGTAAAATGGGAAGCTTGAGCAGGACCAAATTATACTGAATGAGAGGTTACATACCTTCTCCAGCACGTGGCCCATGCTACACACACATCGTGTTTTCCTTCAGGTAAGAATGGCCCTTACTGTCCAGGGAGCGAGTCCTCCTTAGACAAGGCCTGTGTGGCAGTGGCCTTCTTGTCACCGCTCCATCTCACCAGGAGGCCAGGATTTTCAGAGCGGAGGGAACACAGATCTCATACACTTCAGATCTATTTCCTGAGAAAAACTATGGAAAGACCAAATTCACCTGCAGTGCGGGAAACATGAGCAGGACCCCTTAGCAGACCGACAAGCCCGAAGCAAGATGGCCTGATGTTCACATCGGAACCAGAACAACAACCGTCTGGCCCCAGTTAAACGATCACCATCTCACCTGCAATGAACGGTTCGTACTCAGGTTCAGGGATGTTTCTGTTGAGACTTGAGAGATCAAAAAAGTCAGACCAGGGAATCCGGACCTGGTGGATGTCCAGGCTCTGCCAATGGTAGAGGAGGCCCCAAGGGGGTATCACCAGCACCGATTCCTTCATTTTCAGCAGGGTCTTCAGGAGGAAGGCGATGTGGATACAGACGCTTCTACGGAGGCTGAAGCCCTCTGGAGGGTTGACATCACACAGAAGGTACCTGGCAGGGAGCAAAGGAGAGCGGGTTTTCAGGGCCAAGCCTCTGCACAGGAATCCCGGCTTAGATAGAACAGATACAATGGGAATCCCTGCACAGCACATGGCCTAGACTCAAGACACGTTCACCAGCTTCTGGTTTGTATATTGGAGGCACTGCCCACCCGTCTCCATGTGGCCAATTACTTCGAGTCCGGGAGCACATGCAGAAGACATCTTGGAATCTGTCTAACAACGCTAAGTACCTGACTAGTACCTGAGCACACGTTCTCCAGGGTCTCTCAAGCTTCTTGGCCTACAGACCCCTGTACACTCTTAATTACTGAGGACTCCAAAAGGCTGCTGTTTATGTGGGTTAAATCTATCAATAGTTCCTGTGTTAGAACTTAAATAAGAACTTTAAAAAATGCTTATGATTTCACTTAAAAATAATAACAACCTACTACATGTTACCATTAATACTCTTAAGCAAAAAATAAGTATATTTTTCTAAACAAAAATCATTAATGAGAAGAAGAGCAGTGATTTTAATTTCTGCAAAACTCTTTTGGACTGGTGAGTTCTGAATTCTATCTGCCTCTAAATTCCCTGTTTTGTGATATCACAGACCAGGTTTTCCCTGGAAATCCCCACAGGAAACTCGGGAGTGCAAGAGTGTGCAAAAGGCAGCTGACATACCGGCGTTTCTACGAAAATAGTCTTGCATCTCAGGGGCCTCAGACACACTTTGATAACTGCTGCCCTACCCTAGGCGAGACTCTCCTACACAAGAGCCAGGCAAGGGTCCTGGCTTCTTTAATGAGTTACCGCAGCCACACTCCTCCCTTCTCTGTGTTAATGTTCCCACAACCTCCATTACCGCAGATGAGGATGTAATCCTCAACTGGGGCCTCTAATCCCAGAAGACTGCCAACTTTCAGAGGGAAGGCCCATCTACCATCCCTACACCCCGCACAGTCTATTTTGAGTCAAGCCCTATGTAACTGCTAATCGGCAATGACCCTTGTCTTATTCCTGAGGTTTACCGAAGGAGCCAACATCTGGATGGAACTGAAATTTCCCTGCAGATAAACAAGGCTGATAAACCACCCCATTCCAACATCTGATTCTGGGGCTCTTCAAAACCCGGATAAGGCCCCGCTTCACAAAAGACAGGTCCTCCGCCTGCCCTTCCCGGGGGTTCTGGGAGGCCGCGGCCAAGCAGGGCTACCCGGACTCGCGGTCCCAGCCCCAGTGCCCGAGGGGGAGGAAAGCCCGAGGCTGTGCCCCAGCCCTGTCCTCCCCGCCCCAACCCGCTCCCCGGCACCACAGCGCCTCCCCGGCAGCCACACCAACCCGGATCCCACCCCGGTCCATGTCCACTGGCACCGCCAACGGCGCGGCCGTACGTTTACCGTCTGTGGGACGCCGCCCCAGACAGGATGTCGGCCGCCGACTGACCAGGCCAGAACTAGTCGCCCAGGCGAGCAAGCCGCCAGCCCCAGCAGCAAGCACTGCCATGGTCCCGGGTAGCTGCACACTTCCGGAGCCCGCTGCCCGCCCCAGAAGCTCACACCGGCCCGCGCAGAGCGCGGCGCATGTAGCCATGGCAACACCGCGGGGCCCTCCTCTAGCGCTTGCGTCTGTGTCCTCCCTAGGCTAGACGTGAGAGGGCAGAAATTGCGGAGCCAATGGGAGCCAGGGCTAGGCCAGGATGGGGGCTGGGGGGAGGCTTATGGGGCAGCTGGGCGGGGCCGGGGCGGGCGGTGCCGAGCAGACGTCCTCACCTGCAGATGGCGCCGGCCGGATGCTGGGGCGGTGCTGCCACCAGTGGGCGGGGCTTCGGAGCGGCGGGGCAGCGGGGCGGGGGCACCCTCACCTGTCCGTGTGTGTGGCTCAGCCTGGGCTCCGCGGCCTCCCCTTGCACCGGACGTGGACCCAGCCTGCTGTTGGGCAAGATAGAGGACTGAGCCAAGGCACAAACGGCTGGCCAGGTAGGGCACCTGAAGTGCAGATCCGCCAGGCCCGCTGCCGGCCTTGAATTCGCGGTGCTGGGCAGTTTCCAAGGAGACGGGATCTGTCCTAAGAGGGGAGATAGGGCAGGGGTGCCAGATGCCGGGTTAGGTGCGGTCTTACAGGCGAGCCACGGTGAGAGGGTTCAGAGAAACCCCTGTGTTGGCGGGGCTAGGAATTTGGGGTATGGGTGGGGATGGTGTGTGCCATGCTCTGTGGTCTCCCCAAGAACTCTCACCCCCAAGCAAGGGACCCTGCTCCCTCCACCATTCACTGCATCCCCTGCCTTCCCCAGCACCACTGCCGCTGCCCCCGGAGTGTCCCATGACCTCTCTCCACACCGGGCACCGTCCCTGTTACAGGTACTGAGGTCCTGGTGGTTCCAGCCCGAGGGTGGGGGCTGTATCTGACCAGTTAGGATGCCTGGAGCCTTGTATGAAACCTCAGAGCATAATGCAGACGTGCACAGAGGCCCCTCAAACAGGATTCCCTGCATGGCCCTCCCACCACGGACCCACAGCGCAGCTGCCACACCAGGCCAAGCCTGCTGGAAGACCGCTGGTCCGTCTCATCCTGTTCCTGATCAAGAGTGCACCAGCCACACTGCTGGGTATTTAGGGGGCCTTAGAAGAGCAGCTGGTATTTTCATGGGCAAATATTTGCTCTTTTGGGAAGATTTCAGTGCAAAGGGATGTAGGATATGCTTTTTCTGTTGCCCTGAAACTGATGACTAGGATGCAAACTTAAGTCAAAACAGGTTTTAGAGAGAGCTGCAAAATATCTAACCCAAAGATCACTGTTCCCCAGCAAAGGCAACACCACCTGGCCGGTGGGGTCCTGGTCCCTCATTCTGGAGGTTGGGGTTTGCACCCTCCAGCTGGGACAGAGCCCGAAACAGCTCTGAACACGCTCCAACAGGCTTTCCCAGCAAAAACGGCCTTTATTTTGAATCTGGGTGAAGGAACCAGCTGAGACATCTGAGTAAATCTTCCTGGGTGTAACCAGGCCTTTTATGCTGAATGAAAGAGCGGCTCTCCACATGCTAACTCCTTAGAACTGAATGTGTGTCAAAACCTTCATGCATGTAGCATGTTGGGAACAGCGTTTCATGGTGAGGGGAACTATATAACTTACATGGGTATGGGGAAGCCCTCACTCCAACCGGCTTTTCCTGCGCACACTGCCTTTATTTCGAAATTGGCTGTTGCTGAGAAATCTTGGTAAGCGTTCCTAGGTGTAACCATGCCCAATATGCTGGACGAAAGAGCGGCTCTACACTTGTTCACATCTCAGAAATGAATGTGTGTTGAAGCCGTCATTCATGTAGCGTGTTGGGAACACAGTTTCGTGGTGAGAAGAACTATGTAAATTACATGTCTATGATGAAGCAATTGCTCGAAATGGGTATTCCAGCGCATACTGCCTTTATTTCGAAACTGGCTTCTCAGAAGACCTGTGGTCTCCACTGCAGGTCTGTCTCCAAGCCCTGGGCCAGCATGGTGACTCTGCTCCCCCTGTCTATTCTGGGAGGTCTAGGGGTCCTCCATGGCCCTTCCACCATTGTTTCTTTTGGAAACACCCCACAGATCAAATGGGCCTGAAAACAGGAGAGCTGGATGCCAGCAGCCACTGCCCAGTTTGTGGCTCCTGGGAGGGGCATCTCCTCTCTGTGGGCTCTGATCTCCCCTCCCCTCTCCCCTACCCCCACCCCTCTCCTCCTGCATTTCCCGATTGTTCCCTGGATAATGGTCCATACCAGGAATGACCTGGGAGAGGTTTTATGAGTCTTTAAGGGAAAAAAAAAAGAAATCTTTAAACAAATTACTGAAAGTAACTTCCAGCTTTCCCGGGAAAGCCCTCTTTCCAATGTTTAAGGCTAGTTGACAGGGTGTCAAATTGCCTAACCACTCACATCTGAGCAACTGCTAACTCTCTTTCCAGTTCCCCGCAGCATCCACCTCTGGCAGCTTGGCCACAAGAGGGCAAGAAAGCTCTTTCCCCATGCCAGCTCCAGCGTGGCTTTGGAGGCAGTGGAGGCTGAGAGTAAGGGCCCTGCCCTGAAGTTTGGGGGGCCTCCAGCCACAGCCAGAGGAGCAGGGGTTTTCAGAGTGCCCCAGGAGGGAAACCAGGCAAGGCTGCCTGGCCCAAGTCTTCCCTGCCCAGAGAGCCCCATGAACTGCTTTGGGCCCCACTCCCCATTTGGGCCCCCTGCAAAAAGGTACCATGGGATCCACACCTGAGAAGGCAGAAGGATGGCCCTTTGGCCTGGGGTCCCAGCAGGTGTGTCCTGTGATACCTGTGGCCACAAATCTTCCTTGTCTCTCCAGGTCAGTGAAGGGTCTGCGCTGGGCACCTTGGTGCTCAGGAACATGGGAACAACTCTAAACTCAGAAGGACAGAGAGACTCTGCCTGGAAGCAAGGATTCCAGGGAGACGCCTTGCCCAGAACTGGGGGACTGTGTGCTGAGTAGACCCCTGGAGGCAATGTGGGGCTGTGGGTTCCTCATCAGAGAAGGGAGCAGGTGTGCTTTCCGGGGGTGGAGCCCTGCTTTGTCCAGTCATGTCCTTGTGTAAGACTCATTTACAAACACCTTCCAGTCCACCTAGGGGTGGCCTCAGAGTTGGGGGTAGAGGAGGAGAGTGAAGGGTGCAGACTTAGGGCCCCCTGACCCACCCAGGGAGCCAAGGGTCAGTGGGAACATCGTGGGAGTCTAGTGCAAGGGTGGAGGACGAGAACTAAGAACATGCCAAGTCATGCAATAAAGTGACCTGTGATCACGAGACACAGGTGGCTGTACACCAAAGGAGGGAGATAGAAATTTAGACCCAAGCTCTGAGAACCTTGAGAGGGGCTGGAGGGTCCCAGGAGCCCTGAGGAACAGCTCTTCTAGGGGCACAGATATCCCAATAAACACATTTCTCATGGATGCTTTTTGGGGTGCAGAGTGAGTTACCAGGATCCTAAAATTAGTATGGAATCCCACCCCCTTGTTCATCACGATTCCTGGCAATAAATTGCTGTCATTTGTTCCTGGACATGCACAGGGGAGGTGACTGCTGTGGTGGTCACTGCAGGACTAGAATCTTCTGGTGTGGGCTCTGTGACCACAGAAACCCAGGGGGATTTCTTAACGGGAGCACCTGGAGACCATGCCTGCAAGGACCACCCTCATGGGATGGCCAATGAGCCCGTGTTACCCAGGTCACCAAGTGACGAATTTGTGAGGTTGCCTGGGGTAACCTGGGGACATGTAGGTTTCTGTGGTCAGCACGTGGGCCCAGCACTGCGGGATGGTCTGCACAAAGAGGGGCCTGCCCTCCTGATGATGGCTTCTAACACCTGCAGGGAAACTGCTCCCTGGGCTCCTGGAGGTCCATATTGAGAGCGTCCTGCCAGCCATGAGGGATCACCTTCCCCTGATGCAGAGGCAGACCTCTCCCCCTTGAGGCCCAGGGGACACCTGGCTCAGGTCCCAACTGTGTGCCCTGGACACACAGAGCCCCAGATCTCTGGCACAGACTGGGGTGTGGTTGTGTCGGGGCAGGAAAGGCCCAGGGAAGGGGCTCATTCAGGGACAGAGGCCACTCTGCAGGGATACTGGACCTGGCAGCGATACACTGCTTCAGAACTTACCTGGGCTGGGTTTCCAAGCTGTGGGATGGAAGGGCCTCTCCTTCCTGCGGTGCAGTGGGGGGAACTAGATCCATCGTCAATGTCAGCCCTGAAAATGGAGGCTGCACTACATCCATTCCTGGAAAGAAAAATCAGGCCCCTCCAGTCCAGGTGACTCAGAAAGTCATTCAGCAATGTTTGGGGCCCCCAGTTTAGGCTTTGAATTAGAGCTGAGCGGCTCAGGAGGCCAGATCCCTGTTCGTGGCTCCAGGAGTAGGCTTTCTGCTGGGGGCAGGATCCTCACAAACACCTGTGTCTTTGTGGGACATTCCCCTCTGACCAGCTGGGAGGCAGGGTGCAGTTGTGGGAAATGGTGTTTCCATGAGCAGAGGGCCACCAAGTGGTGGGGTCACAGGAGACTGTGAGAATGAGTCCCGCAAAATTTCTGGAATCAAAAAACTGGCAAATGTGAAAAAGTGCATAATTTGTTTTATCGAACAGGCTGCTTGTGTACGTTTGGAGGGCCAGGTTCAAAGACTCTGCATCCATCCAGGACAATAGCATCAAGAGAAGAACAGACAGAGCAGAAGGAGATCTGGGGTTTCCCCCAGGAATGAGGTGGAACAGGGATTTCTGCAGATTTGCAAGGCGTCCCCTACCACTGAACATGGGGTTACAACCCCACGTGACCACCGTCGTGTTTGGCTTGGGCTCTGGATCTGGCCTGCTCATTTATTCTTCCAGCTGAGTTCCAGAAACTCAGAGGGTGGACTTTGAGGGGCTGCGTTTGGAACCTAGTGAGGAGCTGGATGGTCCTTTATATTGAGTCCCTTCAGCCTAATCACCGTAGCTGAATCCCAACACCCCCCAGGCACCCAGGGTGGCTGTGGAGGGAGAGAAAGCCTGGCAGGCGACCTAGGGGTCCCACTGCTCTGTCCCTCCCTTGTCTTCATTCCCTTTCACCCCAGAAGGTGTGATTGTCTCGTGTCATGGTGGCCACCGTAGTGTCCCTCCCAGCAATCTCTCTTCTCCATCAGGTGGGGTTCCCAACCCCGCTCAGCCTTCTCTCTGCATGGATGCTGAAGGACCAGGACCAAATGAATTTCTGAGCTTGAGCAGTAAGGTGGAAACAAAGAAACCAATGGAAACAAAGAAGCAAGTTATTGTGGCAAAACTGCCCACCACAGAGAATCTACCCTGAGTGGAAGGGAGGGTGTGGGCATGCCCATTTGTTTCCTGTCTCCCAGTGCTCTTAGCTTTCTTATTGCAGACCTGCATGGTTACAACAAAATGATCTGCAAAACTGAAAATATTTATTCTCTCGCTTTTACAGAAAAGGCTGGCCAGCCTCTGGTCCGGTACCAGGCAAGTGATTGGAGTCCCTTTCCAGTTTGGAAACATCTGGGCAGGCCCAGGTTTGCAAAAGTCTTTAAGAGTAGTTACGGAGTTTTGCTTCTAAAATTCTTTACGGCTGTATATACTTCTGAGATGCGGTTGTGCTGTGTAATTCTGAGCCGGGATTTTCTCAAACTGTTTCTCACTTCTTATACCAGACATTCCTAAATTCCAAGGGTAACTGTATATTAAGGAAGCCATGGAATTTAGGAAAAGGATACAGATCTCATTTCCTTTTAAGCATCAGTGTACCTCCATCATGGCAGTATTGGTTATGAGTTATTGATAGGGGAATTAGATAGTAACCAGATTAATAGAAAATAGGGGATTTTAGGTACACAGGTTCATCTTTTCAACATTTTTTGTAATATTTGCAGTTTAAGATGGCCATTCCTGAGAAACAGGTAGCCTCTTAGAATGAAATAGCATTTCCTCTGAACCATACTTAATTTTTATTTCGTAGACAGCAGGAAGGGTAATCACACATCACACATTTGGGGACGTCAAAGAGAAAATGTAACTTTCTGGGAGCGCACTCCCCCATCTCCCCCTGCTCTTTTCACTGTCCCATTCTCCCTGGAAGGCTCTTTCTTATCTTCTTCTCATGGTTCCAGTAACTCTTTCTTCCTCCTCATCCCTCAGCTGGTAAGGTTACTTTTCTACTTTGAACAAGCAAACAAGCCAACAGAAGAGAAGTTTCACAAGCAACTCCCAGCACATCCGCTCACCTAGTGTTGTCTGTGACCTCACTCTCGGTGCCCCACCTCTTATTACAGGTGACTTCGAAAGCCAATTCCTCGAAAAGTCCCCAGGGACCCATCCCTCCCATCTTCTCTGGGTTGTCACTCCCAAAACCATCCTCTCTTTCACTACCTCATCTATTTTGTTCTCCTGCTAGTTGGCTCCCATCAGTATATAAACGTCCATCTTCTTAAAAGAAACAAACAGCACTCCTTGACCCTAATTCACCCCCACCAATTGCCACCCTGTGTCTTTGCAGCAAATCTTTAAGGAGTTGTTTAAACTCACTGTCTGCATCTTCTCTTGAGCCATCCCTTTTTTACACCCACTCTGGCTCTTCCCCTGATCCCTCGCTCTATGGAAACTGCCCTGTCAAGGGCATCAGTGACCACACGTTGCTAAATATAGCGGTCAATTTTCAGTCCTCATCATGCGTAGACCCTCGGCAGCATTTGACCCAGCTCTTCCATCCCTCCTCCCCCGTGTTCCTGCTTCACTTAAACTCCAGCCCATCGCTCTGTCTGCTTTCTGCTTTTGGTCTACTGGCTGGTCCTTTGCCAATGTCTCCTCTTTTCCCAAACATACACTGTGGGTGTGCCCCAGGGTTGGTTCCTGGGCCTCTCATCTCTCTCTCTGCTATTCCTTTGGTGGAAGCAACCCAGCCTTGGAAATTGGCATGCCATCAATTTCTCGATTTCTCCAAAACTCCCTGATTTGCCCTTTCCATCTGGACCTTTATCCCTGAGACTCACATTCTTTTTCTTTCATTAATCTTGCTTTCACATTCATACATATGTTCTACTATGTAATTACTTTTCCAAATTTTGTATCAGTAAATATATATATCATGTAAAATGCTCAAATCTGTATTATTTCCACTAAGATGCTTATTCTACCTTAGAACCTTTCTGCATTTCTGTATTTATGTGAAAAAAGCGAACAGCATTTCTACAAGCCTCATAGTTAAACAGTGTGTTTGTTTGGGGCTATTATGTAACATGAAATAATGATACATTAACATAGTCCTTTTTCGTTTATTTTTATATAACACCAAGATGAGGTTTTTGCACTGAAGACTGGTTTTATTGAAATTTTACCTACGTTATGGACAGTCAGTTTATGTGAAAGCCCTCATTTCTCCCCTTTCTGATATATTTTCCATTTGGCTATATATAACATATACCTTGGCATGAAACAAACTTCCCAAATCATTCACATAATACAATTAATACATTTAAATTATATTTTTTAAATGTTAAAAAGAAAAAGAAAACAGACTCCTCTACCTATTAGGCATTTCTGTGGCAATATGTAATACACCCCTTAACCATGACATTGAAGAACTGAGCTGATACCAGCCCATTTCCACCTGCTCAGCCCCACCTTGTCCCATCCCTTGTGGATGGAGAGGTCATCCCTCCGATTGTCCAGGTCCAGATGTTGGAACAATGTTCTTTCTGTCTTTCTCTTACACACACAGACAGCAAATCCAGCTTGTTAGAAAATTCTGGGTATTCTGTCTTCATTAACCACCTGCTCCCTGCTCCCCGCCCTCCTAAGAGCCACCTTCAGCCCTTCCTGGACACCAATAGCCTCCTGTTTCAATCTTTGCTTTCCTACAATCTCTCATCCACACAGAGTCAGAGGGAGCCTGCAAAAGCATACATTGATGGGGTGGGTTTAGTTCAGTGGTAGGGCGCATGCTTAGCATGCAAGAGATCCTGGGTTCAAAAATGATTATAAATCAATAAAAAATGTTAAAAAAAAAAGAGATCCTGGGTTCAATCCTCAGCACCTTCATTAAAATAAATAAATTACCTCCCACAAGAAAACACAAACACAAAAGCTTAAGTTGGACTATATCACCCCTCCCCTCAAAACTCACTAAACGGGTCATCATTTCATTAGGAGCCAAAGTCGTCCCAAAGTCTTCCAGGACCCGGCCTGCTCTGCCTCTCCGCCCACACTCTCCCCATCACTCTGGGGGCCTCTGGCTCCGGCTCTTCCTTCTTCCTCCGGATCTATTCTGCTTCAAGTTCATTACTCCTTGAGATCTGCCAGGATTGCCTTATTCCCTCCTGCCTGCCTCCCACCCCACCACCATCACCTGAGTTTGCTCATATCACTCTTATTTTTCCCCAAGCTCTTGCTACCCCCATCATGTTGCCTGTTTTCTCTGCTAAAACTCTGAGCCCCCAGTGATGGGGAGTCGTGTCTATTTTGTTGACTAATAAAGCCCAAGAGCCTTGGGAATGGGTATAGTTACTAGATTCTCATAAGTAGTAGGAGCTTATACAGATTTGCTGAATGAATGCAGAGGTCCTGGTCCAATTCGATGGAGCACTTCTGTGTCCTGCTCAAAGATTAACTCTCCTTTCCTCCTGAGAGAGGGTCACCACTTCCTTGGTGATCAAAGGCAAGATCTTTTTGCTTTATGCTGTTAACCTTAGGTGGGGAGACTGGGGGATCTTCATATATATTTTTAAATTTGGTTCACTCTGCAGTTTGTCTTTGGTCTCTTTATAATTTTGAGAAACTCTTTATGAGTGATCATTCTTCCATCAGATTGAACAGGGTCCAGGGGGAAGGACCAAGCCTGTCCCATCGGCCATCCTATGTGTCATGTCCTGGGACCCAGTGGATGCTCAGCATGTAAGTGAACAGACTGGAGTGAGTGAAGAGATGGGAGCATCTCCTTATTGTGGTGGCTGCTCTCTGTCAGATGCCTTGAGATTTGAGGAAGGGTTTACAAGTGCGGAGAGGGGAGATCAGGTCCTCTGTGCTCTTCCTGAGTGCCCTGGCTTTACCCATTCCCCCAGCCCACTCTGGGCAGCCAAGTTGAGGAGCTGGGCCACCGGAGGTTGTGCTGATCAATAATCCACCTTCACCCCAAGTCCGGGGGTTTGGTACCCCTGGTTGTAGTCTCTGGAGTCAGGTCCTTGGAGGAATTCCTCACTGAACTATGTTTTGGACCTTTTATTTTTCTCTATAACCTCCAGCTGAAGAAGATTGTCTTAGACACATGGAAGCTGAGGACGCCTACTGTCCCCTCGGAACCCAGGTGGGGCTGGGAGTCTGCTGTTTGTATAGCCGGTGGGCTCGTGTTGCTTTGGGCATCCCTGTGTCTGAATTCCTGCAGTACACTCGGTGGTAAGGAAGGGGTGCCTGGCAGGGAGGGAAGTGAGTCGGGAGACTGCACAGCTGGGGAGATGTTAACCTGGGGTGTGCAGGAGCCTGCTGATACATGGCATCTCTGTTCAGGGAACTCTTCACGCTCAGAGGGGTTCCCACTCCCGCAGGGGCCATTTGATCAGGATGCTGGGCTGTCAGGGGACTGCAGGGGTCCCAGTGAGGATTACAGTGCCTTCAGGCAATGGGAAATGAGGGGTCCAGCGGCACTTGAATTAACTGTGCACCCAAACCCAGCCCCCACCTCTTTCAGCCTTTATCCTTATCTGCAAAACTGGAATTTTATTAACCATCCCGCGGGGTCGTGGATGGGCTAGGACAGACTAGACAGTCAGGAGCTGGAATTCCTCTGTCCCCTGATTGTTTTCCTTCTTTCTGACTATTTGCTCTCACAAGCTCAGTCTCTCTGTCTCTCTCTCTTTCACTTCTAACTTTCTCTCATGCTCTGGTTTCATTTGACTTCCAACCACCGCCCCTCACCCTCGCCAATCCCCAGATGAGTGAACTTGATTTCTGTGTGTCAGTTCCAAATTCCCAGGAAAGATGCTCTGTCTCCCTCTGGATCTGTTGTCCAACCTATCAGTTGTGGCCAGATGAGGGGGTCCCTCTGGGACCAGTGGAGGGTCTCCGCCCAGCCCCCCAGCCACCAATTTGGGAGCACATATCTCTCCAAGGAGGAGGTACTGGCTGTGACCTTGTGTCAGTCAGTATGAATTTATGTCTCCTCTTGCCCCTCCTTCATCCTCCTAAACAAAGATGAAAATTAAACACTCCCGGGATTTGTGTCATGGAACACGCAGGGTGGGGGCTAAGGGGGCTGGAATCTCTGCTGCATTTAAGGGGCTAAAGTGAATCCCCAATGAGAGCCTGCAAAGGGAACACCACCGCCCCCACCTGGCACTTAGGGTGCTGAGTCTGCTTGATGTTGAGCTAGGCTTCTGACCACAGCTCAGGGGTCTGGTCTGACCAGTTAGCCTTTGAAACCAACCAGCTTTGGATTCCTCAATCCCTCCCTGAGGTTTTACCTGAACCACCAGCTTCTGCATCTCTGAAGACAGATGATGAGGACCCTTCACGTAAACCGTTCGCACAGCCCTGTGCAGGCCTTTGTGCTGCACGGTCTGCCCGGCGAGATAACTGAGGTTGGTATTTTACTGATGTTAGAAATAGTCTGGTTTCCCTACGTACTGTTTCACTGAACAAGCAACAGAAGCCACCTCTCGCTGATAAAAGCAAAAAGGGACTTAATGAGAAGATGCTGGGAGGGTGTACGGATTGGCCAGGACCGGAGCCAACCCAGGAGCTGTAGGAGGTGTTAGGGAGCCCCAGGCACCAGGCCGGGCTGGGTGCTACCGGGCCTCCTGCCACCCAAGAACGGACCCCTCTCCACCCGACCCTCAACCTCACTCACTGCAGGTTCACATCCCGGCAGGGCCAGGTCACACTGAAGCCACCAGCACACACCTCAATGGGGGAGTTGGCCCCTTCTCAGCTGAGGGCGTGCCCGGTGTGGGGAGAGGCCCAGTTAGAGGAAGGCAGTTCCCCTACTGTTCCGAGTTAAGGTGCAAGTCAGTGCCCATCACTCAGGAGAGCCAGGCTGGACGGACCTCATTGCGGTGACTAGGCCGTCTGAGTTCACTTAATACTTTCTATGTTTGAAGGCCCTGGAGGGAGAAAAAGTGAAGGATCTAGTACTTATTTTGTGTTTCCCATGTACCAGGTGCGGTAAGCAAGCCACTTCAGACAAGACCCAGAGCAACTACGTTAATAGGCCACGGAGCAAGTAGTGCAGTCAGGCCTCTGTGGTCCCGAAACCCGTGTCCCCATTGGCTCAGTAGTTACCAGTGGAAACTGGGGGGATTTATGGGACTGTGTGCTCCTGTAGGGGCTGGGATGTGTGTGTTTAAATCCACATCTTCAGAAACTCGGCTAGAACCACAGCCACTTATTGCACGGAGGCAGAGGAGGGGAGGATTCCAGCCTTTGTTCCAGCTCGTGTGGAGCTCAGAAATTTCTCCTTCTGTCCTGAAAACAACACCAGAGCTGAGGGAGCTGCAATCCCACTGTACTTCTTAGATCCCAGAAAAATGAGGGGAAAATCTGCTCCCAACACAGAGAGGCAGCCAGGCAGGCTTGGCGAGTCACAGCTCCCAGGGCAGAACCCGCTTTTGTAACAACCCCCAGGGCAGGCAGATTTAAAAGGTCCCTGAGGCCAGTGGAAGTCTCAGCGTGGGGAAGTCCGAGTGGGACAACTCCAGGGGGCCAGTCAGAGGGGCCCCCTGCTCTTTTTCATGCATTTTACCTCCAGGACCGTGTCCTGTTCTCAGAATGAAGGCCTCAGAGGATAACTCCTCATGCTTCCTGCCTGGAAAGGAGAAAATAACTCTATTGAAATATACCCAAAACATTCTGTTTCATTTGGGGAAGTTGTTTTTTGTTTGTTTGTTTTTTTAATGAGAAATTATTTTACCAGAGCCTAACCAACCTGGGAGAAGGGAAATCCCTTCTGTCTCACCCAAATTGGGGTGGGGGGAAAGAGACACACTTGTGGAGGTCACAGCTCAGGGCACAGGCTCAATGAGAACTAATCACAGGACTACAGATGCCCTGCTCTGTCCCGCTCCCCCAACACCTTACCTCCATGTCAGTAGGGCCCCTGTGTAATAACAGGAATAAAACTAAAAGAAGTAAATGTCTCAGGAGTGTCAAGGGAAAACCCAAAGACAACGGGGAGATGAAAACAAGGACACACAGGCTGTTTTAGCCTCTCACACCAATAGTGGTAGCAAACTACACACAGCCCATCCCAGTAGATAAACAGAAAACCTCACAGAAGAAATTATTTATTTTGGTTCTCTTACCCAGTGCATTCCATGGTGCATCCTCGCCTAGAATTGAGTGGAAGCAAGTCCATCTCAGAAGGGACATAACTGAAGGGGGATGGCTTCCCAGACTCTGATGGGCAGAGAGAGCAGCAGCCTGGGTGAGAGCATGGTGAGGGGTGGGGTAGGGGGTGGGCTGCCTTCTTCCCCAAATAAGGAAACTTCCTGAGGCCAGCACAGGAGGGAGGGCCATGGGGTGGAAGCAGTCAGACTTCTTCCTGAGAACTGATGGGATGCCTCAAAGGGACCATTCAGGTACCAAAACTGGGCCGTGAGGGTGGGAGCCAGTCGGTCTGACTCAGAGCCCAGGACTGAGGTGGGCGTACAGCAGGCCCGTCTTACTTGGCTGGATCCATTTCACTTCTCCGAAGCCCTGTGTAAAACATGAAGCGTGGACTGCCTGGTGAGCACAGCTCTGCCCTCAAGACCTGTTCCAACTCCTCTCTTCCCGGAAAACAGCATCTCTGAGCCCGCCCTTGGTGACCTCAGAGAGATCACCCTAGTGGCCCAGACTAGTGACCGGGAACATGTACCTTCCTGCAGCCAACCCCAGACGTCCACTGATGCATCATATACTGGCAAAGATGTGAGTTCCTGTGCATTGGTCTAACAGCAGAGACTCTGCCACAGGCCCAAGAGGTGGTGTGTGGGACATGCAGGGGTGCAGGAGTGTAGGCAGTGCAAAAGTGTAACTGGTGACAGGGGTGCAGGGGCTGTGGAGGGCGCAGGCAGTTCAGGGGATGCGGGGGTGCAGTGGTGCAGAAGTGCAGGCAGTGAAGAAGTGCAGATAGTGGCAGGGGTGCAGAGGTGCAGGGAGTGTAGGGATGCAGGGAGGTGCTCAGGCACGTGGCCAGGATTAGAAGGCAAGTGCACATCCTCGCAGTCAGCCTGACCCCGGGAGGCTAGTGCAATTGTTTGGGGCGGCGGAGGCGGCGGCGTGTGGGAGGCTGCGCTGGGAAGCAGGTCGATTTCTTCTCTTCCCTGCAGCCTGGCCTAGGGGGGCCTTGGCCGCTGGAGATTCGCCAGATGTTGGACTCCAGGTAAGCTTGCTCCTGGGTGGTGGGGCGGTTAGGTCAGGCGGCAGCGGCAGCGACAGGGGGGCGGAGCGCGGCTGCCACTGGCGAACTGGTGGAATAGCTGCCTTCTCCCGGCTGCCGGGCCTGGGAACAGCCTCTGCTGCCCCTGGTCACCGTACACGCCTGTCCCACTCAGCTTGCTGAGTGGGGACGGTGCCATTAATGTGCGGGGCCCACGGGGTTAGGGAGGCTGCCGCGCGGAAGCCGGTCAGTTCGCTCAGCTCTCCCCCGCGGAGGAGCCAGGGGCGGCTTCTGCTGCCCTAGTGGCGGGACGCCGGTCTCCAGGTGAGCTTGCTCCTGGGAGGCGGCGGCGGCGGCTGCAGGGGGAGGGGGTCCGTTCCAGGGAGTTGCTCCATTTCTTCTCTCCCGCGCTGCCTGGCCTGAGGGCGACCTCTGCCGCCGGAGATTTGCCTGCGGTCCGACTCCAGGTGAGGTTGCACCTGGGAGATGGGTGCGGTGCAGTCAGGGGGCTGGGAAGGTGGTGGCTGCGGGGATAGGGAGGCTGCCCCGGGGGAGCTTGTGTATTAGCTCCCATGTCTGTGCCGCGTGGCCTGCAGGCGGCATCTGCTGCGCCAGGTCCCCGGACACCCCTGTCCCACTTTGCCTGCTGGGGGCGGGAGGCAGGGTAGTCAGGGTGCACGGGTGGCGGGGGTCGGGGGCCTGCAGCGGGGGAGCGGGCCCATTTGCTCCCATCTTCCCCGCGGCTTGTCCTGGGGGCGGTCTCTGTTACCCTGGGTTACGGGACACGTGTATCCTAGTCGGCCTGACCCCGGGAGGCGGGCGTGGTACGTTGGGGGTGGTGGCAGCAGCGGCAGGTTTTCCCATGGAGCCGGTCCATTTGCTCCCATTTCCCCCCATGGTTTGCCCTGAGGGCGGTCCCTGTTGTCCCAAGTTCGCCGAACGTCCATCTCCAGGTCAGCCTGCTCCCTAGAGGAGGCCACCGTGAGGTCAGGGGGCAAGAGAGGTGGCTGCTGCGGGGGTAGGTGGCTGCCTTGGGGAGCTGGTGGATTGGCTCCCGTCTCCCCGATTGCCTGGTGTGGGAGTGGCCTCTCCTCCCCCAGATCACCAGACACACCTGTCCCATTCAACCTGCTGGGGGAGGGGTGCCCTGGGCGGTGCCTTTAAGGTTCGGGGGTATCGACGCCGGGGGTAGAAGACCTGCAGCGCGGAGCCTGTCAATTTGCTCTCCTCTTCCCCACGGCCAATCCTGGGGGCGTCCTCTGCTGCCCAAGAAGCCGGATGCCCGTCTCCAGGTCAGCTTCCTCCTGGGAGAAGGGCGCGATGCGGTCGAAGGGCAGAGGCAGCTGCGATGTCCGGCTGCCCCGCCTAATGGGGCCACTTCTTCTTCTCTCCCCTGACCTGGCCTGGGGATGGCCTCTCCCGCGCAAGATTCGCCTGACACCCCACACCCGGTCTGGTTGCTCCTGGGAGGTGGGCGCGGTGAGATCAGGTGGTGGAGAGGAGAGAGGGGCTGCCCCTGGCGAGGTGGAGGATAAGCTCCCATCTTTCTGGAGGCCTGACGTGGCCGACCCTCGTTCCCAGGTCACGCTTCTCCGGGTCATATTGCCCCGGGGTTGCAGTAGGGTGAGGGGGCGGCGGGGTGTTTGCGGGGGTATGGAGCCTGCCGCTTGGGAGCTGGTGGTTTAACTCCCATCTCTTCCGCATCTTGGCCTGGGGGCAGCCTCTTTTGCCCCAGGTCCCAAAGCACAGTTTCCCTGACAGCTTAGCCACTGGAGGTGGGCAGGATGTGCTGAGGGGGGGGAGGCAGCTGCCAAGGCAGCGACGAAGGGGGCTGTCCCTGACCAGCTGGTCAATTTGTTCCCATCTCAAACTTTGCTGCCCCAGTTTCGCAGAACGCACTTCTCCAGTTAATTCTTCTCCTGGGAGGTGGGCGCAGAGCATGCAGCCCAAGGTCTGGGCTCTCCCCTGGGGAGGGGCAGAACCCTCTTGTTCCCCTTTGTCTTTATTCTTCAGCGTAGGGGTTACTTGACCCAATTCTTAATTCTGAGGAAGTGTAGCCTGTGTTACGGAAGAGCTGCTGGACAGTGAGGTTTCTGGGTGGGTTTTCACATCAGCTGATGCCCCAGGCAGGCAGGAAAGCTATTACTCAGAGCTTCTTAGTCTGGAGTTGGGGGATGGCCCCGCCATCCTCACCATGCTTTTTAAAAATGTGTTACTCCTCTCTTTTTCCTAGGTGACATTTTAGGTTATTGGGTCACAGATTGCTGGCACACTCATCCCTGTTCTCAAATATCTTTTAAACTTGGGTGAAGTGATAAGTAGGGGAAGATGATTTACTGAAAGGTAAGAATACTTAAACTTGCATTAAAGTTAAATTCTGTCAATCTTTCTCAAATGATTTTTCTCTGATTCTAAATCCACGACCTAGTGAATGTTGTACTCCTGTGTAAATCATTGATCTTCACATCACATTTGTTGAGTGGTCAGCGAGATTTGTTAATTAGATTATTCCTGAAAGAAAAGCTCAGGCTTTTGAGAATTCCTTGTCGGATGTCACCCAGGCAGTCACAGTAGAAGACAGAGCTGATATAAAAATCCCTCAGCTTCCTGAACTGCAAAGCTTCTGGAATTACTGATCCCTGAAATGCAGGTGACACTTGATGATAATCTGGGGGATGGTTTATATGATCAGATTCTTCCAGTCCTGTAAATGTGTTCCGTGGCACCAGCCCTGAAAGAACTGGTCATAGGGGCCATATCATGACGGGTGCGATGGGAAGGCAAGGTCTAAGAGCTGAAATCACTGAGATTCCACACTCGCTAAACACAGACTCCAGAGCCTAATAGTTGTCAGGTTCTGTTCTGGATTTGAGAGTGTGTTCAGACATGATTCTTGCCCTTCAGGTGTCACTGCCTTCGTGGTAGTAACCTTTACATAGATCTGGGGAGGATGGCAATTACGTAGATGGGCTGTTACGGTACTCAGTGTGCCCAAGCTCGCTCTTCCAGGCACTCGTGGGACTAACGAGTCATCTTATTCAATCATTCACTAATTTATTACCATTGAATTGATCATTTGTCCCACAGTATGTGAAAGAAGGTATCAGGAAGCTGAGTTTTGTCCCCTCTCCTATCACTGATTGTATCTGTCAGTCGGGCGCCTTGAGTATGCATTGTGAAATGGTGGTATTTCTTGCCCAATGGGGCTGCACTGTGAGTTTTGAGAATCAGGGGAGTCACGTGGGAAGGACAGCACCCTGACACACATGGCCACCCCACCACATGAGACAGCATTGTCGATGCTCAGGTGACCCGATGTAGACCGCTGTGCTAAACCTGAGCATGTTTAGTGATCTTGGTGGCTATGAAAATACAGACTACCCGTCCTTACCTCTGAGACTCTGAGGGTGTGCACAGCAGAATTCTGCATTTTAAGAAGCACTTTAACTAAATCTGATGAAGATGATCTGAGTGTCCCACTGAGAAACACTGGTGTGCGAGACACCAATATTGAGGATTCTCAGGGAGCGATGTCTTTTCAGGATTTTCCAAGGGCCCTCACTTGAGACTTTTGCCTTGGGTGTAATTGTATGTGTTCAGAAGTGATGTCTTTCACTTCCAGTGCTTGTCAGCATGCTCTCTGCAGGGGTTTGCTCTCAGTAGATGGCAAAAACTATGATTCTTCAGGTCACCGAGCTAGAGTGTGAGCGATATTTTATTTTGGTTTTCTTTATAGCAATGCAGAGTCTCCCGAGAACAGATTCAGACTGAACAGATTTGTGTCAGAATTTGGGAGACCCCTGGTGCCCAAGATGTTCTCTGGCAGGTCAATGACGAATCTAGGTCCCTCTTTCACTGCTACGTCAATGAAGTGGGCCACTTCAACAAGGCCAAACCTGGTATCCCAACCATAGCCCTTGACAGTGATGTTCGGCTCCAGGAAGCCATCAGATGCAGCAGGTGGCCAGAGGAGGAGCCGAACGTGCTCATGAAATGTGACATCCACAACTTCATCAACACGGACCAGAACTCTTCCTTTGGGGAAGATGATCTCCTGACTTTCGAACCACCGATTGTTCTAGAAAATAAGCCAGTTGCCCAGACCCCACACAAAGACTTGAATTGAGAAACGTGCTTTGTCAGGTGTCTTTTTGAAGATATGAATTCTGTCTTTGTATGGCAGGAATTCCCCTTTCACAAAATTGTATGTGTTTGTGTCTGAGAGAGAGAAATGGAGACAGACAGAAAGATGAAGAAGCAGAAGAGAGCCCCCTCAGAAGAGAGCTAGTTAAGGTGAGTTTTGTGCCATTAAAAAATATTTGGGGTTTTGGGGGGAACAAAGTATTTACACTGTCTCATTCTCCACGTTGGAAACCTTGGCACCACACTCAGTGTCAGCATCCTTGAACAGGGGTTGGCACGGTGCATTTTATCTCGCGCTGCCTCTTCCATGTTCTGCCTTTAGCACGTTGCTTTGCCTCCCAGGGCTGCCACCCTTTAAACTGTAATGTGAGGAATCTGGAGTAGATGATCCATCCCAGCTCTGCTGTTTTGCAAATTTCTGATTTCGTATTCGGATGAGGCTGGGATACACCCAGAGCAGTATAAACCAGGCCCTACCTCCTGTCTCTTGCTGGGGCATCCCTCAGGTCTGTGCCTTCTACTCAAGCCTTTACTGAGCCCAGCTTTTTTCAGGAGCCCAAGTGCCTACCGGGATGGCAGGAGACCTGTCTCTCGTGGTCACCGTGGCTGAAAATTCTATTGGTTGTGCTGAAACAGCTCTTCTGAGATCCTCCGGCCACCCTTGCTCCAACCTGAGGACAGCCCTACCGTTCCTTTCCTAGGAGGAGGATCAATCCATGGTGCATTTTTTGACAATCCTGTCCCCAGGATGCAGGGAAGGTTATCAGCTGAGTGAGGGGAAGTGCCTCTGTGTCTCTGTGTCCCTGTATCTCTGTCTGCTCACAGTGCCCTGCCACCGGCTACTGAACAAGAAAAGTGCTATTGACCATGCTGTGTGTTTTGCAGATGTGTAGGTGATGGTCTTGTGGCTCATGTGTGGGCTTTGTGCTGGGATGGTGAAGGGCTTATAAATACCTCATCAACATGTATTCGAGGTGACCTGGTGCCACACAGACTTGATTCATGAAGGCATCAAGCCTGCACACTGGTTTGGAAACAACTTGGTTTTGATCAGTCACACTGCATGCATGACTCACTGCTGACCTCTGGGTGTTTTTTTCATTTTAGATTTATTCACCCAGTGTCTTGCTTAAGCTGAAAAATACATTTATTTCACTAGAATATTCTCAGATTCTTTGTTTTCACACATCCAGTTGTTTAATTCCTTTAAAAATCATTTTGTGTTTATAATGCCTCCTAATTTCTATCATCTCTAGGTTCCCAGTGGCCTGAGCCATGCACCAGATTTGATGTAGGAACTGTTCCACCAAAAGAAATCCCTTTGCCATAATATCTTTTGAGGAAAATATTATTCTTTAAGGCTCTAACAGTAAATCGTAGAACAAAGCATGGAACATTTATTGTAGTTAATACATGTTCATGCAAAAAGAAATGATATTTTCATTAAACAATGTTGATTTTAATAACTTTTACTAATGTGAATATTATTATTCATAATTTAAGTAACCAAATAAAACCACAGTTATTTATTATGAAGATTGAAAACTATTTACACCGTCTCTCAGTTAGAGGTAGCTTTATTAGAAGACTGAAGGGTATTTAAAAGATGGAAAAATACCCATGATGACACCATCATTTTTATTAACTAAATATCAAGAACTGTGCAGGGTTAAGATTTAACCCTCTGCAAGCTGTCAAGTTAGCATGAGGTAGTTTGTGGATGCTGCTAGAAGACAGGAGACTCCCTCAGTATCAGAGACAAAGAACTTCCTTCCAGCACAGCAGGCAGCTTGGGGTTCATGAACATGTTGGTTCCTGAGTTTCTTTCCTTTTGCTGTTGTAACAAAGGACCACAGACTCAGTGGCTTAAAGCAATACACATTCATCATCTCACTGTTCTATTGTGCAGAAGTGCAAAGTCATTGTCAGTGGGCTAAAACCAACGTGTGGCCAAGGCTATGTTCCACGCCAAGGCTCTAGGGAGGGATTCGTCTTCCTACCTTTCCCAGCTTGCAGAGGTGTTCACACTCCTTGGCCCAGGGACCTGTGTCTCTGTGACCTCTGCTGCCACTTTACATCTCTGTCTCTGACTATATAGATATAAAGGAAGAGTCTTCTATATCTGGTATGGACCCTTTTTCCTAAATGGACATTGTATCTCTAATTATGTGCAGATTAAAACCCCTTCCCTCCAGGGTGTGGTGGCATCAGCTCACAAGGTTACCACTCTGGGCTTTAAGTGTCCTCTTTTTATTGTCAGCTGGGAAATTCTCTTTCCATTGTTAGCACTGTGTTACATTTGTTGTTGTATTTTACCCGGCATTACTGAAAGTTTTACTTAAAAGGGATCCTAATTAGCTCTGTTTACCTGTCTCCAGAGCTGAAAGCTTCAGTTCTAGAGTATCTGTTTGATTTCTCTTAAAAATACATTCCAGTATATTTCTCTGGTGAAAGTCTTTACCCTGTTATCTATTCTCACATAATTTCCTTATTTTCTTGAATATATTAAAAATATTTCATAGCCTTTATTGGTAACTCTGATGCCTACATCACCTGGGGGTTTGCATCCTTTGTCTAATGTTTCTTATTCTCATATTATCCGTTATACAGTCTTGACATGTTGCATGTCTTGAAATTCTTTATTACATGGCAGACATTGCAAATGAAAAATCCATATGTTATTTTCCGTGAGAGGTTTTCTACCTTCCTGTTAGGCAAACAGGGTGAGGGACTGATCATGTCACTCCAATCAGGCGCTGAGGTGGATCAAGACTGAAGTGCCTTTTTTCTTAAAACAGCTTTGAGGTATACTTAGCAAAGTAATTTTCACACGTATAAAGTGTACAGCTAATACGTTTTGACATAAGTATATCCCGAAGAAACCATGACCACATTCAAGAGAGTGAACATACCCATCACCCACAAAGCTTCTCTCCTGCCATTTGTTGTCCCTCCCTCCCTCCCAATCTCTTCCCCTGGAAACCATTGATCTGCTTTCCATCACAACATATTGGTCTGCATTTTCAAGATCCTTGTATGAATGGATTAATGCAGTATCTACTCTATGTTGTCTGACTTCTTTCATTCAGTGTAATTATTTTGAGAGTCATCTGTGTTGCTGTATTAATAGCTTATTTGTCTTATAGCAGAGTATTATTTTGTGCTGAGTTTTTACTGAAGAGTTTGTTGTGAGAAGTGTTTGGATAGACCATCATTTGTTTCTCCATTTAATTCTTGATGGATGCATGGGTTATTTATAACTTGAGCTATTATAAATAAAATTGCAGTGAATATTTGGTTACAAGTCTTTATATGGACATATGCTTTTCTTTTCTAAAGCACCAGATGAGGAATATCTGGGTTATATGGTAGATAGGTATTTACCTTTTTTAAAGAAACTGTTAAAGACTTTTCCAAAATGGTTGTACTATTGTAAATTCCTTGTGGTGTGTATCAGCTCTGGTTGCTCTACTTCCTTACCAGCACTTTGTAAGGTCGGTCTTTCTAATCGTATTCATTCTTGTATGTATGTGTACTAGTATCTCACTGTGGTTTTTAAAAGCATTTCTCTAATGACTAATGGCATCTTTAATCAGCATCTTTTCATATGCTTATTATCCATCTGGATATCTTTACTGAAGTGTGTTTTCTGGCCTCATTCATTCATTCAGGTGTTTGCATTATTATTGAGTTTTGAGACCTCTTTATTCTGGATCAGATACAAAGAGAGACCTTTATCAGATATATGATCTGCAAATAACTTCTGTCTATGGCTTGTCTTTTCATTTGCTTAGCAGTGTTTAGAACAGCTTTGAAGAGTCTTCATTTTGATAAAGTTCACTCTATCACTTTCTTTTTAAAGTAGATTATACTTTTGGTGTCATAGCAAAGAAATATTTGCCAAACCCAAGGTCATAAAGCTTAAGCCTATGCTTTTTCTCCTAGCTGTTTTATAGTTTTAGATTTCCTATTAAGATCTATGATCCATTGTGAGTTAATTTTTGTATATTTTGTGAGTTGTGGATCAAAGTTCTTTTTTTTTTTTTTTTTGCATATCACTATCTAATTCTTCCAGCACTACTTGTTGAAAAGATCCTTTCTCCACTGCATCCTTTTTGAGAATCAATTGTCTATATAAGTGTTGGTTTAGTTCTGAACATTCTATTCTGCTCCATTATTCTATTTTCCTGTTTTACACCAACACCATACTTTCTGATTACTGTAGTTTAAAAAAAAAAAAAAAGGCTGAATATCAGATAGTGCAAGTCTTCCAACTTTGTTTTTCTTGTTCAAAATTGTTTTGGATAATTGGGATCCTTTGAATTTTTATACGAATTTTAGAATCAGTTTTAAAATTCCTTACATCCTGTTCTGCCAAAATTCCACCCATGTCTTTGGCCATCTCCAAAGCCATATTTTCTGAAGAAGTCTCTCTAGATCCCAGGTGAAAGGAATTTCTGTTTCATCTGTGCTCCAATCACATTTGATAATATTTGATTACATTTATTCATATTTGGCTGGATGTACTTGTGTGATCTTTCCTGCCAGATAGTAAATCTCTCAAGATTTGGAATCTTGACTTGGTTCCATCTGTCTGCTGAGAAAACTAGTTCTATGCTTTGCAGGAGTGAGCCCTGCAGTAAGAGGTATCTGCAGCACACATCTAGCTCACTGCTTGCATATCGTCAAGGAATCCTGCAGATTTAGAATTGTTTATTGATTGTTGTCTCCAAGACGGCTCAGCCTTTTTTATTTCTATTGCTACCGCTGCAGTTTCAAAGGAAAATGGGCTAATTATTTTCCAAATATCAAAACATACTGTAATTGAGCTGTGACGCAAATTATGTGCTGCTGTTTCTTAACAAACTGCTTAGTGTTCACAGGTACCTTCACTCATGGAACTTTTGGGAGAATATCATATCCTCAGAGATAGCAATGCTGTCTTTGCCGACCTGAGCGGTAGTATCTGAACTCACTCCTGCTGTTTTTCCAGTGCCCCCTCTAGCCCTCCTCCAGCCCTCCATGGGGGGCCTGCAGTTCTTCCCTCGAAAACCCTGTTGCTTCTCAGGAAGAATTCCCTATGAAACATATTCATGTCCTTCTTGTGGGGACATTCAGTCCAGAGACCTGACAGCAGGGGAAAATGTTTAGACTGCTTTTGGTAGAACGTAAATTCTTCCATACTTGTTAGAAGCAAATCCAATGAGGAAACTGTGTTGGCATCTAACAAATCAGGATAAATGTCTGATGAGGAAGATCAGCTTCCCCATCCCACTCAGGCGTCATGTTGATGTGACGCTCACCTTGGCTAACATTTTCTCCTGTGAGCAACGTGAAGTTCAAGACGTTATGAATGGCTTTTTGTTTTTCTTCCTTAGTCTTTCCACATTCACTGTGTCTGGTGAGATTATATGAATCCTGCTTATTTTCAGCCCAGCACTAAGCTTTTTAAAAGGATCACGTGTTTAAAAGGCTAGTGGACAATTTGTTAGAAGATTGAAATCCTTCGACTTTGGTCCTAGAGTTGAATCTTGGTTACTGGTGAATGAGAATTCCCGTTAAAATTTTAAATTCAGTGATATAAAGTTTTAAAAATAGTTAAATATTAGTCAATTTCATTAAACACTATAGCAGTTATTTACATTTAAGCCTGTCTCTGGGGCAATTTTGCAATGATTCCCTCCCTTTATTGATTCTCTCTTTATCAGAATCCTTGAGAGGTCCCTGTCATCATTGTCAGTATCATCATCATCATCACCATCATCATGGAACTGATTCCTCTGGGAGATTCTAGGAAAATAAAGAGCTGGACGGGGTTATGTGCAGGTCAGTGTGTGCATATACAGTAAGAACAGTTGTCAGACATTAGATTCAAGATACCCATTCCATTTAGAGAAGAATGTGGTCATGAAATCCTGATGTGCTGAATGAAGGAAGCGATGGGAACAGGGTAGTCAAAGGAAAGGAGGAGGAAGTGAGCGAAGCGGGGAGCATAGGTCCTTGGTTAGGTGATCAGCACATTGGTGAGAATGAGGGGAGTGTGATGGCAGAATCATGTCCCTCCCCGGCCACAGGGTAGCCACCTGTGACGTGTTACTGTACATGGCAAAATGCATGACAGATATTTTAGGACAAAAATCTTAGAGGATTTCTGTCTTCTAAATTGTCTATCAGTTAGCATTTTAAACCCATGATACATTATTAAAGATTAGTGCAGGGGGACAAATAAAAAGGATTCATATAATCCACCAGACATACTGAATGCAGAAAGGCTAAGGAAGAAAAAGAAAAAGTCATTCATAAGTGCCTTGAACCATAAAATGCTCATGAGAGGAAATGTTACAAAGGTGAGTGTCACAGCCACATCCGTAATGACTGAATGGGATGGGACAAGGGGATCCTGAGATGAGACAATAGGGTGAGTAGCCTGGATTGTCCAGGTGGGCCGAATGTATTCACGGGGGTCCTTAAAATGGAGGACATTTCCCAGCTGAGTTTAAATTCAGAGGGAGGTGTAGCCATAGAGCAATGTTCAGAAAGGCTGCTGACCATGAAACTGGAGGAAGTCGTGGGGCACAAGCTAAGGAAGGTGGGTGACCTCTGGAAACTGGAAAAAAAAAAACAACAACAAGGAAACATTCTCTTCTAGACCCTCTAGAAGGAAGGAACCCTGCTACTACCTTGAATTTAGCCTAGTGAGAACTGTGTTGGATCTCTGACCTCCACAGCCATAAGCTGATAAATCTGTGCTGGTTTAAGCTCTTAAGCTTATGGAAATTTCTTACATTGGTAAAAGGAAAATAACAGTGAGCCGTAGTGTAACGGATTAAAGGTATAGGATGGGGTGTGGAGAGAATTCTGACATTTACACCTAAAAAACAACCAGGTGAAATGGGAAGGTGTTTTAAGGAAGACCTACCTGGCAGGGCTGTTAAGCAGACTGGAGCGAGGGGAGCATTGGAGTTAGAGGAATCAATTAAATCTCTACCAGAAAAATAAGGAATAAAATGTAACAGGGCTTCAGTGATAGTGGATGTAGGAATGGAAATGGGCAGAGAGATATAAATATTACTTTGAAATTAGCTACAGGTTTGATGACTGCATGCTGGGGAGACTTAGCCGATGTGTGGACTGAATGTTTGCATCCCCTCAAAATCCATATGTCGAAACCCCATCTCCCAGGGTGATGGTATTGGGAGGTGGGGCCTTTGGGAGGTGATTTGTAGGACAAAATGAGGTCATGAGAGTAGAACCCTCATGAATGGGATTAGTGTTCTTATACAAGCCCCCAGAGTGCTTGCTTCTCTCTGCTCTCTGGGGTATGAAGATATTGGGAAGACAGCCATCTTCGAGCTGGCAATCTTCTCAAGGATACATTGACCATGAAAGTCTCAGCCTCCAAACCATAAGGAATATGCTGGTTGTTTAACCCACCCGACACACGGTAATTTGTTACAGCATCCCAGACTGACGAAGACAGTGGAGAATGCCTCTGAGTTTGGCACTGATTGACTGGAGAATGCTGAAACCCAGGGAAGTGGGCAGCACAGACGTTTACTCATTTAATCCTGCCAACACAGTAGGAGATAGAGTCTACATAATCCTCGCTACTTAAAAGGTAAGGAAAAAGAGGCACAAATAATAACAACGACAACAAAAACAACAATAATTTGTCCAAGATTCACATAGAACCCCCTGGAGACAGAGTGAGAATTTATACTCAGGCAGGCTGGCCCAAGAGCCCCTGCTCATAACTAATAAGTCAGATTACCTTGCTTATGTGGATCAGTTTTTTTCAACTGTGATATGAGGATACTGTGTCCAGTAACTTATAATTACAAAATAGTTCACTGTAACGGAATCATTAGTCACAGGCCTTACAAACCACAGAAACCTACACATACAAAAATAAATCATTAGTTCAAGATAACCAATAACGTTTTTAAATATTATACCTGCTGGGCCTTTGCAATAAAATGTCTTTTTATAATTCTGTCTGGCTACAGAATAACTTCATAATCCTGCATGTTGCTTGTGGCTCCCATGTTGGACAGCACGGGCCTAGATATTTTAAATTACTTGCCCAGACTCGCCCAGGAAGCTCGTGGTGGGATCCGAGCTATATTCTGGGACTTTTCTTCTTATCCAACAAGTCCCTCATGGAAGTTTAGAAGCTTCTTCTTTGGTGCCCAGCTGTCTAGCCGTACTTATAACAACTTGTCAGGTGTTCCAGCCTGCTCCTGAACATCAGCCAGAACCCACTTCTGCCCTATTTTGTCCAGGTAATACCTTCTAGCAACTTCCATTGCCTTCTTGGCATCAGTTCTTAACTGGAAGTGTAGTGGCTAGAAGTGGAAATGTGTCCACATGACAAGTTTTTCATAAACATAGTAGGAGTGGTCAAGAGAATAAAACGTCAGGAAGATGAGTAGAAGCAGGTCATTTAATATACCAAATGGATACTTTCAATGTCTGTGTTTCCGAGTCCAGGCTTGTTCTGCTCCTGCATTACAGGCCAATAAATCAGGAGACCAGGTTTTGGGGCAAGAAATAGCGACTTTAATTTGGAAAGCCAGCTGAGAAATGGTAGAATATTGTCCTGGGGAACCATCACCCCAAGTCAGATTTCAGTCTCTTCTTATATTAAAAATGGGAAGTGGGAATGCTTGGTTGTTGCAAACTTGGTGTATGAATTCTTTGTTGTTAGAATCCTTTGTTCTTGCAGCTCTTCACCTGGGTCACATCCGTGTAAACCTCCAACAAACAAATGTCATTTTTTATTCTGTAACTTGTTATCTTTATGTGAATAGAAAATTGTTAATATCCTTCAAAGTCAGAGCCTTGAGAATAGGTTCTCCTGTATATTTCAGGCTCTAGGCAACATTGTTTTACAAAAGGTGCAGAACCATCAAGACTAAGCCTAGGAAACAGGGCACAGGGTTAAAGTCAAAGGAACAGATCTAAAATGGAGTCAGATTTTTTCTTTCCTATTTCAGTAGTGCCATGGAGAAGGCAGTTTGGGCAGCTTTTCGTAGGGTCCTGGAGGCTTTCTCTCTCAGCCTCTGTGTGCCTCTGTTGAAAACCCTTCATAGCTATCTGGCCTGCTGGAAAACCACTCCGCCTGTTTTGCCCTGAAGATGTGTTATGTTTATAACTGATCTCTACTTCTTGGAAAACAACTCAATAAAAACTCAGTTGGTTTTCCACCAGCCATGGGAAGGGGTGAGGAATAGCACTTTATTATTTTATTAAAAAAAAAAAAAAGAAGTCTTAAAACAGCACTGGGCACATAGGAGAGAGTCAATAAATGCTTCCTGGCTGAAATCAAAAGTGATGACTCAGTGATTCCATGGTTGCTGTATTTGCTGAGCTTGCTACTATTTGCTCCATTACATATTTTTTTAACTGAAAAAAAAATACATGCATGTGGTTAAAAAAATTCAAACAGAGCACAAAAATACACAAGTGAAAGGAGTTTTCCCTCATCCTCTCTTCTTTCAGCCCTCCCTGGAGATGCCACTGTTTACAATCCTTTGTGTGTTTTCCAGATATGCTATGCACATTCCGACCTATGTATGTAAATTCCTTTAAAGTATTACTTATTTTTAACTTAAAGGGATTTAAATCCTCAAGTGTCTTCTGACCTGGTAATAGAAAAGAACAAATCTGACTCCATATTAGATCTGTTCCTTTGACTGTAACCCTGTGCTCTGTCTCCTAGGCTTCATCTTGCTTGTAAAACAATGTTGCCTAGAGCCTAAAATATACAGGAGATCCTATTTTGAAGGCTCTGACCTTTAAGGATATTTAACACTTTTCCATTCATATAAAGATAACAAGTTACATAATAGAAAATAACGTTTGTTTTGTTGGAGGTTTACAGGTATCTGACCCAAGCAGATAGCTGCATGAACAAAGGATTCTAACAACAAAGAATTCCTACATCAAGAAGATTGCAAAAACCAAGCTCGTAGGAAAGAAGCCTGAATTCTGACTTGGGGAGATGGTTTTCCAGGATATTAGTTTGCCATCTAGGTCTACAGAATGTTGCTACTCCATGCCCCAACACCTGGTCTCCCAACTTACTGGCCTGTCCTGCAATAAGGAGAATGAATTTGGACTCAGTAACACTCCTATCTTCCTAGCAAGCTGGGCACTGGAAATGAGGGCAGCTATCCCACACCCAGGGACATACTGTGTGCCCTTGATGGTTCCCCGAGGGTGGGGTGTGGTTTACCCAGGAAGGATGGGGACTATGCACCAACACTCAGGCAGTATGCTCCTTCTGGGATCTGACCTCGTACCTCCCGCTCCCTGCCAGCACAACACCTGGGACAGTGGAGGTAAGGCAGAGATCTTGCCTGCCTGTGTCCCAGAGTGTAAAAGGGGAAAATGTACTCTTTCCAAGGTAGTTCTGAGCAACAACACCTGCGGGTGCTTGGTTCCCAGAGGAAAAGGAAACCCAGCTCCACTTGGGGGCAACGGGTGTGATCCCCATAGGGGATTCTGCAGAGGCCTTGGGTGGAGGGCTGGACCAGGGAGGTAAAATATGAGCTGCGGGCCTTAAAGGGTTAGAGAAGTGTGCAGAGGCAGGACTGCTGCCTCCTTCAGGATGCCCCCAGAGTTAAAACTATTTCCATCTCTGCTACTCTCCTCCACCATCCATTTCCCTGCCTTCTCTCTGCTTCTCCTGGTCATGTCTCTCCCTCCACTTTTCCCCTTCTCCCGTCCTCTTCCCATCTTCTCCGTCCCTCGCTTCCCCACCTTCTCTCGCAGAACTCGGAGAGGATCGCTGGCCCTCCTGCGCATGCGCAGTCATTGCCAGCTGGATCTAGGGTTGGAAGCTCCAGCTCCGAGCCGGGGATCGGCCCCAAAGCTGCTCAGCTCTTTCGCCTGGTAGGACTTATGCTCCTGCCCCGGCGCCCCGGCCACAGCTGTCCAGGGCCAGGTGTGCACCTGCTGCCTCTCGCCCCAGCCGGGCTCCCCTCAGTCCGCGGCTGGCGTCCCTTTCCCCTCTCCCACCCGCGAGCACTCTCCTCCCGGGCTGCCTCTCCTCGGCCGCCGGCCCGTCCCCGCCTCTGGGCGGGCTGTGTCCCGGGCAGGCGAGGTCTGCGGACCCGGAAGGGGGTGGGCGGCTGGGGCTGGGGCTGGCCTCCGAGAGGGGCTACAGCCCGCCTCCCCCCACGGATTTCCCTGCCCCACGACCCCGGGGCTGCCCTCCTCTCCCTTTCCCTCTCCCTGGGGACCAGATCAGTGGCGTCTGCGCTGCTCCCCCGGCTGAGTGCCTCCGGCTGTAAACCCCAGATTCTCCTGGTGGAGTCGGGAAAGGGGAGCGTCAGTGCTGAGCGAGCTTCCGTCTCCTCCCTCAGTGTTTCTGCCCCAGGTAAGTACCTTGAACACTTTCACGTGTTATGATGGCGGTGCTTGATGTTGTCACTGTTTTTATAGTGAGAGGGATTACAGTGTTGAAAGCAAGGCTTGGTTCAGTTAAAAATGAGCTGAAGGCATGAGGCTGTGACATCCTCCATCCTTCCCTCTCCCAGGGTGAAACGTGTGACCGTCGATGTTAAAAAAATAGTTACAGTCCCTAAATAGCCCAATCCAGCTAGGGTGTGTTAACAGGAACAGCACCACCAGAGGCTTTGGAGACTCAGGGACATTGCAGTCCTAAAGAGCTCCTGGCAAAATTTGGTTTGTTTTGGTTTATTTGTTCTTCTTAAATTGTGGGGCAGACTAGTTGTATAGAGGGAAAAATAATTGTCAAGAAATATTTTTTCATTTAACATCTTTATTGTGATATTGTTCACACACCATGAAGTCCACCCACATAAATGCTACAATTCAGCAGCTTTAGCATATTCACAGTGGTGCAACCATTAATATTCCAGAACGTTTTCATCACTTCAGAAAGACCAGTGGAAATGAATGACCTATCCACCCCTTCCCAGTGCTGGTTCTAAAGAAGTTTCTTGGCTGTTCCTGACCATAAATTATCTTGTTACCCATAAAAAATCTGGTAGGAAATCTAAACAGAATTGTATTGAAACTGTCTATCAAAGCAAGAAGAATTAATGTCTTTATGGCATAAATTTCTTCTACCCATGAATATATCTCGAACCTTATTTTCATATTTACAGAGCCTGGCCCATGGGAAGTCCTTATTAATTGTTGGGTTTGTGAATGATGAGATTCTATACATCGTTATTTGCAACTGAAGCCTTTCACAGAAGAGAAAATAAACTCACTGAAGCCAAGTGACTCTCTGATGGTCAGAAAGAGTGACAGCAAGTGCTGGAGTGATCCAGTGGACTTGGTGTTTGTAACCAGAATTCTCCAGCACCTACAGCTAAGGGGATCAGAGTATTCTTTTATTTTTTCTAAATGGCGTTGCTTTTATTTTTACTTATTTTTTAAAATTATTTTTTATTGAAGTGTACTCAATTTAGAATGTCAGTTTCAGATGTACAGCAGAGATTCAGTTATAAACATATGCATATGTATCTACATATGTTTTAGATTGTTTTTAGTACAACTCATTACAAGAAATTGAATATAGTTCCCTGTGCTATATAGTAGGTCCTTGTCATTTATTTTATATTTATTAATGTGTATCTGTTAATCCCCCTTTTCCTGCCTGCTAACCACAGTTTGCTTTCTATGTCCATGAGTCTATTTCTAGCAGCACCGTTTTTCCTAGTAATATATGCTGGTTGGCTGCTTTCAGTTTCAGTAATTCCACCTTATCTGTGGGCATTTTCCTTCTGGTGGGCCTGTGTGTGGTTTGCACACGTGATATAAGAGTTGTGTATTTGGGAGAAATCCAGGCCTCGTTTAGTGCCTGGTACAGAGCACCCACTGAGCTGATGCTTGAACTGGGAAAAAAAACATAGTAAATGTTGGAATTTCCACTAAGGTTGAGACTTCCAGGATTCTATAACCGGTTTAGCCCACCTTAATTTTGGCTGCACACATACTGGGTATTTTGGTGGAACTTCATGGTATGGTGGTGTAGAGACGGGGCCTTGTATGCTTCTTCTCTTTCCTTTTTCTAAGACTCATTCTCCTGGGCCTTCCAGATCCTCCCCCAGAAGTGCCCAAGGCTGGCTTGGTGCTGCGCTGAGGCAATATTTGTTAATAAGGCCCTTTCCTCATCTCTTCTGAGCCTCCGTTTCCTTCTCTGCACAATGAAGACTTAGACTAGAAAAGTGCTTTTCACTTTCTTTTAAGCCATGTTTCCTTTGAGAAACAGAAAATACAAATCTCTCCTCCCATTCAACATATACATTTTGACACATCCTCCAAGGAGTGACATAGCTCTTTGTGGAAAATTGAAGTGATTGTGATTCCAGGTGGCACAGAAAAGACTCTTCAGACATTTACTGCAGGGAGAGGGCAGGAAAGGGGCAGTTCATCCCACTTTCTAGTGTGAACACTGGAACAGGGGCTTGGGTTTAAATACAGTGTCCGACGTGGCCTCTCTCTAATCTTTTTTTTTTTTTGCCTGTCTTTAATCTTGCACAATTTGATAAACCTCTCTCCCTCAGTTTCTTAATGCGTCAAGTTGGGGTGATAATAATTTAAGTCTTTTGTGAAACATTATATACATAAGACATTTGTTTCTCGGTAGAAACAAAACCTGCGAGAGAATCAGGGATTTCTTTAAAAAAAAAAAAAATCTTGTCCACAGCACTCTGTCTGTGTCTATTTTGAAGTTCCTTGAGGGTGAGTGTTGGGTCTAAAGTCCATCGTGGGACAGGTGGCCCATGGGTCTGTGTGCCGCAGATTGCCCCCTCCTACCCAGTCCTCTTCCTCTCAGTCCAGGATGAAGTTCCCTAGTTGATATACACAGAGATCTTGTGGAAATGGCTTTTCATTTTATTGTTTCATGAAGAACGGCTGACATCATGATCTCTGTAGTCAGGTTTTGGTGACCTGAAGGCTATGCAATTACGTTTTTCTATTTAATAAAAAGAAAAAAATACAAGTACAAAATTAGACCTACGGTGTTGGCAGGGGCTCTTAAAAGTGGGGACCATTAGCTTTGTTAGTTTCAGATGCAGGGGCCTCTGGCCATGAGGACACATCATCGTGCTCTGAAGTTGGAGGGACCAGTGGGCTCAGTGGGAATGTTTACTGAGTGTATCTCATGGGCTGGGCATTGACCTATTTGTACTGTGTGTTCCTTATTTGACACAGTGAGCTCATTTATCCTCAATAGCCTCTTTAATAAATTAGACATTTTATTTTGAGATATATTGCATATTCCCATGTAGTTGTAAGAGATAATATGGAGAGGGCCTACGGACTTTTTGCCCAAGTTTCTTTAAAGGTTCCATCTTGCAAAGTTTGGATACAATTCAGTAATGACTCACTAACCCTTTGAGGTTTGTGTTATTGCCCTCATTTCTATTCATGATTAAACTGGGGTTAAGAGGAGCACACAGGCCTGCCCAGGTCACCCATGGTTAGTGTAGAGTCGGGTGAAACGTGGGCTTGGGATTTCCAGGCAGTACCATCATGATGCTCTGTGGCAGGGAGCAGCATTCACTTTTCTTGTTTATTCATTCATTCAACAAGCATTTATTGAGTAAACTCTGTGGGTCAGATGCTATCATAGGTTTATCTGATTCTTCAGCAGTATGGAGAATCCGGTAATGTTTCCTTCTTTTTTTTTAAATCTGAGAAAATTAGCTCTGAGATGTTATAAACCGCCCAAAGGAAATATAGCTCATAAATGAGGGATAGTAAATTTGTACAGTTCCTTCTTCTTATGCAGGTGGTACCCTAGGCATTTTACATTTGTAAAATTCCATAATCCAGATATATTCTTGTAAGGCAAGGATTTGTTTTCAATTGCAGTATACTCATGTTTACAATGTTGTGTCAATTGCAAGGTGTTTATTTTTTCTTGAATTTGGAATTCAAAAAATATTTTTTGAGGGGGGTAAATAGGTTTATTTATTTTTTTCATTTTTTTAAATGAGGTACTGAGGATTCAACCCAGGACCTCATACATGCTAAGCATGTGTTCTACCACTGAACTGAACCCTCCTCCCCAAAGCAAGTTTTCTTATCAAGTATTCTGCAGCTTAGGAGTTCAAATAAATTGGAGTTGAAATCCAGGTCTTTTGATCCTACTGTGTTTCTTTGCATTATATCCTGCTGAGGGGTGTGGAAGCAGTTCCTTTATTCATTCCTTTATTCAGCAGTTTTGAGCACTGACTTTGCATCAGGGCCTGGCTAGGTGCTTGGAAACAGAAAACAAGAAATGACCCTTTCTACAGAGGTCGGAAGCCTAGACCAAAAGCTGCGTAATGTGATCCGACCTGCGGTAGCCATGTGCAGATGCTGAGGACAAACTGTACCCCCGGCTTTGCTTGGGCTTCCCCTGCCTTCTGACTGGTACACACCAGGTCACCGCAACCCAGTGAGGCCCACAGCCCGCAGCACAGTATGTACCACTGTCTCCTCTTCCCTGTAGTCAGGGCCTGCATCATGAGCATCCCTGACTACGTGCAGTGTGCTGAGGACCACCAGACTCTCCCCGTGGTGGTCCAACCCGTGGGGATCATCTCAGAGGAGAATTTCTTTTGCATCTATAAGCGAATCTCCTTGGTGAGGCAGATCATCCCTTGCGGCTCGCAGTGGGCACTCTGTATCCACTACAGTCACCACTATGCGCCCGAGAATGGGTGGAGCGGCTTCCAGACCCACCGCAAGGTCGTGGGCCTTGTCACCATTACCGACTGCCTCTTGGCCAAGACCTTCGAGAAGCTCCATGTACAGAGGAGCTGTATAGCACCATGCTCTATAACTCTCGGCTCTTTGTCTTTGTGCTGCATGGGGAGGTGGCCGAGCAGCCGCGCACCGACGTGGCCTTCAATTTACGAGGACTGCAGGGTGGTGGAGAAGAGGATCGAGGACTTCACTGAGTCTCTCTTCATCATGCTCAAGTCCAAGTGGCTGGACTGTGCATCCGACAAGACTGGGGACAAGATCCTCCTGCTCTACATCCTGTTTGAGAAGGAGGACTTCGTGGGACTGGACACAGAGAGCAGGAAATTCTACCTGGATGCCCGGCCACCCTGGCTATGTGAAGGGTTTCTTCCCTACATCCAGAAAGGGATCAGCAAGGAGGGCTGTCTTGTAGCCAAGGCGTGAGGGAGGTGAAACCCGCCGGTTTTCAGACGTTTAAAAGTGAATCCGCCTTTGTTTCAGAGAGATTCTTTTAGAGTTATTATGGACACTTACTCCCGCTTTTCAGCCAATTCCCCTGGTGTGACCCCTGGAGTTGCTGTCCAATAGAGTAGCCAAAGCCACTGATGCTAGGAGAGCTGGGGAGGAGGCTGGTCTGAGCTGAGATGTGCTGTAGGTCAAATGCACATCAGACGCTGAGACTTGTCTAGTAAAAAGAATGTAAACTATCTTGTTTCTTTCTTTATTGATTACATGTCAAAATGATAGTATTTTACATACTGTAGAATAAGTAAGGTATGTTCTTAAAATCAGTTTCTAGGGTTTTTTTGGGGGGGTTATATTTTTAAATGTGGCAACTGGGAAACTTTCTTTACATGGCAGTCATTTCATTCCTGTTGGACAGCCTGTCCTGGGACAGTTTCATCCCTTTGCTTATAGATGTCATGCTGAATCCTGAGACGCAGAATGAGGTGCTGGTTGAGCTGGGGGTGGAGCCAGTGTCTCCTGCCTCCCAGGTCCAGCACCTGCACGGCTCAGGCACTCTCTCCCGGCCTGACACCACCATGCCAATTTAGGACAACAGAAACACTGCCAGAGGCTTCCAAATGAGCTCCTTAGGCAGGGAAAGGCGTGTCACAGAGAATGGGGCACAGCAGGGAAAGATTCGTCCTCACTTTGTCCCTGTGATTAGGTCAACGGACCCACTTTGCTTTGGAAGTGCAGACGAGCTCTTCTGGGCTGCCTACCCCCCCACCTTCTGCTCTGTTTCCCTGTGTATCTATCGAGATGTCCCTCGGGCAGAAGAAGGTGAGATGCCTTTGACGAGAGGTGGTCCCCCTTTGCTGGGGAGAGTGTGGGAATCTGTGTCCCCCCGACCTACGGCCTCGGGCCTTGAGTCTGGAGAGTGCTCATGGCGGTCCCACAGGTGACGGTAGGAGGGCCTGGCACGTGCTGCCGGGCCTGATGTGGAGGAGGTTTTATGCGATTCTCTGTGAGTCTAAAATCAGATTCTACTTTCTGGTTGTTGGTAAGTTGGAGGAGAAGATGCCAGAGAATTGATAAAAAGATAGTCCAGACCAGTCCTGTGAGTGACAGGCACAGGGGACCCGAGTCCCACCTGCTTGTGGTGCCCGGCGGGTTCTGGATGAATTTTCACTTCCTCCCCGGACATACTTCTATGTCTTAAGGAAGGGGTGAGGCATGTCGTGGCCATGACCTGTACTTGTCCTCGCAGGGCCCCGTGATCTACACGGCTTTCTCCCCTTCTGCTTCTTGTAGATGAGCTGGCAGATGTAGTGGCCTGGACAAAGATGAGGGCACAGATGCCAGCACCGTGCCACTCGCAGGCTGGCTCCATTCCCGACACGTGTCACCTCCTGCTGAGTCCCCAGGCATCAGTCAATGTCGTTGCATTGGTGCAACGTAAGCAGGGACCACCTTCTCCCCCAGGACAAATGGTGGGTGAGCAGTGGAAGCCTGGAGCCCTGCCCCAGCCCCCTTACCAGTGCCTCCTATTTTGTCACAGGAGGCACTGGTGACATGTTTACTCAACAACTGCTTGGCTCTGAGTCTGCAGACCCACCAGAGAATGCCAGCTTGTTTTTGCCTTTTGAAGTCTGTCCTTGGGATTTGGCGGAGTAGCTGGTTGTGTGCTTAGCCCATAGTGGTTGACACTGTCACCATTGTTTACCCAGAACCTTGTGTACCAGGCATGGCTCCCAGCATCAAAATACAGCAGCGCATTAAACCTCCCTCCTGGTGGGTCTGTCTGTTTTGGTACCGTAAGGGCTCAACCAGCATCTGAACGTCAGTGAGATAACGCGGCCAGTGAGCTCGGGTCAAGTAAGTTCTCCTCCAGTCACTTTTACTCCATTGTTGCTTTTACTATTCCACAGTCATTAATTTTTTAAACAATGCTTTGGTGCAGGAACAGAGCCTAATTCTGTCCTGTTACTCTTGGTGGGAATGAGTAAAATTGTCCAGCTTGAAATGCGACCACATTTTGTAGCTCCAAAGCAGTCTACAAGCATCTAGGTGAAGTTTAGGTTTGGGGAGCTGACCACGTTGGGGTCCCCCGGCAACGCCGCTCGCCTCAGGCCCCTGCCTTCCCTGGAACAATAGGTGAGGGTGGGTCTCACCGTCCCCTCATCCCTTTCCTCACCAAACTCACGTAAATTCTTGTATTTGCTCTCAGTTATTTTTGTTCTCATGTGTTTCTAATTTTCGCTGTTCCTCTTTTCCTTTTTCTATTTCCCTTTCTATCTTGTACTGCCCTGTGAGCATGTTGTTGCGTCTGAAAAGTGGGCTGTGCACACCCTGCATTGGAAATAGCCAGATTGTCCTCCGTGCTGTCCCCATCGCTTTAAAAAGCAAAAACTTAATAGTTGCCTTGATCCATATATTATCATAGTCATCTTTTTCTTTTCTAGTTTTTTGGAATTTTTGCTTTGTTAGCACATCCCCACTGGTGTTTGATACCTGTTAAAATCCTTGCTTTGAGGAACCAGTTTGGTCCTCCTTATGTTTGGTGACAAATGCGCCCTTATTAAATTTGTTTGATTGTTTTGAAGAAGTGAGATGTGAATTGATTTAGGCGGCTGCTGAGGGATTTTTTTCAAGGAGTATTTAAACTTGGAAAGTCAAAATCTGCAGCATCTTCCTTGATTCTGGCTTTTACACAAACGTGCTTGGCACGCGGTTCCGGGCTGTCGCTGTGTGACGTGCGTGACGGAGCTTCCTGGCCAGTGGTCACTGGTGAGAAAGTGGCAGGCTCGGAGATGAGCAGCTGCAGGGGATGCTGTTGGAGGAAGCAGTAACCGGTTTTTTGTTTTTTGTTTTTGCATTCACCTTCCCCGTGCCATTTACTTTACTTTGCCTTCATAGAGAGGCAGGAGCGGGTCTAAACTCCATGCCACTCTTATTTTCCCTTTACGAGGCTGGTTTTTCTTAGTATCAGAACAACATGGCCTTCTCCTAAGTAGCTGGCTCACCTGGATCTTGTGGACACAGGGACCACTAAAGGGGACCGTAGCTTCCTCTCTGCTCCAGCCAGTGGGCATTCAGAGCCGGGTCTGTGGTTTGCCTCCGCAGCCGTGCAGGTCTCCCTGCACCAGCCTTTACTATTAACCCATGTTGGCAGTAAATAGCTGACTCGGTGTCTGTTGCAGCTGACGTCCACCACTGACGGCCGTGTCGTTAGTTTGCGGTAGTGAGTCTCCAACACCCTAGTCAGCTGTGAAGTGACCTTGCATTCTCACCCACACCCTGGTTCATCTCACCCGGGAGAAGGGTTTCGCCACCACCGTCATGCCGGCCATGAGACATTGTTTCTCCATTCATGCCCTGGTCCAATTGTGGACACTTCATCCTTCACTGACATGGTCTCGCTTGAGAAAGGCCAGACGTTCTGAAAGAGCCCATCACATTCTGGGGGGGAACAGAACAGAAGAATCGCAAGTAGGAGTCTAGGCTATCTGGGTTGGCAAATGCAGGCTGGGATCTGTGAAGGCTGGGCTGTGCCCTGAACACAGGCCTTTCCCGTGGCTTCCGAGAGCCCAGGGGTCGGAGTGAGAACAGCCTTGCCTGGGTTCCCCCATCCTCATCTGCTCACTGGCAGGTGTGACTGCTAACAAGGAACTCCCCCAAACGTTGGACCCTTCAAAGTTCAGACCACAGGAGAACATTGAGTCCCTTCTCCTGGGCCTCCTTTGTGAGAATCCAGTGCCTTCTGAGGTGACCAGAGGCAGGAGATGCCTCCCCCTCCAGGGAGCTCTCTTCGGAGGACTGTGACGCACTGCACCTTGCTGTGAGCTTGTGGGGTTCCATCCGTGGTCCTTGCAGAACCAGACTTGAGACTGGCTTAGCAATAGAAATGACAAGACTGAATCCAGGGCAGGGCCGGGGGGAGGTACAGGGGAAATTGAATGTAACCTCAAAAACCTAGGTGGGTTCTGGGTCTGTTACTAAAATCGGGAGCCTGGGAGGTACCTGCCAGGAATCGAACTCTAGAGTAAATGGTGGACATGAGGCATTTTTAAGATTCCATTTGTCATCCAAGTTAGGACTTCAAAGATGCACTCGGGTCTATGGCCCCGGGGCTCATGAGAAGGAGCCGGAATAGAGATACACGTTGGGGGTTGTCATTCTTAGCTGGTGTTCACAGCCGTGCAGGTGGATGAGCTCATCTCGAGAGGTGCAGACTGAGGCTGAGGCGGGGCAGGGCTGTGCCTGGGTTGGAGGAAACCCCAGACCATGCAGCTTTGGTGTGTCACTCAGTGGCGTTTGGGATTTTCAGAGCAATGGCATTTATCCTTAAGGGTCTTGGGGGTGGGCAGGGCCACCCAGGAAGAAATCTGAACGGAGGGTTGTGGCCACGCGTGCGCGTCTGGGGATGATGCAGAGGCTGCATGGTCCAGGAGGGGAACCTCCTCGGAAGCTGGAGTCGGAGTGGGGAGTGGGGAGAAGGTAGTCACACTCACCTGTGAGGGAGGGACAGAGGCCTAGGGAGACTCCACCCTAGAGAACTCTCTTTCCCACGAACAAAAGGCCAACAGACAGAAGATTTGAGGTGAGAAGGGGCGGGCGCTGGGAGAGGAGCCAAAGTGGAGAATGGTGGTTGGACAGTTTTGGAATAGTCTTCCTCCAAAATAGAGTTAAAAAAACCCAGACTCTTAAGAACATTGATAGTGAAGTTGGAGGAGATAGTTCTTTTTCTGGCCTCCTAAAGGTAAGGCATGTATCCGTTGATACACAGAAGAATCGGGCAGTCTGGTCCGGGGGCTTGACCCTTACCAGGGGGAACAGTGCAAGTTTAAAGGGAGAGAAGGGCAGTGGAGGGAAGCTAGTCAGGCCCCGTGTCAGGTACCAGTCGGCAGCACTACTTGCGTGTTGCATTCTCATCCATGCCTCCCAGGTGGGCGGTGGCAGCCCCCTTTTGCAGATTGGGATCCTTCTCAGAGGGGTTAAGGAATTGGTCCGTTTAGCGGCTAGTCAATGTTGTAGCAGGATTCAAGCAGGGCCTTGTCAGACTTCAAGGGCATGTTCTATCTACTAATTCCGGTACCTCCCTGTTGTACCTGGATTGGTGTATTGGGTCAGTTTTGGAGCCTTTCACAAAAAGTACGATTTAAGTGCCTCAGGACTGTTTCACAAAGCTCAGTGTTTAATGGTTCAGAAGCACCACAGTGATTTTCGCCCCATAGAGGTAAGGTCTTACTCCTTTGACGCTGACGTGGCTGCAAATGACGTACAGGTGCAAAACCAGACTTAGCAGCTTCTGAAGGGAAACTCTCCAGTTCTCCCTTGATAGGCTTTCTTCCACGGGATGTAACCTGCAGCAACGTAGATCTGAGCTTTCCGTATGGAGTGAGGGTTTGATATCCAAAGTTAGCAAAGAAGGGTCAGATGGAGAAAATCGACGTTAACAATTTATTTTGGGGTTTCATTAGACAAGATGCACTATCGCTTAATGGCCCATATAACGTTTGTAATTGAGTACAGAACATTGCATTCCTTACTTTCTAATGAGAGCTGTCTTGCAACGTAAGGTTGTCTGCTTTGGAACTTCAGCTCAGCCACTAGGGCGCCTGTCAGTGTGTTGGTGTGATTGTATTTACACAGTGCATGTAATCTGGGCTTCCTCAGCCCCAAACACTCCAGTGCAGAATCATAGGCTGTAGGCATCACTTAGTTATACAAATACTACTACAACTATATGATACAAAAAAAAAAAAAAAAGAGAGAGAGAGAGAGAGATTGCCTTTATCAAAGTTCCTTTGATTTTAACTGCAAACTGTTGTTGAGCAGCTCTGGTTTCCTTTGGATATGAATATGTACATTTCTTTGCATGTAACTTGGATTTTAGACTAGAACACCAACCTCTTGCTTTCCATGAGCCACAAAACTCATAGCCAAATGACATACGTATGAAACATTTTATTCTTTTCTTCTGAGACAGAATCCTTGAATCTGGGACTTGGGCTGTGATTTTGATTTTTGCTCTTCCCACCCATCTTGTCGTCTCAGTCCTTTCCCACGTGGCCTCCAAGAGGTCATGGTCTCCGAGGAGCATGTGGACAAACACCAGTTGGTCGCCAAGCAGTCCTGCTGTAGAGGGAGCCCAGCCAAGAGCTAAAGGACATCATCAGAGAGGGCTTCCTTGAAGAAATGGGCTCTACATTCAGTTATGAGGGCAGAGTAAGAGTCAGCCAGGAGAAGGAATCAAGAGGGTGACTCAGGTGGCAGGAGCAGCCCGGGTAGAGGCCTGGAGGCTTGTGGGGTGGGGAATCGGGGAGAGTGCACTGTGTGGTCCAGGGTGGAGGGTGCCCCTGCTTGGGAGGACACTGGAGTGGGCCTAGGGATGGAGGGCTTTGGAGGAGCTTGGTTTTTTACTAGAACTGACACAGAAGAGGCAGTGAAGGGTGTCAGCAGAAAGTGACCCTCAGGAGAGGTACTCCTGGTTTTGCTTCTGATGTTCTACAGAAAGAAGGGGTCGGGGTGGGCGAGAGCAGCTCTGCCCGTCCCTTTGAGACCCACCCCTTCATTCATTTATTCATAACACACGCAATTCTGAGTGTCCAGGGGAGAGAGAGTGGACTCACAGTATTAAGCAAAATGTATTGCTTCTTGAGAGCTTAGCAGTGTCAGAAGTTGTCTTAGCGTAGAATGTTCTAGGAACACAGCAGGGGCACCTAACCCAAAGTGCAGAGTTTCGAGGGAAGGAAGGCTTCCTTGACAAACAGTCAAAATGAGCCTGGAGGCAAGTGGGAAGTAGCAGCAGGTCAGGGGGCACCTGAGGTCATTGGGGACCTGGGTACTGAGGTGAGGCTGGGCGAGGAGGGTCAGGGGTGGGGCTAGAACTCTACCAGGGAGCCTCTGAAGGGTTTGAAGTGGGGGTGATGTAATCAAATTTGTGCTTTGGGAAGGCTGTCCTGGCTCTGTGTGTGTGTGTGTGTGTGTGTGTGTGAAGCGGGGAAGAGGGGGAGAGTGCCACCAACTGGGAGGGTCATTAGAAGACCATTGACAGGCTGGGGGACCACCAGTGGGAGAGGGGCGTCGGGGTTGCTTGGGGACGTTAGAGTCATTGTGGATGCCGGATTTCCTCATGGGGAGGGCTTATTAACGGGGACCCCCTAGCGGCACCTTGTGGCTGGAAGAAAACGGATGCAGCCAGGTGGACTTTTCTCTTCTTCCCTGCCTTGTGTGATGATCTTAGCTCAGCCAACATTTGGAACAGAAGAGCTAAGTTTCAGGGTAGTCCAGGAGTTTGTTGAGCTCGTTCGAGTGAGATCTGATAGGATTTAGGCTTGTGTTGAGATCTGCATGTTCACTTAGCTATAAACGTCCCGTCTTTTGGATTTCCATAGGGGTATATATTCTTGATAAAGATTGCTTTCTTGGTGAGAGGAAATTTAATACAGCTGCTGTCTTTCTCAAAAAAAAATCTTATCTTTTAAGAAATTTAATATTCAAAAGAATAGCAACATTTAAAAATGATAAAGTAAGGCTTTGGTGTACTTTATTTGGTTTCTGAGTTAATGTAGAGGTAGAGCCTTTGCATTACTTAAATAGGCACATCCTTGTCAGTATTTAAAAAGCTGTTAGTGAGCGCCCCAGGCCCCACTTCTCAAAGCATCATTAAATCTTGCTCTGAAATAGTGAAGTCATAAAGTTCTTGTTGGCAGAAGCCAAAGAGTTGGTTTATAATGTGCAGCATAGCACCCTTTATAAAATAATAATAGGTTCAAAATTAAGACAGTGGAAGATAATTAATTTTTTTAAAGCTGAAACATAAACTCTCTTGTGTTAATGTTGCAACTGGAAATTTCGAAAAGAAAAATCCTACTGTAATATCATCTACGTGGAATACATATATGTCTATCACGTTTGCAATGTAACTGCGCAGTGGTTTTTGAAGTCAGGACCATTCCAGCTGAGATACTGGCAGTGATGCTTGCTGGTTTTCAATGGAAGACCCTAAATTTGCCTTCTGAGCTTTATTCTTTTCTTTTCTGTTCTCTCTGTCTCTTTTTTTTTTTTTTTTTTTTGTAGTGAGAGGGCTCAGTAGTGCTTTGCCAGCATGATTTTGGGGCAATTTGGGGGCAGATATCGTGCACAAGCAGTGACATATTTCCATGCATTTTACTTTCCAGACATCACCATGGAACATGTGGGGGTTTGTGCCTGCAGGCCGGGATGCTGCAGGACTCCCTGGTCCATCACCGTTATGTCTTGGAGCTGCTCCAGTCAGTGAATGACTTTCTGTGGCTTGGAGGTAAGGTGATCTGATGCAGATGATCAGATGTGTAACTAAGTACTGTTACTTGAAATAGAACACCTATCAAAAATGGCTCTAAAATACAGGATGAGGGAGGAGAATTGGCTGAGCTGCTTGCATGGGGAATATTCTCAGGTGACTCCCTCATTGTGTCTCCTGTCACTCCACACCCCCCCAGCCCTGCACGGCAGTCATGCTGAAGCAAGCATGCACTTCCTCAGAAATGCGCTGAATTTCCTTGTGCCTCTGTTTGTTGGCTTTTATTTTTTGAAAGCACATCTTGCCCTTTGCTTAAATGCCATCCCTGCCTAGTCACCTCTTACACTCATTCTTCTGGACCTTGTCCTTACATAGCTGCTGAATGGATGAACAGAATGTAGTATCTCCATGTAGTGGAACATTATTCAGACGTAAGAGTGAATAAAAAAGAAAAAAATAATAAAGGGGAATATGAAAATGGCCACCACTTCTGGGAAGTCCACCCTGACTGCTCAACCCGCTCTTTTCCCTTTGAAACCCAATCACTTATGCTCCTCTCTACTCTATTTGATAGTACTTACCACCTTCTAATAAACTTTAACACTTTCAAAAAAAAAAAAAGAGAGATGCTGATACCACTTCAACATGGACGAACCTTGATAACAGCACGTTAAGTGAAAGGAAGCAGACACAAACGGCCACATATTGTTGACTTCAGTGATCTGAAATGCTCAGAATAGGCAGAGGCAGAGAGCAGGTGATGGTTGCAAGGGGCTGGGTGGAGGGGTGTTGGGGAGTGACTGCTAGTGACAGGGATGTTCTTCTGGGGTGATGAAGTGTTCTGGAAATAGATGGTGGTGAGTGCTGCACAACCGTGAGTGTGCAGAATACTGCTGAGCGCTGTCTCTGGGAGTGCCTGTGGTTGGGGGCGGATTTATTTTGTTCTCATCCGTGAAGAGTCATCTTGTGCTGAGGCCATTCTACTCCTGTGAGTGGTGAGGCTCAGAGACTTTGCAGAGTCATGTGTTATTTTCCCCCTTGCTGAGTGTAAGCAAAAAATTTTTAAGCTTGAGAAAATGCTCCATCTGCAGAAATGTCTTTCAGTTTTGCATGGTGTAAAAATCTTGAGAGATTTTTAATCGTTGAGGACAGCCTGTGGGGGGAAACAGCCCGTGAAGCCTGGGTGACACTGGGAAGAGCCTCGCTTCCATCCCTGACAGGGGTGGGGATTTCACCCCCGTTCAGGCAGTGAAGTGCCCAGACCCGTGAGCGGAGTTGACAATCGTGAATATTTACGTGTATCCGCTGCTTCATCTTGGATATTAATTTCAAGCTGAGTCAGTTTGTGGCGGCAGCCTCATCCTAAATCAGGAATCTATAGTATCTGCTCTTTGAGGTTAAGACCTGACAGACTTGATTATTTAACAGTCTCCCTTGAATTGATATCTCAGATTCCTTTGTCAATAGTAAAACAGCAGAAATATAGAGGTCCTTTAATGCCGATGTGACCTGGAGCAGGTTTAGTCTCTGTGCCTCAGTGGCCTTATCTGTGGGTGTGGAAGATGATAACAGTGTTTCCCTCAGAGGGGCTGGTGAGGGGAGAGTGAGGAGCACAAAGGGAGGACTTACACGAGATGCTCATGAATGACAAAATTTAGTGCTCTCAGCCTGGTGAGGCCTCAGGGGCAGAGATGGCCGAACAGAGCAGTCCTAGCCGGAGCTCAATCCGTTGTTGGCAGCTGTTATGATCAGTATCACCACTGTGGGTTATCAGGCAGTTTTAAGACTTTGTAATAGGAATTCATGAATAATGTTAAAAGATTAGACAACTCAGATCCGGTTTACATAGTTCTCAAGATTTCCTATGAGAAATGGATATTTTTTCCCCATCTTAAATCTGAGTTGAGTCTCTAAAAATATTCTGTATTCCTCCATCTTTTTGAATTAATTCTCCATTTCTTGAAAAAAAAAGTCTTTAAATGGCGTTACTGGTGTCTGAACTGAGGGTCTCATGCATGCTGAGCACATACTCTCTCAAGTGAGGTATAATCTCCCCCGTGATTTTTTTTTAAACTTTTCTTTCTTAGTATTCAGAGGTTAGAGGCCTCTAATTCTTTTTCTGGAGACATGTCCATGAACTTGTAAATCTATAATTAGTGGACAAAAATTGGTTTATGAAAAATTCTATAAAACATTCTGCAATCCATTCAAAAGGAAATGCTCATTGACATAAAATGTTTCTCCTTTATGGTGATTTCTAATTTTTTGTCTGCCTTAACTTATTAAAAGTAATCCTCATCATCATAATGACCAAGCTTGCTCTGAGTGGACACCTCCCTAAGGCTAAAATGCTTTCCTCATATTTTACCTCATAGCAGGTGTTTAAGGGTAGGTATCAGTGTCTCCTTTTTTGCAGCTGAGGGATTGAGAGATGGGGCAGCTTGTCCAAAATCTCACACAGCTGGCGCTGGCAGACTCAGGGCTGGAACCCAGGCTGCACAGGATGCTTTCTCAATGTCTCCTCTGATCAGCCCCGTGTTGAGTGGTTTCCCGAACTCCTGTGAGTCCATATGTGAACGATTTTAGCGGTCTCAGTTTGATGAAGCCTTCAAAGGAGAGACACCAGTGAGAATGTGAGACAGAGTGGCATAAATTGAAATTGTACATTTTCACAAATGTTGCATTCTCAGGCAATGACTTAAAAAGTTTATATTTTTTTATTTTACTGCTCTGTAAACACTAAAAACAAAATATTAAAAATGATTATAGTGCAAAATAGGAGTGGGCTTTGAAAGTCCAACCATTGCTAATGATGTTGCTTGTTTTTCTCTAGTGGTGCTTATTGACAGAAAAATTTACAAAGACTGAATTGGTTCTATGTAGTCTTAGTATGGAGGAAAGTTTTGTCAGTGAATATTGTAAGTAAAATCTTTACTCATTTCTTTCCTGATGATGAATATGTAAGTTGTTTTCATGGCTTAAGTACATTTCCTCATTTGTGAAATTTGAGTGATGCCGTTTACCTTGTTTGACTGTGAGATGTAGACGCCTTGTATACGAAGCACCCAAGAGCTTCTTAGTAAAAATATGCTGTCACAAGGACAGATAGTTTAGAAGGATCAACTTTGAATACTAAAGAGGGTGGCTTGTTTCTGATGCATATTCAATATGCATATATATGAATATATGAATATGGCTTAAAGTAACAAGGATACAGGGTTTTGGGTGTGTGTGCAGTATGAAGGTTTAATGAAATCTGTATCATTCTAGTGAGACAGGGACTTGTTAAATCACCTTAAGCAGACGGCCTTGAAGATTATTTACACAGAATGTGTGTTGTTACAACTCAGAATTCATGTTGCCGTGTAACCATCCACTCAGACATTTAAATTCGTAGAAATCTGACCAGAACTATTAAGTATAGAAAAATCCACATTGATCATTTTAAGGGAATAAGCTTCTTTCTTTTGTGATTAAAGAAATTTTGATTTATTTTTCTGAATGCTTAATAGGTTTTAAAATATCAAAACATTGATTTGACATGTCACTTTTTTTAATAGAATAAATCTCATGCTGTTTTAATGTGCAAATAAATGTTTTTGTATTTCAATACACTTGTATGATTTCCTGGCTCTTTGAGAAGTATTTTGCAAGATACTTAGATTACCTATTTTTGGAAAAATACAGACGTGACTTTTATGAATAGAGGTCTAGTACAGATCAGTTGGTTTTTGCTACAGTGCATGACATGAGGCCTAGGAGAGAGAGCTTTGCTGCTGATTGCCGGAAGGACAGATCCCAGACCTCAGTCTCCCCTCCTGTAAAATGAAGTGGCTGGACTGGATTCTTTCCTCTTCTAAGATGAGTTTCCATGAGCCTGTGCTTTTGTTTATATTCAAGAGTATTAGCAATGTCAGATTAAATACTGAATACCCCTCCATTCCCCGAAGCAAACTGCAGTATGTGCTACATAAGCTTTTAGTTATCTGATTCTTGTTTCTGATTCAACAGGCAATTTTTGTGTTGCATCTTTCCCGGCAACCTGGAAGGTCTTTTTAGCCATAGGAGGCGCTGTTGCACCTTCATACAGTCTTAATTTTCCTGTTTGTAAAAGAAGGCTTAACAAATATTTTTTTGCTTTGATTCCTTTGCTTAGTGCTTCAGAATAGCACAATGTCCATTATGTCTGTCTACCTGGAAAAATTATTCTGCTTATATCTTTGTTTTATTCTGTCATCTCGCTGTGAACATTTCAGACTTGCTGTGCAAACAATGGCAAAATCAGTCTTTTATTCCAGTGTTAGCAACCAGTGAGCCGGGATTTTATAAAGCAGCTAGAAGCGGCCTCTTGAGCACCTTAAAGCTGAAAAGTGTACTGAGTTCCCTGAGTATTGACCCAGCCGCTGTGTGTCATTTGGTGGGAGGTGATTTTGTACATAGAAGAAGGGGTGTAGTGATTTGACTTGGGTTTGCGTGCACGCGCTGCCACTGAGCCACGTGAGCCTGAGTCAGTTTGTTCTGAGTTTCTCCCTCGTCTGTGAGATGGGGATGCTCGTATATGCTTTGCAGAATTGTGAGAATCAGAAATTATGTAAATTGTTTAGCACAGTGGGAATGTCAAAGGGCTCATAAAGTTTAGCTCCTGTTTTGTATGAAGCCATCATTTTAGAGTCTTTGGCAATTACTAAGAAACAGGAAAATAAGAAAAGCTGGTTTTATGATGAAAGTATTTGAGGAGGTTCCATAGTTCCTATACCCATAATTTAGCATCAGCAAAGTCAGGACCGTTACGCAGTCACCCTGAAACAATGTTAAGCCACAGAATTTTTTGGTACTTCATATATATTGGGGCTTAAGTGGACCCAATACTTATACAAATGTTTTCTCCAGCAGCCAACTGAGAGATGACACAGAAGAACAGACAGGCGATAAATGTCTCCTTTATTACTGATGAAGCCACGTTCTCCATGATATTCAGGGCTGTGGGAAAATGCGTGTCATGATACTGTGTCCCAGAATTAGAGACTCATGCAGTCCCAGTTAGCTCTGGGCCACAGCGAGCCTTCCCTTAAGATGATCTGCCCCATCCTGCACAGGGCTGCCCTGCCATGGAGCTGAGCATCCCGGGTGCTTCCCAAGGGTGGCCAACACTGGAGGGAAAGGAAAGGTTTCATATGCCCTGCTTGTCTCTCCAGACTCACACCTCAATCTGTTATTGTGAAGAGTGCTAGCCGTTGGCCAGGGGTCAGGGGTGTGAAGGGGGAAGCACTCTCCATGGACCAGAGGAGTGTGGAGGAGGCATCCCTTCTCTCAGTTTAAACAGGTGGTGAGATGCAACAGAAGGGTGCTCCCCAAGAGTTTATAAGAGGGGAAATAAGGATTTCCTTTGGGACTCAGACTAGCCATGAAACACAGAAGATGATTAGTAGGGAGACTTGTAAATCACTTTCTTATTAAATTCACATTTGTTGAGCACCAAAAATGTGCTACATTCTTTTCTGAGCGTTTTACAGAAATGAATCCTTCAATCTTCACAACAAGTGAGTAAGGGATATTTGATTGTTATCCCAGGTTTACAATGTGGAAATTGAGGCACGGAGAGAGTAAGTAAGTTGTCCAAGGTCACAGAGCTAGTAAGTGGCAGAGCTGGTATTTAAACCCTGGCTGTCTGGTTTCCAGGCTCCCAGGGATGGGCTTTGGGTGTTTAGAGGTATCTGCATCCCTGGATCTCTGTACCTCTGTGCATCACTTAGCCCAGAAAGGACAGGGAAAGGAGAGTTACACAGGTGCTCACAGTCGTGTCTCAGCCACTGTCCACGGACAGTGCACCGTGATTGGCGTTAAATGTCTTCTGGGCAGCAGATCTGTTCGTATAACAGAAATTTAGTCCACTGAGTTAATCTAGAAACCCTTCCTGCTCTGCTTCTGTCCATGATTGCCATGTGACTGCCTGCCCGTGATTGGGCCGCTGAGGAGAATCTGTACTCATAGTTGAACTCTGATATTTCAGTCTGGTTCGTAGTTTCACATCTCCTGTTACATTAATAAATTCAATTTCTGGTTTCTTTGCATCAGTCTCTCATGAGTTTGGTTAATGTGACATCAGTCCATGGGAGCCCAGGGTTGCTGACGGTATATTTTCTGAGCATGTTGTGGCACTTCTACCCGTGTGGACCTGGGTGGAAGATTTCCGCCTTCCGCACTGATTTCCCCGAATAGCAGGGTCCTCTCCCACCCCCGGATGTGAGGCTGGGAGCTCTCAGAGTAGGCCAGTCAGAGGCCAAGTCCACCAATCAGAAAATAATGAAGTCCTTGGAAGTGGGTTTAATAGAAAAAAAGGGCTTCCAGGTAGTCCGATGGGCTGTTCGATTCCATTTGGTGAAAAGCTATCCGCTGTTTCTGGTTGAGCTGCTTCTTTGCTGTTGAAAAGTCTGGATTACATGGAGGGATTTTAAAAAGCAGAAAGGTGTGATTTCATGTGGTACATCCACACCGGTGAGAAGTGATGGATGACCGCCTGTGTGAAGCATAGACAGAGTCTTACAAACTTCATAAAACAGCTTTAAAAGCTCTTCCATCTGAGTGCATTTCATATGGGGTCCAGTTCATCACTGGTCACCCTGAGAGGGCAAATAATTGATAATGGCAGAAAGGACACGGAGGCATCAAAAAGGTCTCAGTCATGTTCCCTGTTTAAAGGATGTGGCACAATGTAATATATTTGAGCTGGTTCTTCACTGAACAGTTTTGAGTGTTTTCTGGGACTCACCAGTGCACCAAGGTTCCTTGCAGCTGGGTGTCCCCTCAGTGCAGCTCTGTCAGCGCTCATCCTGGGCTGACGTGGTGTCACGGGGAGCAGGACGGTCAGCATCCCCGGCTCCTCCGAGCTCCGTTTCTTCATCCGCAATGCTGGGTTTCTCTTCGGTGTCTACTTAGTAGGGTTGCTGAGAATCACACCTGATGGTGGTCAGGGGCGATTTGTGGTTGTCTCTGTGATTGTCATATAGTGAATATTTGATAGAAACTCTTGTTTTTTATTAAAATTATGGCTCCTAGATTGCAGTGGTTTTTAGTCTGCATTTACTCTTTTTATAAATTTATTCTTATTTTTAAATAAGCACTTATTTTTATTTATTTTTATGAAGGTACTGGGGACTGAAGCCAGCACATTGTGCATGCTAAGCAGGTGTTCTACAACTGAGTAATACAGACCCTCCTTGTCTGAACTTAAAAATAAATATTTCAATACACAAAATAGCTCTTAAACACCATCATGGGACCTATTTTCTGTATAGACAATTGAATAGATATGCTATTTCAATAAGAATAAATGTTGTTGGGACATACTTTCTGAATCTGTTTACGTGTTTAAAAACGATCATAGGTAGTGATAAACACGAGTCTTGGATCCACTACTTAGGGTCTGTTTTGCCATCATGGGAAATTATATTCTACAGAGAAGGCTAATTGGGTCTCGTTGATATTTGGATGATTTAGCAGATGATGAAGGCTTTCAAAAGCTGACAGTTTTGTATTTTAAACTAACTACAAAGTTATCTTCTATAAATTGGAAGTCTTCAGCTTGTGAATTGCCCAGTAATTCAGTGTGTACATGTATGTGTCTCTGTGAACGTGTGTGTGTGTGTGTGTGTGTGATTTCAGGAAGGTAGAAATAAGTTCCATATAGCCTTCTGATACCTTTCTCTTCCAGTTCAAGGCGTAGGCATATATTTATACAAATAAATTGATACTCTTTTGTCATTTGGCATATTGGTGGGAATAAAAGGTTCTCATACTTGTTTCAGAAGGGTTGGGGAGAATGAGCTTAGAAAATAGGAGGAGATAGAGGCAGGAAGGTTCTTTACTCTTTGTGCAGGATGAGAAACAGTAGCTTTTCTTTTTTCTACTAAAGCAAACTGGCACTTAATTGTAACATACTATTACTCAGAATTGCCTTTCTGATCAGATACGAGTGCCTCAGATTTTTCAAGGCAACATGAATGATGAAATGTGTTTTAGCAGTTATCTTTAAATGTAGTTTTGTTTTTTAAGTAAAAGGCTATAGCCTGTTCTTTCTTCCAGCGTTACAAGAATTTCCCATTGATCCAGGTACTTGAAAATTGTGCTTAGATTCTTCGGGTTATTGTTTTATTTTTAAGTGCTTATTTCATTGTGGTGTGAATGAATGTTTAAAATTTCTGGATTTTGATGTTTAGAACATGCTGATTTATCAGAACTGTTAAAAACCTGATTGTTGTTTGGTCCTCGTTTGGTGGGGCATCCTATTGATTTCTGTTGTCTGTTAAAGAGGGAAATTCTTCCTCTAGCCTGTAGATCATTAAGTGAATGGTTTGCAGTGTGCCTTTAAAATTCTTTGAATGCATTGAGCATGTTTGTCCAGTGAATTTTGAATTGACTCATAGTAGTGACTTTGATTCTGTGGCTTTTGCTCCTCTCCACATGAATTTGAATTCTCTGTTGCATTTTGTATACGTGTTCTTAACAGGGGAAGAAATTTTGCATTTTTTACATAGGTGGGTTTTCCTATCCCCTCTGAATGCCTTCTGTAATTGATACAGCGAAAATCTGTTATTGCAGTGCTTAATTATTTCATAAACTATTTTTTGGCTTAATCAGAAACAATGACAAAGAATGATAATAAAAAACATGAAAACCTTCCTTCCTTTGAAGAATAGAAATGAGGTGGTCAGGCTCACGAGTGCTTTGTACCTGACACCCTTACTTTCATGTCATTGTGTATCATGATTCGGAGATGGAGTTGCTTCAGGTTTGTAGATTTTTGTTTTAACATTTGTGTTGAATTCATTCTCTAGGCTGATGTTTCCTGTTGCGTTTGTGGAAAGTGTAGATGAAGGGAAACAGATGCTACGTTTTGTATTCAGGAGGCCTGAGTTGCTGAAGAGAATAGAGGGTGGGCTGAGGAACAGAGTGACACTCCCTCACCTCCAGGCTGAAATTGATGAACAATGAAATCAATTAGGTGTATCGGTATTTATTTGACCAATAGAAGTCAGAGGGCCCAGACTGTCTAGTTATGCGCAATGGATAGTACTGAATTCACCTGCAGAATTAGGTGATTTACCAAGTAGAAGCAGCTTAGAGCAATCAGAAAAATCAGTTCTATGATGAGATATAAAAAGAATATAATATCTATTATTTCTGAAACTTTTCTATGTTAAGTTGTGTAGAGCTAAAATTAAGTTCCAAGCACCAGGAGTTAAGAGTCTGGGTGGTTCTGTGGGATCGTTATTCAGGGATGTGTCTAGACCCTGCTGGAATGGCCGAAGCTGGCAGGAAAAGACCCAGAGCCAGGATTTGTCATCCTAGGGTGTCCTCCATAATGGTTCCATGTGATAACCCATGATTGGGTTAACAAATTTAACAGACACCAGATGCATGTCAACTTTAAGAAGAAAAAGTGTGCTTAGTAACTGCTTTCAAGCAAGCACCTGTGCATCCTCACTCCTGTCTCCTTGCCATAAAAAGCAGAGACAATGCCTTGCTTGCATATTTGATGTTTTAGATAGCACTCTGTTCATTGCACAGCAATGAGCCAGGCCATCATCTATAAATGCTGGGCGTGCGTGCTGTTAGTCTATTATCCCCAAAACACGGACCTGGCTGGACTGTTGGTCTGCTTTTAATGAATATCTAAAGAATTTATCTTGTTCCCCTCTCCCCATGACTACCCTAAAGGTAAACTAAGCCTTTTTACTCATTGTGGATTCTACAAGCTCTGTCTCATCCTGTCTTTCCCCAAGTTCCTGTTTACTATCACACAACTGTTAAAGACTATTTTCTTTGATTATACACAATAAATATGGGAGCATTTGAGAGGCTCTTGGAGTTGGCTCCCTACTCCTTCTCGCTTTCTTTCCTTTTTCCACAGTCTTGAGTCATTCATTACATGTCGGTAAGACTTCTGCCAGCCAGAACCCACAGTTCCAGGTGAGAAGGATGCAGACTTTATCTCTCCTACCCTAGGGAGAGAGAGAAGAGAATTGAGATCTGCTCCCCCGTGGTCCCTTCCTGCCCCAGGGCCACTCCAGTTCACCTGCAGCCTTCTGGCCTCTGCTCTCAGGGCCTCTGTCCCAAGACTGACATCAGCCTTTTTTTCCCTTGTCAATATTTCCTGTGCCTTTCAGAAGTTGGTCTCTTCTCTGCAATTACACCCTGGCAGATGTGATGGTGGTCAGCGTGCTGGTGGGCAGTTATTTGGGGACTCCCAGGAGCCATTCTGATTCTCCTGAGTCTCTCATTCGGGGTTACAAAACTGTCGAGCACCGGAGGAAGCCCATTCACGTGAGGTCAACACAATATCACATCACTTTCATTTTGTTTTTGAATTTTCATTGGAGAAAGTATTTGTAGCAAACTGTTTCAGATTTTCGGCCGCCTGCTTTCCTCACCACTATTTCCTTGTTGGCTCTGGCGCTTGTTTAAAGAACCAGGTTTCTTCTCTGGTCATTTCTAGCAGCTGGGCTTGCCGAATCCTTGATCTGCATTTGAAGCAGAATGCTTCTTCGTGATGTCAAACTGATTTTCCTTGTCATGTCTTAATAATTTGTGTACACTCAGCAACTCTTTCAAGTGAAATGCTCTTTTCCAATTTCGGTTAACTCACATTTGCTGAACTCCTGCTTTCATGCTGAGGGCAGTTTCTTCTTCCTGTAATAAAATTTAGCAATTTGCATTTACTATAGGAAGGTAACTGGCTGGAGGTGCTTTTTTTCTTACCAGTTTTAATAACAATTCACCCATTAAAATGTACGGCGGTTTTTACTCTATGCCCAGAATTGTTCATCCCAGTCAATCTTAGAATATTTTCATCCCCCCAACAGGAAGCCCCTTACGCATATACAGACATTCCCATCTTCCCCATCCTCCCACAGCCCCAGAAAGCCACTTTTCTCTCTCTGTGGATTTGCCTGTGCTGGAAATTTCATGTAAATCTAGTTACTTCATGTAAGTGGAACCATCTATTGTGACTGACTTCTTTCACACTGAGTAACGTTTTCAATATTTGTCCAAGTTGTGGCCTGGGTCAGTACTCTATGCTTTGCTATTCCTGACTAGTATTCCACTGTATGGCTGGGCCCCTCTGTTTACCCATTCATCACGTGATAGACATTTGTGTTGTTTCTGCTTTTTGGCTGTGATGATTAATGGCGCCGTGAATATTCCTGTAGGAGTTTTTATCTGAACATTTGTTTTCAGTTCTCTTAAGTGTGTGCTCAGGAAGCAAAATTGCCTGGTCATTCAGAAACCAAATGTTCAACTCTCTAAGGACCTGACAGGCATTTTTCCAAGTTGGCTACGCTGTGTTATATCCTCACCAGCAACGGCTGCGACCTCCGTTTCTTCTGTGTCCTCATTAGTGCTTGTTACACTTTTTTTGATTATAACCTATTGTAGTGAGTGTGAAGCGGTTTCTCCTAGTGGTTTTGACTTGATTTCCCTTACAGCTAATGATATTGAACATCGTTTCTTTGTGCTTTTTGGCCATTTGTATATTTTCCTTGAAAAATATTTTTCAGATCCTCTATTCATTTTTTAATTGAGTTGCCTTTTTATTGTTGAGTTGTAGGAGTTCCTTTTTGTTTTTTTTTTTTATAGATACAAATTCCTTATAAGATAAATGATTTGAAAAAATTTTCTCCTGTGTGTTGTTTTTTCACTTTCTGGATGGTGACATTTGAAGCAAAGTTTTAAATTTTGATGAACTCCAATTTATCTCTGTTTTCTTTTTTCCTTGTGCTTTTGGGGTAATATTTAATATCTGAGGTATTTTATTTAACCTTTTATATATAAAATAACTTAATTATTAGGACCGTTCTAGGAGACAGGTGCTGTTGTTGTCCCGAGTCTATGGATAGGAGACTGAGATTCAGAAAATTTCACTGACTTATCAGTGTCAAAGCTACACAGTGCTGTTTTAATTCAGACCCTCATGTTTGTCCCAAGCATCTGTGATCCTCACCACCATGCTCCACTACTTCCTGGAACCGTTAATGAAAAAGTCTTTACTTTTTTGATTTCTTGTTTTTGTTTTTCTCATTGGGGCCTCATCTCCTCATTTCCTTAAAGAGATCAGTGTAGGTTTATTTTAGGTCTCTTGTAGGCAGAAGCATTGCTATCAGTTAACTTCTTTATTACTCACTCCCCAGTGATGGCTTTTGCCAATTGACCTAATCAAGTCATGCTCAAGTCTTTCCTTCTCATGACACTAACAACAGAGTCATGACTTACTGAATGCTCAAAGCAGAAAGTACTTGATTGGTTTTATTTTGCTAACCAATCAAACCAATCAAATAAATACCCGGTGTTGAAACATACGGTAAGCCCTCCATAATAGGGTCACTGTCTTCCTTGTGTTTCGTTTGTTTGGTCACAGTGTCTGGATAGTGCCTTGTTGTCCAGCAGTTTTGTTAGGATACGGTGCTCGTGAATCATTCTAAGGACAGAATTTTGACAACAGACTGTGTTGTTCATTCCACGAGGGAAAAGTTAATATAGAAATACTGCTCAGATCTATTTTAAAATTAATTTTGGAATTTTGAGAAGAGTTCAAGAAACCATACAAAGAACTTTTTCACTAATTTTAGATCTATCTTAGACACATTATGGTTACATAGCAGAGTAACTTATCAAGAAGATTTGACAAGAGTTGTGTATTATTGATTATTTGTTTTAGTTGAAATATTCTACATGCGATAAAATATTCAGTGCCCATAAATGAACAAATATGTTTGTATTTCTATGCAACATGGGAGTAGACTTCATATGTTTCTATATAATATATATGACTGTGTGTTTTAATCTGTCTTTCAGTGTTTTTATAGTTTTTCAGCAATGTTGTAACTTTGGAATTCTTCTAAGAAAATCACCTCAGATTCTAGTGCAGTTTGTACTGTGTATGCTGTCTTATGCATGGGATTCCACTGTCCCCTTAGTGAGGAATTTCCTCTTCTATTGAGTTAGTATCAGAGTTCAAGGAACTGTGATTTCTAGGCCTTTGCTTTCCATGTGTTTGCACTTGGGTGTCAATCACAATTTTCCCTTTCTTGAGTTTTCATTGTTCAATTAGAATTTTTGAAAATAACTTAATTTGTTGCATCGGTCTCCCTAGAAACTTGATGTGTTTGTGCTTTTCAGTTTTCAATTAATGAAAAATGTAAATACACTCTTGTTTTTAAGTAGTCCTTTTTCACTAGATATTTGTTTACCTCTTTATAGTTAAAATATTTTTTTCCCAATGAGTGAATCAGTGTGTATATTTTAAAACAAACCTTACTTTTTATTCTTTTTATTGTAACAGTTATATTCATTGTAGAGAATTTAGAAAATAAGAATAAACAAAGTAATAACTTCACAATGGCCTCTAATCTCACCTGGAGATACAGTTGTAAGGATTGAAATTGAGAATAACAAGTCCTCTTAAATTGTTCTTCTTTTTCAAGTACGTTTTGGTTACTGAGACCCTTGAATTCCCATATGAATTGTAGCAGCAGCTAGTCAGTTTCTGCAGAGGAGCCCGCTGGGATTGTGATCGAGACCACGTTGAATATACGGATCGCTTTGGGGAGCACTGCCATTCCAAGAGCTCTGTCTTCTGATCCAGGAATATGCGTGGTGTGTCTGTCCAGGTATTTAGGTCTTGTTTAATTTTTTTTCAACAATGCTTTGAGTTTACAGAGTTTTATTTTACTTCTTGTTTTTTGCCTTTATACTGAGGACAAGTGTGCAAGGTACCAGGATCAGAAGTGTATTTGAGCCCCGCCACTTGCTGCCACCATGGTCGCTGCGCTCTTGCTTTGCCCGCTTTACAACCTTGCACAGAATAGGACCTCAATAACTCTCTCTCTCTCTTGAATGATTGTATGATTGTTGGATGATGCTTGAGAGTCCTTGTGATGATTTTATTTCCCCAACCTTTCCCCACTTCTTTACTATGCCCTTTCTCTTCCTTTCCTCCAGCCTGGGTTTCAGTCTACATGTGGCATTGATTTTTCTTGTCTATAGACACTTCCTTTCACTTGTTCACGATCATTTTACATGTGGGCTGTGGAAAATTGCTAAATGTCAAGAAAGAGCCAATCGATTGCATGCTAGTATTTTTAGAGTGTGTTACTGTTTTATCGATTGAAATTAAATCAAGCTGACCCCCTGAGCCCTCCCGTGAGCTGTTTTCGCCTTCCTACAGGTGATAATGCTCTGGTTGCTGAATGTGCCCTTCCCCAGACTTGGTTTTGGAGTTAAGTCACCATCAGTGGAGCCCTCTCTTTAAAAGATGAAGAGAACATTTGCTCCTTCTCCCTGGTTGGGGACTTGGATGAGATGAGGTACCAGATAAAGAATGGAGCCCCACCTCATTCTAACACCCGCTGGTTCCATTCCTTTCTCCAGGGAAAAAGAGTACAATTCAACACTATAAACAATGATTGTGAGCTAATGAGATACACAGGACAACCGATCATTTATTAAATATCCTTTCATGCCAGAAACAAATGTATTATACACACAAAAAGCACGCAAAGCCCGGTAGTACCGTGATTACAAACGTGGGTCCGAGTTCGAGTCCTGCTCTGGAGTGACCAGTCATGGGAGATGGAGAAATGTTAGGTCAGCTTAGCTTCTCCTGGACTTGTTTCCTGTCCTGCAAAGACGGGCTTGCTAGGCGTCCCTCCCCCTTAGAGGTGCTGTGGGGTGTAAATGGCGCGTGGGCAGCCCGAGCACAGCTGCTCATTCCTCGTAAGGGCAGGATAGCATAGCTTTTGTGATTACAGCTTTATGACCGTCCCGTGTAGACTCTTAGTGCTCCGAAGGGATGCCTTGTGGTTTGGAGATGGGATTCTCACTTCTGTAAATACCCAAGGATTGTGTTATTGGGCCGTGCTGATTTGAATCTATTCTTTAGAAAGTACATATTGTAGATATATTTTTCAAGCATGCATGCTTTTTTCTTTTATTATTTATAGTTCTACCCTCTCTCTTGGTGGGACTTTTCATGGAATCCAGGAAATAGTCCTAAGCCACCTGCCTCTTCACACGTCTCCGTGGTGGTTTTCTTCCCTGACTAGAAGAGGGTTCTGCATAGGAAATTTTCTTTGTTCCCCTTTTCTTGGAGTCTCTCTGTCTGTCTGCCCATCTCTCACCTGTCCATCTGTCCATTTATCTACACACTGAATCTTCTGACATGTTCCAAAAAGCATTTCAGGCAGCTTACAGAACAGATACCAAATAAACAGGTGAGGAAATGGGGCCAAGTTCAGACAGTGAGGCTAGGAGGCAAGCCTGTGTGAGGGTTGCAGGCATGAGAGACACACGTCTGCCCTGTGACTTATAAGATCGACAGCAACAGTGTGCCTGAGGCTCCCAGCAGACACAGGGAAACAGGGTTTGTGGGAGATGCTCACTGGCTGCGAAATAAATAAGTGGCTTAGGAGATGCCCAGCCTTTCCAGCTACTAAGGCTTAGGAGAATATTTTGAGTTTCTTCCAAAATCAGAGTATTGCATCTTTTCTTTTTTCAGAGATCTATGTATAGTTTGTTACATTCTATACCTGGTAATTTCTCCAAAACTGTTTCCCACGTGAGTCCCATGACTCGGGAATGGGGTGGTTCTGCTCATTGACGGGGGTTGGCCAGAAACAGAAAATGACAGCCTCAAAGGAGCCTGGGATTTGTCAGTTATGTTTTGTCAGTACTGTAGATTTCAAACTCTTTCACAGTATCTCTCCATCTGAGGCGGCAGCGTGCTCTCTTACCAGCATCAGGAGCTCAGGACCACAGGATGGTGCGGGCTGAATGCACTGCCGTCAAGACAGCTGTGCTAGTCACTGCAGGTGTGGTTCTTTTACATAAGGCATTTCATGTTCTTTACTAGAATGTTTCAACAGAGAGTTAATTAACTGAGTCAATTCACATTTAATAAATATGATGCTTTGTTGAAAAGACAGTTATAGGCAGAATATAAGCTGTGAAGACTTTAAAAACGGTTTCATTACTGAAATTTCAGTAGGGAAGATACACAGTTTATCTTATTTATTCCTCTCTTTTAAAGTAACAAAGAAACAAGACAGAAAAGGCAGAGGATGGTTTCTGTTCTTCCTCTCCGCTTGCAGGTGTCCTCACCTCCAGTAGCATTCATCCAGACACCAGCACTGACACTGGCCGTGCTCAGAACTGCCTCAGACCTGAAGACAAAACTGACAAACAGAAGGGGGCTATGCCCTGTTACAGCAGGTGCTCTCACTTTGTGGGTCCTTATGTAACTGCACAATGTTAATCAGGATCGCCCGTTCTACATTGTGTAGCGCTGCTGCGGTGTCTCCTAGTTACTTGTTTCTGTAAGTATTCATGTATTATTCCCCAATGCGTGGTACTACACGCCTAAAAATGCTTTTTTCAGATGAAAAATAATTTGCATTTAATATAATAAGTCTGAAAAAAGGGGCAAATAGTCTATCCTGGTCCCGCTACTCAGAGATAATAATTAACAATTTAACATTTATTTTCTGTTCTTTTCGTCAGTGTGTATCAGCTCTGTCATAAAAACCAGTGAGCACTCTGTCTCTGTTTACTGTGCGGAGATCTCCATTTTCCATTCGGCTTATTACATGTTTTTCTACAATATTCTATCTCCCCTGGCATGATTTTTAATGACCAGTGTAGCATTCTGTCTTAAGGAATGCATCGTCCATTTTACTTCGGACTTAAATAAACTTTTAAATTCCAAGTATACTTAACTGAAATACTGAAAAGAGAACTGTGGTGGTACAGGAAGGCCCCTAACTCCCTTCCCATTATTTCCTGAGAGTAAAAGCTGTGGAAAATTTCGTATATATATTTCATGACCTTTATGCCTATGAGATACATATATATACACATATGAGAAATCAATGTATAGGTGTGTGTATATATGATTTATTTAAAAATGAGACCATACTATATGTTTTTCTGCAGCTCGCTTTATACACTCAGGGGTATATCATAGACGTCCTCCCACTCCAGACTCACCCTGTCCTTTCAGATAGATTGGAGGGGTCTCCTGATGTGCGGGTGTCGTCTCTTGTCCACGGACACATTTGGTGGGAGACTGCTGTGGACAAGACCCTGGACCACGGCGAAACGCCGGATCCCTCAGCAGCCGCAGCTCGCCGTGATTTACCGTAATATTGTCTTAATGGTGGACAGTTAAGTTTTCTCCACTTTCCACTGTCAGAAAGAATGTTTGACTTGCATCCTTCTTGTACAGACATTCCTGTGATCTTGTATGTATATTCCTTTAGTTAAGGCTTCTGGAAATTTAGTCCCTGGATGTGACATTTACATTCATCACAGACTCCTTTCAAGTGACTCTAGAAATTCCTTCTCCATTGGGGAATGAAAAAATGCACAATTACTTATGTAACCAATTCTCTATCGCTGGATATGATTTCACTTCAGTTTTTCTTCCCACCTTTGTAAACAGTGCTGTGTAAATGCCCTGATGAATACATCTGTTTGGACTGATTTTTTTTTTTCCTAAAGGAAACGATTCCTAGAATTGGAGTTGAGTCAGTGCGTACGTACGTTTTTCAGAGTTTACATATCCATTGATATGTCATCCTCTGAAAAAGTCGCTCATGATTTGTTCTCCCACAGATGGACACTAACTAGAATATCTTAAAAATATTCACCAATATGATAAGCAAAAGTGCTTTTTCATTGTTTTAGTTTGCATTTGATGACCAGTGAAGTTTTGAGCTTTTTTCACTCATTAGCCTTTTGAATTTTTTAAAATGAATGATTCATTTTGTCCTTTGGAAACATTTAAGTGAGGGAGCTTCTTGTTGCTTTGTGACAGCTCTTTGTATGCTATGAAAATTTACTTCGTGACTTCATCAACATGTATCACAGAGCTTTTTCTTGTCATTTCTTTCCTTTCATTTTGTTCAGAAACAAGATTTCCTTTTAATCTTGTTGTGGCTCAAACTACTCTTAAGATAATAAATGTCTTCCTTATGGGTTTTAACTTTGACATTCTTAGAAATACTTCCTTATAATGGAATAAATCTCTTATGTAGGTTTTTTTAATCTCTAAGGTGGTGATTATAATAGTACTTGTTATAGTGAGGAGAAGTTGAGTTAATAAGAGCAAAGGGTTGTATTTGCTGTTATTAGTACTTTTTATTATTTACATCACTATGTGCAATTTATCCTGTGGTCATTATGACAGGAATAAAATTTATTCTTTCTAGGTGATTCTGATTGTCCCAGGACAATTATTGAATTCATACTTTTCTCTTTGATTTGAAATCCCACCTGTACAAAATAATTACATACACTAGAGTCTCTTTTTGAGCTCATGGTTCCCTTCTGTCAATCTCCCTTCCTTACTCCAGCACCATATCTTACATATTGTAAAAATTTATTTAATAACTGGCAGTCTGATTTTTTTTGATTCTTTTCTTCCATCCCAAATTTTCTTGTCTAGTATTATGACTTTATTATTCCTGAAGAGTTCCAAAATATTTTGTTCAAGTTAAAAAAAATCAGATTGGAAATTTCATGGGAGTTTTTAGTAAGTTTTGAATTATTCTTAGGAGAACTTACAGCTTTACAAAACTGCTTTCCTCCATGCAATATGTTTATGTCTCTACATTCATACCTCTTACTTTAACCCTCAGTATAGTCCTGAAGTTTCTCCATTTAGAACATGGGCATTATTTTTGAATTTATTCCAGTTTATTGTTTATGTTTTTGTTAATTTTGTGAGAATTTTTTGCTATTATATATTTAAATGCTTAAAACTGACATTTAGAAAGGAAGATTCGGTTTGTCAATACTCAATTTGTAACTTGTCATTTAAAATTGTAAGTATTAAGCACTTGTTCCAGAATCCTTTCTTTTCTGTTTTTAAAAATTTGTTTCCAAGATTGTCAAAATGGTCATAGCTAAGTAGTATAGGTGGGGAGACAGATGGAGAGAGGTAGTGTGGCTCATGTACAGACTATGAGCAGTTTCATGGCTGCCTTTAGGCTGGAGAAGCTGCAGAAGAGCCCAGGTTAGACCGGGGGTGGCTTTGTATGCACTTGAAAGCCAGCTTTCCTGCCTGTATGGTGAAGCCTGGTGGGCGTGGCAGGTAGATGATCAAGGTCTGATCAAGGTCATTGGCTGCACAGAGCGCTGTGTCTGTGAGAACTGGAGACCATTACCATGGGAAATGCTTGGCGCCAGGAACACTGCAGGGGAGCTGGGGAGCCTGTGTGTTAAGGATTTTCCAGTCCTGGGAGTGGGAAGATAAGACTCTACATTCAGATCTGAGTTTGAATTCATCCTCTCTTGTTTACTGGTCCTCTGACTTTTGTCAAGTTATACATCCTCTTTGAACTCCTGTTTTCTTGTCTCTCAAAACAGGAGAATTACAGCCTGCTGCTAGAGTGTTTGATCAGTGTAAATGATTTGTGTCTATAAGATGCCATGTACAGCCACAATCTCAGTGAGAAATGGGTTGTCGCCTCTTCTTCTTCAACTCAGTGCTCGGTAAGACATCGGGGGAAAGCCAGTCCCTAATTTGTTGTGATGCAATGAGGAACAAAATTAACGTCTTGCCTTTCCCTAGCAGTATTCTTACTTCTTTGTTTCATTTACCTCTTTCCTCCTTTACTCTCCCCTTTCACCTCCTCCACCAAAAGAAACTGAGACTGTCTCAGAACACTAGATTCAAATTACTTTAAATGTTGGCTCATCCCCATGAAATTACAGTGACATTAAAAAAAATCTGTACACATCCCAGACGATTATATTTGATTTATACACACACACACACACACACACACACACACACAATCAGGATGCCTCCCGTTTGCTGAAGGAGAAGGACCACTTTTTCTGAGTTTTCATTCACTGAGCGTGAGAGGAAAGTCTCTTAAGCAGAAATTCACCTGGCTTCGTGCATGGTTTTTTAAATTGGATTTCTGCTTTGTGTCCATAGAAATATTCTCCTATTAGAAGAGGGGAAGTGGAGACATAGATATTCTGCTGAGATATTGGTGTCATCATATTTGAGTTGGAAAGGACTTATGACAGCATAGAGTTGTACCTTTTTATGGGTGAGAATCCATGATAGTGTAACTTGGACAAGAACCCGGGTCTTCTGTCTTCGTGTCCACGTGGATGAAGAGGCAACTGGTTGGGGGATGGCAGGGATCCTTCTTGCTTGATTTCCAGGGTCTTGCTAGTTTTCATTGTTCAGCTGCCTTTAGTTTATGTCCATGTGGCCTCTCATGGGAAGGTCACTATGTCCTGATAGATTGAGTTTCTAATCAGCAAAAAGGTCTGGACCCACTCATGGTTTCCAGAGATTTTCTGCTGACCTGCTGACACTTTATATACATGAGACCTAAGAAATTGCTGGATATAAAATCCTTATTGTTATCATTTGCCCTCGAGTTCCATAGAAATGGGGTGCTGTCTCAGGCTGCCTAAGGCTAGATCTGAACAAAGATATGGTGATAGGCTGCGCAGCTGGACCCTCCCCAGTCTAATGGGATTTCCACCTTAGTTTTTAGAATCAGGCAGATTAGTTCAAATCTTGCCTTTACCAGTTATTAGCTTTGTGACCTTGAGGAAGAAACTTTACTTTTTGAGGGACCAATTTTCTTTATCTGTAAATAAGTTCAGTATTTATTTTAGGGTTTTTGTTTTAGAATTGAATGAATTCCCTCATTTATTCCTAAAATACAGATCACATGGTTCTATGCTGGTGCCTTAGTAGTTGATTACTAAGGGACTCAGCAGTGAGAATGTGGGTGAGGTCCCCTGGATAATAGAGCTTATATTCCAGGATATGCTTGTAAAAGACTGGATTGCAGTGGATTTTTAGTAAATGTCCACTCCTTTCCTAATCCCCATTGATTGTGTATATATCTTTATACTAATATATGAACAATTTTTTATTGAAATTTAAGTCTCTGTAGTATTTAAAGTATGTAGCTATAACAAAAATACGTGAAATAAAATGATCTGACTTTTATTTTCTTTTCAATAAGCTTAACAAAATAAAATAGAAAAGAAAAGAAAAAGTTTTGAAGGAGTAGAAATAATTTTATTTCCGTGGAATCAACTCCCTATGTTAGGTTTTTTGGTTGTGTTCTTAAACAGCTTATAAAATTGACAGGTTTTGTCTTCAGTGTTGATAGCTGGGTGAGTATAGTTTCTTTTTGTGGTTGTCTTTGATGAATTATTTGCACTAGATCATAAGTAATGTGCATGTTACATATTGGAAACGAGGAAACTGTGGAGACATACTACCTCCAATGCAGTCATTTTGTTACCGAGTCCAAACTCCTTCTGCTCGCTGCATGACAGGCCAATAAACCGGGAGATGAGGTGTTGGAGCAAGGAATAGTGACTTTATTTGCAAAGCTGGCAGATCCAGAAGATGGCAGACTGATGTCCAGGAGAATCATCTTCCACAAGTCAGAATTGTGTCTCCTTTTATACTAAAAAGGGGCGGGGTTTTGGTTAGTTGTTGGAAACTTCTTGCTGTATGAATTGCTTGTCCTTTGAATCCGCTGTTCTTGCAGCTGTCCATGCGGATCAAATCATGTTGCCCCTGTGAAACCTCCAAAAAAAAAAACAAAGGTTATTCTCTATTTTGCAACTTGCCATCTCTACATAAGTGCAGATGAATTAGCATCCTTCAAGATCACGGCCAGGAGAATAGGCTGTCCTGGATATTTCAGTCTAAAGGCAACTTTCTTTTACAAATGGTGCAGAGCTAGCCAGTCTGAGCCTAGAAAACAGGGCACAGGGTTAAAGCCAAAGGAACAGACCTAACATGGGGTCAAAATTGTTCTTTTCTATTACAATTCCCTTTTCTGCTTCATAGATAATTTTAGTAAGAAACATGAGCAATTTTGTATTTTTGCTTCTTAATAACCGATAAGTGGGCCAACTATATTTTTGTGAGCAGAGATGCTGTGCGGGCATAGGGGTCACAGCACACTCTTGTTGGGGGTGGCCAACCCTGAAACATGTCTGATGCCACGTGAGTGTTGGTGAGGGTCCCCCTAGCCAGCGGCACTCTTCAGGAAGTAGCATATGTGCTTTGACTTCTTGAGACCTCATTTTCGGCTGCAGGAAATTTTTTCAGATACTGCGATTGAAAAATCACTCCAGCTGGGGATAATTAGGGAAAAAAGGAAAAGGAAAAGGGTTTGGAGTAGAGTAGAAGAGAAGGACATAAGATCACGGAGCCTGAGTGCTTGGCAGCGGGGCCTCGGGAGAGAGGGGAGCAGAGTTGGGGAGGGGCCTGACCCCGGAACCAGCTCCTGCACCTGTCGCCGTGCCCAAGCCACGTAGGTTTCAATTGGCCTGGGCCACCTCTCTGGGCTGGATCTCACCCTGGGCAGAACCTTGAGTATCGAATGTAAGGGGTGGGCAGCACTCACTTAGGGGGTCACTGTGGATTTCAGTCAAGTCCACAGTGCCTTTTCTGGTCATGTGCCTTCACTTGTCCTTTATCTCAGGATCTGAGGAGGAGGAGAAAGGAACTCAGGCAGAGATCCAGGAAGATATCCGACTGTGTTAAGTGAGGACAGACACAGTTAGAAGGGGACCGAGGACACTTGCAGCAAAGTAAAATGACTTCACAACTCTTGCTTCAGAGCTGCAGGTGTGAGAGAGCCTAAGCCTGTTTCAGAGTGCAGGTGACAAGCGGAAAGGAACGGCAAAATTTCCACTGACAATTGAAATTATGTTAAATAGCCTGCTACTGTTGCTTGTATCACTTGAATGAATGCAGGCATATTTCTGTGGGCATTTATATGTTCACTCAACCCCACCAGCCACTCTTGCCCCCATCGGGGATGGGCTTTCTCAAGCACAGCGCACCTCCTGCTTCGGTGGGCCACGCTGCGTGTCCTCGCCTGGGGCCGGGCTGCTGCAGGGCACTGAGTCCCTGAGGCACCGCCTGTGATAAATGACAGAAACATCTCTGCTATCGACTGAGGGCCTCCTTTTCCCCCTGCAGTGTAAGAATTCTGGTGACTGTTAGAAGCATGCTTCCAAGCTGTCCGTGTCCTCGGCATCCAGAAGCGGAGCCTGGAAGCTACTGAATTTCTCCAGAATGCGTTCTACATTCACCTTCGGCAGGTGAGTGTATGTCCTTACACAAGTGGAGGAATTACTGCCATTTTCCTGGAACTTACTCACCACTAGTCCATCTGATTTTTCTGTGCTAGGATTCAGTATGGCCTGCTAAAAAATCTGGAGTCAGATCTTGAAACCCTGATGAAGAGGATTATTTATTTTATTTCACTATATGATAATCTTTTACTTTCAAAATTCAGAATTTTTGGTTCTTTCAGGCATTTTTGAGGGGGTTGGCAAAACAAATTTGCTCTTACCGTCTTTGCGACCTGTTGCTTTGTGCCTCTCACCTGTCTTCGGTCACTTGTGAGGCAGTTCCATTTGTGACCCTGTCCGGGTTGTTCATGTTATACAACATAAAGTCTGTAAAAGTACAGTCCCTTTTACTCCGAAGACATTCCACAAATAACTCCTTAAATCTGGGTGTGGTTTTAAGAAGACAGAATCATTAGAACATGTAATTGCAGGTTGCTAGTGCAAAATCCCCAAATCAATAGTCTAGCTGAACATCTAAAATCTTTCTAATCTACCTTGGATTTGTATGGATAAGTGAAGCAATTTGCTAAGTATTGAACACCAGGGTTAGAATACAGGCTGGTGTATCTCAGCAGGTCCTCCTGAGCCAGCGCTGTGCCAGAGGGCGGGGCTGAGGGGGAGAGGGTGGGGCCGAGGGAGAGGGCGGGGCCTTGGGGAAAGAGGAGGGCCAAGGAGGAGGGGGGTCCTGCCCTCCCTGAGCTGACAGTTTCATGGCAAACACCTTCACCATGTGAAGAACTTGGAGATTCTTCTAAGAACACTAGGTTTGAAAAGAGTCATAAAAGAACGGGAGTGACAAAATCCAATTTGTCTCAAGTAGGGGAGAGCAGCTGGAAGGCCACTTGGGAGACTCGTGAGTCCAGGTGGGCAGTGTTGGTGGCTTCTACCTGAGCGGTGGGACAGTCAGTGGAACAGTCACCGGGAAAAAATGAACAGATTTTAGGCATGTTTAGATGGTAAAAAGGAAAGGATGAATGATGTCTGTGAAGGTAGGATGGAGTTAGGCCCAGGTTTCTGGGTGGATTAATGAGGTAAATAATGGTCCTGCTGTGCTCTGAGGAGGGAAAGCTGCAGAGGGAGCTTTGGGGGAACCCTGATGAGTTCAGCTGTGGATAAAGTGAAAGGCTGTTAAATGTGTGGTATGGGAGCTCAGGTGAGAGCCAGTAGCGAGTAGGGGGAGGGGAGAGAGACGTTCAAGTCATTTTGTCTTGTGAGCATACAAATAATTATGAGTAATGATACACTTACGCCTCTATATTCTGGATTTAACACCCATTAACATTTTGTTATATTGACTGCAGAGGTTCCTAATATTTTTTAATAGAAATAAAATAAATAGAAACAAAATAGTGGGGTTAATAAACATCTTAGAGTTGATGTGTGTCCTTCTATGTATTTTGATACCTCATCTGTTTATAACCATAATCTATAAAAAGTTAACTAGTTTAGCATAAGTGTTAAACAGAGGGACGTGACACACAGTTTTGGGGCTTGAAGCTGATCTTCTCGGGCAAATTATGTAGCCTCTCTGTACCTTTGTTCCATCTTCTGTGACTGCCCCCGGGCCCCTCATCACAGATGATTTCCTAGACTAGATGATGGGAGGGAGGCTGCTGAAGGGAGTAAGAAGTGGCAACTGCTAGGGACACTTAAGAGAGAGACAAAAAGAGATTAAAGTCAATAAACTCAGTACAAACAAATACTCTCAAAAGAGAAAGAATCCTGCAGTGTTTTGAGCCACTTAGCATAAGGGAAACAAAATCACGTTGACCCAAAGCTCTTGAGCATGTGAGTATTGTGGGTGGGAAGGTGTCATCAGAAAAGGGTTGAGAAAAGGTCTTTTGGTTTCCCTTGACGTTTCCAGTAAGGATGGGGAGCAGAAGTGAAAACCCTCAGCTTCAGTGGAAGCTGCTGTTTTGTGTGAAACTGACCAAACTTTGGAGACCAGTCATCAGCGGTGCTGGCAAATGAAGAGATTTCGGGATTGGGTGGGGCACTTGCTGTGACTTCCAGGTGACCTACTGGCTGGGGGCTGTGAGGCGGGCAGTAGGTTTGCAGGGAGACCCGGGCATAATCCCTGGTTCTGAGGCTGCTGGTCTGACTAGAAGACCTGGGCACAGGCAGTCCTAATGGGGCAGCTCGGGATGTGGCCTGGGACACCTGCCGTGCTGAGGGCGAGAAGAGCGCTTCCCTGAGGGGGTGTCCCTGTGGAGAGTGGAAACGTCCTCCTGCAGGGGAGGAAGAGCCTCTGAGCAGGGTGCTGGATGCACAGGCAAGACCACCCTGAGCACTGAGGGTTTGGGGAGCCCGAAGTCACACAGTGGCCCGAGCAGCCTTGTTCCTGAGAAACTAGAGGGAGAAGAGGCTGAAAAGTCAGGCTAGGGTCAGAAACCGTGGTGGGTTATGAGTGACAGTAAAGGACTGTTCAGGCAGGCACGAGAGAACCCTGTGGGTGTCCCAGCTGGAGCGTCACGCCAGAGGGTGGAGCTGAGTTATAGACTTTGCCACTTATTAGCTGTGTGACTTTGAGCAAGATCACCCCACCTCTCTGTATATACCTTCATCTGTAAAATGACACAGTGACAAGCTCGTGTCATCAGAAGGCTTAGTTTAGCTCTGATCCTCTGTGTCCAGTCCTGTCAGTGCTGCCCTGCAAGTTTCTGCAGTGGCTGCTCTTACCCTGAAATGGGAGGGCATAGAGGGACTTTGTAGCGCCCGAGGGCAGGAAGGGGTTTCTTTAAAAACAGACATGTAGCCGCCTGCAGCTGCAGGCCTGCAGGCAGTTTGGTTGATGCTCCTGGAGAGGACTTTGGAGCCCTTAGCATCGTCATAAGACTTGTTTTCCCTTGGCGGCCGGAATTGCCTATGCAGATTAATGTGGAAAATTTGGGCTTCTGGCAAAGCTGTTTTCAGAGATGGTAATATACATAACATATCGTAGAAAATATAATGCTTTTATTTAATCTGTGGGACTTTGCAGCTGTTGGGAACACCTCTGTTGGCCTGGTCTCCACAGAGGACACTATGGGTCGGCAGAGCGTGCGGGAGGGCAGGTAGCCTGCAGTGCTGCTGCGGGGTGTTCTCCCGAGTAGAGCACTCTGCTGAGTTGACTCTTCTCTGAGTTTGGTTGCCAGATGAGCAGACAGAAAATTAATGAGTTCTGGTGGGATTGTATAATGACAGAAAGAAAGAGGGACCCGTAGTTTTTCTGGACTAGAACACGCTTTTGGTTCCTGATCCAGTGTGTTCCATTACAGAATTGATGAGTTGTGTCTATTCTGGGACTTGTCGACTGAAAGAAATGTGTAGCCTGAAAGTTTAGAGTTACACTTTATTAGGCGGGAGGACTCGAGGCGGGATGACAGCCTTCAAATCTGTCTGAGGGTCTGCCCCCAAGAAGTAGGGGAGGAACTAGGATTATATAGGAGCTTTACAACAAAGACCAGGGAGTTGGAAGAATAAAAGATTGCTTGTTATCTAAAGAAATCCAGGCATCTCAAGTTAAAGAATTTAGTGCCTTTGTATGTATCATTTGACCTCACTGGATTCATTCTTTAGACAAGCACCTAGCTATCTAGGGCAATTATCCTGTCTTCTTATTCTCAGTCTGTTCAGAGGGCAGCATTGTGAGTGGCTGTAGAGGCTGGGCTTCAGGTCTGTCCGCACTGGGGGGTGGCGGCAGCCTTGATGACTTGGTTTCAGCATTCTTTGTTTACTGACATGGTTGTAGTATTTTAATTCACATTGTAGTATTTTCATTCACAGACTGTGGATAATCTGGAAACTTGGAAAGGAACCGAGATGGAATTACTGCAGGTACCTTCTACTTTAATAAGCCGTGTGCAAACATAAACATGGAGGAAGCATACATTTGAATTTGGTGGTGTAGGGAAGGGTTTCTGCACATTACAGGAGAACGCAAGGCAAATTATCTCTTCTTTGTTGGCAGGGATGTGGGTCAACCTGTCTTTTCTGTAGCGGTTTCTGAGAGCACTTTATGGTAATTAACAAACATTGACAAACGGTGGCACAATTTGCATTTAAGAGCTGGCCTGTGCAAACATGTATTGGACAGGTGGATTTCATAGGCAAGTGTTGAGGTGGATTGGAGAGAGGTGTAGCCCAGGCCTGGGCTCAGATTCAGGTTTAAATCGCCATTTCCTCACCAAAGGACCTTGGACTAGAGTGTAACCTCCATTAAACTGTTGGTGAATCTGTGAAATATGCATTATAATATTCGTTTCTTCCTGGGTTTGTTGTAAGTTTTAAACAGTATTATAACACACATGAAACACTTAACAGGCACTTAGCAGTGTTCACTGTGTCCTTCCGCCCCGCTTAGCGTGTGTCACAGCCATAAAGGTAGCATGTGCCTGTTGAGGACGTACTGGTAGCCCCTTGAATAGGTTGTGAATTTGGTGATTTCCTTTAATCCTTGAAACTCTACGTGCCATGGGCAGTTATTTTCATGAACAGATGAGGAATCTTAGGGTAAAGAAGACGGTGTAATTTGCCCAAAGTCAGACCATAATTTTGGGTGCAGGGGCCTCTGTTCAGCATGGGACCCTGGGCTTTCTGCCCTCTCCGTTCAGCACCAGAGCCAGACGTGGAGTCGCCTGTCTCCCAGCCCAGAATATCCGGCAGGCAGCAACACAAACCTGGACCTGTGCTGCTTAAGCAAACACTCCGGAGGGGAGGCAGGTACTAAAGGAATAAATGTAAAAACAGACGACTGCAAACTGTTATCAGCTCAGAGAAGGAAAGGAACTCGTCTCGCCGTGCAGAGCTAGGAGCTTTCCCTTCGGGGCTGCTCTGGGGGCGTTCATTTCAGCTAAACAAACTCCGCTCCTGCACCAAGGCATGAAGGCAGGGTGCATGTAACCAGGCTGACTGGGCCTCGTTGATCATACTCATTCCTAATCCAGTGTCAGCTGTCACGGGCACTTACCTAGTAAACAGATGTCGGCCATAATCATCACGCACTTTGCTTGGTAGTTTTATTGGCCCCACTTTTGAGATGAGGTAATTGAAGCTGGGGAGATTGCTGCATGCCCGTGATTACCTTGGAAATACCCCTACTGGTCTTTCAACTTAGACTGGTTTGGCTGTTACATCCCAGCCCTGTGAATGGCATCGTGTAGCTTCTACCAAGTTGCCCAAATGACTGACATTGATTTTCTTAATCCGTAGGAAATGGTATATGACAATAAGTGAAAAGGTGTTAAGAAATTCTTGGAAAACTAGAACAAAATCCAATACTTCCCCAGCTGGGGTAGCGTACCCAGTGTCACTCATCCCACTCACAGCCTGGCACCTCCTCCCTCCCGACTCCGTGTTCAGAAGCCACTCTGAGCCTTCGAAGAACATTTTGCCTCATGACACTGTTGACTAAGACCTATGACCTCTCTGTCCCTGGTTAACTCTCTCTTCAAGGCCATTTAAATTTTATGCAGGCTCCTCCACTCCGATGTAAGAAAAGACTCTTTAAACTTCTTGATGAAGCTCCTTAATGAAGATCTTGTGAAGGAAACCTAGTCAAAACCTGGGATGTATGCACACAGTGACTGCAACCTCAGCACTTTGTGAAGTTCAGAATCAGATGGGTGGGAGACTCAGGAAAGGCTTTTTAAGGTAGAAAGGGGAAAGTGAAAGGATGCAGGCTGTGTGAGACTGAAACATCTCTGTCCCAGCCAGCAAGGCACCTGCGTTCAGGATGGTGTATGGGGAGTACAGAGTTCTCACAAAGAAAGAAGTGGTGGGATGGGAGGGAGGACAGATAGATTCTTTACTAGGGAAGGAAATAGTGGTCTGAAAATTTCCTGGTTGAATAAGAGGACTGTGACATGATGTGCTTGCATTTTGGAGAGAAGGGTTTTGTGGGAACAGGCCTAGGAGAACGCTCTCTGGCTGGGGAGTCAGCACAACAGAGAACCACAGAGAACCGGGCTGACCTCAGGGCCCCTGCTGGGGGAGGGGCTGCCCGCCATTTTGGTCCTGGGGGCTACTTCTGTCCCTTAGCTGGGGCCTCAGAACTCCCTTCACATCCCAGTCCTGTTGATACAAGAAAACACATGTGGGGCATGGGAAGGGCTGTGTCCCAGGCTTTGGTTGAGCCCCTGGAATGTGCCCCACCAGACGTTGGTCCTTGGCTTCATGCAGGAAAGATTTCAAGAGCAAGCCACTGTTGAGTAAAGGTAGATTTATTCACAGAGACACGTTGAAAGGCAGGAGAAATGCCACGAGGTGTGGGGGTTGGGTGCTCAGATTAAAAGTAGGTACACACTCCACAGACAAATTGTGGGCCTTCTCCGAAGAGGGGGAGAGAGTGATGACCACGAGGTGGCGCTGTGTTGCTGGTTTTCATGGGCTTGGTTGTTTTATATGCTAATAATTAGAAGGAGCAGCCTAAGGGCAAGGGGCTGGGATTCCCAGGGATTTGGCCATTTCCCACCCTTTGACATTTTGTGGCTAGCCTTGGGATGGCCATGGTGCCTTGGGGCGTGTTATTCACCATGTTACTATTACAATGGGTGTATAATGAAGCTCAAGATCTGCTAGAAGTAAAATCTCTTCATCCTGAGCCTCAAGGCCTACTGGGGGTTGAATCCTTCACCATTTTGATGTTAATTGCTGTGGACTTCTTTGAATGGCTGTGCTCTGGCCCCTTCCATCCTGTCTCACTGTGTTGACACAGAGAGAGCAAAGGCCGGGCCCTACCCATGCTCCTGCATTTAACAGGGAGAGGGGTGGGGTGGGCTGATGATGACTCTGAGTGGTGAGAAGTATGTTTCAGATTTTCCCACGTGGGAGATGGGGACCTGCCAGCAGCCACCGCAGATTTATCTCACGGGCATTATCGCTTGTGTCACTCATCTTTTTCTATTTTTCTTTCTTTTTTTTTCTAGTATTTAATCTAAATTTAACATCAGGTTTTCTTAGGAAAGAAATTTCTCTTTTTCTTTTCTTTGGGCCTCTTTTGGGGGGGTAGGTAATTAGGTGTATTTATCTGTTAGAGGAGGCCCTGGCGGTTGAACCCGGGACCCCGTGCACGCTAAGCACACGCTCTACCACTGAGCTCTACCACCCGCCCCATCATCTTTTACTTTTTGCTTTAGCTGCCAAGAATCTTATGGCTGAATTTCTAGTCGGCCTTTAACACTTACCCTGACTTCATGGCATTCGTTTTTATGAGTTTACCTCCCCCTGGTTTCATTTAAGTATTGAATCTCCATTTTCTCTTCACTCTAACTTTTGTCTTTTTGTTGTTATGGTTGTTAAGCTGTGTTAAAAATTGTTTAATTTCTCTTTTAGCAGGAGGCTGAAAGTAAATAAATATGTAAACAAACATCACACTTAAATGTTTTATACATTCTAAGCTGTTTATTAGTTACTTAAAAACCGAATTGAATACTGAAGTGATAACATTTTAAAATTATTTTTTAACATTTTATAAAAGTATAGCTGATTTACAATATGATATGTTTCAGGTGTACAATAGTTGCACAATTTTTATTGTTATGCTCCATTTATAGTTATTGTAAAACATTGGCTATATTCCCTGTGTCGTAATATACATCCCTGTAGCGTGTTTATGTTACATGGAGCAGTTTGTATAAGAAAGTTGGGTAATACAAAGTCTGGGGCGTGGCTCTGTCTAACCCATGTTCCCGGTCACCCTTCCTGTCAGAGCCCAGGCCCTCACTCCTGTCTGCAGGGGAGCGACTGGAGGCAGCCCTCATCAGCGCTGGCACCACCCTCTGAGTGGCAGTGACAGCAGTGACTGTGTGTGGACGTGCAAAGTGTTGTTCCAGGAGCTTTACATGCATTTCTGCATTTAATAATTAAAGCCCTCCTGTGAGGAATCATTTTAGGTTTTTAATTAATAATACATTTTATTTTGATTTTGAGAGTTCAAACTTCCAGAAAATTTACTGGAATAGTACAATAAATGCTTAGATACAGTTCACCTAAAAGGGCACTGTTTGCCCTTTTGTGTCTGGCTTATTTCAGTATAAACTTTCAAGGTTCATCCATGTTGTAGCCTCAGTCAGTACTTTATTCTTTTGGTTTTATAATATCCTTTTTCTTTTTTTTTTTTCGTTTTTTCTCTATTTAAAAATATTTTCATTGAATTCTAGTCAGTTTATAATGTTGCGTCAGTTTATAATTTTGCATCAGTTTCTTGTGTACAGCACAACACTTCATTTATATAGGAACATACATGTATTCATTTTCATATTCTTTTTCAACATAAGTTACTATAAGTTATTAAATATATTCTCCTGTGCTATACAGTATAAACTTGCTGTTTACTCTATACATACTCAGTATCTGCAAATCTTGAACTCCCAATTTATTTCTTCCCACAACCTATCCCCTCTGGTAACCATAGTTTGGTTTCTATGTCTGTGTGTCTGTTTCTGTTCTGTAGATAAGTTTATCTTTTTGTTTCTTTGTTTTTTTAGATTCCACATGTGAGCGATCTTATATGGTATTTTTCTTTCTCTTTCTGGCTTACTTCACTTAGAATGACATTCTCCATGTCCATTCATGTTTCTACAAATGGCATTATTTTATTATTTTTTTATGGCTGAATAGTAGTCTATTGTACAAATATACTACAACCTCTTTATCCAGTCATCTGTCAGTGGACATTTAGGTTGTTTCCATGTCTTGCTATTGTAAATAGTGCTGCTCTGAATATTGGGGTGTAGGTGTCTTTTTGAATTACGGTTCCTTCTGGATATATGCCCAGGAGTGGGATTGCTGGGTCATATGGGAGGTCAATGTTTTGTCTTTTGAGGAACCTCTGTACTGTTTTCCACAATGGCTCCACCAAACTGCAACCACAGTGTAGGAGGGTTCCCTATTCTCCACAGCCTCTCCAGCATTTATTGTTTGTGAACTTCTGAATGATGTCTATTCTGACTGGTGAGATGTGATATTTGATTGCAGTTTTGATTTGCATTTCTCTGATAATGATATTGAGCATTTTTTCATGTGCATATTGGCCATTTGGATGTCTTCATTGGAGAAAAGCTTCCTTAGGCCTTCTGCCCATTTTTGAATTGAATTGTTTGTTTTTCTTTCTTATCAAGTGTAAAAGGTGTTATATATTCTGGGAATTAAGCCCTTGTCAGTCTCATTTATTGCAACTATTTTCTCCCATTCCATAGGTTGTCTTTTAGTTTTGCTTACTGTTTCCTTTGCTGTGCAAAACCTTGTAAGTTTAATTACATCCCACTTGTATATTTTTGCTTGTATTTCTATTGCTTGAGTAGACTGCTCTAGGAGAACATTGCTGAGATGTATGTCAGATATTTTGCCTATGTTTTCTTCTAAGAGGTTTATAGTGTCTTGTCTACATGTTTAAGTCTTTAAGCCATTTTGAATTTATTTTTGTGTATGCTGTGAGGGAGTAGTCTAGCTTCATTGATTTACATGCAGCTGTCCAGTTTTCCCTACACCATTTCTGAAGAGGCTGTCTTTACTCCATTGTATGTTCTCACCTCCTTTGTCAAAGATTCAATGACCAAAAGTTTGTGGGCCTATTCTTGGTAATTTTGTTTATCCGTTCATTGATGGATGGATATTGTTTGTAACCTTTGGCTACTCTGAATGATACTGCCATGAATATTGATGTGCAAGTTTTTGTGGAATATGTTTTCATTCTGTTGGCTGTACAGTTGGCCCTCCATATCTGTAGTTTCCACTTCATGGATCCAGATGGCTGGTGGTAAAGGGAATCGAACTTCCTTGGATTATGGTATCCAGGGTGGGGGGTTCCTGAAACCAACCCCCCGAGGATACTGAGGGATGACTCTACATGTAGGAGTGGAATTGCTGAGCCATATATCTCTAACATTTTGAGGAAACACCAGACTTCTCCAAAGAAGCTGCACCATTGTCCCTTTCCACTGGCCGCAAATGAGGTATCTCTGCCTCCTCAACGACACTTGTTATTGTCCATGTTTTGATTATAACCGTCCTAGTGGGTGTAAAATGAGAACTCATTTTGATTTTGATTTGGCTAGTGATGCTGAGCTTCTTTTCATGTGCTTATCGGCCATTTGTGTATTTATTTAAATCCTTGGCAAATTTAAACATTGGGTCGATTTTCTTTGTATTGTTCAGTTGTAAGCATTTTTTATATATCCTGAATACTAGTCTCTTCTTAGATACATGCTTTGCAAAATTTTTCTCCTATTCTGCAGATTGTCCTTTCACTTTAGTTTTTTTAAGCATTAAAACAATTTCTTTACAGGGGAGGTAATTAGATGTATTGATTTATTTTATTTTTCTTGCTAAGGATGCACTCTGTCACTTGATATACCCCCTTCCCCTGTCATTTCACTTTCTTGATGATGTAATTTGTAACAAAAAGGTTTTAATTTGATGAAGTCCAGTTTATCTGCTTTTTTCTTCTATCACTTGTGCTCTTCGTATTGTATCTAGGAAACCAAAGCCTATCCTAGGACCACAAAGATTTATACTGCGTCTTCTTTTGGAAAGTTTATAGGTTTAGTTTTTACGTTTATGTCTGTGATCAATTTTGAATTAATTTTTATTTATTTAAAATATGGGGGTCCAGATTCCAGATTCATTCTTTTGCCTGCAGATACTCAGCACTCCCTGCACCATTTGTTGAATAGACTATTCTTTCAATGGAGTGTTGTTGGCACCCTTGTGGAAAACTGACTGTAAATGTAAGTTTTTTCCCCCTGGGTTTTTATTATGTCTCATAGATTTATTTATCCAAACTTATGCCAGTACCATACTGACTTAGTACTATAGCTTTTTAGTACCCTTTAAAGTGAGTCCTCCAACTTTGCTCTGCTTTTTCAAGATTGTTTTGGCTGACCTGGGCCCCTTGCACTTCCATATGAATTTTGGGATCACTTTTTCAATTTTTGCAAAGAAGTCAGCTGGAATATTGATAAGGATTCCACTGAATTTGTAACTCACTTTGAGGAGTCTTAACATTTTTAACAATATTGTCTACCATTCCATGAACATGGGATGTGTTCCATATATGTAGATCTTTTAAGTATTATTTCGGTGATACATCAAAATATTCAATGTACAAATCTTGTAAATTTTTGTTAAATGTATCTCTCATTTTATTTTTAATGCTGTTGTAAATGGAAAGGCTGAGCTTCTTGAGGGTAGGACTATATATTAATTTGTTTATTTCTAGGATTTCTACACAGCAAATACCCTAGGTTTATATTTGCTACATAAATCTATCCACAACTCTTCCCACCCCCGTGTTATAAGAAACCAAGACCCAGGTTAAGCTACCTGAACACCTATGTGGAAGTGAGAAATGAGACCCTTGGGTGGGGCTTTGTGAAGATGATACTTAGAGCTTATTTAGGATGGCTTCATCTTAAATTCCTTTAAACAACACTTTTCGTGTAGTCAGATACATTAAGATCATGCCCTTTTTGATGTGCAGGGGAGCTAAGACTATCATTTTCAAATATTTTCTAGTGAGAGTGTTGTACTTGAAATCAAATTTGCATCAATCTTTGAAGATATATGTTTCAGGAATTTTGACTAAAGAACACCTGTCTTTATTCATTAATGACAGCTAAATTCTCAAGCAACATGTAAGAGTTTGAGCAAACTGCCCCAGCCCCGTAGGGCTGGTTGGCTGCAGCTGTAACTGGAGTCAGTGCTTACCTCTCCCAGCACGCTTGGGCTGATCTGCTCAAAGGTGTTCGTCCAAATGTTTGTCTGTAGTCTGTTGGACAAAGCCATAAAACATTGAGTTAATGTTGCTGGAATGCAATATATTCCTATTAATATTAAGTAAGCACATATTGAGTGCTTACTGTATGTTGGGAATTGTCCCTCAGCCTCACATATATATTATTTCACTTAAAACTTCATATATTTCCTTGTTATTCTCATTTTACAGATAAGGAGACTGAGAATTAGGTCTTCTGTATTTTGGATGGAGCTCATTATCAATGACAGGAAGTTGTAAGGAAAAAGATATTGATTCATCCTGAGAAAATATTTTTCTGACCGTCAGCATTGAAGAGGGTGAACACTGAAGAAGGTGATCATTGTTTGATTGAGACGAGCCCCGGGTTGTACGGAGTCAGCATCCCTGTCCTGGACACGGCACGTGTAGATCTGCGTGGTGGGTGAGGCGGCGAGGCTGCGCAGGGAACGCGGATGCCGGGCCGTTGGGCTGTGCTCAGGCCCGGTGGGGCTTTCTCCTAAGGGCAGTGGACCGTCATTGACAGATCTTAAGTAGGGGAGTGGGGTGCTCTCGTAGATCACTTTTGTCTTGTAGAATGCTTAGAAACATTTAGAAGGCTCTGCAGGAGATGATGTGATGAGTCAGATTAGGGTGGCAGCGAGGTGTAGGAGTGTAGAATTTTCAAGTGGTTTTCAGTCCCAGTTTTGTGGCTGAGTAGCTGTGTCACTTTGGATGATGCACTCAAGGAAGTGAAACAATTTATCTAATCAATTGAAGAAGTGATGTACCGACCTCCCAGGACTGCTGTGGAGATCCAGTGAGATAACGTGTGAACAGTGTGCAGCGTGGTCCCCAGCACACAGTCAGTGCTGAGTGAGTGCCAGTGAGTACCTGGTAGGTCAGGTGTGGGTGGTGGGACTCGGTGACTGAGGAAATCTGGGCCCTGAAGGTGGGGTCCAGTCACATCTGTGAGTGATGGGCCTGAGCTGGGAGAGGCAGGGAGACCTTGCCCCCCGACCAGGGGCCCTGGGTAGGACGGCTATGGGAGGAGCACCCTGAAGTCAGCTCTTTGCAGGTGGAGCTCGAGTTGCCCTTGAGACATCTAAGTGCATTGTCATGAGCTCAAAGAGGATGTCTGGGTGCGGGCTGTGAATTTTCCTATAATCTTAATCCCTGAGGACTCCGAGGTATTGATCACTGAACGTGAAGACATACTTTACAGGACAAGTGAATAGTAGTATCATCTCTGTCATCAAAGCTCACATCTCTTTATTCATCACAAGTTTGCTATTGGGTACTTACAGAGCTCACTTCACCGCCATCCCCTGGGCTCAGGCTCCACAGTAAAGAGCTGGTGAGCCTCCCTCTTTTCCAGAAGAAAACACATTTAGCTGGTAGACTTCTGTACCTCGCCAGACTTAGAATTTTAGTTTGTTGTTTTAATTCTATTTTCTGTTAGACATCTCCTGACAGGAGAGACGTTTTACCTCATGGACATATTTCAATTAGCTGTTACTGAGAATTGCTGATCTGATCCATAGTGTAAGTATTATATTAAACTTGTAGAGTATTTATCATTTTTCTGTCTTTGCCCTTTAATTTTGTATGCCCCTTCAAGTCTCTATCCTATTTGGGGCCTTATTTTTTTTAATTAAAAAATGTCTATTTGCAGTTAAAAAACAAAATAAAAGAAAAAATACACATGATAGCTAAACTTAGAAAATATCTAGTGTGTTTTCTGTCTCGGCAATGGATGGTTGTAGAAACTCGTGAAAACCTTCATTACACAAGTTTCTTAAAATGCTGATTAAGAAATAAAACCTTCCTTCTTCATCTTTCAAGCTGCACATCTAATTGTGAAGAAAGTGAGGGGAAATCCTCAGAAGCCAAGACAAACCAGAAAGCAGGGATTCTGGGTGATACGCAAGCCTTAGAAGCCCTGGGGTGCCTGTTGGCTCCTGTACTGAGTTTCAGTTGCCTTGACAGGAGGGTAGGAGGTGAGCCCGAGTCCTCTCACACTGGGAGTTGGATGACTGATCATATGTAAGGCCAAGCCCATCCCGAGAAGCATGGTTTACTAAAGGGTTAACTATGAAAAAAAATTCATCAAGGTAAGACAGTAAGGAAAGTCAATTTTGTTGGAAGAGGGGAAAAATAACAAATCCAAAGTAAGGATATAGTTTAAAGCTCTTCTGGCATGAGAGTAACCACAAACTCCTGGCAGAGAATCACAGCTACTCCTGGAATGAGAAGCTGTGGTTTGAATGAATCAGTGAGCAGCCATTCCGAAAAAGGCCTCCAGAGTCCTGTGGATCAAAATACTTGACTGCAAACACCTGTCTTCCAAGGTCTCATTCAAATAACCAGAAAGGTTTTAAAGGAAAGAAGCCATAATCATAGTTCTATTTCTTAACATTACTTTATGCTAGGAATTCAGAGGTGACTATGGAGTTGTCTCCTCTTTTATGGACCTTACCTTCTCTTTGGGGAGACAAACTGACACAGTTGGGGAGCTTGGTGGAGGGAGGTGATAGTCTGTTGCAATTAGCCAGGAGAGGAGATTAAGAAAGCAGTGAAGGGTGGGTGAACTTCTTAGCTGAGGACATTCTTGTTCTGCTGGCCCTTAATTGCAGGCTCAATGAGCAGTCACTGGAGGGAATATATCTTACGGCGGATGGACTTAGCTCAGGCCTCTTTAGAATGGACAAGTGAACCTGGAGAAAGACAGTCAAATCTGTGCAGACATTAAAGTTCACTTGAACATGCTCCATCCCTGAGCCAAAGATAGGAAAAATATGCAGCACTTCTTAAGGACAGAGGAGTGGTTTTTAAGTTTCTCCAAGAATGAAGCCCAGGGAACCGAGATGGCCAGTTGTCAAACTGTGACTTTGCTCTTTGGATGGTGTACTCACCAAGTATATTGGCCTTTTATACATTTCCATTTCTCTTTAATACATGTCAGGTGATGAGGACGTGGGCACAAGTGTTTGACACCTTGTCGAGGCGACTTTGGGTACCTGCCTAGAAACACGGGCATGGCTACAGCTGCGTCACACATCTTGCCGCCCATCCCGCTCCCCGGCTCCATGATCATGGCAGAGTGGTTAATTGTTGACCTGTCCATCTCCTCTGTGACATCATAACCCATGAAAAGACCGGAGAGTATTAACTTGGCTTTGTTAAAGTCAAAGGAACAGATCTAATATGGAGTCAGATTTGTTCTTTCCTATTTCAGTAGTGCCATGGAGAAGACAGTTTGGGCAGCTTTTTGTAGGGTCCTCGAGGCTTTCCCTCTCAGCCTCTGGGGGCCTCTATTGAAAACCCTTCATAGCTGTCTGGCCTGCTGGAAAACCACTCCGCCTGTTTTGCCCTGAAGATGTGTTCAGTTTATAACTTATCTCTACTCCTTGGAAAACAACTCAATAAAAACTCAGTTGGTTTTCCACCAGCCATGGGCAGGGGTGAGGGATACCTTGTTATTATTTCATAAAATAATAATAATAATAATAATAATAATAATAATAATAATAATAATAATAATAATAATAATAATAATAATAAAAGAAGTCTTAAAACAGCACTGGGCACATAAGTGAGAGTCAATAAATGCTTCCTGGCTTAAATCAAAAGTGATGACTCAGTGATTCCATGGCTGCTGTATTTGCTGAGCTAGTTACTCCTTTGCTCCATTACACATTTTTTTAACTGAATAAGAAATACATGCAAATGGTTAAAAAAAAATTCAAACAGAGCACAAAAATACACAAGTGAAAGAAGTTTTCCCTCATCCTCTCTTCTTTCAGCCCTCCCTGGAGATGCCACTGTTTACTATCCTTTGGGTGCTTTTCCAGATATGCTATGCACATTCCCACCTATGTATGTAAATTCCTTTAAAGTTTTAGTTATTTTTAACTTAAAGGGATTTAAATCCTCAAGTGGCTTCTGCCTGGGTAATAGAACAGAACAAATCTGACTCCATATTAGATCTTTTCCTTTGACTTTAACCCTATGCTCTGTCTCCTAGGCTTCATCTTGCTTGTAAAACAATGTTGCTTAGAGCCTGAAATATACAGGAGAACCTATTCTGAAGGCTCTGATCTTTAAGTATATTTAACACATTTTCATTCATAAAAAGATAAGAAATTGCAGAATAGAAAATAACGTTTGTTTTGTTAGAGGTTTACAGAGATTTGACCCAGGCAGATAGCTGCAAGAACAAAGGATTCTAACAAGAAGGAATTCCTACACCAAGAAGATTGCAACAACCAAGCACGTAGGAAAAGAGCCTGAATTCTGACTTGGGGAGATGGTTTTCCAGGACATTAGTTTGCCATCTAGGTCTACAGAAACTTGCTATTCCATGCCCCAACACCTGGTCTCCCAACTTATTGGCCTGTCCTGCACTGAAGAGAATGAATTTGGACTTGGTAGCACTCCTATATACCTAGCAAGCTGGGCACTGGAACTGAGTGTTATGGAAACAACAGGCCAGCCAAGGAACAATCACCACTCGGAGTATTGGCGTACTCAGATTTATTATGCCGGCGGGCTCAGAGGGGCTTCTGCTCCGAAGTTCTGAGCACCCACCTCCAAGACATACACATGAAGTTTTAAAGGGTTAATTACAAGTAAGGGTGTATTAGCCTATAAGGCTCAAGCAACAAAAAGCAAGGAATCAGCACACTGGTGCTTATCAACTTGTAATAGACACTTGTTGAGCTTCGATTTACGAGTTAGCTTGTTAGCCCAGTAAACTGACACTAAACTTCAGATTTACGAGTTAGCCCAGCAGAATTTAGATCAGTAAACCGACACTTATCACACTTAGATTTGTGGCTTAGCTTGTTAGCCCAGCTGGGCTTTTCCTTCACATGAGGACAGCTCTCCCACACCCAGGGAACTACTGTGAGCCCTTGATGGTTCCACTAGGGTGGAATGTGGTTTACCCAGGACGGATGGTGACTATGCACCAACACTCAGGCAGTCTGCTCTGTCTGGGGCTCTGATCTTGAACCACCCCGCTCCCTGCCAGCCCAACACCTGGGACAGTGGAGCTAAGGCAAAGATCGTGCCTGCCTGTTTCCCAGCGTGTAAAAGGGGAATATGTACTCTTCCCAAGGTAGTTCTGAGCGACAACACCTGCGGGTGCTTGGTTCCGAGACCAACAGAAAACCCTGCTCCGCGTGGGGGCAACAGGTGTGATACCCGTAGGGGTTCTGCAGCAGCATCGGATGGAGGGCTGGATCAGGGAGGTAAAACTTGAGCTGCGGGCCTTGAAGGGTTACAGAAGGGTACAGAGGCAGGACTGCCGCCTTCTTCAGGGTGCCACCAGAGGTAAAGCTTTTTCTCTCCATCCCCGCTAGGACCTTACCCTTTCCAGATCCCTCCCTTCTCTCTGCTCTTCCTGTCCATCTGTCTCCCTCCACTTTTTCCCTCCTCTCCTCCCCCTCTCATCTTTTCCCTCCCTCACTGCCCCACTTTCTCTCGCAGAACCCAGAGCGGATTGCTGGCCCTCCTGCGCATGGGCGGTCGGTGTAATCTGGACCGCGGGTTCGAAGCTCAAGCTCCGAGCCGGGATTAGCCCCAAAGGCTTCTCAGCTCTGTCGCCCGGCAGGCCTTTAGGTCCTGCCCGGGGCCGGTGCCTCTGGCTGTGGAAGTGCAATGTGGGGTCTCCCGGGAAAGGGGTCAGGCGGCTGCGGGAGGGCGGTCCGCGTGTCACAGACCACGAGGGCGTGAGTCAGCCTGTGTTCAGCTGAATTGCTCAGGCCAGACCCCTCTGCCCGCGCCACCTGCCCCAGTGCCCCAGTGCCCCAGCACCCCGGCCACAGCTTCACGGGGCCAGGTGTGCACCTGCCGCCTCTCACCCAGCCGGGCTCCCCTCAGTCCGCTGCTGGCGTCCCCTTCCCCTCTATCGCCCGCGAGTCCTCTCCTCCCGGGCTGCCTCTCCTCGGCCACCGGCCCGTCCCCACAACTGGGCGGGATGCGTCCCAGGCGGGCGGGGTCTACGGACCCAGACGGGGCAGCTGGGGCTGGGGCTGGGGATGGCCTCCGAGCGGGGCTGCAGCCCGCGTTTCCACCCATTTCCCTGCCCTGCGACTCCGGGGCTGCCCTGGTCTTCCTTTCCCGCTCCCTGAGGGACAGCTCAGTGGCGTCTGCGCTGCTCCCCGGGCTGAGAGCCTCCGGCTGTAAAACCCAGCTACTGGTGGAGTCGGGAAAAGGGATCCTCAGTGCCAAGCGAGCTTCAGTCTCCTCCCTCAGTGTTTCTGCCCCAGGTAAGTTCCTTGAACACTTTCAGGTGTTATGATGGCGGTGCTTGTTGGTGTCATGTGTTTTTATAGTGTGAGGGATTACAGTGTTGAAAGCAGGGCTTTGTTCAGTTAAAAATGAGCTGAAGGCATAAGGCTGTGACATCCTCCTTCATTCCCTCTCCCAGGGTGAAACGTGTGACCATCGATTTTAAAAAGACAGTTACATTCCCTAACTAGCCCAGCCCAGCTTGGTGTGTTAACAGGAACAGCACCACCAGAGGCGTTGGAGACCCAGGGACATTGCAGTCCTAAAGAGCTCCTGGCACAGTTTGGTTTGTTTTGGTTTTTTGTTTTTCTTAAATTGTGGGGCAGACTAAGTAGTATAGAGGGAAAAATAATTGTCAAGAAATATTTTTTCATATAACAGCTTTATTGTGATATTGTTCACACACCATGAAGTCCATCCATTTAAATGGTACAATTCAGCAGCTTTTAGCATATTTACAGTTGTGCAACAATTATTATTCCAGAACATTTTCATCACATCAGAAAGACCAGTGGAAATGAATGACCTATCCACCCCTCCCCAGTGGTGGTTCTAAAGAAGTTTCTTGGCTATTCTTGACCATAAATTAACTTGTTACATTCCATGAAAAATCTGGTAGGAATTCTAATCAGAATTGCAATGAATCTGTCTATCAAAACAGGAAGAATTAATGTCTTTATGGCATAAACTTCTTCTACCCATGAATATATCTGGGACCCTATATTTTCATCTCTCCAGAGCCTGGCCCATGGGAAGTCCTCACTAATTGTTGGGCTTGTGAATGATGAGATTCTATACATCATTAGTTGCAACTGTAGCCTTTCACAGAAGAGAAAATTAACCTCAGTGAAGCCAAGTGACTCTCTGATGGTCAGAAAGAGTGACAGCCAGTGCTGGAGTGATCCAGTGGACTTGGTGCTTGCAACCAAAATTCTTCAGCAGCTACAGCTAAGGGGATTAGAGTGTTCTTTTATTTTTTCTTAAAGGCGTTGCTTTTATTTTTACTTATTTTTTTAAATTAATTTTTATTGAAGTGTAGTCAATTTACAATGTTAGTTTCAGGTGTACAGCAGAGATTCAGTTATAAACATATGCATATGTGTATACATATGTTTTAGATTGTTTTTAGTACAACTCATTACAAGAACTTGAATATAGTTCCCTGTGCTATATAGTAGGTCCTTGTCATTTATTTTATATTTATTAACGTGTATCTGTTAATCCTCCCTTTCCTGCCTGCTAACCACAGTTGGCTTTCTATGTCCATGAGTCCATTTCTAGGAGCACCATTTTTCTTAGTAATATATGCTGGTTGGCTGCTTTCAGTTTCAGTAATTCCATTTGTGGGAGCTTTTCTTCTGGTGGCCTTTATGTGGTTTGTACACGTGGTAATAGAGGTCTGTATTTGGGAGAACTCCAGGCCTCGTGTAGTCCCTGGTACAGAGTTCCCACTGAGTTGATGCTTGAACTGGGAAAAAAACAAAGTAAATGTTGGAATTTCCAATATGGTTGAGACTTCCAGGTTTCTATAACCTGCTTAGCCCACCTTAATATTGGCTGCACCCATACTTGGTAATTTGGTGGAATTTCATGGTATGGTGGTGTAGAGACAGGGCCTTTTATGCTAATTCTCTTTCCTTTTTCTAACACTCATTCTCCTGGGCCTCCCAGATCCTCCCCCAGCAGTGCCCAGGGCTGGCTTGGTGCTACGCTGAGGATATATTTATTAATAAGGCCCTTTCCTCATCTCTTCTGAGCCTCCATTTTTTTCTCTGCACAATGAGGGCTTAGACTAGATATGTGCTTTTCAGTTTCTTTTAAAGCCATGTTTCCTTTGAGAAACAGAAAATGCAAATCACTCCTCCCATCCCAACCCTTTAGATTTTGATACAGCCTCCAAGGAGTGACATAGCACTTTGTGGAAAATTGATGTGATTGTGATTCCAGGTGGCACAGAAAAGACTCCAGAGATTTATTGCAGGGAGAGGGCAGGAAAGGAGCAGTATGTCACACTTTCTAGTGTGAGCACTGGAGCAATGGCTTGGATTTAAATACGGTGTCTGACGTGGCCTCTCTCTAATCATGTACAATGTGATAAACTTCTCTACCTCAGTTTTTCTTGATGTGTCAAGTTGGCGTGATAATATTTTAGGGCTTTTGTGAAACATTATACACATAATCCATTTGTGTTTCGGTAGAAATAAGACCTGCTAGGGATTCAGGGATTTGTTTAAAAAAAAAAAAAAATCTTGTCCATAGCACTCTGTCGGTGTGTATTTTGAATTTCCTGGAGGGTGAGGGTTGAGTCTAAAGTCCATCGTGGGACAGGTGGCCCATAGTTCTCTGTGCGCCTGATTGCCCCCTCCTCTCCAGTCCTCTTCCTCAGTCCAGGATTAAGTTCCCTTGTAGATTTACACAGAGGTCTTGTGGAAATGGCTTTTCATTTTATTGTTTCACCAAGAAGGGCTGCCATCATGATCTCTGTGGTCCGGTTTTGAAGGGCTGCCATCATGATGTCTGGTCAGGTGAAGGCTATGCAATTGGGAGTTTCTATTTAATAAAAAGAAAAATATTACAAATAGAAAATTAGAACAAGGGTGATGACAGGAGCTCTTGGAAGTGGGCACCATTAGTTTTGTTAGCTTCAGGTGCAGTGGCCTCTTGCCACGAGGACCCATCCTCTTGCTCTGAAGTTGGAGGGACCAATGGGTTGAGTGGGAATGTTAACTGAGTGTATCTCATGTGCTGGGCATTGTCCTATTTGTGCTTTGTGTTCCTTATTTGAGACAGTGAGCTCATTTAACCTCAATAGCCTCTTTAAAAAATTAGACTTTTTATTTTGAGATATAATGTAGATTCCCATGTAGTTGTAAGAGATAATATGGAGAGGGCCTATGGACCCTTTGTATAGTTTTCCTTAATGGTTCCAACTTGCAAGTTTGGGGTACAATTCATTACTGACTCACTAACAATTTGAGGTTTGTGTTATTGCCCTAATTTTATTCACGATTAAACTGGGGCTTAGAGAATCACACAGACCTGACCAGGTCACCCACATGGTTAGTGTAGAGACGGGTGGAACGTGGGCTTGGGATTTCCAGGCAGTACCATTATGATGGTCTGTGGCAGGGAGCAGCATTCACTTTGCTGGTTTATTCATTCATTCAACAAACATTATTGAGTAACCTCTGTGGGTCAGATGCTTTCATAGGGTTACCTGATTCTTCAGCAGTCCTGAGAATCAGGTAATGTTTATATTTTTTAATCTGAGAAAATTAGCTCTAAGAAGTTATAACCCCCCCAAAGGAAATATAGCTCATAAAGGAGCGATACTAAATTTGTACAGTCACCCCTTTTTATGCAGGTGGTACCCTAGGCATTTTACATTTGCAAAATTCTGTAATCCAGATATATTCATGTAAGGCAAAGATTTTTTTTTTTTAATTGAAGTATAGTCAAGTTTACAATGTTGTGTCAATTGCAAGGTTTTTTTTTGAATTTTGAATTAAAAAATATTTTTTTCAGGAGGGTAATTAGGTTTATTTATTTGTTTCATTTTTTAAAATGAGGTACTGGTGTTTGAACCCAGGACCTCGTACATGCTAAGCACATGCTCTACCACTGAACTGTACCCTCCTCCCCAAGGCAAGTTTTCTTATCCATTATTCTGAAGCTTAGGAGTTCAAATAAATTGGATAGAAATCCAGATCTTTTGATCCCACTGTAGTCCTTTTCTTTATATTCTGCTGAAGGAGGTTGGGGAAAGCACTTCCTTTGTTCATTTCCTTATTCAGCATTTTTCAGCAGTGACTTTGCATCAGGGACTTGGTAGGTGCTTGGAAACAGAAAACAAGTAATGACCCTTCTCTGCAGGGCAGGAAGCCTAGACCAAAAGCTGGGTAATGTGATCCGAGCTACGGTAGCCATTTGAAGACTCTGAGGACAAACTGTACCCCCGGATTTGCTTGAGCTTCCCTTGCCTTCTGGTTGGTACACACCAGGTCACCACAACCCAGATGGGCCTGCAGCCCACAGTACAGTATGTACCTCGATCTCCTCTCCCCTCTCGTCGGGGCCTGCAACATGAGCATCCCTGACTACGTGCAGTGTGCTGAGGACCACCAGACTTTCCCCATGGTGGTCGAACACGTGGGGATCATTTCAGAGGAGAATTTCTTTTGCATCTATAAGTGAATCACCTTGGTGAGTCAGATCAGTCCGTGCGGCTCCCAGTGGGCAATCTGTATCCACTACAGGCACCACTATGCGCCCAAGAATGGGTGGAGCGTCTTCCAGACCCACCGCAAGGTCTTGGGCCTTGTCATCATTACTGACTGCCTCTCGGCCAAGGTTTCGAGAAGCTCCACGTGCAGAGGAGCTGTATGGCACCACGCTCTATGACTCTCAGCTCTTTGACTTTCTGCTGCATGGGGAGGTGGCCGAGCAGCCGCGCACCGAAGTGGCCTTCAATTTACGAGGACTGCAGGGTGGTGGAGAAGAGGATCGAGGACTTCACTGAGTCACTCTTCATCTTGCCTAAGTCCAAGTGGCTGGACGGTGCATCCGACAATTTTGGGGACAAGATCCTCCTTCTCTGCATCCCATTTGAGAAGGAGGACATCATGGGACTGGACACAGAAAGCAGGTAAGTTTACCTGGAGGCCAGTCCACACTGGCTGTGTGCCGGGTTTCTTCCCTACATCCAGAAAGGGATCAGGAAGGAAGAGGACACTCTTGTAGCCAAGGGTGGAGGGAGGTGCAGCCCGCCGGTTTACAGACATTTAAAAGTGAATCCGCCTTTGTTTCAGAGAGATCCTTTTAGGGTTATTGTGGACACTTACTCCAGCTTTTCAGCCAGGACCCTGGTGGGACCCCTGGAGTTGCTGTCCAATAGAGTAGCCACAGCCACTGATGCTAGGAGAGCTGGGGAGGAGGCTGCTCTGAGCTGAGATTTGCTGTAGGTCAAATGCACATCAGACGCTGAGACTTGTCTAGTAAAAAGAATGTAAACTATCTTGTCACTTCCTATATTGATTACATGTCAAAATGATAGTATTTTACATACAGTAGGTTAAGATTTGTTCTTAAAATCAGTTTCTAGTACTTGTCTTTTTGTTTGTTGGTTTGTTTCTTTGTTTACCGTTTTAAATGTGGCAACTGGGAAACTTTCTTTACATGGCTCTCATTTCATTTGTTGGGCAGCCTGTCTTAAGACAGTCTCATCCCTTTGCTTGTAGATGAGATGCTGAATCCCGAGAGGCAGAACGAGGCACTGGTTGAGCTGGGGCTGGAGCCGGTGTCTCCTGCCTCCCAGGCCCAGCACCTGTTCGGCTCAGGCCCTCTCTTCCTGCCCGACAGGCAGCATGCCATGTTAGGACATCAGAATCACCGCCAGGGACCTCCGAATGAACTCCTTATGCAGGGAAAGGCTTATCACGGAGTATGGGAAAGAGCAGGGAGATGTTCATCCTCACTTTGTCCCTGTGATTAAGTCAATGGCCCCACTTTGTCTTGGAATTACAGACGAGCTCTTCTGTGCTGCCTACCCCCCCACCATTTGCTCTGTTTCCCCGTGTATCTATAGTGCTGTCCTTCGTGCAGAAGAGGGTGACATGCCTTTGCCGAGAGGTGGTCCCCCTTTGCTGGGGAGAGTGAGTGAAGCTGTGTGCCCATGGCCTATGGCCTCGGGCCTTGAGTCTGGAGAGTACTCATGGCGGTCTGACAGGTGACTGTCGGAGGACCTGGCACGGCTGCCGGGCCCACTGTGGAGGCAGTGCTCTGTGATTCTTGAAATTAACTAAGATCAGATTCTACTTTCTGGTTGTTGGGAAGTTGGAGGAGCAGATGCCAGAGGATTGATAAAAAGAATGTCCAGACCAGCCCTGTGAGTGATAGGGACAGGGGACCCAAGTCCCCCAAGTGTGTGAGGTGCCTAGCGGGCTCTGGATGAATTTTCTGTTCCTCCCGGTCATAACTCTATGGCTTAATGAAGGGGCAAGGCATGTCATGGACTGTACTTGTCCTCACAGGGCCCTGTGATCTTCATGCCCGCAGTCCCCTTCTGCTCCTTGGAGATGAGGTGTCAGGTTTAGGAGCCTGGGCACTGCTGAGGGCATAGCTGCCAGCACTGTGCTACACCGAGGCTGGCTCCGTTCACCTCACATGTCACCTCCTGCTGAGCCCAGAGGCTTCAGTCAAGGTAGGTGCATAGGTGCAACATACGCAGAGACCACCTTCTCCCCCTGGACAGATTGGTTGGTGAGCAGTGGAAGCCTAGAGCCCTGCCCCAGCCCCAGGCCAGTGCCGCCTCTTTTGTCATAGGAGGCACTGGTGACATTTTTGCTCAGCAACTGCTTGGCTCTGACTCTGCAGACCCACCAGAGAATGCCAACTTGTTTTTGCCTTTTGAAGTCTGCCCTTGGGATTTGGCGGAGTAGCTGGATGTGTGCTTAGCCCATAGTGGTTGACACTGTCACCATTGATTACCCAGAACCTTGTGTACCAGGCATGGCTCTCGGCATCAAAATACAGCAGCGCATTAAACCTCCCTCCTGGTGGGTCTGTCTGTTTTGTTACCATAAGGGCTCAGCCAGCATCTTTACGTCAGTCAGATAACGTGGCCAGTGAGCTCGGGTCAAGCACATTCTCCTCCAGTCACTTTTACTCAATTTTTGCTTTTACTATTCCACAGTCATTAATTTTTTCAACAATGCTTTGGTACAGGAACAGCCTAATTCTCTCCTGCTACTCTTGGTGGAAGTGAGTAAAACTGTCCAGCCTGAAATGCGACCACAATTTGTAGCTCAAAAGCTGCCTAGATGCATATAGGTGGAGTTTTGGTTAGGGGCGCTGACCACGTTGGGGTCCCCCGGCAGCGCCGCTCCCCTCAGGCCCCTGCCTTCCCTGGAGCACGAGGTGAGTGTGGGTCTCACCGTCACAGCATCCCTGGCCTCACACACTCACATAAATTCTTGTACATGCTGTCAAAATCATTTTTGTTCTTGTGTGTTTCTAATTTTCTCTTGTTCCTCTTTTCCTTTTTCTTTATTCTTTTTCTCTTGTACTGCCCAGTGAGCATGTTGTTGCGTCTGAAAATGTGGGCTGTGCACACCCTGCATTGGAAATAGCCAGATTGCCCTCCGTACTGTCTCCATCGCTTTAAAGAGCAAAAACTTAACAGCTGCCTTGATCCATGTATTATCCTAGTCATTTTTTATTTTCTAATTTTTTGGAAAATTTGCTTTGTTAGCACATCACCCACTGGTGTTTGATACCTGTTAAAATCCTTGCTTTGAGGAACCTGTTTGGTCCTCCTTATATTTGGTGACAAATGCGCCCTTATTAAATTTGTTTGATTGTTTTGAAGAAGTGAGATGCGAATTGATTTAGGCGGCTGCTGAGGGATTCTTTTCATGGAGTATTTAAACTTGTCAAGTCAAAGTCTGCAGCATCTTGCTCGATTCCTGCTTTTACACAAACGTGCTCTTCACGCGGTTCCTGGCTGTCACAGTGTGACGTGCGTGATGGCACTTCCTGGCCAGCGGTCACTGGTGAGAAAGTGACAGGCTCGTGGGTGTGCAGCTGCAGGGGACGCTGTTGGAGGAAGCAGTCACCGTTTAGTTATTTAATTTTTTTTTTTTTTTGCATTCAACATCCCTGTGCCATTTACTTTACTTTGCCTTCATAAAGTGGCTTAGGGGGGTCTAAAATCCATGCCACTCTTGTGTTCCCTTTACGAGGCTGGTATTTCTGAGTATCAGGAAAACATGGCCTTCTCCTAAGTAGCTGGCTCACCTGGATCTGGTTGACACAGGGACCGCTAAAGGGGACCGTAGCTTCCTCTCTTCTCCAGCCAGTGGGCATTCAGAGCCGGGTCTGAGCTTTGCCTCAGCAGCTGTGCAGGCCTCCCTGCCCCGGCCTTTACTTTTAACCCATGTTGGCATAAATAGCTGACTCCGTGTCTGTTGCAGCTGACGTCCACCACTGACGGCCGTGTCGTTACTTTGCGGTAGGGAGTCTGCAACACCCCAGCCAACCTTGAAGGAAGATGTTTTGGCCGACCTAGGACCTTGGATTCTCACCCCCATCATGGTTCATCTCACTCGGTGGAAGGGTTTGGCCACCACCATCATGCTGAACATGAGGCCTTGTTTCTCCTTTCATGCTCTGGTCCAAATGTGGACACTTCATTTATCACTGAATTTGTCTCGCTTGAGACAGGCCATAATATCTGAATGAGTCCATCACATTCTGGGTGGGGAACAGAACAGAAGTAAGTGTCACAATTAGATGGAGTCTAGGCTGTCCGGGTTGGCTAATGCTGGCTGGGATCTGTGATGGCCGGGCTGTGCCCTGGACACAGGCCTTTCCCGTGGCTCCCGAGAGCCCAGGGTTTGGAGTGAGAACAGCCTTGCCTGGGTTCCTCCATCCTCATCTGCTCACTGGCAAGTGTGTCTGCTAATTAGGAGCTCCCCCAGTCCTCGGGCCCTTCAAAGCTCAGACCACGGGAGAACCTTGAGTCCCTTCTCCTGGGCCTCCTTTGTGAGAATCCAGTGCCTTCTGAGGTGACCAGCGGCAGGAGATGCCTCCCTCTCCAGGGAGCACCCTACGGAGGACTGTTAGTCAGTGTACCATGCTGTGAACTTGGGGGGTTACGGCCATGGTCCCTGTAGAACCACATTTGAGATGGGCTTAGTGATGGAAATAATAGGACTGATTCCAGGGCAGGGATTAGGGGAGGGTACATTGGAAATTGAATGTGACTTCAAACACATAGTTGGGTGCTGGGGTTTTTACTAAAATGGGGAGTCTGGGAGGTACCTGCCAGGAATCGAATTCCAGAGTAAATGGTGAACATGAGGCATTTTTAAGATGCCATTTGTCATCCAAGTTAAGACTTCAAAGAGGCACTCGTGTCTATGAGATTGTGGCTCAGGTGAAGGAGCCGGACTATAGATACACGTTGGGAGTCGTCATTCTTAGCTGGTGTTCATAGCCTTCCATGTGAATTAGATCATCTCGAGAGCTGCAGACTGAGGCTGAGGGGGGGCAGGGCCCTGCCTGGGTTGGAGGAAAGCCCAGACCATGCAGCTTTGGTGTGTCAGTCAGCGGCATTTGCGATTTTCAGCCTAATGCCATTTATCTTTAAGGGGCCGGGGGCTGTGCAGGGCCAGCCAGGAAGAAATCTGAAGGGAGGGTCGTGGCCACGTGTGTGTCTTGGGAAGATGCAGAGTCTGCAGGGTCCGGGAGGGTAGACTTCTTAGAAGCTGGAGCTGGAGTGAGGAGTGGGCAGAAGGTAGTCACACTCACCTGTGAGGGAGGGGGGAGTCCTTGGGAGCCCCACCCTACCAGACTCGCTTTCCCATGAACAGAAGGCAATCATACAGAGTATCTGAGGTGAGAAGGGATGGGTGCTGGGAGGGGAGCCAACCTGGAGAATGGTGCTTGGAAAGATCTGGAATAGTCTCTCTGGAAAATAGAGTTAAAAATACCCAGAATCTTAAGAACGTTGATAGTGACTGGGGAGGAGGCAGTTTTTCTGGCCTCCTAAGGGTAAGTCATGTATCCAGGGATACACAGAAGAATCGGGCATTCTGTTCCGTGGTCTTGATCCTTACCGGGGGAACAGTGCAAGTTTAAAGGGGGAGAAGGGCAGTGGAGGGAAACTAGCCAGGCCCCGTGTCAGGTACCAGTCGGCCGCCCTACTTGCGTGTTGAATTCACATCCATGCCTCCCAGGTGGGCGGTGGCAGCCCCCTTTTGCAGATCGGGAAGCCTTCTCAGAGGGTTAAGGAATTGGTCCGTTTAGTGGCTAGTAAATGCTGTAGCAGAATTCAAGCAAGGCATTGTCAGACTTCAAGGGCATGTTTTCTCTACTAATTCCGGTACCTCCCTGTTGAACCTGGAATGGTGAATTGGGTCAGTTTTGGAGCCTTTCAGAAAAAGTACGATTTAAGTGCCTCAGGACTGTTTCACAAAGCTCAGCGTTCTTTGATTTTTCTGAAGCACCGCAGTGCTTTTCGCCCCACAGTTGTTAGGTTTTACTCCATTCTCGATGACGTGGTTGCAAATCACGTACAGGTGCAAAACCAGACTTAGCAGCTTCTGAAGGGAAACTCTCCAGTTCTCCCTTGATCGGCTTTCTTCCACGGGATGTAACTGTGCTGCAGCGTAGGCCTGAGTTTTACTTATGGAGTGAGGGTTTAATATCCAAAGTTAGCATAAAATGGTCAGATGAAGAAAATCGACTTTGACAATTTATTTTTGGGTTTCATTAGACAAGATATATTATCAATTAATGACCCATATAGCAAATGAAATTGACTACAGAACATTGCATTTCTTACTTTCTATTTAGAGTTCTCTTACAGAATATGGTTGCCTGCTTTGGAACATCCTCTCCACCACCACGGCACCTATCAGTGTGTTGGTGTGATTGCATTTACGCAGTGAATGTAATCTGGTCTTCCTCAGCCCCAAACACTCCAGTGAAGAATCACGGGCTGTAGCCATCTCTTGGTCACGCAAATTCTTCTAAAATTATATGATGCCAGAAAAGAAGGAAGAGAGAGAGAGAGATTGCCTTTATCAAAGTTCCTTTCAATTCTAACTGCAAACTGTTGTTAAGCAGCTCTGGTTTCCTTTGGATATGAATATATACATTTCTTTGCATGTAATCTGGGTTTTGGACTAGAAAACCAAGTTCTTGCTGTCCACAAGCCACAAAAACAGTAGCCAAATTGCACACGTGTGAAATTGTTTATACTTTTTCCTGAGAAAGTATCCTTGAATTTGGGACTTGGGCTGTGATTTTTGCTTTTTGCTTCCCCCACCCCTCTTGTAATCTCTCACTCCTTCCCATGTGGCCCCCAAGAGTTCGTGGTCTCAAAGGAGCGGGCAAACACCCAGTTGGTCACCATGTACTGCTGCTATAGATGAAGCCCAACCAAGACCTAAAGGACATTATCAGAGAGGACTTCCTGGAAGAAATGGACTCTACATTCATTTGTGAGGACAGAGTGTCAGCCAGGAGAAGTAGTCAAGAATGTGGCTCAGGTGGCAGGTGCAGCCCGGGCAGATGCCTGGAGGCTTTTGGCGTGGGGAAACGGGGAGAGTGCCCTGTGTGGTCCAGGGTGGAAGGTGCCCCTGCTGGTGAGGACACTGGAGAGAGTCCGGGATGGAGGTCTTTGGAAGAGCTTGGGTTTTACTAGAACTGACACAGTAGTCAGTGAAGGGTGTCATCAGAAAGTGACCCTCAGGAAAGGTAATTCTGGTTTTTCTTCTGATATTCTACAGACACAAGGGTCGGGACGGGCGAGAGTAGGTATGTCTGTCCCTTTGAGACCCACCCCGTCATTCATTTATTCATAACAAGTGCACTTCTGTGTGTCTAGGGGAGAGAGGGTGGAGCCACATTAGTAAGCAAAATGTATTTGCTTCTTGTGAGCTTAGCATTGTCAGAAGTTGATTTAGCCTACAATGTTCTAGGAATAGAGGAACAAATTGTGGAATTTGGAAGGAGGGAAGGCTTCCTTGGGAAACAGTCAAAATGAGCCTGGAGACAAGTGGGAAGTAGGAGCAATTCAGGGGACCCCTGAGGTCACTGGGAACCTGTGTACTGAGGTGAGGCTGGGCAAGCAGTGTCTGGGGTGGGACTAGAATTCCACCAGGGAGCCTCTGAAGGGTATGAAGTGGGTGTGATGTAATCAAATTTGTGATTTGGGAAGACTGCTGTGGCTCTGTGTGTGTGTGTGTGTAGCAGGGAAGAGGGGAAGGGTGCCACCAACAGGGGGGTCATTAGAAGAACATTCACAGTCTGGGAGAGAGGCGTCGGGACTGCTTGGGGATGGCAGGGGCAGTGTGGATGCCGGATTTCCTTATGGGAAGGGCTTGTTAGCAGGGCGACCCTAGAGGCGACTTTTGGCTGGAAGAAAACAGATGGAGGCTGCCAGGTGGACTTTCCTCTTCTCTCCTTCCCTGCCTTGTGTGATGATCTTAGCTCAGCCAACTTTTGGAAAAGAAGAGCTAAGTTCCAGGGTAGCCCAGGAATTTGTTGAGCTCGTTCGAGTGAGATCTGATAGGATTTTGGTTTGTGTTCAGATCTGCATGTTCACTTAGCTAGAAACGTCCCGTCATTTCGATTTCTATAGGGGTTTTTATTCTTGATAAAGATTGCTTTCTTGGTGAGAGGAAATTTAATACAGCTGTTGGCTTTCTCAAAAAAAATCATATCTTTTAAGAACTTTAATATTCAAAACAATAGGAATATATTAAATTGTTAAAGTAAGTCTTTGGTGCAGTGTCTTTGCTTTCTGAGCTAGTGTGGAGTTAGAGCCTTTGCATTACTTAAGAGCACATACTTGTCAGTATTTAAAGAGCTGTTAGTGAGCTCCCCAGGCCCCACCTCTCAAAACATCATTAAAGTTTGCTCTGAAATAGTGAGGTCATAAAGGTCTTATTTGCAGAAACGAAACAGTTGGTTTATAATAGGCAGCATAGCTCCCTTTATAAAATAATAATAGGTTCAAAATTAAGAAAGTGGAGGATAATTGATTTTTTTTTAAAGCTGAAACATAAACTTTCTTGTGCTAATGTTGCAACTGGAAATTTTGAAAAGAAAAATCCTACTGTAATATCATCTACGTGGAATACATATATGACTTTCACTTTTGAAAAGTAACTGCGCGGTGGTTTTTGAAGTCAGGAGCATTCCAACTCAGATACTGGCAGTGATGGTTGCTGGTTTTTAATGGAAGGGACTAAATTTGCCTTCTTAGCATTTTTTTTTTTTTTTTTGGAGTGAAAAGGTTGAGTAGTGCTTTGCCAGCATGATTTTGGGGCAATTTGAGGGCAGATGTCGTGTACCAGCAGTGAGATATTTCCATGCATTTTATTTTCCGGACATCACCAGGGCACATGTGGGGTTTGTGCCTGCAGGCTGGAATGCTGCTGGACTCCCTGATCCATCACCGTTATGTCCTGGAGCTGCTCCGGTCAGTGAATGATTTTCTGTGGCTTGGAGGTAATGTGGTCTGAGGCAGATGATCAGATGTGCAGTTAAAGTACTATTACTTGAAATAAGAGTAACCTAGAAACATGGCTCTAACAATACAGGATGAGGGAGAATTGGCTGAGCTGCTTGCAGTGGGGAGTCTTCTAAGGTGACTCCCTCACCGTGATTCTTGCCAGTATCCGCCCCAGCCCTGCACGGTAGTCCTGCCGAAGCAAGCATGCTCTTTGCTCAGAAACGCACTGAATTTCCTTGTGCCTCTGTTTGTTGGCTTGTTTTTTGAAAGCACGTCTTGCCCTTTGCTTAAATGCCATTCATGGTAGTCACTTCTTACACTCATTCTACTGGAATTCGTCCATAAATAGCTGCTGAATGGAAGAACAGAATGTAGTATCTCCATGTAGTGGAACATTATTCACATGTAAGGGTGAATAAAAAAGAAAAAACAAATAAAGAGGAAAATGAAAAAGGCTACCAGTTCTGGGAACTCATCCCTGGCTGTTCAACCCGCACTTTTTCCTTTGAAACCAAATCACTTATGCTCCACCGTACTTTTTTTGATAGTACTTACTACCTTCTAATAAACTTTAACGTTTTCAAAAAAAAGAGAGAGAGAGATGCTGATACCACTTCAAAATGGACAAGCCTTGAAAACAGCATTTTAAGTGAAAGGAAGCAGACACAAACGGCCACATATTGTTGATTTCAGTGATCTGAAATGCCCAGAAAAGGCACATGCAGAGGCAGAGAGCAGGGGATGGTTGAAAGGGGCTGGGTGGAGGGGGATTAGGGAGTGACTGTTAGTGACAGGAGGTTTCTTCTGGGGTGATGAAGTGTTCAGGAAATAGATGGTGGTGAGGGCTGCACAACTGTGAGTGTGCAGAAGACTGCTGAGCTCTGTCTCTGGGAGTGCCTGTTGTTGGGGCGGCTTTATTTTGTTCTCATCGTGCAATGAGAAGACTCATCTGCTGCTGTGGCCGTTCTACTCCCGTGAGTGGTGAGTGTCAGAGACTTTGTAGAGTCATGTTTCTTTTTTTTTTTTTGACCCTTGCTGAGTGTAGGCAAAAAAGGTTTAAGCCTGAGAAAGTGCTCCATCTGCAGAAATGTCTTTTAGTTTGGCATGGTGTAAAAATCTTGAGAGCTTTTAAATCATTGAGGACAGCCTGTGGGGGGAAACAGCCCGTGAATCCTGGGTAAGTCCCGGAAGAGCTGCGCTTCCCTCCCTGACACGGGTGGGGATTTCACCCCCGTTCAGGCAGTGAAGTGCCCAGACCCGAGAGCGGAGTTGACAGTCGTGAATATTTACGTGAATCCACTACTTCATCTTGGATATTAATTTCAAGCTGAGTCAGTTTGTGGCGGCAGCCTCATCCTACATCAGGAATTTATAGTATCTGCTCTTTGAGGTGAAGACCTGACAGACTTGACTATTTAACAGTCTCCCTTGAATTGATATGTCAGATTCCTTTGTCAAAAGCAAAACAGCAGAAATACAGACGTCCTTTAATGCCAATGTGACCTGGAACGGGTTTAGTCTCTGTGCCTCAGTGGCCTTATCTGCGGGTGGGGATGATGATAACAGTGCTTCCCTCAGAGGGGCTGGTGAGGGGAGAGTTAGAAGCACACATGGAGGACTTATACGAGATGCTCATGAATGACCGAATTTAGTGCTCTCAGCCTGGTCAGGACTCAGGAGCAGAGATGTCAGAACAGAGCAGTCCTAGCGGGAGCTCGATCCGTGTTGGCAGGTGTTACAATCAGTAACACCTCTGTGGGTTATCAGGTAGTTTTAAGACTTGGTAATATGAATTCATGAATAATGTTAGAAGACTAGACATCTCAGATCCTGTTTACATAGTTCTCAAGATTTCCTCTGAGAAATGGATGTTTTCTCCCCATCTTAAATCTGAGATGAGTCTCTAAAAAATTCTGTATTCCTCCATCTTTTTGCTTTAATTCTCCATTTCTTAAAAAAGAAAGTTTTTAAATGGAGTTTATGGGGACTGAACTGAGGGCCTCATGCATGCTAAGCACATACTCTCCCAAATGAGGTATAATCTCCCAAATGATTTTTTTTTTTAATTTACTTTCTTAGTATTCAGAGGTTAGAGGCCTCTAATTCTTTTTCTGGAGACTTGTCCATGAACCTGTAAATCTATTATTAATGGACAAAACTTTGTTTTTTAAAAAATTAATAGAATATTCTGCAATCCATCCAAAAGGAAATGCTCATTGGCTTAAAATGTTTCTCCTTTAAGGTGATTTCTCCTTTTTGGTCTAGCTCAATTTATTAACAGACATCCTTATCATCATAATGACCAAACTCGCTCTGAGTGGACACATACCTAAGGCTAAAATGCTTTCCTCATGTTTTACTTCATAGCAGGTGTTTGACGGTAGGTATCAGTGTCTCCTTTTTTGCAGCTGAGGGATTGATAGATGGAGCAGCTTGTCCCAAATCACACGCAGCTGGCGGTGGCTAGCTCGGTGCTGGAACCCAGGCTGCACAGGATGCATTCTTAATTGCTCCTCTAATCAGCCTCCCATTGAGTGGTTACCCGAACTGCTGTGACTCGATAAATGGCCGATTTAAGTGATCTCAGCCTTATGAGGCCTTCAAAGGAGAGACACCAGTGAGAATGTGAGACAGAGTGGCATAAATTAAATTTGTACATTTTCACAAATGTTTAATTCTCAGGTAATTACTTAAAAACTTAATTTTTTTATTTTAGTGGTCTGTTAGCACAAAAAACAAAACATTAAAAACAATTACAGTGCCAAAGAGAAGTGGGCTTTGAAAGTCCAACCACTGTTAATGATGTTATTTGTTTTTCTCTAGTGGCCCTTATTGACAGAAATACTTACAAAGACTGAATTGGTTTTATGTAGTCTTAATATGGAAGAAAAAATTGTCAGTGAATATTGTAAGTAAAATCTTTACTCTTTTCTTTCCTGATGGTGAATATGTAAGTTGTTTTCATGGCTTAAGTACATTTCCTCATTTGTGAAATTTGAGTAATATCGTTTAACTTGTCTGACTGTGAGAGTTAGACGCCTTGTATACAAAGAACCCAAGAGGTGCTTAATAAAAATGTGCTGTCAGAATGACAGATATTTTAGAAGGATCAACTCTGAATACTAAAGAGTGTCGCTTATTTCTGATGCATATTCAATATTTATAATACTTATATATATGATATATTTGAATATGGTTTAAAGTAACAAGGATTCTTTTTTTTTTTAGTGTAGTATGAAGTTTTAATGAAATCTGTATCATACTAGTGAGACAGGGACTAGTTAAATTGCCTTAATCAGACGACCTTGAATATTATTTACACAGAATATGTATTGTTACAACTCAGAATTCATGTTGCCGTGTAACCATCCACACAGACATTTAAATTCGTGGGATTCTGACCAGATTCATTAAGTTTAGTAAAATCCACATTGATCATTTTCAGGGAATAAGCTTCTCTCTTTTGTGATTAAGCAAAATTTTGATTTTTTTTTCTGCACTCTTAACAGGTTTAAAATATCAAAACATTGATTTAACAAGTCACTTTTTTAATAGAATAAATCTCATGCTGTTTTATTATGTAAATAAATGTTTTTGTATTTCATCAAACTTGTATGATATCCTGGCTCTTTGAGAATTATTTTGCAAGATACTTAGATAACCTACTGTTGGAAAAATACAAACGTGACTTTTATGAATATAGGCCTAGTACAGATCTGTTGGTTTATGCTACAGTGCAAGACATGAGGCCTGGGAGAGCTTTGCTGCCGATTGCAGGACAGAACCCATGTCTCAGTTTCCCCTCCTGTAAAATGAAGTGGCTGGACTGGAATCTTTCCTCTTCTAAGATGAGTTTCCATGAACCTATGTCTTTTGTTTATATTCAGGAGTATTAGCAATATCAGATTAAATACTGAATACCCTTCCTTTCCCCCGAAGCAAAGTGCAGTATGTGCTACATAAGCTTTTAGTTATCTGATTCTCTTTTCTGATCCTACAGGCAATTTTTGTGTTGCATCTTTCCCGGCATCCTGGAAGGTCATTTTAGCCATAGGTGGCGCTGTTGCACCTTCTAACAGTCTTAATATTCCTTTAGCAAAAGAAGGCTTAACAAATGTTATTTTGTTTTGATTCCGTTGCTTAGTGCTTCAGAATAGCACAATGTCCATTATGTCTGTCTACCTGGAAAAATTATTCTGCTTATGTCTTAGACTTATTCTGTCATCTCGCTGTGAACATTTCAGACTTGCTGTGCAAACAATGGCAAAATCGGTCTTTTCTTCCAGTGTTAGAAGTCAGTGAGCCGGGATTTTATAAAACAGCTAGAAGCGGCCTCTGGAGCACTTTAAAGCTGAAAAGTGTACTGGGTTCCCTGAGTATTGACCCCGCTGCTGTGTGTTAATTGGTGGTAGGAGATTTGGTACATATACGAAGGGGTGTAGATTTTTGACTTGGGTTTGCGTGCACGTGCTGCCACTGAGCCACGTGAGCCTGAGTCAGTTTGCTCTGAGTTTTTCCCTCGTCTGTGAGATGGGGACATTCATATCTGCTTTGTAGAATTGTGAGAATTAGAAATTATGTAAAGTGTTTACCACAGTCGGTATGTCAAGAGGGCTCATAAACTTTAGCTGCTTTTTTGTGTGAAGCCATCATTTGAGAGTCTTTGGCAATTACTAAGAAACAGGAAAATAAGAAAAGCTGGTTTTATGATGAAAGATATTTGAGGAGGTTCCTTAGTTCCTATACCCATAATTAAGCATCAGCAGAGTCAGAACTGTTACACAGTCGCCCTGAACCAATGTTAAGCCACAGAATTCTTTGTTACTTCATATATTTTGGGGCTTAAAGGGATCCGATACTTATACACATGTTGTCTCCAGCAGCCAACTGAGAGATGATACAAAAGATTAGGCAGGCAATAAATGTCTTCTTTGTTACTGATGAAGCCACGTTCTCCATGAACTTCAGGGCTGTGAGAAAATGCGTGTCATGATACTGTGTCCCATGTAGCTCTGTGACACAGCGAGCCTTCCCTTGAGAGGACCTGCCCGTTCATGCACAAGGCTGTCCTTCCATGGAGCCGAGCATCCCAAGTGCTTCCCGATGGTGATCAACACTGGAGGGAAAGGAAGGGTTTCAAATGCCCTGCTTGTCTCCCCGGACTCACACCTCACTCTGTTAGTGTGAGGAGGGCTAGCTGTGGGCCAGGGGCCAGGGGTGTGAATGGAGAAGCACTCTCCATGGCCCAGAGGAGTGGTTAGGAGGCATTCCCTCCCTCGGTTTAAACAGGTGGTGGGATGGAAGAGAAGGGTCCTCCCCAAGAGTTTATAAAAGGAGAAATAAGGATTTTCTTTGGGACTTAGACTAGCCAGGAAACACATAAGATGATTAGAAGGGAGACTTGTAAATCACTTTGATATTAAGTTGACATTTGTTGAACACCCAAAATGTGCTACATTCTTTTCTGAGAGTTTTACAGAAATGAATCCTTCAATCTTCTCAACAAGCGAGTAAGGAAGTTTTGATTGTTATCCCACTTTTACAGTGTGGAAATTGAGGCACACAGAGGGTAAGTTGGCCAAAATCACAGAACTAGTAAGTGGCAGAGCTGGTATTTAAACCCTGGCTGACTGGTTTGAGGCTCCCAGAGATGGGCTTTGGGTGTTTAGCGTTATCTGCATCCCTGAATCTTTGTACCTCTGTGCATATGTTAGCCCAGAAAGGACAGGGAAAGGAGAGTTACACAGATGCTCATAGTCATGTCTTGGCCACTGTCCACAGAGAGTGCATCATGATTGGCGTTATTTGTTTTCCAGGCAGTAGATCAGTTCTTATAACAGAAATTTAGTCCATTGATTTAATCTAGAAACCCTTCCTGCTCTGTTTCTGTCCATGCTTGCCATGTGACTGCCTCCCCATGATTAGGCCATTGAGAAAATGTACTCATGGTTGAATTCTGATATTTCAGTCTGGTTCATAGTTTCACGTCTTCTGTTACATTAATAAGTTAAGTTTCTGGTTTTCTTTCATCAGTGTGTCATGAGTTTGGTTAATGTGAAACAAGTCCATGGGAGCCCAGGGGTGATGACGGTATAATTTCTGAGCACGTTGTGGCACTTCTACCCGTGCAGACCTGGCGGGAATATGTCCGCCTTCCTCACTGATTTCCCCCAACAGCAGGGTCCTCTCCCACCTCCGCATGTGAGGCTGGGAGCTCTCTGAGTAGGCCAGTCAGAGGCCAAGTCCACCAATCAGAAAATGATGAAGTACCTGGAAGTGGTTTTAATAGAAGAAAAGGGTTTCCAGGTAGTCCGATGGGCTGTTCGAGTCCGTTTGGTGAAAAGCTGTCCAGTGTCTGTGGTTGAGGTGCTTCTTTGCTGTTGAAAAGCCTGGATTAGATGAAGGGATTTTAAAAAGCAGAAAGGAGTGATTTCAGGTGGTACGTCCAAACCGGTGAGAAGTGATGGATGACCACCTGTGTGAGGCATAGACAGGGTCTTACAAACTTCGTAAAATAACTTTAAAAGCTCTTCCATCTGAGTGCATTTCATATGGGGTCCAGTTCATCACTGGTCACCCTGAGAGGGCAAATAATTGATGATGGCAGAAAGGACACGGAGGCATCAAATAGGTCTCAGTCATTTTCCCTTTTTAAAGGATGTGGCAAAGTGTAATATATTTGAGCTGGTTTTTCACTGAACAATTTTTAGTGTTTTCTGGGACTCCCCAATGCCCCAAGGTTCCATGCAGCTGGGTGTCCCCTCAGAGCAGGTCTGTCAGTGCTTGCCCTGGGTTGACGTGGTGGCAAGGGGAGCAGGACGGTCAGAGTCCCCGGATCTTCCGAGCTCCGTCTCCTCATCCTCAGTGCCGGGTTTCTCATCCGTGTCTACTTAGGGTTGTTGAGAATCACACGTAATGGTTCAGGTGTGATTTGTGATTGTCTCTGTGATTGGCATATAGTCAATATTTGAAAGAAACACTTGTGTTTTTAGTATAATTGTAGCACATAAATTGCAGTGCTTTTTAGTCTGCTTTTTTTTTATAACTTTATTCTTATTTTTAAATATGCACTTATTTTTATTTATTTTTTTGGAGGTACTGGGGACTGAATCCAGGACATTGTTCATGCTAAGCAGGTGCTCTACAACTGAGTAATACACACCCTCCTTGTCTGCACTTGAAAATAAATATTTCAATACACAAAATAGCTCTTAAACACCATCATGGGACCTAGTCTCTGTATAGAGAGTTGAACACGTATGCTTTTTCAATAAGAATAAATGTTGTTGAGACATACATTTCTGAATCTGTTAATGTGCTTAAAAACGATCATAGGTAGTGATAAACACGAATCTTTGATCCAGTACAGTCTGTTTTGCCATCAAATGAAATTACATTCTACAGAGAAAGCTAATTGGATCTCTTTGATATTTGGATGGTTTAGCAGATGATCAAGGCTTTCATAAGCTGACAGATTTGTATTTTAAACTAACTACAAAGTTATCTTCTAGAAGTTGGAATTCCTAAACTTGTGAAGTGCCCAGTAATCCAGGGGGTATGTGTCTGTGTCTGTGTGAATGTTTGTGTGTGTGATTTCAGGAATCTAGAAATAAGTTCCATATGGACTTCTGATACCTTTCTCCTACAGTTCAAGGTATAGGCATATATTTACACAAATAAATTGATATTCTTTTGTCATTTTGCATATTGGTGGGAATAAGAGGTTGTCATACTTGTTTCAGAAGGGTTGGGGAGCATGAGCTCAGAAAACGGGAGGAGAAAGAGGCCGGGAGGCACTTCACAATTTGTGCAGGATATGAGAAACAGTAGCTTTTTTTTCTCTTTTCTTCTAAAGCAAACTGGCACTGAATTGTAACCTACTATTACCCAGAATTGCTTTTCTGATCAGATACAAGTGCCTCAGATTTTTCAAGGCAACATGAATGATGAAATGTGTTTTAGCAGTTATCATTAAATGTAGTTTTATTTTTCAAGTAAAAGGCTATAATCTGTTCTTCCAGCGGTACATGAAGTCCTCATCGATCTATGTACATGATCTATGTGCTTAGTTTCTTTGTTTTTTTTTTTTTTTTAAGTGCTTGTTTCATTGTGGTGTGAATGAATGTTTAAAATTTCTGGATTTTGATCTTTAGAACATGCTGATTTATCAGAGCTGTTAAAAACCTGATTGTTCTTTGGTCCTTGTTTGTTGGGGCACCCTATTGATTTCTGTTGTCTGTTAAAGCAGGAAATGCTTCCTCTAGCCTGCAGATCATAAAGTGAATGGTTTGCAGTGTGCCTTTAAAATTATTTGAATACATTGAGCATGTTTGTCCAGTGAATTCTGAATTAACTCATTCTGTTGACTTTGCTTTGGTTCTGTGGCTTTTGCTCCTCTCCACAAGAATTTGAATTCTCTGTTGCATTTTGTATACGTGTTCTTAACAGGGGAAGAAATTTTGCATTTTTTACAGAGGTGGCTTTTCCTATCCCCTCTGAATGCCTTCTATAATTGATACAATAGTAACCTGTTATTGAAGTGCATAATTCTTTCATAAACTATTTTTTGGCATATTCAGAAACAATGACAAAGAATGATAATAAAAAATATGAAAACCTTCCTTCCTTTGAAGAATAGAAATCAGGTGGTCAGGCTCACGCATGCTTTGTGCCTGACACACTTACTCTCATGTCATTGTGTATCATGATTCGGAGATGGAGTTGCTCCAGGTTTATAGATTTTTGTTTTAACATTTGTGTTGAATTCTTTCTCCAGGCTGATGTTTCCTGTTGGTTTTGTGGAAAGAGTAGAAGGGAAACAAATCCTTTGTTTTGTTTTCAGGAGGCCTGAGTTGATGAGAAAAGGGTTGAGGGTGGGCTGAGGAAAACAGTGACACTCCCTCTCCTCCCGGCTGAAATTGATAAACAAAGAAATCAATTAAGTGTATCGGTATTTGACCAATAGAAGTTAGAGAGCCCAAAATGGCTAGATATGCCCAATGGAAATTACTGAATTCACCTGCAGAATTATGTGCTTTACCAAGTAGAAGCAACTTAGAGCAATCAGAAAAATCAGTAATATGATGAGATATAAAAGGAATATTATACCTTTTATTTCTGAAACTTTTCTACGGTAAGTTGTGTAGAGCTAAAATTAAGTTTCAAGCACCAGGAGTTAAGAGTGTGGGTAGTTCTGTAGGATCGTTATTCACGGATGTACCTAGGCCCTGCTAGAGTGGCTGAAGATGGCAGGAAAAGACCCAGAGGCAGGATTTGTCATCCTAGGGTGTCCTCCATAATGGTTCCATGTGGGAGCCCATGATTGGTTTAACAAATTGTAACACACTCCAGCCGCCTGTGAACTTTAAGAAGAAAAATATATGCTTAAAAACTGCTTTACAAGCAAGTGCCTGTACATCCTCACTCCAGTCTCCTTGCATTAAAAAGCAGAGACAATGCTTTGCTTGCATAGTTGAGGTTTTAGATAGCACTCTGCTGGTTGCAAAGCAAGGACCGAGGCCCTCAGGTATAAACGCTGAGCTTGTGTGCTGTTAGATAGTCTATGATCCACAGAACAAGGACCTGGCTGGTCTGGTGGTCTGCTTTGTAATTCACATGTCTAAAAATGTATCTTGTTCCCCTCACCCCATTACTTCCCTAAAGATACACTAATCCTTTGTACTCATTGTGTATTCTACAATCTCTGCTTCATACTGTCTTTCCCGAAGTTCCTATTACTATCACACAACTGTTAATGAATTTTTCCTTTGATTATACACAATAAATAAGGGTGCAATTGAGAGGCTCGTGGAGTTGGCTCCCTACTCCCTCTCGATTTATTGACTTTTTCCACAGAGACTTGAATAATCATTCCATGTCGGTAAGACTTCTGCCAGCCAACCCACAGTTCCAGGTGAGAAGGATGCAGGTTTACCTCTCCTACCCGATGGAGACAGAGGAGAGAATTGAGATATGCTCCCCCATGGTCGCTTCCTGTCCCACGGCCACTGCAGTTCACCTGCAGCCTTCTGGCCTCTGCTCAGAGGGCCTCTGTCCCAGGACTGACTGCAGCCTTTTCTTCCCTTGTCAACATTTCCTGTGCCTTTCAGAAGTTGTTCTCTTCTCTGCAATTCAACCCTGGCAGATGTGATGGTGGTCAGCGTGCTGGTGGGCAGTCCTTTGGGGACTCCCAGGAGACATGCTGATTCTCCTGAGTCTCTCAATCGGGGTTACAGAACAGTCGAGCACCGAAGGAAGCCCATTCACGTGAGGTCAACAGAGCATTTTATCACTTTCATTTTATTTTTAAATTTTCAGTGGAGAAATTATTTTTAGCAAACTGTTCCAGATTTTCGGCCACCTGCTTTCCTCACCACCATTTCCTTGTTGGCTCTGGTGCTTGTTTTAAGAACCAGGTTTCTTCTCTGGTCATTTGTAGCAGCTGGGCTTGCCGAATCCTTGATCTGCATTTGAAGCAGAATGCTTCTTCCTGATGTGAAACTGATTTTCCTAATTCTGAATATTTCGTGTACACTCAGCAACTGTTTCAAGTGAAATGCTCTTGTCCAATTTTGGTTAACTCACATTTGCTGATCTCCTACTTTCATGCTGAGGGCAGTTTCTTCTTCCTCTAATAAAAGTTAGCAATTTGCATTTACTAGGGAAGGTACTGGCCCGAGGTGCTTTTTTTCTTACCAGTTTTAATACAATTCACCCATTTAAATATACAGTCGTTTTTACTCTATGCCCAGAATTGTGCATCCCATTTAATCTTAGAATATTTTCATTTCCCCAACAGGAAGCCCCGTATGCATAAGCAGTCATTCCCATCTTCCCCATCCTCCCCCAGCCCCAAGGAGCCACTCTTCTCTCTCTGTGGATTTGCCTGTGCTGGACATTTCATTTAAATCGAGTCACTTCATGTAAGTGGAACCGTCTATTTTGACTGACTTATTTCACACTGAGTAACGTTATCAAAGTTTGTCCACGTTATGGCCTGGGTCAGTACTCTATGCTTTGCTATTGTTGACTAATATTCCACTGTATGGCTGGGCCCCACTGTTTACCCATTCATCAGGTGATAGGCAATTGGGTTGTTTCTGCTTTTTGGCTGTGATGAGTAGTGTCGCCATGAATATTCCTGTAGGAGTTTTTATGTGGACATTTGTTTTCCGTTCTCTTACGTTTGTGCCCAGACAGCAGAGTTGCTGGGTCATTCAGAAACCAAATGTTCAACTCTCTGAGGACCTGCCAGGCTGTTTTCCAAAGTGGCCACGCTGTGTTACGTCCTCACCAGCAAGGGCTGCGCGCTCCGCTTCCTCTGTGTCCTTATTAGTGCTTGTTACCCTTTTTTTTATTATAAACTATTGTTGTGAGTGTGAAGCGGTTTCTCCTAGTGGGTTTGACTTGATTTCCCTTACAGCTAATGATATTGAACATCGTTTCATTGTGCTTATTGGCCATTTGTATATTTTCCTTGAAAAATACCATTTCAGATCCTTTATTCACCTTTTAATTGAGTTGCCTTTTTATTGTTGATTTGTAGTAGGTACTTGTTTTTTTTATAGATACAAATTCCTTATCAGATAAATGATTTGAAAAAAATTTCTTCTGTGTGTTGTTTTTTCACTTTCTGGATGGTGCCCTTTGAAACAAAGTTTTAAATTTTGATGAACTCCAATTTATCTCTGTTTTCTTTGTTCCTTGTGCTTTTGGGGTATTATTTAAAATCTGAGGTATTTTATTTAAAATTTTATATATAAAATAACTTAATTCGTAGGACCGTTCTAGGAGATGGGTGCGGTTGTTGTCCCCAGTGTATGGATAGAAGACTGAGATGCAGAAAATTTCTCTGAAATATCAGTTTCACAGCTACCCAGTGCTGTGGGAGTTCAGGCACTCATGATCGTCCCAAACATCTGTGATCCTCACCACCATGCTCCACTACTGCCTGGAATCGTTAATGAAAACGTCTTTCCTTTTTTGATTCCTTGTTTGTTTTCTCATTGGGGACCTCATCTCCTCATTTTCCTTTCGGATATCAGTGTAGATTTATTTTAGGTCTCATGTAGGCAGAAGCATTTCTATCAGTTAACTTCTTTATTACTCACTCTCCAGTGATGATTGTTGCTAGTTGACCTAATCAAGTCATGCTTAAGTCTTTCCTTCTCATGACACTAAAAACAGTCATGACTTACAGAATGCAAAAAGCAGAAAGTACTTGATTGATTTTATTTTGCTACCCAATCAAACCAATCAAATAAAAACCCGCTGTTGACACAGATTATAAGCCCTCCAGGTTAGGGTCACTGTCTTCCTTGTGTTTCATTTATTTGGTCACAGTGTCTGGATAGTGCCTTGCTGTTCAGCAGTTTTGTTAGGAAACGGTGCTCGTGAATCATTGTAAGGACAGAATTTTGACAACAGACTGTGTTGTTCATTTCACAAGGGAAAAGATAATATAGAAATACTGCTCAGATCTATTTGAAAATTAAGCTTGGAATTTTGAGAACAATTCAAGAAACCATACAAAGATTTTTCACTAATTTTAGATCTATCTTAAACACATTATGGTTACATAGCAGAGTAACTTATCAAGTAGATTTGTCAAGAGGAGTGTATTATTGATTTTTTGTTTTAGTTGAAATATTCTATCTGGGATAAAGTAATCAGTGCCTATAAATGAACAAATATGTTTGTATTTCTATGCAACATGGGAGCAGACTTCATATGTTTCAATATAATATATATGACTGTGTGTTTTAATCTGTCTGTCAGTGTTTTTATAGTTTTTCAGCAATGTTGTAACATTAGAATTCTAAGAAATTCACTCCCGATACTACTGCAGTTTGTACTGTGTATCCTGTCTTATGTATGGGATTCCACTGTCCCCTAAGTGAGGAATTTCCTCTCCTATTGTGTTAGAAGCAGATTTAAAGGAACTGTGATTTCTAGGCCTTTGCTCTCCATGTGTTTGCACTTGGGTGTCAATCACAATTTTCCCTTTCTTGAGTTTTCATTGTTCAATTAGAATTTTTGAAAATAACTATTAATATGTTTCAGTAGTCTCCCTAGAAACTTGATGTTTTTGTGCTTTTCAGTTTTCAATTTATGAAAATTGTAAATGCACACTTGTTTTTAAGTAGTCCTTTTTCACTAGATATTTGTTTACTTCTTTATAGTTAAAATAATTTTTTTCCTAATGAATGAATCACTGTGCATGTTTTACAAGATACCTTACTTTTTATTTTTCTTATTCTAACAGGTATATTCATTGTACAGAATTTTGAAAATAAGGATAAACCCAGTAATAACTTAAAAATGGCCTCTAATCTCACCTGGAGATACAGTTGTAAGGTTTGAAATTGAGAATTACAAGTCCTCTCATGTTTTTCTTCTTTTTCAAGTACGTTTTGGTTACTGAGTCCCTCGAATTCCCATATGAATAGTAGCAGCAGCTAGTCAGTTACTGCAGAGGAGCCCGCTGGGATTGTGATCGAGACCACGTTGAGTATACAGATCGCTCTGGGGAGCACTGCCATCCCAAGAGCGCTGTCATCTGATCCAGGAATGTGCGTGGTGTGTCTGTCCAGGTATTTAGGTCTTCTTTAATTTTTTTCAACAATGCGTAGAGTTTACATAGTATTATTTTACCTTATTTTTTTGCCTTTATACTGAGTACAATTGTGCAAGGTACTAGGATCAGAATTGTATTATAGCCCCGCCACTTGCTGCCACCATGGACTCTGCACTCTTGCTTTGCCCTGTGTAAAATCTTGCACAAAATAGGACCTAAGTAACTCTCTCTTGAATGAATGATTATATGATTGCTGGATGATGCTGAAGAGTCCTTGTGATGATGTCTTTTTCCCAGACTTTCCCCTCTTCTTAACTATGCCTTTTCTCTTCCTTTCCTCCAACCTGGGTTTCAGCCTGCCTGTGGCATTGATTTTCCCTGAGTGTGGACTCTTCCTTTCACTAGTTCACGATAATGTTTCATGCGGGCTATGAAAACTTGCTAGATGTCAAGAAATAGCAAATTCACTGCATGCTAGTATTTTTAGTCTGTGGTATTATATTATCCATTGAAATTAAATCAGGCTGACCCCCTGAGCCCTCCCCTGACCTCTTTTCTCCTTCCTACGGGTGATACTTCTCTGGTTGCTGTCTGTGCCCTTCCCCCAGACTTGGTTTTGGAGTTGAGTAAGTCACCATCAGTGGAGCTCTCTCTTTAAAGATGAAGAGAACATTTGCTCCTTCTCCCTGGTTGGGGACTGGATGAGATGTGTTAACAGATAAAGAATGGAGCCCCATCTCATTCTGACCCTCGCTCTTTCCGTTCCTTTCTCCAGGGGAAAAGAGTACAATTCAAAAATATAAAGATTGTGAGCTAATGAGATAGACAAGACAACCGAACATTTGTTAAATATCCTTTCATGCCGGAAACAAATGTATTATACACACAAAAAGCACACAAATCACGGTAGTACTGCGGTTACAAACGTGGGTCCGAGTTCGAGTCCTGCTCTGGAGTGACCAGTCCTGTGAGATGGAGAACTGGTAGGTCGGCTTAGCCTCTCCCGGACTTGTTTTCTGTCCTGCAGAGATGGGGCTCGCTAGGCGTCCCTCCCCCTTAGAGGTGCTGTGGGGTGTAAATGGCACGCGTAGGCAGCCCGAGCACAGCTGCTCATTCCTCGTAAGGGCAGGATAGCATCGCTTTTGCGGTGACAACTTTGTGACTGTCCCGTGTAGACTCTTAGTGCTCCGAAGGGATGCCTTGTGGTTTGGAGATGGGATTCTCACTTCTGTAAATACCCAAGGATTTTGTTATTGGGCCGTGCTGATTTGAATCTATTCTTTAGAAAGTACATATTGTAGATATATTTTTCAAGCATGCATGCTTTTTTCTTTTATTATTTATAGTTCTACCCTCTCATCTCTTGGTGTGACTTTTCATGGAATCCAGGAAACAGTCCTAAGCCACTTGCCTCTTCACACTTCTCCGTGGTGGTTTTCTTCCCTGACTAGAAGAGGGTTCTGCATAGGAAATTTTCTTTGTTCCCCTTTTCTTGGAGTCACTCTGTCTCCCCAACTCTCACCTGTCCATCTGTCCATTTATCTACCCACTGATTCTTCTGACTTATTCCAAAAAGCATTTCAGGCAGCTTACAGAAGAACAGATACCAAATAAACAGGTGAGGAAATGGGGCCAAGTTCAGACAGTGAGGCTAGGAGGCGAGCCTGTGTGAGAGTTGCAGGCGTGAGACACACGCCTCAGCCCTGTGACTTATAAGATCGACAGCAACAGTGTGCCTGAGGTTCCCAGCAGACACAGGGAAACAGGGTTTGTGGGAGATGCTCACTGGCTGTGAAATAAATAAGTGGCTTAGGAGATGCCCAGCCTTTCCAGCTACTAAGGCTTAGGAGAATATTTTGAGTTTCTTCCAAAATCAGAGTATTGCATCTTTTCTTTTTTCAGAGATCTATGTATAGTTTGTTACATTCTATACCTGGAAATTTCTCCAAAACTGCTTCCCACGTGAGTCCCATGGCTCGGGAATGGGGTGGTTCTGCTCATTGACGGGGGTTGGCCAGAAACAGAAAATGACAGCCTCAAAGGAGCCTGGGATTTGTCAGTTATGTTTTGTCAGTGCTGTAGATTTCAGAAAACGCTTTCACCGTTTCTCTCCATCTGAGGCGGCAGCGTGCTCTCTTACCAGCATCAGGAGCTCAGGGCCGCGGGATGGTGGGGGCTGACTGCACTGCTATCAAGACAGCTGTGCCAGTCACTGCAGGCGTGGTGATTTTACATAGTGCATTTCATGTTCTTTAATAGGTTTCAACAGGTAGTTAATTAACTGAGTTAATTAACATTTAAAAAATATGATGCTTTGTTGAAAAGACAGTTATAGGCAGAATATAAGTTGTGAACACTTTAAAAACGGTTTCATTACTGAAATTTTAGTAGGGAAGATTTAGTTTATCTTATTTACACCTCTCTTCAAAAGTAACAAAGAAACAAGACAGAAAAAGCAGAGGATGATTTCTGTTCTTCCTCTCGGCTTGCAGGTGCCCTCACCTCCAGTGGCATCCATCCAGACACCAGCACTGACACTGGCCGTGCTCAGAACTGCCTCAGCCCTGAAGACACAACTGACAAATAGAAGGGGGCCATGCCCTGTGACAGCAGGTGCTCTCACTTTGTGGGTCCTTATGTAACTGCGCAGTGTTATTCAGGATCGCCCGTTCTACACTGTGTGACGCTGCTGCCGTGTCTCCTAGTTATTTCTGTAAGTACTCGTGTATTTTTTTCAATGTGTGGTACTAGACATCTAAAAATGCTTTTTTCAGATGAAAAATAATATGTATTTAATATAATAAGTCTTAAAAAAAAGGGACAAAAGGGTCTATCCTGGTCCCACTACTCAGAGATAATAATTAACACTTTAACATCTATTTTCTGTTCTTTTCATCAGTGTGTATTACGTCTGTCATAAAAACGAGCGAGCACTCTGTGCCTGTTTACTTTGTGGAGACCTCCATTTTCCATTCGGCTTATTACACTTTTTTCTACAGTATTCTCTCTCCCCTGGCATGATTTTTAATGACCAGTATAGCATTCTGTCTTGTGGAGGCAACGTCCATTTTACTTCGGACTTAAATAACCTTTTAAATTCCAAGTATATTTAACTGAAATACTGAAAAGAGAACTGTGGTGGTACCGAAAGGCCCCTACATCCCTTCCCCTTTTTTTCCTGAGAGTAAAAACTGCTGACAATGTGGTGTATATATTTCATGACCTTTATGCCTGTCATATATATATACACATACATACATACATGTATATGAGAAATCTATGTATATGTGTGTGTATATATGCTTTATTGAAAAATAAGGCCATACTATATGTTTTGTGCAGCTCGGTTTATACACTGAGGTGTATATCATAGACGTCCTCCCACTCCAGACTCACCCGGTCATTTCAGATAGAGTAGAGGGGTCTCCTGATGTGCAGTAGATTTGGTCTCTTGTGTAAGGACACCTTTGGTGGGAGAGTACTGTGGACAAGGCCTTGGACCAAGCCAAAACGCCTGCCCCTTAGTGCCCACAGCTCGCCTTCATTTACCGCATCATTGTCTTGATGGTGGATACTTAAGTTTTCTCCATTTTCCACTGTCAGAAAGGGTGTTTGACTGGCGTCCTTCTTGTACAAACATTCCTGTGATCTTGTATGAGTATTCCTTTAGTTAAGGTTTCTGGAAATTTAGTCCCTGGATGTGACAATTACATACGTCACAGGCTCCTTTCAAGTGACTCTAGAAATTCCTTCTCCTGCGGGGAATGAAAAGATGTAGAATAACTTATGTAACCAATTCTCTATCGCTGGATATGATTTCACTTCAGCTTTTCTTCCCACCATTGTAAACAGTGCTGTGTAAATGCTCTGATGAGTACATCTTTTTGAACTGATTTTTTTCTAAACGAAAAGATTCCTAAAATGGAGTTCAGTCTGTGTGTACACACATTTTTCAGAGTTTACATATCCATTGACACGTCGTCCTCCAAAAAGATCGCTCAGTTTGTTCTCTCAAAGATGGACACTACCTAGAATATTTTTTAAAAACATTTGCCAATATGATGAGCAAAACTGCTTTTTCATTGTTTTAGTTTGCACTTGATGACCAGTGAGGTATTGAGCATTTTTCACTCATTAGCCATCTGACTTTTAAAAGGTGAATGATCCCTTTTGTCCTTTGCACACATTTAAGTGAGGGAGCTTCTTGTTGCTTTGTGACAGCTCTTTGTATGTTATGAACATTAACCCCTTGTCTTCATTAACATGTATCACAGAGCTTTTTCTTGTCATTTCTTGCCTTTCATTTTGTTCAGTAGGTTTATTTTTGTTGTGGCCGAAAATAATCTTAAGACAGTAAATGTCTTCTTTTTGGGTTTTATCCTTGATAGTATTCTTAGAAATACTTTCTTATAATGGTATATATCTCCTCTGTAGGATTTTTTAATCTCTATGATGGAGATGATAATACTACTTTTTATAGTGAGGAGAAGTTGAATTACTATAAGCAAAGAGTTGTATTTGCTGTTATTAGTACTTTCTAATATTTACATCACTATCTGTAATTTTTCTTGTGGTCATTATGACTGGAATAGAATTTGTTTTTTCCAGGTGATTCTCTGATTGTCCCAAGACAATTATTGAATTCATACTTTGCTCTTTGATTTGAAATCCCACCTGTACAAAATATTTATGTACACTAGAGTCTCTTTTTGAGCTCATGGTTTATTTCTGTCAGTCTTACTTTCTTACTCCAGTGCTATATCTTACATATTGTAAAAATTTATTTAATATCTGACAGTGCGACTTTTTTTATTCTTTTTTCCATCCCCAATTTTCTTGTCTAGTATTATCACTTTATTATTCCTGAAGAGTTCCAAAATATTTTGTTCAAGTTAAAAAAAAAACAGATAAGAGCTGTCATGGGATTTTTTAGTAAGTTTTGAATTATCTTTAGGAGAACGTTCATCTTTACAAAACTGCTTTCCTCCATACAATATGTTGATGTCTCTGCATTCACACTTCTTACTTTACCCCTCAGTACAGTCCTGTGTTTCTCCATGTAAAACATGGGCATTGTTTTTGAGTTTATTCCAGATTATTGTTGATGTTTTTGTTAATTTTGTAAGTGAGAATTTTTTGCTATTATATTTTTTAACTGTTAAAACTGACACCTAGGAAGGCAGATTCAATTTGTAAATACTCACTTTGTAACTTGTCATTTAAAATTGTAAGTATTAAGTACTTGTTACAGAATAGTTTCTTTTCTGTTTTTAAAAATTTGTTTCCAAGATTCTCAAAATGGTCATAGCTAAGTAGTATAGGTGGGGAGACAGATGGAGAGAGGTAGTGTGGCTCATGTACAAACTGTGAGCACTTTCATGGCTGCCTTTATGCTGGAAAAGCCGCTGAAGAGCCCAGGTAAGACCAGGGGTGGCTTTGTATGCACTTGAAAGCCAGCTTTCCTGCCTGTATGGAGAAGCCTGGTGAGTGAGGCAGGTATATGATCAAGGTCGAATGGAGGTTATTGGCTGCACAGAGCACTGTGTCTGTGAGAACAGGATACCATCGCCATGGAAAATGCTTGGTGCCAGGAACAATGCAGGGAGCTGGGAAGCCTGTCTGTTAAGGATTTTCCAGCCCTGGGAGTGGGAAGATCAGACTGTCCATTCAGATCTGAGTTTGAATTCATCCTCTTTAGTTTACTGGTCCTCTGACTTTTCTCAAGTTATACATCCTCTTTGAACTCCTGTTTTCTTGTCTCTCAAAACAGGAGAATTACGGCCTGCTGCTAGAGTGTTTGATCAGGGTAAATAATTTGTGTCTATAAGATGCCATGTACAGTCACAATCTCAGTGAGAAATGGGCTGTCGCCTCTTCTTCTGCAACTCAGTGCTTGATGAGACATGGGGGAAAGCCAGTCCCTAATTTGTGTGTGATGCAAGTAGGAACAAAATTAAAGTCTTGCCTTTCCCTTGTAGTATTCTTACTCCTTTGCTTCATTTACTTCTTTCCTCCTTTCCTTTCCCCTTTCCCCTCCTCCATGAAAAGATCCTGGGACTCTCTCAGAACACTAGATTCAAGTTACTTTAAAGGTTGGCTCATCCTCATGAAATGACAGTAACATAAAAAAAATCTGTACACATCCCAGAATGCATTGTATTTGATTTACACAAACACACGCGTGCACAAAAACACACACACAATCAGGCTACCTCCCACTTGCAGAGGGAGAAGGAACACTTTTTCTGAGTTTTCATTCACTGAGCGTGAGAACAAAGTCTCTTACGCAGACTTTCACCAGCCTTCGTGCATGGTGTTTTTAATTGGATTTCTGCTTTTTGGCCATAGATATAGTATCCTAATAGAAGAGAGAAAGTGAAGACATAGACATTCTGCTGAGATATTGGTGTCATCATATTTGAGTTGGAAAGGGCTTAAGACAGCATAGAGTCATAACTTTTTATGGGTAAGAATCCATGATGTTGTAACTTGGACAAGAACCTGGGTCTTCTGCCATCTTGTCCATGTGGGTGAAAAGGCAACTGGGTGGGGGATGGTAGGGATCTTTCTTGCTTTAGTTCCATGGTCTTGCTAGTTTTCATTGCTCAGCTGCCTTTAGTTTATGTCCATGAGGCCTCTCATGGGAAGGTCACTCTGTCCTGATAGATTGTTTCTTATCAGCAAAAAGCTCTGGACCCACTCATATTTCCCAGAGTTTTCTGCTGACCTGCTGACACTTTATATAAATGAGACCAAGAAACTACTGAATATAAAATCCTTATTGTTATCATTTGCCCTCGAGTTCCATAGGAATGGGGTGCTGTCTCAGGCTGTCTAATGCTAGATCTGAACAAAGATAGGGTGATAGGCTGTGCTGCTGGACCTCCACAGTCGAAGGGGATTTCCACCTTAGTTTTTAGAATCAGGCAGATGAGTTCAAATATTGCCTTTACCAGTAATTATCTTTGTGACTTGGGGGAGAAACTGTACTTTTTTGTGTCCAATTTTCTTTGTTTGTAAATAAGTTCAGTATTTATTTTAAGGTTTCAGTTTTAGAATTGAATGAGCTAATTCCCTCATTTATACCTAAAATATTGATCGCGTGGTTCTATGCTGGTGCCTTGGAGGTTGATTACTATGGGACTCGGCAGTGAGAATGGGGGTGGTGGACCCCTGGATAATAGAGCTTATATTCCAGGATATGCTTGTAAAAGACTGGATGTGCAGTGGATTTTTAGTAAATATCCACTTCTTTCCTACTCTGCTTTGATTGTGTATATATCTTTATACTAATATATGAACAATTTTTATTGCAATTTAAATATCTTTGTAGTATTTACAATATGTAGCTATAAAAAATACGTGAAATAAAATGATTTGACTTTTATTTTCTTTTCAATAAGAAAAACAAAATAAAATAGAAAAGAACAAAGTTTTGAAGGAGTAGAAATAATTTTATTTCCATGGAATCAATTCCGAATAATAGGTTTTTTGGTCGTGTTGTTAAACAGCATATAAAATTGATTGGTTGTGACATACTGGAAATGAGGAAACAGTGGAGACATACTACCTCTAATGCAGTCATTTATTTACCAAGTCCAAACTCGTTCTGCTTGCTGCATGACAGGCCAATAAATCAGGAGATGAGCTTTTGGAGTAAGGAGTAGTGACTTTATTTGAAAAGCTGGCAGACTCAGAAGATGGCATACTGATATCCAGGAAAACTCTCTTCCCCAAGTCAGAATTCAGTCTCCTTTTATACTAAAAAGTGGTGGGGGTGTGGTTGGTTGTTGCAAACTTCTTGCTGTATGAATTGATTTCCTTGGAATCCTTTGTTCTTGCAGCTGTCCATGTGGGTCAAATCATGGCACCCCTGTAAAACCTCAAAAAAAACAAAGTTTATTCTTTATTTTGCAACTTGCCATCTCTACATAAGTGTAGAAAAGCTAACATCCTTAAAGATCAGAGCCTGCAGAATAGGCCCTCCTGGATATTTCAGGCTAAAGGCAACTTTCTTTTACAAAAGGTGCAGAGATAACAAGTCTTAGCCTAGAAAACAGGGTACAGGTTTAAAGCCAAATGAACACATCTAACATGGAGTCAAATTTGTTCTTTTCTATTACAATTTCTTTTTCCACCTCATAGATAATTTTAGTAAGAAACATGAGCAATTTTTTTACTTTTGCTTCTTAATAACGGATAAGTGGCCCAACTACAGTTTTGTGAACAGGGATGCTGTGCGGGCATAGGGGTCACAGCAAAGTCTTGTTGGGGGTGGTCGACCCTGCAACATGTCTGATGCCCTGTGAGTGTTGGTGAGGGTCCCCCTAACCAGGGGCTCTCTTCAGGAACCACCATGTGGGCATTGATCTCTGGAGACTTCTTTTTCAGCTGTAGGAAATTTTTTTAGATGCTGTGATGAAAAAATCACTACAGCTGGGGATAATCAGGGAATAAAGGAAGGGGAAAAGGGCTTGGAGTAGTGTAGAAGAGAAGGACAGAAGATCAGGGAGCCTGGGGGCTTGGGGGCAGGGCCTCGGGAGAGAGAGTAGCAGAGGTGGGGAGGGGCCCGGCTCCAGATCCAGCTCCTGCACCTTTCCCTGCACCCAAGCCTCACAGCTTTTAATTGGGCCCAAGACTCTTTCCTGTCTGGATGTCACCCTGGGCAGAACGTTGAGAATCGAAGGTAAGGGGTGGGCAGCACTCACCTAGGGGGTCACTGAGGACTTTGGTCAAGTCCACAGTGCCTTTTCTAGTCATGTGTCTTCACTTGTTCTTTATCTCAGGATCTGAGAAGCAGGAGCAGGGAAATCAGGGAGAGATCCAGGAAGATATTTGACTCTGTTAAGAGACGACAGTCACAGCGACACGGGGAGCAAGGACACTTGCAGCAAAGTAAAATGACTTCACAACTATTGCATCAGAGCTGCAGGTGTGAGAGAGCCTAAGCCTGTCTCAGAGTGCAGGGGACAAGAGGAAAGGAATGGTAAAATTAACACTGACAATTGAAATTTTGTTAAATAGCCTGCTAATATTAATTGTATCAAATGAATGTATGCAGGTGTATTTCTATGATAATTTATAGGTACACACAATCCCACCAGCCCCTCTTTCTCCCATCGGGGATGGGCTTTCTCAAGCACAGTGCCCCTCCTGGTTGAGTGGGCCACGCTGCGGGTCCTCGCCTGGGGCCAGGCTGCTGCAGGGCACTGAGTCCCCGAGGCACGGCCTGGGAGACATGACAGGAACATCTCTGCTCATAACTGAGAGCCTCCGTTTCCCCCTGCAGTGTAAGAATGCCGGTGACTCAGTTAGAAGCATGCATCCAACCCGTCCTTCCGTGTCATCACCATCTAGAATCGGTGCCTGAATCTTCTGAATTTCTCCAGAATGTGGTTTAAAATCACCTTCGACAATTGAGTGTGTGTCCTCTTACAAGTGGAGGAATTGCTGCCGTTTCCCTGGAACTTACTCACCACTAGTCCATCTGATTTTTCTGTGCTAGGATTCAGTATGGCCTGCTAAAAATTCTGCAGTCAGATCTTGAAACACTGATGAAGAGGATTATTTATTTTATTTCTTTTTATGATAGTGTTTTACTTTCAAAATTCAGAGTTTTCGGTTCTTTAAAAAATTTTTTGGGGGGTTGGAGAATCAACGTTTCTCTTACCATCTTTGTGACCTGTTGCTATATGCCTCTCACCTGTCTTCTGTCACTTGTGAGGCAGTTCCATTTGTGACCCTGTCCGGTTTGTTCATGTTATAAAATATAAAGTCTGTAAAAGTACAGTCCCTTTTACTCCGAAGACATTCCACAAGTACTACTTAAATCTGGGTGTGGTTTTTAGAAGACAGAATCATTAGAACATGTACTTGCAGGTTGCTAGTGCAAAATCCCCAAATCAATAGTCTAGCTCAACATCTAAAATCTTTCTAATCTACCTTGGATTTGTATGGATAAGTGAAGCAGTTTGCTAAGAAATCAAGACCAGGTTTAGAATACAGGCTGGTGTAGCTCAGCAGGTCCTCCCATGCTGATGCTCTGCCAGAGGGTGGGGCCAAGGAGAGAGGGCGTGTCCTGCCCTCCCTGAGCTGACAGTTTGATGGCAAAGACCTTCACCAGGTGAAGAACTTGGAGTTTCTTCTAAGAAAAGTGGGTTTGAAAAGAGTCCTAAAAGCGCGAGAGTGACCCAATCCCATATGTCTCAAGTAGGGGAGAGCGGCTGTAGGGCCACTTGGGAGACTCGTGATTCCAGGTGTGCAGTGTTGGTGGCTTCCACTTGAGTATTGGATGGTCAGTGGGTAAAAGCGAACAGATTGAAGACATGTTTCGATGGTAAAAAGGAAAGGATGAATGCTGTCTGTGAAGTTATAATGGAGTAAGGCCCAGGTTTTGGGGTGGATTAATGAGGTAAATGATAGTCCTGCTGTGCTGTGATGAGGGAAAACTGCAGAGGGAGTTCTGGGGAAAATCTGATGAGTTCAGCTGTGGGTAAAATGAAAGGCTGTTAGATGTGTGGACTGGGAGCTCTGGTGAGAGCCAGTAGTGTGTAGGGTGAGGGGAGAGAGACTTTCAAATCATTTTGTCTTGTGAACATACAAATAATTATGAGCAATGACACTCTTAACACCTCCATATTCTGGATTTAAAACCCAGTAACATTTTGATTTATTGACTGCAGAGGTTGTTAATTTTTTTAACAGAAATAAAATAAATAGAAACAAAATAGTGGAGTTAATCAACATCTTAAATTTGATGTGTGTCCTTGTATATATTTTGATACCTCATCTGTTTATAACTATAATCTACAAAAAGTTAACTTGCTTAGCATAAGAGTTAAACAGAGGGACGTGACACACTCTGTTAGGGGTTGCAGCTGATCACCTTGGGCAAATTATGCCGCCTCTCTGTTCCTTAGTTGCATCTTCTGTGACTGCCCCTGGGCCCCTCATCACAGCTGATTTCCTAGACTTGATGTTGGGAGGGAGGCTGCTGAAGGGAGTAAGAAGTGGCAACTACGAGGGATACTGAAGAGAGAGACAAAAGCAGATTAAAGCCTATAAACTTAGTACAAATACCCTCAAAAGAGAAAGAATCCCGCAGTGTTTTGAGCCACTTAGCGTAAGGAAAACAAAATCACGTGGACTCAATTCTCTTGAACATTTGAGTATTGCGGGTGGGTGGGTGTCATCAAAAAAGTGTCGAGAAAAGGCCTTTTGGTTTCCCTTGACATTTCCAGTAAGGGTGGGTAGCATAAGCAAAACCCCCCCGGTTCACACTGGAAGGTGCCTTTTTGTGCAATACTGACCAAAGGTTGGAAACCAGTCTTCAGCGGTGCTGGCAAATGAAGAGACTCCTGGATTGGGTGGGGCACTTGCTGTGACTTCCAGGTGACCTGCTGGCTGGGGACTGTGAGGCGGGCAGTATGTTTGCAGGGAGACACGGGCATAATCCCTGCCTCTGAGGCTGCTGGTCTGACTAGCAAACCTGGGCACCCGCAGTCCTAATGGGGCAGCTCGGGATGTGGCCTGGGACACCTGCTCTGCTGAGGGCGAGAAGAGGGCTTCCCTGAGGTGGTGTCCCTGCAGAGAGTGGAAACGTCCTCCTGCAGGGGAGGAAGTGCCTCTGAGCAGGGTGCTGGATGCACAGGCATGACCACCCTGAGCATGGAGGATTTGGGAAGCCGGAAGTCATACAGTGGCCCGAGCAGCCTTGTTCCTGAGAGACTGGAGGTAAAAGATGCTGAAAATGCAGGCTAGGTTCAGACCCTGTGGTGGGTTATGTGTGACAGGAAAGGACTGGTCAGGCAGGCAAGAGAGAACCCTGTGGGCGTCCCAGCTGGGGCGTCACGACGGAGGGAGGAGCAGAGTTATAGACTTTGCCACTTATTAGCTGTGTGACTTTGAGCAAGATCACCCCAGGTCTCTCTCTATATATATTCATCTGTAAAGTGACACAGTGACAAGCTTGTGTCATCAGAAGGCTTAGTTTAGTTCTGATCCTCTGTGTCCAGTCTTGTCAGTGCTGCCCTGTGAGGTTCTGCAGCGGCTGCTCTTACCCTGAGATGGGAGGTCGTAGAGGGACATTGTAGCACCCGAGGGCAGGATGGGTTTGCTTTAAAAGCAGACATGTTGCCGCCTGTAGCTGCAGACCTGCAGGCAGTTTGGTTGATGGTCGTGGAGAGAACTTTGGAGGCCTTAGCGTCGTCTTAAGACTTGTTTTCACTTAGGGACCGGATTTGAATTTGCAGATTAATGTTGAAGATTTGGGCTTCTGGCAAAGCTGTTTTCAGAGATGGGTATATACGTAACATATCATATAACATAAAATGATTTTCTTAACGTGTGGGTCTTTGCAGCTGTTGGGAACAGCTCTGTTGCCCTGGTCTCCACGGAGGAAACTAAGGGTCAGCAGAGCGTGCGGGAGGGCAGGCAACCCACAGTGCTTTTGCCGGCTGTTTTCCCCAGTAGGGCAGTCTGCTGAGTTGACTCTTCTCTGTGTTTGGTTACCAGATGAGCAGACAGCAAAGTAATGAGTTCTGGTGGGACTGTATAATGACAGGAAGAAAGAGGAACCAGTAGTTTTTCAGGACTAGAACTCGCTTTTGGTTCCTGATCCAGTGTATTCCATTAAAGAAGTGATGAGTTGTGTCTCTTCTGGGACTTGATTGAAATAAATGTTCAGCCTAAAATTAAGAGTTGTGTTTCATTTGGCGGGAGGACTCGAGCCGGGATGACAGCCTCTCAGATCACTCTGAGGAACTGCTCCCAAGAGGTATGGGAAGAGCTAGGATATACAGGAGCTTTACAACAAAGACCAGGTAGTTGGAACAATAAAAGATTGCTTGTTATCTAAAGAAAGCCAGGTATCTCAAGTTCAAGTATTTAGTGGTTTTCTATGTATGGGAGGAAGCAAACATTTGGACTCACTGAATTCATACTTTAACAAGCACCTAGCTATCTAGGGCAAGTATCCTGTCCTTTCTTATTCTGAGTCTGCTCAGAGGGCACCAATATGAGTGGCTGAGAGGCTGGGCTGCAGGCCTGTCCTCGCTGGGGTGTGGCAGTGGCTGCTGATGGCTTGGTTTCAGGATTCTTTGTTTACTGACATGGTTGCAGTATTTTCTTTCACATTGTAGTACTTTCATTCACAGTGCTCCCACTTGGTCCTAAATTCGACCAATATTTTGAGAGACATTTCATGACCAATTTTGTCCCAGGGTGCTAGGATGGCTCATTCCTAGTTCAGGTGAAGTATCTTCTGAGCTGCCATTCAAGGTGTTAGTTTTTTATCAGACCCTGTTGATACTAAAAGTTCTCTGGATCGCCTGTCTTACTAGTCTATTATGATCCAGGAATTGTTTACCCTTCGTTGCTCATTACCATAACTAGAATCACACTATTACAGTTATTTTACACAGAGTTATAAATTTTATCTAATCCTTCAAGATGTTTAGCCATCATCAATTTTGTAGGCCTAGTTCCACATTGGGAAATGTAACAGACAACAATTTTATTATATAGACAGTATATAAGTAATTCAGCTAGTAACGTTTATAATGTCATGAGTAAGAATTTAATAGTCGAGAAGTTATATTTTTGGGTTAAAATTTTCCTTGTGTTCCTGATTGAGTTTGAGTGATCTTATGAGAAATTTCATATTTATGGTCAGGGTCAGAGCAGGTATTAATTGGCCAAGTGAGGTCTCCCACCTTGTAAGATCAATAGTGGCCTAAACAGAACTATAATTTCTTTTTAGAATAATGTTTCTGAGGGCTATCTAGTTAGAGCCTTGGAGTAGGGAAACCCACCAAGGTAACACAGAAGTACTAGACATAGGTAATTTACCATAAACTTAGCAGTTGGAGTAGTTCATAATCAAAGGTAGGAGAAATTATCAAAGTAATTGGCATACAGGCCTGGTTCTGTGTCTTGGGTCTGCAGTCTTCTTCAGATGTTGTCTTCTTCTCATCCTGACCTGGTAGATTCTTCTCCATTTGGGCATTGTTTTAAGGTGAGCAGTGCTCTATAGGCCAGTGCACTGCAGGGGCTGTTTCTGATAGGAAATGAATCTGAAAGTCCGTTTCCTTCAGCTTTGGTGTGTATGGTCTAATTAAGAGTACCTGATAAAGGGTCCTTCCATTCAGGTTGGAGACAGTTCTTTAAGTCATGCCTGTTCCAGTATGTATAATCCCCTGGCTGCTGGTCATGGGGCATTGGAACTTTACCAAGGATAGATTACTGAGCCTCAGAAACAAACCTAGAGTATTCTTTTCATAATTCAATTAAACTTTACAGCAATGAGACATAACAGCAAGGAATGATCTGGGAAATGTCTAAGTAAATATAGACCTCAATCAACAAAACTAGAAATTAATATCCACTAAAATATAATCTTTTTTCTCTCTAAAGTTACCCTCAGTTTTCTCAAATATAGTCAAATCAAGATTAATTTATTTACAAGCTAAGTCTGATTATTTGATTATATAGGCTTTTTTTAAATTGGCTGTGTTGGAACTTTTAATAAGGACTCTCAGGGTAGAATGTTAATAAGGTTTTCTTAGGCCCAGAATGCCTCGTTAAGGGCTTGTCATGGATTTCTGCCTTACAGACTTAGGTAAATTCTTTCCTCTCTAAAATCATTAAAATACTTTGAGATTGCTATATCTGTTAGGAGATGATCTTCCTCATTTGTCTGGTAGAGCCACTGGGGACCTTAGAGTTTTTAGTCTCTTGAGGGATCAGATAGAGAGAAAAGATAACTGTTCCAAGTCTGCGTACATAAGTATAATGTAACAAATTTCTGTGAATCATAACTAGCTTAAGGAGAAGAGTTTCTTTATGTCTGGGAAACAGGTTAAAAGCCAGTAGTATTTCAGACAAAATCAAAAATTATAACCATATTCACCTGTTTACTCAGTCCCATGTAACTAATTCTTTTACTCAGAGTTTTCATTAGACCTTTAAAATTTCTTACCCAGTTTAGTTCAGTGCTATAATTTGAAATTTATTTGAAATCAATAAATCTCCTTGAAGAGAAAGCAATTTGCAAAATCATCAGAAGGAAACAATTAACTGTATATAAATGACAAGTGATTTAAAAGCATGGTTAAACAACGTTACACTATAATCGATAAAGAAAGCTGGTCACTATAACTAGAATTATAACTGGTAACATTTCAGATATACCAGAATTTTAGGGAATCCATATAATTTCTAGAATATCTATATTAATAATATTTTCTCATACAATATAACCTAGGAAGATCTATTATTCATTTGACAATATCATGTTATTTAACATGCCAAATGAAACTTACTACTTTAAAATCTCTCTTTGGGATGTTTCATGGGCCCTCTGTAGCATCCCAAACTTAACTGGAGATTAAAAGAACTTTAATTAGAAATTGATATTTGGGGAGCTTGTTAAAAGTTTTCAGAACACTTGGTCAGATAAACATATAGATCACTGTAAAGTAGTTCTTTTTCATTAACAAGAAAATACGTTAAAGGTAAAAGCAGAACAGGTCAGTTATGTGGTATAAGAAGCTTTACAATTTGTTACTGAAAGTGGATTAACATTTTTAGAAAATTTTGTCATCTTAACAGAGAGAAAACCAAATCTAGTCTTGTACCAGATTACTTCTAAGATTCATTTACTTTGCCCAAGTTGATTCTAAACTTAGACAATTCCGACAACGTACAGAACTCTTTCCTCAGGGTTCCTCTTCCACAAGCGTTCCACAGCTTTCTATACTCACATTAGTGTGTCCTTTATTATCTCTTCCATTCAGAAGTAACCAGCTTCAGAAGAAAGTCACTATTTTTTATTAACAAAATATAATTACATTCATATATCTTCCTTTACACATTTATCTTACTTTCCTAGGATACTGAGATTATACCCTTAATAATAGAGATTATTTCAGGGTAGCACCAACCATTTATTAATATTTCTAAACACCTTTAGTTTCTCTGTAAGGGTAAATTAAATGTTAAGTAATTCATATTTCAATCTTATTTTATCTGAAAGTGTCATAGCTATTTAATAAAATCCTATCATTTAACTTAATTTAGCACAACTCTAGAATTTAAAGATAACAAACATTTAGAGAGTATTTTAACCATACATTTTAAAAATATATTTTAAAAATTTACCCAAAGCTCTCATCTCATTTGCATTTAATTTACTTCAAATTTTACTACACCACATTACTATTTTTTTTCTTGACAATTCTGCAACAGATATAACAGGATCTTATTTGACTTTCATTAAAACTAGGTACAGTAAAGGTATTGTACTTAATATTGATGACTTTAAAGATGTCTATATTAATTAGAACATACTTAAACTAAACAATACCAAGTGTTATCTTAATATTGAATATTTTCCAGTTCACGTGACGCTGAAAGTCAATTTGGTCAGTTTTTATTTTAAAATTACTTAATTTGTAAGCTCTTTTTTTTTTACGTCAATTAAGCAGAGATCTTTGACTTTGATTTTTTTTTCAGCTGTAGAAATATCTCATATCTATAATGTGTACCCAGGCTTATAAACACAAAAAAGCTAGAGATCTCATAGGTTCACTTTAAAACTTACTTATAAGATAGGTATAATAATAGTTGGAGTAAGCTGAATTTGCTTGCTCAAATCACTAAGGCTTACTATTTATGAAACCGACATTTAAGATTTCTTGACAAATGCTGAAGGACGCATCAGAGTTATGAGTTCTAAAATGCCAAAAATTTCTTCGCCTTAAGTATTATATCGTTGAGCTAATTAGGCTTATTCCTAGGTCACTGTTTGCTGTATTTATATTTCTGATCTGCAAGACAAAGACAGAAGCTTCCAGTTCCCCAGAGAACTGCTCTGTCACGCAGGTCCAATTGTATCTCCTTAATTGGCTTTTTTGTATCAGTGAGAAGAGCTGTAAACAAAGAATTCCATGTTTTAAAACTTTAAGATTTACTTTAGCATGTCTTCCCAAGCTTGCATAAGGAATTTAGTGAGGTCTCTTTTCCTTGAGTTATAAGTTAAACCCAGGGTAAACCTCTTATTTTATTGTCTATTAGCCACTGAATATTAGTTTTTAATTTTACGTTATATTGGAAGGCTCACAAAACTCTATTGGTTTCCTTTACTTTGTTCAATTAATATTTTCTAAGGGACAGATATGTGCCCAGCCTTATAATACCAAGAAGGGGAAGCGTTTTTCCATTGAAATATATCTATCCCACAATATAATTAAGCAAAAGTTTTATATAAAGCCCATTTAATATACCAATTTTACAAACTTTTATCTCAATTTTATTAAATCTTGTACCTTTAATTTTTATATTTATTAGGTTTAATCAGTAATTCCTATTTCTAGAAGGAGTGTCAGAAGCTTTTTTTTTTTTTTTTTTTGTGCATTGTATCTAATTATATAGAAAAGTCTCTGGGATTCCCAAGTTTCAGCCAAAGAGCTTAGGCCCTTCTCAATTTTCAATTTGATTAATAGGTCTGTTGTCCCAATCATTGATCAAGTATTTCAGTCTATAAATATGTATTTTTTTTAGCTCTATAAATACATATATTTTAAACTGTGCTAAAGCGGACTTGTTTGAACTTTAATGTTGGAGGGCAGTAGGTGATCTCTTTGGCCCTTTTTTTTTTTACTTTACATAGTGTAGTATCAAAACCTTGTATCTAAATCCAAAAATGTCCATTTTATTTATCTCATTCAAAATAACCATATAAAAATATTTATCCATTTGGGATAAGCCCCTTATCTTTTTTTTTTTTTTGACATTTTTACAATCCTTTATCCAGTTATTCAGCATAATTAACATTAATTATTCTAAGTATTTATTAGCATCTCTAAAACCATTGATCGGAAAGGAAAAACACAAATGTAGGTTTTCAAACCAGTTTTTTTTTTTAAACTAATTTCTTAGGTTAACCATTAGATATATTTTTCTACCTTTAAACTTGATTTTAATAGGTACCAATAAAACGGCTGTTTATAATGAGAGCTCTTTCAACTTTCACCAATTTAAAAGTTTTCCCAAATTAAAGGATCCATCATATGGCCATCAATTTATATATATATATAGTGATTTTAAACCAATAAGATGAAGAGGCTTTTCCACATGAGAGTGGGGGTGTTGCTTAAATAAAATTCAAAAGTTTACTTTCCAAAAGCTAAAAGCCTTTGTGGTCCAGGCTGATGCAACAACGGTTAAGATGGCAAAATATCTGAAAATTGGTACAATCAAAGGATTTTTGAGAATCCCAAATTATTTGCGTGGCCACAATATGTACACAATACTTGTACCTTTTGTATGACAGAGTCCAAGGTGTCGTTTAAAAAAAAAGAAACACATATATACATACATACACACACATAAAACACCCAGAGAAAGATAAAACATTTACATTTCAAGGACACAGGAAGAGAAATCCAAGTTCTCCCTAAATGGGATTTTGTTCTTATAAGTTCAGAATTCCAAAAAATATTTTATCAGGCCTGGTTAGTTACTTTCAGGGTGAGTTTTTTTTTTTTTTTCTAATTCCTAATTAATGTTGTAAGTTTTGTACGTATATAAACCTGGCTAGTGTATTAGTTGGAGGCTGGCAATCTGTCATTTCTTTTTCTTTTCTGTTCTGAGTTTTTTTTTTTTTTTTTAATTTTTTTTTGAAAGTTCTATTTCCCATTGTAAGTTCGGGTTCTCAGAATAAAATTGCTGGTAAGATTTCCCGCAGGGACAACACTATGACATGAAGTCTTTGCCTCTACCATTCCTGAAAGTTTCTCCGTCACCCAAGAAAGCTGTTACCAGCCAGGTGGAGGGTCCCATTTTTGGAGTTGAAAGGGTCCTCATAGGAGTTTTACTTTTATTCCGAAAAATTCAATGGAGGTAACCAAATCGAGGACAACATTAGACCAGCCTCTTACCTAACCACTTAGTCCTGAACCCAGTGTCTTTCAACTGGGACCCACTCAGGACGTTTACACTGGGTGAGTATTTTCCTGGTATGTTTCCACCAGCCCCACTTCAGACGTCTCCTCAAGGTGGTTGTTTCCTGTTATCTTTCAACCAGGCCCCACCCAGTATGTCTCCACTGGGTGGGTTATTCCCCCCCAGTATCTTTCAACTGGAGGGCCAGGTACCTGGATACACCGCCAAATAAAACTCAGGATCATCAACCAATATGGGAGATCCGAGAACTAGGAGAGACTCACCCAAATTCACCTGGATTCCCCAAGGAGGCAGATGGGCACAAAGTGCCAATGCTGGTACCAAGGCTCCGGTAACTCGGAGAGTTCAGCTGGAGAGAAGTCTGCTCTGAGTCCCTTCCTGGTGTCCAAAACTTTTGACTGAAATACATGTGCAGCCTAAAAGTTAAGAGTTATGTTTATTTGGCGGGAGGACTCGAGCCGGGATGACAGCCTCTCAGATCGCTCGGAGGGACTGTTCCCAAGAGGTTGAGGAGGAGCTAGGATATATAGGAGCTTTACAACAAAGACAAGGTTGTTGGAACAATAAAAGATTGCTTGTTATCTAAAGAAAGCCAGGTATCTCAAGTTCAAGAATTTAGTGCTTTTCCATGTATGGGAGGAAGCAAACATTTTGACTCACTGAATTCATTCTTTAGACAAGCACCTAGCTATCTAGGGCAAGTATCCTGTCCTTTCTTATTCTGAGCCTGCTCAGAGGGCACCGTTGTGAGTGGCTGTAGAGGCTGGGCTGCAGGCCTGTCCTCGCTGGGGTGTTGGCAGCCGCTGATGACTTGGTTTCAGCATTCTTTGTTTACTGACATGGTTGCAGTATTTTCATTCACACTGTAGTATTTTCGGTCACAGAATGATTATGGATAATCTGCAAACTTGGAAAGCAACCGAGATGGAATTACTTCAGGTACCTTCTAATTTAATAAGCCGTGTGTAAACATAAAAATGGAGGAAGCATACAAAGTATTTGGTGGTGTAGGGAAGGTGTTCTGCACATTACAGGAGAAGGCAGAATTCCTTTTCTTTGTGGGCAGGGACGTAAGCCCACCTTTCTTTTCCGTAGTGGTTTCTGAGAACAGTTTATGGTAATTAATGAACATTGAGAAACGGTGGCAAACATTGCATTCAAGAGCTGGCCGGCTGCAAACTTGTGTATTGGACAGGTGGATTTCATAGGCAAGTGGTCAAGTGGAAGGGAGAGAGATGGAGCCCAGGCCTGGGCCCAGATTCAGGTTTAAATCCCCATTTCCTCACCATGGGGCCTTGGACTAGAATGTAACCTCTCCTAACCGGTTGGTGAATCTGTGAAATGGGCATGATAATATTGGTTTCTACCTGGGATTGTTGTAAGTTGTACAGAGTATTATAGCACACATGAAGCTCTTAACACAGTGGCACTTAGCAGTGTTCACTGTGTGTGGAGGTCCCGCTTCGCGTGTGTCAGAGCCGTAAAGGCAGCATTTGTCTGTTGAGGATGCACTGGTAGCCCCTTGAATAGGTTGTGAATTTGGTGATTTCCTTTTATCTTGGTAAATCTGTGTGCCATGGGCAGTTATTTTCATGGACAAATGAGGAATCTCAGGGTAAAGAAGACTGTGTAATTTGCCCAAAGTCAGACCATAATTTTGGGTGCAGGTGCCTCAGTTCAGCATGGGCCACTGGGCCTTCTGCCCTCTCCTTTCAGCACCTGAGCCAGATGTGTGCTCGGCTGTCTCCCAGCCCAGAATATCCAGCAGGGAGCAAGACATACCTGGCCCTGTGCTGCTTGAGCAAAACTCCGGGGTGGAGGCAGTTACAAAAAGGATAAACATAAAAACAGATGACAGCAAACTGTGATTAGCTCTGAGAAGGAAAGGAACAGGCCTCGCCGTGCAGCGCTGGGAGCTTACCCGTCGGGGCTGCTCTGGGGGCGTTCATCTCAGCTAAACAAGCTCTGCTGCTGCACCAAGGCAGGAAGGCAGGGCACGTGTGACCAGGTAGACTGGGCCTCGTTAGTCATACTCATTCCCCATTAAGCGGCAGCTGTCATGGGCACTTACCTAGTAAACAGATGTCGGCCATAATCATCACGCACTTTGCTTGGTAGTTTTATTGGCCCCACCTTTGAGATGAGGTCATTGAAGCTGGGGAGTTTGCTGCATGCCCGTGATCACCTTGGAAATACCCCCACTGGTCTTTCAACCTAGACTGGCGTGGCTGTCATGCCCAAGCCCTGTGAATGGCATCGTGTAGCTTCTCCCAAGTGGCCCAAATGATTGATATTGATTTTCTTATTTCGTAGGAAATGGTATGTGACAGTAGGAGAAAAAGGTAGTAAGAAATTGTTTGGAAAACTAGAAAAAAATTCAATTCTTCCCAAACTGGGGGAGCGTAAGCTATGTCACACACTCCACTCACTGCCTGTCACCTCCTCCCTGCCGACTCTGTGTTCAGAAGCCACTCTGAGCCTTTGAAGAACATTTTGCCTCATGACACTGTTGACAAGGACCTGCGACCTCTCTGTCCCTGGTTAACAGTCTATTCAAAGCCATTTAAATTTTATGCAGGCTCCTCCACTCAGATGTAAGAATAGCCTCTTTAAACTTCTTGATGCAGCTCCTTAATGAGGATCTTGTGAAGGAAACCTAGTCAAAACCTGGGATGTATGCACATAGTGACCGTAAACTCAGCACTTTGTGAAGTTCAGAATCAGATGGGTGGGAGACTCAGGAAAGGCTTTTTAATGTAGAAAGGGGAAAGTGAAAGGACGTAGGCTGTGTAAGACTGAAACATCTCGGTCCCAGCCAGCAAGGCACCTGCGTTCAGGATGGTGGGTGGGGAGTGCAGAGATGTCACAAAGAAAGAAGTGGTGGGATGGGAGGGAGGACAGTTAGGTACTTTACTGGGGAGGGAAATAGTGGGCTGAACATTTCCTGGTTGAACAAGAGGACTGTGACATGATGTGCTTGTATTTTGGAGAGAAAGATTTTGTGGGGACAGGCCTAGGGAGAACGCTCTGTGGCTGGGGATTCAGCACAACAAAGAAACATAGAGAACCGGGCAGACCCCAGGGCCCCTGCTGGGGGAGAGGCTGCCCGCCAATTCGAGCCCTTGGGGCTGCTTCTGTCCTTTAGCCGGGGCCTTAGAGCTCCCTTCACAACCCAGTCCTGTTGATACAAGAAAAAGTAAGTGGGGCATGAGAAGGGCTGTGTCCCAGGCTTTGGTTGAGCCCCTTGGATGTGCCCTGCCAGATGTGGGTACTTGGCTTCATGCAGGAAAGTATTCAAGCGCAAGCCACTGTTGAGTAAAGGTAGACTTATTCAGAGAGATTCATTGAAAGGCAAGAGAAATTCCACGATGTGTGGGGGTTTGATGCTCAGATTAAAAGTAGGTACACACTCCACAGACTGTGGGCCTTCTCTGAAGCGGGAGAGAGAGGTGTGACCCCTAGGCGGTGCTGTGTTGCTTGTATTCATGGGCTTGGTGGTTTCATATGCTAATAAGTAGAAGGACCAGCCTAAGGGCAAGGGGCTGGAATTCACAGGGAGTTGGCCATTTCCCACCCTTTGACCTTTTTTGGCTAGCCTTGGGACTGCCATGGTGCCTGGGGATGTGTTATTCACCATGTTACTATTACAATGGGTGTGTAATGAAGCTCAAGATCTGCTAGAACTTAAATCTCTTCATCCTGAGCCTCAAGGCCTATTGGGGGTTGAATCCTTCACCATTTTGATGTTAATTGCTGTGGCCTTCCTTGAATGGCTGTGCTCTGCCCCCTTCCATCCTGTCTCACTGTGATGACACAGAGAGAACAAAGGCCCGGCCCTGGGTGTGCTGCTGCATTTAACAGAGGGAGGGGTGGGGTAGGTTGAGGATGACTCTGGGTGGTTTGAAGGATGTTTCAGATTTTCCCACGTGGGACATGGGGACCTGCCAGCTGCCACCACAGATTTATCTCACGGGAATTATCGCTTGTGTCACTCATTTGTTTCTATTTTTCTTTTTTTTTTTTTAAGTATTTAATCTAAATTTAATATCAGGTTTTTTTAGGAAACAAATTTGTCTTTTTATTTTCTTTGGGGCTCTTTTTGGGGGGGTAGGTAATTAGGTGTATTTATCTGTTAGTGGAGGCCCTGGGGCTTGAACCCATACCCTGTGTATGCTATACACACGCTCTAACACTGAGCTCTACCACCCGCCCCTTCATCTTTTTCTTTTTGCTTTAGCTGCCAAAAAACTTACAGCTGAATTTCTAGTCGGCCTTTAACACTTACCCTGACTTCATGGCATCCATTTTTATTACTTTACCTCCCCCTGGTTTCATTTAAGTATTGAATCTCCATTTTCTTTTCACTCTCACTTTTGTCTTTTTGTTGTTATGGTTGTTAAGCTGTGTTTAAAAAATTGTTTAAATTCTCTTTTAGCAGGAGGCTGAAAGTAAATAAATATGTAAATAAACATCACACTTAAATGCTTTTATACATTCTAAGCTGTTTAGTAGTTACTTAAAAACTGGACTGATATTAAAGTTATAACATTTTTACATTATTTTTTAATTTTTTCTAAAGGTATAGCTGATTTACAATATGATATGTTTCAGGTGTACAATAGTTGCTCCATTTATAGTTATTGTAAAACATTGACTGTATTGCCTATGTTGTAAGATACATCCCTCTAGCGTGTTTACGTTACATGTAGCAGCGTGTATAAGAAAGTTGGGTAACACAGAGTCTGGGGCATTGCTGTGTCTGACTCAGGTTCCAGGTCACCCTGCCTGTCAGACCCCAGGCCCTCACAACTTTCTGTAGGGCAGTGAGTGGAGGCAGCTCTCATCAGCGCTGGTACCAACCTCTGAGTGGCAGTGACAGCAGTGACTGTCTGTGGACGTGCAAAGTGTTGTTCCAGGAGATTTACATGCATTTCTTCATTTATTATTTAAAGCCCTCCTGTGAGTGATCGTTTTATGTTTTTAATGAATAATACACTTTATTTTTAGTTTAATAGACTTCAAACTTCCGGAAAATTTACAGGAGTAGTACAATGAACACTTAGATACTCTTCACCTAAAAGGGCAGTATTTGACCTTTTGTGTCTGTCTTATTTCAGCATACTTTTTTAAGGTTCATCCATGCTGTAACCTGAAACAGTAATTTATTCTTTTGGTTTAATAATATCTTTTTTTTTTTTTTGGTCTATTTAAAAATAGTTTCATTGAAGTCTAGTCAGTTTATAATGTTGCATCAGTTTCTTGTTTACAGCACAACACTTCAGTTATATAGGAATATACATGTATTCATTTTCATATTCTTTTTCAACATAAGTTACTATAAGATATTAAACATATTTCCCTGTACTATACAGTATAAACTTGCTGTTTATTTTATACATAATCAGTATCTGCAAACCTTGAACTCGCAAGTTATCCCTTCCCACACCGTCTCCACTCTGGTAACCATAGTTTGTTTTCTATGCCTCTGTGTCTGTTTCTGCTCTGTAGATAAGTTTCTCTTTCTTTGTTTTTTTTTTTTTTTTTAAGATTCCACATATGAGCGATCTCATATGGTATTTTTCTTTCTCTTTCTGGCTTACTTCTCTTAGAATGACATTCTCCAGGTCCATTCATGTTACTGCAAATGGCATTATTTTATTATTTTTTATGCCTGAGTAGTAGTCTATGGTATAAATATACTGCAACCTCTTTATCCAGTCATCTGTCAGTGGACATTTAGGTTGTTTCCATGTCTTGGCTATTGTAAATAGTGCTGCTGTGAACATTTGGGGGAATGTGTCTTTTTGAATTAGGGTTACTTCTGGATATATGCCCAGGAGTGGGATTGCTGGGTCATAGGGGAAGTCAATTTTTTGTCTTTTGGTGAATCTCCATACAGTTTTCCACAATGACTCCACCAAACTGCATTCCCAGCACAGTGTAGGACGGTTCCATTTTCTCCACAGCCTCTCCAGCATTTATTGTTTGTGAACTTCTGAATGATGGCTATTCTGACGGGTGTGAGGTGATACTTGATTGTAGTTTTGATTTGCATTTCTCTGATAATGATATTGAGCATTTTTTCATGTGCCTAATGGCCATTTGTATGTTTTCATTGGAGAAAAGTTTCTTTAGCACTTCTGCCCATTTTTGGATTGAATTGTTTATTTTTCTTTCTTATGAAGTGTAAAAGCTGCTTATATATTCTGGGAATTAAACCCTTGACAGTCTCATTTATTGTAAATATTTTCTCCCATTCCATAGGTTGTCTTTTTGTTTTGCTTACTGTTTCCTTTGCTGTGAAAAAGCTTGTAAGTTTAATTAGACCCCACTTGTATATTTTTGCTTGTATTTCTATTGCTTGAGTAGACTGCTCTAGGAGAACATTGCTGAGATGCATGTCAGATGTTTTGCCTACGTTTCCTTCTAAGAGTTTTGTAGTGTCTTGTCTACATGTTTAAGTCTTTAAGCCATTTTGAATTTATTTTTGTGTGTGCTGTGAGGGAGTAGTCTAACTTCATTGATTTACATGCAGCTGTCCAGTTTTCCCTACACCATTTTCTGAAGAGGCTGTCTTTACTCCATTGTATGTTCTCACTTCCTTTGTCAAAGATTCAATGACCAAAAGTTTTTGGGACTATTTTTGATAATTTTTTTTCCCATTCATTGATGGATGGACATTGTTTGTAACTTTTGGCTACTCTGAATGATACTGCCATGAATATTGATGTGCAAATTTTTGTGAGAATATGTTTTCATTCTGTTGGCTGTACAGTTGGCCCGCCATATCTGTAGTTTCCACTTCATGGATCCAGATGGCTGGTTGTAAAGGGACTCGAACATCCTTGGATTATGGAATCCAGGGTGGTGTGTTCCTGAAACCAATCCCCCGAGGATACTGAGGGATGACCCTATATGTAGGAATAGAATTGCTGAGCCATAAGATAACACTAAACTTTTGAGGAAACACCAGGCTTTTCCAAAGAAGCTGCACCATTGCCCCTTTCCAATGGCTGCATATTGAGGGTTCCCATTCCTCTGCCTCCTGACCGACACTTGTTATTGTCCGTGTTTTGATTATAACCATCCTAGTGGGTGTAAAATGCGATCTCATTTTGATTTTGATTTGACTAGTGATACTGAGCATCTTTTCATATGCTTATTGGCCATTTGTGTATCTATTTAATTCCTTGGTAAATTTAAAAATTGGGATGATATTCTTTGTATTGGTTAGTTGTAAGCATTTGTTTTATATCCTGGATACTAGTCTCTTATTAGATATATGCTTTGCAAATTTTTTCTACTATTCTGCAGATTGTCATTCCACTTTACTTTTTTAAAATATTAAGACAATTTCTTTATAGGGAAGGTAATTAGATTTATTTATTTATTTATTTATTTATTTATTTATTTATTTATTTATTTATTTTTTGCCAAGCATGCACTCTATCACTTGAGCTACCCACTTCCCCCTTCATTTCACTTTCTTGATGATGTCTTTTGTAACAAGTGGTTTTAATTTTGATGAAGTCCAGTTTATCTGGTTTTTTTTTATCACTTCTGCTATTGGTATTGTATCTAGGAAACCATAACCTATCCTAGGACCACAAAGATTTATACTATGTCTTCTTTTAGAAAGTTTATAGGTTTAGATTTTACGTTTCTGTCTGTGATCCATTTTCAATTAATTTTTATTTGTTATATACAATAGGGGGTTTCAGATTCTAAATTCATTCTTTTGCCTGCAGATACCCAGCTTTCCCTGCACCATTTGTTGAATAGACTATTCTTTCAATGGAGTGTTGTTGGCACCCTTGTTGAAAACTGACTGTAAATGTAAGTTTCCCCCCTGGAATTTTTACTGTGTCTCATAGATTTATGTATCCAAACTTATGACAATACCATAATGACTTCAGTACTATAGATTTGTAGTAATATTTAAAGTGAGTCCTCCCACTTTGCTCTGCTTCTTCAAGATTGCTTTGGCTGTCCTGGGCCCCTTGCACTTCCATATGAATTTTGGGATCAGTTTTTCAATTTTTGCAAAGAAGTCAGCTGGAATTTTGATAGCGATTCCACTGAATTTGTAGATCACTTTGGGGAGTCTTAACATTTTTAACAATATTGTCTACTATTCCATGAACATGGGAGGTCTTCCATATATGTAGATCTTCTAAAATTTTTTCAGTGATACTTCAAATTGTTCAATGTACAAATCTTGTAAATTTTTGTTAAATGTATCTCCCATTTTATTTTTAATGCTGTTGTAAATGGAAAGGCTGAGCTTCTTAAGGGTGGGACTATATATCAATTTGTTTATTTCTAGGATTCCTACACATCAAATACCCTAGGTTTATATTTGCATCATAAATCTATCCACAACTCTTCCCTCCCCTGTGTTATAAAAAACCAAGACCCAGGTTAATCTACCTCAACACCTATGTGGAAGTGAGAAATGAGACCCTTGGGTGGGGCTTTGTGCAGATGATACTGAGAAATTATTTAGGATGGCTTCATCTTAATTTCTTTTAAACAATCCTTTCAGTGTATATAGTCAGATACATTAAGAACATGCCCATTTGATGTACAGAGGAGCTAAGACTATCATTTTCAAATAATTTCTAGTGAGAATGTTGTACTTGAAACCTAATTTGTATCTATCTTTGAAGATTTATGTTTCAGGAGCTTTGACTAAAGAACACCTGTCTTTATTCAATAACGACAACTAAATGCTCAAACAACATGTAAGAGTTTGAGCTGTAACTGGAGGCAGCGCTTACCTCTCCCAATACACTTGTGCTGATCTGCTCAAAGGGGTTCGTCCAACTGTTTGTCAGTAGTCTGTTGGACAAAGCCATAAAACATTGATTTAAGGTTGCTGGAATGCAACATATTCTTATTAATACTAAGTAAGCCCATATTGAGTGCTTACTGTATGTTCAGAATTGTCCCTCAGACTCACATGAATTTATTTCTCTGAAAACCTTACATATTTCCTTGCTATTCCCACTTTACAGATAAGGAGACTGAGGATTAAGTCTTCTCTCTTTTTGGGGGAGCTCATTATCAATGACTGGAAGTTGTAAGGGAAAACATATTGATTCATCCTGAGAAAACATTTTTCTGAGAGTCAGCATTGAAGAGGGTGACCACTGAAGAGGGTGATCATTGTTCGAGTGACACGAGCCCCGTGTTGTACGGAGTCAGCATCCCAGTCCTGGACACGGCACTGTGCTGTGTGGTGGGTGAGGCGGCGTGGCCGTGCAGGGAATGAGGATGCCGGGCCGTTGGGCTGTGCTCAGGCCTGGTGAGGCTTTCTCTGAAGAGCAGTGGACCGTCATTGACAGATTTTAAGTAGGGGAGTGGGGTGCTCTCTTAGATCACTTTTGTGTTTGTAGAATGCTTGCAAACATTCAGTAGGCTCGGCAGAAAGTGATGTGACGAATCAGAGTAGGGTGGCTGCGAGGTGTAGCAGTGTTCAATTTTCAAGTGGTTTTCAGTCCCATGTTTGTGGCTTTGTAGACGTGTCACTTTGGATGACGCACTCAAGGAAGTGAAACAATTTATCTAATCAATTGAGGCAGTGATGTACCCAATTCCCAGGACTGTTGTGGAGATCCAGTGAGATAACATTCGCACAGTGTGCAGCATGGTCCCCAGCCCAGAGTCAGTGCTGAGGGAGTCCCTGTGAGTTTCTGGTAGGTCAGGTGTGGGTGGTGGGGCTCGGTGACTGAGGAAATCTGAGCCCTGAAGGAGGGGTCCAGTCACATCTGTGAGTGATGGGCCTGAGCTGGGAGGGGCAGAGAGACCTTCCCTCCCAACCAGGGGCCCTGGGCAGGATGGCTATGGGAGGAGCACCGTGAAGTCAGCTCTTTGCAGGTGGAGTTGGAGTTGCCCTTGAGACATCTAAGTGCAGTGTCACGAGCTCACAGAGGAGGTCTGGGCCCGGGCTGTGCATTTTCCTATAATCTCAATCCCTGAGGACGCCGAGGTATTGATCACTGAACGTGAAGACATACTTTACAGGACAAGTGAATAGTAGTTTCATCTCTGTCATCAAAGCTCACGTCTCTTTATTCATCACCCACTTTGTTAATTGGATACTTACAGGGCGGTTCTTCACCGCCCTCCCCTAGGCTCAGGCTCCACAGTAAAGAGCTGGTGAGCCTCCCTCTTTTCCAGAAGAAGACACATTTAGCTGGTAGCCTTCTATACCTCGCCAGACTTAGAATTTTAATTTGTTGTTTTAATTCTATTATCTGTTGGTCATCTCCTGACAGGAGAGACGTTTTACCTCATGGTCATGTTTCAATTAGCTGTTACTGAGAATTGCTGATCTGATCCATAGTGTATATATTATATTAACTTTTTAGAGTGCTTATCATTTTTCTTTCTTTGCCCTTAAATTTTGTTTGCCCCTTCAAGTTTCTATCCTATTTTGGGCCTTATTTTTTTTAATTAAAAATTTGTGTTAGTAGTTAAGAAAACAAAAGCAGAGAAACAATGCTCATGATACCTAAATTTAGAAAATATCTATTGTGTTTTCTGTCTCGGCAATGGAGGGTTCTAGAAACTCGTGAAAACGTTCATTACACAAGTTCCTTAAAATGCTGATTAAGAAATAAATCCTTCCTTCCTCATCTTTCATGCTGCACAGCTAATTTTCAAGAAAGTGAGGGGAAATCCTCAGAATCCAAGTCATACCAGATAGCAGGGATTCTGGGAGATACGCGAGCCTTAGAAGCCCTGGGGTGCCGGTTGGCTCCTGAACTGAGTGTTAGTTGCCCTGGCAGGAGGGCGGGATGTGAGCCCCAGGCCTCTCACACTGGGAGTTGGAAGGCTCATCCTATGTAAGACCAAGCACATCCTGAGAATCCTGTTTAATAAAGGGTGAATTAGAAAGAAAGAAAAATATCAGTTCTCAAGGCAAGAAATTAAGGAAAGTCAATTTTTGGGGAAGCAGGGAAAAATAACAAATCCAAAGTAAGGATTTAGTTTAAAGCTGTTCTGGCATGAGAGTGACCACAATCTCCTGGCAGAAAATCACAGCTCCTCCTGGAATGAGAAGTTGTGTTTTGAATGAATCAGTGAACAGCCATTCCGAAAAAGGCCTCCTGAGTCTTCTGGATCAAGGTACTAGACCCAAACAGCTCTCTTCCAAGGTCTCATTTAAATAACCAGAAAGGTTTTAAAGGAAAGAAGCCATAATCATAGTTCTATTTAGTGACATTAGTATATGCTAGGAATTCAGAGGTGACTATGGAGTTGTCTCCTCTTTTATGGACCTTACTTTCTGTTTGACATATTTGGGGAGCTGGGTGGAGGGAGGTTTTAGTCTGTTGCAATTAGCTAGGAAAGGAAATTAAGAAAGCAGTGAAGGGTGGGTGACATTTTTAGCTGAGGACAGTCCTGTTCAGTTGGCTTTTAATTGCAGGCTCGATGAGTTTTCACTGGAGGGAATTGATCTTACAGAAGATGGACTTAATTCAGGCCTCTTCAGAATGGACAAATGAACCTGGAGAAAGACAGTCAAATCTGTGCAGACATTGAAGTTCACGTGAACGTGCTGTATCCCTGAGCCAAAGATCGGACAAGTAGGCAGCACTTCTTGAGGACAGAGGAGTGGTTTTTAAGGTTCTCCAAGAATGAATCCCAGGGAACCGGGATGGCCAGTTGTCAAACTGTGACTTTGCTCTTTGGACGGTGTGCCCACCAAAGGTATTTTCCGTTTATTAGTTTTCATTTCTCTTAAATACATCTCAGGTGATGAGGACGTGGGCACAAGCATTGGACGCCATGTCGAGGTGACTTTGGATACCTGCCTAGAAGCGCGGGCACAGCTGCGGCTGCGTCATACATCTTGCCGCTCACCCCGTTGGCCGGCTCCGTGATCACGGCAGGGTGGTTCCTTGATGACCTGTCCGTCTCCTTTGTGACATTGTAACCCACCAAAGACCAGAGCGTATTAGCTTGGCTTTGTTCTTTTCCATCCTTCTCTTTGAATGGACTGATAGTGGACCCAGTTATGTTAGCAGATGTTTTACAAGTAGGGCTCTCAGTACAAACCTTGTAATCCCCGCTCTGTGATCTAGAGAAGAAAGTTACATTCTTTCCAAATTGTTTTGATGCACTTATGTGGGAAAATTGTGTACGTTTGTATATGTATTTCCTCTCTGAATCATCATAGCTAGAGATGAATGTGGGCAGACATGGAATGTGTTTTCTGTATTTGAACTGTATGGTCCCCTAAATTCTCCCCAGCTTTTTAAAGTCATCACTGGAGTGCTACCTCCAGAGTGTCCCAAAGCATCCACCACTGCCTGTTCTTCAGACACTGTGAGTTTCCAAGTTGGAGAAGGCTGCTAGCTGGTGAGGCATTCTCTGGCACATCTCTGGCTAGCTGATGTGGGCTTAGCACCCAAGATTTGGCAGACAGTAACTAACCACGATCACTTCCATTTCTGGGACACTCATGAAGGATTTTAGACGTATGCTAGTGGCATACGTTATTTCAATTAGTTTTCCCAACAATCATAATTAGATTTTTTCACCTGTATTAGTAAGTAAACTGTCAAAGCGAGTGATGTGCAGACTTTGGACTGGAACACGGGTCTTTCTGATCTCTGTCTCTGTTCCCTCCCTGGCCTATCCTTCCAGATGGCCAGGAGACTCTTCCTCAGTCTTGAGTTTCCTGCTGATATTACCACTCTCTTTGTTTCTAGGAGAGGAAAACAAGTCTAAACTTACTTTCCAGTTGAAAATGGAATGGAGAATTAACGTTGGAAGCCGGGAGAGTCTGTCCTGTGATGAAGTGGTCTCCGAGCCACTTCCACTGGGACGTCACGTCACTGTCTGGGCCCCTTGCTCAGCCTGTGCACAGGTGACAGCACAGATGTGCCGAGCAGTCCTCCCGGACAGGGCAGTGAGTTGGAGATGAGTTTGGGGATTTGGTTTCATTTCATAGGTTTCTGAGGGCCTTGGCCTGGCACTTCGAGTGGGACCATTCCCTGTCCCACATACTCGTGCTCTGGGCCCGTGCAGACCTGACGTGGCCTCAGCCTGAGGCTCAGGGCCCGTGGTGAAGTGGAGAATTTTAGTCCAGGGTCTGTGGAGGCTCTGACAATTCTGGGTCGTGGGACATTGTCCAGGATGATAATAATTCCTCCCCGAGTTTCAGATTTCCTTGCCTGTGAGACGGGGTAGTAATAGTTTCTGAGATGATTGTAATGATTCAGTAAGGGGCGCAGCGTGTGCTGGCAGGTAGCTGGTGCTTAAGGAGCAGAAGTCGCAGTCACTCTGTCAGCCTCTCACTGTGTGCTCTGTGCTTTGAGAAGATGTGTGTTTGGTGAAAGTCCTGCCCAAATACTAGGGTCTAGATGAAACGTTGTTCCTTTACTTTCCCTTTCTTTTGCTCCTTCCTTTCTCTGCGTCTCATGTGTAGGGAGCAGATTCCTCTGTTTCAGGGAATACAGGCCTTTCTAGGAAAAGGACAGGATGAACGTGGATAGGTGGGGCCGGAGGGGGTCTGGAGCATCTGCACAGCGCTGCTTCCCTGCATTTCTGCATCCGGTCCCATCAGTGCACGAAGTCAGCCTTCCTCTTCCTTCCTGTGTCATCAGGTCTCTGTTTTATGGGAAAACATTTTTTACGTGTCTTTTTTCACTTACATGTTTCCTTCAGATGCTTGTTGCTTTTCTCCCTGTGCTTCAGCTTTCCCAGGAGAGAATTCAGCAGTGCAGCATCCTCTCCGAGCTCTATGAGTTGATCGGCTTCCACTGCAAGTCCGTCTTCTTCAAGTGGGTGGCCCCCGTGCAGCGCGTGGCCCCCGGCATCCCGGAGCCTGGTGGGAAGGCCTGCTACTGACTCCTTCTGCAGACGCTTCCTGGCTACAGTCTGTCACTGATTCTGCAGGACTTCAACAAAAGTTTTGGAACTAAAACATTGCTTCAGTCCGATTAACCATGCCTTGTTTGGGCCCTGCTCTCCTGTCTCATCAGGGTGAATTGTGATTCGTGTAGAGCAGGACACAGCAGACTTTTTTCTGTCAAGGGCTTGGGAGTCAATATTTCAGGATCTGCAAACCTCCTGATCTCTGGTGCAGCTGCTCAGCTCTGCTGTTCAGACGCCAGAGCAGCCGGACAGTCCACACACCCACAGAGCTTTATTCACAGCAGTGGCTGGGGCTGGATTGGGTGTATGAACTGCAGTTTGTCCCCACAGCCTCCTCACTATTGACGCCTGTACCTGAGCGTGCATTTACGACAATGTGTGAACCTACACTGACACGTCATCATCACCAAGAGCCCATACTTGACACTAGGATTTACACTTGGTGGTGTGCACTCTGTGGGTTTGGACAGATGTACAATGACACGTTTCTACCATCACAGCATCATACAGGGTAGTCTATCTTAGTGACCCTAAAAATGCTCCGTGCTGCACCTCATTCATTACTCCTTCCCCTCTAGCCTCTGACAGTAACTGATCTTTTAGTCTCTGTGGTTTTGCCTTTCCCAGAACACCATACAGTTGGAATCAGACAGTTGCGGAACCTTCCCAGATTGGCTTCTTTCACTTAGTAATATGCATTTAAGGTTCCTCCATGTCTTTCCATGCCTTGATAACTCATTTCATTTTAACACCATAAATAGTCCATTTTCTGCCTGGACCACAGTTTATTTATCCATTCACCTACTGAAGAACAGCTTAGTTGTTTCTGAGTTCTGGTGATTATGAATAAAGCTGCTATTAACATCTGTATGCAGATTTGTGTGTGGACGTAATTTTCCATTTTGTTCAGTAAACACCAAGGAGCACAGTTGCCAGATCATATGGTAGGAGTACGTTTAGTTTTGTAAAAAATTGCCAGACAGTCTTCCAAAGTATCTGGGCCATTTTTCATTCCCACCAGCAATGCAAGAGAATTCCTGACGCTCCACATCCTCACCAGCATTTGGTGCTGTCAGTGTTCTGAGTTTTGGCAGTTCTGACTGGTGTGCAGTGATACCTCGCTGTTTCAGTCTGCAGCCCTTTGATGACAGATGCTGTGGAGCATGTTTCCATAGATTTCTTTGGCATCTAGTTTCCATGTTGAGGTGTGTGTTGAGGCATTTTGCTCATTTTTTAAGCAGGTTATTCATTCTTCTTGTTGAGTTTAAAGAGATTTTGTTGTATTCTGGATATCAGCCCTTTATCAATGTGTCCCTGCCCTTCACCTGCAGCACTGGAGTTGTCCTTTGGGTCTCAGTGGAGTGTCAGCTCTTCAAAGAGGTTCCCTGTCTTCCCTCACCTAAATACTGTCCTTGAATTTTTCACTTTCATTGACTCATTTTGTTCTTTTTAAATAGCATTTCCCATAATTTGTAAGTACATTAAAAAAAAAAGGCAATGATTGAACACTGCCTCCCCCACCAGGCTGTGTGCCCTGTGAGAGCAGAGACCCTGTCCCCACTCACCATGTCCCATGACAGCACATGTCACATGTCCATGTAAATGTGTGTAACGTGGGACCAAACCTGATGAGCAGCTATGACGACATGTGTTAGCTACCATTCGTTGAATAGAGTTTGTTTCTTGATCTTAATTTTAAATCACATGAATGAAACAAGTTTCTTTTGAAAAATAAAACAACAAAGCATACCTCCATGTGATTGGTACTTTCTACTTAGCCTTCTGACCCAGGAGGGGACGTTCACCATCATTTTGTGGAGGAGGTTGGGGAGGTAAAGTAGGAGAGTGAGATCAAATAAAGTAAAAATGATAACTATCAGCTGGCTTTATTTTCACTAAGACAAATGTTACTTTAAACCATATCTCAGCTGTTGTTCTGTTGTTTTAAACACTTCTCATAGAATTAAATGGAAGTCCACTAAACCCTGAAAGGGAAATTATGTGCTCAGGTCCTGAAAAGTGTTTATGTCTATTTCTTGAAATGCACATTTTCCCTGCTGGTTACAGAAAGTCATGGCGGGAACACAGCCGTGAGCTGTGTGTGTCTGCCGGCTTCACGGGCTGCTCACTGTCATTTTCATTTTCTTGTGTTGCAGTGTATGAAGGTTTTCCATCAGACTGTTTGCTCAGCCACTTCCTGAATGAGGGATTGAATTTTCCACAGGAAATCTTATGGAAGAGAGTGACAAGGCACATGGGTTTCCCAAAAAGCAGTAGTTGTTGTAATAAACTCTCACATTGGTGAACTTTTTGAATACAAGCGAGTTGAAAATTTTATCACTAGGTCATATGCCACAAATCTGTCTTAAGAATAAAAAGATTCAGATTTTATAGAAGAAGCAGTTTGAATCAAGTATAAATTACAATTTGTACACTAGTTGGTGTTAGAACTTATACTCACTCTTACCATAATTGCCTGTGGTAGGAACTGGATCATTATTTATTTAAAAAAAATCCTCAAGGTTCTACTTGCCCCATTCTTGATGCGGCAGTGATGAGGTTAGTTAAGTTGGGACATTTAGAATTCTTGGCTAGGTTTTCAGGACATTGATTTCAGCCTCTTTATCTTTTTTAGAATCTCTTCTTTGTGTCGGTCTTTGGTCTTTTGACAATGTGGAAATACTGCACAGATCTGTCTTTCCCTTTTTTCCTGTCTTTATGGGAAAAGATTTCTGTAAGACACACTACTAGGACATTAAGGATTTTGTGTGGGGTAAGTTTGGTCGGCTCAAAGGATTTCAATTAATACGTATTAATACTTGCTATTCAGCTAATGATAAGAAAATTATAAAATAACTTAAGTATACATCAATAAATATAGTACAATAAGCCCATCACCCAGATTAAGGAATTCACAAACATTTCCATATTTCCTTTATTCAGACCTTTGTTCTTTTACTTGTCCTTTGTTGAAGTATTTGACAGCAAATTCAAGAAAACATGTCATTTTACCCTATGTACTCAAGTAGGCATGTCTGAAAAATGCGGGCCATTTCTTTGATCAGGTTTTTCCATTTGACTTATGTGCTCATTAAGTACCAGCTGTATCAGGCATCTCACTAGGCATTAGGAATCCTTGGGGCAATGAGACAGTCCTGGCTCCCAAGGAAGTTAAGGGCTGATGGAAGAAACCAACACAGGAGCTTAGGTGCCTCACCTAAGGTCCCTGTGGGATGACACCAATTGGAAAAAATTTGTGCACAATACAGTGGGATTCACAGAAGGGACTGGTCAGACTAGTAGGGCAGGCCGTGAGAGAGGCGGTCAGCAGGGCTACAAGAGGAGGAATCATTTGATCAGAATCTGAAATCTTTTCTCCCAACCTTCCTACTAAGCCCCTAGGGCCCATCACACACAACCCTGTGCTGTAACTGTTTTTGATTCCTGTTACCACGTCTCCTTCAGGAAGGATTTTAAGTTGGAAAATATTTAAAATCAGTAATTGTTGCCAGAAGGGACATAGAACAAAGAACATGGAAACAACACAAATGTCCATCAGCACATGACTGGATAAAGACAAGGTGATACATATCTACAATGGAATACTACTCAGCCATAACAGATGCAATTTGCAGCAACAGGGATGGACCTGAAGACTGTCATTCTAAGTGAAGTGGGGTGAAAAGAGAAAGAAAAATGCCATATGACTTCATTTATGAGGAATCTAAAATTAATAGCAATAATAATAAGACCACAAATGAACTAATTGTTATTTTGATTTCTTGAATATGCTTAAGCACATATGACTGTCCTTTGTGATTGGATTACCATATTCTGTTTATTATTCTTTTGTAGTTGGCTTTATTCCTCTGGTAACTATGTAAGTTTAAAAATCTGAAACTCTAATCTGTTCTTAGAAACAATAATTAGTACATATATGTAACTAAAAAAATGCAGTATACTCTATAAATGTATTTACATGCAATGTGTATGTGGAGTTGAACTGTAATAATTATACCTAATAATACTGAAAAAGGAAAAAAATAAAATAATATATAAAAAAACTAATCACCCCTCTTTAAATATTAAAACATTCAGTTCTGAGATTCTGTGAAAGACAGCATGGAAGTAGTTTTTTAAGATTTTCTCCTTGCTCCTCGGTGAGCAGCCTGGGCTGCACAGCTTGGCCGCCACAGGCGCCCAGGACTTGCCGGCTTGCTCCTCACTTGTTGGGAGGAAGATTAGCTGCTTCAGGAATATTTATGCTCTTAGAAGTTGCTGAAAACCCCACAGAGCTTCTGTTTACATGGAGTGTATCTGTCAATATACCCCATTTTAGAAATTTGAACAGAAAATTTAAGAACCCAAGAACTGACAAGCACACGCTGCCCCAGCACGTGGTCAAAGCAGTGCTGCCACGGTGGCGTGTGTTGGTTCTAGAAAAAATGCACCATACACTCAAGAATGAGGGTGAACCCACAGATCTCATCTCAGCAATGCTATGAAGAGGTGGGACCCAAAGCCCCTAAAACAGTGCTGAAGTCCCCAGATGTCCCAGAACACACAGAGCCATGGGACCAAGAATCCAGTGTCTCATGGATCATCAGCCGTGGAGACCGCGTCCTGGGTCAGGAGAAGCAAAAGTAGGGATACCAGGCACACAGTCCTATTACAGCAAAGCTTTAAATGTGTTGAATTGACTAAAAGAGTGGCAAAGATTTGCATTTAGAATACTACATTTCCTCTCCTGGAGACGTTAGAATGATAACACTGATTAACAGAGGATGATTGTAATGGATTAACTATGATACTGATGACATGAGCTGCTCACACTAACCCTGCACTCAATGTAGACTAAGCCTTTTATGCACACACTTCATTAGGTCTCCACATCCCTGCAAGGTGGCATTAAGCACTCATACAACCATGAAATCAGTGACTATAAAACAGTCACAAGGCTTTCTCTGCAGCATGAGGTAGCAAAACCAGCAAGGATTTTCAATGACAAAATCCAAAATCTTATATATTTGGGAAAGAAAGCAAACAAAACACAGAAGGACAATAAAACAAAAGAGCAGATGGAATGGAAACTTTTATTGAAGAAAGCAATGATTAATTCAATTACAACAGGTAATGTCCCTGGTATAATTGAACCATCAATCCAAATTTTTGGAATAGTGAGTTGTGAAATTACTGTCTCATTTAATATTGGAATTCCTAGTTGGACCAATTTGATATACATCACTGGTGTGATGTTATCTATTTAGGTAAATAACAATATTCATATTTTTTAAGTTAACAGGAATCATAACACAGGACTCCAGATTTAGAGAGAGAATTCAAACAACTACTATCATACTCCATCCAGTAAGGACAAGTGTCCCTGCGTCACCAAAGCAATGAGAATTTGCACACAGAAAACACATTTCTCCAGTTGTGACAAATACAAGACCGTGAACCATGTATTACGAGAAGAAGCAACTGTTTAAATGCCATGGGCAAAATTTTTTATCATCTTGAAAACATCACTGATGCACTAAGAAAAAAAATTGTTTTACTAGCAAATCTAACTGACACAGGGGATTTTCCAAGTGAGAAAGTAATTCCAAAAATTGCAGTAAAATGAGTTAAGATGATCTGTGCAGTGACGGAGCTGATATTAGACTGACCAGCATCACGATTTCCGGTTTTACACTTGCTCTCTTCTTGTCACCTCTGACACAAGAATGCATCATATGATTTTTTTCTTTAGGGAAAAAAAGATAAATAAAAACTAACTAGAAGATTTGGTATGGAAAGCAGTAATGAAGTTGTCTAACCTAATAATGCAGCCAGTGTAATGTAGCACTTATTCGGGCACTAGAATTTTTTAAATCATGATTTATTTTATATCCTATTTCTATCCTAAAGGAGGCACTTAAAGTTTTCTACTTTATTCATCATATCTTGTGGGGGTTGTGATATATACTGGTATGGCAGTTTTCAGAGATTCAAAATCGCCTCTGTGGTTGTGGTCAGGAAAGGCAAGGCTCCCTCAGAGCTGAGACGGAGAAGGAATCCCGGGAGTCAGCCCCCGGGCAGCTTCCGAACAGCATCTGCTTGCACTTGGCACAGGACACCATCAGCAAGTGTAACTCTGAAAAGGAGATTTCCCCGGGGACCTGGGAGGTGCTCTAACATTCTGAAGCCACTTGTTTCCCAGTTAGGTAAGGCTTGGAAAAACAGTTTATTAGAAGTGACTCCCTTTGTATGTGCCTTTTGTCCTGAGAGGTCACTAATTAGCATAAATATAAAATACCCCATAATATAAGAATTTAGGTACCCCATTTTTCCATCTACCTGTCTATTTGTTTATCATATTTATAATTAGGTTACACTTTCCATGATGTTCAATTCCGGGCACCAAAAAAGAAAGGTTGCAAAATATTTCTTATAAAAAGCGGGAATGGGTCTAAGGTTTAAAAACCACTACTGCTAACAATAAAAGCCAGATAATATTTTAAACCTCAATTGCATCAGACCTTCCCGAATTCCTCCCTTAAGTTCACTGTTAAAACAATAATGGAATCTCTGTCCTTCCAAGACTCGGGCCTGATCGCCACCCATCCAGATATCTTTCTGTGGGTCCCTACTTGTCCTCGAGGCCCCCAAACACAACTTACGGGTTGAAATTTCTTCAGTGTTCCTACTGTAGGGGAAACCTGGAAGTCCCAGGCACTGTCCAGGAGTCACACCTACCTGCAAAAATCAAAGTCATGTGACTGAAACGGGACAACCCAGGTTGTGTAGTAGGGCTGAAAGCTTACCAAAAACAGGTTTGGGGGCCTTACCCAAGCCCTCCAGCTCCTAACATGAAGAAAGACAGGGAGGCCAAATTAACCACGAGACTGTGTGGCTTAATTACCCCATGAATAAAGGATTTGTGCCAGTGCCACCTTTAGACAGGGAACCCCAGAACCCAGACTTGGAAGCACCCTGTCCCCTACCCTCTGAACAAATATTCTCTCAAGACACATAGTGAGAGATGGGAGCCCCGGTGAGCTCTGGAATAAGATGCGACCTGAAAGACTGCTGGTAACAAATGGTGTGCAGCTCGGGCAGCCCCCAGGACCACCAGCCATTCTGGTACCACTGATGCCCACATTTCCATCCACAACAGTTTCTTCAGGACACTTATGCACATATAACCATCACACAAAAATGATTGCTTAGACATATTTTAAGAGAAATAACATTATGGAATGCCAAATTCATGACATGTCAGAGTCAAGACCCCAGAGTATTTACTGGATGAGATCTCACGTGTGCCCCGCAGTGATCTTTAAACCCTTAGGACACAGTCATGGAACAGTAGGCATTTTCTTTCTTTCCTCCAAGTTGGCTTTACTGGAGAACTCCTTAGACACAGGAAGACTCTGTTTCCCACCTCTACTACTTACACAAAGGGCTCATCACGTGGTGAGGGATCAGCGCTTGTGCGACCGGCTCCAATGTGAGCACTCCAGTGCCCAGCTCCTCCAGGAGCAGAGCGCCCCCCACGGGCACTGCAGTGCCTGCAAGAATCAGGAGTCTGATGAGTGAGCCTGGGGCGGGCAAGTCAGGAAGCAAGCACCGCTCCCTCAAGCTCTGCAGGTGATCTCTGTGTCATCTTGAATAAATACAGTCAGCATTAAAGATGTTTGACAAGAGGGTAAAAGGTAAGGCCTCCCCAAATCTCCTCACATTCCTTTAGTTGGAGACCTGGTAGAACACATGGCGACAAGAGAAGCTGGCTTTTCATGCCCACGTTGGCCTCAGGGCTACAGGGGAGGCCACGGTGCTGCCTCCGCCCCACTTCCTGCCTTCGTCCTGCAGACCTCACAGGGGCCGCTGACTCATTTCTCTGACTTTCTCTCCTTGGTTGTGCTGCACTTCCAGCTTTTAAAAGCTCACAAACTCCTCACTGGAAAATCTTTAACAATGAACCCAAGTCAAATGAAATCAACCAAAGGGACACACTGCCTTCTTCATTACTTTATATTTTAGGATGAAATTCTTGAAGACGACTCCCTGACCTGAAGGGGTAGATGGAGGAGAAAAGAAAACAAGACAAGCATTTTTGGGCCCATAAAAAATGAGAGGTAACCAGATGGTGTCTAGTCTTTATTGCACCTCTCTGCCTGCCCCAATTTCACATGCCCCTCCCAAATGAACTCATCAGAACTCGACTGAAGGAGACGGCTGTGCAAATTTATTGGAAACCAAATAAATCACTATGGAAACAGTCTCCCAAACCCAGCGAGAACACTGTAAGCTGACCAGTGCCAGGATCTGAATACGTGCAGATCAAAATTCCGACCCCCTCCCTGGTAGGTGTACTTACAGTGGGGGTGTCGCCATGCAGTTTGTCTGCATCCAACATATAAAAATGAAAGGGACTCCAGTTTTCAACATCACAGTCCCTCTGAAACAACTGGTGGTCAATTAGCGTTTGTCTCCAGCAAAACTCGATTTTCTCCCCTGCACGTGGAGGTGAACACACAGAAAAGACTGATGATCCCCGCTGCGAGTGTAGCTAAGTGTGTCTAAGCAAGCTGGCTCCATCAGCATCCTGATGAGCAGGGGAGTGTGTGAGCCGCGGGGCTCTGCAGACTAATGGCCAGGCAAGGAGGGCGCTTTCTTACATTGGGGAGAAAAAGGCTGGAGCAGCACTCGCTGGAAATAAATTCTAATTAAACCTTCAGGTGCGGTTCCTGCAGCAGAACAAACGCCAATAGATGAGGCTCCCTCCGTGCTGTCCAGTCATGTGAACCAGGCTCATTAATATACCTGTGTGTTTGGTTTAGCAAATGAATCATATCTGTTTTCTGGAAATTACATGAGGGTGGAAAACCTTCCAAACATGCTCATTTATTTGCTGTGGACTTTGTTTAATCCTCCTAAGAGCATTTAGAATGACAAACTTCTTAAATTAGCATGTTTGCCCGAGTGACCTTTCCAGGCACATGGGCCAAAACCTAGGACAGCTCAGAAGCAAATTCAAAACCGTTCCAGCTGCACAGCACTGCAGAATGTGTCCAGTTTGAGAATAAGGATTTTTTCTCCACACACTTTTCCTCTTCTACCCAAATTAATCAGCCTCTGCTGCTCTTGTGTAATGAGTATCGTATGACTCGTCTTCTCTGCCTGTAAAATGGAAATGGGAAATACTTCTGCCCAATAAAATGACATAGAACTAAGCCCCAAATTTATATATATTTAAAAAAAAACAGGGCTTTACGCTGTCCAGGGATATGAATCATTTATTTAATATATCAATTGTTACTAGAATAATCTTTTCAAAATGTAACCCCTCCTCAGAAAACTTCAACTACTATTCGATAAAAATATCACAGAAAATTTCTGAAAAGAATTTAAAGGAAAATCATTTTTAACTGAATCATATTCTAGGCACACTGAATAAATTCTGTTTAGAGAACTACTTGTTTTTAATAAATGACCTATAAAAATACACCCAGCATTAACCAGTAAATCTTCATTCCTTATTTTAAAATTCTTAAGGCATGCTATATTTCTTAAATCAAATGAGGAGATATTTGCAAGCCAATGGACAACGGAATTACCTAAGAAGACATTATAAAGCAGCAAGAGCAACTAGCACTTTGCCAAGCATTCTGCCTGAGAGTCACTCGTAACATCTTATTTTGACCTGACTGCTTAGAGGTGAGCTCCATCAGCCCATTTAACACATGAAGAAACTGAGGCTATGTGTGGTCATGTTTCCAGTACTTGGTGGAGCCAGGATCCAAACCCGGATCTTTGTCTATAGAGCCTGTGCCTTTACCAGATCACACTAAATTTCTCACTCTTCAAATGCACTCAGTCCCCGAGATAACACACCTTCCTTGCATTTCTAGGAGTTTTAGGAATTACTGAATTACAAGGACTAATCAGACATTTGTGTGAGCTAATTTTATATTTTCTGATTTTCCTGAATCAGTTCAGGCTGAATTCATTCTACTTACGAGAAGTCCTGAGGCAGAGGAGAGAGGGGAATATAAGCCAGACATAAACAATTTCAAGAGATCCACTTCATCAAGGAAGCAAAGTATTAAGTAAGCCATTCTGCAACATGCTTGTCAATAAACCTTGGTGTCTCTGTCTCAGCCTGAAGGAGGGTAAGCCCTCCAGCCCATCTGCCTTCCAGCCACATACCCTGGATGACCTTGGTTCCCTCACCGGTGACACATGTGTTCTCCTGGGACTCTTTGTAGAGATTAAATGATAAAACTGTATGCAAAGGGGCTACTTCATTGCCAGACAGTAGGCACTAAACAAATAATAAAATTATTTTGTTTCATGAAAATGGGAGGCAAGTCTCCCAATTAAACATTCCTGATAGAATCCCAACAAGCACTTTAATTTGTCTACAAGAAATTGTAAAATAGCATTTCTTTTTTGAAGGCCGTATCCATTCTCCCTACTTTTTACCAATCCTCGCTGTTATCCTGAAAATCTATTCCCAGAACGTGACATCCATCTCCCATATTTAAATCCTTTAAGTTTGAAATTATGATGAAGCTTGGGCACATAAAGATTCACACCATAATTCACAGAATAAACAAAGACCACAGGAACAGGGCCACCTCCAGACCCCATGTGCTCAGGACAGGTTCCAAACTTCACAAAATCAGAAGCATACTGTTTGAAGAGAAAGAAAATTGAATGTGATCAAGGAGGCTGACATAGAGCACTGGCCGGCTCACGAGACGACCCCGTCGCCCCCTCGTCTGACCTAAGTCATCGAACACAGTTATCCGTTGATCTCTAACTAAAACTAGAACATGTGTAGGGTTGGAAAGTAACTTTTTTCCTACAATATGTACATATTGTCAACTAAAAATTGGCACTTGTCATCCGCCTCTGATTTGGTTAAGTCATGAGCCACTGCAGCTGCTGACTTTCAACACCCTCTGAAAGTATTTAAGTGTGGAGATCAGGAATGGGGCGCTCTGTGCTCTGGGAAAATGGGCAGAAGAGTCTTCAGATAGTTAGACATTTTCAGGAAATTTTATGCGCCCAAATTCTTACATCCCCTCCTATCTAGAAAAGCGCTAAAATCATTAACAGAGACACCTGCTTCTTGACTAGCAGCAGCCTCTGCCTAAACTTGTATTGGACCACACGTCCCCCTTCACTGAAATCTTATATAATTCTGAGCTCCCCCTCCTCTTCAGAGCAGTTCCTCCGAGCTCTCTGAGATGCTGTCACCTGGGCTCTGGTCCTTATTTTGCCCCAGATAAACTTTAACCAACAACTCTCATGTTTTGTGGTTTATCGACAGTACCACAAAAATTAAGCTTACATAATTGAACTCAGAGTAAACATTCAGTATCAAATATTTCTTGACTTAAATTCCTATTTAAATGTAAATAATTATTCCATTTCTTAAATATAACATCTTTAAATATAAATTAACAGATATTTGTGAATCTTCGAAAAATATAGTCTAGAAAAAAATTTTAGCAATTAAAAAAGCTATTGTGTGGAGCTTTAGAATTTCAAAAGTGGAAGAGAATAGTATTGTAACTCAAGTTCTTGTTTTAAATGCAGAGATCCTGAGGCCTCAAAAGACATATCAATTTGCCTGATTTTATACACTGTCCTTTAACAGAAAAACTTGAACTAAGTTCCTGGTCTTTGAGAAACCAAGACTTGCTCTGCTGGTGCAGGGCTGAACTTTATGAAAATGGGTCATGAGAAAGAACCAGAATGCGGGGGCCTGGGCGAGGCAGCGGAGGAAAGGAGGGTCTCACCTTGTCATGGGTGAGAAATAGGCTCCCGCAGTGCTGGTGTGATGGGCATCCCTCAAGTGCCTGAAAACTACTATTTAGCACACCTGCCACCGAAACGCACACAAGCTGTTTAACTAGAAGGCTGACCAGGAGGCTTTCTCAGTGACACAAGAAGCTATTTTCAAGTTAACTCTACAACTACAGGAAGAGAAAGAATAGGAAGCTGGTATTAAGTATTAAAAATTTACACCAAGAACCATGGAAATTCCAGGAGAAATATAAAGACGTTGGAAGTTTCATTATGCGAACTTACTGCCAATTCATTTGTCTTAAAAGCTGTGCTATAAAATATATTGTCCTTTGTTGTTCCAAATCACATTTGAAAGAAATAATGTTTCTTAAGGGTGTTTCTGGAAATTTCTTCTATTTCCTAACACCAAATCTCAGACCCTTAAAGAAATGGGGGGTTGGCATTTCGTCCACTGTTCTCTAGGCAATTTGTTTTTCCTTCAAAGAACAAGGGGGGAATCACAGAAAGGCATTTGAGCATCAGGCTGCTTACATTTCCTCCGGGAGTCTTGGAAAATAAGGTGGAAATGAACAGTAGGACAGAAACATGGCGGGAGAGTCACTGGCTAGAAGGTGAGAACAAATGTGTTCTCCAACGTGCTCTGGTAGCCACTAGTTTAAATGAACCGAGCAATTGTTCAAGCATACACGCACTTCTATGGGAAAATCTCAACCGTTACCAACCGCTCAGTGCAGCGCGAAGCAATGGACGGATTGCGGAGGCCCCCGGCGTCTCATCGTGGTGTCTTACACCATGTGCAGGATGAGCAGTGCCTCCCCGCCCCCTCCCTCCCCTCCCCTCGAGGGAGATGTCTGGTCCTGAGCTGAGCTTACCTCATAGCAAGCTGTCTCTCAGCCCTCTGTCTAAAGCAAGGTAAAAGCAGGAAAGCTACCTGGGACTTTACAGAACCAACCCAAAAGGGAACTGAAGCACCTTTCTTCCCTCCTTTCTGCTGCCTGGAATGTGGGCCTGATTTTTGACCCTCAGGCAGACACTTTGGGCCATCAAGTTGACGGGCTGAAAATAGGCATCTGGTTCTCTGACCCTGGGACCTTCATGCAAACCAGCCCTGTGGTACCGATTGCTTGACTTCTTTATGTAAGAGGGAAATACAAGTTTAGCATGTGTAAGCTGCTGCTGTTATCTGGGGAAGTAAGTGTTGTACATTGCCACGGTAAGTACTAATAATAAAGTTAAAGATTCACCAAAAACTATTTACCAAATAGTTAATAAATGATAAAGAGTTCCTGATTTTTGTTTTAATGCTATGAAATGTAAATCAAGTTTCAGCATATGCTAGTAAAACAAGACACTGTGGAGAAAAAGCAAAACAGAGATTATAGAACAGAGACACAAAGCCTCCTCTTCTCCAAGGCACAGGAGGACAGCCGTGACTCTACGTGCCAAGGTTGGAGTCTCATGGGCTCCCTGTTTTCCTTGCCTTGGGTTGTCTTTTCTTTCCAGCCTTGGGAAAAATGGATAAGGCTGCTGGTCAAATCATTTCAGGAGCAACTTCCATCGTGTAGAACCCCTGTCTCTTCCTTTCCTCTGCCTCCTGGAATGTTCTGACACAATCAGTCCAGCCTTCTAAATCGAGCAAATGGAGCTCAATCAATCTGCTTGTAGACAGAGTTAGGAAACAGACATTAAAAAGCATAACTAGGAAATCTTATCTTCCAGAGGTCATTGCACAGATGAAATAGGAGAATATCTGTGAATCACTCTGTAAACACTAAGTACAATACAAACAATATTAGTACTGATTCTATGTCACATTCTTCAAAAAACGAAAACAGAATAGTTTTCTACCAGAAGGAGAAGGTGCTTTGCAATTTTCTGTCACTTTAATTCTTCAAAAGTTTCTATAAAATTGATGTCTTTAAAAAAATCAATGCACATTAGGGACTAAATTTAATTCCTTCATCTTCCCCTGTTTAACACATATCAAGAATGATACCATTTCTACACATTTTATCTAGGAAAGCCTTTGGTATACATGAGGCACAGAGCATGACAAATTGTCAGTATCACTCAGGATAGGAAACCCATGTTTGATACCCGAACTTGAAGACATGAAGAAGATGCCTGGCATGTCCCACTGACCTTTCAAACTGTTATTTTTGAAACACTTGTTTCTTCTTGGTCCAGAAAAGACCCGCATTTGTTGATGTGAGACTCTTTAAGTGAAAAGGTAAACCCATCATTACACTTTAGAGACTGAAACCTTACCCTCCTCATCCATGTGGACATAGCATCCTTACTGATTCCTAACATGAAAAATGACCACCAATGACATCTCAGGATGCTCCAATGCAGAGGTTCTCTGCTGCAGTGAGGAGGAAAGGGCCGTGTGCTTCAAGATGTACTTACTGTCTGTAGCTCACTTGGCAAGACACGGCAACTTGTCTAAGCTAAAGATTAAAAGTGGAAAATAGAGACATCATCCATGGGAAAGGGCATTCGGAGGCTAATTCCTTGGCCCCACTTCATCGCTTCTCAAGAGCCGTGGGCAATACCTTGAGAAAGGCAGCAATACGTTACCCAACTCATCAAAAAGCTGTGCCTCCAACTAATTGACAGTAAAGCAAGTGTCATCTGGCTCAACAGATCTCCCTGTGTCTCTACAGTGGTCGTCTACTTTTTCTTTATTTTCTTGGTTGGGGGACACTCCTTTTTTGAAAATCCTCCTCCCTGTAGTAGAAGTTCTTATTTTCCCAACCAGAATGCAGGCTTGAAGGGGGGCAACAGAGCTGAGAACACATAAATCAGTATTTATTCCTTGATATATTTTTTACACATGGACTAAAAATCATTGGGTCAGCTGGACATCATTATCATATCTAATTTACACTATTGTCAACTTTCATTTTACTACCAGCTCCTGAAACAGTCACGTGGTCACTAGGTAATTTTTCCTTCCCTTGACCCATGGGTTCGATGATTTCTAACCAGACACAATAGCTTTTTGAAAAGAAGTCTGTTTCACCTTTTGCTTTTAAACTAAACTTGGGTGCTTGACCCTGATTTCATTCTAACATTCACAAAAATCTATCCAAGGACAACCACATTTAACATCATCTCTAGATGTCTTGAATACAATGGTGAGTGATTCTTCCAGATCATTAAACTATATATGCACATTATGCTGTGGTCCTTTTCAATTTGTGGTGTTTACAGTAATCGTTACCTCCTTGGATACTTTATTACACATTTAGCATTTCTTTATCCAATTCAGTTACATTAATATATAAGATTTCAAAAGATCTGCTTTCTCAAAATGATGATGTTTAACATCTATAGTCTATTTTAAATCAAGTAATTCAATAAGGTTGTCAAGGACAGCAGTGAAGGTTGTGTGTGGTGATTGCTGCTTCAGAGTCTCCGGTCCTGTCCCTTGATCTTACAGGTGTTTACGCATCCTTGTCAATGTCATCACATCAGTCTATTAGGAGCTGAAATGAAACTACCTGGATGCTAATTTTTTTTTAAAAACAATATACTCAATTTCCCCTTCTAATACTTTATTGTTTCTCATACTGAGGCTCACCAGTTTTCCTAATATATATATTTGGTGGGGAGGGGGGCACAGCCCTGAATGCCTGCAGACAGCACCAACTCTATAAGATTAACCAGAGGTGGCCGTGGATGTTCTGTGACTTCAGCCACTGAGCACGAGCACCTGCTGTCCTTCCAACTGTTCTGCCTCCATTATTGACAGCTCTGAAAGTCACTGCCTCTTGTAAAATTCTACAACATTACAGTTCATATATTTTTAAAAGTTATAAATTTGTGAAAGTCGTCTGCTGTTTGTGTAAAAAGAGGGGTACTTCCTTTTGCTCATTTCAGGCTAAACTAAGTCCAGAAGGACACACACACACACACACACACACACACACACACACACACACAGAGAGAGACACGCAGTTCTGAGTGCCCCCAAGGAAAAGTTTGAAAGGCTTCGGGACAGTGGTGGCGCTCAAACCTTTGGAATTTTGAGCTCTATGAAAGCATCACTTATTCAGAAATTAAGCATTATAATTCTAGACAAAGAGAATCAGAATCACCCACAAGATACTTACCAGAATTTTTTTAAAGAAAGTATCTTCCCTAAAATCCAATGATAATTCAAATATCCATGGAAAGAAAATAGATCAGTAATATCAAGCAATAATTTCTACACTATTGATGATTAGACTTCAGCCCCAACCAAAGAACATAGAAATAAGATACCTGGAGATAAAGAGATGGAAATGAGGTATTAAAAAGCAAGAATATAAAAGAAGTAGCGGCCTTACGGAAACCTGCTCATTTTCTTTGAAATAATTTCTTGGTTACAGGAACTCACCCATGAGGATCTGGAAATGCATCAAGAGGAAATCTAGCAGGGAAAAGAAGCAGAAGCAGAAGCAGGTCTGTTTTCTCCGAGGCTGATCCTAAATGAAAAAACTTTCCTTGGCTTCCAGAATAGACAACCTGCATGGTTCCCTTAGCAGAAGAGTGAGGAGGAGAGAAAACCGAATGTGTTTGCAAATCATCCTTCACCAACCCTGTTGGAACACAGAATTTTGGTGTTAGGGGCACTGCCCGACCTATAAATATAAGAGAAGGAACAAGCTCTAATAAGGTTTTTGAGCGAAAAATGCTTTTAGCTTTAAACCTACTCTAGAAATCATGCTGAGAAATCATGGTAAGTGCTTGAGGTGTAGCCTTGCTGTTTACGTTACATAAAGGAATGCGTCCCCACATGTATCATTTTGGGAACGGAATATGTGTTGCAGCCTCCTTCAGTTAGGTTTTTGGAAACCCAGAGTTTCTGGCCACGGGGAAATAGGCTAGCTACATATCAAAGGGGAGGCAAAAACTCCAGCGCGCTTTTCCATTGCAAACCGATTTTACTAGAGACCGGCTTTAAGAATCATGCTGAGAAAAGAGAGTAAGTGTTTCTACATGTCACTCTACCTTTTATGACGGATGTAACAAAGCCTCTACACATGATCACTTCTGACATCTCAATCTGTGTGGAAGCTGTTGTAAAACTAGATTTTTGGGTACACAGAGCTTCTGTCTTAGAGCAACTACACTAATTATATATGTAAAGGGAGGCACAATCTCCAAAACGGTTATCCAGAGGAAACGGCTTTAACTTTGAAACCGGCATCAGGAAACATTCTGAGAAATCACAGAATGTGTCTCTAGAAGTCCCCTTGTATTTTATGCTGGATGATATAATGCCTCTATACATGCTAAATTTTTAGGTCTGTATGAGTATGGAAGCCGCGTTTCCACTGGCTTGTTGGGAAACCAGAGATTTTGGCCAGGGGAAACTACACTGCTTTCATACATATGGCTATGTATTAGGACCAAATCGGTTTTCCAGTGCAAAAAACTTTTCTTGGAAACCGGCTTTGAGAAACAAACAGAGAAAACAGAGTAACTGTTTCTGTATTACTTAACTTAAATACTGGATGATAGAACGCCTCAGCACATGGTGAATTCCCACATCAGTATGTATGTTGGAGAAGCCCTTCACATAAATCCTTGGAAAACTAGAGTTACAGGTCTAGAGAAAATACATTACTTACATATCCCAGGGCAAGTACAACTGGAAAAGCATTTTAAAGAGCAAACAAGATTTACATGAAAACCGACCATTGAATCCTTACAGAGAAATCAGAGAAGGTGTTATTAAAATACAGTCTAACTATTAACTGGATAAAAGAACGTCACTCCACATGATGAAATATGAAAGAAAGTCTCTCCACATGCTAAGTTCTGAGAGATAAGTGTGTGGGAAAGCAGTCCTTCAACTAGCTTGATGGGAACACAAAGTTCCCTTTAAGGTGGAAACTACACCCCATACATATATATGGGGAGGGACTAGCTCCAAATCAGTTTTACAGTGAAAACTGCAGGAAATTCAAACCGGCACTAGGAAACAGACTGAGAAACCAGAGTAAAAGTTTCTCTTGCAACCCGTTCCTTTGTACTAGATGAACGAACGTCTCTCCACAGAGTTCTGAGAGATAAGTGTGTGTGAAAGCCGTCCTTCACCAAGCTTGTTGGGAACACAAAGTTTCTTTTCAATTGCAAACTCTACTCCATACATATATAAGGGGAGGAACTAGCTCCAACTCGGTATTACAGTGAAAACTACAGGAACTTCAAACAGGCACTAGGAAACAGACTGAGAAACCAGAGTAAAAGTTTGTCCTGCAACCCGTTCCTTTGTGCTAGATGAACGAACGTCTCTCCACATACTCAGTTCTGAGAGATAAGAGTGTGTGAAAGCCGTCCTTCACCTAGCTTGTTGGGAACACAAAGTTTCTTTTCACTTGCAATCTCCACTCCATACATAAATATAGGAAGGTACTAGCGCCAACTCGATTTTACAGTGAAAACTGCAGGAACTTCAAACCGGCACTAGGAAACAGACTGAGAAACCAGAGTAAAAGTTTCTCCTGCAAACCGTTCCCTTTGTGCTAGATGAACGAACGTCTCTCCACATGCTCAGTTCTGAGAGATAAGTGTGTGTGAAAGCCGTTCTTCACCTCGCTTGTTGGGAACGCAAAGATTCTTTACACTTGCAAACTCCACTCCATACATATATATGCGGAGGTACTAGCTCAAACTCGGTTTTACAGTGAAAAATGCAGGAACTTCAAACCGGCACTAGGAAACATACTAAGAAACCAGAGTAAAAGTTTCTCGGGCAACCCGTTCCGCTTGTGCTAGATGAACGAACGTCTCTCCACATACTCAGTTCTGAGAGAGAAGTGTGTGTGAAAGCCGTCCTTCACCTAGCTTGTTGGGAACACAAAGTTTCTTTTCACTTGCAAACTACAATCCTTAGATACATATGGGGAGGGATTAGCTTCAACTCGGTTTTACAGTAAAAACTGCAGGAACTTCAAACCAGCACTAGGAAACAGACTGAGAAACCAGAGTAAAATTTCTCCTGTAACCCGTACCATTTGTACTAGATGAACGAACGTCTAACGACATGCTCATTTCTGAGAGATAAAAGTGTGTGAAAGCCGACCTTCACCAAGCTGTTTGGGAACACAAAGTTCCTTTTTAATTGCTAACTCCACTCCATACAAATATATGGGGAGGTACTAGCACCAACTCTGTTTTACAGTGAAAACTGCAGGAACTTCAAACCGGCACTAGGAATCAGACTGAGTAAACAGAGAAAAAGTTTCTCCTGCAACATGTTCCCTTTGTGCTAGATGAACGAACGTCTCTCCACATGCTCAGTTCTCAGACATAAGTGTGTGTGAAAGCCGTCCTTCACCTAGCTTCTTGGAAACACAAAGTTTCTTTTCACTTGCAAATTCCACTCCATACATATATATGCGGAAGTACTAGCTCCAAATCTGTTATACAGTGACAACTGCAGGGACTTCAATCCGGCAGTAGGAAACAGAATGAGAAACCATAGTAAAACTTTCCCCTGCAAACCGTTCCCTTTGTGCTAGATGAACGAACGTCTCTCCACATGCTCAGTTCTGAGAGATAAGTGTGTGTGAAAGCCGTCCTCCAACTACCTTGTTGGGAAAACAAAGATCCTTTACACTTGCAAAATCCACTCCATACATATATATAGGGTGGTACAAGCTCCTACTCGGTTTTACAGTGAAAACTGCAGGAACTTCAAACCGGCACTAGGAAACAGACTGAGAAACTAGAGTATAATTTCTCCTGCAAACCGTTCCCTTTGTGCTAGTTGAACAAACTTTTCTCCACATGCTCAGTTCTGAGAAATATGTGTGTTTGAAAGCCGTCCTTCACCTAGCTTGTTGGGAACACAAAGTTCCTTTTCAGTTGCCAACTCCACTCCATACATATATAAGGGGAGGTACTAGCTCCAACACGGTTTTACAGTGAAAACTGCAGGAACTTCAAACCGGCCCTAGGAAACAGACTGAGAATCCATAGAAAAAGTTCCTCCTGCAACCTGTTCCATTTGTGCTAGATGAACGAACGTCTCTATACATGCTCAGTTCTGAGAGATAAATATGTGTTAAAGCCGTCCTTAACATAGCTTGTTGGGAACACAAAGTTTTTTTCACGTGCAAATTCCACTCCATACATATATAAGGGGATGTACTACCTCCAAATCGGTTTTACAGTGAAAACTGCAGGTACTTCAATCCGGCACTAGGAAACAGACTGAGAAACCAGAGAAAAATTTTCTCCTGCAAGCCATTCCCGTTGTGCTAGATGAACGAACGTCTCTCCACATGCTCAGTTCTAAGAAATAAGTGATTGTGAAAGCCGTCCTTCACCTAGCTTGTTGGGAACACAAAGTTTCTTTACACTGGCAAACTCCACTCCATAAATATATATATATTCCGAGGTACTAGCTCCAACTCTGTTTTACAGTAAAACTGCAGGAACTTCAAACCGGCACTAAGAAACAGACTGAGAAACCAGAGCAAACGTTTCTCCGGCAACCCGTTCCCTTTAAGCTAGGTGAAAGAAAGACTCTCCACATACTCAGTTCTGAGAGATAAGTGTGTGTGAAAGCCGTCCTTCACCTAGGTTGTTCGGAATACAAAATTTCTTTCACTTGCAAACTCCACTCCATACATATATATGGGGAGGTAAAAGCCCAACTCGGTTTTACATTGAAAACTGCAGGAAATTTAAAACGGCACTAGGAAACAGACTGAGAAACCAGAGTAAAAGTTTCCTTTGCAACACTTTCCTTTGTGCTAGATGAACGAACTTCTCTCCCCATGCTCAGTTCTGAGAGATAAGTGTGTGTGAAAGCCTTCCTTCAACTAGCTTGTTGGGAACACAAGGTTTTTTTCATTTGCAAACTCCACTCCATACATATATAAGGGGAAGTACAAGCTCCAACTCGGTTTTACAGTGAAAACTGCAGGAACTTCAAACCGGCACTAGGAAACAGACTGAGAATCCAGAGTAAAAGTTTCTCCTGCAAACAGATCCCTTTGTGCTAGATGAACGAAAGTCTATACACATGCTCTGTTCTGAGAGATAAGAGTGTGTGAAAGCCGTCCTTCACCAAGCTTGTTGGGAACACAAAGTTCCTTTTCACTTGCAAACTCCACACCATACATATATGTCGGGAGGTACTAGCTCCAACTAGTTTTACAGTGAAAACTGCAGGAACTTCAAACCGGCACTAGGAATCAGATTGAGCAAACAGTGTAAAAGTTTCTCCTGCAACCCGTTCCTTTGTGCTAGATGAACGAATATCTCTCCACATGCTCAGTTCTGAGAGATAAGTATGTGTGAAAGCCGTGCTTCACCTTGCTTTTTGGGAACACAAAGTTCCTTTTCACTTGCAAACTCCACTCCATACATAAATATATGGAGGTACTAGCTCCAACTCGGTTTTACATTGAAAACTGCAGGAACTTCTAACCGGCACTAGGAAACAGACTGAGAAACCAGAGTAAAAGTTTCTCCTGAAAACCGTTCCCTTTGTGCTAGATGAACGAACGTCTCTCCACATGCTCAGTTCTCAGATATAAGTGTGTGTGAAAGCCGTCTTTCACATAGCTTGTTGGGAACACAAAGATTCTTTTCACGTGCAAACTCCACTCCATATATATATAAGGTGAGGTAAAAGCTCCAACTCGGTTTTACAGTGAAAACTGCAGGAACTTCAATCCGGCACTAAGAAACAGAATGAGAAACCAGAGAATAAGTTTCTCCAGCAAACCGTTCCCTTTGTGCTAAATGAACGAACGTCTCTCCTCATGCTCAGTTCTGAGAGATAAGTGTGTGTGAAAGCCGTCCTTCACATAGCTTGTTGGGAACACAAAGTTTCTTTTCACTTGCAAAATCCACTCTTTACGTATATATGGGGAGGGATTAGCTCCAACTCGGTTTTACAGTGAAAACTGCAGGAACTTCATACCAGAACTAGGAAACAGACTGAGAAACCTGAGTAAAAGTTTCTCCTGTAACCCGTTCCCTTTGTGTTAGATGAACGAAATTCTATCCACATGCTCAGTTCTGAGAGATAAGTGTGTGTGAAAGACGTCCTTCACCTAGCATGTTGGGAACACAAAGTTCCATTTCACTTGCAAAATCCAATCAATACATATACATGGGGAGTTACTAGCACCAACTCGGTTTACAGTGAAAACTGCAGGGACTTCAAAACGACATTAGGAAACAGACTGTGAAACCATAGTTAAAGATTCCCCTGCAACCCGTTCCCCTTGTGGTAGATCAACGAACGTCTCTCCAAATGCTCAGTTCTGAGAGATAAGTGTGTGTGAAAGCCGTCCTTCACCTAGCTTGTTGGGAACACAAACTTTCTTTTCACTTGCAAACTCCAATCCACACATATATATGGGGTGGTACAAGCTCCTACTCGGTTTTACAGTGAAAACTGCAGGAACTTCAAACCTGCACTAGGAAACAGACTGAGAAACCAGAGTAAAAGTTTCTCCTGCAAACCGTTCCCTTTATGCTAGATGAACGAAAGTCTCTCCACTGGCTTAGTTCTGAGGGTTAAGTGTGTGTGAAAGCCGTCCTTCACCTAGCTTGTTGGGAACACAAAGGTTCTTTACACTTCCAAACTCCACTCCTTATATATATATGGGAAGGTAATAGCTCCAACTCGGTTTTACAGTGAAAACTGCAGAAACTTCATAACGGCACTAGGAAACATACTGAGAAACCACAGTAGAATTTCTCCTTTAACCCGTTCTCTTTGTGCTAGATGAACGAACGTCTCTCCACATGCTCAGTTCTGAGAGATAAGTGTGTGTGAAAGCCTTCCTTCAACTAGCTTGTTGGGAACACAAAGTTTCTTTTCATTTGCAAACTCCACTCCATACATATATAAGGGGAAGTACAAGGTCCAACACGGTTTTACAGTGAAAACTGCAGGAACTTCAAACCGGCACTAGGAAACAGACTGAGAAACCAGAGTAAAAGTTTCTCCTGCAAACAGATACCTTTCTGCTAGATGAACGAACGTCTATACACATGCTCTGTTCTGAGAGTTAAGAGTGTGTGAAAGCCGTCCTTCACCAAGCTTGTTGGGAACACAAAGTTCCTTTTCACTTGCAAACTCCACATCATACAGATATGTCGGGAGGTACTAGCTCCAACTAGTTTTTACAGTGAAAACTGCAGGAACATCAAACCGACACTAGGAATCAGATTGAGCAAACAGAGTAAAAGTTTCTCCTGCAAACCGTTCCTTTGTGCTAGAAGAACGAACATCTCTCCACATGCTCAGTTCTGAGAGATAAGTATGTGTGAAAGCCGTGCTTCACCTTGCTTTTTGGGAACACAAAGTTCCTTTTCACTTGCAAATTCCACTCCATACATAAATATATGGAGGTAATAGCTCCAACTCGGTTTTACAGTGAAAACTGCATTAACTTCTAAACGGAACTAGGAAACAGACTGAGAAACCAGAGTAAAAGTTTCTCCTGAAATCCGTTCCCTTTGTGCTAGATGAACGAACGTCTCTCCACATGCTCAGTTCTGAGATATAAGTGTGTGTGAAAGCCGCCCTTCACATAGCTTGTTGGGAACACAAAGATTCTTTTCACGTGCAAACTCCAATCCATATATATATAAGGTGAGTTAAAAGCTCCAACTCGGTTTTACAGTGAAAACTTCAGGAACTTCAATCCGGCACTAAGAAACAGACTGAGAAACCAGAGAATATGTTTCTCCTGCAAACCGTTCCCTTTGTGCTAAATGAACGAACGTCTGTCCACATGCTCAGTTCTGAGAGATAATTCTGTGTGAAAGCCGTCCTTCACATAGCTTGTTGGGAACACAAAGTTTCTTTTCACTTGCAAACTCCACTCCATACCTAAATATAGGGAGGTACTAGCTCCAACTCGTTTTTACAGTGAAAATTGAAGGATCTTCAAACCGGCAATAGGAAACAGACAGAGAATCCAGAGTAAAAGTTTCCCCTGCAAACCGTTCCTTTGTGCTAGATGAACGAACGTCTCTCCCCATGTTAAGTTCTGAGAGATAAGTGTGTGTGAAAGCCGCCCTTCACCTAGCTTGTTGGGAACACAAAGTTTCTTTTCACATGCTAACTCCACTCTTTACGTATATATGGGGAGGGATTAGCTCCAACTCGGTTTTACAGTGAAAACTGCAGGAACTTCATACCGGAACTAGGAAACAGACTGAGAAACCAGAGTAAAAGTTTCTCCTGTAACCCGTTCCCTTTGTGTTAGATGAACGAAATCTATCCACATGCTCAGTTCTGAGAGATTAATGTGTGTGAAAGACGTCCTTCACCTAGCTTGTTGGGAACACAAAGTTCCATTTTACTTGCAAAATCCAATCCATACATATATATGGGGAGTTACTAGCACCAACTCGGTTTACAGTGAAAACTGCAGGGAATTCAAAACGACATTAGGAAACAGACTGTGAAACCATAGTTAAAGATTCCCCTGCAACACGTTCCCCTTGTGGTAGATGAACGAACGTCTCTCCAAATGCTCAGTTCTGAGAGATAAGTGTGTGTGAAAGCCGTCCTTCACCTAGCTTGTTGGGAACACAAACTTTCTTTTCACTTGCAAACTCCAATCCACACATATATATGGGGTGGTAAAAGCTCTTACTCGGTTTTACAGTGAAAACTGCTGGAACTTCAAACCTGCACTAGGAAACAGACTGAGAAACCAGAGTAAAAGTTTCTCCTGCATCCCGTTCCCTTTATGCTAGATGAACGAACGTCTCTCCACTTGCTTAGTTCTGAGGGATAAGTGTGTGTGAAAGCCGTCCTTCACCTAGCTTGTTGGGAACACAAAGGTTCTTTAAACTTGCAAACTCCACTCCTAATATATATATGGGAAGGTAATAGCTCCAACTCGGTTTTACAGTGAAAACTGCAGAAACTTCATAACGGCACTAGGAAACAGACTGAGAAACCAGAGTAGAATTTCTCCTGTAACCCGTTCTCTTTTTGCTAGATGAACGAAAGTCTCCAAATGCTCTGTTCTGAGATATAAGTGTGTGTGAAAGCCGTCCTTCACCTAGCTTGTTGGGAACACAAAGTTTCTTTCCATTGCAAATTCCACTCCATACATATATATGCGGAGGTACTAGCTCCAAATCGGTTTTACCGTGACAACTGCAGGGACTTCAAACCGGCAGTAGGAAACACACTGAGAAACCATAGTAAAACTTTCCCGTGCAAACCATTCCATTTGGGCTAGATGAACGAACGTCTCTCCTCATGCTCAGTTCTGAGAGATAAGTGTGTGTGAAAGCCGACCTTCAACTAGCTTGTTGGGAACACAAAGTTCCTTTTCACTTGCAAACTACACTCCATATATTTATATGGGGTGGTACAAGTTCTTACTCGGTTTTACACTGAAAATTGCAGGAACTTCAAACCGGCACTAGGAAACAAAATGAGAATCCAGAGAATAAGTTCCTCCTGTAACCTGTTCAATTTGTGCTAGATGAACGAACGCCTATCCACATGCACACTTCTGAGAGTTAAGTATGTGTGAAAGCCGTCCTTCACATAGCTTTTTGGGAACACAAAGTTCCTATTCACTTGCAAACTCCACTCCATACATAAATATAGGGGGGTACTAGCTCCAACTCGGTTTTACAGTGAAAACTGCAGGAACTTCAAACCGGCACTAGGAAACAGACTGAGAAACCAGAGTAAAAGTTTCTCCTGTAACCCGTTCCCTTTGTGCTAGATGAACGAAAGTCTATCCACATGCTCAGTTCTGAGAGATAAGAGTGTGTTAAATCCGTCCTTCACCTAGCTTGTTGGGAACACAAAGTTCCAATTCACTTGCAAAATCCACTCCATACATATATATGGGGAGTTACTAGCACCAACTCGGTTTACAGTGAAAACTGCAGGGACTTCAAAACGACATTAGGAAACAGACTGAGAAAACAGAGTAAAATTTTTTCCTGCAAACCGTTCCTTTTTGCTAGATGAACGAACGTCTCTCATCATGCTCAGTTCTGAGAAATAAGTGTGTGTGAAAGCCGTCCTTCACCTAGCTTGTTGGGAACACAAAGGTTCTTTTCATTTGCAAACTCCACTCCTTACATATATATGGGGAGGGATTAGCTCCAACTCGTTTTTACAGTGAAAACTGCAGAAACTTCATACCGGCACTAGGAAACAGACTGATAAACCAGAGTAGAATTTCTCATGTAACCCGTTCTCTTTGTGCTAGATGAACGAACGTCTCTCCAAATGCTCTGTTCTGAGGTATAAGTGTGTGTGAAAGCCGTCCTTCACCTAGCTTGTTGGGAACACAAAGTTTATTTTCATTGCAAATTTCACTCCATACATATATATACGGAGGTACTAGCTCCAAATCGGTTTTACAGTGACAACTGCAGGGACTTCAAACCGGCAGTAGGAAACAGACTGAGAAAGCATAGTAAAAGATTCCCCTGCAACCAGTTCCCCTTGTGGTAGATGAACGAACGTCTCTCCAAATGCTCAGTTCTGAGAGATAAGTATGTGTGAAAGCCGTCCTTCACCTACCTTTTTGGGAACACCAAGATCCTTTTCAATTGCAAACTCCACTCCTTACATATATATGGGGAGGGATTAGCTCCAACTCGGTTTTACAGTGAAAACTGCAGGAACTTCAAACCGGCACTAGGAAACAGACTGAGAAACCAGAGTAAAAGATTCTCCTGCAACCCGTTCCCTTTGTGCTAGACGAACGAACGACTCTCCACATGCTCAGTTCTGAGAGATAAGTATGTGTGAAAGCCGTACTTCACATAGCTTGTTGGGAACACAAAGTTTCTTTTCATTGCAAATTCCACTACATACATATATATACGGAGGTATTAGCTCCAAATCGGTTTTACAGTGACAACTGCAGGGACTTCAAACCGGCAGTAGGAAAGAGACTGAGAGACCATAGTAAAACTTTCCCTTTGCAAACCGTGCCCTTTGTGCTAGATGAACGAACGTCTCTCCACATGCTCAGTTCTGAGAGATAAGTGTGTGTGAAAGCCGTCCTTCACCTAACTTGTTGGGAACACAAAGTTTCTTTTCACTTGCAAACTCCACTCTTTACGTATATATGGGGAGGGAGCAGCTCCAACACGGATTTACAGTGAAAATTGCAGGAACTTCAAACCTGCACTAGGAAACAGACTGAGAAACCAGAGTAAAAGTTTCTCCTGCAACCCGTTCCCTTTATGCTAGATGAACGAACGTCTCTCCACATGCTTAGTTCTGAGTGATAAGTATGTGTGAAAGCCGTCCTTAACCTAGCTTGTTGGAAACACAAAGTTTCTTTTCACTTGCCAACTCCACTCCATACATATATAAGGGGAGGTACTAGCTCAAAATCGGTTTTACAGTGAAAACTGCAGGAACTTCAATCCGGCACTAGGAAACAGAATGAGAATCCAGAGAAAGAGTTCCTCCTGCAACCTGTTCCATTTGGGCTAGATGAACGAACGCCTCTCCACATGCTCAGTTCTGAGAGATAAGTATGTGTGAAAGCCGTCCTTCACCTACCTTTTTGGGAACACCAAGATCCTTTTCAATTGCAAACTCAACTCCATACATAAATAAAGGGAGGTACTAGCTCCAACTCGGTTTTACAGCGAAAACTGCAGGAACTTCAAAACGGCACTATGAAACAGACTGAGAAACCAGAGTAAAAGATTCTCCTGCAACCCGTTCCCTTTGTGCTAGACGAACGAACGACTCTCCACATGCTCAGTTCTGAGAGATAAGTATGTGTGAAAGCCGTACTTCACATAGCTTGTTGGGAACACAAAGTTTCTTTTCATTGCAAATTCCACTACATACATATATATACGGAGGTACTAGCTCCAACTCGGTTTTAAAGTGACAACTGCAGGGACTTCAAACCGGCAGTAGGAAACAGACTGAGAGAAGAGAGTAAAATTTTCCCCTTGCTAACCTTTCCCTTTGTGCTAGATGAACGAACGTCTCTCCACATGCTCAGTTCTGAGAGATAAGTATGTGTGAAAGCCGTCCTTCACCTACCTTTTTGGGAACACAATGTTCCTTTTCACTTGCAAACTACACTCCATATTCTTATATGTGGTTGTACAAGCTCCTACTCGGTTTTACAGTTAAAATTGCAGGAACTTCAAACCGGCACCAGGAAACAGAATGAGAATCCAGAGAAAAAGTTCCTCCTGCAACCTGTTCCATTTGTGCTAGATGAACGAACTCCTCTCCACATGCTCAATTCTGAGAGATAAGTATGTGTGAAAGCCGTCCTTCAGCTAGCTTTTTGGGAACACAAAATTCCTTTTCACTTGCAAACTCCACTCCATAAATAAATTAAGGGAGGTACTAGCTCCAACTCGGTTTTACAGTGAAAACTGCTGGAATTTCAAGCCGGCACTAGGAAACAGACTGAGAAACTAGAGTAAAAGTTTCTCCTGAAACCCGTTCCTTTTGTGCTAGACGAACGAAAGTCTCTCCACATGCTCAGTTCTGAGAAATAAGTGTGTGTGAAAGCCGTCCTTCATATAGCATGTTGGGAACACAAAGATTCTTTTCACTTGCAAACTCCACTCCTTACATATATAAGGGGAGGTATTAGCTCCAACTCTGTTTTACAGTGAAAACTGCAGGAACTTCAATCCGGCACTAAGAAACAGACTGAGAGACCAGAGAAAAATTTTCTCCTGCAACCCGTTCCCTTTGTGCTAGATGAACGTACGTCTCTCCACATGCTCAGTTCTGAGAGATAAGTGTGTGTGAAAGCCGCCCTTCACATAGCTTGTTGGGATCACAAAGATTCTTTTCACTTGCTAACGCCACTCCATACCTAAATATAGGGAGGTACTAACACCAACTCCTTTTTACAGTGAAAACTGAAGGGACTTCATACAGGCACTAGGAATCAGACTGAGAAACCAGAGTAATAGTTTCTCCTGCAAACCGTTCCTTTGTGCTAGATGAACGAACGTCTCTCCCCATGTTCTGTTCTGAGAGATAAGTGTGTGTGAAAGCCGTCCTTCAGCTAGCTTGTTGGGAACACAAAGTTTCTTTTGACTTGCAAACTCCACTCTTTACGTATATATGGGGAGGGATAAGCTCCAACTCGGTTTTACAGTGAAAACTGCAGGAACTTCATACCGGCACTAGGAAACAGACTGAGAATCCAGAGTAAAAGTATCTCCTGTAAACCGTTCCCTTTGTGCTAGATGAACGAAAGTCTATCCACATGCTCAGTTCTGAGAGATAAGAGTGTGTGAAAGCCGTCCTTCACCTAGCTTGTTGGGAACACAAAGTTCCTTTTCACTTGCAAAATCCACTCCATACATATATATGGGGAGGTACTAGCACCAACTCTTTTTACAGTGAAAACTGCAGGGACTTCAAACCGACATTAGGAAGCAGACAGAGAAACCATAGTAAAAGTTTCCACTGCAACCCGTTCCCCTTGTGGTAGATGAACGAACGTCTCTCCAAATGCTCAGTTCTGAGAGATAAGCGAGTGTGAAAGCCGTACTTCACCTAGCTTGTTGGAAACACTAAGTTTCTTTTCATTGCAAATTCCACTCCATACATATATAAGCGGAGGTACTAGCTCCAAATCGGTTTTACAGTGACAACTGCAGGGACTTCAAACCGGCAGTAGGAAACAGACTGAGAAAGCAGAGAAAAAGTGTCTCCTGCAACCCGTTCCCTTGGTGCTAGATGAAAGAACGTCTCTCCACTTGCTCAGTTCTGAGAGATAAGTGTGTGTGAAAGCCGTCCTTCAAATAGTTTGTTGGGAACACAAAGGTTCTTTACACTTGCAAATTCCACTCCATATATTTATATGTGGTGGTACAAGCTCCTACTCGGTTTTACAGTGAAAATTGCAGGAACTTCAAACCGGCACTAGGAAACAGATTGAGAATCCAGAGAAAGAGTTCCTCCTGCAACCTGTTCCATTTGTGCTAGATGAACGAACGCCTCTCCACATGCTCAGTTCTGACATATAAGTATGTGTGAAAGCCGTACTTCACCTACCTTTTTGGGAACACAAAGTTCCTTTTCAATTGCAAACTCCACTCCATACATAAATATAGGGAGGTACTAGCTCCAACTCGGTTTTACAGTGAAAAATGCAGGAATTTCAAACCGGCACTATGAAACAGACTGAGAAACCAGAGTAAAAGATTCTCCTGCAACCGGTTCCCTTTGTGCTAGACGAACGGACGTCTCTCCACATGCTCAGTTCTGGGAGATAAGTATGTGTGAAAGCCGTACTTCACCTAGCTTGTTGGGAACACAAAGTTTCTTTTAATTGCAAATTCCACTCCATACATATATATGCGGAGGTACTAGCTCCAAATCGGTTTTACAGTGACAAATGCAGGGACTTCAAACCGGCAGTAGGAAACAGACTGAGAAACCATAGTAAAACTTTCCCGTGCAAACCTTTCCCTTTGTGCTAGATGAACGAACGTCTCTCCACATGCTCAGTTCTCAGAGATAAGTGTGTGTGAAAGACGCCCTTCACATAGCTTTTTGGGAACACAAAGTTTCTTTTCACTTGCTAACTCCACTCCATACCTTAAATATAGGGAGGTACTACCTCCAACTCCTTTTTACAGTGAAAACTGAAGGAACTTCAAACAGGCACTAGGAAACAGACTGAGAAACCAGAGTAATAGTTTCTCCTGAAAACCGTTCCTTTGTGCTAGATGAACGAATTTCTCTCCCCATGTTCTGTTCTGAGAGATAAGTGTGTGTGAAAGCCGTCCTTCACCTAGCTTGTTGGGAACACAAAGTTTCTTTTCACTTGTAAAATCCACTCTTACGTATATATGGGGAGGGATTAAATCCAACTCGGTTTTACAGTGAAAAATGCAGGAAATTCATACCGGCACTAGGAAACAGACTGAGAATCCAGAGTAAAATTTTCTCCTTTAAACCGTTCACTTTGTGCTAGATGAACGAAAGTCTATCCACATGCTCAGTTCTGAGAGATAAGTGTGTGTGAAAGCCGTCCTTCACCTAGCTTGTTGGGAACCAAAGTTCCTTTTCACTTGCAAAATCCACTCCATACATATATATGGGGAGGTACTAGCACCAACTCGTTTTACAGTGAAAACTGCAGGGACTTCAAACCGACATTAGGAAGCAGACTGAGAAACCATAGTAAAAGTTTCCACTGCAACCCGTTCCACTTGTGGTAGATGAACGAATGTCTCTCCCCATGCTCAGTTCTGAGAGATAAGTGAGTGTGAAAGCCGTACTTCACCTAGCTTGTTGGAAACACAAAGTTTCTTTTCATTGCAAATTCCACTCCATACATATATATGCGGAGGTACTAGCTCCAAATCGGTTTTACAGTGACAACTGCAGGGACTTGAAAACCGGCAGTAGGAAACAGACTGAGAAACCATAATATAACTTTCCCGTGCAAACCGTTCCCTTTGCGCTAGATGAACGAACGTCTCTCCACATGCTCAGTTCTGAGAGATAAGTGTGTGTGAAAGCCGTCCTTCAACTAGCTTGTTGGGAACACAAAGTTCCTTTTCACTTGCAAACTACACTCCTTATACTTATATGGGGTGGTACAAGCTCCTACTCGGTTTTACTGTAAAAATTGCAGGAACTTCAAACAGGCACTAGGAAACAGAATGAGAATCCAGAGAAAAAGTTCCTCCTGCATCCTGTTCTATTTGTGCTAGATGAACGAACGCCTCTCCACATGCTCAATTCTGAGAGATAATTATGTGTGAAAGCCGTCCTTCACCTAGCTTTTGGGAACACAAAGTTCCTTTTCACTTGCAAACTCCACTCCATACATAAATATAGGGAGGTACTAGCTCCAACTCGTTTTTACAGTGAAAACTGCTGGAATTTCAAGCCGGCACTAGGAAACAGACTGAGAAACCAGAGTAAAACTTTCTCCTGAATCCCATTCCCTTTGTGCTAGACGAACGAAAGTCTCTCCACATGCTCAGTTCTGAGAGATAAATGTGTGTGAAAGCCGCCCTTCACATAGCTTGTTGGGAACACAAAGTTTCTTTTCACTTGCTAACTCCACTCCATACCTAAATATAGGGAGGTACTAGCTCCAAAACCTTTTTACAGTGAAAACTGAAGGAACATCAAACAGGCACTAGGAAACAGACTGAGAAACCAGAGTAATAGTTTCTCCTGCAAACCGTTCCTTTGTGCTAGATGAACGAACGTCTCTCCCCATGTTCTGTTCTGAGAGATAAGTGTGTGTGAAAGCCGTCCTTCACCTAGCTTGTTGGGAACACATAGTTTCTTTTCACTTGCAAACTCCACTCTTTACGTATATATGGGGAGGGATAAGCTCCAACTCGGTTTTACAGTGAAAACTGCAGGAACTTCATACCGGCACTAGGAAACAGACTGAGAATCCAGAGTAAAAGTATCTCCTGTAAACCGTTCCCTTTGTGCTAGATGAACGAAAGTCTATCCACATGCTCAGTTCTGAGAGATAAGAGTGTGTGAAAGCCGTCCTTCACCTAGCTTGTTGGGAACACAAAGTTCCTTTTCACTTGCAAAATCCACTCCATACATATATATGGGGAGGTACTAGCACCAACTCTTTTTACAGTGAAAACTGCAGGGACTTCAAACCGACATTAGGAAGCAGACAGAGAAACCATAGTAAAAGTTTCCACTGCAACCCGTTCCCCTTGTGGTAGATGAACGAACGTCTCTCCAAATGCTCAGTTCTGAGAGATAAGCGAGTGTGAAAGCCGTACTTCACCTAGCTTGTTGGAAACACTAAGTTTCTTTTCATTGCAAATTCCACTCCATACATATATAAGCGGAGGTACTAGCTCCAAATCGGTTTTACAGTGACAACTGCAGGGACTTCAAACCGGCAGTAGGAAACAGACTGAGAAAGCAGAGAAAAAGTGTCTCCTGCAACCCGTTCCCTTGGTGCTAGATGAAAGAACGTCTCTCCACTTGCTCAGTTCTGAGAGATAAGTGTGTGTGAAAGCCGTACTTCAAATAGTTTGTTGTGAACACAAAGGTCCTTTACACTTGCAAATTCCACTCCATATATTTATATGTGGTGGTACAAGCTCCTACTCGGTTTTACAGTGAAAATTGCAGGAACTTCAAACCGGCACTAGGAAACAGATTGAGAATCCAGAGAAAGAGTTCCTCCTGCAACCTGTTCCATTTGTGCTAGATGAACGAACGCCTCTCCACATGCTCAGTTCTGACAGATAAGTATGTGTGAAAGCCGTACTTCACCTACCTTTTTGGGAACACAAAGTTCCTTTTCAATTGCAAACTCCACTCCATACATAAATATAGGGAGGTACTAGCTCCAACTCGGTTTTAAAGTGAAAAATGCAGGAATTTCAAACCGGCACTATGAAACAGACTGAGAAACCAGAGTAAAAGATTCTCCTGCAACCGGTTCCCTTTGTGCTAGACGAACGGACGTCTCTCCACATGCTCAGTTCTGAGAGATAAGTATGTGTGAAAGCCGTACTTCACCTAGCTTGTTGGGAACACAAAGTTTCTTTTAATTGCAAATTCCACTCCATACGTATATATGCGGAGGTACTAACTCCAAATCGGTTTTACAGTGACAAATGCAGGGACTTCAAACCGGCAGTAGGAAACAGACTGAGAAACCATAGTAAAACTTTCCCGTGCAAACCTTTCCCTTTGTGCTAGATGAACGAACGTCTCCCCACATGCTCAGTTCTCAGAGATAAGTGTGTGTGAAAGCCGCCCTTCACATAGCTTGTTGGGAACACAAAGTTTCTTTTCACTTGCTAACTCCACTCCATACCTTAAATATAGGGAGGTACTACCTCCAACTCCTTTTTACAGTGAAAACTGAAGGAACTTCAAACAGGCACTAGGAAACAGACTGAGAAACCAGAGTAATAGTTTCTCCTGAAAACCGTTCCTTTGTGCTAGATGAACGAATTTCTCTCCCCATGTTCTGTTCTGAGAGATAAGTGTGTGTGAAAGCCGTCCTTCACCTAGCTTGTTGGGAACACAAAGTTTCTTTTCACTTGTAAAATCCACTCTTACGTATATATGGGGAGGGATTAAATCCAACTCGGTTTTACAGTGAAAAATGCAGGAAATTCATACCGGCACTAGGAAACAGACTGAGAATCCAGAGTAAAATTTTCTCCTTTAAACCGTTCACTTTGTGCTAGATGAACGAAAGTCTATCCACATGCTCAGTTCTGAGAGATAAGTGTGTGTGAAAGCCGTCCTTCACCTAGCTTGTTGGGAACCAAAGTTCCTTTTCACTTGCAAAATCCACTCCATACATATATATGGGGAGGTACTAGCACCAACTCGTTTTACAGTGAAAACTGCAGGGACTTCAAACCGACATTAGGAAGCAGACTGAGAAACCATAGTAAAAGTTTCCACTGCAACCCGTTCCACTTGTGGTAGATGAACGAATGTCTCTCCCCATGCTCAGTTCTGAGAGATAAGTGAGTGTGAAAGCCGTACTTCACCTAGCTTGTTGGAAACACAAAGTTTCTTTTCATTGCAAATTCCACTCCATACATATATATGCGGAGGTACTAGCTCCAAATCGGTTTTACAGTGACAACTGCAGGGACTTCAAACCGGCAGTAGGAAACAGACTGAGAAACCATAATAAAACTTTCCCGTGCAAACCGTTCCCTTTGCGCTAGATGAACGAACGTCTCTCCACATGCTCAGTTCTGAGAGATAAGTGTGTGTGAAAGCCGTCCTTCAACTAGCTTGTTGGGAACACAAAGTTCCTTTTCACTTGCAAACTACACTCCTTATACTTATATGGGGTGGTACAAGCTCCTACTCGGTTTTACTGTAAAAATTGCAGGAACTTCAAACAGGCACTAGGAAACAGAATGAGAATCCAGAGAAAAAGTTCCTCCTGCATCCTGTTCTATTTGTGCTAGATGAACGAACGCCTCTCCACATGCTCAATTCTGAGAGATAATTATGTGTGAAAGCCGTCCTTCACCTAGCTTTTGGGAACACAAAGTTCCTTTTCACTTGCAAACTCCACTCCATACATAAATATAGGGAGGTACTAGCTCCAACTCGTTTTTACAGTGAAAACTGCTGGAATTTCAAGCCGGCACTAGGAAACAGACTGAGAAACCAGAGTAAAACTTTCTCCTGAATCCCATTCCCTTTGTGCTAGACGAACGAAAGTCTCTCCACATGCTCAGTTCTGAGAGATAAATGTGTGTGAAAGCCGCCCTTCACATAGCTTGTTGGGAACACAAAGTTTCTTTTCACTTGCTAACTCCACTCCATACCTAAATATAGGGAGGTACTAGCTCCAAAACCTTTTTACAGTGAAAACTGAAGGAACATCAAACAGGCACTAGGAAACAGACTGAGAAACCAGAGTAATAGTTTCTCCTGCAAACCGTTCCTTTGCGCTAGATGAACGAACGTCTCTCCCCATGTTCTGTTCTGAGAGATAAGTGTGTGTGAAAGCCGTCCTTCACCTAGCTTGTTGGGAACACAAAGTTTCTTTTCACTTGCAAAATCCACTCTTTACGTATATATGGGGAGGGATTAGCTCCAAATCGTTTTTACAGTGAAAACTGCAGGGACTTCAAACCGACATTAGGAAGCTGACTGAGAAACCATAGTAAAAGTTTCCCCTGCAACCCGTTCCCCTTGTGGTAGATGAACGAACGTCTCTCCAAATGCTCAGATCTGAGAGATAAGTGTGTGTGAAAGCCGTAATTCACCTAGCTTGTTGGGAACACGAAATTCCTTTTAACTTGCAAACTCCACTTCACACATATATATGGGGTGGTACAAGCTCCTACTCGGTTTTACATTGAAAACTGCAGGAACTTCAAACCTGCACTAGGAAACAGACTGAGAAACCAGAGTAAAAGTTTCTCCTGCAACCCGTTCCCTTTATGCTAAATGAACGAAAGTCTCTCCACATGCTCAGTTCTGAGAAATAAGTGTGTGTGTAATCCGTCCTTCACCTAGCTTGTTGGGAACACAAAGGTTCTTTTCATTTGCAAACTCCACTCCTTACAAATATAAGGGGAGGGATTAGCTCCAACTCGTTTTTACAGTGAAAACTGCAGAAACTTCATAACGGCACTAGGAAAAAGACTGATAAACCAGAGTAGAATTTCTCCTGTAACCCGTTCTCTTTGTGCTAGATGAACGAACGTCTCTCCACATGCTTAGTTCTCAGATATAAGTGTGTGTGAAAGCCGTCCTTCACCTATCTTATTGGGAACACAAAGTTTATTTTCATTGCAAATTTCACTCCATACATATATATGCGGAGGTACTAGCTCCAAATCGGTTTTACAGTGACAACTGCAGGGACTTCAAACCGGCAGTAGGAAACAGACTGAGAAACCATAGTAAAAGATTCCCCTGCAAACATTTCCCCTTGTGGTAGATGAACGAACGTCTCTCCACATGCTCAGTTCTGAGAGATAAGTGTGTGTGAAGCCGTACTTCACCTAGCTTGTTGGGAACACAAACTTTCTTTTCACTTGCAAAATCCACTCCACACATATATATGGGGTGGTAAAAGCTCCTACACGCTTTTACAGTGAAAACTGCAGGAACTTCAAACCTGCACTAGGAAACAGACTGAGAAACCAGAGTAAAAGTTTCTCCTGCAACCCGTTCCCTTTATGCTAGATGAACGAACGTCTCTCCACATGCTTAGTTCTGAGAGATAAGTGTGTGTGAAAGCCGTCCTTCACCTAGCTTGTTGGGAACACAAAGGTTCTTTACACTTGCAAACACCACTCCTTATATATATATGGGGAGGTACTAGCTCCAACTCGGTTTTACAGTGAAAACTGCAAGAACTTCAAACCGGCACTAGGAAACAGACTGAGAATCCAGAGAAAAAGTTCCTCCTGAAACATGTTCCATTTGTGCTAGATGAACGAACGTCTCTCCACATGCTCAGATCTGAGAGATAAGTATGTGTGAAAGCCGTCCTTAACCTAGCTTGTTGGAAACACAAAGTTTCTTTTCACTTGCCAACTCCACTCCATACATATATAAGGGGAAGTACTAGCTCAAAATCTGTTTTACAGTGAAAACTGCAGGAACTTCAATCCGGCACTAGGAAACAGACTGAGAAACCAGAGAAAAATTTTCTCCTGCAACGCGTTCAATTTGTGCTAGATGAACGAACATCTCTCCACATGCTCAGTTCTAAGAGATAATTGTGTGTGAAAGCCGTCCTTCACATAGATTGTTGGGAACACAAAGTTTCTTTTCACTTGCAAACTCCACTCCATTCATAAATATAGGGAGGTACTAGCACCAACTCGGTTTACAGTGAAAACTGCAGGGATTTCAAACCGACATTAGGAAACAGACAGAGAAACCATAGTAAAAGTTTCTACTGCAAACCGTTCCCAATGATGTAGATGAACGAACGTCTCTCCAAATGCTCAGTTCTGAGATATAAGTGTGTTTGAAAGCCGTCCTTCACCTAGCTTGTTGGGAAAACAAAGTTTCTTTTCACATGCAAACTCCACTATATACATAAAAGTAGGGAGGTACTAGCTCCAACTCGGTTTTACAGTGAAAATTTCAGGAAATTCAAAAAGACACTAGGAAACAGACTGAGAAACCAGAGTAAAAGTTTCTCCTGCAAAAAGTTCCTTTGGGCTAGATGAACGAACGTCTCTCCCCATGCTCAGTTCTGAGAGATAAGGGTGTGTGAAAGCCTTCCTTCACCTAGCTTGTTGGGAACACAAAGGTTCTTTACAGTTACAAACTCCATCTTTACGTATATATGGGGAGGGATTAGCTCCAACTCGGTTTTACAGTGAAAACTGCAGGAACTTCATACCAGCACTAGAAAACAGACTGAGAAACCAGAGAAAAAGTTTCTTCTGCAACCCGTTCAATTTGTGCTAGTTGAACGAACATCTCTCCACATGCTCAGTTCTAAGAGATAAGTGTGTGTGAAAGCCGTCCTTCACCTAGCTTGTTGGGAACACAAAGGTTGTATACACTTGCAAACTCCACTCAATACATAAATATAGTGAGGTACTAGCTCCAACTCTGTTTTACAGTGAAAACTGCAGGAACTTCTAACCGGCACTAGGAAACAGACTGAGAGACCAGAGTATAAGTTTCTCCTATAACCCGTTCCTTTTGTGCTAGATGAACTAACGTCTATACACATGCTAATTACTGAAAGATAAGTGTGTGTGAAAGCCGTCTTTCACCTAGCTTGTAGGGAACACAAACTTTCTTTTTATGTGCAAACTCCACTGCATACATATATATGGGGTGTTACAAGCTCCAACTCGGTTTAACTGTGAAAACTGCAGGAACTTCAAACAGGCACTAGGAAACAGCCTGAGAAACCAGAGTAATAGTTTCTCATGTAACACGTTCCTTTTGTGCTAGATGAAAGAACGTCTATCAATATGCTAAGTTCTGAGAGATAAGAGTGTGTGAAAGCCGTCCTTCACCTAGCTTGTTGGGAACACAAAGTTTCTTTTCAGTTGCCAAATCCAATCCATACATATATATTGGGAGGTTCTAGTTCCAACACGGTTTTACAGTGAAAACTGCAGGAACTTCAATCCGGCACTAGGAAACAGACTGAGAAACCAGAGAAAAAGTTTCTTCTGCAACCCGTTCCATTTGTGCTAGATGAACGAACGTCTCTCCACATGCTCAGTTCTGAGATATAAGTGTCTGTGAAAGCCGTACTTCAACTTGCTTGTTGGGAACACAAAGGTTCTTTTCATTTGCAAACTCCACTCCTTACATATATATGAGGAGGGATTAGCTCCAACTCGTTTTTACAGTGAAAACTGCAGGAACTTCATACAGGCACTAGGAAACAGACTGAGAAACCAGAGTAAAAGTTTCTCCTGCAACCCGTTCCATTTGTGCTAGATGAAAGAACGTCTCTCCACATGCTCATTTCTGAGAGATAAGTGTGTGTGAAAGCCGTCCTTCACCTAGCTTGTTGGGAACACAAATTTTATTTCACTTGCAATCTCCACTCCATACATAAATAGAGGGAGGTACAAGCTCCAACTCGATTTTACAGTGAAATCTGCAGGAACTTCAAACCGGCACTAGGAAACAGACTGAGAAAACAGAGTAAAAGATTCTCCTGCAACCGGTTCCATTTGTGCTAGACGAACGGACGTCTCTCCACATGCTCAGTTCTGAGAGATATGTATGTGTGAAAGCCGTACTTCACCTAGCTTGTTGGGAACACAAAGTTTCTTTTAATTGCAAATTCCACTCCATACATATATATGCGGAGGTACTAGCTCCAAATCGGTTTTACAGTGACAAATGCAGGGACTTCAAACCGGCAGTAGGAAACAGACTGAGAAACCATAGTAAAACTTTCCCGTGCAAACCTTTCCCTTTGTGCTAGATGAACGAACGTCTCTCCACATGCTCAGTTCTCAGAGATATGTGTGTGTGAAAGCCGCCCTTCACATAGCTTGTTGGGAACACAAAGTTTCTTTTCACTTGCTAACTCCACTCCATACCTTAAATATAGGGAGGTACTACCTCCAACTCCTTTTTACAGTGAAAACTGAAGGAACTTCAAACAGGCACTAGGAAACAGACTGAGAAACCAGAGTAATAGTTTCTCCTGCAAACCGTTCCTTTGTGCTAGATGAACGAATTTCTCTCCCCATGTTCTGTTCTGAGAGATAAGTGTGTGTGAAAGCCGTCCTTCACCTAGCTTGTTGGGAACACAAAGTTTCTTTTCACTTGTAAAATCCACTCTTACGTATATATGGGGAGGGATTAAATCCAACTCGGTTTTACAGTGAAAAATGCAGGAAATTCATACCGGCACTAGGAAACAGACTGAGAATCCAGAGTAAAATTTTCTCCTTTAAACCATTCACTTTGTGCTAGATGAACGAAAGTCTATCCACATGCTCAGTTCTGAGAGATAAGTGTGTGTGAAAGCCGTCCTTCACCTAGCTTGTTGGGAACCAAAGTTCCTTTTCACTTGCAAAATCCACTCCATACATATATATGGGGAGGTACTAGCACCAACTCGTTTTACAGTGAAAACTGCAGGGACTTCAAACCGACATTAGGAAGCAGACTGAGAATCCATAGTAAAAGTTTCCACTGCAACCCGTTCCACTTGTGGTAGATGAACGAATGTCTCTCCCCATGCTCAGTTCTGAGAGATAAGTGAGTGTGAAAGCCGTACTTCACCTAGCTTGTTGGAAACACAAAGTTTCTTTTCATTGCAAATTCCACTCCATACATATATATGCGGAGGTACTAGCTCCAAATCGGTTTTACAGTGACAACTGCAGGGACTTCAAACCGGCAGTAGGAAACAGACTGAGAAACCATAATAAAACTTTCCCGTGCAAACCGTTCCCTTTGCGCTAGATGAACGAACGTCTCTCCACATGCTCAGTTCTGAGAGATAAGTGTGTGTGAAAGCCGTCCTTCAACTAGCTTGTTGGGAACACAAAGTTCCTTTTCACTTGCAAACTACACTCCTTATACTTATATGGGGTGGTACAAGCTCCTACTCGGTTTTACTGTAAAAATTGCAGGAACTTCAAACAGGCACTAGGAAACAAAATGAGAATCCAGAGAAAAAGTTCCTACTGCATCCTGTTCTATTTGTGCTAGATGAACGAACGCCTCTCCACATGCTCATTTCTGAGAGATAATTATGTGTGAAAGCCGTCCTTCACCTAGCTTTTGGGAACACAAAGTTCCTTTTCACTTGCAAACTCCACTCCATACATAAATATAGGGAGGTACTAGCTCCAACTCGTTTTTACAGTGAAAACTGCTGGAATTTCAAGCCGGCACTAGGAAACAGATTGAGAAACCAGAGTAAAACTTTCTCCTGAATCCCATTCCCTTTGTGCTAGACGAACGAAAGTCTCTCCACATGCTCAGTTCTGAGAGATAAATGTGTGTGAAAGCCGCCCTTCACATAGCTTGTTGGGAACACAAAGTTTCTTTCACTTGCTAACTCCACTCCATACCTAAATATAGGGAGGTACTAGCTCCAAAACCTTTTTACAGTGAAAACTGAAGGAACATCAAACAGGCACTAGGAAACAGACTGAGAAACCAGAGTAATAGTTTCTCCTGCAAACCGTTCCTTTGTGCTAGATGAACGAACGTCTCTCCCCATGTTCTGTTCTGAGAGATAAGTGTGTGTGAAAGCCGTCCTTCACCTAGCTTGTTGGGAACACAAAGTTTCTTTTCACTTGCAAACTCCACTCTTTACGTATATATGGGGAGGGATTAGCTCCAAATCGTTTTTACAGTGAAAACTGCAGGGACTTCAAACCGACATTAGGAAGCTGACTGAGAAACCATAGTAAAAGTTTCCCCTGCAACCCGTTCCCCTTGTGGTAGATGAACGAACGTCTCTCCAAATGCTCAGATCTGAGAGATAAGTGTGTGTGAAAGCCGTAATTCACCTAGCTTGTTGGGAACACGAAATTCCTTTTAACTTGCAAACTCCAATTCACACATATATATGGGGTGGTACAAGCTCCTACTCGGTTTTACATTGAAAACTGCAGGAACTTCAAACCTGCACTAGGAAACAGACTGAGAAACCAGAGTAAAAGTTTCTCCTGCAACCCGTTCCCTTTATGCTAAATGAACGAAAGTCTCTCCACATGCTCATTTCTGAGAAATAAGTGTGTGTGAAAGCCGTCCTTCACCTAGCTTGTTGGGAACACAAAGGTTCTTTTCATTTGCAAACTCCACTCCTTACAAATATAAGGGTAGGGATTAGCTCCAACTCGTTTTTACAGTGAAAACTGCAGAAACTTCATAACGGCACTAGGAAAAAGACTGATAAACCTGAGTAGAATTTCTCCTGTAACCCGTTCTCTTTGTGCTAGATGAACGAACGTCTCTCCACATGCTTAGTTCTCAGATATAAGTGTGTGTGAAAGCCGTCCTTCACCTATCTTATTGGGAACACAAAGTTTATTTTCATTGCAAATTTCACTCCATACATATATATGCGGAGGTACTAGCTCCAAATCGGTTTTACAGTGACAACTGCAGGGACTTCAAACCGGCAGTAGGAAACAGACTGAGAAACCATAGTAAAAGATTCCCCTGCAAACATTTCCCCTTGTGGTAGATGAACGAACGTCTCTCCACATGCTCAGTTCTGAGAGATAAGTGTGTGTGAAGCCGTACTTCACCTAGCTTGTTGGGAACACAAACTTTCTTTTCACTTGCAAAATCCACTCCACACATATATATGGGGTGGTAAAAGCTCCTACACGCTTTTACAGTGAAAACTGCAGGAACTTCAAACCTGCACTAGGAAACAGACTGAGAAACCAGAGTAAAAGTTTCTCCTGCAACCCGTTCCCTTTATGCTAGATGAACGAACGTCTCTCCACATGCTTAGTTCTGAGAGATAAGTGTGTGTGAAAGCCGTCCTTCACCTAGCTTGTTGGGAACACAAAGGTTCTTTACACTTGCAAACTCCACTCCTTATATATATATGGGGAGGTAATAGCTCCAACTCGGTTTTACAGTGAAAACTGCAAGAACTTCAAACCGGCACTAGGAAACAGACTGAGAATCCAGAGAAAAAGTTCCTCCTGCAACATGTTCCATTTGTGCTAGATGAACGAACGTCTCTCCACATGCTCAGATCTGAGAGATAAGTATGTGTGAAAGCCGTCCTTAACCTAGCTTGTTGGAAACACAAAGTTTCTTTTCACTTGCCAACTCCACTCCATACATATATAAGGGGAAGTACTATCTCAAAATCTGTTTTACAGTGAAAACTGCAGGAACTTCAATCCGGCACTAGGAAACAGACTGAGAAACCAGAGAAAAATTTTCTCCTGCAACGCGTTCAATTTCTGCTAGATGAACGAACATCTCTCCACATGCTCAGTTCTAAGAGATAATTGTGTGTGAAAGCCGTCCTTCACATAGATTGTTGGGAACACAAAGTTTCTTTTCACTTGCAAACTCCACTCCATTCATAAATATAGGGAGGTACTAGCACCAACTCGGTTTACAGTGAAAACTGCAGGGATTTCAAACCGACATTAGGAAACAGACAGAGAAACCATAGTAAAAGTTTCTACTGCAAACCGTTCCCAATGATGTAGATGAACGAACGTCTCTCCAAATGCTCAGTTCTGAGATATAAGTGTGTTTGAAAGCCGTCCTTCACCTAGCTTGTTGGGAAAACAAAGTTTCTTTTCACATGCAAACTACACTCTATACATAAAAGTAGGGAGGTACTAGCTCCAACTCGGTTTTACAGTGAAAATTTCAGGAAATTCAAACAGGCACTAGGAAACAGACTGAGAAACCAGAGTAAAAGTTTCTCCTGCAAAAAGTTCCTTTGGGCTAGATGAACGAACGTCTCTCCCCATGCTCAGTTCTGAGAGATAAGGGTGTGTGAAAGCCTTCCTTCACCTAGCTTTTTGGGAAAACAAAGGTTGTATACACTTGCAAACTCCACTCAATACATAAATATAGGGAGGTACTAGCTCCAACTCTGTTTTACAGTGAAAACTGCAGGAACTTCTAACCGGCACTAGGAAACAGACTGAGAAACCAGAGTATAAGTTTCTCCTATAAACCGTTCCTTTTGTGCTAGATGAACTAACGTCTATACACATGCTAATTTCTGACAGATAAGTGTGTGTGAAAGCCGTCTTTCACCTAGCTTGTTGGGAACACAAACTTTCTTTTAATGTGAAAACACCACTGCATACATATATATGGGGTGTTACAAGCTCCTACTCGATTTTACAGTGAAAGCTGAAGGAACTTCAAACCGGCATTAGGAAACAGACTGAGAAACCAGAGTAAAAGTTTCTCCTGCATCCCGTTCCCTTTGTGCTAAATGAGCGAACGCCTCTCCACATGCTCAGTTCTGAGAGATAAGTATGTGTGAAAGCCGACCTTCACCAATCTTTTTGGGAACACAAAGTTTCTTTTCACTTGCAAACTCCACTCCATATATAAATATAGGTAAGTACTAGCTCCAACTCGGTTTAACTGTGAAAACTGCAGGAAATTCAAACAGGCACTAGGAAACAGCCTGAGAAACCAGAGTAATAGTTTCTCATGTAACACGTTCCTTTTGTGCTAGATGAAAGAACGTCTATCAATATGCTAAGTTCTGAGAGATAAGAGTGTGTGAAAGCCGTCCTTCACCTAGCTTGTTGGGAACACAAAGTTTCTTTTCAGTTGACAACTCCAATCCATACATATATATTGGGAGGTCCTAGTTCCAACACGGTTTTACAGTGAAAACTGCAGGAACTTCAATCCGGCACTAGGAAACAGACTGAGAAACCAGAGAAAAAGTTTCTTCTGCAACCCGTTCCATTTGTGCTAGATGAACGAACGTCTCGCCACATGCTCAGTTCTGAGATATAAGTGTCTGTGAAAGCCGTACTTCAACTAGCTTGTTGGGAACACAAAGGTTCTTTTCATTTGCAAACTCCACTCCTTACATATATATGAGGAGGGATTAGCTCCAACTCGTTTTTACAGTGAAAACTGCAGGAACTTCATACAGGCACTAGGAAACAGACTGAGAAACCAGAGTAAAAGTTTCACCTGCAAACCGTTCCCTTTGTGCTAGATGAACGAACGTCTCTCCACATGCTCAGTTCTGAGGGATAAGTGTGTGTGAAAGCCGTCCTTCACCTAGCTTGTTGGGAACACATAGTTTCTTTTCACTTGCAAACTCCACTCTTTACGTATATATGGGGAGGGATTAGCTCCAACTCGTTTTTACAGTGAAAACTGCAGGAACTTCATACCGGCACTAGGAAACAGACTGAGAATCCAGAGTAAAAGTTTCTCCTGTAAACCGTTCCCTTTGTGCTAGATGAACGAACGTCTATCCACATGCTCAGTTCTGAGACAAAATAGTGTGTGAAAGCCGTCCTTCACCTAGCTTGTTGGGAACACAAAGTTCCTTTTCACTTGTAAAATCCACTCCATACATATATATGGGGAGGTACTAGCACCAACTCGTTTTACAGTGAAAACTGCAGGGACTTCAAACCGACATTAGGAAGCTGACTGAGAAACCATAGTAAAAGTTTCCACTGCAAACCGTTCCCCTTGTGGTAGATGAACGAACGTCTCTCCAACTGCTCAGATCTGAGAGATAAGTGTGTGTGAAAGCCGTAATTCACCTAGCTTGTTGGGAACACGAAATTCCTTTTCACTTGCAAACTCCACTTCACACATATATATGGGGTGGTACAAGCTCCTACTCGGTTTTACATTGAAAACTGCAGGAACTTCAAACCTGCACTAGGAAACAGACTGAGAAACCAGAGTAAAAGTTTCTCCTGCAACCCGTTCCCTTTATGCTAGATGAACGAACGTCTCTCCACATGCTCTGTTCTGAGAAATAAGTGTGTGTGAAAGCCGTCCTTCACCTAGCTTGTTGGGAACACAAAGGTTCTTTTCATTTGCAAACTCCACTCCTTACATATATAAGGGGAGGGATTAGCTCCAACTCGTTTTTACAGTGAAAACTGCAGAAACTTCATAACGGCACTAGGAAAAAGACTGATAAAGCAGAGTAGAATTTCTCCTGTAACCCGTTCTCTTTGTGCTAGATGAACGAACGTCTCTCCACATGCTTAGTTCTCAGATATAAGTGTGTGTGAAAGCCGTCTTTCACCTATCTTATTGGGAACACAAAGTTTATTTTCATTGCAAATTTCACTCCATACATATATATGCGGAGGTACTAGCTCCAAATCGGTTTTACAGTGACAACTGCAGGGACTTTAAACCGGCAGTAGGAAACAGACTGAGAAACCATAGTAAAAGATTCCCCTGCAAACATTTCCCCTTGTGGTAGATGAACGAACGTCTCTCCACATGCTCAGTTCTGAGAGATAAGTGTGTGTGAAGCCGTACTTCACCTAGCTTGTTGGGAACACAAACTTTCTTTTCTCTTGCAAAATCCACTCCACACATATATATGGGGTGGTACAAGCTCCTACACGGTTTTACAGTGAAAACTGCAGGAACTTCAAACCTGCACTAGGAAACAGACTGAGAATCCAGAGAAAAAGTTCCTCCTGCAACATGTTCCATTTGTGCTAGATGAACGAACGTCTCTCCACATGCTCAGATCTGAGAGATAAGTATGTGTGAAAGCCGTCCTTAAACTAGCTTGTTGGAAACACAAAGTTTCTTTTCACTTGCCAACTCCACTCCATACATATATAAGGGGAGGTACTAGCTCAAAATCTGTTTTACAGTGAAAACTGCAGGAACTTCAATCCGGCACTAGGAAACAGACTGAGAAACCAGAGAAAAATTTTCTCCTGCAACCCGTTCAATTTGTGCTAGATGAACGAACATCTCTCCACATGCTCAGTTCTAAGAGATAATTGTGTGTGAAAGCCGTCCTTCACATAGATTGTTGGGAACACAAAGTTTCTTTTCACTTGCAAACTCCACTCCATTCATAAATATAGGGAGGTACTAGCACCAACTCGGTTTACAGTGAAAACTGCAGGGATTTCAAACCGACATTAGGAAACAGACAGAGAAACCATAGTAAAAGTTTCTACTGCAAACCGTTCCCAATGATGTAGATGAACGAACGTCTCTCCAAATGCTCAGTTCTGAGATATAAGTGTGTTTGAAAGCCGCCCTTCACCTAGCTTGTTGGGAAAACAAAGTTTCTTTTCACATGCAAACTCCACTCTATACATAAATATAGGGAGGTACTAGCTCCAACTCGGTTTTACAGTGAAAATTTCAGGAAATTCAAACAGGCACTAGGAAACAGACTGAGAAACCAGAGTAAAAGTTTCTCCTGCAAACAGTTCCTTTGGGCTAGATGAACGAACGTCTCTCCCCATGCTCAGTTCTGAGAGATAAGGGTGTGTGAAAGCCGTCCTTCACCTAGCTTGTTGGGAACACAAAGGTTCTTTACAGTTGCAAACTCCATCTTTAGGTATATATGGGGAGGGATTAGCTCCAACTCGGTTTTACAGTGAAAACTGCAGGAACTTCATACCAGCACTAGAAAACAGACTGAGAAACCAGAGAAAAAGTTTCTTCTGCAACCCGTTCCATTTGTGCTAGTTGAACGAACATCTCTCCACATGCTCAGTTCTAAGAGATAAGTGTGTGTGAAAGCCGTCCTTCACCTAGCTTGTTGGGAAAACAAAGGTTGTATACACTTGCAAACTCCACTCAATACATAAATATAGGGAGGTACTAGCTCCAACTCTGTTTTACAGTGAAAACTGCAGGAACTTCTAACCGGCACTAGGAAACAGACTGAGAAACCAGAGTATAAGTTTCTCCTATAAACCGTTCCTTTTGTGCTAGATGAACTAACGTCTATACACATGCTAATTTCTGACAGATAAGTGTGTGTGAAAGCCGTCTTTCACCTAGCTTGTTGGGAACACAAACTTTCTTTTAATGTGAAAACACCACTGCATACATATATATGGGGTGTTACAAGCTCCTACTCGATTTTACAGTGAAAGCTGAAGGAACTTCAAACCGGCATTAGGAAACAGACTGAGAAACCAGAGTAAAAGTTTCTCCTGCATCCCGTTCCCTTTGTGCTAAATGAGCGAACGCCTCTCCACATGCTCAGTTCTGAGAGATAAGTATGTGTGAAAGCCGTCCTTCACCAATCTTTTTGGGAACACAAAGTTTCTTTTCACTTGCAAACTCCACTCCATACATAAATATAGGTAAGTACTAGCTCCAACTCGGTTTAACTGTGAAAACTGCAGGAACTTCAAACAGGCACTAGGAAACAGCCTGAGAAACCAGAGTAATAGTTTCTCATGTAACACGTTCCTTTTGTGCTAGATGAAAGAACGTCTATCAATATGCTAAGTTCTGAGAGATAAGAGTGTGTGAAAGCCGTCCTTCACCTAGCTTGTTGGGAACACAAAGTTTCTTTTCAGTTGCCAACTCCAATCCATACATATATATTGGGAGGTCCTAGTTCCAACACGGTTTTACAGTGAAAACTGCAGGAACTTCAATCCGGCACTAGGAAACAGACTGAGAAACCAGAGAAAAAGTTTCTTCTGCAACCCGTTCCATTTGTGCTAGATGAACGAACGTCTCGCCACATGCTCAGTTCTGAGATATAAGTGTCTGTGAAAGCCGTACTTCAACTAGCTTGTTGGGAACACAAAGGTTCTTTTCATTTGCAAACTCCACTCCTTACATATATATGAGGAGGGATTAGTTCCAACTCGTATTTACAGTGAAAACTGCAGGAACTTCATACAGGCACTAGGAAACAGACTGAGAAACCAGAGTAAAAGTTTCACCTGCAAACCGTTCCCTTTGTGCTAGATGAACGAACGTCTCTCCACATGCTCAGTTCTGAGGGATAAGTGTGTGTGAAAGCCGTCCTTCACCTAGCTTGTTGGGAACACATAGTTTCTTTTCACTTGCAAACTCCACTCTTTACGTATATATGGGGAGGGATTAGCTCCAACTCGTTTTTACAGTGAAAACTGCAGGAACTTCATACCGGCACTAGGAAACAGACTGAGAATCCAGAGTAAAAGTTTCTCCTGTAAACCGTTCCCTTTGTGCTAGATGAACGAACGTCTATCCACATGCTCAGTTCTGAGACAAAATAGTGTGTGAAAGCCGTCCTTCACCTAGCTTGTTGGGAACACAAAGTTCCTTTTGACTTGTGAAATCCACTCCATACATATATATGGGGAGGTACTAGCACCAACTCGTTTTACAGTGAAAACTGCAGGGACTTCAAACCGACATTAGGAAGCTGACTGAGAAACCATAGTAAAAGTTTCCACTGCAAACCGTTCCCCTTGTGGTAGATGAACGAAAGTCTCTCCAAATGCTCAGATCTGAGAGATAAGTGTGTGTGAAAGCCGTAATTCACCTAGCTTGTTGGGAACACGAAATTCCTTTTCACTTGCAAACTCCACTTCACACATATATATGGGGTGGTACAAGCTCCTACTCGGTTTTACATTGAAAACTGCAGGAACTTCAAACCTGCACTAGGAAACAGACTGAGAAACCAGAGTAAAAGTTTCTCCTGCAACCCGTTCCCTTTATGCTAGATGAACGAACGTCTCTCCACATGCTCAGTTCTGAGAAATAAGTGTGTGTGAAAGCCGTCCTTCACCTAGCTTGTTGGGAACACAAAGGTTCTTTTCATTTGCAAACTCAACTCCTTACATATATAAGGGGAGGGATTAGCTCCAACTCGTTTTTACAGTGAAAACTGCAGAAACTTCATAACTGCAGTAGGAAAAAGACTGATAAAGCAGAGTAGAATTTCTCCTGTAACCCGTTCTCTTTGTGCTAGATGAACGAACGTCTCTCCACATGCTTAGTTCTCAGATATAAGTGTGTGTGAAAGCCGTCCTTCACCTATCTTATTGGGAACACAAAGTTTATTTTCATTGCAAATTTCACTCCATACATATATATGCGGAGGTACTAGCTCCAAATCGGTTTTACAGTGACAACTGCAGGGACTTTAAACCGGCAGTAGGAAACAGACTGAGAAACCATAGTAAAAGATTCCCCTGCAAACATTTCCCCTTGTGGTAGATGAACGAACGTCTCTCCACATGCTCAGTTCTGAGAGATAAGTGTGTGTGAAGCCGTACTTCACCTAGCTTGTTGGGAACACAAACTTTCTTTTCTCTTGCAAAATCCACTCCACACATATATATGGGGTGGTACAAGCTCCTACACGGTTTTACAGTGAAAACTGCAGGAACTTCAAACCTGCACTAGGAAACAGACTGAGAATCCAGAGAAAAAGTTCCACCTGCAACATGTTCCATTTGTGCTAGATGAACGAACGTCTCTCCACATGCTCAGATCTGAGAGATAAGTATGTGTGAAAGCCGTCCTTAAACTAGCTTGTTGGAAACACAAAGTTTCTTTTCACTTGCCAACTCCACTCCATACATATATAAGGTGAGGTACTAGCTCAAAATCTGTTTTACAGTGAAAACTGCAGGAACTTCAATCCGGCACTAGGAAACAGACTGAGAAACCAGAGAAAAATTTTCTCCTGCAACCCGTTCAATTTGTGCTAGATGAACGAACATCTCTCCACATGCTCAGTTCTAAGAGATAATTGTGTGTGAAAGCCGTCCTTCACATAGATTGTTGGGAACACAAAGTTTCTTTTCACTTGCAAACTCCACTCCATTCATAAATATAGGGAGGTACTAGCACCAACTCGGTTTACAGTGAAAACTGCAGGGATTTCAAACCGACATTAGGAAACAGACAGAGAAACCATAGTAAAAGTTTCTACTGCAAACCGTTCCCAATGATGTAGATGAACGAACGTCTCTCCAAATGCTCAGTTCTGAGATATAAGTGTGTTTGAAAGCCGCCCTTCACCTAGCTTGTTGGGAAAACAAAGTTTCTTTTCACATGCAAACTCCACTCTATACATAAATATAGGGAGGTACTAGCTCCAACTCGGTTTTACAGTGAAAATTTCAGGAAATTCAAACAGGCACTAGGAAACAGACTGAGAAACCAGAGTAAAAGTTTCTCCTGCAAACAGTTCCTTTGGGCTAGATGAACGAACGTCTCTCCCCATGCTCAGTTCTGAGAGATAAGGGTGTGTGAAAGCCGTCCTTCACCTAGCTTGTTGGGAACACAAACTTTCTTTTCACTTGCAAACTCCACTCCATATATATATATGGGATGTTACAAGCTCCTACTCGGTTTTACACTGAAAAATGCAGGAACTTCAAACCGGTACTAGGAAACAGACTGAGAAACCAGAGTAAAAGTTTCTCCTGCAACCCGTTCCATTTGTGCTAGATGAAAGAACGTCTCTCCACATGCTCATTTCTGAGAGATAAGTGTGTGTGAAAGCCGTCCTTCACCTAGCTTGTTGGGAACACAAATTTTATTTCACTTGCAATCTCCACTCCATACATAAATAGAGGGAGGTACAAGCTCCAACTCGATTTTACAGTGAAATCTGCAGGAACTTCAAACCGGCACTAGGAAACAGACTGAGAAAACAGAGTAAAAGTATTTCCTGCAACCGGTTCCTTTGTGCTAGATGAACGAATGTCTCTCCACATGCTAAGTTCTGAGAGATAAGTGTGTGTGAAAGCCATCCTTCAACTAGCTTGTTGGGAACACAAACTTTCTTTTCACTTGCAAACTCCACTCCTTACATATATATGTGGAGGTTTTAGCTCCAACCCGTTTTTACAGTGAAAACTGCAGGAACATCTAACCGGCACTAGGAAACAGACTGAGAAACCAGAGTATAATTTTCTCCTATAACCCGTTCCCTTTGTGCTAGATGAACTAAAGTCTATACACATTCTAAGTTCTGACAGATAATTGTGTGTGGAAGCCGTCTTTCACCTAGCTTGTTGGGAACACAAACTTTCTTTTCATGTGCAAACTCCACTCCATACATATATATGGGGTGTTACAAGCCCCTACTCGGTTTTACAGTGAAAACTGCAGGAACTTCAAACCGGCCCTAGGAAACAAACTGAGAATCCAGAGAAAAAGTTCCTCCTGCAACCTGTTCCATTTGTGCTAGATGAACGAACGTCTCTCCACATGCTCAATTCTGAGAGATAGTTATGTTTGAAAGCCGTCCTTCAACTAGCTTGTTGGGAACACAATGTTTCTTTTCACTTACAAACTCTTCTCCATACATATATAAGGGGAGGTACTAGCTCCAAATCAGTTTTACAGTGAAAACTGCAGGAAATTCAATCCGGCACTAGGATACAGACTGAGAACCCAGAGAAAACGTTTCTCCTGCAAGCCATTCCCGTTGTGCTAGATGAACGAACATCTCTCCACGTGCTCATTTCTGAGAGATAAGTGTGTGTTAAAGCCGTCCTTCACCTAGCTTGTTTGGAACACAAAGTTCCTTTTCACTTGCAAACTCCACTCCATACATATATATGGGGAGGTACTAGCACCAACTCGGTTTTAAAGTGAAAACTACAGGACTTCAAACAGGCACTAGGAAACAGACTGAGTAAACAGAGAAAAAGTTTCTCCTGAAACCCTTTCCCTTTGTGCTAGATGATCGAACGTCTCTCCACATGCTCAGATCTGATTGATAAGTGTGTGTGAAAGCCTTCCTTCAACTATCTTGTTGGGAACACAAACTTTCTTTTCACTTGCAAACTCCACTCCATATATATATATGGGGTGTTACAAGCTCCTACTCGGTTTTACACTGAAAAGTGCAGGAACTTCAAACCGGCACTAGGAAAGAGACTGAGAAACCAGAGTAAAATTTTCTCCTGCAAACAGTTCCCTTTGTGCTAGATGAAAGAAAGTCTTTCCACATACTCAGTTCTGAGAGATATGTGTGTGTGAACGCAGTCCTTCACCTACCTTGTTGGGAAAACAAAGTTTCTTTTCACTTGCAAACTACAATCCTTACATATATATGGGGAGGGATTAGCTCCAACTCGGTTTTACAGTGAAAACTGCAGGAACTTCAAAGCGGCACTAGGAAACAGACTGAGAATCCAGAGAAATAGTTTCTCCTGCAACCAGTTCCTTTTGTGCTAGATGAACGAACGTCTCTCCACATGCTCAGTTCTGAGAGATAAGTGTGTGTGAAAGCCGTCCTTCACCTAGCTTGTTGGGAACACATATTTCATTTCACTTGCAATCTCCACTCCATACATAAATAGAGGGAGGTACAAGCTCCAACTCGATTTTACAGTGAAATCTGCAGGAACTTCAAACCGGCACTAGGAAACAGACTGAGAAAACAGAGTAAAAGTTTTTCCTACAACCCGTTCCTTTGTGCTAGATGAACGAACATCTCTCCACATGCTAAGTTCTGAGAGATAAGTGTGTGTGAAAGCCGTCTTTCACCTAGCTTGTTGGGAACACAAACATTCTTTTCATGTGCAAACTCCACTCCATACATATATATGGGTTGTTACAAGCTCCTACTCGGTTTTACAGTGAAAACTGAAAGAACTTCAAACCGGCACTAGGAAACAGACTGAGAAACCAGAGTAAAAGTTTCTCCTGCAAACCGTTCCTTTTGTGCTAGATGAACGAACGTCTCTCCACATGCTCAGTTCTGAGAGATAAGTGTGTGTGAAAGCCGTACTTCACCTAGCTTGTTCGGAACACAAAGTTTCTTTTCAAATGCAAACACCACTCCGTACATATATATGGGTTGTTACAAGCTCCTACTCGGTTTTACAGTGAAAACTGAAGGAACTTCAAACCGGCACTAGGAAACAGACTGAGAATCCAGAGAAAAAGGTCCTCCTGCAACCTGTTCCATTTGTGCTAGATGAACGAACGTCTCTCCACGTGCTCAATTCTGAGAGATAATTATGTTTGAAAGCCGTACTTCACCTAGCTTTTTGGGAACACAATGTTTCTTTTCACATTCAAACACCTCTCCATACATATATAAGGGGAGGTACTAGCTCCAAATCAGTTTTACAGTGAAAACTGCAGGAACTTCAATCCGGCACTAGGATACAGACTGAGAACCCAGAGAAAACGTTTCTCCTGCAAGCCATTCCCGTTGTGCTAGATGAACGAACGTCTCTCCACATGCTCAGTTCTGAGAGATAAGTGTGTGTGAAAGCCGTCCTTCAACTAGATTGTTGGGAAAACAAAGTTTCTTTTCATTTGCTAACTCCATTCCATACATATATAAGGGGAAGTACAAGCTCCAAATTTGTTTTACAGTGTAAACTGCAGGAACTTCAAACCGGCACTAGGAAACAGACTGAGAAACCAGAGTAAAAGTTTCTCCTGCAAACCTTTCCCTTTGTGCTAGATGAACGAAAGTCTTTCCACATAATCAGTTCTGAGAGAGAAGTGTGTGTGAAAGCATTCCTTCACCTAGCTTGTTGGGAAAACAAAGTTTCTTTTCACTTGCAAACTACACTCCTTACATATATATGGGGAGGCATTAGCTCCAACTCGGTTTTACAGTGAAAACTGCAGGAACATCATACCGGCACTAGGAAAGACACTTAGAAACCAGAGTTAAACTTTCTCCTGCAAGCCGTTCCCATTGTGCTAGATGAACGAACGTCTCTCCAAATGCTCAGTTCTGAGAGATAAGTGTGTGTGAAAGCCGTCCTTCACCTAGCTTGTTGGGAACACAAAGTTTCTTTTCATTTGCAAACTCCACTCCATACATATATAAGGGGAAGTACTAGCTCCAACTCGGTTTTACAGTGAAAACTGCAGGAACTTTAAACATGCACTAGGTAACAGACTGAGAAAGCAGAGAAAAAGTTTCTACTGCAACCCGTTCCCTTTGTGCTACATGAACGAACGTCTTTCCTCATGCTCAGTTCTGAGAGATAAGTGTGTGTGAAAGCCGTCGTTCAACTAGCTTGTTGGGAACACAAAATTTCTTTTCACTTGCAAACTCCTGTCCATACATATATATGCGGAGGTCCTAGCTCCAACTCGGTTTACAGTGAAAACTGCAGGGACTTCAAACCGACAGTAGGAAACAGACTGAGAAACCATAGTAAAATTTCCGCTGCAACCCGTTCCCTTTGTGGTAGATGAACGAACGTCTCTCCACATGCTCAGTTCTGAGAGATAAGTGTGTGTGAAAGCCGTACTTCACCTAGATAGTTGGGAACACAAAGTTTCTTTTCAATTGCAAACACCACTCCGTACAAATATATGGGGAAGTACTAGCTCCAACTCGGTTTTACATTGAAAACTGCAGGAACATCAAACTGGCCCTAGGAAACAGACTGAGAATCCAGAGAAAATGTTCCTCCTTTAACCTGTTCCATTTGTGCTAGATGAACGAACGTATCTCCACATGCTCAGTTCTGAGAGATAAGTATGTGTGAAAGCCGTCCTTCACCTAGCTTGTTGGGAACACAAAATTTCTATTCACATGCAAACACCACTCCGTACATATATATGGGGAGGGTTTAGCTCCAACGAGTTTTTACAGTGAAAACTGCAGGAACTTCTTACCGGCACTAGGAAACAGAATGAGAAACCAGAGTATAAGTTTCCCCTATAACCCGTTCCCTTTGTGCTAGATGAATGAACGTCTCTCCACATGCTCAGTTCTGAGAGATAAGTATGTGTGAAAGCCGTACTTCACCTAGCTTTTTGGGAACACAATGTTTCTTTTCACTTGCAAACTCCACTCCTTACATATATATGGGGAGGGTATAGATCCAACTCGTTTTTACAGTGAAAATTGCAGGAACTTCTAACCGGCACTAGGAAACAGACTGAGAATCCAGAGTATAAGTTTCTCCTATAACCCGTTCCATTTGTGCTAGATGAACGAACGTCTATACACATGCTCAGTTCTGACAGATAAGCGTGTGTGAAAGCCGTCCTTCACCTAGCTTGTTGGGAACACAAAGTCTCATTTCACTTGCAAACTCCACTCCATGCATATATATATTCGGAAGTACTAGCTCCAACTCGGATTTACAGTGAAAAATGCAGGAATTTCAAACCGGCACTAGGAAACAGACTGAGAAACCAGAGTAAAATTTTCTCCGGCAAACCGTTCTTTGTGTTAGATGAAAGAACGTCTCTCCACATACTCAGTTCTGAGAGATAAGTGTGTGTGAAAGCCGTCCTTCACCTAGCTAGTTCGGAATACAAAGTTTCTTTTCACTTTCAAACTCCACTCCATACATAAATATATGGAGGTACTAGCTCAAAATCGGTTTTACAGTGAAAACTGCAGGAACTTCTAACCGGCACTAGGAAACAGACTGAGAAACCAGAGTATAAGTTTCTCCTATAAACCGTTCCCTTTGTGCTAGATGAACTAACGTCTATACACATGCTAAGTTCTTACAGATAAGTGTGTGTGAAAGCCGTCTTTCACCTAGCTTGTTGGGAACACAAACATTCTTTTCATGTGCAAACTCCACTCCATACATATATATGGGTTGTTACAAGCTCCTACTCGGTTTTACAGTGAAAACTGAAGGAACTTCAAACCGGCACTAGGAAACAGACTGAGAAACCAGAGTAAAAGTTTCTACTGCAAACCGTTCCTTTTGTGCTAGATGAACGAACGTCTCTCCACATGCTCAGTTCTGAGAGATAAGTGTGTGTGAAAGCCGTACTTCACCTAGCTTGTTGGGAACACAAAGTTTCTTTTCAAATGCAAACACCACTTCGTACATATATATGGGGTGGTACTAGCTCCAACTCGGTTTTACAGTGAAAACTGCAGGAACTTCAAACCGGCCCTAGGAAACAGACTGAGAATCCAGAGAAAAATATCCTCCTGCAACCTGTTCCATTTGTGCTAGATGAACGAACGTCTCTCCACGTGCTCAATTCTGAGAGATAATTATGTGTGAAAGCCGTCCTTCACCTAGCTTTTTGGGAACACAATGTTTCTTTTCACATTCAAACACCTCTCCATACATATATAAGGGGAGGTACTAGCTCCAAATCAGTTTTACAGTGAAAACTGCAGGAACTTCAATCCGGCACTAGGATACAGACTGAGAACCCAGAGAAAACGTTTCTCCTTCAAGCCTTTCCCGTTGTGCTAGATGAACGAACGTCTCTCCACATGCTCAGTTCTGAGAGTTAAGTGTGTGTGAAAGCCGTCCTTCAACTCGCTTGTTGGGAACACAAAGTTTCTTTTCAGTTGCCAACTCCAGTTTATACATATATATGGGGAAGTACTAGCTCCAACCCTGTTTTACAGTGAAAACTGCAGGAACTTCAAACAGGCACTAGGAAACAGACTGAGAATCCAGAGAAAATGTTCCTACTGCAACCTGTTCCATATGTGCTACATGAACGAACGTCTCTCCACATGCTCAGTTCTGAGAGATAAGTATGTGTGAAAGCCGCCTTAACCTAGCTTGTTGGAAACACAAAGATTCTTTTCACTTGACAATTCCACTCAATACATATATAAGGTGAGGTACTAGCTCCAAATCGGTTTTACAGTGAAAACTGCAGGAACTTCAATCCGGCACTAGGAAACAGACTGAGAAACCAGAGAAAAAGTTTCTTCTGCAACCCGTTCCATTTGTGCTAGTTGAACGAACATCTCTAAATATGCTCAGTTCTAAGAGATAAGTGTGTGTGAAAGCCGTCCTTCACCTAGCTTGTTGGGAACACAAAGGTTGTTTACACTTGCAAACTCCACTCAATACATAAATATAGGGAGGTACTAGCTTCAACTCTGTTTTACAGTGAAAACTGCAGGAACTTCTAACCGGCACTAGGAAACAGACTGAGAAACCAGAGTATAAGTTTCTCCTATAACCCGTTCCTTTTGTGCTAGATGAACTAACGTCTATACACATGCTAATTACAGACAGATAAGTGTGTGTGAAAGCCGTCTTTCATCTAGCTTGTTGGAAACACAAACTTTCTTTTTATGTGCAAACTCCACTGCATACATATATATGGGGTGTTACAAGCTCCAACTCGGTTTAACTGTGAAAACTGCAGGAACTTCAAACAGGCACTAGGAAACAGCCTGAGAAACCAGAGTAATAGTTTCTCATGTAACACGTTCCTTTTGTGCTAGATGAAAGAACGTCTATCAATATGCTAAGTTCTGAGAGATAAGAGTGTGTGAAAGCCGTCCTTCACCTAGCTTGTTGGGAACACAAAGTTTCTTTTCAGTTGCCAAATCCAATCCATACATATATATTGGGAGGTTCTAGTTCCAACACGGTTTTACAGTGAAAACTGCAGGAACTTCAATCCGGCACTAGGAAACAGACTGAGAAACCAGAGAAAAGTTTCTTCTGCAACCCGTTCCATTTGTGCTAGATGAACGAACGTCTCTCCACATGCTCAGTTCTGAGATATAAGTGTCTGTGAAAGCCGTACTTCAACTAGCTTGTTGGGAACACAAAGGTTCTTTTCATTTGCAAACTCCACTCCTTACATATATATGAGGAGGGATTAGCTCCAACTCGTTTTTACAGTGAAAACTGCAGGAACTTCATACAGGCACTAGGAAACAGACTGAGAAACCAGAGTAAAAGTTTCCCCTGCAAACCGTTCCCTTTGTGCTAGATGAACGAACGTCTCTCCACATGCTCAGTTCTGAGGGATAAGTGTGTGTGAAAGCCGTCCTTCACCTATCTTGTTGGGAACACAAACTTTCTTTTCACTTGCAAACTCCACTCCATATATATATATGGGATGTTACAAGCTCCTACTCGGTTTTACACTGAAAAATGCAGGAACTTCAAACCGGTACTAGGAAACAGACTGAGAAACCAGAGTAAAAGTTTCTCCTGCAACCCGTTCCATTTGTGCTAGATGAAAGAACGTCTCTCCACATGCTCATTTCTGAGAGATAAGTGTGTGTGAAAGCCGTCCTTCACCTAGCTTGTTGGGAACACAAATTTTATTTCACTTGCAATCTCCACTCCATACATAAATAGAGGGAGGTACAAGCTCCAACTCGATTTTACAGTGAAATCTGCAGGAACTTCAAACCGGCACTAGGAAACAGACTGAGAAAACAGAGTAAAAGTATTTCCTGCAACCGGTTCCTTTGTGCTAGATGAACGAATGTCTCTCCACATGCTAAGTTCTGAGAGATAAGTGTGTGTGAAAGCCATCCTTCACCTAGCTTGTTGGGAACACAAACTTTCTTTTCACTTGCAAACTCCACTCCTTACATATATATGTGAAGGTTTTAGCTCCAACCCGTTTTTACAGTGAAAACTGCAGGAACATCTAACCGGCACTAGGAAACAGACTGAGAATCCAGAGTATAATTTTCTCCTATAACCCGTTCCCTTTGTGCTAGATGAACTAAAGTCTATACACATGCTAAGTTCTGACAGATAATTGTGTGTGGAAGCCGTCTTTCACCTAGCTTGTTGGGAACACAAACATTCTTTTCATGTGAAAACTCCACTCCATACATATATATGGGGTGTTACAAGCCCCTACTCGGTTTTACAGTGAAAACTGCAGGAACTTCAAACCGGCCCTAGGAAACAAACTGAGAATCCAGAGAAAAAGTTCCTCCTGCAACCTGTTCCATTTGTGCTAGATGAACGAACGTCTCTCCACATGCTCAATTCTGAGAGATAGTTATGTTTGAAAGCCGTCCTTCAACTAGCTTGTTGGGAACACAATGTTTCTTTTCACTTACAAACTCTTCTCCATACATATATAAGGGGAGGTACTAGCTCCAAATCAGTTTTACAGTGAAAACTGCAGGAAATTCAATCCGGCACTAGGATACAGACTGAGAACCCAGAGAAAACGTTTCTCCTGCAAGCCATTCCCGTTGTGCTAGATGAACGAACATCTCTCCACGTGCTCATTTCTGAGAGATAAGTGTGTGTTAAAGCCGTCCTTCACCTAGCTTGTTTGGAACACAAAGTTCCTTTTCACTTGCAAACTCCACTCCATACATATATATGGGGAGGTACTTCCACCAACTCGGTTTTAAAGTGAAAACTACAGGACTTCAAACAGGCACTAGGAAACAGACTGAGTAAACAGAGAAAAAGTTTCTCCTGCAACCCTTTCCCTTTGTGCTAGATGATCGAACGTCTCTCCACATGCTCAGATCTGATTGATAAGTGTGTGTGAAAGCCTTCCTTCAACTATCTTGTTGGGAACACAAACTTTCTTTTCACTTGCAAACTCCACTCCATATATATATATGGGGTGTTACAAGCTCCTACTCGGTTTTACACTGAAAAGTGCAGGAACTTCAAACCGGCACTAGGAAAGAGACTGAGAAACCAGAGTAAAATTTTCTCCTGCAAACAGTTCCCTTTGTGCTAGATGAAAGAAAGTCTTTCCACATACTCAGTTCTGAGAGATATGTGTGTGTGAACGCAGTCCTTCACCTACCTTGTTGGGAAAACAAAGTTTCTTTTCACTTGCAAACTACAATCCTTACATATATATGGGGAGGGATTAGCTCCAACTCGGTTTTACAGTGAAAACTGCAGGAACTTCAAAGCGGCACTAGGAAACAGACTGAGAATCCAGAGAAATAGTTTCTCCTGCAACCAGTTCCTTTTGTGCTAGATGAACGAACGTCTCTCCACATGCTCAGTTCTGAGAGATAAGTGTGTGTGAAAGCCGTCCTTCACCTAGCTTGTTGGGAACACATATTTCATTTCACTTGCAATCTCCACTCCATACATAAATAGAGGGAGGTACAAGCTCCTACTCGATTTTACAGTGAAATCTGCAGGAACTTCAAACCGGCACTAGGAAACAGACTGAGAAAACAGAGTAAAAGTTTTTCCTGCAAACCGTTCCTTTGTGCTAGATGAACGAACATCTCTCCACATGCTAAGTTCTGAGAGATAAGTGTGTGTGAAAGCCATCCTTCACCTAGCTTGTTGGGAACACAAACTTTCTTTTCACTTGCAAACTCCACTCCTTACATATATATGTGGAGGTTTTATCTCCAACACGTTTTTACAGTGAAAACTGCAGGAACTTCTAACCGGCACTAAGAAACAGACTGAGAAACCAGAGTATAAGTTTCTCCTATAAACCGTTCCCTTTGTGCTAGATGAACTAACGTCTATACACATGCTAAGTTCTGACAGATAAGTGTGTGTGAAAGCCGTATTTCACCTAGCTTGTTGGGAACACAAACATTCTTTTCATGTGCAAACTCCACTCCATACATATATATGGGTTGTTACAAGCTCCTACTCGGTTTTACAGTGAAAACTGAAGGAACTTCAAACCGGCACTAGGAAACAGACTGAGAAACCAGAGTAAAATTTTCTCCTGCAAACCGTTCCTTTTGTGCTAGATGAACGAACGTCTCTCCACATGCTCAGTTCTGAGAGATATGTGTGTGTGAAAGCCGTACTTCACCTAGCTTGTTGGGAACACAAAGTTTCTTTTCAAATGCAAACACCACTCCGTACATATATATGGGGTGGTACTAGCTCCAACTCGGTTTTACAGTGAAAACTGCAGGAACTTCAAACCGGCCCTAGGAAACAGACTGAGAATCCAGAGAAAATGTTCCTACAGCAACCTGTTCCATTTGTGCTAGATGAACGAACGTCTCTCCACATGCTCAGTTCTGAGAGATAAGTATGTGTGAAAGCCGCCTTAACCTAGCCTGTTGGAAACACAAAGTTTCTTTTCACTTGCCAACTCCACTCAATACATATATAAGGTGAGGTACTAGCTCCAAATCGGTTTTACAGTGAAAACTGCAGGAACTTCAATCCGGCACTAGGAAACAGACTGAGAAACCAGAGAAAAAGTTTCTTCTGCAACCCGTTCCATTTGTGCTAGTTGAACGAACATCTCTAAACATGCTCAGTTCTAAGAGATAAGTGTGTGTGAAAGCCGTCCTTCACCTAGCTTGTTTGGAACACAAAGGTTGTTTACACTTGCAAACTCCACTCAATACATAAATATAGGGAGGTACTAGCTTCAACTCTGTTTTACAGTGAAAACTGCAGGAACTTCTAACCGGCACTAGGAAACAGACTGAGAAACCAGAGTATAAGTTTCTCCTATAACCCGTTCCTTTTGTGCTAGATGAACTAACGTCTATACACATGCTAATTACAGACAGATAAGTGTGTGTGAAAGCCGTCTTTCACCTAGCTTGTTGGAAACACAAACTTTCTTTTTATGTGCAAACTCCACTGCATACATATATATGGGGTGTTACAAGCTCCAACTCGGTTTAACTGTGAAAACTGCAGGAACTTCAAACAGGCACTAGGAAACAGCCTGAGAAACCAGAGTAATAGTTTCTCATGTAACACGTTCCTTTTGTGCTAGATGAAAGAACGTCTATCAATATGCTAAGTTCTGAGAGATAAGAGTGTGTGAAAGCCGTCCTTCACCTAGCTTGTTGGGAACACAAAGTTTCTTTTCAGTTGCCAAATCCAATCCATACATATATATTGGGAGGTTCTAGTTCCAACACGGTTTTACAGTGAAAACTGCAGGAACTTCAATCCGGCACTAGGAAACAGACTGAGAAACCAGAGAAAAGTTTCTTCTGCAACCCGTTCCATTTGTGCTAGATGAACGAACGTCTCTCCACATGCTCAGTTCTGAGATATAAGTGTCTGTGAAAGCCGTACTTCAACTAGCTTGTTGGGAACACAAAGGTTCTTTTCATTTGCAAACTCCACTCCTTACATATATATGAGGAGGGATTAGCTCCAACTCGTTTTTACAGTGAAAACTGCAGGAACTTCATACAGGCACTAGGAAACAGACTGAGAAACCAGAGTAAAAGTTTCCCCTGCAAACCGTTCCCTTTGTGCTAGATGAACGAACGTCTCTCCACATGCTCAGTTCTGAGGGATAAGTGTGTGTGAAAGCCGTCCTTCACCTAGCTTGTTGGGAACACAAACTTTCTTTTCACTTGCAAACTCCACTCCATATATATATATGGGATGTTACAAGCTCCTACTCGGTTTTACACTGAAAAATGCAGGAACTTCAAACCGGTACTAGGAAACAGACTGAGAAACCAGAGTAAAAGTTTCTCCTGCAACCCGTTCCTTTTGTGCTAGATGAAAGAACGTCTCTCCACATGCTCATTTCTGAGAGATAAGTGTGTGTGAAAGCCGTCCTTCACCTAGCTTGTTGGGAACACAAATTTTATTTCACTTGCAATCTCCACTCCATACATAAATAGAGGGAGGTACAAGCTCCAACTCGATTTTACAGTGAAATCTGCAGGAACTTCAAACCGGCACTAGGAAACAGACTGAGAAAACAGAGTAAAAGTATTTCCTGCAACCGGTTCCTTTGTGCTAGATGAACGAATGTCTCTCCACATGCTAAGTTCTGAGAGATAAGTGTGTGTGAAAGCCATCCTTCACCTAGCTTGTTGGGAACACAAACTTTCTTTTCACTTGCAAACTCCACTCCTTACATATATATGTGAAGGTTTTAGCTCCAACCCGTTTTTACAGTGAAAACTGCAGGAACATCTAACCGGCACTAGGAAACAGACTGAGAATCCAGAGTATAATTTTCTCCTATAACCCGTTCCCTTTGTGCTAGATGAACTAAAGTCTATACACATGCTAAGTTCTGACAGATAATTGTGTGTGGAAGCCGTCTTTCACCTAGCTTGTTGGGAACACAAACATTCTTTTCATGTGAAAACTCCACTCCATACATATATATGGGGTGTTACAAGCCCCTACTCGGTTTTACAGTGAAAACTGCAGGAACTTCAAACCGGCCCTAGGAAACAAACTGAGAATCCAGAGAAAAAGTTCCTCCTGCAACCTGTTCCATTTGTGCTAGATGAACGAACGTCTCTCCACATGCTCAATTCTGAGAGATAGTTATGTTTGAAAGCCGTCCTTCAACTAGCTTGTTGGGAACACAATGTTTCTTTTCACTTACAAACTCTTCTCCATACATATATAAGGGGAGGTACAAGCTCCAAATCAGTTTTACAGTGAAAACTGCAGGAAATTCAATCCGGCACTAGGATACAGACTGAGAACCCAGAGAAAACGTTTCTCCTGCAAGCCATTCCCGTTGTGCTAGATGAACGAACATCTCTCCACGTGCTCATTTCTGAGAGATAAGTGTGTGTTAAAGCCGTCCTTCACCTAGCTTGTTTGGAACACAAAGTTCCTTTTCACTTGCAAACTCCACTCCATACATATATATGGGGAGGTACTTCCACCAACTCGGTTTTAAAGTGAAAACTACAGGACTTCAAACAGGCACTAGGAAACAGACTGAGTAAACAGAGAAAAAGTTTCTCCTGCAACCCTTTCCCTTTGTGCTAGATGATCGAACGTCTCTCCACATGCTCAGATCTGATTGATAAGTGTGTGTGAAAGCCTTCCTTCACCTATCTTGTTGGGAACACAAACTTTCTTTTCACTTGCAAACTCCACTCCATATATATATATGGGGTGTTACAAGCTCCTACTCGGTTTTACACTGAAAAGTGCAGGAACTTCAAACCGGCACTAGGAAAGAGACTGAGAAACCAGAGTAAAATTTTCTCCTGCAAACAGTTCCCTTTGTGCTAGATGAAAGAAAGTCTTTCCACATACTCAGTTCTGAGAGATATGTGTGTGTGAACGCAGTCCTTCACCTACCTTGTTGGGAAAACAAAGTTTCTTTTCACTTGCAAACTACAATCCTTACATATATATGGGGAGGGATTAGCTCCAACTCGGTTTTACAGTGAAAACTGCAGGAACTTCAAAGCGGCACTAGGAAACAGACTGAGAATCCAGAGAAATAGTTTCTCCTGCAACCAGTTCCTTTTGTGCTAGATGAACGAACGTCTCTCCACATGCTCAGTTCTGAGAGATAAGTGTGTGTGAAAGCCGTCCTTCACCTAGCTTGTTGGGAACACATATTTCATTTCACTTGCAATCTCCACTCCATACATAAATAGAGGGAGGTACAAGCTCCAACTCGATTTTACAGTGAAATCTGCATGAACTTCAAAGCGGCACTAGGAAACAGACTGAGAAAACAGAGTAAAAGTTTTTCCTGCAAACCGTTCCTTTGTGCTAGATGAACGAACATCTCTCCACATGCTAAGTTCTGAGAGATAAGTGTGTGTGAAAGCCATCCTTCACCTAGCTTGTTGGGAACACAAACTTTCTTTTCACTTGCAAACTCCACTCCTTACATATATATGTGGAGGTTTTATCTCCAACACGTTTTTACAGTGAAAACTGCAGGAACTTCTAACCGGCACTAAGAAACAGACTGAGAAACCAGAGTATAAGTTTCACCTATAAACCGTTCCCTTTCTGCTAGATGAACTAACGTCTATACACATGCTAAGTTCTGACAGATAAGTGTGTGTGAAAGCCGTATTTCACCTAGCTTGTTGGGAACACAAACATTCTTTTCATGTGCAAACTCCACTCCATACATATATATGGGTTGTTACAAGCTCCTACTCGGTTTTACAGTGAAAACTGAAGGAACTTCAAACCGGCACTAGGAAACAGACTGAGAAACCAGAGTAAAAGTTTCTCCTGCAAACCGTTCCTTTTGTGCTAGATGAACGAACGTCTCTCCACATGCTCAGTTCTGAGAGATAAGTGTGTGTGAAAGCCGTACTTCACCTAGCTTGTTGGGAACACAAAGTTTCTTTTCAAATGCAAACACCACTCCGTACATATATATGGGGTGGTACTAGCTCCAACTCGGTTTTACAGTGAAAACTGCAGGAACTTCAAACCGGCCCTAGGAAACAGACTGAGAATCCAGAGAAAATGTTCCTACAGCAACCTGTTCCATTTGTGCTAGATGAACGAACGTCTCTCCACATGCTCAGTTCTGAGAGATAAGTATGTGTGAAAGCCGCCTTAACCTAGCCTGTTGGAAACACAAAGTTTCTTTTCACTTGCCAACTCCACTCAATACATATATAAGGTGAGGTACTAGCTCCAAATCGGTTTTACAGTGAAAACTGCAGGAACTTCAATCCGGCACTAGGAAACAGACTGAGAAACCAGAGAAAAAGTTTCTTCTGCAACCCGTTCCATTTGTGCTAGTTAAACGAACATCTCTTCACATGCTAAGTTCTAAGAGATAAGTGTGTGTGAAAGCCGTCCTTCACCTAGCTTGTTGGGAACACAAAGGTTGTTTACACTTGCAAACTCCACTCAATACATAAATATAGGGAGGTACTAGCTCCAACTCTGTTTTACAGTGAAAACTGCAGGAACTTCTACCCGGCACTAGGAAACAGACTGAGAAACCAGAGTATAAGTTTCTCCTATAACCCGTTCCTTTTGTGCTAGATGAACTAACGTCTATACACATGCTAATTTTTGACAGATAAGTGTGTGTGAAAGCCGACTTTCACCTAGCTTGTTGGGAACACAAACTTTCTTTTTATGTGCAAACTCCACTGCATACATATATATGGGGTGTTAAAAGCTCCTACTCGATTTTACAGTGAAAACTGAAGGAACTTCAAACCGGAATTAGGAAACAGACAGAGAAACCAGAGTAAAAGTTTCTCCTGCAACCCGTTCCCTTTGTGCTAGATGAGCGAACGCCTCTCCACATGCTCAGTTCTGAGAGATAAGTATGTGTGAAAGCCGTCCTTCACCAGTCTTTTTGGGAACACAAAGTTTCTTTTCACTTGCAAACTCCACTCCATACATAAATATAGGTAAGTACTAGCTCCAACTCCGTTTAACTGTGAAAACTGCAGGAACTTCAAACAGGCACTAGGAAACAGCCTGAGAAACCAGAGTAATAGTTTCTCATGTAACACGTTCCTTTTGTGCTAGATGAAAGAACGTCTATCAATATGCTAAGTTCTGAGAGATATGAGTGTGTTAAAGCCGTCCTTCACCTAGCTTGTTGGGAACACAAAGGTTCTTTTCATTAGCAAACTCCACTCCTTACATATATATGAGGAGGGATTAGCTCCAACTCGTTTTTACAGTGAAAACTGCAGGAACTTCATACAGGCACTAGGAAACAGACTGAGAAACCAGAGTAAAAGTTTCCCCTGCAAAACGTTCCCTTTGTGCTAGATGAACGAACGTCTCTCCACATGCTCAGTTCTGAGGGATAAGTGTCTGTGTAAGCCGTCCTTCACCTATCTTGTTGGGAACACAAACTTTCTTTTCACTTGCAAACTCCACTCCATATATATATATGGGATGTTACAAGCTCCTACTCGGTTTTACAGTGAAATCTGCAGGAACTTCAAACCGGCACTAGGAAACAGACTGAGAAAACAGAGTAAAAGTATATCCTGCAACCGGTTCCTTTGTGCTAGATGAACGAACGTCTCTCCACATGCTCAGATCTGAGAGATAAGTATGTGTGAAAGCCGTCCTTAACCTAGTTTGTTGGAAACACAAAGTTTCTTTTCACTTGCCAACTCCACACCATACTTATATAAGGGGAGGTACTAGCTCAAAATCTGTTTTACAGTGAAAACTGCAGGAACTTCAATCCGGCACTAGGAAACAGACTGAGAAACCAGAGAAAAAATTTCTCCTGCAACCCGTTCAATTTGTGCTAGATGAACGAACATCTCTCCACATGCTCAGTTCTAAGAGATAATTGTGTGTGAAAGCCGTCCTTCACATAGATTGTTGGGAACACAAAGTTTCTTTTCACTTGCAAACTCCACTCCATTCATAAATATAGGGAGGTACTAGCACCAACTCGTTTTACAGTGAAAACTGCAGGGATTTCAAACCGACATTAGGAAACAGACAGAGAAACCATAGTAAATGTTTCTACTGCAAACCGTTCCCAATGATGTAGATGAACGAACGTCTCTCCAAATGCTCAGTTCTGAGATATAAGTGTGTTTGAAAGCCGTCCTTCACCTAGCTTGTTGGGAACACAAAGGTTCTTTACAGTTGCAAACTCCATCTTTACGTATATATGGGGAGGGATTAGCTCCAACTCGGTTTTACAGTGAAAACTGCAGGAACTTCATACCAGCACTAGGAAACAGACTGAGAAACCAGAGTAAAAGTTTCTCCTGTAACCCGTTCCCTTTGTGCTAGATGAACGAAAGTCTATCCACATGCTCAGTTCTGAGAGGTAAGTGTGTGTGAAAGCCGTCCTTCACCTAGCTTGTTGGGAACACAAAGTTCCTTTTCACTTGAAAAATGCACTCCATACATATATATGGGGAGGTAGTAGCACCAACTCAGTTTACAGTGAAAACTGCAGGGACTTCAATCCGACATAAGGAAACAGACTGAAAAACCATAATAAAAGTTTCCCCTGCAACCCGTTCCCCTTGTGGTAGATGGACGAACGTCTCTCCAAATGCTCAGTTCTGAAGGATAAGTGTGTGTGAAATCCGACCTTCACCTAGCTTGTTGGGAACACAAACTTTCTTTTCAATTGCAAACTCCACTCCACACATATATATGGGGTGGTACAAGCTCCTACTCGGTTTTACAGTGAAAACTGCAGGAACTTCAAACCTGCACTAGGAAACAGACTGAGAAACCAGAGTAAAAGTTTCTCCTGCAACCCGTTCCCTTTATGCTAGATGAACGAACGTCTCTCCACATGCTTAGTTCTGAGGGATAAGTGTCTGTGTAAGCCGTCCTTCACCTATCTTGTTGGGAACACAAACTTTCTTTTCACTTGCAAACTCCACTCCATATATATATATGGGATGTTTCAAGCTCCTACTCGGTTTTACAGTGAAATCTGCTGGAACTTCAAACCGGCACTAGGAAACAGACTGAGAAAACAGAGTAAAAGTATTTCCTGCAACCGGTTCCTTTGTGCTAGATGAACGAACGTCTCTACACATGCTAAGTTCTGAGAGATATGTGTGTGTGAAAGCCGCCCTTCACATAGCTTGTTGGGAACACAAAGTTTCTTTTCACTTGCTAACTCCACTCCATACCTAAATATAGGGAGGTACTAGCTCCAACACCTTTTTACAGTGAAAAGTGAAGGAACATCAAACAGGCACTAGGAAACAGACTGAGAAACCAGAGTAATAGTATCTCCTGCAAACCGTTCCTTTGTGCTAGATGAACGAACGTCTCTCCCCATGTTCTGTTCTGAGATATAAGTGTGTGTGAAAGCCGTCCTTCACCTAGCTTGTTGGGAACACAAAGATTCTTTTCACTTGCAAACTCCACTCTTTACGTATATATGGGGAGGGATTAGCTCCAACTCGTTTTTACAGTGAAAATTGCAGGAACTTCATACCGGCACTAGGAAACAGACTGAGAATCCAGAGTAAAAGTTTCTCCTGTAAACCGTTCCCTTTGTGCTAGATGAACGAACGTCTATCCACATGCTCAGTTCTGAGACAAAATAGTGTGTGAAAGCCGTCCTTCACCTAGCTTGTTGGGAACACAAAGTTCCTTTTCACTTGCAAAATCCACTCCATACATATATATGGGGAGGTACTAGCACCAACTCGTTTTACAGTGAAAACTGCAGGGACTTCAAACCGACATTAGGAAGCTGACTGAGAAACCATAGTAAAAGTTTCCCCTGCAACCCATTCCCCTTGTGGTAGATGAACGAACGTCTCTCCAAATGCTCAGATCTGAGAGATAAGTGTGTGTGAAAGCCGTAATTCACCTAGCTTGTTGGGAACACGAAATTCCTTTTCACTTGCAAACTCCACTTCACACATATATATGGGGTGGTACAAGCTCCTACTCGGTTTTACATTGAAAACTGCAGGAACTTCAAACCTGCACTAGGAAACAGACTGAGAAACCAGAGTAAAAGTTTCTCCTGCAACCCGTTCCTTTTATGCTAGATGAACGAACGTCTCTCCACATGCTCAGTTCTGAGAAATAAGTGTGTGTGAAAGCCGTCCTTCACCTAGCTTGTTGGGAACACAAAGTTTCTTTTCAGTTGCAAACTCCATTCCATACATATATATGGGGAGGTACAAGCTCCACTCGGTTTTTCAGTGAAAACTGCAGGAACTTCAAACCGGCACTAGGAAACAGACTGAGAAACCATAGTAAAATATTCCCCTGCAAACATTTCCCCTTGTGGTAGATGAACGAACGTCTCTCCACATGCTCAGTTCTGAGAGATAAGTGTGTGTGAAGCCGTACTTCACCTAGCTTGTTGGGAACACAAACTTTCTTTTCACTTGCAAAATCCACTCCACACATATATATGGGGTGGTACAAGCTCCTACACGGTTTTACAGTGAAAACTGCAGGAACTTCAAACCTGCACTAGGAAACAGACTGAGAATCCAGAGAAAAAGTTCCTCCTGCAACATGTTCCATTTGTGCTAGATGAACGAACGTCTCTCCACATGCTCAGATCTGAGAGATAAGTATGTGTGAAAGCCGTCCTTAACCTAGCTTGTTGGAAACACAAAGTTTCTTTTCACTTGCCAACTCCACTCCATACATATATAAGGGGAGGTACTAGCTCAAAATCTGTTTTACAGTGAAAACTGCAGGAACTTCAATCCGGCACTAGGAAACAGACTGAGAAACCAGAGAAAAATTTTCTCCTGCAACCCGTTCAATTTGTGCTAGATGAACGAACATCTCTCCACATGCTCAGTTCTAAGAGATAATTGTGTGTGAAAGCCGTCCTTCACATAGATTGTTGGGAACACAAACTTTCTTTTCACTTGCAAACTCCACTCCATTCATAAATATAGGGAGGTACTAGCACCAACTCGGTTTTACAGTGAAAACTGCAGGAACTTCATACCAGCACTAGGAAACAGACTGAGAAACCAGAGTAAAAGTTTCTCCTGTAACCCGTTCCCTTTGTGCTAGATGAACGAAAGTCTATCCACATGCTCAGTTCTGAGAGGTAAGTGTGTGTGAAAGCCGTCCTTCACCTAGCTTGTTGGGAACACAAAGTTCCTTTTCACTTGAAAAATGCACTCCATACATATATATGGGGAGGTAGTAGCACCAACTCAGTTTACAGTGAAAACTGCAGGGACTTCAATCCGACATAAGGAAACAGACTGAAAAACCATAATAAAAGTTTCCCCTGCAACCCGTTCCCCTTGTGGTAGATGGACGAACGTCTCTCCAAATGCTCAGTTCTGAAGGATAAGTGTGTGTGAAATCCGACCTTCACCTAGCTTGTTGGGAACACAAACTTTCTTTTCAATTGCAAACTCCACTCCACACATATATATGGGGTGGTACAAGCTCCTACTCGGTTTTACAGTGAAAACTGCAGGAACTTCAAACCTGCACTAGGAAACAGACTGAGAAACCAGAGTAAAAGTTTCTCCTGCAACCCGTTCCCTTTATGCTAGATGAACGAACGTCTCTCCACATGCTTAGTTCTGAGGGATAAGTGTCTGTGTAAGCCGTCCTTCACCTATCTTGTTGGGAACACAAACTTTCTTTTCACTTGCAAACTCCACTCCATATATATATATGGGATGTTTCAAGCTCCTACTCGGTTTTACAGTGAAATCTGCAGGAACTTCAAACCGGCACTAGGAAACAGACTGAGAAAACAGAGTAAAAGTATTTCCTGCAACCGGTTCCTTTGTGCTAGATGAACGAACGTCTCTACACATGCTAAGTTCTGAGAGATATGTGTGTGTGAAAGCCGCCCTTCACATAGCTTGTTGGGAACACAAAGTTTCTTTTCACTTGCTAACTCCACTCCATACCTAAATATAGGGAGGTACTAGCTCCAACACCTTTTTACAGTGAAAAGTGAAGGAACATCAAACAGGCACTAGGAAACAGACTGAGAAACCAGAGTAATAGTATCTCCTGCAAACCGTTCCTTTGTGCTAGATGAACGAACGTCTCTCCCCATGTTCTGTTCTGAGATATAAGTGTGTGTGAAAGCCGTCCTTCACCTAGCTTGTTGGGAACACAAAGATTCTTTTCACTTGCAAACTCCACTCTTTACGTATATATGGGGAGGGATTAGCTCCAACTCGTTTTTACAGTGAAAATTGCAGGAACTTCATACCGGCACTAGGAAACAGACTGAGAATCCAGAGTAAAAGTTTCTCCTGTAAACCGTTCCCTTTGTGCTAGATGAACGAACGTCTATCCACATGCTCAGTTCTGAGACAAAATAGTGTGTGAAAGCCGTCCTTCACCTAGCTTGTTGGGAACACAAAGTTCCTTTTCACTTGCAAAATCCACTCCATACATATATATGGGGAGGTACTAGCACCAACTCGTTTTACAGTGAAAACTGCAGGGACTTCAAACCGACATTAGGAAGCTGACTGAGAAACCATAGTAAAAGTTTCCCCTGCAACCCGTTCCCCTTGTGGTAGATGAACGAACGTCTCTCCAAATGCTCAGATCTGAGAGATAAGTGTGTGTGAAAGCCGTAATTCACCTAGCTTGTTGGGAACACGAAATTCCTTTTCACTTGCAAACTCCACTTCACACATATATATGGGGTGGTACAAGCTCCTACTCGGTTTTACATTGAAAACTGCAGGAACTTCAAACATGCACTAGGAAACAGACTGAGAAACCAGAGTAAAAGTTTCTCCTGCAACCCGTTCCTTTTATGCTAGATGAACGAACGTCTCTCCACATGCTCAGTTCTGAGAAATAAGTGTGTGTGAAAGCCGTCCTTCACCTAGCTTGTTGGGAACACAAAGTTTCTTTTCAGTTGCAAACTCCATTCCATACATATATATGGGGAGGTACAAGCTCCACTCGGTTTTTCAGTGAAAACTGCAGGAACTTCAAACCGGCACTAGGAAACAGACTGAGAAACCATAGTAAAATATTCCCCTGCAAACATTTCCCCTTGTGGTAGATGAACGAACGTCTCTCCACATGCTCAGTTCTGAGAGATAAGTGTGTGTGAAGCCGTACTTCACCTAGCTTGTTGGGAACACAAACTTTCTTTTCACTTGCAAAATCCACTCCACACATATATATGGGGTGGTACAAGCTCCTACACGGTTTTACAGTGAAAACTGCAGGAACTTCAAACCTGCACTAGGAAACAGACTGAGAATCCAGAGAAAAAGTTCCTCCTGCAACATGTTCCATTTGTGCTAGATGAACGAACGTCTCTCCACATGCTCAGATCTGAGAGATAAGTATGTGTGAAAGCCGTCCTTAACCTAGCTTGTTGGAAACACAAAGTTTCTTTTCACTTGCCAACTCCACTCCATACATATATAAGGGGAGGTACTAGCTCAAAATCTGTTTTACAGTGAAAACTGCAGGAACTTCAATCCGGCACTAGGAAACAGACTGAGAAACCAGAGAAAAATTTTCTCCTGCAACCCGTTCAATTTGTGCTAGATGAACGAACATCTCTCCACATGCTCAGTTCTAAGAGATAATTGTGTGTGAAAGCCGTCCTTCACATAGATTGTTGGGAACACAAACTTTCTTTTCACTTGCAAACTCCACTCCATTCATAAATATAGGGAGGTACTAGCACCAACTCGGTTTACAGTGAAAACTGCAGGGATTTCAAAACGACATTAGGAAACAGACAGAGAAACCAGAGTAAAAGTTTCTCCTGCAAACAGTTCCTTTGGGCTAGATGAACGAACGTCTCTCCCCATGCTCTGTTCTGAGAGATAAGGGTGTGTGAAAGCCGTCCTTCACCTAGCTTGTTGGGAACACAAAGGTTCTTTACAGTTGCAAACTCCATCTTTACGTATATATGGGGAGGGATTAGTTCCAACTCGGTTTTACAGTGAAAACTGCAGGAACTTCATACCAGCACTAGGAAACAGACTGAGAAACCAGAGTAAAAGTTTCTCCTGTAACCCGTTCCCTTTGTGCTAGATGAACGAAAGTCTATCCACATGCTCAGTTCTGAGAGGTAAGTGTGTGTGAAAGCCGTCCTTCACCTAGCTTGTTGGGAACACAAAGTTCCTTTTCACTTGAAAAATCCACTCCATACATATATATGGGGAGGTACTAGCACCAACTCAGTTTACAGTGAAAACTGCAGGGACTTCAATCCGACATAAGGAAACAGACTGAAAAACCATAATAAAAGTTTCCCCTGCAACCCGTTCCCCTTGTGGTAGATGGACGAATGTCTCTCCACATGCTCAGATCTGAGAGATAAATATGTGTGAAAGCCGTCCTTAACCTAGCTTGTTGGAAACACAAAGTTTCTTTTCACTTGCCAACTCCACTCCATACATATATAAGGGGAGGTACTAGCTCAAAATCTGTTTTACAGTGAAAACTGCAGGAACTTCAATCCGGCACTAGGAAACAGACTGAGAAACCAGAGAAAAATTTTCTCCTGCAACCCGTTCAATTTGTGCTAGATGAACGAACATCTCTCCACATGCTCAGTTCTAAGAGATAATTGTGTGTGAAAGCCGTCCTTCACATAGATTGTTGGGAACACAAACTTTCTTTTCACTTGCAAACTCCACTCCATTCATAAATATAGGGAGGTACTAGCACCAACTCGGTTTTACAGTGAAAACTGCAGGAACTTCATACCAGCACTAGGAAACAGACTGAGAAACCAGAGTAAAAGTTTCTCCTGTAACCCGTTCCCTTTGTGCTAGATGAACGAAAGTCTATCCACATGCTCAGTTCTGAGAGGTAAGTGTGTGTGAAAGCCGTCCTTCACCTAGCTTGTTGGGAACACAAAGTTTCTTTTCAGTTGCAAACTCCATTCCATACATATATATGGGGAGGTACAAGCTCCACTCGGTTTTTCAGTGAAAACTGCAGGAACTTCAAACCGGCACTAGGAAACAGACTGAGAAACCATAGTAAAATATTCCCCTGCAAACATTTCCCCTTGTGGTAGATGAACGAACGTCTCTCCACATGCTCAGTTCTGAGAGATAAGTGTGTGTGAAGCCGTACTTCACCTAGCTTGTTGGGAACACAAACTTTCTTTTCACTTGCAAAATCCACTCCACACATATATATGGGGTGGTACAAGCTCCTACACGGTTTTACAGTGAAAACTGCAGGAACTTCAAACCTGCACTAGGAAACAGACTGAGAATCCAGAGAAAAAGTTCCTCCTGCAACATGTTCCATTTGTGCTAGATGAACGAACGTCTCTCCACATGCTCAGATCTGAGAGATAAGTATGTGTGAAAGCCGTCCTTAACCTAGCTTGTTGGAAACACAAAGTTTCTTTTCACTTGCCAACTCCACTCCATACATATATAAGGGGAGGTACTAGCTCAAAATCTGTTTTACAGTGAAAACTGCAGGAACTTCAATCCGGCACTAGGAAACAGACTGAGAAACCAGAGAAAAATTTTCTCCTGCAACCCGTTCAATTTGTGCTAGATGAACGAACATCTCTCCACATGCTCAGTTCTAAGAGATAATTGTGTGTGAAAGCCGTCCTTCACATAGATTGTTGGGAACACAAACTTTCTTTTCACTTGCAAACTCCACTCCATTCATAAATATAGGGAGGTACTAGCACCAACTCGGTTTACAGTGAAAACTGCAGGGATTTCAAAACGACATTAGGAAACAGACAGAGAAACCAGAGTAAAAGTTTCTCCTGCAAACAGTTCCTTTGGGCTAGATGAACGAACGTCTCTCCCCATGCTCTGTTCTGAGAGATAAGGGTGTGTGAAAGCCGTCCTTCACCTAGCTTGTTGGGAACACAAAGGTTCTTTACAGTTGCAAACTCCATCTTTACGTATATATGGGGAGGGATTAGTTCCAACTCGGTTTTACAGTGAAAACTGCAGGAACTTCATACCAGCACTAGGAAACAGACTGAGAAACCAGAGTAAAAGTTTCTCCTGTAACCCGTTCCCTTTGTGCTAGATGAACGAAAGTCTATCCACATGCTCAGTTCTGAGAGGTAAGTGTGTGTGAAAGCCGTCCTTCACCTAGCTTGTTGGGAACACAAAGTTCCTTTTCACTTGAAAAATCCACTCCATACATATATATGGGGAGGTACTAGCACCAACTCAGTTTACAGTGAAAACTGCAGGGACTTCAATCCGACATAAGGAAACAGACTGAAAAACCATAATAAAAGTTTCCCCTGCAACCCGTTCCCCTTGTGGTAGATGGACGAATGTCTCTCCACATGCTCAGATCTGAGAGATAAATATGTGTGAAAGCCGTCCTTAACCTAGCTTGTTGGAAACACAAAGTTTCTTTTCACTTGCCAACTCCACTCCATACATATATAAGGGGAGGTACTAGCTCAAAATCTGTTTTACAGTGAAAACTGCAGGAACTTCAATCCGGCACTAGGAAACAGACTGAGAAACCAGAGAAAAATTTTCTCCTGCAACCCGTTCAATTTGTGCTAGATGAACGAACATCTCTCCACATGCTCAGTTCTAAGAGATAATTGTGTGTGAAAGCCGTCCTTCACATAGATTGTTGGGAACACAAACTTTCTTTTCACTTGCAAACTCCACTCCATTCATAAATATAGGGAGGTACTAGCACCAACTCGGTTTTACAGTGAAAACTGCAGGAACTTCATACCAGCACTAGGAAACAGACTGAGAAACCAGAGTAAAAGTTTCTCCTGTAACCCGTTCCCTTTGTGCTAGATGAACGAAAGTCTATCCACATGCTCAGTTCTGAGAGGTAAGTGTGTGTGAAAGCCGTCCTTCACCTAGCTTGTTGGGAACACAAAGTTCCTTTTCACTTGAAAAATGCACTCCATACATATATATGGGGAGGTAGTAGCACCAACTCAGTTTACAGTGAAAACTGCAGGGACTTCAATCCGACATAAGGAAACAGACTGAAAAACCATAATAAAAGTTTCCCCTGCAACCCGTTCCCCTTGTGGTAGATGGACGAACGTCTCTCCAAATGCTCAGTTCTGAAGGATAAGTGTGTGTGAAATCCGACCTTCACCTAGCTTGTTGGGAACACAAACTTTCTTTTCAATTGCAAACTCCACTCCACACATATATATGGGGTGGTACAAGCTCCTACTCGGTTTTACAGTGAAAACTGCAGGAACTTCAAACCTGCACTAGGAAACAGACTGAGAAACCAGAGTAAAAGTTTCTCCTGCAACCCGTTCCCTTTATGCTAGATGAACGAACGTCTCTCCACATGCTTAGTTCTGAGGGATAAGTGTCTGTGTAAGCCGTCCTTCACCTATCTTGTTGGGAACACAAACTTTCTTTTCACTTGCAAACTCCACTCCATATATATATATGGGATGTTTCAAGCTCCTACTCGGTTTTACAGTGAAATCTGCAGGAACTTCAAACCGGCACTAGGAAACAGACTGAGAAAACAGAGTAAAAGTATTTCCTGCAACCGGTTCCTTTGTGCTAGATGAACGAACGTCTCTACACATGCTAAGTTCTGAGAGATATGTGTGTGTGAAAGCCGCCCTTCACATAGCTTGTTGGGAACACAAAGTTTCTTTTCACTTGCTAACTCCACTCCATACCTAAATATAGGGAGGTACTAGCTCCAACACCTTTTTACAGTGAAAAGTGAAGGAACATCAAACAGGCACTAGGAAACAGACTGAGAAACCAGAGTAATAGTATCTCCTGCAAACCGTTCCTTTGTGCTAGATGAACGAACGTCTCTCCCCATGTTCTGTTCTGAGATATAAGTGTGTGTGAAAGCCGTCCTTCACCTAGCTTGTTGGGAACACAAAGATTCTTTTCACTTGCAAACTCCACTCTTTACGTATATATGGGGAGGGATTAGCTCCAACTCGTTTTTACAGTGAAAATTGCAGGAACTTCATACCGGCACTAGGAAACAGACTGAGAATCCAGAGTAAAAGTTTCTCCTGTAAACCGTTCCCTTTGTGCTAGATGAACGAACGTCTATCCACATGCTCAGTTCTGAGACAAAATAGTGTGTGAAAGCCGTCCTTCACCTAGCTTGTTGGGAACACAAAGTTCCTTTTCACTTGCAAAATCCACTCCATACATATATATGGGGAGGTACTAGCACCAACTCGTTTTACAGTGAAAACTGCAGGGACTTCAATCCGACATTAGGAAGCTGACTGAGAAACCATAGTAAAAGTTTCCCCTGCAACCCGTTCCCCTTGTGGTAGATGAACGAACGTCTCTCCAAATGCTCAGATCTGAGAGATAAGTGTGTGTGAAAGCCGTAATTCACCTAGCTTGTTGGGAACACGAAATTCCTTTTCACTTGCAAACTCCACTTCACACATATATATGGGGTGGTACAAGCTCCTACTCGGTTTTACATTGAAAACTGCAGGAACTTCAAACCTGCACTAGGAAACAGACTGAGAAACCAGAGTAAAAGTTTCTCCTGCAACCCGTTCCTTTTATGCTAGATGAACGAACGTCTCTCCACATGCTCAGTTCTGAGAAATAAGTGTGTGTGAAAGCCGTCCTTCACCTAGCTTGTTGGGAACACAAAGTTTCTTTTCAGTTGCAAACTCCATTCCATACATATATATGGGGAGGTACAAGCTCCACTCGGTTTTTCAGTGAAAACTGCAGGAACTTCAAACCGGCACTAGGAAACAGACTGAGAAACCATAGTAAAATATTCCCCTGCAAACATTTCCCCTTGTGGTAGATGAACGAACGTCTCTCCACATGCTCAGTTCTGAGAGATAAGTGTGTGTGAAGCCGTACTTCACCTAGCTTGTTGGGAACACAAACTTTCTTTTCACTTGCAAAATCCACTCCACACATATATATGGGGTGGTACAAGCTCCTACACGGTTTTACAGTGAAAACTGCAGGAACTTCAAACCTGCACTAGGAAACAGACTGAGAATCCAGAGAAAAAGTTCCTCCTGCAACATGTTCCATTTGTGCTAGATGAACGAACGTCTCTCCACATGCTCAGATCTGAGAGATAAGTATGTGTGAAAGCCGTCCTTAACCTAGCTTGTTGGAAACACAAAGTTTCTTTTCACTTGCCAACTCCACTCCATACATATATAAGGGGAGGTACTAGCTCAAAATCTGTTTTACAGTGAAAACTGCAGGAACTTCAATCCGGCACTAGGAAACAGACTGAGAAACCAGAGAAAAATTTTCTCCTGCAACCCGTTCAATTTGTGCTAGATGAACGAACATCTCTCCACATGCTCAGTTCTAAGAGATAATTGTGTGTGAAAGCCGTCCTTCACATAGATTGTTGGGAACACAAACTTTCTTTTCACTTGCAAACTCCACTCCATTCATAAATATAGGGAGGTACTAGCACCAACTCGGTTTACAGTGAAAACTGCAGGGATTTCAAACCGACATTAGGAAACAGACAGAGAAACCAGAGTAAAAGTTTCTCCTGCAAACAGTTCCTTTGGGCTAGATGAACGAACGTCTCTCCCCATGCTCTGTTCTGAGAGATAAGGGTGTGTGAAAGCCGTCCTTCACCTAGCTTGTTGGGAACACAAAGGTTCTTTACAGTTGCAAACTCCATCTTTACGTATATATGGGGAGGGATTAGTTCCAACTCGGTTTTACAGTGAAAACTGCAGGAACTTCATACCAGCACTAGGAAACAGACTGAGAAACCAGAGTAAAAGTTTCTCCTGTAACACGTTCCCTTTGTGCTAGATGAACGAAAGTCTATCCACATGCTCAGTTCTGAGAGGTAAGTGTGTGTGAAAGCCGTCCTTCACCTAGCTTGTTGGGAACACAAAGTTCCTTTTCACTTGAAAAATCCACTCCATACATATATATGGGGAGGTACTATCACCAACTCAGTTTACAGTGAAAACTGCAGGGACTTCAATCCGACATAAGGAAACAGACTGAAAAACCATAATAAAAGTTTCCCCTGCAACCCGTTCCCCTTGTGGTAGATGGACGAATGTCTCTCCAAATGCTCAGTTCTGAAGAATAAGTGTGTGTGAAATCCGACCTTCACCTAGCTTGTTGGGAACACAAACATTCTTTTCACTTGCAAACTCCACTCCATATATATATATGGGATGTTACAAGCTCGTACTCGGTTTTACAGTGAAATCTGCAGGAACTTCAAACCGGCATTAGGAAACAGACTGAGAAACCATAGTAAAAGATTCCCCTGCAAACATTTCCCCTTGTGGTAGATGAACGAACGTCTCTCCACATGCTCAGTTCTGAGAGATAAGTGTGTGTGAAGCCGTACTTCACCTAGCTTGTTGGGAACACAAACTTTCTTTTCACTTGCAAAATCCACTCCACACATATATATGGGGTGGTACAAGCTCCTACACGTTTTTACAGTGAAAACTGCAGGAACTTCAAACCTGCACTAGGAAACAGACTGAGAATCCAGAGAAAAAGTTCCTCCTGCAACATGTTCCATTTGTGCTAGATGAACGAACGTCTCTCCACATGCTCAGATCTGAGAGATAAGTATGTGTGAAAGCCGTCCTTAACCTAGCTTGTTGGAAACACAAAGTTTCTTTTCACTTGCCAACTCCACTCCATACATATATAAGGGGAGGTACTAGCTCAAAATCTGTTTTACAGTGAAAACTGCAGGAACTTCAATCCGGCACTAGGAAACAGACTGAGAAACCAGAGAAAAATTTTCTCATGCAACCCGTTCAATTTGTGTTAGATGAACGAACATCTCTCCACATGCTCAGTTCTAAGAGATAATTGTGTGTGAAAGCCGTCCTTCACATAGATTGTTGGGAACACAAACTTTCTTTTCACTTGCAAACTCCACTCCATTCATAAATATAGGGAGGTACACGCACCAACTCGGTTTACAGTGAAAACTGCAGGGATTTCAAACCGACATTAGGAAACAGACAGAGAAACCATAGTAAAAGTTTCTACTGCAAACTGTTCACAATGATGTAGATGAACGAACTTCTCTCCAAATGCTCAGTTCTGAGATATAAGTGTGTTTGAAAGCCGTCCTTCACCTAGCTTGTTGGGAAAACAAAGTTTCTTTTCACATGCAAACTCCACTCTATACATAAATATAGGGAGGTACTAGCTCCAACTCGGTTTTACAGTGAAAATTTCAGGAAATTCAAACAGACACTAGGAAACAGACTGAGAAACAGGAGTAAAAGTTTCTCCTGCAAACAGTTCCTTTGGGCTAGATGAACGAACGTCTCTCCCCATCCTCAGTTCTGAGAGATAAGGGTGTGTGAAAGCCGTCCTTCACCTAGCTTGTTGGGAACACAAAGGTTCTTTACAGTTGCAAACTCCATCTTTACGTATATATGGGGAGGGATTAGCTCTAACTCGGTTTTACAGTGAAAACTGCAGGAACTTCATACCAGCACTAGGAAACAGACTGAGAAACCAGAGTAAAAGTTTCTCCTGTAACCCGTTCCCTTTGTGCTAGATGAACGAAAGTCTATCCACATGCTCAGTTCTGAGAGGTAAGTGTGTGTGAAAGCCGTCCTTCACCTAGCTTGTTGGGAACACAAAGTTCCTTTTCACTTGAAAAATCCAATCCATACATATATATGGGGAGGTACTAGCACCAACTAAGTTTACAGTGAAAACTGCAGGGACTTCAATCCGACATAAGGAAACAGACTGAAAAACCATAATAAAAGTTTCCCCTGCAACCCGTTCCCCTTGTGGTAGATGGACGAACGTCTCTCCAAATGCTCAGTTCTGAAGGATAAGTGTGTGTGAAATCCGACCTTCACCTAGCTTGTTGGGAACAAAAACTTTCTTTTCACTTGCAAACTCCACTCCACACATATATATGGGGTGGTACAAGCTCCTACTCGGTTTTATAGTGAAAACTGCAGGAACTTCAAACCTGCACTAGGAAACAGACTGAGAAACCAGAGTGAAAGTTTCTCCTGCAACCCGTTCCCTTTATGCTAGATGAACGAACGTCTCTCCACATGCTAAGTTCTGAGAGATAACTGTGTGTGAAAGCCGTCCTTCACCTAGCTTGTTGGGAACACAAAGGTTGTTTACACTTGCAAACTCCACTCAATACATAAATATAGGGAGGTACTAGCTTCAACTCTGTTTTACAGTGAAAACTGCAGGAACTTCTAACCGGCACTAGGAAACAGACTGAGAAACCAGAGTATAAATTTCTCCTATAACCCGTTCCTTTTGTGCTAGATGAACTAACGTCTATACACATGCTAATTACTGACAGATAAGTGTGTGTGAAAGCCGTCTTTCACCTAGCTTGTTGGGAACACAAACTTTCTTTTTATGTGCAAACTCCACTGCATACATATATATGGGTTGTTACAAGCTCCTACTCGATTTTACAGTGAAAACTGAAGGAACTTCAAACCGGCATTAGGAAACAGACTGAGAAACCAGAGTAAAAGTTTCTCCTGCAACCCGTTCCCTTTGTGCTAGATGAGCGAACGCCTCTCCACATGCTCAGTTCTGAGAGATAAGTATGTGTGAAAGCCGTCCTTCATCAATCTTTTTGGGAACACAAAGTTTCTTTTCACTTGCAAAACCCACTCCATACATAAATATAGGTAAGTACTAGCTCCAACTCGGTTTAACTGTGAAAACTGCAGGAACTTCAAACAGGCACTAGGAAACAGCCTGAGAAACCAGAGTAATAGTTTCTCATGTAACACGTTCCTTTTGTGCTAGATGAAAGAACGTCTATCAATATGCTAAGTTCTGAGAGATAAGAGTGTGTGAAAGCCGTCCTTCACCTAGCTTGTTGGTAACACAAAGTTTCTTTTCAGTTGCCAACTCCAATCCATACATATATATTGGGAGGTTCTAGTTCCAACACGGTTTTACAGTGAAAACTGCAGGAACTTCAATCCGGCACTAGGAAACAGACTGAGAAACCAGAGAAAAAGTTTCTTCTGCAACCCGTTCCATTTGTGCTAGATGAACGAACGTCTCTCCACATGCTCAGTTCTGAGATATAAGTGTCTGTGAAAGCCGTACTTCAACTAGCTTGTTGGAAACACAAAGGTTCTTTTCATTTGCAAACTCCACTCCTTAGATATATATGAGGAGGGATTAGCTCCAACTCGTTTTTACAGTGAAAATTGCAGGAACTTCATACAGGCACTAGGAAACAGACTGAGAAACCAGAGTAAAAGTTTCCCCTGCAAACCGTTCCCTTTGTGCTGGATGAACGAACGTCGCTCCACATGCTCAATTCTGAGGGAAAAGTGTGTGTGAAAGCCGTCCTTCACATATCTTGTTGGGAACACAATCTTTTTTTCACTTGCAAACTCCAATCCATATATATATATGGGATGTTACAAGCTCCTACTCGGTTTTACACTGAAAAATGCAGGAACTTCAAACCGGTACTAGGAAACAGACTGAGAAACCAGAGTAAAATTTTCTCCTGCAACCCGTTCCATTTGTGCTAGATGAAAGAACGTCTCTCCACATGCTCATTTCTGAGAGATAAGTGTGTGTGAAAGCCGTCCTTCACCTAGCTTGTTGGGAACACAAATTTTATTTCACTTGCAATCTCCACTCCATACATAAATAGAGGGTGGAACAAGCTGCAACTCGATTTTACAGTGAAATCTGTAGGAACTTCAAACCGGCACTAGGAAACAGACTGAGAAAACAGAGTAAAAGTATTTCCTGCAACCGGTTCCTTTGTGCTAGATGAACGAATGTCTCTCCACATGCTAAGATCTGAGAGATAAGTGTGTGTGAAAGCCATCCTTCACCTAGCTTGTTGGGAACACAAACTTTCTTTTCACTTGCAAACTCCACTCCTTACATATATATGTGGAGGTTTTAGCTCCAACCCGTTTTTACAGTGAAAATTGCAGGAACATCTAACCGGCACTAGGAAACAGACTGAGAAAACAGAGTATAATTTTCTCCTATAAACCGTTCCCTTTGTGCTAGATGAACTAAAGTCTATACACATGCTAAGTTCTGACAGATAATTGTGTGTGGAAGCCGTCTTTCACCTAGCTTGTTGGGAACACAAACTTTCTTTTCATGTGCAAACTCCACTCCATACATATATATGGGGTGTTACAAGCTCCTACTCGGTTTTACAGTGAAAACTGCAGGCACTTCAAACCGGCCCTAGGAAACAAACTGAGAATCCAGAGAAAAAGTTCCTCCTGCAACCTGTTCCATTTGTGCTAGATGAAAGAACGTCTCTCCACATGCTCAATTCTGAGAGATAGTTATGTGTGAAAGCCGTAATTCAACTAGCTTGTTGGGAACACAATGTTTCTTTTCACTTACAAACTCCTCTCCATACATATATAAGGGGAGATACTAGCTCCAAATCAGTTTTACAGTGAAAACTGCAGGAAATTCAATCCGGCACTAGCATACAGACTGAGAACCCAGAGAAAACGTTTCTCCTGCAAGCCATTCCCGTTGTGCTAGATGAACGAAAATCTCTCCACGTGCTCATTTCTGAGAGATAAGAGTGTGTTAAAGCCGTCCTTCACCTAGCTTGTTTGGAACACAAAGTTCCTTTTCACTTGCAAACTCCACTCCATACATATATATGGGGAGGTACTTGCACCAACTCGGTTTTAAAGTGAAAACTACAGGACTTCAAACAGGCACTAGGAAACAGACTGAGTAAACAGAGAAAAAGTTTCTCCTGCAACCCGTTCCCTTTGTGCTAACTGATCGAACGTATCTCCACATGATAAGATCTGATTGATAAGTGTGTGTGAAAGCCGTCCTTCACCTATCTTGTTGGGAACACAAACTTTCTTTTCACTTGCAAACTCCACTCCATATATATATATGGGGTGTTACAAGCTCCTACTCGGTTTTACACTGAAAAGTGCAGGAACTTCAAACCGGCACTAGGAAAGAGACTGAGAAACCAGAGTAAAATTTTCTCCTGCAAACAGTTCCCTTTGTGCTAGATGAAAGAAAGTCTTTCCACATACTCAGTTCTGAGAGATATGTGTGTGTGAACGCAGTCCTTCACCTACCTTGTTGGGAAAACAAAGTTTCTTTTCACTTGCAAACTACAATCCTTACATATATATGGGGAGGGATTAGCTCCAACTCGGTTTTACAGTGAAAACTGCAGGAACTTCAAAGCGGCACTAGGAAACAGACTGAGAATCCAGAGAAAAAGTTTCTCCTGCAACCAGTTCCTTTTGTGCTAGATGAACGAACGTCTCTCCACATGCTCAGTTCTGAGAGGTAAGTGTGTGTGAAAGCCGTCCTTCACCTAGCTTGTTGGGAACACATATTTCATTTCACTTGCAATCTCCACTCCATACATAAATAGAGGGAGGTACAAGCTCCAACTCGATTTTACAGTGAAATCTGCAGGAACTTCAAACCGGCACTAGGAAACAGACTGAGAAAACAGAGTAAAAGTTTTTCCTGCAACCCGTTCCTTTGTGCTAGATGAACGAACATCTCTCCACATGCTAAGTTCTGAGAGATAATTGTGTGTGAAAGCCATCCTTCACCTAGCTTGTTGGGAACACAAACTTTGTTTTCACTTGCAAACTCCCCTCCTTACATATATATGTGGAGGTTTTATCTCCAACACGTTTTTACAGTGAAAACTGCAGGAACTTCTAACCGGCACTAGGAAACAGACTGAGAAACCAGAGTATAAGTTTCTCCTATAAACCGTTCCCTTTGTGCTAGATGAAGTAACGTCTATACACATGCTAAGTTCTGACAGATAAGTGTGTGTGAAAGCCGTCTTTCACCTAGCTTGTTGGGAACACAAACATTCTTTTCATATGCAAACTCCACTCCATACATATATATGGGTTGTTACAAGCTCCTACTCGGTTTTACAGTGAAAACTGAAGGAACTTCAAACCGGCACTAGGAAAAAGACTGAGAAACCAGAGTAAAAGTTTCTCCTGCAAACCGTTCCTTTTGTGCTAGATGAACGAACGTCTCTCCACATGCTCAGTTCTGAGGGATAAGTGTGTGTGAAAGCCGTACTTCACCTAGCTTGTTGGGAACACAATGTTTCTTTTCACATTCAAACACCTCTCCATACATATATAAGGGGAGGTACTAGCTCCAAATCAGTTTTACAGTGAAAACTGCAGGAACTTCAATCCGGCACTAGGATACAGACTGAGAACCCAGAGAAAACGTTTCTCCTGCAAGCCATTCCCGTTGTGCTAGATGAACGAACGTCTCTCCACATGCTCAGTTCTGAGAGATAAGTGTGTGTGAAAGCCGTCCTTCAACTAGATTGTTGGGAAAACAAAGTTTCTTTTCATTTGCTAACTCCATTCCATACATATATAAGGGGAGGTACAAGCTCCAAAATTGTTTTACAGTGTAAACTGCAGGAACTTAAAACCGGCACTAGGAAACAGACTGAGAAACCAGAGTAAAAGTTTCTCCTGCAAACCGTTCCCTTTGTGCTAGATGAACGAAAGTCTTTCCACATAATCAGTTCTGAGAGAGAAGTGTGTGTGAAAGCATTCCTTCACCTAGCTTGTTGGGAAAACAAAGTTTCTTTTCACTTGCAAACTACACTCCTTACATATATATGGGGAGGCATTAGCTCCAACTCGGTTTTACAGTGAAAACTGCAGGAACTTCATACCGGCACTAGGAAAGACACTTAGAAACCAGATTTAAACTTTCTCCTGCAAGCCGTACACATTTTGCTAGATGAACGAACGTCTCTCCACATGCTCAGTTCTGAGAAATAAGTGTGTGTGAAGCCGTCCTTCACCTAGCTTTTTGGGAACACAAAGTTTCTTTTCATTTGCAAACTCCACTCCATACATATATAAGGGAAGTACTAGCTCCAACTTGGTATTACAGTTGAAACTGCAGGAACTTCAATCCTGCACTAGGAAACTGACTGAGAATTCAGAGAAAAAGTTTCTCCTGCAACCCGTTCCCTTTATGGTAGATGAACGAACGTCTCTCCACATGCTCAGTTCTGAGAGATAAGTGTGTGTGAAAGCCGTAATTCACCTAGATATTTGGGAACACAAAGTTTCTTTTCACTTGCAAACACCACTCCGTACAAATATATGGGGAAGTACTAGCTCCAACTCGGTTTTACATTGAAAACTGCAGGAACATCAAACTGGCCCTAGGAAACAGACTGAGAATCCAGAGAAAATGTTCCTCCTTTAACCTGTTCCATTTGTGCTAGATGAACGAACGTATCTCCACATGCTCAGTTCTGAGAGATAAGTATGTGTGAAAGCCGTCCTTCACCTAGCTTGTTGGGAACACAAAATTTCTTTTCACATGCAAACACCACTCCGTACATATATATGGGGAGGGTTTAGCTCCAAAGAGATTTTACAGTGAAAACTGCAGGAACTTCTAACCGGCACTAGGAAACATAATGGGAAACCAGAGTATAAGTTTCCCCTATAACCCGTTCCCTTTGTGCTAGATGAATGAACGTCTCTCCACATGCTCAGTTCTGAGAGATAAGTATGTGTGAAAGCCGTCCTTCACCTAGCTTGTTGGGAACACAATGTTTCTTTTCACTTGCAAACTCCACTCCATGCATATATATATTCGGAAGTACTAGCTCCAACTCGGATTTACAGTGAAAACTGCAGGAATTTCAATCCGGCACTAGGAAACAGACTGAGAAACCAGAGTAAAATTTTCTCCGGCAAACCGTTCTTTGTGTTAGATGAAAGAACGTCTCTCCACATACTCAGTTCTGAGAGATAAGTGTGTGTGAAAGCCGTCCTTCACCTAGATAGTTCGGAATACAAAGTTTCTTTTCAATTTCAAACTCCACTCCATACATAAATATATGGAGGTACTAGCTCAAACTCGGTTTTACAGTGAAAACTGCAGGAAATTCTAACCGGCACTAGGAAACAGACTGAGAAACCAGAGTATAAGTTTCTCCTATAAACCGTTCCCTTTGTGCTAGATGAACTAACGTCTATACACATGCTAAGTTCTTACAGATAAGTGTGTGTGAAAGCCGTCTTTCACCTAGCTTGTTGGGAACACAAACATTCTTTTCATGTGCAAACTCCACTCCATACATATATATGGGTTGTTACAAGCTCCTATTCGGTTTTACAGTGAAAACTGAAGGAACTTCAAACCGGCACTAGGAAACAGACTGAGAAACCAGAGTAAAAGTTTCTACTGCAAACCGTTCCTTTTGTGCTAGATGAACGAACGTCTCTCCACATGCTCAGATCTGAGAGATAAGTGTGTGTGAAAGCCGTACTTCACCTAGCTTGTTGGGAACACAAAGTTTCTTTTCAAATGCAAACACCACTCCGTACATATATATGGGGTGGTACTAGCTCCAACTCGGTTTTACAGTGAAAACTGCAGGAACTTCAAACCGGCCCTAGGAAACAGACTGAGAATCCAGAGAAAACGTTTCTCCTGCAAGACATTCCCGTTGTGCTAGATGAACGAAAGTCTTTTCACATAATCAGTTCTGAGAGATAAGTGTGTGTGAAAGCATTACTTCACCTAGCTTGTTGGGAAAACAAAGTTTCTTTTCACTTGCAAATTACACTCCTTACATATATATGGGGAGGCATTAGCTCCAACTCGGTTTTACAGTGAAAACTGCAGGAAATTCATACCGGCACTAGGAAACACACTTAGAAACCAGAGATAAATTTTCTCCTGCAAGCCGTACACATTTTGCTAGATGAACGAACGTCTCTCCACATGCTGAGTTCTGAGAAATAAGTGTGTGTGAAAGCCGTCCTTCACCTAGCTTGTTGGGAAAACAAAGTTTCTTTTCATTAGCAAACTCCACTCCATACATATATAAGGGGAAGTACTAGCTCCAACTCGGTTTTACAGTGAAAACTGTAGGAACTTCAAACATGCACTAGGTAAAAGACTGAGAAACCAGAGAAATAGGTTCTACTGCAACCCGTTCCCTTTGTGCTACATGAACGAACGTCTTTCCTCATGCTCAGTTCTGAGAGATAAGTGTGTGTGAAAGCCGTCCTTCAACTAGCTTGTTGGGAACACAAAGTTTCTTTTCACTTGCAAACTCCTGTCCATACATATATATGCGGATGTCCTAGCTCGAACTCGGTTTACAGTGAAAACTGCAGGGACTTCAAACCGAAGTAGGAAACAGACTGAGAAACCATAGTAAAAGTTTCCACTGCAACCCGTTCCCTTTGTGGTAGATGAACGAACGTATCTCCAAATGCTCAGTTCTGAGATATAAATGTGTGTGAAAGCCGTCCTTCACCTAGCTTGTTGGGAAAACATACTTTCTTTTCACTTGCAAACTCCACTCCATACATATATATGGGGTGGTACAAGCTCCTACTCAGTTTTACACAGAAAACTGCAGGAACTTCAAACCGACACTAGGAAACAGACTGAGAAACCAGAGTAAAAGTTTCTCCTGCAACACGTTCCCTTTGTGCTAGATGAAAGAACGTCTCTCCACATGCTCAGTTCTGAGAGGTAATTGTGTGTGAAAGCCGTACTTCACCTAGCTTTTTGGGAACACAAAGTTTCTTTTCACTTGCAAACTCCACTCCATACATATATAAAGGAAGTACTAGCTCCAACTTGGTTTTACAGTGAAAACTGCAGGAACTTCAATCCTGCACTAGGAAACTGACTGAGAATTCAGAGAAAAAGTTTCTCCTGCAACCCGTTCCCTTTATGGTAGATGAACGAACGTCTCTCCACATGCTCAGTTCTGAGAGATAAGTGTGTGTGAAAGCCGTACTTCACCTAGATAGTTGTGAACACAAAGTTTCTTTTCACTTGCAAACACCACTCCGTACAAATATATGGGGAAGTACTAGCTCCAACTCGGTTTTACATTGAAAACTGCAGGAACATCAAACTGGCCCTAGGAAAAAGACTGAGAATCCAGAGAAAATGTTCCTCCTTTAACCTGTTCCATTTGTGCTAGATGAACGAACGTATCTCCACATGCTCAGTTCTGAGAGATAAGTATGTGTGAAAGCCGTCCTTCACCTAGCTTGTTGGGAACACAAAATTTCTTTTCACTTGCAAACACCACTCCGTACATATATATGGGGAGGGTTTAGCTCCAACGAGTTTTTACAGTGAAAACTGCAGGAACTTCTAACCGGCACTAGGAAACAGACTGAGAAAACAGAGTATAAGTTTCTCCTATAACCCGTTCCATTTGTGCTAGATGAACGAACGTCTATACACATGCTCAGTTCTGACAGATAAGCGTGTGTGAAGCCGTCCTTCAATTAGCTTGTTGGGAACACAAAGTCTCTTTTCACTTGCAAACTCCACTCCATACATATATATATTCGGAAGTACTAGCTCCAACTCGGATTTACAGTGAAAACTGCAGGAATTTAAAACCGGCACTAGGAAACAGACTGAGAAACCAGAGTAAAAGTTTCTCCGGCAAACCGTTCTTTGTGTTAGATGAAAGAACGTCTCTCCACATACTCAGTTCTGAGAGATAAGTGTGTGTGAAAGCCGTCCTTCACCTAGCTAGTTCGGAATACAAAGTTTCTTTTCACTTTCAAACTCCACTCCATACATATATATGGGGAGGTACTAGCTCCAACTCGGTTTTACAGTGAAAACTGCAGGAAATTCAAACCGGCCCTAGGAAACAGACTGAGAATCCAGAGTAAAAGTTTCTCATGCAACCGTTCCTTTGTGCTAGATGAACGAACGTCTCTCCACATGCTCAGTTGTGAGAAATAAGTGTGTGTGAAAGCCGTCCTTCACCTACGTTGTTGGGAACACAAAGGTTCTTTTAATTTGCAAACTCCACTCCTTACATATATAAGGGGGGGGGGGATTAGCTCCAACTCGTTTTACAGTGAAAACTGCAGAAACTTCATCCCGGCTCTCGGAAACAAACTGAGAAACCAGAGTAGAATTTCACATGTAACCCGTTCTCTTTGTGCTACATGAACGAACGTCTCTACAAATGCTCAGTTCTGAGATATAAGTGTGTGTGAAAGCCTTCCTTCACCTAGCATGTTGGGAACACAAAAATTCTTTTCATTGCAAATTCCATTCCATACATATATATGCGGAGGTACTAGATCCAAATCGGTTTTACAGTGACAACTGCAGGGACTTCAAACCGGCAGTAGGAAACAGACTGAGAAACCATAGTAAAACTTTCCCTTGCAAACCGTTCCCTTTGTGCTAGATGAACGAACGTCTCTCCACATGCTCAGTTCTGAGAGATATGTATGTGCGAAAGCCGTCCTTCAACTAGCTGGTTGGGAACACAAAGTTCCTTTTAACTTGCCAACCCCACTCCATACATTTATATGGGTTAGTACAAGTTCCTACTCGGTTTTACAGTCAAAATTGAAGGAACTTCAAACCGGCACTTGGAAACAGAATGAGAATCAAGAGAGAAAGTTCCTCCTGCAACCTGTTCCATTTGTGCTAGATGAACGAACGCCTCTCCACATGCTCAGTTCTGAGAGATATGTATGTGTGAAAGCCGTACTTCACCTAGCTTTTTGGGAACACAAAGTTCCTTTTCACTTGCAAACTCCTCTCCATACATAAATATAGGGAGGTACGAGCTCCAACTCGGTTTTACAGTGAAAACTGCAGGAACTTCAAACCGGCACTAGGAAACAGACTGAGAAACCAGAGTAAAAGTTTCTCCTGAAAACCGTTCCCTTTGAGCTAGATGAACGAACGTCTCTCCACATGCTCAGTTCTGAGAGATAAGTGTGTGTGAAAGCCGTCCTTCAACTAGCTTGTTGGGAAAACAAAGTTTCTTTTCATTTGCTAACTCCATTCCATACATATATAAGGGGAGGTACAAGCTCCAAATTTGTTTTACAGTGTAAATTGCAGGAACTTCAAACCGGCACTAGGAAACAGACTGAGAAACCAGAGTAAAAGTTTCTCCTGCAAACCGTTCCCTTTGTGCTACATGAACGAAAGTCTTTCCACATAATCAGTTCTGAGAGATAAGTGTGTGTGAAAGCATTCCTTCACCTAGCTTGTTGGGAAAACAAAGTTTCTTTTCACTTGCAAACTACACTCCTTACATATATATGGGGAGGAATTAGCTCCAACTCGGTTTTACAGTGAAAACTGCAGGAACTTCATACCGGCACTAGGAAACACACTTAGAAACCAGAGTTAAATTTTCTCCTGCAAGCCGTTCCCATTTTGCTAGATGAACGAACGTCTCTCCACATGCTCAGTTCTGAGAGATAAGTGTGTGTGAAAGCCGTCCTTCACCTAGCTTGTTGGGAACACAAAGTTTCTTTTCATTTGCAAACTCCACTCCATACATATATAAGGGGAAGTACTAGCTCCAACTCGGTTTTACAGTGAAAACTGCAGGAATTTCAAACATGCACTAGGTAAAAGACTGAGAAACCAGAGAAAAAGTTTCTACTGCAACCCGTTCCCTTTGTGCTACATGAACGAAAGTCTTTCCTCATGCTCAGTTCTGAGAGATAAGTGTGTGTGAAAGCCGTCCTTCAACTAGCTTGTTGGGAACACAAAGTTTCTTTTCACTTGCAAACTCCTGTCCATACATATATATGCGGAGGTCCTAGCTCGAACTCAGTTTACAGTGAAAACTGCAGGGACTTCAAACCGACAGTAGGAAACAGACTGAGAAACCATAGTAAAAGTTTCCCCTGCAACCCGTTCCCTTTGTGGTAGATGAACGAACGTATCTCCAAATGCTCAGTTCTGAGAGATAAATGTGTGTGAAAGCCGTCCTTCACCTAGCTTGTTGGGAACACAATGTTTCTTTTCACATGCAAACTCCACTCCTTACATATATATGGGGAGGATTTAGCTCCAACTCGTTTTTACAGTGAAAAATGCAGGAATTTCAAACCGGCACTAGGAAACAGACTGAGAAACCAGAGTAAAAGTTTCTCCGGCAAACCGTTCTTTGTGTTAGATGAAAGAACGTCTCTCCACATACTCAGTTCTGAGAGATAAGTGTGTGTGAAAGCCGTCCTTCACCTAGCTAGTTCGGAATACAAAGTTTCTTTTCACTTTCAAACTCCACTCCATACATATATATGGGGAGGTACTAGCTCCAACTCGGTTTTACAGTGAAAACTTCAGGAAATTCAAACCAGCCCTAGGAAACAGACTGAGAATCCAGAGTAAAAGTTTCTCATGCAACTCGTTCCTTTGTGCTAGATGAACGAATGTCTCTCCACATGCTCAGTTGTGAGAAATAAGTGTGTGTGAAAGCCGTCCTTCACCTACCTTGTTGGGAACACAAAGGTTCTTTTCATTTGCAAACTCCACTCCTTACATATATAAGGGTGGGGGATTAGCTCCAACTCGTTTTACAGTGAAAACTGCAGAAACTTCATACCGGCTCTCGGAAACAAACTGAGAAACCAGAGTAGAATTTCACCTGTATCCCGTTCTCTTTGTGCTAGATGAACGAACGTCTCTACAAATGCTCAGTTCTGAGATATAAGTGTGTGTGGAAGCCTTCCTTCACCTAGCATGTTGGGAACACAAAAATTCTTTTCATTGCAAATTCCATTCCATACATATATATGCGGAGGTACTAGATCCAAATCGGTTTTACAGTGACAACTTCAGGGACTTCAAACCGGCAGTAGGAAACAGACTGAGAAACCATAGTAAAACTTTCCCTTGCAAACCGTTCCCTTTGTGCTAGATGAACGAACGTCTCTCCACATGCTCAGTTCTGAGAGATAAGTGTGTGCGAAAGCCGTCCTTCAACTAGCTGGTTGGGAACACAAAGTTCCTTTTAACTTGCCAACCCCACTCCATACATTTATATGGGTTAGTACAAGTTCCTACTCGGTTTTACAGTCAAAATTGAAGGAACTTCAAACCGGCACTTGGAAACAGAATGAGAATCAAGAGAGAAAGTTCCTCCTGCAACCTGTTCCATTTGTGCTAGATGAACGAACGCCTCTCCACATGCTCAGTTCTGAGAGATATGTATGTGTGAAAGCCGTACTTCACCTAGCTTTTTGGGAACACAAAGTTCCTTTTCACTTGCAAACTCCTCTCCATACATAAATATAGGGAGGTCCGAGCTCCAACTCGGTTTTACAGTGAAAACTGCAGGAACTTCAAACCGGCACTAGGAAACAGACTGAGAAACCAGAGTAAAAGTTCCTCCTGAAAACCGTTCCCTTTGTGCTAGATGAACGAACGTCTCTCCACATGCTCAGTTCTGAGAGATAAGTGTGTGTGAAAGCCGTCCTTCGCATAGCTTGTTGGGAACACAAATTTCTTTTCAATTGCAAACTCCACTCCATACATATATAAGGGGAGGTACTAGCTCCAACTCGGTTTTACAGTGAAAACTGCTGGAACTTCTATCCGGCACTAAGAAACAGACTGAGAAACCAGAGAAAAAGTTTCTCCTGCAAACCGTTCCCTTTGTGCTAGATGAACGAACGTCTCTACACATGCTCAGTTCTGAGAGAAAAGTGTGTGTGAAAGCCGTCCTTCACATAGCTTGTTGGGAACACAATGTTTCTTTTCACATTCAAACACCTCTCCATACATATATAAGGGGAGGTACTAGCTCCAAATCAGTTTTACAGTGAAAACTGCAGGAACTTCAATCCGGCACTAGGATACAGACTGAGAACCCAGAGAAAACGTTTCTCCTGCAAGCCATTCACGTTGTGCTAGATGAACGAACGTCTCTCCACATGCTCAGTTCTGAGAGATAAGTGTGTGTGAAAGCCGTCCTTCAACTAGCTTGTTGGGGAAACAAAGTTTCTTTTCATTTGCTAACTCCATTCCATACATATATAAGGGGAGGAACAAGCTCCAAATTTGTTTTACAGTGTAAATTGCAGGAACTTCAAACCGGCACTAGAAAACAGACTGAGAAACCAGAGTAAAAGTTTCTCCTGCAAACCGTTCCATTTGTGCTAGATGAACGAAAGTCTTTCCACATAATCAGTTCTGAGAGATAAGTGTGTGTGAAAGCATTCCTTCACCTAGCTTGTTGGGAACACAAACTTTCTTTTCACTTGCAAACTACACTCCTTACATATATATGGGGAGGAATTAGCTCCAACTCGGTTTTACAGTGAAAACTGCAGGAACTTCATACCGGCACTAGGAAACACACTTAGAAACCAGAGTTAATTTTCTCCTGCAAGCCGTTCCCATATTGCTAGATGAACGAACGTCTCTCCACATGCTCAGTTCTGAGAGATAAGTGTGTGTGAAAGCCGTCCTTCACCTAGCTTGTTGGGAACACAAAGTTTCTTTTCATTTGCAAACTCCACTCCATACATATATAAGGGGAAGTACTAGCTCCAACTCGGTTTTACAGTGAAAACTGCAGGAACTTCAAACATGCACTAGGTAAAAGACTGAGAAACCAGAGAAAAAGTTTCTACTGCAACCCGTTCCCTTTGTGCTACATGAACGAAAGTCTTTCCTCATGCTCAGTTCTGAGAGATAAGTGTGTGTGAAAGCCGTCCTTCAACTAGCTTGTTGGGAACACAAAGTTTCTTTTCACTTGCAAACTCCTGTCCATACATGTATATGCGGAGGTCCTAGCTCGAACTCAGTTTACAGTGAAAACTGCAGGGACTTCAAACCGACAGTAGGAAACAGACTGAGAAACCATAGTAAAAGTTTCCCCTGCAACCCGTTCCCTTTGTGGTAGATGAACGAACGTATCTCCAAATGCTCAGTTCTGAGAGATAAATGTGTGTGAAAGCCGTCCTTCACCTAGCTTGTTGGGAACACAATGTTTCTTTTCACATGCAAACTCCACTCCTTACATATATATGGGGAGGATTTAGCTCCAACTCGTTTTTACAGTGAAAACTGCAGGAATTTCAAACCGGCACTAGGAAACAGACTGAGAAACCAGAGTAAAAGTTTCTCCGGCAAACCGTTCTTTGTGTTAGATGAAAGAACGTCTCTCCACATACTCAGTTCTGAGAGATAAGTGTGTGTGAAAGCCGTCCTTCACCTAGCTAGTTCGGAATACAAAGTTTCTTTTCACTTTCAAACTCCACTCCATACATATATATGGGGAGGTACTAGCTCCAACTCGGTTTTACAGTGAAAACTGCAGGAAATTCAAACCGGCCCTAGGAAACAGACTGAGAATCCAGAGTAAAAGTTTCTCATGCAACTCGTTCCTTTGTGCTAGATGAACGAATGTCTCTCCACATGCTCAGTTGTGAGAAATAAGTGTGTGTGAAAGCCGTCCTTCACCTACCTTGTTGGGAACACAAAGGTTCTTTTCATTTGCAAACTCCACTCCTTACATATATAAGGGGGGGGGATTAGCTCCAACTCGTTTTACAGTGAAAACTGCAGAAACTTCATAACGGCTCTCGGAAACAAACTGAGAAACCAGAGTAGAATTTCACCAGTAAACCGTTCTCTTTGTGCTAGATGAACGAACGTCTCTACAAATGCTCAGTTCTGAGATATAAGTGTGTGTGAAAGCCTTCCTTCACCTAGCATGTTGGGAACACAAAAATTCTTTTCATTGCAAATTCCATTCCATACATATATATGCGGAGGTACTAGATCCAAATCGGTTTTACAGTGACAACTGCAGGGACTTCAAACCGGCAGTAGGAAACAGACTGATAAACCATAGTAAAACTTTCCCTTGCAAACCGTTCCCTTTGTGCTAGATGAACGAACGTCTCTCCACATGCTCAGTTCTGAGAGATAAGTGTGTGCGATAGCCGTCCTTCAACTAGCTTGTTGGGAACACAAAGTTCCTTTTAACTTGCCAACCCCACTCCATACATTTATATGGGTTAGTACAAGTTCCTACTCGGTTTTACAGTCAAAATTGAAGGAACTTCAAACCGGCACTTGGAAACAGAATGAGAATCAAGAGAGAAAGTTCCTCCTGCAACCTGTTCCATTTGTGCTAGATGAACGAACGCCTCTCCACATGCTCAGTTCTGAGAGATATGTATGTGTGAAAGCCGTACTTCACCTAGCTTTTTGGGAACACAAAGTTCCTTTTCACTTGCAAACTCCTCTCCATACATAAATATAGGGAGGTCCGAGCTCCAACTCGGTTTTACAGTGAAAACTGCAGGAACTTCAAACCGGCACTAGGAAACAGACTGAGAAACCAGAGTAAAAGTTTCTCCTGAAAACCGTTCCCTTTGAGCTAGATGAACGAACGTCTCTCCACATGCTCAGTTCTGAGAGATAAGTGTGTGTGAAAGCCGTCCTTCGCATAGCTTGTTGGGAACACAAATTTCTTTTCAATTGCAAACTCCACTCCATACATATATAAGGGGAGGTACTAGCTCCAACTCGGTTTTACAGTGAAAACTGCTGGAACTTCTATCCGGCACTAAGAAACAGACTGAGAAACCAGAGAAAAAGTTTTTCCTGCAAACCGTTCCCTTTGTGCTAGATGAACGAACGTCTCTACAGATGCTCAGTTCTGAGAGAAAAGTGTGTGTGAAAGCCGTCCTTCACATAGCTTGTTGGGAACACAAAGTATCTTTTCACTTGCAAACTCCACTCCATACATAAATATAGGGAGGTACAAGCTCCAAATCGATTTTACAGTGAAAACTGCAGGAACTTCATACAGGAACTATTAAAAAGACTGAGAAACCAGAGTAAAACTTTCTCTTGCAAACCGTTCCATTGTGCTAGATGAACGAACGTCTCTCCACATGCTCAGTTCTGAGAGATATGTGTGTGTGAAAGCCGTCCTTCACCTAGCTTGTTGGGAACACTAAGTTTCTTTTCACTTGCAAACTCCACTCTTTACGTATATATGGAGAGGGATTAGCTCCAAATCGATTTTACTGTGAAAACTGCAGGAACTTCATACCGGCACTAGGAAACAGACTGAGAAACCAGAGTAAAAGTTTCCCCTGTAATCCGTTCCCTTTGTGCTAGATGAAGGAAAGTCTATCCACATGCTCAGTTCTGAGAGATAAGAGTGTGTGAAATCCGTCCTTCACCTAGCTTGTTGGGAACACAAAGTTCCTTTTCACTTGCAAAATCCACTGCATACATATATAAGGGGAGGTACTAGCACCAACTCTGTTTACAGTGAAAACTGCAGGGATTTCAAAACGACATTAGGAAACAGACTGAGAAACCATTGTAAAATTTCCCCTTCAAACCGTTCCCCTTGATGTATATGAACGAACGTCTCTCCAAATGCTCAGTTCTAAAAGATAAGTGTGTGTGAAAGCCGTCCTTCACCTAGCTTGTTGGGAACACAAACTTTATTTCACTTGCAATCTCCACTCCATACATAAATAAAGTGAGGTACTATCTCCATCTCGGTTTTACAGTGAAATCTGCAGGAACTTCAAACCTGCCCTAGGAAACAGACTGAGAATCCAGAGAAAAAGGTCCTCCTGCAACCTGTTCCATTTGTGCTAGATGAACGAATGTCTCTCCACGTGCTCAATTCTGAGAGGTAATTATGTGTGAAAGCCGTCCTTCACCTAGCTTTTTGGGAACACAATGTTTCTTTTCACATTCAAACACCTCTCCATACATATATAAGGGGAGGTACTAGCTCCAAATCTGTTTTACAGTGAGAACTGCAGGAACTTCAATCCGGCACTAGGATACAGACTGAGAACCCAGAGAAAACGTTTCTCCTGCAAGCCATTCACGTTGTGCTAGATGAACGAACGTCTCTCCACATGCTCAGTTCTGAGAGATAAGTGTGTGTGAAAGCCGTCCTTCAACTAGCTTGTTGGGAAAACAAAGTTTCTTTTCATTTGCTAACTCCATTCCATACATATATAAGGGGAGGTACAAGCTCCAAATTTGTTTTACAGTGTAAATTGCAGGAACTTCAAACCGGCACTAGGAAACAGACTGAGAAACCAGAGTAAAAGTTTCTCCTGCAAACCGTTCCCTTTGTGCTACATGAACGAAAGTCTTTCCACATAATCAGTTCTGAGAGATAAGTGTGTGTGAAAGCATTCCTTCACCTAGCTTGTTGGGAAAACAAAGTTTCTTTTCACTTGCAAACTACACTCCTTACATATATATGGGGAGGAATTAGCTCCAACTCGGTTTTACAGTGAAAACTGCAGGAATTTCAAACATGCACTAGGTAAAAGACTGAGAAACCAGAGAAAAAGTTTCTACTGCAACCCGTTCCCTTTGTGCTACATGAACGAAAGTCTTTCCTCATGCTCAGTTCTGAGAGATAAGTGTGTGTGAAAGCCGTCCTTCAACTAGCTTGTTGGGAACACAAAGTTTCTTTTCACTTGCAAACTCCTGTCCATACATATATATGCGGAGGTCCTAGCTCGAACTCAGTTTACAGTGAAAACTGCAGGGACTTCAAACCGACAGTAGGAAACAGACTGAGAAACCATAGTAAAAGTTTCCCCTGCAACCCGTTCCCTTTGTGGTAGATGAACGAACGTATCTCCAAATGCTCAGTTCTGAGAGATAAATGTGTGTGAAAGCCGTCCTTCACCTAGCTTGTTGGGAACACAATGTTTCTTTTCACATGCAAACTCCACTCCTTACATATATATGGGGAGGATTTAGCTCCAACTCGTTTTTACAGTGAAAACTGCAGGAATTTCAAACCGGCACTAGGAAACAGACTGAGAAACCAGAGTAAAAGTTTCTCCGGCAAACCGTTCTTTGTGTTAGATGAAAGAACGTCTCTCCACATACTCAGTTCTGAGAGATAAGTGTGTGTGAAAGCCGTCCTTCACCTAGCTAGTTCGGAATACAAAGTTTCTTTTCACTTTCAAACTCCACTCCATACATATATATGGGGAGGTACTAGCTCCAACTCGGTTTTACAGTGAAAACTGCAGGAAATTCAAACCGGCCCTAGGAAACAGACTGAGAATCCAGAGTAAAAGTTTCTCATGCAACTCGTTCCTTTGTGCTAGATGAACGAATGTCTCTCCACATGCTCAGTTGTGAGAAATAAGTGTGTGTGAAAGCCGTCCTTCACCTACCTTGTTGGGAACACAAAGGTTCTTTTCATTTGCAAACTCCACTCCTTACATATATAAGGGTGGGGGATTAGCTCCAACTCGTTTTACAGTGAAAACTGCAGAAACTTCATATCGGCTCTCGGAAACAAACTGAGAAACCAGAGTAGAATTTCACCTGTAACCCGTTCTCTTTGTGCTAGATGAACGAACGTCTCTACAAATGCTCAGTTCTGAGATATAAGTGTGTGTGGAAGCCTTCCTTCACCTAGCATGTTGGGAACACAAAAATTCTTTTCATTGCAAATTCCATTCCATACATATATATGCGGAGGTACTAGATCCAAATCGGTTTTACAGTGACAACTTCAGGGACTTCAAACCGGCAGTAGGAAACAGACTGAGAAACCATAGTAAAACTTTCCCTTGCAAACCGTTCCCTTTGTGCTAGATGAACGAACGTCTCTCCACATGCTCAGTTCTGAGAGATAAGTGTGTGCGAAAGCCGTCCTTCAACTAGCTGGTTGGGAACACAAAGTTCCTTTTAACTTGCCAACCCCACTCCATACATTTATATGGGTTAGTACAAGTTCCTACTCGGTTTTACAGTCAAAATTGAAGGAACTTCAAACCGGCACTTGGAAACAGAATGAGAATCAAGAGAGAAAGTTCCTCCTGCAACCTGTTCCATTTGTGCTAGATGAACGAACGCCTCTCCACATGCTCAGTTCTGAGAGATATGTATGTGTGAAAGCCGTACTTCACCTAGCTTTTTGGGAACACAAAGTTCCTTTTCACTTGCAAACTCCTCTCCATACATAAATATAGGGAGGTCCGAGCTCCAACTCGGTTTTACAGTGAAAACTGCAGGAACTTCAAACCGGCACTAGGAAACAGACTGAGAAACCAGAGTAAAAGTTTCTCCTGAAAACCGTTCCCTTTGTGCTAGATGAACGAACGTCTCTCCACATGCTCAGTTCCGAGAGATAAGTGTGTGTGAAAGCCGTCCTTCGCATAGCTTGTTGGGAACACAAATTTCTTTTCAATTGCAAACTCCACTCCATACATATATAAGGGGAGGTACTAGCTCCAACTCGGTTTTACAGTGAAAACTGCTGGAACTTCTATCCGGCACTAAGAAACAGACTGAGAAACCAGAGAAAAAGTTTCTCCTGCAAACCGTTCCCTTTGTGCTAGATGAACGAACGTCTCTACACATGCTCAGTTCTGAGAGAAAAGTGTGTGTGAAAGCCGTCCTTCACATAGCTTGTTGGGAACACAATGTTTCTTTTCACATTCAAACACCTCTCCATACATATATAAGGGGAGGTACTAGCTCCAAATCAGTTTTACAGTGAAAACTGCAGGAACTTCAATCCGGCACTAGGATACAGACTGAGAACCCAGAGAAAACGTTTCTCCTGCAAGCCATTCACGTTGTGCTAGATGAACGAACGTCTCTCCACATGCTCAGTTCTGAGAGATAAGTGTGTGTGAAAGCCGTCCTTCAACTAGCTTGTTGGGGAAACAAAGTTTCTTTTCATTTGCTAACTCCATTCCATACATATATAAGGGGAGGAACAAGCTCCAAATTTGTTTTACAGTGTAAATTGCAGGAACTTCAAACCGGCACTAGAAAACAGACTGAGAAACCAGAGTAAAAGTTTCTCCTGCAAACCGTTCCCTTTGTGCTAGATGAACGAAAGTCTTTCCACATAATCAGTTCTGAGAGATAAGTGTGTGTGAAAGCATTCCTTCACCTAGCTTGTTGGGAAAACAAAGTTTCTTTTCACTTGCAAACTACACTCCTTACATATATATGGGGAGGAATTAGCTCCAACTCGGTTTTACAGTGAAAACTGCAGGAACTTCATACCGGCACTAGGAAACACACTTAGAAACCAGATTTAATTTTCTCCTGCAAGCCGTTCCCATATTGCTAGATGAACGAACGTCTCTCCACATGCTCAGTTCTGAGAGATAAGTGTGTGTGAAAGCCGTCCTTCACCTAGCTTGTTGGGAACACAAAGTTTCTTTTCATTTGCAAACTCCACTCCATACATATATAAGGGGAAGTACTAGCTCCAACTCGGTTTTACAGTGAAAACTGCAGGAACTTCAAACATGCACTAGGTAAAAGACTGAGAAACCAGAGAAAAAGTTTCTACTGCAACCCGTTCCCTTTGTGCTACATGAACGAAAGTCTTTCCTCATGCTCAGTTCTGAGAGATAAGTGTGTGTGAAAGCCGTCCTTCAACTAGCTTGTTGGGAACACAAAGTTTCTTTTCACTTGCAAACTCCTGTCCATACATGTATATGCGGAGGTCCTAGCTCGAACTCAGTTTACAGTGAAAACTGCAGGGACTTCAAACCGACAGTAGGAAACAGACTGAGAAACCATAGTAAAAGTTTCCCCTGCAACCCGTTCCCTTTGTGGTAGATGAACGAACGTATCTCCAAATGCTCAGTTCTGAGAGATAAATGTGTGTGAAAGCCGTCCTTCACCTAGCTTGTTGGGAACACAATGTTTCTTTTCACATGCAAACTCCACTCCTTACATATATATGGGGAGGATTTAGCTCCAACTCGTTTTTACAGTGAAAACTGCAGGAATTTCAAACCGGCACTAGGAAACAGACTGAGAAACCAGAGTAAAAGTTTCTCCGGCAAACCGTTCTTTGTGTTAGATGAAAGAACGTCTCTCCACATACTCAGTTCTGAGAGATAAGTGTGTGTGAAAGCCGTCCTTCACCTAGCTAGTTCGGAATACAAAGTTTCTTTTCACTTTCAAACTCCACTCCATACATATATATGGGGAGGTACTAGCTCCAACTCGGTTTTACAGTGAAAACTGCAGGAAATTCAAACCGGCCCTAGGAAACAGACTGAGAATCCAGAGTAAAAGTTTCTCATGCAACTCGTTCCTTTGTGCTAGATGAACGAATGTCTCTCCACATGCTCAGTTGTGAGAAATAAGTGTGTGTGAAAGCCGTCCTTCACCTACCTTGTTGGGAACACAAAGGTTCTTTTCATTTGCAAACTCCACTCCTTACATATATAAGGGGGGGGGGATTAGCTCCAACTCATTTTACAGTGAAAACTGCAGAAACTTCATAACGGCTCTCGGAAACAAACTGAGAAACCAGAGTAGAATTTCACCTGTAACCCGTTCTCTTTGTGCTAGATGAACGAACGTCTCTACAAATGCTCAGTTCTGAGATATAAGTGTGTGTGAAAGCCTTCCTTCACCTAGCATGTTGGGAACACAAAAATTCTTTTCATTGCAAATTCCATTCCATACATATATATGCGGAGGTACTAGATCCAAATCGGTTTTACAGTGACAACTGCAGGGACTTCAAACCGGCAGTAGGAAACAGACTGAGAAACCATAGTAAAACTTTCCCTTGCAAACCGTTCCCTTTGTGCTAGATGAACGAACGTCTCTCCACATGCTCAGTTCTGAGAGATAAGTGTGTGCGAAAGCCGTCCTTCAACTAGCTTGTTGGGAACACAAAGTTCCTTTTAACTTGCCAAACCCACTCCATACATTTATATGGGTTAGTACAAGTTCCTACTCGGTTTTACAGTCAAAATTGAAGGAACTTCAAACCGGCACTTGGAAACAGAATGAGAATCAAGAGAGAAAGTTCCTCCTGCAACCTGTTCCATTTGTGCTAGATGAACGAACGCCTCTCCACATGCTCAGTTCTGAGAGATATGTATGTGTGAAAGCCGTACTTCACCTAGCTTTTTGGGAACACAAAGTTCCTTTTCACTTGCAAACTCCTCTCCATACATAAATATAGGGAGGTACGAGCTCCAACTCGGTTTTACAGTGAAAACTGCAGGAACTTCAAACCGGCACTAGGAAACAGACTGAGAAACCAGAGTAAAAGTTTCTCCTGAAAACCGTTCCCTTTGTGCTAGATGAACGAACGTCTCTCCACATGCTCAGTTCCGAGAGATAAGTGTGTGTGAAAGCCGTCCTTCGCATAGCTTGTTGGGAACACAAATTTCTTTTCAATTGCAAACTCCACTCCATACATATATAAGGGGAGGTACTAGCTCCAACTCGGTTTTACAGTGAAAACTGCTGGAACTTCTATCCGGCACTAAGAAACAGACTGAGAAACCAGAGAAAAAGTTTCTCCTGCAAACCGTTCCTTTTGTGCTAGATGAACGAACGTCTCTACACATGCTCAGTTCTGAGAAAAAAGTGTGTGTGAAAGCCGTCCTTCACATAGCTTGTTGGGAACACAAATTTCTTTTCAATTGCAAACTCCACTCCATACATATATCAGGGGAGGAACTAGCTCCAAATCGATTTTACAGTGAAAACTGCAGGAACTTCAAACAGGAACTATTAAACAGACTGAGAAACCAGAGTAAAAGTTTCTCTTGCAAACCGTTCCACTGTGCTAGATGAACGAACGTCTCTCCACATGCTCAGTTCTGAGAGATATGTGTGTGTGAAAGCCGTCCTTCACCTAGCTTGTTGGGAACACTAAGTTTCTTTTCACTTGCAAACTCCAATCTTTACGTATATATGGAGAGGGATTAGCTCCAAATCGGTTTTACAGTGAAAACTGCAGGAACTTCATACCGGCACTAGGAAACAGACTGAGAATCCAGAGTAAAATTTCCCCTGTAATCCGTTCCCTTTGTGCTAGATGAAGGAAAGTCTATCCACATGCTCAGTTCTGAGAGATAAGGGTGTGTGAAATCCGTCCTTCACCTAGCTTGTTGGGAACACAAAGTTCCTTTTCACTTGCAAAATCCACTGCATACATATATAAGGGGAGGTACTAGCACCAATTCTGTTTACAGTGAAAAATGCAGGGATTTCAAAACGACATTAGGAAACACACTGAGAAACCATTGTAAAATTTCCCCTTCAAACCGTTCCCCTTGATGTATATGAACGAACGTCTCTCCAAATGCTCAGTTCTGAGAGATAAGTGTGTGTGAAAGCCGTCCTTCACCTAGATTGTTGGGAACACAAACTTTATTTCACTTGCAATCTCCACTCCATACATAAATAAAGGGAGGTACTGTCTCCATCTCGGTTTTACAGTGAAATCTGCAGGAACTTCAAACCGGCCCTAGGAAACAGACTGAGAATCCAGAGAAAAAGGTCCTCCTGCAACCTGTTCCATTTGTGCTAGATGAACGAACGTCTCTCCACGTGCTCAATTCTGAGTGATAATTATGTGTGAAAGCCGTCCTTCACCTAGCTTTTTGGGAACACAATGTTTCTTTTCACATTCAAACACCTCTCCATACATATATAAGGGGAGGTACTAGCTCCAAATCAGTTTTACAGTGAAAACTGCAGGAACTTCAATCCGGCACTAGGATACAGACTGAGAACCCAGAGAAAACGTTTCTCCTGCAAGCCATTCACGTTGTGCTAGATGAACGAACGTCTCTCCACATGCTCAGTTCTGAGAGATAAGTGTGTGTGAAAGCCGTCCTTCAACTAGCTTGTTGGGAAAACAAAGTTTCTTTTCATTTGCTAACTCCATTCCATACATATATAAAGGGAGGTACAAGCTCCAAATTTGTTTTACAGTGTAACTTGCAGGAACTTCAAACCGGCACTAGGAAACAGACTGAGAAACCAGAGTAAAAGTTTCTCCTGCAAAACGTTCCCTTTGTGCTAGATGAACGAAAGTCTTTCCACATAATCAGTTCTGAGAGATAAGTGTGTGTGAAAGCATTCCTTCACCTAGCTTGTTGGGAAAACAAAGTTTCTTTTCATTAGCAAACTCCACTCCATACATATATAAGGGGAAGTACTAGCTCCAACTCGGTTTTACAGTGAAAACTGCAGGAACTTCAAACATGCACTAGGTAAAAGACTGAGAAACCAGAGAAAAAGTTTCTACTGCAACCCGTTCCCTTTGTGCTACATGAACGAAAGTCTTTCCTCATGCTCAGTTCTGAGAGATAAGTGTGTGTGAAAGCCGTCCTTCAACTAGCTTGTTGGGAACACAAAGTTTCTTTTCACTTGCAAACTCCTGTCCATACATATATATGCGGAGGTCCTAGCTCGAACTCAGTTTACAGTGAAAACTGCAGGGACTTCAAACCGACAGTAGGAAACAGACTGAGAAACCATAGTAAAAGTTTCCCCTGCAACCCGTTCCCTTTGTGGTAGATGAACGAACGTATCTCCAAATGCTCAGTTCTGAGAGATAAATGTGTGTGAAAGCCGTCCTTCACCTAGCTTGTTGGGAACAGAATGTTTCTTTTCACTTGCAAACTCCACTCCTTACATATATATGGGGAGGATTTAGCTCCAACTCGTTTTTACAGTGAAAACTGCAGGAATTTCAAACCGGCACTAGGAAACAGACTGAGAAACCAGAGTAAAAGTTTCTCCGGCAAACCGTTCTTTGTGTTAGATGAAAGAACGTCTCTCCACATACTCAGTTCTGAGAGATAAGTGTGTGTGAAAGCCGTCCTTCACCTAGCTAGTTCGGAATACAAAGTTTCTTTTCACTTTCAAACTCCACTCCATACATATATATGGGGAGGTACTAGCTCCAACTCGGTTTTACAGTGAAAACTGCAGGAAATTCAAACCGGCCCTAGGAAACAGACTGAGAATCCAGAGTAAAAGTTTCTCATGCAACTCGTTCCTTTGTGCTAGATGAACGAATGTCTCTCCACATGCTCAGTTGTGAGAAATAAGTGTGTGTGAAAGCCGTCCTTCACCTACCTTGTTGGGAACACAAAGGTTCTTTTCATTGGCAAACTCCACTCCTTACATATATAAGGGGAGGGATTAGCTCCAACTCGTTTTACAGTGAAAACTGCAGAAACTTCATACCGGCTCTAGGAAACAATCTGAGAAACCAGAGTAGAATTTCACCTGTAACCCGTTTTCTTTGTGCTAGATGAACGAACGTCTCTACAAATGTTCAGTTCTGAGATATAAGTGTGTGTGAAAGCCTTCCTTCACCTAGCTTGTTGGGAACACAAAAATTCTTTTCATTGCAAATTCCATTCCATACATATATATGCGGAGATACTAGATCCAAATCGGTTTTACAGTGACAACTGCAGGAACTTCATACCGGCAGTAGGAAACAGACTGAGAAACCAGAGTAAAAGTTTCCCCTGTAATCCGTTCCCTTTGTGCTAGATGAAAGAAAGTCTATCCACATGCTCAGTTCTGAGAGATAAGAGTGTGTGAATCCGTCCTTCACCAAACTTGTTGGGAACACATAGTTCCTTTTCACTTGCAAAATCCACTGCATACATATATATGGGGAGGAACTAGCACCAACTCGGTTTACAGTGAAAACTGCAGGGATTTCAAAACGACATTAGGAAACAGACTGAGAAACCATTGTAAAATTTCCCCTTCAAACCGTTCCCCTTGATATATATGAACGAACGTCTCTCCAAATGCTCACTTCTGAAAGATAAGTGTGTGTGAAAGCCGTCCTTCAACTAGCTTGTTGAGAACACAATGTTTCTTTTCACTTACAAACTCCTCTCCATACATATGTAAGGGGAGGTACTAGCTCCAAATCAGTTTTACAGTGAAAACTGCAGGAAATTCAATCCGGCAATAGGATATAGACTGAGAACCCAGAGAAAAAGTTTCTCCTACAAGCCATTCCCGTTGTGTTAGATGAACGAACGTCTCTCCACGTGCTCATTTCTGAGAGATAAGAGTGTGTTAAAGCCATCTTTCACCTAGCTTGTTTGGAACACAAAGTTCCTTTTCACTTGCAAACTCCACTCCATACATATATATGGGGAGGTACTTGCACCAACTCGGGTTAAAATTGAAACTACAGGACTTCAAACAGGCACTAGGAAACAGACTTAGTAAACAGAGAAAAAGTTTCTCCTGAAAACCGTTCCCTTTGTGCTAGATGATCGAACGTCTCTCCACATGCTCAGATCTGATTGATAAGTGTGTGTGAAAGCCGTCCTTCAAATATCTTGTTGGGAACACAAACTTTCTTTTCACTTGCAAACTCCACTCCATATATATATATGGGGTGTTACAAGCTCCTACTCGGTTTTACACTGAAAAGTGCAGGAACTTCAAACCGGCACTAGGAAAGAGACTGAGAAACCAGAGTAAAATTTTCTCCTGCAAACAGTTCCCTTTGTGCTAGATGAAAGAAAGTCTTTCCACATACTCTGTTCTGAGAGATATGTGTGTGTGAACGCAGTCCTTCACATACCTTGTTGGGAAAACAAAGTTTCTTTTCACTTGCAAACTACAATCCTTACATATATATGGGGAGGGATTAGCTCCAACTCGGTTTTACAGTGAAAACTGCAGGAACTTCAAAGCGGCACTAGGAAACAGACTGAGAATCCAGAGAAAAAGTTTCTCCTGCAACCAGTTCCTTTTGTGCTAGATGAACGAACGTCTCTCCACATGCTCAGTTCTGAGAGATAAGTGTGTGTGAAAGCCGTCCTTCACCTAGCTTGTTGGGAACACATATTTCATTTCACTTGCAATCTCCACTCCATACATAAATAGAGGGAGGTACAAGCTCCAAGTCGATTTTACAGTGAAATCTGCAGGAACTTCAAACCGGCACTAGGAAACAGACTGAGAAAACAAGGTAAAAGTTTTTCTTGCAACCCGTTCCTTTGTGCTAGATGAACGAACATCTCACCACATGCTAAGTTCTGAGAGATATGTGTGTGTGAAAGCCGTCCTTCACCTAGCTTGTTGGGAACACAAAGTTTTTTTTCACTTGCAAACTCCACTCCTTACATATATATGTGGAGGTTTTATCTCCAACACGTTTTTACAGTGAAAACTGCAGGAACTTCTAACCGGCACTAGGAAACAGGCTGAGAAACCAGAGTATAAGTTTCTCCTATAAACCGTTCCCTTTGTGCTAGATGAACTACGTCTATACACATGCTATGTTCTGACAGATAAGTGTGTGTGAAAGCCGTCTTTCACCTAGCTTGTTGGGAACACAAACATTCTTTTCATGTGCAAACTCCACTCCATACATATATATGGGTTGTTACAAGCTCCTACTCGGTTTTACAGTGAAAACTGAAGAAACTTCAAACCGGCACTAGGAAACAGACTGAGAAACCAGAGAAAAAGTTTCTCCTGCAAACCGTTCCTTTTGTGCTAGATGAACGAACGTCTCTCCACATGCTCAGTTCTGAGAGATAAGTGTGTGTGAAAGCCGTACTTCACCTAGCTTGTTGGGAACACAAAGTTTCTTTTCAAATGCAAACACCACTCCGTACATATATATGGGGTGGTACTAGCTCCAACTCGGTTTTACAGTGAAAACTGCAGGAACTTCAAACCGGCCCTAGGAAACAGACTGAGAATCCAGTGAAAAAGGTCCTCCTGCAACCTGTTCCATTTGTGCTAGATGAACGAACGTCTCTCCACGTGCTCAATTCTGAGAGATAATTATGTGTGAAAGCCGTACTTCACCTAGCTTTTTGGGAACACAATGTTTCTTTTCACATTCAAACACCTCTCCATACATATATAAAGGGAGGTACTAGCTCCAAATCAGTTTTACAGTGAAAACTGCAGGAACTTCAATCCGGCACTAGGATACAGACTGAGAACCCAGAGAAAACGTTTCTCCTGCAAGCCATTCCCGTTGTGCTAGATGAACGAACGTCTTTCCACATGCTCAGTTCTGAGAGATAAGTGTGTGTGAAAGCCGTCCTTCAACTAGATTGCTGGGAAAACAAAGTTTATTTTCATTTGCTAACTCCATTCCATACATATATAAGGGGAGGTACAAGCTCCAAATTTGTTTTACAGTGTAAACTGCAGGAACTTCAAACCGGCACTAGGAAACAGACTGAGAAACCAGAGTAAAAGTTTCTCCTGCAAACCGTTCCCTTTGTGCTAGATGAACGAAAGTCTTTCCACATAATCAGTTCTGAGAGAGAAGTTTGTGTGAAAGCATTCCTTCACCTAGCTTGTTGGGAAAACAAAGTTTCTTTTCACTTGCAAACTACACTACTTACATATATATGGGGAGGCTTTAGCTCCAACTCGGTTTTACAGTGAAAACTGCAGGAACTTCATACCGGCACTAGGAAACACACTTAGAAACCAGAGTTAAACTTTCTCCTGCAAGCCGTTCCCATTGTGCTAGATGAACGAACGTCTCTCCACATGCTCAGTTCTGAGAGATAAGTGTGTGTGAAAGCCGTCCTTCACCTAGCTTGTTGGGAACACAAAGTTTCTTTTCATTTCCAAACTCCACTCCATAAATATATAAGGGGAAGTACTAGCTCCAACTCGGTTTTACAGTGAAAACTGCAGGAACTTCAAACATGCACTAGGTAACAGACTGAGAAAGCAGAGAAAAAGTTTCTACGGTAACCCGTTCCCTTTGTGCTACATGAACGAACGTCTTTCCTCATGCTCAGTTCTGAGAGATAAGTGTGTGTGAAAGCCGTCCTTCAACTAGCTTGTTGGGAACACAAAATTTCTTTTCACTTGCAAACTCCTGTCCATACATATATATGCGGAGGTCCTAGCTCCAACTCGGTTTACAGTGAAAACTGCAGGGACTTCAAACCGACAGTAGGAAACAGAATGAGAAACCATAGTAAAATTTCCGCTGCAACCCGTTCCCTTTGTGGTAGATGAACGAACGTATCTCCAAATGTTCAGATCTGAGAGATAAATGTGTGTGAAAGCCGTCCTTCACCTAGCTTGTTGGGAACACAAACTTTCTTTTCACTTGCAAACTCCACTCCATACATATATATGGGGTGGTACAAGCTCCTACTCGGTTTTACACTGAAAACTGCAGGAACTTCAAACCGGCACTAGGAAACAGACTGAGAAACCAGAGTAAAAGTTTCTCCTGCAACCCGTTCCCTTTGTGCTAGATGAAAGAACGTCTCTCCACATGCTCAGTTCTGAGAGGTAATTGTGTGTGAAAGCCGTACTTCACCTAGCTTGTTGGGAACACAAAGTTTCTTTTCACTTGCAAACTCCACTCCATACATATATAAGGGAAGTACTAGCTCCAAATTGGTTTTACAGTGAAAACTGCAGGAACTTCAATCCTGCACTAGGAAACTGACTGAGAATTCAGAGAAAAAGTTTCTCCTGCAACCCGTTCCCTTTATGGTAGATGAACGAACGTCTCTCCTCATGCTCAGTTCTGAGAGATAAGTGTGTGTGAAAGCCGTCCTTCAACTAGCTTGTTGGGAACACAAAATTTCTTTTCACTTGCAAACTCCTGTCCATACATATATATGCGGAGGTCCTAGCTCCAACTCGGTTTACAGTGAAAACTGCAGGGACTTCAAACCGACAGTAGGAAACAGAATGAGAAACCATAGTAAAATTTCCGCTGCAACCCGTTCCCTTTGTGGTAGATGAACGAACGTATCTCCAAATGTTCAGATCTGAGAGATAAATGTGTGTGAAAGCCGTCCTTCACCTAGCTTGTTGGGAACACAAACTTTCTTTTCACTTGCAAACTCCACTCCATACATATATATGGGGTGGTACAAGCTCCTACTCGGTTTTACACTGAAAACTGCAGGAACTTCAAACCGGCACTAGGAAACAGACTGAGAAACCAGAGTAAAAGTTTCTCCTGCAACCCGTTCCCTTTGTGCTAGATGAAAGAACGTCTCTCCACATGCTCAGTTCTGAGAGGTAATTGTGTGTGTAAGCCGTACTTCACCTAGCTTGTTGGGAACACAAAGTTTCTTTTCACTTGCAAACTCCACTCCATACATATATAAGGGAAGTACTAGCTCCAAATTGGTTTTACAGTGAAAACTGCAGGAACTTCAATCCTGCACTAGGAAACTGACTGAGAATTCAGAGAAAAAGTTTCTCCTGCAACCCGTTCCCTTTATGGTAGATGAACGAACGTCTCTCCACATGCTCAGTTCTGAGAGATAAGTGTGTGTGAAAGCCATACTTCACCTAGATAGTTGGGAACACAAAGTTTCTTTTCACTTGCAAACACCAATCCGTACAAATATATGGGGAAGTACTAGCTCCAACTCGGTTTTACATTGAAAACTGCAGGAACATCAAACTGGCCCTAGGAAACAGACTGAGAATCCAGAGAAAATGTTCCTCCTTTAACCTGTTCCATTTGTGCTAGATGAACGAACGTATCTCCACATGCTCAGTTCTGAGAGATAAGTATGTGTGAAAGCCGTCCTTCACCTAGCTTGTTGGGAACACAAAATTTCTTTTCACATGCAAACACCACTCCGTACATATATATGGGGAGGGTTATCTCCAACGAGTTTTACAGTGAAAACTGCAGGAACTTCTAACCGGCACTAGGAAACAGAATGAGAAACCAGAGTATAAGTTTCCCCTATAACCCGTTCCCTTTGTGCTAGATGAATGAACGTCTCTCCACATGCTCAGTTCTGAGAGATAATTATGTGTGAAAGCCGTCCTTCACCTAGCTTGTTGGGAACACAATGTTTCTTTTCACTTGCAAATTCCACTCCTTACATATATATGGGGAGGGTTTAGATCCAACTCGTTTTTACAGTGAAAATTGCAGGAACTTCTAACCGGCACTAGGAAACAGACTGAGAATCCAGAGTATAAGTTTCTCCTATAACCCGTTCCATTTGTGCTAGATGAACGAACGTCTATACACATGCTCAGTTCTGACAGATAAGCGTGTGTGAAAGCCGTCCTTCACCTAGCTTGTTGGGAACACAAAGTCTCTTTTCACTTGCAAACTACACTCCATGCATATATATATTCGGAAGTACTAGCTCCAACTCGGATTTACAGTGAAAACTGCAGGAATTTCAAACCGGCACTAGGAAACAGACTGAGAAACCAGAGTAAAAGTTTCTCCGGCAAACCGTTCTTTGTGTTAGATGAAAGAACGTCTCTCCACATACTCAGTTCTGAGAGATAAGTGTGTGTGAAAGCCGTCCTTCACCTAGCTAGTACGGAATACAAATTTTCTTTTCACTTTCAAACTCCACTCCATACATAAATATATGGAAGTACTAGCTCAAACTCGGTTTTACAGTGAAAACTGCAGGAACTTCTAACCGGCACTAGGAAACAGACTGAGAAACCAGAGTATAAGTTTCTCCTATAAACCGTTCCCTTAGTGCTAGATGAACTAACGTCTATACACATGCTAAGTTCTTACAGATAAGTGTGTGTGAAAGCCGTCTTTCACCTAGCTTGTTGGGAACACAAACATTCTTTTCATGTGCAAACTCCACTCCATACATATATATGGGTTTTTACAAGCTCCTACTCGGTTTTACAGTGAAAACTGAAGGAACTTCAAACCGGCACTAGGAAACAGACTGAGAAACCAGAGTAAAAGTTTCTCCTGCAAACCGTTCCTTTTGTGCTAGATGAACGAACGTCTCTCCACATGCTCAGTTCTGAGAGATAAGTGTGTGTGAAAGCCGTACTTCACCTAGCTTGTTGGGAACACAAAGTTTCTTTTCAAATGCAAACACCACTCCGTACATATATATGGGGTGGTACTAGCTCCAAATCGGTTTTACAGTGAAAACTGCAGGAACTTCAAACCGGCCCTAGGAAACAGACTGAGAATCCAGAGAAAAATATCCTCCTGCAACCTGTTCCATTTGTGCTAGATGAACGAACGTCTCTCCACGTGCTCAATTCTGAGAGATAATTATGTGTGAAAGCCGTGCTTCACCTAGCTTTTTGGGAACACAATGTTTCTTTTCACATTCAAACACCTCTCCATACATATATAAGGGGAGGTACTAGCTCCAAATCAGTTTTACAGTGAAAACTGCAGGAACTTCAATCCGGCACTAGGATACAGACTGAGAACCCAGAGAAAACGTTTCTCCTGCAAGACATTCCCATTGTGCTAGATTAACGAACGTCTCTCCAAATGCTCAGTTCTGAGAGATAAGTGTGTGTGAAAGCATTCCTTCACCTAGCTTGTTGGGAAAACAAAGTTTCTTTTCACTTGCAAACTACACTCCATACATATATATGGGGAGGCATTAGCTCCAACTCGGTTTTACAGTGAAAACTGCAGGAACTTCATACCGGCACTAGGAAACACACTTAGAAACCAGAGTTAAATTTTCTAATGCAAGCCGTTCACATTTTGCTAGATGAACGAACGTCTCTCCACATGCTCAGTTCTGAGAGATAAGTGTGTGTGAAAGCCGTCCTTCACCTAGCTTGTTGGGAACACAAAGTTTCTTTTCATTTGCAAACTCCACTCCATACATATATAAGGGGAAGTACTAGCTCCAACTCGGTTTTACAGTGAAAACTGCAGGAACTTCAAACATGCACTAGGTAAAAGACTGAGAAACCAGAGAAAAAGTTTCTACTGCAACCCGTTCCCTTTGTGCTACATGAACGAACGTCTTTCCTCATGCTCAGTTCTGAGAGATAAGTGTGTGTGAAAGCCGTCCTTCACCTAGCTTGGTGGGAAAACAAACTTTCTTTTCACTAGCAAACTCCACTCCATACATATATATGGGGTGGTACAAGCTCCTACTCGGTTTTACACAGAAAACTGCAGGAACTTCAAACCGGCACTAGGAAACAGACTGAGAAACCAGAGTAAAATTTTCTCCTGCAACACGTTCCCTTTGTGCTAGATGAAAGAACGTCTCTCCACATGCTCAGTTCTGAGAGGTAATTGTGTGTGAAAGCCGTACTTCACCTAGCTTTTCGGGAACACAAAGTTTCTTTTCACTTGCAAACTCCACTCCATACATATATAAGGGGAAGTACTAGCTCCAACTCGGTTTTACAGTGAAAACTGCAGGAACTTCAAACATGCACTAGGTAAAAGACTGAGAAACCAGAGAAAAAGTTTCTACTGCAACCCGTTCCCTTTGTGCTACATGAACGAACGTCTTTCCTCATGCTCACTTCTGAGAGATAAGTGTGTTTGAAAGCCGTCCTTCAACTAGCTTGTTGGGAACACAAAGTTTCTTTTCACTTGCAAACTCCTGTCCATACATATATATGCGGAGGTCCTAGCTCGAACTCGGTTTACAGTGAAAACTGCAGGGACTTCAAACCGACAGTAGGAAACAGACTGAGAAACCATAGTAAAAGTTTCCCCTGCAACCCGTTCCCTTTGTGGTAGATGAACGAACGTATCTCCAAATGCTGAGTTCTGAGAGATAAATGTGTGTGAAAGCCGTCCTTCACCTAGCTTGTTGGGAAAACAATCTTTCTTTTCACTTGCAAACTCCACTCCATACATATATATGGGGTGGTACAAGCTCCTGCTCGGTTTTACACAGAAAACTGCAGGAACTTCAAACCGGCACTAGGAAACAGACTGAGAATCCAGAGTAAAATTTTCTACTGCAACACGTTCCCTTTGTGCTAGATGAAAGAACGTCTCTCCACATGCTCAGTTCTGAGAGGTAATTGTGTGTGAAAGCCGTACTTCACCTAGCTTTTTGGGAACACAAAGATTCTTTTCACTTGCAAACTCCACTCCATACATATATAAGGGAAGTACTAGCTCCAACTTGGTTTTACAGTGAAAACTGCAGGAACTTCAATCCTGCACTAGGAAACTGACTGAGAATTCAGAGAAAAAGTTTCTCCTGCAACCCGTTCCCTTTATGGTAGATGAACGAACGTCTCTCCACATGCTCAGTTCTGATAGATAAGTGTGTGTGAAAGCCGTACTTCACCTAGGTAGTTGGGAACACAAATTTTCTTTTCACTTGCAAACACCACTCCGTACAAATATATGGGGAAATACTAGCTCCAACTCGGTTTTACATTGAAAACTGCAGGAACATCAAACTGGCCCTAGGAAACAGACTGAGAATCCAGAGAAAATGTTCCTCCTTTAACCTGTTCCATTTGTGCTAGATGAACGAACGTATCTCCACATGCTCAGTTCTGAGAGATAAGTATGTGTGAAAGCCGTCCTTCACCTAGCTTGTTGGGAACACAAAATTTCTTTTCACTTGCAAACACCACTCCGTACATATATATGGGGAGGGTTTAGCTCCAACGAGTTTTTACAGTGAAAACTGCAGGAACTTCTAACCGGCACTAGGAAACAGACTGAGAAACCAGAGTATAAGTTTCTCCTATAACCCGTTCCATTTTTGCTAGATGAACGAACGTCTATACACATGCTCAGTTCTGACAGATTAGCGTGTGTGAAGCCGTCCTTCACCTAGCTTGTTGGGAACACAAAGTCTCTTTTCACTTGCAAACTCCACTCCATACATATATATATTCGGAAGTACTAGCTCCAACTCGGATTTACAGTGAAAACTGCAGGAATTTAAAACCGGCACTAGGAAACAGACTGAGAAACCAGACTATAAGTTTCTCCTATAACCCGTTCCATTTGTGCTAGATGAACGAACATCTATACACATGCTCAGTTCTGACAGATTAGCGTGTGTGAAGCCGTCATTCACCTACGTTGTTGGGAACACAAAGGTTCTTTTCATTTGCAAACTCCACTCCTTACATATATAAGGGGAGGGATTAGCTCCAACTCGTTTTACAGTGAAAACTGCAGAAACTTCATACCGGCTCTCGGAAACAAACTGAGAAACCAGAGTAGAATTTCACATGTAACCCGTTCTCTTTGTGCTACATGAACGAACGTCTCTACAAATGCTCAGTTCTGAGATATATGTGTGTGTGAAAGCCTTCCTTCACCTAGCATGTTGGGAACACAAAAATTCTTTTCATTGCAAATTCCATTCCATACATATATATGCGGAGGTACTAGATCCAAATCGGTTTTACAGTGACAACTGCAGGGAATTCAACCCGGCAGTAGGAAACAGACTGAGAAACCATAGTAAAACTTTCCCGTGCAAACCGTTCCCTTTGTGCTAGATGAGCGAACGTCTCTCCACATGCTCAGTTCTGAGAGATAAGTGTGTGCGAAAGCCGTCCTTCAACTAGCTTGTTGGGAACACAAAGTTCCTTTTAACATGCCAACCCCACTCCATACATTTATATGGGTTAGTACAAGTTCCTACTCGGTTTTACAGTCAAAATTGAAGGAACTTCAAACCGGCACTTGGAAACAGAATGAGAATCAAGAGAGAAAGTTCCTCCTGCAACCTGTTCATTTGTGCTAGATGAACGAACGCCTCTCCACATGCTCAGTTCTGAGAAATATGTATGTGTGAAAGCCGTACTTCTCCTAGCTTTTTGGGAACACAAAGTTCCTTTTCACTTGCAAACTCCTCTCCATACATAAATATAGGGAGGTACGAGCTCCAACTCGGTTTTACAGTGAAAACTGCAGGAACTTCAAACCGGCACTAAGAAACGGACTGAGAAACCAGAGTAAAAGTTTCCCCTGAAACCCGTTCCCTTTGTGCTAGATGAACGAACGTCTCTCCACATGCTCAGTTCTGAGAGATAAGTGTGTGTGAAAGCCGTCCTTCGCATAGCTTGTTGGGAACACAAATTTCTTTTCAATTGCAAACTCCACTCCATACATATATAAGGGGAGGTACTACCTCCAACTCGGTTTTACACTGAAAACTGCAGGAACTTCAAACCGGCACTAGGAAACAGACTGAGAAACCAGAGTAAAAGTTTCTCCTGCAACCCGTTCCTTTTGTGCTAGATGAAAGAACGTCTCTCCACATGCTCAGTTCTGAGAGGTAATTGTGTGTGAAAGCCGTCCTTCACCTAGCTTGTTGGGAAAACAATCTTTCTTTTCACTTGCAAACTCCACTCCATACATATATATGGGGTGGTACAAGCTCCTGCTCGGTTTTACACAGAAAACTGCAGGAACTTCAAACCGGCACTAGGAAACAGACTGAGAATCCAGAGTAAAATTTTCTACTGCAACACGTTCCCTTTGTGCTAGATGAAAGAACGTCTCTCCACATGCTCAGTTCTGAGAGGTAATTGTGTGTGAAAGCCGTACTTCACCTAGGTTTTTGGGAACACAAAGATTCTTTTCACTTGCAAACTCCACTCCATACATATATAAGGGAAGTACTAGCTCCAACTTGGTTTTACAGTGAAAACTGCAGGAACTTCAATCCTGCACTAGGAAACTGACTGAGAATTCAGAGAAAAAGTTTCTCCTGCAACCCGTTCCCTTTATGGTAGATGAACGAACGTCTCTCCACATGCTCAGTTCTGATAGATAAGTGTGTGTGAAAGCCGTACTTCACCTAGGTAGTTGGGAACACAAATTTTCTTTTCACTTGCAAACACCACTCCGTACAAATATATGGGGAAGTACTAGCTCCAACTCGGTTTTACATTGAAAACTGCAGGAACATCAAACTGGCCCTAGGAAACAGACTGAGAATCCAGAGAAAATGTTCCTCCTTTAACCTGTTCCATTTGTGCTAGATGAACGAACGTATCTCCACATGCTCAGTTCTGAGAGATAAGTATGTGTGAAAGCCGTCCTTCACCTAGCTTGTTGGGAACACAAAATTTCTTTTCACTTGCAAACACCACTCCGTACATATATATGGGGAGGGTTTAGCTCCAACGAGTTTTTACAGTGAAAACTGCAGGAACTTCTAACCGGCACTAGGAAACAGACTGAGAAACCAGAGTATAAGTTTCTCCTATAACCCGTTCCATTTTTGCTAGATGAACGAACGTCTATACACATGCTCAGTTCTGACAGATTAGCGTGTGTGAAGCCGTCTTTCACCTAGCTTGTTGGGAACACAAAGTCTCTTTTCACTTGCAAACTCCACTCCATACATATATATATTCGGAAGTACTAGCTCCAACTCGGATTTACAGTGAAAACTGCAGGAATTTAAAACCGGCACTAGGAAACAGACTGAGAAACCAGACTATAAGTTTCTCCTATAACCCGTTCCATTTGTGCTAGATGAACGAACGTCTATACACATGCTCAGTTCTGACAGATTAGCGTGTGTGAAGCCGTCATTCACCTACGTTGTTGGGAACACAAAGGTTCTTTTCATTTGCAAACTCCACTCCTTACATATATAAGGGGAGGGATTAGCTCCAACTCGTTTTACAGTGAAAACTGCAGAAACTTCATACCGGCTCTCGGAAACAAACTGAGAAACCAGAGTAGAATTTCACATGTAACCCGTTCTCTTTGTGCTACATGAACGAACGTCTCTACAAATGCTCAGTTCTGAGATATATGTGTGTGTGAAAGCCTTCCTTCACCTAGCATGTTGGGAACACAAAAATTCTTTTCATTGCAAATTCCATTCCATACATATATATGCGGAGGTACTAGATCCAAATCGGTTTTACAGTGACAACTGCAGGGAATTCAACCCGGCAGTAGGAAACAGACTGAGAAACCATAGTAAAACTTTCCCGTGCAAACCGTTCCCTTTGTGCTAGATGAGCGAACGTCTCTCCACATGCTCAGTTCTGAGAGATAAGTGTGTGCGAAAGCCGTCCTTCAACTAGCTTGTTGGGAACACAAAGTTCCTTTTAACATGCCAACCCCACTCCATACATTTATATGGGTTAGTACAAGTTCCTACTCGGTTTTACAGTCAAAATTGAAGGAACTTCAAACCGGCACTTGGAAACAGAATGAGAATCAAGAGAGAAAGTTCCTCCTGCAACCTGTTCATTTGTGCTAGATGAACGAACGCCTCTCCACATGCTCAGTTCTGAGAGATATGTATGTGTGAAAGCCGTACTTCTCCTAGCTTTTTGGGAACACAAAGTTCCCTTTCACTTGCAAACTCCTCTCCATACATAAATATAGGGAGGTACGAGCTCCAACTCGGTTTTACAGTGAAAACTGCAGGAACTTCAAACCGGCACTAAGAAACGGACTGAGAAACCAGAGTAAAAGTTTCCCCTGAAACCCGTTCCCTTTGTGCTAGATGAACGAACGTCTCTCCACATGCTCAGTTCTGAGAGATAAGTGTGTGTGAAAGCCGTCCTTCGCATAGCTTGTTGGGAACACAAATTTCTTTTCAATTGCAATCTCCACTCCATACATATATAAGGGGAGGTACTACCTCCAACTCGGTTTTACACTGAAAACTGCAGGAACTTCAAACCGGCACTAGGAAACAGACTGAGAAACCAGAGTAAAAGTTTCTCCTGCAACCCGTTCCTTTTGTGCTAGATGAAAGAACGTCTCTCCACATGCTCAGTTCTGAGAGGTAATTGTGTGTGAAAGCCGTACTTCACCTAGCTTGTTGGGAATACAAAGTTTCTTTTCACTTGCAAACTCCACTCCATACATATATAAGGGTAGTACTAGCTCCAACTTGGTTTTACAGTGAAAACTGCAGGAACTTCAATCCTGCACTAGGAAACTGACTGAGAATTCAGAGAAAAAGTTTCTCCTGCAACCCGTTTCCTTTATGGTAGATGAACGAACGTTTCTCCACATGCTCAGTTCTGAGAGATAAGTGTGTGTGAAAGCCGTACTTCACCTAGATAGTTGGGAACACAACGTTTTTTTCAATTGCATACACCACTCCGTACAAATATATGGGGAAGTACTAGCTCCAACTCGGTTTTACATTGAAAACTGCAGGAACATCAAACTGGCCCTAGGAAACAGACTGAGAATCCAGAGTAAATGTTCCTCCTTTAACCTGTTCCATTTGTGCTAGATGAACGAACGTATCTCCACATGCTCAGTTCTGAGAGATATGTATGTGTGAAAGCCGTCCTTCACCTAGCTTGTTGGGAACACAAAATTTCTTTTCACTTGCAAACACCACTCCGTACATAAATATAGGGAGGTACAAGCTCCAATTCTGTTTTACAGTGAAATCTGCAGGAAGTTCAAACCGGCACTATGAAACAGACTGAGAAACCAGAGTATAAGTTTTTCCTATAACCCGTTCCCTTTGTGCTAGATGAACGAACGTCTTAACACATGCTCAGTTCTGACATATAAGTGTGTGTGAAAGCCGTCCTTCACCTAGCTTGTTGGGAACAAAAACTTTCTTTTCATGTGCAAACTCCACTCCTTACATATATATGGGGAGGGATTAGCTCCAACTCGTTTTTACAGTGAAAACTGCAGGAACTTCATACAGGCACTAGGAAACAGACTTAGAAACCAGGGTAAAAGTTTCTCCTGCAAACCGTTCCCTTTGTGCTAGATGAACGAACGTCTATCCACATGCTCAGTTCTGAGAGATAAGAGTGTGTGGAAGCCGTCCTTCACCTAGCTTGTTTGGAACACAAAGTTCCTTTTCACTTGCAAACTCCACTCCATACATATATATGGGGAGATACTAGCACCAACACTGTTTTAAAGTGAAAACTGCAGGAATATCAAACCGGCACTAGGAAACAGACTGAGTAAACAGAGAAAAAGTTTCTCCTGCAACCCGTTCCCTTTGTGCTAGATGAACGAACTTATCTCCACATGCTCAGTTCTGAGAGATAAGTGTGTGTGAAAGCCGTACTTCACCTATCTTGTTGGGAACACAAAGTTTCTTTTCACATGCAAACACCACTCCGTACATATATATGGGGTGGTACTAGCTCCAACTCGGTTTTACAGTGAAAACTGCAGGAACTTCAAACCGGCCCTAGGAAACAGACTGAGAATCCAGAGAAAAAGTTCCTCCTGCAACCTGTTCCATTTGTGCTAGATGAACGAACGTCTCTCCCCATGCTCAGTTCTGAGAGATAAGTGTGTGTGAAAGCCGTCCTTCACCTAGCTTGTTGGGAACACAAAGTTTCTTTACACTTGCAAACTCCACACCATACATATATATATTCGGAAGTACAAGCTCCAACTCGGATTTACAGTGAAAACTGCAGGAACTTCAAACCGGCACTAGGAAACAGACTGAGAAACCAGAGTAAAAGTTTCTCCCGCAAACCGTTCTTTGATTTAGATGAAAGAACTTCTCTACACATTCTCAGTTCTGAGAGATAAGTGTGTGTGAAAGCCGTCCTTCACATTGCTTGTTCGGAATACAAAGTTTCTTTTCACTTTCAACTCCAATCCATACATTTATATGAGGAGGTACTAGCTCCAACTCGTTTTTACTCTGAAAACTGCAGGAAATTCAAACCGGCACTAGGAAACAGACTGAGAAACCAGAGTAAAATTTCCCCTGCAACACGTTCCTTTGTGCTAGATGAACGAACGTCTCTCCCCATGCTCAGTTCTGAGAGATAAGTGTGTGTGAAAGCCGTCCTTCAACTAGCTTGTTGGGAAAACAAAGTTTCTTTTCATTTGCTAACTCCATTCCATACATATATAAGGGGAGGTACAAGCTCCAAATTTTTTTTACAGTGTAAACTGCAGGAACTTCAAACCGGCACTAGGAAACAGACTGAGAAACGAGAGTAAAAGTTTCTCCTGCAAACCGTTTCCTTTGTGCTAGATGAACGAAAGTCTTTCCACATAATCAGTTCTGAGAGATAAGTGTGTGTGAAAGCATTCCTTCACCTAGCTTGTTGGGAAAACAAAGTTTCTTTTCACTAGCAAACTACACTCCTTATATATATATGGGGAGGGTTTAGCTCCAACTCGGTTTTACAGTGAAAACTGCAGGAACTTCATACCGGCACTATGAAACACACTTAGAAACCAGAGTTAAATTTTCTCCTGCAAGCCGTTCCCATTGTGCTAGATGAACGAACGTCTATCCACATGCTCAGTTCTGAGAGATAAGTGTGTGTGAAAGCCGTCCTTCACATAGCTTGTTGGGAACACAAAGTCTCTTTTCACTTGCAAACTCCCCTCCATACATATATATATTCGGAAGTACTAGCTCCAACTCGGATTTACAGTGAAAACTGCAGGAATTTCAAACCGGCACTAGGAAACAGACTGAGAAACCAGAGTAAAAGTTTCTCCGGCAAACCGTTCTTTGTGTTAGATGAAAGAACGTCTCTCCACATACTCTGTTCTGAGAGATAAGTGTGTGTGAAAGCCGTCCTTCACCTAGCTAGTTCGGAATACAAAGTTTCTTTTCACTTTCAAACTCCACTCCATACATATATATGGGGAGGTACAAGCTCCAACTCGGTTTTACAGTGAAAACTGCAGGAAATTCAAACCGGCCCTAGGAAACAGACTGAGAATCCAGAGTAAAAGTTTCTCATGCAACTCGTTCCTTTGTGCTAGATGAACGAACGTCTCTCCACATGCTCAGTTGTGAGAAATAAGTGTGTGTGAAAGCCGTCCTTCACCTACCTTGTTGGGAACACAAAGGTTCTTTTCATTTGCAAACTCCACTCCTTACATATATAAGGGGAGGGATTAGCTCCAACTCGTTTTACAGTGAAAACTGCAGAAACTTCATACCGGCTCTAGGAAACAAACTGAGAAACCAGAGTAGAATTTCACCTGTAAACCGTTCTCATTGTGCTAGATGAACGAACGTCTCTACAAATGTTCAGTTCTGAGATAAAAGTGTGTGTGAAAGCCTTCCTTCATCTAGCTTGTTGGGAACACAAAAATTCTTTTATTGCAAATTCCATTCCATACATATATATGCGGAGGTACTAGATCCAAATCGGTTTTAAAGTGACAACTGCAGGAACTTCATACCGGCACTAGGAAACAGACTGAGAAACCAGAGTAAAAGTTTCCCCTGTAATCCGTTCCCTTTGTGCTAGATGAAGGAAAGTCTATCCACATGCTCAGTTCTGAGAGATAAGAGTGTGTGAAATCCGTCCTTCACCTAGCTTGTTGGGAACACAAAGTCCCTTTTCACTTGCAAAATCCACTGCATACATATATATTGGGAGGTACTAGCACCAACTCGGTTTACAGTGAAAACTGCAGGGATTTCAAAACGACATTAGGAAACAGACTGAGAAACCATTGTAAAATTTCCCCTTCAATCCGTTCCCCTTGATGTATATGAACGAACGTCTCTCCAAATGCTCACTTCTGAAAGATAAGTGTGTGTGAAAGCCGTCCTTCACCTAGCTTGTTGGGAACACAAACTTTATTTCACTTGCAATCTCCAATCCATACATAAATAAAGGGAGGTACTAGCTCCATCTCGGTTTTACAGTGAAATCTGCAGGAACTTCAAACCGGCACTGGGAAACAGACTGAGAAACCAGAGTTAAAGTTTATCCTGCAACCCGTTCCTTTGTGCTAGATGAACTAACGTCTCTACACATGCTCAGTTCTGAGAGATAAGTGTGTGTTAAAGCCGTTCTTCACCTAGCTTGTTGGGAACACAAAGGTTCTTTACACTTGCAAACTCCACTCCATACATAAATATAGGGAGGTACAAGCTCCAATTCTGTTTTACAGTGAAATCTGCAGGAAGTTCAAACCGGCACTATGAAACAGACTGAGAAACCAGAGTATAAGTTTTTCCTATAACCCGTTCCCTTTGTGCTAGATGAACGAACGTCTTAACACATGCTCAGTTCTGACATATAAGTGTGTGTGAAAGCCGTCCTTCACCTAGCTTGTTGGGAACACAAACTTTCTTTTCATGTGCAAACTCCACTCCTTACATATATATGGGGAGGGATTAGCTCCAACTCGTTTTTACAGTGAAAACTGCAGGAACTTCATACAGGCACTAGGAAACAGACTTAGAAACCAGGGTAATAGTTTCCCCTGCAAACCGTTCCCTTTGTGCTAGATGAACGAACGTCTATCCACATGCTCAGTTCTGAGAGATAAGAGTGTGTGAAAGCCGTCCTTCACCTAGCTTGTTTGGAACACAAAGTTCCTTTTCACTTGCAAACTCCACTCCATACATATATATGGGGAGATACTAGCACCAACACGGTTTTAAAGTGAAAACTGCAGGAATATCAAACCGGCACTAGGAAACAGACTGAGTAAACAGAGAAAAAGTTTCTCCTGCAAAACGTTCCCTTTGTGCCAGATGAACGAACGTCTCTCCACATGCTAAGTTCTGACAGATAAATGTGCGTGGAAGCCGTCTTTCACCTAGCTTGTTGGGAACACAAACTTTCTTTTCATGTGCAAACTCCACTCCATAGATATATATGGGGTGTTACAAGCTCCTACTCGGTTTTACAGTGAAAACTGAAGGAACATCAAACCGGCACAAGGAAACAAACTGAGAAACCAGAGTAAAAGATTCTCCTGCAAACCGTTCCCTTTGTGCTAGATGAATGAACTTATCTCCACATGCTCAGTTCTGAGAGATAAGTGTGTGTGAAAGCCGTCCTTCACCTAGCTTGTTGGGAACACAAAGTTTCTTTACACTTGCAAACTCCACTCCATACATATATATATTCGGAAGTACTAGCTCCAAATCGGATTTGCAGTGAAAACTGCATGAACTTCAAACCGGCACTAGGAATCAGACTGAGAAACCAGAGAAAAAGTTTCTCCCGCAAACCGTTCTTTGTGTTAGATGAAAGAACGTTTCTACACATACTCAGTTCTGAGAGATAAGTGTGTGTGAAAGCTGTCTTCACCTAGCTTGTTCAGAATACAAAGTTTCTTTTCACTTTCAAACTCCACTCCATACATATATATGAAGAGGTACTAGCTCCAACTCGTTTTTACACTGAAAACTGCAGGAAATTCAAACCGGCACTAGGAAACAGACTGGGAAACCAGAGAAAAATTTCCCCTGCAACACGTTCCTTTGTGCTAGATGAACGAACGTCTCTCCCCATGTTCAGTTCTGAGAGATAAGTGTGTGTGAAAGCCGTCCTTCAAATAGCTTGTTGGGAAAACAAAGTTTCTTTTAATTTGCTAACTCCATTCCATACATATATAAGGGGAGGTACAAGCTCCAAAATTGTTTTACAGTGTAAACTGCAGGAACTTCAAACCGGCACCAGGAAACAGACTGAGAAACCAGAGTAAAAGTTTCTCCTGCAAACCGTTCCCTTTGTGCTAGATGAACGAAAATCTTTCCACATAATCAGTTCTGAGAGATAAGTGTGTGTGAAAACATTCCTTCACCTAGCTTGTTGGGAAAACAAAGTTTCTTTTCACTTGCAAACTACAATCCTTACATATATATGGGGAGGGATTAGCTCCAACTCGGTTTTACAGTGAAAACTGCAGGAACTTCACACCGGCACTAGGAAACACACTTAGAAACCAGAGTAAAAGATCCTCCTGCAAGCCGTTCCCATTGTGCTAGATGAACGAACGTCTCTCCACATGCTCAGTTCTGAGAGATAAGTGTGTGTGAAAGCCGTCCTTCACCTAGCTTGTTGGGAACACAAATTTTATTTCACTTGCAATCTCCACTCCATACATAAATAGAGGGAGGTACAAGCTCCAACTCGATTTTACAGTGAAATCTGCAGGAACTTCAAACCGGCACTAGGAAACAGAATGAGAAAACAGAGTAAAAGTTTTTCCTGCAACCCGTTCCTTTGTGCTAGATGAACGAACGTCTCTCCACATGCTAAGTTCTGAGAGATAAGTATGTGTGAAAGCCGTGCTTCACCTAGCTTGTTGGGAAAACAAAGTTTCTTTTCACATGCAAACACCACTCCGTACATATATATGGGGTGGTACTAGCTCCAACTCTGTTTTACAGTGAAAACTGCAGGAACTTCAAACCGGCCCTAGGAAACAGACTGAGAATCCAGAGAAAAAGTTTCTCCTGCAACCTGTTCCATTTGTGCTAGATGAACGAACGTCTCGCCACATGCTCAATTCTGAGAGATAATTATGTGTGAAAGCCGTCCTTCACCTAGCTTGTTGGGAACACAAAGTTCCTTTTCACTTGCAATCTCCAGTCCATACATATATATGCGGAGTTCCTAGCTCCAACTCGGTTTACAGTGAAAACTGCAGGGACTTCAAACCGACAGTAGGAAACAGACTGATAAACCATAATAAAAGTTTCCCCTGCAACCCGTTCCCTTTGTGGTAGATGAACGAACGTATCTCCAAATGCTCAGATCTGAGAGATAAATGTGTGTGAAAGCCGTACTTCACCTAGCTTGTTGGGAACACAAAATTTCTTTTCACTTGCAAACTCCACTCCATACATATATATGGGGTGGTACAATCTCCTACTCGGTTTTACACTGAAAACTGCAGGAACTTCAAACCGGCACTAGGAAACAGACTGAGAAACCAGAGTAAAAGTTTCTCCTGCAACCCGTTCCCTTTGTGCTAGATGAAAGAACGTCTCTCCACATGCTCAGTTCTGAGAGATAAGTGTGTGTGAAAGCCGTGCTTCACCTAGCTTGTTGGGAACACAAAGTTTCTTTTCACTTGCAAACTCCACTCCATACATATATAAGGGAAGTACTAGCTCCAACTTGGTTTTACAGTGAAAACTGCAGGAACTTCAAACCTGCACTAGGAAACTGACTGAGAATTCAGACAAAAAGTTTCCCCTGCAACCCGCTCCCTTTATGGTAGATGAACGAACGTCTCTCCACATGCTCAGTTCTGAGAGATAAGTGTGTGTGAAAGCCGTACTTCTCCTAGATAGATGGGAACACAAAGTTTCTTTTCAATTGCAAACACCACTCCGTACATATATATGGGGAGGTTCTAGCTCCAACACGGTTTTACAGTGAAAACTGCAGGAACTTCAAACCGGCCCTAGTAAACAGACTGAGAATCCAGAGAAAATGTTCCTCCTGCACCCTGTTCCATTTGTGCTAGATGAACGAACGTCTATCCACATGCTCAGTTCTGAGAGATAAGTATGTGTGAAAGCCGTCCTTCACCTATCTTGTTGGGAACACAAAGTTTCTTTACACTTGCAAACTCCACTCCTTACATATATATGGGGAGGGTTTAGCTCCAACACGTTTTTACAGTGAAAACTGCAGGAACTTCTAAACGGCACTAGGAAACAGACTGAGAAACTAGAGTATAAGTTTCTCCTATAACCCTTTCCATTTGTGCTAGATGAACGAACGTCTATACACATGCTCAGTTCTGACAGATAAGCGTGTGTGAAAGCCGTACTTCACCTAGCTTGTTGGGAACACAAAGTCTCTTTTCACTTGCAAACTCCACTCCATACATATATAAGGGGAGGTACTAGCTCCAAATCGGTTTTACTGTGAAAACTGCAGGAACTTCAATCCGGCACTAGGAAACAGACTGAGAAACCAGAGTAAAATTTTCCCTGTATCCCCTTCCCTTTGTGCTAGATGAACGAACGTCTCTCCACATGCTCAGTTCTGAGAGATAAGTGTGTGTGAAAGCCGTCCTTCAACTAGCTAGTTCGGAATACAAAGTTTCTTTTCAATTTCAAACTCCACTCCATACATATATATGGGGAGGTACTAGCTCCAACTCTGTTTTACAGTGAAAACTGCAGGAAATTCAAAACGGCACTAGGAAACAGACAGAGAAACCAGAGTAAAAGTTCCCCTGCAACTCGTTCCTTTGTGCTAGATGAACGAATGTCTCTCCCCATGCTCAGTTCTGAGAGATAAGTGTGTGTGAAAGCATTCCCTCACCTAGCTTGTTGGGAAAACAAAGTTTCTTTTCACTTGCAAACTACACTCCTTACATATATATGGGGAGGGATTAGCTCCAACTCGGTTTTACAGTGAAAACTGCAGGAACTTCATACCGGCACTAGGAAACACACTTAGAAACCAGAGTAAAAGTTTCTCCTGCAAGCCGTTCCCATTGTGCTAGATGAACGAACGTCTCTCCACATGCTTAGTTCTGAGAGATAAGTGTGTCTGAAAGCCGTCCTTCACCTAGTTTTTTGGGAACACAAAGTTCCTTTTCATTTGCAAACTCCACTCCATACATATATAAGAGGAGGTACTAGCTCCAACTCGGTTTTACAGTGAAAACTGCAGGAACTTCAAACCTGCACTAATTAACAGACTGAGAATGCAGAGAAAAAGTTTCTACTGCAACCCCTTCCCTTTGTGCTACATGAACGAACGTCTTTCCACATGCTCAGTTCGGAAGGTTAATTGTGTGTGAAAGCCGTCTTTAACTAGCTTTGTTGGGAACACAATGTTTCTTTTCACTTGCAATCTCCAGTCCATACATATATATGCGGAAGTCCTAGGTCCAACTCGGTTTACAGTGAAAACTGCAGGGACTTCAAACCGACAGTAGTAAACAGACTGAGAAAACATAGTAAAAGTTTCCCCTGCAACCCGTTCCGTTTGTGGTAGATGAACGAACGTATCTCCAAATGCTCAGTTCTGAGAGATAAATGTGTGTGAAAGCCGTCCTTCACCTAGCTTGTTGGGAACACAAACTTTCTTTTCACTTGCAAACTCCTCTCCATACATATATATGGGGTAGTACAAGCTCCTACTCGGTTTTACACTGAAAACTGCAGGAACTTCAAACCGGCACTAGGAAACAGACTTAGAAACCAGAGTAAAAGTTTCCCCTGCAAACCGTTCCCTTTGTGCTAGATGAACGAACGTCTATCCACATGCTCAGTTCTGAGAGATAAGAGTGTGTGAAAGCCGTCCTTCACGTAGCTTGTTTGGAACACAAAGTTCCTTTTCACTTGCAAACTCCACTCCATACATATATATGGGGAGATACTAGCACCAACACGGTTTTAAGTGAAAACTGCAGGAACATCAAACCGGCACTAGGAAACAGACTGAGTAAACAGAGAAAAAGTTTCTCCTGCAACCCGTTCCCTTTGTGCCAGATGAACGAACGTCTCTCCACATGCTAAGTTCTGAGAGATAAGTGTGTGTGGAAGCCGTATTTCACCTAGCTTGTTGGGAACAAAAACTTCCTTTTCATGTGCAAACTCCACTCCATAGATATATATGGTGTGTTACAAGCTCCTACTCTGTTTTACAATGAAAACTGAAGGAACATCAAACCGGCACTTGGAAACAGACTGAGAAACCAGAGTAAAAGTTTCTCTTGCAAACCGTTCCCTTTGTGCTAGATGAACGAACTTATCTCCACATGCTCAGTTCTGAGAGATAAGTGTGTGTGAAAGCCGTCCTTCACCTAGCTTGTTGGGAACACAATGTTTCTTTTCACTTACAAACTCCTCTCCATACATATATAAGGGGAGGTACTAGCTCCAAATCAGTTTTACAGTGAAAACTGCAGGAACTTCAATCCGACACTAGGATACAGACTGAGAACCCAGAGAAAACGTTTCCCTGCAAGACATTAACGTTGTGCTAGATGAACGAACGTTTCTCCACATGCTCAGTTCTAAGAGATAAGTGTGTGTGAAAGCCGTCCTTCACCTAGCTTGTTGGGAACACAAAGATTCTTTACACTTGCAAACTCCACACCATACATATATATATTCGGAAGTACTAGCTCCAACTCGGATTAACAGTGAAAACTGCAGGAATTTCAAACCGGCACTAGGAAACAGACTGAGAAACCAGGGTAAGATTTTCTCCTGTATCCCCTTCCCTTTGTGCTAGATGAACGAACGTCTCTCCACATGCTAAGTTCTGAGAGATAAGTGTGTGTGAAAGCCGTCCTTCACATAGCTAGTTCGGAATACCAAGTTTCTTTTCACTTTCAAACACCACTCCTTACATATATATGGGGAGGTACTAGCTCCAACTCGGTTTTACAGTGAAAACTGCAGGAAATTCAACACGGCACTAGGAAACAGACTGGGAAACCAGAGTAAAATTCCCCCGCAACCCGTTCCTTTGTGCTAGATGAACGAATGTCTCTCCCCATGCTCAGTTCTGAGAGATAAGTGTGTGTGAAAGCATTCCTTCACCTAGCTTGTTGGGAAAACAAAGTTTCTTTTCACTTGCAAACTACACTCCTTACATATATATGGGGAGGGATTAGCTCCAACGCGGTTTTACAGTGAAAACTGCAGGAACTTCAAACCGGCACTAGGAAACAGACTTAGAAACAAGAGTAAAAGTTTCCCCTGCAAACCGTTCCCTTTGTGCTAGATGAACGAACGTCTATCCACATGCTCAGTTCTGAGAGATAAGAGTGTGTGAAAGCCGTCCTTCACATAGCTTGTTTGGAACACAAAGTTCCTTTTCACTTGCAAACTCCACTCCATACATATATATGGGGAGATACTAGCACCAAAACGGTTTTAAGTGAAAACTGCAGGAACATCAAACCGGCACTAGGAAACAGACTGAGTAAACAGAGAAATAGTTTCTCCTGCAACCCGTTCAGTTTGTGCCAGATGAACGAACGTCTCTCCACATGCTAAGTTCTGACATATAAGTGTGTGTGGAAGCCGTATTTCACCTAGCTTGTTGGGAACACAAACTTCCTTTTCATGTGCAAACTCCACTCCATAGATATATATGGGGTGTTACAAGCTCCTACTCGGTTTTACAGTGAAAACTGAAGGAACATCAAACCGGCACTAGGAAACAGACTGAGAAACCAGAGTAAAAGTTTCTCCTGCAAACCGTTCCCTTTGTGCTAGATGAACGAACTTATCTCCACATGCTCAGTTCTGAGAGATAAGTGTGTGTGAAAGCCGTACTTCACCTAGCTTGTTGGGAACACAAAGTTTCTTTTCACATGCAAACACCACTCCGTACATATATAAGGGGTGGTACTAGCTCCAACTCGGTTTTACAGTGAAAACTGCAGGAAATTCTAACCGGCCCTAGGAAACAGACTGAGAATCCAGAGAAAAAGTTCCTCCTGCAACCTGTTCCATTTGTGCTAGATGAACGAACGTCTCTCCACATGCTCAATTCTGAGAGATAATTATGTGTGAAAGCCGTCCTTCACCTAGCTTGTTGGGAACACAATGTTTCTTTTCACTTACAAACCCCTCTCCCTACATATATAAGGGGAGGTACTAGCTCCAAATCAGTTTTACAGTGAAAACTGCAGGAACTTCAATCCGGCACTAGGATACAGACTGAGAACCCAGAGAAAACGTTTCTCCTGCAAGACATTCCCGTTGTGCTAGATGAACGAACGTCTCTCCACATGCTAAGTTCTAAGAGATAAGTGTGTGTGGAAGCCGTCCTTCACCTAGCTTGTTGGGAACACAAAGTTTCTTTACACTTGCAAACTCCACACCATACATATATATATTCGGAAGTACTAGCTCCAACACGGATTTATAGTGAAAACTGCAGGAACTTCAAACCGGCACTAGGAAACAGACTGAGAAACCAGAGAAAAAGTTTCTCCCGCAAACCGTTCTTTGTGTTAGATGAAAGAACGTCTCTACACATACTCTGTTCTGAGAGATAAGTGTGTGTGAAAGCCGTCATTCACGTAGCTTGTTCGGAATACAAAGTTTCTTTTCACTTTCAAACACCAATCCATACATATATATGAGGAGGTACTAGCTCCAACTCGTTTTTACACTGAAAACTGCAGGAAATTCAAACCGGCACTAGGAAACAGACTGAGAAACCAGAGTAAAATTTCCCCTGCAACACGTTCCTTTGTGCTAGATGAACGAAAGTCTCTCCCCATGCTCAGTTCTGAGAGATAAGTGTGTGTGAAAGCCGTCCTTCAACTAGCTTGTTGGGAAAACAAAGTTTCTTTTCATTTGCTAACTCCATTCCATACATATATAAGGGGAGGTACAAGCTCCAAATTTGTTTTACAGTGTTAACTGCAGGAACTTCCAACCGGCACTAGGAAACAGACTGAGAAACCAGAGTAAATGTTTCTCCTGCAAACCGTTCCCTTTGTGCTAGATGAACGAAAGCCTTTCCACATAATCAGTTCTGAGAAATAAGTGTGTGTGAAAGCATTCCTTCACCTAGCTTGTTGGGAAAACAAAGTTTCTTTTCAATTGCAATCTACACTACTTACATATATATGGGGAGGGTTTAGCTCCAACTCGGTTTTACAGTGAAAACTGCAGGAACTTCATACCGGCACTAGGAAACACACTTAGAAACCAGAGTAAAAGTTTCTCCTGCAAGCCGTTCCCATTGTGCTAGATGAACGAACGTCTCTCCACATGCTCAGTTCTGAGAGATAAGTGTGTGTGAAAGCCGTCCTTCACCTAGCTTGTTGGGAACTCAAAATTTATTTCACTTGCAATCTCCACTCCATACATAAATAGAGTGAGGTACAAGCTCCAACTCGATTTTACAGTGAAATCTGCAGGAACTTCAAACCGGCACTAGGAAACAGACTGAGAAAACAGAGTAAAATTTTTCCTGCAACCCGTTCATTGTGCTAGATGAACGAACGTCTCTCCACATGCTAAGTTCTGAGAGATAAGTGTGTGTGAAAGCCATCCTTTACCTAGCTTGTTGGGAACACAAACTTTCTTTTCACATGCAAACCCCACTCCTTACATATATATGTGGAGGTTTTAGCTCCAACCCGTTTTTACAGTGAAAACTGCAGGAACTTCTAACCAGCACTAGGAAACATACTGAGAAACCAGAGTATAAGTTTCTCTTATAACCCGTTCCGTTTGTGCTAGATGAACTAACGTCTATACACATGATAAGTTCTGACAGATAAGTGTGTGTGAAAGCCGTCTTTCACCTAGCTTGTTGGGAACACAAACTTTCTTTTCATGTGCAAACTCCACTCCATACATATATGTGGGGTGTTACAAGCTCCTACTCGGTTTTACAGTGAAAACTGAAGGAAATTCAAACTGGCACTAGGAAACAGAGTGAGAAACCAGAGTAAAAGTTTCTCATGCAAACCGTTCCCTTTGTGCTAGATGAACGAACCTCTCTCCACATGCTCAGTTCTGAGAGTTAAGTATGTGTGAAAGCCGTACTTCACCTAGCTTGTTGGGAACACAAAGTTTCTTTTCACATGCAAACACCACTCCGTACATATATATGGTGTGGTACTAGCTCCAACTCTGATTTACAGTGAAAACTGCAGGAACTTCAAACCGGCCCCAGGAAACAGACTGAAAATCCAGAGAAAAAGGTTCTCCTGCAACCTGTTCAATTTTTGCTAGATGAACGAACGTCTCTCCACATGCTCAATTCTGAGAGATATTTATGTGTGAAAGCCGACCTTACCTAGCTAGTTTTGAACACAGAGATCCTTTTAACTTGCAATCTCCAGTCCATACATATATATGCGGAGTTCCTAGCTCCAACTCGGTTTACAGTGAAAACTGCAGGGACTTCAACCCGACAGTAGGAAACAGAATGAGACAGCATAGTAAAAGTTTCCCCTGCAACCCGTTCCATTTGTTGTAGATGAACGTACGTATCTCCAAATGCTCAGTACTGAGAGATAAATGTGTGTGAAAGCCGTCCTTCACCTAGCTTGTTGGGAACACAAACTTTCTTTTCACTTGCAAACTCCACTCCATACATATATAAGGGAAGTACTAGCTCCAACTTGGTTTTACAGTGAAAACTGCAGGAACTTCAAACATGCACTAGGAAATTGACTGAGAAATCAGAGAAAAAGTTTCTCCTGCAACCCGTTCCCTTTATGGTAGATGAACGAACGTCTCTCCACATGCTCAATTCTGAGAGATAAATGTGTGTTAAAGCCGTACTTCACCTAGATAGTTGGGAACACAAAGTTTCTTTTCAATTGCAAACACCACTCCGTACATATATATGGGGAGGTACTAGCTCCAACTCGGTTTTACAGTGAAAACTGCAGGAACTTCAAACCGGCCCTAGTAAACAGACTGAGAATCCAGAGAAAAGTTTCCTCCTGCACCCTGTTCCATTTGTGCTAGATGAACGAACGTCTCTCCACATGCTCAGTTCTGAGAGATAAGTATGTGTGAAAGCCGTCCTTCACCTATCTTGTTGGGAACACAAAGTTTCTTTACACTTGCAAACTCCTCTCCATACATATATATGGGGTGGTACAAGCTCCTACTCGGTTTTACACAGAAAACTGCAGGAACTTCAAACCGGCACTAGGAAACAGACTTAGAAACAAGAGTAAAAGTTTCCCCTGCAAACCGTTCCCTTTGTGCTAGATGAACGAACGTCTATCCACATGCTCAGTTCTGAGAGATAAGAGTGTGTGAAAGCCGTCCTTCACATAGCTTGTTTGGAACACAAAGTTCCTTTTCACTTGCAAACTCCACTCCATACATATATATGGGGAGATACTAGCACCAACACGGTTTTAAGTGAAAACTGCAGGAACATCAAACCGGCACTAGGAAACAGACTGAGTAAACAGAGAAAAAGTTTCTCCTGCAACCCGTTCAGTTTGTGCCAGATGAACGAACGTCTCTCCACATGCTAAGTTCTGACAGATAAGTGTGTGTGGAAGCCGTATTTCACCAAGCTTGTTGGGAACACAAACTTCCTTTTCATGTGCAAACTCCACTCCATAGATATATATGGGGTGTTACAAGCTCCTACTCGGTTTTACAGTGAAAACTGAAGGAACATCAAACCGGCACTAGGAAACAGACTGAGAAACCAGAGTAAAAGTTTCTCCTGCAAACCGTTCCCTTTGGGCTAGATGAACGAACTTATCTCCACATGCTCAGTTCTGAGAGATAAGTGTGTGTGAAAGCCGTACTTCACCTAGCTTGTTGGGAAAACAAAGTTTCTTTTCACATGCAAACACCACTCCGTACATATATATGGGGTGGTACTAGCTCCAACTCGGTTTTACAGTGAAAACTGCAGGAAATTCTAACCGGCCCTAGGAAACAGACTGAGAATCCGAGAAAAAGTTCCTCCTGCAACCTGTTCCATTTGTGCTAGATGAACGAACGTCTCTCCACATGCTAAGTTCTGAGAGATAAGTGTGTGTGAAAGCCATCCTTCACCTAGCTTGTTGGGAACACAAACTTTCTTTTCACATGCCAACCCCACTCCTTACATATATATGTGGAGGTTTAAGCTCCAACCCTTTTTTACAGTGAAAACTGCAGGAACTTCTAACCGGCACTAGGAAACAGACTGAGAAACAAGAGTATAATTTTCTCCTATAACCCGTTCAGTTTGTGCTAGATGAACTAACGTCTATACACATGATAAGTTCTGACAGATAAGTGTGTGTGAAAGCCGTCTTTCACCTAGCTTGTTGGGAACACAAACTTTCTTTTCATGTGCAAACTCCACTCCATACATATAAGTGGGGTGTTACAAGCTCCTACTCGGTTTTACAGTGAAAACTGAAGGAACTTCAAACTGGCACTAGGAAAGAGAGTGAGAAACCAGAGTAAAAGTTTCTCATGCAAACCGTTCCCTTTGTGCTAGATGAACGAAAGTCTCTCCACATGCTCAGTTCTGAGAGATAAGTATGTGTGAAAGCCGTACTTCACATAGCTTGTTGGGAACACAAAGTTTCTTTTCACATGCAAACACCACTCCGTACATATATATGGGGTGGTACTAGCTCCAACTCTGATTTACAGTGAAAACTGCAGGAACTTCAAACCGGCCCCAGGAAACAGACTGAGAATCCAGAGAAAAAGGTTCTCCTGCAACCTGTTCAATTTTTGCTAGATGAACGAACGTCTCTCCACATGCTCAATTCTGAGAGATAATTATGTGTGAAAGCCGTCCTTACCTAGCTTGTTTTGAACACAAAGTTCTTTTTAACTTGCAATCTCCAGTCCATACATATATATGCGTAGATCCTAGCTCCAACTCGGTTTACAGTGAAAACTGCAGGGACTTCAACCCGACAGTAGGAAACAGAATGAGACAGCATAGTAAAAGTTTCCCCTGCAACCCGTTCCCTTTGTGGTAGATGAACGAACGTATCTCCAAATGCTCAGTACTGAGAGATAAATGTGTGTGAAAGCCGTCCTTCACCTAGCTTGTTGGGAACACAAACTTTCTTTTCACTTGCAAACTCCACTCCATACATATATAAGGGAAGTACTAGCTCCAACTTGGTTTTACAGTGAAAACTGCAGGAACTTCAAACCTGCACTAGGAAACTGACTGAGAAATCAGAGAAAAAGTTTCTCCTTCAACCCGTTCCCTTTATGGTAGGTGAACGAACGTCTCTCCACATGCTCAATTCTGAGAGATAAATGTGTGTTAAAGCCGTACTTCAACTAGATACTTGGGAACACAAAGTTTCTTTTCAAATGCAAACACCACTCCGTACATATATATGGGGAGGTACTAGCTCCAACTCGGTTTTACAGTGAAAACTGCAGGAACTTCAAACCAGCCCTAGTAAACAGACTGAGAATCCAGAGATAAGTTTCCTCCTGCACCCTGTTCCATTTGTGCTAGATGAACGAACGTCTCTCCACATGCTCAGTTCTGAGAGATAAGTATGTGTGAAAGCCGTCCTTCACCTATCTTGTTGGGAACACAAAGTTTCTTTACACTTGCAAACTCCACTCCTTACATATATATGGGGAGTTTTTAGCTCCAACTCGTTTTTACAGTGAAAACTGCAGGAACTTCAAACCGGCACTAGGAAACATACTGAGAAACCAGAGTAAAATTTTCCCCTGTATCCCCTTTCTTTTGTGTTAGATGAACGAACGTCTCTCCACATGCGCAGTTCTGAGAGATAAGTGTGTGTGAAAGCCGTCCTTCACCTAGCTTGTTGGGAACACAAAGTTTCTTTTCACTTTCAAACTCCACTCCATACATATATATGGGGAGGTACTAGCTCCAACTCGGTTTTACAGTGAAAACTGCAGGAAAATCAAACCTGCACTAGGAAACAGACTGAGAAACCAGAGTAAAAGTTCCCCCGCAACCCATTCCTTTGTGCTAGATGAACGAACGTCTCTCCCCATGCTCATTTCTGAGAGATAAGTGTGTGTGAAAGCATTCCTTCAACTAGCTTGTTGGGAAAACAAATTTTCTTTTCACTTGCAAACTACACTCCTTACATATATATGGGGAGGGATTAGCTCCAACTCGGTTTTACAGTGAAAAATGCAGGAACTTCATACCGGCGCTAGGAAACACACTTTGAAACCAGTGTAAAAGTTTCTCCTGCAACCCGTTCCCTTTGAGCTAGATGAACGAACGTCTCTCCACATGCTAGGTTCTGAGAGATAAGTGTGTGTGAAAGCCGTACTTCACCTAGCTTTTTGGGAACACAAAGTTTCTTTTCATTTGCAAACTCCACTCCATACATATATAAGGGGAGGTACTAGCTCCTACTCGGTTTTACAGTGAAAACTGCAGGAACTTCAAACCTGCACTAGGTAACAGACTGAGAAACCAGAGAAAAAGTTTCTACTACCACCCGTTCGCTTTGTGCTACATGAACGAACGTCTTTCCACATGCTCAGTTCTGAGGGATAAGTGTGTGTGAAAGCTGTCCTTCAACTAGCTTTTTTGGGAACACAAAGTTTCTTTTCACTTGCAATCTCCAGTCCATACATATATATGCGGAGGTCCTAGGCCCAACTCGGTTTTCAGTGAAAACTGCAGGGACTTCAAACCGACAGTATTAAACAGACTGAGAAACCATAATAAAAGTTTCCCCTGCAACCCGTTCCCTTTGTGGTAGATGAACGAACGTATCTCCAAATGCTCAGTTCTGAGAGATAAATGTGTGTGAAAGCCGTCCTTCACCTAACTTGTTGGGAACACAAACTTTCTTTTCAGTTGCCATCTCCAATCCATACATATATATGGGGAGGTTCTAGCTCCAACTCGGTTTTACAGTGAAAACTGCAGGAACTTCAATCCGGCACTAGGAAACAGACTGAGAAAACAGAGAAAAAATTTCTTCTGCAACCCGTTCCATTTGTGCTAGATGAACGAACGTCTCTCCACATGCTCAGTTCTGAGAAATAAGTGTATGTGAAAGCCGTCCTTCACCTTGCTTGTTGGGAACACAAAGGTTCTTTCATTTGCAAACTCCACTCCTTACATATATATGGGGAGGGATTAGCTCCAACTCGTTTTTACAGTGAAAACTGCAGGAACTTCATACCGGCACTAGGAAACAGACTGAGAAACCAGAGTAAAAGTTTCCCCTGCAACCCGTTCCCTTTTTGCTATATGAACGAACGTCTATCCACATGCTCAGTTCTGAGTGATAAGAGTGTGTTAAAGCCGTCCTTCACCTAGCTTGTTTGGAACACAAAGTTCCTTTTCACTTGCAAGCTCCACTGCATACATATATATGGGGAGGTACTAGCACCAAATCGGTTTTAAAGTGAAAACTGCAGGACTTCAAACCGGCACTAGGAAACAGACTGAGTAAACAGAGAAAAAGTTTCTCCTGCAAACCGTTCCCTTTGTGCTAGATGAACGAACGTCTCTCCACATGCTCAGATCTGAGGGATAAGTGTGTGTGAAAGCAGTCCTTCACCTATCTTGTTGGGAACACAAACTTTCTTTTCAATTGCAAACTCACTCCATATATATATATGGGGTGTTACAAGCTCCAACTCGATTTTACACTGAAAAATGCAGGAACTTCAAACCGGCACTAGGAAACAGACTGAGAAACCAGAGTAAAAATTTCTCCTGCAACCCGTTCCCTTTGTGCTAGATGAAAGAACGTCTCTCCACATGCTCAGTTCTGAGAGATAAGTGTGTGTGAAAGCCGTCCTTCACCTAGCTTGTTGGGAACACAAAGTTTCTTTTCACTTGCAAACTCCACTCCATACATATATAAGGGAAGTACTAGCTCCAACTAGGTTTTACAGTGAAAACTGCAGGAACTTCAAAGCGGCACTGGGAAACAGACTGAGAAACCAGAGAAAAAGTTTCTCCTGCAAACCGTTCCTTTTTTGCTAGATGAACGAACGTCTCTCCTCATGCTCAATTCTGAGAGTTAAGTGTGTGTGAAAGCCATCCTTCACCTAGCTTGTTGAGAACACAAACTTTCTTTTCACTTGCAAACTCCACTCCTTACACATATATGTGGAGGTTTTATCTCCAACCCGGTTTTACAGTGAAAACTGCAGGAACTTCTAACCGGCAGTAGGAAACAGACTGAGAAACCAGAGTATAAGTTTCTCCTATAACCCGTTCACTTTGTGCTAGATGAACTAACGTCTATTCACATGCTAAGTTCTGACAGATAAGTGTGTGTGAAAGCCGAATTTCACCTAGCTTGTTGGGAACACAAACATTCTTTTCATGTGCAAACTCCACTCCATACATATATATGGGGAGTTACAAGGTCCTACTCGGTTTTACAGTGTAAACTGAAGGACTTCAAACCGGCACTAGGAAACAGACTGAGAAACCAGAGTAAAAGTTTCTCCTGCAAACCTTTCCTTTTCTGCTAGATGAACGAACGTCTCTCCACATGCTCGGTTCTGAGAGATAAGTATGTGTGAAAGCCGTACTTCACCTAGCTTGTTGGGAACACAAAGTTTCTTTTCATTTGCAAACACCACTCCGTACATATATATGGAGAGGATTTAGCTCCAACTAGTTTTTACAGTGAAAACTGCAGGAACTTCTAACCGGCACTAGGAAACAGAATGAGAAACCAGAGTATAAGTTTCCACTATAACCCGTTCCCTTTGTGCTAGATGAATGAACGTCTCTCCACATGCTCAGTTCTGAGAGATAAGTATGTGTGAAAGCCGTCCTTCACCTAGCTTGTTGGGAACACAAAGTTTTTTTTCACTTGCAAACTCCACTCCTTACATATATATGGGGTTGGTTTAGCTCCAACTCGTTTTTACAGTGAAAACTGCAGGAAATTCTAACCGGCACTAGGAAACAGACTGAGAAACCAGAGTATAATTTTCTCCTATATCCCGTTCCATTTGTGCTAGATGAACGAACGTCTATACACATGCTTAGTTCTGACAGATAAGCGTGTGTGAAAGCCGTCCTTCACATAGCTTGTTGGGAACAAAAAGTCTCTTTTCACTTGCAAACTCCACTCCATACATATATAAGGGGAGGTACTAGCTCTAATTCGGTTTTACAGTGAAAACTGCAGGAACTTCAATCCGGCACTAGGAAACAGACTGACAAACCAGAGAAAAAGTTTCTCCTGCAAGCCATTCCCGTTGAGCTAGATGAACGAAGGTCTCTCCACATGCTCAGTTCTAAGAGATAAGTGTGTGTGAAAGCCGTCCTTCACCTAGCTTGTTGGGAACACAGTTTCTTTACACTTGCAAACTCAACTCCATACATATATATATTCGGAAGTACTAGCTCCAACCCGGATTTACAGTGAAAACTGCAGGAATTTCAAACCGGCACTAGGAAACAGACTGAGAAACCAGAGTAAAAGTTTCTCCGGCAAAACGTTCTTTGTGTTAGATGAAAGAACGTCTCTCCACATACTCAGTTCTGAGAGATAAGTGTGTGTGAAAGCCGTCCTTCACCTAGCTGGTTCGGAATACAAAGTTTCTTTTCACTTTCAAACTCCACTCCATACATATATATGGGGAGGTACTAGCTCCAACTCGGTTTTACAGTGAAAACTGCAGGAAAATCAAACCTGCACTAGGAAACAGACTGAGAAACCAGAGTAAAAGTTCCCCCGCAACCCATTCCTTTGTGCTAGATGAACGAACGTCTCTCCCCATGCTCATTTCTGAGAGATAAGTGTGTGTGAAAGCATTCCTTCAACTAGCTTGTTGGGAAAACAAATTTTCTTTTCACTTGCAAACTACACTCCTTACATATATATGGGGAGGGATTAGCTCCAACTCGGTTTTACAGTGAAAAATGCAGGAACTTCATACCGGCACTAGGAAACACACTTAGAAACCAGTGTAAAAGTTTCCCATGCAAGCCGTTCCCATTGTGCTAGATGAACGAACGTCTCTCCACATGCTAGGTTCTGAGAGATAAGTGTGTGTGAAAGCCGTACTTCACCTAGCTTTTTGGGAACACAAAGTTTCTTTTCATTTGCAAACTCCACTCCATACATATATAAGGGGAGGTACTAGCTCCTACTCGGTTTTACAGTGAAAACAGCAGGAACTTCAAACCTGCACTAGGTAACAGACTGAGAAACCAGAGAAAAAGTTTCTACTACCACCCGTTCGCTTTGTGCTACATGAACGAACGTCTTTCCACATGCTCAGTTCTGAGGGATAATTGTGTGTGAAAGCCGTCCTTCAACTAGCTTTTTTGGGAACACAAAGTTTCTTTTCACTTGCAATCTCCAGTCCATACATATATATGCGGAGGTCCTAGGCCCAACTCGGTTTTCAGTGAAAACTGCAGGGACTTCAAACCGACAGTATTAAACAGACTGAGAAACCATAATAAAAGTTTCCCCTGCAACCCGTTCCCTTTGTGGTAGATGAACGAACGTATCTCAAAATGCTCAGTTCTGAGAGATAAATGTGTGTGAAAGCCGTCCTTCACCTAACTTTTTGGGAACACAAACTTTCTTTTCAGTTGCCATCTCCAATCCATACATATATATGGGGAGGTTCTAGCTCCAACTCGGTTTTACAGTGAAAACTGCAGGAACTTCAATCCGGCACTAGGAAACAGACTGAGAAAACAGAGAAAAAATTTCTTCTGCAACCCGTTCCATTTGTGCTAGATGAACGAACGTCTCTCCACATGCTCAGTTCTGAGAAATAAGTGTATGTGAAAGCCGTCCTTCACCTTGCTTGTTGGGAACACAAAGGTTCTTTCATTTGCAAACTCCACTCCTTACATATATATGGGGAGGGATTAGCTCCAACTCATTTTTACAGTGAAAACTGCAGGAACTTCATACCGGCACTAGGAAACAGACTGAGAAACCAGAGTAAAAGTTTCCCCTGCAACCCGTTCCCTTTTTGCTATATGAACGAACGTCTATCCACATGCTCAGTTCTGAGTGATAAGAGTGTGTTAAAGCCGTCCTTCACCTAGCTTGTTTGGAACACAAAGTTCCTTTTCACTTGCAAGCTCCACTGCATACATATATATGGGGAGGTACTAGCACCAAATCGGTTTTAAAGTGAAAACTGCAGGACTTCAAACCGGCACTAGGAAACAGACTGAGTAAACAGAGAAAAAGTTTCTCCTGCAAACCGTTCCCTTTGTGCTAGATGAACGAACGTCTCTCCACATGCTCAGATCTGAGGGATAAGTGTGTGTGAAAGCAGTCCTTCACCTATCTTGTTGGGAACACAAACTTTCTTTTCAATTGCAAACTCACTCCATATATATATATGGGGTGTTACAAGCTCCAACTCGATTTTACACTGAAAAATGCAGGAACTTCAAACCGGCACTAGGAAACAGACTGAGAAACCAGAGTAAAAATTTCTCCTGCAACCCGTTCCCTTTGTGCTAGATGAAAGAACGTCTCTCCACATGCTCAGTTCTGAGAGATAAGTGTGTGTGAAAGCCGTCCTTCACCTAGCTTGTTGGGAACACAAAGTTTCTTTTCACTTGCAAACTCCACTCCATACATATATAAGGGAAGTACTAGCTCCAACTAGGTTTTACAGTGAAAACTGCAGGAACTTCAAAGCGGCACTGGGAAACAGACTGAGAAACCAGAGAAAAAGTTTCTCCTGCAACCCGTTCCTTTTTTGCTAGATGAACGAACGTCTCTCCTCATGCTCATTTCTGAGAGTTAAGTGTGTGTGAAAGCGATCCTTCACCTAGCTTGTTGAGAACACAAACTTTCTTTTCACTTGCAAACTCCACTCCTTACACATATATGTGGAGGTTTTATCTCCAACCCGGTTTTACAGTGAAAACTGCAGGAACTTCTAACCGGCAGTAGGAAACAGACTGAGAAACCAGAGTATAAGTTTCTCCTATAACCCGTTCACTTTGTGCTAGATGAACTAACGTCTATTCACATGCTAAGTTCTGACAGATAAGTGTGTGTGAAAGCCGAATTTCACCTAGCTTGTTGGGAACACAAACATTCTTTTCATGTGCAAACTCCACTCCATACATATATATGGGGAGTTACAAGGTCCTACTCGGTTTTACAGTGTAAACTGAAGTACTTCAAACCGGCACTAGGAAACAGACTGAGAAACCAGAGTAAAAGTTTCTCCTGCAAACCGTTCCTTTTGTGCTAGATGAACGAACGTCTCTCCACATGCTCGGTTCTGAGAGATAAGTATGTGTGAAATCCGTACTTCACCTAGCTTGTTGGGAACACAAAGTTTCTTTTCATTTGCAAACACCACTCCGTACATATATATGGAGAGGATTTAGCTCCAACTAGTTTTTACAGTGAAAACTGCAGGAACATCTAACCGGCACTAGGAAACAGACTGAGAAACCAGAGTAAAAGTTTCTCCTGCAACCCGTTCCTTTGTGCTAGATGAACGAACGTCTCTCCACATGCTAAGTTCTGAGAGATAAGTGTGTGTGAAAACTGTCCTTCAAATAGCTTGTTGGGAACACAAATTTTCTTTTCACTTGCAATCTCCACTCCTTCCATATATATGGGGTTGGTTTAGCTACAACTCGTTTTTACAGTGAAAACTGCAGGAAATTCTAACTGGCACTAGGAAACAGACTGAGAAACCAGAGTATAAGTTTCTCCTATAACCCGTTCCCTTTGTGCTAGATGAACGAACGTCTATACACATGCTCAGTTCTGACAGATAATTATGTGTGAAAGCCGTCCTTAACTAGCTTGTTGGGAACACAAAGTTCCTTTTAACTTGCAATCCCCAGTCCATACATATATATGCGGAGTTCCTAGTTCCAACTCGGTTTACAGTGAAAACTGCAGGGACTTCAACCCGACAGTAGGAAACAGAATGAGACACCATAGTAAAAGTTTCCCCTGCAACCCGTTCCCTTTGTGGTAGATGAACGAACGTATCTCCAAATGCTCAGTACTGAGAGATAAATGTGTGTGAAAGCGGTCCTTCACCTAGCTTGTTGGGAACACAAACTTTCTTTTCACTTGCAAACTCCACTCCATACATATATAAGGGAAGTACTGGCTCCAACTTGGTTTTACAGTGAAAACTGCAGGAACTTCAAACCTGCACTAGGAAACTGACTGAGAAATCAGAGAAAAAGTTTCACCTGCAACCCGTTCCCTTTATGGTAGATGAACGAACGTCTTTCCACATGCTCAATTCTGGGAGATAAATGTGAGTTAAAGCCGTACTTCACCTAGATAGTTGGGAACACAAAGTTTCTTTTCAATTGCAAACACCACTACGTACATATATATGGGGAGGTACTAGCTCCAACTCGGTTTTACAGTGAAAACTGCAGGAACTTCAAACCGGCCCTAGTAAACAGACTGAGAATCCAGAGAAAAGTTTCCTCCTGCACCCTGTTCCATTTTTGCTAGATGAACGAACGTCTCTCCACATGCTCAGTTCTGAGAGATAAGTATGTGTGAAAGCCGTCCTTCACCTATCTTGTTGGGAACACAAAGTTTCTTTACACTTGCAAACTCCACTCCTTACATATATATGGGGAGGGTTTAGCTCCAACTCGTTTTTACAGTGAAAACTGCAGGAACTTCTAAACGGCACTAGGAAACAGACTGAGAAACTAGAGTCTAAGTTTCTCCTATAACCCGTTCCATTTTTGCTAGATGAACGAACGTCTATACACATGCTCAGTTCTGACAGATAATTATGTGTGAAAGCCGTCCTTCACCTAGCTTGTTGGGAACACAAAGTCCCTTTTCACTTGCAAACTCCACTCCATACATATATAAGGGTAGGTACAGTTCCAAATCGGTTTTACAGTGAAAACTGCAGGAACTCCAATCCGGCACTAGGAAACAGACTGAGAAACCATAGAAAAAGTTTCTCCTGCAAGCCATTCCCGTTGTGCTAGATGAACGAAAGTCTCTCCACATGCTCAGTTCTAAGAGATAAGTGTGTGTGAAAGCCGTTCTTCACCTAGCTTGTTGGGAACACAAAGTTTATTTACACTAGCAAACTCCACTCCATACATATATATATTCGGAAGTACTAGCTCCAACTCGGATTAACAGTGAAAACTGCAGGAATTTCAAACCGGCACTAGGAAACAGACTGAGAAACCAGAGTAAAATTTTCTCCTGTATCCCCTTCTATTGTGCTAGATGAACGAACGTCTCTCCACATGCGCAGTTCTGAGAGATAAGTGTGTGTGAAAGCCGTCCTTCACCTAGCTAGTTCGGAATACAAAGTTTCTTTTCACTTTCAAACTCCACTCCATACATATATATGGGGAGGTACTAGCTCCAACTCGGTTTTACAGTGAAAACTGCAGGAAATTCAAAATGGCACTAGGAAACAGACTGAGAAACCAGAGTAAAAGTTCCCCCGCAACCCATTCCTTTGTGCTAGATAAACGAACGTCTCTCCCCATGCTCATTTCTGAGAGATAAGTGTGTGTGAAAGCATTCCTTCAAATAGCTTGTTGGGAAAACAAAGTTTCTTTTCACTTGCAAACTACACTCCTTACATATATATGGGGAGGGATTAGCTCCAACTCGGTTTTACAGTGAAAACTGCAGGAACTTCATACCGGCACTAGGAAACACACTTAGAAATCAGTGTAAAAGTTTCCCCTGCAAGCCGTTCCCATTGTGCTAGATGAACGAACGTCTCTCCACATGCTCAGTTCTGAGAGATAATTGTGTGTGAAAGCCGTCCTTCACCTAGCTTTTTGGGAACACAAAGTTTCTTTTCATTTGCAAACTCCACTCCATACATATATAAGGGGAGGTACTAGCTCCTACTCGGTTTTACAGTGAAAACTGCAGGAACTTCAAACCTGCACTAGGTAACAGACTGAGAAACCAGAGAAAAAGTTTCTACTGCCACCCGTTCCCTTTGTGCTACATGAACGAACGTCTTTCCACATGCTCAGTTCTGAGGGATAAGTGTGTGTGAAAGCCGTCCTTCAACTAGCTTTGTTGGGAACACAAAGTTTCTTTTCACTTGCAATCTCCAGTCCATACATATATATGCGGAGGTCCTAGGTCCAACTCGGTTTACAGTGAAAACTGCAGGGACTTCAAACCGACAGTATTAAACAGACTGAGAAACCATAGTAAAAGTTTCCCCTGCACCCCGTTCCCTTTGTGGTAGATGAACGAACGTATCTCCAAATGCTCAGTTCTGAGAGATAAATGTGTGTGAAAGCCGTGCTTCACCTAACTTGTTGGGAACACAAACTTTCTTTTCAGTTGCCATCTCCAATCCATAAAATATATGGGGAGGTTCTAGCTCCAACACGTTTTTACAGTGAAAACTGCAGGAACTTCATACTGGCACTAGGAAACAGACTGAGAAACCAGAGTAAAAGTTTACCCTGCAACCCGTTCCCTTTTTGCTATATGAACGAACGTCTATCCACATGCTCAGTTCTGAGAGATAAGAGTGTGTTAAAGCCGTCCTTCACCTAGCTTGTTTGGAACACAAAGTTCCTTTTCACTTGCAAACTCCACTGCATACATATATATGGGGAGGTACTAGCACCAACTCGGTTTTAAAGTGAAAACTGCAGGACTTCAAACCGGCACTAGGAAACAGACTGAGTAAACAGAGAAAAAGTTTCTCCTGCAACCCGTTCCCTTTGTGCTAGATGAACGAACGTCTCTCCACATGCTCAGATCTGAGGGATAAGTGTGTGTGAAAGCCGTCCTTCACCTATCTTGTTGGGAACACAAACTTTCTTTTCAATTGCAAACTCACTCCATATATATATATGGGGTGTTACAAGCTCCTACTCGATTTTACACTGAAAACTGCAGGAACTTCAAACCGGCACTAGGAAACAGACTGAGAAACCAGAGTAAAAGTTTCTCCTGCAACCCGTTCCCTTTGTGCTAGATGAAAGAACGTCTCTCCACATGCTCAGTTCTGAGAGATAAGTGTGTGTGAAAGCCGTCCTTCACCTAGCTTGTTGGGAACACAAAGTTTCTTTTCACTTGCAAACTCCACTCCATACATATATAAGGGAAGTACTAGCTCCAACTCGGTTTTACAGTGAAAACTGCAGGAACTTCAAAGCGGCACTAGGAAACAGTCTGAGAAACCAGAGAAAAAGTTTCTCCTGCAACCCGTTCCTTTTTTGCTAGATGAACGAACGTCTCTCCACGTGCTCAATTCTGAGAGATAAGTGTGTGTGAAAGCCATCCTTCACCTAGCTTGTTGAGAACACAAACTTTCTTTTCACTTGCAACTCCACTCCTTACACATATATGTGTAGGTTTTATCTCCAACCCGTTTTTACAGTGAAAACTGCAGGATCTTCTAACCGGCAGTAGGAAACAGACTCAGAAACCAGAGTATAAGTTTCTCCTATAACCCGTTCACTTTGTGCTAGATGAACTAACGTCTATACTCATGCTAAGTTCTGACAGTTAAGTGTGTGTGAAAGCCGAATTTCACCTAGCTTGTTGGGAACACAAACTTTCTTTTCATGTGCAAACTCCACTCCATACATATATATGGGGAGTTACAAGGTCCTACTCGGTTTTACACTGAAAACTGCAGGAACTTCAAACCGGCACTAGGAAACAGACTGAGAAACCAGAGTAAAAGTTTCTCCTGCAAACCGTTCCTTTTGTGCTAGATGAACGAACGTCTCTCCACATGCTCAATTCTGAGAGATAAGTGTGTGTGAAAGCCATCCTTCACCTAGCTTGTTGAGAACACAAACTTTCTTTTCACTTGCAACTCCACTCCTTACACATATATGTGGAGGTTTTATCTCCAACCCGTTTTTACAGAGAAAACTGCAGGAACTTCAAACCGGCCCTAGGAAACAGACTGAGAATCCAGAGAAAAAGGTCCTCCTGCAACCTGTTCCATTTGTGCTAGATGAACGAACGTCTCTCCACGTGCTCAATTCTGAGAGATAATTATGTGTGAAAGCAGTCCTTCACCTAACTCTTTGGGAAAACAATGTTTCTTTTCACTTGCAAACACCTCTCCATACATATATAAGGGGAGGTACTAGCTCCAAATCAGTTTTACAGTGAAAACTGCAGGAACTTCAATCCGGCAGTAGGATACAGACTGAGAACCCAGAGAAAACGTTTCTCCTGCAAGCCATTCCCGTTGTGCTAGATGAACGAACGTCTCTCCACATGCTCAGTTCTAAGAAATAAGTGTGTGTGAAAGCCGTCCTTCACCTAGCTTGTTGGGAACACAAAGTTTCTTTACACTTGCAAACTCCACTCCATAAATATATATATTCGGAAATACTAGCTCCAACTAGATTTACAGTGATAACTGCAGGAACTTCATATCGGCACTAGGAAACACACTTAGAATCCAGAGTAAAAGTTTCCCCTGCAAGCCGTTCCCATTGTGCTAGATGAACGAACGTCTCTCCACATGCTCAGTTCTGAGAGATAATTGTGTGTGAAAGCCGTCCTTCACCTAGCTTGTTGGGAACACAAAGTTTCTTTTCATTTGCAAACTCCACTCCATACATATATAAGGGGAAGTACTAGCTCCATCTCGGTTTTACAGTGAAAACTGCAGGAACTTCAAACTTGCACTAGGTAACAGACTGAGAGACCAGAGAAAAAGTTTCTACTGCAACCCGTTCCCTTCGTGCTACATGAACGAACGTCTTTCCACATGCTCAGTTCTGAGAGATAAGTGTGTGTGAAAGCCGTCCTTCAACTAGCTTGTTGGGAACACAAAGTTTCTTTTCACTTGCAAACTCCAGTCCATACATATATATGGGGAGGTCCTAGCTCCAACTCGGTTTACAGTGAAAAATGCAGGGACTTCAAACCGACAGTAGGAAAGAGACTGAGAAACCATAGTAAAAGTTTCCCCTGCAACCCGTTCCCTTTGTGGTAGATGAACGAACGTATCTCCAAATGCTCAGTTCTGAAAGATAAATGTGTGTGAAAGCCGTCCTTCAGCTAGCTTGTTGGGAACACAAACATTCTTTTAACTTGCAAACTCCACTCCATACATATATATGGGGTGGTACTAGCTCCTACTCCGTTTTACACTGAAAACTGCAGGAACTTCAAACCGGCACTAGGAAACAGACTGAGAAACCAGAGTAAAAGTTTCTCCTGCAACCCGTTCCCTTTGTGCTAGATGAAAGAACGTCTCTCCACATGCTCAGTTCTGAGAGGTAATTGTGTGTGAAAGCCGTACTTCACCTAGCTTGTTGGGAACACAAAGTTTCTTTTCACTTGCAAACTCCACTCCATACATATATAAGGGAAGTACTAGCTCCAACTTGGTTGTACAGTGAAAACTGCAGGAACTTCAAACCTGCAATAGGAAACTGACTGAGAATTCAGAGAATAAGTTTCTCCTGCAAACCTTTGCCTTTATTGTAGATGAACGAACGTCTCTCCACATGCTCAGTTCTGAGAGATAAGTATGTGTGAAAGCCGTCCTTCACCTAGCTTGTTGGGAACACAAAGTTTCTTTTCACTTGCAAACTCCACTCCTTACATATATATGGGGAGGGTTTAGCTCCAACTCGTTTTTACAGTGAAAACTGCAGGAAATTCTATCCGGCACTAGGAAACAGACTGAGAAACCAGAGTATAAGTTTCTCCTATAACCCGTTCCATTTGTGCTAGATGAACGAACGTCTATACACATGCTTAGTTCTGACAGATAAGCGTGTGTGAAAGCCGTCCTTCACATAGCTTGTTGGGAACACAAAGTCTCTTTTCACTTGCAAACTCCACTCCATACCTATATAAGGGGAGGTACTAGCTCTAATTCGGTTTTACAGTGAAAACTGCAGGAACTTCAATCCGGCACTAGGAAACAGACTGACAAACCAGAGAAAAAGTTTCTCCTGCAAGCCATTCCCGTTGGGCTAGATGAACGAAGGTCTCTCCACATGCTCAGTTCTAAGAGATAAGTGTGTGTGAAAGCCGTCCTTCACCTAGCTTGTTGGGAACACAGTTTCTTTACACTTGCAAACTCAACTCCATACATATATATATTCGGAAGTAATAGCTCCAACTCGGATTTACAGTGAAAACTGCAGGAATTTCAAACCGGCACTAGGAAACAGACTGAGAAACCAGAGTAAAAGTTTCTCCGGGAAAACGTTCTTTGTGATAGATGAAAGAACGTCTCTCCACATACTCAGTTCTGAGAGATAAGTGTGTGTGAAAGCCGTCCTTCACCTGGGCTAGTTCGGAATACAAAGTTTCTTTTCACTTTCAAACTCCACTCCATACATATATATGGGGAGGTACTAGCTCCAACTCGGTTTTACAGTGAAAACTGCAGGAAATTCAAAACGGCACTAGGAAACAGACTGAGAAACCAGAGTAAAAGTTCCCCTGCATCCCGTTCCTTTGTGCTAGATGAACGAACGTCTCTCCCCATGCTCAGTTCTGAGAGATAAATGTGTGTGAAATCCGTCCTTCACCTAGCTTGTTGGGAACACAAAGTTTCTGTTCATTTGCAAACTCCATTCCATACATATATAAGGGGAGGTACAAGCTCCAAATTTGTTTTACAGTGAAAACTGCAGGAAATTCAAAACGGCACTAGGAAACAGACTGAGAAACCACAGTAAAAGTTTCTCCTGCAAACCGTTCCCTTTGTGCTAGATGAACGAAAGTGTTTCCACATAATCAGTTCTGAGAGATAAGTGTGTGTGAAAGCAGTCCTTCACCTAGCTTGTTGGGAAAACAAAGTTTCTTTTCACTTGGAAATTACACTCCTTACATATATATGGGAAGGGATTAGCTCCAACTCGATTTTACAGTGAAAACTGCAGGAACTTCATACCGGCACTAGGAAACACACTGAGAAAACAGTGTATATGTTTTTCCTGCAACCCTTTCCCATTGTGCTAGATGAACGAAAGTCTCTCCACATGCTCAGTTCTGAGAGATTAGTGTGTGTGAAAGCCGTCCTTCAACTAGCTGTTGGGAACACAAAGTTTCTTTTCACTAGCAAACTCCACTCCATACATATATAAGGGCAGGGATTAGCTCCAACTCGGTTTTACAGTGAAAACTGCAGGAACTTCTAACCGGCACTAGGAAACAGACTGAGAAACCAAAGTATAAGTTTCTCCTATAAAACGTTCCCTTTCTGCTAGATGAACGAACGTCTATACACATGCTCAGTTCTGACAGATAAGTGTGTGTGAAAGCCGCCCTTCACCTAGCTTGTTGGGAACACAAAGTTTCTTTTCACTTGCAAACACCACTCCGTAAATATATACGGGGAGGTACTAGCTCCAACACTGTTTTACAGTGAAAACTGCAGGAACTTCAAAACGGCCCTAGGAAAAAGACTGAGAATCCAGAGAAAATCTTCCTCCTGCAACCTGTTCCATTTGTGCTAGATGAACGAACGTCTCTCCACATGCTCAGTTCTGAGAGATAAGTGTGTGTGAAAGCCGTACTTCACATTGCTTGTTGGGAACACAAAGTATCTTTTCACTTGCAAACACCACTCCGTACATATATATGGGGTGGTACTAGCTCCAAATCGGTTTTACAGTGAAAACTGCAGGAACTTCAAACCGGCCCTAGGAAACAGACTGAGAAACCAGAGAAAAAGTTTCTCCTGAAAGCCATTCCCGTTGTGCTAGATGAACGAACGTCTCTCCACATGCTCAGTTCTAAGAGATAAGTGTGTGTGAAAGCCACCTTCACTTAATTGTTGGGAAAACAAAGATTCTTTTCAATTGTAAACTACACTCCTTACATATATATGGGGAGGCAATAGCTCCAACACGGTTTTACAGTGAAAACTGCAGGAACTTCATACCGGCACTAGGAAACACACTGAGAAACCAGAGTAAAAGTTTCTCCTGCAACCCGTTCCCATTGTGCTAGATGAACGAACGTCTCTCCACATGCTCAGTTCTGAGAGATAAGTGTGTGTGAAAGCCGTCCTTCAACTAGCTTGTTGGGTACACAAAGTTTCTTTACACTAGCAAACTCCACTCCATACATATATAAGGGGAGGGATTAGCTCAACTCGGTTTTACAGTGAAAACTGTAGGAACTTCATACCGGCACTAGGAAACAGACTGAGAAACCAGAGTAAAAGTTTATCCTGTACCCGTTCCCTTTGTGCTAGATGAACGAAAGTCTATCCACATGCTCAGTTCTGAGAGATAAGTGTGTGTGAAAGCCGTCCTTCACCTAGATTGTTGGGAACACAAAGTTCTTTTTCACTTGCAAAATCCACTCCATACATATATATGGGGAGTTACTAGCGCCAACTCGGTTTACAGTGAAAACTGCAGGGACATCAAACCTACATTAGGAAACAGACTGAGAAACCAGAGTAAAAGTTTGACCTGCAACCCGTTCCCTTTATGCTAGATGAACGAACGTCTCTCCACATTCTCAGTTCTGAGAGATAATTGTGTGTGAAAACCGTACTTCACCTAGCTTGTTGGGAACACAAACTTTCTTTTCACTTGCAAACTCCACTACTTACATATATATGGGGAGGGTTTAGCTCCAACTCGTTTTTACAGTGAAAACTGCAGGAACTTCTAACCGGCACTAGGAAACAGACTGAGAAACCAGAGTATAAGTTTCTCCTGCAACTCTTTACATTTATGCTAGATGAACGAACGTCTATACACATGCTCAGTTCTGACAGTTAATTGTGTGTGAAAGCCGTAATTCACCTAGCTTGTTGGGAACACAAACTTTCTTTTCATGTGCAAACCCCACTCCATACATATATATGGGGTGTTACAAGCTCCTACTCGGTTTTACAGTGAAAACTGAAGGAACTTCAAACCGGCACTAGGAAACAGACTGAGAAACCAGAGTAAAAGTTTCTCCTGCAACACGTTCCATTTGTGCTAGATGAACGAACGACTCTCCACATGCTCAGTTCTGAGAGATAAGTGTGTGTGAAAGCCGTACTTCACATAGCTTGTTGGGAACACAAAGTTTCTTTTCACTTGCAAACACCACTCCCTATATATATACGGGGAGGTACTAGCTCCAACTCGGTTTTACAGTGAAAACTGCAGGAACTTCAAACCGGCCCTAGGAAAAAGACTGAGAATCCAGAGAAAAAGTTCCTCTTGCAACCTGTTCCATTTGTGCTAGATGAACGAACGTCTCTCCACATGCTCAGTTCTGAGAGATAAGTATGTGTGAAAGTCGTCCTTCACCTAGCTTGTTGAGAACACAAAGATTCTTTTCACTTGCAAATTCCACTCCATACATATATAAGGGGAGGTACTAGCTCCAAATCGGTTTTACAGTGAAAACTGCAGGAACTTCAAACCTGTACTAGGTAACAGACTGAGAAACCAGAGAAAAAGTTTCTCCTGCAAGCCTTTCCCGTTGTGCTAGATGAACGAAAGTTTCTCCACATGCTCAGTTCTAAGAGATAAGTGTGTGTGAAAGCCGGCCTTCACCTAGCTTGTTGGGAAAACAAAGTTTCTTTTTACTTGTAAACTACACTGCTTACATATATATGCGGTGGCATTAGCTCCAACTCGGTTTTACAGTGAAAACTGCAGGAAATTCATAACGGCACTAGTAAACACACTGAGAAACCAGAGAAAAAGTTTCTCCTGCAAACCGTTCCCTTTTTGTTAGATGAACGAACGTCTCTCCAAATGCTCAGTTCTGAGAGATAAGTGTGTGTGAAAGCCGTCCTTCACCTAGCTTGTTGAGAACACAAACTTTCTTTTCAGTTGCAAACTTCACTCCGTACATATATATGGGGTGGTACAAGCTCCTACTCGGTTTTACAGTGAAAACTGCAGGAACTTCAAACCGGCAGTAGGAAACAGACTGAGAAACCAGAGTAAAAGTTTCTCCTGCAACCCGTTCCTTTGTGCTAGATGAAAGGACGTCTCTCCACATGCTAAGTTCTGAGAGATAAGTGTGTGTGAAAGCTGTCCTTCAAATAGCTTGTTGGGAACACAAAGTTTCTTTTCACTTGCAATCTCCACTCCTTCCATATATATGGGGTTGGTTTAGCTACAACTCGTTTTTACAGTGAAAACTGCAGGAAATTCTAACTGGCACTAGGAAACAGAGTGAGAAACCAGAGTATAAGTTTCTCCTATAACCCGTTCCATTTGTGCTAGATGAACGAACGTCTATACACATGCTCAGTTCTGACAGATAATTATGTGTGAAAGCCGTCCTTACCTAGCTTGTTGGGAACACAAAGTTCCTTTTAACTTGCAATCCCCAGTCCATACATATATATGCGGAGTTCCTAGCTCCAACTCGGTTTACAGTGAAAACTGCAGGGACTTCAACCCGACAGTAGGAAACAGAATGAGACACCATAGTAAAAGTTTCCCCTGCAACCCGTTCCCTTTGTGGTAGATGAACGAACGTATCTCCAAATGCTCAGTACTGAGAGATAAATGTGTGTGAAGCCGTCCTTCACCTAGCTTGTTGGGAACACAAACTTTCTTTTCACTTGCAAACTCCACTCCATACATATATAAGGGAAGTACTGGCTCCAACTTGGTTTTACAGTGAAAACTGCAGGAACTTCAAATCTGCACTAGGAAACAGACTGAGAAATCAGAGAAAAAGTTTCTCCTGCAACCCGTTCCCTTTATGGTAGATGAACGAACGTCTTTCCACATGCTCAATTCTGGGAGATAAATGTGAGTTAAAGCCGTACTTCACCTAGATAGTTGGGAACACAAAGTTTCTTTTCAATTGCAAACACCACTCCGTACATATATATGGGGAGGTACTAGCTCCAACTCGGTTTTACAGTGAAAACTGCAGGAACTTCAAACCGGCCCTAGTAAACAGACTGAGAATCCAGAGAAAAGTTTCCTCCTGCACCCTGTTCCATTTTTGCTAGATGAACGAACGTCTCTCCACATGCTCAGTTCTGAGAGATAAGTATGTGTGAAAGCCGTCCTTCACCTATCTTGTTGGGAACACAAAGTTTCTTTACACTTGCAAATTCCACTCCTTACATATATATGGGGAGGGTTTAGCTCCAACTCGTTTTTACAGTGAAAACTGCAGGAACTTCTAAACGGCACTAGGAAACAGACTGAGAAACTAGAGTCTAAGTTTCTCCTATAACCCGTTCCATTTTTGCTAGATGAACGAACGTCTATACACATGCTCAGTTCTGACAGATAATTATGTGTGAAAGCCGTCCTTCACCTAGCTTGTTGGGAACACAAAGTCCCTTTTCACTTGCAAACTCCACTCCATACATATATAAGGGTAGGTACAGTTCCAAATCGGTTTTACAGTGAAAACTGCAATAACTCCAATCCGGCACTAGGAAACAGACTGAGAAACCATAGAAAAAGTTTCTCCTGCAAGCCATTCCCGTTGTGCTAGATGAACGAACGTCTCTCCACATGCTCAGTTCTAAGAGATAAGTGTGTGTGAAAGCCGTTCTTCACCTAGCTTGTTGGGAACACAAAGTTTATTTACACTAGCAAACTCCACTCCATACATATATATATTCGGAAGTACTAGCTCCAACTCGGATTAACAGTGAAAACTGCAGGAAATTCAAACCGGCACTAGGAAACAGACTGAGAAACCAGAGTAAAATTTTCTCCTGTATCCCCTTCCTTTTGTGCTAGATGAACGAACGTCTCTCCACATGCGCAGTTCTGAGAGATAAGTGTGTGTGAAAGCCGTCCTTCACCTAGCTAGCTCGGAATACAAAGTTTCTTTTCACTTTCAAACTCCACTCCATACATATATATGGGGAGGTACTAGCTCCAACTCGGTTTTACAGTGAAAACTGCAGGAAATTCAAAATGGCACTAGGAAACAGACTGAGAAACCAGAGTAAAAGTTCCCCCGCAACCCATTCCTTTGTGCTAGATAAACGAACGTCTCTCCCCATGCTCATTTCTGAGAGATAAGTGTGTGTGAAAGCATTCCTTCAAGTAGCTTGTTGGGAAAACAAAGTTTCTTTTCACTTGCAAACTACACTCCTTACATATATATGGGGAGGGATTAGCTCCAACTCGGTTTTACAGTGAAAACTGCAGGAACTTCATACCGGCACTAGGAAACACACTTAGAAATCAGTGTAAAAGTTTCCCCTGCAAGCCGTTCCCATTGTGCTAGATGAACGAACGTCTCTCCACATTCTCAGTTCTGAGAGATAAGTGTGTGTGAAAGCCGTCCTTCACCTAGCTTTTTGGGAACACAAAGTTTCTTTCATTTGCAAACTCCACTCCATACATATATAAGGGGAGGTACTAGCTCCTACTCGGTTTTACAGTGAAAACTGCAGGAACTTCAAACCTGCACTAGGTAACAGACTGAGAAACCAGAGAAAAAGTTTCTACTGCCACCCGTTCCCTTTGTGCTACATGAACGAACGTCTTTCCACATGCTCAGTTCTGAGGGATAAGTGTGTGTGAAAGCCGTCCTTCAACTAGCTTTGTTGGGAACACAAAGTTTCTTTTCACTTGCAATCTCCAGTCCATACATATATATGCGGAGGTCTTAGGTCCAACTCGGTTTACAGTGAAAACTGCAGGGACTTCAAACCGACAGTATTAAACAGACTGAGAAAACATAGTAAAAGTTTCCCCTGCAACCCGTTCCCTTTGTGGTAGATGAACGAACGTATCTCCAAATGCTCAGTTCTGAGAGATAAATGTGTGTGAAAGCCGTGCTTCACCTAACTTGTTGGGAACACAAATTTTCTTTTCAGTTGCCATCTCCAATCCATACAATATATGGGGAGGTTCTAGCTCCAACTCGGTTTTACAGTGAAAACTGCAGGAACTTCAATCCGGCACTAGGAAACAGACTGAGAAAACAGAGAAAAAATTTCTTCTGCAACCCGTTCCATTTGTGCTAGATGAACGAACGTCTCTCCACATGCTCAGTTCTGAGAAATAAGTGTATGTGAAAGCCGTCCTTCACCTTGCTTGTTGGGAACACAAAGGTTCTTTTCATTTGCAAACTCCACTCCTTACATATATATGGGGAGGGATTAGCTCCAACACGTTTTTACAGTGAAAACTGCAGGAACTTCATACTGGCACTAGGAAACATACTGAGAAACCAGAGTAAAAGTTTCCCCTGCAACCCGTTCCCTTTTTGCTATGTGAACGAACGTCTATCCACATGCTCAATTCTGAGAGATAAGAGTGTGTTAAAGCCGTCCTTCACCTAGCTTGTTTGGAACACAAAGTTCCTTTTCACTTGCAAACTCCACTGCATACATATATATGGGGAGGTATTAGCACCAACTCGGTTTTAAAGTGAAAACTGCAGGACTTCAAACCGGCACTAGGAAACAGACTGAGTAAACAGAGAAAAAGTTTCTCCTGCAACACGTTCCCTTTGTGCTAGATGAACGAACGTCTCTCCACATGCTCAGATCTGAGGGATAAGTGTGTGTGAAAGCCGTCCTTCACCTATCTTGTTGGGAACACAAACTTTCTTTTCAATTGCAAACTCACTGCATATATATATATATGGGGTGTTACAAGCTCCTACTCGATTTTACACTGAAAACTGCAGGAACTTCAAACCGGCACTAGGAAACAGACTGAGAAACCAGAGTAAAAGTTTCTCCTGCAACCCGTTCCCTTTGTGCTAGATGAAAGAACGTCTCTCCACATGCTCAGTTCTGAGAGATAAGTGTGTGTGAAAGCCGTCCTTCACCTAGCTTGTTGGGAACACAAAGTTTCTTTTCACTTGCAAACTCCACTCCATACATATATAAGGGAAGTACTAGCTCCAACTCGGTTTTACAGTGAAAACTGCAGGAACTTCAAAGCGGCACTAGGAAACAGACTGAGAAACCAGAGAAAAAGTTTCTCCTGCAACCCGGTCCTTTTTTGCTAGATGAACGAACGTCTCTCCACATGCTCAATTCTGAGAGATAAGTGTGTGTGAAAGCCATCCTTCACCTAGCTTGTTGAGAACACAAACTTTCTTTTCACTTGCAACTCCACTCCTTACACATATATGTGGAGGTTTTATCTCCAACCCGTTTTTACAGTGAAAACTGCAGGAACTTCTAACCGGCAGTAGGAAACAGACTCAGAAACCAGAGTAAAAGTTTCTCCTATAACCCGTTCACTTTGTGCTATATGAACTAACGTCTATACTCATGCTAAGTTCTGACAGATAAGTGTGTGTGAAAGCCGAATTTCACCTAGCTTGTTGGGAACACAAACATTCTTTTCATGTGCAAACTCCACTCCATACATATATATGGGGAGTTACAAGGTCCTACTCGGTTTTACAGTGTAAACTGAAGTACTTCAAACCGGCACTAGGAAACAGACTGAGAAACCAGAGTAAAAGTTTCTCCTGCAAACCGTTCCTTTTGTGCTAGATGAACGAACGTCTCTCCACATGCTCAATTCTGAGAGATAAGTGTGTGTGAAAGCCATCCTTCACCTAGCTTGTTGAGAACACAAACTTTCTTTTCACCTGCAACTCCACTCCTTACACATATATGTGGAGGTTTTATCTCCAACCCGTTTTTACAGTGAAAACTGCAGAAACTTCAAACCGGCCCTAGGAAACAGACTGAGAATCCAGAGAAAAAGGTCCTCCTGCAACCTGTTCCATTTGTGCTAGATGAACGAACGTCTCTCCACATGCTCAGTTCTAAAAATAAGTGTGTGTGAAAGCCTTCCTTCACCTAGCTTGTTGGGAACACAAAGTTTCTTTACACTTGCAAACTCCACTCCATAAATATATATATTCGGAAGTACTAGCTCCAACTCGGATTTACAGTGATAACTGCAGGAACTTCATATCGGCACTAGGAAACACACTTAGAATCCAGAGTAAAAGTTTCCCCTGCAAGCCGTTCCCATTGTGCTAGATGAACGAACGTCTCTCCACATGCTCAGTTCTGAAAGATAAATGTGTGTGAAAGCCGTCCTTCAGCTAGCTTGTTGGGAACACAAACATTCTTTTCACTTGCAAACTCCACTCCATACATATATATGGGGTGGTACAAGCTCCTACTCCGTTTTACACTGAAAACTGCAGGAACTTCAAACCGGCACTAGGAAACAGACTGAGAAACCAGAGTAAAAGTTTCTCCTGCAACCCGTTCTCTTTGTGCTAGATGAAAGAACGTCTCTCCACATGCTCAGTTCTGAGAGGTAATTGTGTGTGAAAGCCGTACTTCACCTAGCTTGTTGGGAACACAAAGTTTCTTTTCACTTGCAAACTCCACTCCATACATATATAAGGGAAGTACTAGCTCCAACTTGGTTGTACAGTGAAAACTGCAGGAACTTCCAACCTGCAATAGGAAACTGACTGAGAATTCAGAGAATAAGTTTCTCCTGCAACCCTTTGCCTTTATGGTAGATGAACGAACGTCTCTCCACATGCTCAGTTCTGAGAGATAAGTGTGTGTGAAAGCCGTACTTCACCTAGATAGTTGGGAACACAAAGTTTCTTTTCACTTGCAAAAACCACTCCGTAAATATATATGGGGAATTACTAGCTCCAACTCGGTTTTACATTGAAAACTGCAGGAACATCAAACTGGCCCTAGGAAACAGACTGAGAATCCAGAGAAAATGTTCCTTCTTTAACCTGTTCCATTTGTGCTAGATGAACGAACGTCTCTCCAAAAGCTCGTTTCTGAGAGATAAGTATGTGTGAAAGCCGTCCTTCACCTAGCTTGTTGGGAACACAAAGTTTCTTTTCACTTGCAAACACCAATCCGTACATATATATGGGGAGGGTTTAGCTCCAACTAGTTTTTACAGTGAAAACTGCAGGAACTTCTAACCGGCACTAGGAAACAGAATGAGAAACCGGAGTATAAGTTTCCACTATAACCCGTTCCCTTTGTGCTAGATGAATGAACGTCTCTCCACATGCTCAGTTCTGAGAGATAAGTATGTGTGAAAGCCGTCCTTCACCTAGCTTGTTGGGAACACAAAGTTTCTTTTCACTTGCAAACTCCACTCCTTACATATATAAGTGGAGGGTTTAGCTCCAACTCGTTTTTACAGTGAAAACTGCAGGAAATTGTATCCGGCACTAGGAAACAGACTGAGAAACCAGAGTATAAGTTTCTCCTATAACCCGTTCCATTTGTGCTAGATGAACGAACGTCTATACACATGCTTAGTTCTGACAGATAAGCGTGTGTGAAAGCCGTCCTTCACATAGCTTGTTGGGAACACAAAGTCTCTTTTCACTTGCAAACTCCACTCCATACCTATATAAGGGGAGGTACTAGCTCTAATTCGGTTTTACAGTGAAAACTGCAGGAACGTCAATCCGGCACTAGGAAACAGACTGACAAACCAGAGAAAAAGTTTCTCCTGCAAGCCATTCCCGTTGGGCTAGATGAACGAAGGTCTCTCCACATGCTCAGTTCTAAGAGATAAGTGTGTGTGAAAGCCGTCCTTCACCTAGCTTGTTGGGAACACAGTTTCTTTACACTTGCAAACTCAACTCCATACATATATATATTCGGAAGTACTAGCTCCAACTCTGATTTACAGTGAAAACCGCAGGAATTTCAAACCGGCACTAGGAAACAGACTGAGAAACCAGAGTAAAAGTTTCTCCGGGAAAACGTTCTTTGTGATAGATGAAAGAACGTCTCTCCACATACTCAGTTCTGAGAGATAAGTGTGTGTGAAAGCCGTCCTTCACCTAGCTAGTTCGGAATACAAAGTTTCTTTTCACTTTCAAACTCCACTCCATACATATATATGGGGAGGTACTAGCTCCAACTCGGTTTTACAGTGAAAACTGCAGGAAATTCAAAACGGCACTAGGAAACAGACTGAGAAACCAGAGTAAAAGTTCCCCTGCATCCCGTTCCTTTGTGCTAGATGAACGAACGTCTCTCCCCATGCTCAGTTCTGAGAGATAAATGTGTGTGAAATCCGTCCTTCACCTAGCTTGTTGGGAACACAAAGTTTCTGTTCATTTGCAAACTGCATTCCATACATATATAAGGGGAGGTACAAGCTCCAAATTTGTTTTACAGTGAAAACTGCAGGAACTTCAAACCGGCACTAGGAAACAGACTGAGAAACCACAGTAAAAGTTTCTCCTGCAAACCGTTCCCTTTGTGCTAGATGAACGAAAGTGTTTCCACATAATCAGTTCTGAGAGATAAGTGTGTGTGAAAGCAGTCCTTCAACTAGCTTGTTGGGAAAACAAAGTTTCTTTTCACTTGGAAATTACACTCCTTAAATATATATGGGAAGGGATTAGCTCCAACTCGATTTTACAGTGAAAACTGCAGGAACTTCATACCGGCACTAGGAAACACACTGAGAAAACAGTGTATATGTTTTTCCTGCAACCATTTCCCATTGTGCTAGATGAACGAAAGTCTCTCCACATGCTCAGTTCTGAGAGATTAGTGTGTGTGAAAGCCGTCCTTCAACTAGCTTGTTGGGAACACAAAGTTTCTTTTCACTTGCAAACTCCACTCCATACATATATAAGGGCAGGGATTAGCTCCAACTCGGTTTTACAGTGAAAACTGCAGGAACTTCTAACCGGCACTAGGAAACAGACTGAGAAACCAAAGTATAAGTTTCTCCTATAAAACGTTCCCTTTCTGCTAGATGAACGAACGTCTATACACATGCTCAGTTCTGACAGATAAGTGTGTGTGAAAGCCGTCCTTCACCTAGCTTGTTGGGAACACAAAGTTTCTTTTCACTTGCAAACACCACTCCGTAAATATATACGGGGAGGTACTAGCTCCAACACTGTTTTACTGTGAAAACTGCAGGAACTTCAAAACGGCCCTAGGAAAAAGACTGAGAATCCAGAGAAAATCTTCCTCCTGCAACCTGTTCCATTTGTGCTAGATGAACGAACGTCTCTCCACATGCTCAGTTCTGAGAGATAAGTGTGTGTGAAAGCCGTACTTCACATAGCTTGTTGGGAACACAAAGTACCTTTTCACTTGCAAACACCACTCCGTACATATATATGGGGTGGTACTAGCTCCAAATCGGTTTTACAGTGAAAACTGCAGGAACTTCAAACCGGCCCTAGGAAACAGACTGAGAAACCAGAGAAAAACTTTCTCCTGAAAGCCATTCCCGTTGTGCTAGATGAACGAACGTCTCTCCACATGCTCAGTTCTAAGAGATAAGTGTGTGTGAAAGCCGACCTTCACCTAATTGTTGGGAAAACAAAGATTCTTTTCACTTGTAAACTACACTCCTTACATATATATGGGGAGGCATTAGCACCAACACGGTTTTACAGTGAAAACTGCAGGAACTTCATACCGGCACTAGGAAACACACTGAGAAACCAGAGTAAAAGTTTCTCCTGCAACCCGTTCCCATTGTGCTAGATGAACGAACGTCTCTCCACATGCTCAGTTCTGAGAGATAAGTGTGTGTGAAAGCCGTCCTTCAACTAGCTTGTTGGGTACACAAAGTTTCTTTACACTAGCAAACTCCACTCCATACATATATAATGGGAGGGATTAGCTCAACTCGGTTTTACAGTGAAAACTGTAGGAACTTCATACCGGCACTAGGAAACACACTGAGAAACCAGAGTAAAAGTTTATCCTGTACCCGTTCCCTTTGTGCTAGATGAACGAAAGTCTATCCACATGCTCAGTTCTGAGAGATAAGTGTGTGTGAAAGCCGTCCTTCACCTAGATGGTTGGGAACACAAAGTTCTTTTTCACTGGCAAAATCCACTCCATACATATATATGGGGAGTTACTAGCGCCAACTCGGTTTACAGTGAAAACTGCAGGGACTTCAAACCTACATTAGGAAACAGACTGAGAAACCATAGTAAAAGTTTCCCCTACAACCCGTTCCCCTTGTGGTAGATGAACGAACGTCTCTCCAAAGCTCAGTTCTGAGAGATAAGTGTGTGTGAAGCCGTCCTTCACTTAGCTTGTTGGGAACACAAAGTTTCTTTTCACTTGCAAACACCACTCCACACATATATATGGGGTGGTACAAGCTCCTACACGGTTTTACAGTGAAAACTGCAGGAACTTCAAACCTGCACTAGGAAACAGACTGAGAAACCAGAGTAAAAGTTTGACCTGCAACCCGTTCCCTGTATGCTAGATGAACGAACGTCTCTCCACATGCTCAGTTCTGAGAGATAATTGTGTGTGAAAGCCGTACATCACCTAGCTTGTTGGGAACACAAACTTTCTTTTCACTTGCAAACTCCACTCCTTACATATATATGGGGAGGGTTTAACTCCAACTCGTTTTTACAGTGAAAACTGCAGGAACTTCTAACCGGCAATAGGAAACAGACAGAGAAACCAGAGTATAAGTTTCTCCTGCAACCCTTTACATTTATGCTAGATGAACGAACGTCTATACACATGCTCAGTTCTGACAGTTAATTGTGTGTGAAAGCCGTAATTCACCTAGCTTGTTGGGAACACAAACTTTCTTTTCATGTGCAAACCCCACTCCATACATATATATGGGGTGTTACAAGCTCCTACTCGGTTTTACAGTGAAAACTGAAGGAACTTCAAACCGGCACTAGGAAAGAGACTGAGATACCAGAGTAAAAGTTTCTCCTGCAACACGTTCCATTTGTGCTAGATGAACGAAAGTCTCTCCACATGCTCAGTTCTGAGAGATAAGTGTGTGTGAAAGCCGTACTTCACCTAGCTTGTTGGGAACACAAAGTTTCTTTTCACTTGCAAACACCACTCCCTATATATATACGGGGAGGTACAAGCTCCAACTCTGTTTTACAGTGAAAACTGCAGGAACTTCAAACCGGCCCTAGGAAAAAGACTGAGAATCCAGAGAAAATGTTCCTCCTGCAACCTGTTCCATTTGTGCTAGATGAACGAACGTCTCTCCACATGCTCAGTTCTGAGAGATAATTACGTGTGAAAGCCGTCCTTCACCTAGCTTGTTGGGAACACAAAGATTCTTTTCACTTGCAAACTCCACTCCATACATATATAAGGGGAGGTACTAGCTCCAAATCGGTTTTACAGTGAAAACTGCAGGAACTTCAATCCGGCACTAGGAAACAGACTGAGAAACCAGAGAAAAAGTTTCTCCTGCAAGCCATTCCCGTTGTGCTAGATGAACGAAAGTTTCTCCACATGCTCAGTTCTAAGAGATAAGTGTGTGTGAAAGCCGGCCTTCACCTAGCTTGTTGGGAAAACAAAGTTTCTTTTCATTTGTAAACTACACTGCTTACATATATATGGGGTGGCATTAGCTCCAACTCGGTTTTACAGTGAAAACTGCAGGAAATTCATAACGGCACTAGGAAACACACTGAGAAACCAGAGAAAAAGTTTCTCCTGCAAACCATTCCCTTTTTGTTAGATGAAAGAACGTCTCTCCAAATGCTCAGTTCTGAGAGATAAGTGTGTGTGAAAGCCGTCCTTCACCTAGCTTGTTGAGAACACAAACTTTCTTTTCAGTTGCAAACTTCACTCCGTACATATATATGGGGTGGTACAAGCTCCTACTTGGTTTTACAGTGAAAACTGCAGGAACTTCAAACCGGCAGTAGGAAACAGTCTGAGAAACCAGAGTAAAAGTTTCTCCTGCAACCCGTTCCTTTGTGCTAGATGAACGAACGTCTCTCCACATGCTAAGTTCTGAGAGATAAGTGTGTGTGAAAGCTCTCCTTCAACTAGCTTGTTTGGAACACAAAGTTTCTTTTCACTTGCAAACTCCACTCCTTCCATATATATGGGGTTGGTTTAGCTACAACTCGTTTTTACAGTGAAAACTGCAGGAAATTCTAACTGGCACTAGGAAACAGACTGAGAAACCAGAGTATAAGTTTCTCCTATAACCCGTTCCCTTTGTGCTAGATGAACGAACGTCTATACACATGCTCAGTTCTGACAGATAATTATGTGTGAAAGCCGTCCTTACCTAGCTTGTTGGGAACACAAAGTTCCTTTTAACTTGCAATCTCCAGTCCATAAATATATATGCGGAGTTCCTAGCTCCAACTCGGTTTACAGTGAAAACTGCAGGGACTTCAACCCGACAGTAGGAAACAGAATGAGACAGCATAGTAAAAGTTTCCCCTGCAACCCGTTCCCTTTGTGGTAGATGAACGAACGTATCTCCAAATGCTCCGTACTGAGAGATAAATGTGTGTGAAAGCCGTCCTTCACCTAGCTTGTTGGGAACACAAACTTTCTTTTCACTTGCAAACTCCACTCCATACATATATAAGGGAAGTACTAGCTCCAACTTGGTTTTACAGTGAAAACTGCAGGAACTTCCAACCTGCACTAGGAAACTGACTGAGAAACCACAGTAAAAGTTTCTCCTGCAAACCGTTCCCTTTGTGCTAGATGAACGAAAGTGTTTCCACATAATCAGTTCTGAGAGATAAGTGTGTGTGAAAGCAGTCCTTCACCTAGCTTGTTGGGAAAACAAAGTTTCTTTTCACTTGGAAATTACACTCCATACATATATATGGGAAGGGATTAGCTCCAACTCGATTTTACAGTGAAAACTGCAGGAACTTCATACCGGCACTAGGAAACACACTGAGAAAACAGTGTATATGTTTTTCCTGCAACCCTTTCCCATTGTGCTAGATGAACGAAAGTCTCTCCACATGCTCAGTTCTGAGAGATTAGTGTGTGTGAAAGCCGTCCTTCAACTAGCTGTTGGGAACACAAAGTTTCTTTTCACTAGCAAACTCCACTCCATACATATATAAGGGCAGGGATTAGCTCCAACTCGGTTTTACAGTGAAAACTGCAGGAACTTCTAACCGGCACTAGGAAACAGACTGAGAAACCAAAGTATAAGTTTCTCCTATAAAACGTTCCCTTTCTGCTAGATTAACGAACGTCTATACACATGCTCAGTTCTGACAGATAAGTGTGTGTGAAAGCCGCCCTTCACCTAGCTTGTTGGGAACACAAAGTTTCTTTTCACTTGCAAACACCACTCCGTAAATATATACGGGGAGGTACTAGCTCCAACACTGTTTTACAGTGAAAACTGCAGGAACTTCAAAACGGCCCTAGGAAAAAGACTGAGAATCCAGAGAAAATCTTCCTCCTGCAACCTGTTCCATTTGTGCTAGATGAACGAACGTCTCTCCACATGCTCAGTTCTGAGAGATAAGTGTGTGTGAAAGCCGTACTTCACATAGCTTGTTGGGAACACAAAGTATCTTTTCACTTGCAAACACCACTCCGTACATATATATGGGGTGGTACTAGCTCCAAATCGGTTTTACAGTGAAAACTGCAGGAACTTCAAACCGGCCCTAGGAAACAGACTGAGAAACCAGAGAAAAAGTTTCTCCTGAAAGCCATTCCCGTTGTGCTAGATGAACGAACGTCTCTCCACATGCTCAGTTCTAAGAGATAAGTGTGTGTGAAAGCCGACCTTCACTTAATTGTTGGGAAAACAAAGATTCTTTTCACTTGTAAACTACACTCCTTACATATATATGGGGAGGCATTAGCTCCAACACGGTTTTACAGTGAAAACTGCAGGAACTTCATACCGGCACTAGGAAACACACTGAGAAATCAGAGTAAAAGTTTCTCCTGCAACCCGTTCCCATTGTGCTAGATGAACGAACGTCTCTCCACATGCTCAGTTCTGAGAGATAAGTGTGTGTGAAAGCCGTCCTTCAACTAGCTTGTTGGGTACACAAAGTTTCTTTACACTAGCAAACTCCACTCCATACATATATAAGGGGAGGGATTAGCTCAACTCGGTTTTACAGTGAAAACTGCAGGAAATTCTAACTGGCACTAGGAAACAGAGTGAGAAACCAGAGTATAAGTTTCTCCTATAACCCGTTCCCTTTGTGCTAGATGAACGAACGTCTATACACATGCTCAGTTCTGACAGATAATTATGTGTGAAAGCCGTCCTTACCTAGCTTGTTGGGAACACAAAGTTCCTTTTAACTTGCAATCCCCAGTCCATACATATATATGCGGAGTTCCTAGCTCCAACTCGGTTTACAGTGAAAACTGCAGGGACTTCAACCCGACAGTAGGAAACAGAATGAGACACCATAGTAAAAGTTTCCCCTGCAACCCGTTCCCTTTGTGGTAGATGAACGAACGTATCTCCAAATGCTCAGTACTGAGAGATAAATGTGTGTGAAAGCCGTCCTTCACCTAGCTTGTTGGGAACACAAACTTTCTTTTCACTTGCAAACTCCACTCCATACATATATAAGGGAAGTACTGGCTCCAACTTGGTTTTACAGTGAAAACTGCAGGAACTTATAATCTGCACTAGGAAACAGACTGAGAAATCAGAGAAAAAGTTTCTCCTGCAAACCGTTCCCTTTATGGTAGATGAACGAACGTCTTTCCACATGCTCAATTCTGGGAGATAAATGTGAGTTAAAGCCGTACTTCACCTAGATAGTTGGGAACACAAAGTTTCTTTTCAATTGCAAACACCACTCCGTACATATATATGGGGAGGTACTAGCTCCAACTCGGTTTTACAGTGAAAACTGCAGGAACTTCAAACCGGCCCTAGTAAACAGACTGAGAATCCAGAGAAAAGTTTCCTCCTGCACCCTGTTCCATTTTTGCTAGATGAACGAACGTCTCTCCACATGCTCAGTTCTGAGAGATAAGTATGTGTGAAAGCCGTCCTTCACCTATCTTGTTGGGAACACAAAGTTTCTTTACACTTGCAAATTCCACTCCTTACATATATATGGGGAGGGTTTAGCTCCAACTCGTTTTTACAGTGAAAACTGCAGGAACTTCTAAACGGCACTAGGAAACAGACTGAGAAACTAGAGTCTAAGTTTCTCCTATAACCCGTTCCATTTTTGCTAGATGAACGAACGTCTATACACATGCTCAGTTCTGACAGATAATTATGTGTGAAAGCCGTCCTTCACCTAGCTTGTTGGGAACACAAAGTCCCTTTTCACTTGCAAACTCCACTCCATACATATATAAGGGTAGGTACAGTTCCAAATCGGTTTTACAGTGAAAACTGCAGGAACTCCAATCCGGCACTAAGAAACAGACTGAGAAACCATAGAAAAAGTTTCTCCTGCAAGCCATTCCCGTTGTGCTAGATGAACGAACGTCTCTCCACATGCTCAGTTCTAAGAGATAAGTGTGTGTGAAAGCCGTTCTTCACCTAGCTTGTTGGGAACACAAAGTTTATTTACACTAGCAAACTCCACTCCATACATATATATATTCGGAAGTACTAGCTCCAACTCGGATTAACAGTGAAAACTGCAGGAAATTCAAACCGGCACTAGGAAACAGACTGAGAAACCAGAGTAAAATTTTCTCCTGTATCCCCTTCCTTTTGTGCTAGATGAACGAACGTCTCTCCACATGCGCAGTTCTGAGAGATAAGTGTGTGTGAAAGCCGTCCTTCACCTAGCTAGCTCGGAATACAAAGTTTCTTTTCACTTTCAAACTCCACTCCATACATATATATGGGGAGGTACTAGCTCCAACTCGGTTTTACAGTGAAAACTGCAGGAAATTCAAAATGGCACTAGGAAACAGACTGAGAAACCAGAGTAAAAGTTCCCCCGCAACCCATTCCTTTGTGCTAGATAAACGAACGTCTCTCCCCATGCTCATTTCTGAGAGATAAGTGTGTGTGAAAGCATTCCTTCAAGTAGCTTGTTGGGAAAACAAAGTTTCTTTTCACTTGCAAACTACACTCCTTACATATATATGGGGAGGGATTAGCTCCAACTCGGTTTTACAGTGAAAACTGCAGGAACTTCATACCGGCACTAGGAAACACACTTAGAAATCAGTGTAAAAGTTTCCCCTGCAAGCCGTTCCCATTGTGCTAGATGAACGAACGTCTCTCCACATGCTCAGTTCTGAGAGATAAGTGTGTGTGAAAGCCGTCCTTCACCTAGCTTTTTGGGAACACAAAGTTTCTTTTCATTTGCAAACTCCACTCCATACATATATAAGGGGAGGTACTAGCTCCTACTCGGTTTTACAGTGAAAACTGCAGGAACTTCAAACCTGCACTAGGTAACAGACTGAGAAACCAGAGAAAAAGTTTCTACTGCCACCCGTTCCCTTTGTGCTACATGAACGAACGTCTTTCCACATGCTCAGTTCTGAGGGATAAGTGTGTGTGAAAGCCGTCCTTCAACTAGCTTTGTTGGGAACACAAAGTTTCTTTTCACTTGCAATCTCCAGTCCATACATATATATGCGGAGGTCCTAGGTCCAACTCGGTTTACAGTGAAAACTGCAGGGACTTCAAACCGACAGTATTAAACAGACTGAGAAAACATAGTAAAAGTTTCCCCTGCAACCCGTTCCCTTTGTGGTAGATGAACGAACGTATCTCCAAATGCTCAGTTCTGAGAGATAAATGTGTGTGAAAGCCGTGCTTCACCTAACTTGTTGGGAACACAAACTTTCTTTTCAGTTGCCATCTCCAATCCATACAATATATGGGGAGGTTCTAGCTCCAACTCGGTTTTACAGTGAAAACTGCAGGAACTTCAATCCGGCACTAGGAAACAGACTGAGAAAACAGAGAAAAAATTTCTTCTGCAACCCGTTCCATTTGTGCTAGATGAACGAACGTCTCTCCACATGCTCAGTTCTGAGAAATAAGTGTATGTGAAAGCCGTCCTTCACCTTGCTTGTTGGGAACACAAAGGTTCTTTTCATTTGCAAACTCCACTCCTTACATATATATGGGGAGGGAATAGCTCCAACACGTTTTTACAGTGAAAACTGCAGGAACTTCATACTGGCACTAGGAAACAGACTGAGAAACCAGAGTAAAAGTTTCCCCTGCAACCCGTTCCCTTTTTGCTATATGAACGAACGTCTATCCACATGCTCAATTCTGAGAGATAAGAGTGTGTTAAAGCCGTCCTTCACCTAGCTTGTTTGGAACTCAAAGTTCCTTTTCACTTGCAAACTCCACTGCATACATATATATGGGGAGGTATTAGCACCAACTCGGTTTTAAAGTGAAAACTGCAGGACTTCAAACCGGCACTAGGAAACAGACTGAGTAAACAGAGAAAAAGTTTCTCCTGCAACCCGTTCCCTTTGTGCTAGATGAACGAACGTCTCTCCACATGCTCAGATCTGAGGGATAAGTGTGTGTGAAAGCCGTCCTTCACCTATCTTGTTGGGAACACAAACTTTCTTTTCAATTGCAAACTCACTGCATATATATATATGGGGTGTTACAAGCTCCTACTCGATTTTACACTGAAAACTGCAGGAACTTCAAACCGGCACTAGGAAACACACTGAGAAACCAGAGTAAAAGTTTCTCCTGCAACCCGTTCCCTTTGTGCTAGATGAAAGAACGTCTCTCCACATGCTCAGTTCTGAGAGATAAGTGTGTGTGAAAGCCGTCCTTCACCTAGCTTGTTGGGAACACAAAGTTTCTTTTCACTTGCAAACTCCACTCCATACATATATAAGGGAAGTACTAGCTCCAACTCGGTTTTACAGTGAAAACTGCAGGAACTTCAAAGCGGCACTAGGAAACAGACTGAGAAACCAGAGAAAAAGTTTCTCCTGCAACCCGTTCCTTTTTTGCTAGATGAACGAACGTCTCTCCACATGCTCAATTCTGAGAGATAAGTGTGTGTGAAAGCCATCCTTCACCTAGCTTGTTGAGAACACAAACTTTCTTTTCACTTGCAACTCCACACCTTACACATATATGTGGAGGTTTTATCTCCAACCCGTTTTTACAGTGAAAACTGCAGGAACTTCTAACCGGCAGTAGGAAACAGACTCAGAAACCAGAGTATAAGTTTCTCCTATAACCCGTTCACTTTGTGCTATATGAACTAACGTCTATACTCATGCTAAGTTCTGACAGATAAGTGTGTGTGAAAGCCGAATTTCACCTAGCTTGTTGGGAACACAAACATTCTTTTCATGTGCAAACTCCACTCCATACATATATATGGGGAGTTACAAGGTCCTACTCGGTTTTACAGTGTAAACTGAAGTACTTCAAACCGGCACTAGGACACAGACTGAGAAACCATAGTAATACTTTCCCGTGCAACACGTTCCATTTGTGCTAGATGAACGAACGTCTCTCCACATGCTCAGTTCTGACAGATAAGTGTGTGTGAAAGCCATCCTTCACCTAGCTTGTTGAGAACACAAACTTTCTTTTCACTTGCAACTCCACTCCTTACACATATATGTGGAGGTTTTATCTCCAACCCGTTTTTACAGTGAAAACTGCAGGAACTTCAAACCGGCCCTAGGAAAGAGACTGAGAATCCAGAGAAAAAGGTCCTCCTGCAACCTGTTCCATTTGTGCTAGATGAACGAACGTCTCTCCACATGCTCAGTTCTAAAAATAAGTGTGTGTGAAAGCCTTCCTTCACCTAGCTTGTTGGGAACACAAAGTTTCTTTACACTTGCAAACTCCACTCCATAAATATATATATTCGGAAGTACTAGCTCCAACTCGGATTTACAGTGATAACTGCAGGGACTTCATATCGGCACTAGGAAACACACTTAGAATCCAGAGTAAAAGTTTCCCCTGCAAGCCGTTCCCATTTTGCTAGATGAACGAACGTCTCTCCACATGCTCAGTTCTGAGAGATAATTGTGTGTGAAAGCCGTCCTTCACCTAGCTTGTTGGGAACACAAAGTTTCTTTTCACTTGCAAACTCCACTCCTTACATATATAAGTGGAGGGTTTAGCTCCAACTCGTTTTTACAGTGAAAACTGCAGGAAATTGTATCCGGCACTAGGAAACAGACTGAGAAACCAGAGTATAAGTTTCTCCTATAACCCGTTCCATTTGTGCTAGATGAACGAACGTCTATACACATGCTTAGTTCTGACAGATAAGCGTGTGTGAAAGCCGTCCTTCACATAGCTTGTTGGGAACACAAAGTCTCTTTTCACTTGCAAACTCCACTCCATACCTATATAAGGGGAGGTACTAGCTCTAATTCGGTTTTACAGTGAAAACTGCAGGAACTTCAATCCGGCACTAGGAAACAGACTGACAAACCAGAGAAAAAGTTTCTCCTGCAAGCCATTCCCGTTGGGCTAGATGAACGAAGGTCTCTCCACATGCTCAGTTCTAAGAGATAAGTGTGTGTGAAAGCCGTCCTTCACCTAGCTTGTTGGGAACACAGTTTCTTTACACTTGCAAACTCAACTACATACATATATATATTCGGAAGTACTAGCTCCAACTCGGATTTACAGTGAAAACCGCAGGAATTTCAAACCGGCACTAGGAAACAGACTGAGAAACCAGAGTAAAAGTTTCTCCGGGAAAACGTTCTTTGTGATAGATGAAAGAACGTCTCTCCACATACTCAGTTCTGAGAGATAAGTGTGTGTGAAAGCCGTCCTTCACCTAGCTAGTTCGGAATACAAAGTTTCTTTTCACTTTCAAACTCCACTCCATACATATATATGGGGAGGTACTAGCTCCAACTCGGTTTTACAGTGAAAACTGCAGGAAATTCAAAACGGCACTAGGAAACAGACTGAGAAACCAGAGTAAAAGTTCCCCTGCATCCCGTTCCTTTGTGCTAGATGAACGAACGTCTCTCCCCATGCTCAGTTCTGAGAGATAAATGTGTGTGAAATCCGTCCTTCACCTAGCTTGTTGGGAACACAAAGTTTCTGTTCATTTGCAAACTCCATTCCATACATATATAAGGGGAGGTACAAGCTCCAAATTTGTTTTACAGTGAAAACTGCAGGAACTTCAAACCGGCACTAGGAAACAGACTGAGAAACCACAGTAAAAGTTTCTCCTGCAAACCGTTCCCTTTGTGCTAGATGAACGAAAGTGTTTCCACATAATCAGTTCTGAGAGATAAGTGTGTGTGAAAGCAGTCCTTCACCTAGCTTGTTGGGAAAACAAAGTTTCTTTTCACTTGGAAATTACACTCCTTACATATATATGGGAAGGGATTAGCTCCAACTCGATTTTACAGTGAAAACTGCAGGAACTTCATACCGGCACTAGGAAACACACTGAGAAAACAGTGTATATGTTTTTCCTGCAACCCTTTCCCATTGTGCTAGATGAACGAAAGTCTCTCCACATGCTCAGTTCTGAGAGATTAGTGTGTGTGAAAGCCGTCCTTCAACTAGCTTGTTGGGAACACAAAGTTTCTTTTCACTTGCAAATTCCACTCCATACATATATAAGGGCATGGATTAGCTCCAACTCGGTTTTACAGTGAAAACTGCAGGAACTTCTAACCGGCACTAGGAAACAGACTGAGAAACCAAAGTATAAGTTTCTCCTATAAAACGTTCCCTTTCTGCTAGATGAACGAACGTCTATACACATGCTCAGTTCTGACAGATAAGTGTGTGTGAAAGCCGTCCTTCACCTAGCTTGTTGGGAACACAAAGTTTCTTTTCACTTGCAAACACCACTCCGTAAATATATACGGGGAGGTACTAGCTCCAACACTGTTTTACTGTGAAAACTGCAGGAACTTCAAAACGGCCCTAGGAAAAAGACTGAGAATCCAGAGAAAATCTTCCTCCTGCAACCTGTTCCATTTGTGCTAGATGAACGAACGTCTCTCCACATGCTCAGTTCTGAGAGATAAGTGTGTGTGAAAGCCGTACTTCACATAGCTTGTTGGGAACACAAAGTAACTTTTCACTTGCAAACACCACTCCGTACATATATATGGGGTGGTACTAGCTCCAAATCGGTTTTACAGTGAAAACTGCAGGAACTTCAAACCGGCCCTAGGAAACAGACTGAGAAACCAGAGAAAAACTTTCTCCTGAAAGCCATTCCCGTTGTGCTAGATGAACGAACGTCTCTCCACATGCTCAGTTCTAAGAGATAAGTGTGTGTGAAAGCCGACCTTCACCTAATTGTTGGGAAAACAAAGATTCTTTTCACTTGTAAACTACACTCCTTACATATATATGGGGAGGCATTAGCACCAACACGGTTTTACAGTGAAAACTGCAGGAACTTCATACCGGCACTAGGAAACACACTGAGAAACCAGAGTAAAAGTTTCTCCTGCAACCCGTTCCCATTGTGCTAGATGAACGAACGTCTCTCCACATGCTCAGTTCTGAGAGATAATTGTGTGTGAAAGCCGTCCTTCAACTAGCTTGTTGGGTACACAAAGTTTCTTTACACTAGCAAACTCCACTCCATACATATATAATGGGAGGGATTAGCTCAACTCGGTTTTACAGTGAAAACTGTAGGAACTTCATACCGGCACTAGGAAACACACTGAGAAACCAGAGTAAAAGTTTATCCTGTACCCGTTCCCTTTGTGCTAGATGAACGAAAGTCTATCCACATGCTCAGTTCTGAGAGATAAGTGTGTGTGAAAGCCGTCCTTCACCTAGATGGTTGGGAACACAAAGTTCTTTTTCACTTGCAAAATCCACTCCATACATATATATGGGGAGTTACTAGCGCCAACTCGGTTTACAGTGAAAACTGCAGGGACTTCAAACCTACATTAGGAAACAGACTGAGAAACCATAGTAAAAGTTTCCCCTGCAACCCGTTCCCCTTGTGGTAGATGAACGAACGTCTCTCCAAAAGCTCAGTTCTGAGAGATAAGTGTGTGTGAAGCCGTCCTTCACCTAGCTTGTTGGGAACACAAAGTTTCTTTTCACTTGCAAACACCACTCCACACATATATATGGGGTGGTACAAGCTCCTACACGGTTTTACAGTGAAAACTGCAGGAACTTCTAACCTGCACTAGGAAACAGACTGAGAAACCAGAGTAAAAGTTTGACCTGCAACCCGTTCCCTGTATGCTAGATGAACGAACGTCTCTCCACATGCTCAGTTCTGAGAGATAATTGTGTGTGAAAGCCGTACTTCACCTAGCTTGTTGGGAACACAAACTTTCTTTTCACTTGCAAACTCCACTCCTTACATATATATGGGGAGGGTTTAACTCCAACTCGTTTTTACAGTGAAAACTGCAGGAACTTCTAACCGGCAATAGGAAACAGACAGAGAAACCAGAGTATAAGTTTCTCCTGCAACCCTTTACATTTATGCTAGATGAACGAACGTCTATACACATGCTCAGTTCTGACAGTTAATTGTGTGTGAAAGCCGTAATTCACCTAGCTTGTTGGGAACACAAACTTTCTTTTCATGTGCAAACCCCACTCCATACATATATATGGGGTGTTACAAGCTCCTACTCGGTTTTACAGTGAAAACTGAAGGAACTTCAAACCGGCACTAGGAAACACACTGAGAAACCAGAGTAAAAGTTTCTCCTGCAACACGTTCCATTTGTGCTAGATGAACGAACGTCTCTCCACATGCTCAGTTCTGAGAGATAAGTGTGTGTGAAAGCCGTACTTCACCTAGCTTGTTGGGAACACAAAGTTTCTTTTCACTTGCAAACACCACTCCCTATATATATACGGGGAGGTACTAGCTCCAACTCGGTTTTACAGTGAAAACTGCAGGAACTTGAAACCGGCCCTAGGAAAAAGACTGAGAATCCAGAGAAAAAGTTCCTCCTGCAACCTGTTCCATTTGTGCTAGATGAACGAACGTCTCTACACATGCTCAGTTCTGAGAGATAAGTACGTGTGAAAGCCGTCCTTCACCTAGCTTGTTGGGAACACAAAGATTCTTTTCACTTGCAAACTCCACTCCATACATATATAAGGGGAGGTACTAGCTCCAAATCGGTTTTACAGTGAAAACTGCAGGAACTTCATACCGGCACTAGGAAACACACTGAGAAACCAGAGTAAAAGTTTCTCCTGCAACCCGTTCCCATTGTGCTAGATGAACGAACGTCTCTCCACATGCTCAGTTCTGAGAGATAATTGTGTGTGAAAGCCGTCCTTCAACTAGCTTGTTGGGTACACAAAGTTTCTTTACACTAGCAAACTCCACTCCATACATATATAATGGGAGGGATTAGCTCAACTCGGTTTTACAGTGAAAACTGTAGGAACTTCATACCGGCACTAGGAAACACACTGAGAAACCAGAGTAAAAGTTTATCCTGTACCCGTTCCCTTTGTGCTAGATGAACGAAAGTCTATCCACATGCTCAGTTCTGAGAGATAAGTGTGTGTGAAAGCCGTCCTTCACCTAGATGGTTGGGAACACAAAGTTCTTTTTCACTTGCAAAATCCACTCCATACATATATATGGGGAGTTACTAGCGCCAACTCGGTTTACAGTGAAAACTGCAGGGACTTCAAACCTACATTAGGAAACAGACTGAGAAACCATAGTAAAAGTTTCCCCTGCAACCCGTTCCCCTTGTGGTAGATGAACGAACGTCTCTCCAAAAGCTCAGTTCTGAGAGATAAGTGTGTGTGAAGCCGTCCTTCACCTAGCTTGTTGGGAACACAAAGTTTCTTTTCACTTGCAAACACCACTCCACACATATATATGGGGTGGTACAAGCTCCTACACGGTTTTACAGTGAAAACTGCAGGAACTTCTAACCTGCACTAGGAAACAGACTGAGAAACCAGAGTAAAAGTTTGACCTGCAACCCGTTCCCTGTATGCTAGATGAACGAACGTCTCTCCACATGCTCAGTTCTGAGAGATAATTGTGTGTGAAAGCCGTACTTCACCTAGCTTGTTGGGAACACAAACTTTCTTTTCACTTGCAAACTCCACTCCTTACATATATAAGGGGAGGGTTTAACTCCAACTCGTTTTTACAGTGAAAACTGCAGGAACTTCTAACCGGCAATAGGAAACAGACAGAGAAACCAGAGTATAAGTTTCTCCTGCAACCCTTTACATTTATGCTAGATGAACGAACGTCTATACACATGCTCAGTTCTGACAGTTAATTGTGTGTGAAAGCCGTAATTCACCTAGCTTGTTGGGAACACAAACTTTCTTTTCATGTGCAAACTCCACTCCATACATATATAAGGGGAGGTACTAGCTCCAAATCGGTTTTACAGTGAAAACTGCAGGAACTTCAATCCGGCACTAGGAAACAGACTGAGAAACCAGAGAAATAGTTTCTCCTGCAAGCCATTCCCATTGTGCTAGATGAACGAACGTCTCTCCACATGCTCAGTTCTGAGAGATAAGTGTGTGTGAAAGCCGTCCTTCAACTAGCTTGTTGGGTACACAAAGTTTCTTTACACTAGCAAACTCCACTCCATACATATATAATGGGAGGGATTAGCTCAACTCGGTTTTACAGTGAAAACTGTAGGAACTTCATACCGGCACTAGGAAACACACTGAGAAACCAGAGTAAAAGTTTATCCTGTACCCGTTCCCTTTGTGCTAGATGAACGAAAGTCTATCCACATGCTCAGTTCTGAGAGATAAGTGTGTGTGAAAGCCGTCCTTCACCTAGATGGTTGGGAACACAAAGTTCTTTTTCCCTTGCAAAATCCACTCCATACATATATATGGGGAGTTACTAGCGCCAACTCGGTTTGCAGTGAAAACTGCAGGGACTTCAAACCTACATTAGGAAACAGACTGAGAAACCATAGTAAAAGTTTCCCCTGCAAACCGTTCCCCTTGTGGTAGATGAACGAAAGTCTCTCCAAAAGCTCAGTTCTGAGAGATAAGTGTGTGTGAAGCCGTCCTTCACCTAGCTTGTTGGGAACACAAAGTTTCTTTTCACTTGCAAACACCACTCCACACATATATATGGGGTGGTACAAGCTCCTACTCGGTTTTACAGTGAAAACTGCAGGAACTTCAAACCTGCACTATGAAACAGACTGAGAAACCAGAGTAAAAGTTTGACCTGCAACCCGTTCCCTTTATGCTAGATGAACGAACGTCTCTCCACATGCTCAGTTCTGAGAGATAATTGTGTGTGAAAGCCGTACTTCACCTAGCTTGTTGGGAACACAAACTTTCTTTTCACTTGCAAACTCCACTCCTTACATATATATGGGGAGGTTTTAACTCCAACTCGTTTTTACAGTGAAAACTGCAGGAACTTCTAACCGGCACTAGGAAACAGACAGAGAAACCAGAGTATAAGTTTCTCCTGCAACCCTTTACATTTATGCTAGATGAACGAACGTCTATACACATGCTCAGTTCTGACAATTAATTGTGTGTGAAAGCCGTAATTCACCTAGCTTGTTGGGAACACAAACTTTCTTTTCATGTGCAAACCCCACTCCATAAATATATATGGGGTGTTACAAGCTCCTACTCGGTTTTACAGTGAAAACTGAAGGAACTTCAAACCGGCACTAGGAAACAGACTGAGATACCAGAGTAAAAGTTTCTCCTGCAACACGTTCCATTTGTGCTAGATGAACGAAAGTCTCTCCACATGCTCAGTTCTGAGAGATAAGTGTGTGTGAAAGCCGTACTTCACCTAGCTTGTTGGGAACACAAAGTTTCTTTTCACTTGCAAACACCACTCCCTATATATATACGGGGAGGTACTAGCTCCAACTCGGTTTTACAGTGAAAACTGCAGGAACTTCAAACCGGCCCTAGGAAAAAGACTGAGAATCCAGAGAAAAAGTTCCTCCTGCAACCTGTTCCATTTGTGCTAGATGAACGAACGTCTCTCCACATGCTCAGTTCTGAGAGATAATTACGTGTGAAAGCCGTCCTTCACCTAGCTTGTTGGGAACACAAAGATTCTTTTCACTTGCAAACTCCACTCCATACATATATAAGGGGAGGTACTAGCTCCAAATCGGTTTTACAGTGAAAACTGCAGGAACTTCAATCCGGCACTAGGAAACAGACTGAGAAACCAGAGAAAAAGTTTCTCCTGCAAGCCATTCCCGTTGTGCTAGATGAACGAAAGTTTCTCCACATGCTCAGTTCTAAGAGATAAGTGTGTGTGAAAGCCGGCCTTCACCTAGCTTGTTGGGAAAACAAAGTTTCTTTTCATTTGTAAACTACACTGCTTACATATATATGGGGTGGCATTAGCTCCAACTCGGTTTTACAGTGAAAACTGCAGGAAATTCATAACGGCACTAGGAAACACACTGAGAAACCAGAGAAAAAGTTTCTCCTGCAAACCGTTCCCTTTTTGTTAGATGAAAGAACGTCTCTCCAAATGCTCAGTTCTGAGAGATAAGTGTGTGTGAAAGCCGTCCTTCACCTAGCTTGTTGAGAACACAAACTTTCTTTTCAGTTGCAAACTTCACTCCGTACATATATATGGGGTGGTACAAGCTCCTACTCGGTTTTACAGTGAAAACTGCAGGAACTTCAAACCGGCAGTAGGAAACAGTCTGAGAAACCAGAGTAAAAGTTTCTCCTGCAACCCGTTCCTTTGTGCTAGATGAACGAACGTCTCTCCACATGCTAAGTTCTGAGAGATAAGTGTGTGTGAAAGCTGTCCTTCAACTAGCTTGTTGGGAACACAAAGTTTCTTTTCACTTGCAAACTCCACCCCTTCCATATATATGGGTTTGGTTTAGCTACATCTCGTTTTTACAGTGAAAACTGCAGGAAATTCTAACTGGCACTAGGAAACAGACTGAGAAACCAGAGTATAAGTTTCTCCTATAACCCGTTCCCTTTGTGCTAGATGAACGAACGTCTATACACATGCTCAGTTCTGACAGATAATTATGTGTGAAAGCCGTCCTTACAAAGCTTGTTGGGAACACAAAGTTCCTTTTAACTTGCAATCTCCAGTCCATAAATATATATGCGGAGTTCCTAGCTCCAACTCGGTTTACAGTGAAAACTGCAGGGACTTCAACCCGACAGTAGGAAACAGAATGAGACAGCATAGTAAAAGTTTCCCCTGCAACCCGTTCCCTTTGTGGTAGATGAACGAAAGTATCTCCAAATGCTCCGTACTGAGAGATAAATGTGTGTGAAAGCCGTCCTTCACCTAGCTTGTTGGGAACACAAACTTTCTTTTCACTTGCAAACTCCACTCCATACATATATAAGGGAAGTACTAGCTCCAACTTGGTTTTACAGTGAAAACTGCAGGAACTTCCAACCTGCACTAGGAAACAGACTGAGAAATCAGAGAAAAAGTTTCTCCTGCAACCCGTTCCCTTTATGGTAGATGAACGAACGTCTCTCCACATGCTCAATTCTGGGAGATAAATGTGTGTGAAAGCCATACTTCTCCTAGATAGTTGGGAACACAAAGTTTCTTTTCATTTGCAAACACCACTCCGTACATATATATGGGGAGGTACTAGCTCCAACTCGGTTTTACAGTGAAAACTGCAGGAACTTCAAACCGGCCGTAGTAAACAGACTGAGAATCCAGAGAAAAGTTTCCTCCTGCACCCTGTTCCATTTGTGCTAGATGAACGAACGTCTCTCCACATGCTCAGTTCTGAGAGATATGTATGTGTGAAAGCCGTCCTTCACCTATCTTGTTGGGAACACAAAGTTTCTTTACACTAGCAAACTCCACTCCATACATATATAAGGGTAGGTACAGTTCCAAATCGGTTTTACAGTGAAAACTGCAGGAACTCCAATCCGGCACTAGGAAACAGACTGAGAAACCATAGAAAAAGTTTCTCCTGCAAGCCATTCCCGTTGTGCTAGATGAACGAACGTCTCTCCACATGCTCAGTTCTAAGAGATAAGTGTGTGTGAAAGCCGTCCTTCACCTAGCTTGTTGGGAACACAAAGTTTCTTTACACTAGCAAACTCCACTCCATACATATATATATTCGGAAGTACTAGCTCCAACTCGGATTAACAGTGAAAACTGCAGGAATTTCAAACCGGCACTAGGAAACAGACTGAGAAACCAGAGTAAAATTTTCTCCTGTATCCCCTTCCTTTTGTGCTAGATGAACGAACGTCTCTCCACATGCGCAGTTCTGAGAGATAAGTGTGTGTGAAAGCCGTCCTTCACCTAGCTAGTTCGGAATACAAAGTTTCTTTTCACTTTCAAACTCCACTCCATACATATTTATGGGGAGGTACTAGTTCCAACTCGGTTTTACAGTGAAAACTGCAGGAAATTCAAAACGGCACTAGGAAACAGACTGAGAAACCAGAGTAAAAGTTCCCCCGCAAACCATTCCTTTGTGCTAGATGAACGAACGTCTCTCCCCATGCTCATTTCTGAGAGATAAGTGTGTGTGAAAGCATTCCTTCAACTAGCTTGTTGGGAAAACAAAGTTTCTTTTCACTTGCAAACTACACTCCTTACATATATATGGGGAGGGATTAGCTCCAACTCGGTTTTACAGTGAAAACTGCAGGAACTTCATACCGGCACTGGGAAACACACTTAGAAATCAGTGTAAAAGTTTCCCCTCCAAGCCGTTCCCTTTGTGCTAGATGAACGAACGTCTCTCCACATGCTCAGTTTTGAGAGATAAGTGTGTGTGAAAGCCGTCCTTCACCTAGCTTTTTGGGAACACAAAGTTTCTTTTCATTTGCAAACTCCACTCCATACATATATAAGGGGAGGTACTAGCTCCTACTCGGTTTTACAGTGAAAACTGCAGGAACTTCAAACCTGCACTAGGTAACAGACTGAGAAACCAGAGAAAAAGTTTCTACTGCCACCCGTTCCCTTTGTGCTACATGAACGAACGTCTTTCCACATGCTCAGTTCTGAGGGATAAGTGTGTGTGAAAGCCGTCCTTCAACTAGCTTTGTTGGGAACACAAAGTTTCTTTTCACTTGCAATCTCCAGTCCATACATATATATGCGGAGGTCCTAGGTCCAACTCGATTTACAGTGAAAACTGCAGGGACTTCAAACCGACAGTATTAAACAGACTGAGAAACCATAGTAAAAGTTTCCCCTGCAACCCGTTCCCTTTGTGGTAGATGAACGAACGTATCTCCAAATGCTCAGTTCTGAGAGATAAATGTGTGTGAAAGCCGTGCTTCACCTAACTTGTTGGGAACACAAACTTTCTTTTCAGTTGCCATCTCCAATCCATACATATATATGGGGAGGTTCTAGCTCCAACTCGGTTTTACAGTGAAAACTGCAGGAACTTCAATCCGGCACTAGGAAACAGACTGAGAAACCAGAGAAAAAGTTTCTCCTGCAAGCCATTCCCGTTGTGCTAGATGAACGAAAGTTTCTCCACATGCTCAGTTCTAAGCGATAAGTGTGTGTGAAAGCCGGCCTTCACCTAGCTTGTTGGGAAAACAAAGTTTCTTTTCACTTGTAAACTACACTGCTTACATATATATGGGGTGGCATTAGCTCCAACTCGGTTTTACAGTGAAAACTGCAGGAAATTCATAACGGCACTAGGAAACACACTGAGAAACCAGAGAAAAAGTTTCTCCTGCAAAGCGTTCCCTTTTTGTTAGATGAAAGAACGTCTCTCCAAATGCTCAGTTCTGAGAGATAAGTGTGAGTGAAAGCCGTCCTTCACCTAGCTTGTTGAGAACACAAACTTTCTTTTCAGTTGCAAACTTCACTCCGTACATATATATGGGGTGGTACAAGCTCCTACTCGGTTTTACAGTGAAAACTGCAGGAACTTCAAACCGGCAGTAGGAAACAGTCTGAGAAACCAGAGTAAAAGTTTCTCCTGCAACCCGTTCCTTTGTGCTAGATGAACGAACGTCTCTCCACATGCTAAGTTCTGAGAGATAAGTGTGTGTGAATGCCGTCCTTCACCTAGCTTTTTGGGAACACAAAGTTTCTTTTCATTTGCAAACTCCACTCCATACATATATAAGGGGAGGTACTAGCTCCTACTCGGTTTTACTGTGAAAACTGCAGGAACTTCAAACCTGCACTAGGTAACAGACTGAGAAACCAGAGAAAAAGTTTCTACTGCCACCCGTTCCCTTTGTGCTACATGAACGAACGTCTTTCCACATGCTCAGTTCTGAGGGATAAGTGTGTGTGAAAGCCGTCCTTCAACTAGCTTTGTTGGGAACACAAAGTTTCTTTTCACTTGCAATCTCCAGTCCATACATATATATGCGGAGGTCCTAGGTCCAACTCGGTTTAAAGTGAAAACTGCAGGGACTTCAATCCGACAGTATTAAACAGACTGAGAAACCATAGTAATATTTTCCGCTGCAGCCCGTTCCCTTTGTGGTAGATGAACGAACGTATCTCCAAATGCTCAGTTCTGAGAGATAAATGTGTGTGAATGCCGTGCTTCACCTAACCTGTTGGGAACACAAACTTCCTTTTCAGTTGCCATCTCCAATCCATACATATATATGGGGAGGTTCTAGCTCCAACTCGGTTTTACAGTGAAAACTGCAGCAACTTCAATCCGGCACTAGGAAACAGACTGAGAAACCAGAGAAAAAGTTTCTCCTGCAAGCCATTCCCGTTGTGCTAGATGAACGAAAGTTTCTCCACATGCTCATTTCTAAGAGATAAGTGTGTGTGAAAGCCGGCCTTCACCTAGCTTGTTGGGAAAACAAAGTTTCTTTTCACTTGTAAACTACACTGCTTACATATATATGGGGTGGCATTAGCTCCAACTCGGTTTTACAGTGAAAACTGCAGGAAATTCATAACGGCACTAGGAAACACACTGAGAAACCAGAGAAAAAGTTTCTCCTGCAAACCGTTCCCTTTTTGTTAGATGAAAGAATGTCTCTCCAAATGCTCAGTTCTGAGAGATAAGTGTGTGTGAAAGCCGTCCTTCACGTAGCTTGTTGGGAACACAAACTTTCTTTTCACTTGCAAACTCCACTCCATACATATATAAGGGAAGTACTAGCTCCAACTTGGTTTTACAGTGAAAACTGCAGGAACTTCAAACCTGCACTAGGAAACTGACTGAGAAATCAGAGAAAAAGTTTCTCCTGCAACCCGTTCCCTTTATGGTAGATGAACGAACGTCTCTCCACATGCTCAATTCTGGGAGATAAATGTGTGTGAAAGCCATACTTCACCTAGATAGTTGGGAACACAAAGTTTCTTTTCAATTGCAAACACCACTCTGTACATATATATGGGGAGGTACTAGCTCCAACTCGGTTTTACAGTGAAAACTGCAGGAACTTCAAACCGGCCCTAGTAAACAGACTGAGAATCCAGAGAAAAGTTTCCTCCTACACCCTGTTCCATTTGTGCTAGATGAACGAACGTCTCTCCACATGCTCAGTTCTGAGAGATATGTATGTGTGAAAGCCGTCCTTCACCTATCTTGTTGGGAACACAAAGTTTCTTTACACTTGCAAACTCCACTCCTTACATATATATGGGGAGGGTTTAGCTCCAACTCGTTTTTACAGTGAAAACTGCAGGAACTTCTAAACGGCACTAGGAAACAGACTGAGAAACTAGAGCCAAAGTTTCTCCTATAACCCGTTCCATTTTTGCTAGATGAACGAACGTCTATACACATGCTCAGTTCTGACAGTTAATCGTGTGTGAAAGCCGTCCTTCACCTAGCTTGTTGGGAACACAAAGTCCCTTTTCACTTGCAAACTCCACTCCATACATATATAAGGGTAGGTACAGTTCCAAATCGGTTTTACAGTGAAAACTGCAGGAACTCCAATCCGGCACTAGGAAACAGTCTGAGAAACCATAGAATAAGTTTCTCCTGCAAGCCATTCCCGTTGTGCTAGATGAACGAACGTCTCTCCACATGCTCAGTTCTAAGAGATAAGTGTGTGTGAAACCCGTCCTTCACCTAGCTTGTTGGGAACACAAAGTTTCTTTACACTAGCAAACTCCACTCCATACATATATATATTCGGAAGTACTAGCTCCAACTCGGATTAACAGTGAAAACTGCAGGAATTTCAAACCGGCACTAGGAAACAGACTGAGAAACCAGAGAAAAATTTTCTCCTGTATCCCCTTCCTTTTGTGCTAGATGAACGAACGTCTCTCCACATACGCAGTTCTGAGAGATAAGTGTGTGTGAAAGCCGTCCTTCACCTAGCTACTTCGGAATACAAAGTTTCTTTTCACTTTCAAACTCCACTCCCTACATATATATGGGGAGGTACTAGCTCCAACTCGATTTTACAGTGAAAACTGCAGGAAATTCAAAACGGCACTAGGAAACAGACTGAGAAACCAGAGTAAAAGTTCCCCCGCAACCCATTCCTTTGTGCTAGATGAACGAAAGTCTCACCCCATGCTCATTTCTGAGAGATAAGTGTGTGTGAAAGCCGTCCTTCACCTATCTTGTTGGGAACACAAACTTTCTTTTCAATTGCAAACTCACTCCATATATATATATGGGGTGTTACAAGCTCATACTCGATTTAACACTGAAAACTGCAGGAACTTCAAACCGGCACTAGGAAACAGACTGAGAATCCAGAGTAAAAGTTTCTCCTGCAACCCGTTCCCTTTGTGCTAGATGAAAGAACGTCTCTTCACATGCTCAGTTCTGAGAGATAAGTGTGTGTGAAAGCCGTCCTTCACCTAGCTTGTTGGGTACACAAAGTTTCTTTTCACTTGCAAACTCCACTCCATACATATATAAGGGAAGTACTAGCTCCAACTCGGTTTTACAGTGAAAACTGCAGGAACTTCAAAGCGGCACTAGGAAACAGACTGAGAAACCAGAGAAAAAGTTTCTCCTGCAACCCGTTCCTTTTTTGCTAGATGAACGAACGTCTCTCCACATGCTCAATTCTGAGAGATAATTGTGTGTGAAAGCCATCCTTCACCTAGCTTGTTGAGAACACAAACTTTCTTTTCACTTGCAAACTCCACTCCTTACACATATATGTGGAGGTTTTATCTCCAACCCGTTTTTACAGTGAAAACTGCAGGAACTTCTACCCGGCAGTAGGAAACAGACTCAGAAACCAGAGTATAAGTTTCTCCTATAACCCGTTCACTTTGTGCTAGATGAACTAACGTCTATACTCATGCTAATTTCTGACAGATAAGTGTGTGTGAAAGCCGAATTTCACCTAGCTTGTTGGGAACACAAACATTCTTTTCATGTGCAAACTCCACTCCATACATATATATGGGGAGTTACAAGGTCCTACTCGGTTTTACAGTGTAAACTGAAGGACTTCAAACCGGCACTAGGAAAAGAGACTGAGAAACAAGAGTAAAAGTTTCTCCTGCAAGCCGTTCCTTTTGTGCTAGATGAACGAACGTCTCTCCACATGCTCAGTTCTGAGAGATAATTGTGTGTGAAAGCCGTCCTTCACCTAGCTTGTTGGGAACACAAAGTTTCTTTTCACTTGCAAACTCCACTCCATACATATATAAGGGAAGTACTAGCTCCAAATTGGTTTTACAGTGAAAACTGCAGGAACATCAAACCTGCAATAGGAAACTGACTGAGAATTCAGAGATTAAGTTTATCCTGCAACCCTTTGCCTTTGTGGTAGATGAACGAACGTCCCTCCACATGCTCAGTTCTGAGAGATAAGTGTGTGTGAAAGCCGTACTTCACCTAGATAGTTGGGAACACAAAGTTTCTTTTCACTTGCAAAAACCAATCCGTACATATATATGGGGAATTACTAGCTCCAACTCGGTTTTACATTGAAAACTGCAGGAACATCAAACTGGCCCTAGGAAACAGACTGAGAATCCAGAGAAAATGTTCCTTCTTTAACCTGTTCCATTTGTGCTAGATGAACGAACGTCTCTCCACATGCTCGGTTCTGAGAGATAAGTATGTGTGAAAGCCGTCCTTCACCTAGCTTGTTGGGAACACAAAGTTTCTTTTCACTTGCAAAGACCACTCCGTACATATATATGGGGAGGGTTTAGCTCCAACTAGTTTTTACAGTGAAAACTGCAGGAACTTCTAACCGGCACTAGGAAACAGAATGAGAAACCAGAGTATAAGTTTCCACTATAACCCGTTCCCTTTGTGCTAGATGAATGAACGTCTCTCCACATGCTCAGTTCTGAGAGATAAGTATGTGTGAAAGCCGCCCTTCACCTAGCTTGTTGGGAACACAAAGTTTCTTTTCACTTGCAAACTCCACTCCTTACATATATATGGGGAGGGTTTAGCTCCAACTCGTTTTTACAGTGAAAACTGCAGGAAATTCTAACCGGCACTAGGAAACAGACTGAGAAACCAGAGTATAAGTTTCTCCTATAACCCGTTCCATTTGTGCTAGATGAACGAACGTCTATACACATGCTTAGTTCTGACAGATAAGCGTGTGTGAAAGCCGTCCTTCACATAGCTTGTTGGGAACAAAAAGTCTCTTTTCACTTGCAAACTCCACTCCATACATATATAAGGGGAGATACTAGCTCTAAATCGGTTTTACAGTGAAAACTGCAGGAACTTCAATCCGGCACTAGGAAACAGACTGAGAAATCAGAGAAAAAGTTTCTCCTGCAAGCCATTAACTTTGGGCTAGATGAACGAAGGTCTCTCCACATGCTCAGTTCTAAGAGATAATGTGTGTGAAAGCCGTCCTTCACCTAGCTTTTTGGGAACACAGTTTTTTTACACTTGCAAACTCAATTCCATACATATATATATTCGGAAGTACTAGCTCCAACTCGGATTTACAGTGAAAACTGCAGGAATTTCAAACCGGCACTAGGAAAGAGACTGAGAAACCAGAGTAAAAGTTTCTCCGGCAAAACGTTCTTTGTGTTAGATGAAAGAACGTCTCTCCACATACTCAGTTCTGAGAGATAAGTGTGTGTGAAAGCCGTCCTTCACCTAGCTAGTTCGGAATACACAGTTTCTTTTCACTTTCAAACTCCACACCATACATATATATGGGGAGGTACTAGCTCCAACTCTGTTTTACAATGAAAACTGCAGGAATTTCAAAACGGCACTAGGAAACAAACTGAGAAACCAGAGTAAAAGTTCCCCTGCATCCCGTTCCTTTGTGCTAGATGAACGAACGTCTCACCCCATGCTCAGTTCTGAGAGATAAGTGTGTGTGAAAGCCGTCTTTCCACTAGCTTTTTGGAAACAAAGTTTCTTTTCATTTGATAACTCCATTCCATATAAATATAAGGGGAGGTACAAGCTCCAACATTATTTTACAGTGAAAACTGCAGGAAATTCAAACCGGCACTAGGAAACAGACTGAGAAACCAGAGTAAAAGTTTCCCCTGCAAACCGTTCCCTTTGTGCTAGATGAACGAAATTCTCTCCACATGCACAATTCTGAGAGATAATTATGTGTGAAAGCCGTACTTCACCTAGGTTGTTGGGAACACAAAGTTTCTTTTCACTTGCAAACGCCTCTCCATATATATATAAGGGGAGGTACTAGCTCCAAAAAAGTTTTACAGTGAAAACTGCAGGAACTTCAATCCGGCACAAGGATACAGACTTAGAAACCAGACAAAAAGTTTCTCATGCAAGCCATTCCCGTTGTGCTAATGAACGAACGTCTCTCCACATGCTCAGTTCTAAAAATAAGTGTGTGTGAAAGCCGTACTTCACCTAGCTTGTTGGGAACCCAAAGTTTATTTTCACTTGCAAACTCCAGTCCATACATATATATGCGGATGTCTTAGCTCCAACTCGGTTTACAGTGAAAACTGCAGGGGCTTCAAACCGACAGTAGGAAACAGACTGTGAAAACATAGTAAAAGTTTCCCCTGCAACCCGTTCCCTTTGTGGTAGATGAACGAACGTATCTCCAAATGCTCAGTTCTGCGAGATAAATGTGTGTGAAATCCGTCCTTCACCTAGCTTGTTGGGAACACAAAGTTTCTGTTCATTTGCAAACTCCATTCCATACATATATAAGGGGAGGTACAAGCTCCAAATTTGTTTTACAGTGAAAACTGCAGGAACTTCAAACCGGCACTAGGAAACAGACTGAGAAACCACAGTAAAAGTTTCTCCTGCAAACCGTTCCCTTTGTGCTAGATGAATGAAAGTCTTTCCACATAATCAGTTCTGAGAGATAAGTGTGTGTGAAAGCAGTCCTTCAACTAGCTTGTTGGGAAAACAAAGTTTCTTTTCACTTGCAAATTACACTCCTTACATATATATGGGAAGGGATTAGCTCCAACTCGATTTTACATTGAAAACTGCAGGAACTTCATTCCGGTATTAGGAAACACACTGAGAAAACAGAGTAAATGTTTTTCCTGCAACCTTTTCCCATTGTGCTAGATGAACGAAAGTCTCTCCACATGCTCAGTTCTGAGAGATTAGTGTGTGTGAAAGCCGTCCTTCACCTAGCTTGTTGGGAACACAAAGTTTCTTTTCACTAGCAAACTCCACTCCATACATATATAAGGGCAGGGATTAGCTCCAATTCGGTTTTACAGTGAAAACTGCAGGAACTTCTAACCGGCACTAGGAAACAGACTGAGAAACCAAAGTATAAGTTTCTCCTATAAAACGTTCCCTTTGTGCTAGATGAACGAACGTCTATACACATGCTCAGTTCTGACAGATAAGTGTGTGTGAAAGCCGTCCTTCACCTAGCTTGTTGGGAACACAAAGTTTCTTTTCACTTGCAAACACCAATCCGTAAATATATACGGGGAGGTACTAGCTCCAACACTGTTTTACAGTGAAAACTGCAGGAACTTCAAAACGGCCCTAGGAAACAGACTGAGAATCCAGAGAAAATCTTCCTCCTGCAACCTGTTCCATTTGGGCTAGATGAACGAACGTCTCTCCACATGCTCAGTTCTGAGAGATAAGTGTGTGTGAAAGCCGTACTTCACATAGCTTGTTGGGAAAACAAAGTATCTTTTCACTTGCAAACACCACTCCGTACATATATATGGGGTGGTACTAGCTCCAAATCGGTTTTACAGTGAAAACTGCAGGAACTTCAAACCGGCCCTAGGAAAAAGACTGAGAAACCAGAGAAAAAGTTTCTCCTGAAAGCCATTCCCGTTGTGCTAGATGAACGAACGTCTCTCCACATGCTCAGTTCTAAGAGATAAGTGTGTGTGAAAGCCGACCTTCACCTAATTGTTGGGAAAACAAAGTTTCTTTTCACTTGTAAACTACACTCCTTACATATATATTGGGAGGCATTAGCTCCAACTCGGTTTTACAGTGAAAACTGCAGGAACTTCATACCGGCACTAGGAAACACACTGAGAAACCAGAGTAAAAGTTTCTCCTGCATCCCGTTCCCATTGTGCTAGATGAACGAACGTCTCTCCACATGCTCAGTTCTGAGAGATAAGTGTGTGTGAAAGCCGTCCTTCAACTAGCTTGTTGGGTACACAAAGTTTCTTTACACTAGCAAAATCCACTCCATACATATATAAGGGGAGGGATTAGCTCAACTCGGTTTTACAGTGAAAACTGTAGGAACTTCATACCGGCACTAGGAAACAGACTGAGAAACCAGAGTAAAAGTTTATCCTGTACCCGTTCCCTTTGTGCTAGATGAACGAAAGTCTATCCACATGCTCAGTTCTGAGAGATAAGTGTGTGTGAAAGCCGTCCTTCACCTAGATTGTTGGGAACACAAAGTTCTTTTTCACTTGCAATATCCACTCCATACATATATATGGGGAGTTACTAGCGCCAACTCGATTTACAGTCAAAACTGCAGGAACTTCAAACCGGCCCTAGGAAACAGACTGAGAAACCAGAGAAAAAGTTTCTCCTGAAAGCCATTCCCGTTGTGCTAGATGAACGAACGTCTCTCCACATGCTCAGTTCTAAGAGATAAGTGTGTGTGAAAGCCGACCTTCACCTAATTGTTGGGAAAACAAAGTTTCTTTTCACTTGTAAACTACACTCCTTACATATATATGGGGAAGCATTAGCTCCAACTCGGTTTTACAGTGAAAACTGCAGGAACTTCATACCGGCACTAGGAAACACACTGAGAAACCAGAGTAAAAGTTTCTCCTGCAACCCGTTCCTATTGTGCTAGATGAACGAACGTCTCTCCACATGCTCAGTTCTGAGAGATAAGTGTGTGTGAAAGCCGTCCTTCAACTAGCTTGTTGGGTACACAAAGTTTCTTTTCACTTGTAAACTACACTGCTTACATATATATGGGGTGGCATTAGCTCCAACTCTGTTTTACAGTGAAAACTGCAGGAAATTCATAACGGCACTAGGAAACACACTGAGAATCCAGAGAAAAAGTGTCTCCTGCAAACCGTTCCCTTTTTGTTAGATGAACGAACGTCTCTCCAAATGCTCGGTTCTGAGAGATAAGTGTGTGTGAAAGCCGTCCTTCACCTAGCTTGTTGAGAACACAAACTTTCTTTTCAGTTGCAAACTTCACTCCGTACATATATATGGGGTGGTACAAGCTCCTACTCGGTTTTACAGTGAAAACTGCAGGAACTTCAAACCGGCCCTAGGAAACAGACTGAGAAACCAGAGAAAAAATTTCCCTGCAAGCCATTCCCGTTGTGCTAGAAGAACGAACGTCTCTCCACATGCTCAGTTCTAAGAGATAAGTGTGTGTGAAAGCCGTCCTTCATCTAGCTTGTTCGGAATACAAAGTTTCTTTTCACTTGCAAACTCCACTTCATACATATATATGGGGAGGTACTAGCTCCAACTCGGTTTTACAGTGAAAACTGCAGGAAATTCAAAACAGCACTAGGAAACAGACTGAGAATCCAGAGTAAAAGTTTCCCCTGTAACCCGTTCCCTTTGTGCTATATGAACGAACGTCTATACAAAAGCTCAGTTCTGAGAGATAAGAGTGTGTGAAAGCCGTCCTTCACCAAGCTTGTTGGGTACACAAAGTTCCTTTTCACTTGCAAACTCCACACCATACATATATATGGGGAGGTACTAACTCCAACTCGGTTTTAGAGAGAAAACAGCAGGAACTTCAAACCGGCACTAGGAATCAGACTGAGTAAACAAAGAAACAGTTTCTACTGCAAACCTTTCCTTTTGTGCTAGATGAACGAACGTCCCTCCAAATGCTCAGTTCTGAGATATAAGTGTGTGTGAAAGCCGTCATTCACCTAGCTTGTTGGGAACAAAAATTTTCTTTTCATTGCAAATTCCACTCCATACATATATATGCGGAGGTACTAGCACCAACTCGGTTTTACCGTGACAACTGCAGGGACTTCCAACCGGCAGTAGGAAACAGACTGAGAAACCATAGTAATACTTTCCCGTGCAACCCGTTCCATTTGTGCTAGATGAACGAACGTCTCTCCACATGCTCAGTTCTGAAGAGATAAGTGTGTGTGAAAGACGTACTTCACATAGCTTATTGGGAACACAAATTTTCTTTTCACTTCCAAACTCCACTCCATACATTTATATGGGGTGGAACAAGCTCCTACTCGGTTTTACAGTGAAAACGGCAAGAACTTCAAACCGGCACTAGGAATCACACTGAGAAACCAGAGTAAAAGTTTCTCCTGCAACCCGTTCCCGTTGTGCTAGATGAACGAAAGTCTCTCCACATGCTCAGTTCTGAGAGATAAGTGTGTGTGAAAGCCGTCCTTCACCTAGCTTGTTGGGAAAACAAAGTTTCTTTTCACTTGTAAACTACACTCCTTACATATATATGGGGAGGCATTAGCTCCAACTCGGTTTTACAGTGAAAACTGCAGGAACTTCATACCGGCACTAGGAAACACACTGAGAAACCAGAGTAAAAGTTTCTCCTGCAACCCGTTCCCATTGTGCTAGATGAACGAACGTCTCTCCACATGCTCAGTTCTGAGAGATAATTGTGTGTGAAAGCCGTCCTTCACCTAGCTTGTTGGGAACACAAAGTTTCCGTTCATTTGCAAACTCCACTCCATATATATATAAGGGGAAGTACTAGCTCCAACTCGGTTTTACAGTGAAAACTGCAGGAACTTCAAACCTGCACTAGGTAACAGACTGAGAAACCAGAGAAAAAGTTTCTCCTGCAACCCGTTCCCTTTGTGCTACATGAACGAACGTCTCTCCACATGCTCAGTTCTGTGAGATAATTGTGTGTTAAAGCCGTACTTCACCTAGCTTTTTGGGAACACAAAGTTTCTTTTCACTTGCAAACTCCAGTCCATACATATATATATGTAGGTCCTGGTTCCAACTCGTTTTACAGTGAAAACTGCAGGGACTTCAGACCGACAGTAAGAAACAGACTGAGAAACCATAGTAAAAGTTTCCCCTGCAAACCGTTCCATTTTTGGTAGATGAACGAACGTCTCTCCAAATGCTCAGTTCTGAGAGATAAGTGTGTGTGAAAGTCGTCCTTCACCTAGCTTGTTGGGAACACAAACTTTCTTTTCACTTGCAAACTTCACTCCGTACATATATATGGGGTGGTACAAGCTCCTACTCGGTTTTACAGTGAAAACTGCAGGAACTTCAAACCGGCAGTAGGAAACATAATGAGAAACCAGAGTAAAAGTTTCTCCTGCAACCCGTTCCTTTGTGCTAGATGAACGAACGTCTATACACATGCTCAGTTCTGACAGATAAGTGTGTGTGAAAGCTGTCCTTCAAATAGCTTGTTGGGAACACAAAGTTTCTTTTCACTTGCAAACTCCACTACTTACATATATATGGGGATGGTGTAGCTCCAACTCGTTTTTATAGTGAAAATTGCAGGAACTTCTAACCGGCACTTGGAAACAGACTGAGAAACCAGAGTATAAGTTTCTCCTATAACCCGTTCCCTTTGTGCTAGTTGAACGAACGTCTATACACATGCTCAGTTCTGACAGATAAGTGTGTGTGAAAGCCGCCCTTCATCAAGCTTGTTGGGAACAGAAAGTTTCTTTTCACTTGCAAACACCACTCCGTAAATATATACGGGGAGGTACTAGCTCCAACTCGGTTTTACAGTGAAAACTGCAGGAACTTCAAACCGGCCCTAGGAAACAGACTGAGAATCCACAGAAAAACTTCCTCCTGCAACGTGTTCCCTTTGTGCTAGATGAACGAACGTCTCTCCACATGCTCAGTTCTGAGAGATAAGTGTGTGTGAAAGCCGTACTTCACCTAGCTTGTTGGGAACACAAAGTATCTTTTCACTTGCAAACACCACTCCGTACATATATATGGGGAGGTACTAGCTCCAACTCGGTTTTACAGTGAAAACTGCAGGAACTTCAAACCGGCCCTAGGAAACAGACTGAGAATCCAGAGAAAAAATTTCTCCTGCAAACCATTCCCGTTGTGCTAGAAGAACGAACGTCTCTCCACATGCTCAGTTCTAAGAGATAAGTGTGTGTGAAAGCCGTCCTTCACCTAGCTTGTTCGGAATACAAAGTTTCTTTTCACTTGCAAACTCCACTCCATACATATATATGGGGAGGTACTAGCTCCAACTCGGTTTTACAGTGAAAACTGCAGGAAATTCAAAACGGCACTAGGAAACAGACTGAGAAACCAGAGTAAAAGTTTCCCCTGTAACCCATTCCCTTTGTGCTAGATGAACGAACGTCTATACGCAAGCTAAGTTCTGAGAGTTAAGAGTGTTTGAAAGCAGTCCTTCAAAAACCTTGTTGGGAAAACAAAGTTTCTTTTCATTTGCAAACTCCATTCCTTATATATATAAGGGGAGGTACAAGCTCCAACTTTGATTTACAGTGAAAGCTGCAGGAATTTCAAACCGGCACTAGGAAACAGACTGAGAAACCAGAGAAAAAATTTCTCCTGCCAACCGTTCCCGTTGTGCTAGAAGAACGAACGTCTCTCCACATGCTCAGTTCTGAGAGATAATTGTGTGTGAAAGCCGTCCTTCACCTAGCTTGTTGGGAACACAAAGTTTCCGTTCATTTGCAAACTCCACTCCATATATATATAAGGGGAAGTACTAGCTCCAACTCGGTTTTACAGTGAAAACTGCAGGAACTTCAAACCTGCACTAGGTAACAGACTGAGAAACCAGAGAAAAAGTTTCTCCTGCAACCCGTTCCCTTTGTGCTACATGAACGAACGTCTCTCCACATGCTCAGTTCTGTGAGATAATTGTGTGTTAAAGCCGTACTTCACCTAGCTTTTTGGGAACACAAAGTTTCTTTTCACTTGCAAACTCCAGTCCATACATATATATATGTAGGTCCTGGCTCCAACTCGTTTTACAGTGAAAACTGCAGGGACTTCAGACCGACAGTAAGAAACAGACTGAGAAACCATAGTAAAAGTTTCCCCTGCAAACCGTTCCATTTTTGGTAGATGAACGAACGTCTCTCCAAATGCTCAGTTCTGAGAGATAAGTGTGTGTGAAAGTCGTCCTTCACCTAGCTTGTTGGGAACACAAACTTTCTTTTCACTTGCAAACTTCACTCCGTACATATATATGGGGTGGTACAAGCTCCTACTCGGTTTTACAGTGAAAACTGCAGGAACTTCAAACCGGCAGTAGGAAACATAATGAGAAACCAGAGTAAAAGTTTCTCCTGCAACCCGTTCCTTTGTGCTAGATGAACGAACGTCTATACACATGCTCAGTTCTGACAGATAAGTGTGTGTGAAAGCTGTCCTTCAAATAGCTTGTTGGGAACACAAAGTTTCTTTTCACTTGCAAACTCCACTACTTACATATATATGGGGATGGTGTAGCTCCAACTCGTTTTTATAGTGAAAATTGCAGGAACTTCTAACCGGCACTTGGAAACAGACTGAGAAACCAGAGTATAAGTTTCTCCTATAACCCGTTCCCTTTGTGCTAGTTGAACGAACGTCTATACACATGCTCAGTTCTGACAGATAAGTGTGTGTGAAAGCCGCCCTTCATCAAGCTTGTTGGGAACAGAAAGTTTCTTTTCACTTGCAAACACCACTCCGTAAATATATACGGGGAGGTACTAGCTCCAACTCGGATTTACAGTGAAAACTGCAGGAACTTCAAACCGGCCCTAGGAAACAGACTGAGAATCCACAGAAAAACTTCCTCCTGCAACGTGTTCCCTTTGTGCTAGATGAACGAACGTCTCTCCACATGCTCAGTTCTGAGAGATAAGTGTGTGTGAAAGCCGTACTTCACCTAGCTTGTTGGGAACACAAAGTATCTTTTCACTTGCAAACACCACTCCGTACATATATATGGGGAGGTACTAGCTCCAACTCGGTTTTACAGTGAAAACTGCAGGAACTTCAAACCGGCCCTAGGAAACAGACTGAGAATCCAGAGAAAAAATTTCTCCTGCAAACCATTCCCGTTGTGCTAGAAGAACGAACGTCTCTCCACATGCTCAGTTCTAAGAGATAAGTGTGTGTGAAAGCCGTCCTTCACCTAGCTTGTTCGGAATACAAAGTTTCTTTTCACTTGCAAACTCCACTCCATACATATATATGGGGAGGTACTAGCTCCAACTCGGTTTTACAGTGAAAACTGCAGGAAATTCAAAACGGCACTAGGAAACAGACTGAGAAACCAGAGTAAAAGTTTCCCCTGTAACCCATTCCCTTTGTGCTAGATGAACGAACGTCTATACGCAAGCTAAGTTCTGAGAGTTAAGAGTGTTTGAAAGCAGTCCTTCAAAAACCTTGTTGGGAAAACAAAGTTTCTTTTCATTTGCAAACTCCATTCCTTATATATATAAGGGGAGGTACAAGCTCCAACTTTGATTTACAGTGAAAGCTGCAGGAATTTCAAACCGGCACTAGGAAACAGACTGAGAAACCAGAGAAAAAATTTCTCCTGCCAACCGTTCCCGTTGTGCTAGAAGAACGAAAGTCTCTCCACATGCTCAGTTCTAAGAGATAAGTGTGTGTGAAAGCCGTCATTCACCTAGATTGTTCGGAATGCAAAGTTTCTTTTCACTTGCAAACTCTACTCCATACATATATATGGGGAGGTACTAGCTCCATCTCGGTTTTACAGTGAAAACTGCAGGAAATTCTTACCGGCACTAGGAAACAGACTGAGAAACCAGAGTAAAAGTTTCCCCTGTAACCCGTTCCCTTTGTGCTATATGAACGAACGTCTATACACAAGTTCAGTTCTGAGAGATAAGAGTGTGTGAAAGCCGTCCTTCACCAAGCTTGTTGGGAACACAAAGTTCCTTTTCATTTGCAAACTCCACACCATACATATATATGGGGAGGTACTAACTCCAACTCGGTTTTAGAGTGAAATCTGCAGGAAGTTCAAACCGGCACTAGGAATCAGACTGAGAAAACAGAGAAAAAGTTTCTCCTGCAAACCTTTCCTATTGTGCTAGATGAACGAACGTCTCTCCAAATGCTCAGTTCTGAGATATAAGTGTGTGTGAAAGCCGTCATTCACCTAGCTTGTTGGGAACACAAATTTTCTTTTCATTGCAAATTCCACTCCATACATATATATGCGGAGGTACTAGCACCAACTCGGTTTTACAGTGACAACTGCAGGGACTTCCAACCGGCAGTAGGAAACAGACTGAGAAACCATAGTAATATTTTCCCGTGCAACCCGTTCCATTTGTGCTAGATGAACGAACGTCTCTACACATGCTCAGTTCTGAGAGATAAGAGTGTGTGAAAGCAGTCCTTCAAAAACCTTGTTGGGAAAACAAAGTTTCTTTTCATTTGCAAACTCCATTCCTTATATATATAAGGGGAGGTACAAGCTCCAACTTTGATTTACAGTGAAAACTGCAGGAATTTCAAACCGGCACTAGGAAACAGACTGAGAAAACAGAGAAAAAATTTCTCCTGCAAACCATTCCCGTTGTGCTAGAAGAACGAACTTCTCTCCAAATGCTCAGTTCTGAGATATAAGTGTGTGTGAAAGCCGTCATTCACCTAGCTTGTTGGGAACACAAATTTTCTTTTCATTGCAAATTCCACTCCATACATATATATGCGGAGGTACTAGCACCAACTCGGTTTTACAGTGACAACTGCAGGGACTTCCAACCGGCAGTAGGAAACAGACTGAGAAACCATAGTAATACTTTCCCGTGCAACCCGTTCCATTTGTGCTAGATGAACGAACGTCTCTACACATGCTCAGTTCTGAGAGATAAGTGTGTGTGAAAGACGTACTTCATATAGCTTATTGGGAACACAAAGTTCCTTTTAACTTCCAAACTCCACTCCATACATTTATAAGGGGTGGAACAAGCTCCTACTCGGTTTTACAGTGAAAACGGCAGGAACTTCAAACCGGCACTAGGAATCAGACGGAGAAACCAGAGTAAAAGTTTCTCCTGCAACCCGTTCCCTTTGTGCTAGATGAACGAATGTCTCTCCACATGCTCAGTTCTGAGAGATAAGTGTGTGTGAAATCCGTACTTCACCTAGCTTGTTGGGAACACAAAGTTTCTTTTCACTTGCAAACACCACTCCGTAAATATATACGGGGAGGTACTAGCTCCAACTCGGTTTTACAGTGAAAACTGCAGGAACTTCAAACCGGCCCTAGGAAACAGACTGAGAATCCAGAGAAAAACTTCCTCCTGCAACGTGTTCCCTTTGTGCTAGATGAACGAACGTCTCTCCACATGCTCAGTTCTGAGAGATAAGTGTTTGTGAAAGCCGTACTTCACCTAGCTTGTTGGGAACACAAAGTTTCATTTCACTTGCAAACACCACTCCATACATATATATGGGGAGGTACTAGCTCCAACTCGGTTTTACAGTGAAAACTGCAGGAACTTCAAACCGGCCCTAGGAAACAGACTGAGAATCCAGAGAAAAAGTTCCTCCTGCAACCTGTTCCATTTGTGCTAGATGAACGAACGTCTCTCCACATGCTCAGTTCTGAGAGATAAGTATGTGTGAAAGCCGTCCTTCACCTAGCTTGTTGGGAACACAAAGTTTCTTTTCATTTGCAAACTCCACTCCATACATATATAAGGGGAGGTACTAGCTCCAAATCGGTTTTACAGTGAAAACTGCAGGAACTTCAGTCCGGCACTAGGAATCAGACTGAGAAACCAGAGAAATAGTTTCTCCTGCAAGCCATTCCCTTTGTGCTAGATGAACGAACGTCTCTCCACATGCTCAGTTCTAAGTGATAAGTGTGTGTGAAAGCCTTCCTTCACCTAGATTGTTGGGAACACAATGTTCCTTTACACTTGCAAACTCCACTCCATACATATATATATTCGGAAGTACTAGCTCCACCTCGGATTTACAGAGAAAACTGCAGGACCTTCAATCCGGCACTAGGAAACAGACTGAGAAACCAGAGTAAAAGTTCCTCTGGCAACCCGTTCCTTTGTTTTAGATGTAAGAACCTCTCTCCACATACTCAGTTCTGAGAGATAAGTGTGTGTAAAAGCCTTCCTTCAACTAGCTTGTTCGGAATACAAAGTTTCTTTTCACTTGCAAAATCCACTCCATACCTAAATATAGGGTGGTACTAGCTCCAAATCTGTTTTACAGAGAAAACTGCAAGAACTTCAAACAGGCACTAGGAAACAGACTGAGAAACCAGAGTAAAACTTTCTCCTGCAACCCGTTCCTTTGTTCTAGATGAACGAACGTCTCAACACATGCTCAGTTCTGAGAGATAACTGTGTGTGAATGCCGTCCTTCACCTAGCTTGTTGGGAACACAAAGTTTCTTTTCACTTGCAAACTACACTCCTTACATATATATGGGGAGGTATTAGCTCCAACTCGGTTTTACATTGAAAACTGCAAGAACTTCATACCGGCACTAGGAAACAGACTGAGAAACCAGAGTAAAAATTTCTCCTCTACCCGTTCCCTTTGGGCTACATGAACGAAAGTCTATCCACATGCTCATTTCTGAGAGATAAGAGTGTGTGAAAGCCGTCCTTCACCTAGCTTGTTGGGAACACAAAGTTCCTTTTCACTTGCAAATTCCACTCCATACATATATATGGGGAGGTAATAGCAGCAACTCTGTTTACAGTGAATACTGCAGGGGCTTCAAACCGACATTAGGAAACAGACTGAGAAACCATAGTAAAAGTTTCCCCTGCAAACCGTTCCACTTGTGGTAGTTGAACGAACGTCTCTCCAAATGCTCAGTTCTGAGAGATAAGTGTGTGTGAAAGCCGTCCTTCAGTTAGCTTGTTGGGAACACAAAGATTCTTTAAACTTGCAAACTCCACTCCTTACATATATATGGGGAGGTAAAACTCCAACTCGGTTTTACAGTGAAAACTGCAGGAACTTCAAACCGGCACTAGGAAACAGACTGAGAATTCAGAGAAATAGTTTCTCCTGCAACCCGTTCCGTTTGTGCTAGATGAACGAAAGTCTCTCCACATGCTCAGTTCTGAAAGATAAGTATGTGTGAAAGCCGTCCTTCACCTAGCTTGTTGGGAACAGAAAGTTTCTTTTAACTTGCCAATTCCACTCCATACATATATAAGGGGAGGGACCAACTCCAACTCGGTTTTAGAGTGAAAACTGCAGGAACTTCAAACCGGCACTAGGAATCAGACTGAGTAAACAGAGAAAAAGTTTCTCGTGCAAACCTTTCCTTTTGTGCTAGTTGAACGAACGTCTCTCCAAATGCTCAGTTCTGAGATATAAGTGTGTGTGAAAGCCGTCATTCACCTTGCTTGTTGGGAACACTAATTTTCTTTTCATTGAAAATTCCACTCCATACATATATATGCGGAGGTACTAGCACCAACTTGGTTTTACAGTGACAACTGCAGGGACTTCCAACTGGCAGTAGGAAACACACTGAGAATCCATAGTAATACTTTCCCGTGCAACCCGTTCCATTTGTGCTAGATGAACGAACGTCTCTACACATGCTCAATTCTGAGAGATAAGTGTGTGTGAAAGACGTACTTCACATAGCTTATTGGGAACACAAAGTTCCTTTTCACTTCCAAACTCCACTCCATATATTTATAAGGGGTGGAACAAGCTCCTACTCGGTTTTACAGTAAAAACGGCAGGAACTTCAAACCGGCACTAGGAATCAGACTGAGAAACCAGAGTAAAAGTTTCTCCTGCAACCCGTTCCCTTTGTGCTAGATGAACGAAAGTCTCTCCACATGCTCAGTTCTGAGAGATAAGTGTGTGTGAAATCCGTACTTCACCTAGCTTGTTGGGAACACAAAGTTTCTTTTCACTTGCAAACACCACTCCGTAAATATATACGGGAAGGTACTAGCTCCAACTCGGTTTTACAGTGAAAACTGCAGGAACTTCAAACCGGCCCTAGGAAACAGACTGAGAATCCAGAGAAAAACTTCCTCCTGCAACGTGTTCCCTTTGTGCTAGATGAACGAACTTCTCTCCACATGCTCAGTTCTGAGAGAAATGTGTGTGTGAAAGCCGTACTTCACGTAACTTGTTGGGAACACAAAGTTTCATTTCACTTGCAAACACCACTCCATACATATATATGGGGAGGTACTAGCTCCAACTCGGTTTTACAGTGAAAACTGCAGGAACTTCAAACCGGCCCTAGGAAACAGACTGAGAATCCAGAGAAAAAGTTCCTCCTGCAACCTGTTCCATTTGTGCTAGATGAACGATGTCTCTCCACATGCTCAGTTCTGAGAGATAAGTATGTGTGAAAGCCGTCCTTCACCTAGCTTGTTGGGAACACAAAGTTTCTTTTCATTTGCAAACTCCACTCCATACATATATAAGGGGAGGTACTAGCTCCAAATCGGTTTTACAGTGAAAACTGCAGGAACTGCAGTCCGGCACTAGGAATCAGACTGAGAAACCAGAGAAATAGTTTCTCCTGCAAGCCATTCCCTTTGTGCTAGATGAACGAACGTCTCTCCAAATGCTCAGTTCTAAGTGATAAGTGTGTGTGAAAGCCTTCCTTCACCTAGATTGTTGGGAACACAAAGTTCCTTTACACTTGCAAACTCCACTCCATACATATATATATTCGGAAGTACTAGCTCCACCTCGGATTTACAGAGAAAACTGCAGGACCTTCAATCCGGCACTAGGAAACAGACTGAGAAACCAGAGTAAAAGTTCCTCTGGCAACCCGTTCCTTTGTTTTAGATGTAAGAACCTCTCTCCACATACTCAGTTCTGAGAGATAAGTGTGTGTAAAAGCCTTCCTTCAACTAGCTTGTTCGGAATACAAAGTTTCTTTTCACTTGCAAAATCCACTCCATAACTAAATATAGGGTGGTACTAGCTCCAAATCTTTTTTACAGAGAAAACTGCAAGAACTTCAAACAGGCACTAGGAAACAGACTGAGAAACCAGAGTAAAACTTTCTCCTGCAACCCGTTCCTTTGTTCTAGATGAACGAACGTCTCAACACATGCTCAGTTCTGAGAGATAACTGTGTGTGAATGCCGTCCTTCACCTAGCTTTTTGGGAACACAAAGTTTCTTTTCACTTGCAAACTACACTCCTTACATATATATGGGGAGGAATTAGCTCCAACTCGGTTTTACATTGAAAACTGCAAGAACTTCATACCGGCACTAGGAAACAGACTGAGAAACCAGAGTAAAAATTTCTCCTCTACCCGTTCCCTTTGGGCTACATGAACGAAAGTCTATCCACATGCTCAGTTCTGAGAGATAAGAGTGTGTGAAAGCCGTCCTTCACCTAGCTTGTTGGGAACACAAAGTTCCTTTTCACTTGCAAATTCCACTCCATACATATATATGGGGAGGTAATAGCACCAAATCTGTTTACAGTGAATACTGCAGGGGCTTCAAACCGACATTAGGAAACAGACTGAGAAACCATAGTAAAAGTTTCCCCTGCAAACCGTTCCACTTGTGGTAGTTGAACGAACGTCTCTCCAAATGCTCAGTTCTGAGAGATAAGTGTGTGTGAAAGCCGTCCTTCAGTTAGCTTGTTGGGAACACAAAGATTCTTTAAACTTGCAAACTCCACTCCTTACATATATATGGGGAGGTAAAACTCCAACTCGGTTTTACAGTGAAAACTGCAGGAACTTCAAACCGGCACTAGGAAACAGACTGAGAATTCAGAGAAATAGTTTCTCCTGCAACCCGTTCCGTTTGTGCTAGATGAACGAAAGTCTCTCCACATGCTCAGTTCTGAAAGATAAGTATGTGTGAAAGCCGTCCTTCACCTAGCTTGTTGGGAACAGAAAGTTTCTTTTAACTTGCCAATTCCACTCCATACATATATAAGGGGAGGGACCAACTCCAACTCGGTTTTAGAGTGAAAACTGCAGGAACTTCAAACCGGCACTAGGAATCAGACTGAGTAAACAGAGAAAAAGTTTCTCGTGCAAACCTTTCCTTTTGTGCTAGTTGAACGAACGTCTCTCCAAATGCTCAGTTCTGAGATATAAGTGTGTGTGAAAGCCGTCATTCACCTTGCTTGTTGGGAACACTAATTTTCTTTTCATTGAAAATTCCACTCCATACATATATATGCGGAGGTACTAGCACCAACTCGGTTTTACAGTGACAACTGCAGGGACTTCCAACTGGCAGTAGGAAACACACTGAGAAACCATAGTAATACTTTCCCGTGCAACCCGTTCCATTTGTGCTAGATGAACGAACGTCTCTACACATGCTCAATTCTGAGAGATAAGTGTGTGTGAAAGACGTACTTCACATAGCTTATTGGGAACACAAAGTTCCTTTTCACTTCCAAACTCCACTCCATATATTTATAAGGGGTGGAACAAGCTCCTACTCGGTTTTACAGTGAAAACGGCAGGAACGTCAAACCGGCACTAGGAATCAGACTGAGAAACCAGAGTAAAAGTTTCTCCTGCAACCCGTTCCCTTTGTGCTAGATGAACGAAAGTCTCTCCACATGCTCAGTTCTGAGAGATAAGTGTGTGTGAAATCCGTACTTCACCTAGCTTGTTGGGAACACAAAGTTTCTTTTCACTTGCAAACACCACTCCGTAAATATATACGGGAAGGTACAAGCTCCAACTCGGTTTTACAGTGAAAACTGCAGGAACTTCAAACCGGCCCTAGGAAACTGACTGAGAATCCAGAGAAAAACTTCCTCCTGCAACGTGTTCCCTTTGTGCTAGATGAACGAACTTCTCTCCACATGCTCAGTTCTGAGAGAAATGTGTGTGTGAAAGCCGTACTTCACGTAACTTGTTGGGAACACAAAGTTTCTTTTCACTTGCAAACACCATTCCGTACATATATATGGGGAGGTACTAGCTCCAACTTGGTTTTACAGTGAAAACTGCAGGAACTTCAAACCGGCCCTAGGAAACAGACTGAGAATCCAGAGAAAATGTTCCTCCTGCAACCTGTTCCATTTGTGCTAGATGAACGAACGTCTCTCCACATGCTCAGTTCTGAGAGATAAGTATGTGTGAAAGCCGTCCTTCACCTAGCTTGTTGGGAACACAAAGTTTCTTTTCATTTGCAAACTCCACTCCATACATATATAAGGGGAGGTACTAGCTCCAAATCGGTTTTACAGTGAAAACTGCAGGAACTGCAGTCCGGCACTAGGAATCAGACTGAGAAACCAGAGAAATAGTTTCTCCTGCAAGCCATTCCCTTTGTGCTAGATGAACGAACGTCTATCCACATGCTCAGTTCTAAGTGATAAGTGTGTGTGAAAGCCTTCCTTCACCTAGATTGTTGGGAACACAAAGTTCCTTTACACTTGCAAACTCCACTCCATACATATATATATACGGAAGTACTAGCTCCACCTCGGATTTACAGAGAATACTGCAGGAACTTCAATCCGGCACTAGGAAACAGACTGAGAAACCAGAGTAAAAGTTCCTCTGGCAACCCGTTCCTTTGTTTTAGATGAAAGAACCTCTCTCCACATACTCAGTTCTGAGAGATAAGTGTGTGTAAAAGCCGTCCTTCAACTAGCTTGTTCGGAATACAAAGTTTCTTTTCACTTGCAAAATCCACTCCATACCTAAATATAGGGTGGTACTAGCTCCAAATCTGTTTTACAGTGAAAAATGCAAGAACTTCAAAGAGGCACTAGGAAACAGACTGAGAAACCAGAGTAAAACTTTCTCCTGCAACCCGTTCCTTTGTTCTAGTTGAACGAACGTCTCAACACATGCTCAGTTCTGAGAGATAAGTGTGTGTGAATGCCGTCCTTCACCTAGCTTGTTGGGAACACAAAGTTTCTTTTCACTTGCAAACTACACTCCTTACATATATATGGGGAGGAATTAGCTCCAACTCGGTTTTACATTGAAAACTGCAGGAAATTCATACCGGCACTAGGAAACAGACTGAGAAACCAGAGTAAAAATTTCTCCTCTACCCGTTCCCTTTGGGCTACATGAACGAAAGTCTATCCACATGCTCAGTTCTGAGAGATAAGAGTGTGTGAAAGCCGTCCTTCACCTAGCTTGTTGGGAACACAAAGTTCCTTTTCACTTGCAAAATCCACTCCATACATATATATGGGGAGGTAATAGCACCAACTCGGTTTACAGTGAATACTGCAGGCGCTTCAAAACGACATTAGGAAACAGACTGTGAAACCATAGTAAAAGTTTCCCCTGCAAACCGTTCCACTTGTGGTAGATGAACGAACGTCTCTCCAAATGCTCAGTTCTGAGAGATAAGTGTGTGTGAAAGCCGTCCTTCAGTTAGCTTGTTGGGAACACAAAGATTCTTTAAACATGCAAACTCCACTCCTTACATATATATGGGGAGGTAAATCTCCAACTCGGTTTTACAGTGAAAACTGCAGGAAAATCAAACCGGCCCAAGGAAACAGACTGAGAATCCAGAGAATATCTTCCTCCTGCAACCTGTTCCATTTGTGCTAGATGAACGAACGTCTCTCCGCATGCTCAGTTCTGAGAGATAAGTATGTGTGAAAGCCGTCCTTCACCTAGCTTGTTGGGAACAGAAAGTTTCTTTTTACTTGCCAATTCCACTCCATACATATATAAGGGGAGGTACTAACTCCAAATCGGTTTTACAGTGAAAACTGCAGGAACTTCAATCCGGCACTAAGAAACAGACTGAGAATCTAGAGAAAAAGTTTCTCCTGCTAGCCATTCCGGTTGTGCTAGATGAACGAACGTCTCTCCACATGCCCAGTTCTAAGAGATATTTGTGTGTGAAAGCCGACTTCACCTAACTTGTTGGGAACACAATGTTTCTTTACATTTGCAAACTCCACTCCTTACATATATATATATGGAAGTACTAGCTCCAACTCGGTTTACAGTGAAAACTGCAGGAAGTTCAAATCGGCACTAGGAAACAGACTGAGAAACCAGAGTAAAAGTTTCTCCTGCAACCCGTTCCCATTGTGCTAGATGAACGAAAGTCTCTCCACATGCTCAGTTCTGAGAGATAAGTGTTTGTGAAATCCGTACTTCACCTAGCTTGTTGGGAACACAAAGTTTCTTTTCACTTGCAAACACCACTCCGTAAATATATACGGGGTGGTACTAGCTCCAACTCGGTTTTACAGTGAAAACTGCAGGAACTTCAAACCGGCCCTAGGAAACCGACTGAGAATCCAGAGAAAAACTTCCTCCTGCAAACCATTCCCGTTGTGCTAGAAGAACGAACGTCTCTCCACATGCTCAGTTCTAAGAGATAAGTGTGTGTGAAAGCCGTCCTACACTTAGCTAGTTCGGAATACAAAGTTTCTTTTCACTTGCAAACTCCACTCCATACATATATATGGGGTGGTACAAGCTCCAACTCGGTTTTAGAGTGAAAACTGCAGGAACTTCAAACCGGCACTATTAATCAGACTGAGTAAACACAGAAAAAGTTTCTCCTGCAAACCTTTCCTTTTGTGTTAGATGAACGAACGTCTCTCCAAATGCTCAGTTCTGAGATATAAGTGTTTGTGAAAGTCGTCATTCACCTAGCTTGTTGGGAACACTAATTTTCTTTTCATTGCAAATTCCACTCCATACATATATATGCGGAGGTACTAGCACCAACTCCGTTTTACAGTGACAACTGCAGGGACTTCCAACCGGCAGTAGGAAACAGACTGAGAAATCATAGTAATACTTTCCCGTGCAACCCGTTCCATTTGTGCTAGATGAACGAAAGTCTCTCCACATGCTCAGTTCTGAGAGATAAGTGTGTGTGAAAGACGTACTTCACATAGCTTATTGGGAACACAAAGTTTCTTTTCACTGGCAAACCCCACTCCTTACATATATATGGGGAGGGTTTAACTCCAACTCGTTTTTACAGTGAAAACTGCAGGAACTTCTAAACGGCACTAGGAAACAGACTGAGAATCCAGAGAAATAGTTTCTCCTGCAACCCGTTCCATTTGTGCTAGATGAACGAAAGTCTCTCCACATGCTCAGTTCTGAGAGATAAGTGTGTGTGAAAGCCGTCCTTCACCTAGCTTGTTGGGAACACAAATTTTATTTCACTTGAAATCCCCACTCCATACATAAATATAGGGAGGTAGGAGCTTCAACTCGGTTTTACAGTGAAAACTGCAGGAACTTCAAACCGGCCCTAGGAAACAGACTGAGAATCCAGAGAATATCTTCCTCCTGCAACCTGTTCCATTTGTGCTAGATGAACGAACGTCTCTCCGCATGCTCAGTTCTGAGAGATAAGTATGTGTGAAAGCCGTCCTTCACCTAGCTTGTTGGGAACACAAAGTTTCTTTTAAATTGCCAACTCAACTCCATACATATATAAGGGGAAGTACTAGCTCCAAATCGGTTTTACAGTGAAAACTGAAGGAACTTCAATCCGGCACTAGGAAACAGACTGAGATACCAGAGAAAAAGTTTCTCCTGAAAGCCATTCCCGTTTTGCTAGATGAACGAACGTCTCTCCACATGCTCAGTTCTAAGAGATAAGTGTGTGTGAAAGCCGTCCTTCATCTAGCTTGTTGGGAAAATATAGTTTCTTTTCACTTGTAAACTACACTCCTCACATATATATGGGGAGGCATTAGTTCCAACTCGTTTTTACAGTGAAAACTGCAGGAACTTCATTCCGGCACTAGGAAACACACTGAGAAATCAGAGTAATAGTTTCTCCTGCAACGCGTTCCCATTGTGCTAGATGAACGAACGTCTCTCCACATGCTCAGTTCAGAGAGTTAAGTGTGTGTGAAAGCCGTCCTTCACCTAGATTGTTGGGAACACAAAGTTCTTTTTCACTTGCAAAATCCACTCCATACATATATATGGGGAGTTACTAGCACCAACTCTGTTTACAGTGAAAACTGCAGGGACTTCAAACCTACATTAAGAAAGAGACTGAGAAACCATAGTAAAAGTTTCCCCTGCAACCCGTTCCCCTTGTGGTAGATGAACGAACGTCTCTCCAAATGCTCAGTTCTGAGAGATAAGTGTGAGTGAAAGCCGCCCTTCACCTAGCTTGTTGGGAACACAAAGTTTCTTTTCACTTGAAAACACCACTCCACACATATATTTGGGGTGGTACAAGCTCCTACTCGGTTTTACAGTGAAAACTGCAGGAACTTCAAACCTGCACTAGGAAACAGACTGAGAAACCAGAGTAAAAGATTGACCTGCAAACCGTTCCCTTTATGCTAGATGAACGAACGTCTCTCCACATGCTCAGTTCTGAGAGATAAGTGTGTGTGAAAGCCGTACTTCAACTAGCTTGTTGGGAACACAAACTTTCTTTTCACTTGCAAATTCCACTTCTTACATATATATGGGGAGGGTTTAGCTCCAACTCGTTTTTACAGTGAAAACTGAAGGAACTTCATACGGGTACTAGGAAACACACTGAGAAACCAGAGTAAAAGTTTCTCCTGCAAACTGTTCCCATTGTGCTAGATGAACGAACGTCTCTCCACATGCTCAGTTCTGAGAGATAATTGTGTGTGAAAGCCGTTCTTCACCTAGCTTGTTTGGAACACAAAATTTCCTTTCATTTGCAAACTCCACTCCATACATATATAAGGGGAGGTACTAGCTCCAAATCTGTTTTACAGTGAAAACTTCAGGAACTTCAAACCTGCACTATGTAACAGACTGAGAAACCAGAGAAAAAGTTTCTCCTGCAACACGTTCCCTTTGTGCTACAAGAACGAACGTCTATCCACATGCTCAGTTCTGTGAGATAATTGTGTGTGAAAGCCGTCCTTCACCTAGCTTGTTCGGAATACAAAGTTTCTTTTCACTTGCAAACTCCACTCCATACATATATATGGGGAGGTACTAGCTCCAACTCTGTTTTACAGTGAAAACTGCAGGAAATTCAAAACGGCACTAGGAAACAGACTGAGAAACCAGAGTAAAAGTTTCCACTGTAACCCATTCCCTTTGTGCTAGATGAACGAACGTCTATACGCAAGCTCATTTCTGAGAGGTAAGAGTGTGTGAAAGCCGTTCTTCAAATACCTTGTTGGGAAAACAAAGTTTCTTTTCATTTGCAAACCCCATTCCTTACATATATAAGGGGAGGTACAAGCTCCAACTTTGATTTACAGTGAAAACTGCAGGAATTTCAAACCGGCAGTAGGAAACAGACTGAGAAACCAGAGTAATAGTTTCCCCTGCAAACCGTTCCTTTTGTTCTAGATGAACGAAAGTCTCTCCACATGCTCAGTTCTGAGAGATAAGTATGTGTGAAAGCCGTCCTTCACCTAGCTTGTTGGGAACACAAAGATTCTTTTCACTTGCAAACTCCACTCCATACATATATAACTGGAGGTACTAGCTCCAAATCGGTTTTACAGCGAAAACTGCAGGAACTTCAATCCGGCACTAGGAAACAGACTGAGAAACCAGAGAATAAGTTTCTCCTGCAAGCCATTCCCGTTGTGCTAGATGAACGAACGTCTCTCCACATGCTCAGTTCTAAGAGATAAGTGTGTGTGAAAGCCGTCCTTCACCTAGCTTGTTGGGAACACAAAGTTCCTTTTCATTTGGAAACTCCACACCATACATATATATGGGGAGGTACTAACTCCAACTCGGTTTTAGAGTGAAAACTGCAGGAACTTCAAACCGGCACTAGGAATCAGACTGAGTAAACAGAGAAAAAGTTTCTCCTGCAAACCTTTCCTTTTGTGCTAGATGAACGAACGTCTCTCCAAATGCTCAGTTCTGAGATATAAGTGTGTGTGAAACCCGTCATTCAACTAGCTTGTTGGGAACACAAATTTTCTTTTCATTGCAAATTCCACTCCATACATATATATGCGGAGGTTCTAGCACCAACTCGGTTTTTCAGTGACAACTGCAGGGACTTCCAACCGGCAGTAGGAAACAGACTGAGAAACCATAGTAATACTTTCCCGTGCAACCCGTTCCATTTGTGCTAGATGAACGAACGTCTCTCCACATGCTCAGTTCTGAGAGATAAGTGTGTGTGAAAGACGTACTTCACATAGCTTATTGGGAACCCAAAGTTCCTTTTCACTTCCAAACTCCACTCCATACATTTATATGGGGTGGAACAAGCTCCTACTCGGTTTTACAGTGAAAACGGCAGGAAATTCAAACCGGCACTAGGAATCAGACTGAGAAACCAGAGTAAAAGTTTCTCCTGCAAATCATTCCCATTGTGATAGAAGAACGAACGTCTCTCCACATGCTCAGTTCTAAGAGATAAGTGTGTGTGAAAGCCGTCCTTCACCTAGCTTGTTCGGAATACAAAGTTTCTTTTCACTTGCAAACTCCACTCCATACATATATATGGGGAGGTACTAGCTCCAACTCGGTTTTACAGTGAAAACTGCAGGAAATTCAAAACGGCACTAGGAAACAGACTGAGAAACCAGAGTAAAAGTTTCCCCTGTAACCCATTCCCTTTGTGCTAGATGAACGAACGTCTATACGCAAGCTCAGTTCTGAGAGGTAAGTGTGTGTGAAAGCAGTCCTTCAAATACCTTGTTGGGAAAACAAAGTTTCTTTTCATTTGCAAACTCCATTCCTTATATATATAAGGGGAAGTACAAGCTCCAACTTTGATTTACAGTGAAAACTGCAGGAATTTCAAACCGGCACTAGGAAACAGACTGAGAAACCAGAGAAAAAATTTCTCCTGCATACCATTCCCGTTGTGCTAGAAGAACGAAAGTCTCTCCACATGCTCAGTTCTAAGAGATAAGTGTGTGTGAAAGCTATCCTTCACCTAGATTGTTCGGAATACAAAGTTTCTTTTCACTTGCAAACTCCACTCCATACATATATATGGGGAGGTACTAGCTCCATCTCGGTTTTATAGTGAAAAATGCAGGAAATTCTTATCGGCACTAGGAAACAGACCGAGAATCCAGAGTAAAAGTTTCCACTGTAATCCGTTCCCTTTGTGCTATATGAACGAACGTCTATACACAAGCTCAGTTCTGAGAGATAAGAGTGTGTGAAAGCCGTCCTTCACCAAGCTTGTTGGGAACACAAAGTTCCTTTTCATTTGCAAACTCCACACCATACATATATATGGGGAGGTACTAACTCCAACTCGGTTTTAGAGTGAAAACTGCAGGAACTTCAAACCGGCACTAGGAATCAGACTGAGTAAACAGAGAAATAGTTTCTCCTGCAAACCTTTCCTTTTGTGCTAGATGAACGAACGTCTCTCCAAATGCTCAGTTCTGAGATATAAGTGTGTGTGAATGCCGTCATTCACCTAGATTGTTGGGAACACAAATTTTCTTTTCATTGCAAATTCCACTCCATACATATATATGCGGAGGTTCTAGCACCAACTCGGTTTTACAGTGACAACTGCAGGGACTTAAAACAGGCAGTAGGAAACAGACTGAGAAACCATAGTAATACTTTCCCGTGCAAACCGTTCCATTTGTGCTAGATGAACGAACGTCTCTCCACATGCTCAGTTCTGAGAGATAAGTGTGTGTGAAAGACGTACTTCACATAGCTTATTGGGAACACAAAGTTCCTTTTCACTTCCAAACTCCACTCCATACATTTATATGGGGTGGAACAAGCTCCTACTCGGTTTTACTGTGAAAACGGCAGGAACTTCAAACCGGCAGTAGGAATCAGACTGAGAAACCAGAGAAAAGTTTCTCCTGCAACCCGTTCCCTTTGTGCTAGATGAACGAATGTCTCTCCACATGCTCAGTTCTGAGAGATAAGTGTGTGTGAAAGCCGTACTTCACCTAGCTTGTTGGGAAAACAAAGTTTCTTTTCACTTGCCAACACCACTCCGTACAAATATATGGGGAGGTACTAGCTCCAACTCGGTTTTACAGTGAAAACTGCAGGAACTTCAAACCGGCCCTAGGAATCAGACTGAGAATCCAGAGAAAAAGTTCCTCCTGCAACCTGTTCCATTTGTGCTAGATGAACGAATGTCTCTCCACATGCTCAGTTCTGAGAGATGTGTGTGTGAAATCCGTACTTCACCTAGCTTGTTGGGAACACAAAGTTTCTATTCACTTGCAAACAGGACTCCGTACATATATATGGGAAGGTACTAGCTCCAACTCGGTTTTACAGTGAAAACTGCTGGAAATTCCAACCGGCCCTAGGAAATAGACTGAGAATCCAGAGAAAAATTTCCTCCTGCAACCTATTCCATTTGTGCTAGATGAACGAACGTCTCTCCACATGCTCAGTTCTGAGAGATAAGTATGTGTGAAAGCCGTCCTTCACATAGCATGTTGGGAACAGAAAGTTTCTTTTCACTTGCAAACTCCACTCCATATATATATAAGGGGAAGTACTAGCTCCAAATCGGTTTTACAGTGAAAACTGCAGGAACTTCAAACCGGCCCTAGGAAACAGACTGAGAAACCAGATTAAAAGTTCCTCTGGCAACCCGTTCCTTTGTTTTAGATGAAAGAACCTCTCTCCACATACTCAGTTCTGAGAGATAAGTGTGTGTAAAAGCCGTCCTTTAACTAGCTTGTTCGGAATACAAAGTTTCTTTTCACTTGCAAAATCCACTCCATACCTAAATATAGGGTGGTACCAGCTCCAAATCTGTTTTACAGAGAAAACTGTAGGAAATTCAAACAGGCACTAGGAAACAGACTGAGAAACCAGAGGAAAACTTTCTCCTGCAACCCGTTCCTTTGTTCTAGATGAACGAACGTCTCACCACATGCTCAGTTCTGAGAGATGTGTGTGTGAAATCCGTACTTCACCTAGCTTGTTGGGAACACAAAGTTCCTTTTCACTTGCAAAATCCACTCCTTACATATATATGGGGAGGTAATAGCACCAACTCTGTTTACAGTGAATACTGCAGGGGCTTCAAACAGACATTAGGAAACAGACTGAGAAACCATAGTAAAAGTTTCCCCTGCAAACCGTTCCACTTGTGGTAGATGAACGAACGTCTCTCCAAATGCTCAGTTCTGAGAGATAAGTGTGTGTGAAAGCCGTCCTTCAGTTAGCTTGTTGGGAACACAAAGATTCTTTAAACTTGCAAACTCCACTCCTTACATATATATGGGGAGGTAAAACTCCAACTCGGTTTTACAGTGAAAACTGCAGGAACTTCAAACCGGCACTAGGAAACAGACTGAGAATCCAGAGAAATAGTTTCTCCTGCAACCCGTTCCATTTGTTCTAGATGAACGAAAGTCTCTCCACATGCTCAGTTCTGAAAGATAAGTGTGTGTGAAAGCCGTCCTTCACCTAGGTTGTTGGGAACAAAAATATTATTTCACTTGCAATCCCAACTCCATACATAAATATAGGGAGGTAGGAGCTCCAATTCGGATTTACAGTGAAAACTGCAGGAACTTCAAACCGGCCCAAGGAAACAGACTGAGAATCCAGAGAATATCTTCCTCCTGCAACCTGTTCCATTTGTGCTAGATGAACGAACGTCTCTCCGCATGCTCAGTTCTGAGAGATAATTATGTGTGAAAGCCGTCCTTCACCTAGCTTGTTGGGAACAGAAAGTTTCTTTTAACTTGCCAATTCCACTCCATACATATATAAGGGGAGGTACTAATTCCAACTCGGTTTTAGAGTGAAAACTGCAGGAACTTCAAACCGGCACTAGGAATCAGACTGAGTAAACAGAGAAAAAGTTTCTCCTGCAAACCTTTCTTTTTGTGCTAGATTAACGAACGTCTCTTCAAATGCTCAGTTCTGAGATATAAGTGTGTGTGAAAGCCGTCATTCACCTTGCTTGTTGGGAACACAAATTTTCTTTTCATTGCAAATTCCACTCCATACATATATATGCGGAGGTACTAGCACCAACTCGGTTTTACAGTGACAACTGCAGGGACTTCCAACTGGCAGTAGGAAACAGACAGAGAAACCATAGTAATACTTTCCCGTGCAACCCGATCCATTTGTGCTAGGTGAACGAACGTCTCTACACATGCTCAGTTCTGAGAGATAAGTGTGTGTGAAAGACGTACTTCACATAGCTTATTGGGAACACAAAGTTCCTTTTCACTTCCAAACTCCACTCCATACATTTATAAGGGGTGGAACAAGCTCCTACTCGGTTTTACAGTGAAAACGGCAGGAACTTCAAACCGGCACTAGGAATCAGACTGAGAAACCAGAGTAAAAGTTTCTCCTGCAACCCGTTCCCTTTGTGCTAGATGAACGAACGTCTCTCCACATGCTCAGTTCTAATTGATAAGTGTGTGTGAAAGCCTTCCTTCACCTAGATTGTTGGGAACACAAAGTTCCTTTACACTTGCAAACTCCACTCCATACATATATATATTCGGAAGTACTAGCTCCACCTCGGATTTACAGAGAAAACTGCAGGAACTTCAATCCGGCACTAGGAAACAGACTGAGAAACCAGAGTAAAAGTTCCTCTGGCAACCCGTTCCTTTGTTTTAGATTAAAGAACCTCTCTCCACATACTCAGTTCTGAGAGATAAGTGTGTGTAAAAGCCGTCCTTCAACTAGCTTGTTCGGAATACAAAGTTTCTTTTCACTTGCAAAATCCACTCCATACCTATATATAGGGTGGTACTAGCTCCAAATCTGTTTTACAGTGAAAACTGCAAGAACTTCAAACAGGCACTAGGAAACAGACTGAGAAACCAGAGTAAAACTTTCTCCTGCAACGCGTTCCTTTGTTCTAGTTGAACGAACGTCTCAACACATGCTCAGTTCTGAGAGATATTTGTGTGTGAAAGCCGTCCTTCACTTAGCTTGTTGGGAACACAAAGTTTCTTTTCATTTGCAAACTACACTCCTTACATATATATGGGGAGGAATTAGCTCCAACTCGGTTTTACATTGAAAACTGCAGGAACTTCATACCGGCACTAGGAAACAGACTGAGAAAGCAGAGTAAAAATTTCTCCTCTACCCGTTCCCTTTGGGCTACATGAACGAAATTCTATCCACATACTCAGTTCTGAGAGATAAGAGTGTGTGAAAGCCATCCTTCAACTAGCTTGTTGGGAACACAAAGTTCCTTTTCACTTGCAAAATCCACTCCATACATATATATGGGGAGGTAATAGCACCAACTCGGTTTACAGTGAATACTGCAGGCGCTTCAAAACGACATTAGGAAACAGACTGAGAAACCATAGTAAAAGTTTCCCCTGCAAACCGTTCCACTTGTGGTAGATGAACGAACGTCTCTCCAAAAGCTCAGTTCTGAGAGATAAGTTTGTGTGAAAGCCGACCTTCATTTAGCTTGTTGGGAACACAAAGATTCTTTAAACTTGCAAACTCCACTCCTTACATATATATGGGGAGGTAAAACTCCAACTCGGTTTTACAGTGAAAACTGCAGGAAGTTCAAACCGGCCCAAGGAAACAGACTGAGAATCCAAAGAATATCTTCCTCCTGCAACCTGTTCCATTTGTGCTAGATGAACGAACGTCTCTCCGCATGCTCAGTTCTGAGAGATAAGTATGTGTGAAAGCCGTCCTTCACCTAGCTTGTTGGGAACAGAAAGTTTCTTTTAACTTGCCAATTCCACTCCATACATATATAAGGGGAGGTACTAACTCCAACTCGGTTTTAGAGTGAAAACTGCAGGAACTTCAAACCGGCACTAGGAATCAGACTGAGTAAACAGAGAAAAAGTTTCTCCTGCAAACCTTTCCTTTTGTGCTAGATTAACGAACGTCTCTCCAAATGCTCAGTTCTGAGATATAAGTGTGTGTGAAAGCCGTCATTCACCTTGCTTGTTGGGAACACAAATTTTCTTTTCATTGCAAATTCCACTCCATACATATATATGCGGAGGTACTAGCACCAACTCGGTTTTACAGTGACAACTGCAGGGACTTCCAACTGGCAGTAGGAAACAGACAGAGAAACCATAGTAATACTTTCCCGTGCAACCCGTTCCATTTGTGCTAGGTGAACGAACGTCTCTACACATGCTCAGTTCTGAGAGATAAGTGTGTGTTAAAGACGTACTTCACATAGCTTATTGGGAACACAAAGTTCCTTTTCACTTCCAAACTCCACTCCATACATTTATAAGGGGTGGAACAAGCTCCTACTCGGTTTTACAGTGAAAACGGCAGGAACTTCAAACCGGCACTAGGAATCAGACTGAGAAACCAGAGTAAAAGTTTCTCCTGCAACCCGTTCCCTTTGTGCTAGATGAACGAATGTCTCTCCACATGCTCAGTTCTGAGAGATAAGTGTGTGTGAAATCCGTACTTCACCTAGCTTGTTGGGAACACAAAGTTTCTTTTCACTTGCAAACACCACTCCGTAAATATATACGGGGAGGTACTAGCACCAACTCCGATTTACAGTGAAAACTGCAGGAACTTCAAACCGGCCCTAGGAAACAGACTGAGAATCCAGAGAAAAAGTTTCTCCTGCTAGCCATTCCGGTTGTGCTAGATGAACGAACGTCTCTCCACATGCCCAGTTCTAAGAGATATTTGTGTGTGAAAGCCGACTTCACCTAGCTTGTTGGGAACACAATGTTTCTTTACATTTGCAAACTCCACTCCATACATATATATATATGGAAGTACTAGCTCCAACTCGGATTTACAGTGAAAACTGCAGGAAGTTCAAACCGGCACTAGGAAACAGACTGAGAAACCAGAGTAAAAGTTTCTCCTGCAACCCGTTCCCATTGTGCTAGATGAACGAAAGTCTCTCCACATGCTCAGTTCTGAGAGATAAGTGTTTGTGAAATCCGTACTTCACTTAGCTTGTTGGGAACACAAAGTTTCTTTTCACTTGCAAACACCACTCTGTAAATATATACGGGGAGGTACTAGCTCCAACTCGGTTTTACAGTGAAAACTGCAGGAACTTCAAACCGGCCCTAGGAAACAGACTGAGAATCCAGAGAAAAACTTCCTCCTGCAAACCATTCCCATTGTGCTAGAAGAACGAACGTCTCTCCACATGCTCAGTTCTAAGAGATAAGGGTGTGTGAAAGCCGTCCTTCACCTAGATTGTTGGGAACACAAAGTTCCTTTACACTTGCAAACTCCACTCCATACATATATATATTCGGAAGTACTAGCTCCACCTCGGATTTACAGAGAAAACTGCAGGAAATTCAATCCGGCACTAGGAAACAGACTGAGAAACCAGAGTAAAAGTTCCTCTGTCAACCCGTTCCTTTGTTTTAGATGAAAGAACCTCTCTCCACATACTCAGTTCTGAGAGATAAGTGTGTGTAAAAGCCGTCCTTCAACTAGCTTGTTCGGAATACAAAGTTTCTTTTCACTTGCAAAATCCACTCCATACCTAAATATAGGGTGGTACTAGCTCCAAATCTGTTTTACAGTGAAAACTGCAAGAACTTCAAACAGGCACTAGGAAACAGACTGAGAAACCAGAGTAAAACTTTCTCCTGCAACCCGTTCCTTTGTTCTAGTTGAACGAACGTCTCAACACATGCTCAGTTCTGAGAGATATTTGTGTGTGAATGCCGTCCTTCACCTAGCTTGTTGGGAACACAAAGTTTCTTTTCACTTGCAAACTACACTCCTTACATATATATGGGGAGGAATTAGCTCCAACTCGGTTTTACATTGAAAACTGCAGGAACTTCATACCGGCACTAGGAAACAGACTGAGAAACCAGAGTAAAAATTTCTCCTCTACCCGTTCCCTTTGGGCTACATGAACGAAAGTCTATCCACATGCTCAGTTCTGAGAGATAAGAGTGTGTGAAAGCCATCCTTCACCTAGCTTGTTGGGAACACAAAGTTCATTTTCACTTGCAAAATCCACTCCATACATATATATGGGGAGGTAATAGCACCAACTCGGTTTACAGTGAACACTGCAGTGGCTTCAAAACGACATTAGGAAACAGACTGAGAAACCATAGTAAAAGTTTCCCCTGCAAACCGTTCCACTTGTGGTAGATGAACGAACGTCTCTCCAAATGCTCAGTTCTGAGAGATAAGTGTGTGTGAAAGCCGACCTTCAGTTAGCTTGTTGGGAACACAAAGATTCTTTAAACTTGCAAACTCCACTCCTTACATATATATGGGGAGGTAAAACTCCAACACGGTTTTACAGTGAAAACTGCAGGAACTTCAAACCGGCCCAAGGAAACAGACTGAGAATCCAGAGAATATCTTCCTCCTGCAACCTGTTCCATTTGTGCTAGATGAACGAACGTCTCTCCGCATGCTCAATTCTGAGAGATAAGTATGTGTGAAAGCCGTCCTTCACCTAGCTTGTTGGGAACACAAAGTTTCTTTTAACTTGCCAATTCCACTCCATACATATATAAGGGGAGGTACTAGCACCAAATCGGTTTTACAGTGAAAACTGCAGGAACTTCAATCCGGAACTAGGAAACAGACTGAGAATCCAGAGAAAAAGTTTCTCCTGCTAGCCATTCCGGTTGTGCTAGATGAACGAACGTCTCTCCACATGCCCAGTTCTAAGAGATATTTGTGTGTGAAAGCCGACTTCACCTAGCTTGTTGGGAACACAATGTTTCTTTACATTTGCAAACTCCACTCCATACATATATATATATGGAATTACTAGCTCCAACTCGGATTTACAGTGAAAACTGCAGGAAGTTCAAACCGGCACTAGGAAACAGACTGAGAAACCAGAGTAAAAGTTTCTCCTGCAACCCGTTCCCATTGTGCTAGATGAACGAAAGTCTCTCCACATGCTCAGTTCTGAGAGATAAGTGTTTGTGAAATCCGTACTTCACTTAGCTTGTTGGGAACACAAAGTTTCTTTTCACTTGCAAACACCACTCTGTAAATATATACGGGGAGGTACTAGCTCCAACTCGGTTTTACAGTGAAAACTGCAGGAACTTCAAACCGGCCCTAGGAAACAGACTGAGAATCCAGAGAAAAACTTCCTCCTGCAAACCATTCCCGTTGTGCTAGAAGAACGAACGTCTCTCCACATGCTCAGTTCTAAGAGATAAGGGTGTGTGAAAGCCGTCCTTCACCTAGCTAGTTCGGAATACAAAGTTTCTTTTCACTTGCAAACTCCACTCCATACATATATATGGGGTGGTACTAGCTCCAACTCGGTTTTAGAGTGAAAACTGCAGGAACTTCAAACCGGCACTAGGAATCAGACTGAGTAAACACAGAAAAAGGTTCTCCTGCAAACCTTTCCTTTTGGGCTAGATGAACGAACGTCTCTCCAAATGCTCAGTTCTGAGATATAAGTGTGTGTGAAAGTCGTCATTCACCTAGCTTGTTGGGAACACAAATTTTCTTTTCATTGCAAATTCCACTCCATACATATATATGCGGAGGTACTAGCACCAACTCGGTTTTACAGTGACAACTGCAGGGACTTCCAACCGGCAGTAGGAAACAGACTGAGAAACCATAGTAATACTTTCCCGTGCAACCCGTTCCATTTGTGCTAGATGAACGAACGTCTCTCCACATGCTCAGTTCTGAGAGATAAGTGTGTTTGAAAGACGTACTTCACATATCTTATTGGGAACACAAAGTTTCTTTTCACTTCCAAACTCCACTCCATACATTAATATGGGGTGGGACAAGCTCCTACTCGGTTTTACAGTGAAAACTGCAGGAACTTCAAACCGACACTAGGAAACAGACTGAGAAACCAGAGTAAAAGTTTCTCCTGCAACCCGTTCTTTGTGCTAGATGAACGAACGTCTATACACATGCTCAGTTCTGACAGATAAGTGTGTGTGAAAGCTGTCCTTCAAATAGCTTGTTGGGAACACAAAGTTTCTTTTCACTTGCAAACTCCACTCCTTACATATATATGGGAATGGTGTAGCTCCAACTCGTTTTTATAGTGAAAATTGCAGGAACTTCTAACCGGCACTAGGAAACAGACTGAGAAACCAGAGTAAAAGTATCCCCTGTAACCCGTTCCCTTTGTGCTATATGAACGAACGTCTATACACATGCTCAGTTCTGAGAGATAAGTATGTGTGAAAGCCGTCCTTCACCTATCTTGTTGGGAACACAAAGTTTCTTTTCATTTGCAAACTCCACTCCATACATATATAAGGGGAGGTACTAGCTCCAAATCGGTTTTACAGTGAAAACTGCAGTAACTTCAGTCCGGCACTAGGAAACAGACTGAGAAACCAGAGAAAAAATTTCTCCTGCAAACCATTCCCGTTTTGCTAGAAGAACGAACGTCTCTCCACATGCTCAGTTCTAAGAGATAAGTGTGTTTGAAAGCCGTCCTTCACCTAGCTTGTTCGGAATACAAAGTTTCTTTTCACTTGCAAACTCCACTCCATACATATATATGGGGATGTACTAGCTCCAACTCGGTTTTACAGTGAAAACTGCAGGAAATTCAAAACGGCACTAGGAAACAGACTGAGAAACCAGAGTAAAAGTTTCCCCTGTAACCCATTCCCTTTGTGCTAGATGAACGAACGTCTATACGCAAGCTCAGTTCTGAGAGGTAAGAGTGTGTGAAAGCAGTCCTTCAAATACCTTGTTGGGAAAACAAAGTTTCTTTTCATTTGCAAACCCCATTCCTTATATATATAAGGGGAGGTACAAGCTCCAACTTTGATTTACAGTGAAAACTGCAGGAATTTCAAACCGGCACTAGGAAACAGACTGAGAAACCAGAGAAAAAATTTCTCCTGCAAACCATTCCCGTTGTGCTAGAAGAACGAACGTCTCTCCACATGCTCAGTTCTAAGAGATAAGTGTGTGTGAAAGCCATCCTTCACCTAGATTGTTCGGAATACAAAGTTTCTTTTCACTTGCAAACTCCACTCCATACATATATATGGGGAGGTACTAGCTCCATCACGGTTTTACAGTGAAAAATGCAGGAACTACTTATCGGCACTAGGAAACAGACCGAGAATCCAGAGTAAAAGTTTCCCCTGTAACCCGTTCCCTTTGTGCTATATGAACGAACGTCTATACACAAGCTCAGTTCTGAGAGATAAGAGTGTGTGAAAGCCGTCCTTCACCAAGCTTGTTGGGAACACAAAGTTCCTTTTCATTTGCAAACTCCACACCATACATATATATGGGGAGGTACTAACTCCAAATCGGTTTTAGAATGAAAACTGCAGGAACTTCAAACCGGCACTAGGAATCAGACTGAGTAAACAGAGAAAAAGTTTCTCCTGCAAAACTTTCCTTTTGTGCTAGATGAACGAAAGTCTCTCCAAATGCTCAGTTCTGAGATATAAGTGTGTGTGAAAGCCGTCATTCAACTAGCTTGTTTGGAACACAAATTTTCTTTTCATTGCAAATTCCACTCCATACATATTTATGCGGAGGTTCTAGCACCAACTCGGTTTTACAGTAACAACTGCAGGGACTTCCAACCGGCAGTAGGAAACAGACTGAGAAACCATAGTAATACTTTCCCGTGCAACCCGTTCCATTTGTGCTAGATGAACGAACGTCTCTCCACATGCTCAGTTCTGAGAGATAAGTGTGTGTGAAAGACGTACTTCACATAGCTTATTGGGAACCCAATGTTCCTTTTCACTTCCAAACTCCACTCCATACATTTATATGGGGTGGAACAAGCTCCTACTCGGTTTTACAGTGAAAACGGCAGGAACTTCAAAACGGCACTAGGAATCAGACTGAGAAACCAGAGAAAAGTTTCTCCTGCAACACGTTCCCTTTGTGCTAGATGAACGAATGTCTATCCACATGCTCAGTTCTGAGAGATAAGTGTGTGTGAAATCCGTACTTCACCTAGCTTGTTGGGAACACTAAGATTCTTTTCACTTGCAAACACCACTCCGTAAATATATACGGGGAGGTACTAGCTCCAACTCGGTTTTACAGTGAAAACTGCAGGAACTTCAAACCGGCCCTAGGAAACAGACTGAGAATCCAGAGAAAAACTTCCTCCTGCAACGTGTTCCCTTTGTGCTAGATAAACGAACGTCTCTCAACATGCTCAGTTCTGAGAGATAAGTGTGTGTGAAATCTGTATTTCACCTAGCTTGTTGGGAACACAAAGTTTCTTTTCACTTGCAAACACCACTCCGTACATATATATGGGAAGGTACTAGCTCCAACTCGGTTTTACAGTGAAAACTGCAGGAAATTCCAACCGGCCCTAGGAAACAGACTGAGAATCCAGAGAAAAAGTTCCTCCTGCAACCTGTTCCATTTGTGCTAGATGAAAGAACGTCTCTCCACATGCTCAGTTCTGAGTGATAAGTATGTGTGAAAGCCGTCCTTCACCTAGCATGTTGGGAACAGAAAGTTTCTTTTCACTTGCAAACTCCACTCCATACATATATAAGTGGAGGTACTAGCTCCAAATCGGTTTTACAGTGAAAACTGCAGGAACTTCAAACCGGCCCTAGGAAACAGACTGAGAAACCAGAGTAAAAGTTCCTCTGGCAACCCGTTCCTTTGTTCTAGATGAACGAACGTCTCACCACATGCTCAGTTCTGAGAGATAAGTGTGTGTGAATGCCGTCCTTCACCTAGCTTGTTGGGAACACAAAGTTCCTTTTCACTTGCAAAATCCATTCCATACATATATATGGGGAGGTAATCCACCAACTCGGTTTACAGTGAATACTGCAGGGACTTCAAACCGACATTAGGAAACAGACTGAGAAACCATAGTAAAAGTTTCCCCTGCAAACCGTTCCACTTGTGGTAGATGAACGAACGTCTCTCCAAATGCTCAGTTCTGAGAGATAACTGTGTGTGAAAGCCGTCCTTCAGTTAGCTTGTTGGGAACACAAAGATTCTTTAAACTTGCAAACTCCACTCCTTACATATATAAGGGGAGGTAAAACTCCAACTCGGTTTTACAGTGAAAACTGCAGGAACTTCAAACCGGCACTAGGAAACAGACTGAGAATCCAGAGAAATAGTTTCTCCTGCAACCCGTTCCATTTGTGCTAGATGAACGAATGTCTCTCCACATGCTCATTTCTGAAAGATAAGTGTGTGTGAAAGCCGTCCTTCACCTAGCTTGTTGGGAACACAAATTTTATTTCACTTGCAATCCCCACTCCATACATAAATATAGGGAGGTAGGAGCTCCAACTCGGTTTTACAGTGAAAACTGCAGGAACTTCAAACCGGCCCAAGGAAACAGACTGAGAATCCAGAGAGTATCTTCCTCCTGCAACCTGTTCCATTTGTGCTAGATGAACGAACGTCTCTCCACATGCTCAGTTCTGAGAGATAAGTATGTGTGAAAGCCGTCCTTCACCTAGCATGTTGGGAACAGAAAGTTTCTTTTCACTTGCAAACTCCACTCCATACATATATAAGGGGAGGTACTAGCTCCAAATCGGTTTCCAGTGAAAACTGCAGGAAGTTCAGTCCGGCACTAGGAAAGAGACTGAGAAACCAGAGAAAAAATTTCTCCTGCAAACCATTCCCGTTGTGCTAGAAGAACGAACGTCTCTCCACATGCTCAGTTCTAAGAGATAAGTGTGTGTGAAAGCCGTCCTTCACCTAGCTTTTTCGGAATACAAAGTTTCTTTTCACTTGCAAACTCCACTCCATACATATATATGGGGAGGTACAAGCTCCAACTCGGTTTTACAGTGAAAACTGCAGGAACTTCAAACCTGCACTAGGAAACAGACTGAGAAACCAGAGTAAAAGTTTCCCCTGTAACCCGTTCCCTTTGTGCTATATGAACGAACGTCTATACACAAGCTCAGTTCTGAGAGATAAGAGTGTGTGAAAGCCGTCCTTCACCAAGCTTGTTGGGAACACAAAGTTCCTTTTCATTTGCAAACTCCACACCATACATATATATGGGGAGGTACTAACTCCAACTCGGTTTTAGAGTGAAAACTGCAGGAACTTCAAACCGGCACTAGGAATCAGACTGAGTAAACACAGAAAAAGTTTCTCCTGCAAACCTTTCCTTTTGTGCTAGATGAACGAACTTCTCTCCAAATGCTCAGTTCTGAGATATAAGTGTGTGTGAAAGCCGTCATTCACCTTGCTTGTTGGGAACACAAATTTTCTTTTCATTGCAAATTCCACTCCATACATATATATGCGGAGGTACTAGCACCAACTCGGTTTTACAGTGACAACTGCAGGGACTTCCAACTGGCAGTAGGAAACAGACAGAGAAACCATAGTAATACTTTCCCGTGCAACCCGATCCATTTGTGCTAGGTGAACGAACGTCTCTACACATGCTCAGTTCTGAGAGATAAGTGTGTGTGAAAGACGTACTTCACATAGCTTATTGGGAACACAAAGTTCCTTTTCACTTCCAAACTCCACTCCATACATTTATAAGGGGTGGAACAAGCTCCTACTCGGTTTTACAGTGAAAACGGCAGGAACTTCAAACCGGCACTAGGAATCAGACTGAGAAACCAGAGTAAAAGTTTCTCCTGCAACCCGTTCCCTTTGTGCTAGATGAACGAACGTCTCTCCACATGCTCAGTTCTAATTGATAAGTGTGTGTGAAAGCCTTCCTTCACCTAGATTGTTGGGAACACAAAGTTCCTTTACACTTGCAAACTCCACTCCATACATATATATATTCGGAAGTACTAGCTCCACCTCGGATTTACAGAGAAAACTGCAGGAACTTCAATCCGGCACTAGGAAACAGACTGAGAAACCAGAGTAAAAGTTCCTCTGGCAACCCGTTCCTTTGTTTTAGATTAAAGAACCTCTCTCCACATACTCAGTTCTGAGAGATAAGTGTGTGTAAAAGCCGTCCTTCAACTAGCTTGTTCGGAATACAAAGTTTCTTTTCACTTGCAAAATCCACTCCATACCTATATATAGGGTGGTACTAGCTCCAAATCTGTTTTACAGTGAAAACTGCAAGAACTTCAAACAGGCACTAGGAAACAGACTGAGAAACCAGAGTAAAACTTTCTCCTGCAACGCGTTCCTTTGTTCTAGTTGAACGAACGTCTCAACACATGCTCAGTTCTGAGAGATATTTGTGTGTGAAAGCCGTCCTTCACTTAGCTTGTTGGGAACACAAAGTTTCTTTTCATTTGCAAACTACACTCCTTACATATATATGGGGAGGAATTAGCTCCAACTCGGTTTTACATTGAAAACTGCAGGAACTTCATACCGGCACTAGGAAACAGACTGAGAAAGCAGAGTAAAAATTTCTCCTCTACCCGTTCCCTTTGGGCTACATGAACGAAATTCTATCCACATACTCAGTTCTGAGAGATAAGAGTGTGTGAAAGCCATCCTTCAACTAGCTTGTTGGGAACACAAAGTTCCTTTTCACTTGCAAAATCCACTCCATACATATATATGGGGAGGTAATAGCACCAACTCGGTTTACAGTGAATACTTCAGGCGCTTCAAAACGACATTAGGAAACAGACTGAGAAACCATAGTAAAAGTTTCCCCTGCAAACCGTTCCACTTGTGGTAGATGAACGAACGTCTCTCCAAAAGCTCAGTTCTGAGAGATAAGTGTGTGTGAAAGCCGACCTTCATTTAGCTTGTTGGGAACACAAAGATTCTTTAAACTTGCAAACTCCACTCCTTACATATATATGGGGAGGTAAAACTCCAACTCGGTTTTACAGTGAAAACTGCAGGAAGTTCAAACCGGCCCAAGGAAACAGACTGAGAATCCAAAGAATATCTTCCTCCTGCAACCTGTTCCATTTGTGCTAGATGAACGAACGTCTCTCCGCATGCTCAGTTCTGAGAGATAAGTATGTGTGAAAGCCGTCCTTCACCTAGCTTGTTGGGAACAGAAAGTTTCTTTTAACTTGCCAATTCCACTCCATACATATATAAGGGGAGGTACTAACTCCAACTCGGTTTTAGAGTGAAAACTGCAGGAACTTCAAACCGGCACTAGGAATCAGACTGAGTAAACAGAGAAAAAGTTTCTCCTGCAAACCTTTCCTTTTGTGCTAGATTAACGAACGTCTCTCCAAATGCTCAGTTCTGAGATATAAGTGTGTGTGAAAGCCGTCATTCACCTTGCTTGTTGGGAACACAAATTTTCTTTTCATTGCAAATTCCACTCCATACATATATATGCGGAGGTACTAGCACCAACTCGGTTTTACAGTGACAACTGCAGGGACTTCCAACTGGCAGTAGGAAACAGACAGAGAAACCATAGTAATACTTTCCCGTGCAACCCGTTCCATTTGTGCTAGGTGAACGAACGTCTCTACACATGCTCAGTTCTGAGAGATAAGTGTGTGTTAAAGACGTACTTCACATAGCTTATTGGGAACACAAAGTTCCTTTTCACTTCCAAACTCCACTCCATACATTTATAAGGGGTGGAACAAGCTCCTACTCGGTTTTACAGTGAAAACGGCAGGAACTTCAAACCGGCACTAGGAATCAGACTGAGAAACCAGAGTAAAAGTTTCTCCTGCAACCCGTTCCCTTTGTGCTAGATGAACGAATGTCTCTCCACATGCTCAGTTCTGAGAGATAAGTGTGTGTGAAATCCGTACTTCACCTAGCTTGTTGGGAACACAAAGTTTCTTTTCACTTGCAAACACCACTCCGTAAATATATACGGGGAGGTACTAGCACCAACTCCGATTTACAGTGAAAACTGCAGGAACTTCAAACCGGCCCTAGGAAACAGACTGAGAATCCAGAGAAAAAGTTTCTCCTGCTAGCCATTCCGGTTGTGCTAGATGAACGAACGTCTCTCCACATGCCCAGTTCTAAGAGATATTTGTGTGTGAAAGCCGACTTCACCTAGCTTGTTGGGAACACAATGTTTCTTTACATTTGCAAACTCCACTCCATACATATATATATATGGAAGTACTAGCTCCAACTCGGATTTACAGTGAAAACTGCAGGAAGTTCAAACCGGCACTAGGAAACAGACTGAGAAACCAGAGTAAAAGTTTCTCCTGCAACCCGTTCCCATTGTGCTAGATGAACGAAAGTCTCTCCACATGCTCAGTTCTGAGAGATAAGTGTTTGTGAAATCCGTACTTCACTTAGCTTGTTGGGAACACAAAGTTTCTTTTCACTTGCAAACACCACTCTGTAAATATATACGGGGAGGTACTAGCTCCAACTCGGTTTTACAGTGAAAACTGCAGGAACTTCAAACCGGCCCTAGGAAACAGACTGAGAATCCAGAGAAAAACTTCCTCCTGCAAACCATTCCCATTGTGCTAGAAGAACGAACGTCTCTCCACATGCTCAGTTCTAAGAGATAAGGGTGTGTGAAAGCCGTCCTTCACCTAGATTGTTGGGAACACAAAGTTCCTTTACACTTGCAAACTCCACTCCATACATATATATATTCGGAAGTACTAGCTCCACCTCGGATTTACAGAGAAAACTGCAGGAAATTCAATCCGGCACTAGGAAACAGACTGAGAAACCAGAGTAAAAGTTCCTCTGTCAACCCGTTCCTTTGTTTTAGATGAAAGAACCTCTCTCCACATACTCAGTTCTGAGAGATAAGTGTGTGTAAAAGCCGTCCTTCAACTAGCTTGTTCGGAATACAAAGTTTCTTTTCACTTGCAAAATCCACTCCATACCTAAATATAGGGTGGTACTAGCTCCAAATCTCTTTTACAGTGAAAACTGCAAGAACTTCAAACAGGCACTAGGAAACAGACTGAGAAACCAGAGTAAAACTTTCTCCTGCAACCCGTTCCTTTGTTCTAGTTGAACGAACGTCTCAACACATGCTCAGTTCTGAGAGATATTTGTGTGTGAATGCCGTCCTTCACCTAGCTTGTTGGGAACACAAAGTTTCTTTTCACTTGCAAACTACACTCCTTACATATATATGGGGAGGAATTAGCTCCAACTCGGTTTTACATTGAAAACTGCAGGAACTTCATACCGGCACTAGGAAACAGACTGAGAAACCAGAGTAAAAATTTCTCCTCTACCCGTTCCCTTTGGGCTACATGAACGAAAGTCTATCCACATGCTCAGTTCTGAGAGATAAGAGTGTGTGAAAGCCATCCTTCACCTAGCTTGTTGGGAACACAAAGTTCATTTTCACTTGCAAAATCCACTCCATACATATATATGGGGAGGTAATAGCACCAACTCGGTTTACAGTGAACACTGCAGTGGCTTCAAAACGACATTAGGAAACAGACTGAGAAACCATAGTAAAAGTTTCCCCTGCAAACCGTTCCACTTGTGGTAGATGAACGAACGTCTCTCCAAATGCTCAGTTCTGAGAGATAAGTGTGTGTGAAAGCCGACCTTCAGTTAGCTTGTTGGGAACACAAAGATTCTTTAAACTTGCAAACTCCACTCCTTACATATATATGGGGAGGTAAAACTCCAACACGGTTTTACAGTGAAAACTGCAGGAACTTCAAACCGGCCCAAGGAAACAGACTGAGAATCCAGAGAATATCTTCCTCCTGCAACCTGTTCCATTTGTGCTAGATGAACGAACGTCTCTCCGCATGCTCAATTCTGAGAGATAAGTATGTGTGAAAGCCGTCCTTCACCTAGCTTGTTGGGAACACAAAGTTTCTTTTAACTTGCCAATTCCACTCCATACATATATAAGGGGAGGTACTAGCACCAAATCGGTTTTACAGTGAAAACTGCAGGAACTTCAATCCGGAACTAGGAAACAGACTGAGAATCCAGAGAAAAAGTTTCTCCTGCTAGCCATTCCGGTTGTGCTAGATGAACGAACGTCTCTCCACATGCCCAGTTCTAAGAGATATTTGTGTGTGAAAGCCGACTTCACCTAGCTTGTTGGGAACACAATGTTTCTTTACATTTGCAAACTCCACTCCATACATATATATATATGGAATTACTAGCTCCAACTCGGATTTACAGTGAAAACTGCAGGAAGTTCAAACCGGCACTAGGAAACAGACTGAGAAACCAGAGTAAAAGTTTCTCCTGCAACCCGTTCCCATTGTGCTAGATGAACGAAAGTCTCTCCACATGCTCAGTTCTGAGAGATAAGTGTTTGTGAAATCCGTACTTCACTTAGCTTGTTGGGAACACAAAGTTTCTTTTCACTTGCAAACACCACTCTGTAAATATATACGGGGAGGTACTAGCTCCAACTCGGTTTTACAGTGAAAACTGCAGGAACTTCAAACCGGCCCTAGGAAACAGACTGAGAATCCAGAGAAAAACTTCCTCCTGCAAACCATTCCCGTTGTGCTAGAAGAACGAACGTCTCTCCACATGCTCAGTTCTAAGAGATAAGGGTGTGTGAAAGCCGTCCTTCACCTAGCTAGTTCGGAATACAAAGTTTCTTTTCACTTGCAAACTCCACTCCATACATATATATGGGGTGGTACTAGCTCCAACTCGGTTTTAGAGTGAAAACTGCAGGAACTTCAAACCGGCACTAGGAATCAGACTGAGTAAACACAGAAAAAGGTTCTCCTGCAAACCTTTCCTTTTGGGCTAGATGAACGAACGTCTCTCCAAATGCTCAGTTCTGAGATATAAGTGTGTGTGAAAGTCGTCATTCACCTAGCTTGTTGGGAACACAAATTTTCTTTTCATTGCAAATTCCACTCCATACATATATATGCGGAGGTACTAGCACCAACTCGGTTTTACAGTGACAACTGCAGGGACTTCCAACCGGCAGTAGGAAACAGACTGAGAAACCATAGTAATACTTTCCCGTGCAACCCGTTCCATTTGTGCTAGATGAACGAACGTCTCTCCACATGCTCAGTTCTGAGAGATAAGTGTGTTTGAAAGACGTACTTCACATATCTTATTGGGAACACAAAGTTTCTTTTCACTTCCAAACTCCACTCCATACATTAATATGGGGTGGGACAAGCTCCTACTCGGTTTTACAGTGAAAACTGCAGGAACTTCAAACCGACACTAGGAAACAGACTGAGAAACCAGAGTAAAAGTTTCTCCTGCAACCCGTTCTTTGTGCTAGATGAACGAACGTCTATACACATGCTCAGTTCTGACAGATAAGTGTGTGTGAAAGCTGTCCTTCAAATAGCTTGTTGGGAACACAAAGTTTCTTTTCACTTGCAAACTCCACTCCTTACATATATATGGGAATGGTGTAGCTCCAACTCGTTTTTATAGTGAAAATTGCAGGAACTTCTAACCGGCACTAGGAAACAGACTGAGAAACCAGAGTAAAAGTTTCCCCTGTAACCCGTTCCCTTTGTGCTATATGAACGAACGTCTATACACATGCTCAGTTCTGAGAGATAAGTATGTGTGAAAGCCGTCCTTCACCTATCTTGTTGGGAACACAAAGTTTCTTTTCATTTGCAAACTCCACTCCATACATATATAAGGGGAGGTACTAGCTCCAAATCGGTTTTACAGTGAAAACTGCAGTAACTTCAGTCCGGCACTAGGAAACAGACTGAGAAACCAGAGAAAAAATTTCTCCTGCAAACCATTCCCGTTTTGCTAGAAGAACGAACGTCTCTCCACATGCTCAGTTCTAAGAGATAAGTGTGTTTGAAAGCCGTCCTTCACCTAGCTTGTTCGGAATACAAAGTTTCTTTTCACTTGCAAACTCCACTCCATACATATATATGGGGATGTACTAGCTCCAACTCGGTTTTACAGTGAAAACTGCAGGAAATTCAAAACGGCACTAGGAAACAGACTGAGAAACCAGAGTAAAAGTTTCCCCTGTAACCCATTCCCTTTGTGCTAGATGAACGAACGTCTATACGCAAGCTCAGTTCTGAGAGGTAAGAGTGTGTGAAAGCAGTCCTTCAAATACCTTGTTGGGAAAACAAAGTTTCTTTTCATTTGCAAACCCCATTCCTTATATATATAAGGGGAGGTACAAGCTCCAACTTTGATTTACAGTGAAAACTGCAGGAATTTCAAACCGGCACTAGGAAACAGACTGAGAAACCAGAGAAAAAATTTCTCCTGCAAACCATTCCCGTTGTGCTAGAAGAACGAAAGTCTCTCCACATGCTCAGTTCTAAGAGATAAGTGTGTGTGAAAGCCATCCTTCACCTAGATTGTTCGGAATACAAAGTTTCTTTTCACTTGCAAACTCCACTCCATACATATATATGGGGAGGTACTAGCTCCATCACGGTTTTACAGTGAAAAATGCAGGAACTACTTATCGGCACTAGGAAACAGACCGAGAATCCAGAGTAAAAGTTTCCCCTGTAACCCGTTCCCTTTGTGCTATATGAACGAACGTCTATACACAAGCTCAGTTCTGAGAGATAAGAGTGTGTGAAAGCCGTCCTTCACCAAGCTTGTTGGGAACACAAAGTTCCTTTTCATTTGCAAACTCCACACCATACATATATATGGGGAGGTACTAACTCCAAATCGGTTTTAGAATGAAAACTGCAGGAACTTCAAACCGGCACTAGGAATCAGACTGAGTAAACAGAGAAAAAGTTTCTCCTGCAAAACTTTCCTTTTGTGCTAGATGAACGAAAGTCTCTCCAAATGCTCAGTTCTGAGATATAAGTGTGTGTGAAAGCCGTCATTCAACTAGCTTGTTTGGAACACAAATTTTCTTTTCATTGCAAATTCCACTCCATACATATTTATGCGGAGGTTCTAGCACCAACTCGGTTTTACAGTAACAACTGCAGGGACTTCCAACCGGCAGTAGGAAACAGACTGAGAAACCATAGTAATACTTTCCCGTGCAACCCGTTCCATTTGTGCTAGATGAACGAACGTCTCTCCACATGCTCAGTTCTGAGAGATAAGTGTGTGTGAAAGACGTACTTCACATAGCTTATTGGGAACCCAATGTTCCTTTTCACTTCCAAACTCCACTCCATACATTTATATGGGGTGGAACAAGCTCCTACTCGGTTTTACAGTGAAAACGGCAGGAACTTCAAAACGGCACTAGGAATCAGACTGAGAAACCAGAGAAAAGTTTCTCCTGCAACACGTTCCCTTTGTGCTAGATGAACGAATGTCTATCCACATGCTCAGTTCTGAGAGATAAGTGTGTGTGAAATCCGTACTTCACCTAGCTTGTTGGGAACACTAAGATTCTTTTCACTTGCAAACACCACTCCGTAAATATATACGGGGAGGTACTAGCTCCAACTCGGTTTTACAGTGAAAACTGCAGGAACTTCAAACCGGCCCTAGGAAACAGACTGAGAATCCAGAGAAAAACTTCCTCCTGCAACGTGTTCCCTTTGTGCTAGATAAACGAACGTCTCTCAACATGCTCAGTTCTGAGAGATAAGTGTGTGTGAAATCTGTATTTCACCTAGCTTGTTGGGAACACAAAGTTTCTTTTCACTTGCAAACACCACTCCGTACATATATATGGGAAGGTACTAGCTCCAACTCGGTTTTACAGTGAAAACTGCAGGAAATTCCAACCGGCCCTAGGAAACAGACTGAGAATCCAGAGAAAAAGTTCCTCCTGCAACCTGTTCCATTTGTGCTAGATGAAAGAACGTCTCTCCACATGCTCAGTTCTGAGTGATAAGTATGTGTGAAAGCCGTCCTTCACCTAGCATGTTGGGAACAGAAAGTTTCTTTTCACTTGCAAACTCCACTCCATACATATATAAGTGGAGGTACTAGCTCCAAATCGGTTTTACAGTGAAAACTGCAGGAACTTCAAACCGGCCCTAGGAAACAGACTGAGAAACCAGAGTAAAAGTTCCTCTGGCAACCCGTTCCTTTGTTCTAGATGAACGAACGTCTCACCACATGCTCAGTTCTGAGAGATAAGTGTGTGTGAATGCCGTCCTTCACCTAGCTTGTTGGGAACACAAAGTTCCTTTTCACTTGCAAAATCCATTCCATACATATATATGGGGAGGTAATCCACCAACTCGGTTTACAGTGAATACTGCAGGGACTTCAAACCGACATTAGGAAACAGACTGAGAAACCATAGTAAAAGTTTCCCCTGCAAACCGTTCCACTTGTGGTAGATGAACGAACGTCTCTCCAAATGCTCAGTTCTGAGAGATAACTGTGTGTGAAAGCCGTCCTTCAGTTAGCTTGTTGGGAACACAAAGATTCTTTAAACTTGCAAACTCCACTCCTTACATATATAAGGGGAGGTAAAACTCCAACTCGGTTTTACAGTGAAAACTGCAGGAACTTCAAACCGGCACTAGGAAACAGACTGAGAATCCAGAGAAATAGTTTCTCCTGCAACCCGTTCCATTTGTGCTAGATGAACGAATGTCTCTCCACATGCTCATTTCTGAAAGATAAGTGTGTGTGAAAGCCGTCCTTCACCTAGCTTGTTGGGAACACAAATTTTATTTCACTTGCAATCCCCACTCCATACATAAATATAGGGAGGTAGGAGCTCCAACTCGGTTTTACAGTGAAAACTGCAGGAACTTCAAACCGGCCCAAGGAAACAGACTGAGAATCCAGAGAGTATCTTCCTCCTGCAACCTGTTCCATTTGTGCTAGATGAACGAACGTCTCTCCACATGCTCAGTTCTGAGAGATAAGTATGTGTGAAAGCCGTCCTTCACCTAGCATGTTGGGAACAGAAAGTTTCTTTTCACTTGCAAACTCCACTCCATACATATATAAGGGGAGGTACTAGCTCCAAATCGGTTTCCAGTGAAAACTGCAGGAAGTTCAGTCCGGCACTAGGAAAGAGACTGAGAAACCAGAGAAAAAATTTCTCCTGCAAACCATTCCCGTTGTGCTAGAAGAACGAACGTCTCTCCACATGCTCAGTTCTAAGAGATAAGTGTGTGTGAAAGCCGTCCTTCACCTAGCTTTTTCGGAATACAAAGTTTCTTTTCACTTGCAAACTCCACTCCATACATATATATGGGGAGGTACAAGCTCCAACTCGGTTTTACAGTGAAAACTGCAGGAACTTCAAACCTGCACTAGGAAACAGACTGAGAAACCAGAGTAAAAGTTTCCCCTGTAACCCGTTCCCTTTGTGCTATATGAACGAACGTCTATACACAAGCTCAGTTCTGAGAGATAAGAGTGTGTGAAAGCCGTCCTTCACCAAGCTTGTTGGGAACACAAAGTTCCTTTTCATTTGCAAACTCCACACCATACATATATATGGGGAGGTACTAACTCCAACTCGGTTTTAGAGTGAAAACTGCAGGAACTTCAAACCGGCACTAGGAATCAGACTGAGTAAACACAGAAAAAGTTTCTCCTGCAAACCTTTCCTTTTGTGCTAGATGAACGAACTTCTCTCCAAATGCTCAGTTCTGAGATATAAGTGTGTGTGAAAGCCGTCATTCACCTAGCTTGTTGGGAACACAAATTTTCCTTTCATTGCAAATTCCACTCCATACATATATATGCGGAGGTACTAGCACCAACTCGGTTTTACAGTGACAACTGCAGGGACTTCCAACCGGCAGTAGGAAACAGACTGAGAAACCATAGTAATACTTTCCCGTGCAACCCGTTCCATTTGTGCTAGATGAACGAACGTCTCTCCACATGCTCAGTTCTGAGAGATAAGTGTGTGTGAAAGACGTACTTCACATAGCTTATTGGGAACACAAAGTTTCTTTTCACTTGCAAACACCACTCCGTAAATATATACGGGGAGGTACTAGCTCCAACTCGGTTTTACAGTGAAAACTGCAGGAACTTCAAACCGGCCCTAGGAAACAGTCTGAGAATCCAGAGAAAAACTTCCTCCTGCAACGTGTTCCCTTTGTGCTAGATAAACGAACGTCTCTCCACATGCTCAGTTCTGAGAGATAAGTGTGTGTGAAATCTGTATTTCACCTAGCTTGTTGGGAACACAAAGTTTCTTTTCACTTGCAAACACCACTCCGTACATATATATGGGAAGGTACTAGCTCCAACTCGGTTTTACAGTGAAAACTGCAGGAAATTCCAACCGGCCCTAGGAAACAGACTGAGAAACCAGAGTAAAAGTTCCTCTGGCAACCCGTTCCTTTGTTCTAGATGAACGAACGTCTCACCACATGCTCAGTTCTGAGAGATAAGTGTGTGTGAATGCCGTCCTTCACCTAGCTTGTTGGGAACACAAAGTTTCTTTTCACTTGCAAACTACACTCCTTACATATATATGGGGAGGAATTAGCTCCAACTCGGTTTTACATAGAAAACTGCAGGAACTTCATACCGGCACTAGGAAACAGACTATGAAACCAGAGTAAAAGTTTCTCCACTACCCGTTCCCTTTGGGCTACATGAACGAAAGTCTATCCACATGCTCAGTTCTGAGAGATAAGAGTGTGTGAAAGCCGTCCTTCACCTAGCTTGTTTGGAACACAAAGTTCCTTTTCACTTGCAAAATCCATTCCATACATATATATGGGGAGGTAATCCACCAACTCGGTTTACAGTGAATACTGCAGGGACTTCAAACCGACATTAGGAAACAGACTGAGAAACCATAGTAAAAGTTTCCCCTGCAAACCGTTCCACTTGTGGTAGATGAACGAACGTCTCTCCAAATGCTCAGTTCTGAGAGATAACTGTGTGTGAAAGCCGTCCTTCAGTTAGCTTGTTGGGAACACAAAGATTCTTTAAACTTGCAAACTCCACTCCTTACATATATAAGGGGAGGTAAAACTCCAACTCGGTTTTACAGTGAAAACTGCAGGAACTTCAAACCGGCCCTAGGAAACAGACTGAGAATCCAGAGAAAAACTTCCTCCTGCAACGTGTTCCCTTTGTGCTAGATAAACGAACGTCTCTCCACATGCTCAGTTCTGAGAGATAAGTGTGTGTGAAATCTGTATTTCACCTAGCTTGTTGGGAACACAAAGTTTCTTTTCACTTGCAAACACCACTCCGTACATATATATGGGAAGGTACTAGCTCCAACTCGGTTTTACAGTGAAAACTGCAGGAAATTCCAACCGGCCCTAGGAAACAGACTGAGAATCCAGAGAAAAAGTTCCTCCTGCAACCTGTTCCATTTGTGCTAGATGAAAGAACGTCTCTCCACATGCTCAGTTCTGAGTGATAAGTATGTGTGAAAGCCGTCCTTCACCTAGCATGTTGGGAACAGAAAGTTTCTTTTCACTTGCAAACTCCACTCCATACATATATAAGGGGAGGTACTAGCTCCAAATCGGTTTTACAGTGAAAACTGCAGGAACTTCAAACCGGCCCTAGGAAACAGACTGAGAAACCAGAGTAAAAGTTCCTCTGGCAACCCGTTCCTTTGTTCTAGATGAACGAACGTCTCACCACATGCTCAGTTCTGAGAGATAAGTGTGTGTGAATGCCGTCCTTCACCTAGCTTGTTGGGAACACAAAGTTTCTTTTCACTTGCAAACTACACTCCTTACATATATATGGGGAGGAATTAGCTCCAACTCGGTTTTACATAGAAAACTGCAGGAACTTCATACCAGCACTAGGAAACAGACTATGAAACCAGAGTAAAAGTTTCTCCACTACCCGTTCCCTTTGGGCTACATGAACGAAAGTCTATCCACATGCTCAGTTCTGAGAGATAAGAGTGTGTGAAAGCCGTCCTTCACCTAGCTTGTTTGGAACACAAAGTTCCTTTTCACTTGCAAAATCCATTCCATACATATATATGGGGAGGTAATCCACCAACTCGGTTTACAGTGAATACTGCAGGGACTTCAAACCGACATTAGGAAACAGACTGAGAAACCATAGTAAAAGTTTCCCCTGCAAACCGTTCCACTTGTGGTAGATGAACGAACGTCTCTCCAAATGCTCAGTTCTGAGAGATTAGTGTGTGTGAAAGCCGTCCTTCACCTAGCTTGTTGGGAACACAAATTTTATTTCACTTGCAATCCCCACTCCATACATAAATATAGGGAGGTAGGAGCTCCAACTCGGTTTTACAGTGAAAACTGCAGGAACTTCAAACCGGCCCAAGGAAACAGACTGAGAATCCAGAGAGTATCTTCCTCCAGCAACCTGTTCCATTTGTGCTAGATGAACGAACGTCTCTCCACATGCTCAGTTCTGAGAGATAAGTATGTGTGAAAGCCGTCCTTCACCTAGCATGTTGGGAACAGAAAGTTTCTTTTCACTTGCAAACTCCACTCCATACATATATAAGGGGAGGTACTAGCTCCAAATCGGTTTCCAGTGAAAACTGCAGGAAGTTCAGTCCGGCACTAGGAAAGAGACTGAGAAACCAGAGAAAAAATTTCTCCTGCAAACCATTCCCGTTGTGCTAGAAGAACGAACGTCTCTCCACATGCTCAGTTCTAAGAGATAAGTGTGTGTGAAAGCCGTCCTTCACCTAGCTTTTTCGGAATACAAAGTTTCTTTTCACTTGCAAACTCCACTCCATACATATATATGGGGAGGTACAAGCTCCAACTCGGTTTTACAGTGAAAACTGCAGGAACTTCAAACCTGCACTAGGAAACAGACTGAGAAACCAGAGTAAAAGTTTCCCCTGTAACCCGTTCCCTTTGTGCTATATGAACGAACGTCTATACACAAGCTCAGTTCTGAGAGATAAGAGTGTGTGAAAGCCGTCCTTCACCAAGCTTGTTGGGAACACAAAGTTCCTTTTCATTTGCAAACTCCACACCATACATATATATGGGGAGGTACTAACTCCAACTCGGTTTTAGAGTGAAAACTGCAGGAACTTCAAACCGGCACTAGGAATCAGACTGAGTAAACACAGAAAAAGTTTCTCCTGCAAACCTTTCCTTTTGTGCTAGATGAACGAACTTCTCTCCAAATGCTCAGTTCTGAGATATAAGTGTGTGTGAAAGCCGTCATTCACCTAGCTTGTTGGGAACACAAATTTTCCTTTCATTGCAAATTCCACTCCATACATATATATGCGGAGGTACTAGCACCAACTCGGTTTTACAGTGACAACTGCAGGGACTTCCAACCGGCAGTAGGAATCAGACTGAGAAACCATAGTAATACTTTCCCGTGCAACCCGTTCCATTTGTGCTAGATGAACGAACGTCTCTCCACATGCTCAGTTCTGAGAGATAAGTGTGTGTGAAAGACGTACTTCACATAGCTTATTGGGAACACAAAGTTTCTTTTCACTTGCAAACACCACTCCGTACATATATATGGGGAGGTACTAGCTCCAACTCGGTTTTACAGTGAAAACTGCAGGAACTTCCAACCGGCCCTAGGAAACAGACTGAGAATCCAGAGAAAAAGTTCCTCCTGCAACCTGTTCCATTTGTGCTAGATGAACGAACGTCTCTCCACATGCTCAGTTCTGAGAGATAAGTATGTGTGAAAGCCGTACTTCACCTAGCATGTTGGGAACAGAAAGTTTCTTTTCACTTGCAAACTCCACTCCATACATATATAAGGGGAGGTACTAGCTCCAAATCGGTTTTACAGTGAAAACTGCAGGAACTTCAATCCGGCACTAGGAAACAGACTGAGAAACCAGAGAAATAGTTTCTCCTGCAAGCCATTCCCTTTGTGCTAGATGAACGAACGTCTCTCCACATGCTCAGTTCTAAGTGATAAGTGTGTGTGAAAGCCTTCCTTCACCTAGATTGTTGGGAACACAAAGTTCCTTTACACTTGCAAACTCCACTCCATACATATATATATTCGGAAGTACCAGCTCCAACTCGGATTTACAGAGAAAACTGCAGGAACTTCAATACGGCACTAGGAAACAGACTGTGAAACCAGAGTAAAAGTTCCTCTGGCAACCCGTTCCTTTGTTTTAGATGAAAGAACCTCTCTCCACATCCTCAGTTCTGAGAGATAAGTGTGTGTAAAAGCCGTCCTTCAACTAGCTTGTTCGGAATACAAAGTATCTTTTCACTTGCAAAATCCACTCCATACCTAAATATAGGGTGGTACTAGCTCCAAAACTGTTTTACAGAGAAAACTGCAGGGACTTCAAACAGGCACTAGGAAACAGACTGAGAAACCAGAGTAAAACTTTCTCCTGCAACCCGTTCCTTTGTTCTAGATGAACGAACATCTCACCACATGCTCAGTTCTGAGAGATAAGTGTGTGTGAATGCAGTCCTTCACCTAGCTTGTTGGGAACACAAAGTTTCTTTTCACTTGCAAACTACACTCCTTACATATATATGGGGAGGAATTAGCTCCAACTCGGTTTTACATTGAAAACTGCAGGAATTCATACCGGCACTAGGAAACAGACTGAGAAACCAGAGTAAAAGTTTCTCCTCTACCCGTTCCCTTTGGTCTACATGAACGAAAGTCTATCCACATGCTCAGTTCTGAGAGATAAGAGTGTGTGAAAGCCGTCCTTCACCTAGCTTGTTGGGAACACAAAGTTCCTTTTCACTTGCAAAATCCACTCCATACATATATATGGGGAGGTACTAGCACCAACTCGTTTTACAGTGAATACTGCAGGGACTTCAAACCGACATTAGGAAACAGACTGAGAAACCATAGTAAAAGTTTCCCCTGCAAACCTTTCCACTTGTGGTAGATGAACGAACGTCTCTCCAAATGCTCAGTTCTGTGAGATAACTGTGTGTGAAAGCCGTCCTTCAGTTAGCTTGTTGGGAACACAAAGATTCTTTAAACTTGCAAACTCCACTCCTTACATATATATGGGGAGGTAAAACTCCAACTCGGTTTTACAGTGAAAACTGCAGGAACTTCAAACCGGCACTAGGAATCAGACTGAGAATCCAGAGAAATAGTTTCTCCTGCAACCCGTTCCATTTGTGCTAGATGAACGAAAGTCTCTCCACATGTTCAGTTCTGAAAGATAAGTGTGTGTGAAAGCCGTCCTTCACCTAGCTTGTTGGGAACACAAATTTTATTTCACTTGCAATCCCCAATCCATACAGAAATATAGGGATGTAGGTGCTCCAACTCGGTTTTACAGTGAAAACTGCAGGAACTTCAAACCGGCCCAAGGAAACAGACTGAGAATCCAGAGAATTTCTTCCTCCTACAACCTGTTCCATTTGTGCTAGATGAACGAACGTCTCTCCGCATGCTCAGTTCTGAGAGATAAGTATGTGTGAAAGCCGTCCTTCACCTAGCTTGTTGGGAACACAAAGTTTCTTTTAACTTGCCAATTCCACTCCATACATATATAAGGGGAGGTACTAGCTCCAAATCGGTTTTACAGTGAAAACTGCAGGAACTTCAATCCGGCACTAGGAAACAGACTGAGAATCCAGAGAAAAAGTTTCTCCTGCTAGCCATTCCGATTGTGCTAGATGAACGAACGTCTCTCCACATGCCCAGTTCTAAGAGATATGTGTGTGTGAAAGCCGAATTCACCTAGCTTGTTGGGAACACAATGCTACTTTACACTTGCAAACTCCACTCCATACATATATATATATGAAAGTACTAGCTCCAACTCGGATTTACAGTGAAAACTGCAGGAAGTTCAAACCGGCACTAGGAATAAGACTGAGAAAACAGAGTAAAAGTTTCTCCTGCCAACCGTTCCCTTTGTGCTAGATGAACGAAAGTCTCTCCACATGCTCAGTTCTGAGAGATAAGTGTGTGTGAAATCCGTACTTCAACTAGCTTGTTGGGAACACAAAGATTCTTTTCACTTGCAAACACCAATCCGTAAATATATACGGGGAGGTACTAGCTCCAACTCGATTTTACAGTGAAAACTGCAGGAACTTCAAACCGGCCCTAGGAAACAGACTGAGAATCCAGAGAAAAACTTCCTCCTGCAAACCATTCCCGTTGTGCTAGAAGAACGAACGTCTCTCCACATGCTCAGTTCTAAGAGATAAGTGTGTGTGAAAGCCGTCCTTCACCTAGCTTGTTCGGAATACAAAGTTTCTTTTCACTTGCAAACTCCACTCCATACATATATATATATGAAAGTACTAGCTCCAACTCGGATTTACAGTGAAAACTGCAGGAAGTTCAAACCGGCACTAGGAAACAGACTGAGAAACCAGAGTAAAAGATTCTCCTGCCAACCGTTCCCTTTGTGCTAGATGAACGAAAGTCTCTCCACATGCTCAGTTCTGAGAGATAAGTGTGTGTGAAATCCGTACTTCACCTAGCTTGTTGGGAACACTAAGATTCTTTTCACTTGCAAACACCACTCCGTAAATATATACGGGGAGGTACTAGCTCCAACTCGATTTTACAGTGAAAACTGCAGGAACTTCAAACCGGCCCAAGGAAACAGACTGAGAATCCAGAGAAAAACTTCCTCCTGCAACGTGTTCCCTTTGTGCTAGATAAACGAACGTCTCTCCACATGCTCAGTTCTGAGAGATAAGTGTGTGTGAAATCTGTATTTCACCTAGCTTGTTGGGAACACAAAGTTTCTTTTCACTTGCAAACACCACTCCGTACATATATATGGGAAGGTACTAGCTCCAACCCGGTTTTACAGTGAAAACTGCAGGAAATTCCAACCGGCCCTAGGAAACAGACTGAGAATCCAGAGAAAAAGTTCCTCCTGCAACCTGTTCCATTTGTGCTAGATGAAAGAACGTCTCTCCACATGCTCAGTTCTGAGTGATAAGTATGTGTGAAAGCCGTCCTTCACCTAGCATGTTGGGAGCAGAAAGTTTCTTTTCACTTGCAAACTCCACTCCATACATATATAAGGGGAGGTACTAGCTCCAAATCGGTTTTACAGTGAAAACTGCAGGAACTTCAAACCGGCCCTAGGAAACAGACTGAGAAACCAGAGTAAAAGTTCCTCTGGCAACCCGTTCCTTTGTTCTAGATGAACGAACGTCTCACCACATGCTCAGTTCTGAGAGATAAGTGTGTGTGAATGCCGTCCTTCACCTAGCTTGTTGGGAACACAAAGTTTCTTTTCACTTGCAAACTACACTCCTTACATATATATGGGGAGGAATTAGCTCCAACTCGGTTTTACATAGAAAACTGCAGGAACTTCATACCGGCACTAGGAAACAGACTATGAAACCAGAGTAAAAGTAACTCCACTACCCGTTCCCTTTGGGCTACATGAACGAAAGTCTATCCACATGCTCAGTTCTGAGAGATAAGAGTGTGTGAAAGCCGTCCTTCACCTAGCTTGTTTGGAACACAAAGTTCCTTTTCACTTGCAAAATCCATTCCATACATATATATGTGGAGGTAATCCACCAACTCGGTTTACAGTGAATAATGCAGGGACTTCAAACCGACATTAGGAAACAGACTGAGAAACCATAGTAAAAGTTTCCCCTGCAAACCGTTCCACTTGTGGTAGATGAACGAACGTCTCTCCAAATGCTCAGTTCTGAGAGATAACTGTGTGTGAAAGCCGTCCTTCAGTTAGCTTGTTGGGAACACAAAGATTCTTTAAACTTGCAAACTCCACTCCTTACATATATAAGGGGAGGTAAAACTCCAACTCGGTTTTACAGTGAAAACTGCAGGAACTTCAAACCGGCACTAGGAAACAGACTGAGAATCCAGAGAAATAGTTTCTCCTGCAAACCGTTCCATTTGTGCTAGATGAACGAATGTCTCTCCACATGCTCAATTCTGAAAGATAAGTGTGTGTGAAAGCCGTCCTTCACCTAGCTTGTTGGGAACACAAATTTTATTTCACTTGCAATCCCCACTCCATACATAAATATAGGGAGGTAGGAGCTCCAACTCGGTTTTACAGTGAAAACTGCAGGAACTTCAAACCGGCCCAAGGAAACAGACTGAGAATCCAGAGAGTATCTTCCTCCTGCAACCTGTTCCATTTGTGCTAGATGAACGAACGTCTCTCCACATGCTCAGTTCTGAGAGATAAGTATGTGTGAAAGCCGTCCTTCACCTAGCATGTTGGGAACAGAAAGTTTCTTTTCACTTGCAAACTCCACTCCATACATATATAAGGGGAGGTACTAGCTCCAAATCGGTTTCCAGTGAAAACTGCAGGAAGTTCAGTCCGGCACTAGGAAAGAGACTTAGAAACCAGAGAGAAAATTTCTCCTGCAAACCATTCCCGTTGTGCTAGAAGAACGAACGTCTCTCCACATGCTCAGTTCTAAGAGATAAGTGTGTGTGAAAGCCGTCCTTCACCTAGCTTTTTCGGAATACAAAGTTTCTTTTCACTTGCAAACTCCACTCCATACATATATATGGGGAGGTACAAGCTCCAACTCGGTTTTACAGTGAAAACTGCAGGAACTTCAAACCTGCACTAGGAAACAGACTGAGAAACCAGAGTAAAAGTTTCCCCTGTAACCCGTTCCCTTTGTGCTATATGAACGAACGTCTATACACAAGCTCAGTTCTGAGAGATAAGAGTGTGTGAAAGCCGTCCTTCACCAAGCTTGTTGGGAACACAAAGTTCCTTTTCATTTGCAAACTCCACACCATACATATATATGGGGAGGTACTAACTCCAACTCGGTTTTAGAGTGAAAACTGCAGGAACTTCAAACCGGCACTAGGAATCAGACTGAGTAAACAGAGAAACAGTTTCTACTGCAAACCTTTCCTTTTGTGCTAGATGAACGAACGTCTCTCCAAATGCTCAGTTCTGAGATATAAGTGTGTGTGAAAGCCGTCATTCACCTAGCTTGTTGGGAACACAAATTTTCCTTTCATTGCAAATTCCACTCCATACATATATATGCGGAGTTATTAGCACCAACTCGGTTTTACAGTGACAACTGCAGGGACTTCCAACCGGCAGTAGGAAACAGACTGAGAAACCATAGTAATACTTTCCCGTGCAACCCGTTCCATTTGTGCTAGATGAACGAACGTCTCTCCACATGCTCAGTTCTGAGAGATAAGTGTGTGTGAAAGACGTACTTCACATAGCTTATTGGGAACACAAAGTTTCTTTTCACTTGCAAACACCACTCCGTACATATATATGGGGAGGTACTAGCTCCAACTCGGTTTTACAGTGAAAACTGCAGGAACTTCCAACCGGCCCTAGGAAACAGACTGAGAATCCAGAGAAAAAGTTCCTCCTGCAACCTGTTCCATTTGTGCTAGATGAACGAACGTCTCTCCACATGCTCAATTCTGAGAGATAAGTATGTGTGAAAGCCGTACTTCACCTAGCATGTTGGGAACAGAAAGTTTCTTTTCACTTGCAAACTCCACTCCATACATATATAAGGGGAGGTACTAGCTCCAAATCGGTTTTACAGTGAAAACTGCAGGAACTTCAATCCGGCACTAGGAAACAGACTGAGAAACCAGAGAAATAGTTTCTCCTGCAAGCCATTCCCTTTGTGCTAGATGAACGAACGTCTCTCCACATGCTCAGTTCTAAGTGATAAGTGTGTGTGAAAGCCTTCCTTCACCTAGATTGTTGGGAACACAAAGTTCCTTTACACTTGCAAACTCCACTCCATACATATATATATTCGGAAGTACCAGCTCCAACTCGGATTTACAGAGAAAACTGCAGGAACTTCAATACGGCACTAGGAAACAGACTGTGAAACCAGAGTAAAAGTTCCTCTGGCAACCCGTTCCTTTGTTTTAGATGAAAGAACCTCTCTCCACATCCTCAGTTCTGAGAGATAAGTGTGTGTAAAAGCCGTCCTTCAACTAGCTTGTTCGGAATACAAAGTATCTTTTCACTTGCAAAATCCACTCCATACCTAAATATAGGGTGGTACTAGCTCCAAAACTGTTTTACAGAGAAAACTGCAGGGACTTCAAACAGGCACTAGGAAACAGACTGAGAAACCAGAGTAAAACTTTCTCCTGCAACCCGTTCCTTTGTTCTAGATGAACGAACGTCTCACCACATGCTCAGTTCTGAGAGATAAGTGTGTGTGAATGCAGTCCTTCACCTAGCTTGTTGGGAACACAAAGTTTCTTTTCACTTGCAAACTACACTCCTTACATATATATGGGGAGGAATTAGCTCCAACTCGGTTTTACATTGAAAACTGCAGGAATTCATACCGGCACTAGGAAACAGACTGAGAAACCAGAGTAAAAGTTTCTCCTCTACCCGTTCCCTTTGGTCTACATGAACGAAAGTCTATCCACATGCTCAGTTCTGAGAGATAAGAGTGTGTGAAAGCCGTCCTTCACCTAGCTTGTTGGGAACACAAAGTTCCTTTTCACTTGCAAAATCCATTCCATACATATATATGGGGAGGTACTAGCACCAACTCGTTTTACAGTGAATACTGCAGGGACTTCAAACCGACATTAGGAAACAGACTGAGAAACCATAGTAAAAGTTTCCCCTGCAAACCTTTCCACTTGTGGTAGATGAACGAACGTCTCTCCAAATGCTCAGTTCTGAGAGATAACTGTGTGTGAAAGCCGTCCTTCAGTTAGCTTGTTGGGAACACAAAGATTCTTTAAACTTGCAAACTCCACTCCTTACATATATATGGGGAGGTAAAACTCCAACTCGGTTTTACAGTGAAAACTGCAGGAACTTCAAACCGGCACTAGGAAACAGACTGAGAATCCAGAGAAATAGTTTCTCCTGCAACCCGTTCCATTTGTGCTAGATGAACGAAAGTCTCTCCACATGTTCAGTTCTGAAAGATAAGTGTGTGTGAAAGCCGTCCTTCACCTAGCTTGTTGGGAACACAAATTTTATTTCACTTGCAATCCCCAATCCATACATAAATATAGGGAGGTAGGTGCTCCAACTCGGTTTTACAGTGAAAACTGCAGGAACTTCAAACCGGCCCAAGGAAACAGACTGAGAATCCAGAGAATTTCTTCCTACTGCAACCTGTTCCATTTGTGCTAGATGAACGAACGTCTCTCCGCATGCTCAGTTCTGAGAGATAATATGTGTGAAAGCCGTCCTTCACCTAGCTTGTTGGGAACACAAAGTTTCTTTTAACTTGCCAATTCCACTCCATACATATATAAGGGGAGGTACTAGCTCCAAATCGGTTTTACAGTGAAAACTGCAGGAACTTCAATCCGGCACTAGGAAACAGACTGAGAATCCAGAGAAAAAGTTTCTCCTGCTAGCCATTCCGATTGTGCTAGATGAACGAACGTCTCTCCACATGCCCAGTTCTAAGAGATATGTGTGTGTGAAAGCCGAATTCACCTAGCTTGTTGGGAACACAATGCTTCTTTACACTTGCAAACTCCACTCCATACATATATATATTTGAAAGTACTAGCTCCATCTCGGATTTACAGTGAAAACTGCAGGAAGTTCAAACCGGCACTAGGAAACAGACTGAGAAACCAGAGTAAAAGTTTCCCCTGTAACCCGTTCCCTTTGTGCTATATGAACGAACGTCTATACACAAGCTCAGGTCTCAGAGATACGAGTGTGTGAAAGCCGTCCTTCACCAAGCTTGTTATGAACACAAAGTTCCTTTTCATTTGCAAACTCCACACCATACATATATATGGGGAGGTACTAACTCCAACTCGGTTTTAGAGTGAAAACTGCAGGAACTTCAAACCGGCACTAGGAATCAGACTGAGTAAACACAGAAAAAGTTTCTCCTGCAAACCTTTCCTTTTGTGCTAGATGAACGAACGTCTCTCCAAATGCTCAGTTCTGAGATATAAGTGTGTGTGAAAGCCGTCATTCACCTAGCTTGTTGGGAACACAAATTTTCCTTTCATTGCAAATTCCATTCCATACATATATATGCGGAGGTACTAGCACCAACTCGGTTTTACAGTGACAACTGCAGGGACTTCCAACCGGCAGTAGGAAACAGACTGAGAAACCATAGTAATACTTTCCCGTGCAACCCGTTCCATTTGTGCTAGATGAACGAACGTCTCTCCACATGCTCAGTTCTGAGAGATAAGTGTGTGTGAAAGACGTACTTCACATAGCTTATTGGGAACACAAAGTTCCTTTTCACTTCCAAACTCCACTCCATACATTTATATGGGTTGGAACAAGCTCCTACTCGGTTTTACAGTGAAAACGGCAGGAACTTCAAAACGGCACTAGGAATCAGAATGAGAAACCAGAGAAAAGTTTCTCCTGCAACCCGTTCCCTTTGTGCTAGATGAACGAATGTCTATCCACATGCTCAGTTCTGAGAGATAAGTGTGTGTGAAATCCGTACTTCACCTAGCTTGTTGGGAACACTAAGATTCTTTTCACTTGCAAACACCACTCCGTAAATATATACGGGGAGGTACTAGCTCCAACTCGGTTTTACAGTGAAAACTGCAGGAACTTCAAACCGGCCCTAGGAAACAGACTGAGAATCCAGAGAAAAACTTCCTCCTGCAACGTGTTCCCTTTGTGCTAGATAAACGAACGTCTCTCCACATGCTCAGTTCTGAGAGATAAGTGTGTGTGAAATCTGTATTTCACCTAGCTTGTTGGGAACACAAAGTTTCTTTTCACTTGCAAACACCACTCCGTACATATATATGGGAAGGTACTAGCTCCAACTCGGTTTTACAGTGAAAACTGCAGGAAATTCCAACCGGCCCTAGGAAACAGACTGAGAATCCAGAGAAAAAGTTCCTCCTGCAACCTGTTCCATTTGTGCTAGATGAAAGAACGTCTCTCCACATGCTCAGTTCTGAGTGATAAGTATGTGTGAAAGACGTCCTTCACTTAGCATGTTGGGAACAGAAAGTTTCTTTTCACTTGCAAACTCCACTCCATACATATATAAGGGGAGGTACTAGCTCCAAATCGGTTTTACAGTGAAAACTGCAGGAACTTCAAACCGGCCCTAGGAAACAGATTGAGAAACCAGAGTAAAAGTTCCTCTGGCAACCCGTTCCTTTGTTCTAGATGAACGAACGTCTCACCACATGCTCAGTTCTGAGAGATAAGTGTGTGTGAATGCCGTCCTTCACCTAGCTTGTTGGGAACACAAAGTTTCTTTTCACTTGCAAACTACACTCCTTACATATATATGGGGAGGAATTAGCTCCAACTCGGTTTTACATAGAAAACTGCAGGAACTTCATACCGGCACTAGGAAACAGACTATGAAACCAGAGTAAACGTTTCTCCACTACCCGTTCCCTTTGGGCTACATGAACGAAAGTCTATCCACATGCTCAGTTCTGAGAGATAAGAGTGTGTGAAAGCCGTCCTTCACCTAGCTTGTTTGGAACACAAAGTTCCTTTTCACTTGCAAAATCCATTCCATACATATATATGGGGAGGTAATCCACCAACTCGGTTTACAGTGAATACTGCAGGGACTTCAAACCGACATTAGGAAACAGACTGAGAAACCATAGTAAAAGTTTCCCCTGAAAACCGTTCCACTTGTGGTAGATGAACGAACGTCTCTCCAAATGCTCAGTTCTGAGAGATAACTGTGTGTGAAAGCCGTCCTTCAGTTAGCTTGTTGGGAACACAAAGATTCTTTAAACTTGCAAACTCCACTCCTTACATATATAAGGGGAGGTAAAACTCCAACTCGGTTTTACAGTGAAAACTGCAGGAACTTCAAACCGGCACTAGGAAACAGACTGAGAATCCAGAGAAATAGTTTCTCCTGCAACCCGTTCCATTTGTGCTAGATGAACGAATGTCTCTCCACATGCTCATTTCTGAAAGATAAGTGTGTGTGAAAGCCGTCCTTCACCTAGCTTGTTGGGAACACAAATTTTATTTCACTTGCAATCCCCACTCCATACATAAATATAGGGAGGTAGGAGCTCCAACTCGGTTTTACAGTGAAAACTGCAGGAACTTCAAACCGGCCCAAGGAAACAGACTGAGAATCCAGAGAGTATCTTCCTCCTGCAACCTGTTCCATTTGTGCTAGATGAACGAACGTCTCTCCACATGCTCAGTTCTGAGAGATAAGTATGTGTGAAAGCCGTCCTTCACCTAGCATGTTGGGAACAGAAAGTTTCTTTTCACTTGCAAACTCCACTCCATACATATATAAGGGGAGGTACTAGCTCCAAATCGGTTTCCAGTGAAAACTGCAGGAAGTTCAGTCCGGCACTAGGAAAGAGACTGAGAAACCAGAGAAAAAATTTCTCCTGCAAACCATTCCCGTTGTGCTAGAAGAACGAACGTCTCTCCACATGCTCAGTTCTAAGAGATAAGTGTGTGTGAAAGCCGTCCTTCACCTAGCTTTTTCGGAATACAAAGTTTCTTTTCACTTGCAAACTCCACTCCATACATATATATGGGGAGGTACAAGCTCCAACTCGGTTTTACAGTGAAAACTGCAGGAACTTCAAACCTGCACTAGGAAACAGACTGAGAAACCAGAGTAAAAGTTTCCCCTGTAACCCGTTCCCTTTGTGCTATATGAACGAACGTCTATACACAAGCTCAGTTCTGAGAGATAAGTGTGTGTGAAAGCCGTCATTCACCTAGCTTGTTGGGAACACAAATTTTCCTTTCATTGCAAATTCCACTCCATACATATATATGCGGAGGTACTAGCACCAACTCGGTTTTACAGTGACAACTGCAGGGACTTCCAACCGGCAGTAGGAAACAGACTGAGAAACCATAGTAATACGTTCCCGTGCAACCCGTTCCATTTGTGCTAGATGAACGAACGTCTCTCCACTTGCTCAGTTCTGAGAGATAAGTGTGTGTGAAAGACGTATTTCACATAGCTTATTGGGAACACAAAGTTTCTTTTCACTTGCAAACACCACTCCGTACATATATATGGGGAGGTACTAGCTCCAACTCGGTTTTACAGTGAAAACTGCAGGAACTTCCAACCGGCCCTAGGAAACAGACTGAGAATCCAGAGAAAAAGTTCCTCCTGCAACCTGTTCCATTTGTGCTAGATGAACGAACGTCTCTCCACATGCTCAGTTCTGAGAGATAAGTATGTGTGAAAGCCGTACTTCACCTAGCATGTTGGGAACAGAAAGTTTCTTTTCACTTGCAAACTCCACTCCATACATATATAAGGGGAGGTACTAGCTCCAAATCGGTTTTACAGTGAAAACTGCAGGAACTTCAATCCGGCACTAGGAAACAGACTGAGAAACCAGAGAAATAGTTTCTCCTGCAAGCCATTCCCTTTGTGCTAGATGAACGAACGTCTCTCCACATGCTCAGTTCTAAGTGATAAGTGTGTGTGAAAGCCTTCCTTCACCTAGATTGTTGGGAACACAAAGTTCCTTTACACTTGCAAACTCCACTCCATACATATATATATTCGGAAGTACCAGCTCCAACTCGGATTTACAGAGAAAACTGCAGGAACTTCAATACGGCACTAGGAAACAGACTGTGAAACCAGAGTAAAAGTTCCTCTGGCAACCCGTTCCTTTGTTTTAGATGAAAGAACCTCTCTCCACATCCTCAGTTCTGAGAGATAAGTGTGTGTAAAAGCCGTCCTTCAACTAGCTTGTTCGGAATACAAAGTATCTTTTCACTTGCAAAATCCACTCCATACCTAAATATAGGGTGGTACTAGCTCCAAAACTGTTTTACAGAGAAAACTGCAGGGACTTCAAACAGGCACTAGGAAACAGACTGAGAAACCAGAGTAAAACTTTCTCCTGCAACCCGTTCCTTTGTTCTAGATGAACGAACGTCTCACCACATGCTCAGTTCTGAGAGATAAGTGTGTGTGAATGCAGTCCTTCACCTAGCTTGTTGGGAACACAAAGTTTCTTTTCACTTGCAAACTACACTCCTTACATATATATGGGGAGGAATTAGCTCCAACTTGGTTTTACATTGAAAACTGCAGGAATTCATACCGGCACTAGGAAACAGACTGAGAAACCAGAGTAAAAGTTTCTCCTCTACCCGTTCCCTTTGGTCTACATGAACGAAAGTCTATCCACATGCTCAGTTCTGAGAGATAAGAGTGTGTGAAAGCCGTCCTTCACCTAGCTTGTTGGGAACACAAAGTTCCTTTTCACTTGCAAAATCCACTCCATACATATATATGGGGAGGTACTAGCACCAACTCGTTTTACAGTGAATACTGCAGGGACTTCAAACCGACATTAGGAAACAGACTGAGAAACCATAGTAAAAGTTTCCCCTGCAAACCTTTCCACTTGTGGTAGATGAACGAACGTCTCTCCAAATGCTCAGTTCTGAGAGATAACTGTGTGTGAAAGCCGTCCTTCAGTTAGCTTGTTGGGAACACAAAGATTCTTTAAACTTGCAAACTCCACTCCTTACATATATATGGGGAGGTAAAACTCCAACTCGGTTTTACAGTGAAAACTGCAGGAACTTCAAACCGGCACTAGGAATCAGACTGAGAATCCAGAGAAATTGTTTCTCCTGCAACCCGTTCCATTTGTGCTAGATGAACGAAAGTCTCTCCACATGTTCAGTTCTGAAATATAAGTGTGTGTGAAAGCCGTCCTTCACCTAGCTTGTTGGGAACACAAATTTTATTTCACTTGCAATCCCCAATCCATACATAAATATAGGGATGTAGGTGCTCCAACTCGGTTTTACAGTGAAAACTGCAGGAACTTCAAACCGGCCCAAGGAAACAGACTGAGAATCCAGAGAATTTCTTCCTCCTACCACCTGTTCCATTTGTGCTAGATGAACGAACGTCTCTCCGCATGCTCAGTTCTGAGAGATAAGTATGTGTGAAAGCCGTCCTTCACCTAGCTTGTTGGGAACACAAAGTTTCTTTTAACTTGCCAATTCCACTCCATACATATATAAGGGGAGGTACTAGCTCCAAATCGGTTTTACAGTGAAAACTGCAGGAACTTCAATTCGGCACTAGGAAACAGACTGAGAATCCAGAGAAAAAGTTTCTCCTGCTAGCCATTCCGATTGTGCTAGATGAACGAACGTCTCTCCACATGCCCAGTTCTAAGAGATATGTGTGTGTGAAAGCCGAATTCACCTAGCTTGTTGGGAACACAATGCTACTTTACACTTGCAAACTCCACTCCATACATATATATATATGAAAGTACTAGCTCCAACTCGGATTTACAGTGAAAACTGCAGGAAGTTCAAACCGGCACTAGGAAACAGACTGAGAAAACAGAGTAAAAGTTTCTCCTGCCAACCGTTCCCTTTGTGCTAGATGAACGAAAGTCTCTCCACATGCTCAGTTCTGAGAGATATGTGTGTGTGAAATCCGTACTTCAACTAGCTTGTTGGGAACACAAAGATTCTTTTCACTTGCAAACACCAATCCGTAAATATATACGGGGAGGTACTAGCTCCAACTCGATTTTACACTGAAAACTGCAGGAACTTCAACCCGGCCCTAGGAAACAGACTGAGAATCCAGAGAAAAACTTCCTCCTGCAAACCATTCCCGTTGTGCTAGAAGAACGAACGTCTCTCCACATGCTCAGTTCTAAGAGATAAGTGTGTGTGAAAGCCGTCCTTCACCTAGCTTGTTCGGAATACAAAGTTTCTTTTCACTTGCAAACTCCACTCCATACATATATATATATGAAAGTACTAGCTCCAACTCGGATTTACAGTGAAAACTGCAGGAAGTTCAAACCGGCACTAGGAAACACACTGATAAACCAGAGTAAAAGTTTCTCCTGCCAACCGTTCCCTTTGTGCTAGATGAACGAAAGTCTCTCCACATGCTCAGTTCTGAGAGATAAGTGTGTGTGAAATCCGTACTTCACCTAGCTTGTTGGGAACACTAAGATTCTTTTCACTTGCAAACACCACTCCGTAAATATATACGGGGAGGTACTAGCTCCAACTCGATTTTACAGTGAAAACTGCAGGAACTTCAAACCGGCCCTAGGAAACAGACTGAGAAACCAGAGTAAAAGTTCCTCTGGCAACCCGTTCCTTTGTTCTAGATGAACGAACGTCTCACCACATGCTCAGTTCTGAGAGATAAGTGTGTGTGAATGCCGTCCTTCACCTAGCTTGTTGGGAACACAAAGTTTCTTTTCACTTGCAAACTACACTCCTTACATATATATGGGGAGGAATTAGCTCCAACTCGGTTTTACATAGAAAACTGCAGGAACTTCATACCGGCACTAGGAAACAGACTATGAAACCAGAGTTAAAGTTTCTCCACTACCCGTTCCCTTTGTGCTAGATGAACGAAAGTCTATCCACATGCTCAGTTCTGAGAGATAAGAGTGTGTGAAAGCCGTCCTTCACCTAGCTTGTTTGGAACACAAAGTTCCTTTTCACTTGCAAAATCCATTCCATACATATATATGGGGAGGTAATCCACCAACTCGGTTTACAGTGAATACTGCAGGGACTTCAAACCGACATTAGGAAACAGACTGAGAAACCATAGTAAAAGTTTCCCCTGCAAACCGTTCCACTTGTGGTAGATGAACGAACGTCTCTCCAAATGCTCAGTTCTGAGAGATAACTGTGTGTGAAAGCCGTCCTTCAGTTTGCTTGTTGGGAACACAAAGATTCTTTAAACTTGCAAACTTCACTCCTTACATATATAAGGGGAGGTAAAACTCCAACTCGGTTTTACAGTGAAAACTGCAGGAACTTCAAACCGGCACTAGGAAACAGACTGAGAATCCAGAGAAATAGTTTCTCCTGCAACCCGTTCCATTTGTGCTAGATGAACGAATGTCTCTCCACATGCTCAATTCTGAAAGATAAGTGTGTGTGAAAGCCGTCCTTCACCTAGCTTGTTGGGAACACAAATTTTATTTCACTTGCAATCCCCACTCCATACATAAATATAGGGAGGTAGGAGCTCCAACTCGGTTTTACAGTGAAAACTGCAGGAACTTCAAACCGGCCCAAGGAAACAGACTGAGAATCCAGAGAGTATCTTCCTCCTGCAACCTGTTCCATTTGTGCTAGATGAACGAACGTCTCTCCACATGCTCAGTTCTGAGAGATAAGTATGAGTGAAAGCCGTCCTTCACCTAGCATGTTGGGAACAGAAAGTTTCTTTTCACTTGCAAACTCCACTCCATACATATATAAGGGGAGGTACTAGCCCCAAATCGGTTTCCAGTGAAAACTGCAGGAAGTTCAGTCCGGCACTAGGAAAGAGACTGAGAAACCAGAGAAAAAATTTCTCCTGCAAACCATTCCCGTTGTGCTAGAAGAACGAACGTCTCTCCACATGCTCAGTTCTAAGAGATAAGTGTGTGTGAAAGCCGTCCTTCACCTAGCTTTTTCGGAATACAAAGTTTCTTTTCACTTGCAAACTCCACTCCATACATATATATGGGGAGGTACAAGCTCCAACTCGGTTTTACAGTGAAAACTGCAGGAACTTCAAACCTGCACTAGGAAACAGACTGAGAAACCAGAGTAAAAGTTTCCCCTGTAACCCGTTCCCTTTGTGCTATATGAACGAACGTCTATACACAAGCTCAGTTCTGAGAGATAAGAGTGTGTGAAAGCCGTCCTTCACCAAGCTTGTTGGGAACACAAAGTTCCTTTTCATTTGCAAACTCCACACCATACATATATATGGGGAGGTACTAACTCCAACTCGGTTTTAGAGTGAAAACTGCAGGAACTTCAAACCGGCACTAGGAATCAGACTGAGTAAACACAGAAAAAGTTTCTCCTGCAAACCTTTCCTTTTGTGCTAGATGAACGAACGTCTCTCCAAATGCTCAGTTCTGAGATATAAGTGTGTGTGAAAGCCGTCATTCACCTAGCTTGTTGGGAACACAAATTTTCCTTTCATTGCAAATTCCACTCCATACATATATATGCGGAGTTATTAGCACCAACTCGGTTTTACAGTGACAATTGCAGGGAATTCCAACCGGCAGTAGGAAAGAGACTGAGAAACCATAGTAATACTTTCCCGTGCAACCCGTTCCATTTGTGCTAGATGAACGAACGTCTCTCCACATGCTCAGTTCTGAGAGATAAGTGTGTGTGAAAGACGTACTTCACATAGCTTATTGGGAACACAAAGTTTCTTTTCACTTGCAAACACCACTCCGTACATATATATCGGGAGGTACTAGCTCCAACTCGGTTTTACAGTGAAAACTGCAGGAACTTCCAACCGGCCCTAGGAAACAGACTGAGAATCCAGAGAAAAAGTTCCTCCTGCAACCTGTTCCATTTGTGCTAGATGAACGAACGTCTCTCCACATGCTCAATTCTGAGAGATAAGTATGTGTGAAAGCCGTACTTCACCTAGCATGTTGGGAACAGAAAGTTTCTTTTCACTTGCAAACTCCACTCCATACATATATAAGGGGAGGTACTAGCTCCAAATCGGTTTTACAGTGAAAACTGCAGGAACTTCAATCCGGCACTAGGAAACAGACTGAGAAACCAGAGAAATAGTTTCTCCTGCAAGCCATTCCCTTTGTGCTAGATGAACGAACGTCTCTCCACATGCTCAGTTCTAAGAGATAAGTGTGTGTGAAAGCCTTCCTTCACCTAGATTGTTGGGAACACAAAGTTCCTTTACACTTGCAAACTCCACTCCATACATATATATATTCGGAAGTACCAGCTCCAACTCGGATTTACAGAGAAAACTGCAGGAACTTCAATACGGCACTAGGAAACAGACTGTGAAACCAGAGTAAAAGTTCCTCTGGCAACCCGTTCCTTTGTTTTAGATGAAAGAACCTCTCTCCACATCCTCAGTTCTGAGAGATAAGTGTGTGTAAAAGCCGTCCTTCAACTAGCTTGTTCGGAATACAAAGTATCTTTTCACTTGCAAAATCCACTCCATAACTAAATATAGGGTGGTACTAGCTCCAAAACTGTTTTACAGAGAAAACTGCAGGGACTTCAAACAGGCACTAGGAAACAGACTGAGAAACCAGAGTAAAACTTTCTCCTGCAACCCGTTACTTTGTTCTAGATGAACGAACGTCTCACCACATGCTCAGTTCTGAGAGATAAGTGTGTGTGAATGCAGTCCTTCACCTAGCTTGTTGGGAACACAAAGTTTCTTTTCACTTGCAAACTACACTCCTTACATATATATGGGGAGGAATTAGCTCCAACTCGGTTTTACATTGAAAACTGCAGGAATTCATACCGGCACTAGGAAACAGACTGAGAAACCAGAGTAAAAGTTTCTCCTCTACCCGTTCCCTTTGGTCTACATGAACGAAAGTCTATCCACATGCTCAGTTCTGAGAGATAAGAGTGTGTGAAAGCCGTCCTTCACCTAGCTTGTTGGGAACACAAAGTTCCTTTTCACTTGCAAAATCCACTCCATACATATATATGGGGAGGTACTAGCACCAACTCGTTTTACAGTGAATACTGCAGGGACTTCAAACCGACATTAGGAAACAGACTGAGAAACCATAGTAAAAGTTTCCCCTGCAAACCTTTCCACTTGTGGTAGATGAACGAACGTCTCTCCAAATGCTCAGTTCTGAGAGATAACTGTGTGTGAAAGCCGTCCTTCAGTTAGCTTGTTGGGAACACAAAGATTCTTTAAACTTGCAAACTCCACTCCTTACATATATATGGGGAGGTAAAACTCCAACTCGGTTTTACAGTGAAAACTGCAGGAACTTCAAACCGGCACTAGGAAACAGACTGAGAATCCAGAGAAATAGTTTCTCCTGCAACCCGTTCCATTTGTGCTAGATGAACGAAAGTCTCTCCACATGTTCAGTTCTGAAAGATAAGTGTGTGTGAAAGCCGTCCTTCACCTAGCTTGTTGGGAACACAAATTTTATTTCACTTGCAATCCCCAATCCATACATAAATATAGGGAGGTAGGTGCTCCAACTCGGTTTTACAGTGTAAACTGCAGGAACTTCAAACCGGCCCAAGGAAACAGACTGAGAATCCAGAGAATTTCTTCCTCCTGCAACCTGTTCCATTTGTGCTAGATGAACGAACGTCTCTCCGCATGCTCAGTTCTGAGAGATAATATGTGTGAAAGCCGTCCTTCACCTAGCTTGTTGGGAACACAAAGTTTCTTTTAACTTGCCAATTCCACTCCATACATATATAAGGGGAGGTACTAGCTCCAAATCGGTTTTACAGTGAAAACTGCAGGAACTTCAATCCGGCACTAGGAAACAGACTGAGAATCCAGAGAAAAAGTTTCTCCTGCTAGCCATTCCGATTGTGCTAGATGAACGAACGTCTCTCCACATGCCCAGTTCTAAGAGATATGTGTGTGTGAAAGCCGAATTCACCTAGCTTGTTGGGAACACAATGCTTCTTTACACTTGCAAACTCCACTCCATACATATATATATATGAAAGTACTAGCTCCATCTCGGATTTACAGTGAAAACTGCAGGAAGTTCAAACCGGCACTAGGAAACAGACTGAGAAACCAGAGTAAAAGTTTCCCCTGTAACCCGTTCCCTTTGTGCTATATGAACGAACGTCTATACACAAGCTCAGTTCTCAGAGATACGAGTGTGTGAAAGCCGTCCTTCACCAAGCTTGTTATGAACACAAAGTTCCTTTTCATTTGCAAACTCCACACCATACATATATATGGGGAGGTACTAACTCCAACTCGGTTTTAGAGTGAAAACTGCAGGAACTTCAAACCGGCACTAGGAATCAGACTGAGTAAACAGAGATAAAGTTTCTCCTGCAAACCTTTCCTTTTGTGCTAGATGAACGAACGTCTCTCCAAATGCTCAGTTCTGAGATATAAGTGTGTGTGAAAGCCGTCATTCACCTAGCTTGTTGGGAACACAAATTTTCCTTTCATTGCAAATTCCATTCCATACATATATATGCGGAGGTACTAGCACCAACTCGGTTTTACAGTGACAACTGCAGGGACTTCCAACCGGCAGTAGGAAACAGACTGAGAAACCATAGTAATACTTTCCCGTGCAACCCGTTCCATTTGTGCTAGATGAACGAACGTCTCTCCACATGCTCAGTTCTGAGAGATAAGTGTGTGTGAAAGACGTACTTCACATAGCTTATTGGGAACACAAAGTTCCTTTTCACTTCCAAACTCCACTCCATACATTTATATGGGGTGGAACAAGCTCCTACTCGGTTTTACAGTGAAAACGGCAGGAACTTCAAAACGGCACTAGGAATCAGACTGAGAAACCAGAGAAAAGTTTCTCCTGCAACCCGTTCCCTTTGTGCTAGATGAACGAATGTCTATCCACATGCTCAGTTCTGAGAGATAAGTGTGTGTGAAATCCGTACTTCACCTAGCTTGTTGGGAACACTAAGATTCTTTTCACTTGCAAACACCACTCCGTAAATATATACGGGGAGGTACTAGCTCCAACTCGGTTTTACAGTGAAAACTGCAGGAACTTCAAACCGGCCCTAGGAAACAGACTGAGAATCCAGAGAAAAACTTCCTCCTGCAACGTGTTCCCTTTGTGCTAGATAAACGAACGTCTCTCCACATGCTCAGTTCTGAGAGATAAGTGTGTGTGAAATCTGTATTTCACCTAGCTTGTTGGGAACACAAAGTTTCTTTTCACTTGCAAACACCACTCCGTACATATATATGGGAAGGTACTAGCTCCAACTCGGTTTTACAGTGAAAACTGCAGGAAATTCCAACCGGCCCTAGGAAACAGACTGAGAATCCAGAGAAAAAGTTCCTCCTGCAACCTGTTCCATTTGTGCTAGATGAAAGAACGTCTCTCCACATGCTCAGTTCTGAGTGATAAGTATGTGTGAAAGACGTCCTTCACTTAGCATGTTGGGAACAGAAAGTTTCTTTTCACTTGCAAACTCCACTCCATACATATATAAGGGGAGGTACTAGCTCCAAATCGGTTTTACAGTGAAAACTGCAGGAACTTCAAACCGGCCCTAGGAAACAGACTGAGAAACCAGAGTAAAAGTTCCTCTGGCAACCCGTTCTTTTGTTCTAGATGAACGAACGTCTCACCACATGCTCAGTTCTGAGAGATAAGTGTGTGTGAATGCCGTCCTTCACCTAGCTTGTTGGGAACACAAAGTTTCTTTTCACTTGCAAACTACACTCCTTACATATATATGGGGAGGAATTAGCTCCAACTCGGTTTTACATAGAAAACTGCAGGAACTTCATACCGGCACTAGGAAACAGACTATGAAACCAGAGTAAACTTTTCTCCACTACCCGTTCCCTTTGGGCTACATGAACGAAAGTCTATCCACATGCTCAGTTCTGAGAGATAAGAGTGTGTGAAAGCCGTCCTTCACCTAGCTTGTTTGGAACACAAAGTTCCTTTTCACTTGCAAAATCCATTCCATACATATATATGGGGAGGTAATCCACCAACTCGGTTTACAGTGAATACTGCAGGGACTTCAAACCGACATTAGGAAACAGACTGAGAAACCATAGTAAAAGTTTCCCCTGAAAACCGTTCCACTTGTGGTAGATGAACGAACGTCTCTCCAAATGCTCAGTTCTGAGAGATAACTGTGTGTGAAAGCCGTCCTTCAGTTAGCTTGTTGGGAACACAAAGATTCTTTAAACTTGCAAACTCCACTCCTTACATATATAAGGGGAGGTAAAACTCCAACTCGGTTTTACAGTGAAAACTGCAGGAACTTCAAACCGGCACTAGGAAACAGACTGAGAATCCAGAGAAATAGTTTCTCCTGCAACCCGTTCCATTTGTGCTAGATGAACGAATGTCTCTCCACATGCTCAATTCTGAAAGATAAGTGTGTGTGAAAGCCGTCCTTCACCTAGCTTGTTGGGAACACAAATTTTATTTCACTTGCAATCCCCACTCCATACATAAATATAGGGAGGTAGGAGCTCCAACTCGGTTTTACAGTGAAAACTGCAGGAACTTCAAACCGGCCCAAGGAAACAGACTGAGAATCCAGAGAGTATCTTCCTCCTGCAACCTGTTCCATTTGTGCTAGATGAACGAACGTCTCTCCACATGCTCAGTTCTGAGAGATAAGTATGTGTGAAAGCCGTCCTTCACCTAGCATGTTGGGAACAGAAAGTTTCTTTTCACTTGCAAACTCCACTCCATACATATATAAGGGGAGGTACTAGCTCCAAATCGGTTTCCAGTGAAAACTGCAGGAAGTTCAGTCCGGCACTAGGAAAGAGACTGAGAAACCAGAGAAAAAATTTCTCCTGCAAACCATTCCCGTTGTGCTAGAAGAACGAACGTCTCTCCACATGCTCAGTTCTAAGAGATAAGTGTGTGTGAAAGCCGTCCTTCACCTAGCTTTTTCGGAATACAAAGTTTCTTTTCACTTGCAAACTCCACTCCATACATATATATGGGGAGGTACCAGCTCCAACTCGGTTTTACAGTGAAAACTGCAGGAACTTCAAACCTGCACTAGGAAACAGACTGAGAAACCAGAGTAAAAGTTTCCCCTGTAACCCGTTCCCTTTGTGCTATATGAACGAACGTCTATACACAAGCTCAGTTCTGAGAGATAAGAGTGTGTGAAAGCCGTCCTTCACCAAGCTTGTTGGGAACACAAAGTTCCTTTTCATTTGCAAACTCCACACCATACATATATATGGGGAGGTACTAACTCCAACTCGGTTTTAGAGTGAAAACTGCAGGAACTTCAAACCGGCACTAGGAATCAGACTGAGTAAACACAGAAAAAGTTTCTCCTGCAAACCTTTCCTTTTGTGCTAGATGAACGAACTTCTCTCCAAATGCTCAGTTCTGAGATATAAGTGTGTGTGAAAGCCGTCATTCACCTAGCTTGTTGGGAACACAAATTTTCCTTTCATTGCAAATTCCACTCCATACATATATATGCGGAGGTACTAGCACCAACTCGGTTTTACAGTGACAACTGCAGGGACTTCCAACCGGCAGTAGGAAACAGACTGAGAAACCATAGTAATACGTTCCCGTGCAACCCGTTCCATTTGTGCTAGATGAACGAACGTCTCTCCACTTGCTCAGTTCTGAGAGATAAGTGTGTGTGAAAGACGTATTTCACATAGCTTATTGGGAACACAAAGTTTCTTTTCACTTGCAAACACCACTCCGTACATATATATATTCGGAAGTACCAGCTCCAACTCGGATTTACAGAGAAAACTGCAGGAACTTCAATACGGCACTAGGAAACAGACTGTGAAACCAGAGTAAAAGTTCCTCTGGCAACCCGTTCCTTTGTTTTAGATGAAAGAACCTCTCTCCACATCCTCAGTTCTGAGAGATAAGTGTGTGTAAAAGCCGTCCTTCAACTAGCTTGTTCGGAATACAAAGTATCTTTTCACTTGCAAAATCCACTCCATACCTAAATATAGGGTGGTACTAGCTCCAAAACTGTTTTACAGAGAAAAATGCAGGGACTTCAAACAGGCACTAGGAAACAGACTGAGAAACCAGAGTAAAACTTTCTCCTGCAACCCGTTCCTTTGTTCTAGATGAACGAACGTCTCACCACATGCTCAGTTCTGAGAGATAAGTGTGTGTGAATGCAGTCCTTCACCTAGCTTGTTGGGAACACAAAGTTTCTTTTCACTTGCAAACTACACTCCTTACATATATATGGGGAGGAATTAGCTCCAACTTGGTTTTACATTGAAAACTGCAGGAATTCATACCGGCACTAGGAAACAGACTGAGAAACCAGAGTAAAAGTTTCTCCTCTACCCGTTCCCTTTGGTCTACATGAACGAAAGTCTATCCACATGCTCAGTTCTGAGAGATAAGAGTGTGTGAAAGCCGTCCTTCACCTAGCTTGTTGGGAACACAAAGTTCCTTTTCACTTGCAAAATCCACTCCATACATATATATGGGGAGGTACTAGCACCAACTCGTTTTACAGTGAATACTGCAGGGACTTCAAACCGACATTAGGAAACAGACTGAGAAACCATAGTAAAAGTTTCCCCTGCAAACCTTTCCACTTGTGGTAGATGAACGAACGTCTCTCCAAATGCTCAGTTCTGAGAGATAACTGTGTGTGAAAGCCGTCCTTCAGTTAGCTTGTTGGGAACACAAAGATTCTTTAAACTTGCAAACTCCACTCCTTACATATATATGGGGAGGTAAAACTCCAACTCGGTTTTACAGTGAAAACTGCAGGAACTTCAAACCGGCACTAGGAATCAGACTGAGAATCCAGAGAAATAGTTTCTCCTGCAACCCGTTCCATTTGTGCTAGATGAACGAAAGTCTCTCCACATGTTCAGTTCTGAAAGATAAGTGTGTGTGAAAGCCGTCCTTCACCTAGCTTGTTGGGAACACAAATTTTATTTCACTTGCAATCCCCAATCCATACAGAAATATAGGGATGTAGGTGCTCCAACTCGGTTTTACAGTGAAAACTGCAGGAACTTCAAACCGGCCCAAGGAAACAGACTGAGAATCCAGAGAATTTCTTCCTCCTACAACCTGTTCCATTTGTGCTAGATGAACGAACGTCTCTCCGCATGCTCAGTTCTGAGAGATAAGTATGTGTGAAAGCCGTCCTTCACCTAGCTTGTTGGGAACACAAAGTTTCTTTTAACTTGCCAATTCCACTCCATACATATATAAGGGGAGGTACTAGCTCCAAATCGGTTTTACAGTGAAAACTGCAGGAACTTCAATCCGGCACTAGGAAACAGACTGAGAATCCAGAGAAAAAGTTTCTCCTGCTAGCCATTCCGATTGTGCTAGATGAACGAACGTCTCTCCACATGCCCAGTTCTAAGAGATATGTGTGTGTGAAAGCCGAATTCACCTAGCTTGTTGGGAACACAATGCTACTTTACACTTGCAAACTCCACTCCATACATATATATATATGAAAGTACTAGCTCCAACTCGGATTTACAGTGAAAACTGCAGGAAGTTCAAACCGGCACTAGGAAACAGACTGAGAAAACAGAGTAAAAGTTTCTCCTGCCAACCGTTCCCTTTGTGCTAGATGAACGAAAGTCTCTCCACATGCTCAGTTCTGAGAGATAAGTGTGTGTGAAATCCGTACTTCAACTAGCTTGTTGGGAACACAAAGATTCTTTTCACTTGCAAACACCAATCCGTAAATATATACGGGGAGGTACTAGCTCCAACTCGATTTTACAGTGAAAACTGCAGGAACTTCAACCCGGCCCTAGGAAACAGACTGAGAATAAAGAGAAAAACTTCCTCCTGCAAACCATTCCCGTTGTGCTAGAAGAACGAACGTCTCTCCACATGCTCAGTTCTAAGAGATAAGTGTGTGTGAAAGCCGTCCTTCACATAGCTTGTTCGGAATACAAAGTTTCTTTTCACTTGCAAACTCCACTCCATACATATATATATATGAAAGTACTAGCTCCAACTCGGATTTACAGTGAAAACTGCAGGAAGTTCAAACCGGCACTAGGAAACACACTGATAAACCAGAGTAAAAGTTTCTCCTGCCAACCGTTCCCTTTGTGCTAGATGAACGAAAGTCTCTCCACATGCTCAGTTCTGAGAGATAAGTGTGTGTGAAATCCGTACTTCACCTAGCTTGTTGGGAACACTAAGATTCTTTTCACTTGCAAACACCACTCCGTAAATATATACGGGGAGGTACTAGCTCCAACTCGATTTTACAGTGAAAACTGCAGGAACTTCAAACCGGCCCTAGGAAACAGACTGAGAATCCAGAGAAAAACTTCCTCCTGCAACGTGTTCCCTTTGTGCTAGATAAACGAACGTCTCTCCACATGCTCAGTTCTGAGAGATAAGTGTGTGTGAAATCTGTATTTCACCTAGCTTGTTGGGAACACAAAGTTTCTTTTCACTTGCAAACACCACTCCGTACATATATATGGGAAGGTACTAGCTCCAACTCGGTTTTACAGTGAAAACTGCAGGAAATTCCAACCGGCCCTAGGAAACAGACTGAGAATCCAGAGAAAAAGTTCCTCCTGCAACCTGTTCCATTTGTGCTAGATGAAAGAACGTCTCTCCACATGCTCAGTTCTGAGTGATAAGTATGTGTGAAAGCCGTCCTTCACCTAGCATGTTGGGAGCAGAAAGTTTCTTTTCACTTGCAAACTCCACTCCATACATATATAAGGGGAGGTACTAGCTCCAAATCGGTTTTACAGTGAAAACTGCAGGAACTTCAAACCGGCCCTAGGAAACAGACTGAGAAACCAGAGTAAAAGTTCCTCTGGCAACCCGTTCCTTTGTTCTAAATGAACGAACGTCTCACCACATGCTCAGTTCTGAGAGATAAGTGTGTGTGAATGCCGTCCTTCACCTAGCTTGTTGGGAACACAAAGTTTCTTTTCACTTGCAAACTACACTCCTTACATATATATGGGGAGGAATTAGCTCCAACTCGGTTTTACATAGAAAACTGCAGGAACTTCATACCGGCACTAGGAAACAGACTATGAAACCAGAGTAAAAGTTTCTCCACTACCCGTTCCCTTTGGGCTACATGAACGAAAGTCTATCCACATGCTCAGTTCTGAGAGATAAGAGTGTGTGAAAGCCGTCCTTCACCTAGCTTGTTTGGAACACAAAGTTCCTTTTCACTTGCAAAATCCATTCCATACATATATATGGGGAGGTAATCCACCAACTCGGTTTACAGTGAATACTGCAGGGACTTCAAACCGACATTAGGAAACAGACTGAGAAACCATAGTAAAAGTTTCCCCTGCAAACCGTTCCACTTGTGGTAGATGAACGAACGTCTCTCCAAATGCTCAGTTCTGAGAGATAACTGTGTGTGAAAGCCGTCCTTCAGTTAGCTTGTTGGGAACACAAAGATTCTTTAAACTTGCAAACTCCACTCCTTACATATATAAGGGGAGGTAAAACTCCAACTCGGTTTTACAGTGAAAACTGCAGGAACTTCAAACCGGCACTAGGAAACAGACTGAGAATCCAGAGAAATAGTTTCTCCTGCAACCCGTTCCATTTGTGCTAGATGAACGAATGTCTCTCCACATGCTCAATTCTGAAAGATAAGTGTGTGTGAAAGCCGTCCTTCATCTAGCTTGTTGGGAACACAAATTTTATTTCACTTGCAATCCCCACTCCATACATAAATATAGGGAGGTAGGAGCTCCAACTCGGTTTTACAGTGAAAACTGCAGGAACTTCAAACCGGCCCAAGGAAACAGACTGAGAATCCAGAGAGTATCTTCCTCCTGCAACCTGTTCCATTTGTGCTAGATGAACGAACGTCTCTCCACATGCTCAGTTCTGAGAGATAAGTATGTGTGAAAGCCGTCCTTCACCTAGCATGTTGGGAACAGAAAGTTTCTTTTCACTTGCAAACTCCACTCCATACATATATAAGGGGAGGTACTAGCTCCAAATCGGTTTCCAGTGAAAACTGCAGGAAGTTCAGTCCGGCACTAGGAAAGAGACTGAGAAACCAGAGAAAAAATTTCTCCTGCAAACCATTCCCGTTGTGCTAGAAGAACGAACGTCTCTCCACATGCTCAGTTCTAAGAGATAAGTGTGTGTGAAAGCCGTCCTTCACCTAGCTTTTTCGGAATACAAAGTTTCTTTTCACTTGCAAACTCCACTCCATACATATATATGGGGAGGTACAAGCTCCAACTCGGTTTTACAGTGAAAACTGCAGGAACTTCAAACCTGCACTAGGAAACAGACTGAGAAACCAGAGTAAAAGTTTCCCCTGTAACCCGTTCCCTTTGTGCTATATGAACGAACGTCTATACACAAGCTCAGTTCTGAGAGATAAGAGTGTGTGAAAGCCGTCCTTCACCAAGCTTGTTGGGAACACAAAGTTCCTTTTCATTTGCAAACTCCACACCATACATATATATGGGGAGGTACTAACTCCAACTCGGTTTTAGAGTGAAAACTGCAGGAACTTCAAATCGGCACTAGGAATCAGACTGAGTAAACACAGAAAAAGTTTCTCCTGCAAACCTTTCCTTTTGTGCTATATGAACGAACGTCTCTCCAAATGCTCAGTTCTGAGATATAAGTGTGTGTGAAAGCCGTCATTCACCTAGCTTGTTGGGAACACAAATTTTCCTTTCATTGCAAATTCCACTCCATACATATATATGCGGAGTTATTAGCACCAACTCGGTTTTACAGTGACAACTGCAGGGACTTCCAACCGGCAGTAGGAAAGAGACTGAGAAACCATAGTAATACTTTCCCGTGCAACCCGTTCCATTTGTGCTAGATGAACGAACGTCTCTCCACATGCTCAGTTCTGAGAGATAAGTGTGTGTGAAAGACGTACTTCACATAGCTTATTGGGAACACAAAGTTTCTTTTCACTTGCAAACACCACTCCGTACATATATATGGGGAGGTACTAGCTCCAACTCGGTTTTACAGTGAAAACTGCAGGAACTTCCAACCGGCCCTAGGAAACAGACTGAGAATCCAGAGAAAAAGTTCCTCCTGCAACCTGTTCCATTTGTGCTAGATGAACGAACGTCTCTCCACATGCTCAGTTCTGAGAGATAAGTATGTGTGAAAGCCGTACTTCACCTAGCATGTTGGGAACAGAAAGTTTCTTTTCACTTGCAAACTCCACTCCATACATATATAAGGGGAGGTACTAGCTCCAAATCGGTTTTACAGTGAAAACTGCAGGAACTTCAATCCGGCACTAGGAAACAGACTGAGAAACCAGAGAAATAGTTTCTCCTGCAAGCCATTCCCTTTGTGCTAGATGAACGAACGTCTCTCCACATGCTCAGTTCTAAGTGATAAGTGTGTGTGAAAGCCTTCCTTCACCTAGATTGTTGGGAACACAAAGTTCCTTTACACTTGCAAACTCCACTCCATACATATATATATTCGGAAGTACCAGCTCCAACTCGGATTTACAGAGAAAACTGCAGGAACTTCAATACGGCACTAGGAAACAGACTGTGAAACCAGAGTAAAAGTTCCTCTGGCAACCCGTTCCTTTGTTTTAGATGAAAGAACCTCTCTCCACATACTCAGTTCTGAGAGATAAGTGTGTGTAAAAGCCGTCCTTCAACTAGCTTGTTCGGAATACAAAGTATCTTTTCACTTGCAAAATCCACTCCATACCTAAATATAGGGTGGTACTAGCTCCAAAACTGTTTTACAGAGAAAACTGCAGGAACTTCAAACAGGAACTAGGAAACAGACTGAGAAACCAGAGTAAAACTTTCTCCTGCAACCCGTTCCTTTGTTCTAGATGAACGAACGTCTCACCACATGCTCAGTTCTGAGAGATAAGTGTGTGTGAATGCAGTCCTTCACCTAGCTTGTTGGGAACACAAAGTTTCTTTTCACTTGCAAACTACACTCCTTACATATATATGGGGAGGAATTAGCTCCAACTCGGTTTTACATTGAAAACTGCAGGAATTCATACCGGCACTAGGAAACAGACTGAGAAACCAGAGTAAAAGTTTCTCCTCTACCCGTTCCCTTTGGTCTACATGAACGAAAGTCTATCCACATGCTCAGTTCTGAGAGATAAGAGTGTGTGAAAGCCGTCCTTCACCTAGCTTGTTGGGAACACAAAGTTCCTTTTCACTTGCAAAATCCACTCCATACATATATATGGGGAGGTACTAGCACCAACTCGTTTTACAGTGAATACTGCAGGGACTTCAAACCGACATTAGGAAACAGACTGAGAAACCATAGTAAAAGTTTCCCCTGCAAACCTTTCCACTTGTGGTAGATGAACGAACGTCTCTCCAAATGCTCAGTTCTGAGAGATAACTGTGTGTGAAAGCCGTCCTTCACCTAGCTTGTTGGGAACACAAATTTTATTTCACTTGCAATCCCCAATCCATACATAAATATAGGGAGGTAGGTGCTCCAACTCGGTTTTACAGTGAAAACTGCAGGAACTTCAAACCGGCCCAAGGAAACAGACTGAGAATCCAGAGAATTTCTTCCTCCTGCAACCTGTTCCATTTGTGCTAGATGAACGAACGTCTCTCCGCATGCTCAGTTCTGAGAGATAATATGTGTGAAAGCCGTCCTTCACCTAGCTTGTTGGGAACACAAAGTTTCTTTTAACTTGCCAATTCCACTCCATACATATATAAGGGGAGGTACTAGCTCCAAATCGGTTTTACAGTGAAAACTGCAGGAACTTCAATCCGGCACTAGGAAACAGACTGAGAATCCAGAGAAAAAGTTTCTCCTGCTAGCCATTCCGATTGTGCTAGATGAACGAACGTCTCTCCACATGCCCAGTTCTAAGAGATATGTGTGTGTGAAAGCCGAATTCACCTAGCTTGTTGGGAAAACAATGCTTCTTTACACTTGCAAACTCCACTCCATACATATATATATATGAAAGTACTAGCTCCAACTCGGATTTACAGTGAAAACTGCAGGAAGTTCAAACCGGCACTAGGAAACAGACTGAGAAACCAGAGTAAAAGTTTCCCCTGTAACCCGTTCCCTTTGTGCTATATGAACGAACGTCTATACACAAGCTCAGTTCTGAGAGATAAGAGTGTGTGAAAGCCGTCCTTCACCAAGCTTGTTGGGAACACAAAGTTCCTTTTCATTTGCAAACTCCACACCATACATATATATGGGGAGGTACTAACTCCAACTCGGTTTTAGAGTGAAAACTGCAGGAACTTCAAACCGGCACTAGGAATCAGACTGAGTAAACAGAGATAAAGTTTCTCCTGCAAACCTTTCCTTTTGTGCTAGATGAACGAACGTCTCTCCAAATGCTCAGTTCTGAGATATAAGTGTGTGTGAAAGCCGTCATTCACCTAGCTTGTTGGGAACACAAATTTTCCTTTCATTGCAAATTCCATTCCATACATATATATGCGGAGGTACTAGCACCAACTCGGTTTTACAGTGACAACTGCAGGGACTTCCAACCGGCAGTAGGAAACAGACTGAGAAACCATAGTAATACGTTCCCGTGCAACCCGTTCCATTTGTGCTAGATGAACGAACGTCTCTCCACATGCTCAGTTCTGAGAGATAAGTGTGTGTGAAAGACGTACTTCACATAGCTTATTGGGAACACAAAGTTTCTTTTCACTTCCAAACTCCACTCCATACATTTATATGGGGTGGAACAAGCTCCTACTCGGTTTTACAGTGTAAACGGCAGGAACATCAAACCGGCACTAGGGATCAGACTGAGAAACCAGAGTAAAAGTTTCTCCTGCAAACCGTTCCCTTTGTGCTAGATGAACGAAAGTCTCTCCACATGCTCAGTTCTGAGAGATAAGTGTGTGTGAAAGCCGTACTTCACCTAGCTTGTTGGGAACACAAAGTTTCTTTTCACTTGCAAACACCACTCCGTACATTTATATGGGGAGGTACTAGCTCCAACTCGGTTTTACAGTGAAAACTGCAGGAACTTCCAACCGGCCCTAGGAAACAGACTGAGAATCCAGAGAAAAAGTTCCTCCTGCAACCTGTTCCATTTGTGCTAGATGAACGAACGTCTCTCCACATGCTCAGTTCTGAGAGATAAGTATGTGTGAAAGCCGTCCTTCACCTAGCATGTTGGGAACAGAAAGTTTCTTTTCACTTGCAAACTCCACTCCATACATATATAAGGGGAGGTACTAGCTCCAAATCGGTTTTACAGTGAAAACTGCAGGAAGTTCAGTCCGGAACTAGGAAACAGACTGAGAACCCAGAGAAATAGTTTCTCCTGCAATCCATTCCCTTTGTGCTAGATGAACGAACGCCTCTCCACATGCTCAGTTCTAAGTGATAAGTGTGTGTGAAAGCCTTCCTTCACCTAGATTGTTGGGAACACAAAGTTCCTTTACACTTGCAAACTCCACTCCATACATATATATATTCGGAAGTACTAGCTCCAAGTCGGATTTACAGAGAAAACTGCAGGAACTTCAATCCGGCACTAGGAAACAGACTGAGAAACCAGAGTAAAAGTTCCTCTGGCAACACGTTCCTTTGTTTAGATGAAAGAACCTCTCTCCACATACTCAGTTCTGAGAGATAAGTGTGTGTAAAAGCCGTCCTTCAACTAGCTTGTTCGGAATACAAAGTTTCTTTTCACTTGCAAAGTCCACTCCATACCTAAATATAGGGTGGTACTAGCTCCAAATATGTTTTACAGAGAAAACTGCAGGAACTTCAAACAGGCACTAGGAAACAGACTGAGAAACCAGAGTAAAACTTTCTCCTGCAACCCGTTCCTTTGTTCTAGATGAACGAAAGTCTCACCACATGCTCAGTTCTGAGAGATAAGTGTGTGTGAATGCCGTCCTTCACCTAGCTTGTTGGGAACACAAAGTTTCTTTTCACTTGCAAACTACACTCCTTACATATATATGGGGAGGAATTAGTTCCAACTCGGTTTTACATTGAAAACTGCAGGAACTTCAAACCGGCCCAAGGAAACAGACTGAGAATCCAGAGAATATCTTCCTCCTGCAACCTGTTCCATTTGTGCTAGATGAACGAACGTCTCTCCACATGCTCAGTTCTGAGAGATAAGTATGTGTGAAAGCCGTCCTTCACCTAGCTTGTTGGGAACACAAAGTTTCTTTTAACTTGCCAATTCCACTCCATACATATATAAGGGGAGGTACTAGCTCCAAATCGGTTTTACAGTGAAAACTGCAGGAACTTCAATCCGGCACTAGGAAACAGACTGAGAATCCAGAGAAAAATTTTCTCCTGCTAGCCATTCCGGTTGTGCTAGATGAACGAACGTCTCTCCACATGACCAGTTCTAAGAGATATGTGTGTGTGAAAGCCGAATTCACCTAGCTTGTTGGGAACACAATGTTTCTTTACACTTGCAAACTCCACTCCATACAAATATATATATGGAAGTACTAGCTCCAACTCGGATTTACAGTGAAAACTGCAGGAAGTTCAAACCGGCACTAGGAATCAGACTGTGAAACCAGAGTAAAACTTTCTCCTGCAAAAAGTTCCCTTTGTGCTAGATGAACGAAAGTCTCTCCACAGGCTCAGTTCTGAGAGATAAGTGTGTGTGAAAGCCGTACTTCACCTAGCTTGTTGGGAACACAAAGTTTCTTTTCACTTGCAAACACCACTCCGTACATATATATGGGGAGGTACTAGCTCCAACTCGGTTTTACAGTGAAAACTGCAGGAACTTCAAACCGGCCCTAGGAAACAGACTGAGAATCCAGAGAAAAAGTTCCTCCTGCAACCTGTTCCATTTGTGCTAGATGAACGAACGTCTCTCCACATGCTCAGTTCTGAGAGGTAAGTATGTGTGAAAGCCGTCCTTCACCTAGCATGTTGGGAACAGAAAGTTTCTTTTCACTTGCAAACTCCACTCCATACATATATAAGGGGAGGTACTAGCTCCAAATCGGTTTTACAGTGAAAACTGCAGGAACTTCAATCCGGCACTAGGAAACAGACTGAGAACCCAGAGAAATAGTTTCTCCTGCAATCCATTCCCTTTGTGCTAGATGAACGAACGTCTCTCCACATGCTCAGTTCTAAGTGATAAGTGTGTGTGAAAGCCTTCCTTCACCTAGATTGTTGGGAACACAAAGTTCCTTTACACTTGCAAACTCCACTCCATACATATATATATTCGGAAGTACTAGCTCCAAGTCGGATTTACAGAGAAAACTGCAGGAACTTCAATCCGGCACTAGGAAACAGACAGAGAAACCAGAGTAAAAGTTCTTCTGGCAACACGTTCCTTTGTTTAGATGAAAGAACCTCTCTCCACATACTCAGTTCTGAGAGATAAGTGTGTGTAAAAGCCGTCCTTCAACTAGCTTGTTCGGAATACAAAGTTTCTTTTCACTTGCAAAATCCACTCCATACCTAAATATAGGGTGGTACTAGCTCCAAATATGTTTTACAGAGAAAACTGCAGGAACTTCAAACAGGCACTAGGAAACAGACTGAGAAACCAGAGTAAAACTTTGTCCTGCAACCCGTTCCTTTGTTCTAGATGAACGAACGTCTCACCTCATGCTCAGTTCTGAGAGATAAGTGTGCGTGAATGCCGTCCTTCACCTAGCTTGTTGGGAACACAAAGTTTCTTTTCACTTGCAAACTACACTCCTTACATATATATGGGGAGGAATTAGCTCCAACTCGGTTTTACATTGAAAACTGCAGGAACTTCAAACCGGCCCAAGGAAACAGACTGAGAATCCAGAGAATATCTTCCTCCTGCAACCTGTTCCATTTGTGCTAGATGAACGAACGTCTCTCCACATGCTCATTTCTGAGAGATAAGTATGTGTGAAAGCCGTGCTTCACCTAGCTTGTTGGGAACACAAAGTTTCTTTTAACTTGCCAATTACACTCCATACATATATAAGGGGAGGTACTAGCTCCAAATCGGTTTTACAGTGAAAACTGCAGGAACTTCAATCCGGCACTAGGAAACAGACTGAGAATCCAGAGAAAAAGTTTCTCCTGCTAGCCATTCCGGTTGTGCTAGATGAACGAACGTCTCTCCACATGCCCAGTTCTAAGAGATATGTGTGTGTGAAAGCCGAATTCACCTAGCTTGTTGGGAACACAATGTTTCTTTACACTTGCAAACTCCACTCCATACAAATATATATATGGAAGTACTAGCTCCAACTCGGATTTACAGTGAAAACTGCAGGAAGTTCAAACCGGCACTAGGAATCAGACTGTGAAACCAGAGTAAAACTTTCTCCTGCAAAAAGTTCCCTTTGTGCTAGATGAACGAAAGTCTCTCCACATGCTCAGTTCTGAGAGATAAGTGTGTGTGAAAGCCGTACTTCACCTAGCTTGTTGGGAACACAAAGTTTCTTTTCACTTGCAAACACCACTCCGTACATATATATGGGGAGGTACTAGCTCCAACTCGGTTTTACAGTGAAAACTGCAGGAACTTCAAACCGGCCCTAGGAAACAGACTGAGAATCCAGAGAAAAAGTTCCTCCTGCAACCTGTTCCATTTGTGCTAGATGAACGAACGTCTCTCCACATGCTCAGTTCTGAGAGATAAGTATGTGTGAAAGCCGTCCTTCACCTAGCATGTTGGGAACAGAAAGTTTTTTTCACTTGCAAACTCCACTCCATACATATATAAGGGGAGGTACTAGCTCCGAATCGGTTTTACAGTGAAAAGTGCAGGAAGTTCAGTCCGGCACTAGGAAACAGACTGAGAAACCAGAGAAAAAATTTCTCCTGCAAACCATTCCCGTTGTGCTAGAAGAACGAACGTCTCTCCACATGCTCAGTTCTAAGAGATAAGTGTGTGTGAAAGCCGTCCTTCACCTAGCTTGTTCGGAATACAAAGTTTCTTTTCACTTGCAAACTCCACTCCATACATATATATGGGGAGGTACAAGCTCCAACTCGGTTTTACAGTGAAAACTGCAGGAACTTCAAACCTGCACTAGGAAACAGACTGAGAAACCAGAGTAAAAGTTTCCCCTGTAACCCGTTCCCTTTGTGCTATATGAACGAACGTCTATACACAAGCTCAGTTCTGAGAGATAAGAGTGTGTGAAAGCCGTCCTTCACCAAGCTTGTTGGGAACACAAAGTTCCTTTTCATTTGCAAACTCCACACCATACATATATATGGGGAGGTACTAACTCCAACTCGGTTTTAGAGTGAAAACTGCAGGAACTTCAAACCGGCACTAGGAATCAGACTGAGTAAACAGAGAAAAAGTTTCTCCTGCAAACCTTTCCTTTTGTGCTTGATGAACGAACGTCTCTCCAAATGCTCAGTTCTGAGATATAAGTGTGTGTGAAATCCGTCATTCACCTAGCTTGTTGGGAACAAAAAGTTTCTTTTAACTTGCCAATTCCACTCCATACATATATAAGGGGAGGTACTAGCACCAACTCGGTTTTACAGTGACAACTGCAGGGACTTCCAACCAGCAGTAGGAAACAGACTGAGAAACCATAGTAATACTTTCCCGTGCAACCCGTTCCATTTGTGCTAGATGAACGAATGTCTCTCAACATGCTCAGTTCTGAGAGATAAGTGTGTTTGAAAGACGTACTTCACATAGCTTATTGGGAACACAGAGTTTCTTTTCACTTCCAAACTCCACTCCATACATTTATATGGGGTGGAACAAGCTCCTACTCGGTTTTACAGTGAAAACGGCAGGAACTTCAAACCGGCACTAGGAATCAGACTGAGTAAACAGAGAAAAAGTTTCTCCTGCAAACCTTTCCTTTTGTGCTAGATGAACGAACGTCTCTCCAAATGCTCAGTTCTGAGATATAAGTGTGTGTGAAAGCCGTACTTCACCTAGCTTGTTGGGAACACAAAGTTTCTTTTCACTTGCAAACACCACTCCGTACATATAAATGGGGAGGTACTAGCTCCAACTCGGTTTTACAGTGAAAACTGCAGGAACTTCCAACCGGCCCTAGGAAACAGACTGAGAATCCAGAGAAAAAGTTCCTCCTGCAACCTGTTCCATTTGTGCAAGATGAACGAACGTCTCTCCACATGCTCAGTTCTGAGAGATAAGTATGTGTGAAAGCCGTCCTTCACCTAGCATGTTGGGAACAGAAAGTTTCTTTTCACTTGCAAACTCCACTCCATACATATATAAGGGGAGGTACTAGCTCCAAATCGGTTTTACAGTGAAAACTGCAGGAACTTCAATCCGGCACTAGGAAGCAGACTGAGAAACCAGAGAAATAGTTTCTCCTGCAAGCCATTCCCTTTGTGCTAGATGAACGAAAGTCTCTCCACATGCTCAGTTCTAAGTGATAAGTGTGTGTGAAAGCCTTCCTTCACCTAGATTGTTGGGAACACAAAGTTCCTTTACACTTGCAAATTCCACTCCATACATATATATATTTGGAAGTACCAGCTCCAACTCGAATTTACAAAGAAAACTGCAGGAACTTCAATACGGCACTAGGAAACAGACTGAGAAACCAGAGTAAAAGTTCCTCTGGCAACCCGTTCCTTTGTTTTAGATGAAACAACCTCTCTCCACATACTCAGTTCTGAGAGATAAGAGTGTGTAAAAGCCGTCCTTCAACTAGCTTGTTCGGAATACAAAGTTTCTTTTCACTTGCAAAACCCACTCCACACCTAAATATAGGGTGGTACTAGCTCCAAATCTGTTTTACAGAGAAAACTGCAGGAACTTCAAACAGGCACTAGGAAACAGACTGAGAAACCAGAGTAAAACTTTCTCCTGCAACCCGTTCCTTTGTTCTAGATGAACGAAAGTCTCACCACATGCTCAGTTCTGAGAGATAAGTGTGTGTGAATGCCGTCCTTCACCTAGCTTGTTGGGAACACAAAGTTTCTTTTCACTTGCAAACAACACTCCTTACATATATATGGGGAGGAATTAGCTCCAACTCGGTTTTACATTGAAAACTGCAGGAATTCATACCAGCACTAGGAAACAGACTGAGAAACCAGAGTAAAAGTTTCTCCTCTACCCGTTCCCTTTGGGCTACATGAACGAAAGTCTATCCTCATGCTCAGTTCTGAGAGATAAGTGTGTGTGAAAGCCGTCCTTTACCTAGCTTGTTGGGAACACAAAGTTCCTTTTCACTTGCAAAATCCACTCCATACATATATATGGGGAGGTACTAGCACCAACTCGGTTTACAGTGAGTACTGCAGGCACTTCAAACCGAAATTAGGAAACAGACTGAGAAACCATAGTAAAAGTTTCCCCTGCAAACCGTTCCACTTGTGGTAGATGAACGAACGTCTCTCCAAATGCTCAGTTCTGAGAGATAATTGTGTGTGAAAGCCGTCCTTCAGTTAGCTTGTTGGGAACACAAAGATTCTTTAAACTTGCAAACTCCACTCCTTACATATATATGGGGAGGTAAAACTCCAACTCGGTTTTACAGTGAAAACTGCAGGAACTTCAAACCGGCACTAGGAAACAGACTGAGAATCCAGAGAAATAGTTTCTCCTGCAACCCGTTCCATTTGTGCTAGATGAACGAAAGTCTCTCCACATGCTCAGTTCTGAAAGATAAGTGTGTGTGAAAGCCGTCCTTCACCTAGCTTGTTGGGAACACAAATTTTATTTCACTTGCAATCCCCAATCCATACATAAATATAGGCAGGTAGGAGCTCCAACTCGGTGTTACAGTGAAAACTGCAGGAACTTCAAACCGGCCCAAGGAAACAGACTGAGAATCCAGAGAATATCTTCCTCCTGCAACCTGTTCCATTTGTGCTAGATGAACGAACGTCTCTCCACATGCTCAGTTCTGAGAGATAAGTATGTGTGAAAGCCGTCCTTCACCTAGCTTGTTGGGAACACAAAGTTTCTTTTAACTTGCCAAATCCACTCCATACATATATAAGGGGAGGTACTAGCTCCAAATCGGTTTTACAGTGAAAACTGCAGGAACTTCAATCCGGCACTAGGAAACAGACTGAGAATCCAGAGAAAAAGTTTCTCATGCTAGCCATTCCGGTAGTGCTAGATGAACGAACGTCTCTCCACATGCCCAGTTCTAAGAGATATGTGTGTGTGAAAGCCGAATTCACCTAGCTTGTTGGGAACACAATGTTTCTTTACACTTGCAAACTTCACTCCGTACAAATATATACATGGAAGTACTAGCTCCAACTCGGATTTACAGTGAAAACTGCAGGAAGTTCAAACCGGCACTAGGAAACCGACTGAGAAACCAGAGTAAAAGTTTCTCCTGCCAACCGTTCCCTTTGTGCTAGATGAACGAAAGTCTCTCCACATGCTCAGTTCTGAGAGATAAGTGTGTGTGAAATCCGTACTTCACCTAGCTTGTTGGGAACACAAAGTTTCTTTTCACATGCAAACACAACTCCGTAAATATATACGGGGAGGTACTAGCTCCAACTCGGTTTTACAGTGAAAACTGCAGGAACTTCAAACCGGCCCTAGGAAACACACTGAGAATCCAGAGAAAAACTTCCTCCTGCAAACCATTCCCGTTGTGCTAGAAGAACGAACGTCTCTCCACATGCTCATTTCTAAGAGATAATTGTGTGTGAAAGCCGTCCTTCACCTAGCTTGTTCGGAATACCAAGTTTCTTTTCACTTGCAAACTCCACTCCATACATATATATGGGGTGGTACTAGCTCCAACTTGGTTTTAGAGTGAAAACAGCAGGAACTTCAAACCTGCACTAGAAAACAGACTGAGAAACCAGAGTAAAAGTTTCCCCTGCAACCTGTTCCATTTGTGCTAGATGAACGAACGTCTCTCCACAAGCTCAGTTCTGAGAGATAAGAGTGTGTGAAAGCCGTCCTTCACCAAGCTTGTTGGGAACACAAAGTTCCTTTTCATTTGCAAACTCCACACCATACATATATATGGGGAGGTACTAACTCCAACTCGGTTTTAGAGTGAAAACTGCAGGAACTTGAAACCGGCACTAGGAATCAGACTGAGTAAACAGAGAAAAAGTTTCTCCTGCAAACCTTTCCTTTTGTGCTAGATGAAAGAACGTCTCTCCAAATGCTCAGTTCTGAGATATAGGTGTGTGTGAAAGCCGTCATTCTCATAGCTTGTTGGGACCACAAATTTTCTTTTCATTGCAAATTCCGCTCCATACATATATATGCGGAGGTACTAGCACCTACTCGGTTTTACAGTGACAACTGCAGGGACTTCAAAACGGCAGTAGGAAACAGACTGAGAAACAATAGTAATACTTTCCCGTGCAACCCGTTCCATTTCTGCTAGATGAACGAACGTCTCTCCACATGCTCAGTTCTGAGAGATAAGTGTGTGTGAAAGACGTACTTCACATAGCTTATTGGGAACACAAAGTTTCTTTTCACTTGCAAACACCACTCCCTATATATATACGGGGAGGTACTAGATCCAACTCGGTTTTACAGTGAAAACTGCAGGAACTTCAAACCGGCCCTAGGAAAAAGACTGAGAATCCAGAGAAAAAGTTCCTCCTGCAACCAGTTCCATTTGTGCTAGATGAACGAACGTCTCTCCACATGCTCAGTTCTGAGAGATAAGTATGTGTGAAAGCCGTCCTTCACCTAGCTTGTTGGGAACACAAAGATTCTTTTCACTTGCAAACCCCACTCCATACATATATAAGGGGAGGTACTAGCTCTAAATCGCTTTTACAGCGAAAACTGCAGGAACTTCAATCCGGCACTAGGAAACAGACTGAGAAACCAGAGTAAAAGTTTTTCCTGCAACACGTTCCTTTGTGCTAGATGAAAGAACGTCTCTCCTCATGCTAAGTACTGAGAGATAAGTGTGTGTGAAAGCTGTCCTTCAAATAGCTTGTTGGGAACACAAACTTTCTTTTCACTTGCAAACTCCACTCCTTACATATATATGGGGATGGTATAGCTCAAACTCGTTTTTACAGTGAAAACTGCAGGAACTTCTAACCGGCACTAGCAAACAGACTGAGAAACCAGAGTATAAGTTTCTCCAATAACCCGTTCCCTTTGTGCTACATGAACGAACGTCTATACACAGGCTCAGTTCTGACAGATAATTGTGTGTGAAAGCCGTCCTTCACCTAGCTTGTTGGGAACAGTAAGTTTCTTTTCACTTGCAAACACCACTCCGTAAATATATACGGGGTGGTACTAGCTCCAACTCGGTTTTACAGTGATAACTGCAGGAAATTCAAAACGGCACTAGGAAACGGACTGAGAAACCAGAGTAAAAGTTTCCCCTGTAACCCGTTCCCTTTGTGCTAGATGAACGAACGTCTATACACAAGCTCAGTTCTGAGAGATAAGAGTGTATGAAAGCCGTCCTTCAAAGAGCTTGTTGGGAAAACAAAGTTTCTTTTCATTTGCAAACTCCAATCCATACATATATAAGGGGAGGTACAAGCTCCAATATTGTTTTACAGTGAAAACTGCAGGAACTTCAAACCGGCACCAGGAAACAGACTGAGAAACCAGAGTAATAGTTTCCCCTGCAAACAGTTCCCTTTGTGCTAGAAGAACGAAAGTCTTTCCACATACTCAGTTCTGAGAGATAAGTGTGTGTGAAAGCAGTCCTTCACCTAGCTTGTTGGGAAAACAAAGCTTCTTTTCAATTGCAAACTACACTCCTTACATATATATGGGGAGGGATTAGCTCCAACTGGTTTTTACAGTGAAAACTGCAGGAACTTCAAACCTGCAGTAGGAAACAGACTGAGAAACCAGAGTAAAAGTTTCCCCTGTAACCCGTTCCCTTTGTGCTAGAGGAACGAACGTCTATACACAAGCACAGTTCTGAGAGATAAGAGTGTGTGAAAGCCGTCCTTCACCAAGCTTGTTGGGAACACAAAGTTACTTTTCACTTGCAAAATCCACACCATAAATATATATGGGGAGGTACTAACTCCAACTCGGTTTTAGAGTGAAAACTCCAGGAATTTCAAATCGGCACTAGGAATCAGACTGAGTAAACAGAGAAAAAGTTTCTCCTTCAAACCTTTCCCTTTGTGCTAGATGAACGAACGTCTCACCAAATGCTCAGTTCTGAGATATAAGTGTGTGTGAAAGCCGTCATTCACCTAGCTTGTTGGGAACACAAATTTTCTTTTCATTGCAAATTCCACTCCATACATATATATGCGGAGGTACAAGCTCCAACTCGGTTTTACAGTGACAACTGCAGGGATTCCATCCGGCAGTAGGAAACAGACTGAGAAACCATAGTAATACTTTCCCGTGCAACCCGTTCCATTTGTGCTAGATGAACGAATGACTCTCCACATGCTCAGATCTGAGATATAAGTGTGTGTGAAAGCCGTCCTTCACCTAGCTTGTTGGGAACACAAAGTTTCTTTTCACTTGCAAACTCCACTCCTTACATATATATGGGGAGGAATTAGCTCCAACTCGGTTTTACATTGAAAACTGCAGGAACTTCATAACGGCACTAGGAAACAGACTGAGAAACCAGAGTAAAAGTTTCTCCTGTACCCTTTCCCTTTGTGCTACATGAACGAAAGTCTATCCACATGCTCAGTTCTGAGAGATAAGAGTGTGTGAAAGCCGTCCTTCACCTACCTTGTTGGGAACACAAAGTTCCTTTTGACTTGCAAAATCAACTCCATACATTTATATGGGGAGGTAATAGCACCAACTCGGTTTACAGTGAATACTGCAGGGACTTCAAACAGACATTAGGAAACAGACTGAGAAACCATAGTAAAAGTTTCCCTGCAACCCGTTCCACTTGTGGTAGATGAACGAACATCTCTCCAAATGCTCAGTTCTGAGAGATAAGTGTGTGTGAAAGCCGTCCTTCATCTAGCTTGTTGGGAACACAAAGATTCTTTAAACTTGCAAACTCCACTCCTTACATATATATGGGGAGGTATAACTCCAACTCGGTTTTACAGTGAAAACTGAAGGAACATCAAACCGGCACTAGGAAACAGACTGAGAATCCAGAGAAATAGTTTCTCCTGCAACCCTTTCCCATTGTGCTAGATGAACGAACGTCTCTCCACATGCTCAGTTCTGAGAGATAATTGTGTGTGAAAGCCGTCCTTCACCTAGCTTGTTGGGAACACAAAGTTTCCTTTCATTTGCAAATTCCACTCCATACATATATAAGGGGAGGTACTAGCACCAACTCGGTTATACAGAGAAAACTGCAGGAACTTCAAACCTGCACTAGGTAACAGACTGAGAAACCAGAGAAATAGTTTCTCCTGCAACCCTTTCCATTTGTGCTAGATGAACGAACGTCTCTCCACATGCTCAGTTCTGAGGGATAAGTGTGTGTGAAAGCCGTACTTCACCTTGCTTGTTGAGAACACAAATTTTATTTCACTTGCAATCCCCACTCTATACATAAATATAGGGAGGTAGGAGCTCCAACTCGGTTTTACAGTGAAAACTGCAGGAACTTCAAACCGGCCCTAGGAAACAGACTGAGAATCCAGAGAATATCTTCCTCCTGCAAACTGTTTCATTTGTGCTAGATGAACGAACGTCTCTCCGCATGCTCAGTTCTGAGAAATAAGTATTTGTGAAAGCCGTCCTTCACCTAGCTTGTTGGGAACACAAAATTACTTTTAACTTGCCAACTCCACTCCATACATATATAAGGGGAGGTACTAGCTCCAAATCGGTTTTACAGAGAAAACTGCAGGAACTTCAATCCGGCACTAGGAAACAGACTGAGAAACCAGAGAAAATGTTTCCCCTGCAAGCCATTCCGGTTGTGCTAAATGAACGAACGTCTCTCCACATGCCCAGTTCTACGAGATATGTGTGTGTGGAAGCCGACTTCACCTAGCTTGTTCGGAATACAAAGTTTCTTTCACTTGCAAAATCCACTCCATACCTAAATATAGAGTGGTACTAGCTCCAAATATGTTTTACAGAGAAAACTGCAGGAACTTCAAACAGGCACTAGGAAACAGACTGAGAAACCAGAGTAAAACTTTCTCCTGCAACCCGTTCCTTTGTTCTAGATGAACGAACGTCTCACCACATGCTCAGTTCTCAGAGATAAGTTTGTGTGAATGCCGTCCTTCACCTAGCTTGTTGGGAACACAAAGTTTCTTTTCACTTGCAAACTACACTCCTTACATATATATGGGGAGGAATTAGCTCCCACTCGGTTTTACATTGAAAACTGCAGGAACTTCATACCGGCACTAGGAAACAGACTGAGAAACCAGAGTAAAAGTTTCTCCTCTACCCGTTCCCTTTGGGCTACATGAACGAAAGTCTATCCACATGTTCAGTTCTGAGAGATAAGAGTGTTTGAAAGCCGTCCTTCACCTAGCTTGTTGGGAACACAAAGTTCCTTTTCACTTGCAAAATCCACTCCATACATATATATGGGGAGGTACTAGCACCAAATCGGTTTACAGTGAATACTGCAGGGACTTCAAACCGACATTAGGAAACAGACTGAGAAACCATAGTAAAAGTTTCCCCTGCAAACCGTTCCACTTGTGGTAGATGAACGAACGTCTCTCCACATGCTCAGTTCTGAAAGATAAGTGTGTGTTGAAGCCGTCCTTCACCTAGCTTGTTGGGAACACAAATTTTATTTCACTTGCAATCCCCACTCCATACATAAATATAGGGAGGTAGGAGCTCCAACTCGGTTTTACAGTGAAAACTGCAGGAACTTCAAACCGGCCCAAGGAACAGACTGAGAATCCGGAGAATATCTTCCTCCTGCAACCTGTTCCATTTGTGCTAGATGAACGAACGTCTCTCCACATGCTAAGTTCTGAGAGATAAGTGTGTGTGAAAGCCGTCCTTCACCTAGCTTGTTGGGAACACAAAGTTTCTTTTCAATTGCAAACTCCACTCCTTACATATATATGGGGAGGGTTTAGCTCGAACCCGTTTTTACAGTGATAACTGCAGGAACTTCTAACCGGCACTAGGAAACAGACTGAGAAAACAGAGTATAAGTTTCTCCTGCAACCCGTTCATTTATGCTAGATGAACGAACGTCTATACACATGCTCAGTTCTGACAGATAATTGTGTGTGAAAGCCGTACTTCACCTAGCTTCTTGGGAACACAAACTTTCTTTTCATGTGCAAACTCCACTCCATACATATATAAGGGGTGTTACAAGCTCCTACTAGGTTTTACAGTGAAAACTGAAGGAACTTCAAACCGACAATAGGAAACAGACTGAGAAACCAGAGAAAAAGTTTCTCCTGCAAACCGTTCCCTTTGTGCCAGATGAAAGAACGTCTCTCCACATGCTCAGTTCTGAGAGATAAGTGTGTGTGAAAGCCGTACTTCAACTAGCTTGTTCGGAATACAAAGTTTCTTTTCACTTGCAAAATCCACTCCATACCTAAATATAGGGTGGTACTAGCTCCAAATCTGTTTTACAGAGAAAACTGCAGGAACTTCAAACAGGCACTAGGAAACAGACTGAGAAACCAGAGTAAAACTTTCTCCTGCAACCCGTTGTTTGTTCTAGATGAACGAACGTCTCACCACATGCTCAGTTCTGAGAGATAAGTGTGTGTGAATGCCGTCCTTCACTTAGCTTGTTGGGAACACAAAGTTTCTTTTCACTTGCAAACTACACTCCTTACATATATATGGGCAGGAATTAGCTCCAACTCGGTTTTACATTGAAAACTGCAGGAACTTCATACCGGCACTAGGAAACAGACTGAGAAACCAGAGTAAAAGTTTCTCCTCTACCCGTTCACTTTGGGCTACATGAACGAAAGTCTATCCACATGCTCAGTTCTGAGAGATAAGAGTGTGTGAAAGCCGTCCTTCACCTAGCTTGTTGGGAACACAAAGTTCCTTTTCACTTGCAAAATCCACTCCATACATATTTATATGGGGAGGTACTAACACCAACTTGGTTTACAGTGAATACTGCAGGGACTTCAAACCGACATTAGGAAACAGACTGAGAAACCATAGTAAAAGTTTCCCCTGCAACCCGTTCCACTTGTGGTAGATGAACGAACATCTCTCCACATGCTCAGTTCTGAAAGAAAAGTGTGTGTGAAAGCCGTCCTTCACCTAGCTTGTTGGGAACACAAATTTTATTTCACTTGCAATCCCCACTCCATACATAAATATACGGAGGTAGGAGCTCCAACTCGGTTTTACACTGAAAACAGCAGGAACTTCTAACCGGCACTAGGAAACAGACTGAGAAACCAGAGTATAAGTTTCTCCTGCAACCCGTTCCATTTGAGCTAGATGAACGAACGTCTATACACATGCTTAGTTCTGACAGATAATTGTGTGTGAAAGCCGAAATTCACCTAGCTTGTTGGGAACACAAACTTTCTTTTCATGTGCAAACCCCTCTCCATACATATATATATGGGGAGTTACAAGCTCCTACTCGGTTTTACAGTGAAAACTGCAAGAACTACAATCCGGCACTAGGAAACAGACTGAGATACCAGAGAAAAAGATTCTCCTGCAAGCCATTCCCATTCTGCTAGTTGAAAGAACGTCTCTCCACATGCTCAGTTCTAAGAGAAAAGTGTGTGTGAAAGCCGTCCTTCAGCTAGCTTTTTGGGAAAACAAAGTTTCTTTTCACTTTTAAACTACACTCCTTACATATATATGGGGAGGCATTAGCTCCAACTCGGTTTTACAGTGAAAACTGCAGGAACTTCATACCGGCACTAGGAAACACACTGAGAAACCAGAGAAAAAGTTTCTCCTGCAACAAGTTCCCTTTGTGCTACATGAACGAAAGTCTCTCCACATGCTCAGTTCTGAGGGATAAGTGTGTGTGAAAGCCGTACTTCACCTTGCTTGTTGAGAACACAAATTTTATTTCACTTGCAATCCCCACTCTATACATAAATATAGGGAGGTAGGAGCTCCAACTCGGTTTTACAGTGAAAACTGCAGGAACTTCAAACCGGCCCTAGGAAACAGACTGAGAATCCAGAGAATATCTTCCTCCTGCAAACTGTTTCATTTGTGCTAGATGAACGAACGTCTCTCCGCATGCTCAGTTCTGAGAAATAAGTATTTGTGAAAGCCGTCCTTCACCTAGCTTGTTGGGAACACAAAATTACTTTTAACTTGCCAACTCCACTCCATAAATATATAAGGGGAGGTACTAGCTCCAAATCGGTTTTACAGAGAAAACTGCAGGAACTTCAATCCGGCACTAGGAAACAGACTGAGAAACCAGAGAAAATGTTTCCCCTGCAAGCCATTCCGGTTGTGCTAAATGAACGAACGTCTCTCCACATGCCCAGTTCTACGAGATATGTGTGTGTGGAAGCCGACTTCACCTAGCTTGTTCGGAATACAAAGTTTCTTTCACTTGCAAAATCCACTCCATACCTAAATATAGAGTGGTACTAGCTCCAAATATGTTTTACAGAGAAAACTGCAGGAACTTCAAACAGGCACTAGGAAACAGACTGAGAAACCAGAGTAAAACTTTCTCCTGCAACCCGTTCCTTTGTTCTAGATGAACGAACGTCTCACCACATGCTCAGTTCTCAGAGATAAGTTTGTGTGAATGCCGTCCTTCACCTAGCTTGTTGGGAACACAAAGTTTCTTTTCACTTGCAAACTACACTCCTTACATATATATGGGGAGGAATTAGCTCCCACTCGGTTTTACATTGAAAACTGCAGGAACTTCATACCGGCACTAGGAAACAGACTGAGAAACCAGAGTAAAAGTTTCTCCTCTACCCGTTCCCTTTGGGCTACATGAACGAAAGTCTATCCACATGTTCAGTTCTGAGAGATAAGAGTGTTTGAAAGCCGTCCTTCACCTAGCTTGTTGGGAACACAAAGTTCCTTTTCACTTGCAAAATCCACTCCATACATATATATGGGGAGGTACTAGCACCAAATCGGTTTACAGTGAATACTGCAGGGACTTCAAACCGACATTAGGAAACAGACTGAGAAACCATAGTAAAAGTTTCCCCTGCAAACCGTTCCACTTGTGGTAGATGAACGAACGTCTCTCCACATGCTCAGTTCTGAAAGATAAGTGTGTGTTGAAGCCGTCCTTCACCTAGCTTGTTGGGAACACAAATTTTATTTCACTTGCAATCCCCACTCCATACATAAATATAGGGAGGTAGGAGCTCCAACTCGGTTTTACAGTGAAAACTGCAGGAACTTCAAACCGGCCCAAGGAACAGACTGAGAATCCGGAGAATATCTTCCTCCTGCAACCTGTTCCATTTGTGCTAGATGAACGAACGTCTCTCCACATGCTAAGTTCTGAGAGATAAGTGTGTGTGAAAGCCGTCCTTCACCTAGCTTGTTGGGAACACAAAGTTTCTTTTCAATTGCAAACTCCACTCCTTACATATATATGGGGAGGGTTTAGCTCGAACCCGTTTTTACAGTGATAACTGCAGGAACTTCTAACCGGCACTAGGAAACAGACTGAGAAAACAGAGTATAAGTTTCTCCTGCAACCCGTTCATTTATGCTAGATGAACGAACGTCTATACACATGCTCAGTTCTGACAGATAATTGTGTGTGAAAGCCGTACTTCACCTAGCTTCTTGGGAACACAAACTTTCTTTTCATGTGCAAACTCCACTCCATACATATATAAGGGGTGTTACAAGCTCCTACTAGGTTTTACAGTGAAAACTGAAGGAACTTCAAACCGACAATAGGAAACAGACTGAGAAACCAGAGAAAAAGTTTCTCCTGCAAACCGTTCCCTTTGTGCCAGATGAAAGAACGTCTCTCCACATGCTCAGTTCTGAGAGATAAGTGTGTGTGAAAGCCGTACTTCAACTAGCTTGTTCGGAATACAAAGTTTCTTTTCACTTGCAAAATCCACTCCATACCTAAATATAGGGTGGTACTAGCTCCAAATCTGTTTTACAGAGAAAACTGCAGGAACTTCAAACAGGCACTAGGAAACAGACTGAGAAACCAGAGTAAAACTTTCTCCTGCAACCCGTTGTTTGTTCTAGATGAACGAACGTCTCACCACATGCTCAGTTCTGAGAGATAAGTGTGTGTGAATGCCGTCCTTCACTTAGCTTGTTGGGAACACAAAGTTTCTTTTCACTTGCAAACTACACTCCTTACATATATATGGGCAGGAATTAGCTCCAACTCGGTTTTACATTGAAAACTGCAGGAACTTCATACCGGCACTAGGAAACAGACTGAGAAACCAGAGTAAAAGTTTCTCCTCTACCCGTTCACTTTGGGCTACATGAACGAAAGTCTATCCACATGCTCAGTTCTGAGAGATAAGAGTGTGTGAAAGCCGTCCTTCACCTAGCTTGTTGGGAACACAAAGTTCCTTTTCACTTGCAAAATCCACTCCATACATATTTATATGGGGAGGTACTAACACCAACTTGGTTTACAGTGAATACTGCAGGGACTTCAAACCGACATTAGGAAACAGACTGAGAAACCATAGTAAAAGTTTCCCCTGCAACCCGTTCCACTTGTGGTAGATGAACGAACATCTCTCCACATGCTCAGTTCTGAAAGAAAAGTGTGTGTGAAAGCCGTCCTTCACCTAGCTTGTTGGGAACACAAATTTTATTTCACTTGCAATCCCCACTCCATACATAAATATACGGAGGTAGGAGCTCCAACTCGGTTTTACACTGAAAACAGCAGGAACTTCTAACCGGCACTAGGAAACAGACTGAGAAACCAGAGTATAAGTTTCTCCTGCAACCCGTTCCATTTGAGCTAGATGAACGAACGTCTATACACATGCTTAGTTCTGACAGATAATTGTGTGTGAAAGCCGAAATTCACCTAGCTTGTTGGGAACACAAACTTTCTTTTCATGTGCAAACCCCTCTCCATACATATATATATGGGGAGTTACAAGCTCCTACTCGGTTTTACAGTGAAAACTGCAAGAACTACAATCCGGCACTAGGAAACAGACTGAGATACCAGAGAAAAAGATTCTCCTGCAAGCCATTCCCATTCTGCTAGTTGAAAGAACGTCTCTCCACATGCTCAGTTCTAAGAGAAAAGTGTGTGTGAAAGCCGTCCTTCAGCTAGCTTTTTGGGAAAACAAAGTTTCTTTTCACTTTTAAACTACACTCCTTACATATATATGGGGAGGCATTAGCTCCAACTCGGTTTTACAGTGAAAACTGCAGGAACTTCATACCGGCACTAGGAAACACACTGAGAAACCAGAGAAAAAGTTTCTCCTGCAACAAGTTCCCTTTGTGCTACATGAACGAAAGTCTCTCCACATGCTCAGTTCTGTGAGATATCTGTGTGTAAAACCTTCCTTCACCTAGCTTGTTGGGAACACAAAGTTTCTTTTCAGTTTCAAACTCCACTCCTTACATATATATGGGGAGGGTTTAGCTCAAACTCGTTTTTACAGTGAAAACTGCAAAACTTCTACCCGGCACTAGGAAACATACTGTGGAACCAGAGTATAAGTTTCTCCTGCAACCCTTTCCATTTATGCTAGATGAACGAACGTCTATACACATGCTTAGTTCTGACAGATAACTGTGTGTGAAAGCCGTAATTCACCCAGCTTGTTGGGAACACAAAGTTTCTTTTCACTTGCAAACTCCAGTCCATACATATATATACGTTGGTCCTAGCTCCAACTCGGTTTAACAGTGAAAACTGCAGGAAATTCATACCGGAACTAGGAAACAGACTGAGAAACCAGAGTAAAAGTTTATCCTGTACCCGTTCCCTTTGTGCTAGATGAACGAAAGTCTATCCACATGCTCAGTTCTGAGGGATAAGTGTGTGTGAAAGCCGTCCTTCACCTAGATTGTTGGGAACACAAAGTTCTTTTTCACTTGCCAAATCCAGTCCATACATATATATGGGGAGTTACTAGCACCAACTCGGTTTACAGTGAAAACTGCAGGGACTTCAAACCTACATTAGGAAACAGACTGAGAAACCATAGTAAAAGTTTCCCCTGCAACCCTTTCCCATTGTGTTAGATGAACGAACGTCTCTCCAAATCCTCAGTTCTGAGAGATAAGTGTGTGTGAAAGCCGTACTTCACCTAGCTTGTTGGGAACACAAAGTTTCTTTTCAGTTGCAAACACCACTCCCTATATATATACGGGGAGGTACTAGCTCCAACTCGGTTTTACAGTGAAAACTGCAGGAACTTCAAAACGGCCCTAGGAAAAAGACTGAGAATCCAGAGAAAAAGTTCCTCCTGCAACCTGTTCCATTTGTGCTAGATGAACGAACGTCTCTCCACATGCTCAGTTCTGAGAGATAAGTATGTGTGAAAGCCGTCCTTCACCCAGCTTGTTGGGAACACAAAGATTCTTTTCACTTGCAAACTCCACTCCATACATATATAAGGGCAGGTACTAGCTCCAAATCAGTTTTACAGCGAATACTGCAGGAACTTCAATCTGGCACTAGGAAACAGACTGAGAAACCAGAGAAAAAGTTTCCCCTGCAAGCCTTTCCCGTTGTGCTAGTTGAACGAACGTCTCTCCACATGCTCAGTTCTAAGAGGAATGTGTGTGTGAAAGCCGTCCTTCACCTAGCTTGTTGGGAAAACAAAGTTTCTTTTCACTTGTAAACTACAATCCTTACATATATATGGGGAGGCATTAGCTCCAACTCGGTTTTACAGTGAAAACTGCAGGAACTTCATACCGGCACTAGGAAACACAAGAGAAACCAGAGTAAAAGTTTCTCCTGCAACCCGTTCCCATTGTGCTAGATGAACGAACGTCTCTCCACATGCTCAGTTCTGAGAGATAATTGTGTGTGAAAGCCGTCCTTCACCAAGCTTGTTGGGAACACAAAGTTTCCTTTCATTTGCAAACTCCACTCCATACATATATATACGTTGGTCCTAGCTCCAACTCGGTTTTACAGTGAATATTGCAGGAACTTCATACCGGAACTAGGAAAAAGACTGAGAATCCAGAGAATATCTTCCTCCTGCAAACTGTTTCATTTGTGCTAGATGAAGGAACGTCTCTCCGCATGCTCAGTTCTGTGAAATAAGTATTAGTGAAAGCCGTCCTTCACCTAGCTTGTTGGGAACACAAAGTTTCTTTTAACTTGCCAACTCCACTCCATACATATATAAGGGGAGGTACTAGCTCCAAATCGGTTTTACAGAGAAAACTGCAGGAACTTCAATCCGGCACTAGGAAACAGACTGAGAAACCAGAGAAAATGTTTCCCCTGCAAGCCATTCCGGTTGTGCTAAATGAACGAACGTCTCTCCACATGCTCAGTTCTACGAGATATGTGTGTGTGAAAGCCGACTTCACCTAGCTTGTTGGGAACACAAAGTTTCTTTACACTTGCAAACTCCACCCCATACATATATATATTCTGAAGTACTAGCTCCAACTCAGATTTACAGTGAAAACTGCAGGAACTTCAAACCGGCACTAGGAAACAGACTGAGAAACCAGAGAAAAATTTTCCCTTGCAACCCGTTCCCTTTGTGCTAGATGAAGGAAAGTCTCTCCAAATGCTTATTTCTGAGAGATAAGTGTGTGTGAAATCCGTACTTCACCTAGCTTGTTGGGAACACAAAGTTTCTTTTCACTTGCAAACACCACTCCGTACATATATATGGGGAGGTACAAGCTCCAACTCGGTTTTACAGGGAAAACTGAAGGAAATTCCAACCGGCCCTAGGAAACAGACTGAGAATCCAGAGGAAATGTTCCTCCGGCAATCTGTTCCATTTGTGCTAGATGAACGAACGTCTCTCCACATGCTAAGTTCTGAGAGATAAGAGTGTGTGAAAGCCGTCTTTCACCTACCTTGTTGGGAACACAAAGTTCCTTTTCACTTGCAAAATCCACTCTATACATATATATGGGGAGGTAATAGCACCAATTCGGTTTACAGTGAATACTGCAGGGACTTCAAACAGACATTAGGAAACAGACTGAGAAACCATAGTAAAAGTTTCCCTGCAACCCGTTCCACTTGTGGTAGATGAACGAACTTTTCTCCACATGCTCAGTTCTGAGAGATAAGTTTGTGTGAAAGCCGTACTTCACCTAGCTTGTTGAGAACACAAATTTTATTTCACTTGCAATCCCCACTCTATACATAAATATAGGGAGGTAGGAGCTCCAATTCGGTTTTACAGTGAAAACAGCAGGAACTTCAAACCGGCCCTAGGAAACAGACTGAGAATCCAGAGAATATCTTCCTCCTGCAAACTGTTCCATTTGTGCTAGATGAACGAACGTCTCTCCGCATGCTCAGTTCTGAGAGATTAGTGTGTGTGAAAGCCGTACTTCACCTAGCTTGTTGGGAACACAAAGTTTCTTTTAACTTGCCAACTATACTCCATATATATATAAGGGGAGGTACTAGCTCCAAATCGGTTTTACAGTGAAAACTGCAGGAACTTCAAACCTGCACTAGGAAACAGACTGAGAATCCAGAGAAAAAGTTTCTCCTGCAAGCCATTCCGGTTGTGCTAAATGAACGAACGTCTCTCCACATGCTCAGTTCTACGAGATATGTGTGTGTGAAAGCCGACTTCACCTAGCTTGTTGGGAACACAAAGTTTCTTTACACTTGCAAACTCCACCCCATACATATATATATTCGGAAGTACTAGCTCCAACTCAGATTTACAGTGAAAACTGCAGGAAGTTCAAACCTGCACTAGGAAACAGACTGAGAAAGCAGAGTAAAAGTTTCTCCTGCAACCCGTTCCTTTGTGCTAGATGAACGAACGTCTCTCCACATGCTAGGTTCTGAGAGATAAGTGTGTGTGAAAGCCGTCCTTCACCTTTCTTGTTGGGAACACAAAGATTATTTTCACTTGCAAACTCCACTCCTTACATATATAAGGGGAGATACTAGCTCCAAATCGGTTTTACAGCGAAAACTGCAGGAACTTCAATCCGGCACTAGGAAACAGACTGAGAAACCAGAGAAAAAGTTTCTCCTGCAAGCCATTACCGGTGTGCTAGATGAACGAATGTCTCTCCACATGCTCAGTTCTAAGAGATTAGTGTGTGTCAAAGCCGTACTTCACCTAGCTTGTTGGGAAAACAAAGTTTCTTTTCACTTGTAAACTACACTCCTTACATATGTATGGGGAGGCATTAGCTCCAACTCGGTTTTACAGTGAAAACTGCAGGAACTTCAAACCTGCACTAGGTAACAGACTGAGAAACCAGAGAAAAAGTTTCTCCTACAACCCGTTCCCTTTGTGCTACATGAACGAACGTCTCTCCACATGCTCAGTTTTGTGAGATAATTGTGTGTGAAAGCCGTCCTTCACCTAGCTTGTTGGGAACACAAAGGTTCTTTACACTTGCAAACTCCACTCCATACATAAATATAGGGAGGTACTAGCTCCAACTCTGTTTTACAGTGAAAATTGCAGGAACTTCTAACCGGCACTAGGAAACAGTGTGAGAAACCAGAGTATAAGTTTCTCCTATAACCCGTTCCCTTTGTGCTAGATGAACTAAAGTCTATACACATGCTAATTTCTGACAGATAAGTGTGTGTGAAAGCCGTCTTTCACCTAGCTTGTTGGGAACACAAACTTTCTTTTAATGTGCAAACTCCACTGCATACATATATATGGGGTGTTACAAGCTCCTACTCGATTTTACAGTGAAAACTGAAGGAACTTCAATCCGGCACTAGGAAACAGACTGAGAAACCAGAGAAAAAGTTTCTCCTGCAAGCCATTACCGGTGTGCTAGATGAACGAATGTCTCTCCACATGCTCAGTTCTAAGAGATTAGTGTGTGTCAAAGCCGTACTTCACCTAGCTTGTTGGGAAAACAAAGTTTCTTTTCACTTGTAAACTACACTCCTTACATATGTATGGGGAGGCATTAGCTCCAACTCGGTTTTACAGTGAAAACTGCAGGAACTTCAAACCTGCACTAGGTAACAGACTGAGAAACCAGAGAAAAAGTTTCTCCTACAACCCGTTCCCTTTGTGCTACATGAACGAACGTCTCTCCACATGCTCAGTTTTGTGAGATAATTGTGTGTGAAAGCCGTCCTTCACCTAGCTTGTTGGGAACACAAAGGTTCTTTACACTTGCAAACTCCACTCCATACATAAATATAGGGAGGTACTAGCTCCAACTCTGTTTTACAGTGAAAATTGCAGGAACTTCTAACCGGCACTAGGAAACAGTGTGAGAAACCAGAGTATAAGTTTCTCCTATAACCCGTTCCCTTTGTGCTAGATGAACTAAAGTCTATACACATGCTAATTTCTGACAGATAAGTGTGTGTGAAAGCCGTCTTTCACCTAGCTTGTTGGGAACACAAACTTTCTTTTTATGTGCAAACTCCACTGCATACATATATATGGGGTGTTACAAGCTCCTACTCGATTTTACAGTGAAAACTGAAGGAACTTCAATCCGGCACTAGGAAACAGACTGAGAAACCAGAGAAAAAGTTTCTTCTTCAACCCGTTCCATTTGTGCTAGATGAACGAGCGTCTCTGCACATGCTCAGTTCTGAGATATAAGTGTCTGTGAAAGCCGTACTTCACCTAGCTTTTTGGGAACACAAAGGTTCTTTTCATTTGCAAACTCCACTCCTTACATATATATGTGGAGGTTTTATCTCCAACACGTTTTTACAGTGAAAACTGCAGGAACTTCTAACCGGCACTAGGAAACAGACTGAGAAACCAGAGTAAAAGTTTCCCATGCAAACCGTTCCCTTTGTGCTAGATGAACGAACGTCTCTCCACATGCTCATTTCTGAGGGATAATTGTGTGTGAAATCCGTCCTTCACCTATCTTGTTGGGAACACAAACTTTCTTTTAACTTGCCAAATCCACTCCATATATATATATGGGATGTTACAAGCTCCTACTCGGTTTTACACTAATAAATGCAGGAACTTCAAACCGGCACTAGGAAACAGACTGAGAAACCAGAGTAAAAGTTTCTCCTGCAACCCGTTCCATTTGTGCTAGATGAAAGAACGTCTCTACACATGCTCATTTCTGAGAGATAAGTGTGTGTGAAAGCCGTCCTTCACCTAGCTTGTTGGGAACACAAATTTTATTTCACTTGCAATCTCCACTCCTTACATATATATGTGTAATTTTTAGCTCCAACCCGTTTTTACAGTGAAAACTGCAGGAACATCTAACCGGCACTAGGAAACAGACTGAGAAACCAGAGTATAAGTTTCTCCTATAACCCGTTCCCTTTGTGCTAGATGAACTAAAGTCTATACACATGCTAATTTCTGACAGATAAGTGTGTGTGAAAGCCGTCTTTCACCTAGCTTGTTGGGAACACAAACTTTCTTTTCATGTGCAAACTCCACTCCATACATATATATGGGGTGTTACAAGCTCCTACTCGGTTTTACAGTGAAAACTGCAGGAAATTCAAACCGGCCCTAGGAAAGAGAATGAGAATCCAGAGAAAAAGTTCCTCCTGCAACCTGTTCCATTTGTGCTAGATGAACGAACGTCTCTCCACATGCTCAATTCTGAGAGATAATTATGTGTGAAAGCCGTCCTTCAACTAGCTTGTTGGGAACACAATGTTTCTTTTCACTTACAAACTCCTTTCCATACATATATAAGGGGAGGTACTATCTCCAAATCAGTTTTACAGTGAAAACTGCAGGAACTTCAATCCGGCTCTAGGATACAGACTGAGAACCCAGAGAAAACGTTTCTCCTGCAAGCCATTCCCGTTGTGCTAGATGAACGAACATCTCTCTACGTGCTCATTTCTGAGAGATAAGTGTGTGTTAAAGCCGTCCTTCACCTAGCTTGTTTGGAACACAAAGTTCCTTTTCACTTGCAAACTCCACTCCATACATATATATGGGGAGGTACTTGCAGCAACTCGGTTTTAAAGTGAAAACTACAGGACTTCAAACAGGCACTAGGAAACAGACTGAGTAAACAGAGAAAAAGTTTCTCCTGCAACCCGTTCCCTTTGTGCTAGATGAACGAACGTCTCTCCACATGCTGAGATCTGATTGATAAGTGTGTGTGAAAGCCGTCCTTCACCTATCTTGTTGGGAACACAAACTTTCTTTTCACTTGCAAACTCCACTCCATATATATATATGGGGTGTTACAAGCTCCTACTCGGTTTTACACTGAAAACTGCAGGAACTTCAAACATGCACTAGGTAACAGACTGAGAAACCAGAGAAAAAGTTTCTACTGCAACCCGTTCCCTTTGTGCTACATGAACGAACGTCTTTCCTCATGCTAAGTTCTGAGAGATAATTGTGTGTGAAAGCCGTCCTTCAACTAGCTTGTTGGGAACACAAAGTTTCTTTTCACTTGCAAACTCCTGTCCATACATATATATGCGGAGGTCCTAGGTCCAACTCGGTTTACAGTGAAAACTGCAGGGACTTCAAACCGACAGTAGGAAACAGACTGAGAAACCATAGTAAAAGTTTCCCCTGCAACCCGTTCCCTTTGTGGTTGATGAACGAACGTATCTCCAAATGCTCAGTTCTGAGAGATAAATGTGTGTGAAAGCCGTCCTTCACCTAGCTTGTTGGGAACACAAACTTTCTTTTCACTTGCAAACTCCACTCCATACATATATATGGGGTGGTACAAGCTCCTACTCGGTTTTACACTGAAAACTGCAGGAAATTAAAACCGGCACTAGGAAACACTGAGAAACCAGAGTAAAAGTTTCTCCTGCAACCCGTTCCCTTTGTGCTAGATGAAAGAACGTCTCTCCACATGCTCAGTTCTGAGAGGTAATTGTGTGTGAAAGCCGTACTTCACCAAGCTTGATGGGAACACAAAGTTCCTTTTCACTTGCAAACTCCACTCCATACATATATAAGGGAAGTACTAGCTCCAACATGGTTTTACAGTGAAAACTGCAGGAACTTCAATCCTGCACTAGGAATCTGACTGAGAATTCAGAGAAAAAGTTTCTCCTGCAACCTGTTCCCTTTATGGTAGATGAACGAACGTCTCTCCACGTGCTCAGTTCTGAGAGATAAGTGTGTGTGAAAGCCGTACTTCACCTAGATAGTTGGGAACACAAAGTTTCTTTTCACTTGCAAACACCACTCCGTACAAATATATGGGAAGTACTAGCTCCAACTCGGTTTTACATTGAAAACTGCAGGAACATCAAACTGGCCCTAGGAAACAGACTGAGAATCCAGAGAAAATGTTCCTCCTTTAACCTGTTCCATTTGTGCTAGATGAACGAACGTATCTCCACATGCTCAGTTCTGAGAGATAAGTGTGTGTGAAAGCCGTCCTTCAACTAGCTTGTTGGGAAAACAAAGTTTCTTTTCATTGCTAACTCCAATCCATACATATATAAGGGGAGGTACAAGCTCCAAATTTGTTTTACAGTGTAAACTGCAGGAACTTCAAACCGGCACTTGGAAACAGACTGAGAAACCAGAGTAAAAGTTTCTCCTGCAAACCGTTCACTTTGTGCTAGATGAACGAAAGTCTTTCCACATAATCAGTTCTTAGAGATAAGTGTGTGTGAAAGCATTCCTTCAACTAGCTTGTTGGGAAAACAAAGATTCTTTTCACTTGCAAACTACACTCCTTACATATATATAGGGAGGCATTAGCTCCAACTCGGTTTTACAGTGAAAACTGCAGGAACTTCATAACGGCACTAGGAAACACACTTAGAAACCAGAGTTAATTTTCTCCTGCAAGCAGTTCCCATTGTGCTAGATGAACGAACGTCTCTCCACATGCTCAGTTCTGAGAGATAAGTGTGTGTGAAAGCCGTCCTTCACCTAGCTTGTTGGGAACACAAAGTTTCTTTTCATTTGCAAACTCCACTCCATACATATATAAGGGGAAGTACTAGCTCCAACTCGGTTTTACAGTGAAAACTGCAGGAACTTCAAACATGCACTAGGTAACAGACTGAGAAACCAGAGAAAAAGTTTCTACTGCAACCCGTTCCCTTTGTGCTACATGAACGAACGTCTTTCCTCATGCTCAGTTCTGAGAGATAAGTGTGTGTGAAAGCCGTCCTTCAACTAGCTTGTTGGGAACACAAAGTTTCTTTTCACTTGCAAACCCCTGTCCATGCATATATATGCGGAGGTCCTAGGTCCAACTCGGTTTACAGTGAAATCTGCAGGGACTTCATACCGACAGTAAGAAACAGACTGAGAAACCATAGTAAAAGTTTCCCCTGCAACCCGTTCCCTTTGTGGTTGATGAACGAACGTATCTCCAAATGCTCAGTTCTGAGAGATAAATGTGTGTGAAAGCCGTACTTCACCTAGCTTGTTGGGAACACAAACTTTCTTTTCACTTGCAAACTCCACTCCATACATATATATGGGGTGGTACAAGCTCCTACTCGGTTTTACACTGAAAACTGCAGGAACTTCAAACCGGCACTAGGAAACAGACTGAGAAACCAGAGTAAATGTTTCTCCTGCAACCCGTTCCCTTTGTGCTAGATGAAAGAACGTCTCTCCACATGCTCAGTTCTGAGAGGTAATTGTGTGTGAAAGCCGTACTTCACCTAGCTTGTTGGGAACACAAAGTTTCTTTTCACTTGCAAACTCCACTCCATACATATATAAGGGAAGTACTAGCTCCAACTTGGTTTTACACTGAAAACTGCAGGAACTTCAAACCGGCACTAGGAAACAGACTGAGAAACCAGAGTAAATGTTTCTCCTGCAACCTGTTCCCTTTATGGTAAATGAACGAACGTCTCTCCACGTGCTCAGTTCTGAGAGATAATTGTGTGTGAAAGCCGTACTTCACCTAGATAGTTGGGAACACAAAGTTTCTTTTCAATTGCAAACACCACTCCGTACAAATATATGGGGAAGTACTAGCTCCAACTCGGTTTTACATTGAAAACTGCAGTAACATCAAACTGGCCCTAGGAAAAAGACTGAGAATCCAGAGAAAAAGTTCCTCCTGCAACCTGTTTCATTTGTGCTAGATGAACGAACGTCTCTCCACATGCTCAATTCTGAGAGATAATTATGTGTGAAAGCCGTCCTTCACCTAGCTTGTTGGGAACACAAAATTTCTTTTCACTTGCAAACACCACTCCGTACATATATATGGGGAGGGTTTATCTCCAACGAGTTTTTATAGTGAAAACTGCAGGAACTTCTAAACGACACTAGGAAACAGAATGAGAAACCAGAGTATAATTTTCCCCTATAATCCGTTCCCTTTGTGCTAGATGAATGAACGTCTCTCCACATGCTCAGTTCTGAGAGATAAGTATGTGTGAAAGCCGTCCTTCACCTAGCTTGTTGGGAACACAATGTTTCTTTTCACTTGCAAACTCCAATCCTTACATATATATGGGGAGGGTTTAGCTCCAACTCGTTTTTACAGTGAAAACTCCAGGAACTTCTAACCGGCACTAGGAAAAAGACTGAGAAACCAGAGTATAAGTTTCTCCTATAACCCGTTCCATTTGTGCTAGATGAACGAACGTCTATACACATGCTCAGTTCTGACAGATAAGCGTGTGTGAAAGCCGTCCTTCACCTAGCTTGTTGGGAACACAAAGTCTCTTTTCACTTGCAAACTACACTCCATACATATATATATTCGGAAGTACTAGCTCCAACTCGGATTTACAGTGAAAACTGCAGGAATTTCAAACCGGCACTAGGAAACTGACTGAGAAACCAGAGTAAAAGTTTCTCCGGCAAACCGTTCTTTGTGTTAGATGAAAGAACGTCTCTCCACATACTCAGTTCTGAGAGATAAGTGTGTGTAAAAGCCGTCCTTCACCTAGCTAGTTCGGAATACAAAGTTCCTTTTCACTTTCAAACTCCACTCCATATATAAATATATGGAGGTACTAGCTCCAACTCGGTTTTACAGTGAAAACTGCAGGAACTTCTAACCGGCACTAGGAAACAGACTGAGAAACCAGAGTATAAGTTTCTCCTATAAACCGTTCCCTTTGTGGTAGATGAACGAACGTATCTCCAAATGCTCAGTTCTGACAGATAAGTGTGTGTGAAAGCCGTCTTTCGCCTAGCTTGTTGGGAACACAAAGTTTCTTTTCACTTGCAAGCTCCACTACATACATATATATGGGGTGGTACAAGCTCCTACTCGGTTTTACACAGAAAACTGCAGGAATTTCAAACCGGCACTAGGAAACAGACTGAGAAACCAGAGTAAAAGTTTCTCCTGCAACCCGTTCCCTTTGTGCTAGATGAAAGAACGTCTCTCCACATGCTCAGTTCTGAGAGGTAATTGTGTGTGAAAGCCGTACTTCACCTAGCTTGTTGGGAACACAAAGTTTCTTTTCACTTGCAAACACCACTCCGTACAAATACATGGGGAAGTACTAGCTCCAACTCGGTTTTACAGTGAAAACTGCAGGAACTTCAAACCGGCCCTAGGAAACAGACTGAGAATCCAGAGAAAAATGTCCTCCTGCAACCTGTTCCATTTGTGCTAGATGAACGAACGTCTCTCCACGTGCTCAATTCTGAGAGATAATTATGTGTGAAAGCTGTCCTTCACATAGCTTTTTGGGAAGACAATGTTTCTTTTCACATTCAAACACCTCTCCATACATATATAAGGAGAGGAACTAGCTCCAAATCAGTTTTACAGTGATAACTGTAGGAACTTCAATCCGGCACTAGGATACAGACTGAGAACCCAGAGAAAACGTTTCTCCTGCAAACCGTTCACTTTGTGCTAGATGAACGAAAGTCTTTCCACATAATCAGTTCTGAGAGATAAGTGTGTGTGAAAGCATTCCTTCAACTAGCTTGTTGGGAAAACAAAGTTTCTTTTCACTTGCAAACTACACTCCTTACATATATATGGGGAGGCATTAGCTCCAACTCGGTTTTACAGTGAAAACTGCAGGAACTTCATACCGGCACTAGGAAACACACTTAGAAACCAGAGTTAAATTTTCTCCTGCAAGCCGTTCCCATTGTGCTAGATGAACGAACGTCTCTCCACATGCTCAGTTCTGAGAGAAAAGTGTGTGTGAAAGCCGTCCTTCACCTAGCTTGTTGGGAACACAAAGTTTCTTTTCATTTGCAAACTCCACTCCATACATATATAAGGGGAAGTACTAGCTCCAACTCGGTTTTACAGTTAAAACTGCAGGAACTTCAAACATGCACTAGGTAACAGACTGAGAAACCAGAGAAAAAGTTTCTACTGCAACCCGTTCCCTTTGTGCTACATGAACGAACGTCTTTCCTCATGCTAAGTTCTGAGAGATAATTGTGTGTGAAAGCCGTCCTTCAACTAGCTTGTTGGGAACACAAAGTTTCTTTTCACTTGCAAACTCCTGTCCATACATATATATGCGGAGGTCCTAGGTCCAACTCGGTTTACAGTGAAAACTGCAGGGACTTCAAACCGACAGTAGGAAACAGACTGAGAAACCATAGTAAAAGTTTCCCCTGCAACCCGTTCCCTTTGTGGTTGATGAATGAACGTATCTCCAAATGCTCAGTTCTGAGAGATAAATGTGTGTGAAAGCCGTCCTTCACCTAGCTTGTTGGGAACACAAACTTTCTTTTCACTTGCAAACTCCACTCCATACATATATATGGGGTGGTACAAGCTCCTACTCGGTTTTACACTGAAAACTGCAGGAAATTCAAACCGGCACTAGGAAACACTGAGAAACCAGAGTAAAAGTTTCTCCTGCATCCCGTTCCCTTTGTGCTACATGAAAGAACGTCTCTCCACATGCTCAGTTCTGAGAGGTAATTGTGTGTGAAAGCCGTACTTCACCTAGCTTGATGGGAACACAAAGTTCCTTTTCACTTGCAAACTCCACTCCATTGATATATAAGGGAAGTACTAGCTCCAACATGGTTTTACAGTGAAAACTGCAGGAACTTCAATCCTGCACTAGGAATCTGACTGAGAATTCAGAGAAAAGTTTCTCCTGCAACCTGTTCCCTTTATGGTAGATGAACGAACGTCTCTCCACGTGCTCAGTTCTGAGAGATAAGTGTGTGTGAAAGCCGTACTTCACCTAGATAGTTGGGAACACAAAGTTTCTTTTCACTTGCAAACAATACTCCGTACAAATACATGGGGAAGTACTAGCTCCAACTCGGTTTTACATTGAAACTGCAGGAACATCAAACTGGCCCTAGGAAACAGACTGAGAATCCAGAGAAAATGTTCCTCCTTTAACCTGTTCCATTTGTGCTAGATGAACGAACGTATCTCCACATGCTCAGTTCTGAGATATAAGTGTGTGTGAAAGCCGTACTTCACCTAGCTTGTTGGGAACACAAAGTTTCTTTTCAAATGCAAACACCACTCCGTACATATATATGGGGTGGTACTAGCTCCAACTCGGTTTTACAGTGAAAACTGCAGGAACTTCAAACCGGCCCTAGGAAACAGACTGAGAATCCAGAGAAAATGTTCCTACTTTAACCTGTTCCATTTGTGCTAGATGAACGAACGTCTCTCCACATGCTCAGTTCTGAGAGATAAGTGTGTGTGAAAGCCGTCCTTCAACTAGCTTGTTGGGAAAACAAAGTTTCTTTTCATTGCTAACTCCATTCCATACATATATAAGGGGAGGTACAAGCTCCAAATTTGTTTTACAGTGTAAACTGCTGGAACTTCAAACCGGCACTAGGAAACAGACTGAGAAACCAGAGTAAAAGTTTCCCCTGCAAACCGTTCACTTTGTGCTAGATGAACGAAAGTCTTTCCACATAATCAGTTCTGAGAGGTAAGTGTGTGTGAAAGCATTACTTCAACTAGCTTGTTGGGAAAACAAAGATTCTTTTCACTTGCAAACTACACTCCTTACATATATATAGGGAGGCATTAGCTCCAACTCGGTTTTACAGTGAAAACTGCAGGGACTTCAAACCGACAGTAGGAAACAGACTGAGAAACCATAGTAAAAGTTTCCCCTGCAACCCGTTCCCTTTGTGGTTGATGAACGAACCTTTCTGCAAATGCTCAGTTCTGAGAGATAAATGTGTGTGAAAGCCGTCCTTCACCTAGCTTGTTGGGAACACAAACTTTCTTTTCACTTGCAAACTCCACTCCATACATATATATGGGTTGGTACAAGCTCCTACTCCATTTTACACTGAAAACTGCAGGAACTTCAAACTGGCACTAGGAAACAGACAGAGAAACCAGAGTAAAAGTTTCTCCTGCAACCCGTTCCCTTTGTGCTAGATGAAAGAACGTCTCTCCACATGCTCAGTTCTGAGAGGTAATTGTGTGTGAAAGCCGTACTTCACCTAGCTTGTTGGGAACACAAAGTTCCTTTTCACTTGCAAACTCCACTCCATACATATATAAGGGAAGTACTAGCTCCAACTTGGTTTTACACTGAAAACTGCAGGAACTTCAAACCGGCACTAGGAAACAGACTGAGAAACCAGAGTAAAAGTTTCTCCTGCAACCTGTTCCCTTTATGGTAAATGAACGAACGTCTCTCCACGTGCTCAGTTCTGAGAGATAAGTGTGTGTGAAAGCCGTACTTCACCTAGATAGTTGGGAACACAAAGTTTCTTTTCACTTGCAAACACCACTCCGTACAATTATATGGGGAAGTACTAGCTCCAAATCGGTTTTACATTGAAAACTGCAGGAACATCAAACTGGCCCTAGGAAAAAGACTGAGAATCCAGAGAAAATGTTCCTCATTTAACCTGTTCCATTTGTGCTAGATGAACGAACGTATCTCCACATGCTCAGTTCTGAGAGATAAGTATGTGTGAAAGCCGTCCTTCACCTAGCTTGTTGGGAACACAAAATTTCTTTTCACTTGCAAACACCACTCCGTACATATATATGGGGAGGGTTTTTCTCCAACGAGTTTTTATAGTGAAAACTGCAGTAACTTCTAACCGGCACTAGGAAACAGAATGAGAAACCAGAGTATAATTTTCCCCTATAATCCGTTCCCTTTGTGCTAGATGAATGAACGTCTCTCCACATGCTCAGTTCTGAGAGATAAGTATGTGTGAAAGCCGTCCTCCACCTAGCTTGTTTGGAACACAATGTTTCTTTTCACTTGCAAACTCCAATCCTTACATATATATGGGGAGGGTTTAGCTCCAACTCGTTTTTACAGTGAAAACTCCAGGAACTTCTAACCGGCACTAGGAAACAGACTGAGAAACCAGAGTATAAGTTTCTCCTATAACCCGTTCCATTTGTGCTAGATGAACGAACGTCTATACACATGCTCAGTTCTGACAGATAAGCGTGTGTGAAAGCCGTCCTTCACCTAGCTTGTTGGGAACACAAAGTCTCTTTTCACTTGCAAACTCCACTCCATACATATATATATTCGGAAGTACTAGCTCCAACTCGGATTTACAGTGAAAAGTGCAGGAATTTCAAACCGGCACTAGGAAACTGACTGAGAAACCAGAGTAAAAGTTTCTCCGGCAAACCGTTCTTTGTGTTAGATGAAAGAACGTCTCTCCACATACTCAGTTCTGAGAGATAAGTGTGTGTAAAAGCCGTCCTTCACCTAGCTAGTTCGGAATACAAAGTACCTTTTCACTTTCAAACTCCACTCCATACATAAATATATGGAGGTACTAGCTCCAACTCGGTTTTACAGTGAAAACTGCAGGAACTTCTAACTGGCACTAGGAAACAGACTGAGAAACCAGAGTATAAGTTTCTCCTATAAACCGTTCCCTTTGTGGTAGATGAACGAACGTATCTTCAAATGCTCAGTTCTGACAGATAAGTGTGTGTGAAAGCCGTCTTTCACCTAGCTTGTTGGGAACACAAAGTTTCTTTTCACTTGCAAACTCCACTCCATACATATATATGGGGTGGTACAAACTCCTACTCGGTTTTACACAGAAAACTGCAGGAATTTCAAACCGGCACTAGGAAACAGACTGAGAAACCAGAGTAAAAGTTTCTCCTGCAACCCGTTCCCTTTGTGCTAGATGAAAGAACGTCTCTCCACATGCTCAGTTCTGAGAGGTAATTGTGTGTGAAAGCCGTACTTCACCTAGCTTGTTGGGAACACAAAGTTTCTTTTCACTTGCAAACTCCACTCCATACATATATAAGGGAAGTACTAGCTCCAACTTGGTTTTACAGTGAAAACTGCAGGAACTTCAATCCTGCACTAGGAAACTGACTGAGAATTCAGAGAAAAAGTTTCTCCTGCAACCCGTTCCCTTTATGGTAGATGAACGAACGTCTCTCCACGTGCTCATTTCTGAGAGATAAGTGTGTGTGAAAGCCGTACTTCACCTAGATAGTTGGGAACACAAAGTTTCTTTTCACTTGCAAACACCACTCCGTACAAATATATGGGGAAGTACTAGCTCCAACTCGGTTTTACATTGAAAACTGCAGGAACATCAAACTGACATTGGAAAAAGACTGAGAATCCAGAGAAAATGTTCCTCCTTTAACCTGTTCCATTTGTGCTAGATGAACAAACGTAACTCCACATGCTCAGTTCTGAGAGATAAGTATGTGTGAAAGCCGTCCTTCACCTAGCTTGTTGGGAACACAAAATTTCTTTTCACTTGCAAACACCACTCCATACATATATATGGGGAGGGTTTATCTCCAACGAGTTTTTATAGTGAAAACTGCAGAAACTTCTAACCGGCACTAGGAAACAGAATGAGAATCCAGAGTAAAATTTTCTCATGCAACCCGTTCCTTTGTGCTAGATGAACGAACGTCTCTCCACATGCTCAGTTGTGAGAAATAAGTGTGTGTGAAAGCCGTCCTTCACCTTCCTTGTTGGGAACACAAAGGTTCTTTTCATTTGCAAACTCCACTCCTTACATATATAAGGGGAGGGATTAGCTCCAACTCGTTTTTACAGTGAAAACTGCAGAATCTTCATACCGGCTCTAGGAAACAAACTGAGAAACCAGAGTAGAATTTCACCTGTAACCCGTTCTCTTTGTGCTAGATGAACGAACGTCTCTACAAATGCTCAGTTCTGAGATATAAGTGTGTGTGAAAGCCTTCCTTCACCTAGCTTGTTGGGAACACAAAATTTCTTTTCATTGCAAATTCCATTCCATACATATATATGCGGAGGTACTAGATCCAAATCGGTTTTACAGTGACAACTGCAGGGACTTCAAACCGGCAGTAGGAAACAGACTGAGAAACCATAGTAAAACTTTCCCGTGCAAACCGTTCCCTTTGTGCTAGATGAACGAACGTCTCTCCACATGCTCAGTTCTGAGAGATAAGTGTGTGCGAAAGCCGTCCTTCAACTAGCTTGTTGGGAACACAAAGTTTCTTTTAACTTGCGAACCCCACTCCATACATTTATATGGGTTAGTACAAGTTCCTACTCGATTTTACAGTGAAAATTGAAGGAACTTCAAACGGGCTCCTGGAAACAGAATGAGAATCCAGAGAGAAAGTTCCTCCTGCAACCTGTTCCATTTGTGCTAGATGAACGAACGCCTCTCCACATGCTCAGTTCTGAGAGATATGTATCTGTGAAAGCCGTCCTTCACCTAGCTTTTTGGGAACACAAAGTTCCTTTTCACTTGCAAACTCATCTCCATACATAAATATAGGGAGGTACGAGCTCCAACTCGGTTTTAAAGTGAAAACTGCAGGAATATCAAACCGGCACTAGGAAACAGACTGAGAAACCAGAGTAAAAGTTTCTCCTGAAACCAGTTCCCTTTGTGCTAGATGAACGAACGTCTCTCCAAATGCTCATTTCTGAGAGATAAGTGTGTGTGAAAGCCGTCCTTCGCATAACTTGTTGGGAACACAAATTTTTTTCACTTGCAAACTCCACTCCATACATATATAAGGGGAGGTACTATCTCCAACTCGGTTTTACAGTGAAAACTTCTGGAAATTCTATCCGGCACTAAGAAACAGACTGAGAAACCAGAGAAAAAGTTTCTCCTGCAACCCGTTCCCTTTGTTCTAGATGAACGAACGTCTCTCCACATGCTCAGTTCTGAGAGATAAGTGTGTCTGAAAGCCGTCCTTCACATAGCTTGTTGGGAACACAAAGTTTCTTTTCACTTGCAAACACCACTCCATACATAAATATAGGGAGGTACTAGCTCCAACTCGATTTTACAGTGAAAACTGCAGGAACTTCAAACAGGCACTAGGAAACAGACTGAGAAACCAGAGTATAAGTTTCTCTTGCAAACCGTTCCATTGTGCTAGATGAACGAACGTCTCTCCACATGCTCAGTTCTGAGAGATAAGTGTGTGAGAAAGCCGTCCTTCACCTAGCTTGTTGGGAACACAAAGTTTCTTTTCACTTGCAAACTCCACTCTTTACGTATATATTGAGAGGGATTAGCTCCAAATCGGTTTTACAGTGAAAACTGCAGGAACTTCATAACGGCACTAGGAAACAGACTGACAAACCAGTTAAAAGTTTCCCCTGTAATCCGTTCCCTTTGTGCTAGATGAACGAAAGTCTATCCACATGCTCAATTCTGAGAGATAAGAGTGTGTGAAATCCGTCCTTCACCTAGCTTGTTGGGAACACAAAGTTCCTTTTCACTTGCAAAATCCACTGCATACATATATATGGGGAGGTACTAGCACCAACTCGTTTTACAGTGAAAACTGCAGGGATTTCAAAACGACATTAGGAAACAGACTGAGAAACCATTGCACAATTTTCCCTTCAAAACGTTCCCCTTGATATATATGAACGAACATCTCTCCAAATGCTCTGTTCTGAAAGATAAGTGTGTGTGAAACCCGTCCTTCACCTAGCTTGTTGGGAACACAAAGGTTCTTAACATTTGCAAACTCCACTCGATACATATATATGGGGAGGTACTAGCACCAACTAGGTTTTAAAGTGAAAACTGCAGGAACTTCAAACCGGCACTAGGAAACAGACTGATGAAACAGAGAAAAATTTCTCCTGATACCCTTTCCCTTTGTGCTAGATGAACGAACGTCTCTCCACATGCTCAGTTCTCAGGGATAAGTGTGGTTGAAAGCCTTTCTTCAACAATCTTGTTGGGAACACAAACTTTCTTTTCACTTGCAAACTCCACTCCATATATATATATGGGTGGTTACAAGCTCCTACTCGGTTTTACACAGAAAAATGCAGGAACTTCAAACCGGCACTAGGAAACAGACTGACAAACCAGAGTAAAAGTTTCTCCTGCAACCCTTTCCCCTTGTGCTAGATGAAAGATCGTCTCTCCACATGCTCAGTTCTGAGAGATAAGTGTTTGTGAAAGCCGTCCTTCACCTAGCTTGTTGGGAACACAAAGTTTCTTTTCTCTTGCAAACTCCACTCCATACATATATAAGGGAAGTACTAGCTCCAACTCGGTTTTACAGTGAAAACTGCAGGAAATTCAAAGCGGCACTAAGAAACAGACTGAGAAACCAGAGTAAAAGTTCCTCCTCCAACCCGTTCCCTTTGTGCTAGATGAAAGAACGTCTCTCCACATGCTCAGTTCTGAGAGATAAGTGTGTGTGAAAGCCGTCCTTCACCTAGCTTGTTGGGAACACAAATTTTATTTCACTTGCATTCTCCATTCCATACATAAAGAGAGGGAGGTACAAGCTCCAACTCGATTTTACAGTGAAATCTGCAGGAACATCAAACCGGCACTAGGAAACAGACTGAGAAAACAGAGAAAAAGTTTTTCCTGCAACCCGTTCCTTTGTGCTAGATGAACGAACGTCTCTCCACATGCTAAGTTCTGAGAGATAAGTGTGTGTGAAAGCCATCCTTCACCTAGCTTGTTGGGAACACAAACTTTCTTTTCACTTGCAAACTCCAATCCTTACATATATATGTGGAGGATTTATCTCCAACCCATTTTTACAGTGAAAACTGCAGGAACTTCTAACCGGCACTAGGAAACAGACTGAGAAACCAGAGTATAAGTTTCTCCTATAACCCGTTCCCTTTGTGCTAGATGAACTAACGTCTATACACATGCTAATTTCTGACAGATAAGTGTGTTTGAAAGCCGTCTTTCACCTAGCTTGTTGGGAACACAAACTTTCTTTTCATGTGCAAACTCCACTGCATATATATATATGGGTTGTTACAAGCTCCTACTCGATTTTACAGTGAAAACTGAAGGAACTTCAAACCGGCACTAGGAAACAGACTGAGAAACCAGAGTATAAGTTTCTCCTATAAACCGTTCCCTTTGTGCTAGATGAACTAACGTCTATACACATGCTAATTTCTGACAGATAAGTGTGTTTGAAAGCCGTCTTTCACCTAGCTTGTTGGGAACACAAACTTTCCTTTCATGTGCAAACTCCACTGCATATATATATATGGGTTGTTACAAGCTCCTACTCGATTTTACAGTGAAAACTGAAGGAACTTCAAACCGGCAATAGGAAACAGACTGAGAAACCAGAGTAAAAGTTTCTCCTGCAACCCGTTCCCTTTGTGCTAGATGAGCGAACGCCTCTCCACATGCTCAGTTCTGAGAGATATGTATGTGTGAAAGCCGTCCTTCACCAAGCTTTTTGGGAACACAAACTTTCTTTTCACTTGCAAACTCCACTCCATATATAAATATAGGTAAGTACTAGCTCCAAATCGGTTTAACAGTGAAAACTGCAAGAACTTCAAACCGGCACTAGGAAACAGACTGAGAAACCAGAGAAAAAGTTTCTTCTGCAACCCCTTCCATTTGTGCTAGATGAACGAACGTCTCTCCACATGCTCAGTTCTGAGAAATAAGTGTCTGTGAAAGCCGTCCTTCACATTGCTTGTTGGGAACACAAAGGTTCTTTTCATTTGCAAACTACACTCCTTACATATATATGGGGAGGGATTAGCTCCAACTCGTTTTTACAGTGAAAACTGCAGGAACTTCTAACCGGCACTAGGAAACAGACTGAGAAAGCTGAGTATAAGTTTCTCCTATAACCCGTTCCATTTGTGCTAGATGAACGAACGTCTATACACATGCTCAGTTCTGACAGATAAGCGTGTGTGAAAGCCGTCCTTCACCTAGCTTGTTGGGAACACAAAGTCTCTTTTCACTTGCAAACTCCACTCCATACATATATATATTCGGAAGTACTAGCTCCAACTCGGATTTACCGTGAAAACTGCAGGAATTTCAAACCGGCACTAGGAAACAGACTGAGAAACCAGAGTAAAAGTTCCTCCTCCAACCCGTTCCCTTTGTGCTAGATGAAAGAACGTCTCTCCACATGCTCAGTTCTGAGAGATAAGTGTGTGTGAAAGCCGTCCTTCACCTAGCTTGTTGGGAACACAAATTTTATTTCACTTGCATTCTCCATTCCATACATAAAGAGAGGGAGGTACAAGCTCCAACTCGATTTTACAGTGAAATCTGCAGGAACATCAAACCGGCACTAGGAAACAGACTGAGAAAACAGAGAAAAAGTTTTTCCTGCAACCCGTTCCTTTGTGCTAGATGAACGAACGTCTCTCCACATGCTAAGTTCTGAGAGATAAGTGTGTGTGAAAGCCATCCTTCACCTAGCTTGTTGGGAACACAAACTTTCTTTTCACTTGCAAACTCCAATCCTTACATATATATGTGGAGGATTTATCTCCAACCCATTTTTACAGTGAAAACTGCAGGAACTTCTAACCGGCACTAGGAAACAGACTGAGAAACCAGAGTATAAGTTTCTCCTATAACCCGTTCCCTTTGTGCTAGATGAACTAACGTCTATACACATGCTAATTTCTGACAGATAAGTGTGTTTGAAAGCCGTCTTTCACCTAGCTTGTTGGGAACACAAACTTTCTTTTCATGTGCAAACTCCACTGCATATATATATATGGGTTGTTACAAGCTCCTACTCGATTTTACAGTGAAAACTGAAGGAACTTCAAACCGGCACTAGGAAACAGACTGAGAAACCAGAGTATAAGTTTCTCCTATAAACCGTTCCCTTTGTGCTAGATGAACTAACGTCTATACACATGCTAATTTCTGACAGATAAGTGTGTTTGAAAGCCGTCTTTCACCTAGCTTGTTGGGAACACAAACTTTCCTTTCATGTGCAAACTCCACTGCATATATATATATGGGTTGTTACAAGCTCCTACTCGATTTTACAGTGAAAACTGAAGGAACTTCAAACCGGCAATAGGAAACAGACTGAGAAACCAGAGTAAAAGTTTCTCCTGCAACCCGTTCCCTTTGTGCTAGATGAGCGAACGCCTCTCCACATGCTCAGTTCTGAGAGATATGTATGTGTGAAAGCCGTCATTCACCAAGCTTTTTGGGAACACAAACTTTCTTTTCACTTGCAAACTCCACTCCATATATAAATATAGGTAAGTACTAGCTCCAAATCGGTTTAACAGTGAAAACTGCAAGAACTTCAAACCGGCACTAGGAAACAGACTGAGAAACCAGAGAAAAAGTTTCTTCTGCAACCCCTTCCATTTGTGCTAGATGAACGAACGTCTCTCCACATGCTCAGTTCTGAGAAATAAGTGTCTGTGAAAGCCGTCCTTCACATTGCTTGTTGGGAACACAAAGGTTCTTTTCATTTGCAAACTACACTCCTTACATATATATGGGGAGGGATTAGCTCCAACTCGTTTTTACAGTGAAAACTGCAGGAACTTCATACAGGCACTAGGAAACAGACGTAGAAACCAGAGTAAAAGTTTCCCCTGCAAACCGTTCCCTTTGTGCTAGATGAACGAACGTATATCCAAATGCTCAGTTCTGAGAGATAAGTATGTGTGAAAGCCGTCCTTCACCTAGGTTGTTGGGAACACAATGTTTCTTTTCACTTGCAAACTCCAATCCTTACATATATATGGGGAGGGTTTAGCTCCAACTCGTTTTTACAGTGAAAACTCCAGGAACTTCTAACCGGCACTAGGAAACAGACTGAGAAAGCTGAGTATAAGTTTCTCCTATAACCCGTTCCATTTGTGCTAGATGAACGAACGTCTATACACATGCTCAGTTCTGACAGATAAGCGTGTGTGAAAGCCGTCCTTCACCTAGCTTGTTGGGAACACAAAGTCTCTTTTCACTTGCAAACTCCACTCCATACATATATATATTCGGAAGTACTAGCTCCAACTCGGATTTACCGTGAAAACTGCAGGAATTTCAAACCGGCACTAGGAAACAGACTGAGAAACCAGAGTAAAAGTTTCTCCTGCAACCCGTTCCCTTTGTGCTAGATGAAATAACGTCTCTCCACATGCTCAGTTCTGAGAGGTAATTGTGTGTGAAATCCGTACTTCACCTAGCTTGTTGGGAACACAAAGTTTCTTTTCACTTGCAAACTACACTCCATACATATATAAGGGAAGTACTAGCTCCAACTTGGTTTTACAGTGAAAACTGCAGGAACTTCAATCCTGCACTAGGAAACTGACTGAGAATTCAGAGAAAAAGTTTCTCCTGCAACCCGTTCCCTTTATGGTAGATGAACGAACGTCTCTCCACATGCTCATTTCTGAGAGATAAGTGTGTGTCAAAGCCGTACTTCACCTAGATAGTTGGGAACACAAAGTTTCTTTTCACTTGCAAACACGACTCCGTACAAATATATGGGGAAGTACTAGCTCCAACTCGGTTTTACATTGAAAACTGCAGGAACATCAAACTGGCCTTGGAAAAAGACTGAGAATCCAGAGAAAATGTTCCTCCTTTAACCTGTTCCATTTGTGCTAGATGAACGAACGTAACTCCACATGCTCAGTTCTGAGAGATAAGTATGTGTGAAAGCCGTCCTTCACCTAGCTTGTTGGGAACACAAAATTTCTTTTCACTTGCAAACACCACTCCGTACATAAATGGGGAGGGTTTAGCTCCAACGAATTTTTACAGTGAAAACTGCAGGAACTTCTAACCGGCACTAGGAAACAGAATGAGAAACCAGAGTATAAGTTTCCCCTATAACCCGTTCCCTTTGTGCTAGATGAATGAACGTCTCTCCACATACTCAGTTCTGAGAGATAAGTATGTGTGAAAGCCGTCCTTCACCTAGCTTGTTGGGAACACAAGTCTCTTTTCACTTGCAAACTCCACTCCATACATATATATATTCGGAAGTACTAGCTCCTACTCGGATTTACAGTGAAAACTGCAGGAATTTCAACCCGGCACTAGGAAACAGACTGAGAAACAAGAGTAAAAGTTTCTCCGGCAAACCGTTCTTTGTGTTAGATGAAAGAACGTCTCTCCACATACTCAGTTCTGAGAGATAAGTGTGTGTGAAAGCCGTCCTTCACCTAGCTAGTTCGGAATACAAAGTTTCTTTTCACTTTCAAAATCCACTCCATACATATATATGGGGAGGTACTAGCTCCAACTCGGTTTTACAAAGAAAACTGCAGGAAATTCAAACCGGCCCTAGAAAACAGACTGAGAATCCAGAGTAAAAGTTTCTCATGCAACACGTTCCTTTGTGCTAGATGAACGAACGTCTCTCCACATGCTCAGTTGTGAGAAATAAGTGTGTGTGAAAGCCGTCCTTCACCTACCTTGTTGGGAACACAAAGGTTCTTTTCATTTGCAAACTCCACTCCTTACATATATAAGGGGAGGGATTAGCTCCAACTCGTTTTTACAGTGAAAACTGCAGAAACTTCATACCGGCTCTAGAAAACAAACTGAGAATCCAGAGTAGAATTTCACCTGTAATCCGTTCTCTTTGTGCTAGATGAACGAACGTCACTACAAATGCTCAGTTCTGAGATATAAGTGTGTGTGAAAGCCTTCCTTCACCTAGCTTGTTGGGAACACAAAATTTCTTTTCATTGCAAATTCCATTCCATACATATATATGCGGAGGTACTAGATCCAAATCGGTTTTAAAGTGACAACTGCAGGGACTTCAAACCGGCAGTAGGAAACAGACTGAGAAACCATAGTAAAACTTTCCCGTGCAAACCGTTCCCTTTGTGCTAGATGAACGAACGTCTCTCCACATGCTCAGTTCTGAGAGATAAGTATGTGCGAAGCCGTCCTTCAACTAGCTTGTTGGGAACACAAAGTTCCTTTTAACTTGCCAACCCCACTCCATACATTTATATGGGTTAGTACAAGGTCCTACTCGGTTTTACAGTGAAAATTGAAGGAACTTCAAACCGGCACTTGGAAACAGAATGAGAATCCAGAGAGAAAGTTCCTCCTGCAACCTGTTCCATTTGTGCTAGATGAACGAACGCCTCTCCACATGCTCAGTTCAGAGAGATATGTATCTGTGAAAGCCGTACTTCACCTAGCTTTTTGGGAACACAAAGTTCCTTTTCACTTGCAAACTCCTCTCCATACATAAATATAGGAAGGTACGAGCTCCAAGTCGGTTTTAAAGTGAAAACTTCAGGAACTTCAAACCGGCACTAGGAAACAGACTGAGAAACCAGAGTAAAAGTTTCTCCTGAAACCAGTTCCCTTTGTGCTAGATGAACGAACGTCTCTCCACATGCTCATTTCTGAGAGATAAGTGTGTGTGAAAGCCGTCCTTCGCATAGCTTGTTGAGAACACAAATTTCTTTTCACTTGCAAACTCCACTCCATACATATATAAGGGGAGGTACTATCTCCAACTCGGTTTTACAGTGAAAACTGCTGGAACTTCTATCCGGCACTAAGAAACAGACTGAGAAACCAGAGAAAAAGTTTCTCCTGCAACCCATTCCCTTTGTGCTAGATGAACGAACGTCTCTCCACATGCTCATTTCTGAGAGATAAGTGTGTGTGAAAGCCGTCCTTCGCATAGCTTGTTGAGAACACAAATTTCTTTTCACTTGCAAACTCCACTCCATACATATATAAGGGGAGGTACTATCTCCAACTCGGTTTTACAGTGAAAACTGCTGGAACTTCTATCCGGCACTAAGAAACAGACTGAGAAACCAGAGAAAAAGTTTCTCCTGCAACCCATTCCCTTTGTGCTAGATGAACGAACGTCTCTCCACATGCTCAGTTCTGAGAGATAAGTGTGTCTGAAAGCCGTCCTTCACATAGCTTGTTGGGAACACAAAGTTTCTTTTCACTTGCAAACTCCACTCCATACATAAATATAGGGAGATACTAGCTCCAACTCGATTTTACAGTGAAAACTGCAGGAACTTCAAACAGGCACTAGGAAACAGACTGAGAAACCAGAGTATAAGTTTCTCTTGCAAACCGTTCCATTGTGCTAGATGAACGAACGTCTCTCCACATGCTCAGTTCTGAGAGATAAGTGTGTGTGAAAGCCGTCCTTCACCTAGCTTCTTGGGAACACAAAGTTTCTTTTCACTTGCAAACTCCAATCTTTACGTATATATGGATAGGGATTAGCTCCAAATCGGTTTTACAGTGAAAACTGCAGGAAATTCATAACGGCACTAGGAAACAGACTGAGAAACCAGTTAAAAGTTTCCCCTGTAATCCGTTCCCTTTGTGCTAGATGAACGAAAGTCTATCCATATGCTCAGTTCTGAGAGATAAGTGTGTGTGAAATCCGTCCTTCACCTAGCTTGTTGAGAACACAAAGTTCCTTTTCACTTGCAAAATCCACTGCATACATATATATGGGGAGGTACTAGCACCAACTCGTTTTACAGTGAAAACTGCAGGGATTTCAAAACGACATTAGGAAACAGACTGAGAAACCATTGCAAAATTTTCCCTTCAAAACGTTCTCCTTGATGTATATGAACGAACGTCTCTACAAATGCTCAGTTCTGAAAGATAAGTGTGTGTGAAAGCCGTCCTTCACCTAGCTTGTTCAGAACACAAACTTTATTTCACTTGCAACCTCCACTCCATACATAAATATAGGGAGGTACTAGCTCCATCTCGGTTTTACAGTGAAATCTGCAGGAACTTCAAACCGGCACTGGGAAACAGACTGAGAAACCAGAGTAAAAGTTTATCCTGCAACCCGTTCCTTTGTGCTAGATGAACTAACGTCTCTACACATGCTCAGTTCTGACATATAAGTGTGTGTGAAAGCCGTCCTTCACCTAGCTTGTTGGGAACACAAACTTTCTTTTCATGTGCAAACTCCACTCCATACATATATAAGGGTTATTACAAGCTCCTACTCGACTTTACAGTGAAAACTGAAGGAACTTCAAACCGGCAATAGTAAAAAGACTGAGAAACCAGAGTAAAAGTTTCTCCTGCAACCCTTTCCATTTGTGATAGATGAGCGAACGCCTCTCCACATGCTCAGTCTGAGAGATAAATATGTGTGAAAGCCGTACTTCAACAAGCTTTTTGGGAACACAAAGTTTCTTTTCACTTGCAAATTCCACTCCATACATAAATATAGGTAAGTACTAGCTACAACTCGGTTTTACAGTGAAAACTGCAGGAACATCAAACCGGCACTAGGAAACAGACTGAGAAACCAGAGTAAAAGTTTCTCCTGTAAACCGTTCCCTTTGTGCTTGATGAACGAACGTCTATCAATATGCTCAGTTCTGAGAGATAAGTGTGTGTGAAAGCCGCCCTTCACCTAGCTTGTTGGGAAAACAAAGTTTCTTTTCATTTGCCAACTCCAATCCATACATATATATGGGGAGGTACTAGCTCCATCTCGGTTTTACAGTGAAAACTGCAGGAACTTCTAACCGGCACTAGGAAACAGACTGAGAAACCAGAGTATAAGTTTCTCCTATAACCCGTTCCCTTTGTGCTAGATGAACTAACGTCTATACACATGCTAAATTCTGACAGATAAATGTGTTTGAAAGCCGTCTTTCACCTAGCTTGTTGGGAACACAAACTTTCTTTTCATGTGCAAACTCCACTGCATACATGTATATGGGGTGTTACAAGCTCCTACTCGATTTTACAGTGAAAACTGAAGGAACTTCAAACCGGCAATAGGAAACAGACTGAGAAACCAGAGTAAAAGTTTCTACTGCCACCCGTTCCCTTTGTGCTAGATGAGCGAACGCCTCTCCACATGCTCAGTTCTGAGAGATATGTATGTGTGAAAGCCGTCCTTCACCAAGCTTTTTGGGAACACAAACTTTCTTTTCACTTGCAAACTCCACTCCATATATAAATATAGGTAAGTACTAGCTCCAAATCGGTTTAACAGTGAAAACTGCAGGAACTTCAAACCGGCACTAGGAAACAGACTGAGAAACCAGAGAAAAAGTTTCTTCTGCAACCCCTTCCATTTGTGCTAGATGAACGAACGTCTCTCCACATGCTCAGTTCTGAGAAATATGAGTCTGTGAAAGCCGTCCTTCACATTGCTTGTTGGGAACACAAAGGTTCTTTTCATTTGCAAACTCCACTCCTTACATATATATGGGGAGGGATTAGCTCCAACTCGTTTTTACAGTGAAAACTGCAGGAACTTCATACAGGAACTAGGAAACAGACTTAGAAACCAGAGTAAAAGTTTCCCCTGCAAACCGTTCCCTTTGTGCTAGATGAACGAACGTCTATCCACATGCTCATTTCTGAGAGATGAGTGTGAGAAAGCCGTCCTTCACCTAGCTTGTTTGGAACACAAAGTTCCTTTTCACTTGCAAACTCCACTCCATACATATATATGGGGAGATACTAGCACCAACACGGTTTTAAAGTGAAAACTGCAGGAACATCAAACCTGCACTAGGAAACAGACTGAGTAAACAAAGAAAAAGTTTCTCCTGCAACCCGTTCCCTTTGTGCCAGATGAACGAACGTCTCTCCACATGCTAAGATCTGACAGATAAGTGTGTGTGGAAGCCGTCTTTCACCTAGCTTGTTGGGAACACAAACATTCTTTTCATGTGCAAACTCCACTCCATAGATATATATGGGGTGTTACAAGCTCCTACTCGGTTTTACAGTGAAAACTGAAGGAACATCAAACCGGCACTAGGAAACAGACTGAGAAACCAGAGAAAAAGTTTCTCCTGCAAACCGATCCCTTTGTGCTAGATGAACGAACTTATCACCACATGTTCAGTTCTGAGAGATAAGAGTGTGTGAAAGCCGTACTTCACCTAGCTTGTTGGGAACACAAAGATTCTTTTCACATGCAAACACCACTCCGTACATATATATGGGGTGGTACTAGCTCCAACTCGGTTTTACAGTGAAAACTGCAGGAACTTCAAACCGGCCCTAGGGAACAGACTGAGAATCCAGAGAAAAAGTTCCTCCTGCAACCTGTTCCATTTGTGCTAGATGAACGAACGTCTCTCCCCATGCTCAGTTCTGAGAGATAAGTGTGTGTGAAAGCCGTCCTTCACCTAGCGTGTTGGGAACACAAAGTTTCTTTACACTTGCAATCTCCACACCATACATATATATATTCGGAAGTACTAGCTCCAACTCGGATTTACAGTGAAAACTGCAGGAACTTCAAACCGGCACTAGGAAACAGACTGAGAAACCAGAGTAAAAGTTTCTCCTGCAAACCATTCTTTGTGTTAGATGAAAGAACGTCTCTACACATACTCAGTTCTGAGAGATAAGTGTGTGTGAAAGCCGTCCTTCACCTAGCTTGTTCGGAATACAAAGTTTCTTTTCACTTTCAAACACCAATCCATACATATATATGAGGAGGTATTAGCTCCAACTCGTTTTTACACTGAAAACTGCAGGAAATACAAACCGGCACTAGGAAACAGACTGAGAAACCAGAGTAAAATTTCCCCTGCAACACGTTCCTTTGTGCTAGATGAACGAACGTCTATCCCCATGCTCAGTTCTGAGAGATGTGTGTGTGAAAGCATTCCTTCACCTAGCTTGTTGGGATAACAAAGATTCTTTTCACTTGCAAACAACACTCCTTACATATATAAGGGGAGGGTTTAGCCTCAACTCGGTTTTACAGTGAAAACTGCAGGAAATTCAAACCGGCACTAGGAAACAGACTGAGAAAACAGAGTAAAAGTTTTTCCTGCAACCCGTTCCTTTGTGCTAGATGAACGAACGTCTCTCCACATGCTCCGTTCTGAGAGATAAGTGTGTGTGAATGCCATCCTTCACCTATCTTGTTGGGAACACAAACTTTCTTTTCACTTGCAAACCCCACTCCTTACATATATATGAGGTGGTTTAGGCTCCAACACGTTTTTACAGTGAAAACTGCATGAACTTCTAACCGGCACTAGGAAACAGACTGAGAAACCAGAGAATAAGTTTCTCCTATAACCCGTTCCCTTTGTGCTAGATGAACTAAAGTCTATACACATGATAAGTTCTGACAGATAAGTGTGTGTGAAAGCCGTCTTTCACCTAGCTTGTTGGGAACACAAACTTTCTTTTCATGTGCAAACTCCACTCCATACATATATATGGGGTGTTACAAGCTCCTACTCGGTTTTACAGTGAAAACTGAAGGAACTTCAAACTGGCACTAGGAAACAGACTGAGAAACCAGAGTAATAGTTTCTCATGCAAACCGTTCCGTTTGTGCTAGATGAACGAACGTCTCTCCACATGCTCAGTTCTGAGAGATAAGTATGTGTGAAAGCCGTACTTCACCTAACTTGTAGGAAACACAAAGTTTCTTTTCACATGCAAACACCAATCCGTACATATATATGGGGTTGTACTAGCTCCAACTCTGTTTTACAGTGAAAACTGCAGGAACTTCAAACCGGCCCTAGGAAACAGACTGAGAATCCAGAGAAAAAGGTCCTCCTGCAACCTGTTCCATTTGTGCTAGATGAACGAACGTCTCTCCACATGCTCAATTCTGAGAGATAATTATGTGTGAAAGCCGTCCTTCACCTAGCTTGTTGGGAACACAATGTTTCTTTTCACTTGCAAACACCTCTCCATACATATATAAGGGGAGTAACTAGCTCCAAATCAGTTTTATAGGGAAAACTGCAGGAACTTCAATCCGGCACTAGGATACAGACTGAGAACCCAGAGAAAACGTTTCTCCTGCAAGACATTCCCGTTGTGCTAGATGAAAGAACGACTCTCCACATGCTCAGTTCTAAGAGATAAGTGTGTGTGAAAGCCGCCCTTCACCTAGCTTGTTGGGAACACAAAGTTTCTTTACACTTGCAAACTCCACTCCATACATATATATATTCGGAAGTACTAGCTCCAACTCGGATTTACAGTGAAAACTGCAGGAACTTCAAAGCGGCACTAGGAAACAGACTGAGAAACCAGAGAAAAAGTTTCTCCCGCAAACCGTTCTTTGTGTTAGATGAAAGAAAGTCTCTCCACATACACAGTTCTGAGAGATAAGTGTGTGTGAAAGCTGTCTTCACCTAGCTTGTTCGGAATACAAAGTTTCTTTTCACTTTCAAACACCACTCCATACATATATATGAGGAGGTACTAGCTCCAACTCGATTTTACACTGAAAACTGCAGGAAATTCAAACCGGCACTAGGAAACAGACTGAGAAACCAGAGAAAAATTTCCCCTGCAACACGTTCCTTTGTGCTAGATGAACGAACGTCTCTCCCCATGCTCATTTCTGAGAGATAAGTGTGTGTGAAAGCCGTCCTTCAAATAACTTGTTGGGAAAACATAGTTTCTTTTAATTTGCTATCTCCATTCCATACATATATAAGGGGAGGTACAAGCACCAAAATTGTTTTACAGTGTAAACTGCAGGAACTTCAAACCGGCACTAGGAAACAGACTGAGAAACCAGAGTAAAAGTTTCTCCTGCAAACCGTTCCCTTTGTGCTAGATGAACGAAAGTCTTTCCACATAATCAGTTCTGAGAGATAAGTGTGTGTGAAAACATTCCTTCACCTAGCTTGTTGGGAAAACAAAGTTTCTTTTCACTTGCAAACTACAATCCTTACATATATATGGGGAGGGTTTAGCTTCAACTCGGTTTTACAGTGAAAACTGCAGGAACTTCACACCGGCACTAGGAAACACACTTAGAAACCAGAGTAAAAGTTTCTCCTGCAAGCCGTTCCCATTGTGCTAGATGAACGAAAGTCTCTCCACATGCTCAATTCTGAGAGATAATTATGTGTGAAAGCCGTCCTTCACCTAGCTTGTTGGGAACACAATGTTTCTTTTCACTTGCAAACACCTCTCCATACATATATAAGGGGAGTAACTAGCTCCAAATCAGTTTTATAGGGAAAACTGCAGGAACTTCAATCCGGCACTAGGATACAGACTGAGAACCCAGAGAAAAAGTTTCTCCTGCAACCCGTTCCCTTTATGGTAGATGAACGAACGTCTCTCCACATGCTCATTTCTGAGAGATAAGTGTGTGTCAAAGCCGTACTTCACCTAGATAGTTGGGAACACAAAGTTTCTTTTCACTTGCAAACACGACTCCGTACAAATATATGGGGAAGTACTAGCTCCAACTCGGTTTTACATTGAAAACTGCAGGAACATCAAACTGGCCTTGGAAAAAGACTGAGAATCCAGAGAAAATGTTCCTCCTTTAACCTGTTCCATTTGTGCTAGATGAACGAACGTAACTCCACATGCTCAGTTCTGAGAGATAAGTATGTGTGAAAGCCGTCCTTCACCTAGCTTGTTGGGAACACAAAATTTCTTTTCACTTGCAAACACCACTCCGTACATAAATGGGGAGGGTTTAGCTCCAACGAATTTTTACAGTGAAAACTGCAGGAACTTCTAACCGGCACTAGGAAACAGAATGAGAAACCAGAGTATAAGTTTCCCCTATAACCCGTTCCCTTTGTGCTAGATGAATGAACGTCTCTCCACATACTCAGTTCTGAGAGATAAGTATGTGTGAAAGCCGTCCTTCACCTAGCTTGTTGGGAACACAAGTCTCTTTTCACTTGCAAACTCCACTCCATACATATATATATTCGGAAGTACTAGCTCCTACTCGGATTTACAGTGAAAACTGCAGGAATTTCAACCCGGCACTAGGAAACAGACTGAGAAACAAGAGTAAAAGTTTCTCCGGCAAACCGTTCTTTGTGTTAGATGAAAGAACGTCTCTCCACATACTCAGTTCTGAGAGATAAGTGTGTGTGAAAGCCGTCCTTCACCTAGCTAGTTCGGAATACAAAGTTTCTTTTCACTTTCAAAATCCACTCCATACATATATATGGGGAGGTACTAGCTCCAACTCGGTTTTACAAAGAAAACTGCAGGAAATTCAAACCGGCCCTAGAAAACAGACTGAGAATCCAGAGTAAAAGTTTCTCATGCAACACGTTCCTTTGTGCTAGATGAACGAACGTCTCTCCACATGCTCAGTTGTGAGAAATAAGTGTGTGTGAAAGCCGTCCTTCACCTACCTTGTTGGGAACACAAAGGTTCTTTTCATTTGCAAACTCCACTCCTTACATATATAAGGGGAGGGATTAGCTCCAACTCGTTTTTACAGTGAAAACTGCAGAAACTTCATACCGGCTCTAGAAAACAAACTGAGAATCCAGAGTAGAATTTCACCTGTAATCCGTTCTCTTTGTGCTAGATGAACGAACGTCACTACAAATGCTCAGTTCTGAGATATAAGTGTGTGTGAAAGCCTTCCTTCACCTAGCTTGTTGGGAACACAAAATTTCTTTTCATTGCAAATTCCATTCCATACATATATATGCGGAGGTACTAGATCCAAATCGGTTTTAAAGTGACAACTGCAGGGACTTCAAACCGGCAGTAGGAAACAGACTGAGAAACCATAGTAAAACTTTCCCGTGCAAACCGTTCCCTTTGTGCTAGATGAACGAACGTCTCTCCACATGCTCAGTTCTGAGAGATAAGTATGTGCGAAGCCGTCCTTCAACTAGCTTGTTGGGAACACAAAGTTCCTTTTAACTTGCCAACCCCACTCCATACATTTATATGGGTTAGTACAAGGTCCTACTCGGTTTTACAGTGAAAATTGAAGGAACTTCAAACCGGCACTTGGAAACAGAATGAGAATCCAGAGAGAAAGTTCCTCCTGCAACCTGTTCCATTTGTGCTAGATGAACGAACGCCTCTCCACATGCTCAGTTCAGAGAGATATGTATCTGTGAAAGCCGTACTTCACCTAGCTTTTTGGGAACACAAAGTTCCTTTTCACTTGCAAACTCCTCTCCATACATAAATATAGGAAGGTACGAGCTCCAAGTCGGTTTTAAAGTGAAAACTTCAGGAACTTCAAACCGGCACTAGGAAACAGACTGAGAAACCAGAGTAAAAGTTTCTCCTGAAACCAGTTCCCTTTGTGCTAGATGAACGAACGTCTCTCCACATGCTCATTTCTGAGAGATAAGTGTGTGTGAAAGCCGTCCTTCGCATAGCTTGTTGAGAACACAAATTTCTTTTCACTTGCAAACTCCACTCCATACATATATAAGGGGAGGTACTATCTCCAACTCGGTTTTACAGTGAAAACTGCTGGAACTTCTATCCGGCACTAAGAAACAGACTGAGAAACCAGAGAAAAAGTTTCTCCTGCAACCCATTCCCTTTGTGCTAGATGAACGAACGTCTCTCCACATGCTCATTTCTGAGAGATAAGTGTGTGTGAAAGCCGTCCTTCGCATAGCTTGTTGAGAACACAAATTTCTTTTCACTTGCAAACTCCACTCCATACATATATAAGGGGAGGTACTATCTCCAACTCGGTTTTACAGTGAAAACTGCTGGAACTTCTATCCGGCACTAAGAAACAGACTGAGAAACCAGAGAAAAAGTTTCTCCTGCAACCCATTCCCTTTGTGCTAGATGAACGAACGTCTCTCCACATGCTCAGTTCTGAGAGATAAGTGTGTCTGAAAGCCGTCCTTCACATAGCTTGTTGGGAACACAAAGTTTCTTTTCACTTGCAAACTCCACTCCATACATAAATATAGGGAGATACTAGCTCCAACTCGATTTTACAGTGAAAACTGCAGGAACTTCAAACAGGCACTAGGAAACAGACTGAGAAACCAGAGTATAAGTTTCTCTTGCAAACCGTTCCATTGTGCTAGATGAACGAACGTCTCTCCACATGCTCAGTTCTGAGAGATAAGTGTGTGTGAAAGCCGTCCTTCACCTAGCTTCTTGGGAACACAAAGTTTCTTTTCACTTGCAAACTCCAATCTTTACGTATATATGGATAGGGATTAGCTCCAAATCGGTTTTACAGTGAAAACTGCAGGAAATTCATAACGGCACTAGGAAACAGACTGAGAAACCAGTTAAAAGTTTCCCCTGTAATCCGTTCCCTTTGTGCTAGATGAACGAAAGTCTATCCATATGCTCAGTTCTGAGAGATAAGTGTGTGTGAAATCCGTCCTTCACCTAGCTTGTTGAGAACACAAAGTTCCTTTTCACTTGCAAAATCCACTGCATACATATATATGGGGAGGTACTAGCACCAACTCGTTTTACAGTGAAAACTGCAGGGATTTCAAAACGACATTAGGAAACAGACTGAGAAACCATTGCAAAATTTTCCCTTCAAAACGTTCTCCTTGATGTATATGAACGAACGTCTCTACAAATGCTCAGTTCTGAAAGATAAGTGTGTGTGAAAGCCGTCCTTCACCTAGCTTGTTCAGAACACAAACTTTATTTCACTTGCAACCTCCACTCCATACATAAATATAGGGAGGTACTAGCTCCATCTCGGTTTTACAGTGAAATCTGCAGGAACTTCAAACCGGCACTGGGAAACAGACTGAGAAACCAGAGTAAAAGTTTATCCTGCAACCCGTTCCTTTGTGCTAGATGAACTAACGTCTCTACACATGCTCAGTTCTGACATATAAGTGTGTGTGAAAGCCGTCCTTCACCTAGCTTGTTGGGAACACAAACTTTCTTTTCATGTGCAAACTCCACTCCATACATATATAAGGGTTATTACAAGCTCCTACTCGACTTTACAGTGAAAACTGAAGGAACTTCAAACCGGCAATAGTAAAAAGACTGAGAAACCAGAGTAAAAGTTTCTCCTGCAACCCTTTCCATTTGTGATAGATGAGCGAACGCCTCTCCACATGCTCAGTCTGAGAGATAAATATGTGTGAAAGCCGTACTTCAACAAGCTTTTTGGGAACACAAAGTTTCTTTTCACTTGCAAATTCCACTCCATACATAAATATAGGTAAGTACTAGCTACAACTCGGTTTTACAGTGAAAACTGCAGGAACATCAAACCGGCACTAGGAAACAGACTGAGAAACCAGAGTAAAAGTTTCTCCTGTAAACCGTTCCCTTTGTGCTTGATGAACGAACGTCTATCAATATGCTCAGTTCTGAGAGATAAGTGTGTGTGAAAGCCGCCCTTCACCTAGCTTGTTGGGAAAACAAAGTTTCTTTTCATTTGCCAACTCCAATCCATACATATATATGGGGAGGTACTAGCTCCATCTCGGTTTTACAGTGAAAACTGCAGGAACTTCTAACCGGCACTAGGAAACAGACTGAGAAACCAGAGTATAAGTTTCTCCTATAACCCGTTCCCTTTGTGCTAGATGAACTAACGTCTATACACATGCTAAATTCTGACAGATAAATGTGTTTGAAAGCCGTCTTTCACCTAGCTTGTTGGGAACACAAACTTTCTTTTCATGTGCAAACTCCACTGCATACATGTATATGGGGTGTTACAAGCTCCTACTCGATTTTACAGTGAAAACTGAAGGAACTTCAAACCGGCAATAGGAAACAGACTGAGAAACCAGAGTAAAAGTTTCTACTGCCACCCGTTCCCTTTGTGCTAGATGAGCGAACGCCTCTCCACATGCTCAGTTCTGAGAGATATGTATGTGTGAAAGCCGTCCTTCACCAAGCTTTTTGGGAACACAAACTTTCTTTTCACTTGCAAACTCCACTCCATATATAAATATAGGTAAGTACTAGCTCCAAATCGGTTTAACAGTGAAAACTGCAGGAACTTCAAACCGGCACTAGGAAACAGACTGAGAAACCAGAGAAAAAGTTTCTTCTGCAACCCCTTCCATTTGTGCTAGATGAACGAACGTCTCTCCACATGCTCAGTTCTGAGAAATATGAGTCTGTGAAAGCCGTCCTTCACATTGCTTGTTGGGAACACAAAGGTTCTTTTCATTTGCAAACTCCACTCCTTACATATATATGGGGAGGGATTAGCTCCAACTCGTTTTTACAGTGAAAACTGCAGGAACTTCATACAGGAACTAGGAAACAGACTTAGAAACCAGAGTAAAAGTTTCCCCTGCAAACCGTTCCCTTTGTGCTAGATGAACGAACGTCTATCCACATGCTCATTTCTGAGAGATGAGTGTGAGAAAGCCGTCCTTCACCTAGCTTGTTTGGAACACAAAGTTCCTTTTCACTTGCAAACTCCACTCCATACATATATATGGGGAGATACTAGCACCAACACGGTTTTAAAGTGAAAACTGCAGGAACATCAAACCTGCACTAGGAAACAGACTGAGTAAACAAAGAAAAAGTTTCTCCTGCAACCCGTTCCCTTTGTGCCAGATGAACGAACGTCTCTCCACATGCTAAGATCTGACAGATAAGTGTGTGTGGAAGCCGTCTTTCACCTAGCTTGTTGGGAACACAAACATTCTTTTCATGTGCAAACTCCACTCCATAGATATATATGGGGTGTTACAAGCTCCTACTCGGTTTTACAGTGAAAACTGAAGGAACATCAAACCGGCACTAGGAAACAGACTGAGAAACCAGAGAAAAAGTTTCTCCTGCAAACCGATCCCTTTGTGCTAGATGAACGAACTTATCACCACATGTTCAGTTCTGAGAGATAAGAGTGTGTGAAAGCCGTACTTCACCTAGCTTGTTGGGAACACAAAGATTCTTTTCACATGCAAACACCACTCCGTACATATATATGGGGTGGTACTAGCTCCAACTCGGTTTTACAGTGAAAACTGCAGGAACTTCAAACCGGCCCTAGGGAACAGACTGAGAATCCAGAGAAAAAGTTCCTCCTGCAACCTGTTCCATTTGTGCTAGATGAACGAACGTCTCTCCCCATGCTCAGTTCTGAGAGATAAGTGTGTGTGAAAGCCGTCCTTCACCTAGCGTGTTGGGAACACAAAGTTTCTTTACACTTGCAATCTCCACACCATACATATATATATTCGGAAGTACTAGCTCCAACTCGGATTTACAGTGAAAACTGCAGGAACTTCAAACCGGCACTAGGAAACAGACTGAGAAACCAGAGTAAAAGTTTCTCCTGCAAACCATTCTTTGTGTTAGATGAAAGAACGTCTCTACACATACTCAGTTCTGAGAGATAAGTGTGTGTGAAAGCCGTCCTTCACCTAGCTTGTTCGGAATACAAAGTTTCTTTTCACTTTCAAACACCAATCCATACATATATATGAGGAGGTATTAGCTCCAACTCATTTTTACACTGAAAACTGCAGGAAATACAAACCGGCACTAGGAAACAGACTGAGAAACCAGAGTAAAATTTCCCCTGCAACACGTTCCTTTGTGCTAGATGAACGAACGTCTATCCCCATGCTCAGTTCTGAGAGATGTGTGTGTGAAAGCATTCCTTCACCTAGCTTGTTGGGATAACAAAGATTCTTTTCACTTGCAAACAACACTCCTTACATATATAAGGGGAGGGTTTAGCCTCAACTCGGTTTTACAGTGAAAACTGCAGGAAATTCAAACCGGCACTAGGAAACAGACTGAGAAAACAGAGTAAAAGTTTTTCCTGCAACCCGTTCCTTTGTGCTAGATGAACGAACGTCTCTCCACATGCTCCGTTCTGAGAGATAAGTGTGTGTGAATGCCATCCTTCACCTATCTTGTTGGGAACACAAACTTTCTTTTCACTTGCAAACCCCACTCCTTACATATATATGAGGTGGTTTAGGCTCCAACACGTTTTTACAGTGAAAACTGCATGAACTTCTAACCGGTACTAGGAAACAGACTGAGAAACCAGAGAATAAGTTTCTCCTATAACCCGTTCCCTTTGTGCTAGATGAACTAAAGTCTATACACATGATAAGTTCTGACAGATAAGTGTGTGTGAAAGCCGTCTTTCACCTAGCTTGTTGGGAACACAAACTTTCTTTTCATGTGCAAACTCCACTCCATACATATATATGGGGTGTTACAAGCTCCTACTCGGTTTTACAGTGAAAACTGAAGGAACTTCAAACTGGCACTAGGAAACAGACTGAGAAACCAGAGTAATAGTTTCTCATGCAAACCGTTCCGTTTGTGCTAGATGAACGAACGTCTCTCCACATGCTCAGTTCTGAGAGATAAGTATGTGTGAAAGCCGTACTTCACCTAACTTGTAGGAAACACAAAGTTTCTTTTCACATGCAAACACCAATCCGTACATATATATGGGGTTGTACTAGCTCCAACTCTGTTTTACAGTGAAAACTGCAGGAACTTCAAACCGGCCCTAGGAAACAGACTGAGAATCCAGAGAAAAAGGTCCTCCTGCAACCTGTTCCATTTGTGCTAGATGAACGAACGTCTCTCCACATGCTCAATTCTGAGAGATAATTATGTGTGAAAGCCGTCCTTCACCTAGCTTGTTGGGAACACAATGTTTCTTTTCACTTGCAAACACCTCTCCATACATATATAAGGGGAGTAACTAGCTCCAAATCAGTTTTATAGGGAAAACTGCAGGAACTTCAATCCGGCACTAGGATACAGACTGAGAACCCAGAGAAAACGTTTCTCCTGCAAGACATTCCCGTTGTGCTAGATGAAAGAACGTCTCTCCACATGCTCAGTTCTAAGAGATAAGTGTGTGTGAAAGCCGCCCTTCACCTAGCTTGTTGGGAACACAAAGTTTCTTTACACTTGCAAACTCCACTCCATACATATATATATTCGGAAGTACTAGCTCCAACTCGGATTTACAGTGAAAACTGCAGGAACTTCAAAGCGGCACTAGGAAACAGACTGAGAAACCAGAGAAAAAGTTTCTCCCGCAAACCGTTCTTTGTGTTAGATGAAAGAAAGTCTCTCCACATACACAGTTCTGAGAGATAAGTGTGTGTGAAAGCTGTCTTCACCTAGCTTGTTCGGAATACAAAGTTTCTTTTCACTTTCAAACACCACTCCATACATATATATGAGGAGGTACTAGCTCCAACTCGATTTTACACTGAAAACTGCAGGAAATTCAAACCGGCACTAGGAAACAGACTGAGAAACCAGAGAAAAATTTCCCCTGCAACACGTTCCTTTGTGCTAGATGAACGAACGTCTCTCCCCATGCTCATTTCTGAGAGATAAGTGTGTGTGAAAGCCGTCCTTCAAATAACTTGTTGGGAAAACATAGTTTCTTTTAATTTGCTATCTCCATTCCATACATATATAAGGGGAGGTACAAGCACCAAAATTGTTTTACAGTGTAAACTGCAGGAACTTCAAACCGGCACTAGGAAACAGACTGAGAAACCAGAGTAAAAGTTTCTCCTGCAAACCGTTCCCTTTGTGCTAGATGAACGAAAGTCTTTCCACATAATCAGTTCTGAGAGATAAGTGTGTGTGAAAACATTCCTTCACCTAGCTTGTTGGGAAAACAAAGTTTCTTTTCACTTGCAAACTACAATCCTTACATATATATGGGGAGGGTTTAGCTTCAACTCGGTTTTACAGTGAAAACTGCAGGAACTTCACACCGGCACTAGGAAACACACTTAGAAACCAGAGTAAAAGTTTCTCCTGCAAGCCGTTCCCATTGTGCTAGATGAACGAAAGTCTCTCCACATGCTCAGTTCTGAGAGATAAGTGTGTGTGAAAGCCGTCCTTCACCTAGCTTGTTGGGAACACAAATTTTATTTCACTTGCAATCTCCACTCCATACATATATATGAGGAGGTACTAGCTCCAACTCGTTTTTACACTGAAAACTGCAGGAAAGGCAAACCGGCACTAGGAAACAGACTGAGAAACCAGATTAAAATTTCCCCTGCAACACGATCCTTTGTGCTAGATGAACGAACGTCTATCCCCATGCTCAGTTCTGAGAGATAAATGTGTGTGAAAGCATTCCTTCACCTAGCTTGTTGGGAAAACAAAGATTCTTTTCACTTGCAAACTACACTCCTTACATATATAAGGGGAGGGTTTAGCTCCAACTCGGTTTTACAGTGAAAACTGCAGGAACTTCACACCGGCACTAGGAAACACACTTAGAAACCAGAGTAAAAGTTTCCCCTGCAAGCCGTTCCCATTGTGCTAGATGAACGAAAGTCTCTCCACATGCTCAGTTCTGAGAGATAAGTGTGGGTGAAAGCCGTCCTTCACCTAGCTTGTTGGGAACACAAATTTTATTTCACTTGCAATCTCCACTCCATACATAAATAGAGGGAGGTACAAGCTCCAACTCGATTTTACAGTGAAATCTGCAGGAACTTCAAACCGGCACTAGGAAACAGACTGAGAAAACAGAGTAAAATTTTTCCTGCAACCCGTTCCTTTGTGCTAGATGAACGAACGTCTATCCACATGCTAAGTTCTGAGAGATAAGTGTGTGTGAAAGCCATCCTTCACCTAACTTGTTGGGAACACAAATTTTCTTTTCACTTGCAAACCCCACTACTTACATATATATGTGGAGGTTTTAGACCCAACCCGTTTTACAGTGAAAACTGCAGGAACTTCTAACCGGCACTAGGAAACAGACTGAGAAACCAGAGTATAAGTTTCTCCTATAACCCGTTCCCTTTGTGCTAAATGAACTAACGTCTATACACATGATAATTTCTGACAGATAAATGTGTGTGAAAGCCGTCTTTCACCTAGCTTGTTGGGAACACAAACTCTCTTTTCATGTGCAAACTCCACTCCATACATATATATGGGGTGTTACAAGCTCCTACTCAGTTTTACAGTGAAAACTGAAGAAAGTTCAAACTGGCACTAGGAAAAAGACTGAGAAACCAGAGTAAAATTTTCTCATGCAAACTGTTCCCTTTGTGCTAGATGAACGAACGTCTCTCCACATGCTCAGTTCTCAGAGATAAGTATGTGTGAAAGCCGTACTTCACCTAGCTTGTTGGGAACACAAAATTTCTTTTCACATGCAAACACCACTCCGTACATATATATGGGGTGGTACTAGCTCCAACTCTGTATTACAGTGAAAACTGCAGGAAATTCAAACCGGCCCTAGGAAACAGACCGAGAATCCAGAGAAAAAGGTTCTCCTGCAACCTGTTCCATTTGTGCTAGATGAACGAACGTCTCTCCACATGCTCAATTCTGAGAGATAATTATGTGTGAAAGCCGTCCTTCACCTAGCTTGTTGGGAACACAAAGTTCCTTTTCACTTGTAATCTCCAGTCCATACATATATATGCGGAGTTCCTATCTCCAACTCGGTTTAGAGTGAAAACTGCAGGGACTTCAAACCGACAGTAGGAAACAGACTGAGAAACCATAGTAAAAGTTTCCCCTGCAACCCGTTCCCTTTGTGGTAGATGAACGAACGTATCTCCAAATGCTCAGTTCTGAGAGATAAATGTGTGTGAAAGCCGTCCTTCACCTAGCATGTTGGGAACACAAAGTTTCTTTTCACTTGCAAACTCCACTCCATACATATATAAGGGAAGTACTAGCTCCAACTTGGTTTTACAGTGAAAACTGCAGGAACTTCAAACCTGCACTAGGAAACTGTCTGAGAAATCAGAGAAAAAGTTTCTCCTGCAAGCCGTTCCCATTGTGCTAGATGAACGAAAGTCTCTCCACATGCTCAGTTCTGAGAGATAAGTGTGGGTGAAAGCCGTCCTTCACCTAGCTTGTTGGGAACACAAATTTATTTCACTTGCAATCTCCACTCCATACATAAATAGAGGGAGGTACAAGCTCCAACTCGATTTTACAGTGAAATCTGCAGGAACTTCAAACCGGCACTAGGAAACAGACTGAGAAAACAGAGTAAAATTTTTCCTGCAACCCGTTCCTTTGTGCTAGATGAACGAACGTCTTTCCACATGCTAAGTTCTGAGAGATAAGTGTGTGTGAAAGCCATCCTTCACCTAACTTGTTGGGAACACAAATTTTCTTTTCACTTGCAAACCCCACTACTTACATATATATGTGGAGGTTTTAGACCCAACCCGTTTTACAGTGAAAACTGCAGGAACTTCTAACCGGTACTAGGAAACAGACTGAGAAACCAGAGTATAAGTTTCTCCTATAACCCGTTCCCTTTGTGCTAAATGAACTAACGTCTATACACATGATAATTTCTGACAGATAAATGTGTGTGAAAGCCGTCTTTCACCTAGCTTGTTGGGAACACAAACTCTCTTTTCATGTGCAAACTCCACTCCATACATATATATGGGGTGTTACAAGCTCCTACTCAGTTTTACAGTGAAAACTGAAGAAATTTCAAACTGGCACTAGGAAAAAGACTGAGAAACCAGAGTAAAATTTTCTCATGCAAACTGTTCCCTTTGTGCTAGATGAACGAACGTCTCTCCACATGCTCAGTTCTCAGAGATAAGTATGTGTGAAAGCCGTACTTCACCTAGCTTGTTGGGAACACAAAATTTCTTTTCACATGCAAACACCACTCCGTACATATATATGGGGTGGTACTAGCTCCAACTCTGTATTACAGTGAAAACTGCAGGAACTTCAAACCGGCCCTAGGAAACAGACCAAGAATCCAGAGAAAAAGGTTCTCCTGCAACCTGTTCCATTTGTGCTAGATGAACGAACGTCTCTCCACATGCTCAATTCTGAGAGATAATTATGTGTGAAAGCCGTCCTTCACCTAGCTTGTTGGGAACACAAAGTTCCTTTTCACTTGTAATCTCCAGTCCATACATATATATGCGGAGTTCCTATCTCCAACTCGGTTTAGAGTGAAAACTGCAGGGACTTCAAACCGACAGTAGGAAACAGACTGAGAAACCATAGTAAAAGTTTCCCCTGCAACCCGTTCCCTTTGTGGTAGATGAACGAACGTATCTCCAAATGCTCAGTTCTGAGAGATAAATGTGTGTGAAAGCCGTCCTTCACCTAGCATGTTGGGAACACAAAGTTTCTTTTCACTTGCAAACTCCACTCCATACATATATAAGGGAAGTACTAGCTCCAACTTGGTTTTACAGTGAAAACTGCAGGAACTTCAAACCTGCACTAGGAAACTGTCTGAGAAATCAGAGAAAAAGTTTCTCCTGCAACCCGCTCCCTTTATGGTAGATGAACGAACGTCTCTCCACATGCTCAGTTCTGAGAGATAAGTGTGTGTGAAAGCCGTACTTCACCTCGATAGTTGGGAACACAAAGTTTCTTTTCAATTGCAAACACCACTCCTTACATATATATGGGGAGGTACTAGCTCCTACTCTGTTTTACAGTGAAAACTGCAGGAACTTCAAACCAGCCCTAGTAAACAAACTGAGAATCCAGAGAAAAGTTTCCTCCTGCACCCTGTTCCATTTGTGCTAGATGAACGAACGTCTCTCCACATGCTCAGTTCTGAGAGATAAGTATGTGTGAAAGCCGTCCTTCACCTATCTTGTTGGGAACACAAAGTTTCTTTACACTTGCAAACTCCATTCCTTACATATATATGGGGAGGGTTTAGCTCCAACTCGTTTTTACAGTGAAAACTGCAGGAACTTCTAAACGGCACTAGGAAACAGACTGAGAAACTAGAGTATAAGTTTCTCGTATAACCCGCTCCATTTGTGCTAGATGAACGAACGTCTATACACATGCTCAGTTCTGACAGATAAGCGTGTGTGAAAGCTGTCCTTCACCTAGCTTGTTGGGAACACAAAGTCTCTTTTCACTTGCAAACTCCACTCCATACATATATAAGGGGAGGTACTAGCTCCAAATCGGTTTTATAGTGAAAACTGCAGGAACTTCAATCCGGCACTAGGAAACAGACTGAGAAACCAGAGAAAAAGTTTCTCCTGCAAGCCATTCCCGTTGTGCTAGATGAATGAACGTCTCTCCACATGCTCTGTTCTAAGAAATAAGTGATTGTGAAAGCCGTCCTTCACCTAGCTTGTTGGGAACACAAAGTTTCTTTGCACTAGCAAACTCCACTCCAGACATGTATATATTCGGATGTACTAGCTCCAACTCGGATTAACAGTGAAAACTGCAGGAATTTCAAACCGGCACTAGGAAACAGACTGAGAAACCAGAGTAAAATTTTCTCCTGTATCCCCTTCCCTTTGTGCTAGATGAACGAACGTCTCTCCACATGCTCAGTTCTGAGAGATAAGTGTGTGTGAAAGCCGTCCTTCACCTAGCTAGTTCGGAATACAAAGTTTCTTTTCACTTTCAAACTCCACTCCATACATATATATGGGGAGGTACTAGCTCCAACTCTGTTTTACAGTGAAAACTGCAAGAATTTCAAACCGGCACTAGGAAACAGACTGAGAAACCGGAGTAAAATTTTCTCCTGTATCCCCTTCCCTTTGTGCTAGATGAACGAACGTCTATCCACATGATCAGTTCTGAGGGATAAGTGTGTGTGAAAGCCGTCCTTCAACTAGCTTTGTTGGGAACACAAAGTTTCTTTTCACTTGCAATCTCCAGTCCATACATATATATGCGGAGGTCTTAGGTCCAACTCGGTTTACAGTGAAAACTGCAGGGACTTCAAACCGACAGTAGGAAACAGACAGAGAAATCATAGTAAAATTTTCCCCTGCAACCCGTTCCCTTTGTGGTAGATGAACGAACGTATCTCCAAATTCTCAGTTCTGAGAGATAAATGTGTGTGAAAGCCGTCCTTCACCTAGCTTGTTGGGAACACAAACTTTATTTTCACTTGCAAACTCCACTCCATACATATATATGGGGAGATAATAGCACCAACACGGTTTTAAGTGAAAACTGCAGGAACATAAAACCGGCACTAGGAAACAGACTGAGTAAACAGAGAAAAAGTTTCTCCTGCAACCCGTTCCCTTTGTGCCAGATGAACGAACGTCTCTCCACATGCTAAGTTCTGACAGATAAGTGTGTTTGGAAGCCGTCTTTCACCTAGCTTGTTGGGAACACAAACTTCCTTTTCATGTGCAAACTCCACTCCATAGATATATATGGGGTGTTACAAGCTCCTACTCGGTTTTACAGTGAAAACTGAAGGAAAATCAAACCGGCCCTAGGAAACAGACTGAGAATCCAGAGAAAAAGTTCCTCCTGCAACCTGTTCCATTTGTGGTAGATGAAAGAACGTCTCTCCACATGCTCAATTCTGAGAGATAATTATGTGTGAAAGCCGTCCTTCAGCTAGCTTGTTGGGAACACAAATTTTATTTCAATTGCATTCTCCATTCCATACATAAATAGAGGGAGGTACAAGCTCCAACTCGATTTTACAGTGAAATCTGCAGGAACATCAAACCTGCACTTGGAAACAGACTGAGAAAACAGAGAAAAAGTTTTTCCTGCAACCCGTTCCTTTGTGCTAGATGAACGAACGTCTCTCCACATGCTAAGTTCTGAGAGATAAGTGTGTGTGAAAGCCATCCTTCACAAAGCTTGTTGGAAACACAAACTTTCTTTTCACTTGCAAACACCAATCCTTACATATATTTGTGGAGGATTTAGCTCCAACCCATTTTTACAGTGAAAACTGCAGGAACTTCTAACCGGCACTAGGAAACAGACTGAGAAACCAGAGTATAAGTTTCTCCTATAACCCGTTCCCTTTGTGCTAGATGAACTAACGTCTATACACATGCTAAATTCTGAAAGATAAGTGTGTGTGAAAGCCGTCTTTCACCTAGCTTGTTGGGAACACAAACTTTCTTTTCATGATCAAACTCCAATGCATACATATATATGGGGTGTTACAAGCTCCTACTCGATTTTACAGTGAAAACTGAAGGAACTTCAAACCGGCAATAGGAAACAGACTGAGAAAAGAGAGAAAAAGTTTTTCCTGCAACCCGTTCCTTTGTGCTAGATGAACGAACGTCTCTGCACATGCTCAGTTCTGAGAGATATGTATGTGTGAAAGCCGTCATTCACCAAGCTTTTTGGGAACACAAACATTCTTTTCACTTGCAAACACCACTCAATATATAAATATAGGTAAGTACTAGCTCCAAATCGGTTTAACAGTGAAAACTGCAGGAACTTCAATCCGGCACTAGGAAACAGACTGAGAAACCAGAGAAAAAGTTTCTTCTGCAAACCCTTCCATTTGTGCTAGATGAACGAACGTCTCTCCACATGCTCAGTTCTGAGAAATAAGTGTCTGTGAAAGCCGTCCTTCACATTGCTTGTTGGGAACACAAAGGTTCTTTTCATTTGCAAACTCCACTCCTTACATATATATGGGGAGGTACTAGCTCCAACTCGTTTTTACAGTGAAAACTGCAGGAAATTCATACAGGCACTAGGAAACAGACTTAGAAACCAGAGTAAAAGTTTCCCCTGCAAACCGTTCCCTTTGTGCTAGATGAACGAACTTCTATCCACATGCTCAGTTCTGAGAGATAAGAGTGTGTGAAAGCCGTCCTTCACCTAGCTTGTTTGGAACACAAAGTTCCTTTTCATTTGCAAACTCCACTCCATACATATATATGGGGAGATACTAGCACCAACACGGTTTTAAAGTGAAAACTGCAGGAACATCAAACCTGCACTAGGAAACATACTGAGTAAACAGAGAAAAAGTTTCTCTTGCAACCCGTTCCCTTTGTGCCAGATGAACGAACGTCTCTCCACATGCTAAGATCTGACAGATAAGTGTGTGTGTAAGCCGTCTTTCACCTAGCTTGTTGGGAACACAAACTTTCTTTTCATGTGCAAACTCCACTCCATAGATATATATGGGGTGTTACAAGCTCCTACTCGGTTTTACAGTGAAAATTGAAGGAACATCAAACCGGCACTAGGAATCAGACTGAGAAACCAGAGTAAAAGTTTCTCCTGCAATCCGTTCCCTTTGTGCTAGATGAACGAACTTATCTCCACATGCTCAGTTCTGAGAGATAAGTGTGTGTGAAAGCCGCCCTTCACCTAGCTTGTTGGGAACACAAAGTTTCTTTACACTTGCAAACTCCACTCCATACATATATATATTCGGAAGTACTAGCTCCAACTCGGATTTACAGTGAAAACTGCAGGAACTTCAACGCGGCACTAGGAAACAGACTGAGAAACCAGAGAAAAGTTTCTCCCGCAAACCGTTCTTTGTGTTAGATGAAAGAACGTCTATACACATACTCAGTTCTGAGAGATATGTGTGTGTGAAAGCTGTCTTCACCTAGCTTGTTCGGAATACAAAGTTTCTTTTCACTTTCAAACTCCACTCCATACATATATATGAGGAGGTACTAGCTCCAACTCGTTTTTACACTGAAAACTGCAGGAAATTCAAACCGGCACTAGGAAACAGACTGAGAAACCAGAGAAAAATTTCCCCTGCAACACGTTCCTTTGTGCTAGATGAACGAACGTCTCTCCCCATGCTCATTTCTGAGAGATAAGTGTGTGTGAAAGCCGTCCTTCAAATAACTTGTTGGGAAAACATAGTTTCTTTTAATTTGCTAACTCCATTCCATACATATATAAGGGGAGGTACAAGCACCAAAATTGTTTTACAGTGTAAACTGCAGGAATTTCAAACCGGCACTAGGAAACAGACTGAGAAACCAGAGTAAAAGTTTCTCCTGCAAACCGTTCCCTTTGTGCTAGATGAACGAAAGTCTTTCCACATAATCAGTTCTGAGAGATAAGTGTGTGTGAAAACATACCTTCACCTAGCTTGTTGGGAAAACAAAGTTTCTTTTCACTTGCAAACTACAATCCTTACATATATATATGGAGGGATTAGCTCCAACTCGGTTTTACAGTGAAAACTGCAGGAACTTCAAACCGGCACTAGGAAACTGACTGAGAAATCAGAGAAAAAGTTTCTCCTGCAACCCGCTCCCTTTATGGTAAATGAACGAACTTCTCTCCACATGCACAGTTCTGAGAGATAAGTGTGTGTGAAAGCCGTACTTCTCCTAGATAGTTGGGAACACAAAGTTTCTTTTCAATTGCAAACACCACTCCGTACATATATATGGGGAGGTACTAGCTCCAACTCGGTTTTACAGTGAAAACTGCAGGAACTTCAAACCAGCCCTAATAAACAGACTGAGAATCCAGAGTAAAGGTTCCTCCTGCACCCTGTTCCATTTGTGCTAGATGAACGAACGTCTCTCCACATGCTCAGTTCTGAGAGATAAGTATGTTTGAAAGCCGTCCTTCACCTATCTTGTTGGGAACACAAAGTTTCTTTACACTTGCAAACTCCACTCCTTACATATATATGGGGAGGGTTTAGCTCCAACTCGTTTTTACAGTGAAAACTGCAGGGACTTCTAAACGGCACTAGGAAACAGACTGAGAAACTAGAGTATAAGTTTCTCCTATAAACCGTTCCATTTTTGCTAGATGAACGAACGTCTATACACATGCTCAATTCTGACAGATAAGCGTGTGTGAGAGCCGTCCTTCACCTAGCTTGTTGGGAACACAAAGTCTCTTTTCACTTGCAAACTCCACTCCATACATATATAAGGGGAGGTACTAGCTCCAAATCTGTTTTACAGTGAAAACTGCAGGAACTTCTATCCGGCACTAGGAAACAGACTGAGAATCCAGAGAAAAAGTTTCTCCTGCAAGCCATTCCCGTTGTGCTAGATGAATGAACGTCTCTCCACATGCTCAGTTCTAAGAGATAATTGTGTGTGAAAGCCGTCCTTCACCTAGCTTGTTGGGAACACAAAGTTTCTTTGCACTAGCAAACTCCACTCCATACATATATATAATCGGAAGTACTAGCTCCAACTCGGATTAACAGTGAAAACTGCATTAATTTCAAACCGGCACTAGGAAACAGACTGAGAAACCAGAGTAAAATTTTCTCCTGTATCCCCTTCCCTTTGTGCTAGATGAACGAACGTCTCTCCACATGCTCAGTTCTGAGAGATAAGTGTGTGTGAAAGCCGTCCTTCAACTAGCTAGTTCGGAATACAAAGTTTCTTTTCACTTTCAAACTCCACTCCATACATATATATGGGGAGGTACTAGCTCCAACTCGGTTTTACAGTGAAAACTGCAGGAACTTCAAACCAGCCCTAATAAACAGACTGAGAATCCAGAGAAAAAGTTTCTCCTGCAAGCCATTCCCGTTGTGCTAGATGAATGAACGTCTCTCCACATGCTCAGTTCTAAGAGATAATTGTGTGTGAAAGCCGTCCTTCACCTAGCTTGTTGGGAACACAAAGTCTCTTTTCACTTGCAAACTCCACTCCATACATATATAAGGGGATGTACTAGCTCCAAATCGGTTTTACAGTGAAAACTGCAGGAACTTCAATCCGGCACTAGGAAACAGACTGAGAAACCAGAGAAAAAGTTTCTCCTGCAAGCCATTCCCGTTGTGCTAGATGAATGAACGTCTCTCCACATGCCCAGTTCTAAGAGATAAGTGTGTGTGAAAGCCGTCCTTCACCTAGCTTGTTGGGAACACAAAGTTTCCTTGCACTAGCAAACTCCACTCCATACATATATATGGGGAGGTACTAGCTCCAACTCGGTTTTACAGTGAAAACTGCAGGAAATTCAAAACGGCACTAGGAAACAGACTGAGAAACCAGAGTAAAAGTTCCCCTGCAACACGTTCCCTTTGTGCTAGATGAACGAACGTCTATCCACATGATCAGTTCTGAGGGATAAGTGTGTGTGAAAGCCGTCCTTCAACTAGCTTTGTTGGGAACACAGAGTTTCTTTTCACTTGCAATCTCCAGTCCATACATATATATGTGGAGGTCCTAGGTCCAACTCGGTTTTACAGTGAAATCTGCAAGGACTTCAAACCGACAGTAGGAAACAGACTGAGAAAACATAGTAAAAGATTCCCCTGCAACCCGTTCCCTTTGTGGTAGATGAACGAACGTATCTCCAAATGCTCAGTTCTGAGAGATAAATGTGTGTGAAAGCCGTCCTTCACCTAGCTTGTTGGGAACACAAACTTTCTTTTCACTTGCAAACTCCTCTCCATATATATATATGGGGTGGTACAAGCTCCTACTCGGTTTTACACTGAAAACTGTAGGAACTTCAAACCGGCACTAGGAAACAGACTTAGAAACCAGAGAAAAGTTTCCAATGCAAACCGTTCCCTTTGTGCTAGATGAACGAACGTCTATCCACATGCTCAGTTCTGAGAGATAAGAGTGTGTGAAAGCCGTCCTTCACCTAGCTTGTTTGGAACACAAAGTTCCTTTTCACTTGCAAACTCAACTAAATACATATATATGGGGAGATACTAGCACCAACACGGTTTTAAGTGAAAACTGCAGGAACATAAAACCGGCACTAGTAAACAGACTGAGTAAACAGAGAAAAAGTTTCTCCTGCAACCCTTTCCCTTTGTGCCAGATGAACGAACGTCTCTCCACATGCTAAGTTCTGACAGATAAGTGTGTGTGGAAGCCGTCTTTCACCAAGCTTGTTTTGAAAACAAACTTCCTTTTCATGTGCAAACTCCACTCCATAGAAATATATGGGGTGTTACAAGCTCCTACTCGGTTATACAGTGAAAACTGAAGGAACATCAAACCGGCACTAGGAAACGGACTGAGAAACCAGAGTAAAAGTTTCTCCTGCAAACCGTTCCCTTTTTGCTAGATGAATGAAATTATCTCCACATGCTCAGTTCTGAGAGATAAGTGTGTGTGAAAGCCGTACTTCTCCTAGATAGTTGGTGACACATAGTTTCTTTTCAATTGCAAACACCACTCCGTCCATATATATGGGGAGGTACTAGCTCCAACTCGGTTTTACAGTGAAAACTGCAGGAACTTCAAACCGGCCCTAGTAAACAGACTGAGAATCCAGAGAAAAGGTTCCTCCTGCACCCTGTTCCATTGGTGCTAGATGAACGAACGTCTCTCCACATGCTCAGTTCTGAGAGATAAGTATGTGTGAAAGCCGTCCTTCACCTAGCTTGTTGGGAACACAAAGTTTCTTTACACTTGCAAACTCCAATCCTTACATATATATGGGGAGGGTTTAGCTCCAACTCGTTTTTACAGTGAAAACTGCAGGAACTTCTAAACGGCACTAGAAAACAGACTGAGAAACTAGAGTCTAAGTTTCACCTATAACCCGTTCCATTTGTGCTAGATGAACGAACGTCTATACACATGCTCATTTCTGACAGATAAGCGTGTGTGAAAGCCGTCCTTCACCTAGCTTGTTGGGAACACAAAGTCCCTTTTCACTTCCAAACTCCACTCCATACATATATAAGGGGAGGTACTAGCTCCAAATCGGTTTTAAAGTGAAAATTGCAGGAACTCCAATCCGGCACTAGGAAACAGACTGAGAAACCATAGAAATAGTTTCTCCTGCAAGCCATTCCCGTTGTGCTAGATGAACGAACGTCTCTCCACATGCTCAGTTCTAAGAGATAAGTGTGTGTGAAAGCTGTCCTTCACCTAGCTTGTTGGGAACACAAAGATTCTTTACACTAGCAAACTCCACTCCATACATATATATATTCGGAAGTACTAGCTCCAACTCGGATTAACAGTGAAAACTGCAGGAATTTCAAACCGGCACTAGGAAACAGACTGAGAAACCACAGTAAAATTTTCTCCTGTATCCCCTTCCCTTTGTGCTAGATGAACGAACGTCTCTCCACATGCTAGTTCTGAGAGATAAGTGTGTGTGAAAGCCGTCCTTCACCTAGCTAGTTCGGAATACAAAGTTTCTTTTCACTTTCAAACTCCACTCCATACATATATATGGGGAGGTACTAGCTCCAAATCGGTTTTACAGTGAAAACTGAAGGAAATCCAAAACGGCACTAGGAAACAGACTGAGAAACCAGAGTAAAAGTTCCCCTGCAACCCATTCCTTTGTGCTAGATGAACCAACGTCTCTCCCCATGCTCAGTTCTGAGAGATAAGTGTGTGTGAAAGCATTCCTTCACATAGCTTGTTGGGAAAACAAAGTTTCTTTTCACTTGCAAACTACACTCCTTACATATATATGGGGTGGGATTAGCTCCAACTCGGTTTTACAGTGAAAACTGCAGGAACTTCATACCGGCACTAGGAAACACACTTAGAAACCAGTGTAAAAGTTTCCCCTGCAAGCCGTTCCCATTGTGCTAGATGAACGAAAGTCTCTCCACATGCTCAGTTCTGAGAGATAAGTGTGTGTGAAAGCCGTCCTTCACCTAGCTTGTTGGGAACACAAAGTTTCTTTTCATTTGCAAACTCCACTCCATACATATATAAGGGGAGGTACTAGCTCCAACTCGGTTTTACAGTGAAAACTGCAGGAACTTCAAACCTGCACTAGGTAACAGACTGAGAAACCAGAGAAAAAGTTTCTACTGCAACCCGTTCCCTTTGTGCTACATGAACGAACGTCTTTCCACATGCTCAGTTCTGAGGGATAAGTGTGTGTAAAAGCCGTCCTTCAACTAGCTTTGTTGGGAACACAAAGTTTCTTTTCACTTGCAATCTCCAGTCCATACATATACATGTGGAGGTCCTAGGTCCAACTCTGTTTACAGTGAAAACTGCAGGAACTTCAAACCGACAGTAGGAAACAGACTGAGAAAACATAGTAAAAGTTTCCCCTGCAACCCGTTCCCTTTGTGGTAGATGAACGAACGTATCACCAAATGCTCAGTTCTGAGAGATAAATGTGTGTGAAAGCCGTACTTCACCTAGCTTGTTGGGAAAACAAACATTCTTTTCACTTGCAAACTCCTCTCCATACATATATATGGGGTGGTACAAGCTCCTACTCGGTTTTACAATGAAAACTGCAGGAACTTCAAACCGGCACTAGGAAACAGACTGAGAAACCAGAGTAAAAGTTTCTCCTGCAACCCGTTCCCTTTGTGCTAGATTAAAGAACGTCTCTCCACATGCTCAGTTCTGAAAGATAATTGTGTGTGAAAGCCGTACTTCACCTAGCTTGTTGGGAACACAAAGTTTCTTTTCACTTGCAAACTCCACTCCATACATATATAAGGGAAATACTAGCTCGACTTGGATTTACAGTGAAAACTGCAGGAACTTCAAAACTGCACTAGGAAACTGACTGAGAATTCAGAGAAAAAGTTTCTCCTGCAACCCGTTCCCTTTATGGTAGATGAACGAACGTCTCTCAAAAATGCTCAATTCTGAGAGATAAGTGTGTGTGAAAGCCGTACTTCACCTAGATAGTTGCTAACACAAAGTTTGTTTTCAATTGCAAACACCACTCCGTTCATATATATGGGGAGGTACTAGCTCTAACTCGGTTTTACAGTGAAAACTGCAGGAACTTCAAATCGGCCCTAGGAAACAGACTGAGAATCCAGAGAAAATGTTCCTCCTGCAAACTGTTCCATTTGTGCTAGATGAACGAACGTCTCTCCACATGCTCAGTTCTGAGAGATAAGTATGTGTGAAAGCCGTCCTTCACCTATCTTGTTGGGAACATAAAGTTTCTTTACACTTGCAAACTCCACTCCTTACATATATACGGGGAGGGTTTAGCTCCAAATCGTTTTTACAGTGAAAACTGCAGGAACTTCTAAACGGCACTAGGAAACAGACTGAGAAACTAGAGTATAAGTTTCTCCTATAACCCGTTCCATTTGTGCTAGATGAACGAATGTCTAAACACATGCTCAGTTCTGACAGATAAGCTTGTTGAAAGCCGTCCTTCACCTATCTTGTTGGGAACACAAAGTCTCTTTTCACTTGCAAACTCCACTCCATACATATATAAGGGGAGGTACTAGCTCCAAATCGGTTTTACAGTGAAAACTGCAGGAACTTCAATCCGGCACTAGGAAACAGACTGAGAAACCAGAGAAAAAGTTTCTCCTGCAAGCCATTCCCGTTGGGCTAGATGAACGAACGTCTCTCCACATGCTCAGTTCTAAGAGATAAGTGTGTGTGAAAGCCGTCCTTCACCTAGCTTGTTGGGAACACAAAGTTTCTTTACACTTGCAAACTCCACTCCATACATATATATATTCGGAAGTACTAGCTCCAACTCGGATTAACAGTGAAAACTGCAGGAATTTCAAAGCGACACTAGGAAACAGACTGAGAAACCAGAGTAAAAGTTTCTCCTTTATACCGTTCCCTTTGTGCTAGATGAACGAACGTCTCTCCACATGCTCAGTTCTGAGAGATAAGTGTGTGTGAAAGCCGTCCTTCACCTAGCTAGTTCGGAATACAAAGTTTCTTTTCACTTTCAAATTCCACTCCATAAATATATATGGGGAGGTACTAGCTCCAACTCGGTTTTACAGTGAAAACTGCAGGAAATTCAAAACGGCACTAGGAAACAGACAGAGAAAACAGAGTAAAAGTTCCCCTGAAACCCGTTCCTTTGTGCTAGATGAACGAACGTCTCTCCCCATGCTCAGTTCTGAGAGATAAGTTGGTGTGAAAACCGTCCTTCAACTAGCTTTTTGGGAAACATTGTTTCTTTTCATTTGCTAACTCCATTCCATATAAATATAAGGGGAGGTACAAGCTCCAACTTTGTTTTACAGTGAAAACTGCAGGAACTTCAAACCGGCACTAGGAAATAGACTGAGAAACCAGAGAAAAATTTTCTCCTGCAAACCGTTCCCTTTGTGCTAGATGAACGAAAGTCTCTCCACATGCTCAATTCTGAGATATAAGTGTGTGTGAAAGCCGTACTTCACCTAGATTGTTGGGAACACAAAGTTTCTTTCCACTTGCAGACCCCACTCCGTACATTTATATGGTGTGGTACTAGCTCCAACTCGGTTTTACAGTGAAAACTGTAGGAATTTCAAACCGACATTAGGAAACAGACTGAGAATCCCGAGAAAAAGTTCCTCCTGCAACCTGTTCCATTTGTGCTAGATGAACGAACGTCTCTCCACATGCTCAATTCTGAGAGATAATTATGTGTGAAAGCCGTCCTTCACCTAGCTTTTTGGGAACACAAATTTTTTTTTCATTGCAAACTCCTCTCCATACATATATAAGGGGAGGTACTAGCTCAAAATCAGTTTTACAGTGAAAACTGCAGGAACTTCAATCCGGTACTAGGATACAGACTGAGAAACCAGAGTAACAGTTACTCCCGCAAACCGTACTTTGTGTTAGATGAAAGAACGTCTCTCCACATACTCAGTTTTGAGAGATAAGTGTGTGTGAAAGCCGTCCTTCAACTACCTTGTTCGGAATACCAAGTTCCTTTTCACTTTCAAACTCCACTCCATACATATATATGGGTAGGTACAAGATCCAACTCGTTTTTACACTGAAAATTGCAGGAACTTCAATCCGGCACTAGGATACAGACAGAGAACCCAGAGAAAACGTTTCATCTGCAAGCCATTCCCGTTGTGCTAGATGAACGGACGTCTCTCCACATGCTCAGTTCTAAGAGATAAGTGTGTGTGAAAGCCGTCCTTCACCTAGCTTGTTTGGAACACAAAGATTCTTTACACTTGCAAACTCCACTCCATAAATATATATATTCGGAAGTACTAGCTCCAACTCGGATTTACAGTGATAACTGCAGGAACTTCATATCGGCACTAGGAAACACACTTAGAATCCAGAGTAAAAGTTTCTCCTGCAAGCCGTTCCCATTGTGCTAGATGAACGAACGACTCTCCACATGCTCAGTTCTGAGAGATAAGTGTGTGTGAAAGCCGTCCTTCACCTAGCTTGTTGGGAACACAAAGTTTCTTTTCATTTGCAAACTCCACTCCATACATATATAAGGGGAAGTACTAGCTCCAACTCGGTTTTACAGTGGAAACTGCAGGAACTTCAAACCTGCACTAGGTAACAGACTGAGAAACCAGAGAAAAAGTTTCTACTGCAACCCGTTCCCTTTGTGCTACATGAACGAACGTCTTTCCACATGCTCAGTTCTGAGAGATAAGTGTGTGTGAAAGCCGTCCTTCACCTAGCTTGTTGGGAACACAAAGTTTCTTTTCACTTGCAAAAACCAGTCCATACATATATATGCGGAGGTCCTAGCTCCAAATCGCTTTACAGTGAAAACTGCAGGGACTTCAAACCGACAGTAGGAAACTGACTGAGAAACCATAGTAAAAGTTTCCCCTGCAAACCGTTCCCTTTGTGGTAGATGAACGAACGTATCTCCAAATGCTCAGTTCTGAGAGATAAATGTGTGTGAAAGCCGTCCTTCACCTAGCTTGTTGGGAACACAAACTTTCTTTTCACTTGCAAACTCCACTCCATACATATATATGGGGTGGTACAAGCTCCTTCTCCGTTTTACACTGAAAACTGCAGGAACTTCAAACCGGCACTAGGAAACAGACTGAGAAACCAGAGTAAAAGTTTCTCCTGCAACCCGTTCCCTTTGTGCTAGATGAAAGAACGTCTCTCCACATGCTCAGTTCTGAGATGTAATTGAGTGTGAAAGCCGTACTTCACCTAGCTTGTTGGGAACACAAAGTTTCTTTTCACTTGCAAACTCCACTCCATACATATATAAGGGAAGTACTAGCTCCAACTTTGTTTTACAGTGAAAACTGCAGGAACTTCAAACCTGCACTAGGAAACTGACTGAGAATTCAGAGAAAAAGTTTCTCCTGCAACCCGTTCCCTTTATGGTAGATGAACGAACGTCTCTCCACATGCTCAGTTCTGAGAGATAATTGTGTGTGAAAGCCGTACTTCACCTAGATAGTTGGGAACACAAAGTTTCTTTTCACTTGCAAAAACCACTCCGTACATATATATGGGGAATTACAAGCTCCAACTCGGTTTTACATTGAAAACTGCAGGAACATCAAACTGGCCCTAGGAAACAGACTGAGAATCCAGAGAAAATGTTCCTTCTTTAACCTGTTCCATTTGTGTTAGATGAACGAACGTCTCTCCACATGCTCGGTTCTGAGAGATAAGTATGTGTGAAAGCCGTCCTTCACCTAGCTTGTTGGGAACACAAAGTTTCTTTTCACTTGCAAACACCACTCCGTACATGTATATGGGGAGGGTTTAGCTCCAACTAGTTTTTACAGTGAAAACTGCAGGAACTTCTAACTGGCACTAGGAAACAGAATGAGAAACCAGAATATAAGTTTCATTATAACCCATTCCCTTTGTGCTAGATGAATGAACGTCTATCCACATGCTCAGTTCTGAGAGATAAGAGTGTGTTAAAGCCGTCCTTCACCTAGCTTGTTGGGAACACATATTTTATTTCACTTGAAATCACCACTCCATACATAAATAGAGGGAGGTACAAGCTCCAACTCGATTTTACAGTGAAATCTGCAGGAACTTCAAACCGGCACTAGGAAACATACTGAGAAAACAGAGTAAAAGTTTTTCCTGCAACCCGTTCCTTTGTGCTAGATGAACGAACGTCTCTCCACATGCTAAGTTCTGAGAGATAAGTGTGTGTGAAAGCCATCCTTCACATAGCTTGTTGAGAACACAAACTTTCTTTTCACTTGCAAACTCCAATCCTTACACATATATGTGGAGGTTTTATCTCCAACCAGTTTTTACAGTGAAAACTGCAGGAACTTCAAACCGGCACTAGGAAACAGACTGAGAAACCAGAGTATAAGTTTCTCCTATAACCCGTTCACTTTGTGCTAGATGAACTAACGTCTATACACATGCTAAGTTCTGACAGATAAGTGTGTGTGAAAGCCGAATTTCACCTAGCTTGTTGGGAACACAAACATTCTTTTCATGTGCAAAATCCACTCCATACATATATATGGGGTGTTACAAGCTCCTACTCGGTTTTACAGTGAAAACTGAAGGAACTTCAAACCGGCACTAGGAAACAGACTGAGAAACCAGGGTAAAAGTTTCTCCTGCAAACCGTTCCTTTTGTGCTAGATGAACGAACGTCTCGCCACATGCTCAGTTCTGAGAGATAAGTGTGTGTGAAAACCGTACTTCACCTAGCTTGTTGGGAACACAAAGTTTCTTTTCAAATGGAAACACCAATCCGTACATATATATGGGGTGGTACAGGCTCCAAGTCGGTTTTACAGTGAAAACTGCAGGAACTTCAAACCGGCCCTAGGAAACAGACTAAGAATCCAGAGAAAAAGGTCCTCCTGCAACCTGTTCCATTTGTGCTAGATGAACGAACGTCTCCCACGTGCTCAATTCTGAGAGATAATTATGTGTGAAAGCCTTCCTTCACCTAACTTGTTGGGAACACAATGTTCCTTTTCACTTGCATACACCTCTCCATACATATATAAGGGGAGGTACTAGCTCCAAATCAGTTTTACAGTGAAAACTGCAGGAACTTCAATCCGGCACTAGGATACAGACTGAGAACCCAGAGAAAACGTTTCTCCTGCAAGCCATTCCCGTTGTGCTAGATGAACGAACGTCTCTCCACATGCTCAGATCTAAGAAATAAGTGTGTGTGAAAGCCGTCCTTCACCTAGCTTGTTGGGAACACAAAGTTCCTTTACACTTGCAAACTCCACTCCATAAATATATATATTCGGAAGTACTAGCTCCAACTCGGATTTACAGTGATAACTGCAGGAACTTCATATCGGCACTAGGAAACACACTTAGAATCCAGAGTAAAAGTTTCTCCTTCAAGCCGTTCCCATTGTGCTGGATGAACGAACGTCTCTCCACATGCTCAGTTCTGAGAGATAAGTGTGTGTGAAAGCCGTCCTTCACCTAACTTTTTGGGAACACAAAGTTTCTTTTCATTTGCAAACTCCACTCCATACATATATAAGGGGAAGTACTAGCTCCAACTCGGTTTTACAGTGAAAACTGCAGGAACTTCAAACCTGCACTAGGTAACAGACTGAGAAACCAGAGAAAAAGTTTCTACTGCAACCCGTTCCCTTTGTGCTACATGAACGAACGTCTTTCCACATGCTCAGTTCTGAGAGATAAGTGTGTGTGAAAGCCGTCCTTCAACTAGCTTCTTGGGAACACAAAGTTTCTTTTCACTTGCAAACTCCAGTCCATACATATATATGCGGAGGTCCTAGCTCCAAATCGCTTTACAGTGAAAACTGCAGGGACTTCAAACCGACAGTAGGAAACAGACTGAGAAACCATAGTAAAAGTTTCCCCTGCAACCCGTTCCCTTTGTGGTAGATGAACGAACGTATCTCCAAATGCTCAGTTCTGAGAGATAAATGTGTGTGAAAGCCTTCCTTCACCTAGCTTGTTGGGAACACAAACTTTCTTTTCACTTGCAAACTCCAATCCATACATATATATGGGGTGGTACAAGCTCCTACTCCATTTTACACTGAAAACTGCAGGAACTTCAAACCGGCACTAGGAAACAGACTGAGAAACCAGAGTAAATGTTTCTCCTGCAACTCGTTCCCTTTGTGCTAGATGAAAGAACGTCTCTCCACATGCTCAGTTCTGAGAGGTAATTGTGTGTGAAAGCCGTACTTCACATAGCTTGTTGGGAACACAAAGATTCTTTTCACTTGCAAACTCCACTCCATACATATAGAAGGGAAGTACTAGCTCCAAATTGGTTTTACAGTGAAAACTGCAGGAAGTTCAAACCTGCACTAGGAAACAGACTGAGAATCCAGAGAAAATGTTCCTTCTTTAACCTGTTCCATTTGTGCTAGATGAACGAAGGTCTCTCCACATGCTCGGTTCTGAGAGATAATTATGTGTGAAAGCCGTCCTTCACCTAGCTTGTTGGGAACACAAAGTTTCTTTTCACTTGCAAACACCACTCCGTACATGTATATGGGGAGGGTTTAGCTCCAACTAGTTTTTACAGTGAAAACTGCAGGAACTTCTAACCGGCACTAGGAAACAGAATGAGAACCCAGAGTATAAGTTTCCACTATAACCCGTTCCCTTTGTGCTAGATGAATGAACGTCTATCCGCATGCTCAGTTCTGAGAGATAAGTATGTGTGAAAGCCGTCCTTCACCTAGCTTGTTGGGAACACAAAGTTTCTTTTCACTTGCAAACTCCACTCCTTACATATATATGTGGAGGTTTTAGATCCAACCCTTTTTTACAGTGAAAACTGCAGGAACTTCTAACCGGCACTAGGAAACAGACTGAGAAACCAGAGTATAAGTTTCTCCTATAACCCGTTCCATTTGTGCTAGATGAACTAACGTCTATACACATGATAAGTTCTGACAGATAAGTGTGTGTGAAAGCCGTCTTTCACCTAGCTTGTTGGGAACACAAACTTTCTTTTCATGTGCAAACTCCACTCCATAAATATATATGGGGTTTTACAAGCTCCTACTCGGTTTTACAGTGAAAACTGAAGGAACTTCAAACTGGCACTAGGAAACAGACTGAGAAACCAGAGCAAAAGTTTCTCATGCAAACCGTTCCCTTTGTGCTAGATGAACGAACGTCTCTCCACATGCTCAGCTCTGAGAGATAAGTATGTGTGAAAGCCGTCCTTCACCTAGCTTGTTGGGAACACAAAGTTTCTTTTCACATGCAAACACCACTCCGTACATATATATGGGGTGGTACTAGCTCCAACTCTGATTTACAGTGAAAACTGCAGGAACTTCAAAGCGGCCCAAGGAAACAGACTGAGAATCCAGAGAAAAAGGTTCTCCTGCAAACTGTTCCATTTGTGCTAGATGAACGACGTCTCTCCACATGCTCAATTCTGAGAAATAATTATGTGTGAAAGCCGTCCTTCAACTAGCTTGTTGGGAACACAAAGTTCCTTTTCACTTGCAATCTCCAGTCCATACATATATATGCGGAGTTCCTAGCTCCAACTCGGTTTACAGTGAAAACTGCAGGGACTTCAAACCGACAGTAGGAAACAGAATGAGACACCATAGTAAAAGTTTCCCCTGCAACCAGTTCCCTTTGTGGTAGATGAACGAACGTATCTCCAAATGCTCAGTTCTGAGAGATAAATGTGTGTGAAAGCCGTCCTTCACCTAGCTTGTTGGGAACACAAAATTTCTTTTCACTTGGAAACTCCACTCCATACATATATATGGGGTGGTACAAGCTCCTACTCGGTTTTACACTGACAACTGCAGGAACTTCAAACCGGCACTAGGAAACAGACTGAGAAACCAGAGTAAAACTTTCTCCTGCAACCCGTTCCCTTTGTGCTAGATGAAAGAACGTCTCTCCACATGCTCAGTTCTGAGAAATAAGTGTGTGTGAAAGCCGTCCTTCAGCTAGATAGTTGGGAACACAAAGTTTCTTTTCAATTGCAAACTCCACTCCGTACATATATATGGGGAGGTACTAGCTCCAACTCGGTTTTACAGTGAAAACTGCAGGAACTTCAAACCGGCCCTAGGAAACAGACTGAGAATCCAGAGAAAAGTTTCCTCCTGCACCCTGTTCCATTTTTGCTAGATGAACGAACGTCTCTCCACATGCTCAGTTCTGAGAGATAAGTATGTGTGAAAGCCGTCCTTCACCTAGCTTGTTGGGAACACAAAGTCCCTTTTCACTTGCAAACTCCACTCCATACATATATAAGGGGAGGTACTAGCTCCAAATCGGTTTTACAGTGAAAACTGCAGGAACTCCAATCCGGCACTAGGAAACAGACTGAGAAACCATAGAAAAAGTTTCTCCTGCAAGCCATTCCGGTTGTGCTAGATGAACGAACGTCTCTCCACATGCTCAGTTCTAAGAGATAAGTGTGTGTGAAAGCCGTCCTTCACCTAGCTTGTTGGGAACACAAAGTTTCTTTACACTAGCAAACTCCACTCCATACATATATATATTCGGAAGTACTAGCTCCAACTCGGATTAACAGTGAAAACTGCAGGAATTTCAAACCGGCACTAGGAAACAGACTGAGAAACCAGAGTAAAATTTTCTCCTGTATCCCCTTCCATTTGTGCTAGATGAACGAACGTCTCTCCACATGCTCAGTTCTGAGAGATAAGTGTGTGTGAAAGCCGTCCTTCACCTAGCTTGTTGGGAAAACAAAGTTTCTTTTCAATTGCAAACTACACTCCTTACATATATATGGTGAGGTATTAGCTCCAACTCGGTTTTACAGTGAAAACTGCAGGAACTTCATACCGGCACTAGGAAACACACTTAGAATCCAGAGTAAAATTTCTCCTGCAAGCCGTTCCCATTGTGCTAGATGAACGAACGTCTCTCCACATGCTCAGTTCTGAGAGATAAGTGTGTGTGAAAGCCGTCCTTCACCTAGCTTTTTGTGAACACAAAGTTTCTTTTCATTTGCAAACTCCACTCCATACATATATAAGGGGAGGTACTAGCTCCAACTCGGTTTTACAGTGAAAACTGCAGGAACTTCAAACCTGCACTTGGTAACAGACTGAGAAACCAGAGAAAAAGTTTCTACTACAACCCTTTCACTTTGTGCTACATGAACGAACGTCTTTCCACATGCTCAGTTCTGAGGGATAAGTGTGTGTGAAAGCCGTCCTTCAACTAGCTTTGTTGGGAACACAAAGTTTCTTTTCACTTGCAATCTCCAGTCCATACATATATATGCGGAGGTCCTAGGTCCAACTCGGTTTACAGTGAAAACTGCAGGGACTTCAAACCGACAGTAGGAAACAGACTGAGAAAACATAGTAAAAGTTTCCCGTGTAACCCGTTCCCTTTGTGGTAGATGAACGAACGTATCTCCAAATGCTCAGTTCTGAGAGATAAATGTGTGTGAAAGCCGTCCTTACCTAGCTTGTTGGGAACACAAACTTTCTTTTCACTTGCAAACTCCTCTATATACATATATATGGGGTGGTACCAGCTCCTACTCGGTTTTACACTGAAAACTGCAGGAACTTCAAACCGGAACTAGGAAACAGACTTAGATACCAGAGTAAAAGTTTCCCCTGCAAACCGTTCCCTTTCTGCTAGATGAACGAACGTCTATCCACATGCTCAGTTCTGAGAGATAAGAGTGTGTGAAAGCCGTCCTTCACCTAGCTTGTTTGGAACACAAAGTTCCTTTTCACTTGCAAACTCCACTCCATACATATATATGGGGAGATAATAGCACCAATACGGTTTTAAGTGAAAACTGCAGGAACATCAAACCGGCACTAGGAAACAGACTGAGTAAACAGAGAAAAAGTTTCTCCTGCAACCCGTTCCCTTTGTGCCAGATGAACGAACGTCTCTCCACATGCTAAGTTCTGACAGATAAGTGTGTGTTGAAGCCGTCTTTCACCTAGCTTGTTGGGAACACAATCTTCCTTTTCATGTGCAAACTCCAATCCATAGATATATATGGGGTGTTACAAGCTCCTACTCGATTTTACAGTGAAAACTGAAGGAATATCAAACCGGCACTAGGAAACAGACTGAGAAACCAGAGTAAAAGTTTCTCCTGCAAACCGTTCCCTTTGTGCTAGATGAACGAACTTATCTCCACATGCTCAGTTCTGAGAGATAATTATGTGTGAAAGCCGTCCTTCACCTAGCTTGTTGGGAACACAATGTTTCTTTTCACTTACAAAACCCTCTCCCTACATATATAAGAGGAGGTACTAGCTCCAAATCAGTTTTACAGTGAAAACTGCAGGAACTTCAATCCGGCACTGGGATACAGACTGAGAACACAGAGAAAACGTTTCTCATGCAAGACATTCCCGTTGTGCTTGATGAACGAAAGTCTCTCCACATGCTCAGTTCTGAGAGATAAGTGTGTGTGAAAGCCGTACTTCACCTAGATAGTTGCTAACACAAAGTTTGTTTTCAATTGCAAACACCACTCCGTACATATATATGGGGAGGTACTAGCTCCAACTCGGTTTTACAGTGAAAACTGCAGGAACTTCAAACCGGCCCTAGGAAACAGACTGAGAATCCAGAGAAAATGTTCCTCCTGCAAACTGTTCCATTTGTGCTAGATGAACGAACGTCTCTCCACATGCTCAGTTCTGAGAGATAAGTATGTGTGAAAGCCGTCCTTCACCTATCTTGTTGGGAACATAAAGTTTCTTTACACTTGCAAACTCCACTCCTTACATATATATGGGGAGGGTTTAGCTCCAAATCGTTTTTACAGTGAAAACTGCAGGAACTTCTAAACGGCACTAGGAAACAGACTGAGAAACTAGAGTATAAGTTTCTCCTATAACCCGTTCCATTTGTGCTAGATGAACGAACGTCTAAACACATGCTCAGTTCTGACAGATAAGCGTGTGTGAAAGCCGTCCTTCACCTATCTTGTTGGGAACACAAAGTCTCTTTTCACTTGCAAACTCCACTCCATACATATATAAGGGGAGGTACTAGCTCCAAATCGGTTTTACAGTGAAAACTGCAGGAACTTCAATCCGGCACTAGGAAACAGACTGAGAAACCAGAGAAAAAGTTTCTCCTGCAAGCCTTTCCCGTTGGGCTAGATGAACGAACGTCTCTCCACATGCTCAGTTCTAAGAGATAAGTGTGTGTGAAAGCCGTCCTTCACCTAGCTTGTTGGGAACACAAAGTTTCTTTACACTTGCAAACTCCACTCCATACATATATATATTCGGAAGTACTAGCTCCAACTCGGATTAACAGTGAAAACTGCAGGAATTTCAAAGCGACACTAGGAAACAGACTGAGAAACCAGAGTAAAAGTTTCTCCTTTATACCGTTCCCTTTGTGCTAGATGAACGAACGTCTCTCCACATGCTCAGTTCTGAGAGATAAGTGTGTGTGAAAGCCGTCCTTCACCTAGCTAGTTCGGAATACAAAGTTTCTTTTCACCTTCAAATTCCACTCCATAAATATATATGGGGAGGTACTAGCTCCAACTCGGTTTTACAGTGAAAACTGCAGGAAATTCAAAACGGCACTAGGAAACAGACAGAGAAAACAGAGTAAAAGTTCCCCTGAAACCCGTTCCTTTGTGCTAGATGAACGAACGTCTCTCCCCATGCTCAGTTCTGAGAGATAAGTGGGTGTGAAAACCGTCCTTCAACTAGCTTTTTGGGAAACATTGTTTCTTTTCATTTGCTAACTCCATTCCATATAAATATAAGGGGAGGTACAAGCTCCAACTTTGTTTTACAGTGAAAACTGTAGGAATTTCAAACCGACATTAGGAAACAGACTGAGAATCCCGAGAAAAAGTTCCTCCTGCAACCTGTTCCATTTGTGCTAGATGAACGAACGTCTCTCCACATGCTCAATTCTGAGAGATAATTATGTGTGAAAGCCGTCCTTCACCTAGCTTTTTGGGAACACAAATTTTTTTTTCATTGCAAACTCCTCTCCATACATATATAAGGGGAGGTACTAGATCAAAATCAGTTTTACAGTGAAAACTGCAGGAACTTCAATCCGGTACTAGGATACAGACTGAGAAACCAGAGTCACAGTTACTCCCGCAAACCGTACTTTGTGTTAGATGAAAGAACGTCTCTCCACATACTCAGTTTTGAGAGATAAGTGTGTGTGAAAGCCGTCCTTCAACTACCTTGTTCGGAATACAAAGTTCCTTTTCACTTTCAAACTCCACTCCATACATATATATGGGTAGGTACAAGCTCCAACTCGTTTTTACACTGAAAACTGCAGGAACTTCAAACCGGCACTAGGATACAGACAGAGAACCCAGAGAAAACGTTTCATCTGCAAGCCATTCCCGTTGTGCTAGATGAACGGACGTCTCTCCACATGCTCAGTTCTAAGAGATAAGTGTGTGTGAAAGCCGTCCTTCACCTAGCTTGTTTGGAACACAAAGTTTCTTTACACTTGCAAACTCCACTCCATAAATATATATATTCGGAAGTGCTAGCTCCAACTCGGATTTACAGTGATAACTGCAGGAACTTCATATCGGCACTAGGAAACACACTTAGAATCCAGAGTAAAAGTTTCTCCTGCAAGCCGTTCCCATTGTGCTAGATGAACGAACGACTCTCCACATGCTCAGTTCTGAGAGATAAGTGTGTGTGAAAGCCGTCCTTCACCTAGCTTGTTGGGAACACAAAGTTTCTTTTCATTTGCAAACTCCACTCCATACATATATAAGGGGAAGTACTAGCTCCAACTCGGTTTTACAGTGGAAACTGCAGGAACTTCAAACATGCACTAGGTAACAGACTGAGAAACCAGAGAAAAAGTTTCTACTGCAACCCGTTCCCTTTGTGCTACATGAACGAACGTCTTTCCACATGCTCAGTTCTGAGAGATAAGTGTGTGTGAAAGCCGTCCTTCAACTAGCTTGTTGGGAACAAAAAGTTTCTTTTCACTTGCAAAAACCAGTCCATACATATATATGCGGAGGTCCTAGCTCAAACTCGCTTTACAGTGAAAACTGCAGGGACTTCAAACCGACAGTAGGAAAATGACTGAGAAACCATAGTAAAAGTTTCCCCTGCAACCCGTTCCCTTTGTGGTAGATGAACGAACGTATCTCCAAATGCTCAGTTCTGAGAGATAAATGTGTGTGAAAGCCGTCCTTCACCTAGCTTGTTGGGAACACAAACTTTCTTTTCACTTGCAAACTCCACTCCATACATATATATGGGGTGGTACAAGCTCCTTCTCCGTTTTACACTGAAAACTGCAGGAACATCAAACTGGCCCTAAGAAACAGACAGAGAATCCAGAGAAAATGTTCCTTCTTTAACCTGTTCCATTTGTGCTAGATGAACGAACGTCTCTCCACATGCTCGTTTCTGAGAGATAAGTATGTGTGAAAGCCGTCCTTCACCTAGCTTGTTGGGAACACAAAGTTTCTTTTCACTTGCAAACACCACTCCGTACATGTATATGGGGATGGTTTAGCTCCAACTAGTCTTTACAGTGAAAACTGCAGGAACTTCTAACTGGCACTAGGAAACAGAATGAGAAACCAGAGTATAAGTTTCCACTATAACCCATTCCCTTTGTGCTAGATGAATGAACGTCTATCCACATGCTCAGTTCTGAGAGATAAGAGTGTGTTAAAGCCGTCCTTCACCTAGCTTGTTGGGAACACATATTTTATTTCACTTGAAATCTCCACTCCATACATAAATAGAGGGAGGTACAAGCTCCAACTCGATTTTACAGTGAAATCTGCAGGAACTTCAAACCGGCACTAGGAAACATACTGAGAAAACAGAGTAAAAGTTTTTCCTGCAACCCGTTCCTTTGTGCTAGATGAACGAACGTCTCTCCACATGCTAAGTTCTGAGAGATAAGTGTGTGTGAAAGCCATCCTTCACATAGCTTGTTGAGAACACAAACTTTCTTTTCACTTGCAAACTCCAATCCTTACACATATATGTGGAGGTTTTATCTCCAACCAGTTTTTACAGTGAAAATTGCAGGAACTTCAAACCGGCACTAGGAAACAGACTGAGAAACCAGAGTATAAGTTTCTCCTATAACCCGTTCACTTTGTGCTAGATGAACTAACGTCTATACACATGTTAAATTCTGACAGATAATTGTGTGTGAAAGCCGAATTTCACCTAGCTTGTTGGGAACACAAACATTCTTTTCATGTGCAAAATCCACTCCATACATATATATGGGGTGTTACAAGCTCCTACTCGGTTTTACAGTGAAAACTGAAGGAACTTCAAACCGGCACTAGGAAACAGACTGAGAAACCAGGGTAAAAGTTTCTCCTGCAAACCGTTCCTTTTGTGCTAGATGAACGAACGTCTCTCCACATGCTCAGTTCTGAGAGATAAGTGTGTGTGAAAACCGTACTTCACCTAGCTTGTTGGGAACACAAAGTTTCTTTTCAAATGGAAACACCAATCCGTACATATATATGGGGTGGTACTAGCTCCAAGTCGGTTTTACAGTGAAAACTGCAGGAACTTCAAACCGGCCCTAGGAAACAGACTGAGAATCCAGAGAAAAAGGTCCTCCTGCAACCTGTTCCATTTGTGCTAGATGAACGAACGTCTCCCACGTGCTCAATTCTGAGAGATAATTATGTGTGAAAGCCGTCCTTCACCTAACTTCTTGGGAACACAATGTTCCTTTTCACTTGCATACACCTCTCCATACATATATAAGGGGAGGTACTAGCTCCAAATCAGTTTTACAGTGAAAACTGCAGGAACTTCAATCCGGCACTAGGATACAGACTGAGAACCCAGAGAAAACGTTTCTCCTGCAAGCCATTCCCGTTGTGCTAGATGAATGAACGTCTCTCCACATGCTCAGATCTAAGAAATAAGTGTGTGTGAAAGCCGTCCTTCACCTAGCTTGTTGGGAACACAAAGTTCCTTTACACTTGCAAACTCCACTCCATAAATATATATATTCGGAAGTACTAGCTCCAACTCGGATTTACAGTGATAACTGCAGGAACTTCATATCGGCACTAGGAAACACACTTAGAATCCAGAGTAAAAGTTTCTCCTGCAAGCCGTTCCCATTGTGCTAGATGAACGAACGTCTCTCCACATGCTCAGTTCTGAGAGATAAGTGTGTGTGAAAGCCGTCCTTCACCTAACTTTTGGGGAACACAAAGTTTCTTTTCATTTGCAAACTCCACTCCATACATATATAAGGGGAAGTACTAGCTCCAACTCGGTTTTACAGTGAAAACTGCAGGAACTTCAAACCTGCACTAGGTAACAGACTGAGAAACCAGAGAAAAAGTTTCTACAGCAACCCGTTCCCTTTGTCCTACATGAACGAACGTCTTTCCACATGCTCAGTTCTGAGAGATAAGTGTGTGTGAAAGCCATCCTTCAACTAGCTTCTTGGGAACACAAAGTTTCTTTTCACTTGCAAACTCCAGTCCATACATATATATGCAGAGGTCCTAGCTCCAACTCGGTTTACAGTGAAAACTGCAGGGACTTCCAACCGACAGTAGGAAACAGAATGAGAAACCATAGTAAAAGTTTCCCCTGCAACCCGTTCCCTTTGTGGTAGATGAACGAACGTATCTCCAAATGCTCAGTTCTGAGAGATAAATGTGTGTGAAAGCCGTCCTTCACCTAGCTTGTTGGGAACACAAACTTTCTTTTCACTTGCAAACTCCAATCCATACATATATATGGGGTGGTACAAGCTCCTACTCCGTTTTACACTGAAAACTGCAGGAAATTCAAACCGGCACTAGGAAACAGACTGAGAAACCAGAGTAAAAGTTTCTCCTGCAACTCGTTCCCTTTGTGCTAGATGAAAGAACGTCTCTCCACATGCTCAGTTCTGAGAGGTAATTGTGTGTGAAAGCCGTACTTCACATAGCTTGTTGGGAACACAAAGATTCTTTTCACTTGCAAACTCCACTCCATACATATAGAAGGGAAGTACTAGCTCCAACTTGGTTTTACAGTGAAAACTGCAGGAAGTTCAAACCTGCACTAGGAAACAGACTGAGAATCCAGAGAAAATGTTCCTTCTTTAACCTGTTCCATTTGTGCTAGATGAACGAAGGTCTCTCCACATGCTCGGTTCTGAGAGATAATTATGTGTGAAAGCCGTCCTTCACCTAGCTTGTTGTGAACACAAAGTTTCTTTTCACTTGCAAACACCACTCCGTACATGTATATGGGGAGGGTTTAGCTCCAACTAGTTTTTACAGTGAAAACTGCAGGAACTTCTAACCGGCACTAGGAAACAGAATGAGAACCCAGAGTATAAGTTTCCACTATAACCCGTTCCCTTTGTGCTAGATGAATGAACGTCTATCCGCATGCTCAGTTCTGAGAGATAAGTATGTGTGAAAGCCGTCCTTCACCTAGCTTGTTGGGAACACAAAGTTTCTTTTCACTTGCAAACTCCACTCCTTACAAATATATGTGGAGGTTTTAGCTCCAACCCTTTTTTACAGTGAAAACTGCAGGAAATTCTAACCGGCACTAGGAAACAGACTGAGAAACCAGAGTATAAGTTTCTCCTATAACCCGTTCCATTTGTGCTAGATGAACTAACGTCTATACACATGATAAGTTCTGACAGATAAGTGTGTGTGAAAGCCGTCTTTCACCTAGCTTGTTGGGAACACAAACTTTCTTTTCATGTGCAAACTCCACTCCATAAATATATATGGGGTTTTACAAGCTCCTACTCGGTTTTACAGTGAAAACTGAAGGAACTTCAAACTGGCACTAGGAAACAGACTGAGAAACCAGAGTAAAAGTTTCTCATGCAAACCGTTCCCTTTGTGCTAGATGAACGAACGTCTCTCCACATGCTCAGCTCTGAGAGATAAGTATGTGTGAAAGCCGTACTTCACCTAGCTTGTTGGGAACACAAAGTTTCTTTTCACATGCAAACACCACTCCGTACATATATATGGGGTGGTACTAGCTCCAACTCTGATTTACAGTGAAAACTGCAGGAACTTCAAAGCGGCCCAAGGAAACAGACTGAGAATCCAGAGAAAAAGGTTCTCCTGCAACCTGTTCCATTTGTGCTAGATGAACGAACGTCTCCCCACATGCTCAATTCTGAGAGATAATTATGTGTGAAAGCCGTCCTTCAACTAGCTTGTTGGGAACACAAAGTTCCTTTTCACTTGCAATCTCCAGTAAATACATATATATGCGGAGTTCCTAGCTCCAACTCGGTTTACAGTGAAAACTGCAGGGACTTCAAACCGACAGTAGGAAACAGAATGAGACACCATAGTAAAAGTTTCCCCTGCAACCAGTTCCCTTTGTGGTAGATGAACGAACGTATCTCCAAATGCTCAGTTCTGAGAGATAAATGTGTGTGAAAGCCGTCCTTCAACTAGCTTGTTGGGAACACAAAATTTCTTTTCACTTGGAAACTCCACTCCATACATATATATGGGGTGGTACAAGCTCCTACTCGGTTTTACACTGACAACTGCAGGAACTTCAAACCGGCACTAGGAAACAGACTGAGAAACCAGAGTAAAAGTTTCTCCTGCAACCCGTTCCCTTTGTGCTAGATGAAAGAACGTCTATCCACATGCTCAGTTCTGAGAGATAAGAGTGTGTTAAAGCCGTCCTTCACCTAGCTTGTTGGGAACACATATTTTATTTCACTTGAAATCTCCACTCCATACATAAATAGAGGGAGGTACAAGCTCCAACTCGATTTTACAGTGAAATCTGCAGGAACTTCAAACCGGCACTAGGAAACATACTGAGAAAACAGAGTAAAAGTTTTTCCTGCAACCCGTTCCTTTGTGCTAGATGAACGAACGTCTCTCCACATGCTAAGTTCTGAGAGATAAGTGTGTGTGAAAGCCATCCTTCACATAGCTTGTTGAGAACACAAATTTTCTTTTCACTTGCAAACTCCAATCCTTACACATATATGTGGAGGTTTTATCTCCAACCAGTTTTTACAGTGAAAATTGCAGGAACTTCAAACCGGCACTAGGAAACAGACTGAGAAACCAGAGTATAAGTTTCTCCTATAACCCGTTCACTTTGTGCTAGATGAACTAACGTCTATACACATGTTAAATTCTGACAGATAATTGTGTGTGAAAGCCGAATTTCACCTAGCTTGTTGGGAACACAAACATTCTTTTCATGTGCAAAATCCACTCCATACATATATATGGGGTGTTACAAGCTCCTACTCGGTTTTACAGTGAAAACTGAAGGAACTTCAAACCGGCACTAGGAAACAGACTGAGAAACCAGGGTAAAAGTTTCTCCTGCAAACCGTTCCTTTTGTGCTAGATGAACGAACGTCTCTCCACATGCTCAGTTCTGAGAGATAAGTGTGTGTGAAAACCGTACTTCACCTAGCTTGTTGGGAACACAAAGTTTCTTTTCAAATGGAAACACCAATCCGTACATATATATGGGGTGGTACTAGCTCCAAGTCGGTTTTACAGTGAAAACTGCAGGAACTTCAAACCGGCCCTAGGAAACAGACTGAGAATCCAGAGAAAAAGGTCCTCCTGCAACCTGTTCCATTTGTGCTAGATGAACGAACGTCTCCCACGTGCTCAATTCTGAGAGATAATTATGTGTGAAAGCCGTCCTTCACCTAACTTCTTGGGAACACAATGTTCCTTTTCACTTGCATACACCTCTCCATACATATATAAGGGGAGGTACTAGCTCCAAATCAGTTTTACAGTGAAAACTGCAGGAACTTCAATCCGGCACTAGGATACAGACTGAGAACCCAGAGAAAACGTTTCTCCTGCAAGCCATTCCCGTTGTGCTAGATGAATGAACGTCTCTCCACATGCTCAGATCTAAGAAATAAGTGTGTGTGAAAGCCGTCCTTCACCTAGCTTGTTGGGAACACAAAGTTCCTTTACACTTGCAAACTCCACTCCATAAATATATATATTCGGAAGTACTAGCTCCAACTCGGATTTACAGTGATAACTGCAGGAACTTCATATCGGCACTAGGAAACACACTTAGAATCCAGAGTAAAAGTTTCTCCTGCAAGCCGTTCCCATTGTGCTAGATGAACGAACGTCTCTCCACATGCTCAGTTCTGAGAGATAAGTGTGTGTGAAAGCCGTCCTTCACCTAACTTTTGGGGAACACAAAGTTTCTTTTCATTTGCAAACTCCACTCCATACATATATAAGGGGAAGTACTAGCTCCAACTCGGTTTTACAGTGAAAACTGCAGGAACTTCAAACCTGCACTAGGTAACAGACTGAGAAACCAGAGAAAAAGTTTCTACAGCAACCCGTTCCCTTTGTCCTACATGAACGAACGTCTTTCCACATGCTCAGTTCTGAGAGATAAGTGTGTGTGAAAGCCATCCTTCAACTAGCTTCTTGGGAACACAAAGTTTCTTTTCACTTGCAAACTCCAGTCCATACATATATATGCAGAGGTCCTAGCTCCAACTCGGTTTACAGTGAAAACTGCAGGGACTTCCAACCGACAGTAGGAAACAGAATGAGAAACCATAGTAAAAGTTTCCCCTGCAACCCGTTCCCTTTGTGGTAGATGAACGAACGTATCTCCAAATGCTCAGTTCTGAGAGATAAATGTGTGTGAAAGCCGTCCTTCACCTAGCTTGTTGGGAACACAAACTTTCTTTTCACTTGCAAACTCCAATCCATACATATATATGGGGTGGTACAAGCTCCTACTCCGTTTTACACTGAAAACTGCAGGAAATTCAAACCGGCACTAGGAAACAGACTGAGAAACCAGAGTAAAAGTTTCTCCTGCAACTCATTCCCTTTGTGCTAGATGAAAGAACGTCTCTCCACATGCTCAGTTCTGAGAGGTAATTGTGTGTGAAAGCCGTACTTCACATAGCTTGTTGGGAACACAAAGATTCTTTTCACTTGCAAACTCCACTCCATACATATAGAAGGGAAGTACTAGCTCCAACTTGGTTTTACAGTGAAAACTGCAGGAAGTTCAAACCTGCACTAGGAAACAGACTGAGAATCCAGAGAAAATGTTCCTTCTTTAACCTGTTCCATTTGTGCTAGATGAACGAAGGTCTCTCCACATGCTCGGTTCTGAGAGATAATTATGTGTGAAAGCCGTCCTTCACCTAGCTTGTTGTGAACACAAAGTTTCTTTTCACTTGCAAACACCACTCCGTACATGTATATGGGGAGGGTTTAGCTCCAACTAGTTTTTACAGTGAAAACTGCAGGAACTTCTAACCGGCACTAGGAAACAGAATGAGAACCCAGAGTATAAGTTTCCACTATAACCCGTTCCCTTTGTGCTAGATGAATGAACGTCTATCCGCATGCTCAGTTCTGAGAGATAAGTATGTGTGAAAGCCGTCCTTCACCTAGCTTGTTGGGAACACAAAGTTTCTTTTCACTTGCAAACTCCACTCCTTACAAATATATGTGGAGGTTTTAGCTCCAACCCTTTTTTACAGTGAAAACTGCAGGAACTTCTAACCGGCACTAGGAAACAGACTGAGAAACCAGAGTATAAGTTTCTCCTATAACCCGTTCCATTTGTGCTAGATGAACTAACGTCTATACACATGATATGTTCTGACAGATAAGTGTGTGTGAAAGCCGTCTTTCACCTAGCTTGTTGGGAACACAAACTTTCTTTTCATGTGCAAACTCCACTCCATAAATATATATGGGGTTTTACAAGCTCCTACTCGGTTTTACAGTGAAAACTGAAGGAACTTCAAACTGGCACTAGGAAACAGACTGAGAAACCAGAGTAAAAGTTTCTCATGCAAACCGTTCCCTTTGTGCTAGATGAACGAACGTCTCTCCACATGCTCAGCTCTGAGAGATAAGTATGTGTGAAAGCCATACTTCACCTAGCTTGTTGGGAACACAAAGTTTCTTTTCACATGCAAACACCACTCCGTACATATATATGGGGTGGTACTAGCTCCAACTCTGATTTACAGTGAAAACTGCAGGAACTTCAAAGCGGCCCAAGGAAACAGACTGAGAATCCAGAGAAAAAGGTTCTCCTGCAACCTGTTCCATTTGTGCTAGATGAACGAACGTCTCCCCACATGCTCAATTCTGAGAGATAATTATGTGTGAAAGCCGTCCTTCAACTAGCTTGTTGGGAACACAAAGTTCCTTTTCACTTGCAATCTCCAGTAAATACATATATATGCGGAGTTCCTAGCTCCAACTCGGTTTACAGTGAAAACTGCAGGGACTTCAAACCGACAGTAGGAAACAGAATGAGACACCATAGTAAAAGTTTCCCCTGCAACCAGTTCCCTTTGTGGTAGATGAACGAACGTATCTCCAAATGCTCAGTTCTGAGAGATAAATGTGTGTGAAAGCCGTCCTTCAACTAGCTTGTTGGGAACACAAAATTTCTTTTCACTTGGAAACTCCACTCCATACATATATATGGGGTGGTACAAGCTCCTACTCGGTTTTACACTGACAACTGCAGGAACTTCAAACCGGCACTAGGAAACAGACTGAGAAACCAGAGTAAAAGTTTCTCCTGCAACCCGTTCCCTTTGTGCTAGATGAAAGAACGTCTCTCCACATGCTCAGTTCTGAGAAATAAGTGTGTGTGAAAACCGTCCTTCAGCTAGCTTGTTGGGAACACAAAGTTTCTTTTCACTTGCAAACTCCACTCCATACATATATAAGGGAAGTACTAGCTCCAACTTGGTTGTACAGTGAAAACTGCAGGAACTTCAAACCTGCACTAGGAAACTGGCTGAGAAATCAGAGAAAAAGTTTCTCCTGCAACCCGTTCCATTTATGGTAGATGAACGAACGTCTCTCCACATGCTCAGTTCTGAGAGATAAGTGTGTGTGAAAGCCGTACTTCAACTAGATAGTTGGGAACACAAAGTTTCTTTTCAATTGCAAACTCCACTCCATACATATATAAGGGGAGGTACTAGCTCCAAATCGGTTTTACAATGAAAACTGCAGGGACTCCAATCCGGCACTAGGAAACAGACTGAGAAACCATAGAAAAAGTTTCTCCTGCAAGCCATTCCGGTTGTGCTAGATGAACGAACGTCTCTCCACATGCTCAGTTCTAAGAGATAAGTGTGTGTGAAAGCCGTCCTTCACCTAGATTGTTGGGAACACAAAGTTTCTTTACACTAGCAAACTCCACTCCATACATATATATATTCGGAAGTACTAGCTCCAACTCGGATTAACAGTGAAAACTGCAGGAATTTCAAACCGGCACTAGGAAACAGACTGAGAAACCAGAGTAAAATTTTCTCCTGTATCCCCTTCCATTTGTGCTAGATGAACGAACGTCTCTCCACATGCTCAGTTCTGAGAGATAAGTGTGTGTGAAAGCCGTCCTTCACCTAGCTTGTTGGGAAAACAAAGTTTCTTTTCAATTGCAAACTACACTCCTTACATATATATGGTGAGGTATTAGCTCCAACTCGGTTTTACAGTGAAAACTGCAGGAACTTCATACCGGCACTAGGAAACACACTTAGAAACCAGAGTAAAATTTCTCCTGCAAGCCGTTCCCATTGTGCTAGATGAACGAACGTCTCTCCACATGCTCAGTTCTGAGAGATAAGTGTGTGTGAAAGCCGTCCTTCACCTAGCTTTTTGTGAACACAAAGTTTCTTTTCATTTGCAAATTCCACTCCATACATATATAAGGGGAGGTACTAGCTCCAACTCGGTTTTACAGTGAAAACTGCAGGAACTTCAAACCTGCACTTGGTAACAGACTGAGAAACCAGAGAAAAAGTTTCTACTGCAACCCGTTCACTTTGTGCTACATGAACGAACGTCTTTCCACATGCTCAGTTCTGAGGGATAAGTGTGTGTGAAAGCCGTCCTTCAACTAGCTTTGTTGGGAACACAAAGTTTCTTTTCACTTGCAATCTCCAGTCCATACATATATATGCGGAGGTCCTAGGTCCAACTCGGTTTACAGTGAAAACTGCAGGGACTTCAAACCGACAGTAGGAAACAGACTGAGAAAACATAGAAAAAGTTTCCCGTGTAACCCGTTCCCTTTGTGGTAGATGAACGAACGTATCTCCAAATGCTCAGTTCTGAGAGATAAATGTGTGTGAAAGCCGTCCTTCACCTAGCTTGTTGGGAACACAAACTTTCTTTTCACTTGCAAACTCCTCTATATACATATATATGGTGTGGTACCAGCTCCTACTCGGTTTTACACTGAAAACTGCAGGAACTTCAAACTGGAACTAGGAAACAGACTTAGATACCAGAGTAAAAGTTTCCCCTGCAAACCGTTCCCTTTCTGCTAGATGAACGAACGTCTATCCACATGCTCAGTTCTGAGAGATAAGAGTGTGTGAAAGCCGTCCTTCACCTAGCTTGTTTGGAACACAAAGTTCCTTTTCACTTGCAAACTCCACTCCATACATATATATGGGGAGATAATAGCACCAATACGGTTTTAAGTGAAAACTGCAGGAACATCAAACCGGCACTAGGAAACAGACTGAGTAAACAGAGAAAAAGTTTCTCCTGCAACCCGTTCCCTTTGTGCCAGATGAACGAACGTCTCTCCACATGCTAAGTTCTGACAGATAAGTGTGTGTTGAAGCCGTCTTTCACCTAGCTTGTTGGGAACACAAACTTCCTTTTCATGTGCAAACTCCAATCCATAGACATATATGGGGTGTTACAAGCTCCTACTCGATTTTACAGTGAAAACTGAAGGAACATCAAACCGGCACTAGGAAACAGACTGAGAAACCAGAGTAATAGTTTCTCCTGCAAACCGTTCCCTTTGTGCTAGATGAACGAACTTATCTCCACATGCTCAGTTCTGAGAGATAATTATGTGTGAAAGCCGTCCTTCACCTAGCTTGTTGGGAACACAATGTTTCTTTTCACTTACAAAACCCTCTCCCTACATATATAAGAGGAGGTACTAGCTCCAAATCAGTTTTACAGTGAAAACTGCAGGAACTTCAATCCGGCACTGGGATACAGACTGAGAACACAGAGAAAACGTTTCTCATGCAAGACATTCCCGTTGTGCTTGATGAACGAACGTCTCTCCACATGCTCAGTTCTAAGAGATAAGTGTGTGTGAAAGCCGTCCTTCACCTAGCTTGTTGGGAACACAAAGTTTCTTTACACTTGCAAACTCCACACCATACATATATATATTCGTAAGTACTAGCTCCAACTCGGATTTACAGTGAAAACTGCAGGAACTTCAAACCGGCACTAGGAAACAGACTGAGAAACCAGAGAAAAAGTTTCTCCCGCAAACCGTTCTTTGTGTTAGATGAAAGAACGTCTCTCCACATACTCAGTTCTGAGAGATAAGTGTGTGTGAATGCTGTCCTTCACATAGCTTGTTCGGAATACAAAGTTTCTTTTCACTTTCAAACTCCACTCCATACATATATATGAGGAGGTACTAGCTCCATCTCGTTTTTACACTGAAAACTGCAGGAAATTCAAACTGGCACTACGAAACAGACTGAGAAACCAGAGAAAAATTTCCCCTGCAACACGTTACTTTGTGCTAGATGAACGAACTTCTCTCCCCATGCTCAGTTCTGAGAGATAAGTGTGTGTGAAAGCCGTCCTACAAATAGCTTGTTGGGAAAACAAAGTTTCTTTTAATTTGCTAACTCCATTCCATACATATATAAGGGAAGGTACTAGCACCAAATCGGTTTTACAGTGAAAACTGCAGGAACTTGAAACCGGTACTAGGAAACAGACTGAGAAACCAGAGTAAAAGTTTCTCATGCAAACCGTTCCATTTGTGCTAGATGAACGAAAGTCTTTCCACATAATCAGTTCTGAGAGATAAGTGTGTATGAAAGCATTCCTTCACCTAGCTTTTTGGGAAAACAAAGTTTCTTTTCACTTGCAAACTACAATCCTTACATATATATGGGGAGGGATTAGCTCCAACTCGGTTTTACAGTGAAAACTGCAGGAATTTCACACCGGCACTAGGAAACACACTTAGATACCAGAGTAAAAGTTTCTCCTGCAAGCCGTTCCCATTGTGCTAGATGAACGAACGTCTCTCCACATGCTCAGTTCTGAGAGATAAGTGTGTGTGAAAGCCGTCCTTCACCTAGCTTGTTGGGAACACAAATTTTATTTCACTTGCAATCTCCACTCCATACATAAATAGAGGGAGGTACAAGCTCCAACTCGATTTTACAGTGAAATCTGCAGGAACTTCAAACCGGCACTAGGAAACAGACTGAGAAAACAGAGTAAAAGTTTTCCAGCAACCCGTTCCTTTGTGCTAGATGAACGAACGTCTCTCCACATGCTAAGTTCTGAGAGATAAGTGTGTGTGAAAGCCATCCTTCACCTAGCCTGTTGGGAACACAAACTTTCTTTTCACTTGCAAACACCACTCCTTACAAATATATGTGGAGGTTTTAGCTCCAACCCGTTTTAGAGTGAAAACTGCAGGAACTTCTAACCGGCACTAGGAAAAAGACTGAGAAACCAGAGTATAAGTTTCTCCTATAACCCGTTCCCTTTGTGCTAGATGAACTAACGTCTATACACATGATAAGTTCTGACAGATAAGTGTGTGTGAAAGCCGTCTTTCACCTAGCTTGTTGGGAACACAAACTTTCTTTTCATGTGCAAACTCCACTCCACACATATATATGGGGTGTTACAAGCTCCTACTCGGTTTTACAGTGAAAATTGAAGGAACTTCAAACTGGCACTAGGAAACAGACTGAGGAACCAGAGTAAAAGTTTCTCATGCAAACTGTTCCCTTTGTTCCAGATGTACGAACGTCTCTCCACATGCTCAGTTCTGAGAGATAAGTGTGTGTGAAAGCCGTCCTTCACCTAGCTTGTTGGGAACACAAAGTTTCTTTTCACTTGCAAACTCCACTCCATACATATATAATGGAAGTACTAGCTCCAACTTGGTTTTACAGTGAAAACTGCAGGAACTTCAAACCTGCACTAGGAAACTGACTGAGAAATCAGAGAAAAAGTTTCTCCTGCAACCCGTTCCCTTTATGGTAGATGAACGAACGTCTCTCCACATGATCAGTTCTGAGAGATAAGTGTGTGTGAAAGCCGTACTTCACCTAGATAGTTGGGAACACAAAGTTTCTTTTCAATTGCAAACACCACTCCGTACATATATATGGGGAGGTACTAGCTCCAACTCGGTTTTACAGTGAAAACTGCAGGACCTTCAAACCGGCCCTAGTAAACAGTCTGAGAATCCAGAGAAAAGTTTCCTCCTGCACCCTGTTCCATTGGTGCTAGATGAACGAACGTCTCTCCACATGCTCAGTTCTGAGAGATAATTATGTGTGAAAGCCGTCCTTCACATTTCTTGTTGGGAACACATATTTTCTTTACACTTGCAAACTCCACTCCTTACATATATATGGGGAGGGCTTAGCTCCAAATCGTTTTTACAGTGAAAACTGCAGGAACTTCTAAACGGCACTAGGAAACAAGAGAGAGAAACTAGAGTCTAAGTTTCTCCTATAACCCGTCCCATTTGTTCTAGATGAACGAACGTCTATACACATGCTCATTTCTGACAGATAAGCGTGTGTGAAAGCCGTCCTTCACCTAGCTTGTTGGCAACACAAAGTTTCCTTTCATTTGCAAATACCACTCCATACATATATAAGGGGAGGTACTAGCTCCAAATCGGTTTTACAGTGAAAACTGCAGGAACTCCAATCCGGCACTAGGAAACAGACTGAGAAACCATAGAAAAAGTTTCTCCTGCAAGCCATTCCCGTTGTGCTAGATGAACGAACGTCTCTCCACATGCTCAGTTCTAAGAGATAAGTGTGTGTGAAAGCCGTCCTTCACCTAGCTTGTTGGGAACACAAAGTTTCTTTACACTAGCAAACTCCACTCCATACATATATATATTCGGAAGTACTAGCTCCAACTCGGATTAACAGTGAAAACTGCAGGAATTTCAAACCGGCACTAGGAAACAGACTGAGAAACCAGAGTAAAATTTTCTCCTGTATCCCCTTCCATTTGTGCTAGATGAACGAACGTCTCTCCACATGCTCAGTTCTGAGAGATAAGTGTATGTGAAAGCCGTCCTTCCCCTAGCTTGTTGGGAAAACAAAGTTTCTTTTCACTTGCAAACTACACTCCTTACATATATATGGTGAGGGATTAGCTCCAACTCTGTTTTACAGTGAAAACTGCAGGAACTTCATACCGGCACTAGGAAACACACTTAGAAACCAGAGTAAAATTTCTCCTGCAAGCCGTTCCCATTGTGCTAGATGAACCAACGTCTCTCCACATGCTCAGTTCTGAGAGATAAGTGTGTGTGAAAGCCGTCCTTCACCTAGCTTTTTGTGAACACATAGTTTCTTTTCATTTGCAAACTCCACTCCATACATATATAAGGGGAGGTACTAGCTCCAACTCGGTTTTACAGTGAAAACTGCAGGAACTTCAAACCTGCACTTGGTAACAGACTGAGAAACCAGAGAAAAAGTTTCTACTGCAACCCGTTCACTTTGTGCTACATGAACGAACGTCTTTCCACATGCTCAGTTCTGAGGGATAAGTGTGTGTTAAAGCCGTCCTTCAAATAGCTTTGTTGGGAACACAAAGTTTCTTTTCACTTGCAATCTCCAGTCCATACATATATATGCGGAGGTCCTAGGTCCAACTCGGTTTACAGTGAAAACTGCAGGGACTTTAAACTGACAGTAGGAAACAGACTGAGAAAACATAGTAAAAGTTTCCCGTGCAACCCGTTCCCTTTGTGGTTGATGAACGAACGTATCTCCAAATGCTCAGTTCTGAGAGATAAATGTGTGTGAAAGTCGTCCTTCACCTAGCTTGTTGGGAACACAAACTTTCTTTTCACTTGCAAACTCCTCTCTATACATATATATGGGGTGGTACCAGCTCCTACTCGGTTTTACACTGAAAACTGCAGGAACTTCAAAACGGCACTAGGAAACAGACTTAGATACCAGAGTAAAAGTTTCCCCTGCAAACCGTTCCCTTTGTGCTAGATGAACGAACGTCTATACACATGCTCAGTTCTGAGAGATAAGAGTGTGTGAAAGCCGTCCTTCACCTAGCTTGTTTGGAACACAAAGTTCCTTTTCACTTGCAAACTCCACTCCATACATATATATGGGCAGATAATAGCACCAACACGGTTTTAAGTGAAAACTGCAGGAACATCAAACCGGCACTAGGAAACAGACTGAGTAAACAGAGAAAAAGTTTCCCCTGCAACCCGTTCCCTTTTTGCCAGATGAACGAACGTCTCTCCACATGCTAAGTTTTGACAGATAAGTGTGTGTTGAAGCCGTCTTTCACCTAGCTTGTTGGGAACACAAACTTCCTTTTCATGTGCAAACTCCATTCCATAGATATATATGGGGTGTTACAAGCTCCTACTCGGTTTTACAGTGAAAACTGAAGGAACATCAAACCGGCACTAGGAAACAGACTGAGAAACCAGAGTAAAAGTTTCTCCTGCAAACCGTTCCCTTTCTGCTAGATGAACGAACTTATCTCCACATGCTCAGTTCTGAGAGATAAGTGTGTGTGAAAGCCGTCCTTCACCTAGCTTGTTGGGAACACAAAGTTTCTTTTCACATGCAAACAAAACTCCGTACATATATATGGGGTGGTATAAGCTCCAACTCGGTTTTACAGTGAAAACTGCAGGAAATTCAAACCGGCACTAGGAAACAGACTGAGAATCCAGAGAAAAAGTTCCTCCTGCAACCTGTTCCATTTGTGCTAGATGAAAGAACGTCTCTCCACATGCTCAATTCTGAGAGATAATTATGTGTGAAAGTCGTCCTTCACCTAGCTTGTTGGGAACACAATGTTTCTTTTCACTTACAAACCCCTCTCCCTACATATATAAGGGGAGGTACTAGCTCCAAATCAGTTTTACAGTGAAAACTGCAGGAACTTCAATCCGGCACTGGGATACAGACTGAGAACACAGAGAATACGTTTCTCCTGCAAGACATTCCCGTTGTGCTTGATGAACGAACGTCTCTCCACATGCTCAGTTCTAAGAGATAAGTGTGTGTGAAAGCCGTCCTTCACCTAGCTTGTTGGGAACACAAAGTTTCTTTACACTTGCAAACTCCACTCCATACATATATATATTCGGAAGTACTAGCTCCACCTCGGATTTACAGTGAAAACTGCAGGAACTTCAAACCGGCACTAGGAAACAGACTGAGAAAACAGAGAAAAAGTTTCTCCCGCAAACCGTTCATTGTGTTAGATGAAAGAACGTCTCTCCACATACTCAGTTCTGAGAGATAAGTGTGTGTGAAAGCTGTCCTTCACCTAGCTTGTTCGGAATACAAAGTTTCTTTTCACTTTCAAACTCCACTCCATACATATATATGAGGAGGTACTAGCTCCAACTCGTTTTTACACTGAAAACTGCAGGAAATTCAAAATGGCACTAGGAAACAGACTGAGAAACCAGAGTAAAAGTTTCTCCTGCAACCCGTTCTTTTCTGCTAGATGAACGAACCTCTCTCCCCATGCTCAGTTCTGAGAGATAAGTGTGTGTGAAAGCCGTACTTCACCTAGATAGTTGGGAACAAAAAGTTTCTTTTCAATTGCAAACACCACTCCGTACATATATATGGTGTGGTACTAGCTCCAAATCGGTTTTACAGTGAAAACTGTAGGAACTTCAAACCGGCACTAAGAAACAGACTGAGAATCCAGAGAAAAAGTTCCTCCTGCAACCTGATCCATTTGTGCTAGATGAACGAACGTCTCTCCACATGCTCAATTCTGAGAGATAATTATGTGTGAAAGCCGTTCTTCACCTAGCTTTTTGGGAACACAAATTTTTTTTTCATTGCAAACTCCTCTCCATACATATATAAGAGGAGGTACTAGCTCCAAATCAGTTTTACAGTGAAAACTGCAGGAACTTCAATCCGGTACTAGGATACAGACTGAGAAACCAGAGTAAAAGTTACTCCCGCAAACCGTACTTTGTGTTAGATGAAAGAACGTCTCTCCACATACTCAGTTCTGAGAGATAAGTGTGTGTGAAAGCCGTCCTTCAACTACCTTGTTCGGAATACAAAGTTTCTTTTCACTTTCAAACTCCACTCCATACATATATAAGGGTAGGTACAAGCTCCAACTCGTTTTTACACTGAAAACTGCAGGAACTTCAAACCGGCACTAGGATACAGACTGAGAACCCAGAGAAAACGTTTCTCCTGCAAGCCATTCCCGTTGTGCTAGATGAACGAACGTCTCTCCACATGCTCAATTCTAAGAGATAAGTGTGTGTGAAAGCCGTCCTTCACTTAGCTTGTTGGGAACACAAAGTTTCTTTACACTTGCAAACTCCACTCCATAAATATATATATTCGGAAGTACTAGCTCCAACTCGGATTTACAGTGATAACTGCAGGAACTTCATATCGGCACTAGGAAACACACTTAGAATCCAGAGTAAAAGTTTCTCCTGCAAGACGTTCCCATTGTGCTAGATGAACGAACGTCTCTCCACATGCTCAGTTCTGAGAGATAAGTGTGTGTGAAAGCCGTCCTTCACCTAGCTTGTTGGGAACACATAGTTTCTTTTCATTTGCAAACTCCAATCCATACATATATAAGGGGAAGTACTAGCTCCAACTCGGTTTTACAGTGGAAACTGCAGGAACTTCAAACCTGCACTAGGTAACAGACTGAGAAACCAGAGAAAAAGTTTCTACTGCAACCCGTTCCCTTTGTGCTACATGAACGAACGTCTTTCCTCATGCTCAGTTCTGAGAGATAAGTGTGTGTGAAAGCCGTCCTTCAACTAGCTTGTTGGGAAAACAAAGTTTCTTTTCACTTGCAAAATCCAGTCCATACATATAAATGCGGAGGACCTAGCTCCAACTCGGTTTACAGTGAAAACTGCAGGGACTTCAAACCGACAGTAGGAAACAGACTGAGAAACCATAGTAAAATTTTCCCCTGCAAACCGTTCCCTTTTTGGTAGATGAACGAACGTATCTCCAAATGCTCAGTTCTGAGAGATAAATGTGTGTGAAAGCCGTCCTTCAACTAGCTTGTTGGGAACACAAACTTTCTTTTCACTTGCAAACTCCACTCCATACATATATATGGGGTGGTACAAGCTCCTACTCCGTTTTACACTGAAAACTGCAGGAACTTCAAACCGGCACTAGGAAACAGACTGAGAAACCAGAGTAAAAGTTTCTCCTGCAACCCGTTCCCTTTGTGCTAGATGAAAGAACGTCTCTCCACATGCTCAGTTCTGAGAGGTAATTGAGTGTGAAAGCCGTACTTCACCGAGCTTGTTGGGAACACAATGTTTCTTTTCACTTGCAAACTCCACTCCATACATATATAAGGGAAGTACTAGCTCCAACTTTTTTTACAGTGAAAACTGCAGGAACTTCAAACCTGCACTAGGAAACTGACTGAGAATTCAGAGAAAAAGTTTCTCCTGCAACCCGTTCCCTTTATGGTAGATGAACGAAAGTCTCTCCACATGCTCAGTTCTGAGAGATAAGTGTGTGTGAAAACCGTACTTCACCTAGATAGTTTTGAACACAAAGTTTCTTTTCACTTGCAAAAACCACTCCGTACATATATATGGGGAATTACTAGCTCCAACTCGGTTTTACATTGAAAACTGCAGGAACATCAAACTGGCCCTAGGAAACAGACTGAGAATCCAGAGAAAATGTTCCTTCTTTAACCTGTTCCATTTGTGCTAGATGAACGAACGTCTCTCCACATGCTCGGTTCTGAGAGATAAGTATGTGTGAAAGCCGTCCTTCACCAGGCTTGTTGGGAACACAAAGTTTCTTTTCACTTGCAAACACCACTCCGTACATGTATATGGGGAGGGTTTAGCTCCAACTAATTTTTACAGTGAAAACTGCAGGAACTTCTAACTGGCACTAGGAAACAGAATGAGAAACCAGAGTATAAGTTTCCACTATAACCCGTTCCCTTTGTGCTAGATGAATGAACGTCTATCCACATGCTCAGTTCTGAGAGATAAGAGTGTGTTAAAGCCGTCCTTCACCTAGCTTCTTTGGAACACAAAGTTCCTTTTCACTTGCAAACTCCACTCCATACATATATATCGGGAGGTACTAGCACCAACTCGGTTTTAAAGTGAAAACTGCAGGACTTCAAACCGGCACTAGGAAACAGACTGAGTAAACAGAGAACAAGTTTCTCCTGCAAACCGTTCCCTTTGTGCTAGATGAACGAACGTCTCCCCACATGCTCAGATCTGAGGGATAAGTGTGTGTGAAAGCCGTCCTTCAACTATCTTGTTGGGAACACAAACTTTCTTTTCAATTGCAAACTCACTCCATATATATATATGGGGTGTTACAAGCTCCTACTCGATTTTACACTGAAAAATGCAGGAACTTCAAACCGGCACTAGGAAACAGACTGAGAAACCAGAGTAAAAGTTTCTCCTGCAACCCGTTCCCTTTGTGCTAGTTGAAAGAACGTCTCTCCACATGCTCAGTTCTGAGAGATGAGTGTGTGTGAAAGCCGTCCTTCACCTAGTTTGTTGGGAACACATATTTTATTTCACTTGCAATCTCCACTCCATACATAAATAGAGGGAGGTACAAGCTCCAACTCGATTTTACAGTGAAATCTGCAGGAAATTCAAACTGGCACTAGGAAACATACTGAGAAAACAGAGTAAAAGTTTTTCCTGCAACCCGTTCCTTTGTGCTAGATGAACGAACGTCTCTCCATATGCTAAGTTCTGAGAGATAAGTGTGTGTGAAAGCCATCCTTCACCAAGCTTGTTGAGAACACAAACTTTCTTTTCACTTGCAAACTCCATTCCTTACACATATATGTGCAGGTTTTATCTCTAACCAGTTTTTACAGTGAAACCTGCAGGAACTTCAAACCGGCACTAGGAAACAGACTGAGAAACCAGAGTATAAGTTTCCCCTATAATCCGTTCACTTTGTGCTAGATGAACTAACGTCTATACACATGCTAAGTTCTGACAGATAAGTGTGTGTGAAAGCCGAATTTCACCTAGCTTGTTGGGAACACAAACATTCTTTTCATGTGCAAATTCCTCTCCATACATATATATGGGGTGTTACAAGCTCCTACTCGGTTTTACAGTGAAAACTGAAGGAACTTCAAACCGGCACTAGGAAACAGACTGAGAAACCAGAGTAAAAGTTTCTCCTGCAAACCGTTCCTTTTGTGCCAGATGAATGAACGTCTCTCCACATGCTCAGTTCTGAGAGATAAGTGTGTGTGAAAACCGTACTTCACCTAGCTTGTTGGGAACACAAAGTTTCTTTTCAAATGCAAACACCAATCCGTACATATATATGGGGTGGTTCTAGCTCCAAGTCGGTTTTACAGTGAAAACTGCAGGAACTTCAAACCGGCCCTAGGAAAGAGACTGAGAATCCAGAGAAAAATGTCTTCCTGCATCCTGTTCCATTTGTGCTAGATGAACGAACGTCTCCCACGTGCTCAATTCTGAGAGATAATTATGTGTGAAAGCCGTCCTTCACCTAACTTGTTGGGAACACAATGTTTCTTTTCACATGCAAACACCTCTCCATACATATATAAGGGGAGGTACTAGCTCCAAATCAGTTTTACAGTGAAAAATGCAGGAACTTCAATCCGGCACTAGGATACAGACTGAGTACCCAAAGAAAACGTTTCTCCTGCAAGCCATTCCCGTTTTGCTAGATGAACGAACGTCTCTCCACATGCTCAGTTCTAAGAAATAAGTGTGTGTGAAAGCCGTCCTTCACCTAGCTTGTTGGGAACACAAAGTTTCTTTACAGTTGCAAACTCCACTCCATAAATATATATATTCGGAAGTACTAGCTCCAACTCGGATTTACAGTGATAACTGCAGGAAATTCATATCGGCACTAGGAAACACACTTAGAATCCAGAGTAAAAGTTTCTCCTGCAAGCCGTTCCCATTGTGCTAGATGAACGAACGTCTCTCCACATGCTAAGTTCTGAGAGATAAGTGTGTGTGAAAGCCGTCCTTCACCTAGCTTGTTGGGAACACAAAGTTTCTTTTCATTTGCAAACTCCACTCCATACATATATAAAGGGAAGTACAAGCTCCAACTCGGTTTTACAGTGAAAACTGCAGGAACTTCAAACCTGCACTAGGTAACAGACTGAGAAACCAGAGAAAAAGTTTCTACTGCAACCCGTTCAATTTGTGCTACATGAACGAACGTCTTTCCACATGCTCAGTTCTGAGAGATAAGTGTGTGTGAAAGCCGTCCTTCAAATAGCTTGTTGGGAACACAAAGTTTCTTTTCACTTGCAAACCCCAGTCCATACATATATATGCGGAGGTCCTAGCTCCAACTCGGTTTACAGTGAAAACTGCAGGGACTTCAAACCGACAGTAGTAAACAGACTGAGAAACCATAGTAAAAGTTTCCCCTGCAACCCGTTCCCTTTGTGGTAGATGAACGAACGTATCTCCAAATGCTCAGTTCTGAGAGATAAATGTGTGTGAAAGCCGTCCTTCAACTAGCTTGTTGGGAACACAAACTTTCTTTTCACTTGCAAACTCCACTCCATACATATATATGGGGTGGTACAAGCTCCTACTCGGTTTTACACTGAAAACTGCAGGAACTTTAAACCGGCACTAGGAAACAGACTGAGAAACCAGAGTAAAAATTTCTCCTGCAACCCGTTCCCTTTGTGCTAGATGAAAGAACGTCTCGCCACTTGCTCAGTTCTGAGAGGTAATTGTGTGTGAAAGCCGTACTTCACCTAGCTTGTTGGGAACACAAAGTTTCTTTTCACTTGCAAACTCCACTCCATACATATATAAGGGAAGTACTAGCTCCATCTAGTTTTTACAGTGAAAACTGCAGGAACTTCTAACCGGCACTAGGAAACAGAATGAGAAACCAGAGTATAAGTTTCCACTATAACCCGTTCCCTTTGTGCTAGATGAATGAACGTCTATCCGCATGCTCAGTTCTGAGAGATTAGTATGTGTGAAAGCCGTCCTTCACCTAGCTTGTTGGGAACACAAAGATTCTTTTCACTTGCAAACTCCACTCCTTACATATATATGGGGAGGATTTAGCTCCAACTCGTTTTTACAGTGAAAACTGCAGGAACGTCTAACCGGCACTAGGAAACAGACTGAGAAACCAGAGTATAAGTTTCTCCTATAACCCGTTCCATTTGTGCTAGATGAACGAACGTATATACACATGCTTAATTCTGACAGATAAGCGTGTGTGAAAGCCGTCCTTCACCTAGCTTGTTGGGAACATAAAGTCTCTTTTCACTTGCAAACTCCACTTCATACATATATAAGGGGAGGTACTAGCTCTAAACCGTTTTTACAGTGAAAACTGCAGGAACTTCAATCCGGCACTAGGAAACAGTCTGAGAAACCAGAGTAAAAGTTTCTCCGGCAAAACGTTCTTTGTGTTAGATGAAAGAACGTCTCTCCACATACTCAGTTCTGAGAGATAAGTGTGTGTGAAATCCGTCCTTCACCTAGCTAGTTGGTAATACAAAGTTTCTTTTCACTTTCAAACTCCACTCCATACATATATATGGGGAGGTACTAGCTCCAACTCGGTTTTACAGTGAAAACTGCAGGAAATTCAAAACGGCACTAGGAAACAGACTGAGAAACCAGAGTAAAAGTTCCCCTGCATCCCGTTCCTTTGTGCTAGATGAACGAACGTCTCTCCCCATGCTCAGTTCTGAGAGATAAGTGTGTGTGAAAGCAGTCCTTCAACTAGCTTTTTGGAAACAAAGTTTCTTTTCATTTGCTAACCCCATTCCATATAAATATAAGGGGAGGTACAAGCTCCAACATTGTTTTACAGTGAAAACTGCAGGAAATTCAAACCGGCACTAGGAAACAGACTGAGAAACCAGAGTAAAAGTTTCCCCTGCAAACAGTTCCCTTTGTGCTAGATGAACGAAAGTCTCTCCACATGCTCAATTCTGAGAGATAATTATGTGTGAAAGCCGTACTTCACCTAGGTTGTTGGGAACACAAAGTTTCTTTTCACTTGCAAACTCCTCTCCATACATATATAAGGGGAGGTACTAGCTCCAAATCAGTTTTACAGTGAAAACTGCAGGAAGATCAATCCGGCACTAGGATACAGACTGAGAAACCAGAGAAAAAGTTTCTCCTGCAAGCCATTCCCGTTGTGCTAGATGAACGAACGTCTCTCCACATGCTCAGTTCTAAAGATAAGTGTGTGTGAATGCCGTCCTTCACCTAGCTTGTTGGGAACACAAAGATTATTTTCACTTGCAAACACCACTCCACACATATATATGGGGAGGGATTAGCTCCAAATCGGTTTTACAGTGAAAACTGCAGGAACTTCAGTCCGGCACTAGGAAACAGACTGAGAAACCAGAGAAAAAGTTTCTCCTGCAAGGCGTTCCCATTGTGCTAGATGAACGAACGTCTCTCCACATGCTCAGTTCTGAGAGATAAGTGTGTGTGAAAGCCGTCCTTCACCTAGCTTTTTGGGAACACAAAATTTCTTTTCATTTGCCAACTCCACACCATACATATATAAGGGAAGGTACTAGCTCCAACTCGGTTTTACAGTGAAAACTGCAGGAACTTCAAACCTGCACTAGGTAACAGACTGAGAAACCAGAGAAAAAGTTTCTCCTCCAACCCGTTCCCTTTGTGCTACATGAACGAACGTCTTTCCACATGCTCAGTTCTGAGAGAAAAGTGTGTGTGAAATTCGTCCTTCAACTAGCTTGTTGAGAACACAAAGTTTCTTTTCACTTGCAAACTCCATTCCATACATATATAAGGGGAGGTACAAGCTCCAAATTTGTTTTACAGTGAAAACTGCAGGAACTTCAAACCGGCACTAGGAAACAGACTGAGAAACCACAGAAAAAGTTTCTCCTGCAAACCGTTCCCTTTGTGCTAGATGAACGAAAGTATTTCCACCTAATCTGTTCTGAGAGATAAGTGTGTGTGAAAGCAGTCCTTCACCTAGCTTGTTGGGAAAACAAAGTTTCTTTTCACTTGCAAATTACACTCCTTACATATATATGGGGAGGGATTAGCTCCAACTCGGTTTTACAGTGAAAACTGCAGGAACATCATACCGGCACTAGGAAACACACTGAGAAACCAGAGTAAATGTTTTTCCTGCAACCCTTTCCCATTGTGCTTGATGAACGAAAGTCTCTCCAAATGCTCAGTTCTGAGAGATTAGTGTGTGTGAAAGCCGTCCTTCAACTAGCTTGTTGGGAACACAAAATTTCTTTACACTAGCAAACTCCACTCCATACATATATAAGGGCAGGGATTAGTTCCAACTCGGTTTTACAGTGAAAACTGCAGGAAATTCTAACCGGCACTAGGAAACAGACTGAGAACCAGAGTAAAAGTTTATACTGTACCCGTTCCCTTTATGCTAGATGAACGAAAGTCTATCCACATTCTCTGTTCTGAGAGATAAGTGTGTGTGAAAGCCGTCCTTCACCTAGATTGTTGGGAACACAAAGTACTTTTTCACTTGCAAAACCACTCCATACATATATATGGGGAGTTACTAGCGCCAACTAGGTTTACAGTGAAAACTGCAGGGACTTCAAACCTACATTAGGAAACAGACTGAGAAACCATAGTAAAAGTTTCCCCTGCAACCCTTTCCCCTTGTGGTAGATGAACGAACGTCTCTCCAAATGCTCAGTTCTGTGAGATAAGTGTGTGTGAATCCGTCCTTCACTTAGCTTGTTGGGAACACAAAGTTTCTTTTCACTTGAAAACACCACTCCACACATATATATGGGGTGGTACAAGCTCCTACTCGGTTTTACAGTGAAAACTGCAGGGACTTCAAACCGACAGTAGGAAACAGACTGAGAAACCAGAGTAAAAGTTTGACCTGCAACCCGTTCCCTTTATGCTAGATGAACGAACGTCTCTCCACATGCTCAGTTCTGAGAGATAAGTGTGTGTGAAAGCCATACTTCACCAAGCTTGTTGGGAACACAAACTTCCTTTTCACTTGCAAACAACACTCCTTACATATATATGGGGAGGGTTTAGCTCCAACTCGTTTTTACAGTGAAAACTGCAGGAACTTCTAACCGGCACTAGGAAACATACTGAGAAACCAGAGTATAAGTTTCTCCTGCAACCCGTTATATTTATGCTAGATGAACGAACGTCTATACACATGCTCAGTTCTAACAGTTAATTGTGTGTGAAAGCCGTAATTCACCTAGCTTGTTGGGAACACAAACTTTCTTTTCATGTGCAAACTCCACTCCATACATATATATGGGGTGTTACAAGCTCCTACTCGGTTTTACAGTGAAAACTGAAGGAACTTCAAACCGGCACTAGGAAACAGTCTGAGAAACCAGAGTAAAAGTTTCTCCTGCAACACGTTCACTTTGTGCTAGATGAACGAACGTCTCTCCACATGCTCAGTTCTGAGAGATAAGTTTGTGTGAAAGCCGTCCTTCAGCTAGCTTGTTGGGAACACAAATTTTGTTTCACTTGCAATCCCCATTCCATACATAAATATAGGGAGGTAGGAGCTCCAACTCGGTTTTACAGTGAAAACTGCAGGAACTTCAAACCGGCCCTAGGAAACAGACTGAGAATCCAGAGAATATCTTCCTCCTGCAATCTGTTCTATATGGGCTAGATGAACGAACGTCTCTCCGCATGCTCAGTTCTGAGAGATAAGTATGTGTGAAAGCCGTCCTTCACCTAGCTTGTTGGGAACACAAAGGTTCTATTAAACTGCCAACTCCACTCCATACATATATAAGGGGAAGTACTAGCTCCAAATCGGTTTTACAGTGAAAACTGCAGGAACTTCAATCCGGCACTAGGAAACAGACTGAGAAACCAGAGAAAAAGTTTCTACTGCAAACCGTTCCCTTTGTGCTACATGAACGAACGTCTTTCCACATGCTCAGTTCTGAGAGATAAGTGTGTGTGAAAGCCGTCCTTCAACTAGCTTGTTGGGAACACAAAGTTTCTTTTCACTTTTAAACTCCAGTCCATACATATATATGCGGAGGTCCTAGCTCCAACTCGGTTTACAGTGAAAACTGCAGGACTTCAAACCGACAGTAGGAAACAGACTGAGAAACCATAGTAAAAGTTTCCCCTGCAACCCGTTCCCTTTGTGGTAGATGAACGAACGTATCTCCAAATGCTCAGTTCTGAGAGATAAATGTTTGTGAAAGCCGTCCTTCACCTAGCTTGTTGGGAACACAAACTTTCTTTTCACTTGCAAACTCCACTCCATACATATATATGGGTTGGTACAAGCTCCTACTCCGTTTTACACTGAAAACTGCAGGAACTTCAAACCGGCACTAGGAAACAGACTGAGAAACCAGAGTAAAAGTTTCTCCTGCAACCCGTTCCCTTTGTGCTAGATGAAAGAACGTCTCTCCACATGCTCAGTTCTGAGAGGTAATTGTGTGTGAAAGCCGTACTTCACCTAGCTTGTTGGGAACACAAAGTTTCTTTTCACTTGCAAACTCCACTCCATACATATATAAGGGAAGTACTAGCTCCAACTTGGTTTTACAGTGAAAACTGCAGGAACTTCAAACGTGCACTAGGAAACTGACTGAGAATTCAGAGAAAAAATTTCTCCTGCAACCCGTTCCCTTTATGGTAGATGTACGAACGTCTCTCCACATGCTCAGTTCTGAGAGATAAGTGTGTGTGAAAGCCGTACTTCACCTCGATAGTTGGGAACACAAAGTTTCTTTTCACTTGCAAAAACCACTCCGCACATATATATGGGGAATTACTAGCTCCAACTCGGTTTTACATTGAAAACTGCAGGAACATCAAACTGGCCCTAGGAAACAGACTGAGAATCCAGAGAAAGTGTTCCTTCTTTAACCTGTTCCATTTGTGCTAGATGAACGAACGTCTCTCCACATGCTCGGTTCTGAGAGATAAGTATGTGTGAAAGCCGTCCTTCACCTAGCTTGTTGGGAACACAAAGTTTCTTTTCACTAGCAAACACCACTCCGTACATGTATATGGGGAGGGTTTGCTCCAACTAGTTTTACAGTGAAAACTGCAGGAACTTCTAACCGGCACTAGGAAACAGAATTAGAAACCAGAGTATAAGTTTCCACTATAACCCGTTCCCTTTGTGCTAGATGAATGAACGTCTATCCGCATGCTCAGTTCTGAGAGATAAGTATGTGTGAAAGCCGTCCTTCACCTAGCTTGTTGGGAACACAAAGTTTCTTTTCACTTGCAAACTCCACTCCTTACATATATATGGGGAGGGTTTAGCTCCAACTCGTTTTTACAGTGAAAACTGCAGGAACGTCTAACCGGCACTAGGAAACAGACTGAGAAACCAGAGTATAAGTTTCTCCTATAACCCGTTCCATTTGTGCTAGATGAAAGAACGTCTATACACATGCTTAGTTCTGACAGATAAGCGTGTGTGAAAGCCGTCCTTCACCTAGCTTGTTGGGAACACAAAGTCTCTTTTCACTTGCAAACCCCACTTCATACATATATAAGGGGAGGTACTAGCTCTAAACCGTTTTTACAGTGAAAACTGCAGGAACTTCAATCCGGCACTAGGAAACAGACTGAGAAACCAGAGTAAAAGTTTCTCCGGCAAAACGTTCTTTGTGTTAGATGAAAGAAAGTCTCTCCACATACTCAGTTCAGAGAGATAAGTGTGTGTGAAAGCCGTCCTTCACCTAGCTAGTTCGGAATACAAAGTTTCTTTTCACTTTCAAACTCCACTCCATACATATATATGGGGAGGTACTAGCTCCAACTCGGTTTTACAGTGAAAACTGCAGGAAATTCAAAACGGCACTAGGAAACAGACTGAGAAACCAGAGTAAAAGTTCTCCTGCATCCCGTTCCTTTGTGCTAGATGAACGAACGTCTCTCCCCATGCTCAGTTCTGAGAGATAAGATTGTGTGAAAGCCGTCCTTCAACTAGCTTTTTGGAAACAAAGATTCTTTTCATTTGCTAACTCCATTCCATATAAATATAAGGGGAGGTACAAGCTCCAACATTGTTTTACAGTGAAAACTGCAGGAAATTCAAACCGGCATTAGGAAACAGACTGAGAAACCAGAGTAAAAGTTTCTCCTGCAAACCTTTCCCTTTGTGCTAGATGAACGAAAGTCTCTCCACATGCTCAATTCTGAGAGATAATTATGTGTGAAAGCCGTACTTCACCTAGGTTGTTGGGAAAACAAAGTTTCTTTTCACTTGCAAACTCCTCTCCATACATATATAAGGGGAGGTACTAGCTCCAAATCAATTTTACAGTGAAAACTGCAGGAAGTTCAATCCGGCACTAGGATACAGACTGAGAAACCAGAGAAAAAGTTTCTCCTGCAAGCCATTCCCGTTGTGCTAGATGAACGAACGTCTCTCCACATGCTCAGTTCTAAAGATAAGTGTGTGTGAAAGTCGTCCTTCACCTAGCTTGTTGGGAACACAAAGTTTCTTTTCACTTGCAAACTCCAGTCCATACATATATATGCGGAGGTCCTAGCTCCAACTCGGTTTACAGTGAAAACTGCAGGGACTTCAAACCGAAAGTAGGAAACAGACTGAGAAACCATAGTAAAAGTTTCCCCTGCAACCCGTTCCCTTTGTGGTAGATGAACGAACGTATCTCCAAATGCTCAGTTCTGAGAGATAAATGTGTGTGAAATCCGTCCTTCACCTACCTTGTTGGGAACACAAAGTTTCTGTTCATTTGCAAACACCATTCCATACATATATAAGGGGAGGTACAAGCTCCAAATTTGTTTTACAGTGAAAACTGCAGGAATTTCAAACCGGCACTAGGAAACAGACTGAGAAACCACAGAAAAAGTTTCTCCTGCAAACCGTTCCCTTTGTGCTAGATGAACGAAAGTATTTCCACATAATCTGTTCTGAGAGATAAGTGTGTGTGAAAGCAGTCCTTCACCTAGCTTGTTGGGAAAACAAAGTTTCTTTTCACTTGCAAATTACACTCCATACATATATATGGGGAGGGATTAGCTCCAACTCGGTTTTACAGTGAAAACTGCAGGAACATCATACCGGCACTAGGAAACACACTGAGAAACCAGAGTAAATGTTTTTCCTGCAACCCTTTCCCATTGTGCTAGATGAACGAAAGTCTCTCCAAATGCTCAGTTCTGAGAGATTAGTGTGTGTGAAAGCCGTCCTTCAACTATCTTGTTGGGAACACAAAGTTTCTTTACACTAGCAAACTCCACTCCATAAATATATAAGGGCAGGGATTAGCTCCAACTCGGTTTTACAGTGAAAACTGCAGGAAATTCTAACCGGCACTAGGAAACAGACTGAGAAACCAGAGTAAAAGTTTATCCTGTACCCGTTCCCTTTGTGCTAGATGAACGAAAGTCTATCCACATGCTCAGTTCTGAGAGATAAGTGTGTGTGAAAGCCGTCCTTCACCTAGATTGTTGGGAACACAAAGTACTTTTTCACTTGCAAAATCCACTCCATACATATATATGGGGAGTTACTAGCGCCAACTCGGTTTACAGTGAAAACTGCAGGGACTTCAAACCTACATTAGGAAACAGACTGAGAAACCATAGTAAAAGTTTCCCCTGCAACCCTTTCCCCTTGTGGTAGATGAACGAACGTCTCTCCAAATGCTCAGTTCTGTGAGATAAGTGTGTGTGAAGCCGTACTTCACCTAGCTTGTTGGGAACACAAAGTTTCTTTTCACTTGAAAACACCACTCCACACATATATATGGGGTGGTACAAGCTCCTACTCGGTTTTACAGTGAAAACTGCAGGAACTTCAAACCTGCACTAGGAAACAGACTGAGAAACCATAGTAAAAGTTTGACCTGCAACCCGTTCCCTTTATGCTAGATGAACGAACGACTCTCCACATGCTCAGTTCTGAGAGATAAGTGTGTGTGAAAGCCATACTTCACCTAGCTTGTTGGGAACACAAACTTTCTTTTCACTTGCAAACTCCACTCCTTACATATATATGGGGAGGGTTTAGCTCCAACTCGTTTTTACAGTGAAAACTGCAGGAACTTCTAACCGGCACTAGGAAACATACTGAGAAACCAGAGTATAAGTTTCTCCAGCAACCCGTTACATTTATGCTAGATGAACGAACGTCTATACACATGCTCAGTTCTGACAGTTAATTGTGTGTGAAAGCCGTAATTCACCTATCTTGTTGGGAATACAAACTTTCTTTTCATGTGCAAACTCCACTCCATACATATATATGGGGTGTTACAAGCTCCTACTCGGTTTTACAGTGAAAACTGAAGGAACTTCAAACCGGCACTAGGAAACAGACTGAGAAACCAGAGTAAAAGTTTCTCCTGCAACACGTTCCCTTTGTGCTAGATGAACGAACGTCTCTCCACATGCACAGTTCTGAGAGATAAGTGTGTGTGAAAGCCGTCCTTCACCTAGCTTGTTGGAAACACAAATTTTATTTCACTTGCAATCCCCATTCCATACATAAATATAGGGAGGTAGGAGCTCCAACTCGGTTTTACAGTGAAAACTGCAGGAACTTCAAACCGGCCCTAGGAAACAGACTGAGAATCCAGAGAATATCTTCCTCCTGCAACCTGTTCTGTTTGTGCTAGATGAACGAACGTCTCTCCGCATGCTCAGTTTTGAGAGATAAGTATGTGTGAAAGCCGTCCTTCACCTAGCTTGTTGGGAACACAAAGGTTCTATTAAACTGCCAACTTCACTCCATACATATATAAGGGGAAGTACTAGCTCCAAATCGGTTTTACAGTGAAAACTGCAGGAACTTCAATCCGGCACTTGGAAACAGACTGAGAAACCAGAGAAAAAGTTTCTCCTGCAAGCCATTCCGGTTGTGCTAGATGAACGAACGTCTCTCCACATGCTCAGTTCTAAGAGATATGTGTGTGTGAAAGCCGACTTCACCTAGCTTGTTGGGAACACAAAGTTTCTTTACACTTGCAAACTCCACTCCATACATATATATATTCGGAACTACTAGCTCCAACTCGGATTTACAGTGAAAACTGCAGGAAGTTCAAACCGGCACTAGGAATCAGACTGAGAAACCAGAGTAAATGTTTCTCCTGCAACCCGTTCTTTGTGCTAGATGAACGAACGTCTCTCCACATGCTAAGTTCTGAGAGATATGTGTGTGTGAAAGCCGTCCTTCACCTAGCTTGTTGGGAACACAAAGTTTCTTTTCATTTGCCAACTCCACTCCATACATATATAAGGGGAGGTACTAGCTCCAACCAGGTTTTACAGTGAAAACTGCAGGAACTTCAAACCTGCACTAGGTAACAGACTGAGAAACCAGAGAAAAAGTTTCCCCTCCAACCCGTTCCCTTTGTGCTACATGAACGAACGTCTTTCCACATGCTCAGTTCTGAGAGATAAGTGTGTGTGAAATTCGTCCTTCAACTAGCTTGTTGGGAACACAAAGTTTCTTTTCACATGCAAACTCCATTCCATACATATATAAGGGGAGGTACAAGCTCCAAATTTGTTTTACAGTGAAAACTGCAGGAACTTCAAACCGGCACTAGGAAACAGACTGAGAAACCACAGAAAAAGTTTCTCCTGCAAACCGATCCCTTTGTGCTAGATGAACGAAAGTATTTCCACATAATCTGTTCTGAGAGATAAGTGTGTGTGAAAGCAGTCCTTCACCTAGCTTGTTGGGAAAACAAAGTTTCTTTTCACTTGCTAATTACACTCCTTACATATATATGGGGAGGGATTAGTTCCAACTCGGTTTTACAGTGAAAACTGCAGGAACATCATACCGGCACTAGGAAACACACTGAGAAACCAGAGTAAATGTTTTTCCTGCAACCCTTTCCCATTGTGCTTGATGAACGAAAGTCTCTCCAAATGCTCAGTTCTGTGAGATTAGTGTGTGTGAAAGCCGTCCTTCAACTAGCTTGTTGGGAACACAAAATTTCTTTACACTAGCAAACTCCACTCCATACATATATAAGGGCAGGGATTAGCTCCAACTCGGTTTTACAGTGAAAACTGCAGGAAATTCTAACCGGCACTAGGAAACAGACTGAGAAACCAGAGTAAAAGTTTATCCTGTACCCGTTCCCTTTATGCTAGATGAACGAAAGTCTATCCACATTCTCAGTTCTGAGAGATAAGTGTGTGTGAAAGCCGTCCTTCACCTAGATTGTTGGGAACAGAAAGTACTTTTTCACTTGCAAAATCCACTCCATACATATATATGGGGAGTTACTAGCGCCAACTAGGTTTACAGTGAAAACTGCAGGGACTTCAAACCTACATTAGGAAACAGACTGAGAAACCATAGTATAAGTTTCCCCTGCAACCCTTTCCCCTTGTGGTAGATGAACGAACGTCTCTCCAAATGCTCAGTTCTGTGAGATAAGTGTGTGTGAAGCCGTCCTTCACTTAGCTTGTTGGGAACACAAAGTTTCTTTTCACTTGAAAACACCACTCCACACATATATATGGGGTGGTACAAGCTCCTACTCGGTTTTACAGTGAAAACTGCAGGGACTTCAAACCGACATTAGGAAACAGACTGAGAAACCAGAGTAAAAGTTTGACCTGCAACCCGTTCCCTTTATGCTAGATGAACGAACGTCTCTCCACATGCTCAGTTCTGAGAGATAAGTGTGTGTGAAAGCCATACTTCACCAAGCTTGTTGGGAACACAAACTTCCTTTTCACTTGCAAACACCACTCCTTACATATATATGGGGAGGGTTTAGCTCCAACTCGTTTTTACAGTGAAAACTGCAGGAACTTCTAACCGGCACTAGGAAACATACTGAGAAACCAGAGTATAAGTTTCTCCTGCAACCCGTTACATTTATGCTAGATGAACGAACGTCTATACACATGCTCAGTTCTAACAGTTAATTGTGTGTGAAAGCCGTAATTCACCTAGCTTGTTGGGAACACAAACTTTCTTTTCATGTGCAAACTCCACTCCATACATATATATGGGGTGTTACAAGCTCCTACTCGGTTTTACAGTGAAAACTGAAGGAACTTCAAACCGGCACTAGGAAACAGACTGAGAAACCAGAGTAAAAGTTTCTCCTGCAACACGTTCCCTTTGTGCTAGATGAACGAACGTCTCTCCACATGCTCAGTTCTGAGAGATAAGTTTGTGTGAAAGCCGTCCTTCACCTAGCTTGTTGGGAACACAAATTTTGTTTCACTTGCAATCCCCATTCCATACATAAATATAGGGAGGTAGGAGCTCCAACTCGGTTTTACAGTGAAAACTGCAGGAACTTCAAACCGGCCCTAGGAAACAGACTGAGAATCCAGAGAATATCTTCCTCCTGCAACCTGTTCTATTTGTGCTAGATGAACGAACGTCTCTCCGCATGCTCAGTTCTGAGAGATAAGTATGTGTGAAAGCCGTCCTTCACCTAGCTTGTTGGGAACACAAAGGTTCTATTAAACTGCCAACTCCACTCCATACATATATAAGGGGAAGTACTAGCTCCAAATCGGTTTTACAGTGAAAACTGCAGGAACTTCAATCCGGCACTAGGAAACAGACTGAGAAACCAGAGAAAAAGTTTCTACTGCAAACCGTTCCTTTGTGCTACATGAACGAACGTCTTTCCACATGCTCAGTTCTGAGAGATAAGTGTGTTTGAAAGCCGTCCTTCAACTAGCTTGTTGGGAACACAAAGTTTCTTTTCACTTTTAAACTCCAGTCCATACATATATATGCGGAGGTCCTAGCTCCAACTCGGTTTACAGTGAAAACTGCAGGACTTCAAACCGACAGTAGGAAACAGACTGAGAAACCATAGTAAAAGTTTCCCCTGCAACCCGTTCCCTTTGTGGTAGATGAACGAACGTATCTCCAAATGCTCAGTTCTGAGAGATAAATGTGTGTGAAAGCCGTCCTTCACCTAGCTTGTTGGGAACACAAACTTTCTTTTCACTTGCAAACTCCACTCCATGCATATATATGGGTTGGTACAAGCTCCTACTCCGTTTTACACTGAAAACTGCAGGAACTTCAAACCGGCACTAGGAAACAGACTGAGAAACCAGAGTAAAAGTTTCCCCTGCAACCCGTTCCCTTTGTGCTAGATGAAAGAACGTCTCTCCTCATGCTCAGTTCTGAGAGGTAATTGTGTGTGAAAGCCGTACTTCACCTAGCTTGTTGGGAACACAAAGTTTCTTTTCACTTGCAAACTCCACTCCATACATATATAAGGGAAGTACTAGCTCCAACTTGGTTTTACAGTGAAAACTGCAGGAACTTCAAACGTGCACTAGGAAACTGACTGAGAATTCAGAGAAAAAATTTCTCCTGCAACCCGTTCCCTTTATGGTAGATGTACGAACGTCTCTCCACATGCTCAGTTCTGAGAGATAAGTGTGTGTGAAAGCCGTACTTCACCTCGATAGTTGGGAACACAAAGTTTCTTTTCACTTGCAAAAACCACTCCGCACATATATATGGGGAATTACTGGCTCCAACTCGGTTTTACATTGAAAACTGCAGGAACATCAAACTGGCCCTAGGAAACAGACTGAGAATCCAGAGAAAGTGTTCCTTCTTTAACCTGTTCCATTTGTGCTAGATGAACGAACGTCTCTCCACATGCTCGGTTCTGAGAGATAAGTATGTGTGAAAGCCGTCCTTCACCTAGCTTGTTGGGAACACAAAGTTTCTTTTCACTAGCAAACACCACTCCGTACATGTATATGGGGAGGGTTTGCTCCAACTAGTTTTACAGTGAAAACTGCAGGAACTTCTAACCGGCACTAGGAAACAGAATTAGAAACCAGAGTATAAGTTTCCACTATAACCCGTTCCCTTTGTGCTAGATGAATGAACGTCTATCCGCATGCTCAGTTCTGAGAGATAAGTATGTGTGAAAGCCGTCCTTCACCTAGCTTGTTGGGAACACAAAGTTTCTTTTCACTTGCAAACTCCACTCCTTACATATATATGGGGAGGGTTTAGCTCCAACTCGTTTTTACAGTGAAAACTGCAGGAACGTCTAACCGGCACTAGGAAACAGACTGAGAAACCAGAGTATAAGTTTCTCCTATAACCCGTTCCATTTGTGCTAGATGAACGAACGTCTATACACATGCTTAGTTCTGACAGATAAGCGTGTGTGAAAGCCGTCCTTCACCTAGCTTGTTGGGAACACAAAGTCTCTTTTCACTTGCAAACCCCACTTCATACATATATAAGTGGAGGTAATAGCTCTAAACCGTTTTTACAGTGAAAACTGCAGGAACTTCCATCCGGCACTAGGAAACAGACTGAGAAACCAGAGTAAAAGTTTCTCCGGCAAAACGTTCTTTGTGTTAGATGAAAGAACGTCTCTCCACATACTCAGTTCTGAGAGATAAGTGTGTGTGAAAGCCGTCCTTCACCTAGCTAGTTCGGAATACAAAGTTTCTTTTCACTTTCAAACTCCACTCCATACATATATATGGGGAGGTACAAGCTCCAACTCGGTTTTACAGTGAAAACTGCAGGAAATTCAAAACGGCACTAGGAAACAGACTGAGAAACCAGAGTAAAAGTTCCCCTGCATCCCGTTCCTTTGTGCTAGATGAACGAACGTCTCTCCCCATGCTCAGTTCTGAGAGATAAGTTTGTGTGAAAGCCGTCCTTCAACTAGCTTTTTGGAAACAAAGATTCTTTTCATTTGCTAACACTATTCCATATAAATATAAGGTGAGGTACAAGCTCCAACATTGTTTTACAGTGAAAACTGCAGGAAATTCAAACCGGCATTAGGAAACAGACTGAGAAACCAGAGTAAAAGTTTCTCCTGCAAACCTTTCCCTTTGTGCTAGATGAACGAAAGTCTCTCCACATGCTCAATTCTGAGAGATAATTATGTGTGAAAGCCGTACTTCACCTAGGTTGTTGGGAACACAAAGTTTCTTTTCAGTTGCAAACTCCTCTCCATACATATATAAGGGGAGGTACTAGCTCCAAATCAGTTTTACAGTGAAAACTGCAGGAAGTTCAATCCGGCACTAGGATACAGACTGAGAAACCAGAGAAAAAGTTTCTCCTGCAAGCCATTCCCGTTGTGCTAGATGAACGAACGTCTCTCCACATGCTCAGTTCTAAAGATAAGTGTGTGTGAACGGCGTCCTTCACCTAGCTTGTTGGGAACACAAAGTTTCTTTTCACTTGCAAACTCCAGTCCATACATATATATGCGGAGGTCCTAGCTCCAACTCGGTTTACAGTGAAAACTGCAGGGACTTCAAACCGACAGTAGGAAACAGACTGAGAAACCATAGTAAAAGTTTCCCCTGCAACCCGTTCCCTTTGTGGTAGATGAACGAACGTATCTCCAAATGCTCAGTTCTGAGAGATAAATGTGTGTGAAATCCGTCCTTCACCTACCTTGTTGGGAACACAAAGTTTCTGTTCATTTGCAAACTCCATTCCATACATATATTAGGGGAGGTACAAGCTCCAAATTTGTTTTACAGTGAAAACTGCAGGAATTTCAAACCGGCACTTGGAAACAGACTGAGAAACCACAGAAAAAGTTTCTCCTGCAAACCGTTCCCTTTGTGCTAGATGAACGAAAGTATTTCCACATAATCTGTTCTGAGAGATAAGTGTGTGTGAAAGCAGTCCTTCACCTAGCTTGTTGGGAAAACAAAGTTTCTTTTCACTTGCAAATTACACTCCATACATATATATGGGGAGGGATTAGCTCCAACTCGGTTTTACAGTGAAAACTGCAGGAACATCTTACCGGCACTAGGAAACACACTGAGAAACCAGAGTAAAAGTTTTTCCTGCAACCCTTTCCCATTGTGCTAGATGAACGAAAGTCTCTCCAAATGCTCAGTTCTGAGAGATTAGTGTGTGTGAAAGCCGTCCTTCAACTAGCTTGTTGGGAACACAAAGTTTCTTTACACTAGCAAACTCCACTCCATACATATATAAGGGCAGGGATTAGCTCCAACTCGGTTTTACAGTGAAAACTGCAGGAAATTCTAACCGGCACTAGGAAACAGACTGAGAAACCAGAGTAAAAGTTTATCCTGTACCCGTTCCCTTTGTGCTAGATGAACGAAAGTCTATCCACATGCTCAGTTCTGAGAGATAAGTGTGTGTGAAAGCCGTCCTTCACCTAGATTGTTGGGAACACAAAGTACTTTTTCACTTGCAAAATCCACTCCATACATATATATGGGGAGTTACTAGCGCCAACTCGGTTTACAGTGAAAACTGCAGGGACTTCAAACCTACATTAGGAAACAGACTGAGAATCCATAGTAAAAGTTTCCCCTGCAACCCTTTCCCCTTGTGGTAGATGAACGAACGTCTCTCCAAATGCTCAGTTCTGTGAGATAAGTGTGTGTGAAGCCGTCCTTCACCTAGCTTGTTGGGAACACAAAGTTTCTTTTCACTTGAAAACACCACTCCACACATATATATGGGGTGGTACAAGCTCCTACTCGGTTTTACAGTGAAAACTGCAGGAACTTCAAACCTGCACTAGGAAACAGACTGAGAAACCATAGTAAAAGTTTGACCTGCAACCCGTTCCCTTTATGCTAGATGAACGAACGACTCTCCACATGCTCAGTTCTGAGAGATAAGTGTGTGTGAAAGCCATACTTCACCTAGCTTGTTGGGAACACAAACTTTCTTTTCACTTGCAAACTCCACTCCTTACATATATATGGGGAGGGTTTAGCTCCAACTCGTTTTTACAGTGAAAACTGCAGGAACTTCTAACCAGCACTAGGAAACAGACTGAGAAACCAGAGTAAAAGTTTCTCCTGCAACACGTTCCCTTTGTGCTAGATGAACGAACGTCTCTCCACATGCTCAGTTCTGAGAGATAAGTGTGTGTGAAAGCCGTCCTTCACCTAGCTTGTTGGAAACACAAATTTTATTTCACTTGCAATACCCATTCCATACATAAATATAGGGAGGTAGGAGCTCCAACTCGGTTTTACAGTGAAAACTGCAGGAACTTCAAACCGGCCCTAGGAAACAGACTGAGAATCCAGAGAATATCTTCCTCCTGCAACCTGTTCTGTTTGTGCTAGATGAACGAACGTCTCTCCGCATGCTCAGTTCTGAGAGATAAGTATGTGTGAAAGCCGTCCTTCACCTAGCTTGTTGGGAACACAAAGGTTCTATTAAACTGCCAACTCCACTCCATACATATATAAGGGGAAGTACTAGCTCCAAATCGGTTTTACAGTGAAAACTGCAGGAACTTCAATCCGGCACTAGGAAACAGACTGAGAAACCAGAGAAAAAGTTTCTACTGCAAACCGTTCCCTTTGTGCTACATGAACGAACGTCTTTCCACATGCTCAGTTCTGAGAGATAAGTGTGTGTGAAAGCCGTCCTTCAACTAGCTTGTTGGGAACACAAAGTTTCTTTTTACTTTTAAACTCCAGTCCATACATATATATTCGGATGTCCTAGCTCCAACTCGGTTTACAGTTAAAACTGCAGGACTTCAAACCGACAGTAGGAAACAGACTGAGAAACCATAGTAAAAGTTTCCCCTGCAACCCGTTCCCTTTGTGGTAGATGAACGAACGTATCTCCAAATGCTCAGTTCTGAGAGATAAATGTGTGTGAATGCCGTCCTTCACCTAGCTTGTTGGGAACACAAACTTTCTTTTCACTTGCAAACTCCACTCCATACATATATATGGGTTGGTACAAGCTCCTACTCCGTTTTACACTGAAAACTGCTGGACTTCAAACCGACAGTAGGAAACAGACTGAGAAACCATAGTAAAAGTTTCCCCTGCAACCCGTTCCCTTTGTGCTAGATGAAAGAACGTCTCTCCACATGCTCAGTTCTGAGAGGTAATTGTGTGTGAAAGCCGTACTTCACCTAGCTTGTTGGGAACACAAAGTTTCTTTTCACTTGCAAACTCCACTCCATACATATATAAGGGAAGTACTAGCTCCAACTTGGTTTTACAGTGAAAACTGCAGGAACTTCAAACGTGCACTAGGAAACTGACTGAGAATTCAGAGAAAAAATTTCTCCTGCAACCCGTTCCCTTTATGGTAGATGTACGAACGTCTCTCCACATGCTCAGTTCTGAGAGATAAGTGTGTGTGAAAGCCGTACTTCACCTCGATAGTTGGGAACACAAAGTTTCTTTTCACTTGCAAAAACCACTCCGCACATATATATGGGGAATTACTAGCTCCAACTCGGTTTTACATTGAAAACTGCAGGAACATCAAACTGGCCCTAGGAAACAGACTGAGAATCCAGAGAAAGTGTTCCTTCTTTAACCTGTTCCATTTGTGCTAGATGAACGAACGTCTCTCCACATGCTCGGTTCTGAGAGATAAGTATGTGTGAAAGCCGTCCTTCACCTAGCTTGTTGGGAACACAAAGTTTCTTTTCACTAGCAAACACCACTCCGTACATGTATATGGGGAGGGTTTGCTCCAACTCGTTTTTACAGTGAAAACTGCAGGAACGTCTAACCGGCACTAGGAAACAGACTGAGAAACCAGAGTATAAGTTTCTCCTATAACCCGTTCCAATTGTGTTAGATGAAAGAACGTCTCTCCACATACTCAGTTCTGAGAGATAAGCGTGTGTGAAAGCCGTCCTTCACCTAGCTTGTTGGGAACACAAAGTTTCTTTTCACTTGCAAACTCCACTCCTTACATATATATGGGGTGGTACTAGCTCCAACTCGGTTTTACAGTGAAAACTGCAGGAAATTCAAAACGGCACTAGGAAACAGACTGAGAATCCAGAGTAAAATTTCCCCTGCATCCCGTTCCTTTGTGCTAGATGAACGAACGTCTCTCCCCATGCTCAGTTCTGAGAGATAAGTTTGTGTGAAAGCCGTCATTCAACTAGCTTTTTGGAAACAAAGATTCTTTTCATTTGCTAAATCCATTCCATATAAATATAAGGGGAGGTACAAGCTCCAACATTGTTTTACAGTGAAAACTGCAGGAAATTCAAACCGGCATTAGGAAACAGACTGAGAAACCAGAGTAAAAGTTTCTCCTGCAAACCTTTCCCTTCGTGCTAGATGAACGAAAGTCTCTCCACATGCTCAATTCTGAGAGATAATTATGTGTGAAAGCCGTACTTCACCTAGGTTGTTGGGAACACAAAGTTTCTTTTCACTTGCAAACTCCTCTCCATACATATATAAGGGGAGGTACTAGCTCGAAATCAGTTTTACAGTGAAAACTGCAGGAAGTTCAATCCGGCACTAGGATACAGACTGAGAAACCAGAGAAAAAGTTTCTCCTGCAAGCCATTCCCGTTGTGCTAGATGAACGAACGTCTCTCCACATGCTCAGTTCTAAAGATAAGTGTGTGTGAAAGCCGTCCTTCACCTAGCTTGTTGGGAACACAAAGTATCTTTTCACTTGCAAACTCCAGTCCATACATATATATGCGGAGGTCCTAGCTCCAACTCGGTTTACAGTGAAAACTGCAGGGACTTCAAACCGACAGTAGGAAACAGACTGAGAAACCATAGTAAAAGTTTCCCCTGCAACCCTTTCCCCTTGTGGTAGATGAACGAACGTCTCTCCAAATGCTCAGTTCTGTGAGATAAGTGTGTGTGAAGCCGTCCTTCACCTAGCTTGTTGGGAACACAAAGTATCTTTTCACTTGAAAACACCACTCCACACATATATATGGGGTGGTACAAGCTCCTACTCGGTTTTACAGTGAAAACTGCAGGATCTTCAAACCTGCACTAGGAAACAGACTGAGAAACCATAGTAATAGTTTGACCTGCAACCCGTTCCCTTTATGCTAGATGAACGAACGACTCTCCACATGCTCAGTTCTGAGAGATAAGTGTGTGTGAAAGCCATACTTCACCTAGCTTTTTGGGAACACAAACTTTCTTTTCACTTGCAAACTCCACTCCTTACATATATATGGGGAGGGTTTAGCTCCAACTCGTTTTTACAGTGAAAACTGCAGGAACTTCTAACCGGCACTAGGAAACAGACTGAGAAACCAGAGTAAAAGTTTCTCCTGCAACACGTTCCCTTTGTGCTAGATGAACGAACGTCTCTCCACATGCTCAGTTCTGAGAGATAAGTGTGTGTGAAAGCCGTCCTTCAGCTAGCTTGTTGGAAACACAAATTTTATTTCACTTGCAATACCCATTCCATACATAAATATAGGGAGGTAGGAGCTCCAACTCGGTTTTACAGTGAAAACTGCAGGAACTTCAAACCGGCCCTAGGAAACAGACTGAGAATCCAGAGAATATCTTCCTCCTGCAACCTGTTCTGTTTGTGCTAGATGAACGAACGTCTCTCCGCATGCTCAGTTCTGAGAGATAAGTATGTGTGAAAGCCGTCCTTCACCTAGCTTGTTGGGAACACAAAGGTTCTATTAAACTGCCAACTCCACTCCATACATATATAAGGGGAAGTACTAGCTCCAAATCGGTTTTACAGTGAAAACTGCAGGAACTTCAATCCGGCACTAGGAAACAGACTGAGAAACCAGAGAAAAAGTTTCTACTGCAAATCGTTCCCTTTGTGCTACATGAACGAACGTCATTCCACATGCTCAGTTCTGAGAGATAAGTGTGTGTGAAAGCCGTCCTTCAACTAGCTTGCTGGGAACACAAAGTTTCTTTTCACTTTTAAACTCCAGTCCATACATATATATGCGGAGGTCCTAGCTCCAACTCGGTTTACAGTGAAAACTGCAGGACTTCAAACCGACAGTAGGAAACAGACTGAGAAACCATAGTAAAAGTTTCCCCTGCAACCCGTTCCCTTTGTGGTAGATGAACGAACGTATCTCCAAATGCTCAGTTCTGAGAGATAAATGTGTGTGAATGCCGTCCTTCACCTAGCTTGTTGGGAACACAAACTTTCTTTTCACTTGCAAACTCCACTCCATACATATATATGGGTTGGTACAAGCTCCTACTCCGTTTTACACTGAAAACTGCAGGACTTCAAACCGACAGTAGGAAACAGACTGAGAAACCATAGTAAAAGTTTCCCCTGCAACCCGTTCCCTTTTTGCTAGATGAAAGAACGTCTCTCCACATGCTCAGTTCTGAGAGGTAATTGTGTGTGAAAGCCGTACTTCACCTAGCTTGTTGGGAACACAAAGTTTCTTTTCACTTGCAAACTCCACTCCATACATATATAAGGGAAGTACTAGCTCCAACTTGGTTTTACAGTGAAAACTGCAGGAACTTCAAACGTGCACTAGGAAACTGACTGAGAATTCAGAGAAAAAATTTCTCCTGCAACCCGTTCCCTTTATGGTAGATGTACGAACGTCTCTCCACATGCTCAGTTCTGAGAGATAAGTGTGTGTGAAAGCCGTACTTCACCTCGATAGTTGGGAACACAAAGTTTCTTTTCACTTGCAAAAACCACTCCGCACATATATATGGGGAATTACTAGCTCCAACTCGGTTTTACATTGAAAACTGCAGGAACATCAAACTGGCCCTAGGAAACAGACTGAGAATCCAGAGAAAGTGTTCCTTCTTTAACCTGTTCCATTTGTGCTAGATGAACGAACGTCTCTCCACATGCTCGGTTCTGAGAGATAAGTATGTGTGAAAGCCGTCCTTCACCTAGCTTGTTGGGAACACAAAGTTTCTTTTCACTAGCAAACACCACTCCGTACATGTATATGGGGAGGGTTTGCTCCAACTCGTTTTTACAGTGAAAACTGCAGGAACGTCTAACCGGCACTAGGAAACAGACTGAGAAACCAGAGTATAAGTTTCTCCTATAACCCGTTCCAATTGTGTTAGATGAAAGAACGTCTCTCCACATACTCAGTTCTGAGAGATAAGCGTGTGTGAAAGCCGTCCTTCACCTAGCTTGTTGGGAACACAAAGTTTCTTTTCACTTGCAAACTCCACTCCTTACATATATATGGGGTGGTACTAGCTCCAACTCGGTTTTACAGTGAAAACTGCAGGAAATTCAAAACGGCACTAGGAAACAGACTGAGAATCCAGAATAAAAGTTCCCCTGCATCCCGTTCCTTTGTGCTAGATGAACGAACGTCTCTCCACATGCTCAGTTCTGAGAGATAAGTTTGTGTGAAAGCCGTCCTTCAACTAGCTTTTTGGAAACAAAGATTCTTTTCATTTGCTAAATCCATTCCATATAAATATAAGGGGAGGTACAAGCTCCAACATTGTTTTACAGTGAAAACTGCAGGAAATTCAAACCGGCATTAGGAAACAGACTGAGAAACCAGAGTAAAAGTTTCTCCTGCAAACCTTTCCCTTTGTGCTAGATGAACGAAAGTCTCTCCACATGCTCAATTCTGAGAGATAATTATGTGTGAAAGCCGTACTTCACCTAGGTTGTTGGGAACACAAAGTTTCTTTTCACTTGCAAACTCCTCTCCATACATATATAAGGGGAGGTACTAGCTCGAAATCAGTTTTACAGTGAAAACTGCAGGAAGTTCAATCCGGCACTAGGATACAGACTGAGAAACCAGAGAAAAAGTTTCTCCTGCAAGCCATTCCCGTTGTGCTAGATGAACGAACGTCTCTCCACATGCTCAGTTCTAAAGATAAGTGTGTGTGAAAGCCGTCCTTCACCTAGCTTGTTGGGAACACAAAGTATCTTTTCACTTGCAAACTCCAGTCCATACATATATATGCGGAGGTCCTAGCTCCAACTCGGTTTACAGTGAAAACTGCAGGGACTTCAAACCGACAGTAGGAAACAGACTGAGAAACCATAGTAAAAGTTTCCCCTGCAACCCGTTCCCTTTGTGGTAGATGAACGAACGTATCTCCAAATGCTCAGTTCTGAGAGATAAATGTGTGTGAAATCCGTCCTTCACCTACCTTGTTGGGAACACAAAGTTTCTGTTCATTTGCAAACCCCATTCCATACATATATAAGGGGAGGTACAAGCTCGAAATTTGTTTTACAGTGAAAACTGCAGGAATTTCAAACCGGCACTTGGAAACAGACTGAGAAACCACAGAAAAAGTTTCTCCTGCAAACCGTTCCCTTTGTGCTAGATGAACGAAAGTATTTCCACATAATCTGTTCTGAGAGATAAGTGTGTGTGAAAGCAGTCCTTCACCTAGCTTGTTGGGAAAACAAAGTTTCTTTTCACTTGCAAATTACACTCCATACATATATATGGGGAGGGATTAGCTCCAACTCGGTTTTACAGTGAAAACTGCAGGAACATCATACCGGCACTAGGAAACACACTGAGAAACCAGAGTAAATGTTTTTCCTGCAACCCTTTCCCATTGTGCTAGATGAACGAAAGTCTCTCCAAATGCTCAGTTCTGAGAGATTAGTGTGTGTGAAAGCCGTCCTTCAACTAGCTTGTTGGGAACACAAAGTTTCTTTACACTAGCAAACTCCACTCCATACATATATAAGGGCAGGGATTAGCTCCAACTCGGTTTTACAGTGAAAACTGCAGGAAATTCTAACCGGCACTAGGAAACAGACTGAGAAACCAGAGTAAAAGTTTATCCTGTACCCGTTCCCTTTGTGCTAGATGAACGAACGACTCTCCACATGCTCAGTTCTGAGAGATAAGTGTGTGTGAAAGCCATACTTCACCTAGCTTGTTGGGAACACAAACTTTCTTTTCACTTGCAAACTCCACTCCTTACATATATATGGGGAGGGTTTAGCTCCAACTCGTTTTTACAGTGAAAACTGCAGGAACTTCTAACCGGCACTAGGAAACATACTGAGAAACCAGAGTATAAGTTTCTCCCGCAACCCGTTACATTTATGCTAGATGAACGAACGTCTATACACATGCTCAGTTCTGACAGTTAATTGTGTGTGAAAGCCGTCCTTCACCTAGCTTGTTGGAAACACAAATTTTATTTCACTTGCAATCCCCATTCCATACATAAATATAGGGAGGTAGGAGCTCCAAATCGGTTTTACAGTGAAAACTGCAGGAACTTCAAACCGGCCCTAGGAAACAGACTGAGAATCCAGAGAATATCTTCCTCCTGCAACCTGTTCTGTTTGTGCTAGATGAACGAACGTCTCTCCGCATGCTCAGTTCTGAGAGATAAGTATGTGTGAAAGCCGTCCTTCACCTAGCTTGTTGGGAACACAAAGGTTCTATTAAACTGCCAAACCCACTCCATACATATATAAGGGGAAGTACTAGCTCCAAATCGGTTTTACAGTGAAAACTGCAGGAACTTCAATCCGGCACTAGGAAACAGACTGAGAAACCAGAGAAAAAGTTTCTACTGCAAACCGTTCCCTTTGTGCTACATGAACGAACGTCTTTCCACATGCTCAGTTCTGAGAGATAAGTGTGTGTGAAAGCCGTCCTTCAACTAGCTTGTTGGGAACACAAAGTTTCTTTTCACTTTTAAACTCCAGTCCATACATATATATGCGGAGGTCCTAGCTCCAACTCGGTTTACAGTGAAAACTGCAGGACTTCAAACCGACAGTAGGAAACAGACTGAGAAACCATAGTAAAAGTTTCCCCTGCAACCCGTTCCCTTTGTGGTAGATGAACGAACGTATCTCCAAATGCTCAGTTCTGAGAGATAAATGTGTGTGAAAGCCGTCCTTCACCTAGCTTGTTGGGAACACAAACTTTCTTTTCACTTGCAAACTCCACTCCATACATATATATGGGTTGGTACAAGCTCCTACTCCGTTTTACACTGAAAACTGCAGGAACTTCAAACCGGCACTAGGAAACAGACTGAGAAACCAGAGTAAAAGTTTCTCCTGCAACCCGTTCCCTTTGTGCTAGATGAAAGAACGTCTCTCCACATGCTCAGTTCTGAGAGGTAATTGTGTGTGAAAGCCGTACTTCACCTAGCTTGTTGGGAACACAAAGTTTCTTTTCACTTGCAAACTCCACTCCATACATATATAAGGGAAGTACTAGCTCCAACTTGGTTTTACAGTGAAAACTGCAGGAACTTCAAACGTGCACTAGGAAACTGACTGAGAATTCAGAGAAAAAATTTCTCCTGCAACCCGTTCCCTTTATGGTAGATGTACGAACGTCTCTCCACATGCTCAGTTCTGAGAGATAAGTGTGTGTGAAAGCCGTACTTCACCTCGATAGTTGGGAACACAAAGTTTCTTTTCACTTGCAAAAACCACTCCGCACATGTATATGGGGAATTACTAGCTCCAACTCGGTTTTACATTGAAAACTGCAGGAACATCAAACTGGCCCTAGGAAACAGACTGAGAATCCAGAGAAAGTGTTCCTTCTTTAACCTGTTCCATTTGTGCTAGATGAACGAACGTCTCTCCACATGCTCGGTTCTGAGAGATAAGTATGTGTGAAAGCCGTCCTTCACCTAGCTTGTTGGGAACACAAAGTTTCTTTTCACTAGCAAACACCACTCCGTACATGTATATGGGGAGGGTTTGCTCCAACTAGTTTTACAGTGAAAACTGCAGGAACTTCTAACCGGCACTAGGAAACAGAATTAGAAACCAGAGTATAAGTTTCCACTATAACCCGTTCCCTTTGTGCTAGATGAATGAACGTCTATCCGCATGCTCAGTTCTGAGAGATAAGTATGTGTGAAAGCCGTCCTTCACCTAGCTTGTTGGGAACACAAAGACTCTTTTCACTTGCAAACCCCACTTCATACATATATAAGGGGAGGTACTAGCTCTAAACCGTTTTTACAGTGAAAACTGCAGGAACTTCAATCCGGCACTAGGAAACAGACTGAGAAACCAGAGTAAAAGTTTCTCCGGCAAAACGTTCTTTGTGTTAGATGAAAGAACGTCTCTCCACATACTCAGTTCTGAGAGATAAGTGTGTGTGAAAGCCGTCCTTCACCTAGCTAGTTCGGAATACAAAGTTTCTTTTCACTTTCAAACTCCACTCCATACATATATATGGGGAGGTACTAGCTCCAACTCGGTTTTACAGTGAAAACTGCAGGAAATTCAAAACGGCACTAGGAAACAGACTGAGAAACCAGAGTAAAAGTTCCCCTGCATCCCGTTCCTTTGTGCTAGATGAACGAACGTCTCTCCCCATGCTCAGTTCTGAGAGATAAGTTTGTGTGAAAGCCGTCCTTCAACTAGCTTTTTGGAAACAAAGATTCTTTTCATTTGCTAACTCCATTCCATATAAATATAAGGGGAGGTACAAGCTCCAACATTGTTTTACAGTGAAAACTGCAGGAAATTCAAACCGGCATTAGGAAACAGACTGAGAAACCAGAGTAAAAGTTTCTCCTGCAAACCTTTCCCTTTGGCTAGATGAACGAAAGTCTCTCCACATGCTCAATTCTGAGAGATAATTATGTGTGAAAGCCGTACTTCACCTAGGTTGTTGGGAACACAAAGTTTCTTTTCACTTGCAAACTCCTCTCCATACATATATAAGGGGAGGTACTAGCTCCAAATCAGTTTTACAGTTAAAACTGCAGGAAGTTCAATCCGGCACTAGGATACAGACTGAGAAACCAGAGAAAAAGTTTCTCCTGCAAGCCATTCCCGTTGTGCTAGATGAACGAACGTCTCTCCACATGCTCAGTTCTAAAGATAAGTGTGTGTGAACGGCGTCCTTCACCTAGCTTGTTGGGAACACAAAGTTTCTTTTCACTTGCAAACTCCAGTCCATACATATATATGCGGAGGTCCTAGCTCCAACTCGGTTTACAGTGAAAACTGCAGGGACTTCAAACCGACAGTAGGAAACAGACTGAGAAACCATAGTAAAAGTTTCCCCTGCAACCCGTTCCCTTTGTGGTAGATGAACGAACGTCTCTCCACATGCTCAGTTCTGAGAGATAAATGTGTGTGAAATCCGTCCTTCACCTACCTTGTTGGGAACACAAAGTTTCTGTTCATTTGCAAACTCCATTCCATACATATATAAGGGGAGGTACAAGCTCCAAATTTGTTTTACAGTGAAAACTGCAGGAATTTCAAACCGGCACTAGGAAACAGACTGAGAAACCACAGAAAAAGTTTCTCCTGCAAACCGTTCCCTTTGTGCTAGATGAACGAAAGTATTTCCACATAATCTGTTCTGAGAGATAAGTGTGTGTGAAAGCAGTCCTTCACCTAGCTTGTTGGGAAAACAAAGTTTCTTTTCACTTGCAAATTACACTCCATACATATATATGGGGAGTTACTAGCGCCAACTCGGTTTACAGTGGAAACTGCAGGGACTTCAAACCTACATTAGGAAACAGACTGAGAAACCATAGTAAAAGTTTCCCCTGCAACCCTTTCCCCTTGTGGTAGATGAACGAACGTCTCTCCAAATGCTCAGTTCTGTGAGATAAGTGTGTGTGAAGCCGTCCTTCACCTAGCTTGTTGGGAACACAAAGTTTCTTTTCACTTGAAAACACCACTCCACACATATATATGGGGTGGTACAAGCTCCTACTCGGTTTTACAGTGAAAACTGCAGGAACTTCAAACCTGCACTAGGAAACAGCCTGAGAAACCATAGTAAAAGTTTGACCTGCAACCCGTTCCCTTTATGCTAGATGAACGAACGACTCTCCAGATGCTCAGTTCTGAGAGATAAGTGTGTGTGAAAGCCATACTTCACCTAGCTTGTTGGGAACACAAACTTTCTTTTCACTTGCAAACTCCACTCCTTACATATATATAGGGAGGGTTTAGCTCCAACTCGTTTTTACAGTGAAAACTGCAGGAACTTCTAACCGGCACTAGGAAACATACTGAGAAACCAGAGTATAAGTTTCTCCCGCAACCCGTTATATTTATGCTAGATGAACGAACGTCTATACACATGCTCAGTTCTGACAGTTAATTGTGTGTGAAAGCCGTAATTCACCTAGCTTGTTGGGAACACAAACTTTCTTTTCATGTGCAAACTCCACTCCATACATATATATGGGGTGTTACAAGCTCCTACTCGGTTTTACAGTGAAAACTGAAGGAACTTCAAACCGGCACTAGGAAACAGACTGAGAAACCAGAATAAAAGTTTCTCCTGCAACACGTTCCCTTTGTGCTAGATGAACGAACGTCTCTCCACATGCTCAGTTCTGAGAGATAAGTGTGTGTGAAAGCCGTCCTTCACCTAGCTTGTTGGAAACACAAATTTTATTTCACTTGCAATCCTCATTCCATACATAAATATAGGGAGGTAGGAGCTCCAACTCGGTTTTACAGTGAAAACTGCAGGAACTTCAAACCGGCCCTAGGAAACAGACTGAGAATCCAGAGAATATCTTCCTCCTGCAACCTGTTCTGTTTGTGCTAGATGAACGAACGTCTCTCCGCATGCTCAGTTCTGAGAGATAAGTATGTGTGAAAGCCGTCCTTCACCTAGCTTGTTGGGAACACAAAGGTTCTATTAAACTGCCAACTCCACTCCATACATATATAAGGGGAAGTACTAGCTCCAAATCGGTTTTACAGTGAAAACTGCAGGAACTTCAATCCGGCACTAGGAAACAGACTGAGAAACCAGAGAAAAAGTTTCTACTGCAAACCGTTCCCTTTGTGCTACATGAACGAACGTCTTTCCACATGCTCAGTTCTGAGAGATAAGTGTGTGTGAAAGCCGTCCTTCAACTAGCTTGTTGGGAACACAAAGTTTCTTTTCACTTTTAAACTCCAGTCCATACATATATATGCGGAGGTCCTAGCTCCAACTCGGTTTACAGTGAAAACTGCAGGACTTCAAACCGACAGTAGGAAACAGACTGAGAAACCATAGTAAAAGTTTCCCCTGCAACCCGTTCCCTTTGTGGTAGATGAACGAACGTATCTCCAAATGCTCAGTTCTGAGAGATAAATGTGTGTGAAAGCCGTCCTTCACCTAGCTTGTTGGGAACACAAACTTTCTTTTCACTTGCAAACTCCACTCCATACATATATATGGGTTGGTACAAGCTCCTACTCCGTTTTACACTGAAAACTGCAGGAACTTCAAACCGGCACTAGGAAACAGACTGAGAAACCAGAGTAAAAGTTTCTCCTGCAACCCGTTCCCTTTGTGCTAGATGAAAGAACGTCTCTCCACATGCTCAGTTCTGAGAGGTAATTGTGTGTGAAAGCCGTACTTCACCTAGCTTGTTGGGAACACAAAGTTTCTTTTCACTTGCAAACTCCACTCCATACATATATAAGGGAAGTACTAGCTCCAACTTGGTTTACAGTGAAAACTGCAGGAACTTAAAACGTGCACTAGGAAACTGACTGAGAATTCAGAGAAAAAATTTCTCCTGCAACCCGTTCCCTTTATGGTAGATGTACGAACGTCTCTCCACATGCTCAGTTCTGAGAGATAAGTGTGTGTGAAAGCCGTACTTCACCTCGATAGTTGGGAACACAAAGTTTCTTTTCACTTGCAAAAACCACTCCGCACATATATATGGGGAATTACTAGCTCCAACTCGGTTTTACATTGAAAACTGCAGGAACATCAAACTGGCCCTAGGAAACAGACTGAGAATCCAGAGAAAGTGTTCCTTCTTTAACCTGTTCCATTTGTGCTAGATGAACGAACGTCTCTCCACATGCTCGGTTCTGAGAGATAAGTATGTGTGAAAGCCGTCCTTCACCTAGCTTGTTGGGAACACAAAGTTTCTTTTCACTAGCAAACACCACTCCATACATGTATATGGGGAGGGTTTGCTCCAACTAGTTTTACAGTGAAAACTGCAGGAACTTCTAACCGGCACTAGGAAACAGAATTAGAAACCAGAGTATAAGTTTCCACTATAACCCGTTCCCTTTGTGCTAGATGAATGAACGTCTATCCGCATGCTCAGTTCTGAGAGATAAGTATGTGTGAAAGCCGTCCTTCACCTAGCTTGTTGGGAACACAAAGTTTCTTTTCACTTGCAAACTCCACTCTTTACATATATATGGGGAGGGTTTAGCTCCAACTCGTTTTTACAGTGAAAACTGCAGGAACGTCTAACCGGCACTAGGAAACAGACTGAGAAACCAGAGTATAAGTTTCTCCTATAACCCGTTCCATTTGTGCTAGATGAACGAACGTCTATACACATGCTTAGTTCTGACAGATAAGCGTGTGTGAAAGCCGTCCTTCACCTAGCTTGTTGGGAACACAAAGTCTCTTTTCACTTGCAAACCCCACTTCATACATATATAAGGGGAGGTACTAGCTCTAAACCGTTTTTACAGTGAAAACTGCAGGAACTTCAATCCGGCACTAGGAAACAGACTGAGAAACCAGAGTAAAAGTTTCTCCGGCAAAACGTTCTTTGTGTTAGATGAAAGAACGTCTCTCCACATACTCAGTTCTGAGAGATAAGTGTGTGTGAAAGCCGTCCTTCACCTAGCTAGTTCGGAATACAAAGTTTCTTTTCACTTTCAAACTCCACTCCATACATATATATGGGGAGGTACTAGCTCCAACTCGGTTTTACAGTGAAAACTGCAGGAAATTCAAAACGGCACTAGGAAACAGACTGAGAAACCAGAGTAAAAGTTCCCCTGCATCCCGTTCCTTTGTGCTAGATGAACGAACGTCTCTCCACATGCTCAGTTCTGAGAGATAAGTTTGTGTGAAAGCCGTCCTTCAACTAGCTTTTTGGAAACAAAGATTCTTTTCATTTGCTAAATCCATTCCATATAAATATAAGGGGAGGTACAAGCTCCAACATTGTTTTACAGTGAAAACTGCAGGAAATTCAAACCGGCATTAGGAAACAGACTGAGAAACCAGAGTAAAAGTTTCTCCTGCAAACCTTTCCCTTTGTGCTAGATGAACGAAAGTCTCTCCACATGCTCAATTCTGAGAGATAATTATGTGTGAAAGCCGTACTTCACCTAGGTTGTTGGGAACACAAAGTTTCTTTTCACTTGCAAACTCCTCTCCATACATATATAAGGGGAGGTACTAGCTCCAAATCAGTTTTACAGTGAAAACTGCAGGAAGTTCAATCCGGCACTAGGATACAGACTGAGAAACCAGAGAAAAAGTTTCTCCTGCAAGCCATTCCCGTTGTGCTAGATGAACGAACGTCTCTCCACATGCTCAGTTCTAAAGATAAGTGTGTGTGAAAGTCGTCCTTCACCTAGCTTGTTGGGAACACAAAGTTTCTTTTCACTTGCAAATTACACTCCATACATATATATGGGGAGGGATAAGCTCCAAATCGGTTTTAAAGTGAAAACTGCAGGAACATCATACCGGCACTAGGAAACACACTGAGAAACCAGAGTAAATGTTTTTCCTGCGACCTTTTCCCATTGTGCTAGATGAACGAACGTATCTCCAAATGCTCAGTTCTGAGAGATAAATGTGTGTGAAATCCGTCCTTCACCTACCTTGTTGGGAACACAAAGTTTCTGTTCATTTGCAAACTCCATTCCATACATATATAAGGGGAGGTACAAGCTCCAAATTTGTTTTACAGTGAAAACTGCAGGAATTTCAAACCGGCACTAGGAAACAGACTGAGAAACCACAGAAAAAGTTTCTCCTGCAAACCGTTCCCTTTGTGCTAGATGAACGAAAGTATTTCCACATAATCTGTTCTGAGAGATAAGTGTGTGTGAAAGCAGTCCTTCACCTAGCTTGTTGGGAAAACAAAGTTTCTTTTCACTTGCAAATTACACTCCATACATATATATGGGGAGGGATAAGCTCCAACTCGGTTTTAAAGTGAAAACTGCAGGAACATCATACCGGCACTAGGAAACACACTGAGAAACCAGAGTAAATGTTTTTCCTGCGACCTTTTCCCATTGTGCTAGATGAACGAAAGTCTCTCCAAATGCTCAGTTCTGAGAGATTAGTGTGTGTGAAAGCCGTCCTTCAACTAGCTTGTTGGGAACACAAAGTTTCTTTACACTAGCAAACTCCACTCCATAAATAAATAATGGCAGGGATTAGCTCCAACGAGGTTTTACAGTGAAAACTGCAGGAAATTCTAACAGGCACTAGGAAACAGACTGAGAAACCAGAGTAAAAGTTTATCCTGTACCCGTTCCCTTTGTGCTAGATGAACGAAAGTCTATCCACATGCTCAGTTCTGAGAGATAAGTGTGTGTGAAAGCCGTCCTTCACCTAGATTGTTGGGAACACAAAGTACTTTTTCACTTGCAAAATCCACTCCATACATATATATTGGGAGGGTTTAGCTCCAACTCGTTTTTACAGTGAAAACTGCAGGAACTTCTAACCGGCACTAGGAAACATACTGAGAAACCAGAGTATAAGTTTCTCCCGCAACCCGTTACATTTATGCTAGATGAACGAACGTCTATACACATGCTCAGTTCTGACAGTTAATTGTGTGTGAAAGCCGTAATTCACCTAGCTTGTTGGGAACACAAACTTTCTTTTCATGTGCAAACTCCACTCCATACATATATATGGGGTGTTACAAGCTCCTACTCGGTTTTACAGTGAAAACTGAAGGAACTTCAAACCGGCACTAGGAAACAGACTGAGAAACCAGAGTAAAAGTTTCTCCTGCAACACGTTCCCTTTGTGCTAGATGAACGAACGTCTCTCCACATGCTCAGTTCTGAGAGATAAGTGTGTGTGAAAGCCGTCCTTCACCTAGCTTGTTGGAAACACAAATTTTATTTCACTTGCAATCCCCATTCCATACATAAATATAGGGAGGTAGGAGCTCCAACTCGGTTTTACAGTGAAAACTGCAGGAACTTCAAACCGGCCCTAGGAAACAGACTGAGAATCCAGAGAATATCTTCCTCCTGCAACCTGTTCTGTTTGTGCTAGATGAACGAACGTCTCTCCGCATGCTCAGTTCTGAGAGATAAGTATGTGTGAAAGCCGTCCTTCACCTAGCTTGTTGGGAACACAAAGGTTCTATTAAACTGCCAACTCCAATCCATACATATATAAGGGGAAGTACTAACTCCAAATCTGTTTTACAGTGAAAACTGCAGGAACTTCAAACCAGCACTAGGAAACAGACTGAGAAACCAGAGAAAAAGTTTCTCCTGCAAGCCATTCCGGTTGTGCTAGATGAACGAACGTCTCTCCACATGCTCAGTTCTAAGAGATATGTGTGTGTGAAAGCCGACTTCACCTAGCTTGTTGGGAACACAAAGTTTCTTTACACTTGCAAACTCCACTCCATACATATATATATTCGGAACTACCAGCTCCAAATCGGATTTACAGTGAAAACTGCAGGAAGTTCAAACCGGCACTAGGAATCAGACTGAGAAACCAGAGTAAATGTTTCTCCTGCAACCCGTTCTTTGTGCTAGATGAACGAACGTCTCTCCACATGCTAAGTTCTGAGAGATATGTGTGTGTGAAAGCCGTCCTTCACCTAGCTTGTTGGGAACACAAAGTTTCTTTTCACTTGCAATCTACACTCCTTACATATATATGGGGAGGAATTAGATCCAACTCGGTTTTACATTGAAAACTGCAGGAACTTCATACCGGCACTAGGAAACAGACTGAGAAACCAGAGTAAAAGTTTCTACTCTACCCGTTCCCTTAGGGCTACATGAACGAAAGTCTATCCACATGCTCAGTTCTGAGAGATAAGTGTGTGTGAAAGCCGTCCTTCACCTAGCTTTTTGGGAACACAAAATTTCTTTTAATTTGCCAACTCCACTCCATACATATATAAGGGGAGGTACTAGCTCCAACTCGGTTTTACAGTGAAAACTGCAGGAACTTCAAACCTGCACTAGGTAACAGACTGAGAAACCAGAGAAAAAGTTTCCCCTCCAACCCGTTCCCTTTGTGCTACATGAACGAACGTCTTTCCACATGCTCAGTTCTGAGAGATAAGTGTGTGTGAAATTCGTCCTTCAACTACCTTGTTGGGAACACAAAGTTTCTTTTCACTTGCAAACTCCATTCCATACATATATAAGGGGAGGTACAAGCTCCAAATTTGTTTTACAGTGAAAAGTGCAGGAACTTCAAACCGGCACTAGGAAACAGACTGAGAAACCACAGAAAAAGTTTCTCCTGCAAACCGTTCCCTTTGTGCTAGATGAACGAAAGTTTTTCCACATAATCTGTTCTGAGAGATAAGTGTGTGTGAAAGCAGTCCTTCACCTAGCTTGTTGGGAAAACAAAGTTTCTTTTCACTTGCAAATTACACTCCTTACATATATATGGGGAGGGATTAGCTCCAACTCGGTTTTACAGTGAAAACTGCAGGAACATCATACCGGCACTAGGAAAAACACTGAGAAACCAGAGTAAATGTTTTTCCTGCAACCCTTTCCCATTGTGCTTGATGAACGAAAGTCTCTCCAAATGCTCAGTTCTGAGAGATTAGTGTGTGTGAAAGCAGTCCTTCAACTAGCTTGTTGGGAACACAAAATTTCTTTACACTAGCAAACTCCACTCCATACATATATAAGGGCAGGGATTAGCTCCAACTCGGTTTCACAGTGAAAACTGCAGGAAATTCTAACCGGCACTAGGAAACAGACTGAGAAACCAGAGTAAAAGTTTATCCTGTACCCGTTCCCTTTATGCTAGATGAACGAAAGTCTATCCACATTCTCAGTTCTGAGAGATAATTGTGTGTGAAAGCCGTCCTTCACCTAGATTGTTGGGAACACAAAGTACTTTTTCACTTGCAAAATCCACTCCATACATATATATGGGGAGTTACTAGCGCCAACTAGGTTTACAGTGAAAACTGCAGGGACTTCAAACCTACATTAGGAAACAGACTGAGAAACCATAGTATAAGTTTCCCCTGCAACCCTTTCCCCTTGTGGTAGATGAACGAACGTCTCTCCAAATGCTCAGTTCTGTGAGATAAGTGTGTGTGAAGCCGTCCTTCACTTAGCTTGTTGGGAACACAAAGTTCCTTTTCACTTGAAAACACCACTCCACACATATATATGGGGTGGTACAAGCTCCTACTCGGTTTTACAGTGAAAACTGCAGGGACTTCAAACCGACAGTAGGAAACAGACTGAGAAACCAGAGTAAAAGTTTGACCTGCAACCCGTTCCCTTTATGCTAGATGAACGAACGACTCTCCACATGCTCAGTTCTGAGAGATAAGTGTGTGTGAAAGCCATACTTCACCAAGCTTTTTGGGAACACAAACTTCCTTTTCACTTGCAAACACCACTCCTTACATATATATGGGGAGGGTTTAGCTCCAACTCGTTTTTACAGTGAAAACTGCAGGAACTTCTAACCGGCACTAGGAAACATACTGAGAAACCAGAGTATAAGTTTCTCCTGCAACCCGTTACATTTATGCTAGATGAACGAACGTCTATACACATGCTCAGTTCTAACAGTTAATTGTGTGTGAAAGCCGTAATTCACCTAGCTTGTTGGGAACACAAACTTTCTTTTCATGTGCAAACTCCACTCCATAAATATATATGGGGTGTTACAAGCTCCTACTCGGTTTTACAGTGAAAACTGAAGGAACTTCAAACCGGCACTAGGAAACAGACTGAGAAACCAGAGTAAAAGTTTCTCCTGCAACACGTTCCCTTTGTGCTAGATGAACGAACGTCTCTCCACATGCTCAGTTCTGAGAGATAAGTTTGTGTGAAAGCCGTCCTTCACCTAGCTTGTTGGGAACACAAATTTTGTTTCACTTGCAATCCCCATTCCATACATAAATATAGGGAGGTAGGAGCTCCAAATCGGTTTTACAGTGAAAACTGCAGGAACTTCAAACCGGCCCTAGGAAACAGACTGAGAATCCAGAGAATATCTTCCTCCTGCAACCTGTTCTATTTGTGCTAGATGAACGAACGTTTCTCCGCATGTTCAGTTCTGAGAGATAAGTATGTGTGAAAGCCGTCCTTCACCTAGCTTGTTGGGAACACAAAGGTTCTATTAAACTGCCAACTCCACTCCATACATATATAAGGGGAAGTACTAGCTCCAAATCGGTTTTACAGTGAAAACTGCAGGAACTTCAATCCGGCACTAGGAAACAGACTGAGAAACCAGAGAAAAAGTTTCTACTGCAAACCGTTCCCTTTGTGCTACATGAACGAACGTCTTTCCACATGCTCAGTTCTGAGAGATAAGTGTGTGTGAAAGCCGTCCTTCAACTAGCTTGTTGGGAACACAAAGTTTCTTTTCACTTTTAAACTCCAGTCCATACATATATATGCGGAGGTCCTAGCTCCAACTCGGTTTACAGTGAAAACTGCAGGACTTCAAACCGACAGTAGGAAACAGACTGAGAAACCATAGTAAAAGTTTCCCCTGCAACCCGTTCCCTTTGTGGTAGATGAACGAACGTATCTCCAAATGCTCAGTTCTGAGAGATAAATGTGTGTGAATGCCGTCCTTCACCTAGCTTGTTGGGAACACAAACTTTCTTTTCACTTGCAAACTCCACTCCATACATATATATGGGTTGGTACAAGCTCCTACTCCGTTTTACACTGAAAACTGCAGGAACTTCAAACCGGCACTAGGAAACAGACTGAGAAACCAGAGTAAAAGTTTCTCCTGCAACCCGTTCCCTTTGTGCTAGATGAAAGAACGTCTCTCCACATGCTCAGTTCTGAGAGGTAATTGTGTGTGAAAGCCGTACTTCACCTAGCTTGTTGGGAACACAAAGTTTCTTTTCACTTGCAAACTCCACTCCATACATATATAAGGGAAGTACTAGCTCCAACTTGGTTTTACAGTGAAAACTGCAGGAACTTCAAACGTGCACTAGGAAACTGACTGAGAATTCAGAGAAAAAATTTCTCCTGCAACCCGTTCCCTTTATGGTAGATGTACGAACGTCTCTCCACATGCTCAGTTCTGAGAGATAAGTGTGTGTGAAAGCCGTACTTCACCTCGATAGTTGGGAACACAAAGTTTCTTTTCACTTGCAAAAACCACTCCGCACATATATATGGGGAATTACTAGCTCCAACTCGGTTTTACATTGAAAACTGCAGGAACATCAAACTGGCCCTAGGAAACAGACTGAGAATCCAGAGAAAGTGTTCCTTCTTTAACCTGTTCCATTTGTGCTAGATGAACGAACGTCTCTCCACATGCTCGGTTCTGAGAGATAAGTATGTGTGAAAGCCGTCCTTCACCTAGCTTGTTGGGAACACAAAGTTTCTTTTCACTAGCAAACACCACTCCGTACATGTATATGGGGAGGGTTTGCTCCAACTAGTTTTACAGTGAAAACTGCAGGAACTTCTAACCGGCACTAGGAAACAGAATTAGAAACCAGAGTATAAGTTTCCACTATAACCCGTTCCCTTTGTGCTAGATGAATGAACGTCTATCCGCATGCTCAGTTCTGAGAGATAAGAATGTGTGAAAGCCGTCCTTCACCTAGCTTGTTGGGAACACAAAGTTTCTTTTCACTTGCAAACTCCACTCCTTACATATATATGGGGAGGGTTTAGCTCCAACTCGTTTTTACAGTGAAAACTGCAGGAACGTCTAACCGGCACTAGGAAACAGACTGAGAAACCAGAGTATAAGTTTCTCCTATAACCCGTTCCATTTGTGCTAGATGAACGAACGTCTATACACATGCTTAGTTCTGACAGATAAGCGTGTGTGAAAGCCGTCCTTCACCTAGCTTGTTGGGAACACAAAGTCTCTTTTCACTTGCAAACCCCACTTCATACATATATAAGGGGAGGTACTAGCTCTAAACCGTTTTTACAGTGAAAACTGCAGGAACTTCAATCCGGCACTAGGAAACAGACTGAGAAACCAGAGTAAAAGTTTCTCCGGCAAAACGTTCTTTGTGTTAGATGAAAGAACGTCTCTCCACATACTCAGTTCTGAGAGATAAGTGTGTGTGAAAGCCGTCCTTCACCTAGCTAGTTCGGAATACAAAGTTCCTTTTCACTTTCAAACTCCACTCCATACATATATATGGGGAGGTACTAGCTCCAACTCGGTTTTACAGTGAAAACTGCAGGAAATTCAAAACGGCACTAGGAAACAGACTGAGAAACCAGAGTAAAAGTTCCCCTGCATCCCGTTCCTTTGTGCTAGATGAACGAACGTCTCTCCCCATGCTCAGTTCTGAGAGATAAGTTTGTGTGAAAGCCGTCCTTCAACTAGCTTTTTGGAAACAAAGATTCTTTTCATTTGCTAACTCCATTCCATATAAATATAAGGGGAGGTACAAGCTTCAACATTGTTTTACAGTGAAAACTGCAGGAAATTCAAACCGGCATTAGGAAACAGACTGAGAAACCAGGTAAAAGTTTCTCCTGCAAAACTTTCCCTTTGTGCTAGATGAACGAAAGTATCTCCACATGCTCAATTCTGAGAGATAATTATGTGTGAAAGCCGTACTTCACCTAGGTTGTTGGGAACACAAAGTTTCTTTTCACTTGCAAACTCCTCTCCATACATATATAAGGGGAGGTACTAGCTCCAAATCAGTTTTACAGTGAAAACTGCAGGAAGTTCAATCCGGCACTAGGATACAGACTGAGAAACCAGAGAAAAAGTTTCTCCTGCAATCCATTCCCGTTGTGCTAGATGAACGAACGTCTCTCCACATGCTCAGTTCTAAAGATAAGTGTGTGTGAAAGTCGTCCTTCACCTAGCTTGTTGGGAACACAAAGTTTCTTTTCACTTGCAAACTCCAGTCCATACATATATATGCGGAGGTCCTAGCTCCAACTCGGTTTACAGTGAAAACTGCAGGGACTTCAAACCGACAGTAGGAAACAGACTGAGAAACCATAGTAAAAGTTTCCCCTGCAACCCGTTCCCTTTGTGGTAGATGAACGAACGTCTCTCCACATGCTCAGTTCTGAGAGATAAATGTGTGTGAAATCCGTCCTTCACCTACCTTGTTGGGAACACAAAGTTTCTGTTCATTTGCAAACTCCATTCCATACATATATAAGGGGAGGTACAAGCTCCAAATTTGTTTTACAGTGAAAACTGCAGGAATTTCAAACCGGCACTAGGAAACAGACTGAGAAACCACAGAAAAAGTTTCTCCTGCAAACCGTTCCCTTTGTGCTAGATGAACGAAAGTATTTCCACATAATCTGTTCTGAGAGATAAGTGTGTGTGAAAGCAGTCCTTCACCTAGCTTGTTGGGAAAACAAAGTTTCTTTTCACTTGCAAATTACACTCCATACATATATAAGGGGAGGGATTAGCTCCAACTCGGTTTTACAGTGAAAACTGCAGGAACATCATACCGGCACTAGGAAACACACTGAGAAACCAGAGTAAATGTTTTTCCTGCAACCCTTTCCCATTGTGCTAGATGAACGAAAGTCTCTCCAAATGCTCAGTTCTGAGATATTAGTGTGTGTGAAAGCCGTCCTTCAACTAGCTTGTTGGGAACACAAAGTTTCTTTACACTAGCAAACTCCACTCCATACATATATAAGGGCAGGGATTAGCTCCAACTCGGTTTTACAGTGAAAACTGCAGGAACATCATACCGGCACTAGGAAACAGACTGAGAAACCAGAGTAAAAGTTTATCCTGTACCCGTTCCCTTTGTGCTAGATGAACGAAAGTCTATCCACATGCTCAGTTCTGAGAGATAAGTGTGTGTGAAAGCCGTCCTTCACCTAGATTGTTGGGAACACAAAGTACTTTTTCACTTGCAAAATCCACTCCATACATATATATGGGGAGTTACTAGCGCCAACTCGGTTTACAGTGAAAACTGCAGGGACTTCAAACCTACATTAGGAAACAGACTGAGAAACCATAGTAAAAGTTTCCCCTGCAACCCTTTCCCCTTGTGGTAGATGAACGAACGTCTCCCCAAATGCTCAGTTCTGTGAGAAAAGTGTGTGTGAAGCCGTCCTTCACCTAGCTTGTTGGGAACACAAAGTTTCTTTTCACTTGAAAACACCACTCCACACATATATATGGGGTGGTACAAGCTCCTACTCGGTTTTACAGTGAAAACTGCAGGAACTTCAAACCTGCACTAGGAAACAGACTGAGAAACCATAGTAAAAGTTTGACCTGCAACCCGTTCCCTTTATGCTAGATGAACGAACGACTCTCCACATGCTCAGTTCTGAGAGATAAGTGTGTGTGAAAGCCATACTTCACCTAGCTTGTTGGGAACACAAACTTTCTTTTCACTTGCAAACTCCACTCCTTACATATATATGGGGAGGGTTTAGCTCCAACTCGTTTTTACAGTGAAAACTGCAGGAACTTCTAACCGGCACTAGGAAACATACTGAGAAACCAGAGTATAAGTTTCTCCCGCAACCCGTTACATTTATGCTAGATGAACGAAAGTCTATACACATGCTCAGTTCTGACAGTTAATTGTGTGTGAAAGCCGTAATTCACCTAGCTTGTTGGGAACACAAACTTTCTTTTCATGTGCAAACTCCACTCCATACATATATATGGGGTGTTACAAGCTCCTACTCGGTTTTACAGTGAAAACTGAAGGAACTTCAAACCGGCACTAGGAAACAGACTGAGAAACCAGAGTAAAAGTTTCTCCTGCAACACGTTCCCTTTGTGCTAGATGAACGAACGTCTCTCCACATGCTCAGTTCTGAGAGATAAGTGTGTGTGAAAGCCGTCCTTCACCTAGCTTGTTGGAAACACAAATTTTATTTCACTTGCAATCCCCATTCCATACATAAATATAGGGAGGTAGGAGCTCCAACTCGGTTTTACAGTGAAAACTGCAGGAACTTCAAACCGGCCCTAGGAAACAGACTGAGAATCCAGAGAATATCTTCCTCCTGCAACCTGTTCTGTTTGTGCTAGATGAATGAACGTCTCTCCGCATGCTCAGTTCTGAGAGATAAGTATGTGTGAAAGCCGTCCTTCACCTAGCTTGTTGGGAACACAAAGGTTCTATTAAACTGCCAACTCCACTCCATACATATATAAGGGGAAGTACTAGCTCCAAATCGGTTTTACAGTGAAAACTGCAGGAACTTCAATCCGGCACTAGGAAACAGACTGAGAAACCAGAGAAAAAGTTTCTCCTGCAAGCCATTCCGGTTGTGCTAGATGAACGAACGTCTCTCCACATGCTCAGTTCTAAGAGATATGTGTGTGTGAAAGCCGACTTCACCTAGCTTGTTGGGAACACAAAGTTTCTTTACACTTGCAAACTCCACTCCATACATATATATATTCGGAACTACTAGCTCCAACTCGGATTTACAGTGAAAACTGCAGGAAGTTCAAACCGGCAATAGGAATCAGACTGAGAAACCAGAGTAAATGTTTCTCCTGCAACCCGTTCTTTGTGCTAGATGAACGAACGTCTCTCCACATGCTAAGTTCTGAGAGATATGTGTGTGTGAAAGCCGTCCTTCACCAAGCTTTTTGGGGACACAAAGTTAATTTTCACTTGCAAACTCCACTCCTTACATATATATGGGGAGGGTTTAGATCCAACCCGTTTTTACAGTGAAAAATGCAGGAACTTCTAACCGGCACTAGGAAACAGACTGAGAAACCAGAGTATAAGTTTCTCATGCAACCCGTTCCCTTTGTGCTGGATGAAAGAACGTCTCTCCAAATGCTCAGTTCTAAGAGATAAGTGTGTGTGAAAGCCGTCCTTCACCTAGCTTGTGGGGAAAATAAAGTTTGTTTTCACTTGTAAACTACACTCCTTACATATATATGGGGAGGCATTAGCTCCAACTCGGGTTTACAGTGAAAACTGCAGGAACTTCATACCGGCACTAGGAAACACACTGAGAAACCAGAGTAATAGTTTCTCCTGCAACCCGTTCCCATTGTGCTAGATGAACGAACGTCTCTCCACATGCTCAGTTCTGAGAGATAAGTGTGTGTGAAAGCCGTCCTTCAACTAGCTTGTTGGGAACACAATGTTTCTTTTCACTAGCAAACTACACTCCATACATATATAAGGGTAGGGATTAGCTCCAACTCGGTTTTACAGTGAAAACTGCAGGAACTTCATACCGGCACTAAGAAACAGACAGAGAAACCAGAGTAAAAGTTTATCCTGTACCCGTTCCCTTTGTGGTAGATGAACGAAAGTCTATTCACATGCTCAGTTCTGAGAGATAAGTGTGTGTGAAATCCGTCCTTCACCTAGATTGTTGGGAACACAAAGTTCTTTTTCACTTGCAAAATCCACTCCATATATATATATGGGGATTTACTAGCACCATCTCGGTTTACAGTGAAAACTGCAGGGACTTCAAACCTACATTAGGAAACAAACTGAGAAACCATATAAAAGTTTCCCCTGCAAACCGTTCCCCTTGTGGTAGATGAACGAACGTCTCTCCAAATGCTCAGTTCTGAGACATAAGTGTGAGTGAAAGCCGTCCTTCACCTAGCTTGTTGGGAACACAAAGTTTCTTTTCACTTGAAAACACCACTCCACACATATATATGGGGTGGTACAAGCTCCTACTCGGTTTTACAGGGAAAACTGCAGGAACTTCAAACCTGCACTAGGAAACAGACTGAGAAACCAGAGTAAAAGATTGAACTGCAACCCGTTCCCTTTATGCTAGATGAATGAACGTCTCTCCACATGCTGAGTTCTGAGAGATAAGTGTGTGTGAAAGCCGTACTTCAAATAGTTGTTGGGAACACAAACTTTCTTTTCACTTGCAAACTCCACTCCTTACATATATATAGGGAGGGTTTAGCTCCAACTCGTTTTTACAGTGAAAACTGCAGGAACTTCTAACCGGCACTAGGAAACAGACTGAGAAACCAGAGTATAAGTTTCTCCTGCAACCCGGTACATTTATGCTAGATGAACGAACGTCTATACACATGCTCAGTTCTGACAGGTAATTGTGTGTGAAAGCCGTAATTCACCTAGCTTGTTGGGAACACAAACTTTCTTTTCATGTGCAAACTCCACTCCATACATATATATGGGGTGTTACAAGCTCCTACTCGGTTTTACAGTGAAAACTGAAGGAACTTCATACCGGCACTTGGAAACAAACTGAGAAACCAGAGTAAAAGTTTCTCCTGCAACCCGTTCCCATTGTGCTAGACGAACGAACGTCTCTCCACATGCTCAGTTCTGAGAGATAATTGTGTGTGAAAGCCGTCCTTCACCTAGCTTGTTGTGAACACAAAATTTCCTTTCATTTGCAAACTCCACTCCATAGATATATAAGGGGAGGTACTAGCTCCAACTCGGTTTTACAGTGAAAACTGCAGGAACTTCAAACCTGCACTATGTACCAGACTGAGAAACCAGAGTAAAAGTTTCTCCTGCAACCCGTTCCCTTTGTGCTACATGAACGAACGTCTCTCCACATGCTCAGTTCTGTGAGATAATTGTGTGTTAAAGCCGAACTTCACCTAGCTTTTTGGGAACACAAAGTTTCTTTTCACTTGCAAACTCCAGTCCATACATATATATACGTAGGTCCAAGCTCCAACTCGGTTTACAGTGAAAACTGCATGGGCTTCAAACCGACAGTAAGAAACAGACTGAGAAACCATAGTAAAAGTTTCCCCTGCAATCCGTTCCCTTTTTGGTAGATGAACGAACGTCTCTCCAAATGCTCAGTTCTGAGAGATAAGTGTGTGTGAAAGCCGTCCTTCACCTAGCTTGTTGGGAACACAAACTTTCTTTTCACTTGCAAACTTCACTCCGTAGATATATATGGGGTGGTACAAGCTCCTACTCGGTTTTACAGTGAAAACTGCAGGAACTTCAAACCGGCACCAGGAAACATACTGAGAAACCAGAGTAAAAGTTTCTTCTGAAACCCGTTCCTTTGTGCTAGATGAACGAAAGTCTATACACATGCTCAGTTCTGACACATAAGTGTGTGTGAAAGCTGTCCTTCAAATAGCTTGTTGGGAACACAAAGTTTCTTTTCACTTGCAAACTGCACTCCTTACATATATATGGGGATGGTGTAGCTCCAACTCCTTTTTATAGTGAAAATTGCAGGAACTTCTACCCGGCACTAGGAAACAGACTGAGAAACCAGAATATAAGTTTCTCCTATAACCCGTTCCCTTTGTGCTAGATGAACGAACGTCTATACACATGCTCAGTTCTGACAGATATGTGTGTGTGAAAGCCGTACTTCACCTAGCTTGTTGGGAACACAAAGTTTCTTTTCACTTGCAAACACCACTCCAAAAAATATATGGGGTGGTACTAGCTCCAAATCGGTTTTACAGTGAAAACTGCAGGTACTTCAAACCGGCCCTAGGAAACAGACTGAGAATCCAGAGAAAATGTTCCTCCTGCAACCTCTTCCATTTGTGCTAGATGAACGAACGTCTCTCCACATGCTCAGTTCTGAGAGATAAATATGTGTGAAAGCCGTCCTTCACCTACCTTGTTGGGAACACAAAGTTTCTTTTCACTTGCAAACTCCACTCCATACATATATAAGGGGAGGTACTAGCTCCAAATCGGTTTTACAGTGAAAACTGCAGGAACTTCAGTCCGGCACTAGGAAACAGACTGAGATACCAGAGAAAAAATTTCTCCTGCAAACCATTCCCGTTGTGCTAGAAGAACGAACGTCTCTCCACATGCTCAGTTCTAAGAGATAAGTGTGTGTGAAAGCCGTCCTTCACCTAGCTTGTTCGGAATACCAAGTTTCTTTTCACTTGCAAACTCCACTCCATACATATATATGGGGAGGTACTAGCTCCAAATCGGTTTTACAGTGAAAACTGCAGGAAATTCAAAACGGCACTAGGAAACAGACTGAGAAACCAAAGTAATAGTTTCCCCTGTAACGCATTCCCTTTGTGCTACATGAACGAACGTCTTTCCACATGCTCAGTTCTGAGAGATAAGTGTGTGTGAAAGCCGTCCTTCAACTAGCTTGCTGGGAACACAAAGTTTCTTTTCACTTTTAAACTCCAGTCCATACATATATATGCGGAGGTCCTAGCTCCAACTCGGTTTACAGTGAAAACTGCAGGACTTCAAACCGACAGTAGGAAACAGACTGAGAAACCATAGTAAAAGTTTCCCCTGCAACCCGTTCCCTTTGTGGTAGATGAACGAACGTATCTCCAAATGCTCAGTTCTGAGAGATAAATGTGTGTGAAAGCCGTCCTTCACCTAGCTTGTTGGGAACACAAACTTTCTTTTCACTTGCAAACTCCACTCCATACATATATATGGGTTGGTACAAGCTCCTACTCCGTTTTACACTGAAAACTGCAGGAACTTCAAACCGGCACTAGGAAACAGACTGAGAAACCAGAGTAAAAGTTTCTCCTGCAACCCGTTCCCTTTGTGCTAGATGAAAGAACGTCTCTCCACATGCTCAGTTCTGAGAGGTAATTGTGTGTGAAAGCCGTACTTCACCTAGCTTGTTGGGAACACAAAGTTTCTTTTCACTTGCAAACTCCACTCCATACATATATAAGGGAAGTACTAGCTCCAACTTGGTTTTACAGTGAAAACTGCAGGAACTTCAAACGTGCACTAGGAAACTGACTGAGAATTCAGAGAAAAAATTTCTCCTGCAACCCGTTCCCTTTATGGTAGATGTACGAACGTCTCTCCACATGCTCAGTTCTGAGAGATAAGTGTGTGTGAAAGCCGTACTTCACCTCGATAGTTGGGAACACAAAGTTTCTTTTCACTTGCAAAAACCACTCCGCACATATATATGGGGAATTACTAGCTCCAACTCGGTTTTACATTGAAAACTGCAGGAACATCAAACTGGCCCTAGGAAACAGACTGAGAATCCAGAGAAAGTGTTCCTTCTTTAACCTGTTCCATTTGTGCTAGATGAACGAACGTCTCTCCACATGCTCGGTTCTGAGAGATAAGTATGTGTGAAAGCCGTCCTTCACCTAGCTTGTTGGGAACACAAAGTTTCTTTTCACTAGCAAACACCACTCCGTACATGTATATGGGGAGGGTTTGCTCCAACTAGTTTTACAGTGAAAACTGCAGGAACTTCTAACCGGCACTAGGAAACAGAATTAGAAACCAGAGTATAAGTTTCCACTATAACCCGTTCCCTTTGTGCTAGATGAATGAACGTCTATCCGCATGCTCAGTTCTGAGAGATAAGTATGTGTGAAAGCCGTCCTTCACCTAGCTTGTTGGGAACACAAAGTTTCTTTTCACTTGCAAACTCCACTCCTTACATATATATGGGGAGGGTTTAGCTCCAACTCGTTTTTACAGTGAAAACTGCAGGAACGTCTAACCGGCACTAGGAAACAGACTGAGAAACCAGAGTATAAGTTTCTCCTATAACCCGTTCCATTTGTGCTAGATGAACGAACGTCTATACACATGCTTAGTTCTGACAGATAAGCGTGTGTGAAAGCCGACCTTCACCTAGCTTGTTGGGAACACAAAGTCTCTTTTCACTTGCAAACCCCACTTCATACATATATAAGGGGAGGTACTAGCTCTAAACCGTTTTTACAGTGAAAACTGCAGGAACTTCAATCCGGCACTAGGAAACAGACTGAGAAACCAGAGTAAAAGTTTCTCCGGCAAAACGTTCTTTGTGTTAGATGAAAGAACGTCTCTCCACATACTCAGTTCTGAGAGATAAGTGTGTGTGAAAGCCGTCCTTCACCTAGCTAGTTCGGAATACAAAGTTTCTTTTCACTTTCAAACTCCAATCCATACATATATATGGGGAGGTACTAGCTCCAACTCGGTTTTACAGTGAAAACTGCAGGAACATCATACCGGCACTAGGAAACACACTGAGAAACCAGAGTAAATGTTTTTCCTGCAACCCTTTCCCATTGTGCTAGATGAACGAACGTCTCTCCCCATGCTCAGTTCTGAGAGATAAGTTTGTGTGAAAGCCGTCCTTCAACTAGCTTTTTGGAAACAAAGATTCTTTTCATTTGCTAACTCCATTCCATATAAATATAAGGGGAGGTACAAGCTCCAACATTGTTTTACAGTGAAAACTGCAGGAAATTCAAACCGGCATTAGGAAACAGACTGAGAAACCAGAGTAAAAGTTTCTCCTGCAAACCTTTCCCTTTGTGCTAGATGAACGAAAGTCTCTCCACATGCTCAATTCTGAGAGATAATTATGTGTGAAAGCCGTACTTCACCTAGGTTGTTGGGAACACAAAGTTTCTTTTCACTTGCAAACTCCTCTCCATACATATATAAGGGGAGATACTAGCTCCAAATCAGTTTTACAGTGAAAACTGCAGGAAGTTCAATCCGGCACTAGGATACAGACTGAGAAACCAGAGAAAAAGTTTCTCCTGCAAGCCATTCCCGTTGTGCTAGATGAACGAACGTCTCTCCACATGCTCAGTTCTAAAGATAAGTGTGTGTGAAAGTCGTCCTTCACCTAGCTTGTTGGGAACACAAAGTTTCTTTTCACTTGCAAACTCCTGTCCATACATATATATGCGGAGGCCCTAGCTCCAACTCGGTTTACAGTGAAAACTGCAGGGACTTCAAACCGACAGTAGGAAACAGACTGAGAAACCATAGTAAAAGTTTCCCCTGCAACCCGTTCCCTTTGTGGTAGATGAACGAACGTATCTCCAAATGCTCAGTTCTGAGAGATAAATGTGTGTGAAATCCGTCCTTCACCTACCTTGTTGGGAACACAAAGTTTCTGTTCATTTGCAAACTCCATTCCATACATATATAAGGGGAGGTACAAGCTCCAAATTTGTTTTACAGTGAAAACTGCAGGAATTTCAAACCGGCACTTGGAAACAGACTGAGAAACCACAGAAAAAGTTTCTCCTGCAAACCGTTCCCTTTGTGCTAGATGAACGAAAGTATTTCCACATAATCTGTTCTGAGAGATAAGTGTGTGTGAAAGCAGTCCTTCACCTAGCTTGTTGGGAAAACAAAGTTTCTTTTCACTTGCAAATTACACTCCATACATATATATGGGGAGGGATTAGCTCCAAATCGGTTTTACAGTGAAAACTGCAGGAACATCATACCGGCACTAGGAAACACACTGAGAAACCAGAGTAAAAGTTTTTCCTGCAACCCTTTCCCATTGTGCTAGATGAACGAAAGTCTCTCCAAATGCTCAGTTCTGAGAGATTTGTGTGTGTGAAAGCCGTCCTTCAACTAGCTTGTTGGGAACACAAAGTTTCTTTACACTAGCAAACTCCACTCCATACATATATAAGGGCAGGGATTAGCTCCAACTCGGTTTTACAGTGAAAACTGCAGGAAATTTTAACCGGCACTAGGAAACAGACTGAGAAACCAGAGTAAAAGTTTATCCTGTACCCGTTCCCTTTGTGCTAGATGAACGAAAGTCTATCCACATGCTCAGTTCTGAGAGATAAGTGTGTGTGAAAGCCGTCCTTCACCTAGATTGTTGGGAACACAAAGTACTTTTTCACTTGCAAAATCCACTCCATACATATATATGGGGAGTTACTAGCGCCAACTCGGTTTACAGTGAAAACTGCAGGGACTTCAAACCTACATTAGGAAACAGACTGAGAAACCATAGTAAAAGTTTCCCCTGCAACCCTTTCCCCTTGTGGTAGATGAACGAACGTCTCTCCAAATGCTCAGTTCTGTGAGATAAGTGTGTGTGAAGCCGTCCTTCACCTAGCTTGTTGGGAACACAAAGTTTCTTTTCACTTGAAAACACCACTCCACACATATATATGGGGTGGTACAAGCTCCTACTCGGTTTTACAGTGAAAACTGCAGGAACTTCAAACCTGCACTAGGAAACAGACTGAGAAACCATAGTAAAAGTTTGACCTGCAACCCGTTCCCTTTATGCTAGATGAACGAACGACTCTCCACATGCTCAGTTCTGAGAGATAAGTGTGTGTGAAAGCCATACTTCACCTAGCTTGTTGGGAACACAAACTTTCTTTTCACTTGCAAACTCCACTCCTTACATATATATGGGGAGGGTTTAGCTCCAACTCGTTTTTACAGTGAAAACTGCAGGAACTTCTAACCGGCACTAGGAAACATACTGAGAAACCAGAGTATAAGTTTCTCCCGCAACCCGTTACATTTATGCTAGATGAACGAACGTCTATACACATGCTCAGTTCTGACAGTTAATTGTGTGTGAAAGCCGTAATTCACCTAGCTTGTTGGGAACACAAACTTTCTTTTCATGTGCAAACTCCACTCCATACATATATATGGGGTGTTACAAGCTCCTACTCGGTTTTACAGTGAAAACTGAAGGAACTTCAAACCGGCACTAGGAAACAGACTGAGAAACCAGAGTAAAAGTTTCTCCTGCAACACGTTCCCTTTGTGCTAGATGAACGAACGTCTCTCCACATGCTCAGTTCTGAGAGATAAGTGTGTGTGAAAGCCGTCCTTCACCTAGCTTGTTGGAAACACAAATTTTATTTCACTTGCAATCCCCATTCCATACATAAATATAGGGAGGTAGGAGCTCCAACTCGGTTTTACAGTGAAAACTGCAGGAACTTCAAACCGGCCCTAGGAAACAGACTGAGAATCCAGAGAATATTTTCCTCCTGCAACCTGTTCTGTTTGTGCTAGATGAACGAACGTCTCTCCGCATGCTCAGTTCTGAGAGATAAGTATGTGTGAAAGCCGTCCTTCACCTAGCTTGTTGGGAACACAAAGGTTCTATTAAACTGCCAACTCCACTCCATACATATATAAGGGGAAGTACTAGCTCCAAATCGGTTTTACAGTGAAAACTGCAGGAACTTCAATCCGGCACTAGGAAACAGACTGAGAAACCAGAGAAAAAGTTTCTACTGCAAACCGTTCCCTTTGTGCTACATGAACGAACGTCTTTCCACATGCTCAGTTCTAAGAGATAAGTGTGTGTGAAAGCCGTCCTTCACCTAGCTTGTTCGGAATACCAAGTTTCTTTTCACTTGCAAACTCCACTCCATACATATATATGGGGAGGTACTAGCTCCAAATCGGTTTTACAGTGAAAACTGCAGGAAATTCAAAACGGCACTAGGAAACAGACTGAGAAACCAAAGTAATAGTTTCCCCTGTAACGCATTCCCTTTGTGCTACATGAACGAACGTCTTTCCACATGCTCAGTTCTGAGAGATAAGTGTGTGTGAAAGCCGTCCTTCAACTAGCTTGCTGGGAACACAAAGTTTCTTTTCACTTTTAAACTCCAGTCCATACATATATATGCGGAGGTCCTAGCTCCAACTCGGTTTACAGTGAAAACTGCAGGACTTCAAACCGACAGTAGGGAACAGACTGAGAAACCATAGTAAAAGTTTCCCCTGCAACCCGTTCCCTTTGTGGTAGATGAACGAACGTATCTCCAAATGCTCAGTTCTGAGAGATAAATGTGTGTGAAGCCGTCCTTCACCTAGCTTGTTGGGAACACAAACTTTCTTTTCACTTGCAAACTCCACTCCATACATATATATGGGTTGGTACAAGCTCCTACTCCGTTTTACACTGAAAACTGCAGGAACTTCAAACCGGCACTAGGAAACAGACTGAGAAACCAGAGTAAAAGTTTCTCCTGCAACCCGTTCCCTTTGTGCTAGATGAAAGAACGTCTCTCCACATGCTCAGTTCTGAGAGGTAATTGTGTGTGAAAGCCGTACTTCACCTAGCTTGTTGGGAACACAAAGTTTCTTTTCACTTGCAAACTCCACTCCATACATATATAAGGGAAGTACTAGCTCCAACTTGGTTTTACAGTGAAAACTGCAGGAACTTCAAACGTGCACTAGGAAACTGACTGAGAATTCAGAGAAAAAATTTCTCCTGCAACCCGTTCCCTTTATGGTAGATGTACGAACGTCTCTCCACATGCTCAGTTCTGAGAGATAAGTGTGTGTGAAAGCCGTACTTCACCTCGATAGTTGGGAACACAAAGTTTCTTTTCACTTGCAAAAACCACTCCGCACATATATATGGGGAATTACTAGCTCCAACTCGGTTTTACATTGAAAACTGCAGGAACATCAAACTGGCCCTAGGAAACAGACTGAGAATCCAGAGAAAGTGTTCCTTCTTTAACCTGTTCCATTTGTGCTAGATGAACGAACGTCTCTCCACATGCTCGGTTCTGAGAGATAAGTATGTGTGAAAGCCGTCCTTCACCTAGCTTGTTGGGAACACAAAGTTTCTTTTCACTAGCAAACACCACTCCGTACATGTATATGGGGAGGGTTTGCTCCAACTAGTTTTACAGTGAAAACTGCAGGAACTTCTAACCGGCACTAGGAAACAGAATTAGAAACCAGAGTATAAGTTTCCACTATAACCCGTTCCCTTTGTGCTAGATGAATGAACGTCTATTCGCATGCTCAGTTCTGAGAGATAAGTATGTGTGAAAGCCGTCCTTCACCTAGCTTGTTGGGAACACAAAGTTTCTTTTCACTTGCAAACTCCACTCCTTACATATATATGGGGAGGGTTTAGCTCCAACTCGTTTTTACAGTGAAAACTGCAGGAACGTCTAACCGGCACTAGGAAACAGACTGAGAAACCAGAGTATAAGTTTCTCCTATAACCCGTTCCATTTGTGCTAGATGAACGAACGTCTATACACATGCTTAGTTCTGACAGATAAGCGTGTGTGAAAGCCGTCCTTCACCTAGCTTGTTGGGAACACAAAGTCTCTTTTCACTTGCAAACCCCACTTCATACATATATAAGGGGAGGTACTAGCTCTAAACCGTTTTTACAGTGAAAACTGCAGGAACTTCAATCCGGCACTAGGAAACAGACTGAGAAACCAGAGTAAAAGTTTCTCCGGCAAAACGTTCTTTGTGTTAGATGAAAGAACGTCTCTCCACATACTCAGTTCTGAGAGATAAGTGTGTGTGAAAGCCGTCCTTCACCTAGCTAGTTCGGAATACAAAGTTTCTTTTCACTTTCAAACTCCACTCCATACATATATATGGGGAGGTACTAGCTCCAACTCGGTTTTACAGTGAAAACTGCAGGAACATCATACCGGCACTAGGAAACACACTGAGAAACCAGAGTAAATGTTTTTCCTGCAACCCTTTCCCATTGTGCTAGATGAACGAACGTCTCTCCCCATGCTCAGTTCTGAGAGATAAGTTTGTGTGAAAGCCGTCCTTCAACTAGCTTTTTGGAAACAAAGATTCTTTTCATTTGCTAACTCCATTCCATATAAATATAAGGGGAGGTACAAGCTCCAACATTGTTTTACAGTGAAAACTGCAGGAAATTCAAACCGGCATTAGGAAACAGACTGAGAAACCAGAGTAAAAGTTTCTCCTGCAAACCTTTCCCTTTGTGCTAGATGAACGAAAGTCTCTCCACATGCTCAATTCTGAGAGATAATTATGTGTGAAAGCCGTACTTCACCTAGGTTGTTGGGAACACAAAGTTTCTTTTCACTTGCAAACTCCTCTCCATACATATATAAGGGGAGATACTAGCTCCAAATCAGTTTTACAGTGAAAACTGCAGGAAGTTCAATCCGGCACTAGGATACAGACTGAGAAACCAGAGAAAAAGTTTCTCCTGCAAGCCATTCCCGTTGTGCTAGATGAACGAACGTCTCTCCACATGCTCAGTTCTAAAGATAAGTGTGTGTGAAAGTCGTCCTTCACCTAGCTTGTTGGGAACACAAAGTTTCTTTTCACTTGCAAACTCCAGTCCATACATATATATGCGGAGGCCCTAGCTCCAACTCGGTTTACAGTGAAAACTGCAGGAACGTCTAACCGGCACTAGGAAACAGACTGAGAAACCAGAGTATAAGTTTCTCCTATAACCCGTTCCATTTGTGCTAGATGAACGAACGTCTATACACATGCTTAGTTCTGACAGATAAGCGTGTGTGAAAGCCGTCCTTCACCTAGCTTGTTGGGAACACAAAGTTTCTTTTCACTTGCAATCTAAACTCCTTACATATATATGGGGAGGAATTAGCTCCAACTCGGTTTTACATTGAAAACTGCAGGAACTTCATACCGGCACTAGGAAACAGACTGAGAAACCAGAGTAAAAGTTTCTACTATACCCGTTCCCTTTGGGCTACATGAACGAAAGTCTATCCACATGCTCAGTTCTGAGAGATAAGTGTGTGTGTAAGCCGTCCTTCACCTAGCTTTTTGGGAACACAAAATTTCTTTTAATTTGCCAACTCCACTCCATACATATATAAGGGGAGGTACTAGCTCCAACTCGGTTTTACAGTGAAAACTGCAGGAACTTCAAACCTGCACTAGGTAACAAACTGAGAAACCAGAGAAAAAGTTTCTCCTCCAACCCGTTCCCTTTGTGCTACATGAACGAACGTCTTTCCACATGCTCAGTTCTGAGAGATAAGTGTGTGTGAAATTCGTCCTTCAAATACCATGTTGGGAACACAAAGTTTCTTCTCACTTGCAAACTCCATTCCATACATATATAAGGGGAGGTACAAGCTCCAAATTTGTTTTACAGTGAAAACTGCAGGAACTTCAAACCGGAACTAGGAAACAGACTGAGAAACCACAGAAAAAGTTTCTCCTGCAAACCGTTCCCTTTGTGCTAGATGAACGAAAGTATTTCCACATAATCTGTTCTGAGAGATAAGTGTGTGTGAAAGCAGTCCTTCACCTAGCTTGTTGGGAAAACAAAGTTTCTTTTCACTTGCAAATTACACTCCTTACATATATATGGGGAGGGATTAGCTCCAACTCGGTTTTACAGTGAAAACTGCAGGAACATCATACCGGCACTAGGAAACACACTGAGAAACCAGAGTAAATGTTTTTCCTGCAACCCTTTCCCATTGTGCTTGATGAACGAAAGTCTCTCCAAATGCTCAGTTCTGAGAGATTAGTGTGTGTGAAAGCCGTCCTTCAACTAGCTTGTTGGGAACACAAAATTTCTTTACACTAGCAAACTCCACTCCATACATATATAAGGGCAGGGATTAGCTCCAACTCGGTTTTACAGTGAAAACTGCAGGAAATTCTAACCGGCACTAGGAAACAGACTGAGAAACCAGAGTAAAAGTTTATCCTGTACCCGTTCCCTTTATGCTAGATGAACGAAAGTCTATCCACATGCTCAGTTCTTAGAGATAAGTGTGTGTGAAAGCCATCCTTCACCTAGATTGTTGGGAACACAAAGTACTTTTTCACTTGCAAAAGCCACGCCATACATATATATGGGGAGTTACTAGCGCCAACTAGGTTTACAGTGAAAACTGCAGGGACTTCAAACCTACATTAGGAAACAGACTGAGAAACCATAGTATAAGTTTCCCCTGCAACCCTTTCCCCTTGTGGTAGATGAACGAACGTCTCTCCAAATGCTCAGTTCTGTGAGATAAGTGTGTGTGAAGCCGTCCTTCACTTAGCTTGTTGGGAACACAAAGTTTCTTTTCACTTGAAAACACCACTCCACACATATATATGGGGTGGTACAAGCTCCTACTCGGTTTTACAGTGAAAACTGCAGGGACTTCAAACCGACAGTAGGAAACAGACTGAGAAACCAGAGTAAAAGTTTGACCTGCAACCCGTTCCCTTTATGCTAGATGAACGAACGACTCTCCACATGCTCAGTTCTGAGAGATAAGTGTGTGTGAAAGCCATACTTCACCAAGCTTGTTGGGAACACAAACTTCCTTTTCACTTGCAAACACCAATCCTTACATATATATGGGGAGGGTTTAGCTCCAACTCGTTTTTACAGTGAAAACTGCAGGAACTTCTAACCGGCACTAGGAAACATACTGAGAAACCAGAGTATAAGTTTCTCCTGCAACCCGTTACATTTATGCTAGATGAACGAACGTCTATACACATGCTAAGTTCTGACAGTTAATTGTGTGTGAAAGCCGTAATTCACCTAGCTTGTTGGGAACACAAACTTTCTTTTCATGTGCAAACTCCACTCCATACATATATATGGGGTGTTACAAGCTCCTACTCGGTTTTATAGTGAAAACTGCAGGAACTTCAAACCGGCCCTAGGAAACAGATTGAGAAACCAGAGTAAAAGTTTCTCCTGCAACACGTTCCCTTTGTGCTAGATGAACGAACGTCTCTCCACATGCTCAGTTCTGAGAGATAAGTTTGTGTGAAAGCCGTCCTTCACCTAGCTTGTTGGGAACACAAAATTTGTTTCACTTGCAATCCCCATTCCATACATAAATATAGGGAGGTAGGAGCTCCAACTCGGTTTTACAGTGAAAACTGCAGGAACTTCAAACCGGCCCTAGGAAACAGACTGAGAATCCAGAGAATATCTTCCTCCTGCAACCTGTTCTATTTGTGCTAGATGAACGAACGTCTCTCCGCATGCTCAGTTCTGAGAGATAAGTATGTGTGAAAGCCGTCCTTCACCTAGCTTGTTGGGAACACAAAGGTTCTATTAAACTGCCAACTCCACTCCATACATATATAAGGGGAAGTACTAGCTCCAAATCGGTTTTACAGTGAAAACTGCAGGAACTTCAATCCGGCACTAGGAAACAGACTGAGAAACCAGAGAAAAAGTTTCTACTGCAAACCGTTCCCTTTGTGCTACATGAACGAACGTCTTTCCACATGCTCAGTTCTGAGAGATAAGTGTGTGTGAAAGCCGTCCTTCAACTAGCTTGTTGGGAACACAAAGTTTCTTTTCACTATTAAACTCCAGTCCATACATATATATGCGGAGGTCCTAGCTCCAACTCGGTTTACAGTGAAAACTGCAGGACTTCAAACCGACAGTAGGAAACAGACTGAGAAACCATAGTAAAAGTTTCCCCTGCAACCCGTTCCCTTTGTGGTAGATGAACGAACGTATCTCCAAATGCTCAGTTCTGAGAGATAAATGTGTGTGAAAGCCGTCCTTCACCTAGCTTGTTGGGAACACAAACTTTCTTTTCACTTGCAAACTCCACTCCATACATATATATGGGTTGGTACAAGCTCCTACTCCGTTTTACACTGAAAACTGCAGGAACTTCAAACCGACAGTAGGAAACAGACTGAGAAACCATAGTAAAAGTTTCTCCTGCAACCTGTTCCCTTTGTGCTAGATGAAAGAACGTCTCTCCACATGCTCAGTTCTAAGAGGTAATTGTGTGTGAAAGCCGTACTTCACCTACCTTGTTGGGAACTCAAAGTTTCTTTTCACTTGCAAACTCCACTCCATACATATATAAGGGAAGTACTAGCTCCAACTTGGTTTTACAGTGAAAACTGCAGGAACTTCAAACGTGCACTAGGAAACTGACTGAGAATTCAGAGAAAAAATTTCTCCTGCAACCCGTTCCCTTTATGGTAGATGTACGAACGTCTCTCCACATGCTCAGTTCTGAGAGATAAGTGTGTGTGAAAGCCGTACTTCACCTCGATAGTTGGGAACACAAAGTTTCTTTTCACTTGCAAAAACCACTCCGCACATATATATGGGGAATTACTAGCTCCAACTCGGTTTTACATTGAAAACTGCAGGAACATCAAACTGGCCCTAGGAAACAGACTGAGAATCCAGAGAAAGTGTTCCTTCTTTAACCTGTTCCATTTGTGCTAGATGAACGAACGTCTCTCCACATGCTCGGTTCTGAGAGATAAGTATGTGTGAAAGCCGTCCTTCACCTAGCTTGTTGGGAACACAAAGTTTCTTTTCACTAGCAAACACCACTCCGTACATGTATATGGGGAGGGTTTAGCTCCAACTAGTTTTACAGTGAAAACTGCAGGAACTTCTAACCGGCACTAGGAAACAGAATTAGAAACCAGAGTATAAGTTTCCACTATAACCCGTTCCCTTTGTGCTAGATGAATGAACGTCTATCCGCATGCTCAGTTCTGAGAGATAAGTATGTGTGAAAGCCGTCCTTCACCTAGCTTGTTGGGAACACAAAGTTTCTTTTCACTTGCAAACTCCACTCCTTACATATATATGGGGAGGGTTTAGCTCCAACTCGTTTTTACAGTGAAAACTGCAGGAACGTCTAACCGGCACTAGGAAACAGACTGAGAAACCAGAGTATAAGTTTCTCCTATAACCCGTTCCATTTGTGCTAGATGAACGAACGTCTATACACATGCTTAGTTCTGACAGATAAGCGTGTGTGAAAGCCGTCCTTCACCTAGCTTGTTGGGAACACAAAGTCTCTTTTCACTTGCAAACCCCACTTCATACATATATAAGGGGAGGTACTAGCTCTAAACCGTTTTTACAGTGAAAACTGCAGGAACTTCAATCCGGCACTAGGAAACAGACTGAGAAACCAGAGTAAAAGTTTCTCCGGCAAAACGTTCTTTGTGTTAGATGAAAGAACGTCTCTCCACATACTCAGTTCTGAGAGATAAGTGTGTGTGAAAGCCGTCCTTCACCTAGCTAGTTCGGAATACAAAGTTTCTTTTCACTTTCAAAATCCACTCCATACATATATATGGGGAGGTACTAGCTCCAACTCGGTTTTACAGTGAAAACTGCAGGAAATTCAAAACGGCACTAGGAAACAGACTGAGAAACCAGAGTAAAAGTTCCCCTGCATCCCGTTCCTTTGTGCTAGATGAACGAACGTCTATCCCCATGCTAATGTTCTGAGAGATAAGTTTGTGTGAAAGCCGTCCTTCAACTAGCTATTTGGAAACAAAGATTCTTTTCATTTGCTAACTCCATTCCATATAAATATAAGGGGAGGTACAAGCTCCAACATTGTTTTACAGTGAAAACTGCAGGAAATTCAAACCTGCATTAGGAAACAGACTGAGAAACCAGGTAAAAGTTTCTCCTGCAAACCTTTCCCTTTGTGCTAGATGAACGAAAGTCTCTCCACATGCTCAATTCTGAGAGATAATTATGTGTGAAAGCCGTACTTCACCTAGGTTGTTGGGAACACAAAGTTTCTTTTCACTTGCAAACTCCTCTCCATACATATATAAGGGGAGGTACTAGCTCCAAATCAGTTTTACAGTGAAAACTGCAGGAAGTTCAATCCGGCACTAGGATACAGACTGAGAAAGCAGAGAAAAAGTTTCTCCTGCAAGCCATTCCCGTTGTGCTAGATGAACGAACGTCTCTCCACATGCTCAGTTCTAAAGATAAGTGTGTGTGGAAGTCGTCCTTCACCTAGCTTGTTGGGAACACAAAGTTTCTTTTCACTTGCAAACTCCAGTCCATACATATATATGCGGAGGTCCTAGCTCCAACTCGGTTTACAGTGAAAACTGCAGGGACTTCAAACCGACAGTAGGAAACAGACTGAGAAACCATAGTAAAAGTTTCCCCTGCAACCCGTTCCCTTTGTGGTAGATGAAAGAACGTATCTCCAAATGCTCAGTTCTGAGAGATAAATGTGTGTGAAATCCGTCCTTCACCTACCTTGTTGGGAACACAAAGTTTCTGTTCATTTGCAAACTCCATTCCATACATATATAAGGGGAGGTACAAGCTCCAAATTTGTTTTACAGTGAAAACTGCAGGAATTTCAAACCGGCACTAGGAAACAGACTGAGAAACCACAGAAAAAGTTTCTCCTGCAAACCGTTCCCTTTGTGCTAGATGAACGAAAGTATTTCCACATAATCTGTTCTGAGAGATAAGTGTGTGTGAAAGCAGTCCTTCACCTAGCTTGTTGGGAAAACAAAGTTTCTTTTCACTTGCAAATTACACTCCATACATATATATGGGGAGTTACTAGCGCCAACTCGGTTTACAGTGAAAACTGCAGGGACTTCAAACCTACATTAGGAAACAGACTGAGAAACCATAGTAAAAGTTTCCCCTGCAACCCTTTCCCCTTGTGGTAGATGAACGAACGTCTCCCCAAATGCTCAGTTCTGTGAGATAAGTGTGTGTGAAGCCGTCCTTCACCTAGCTTGTTGGGAACACAAAGTTTCTTTTCACTTGAAAACACCACTCCACACATATATATGGGGTGGTACAAGCTCCTACTCGGTTTTACAGTGAAAACTGCAGGAACTTCAAACCTGCACTAGGAAACAGACTGAGAAACCATAGTAAAAGTTTGACCTGCAACCCGTTCCTTTTATGCTAGATGAACGAACGACTCTCCACATGCTCAGTTCTGAGAGATAAGTGTGTGTGAAAGCCATACTTCACCTAGCTTGTTGGGAACACAAACTTTCTTTTCACTTGCAAACTCCACTCCTTACATATATATGGGGAGGGTTTAGCTCCAACTCGTTTTTACAGTGAAAACTGCAGGAACTTCTAACCAGCACTAGGAAACATACTGAGAAACCAGAGTATAAGTTTCTCCCGTAACCCTTTACATTTATGCTAGATGAACGAATGTCTATACACATGCTCAGTTCTGACAGTTAATTGTGTGTGAAAGCCGTAATTCACCTAGCTTGTTGGGAACACAAACTTTCTTTTCATGTGCAAACTCCACTCCATACATATATATGGGGTGTTACAAGCTCCTACTCGGTTTTACAGTGAAAACTGAAGGAACTTCAAACCGGCACTAGGAAACAGACTGAGAAACCAGAGTAAAAGTTTCTCCTGCAACACGTTCCCTTTGTGCTAGATGAACGAACGTCTCTCCACATGCTCAGTTCTGAGAGATAAGTGTGTGTGAAAGCCGTCCTTCACCTAGCTTGTTGGAAACACAAATTTTATTTCACTTGCAATCCCCATTCCATACATAAATATAGGGAGGTAGGAGCTCCAACTCGGTTTTACAGTGAAAACTGCAGGAACTTCAAACCGGCCCTAGGAAACAGACTGAGAATCCAGAGAATATCTTCCTCCTGTAACCTGTTCTGTTTGTGCTAGATGAACGAACGTCTCTCCGCATGCTCAGTTCTGAGAGATAAGTATGTGTGAAAGCCGTCCTTCACCTAGCTTGTTGGGAACACAAAGTTTCTTTACACTTGCAAACTCCACTCCATACATATATATATTCGGAACTACTAGCTCCAACTCGGATTTACAGTGAAAACTGCAGGAAGTTCAAACCGGCACTAGGAATCAGACTGAGAAACCAGAGTAAATGTTTCTCCTGCAACCCGTTCTTTGTGCTAGATGAACGAACGTCTCTCCACATGCTAAGTTCTGAGAGATATGTGTGTGTGAAAGCCGTCCTTCACCAAGCTTTTTGGGGACACAGTTAATTTTCACTTGCAAACTCCACTCCTTACATATATATGGGGAGGGTTTAGATCCAACCCGTTTTTACAGTGAAAAATGCAGGAACTTCTAACCGGCACTAGGAAACAGACTGAGAAACCAGAGTATAAGTTTCTCATGCAACCCGTTCCCTTTGTGCTGGATGAAAGAACGTCTCTCCACATGCTCAGTTCTAAGAGATAAGTGTGTGTGAAAGCCGTCCTTCACCTAGCTTGTGGGGAAAATAAAGTTTGTTTTCACTTGTAAACTACACTCCTTACATATATATGGGGAGGCATTAGCTCCAACTCGGTTTTACAGTGAAAACTGCAGGAACTTCATACCGGCACTAGGAAACACACTGAGAAAACAGAGTAATAGTTTCTCCTGCAACCCGTTCCCATTGTGCTAGATGAACGAACGTCTCTCCACATGCTCAGTTCTGAGAGATAAGTGTGTGTGAAAGCCGTCCTTCAACTAGCTTGTTGGGAACACAATGTTTCTTTTCACTAGCCAACTCCACTCCATACATATATAAGGGTAGGGATTAGCTCCAACTCGGTTTTACAGTGAAAACTGCAGGAACTTCATACCGGCACTAGGAAACAGACAGAGAAACCAGAGTAAAAGTTTATCCTGTACCCGTTCCCTTTGTGCTAGATGAACGAAAGTCTATTCACATGCTCAGTTCTGAGAGATAAGTGTGTGTGAAAGCCATCCTTCACCTAGATTGTTGGGAACACAAAGTTCTTTTTCACTTGCAAAATCCACTCCATATATATATATGGGGATTTACTAGCACCATCTCGGTTTACAGTGAAAACTGCAGGGACTTCAAACCTACATTAGGAAACAAACTGAGAAACCATAGTAAAAGTTTCCCCTGCAAACCGTTCCCCTTGTGGTAGATGAACGAACGTCTCTCCAAATGCTCAGTTCTGAGACATAATTGTGAGTGAAAGCCGTCCTTCACCTAGCTTGTTGGGAACACAAAGTTTCTTTTCACTTGAAAACACCACTCCACACATATATATGGGGTGGTACAAGCTCCTACTCGGTTTTACAGTGAAAACTGCAGGAACTTCAAACCTGCACTAGGAAACAGACTGAGAAACCAGAGTAAAAGATTGAACTGCAACCCGTTCCCTTTATGCTAGATGAATGAACGTCTCTCCACATGCTCAGTTCTGAGAGATAAGTGTGTGTGAAAGCCGTACTTCAAATAGTTGTTGGGAACACAAACTTTCTTTTCACTTGCAAACTCCACTCCTTACATATATATGGGGAGGGTTTAGCTCCAACTCGTTTTTACAGTGAAAACTGCAGGAACTTCTAACCAGCACTAGGAAACATACTGAGAAACCAGAGTATAAGTTTCTCCCGTAACCCTTTACATTTATGCTAGATGAACGAATGTCTATACACATGCTCAGTTCTGACAGTTAATTGTGTGTGAAAGCCGTAATTCACCTAGCTTGTTGGGAACACAAACTTTCTTTTCATGTGCAAACTCCACTCCATACATATATATGGGGTGTTACAAGCTCCTACTCGGTTTTACAGTGAAAACTGAAGGAACTTCAAACCGGCACTAGGAAACAGACTGAGAAACCAGAGTAAAAGTTTCTCCTGCAACACGTTCCCTTTGTGCTAGATGAACGAACGTCTCTCCACATGCTCAGTTCTGAGAGATAAGTGTGTGTGAAAGCCGTCCTTCACCTAGCTTGTTGGAAACACAAATTTTATTTCACTTGCAATCCCCATTCCATACATAAATATAGGGAGGTAGGAGCTCCAACTCGGTTTTACAGTGAAAACTGCAGGAACTTCAAACCGGCCCTAGGAAACAGACTGAGAATCCAGAGAATATCTTCCTCCTGTAACCTGTTCTGTTTGTGCTAGATGAACGAACGTCTCTCCGCATGCTCAGTTCTGAGAGATAAGTATGTGTGAAAGCCGTCCTTCACCTAGCTTGTTGGGAACACAAAGTTTCTTTACACTTGCAAACTCCACTCCATACATATATATATTCGGAACTACTAGCTCCAACTCGGATTTACAGTGAAAACTGCAGGAAGTTCAAACCGGCACTAGGAATCAGACTGAGAAACCAGAGTAAATGTTTCTCCTGCAACCCGTTCTTTGTGCTAGATGAACGAACGTCTCTCCACATGCTAAGTTCTGAGAGATATGTGTGTGTGAAAGCCGTCCTTCACCAAGCTTTTTGGGGACACAAAGTTAATTTTCACTTGCAAACTCCACTCCTTACATATATATGGGGAGGGTTTAGATCCAACCCGTTTTTACAGTGAAAAATGCAGGAACTTCTAACCGGCACTAGGAAACAGACTGAGAAACCAGAGTATAAGTTTCTCATGCAACCCGTTCCCTTTGTGCTGGATGAAAGAACGTCTCTCCACATGCTCAGTTCTAAGAGATAAGTGTGTGTGAAAGCCGTCCTTCACCTAGCTTGTGGGGAAAATAAAGTTTGTTTTCACTTGTAAACTACACTCCTTACATATATATGGGGAGGCATTAGCTCCAACTCGGTTTTACAGTGAAAACTGCAGGAACTTCATACCGGCACTAGGAAACACACTGAGAAAACAGAGTAATAGTTTCTCCTGCAACCCGTTCCCATTGTGCTAGATGAACGAACGTCTCTCCACATGCTCAGTTCTGAGAGATAAGTGTGTGTGAAAGCCGTCCTTCAACTAGCTTGTTGGGAACACAATGTTTCTTTTCACTAGCCAACTCCACTCCATACATATATAAGGGTAGGGATTAGCTCCAACTCGGTTTTACAGTGAAAACTGCAGGAACTTCATACCGGCACTAGGAAACAGACAGAGAAACCAGAGTAAAAGTTTATCCTGTACCCGTTCCCTTTGTGCTAGATGAACGAAAGTCTATTCACATGCTCAGTTCTGAGAGATAAGTGTGTGTGAAAGCCGTCCTTCACCTAGATTGTTGGGAACACAAAGTTCTTTTTCACTTGCAAAATCCACTCCATATATATATATGGGGATTTACTAGCACCATCTCGGTTTACAGTGAAAACTGCAGGGACTTCAAACCTACATTAGGAAACAAACTGAGAAACCATAGTAAAAGTTTCCCCTGCAAACCGTTCCCCTTGTGGTAGATGAACGAACGTCTCTCCAAATGCTCAGTTCTGAGACATAATTGTGAGTGAAAGCCGTCCTTCACCTAGCTTGTTGGGAACACAAAGTTTCTTTTCACTTGAAAACACCACTCCACACATATATATGGGGTGGTACAAGCTCCTACTCGGTTTTACAGTGAAAACTGCAGGAACTTCAAACCTGCACTAGGAAACAGACTGAGAAACCAGAGTAAAAGATTGAACTGCAACCCGTTCCCTTTATGCTAGATGAATGAACGTCTCTCCACATGCTCAGTTCTGAGAGATAAGTGTGTGTGAAAGCCGTACTTCAAATAGTTGTTGGGAACACAAACTTTCTTTTCACTTGCAAACTCCACTCCTTACATATATATAGGGAGGGTTTAGCTCCAACTCGTTTTTACAGTGAAAACTGCAGGAAATTCTAACCGGCACTAGGAAACAGACTGAGAAACCAGAGTATAAGTTTCTCCTGCAACCCGGTACATTTATGCTAGATGAACGAACGTCTATACACATGCTCAGTTCTGACAGGTAATTGTGTGTGAAAGCCGTAATTCACCTAGCTTGTTGGGAACACAAACTTTCTTTTAATGTGCAAACTCCACTCCATACATATATATGGGGTGTTACAAGCTCCTACTCGGTTTTACAATGAAAACTGAAGGAACTTCATACCGGCACTTGGAAACAAACTGAGAAACCAGAGTAAAAGTTTCTCCTGCAACCCGTTCCCATTGTGCTAGACGAACGAACGTCTCTCCACATGCTCAGTTCTGAGAGATAATTGTGTGTGAAAGCCGTCCTTCACCTAGCTTGTTGTGAACACAAAATTTCCTTTCATTTGCAAACTCCACTCCATAGATATATAAGGGGAGGTACTAGCTCCAACTCGGTTTTACAGTGAAAACTGCAGGAACTTCAAACCTGCACTATGTACCAGACTGAGAAACCAGAGAAAAAGTTTCTTCTGCAACCCGTTCCTTTGTGCTAGATGAACGAAAGTCTATACACATGCTCAGTTCTGACACATAAGTGTGTGTGAAAGCTGTCCTTCAAATATCTTGTTGGGAACACAAAGTTTCTTTTCACTTGCAAACTGCACTCCTTACATATATATGGGGATGGTGTAGCTCCAACTCGTTTTTATAGTGAAAATGCAGGAACTTCTAACCGGCACTAGGAAACAGACTGAGAAACCAGAATATAAGTTTCTCCTATAACCCGTTCCCTTTGTGCTAGATGAACGAACGTCTATACACATGCTCAGTTCTGACAGATATGTGTGTGTGAAAGCCGTACTTCACCTAGCTTGTTGGGAACACAAAGTTTCTTTTCACTTGCAAACACCACTCCATACATATATATGGGGAGGTACTAGCACCAACTCGGTTTTACAGTGAAAACTGCAGGTACTTCAAACCGGCCCTAGGAAACAGACTGAGAATCCAGAGAAAATGTTCCTCCTGCAACCTCTTCCATTTGTGCTAGATGAACGAACGTCTCTCCACATGCTCAGTTCTGAGAGATAAATATGTGTGAAAGCCGTCCTTCACCTACCTTGTTGGGAACATAAAGTTTCTTTTCATTTGCAAACTCCACTCCATACATATATAAGGGGAGGTACTAGCTCCAAATCGGTTTTACAGTGAAAACTGCAGGAACTTCAGTCCGGCACTAGGAAACAGACTGAGAAACCAGAGAAAAAATTTCTCCTGCAAACCATTCCCGTTGTGCTAGAAGAACGAACGTCTCTCCACATGCTCAGTTCTAAGAGATAAGTGTGTGTGAAAGCCGTCCTTCACCTAGCTTGTTCGGAATACCAAGTTTCTTTTCACTTGCAAACTCCACTCCATACATATATATGGGGAGGTACTAGCTCCAAATCGGTTTTACAGTGAAAACTGCAGGAAATTCAAAACGGCACTAGGAAACAGACTGAGAAACCAAAGTAATAGTTTCCCCTGTAACGCATTCCCTTTGTGCTAGATGAACGAACGTCTATACGCAAGCTCATTTCTGAGAGGTAAGAGTGTGTGAAAGCAGTCCTTCAAATAACTTGTTGTGAAAACAAAATTTCTTTTCATTTGCAAACTCCTTTCCTTATATATATAAGGGGAGGTACAAGCTCCAAATTTGATTTACAGTGAAAACTGCAGGAATTTCAAACCGGCACTAGGAAACAGACTGAGAAACCAGAGAAAAATTTCTCCTGCAAACCATTCCCTTTGTGATAGAAGAACGAACGTCTCTCCACATGCTCAGTTCTAAGAGATAAGTGTGTGTGAAAGCCGTCATTCACCTAGATTGTTCGGAATACAAAGTTTCTTTTCACTTGCAAACTCCACTCCATACATATATATGGGGAGGTACTAGCTCCATCTCGGTTTTACAGTGAAAACTGTAGGAACTTCTTACCGGCACTAGGAAACAGACTGAGAAACCAGAGAAAAATTTCCCCTGTAACCCGTTCCCTTTTTGCTATATGAACGAACATCTATACACAAGCTCATTTCTGAAAGATAAGAGTGTGTGAAAGCCGTCCTTCACCAAGCTTGTTGGGAACACAAAGTTCCTTTTCATTTGCAAACCCCACACCATACATATATATGGGGAGGTACTAACTCCAACTCGGTTTTAGAGTGAAAACTGCAGGAACTTCAAACCGGCACTAGGAATCAGACTGAGTAAACAGAGAAAAAGTTTCTCCTGCAAACCTTTCCTTTTGTGCTAGATGAACGAACGTCTCTCCAAATGCTCAGTTCTGAGATATAAGTGTGTGTGAAAGCCGTCATTCACCTAGCTTGTTGGGAACACAAATTTTCTTTTCATTGCAAATTCCACTCCATACATATATATGCGGAGGTTCTAGCACCAACTCGGTTTTACAGTGACAACTGCAGGGACTTCCAACCGGCAGTAGGAAACAGACTGAGAAACCATAGTAATACTTTCCCGTGCAACCCGTTCCATTTGTGCTAGATGAACGAACGTCTCTCCACATGCTCAGTTCTGAGAGATAAGTGTATGTGAAAGACGTACTTCACATTGCTTATTGGGAACACAAAGTTCCTTTTCACTTCCAAACTCCACTCCATACATTTATATGGGGTGGAACAAGCTCCTACTCGGTTTTACAGTGAAAACGGCAGGAACTTCAAACTGGCACTAGGAATCAGACTGAGAAACCAGAGTAACAGTTTCTCCTGCAACCCGTTCCCTTTGTGCTAGATGAACGAATGTCTCTCCACATGCTCAGTTCGGAGAGATAACTGTGTGTGAAATCCGTACTTCACCTAGCTTGTTGGGATCACAAAGATTCTTTTCACTTGCAAACACCACTCCGTAAATATATACGGGGAGGTACTAGCTCCAACTCGGTTTTACAGTGAAAACTGCAGGAACTTCAAACCGGCCCTAGGAAACAGACTGAGAATCCAGAGAAAAACTTCCTTCTGCAACGTGTTCCCTTTGTGCTAGATGAACGAACGTCTCTCCACATGCTCAGTTCTGAGAGATAAGTGTGTGTGAAAGCCGTACTTCACCTAGCTTGTTGGGAACACAAAGTTTCTTTTCACTTGAAAACACCACTCCGTACATATATATGGGGAGGTACTAGCTCCAACTCGGTTTTACAGTGAAAACTGCAGGAACTTCAAACCGGCCCTAGGGAACAGACTGAGAATCGAGAGAAAGAGTTCCTCCTGCAACATGTTCCATTTGTGCTAGATGAACGAACGTCTCTCCACATGCTCAGTTCTGAGAAATAAGTATGTGTGAAAGCCGTCCTTCACCTAGCTTGTTGGGAACACAAAGTTTCTTTTCATTTGCAAACTCCACTCCATACATATATAAGGGGAGGTACTAGCTCCAAATCGGTTTTACAGTGAAAACTGCAGGAAGTTCAGTCCGGCACTAGGAAACAGACTGAGAAACCAGAGAAAAAATTTCTCCTGCAAACCATTCCCGTTGTGCTAGAAGAACGAACGTCTCTCCACATGCTCAGTTCTAAGAGATAAGTGTGTGTGAAAGCCGTCCTTCACCTAGCTTGTTGGGAACACAAAGATTCTTTTCACTTGCAAACTCCACTCCATACATATATAAGGGGAGGTACTAGCTCCAAATCGATTTTAAATCGAAAACTGTAGGAACTTCAATCCGGCACTAGGAAAGAGAGTGAGAAACCACAGAATAAATTTTTCCTGCAAGCCATTCCCGTTGTGCTAGATGAACGAACGTCTCTCCACATGCTCAGTTCTAAGAGATAAGTGTGTGTGAAAGCCGTCCTTCAAATTGCTTGTTGGGAAAACAAAGTTTCTTTTCACTTGTAAACTACACTCCTTACATTTATATGGGGAGGCATTAGCTCCAACTCGGTTTTACAGTGAAAACTGCAGGAACTTCATACCGGCACTAGGAAACACACTGAGAAACCAGAGTAAAAGTTTCTCCTGCAACCCGTTCCCATTGTGCTAGATGAACGAACGTCTCTCCACATGCTCAGTTCTGAGAGATAATTGTGTGTGAAAGCCGTCCTTCACCTAGCTTGTTTGGAACACAAAGTTTCCGTTCATTTGCAAACTCCACTCCATATATATATAAGGGGAAGTACTAGCTCCAACTCGGTTTTACAGTGAAAACTGCAGGAACTTCAAACCTGCACTAGGTAACAGACTGAGAAACCAGAGAAAAAGTTTCTCCTGCAACCCGTTCCCTTTGTGCTACATGAACGAACGTCTCTCCACATGCTCAGTTCTGTGAGATAATTGTGTGTTAAAGCCGAACTTCACCTAGCTTTTTGGGAACACAAAGTTTCTTTTCACTTGCAAACTCCAGTCCATACATATATATACGTAGGTCCTAGCTCCAACTCGGTTTACAGTGAAAACTGCATGGACTTCAAACCGACAGTAAGAAACAGACTGAGAAACCATAGTAAAAGTTTCCCCTGCAATCCGTTCCCTTTTTGGTAGATGAACGAACGTCTCTCCAAATGCTCAGTTCTGAGAGATAAGTGTGTGTGAAAGCCGTCCTTCACCTAGCTTGTTGGGAACACAAACTTTCTTTTCACTTGCAAACTTCACTCCGTACATATATATGGGGTGGTACAAGCTCCTACTCGGTTTTACAGTGAAAACTGCAGGAACTTCAAACCGGCACTAGGAAACATACTGAGAAACCAGAGTAAAAGTTTCTTCTGCAACCCGTTCCTTTGTGCTAGATGAACGAAAGTCTATACACATGCTCAGTTCTGACACATAAGTGTGTGTGAAAGCTGTCCTTCAAATAGCTTGTTGGGAACACAAAGTTTCTTTTCACTTGCAAACTGCACTCCTTACATATATATGGGGATGGTGTAGCTCCAACTCGTTTTTATAGTGAAAATTGCAGGAACTTCTAACCGGTACTAGGAAACAGACTGAGAAACCAGAATATAAGTTTCTCCTATAACCCGTTCCCTTTGTGCTAGATGAACGAACGTCTATACACATGCTCAGTTCTGACAGATATGTGTGTGTGAAAGCCGTACTTCACCTAGCTTGTTGGGAACACAAAGTTTCTTTTCACTTGCAAACACCACTCCATACATATATATGGGGAGGTACAAGCACCAACTCGGTTTTACAGTGAAAACTGCAGGTACTTCAAACCGGCCCTAGGAAACAGACTGAGAATCCAGAGAAAATGTTCCTCCTGCAACCTTTTCCATTTGTGCTAGATGAACGAACGTCTCTCCACATGCTCAGTTCTGAGAGATAAATATGTGTGAAAGCCGTCCTTCACCTACCTTGTTGGGAACACAAAGTTTCTTTTCATTTGCAAACTCCACTCCATACATATATAAGGGGAGGTACTAGCTCCAAATCGGTTTTACAGTGAAAACTGCAGGGACTTCAGTCCGGCACTAGGAAACAGACTGAGAAACCAGAGAAAAAATTTCTCCTGCAAACCATTCCCGTTGTGCTAGAAGAACGAAAGTCTCTCCACATGCTCAGTTCTAAGAGATAAGTGTGTGTGAAAGCCGTCCTTCACCTAGCTTGTTCGGAATACCAAGTTTCTTTTCACTTGCAAACTCCACTCCATACATATATATGGCGAGGTACTAGCTCCAAATCGGTTTTACATTGAAAACTGCAGGAAATTCAAAACGGCACTAGGAAACAGACTGAGAAACCAAAGTAATAGTTTCCCCTGTAACCCATTCCCTTTGTGCTAGATGAACGAACGTCTATACGCAAGCTCAGTTCTGAGAGGTAAGAGTGTGTGAAAGCAGTCCTTCAAATACCTTGTTGTGAAAACAAAATTTCTTTTCATTTGCAAACTCCTTTCCTTATATATATAAGGGGAGGTACAAGCTCCAAATTTGATTTACAGTGAAAACTGCAGGAATTTCAAACCGGCACTAGGAAACAGACTGAGAAAGCAGAGAATAATTTCTCCTGCAAACCATTCCCTTTGTGATAGAAGAACGAACGTCTCTCCACATGCTCAGTTCTAAGGGATAAGTGTGTGTGAAAGCCGTCATTCACCTAGATTGTTCGGAATACAAAGTTTCTTTTCACTTGCAAACTCCACTCCATACATATATATGGGGAGGTACTAGCTCCATCTCGGTTTTACAGTGAAAACTGTAGGAACTTCTTACCGGCACTAGGAAACAGACTGAGAAACCAGAGAAAAATTTCCCCTGTAACCCGTTCCCTTTTTGCTATATGAACGAACATCTATACACAAGCTCATTTCTGAAAGATAAGAGTGTGTGAAAGCCGTCCTTCACCAAGCTTGTTGGGAACACAAAGTTCCTTTTCATTTGCAAACCCCACACCATACATATATATGGGGAGGTACTAACTCCAACTCGGTTTTAGAGTGAAAACTGCAGGAACTTCAAACCGGCACTAGGAATAAGACTGAGTAAACAGAGAAAAAATTTCTCCTGAAAACCTTTCCTTTTGTGCTAGATGAACGAACGTCTCTCCAAATGCTAAGTTCTGAGATATAAGTGTGTGTGAAAGCCGTCATTCACCTAGCTTGTTGGGAACACAAATTTTCTTTTCATTGCAAATTCCACTCCATACATATATATGCGGAGGTAATAGCACCAACTCGGTTTTACAGTGACAACTGCAGGGACTTCCAACCGGCAGTAGGAAACAGACTGAGAAACCATAGTAATACTTTCCCGTGCAACCCGTTCCATTTGTGCTAGATGAACGAACGTCTCTCCACATGCTCAGTTCTGAGAGATATGTGTATGTGAAAGACTTACTTCACATAGCTTATTGGGAACACAAAGTTCCTTTTCACTTCCAAACTCCACTCCATACATTTATATGGGGTGGAACAAGCTCCTACTCGGTTTTACAGTGAAAACGGCAGGAACTTCAAACTGGCACTAGGAATCAGACTGAGAAACCAGAGTAACAGTTTCTCCTGCAACCCGTTCCCTTTGTGCTAGATGAACGAAAGTCTCTCCACATGCTCAGTTTGGAGAGATAACTGTGTGTGAAATCCGTACTTCACCTAGCTTGTTGGGAACACAAAGTTTCTTTTCACTTGCAAACACCACTCCGTAAATATATACGGGGAGGTACTAGCTCCAACTCGGTTTTACAGTGAAAACTGCAGGAACTTCAAAGCGGCCCTAGGAAACAGACTGAGAATCCAGAGAAAAACTTCCTCCTGCAACGTGTTCCCTTTGTGCTAGATGAACGAACGTCTCTCCGCATGCTCAGTTCTGAGAGATAAGTGTGTGTGAAAGCCGTACTTCACCTAGCTTGTTGGGAACACAAAGTTTCTTTTCACTTGAAAACACCACTCCGTACATATATATGGGGAGGTACTAGCTCCAACTCGGTTTTACAGTGAAAACTGCAGGAACTTCAAACCGGCCCTAGGGAACAGACTGAGAATCGAGAGAAAAAGTTCCTCCTGCAACATGTTCCATTTGTGCTAGATGAACGAACGTCTCTCCACATGGTCAGTTCTGAGAGATAAGTATGTGTGAAAGCCGTCCTTCACCTAGCTTGTTGGGAACACAAAGTTTCTTTTCATTTGCAAACTCCACTCCATAGATATATAAGGGGAGGTACTAGCTCCAAATCGGTTTTACAGTGAAAACTGCAGGAAGTTCAGTCCGGCACTAGGAAACAGACTGAGAAACCAGAGAAAAAATTTCTCCTGCAAACCATTCCCGTTGTGCTAGAAGAACGAACGTCTCTCCACATGCTCAGTTCTAAGAGATAAGTGTGTGTGAAAGCCGTCCTTCACCTAGCTTGTTCGGAATACCAAGTTTCTTTTCACTTGCAAACTCCACTCCATACATATATATGGGGAGGTACTAGCTCCAAATCCGTTTTACAGTGAAAACTGCAGGAAATTCAAAACGGCACTAGGAAACAGACTGAGAAACCAAAGTAATAGTTTCCCCTGTAACCCATTCCCTTTGTGCTAGATGAACGAACGTCTATACGCAAGCTCAGTTCTGAGAGGTAAGAGTGTGTGAAAGCAGTCCTTCAAATACCTTGTTGGGAAAACAAAGTTTCTTTTCATTTGCAAACTCCTTTCCTTATATATATAAGGGGAGGTACAAGCTCCAAATTTGATTTACAGTGAAAACTGCAGGAATTTTAAACCGGCACTAGGAAACAGACTGAGAAACCAGAGAAAAATTTCTCCTGCAAACCAATCCCGTTGTGATAGAAGAACGAAAGTCTCTCCACATGCTCAGATCTAAGAGATATGTGTGTGTGAAAGCCGTCATTCACCTAGATTGTTCGGAATACAAAGTTTCTTTTCACTTGCAAACTCCACTCCATACATATATATGGGGAGGTACTAACTCCATCTCGGTTTTACAGTGAAAACTGCAGGAACTTCAAACCTGCACTAGGAAACAGACTGAGAAACCAGAGTAAAAGTTTCCCCTGTAACCCGTTCCCTTTTTGCTATATGAACGAACATCTATACACAAGCTCATTTCTGAGAGATAAGAGTGTGTGAAAGCCGTCCTTCACCAAGCTTGTTGGGAACACAAAGTTCCTTTTCATTTGCAAACCCCACACCATACATATATATGGGGAGGTCCTAAATCCAACTCGGTTTTAGAGTGAAAACTGCAGGAACTTCAAACCGGCACTAGGAATCAGACTGAGTAAACAGAGAAAAATTTTCTCCTGCAAACCTTTCCTTTTGTGCTAGATGAACGAATGTCTCTCCACATGCTCAGTTCGAAGAGAAACTGTGTGTGAAATCCGTACCTCACCTAGCTTGTTGGGAACACAAAGTTTCTTTTCACTTGCAAACACCACTCCGTAAATATATACGGGGAGGTACTAGCTCCAACTCGGTTTTACAGTGAAAACTGCAGGAACTTCAAAGCGGCCCTAGGAAACAGACTGAGAATCCAGAGAAAAACTTCCTCCTGCAACGTGTTCCCTTTGTGCTAGATGAACGAACGTCTCTCCACATGCTCAGTTCTGAGAGATAAGTGTGTGTGAAAGCCGTACTTCACCTAGCTTGATGGGAACACAAAGTTTCTTTTCACTTGCAAACACCACTCCGAACATATATATGGGGAGGTACTAGCTCCAACTCGGTTTTACAGTGAAAACTGCAGGAACTTCAAACAGGCACTAGGAATCAGACTGAGTAAACAGAGAAATAGTTTCTCCTGCAAACCTTTCCTTTTGTGCTAGATGAACGAACGTCTCTCCAAATGCTCAGTTCTGAGATATAAGTGTGTGTGAAAGCCGTCATTCACCTAGCTTGTTGGGAACACAAATTTTCTTTTCATTGCAAATTCCACTCCATAAATATATATGCGGAGGTTCTAGCACCAACTCGGTTTTACAGTGACAACTGCAGGAACTTCAATCCGGCACTAGGAAACAGACTGAGAAACCAGAGTAAAAGTTCCTCTGGAAACCCGTTCCTTTGTTTTAGATGAAAGAACCTCTCTCCACATACTCAGTTCTGAGAGATAAGTGTGTGTAAAAGCCGTCCTTCAACTAGCTTGTTCGGAATACAAAGTTTCTTTTCACTTGCAAAATCCACTCCATACCTAAATATAGGGTGGTACTAGCTCCAAATCTGTTTTACAGAGAAAACTGCAGGAACTTCAAACAGGCACTATGAAACAGACTGAGAAACCAGAGTAAAACTTTCTCCTGCAACCCGTTCCTTTGTTCTAGATGAACGAACGTCTCACCACATGCTCAGTTCTGAGAGATAAGTGTGTGTGAATGCCGTCCTTCACCTAGCTTGTTGGGAACACAAAGTTACTTTTCACTTGCAATCTACACTCCTTACATATATATGGGGAGGAATTAGCTCCAACTCGGTTTTACATTGAAAACTGCAGGAACTTCATACCGGCACTAGGAAACAGACAGAGAAACCAGAGTAAAAGTTTCTCCTCTACCCGTTCCCTTTGGGCTACATGAACGAAAGTCTATCCACATGCTCAGTTCTGAGAGATAAGAGTGTGTGAAAGCCGTCCTTCACCTAGATTGCTGGGAACACAAAGTTCCTTTTCACTTGCAAAATCCACTCCATACATATATATGGGGAGGTAAGAGCACCAACTCGGTTTTCAGTGAATACTGCAGGGACTTCAAACCGACATTAGGAAACAGACGGGGAAACCATAGTAAAAATTTCCCCTGCAAACCGTTCCACTTGTGGTAGATGAACGAACGTCTCTCGAAATGCTCAGTTCTGAGAGATAAGTGTGTGTGAAAGCCGTCCTTCAGTTAGCTTGTTGGGAACACAAAGATTCTTTAAACTTTCAAACTCCACTCCTTACATATATATGGGGAGGTAAAATTCCAACTCGGTTTTACAGTGAAAACTGCAGGAACTTCTAACCGGCACTAGGAAACAGACTGAGAATCCAGAGAAATAGTTTCTCCTGCAACCCGTTCCATTTGTGCTAGATGAACGAACGTCTCTCCGCATGCTCAGTTCTGAGAGATAAGTATGTGTGAAAGCCGTCCTTCACATAGCTTGTTGGGAACACAAAGTTTCTTTTCACTTGCCAATTCCACTCCATACATATATAAGGGGAGGTACTAGCTCCAAATCCGTTTTACAGTGAAAACTGCAGGAACTTCAATCCGGCACTAGGAAACAGACTGAGAATCCAGAGAAAAAGTTTCTCCTGCTAGCCATTCCGGTTGTGCTAGATAAATGAACGTCTCTCCACATGCCCAGTTCTAAGAGATATGTGTGTGTGAAAGCCGACTTCACCTAGCTTGTTTGGAACACAATGTTTCTTTACACTTGCAAACTCCACTCCATACATATATATATATGGAAGTACTAGCTCCAACTCGGATTTACAGTGAAAACTGCAGGAAGTTCAAACCGGCACTAGGAAACAGAATGAGAAACCAGAGTAAAAGTTTCTCCTGCAACCCGTTCCCTTTGTGCTAGATGAACGAAAGTCTCTCCACATGCTCAGTTCTGAGAGATAAGTGTGTGTGAATTCCGTACTTCACCTAGCTTGTTGGGAACACAAAGTTTCTTTTCACTTGCAAACACCAATCCGTAAATATATACGGGGAGGTATTAGCTCCAAATCGGTTTTACAGTGAAAACTGCAGGAACTTCAAACCGGCCCTAGGAAACAGACTGAGAATCCAGAGAAAAACATCCTCCTGCAAACCATTCCCGTTGTGCTAGAAGAACGAACGTCTCTCCACATGCTCATGTCTAAGAGATAAGTGTGTGTGAAAGCCATCCTTAACCTAGCTTGTTCGGAATACAAAGTTTCTTTTCACTTGCAAACTCCACTACATACATATATATGGGGAGGTACTAGCTCCAACTCGGTTTTAAAGTGACAACTGCAGGAACTTCAATCCGGCACTAGGAAACAGACTGAGAAACCAGAGTAAAAGTTCCTCTGGCAACCCGTTCCTTTGTTTTAGATGAAAGAACCTCTCTCCACATACTCAGTTCTGACAGATAAGTGTGTGTAAAAGCCGTCCTTTAACTAGCTTGTTCGGAATACAAAGTTTCTTTTCACTTGCAAAATCCACTCCATACATAAATATAGGGTGGTACTAGCTCCAAATCTGTTTTACAGAGAAAACTGCAGGAACTTCAAACAGGCACTAGGAAACAGACTGAGAAACCAGAGTAAAACTTTCTCCTGCAACCCGTTCCTTTGTTCTAGATGAACCAACGTCTCACCACATGCTCAGTTCTGAGAGATAAGTGTGTGTGAATGCCGTCCTTCACCTAGCTTGTTGGGAACACAAAGTTTCTATCACTTGCAATCTACACTCCTTACATATATATGGGGAGGAATTAGCTCCAACTCGGTTTTACATTGAAAACTGCAGGAACTTCATACCGGCACTAGGAAACAGACTGAGAAACCAGAGTAAAAGTTTCTCCTCTACCCGTTCCCTTTGGGCTACATGAACGAAAGTCTATCCACATGCTCAGTTCTGAGAGATAAGAGTGTGTGAAAGCCGTCCTTCACCTAGCTTGCTGGGAACACAAAGTTCCTTTCACTTGAAAATCCACTCCTTACATATATATGGGGAGGTAAGAGCACCAACTCGGTTTTCAGTGAATACTGCAGGGACTTCAAACCGACATTAGGAAACAGACTGGGAAACCATAGTAAAAGTTTCCCCTGCAAACCGTTCCACTTGTGGTAGATGAACGAAAGTCTCTCCACATGCTCAGTTCTGAAAGATAAGTGTGTGTGAAAGCCGTCCTTCACCTAGCTTGTTGGGAAGACAAATTTTATTTCACTTGCAATCCCCACTCCATACATAAATATAGGGAGGTATGAGCTCCAACTCGATTTTACAGTGAAAACTGCAGGAACTTCAACCCGGCCCAAGGAAACAGACTGAGAGTCCGGAGAATATCTTCCTCCTGCAACCTGTTCCATTTGTGCTAGATGAACGAACGTCTCTCCGCATGCTCAGTTCTGAGAGATAAGTATGTGTGAAAGCCGTCCTTCACCTAGCTTGTTGGGAACACAAAGTTTCTTTTCACTTGCCAATTCCACTCCATACATATATAAGGGGAGGTACTAGCTCCAAATCGGTTTTACAGTGAAAACTGCAGGAACTTCAATCCGGCACTAGGAAACAGACTGAGAATCCAGAGAAAAAGTTTCTCCTGCTAGCCATTCCGGTTGTGCTAGATTAACGAACGTCTCTCCACATGCCCAGTTCTAAGATATGTGTGTGTGAAAGCCGACTTCACCTAGCTTGTTGGGAACACAATATTTCTTTACACTTGCAAACTCCACTCCATACATATATATATATGGAAGTACTAGATCCAACTCGGTTTTACAGTGAAAACTGCAGGAAGTTCAAACCGGCACTAGGAAACAGACTGAGAAACCAGAGTAAAAGTTTCTCCTATAACCCGTTCCCTTTGTGCTAGATGAACGAACGTCTATACACATGCTCAGTTCTGACAGATATGTGTGTGTGAAAGCCGTACTTCACCTAGCTTGTTGGGAACACAAAGTTTCTTTTCACTTGCAAACACCACTCCATACATATATATGGGGAGGTACAAGCACCAACTCGGTTTTACAGTGAAAACTGCAGGTACTTCAAACCGGCCCTAGGAAACAGACTGAGAATCCAGAGAAAATGTTCCTCCTGCAACCTTTTCCATTTGTGCTAGATGAACGAACGTCTCTCCACATGCTCAGTTCTGAGAGATAAATATGTGTGAAAGCCGTCCTTCACCTACCTTGTTGGGAACACAAAGTTTCTTTTCATTTGCAAACTCCACTCCATACATATATAAGGGGAGGTACTAGCTCCAAATCGGTTTTACAGTGAAAACTGCAGGGACTTCAGTCCGGCACTAGGAAACAGACTGAGAAACCAGAGAAAAAATTTCTCCTGCAAACCATTCCCGTTGTGCTAGAAGAACGAAAGTCTCTCCACATGCTCAGTTCTAAGAGATAAGTGTGTGTGAAAGCCGTCCTTCACCTAGCTTGTTCGGAATACCAAGTTTCTTTTCACTTGCAAACTCCACTCCATACATATATATGGCGAGGTACTAGCTCCAAATCGGTTTTACATTGAAAACTGCAGGAAATTCAAAACGGCACTAGGAAACAGACTGAGAAACCAAAGTAATAGTTTCCCCTGTAACCCATTCCCTTTGTGCTAGATGAACGAACGTCTATACGCAAGCTCAGTTCTGAGAGGTAAGAGTGTGTGAAAGCAGTCCTTCAAATACCTTGTTGTGAAAACAAAATTTCTTTTCATTTGCAAACTCCTTTCCTTATATATATAAGGGGAGGTACAAGCTCCAAATTTGATTTACAGTGAAAACTGCAGGAATTTCAAACCGGCACTAGGAAACAGACTGAGAAAGCAGAGAATAATTTCTCCTGCAAACCATTCCCTTTGTGATAGAAGAACGAACGTCTCTCCACATGCTCAGTTCTAAGGGATAAGTGTGTGTGAAAGCCGTCATTCACCTAGATTGTTCGGAATACAAAGTTTCTTTTCACTTGCAAACTCCACTCCATACATATATATGGGGAGGTACTAGCTCCATCTCGGTTTTACAGTGAAAACTGTAGGAACTTCTTACCGGCACTAGGAAACAGACTGAGAAACCAGAGAAAAATTTCCCCTGTAACCCGTTCCCTTTTTGCTATATGAACGAACATCTATACACAAGCTCATTTCTGAAAGATAAGAGTGTGTGAAAGCCGTCCTTCACCAAGCTTGTTGGGAACACAAAGTTCCTTTTCATTTGCAAACCCCACACCATACATATATATGGGGAGGTACTAACTCCAACTCGGTTTTAGAGTGAAAACTGCAGGAACTTCAAACCGGCACTAGGAATAAGACTGAGTAAACAGAGAAAAAATTTCTCCTGAAAACCTTTCCTTTTGTGCTAGATGAACGAACGTCTCTCCAAATGCTAAGTTCTGAGATATAAGTGTGTGTGAAAGCCGTCATTCACCTAGCTTGTTGGGAACACAAATTTTCTTTTCATTGCAAATTCCACTCCATACATATATATGCGGAGGTAATAGCACCAACTCGGTTTTACAGTGACAACTGCAGGGACTTCCAACCGGCAGTAGGAAACAGACTGAGAAACCATAGTAATACTTTCCCGTGCAACCCGTTCCATTTGTGCTAGATGAACGAACGTCTCTCCACATGCTCAGTTCTGAGAGATATGTGTATGTGAAAGACTTACTTCACATAGCTTATTGGGAACACAAAGTTCCTTTTCACTTCCAAACTCCACTCCATACATTTATATGGGGTGGAACAAGCTCCTACTCGGTTTTACAGTGAAAACGGCAGGAACTTCAAACTGGCACTAGGAATCAGACTGAGAAACCAGAGTAACAGTTTCTCCTGCAACCCGTTCCCTTTGTGCTAGATGAACGAAAGTCTCTCCACATGCTCAGTTTGGAGAGATAACTGTGTGTGAAATCCGTACTTCACCTAGCTTGTTGGGAACACAAAGTTTCTTTTCACTTGCAAACACCACTCCGTAAATATATACGGGGAGGTACTAGCTCCAACTCGGTTTTACAGTGAAAACTGCAGGAACTTCAAAGCGGCCCTAGGAAACAGACTGAGAATCCAGAGAAAAACTTCCTCCTGCAACGTGTTCCCTTTGTGCTAGATGAACGAACGTCTCTCCGCATGCTCAGTTCTGAGAGATAAGTGTGTGTGAAAGCCGTACTTCACCTAGCTTGTTGGGAACACAAAGTTTCTTTTCACTTGAAAACACCACTCCGTACATATATATGGGGAGGTACTAGCTCCAACTCGGTTTTACAGTGAAAACTGCAGGAACTTCAAACCGGCCCTAGGGAACAGACTGAGAATCGAGAGAAAAAGTTCCTCCTGCAACATGTTCCATTTGTGCTAGATGAACGAACGTCTCTCCACATGGTCAGTTCTGAGAGATAAGTATGTGTGAAAGCCGTCCTTCACCTAGCTTGTTGGGAACACAAAGTTTCTTTTCATTTGCAAACTCCACTCCATAGATATATAAGGGGAGGTACTAGCTCCAAATCGGTTTTACAGTGAAAACTGCAGGAAGTTCAGTCCGGCACTAGGAAACAGACTGAGAAACCAGAGAAAAAATTTCTCCTGCAAACCATTCCCGTTGTGCTAGAAGAACGAACGTCTCTCCACATGCTCAGTTCTAAGAGATAAGTGTGTGTGAAAGCCGTCCTTCACCTAGCTTGTTCGGAATACCAAGTTTCTTTTCACTTGCAAACTCCACTCCATACATATATATGGGGAGGTACTAGCTCCAAATCCGTTTTACAGTGAAAACTGCAGGAAATTCAAAACGGCACTAGGAAACAGACTGAGAAACCAAAGTAATAGTTTCCCCTGTAACCCATTCCCTTTGTGCTAGATGAACGAACGTCTATACGCAAGCTCAGTTCTGAGAGGTAAGAGTGTGTGAAAGCAGTCCTTCAAATACCTTGTTGGGAAAACAAAGTTTCTTTTCATTTGCAAACTCCTTTCCTTATATATATAAGGGGAGGTACAAGCTCCAAATTTGATTTACAGTGAAAACTGCAGGAATTTTAAACCGGCACTAGGAAACAGACTGAGAAACCAGAGAAAAATTTCTCCTGCAAACCAATCCCGTTGTGATAGAAGAACGAAAGTCTCTCCACATGCTCAGATCTAAGAGATATGTGTGTGTGAAAGCCGTCATTCACCTAGATTGTTCGGAATACAAAGTTTCTTTTCACTTGCAAACTCCACTCCATACATATATATGGGGAGGTACTAACTCCATCTCGGTTTTACAGTGAAAACTGCAGGAACTTCAAACCTGCACTAGGAAACAGACTGAGAAACCAGAGTAAAAGTTTCCCCTGTAACCCGTTCCCTTTTTGCTATATGAACGAACATCTATACACAAGCTCATTTCTGAGAGATAAGAGTGTGTGAAAGCCGTCCTTCACCAAGCTTGTTGGGAACACAAAGTTCCTTTTCATTTGCAAACCCCACACCATACATATATATGGGGAGGTCCTAAATCCAACTCGGTTTTAGAGTGAAAACTGCAGGAACTTCAAACCGGCACTAGGAATCAGACTGAGTAAACAGAGAAAAATTTTCTCCTGCAAACCTTTCCTTTTGTGCTAGATGAACGAATGTCTCTCCACATGCTCAGTTCGAAGAGAAACTGTGTGTGAAATCCGTACCTCACCTAGCTTGTTGGGAACACAAAGTTTCTTTTCACTTGCAAACACCACTCCGTAAATATATACGGGGAGGTACTAGCTCCAACTCGGTTTTACAGTGAAAACTGCAGGAACTTCAAAGCGGCCCTAGGAAACAGACTGAGAATCCAGAGAAAAACTTCCTCCTGCAACGTGTTCCCTTTGTGCTAGATGAACGAACGTCTCTCCACATGCTCAGTTCTGAGAGATAAGTGTGTGTGAAAGCCGTACTTCACCTAGCTTGATGGGAACACAAAGTTTCTTTTCACTTGCAAACACCACTCCGAACATATATATGGGGAGGTACTAGCTCCAACTCGGTTTTACAGTGAAAACTGCAGGAACTTCAAACAGGCACTAGGAATCAGACTGAGTAAACAGAGAAATAGTTTCTCCTGCAAACCTTTCCTTTTGTGCTAGATGAACGAACGTCTCTCCAAATGCTCAGTTCTGAGATATAAGTGTGTGTGAAAGCCGTCATTCACCTAGCTTGTTGGGAACACAAATTTTCTTTTCATTGCAAATTCCACTCCATAAATATATATGCGGAGGTTCTAGCACCAACTCGGTTTTACAGTGACAACTGCAGGAACTTCAATCCGGCACTAGGAAACAGACTGAGAAACCAGAGTAAAAGTTCCTCTGGAAACCCGTTCCTTTGTTTTAGATGAAAGAACCTCTCTCCACATACTCAGTTCTGAGAGATAAGTGTGTGTAAAAGCCGTCCTTCAACTAGCTTGTTCGGAATACAAAGTTTCTTTTCACTTGCAAAATCCACTCCATACCTAAATATAGGGTGGTACTAGCTCCAAATCTGTTTTACAGAGAAAACTGCAGGAACTTCAAACAGGCACTATGAAACAGACTGAGAAACCAGAGTAAAACTTTCTCCTGCAACCCGTTCCTTTGTTCTAGATGAACGAACGTCTCACCACATGCTCAGTTCTGAGAGATAAGTGTGTGTGAATGCCGTCCTTCACCTAGCTTGTTGGGAACACAAAGTTACTTTTCACTTGCAATCTACACTCCTTACATATATATGGGGAGGAATTAGCTCCAACTCGGTTTTACATTGAAAACTGCAGGAACTTCATACCGGCACTAGGAAACAGACAGAGAAACCAGAGTAAAAGTTTCTCCTCTACCCGTTCCCTTTGGGCTACATGAACGAAAGTCTATCCACATGCTCAGTTCTGAGAGATAAGAGTGTGTGAAAGCCGTCCTTCACCTAGATTGCTGGGAACACAAAGTTCCTTTTCACTTGCAAAATCCACTCCATACATATATATGGGGAGGTAAGAGCACCAACTCGGTTTTCAGTGAATACTGCAGGGACTTCAAACCGACATTAGGAAACAGACGGGGAAACCATAGTAAAAATTTCCCCTGCAAACCGTTCCACTTGTGGTAGATGAACGAACGTCTCTCGAAATGCTCAGTTCTGAGAGATAAGTGTGTGTGAAAGCCGTCCTTCAGTTAGCTTGTTGGGAACACAAAGATTCTTTAAACTTTCAAACTCCACTCCTTACATATATATGGGGAGGTAAAATTCCAACTCGGTTTTACAGTGAAAACTGCAGGAACTTCTAACCGGCACTAGGAAACAGACTGAGAATCCAGAGAAATAGTTTCTCCTGCAACCCGTTCCATTTGTGCTAGATGAACGAACGTCTCTCCGCATGCTCAGTTCTGAGAGATAAGTATGTGTGAAAGCCGTCCTTCACATAGCTTGTTGGGAACACAAAGTTTCTTTTCACTTGCCAATTCCACTCCATACATATATAAGGGGAGGTACTAGCTCCAAATCCGTTTTACAGTGAAAACTGCAGGAACTTCAATCCGGCACTAGGAAACAGACTGAGAATCCAGAGAAAAAGTTTCTCCTGCTAGCCATTCCGGTTGTGCTAGATAAATGAACGTCTCTCCACATGCCCAGTTCTAAGAGATATGTGTGTGTGAAAGCCGACTTCACCTAGCTTGTTTGGAACACAATGTTTCTTTACACTTGCAAACTCCACTCCATACATATATATATATGGAAGTACTAGCTCCAACTCGGATTTACAGTGAAAACTGCAGGAAGTTCAAACCGGCACTAGGAAACAGAATGAGAAACCAGAGTAAAAGTTTCTCCTGCAACCCGTTCCCTTTGTGCTAGATGAACGAAAGTCTCTCCACATGCTCAGTTCTGAGAGATAAGTGTGTGTGAATTCCGTACTTCACCTAGCTTGTTGGGAACACAAAGTTTCTTTTCACTTGCAAACACCAATCCGTAAATATATACGGGGAGGTATTAGCTCCAAATCGGTTTTACAGTGAAAACTGCAGGAACTTCAAACCGGCCCTAGGAAACAGACTGAGAATCCAGAGAAAAACATCCTCCTGCAAACCATTCCCGTTGTGCTAGAAGAACGAACGTCTCTCCACATGCTCATGTCTAAGAGATAAGTGTGTGTGAAAGCCATCCTTCACCTAGCTTGTTCGGAATACAAAGTTTCTTTTCACTTGCAAACTCCACTACATACATATATATGGGGAGGTACTAGCTCCAACTCGGTTTTAAAGTGACAACTGCAGGAACTTCAATCCGGCACTAGGAAACAGACTGAGAAACCAGAGTAAAAGTTCCTCTGGCAACCCGTTCCTTTGTTTTAGATGAAAGAACCTCTCTCCACATACTCAGTTCTGACAGATAAGTGTGTGTAAAAGCCGTCCTTTAACTAGCTTGTTCGGAATACAAAGTTTCTTTTCACTTGCAAAATCCACTCCATACATAAATATAGGGTGGTACTAGCTCCAAATCTGTTTTACAGAGAAAACTGCAGGAACTTCAAACAGGCACTATGAAACAGACTGAGAAACCAGAGTAAAACTTTCTCCTGCAACCCGTTCCTTTGTTCTAGATGAACCAACGTCTCACCACATGCTCAGTTCTGAGAGATAAGTGTGTGTGAATGCCGTCCTTCACCTAGCTTGTTGGGAACACAAAGTTTCTATCACTTGCAATCTACACTCCTTACATATATATGGGGAGGAATTAGCTCCAACTCGGTTTTACATTGAAAACTGCAGGAACTTCATACCGGCACTAGGAAACAGACTGAGAAACCAGAGTAAAAGTTTCTCCTCTACCCGTTCCCTTTGGGCTACATGAACGAAAGTCTATCCACATGCTCAGTTCTGAGAGATAAGAGTGTGTGAAAGCCGTCCTTCACCTAGCTTGCTGGGAACACAAAGTTCCTTTCACTTGAAAATCCACTCCTTACATATATATGGGGAGGTAAGAGCACCAACTCGGTTTTCAGTGAATACTGCAGGGACTTCAAACCGACATTAGGAAACAGACTGGGAAACCATAGTAAAAGTTTCCCCTGCAAACCGTTCCACTTGTGGTAGATGAACGAAAGTCTCTCCACATGCTCAGTTCTGAAAGATAAGTGTGTGTGAAAGCCGTCCTTCACCTAGCTTGTTGGGAAGACAAATTTTATTTCACTTGCAATCCCCACTCCATACATAAATATAGGGAGGTATGAGCTCCAACTCGATTTTACAGTGAAAACTGCAGGAACTTCAACCCGGCCCAAGGAAACAGACTGAGAGTCCGGAGAATATCTTCCTCCTGCAACCTGTTCCATTTGTGCTAGATGAACGAACGTCTCTCCGCATGCTCAGTTCTGAGAGATAAGTATGTGTGAAAGCCGTCCTTCACCTAGCTTGTTGGGAACACAAAGTTTCTTTTCACTTGCCAATTCCACTCCATACATATATAAGGGGAGGTACTAGCTCCAAATCGGTTTTACAGTGAAAACTGCAGGAACTTCAATCCGGCACTAGGAAACAGACTGAGAATCCAGAGAAAAAGTTTCTCCTGCTAGCCATTCCGGTTGTGCTAGATTAACGAACGTCTCTCCACATGCCCAGTTCTAAGATATGTGTGTGTGAAAGCCGACTTCACCTAGCTTGTTGGGAACACAATATTTCTTTACACTTGCAAACTCCACTCCATACATATATATATATGGAAGTACTAGATCCAACTCGGTTTTACAGTGAAAACTGCAGGAAGTTCAAACCGGCACTAGGAAACAGACTGAGAAACCAGAGTAAAAGTTTCTCCTGCAACCCGTTCCCTTTGTGCTAGATGAAAGAAAGTCTCTCCACATGCTCAGTTCTGAGAGATAAGTGTGTGAGAAATCCGTACTTCACCTATCTTGTTGTGAACACAAAGTTCTTTTCACTTGCAAATACCACTCCGTAAATATATACGGGGAGGTACTAGCTCCAACTCGGTTTTACAGTGAAAACTGCAGGAACTTCAAACCGGCCCTAGGAAACAGACTGAGAATCCAGAGAAAAACTTCCTCCTGCAAACCATTCCCGTTGTGCTAGAAGAACGAACGTCTCTCCACATGCTCAGGTCTAAGAGATAAGTGTGTGTGAAAGCCGTCCTTCACCTAGCTTGTTCGGAATACAAAGTTTCTTTTCACTTGCAAACTCCACTCCATACATATATATGGGGAGGTACTAGCTCCAACTCGGTTTTACAGTGGAAACTGCAGGAACTTCAAACCGGCCCTAGGAAACAGACTGAGAATTCAGAGAAAAAGTTCCCCCTGCAACATGTTCCATTTGTGCTAGATGAACGAACGTCTCTCCACATGCTCAATTCTGAGAGATAAGTATGTGTGAAAGCCGTCCTTCACCTAGCTTGTTGGGAACACAAAGTTTCTTTTCATTTACAAACTCCACTCCATACATGTATAAGGGGAGGTACCAGCTCCAAATCGGTTTTACAGTGAAAACTGCAGGAAGTTCAGTCCGGCACTAGGAAACAGCCTGAGAAACCAGAGAAAAAATTTCTCCTGCAAACCATTCCCGTTGTGCTAGAAGAACGAACGTCTCTCCACATGCTCAGTTCTAAGAGATAAGTGTGTGTGAAAGCCGTCCTTCACCTAGCTTGTTCGGAATACAAAGTTTCTTTTCACTTGCAAACTCCACTCCATACATATATATGGGGAGGTACTAGCTCCAACTCGGTTTTACAGTGAAAACTGCAGGAACTTCAAACCTGCACTAGGAAACAGACTGAGAAACCAGAGTAAAAGTTTCCCCTGTAACCCGTTCCCTTTGTGCTATATGAACGAACGTCTATACACAAGCTCAGTTCTGAGAGATAAGAGTGTGTGAAAACCGTCCTTCACCAAGCTTGTTGGGAACACAAAGTTTCTTTTCATTTGCAAACTCCACACCATACATATATATGGGGAGGTACTAACCCCAACTCGGTTTTAGAGTGAAAACTGCAGGAACTTCAAACCGGCACTAGGAATCAGACTGAGTAAACAGAGAAAAAGTTTCTCCTGCAAACCTTTCCTTTTGTGCTAGATGAACGAACGTCTCTCCAAATGCTCAGTTCTGAGATATAAGTGTGTGTGAAAGCCGTCATTCACCTAGCTTGTTGGGAACACAAATTTTCTTTTCATTGCAAATTCCACTCCGTAAATATATATGCGGAGGTTCTAGCACCAACTCGGTTTTACAGTGACAACTGCAGGAACTTCAATCCGGCACTAGGAAACAGACAGAGAAACCAGAGTAAAAGTTCCTCTGGCAACCCGTTCCTTTGTTTTAGATGAAAGAACCTCTCTCCACATACTCAGTTCTGAGAGATAAGTGTGTGTAAAAGCCGTCCTTCAACTAGCTTGTTCGGAATACAAAGTTTCTTTTCACTTGCAAAATCCACTCCATACCTAAATATAGGGTGGTACTAGCTCCAAATCTGTTTTACAGGGAAAACTGCAGGAACTTCAAACAGGCACTATGAAACAGACTGAGAAACCAGAGTAAAACTTTCTCCTGCAACCCGTTCCTTTGTTCTAGATGAACGAACGTCTCACCACATGCTCAGTTCTGAGAGATAAGTGTGTGTGAATGCCGTCCTTCACCTAGCTTGTTGGGAACACAAAGTTTCTTTTCACTTGCAATCTACACTCCTTACATATATATGGGGAGGGATTAGCTCCAACTCGGTTTTACATTGAAAACTGCAGGAACTTTATACCGGCACTACGAAACAGACTGAGAAACCAGAGTAAAAGTTTCTCCTCTACCCGTTCCCTTTGGGCTACATGAACGAAAGTCTATCCACATGCTCAGTTCTGAGAGATAAGAGTGTGTGAAAGCCGTCCTTCACCTAGCTTGCTGGGAACACAAAGTTCCGTTTCACTTGCTAAATCCACTCCATACATATATATGGGGAGGTAAGAGCACCAACTCGTTTTTCAGTGAATACTGCAGGGACTTCAAACCGACATTAGGAAACAGACTGGGAAACCATAGTAAAAGTTTCCCCTGCAACCCGTTCCACTTGTGGTAGATGAACGAACGTCTCTCCAAATGCTCATTTCTGAGAGATAAGTGTGTGTGAAAGCCGTCCTTCAGTTAGCTTGTTGGGAACACAAAGATTCTTTAAACTTTCAAACTCCACTCCTTACATATATATGGGGAGGTAAAACTCCAACTCGGTTTTACAGTGAAAACTGCAGGAACTTCAATCCGGCACTAGGAAACAGACTGAGAATCCAGAGAAAAAGTTCCTCCTGCAACATGTTCCATTTGTGCTAGATGAACGAACGTCTCTCCACATGCTCAGTTCTGAGAGATAAGTATGTGTGAAAGCCGTCCTTCAGTTAGCTTGTTGGGAACACAAAGATTCTTTGAATTTGCAAACTCCAGTCCTTACATATATATGGGGAGGTAAAACTCTAACACGGTTTTACAGTGAAAACTGCAGGAAAATCAAACCGGCACTAGGAAACAGACTGAGAATCCAGAGAAATAGTTTCTCCTGCAACCCGTTCCATTTGTGCTAGATGAACGAAAATCTCTCCACATGCTCAGTTCTGAAAGATAAGTGTGTGTGAAAGCCGTCCTTCACCTAGCTTGTTGGGAACACAAATTTTATTTCACTTGCAATCCCCACTCCATACATAAATATAGGGAGGTAGGAGCTCCAACTCGGTTTTACAGTGAAAACTGCAGGAACTTCAAACCGGCCCAAGGAAACAGACTGAGAATCCGGAGAATATCTTCCTCCTGCAAACTGTTCCATTTGTGCTAGATGAACGAACGTCTCTCCGCATGCTCAGTTCTGAGAGATAAGTATGTGTGAAAGCCGTCCTTCACCTAGCTTTTTGGGAACACAAAGGTCTTTTTAACTTGCCAATTCCTCTCCATACATATATAAGGGGAGGTACTAGCTCCAAATCGGTTTTACAGTGAAAACTGCAGGAACTTCAATCCGGCACTAGGAAACAGTCTGAGAAACCAGAGAAAAAGTTTCTCCTGCAAGCCATTCCCGTTGTGCTAGTTGAACGAACGTCTCTCCACATGCTCAGTTCTAAGAGAAAAGTGTGAGTGAAAGCCGTCCTTCACCTAGCTTGATGGGAAAACAAAGTTTCTTTTCACTTGTAAACTACACTCCTTACATATATATGGGGAGGCATTAGCTACAACTCGGTTTTACAGTGAAAACTGCAGGAACTTCATACCGGCACTAGGAAACACACTGAGAAACCAGAGTAAAAGTTTCTCCTGCAACACGTTCCCATTGTGCTAGATGAACGAACGTCTCTCCACATGCTCAGTTCTGAGAGATAATTGTGTGTGAAAGCCGTTCTTCACCTAGCTTGTTGGGAACACAAAGTTTCCTTTCATTGGCCAACTCCACTCCATACATATATAATTGGAGGTACTAGCTCCAACTCGGATTTACAGTGAAAAATGCAGGAACATCAAACCTGCACTAGGTAACAGAATGAGAAACCAGAGTATAAGTTTCTCCTGCAACCCGTTCCATTTATGCTAGATGAACGAACGTCTATACACATGCTTAGTTCTGACAGATAATTGTGTGTGAAAGCCGTAATTCACCTAGCTTGTTGGGAACACAAACTTTCTTTTCATGTGCAAACTCCTCTCCATACATATATATGGGGAGTTACAAGCTCCTACTCGGTTTTAGAGTGAAAACTGAAGGAACTTCAAACCGGCACTAGGAAACAGACTGAGAAACCAGAGTAAAATTTTCTCCTGCAACCCGTTCCCTTTGTGCTAGAATAACGAACGTCTCTCCACATGCTAAGTTCTGAGAGATAAGTGTGTGTGAAAGCTGTACTTCACCTAGCTTTTTGGGAACACAAAATTCCTTTTCACTTGCAAAAACCACTCCTTATATATATATATGGGGAGGTACTAGCTCCAACTCGGTTTTACAGTGAAAACTGCAGGAACTTCAATCCGGCCCTAGGAAAAAGACTGAGAATCCAGAGAAAAAGTTCCTTCTGCAACCTGTTCCATTTGTGCTAGATGAACGAACGTCTCTCCACATGCTCATTTCTGAGAGATAAGTATGTGTGAAAGCCGTCCTTCACCTAGCTTGTTGGGAACACAAAGATTCTTTTCACTTGCAAACTCCATTCCATTCATATATAAGGGGAGGTACTAGCTCCAAATCGGTTTTACAGCGAAAACTGCAAGAATTTCAATCCGGCACTAGGAAACAGACTGAGAAACCAGAGAAAAAGTTTCTCCTGCAAGCCATTCCCGTTCTGCTAGTTGAACGAACGTCTCTCCAGATGCTCAGTTCTAAGAGAAAAGTGTGTGTGAAAGCCGTCCTTCACATAGCTTTTTGGGAAAACAAAGTTTCTTTTCACTTTTAAACTACACTCCTTACATATGTATGTGGAGGCATTAGCTCCAACTCGGTTTTACAGTGAAAACTGCAGGAACATCATACCGGGACAAGGAAACACACTGAGAAACCAGAGTAAAAGTTTCTCCTGCAACCCGTTCCCATTGTGCTAGATGAACGAACGTCTCTCCACATGCTCAGTTCTGAGAGATAATTGTGTGTGAAAGCTGTACTTCACCTAGCTTGTTGGGAACACAAAGTTTCCTTTCATTGGCCAACTCCACTCCATACATATATAAGGGGTGGTACTAGCTCCAACTCGGTTTTACAGTGAAAACTGCAGGAACATCAAACCTGCACTAGGTAACAGACTGAGAAACCAGAGAAAAAGTTTCTCCTGCAATAAGTTCCCTTTGTGCTACATGAACGAAAGTCTCTCCCCATGGTCAGTTCTGTGAGATAACTGTGTGTGAAACCGTCCTTCACCTAGCTTGTTGGGAACACAAAGTTTCTTTTCACTTGCAAACTCCACTCCTTACATATATATGGGGAGGGTTTTGCTCCAACTCGTTTTTACAGTGAAAACTGCAGGAACTTCTAACCGGCACTAGGAAACAGACTGAGAAACCAGAGTATAAGTTTTCCTGCAACCCGTTCCATTTATGCTAGATGAACGAACGTCTACACACATGCTTAGTTCTGACAGATAATTGTGTGTGAAAGCCGTAATTCACCTAGCTTGTTGGGAACACAAACTTTCTTTTCATGTGCAAACTACTCTCCATACATATATATGGGGAGTTACAAGCTCCTACTCGTTTTTACAGTGAAAACAGAAGGAAATTTAAACCGGCACTAGGAAACAGACTGAGAAGCCAGAGAAAAAGTTCCTCCTGCAAAGTGTTCCATTTGTGCTAGATGAACGAAAGTCTCTCCACATGCTCAGTTCTGAGAGATATGTATGTGTGAAAGCCGTCATTCACCTAGCTTGTTGGGAACACAAAGATTCTTTTCACTTGCAAACTCCACTCCATACATATATAAGGGGAGGTACAAGCTCCAAATCGGTTTTACAGCGAAAACTGCAGGAACTTCAATCCGGCACTAGGAAACAGACTGAGAAACCAGAGTAAAAGTTCCTCTGGCAACCCGTTCCTTTGTTTTAGATGAAAGAACCTCTCTCCACATACTCAGTTCTGAGAGATAAGTGTGTGTAAAAGCCGTCCTTCAACAAGCTTGTTCGGAATACAAAGTTTCTTTTCACTTGCAAAATCCACTCCATACTTAATATAGGGTGGTACTAGCTCCAAATCTGTTTTACATAGAAAACTGCAGGAACTTCAAACAGGCACTAGGAAACAGACTGAGAAACCAGAGTAAAACTTTCTCCTGCAACCCGTTCCTTTGTTCTAGATGAACGAACGTCTCACCACATGCTCAGTTCTGAGAGATAAGTGTGTGTGAATGCCGTCCTTCACCTAGCTTGTTGGGAACACAAAGTTTCTTTTCACTTGCAAACTACACTCCTTACATATATATGGGGAGGAATTAGCTCCAACTCGGTTTTACATTGAAAACTGCAGGAACTTCATACCGGCACTAGGAAACAGACTGAGAAACCAGAGTAAAAGTTTCTCCTCTACCCGTTCCCTTTGGGCTACATGAACGAAAGTCTATCCACATGCTCAGTTCTGAGAGATAAGAGTGTGTGAAAGCCGTACTTCACCTAGCTTGTTGGGAACACAAAGTTCATTTTCACTTGCAAAATCCACTCCATACATATATATGGGGAGGTAAGAGCACCAACTCTGTTTACAGTGAATACTGCAGGGACTTCAAACCGACATTAGGAAACAGACTGAGAAACCATAGTAAAAGTTTCCCCTGCAACCCGTTCCACTTGTGGTAGATGAACGAACGTCTCTCCAAATGCTCAGTTCTGAGAGATAAGTGTGTGTGAAAGCCGTCCTTCAGTTAGCTTGTTGGGAACACAAAGATTCTTTGAATTTGCAAACTCCAGTCCTTACATATATATGGGGAGGTAAAACTCCAACATGGTTTTACAGTGAAAACTGCAGGAAATTCAAACCGGCACTAGGAAACAGACTGAGAATCCAGAGAAATAGTTTCTCCTGCAACCCGTTCCATTTGTGCTAGATGAACGAAAATCTCTCCACATGCTCAGTTCTGAAAGATAAGTGTGTGTGAAAGCCGTCCTTCACCTAGCTTGTTGGGAACACAAATTTTATTTCACTTGCAATCCCCACTCCATACATAAATATAGGGTGGTAGGAGCTCCAACTCGGTTTTACAGTGAAAACTGCAGGAACTTCAAACCGGCCCAAGGAAACAGACTGAGAATCCGGAGAATATCTTCCTCCTGCAAACTGTTCCATTTGTGCTAGATGAACGAACGTCTCTCCGCATGCTCAGTTCTGAGAGATAAGTATGTGTGAAAGCCGTCCTTCACCTAGCTTTTTGGGAACACAAAGATCCTTTTAACTTGCCAATTCCTCTCCATACATATATAAGGGGAGGTACTAGCTCCAAATCGGTTTTACAGCGAAAACTGCAGGAACTTCAATCCGGCACTAGGAAACAGTCTGAGAAACCAGAGAAAAAGTTTCTCCTGCAAGCCATTCCCGTTGTGCTAGTTGAACGAACGTCTCTCCACATGCTCAGTTCTAAGAGAAATTTGTGAGTGAAAGCCGTCCTTCACCAAGCTTGATGGGAAAACAAAGTTTCTTTTCACTTGTAAACTACACTCCTTACATATATATGTGGAGGCATTAGCTCCAACTCGGTTTTACAGTGAAAACTGCAGGAACTTCATACCGGCACTAGGAAACACACTGAGAAACCAGAGTAAAAGTTTCTCCTGCAACCCGTTCCCATTGTGCTAGATGAACGAACGTCTCTCCACATGCTCAGTTCTGAGAGATAATTGTGTGTGAAAGCCGTTCTTCACCTAGCTTGTTGGGAACACAAAGTTTCCTTTCATTGGCCAACTCCACTCCATACATATATAATTGGAGGTACTAGCTCCAACTCGGATTTACAGTGAAAATGCAGGAACATCAAACCTGCACTAGGTAACAGAATGAGAAACCAGAGTATAAGTTTCTCCTGCAACCCGTTCCATTTATGCTAGATGAACGAACGTCTATACACATTCTTAGTTCTGACAGATAATTGTGTGTGAAAGCCGTAATTCACCTAGCTTGTTGGGAACACAAACTTTCTTTTCATGTGCAAACTCCTCTCCATACATATATATGGGGAGTTACAAGCTCCTACTCGGTTTTAGAGTGAAAACTGAAGGAACTTCAAACCGGCACTAGGAAACAGACTGAGAAACCAGAGTAAAATTTTCTCCTGCAACCCGTTCCCTTTGTGCTAGAATAACGAACGTCTCTCCACATGCTATGTTCTGAGAGATATGTGTGTGTGAAAGCCGTACTTCACCTAGCTTTTTGGGAACACAAAATTTCTTTTCACTTGCAAACACAACTCCTTATATATATATATGGGGAGGTACTAGCTCCAACTCGGTTTTACAGTGAAAACTGCAGGAACTTCAAACCGGCCCTAGGAAAAAGACTGAGAATCCAGAGAAAAAGTTACTTCTACAACCTGTTCCATTTGTGCTAGATGAACGAACGTCTCTCCACATGCTCATTTCTGAGAGATAATTATGTGTGAAAGCCGTCCTTCACCTAGCTTGTTGGGAACACAAAGATTCTTTTCACTTGCAAACTCCATTCAATTCATATATAAGGGGAGGTACTAGCTCCAAATCGGTTTTACAGCGAAAACTGCAAGAACTTCAATCCGGCACTAGGAAACAGACTGAGAAACCAGAGAAAAGTTTCTCCTGCAAGCCATTCCCGTTCTGCTAGTTGAACGATCGTCTCTCCAGATGCTCAGTTCTAAGAGATAAGTGTGTGTGAAAGCCGTCCTTCACATAGCTTTTTGGGAAAACAAAGTTTCTTTTCACTTTTAAACTACACTCCTTACATATATATGTGGAGGCATTAGCTCCAACTCGGTTTTACAGTGAAAACTGCAGGAACATCATACCGGCACTAGGAAACACACTGAGAAACCAGAGTAAAAGTTTCTCCTGCAACCCGTTCCCATTGTGCTAGATGAACGAACGTCTCTCCACATGCTCAGTTCTGAGAGATAATTGTGTGTGAAAGCCGTACTTCACCTAGCTTGTTGGGAACACAAAGTTTCCTTTCATTGGCCAACACCACTCCATACATATATAAGGGGTGGTACTAGCTCCAACTCGGTTTTACAGTGAAAACTGCAGGAACATCAAACCTGCACTAGGTAACAGAATGAGAAACCAGAGAAAAAGTTTCTCCTGCAACATGTTCCCTTTGTGCTACATGAACGAAAGTCTTTCCACATGCTCAGTTCTGTGAGATAACTGTGTGTGAAACCTTACTTCACCAAGCTTGTTGGGAACACAATGATTCTTTTTAGTTGCAAACTCCACTCCTTACATATATATGGGGAGGGTTTAGCTCCAACTCGTTTTTACAGTGAAAACTGCAAAACTTCTAACCGGCATTAGGAAACATACTGAGGAACCAGAGAATAAGTTTCTCCTGCAAACCTTTCCATTTATGCTAGATGAACGAACGTCTATACACATGCTTAGTTCTGACAGATAATTGTGTGTGAAAGCCGTCCTTCACCTAGCTTGTTGGGAACACAAAGTTTCTTTTCACTTGTAAACTACACTCCTTAAATATATATGGGGAGGCATTAGCTCCAACTCGATTTTACAGTGAAAACTGCAGGAACTTCAATCCGGCACTAGGAAAGAGACTGAGAAACCAGAGAAAATGTTTCCCCTGGAAACCATTCCCGTTGTGCTGGATGAACGAACGTCTCTCTACATGCTCAGTTCTAAGAGATAAGTGTGTGTGAAAGCCGTCCTTCACCTAGCTTGTTGGGAAAACAAAGTTGCTTTTCACTTGTAAACTACACTCCTTACATATATATGGGGAGGCATTAGCTCCAACTCGGTTTTACAGTGAAAACTGCAGGAACTTCATACCGGCAATAGGAAACACACTGACAAACCAGAGTAAAAGTTTCACATGCAACCCGTTCCCATTGTGCTAAATGAACGAACGTCTCTCCACATGCTCAGTTCTGAGAGATAATTGTGTGTGAAAGCTGACCTTCACCTAGCTTGTTGGGAACACAAAGTTTCCTTTCATTTGCCAACTCCACTCCATACATATATAAGGGGAGGTACTAGCTCCAAGTCGGTTTTACAGTGAAAACTGCAGGAACATCAAACCTGCACTAGGTAACAGACTGAGAAACCAGAGAAAAAGTTTCTCCTGCAACCCGTTCCCTTTGTGCTACATGAACGAAAGTCTCTCCCCATGGTCAGTTCTGTGAGATAACTGTGTGTGAAACCGTCCTTCACCTAGCTTGTTGGGAACACAAAGTTTCTTTTCACTTGCAAACTCCACTCCTTACATATATATGGGGAGGGTTTTGCTCCAACTCGTTTTTACAGTGAAAACTGCAGGAACTTCTAACCGGCACTAGGAAACAGACTGAGAAACAAGAGTATAAGTTTTCCTGCAACCCGTTCCATTTATGCTAGATGAACGAACGTCTATACACATGCTTAATTCTGACAGATAATTGTGTGTGAAAGCCGTAATTCACCTAGCTTGTTGGGAACACAAACTTTCTTTTCATGTGCAAAATACTCTCCATACATATATATGGGGAGTTACAAGCTCCTACTCGTTTTTACAGTGAAAACAGAAGGAAATTTAAACCGGCACTAGGAAACAGACTGAGAAACCAGAGAAAAAGTTCCTCCTGCAAAGTGTTCCATTTGTGCTAGATGAACGAAAGTCTCTCCACATGCTCAGTTCTGAGAGATAAGTATGTGTGAAAGCCGTCATTCACCTAGCTTGTTGGGAACACAAAGATTCTTTTCACTTGCAAACTCCACTCCATACATATATAAGGGGAGGTACAAGCTCCAAATCGGTTTTACAGCGAAAACTGCAGGAACTTCAATCCGGCACTAGGAAACAGACTGAGAAACCAGAGAAAAAGTTTCTCCTGCAAGCCATTCCCGTTGTGCTAGTTGAACGAACGTCTCTCCACATGCTCAGTTCTAAGAGAAAAGTGTGAGTGAAAGCCGTCCTTCACCTAGCTTGATGGGAAAACAAAGTTTCTTTTCACTTGTAAACTACACTCCTTACATATATATGGGGAGGCATTAGCTCCAACTCGGTTTTACAGTGAAAACTGCAGGAACTTCATACCGGCACTAGGAAACACACTGAGAAACCAGAGTAAAAGTTTCTCCTGCAACCCGTTCCCATTGTGCTAGATGAACGAAAGTCTCTCCAAATGCTCAGTTCTGAGAGATTAGTGTGTGTGAAAGCCGTCCTTCAACTAGCTTGTTGGGAACACAAAGTTTCTTTACACTAGCAAATTCCACTCCATACATATATAAGGGCAGGGGTTAGGTCCAACTCGGTTTTACAGTGAAAACTGCAGGAAATTCTAACCGGCACTTGGAAACAGAGTGAGAAACCAGAGTAAAAGTTTATCCTGTACCCGATCCCTTTGTGCTAGATGAACGAAAGTCTATCCACATGCTCAGTTCTGAGAGATAAGTGTGTGTGAAAGCCGTCCTTCACCTAGATTGTTGGGAACACAAAGTACTTTTTCACTTGCAAAATCCACTCCATACATATATATGGGGAGTTACTAGCGCCAACTCGGTTTACAGTGAAAACTGCAGGGACTTCAAACCTACATTAGGAAACAGACTGAGAAACCATAGTAAAAGTTTCCCCTGCAACCAATTCCCCTTGTGGTAGATGAACGAACGTCTCTCCAAATGCTCAGTTCTGTGGGATAAGTGTGTGTGAAGCCGTCCTTCACCTAGCTTGTTGGGAACACAAAGTTTCTTTTCACTTGAAAACACCACTCCACACATATATATGGGGTGGTACAAGCTCCTACTCGGTTTTACAGTGAAAACTGCAGGAACTTCAAAACTGCACTAGGAAACAGACTGAGAAACCATAGTAAAAGTTTGACCTGCAACCCGTTCCCTTTATGCTAGATGAACGAACGACTCTCCACATGCTCAGTTCTGAGAGATAAGTGTGTGTGAAAGCCATACTTCACCTAGCTTGTTGGGAACACAAACTTTCTTTTCACTTGCAAACTCCACTCCTTACATATATATGGGGAGGGTTTAGCTCCAACTCGTTTTTACAGTGAAAACTTCAGGAACTTCTAACCGGCACTAGGAAACATACTGAGAAACAAGAGTATAAGTTTCTCCCGCAACCCGTTACATTTATGCTAGATGAACGAACGTCTATACACATGCTAAGTTCTGACAGTTAATTGTGTGTGAAAGCCGTAATTCACCTAGCTTGTTGGGAACACAAACTTTCTTTTCATGTGCAAACTCCACTCCATACATATATATGGGGTGTTACAAGCTCCTACTCGGTTTTACAGTGAAAACTGAAGGAACTTCAAACCGGCACTAGGAAACAGACTGAGAAACCAGAGTAAAAGTTTCTCCTGCAACACGTTCCCTTTGTGCTAGATGAACGAACGTCTCTCCACATGCTCAGTTCTGAGAGATAAGTGTGTGTGAAAGCCGTCCTTCACCTAGCTTGTTGGAAACACAAATTTTATTTCACTTGCAATCCCCATTTCATACATAAATATAGGGAGGTAGGAGCTCCAACTCGGTTTTACAGTGAAAACTGCAGGAACTTCAAACCGGCCCTAGGAAACAGACTGAGAAACCAGAGAAAAAGTTTCTCCTGCAAGCCATTCCGGTTGTGCTAGATGAACGAACGTCTCTCCACATGCTCAGTTCTAAGAGATATGTGTGTGTAAAAGCCGACTTCACCTAGCTTGTTGGGAACACAAAGTTTCTTTACACTTGCAAACTCCACTCCATACATATATATATTCGGAACTACTAGCTCCAACTCGGATTTACAGTGAAAACTGCAGGAAGTTCAAACCGGCACTAGGAATCAGACTGAGAAACCAGAGTAAATGTTTCTCTTGCAACCCGTTCTTTGTGCTAGATGAACGAACGTCTATACACATGCTTAGTTCTGACAGATAATTGTGTGTGAAAGCCGTAATTCACCTAGCTTGTTGGGAACACAAACTTTCTTTTCATGTGCAAACTACTCTCCATACATATATATGGGGAGTTACAAGCTCCTACTCGTTTTTACAGTGAAAACAGAAGGAAATTTAAACCGGCACTAGGAAACAGACTGAGAAACCAGAGAAAAAGTTCCTCCTGCAAAGTGTTCCATTTGTGCTAGATGAACGAAAGTCTCTCCACATGCTCAGTTCTGAGAGATAAGTATGTGTGAAAGCCGTCATTCACCTAGCTTGTTGGGAACACAAAGATTCTTTTCACTTGCAAACTCCACTCCATACATATATAAGGGGAGGTACAAGCTCCAAAGCGGTTTTACAGCGAAAACTGCAGGAACTTCAATCCGGCACTAGGAAACAGACTGAGAAACCAGAGTAAAAGTTCCTCTGGCAACCCGTTCCTTTGTTTTAGATGAAAGAACCTCTCTCCACATACTCAGTTCTGAGAGATAAGTGTGTGTATAAGCCGTCCTTCAACAAGCTTGTTCGGAATACAAAGTTTCTTTTCACTTGCAAAATCCACTCCATGCCTAAATATAGGGTGGTACTAGCTCCAAATCTGTTTTACAGAGAAAACTGCAGGAACTTCAAACAGGCACTAGGAAACAGACTGAGAAACCAGAGTAAAACTTTCTCCTGCAACCCGTTCCTTTGTTCTAAATGAACGAACGTCTCACCACATGCTCAGTTCTGAGAGATAAGTGTGTGTGAATGCCGTCCTTCACCTAGCTTGTTGGGAACACAAAGTTTCTTTTCACTTGCAAACTACACTCCTTACATATATATGGGGAGGAATTAGCTCCAACTCGGTTTTACATTGAAAACTGCAGGAACTTCATACCGGCACTAGGAAACAGACTGAGAAACCAGAGTAAAAGTTTCTCCTCTACCCGTTCCCTTTGGGCTACATGAACGAAAGTCTATCCACATGCTCAGTTCTGAGAGATAAGAGTGTGTAAAAGCCGTAATTCACCTAGCTTGTTGGGAACACAAAGTTCATTTTCACTTGCAAAATCCACTCCATACATATATATGGGGAGGTAAGAGCACCAACTCTGTTTACAGTGAATACTGCAGGGACTTCAAACCGACATTAGGAAACAGACTGAGAAACCATAGTAAAAGTTTCCCCTGCAACCCGTTCCACTTGTGGTAGATGAACGAACGTCTCTCCAAATGCTCAGTTCTGAGAGATAAGTGTGTGTGAAAGCCGTCCTTCAGTTAGCTTGTTGGGAACACAAAGATTCTTTGAATTTGCAAACTCCAGTCCTTACATATATATGGGGAGGTAAAACTCCAACACGGTTTTACAGTGAAAACTGCAGGAAATTCAAACCGGCACTAGGAAACAGACTGAGAATCCAGAGAAATAGTTTCTCCTGCAACCCGTTCCATTTGTGCTAGATGAACGAAAATCTCTCCACATGCTCAGTTCTGAAAGATAAGTGTGTGTGAAAGCCGTCCTTCACCTAGCTTGTTGGGAACACAAATTTTATTTCACTTGCAATCCCCACTCCATACATAAATATAGGGAGGTAGGAGCTCCAACTCGGTTTTACAGTGAAAACTGCAGGAACTTCAAACCGGCCCAAGGAAACAGACTGAGAATCCGGAGAATATCTTCCTCCTGCAAACTGTTCCATTTGTGCTAGATGAACGAACGTCTCTCCGCATGCTCAGTTCTGAGAGATAAGTATGTGTGAAAGCCGTCCTTCACCTAGCTTTTTGGGAACACAAAGATCCTTTTAACTTGCCAATTCCTCTCCATACATATATAAGGGGAGGTACTAGCTCCAAATCGTTTTTACAGCAAAAACTGCAGGAACTTCAATCCGGCACTAGGAAACAGTCTGAGAAACCAGAGAAAAAGTTTCTCCTGCAAGCAATTCCCGTTGTGCTAGTTGAACGAACGTCTCTCCACATGCTCAGTTCTAAGAGAAAAGTGTGAGTGAAAGCCGTCCTTCACCTAGCTTGATGGGAAAACAAAGTTTCTTTTCACTTGTAAACTACACTCCTTACATATATATGTGGAGGCATTAGCTCCAACTCGGTTTTACAGTGAAAACTGCAGGAACTTCATACCGGCACTAGGAAACACACTGAGAAACCAGAGTAAAAGTTTCTCCTGCAACCCGTTCCCATTGTGCTAGATGAACGAACGTCTCTCCACATGCTCAGTTCTGAGAGATAATTGTGTGTGAAAGCCGTTCTTCACCTAGCTTGTTGGGAACACAAAGTTTCCTTTCATTGGCCAACTCCACTCCATACATATATAATTGGAGGTACAAGCTCCAACTCGGATTTACAGTGAAAAATGCAGGAACATCAAACCTGCACTAGGTAACAGAATGAGAAACCAGAGTATAAGTTTCTCCTGCAACCCGTTCCATTTATACTAGATGAACGAACGTCTATACACATGCTTAGTTCTGACAGATAATTGTGTGTGAAAGCCGTAATTCACCTAGCTTGTTGGGAACACAAACTTTCTTTTCATGTGCAAACTCCTCTCCATACATATATATGGGGAGTTACAAGCTCCTACTCGGTTTTACAGTGAAAACTGAAGGAACTTCAAACCGGCACTAGGAAACAGACTGAGAAACCAGAGTAAAATTTTCTCCTGCAACCCGTTCCCTTTGTGCTAGAATAACGAACGTCTCTCCCCATGCTAAGTTCTGAGAGATAAGTGTGTGTGAAAGCCGTACTTCACCTAGCTTTTTGGGAACACAAAATTCCTTTTCACTTGCAAACACCACTCCTTATATGTATATATGGGGAGGTACTAGCTCCAACTCGGTTTTACAGTGAAAACTGCAGGAAATTCAAACCGGCCCTAGGAAAAAGAGTGAGAATCCAGAGAAAAAGTTCCTTCTGCAACCTGTTCCATTTGTGCTAGATGAACGAACGTCTCTCCACATGCTCATTTCTGAGAGATAAGTATGTGTGAAAGCCGTCCTTCACCTTGCTTGTTGGGAACACAAAGATTCTTTTCACTTGCAAACTCCATTCCATTCATATATAAGGGGAGGTACTAGCTCCAAATCGGTTTTACAGCGAAAACTGCAAGAACTTCAATCCGGCACTAGGAAACAGACTGAGAAACCAGAGAAAAGTTTCTCCTGCAAGCCATTCCCGTTCTGCTAGTTGAACGAACGTCTCTCCAGATGCTCAGTTCTAAGAGAAAAGTGTGTGTGAAAGCCGTCCTTCACATAGCTTTTTGGGAAAACAAAGTTTCTTTTCACTTTTAAACTACACTCCTTACATATATATCTGGAGGCATTAGCTCCAACTCGGTTTTACAGTGAAAACTGCAGGAACATCATACCGGCACTAGGAAACACACTGAGAAACCAGAGTAAAAGTTTCTCCTGCAACCCGTTCCCATTGTGCTCGATGAACGAACGTCTCTCCACATGCTCAGTTCTGAGAGATAATTGTGTGTGAAAGCCGTACTTCACCTAGCTTGTTGGGAACACAAAGTTTCCTTTCAGTGGCCAACTCCACTCCATACATATATAAGGGGAGGTACTAGCTCCAACTCGGTTTTACAGTGAAAACTGCAGGAACATCAAACCTGCACTAGGTAACAGAATGAGAAACCAGAGAAAAAGTTTCTCCTGTAACAAGTTCCCTTTGTGCTACATAAACGAAAGTCTTTCCACATGCTCAGTTCTGTGAGATAACTGTGTGTGAAACCTTCCTTCACCAAGCTTGTTGGGAACACAATGTTTCTTTTCAGTTGCAAACTAAACTCCTTACATATATATGGGGAGGGTTTAGATCCAACTCGTTTTTACAGTGACAACTGCAAAATTTCTAACCGGCACTAGGAAACATACTGAGGAACCAGAGTATAAGTTTCTCCTGCAAACCTTTCCATTTATGCTAGATGAACGAACGTCTATACACATGCTTAGTTCTGACAGATAATTGTGTGTGAAAGCCGTCCTTCACCTAGCTTGTTGGGAACACAAAGTTTCTTTTCACTTGTAAACTACGCTCCTTAAATATATATGGGGAGGCATTAGCTCCAACTCGATTTTACAGTGAAAACTGCAGGAACTTCAATCCGGCACTAGGAAAGAGACTGAGAAACCAGAGAAAATGTTTCCCCTGGAAACCATTCCCGTTGTGCTGGATGAACGAACGTCTCTCTACATGCTCAGTTCTAAGAGATAAGTGTGTGTGAAAGCCGTCCTTCACCTAGCTTGTTGGGAAAACAAAGTTGCTTTTCACTTGTAAACTACACTCCTTACATATATATGGGGAGGCATTAGCTCCAACTCGGTTTTACAGTGAAAACTGCAGGAACTTCATACCGGCAATAGGAAACACACTGAGAAACCAGAGTAAAAGTTTCACATGCAACCCGTTCCCATTGTGCTAAATGAACGAACGTCTCTCCACATGCTCAGTTCTGAGAGATAATTGTGTGTGAAAGCTGACCTTCACCTAGCTTGTTGGGAACACAAAGTTTCCTTTCATTTGCCAACTCCACTCCATACATATATAAGGGGAGGTACTAGCTCCAAGTCGGTTTTACAGTGAAAACTGCAGGAACATCAAACCTGCACTAGGTAACAGACTGAGAAACCAGAGAAAAAGTTTCTCCTGCAACCCGTTCCCTTTGTGCTACATGAACGAAAGTCTCTCCCCATGGTCAGTTCTGTGAGATAACTGTGTGTGAAACCGTCCTTCACCTAGCTTGTTGGGAACACAAAGTTTCTTTTCACTTGCAAACTCCACTCCTTACATATATATGGGGAGGGTTTTGCTCCAACTCGTTTTTACAGTGAAAACTGCAGGAACTTCTAACCGGCACTAGGAAACAGACTGAGAAACCAGAGTATAAGTTTTCCTGCAACCCGTTCCATTTATGCTAGATGAACGAACGTCTATACACATGCTTAGTTCTGACAGATAATTGTGTGTGAAAGCCGTAATTCACCTAGCTTGTTGGGAACACAAACTTTCTTTTCATGTGCAAAATACTCTCCATACATATATATGGGGAGTTACAAGCTCCTACTCGTTTTTACAGTGAAAACAGAAGGAAATTTAAACCGGCACTAGGAAACAGACTGAGAAACCAGAGAAAAAGTTCCTCCTGCAAAGTGTTCCATTTGTGCTAGATGAACGAAAGTCTCTCCACATGCTCAGTTCTGAGAGATAAGTATGTGTGAAAGCCGTCATTCACCTAGCTTGTTGGGAACACAAAGATTCTTTTCACTTGCAAACTCCACTCCATACATATATAAGGGGAGGTACAAGCTCCAAATCGGTTTTACAGCGAAAACTGCAGGAACTTCAATCCGGCACTAGGAAACAGACTGAGAAACCCGAGAAAAAGTTTCTCCTGCAAGCCATTCCCGTTGTGCTAGTTGAACGAACGTCTCTCCACATGCTCAGTTCTAAGAGAAAAGTGTGAGTGAAAGCCGTCCTTCACCTAGCTTGATGGGAAAACAAAGTTTCTTTTCACTTGTAAACTACACTCCTTACATATATATGGGGAGGCATTAGCTCCAACTCGGTTTTACAGTGAAAACTGCAGGAACTTCATACCGGCACTAGGAAACACACTGAGAAACCAGAGTAAAAGTTTCTCCTGCAACCCGTTCTCATTGTGCTAGATGAACGAACGTCTCTCCACATGCTCAGTTCTGAGAGATAATTGTGTGTGAAAGCCGTACTTCACCTAGCTTGTTGGGAACACAAAGTTTCCTTTCATTTGCCAACTCCACTCCATACATATATAAGGGGTGGTACTAGCTCCAACTCGGTTTTACAGTGAAAACTGCAGGAACATCAAACCTGCACTAGGTAACAGACTGAGAAACCAGAGAAAAAGTTTCTCCTGCAACACGTTCCCTTTGTGCTACATGAACGAAAGTCTCTCCACATGCTCAGTTCTGTGAGATAACTGTGTGTGAATCCTTCCTTCAACAAGCTTGTTGGGAACACAATGTTTCTTTTCAGTTGCAAACTCCACTCATTACATATATATGGGGAGGGTTTAGCTCCAACTCGTTTTTACAGTGAAAACTGCAAAACTTCTAACCGGCACTAGGAAACATACTGAGGAACCAGAGTATAAGTTTCTCCTGCAACCCTTTCCATTTATGCTAGATGAATGAACGTCTATACACATGCTTAGTTCTGACAGATAATTGTGTGTGAAAGCCGTCCTTCACCTAGCTTGTTGGGAACACAAAGTTTCTTTTCACTTGTAAACTACACTCTTTACATATATATGGGGAGGCATTAGCTCCAACTCGGTTTTACAGTGAAAACTGCAGGAAATTCATACCGGCACTAGGAAACACACTGAGAAACCAGAGTAAAAGTTTCTCCTGCAACCCGTTCCCATTGTTCTAGATGAACGAACGTCTCTCCACATGCTCAGTTCTGAGAGATAATTGTGTGTGAAAGCCGTTCTTCACCTAGCTTGTTGGGAACACAAAGTTTCCTTTCATTGGCGAACTCCACTCCATACATATATAAGGGGAGGTACAAGCTCCAACACGGATTTACAGTGAAAAATGCAGGAACATAAAACCTGCACTAGGTAACAGACTGAAAACCAGAGAAAAAGTTTCTCCTGCAACCCGTTCCCTTTTTGCTACATGAACGAATGTCTCTCCACATGCTCAGTTCTGTGAGATAACTGTGTGTGAAACCGTCCTTCACCTAGCTTGTTGGGAACACAAAGTTTCTTTTCACTTGCAAACTCCACTCCTTACATATATATGGGGAGGGTTTAGCTCCAACTCGTTTTTACAGTGAAAACTGCAGGAACTTCTAACCGGCACTAGGAAACAGACTGAGAAACCAGAGTATAAGTTTCTCCTGCAACCAGTTCCATTTATGCTAGATGAACGAACGTCTATACACATGCTAAGTTCTGACAGATAATTGTGTGTGAAAGCCGTAATTCACCTAGCTTGTTGGGAACACAAAATTTCTTTTCATGTGCAAACTCCTCTCCATACATATATATGGGGAGTTACAAGCTCCTACTCGGTTTTACAGTGAAAACTGAAGGAACTTCAAACCGGCACTAGGAAACAGACTGAGAAACCAGAGTAAAATTTTCTCCTGCAACCCGTTCCCTTTGTGCTAGAATAACGAACGTCTCTCCACATGATAAGTTCTGAGAGATAAGTGTGTGTGAAAGCCGTACTTCACCTAGGTTTTTGGAACACAAAATTTCTTTTCACTTGCAAACACCAATCCTTATATATATATATGGGGAGGTACTAGCTCCAACTCGGATTTACAGTGAAAACTGCAGGAACTTCAAACCGGCACTAGGAAACAGACTGAGAAACCAGAGAAAAAGTTTCTCTTGCAAGCCATTCCCGTTCTGCTAGTTAAACGAAAGTCTCTACACATGCTCAGTTCTAAGAGAAAAGTGTGTGTGAAAGCCGTACTTCACCAAGCTTTTTGGGAAAACAAAGTTTCTTTTCACTTTTAAACTACACTCCTTACATATATATGGGGAGGCATTAGCTCCAACTCGGTTTTACAGTGAAAACTGCAGGAACTTCATACCGGCACTAGGAAACACACTGAGAAACCAGAGTAAAAGTTTCTCCTGCAACCCGTTCCCATTGTGCTAGATGAACGAACGTCTCTCCACATGCTCAGTTCTGAGAGATAATTGTGTGTGAAAGCCATACTTCACTTAGCTTGTTGGGAACACAAAGTTTCTTTTCACTTGCAAACTCCAGTCCATATATATATATACGTTGGTTCTAGCTCCAACTCGGTTTTACAGTGAAAACTGCAGGAACTTCATACCGGAACTAGGAAACAGACTGAGAAACCAGAGTAAAAGTTTATCCTGTACCCGCTCCCTTTGTGCTAGATGAACGAAAGTCTATCCACATGCTCAGTTCTGAGGGATAAGTGTGTGTGAAAGCCGTCCTTCAACTAGATTGTTGGGAACACAAAGTTATTTTTCACTTGCAAAATCCACTCCATACATATATATGGGGAGATACTAGCACCAACTCGGTTTACAGTGAAAACTGCAGGGACATCAAACCTACATTAGGAAACAGACTGAGAAACCATAGTAAAAGTTTCCCCTGCAAACCTTTCCCCTTGTGTTAGATGAACGAACGTCTCTCCAAATCCTCAGTTCTGAGAGATAAGTGTGTGTGAAAGCCGTACTTCACCTAGCTTGTTGAGAACACAAAGTTTCTTTTCACTTGCAAACTCCACTCCATACATATATATGGGGTGGTACAAGTTCCTACTCGGTTTTACAGTGAAAACTGAAGGAACTTCAAACCGGCACTAGGAAACAGACTGAGAAACCAGAGTAAAAGTTTCTCCTGCAACCCGTTCCCTTTGTGCTAGATGAACGAACGTCTCTCCACATGCTCTGTTCTGAGAGATAAGTATGTGTGAAAGCCGTCCTTCACCTAGCTTGTTGGGAACACAAAGATTCTTTTCACTTGCAAACTCAACTCCATACATATATAAGGAGAGGTACTAGCTCCAAATCGGTTTTACAGCGAAAAATGCAGGAACTTCAATCTGGCACTAGGAAACAGTCTGAGAATCCAGAGAAAAAGTTTCCCCTGCAACCCATTCCCATTGTGCTAGATGAACGAACGTCTCTCCACATGCTCAGTTCTGAGAGATAATTGTGTGTGAAAGCCGTCCTTCACCAAGCTTGTTGGGAACACAAAGTTTCCTTTAATTTGCAAACTCCACTCCATACATATATAAGGGGAGGTACTAGCTCCAACTCGGTTTTACAGTGAAAACTGCAGGAACTTCAAAACTGCACTAGGTAACAGACTGAGAAACCAGAGAATAGTTTCTCCTGCAACCCGTTCCCTTTGTGCTACATGAACGAAAGTATATCCAAATGCTCAGTTCTGAGCGATAAGTGTGTGTGAAAGCCGTCCTTCACCTAGATTGTTGGGAACACAAAGTTTTTTTCACTTGCAAAATCCACTCCATAAATATATATGGGGAGCTACTAGCACCAACTCGGTTTACAGTGAAAACTGCATGGACTTCAAACCTACATTAGGAAACAGACAGAGAAACCATAGTAAAAGTTTCCCCTGCAACCCGTTCCCCTTGTGGTAGATGAACGAACGTCTCTCTAAATGCTCAGTTCTGAGAGATAAGTATGTGTGAAAGCCGTCCTTCACCTAGCTTGTTGGGAACACAACGTTTCTTTTCACTTGCAAACACCACTCCACACATATATATGGGGTGGTACAAGCTCCTACTCGGTTTTACAGTGAAAACTGCAGGAACTTCAAACCTGCACTAAGAAACAGACTGAGAAACCAGAGTAAAAGTTTGACCTGCAACCCGTTCCCTTTATGCTAGATGAACGAACGTCTCTCCACATGCTCAGTTCTGAGAGATAAGTGTGTGTGAAAGCCATACTTCACCAAGCTTGTTGGGAACACAAACTTCCTTTTCACTTGCAAACTCCACTCCTTACATATATATGGGGAGGGTTTAGCTCCAACTCGTTTTTACAGTGAAAACTGCAGGAACTTCTAACCGGCACTAGGAAACATACTGAGAAACCAGAGTATAAGTTTCTCCTGCAACCCGTTACATTTATGCTAGATTAACGAACGTCTATACACATGCTCAGTTCTGAAAGTTAATTGTGTGTGAAAGCCGTAATTCACCTAGCTTGTTGGGAACACGAACTTTCTTTTCATGTGCAAACTCCACTCCATACATATATATGGGGTGTTACAAGCTCCTACTCGGTTTTACAGTGAAAACTGAAGGAACTTCAAACCGACACTAGGAAACAGACTGAGAAACCAGAGTAAAAGTTTCTCCTGCAACACGTTCCCTTTGTGCTAGATGAACGAACGTCTCTCCACATGCTCAGTTCTGAGAGGTAAGTTTGTGTGAAAGCCGTCCTTCACCTAGCTTGTTGGGAACACAAAGGTTCTATTAAACTGCCAACTCCACTCCATACATATATAAGGGGAAGTACTAGCTCCAAATCGGTTTTACAGTGAAAACTGCAGGGACTTCAAACCGACAGTAGGAAACAGACTGAGAAACCATAGTAAAAGTTTCCCCTGCAACCCGTTCCCTTTGTGGTAGATGAACGAACGTATCTCCAAATGCTCAGTTCTGAGAGATAAATGTGTGTGAAAGCCGTCCTTCACCTAGCTTGTTGGGAACACAAAGTTTCTTTTCACTTGCGAACTCCACTCCTTACATATATATGGGGAGGGTTTAGCTCCAACTAGTTTTTACAGTGAAAACTGCAGGAACTTCTAAACGGCACTAGGAAACAGAATGAGAAACCAGAGTATAAGTTTCCACTATAACCCGTTCCCTTTGTGCTAGATGAATGAACGTCTATCCGCATGCTCAGTTCTGAGAGATAAGTGTGTGTGAAAGCCGTCCTTCAACTAGCTTGTTGGGAACACAAAGTTTCTTTTCACTTGCAAACTCCAGTCCATACATATATATGCGGAGGTCCTAGCTCCAACTCGGTTTACAGTGAAAACTGCAGGGATTTCAAACCGACAGTAGGAAACAGACTGAGAAACCATAGTAAAAGTTTCCCCTGCAACCCGTTCCCTTTGTGGTAGATGAACGAACGTATCTCCAAATGCTCAGTTCTGAGAGATAAATGTGTGTGAAAGCCGTCCTTCACCTAGCTTGTTGGGAACACAAACTTTCTTTTCACTTGCAAACTCCACTCCATACATATATATGGGTTGGTACAAGCTCCTACTCCGTTTTACACTGAAAACTGCAGGAACTTAAAACCGGCACTAGGAAACAGACTGAGAAACCAGAGTAAAAGTTTCTCCTGCAACCCGTTCCCTTTGTGCTAGATGAAAGAACGTCTCTCCACATGCTCAGTTCTGAGAGGTAATTGTGTGTGAAAGCCGTACTTCACATAGCTTGTTGGGAACACAAAGTTTCTTTTCACTTGCAAACTCCACTCCATACATATATAAGGGAAGTACTAGCTCCAACTTGGTTTTACAGTGAAAACTGCAGGAACTTCAAACGTGCACTAGGAAACTGACTGAGAATTCAGAGAAAAAGTTTCTCCTGCAAACCGTTTCCTTTATGGTAGATGTACGAACGTCTCTCCACATGCTCAGTTCTGAGAGATAAGTGTGTGTGAAAGCCGTACTTCACCTCGATAGTTGGGAACACAAAGTTTCTTTTCACTTGCAAAAACCACTCCGCACATATATATGGGGAATTACTAGCTCCAACTCGGTTTTACATTGAAAAATGCAGGAACATCAAACTGGCCCTAGGAAACAGACTGAGAATCCAGAGAAAATGTTCCTTCTTTAACCTGTTCCATTTGTGCTAGATGAACGAACGTCTCTCCACATGCTCGGTTTTGAGAGATAATTATGTGTGAAAGCCGTCCTTCACCTAGCTTGTTGGGAACACAAAGTTTCTTTTCACTAGCAAACACCACTCCGTACATGTATATGGGGAGGGTTTAGCTCCAACTAGTTTTTACAGTGAAAACTGCAGGAACTTCTAACCGGCACTAGGAAACAGAATGAGAAACCAGAGTATAAGTTTCCACTATAACCCGTTCCCTTTGTGCTAGATGAATGAACGTCTATCCGCATGCTCAGTTCTGAGAGATAAGTATGTGTGAAAGCCGTCCTTCACCTAGCTTGTTGGGAACACAAAGTTTCTTTTCACTTGCAAACTCCACTCCTTACATATATATGGGGAGGGTTTAGCTCCAACTCGTTTTTACAGAGAAAACTGCAGGAACGTCTAACCGGCACTAGGAAACAGACTGAGAAACCAGAGTATAAGTTTCTCCTATAACCCGTTCCATTTGTGCTAGATGAACGATCGTCTATACACATGCTTAGTTCTGACAGATAAGCGTGTGTGAAAGCCGTCCTTCACCTAGCTTGTTGGGAACACAAAGTCTCTTTTCAGTTGCAAACTCCACTTCATACATATATAAGGGGAGGTACTAGCTCTAAACCGTTTTTACAGTGAAAACTGCAGGAACTTCAATCCGGCACTAGGAAACAGACTGAGAAACCAGAGTAAAAGTTTCTCCGGCAAAACGTTCTTTGTGTTAGATGAAAGAACGTCTCTCCACATACTCAGTTCTGAGAGATAAGTGTCTGTGAAAGCCGTCCTTCACCTAGCTAGTTCGGAATACAAAGTTTCTTTTCACTTTCAAACTCCACTCCATACATATATATGGGGAGGTACTAGCTCCAACTCGGTTTTACAGTGAAAACTGCAGGAAATTCAAAACGGCACTAGGAAACAGACTGAGAAACCAGAGTAAAATTTCCCCTGCATCCCGTTCCTTTGTGCTAGATGAACGAACGTCTCTCCCCATGCTCAGTTCTGAGAGATAAGTTTGTGTGAAAGCCGTCCTACAACTAGCTTTTTGGAAACAAAGATTCTTTTCATTTGCTAACTCCATTCCATATAAATATAAGGGGAGGTACAAGCTCCAACATTGTTTTACAGTGAAAACTGCAGGAAATTCAAACCGGCATTAGGAAACAGACTGAGAAACCAGAGTAAAAGTTTCTCCTGCAAACCGTTCCCTTTGTGCTAGATGAACGAAAGTCTCTCCACATGCTCAATTCTGAGAGATAATTATGTGTGAAAGCCGTACTTCACCTAGGTTGTTGGGAACACAAAGTTTCTTTTCACTTGCAAACTCCTCTCCATACATATATAAGGGGACGTACTAACTCCAAATCAGTTTTACAGTGAAAACTGCAGGAAGTTCAATCCGGCACTAGGATACAGACTGAGAAACCAGAGAAAAAGTTTCTCCTGCAAGCCATTCCCGTTGTGCTAGATGAACGAACGTCTCTCCACATGCTCAGTTCTAAAGATAAGTGTGTGTGAAAGCCTACGTTCACCTAGCTTGTTGGGAACACAATGTTTATTTTCACTTGCAAACACCACTCCACACATATATATGGGGAGGGATTAGCTCCAAATCGGTTTTACAGTGAAAACTGCAGGAACTTCAGTCCGGCACTAGGAAACAGACTGAGAAACCAGAGTGAAAATTTCTCCTGCAAGGCGTTCCCATTGTGCTAGATGAACGAACGTCTCTCCACATGCTCAGTTCTGAGAGATAAGTGTGTGTGAAAGCCGTCCTTCACCTAGCTTTTTGGGAACACAAAGTTTCTTTTCACATGCAAACTCCAGTCCATACATATATATGTGGAGGTCCTAGCTCCAACTCGGTTTACAGTGAAAACTGCAGGGACTTCAAACCGACAGTAGGAAACAGACTGAGAAACCATAGTAAAAGTTTCCCCTGCAACCCGTTCCCTTTGTGGTAGATGAACGAACGTATCTCCAAATGCTCAGTTCTGAGAGATAAATGTGTGTGAAATCCGTCCTTCACCTACCTTGTTGGGAACACAAAGTTTCTGTTCATTTGCAAACTCCATTCCATACATATATAAGGGGAGGTACAAGCTCCAAATTTGTTTTACAGTGAAAACTGCAGGAACTTCAAACCGGCACTAGGAAACAGACTGAGAAACCACAGAAAAAGTTTCTCCGGCAAACCGTTCCCTTTGTGCTAGATGAACGAAAGTATTTCCACATAATCTGTTCTGAGAGATAAGTGTGTGTGAAAGCAGTCCTTCACCTAGCTTGTTGGGAAAACAAAGTTTCTTTTCACTTGCAAATTATACTCCTTACATATATATGGGGAGGGATTAGCTCCAACTCGGTTTTACAGTGAAAACTGCAGGAACATCATACCGGCACTAGGAAACACACTGAGAAACCAGAGTAAATGTTTTTCCTGAAACCCTTTCCCATTGTGCTAGATGAACGAAAGTCTCTCCAAATGCTCAGTTCTGAGAGATTAGTGTGTGTGAAAGCCGTCCTTCAACTAGCTTGTTGGGAACACAAAGTTTCTTTACACTAGCAAATTCCACTCCATACATATATAAGGGCAGGGATTAGCTCCAACTCGGTTTTACAGTGAAAACTGCAGGAAATTCTAACCGGCACTAGGAAACAGACTGAGAAACCAGAGTATAAGTTTCCACTATAACCCGTTCCCTTTGTGCTAGATGAATGAACGTCTATCCGCATGCTCAGTTCTGAGAGATAAGTGTGTGTGAAAGCCGTCCTTCAACTAGCTTGTTGGGAACACAAAGTTTCTTTTCACTTGCAAACTCCAGTCCATACATATATATGCGGAGGTCCTAGCTCCAACTCGGTTTACAGTGAAAACTGCAGGGATTTCAAACCGACAGTAGGAAACAGACTGAGAAACCATAGTAAAAGTTTCCCCTGCAACCCGTTCCCTTTGTGGTAGATGAACGAACGTATCTCCAAATGCTCAGTTCTGAGAGATAAATGTGTGTGAAAGCCGTCCTTCACCTAGCTTGTTGGGAACACAAACTTTCTTTTCACTTGCAAACTCCACTCCATACATATATATGGGTTGGTACAAGCTCCTACTCCGTTTTACACTGAAAACTGCAGGAACTTAAAACCGGCACTAGGAAACAGACTGAGAAACCAGAGTAAAAGTTTCTCCTGCAACCCGTTCCCTTTGTGCTAGATGAAAGAACGTCTCTCCACATGCTCAGTTCTGAGAGGTAATTGTGTGTGAAAGCCGTACTTCACATAGCTTGTTGGGAACACAAAGTTTCTTTTCACTTGCAAACTCCACTCCATACATATATAAGGGAAGTACTAGCTCCAACTTGGTTTTACAGTGAAAACTGCAGGAACTTCAAACGTGCACTAGGAAACTGACTGAGAATTCAGAGAAAAAGTTTCTCCTGCAAACCGTTTCCTTTATGGTAGATGTACGAACGTCTCTCCACATGCTCAGTTCTGAGAGATAAGTGTGTGTGAAAGCCGTACTTCACCTCGATAGTTGGGAACACAAAGTTTCTTTTCACTTGCAAAAACCACTCCGCACATATATATGGGGAATTACTAGCTCCAACTCGGTTTTACATTGAAAAATGCAGGAACATCAAACTGGCCCTAGGAAACAGACTGAGAATCCAGAGAAAATGTTCCTTCTTTAACCTGTTCCATTTGTGCTAGATGAACGAACGTCTCTCCACATGCTCGGTTTTGAGAGATAATTATGTGTGAAAGCCGTCCTTCACCTAGCTTGTTGGGAACACAAAGTTTCTTTTCACTAGCAAACACCACTCCGTACATGTATATGGGGAGGGTTTAGCTCCAACTAGTTTTTACAGTGAAAACTGCAGGAACTTCTAACCGGCACTAGGAAACAGAATGAGAAACCAGAGTATAAGTTTCCACTATAACCCGTTCCCTTTGTGCTAGATGAATGAACGTCTATCCGCATGCTCAGTTCTGAGAGATAAGTATGTGTGAAAGCCGTCCTTCACCTAGCTTGTTGGGAACACAAAGTTTCTTTTCACTTGCAAACTCCACTCCTTACATATATATGGGGAGGGTTTAGCTCCAACTCGTTTTTACAGAGAAAACTGCAGGAACGTCTAACCGGCACTAGGAAACAGACTGAGAAACCAGAGTATAAGTTTCTCCTATAACCCGTTCCATTTGTGCTAGATGAACGATCGTCTATACACATGCTTAGTTCTGACAGATAAGCGTGTGTGAAAGCCGTCCTTCACCTAGCTTGTTGGGAACACAAAGTCTCTTTTCAGTTGCAAACTCCACTTCATACATATATAAGGGGAGGTACTAGCTCTAAACCGTTTTTACAGTGAAAACTGCAGGAACTTCAATCCGGCACTAGGAAACAGACTGAGAAACCAGAGTAAAAGTTTCTCCGGCAAAACGTTCTTTGTGTTAGATGAAAGAACGTCTCTCCACATACTCAGTTCTGAGAGATAAGTGTCTGTGAAAGCCGTCCTTCACCTAGCTAGTTCGGAATACAAAGTTTCTTTTCACTTTCAAACTCCACTCCATACATATATATGGGGAGGTACTAGCTCCAACTCGGTTTTACAGTGAAAACTGCAGGAAATTCAAAACGGCACTAGGAAACAGACTGAGAAACCAGAGTAAAATTTCCCCTGCATCCCGTTCCTTTGTGCTAGATGAACGAACGTCTCTCCCCATGCTCAGTTCTGAGAGATAAGTTTGTGTGAAAGCCGTCCTACAACTAGCTTTTTGGAAACAAAGATTCTTTTCATTTGCTAACTCCATTCCATATAAATATAAGGGGAGGTACAAGCTCCAACATTGTTTTACAGTGAAAACTGCAGGAAATTCAAACCGGCATTAGGAAACAGACTGAGAAACCAGAGTAAAAGTTTCTCCTGCAAACCGTTCCCTTTGTGCTAGATGAACGAAAGTCTCTCCACATGCTCAATTCTGAGAGATAATTATGTGTGAAAGCCGTACTTCACCTAGGTTGTTGGGAACACAAAGTTTCTTTTCACTTGCAAACTCCTCTCCATACATATATAAGGGGACGTACTAACTCCAAATCAGTTTTACAGTGAAAACTGCAGGAAGTTCAATCCGGCACTAGGATACAGACTGAGAAACCAGAGAAAAAGTTTCTCCTGCAAGCCATTCCCGTTGTGCTAGATGAACGAACGTCTCTCCACATGCTCAGTTCTAAAGATAAGTGTGTGTGAAAGCCTACGTTCACCTAGCTTGTTGGGAACACAATGTTTATTTTCACTTGCAAACACCACTCCACACATATATATGGGGAGGGATTAGCTCCAAATCGGTTTTACAGTGAAAACTGCAGGAACTTCAGTCCGGCACTAGGAAACAGACTGAGAAACCAGAGTGAAAATTTCTCCTGCAAGGCGTTCCCATTGTGCTAGATGAACGAACGTCTCTCCACATGCTCAGTTCTGAGAGATAAGTGTGTGTGAAAGCCGTCCTTCACCTAGCTTTTTGGGAACACAAAGTTTCTTTTCACATGCAAACTCCAGTCCATACATATATATGTGGAGGTCCTAGCTCCAACTCGGTTTACAGTGAAAACTGCAGGGACTTCAAACCGACAGTAGGAAACAGACTGAGAAACCATAGTAAAAGTTTCCCCTGCAACCCGTTCCCTTTGTGGTAGATGAACGAACGTATCTCCAAATGCTCAGTTCTGAGAGATAAATGTGTGTGAAATCCGTCCTTCACCTACCTTGTTGGGAACACAAAGTTTCTGTTCATTTGCAAACTCCATTCCATACATATATAAGGGGAGGTACAAGCTCCAAATTTGTTTTACAGTGAAAACTGCAGGAACTTCAAACCGGCACTAGGAAACAGACTGAGAAACCACAGAAAAAGTTTCTCCGGCAAACCGTTCCCTTTGTGCTAGATGAACGAAAGTATTTCCACATAATCTGTTCTGAGAGATAAGTGTGTGTGAAAGCAGTCCTTCACCTAGCTTGTTGGGAAAACAAAGTTTCTTTTCACTTGCAAATTATACTCCTTACATATATATGGGGAGGGATTAGCTCCAACTCGGTTTTACAGTGAAAACTGCAGGAACATCATACCGGCACTAGGAAACACACTGAGAAACCAGAGTAAATGTTTTTCCTGAAACCCTTTCCCATTGTGCTAGATGAACGAAAGTCTCTCCAAATGCTCAGTTCTGAGAGATTAGTGTGTGTGAAAGCCGTCCTTCAACTAGCTTGTTGGGAACACAAAGTTTCTTTACACTAGCAAATTCCACTCCATACATATATAAGGGCAGGGATTAGCTCCAACTCGGTTTTACAGTGAAAACTGCAGGAAATTCTAACCGGCACTAGGAAACAGACTGAGAAACCAGAGTAAAAGTTTATCCTGTACCCGATCCCTTTGTGCTAGATGAACGAAAGTCTATCCACATGCTCAGTTCTGAGAGATAAGTGTGTGTGAAAGCCGTCCTTCACCTAGATTGTTGGGAACACAAAGTACTTTTTCACTTGCAAAATCCACTCCATACATATATATGGGGAGTTACTAGCGCCAACTCGGTTTACAGTGAAAACTGCAGGGATTTCAAACCTACATTAGGAAACAGACTGAGAAACCATAGTAAAAGTTTCCCCTGCAACCATTTCCCCTTGTGGTAGATGAACGAACGTCACTCCAAATGCTCAGTTCTGTGAGATAAGTTTGTGTGAAGCCGTCCTTCACCTAGCTTGTTGGGAACACAAAGTTTCTTTTCATTTGAAAACACCACTCCACACATATATATGGGGTGGTACAAGCTCCTACTCGGTTTTACAGTGAAAACTGCAGGAACTTCAAAACTGCACTAGGAAACAGACTGAGAAACCATAGTAAAAGTTTGACCTGCAACCCGTTCCCTTTATGCTAGATGAACGAACGACTCTCCACATGCTCAGTTCTGAGAGATAAGTGTGTGTGAAAGCCATACTTCACCTAGCTTGTTGGGAACACAAACTTTCTTTTCAATTGCAAACTCCACTCCTTACATATATATGGGGAGGGTTTAGATCCAACTCGTTTTTACAGTGAAAACTGCAGGAACTTCTAACCGGCACTAGGAAACATACTGAGAAACCAGAGTATAAGTTTCTCCCGCAACCCGTTACATTTATGCTAGATGAACGAACGTCTATACACATGCTAAGTTCTGACAGTTAATTGTGTGTGAAAGCATTACTTCACCTAGGTTGTTGGGAACACAAAGGTTCTTTTCACTTGTAAACTCCTCTCCATACATATATAAGGGGAGGTACTAGCTCCAAATCAGTTTTACAGTGAAAACTGCAGGAAGTTCAATCCGGCACTAGGATACAGACTGAGAAACCAGAGAAAAAGTTTCTCCTGCAAGCCATTCCCGTTGTGCTAGATGAACGAACGTCTCTCCACATGCTCAGTTCTAAAGATAAGTGTGTGTGAAAGCCTACCTTCACCTAGCTTGTTGGGAACACAATGTTTATTTTCACTTGCAAACACCACTCCACACATATATATGGGGAGGGATTAGCTCCAAATCGGTTTTACAGTGAAAACTGCAGGAAATTCAGTCCGGCACTAGGAAACAGACTGAGAAACCAGAGTGAAAGTTTCTCCTGCAAGGCGTTCCCATTGTGCTAGATGAACGAACGTCTCTCCACATGCTCAGTTCTGAGAGATAAGTGTGTGTGAAAGCCGTCCTTCACCTAGCTTTTTGGGAACACAAAATTTCTTTTCATTTGCAAACTCCACTCCATACATATATAAGGGGAGGTACTAGCTCCAACTCGGTTTTACAGTGAAAACTGCAGGAACTTCAAACCTGCACTAGGTAACAGACTGAGAAACCAGAGAAAAAGTTTCTGATCCAACCCGTTCCCTTTGTGCTACATGAACGAACGTCTTTCCACATGCTCAGTTCTGAGAGATAAGTGTGTGTGAAAGTCGTCCTTCACCTAGCTTGTTGGGAACACAAAGTTTCTTTTCACATGCAAACTCCAGTCCATACATATATATGCGGAGCTCCTAACTCCAACTCGGTTTACAGTGAAAACTGCAGGGACTTCAAACCGACAGTAGGAAACAGACTGAGAAACCATAGTAAAAGTTTCCCCTGCAACCCGTTCCCTTTGTGGTAGATGAACGAACGTATCTCCAAATGCTCAGTTCTGAGAGATAAATGTGTGTGAAATCCGTCCTTCACCTACCTTGTTGGGAACACAAAGTTTCTGTTCATTTGCAAACTCCATTCCATACATATATAAGGGGAGGTACAAGCTCCAAATTTGTTTTACAGTGAAAACTGCAGGAACTTCAAACCGGCACTAGGAAACAGACTGAGAAACCACAGAAAAAGTTTCTCCGGCAAACCGTTCCCTTTGTGCTAGATGAACGAATGTATTTCCACATAATCTGTTCTGAGAGATAAGTGTGTGTGAAAGCAGTCCTTCACCTAGCTTGTTGGGAAAACAAAGTTTCTTTTCACTTGCAAATTATACTCCTTACATATATATGGGGAGGGATTAGCTCCAACTCGGTTTTACAGTGAAAACTGCAGGAACATCATACCGGCACTAGGAAACAGACTGAGAAACCAGAGTAAAAGTTTATCCTGTACCCGATCCCTTTGTGCTAGATGAACGAAAGTCTATCCACATGCTCAGTTCTGAGAGATAAGTGTGTGTGAAAGCCGTCCTTCACCTAGATTGTTGGGAACACAAAGTACTTTTTCACTTGCAAAATCCACTCCATACATATATATGGGGAGTTACTAGCGCCAACTCGGTTTACAGTGAAAACTGCAGGGACTTCAAACCTACATTAGGAAACAGACTGAGAAACCATAGTAAAAGTTTCCCCTGCAACCCATTCCCCTTGTGGTAGATGAACGAACGTCTCTCCAAATGCTCAGTTCTGTGAGATAAGTGTGTGTGAAGCAGTCCTTCAACTAGCTTGTTGGGAACACAAAGTTTCTTTTCACTTGAAAACACCACTCCACACATATATATGGGGTGGTACAAGCTCCTACTCGGTTTTACAGTGAAAACTGCAGGAACTTCAAAACTGCACTAGGAAACAGACTGAGAAACCATAGTAAAAGTTTGACCTGCAACCAGTTCCCTTTATGCTAGATGAACGAACGACTCTCCACATGCTCAGTTCTGAGAGATAAGTGTGTGTGAAAGCCATACTTCACCTAGCTTGTTGGGAACACAAACTTTCTTTTCACTTGCAAACTCCACTCCTTACATATATATGGGGAGGGTTTAGCTCCAACTCGTTTTTACAGTGAAAACTGCAGGAACTTCTAACCGACACTAGGAAACATACTGAGAAACAAGAGTATAAGTTTCTCCCGCAACCCGTTACATTTATGCTAGATGAACGAACGTCTATACACATGCTAAGTTCTGACAGTTAATTGTGTGTGAAAGCCGTAATTCACCTAGCTTGTTGGGAACACAAACTTTCTTTTCATGTGCAAACTCCACTCCATAAATATATATGGGGTGTTACAAGCTCCTACTCGGTTTTACAGTGAAAACTGAAGGAACTTCAAACCGGCACTAGGAAACAGACTGAGAAACCAGAGTAAAAGTTTCTCCTGCAACACGTTCCCTTTGTGCTAGATGAACGAACGTCTCTCCACATGCTCAGTTCTGAGAGATAAGTGTGTGTGAAAGCCGTCCTTCACCTAGCTTGTTGGAAACACAAATTTTATTTCACTTGCAATCCCCATTCCATACATAAATATAGGGAGGTAGGAGCTCCAACTCGGTTTTACAGTGAAAACTGCAGGAACTTCAAACCGGCCCTAGGAAACAGACTGAGAAACCAGAGAAAAAGTTTCTCCTGCAAGCCATTCCGGTTGTGCTAGATGAACGAACGTCTCTCCACATGCTCAGTTCTAACAGATATGTGTGTGTAAAAGCCGACTTCACCTAGCTTGTTGGGAACACAAAGTTTCTTTACACTTGCAAACTCCACTCCATACATATATATATTAGGAACTACTAGCTCCAACTCGGATTTACAGTGAAAACTGCAGGAAGTTCAAACCGGCACTAGGAATCAGACTGAGAAACCAGAGTAAATGTTTCTCTTGCAACCCGTTCTTTGTGCTAGATGAACGAACGTCTCTCCACATGCTAAGTTCTGAGAGATATGTGTGTGTGAAAGCCGTCCTTCTCCTAGCTTTTTGGGGACACAAAGTTTATTTTCACTTGCAAACTCCACTCCTTACATATATATGGGGTGGGTTTAGATCCAACCAGTTTTTACAGTGAAAAATGCAGGAACTTCTAACCGGCACTAGGAAACAGACTGAGAAACCAGAGTATAAGTTTCTCCTGCAACCCGTTCCCTTTGTGCTGGATGAAAGAACGTCTCTCCACATGCTCAGTTCTGAGAGATAAGTGTGTGTGAAAGCCGTACTTCACCTAGCTTGTTGGGAACACAAAGTTTCTTTTCACTTGCAAACACCAATCCCTATATATATACGGGGAGGTACTAGCTCCAACTCGGTTTTGCAGTGAAAACTGCAGGAACTTCAAACCGGCCCTAGGAAAAAGCCTGAGAATCCAGAGAAAAAGTTCCTCCTGCCACCTGTTCCATTTGTGCTAGATGAACGAAAGTCTCTCCACATGCTCAGTTCTGAGAGATAAGTATGTGTGAAAGCCGTTCTTCAACTAGCTTGTTGGGAACACAAAGATTCTTTTCACTTGCAAACTCCACTCCATACATATATAAGGGGAGGTACAAGCTCCTACTCGGTTTTACAGTGAAAACTGCAGGAACTTCAAACCTGCACTAGGAAACAGACTGAGAAACCAGAGTAAAAGATTGACCTGCAACCCGTTCCCTTTATGCTAGATGAACGAACGTCTCTCCACATGCTCAGTTCTGAGAGATAAGTGTGTGTGAAAGCCGTCCTTCAACTAGCTTGTTGGGAACACAAAGATTCTTTTCACTTGCAAACTCCACTCCTTACATATATATGGGGAGGATTTAGCTCCAACTCGTTTTTACAGTAAAAACTGCAGGAACTTCTAACCGGCACTAGGAAACAGACTGAGAAACCAGAGTATAAGTTTCTCCTGCAACCCGTTACATTTATGCTAGATGAACGAACGTCTATACACATGCTCAGTTCTGAAAGGTAATTGTGTGTTAAAGCCGTAATTCACCTAGCTTGTTGGGAACACAAACTTTCTTTTCATGTGCAAACTCCACTCCATACATATATATGGGGTGTTACAAGCTCCTACTCGGTTTTACAGTGAAAACTGAAGGAACTTCATACCGGCACTTGGAAACAAACTGAGAAACCAGAGTAAAAGTTTCTCCTGCAACCCGTTCCCATTGTGCTAAACGAACGAACGTCTCTCCACATGCTCAGTTCTGAGAGATAATTGTGTGTGAAAGCCGTCCTTCACCTACCTTGTTGGGAACACAAAATTTCCTTTCATTTGCAAATTCCACTCCATAGATATATAAGGAGAGGTACTAGTTCCAACTCGGTTTTACAGTGAAAACTGCAGGAACTTCAAACCTGCACTATGTAACAGACTGAGAAACCAGAGAAAAAGTTTCTCCTGCAACACGTTCCCTTTGTGCTACATGAACGAACGTCTCTCCATATGCTCAATTCTGTGAGATAATTCTGTGTGAAAGCCGTACTTCACCTAGCTTGTTGGGAACACAAAGTTTCTTTTCACTTGCAAACTCCAGTCCATACATATATATACGTAGGCCCTAGCTCCAAATCTGCTTACAGTGAAAACTGCAGGGACTTCAAACCGGCCCTAGGAAAAAGACTGAGAATCCAGAGAAAAAGTTCCTCATGCAACCTGTTCCATTTGTGCTAGATGAACGAACGTCTCTCCACATGCTCAGTTCTGAGAGATAAGTATGTGTGAAAGCCGTACTTCACCTAGCTTGTTGGGAACACAAAGATTCTTTTCACTTGCAAACTCCACTCCATACATATATAAGGGGAGGTACTAGCTCCAAATCGATTTTAAATCGAAAACTGTAGGAACTTCAATCCGGCACTAGGAAACAGAGTGAGAAACCACAGAATAAATTTTTCCTGCAAGCCATTCCCGTTGTGCTAGATGAACGAACGTCTCTAAACATGCTCAGTTCTAAGAGATAAGTGTGTGTGAAAGCCGTCCTTCACCTAGCTTGTTGGGAACACAAAGTTTCTTTTCACTTGTAAACTACACTCCTTACATATATATGGGGAGGCATTAGCTCCAACTCGGTTTTACAGTGAAAACTGCAGGAACTTCATACCGGCACTAGGAAACACACTGAGAAACCAGAGTAAAAGTTTCTCCTGCAACCCGTTCCCATTGTGCTAGATGAACGAACGTCTCTCCACATGCTCAGTTCTGAGAGATAATTGTGTGTGAAAGCCGTCCTTCACCTAGCTTGTTGGGAACACAAAGTTTCCGTTCATTTGCAAACTCCACTCCATATATATATAAGGGGAAGTACTAGCTCCAACTCGGTTTTACAGTGAAAACTGCAGGAACTTCAAACCTGCACTAGGTAACAGACTGAGAAACCAGAGAAAAAGTTTCTCCTGCAACCCGTTCCCTTTGTGCTACATGAACGAACGTCTCTCCACATGCTCAGTTCTGTGAGATAATTGTGTGTTAAAGCCGTACTTCACCTAGCTTTTTGGGAACACAAAGTTTCTTTTCACTTGCAAACTCCAGTCCATACATAGATATACGTAGGTCCTAGCTCCAAATCGGTTTACAGTGAAAACTGCAGGGACTTCAAACCGACAGTAAGAAACAGACTGAGAAACCATAGTAAAAGTTTCCCCTGCAAACCGTTCCCTTTTTGGTAGATGAACGAACGTCTCTCCAAATGCTAAGTTCTGATAGATACGTGTGTGTGAAAGCCGTCCTTCACCTAGCTTGTTGGGAACACAAACTTTCTTTTCACTTGCAAACTTCACTCCATACATATATATGGGTTGGTACAAGCTCCTACTCGGTTTTACAGTGAAAACTGCAGGAACTTCAAACCGGCACTAGGAAACATACTGAGAAACCAGAGTAAAAGTTTCTTCTGCAACCCGTTCCTTTGTGCTAGATGAACGAAAGTCTATACACATGCTCAGTTCTGACAGATAAGTGTGTGTGAAAGCTGTCGTTCAAATAGCTTGTTGGGAACACAAAGTTTCTTTTCACTTGCAAACTCCACTCCTTACATATATATGGGGATGGTGTAGCTCCAACTCGTTTTTATAGTGAAAATTGCAGGAACTTCAAACCGGCACTAGGAAACAGACTGAGAAAGAAGAGTATAAGTTTCTCCTATAACCCGTTCCCTTTGTGCTAGATGAACGAACGTCTATACACATGCTCAGTTCTGGCAGATAAGTGTGTGTGAAAGCCATACTTCACCTAGCTTGTTGGGAACACAAAGTTTCTTTTCACTTGCAAACACCACTCCGTACATATATATGGGGAGGTACTAGCTCCAACTCGGTTTTACAGTGAAAACTGCAGGTACTTCAAACCGGCCCTAGGAAACAGACTGAGAATCCATAGAAAATGTTCCTCCTGCAACCTGTTCCAATTGTGCTAGATGAACGAACGTCTCTCCACATGCTCAGTTCTGAGAGATAAATATGTGTGAAAGCCGCCCTTCACCTACCTTGTTGGGAACACAAAGTTTCTTTTCATTTGCAAACTCCACTCCATACATATATAAGGGGAGGTACTAGCTCCAAATCGTTTTTACAGTGAAAACTGCAGGAAATTCAAAACGGCACTAGGAAACAGACTGAGAAACCAAAGTAATAGTTTCCCCTGTAACCCATTCCCTTTGTGCTAGATGAACGAACGTCTATACGCAAGCTCAGTTCTGAGAGGTAAGAGTGTGTGAAAGCAGTCCTTCAAATACCTTGTTGGGAAAACAAAGTTTCTTTTCATTTGCAAACTCCTTTCCTTATATATATAAGGGGAGGTACAAGCTCCAAATTTGATTTACAGTGAAAACTGCAGGAATTTCAAACCGGCACTAGGAAACAGACTGAGAAAACAGAGAAAAATTTCTCCTGCAAACCATTCCCGTTGTGATAGAATAGAAGAACGAACGTCTCTCCAAATGCTCAGTTCTAAGAGATAAGTGTGTGTGAAAGCCGTCATTCACCTAGATTGTTCGGAATACAAAGTTTCTTTTCACTTGCAAACTCTACTCCATACATATATATGGGGAGGTACTAGCTCCATCACGGTTTTACAGTGAAAACTGTAGGAACTTCTTACCGGCACTAGGAAACAGACTGAGAAACCAGAGTAAAAGTTTCCCCTGTAACCCGTTCCCTTTTTGCTATATGAACGAACATCTATACACAAGCTCATTTCTGAGAGATAAGAGTGTGTGAAAGCCGTCCTTCACCAAGCTTGTTGGGAACACAAAGTTCCTTTTCATTTGCAAACCCCACACCATACATATATATGGGGAGGTACTAACTCCAACTCGGTTTTAGAGTGAAAACTGCTGGAACTTCAACCCTGCACTAGGAATCAGACTGAGTAAACAGAGAAAAAGTCTCTCCTGCAAACCTTTCCTTTTGTGCTAGATGAACGAACGTCTCTCCAAATGCTCAGTTCTGAGATATAAGTGTGTGTGAAAGCAGTCATTCACCTAGCTTGTTGGGAACACAAATTTTCTTTTCATTGCAAATTCCACTCCATACATATATATGCAGAGGTAATAGCACCAACTCGGTTATACAGTGACAACTGCAGGGACTTCCAACCGGCAGTAGGAAACAGACTGAGAAACCATAGTAATACTTTCCCGTGCAACCCGTTCCATTTGTGCTAGATGAACGAACGTCTCTCCACATGCTCAGTTCTGAGAGATAAGTGTATGTGAAAGACGTACTTCACATAGCTTATTGGGAACACAAAGTTCCTTTTCACTTCCAAACTCCACTCCATACATTTATATGGGGTGGAACAAGCTCCTACTCGGTTTTACAGTGAAAACGGCAGGAACTTCAAACTGGCACTAGGAATCAGACTGAGAAACCAGAGTAAAAGTTTCTCCTGCAACCCGTTCCCTTTGTGCTAGATGAACGAATGTCTCTCCACATGCTCAGTTCGGAGAGATAACTGTGTGTGAAATCCGTACTTCACCTAGCTTGTTGGGAACACAAAGATTCTTTTCACTTGCAAACACCACTCCGTAAATATATACGGGGAGGTACTAGCTCCAACTCGGTTTTACAGTGAAAACTGCAGGAACTTCAAAGCGGCCCTAGGAAACAGACTGAGAATCCAGAGAAAAACTTCCTCCTGCAACGTGTTCCCTTTGTGCTAGATGAACGAACGTCTCTCCACATGCTCAGTTCTGAGAGATAAGTATGTGTGAAAGCCGTCCTTCACCTAGCTTGTTGGGAACACAAAGTTTCTTTTCATTTGCAAACTCCACTCCATACATATATAAGGGGAGGTACTAGCTCCAAATCGTTTTTACAGTGAAAACTGCAGGAAGTTCAGTCCGGCACTAGGAAACAGACTGAGAAACCAGAGAAAAAATTTCTCCTGCAAACCATTCCCGTTGTGCTAGAAGAACGAACGTCTCTCCACATGCTCAGTTCTAAGAGATAAGTGTGTGTGAAAGCCGTCCGTCACCTAGCTTGTTCGGAATACCAAGTTTCTTTTCACTTGCAAACTCCACTCCATACATATATATGGGGAGGTACTAGCTCCAAATCGGTTTTACAGTGAAAAGTGCAGGAAATTCAAAACGGCACTAGGAAACAGACTGAGAAACCAAAGTAATAGTTTCCCCTGTAACCCATTCCCTTTGTGCTAGATGAACGAACGTCTATACGCAAGCTCAGTTCTGAGAGGTAAGAGTGTGTGAAAGCAGTCCTTCAAATAACTTGTTGGGAAAACAAAGTTTCTTTTCATTTGCAAACTCCTTTCCTTATATATATAAGGGGAGGTACAAGCTCCAAATTTGATTTACAGTGAAAACTGCAGGAATTTCAAACCGGCACTAGGAAACAGACTGAGAAACCAGAGAAAAATTTCTCCTGCAAACCATTCCCGTTGTGATAGAAGAACGAAAGTCTCTCCACATGCTCAGTTCTAAGAGATAAGTGTGTGTGAAAGCCGTCGTTCACCTAGATTGTTCGGAATACAAAGTTTCTTTTCACTTGCAAACTCCACTCCATACATATATATGGGGAGGTACTAGCTCCATCTCTGTTTTACAGTGAAAACTGCAGGAACTTCAAACCTGCACTAGGAAACAGACTGAGAAACCAGAGTAAAAGTTTCCCCTGTAACCCGTTCCCTTTTTGCTATATGAACGAACATCTATACACAAGCTCATTTCTGAGAGATAAGAGTGTGTGAAAGCCGTCCTTCACCAAGCTTGTTGGGAACACAAAGTTCCTTTTCATTTGCAAACCCCATACCATACATATATATGGGGAGGTACTAACTCCAAAACGGTTTTAGAGTGAAAACTGCAGGAACTTCAAACCGGCACTAGGAATCAGACTGAGTAAACAGAGAAAAAGTTTCTCCTGCAAACCATTCTTTTTGTGCTAGATGAACGAATGTCTCTCCACATGCTCAGTTCGAAGAGATAACTGTGTGTGAAATCCGTCCTTCACCTAGCTTGCTGGGAACACAAAGTTCCTTTTCACTTGCTATATCCACTCCATACATATATATGGGGAGGTAAGAGCACCAACTCGGTTTTCAGTGAATACTGCAGGGAATTCAAACCGACATTAGGAAACAGACGGGGAAACCATAGTAAAAGTTTCCCCTGCAAACCGTTCCACTTGTGGTAGATGAACGAACGTCTCTCCAAATGCTCAGTTCTGAGAGATAAGTGTGTGTGAATGCCGTCCTTCAGTTAGCTTGTTGGAAACACAAAGATTCTTTAAACTTTCAAACTCCACTCCTTACATATATATGGGGAGGTAAAACTCCAACTCGGTTTTACAGTGAAAACTGCAGGAACTTCAAACCGGCACTAGGAAACAGACTGAGAATCCAGAGAAACAGTTTCTCCTGCAACCCGTTCCATTTGTCCTAGATGAACGAAAGTCTCTCCACATGCTCAGTTCTGAAAGATAAGTGTGTGTGAAAGCCGTCCTTCACCTAGCTTGTTGGGAACACAAATTTTATTTCACTTGCAATCCCCACTCCATACATAAATATAGGGAGGTATGAGCTCCAACTCGATTTTACAGTGAAAACTGCAGGAACTTCAACCCGACCCAAGGAAACAGACTGAGAGTCCAGAGAATATCTTCCTCCTGCAACCTGTTCCATTTGTGCTAGATGAACGAACGTCTCTCCGCATGCTCAGTTCTGAGAGATAAGTATGTGTGAAAGCCGTCCTTCACCTAGCTTGTTGGGAACACAAAGTTTCTTTTCACTTGCCAATTCCACTCCATACATATATAAGGGGAGGTACTAGCTCCAAATAGGTTTTACAGTGAAAACTGCAGGAACTTCAATCCGGCACTAGGAAACAGACTGAGAATCCAGAGAAAAAGTTTCTCCTGCTAGCCATTCCGGTTGTGCTAGATGAACGAACGTCTCTACACATGCCCAGTTCTAAGAGATATGTGTGTGTGAAAGCCGACTTCACCTAGCTTGTTGGGAACACAATGTTTCTTTACACTTGCAAAGTCCACTCCATACATATATATATATGGAAGTACTAGCTCCAACTCGGATTTACAGTGAAAACTGCAGGAAGTTCAAACCGGCACTAGGAAACAGAATGAGAAACCAGAGTAAAAGTTTCTCCTGCAACCCGTTCCCTTTGTGCTAGATGAACGAAAGTCTCTCCACATGCTCAGTTCTGAGAGATAATTGTGTGTGAAATCCGTACTTCACCTAGCTTGTTGGGAACACAAAGTTTCTTTTCACTTGCAAACACCATTCCGTAAATATATACGGGGAGGTACTAGCTCCAACTCGGGTTTACAGTGAAAACTGCAGGAACTTCCAACGGGCCCTAGGAAACAGACTGAGAATCCAGGGAAAAACTTCCTCCTGCAAACCATTCCCGTTGTGCTAGAAGAACGAACGTCTCTCCACATGCTCAGGTCTAAGCGATAAGTGTGTGTGAAAGCCGTCCTTCACCTAGCTTGTTCGGAATACAAAGTTTCTTTTCACTTGCAAACTCCACTCCATACATATATATGGGGAGGTACTAGCTCCAACTCGGTTTTACAGTGAAAACTGCAGGAACTTCAAACCGGCCCTAGGAAAAAGACTGAGAATCCAGAGAAAAAGTTCCTCCTGCAACATGTTCCATTTGTGCTAGATGAACGAACGTCTCTCCACATGCTCAGTTCTGAGAGATAAGTATGTGTGAAAGCCGTCCTTCACCTAGCTTGTTGGGAACACAAAGTTTCTTTTCATTTGCAAACTCCACTCCATACATATATAAGGGGAGGTACTAGCTCCAAATCGGTTTTACAGTGAAAACTGCAGGAAGTTCAGTCCGGCACTAGGAAACAGACTGAGAAACCAGAGAAAAAATTTCTCCTGCAAACCATTCCCGTTTTGCTAGAAGAACGAACTTCTCTCCACATGCTCAGTTCTAAGAGATAAGTGTGTGTGAAAGCCGTCCTTCACCTAGCTTGTTCGGAATACAAAGTTTCTTTTCACTTGCAAACTCCACTCCATACATATATATGGGGAGGTACTAGCTCCAACTCTGTTTTACAGTGAAAACTGCAGGAACTTCAAACCTGCACTAGGAAACAGACTGAGAAACCAGAGTAAAAGTTTCCCCTGTAACCCGTTCCCTTTGTGCTATATGAACGAACGTCTATACACAAGCTCAGTTCTGAGAGATAAGAGTGTGTGAAAGCCGTCCTTCACCAAGCTTGTTGGGAACCCAAAGTTCCTTTTCATTTGCAAACTCCACACCATACATATATATGGGGAGGTACTAACCCCAACTCGGTTTTAGAGTGAAAACTGCAGGAATTTCAAACCGGCACTAGGAAACAGACTGAGAAACCAGAGTAAAAGTTCCTCTGGCAAACCGTTCCTTTGTTTTAGATGAAAGAACCTCTCTCCACATACTCAGTTCTGAGAGATAAGTGTGTGTAAAAGCCGTCCTTCAACTAGCTTGTTCGGAATACAAAGTATTTTTTCACTTGCAAAATCCACTCCATACCAAAATATAGGGTGGTACTAGCTCCAAATCTGTTTTACAGAGAAAACTGCAGGAACTTCAAACAGGCACTATGAAACAGACTGAGAAACCAGAGTAAAACTTTCTCCTGCAACCCGTTCCTTTGTTCTAGATGAACGAACGTCTCACCACATGCTCAGTTCTGAGAGATAAGTGTGTGTGAATGCCGTCCTTCACCTAGCTTGTTGGGAACACAAAGTTTCTTTTCACTTGCAATCTACACTCCTTACATATATATGGGGAGGAATTAGCTCCAACTCGGTTTTACATTGAAAACTGCAGGAACTTCATACCGGCACTAGGAAACAGACTGAGAAACCAGAGTAAAAGTTTCTCCTCTACCCGTTCCCTTTGGGCTACATGAACGAAAGTCTATCCACATGCTCAGTTCTGAGAGATAAGAGTGTGTGAAAGCCGTCCTTCACCTAGCTTGCTGGGAACACAAAGTTCCTTTTCACTTGCAAAATCCACTCCATACATATATATGGGGAGGTAAAACTCCAACTCGGTTTTACAGTGAAAACTGCAGGAACTTCAATCCGGCACTAGGAAACAGACTGAGAATCCAGAGAAATAGTTTCTCCTGCAACCCTTTCCATTTGTGCTAGATGAACGAAAGTCTCTACACATGCTCAGTTCTGAAAGATAAGTGTGTGTGAAAGCCGTCCTTCACCTAGCTTGTTGGGAACACAAATTTTATTTCACTTGCAATCCCCACTCCATACATAAATATAGGGAGGTATGAGCTCCAACTCGATTTTACAGTGAAAACTGCAGGAACTTCAACCCGGCCCAAGGAAACAGACTGAGAGTCCAGAGAATATCTTCCTCCTGCAACCTGTTCCATTTGTGCTAGATGAACGAACGTCTCTCCGCATGCTCAGTTCTGAGAGATAAGTATGTGTGAAAGCCGTCCTTCACCTAGCTTGTTGGGAACAAAAAGTTTCTTTTCACTTGCCAATCAGACTCCATACATATATAAGGGGAGGTACTAGCTCCAAATCGGTTTTACAGTGAAAACTGCAGGAACTTCAATCCGGCACTAGGAAACAGACTGAGAATCCAGAGAAAAAGTTTCTCCTGCTAGCCATTCCGGTTGTGCTAGATGAACGAACGTCTCTCCACATGCCCAGTTCTAAGAGATATGTGTGTGTGAAAGCCGACTTCACCTAGCTTGTTGGGAACACAATGTTTCTTTACACTTGCAAACTCCACTCCATACATATATATATATGGAAGTACTAGCTCCAACTCGGATTTACAGTGAAAACTGCAGGAAGTTCAAACCGGCACTAGGAAACAGACTGAGAAAACAGAGTAAAAGTTTCTCCTGCAACCCGTTCCCTTTGTGCTAGATGAACGAAAGTCTCTCCACATGCTCAGTTCTGAGAGATATGTGTGTGTGAAATCCGTACTTCACCTAGCTTGTTGGGAACACAAAGTTTCTTTTCACTTGCAAACACCACTCCATAAATATATACGGGGAGGTACTAGCTCCAACTCGGTTTTACAGTGAAAACTGCAGGAACTTCAAACCGGCCCTAGGAAACAGACTGAGTATCCAGAGAAAAACTTCCTCCTGCAAACCATTCCCGTTGTGCTAGAAGAACGAACGTCTCTCCACATGCTCAGGTCTAAGAGATAAGTGTGTGTGAAAGCCGTCCTTCACCTAGCTTGTTTGGAATACAAAGTTTCTTTTCACTTGCAAACTCCACTCCATACATATATATGGGGAGGTACTGGCTCCAACTCGGTTTTACAGTGAAAACTGCAGGAACTTCAAACCGGCCCTAGAAAACAGACTGAGAATCCAGAGAAAAAGTTCCTCCTGCAACCTGTTCCATTTGTGCTAGATGAACGAACGTCTCTCCACATGCTCAGTTCTGAGAGATAAGTATGTGTGAAAGCCGTCCTTCACCTAGCATGTTGGGAACACAAAGTTTCCTTTCACTTGCAAACTCCACTCCATACATATATACGGGGAGGTACTAGCTCCAAATCGGTTTTACAGTGAAAACTGCAGGAACTTCAATCCGGCACTAGGAAACAGACTGAGAAACCGGAGAAATAGTTTCTCCTGCAAGCCATTCCCTTTGTGCTAGATGAACGAACGTCTCTCCACATGCTCAGTTCTAAGTGATAAGTGTGTGTGAAAGCCTACGTTCACCTAGATTGTTGGGAACACAAAGTTCCTTTACACTTGCAAACTCCACTCCATACATATATATATTCGGAAGTACTAGCTCCAACACGGATTTACAGAGAAAACTGCAGGAACTTCAATCCGGCACTAGGAAACAGACTGAGAAACCAGAGTAAAAGTTCCTCTGGCAACCCGTTCCTTTGTTTTAGATGAAAGAACCTCTCTCCACATACTCAGTTCTGAGAGATAAGTGTGTGTAAAAGCCGTCCTTCAACAAGCTTGTTCGGAATACAAAGTTTCTTTTCACTTACAAAATCCAATCCATACCTAAATATAGGGTGGTACTAGCTCCAAATCTGTTTTACAGAGAAAACTGCAGGAACTTAAAACCGGCACTAGGAAACAGACTGAGAAACCAGAGTAAAACTTTCTCCTGCATCCCGTTCCTTTGTTCTAGATGAACGAACGTCTCACCACATGCTCAGTTCTGAGAGATAAGTGTGTGTGAATGCCGTCCTTCACCTAGCTTGTTGGGAACACAAAGTTTCTTTTCACTTGCAAACTACACTCCTTACATATATATGGGGAGGAATTAGCTCCAACTCGGTTTTACATTGAAAACTGCAGGAACTTCATACCGGCACTAGGAAACAGACTGAGAAACCAGAGTAAAAGTTTCTCCTCTACCCGTTCCCTTTGGGCTACATGAACGAAAGTCTATCCACATGCTCAGTTCTGAGAGATAAGAGTGTGTAAAAGCCGTAAATCACCTAGCTTGTTGGGAACACAAAGTTCATTTTCACATGCAAAATCCACTCCATACATATATATGGGGAGGTAAGAGCACCAACTCGGTTTACAGTGAATACTGCAGGGACTTCAAACCGACATTAGGGAACAGACTGAGAAACCATAGTAAAAGATTCCCCTGCAACCCGATCCACTTGTTGTAGATGAACGAACGTCTCTCCAAATGCTCAGTTCTGAGAGATAAGTGTGTGTGAAAGCCGTCCTTCAGTTAGCTTGTTGGGAACACAAAGATTCTTTGAACTTGCAAACTCCAGGCCTTACATATATATGGGGAGGCAAAACTCCAACACGGTTTTACAGTGAAAACTGCAGGAAATTCAAACCGGCACTAGGAAACAGACTGAGAATCCAGAGAAATAGTTTCTCCTGCAACCCGTTCCATTTGTGCTAGATGAACGAAAATCTCTCCACATGCTCAGTTCTGAAAGATAAGTGTGTGTGAAAGCCGTCCATCACATAGCTTGTTGGGAACACAAATTTTATTTCACTTGCAATCCCCACTCCATACATAAATATAGGGAGGTAGGAGCTCCAACTCGGTTTTACAGTGAAAACTGCAGGAATTTCAAACCGGCCCAAGGAAACAGACTGAGAATCCGGAGAATATCTTCCTCCTGCAAACTGTTCCATTTGTGCTAGATGAACGAACGTCTCTCCGCATGCTCAGTTCTGAGAGATAAGTATGTGTGAAAGCCGTACTTCACCTAGCTTTTTGGGAACACAAAGATCCTTTTAACTTGCCAATTCCTCTCCATACATATATAAGGGGAGGTACTAGCTCCAAATCGGTTTTACAGCGAAAACTGCAGGAACTTCAATCCGGCACTAGGAAACAGTCTGAGAAACCAGAAAAAAAGTTTCTCCTGCAAGCCATTCCCGTTGTGCTAGTTGAACGAACGTCTCTCCACATGCTCAGTTCTAAGAGAAAAGTGTGAGTGAAAGCCGTCCTTCACCTAGCTTGATGGGAAACCAAAGTTTCTTTTCACTTGTATACTACACTCCTTACATATATATGGGGAGGCATTAGCTCCAACTCGGTTTTACAGTGAAAACTGCAGGAACTTCATACCGGCACTAGGAAACACCCTGAGAAACCAGAGTAAAAGTTTCTCCTGCAACCCGTTCCCATTGTGCTAGATGAAAGAAAGTCTCTCCACATGCTCAGTTCTGAGAGATAATTGTGTGTGAAAGCCGTTCTTCACCTAGCTTGTTGGGAACACAAAGTTTCCTTTCATTGGCCAACTCCACTCCATACATATATAATTGGAGGTACTAGCTCCAACTCGGATTTACAGTGAAAAATGCAGGAACATCAAAACTGCACTAGCTAACAGACTGAGAAACCAGAGTATAAGTTTCTCCTGCCACCCGTTCAATTTATGCTAGATGAACGAACGTCTATAAACATGCTTAGTTCTGACAGATAATTGTGTGTGAAAGCCGTAATTCACCTAGCTTGTTGGGAACACAAACTTTCTTTTCATGTGCAAACTCCTCTCCATACATATATATGGGGAGTTACAAGCTCCTACTCGGTTTTACAGTGAAAACTGAAGGAACTTCAAACCGGAACTAGGAAACAGACTGAGAAACCAGAGTAAAATTTTCTCCTGCAACCCGTTCCCTTTGTGCTACAATAACGAACGTCTCTCCACATGCTAAGTTCTGAGAGATAAGTGTGTGTGAAAGCCGTACTTCACCTAGCTTTTTGGGAACACAAAATTTCTTTTCACTTGGAAACACCACTCCTTATATATATATATGGGGAGGTACTAGCTCCAACTCGGTTTTACAGTGAAAACTGCAGGAACTTCAAACCGGCCCTAGGAAAAAGACTGAGAATCCAGAGAAAAAGTTCCTTCTGCAACCTGTTCCATTTGTGCTAGATGAACGAACGTCTCTCCACATGCTCAGTTCTGAGAGATAAGTCTGTGTGAAAGCCGTACTTCACCTAGCATGTTGGGAACACAAAGATTCTTTTCACTTGCAAACTCCATTCCATACATATATAAGGGGAGGTACTAGCTCCAAATCGGTTTTACAGCGAAAACTGCAAGAACTTCAATCCGGCACTAGGAAACAGACTGAGAAACCAGAGAAAAAGTTTCTCCTGCAAGCCATTCCCGTTCTGCTAGTTGAACGAACGTCTCTCCAGATGCTCAGTTCTAAGAGAAAAGTGTGTGTGAAAGCCGTCCTTCACATAGCTTTTTGGGAAAACAAAGTTTCTTTTCACTTTTAAACTACACTCCTTACATATATATGGGGAGGCATTAGCTCCAACTCGGTTTTACAGTGAAAACTGCAGGAACATCATACCAGCACTAGGAAACACACTGAGAAACCAGAGTAAAAGTTTCTCCTGCAACCCGTTCCCATTGTGCAAGATGAACGAACGTCTCTCCACATGCTCAGTTCTGAGAGATAATTGTGTGTGAAAGCCGTACTTCACCTAGCTTGTTGGGAACACAAAGTTTCCTTTCATTGGCCAACTCCACTCCATACATATATAAGGGGTGGTACTAGCTCCAACTCGGTTTTACAGTGAAAACTGCAGGAACATCAAACCTGCACTAGGTAACAGACTGAGAAACCAGAGAAAAAGTTTCTCCTGCAACCCGTTCCCTTTGTGCTACATGAACGAAAGTCTCTCCACATGCTCAGTTCTGTGAGATAACTGTGTGTGAAACCTTCCTTCACCAAGCTTGTTGGGAACACAATGTTTCTTTTCAGTTGCAAACTCCACTCCTTACATATATATGGGGAGGTTTTAGCTCCAACTCGTTTTTAGTGAGAACTGCAAAACTTCTAACCGGCACTAGGAAACATACTGAGGAACCAGAGTATAAGTTTCTCCTGCAACCCTTTCCATTTATGCTAGATGAACGAACGTCTATACACATGCTTAGTTCTGACAGATAATTGTGTGTGAAAGCCGTCCTTCACCTAGCTTGTTGGGAACAAAAAGTTTCTTTTCACTTGTAAACTACACTCCTTACATATATATGGGGAGGCATTAGCTCCAACTCGGTTTTACAGTGAAAACTGCAGGAACTTCAATCCGGCACTAGGAAAGAGACTGAGAAACCAGAGAAAAAGTTTCCCCTGCAAACCATTCCCGTTGTGCTGGATGAACGAACGTCTCTCTACATGCTCAGTTCTAAGAGATAAGTTTGTGTGAAAGCCGTCCTTCACCTAGCTTGTTGGGAAAACAAAGTTGCTTTTCACTTGTAAACTACACTCCTTACATATATATGGGGAGGCATTAGCTCCAACTCGGTTTCACAGTGAAAACTGCAGGAATTTCATACCGGCAATAGGAAACACACTGAGAAACCAGAGTAAAAGTTTCACATGCAACCCGTTCCCATTGTGCTAAATGAACGAACGTCTCTCCACATGCTCAGTTCTGAGAGATAATTGTGTGTGAAAGCTGACCTTCACCTAGCTTGTTGGGAACACAAAGTTTCCTTTCATTTGCCAACTCCACTCCATACATATATAAGGGGAGGTACTAGCTCCAAGTCTTTTTTACAGTGAAAACTGCAGGAACATCAAACCTGCACTAGGTAACAGACTGAGAAACCAGAGAAAAAGTTTCTCCTGCAACCCGTTCCCTTTGTGCTACATGAACGAAAGTCTCTCCCCATGGTCAGTTCTGTGAGATAACTGTGTGTGAAACCGTCCTTCACCTAGCTTGTTGGGAACACAAAGTTTCTTTTCACTTGCAAACTCCACTCCTTACATATATATGGGGAGGGTTTTGCTCCAACTCGTTTTTACAGTGAAAACTGCAGGAACTTCTAACCGGCACTAGGAAACAGACTGAGAAACCAGAGTATAAGTTTTCCTGCAACCCGTTCCATTTGTGCTAGATGAACGAAAATCTCTCCACATGCTCAGTTCTGAAAGATAAGTGTGTGTGAAAGCCGTCCTTCACATAGCTTGATGGGAAACAAAGTTTCTTTTCACTTGCAAACTCCACGCCTTACATATATATGGGGAGGGTTTTGCTCCAACTCGTTTTTACAGTGAAAACTGCAGGAACTTCTAACCGGCACTAGGAAACAGACTGAGAAACCAGAGTATAAGTTTTCCTGCAACCCGTTCCATTTATGCTAGATGAACGAACGTCTATACACATGGTTTTTTCTGACAGATAATTGTGTGTGAAAGCCGTAATTCACCTAGCTTGTTGGAAACACAAACTTTCTTTTCATGTGCAAACTCCTCTCCATACATATATATGGGGAGTTACAAGCTCCTATTCGGTTTTACAGTGAAAACAGAAGGAAATTTAAACCGGCACTAGGAAACAGACTGAGAAACCAGAGTAAAAGTTTCACCTGCAACCCGTTCCCTTTGTGCTAGATGAACGAACGTCTCTCCACATGCTCAGTTCTGAGAGATAAGTGTGTGTGAAAGCCGTACTTCACCTAGCTTATTGGGAACACAAAGATTCTTTTCACTTGCAAACACCACTCCCTATATATATACGGGGAGGAACTAGCTCCAACTCGGTTTTACAGTGAAAACTGCAGGAACTTCAAACCGGCCCTAGATAAAAGACTGAGAAACCAGAGAAAAAGTTCCTCCTGCAAAGTGTTCCATTTGTGCTAGATGAACGAAAGTATCTCCACATGCTCAGTTCTAAGAGAAAAGTGTGAGTGAAAGCCGTCCTTCACCTAGCTTGATGGGAAAACAAAGTTTCTTTTCACTTGTAAACTACACTCCTTACATATATATGGGGAGGCATTAGCTCCAACTCGGTTTTACAGTGAAAACTGCAGGAACTTCATACCGGCACTAGGAAACACACTGAGAAACCAGAGTAAAAGTTTCTCCTGCAACACGTTCCCATTGTGCTAGATGAACGAACGTCTCTCCACATGCTCAGTTCTAAGAGAAAAGTGTGAGTGAAACCCGTCCTTCACCTAGCTTGATGGGAAAACAAAGTTTCTTTTCACTTTTAAACTACACTCCTTACATATATATGGGGAGGCATTAGCTGCAACTCGGTTTTACAGTGAAAACTGCAGGAACTTCATACCGGCACTAGGAAACACACTGAGAAACCAGAGTAAAAGTTTCTCCTGCAACCCGTTCCCATTGTGCTAGATGAACGAACGTCTCTCCACATGCTCAGTTCTGAGAGATAATTGTGTGTGAAAGTCGTACTTCACCTAGCTTGTTGGGAACACAAAGTTTCCTTTCATTTGCCAACTCCACTCCATACATATATAAGGGGTGGTACTAGCTCCAACTCGGTTTTACAGTGAAAACTGCAGGAACATCAAACCTGCACTAGGTAACAGACTGAGAAACCAGAGAAAAAGTTTCTACTGCAACACGTTCCCTTTGTGCTACATGAACGAAAGTCTCTCCACATGCTCAGTTCTGTGAGATAACTGTGTGTGAAACCTTCCTTCAACAAGCTTGTTGGGAACACAATGTTTCTTTTCAGTTGCAAACTCCACTCCTTACATATATATGGGGAGGGTTTAGCTCCAACTCGTTTTTACAGTGAAAACTGCAAAACTTCTAACCGGCACTAGGAAACATACTGAGGAACCAGAGTATAAGTTTCTCCTGCAACCCTTTCCATTTATGCTAGATGAATGAACGTCTATACACATGCTTAGTTCTGACAGATAATTGTGTGTGAAAGCCGTCCTTCACCTAGCTTGTTGGGAACACAAAGTTTCTTTTCACTTGTAAACTACACTCCTTACATATATATGGGGAGGCTTTAGCTCCAACTCGGTTTTACAGTGAAAACTGCAGGAAATTCATACCGGCACTAGGAAACACACTGAGAAACCAGAGTAAAAGTTTCTCCCTCAACCCGTTCCCATTGTGCTAGATGAACGAACGTCTCTCCACATGCTCAGTTCTGAGAGATAATTGTGTGTGAAAGCCGTTCTTCACCTAGCTTGTTGGGAACACAAAGTTTCCTTTCATTGGCCAACTCCACTCCATACATATATAAGGGGAGGTACTAGCTCCAACACGGATTTACTGTGAAAAATGCAGGAATATAAAACCTGAACTAGGTAACAGACTGAGAAACCAGAGAAAAAGTTTCTCCTGCAACCCGTTCCCTTTTTGCTACATGAACGAATGTCTCTCCACATGCTCAGTTCTGTGAGATAACTGTATGTGAAACCGTCCTTCACCTAGCTTGTTGGGAACACAAAGTTTCTTTTCACTTGCAAACTCCACTCCTTACATATATATGGGGAGGGTTTAGCTCCAACTCGTTTTTACAGTGAAAACTGCAGGAACTTCTAACCGGCACTAGGAAAAAGACAGAGAAACCAGAGTATAAGTTTCTCCTGCAACCCGTTCCCTTTGTGCTAGATGAACGAACGTCTATCCACATGCTCAGTTCTGAGAGATAAGTGTGTGAAAGCCGTACTTCAACTATCTAGTTGGGAACACAAAGTTTCTTTTCAGTTGCAAACACCACTCCCTATATATATACGGGGAGGTACTAGCTCCAACTCGGTTTTACAGTGAAAATTGCAGGAACTTCAAACCGGCCCTAGGAAAAAGACTGAGAATCCACAGAAAATGTTCCTAATGAAACCTGTTCCATTTGTGCTAGTTGAACGAACGTCTCTCCACATGCTCTGTTCTGAGAGATAAGTATGTGTGAAAGCCGTCCTTCACCTAGCTTGTTGGGAACACAAAGATTCTTTTCACTTGCAAACTCCACTCCATACATATATAAGGGGAGGTACTAGCTCCAAATCGGTTTTACAGCGAAAACTGCAGGAACTTCAATCTGGCACTAGGAAACAGACTGAGAATCCAGAGAAAAAGTTTCCCCTGCAAGCCATTCCCGTTGTGCTAGTTGAACGAACGTCTCTCCACATGCCCAGTTCTAAGAGAAATGTGTGTGTGAAAGCCGTCCTTCACATAGCTTGTTGGGAAAACAAAGTTTCTATTCACTTGTAAACTACAATCCTTACATATATATGGGGAGGCATTAGCACCAACTCGGTTTTACAGTGAAAACTGCAGGAACTTCAAACCTGCACTAGGAAACAGATTGAGAAACCAGAGTAAAAGTTTCTCCTGCAACCCATTCCCATTGTGCTAGATGAACGAACGTCTCTCCACATGCTCAGTTCTGAGCGATAAGTGTGTGTGAAAGCCGTCCTTCACCTAGATTGTTGGGAACACAAAGTTCTTTTTCACTTGTAAAATCCACTCCATATATATATATGGGGAGCTACTAGCACCAACTCGGTTTACAGTGAAAACTGCATGGACTTCAAACCTACATTAGGAAACAGACAGAGAAACCATAGTAAAAGTTTCCCCTGCAACCCGTTCCCCTTGTGGTAGATGAACGAACGTCTCTCCAAATGCTCAGTTCTGAGAGATAAGTGTGTGTGAAAGCCGTCCTTCACCTAGCTTGTTGGGAACACAACGTTTTCTTTCACTTGCAAACACCACTCCACACATATATATGGGGTGGTACAAGCTCCTACTCGGTTTTACAGTGAAAACTGCAGGAACTTCAAACCTGCACTAGGAAACAGACTGAGAAACCAGAGTAAAAGTTTGACCTGCAACCCGTTCCCTTTATGCTAGATGAACGAACGTCTCTCCACATGCTCAGTTCTGAGAGATATGTGTGTGTGAAAGCCGTCCTTCACCTAGCTTGTTGGGAACACAAACTTTCTTTTCACTTGCAAACTCCACTCCTTACATATATATGGGGAGGGTTTAGCTCCAACTTGTTTTTACAGTGAAAATTGCAGGAACTTCTAACCGGCACTAGGAAACAGACTGAGAAACCAGAGTATAAGTTTCTCCTGCAACCCTTTCCATTTATGCTAGATGAACGAATGTCTATACACATGCTTATTTCTGACAGATAATTGTGTGTGAAAGCCGTAATTCACCTAGCTTGTTGGAAACACAAACTTTCTTTTCATGTGCAAAGTCCTCTCCATACATATATATGGGGAGTTACAAGCTCCTATTCGGTTTTACAGTGAAAACAGAAGGAAATTTAAACCGGCACTAGGAAACAGACTGAGAAACCAGAGTAAAAGTTTCACCTGCAACCCGTTCCCTTTGTGCTAGATGAACGAACGTCTCTCCACATGCTCAGTTCTGAGAGATAAGTGTGTGTGAAAGCCGTACTTCACCTAGCTTATTGGGAACACAAAGATTCTTTTCACTTGCAAACACCACTCCCTATATATATACGGGGAGGAACTAGCTCCAACTCGGTTTTACAGTGAAAACTGCAGGAACTTCAAACCGGCCCTAGATAAAAGACTGAGAAACCAGAGAAAAAGTTCCTCCTGCAAAGTGTTCCATTTGTGCTAGATGAACGAAAGTATCTCCACATGCTCAGTTCTAAGAGAAAAGTGTGAGTGAAAGCCGTCCTTCACCTAGCTTGATGGGAAAACAAAGTTTCTTTTCACTTGTAAACTACACTCCTTACATATATATGGGGAGGCATTAGCTCCAACTCGGTTTTACAGTGAAAACTGCAGGAACTTCATACCGGCACTAGGAAACACACTGAGAAACCAGAGTAAAAGTTTCTCCTGCAACACGTTCCCATTGTGCTAGATGAACGAACGTCTCTCCACATGCTCAGTTCTAAGAGAAAAGTGTGAGTGAAACCCGTCCTTCACCTAGCTTGATGGGAAAACAAAGTTTCTTTTCACTTTTAAACTACACTCCTTACATATATATGGGGAGGCATTAGCTGCAACTCGGTTTTACAGTGAAAACTGCAGGAACATCAAACCTGCACTAGGTAACAGACTGAGAAACCAGAGAAAAAGTTTCTACTGCAACACGTTCCCATTGTGCTAGATGAACGAACGTCTCTCCACATGCTCAGTTCTGAGAGATAATTGTGTGTGAAAGTCGTACTTCACCTAGCTTGTTGGGAACACAAAGTTTCCTTTCATTTGCCAACTCCACTCCATACATATATAAGGGGTGGTACTAGCTCCAACTCGGTTTTACAGTGAAAACTGCAGGAACATCAAACCTGCACTAGGTAACAGACTGAGAAACCAGAGAAAAAGTTTCTACTGCAACACGTTCCCTTTGTGCTACATGAACGAAAGTCTCTCCACATGCTCAGTTCTGTGAGATAACTGTGTGTGAAACCTTCCTTCAACAAGCTTGTTGGGAACACAATGTTTCTTTTCAGTTGCAAACTCCACTCCTTACATATATATGGGGAGGGTTTAGCTCCAACTCGTTTTTACAGTGAAAACTGCAAAACTTCTAACCGGCACTAGGAAACATACTGAGGAACCAGAGTATAAGTTTCTCCTGCAACCCTTTCCATTTATGCTAGATGAATGAACGTCTATACACATGCTTAGTTCTGACAGATAATTGTGTGTGAAAGCCGTCCTTCACCTAGCTTGTTGGGAACACAAAGTTTCTTTTCACTTGTAAACTACACTCCTTACATATATATGGGGAGGCTTTAGCTCCAACTCGGTTTTACAGTGAAAACTGCAGGAAATTCATACCGGCACTAGGAAACACACTGAGAAACCAGAGTAAAAGTTTCTCCCTCAACCCGTTCCCATTGTGCTAGATGAACGAACGTCTCTCCACATGCTCAGTTCTGAGAGATAATTGTGTGTGAAAGCCGTTCTTCACCTAGCTTGTTGGGAACACAAAGTTTCCTTTCATTGGCCAACTCCACTCCATACATATATAAGGGGAGGTACTAGCTCCAACACGGATTTACTGTGAAAAATGCAGGAATATAAAACCTGAACTAGGTAACAGACTGAGAAACCAGAGAAAAAGTTTCTCCTGCAACCCGTTCCCTTTTTGCTACATGAACGAATGTCTCTCCACATGCTCAGTTCTGTGAGATAACTGTATGTGAAACCGTCCTTCACCTAGCTTGTTGGGAACACAAAGTTTCTTTTCACTTGCAAACTCCACTCCTTACATATATATGGGGAGGGTTTAGCTCCAACTCGTTTTTACAGTGAAAACTGCAGGAACTTCTAACCGGCACTAGGAAAAAGACAGAGAAACCAGAGTATAAGTTTCTCCTGCAACCCGTTCCCTTTGTGCTAGATGAACGAACGTCTATCCACATGCTCAGTTCTGAGAGATAAGTGTGTGAAAGCCGTACTTCAACTATCTAGTTGGGAACACAAAGTTTCTTTTCAGTTGCAAACACCACTCCCTATATATATACGGGGAGGTACTAGCTCCAACTCGGTTTTACAGTGAAAATTGCAGGAACTTCAAACCGGCCCTAGGAAAAAGACTGAGAATCCACAGAAAATGTTCCTAATGAAACCTGTTCCATTTGTGCTAGTTGAACGAACGTCTCTCCACATGCTCTGTTCTGAGAGATAAGTATGTGTGAAAGCCGTCCTTCACCTAGCTTGTTGGGAACACAAAGATTCTTTTCACTTGCAAACTCCACTCCATACATATATAAGGGGAGGTACTAGCTCCAAATCGGTTTTACAGCGAAAACTGCAGGAACTTCAATCTGGCACTAGGAAACAGACTGAGAATCCAGAGAAAAAGTTTCCCCTGCAAGCCATTCCCGTTGTGCTAGTTGAACGAACGTCTCTCCACATGCCCAGTTCTAAGAGAAATGTGTGTGTGAAAGCCGTCCTTCACATAGCTTGTTGGGAAAACAAAGTTTCTATTCACTTGTAAACTACAATCCTTACATATATATGGGGAGGCATTAGCACCAACTCGGTTTTACAGTGAAAACTGCAGGAACTTCAAACCTGCACTAGGAAACAGATTGAGAAACCAGAGTAAAAGTTTCTCCTGCAACCCATTCCCATTGTGCTAGATGAACGAACGTCTCTCCACATGCTCAGTTCTGAGCGATAAGTGTGTGTGAAAGCCGTCCTTCACCTAGATTGTTGGGAACACAAAGTTCTTTTTCACTTGTAAAATCCACTCCATATATATATATGGGGAGCTACTAGCACCAACTCGGTTTACAGTGAAAACTGCATGGACTTCAAACCTACATTAGGAAACAGACAGAGAAACCATAGTAAAAGTTTCCCCTGCAACCCGTTCCCCTTGTGGTAGATGAACGAACGTCTCTCCAAATGCTCAGTTCTGAGAGATAAGTGTGTGTGAAAGCCGTCCTTCACCTAGCTTGTTGGGAACACAACGTTTTCTTTCACTTGCAAACACCACTCCACACATATATATGGGGTGGTACAAGCTCCTACTCGGTTTTACAGTGAAAACTGCAGGAACTTCAAACCTGCACTAGGAAACAGACTGAGAAACCAGAGTAAAAGTTTGACCTGCAACCCGTTCCCTTTATGCTAGATGAACGAACGTCTCTCCACATGCTCAGTTCTGAGAGATATGTGTGTGTGAAAGCCGTCCTTCACCTAGCTTGTTGGGAACACAAACTTTCTTTTCACTTGCAAACTCCACTCCTTACATATATATGGGGAGGGTTTAGCTCCAACTTGTTTTTACAGTGAAAATTGCAGGAACTTCTAACCGGCACTAGGAAACAGACTGAGAAACCAGAGTATAAGTTTCTCCTGCAACCCTTTCCATTTATGCTAGATGAACGAATGTCTATACACATGCTTATTTCTGACAGATAATTGTGTGTGAAAGCCGTAATTCACCTAGCTTGTTGGAAACACAAACTTTCTTTTCATGTGCAAAGTCCTCTCCATACATATATATGGGGAGTTACAAGCTCCTATTCGGTTTTACAGTGAAAACAGAAGGAAATTTAAACCGGCACTAGGAAACAGACTGAGAAACCAGAGTAAAAGTTTCACCTGCAACCCGTTCCCTTTGTGCTAGATGAACGAACGTCTCTCCACATGCTCAGTTCTGAGAGATAAGTGTGTGTGAAAGCCGTACTTCACCTAGCTTATTGGGAACACAAAGATTCTTTTCACTTGCAAACACCACTCCCTATATATATACGGGGAGGAACTAGCTCCAACTCGGTTTTACAGTGAAAACTGCAGGAACTTCAAACCGGCCCTAGATAAAAGACTGAGAAACCAGAGAAAAAGTTCCTCCTGCAAAGTGTTCCATTTGTGCTAGATGAACGAAAGTATCTCCACATGCTCAGTTCTAAGAGAAAAGTGTGAGTGAAAGCCGTCCTTCACCTAGCTTGATGGGAAAACAAAGTTTCTTTTCACTTGTAAACTACACTCCTTACATATATATGGGGAGGCATTAGCTCCAACTCGGTTTTACAGTGAAAACTGCAGGAACTTCATACCGGCACTAGGAAACACACTGAGAAACCAGAGTAAAAGTTTCTCCTGCAACCCGTTCCCATTGTGCTAGATGAACGAACGTCTCTCCACATGCTCAGTTCTGAGAGATAATTGTGTGTGAAAGCCGTACTTCACCTAGCTTGTTGGGAACACAAAGTTTCCTTTCATTTGCCAACACCACTCCATACATATATAAGGGGTGGTACTAGCTCCAACTCGGTTTTACAGTGAAAACTGCAGGAACATCAAACCTGCACTAGGTAACAGACTGAGAAACCAGAGAAAAAGTTTCTACTGCAACACGTTCCCTTTGTGCTACATGAACGAAAGTCTCTCCACATGCTCAGTTCTGTGAGATAACTGTGTGTGAAACCTTCCTTCAACAAGCTTGTTGGGAACACAATGTTTCTTTTCAGTTGCAAACTCCACTCCTTACATATATATGGGGAGGGTTTAGCTCCAACTCGTTTTTACAGTGAAAACTGCAAAACTTCTAACCGGCACTAGGAAACATACTGAGGAACCAGAGTATAAGTTTCTCCTGCAACCCTTTCCATTTATGCTAGATGAATGAACGTCTATACACATGCTTAGTTCTGACAGATTATTGTGTGTGAAAGCCGTCCTTCACCTAGCTTGTTGGGAACACAAAGTTTCTTTTCACTTGTAAACTACACTCCTTACATATATATGGGGAGGCTTTAGCTCCAACTCGGTTTTACAGTGAAAACTGCAGGAAATTCATACCGGCACTAGGAAACACACTGAGAAACCAGAGTAAAAGTTTCTCCCTCAACCCGTTCCCATTGTGCTAGATGAACGAACGTCTCTCCACATGCTCAGTTCTGAGAGATAATTGTGTGTGAAAGCCGTTCTTCACCTAGCTTGTTGGGAACACAAAGTTTCCTTTCATTGGCCAACTCCACTCCATACATATATAAGGGGAGGTACTAGCTCCAACACGGATTTACTGTGAAAAATGCAGGAATATAAAACCTGAACTAGGTAACAGACTGAGAAACCAGAGAAAAAGTTTCTCCTGCAACCCGTTCCCTTTTTGCTACATGAACGAATGTCTCTCCACATGCTCAGTTCTGTGAGATAACTGTGTGTGAAACCGTCCTTCACCTAGCTTGTTGGGAACACAAAGTTTCTTTTCACTTGCAAACTCCACTCCTTACATATATATGGGGAGGGTTTAGCTCCAACTCGTTTTTACAGTGAAAACTGCAGGAACTTCTAACCGGCACTAGGAAAAAGACTGAGAAACCAGAGTATAAGTTTCTCCTGCAACCCGTTCCCTTTGTGCTAGATGAACGAACGTCTATCCACATGCTCAGTTCTGAGAGATAAGTGTGTGAAAGCCGTACTTCAACTATCTAGTTGGGAACACAAAGTTTCTTTTCAGTTGCAAACACCACTCCCTATATATATACGGGGAGGTACTAGCTCCAACTCGGTTTTACAGTGAAAACTGCAGGAACTTCAAACCGGCCCTAGGAAAAAGACTGAGAATCCACAGAAAATGTTCCTAATGGAACCTGTTCCATTTGTGCTAGTTGAACGAACGTCTCTCCACATGCTCTGTTCTGAGAGATAAGTATGTGTGAAAGCCGTCCTTCACCTAGCTTGTTGGGAACACAAAGATTCTTTTCACTTGCAAACTCCACTCCATACATATATAAGGGGAGGTACTAGCTCCAAATCGGTTTTACAGCGAAAACTGCAGGAACTTCAATCTGGCACTAGGAAACAGACTGAGAATCCAGAGAAAAAGTTTCCCCTGCAAGCCATTCCCGTTGTGCTAGTTGAACGAACGTCTCTCCACATGCCCAGTTCTAAGAGAAATGTGTGTGTGAAAGCCGTCCTTCACATAGCTTGTTGGGAAAACAAAGTTTCTATTCACTTGTAAACTACAATCCTTACATATATATGGGGAGGCATTAGCACCAACTCGGTTTTACAGTGAAAACTGCAGGAACTTCAAACCTGCACTAGGAAACAGATTGAGAAACCAGAGTAAAAGTTTCTCCTGCAACCCATTCCCATTGTGCTAGATGAACGAACGTCTCTCCACATGCTCAGTTCTGAGCGATAAGTGTGTGTGAAAGCCGTCCTTCACCTAGATTGTTGGGAACACAAAGTTCTTTTTCACTTGTAAAATCCACTCCATATATATATATGGGGAGCTACTAGCACCAACTCGGTTTACAGTGAAAACTGCATGGACTTCAAACCTACATTAGGAAACAGACAGAGAAACCATAGTAAAAGTTTCCCCTGCAACCCGTTCCCCTTGTGGTAGATGAACGAACGTCTCTCCAAATGCTCAGTTCTGAGAGATAAGTGTGTGTGAAAGCCGTCCTTCACCTAGCTTGTTGGGAACACAACGTTTCCTTTCACTTGCAAACACCACTCCACACATATATATGGGGTGGTACAAGCTCCTACTCGGTTTTACAGTGAAAACTGCAGGAACTTCAAACCTGCACTAGGAAACAGACTGAGAAACCAGAGTAAAAGTTTGACCTGCAAACCGTTCCCTTTATGCTAGATGAACGAACGTCTCTCCACATGCTCAGTTCTGAGAGATATGTGTGTGTGAAAGCCGTCCTTCACCTAGCTTGTTGGGAACACAAACTTTCTTTTCACTTGCAAACTCCACTCCTTACATATATATGGGGAGGTTTTAGCTCCAACTCGTTTTTACAGTGAAAATTGCAGGAACTTCTAACCGGCACTAGGAAACAGACTGAGAAACCAGAGTATAAGTTTCTCCTGCAACCCTTTCCATTTATGCTAGATGAACGAACGTCTATACACATGCTTATTTCTGACAGATAATTGTGTGTTAAAGCCGTAATTCACCTAGCTTGTTGGGAACACAAACTTTCTTTTCATGTGCAAACTCCTCTCCATAAATATATATGGGGAGTTACAAGCTCCTACTCGGTTTTACAGTGAAAACAGAAGGAAATTTAAACCGGCACTAGGAAACAGACTGAGAAACCAGAGTTAAAGTTTCACCTGCAACCCGTTCCCTTTGTGCTAGATGAACGAACGTCTCTCCACATGCTCAGTTCTGAGAGATAAGTGTGTGTGAAAGCCGTACTTCATCTAGCTTTTAGGGAACACAAAGTTTCTTTTCACTTGCAAACACCACTCCCTATATATATACGGGGAGGTACTAGCTCCAACTCGGTTTTACAGTGAAAAGTGCAGGAACTTCAAATCGGCCCTAGGAAAAAGACTGAGAAACCAGAGAAATAGTTCCTCCTGCAAACTGTTCCATTTGTGCTAGATGAACGAACGTCTCTCCACATGCTCAATTCTGAGAGATAAGTATGTGTGAAAGCCGTCATTCACCTAGCTTGTTGGGAACACAAAGATTCTTTTCACTTGCAAACTCCACTCCATACATATATAAGGGGTGGTACTAGCTCCAACTCGGTTTTACAGTGAAAACTGCAATAACATCAAACCTGCACTAGGTAATAGACTGAGAAACCACAGAAAAAGTTTCTCCTGCAACACGTTCCCTTTGAGCTACATGAACGAAAGTCTCTCCAAATGCTCAGTTCTGTGAGATAACTGTGTGTGAAACCTTCCTTCACCAAGCTTGTTGGGAACACAATGTTTCTTTTCAGTTGCAAACTCCACTCCTTACATATATATGGGGAGGGTTTACCTCCAACTCGTATTTACAGTGAAAACTGCAAAACTTCTAACCGGCACTAGGAAACATACTGAGGAACCAGAGTATAAGTTTCTCCTGCAACCCTTTCCATTTATGCTAGATGAACGAACGTCTATACACATGCTTAGTTCTGACAGATTATTGTGTGTGAAAGCCGTCCTTCACTTAGCTTGTTGGGAACACAAAGTTTCTTTCCACTTGTAAACTACACTCCTTACATATATATGGGGAGGCATTAGCTCCAACTCGGTTTTACAGTGAAAACTGCAGGAACTTCAATCCGGCACTAGGAAAGAGACTGAGAAACCAGAGAAAAAGTTTCTCCTGCAAACCATTCCCGTTGTGCTGGATGAACGAACGTCTCTCCACATGCTCAGTTCTAAGAGATAAGTGTGTGTGAAAGCCGTACTTCACCTAGCTTTTTGGGAACACAAAGTTTCTTTTCACTTGCAAACACCACTCCCTATATATATACGGGGAGGTACTAGCTCCAACTCGGTTTTACAGTGAAAAATGCAGGAACATAAAACCTGCACTAGGTAACAGACTGAGAAACCAGAGAAAAAGTTTCTCCTGCAACCCGTTCCCTTTTTGCTACATGAACGAATGTCTCTCCACATGCTCAGTTCTGTGAAATAACTGTGTGTGAAACCGTCCTTCACCTAGCTTGTTGGGAACACAAAGTTTCTTTTCACTTGCAAACTCCACTCCTTACATATATATGGGGAGGGTTTAGCTCCAACTCGTTTTTACAGTGAAAACTGCAGGAACTTCTAACCGGCACTAGGAAACAGACTGAGAAACCAGAGTATAAGTTTCTCCTGCAACCAGTTCCATTTATGCCAAATGAACGAACGTCTATACACATGCTAATTTCTGACAGAAAATTGTGTGTGAAAGCCGTAATTCACCTAGCTTGTTGGGAACACAAACTTTCTTTTCATGTGCTAACTCCTCTCCATACAAATATATGGGGAGTTACAAGCTCCTACTCGGTTTTACAGTGAAAACTGAAGGAATTTCAAACCGGCACTAGGAAACAGACTGAGAAACCAGGGTAAAATTTTCTCCTGCAACCCGTTCCCTTTGTGCTAGAATAACGAACGTCTCTCCACATGCTAAGTTCTGAGAGATAAGTGTGTGTGAAAGCCGTACTTCACCTAGCTTTTTGGGAACACAAAATTTCTTTTCACTTGCAAACACCAATCCTTATATATATATATGGGGAGGTACTAGCTCCAACTCAGATTTACAGTGAAAACTGCAGGAACTTCAAACCGGCAAAAGGAAACAGACTGAGAAACCAGAGAAAAAGTTTCTCCTGCAAGCCATTCCCGTTCTGCTAGTTGAACGAACGTCTCTCCACATGCTCAGTTCTAAGAGAAAAGTGTGTGTGAAAGCCGTCCTTCACCAAGCTTTTTGGGAAAACAAAGTTTCTTTTCACTTTTAAACTACACTCCTTACATATATATGGGGAGGCATTAGCTCCAACTCGGTTTTACAGTGAAAACTGCAGGAACTTCATACCGGCACTAGGAAACACACTGAGAAACCAGAGTAAAAGTTTCTCCTGCAACCCGTTCCCATTGTGCTAGATGAACGAACGTCTCTCCACATGCTCAGTTCTGAGAGATAATTGTGTGTGAAAGCCGTACTTCACCTAGCTTGTTGGGAACACTAAGTTTCCTTTCATTGGCCAAATCCACTCCATACATATATAAGGGGTGGTACTAGCTCCAACTCGGTTTTACAGTGAAAACTGCAGGAACATCAAACCTGCACTAGGTAACAGACTGAGAAACCAGAGAAAAAGTTTCTCCTGCAACAACTTCCCTTTGTGCTACATGAACGAAAGTCTCTCCACATGCTCAGTTCTGTGAGATAACTGTGTGTGAAACCTTCCTTCACCAAGCTTGTTGGGAACACAATGTTTCTTTTCAGTTGCAAACTCCACTCCTTACATATATAAGGGGAGGGTTTAGCTCCAACTCGTTTTTACAGTGAAAACTGCAAAACTTCTAACCGGCACTAGGAAACATACTGAGGAACCAGAGTATAAGTTTCTCCTGCAACCCTTTCCATTTATGCTAGATGAACGAACGTCTATACACATGCTTATTTCTGACAGATAATTGTGTGTGAAAGCCGTAATTCACCTAGCTTGTTGGGAACACAAAGTTTCTTTTCACTTGCAAACTCCAGTCCATACATATATATACGTTGGTCCTAGCTCCAACTCGGTTTTACAGTGAAAACTGCAGGAACTTCATACCGGAACTAGGAAACAGACTGAGAAACCAGAGTAAAAGTTTCTCCTGCAACCAGTTCCCGTTGTGCTAGTTGAACGAACGTCTCTCCACATGCCCAGTTCTAAGAGAAATGTGTGTGTGAAAGCCGTCCTTCACCTAGCTTGTTGGGAAAACAAAGTTTCTATTCACTTGTAAACTACAATCCTTACATATATATGGGGAGGCATTAGCACCAACTCGGTTTTACAGTGAATACTGCAGGAACTTCAAACCTGCACTAGGAAACAGATTGAGATACCAGAGTAAAAGTTTCTCCTGCAACCCATTCCCATTGTGCTAGATGAACGAACGTCTCTCCACATGCTCAGTTCTGAGCGATAAGTGTGTGTGAAAGCCGTCCTTCACCTAGATTGTTGGGAACACAAAGTTCTTTTTCACTTGTAAAATCCACTCCATATATATATATGGGGAGCTACTAGCACCAACTCGGTTTACAGTGAAAACTGCATGGACTTCAAACCTACATTAGGAAACAGACAGAGAAACCATAGTAAAAGTTTCCCCAGCAACCCGTTCCCCTTGTGGTAGATGAACGAACGTCTCTCCAAATGCTCAGTTCTGAGAGATAAGTGTGTGTGAAAGCCGTCCTTCACCTAGCTTGTTGGGAACACAACGTTTCCTTTCACTTGCAAACACCACTCCACACATATATATGGGGTGGTACAAGCTCCTACTCGGTTTTACAGTGAAAACTGCAGGAACTTCAAACCTGCACTAGGAAACAGACTGAGAAACCAGAGTAAAAGTTTGACCTGCAACCCGTTCCCTTTATGCTAGATGAACGAACGTCTCTCCACATGCTCAGTTCTGAGAGATAAGTGTGTGTGAAAGCCGTCCTTCACCTAGCTTGTTGGGAACACAAACTTTCTTTTCACTTGCAAACTCCACTCCTTACATATATATGGGGAGGGTTTAGCTCCAACTCGTTTTTACAGTGAAAATTGCAGGAACTTCTAACCGGCACTAGGAAACAGACTGAGAAACCAGAGTATAAGTTTCTCCTGCAACCCTTTCCATTTATGCTAGATGAACGAACGTCTATACACATGCTTATTTCTGACAGATAATTGTGTGTGAAAGCCGTAATTCACCTAGCTTGTTGGGAACACAAACTTTCTTTTCATGTGCAAACTCCTCTCCATAAATATATATGGGGAGTTACAAGCTCCTACTCGGTTTTACAGTGAAAACAGAAGGAAATTTAAACCGGCACTAGGAAACAGACTGAGAATCCAGAGTTAAAGTTTCACCTGCAACCCGTTCCCTTTGTGCTAGATGAACGAACGTCTCTCCACATGCTCAGTTCTGAGAGATAAGTGTGTGTGAAAGCCGTACTTCATCTAGCTTTTAGGGAACACAAAGTTTCTTTTCACTTGCAAACACCACTCCCTATATATATACGGGGAGGTACTAGCTCCAACTCGGTTTTACAGTGAAAACTGCAGGAACTTCAAATCGGCCCTAGGAAAAAGACTGAGAAACCAGAGAAATAGTTCCTCCTGCAAACTGTTCCATTTGTGCTAGATGAACGAACGTCTCTCCACATGCTCAGTTCTGAGAGATAAGTATGTGTGAAAGCCGTCATTCACCTAGCTTGTTGGGAACACAAAGATTCTTTTCACTTGCAAACTCCACTCCATACATATATAAAGGGTGGTACTAGCTCCAACTCGGTTTTACAGTGAAAACTGTAGGAACATCAAACCTGCACTAGGTAATAGACTGAGAAACCACAGAAAAAGTTTCTCCTGCAACACGTTCCCTTTGTGCTACATGAACGAAAGTCTCTCCACATGCTCAGTTCTGTGAGATAACTGTGTGTGAAACCTTCCTTCACCAAGCTTGTTGGGAACACAATGTTTCTTTTCAGTTGCAAACTCCACTCCTTACATATATTTGGGGAGGGTTTAGCTCCAACTCGTTTTTACAGTGAAAACTGCAAAACTTCTAAACGGCACTAGGAAACATACTGAGGAACCAGAGTATAAGTTTCTCCTGCAAACCTTTCCATTTATGCTAGATGAACGAATGTCTATACACATGCTTAGTTCTGACAGATTATTGTGTGTGAAAGCCGTCCTTCACTTAGCTTGTTGGGAACACAAAGTTTCTTTCCACTTGTAAACTACACTCCTTACATATATATGGGGAGGCATTAGCTCCAACTCGGTTTTACAGTGAAAACTGCAGGAACTTCAATCCGGCACTAGGAAAGAGACTGAGAAACCAGAGAAAAAGTTTCTCCTGCTAACCATTCCCGTTGTGCTGGATGAACGAACGTCTCTCCACATGCTCAGTTCTAAGAGATAAGTGTGTGTGAAAGCCGTACTTCACCTAGCTTTTTGGGAACACAAAGTTTCTTTTCACTTGCAAACACCAATCCCTATATATATACGGGGAGGTACTAGCTCCAACTCGGTTTTACAGTTAAAACTGCAGGAACTTCAAACCGGCCCTAGGAAAAAGACTGAGAAACCAGAGAAATAGTTCCTCCTGAAGACTGTTCCATTTGTGCTAGATGAACGAACGTCTCTCCACATGCTCAGTTCTGAGAGATAAGTATGTGTGAAAGCCGTCATTCACCTAGCTTGTTGGGAACACAAAGTTTCTTTTCACTTGCAAACTCCACTCCTTACATATATATGGGGAGGGTTTAGCTCCAACTCGTTTTTACAGTGAAAACTGCAGGAACTTCTAACCGGCACTAGGAAACAGACTGAGAAACCAGAGTATAAGTTTCTCCTGCAACCCTTTCCATTTATGCTAGATGAACGAACGTCTATACACATGCTTAGTTCTGACAGATAATTGTGTGTGAAAGCCGTAATTCACCTAGCTTGTTGGGAACACAAAGTTTCTTTTCACTTGCAAACACCACTCCCTATATATATACTGGGAGGTACTAGCTCCAACTCGGTTTTACAGTGAAAACTGCAGGAACTTCAAATCGGCCCTAGGAAAAAGACTGAGAAACCAGAGAAATTGTTCCTCCTGCAAACTGTTCCATTTGTGCTAGATGAACGAACGTCTCTCCACATGCTCAGTTCTGAGAGATAAGTATGTGTGAAAGCCGTCATTCACCTAGCTTGTTGGGAACACAAAGATTCTTTTCACTTGCAAACTCCACTCCATACATATATAAGGGGTGGTACTAGCTCCAACTCGGTTTTACAGTGAAAACTGCAGGAACATCAAACCTGCACTAGGTAATAGACTGAGAAACCACAGAAAAAGTTTCTCCTGCAACACGTTCCCTTTGTGCTACATGAACGAACGTCTCTCCACATACTCAGTTCTGTGGGATAACTGTGTGTGAAACCTTCCTTCACCAAGCTTGTTGGGAACACAATGTTTCTTTTCAGTTGCAAACTCCACTCCTTACATATATATGGGGAGGGTTTAGCTCCAACTCGTTTTTACAGTGAAAACTGCAAAACTTCTAAACGGCACTAGGAAACATACTGAGGAACAAGAGTATAAGTTTCTCCTGCAACCCTTTCCATTTATGCTAGATGAACGAACGTCTATACACATGCTTAGTTCTGACAGATTATTGTGTGTGAAAGCCGTCCTTCACTTAGCTTGTTGGGAACACAAAGTTTCTTTCCACTTGTAAACTACACTCCTTACATATATATGGGGAGGCATTAGCTCCAACTCGGTTTTACAGTGAAAACTGCAGGAACTTCAAACCGGCCCTAGGAAAAAGACTGAGAAACCAGAGAAATAGTTCCTCCTGAAGACTGTTCCATTTGTGCTAGATGAACGAACGTCTCTCCACATGCTCAGTTCTGAGAGATAAGTATGTGTGAAAGCCGTCATTCACCTAGCTTGTTGGGAACACAAAGTTTCTTTTCACTTGCAAACTCCACTCCTTACATATATATGGGGAGGGTTTAGCTCCAACTCGTTTTTACAGTGAAAACTGCAGGAACTTCTAACCGGCACTAGGAAACAGACTGAGAAACCAGAGTATAAGTTTCTCCTGCAACCCTTTCCATTTATGCTAGATGAACTAACGTCTATACACATGCTTAGTTCTGACAGATAATTGTGTGTGAAAGCCGTAATTCACCTAGCTTGTTGGGAACACAAAGTTTCTTTTCATTTGCAAACTCCAGTCCTTACATATATATACATTGGTCCTAGCTCCAACTCGGTTTTACAGTGAAAACTGCAGGAACTTCATACCGGAACTAGGAAACAGACTGAGAAACCAGAGTAAAAGTTTATCCTGTACCCGTTCCCTTTGTGCTAGATGAACGAAAGTCTATCCACATGCTCAGTTCTGAGGGATAAGTGTGTGTGAAAGCCGTCCTTCACCTAGCTTGTTGGGAACACAAAGATTCTTTTCACTTGAAAACTCCAATCCATACATATATAAGGGGAGGTACTAGCTCCAAATCGGTTTTACAGCGAAAACTGAAGGAACTTCAATCTGGCACTAGGAAACAGACTGAGAATCCAGAGAAAAAGTTTCCCCTGCAAGCCATTCCCGTTGTGCTAATTGAACGAACGTCTCTCCACATGCTCAGTTCTAAGAGAAATGTGTGTGTGAAAGCCGTCCTTCACCTAGCTTGTTGGGAAAACAAAGTTTCTTTTCACTTGTAAACTACAATCCTTACATATATATGGGGAGGCATTAGCTCCAACTCGGTTTTACAGTGAAAACTGCAGGAACTTCAAACCTGCACTAGGAAACAGATTGAGAAACCAGAGTAAAAGTTTCTCCTGCAACCCGTTCCCATTGTGCTAGATGAACGAACGTCTCTCCACATGCTCAGTTCTGAGAGTTAATTGTGTGTGAAAGCCGTCCTTCACCAAGCTTGTTGGGAACACAAAGTTTCCTTTAATTTGCAAACTCCACTCCATACATATATAAGGGGAGGTACTAGCTCCAACTCGGTTTTACAGTGAAAACTGCAGGAACTTCAAACCTGCACTAGGTAACAGACTGAGAAACCAGAGAAAAGTTTCTCCTGCAACTCGTTCCCTTTGTGCTACATGAACGAATCTCTCTCCACATGCTCAGTTCTGAGAGATAAGTGTGTGTGAAAGCCGTACTTCAACTAGCTTGTTGGGAACACAAAGTTTCTTTTCACTTGCAAACTCCAGTCCATACATATATATACGTTGGTCCTAGCTCCAACTCGGTTTTACAGTGAAAACTGCAGGAACTTCATACCGGCACTAGGAAACAGACTGAGAAACCAGAGTAAATGTTTATCCTCTACCCGTTCCCTTTGTGCTAGATGAACGAAAGTCTATCCACATGCTCAGTTCTGAGCGATAAGTGTGTGTGAAAGCCGTCCTTCACCTAGATTGTTGGGAACACAAAGTTCTTTTTCACTTGCAAAATCCACTCCATAAATATATATGGGGAGTTACTAGCAAAAAATCGGTTTACAGTGTAAACTGCAGGAACTTCAAACCTGCACTAGGAAACAGACTGAGAAACCAGAGTAAAAGTTTGACCTGCAACCCGTTCCCTTTATTCTAGATGAACGAACGTCTCTCCACATGCTCAGTTCTGAGAGATAAGTGTGTGTGAAAGCCGTCCTTCACCTAGCTTGTTGGGAACACAAACTTTCTTTTCACTTGCAAACTCCACTCCTTACATATATATGGGGAAGGTTTAGCTCCAACTCGTTTTTACAGTGAAAATTGCAGGAACTTCTAACCGGCACTAGGAAACAGACTGAGAAACCAGAGTATAAGTTTCTCCTGCAAACCTTTCCATTTATGCTAGATGAACGAACGTCTATACACATGCTTAGTTCTGACAGATAATTGTGTGTGAAAGCCGTAATTCACCTAGCTTGTTGGGAACACAAAGTTTCTTTTCACTTGCAAACTCCAGTCCATACATATATATACGTTGGTCCTAGCTCCAACTCGGTTTTACAGAGAAAATTGCAGGAACATCATACCGGAACTAGGAAACAGTCTGAGAAACCAGAGTAAAAGTTTATCCTGTACCCGTTCCGTTTGTGCTAGATGAACGAACGTCTCTCCACATGCTCAGTTCTGAGAGATAAGCATGTGTGAAAGCCGTCCTTCACCTAGCTTCTTGGGAACACAAAGATTCTTTTCACTTGCAAACCCCACTCCATAAATATATAAGGGGAGGTACTAGCTCCAAATCGGTTTACAGCGAAAACTGCAGGAACTTCAATCCGGAACTAGGAAACAGACTGAGAAACCAGAGTAAAATTTTCTCCTGCAACACGTTCCTTTGTGCTAGATGAACGAACGTCTCTCCACATGCTAAGTTCTGAGAGATAATTGTGTGTGAAAGCTGTCCTTCAAATAGCTTGTTGGGAACACAAACTTTCTTTTCACTTGCAAACTCCACTGCTAACATATATATGGGGATGGTATAGCTCCAACTCGTTTTTACAGTGAAAACTGCAGGAACTTCTAACTGGCACTAGGAAACAGACTGAGAAACCAGAGTATAAGTTTCTACTATAACCCGTTCCCTTTGTGCTAGATGAACGAACGTCTATACACATGCTCAGTTCTGACAGATAATTGTGTGTGAAAGCCGTCCTTCACCTAGCTTGTTGGGAACACAAAGTTGGTTTTCACTTGCAAACTCCACTCCATACATATATATGCGGAGGTACTAGCTCCAACTCGGTTTTACAGTGACAACTGCAGGGACTTCCATCCGGCAGTAGGAAACAGACTGAGAAACCATAGTAATACTTTCCCGTGCAACCCGTTCCATTTGTGCTAGATGAACGAACGTCTCTCCACATGCTCATTTCTGAGAGATAAGTGTGTGTGAAAGTCGTACTTCACGTAGCTTACTGGGAACACAAAGTTTCTTTTTACTTCCAAACCCCAATCCATACATTTATATGGGGTGGTACAAGCTCCTACTCGGTTTTACAGTGAAAACGGCAGGAACTTCAAACCGGCACTAGGAAACAGACTGAGAAACCAGAGAAAAATTTTCTCCTGCAACCCGTTCCCTTTGTGCTAGATGAGGATAGTCTCTCCACATGCTCAGTTCTGAGAGATAAGTGTGTGTGAAATCCATACTTCACCTAGCTTGTTGGGAACACAAAGTTTCTTTTCACTTGCAAACACCACTCCGTACATATATATGGGGAGGTACTAGCTCCAAGTCGGTTTTACAGTGAAAACTGAAGGAACTTCCAACCGGCCCTAGGAAAAAGACTGAGAATCCAGAGAAAATGTTCCTACTGCAAGCTGTTCCATTTGTGCTAGATGAACGAACGTCTCTCCACATGCTCAGATCTGAGAGATAAGCATGTGTGAAAGCCGTCCTTCACCTAGCCTGTAGGGAACACAAAGTTTCTTTTCACTTGCAAACCCCACTCCATACCTAAATATAGGGTGGTAGTAGCTCCAAATCGGTTTTACAGTGAAAACTGCAGGAACTTCTAGCAGTCACTAGGAAACAGACTGAGAAACCAGAGTAAAACTTTCTCCTACAACCTGTTCCTTTGTTCTAGATGAACGAACGTCTCACCACATGCTCAGTTCTGAGAGATAAGTGTGTGTGAAAGCCGTCCTTCTCCTAGCTTGTTGGGAACACAAAGTTTCTTTTCACTTGCAAACTCCATTCCTTACATATATATGGGGAGGAATTAGCTCCAACTCGGTTTTACATTGAAAACTGCAGGAACTTCATACCGGCACTAGGAAACAGACTGAGAAACCAGAGTAAAATTTTCTCCTGTACCCTTTCCCTTTGTGCTACATGAACGAAAGTCTATCCACATGCTCAGTTCTGAGATATAAGAGTGTGTGAAAGCCGTCATTCACCTACCTTGTTGGGAAAACAAAGTTCATTTCACTTGCAAAATCCACTCCATACTTATATATGGGGAGGTAATAGCACCAAATCGGTTTACAGTGAATACTGCAGGGTCTTCAAACAGACATTAGGAAACAGATTGAGAAACCATAGTAAAAGTTTCACTGCAACCCGTTCCACTTGTGGTAAATGAACGAACATCTCTCCAAATGCTCAGTTCTGAGAGATAAGTGTGTGTGAAAGCCATACTTCATCTAGCTTGTTGGGAACACAAAGATTCTTTAAACTTGCAAACTCCACTCCTTACATATATATGGGGAGGTATAACTCCAACTCGGTTTTACAGTGAAAACTGAAGGAACTTCAAACCGGCACTAGGAAACAGACTGAGAATCCAGAGAAATAGTTTCTCCTGCAACCCGTTCCCATTGTGCTAGATGAACGAACGTCTCTCCACATGCTCAGTTCTGAGAGATAATTTTGTGTGAAAGCCGTCCTTCACCTAGCTTGTTGGGAACACAAAGTTTCCTTTCATTTGAAAATTCCACTCCATACATATATAAGGGGAGGTACTAGCTCCAACTCGGTTTTACAGTGAAAACTGCAGGAACTTCAAACCTGCACTAGGTAACAGACTGAGAAACCAGAGAAAAAGTTTCTCCTGCAAACCGTTCCCTTTGTGCTAGATGAACGAACGTCTCTCCACATGCTCAGATCTGAGAGATAAGTGTGTGTGAAAGCCGTACTTCACCTAGCTTGTTGAGAACACAAATTTTATTTCACTTGAAATCCCCACTCTATACATAAATATAGGGAGGTAGGAGCTCCAACTCGGTTTTACAGTGAAAAGTGCAGGAACTTCAAACCGGCCCTAGGAAACAGACTGAGAATCCAGAGAATATCTTCCTCCTGCAAACTGTTCCATTTGTGCTAGTTGAACGAACGTCTCTCCGCATGCTCAGTTCTGAGAGATAATTATTTGTGAAAGCCGTACTTCACCTAGCTTGTTGGTAACACAAAGTTTCTTTTAAATTGCCAACTCCACTCCATAAATATATAAGGGGAGGTACTAGCTCCAAATCGGTTTTACAGTAAAAACTGCAGGAACTTCAATACGGCACTAGGAAACAGACTGAGAAACCAGAGAAAAAGTTGCTCCTGCAAGCCATTCCGGTTGTGCTAAATGAACGAACGTCTCTCCACATGCTCAGTTCTACGAGATATGTTTGTGTGAAAGCCGACTTCACCTAGCTTGTTGGGAACACAAAGTTTCTTTACACTTGCAAACTCCACCCCATACATATATATATTCGGAAGTACTAGCTCCAACTCAGATTTACAGTGAAAACTGCAGGAAGTTCAAACCGGCACTAGGAAACAGACTGAGAAAGCAGAGTATAAGTTTCTCCTGCAACCCGTTCCTTTGTGCTAGATGAACGAACGTCTCTCCACATGCTAGGTTCTGAGAGATAAGTGTGTGTGAAATCCGTCCTTCACCTATCTTGTTGGGAACACAAAGATTCTTTTCACTTGCAAAATCCACTCCTTACATATATAAGGGGAGGTACTAGATCCAAATCGGTTTTAAAAATGAAAACTGCAGGAACTTCAATCCGGCACTAGGAAACAGACTGAGAAACCTGAGAAAAAGTTTCTCCTGCAAGCCATTCCCGGTGTGCTAGATGAACGAAAGTCTCTCCACATGCTCAGTTCTAAGAGATAATTGTGTGTGAAAGCCGTACTTCACATAACTTGTTGGGAAAACAAAGTTTCTTTTCACTTGTAAACTACACTCCTTACATATGTATGGGGAGGCATTAGCTCCAACTCGGTTTTACAGTGAAAACTGCAGGAACTTCATACCGGCAGTAGGAAACACACTGAGAAACCAGAGTAAATGTTTCTCCTGCAACCCGTTCCCATTGTGCTAGATGAACGAACGTCTCTCCACATGCTCAGTTCTGAGAGATAATTGTGTGTGAAAGCCGTCCTTCGCCTACTTTGTTGGGAAAACATACTTTCTTTTCATTTGCAAACTCCACTCCATACATATATAATGGTAGGTACTAGCTCCAACTCGGTTTTACAGTGAAAACTGCAGGAACTTCAAACCTGCACTAGGTAACAGACTGAGAAACCAGAGAAAAAGTTTCTCCTACAACCCGTTCCCTTTGTGCTACATGAACGAACGTCTCTCCACATGCTCATTTTTGTGAGATAATTGTGTGTGAAAGCCGTCCTTCACCTAGCTTGTTGGGAACAGTAAGTTTCTTTTCACTTGCAAACACCACTCCGTAAATATATACGGGGAGGTACTAGCTCCAACTCGGTTTTACAGTGATAACTGCAGGAAATTCAAAACGGCACTAGGAAACAGACTGAGAAACCAGAGTAAAAGTTTCCCCTGTAACCCGTTCCCATTTTGCTAGATGAACGAACGTCTATACACAAGCGCAGTTCTGAGAGATAAGAGTGTGTGAAAGCCGACCTTCAAATAGCTTGTTGGGAAAACAAAGTTTCTTTTCATTTGCAAACTCCATTCCATACATATATAAGGGGAGGTACAAGCTCCAACATTGTTTTACAGTGAAAACTGCAGGAAATTCAAACCGGCACTAGGAAACAGACTGAGAAATCAGAGTAATAGATTCCCCTGCAAACCGTTCCCTTTGTGCTAGAAGAACGAAAGTCTTTCCACATACTCAGTTCTGAGAGATAAGTGTGTGTGAAAGCAGTCCTTCACCTAGCTTGTTGGGAAAACAAAGCTTCTTTTCAATTGCAAACTACACTCCTTACATATATATGGGGAAGGATAAGCTCCAACTCGTTTTTACAGTGAAAACTGCAGGAACTTCAAACCTGCACTAGGAAACAGACTGAGAAACCAGAGTAAAAGTTTCCCGTGTAACCCGTTCCCTTTGTGCTAGATGAACGAACGTCTATACACAAGCTCAGTTCTGAGAGATAAGAGTGTGTGAAAGCCGTCCTTCACCAAGCTTGTTGGGAACACAAAGTTCCTTTTCACTTGCAAACTCCACACCATACATATATATGGGGAGGTACTAACTCCAACTCGGTTTTAGAGTGAAAACTCCAGGAACTTCAAACCTGCACTAGGAATCAGACTGAGTAAACAGAGAAAAAGTTTCTCCTGCAAACCTTTCCCTTTGTGCTAGATGAACGAACGTCTCTCCAAATGCTCAGTTCTGAGATATAAGTGTGTGTGAAAGCCGTCATTCAGCTAGCTTGTTGGGAACACAAATTTTCTTTTCATTGCAAATTCCACTCCATACATATATATGCGGAGGTACTAGCTCCAACTCGGTTTTACAGTGACAACTGCAGGGACTTCCATCCGGCAGTAGGAAACAGACTGAGAAACCATAGTAATACTTTCCCGTGCAACCCGTTCCATTTGTGCTAGATGAACGAACGTCTCTCCACATGCCCCGTTCTGAGAGATAAGTGTGTGTGAAAGACGTCCTTCACGTAGCTTATAGGGAACACAAAGTTTCTTTTCACATCCAAACTCCACTCCATACATTTATATGGGGTGGTACAAGCCCCTACTCGGTTTTACAGTGAAAACGGCATTAACTTCAAACCGGCACTAGGAAACAGTCTGAGATACCAGAGAAAAATTTTCTCCTGCAACCCGTTCCCTTTGTGCTAGATGAAGGAAAGTCTCTCCACATGCTCAGTTCTGAGAGATAAGTGTGTGTGAAATCCGTACTTCACCTAGATTGTTGGAACACAAAGTTTCTTTTCACTTGCAAACACCACTCCATACATATATATGGGGAGGTACTAGCTCCAACTCGGTTTTACAGTGAAAACTGAAGGAACTTCCAACCGGCCCTAGGAAACAGACTGAGAATCCAGAGAAAATGTTCAAACTGCAAGCTGTTCCATTTGTGCTAGATGAACGAACGTCTCTCCACATGCTCATTTCTGAGAGATAAGCAAGTGTGAAAGCCGTCCTTCACCTAGCTTGTTGGGAACACAAAGTTTCTTTTCACTTGCAAACTCCACTCCATACCTAAATATAGGGTGGTAGTAGCTCCAAATCGGTTTTACAGTGAAAACTGCAGGAACTTCAAACAGTCACTAGGTAACAGACTGAGAAACCAGAGTAAAACTTTCTCCTACAACCTGTTCCTTTGTTCTAGATGAACGAACGTCTCACCACATGCTCAGTTCTGAGAGATAAGTGTGTGTGAAAGTCGTCCTTCAACTAGCTTGTTGGGAACACAAAGTTTCTTTTCACTTGCAAACTCCACTCCTTACATATATATGGGGAGGAATTAGCTCCAACTCGCTTTTACATTGAAAACTGCAGGAACTTCATACCGGCACTAGGAAACAGACTGAGAATCCAGAGTAAAAGTTTCTCCTGTACCCTTTCCGTTTGTGCTACATGAACGAAAGTCTAACCACATGCTCAGTTCTGAGAGATAAGAGTGTGTGAAAGCCGTCCTTCACCTACCTTGTTGGGAACACAAAGTTCCTTTTCACTTGCAAAATCCACTCCATACTTATATATGGGGAGGTAATAGCACCAACTCGGTTTACAGTGAATACTGCAGGGACTTCAAACAGACATTAGGAAACAGACTGAGAAACCATAGTAAAAGTTTCCCTGCAACCCGTTCCACGTGTGGTAGATGAACGAACATCTCTCCAAATGCTCAGTTCTGAGAGATAAGTGTGTGTGAAAGCCGTCCTTCATCTAGCTTGTTGGGAACACAAAGATTCTTTAAACTTGCAAACTCCACTCCTTACATATATATTGAGAGGTATAACTCCAACTCGGTTTTACAGTGAAAACTGAAGGAACTTCAAACCGGCACTAGGAAACAGACTGAGAATCCAGAGAAAAAGTTTCTCCTGCAAGCCATTCCGGTTGTGCTAAATGAACGAACGTCTCTCCACATGCTCAGTTCTACGAGATATGTGTGTGTGAAAGCCGACTTCACCTAGCTTGTTGGGAACACAAAGTTTCTTTACACTTGCAAACTCCACCCCATATATGTATATATTCGGAAGTACTAGCTCCAACTCGGATTTACAGTGAAAACTGCAGGAAGTTCAAACCGGCCCTAGGAAACAGACTGAGAAACCAGAGTAAAAGTTTCTCCTGCAACCCGTTCCTTTGTGCTAGATGAACGAAAGTCTCTCCACATGCTAGGTTCTGAGAGATAAGTGTGTGTGAAAGCCGTCCTTCACATATCTTGTTGGGAACACAAAGATTCTTTTCTCTTGCAAACTCCACTCCTTACATATATAAGGGGAGGTCCTAGCTCCAAATCGGTTTTACAGCGAAAACTGCAGGAATTTCAATCCGGCACTAGGAAACAGACTGAGAAACCAGAGAAAAAGTTTCTCCTGCAAGCCATTCCCGTTGTGCTAGATGAACGAAAGTCTCTCCACATGCTCAGTTCTAAGAGATAAGTGTGTGTGAAAGCCGTACTTCACCTAGCTTGTTGGGAAAACAAAGTTTCTTTCACTTGTAAACTACACTCCTTACATATGTAAGGGGAGGCATTAGCTCCAACTCGGTTTTACAGTGAAAACTGCAGGAACTTCATAAAGGCACTAGGAAAAAGACTGAGAAACCAGAGTAAAAGTTTTTCCTGCAACCCGTTCTTTTGTGCTAGATGAACGAACGTCTCTCCACATGCTAAGTTGTGAGAGATAAGTGTGTGTGAAAGCCGTCCTTCAACTAGCTTGATGGGAACACAAAATTTCTTTTCACTTGCAAACTCCACTCCTTACATATATATGGGGAGGGTTTAGCTCCAACTCGTTTTTACAGTGAAAACTGCAGGAACTTCTAACCGGCACTAGGAAACAGACTGAGAAACCAGAGTATAAGTTTCTCCTGCAACCCGTTCATTTATGCTAGATGAACGAATGTCTATAGACATGCTCAGTTCTGACAGATAAGTGTGTGTGAAAGCCGTACTTCACCTAGCTTGTTGGGAACAGAAACTTTCTTTTCATGTGCAAACTCCACTCCATACATATATATGGGGTGTTACAAGCTCCTACTCGGTTTTACAGTGAAAACTGAAGGAACTTCAAACCGGCACTAGGAAACAGACTGAGAAACCAGAGTAAAAGTTTCTCCTGCAACCCGTTCCCCTGTGCTAGATGAACGAACGTCTCTCCACATGCTCAGTTCTGAGAGATAAGTGTGTGTGAAAGCCGTCCTTCATCTAGCTTGTTGGGAACACAAAGTTTCTTTACACTTGCAAACTCCACTCCTTACATATATATTGGGAGGTATAACTCCAACTCGGTTTTACAGTGAAAACTGAAGGAACTTCAAACCGGCACTAGGAAACCGACTGAGAATCCAGAGAAAAAGTTTCTCCTGCAAGCCATTCCGGTTGTGCTAAATGAACGAACGTCTCTCCACATGCTCAGTTCTACGAGATATGTGTGTGTGAAAGCCGTCCTTCACCTAGCTTGTTGGGAACACAAAGATTCTTTTCTCTTGCAAACTCCACCCCATATATATATATATTCGGAAGTACTAGCTCCAACTCGGATTTAAAGTGAAAACTGCAGGAACTTCAATCCGGCACTAGGAAACAGACTGAGAAACCAGAGAAAAAGTTTCTCCTGCAAGCCATTCCCGTTGTGCTAGATGAACGAACGTCTCTCCACATGCTAGGTTCTGAGAGATAAGTGTGTGTGAAAGCCGTCCTTCACCTATCTTGTTGGGAACACAAAGATTCTTTTCTCTTGCAAACTCCAATCCTTACATATATAAGGGGAGGTACTAGCTCCAAATCGGTTTTACAGCGAAAACTGCAGGAACTTCAATTCGGCACTAGGAAACAGACTGAGAAACCAGAGAAAAAGTTTCTCCTGCAAGCCATTAACGTTGTGCTAGATGAACGAAAGTCTCTCCACATGCTCAGTTCTAAGAGATAAGTGTGTGTGAAAGCCGTACTTCACCTAGCTTGTTGGGAAAACAAAGTTTCTTTCACTTGTAAACTCCACTCCTTACATATGTATGGGGAGGCATTAGCTCCAAATCGGTTTTACAGTGAAAACTGCAGGAACTTCATAAAGGCACTAGGAAACAGACTGAGAAACCAGAGTAAAAGTTTCTCCTGCAAGCCATTCCCGTTGTGCTAGATGAACGAACGTCTCTCCACTTGCTAAGTTTTGAGAGATAAGTGTGTGTGAAAGCCGTCCTTCAACTAGCTTGATGGGAACACAAAATTTCTTTTCACTTGCAAACTCCACTCCTTACATATATATGGGGAGGGTTTAGCTCCAACTCGTTTTTACAGTGAAAACTGCAGAAACTTCTAACCGGCACTAGGAAACAGACTGAGAAACCAGAGTACAAGTTTCTCCTGCAATCCGTTCATTTATGCTAGATGAACGAATGTCTATAGACATGCTCAGTTCTGACAGATAAGTGTGTGTGAAAGCCGTACTTCACCTAGCTTGTTGGGAACAGAAACTTTCTTTTCATGTGCAAACTCCACTCCATACATATATATGGGGTGTTACAAACTCCTACTCGGTTTTACAGTGAAAACTGAAGGAACTTCTAACCGGCACTAGGAAACAGACTGAGAAACCAGAGTAAAATTTTCCCCTGCAACCCGTTCCCCTGTGCTAGATGAACGAACGTCTCTCCACATGCTCAGTTCTGAGAGAAAAGTGTGTGTGAAAGCCGTACTTCACCTAGCTTGTTGGGAACACAAAGTTTCTTTTCACTTGCAAACACCACTCCCTATATATATACGGGGAGGTACTAGCTCCAACTCTGTTTTACAGTGAAAACTGCAGGAACTTCAAACCGGCCCTAGGGAAAAGACTGAGAATCCAGAGAAAATGTTCCCCCTGCAACCTGTTCCATTTGTGCTAGATGAACGAACGTCTCTCCACATGCTCAGTTCTGAGAGATAAGTATGTGTGAAAGCCGTCCTTCACCTAGCTTGTTGGGAACACAAAGATTCTTTTCACTTGCAAACTGCACTCCATACATATATAAGGGAGGTACTAGCTCAAACTCGGTTTTACAGCGAAAACTGCAGGAACTTAATACCAGCACTGGGAAACAGACTGAGAAACCAGAGAAAAAGTTTCTCCTGCAAGCCATTCCCGTTGTGCTAGATGAACGAAAGTCTCTCCACATGCTCAGTTCTAAGAGATAAGTGTGTGTGAAAGCAGTCCTTCATCTAGCTTGTTGGGAAAACTAATTTTCTTTTCACTTGTAAACTACAATCCTTACATATATATGGGGAGGCATTAGCTCCAACTCGGTTTTACAGTGAAAACTGCAGGAACTTCATACCGGCACTAGGAAACATACTGAGAAACCAGAGTAAAAGTTTCTCCTGCAACCCGTTCCCATTGTGCTAGATGAACGAACGTCTCTCCACAAGCTCAGTTCTGAGAGATAATTGTGTGTGAAAGCCGTCCTTCACATAACTTGTTGGGAACACAAAGTTTCCTTTCATTGGCAAACACCACTCCATACATATATAAGGGGAGGTACTATCGCCAACTCGGTTTTACAGTGAAAACTGCAGGAACATCAAACATGCACTAGGTAACAGACTGAGAAACCAGAGTAAAAGTTTTTCCTGCAACCCGTTCTTTTGTGCTAGATGAACGAACGTCTCTCCACATGCTAAGTTGTGAGAGATAAGTGTGTGTGAAAGCCGTCCTTCAACTAGCTTGATGGGAACACAAAATTTCTTTTCACTTGCAAACTCCACTCCTTACATATATATGGGGAGGCTTTAGCTCCAACTCGTTTTTACAGTGAAAACTGCAGGAACTTCTAACCGGCACTAGGAAACAGACTGAGAAACCAGAGTATAAGTTTCTCCTGCAACCCGTTCATTTATGCTAGATGAACGAATGTCTATGGACATGCTCAGTTCTGACAGATAAGTGTGTGTGAAAGCCGTACTTCACCTAGCTTGTTGGGAACAGAAACTTTCTTTTCATGTGCAAACTCCACTCCATACATATATATGGGGTGTTACAAGCTCCTACTCGGTTTTACAGTGAAAACTGAAGGAACTTCAAACCGGCACTAGGAAACAGACTGAGAAACCAGAGTAAAAGTTTCTCCTGCAACCCGTTCCCCTGTGCTAGATGAACGAACGTCTCTCCACATGCTCAGTTCTGAGAGATAAGTGTGTGTGAAAGCCGTCCTTCATCTAGCTTGTTGGGAACACAAAGATTCTTTAAACTTGCAAACTCCACTCCTTACATATATATTGGGAGGTATAACTCCAACTCGGTTTTACAGTGAAAACTGAAGGAACTTCAAACCGGCACTAGGAAACAGACTGAGAAACCAGAGAAAAAGTTTCTCCTGCAAGCCATTCCGGTTGTGCTAAATGAACGAACGTCTCTCCACATGCTCAGTTCTACGAGATATGTGTGTGTGAAAGCCGACTTCACCTAGCTTGTTGGGAACACAAAGTTTCTTTACACTTGCAAACTCCACCCCATATATATATATATTCGGAAGTACTAGCTCCAACTCGGATTTAAAGTGAAAACTGCAGGAAGTTCAAACCGGCCCTAGGAAACAGACTGAGAAACCAGAGTAAAAGTTTCTCCTGCAACCCGTTCCTTTGTGCTAGATGAACGAACGTCTCTCCACATGCTAGGTTCTGAGAGATAAGTGTGTGTGAAAGCCGTCCTTCACCTATCTTGTTGGGAACACAAAGATTCTTTTCTCTTGCAAACTCCACTCCTTACATATATAAGGGGAGGTACTAGCTCCAAATCGGTTTTACACCGAAAACTGCAGGAACTTCAATCCGGCACTAGGAAACAGACTGAGAAACCAGAGAAAAAGTTTCTCCTGCAAGCCATTCCCGTTGTGCTAGATGAACGAAAGTCTCTCCACATGCTCAGTTCTAAGAGAAAAGTGTGTGTGAAAGCCGTACTTCACCTAGCTTGTTGGGAAAACAAAGTTTCTTTCACTTGTAAACTACACTCCTTACATATGTATGGGGAGGCATTAGCTCCAACTCGGTTTTACAGTGAAAACTGCAGGAACTTCATAAAGGCAGTAGGAAACAACTGAGAAACCAGAGTAAAAGTTTTTCCTGCAACCCGTTCTTTTGTGCTAGATGAACGAACGTCTCTCCACATGCTAAGTTGTGAGAGATAAGTGTGTGTGAAAGCCGTCCTTCAACTAGCTTGATGGGAACACAAAATTTCTTTTCACTTGCAAACTGCACTCCTTACAAATATATGGGGAGGGTTTAGCTCCAACTCGTTTTTACAGTGAAAACTGCAGGAACTTCTAACCGGCACTAGGAAACAGACTGAGAAACCAGAGTATAAGTTTCTCCTGCAATCCGTTCATTTATGCTAGATGAACGAATGTCTATAGACATGCTCAGTTCTGACAGATAAGTGTGTGTGAAAGCCGTACTTCACCTAGCTTGTTGGGAACAGAAACTTTCTTTTCATGTGCAAACACCACTCCATACATATATATGGGGTGTTACAAACTCCTACTCGGTTTTACAGTGAAAACTGAAGGAACTTCTAACCGGCACTAGGAATCAGACTGAGAAACCAGAGTAAAAGTTTCTCCTGCAACCCGTTCCCCTGTGCTAGATGAACGAACGTTTCTCCACATGCTCAGTTCTGAGAGATAAGTGTGTGTGAAAGCCGTACTTCACCTAGCTTGTTGGGAACACAAAGTTTCTTTTCACTTGCAAACACCACTCCCTATATATATACGTGGAGGTACTAGCTCCAACTCTGTTTTACAGTGAAAACTGCAGGAACTTCAAACCGGCCCTATGGAAAAGACTGAGAATCCAGAGAAAATGTTCCCCCTGCAACCTGTTCCATTTGTGCTAGATGAACGAACGTTTCTGCACATGCTCAGTTCTGAGAGATAAGTATGTGTGAAAGCCGTCCTTCACCTAGCTTGTTGGGAACACAAAGATTCTTTTCACTTGCAAACTGCACTCCATACATATATAAGGGAGGTACTAGCTCAAACTCGGTTTTACAGCGTAAACTGCAGGAACTTAATACCAGCACTGGGAAACAGACTGAGAAACCAGAGAAAAAGTTTCTCCTGCAAGCCATTCCCGTTGTGCTAGATGAACGAACGTCTCTCCACATGCTCAGTTCTAAGAGATAAGTGTGTGTGAAAGCAGTCCTTCATCTAGCTTGTTGGGAAAACAAATTTTCTTTTCACTTGTAAACTACAATCCTTACATATATATGGGGAGGCATTAGCTCCAACTCGGTTTTACAGTGAAAACTGCAGGAACTTCATACCGGCACTAGGAAACATACTGAGAAACCAGAGTAAAAGTTTCTCCTGCAACCCGTTCCCATTGTGCTAGATGAACGAACGTCTCTCCACAAGCTCAGTTCTGAGAGATAATTGTGTGTGAAAGCCGTCCTTCACATAGCTTGTTGGGAACACAAAGTTTCCTTTCATTGGCAAACACCACTCCATACATATATAAGGGGAGGTACTATCGCCAACTCGGTTTTACAGTGAAAACTGCAGGAACATCAAACCTGCACTAGGTAACAAACTGAGAAACCAGAGAAATAGTTTCTCATGCACCCTGTTCCCTTAGTGCTACATGAACGAATGTCTCTCCACATGCTGAGTTCTGTGTGATAACTGTGTGTGAAAGCCGTACTTCACCTAGCATGTTGGTAACACAAAGTTTCTTTTCACTTGCAAACACCACTCCCTATATATATACGGGGAGGTACTAGATCCAACTCGGTTTTACAGTGAAAACTGCAGGAACTTCAAACCGGCCCTAGGAAAAAGACTGAGAATCCAGAGAAAAAGTTCCTCCTGCAACCTGTTCAATTTGTGCTAGATGAACGAACGTCTCTCCACATGCTCAGTTCTGAGAGATAAGTATGTGTGAAAGCCGTCCTTCACCTAGCTTGTTGGGAACACAAAGATTCTTTTCATTTGCAAACTCCACTCCATACATATATAAGGGGAGTTACTAGCTCCAAATCGGTTTTACAGCGAAAACTGCAGGAACTTCAATCCGGCACTAGGAAACAGACTGAGAAACCAGAGTAAAAGTTTCTCCTGCAACACGTTCCTTTGTGCTAGATGAACGAACGTCTCTCCACATGTTAAGTTTTGAGAGATAAGTGTGTGTGAAAGCTGTCCTTCAAATAGCTTGTTGGGAACACAAACTATCTTTTCACTTGCAAACTCCACTCCTTACATATATATGGGGATGGTTATCTCCAACTCGTTTTTACAGTGAAAATTGCAGGAACTTCTAACCGGCACTAGGAAACAGACTGAGAAACCAGAGTATAAGTTTCTCCTATAACCCGTTCCCTTTGTGCTAGATGAACGAACGTCTATACACATGCTCAGTTCTGACAGATAATTGTGTGTGAAACCATCCTTCACCTAGCTTGTTGGGAACAGTAAGTTTCTTTTCACTTGCAAACACCACTCCGTAAATATATACGGGGAGGTACAAGCTCCAACTCGGTTTTACAGTGATAACTGCAGGAAATTCAAAACGGCACTAGGAAACAGACTGAGAAACCAGAGTAAATGTTTCCCCTGTAACCCGTTCCCTTTTTGCTAGATGAACGAACGTCTATACACAAGCTCAGTTCTGAGAGATAAGAGTGTGTGAAAGCCGTCATTCAGCTAGCTTGTTGGGAACACAAATTTTCTTTTCATTGCAAATTCCACTCCATACATGTATATGCGGAGGTACTAGCTCCAACTCGGTTTTACAGTGACAACTGCAGGGACTTCCATCCGGCAGTAGGAAACAGACTGAGAAACCATAGTAATACTTTCCCGTGCAACCCGTTCCATTTGTGCTAGATGAACGAACGTCTCTCCACATGCCCCGTTCTGAGAGATAAGTGTGTGTGAAAGACGTCCTTCACGTAGCTTATAGGGAACACAAAGTTTCTTTTCACATCCAAACTCCACTCCATACATTTATATGGGGTGGTACAAGCTCCTACTCGGTTTTACAGTGAAAACGGCATTAACTTCAAACCGGCACTAGGAAACAGACTGAGAAACCAGAGAAAAATTTTCTCCTGCAACCCGTTCCCTTTGTGCTAGATGAAGGAAAGTCTCTCCACATGCTCAGTTCTGAGAGATAAGTGTGTGTGAAATCCGTACTTCACCTAGATTGTTGGGAACACAAAGATTCTTTTCACTTGCAAACACCACTCCATACATATATATGGGGAGGTACTAGCTCCAACTCGGTTTTACAGTGAAAACTGAAGGAACTTCCAACCGGCCCTAGGAAACAGACTGAGAATCCAGAGAAAATGTTCCTACTGCAAGCTGTTCCATTTGTGCTAGATGAACGAACGTCTCTCCACATGCTCAGTTCTGAGAGATAAGCATGTGTCAAAGCCGTACTTCACCTAGCTTGTTGGGAACACAAAGTTTCTTTTCACTTGCAAACTCCACTCCACACCTAAATATTGGTTGGTAGTAGCTCCAAATCGGTTTTACAGTGAAAACTGCAGGAACTTCAAACAGTCACTAGGAAACAGACTGAGAAACCAGAGAAAAAGTTTCACCTGCAAGCCATTCCGGTTGTGCTAGATGAACGAACGTCTCTCCACATGCTCAGGTTTAAGAGATATGTGTGTGTGAAAGCCGACTTCACCTAGCTTGTTGGGAACACAAAGTTTCTTTACACTTGCAAACTCCACTCCATACATATATATATTCGGAAGTACTAGCTCCAACTCGGATTTACAGTGAAAACTGCAGGAAGTTCAAAACGGCACTAGGAAACAGACTGAGAAACCAGAGTAAAAGTTTCCCCTGCAACCCATTCTTTTGTGCTAGATGAACGAATGTCTCTCCACATGCTAAGTTGTGAGAGATAAGTGTGTTTGAAAGCCATCCTTCACCTAGCTTGTTGGGAACACAAAATTTCTTTTCACTTGCAAACTCCACTCCTTACATATATATGGGGATGGTTTAGCTCCAACTCGTTTTTACAGTGAAAACTGCAGGAACTTCTAACCGGCACTAGGAAACAGACTGAGAAACCAGAGTATAAGTTTCTCCTGCAACCCGTTCATTTATGCTAGATGAACGAATGTCTATAGACATGCTCAGTTCTGACAGAAAAGTGTGTGTGAAAGCCGTCCTTCAACTAGCTTGTTGGGAACACAAAGTTTTCTTTCATTTGCAAACTCCAATCCATACATATATAAGGGGAGGTACTAGCTCCAACTCGGTTTTACAGTGAAAACTGCAGGAACATCAAAACTGCACTAGGTAACAGACTGAGAAACCAGAGAAATAGTTTCTCCTGCACCCTGTTCCCTTTGTGCTTCATGAACGAATGTCTCTCCACATGCTCAGTTCTGTGAGATAACTGTGTGTGAAAGCCGTACTTCACCTAGCTTGTTGGGAACACAAAGTTTCTTTTCACTTGCAAACTCCACACCTTACATATATATGGGGAGGGTTTAGCTCCAAACCGTTTTTACAGTGGAAACTGCAGGAACTTCTAACCGGCAATAGGAAACAGACTTAGAAACCAGAGTATAAGTTTCTCATGCAACCGGTTCCATTTATGCTAGATGAAAGAACGTCTATACACATGCTCAGTTGTGACAGATAATTGTGTGTGAAATCCGTAATTCACCTAGCTTGTTGGGAACACAAACTTTCTTTTCATGTGCAAACTCCACTCCATACATATATATGGGGTGTTACAAGCTCCTACTCGGTTTTATAGTGAAAACTGAAGGAACTTCAAACCGGCACTAGGAAACAGACTGAGAAAGCAGAGTAAAAGTTTCTCCTGCAAACCGTTCCCTTTGTGCTAGATGAACGAACGTCTCTCCACATGCTCAGTTCTGAGAGATAAGTGTGTGTGAAAGCCGTACTTCACCTAGCTTGTTGGAAACACAAAGTTTCTTTTCACTTGCAAACACCAATCCCTATATATATACGGGGAGGTACTAGCTCCAACAAGGTTTTACAGTGAAAACTGCAGGAACTTCAAACCGGCCCTAGGAAAAAGACTGAGAATCCAGAGAAAAAGTTCCCCCTGCAACCTGTTCAATTTGTGGTAGATGAACGAACGTCTCTCCACATGCTCATTTCTGAGAGATAAGTATGTGTGAAAGCCGTCCTTCACCTAGCTTGTTGGGAACACAAAGATTCTTTTCACTTGCAAACGCCACTCCATACATATATAAGGGGAGGTACTAGCTCCAAATCGGTTTTACAGCGAAAACTGCAGGAACTTCATACCGGCACTAGGAAACAGACTGAGAAACCAGACAAAAAGTTTCTCCTGCAAGCCATTCCCGTTGTGCTAGATGAACGAACGTCTCTCCACATGCTCAGTTCTAAGAGATAAGTGTGTGTGAAAGCCGTCCTTCACAAAGCTTGTTGGGAAAACAAAGTTTCATTTCATTTATAAACTACACTCCTTACATATATATGTGGAGGCATTAGCTCCAACTCGGTTTTACAGTGTAAACTGCAGGAACTTAATACCGGCACTAGGAAACACACAGAGAAACCAGAGTAAAAGTTTCTCCTGCAACCCGTTCCCATTGTGCTAGATGAATGAACGTCTCTCCACCTGCTCAGTTCTGAGAGATAATTGTGTGTGAAAGCCATCCTTCACCTAGCTTGTTGGGAACACAAAGTTTCCTTTCATTTGCAAACTCCACTCCATACATATATAAGGGGAGGTTCTAGCTCCAACTCGGTTTTACATTGAAAACTGCAGGAACTTCAAAACTGCACTAGGTAACAGACTGAGAAACCAGAGAAAAAGTTTCTTCTGCAACCCGTTCCATTTGTGCTACATGAACGAACGTCTCTCCACATGCTCAGTTCTGTGAGATAATTGTGTGTGAAAGCTGTACTTCACCTAGCTTGTTGGGAACACAAAGTTTCTTTTCACTTGCAAACTCCAGTCCATACATATATATACGGAGGTCCTAGCTCCAACTCTGTTTAAAGTGAAAACTGCAGGGTCTTCAAACCGACAGTAGGAAACAGACTGAGAATACACAGTAATAGTTTCCCCTGCAAACCGTTCTATTTTTGGTAGATGAACGAACGTCTCTCCAAATGCTCAGTTCTGAGAGATAAGTGTGTGTGAAAGCCGTACTTCACCTAGCTTGTTGGGAACACAAACTTTCTTTTCACTTGCAAAATCCACTCCGTACATATATATGGGGTGGTACAAGCTCCTACTCTGTTTTACAGTGAAAACTGCAGGAACTTCAAACCTGCACTAGGAAACAGACTGAGAAACCAGAGAAAAAATTTCTCCTGCAAGCCATTCCCGTTGTGCTAGATGAACGAACGTCTCTCCATATGCTCAGTTCTAAGAGATAAGTGTGTATGAAAGCCGTCCCTCACATAGCTTGTTCGGAATACAAAGTTTCTTTTCACTTTCAAACTCCATTCCATACATATATATATTCGGAATTAGTAGCCCCAACTCGGATTTATAGTGAAAACTGCAGGAAGTTCAAACCGGCACTAGGAAACATACTGAGAAACCAGAGTAAAAGTTTCTCCTGCAACCCGTTCTTTTGTGCTAGATGAACGAACGTCTCTCCACATGCTAAGATCTCAGAGATAATTGTGTGTGAAAGCCGTCCTTCACCTAGCTTGTTGGGAACACAAAGTTTCTTTTCAATTGCAAACTCCACTCCTTACATATATATGGGGAGGGTTTAGCTCCAACTCGTTTTTACAGTGAAAACTGCAGGAACGTCTAACCGGAACTAGGAAACAGACTGAGGAACCAGAGTAAAAGTTTCTCCTGCAACCCTTTCCCCTGTGCTAGATGAACGAACGTCTCTGCACATGCTCAGTTCTGAGAGATAATTTGTGTGAAAGCCGTACTTCACCTAGCTTGTTGGGAACACAAAGTTTCTTTTCACTTGCAAACACCACTCCCTATATATATACGGGGAGGTACTACCTCCAACTCGGTTTTACAGTGAAAACTGCAGGAACTTCAAACTGGCCCTAGGAAAAAGACTGAGAATCCAGAGAAAAACTTCCTGTTGCAACCTCTTCCATTTGTGCTAGATGAACGAAAGTCTCTCCACATGCTCATTTCTGAGAGATAAGTGTGTGTGAAAGCCGTACTTCAACTAGCTTGTTGGGAACACAAACTTTCTTTTCACTTGCAAACACCACTCCGTACATATATATGGGGAGGTACTAGCTCCAACTCGGTTTTATAGTGAAAACTGAAGGAACTTCAAACCGGCACTAGGAAACAGACTGAGAAACCAGAGTAAAAGTTTCTCCTGCAACCCGTTCCCCTGTGCTAGATGAACGAACGTCTCTCCACATGCTCAGTTCTGAGAGATAAGTGTGTGTGAAAGCCGTCCTTCATCTAACTTGTTGGGAACACAAAGATTCTTTAAACTTGCAAACTCCACTCCTTACATATATATTGGGAGGTATAACTCCAACTCGGTTTTACAGTGAAAACTGAAGGAACTTCAAACCGGCACTAGGAAACAGACTGAGAATCCACAGAAAAAGTTTCTCCTGCAAGCCATTCCGTTTGTGCTAAATGAACGAACGTCTCTCCACATGCTCAGTTCTACGAGATATGTGTGTGTGAAAGCCGACTTCACCTAGCTTGTTGGGAACACAAAGTTTCTTTACACTTGCAAACTCCACCCCATATATATATATATTCGGAAGTACTAGCTCCAACTCGGATTTAAAGTGAATACTGCAGGAAGTTCAAAACGGCCCTAGGAAACAGACTGAGAAACCAGAGTAAAAGTTTCTCCTGCAACCCGTTCCTTTGTGCTAGATGAACGAACGTCTCTCCACATGCTAGGTTCTGAGAGATAAGTGTGTGTGAAAGCCGTCCTTCACCTATCTTGTTGGGAACACAAAGATTCTTTTCTCTTGCAAACTCCACTCCTTACATATATAAGGGGAGGTACTAGCTCCAAATCGGTTTTACAGCGAAAACTGCAGGAACTTCAATCCGGCACTAGGAAACAGACTGAGAAACCAGAGAAAAAGTTTCTCCTGCAAGCCATTCCCGTTGTGCTAGATGAACGAAAGTCTCTCCACATGCTCAGTTCTAAGAGATAAGTGTGTGTGAAAGCCGTACTTCACCTAGCTTGTTGGGAAAACAAAGTTTCTTTCACTTGTAAACTACACTCCTTACATATGTATGGGGAGGCATTAGCTCTAACTCGGTTTTACAGTGAAAACTGCAGGAACTTCATAAAGGCAGTAGGAAACAACTGAGAAACCAGAGTAAAAGTTTTTCCTGCAACCCGTTCTTTTGTGCTAGATGAACGAACGTCTCTCCACATGCTAAGTTGTGAGAGATAAGTGTGTGTGAAAGCCGTCCTTCAACTAGCTTGATGGGAACACAAAATTTCTTTTCACTTGCAAACTCCACTCCTTACATATATATGGGGAGGGTTTAGCTCCAACTCGTTTTTACAGTGAAAACTGCAGGAACTTCTAACCGGCACTAGGAAACAGACTGAGAAACCAGAGTATAAGTTTCTCCTGCAATCCGTTCATTTATGCTAGATGAACGAATGTCTATAGACATGCTCAGTTCTGACAGATAAGTGTGTGTGAAAGCCGTACTTCACCTAGCTTGTTGGGAACAGAAACTTTCTTTTCATGTGCAAACTCCACTCCATACATATATATGGGGTGTTACAAACTCCTACTCGGTTTTACAGTGAAAACTGAAGGAACTTCTAACCGGCACTAGGAATCAGACTGAGAAACCAGAGTAAAAGTTTCTCCTGCAACCCGTTCCCCTGTGCTAGATGAACGAACGTTTCTCCACATGCTCAGTTCTGAGAGATAAGTGTGTGTGAAAGCCGTACTTCACCTAGCTTGTTGGGAACACAGAGTTTCTTTTCACTTGCAAACACCACTCCCTATATATATACGGGGAGGTACTAGCTCCAACTCTGTTTTACAGTGAAAACTGCAGGAACTTCAAACCGGCCCTAGGGAAAAGACTGAGAATCCAGAGAAAAAGTTCCCCCTGCAACCTGTTCCATTTGTGCTAGATGAACGAACGTTTCTCCACATGCTCAGTTCTGAGAGATAAGTATGTGTGAAAGCCGTCCTTCACCTAGCTTGTTGGGAACACAAAGATTCTTTTCACTTGCAAACTGCACTCCATACATATATAAGGGAGGTACTAGCTCAAACTCGGTTTTACAGCGAAAACTGCAGGAACTTAATACCAGCACTGGGAAACAGACTGAGAAACCAGAGAAAAAGTTTCTCCTGCAAGCCATTCCCGTTGTGCTAGATGAACGAACGTCTCTCCACATGCTAAGTTCTAAGAGATAAGTGTGTGTGAAAGCAGTCCTTCATCTAGCTTGTTGGGAAAACAAATTTTCTTTTCACTTGTAAACTACAATCCTTACATATATATGGGGAGGCATTAGCTCCAACTCGGTTTTACAGTGAAAACTGCAGGAACTTCATACCGGCACTAGGAAACATACTGAGACACCAGAGTAAAAGTTTCTCCTGCAAACCGTTCCCATTGTGCTAGATGAACGAACGTCTCTCCACATGCTCAGTTCTGAGAGATAATTGTGTGTGAAAGCCGTCCTTCACATAGCTTGTTGGGAACACAAAGTTTCCTTTCATTGGCAAACACCACTCCATACATATATAAGGGGAGGTACTATCGCCAACTCGGTTTTACAGTGAAAACTGCAGGAACATCAAACCTGCACTAGGTAACAGACTGAGAAACCAGAGAAATAGTTTCTCCTGCACCCTGATCCCTTAGTGCTACATGAACGAATGTCTCTCCACATGCTGAGTTCTGTGTGATAACTGTGTGTGAAAGCCGTACTTCACCTAGCATGTTGGTAACACAAAGTTTCTTTTCACTTGCAAACACCACTCCCTATATATATACGGGGAGGTACTAGATCCAACTCGGTTTTACAGTGAAAACTGCAGGAACTTCAAACCGGCCCTAGGAAAAAGACTGAGAATCCAGAGAAAAAGTTCCTCCTGCAACCTGTTCAATTTGTGCTAGATGAACGAACGTCTCTCCACATGCTCAGTTCTGAGAGATAAGTATGTGTGAAAGCCGTCCTTCACCTAGCTTGTTGGGAACACAAAGATTCTTTTCACTTGCAAACTCCACTCCATACATATATAAGGGGAGTTACTAGCTCCAAATCGGTTTTACAGCGAAAACTGCAGGAACTTCAATCCGGCACTAGGAAACAGACTGAGAAACCAGAGTAAAAGTTTCTCCTGCAACACGTTCCTTTGTGCTAGATGAACGAACGTCTCTCCACATGTTAAGTTTTGAGAAATAAGTGTGTGTGAAAGCTGTCCTTCAAATAGCTTGTTGGGAACACAAACTATCTTTTCACTTGCAAACTCCACTCCTTACATATATATGGGGATGCTTATCTCCAACTCGTTTTTACAGTGAAAATTGCAGGAACTTCTAACCGGCACTAGGAAACAGACTGAGAAACCAGAGTATAAGTTTCTCCTATAACCCGTTCCCTTTGTGCTAGATGAACGAACGTCTATACACATGCTCAGTTCTGACAGATAATTGTGTGTGAAACCATCCTTCACCTAGCTTGTTGGGAACAGTAAGTTTCTTTTCACTTGCAAACACCACTCCGTAAATATATACGGGGAGGTACAAGCTCCAACTCGGTTTTACAGTGATAACTGCAGGAAATTCAAAACGGCACTAGGAAACAGACTGAGAAACCAGAGTAAATGTTTCCCCTGTAACCCGTTCCCTTTTTGCTAGATGAACGAACGTCTATACACAAGCTCAGTTCTGAGAGATAAGAGTGTGTGAAAGCCGTCATTCAGCTAGCTTGATGGGAACACAAATTTTCTTTTCATTGCAAATTCCACTCCATACATGTATATGCGGAGGTACTAGCTCCAACTCGGTTTTACAGTGACAACTGCAGGGACTTCCATCCGGCAGTAGGAAACAGACTGAGAAACCATAGTAATACTTTCCCGTGCAACCCGTTCCATTTGTGCTAGATGAACGAACGTCTCTCCACATGCCCCGTTCTGAGAGATAAGTGTGTGTGAAAGACGTCTTCACGTTGCTTATAGGGAACACAAAGTTTCTTTTCACATCCAAACTCCACTCCATACATTTATATGGGGTGGTACAAGCTCCTACTCGGTTTTACAGTGAAAACGGCATTAAATTCAAACCGGCACTAGGAAACAGACTGAGAAACCAGAGAAAAATTTTCTCCTGCAACCCGTTCCCTTTGTGCTAGATGAAGGAAAGTCTCTCCACATGCTCAGTTCTGAGAGATAAGTGTGTGTGAAATCCGTACTTCACCTAGATTGTTGGGAACACAAAGATTCTTTTCACTTGCAAACACCACTCCATACATATATATGGGGAGGTACTAGCTCCAACTCGGTTTTACAGTGAAAACTGAAGGAACTTCCAACCGGCCCTAGGAAACAGACTGAGAATCCAGAGAAAATGTTCCTACTGCAAGCTGTTCCATTTGTGCTAGATGAACGAACGTCTCTCCACATGCTCATTTCTGAGAGATAAGCATGTGTCAAAGCCGTACTTCACCTAGCTTGTTGGGAACACAAAGTTTCTTTTCACTTGCAAACACCACTCCACACCTAAATATTGGTTGGTAGTAGCTCCAAATCGGTTTTACAGTGAAAACTGCAGGAACTTCAAACAGTCACTAGGAAACAGACTGAGAAACCAGAGTAAATGTTTCCCCTGTAACCCGTTCCCTTTTTGCTAGATGAACGAACGTCTATACACAAGCTCAGTTCTGAGAGATAAGAGTGTGTGAAAGCCGTCATTCAGCTAGCTTGATGGGAACACAAATTTTCTTTTCATTGCAAATTCCACTCCATACATGTATATGCGGAGGTACTAGCTCCAACTCGGTTTTACAGTGACAACTGCAGGGACTTCCATCCGGCAGTAGGAAACAGACTGAGAAACCATAGTAATACTTTCCCGTGCAACCCGTTCCATTTGTGCTAGATGAACGAACGTCTCTCCACATGCCCCGTTCTGAGAGATAAGTGTGTGTGAAAGACGTCTTCACGTTGCTTATAGGGAACACAAAGTTTCTTTTCACATCCAAACTCCACTCCATACATTTATATGGGGTGGTACAAGCTCCTACTCGGTTTTACAGTGAAAACGGCATTAAATTCAAACCGGCACTAGGAAACAGACTGAGAAACCAGAGAAAAATTTTCTCCTGCAACCCGTTCCCTTTGTGCTAGATGAAGGAAAGTCTCTCCACATGCTCAGTTCTGAGAGATAAGTGTGTGTGAAATCCGTACTTCACCTAGATTGTTGGGAACACAAAGATTCTTTTCACTTGCAAACACCACTCCATACATATATATGGGGAGGTACTAGCTCCAACTCGGTTTTACAGTGAAAACTGAAGGAACTTCCAACCGGCCCTAGGAAACAGACTGAGAATCCAGAGAAAATGTTCCTACTGCAAGCTGTTCCATTTGTGCTAGATGAACGAACGTCTCTCCACATGCTCAGGTTTAAGAGATATGTGTGTGTGAAAGCCGACTTCACCTAGCTTGTTGGGAACACAAAGTTTCTTTACACTTGCAAACTCCACTCCATACATATATATATTCGGAAGTACTAGCTCCAACTCGGATTTACAGTGAAAACTGCAGGAAGTTCAAAACGGCACTAGGAAACAGACTGAGAAACCATAGTAAAAGTTTCCCCTGCAACCCATTCTTTTGTGCTAGATGAACGAACGTCTCTCCACATGCTAAGTTGTGAGAGATAAGTGTGTTTGAAAGCCATCCTTCACCTAGCTTGTTGGGAACACAAAATTTCTTTTCACTTGCAAACTCCACTCCTTACATATATATGGGGAGGGTTTAGCTCCAACTCGTTTTTACAGTGAAAACTGCAGGAACTTCTAACCGGCACTAGGAAACAGACTGAGAAACCAGAGTATAAGTTTCTCCTGCAACCCGTTCATTTTTGCTAGATGAACGAATGTCTATAGACATGCTCAGTTCTGACAGAAAAGTGTGTGTGAAAGCCGTCCTTCAACTAGCTTGTTGGGAACACAAAGTTTTCTTTCATTTGCAAACTCCAATCCATACATATATAAGGGGAGGTACTAGCTCCAACTCGGTTTTACAGTGAAAACTGCAGGAACATCAAAACTGCACTAGGTAACAGACTGAGAAACCAGAGAAATAGTTTCTCTTGCACCCTGTTCCCTTTGTGCTACATGAACGAATGTCTCTCCACATGCTCAGTTCTGTGAGATAACTGTGTGTGAAAGCCGTACTTCACCTAGCTTGTTGGGAACACAAAGTTTCTTTTCACTTGCAAACTCCACACCTTACATATATATGGGGAGGGTTTAGCTCCAAACCGTTTTTACAGTGGAAACTGCAGGAACTTCTAACCGGCAATAGGAAACAGACTTAGAAACCAGAGTATAAGTTTCTCATGCAACCCGTTCCATTTATGCTAGATGAAAGAACGTCTATACACATGCTCAGTTGTGACAGATAATTGTGTGTGAAATCCGTAATTCACCTAGCTTGTTGGGAACACAAACTTTCTTTTCATGTGCAAACTCCACTCCATACATATATATGGGGTGTTACAAGCTCCTACTCGGTTTTATAGTGAAAACTGAAGGAACTTCAAACCGGCACTAGGAAACAGACTGAGAAAGCAGAGTAAAAGTTTCTCCTGCAAACCGTTCCCTTTGTGCTAGATGAACGAACGTCTCTCCACATGCTCAGTTCTGAGAGATAAGTGTGTGTGAAAGCCGTACTTCACCTAGCTTGTTGGAAACACAAAGTTTCTTTTCACTTGCAAACACCAATCCCTATATATATACGGGGAGGTACTAGCTCCAACAAGGTTTTACAGTGAAAACTGCAGGAACTTCAAACCGGCCCTAGGAAAAAGACTGAGAATCCAGAGAAAAAGTTCCCCCTGCAACCTGTTCAATTTGTGGTAGATGAACGAACGTCTCTCCACATGCTCATTTCTGAGAGATAAGTATGTGTGAAAGCCGTCCTTCACCTAGCTTGTTGGGAACACAAAGATTCTTTTCACTTGCAAACGCCACTTCATACATATATAAGGGGAGGTACTAGCTCCAAATCGGTTTTACAGCGAAAACTGCAGGAACTTCATACCGGCACTAGGAAACAGACTGAGAAACCAGACAAAAAGTTTCTCCTGCAAGCCATTCCCGTTGTGCTAGATGAACGAACGTCTCTCCACATGCTCAGTTCTAAGAGATAAGTGTGTGTGAAAGCCGTCCTTCACAAAGCTTGTTGGGAAAACAAAGTTTCTTTTCATTTATAAACTACACTCCTTACATATATATGTGGAGGCATTAGCTCCAACTCGGTTTTACAGTGAAAACTGCAGGAACTTAATACCGGCACTAGGAAACACACAGAGAAACCAGAGTAAAAGTTTCTCCTGCAACCCGTTCCCATTGTGCTAGATGAACGAACGTCTCTCCACCTGCTCAGTTCTGAGAGATAATTGTTTGTGAAAGCCATCCTTCACCTAGCTTGTTGGGAACACAAAGTTTCCTTTCATTTGCAAACTCCACTCCATACATATATAAGGGGAGGTTCTAGCTCCAACTCGGTTTTACAGTGAAAACTGCAGGAATTTCATAACTGCACTAGGTAACAGACTGAGAAACCAGAGAAAAAGTTTCTTCTCCAACCCGTTCCATTTGTGCTACATGAACGAACGTCTCTCCACATGCTCAGTTCTGTGAGATAATTGTGTGTGAAAGCTGTACTTCACCTAGCTTGTTGGGAACACAAAGTTTCTTTTCACTTGCAAACTCCAGTCCATACATATATATACGGAGGTCCTAGCTCCAACTCGGTTTAAAGTGAAAACTGCAGGGTCTTCAAACCGACAGTAGGAAACAGACTGAGAATACATAGTAAAAGTTTCCCCTGCAAACCGTTCTATTTTTGGTAGATGAACGAACGTCTCTCCAAATGCTCAGTTCTGAGAGATAAGTGTGTGTGAAAGCCGTACTTCACCTAGCTTGTTGGGAACACAAACTTTCTTTTCACTTGCAAAATCCACTCCGTACATATATATGGGGTGGTACAAGCTCCTACTCTGTTTTACAGTGAAAACTGCAGGAACTTCATACCTGCACTAGGAAACAGACTGAGAAACCAGAGAAAAAATTTCTCCTGCAAGCCATTCCCGTTGTGCTAGATGAACGAACGTCTCTCCATATGCTCAGTTCTAAGAGATAAGTGTGTATGAAAGCCGTCCCTCACATAGCTTGTTCGGAATACAAAGTTTCTTTTCACTTTCAAACTCCATTCCATACATATATATATTCGGAATTAGTAGCCCCAACTCGGATTTATAGTGAAAACTGCAGGAAGTTCAAACCGGCACTAGGAAACTTACTGAGAAACCAGAGTAAAAGTTTCTCCTGCAACCCGTTCTTTTGTGCTAGATGAACGAACGTCTCTCCACATGCTAAGATCTCAGAGATAATTGTGTGTGAAAGCCGTCCTTCACCTAGCTTGTTGGGAACACAAAGTTTCTTTTCAATTGCAAACTCCACTCCTTACATATATATGGGGAGGGTTTAGCTCCAACTCGTTTTTACAGTGAAAACTGCAGGAACGTCTAACCGGCACTAGGAAACAGACTGAGAAACCAGAGTAAAAGTTTCTCCTGCAACCCTTTCCCCTGTGCTAGATGAACGAACGTCTCTGCACATGCTCAGTTCTGAGAGATAATTTGTGTGAAAGCCGTACTTCACCTAGCTTGTTGGGAACACAAAGTTTCTTTTCACTTGCAAACACCACTCCCTATATATATACGGGGAGGTACTACCTCCAACTCGGTTTTACAGTGAAAACTGCAGGAACTTCAAACTGGCCCTAGGAAAAAGACTGAGAATCCAGAGAAAAACTTCCTGTTGCAACCTCTTCCATTTGTGCTAGATGAACGAAAGTCTCTCCACATGCTCATTTCTGAGAGATAAGTGTGTGTGAAAGCCGTACTTCAACTAGCTTGTTGGGAACACAAACTTTCTTTTCACTTGCAAACACCACTCCGTACATATATATGGGGAGGTACTAGCTCCAACTCGGTTTTATAGTGAAAACTGCAGGAACTTCCAACCGGCCCTAGGAAACAGACTGAGAATCCAGAGAAAAAGTTCCTCCTGCAACCTGTTCAATTTGTGCTAGATGAACGAACGTCTCTCCACATGCTCATTTCTGAGAGATAAGTATGTGTGAAAGTCGTTCTTCACATAGCTAGTTGGGAATACAAAGTTTCTTTTCACTTGCAAACTCCACTCCATACATACATAAAGGGAGGTACTAGCTCCAAATCGGTTTTACAGTGAAAACTGCAGGAACTTCAATCCAGCACTAGGAAACAGACTGAGAAACCAGAGAAATAGTTTCTCCTGCAAGCCATTCCCGTTGTGCTAGATGAACGAACGTCTCTCCACATGCTCAGTTCTAAGAGATAATTGTGTGTGAAAGCCGTCCTCCAACTATCTTGTTGGGAACACAAATTTTATTTCACTTGCAATCCCCACTCCATACATAAATATAGGGACGTAGGAGCTACAACTCGGATTTACAGTGAAAACTGCAGGAAATTCAAACCGACCCTAGGAAACAGACTGAGAATCCAGAGAATATCTTCCTCCTGCAACCTGTTCCATTTGTGCTAGATGAACGAACGTCTCTCCGCATGCTCAGTTCTGAGAGATAAGTATGTGTGAAAGCCGTTCTTCACCTAGCTTGTAGGGAACACAAAGTTTTTTTAACTTGCCAACTCCTCTCCATACATATATAAGAGGAGGTACTAGCTCCAAATCGGTTTTACAGTGAAAATTGCAGGAACTTCAATCCGGCACTAGGAAACAGACTGAGAAACCAGAGAAAAAGTTTCACCTGCAAGCCATTCCGTTTGTGCTAGACGAACAAACGTCTCTCCACATGCTCAGTTCTAATAGATATGTGTGTGTGAAAGCCGACTTCACCTAGCTTGTTGGGAACACAAAGTTTCTTTACACTTGCAAACTCCACTCCATACATATATATATTCGGAAGTACTAGCTCCAACTCGGATTTACAGTGAAAACTGCAGGAAGTTCAAACCGGCACTAGGAAACAGACTGAGAAACCAGAGTATAAGTTTCTCCTGCAACCCGTTCATTTATGCTAGATGAACGAATGTCTATACACATGCTCAGTTCTGACAGATAAGTGTGTGTGAAAGCCGTACTTCACCTAGCTTGTTGGGAACACAAACTTTCTTTTCATGTGCAAACTCCACTCCATACATATATATGGGCTGTTACAAGCTCCTACTCGGTTTTACAGTGAAAACTGCAGGAACTTCAAACCGGCACTAGGAAACAGACTGAGAATTAAGAGAAAAAGTTCCCCCTGCAACCTGTTCCATTTGTGCTAGATGAACGAACGTCTCTCCACATGCTCAGTTCTGAGAGATAAGTATGTGTGAAAGCCGTCCTTCACCTAGCTTGTTGGGAACCCAAAGATTCTATTCACTTGCAAACTGCACTCCATACATATATAATGGAGGTACTAGCTCAAAATCGGTTTTACAGCGAAAACAGCAGGAACTTCAATCCGGCACTGGGAAACAGATTGAGAAACCAGAGAAAAAGTTTCTCCTGCAAGCCATTCCCGTTGTGCTAGAAGAACGAACGTCTCTCCACATGCTCAGTTCTAAGAGATAAGTGTGTGTGAAAGCCATCCATCATCTAGCTTGTTGGGAAAACAAAGTTTCTTTTCACTTGTAAACTACAATCCTTATATATAAATGGGGAGGCATTAGCTCCAACTCGGTTTTACAGTGAAAACTGCAGGAACATCAAACCTGCACTAGGTAACAGACTGAGAAACCAGAGAAATAATTTCTCCTGCACCCCGTTCCCTTTGTGCTACATGAACGAATGTCTCTCCACATGCTCAGTTCTGTGAGATAAATGTGTGTGAAAGCCGTACTTCACCTAGCGTGTTGTGAACACAAAGATTCTTTTCACTTGCAAACTCCACACCTTACATATATATGGGGAGGGTTTAGCTCCAAAACGTTTTTACAGTGGAAATTGCAGGAACTTCTACCCGGCAATAGGAAACAGACTTAGAAACCAGAGTATAAGTTTCTCCTGCAAACCGTTCCCTTTGTGCTAGATGAACGAACGTCTCTCCACATGCTCAGTTCTGAGAGATAAGTGTTTGTGAAAGCCGTACTTCACCTAGCATGTTGGTAACACAAAGTTTCTTTTCCCTTGCAAACACCATTCCCTATATATATAAGGGGAGGTACTAGCTCCAACTCGGTTTTACAGTGAAAACTGCAGGAACTTCAAACCGGCCCTAGGAAAAAGACTGAGAATCCAGAGAAAAAATTCCTCCTGCAACCTGTTCCATTTGTGCTAGATGAACGAACGTCTCTCCACATGCTCAGTTCTGAGAGATAATTATGTGTGAAAGCCGTCCTTCACCTAGCTTGTTGGGAACACAAAGATTCTTTTCACTTGCAAACTCCACTCCATACATATATAAGGGGAGGTACTAGCTCCAAATCGTTTTTACAGCAAAAACTGCAGGAACTTCAATCCGGCACTAGGAAACAGACTGAGAAACCAGAGTAAAAGTTTCTCTTGCAACACGTTCCTTTGTTCTAGATGAACGAACGTCTCTCCACATGTTAAGTTTTGAGAGATAAGTGTGTGTGAAAGCTGTCCTTCAAATAGCTTGTTGGGAACACAAACTTTCTTTTCACTTGCAAACTCCACTCCTTATATATATATGGGGATGTTTATCTCCAACTCGTTTTTACAGTGAAAACTGCAGGAACTTCTAACCGGCACTAGGAAACAGACTGAGAATCCAGAGTATAAGTTTCTCCTATAACCCGTTCCCTTTGTGCTAGATGAACGAACGTCTATACACATGCTCAGTTCTGACAGATAATTGTGTGTGAAAGCCGTCCTTCACCTAGCTTGTTGGGAACAGTAAGTTTCTTTTCACTTGCAAACACCACTCCGTAAATATATACGGGGAGGTACTAGCTCCAACTCGGTTTTACAGTGATAACTGCAAGAAATTCAAAACGGCACTAGGAAACAGACTGAGAAACCAGAGTATAAGTTTCTCCTGCAACCCGTTCATTTATGCTAGATGAACGAATGTCTATACACATGCTCAGTTCTGACAGATAAGTGTGTGTGAAAGCCGTACTTCACCTAGCTTGTTGGGAACACAAACTTTCTTTTCATGTGCAAACTCCACTCCATACATATATATGGGCTGTTACAAGCTCCTACTCTGTTTTACAGTGAAAACTGAAGGAACTTCAATCCGGCACTAGGAAACAGACTGAGAAACCAGAGTAAAAGTTTCTCCTGCAACCCGTTCCCCTGTGCTAGATGAACGAACGTCTCTACACATGCTCAGTTCTGAGAGATAAGTATGTGTGAAAGCCGTCCTTCACCTAGCTTGTTGGGAACACAAAGATTCTTTTCACTTGCAAACTGCACTCCATACATATATAAGGGAGGTACTATCTCAAAATCGGTTTTACAGCGAAAACTGCAGGAACTTCAATCCGGCACTGGGAAACAGATTGAGAAACCAGAGAAAAAGTTTCTCCTGCAAGCCATTCCCGTTGTGCTAGAAGAACGAACATCTCTCCACATGCTCAGTTCTAAGAGATAAGTGTGTGTGAAAGCCATCCATCATCTAGCTTGTTGGGAAAACAAAGTTTCTTTTCACTTGTAAACTACAATCCTTACATATAAATGGGGAGGCATTAGCTCCAACTCGGTTTTACAGTGAAAACTGCAGGAACATCAAACCTGCACTAGGTAACAGACTGAGAAACCAGAGAAATAATTTCTCCTGCACCCCGTTCCCTTTGTGGTACATGAACGAATGTCTCTCCACATGCTCAGTTCTGTGAGATAACTGTGTGTGAAAGCCGTACTTCACCTAGCTTGTTGGGAACACAAAGATTCTTTTCACTTGCAAACTCCACACCTTACATATATATGGGGAGGGTTTAGCTCCAAAACGTTTTTACAGTGGAAATTGCAGGAACTTCTAACCGGCAATAGGAAACAGACTTAGAAACCAGAATATAAGTTTCTCCTGCAACCCGTTCCATTTATGCTAGATGAACGAAAGTCTATACAAATGCTCAGTTCTGACAAATAATTGTGTGTGAAAGCCGTAATTCACCTAGCTTTTTGGGAACACAAACTTCCTTTTCATGTGCAAACTCCACTCCATACATATATATGGGGTGTTACAAGCTCCTACTCGGTTTTACAGGGAAAACTGAAGGAACTTCAAACCGGCACTAGGAAACAGACTGAGAAACCAGAGTAAAAGTTTCTCCTGCAAACCGTTCCCTTTGTGCTAGATGAACGAACGTCTCTCCACATGCTCAGTTCTGAGAGATAAGTGTTTGTGAAAGCCGTACTTCACCTAGCATGTTGGTAACACAAAGTTTCTTTTCCCTTGCCAACACCACTCCCTATATATATAAGGGGAGGTACTAGCTCCAACTCGGTTTTACAGTGAAAACTGCAGGAACTTCAAACCGGCCCTAGGAAAAAGACTGAGAATCCAGAGAAAATGTTCCTCCTGCAACCTGTTCCATTTGTGCTAGATGAACGAACGTCTCTCCACATGCTCAGTTCTAAGAGATAATTATGTGTGAAAGCCGTCCTTCACCTAGCTTGTTGGGAACACAAAGATTCTTTTCACTTGCAAACTCCACTCCATACATATATAAGGGGAGGTACAAGCTCCAAATCGGTTTTACAGCGAAAACTGCAGGAACTTCAATCCGGCACTAGGAAACAGACTGAGAAACCAGAGTAAAAGTTTCTCCTGCAACACGTTCTTTGTGCTAGATGAACGAACGTCTCTCCACATGTTAAGTTTTGAGAGATAAGTGTGTGTGAAAGCTGTCCTTCAAATAGCATGTTGGGAACACAAACTTTCTTTTCACTTGCAAACTCTACTCCTTACATATATATGGGGATGGTTATCTCCAACTCGTTTTTACAGTGAAAACTGCAGGAACTTCTAACCGGCACTAGGAAACAGACTGAGAAACCAGAGTATAAGTTTCTCCTATAACCCGTTCCCTTTGTGCTAGATGAACGAACGTCTATACACATGCTCAGTTCTGACAGATAATTGTGTGTGAAAGCCGTCCTTCACCTAGCTTGTTGGGAACAGTAAGTTTCTTTTCACTTGCAAACACCACTCCGTAAATATATACGGGGAGGTACTAGCTCCAACTCGGTTTTACAGTGATAACTGCAGGAAATTCAAAACGGCACTAGGAAACAGACTGAGAAACCAGAGTAAAAGTTTCCCCTGTAACCCGTTCCCTTTTTGCTAGATGAACGAACGTCTATACACAAGCTCAGTTCTGAGAGATAAGAGTGTGTGAAAGCCGTCCTTCAAATAGCTTGTTGGGAAAACAAAGTTTCTTTTCATTTGCAAACTCCATTCCATACATATATAAGGGGAGGTACAAGCTCCAACATTGTTTTACAGTGAAAACTGCAGGAACTTCAAACCGGCACTAGGAAACAGACTGAGAAACCAGAGTAATAGATTCCCCTGCCAACCGTTCCCTTTGTGCTAGAAGAACGGAAGTCTTTCCACATACTCAGTTCTGAGAGATAAGTGTGTGTGAAAGCAGTCCTTCACCTAGCTTGTTGGGAAAACAAAGCTTCTTTTCAATTGCAAACTACACTCCTTACATATATATGGGGAGGGATTAGCTCCAACTCGTTTTTACAGTGAAAACTGCCGGAACTTCAAACCTGCACTAGGAAACAGACTGAGAAACCAGAGTAAAAGTTTCCCGTGTAACCCGTTCCCTTTGTGCTAGATGAACGAACGTCTATACACAAGCTCAGTTCTGAGAGATAAGAGTGTGTGAAAGCCGTCCTTCACCAAGCTTGTTGGGAACACAAAGTTCCTTTCCACTTGCAAACTCCACACCATACATATATATGGGGAGGTACTAACTCCAACTCGGTTTTAGAGTGAAAACTCCAGGAACTTCAAACCGGCACTAGGAATCAGACTGAGTAAACAGAGAAAAAGTTTCTCCTGCAAACCTTTCCCTTTGTGCTAAATGAACGAACGTCTCTCCAAATGCTCAGTTCTGAGATATAAGTGTGTGTGAAAGCCGTCATTCAGCTAGCTTTTTGGGAACACAAATTTTCTTTTCATTGCAAATTCCACTCCATACATATATATGCGGAGGTACTAGCTCCAACTCGGTTTTATAGTGACAACTGCAGGGACTTCCATCCGGCAGTAGGAAACAGACTGAGAAACCATAGTAATACTTTCCCGTGCAACCCGTTCCATTTGTGCTAGATGAACGAACGTCTCTCCACATGCCCCGTTCTGAGAGATAAGTGTGTGTAAGACGTCCTTCACGTAGCTTATAGGGAACACAAAGTTTATTTTCACATCCAAATTCCACTCCATACATTTATATGGGGTGGTACAAGCTCCTACTCGGTTTTACAGTGAAAACGGCATTAACTTCAAACCGGCACTAGGAAACAGACTGAGAAAACAGAGAAAAATTTTCTCCTGCAACCCGTTCCCTTTGTGCTAGATGAAGGAAAGTCTCTCCACATGCTCAGTTCTGAGAGATAAGTGTGTGTGAAATCCGTACTTCACCTAAATTGTTGGGAACACAAAGTTTCTTTTCACTTGCAAACACCACTCCATACATATATAAGGGGAGGTACTAGCTCCAACTCGGTTTTACAGTGAAAAATGAAGGAAATTCCAACCGGCCCTAGGAAACAGACTGAGAATCCAGAGAAAATGTTCCTACTGTAAGCTGTTCCATTTGTGCTAGATGAACGAACGTCTCTCCACATGCTCAGTTCTGAGAGATAAGCATGTGTGCAAGCCGTCCTTCACCTAGCTTGTTGGGAACACAAAGTTTCTTTTCACTTGCAAACTCCACTCCATACCTAAATATAGGGTGGTAGTAGCTCCAAATCGGTTTTACTGTGAAAACTGCAGGAACTTCAAACAGTCACTAGGAAACAGACTGAGAAACCAGAGTAAAACTTTCTCCTACATCCTGTTCCTTTGTTCTAGATGAACGAACGTCTCACCACATGCTCAGTTCTGAGAGATAAGTGTGTGTGAAAGTCGTCCTTCACCTAGCTTGTTGGGAACACAAAGTTTCTTTTCACTTGCAAACTCCACTCCTTCAATATATATGGGGAGGAATTAGCTCCAACTCGCTTTTACATTGAAAACTGCAGGAACTTCATACCGGCACTAGGAAACAGACTGAGAAACCAGAGTAAAAGTTTCTCCTGTACCCTTTCCCTTTGTGCTACATGAACGAAAGTCTAACCACATGCTCAGTTCTGAGAGATAAGTGTGTGTGAAAGCCGTCCTTCAACTACCTTGTTGGGAACACAAAGTTCCTTTTCACTTGCAAAATCCACTCCATACATATATATGGGGAGGTAATAGCACCAACTCGGTTTACAGTGAATACTGCAGGGACTTCAAACAGACATTAGGAAACAGACTGAGAAACCATAGTAAAAGTTTCCCTGCAACCCGTTCCACTTGTGGTAGATGAACGAACATCTCTCCAAATGCTCAGTTCTGAGAGATAAGTGTGTGTGAAAGCCGTCCTTCATCTAGCTTGTTGGGAACACAAAGATTCTTTAAACTTGCAAACTCCACTCCTTACATATATATTGGGAGGTATAACTCCAACTCGGTTTTACAGTGAAAACTGAAGGAACTTCAAACCGGCACTAGGAAACAGACTGAGAATCCAGAGAAAAAGTTTCTCCTGCAAGCCATTCCGGTTGTGCTAAATGAACGAACGTCTCTCAACATTCTCAGTTCTACGAGATATGGTGTGTGAAAGCCGACTTCACCTAGCTTGTTGGGAACACAAAGTTTCTTTACACTTGTAAACTCCACAACATATATATATATATTCGGAAGTAATAGCTCCAACACGGATTTACAGTGAAAACTGCAGGAAGTTCAAACCGGCCCTAGGAAACAGACTGAGAAACCAGAGTAAAAGTTTCTCCTGCAACCCGTTCCTTTGTGCTAGATGAACGAACGTCTCTCCACATGCTAGGTTCTGAGAGATAAGTGTGTGTGAAAGACGTACTTCACCTAGCTTGTTGGGAAAACAAAGTTTCTTTCACTTGTAAACTACACTCCTTAAATATGTATGGGGAGGCATTAGCTCCAACTCGGTTTTACAGTGAAAACTGCAGGAACTTCATAAATGCACTAGGAAACACACTGAGAAACCAGAGTAAAAGTTTCCCCTGCTAACCGTTCCCATTGTGCTAGATGAACGAACGTCTCTCCACATGCTCAGTTCTGAGAGATAATTGTGTGTGAAAGCCGTCCTTCACCTACCTTGTTGGGAACACAAACATTCTTTTCATTTGCAAACTCCACTCCATAAATATATAAGGGTAGGTACTAGCTCAAACTCGGTTTTACAGTGAAAACTGCAGGAACTTCAAACCTGCACTAGGTAACAAACTGAGAAACCAGAGAAAAAGTTCCTCCTACAACCCGTTCCCTTTGTGCTACATGAACGAACGTCTCTCCACATGCTCAGTTCTGTGAGATAATTGTGTGTGAAAGCCGTACTTCACCTAGCTTGTTGAGAACACAAAGTTTCTTTTCACTTGCAAACTCCAGTCCATACATATATATACGGAGGTCCTAGCTCCAAATCGGTTTTACAGTGAAAACTGCAGGATCTTCAATCAGGCACTAGGAAACAGACTGAGAATCCAGAGAAAAAGTTCCCCTGCAACATGTTCCATTTGTGCTACATGAACGAACGTCTCTCCACATGCTCAGTTCTGAGAGATAAGTATGTGTGAAAGCCGTCCTTCACCTAGCTTGTTGGGAACACAAAGATTCTTTTCACTTGCAAACTGCACTCCATACATATATAAGGGAGGTACTAGCTCAAAATCGGTTTTACAGCGAAAACTGCAGGAACTTCATACCAGCACTGGGAAACTGACTGAAAAACCAGAGAAAAAGTTTCTCCTGCAAGCCATTCCCGTTGTGCTAGATGAACGAACGTCTCTCCACATGCTCAGTTCTAAGAGATAAGTGTGTGTGAAAGCAGTCCTTCATCTAGCTTGTTGGGAAAACAAAGTTTCTTATCACTTGTAAACTACAATCCTTACATATATATGGGGAGGCATTAGCTCCAACTCGGTTTTACAGTGAAAACTGCAGGAACTTCATACCAGCACTAGGAAACATACTGAGAAACCAGAGTAAAAGTTTCTCCTGCAACCCGTTCCCATTGTGCTAGATGAACGAACGTCTCTCCACAAGCTCAGTTCTGAGAGATAATTGTGTGTGAAAGCCGTCCTTCACCTAGCTAGTTGGGAACACAAAGTTTCCTTTCATTTGCAAACTCCACTCCATACATATATAAGGGGAGGTACTAGCTCCAACTCGGTTTTACAGTGAAAACTGCAGGAACATCAAACCTGCACTAGGTAACAGACTGAGAAACCAGAGAAATAATTTCTCCTGCACCCTGTTCCCTTTGTGCTACATGAACGAATGTCTCTCCACATGCTCAGTTCTGAGAGATAATTATGTGTGAAAGCCGTCCTTCACCTAGCTTGTTGGGAACACAAAGATTCTTTTCACTTGCAAACTCCACTCCATACATATATAAGGGGAGGTAATAGCTCCAAATCGGTTTTACAGCGAAAACTGCAGGAACTTCAATCCGGCACTAGGAAACAGACTGAGAAACCAGAGTAAAAGTTTCTCCTGCAACACGTTCCTTTGTGCTAGATGAACGAACGTCTCTCCACATGTTAAGTTTTGAGAGATAAGTGTGTGTGAAAGCTGTCCTTCAAATAGCTTGTTGGGAACACAAACTTTCTTTTCACTTGCAAACTCCACTCCTTACATATATATGGGGATGGTTATCTCCAACTCGTTTTTACAGTGAAAACTGCAGGAACTTCTAACCGGCACTAGGAAACAGACTGAGAAACCAGAGTATAAGTTTCTCCTATAACCCGTTCCCTTTGTGCTAGATGAACGAACGTCTATACACATGCTCAGTTCTGACAGATAATTGTGTGTGAAAGCCGTCCTTCACCTAGCTTGTTGGGAACAGTAAGTTCCTTTTCACTTGCAAACACCACTCCGTAAATATATACGGGGAGGTACTAGCTCCAACTAGGTTTTACAGTGATAACTGCAAGAAATTCAAAACGGCACTAGGAAACAGACTGAGAAACCAGAGTATAAGTCTCTCCTGCAACCCGTTCATTTATGCTAGATGAACGAATGTCTATACACATGCTCAGTTCTGACAGATAAGTGTGTGTGAAAGCCGTACTTCACCTAGCTTGTTGGGAACACAAAGATTCTTTTCACTTGCAAACACCACTCCCTATATATATACGGGGAGGTACTAGCTCCAACTCTGTTTTACAGTGAAAACTGCAGGAACTTCAAACCGGCCCTAGGAAAAAGACTGAGAATCCAGAGAAAAAGTTCCCCCTGCAACCTGTTCCATTTGTGCTAGATGAACGAACGTCTCTCCACATGCTCAGTTCTGAGAGATAAGTAAGTGTGAAAGCCGTCCTTCACCTAGCTTGTTGGGAACACAAAGATTCTTTTCACTTGCAAACTGCACTCCATACATATATAAGGGAGGTACTAGCTCAAAATCGGTTTTACAGCGAAAACTGCAGGAACTTCAATCCGGCACTGGGAAACAGATTGAGAAACCAGTGAAAAAGTTTCTCCTGCAAGCCATTCCCGTTTTGCTAGAAGAACGAACATCTCTCCACATGCTCAGTTCTAAGAGATAAGTGTGTGTGAAGCCATCCATCATCTAGCTTGTTGGGAAAACAAAGTTTCTTTTCACTTGTAAACTACAATCCTTACATATAAATGGGGAGGCATTAGCTCCAACTCGGTTTTACAGTGAAAACTGCAGGAACTTCAAACCTGCACTAGGTAACAAACTGAGAAACCAGAGAAAAAGTTTCTCCTACAACCCGTTCCCTTTGTGCTACATGAACGAACGTCTCTCCACATGCTCAGTTCTGTGAGATAATTGTGTGTGAAAGCCGTACTTCACCTAGCTTGTTGAGAACACAAAGATTCTTTTCACTTGCAAACTCCAGTCCATACATATATATACGGAGGTCCTAGCTCCAAATCGGTTTTACAGTGAAAACTGCAGGATCTTCAATCCGGCACTAGGAAACAGACTGAGAATCCAGAGAAAAAGTTCCCCTGCAACATGTTCCATTTGTGCTACATGAACGAACGTCTCTCCACATGCTCAGTTCTGAGAGATAAGTATGTGTGAAAGCCGTCCTTCACCTAGCTTGTTGGGAACACAAAGATTCTTTTCACTTGCAAACTGCACTCCATACATATATAAGGGAGGTACTAGCTCAAAATCGGTTTTACAGGGAAAACTGCAGGAACTTCATACCAGCACTGGGAAACAGACTGAAAAACCAGAGAAAAAGTTTCTCCTGCAAGCCATTCCCGTTGTGCTAGATGAACGAACGTCTCTCCACATGCTCAGTTCTAAGAGATAAGTGTGTGTGAAAGCAGTCCTTCATCTAGCTTGTTGGGAAAACAAAGTTTCTTTTCACTTGTAAACTACAATTCTTACATATATATGGGGAGGCATTAGCTCCAACTCGGTTTTACAGTGAAAACTGCAGGAACTTCATACCGGCACTAGGAAACATACTGAGAAACCAGAGTAAAAGTTTCTCCTGCAACCCGTTCCCATTGTGCTAGATGAACGAACGTCTCTCCACAAGCTCAGTTCTGAGAGATAATTGTGTGTGAAAGCCGTCCTTCACCTAGCTAGTTGGGAACACAAAGTTTCCTTTCATTTGCAAACTCCACTCCATACATATATAAGGGGAGGTACTAGCTCCAACTCGGTTTTACAGTGAAAACTGCAGGAACATCAAACCTGCACTAGGTAACAGACTGAGAAACCAGAGAAATAATTTCTCCTGCACCCTGTTCCCTTTGTGCTACATGAACGAATGTCTCTCCACATGCTCAGTTCTGAGAGATAATTATGTGTGAAAGCCGTCCTTCACCTAGCTTGTTGGGAACACAAAGATTCTTTTCACTTGCAAACTCCACTCCATACATATATAAGGAGCTCCAAATCTGTTTTACAGCGAAAACTGCAGGAACTTCAATCCGGCACTAGGAAACAGACTGAGAAACCAGAGTAAAAGTTTCTCCTGCAACACGTTCCTTTGTGCTAGATGAACGAACGTCTCTCCACATGTTAAGTTTTGAGAGATAAGTGTGTGTGAAAGCTGTCCTTCAAATAGTTTGTTGGGAACACAAACTTTCTTTTCACTTGCAAACTCCACTCCTTACATATATATGGGGATGGTTATCTCCAACTCGTTTTTACAGTGAAAACTGCAGGAACTTCTAACCGGCACTAGGAAACAGACTGAGAAACCAGAGTATAAGTTTCTCCTATAACCCGTTCCCTTTGTGCTAGATGAACGAACGTCTATACACATGCTCAGTTCTGACAGATAATTGTGTGTGAAAGCCGTCCTTCACCTAGCTTGTTGGGAACAGTAAGTTTCTTTTCACTTGCAAACACCACTCCGTAAATATATACGGGCAGGTACTAGCTCCAACTCGGTTTTACAGTGATAACTGCAAGAAATTCAAAACGGCACTAGGAAACAGACTGAGAAACCAGAGTATAAGTTTCTCCTGCAACCCGTTCATTTATGCTAGATGAACGAATGTCTATACACATGCTCAGTTCTGACAGATAAGTGTGTGTGAAAGCCGTACTTCACCTAGCTTGTTGGGAACACAAACTTTCTTTTCATGTGCAAACTCCACTCCATACATATATATGGGTTGTTACAAGCTCCTACTCGGTTTTACAGTGAAAACTGAAGGAACTTCAAACCGGCACTAGGAAACAGACTGAGAAACCAGAGTAAAAGTTTCTCCTGCAACCCGTTCCCCTGTGCTAGATGAACGAACGTCTCTCCACATGCTCAGTTCTGAGAGATAATTGTGTGTGAAAGCCGTACTTCACCTAGCTTGTTGGGAACACAAAGTTTCTTTTCACTTGCAAACACCACTCCCTATATATATACGGGGAGGTACTAGCTCCAACTCTGTTTTACAGTGAAAACTGCAGGAACTTCAAACCGGCCCTAGGAAAAAGACTGAGAATCCAGAGAAAAAGTTCCCCCTGCAACCTGTTCCATTTGTGCTAGATGAACGAACGTCTCTCCACATGCTCAGTTCTGAGAGATAAGTATGTGTGAAAGCCGTCCTTCACCTAGCTTGTTGGGAACACAAAGATTCTTTTCACTTGCAAACTGCACTCCATACATATATAAGGGTGGTACTAGCTCAAAATCGGTTTTACAGCGAAAACTGCAGGAACTTCAATCCGGCACTGGGAAACAGATTGAGAAACCAGAGAAAAAGTTTCTCCTGCAAGCCATTCCCGTTGTGCTAGAAGAACGAACATCTCTCCACATGCTCAGTTCTAAGAGATAAGTGTGTGTGAAAGCCATCCATCATCTAGCTTGTTGGGAAAACAAAGTTTCTTTTCACTTGTAAACTACAATCCTTACATATAAATGGGGAGGCATTAGCTCCAACTCGGTTTTACAGTGAAAACTGCAGGAACATCAAACCTGCACTAGGTAACAGACTGAGAAACCAGAGAAATAATTTCTCCTGCACCCCGTTCCCTTTGTGGTACATGAACGAATGTCTCTCCACATGCTCAGTTCTGTGAGATAACTGTGTGTGAAAGCCGTACTTCACCTAGCTTGTTGGGAACACAAAGATTCTTTTCACTTGCAAACTCCACACCTTACATATATATGGGGAGGGTTTAGCTCCAAAACTTTTTTACAGTGGAAATTGCAGGAACTTCTAACCGGCAATAGGAAACAGACTTAGAAACCAGAGTATAAGTTTCTCCTGCAACCCGTTCCATTTATGCTAGATGAAAGAAAGTCTATACACATGCTCAGTTCTGACAAATAATTGTGTGTGAAAGCCGTAATTCACCTAGCTTTTTGGGAACACAAACTTCCTTTTCATGTGCAAACTCCACTCCATACATATATATGCGGAGGTACTAGCTCCAACTCGGTTTTACAGTGACAACTGCAGGGACTTCCATCCGGCAGTAGGAAACAGACTGAGAAACCATAGTAATACTTTCCCGTGCAACCCGTTCCATTTGTGCTAGATGAACGAACGTCTCTCCACATGCCCCGTTCTGAGAGATAAGTGTGTGTGAAAGACGTCCTTCACGTAGCTTATAGGGAACACAAAGTTTCTTTTCACATCCAAACTCCACTCCATACATTTATATGGGGTGGTACAAGCTACTACTCGGTTTTACAGTGAAAACGGCATTAACTTCAAACCGGCACTAGGAAACAGACTGAGAAACCAGAGAAAAATTTTCTCCTGCAACCCGTTCCCTTTGTGCTAGATGAAGGAAAGTCTATCCACATGCTCAGTTCTGAGAGATAAGTGTGTGTGAAATCCGTACTTCACCTAGATTGTTGGGAACACAAAGTTTCTTTTCACTTGCAAACACCACTCCATACATATATATGGGGAGGTACTAGCTCCAACTCGGTTTTACAGTGAAAAATGAAGGAAATTCCAACCGGCCCTAGGAAACAGACTGAGAATCCAGAGAAAATGTTCCTACTGCAAGCTGTTCCATTTGTGCTAGATGAACGAACGTCTCTCCACATGCTCAGTTCTGAGAGATAAGCATGTGTGCAAGCCGTCCTTCACCTAGCTTGTTGGGAACACAAAGTTTCTTTTCACTTGCAAACTCCACTCCATACCTAAATATAGGGTGGTAGTAGCTCCAAATCGGTTTTACTGTGAAAACTGCAGGAACTTCAAACAGTCACTAGGAAACAGACTGAGAAACCAGAGTAAAACTTTCTCCTACAACCTGTTCCTTTGTTCTAGATGAACGAACGTCTCACCACATGCTCAGTTCTGAGAGATAAGTGTGTGTGAAAGTCGTCCTTCACCTAGCTTGTTGGGAACACAAAGTTTCTTTTCACTTGCAAACTCCACTCCTTACATATATATGGGGAGGAATTAGCTCCAACTCGCTTTTACATTGAAAACTGCAGGAACTTCATACCGGAACTAGGAAACAGACTGAGAAAATAGAGTAAAAGTTTCTCCTGTACCCTTTCCCTTTGTGCTACATGAACGAAAGTCTAACCACATGCTCAGTTCTGAGAGATAAGAGTGTGTTAAAGCCGTACTTCACCTACCTTGTTGGGAACACAAAGTTCCTTTTCACTTGCAAAATCCACTCCATACATATATATGGGGTGTTACAAGCTCCTACTCGGTTTTACAGTGAAAACTGAAGGAACTTCAAACCGGCACTAGGAAACAGACTGAGAAACCAGAGTAAAAGTTTCTCCTGCAAACCGTTCCCTTTGTGCTAGATGAACGAACGTCTCTCCACATGCTCAGTTCTGAGAGATAAGTGTTTGTGAAAGCCGTACTTCACCTAGCATGTTGGTAACACAAAGTTTCTTTTCCCTTGCAAACACCACTCCCTATATATATAAGGGGAGGTACTAGCTCCAACTCGGTTTTACAGTGAAAACTGAAGGAACTTCAAACCGGCCCTAGGAAAAAGACTGAGAATCCAGAGAAAATGTTCCTCCTGCAACCTGTTCCATTTGTGCTAGATGAACGAACGTCTCTCCACATGCTCAGTTCTGAGAGATAATTATGTGTGAAAGCCGTCCTTCACCTAGCTTGTTGGGAACACAAAGATTCTTTTCACTTGCAAACTCCACTCCATACATATATAAGGGGAGGTACTAGCTCCAAATCGGTTTTACAGCGAAAACTGCAGGAACTTCAATCCGGCACTAGGAAACAGACTGAGAAACCAGAGTAAAAGTTTCTCCTGCAACACGTTCCTTTGTGCTAGATGAACGAACGTCTCTCCACATGTTAAGTTTTGAGAGATAAGTGTGTGTGAAAGCCGTCCTTCAAATAGCTTGTTGGGAACACAAACTTTCTTTTCACTTGCAAACTCCACTCCTTACATATATATGGGGAGGGATTAGCTCCAACTCGTTTTTACAGTGAAAACTGCAGGAACTTCTAACCGGCACTAGGAAACAGACTGAGAAACCAGAGTATAAGTTTCTCCTATAACCCGTTCCCTTTGTGCTAGATGAACGAACATCTATACACATGCTCATTTCTGACAGATAATTGTGTGTGAAAGCCGTCCTTCACCTAGCTTGTTGGGAACAGTAAGTTTCTTTTCACTTGCAAACACCACTCCGTAAATATATACGGGGAGGTACTAGCTCCAACTCGATTTTACAGTGATAACTGCAGGAAATTCAAACCGGCACTAGGAATCAGACTGAGAAACCAGAGTAAAAGTTTCCCCTGTAACCCGTTCCCTTTTTGCTAGATGAACGAACGTCTATACACAAGCTCAGTTCTGAGAGATAAGAGTGTGTGAAAGCCGTCCTTCAAATAGCTTGTTGGGAAAACAAAGTTTCTTTTCATTTGCAAACTCCATTCCATACATATATAAGGGGAGGTACAAGCTCCAACATTGTTTTACAGTGAAAACTGCAGGAACTTCAAACCGGCACTAGGAAACAGACTGAGAAACCAGAGTAATAGATTCCCCTGCAAACCGTTCCCTTTGTGCTAGAAGAACGAAAGTCTTTCCACATACTCAGTTCTGAGAGATAAGTGTGTGTGAAAGCAGTCCTTCACCTAGCTTGTTGGGAAAACAAAGCTTCTTTTCAATTGCAAACTACACTCCTTACATATATATGGGGAGGGATTAGCTCCAACTCGTTTTTACAGTGAAAACTGCAGGAACTTCAAACCTGCACTAGGAAACAGACTGAGAAACCAGAGTAAAAGTTTCCCGTGTAACCCGTTCCCTTTGTGCTAGATGAACGAACGTCTATACACAAGCTCAGTTCTGAGAGATAAGAGTGTGTGAAAGCCGTCCTTCACCAAGCTTGTTGGGAACACAAAGTTCCTTCTCACTTGCAAACTCCACACCATACATATATATGGGGAGGTACTAACTCCAACTCGGTTTTAGAGTGAAAACTCCATGAACTTCAAACCGGCACTAGGAATCAGACTGAGTAAACAGAGAAAAAGTTTCTCCTGCAAACCTTTCCCTTTGTGCTAGATGAACGAACGTCTCTCCAAATGCTCAGTTCTGAGATATAAGTGTGTGTGAAAGCCGTCATTCAGCTAGCTTTTTGGGAACACAAATTTTCTTTTCATTGCAAATTCCACTCCATACATATATATGCGGAGGTACTAGCTCCAACTCGGTTTTACAGTGACAACTGCAGGGACTTCCATCCGGAAGTAGGAAACAGACTGAGAAACCATAGTAATACTTTCCCGTGCAACCCGTTCCATTTGTGCTAGATGAACGAACGTCTCTCCACATGCCCCGTTCTGAGAGATAAGTATGTGTGAAAGACGTCCTTCACGTAGCTTATAGGGAACACAAAGTTTCTTTTCACATCCAAACTCCACTCCATACATTTATATGGGGTGGTACAAGCTACTACTCGGTTTTACAGTGAAAACGGCATTAACTTCAAACCGGCACTAGGAAACAGACTGAGAAACCAGAGAAAAATTTTCTCCTGCAACCCGTTCCCTTTGTGCTAGACGAAGGAAAGTCTATCCACATGCTCAGTTCTGAGAGATAAGTGTGTGTGAAATCCGTACTTCACCTAGATTGTTGGGAACACAAAGTTTCTTTTCACTTGCAAACACCACTCCATACATATATATGGGGAGGTACTAGCTCCAACTCGGTTTTACAGTGAAAAATGAAGGAAATTCCAACCGGCCCTAGGAAACAGACTGAGAATCCAGAGAAAATGTTCCTACTGCAAGCTGTTCCATTTGTGCTAGATGAACGAACGTCTCTCCACATGCTCAGTTCTGAGAGATAAGCATGTGTGCAAGCCGTCCTTCACCTAGCTTGTTGGGAACACAAAGTTTCTTTTCACTTGCAAACTCCACTCCATACCTAAATATAGGGTGGTAGTAGCTCCAAATCGGTTTTACTGTGAAAACTGCAGGAACTTCAAACAGTCACTAGGAAACAGACTGAGAAACCAGAGTAAAACTTTCTCCTACAACCTGTTCCTTTGTTCTAGATGAACGAACGTCTCACCACATGCTCAGTTCTGAGAGATAAGAGTGTGTGAAAGTCGTCCTTCACCTACCTTGTTGGGAACACAAAGTTCCTTTTCACTTGCAAAATCCACTCCATACATATATATGGGGAGGTAATAGCACCAACTCGGTTTACAGTGAATACTGCAGGGACTTCAAACAGACATTAGGAAACAGACTGAGAAACCATAGTAAAAGTTTCCCTGCAACCCGTTCCACTTGTGGTAGATGAATGAACATCTCTCCAAATGCTCAGTTCTGAGAGATAAGTGTGTGTGAAAGCCGTCCTTCATCTAGCTTGTTGGGAACACAAAGATTCTTTAAACTTGCAAACTCCACTCCTTACATATATATTGGGAGGTATAACTCCAACTCGGTTTTACAGTGAAAACTGAAGGAACTTCAAACTGGCACTAGGAAACAGACTGAGAATCCAGAGAAAAAGTTTCTCCTGCAAGCCATTCCGGTTGTGCTAAATGAACGAACGTCTCTCCACATTCTCAGTTCTACGAGATATGTGTGTGTGAAAGCCGACTTCACCTAGCTTGTTGGGAACACAAAGTTTCTTTACACTTGCAAACTCCACCCCATATATATATATATTCGGAAGTACTAGCTCCAACTCGGATTTACAGTGAAAACTGCAGGAAGTTCAAACCGGCCCTAGGAAACAGACTGAGAAACCAGAGTAAAAGTTTCTCCTGCAACCCGTTCCTTTGTGCTAGATGAACGAACGTCTCTCCACATGCTAGGTTCTGAGAGATAAGTGTGTGTGAAAGACGTACTTCACCTAGCTTGTTGGGAAAACAAAGTTTCTTTCACTTGTAAACTACACTCCTTACATATGTATGGGGAGGCATTAGCTCCAAATCGGTTTTACAGTGAAAACTGCAGGAACTTCATAAATGCACTAGGAAACACACTGAGAAACCAGAGTAAAAGTTTCCCCTGCATCCCGTTCCCATTGTGCTAGATGAACGAACGTCTCTCCACATGCTCAGTTCTGAGAGATAATTGTGTGTGAAAGCCGTCCTTCACCTACCTTGTTGGGAACACAAACTTTCTTTTCATTTGCAAACTCCACTCCATACATATATAAGGGTAGGTACTAGCTCCAACTCGGTTTTACAGTGAAAACTGCAGGAACTTCAAACCTGCACTAGGTAACAAACTGAGAAACCAGAGAAAATGTTTCTCCTACAACCTGTTCCCTTTGTGCTACATGAACGAACGTCTCTCCACATGCTCAGTTCTGTGAGATAATTGTGTGTGAAAGCCGTACTTCACCTAGCTTGTTGAGAACACAAAGTTTCTTTTCACTTGCAAACTCCAGTCCATACATATATATACGGAGGTCCTAGCTCCAAATCGGTTTTACAGTGAAAACTGCAGGATCTTCAATCCGGCACTAGGAAACAGACTGAGAATCCAGAGAAAAAGTTCCCCCTGCAACATGTTCCATTTGTGCTACATGAACGAACGTCTCTCCACATGCTCAGTTCTGAGAGATAAGTATGTGTGAAAGCCGTCCTTCACCTAGCTTGTTGGGAACACAAAGATTCTTTTCACTTGCAAACTGCACTCCATACATATATAAGGGAGGTACTAGCACAAAATCGGTTTTACAGCGAAAACTGCAGGAACTTCATACCAGCACTGGGAAACAGACTGAAAAACCAGAGAAAAAGTTTCTCCTGCAAACCGTTCCCTTTGTGCTAGATGAACGAACGTCTCTCCACAAGCTCAGTTCTGAGAGATAATTGTGTGTGAAAGCCGTCCTTCACCTAGCTTGTTGGGAACACAAAGTTTCCTTTCATTTGCAAACCCCACTCCATACATATATAAGGGGAGGTACCAGCTCCAACTCGGTTTTACAGTGAAAACTGCAGGAACATCAAACCTGCACTAGGTAACAGACTGAGAAACCAGAGAAATAGTTTCTCCTGCACCCTGTTCCCTTTGTGTTACATGAACGAATGTCTCTCCACATGCTCAGTTCTGTGAGATAACTGTGTGTGAAAGCCGTACTTCACCTAGCTTGTTGGGAACACAAAGTTTCTTTTCACTTGCAAACTCCACACCTTACATATATATGGGGAGGCTTTAGCTCCAAATCGTTTTTACAGTGGAAACTGCAGGAACTTCTAACCGGCAATAGGAAACAGACTTAGAAACCAGAGTATAAGTTTCTCATGCAACCCGTTCCATTTATGCTAGATGAACGAACGTCTATACACATGCTCAGTTGTGACAGATAATTGTGTGTGAAAGCCGTAATTCACTTAACTTGTTGGGAACACAAACTTTCTTTTCATGTGCAAACTCCACTCCATACATATAAATGGGGTGTTACAAGCTCCTACTCGGTTTTACAGTGAAAATTGAAGGAACTTCAAACCGGCCCTAGGAAAAAGACTGAGAATCCAGAGAAAAAGTTCCCCCTGCAACCTGTTCAATTTGTGGTAGATAAACGAACGTCTCTCCACATGCTCATTTCTGAGAGATAAGTATTTGTGAAAGCCGTCCTTCACCTAGCTTGTTGGGAACACAAAGATTCTTTTCACTTGCAAACTCCACTCCATACATATATAAGGGGAGGTACTAGCTCCAAATCGGTTTTACAGCGAAAACTGCAGGAACTTCATTCCGGCACTAGGAAACAGACTGAGAAAACAGACAAAAAGTTTCTCCTGCAAGCCATTCCCGTTGTGCTAGATGAACGAACGTCTCTCCACATGCTCAGTTCTAAGAGATAAGTGTGTGTGAAAGCCTTCCTTCACAAAGCTTGTTGGGAAAACAAAGTTTCTTTTCATTTATAAACTACACTCCTTACATATATATGTGGAAGCATTAGCTCCAAATCGGTTTTACAGTGAAAACTGCAGGAACTTCATAGCGGCACTAGGAAACACACAGAGAAACCAGAGTAATAGTTTCTCCTGCAACCCGTTCCCATTGTGCTAGATGAACGAACGTCTCTCCACATGCTCAGTTCTGAGAGATAATTGTTTGTGAAAGCCATCCTTCACCTAGCTTGTTGGGAACACAAAGTTTCCTTTCATTTGCAAACTCCACTCCATACATATATAAGGGGAGGTTCAAGCTCCAACTCGGTTTTACAGTGAAAACTTCAGGAACTTCAAAACTGCACTAGGTAACAGACTGAGAAACCAGAGAAATAGTTTCTCCTGCAACCCGTTCCATTTGTGCTACATGAACGAACGTCTCTCCACATGCTCAGTTCTGAGAGATAAGTGTGTGTGAAAGCCGTACTTCACCTAGCTTGCTGGAAACACAAAGTTTCTTTTCACTTGTAAACACCACTCCCTATATATATACGGGGAGGTAGTAGCTCCAACTCGGTTTTACAGTGAAAATTGCAGGAACTTCAAACCGGCCCTAGGAAAAAGACTGAGAATCCAGAGAAAAAGTTCCCCCTGCAACCTGTTCAATTTGTGGTAGATAAACGAACGTCTCTCCACATGCTCATTTCTGAGAGATAAGTATTTGTGAAAGCCGTCCTTCACCTAGCTTGTTGGGAACACAAAGATTCTTTTCACTTGCAAACTCCACCATACATATATAAGGGGAGGTACTAGCTCCAAATCGGTTTTACAGCGAAAACTGCAGGAACTTCATTCCGGCACTAGGAAACAGACTGAGAAAACAGACAAAAAGTTTCTCCTGCAAGCCATTCCCGTTGTGCTAGATGAACGAACGTCTCTCCACATGCTCAGTTCTAAGGGATAAGTGTGTGTGAAAGCCTTCCTTCACAAAGCTTGTTGGGAAAACAAAGTTTCTTTTCACTTGTAAACTACAATCCTTACATATATATGGGGAGGCATTAGCTCCAACTCTGTTTTACAGTGAAAACTGCAGGAACTTCAAACCGGCCCTAGGGAAAAGACTGAGAATCCAGAGAAAATGTTCCCCCTGCAACCTGTTCCATTTGTGCTAGATGAACGAACGTCTCTCCACATGCTCAGTTCTGAGAGATAATTGTGTGTGAAAGCCATCCTTCACCTAGCTTGTTGGGAACACAAAGTTTCCTTTCATTTGCAAACTCCACTCCATACATATATAAGGGGAGGATCAAGCTCCAACTCGGTTTTACAGTGAAAACTTTAGGAACTTCAAAACTGCACTAGGTAACAGACTGAGAAACCAGAGAAATAGTTTCTCCTGCAACCCGTTCCATTTGTGCTACATGAACGAACGTCTCTCCACATGCTCAGTTCTGTGAGATAATTGTGTGTGAAAGCTGTACTTCACCTAGCTTGTTGGGAACACAAAGTTTCTTTTCACTTGCAAACTCCAGTCCATACATATATATACGGAGGTCCTAGCTCCAACTCAGTTTAAAGTGAAAACTGCAGGGTCTTCAAACCGACAGTAGGAAACAGACTGAGAATACATAGTAAAAGTTTCCCCTGCAAACCGTTCTATTTTTGGTAGATGAACGAACGTCTCTCCAAATGCTCAGTTCTGAGAGATAAGTGTGTGTGAAAGCCGTACTTCACCTAGCTTGTTGGGAACACAAACTTTCTTTTCACTTGCAAAATCCACTCCGTACATATATATGGGTTGGTACAAGCTCCTACTCGGTTTTACAGTGAAAACTGCAGGAACTTCAAACCTGCACTAGGAAACAGACTGAGAAACCAGAGTAAAAGTTTCTCCTGCAACCCGTTCCTTTGTGCTAGATGAACGAATGTCTCTCCACATGCTAAGTTCTGAGAGGTAAGTGTGTGTGAAAGCTTTCCTTCAAATAGCTTGTTTGGAACACAAAGTTTCTTTTCACTTGCAAACTCCAATCCTTACATATATATGGGGATGGTTTAGCTCCAACTCGTTTTTACAGTGAAAACTGCAGGAACTTCTAACCGGCACTAGGAAACAGACTGAGAAAACAGTGTAAAAGTTTCTCCTATAAACCTTTCCTTTGTGCTGGATGAACGAACGTCTATACACATGCAGAGTTCTGACAGATAAGTGTGTGTTAAAGCGGTCCTTCACCTAGCTTGTTGGGAACAGAAAGTTTCTTTTCACTTGCAAACACCTCTCGGTAAATATATACGGGGAGGTACTAGCTCCAACTCGGTTTTACAGTGAAAACTGCAGGAATTTCAAACCGGTCCTAGGAAACAGACTGAGAATCCAGAGAAAAACTTCCTCCTGCAACCTGTTCCATTTGTGCTAGATGAACGAACGTCTCTCCACATGCTCAGTTCTGAGAGATAAGTGTGTGTGAAAGCCGTACTTCACCTAGCTTGTTGGGAACACAAACTTTCTTTTCACTTGCAAACACCACTCCTTACATATATATGGGGAGGTACTAGCTCCAACTCAGTTTTACAGTGAAAAATGCAGGAACTTCAAACCGGCCCTAGGAAACAGACTGAGAATCCAGAGAAAAAGTTCCTCCTGCAACTTGTTCCATTTGTGCTAGATGAACGAACGTCTCTCCACATGCTCAGTTCTGAGAGATAAGTATGTGTGAAAGCCGTACTTCACCTAGCTTGTTGGGAACACAAAGTTTCTTTTCATTTGCAAATTCCACTCCATAAATATATAAGGGGAGGTACTAGCTCCAAATCGGTTTTACAGTGAAAACTGCAGGAAATTCAATCCGGCACTAGGAAACAGACTGAGAAAACAGAGAAAAAATTTCTCCTGCAAGCCATTCCCTTTGTGCTAGATGAACGAACGTCTCTCCATATGCTCAGTTCTAAGAGATAAGTGTGTATGAAAGCCGTCCTTCACCTAGCTTGTTCGGAATACAAAGTTTCTTTTCACTTTCAAACTCCATTCCATACATATATATATTCGGAAGTAGTAGCCCCAACTCGGATTTATAGTGAAAACTGCAGGAAGTTCAAACCGGCACTAGGAAACAGACTGAGAAACCAGAGTAAAAGTTTCTCCTGCAACCCGTTCTTTTGTGCTAGATGAACGAACGTCTCTCCACATGCTAAGATCTGAGAGATAATTGTGTGTGAAAGCAGTCCTTCACCTAGCTTGTTGGGAACACAAAGTTTCTTTTCTCTTGCAAACTCCACTCCTTACATATATAAGGGGAGGGTTTAGCTCCAACTCGTTTTTACAGTGAAAACTGCAGGAACGTCTAACCGGCACTAGGAAACAGACTGAGAAACCAGAGTAAAAGTTTCTCCTGCAACCCTTTCCCCTGTGCTAGATGAACGAACGTCTCTGCACATGCTCAGTTCTGAGAGATAATTTGTGTGAAAGCCGTACTTCACCTAGCTTGTTGGGAACACAAAGTTTCTTTTCACTTGAAAACACCACTCCCTATATATATACGGGGAGGTACTACCTCCAACTCGTTTTTTCAGTGAAAACTGCAGGAACTTCAAACTGGCCCTAGGAAAAAGACTGAGAATCCAGAGAAAAATTTCCTCCTGCTACCTGTTCCATTTGTACTAGATGAACGAACGTCTCTCCACATGCTCAGTTCTAAGAAATAAGTATGTGTGAAAGCCGTCCTTCACCTAGCTTGTTGGGAAAACAAAGTTTCATTTCACTTGTAAACTACACTCCTTACATATATATGGGGAGGAATTAGCTCCAACTCGGTTTTACAGTAAAAACTGCAGGAACTTCATACCGGCACTAGGAAACACACAGAGAAACCAGAGTAAAAGTTTCTTCTGCAACCCGTTCCCATTGTGCTAGATGAACGAACGTCTCTCCACATGCTCAGTTCTGAGAGATAATTGTGTGTGAAAGCCGTCCTTCACCTAGCTTGTTGGGAACACAAAGTTTCCTTTCATTTGCAAAAACCAATCCATACATATATAAGGGGAGGTACTAGCTCCAACTCGGTTTTACAGTGAAAACTGCAGGAACATCAAACATGCACTAGGTAACAGACTGAGAAACCCGAGAAAAAGTTTCTCCTGCACCCCGTTCCCTTTGTGCTACATGAACGAAAGTCTCTCCACATGCTCAGTTCTGTGAGATAACTGTGTGTGAAAGCCGTACTTCACCTAGCTTGTTGGGAACACAAAGTTTCTTTTCACTTGCAAACTCCACTCGTTACATATATATGGGGAGGGTTTAGCTCCAAATCGTTTTTACAGTGAAAACTGCAGGAACTTCTAACCGGCAATAGGAAACAGACTATGAAACCAGAGTATAAGTTTCTCCTGCAACCCGTTCCATTTATGCTAGATGAACCAACGTCTATACACATGCTCAGTTCTGACAGATAATTGTGTGTGAAAGCCGTAATTCACCTAGCTTGTTGGGAACACAAACTTTCTTTTCATGTGCATACTCCACTCCATACATATATATGGGTTTTTACAAGCTCCTACTCGGTTTTACAGTGAAAACTGAAGGAACTTCAAACCGGCACTAGGAATCAGACTGAGAAACCTGAGTAAAAGTTTCTCCTGCAAACCGTTCCCTTTGTGCTAGATGAACGAAAGTCTCTCCACATGCTAAGTTCTGAGAGATAAGTATGTGTGAAAGCCGTCCTTCACCTAGCTTGTTGGGAACACAAAGATTCTTTTCACTTGCAAACTCCACTCCATACATATATAGGGGGATGTACTAGCTCCAAATCGGATTTACAGCGAAAACTGCAGGAACTTCAATCCGGCACTAGGAAACAGACTGAGTAACCAGAGAAAAAGTTTCTCCTGCAAGGCATTCCCGTTGTGCTAGATGAACGAAAGTCTCTCCACATGCTCAGTTCTAAGACATATGTGTGTGTGAAAGCCGTCCTTCACCTAGCTTGTTGGGAAAACAAAGTTTCCTTTCATTTGTAAACTACACTCCTTACATATATATGGGGAGGCATTAGCTCCAACTCGGTTTTACAGTGAAAACTGTAGGAAATTCATACCGGCACTAGGAAAGAAACTGAGAAACCAGAGTTATAGTTTCTCCTGCAAACCGTTCCCATTGTGCTAGATGAAAGAACGTCTCTCCACATGCACAGTTCTGAGAGATAATTGTGTGTGAAAGCCGTCCTTCACCTAGCTTGTTGGGAACACAAAGTTTCCTTTCAGTTGCAAACTCCACTCCATACAGATATAAGGGGAGGTACCAGCCCCAACTCGGTTTTACAGTGAAAACTGCAGGAACTTCAAACCTGCACTAGGTAACAGACTGAGACACCAGAGAAAAAGTTTCTCCTGCAACACGTTCCTTTGTGCTACATGAACGAACGTCTCTCCACATGCTCAGTTCTGTGAGATAATTGTGTGTGAAATCCTTTCTTCACCTAGCTTGTTGGGAACACAAAGTTTCTTTTCACTTGCAAACTGCAGTCCATATATATATATACGGAGATCCTAGCTCCACCTCGGTTTAAAGTGAAAACTGCAGGGACTTCAAACCTACAGTAGGAAACAGACTGAGAAACCATAGTAAAAGTATCCCCTGCAAACCGTTCCCTTTTTGGTAGATGAACGAACGTCTCTCCAAATGCTCAATTCTGAGAGATAAGTGTGTGTGAAAGCCGACTTCACCTAGCTTGTTGGGAACACAAAGTTCCTTTACACTTGCAAACTCCACCCCATATATATATATATTCGGAAGTACTAGCTCCAACTCGGATTTACAGTGAAAACTGCAGGAAGTTCAAACCGGCACTAGGAAACAGACTGAGAAACCAGAGTAAAAGTTTCTCCTGCAACCCGTTCCTTTGTGCTAGATGAACGAACGTATTTCCACATGCTAGGTTCTGAGAGATAAGTGTGTGTGAAAGCCGTCCTTCACCTATCTTGTTGGGAACACAAAGATTCTTTTCTCTTGCAAACTCCACTAATTACATATATAAGGGGAGGTACTAGCTCCAAATCGGTTTTACAGCGAAAACTGCAGGAACATCAATCCGGCACTAGGAAACAGACTGAGAAACCAGAGAAAAAGTTTCTCCTGCAAGCCATTCCCGTTGTGCTAGATGAACGAAAGTCTCTCCACATGCTCAGTTCTAAGAGATAAGTGTGTGTGAAAGCCGTACTTCACCTATCTTGTTGGGAAAACAAAGTTTCTTTCACTTGTAAACTACACTCCTTACATATGTAAGGGGAGGCATTAGCTCCAACTCGGTTTTACAGTGAAAACTGCAGGAACTTCATACCGGCACTAGGAAACACACTAAGAAACCAGAGCAAAAGTTTCTCCTGCAAAACATTCCCATTGTGCTAGATGAACGAACGTCTCTCCACATGCTCAGTTCTGAGAGATAATTGTGTGTGAAAGCCGTCCTTCACCTACCTTGTTGGGAACACAAACTTTCTTTCCATTTGCAAACTCCACTCCATACATATATAAGGGTATGTACTAGCTCCAACTCGGTTTTACAGTGAAAACTGCAGGAACTTCAAACCTGCACTAGGTAACAGACTGAGAAACCAGAGAAAAAGTTTCTCCTACAACCCGTTCCCTTTGTGCTACATGAACGAACGTCTCTCCACATGCTCAGTTCAGTGAGATAATTGTGAGTTAAAGCCGTACTTCACCTAGCTTGTTGGGAACACAAAGTTTCTTTTCACTTGCAAACTCCAGTCCATACATATATATACGGAGGTCCTAGCTCCAAATCGTTTTTACAGTGAAAACTGCAGGAACTTCAATCCGGTACTAGGAAACAGACTGAGAAACAAGAGAAAAAGTTTCAACTGCAAGCCATTCCGGTTGTGCTAGATGAACGAACGTCTCTCCACATGCTAAGTTGTGAGAGATAAGTGTGTGTGAAAGCCGTCCTTCACCTAGCTTGTTAGGAACACAAAATTTCTTTTCACTTGCAAACTCCACTCGTTACATATATATGGGGAGGGTTTAGCTCCAACTCGTTTTTACAGTGAAAACTGCAGGAACTTCTAACCGGCACTAGGAAACAGAATGAGAAACCAGAGTATAAGTTTCTCCTGCAACCCGTTCATTTATGCTAGATGAACGAATGTCTATAGACATGCTTAGTTCAGACAGATAAGTGTGTGTGAAAGCCGTACTTCACCTAGCTTGTTGGGAATACAAAGTTTCTTTTCTCTTGCAAACACCACTCCCTATATATATACGGGGAGATACTAGCTCCAACTCTGTTTTACAGTGAAAACTGCAGGAACTTCAAACCGGCCCTAGGGAAAAGACTGAGAATCCAGAGAAAATGTTCCCCCTGCAACCTGTTCCATTTGTGCTAGATGAACGAACGTCTCTCCACATGCTCAGTTCTGAGAGATAAGTATGTGTGAAAGCCGTCCTTCACCTAGCTTGTTGGGAACACAAAGATTCTTTTCACTTGCAAACTGCACTCCATACATATATAAGGGAGGTACTAGCTCAAAATCGGTTTTACAGCGAAAACTGCAGGAACTTCATACCAGCACTGGTAAACAGACTGAGAAACCAGAGAAAAAGTTTCTCCTGCAAGCCATTCCCGTTGTGCTAGATGAACGAAAGTCTCTCCACATGCTCAGTTCTAAGAGATAAGTGTGTGTGAAAGCAGTCCTTCATCTAGCTTGTTGGGAAAACAAAGTTTCTTTTCACATGTAAACTACAATCCTTACATATATATGGGGAGGCATTAGCTCCAACTCGGTTTTACAGTGAAAATTGCAGGAACTTCATACCGGCACTAGGAAACATACTGAGAAACCAGAGTAAAAGTTTCTCCTGCAAACCGTTCCCATTGTGCTAGATGAACGAACGTCTCTCCACATGCTCAGTTCTGAGAGTTAATTGTGTGTGAAAGCCGTCCTTCACCTAGCTTGTTGGGAACACAAAGTTTACTTTCATTTGCAAACTCCACTCCATACATATATAAGGGGAGGTACTAGCTCCAACTCGGTTTTACAGTGAAAACTGCAGGAATATCAAACCTGCACTAGGTAACAGAATGAGAAACCAGAGAAATAGTTTCTCCTGCACCCTGTTCCCTTTGTGCTACATGAACGAATGTCTCTCCACATGCTCAGATCTGTGAGATAATTGTGTGTGAAAGCCTTTCTTCACCTAGCTTGTTGGGAACACAAAGTTTCTTTTCACTTGCAAACTCCAGTCCATACATATATATACGGAGGTCCTAGCTCCAACTCGGTTTAAAGTGAAAACTGCAGGGTCTTCAAACCGAAAGTAGGAAACAGACTGAGAATACATAGTAAAAATTTCCCCTGCAAACCGTTCTATTTTTGGTACATGAACGAACGTCTCTCCAAATGCTCAGTTCTGAGAGATAAGTGTGTGTGAAAGCCGTACTTCACCTAGCTTGTTGGGAACACAAACTTTTTTTTCACTTGCAAAATCCACTCCGTACATATATATGGGGTCGTACAAGCTCCTACTCGGTTTTACAGTGAAAACTGCAGGAACATCCAACCGGCACTAGGAAACAGACTGAGAAACCAGAGTAAAAATTTCTCCTGCAACCCGTTCCTTTGTGCTAGATGAACGAATGTCTCTCCACATGCTAAGTTCTGAGAGGTAACTGTGTGTGAAAGCTGTCCTTCAAATAGCTTGTTGGGAACACAAAGTTTCTTTTCACTTGCAAACTCTAATCCTTACATATATATGGGGATGGTTTAGCTCCAACTCGTTTTTACAGTGAAAACTGCAGGAACTTCTAACCGGCACTAGGAAACAGACTGAGAAACAGTGTATAAGTTTCTCCTATAACCCTTTCCCTTTGTGCTGGATGAACGAACGTCTATACACATGCTGATTTCTGAGAGATAAGTGTGTGTGAAAGCCGTCCTTCACCTAGCTTGTTGGGAACAGAAAGTTTCTTTTCACTTGCAAATACCACTCGGTAAATATATACGGGGAGGTACTAGCTCCAACTCGGTTTTACAGTGAAAACTGCAGGAACTTCAAACCGGTCCTAGGAAACAGACTGAGAATCCAGAGAAAAACTTCTTCCTGCAAACTGTTCCATTTGGCTAGATGAACGAACGTCTCTCCACATGCTCAGTTCTGAGAGATAAGTGTGTGTGAAAGCCGTACTCCACCTAGCTTGTTGGGAACACAAACTTTCTTTTCACTTGCCAACACCACTCCTTACATATATATGGGGAGGTACTAGCTCCAACTCGGTTTTACAGTGAAAAATGCAGGAACTTCAACCGGCCCTAGGAAACAGACTGAGAATCCAGAGAAAAAGTTCCACCTGCAACCTGTTCCATTTGTGCTAGATGAACGAACGTCTCTCCACATGCTAAGATCTGAGAGATAATTGTGTGTGAAAGCCGTCCTTCACCTAGCTTGTTGGGAACACAAAGTTTCTTTTCACTTGCAAACTCCACTCCTTATATATATATGGGGAGGTACTAGCTCCAACTCGTTTTTACAGTGAAAACTGCAGGAACGTCTAACCGGCACTAGGAAACAGACTGAGAAACCAGAGAAAAAATTTCTCCTGCAAGCCATTCCCGTTGTGCTAGATGAACGAACGTCTCTCCATATGCTCAGTTCTAAGAGATAAGTGTGTATGAAAGCCGTCCTTCACCTAGCTTGTTCGGAATACAAAGTTTCTTTTCACTATCAAACTCCATTCCATACATATATATATTCGGAAGTAGTAGCCCCAACTCGGAAATATAGTGAAAACTGCAGGAAGTTCAAACCGGCACTAGGAAACAGACTGAGAATCCAGAGAAAAAGTTCCTCCTGCAACCCGTTCCTTTGTGCTAGATGAACGAACGTCTCTCCACATGCTAAGATCTGAGAGATAATTGTGTGTGAAAGCCGTCCTTCACCTAGCTTGTTGGGAACACAAAGTTTCTTTTCACTTGCAAACTCCACTCCTTACATATATATGGGGAGGGTTTAGCTTCAACTCGTTTTTACAGTGAAAACTGCAGGAACGTCTAACCGGCACTAGGAAACAGACTGAGAAACCAGAGTAAAAGTTTCTCCTGCAACCCGTTCCCCTGTGCTAGATGAACGAACGTCTCTCCACATGCTCAGTTCTGAGAGATAAGTTTGTGTGAAACCGTACTTCACCTAGCTTGTTGGGAACACAAAGTTTCTTTTCACTTGCAAACACCACTCCCTATATATATACGGGGAGGTACTACCTCCAACTCGGTTTTACAGTGAAAACTGCAGGAACTTCAAACTGGCCCTAGGAAAAAGACTGAGAATCCAGAGAAAAATTTCCTCCTGCTACCGTTCCATTGGTACTAGATGAACGAACGTCTCTCCACATGCTCAGTTCTGAGAGATAATTGTGTGTGAAAGCCGTCCTTCACCTAGCTTGTTGGGAACACAAAGTTTCCTTTCATTTGCAAAATCCACTCCATACATATATAAGGGGAGGTACTAGCTCCAACTCGTTTTTACAGTGAAAACTGCAGGAACATCAAACATGCACCAGGTAACAGACTGAGAAACCAGAGAAAAAGTTTATCCTGCACCCCGTTCCCTTTGTGCTACATGAACGAAAGTCTCTCCACATGCTCAGTTCTGTGAGATAACTGTGTGTGAAAGCCGTACTTCACCTAGCTTGTTGGGAACACAAAGTTTCTTTTCACTTGCAAACTCCACTCCTTACATATATATGGGGAGGGTTTAGCTCCAAATCATTTTTACAGTGAAAACTGCAGGAACTTCTACCCGGCAATAGGAAACAGACTATGAAATCAGAGTATAAGTTTCTCCTGCAACCCGTTCCATTTATGCTAGATGAACGAACGTCTATACACATGCTCAGTTCTGACAGATAATTGTGTGTGAAAGCCGTAATTCACCTAGCTTGTTGGGAACACAAACTTTCTTTTCATGTGCGAACTCCACTCCATACATATATATGGGGTTTTACAAGCTCCTACTCGGTTTTACAGTGAAAACTGAAGGAACTTCAAACCGGCACTAGGAAACAGACTGAGAAACCAGAGTAAAAGTTTCTCCTGCAAACCGTTCCCTCTGTGCTAGATGAACGAACGTCTCTCCACATGCTAAATTCTGAGAGATAAGTGTGTGTGAAAGCCGTACTTCACCTAGCTTGTTGGGAACACAATGTTTCTTTTCACTTGCAAACACCACTCCCTATATATATACGGGGAGGTACTAGCTCCAACTCGGTTTTACAGTGAAAACTGCAGGAACTTCAAACCGGCCCTAGGAAAAAGTCTGAGAATCCAGAGATAAAGTTCCTCCTGCAACCTGTTCCATTTGTGCTAGTTGAACGAAAGTCTCTCCACATGCTCATTTCTGAGAGATAAGTATGTGTGAAAGCCGTCCTTCACCTAGCTTGTTGGGAACACAAAGATTCTTTTCACTTGCAAACTCCACTCCATACATATATAGGGGGAGGTACTAGCTCCAAATCGGTTTTACAGCGAAAACTGCAGGAACTTCAATCCGGCACTAGGAAACAGACTGACAAACCAGAGAAAATGTTTCTCCTGCAAGCCATTCCCGTTGTGCTAGATGAACGAAAGTCTCTCCACATGCTCAGTTCTAAGACATAAGTGTGTGTGAAAGCCGTCCTTCACCTAGCTTGTTGGGAAAACAAAGTTTCTTTTCATTTGTAAACTACACTCCTTACATATATATGGGGAGGCATTAGCTCCAACTCGGTTTTACAGTGAAAACTGTAGGAACTTCATACCGGCACTAGGAAAGAGACTGAGAAACCAGAGTTATAGTTTCTCCTGCAACCCGTTCCCATTGTGCTAGATGAACGAAAGTCTCTCCACATGCACAGTTCTGAGAGATAATTGTGTGTGAAAGCCGTCCTTCACCTAGCTTGTTGGGAACACAAAGTTTCCTTTCATTTGCAAACTCTACTCCATACAGATATAAGGGGAGGTACTAGCTCCAACTCGGTTTTACAGTGAAAACTGCAGGATCTTCAAACCTGCACTAGGTAACAGACTGAGAAACCAGAGAAAAAGTTTCTCCTGCAACACGTTCCTTTGTGCTACATGAACGAACGTCTCTCCACATGCTCAGTTCTGTGAGATAATTGTGTGTGAAAGCCTTTCTTCACCTAGCTTGTTGGAAACACAAAGTTTCTTTTCACTTGCAAACTCCAGTCCATACATATACATACGGAGGTCCTAGCTCCAACTCGGTTTAAAGTGAATACTGCAGGGTCTTCAAACTTACAGTAGGAAACAGACTGAGAAACCATAGTAAAAGTATCCCCTGCAAACCGTTCTATTTTTGGTAGATGAACGAACGTCTCTCCAAATGCTCAATTCTGAGAGATAAGTGTGTGTGAAAGCCGTCCTTCTCCTAGCTTGTTGGGAACACAAACTTTCTTTTCACTTGCAAACTCCACTCCGTACATATATATGGGGTGGTACAAGCTCCTACTCGGTTTTACAGTGAAAACTGCAGGAACTTCAAACCGGCACTAGGAAACAGACTGAGAAACCAGAGTAAAACTTTTTCCTGCAACCCGTTCCTTTGTGCTGGATGAACGAACGTCTCTCCACATGCTAAGTTCTGAGAGATAAGTGTGTGTGAAAGTTGTCTTTCAAATAGCTTGTTGGGAACACAAAATTTCTTTTCACTTGCAAACTCCACTCCTTACATATAAATGGGGATGGTTTAGCTCCAACTCGTTTTTACAGTGAAAACTGCAGGAACTTCTAACCGGCACTAAGAAACAGACTGAGAAACCAGAGTATAAGGTTCTCCTATAACCCGTTCCCTTTGTGCCAAATGAACGAACGTCTATACACATGCTCAGTTCTGACAGATAAGTGTGTGTGAAAGCCGTCCTTCACATAGCTTGTTGGGAACAGAAAGATTCTTTTCACTTGCAAGCACCACTCCATAAATATATACGGGTTGGTACAAGCTCCAACTCGGTTTTACAGTGAAAACTGCAGGAACTTCAAACCGGTCCTAGGAAACAGACTGAGAAAACATAGTAAAAGTTTCCCCTGCAACCCGTTCCAATTGTGGTAGATGAACGAAAGTCTCTGCAAATGCTCAGTTCTGAGAGATAAATGTGTGTGAAAGCCGTCCTTCACCTAGCTTGTTGGGAACACAAAGATTCTTTATACTTGCAAACTCCACTCCTTACATATATATGGGGAGGTAAAAATCCAAATCGGTTTTACAGTGAAAACTGCAGGAACTTCAAACCGGCACTAGGAAACAGACTGAGAATCCAGAGAAATAGTTTCTCCTGCAAACCGTTCCATTTGTGCTAGATGAACGAAAGTCTCTCCACATGCTTAGTTCTGAGAGATAAGTGTGTGTGAAAGCCGTCCTTCACCTAGCTTGTTGGGAACACAAATTTTATTTCACTTGCAATCCCCAATCCATACATAAATATAGGGAGGAGGAGCTCCAACACGGTTTTACAGTGAAAACTGCAGGAACTTCAATCCGGCACTAGGAAACAGACTGAGTAACAAGAGAAAAATTTACTCGTGCAAGCCATTCCGGTTGTGCTAGATGAAAGATCTTTTCTCCACATGCTCAGTTCTAAGAAATAAGTGTGTGTGAAAGCCGACTTCACCTAGCTTGTTGGGAACACGAAGTTTCTTTACACTTTCAAACTCCACTCCATACATATATATATTCCTAAGTACTAGCTCCAACTCGGATTTACAGTGAAAACTGCAGGAAGTTCAAACCGGCACTAGGAAACAGACTGAGAAACCAGAGTAAAAGTTTCTCCTGCAACCCATTCTTTGTGATAGATGAACGAACGTCTCTCCACATGCTAAGTTCTGAGAGATAAGTGTGTGTGAAAGCCGTCCTTCACCTAGCTTGTTGGGAACACAAAGTTCCTTTTCACTTGCAGACTTCACTCCTTACATATATATGGGGAAGGTTTAGCTCCAAATCGTATTTACGGTGAAAACTGCAGGAACTTCTAATCGGCACTAGGAAACAGACTGAGAAACCAGAGTATAAGTTTCTCCTGCAACCCGTTCATTTATGCTAGATGAACGAACGTCTATACACATGCTCAGTTCTGACAGATAAGTGTGTGCGAAAGCCGTCCTTCACCTAGCTTGTTGGGAACAGAAAGATTGTTTTCACTTGCAAGCACCACTCCATAAATATATACGCGTAGGTACTAGCTCCAACTCGGTTTTACAGTGAAAACTGCAGGAACTTCAAACCGGTCCTAGGAAACAGACTGAGAATCCAGAGAAAAACTTCCTCCTGCAACCTGTTCCATTTGTGCTAGATGAACGAACGTCTCTCCACATGCTCATTTCTGAGAGATAAGTATGTAAGAAAGCCGTTCTTCACCTAGCTTGTTGGGAACACAAAGTTTCTTTTCACTTGCAATCCCCACTCCATACATATATAAGGGGAGGTACTAGCTCCAAATCGGTTTTACAGTGAAAACTGCAGGAACTTCAATCCGGCACTAGGAAACAGACTGATAAACCAGAGGAATAGTTTCTCCTGCAAGCCATTCCCGTTGTGCTAGATGAACGAACGTCTCTCCACATGCTCAGTTCTAAGTGATAAGTGTGTGTGAAAGCCTTCGTTCACCTAGATTGTTGGGAACACAAAGTTCCTTTACAATTGCAAACCCCACTCCTTACATATATATGGGGTGGAAATAGCTCCAACGCGGTTTTACATTGTAAACTGAAAGAACTTCATACCGCACTAGGAAACAGACTGAGAAACCAGAGAAAAAGTATCTCCTGTACCGGTTCCCTTTGTGCTACATGAACGAAAGTCTATCCACATGCTAAGTTCTGAGAGATAAAAGTGTGTGAAAGCCGTCCTTCACCTAGCTTGTTTTGAACACAAAGTTCCTTTTCACTTGCAAAATCCACTCCATGCATATATATGGGGAGGTACTAGCACCAAATCGGTTTACAGTGAATACTGCAGGTACTTAAAACCGACATTAGGAAACAGACTGAGAAAACATAGAAAAGTTTCCCCTGCAACCCGTTCCAATTGTGGTAGATGAACGAACGTCTCTGCAAATGCTCAGTTCTGAGAGATAAGTGTGTGTGAAAGCCGTCCTTCACCAAGCATGTTTGGAACACAAAGATTCTTTATACTTGCAAACTCCACTCCTTACATATATATGGGGAGGTAAAACTCCAACTCGTTTTTACAGTGAAAAATTGCAGGAACTTCAAACCGGCACTAGGAAACAGACTGAGAATCCAGAGAAATAGTTTCTCCTGCAAACCGTTCCATTTGTGCTAGATGAACGAAAGTCTCTCCACATGCTTAGTTCTGAGAGATAAGTGTGTGTGAAAGCCGTCCTTCACCTAGCTTGTTGGGAACACAAATTTTATTTCACTTGCAATCCCCAATCCATACATAAATATAGGGAGGAGGAGCTCCAACACGGATTTACAGTGAAAACTGCAGGAACTTCAATCCGGCACTAGGAAACAGACTGAGTAACAAGAGAAAAATTTACTCGTGCAAGCCATTCTGGTTGTGCTAGATGAAAGAACGTTTCTCCACATGCTCAGTTCTAAGAGATAAGTGTGTGTGAAAGCCGACTTCACCTAGCTTGTTGGGAACACGAAGTTTCTTTACACTTTCAAACTCCTCTCCATACATATATATATTCCTAAGTACTAGCTCCAACTCGGATTTACAGTGAAAACTGCAGGAAGTTCAAACCGGCACTAGGAAACAGACTGAGAAACCAGAGTAAAAGCTTCTCCTGCAACCCATTCCTTTGTGATAGATGAACGAACGTCTCTGCACATGCTAAGTTCTGAGAGATAATTGTGTGTGAAAGCCGTCCTTCACCTAGCTTGTTGGGAACACAAAGTTCCTTTTCACTTGCAGACTCCACTCCTTACATATATATGGGGAAGGTTTAGCTCCAAATCGTATTTACAGTGAAAACTGCAGGAACTTCTAATCGGCACTAGGAAACAGACTGAGAAACCAGAGTATAAGTTTCTCCTGCAACCCGTTCATTTATGCTAGATGAACGAACGTCTATACACATGCTCAGTTCTGACAGATAAGTGTGTGTGAAAGCCGTCATTCACCTAGCTTGTTGGGAACACAAATTTTCTTTTCATCATATTCCACTCCATACATATATATGCGGAGGTAGTAGCTCCAACTCGATTTTACAGTGACAACTGCAGGGACTTCAAACCAGCAGTAGGAAACAGACTGAGAAACCATAGTAAAACTTTCCCGTGCAACCCGTTCCATTTGTGCTAGATGAACGAACGTCTCTCCACATTCTCAGTTCTGAGAGATAAGTGTGTGTGAAAGCCTTCCTTCAAATAGCTTATTGGGAACACAAAGTTTCTTTTCACTTGCAAACTCCACTCCATACATTTATATGGGTTGGTACAAGCTCCTACTCAATTTTACAGTGAAAACGGAAGGAACTTCAAAACGGCACTAGGAAACAGACTGAGAAACCAGAGTAAAAGTTTCACCTGCAACCCGTACCCTTTGTGCTAGATGAACGAACGTCTCTCCACATGCTGAGTTCTGAGAGATAAGTGTGTGTGAAAGCCGTCATTCACCTAGCTTCTTGGGAACACAAAGTTTCTTTTCACTTGCAAACACCAATCCGTACATATATATGGGGATGTAATAGCTCCAACTCTGTTTTACAGTGAAAACTGCAGGAACTTCAAACCGGCCCTAGGAAACAGACTGAGAATCCAGAGAAAAAGTTCCTCCTGAAACCTGTTCCATTTGTGCTAGATGAACGAACGTCTCTCCACATGCTCAGTTCTGAGAGATAATTATGTGTGAAAGCCGTCCTTCACAGAGCTTGTTGGGTACACAAAGTCTCTTTTCACTTGCAAACTCCACTCCATACATGTATATGGGGAGGTACATGCTCCAACTCGCTTTTACAGTGAAAACTGCTGGAACTTCAAACCTGCCCTAGGAAACAGACTGAGAATCCCGAGAAAAATTTCCTCCTGCAACCTGTTCCATTTGTGCTACATGAACGAACGTCTCTCCACATACTCAGTTCTGAGAGATAAGTGTGTGTTAAAGCCATCCTTCACCTAGCTTGTTCGGAATACAAAGTTTCTTTTCACTTGCAAAATCTAGTCCATACATATATATGGGGTGGTAGAAGCTCCTACTCGGTTTTACACTGAAAACTGCAGGAACTTCAAACCGGCACTAGGAAACAGACTGAGAAACCAGAGTAAAAGTTTCTTCTGCAACCCTTTCCATTTGTCCTAGGTGAAAGAACGTCTCTCCACATACTCATTTCTGAGAGATAATTGTGTGTGGAAGCCTTCCATTACCTATCTTGTTGGGAGCACAAAGTTTCTTTTCACTTGCAAACTCCACTCCATACATATATAAGAGAAGTACAAGCTCCAACTTTGTTTTACAGTGAAAAATGCAGGAATTTCAAACCGGCACTAGGAAACAGACTGAGAAACCAGAGTAAAAGTTTTTCCTGCAACCCGTTCCTTTGTTCTAGATGAACGAACGTCTCTCCACATGCTCACTTCTGAGAGATAAGTGTGTTTGAAAGCCGTCCTTCACCTAGCTTGTTCGGAATACAAAGTTTCTTTTCACTTGCATACTCCAATCCATACATTTATATGGGGAGGTACAAGCTCCAAGTCGGTTTAACCGTGAAAAGTGCAGGAAATTCAAAACGGCACTAGGAAACAGTCTGAGAAACCAGAGTAAAAGTTCACATGCAACCCGTTCCTTTGTGCTACATGAACGAACGTCTCTTCCCATGCTCCGTTCTGAGAGATAAGTGTGTGTGAAAGCCGTCCTTCAAATAGCTTGTTTGGAAAACCAAGTTTCTTTTCATTTGCAAACTCCATTCCATACATATATAAGGGGAAGTACAAGCTCCAAATTTGTTTTACAGTGAAAACTGCAGGAACTTCAAACCGGCACTAGTAAACAGACTGAGAATCCAGAGTAAAAGTTTCTCCGGCAAACCGTTCCCATTGTGCTAGATTAACGAAAGTCTTTCCACATACTAAGTTCTGAGAGATAAGTGTGTGTGAAAGCTGTCCTTCACCTAGCTTGTTGGGAAAAAATGTTTCTTTTAACTTGCAAACTAAACTCCTTACATATATATGGGGAGGGATTAGCTCCAACTCGGTTTTACAGTGAAAACGGCAGGAACTTGAAACCTGCACTAGGAAACATACTGAGAAACCAGAGTAAAAGTTTCTCCTGTAACCCGTTCCCTTTGTGCTAGATGAACGAACGTCTATACACATGCTCATTTCTGAGAGATAAGAGTGTGTGAAAGCCGTCCTTCACCAAGCGTGTTCGGAACACAAAGTCCATTTTCATTTGCAAACACCACACCATACATATATATGTGGAGGTACTAGCTCTAAATCGTTTTTACAGTGAAAACTGCAGGAACTTCAAACCTGCACTAGGAAACATACTGAGAAACCAGAGTAAAAGTTTCTCCTGTAACCCGATCCCTTTGTGCTAGATGGACGAACGTCAATACACATGCTCAGTTCTGAGATATAAGTGTGTGTGAAAGCCGATATTCACCTAGCTTGTTGGGGACACAAATTTTCTTTTCATCATATTCCACTCCATATATACATATGCGGAGGTACTAGCTCCAACTCGATTTTACAGTGACAACTGCAGGGACTTCAAACCGGCAGTAGGAAACAGACTGAGAAACCATAGAAATACTTTCCCGTGCAACCCGTTCCATTTGTGCTAGATGAAAGAACGTCTCTCCACATGCTCAGTTCTGAGAGATAAGTGTGTGTGAAAGCCTTTCTTCAAATAGCTTATTGGGAACACAAAGTTTCTTTCACTTGCAAACTTCACTCCATACATTTATATGGGGTGGTACAAGCTCCTACTCGGCTTTAGGGTGAAAACGGCAGGAACTTCAAACCGGCACTAGGAAACAGACTGAGAAACCAGAGTAAAAGCTTCTCCTGCAACCCATTCCTTTGTGATAGATGAACGAACGTCTCTGCACATGCTAAGTTCTGAGAGATAAGTGTGTGTGAAAGCCGTCCTTCACCTAGTTGTTTGGAACACAAAGTTCCTTTTCACTTGCAGACTCCACTCCTTACATATATATGGGGAAGGTTTAGCTCCAAATCGTATTTACAGTGAAAACTGCAGGAACTTCTAATCGGCACTAGGAAACAGGCTGAGAAACCAGAGTATAAGTTTCTCCTGCAACCCGTTCATTTATGCTAGATGAACGAACGTCTATACACATGCTCAGTTCTGACAGATAAGTGTGTGTGAAAGCCGTCATTCACCTAGCTTGTTGGGAACACAAATTTTCTTTTCATCATATTCCACTCCATACATATATATGCGGAGGTAGTAGCTCCAACTCGTATTTACAGTGACAACTGCAGGGACTTCAAACCGGCAGTAGGAAACAGACTGAGAAACCATAGTAAAACTTTCCCGTGCAACCCGTTCCATTTGTGCTAGATGAACGAACGTCTCTCCACATGCTCAGTTCTGAGAGATAATTATGTGTGAAAGCCGTCCTTCACAGAGCTTGTTGGGTACACAAAGTCTCTTTTCACTTGCAAACTCCACTCCATACATGTATATGGGGAGGTACATGCTCCAACTCGCTTTTACAGTGAAAACTGCTGGAACTTCAAACCTGCCCTAGGAAACAGACTGAGAATCCCGAGAAAAATTTCCTCCTGCAACCTGTTCCATTTGTGCTACATGAACGAACGTCTCTCCACATACTCAGTTCTGAGAGATAAGTGTGTGTTAAAGCCATCCTTCACCTAGCTTGTTCGGAATACAAAGTTTCTTTTCACTTGCAAAATCTAGTCCATACATATTTATGGGGTGGTACAAGCTCCTACTCGGTTTTACACTGAAAACTGCAGGAACTTCAAACCGGCACCAGGAAACAGACTGAGAAACCAGAGTAAAAGTTTCTTCTGCAACCCGTTCCATTTGTCCTAGGTGAAAGAACGTCTCTCCACATACTCATTTCTGAGAGATAATTGTGTGTGAAAGCCTTCCATCACCTATCTTGTTGGGAGCACAAAGTTTCATTTCACTTGCAAACTCCACTCCATACATATATAAGGGAAGTACTAGCTCCAACTTTGTTTTACAGTGAAAACTGCAGGAATTTCAAACCGGCACTAGGAAACAGACTGAGAAACCAGAGAAAAAGTTTCTCCTGCAAGCCATTCCCGTTGTGCTAGATGAACGAACGTCTCTCCACATGCTCACTTCTGAGAGATAAGTGTGTTTGAAAGCCGTCCTTCACCTAGCTTGTTCGGAATACAAAGTTTCTTTTCACTTGCATACTCCAATCCATACATTTATATGGGGAGGTACAAGCTCCAAGTCGGTTTAACCGTGAAAAGTGCAGGAAATTCAAAACGGCACTAGGAAACAGTCTGAGAAACCAGAGTAAAAGTTCACATGCAACCCGTTCCTTTGTGCTACATGAACGAACGTCTCTTCCCATGCTCCGTTCTGAGAGATAAGTGTGTGTGAAAGCCGTCCTTCAAATAGCTTGTTTGGAAAACAAAGTTTCTTTTCATTTGCAAACTCCATTCCATACATATATAAGGGGAAGTACAAGCTCCAAATTTGTTTTACAGTGAAAACTGCAGGAACTTCAAACCGGCACTAGTAAACAGACTGAGAAACCAGAGTAAAAGTTTCTCCGGCAAACCGTTCCCATTGTGCTAGATTAACGAAAGTCTTTCCACATACTAAGTTCTGAGAGATAAGTGTGTGTGAAAGCTGTCCTTCTCCTAGCTTGTTGGGAAAAAAAAGTTTCTTTTAACTTGCAAACTAAACTCCTTACATATATATGGGGAGGGATTAGCTCCAACTCGGTTTTACAGTGAAAACGGCAGGAACTTGAAACCTGCACTAGGAAACATACTGAGAAACCAGAGTAAAAGTTTCTCCTGTAACCCGTTCCCTTTGTGCTAGATGAACGAACGTCTATACACATGCTCAGTTCTGAGAGGTAAGAGTGTGTGAAAGCCGTCATTCACCTAGCTTGTTGGGGACACAAATTTTCTTTTCATCATATTCCACTCCATATATACATATGCGGAGGTACTAGCTCCAACTCGATTTTACAGTGACAACTGCAGGGACTTCAAACCGGCAGTAGGAAACAGACTGAGAAACCATAGAAAAAGTTTCCGTGCAACCCGTTCCATTTGTGCTAGGTGAAAGAACGTCTCTCTACATATTCAGTTTTGAGAGATATTTGTGTTTGAAAGCCGTCCTTCACCTATCTTGTTGGGAACACAAACTTTCTTTTCATGTGCAAACTCCACTCCATACATATATATGGGTTGTTACAAGCTCCTACTCGGTTTTGCAGTGAAAACTGTAGGAACATCAAACCGGCACTAGGAAACAGATTGAGAAATCACAGTAAAAGTTTCTCTGGCAACCAGTTCCCTTTGTGCTAGGTGAAAGAACGTCTCTCTACATACTCAGTTCTGAGAGATATTTGTGTGTGAAAGCCGTCCTTCACCTAGCTTGTTGGGAACATAAATTTTCTTTTCATCATATTCCACTCCATATATATATATGCGGAGGTAGTAGCTCCAACTCGATTTTACAGTGACAACTGCAGGGACTTCAAACCGGCAGTAGGAAACAGACTGAGAAACCATAGAAAAACTTTCCCGTGCAACCCGTTCCATTTGTGCTAGATGAAAGAACGTCTCTCCACATGCTCAGTTCTGAGAGATAAGTGTGTGTGAAAGCCTTTCTTCAAATAGCTTATTGGGAACACAAAGTTTCTTTCACTTGCAAACTCCACTCCATACATTTATATGGGGTGGTACAAGCTCCTACTCGGCTTTACAGTGAAAACGGCAGGAACTTCAAACCGGCACTAGGAAACAGACTGAGAATCCAGAGTAAAAGTTTCTCCTGCAACCCGTTCCCTTTGTGCTAGATGAACGAACGTCTCTCCACATGCTCAGTTCTGAGATATAAGTGTGTGTGAAAGCCGTACTTCACCTAGCTTGTTGGGAACACAAAGTTTCTTTTCACTGGCAAACACCAATCCGTACATATATATGGGGAGGTAATACCTCCAACTCGGTTTTACAGTGAAAACTGCAGGAAATTCAAACCGGCCAAAGGAAAAAGACTGAGAATCCAGAGAAAAAGTTCCTCCTGAAACCTGTTCCATTTGTGCTAGATGAACGAACGTCTCTCCACATGCTCAGTTCTGAGAGATAAGTATGTGTGAAAGCCGTCCTTCACCTAGATTGTTGGGTACACAAAGTTTCTTTTCACATGCAAAATCCACTCCATACATATATATGGGGTGGTACAAGCTCCTACTCGGTTTTACAATGAAAACAGCAGGAACTTCAAACCGGCACTAGGAAACAGACTGAGAAACCAAAGAAAAAGTTTCTCCTGCAACCCGTTCCCTTTGTACTAGATGAAAGAACGTCTCTCCACATGCTCAGTTCTGAGAGATAAGTGTGTGTGAAAGCCGTCCTTCACCTGTCTTGTTGGGAACACAATGTTTCTTTTCACTTGCAAACTCCAATCCATACATATATAAGGGAAGTACTAGCTCCAACTTGGTTTTACAGTGAAAACTGCAGGAACTTCAAACCGGCACTAGGAAACAGACTGAGAAACCAGAGTAAAAGTTTCTCCTGCAACCCGTTCCCTTTGTACTAGATGAAAGAACGTCTCTCCACATGCTCAGTTCTGAGAGATAAGTGTGTGTGAAAGCCGTCCTTCACCTGTCTTGTTGGGAACACAATGTTTCTTTTCACTTGCAAACTCCAATCCATACATATATAAGGGAAGTACTAGCTCCAACTTGGTTTTACAGTGAAAACAGCAGGAACTTCAAACCGGCACTAGGAAACAGACTGAGAAACCAGAGTAAAAGTTTCTCCTGCAACCCGTTCCCTTTGTACTAGATGAAAGAACGTCTCTCCACATGCTCAGTTTTGAGAGATAAGTGTGTGTGAAAGCCGTCCTTCACCTGTCTTGTTGGGAACACAATGTTTCTTTTCACTTACAAACTCCACTCCTTACATATTTAAGGGGAGGGTTTAGCTCCAACTCGATTTTACAGTGAAAACTGCAGGAACGTCTAACCGGCACTAGGAAACAGACTGAGAAAACAGAGTATAAGTTCTCCTATAACACGTTCCCCTTGTGCTACATGAACGAACGTCAATACACATGCTCAGTTCTGACAGATAAGTGTGTGTGAAAGCCGTCCTTCACCTATCTTGTTGGGAACACAAACTTTCTTTTCATGTGCAAACTCCACTCCATACATATATATGGGTTGTTACAAGCTCCTACTCGGTTTTACAGTGAAAACTGTAGGAACTTCAAACCGGCACTAGGAAACAGATTGAGAAATCACAGTAACAGTTTCTCTGGCAACCAGTTCACTTTGTGCTAGGTGAAAGAACGTCTCTCTACATACTCAGTTCTGAGAGATATTTGTGTGTGAAAGCCGTCCTTCACCTAGCTTGTTCGGAATACAAAGTTTCTTTTCACTTGCAAACTCCAATCCATACATATATATGGGGAGGTACTAGCTCCAACTCGGTTTTACAGTGAAAACTGCAGGAACATCAAACTGGCCATAGGAAACAGAGTGACAATCCAGAAAAAAAGTTCCTCCTGCAAAATGTTCCATTTGTGCTAGATGAACGAACGTCTCTCTTCATGCTCAGTTCTGAGAGATAATTATGTGTGAAAGCCGTCCTTCACCTAGCTTGTTGGGAACACAAAGTTTCTTTTCACTTGCAAACACCACTCCGTACATATATATGGGGAGGGTTTAGCTCCAAATCGTTTTTACAGTGAAAATTGCAGGAACTTCTAACCGGCACCAGGAAACAGACTGAGAAACCAGAGTATAATTTTCTCCTATAACAGTTCCCTTTGTGCTAGATGAACGAACGTCTCTCCACATGCTCATTTGTGAGAGATAAGTGTGTGTGAAAGCCGTCCTTCACCTAGCTTGTTGGGAACACAAATTTTATTTCACTTGCAATCTCCACTCGATACATAAATATAGGGAGGTACTAGCTACACCTCGGTTTTACAGTGAAAACTGAAGGAACTTCAAACCGGCACAAGGAAACAGACTGAGAAACCAGAGTAAAAGTTTCTCCTGCAACCCGTTCCTTTGTGCTAGATGAACGAACGTCTCTCCACATGCTATGTTCTGAGAGATAAGTGTGTGTGAAAGCCGTCCTTCACCTAGCTTGTTCGGAATACAAAGTTTCTTTTCACTTGCAAACTCCAATCCATACATATATATGGGGAGGTACTAGCTCCAACTCGGTTTTACAGTGAAAACTGCAGGAAATTCAAAATGGCACTAGGAAACAGACTGAGAAACCAGAGTAAAAGTTCCACTGCAACACGTTCCTTTGTTCTAGATGAACGAACGTCTCTCCCCATGCTCAGTACAGAGATAAATGTGTGTGAAAGCCGTCCTTCATTTAGCTTGTTGGGAACACAAAATTTCTTTTCATTTGCAAAATCCTCTCCATACATATATATGGGTTGTTACAAGCTCCTACTCGGTTTTACACTGAAAACTGCAGGAACTTCAAACGGGCACTAGGAAACAGACTGAGAAACCAGAGTAAAAGTTACTCCTGCAAACCGTTCCTTTGTGCTAAATGAAGGAACGTCTCTCCATATGCTAAGTTCTGAGAGATAAGTGTGTGTGAAAGCCGTCCTTCACCTAGCTTGTTGGGAACACAAAGTTTCTTTTCACTTGAAAACTCCAGTCCATACATATATATGCGGAGGTCCTAGCTCCAACTCGGTTTACAGTGAAAACTGCAGGGACTTCAAACCGACAGTAGGAAACAGACTGAGAAACCATAGTAAAACTTTCCCGTGCAACCCGTTCCATTTGTGCTAGATGAACGAACGTCTCTCCACATGCTCAGTTCTGAGAGATAAGTGTGTGTGAAAGCCTTTCTTCAAATAGCTTATTGGGAACACAAAGTTTCTTTTCACTTGCAAACTCCACTCCATACATTTATATGGGGTGGTACAAGCTCCTACTCAATTTTACAGTGAAAACGGAAGGAACTTCAAAACGGCACTAGGAAACAGACTGAGAAACCAGAGTAAAAGTTTCACCTGCAACCCGTTCCCTTTGTGCTAGATGAACGAACGTCTCTCCACATGCTCAGTTCTGAGAGATAAGTGTGTGTGAAAGCCGTCATTCACCTAGCTTCTTGGGAACACAAAGTTTCTTTTCACTTGCAAACACCAATCCGTACATATATATGGGGAGGTAATAGCTCCAACTCTGTTTTACAGTGAATACTGCAGGAACTTCAAACCGGCCCTAGGAAACAGACTGAGAATCCAGAGAAAAAGTTCCTCCTGAAACCTGTTCCATTTGTGCTAGATGAACGAACGTCTCTCCACATGCTCAGTTCTGAGAGATAATTATGTGTGAAAGCCGTCCTTCACAGAGCTTGTTGGGTACACAAAGTCTCTTTTCACTTGCAAACTCCACTCCATACATGTATATGGGGAGGTACATGCTCCAACTCGCTTTTACAGTGAAAACTGCTGGAACTTCAAACCTGCCCTAGGAAACAGACTGAGAATCCCGAGAAAAATTTCCTCCTGCAACCTGTTCCATTTGTGCTACATGAACAAACGTCTCTCCACATACTCAGTTCTGAGAGATAAGTGTGTGTTAAAGCCATCCTTCACCTAGCTTGTTCGGAATACAAAGTTTCTTTTCACTTGCAAAATCTAGTCCATACATATTTATGGGGTGGTACAAGCTCCTACTCGGTTTTACACTGAAAACTGCAGGAACTTCAAACCGGCACTAGGAAACAGACTGAGAAACCAGAGTAAAAGTTTCTTCTGCAACCCGTTCCATTTGTCCTAGGTGAAAGAACGTCTCTCCACATACTCATTTCTGAGAGATAATTGTGTGTGAAAGCCTTCCATCACCTATCTTGTTGGGAGCACAAAGTTTCATTTCACTTGCAAACTCCACTCCATACATATATAAGGGAAGTACTAGCTCCAACTTTGTTTTACAGTGAAAACTGCAGGAATTTCAAACCGGCACTAGGAAACAGACTGAGAAACCAGAGTAAAAGTTTTTCCTGCAACCCGTTCCTTTGTTCTAGATGAACGAACGTCTCTCCACATGCTCACTTCTGAGAGATAAGTGTGTTTGAAAGCCGTCCTTCACCTAGCTTGTTCGGAATACAAAGTTTCTTTTCACTTGCATACTCCAATCCATACATTTATATGGGGAGGTACAAGCTCCAAGTCGGTTTAACCGTGAAAAGTGCAGGAAATTCAAAACGGCACTAGGAAACAGTCTGAGAAACCAGAGTAAAAGTTCACATGCAACCCGTTCCTTTGTGCTACATGAACGAACGTCTCTTCCCATGCTCCGTTCTGAGAGATAAGTGTGTGTGAAAGCCGTCCTTCAAATAGCTTGTTTGGAAAACAAAGTTTCTTTTCATTTGCAAACTCCATTCCATACATATATAAGGGGAAGTACAAGCTCCAAATTTGTTTTACAGTGAAAACTGCAGGAACTTCAAACCGGCACTAGTAAACAGACTGAGAAACCAGAGTAAAAGTTTCTCCGGCAAACCGTTCCCATTGTGCTAGATTAACGAAAGTCTTTCCACATACTAAGTTCTGAGAGATAAGTGTGTGTGAAAGCTGTCCTTCACCTAGCTTGTTGGGAAAAAAAAGTTTCTTTTAACTTGCAAACTAATCTCCTTACATATATATGGGGAGGGATTAGCTCCAACTCGGTTTTACAGTGAAAACGGCAGGAACTTGAAACCTGCACTAGGAAACATACTGAGAAACCAGAGTAAAAGTTTCTCCTGTAACCCGTTCCCTTTGTGCTAGATGAACGAACGTCTATACACATGCTCAGTTCTGAGAGGTAAGAGTGTGTGAAAGCCGTCCTTCACCAAGCGTGTTCGGAACACAAAGTCCATTTTCATTTGCAAACACCACACCATATATATATATATGTGGAGGTACTAGCTCTAAATCGTTTTTACAGTGAAAACTGCAGGAACTTCAAACCTGCACTAGGAAACATACTGAGAAACCAGAGTAAAAGTTTCTCCTGTAACCCGATCCCTTTGTGCTAGATGAACGAACGTCAATACACATGCTCAGTTCTGAGATATAAGTGTGTGTGAAAGCCGTCATTCACCTAGCTTGTTGGGGACACAAATTTTCTTTTCATCATATTCCACTCCATATATACATATGCGGAGGTACTAGCTCCAACTCGATTTTACAGTGACAACTGCAGGGACTTCAAACCGGCAGTAGGAAACAGACTGAGAAACCATAGAAAAAGTTTCCGTGCAACCCGTTCCATTTGTGCTAGGTGAAAGAACGTCTCTCTACATACTCAGTTCTGAGAGATATTTGTGTGTGAAAGCCGTCCTTCACCTATCTTGTTGGGAACACAAACTTTCTTTTCATGTGCAAACTCCACTCCATACATATATATGGGTTGTTACAAGCTCCTACTCGGTTTTGCGGTGAAAACTGTAGGAACTTCAAACCGGCACTAGGAAACAGATTGAGAAATCACAGTAAAAGTTTCTCTGGCAACCAGTTCCCTTTGTGCTAGGTGAAAGAACGTCTCTCTACATACTCAGTTCTGAGAGATATTTGTGTGTGAAAGCCGTCCTTCACCTAGCTTGTTGGGAACATAAATTTTCTTTTCATCATATTCCACTCCATATATATATATGCGGAGGTAGTAGCTCCAACTCGATTTTACAGTGACAACTGCAGGGACTTCAAACCGGCAGTAGGAAACAGACTGAGAAACCATAGAAAAACTTTCCCGTGCAACCCGTTCCATTTGTGCTAGATGAAAGAACGTCTCTCCACATGCTCAGTTCTGAGAGATAAGTGTGTGTGAAAGCCTTTCTTCAAATAGCTTATTGGGAACACAAAGTTTCTTTCACTTGCAAACTCCACTCCATACATTTATATGGGGTGGTACAAGCTCCTACTCGGCTTTACAGTGAAAACGGCAGGAACTTCAAACCGGCACTAGGAAACAGACTGAGAAACCAGAGTAAAAGTTTCTCCTGCAACCCGTTCCCTTTGTGCTAGATGAACGAACGTCTCTCCACATGCTCAGTTCTGAGATATAAGTGTGTGTGAAAGCCGTACTTCACCTAGCTTGTTGGGAACACAAAGTTTCTTTTCACTGGCAAACACCACTCCGTACATATATATGGGGAGGTAATACCTCCAACTCGGTTTTACAGTGAAAACTGCAGGAAATTCAAACCGGCCCTAGGAAAAAGACTGAGAATCCAGAGAAAAAGTTCCTCCTGAAACCTGTTCCATTTGTGCTAGATGAACGAACGTCTCTCCACATGCTCAGTTCTGAGAGATAAGTATGTGTGAAAGCCGTCCTTCACCTAGATTGTTGGGTACACAAAGTTTCTTTTCACATGCAAAATCCACTCCATACATATATATGGGGTGGTACAAGCTCCTACTCGGTTTTACACTGAAAACAGCAGGAACTTCAAACCGGCACTAGGAAACAGACTGAGAAACCAGAGAAAAAGTTTCTCCTGCAACCCGTTCCCTTTGTACTAGATGAAAGAACGTCTCTCCACATGCTCAGTTCTGAGAGATAAGTGTGTGTGAAAGCCGTCCTTCACCTGTCTTGTTGGGAACACAATGTTTCTTTTCACTTGCAAACTCCAATCCATACATATATAAGGGAAGTACTAGCTCCAACTTGGTTTTACAGTGAAAACTGCAGGAACTTCAAACCGGCACTAGGAAACAGACTGAGAAACCAGAGTAAAAGTTTCTCCTGCAACCCGTTCCCTTTGTACTAGATGAAAGAACGTCTCTCCACATGCTCAGTTCTGAGAGATAAGTGTGTGTGAAAGCCGTCCTTCACCTGTCTTGTTGGGAACACAATGTTTCTTTTCACTTGCAAACACCAATCCATACATATATAAGGGAAGTACTAGCTCCAACTTGGTTTTACAGTGAAAACAGCAGGAACTTCAAACCGGCACTAGGAAACAGACTGAGAAACCAGAGTAAAAGTTTCTCCTGCAACCCGTTCCCTTTGTACTAGATGAAAGAACGTCTCTCCACATGCTCAGTTTTGAGAGATAAGTGTGTGTGAAAGCCGTCCTTCACCTGTCTTGTTGGGAACACAATGTTTCTTTTCACTTACAAACTCCACTCCTTACATATTTAAGGGGAGGGTTTAGCTCCAACTCGATTTTACAGTGAAAACTGCAGGAACGTCTAACCGGCACTAGGAAACAGACTGAGAAAACAGAGTATAAGTTCTCCTATAACACGTTCTCCTTGTGCTACATGAACGAACGTCAATACACATGCTCAGTTCTGACAGATAAGTGTGTGTGAAAGCCGTCCTTCACCTATCTTGTTGGGAACACAAACTTTCTTTTCATGTGCAAACTCCACTCCATACATATATATGGGTTGTTACAAGCTCCTACTCGGTTTTACAGTGAAAACTGTAGGAACTTCAAACCGGCACTAGGAAACAGATTGAGAAATCACAGTAACAGTTTCTCTGGCAACCAGTTCACTTTGTGCTAGGTGAAAGAACGTCTCTCTACATATTCAGTTCTGAGAGATATTTGTGTGTGAAAGCCGTCCTTCACCTAGCTTGTTCGGAATACAAAGTTTCTTTTCACTTGCAAACTCCAATCCATACATATATATGGGGAGGTACTAGCTCCAACTCGGTTTTACAGTGAAAACTGCAGGAACATCAAACTGGCCATAGGAAACAGAGTGACAATCCAGAGAAAAAGTTCCTCCTGCAACCTGTTCCATTTGTGCTAGATGAACGAACGTCTCTCTTCATGCTCAGTTCTGAGAGATAATTATGTGTGAAAGCCGTCCTTCACCTAGCTTGTTGGGAACACAAAGTTTCTTTTCACTTGCAAACACCACTCCGTACATATATATGGGGAGGGTTTAGCTCCAAATCGTTTTTACAGTGAAAATTGCAGGAACTTCTAACCGGAACCAGGAAACAGACTGAGAAACCAGAGTATAATTTTCTCCTATAACAGTTCCCTTTGTGCTAGATGAACGAACGTCTCTCCACATGCTCATTTGTGAGAGATAAGTGTGTGTGAAAGCCGCCCTTCACCTAGCTTGTTGGGAACACAAATTTTATTTCACTTGCAATCTCCACTTGATACATAAATATAGGGAGGAACTAGCTACACCTCGGTTTTACAGTGAAAACTGAAGGAACTTCAAACTGGCACAAGGAAACAGACTGAGAAACCAGAGTAAAAGTTTCTCCTGCAACCAATTCCTTTGTGCTAGATGAACGAACGTCTCTCCACATGCTATGTTCTGAGAGATAAGTGTGTGTGAAAGCCGTCCTTCACCTAGCTTGTTCGGAATACAAAGTTTCTTTTCACTTGCAAACTCCAATCCATACATATATATGGGGAGGTACTAGCTCCAACTCGGTTTTACAGTGAAAACTGCAGGAAATTCAAAATGGCACTAGGAAACAGACTGAGAAACCAGAGTAAAAGTTCCCCTGCAACACGTTCCTTTGTGCTAGATGAACGAACGTCTCTCCCCATGCTCAGTACAGAGATAAATGTGTGTGAAAGCCGTCCTTCATTTAGCTTGTTGGGAACACAAAATTTCTTTTCATTTGCAAAATCCTCTCCATACATATATAAAGGGAGGTTCTAGCTCCAACACGGTTTTACAGTGAAAACTGCAGGAACTTCAAACCTGCACTAGGTAACATACTGAGAAACCAGAGAAAAAGTTTCTCCTGCAATTCTTTCCCTTTGTGCTACATGAACGAAAGTCTCTCCACATGCTCAGTTCTGAGAGATAAGTGTGTGTGAAATCCGTCCTTCACCTAGCTTGTTGGGAACACAAAGTTTCTTTCCACTTGCAAACACCATTCCGTACATATATATGGGGAGGTACTAGCTCCAACTCGGTTTTACAGTGAAAAATGCAGGAACTTCAAACCGGCCCTAGGAAACAGACTGAGAATCCAGAGAAAAATTTCCTCCTGCAAACTGTTCCCCTTGTGGTAGATGAACGAACGTCTCTCCACATGCTCATTTCTGAGAGATAAGTGTGTGTGAAAGCCGTCCTTCACCTAGCTTGTTGGGAACACAAAGTTTCTTTTCACTTGCACACCCCAATCCACATATATATATGGGGTGGTGTAAGCTTCTACTCGGTTTTACAGTGAAAACTGCAGGAACTTCAAACCTGCACTAGGAAACAGACTGAGAAACCAGAGTAAAAGTTTCTCCTGCAACCCGTTCCCTTTTTGCTAGATGAACGAACGTCTCTCCACATGCTCAGTTCTGAGGGATAAGTGTGTGTGAAAGCCGTCCTTCACCTAGCTTGTTGGGAACACAAAGTTCTTTACACATGCAAACTCCACTCCTTACATATATATGGGGAGGTAATAGCTCCAACTCGGTTTACAGTGAAAACTGCAGGGACTTCAACCCGACAGTAGGAAACAGACTGAGAAACCATAGAAAAATTTTCCGTTGCAACCCGTTCCCTTTGTGGTAGATGAACGAACGTCTCTCCAAATGCTCAGTTCTGAGAGATAAGTGAGTGTGAAAGCCGTCCTTCACCTAGAATGTTGGGAACACAAACTTTCTTTTCACTTGCAAACCCCACTCCATACATATATATGGGGTGGTACAAGCTCCTACTCGGTTTTACAGTGAATACTGCAGGAAATTCAAACCTGCACTAGGAAACAGACTGAGAAACCAGAGTAAAAGTTTCTCCTTCAACCCGTTCCTTTGTGCTAAATGAACGAACTTCTGTCCACATGCTCAGTTCTGAGAGATAAGTGTGTGTGAAAGCCGCCCTTCACCTAGCTTGTTGGGAACACAAAGTTTCTTTTCACTTGCAAACTCCACTCCACACATATATATGGGGTGGTACAAGCTCCTACTCGGTTTTACAGTGAAAACTGCAGGAACTTCAAACCTGCACTAGGAAAAAACTGAGAAACCAGAGTAAAAGTTTCTCCTGCAACCCGTTCCATTTATGCTAGATGAACGAACGTCTCTCCACATGCTCAGTTCTGAGAGATATGTGTGTGTGAAAGCCGTCCTTCACCTAGCTTGTTGGGAACACAAAGTTGGTTTTCACTTGCAAACTCCACTCCATACATATATATGGGGAGGGATTAGCTCCAACACGGTTTTACAGTGAAAACTGTAGGAACTTCAAACCGGCACTAGGAAACAGACTGAGAAATTAGAGAAAAAGTTTCTCCTGCAACCCGTTCACTTTGTGCTAGATGAACGAACGTCTCTCCACATGCTCAGTTCTGAGAGATAATTGTGTGTGAAAGACGTCCTTCACATACCTTGCTGGGAACACAAATATACTTTTCACTTGCAAACTCTAATCCATACATATATAGGGGAGGTACTAGCTCCAACTCGGTTTTACAGTGAAAACTGCAGGAACGTCAATCCGGCACTAGGAAACAGACTGAGAAACCAGAGATAAAGTTTCTTCTTCAAACCGTTCCCTTTGTTCTAGATGAACGAAAGTCTCTCCAAATGCTCAGTTCTGAGAGATAAGTGTGTGTGAAAGCCGTCCTTCACCTAGAATGTTGGGAACACAAACTTTCTTTTCACTTGCAAACTCCACTCCATACAAATATATGGGGTGGTACAAGATCCTACTCGGTTTTACACTGAAAACTGCAGGAACTTCAAACGGGCACTAGGAAACAGACTGAGAAACCAGAGTAAAAGTTACTCCTGCAAACCGTTCCTTTGTGCTAAATGAAGGAACGTCTCTCCATATGCTAATTTCTGAGAGATAAGTGTGTGTGAAAGCCGTCCTTCACCTAGCTTGTTGGGAACACAAAGTTTCTTTTCACTTGAAAACTCCAGTCCATACATATATATGCGGAGGTCCTAGCTCCAACTCGGTTTACAGTGAAAACTGCAGGGACTTCAAACCGACAGTAGGAAACAGACTGAGAAACCATAGTAAAAGTTTCACCTGCAACCCATTCCCTTTGTGGGTGATGAACGAACGTCTCTCCAAATGCTCAGTTCTGAGAGATAAGTGTGTGTGAAAGCCGTCCTTCACCTAGAATGTTGGGAAAACAAACTTTCTTTTCACTTGCAAACTCCACTCCATACATATATATGGGGTGGTACAAGCTCCAACTCGGTTTTACACTGAAAACTGCAGGAACTTCAAACCGGCGCTAGGAAACAGACTGAGAATCCAGAGAATAAGTTCCTCCTGCAAAATGTTCCCCATGTGGTAAATGAACGAACGTCTCTCCACATGCTCATTTCTGAGAGAAAAGTGTGTGTGAAAGCCGTCCTTCACCTAGCTTGTTGGGAACACAAAGTTTCTTGTAACTTGCACACCCCAATCCACACATATATATGGGGTGGTATAAATTTCTACTCGGTTTTACAGTGAAAACTGCAGGAACTTCAAACCTGCACTAGGAAACAGACTGAGAAACCAGAGTAAAATTTTCTCCTGCAACCCGTTCCCTTTATGCTAGATGAACGAACGTCTCTCCACATGCTCAGTTCTGAGGGATAAGTGTGTGTGAAAGCCGTCCTTCACCTAGCTTGTTGGGAACACAAAGGATCTTTACACATGCAAACTCCACTCCTTACATATATATGGGGAGGTAATAGCTCCAACTCGGTTTACAGTGAAAACTGCAGGGACTTCAACCCGACAGTAGGAAACAGACTGAGAAAACATAGTAAAATATTCCGTTGCAACCCGTTCCCTTTGTGGTAGATGAACGAACGTCTCTCCAAATGCTCAGTTCTGAGAGATAAGTGAGTGTGAAAGCCGTCCTTCACCTAGAATGTTGGGAACACAAACATTCTTTTCACTTGCAAACACCACCCCATACATATATATGGGGTGGTACAAGCTCCTACTCGGTTTTACAGTGAAAACTGCAGGAAATTCAAACCTGCACAAGGAAACAGACTGAGAAACCAGAGTAAAAGTTTCTCCTGCAACCCGTTCCCTTTATGCTAGATGAAAGAACGTCTCTCCACATGCTCAGTTCTGAGAGATATTTGTGTGTGAAAGCCGTCCTTCACCTAGCTTGTTGGGAACACAAAGTTGGTTTTCACTTGCAAACTCCACTCCATACAAATATATGCGGAGGGATTAGCTCCAACTCGGTTTTACAGTGAAAACTGCAGGAACTTCATACCAGCACTAGGAAACAGACTGAGAAACCAGAGTAAAAGTTTCTCCTGTACCCGTTCCCTTTGTGCTAGATGAACGAACGTCTCTCCACATGCTATGTTCTGAGAGATAAGTGTGTGTGAAAGCCGTCCTTCACCTAGCTTGTTGGGAACACAAATTTTATATCACTTGCAATCTCCACTCGATACATAAATATAGGGAGGTACTAGCTCCACCTCGGTTTTACAGTGAAAACTGAAGGAACTTCAATCCGGCACAAGGAAACAGACTGAGAAACCAGAGTAAAAGTTTCTCCTGCAACCCGTTCCTTTGTGCTAGATGAATGAACGTCTCTCCACATGCTATGTTCTGAGAGATAAGTGTGTGTGAAAGCCGTCCTTCAAGTAGCTTGTTCGGAATACAAAGTTTCTTTTCACTTGCAAACTCCAATCCATACATATATATGGGGAGGTAATAGCTCCAACTCGGTTTTACAGTGAAAACTGCAGGAAATTCAAAATGGCACTAGGAAACAGACTGAGAAACCAGAGTAAAAGTTCCCCTGCAACACGTTCCTTTGTGCTAGATGAACGAACGTCTCTCCCCATGCTCAGTACAGAGATAAATGTGTGTGAAAGCCGTCCTTCATTTAGCTTGTTGGGAACACAAAATTTCTTTTCATATGCAAAATCCTCTCCATACATATATAAAGGGAGGTTCTAGCTCCAACACGGTTTTACAGTGAAAACTGCAGGAACTTCAAACATGCACTAGGTAACATACTGAGAAACCAGAGAAAAAGTTTCTCCTGCAATTCTTTCCCTTTGTGCTACATGAACGAACGTCTCTCCACATGCTAAGTTCTGAGAGATAAGTGTGTGTGAAAGCCGTCCTTCACCTAGAATGTTGGGAACACAAACTTTCTTTTCACTTGCTAACTCCACTCCATAAAAATATATGGGGTGGTACAAGATCCTACTCGGTTTTACACTGAATACTGCAGGAACTTCAAACCGGCACTAGGAAACAGACTGAGAAACCAGAGTAATAGTTACTCCTGCAAACCGTTCCTTTGTGCTAAATGAAGGAACGACCCTCCACATGCTAAGTTCTGAGAGATAAGTGTGTGTGAAAGCCGTCCTTCACTTAGCTTGTTGGGAACACAAAGCTTCTTTTCACTTGAAAATTCCAGTCCATACATATATATGCGGAGGTCCTAGCTCCAACTCGGTTTACAGTGAAAATTGCAGGGACTTCAAACCGACAGTAGGAAACAGACTGAGAAAGCATAGTAAAAGTTTCACCTGCAACCCATTCCCTTTGTGGTTGATGAACGAACGTCTCTCCAAATGCTCAGTTCTGAGAGATAAGTGTGCGTGAAATCCGTACTTCACCTAGAATGTTGGGAAAACAAACTTTGTTTTCACTTGCAAACTCCACTCCATACATATATATGGGGTGTTACAAGCTCCTACTCGGTTTTACACTGAAAATTGCAGGAACTTCAAACCGGCACTAGGAAACAGACTGAGAATCCAGAGTAAAAGTTTCTCCTGCAACCCGTTCCCTTTGTGCTAGATGAACGAACGTCTCTCAACATGCTCAGTTCTGAGAACTGTGTATGAAAGCCGTCCTTCACCTAGCTTGTTGGGAACACAAAGTTTCTTTCCACTTGCAAACACCATTCCGTACATATATATGGGGAGGTACTAGCTCCAACACGGTTTTACAGTGAAAAATGCAGGAACTTCAAACCGGCCCTAGGAAACAGACTGAGAATCCAGAGAAAAATTTCCTCCTGCAAACTGTTCCCCTTGTGGTAGATGAACGAACGTCCCTCCACATGCTCATTTCTGAGAGATAAGTGTGTGTGAAAGCCGTCCTTCACCTAGCTTGTTGGGAACACAAAGTTTCTTTTCACTTGCACACCCCAATCCACATATATATATGGGGTGGTGTAAGCTTCTACTCGGTTTTACAGTGAAAACTGCAGGAACTTCAAACCTGCACTAGGAAACAGACTGAGAAACCAGAGTAAAAGTTTCTCCTGCAACCCGTTCCCTTTTTGCTAGATGAACGAACGTCTCTCCACATGCTCAGTTCTGAGGGATAAGTGTGTGTGAAAGCCGTCCTTCACCTAGCTTGTTGGGAACACAAAGTTCTTTACACATGCAAACTCCACTCCTTACATATATATGAGGAGGTAATAGCTCCAACTCGGTTTACAGTGAAAACTGCAGGGACTTCAACCCGACAGTAGGAAACAGACTGAGAAACCATAGAAAAATTTTCCGTTGCAACCCGTTCCCTTTGTGGTAGATGAACGAACGTCTCTCCAAATGCTCAGTTCTGAGAGAATAGTGAGTGTGAAAGCCGTCCTTCAACTGGAATGTTGGGAACACAAACTTTCTTTTCACTTGCAAACACCACTCCATACATATATATGGGGTGGTACAAGCTCCTACTCGGTTTTACAGTGAAAACTGCAGGAAATTCAAACCTGCACTAGGAAACAGACTGAGAAACCAGAGTAAAAGTTTCTCCTTCAACCCGTTCCTTTGTGCTAAATGAACGAACTTCTGTCCACATGCTCAGTTCTGAGAGATAAGTGTGTGTGAAAGCCGCCCTTCACCTAGCTTGTTGGGAACACAAAGTTTCTTTTCACTTGCAAACTCCACTCCACACATATATATGGGGTGGTACAAGCTCCTACTCGGTTTTACAGTGAAAACTGCAGGAACTTCAAACCTGCACTAGGAAAAAACTGAGAAACCAGAGTAAAAGTTTCTCCTGCAACCCGTTCCCTTTATGCTAGATGAAAGAACGTCTCTCCACATGCTCAGTTCTGAGAGATATGTGTGGGTGAAAGCCGTCCTTCACCTAGCTTGTTGGGAACACAAAGTTGGTTTTCACTTGCAGACTCCACTCCATACATATATATGGGGAGGGATTAGCTCCAACTCGGTTTTACAGTGAAAACTGCAGGAACTTCAAACCGGCACTAGGAAACAGACTGAGAAATCAGAGAAAAAGTTTCTCCTGCAACCCGTTCCCTTTGTGCTAGATGAACGAACGTCTCTCCACATGCTCAGTTCTGAGAGATAATTGTGTGTGAAAGACGTCCTTCACATACCTTGCTGGGAACACAAAGATTCTTTTCACTTGCAAACTCCAATCCATACATATATAAGGGGAGGTACTAGCTCCAACTCGGTTTTACAGTGAAAACCGCAGGAACGTCATTCCGGCACTAGGAAACAGACTGAGAAACCAGAGATAAAGTTTCTTCTTCAACCCGTTCCCTTTGTTCTAGATGAACGAAAGTCTCTCCAAATGCTCAGTTCTGAGAGATAAGTGTGTGTGAAAGCCGTCCTTCACCTAGAATGTTGGGGACACAAACTTTCTTTTCAATTGCAAACTCCACTCCATACAAATATAAGGGGTGGTACAAGATCCTACTCGGTTTTACACTGAAAACTGCAGGAACTTCAAACGGTCACTAGGAAACAGACTGAGAAACCAGAGTAAAAGTTACTCCTGCAAACCGTTCCTTTGTGCTAAATGAAGGAACGTCTCTCCACATGCTAAGTTCTGAGAGATAAGTGTGTGTGAAAGCCGTCCTTCACCTAGCTTGTTGGGAACACAAAGTTTCTTTTCACTTGAAAACTCCAGTCCATACATATATATGCGGAGGTCCTAGCTCCAACTCGGTTTACAGTGAAAACTGCAGGGACTTCAAACCGACAGTAGGAAACAGACTGAGAAACCATAGTAAAAGTTTCACCTGCAACCCATTCCCTTTGTGGGTGATGAACGAACGTCTCTCCAAATGCTCAGTTCTGAGAGATAAGTGTGTGTGAAAGCCGTCCTTCACCTAGAATGTTGGGAAAACAAACTTTCTTTTCACTTGCAAACTCCACTCCATACATATATATGGGGTGGTACAAGCTCCTACTCGGTTTTACACTGAAAACTGCAGGAACTTCAAACCGGCCCTAGGAAACAGACTGAGAATCCAGAGAATAAGTTCCTCCTGCAAAATGTTCCCCTTGTGGTAGATGAACGAACGTCTCTCCACATGCTCATTTCTGAGAGAAAAGTGTGTGTGAAAGCCGTCCTTCACCTAGCTTGTTGGGAACACAAAGTTTCTTTTAACTTGCACACCCCAATCCACACATATATATGGGGTGGTATAAATTTCTACTCGGTTTTACAGTGAAAACTGCAGGAACTTCAAACCTGCACTAGGAAACAGACTGAGAAACCAGAGTAAAAGTTTCTCCTGCAACCCGTTCCCTTTTTGCTAGATGAACGAACGTCTCTCCACATGCTCAGTTCTGAGGGATAAGTGTGTGTGAAAGCCGTCCTTCACCTAGCTTGTTGGGAACACAAAGGTTCTTTACACATGCAAACTCCACTCATTACATATATATGGGGAGGTAATAGCTCCAACTCGGTTTACAGTGAAAACTGCAGGGACTTCAACCCGACAGTAGGAAACAGACTGAGAAAACATAGTAAAATTTTCCGTTGCAACCCGTTCCCTTTGTGGTAGATGAACGAACGTCTCTCCAAATGCTCAGTTCTGAGAGATAAGTGAGTGTGAAAGCCGACCTTCACCTAGAATGTTGGGAACACAAACTTTCTTTTCACTTGCAAACCCCACTCCATACATATATATCGGGTGGTACAAGCTCCTACTCGTTTTTACAGTGAAAACTGCAGGAAATTCAAACCTGCACAAGGAAACAGACTGAGAAACCAGAGTAAAAGTTTCTCCTTCAACCCGTTCCTTTGTGCTAAATGAACGAACTTCTGTCCACATGCTCAGTTCTGAGAGATAAGTGTGTGTGAATGCCGCCCTTCACCTAGCTTGTTGGGAACACAAAGTTTCTTTTCACTTGCAAACTCCACTCCACACATATATATGGGGTGCTACAAGCTCCTACTCGGTTTTACAGTGAAAACTGCAGGAACTTGAAACCTGCACTAGGAAAAAACTGAGAAACCAGAGTAAAAGTTTCTCCTGCAACCCGTTCCCTTTATGCTAGATGAAAGAACGTCTCTCCACATGCTCAGTTCTGAGAGATATTTGTGTGTGAAAGCCGTCCTTCACCTAGATTGTTGGGAACACAAAGTTGGTTTTCACTTGCAAACTCCACTCCATACAAATATATGCGGAGGGATTAGCTCCAACTCGGTTTTACAGTGAAAACTGCAGGAACTTCATACCAGCACTAGGAAACAGACTGAGAAACCAGTGTAAAAGTTTCTCCTGTACCCGTTCCCTTTGTGCTAGATGAACGAACGTCTCTCCACATGCTATGTTCTGAGAGATAAGTGTGTGTGAAAGCCGTCCTTCACCTAGCTTGTTGGGAACACAAATTTTATATCACTTGCAATCCCCACTCGATACATAAATATAGGGAGGTACTAGCTCCACCTCGGTTTTACAGTGAAAACTGAAGGAACTTCAAACCGGCACAAGGAAACAGACTGAGAAACCAGAGTAAAAGTTTCTCCTGCAACCCGTTCCTTTGTGCTAGATGAACGAACGTCTCTCCACATGCTATGTTCTGAGAGATAAGTGTGTGTGAAAGCCGTCCTTCACCTAGCTTGTTCGGAATACAAAGTTTCTTTTCACTTGCAAACTCCAATCCATACATATATATGGGGAGGTACTAGCTCCAACTCGGTTTTACAGTGAAAACTGCAGGAAATTCAAAATGGCACTAGGAAACAGACTGAGAAACCAGAGTAAAAGTTCCCCTGCAACACGTTCCTTTGTGCTAGATGAACGAACGTCTCTCCCCATGCTCAGTACAGAGATAAATGTGTGTGAAAGCCGTCCTTCATTTAGCTTGTTGGGAACACAAAATTTCTTTTTATTTGCAAAATCCTCTCCATACATATATAAAGGGAGGTTCTAGCTCCAACACGGTTTTACAGTGAAAACTGCAGGAACTTCAAACCTGCACTAGGTAACATACTGAGAAACCAGAGAAAAAGTTTCTCCTGCAATTCTTTCCCTTTGTGCTACATGAACGAACGTCTCTCCACATGCTCAGTTCTGAGAGATAAGTGTGTGTGAAAGCCGTCCTTCACCTAGAATGTTGGGAACACAAACTTTCTTTTCACTTGCTAACTCCACTCCATAAAAATATATGGGGTGATACAAGATCCTACTCGGTTTTACACTGAATACTGCAGGAACTTCAAACCGGCACTAGGAAACAGACTGAGAAACCAGAGTAATAGTTACTCCTGCAAACCGTTCCTTTGTGCTAAATGAAGGAACGACCCTCCACATGCTAAGTTCTGAGAGATAAGTGTGTGTGAAATCCGTCCTTCACCTAGAATGTTGGGAAAACAAACTTTGTTTTCACTTGCAATCTCCACTCCATACATATATATGGGGTGGTACAAGCTCCTACTCGGTTTTACACTGAAAATTGCAGGAACTTCAAACCGGCACTAGGAAACAGAATGAGAATCCAGAGTAAAAATTTCTCCTGCAACCCGTTCCCTTTGTGCTAGATGAACGAACGTCTCTCCACATGCTCAGTTCTGAGTAGTGTGTGTGAAAGCCGTCCTTCACCTATCTTGTTGGGAACACAAAGTTTCTTTCCACTTGCAAACACCATTCCGTACATATATATGGGGAGGTACTAGCTCCAACACGGTTTTACAGTGAAAAATGCAGGAACTTCAAACCGGCCCTAGGAAACAGACTGAGAATCCAGAGAAAAATTTCCTCCTGCAAACTGTTCCCCTTGTGGTAGATGAACGAACGTCTCTCCACATGCTCATTTCTGAGAGATAAGTGTGTGTGAAAGCCGTCCTTCACCTAGCTTGTTGGGAACACAAAGTTTCTTTTCACTTGCACACCCCAATCCACATATATATATGGGGTGGTGTAAGCTTCAACTCGGTTTTACAGTGAAAACTGCAGGAACTTCAAACCTGCACTAGGAAACAGACTGAGAAACCAGAGTAAAAGTTTCTCCTGCAACCCGTTCCCTTTTTGCTAGATGAACGAACGTCTCTCCACATGCTCAGTTCTGAGGGATAAGTGTGTGTGAAAGCCGTCCTTCACCTAGCTTGTTGGGAACACAAAGGTTCTTTACACATGCAAACTCCACTCCTTACATATATATGGGGAGGTAATAGCTCCAACTCGGTTTACAGTGAAAACTGCAGGGACTTCAACCCGATAGTAGGAAACAGACTGAGAAACCATAGAAAAATTTTCCGTTGCAACCCGTTCCCTTTGTGGTAGATGAACGAACGTCTCTCCAAATGCTCAGTTCTGAGAGAATAGTGAGTGTGAAAGCCGTCCTTCAACTGGAATGTTGGGAACACAAACTTTCTTTTCACTTGCAAACACCACTCCATACATATATATGGGGTGGTACAAGCTCCTACTCGGTTTTACACTGAAAACTGCAGGAAATTCAAACCTGCACTAGGAAACAGACTGAGAAACCAGAGTAAAAGTTTCTCCTTCAACCCGTTCCTTTGTGCTAAATGAACGAACTTCTGTCCACATGCTCAGTTCTGAGAGATAAGTGTGTGTGAAAGCCGCCCTTCACCTAGCTTGTTGGGAACACAAAGTTTCTTTTCACTTGCAAACTCCACTCCACACATATATATGGGGTGGTACAAGCTCCTACTCGGTTTTACAGTGAAAACTGCAGGAACTTCAAACCTGCACTAGGAAAAAACTGAGAAACCAGAGTAAAAGTTTCTCCTGCAACCCGTTCCCTTTATGCTAGATGAAAGAACGTCTCTCCACATGCTCAGTTCTGAGAGATATGTGTGGGTGAAAGCCGTCCTTCACCTAGCTTGTTGGGAACACAAAGTTGGTTTTCACTTGCAAACTCCACTCCATACATATATATGGGTAGGGATTAGCTCCAACTCGGTTTTACAGTGAAAACTGCAGGAACTTCAAACCGGCACTAGGAAACAGACTGAGAAATCAGAGAAAAAGTTTCTCCTGCAACCCGTTCCCTTTGTGCTAAATGAACGAACGTCTCTCCACATGCTCAGTTCTGAGAGATAATTGTGTGTGAAAGACGTCCTTCATATACCTTGCTGGGAACACAAAGATTCTTTTCACTTGCAAACTCCAATCCATACATATATAAGGGGAGGTACTAGCTCCAACTCGGTTTTACAGTGAAAACTGCAGGAACGTCAATCCGGCACTGGGAAACAGACTGAGAAACCAGAGATAAAGTTTCTTCTTCAACCCGTTCCCTTTGTTCTAGATGAACGAAAGTCTCTCCAAATGCTCAGTTCTGAGAGATATGTGTGTGTGAAAGCCGTCCTTCACCTAGAATGTTGGGAACACAAACTTTCTTTTCAATTGCAAACTCCACTCCATACAAATATATGGGGTGGTACAAGATCCTACTCGGTTTTACACTGAAAACTGCAGGAACTTCAAACGGGCACTAGGAAACAGACTGAGAAACCAGAGTAAAAGTTACTCCTGCAAACCGTTCCTTTGTGCTAAATGAAGGAACGTCTCTCCACATGCTAAGTTCTGAGAGATAAGTGTGTGTGAAAGCCGTCCTTCAACTAGCTTGTTGGGAACACAAAGTTTCTTTTCACTTGAAAACTCCAGTCCATACATATATATGCGGAGGTCCTAGCTCCAACTCGGTTTACAGTGAAAACTGCAGGGACTTCAAACCGACAGTAGGAAACAGACTGAGAAACCATAGTAAAAGTTTCACCTGCAACCCATTCCCTTTGTGGGTGATGAACGAACGTCTCTCCAAATGCTCAGTTCTGAGAGATAAGTGTGTGTGAAAGCCGTCCTTCACCTAGAATGTTGGGAAAACAAACTTTCTTTTCAGTTGCAAACTCCACTCCATACATATATATGGGGTGGTACAAGCTCCTACTCGGTTTTTCACTGAAAACTGCAGGAACTTCAAACCGGCCCTAGGAAACAGACTGAGAATCCAGAGAATAAGTTCCTCCTGCAAAATGTTCCCCTTGTGGTAGATGAACGAACGTCTCTCCACATGCTCATTTCTGAGAGAAAAGTATGTGTGAAAGCCGTCCTTCACTTAGCTTGTTGGGAACACAAAGTTTCTTTTAACTTGCACACCCCAATCCACACATATATATGGGGTGGTATAAATTTCTACTCGGTTTTACAGTGAAAACTGCAGGAACTTCAAACCTGCACTAGGAAACAGACTGAGAAACCAGAGTAAAATTTTCTCCTGCAACCCGTTATCTTTATGCTAGATGAACGAACGTCTCTCCACATGCTCAGTTCTGAGGGATAAGTGTGTGTGAAAGCCGTCCTTCACCTAGCTTGTTGGGAACACAAAGGTTCTTTACACATGCAAACTCCACTCCTTACATATATATGGGGAGGTAATAGCTCCAACTCGGTTTACAGTGAAAACTGCAGGGACTTCAACCCGACAGTAGGAAACTGACTGAGAAAACATAGTAAAATTTTCCGTTGCAACCCGTTCCCTTTGTGGTAGATGAACGAACGTCTCTCCAAATGCTCAGTTCTGAGAGATAAGTGAGTGTGAAAGCCGTCCTTCACCTAGAATGTTGGGAACACAAACTTTCTTTTCACTTGCAAACACCACCCCATACATATATATGGGGTGGTACAATCTCCTACTCGGTTTTACAGTGAAAACTGCAGAAAATTCAAACCTGCACAAGGAAACAGACTGAGAAACCAGAGTAAAAGTTTCTCCTTCAACCCGTTCCTTTGTGCTAAATGAACGAACTTCTGTCCACATGCTCAGTTCTGAGAGATAAGTGTGTGTGAAAGCCGCCCTTCACCTAGCTTGTTGGGAACACAAAGTTTCTTTTCACTTGCAAACTCCACTCCACACATATATATGGGATGGTACAAGCTCCTACTCGGTTTTACAGTGAAAACTGCAGTAACTTCAAACCTGCACTAGGAAAAAACTGAGAAAACAGAGTAAAAGTTTCTCCTGCAACCCGTTCCCTTTATGCTAGATGAAAGAACGTCTCTCCACATGCTCAGTTCTGAGAGATATGTGTGGGTGAAAGCCGTCCTTCACCTAGCTTGTTGGGAACACAAAGTTGGTTTTCACTTGCAAACTCCACTCCATACATATATATGGGTAGGTATTAACTCCAACTCGGTTTTACAGTGAAAACTGCAGGAACTTCAAACCGGCACTAGGAAACAGACTGAGAAATCAGAGAAAAAGTTTCTCCTGCAACCCGTTCCCTTTGTGCTAGATGAACGAACGTCTCTCCACATGCTCAGTTCTGAGAGATAATTGTGTGTGAAAGACGTCCTTCACATACCTTGCTGGGAACACAAAGATTCTTTTCACTTGCAAACACCAATCCATACATATATAAGGGGAGGTACTAGCTCCAACTCGGTTTTACAGTGAAAACTGCAGGAAAGTCAATCCGGCACTAGGAAACAGACTGAGAAACCAGAGATAAAGTTTCTTCTTCAATCCGTTCCCTTTGTTCTAGATGAATGAAAGTCTCTCCAAATGCTCAGTTCTGAGAGATAAGTGAGTGTGAAAGCCGTCCTTCACCTAGAATGTTGGGAACACAAACTTTCTTTTCACTTGCAAACACCACTCCATACATATATATGGGGTGGTACAAGCTCCTACTCGGTTTTACAGTGAAAACTGCAGGAAATTCAAACCTGCACAAGGAAACAGACTGAGAAACCAGAGTTAAAGTTTCTCCTTCAACCCGTTCCTTTGTGCTAAATGAACGAACTTCTGTCCACATGCTCAGTTCTGAGAGATAAGTGTGTGTGAAAGCCGCCCTTCACCTAGCTTGTTGGGAACACAAAGTTTCTTTTCACTTGCAAACTCCACTCCACACATATATATGGGGTGGTACAAGCTCCTACTCGGTTTTACAGTGAAAACTGCAGGAACTTCAAACCTGCACTAGGAAAAAACTGAGAAACCAGAGTAAAAGTTTCTCCTGCAACCCGTTCCCTTTATGCTAGATGAAAGAACGTCTCTCCACATGCTCAGTTCTGAGAGATATGTGTGGGTGAAAGCCGTCCTTCACCTAGCTTGTTGGGAACACAAAGTTGGTTTTCACTTGCAAACTCCACTCCATACATATATATGGGTAGGGATTAACTCCAACTCGGTTTTACAGTGAAAACTGCAGGAACTTCAAACCGGCACTAGGAAACAGACTGAGAAATCAGAGAAAAAGTTTCTCCTGCAACCCGTTCCCTTTGTGCTAGATGAACGAACGTCTCTCCACATGCTCAGTTCTGAGAGATAACTGTGTGTTAAAGACGTCCTTCACATACCATGCTGGGAACACAAAGATTCTTTTCACTTGCAAACTCCAATCCATACATATATAAGGGGAGGTACTAGCTCCAACTCGGTTTTACAGTGAAAACTGCAGGAAAGTCAATCCGGCACTAGGAAACAGACTGAGAAACCAGATATAAAGTTTCTTCTTCAACCCGTTCCCTTTGTTCTAGATGAATGAAAGTCTCTCCAAATGCTCAGTTCTGAGAGATAAGTGTGTGTGAAAGCCATCCTTCACCTAGAATGTTGGGAACACAAACTTTCTTTTCAATTGCAAACTCCACTCCATACAAATATATGGGGTGGTACAAGATCCTACTCGGTTTTACACTGAAAACTGCAGGAACTTCAAACGGGCACTAGGAAACAGACTGAGAATCCAGAGTAAAAATTTCTCCTGCAACCCGTTCCCTTTGTGCTAGATGAACGAACGTCTCTCCATATGCTCAGTTCTGAGTAGTGTGTGTGAAAGCCGTCCTTCACCTATCTTGTTGGGAACACAAAGTTTCTTTCCACTTGCAAACACCATTCCGTACATATATATGGGGAGGTACTAGCTCCAACACGGTTTTACAGTGAAAAATGCAGGAACTTCAAACCGGCCCTAGGAAACAGACTGAGAATCCAGAGAAAAATTTCCTCCTGCAAACTGTTCCCCTTGTGGTAGATGAACGAACGTCTCTCCACATGCTCATTTCTGAGAGATAAGTGTGTGTGAAAGCCGTCCTTCACCTAGCTTGTTGGGAACACAAAGTTTCTTTTCACTTGCACACCCCAATCCACATATATATATGGGGTGGTGTAAGCTTCTACTCGGTTTTACAGTGAAAACTGCAGGAACTTCAAACCTGCACTAGGAAACAGACTGAGAAACCAGAGTAAAAGTTTCTCCTGCAACCCGTTCCCTTTTTGCTAGATGAACGAACGTCTCTCCACATGCTCAGTTCTGAGGGATAAGTGTGTGTGAAAGCCGTCCTTCACCTAGCTTGTTGGGAACACAAAGCTTCTTTACACATGCAAACTCCACTCCTTACATATATATGGGGAGGTAATAGCTCCAACTCGTTTTACAGTGAAAACTGCAGGGACTTCAACCCGATAGTAGGAAACAGACTGAGAAACCATAGAAAAATTTTCCGTTGCAACCCGTTCCCTTTGTGGTAGATGAACGAAAGTCTCTCCAAATGCTCAGTTCTGAGAGAATAGTGAGTGTGAAAGCCGTCCTTCAACTGGAATGTTGGGAACACAAACTTTCTTTTCACTTGCAAACACCACTCCATACATATATATGGGGTGGTACAAGCTCCTACTCGGTTTTACAGTGAAAACTGCAGGAAATTCAAACCTGCACTAGGAAACAGACTGAGAAACCAGAGTAAAAGTTTCTCCTTCAACCCGTTCCTTTGTGCTAAATGAACGAACTTCTGTCCACATGCTCAGTTCTGAGAGATAAGTGTGTGTGAAAGCCGCCCTTCACCTAGCTTGTTGGGAACACAAAGTTTCTTTTCACTTGCAAACTCCACTCCACACATATATATGGGGTGGTACAAGCTCCTACTCGGTTTTACAGTGAAAACTGCAGGAACTTCAAACCTGCACTAGGAAAAAACTGAGAAACCAGAGTAAAAGTTTCTCCTGCAACCCGTTCCCTTTATGTTGATGAAAGAACGTCTCTCCACATGCTCAGTTCTGAGAGATATGTGTGGGTGAAAGCCGTCCTTCACCTAGCTTGTTGGGAACACAAACTTTCTTTTCAATTGCAAACTCCACTCCATACAAATATATGGGGTGGTACAAGCTCCTACTCGGTTTTACAGTGAAAACTGCAGGAAATTCAAACCTGCACTAGGAAACAGACTGAGAAACCAGAGTAAAAGTTTCTCCTTCAACCCGTTCCTTTGTGCTAAATGAACGAACGTCTCTCCACATGCTCAGTTCTGAGAGATAATTTTGTGTGAAAGACGTCCTTCATATACCTTGCTGGGAACACAAAGATTCTTTTCACTTGCAAACTCCACTCCACACATATATATGGGGTGGTACAAGCTCCTACTCGGTTTTACAGTGAAAACTGCAGGAACTTCAAACCTGCACTAGGAAAAAACTGAGAAACCAGAGTAAAAGTTTCTCCTGCAACCCGTTCCCTTTATGCTAGATGAAAGAACGTCTCTCCACATGCTCAGTTCTGAGAGATATGTGTGGGTGAAAGCCGTCCTTCACCTAGCTTGTTGGGAACACAAAGTTGGTTTTCACTTGCAAACTCCACTCCATACATATATATGGGTAGGGATTAGCTCCAACTCGGTTTTACAGTGAAAACTGCAGGAACTTCAAACCGGCACTAGGAAACAGACTGAGAAATCAGAGAAAAAGTTTCTCCTGCAACCCGTTCCCTTTGTGCTAAATGAACGAACGTCTCTCCACATGCTCAGTTCTGAGAGATAATTGTGTGTGAAAGACGTCCTTCATATACCTTGCTGGGAACACAAAGATTCTTTTCACTTGCAAACTCCAATCCATACATATATAAGGGGAGGTACTAGCTCCAACTCGGTTTTACAGTGAAAACTGCAGGAACGTCAATCCGGCACTGGGAAACAGACTGAGAAACCAGAGATAAAGTTTCTTCTTCAACCCGTTCCCTTTGTTCTAGATGAACGAAAGTCTCTCCAAATGCTCAGTTCTGAGAGATATGTGTGTGTGAAAGCCGTCCTTCACCTAGAATGTTGGGAACACAAACTTTCTTTTCAATTGCAAACTCCACTCCATACAAATATATGGGGTGGTACAAGATCCTACTCGGTTTTACACTGAAAACTGCAGGAACTTCAAACGGGCACTAGGAAACAGACTGAGAAACCAGAGTAAAAGTTACTCCTGCAAACCGTTCCTTTGTGCTAAATAAAGGAACGTCTCTCCACATGCTAAGTTCTGAGAGATAAGTGTGTGTGAAAGCCGTCCTTCACCTAGCTTGTTGGGAACACAAAGTTTCTTTTCACTTGAAAACTCCAGTCCATACATATATATGCGGAGGTCCTAGCTCCAACTCGGTTTACAGTGAAAACTGCAGGGACTTCAAACCGACAGTAGGAAACAGACTGAGAAACCATAGTAAAAGTTTCACCTGCAACCCATTCCCTTTGTGGGTGATGAACGAACGTCTCTCCAAATGCTCAGTTCTGAGAGATAAGTGTGTGTGAAAGCCGTCCTTCACCTAGAATGTTGGGAAAACAAACTTTCTTTTCACTTGCAAACTCCACTCCATACATATATATGGGGTGGTACAAGCTCCTACTCGGTTTTTCACTGAAAACTGCAGGAACTTCAAACCGGCCCTAGGAAACAGACTGAGAATCCAGAGAATAAGTTCCTCCTGCAAAATGTTCCCCTTGTGGTAGATGAACGAACGTCTCTCCACATGCTCATTTCTGAGAGAAAAGTATGTGTGAAAGCCGTCCTTCACCTAGCTTGTTGGGAACACAAAGTTTCTTTTAACTTGCACACCCCAATCCACACATATATATGGGGTGGTATAAATTTCTACTCGGTTTTACAGTGAAAACTGCAGGAACTTCAAACCTGCACTAGGAAACAGACTGAGAAACCAGAGTAAAATTTTCTCCTGCAACCCGTTATCTTTATGCTAGATGAACGAACGTCTCTCCACATGCTCAGTTCTGAGGGATAAGTGTGTGTGAAAGCCGTCCTTCACCTAGCTTGTTGGGAACACAAAGGTTCTTTACACATGCAAACTCCACTCCTTACATATATATGGGGAGGTAATAGCTCCAACTCGGTTTACAGTGAAAACTGCAGGGACTTCAACCCGACAGTAGGAAACAGACTGAGAAAACATAGTAAAATTTTCCGTTGCAACCCGTTCCCTTTGTGGTAGATGAACGAACGTCTCTCCAAATGCTCAGTTCTGAGAGATAAGTGAGTGTGAAAGCCGTCCTTCACCTAGAATGTTGGGAACACAAACTTTCTTTTCACTTGCAAACACCACCCCATACATATATATGGGGTGGTACAAGCTCCTACTCGGTTTTACAGTGAAAACTGCAGAAAATTCAAACCTGCACAAGGAAACAGACTGAGAAACCAGAGTAAAAGTTTCTCCTTCAACCCGTTCCTTTGTGCTAAATGAACGAACTTCTGTCCACATGCTCAGTTCTGAGAGATAAGTGTGTGTGAAAGCCGCCCTTCACCTAGCTTGTTGGGAACACAAAGTTTCTTTTCACTTGCAAACTCCACTCCACACATATATATGGGATGGTACAAGCTCCTACTCGGTTTTACAGTGAAAACTGCAGTAACTTCAAACCTGCACTAGGAAAAAACTGAGAAAACAGAGTAAAAGTTTCTCCTGCAACCCGTTCCCTTTATGCTAGATGAAAGAACGTCTCTCCACATGCTCAGTTCTGAGAGATATGTGTGGGTGAAAGCCGTCCTTCACCTAGCTTGTTGGGAACACAAAGTTGGTTTTCACTTGCAAACTCCACTCCATACATATATATGGGTAGGGATTAACTCCAACTCGGTTTTACAGTGAAAACTGCAAGGAACTTCAAACCAGCACTAGGAAACAGACTGAGAAATCAGAGAAAAAGTTTCTCCTGCAACCCGTTCCCTTTGTGCTAGATGAACGAACGTCTCTCCACATGCTCAGTTCTGAGAGATAATTGTGTGTGAAAGACGTCCTTCAGATACCTTGCTGGGAACACAAAGATTCTTTTCACTTGCAAACACCAATCCATACATATATAAGGGGAGGTACTAGCTCCAACTCGGTTTTACAGTGAAAACTGCAGGAAAGTCAATCCGGCACTAGGAAACAGACTGAGAAACCAGAGATAAAGTTTCTTCTTCAACCCGTTCCCTTTGTTCTAGATGAATGAAAGTCTCTCCAAATGCTCAGTTCTGAGAGATAAGTGAGTGTGAAAGCCGTCCTTCACCTAGAATGTTGGGAACACAAACTTTCTTTTCACTTGCAAACACCACTCCATACATATATATGGGGTGGTACAAGCTCCTACTCGGTTTTACAGTGAAAACTGCAGGAAATTCAAACCTGCACAAGGAAACAGACTGAGAAACCAGAGTAAAAGTTTCTCCTTCAACCCGTTCCTTTGTGCTAAATGAACGAACTTCTGTCCACATGCTCAGTTCTGAGAGATAAGTGTGTGTGAAAGCCGCCCTTCACCTAGCTTGTTGGGAACACAAAGTTTCTTTTCACTTGCAAACTCCACTCCACACATATATATGGGGTGGTACAAGCTCCTACTCGGTTTTACAGTGAAAACTGCAGGAACTTCAATCCTGCACTAGGAAAAAACTGAGAAACCAGAGTAAAAGTTTCTCCTGCAACCCGTTCCCTTTATGCTAGATGAAAGAACGTCTCTCCACATGCTCAGTTCTGAGAGATATGTGTGGGTGAAAGCCGTCCTTCACCTAGCTTGTTGGGAACACAAAGTTGGTTTTCACTTGCAAACTCCACTCCATACATATATATGGGTAGGGATTAACTCCAACTCGGTTTTACAGTGAAAACTGCAGGAACTTCAAACCGGCACTAGGAAACAGACTGAGAAATCAGAGAAAAAGTTTCTCCTGCAACCCGTTCCCTTTGTGCTAGATGAACGAACGTCTCTCCACATGCTCAGTTCTGAGAGATAACTGTGTGTGAAAGACGTCCTTCACATACCATGCTGGGAACACAAAGATTCTTTTCACTTGCAAACTCCAATCCATACATATATAAGGGGAGGTACTAGCTCCAACTCGGTTTTACAGTGAAAACTGCAGGAAAGTCAATCCGGCACTAGGAAACAGACTGAGAAACCAGAGATAAAGTTTCTTCTTCAACCCGTTCCCTTTGTTCTAGATGAATGAAAGTCTCTCCAAATGCTCAGTTCTGAGAGATAAGTGTGTGTGAAAGCCATCCTTCACCTAGAATGTTGGGAACACAAACTTTCTTTTCAATTGCAAACTCCACTCCATACAAATATATGGGGTGGTACAAGATCCTACTCGGTTTTACACTGAAAACTGCAGGAACTTCAAACGGGCACTAGGAAACAGACTGAGAAACCAGAGTAAAAGTTACTCCTGCAAACCGTTCCTTTGTGCTAAATGAAGGAACGTCTCTCCACATGCTAAGTTCTGAGAGATAAGTGTGTGTGAAAGCCGTCCTTTAACTATCTTGTTGGGAACACAAAGTTTCTTTTCACTTGAAAACTCCAGTCCATACATATATATGCGGAGGTCCTAGCTCCAACTCGGTTTAAAGTGAAAACTGCAGGGACTTCAAACCGACAGTAGGAAACAGACTGAGAAACCATAGTAAAAGTTTCACCTGCAACCCATTCCCTTTGTGGGTGATGAACGAACGTCTCTCCAAATGCTCAGTTCTGAGAGATAAGTGTGTGTGAAAGCCGTTCTTCACCTAGAATGTTGGGAAAACAAACTTTCTTTTCACTTGCAAACTCCACTCCATACATATATATGGGGTGGTACAAGCTCCTACTCGGTTTTACACTGAAAACTGCAGGAACTTCAAACCGGCCCTAGGAAACAGACTGAGAATCCAGAGAATAAGTTCCTCCTGCAAAATGTTCCCCTTGTGGTAGATGAACGAACGACTCTCCACATGCTCATTTCTGAGAGAAAAGTGTGTGTGAAAGCCGTCCTTCACCTAGCTTGTTGGGAACACAAAGTTTCTTTTAACTTGCACACCCCAATCCACACATATATATGGGGTGGTATAAATTTCTACTCGGTTTTACAGTGAAAACTGCAGGAACTTCAAACCTGCACTAGGAAACAGACTGAGAAACCAGAGTAAAATTTTCTCCTGCAACCCGTTATCTTTATGCTAGATGAACGAACGTCTCTCCACATGCTCAGTTCTGAGGGATAAGTGTGTGTGAAAGCCGTCCTTCACCTAGCTTGTTGGGAACACAAAGGTTCTTTACACATGCAAACTCCACTCCTTACATATATATGGGGAGGTAATAGCTCCAACTCGGTTTACAGTGAAAACTGCAGGGACTTCAACCCGACAGTAGGAAACAGACTGAGAAAACATAGTAAAATTTTCCGTTGCAACCCGTTCCCTTTGTGGTAGATGAACGAACGTCTCTCCAAATGCTCAGTTCTGAGAGATAAGTGAGTGTGAAAGCCGTCCTTCACCTAGAATGTTGGGAACACAAACTTTCTTTTCACTTGCAAACACCACTCCATACATATATATGGGGTGGTACAAGCTCCTACTCGGTTTTACAGTGAAAACTGCAGAAAATTCAAACCTGCACAAGGAAACAGACTGAGAAACCAGAGTAAAAGTTTCTCCTTCAACCCGTTCCTTTGTGCTAAATGAACGAACTTCTGTCCACATGCTCAGTTCTGAGAGATAAGTGTGTGTGAAAGCCGCCCTTCACCTAGCTTGTTGGGAACACAAAGTTTCTTTTCACTTGCAAACTCCACTCCACACATATATATGGGGTGGTACAAGCTCCTACTCGGTTTTACAGTGAAAACTGCAGTAACTTCAAACCTGCACTAGGAAAAAACTGAGAAAACAGAGTAAAAGTTTCTCCTGCAACCCGTTCCCTTTATGCTAGATGAAAGAACGTCTCTCCACATGCTCAGTTCTGAGAGATATGTGTGGGTGAAAGCCGTCCTTCACCTAGCTTGTTGGGAACACAAAGTTGGTTTTCACTTGCAAACTCCACTCCATACATATATATGGGTAGGAATTAACTCCAACTCGGTTTTACAGTGAAAACTGCAGGAACTTCAAACCGGCACTAGGAAACAGACTGAGAAATCAGAGAAAAAGTTTCTCCTGCAACCCGTTCCCTTTGTGCTAGATGAACGAACGTCTCTACACATGCTCAGTTCTGAGAGATAATTGTGTGTGAAAGACGTCCTTCACATACCTTGCTGGGAACACAAAGATTCTTTTCACTTGCAAACTCCAATCCATACATATATAAGGGGAGGTACTAGCTCCAACTCGGTTTTACAGTGAAAACTGCAGGAAAGTCAATCCGGCACTAGGAAACAGACTGAGAAACCAGAGATAAAGTTTCTTCTTCAACCCGTTCCCTTTGTTCTAGATGAATGAAAGTCTCTCCAAATGCTCAGTTCTGAGAGATAAGTGAGTGTGAAAGCCGTCCTTCACCTAGAATGTTGGGAACACAAACTTTCTTTTCACTTGCAAACACCACTCCATACATATATATGGGGTGGTACAAGCTCCTACTCGGTTTTACAGTGAAAACTGCAGGAAATTCAAACCTGCACAAGGAAACAGACTGAGAAACCAGAGTAAAAGTTTCTCCTTCAACCCGTTCCTTTGTGCTAAATGAACGAACTTCTGTCCACATGCTCAGTTCTGAGAGATAAGTGTGTGTGAAAGCCGCCCTTCACCTAGCTTGTTGGGAACACAAAGTTTCTTTTCACTTGCAAACTCCACTCCACACATATATATGGGGTGGTACAAGCTCCTACTCGGTTTTACAGTGAAAACTGCAGGAACTTCAAACCTGCACTAGGAAAAAACTGAGAAACCAGAGTAAAAGTTTCTCCTGCAACCCGTTCCCTTTATGCTAGATGAAAGAACGTCTCTCCACATGCTCAGTTCTGAGAGATATGTGTGGGTGAAAGCCGTCCTTCACCTAGCTTGTTGGGAACACAAAGTTGGTTTTCACTTGCAAACTCCACTCCATACATATATATGGGTAGGGATTAACTCCAACTCGGTTTTACAGTGAAAACTGCAGGAACTTCAAACCGGCACTAGGAAACAGACTGAGAAATCAGAGAAAAAGTTTCTCCTGCAACCCGTTCCCTTTGTGCTAGATGAACGAACGTCTCTCCACATGCTCAGTTCTGAGAGATAACTGTGTGTGAAAGACGTCCTTCACATACCATGCTGGGAACACAAAGATTCTTTTCACTTGCAAACTCCAATCCATACATATATAAGGGGAGGTACTAGCTCCAACTCGGTTTTACAGTGAAAACTGCAGGAAAGTCAATCCGGCACTAGGAAACAGACTGAGAAACCAGAGATAAAGTTTCTTCTTCAACCCGTTCCCTTTGTTCTAGATGAATGAAAGTCTCTCCAAATGCTCAGTTCTGAGAGATAAGTGTGTGTGAAAGCCATCCTTCACCTAGAATGTTGGGAACACAAACTTTCTTTTCAATTGCAAACTCCACTCCATACAAATATATGGGGTGGTACAAGATCCTACTCGGTTTTACACTGAAAACTGCAGGAACTTCAAACGGGCACTAGGAAACAGACTGAGAAACCAGAGTAAAAGTTACTCCTGCAAACCGTTCCTTTGTGCTAAATGAAGGAACGTCTCTCCACATGCTAAGTTCTGAGAGATAAGTGTGTGTGAAAGCCGTCCTTCAACTAGCTTGTTGGGAACACAAAGTTTCTTTTCACTTGAAAACTCCAGTCCATACATATATATGCGGAGGTCCTAGCTCCAACTCGGTTTACAGTGAAAACTGCAGGGACTTCAAACCGACAGTAGGAAACAGACTGAGAAACCATAGTAAAAGTTTCACCTGCAACCCATTCCCTTTGTGGGTGATGAACGAACGTCTCTCCAAATGCTCAGTTCTGAGAGATAAGTGTGTGTGAAAGCCGTCCTTCACCTAGAATGTTGGGAAAACAAACTTTCTTTTCACTTGCAAACTCCACTCCATACATATATATGGGGTGGTACAAGCTCCTACTCGGTTTTTCACTGAAAACTGCAGGAACTTCAAACCGGCCCTAGGAAACAGACTGAGAATCCAGAGAATAAGTTCCTCCTGCAAAATGTTCCCCTTGTGGTAGATGAACGAACGACTCTCCACATGCTCATTTCTGAGAGAAAAGTGTGTGTGAAAGCCGTCCTTCACCTAGCTTGTTGGGAACACAAAGTTTCTTTTAACTTGCACACCCCAATCCACACATATATATGGGGTGGTATAAATTTCTACTCGGTTTTACAGTGAAAACTGCAGGAACTTCAAACCTGCACTAGGAAACAGACTGAGAAACCAGAGTAAAATTTTCTCCTGCAACCCGTTCCCTTTATGCCAGATGAACGAACGTCTCTCCACATGCTCAGTTCTGAGGGATAAGTGTGTGTGAAAGCCGTCCTTCACCTAGCTTGTTGGGAACACAAAGGTTCTTTACACATGCAAACTCCACTCCTTACATATATATGGGGAGGTAATAGCTCCAACTCGGTTTACAGTGAAAACTGCAGGGACTTCAACCCGACAGTAGGAAACAGACTGAGAAAACATAGTAAAATTTTCCGTTGCAACCCGTTCCCTTTGTGGTAGATGAACGAACGTCTCTCCAAATGCTCAGTTCTGAGAGATAAGTGAGTGTGAAAGCCGTCCTTCACCTAGAATGTTGGGAACACAAACTTTCTTTTCACTTGCAAACCCCACTCCATACATATATATGGGGTGGTACAAGCTCCTACTCGGTTTTACAGTGAAAACTGCAGGAAATTCAAACCTGCACAAGGAAACAGACTGAGAAACCAGAGTAAAAGTTTCTCCTTCAACCCGTTCCTTTGTGCTAAATGAACGAACTTCTGTCCACATGCTCAGTTCTGAGAGATAAGTGTGTGTGAAAGCCGCCCTTCACCTAGCTTGTTGGGAACACAAAGTTTCTTTTCACTTGCAAACTCCACTCCAAACATATATATGGGGTGCTACAAGCTCCTACTCGGTTTTACAGTGAAAACTGCAGGAACTTGAAACCTGCACTAGGAAAAAACTGAGAAACCAGAGTAAAAGTTTCTCCTGCAACCCGTTCCCTTTATGCTAGATGAAAGAACGTCTCTCCACATGCTCAGTTCTGAGAGATATTTGTGTGTGAAAGCCGTCCTTCACCTAGATTGTTGGGAACACAAAGTTGGTTTTCACTTGCAAACTCCACTCCATACAAATATATGCGGAGGGATTAGCTCCAACTCGGTTTTACAGTGAAAACTGCAGGAACTTCATACCAGCACTAGGAAACAGACTGAGAAACCAGTGTAAAAGTTTCTCCTGTACCCGTTCCCTTTGTGCTAGATGAACGAACGTCTCTCCACATGCTATGTTCTGAGAGATAAGTGTGTGTGAAAGCCGTCCTTCACCTAGCAGGTTGGGAACACAAATTTTATATCACTTGCAATCCCCACTCGATACATAAATATAGGGAGGTACTAGCTCCACCTCGGTTTTACAGTGAAAACTGAAGGAACTTCAAACCGGCACAAGGAAACAGACTGAGAAACCAGAGTAAAAGTTTCTCCTGCAACCCGTTCCTTTGTGCTAGATGAACGAACGTCTCTCCACATGCTATGTTCTGAGAGATAAGTGTGTGTGAAAGCCGTCCTTCACCTAGCTTGTTCGGAATACAAAGTTTCTTTTCACTTGCAAACTCCAATCCATACATATATATGGGGAGGTACTAGCTCCAACTCGGTTTTACAGTGAAAACTGCAGGAAATTCAAAATGGCACTAGGAAACAGACTGAGAAACCAGAGTAAAAGTTCCCCTGCAACACGTTCCTTTGTGCTAGATGAACGAACGTCTCTCCCCATGCTCAGTACAGAGATAAATGTGTGTGAAAGCCGTCCTTCATTTAGCTTGTTGGGAACACAAAATTTCTTTTCATTTGCAAAATCCTCTCCATACATATATAAAGGGAGGTTCTAGCTCCAACAGGTTTTACAGTGAAAACTGCAGGAACTTCAAACCTGCACTAGGTAACATACTGAGAAACCAGACAAAAAGTTTCTCCTGCAATTCTTTCCCTTTGTGCTACATGAACGAACGTCTCTCCACATGCTCAGTTCTGAGAGATAAGTGTGTGTGAAAGCCGTCCTTCACCTAGAATGTTGGGAACACAAACTTTCTTTTCACTTGCTAACTCCACTCCATAAAAATATATGGGGTGATACAAGATCCTACTCGGTTTTACACTGAATACTGCAGGAACTTCAAACCGGCACTAGGAAACAGACTGAGAAACCAGAGTAATAGTTACTCCTGCAAACCGTTCCTTTGTGCTAAATGAAGGAACGACCCTCCACATGCTCAGTTCTGAGAGATATGTGTGGGTGAAAGCCGTCCTTCACCTAGCTTGTTGGGAACACAAAGTTGGTTTTCACTTGCAAACTCCACTCCATACATATATATGGGTAGGAATTAACTCCAACTCGGTTTTACAGTGAAAACTGCAGGAACTTCAAACCGGCACTAGGAAACAGACTGAGAAATCAGAGAAAAAGTTTCTCCTGCAACCCGTTCCCTTTGTGCTAGATGAACGAACGTCTCTACACATGCTCAGTTCTGAGAGATAATTGTGTGTGAAAGACGTCCTTCACATACCTTGCTGGGAACACAAAGATTCTTTTCACTTGCAAACTCCAATCCATACATATATAAGGGGAGGTACTAGCTCCAACTCGGTTTTACAGTGAAAACTGCAGGAAAGTCAATCCGGCACTAGGAAACAGACTGAGAAACCAGAGATAAAGTTTCTTCTTCAACCCGTTCCCTTTGTTCTAGATGAATGAAAGTCTCTCCAAATGCTCAGTTCTGAGAGATAAGTGAGTGTGAAAGCCGTCCTTCACCTAGAATGTTGGGAACACAAACTTTCTTTTCACTTGCAAACACCACTCCATACATATATATGGGGTGGTACAAGCTCCTACTCGGTTTTACAGTGAAAACTGCAGGAAATTCAAACCTGCACAAGGAAACAGACTGAGAAACCAGAGTAAAAGTTTCTCCTTCAACCCGTTCCTTTGTGCTAAATGAACGAACTTCTGTCCACATGCTCAGTTCTGAGAGATAAGTGTGTGTGAAAGCCGCCCTTCACCTAGCTTGTTGGGAACACAAAGTTTCTTTTCACTTGCAAACTCCACTCCACACATATATATGGGGTGGTACAAGCTCCTACTCGGTTTTACAGTGAAAACTGCAGGAACTTCAAACCTGCACTAGGAAAAAACTGAGAAACCAGAGTAAAAGTTTCTCCTGCAACCCGTTCCCTTTATGCTAGATGAAAGAACGTCTCTCCACATGCTCAGTTCTGAGAGATATGTGTGGGTGAAAGCCGTCCTTCACCTAGCTTGTTGGGAACACAAAGTTGGTTTTCACTTGCAAACTCCACTCCATACATATATATGGGTAGGGATTAACTCCAACTCGGTTTTACAGTGAAAACTGCAGGAACTTCAAACCGGCACTAGGAAACAGACTGAGAAATCAGAGAAAAAGTTTCTCCTGCAACCCGTTCCCTTTGTGCTAGATGAACGAACGTCTCTCCACATGCTCAGTTCTGAGAGATAACTGTGTGTGAAAGACGTCCTTCACATACCATGCTGGGAACACAAAGATTCTTTTCACTTGCAAACTCCAATCCATACATATATAAGGGGAGGTACTAGCTCCAACTCGGTTTTACAGTGAAAACTGCAGGAAAGTCAATCCGGCACTAGGAAACAGACTGAGAAACCAGAGATAAAGTTTCTTCTTCAACCCGTTCCCTTTGTTCTAGATGAATGAAAGTCTCTCCAAATGCTCAGTTCTGAGAGATAAGTGTGTGTGAAAGCCATCCTTCACCTAGAATGTTGGGAACACAAACTTTCTTTTCAATTGCAAACTCCACTCCATACAAATATATGGGGTGGTACAAGATCCTACTCGGTTTTACACTGAAAACTGCAGGAACTTCAAACGGGCACTAGGAAACAGACTGAGAAACCAGAGTAAAAGTTACTCCTGCAAACCGTTCCTTTGTGCTAAATGAAGGAACGTCTCTCCACATGCTAAGTTCTGAGAGATAAGTGTGTGTGAAAGCCGTCCTTCAACTAGCTTGTTGGGAACACAAAGTTTCTTTTCACTTGAAAACTCCAGTCCATACATATATATGCGGAGGTCCTAGCTCCAACTCGGTTTACAGTGAAAACTGCAGGGACTTCAAACCGACAGTAGGAAACAGACTGAGAAACCATAGTAAAAGTTTCACCTGCAACCCATTCCCTTTGTGGGTGATGAACGAACGTCTCTCCAAATGCTCAGTTCTGAGAGATAAGTGTGTGTGAAAGCCGTCCTTCACCTAGAATGTTGGGAAAACAAACTTTCTTTTCACTTGCAAACTCCACTCCATACATATATATGGGGTGGTACAAGCTCCTACTCGGTTTTTCACTGAAAACTGCAGGAACTTCAAACCGGCCCTAGGAAACAGACTGAGAATCCAGAGAATAAGTTCCTCCTGCAAAATGTTCCCCTTGTGGTAGATGAACGAACGACTCTCCACATGCTCATTTCTGAGAGAAAAGTGTGTGTGAAAGCCGTCCTTCACCTAGCTTGTTGGGAACACAAAGTTTCTTTTAACTTGCACACCCCAATCCACACATATATATGGGGTGGTATAAATTTCTACTCGGTTTTACAGTGAAAACTGCAGGAACTTCAAACCTGCACTAGGAAACAGACTGAGAAAACATAGTAAAATTTTCCGTTGCAACCCGTTCCCTTTGTGGTAGATGAACGAACGTCTCTCCAAATGCTCAGTTCTGAGAGATAAGTGAGTGTGAAAGCCGTCCTTCACCTAGAATGTTGGGAACACAAACTTTCTTTTCACTTGCAAACCCCACTCCATACATATATATGGGGTGGTACAAGCTCCTACTCGGTTTTACAGTGAAAACTGCAGGAAATTCAAACCTGCACAAGGAAACAGACTGAGAAACCAGAGTAAAAGTTTCTCCTTCAACCCGTTCCTTTGTGCTAAATGAACGAACTTCTGTCCACATGCTCAGTTCTGAGAGATAAGTGTGTGTGAAAGCCGCCCTTCACCTAGCTTGTTGGGAACACAAAGTTTCTTTTCACTTGCAAACTCCACTCCAAACATATATATGGGGTGCTACAAGCTCCTACTCGGTTTTACAGTGAAAACTGCAGGAACTTGAAACCTGCACTAGGAAAAAACTGAGAAACCAGAGTAAAAGTTTCTCCTGCAACCCGTTCCCTTTATGCTAGATGAAAGAACGTCTCTCCACATGCTCAGTTCTGAGAGATATTTGTGTGTGAAAGCCGTCCTTCACCTAGATTGTTGGGAACACAAAGTTGGTTTTCACTTGCAAACTCCACTCCATACAAATATATGCGGAGGGATTAGCTCCAACTCGGTTTTACAGTGAAAACTGCAGGAACTTCATACCAGCACTAGGAAACAGACTGAGAAACCAGTGTAAAAGTTTCTCCTGTACCCGTTCCCTTTGTGCTAGATGAACGAACGTCTCTCCACATGCTATGTTCTGAGAGATAAGTGTGTGTGAAAGCCGTCCTTCACCTAGCAGGTTGGGAACACAAATTTTATATCACTTGCAATCCCCACTCGATACATAAATATAGGGAGGTACTAGCTCCACCTTGGTTTTACAGTGAAAACTGAAGGAACTTCAAACCGGCACAAGGAAACAGACTGAGAAACCAGAGTAAAAGTTTCTCCTGCAACCCGTTCCTTTGTGCTAGATGAACGAACGTCTCTCCACATGCTATGTTCTGAGAGATAAGTGTGTGTGAAATCCGTCCTTCACCTAGCTTGTTCGGAATACAAAGTTTCTTTTCACTTGCAAACTCCAATCCATACATATATATGGGGAGGTACTAGCTCCAACTCGGTTTTACAGTGAAAACTGCAGGAAATTCAAAATGGCACTAGGAAACAGACTGAGAAACCAGAGTAAAAGTTCCCCTGCAACACGTTCCTTTGTGCTAGATGAACGAACGTCTCTCCCCATGCTCAGTACAGAGATAAATGTGTGTGAAAGCCGTCCTTCATTTAGCTTGTTGGGAACACAAAATTTCTTTTCATTTGCAAAATCCTCTCCATACATATATAAAGGGAGGTTCTAGCTCCAACAGGTTTTACAGTGAAAACTGCAGGAACTTCAAACCTGCACTAGGTAACATACTGAGAAACCAGACAAAAAGTTTCTCCTGCAATTCTTTCCCTTTGTGCTACATGAACGAACGTCTCTCCACATGCTCAGTTCTGAGAGATAAGTGTGTGTGAAAGCCGTCCTTCACCTAGAATGTTGGGAACACAAACTTTCTTTTCACTTGCTAACTCCACTCCATAAAAATATATGGGGTGATACAAGATCCTACTCGGTTTTACACTGAATACTGCAGGAACTTCAAACCGGCACTAGGAAACAGACTGAGAAACCAGAGTAATAGTTACTCCTGCAAACCGTTCCTTTGTGCTAAATGAAGGAACGACCCTCCACATGCTAAGTTCTGAGAGATAAGTGTGTGTGAAATCCGTCCTTCACCTAGAATGTTGGGAAAACAAACTTTGTTTTCACTTGCAATCTCCACTCCATACATATATATGGGGTGGTACAAGCTCCTACTCGGTTTTACACTGAAAATTGCAGGAACTTCAAACCGGCACTAGGAAACAGACTGAGAATCCAGAGTAAAAATTTCTCCTGCAACCCGTTCCCTTTGTGCTAGATGAACGAACGTCTCTCCACATGCTCAGTTCTGAGAAGTGTGTGTGAAAGCCGTCCTTCACCTATTTTGTTGGGAACACAAAGTTTCTTTCCACTTGCAAACACCATTCCGTACATATATATGGGGAGGTACTAGCTCCAACACGGTTTTACAGTGAAAAATGCAGGAACTTCAAACCGGCCCTAGGAAACAGACTGAGAATCCAGAGAAAAATTTCCTCCTGCAAACTGTTCCCCTTGTGGTAGATGAACGAACGTCTCTCCACATGCTCATTTCTGACAGATAAGTGTGTGTGAAAGCCGTCCTTCACCTAGCTTGTTGGGAACACAAAGATTCTTTTCACTTGCACACCCCAATCCACATATATATATGGGGTGGTGTAAGCTTCTACTCGGTTTTACAGTGAAAACTGCAGGAACTTCAAACCTGCACTAGGAAACAGACTGAGAAACCAGAGTAAAAGTTTCTCCTGCAACCCGTTCCCTTTTTGCTAGATGAACGAACGTCTCTCCACATGCTCAGTTCTGAGGGATAAGTGTGTGTGAAAGCCGTCCTTCACCTAGCTTGTTGGGAACACAAAGGTTCTTTACACATGCAAACTCCACTCCTTACATATATATGGGGAGGTAATAGCTCCAACTCGGTTTACAGTGAAAACTGCAGGGACTTCAACCCGACAGTAGGAAACAGACTGAGAAACCATAGAAAAATTTTCCGTTGCAACCCGTTACCTTTGTGGTAGATGAACGAACGTCTCTCCAAATGCTCAGTTCTGAGAGAATAGTGAGTGTGAAAGCCGTCCTTCAACTGGAATGTTGGGAACACAAACTTTCTTTACACTTGCAAACACCACTCCATACATATATATGGTGTGGTACAAGCTCCTACTCGGTTTTACAGTGAAAACTGCAGGAAATTCAAACCTTCACTAGGAAACAGACTGAGAAACCAGAGTAAAAGTTTCTCCTTCAACCCGATCTTTTGTGCTAAATGAACGAACTTCTGTCCACATGCTCAGTTCTGAGAGATAAGTGTGTGTGAAAGCCGCCCTTCACCTAGCTTGTTGGGAACACAAAGTTTCTTTTCACTTGCAAACTCCACTCCACACATATATATGGGGTGGTACAAGCTCCTACTCGGTTTTACAGTGAAAACTGCAGGAACTTCAAACCTGCACTAGGAAAAAACTGAGAAACCAGAGTAAAAGTTTCTCCTGCAACCCGTTCCCTTTATGCTAGATGAAAGAACGTCTCTCCACATGCTCAGTTCTGAGAGATATGTGTGGGTGAAAGCCGTCCTTCACCTAGCTTGTTGGGAACACAAAGTTGGTTTTAACTTGCAAACTCCACTCCATACATATATATGGGTAGGGATTAGCTCCAACTCGGTTTTACAGTGAAAACTGCAGGAACTTCAAACCGGCACTAGGAAACAGACTGAGAAATCAGAGAAAAAGTTTCTCCTGCAACCCGTTCCCTTTGTGCTAGATGAACGAACGTCTCTCCACATGCTCAGTTCTGAGAGATAATTGTGTGTGAAAGACGTCCTTCACATACCTTGCTGGGAACACAAAGATTCTTTTCACTTGCAAACTCCAATCCATACATATATAAGGGGAGGTACTAGCTCCAACTCGGTTTTACAGTGAAAACTGCAGGAACGTCAATCCGGCACTAGGAAACAGACTGAGAAACCAGAGATAAAGTTTCTTCTTCAACCCGTTCCCTTTGTTCTAGATGAACGAAAGTCTCTCCAAATGCTCAGTTCTGAGAGATATGTGTGTGTGAAAGCCGTCCTTCACCTAGAATGTTGGGAACACAAACTTTCTTTTCAATTGCAAACTCCACTCCATACAAATATATGGGGTGGTACAAGATCCTACTCGGTTTTACACTGAAAACTGCAGGAACTTCAAACGGGCACTAGGAAACAGACTGAGAAACCAGAGTAAAAGTTACTCCTGCAAACCGTTCCTTTGTGCTAAATGAAGGAACGTCTCTCCACATGCTAAGTTCTGAGAGATAAGTGTGTGTGAAAGCCGTCCTTCACCTAGCTTGTTGGGAACACAAAGTTTCTTTTCACTTGAAAACTCCAGTCCATACATATATATGCGGAGGTCCTAGCTCCAACTCGGTTTACAGTGAAAACTGCAGGGACTTCAAACCGACAGAGGGAAACAGACTGAGAAACCATAGTAAAAGTTTCACCTGCAACCCATTCCCTTTGTGGGTGATGAACGAACGTCTCTCCAAATGCTCAGTTCTGAGAGATAAGTGTGTGTGAAAGCCGTCCTTCACCTAGAATGTTGGGAAAACAAACTTTCTTTTCACTTGCAAACTCCACTCCATACATATATATGGGGTGGTACAAGCTCCTACTCGGTTTTACACTGAAAACTGCAGGAACTTCAAAGCGGCCCTAGGAAACAGACTGAGAATCCAGAGAATAAGTTCCTCCTGCAAAATGTTCCCCTTGTGGTAGATGAACGAACGTCTCTCCACATGCTCATTTCTGAGAGAAAAGTATGTGTGAAAGCCGTCCTTCACCTAGCTTGTTGGGAACACAAAGTTTCTTTTAACTTGCACACCCCAATCCACACATATATATGGGGTGGTATAAATTTCTACTCGGTTTTACAGTGAAAACTGCAGGAACTTCAAACCTGCACTAGGAAACAGACTGAGAAACCAGAGTAAAATTTTCTCCTGCAACCCGTTCCCTTTATGCTAGATGAACGAACGTCTCTCCACATGCTCAGTTCTGAGGGATAAGTGTGTGTGAAAGCCGTCCTTCACCTAGCTTGTTGGGAACACAAAGGTTCTTTACACATGCAAACTCCACTCCTTACATATATATGGGGAGGTAATAGCTCCAACTCGGTTTACAGTGAAAACTGCAGGGTCTTCAACCCGACAGTAGGAAACAGACTGAGAAAACATAGTAAAATTTTCCGTTGCAACCCGTTCCCTTTGTGGTAGATGAACGAACGTCTCTCCAAATGCTCAGTTCTGAGAGATAAGTGAGTGTGAAAGCCGTCCTTCACCTAGAATGTTGGGAACACAAACTTTCTTTTCACTTGCAAACACCACTCCATACATATATATGGGGTGGTACAAGCTCCTACTCGGTTTTATAATGAAAACTGCAGGAAATTCAAACCTGCACAAGGAAACAGACTGAGAAACCAGAGTAAAAGTTTCTCCTTCAACCCGTTCCTTTGTGCTAAATGAACGAACTTCTGTCCACATGCTCAGTTCTGAGAGATAAGTGTGTGTGAAAGCCACCCTTCACCTAGCTTGTTGGGAACACAAAGTTTCTTTTCACTTGCAAACTCCACTCCACACATATATATGGGGTGGTACAAGCTCCTACTCGGTTTTACAGTGAAAACTGCAGGAACTTCAAACCTGCACTAGGAAAAAACTGAGAAACCAGAGTAATAGTTTCTCCTGCAACCCGTTCCCTTTATGCTAGATGAAAGAACGTCTCTCCACATGCTCAGTTCTGAGAGATATGTGTGGTTGAAAGCCGTCCTTCACCTAGCTTGTTGGGAACACAAAGTTGGTTTTCACTTGCAATCTCCACTCCATACATATATATGGGTAGGGATTAACTCCAACTCGGTTTTACAGTGAAAACTGCAGGAACTTCAAACCGGCACTAGGAAACAGACTGAGAAATCAGAGAAAAAGTTTCTCCTACAACCCGTTCCCTTTGTGCTAGATGAACGAACGTCTCTCCACATGCTCAGTTCTGAGAGATAATTGTGTGTGAAATACGTCCTTCACATACCTTGCTGGGAACACAAAGATTCTTTTCACTTGCAAACTCCAATCCATACATATATAAGGGGAGGTACTAGCTCCAACTCGGTTTTACAGTGAAAACTGCAGGAACGTCAATCCGGCACTAGGAAACAGACTGAGAAACCAGAGATAAAGTTTCTTCTTCAACCCGTTCCCTTTGTTCTAGATGAACGAAAGTCTCTCCAAATGCTCAGTTCTGAGAGATATGTGTGTGTGAAAGCCGTCCTTCACCTAGCTTGTTGGGAACACAAAGTTGGTTTTCACTTGCAAACTCCACTCCATATAAATATATGCGGAGGGATTAGCTCCAACTCGGTTTTACAGTGAAAACTGCAGGAACATCATACCAGCACTAGGAAACAGACTGAGAAACCAGAGTAAAATTTTCTCCTGCAACCCGTTCCCTTTATGCTAGATGAACGAACGTCTCTCCACATGCTCAGTTCTGAGGGATAAGTGTGTGTGAAAGCCGTCCTTCACCTAGCTTGTTGGGAACACAAAGGTTCTTTACACATGCAAACTCCACTCCTTACATATATATGGGGAGGTAATAGTTCCAACTCGGTTTACAGTGAAAACTGCAGGGACTTCAACCCGACAGTAGGAAACAGACTGAGAAAACATAGTAAAATTTTCCGTTGCAACCCGTTCCCTTTGTGGTAGATGAACGAACGTCTCTCCAAATGCTCAGTTCTGAGAGATAAGTGAGTGTGAAAGCCGTCCTTCACCTAGAATGTTGGGAACACAAACTTTCTTTTCACTTGCAAACTCCACTCCACACATATATATGGGGTGGTACAAGCTCCTACTCGGTTTTACACTGAAAACTGCAGGAATTTCAAACCGGCCCTAGGAAACAGACTGAGAATCCAGAGAATAAGTTCCTCCTGCAAAATGTTCCCCTTGTGGTAGATGAACGAACGTCTCTCCACATGCTCATTTCTGAGAGAAAATTATGTGTGAAAGCCGTCCTTAACCTAGCTTGTTGGGAACACAAAGTTTCTTTTAACTTGCACACCCCAATCCACACATATATATGGGGTGGTATAAATTTCTACTCGGTTTTACAGTGAAAACTGCAGGAACTTCAAACCTGCACAAGGAAACAGACTGAGAAACCAAAGTAAAATTTCTCCTTCAACCCGTTCCTTTGTGCTAAATGAACGAACTTCTGTCCACATGCTCAGTTCTGAGAGATAATTGTGTGTGAAAGCCGCCCTTCACCAAGCTTGTTGGGAACACAAAGTTTCTTTTCACTTGCAAACTCCACTCCACACATATATATGGGGTGGTACAAGCTCCTACTCGGTTTTACAGTGAAAACTGCAGGAACTTCAAACCTGCACTAGGAAAAAACTGAGAAACCAGAGTAAAAGTTTCTCCTGCAACCCGTTCCCTTTATGCTAGATGAAAGAACGTCTCTCCACATGCTCAGTTCTGAGAGATATTTGTGTGTGAAAGCCGTCCTTCACCTAGCTTGTTGGGAACACAAAGTTGGTTTTCACTTGCAAACTCCACTCCATATAAATATATGCGGAGGGATTAGCTCCAACTCGGTTTTACAGTGAAAACTGCAGGAACATCATACCAGCACTAGGAAACAGACTGAGAAACCAGAGTAAAATTTACTCCTGTACCCGTTCCCTTTGTGCTAGATGAACGAAATTCTATCCACATGCTCATTTCTGAGAGATAAGTGTGCGTGAAAGCTGTCCTTCACCTAGCTTGTTGGGAACACAAAGTTCCTTTTCACTTGCAAATTCCTCTCCATACATATATATGGGAAGGTACTAGCACCAACTCGTTTTACAGTGAAAACTGCAGGGATTTCAAACCGACATTAGGAAACAGACTGAGAAACCATAGAAAAAGTTTCCCCTGCAACCCGTTCCACTTGTGGTAGATGAACGAACGTCTCTTCAAATGCTCAGTTCTGAGAGATAAGTGTGTGTGAAAGCCATACTTCACCTAGCTTTTTGGGAACACAAAGTTTCTTTTCACTTGCACACTCCAATCCACACATATATATGGGGTGGTACAAGCTCCTACTCGGTTTTACAGTGAAAACTGCAGGAACTTCAAACCTGCACTAGGAAACAGACTTAGAAAACAGAGTAAAAGTTTCTCCTGCATCCCGTTCCCTTTATGCTAGATGAACGAACGTCTCTCCACGTGCTCAGTTCTGAGAGGTAAGTGTGTGTGAAAGCCGTACTTCACCTAGCTTGTTGGGAACAGAAACTTTCTTTTCATGTGCAAACACCACTCCATACATATATATGGGGTGTTACAAACTCCTACTCGGTTTTACAGTGAAAACTGAAGGAACTTCTAACCGGCACTAGGAATCAGACTGAGAAACCAGAGTAAAAGTTTCTCCTGCAACCCGTTCCCCTGTGCTAGATGAACGAACGTTTCTCCACATGCTCAGTTCTGAGAGATAAGTGTGTGTGAAAGCCGTACTTCACCTAGCTTGTTGGGAACACAAAGTTTCTTTTCACTTGCAAACACCACTCCCTATATATATACGTGGAGGTACTAGCTCCAACTCTGTTTTACAGTGAAAACTGCAGGAACTTCAAACCGGCCCTATGGAAAAGACTGAGAATCCAGAGAAATTGTTCCCCCTGCAACCTGTTCCATTTGTGCTAGATGAACGAACGTTTCTCCACATGCTCAGTTCTGAGAGATAAGTATGTGTGAAAGCCGTCCTTCACCTAGCTTGTTGGGAAAACATATTTTCTTTTCACTTGTAAACTACAATCCTTACATATATATGGGGAGGCATTAGCTCCAACTCGGTTTTACAGTGAAAACTGCAGGAACTTCATACCGGCACTAGGAAACATACTGAGAAAACAGAGTAAAAGTTTCTCCTGCAACCCGTTCCCATTGTGCTAGATGAACGAACGTCTCTCCACAAGCTCAGTTCTGAGAGATAATTGTGTGTGAAAGCCGTCCTTCACATAGCTTGTTGGGAACACAAAGTTTCCTTTCATTGGCAAACACCACTCCATACATATATAAGGGGAGGTAATACCTCCAACTCGGTTTTACAGTGAAAACTGCAGGAACATCAAACCTGCACTAGGTAACAGACTGAGAAACCAGAGAAATAGTTTCTCCTGCACCCTGTTCCCTTAGTGTTACATGAACGAATGTCTCTCCACATGCTGAGTTCTGTGTGATAACTGTGTGTGAAAGCCGTACTTCACCTAGCATGTTGGTAACACAAAGTTTCTTTTCACTTGCAAACACCACTCCCTATATATATACGGGGAGGTACTAGATCCAACTCGGTTTTACAGTGAAAACTGCAGGAACTTCAAACCGGCCCTAGGAAAAAGACTGAGAATCCAGAGAAAAAGTTCCTCCTGCAACCTGTTCAATTTGTGCTAGATGAACGAACGTCTCTCCACATGCTCAGTTCTGAGAGATAAGTATGTGTGAAAGCCGTCCTTCACCTAGCTTGTTGGGAACACAAAGATTCTTTTCACTTGCAAACTCCACTCCATACATATATAAGGGGAGTTACTAGCTCCAAATCGGTTTTACAGCGAAAACTGCAGGAACTTCAATCCGGCACTAGGAAACAGACTGAGAAACCAGAGTAAAAGTTTCTCCTGCAACACGTTCCTTTGTGCTAGATGAACGAACGTCTCTCCACATGTTAAGTTTTGAGAGATAAGTGTGTGTGAAAGCTGTCCTTCAAATAGCTTGTTGGGAACACAAACTATCTTTTCACTTGCAAACTCCACTCCTTACATATATATGGGGATGGTTATCTCCAACTCGTTTTTACAGTGAAAATTGCAGGAACTTCTAACCGGCACTAGGAAACAGACTGAGAAACCAGAGTATAAGTTTCTCCTATAACCCGTTCCCTTTGTGCTAGATGAACGAACGTCTATACACATGCTCAGTTCTGACAGATAATTGTGTGTGAAACCATCCTTCACCTAGCTTGTTGGGAACAGTAAGTTTCTTTTCACTTGCAAACACCACTCCGTAAATATATACGGGGAGGTACAAGCTCCAACTCGGTTTTACAGTGATAACTGCAGGAAATTCAAAACGGCACTAGGAAACAGACTGAGAAACCAGAGTAAATGTTTCCCCTGTAACCCGTTCCCTTTTTGCTAGATGAACGAACGTCTATACACAAGCTCAGTTCTGAGATATAAGAGTGTGTGAAAGCCGTCATTCAGCTAGCTTGTTGGGAACACAAATTTTCTTTTCATTGCAAATTCCACTCCATACATGTATATGCGGAGGTACTAGCTCCAACTCGGTTTTACAGTGACAACTGCAGGGACTTCCATCCGGCAGTAGGAAACAGACTGAGAAACCATAGTAATACTTTCCCGTGCAACCGGTTCCATTTGTGCTAGATGAACGAACGTCTCTCCACATGCCGCGTTCTGAGAGATAAGTGTGTGTGAAAGACGTCCTTCACGTAGCTTATAGGGAACACAAAGTTTCTTTTCACATCCAAACTCCACTCCATACATTTATATGGGGTGGTACAAGCTCCTACTCGGTTTTACAGTGAAAACGGCATTAACTTCAAACCGGCACTAGGAAACAGACTGAGAAACCAGAGAAAAATTTTCTCCTGCAACCCGTTCCCTTTGTGCTAGATGAAGGAAAGTCTCTCCACATGCTCAGTTCTGAGAGATAAGTGTGTGTGAAATCCGTACTTCACCTAGATTGTTGGGAACACAAAGATTCTTTTCACTTGCAAACACCACTCCATACATATATATGGGGAGGTACTAGCTCCAACTCGGTTTTACAGTGAAAACTGAAGGAACTTCCAACCGGCCCTAGGAAACAGACTGAGAATCCAGAGAAAATGTTCCTACTGCAAGCTGTTCCATTTGTGCTAGATGAACGAACGTCTCTCCACATGCTCAGTTCTGAGAGATAAGCATGTGTTAAAGCCGTACTTCACCTAGCTTGTTGGGAACACAAAGTTTCTTTTCACTTGCAAACTCCACTCCACACCTAAATATTGGTTGGTAGTAGCTCCAAATCGGTTTTACAGTGAAAACTGCAGGAACTTCAAACAGTCACTAGGAAACAGACTGAGAAACCAGAGAAAAAGTTTCACCTGCAAGCCATTCCGGTTGTGCTAGATGAACGAACGTCTCTCCACATGCTCAGGTTTAAGAGATATGTGTGTGTGAAAGCCGACTTCACCTAGCTTGTTGGGAACACAAAGTTTCTTTACACTTGCAAACTCCACTCCATACATATATATATTCGGAAGTACTAGCTCCAACTCGGATTTACAGTGAAAACTGCAGGAAGTTCAAAACGGCACTAGGAAACAGACTGAGAAACCAGAGTAAAAGTTTCCCCTGCAACCCATTCTTTTGTGCTAGATGAACGAATGTCTCTCCACATGCTAAGTTGTGAGAGATAAGTGTGTTTGAAAGCCATCCTTCACCTAGCTTGTTGGGAACACAAAATTTCTTTTCACTTGCAAACTCCACTCCTTACATATATATGGGGAGGGTTTAGCTCCAACTCGTTTTTACAGTGAAAACTGCAGGAACTTCTAACCGGCACTAGGAAACAGACTGAGAAACCAGAGTATAAGTTTCTCCTGCAACCCGTTCATTTATGCTAGATGAACGAATGTCTATAGACATGCTCAGTTCTGACAGAAAAGTGTGTGTGAAAGCCGTCCTTCAACTAGCTTGTTGGGAACACAAAGTTTTCTTTCATTTGCAAACTCCAATCCATACATATATAAGGGGAGGTACTAGCTCCAACTCGGTTTTACAGTGAAAACTGCAGGAACATCAAAACTGCACTAGGTAACAGACTGAGAAACCAGAGAAATAGTATCTCCTGCACCCTGTTCCCTTTGTGCTTCATGAACGAATGTCTCTCCACATGCTCAGTTCTGTGAGATAACTGTGTGTGAAAGCCGTACTTCACCTAGCTTGTTGGGAACACAAAGTTTCTTTTCACTTGCAAACTCCACACCTTACATATATATGGGGAGGGTTTAGCTCCAAACTGTTTTTACAGTGGAAACTGCAGGAACTTCTAACCGGCAATAGGAAACAGACTTAGAAACCAGAGTATAAGTTTCTCATGCAACCCGTTCCATTTATGCTAGATGAAAGAACGTCTATACACATGCTCAGTTGTGACAGATAATTGTGTGTGAAATCCGTAATTCACCTAGCTTGTTGGGAACACAAACTTTCTTTTCATGTGCAAACTCCACTCCATACATATATATGGGGTGTTACAAGCTCCTACTCGGTTTTATAGTGAAAACTGAAGGAACTTCAAACCGGCACTAGGAAACAGACTGAGAAAGCAGAGTAAAAGTTTCTCCTGCAAACCGTTCCCTTTGTGCTAGATGAACGAACGTCTCTCCACATGCTCAGTTCTGAGAGATAAGTGTGTGTGAAAGCCGTACTTCACCTAGCTTGTTGAAAACACAAAGTTTCTTTTCACTTGCAAACACCAATCCCTATATATATACGGGGAGGTACTAGCTCCAACAAGGTTTTACAGTGAAAACTGCAGGAACTTCAAACCGGCCCTAGGAAAAAGACTGAGAATCCAGAGAAAAAGTTCCCCCTGCAACCTGTTCAATTTGTGGTAGATGAACGAACGTCTCTCCACATGCTCATTTCTGAGAGATAAGTATGTGTGAAAGCCGTCCTTCACCTAGCTTGTTGGGAACACAAAGATTCTTTTCACTTGCAAACGCCACTCCATACATATATAAGGGGAGGTACTAGCTCCAAATCGGTTTTACAGCGAAAACTGCAGGAACTTCATACCGGCACTAGGAAACAGACTGAGAAACCAGACAAAAAGTTTCTCCTGCAAGCCATTCCCGTTGTGCTAGATGAACGAACGTCTCTCCACATGCTCAGTTCTAAGAGATAAGTGTGTGTGAAAGCCGTCCTTCACAAAGCTTGTTGGGAAAACAAAGTTTCATTTCATTTATAAACTACACTCCTTACATATATATGTGGAGGCATTAGCTCCAACTCGGTTTTACAGTGTAAACTGCAGGAACTTAATACCGGCACTAGGAAACACACAGAGAAACCAGAGTAAAAGTTTCTCCTGCAACCCGTTCCCATTGTGCTAGATGAACGAACGTCTCTCCACCTGCTCAGTTCTGAGAGATAATTGTGTGTGAAAGCCATCCTTCACCTAGCTTGTTGGGAACACAAAGTTTCCTTTCATTTGCAAACTCCACTCCATACATATATAAGGGGAGGTTCTAGCTCCAACTCGGTTTTACAGTGAAAACTGCAGGAACTTCAAAACTGCACTAGGTAACAGACTGAGAAACCAGAGAAAAAGTTTCTTCTGCAACCCGTTCCATTTGTGCTACATGAACGAACGTCTCTCCACATGCTCAGTTCTGTGAGATAATTGTGTGTGAAAGCTGTACTTCACCTAGCTTGTTGGGAACACAAAGTTTCTTTTCACTTGCAAACTCCAGTCCATACATATATATACGGAGGTCCTAGCTCCAACTCGGTTTAAAGTGAAAACTGCAGGGTCTTCAAACCGACAGTAGGAAACAGACTGAGAATACACAGTAAAAGTTTCCCCTGCAAACCGTTCTATTTTTGGTAGATGAACGAACGTCTCTCCAAATGCTCAGTTCTGAGAGATAAGTGTGTGTGAAAGCCGTACTTCACCTAGCTTGTTGGGAACACAAACTTTCTTTTCACTTGCAAAATCCACTCCGTACATATATATGGGGTGGTACAAGCTCCTACTCTGTTTTACAGTGAAAACTGCAGGAACTTCAAACCTGCACTAGGAAACAGACTGAGAAACCAGAGAAAAAATTTCTCCTGCAAGCCATTCCCGTTGTGCTAGATGAACGAACGTCTCTCCATATGCTCAGTTCTAAGAGATAAGTGTGTATGAAAGCCGTCCCTCACATAGCTTGTTCGGAATACAAAGTTTCTTTTCACTTTCAAACTCCATTCCATACATACATATATTCGGAATTAGTAGCCCCAACTCGGATTTATAGTGAAAACTGCAGGAAGTTCAAACCGGCACTAGGAAACATACTGAGAAACCAGAGTAAAAGTTTCTCCTGCAACCCGTTCTTTTGTGCTAGATGAACGAACGTCTCTCCACATGCTAAGATCTGAGAGATAATTGTGTGTGAAAGCCGTCCTTCACCTAGCTTGTTGGGAACACAAAGTTTCTTTTCAATTGCAAACTCCACTCCTTACATATATATGGGGAGGGTTTAGCTCCAACTCGTTTTTACAGTGAAAACTGCAGGAACGTCTAACCGGAACTAGGAAACAGACTGAGGAACCAGAGTAAAAGTTTCTCCTGCAACCCTTTCCCCTGTGCTAGATGAACGAACGTCTCTGCACATGCTCAGTTCTGAGAGATAATTTGTGTGAAAGCCGTACTTCACCTAGCTTGTTGGGAACACAAAGTTTCTTTTCACTTGCAAACACCACTCCCTATATATATACGGGGAGGTACTAGCTCCAACAAGGTTTTACAGTGAAAACTGCAGGAACTTCAAACTGGCCCTAGGAAAAAGACTGAGAATCCAGAGAAAAACTTCCTGTTGCAACCTCTTCCATTTGTGCTAGATGAACGAAAGTCTCTCCACATGCTCATTTCTGAGAGATAAGTGTGTGTGAAAGCCGTACTTCAACTAGCTTGTTGGGAACACAAACTTTCTTTTCACTTGCAAACACCACTCCGTACATATATATGGGGAGGTACTAGCTCCAACTCGGTTTTATAGTGAAAACTGAAGGAACTTCAAACCGGCACTAGGAAATAGACTGAGAAACCAGAGTAAAAGTTTCTCCTGCAACCCGTTCCCCTGTGCTAGATGAACGAACGTCTCTCCACATGCTCAGTTCTGAGAGATAAGTGTGTGTGAAAGCCGTCCTTCATCTAACTTGTTGGGAACACAAAGATTCTTTAAACTTGCAAACTCCACTCCTTACATATATATTGGGAGGTATAACTCCAACTCGGTTTTACAGTGAAAACTGAAGGAACTTCAAACCGGCACTAGGAAACAGACTGAGAATCCACAGAAAAAGTTTCTCCTGCAAGCCATTCCGTTTGTGCTAAATGAACGAACGTCTCTCCACATGCTCAGTTCTACGAGATATGTGTGTGTGAAAGCCGACTTCACCTAGCTTGTTGGGAACACAAAGTTTCTTTACACTTGCAAACTCCACCCCATATATATATATATTCGGAAGTACTAGCTCCAACTCGGATTTAAAGTGAAAACTGCAGGAAGTTCAAACCGGCCCTAGGAAACAGACTGAGAAACCAGAGTAAAAGTTTCTCCTGCAACCCGTTCCTTTGTGCTAGATGAACGAACGTCTCTCCACATGCTAGGTTCGGAGAGATAAGTGTGTGTGAAAGCCGTCCTTCACCTATCTTGTTGGGAACACAAAGATTCTTTTCTCTTGCAAACTCCACTCCTTACATATATAAGGGGAGGTACTAGCTCCAAATCGGTTTTACAGCGAAAACTGCAGGAACTTCAATCCGGCACTAGGAAACAGACTGAGAAACCAGAGAAAAAGTTTCTCCTGCAAGCCATTCCCGTTGTGCTAGATGAACGAAAGTCTCTCCACATGCTCAGTTCTAAGAGATAAGTGTGTGTGAAAGCCGTACTTCACCTAGCTTGTTGGGAAAACAAAGTTTCTTTCACTTGTAAACTACACTCCTTACATATGTATGGGGAGGCATTAGCTCCAACTCGGTTTTACAGTGAAAACTGCAGGAACTTCATAAAGGCAGTAGGAAACAACTGAGAAACCAGAGTAAAAGTTTTTCCTGCAACCCGTTCTTTTGTGCTAGATGAACGAACGTCTCTCCACATGCTAAGTTGTGAGAGATAAGTGTGTGTGAAAGCCGTCCTTCAACTAGCTTGATGGGAACACAAAATTTCTTTTCACTTGCAAACTCCACTCCTTACATATATATGGGGAGGGTTTAGCTCCAACTCGTTTTTACAGTGAAAACTGCAGGAACTTCTAACCGGCACTAGGAAACAGACTGAGAAACCAGAGTATAAGTTTCTCCTGCAATCCGTTCATTTATGCTAGATGAACGAATGTCTATAGACATGCTCAGTTCTGACAGATAAGTGTGTGTGAAAGCCGTACTTCACCTAGCTTGTTGGGAACAGAAACTTTCTTTTCATGTGCAAACTCCACTCCATACATATATATGGGGTGTTACAAACTCCTACTCGGTTTTACAGTGAAAACTGAAGGAACTTCTAACCGGCACTAGGAATCAGACTGAGAAACCAGAGTAAAAGTTTCTCCTGCAACCCGTTCCCCTGTGCTAGATGAACGAACGTTTCTCCACATGCTCAGTTCTGAGAGATAAGTGTGTGTGAAAGCCGTACTTCACCTAGCTTGTTGGGAACACAAAGTTTCTTTTCACTTGCAAACACCACTCCCTATATATATACGGGGAGGTACTAGCTCCAACTCTGTTTTACAGTGAAAACTGCAGGAACTTCAAACCGGCCCTAGGGAAAAGACTGAGAATCCAGAGAAAAAGTTCCCCCTGCAACCTGTTCCATTTGTGCTAGATGAACGAACGTTTCTCCACATGCTCAGTTCTGAGAGATAAGTATGTGTGAAAGCCGTCCTTCACCTAGCTTGTTGGGAACACAAAGATTCTTTTCACTTGCAAACTGCACTCCATACATATATAAGGGAGGTACTAGCTCAAACTCGGTTTTACAGCGAAAACTGCAGGAACTTAATACCAGCACTGGGAAACAGACTGAGAAACCAGAGAAAAAGTTTCTCCTGCAAGCCATTCCCGTTGTGCTAGATGAACGAACGTCTCTCCACATGCTCAGTTCTAAGAGATAAGTGTGTGTGAAAGCAGTCCTTCATCAAGCTTGTTGGGAAAACAAATTTTCTTTTCACTTGTAAACTACAATCCTTACATATATATGGGGAGGCATTAGCTCCAACTCGGTTTTACAGTGAAAACTGCAGGAACTTCATACCGGCACTAGGAAACATACTGAGAAACCAGAGTAAAAGTTTCTCCTGCAACCCGTTCCCATTGTGCTAGATGAACGAACGTATCTCCACAAGCTCAGTTCTGAGAGATAATTGTGTGTGAAAGCCGTCCTTCACATAGCTTGTTGGGAACACAAAGTTTCCTTTCATTGGCAAACACCACTCCATACATATATAAGGGGAGGTACTATCGCCAACTCGGTTTTACAGTGAAAACTGCAGGAACATCAAACCTGCACTAGGTAACAGACTGAGAAACCAGAGAAATAGTTTCTCCTGCACCCTGTTCCCTTAGTGCTACATGAACGAATGTCTCTCCACATGCTGAGTTCTGTGTGATAACTGTGTGTGAAAGCCGTACTTCACCTAGCATGTTGGTAACACAAAGTTTCTTTTCACTTGGAAACACCACTCCCTATATATATACGGGGAGGTACTAGATCCAACTCGGTTTTACAGTGAAAACTGCAGGAACTTCAAACCGGCCCTAGGAAAAAGACTGAGAATCCAGAGAAAAAGTTCCTCCTGCAACCTGTTCAATTTGTGCTAGATGAACGAACGTCTCTCCACATGCTCAGTTCTGAGAGATAAGTATGTGTGAAAGCCGTCCTTCACCTAGCTTGTTGGGAACACAAAGATTCTTTTCACTTGCAAACTCCACTCCATACATATATAAGGGGAGTTACTAGCTCCAAATCGGTTTTACAGCGAAAACTGCAGGAACTTCAATCCGGCACTAGGAAACAGACTGAGAAACCAGAGTAAAAGTTTCTCCTGCAACACGTTCCTTTGTGCTAGATGAACGAACGTCTCTCCACATGTTAAGTTTTGAGAAATAAGTGTGTGTGAAAGCTGTCCTTCAAATAGCTTGTTGGGAACACAAACTATCTTTTCACTTGCAAACTCCACTCCTTACATATATATGGGGATGCTTATCTCCAACTCGTTTTTACAGTGAAAATTGCAGGAACTTCTAACCGGCACTAGGAAACAGACTGAGAAACCAGAGTATAAGTTTCTCCTATAACCCGTTCCCTTTGTGCTAGATGAACGAACGTCTATACACATGCTCAGTTCTGACAGATAATTGTGTGTGAAACCATCCTTCACCTAGCTTGTTGGGAACAGTAAGTTTCTTTTCACTTGCAAACACCACTCCGTAAATATATACGGGGAGGTACAAGCTCCAACTCGGTTTTACAGTGATAACTGCAGGAAATTCAAAACGGCACTAGGAAACAGACTGAGAAACCAGAGTAAATGTTTCCCCTGTAACCCGTTCCCTTTTTGCTAGATGAACGAACGTCTATACACAAGCTCAGTTCTGAGAGATAAGAGTGTGTGAAAGCCGTCATTCAGCTAGCTTGATGGGAACACAAATTTTCTTTTCATTGCAAATTCCACTCCATACATGTATATGCGGAGGTACTAGCTCCAACTCGGTTTTACAGTGACAACTGCAGGGACTTCCATCCGGCAGTAGGAAACAGACTGAGAAACCATAGTAATACTTTCCCGTGCAACCCGTTCCATTTGTGCTAGATGAACGAACGTCTCTCCACATGCCCCGTTCTGAGAGATAAGTGTGTGTGAAAGACGTCCTTCACGTTGCTTATAGGGAACACAAAGTTTCTTTTCACATCCAAACTCCACTCCATACATTTATATGGGGTGGTACAAGCTCCTACTCGGTTTTACAGTGAAAACGGCATTAACTTCAAACCGGCACTAGGAAACAGACTGAGAAACCAGAGAAAAATTTTCTCCTGCAACCCGTTCCCTTTGTGCTAGATGAAGGAAAGTCTCTCCACATGCTCAGTTCTGAGAGATAAGTGTGTGTGAAATCCGTACTTCACCTAGATTGTTGGGAACACAAAGATTCTTTTCACTTGCAAACACCACTCCATACATATATATGGGGAGGTACTAGCTCCAACTCGGTTTTACAGTGAAAACTGAAGGAACTTCCAACCGGCCCTAGGAAACAGACTGAGAATCCAGAGAAAATGTTCCTACTGCAAGCTGTTCCATTTGTGCTAGATGAACGAACGTCTCTCCACATGCTCAGTTCTGAGAGATAAGCATGTGTCAAAGCCGTACTTCACCTAGCTTGTTGGGAACACAAAGTTTCTTTTCACTTGCAAACTCCACTCCACACCTAAATATTGGTTGGTAGTAGCTCCAAATCGGTTTTACAGTGAAAACTGCAGGAACTTCAAACAGTCACTAGGAAACAGACTGAGAAACCAGAGAAAAAGTTTCACCTGCAAGCCATTCCGGTTGTGCTAGATGAACGAACGTCTCTCCACATGCTCAGGTTTAAGAGATATGTGTGTGTGAAAGCCGACTTCACCTAGCTTGTTGGGAACACAAAGTTTCTTTACACTTGCAAACTCCACTCCATACATATATATATTCGGAAGTACTAGCTCCAACTCGGATTTACAGTGAAAACTGCAGGAAGTTCAAAACGGCACTAGGAAACAGACTGAGAAACCAGAGTAAAAGTTTCCCCTGCAACCCATTCTTTTGTGCTAGATGAACGAACGTCTCTCCACATGCTAAGTTGTGAGAGATAAGTGTGTTTGAAAGCCATCCTTCACCTAGCTTGTTGGGAACACAAAATTTCTTTTCACTTGCAAACTCCACTCCTTACATATATATGGGGAGGGTTTAGCTCCAACTCGTTTTTACAGTGAAAACTGCAGGAACTTCTAACCGGCACTAGGAAACAGACTGAGAAACCAGAGTATAAGTTTCTCCTGCAACCCGTTCATTTTTGCTAGATGAACGAATGTCTATAGACATGCTCAGTTCTGACAGAAAAGTGTGTGTGAAAGCCGTCCTTCAACTAGCTTGTTGGGAACACAAAGTTTTCTTTCATTTGCAAACTCCAATCCATACATATATAAGGGGAGGTACTAGCTCCAACTCGGTTTTACAGTGAAAACTGCAGGAACATCAAAACTGCACTAGGTAACAGACTGAGAAACCAGAGAAATAGTTTCTCTTGCACCCTGTTCCCTTTGTGCTACATGAACGAATGTCTCTTCACATGCTCAGTTCTGTGAGATAACTGTGTGTGAAAGCCGTACTTCACCTAGCTTGTTGGGAACACAAAGTTTCTTTTCACTTGCAAACTCCACACCTTACATATATATGGGGAGGGTTTAGCTCCAAACCGTTTTTACAGTGGAAACTGCAGGAACTTCTAACCGGCAATAGGAAACAGACTTAGAAACCAGAGTATAAGTTTCTCATGCAACCCGTTCCATTTATGCTAGATGAAAGAACGTCTATACACATGCTCAGTTGTGACAGATAATTGTGTGTGAAATCCGTAATTCACCTAGCTTGTTGGGAACACAAACTTTCTTTTCATGTGCAAACTCCACTCCATACATATATATGGGGTGTTACAAGCTCCTACTCGGTTTTATAGTGAAAACTGAAGGAACTTCAAACCGGCACTAGGAAACAGACTGAGAAAGCAGAGTAAAAGTTTCTCCTGCAAACCGTTCCCTTTGTGCTAGATGAACGAACGTCTCTCCACATGCTCAGTTCTGAGAGATAAGTGTGTGTGAAAGCCGTACTTCACCTAGCTTGTTGGAAACACAAAGTTTCTTTTCACTTGCAAACACCAATCCCTATATATATACGGGGAGGTACTAGCTCCAACAAGGTTTTACAGTGAAAACTGCAGGAACTTCAAACCGGCCCTAGGAAAAAGACTGAGAATCCAGAGAAAAAGTTCCCCCTGCAACCTGTTCAATTTGTGGTAGATGAACGAACGTCTCTCCACATGCTCATTTCTGAGAGATAAGTATGTGTGAAAGCCGTACTTCACCTAGCTTGTTGGGAACACAAACTTTCTTTTCACTTGCAAAATCCACTCCGTACATATATATGGGGTGGTACAAGCTCCTACTCTGTTTTACAGTGAAAACTGCAGGAACTTCATACCTGCACTAGGAAACAGACTGAGAAACCAGAGAAAAAATTTCTCCTGCAAGCCATTCCCGTTGTGCTAGATGAACGAACGTCTCTCCATATGCTCAGTTCTAAGAGATAAGTGTGTATGAAAGCCGTCCCTCACATAGCTTGTTCGGAATACAAAGTTTCTTTTCACTTTCAAACTCCATTCCTTACATATATATATTCGGAATTAGTAGCCCCAACTCGGATTTATAGTGAAAACTGCAGGAAGTTCAAACCGGCACTAGGAAACTTACTGAGAAACCAGAGTAAAAGTTTCTCCTGCAACCCGTTCTTTTGTGCTAGATGAACGAACGTCTCTCCACATGCTAAGATCTGAGAGATAATTGTGTGTGAAAGCCGTCCTTCACCTAGCTTGTTGGGAACACAAAGTTTCTTTTCAATTGCAAACTCCACTCCTTACATATATATGGGGAGGGTTTAGCTCCAACTCGTTTTTACAGTGAAAACTGCAGGAACGTCTAACCGGCACTAGGAAACAGACTGAGAAACCAGAGTAAAAGTTTCTCCTGCAACCCTTTCCCCTGTGCTAGATGAACGAACGTCTCTGCACATGCTCAGTTCTGAGAGATAATTTGTGTGAAAGCCGTACTTCACCTAGCTTGTTGGGAACACAAAGTTTCTTTTCACTTGCAAACACCACTCCCTATATATATACGGGGAGGTACTACCTCCAACTCGGTTTTACAGTGAAAACTGCAGGAACTTCAAACTGGCCCTAGGAAAAAGACTGAGAATCCAGAGAAAAACTTCCTGTTGCAACCTCTTCCATTTGTGCTAGATGAACGAAAGTCTCTCCATATGCTCATATCTGAGAGATAAGTGTGTGTGAAAGCCGTACTTCAACTAGCTTGTTGGGAACACAAACTTTCTTTTCACTTGCAAACACCACTCCGTACATATATATGGGGAGGTACTAGCTCCAACTCGGTTTTATAGTGAAAACTGCAGGAATTTCCAACCGGCCCTAGGAAACAGACTGAGAATCCAGAGAAAAAGTTCCTCCTGCAACCTGTTCAATTTGTGCTAGATGAACGAACGTCTCTCCACATGCTCATTTCTGAGAGATAAGTATGTGTGAAAGTCGTTCTTCACATAGCTAGTTGGGAATACAAAGTTTCTTTTCACTTGCAAACTCCACTCCATACATACATAAAGGGAGGTACTAGCTCCAAATCGGTTTTACAGTGAAAACTGCAGGAACTTCAATCCAGCACTAGGAAACAGACTGAGAAACCAGAGAAATAGTTTCTCCTGCAAGCCATTCCCGTTGTGCTAGATGAACGAACGTCTCTCCACATGCTCAGTTCTAAGAGATAATTGTGTGTGAAAGCCGTCCTCCAACTATCTTGTTGGGAACACAAATTTTATTTCACTTGCAATCCCCACTCCATACATAAATATAGGGACGTAGGAGCTACAACTCGGATTTACAGTGAAAACTGCAGGAAATTCAAACCGACCCTAGGAAACAGACTGAGAATCCAGAGAATATCTTCCTCCTGCAACCTGTTCCATTTGTGGTAGATGAACGAACGTCTCTCCGCATGCTCAGTTCTGAGAGATAAGTATGTGTGAAAGCCGTTCTTCACCTAGCTTGTAGGGAACACAAAGTTTTTTTAACTTGCCAACTCCTCTCCATACATATATAAGAGGAGGTACTAGCTCCAAATCGGTTTTACAGTGAAAATTGCAGGAACTTCAATCCGGCACTAGGAAACAGAATGAGAAACCAGAGAAAAAGTTTCACCTGCAAGACATTCCGTTTGTGCTAGACGAACAAACGTCTCTCCACATGCTCAGTTCTAATAGATATGTGTGTGTGAAAGCCGACTTCACCTAGCTTGTTGGGAACACAAAGTTTCTTTACACTTGCAAACTCCACTCCATACATATATATATTCGGAAGTACTAGCTCCAACTCGGATTTACAGTGAAAACTGCAGGAAGTTCAAACCGGCACTAGGAAACAGACTGAGAAACCAGAGTATAAGTTTCTCCTGCAACCCGTTCATTTATGCTAGATGAACGAATGTCTATACACATGCTCAGTTCTGACAGATAAGTGTGTGTGAAAGCCGTACTTCACCTAGCTTGTTGGGAACACAAACTTTCTTTTCATGTGCAAACTCCACTCCATACATATATATGGGCTGTTACAAGCTCCTACTCGGTTTTACAGTGAAAACTGCAGGAACTTCAAACCGGCACTAGGAAACAGACTGAGAATTAAGAGAAAAAGTTCCCCCTGCAACCTGTTCCATTTGTGCTAGATGAACGAACGTCTCTCCACATGCTCAGTTCTGAGAGATAAGTATGTGTGAAAGCCGTCCTTCACCTAGCTTGTTGGGAACACAAAGATTCTATTCACTTGCAAACTGCACTCCATACATATATAAGGGAGGTACTAGCTCAAAATCGGTTTTACAGCGAAAACTGCAGGAACTTCAATCCGGCACTGGGAAACAGATTGAGAAACCAGAGAAAAAGTTTCTCCTGCAAGCCATTCCCGTTGTGCTAGAAGAACGAACGTCTCTCCACATGCTCAGTTCTAAGAGATAAGTGTGTGTGAAAGCCATCCATCATCTAGCTTGTTGGGAAAACAAAGTTTCTTTTCACTTGTAAACTACAATCCTTATATATAAATGGGGAGGCATTAGCTCCAACTCGGTTTTACAGTGAAAACTGCAGGAACATCAAACCTGCACTAGGTAACAGACTGAGAAACCAGAGAAATAATTTCTCCTGCACCCCGTTCCCTTTGTGCTACATGAACGAATGTCTCTCCACATGCTCAGTTCTGTGAGATAAATGTGTGTGAAAGCCGTACTTCACCTAGCGTGTTGTGAACACAAAGATTCTTTTCACATGCAAACTCCACACCTTACATATATATGGGGAGGGTTTAGCTCCAAAACGTTTTTACAGTGGAAATTGCAGGAACTTCTACCCGGCAATAGGAAACAGACTTAGAAACCAGAGTATAAGTTTCTCCTGCAAACCGTTCCCTTTGTGCTAGATGAACGAACGTCTCTCCACATGCTCAGTTCTGAGAGATAAGTGTTTGTGAAAGCCGTACTTCACCTAGCATGTTGGTAACACAAAGTTTCTTTTCCCTTGCAAACACCATTCCCTATATATATAAGGGGAGGTACTAGCTCCAACTCGGTTTTACAGTGAAAACTGCAGGAACTTCAAACCGGCCCTAGGAAAAAGACTGAGAATCCAGAGAAAAAATTCCTCCTGCAACCTGTTCCATTTGTGCTAGATGAACGAACGTCTCTCCACATGCTCAGTTCTGAGAGATAATTATGTGTGAAAGCCGTCCTTCACCTAGCTTGTTGGGAACACAAAGATTCTTTTCACTTGCAAACTCCACTCCATACATATATAAGGGGAGGTACTAGCTCCAAATCGTTTTTACAGCGAAAACTGCAGGAACTTCAATCCGGCACTAGGAAACAGACTGAGAAACCAGAGTAAAAGTTTCTCTTGCAACACGTTCCTTTGTGCTAGATGAACGAACGTCTCTCCACATGTTAAGTTTTGAGAGATAAGTGTGTGTGAAAGCTGTCCTTCAAATAGCTTGTTGGGAACACAAACTTTCTTTTCACTTGCAAACTCCACTCCTTATATATATATGGGGATGTTTATCTCCAACTCGTTTTTACAGTGAAAACTGCAGGAACTTCTAACCGGCACTAGGAAACAGACTGAGAATCCAGAGTATAAGTTTCTCCTATAACCCGTTCCCTTTGTGCTAGATGAACGAACGTCTATACACATGCTCAGTTCTGACAGATAATTGTGTGTGAAAGCCGTCCTTCACCTAGCTTGTTGGGAACAGTAAGTTTCTTTTCACTTGCAAACACCACTCCGTAAATATATACGGGGAGGTACTAGCTCCAACTCGGTTTTACAGTGATAACTGCAAGAAATTCAAAACGGCACTAGGAAACAGACTGAGAAACCAGAGTATAAGTTTCTCCTGCAACCCGTTCATTTATGCTAGATGAACGAATGTCTATACACATGCTCAGTTCTGACAGATAAGTGTGTGTGAAAGCCGTACTTCACCTAGCTTGTTGGGAACACAAACTTTCTTTTCATGTGCAAACTCCACTCCATACATATATATGGGCTGTTACAAGCTCCTACTCTGTTTTACAGTGAAAACTGAAGGAACGTCAATCCGGCACTAGGAAACAGACTGAGAAACCAGAGTAAAAGTTTCTCCTGCAACCCGTTCCCCTGTGCTAGATGAACGAACGTCTCTACACATGCTCAGTTCTGAGAGATAAGTATGTGTGAAAGCCGTCCTTCACCTAGCTTGTTGGGAACACAAAGATTCTTTTCACTTGCAAACTGCACTCCATACATATATAAGGGAGGTACTATCTCAAAATCGGTTTTACAGCGAAAACTGCAGGAACTTCAATCCGGCACTGGGAAACAGATTGAGAAACCAGAGAAAAAGTTTCTCCTGCAAGCCATTCCCGTTGTGCTAGAAGAACGAACATCTCTCCACATGCTCAGTTCTAAGAGATAAGTGTGTGTGAAAGCCATCCATCATCTAGCTTGTTGGGAAAACAAAGTTTCTTTTCACTTGTAAACTACAATCCTTACATATAAATGGGGAGGCATTAGCTCCAACTCGGTTTTACAGTGAAAACTGCAGGAACATCAAACCTGCACTAGGTAACAGACTGAGAAACCAGAGAAATAATTTCTCCTGCACCCCGTTCCCTTTGTGGTACATGAACGAATGTCTCTCCACATGCTCAGTTCTGTGAGATAACTGTGTGTGAAAGCCGTACTTCACCTAGCTTGTTGGGAACACAAAGATTCTTTTCACTTGCAAACTCCACACCTTACATATATATGGGGAGGGTTTAGCTCCAAAACGTTTTTACAGTGGAAATTGCAGGAACTTCTAACCGGCAATAGGAAACAGACTTAGAAACCAGAGTATAAGTTTCTCCTGCAACCCGTTCCATTTATGCTAGATGAACGAAAGTCTATACACATGCTCAGTTCTGACAAATAATTGTGTGTGAAAGCCGTAATTCACCTAGCTTTTTGGGAACACAAACTTCCTTTTCATGTGCAAACTCCACTCCATACATATATATGGGGTGTTACAAGCTCCTACTCGGTTTTACAGGGAAAACTGAAGGAACTTCAAACCGGCACTAGGAAACAGACTGAGAAACCAGAGTAAAAGTTTCTCCTGCAAACCGTTCCCTTTGTGCTAGATGAACGAACGTCTCTCCACATGCTCAGTACTGAGAGATAAGTGTTTGTGAAAGCCGTACTTCACCTAGCATGTTGGTAACACAAAGTTTCTTTTCCCTTGCAAACACCACTCCCTATATATATAAGGGGAGGTACTAGCTCCAACTCGGTTTTACAGTGAAAACTGCAGGAACTTCAAACCGGCCCTAGGAAAAAGACTGAGAATCCAGAGAAAATGTTCCTCCTGCAACCTGTTCCATTTGTGCTAGATGAACGAACGTCTCTCCACATGCTCAGTTCTAAGAGATAATTATGTGTGAAAGCCGTCCTTCACCTAGCTTGTTGGGAACACAAAGATTCTTTTCACTTGCAAACTCCACTCCATACATATATAAGGGGAGGTACTAGCTCCAAATCGGTTTTACAGTGAAAACTGCAGGAACTTCAATCCGGCACTAGGAAACAGACTGAGAAACCAGAGTAAAAGTTTCTCCTGCAACACGTTCCTTTGTGCTAGATGAACGAACGTCTCTCCACATGTTAAGTTTTGAGAGATAAGTGTGTGTGAAAGCTGTCCTTCAAATAGCTTGTTGGGAACACAAACTTTCTTTTCACTTGCAAACTCCACTCCTTACATATATATGGGGATGGTTATCTCCAACTCGTTTTTACAGTGAAAACTGCAGGAACTTCTAACCGGCACTAGGAAACAGACTGAGAAACCAGAGTATAAGTTTCTCCTATAACCCGTTCCCTTTGTGCTAGATGAACGAACGTCTATACACATGCTCAGTTCTGACAGATAATTGTGTGTGAAAGCCGTCCTTCACCTAGCTTGTTGGGAACAGTAAGTTTCTTTTCACTTGCAAACACCACTCCGTAAATATATACGGGGAGGTACTAGCTCCAACTCGGTTTTACAGTGATAACTGCAGGAAATTCAAAACGGCACTAGGAAACAGACTGAGAAACCAGAGTAAAAGTTTCCCCTGTAACCCGTTCCCTTTTTGCTAGATGAACGAACGTCTATACACAAGCTCAGTTCTGAGAGATAAGAGTGTGTGAAAGCCGTCCTTCAAATAGCTTGTTGGGAAAACAAAGTTTCTTTTCATTTGCAAACTCCATTCCATACATATATAAGGGGAGGTACAAGCTCCAACATTGTTTTACAGTGAAAACTGCAGGAACTTCAAACCGGCACTAGGAAACAGACTGAGAAACCAGAGTAATAGATTCCCCTGCAAACCGTTCCCTTTGTGCTAGAAGAACGGAAGTCTTTCCACATACTCAGTTCTGAGAGATAAGTGTGTGTGAAAGCAGTCCTTCACCTAGCTTGTTGGGAAAACAAAGCTTCTTTTCAATTGCAAACTACACTCCTTACATATATATGGGGAGGGATTAGCTCCAACTCGTTTTTACAGTGAAAACTGCAGGAACTTCAAACCTGCACTAGGAAACAGACTGAGAAACCAGAGTAAAAGTTGCCCGTGTAACCCGTTCCCTTTGTGCTAGATGAACGAACGTCTATACACAAGCTCAGTTCTGAGAGATAAGAGTGTGTGAAAGCCGTCCTTCACCAAGCTTGTTGGGAACACAAAGTTCCTTTCCACTTGCAAACTCCACACCATACATATATATGGGGAGGTACTAACTCCAACTCGGTTTTAGAGTGAAAACTCCAGGAACTTCAAACCGGTACTAGGAATCAGACTGAGTAAACAGAGAAAAAGTTTCTCCTGCAAACCTTTCCCTTTGTGCTAGATGAACGAACGTCTCTCCAAATGCTCAGTTCTGAGATATAAGTGTGTGTGAAAGCCGTCATTCAGCTAGCTTTTTGGGAACACAAATTTTCTTTTCATTGCAAATTCCACTCCATACATATATATGCGGAGGTACTAGCTCCAACTCGGTTTTATAGTGACAACTGCAGGGACTTCCATCCGGCAGTAGGAAACAGACTGAGAAACCATAGTAATACTTTCCCGTGCAACCCGTTCCATTTGTGCTAGATGAACGAACGTCTCTCCACATGCCCCGTTCTGAGAGATAAGTGTGTGTGAAAGACGTCCTTCACGTAGCTTATAGGGAACACAAAGTTTATTTTCACATCCAAATTCCACTCCATACATTTATATGGGGTGGTACAAGCTCCTACTCGGTTTTACAGTGAAAACGGCATTAACTTCAAACCGGCACTAGGAAACAGACTGAGAAACCAGAGAAAAATTTTCTCCTGCAACCCGTTCCCTTTGTGCTAGATGAAGGAAAGTCTCTCCACATGCTCAGTTCTGAGAGATAAGTGTGTGTGAAATCCGTACTTCACCTAAATTGTTGGGAACACAAAGTTTCTTTTCACTTGCAAACACCACTCCATACATATATATGGGGAGGTACTAGCTCCAACTCGGTTTTACAGTGAAAAATGAAGGAAATTCCAACCGGCCCTAGGAAACAGACTGAGAATCCAGAGAAAATGTTCCTACTGCAAGCTGTTCCATTTGTGCTAGATGAACGAACGTCTCTCCACATGCTCAGTTCTGAGAGATAAGCATGTGTGCAAGCCGTCCTTCACCTAGCTTGTTGGGAACACAAAGTTTCTTTTCACTTGCAAACTCCACTCCATACCTAAATATAGGGTGGTAGTAGCTCCAAATCGGTTTTACTGTGAAAACTGCAGGAACTTCAAACAGTCACTAGGAAACAGACTGAGAATCCAGAGTAAAACTTTCTCCTACAACCTGTTCCTTTGTTCTAGATGAACGAACGTCTCACCACATGCTCAGTTCTGAGAGATAAGTGTGTGTGAAAGTCGTCCTTCACCTAGCTTGTTGGGAACACAAAGTTTCTTTTCACTTGCAAACTCCACTCCTTACATATATATGGGGAGGAATTAGCTCCAACTCGCTTTTACATTGAAAACTGCAGGAACTTCATACCGGCACTAGGAAACAGACTGAGAAACCAGAGTAAAAGTTTCTCCTGTACCCTTTCCCTTTGTGCTACATGAACGAAAGTCTAACCACATGCTCAGTTCTGAGAGATAAGAGTGTGTGAAAGCCGTCCTTCACCTACCTTGTTGGGAACACAAAGTTCCTTTTCACTTGCAAAATCCACTCCATACATATATATGGGGAGGTAATAGCACCAACTCGGTTTACAGTGAATACTGCAGGGACTTCAAACAGACATTAGGAAACAGACTGAGAAACCATAGTAAAAGTTTCCCTGCAACCCGTTCCACTTGTGGTAGATGAACGAACATCTCTCCAAATGCTCAGTTCTGAGAGATAAGTGTGTGTGAAAGCCGTCCTTCATCTAGCTTGTTGGGAACACAAAGATTCTTTAAACTTGCAAACTCCACTCCTTACATATATATTGGGAGGTATAACTCCAACTCGGTTTTACAGTGAAAATTGAAGGAACTTCAAACCGGCACTAGGAAACAGACTGAGAATCCAGAGAAAAAGTTTCTCCTGCAAGCCATTCCGGTTGTGCTAAATGAACGAACGTCTCTCAACATTCTCAGTTCTACGAGATATGTGTGTGTGAAAGCCGACTTCACCTAGCTTGTTGGGAACACAAAGTTTCTTTACACTTGTAAACTCCACCCCATATATATATATATTCGGAAGTAATAGCTCCAACACGGATTTACAGTGAAAACTGCAGGAAGTTCAAACCGGCCCTAGGAAACAGACTGAGAAACCAGAGTAAAAGTTTCTCCTGCAACCCGTTCCTTTGTGCTAGATGAACGAACGTCTCTCCACATGCTAGGTTCTGAGAGATAAGTGTGTGTGAAAGACGTACTTCACCTAGCTTGTTGGGAAAACAAAGTTTCTTTCACTTGTAAACTACACTCCTTACATATGTATGGGGAGGCATTAGCTCCAACTCGGTTTTACAGTGAAAACTGCAGGAACTTCATAAATGCACTAGGAAACACACTGAGAAACCAGAGTAAAAGTTTCCCCTGCTAACCGTTCCCATTGTGCTAGATGAACGAACGTCTCTCCACATGCTCAGTTCTGAGAGATAATTGTGTGTGAAAGCCGTCCTTCACCTACCTTGTTGGGAACACAAACATTCTTTTCATTTGCAAACTCCACTCCATAAATATATAAGGGTAGGTACTAGCTCAAACTCGGTTTTACAGTGAAAACTGCAGGAACTTCAAACCTGCACTAGGTAACAAACTGAGAAACCAGAGAAAAAGTTCCTCCTACAACCCGTTCCCTTTGTGCTACATGAACGAACGTCTCTCCACATGCTCAGTTCTGTGAGATAATTGTGTGTGAAAGCCGTACTTCACCTAGCTTGTTGAGAACACAAAGTTTCTTTTCACTTGCAAACTCCAGTCCATACATATATATACGGAGGTCCTAGCTCCAAATCGGTTTTACAGTGAAAACTGCAGGATCTTCAATCAGGCACTAGGAAACAGACTGAGAATCCAGAGAAAAAGTTCCCCTGCAACATGTTCCATTTGTGCTACATGAACGAACGTCTCTCCACATGCTCAGTTCTGAGAGATAAGTATGTGTGAAAGCCGTCCTTCACCTAGCTTGTTGGGAACACAAAGATTCTTTTCACTTGCAAACTGCACTCCATACATATATAAGGGAGGTACTAGCTCAAAATCGGTTTTACAGCGAAAACTGCAGGAACTTCATACCAGCACTGGGAAACTGACTGAAAAACCAGAGAAAAAGTTTCTCCTGCAAGCCATTCCCGTTGTGCTAGATGAACGAACGTCTCTCCACATGCTCAGTTCTAAGAGATAAGTGTGTGTGAAAGCAGTCCTTCATCTAGCTTGTTGGGAAAACAAAGTTTCTTATCACTTGTAAACTACAATCCTTACATATATATGGGGAGGCATTAGCTCCAACTCGGTTTAACAGTGAAAACTGCAGGAACTTCATACCAGCACTAGGAAACATACTGAGAAACCAGAGTAAAAGTTTCTCCTGCAACCCGTTCCCATTGTGCTAGATGAACGAACGTCTCTCCACAAGCTCAGTTCTGAGAGATAATTGTGTGTGAAAGCCGTCCTTCACCTAGCTAGTTGGGAACACAAAGTTTCCTTTCATTTGCAAACTCCACTCCATACATATATAAGGGGAGGTACTAGCTCCAACTCGGTTTTACAGTGAAAACTGCAGGAACATCAAACCTGCACTAGGTAACAGACTGAGAAACCAGAGAAATAATTTCTCCTGCACCCTGTTCCCTTTGTGCTACATGAACGAATGTCTCTCCACATGCTCAGTTCTGAGAGATAATTATGTGTGAAAGCCGTCCTTCACCTAGCTTGTTGGGAACACAAAGATTCTTTTCACTTGCAAACTCCACTCCATACATATATAAGGGGAGGTAATAGCTCCAAATCGGTTTTACAGCGAAAACTGCAGGAACTTCAATCCGGCACTAGGAAACAGACTGAGAAACCAGAGTAAAAGTTTCTCCTGCAACACGTTCCTTTGTGCTAGATGAACGAACGTCTCTCCACATGTTAAGTTTTGAGAGATAAGTGTGTGTGAAAGCTGTCCTTCAAATAGCTTGTTGGGAACACAAACTTTCTTTTCACTTGCAAACTCCACTCCTTACATATATATGGGGATGGTTATCTCCAACTCGTTTTTACAGTGAAAACTGCAGGAACTTCTAACCGGCACTAGGAAACAGACTGAGAAACCAGATTATAAGTTTCTCCTATAAACCGTTCCCTTTGTGCTAGATGAACGAACGTCTATACACATGCTCAGTTCTGACAGATAATTGTGTGTGAAAGCCGTCCTTCACCTAGCTTGTTGGGAACAGTAATTTTCTTTTCACTTGCAAACACCACTCCGTAAATATATACGGGGAGGTACTAGCTCCAACTAGGTTTTACAGTGATAACTGCAAGAAATTCAAAACGGCACTAGGAAACAGACTGAGAAACCAGAGTATAAGTTTCTCCTGCAACCCGTTCATTTATGCTAGATGAACGAATGTCTATACACATGCTCAGTTCTGACAGATAAGTGTGTGTGAAAGCCGTACTTCACCTAGCTTGTTGGGAACACAAACTTTCTTTTCATGTGCAAACTCCACTCCATACATATATATGGGGTGTTACAAGCTCCTACTCGGTTTTACAGTGAAAACTGAAGGAACTTCAAACCGGCACTAGGAAACAGACTGAGAAACCAGAGTAAAAGTATCTCCTGCAACCCGTTCCCCTGTGCTAGATGAACGAACGTCTCTCCACATGCTCAGTTCTGAGAGATAATTGTGTGTGAAAGCCGTACTTCACCTAGCTTGTTGGGAACACAAAGATTCTTTTCACTTGCAAACACCACTCCCTATATATATACGGGGAGGTACTAGCTCCAACTCTGTTTTACAGTGAAAACTGCAGGAACTTCAAACCGGCCCTAGGAAAAAGACTGAGAATCCAGAGAAAAAGTTCCCCCTGCAACCTGTTCCATTTGTGCTAGATGAACGAACGTCTCTCCACATGCTCAGTTCTGAGAGATAAGTATGTGTGAAAGCCGTCCTTCACCTAGCTTGTTGGGAACACAAAGATTCTTTTCACTTGCAAACTGCACTCCATACATATATAAGGGAGGTACTAGCTCAAAATCGGTTTTACAGCGAAAACTGCAGGAACTTCAATCCGGCACTGGGAAACAGATTGAGAAACCAGTGAAAAAGTTTCTCCTGCAAGCCATTCCCGTTTTGCTAGAAGAACGAACATCTCTCCACATGCTCAGTTCTAAGAGATAAGTGTGTGTGAAGCCATCCATCATCTAGCTTGTTGGGAAAACAAAGTTTCTTTTCACTTGTAAACTACAATCCTTACATATAAATGGGGAGGCATTAGCTCCAACTCGGTTTTACAGTGAAAACTGCAGGAACTTCAAACCTGCACTAGGTAACAAACTGAGAAACCAGAGAAAAAGTTTCTCCTACAACCCGTTCCCTTTGTGCTACATGAACGAACGTCTCTCCACATGCTCAGTTCTGTGAGATAATTGTGTGTGAAAGCCGTACTTCACCTAGCTTGTTGAGAACACAAAGTTTCTTTTCACTTGCAAACTCCAGTCCATACATATATATACGGAGGTCCTAGCTCCAAATCGGTTTTACAGTGAAAACTGCAGGATCTTCAATCAGGCACTAGGAAACAGACTGAGAATCCAGAGAAAAAGTTCCCCTGCAACATGTTCCATTTGTGCTACATGAACGAACGTCTCTCCACATGCTCAGTTCTGAGAGATAAGTATGTGTGAAAGCCGTCCTTCACCTAGCTTGTTGGGAACACAAAGATTCTTTTCACTTGCAAACTGCACTCCATACATATATAAGGGAGGTACTAGCTCAAAATCGGTTTTACAGGGAAAACTGCAGGAACTTCATACCAGCACTGGGAAACAGACTGAAAAACCAGAGAAAAAGTTTCTCCTGCAAGCCATTCCCGTTGTGATAGATGAACGAACGTCTCTCCACATGCTCAGTTCTAAGAGATAAGTGTGTGTGAAAGCAGTCCTTCATCTAGCTTGTTGGGAAAACAAAGTTTCTTTTCACTTGTAAACTACAATCCTTACATATATATGGGGAGGCATTAGCTCCAACTCGGTTTTACAGTGAAAACTGCAGGAACTTCATACCGGCACTAGGAAACATACTGAGAAACCAGAGTAAAAGTTTCTCCTGCAACCCGTTCCCATTGTGCTAGATGAACGAACGTCTCTCCACAAGCTCAGTTCTGAGAGATAATTGTGTGTGAAAGCCGTCCTTCACCTAGCTAGTTGGGAACACAAAGTTTCCTTTCATTTGCAAACTCCACTCCATACATATATAAGGGGAGGTACTAGCTCCAACTCGGTTTTACAGTGAAAACTGCAGGAACATCAAACCTGCACTAGGTAACAGACTGAGAAACCAGAGAAATAATTTCTCCTGCACCCTGTTCCTTTTGTGCTACATGAACGAATGTCTCTCCACATGCTCAGTTCTGAGAGATAATTATGTGTGAAAGCCGTCCTTCACCTAGCTTGTTGGGAACACAAAGATTCTTTTCACTTGCAAACTCCACTCCATACATATATAAGGGGAGGTACTAGCTCCAAATCGGTTTTACAGCGAAAACTGCAGGAACTTCAATCCGGCACTAGGAAACAGACTGAGAAACCAGAGTAAAAGTTTCTCCTGCAACACGTTCCTTTGTGCTAGATGAACGAACGTCTCTCCACATGTTAAGTTTTGAGAGATAAGTGTGTGTGAAAGCTGTCCTTCAAATAGTTTGTTGGGAACACAAACTTTCTTTTCACTTGCAAACTCCACTCCTTACATATATATGGGGATGGTTATCTCCAACTCGTTTTTACAGTGAAAACTGCAGGAACTTCTAACCGGCACTAGGAAACAGACTGAGAAACCAGAGTAAAAGTTTCTCCTGCAACCCGTTCCCCTGTGCTAGATGAACGAACGTCTCTCCACATGCTCAGTTCTGAGAGATAATTGTGTGTGAAAGCCGTACTTCACCTAGCTTGTTGGGAACACAAAGTTTCTTTTCACTTGCAAACACCACTCCCTATATATATACGGGGAGGTACTAGCTCCAACTCTGTTTTACAGTGAAAACTGCAGGAACTTCAAACCGGCCCTAGGAAAAAGACTGAGAATCCAGAGAAAAAGTTCCCCCTGCAACCTGTTCCATTTGTGCTAGATGAACGAACGTCTCTCAACATGCTCAGTTCTGAGAGATAAGTATGTGTGAAAGCCGTCCTTCACCTAGCTTGTTGGGAACACAAAGATTCTTTTCACTTGCAAACTGCACTCCATACATATATAAGGGTGGTACTAGCTCAAAATCGGTTTTACAGCGAAAACTGCAGGAACTTCAATCCGGCACTGGGAAACAGATTGAGAAACCAGAGAAAAAGTTTCTCCTGCAAGCCATTCCCGTTGTGCTAGAAGAACGAACATCTCTCCACATGCTCAGTTCTAAGAGATAAGTGTGTGTGAAAGCCATCCATCATCTAGCTTGTTGGGAAAACAAAGTTTCTTTTCACTTGTAAACTACAATCCTTACATATATATGGGGAGGCATTAGCTCCAACTCGGTTTTACAGTGAAAACTGCAGGAACATCAAACCTGCACTAGGTAACAGACTGAGAAACCAGAGAAATAATTTCTCCTGCACCCCGTTCCCTTTGTGGTACATGAACGAATGTCTCTCCACATGCTCAGTTCTGTGAGATAACTGTGTGTGAAAGCCGTACTTCACCTAGCTTGTTGGGAACACAAAGATTCTTTTCACTTGCAAACTCCACACCTTACATATATATGGGGAGGGTTTAGCTCCAAAACTTTTTTACAGTGGAAATTGCAGGAACTTCTAACCGGCAATAGGAAACAGACTTAGAAACCAGAGTATAAGTTTCTCCTGCAACCCGTTCCATTTATGCTAGATGAAAGAAAGTCTATACACATGCTCAGTTCTGACAAATAATTGTGTGTGAAAGCCGTAATTCACCTAGCTTTTTGGGAACACAAACTTCCTTTTCATGTGCAAACTCCACTCCATACATATATATGGGGTGTTACAAGCTCCTACTCGGTTTTACAGTGAAAACTGAAGGAACTTCAAACCGGCACTAGGAAACAGACTGAGAAACCAGAGTAAAAGTTTCTCCTGCAAACCGTTCCCTTTGTGCTAGATGAACGAACGTCTCTCCACATGCTCAGTTCTGAGAGATAAGTGTTTGTGAAAGCCGTACTTCACCTAGCATGTTGGTAACACAATGTTTCTTTTCCCTTGCAAACACCACTCCCTATATATATAAGAGGAGGTACTAGCTCCAACTCGGTTTTACAGTGAAAACTGCAGGAACTTCAAACCGGCCCTAGGAAAAAGACTGAGAATCCAGAGAAAATGTTCCTCCTGCACCCTGTTCCATTTGTGCTAGATGAACGAACGTCTCTCCACATGCTCAGTTCTGAGAGATAATTATGTGTGAAAGCCGTCCTTCACCTAGCTTGTTGGGAACACAAAGATTCTTTTCACTTGCAAACTCCACTCCATACATATATAAGGGGAGGTACTAGCTCCAAATCGGTTTTACAGCGAAAACTGCAGGAACTTCAATCCGGCACTAGGAAACAGACTGAGAAACCAGAGTAAAAGTTTCTCCTGCAACACGTTCCTTTGTGCTAGATGAACGAACGTCTCTCCACATGTTAAGTTTTGAGAGAAAAGTGTGTGTGAATGCTGTCCTTCAAATAGCTTGTTGGGAACACAAACTTTCTTTTCACTTGCAAACTCCACTCCTTACATATATATGGGGAGGGATTAGCTCCAACTCGTTTTTACAGTGAAAACTGCAGGAACTTCTAACCGGCACTAGGAAACAGACTGAGAAACCAGAGTATAAGTTTCTCCTATAACCCGTTCCCTTTGTGCTAGATGAACGAACATCTATACACATGTTCAGTTCTGACAGATAATTGTGTGTGAAAGCCGTCCTTCACCTAGCTTGTTGGGAACAGTAAGTTTCTTTTCACTTGCAAACACCACTCCGTAAATATATACGGGGAGGTACTAGCTCCAACTCGATTTTACAGTGATAACTGCAGGAAATTCAAAACGGCACTAGGAAACAGACTGAGAAACCAGAGTAAAAGTTTCCCCTGTAACCCGTTCCCTTTTTGCTAGATGAACGAACGTCTATACACAAGCTCAGTTCTGAGAGATAAGAGTGTGTGAAAGCCGTCCTTCAAATAGCTTGTTGGGAAAACAAAGTTTCTTTTCATTTGCAAACTCCATTCCATACATATATAAGGGGAGGTACAAGCTCCAACATTGTTTTACAGTGAAAACTGCAGGAATTTCAAACCGGCACTAGGAAACAGACTGAGAAACCAGAGTAATAGATTCCCCTGCAAACCGTTCCCTTTGTGCTAGAAGAACGGAAGTCTTTCCACATACTCAGTTCTGAGAGATAAGTGTGTGTGAAAGCAGTCCTTCACCTAGCTTGTTGGGAAAACAAAGCTTCTTTTCAATTGCAAACTACACTCCTTACATATATATGGGGAGGGATTAGCTCCAACTCGTTTTTACAGTGAAAACTGCAGGAACTTCAAACCTGCACTAGGAAACAGACTGAGAAACCAGAGTAAAAGTTTCCCGTGTAACCCGTTCCCTTTGTGCTAGATGAACGAACGTCTATACACAAGCTCACTTCTGAGAGATAAGAGTGTGTGAAAGCCGTCCTTCACCAAGCTTGTTGGGAACACAAAGTTCCTTTTCACTTGCAAACTCCACACCATACATATATATGGGGAGGTACTAACTCCAACTCGGTTTTAGAGTGAAAACTCCAGGAACTTCAAACCGGCACTAGGAATCAGACTGAGTAAACAGAGAAAAAGTTTCTCCTGCAAACCTTTCCCTTTGTGCTAGATGAACGAACGTCTCTCCAAATGCTCAGTTCTGAGATATAAGTGTGTGTGAAAGCCGTCATTCAGCTAGCTTTTTGGGAACACAAATGTTCTTTTCATTGCAAATTCCACTCCATACATATATATGCGGAGGTACTAGCTCCAACTCGGTTTTACAGTGACAACTGCAGGGACTTCCATCCGGCAGTAGGAAACAGACTGAGAAACCATAGTAATACTTTCCCGTGCAACCCGTTCCATTTGTGCTAGATGAACGAACGTCTCTCCACATGCCCCGTTCTGAGAGATAAGTGTGTGTGAAAGACGTCCTTCACGTAGCTTATAGGGAACACAAAGTTTCTTTTCACATCCAAACTCCACTCCATACATTTATATGGGGTGGTACAAGCTACTACTCGGTTTTACAGTGAAAACGGCATTAACTTCAAACCGGCACTAGGAAACAGACTGAGAAACCAGAGAAAAATTTTCTCCTGCAACCCGTTCCCTTTGTGCTAGATGAAGGAAAGTCTATCCACATGCTCAGTTCTGAGAGATAAGTGTGTGTGAAATCCGTACTTCACCTAGATTGTTGGGAACACAAAGTTTCTTTTCACTTGCAAACACCAATCCATACATATATATGGGGAGGTACTAGCTCCAACTCGGTTTTACAGTGAAAAATGAAGGAAATTCCAACCGGCCCTAGGAAACAGACTGAGAATCCAGAGAAAATGTTCCTACTGCAAGCTGTTCCATTTGTGCTAGATGAACGAACGTCTCTCCACATGCTCAGTTCTGAGAGATAAGCATGTGTGCAAGCCGTCCTTCACCTAGCTTGTTGGGAACACAAAGTTTCTTTTCACTTGCAAACTCCACTCCATACCTAAATATAGGGTGGTAGTAGCTCCAAATCGGTTTTACTGTGAAAACTGCAGGAACTTCAAACAGTCACTAGGAAACAGACTGAGAAACCAGAGTAAAACTTTCTCCTACAACCTGTTCCTTTGTTCTAGATGAACGAACGTCTCACCACATGCTCAGTTCTGAGAGATAAGTGTGTGTGAAAGTCGTCCTTCACCTAGCTTGTTGGGAACACAAAGTTTCTTTTCACTTGCAAACTCCACTCCTTACATATATATGGGGAGGAATTAGCTCCAACTCGCTTTTACATTGAAAACTGCAGGAACTTCATACCGGCACTAGGAAACAGACTGAGAAAATAGAGTAAAAGTTTCTCCTGTACCCTTTCCCTTTGTGCTACATGAACGAAAGTCTAACCACATGCTCAGTTCTGAGAGATAAGAGTGTGTTAAAGCCGTACTTCACCTACCTTGTTGGGAACACAAAGTTCCTTTTCACTTGCAAAATCCACTCCATACATATATATGGGGTGTTACAAGCTCCTACTCGGTTTTACAGTGAAAACTGAAGGAACTTCAAACCGGCACTAGGAAACAGACTGAGAAACCAGAGTAAAAGTTTCTCCTGTAAACCGTTCCCTTTGTGCTAGATGAACGAACGTCTCTCCACATGCTCAGTTCTGAGAGATAAGTGTTTGTGAAAGCCGTACTTCACCTAGCATGTTGGTAACACAAAGTTTCTTTTCCCTTGCAAACACCACTCCCTATATATATAAGGGGAGGTACTAGCTCCAACTCGGTTTTACAGTGAAAACTGCAGGAACTTCAAACCGGCCCTAGGAAAAAGACTGAGAATCCAGAGAAAATGTTCCTCCTGCAACCTGTTCCATTTGTGCTAGATGAACGAACGTCTCTCCACATGCTCAGTTCTGAGAGATAATTATGTGTGAAAGCCGTCCTTCACCTAGCTTGTTGGGAACACAAAGATTCTTTTCACTTGCAAACTCCACTCCATACATATATAAGGGGAGGTACTAGCTCCAAATCGGTTTTACAGCGAAAACTGCAGGAACTTCAATCCGGCACTAGGAAACAGACTGAGAAACCAGAGTAAAAGTTTCTCCTGCAACACGTTCCTTTGTGCTAGATGAACGAACGTCTCTCCACATGTTAAGTTTTGAGAGATAAGTGTGTGTGAAAGCTGTCCTTCAAATAGCTTGTTGGGAACACAAACTTTCTTTTCACTTGCAAACTCCACTTCTTACATATATATGGGGAGGGATTAGCTCCAACTCGTTTTTACAGTGAAAACTGCAGGAACTTCTAACCGGCACTAGGAAACAGACTGAGAAACCAGAGTATAAGTTTCTCCTATAACCCGTTCCCTTTGTGCTAGATGAACGAACATCTATACACATGCTCAGTTCTGACAGATAATTGTGTGTGAAAGCCGTCCTTCACCTAGCTTGTTGGGAACAGTAAGTTTCTTTTCACTTGCAAACACCACTCCGTAAATATATACGGGGAGGTACTAGCTCCAACTCGATTTTACAGTGATAACTGCAGGAAATTCAAAACGGCACTAGGAAACAGACTGAGAAACCAGAGTAAAAGTTTCCCCTGTAACCCGTTCCCTTTTTGCTAGATGAACGAACGTCTATACACAAGCTCAGTTCTGAGAGATAAGAGTGTGTGAAAGCCGTCCTTCAAATAGCTTGTTGGGAAAACAAAGTTTCTTTTCATTTGCAAACTCCATTCCATACATATATAAGGGGAGGTACAAGCTCCAACATTGTTTTACAGTGAAAACTGCAGGAACTTCAAACCGGCACTAGGAAACAGACTGAGAAACCAGAGTAATAGATTCCCCTGCAAACCGTTCCCTTTGTGCTAGAAGAACGAAAGTCTTTCCACATACTCAGTTCTGAGAGATAAGTGTGTGTGAAAGCAGTCCTTCACCAAGCTTGTTGGGAAAACAAAGCTTCTTTTCAATTGCAAACTACACTCCTTACATATATATGGGGAGGGATTAGCTCCAACTCGTTTTTACAGTGAAAACTGCAGGAACTTCCAACCTGCACTAGGAAACAGACTGAGAAACCAGAGTAAAAGTTTCCCGTGTAACCCGTTCCCTTTGTGCTAGATGAACGAACGTCTATACACAAGCTCAGTTCTGAGAGATAAGAGTGTGTGAAAGCCGTCCTTCACCAAGCTTGTTGGGAACACAAAGTTCCTTCTCACTTGCAAACTCCACACCATACATATATATGGGGAGGTACTAACTCCAACTCGGTTTTAGAGTGAAAACTCCAGGAACTTCAAACCGGCACTAGGAATCAGACTGAGTAAACAGAGAAAAAGTTTCTCCTGCAAACCTTTCCCTTTGTGCTAGATGAACGAACGTCTCTCCAAATGCTCAGTTCTGAGATATAAGTGTGTGTGAAAGCCGTCATTCAGCTAGCTTTTTGGGAACACAAATGTTCTTTTCATTGCAAATTCCACTCCATACATATATATGCGGAGGTACTAGCTCCAACTCGGTTTTACAGTGACAACTGCAGGGACTTCCATCCGGAAGTAGGAAACAGACTGAGAAACCATAGTAATACTTTCCCGTGCAACCCGTTCCATTTGTGCTAGATGAACGAACGTCTCTCCACATGCCCCGTTCTGAGAGATATGTGTGTGTGAAAGACGTCCTTCACGTAGCTTATAGGGAACACAAAGTTTCTTTTCACATCCAAACTCCACTCCATACATTTATATGGGGTGGTACAAGCTACTACTCGGTTTTACAGTGAAAACGGCATTAACTTCAAACCGGCACTAGGAAACAGACTGAGAAACCAGAGAAAAATTTTCGCCTGCAACCCGTTCCCTTTGTCCTAGATGAAGGAAAGTCTATCCACATGCTCAGTTCTGAGAGATAAGTGTGTGTGAAATCCGTACTTCACCTAGATTGTTGGGAACACAAAGTTTCTTTTCACTTGCAAACACCACTCCATACATATATATGGGGAGGTACTAGCTCCAACTCGGTTTTACAGTGAAAAATGAAGGAAATTCCAACCGGCCCTAGGAAACAGACTGAGAATCCAGAGAAAATGTTCCTACTGCAAGCTGTTCCATTTGTGCTAGATGAACGAACGTCTCTCCACATGCTCAGTTCTGAGAGATAAGCATGTGTGCAAGCCGTCCTTCACCTAGCTTGTTGGGAACACAAAGTTTCTTTTCACTTGCAAACTCCACTCCATACCTAAATATAGGGTGGTAGTAGCTCCAAATCGGTTTTACTGTGAAAACTGCAGGAACTTCAAACAGTCACTAGGAAACAGACTGAGAAACCAGAGTAAAACTTTCTCCTACAACCTGTTCCTTTGTTCTAGATGAACGAACGTCTCACCACATGCTCAGTTCTGAGAGATAAGAGTGTGTGAAAGCCGTCCTTCACCTACCTTGTTGGGAACACAAAGTTCCTTTTCACTTGCAAAATCCACTCCATACATATATATGGGGAGGTAATAGCACCAACTCGGTTTACAGTGAATACTGCAGGGACTTCAAACAGACATTAGGAAACAGACTGAGAAACCATAGTAAAAGTTTCCCTGCAACCCGTTCCACTTGTGGTAGATGAATGAACATCTCTCCAAATGCTCAGTTCTGAGAGATAAGTGTGTGTGAAAGCCGTCCTTCATCTAGCTTGTTGGGAACACAAAGATTCTTTAAACTTGCAAACACCACTCCTTACATATATATTGGGAGGTATAACTCCAACTCGGTTTTACAGTGAAAACTGAAGGAACTTCAAACCGGCACTAGGAAACAGACTGAGAATCCAGAGAAAAAGTTTCTCCTGCAAGCCATTCCGGTTGTGCTAAATGAACGAACGTCTCTCCACATTCTCAGTTCTACGAGATATGTGTGTGTGAAAGCCAACTTCACCTAGCTTGTTGGGAACACAAAGTTTCTTTACACTTGCAAACTCCACCCCATATATATATATATTCGGAAGTACTAGCTCCAACTCGGATTTACAGTGAAAACTGCAGGAAGTTCAAACCGGCCCTAGGAAACAGACTGAGAAACCAGAGTAAAAGTTTCTCCTGCAACCCGTTCCTTTGTGCTAGATGAACGAACGTCTCTCCACATGCTAGGTTCTGAGAGATAAGTGTGTGTGAAAGACGTACTTCACCTAGCTTGTTGGGAAAACAAAGTTTCTTTCACTTGTAAACTACACTCCTTACATATGTATGGGGAGGCATTAGCTCCAAATCGGTTTTACAGTGAAAACTGCAGGAACTTCATAAATGCACTAGGAAACACACTGAGAAACCAGAGTAAAAGTTTCCCCTGCAACCCGTTCCCATTGTGCTAGATGAACGAACGTCTCACCACATGCTCAGTTCTGAGAGATAATTGTGTGTGAAAGCCGTCCTTCACCTACCTTGTTGGGAACACAAACTTTCTTTTCATTTGCAAACTCCACTCCATACATATATAAGGGTAGGTACTAGCACCAACTCGGTTTTACAGTGAAAACTGCAGGAATTTCAAACCTGCACTAGGTAACAAACTGAGAAACCAGAGAAAAAGTTTCTCCTACAACCTGTTCCCTTTGTGCTACATGAACGAACGTCTCTCCACATGCTCAGTTCTGTGAGATAATTGTGTGTGAAAGCCGTACTTCACCTAGCTTGTTGAGAACACAAAGTTTCTTTTCACTTGCAAACTCCAGTCCATACATATATATACGGAGGTCCTAGCTCCAAATCGGTTTTACAGTGAAAACTGCAGGATCTTCAATCCGGCACTAGGAAACAGACTGAGAATCCAGAGAAAAAGTTTCCCCTGCAACATGTTCCATTTGTGCTACATGAACGAACGTCTCTCCACATGCTCAGTTCTGAGAGATAAGTATGTGTGAAAGCCGTCCTTCACCTAGCTTGTTGGGAACACAAAGATTCTTTTCACTTGCAAACTGCACTCCATACATATATAAGGGAGGTACTAGCACAAAATCGGTTTTACAGCGAAAACTGCAGGAACTTCATACCAGCACTGGGAAACAGACTGAAAAACCAGAGAAAAAGTTTCTCCTGCAAACCGTTCCCTTTGTGCTAGATGAACGAACGTCTCTCCACAAGCTCAGTTCTGAGAGATAATTGTGTGTGAAAGCCGTCCTTCACCTAGCTTGTTGGGAACACAAAGTTTCCTTTCATTTGCAAACCCCACTCCATACATATATAAGGGGAGGTACTAGCTCCAACTCGGTTTTACAGTGAAAACTGCAGGAACATCAAACCTGCACTAGGTAACAGACAGAGAAACCAGAGAAATAGTTTCTCCTGCACCCTGTTCCCTTTGTGTTACATAAACGAATGTCTCTCCACATGCTCAGTTCTGTGAGATAACTGTGTGTGAAAGCCGTACTTCACCTAGCTTGTTGGGAACACAAAGTTTCTTTTCACTTGCAAACTCCACACCTTACATATATATGGGGAGGCTTTAGCTCCAAATCGTTTTTACAGTGGAAACTGCAGGAACTTCTAACCGGCAATAGGAAACAGACTTAGAAACCAGAGTATAAGTTTCTCATGCAACCCGTTCCATTTATGCTAGATGAACGAACGTCTATACACATGCTCAGTTGTGACAGATAATTGTGTGTGAAAGCCGTAATTCACTTAACTTGTTGGGAACACAAACTTTCTTTTCATGTGCAAACTCCACTCCATACATATAAATGGGGTGTTACAAGCTCCTACTCGGTTTTAAAGTGAAAACTGAAGGAACTTCAAACCGGCACTAGGAAACAGACTGAGAAACCAGAGTAAAAGTTTCTCCTGCAAACCGTTCCCTTTGTGCTAGATGAACGAACGTCTCTCCACATGCTCAGTTCTGAGAGATAAGTGTGTGTGAAAGCCGTACTTCACCTAGCTTGCTGGAAACACAAAGTTTCTTTTCACTTGCAAACACCACTCCCTATATATATACGGGGAGGTACTAGCTCCAACTCGGTTTTACAGTGAAAATTGCAGGAAGTTCAAACCGGCCCTAGGAAAAAGACTGAGAATCCAGAGAAAAAGTTCCCCCTGCAACCTGTTCAATTTGTGGTAGATAAACGAACGTCTCTCCACATGCTCATTTCTGAGAGATAAGTATTTGTGAAAGCCGTCCTTCACCTAGCTTGTTGGGAACACAAAGATTCTTTTCACTTGCAAACTCCACTCCATACATATATAAGGGGAGGTACTAGCTCCAAATCGGTTTTACAGCGAAAACTGCAGGAACTTCATTCCGGCACTAGGAAACAGACTGAGAAAACAGACAAAAAGTTTCTCCTGCAAGCCATTCCCGTTGTGCTAGATGAACGAACGTCTCTCCACATGCTCAGTTCTAAGAGATAAGTGTGTGTGAAAGCCTTCCTTCACAAAGCTTGTTGGGAAAACAAAGTTTCTTTTCATTTATAAACTACACTCCTTACATATATATGTGGAAGCATTAGCTCCAAATCGGTTTTACAGTGAAAACTGCAGGAACTTCATAGCGGCACTAGGAAACACACAGAGAAACCAGAGTAATAGTTTCTCCTGCAACCCGTTCCCATTGTGCTAGATGAACGAACGTCTCTCCACATGCTCAGTTCTGAGAGATAATTGTGTGTGAAAGCCATCCTTCACCTAGCTTGTTGGGAACACAAAGTTTCCTTTCATTTGCAAACTCCACTCCATACATATATAAGGGGAGGTTCAAGCTCCAACTCGGTTTTACAGTGAAAACTTCAGGAACTTCAAAACTGCACTAGGTAACAGACTGAGAAACCAGAGAAATAGTTTCTCCTGCAACCCGTTCCATTTGTGCTACATGAACGAACGTCTCTCCACATGCTCAGTTCTGAGAGATAAGTGTGTGTGAAAGCCGTACTTCACCTAGCTTGTTGGGAACACAAAGTTTCTTTTCACTTGTAAACACCACTCCCTATATATATACGGGGAGGTACTAGCTCCAACTCGGTTTTACAGTGAAAATTGCAGGAACTTCAAACCGGCCCTAGGAAAAAGACTGAGAATCCAGAGAAAAAGTTCCCCCTGCAACCTGTTCAATTTGTGGTAGATAAACGAACGTCTCTCCACATGCTCATTTCTGAGAGATAAGTATTTGTGAAAGCCGTCCTTCACCTAGCTTGTTGGGAACACAAAGATTCTTTTCACTTGCAAACTCCACTCCATACATATATAAGGGGAGGTACTAGCTCCAAATCGGTTTTACAGCGAAAACTGCAGGAACTTCATTCCGGCACTAGGAAACAGACTGAGAAAACAGACAAAAAGTTTCTCCTGCAAGCCATTCCCGTTGTGCTAGATGAACGAACGTCTCTCCACATGCTCAGTTCTAAGGGATAAGTGTGTGTGAAAGCCTTCCTTCACAAAGCTTGTTGGGAAAACAAAGTTTCTTTTCACTTGTAAACTACAATCCTTACATATATATGGGGAGGCATTAGCTCCAACTCTGTTTTACAGTGAAAACTGCAGGAACTTCAAACCGGCCCTAGGGAAAAGACTGAGAATCCAGAGAAAATGTTCCCCCTGCAACCTGTTCCATTTGTGCTAGATGAACGAACGTCTCTCCACATGCTCAGTTCTGAGAGATAATTGTGTGTGAAAGCCATCCTTCACCTAGCTTGTTGGGAACACAAAGTTTCCTTTCATTTGCAAACTCCACTCCATACATATATAAGGGGAGGTTCAAGCTCCAACTCGGTTTTACAGTGAAAACTTCAGGAACTTCAAAACTGCACTAGGTAACAGACTGAGAAACCAGAGAAATAGTTTCTCCTGCAACCCGTTCCATTTGTGCTACATGAACGAACGTCTCTCCACATGCTCAGTTCTGTGAGATAATTGTGTGTGAAAGCTGTACTTCACCTAGCTTGTTGGGAACACAAAGTTTCTTTTCACTTGCAAACTCCAGTCCATACATATATATACGGAGGTCCTAGCTCCAACTCAGTTTAAAGTGAAAACTGCAGGGTCTTCAAACCGACAGTAGGAAACAGACTGAGAATACATAGTAAAAGTTTCCCCTGCAAACCGTTCTATTTTTGGTAGATGAACGAACGTCTCTCCAAATGCTCAGTTCTGAGAGATAAGTGTGTGTGAAAGCCGTACTTCACCTAGCTTGTTGGGAACACAAACTTTCTTTTCACTTGCAAAATCCACTCCGTACATATATATGGGTTGGTACAAGCTCCTACTCGGTTTTACAGTGAAAACTGCAGGAACTTCAAACCTGCACTAGGAAACAGACTGAGAAACCAGAGTAAAAGTTTCTCCTGCAACCCGTTCCTTTGTGCTAGATGAACGAATGTCTCTCCACATGCTAAGTTCTGAGAGGTAAGTGTGTGTGAAAGCTTTCCTTCAAATAGCTTGTTTGGAACACAAAGTTTCTTTTCACTTGCAAACTCCAATCCTTACATATATATGGGGATGGTTTAGCTCCAACTCGTTTTTACAGTGAAAACTGCAGGAACTTCTAACCGGCACTAGGAAACAGACTGAGAAAACAGTGTAAAAGTTTCTCCTATAAACCTTTCCTTTGTGCTGGATGAACGAACGTCTATACACATGCAGAGTTCTGACAGATAAGTGTGTGTTAAAGCGGTCCTTCACCTAGCTTGTTGGGAACAGAAAGTTTCTTTTCACTTGCAAACACCTCTCGGTAAATATATACGGGGAGGTACTAGCTCCAACTCGGTTTTCCAGTGAAAACTGCAGGAATTTCAAACCGGTCCTAGGAAACAGACTGAGAATCCAGAGAAAAACTTCCTCCTGCAACCTGTTCCATTTGTGCTAGATGAACGAACGTCTCTCCACATGCTCAGTTCTGAGAGATAAGTGTGTGTGAAAGCCGTACTTCACCTAGCTTGTTGGGAACACAAACTTTCTTTTCACTTGCAAACACCACTCCTTACATATATATGGGGAGGTACTAGCTCCAACTCGGTTTTACAGTGAAAAATGCAGGAACTTCAAACCGGCCCTAGGAAACAGACTGAGAATCCAGAGAAAAAGTTCCTCCTGCAACTTGTTCCATTTGTGCTAGATGAACGAACGTCTCTCCACATGCTCAGTTCTGAGAGATAAGTATGTGTGAAAGCCGTACTTCACCTAGCTTGTTGGGAACACAAAGTTTCTTTTCATTTGCAAATTCCACTCCATAAATATATAAGGGGAGGTACTAGCTCCAAATCGGTTTTACAGTGAAAACTGCAGGAAATTCAATCCGGCACTAGGAAACAGACTGAGAAAACAGAGAAAAAATTTCTCCTGCAAGCCATTCCCGTTGTGCTAGATGAACGAAAGTCTCTCCATATGCTCAGTTCTAAGAGATAAGTGTGTATGAAAGCCGTCCTTCACCTAGCTTGTTCGGAATACAAAGTTTCTTTTCACTTTCAAACTCCATTCCATACATATATATATTCGGAAGTAGTAGCCCCAACTCGGATTTATAGTGAAAACTGCAGGAAGTTCAAACCGGCACTAGGAAACAGACTGAGAAACCAGAGTAAAAGTTTCTCCTGCAACCCGTTCTTTTGTGCTAGATGAACGAACGTCTCTCCACATGCTAAGATCTGAGAGATAATTGTGTGTGAAAGCAGTCCTTCACCTAGCTTGTTGGGAACACAAAGTTTCTTTTCTCTTGCAAACTCCACTCCTTACATATATAAGGGGAGGGTTTAGCTCCAACTCGTTTTTACAGTGAAAACTGCAGGAACGTCTAACCGGCACTAGGAAACAGACTGAGAAACCAGAGTAAAAGTTTCTCCTGCAACCCTTTCCCCTGTGCTAGATGAACGATCGTCTCTGCACATGCTCAGTTCTGAGAGATAATTTGTGTGAAAGCCGTACTTCACCTAGCTTGTTGGGAACACAAAGTTTCTTTTCACTTGAAAACACCACTCCGTATATATATACGGGGAGGTACTACCTCCAACTCGTTTTTTCAGTGAAAACTGCAGGAACTTCAAACTGGCCCTAGGAAAAAGACTGAGAATCCAGAGAAAAATTTCCTCCTGCTACCTGTTCCATTTGTACTAGATGAACGAACGTCTCTCCACATGCTCAGTTCTAAGAAATAAGTATGTGTGAAAGCCGTCCTTCACCTAGCTTGTTGGGAAAACAAAGTTTCATTTCACTTGTAAACTACACTAATTACATATATATGGGGAGGAATTAGCTCCAACTCGGTTTTACAGTAAAAACTGCAGGAACTTCATACCGGCACTAGGAAACACACAGAGAAACCAGAGTAAAAGTTTCTTCTGCAACCCGTTCCCATTGTGCTAGATGAACGAAAGTCTCTCCACATGCTCAGTTCTGAGAGATAATTGTGTGTGAAAGCCGTCCTTCACCTAGCTTGTTGGGAACACAAAGTTTCCTTTCATTTGCAAAATCCAATCCATACATATATAAGGGGAGGTACTAGCTCCAACTCGGTTTTACAGTGAAAACTGCAGGAACATCAAACATGCACTAGGTAACAGACTGAGAAACCCGAGAAAAAGTTTCTCCTGCACCCCGTTCCCTTTGTGCTACATGAACGAAAGTCTCTCCACATGCTCAGTTCTGTGAGATAACTGTGTGTGAAAGCCGTACTTCACCTAGCTTGTTGGGAACACAAAGTTTCTTTTCACTTGCAAACTCCACTCCTTACATATATATGGGGAGGGTTTAGCTCCAAATCGTTTTTACAGTGAAAACTGCAGGAACTTCTAACCGGCAATAGGAAACAGACTATGAAACCAGAGTATAAGTTTCTCCTGCAACCCGTTCCATTTATGCTAGATGAACCAACGTCTATACACATGCTCAGTTCTGACAGATAATTGTGTGTGAAAGCCGTAATTCACCTAGCTTGTTGGGAACACAAACTTTCTTTTCATGTGCATACTCCACTCCATACATATATATGGGTTTTTACAAGCTCCTACTCGGTTTTACAGTGAAAACTGAAGGAACTTCAAACCGGCACTAGGAATCAGACTGAGAAACCTGAGTAAAAGTTTCTCCTGCAAACCGTTCCCTTTGTGCTAGATGAACGAAAGTCTCTCCACATGCTAAGTTCTGAGAGATAAGTATGTGTGAAAGCCGTCCTTCACCTAGCTTGTTGGGAACACAAAGATTCTTTTCACTTGCAAACTCCACTCCATACATATATAGGGGGATGTACTAGCTCCAAATCGGATTTACAGCGAAAACTGCAGGAACTTCAATCCGGCACTAGGAAACAGACTGAGTAACCAGAGAAAAAGTTTCTCCTGCAAGGCATTCCCGTTGTGCTAGATGAACGAAAGTCTCTCCACATGCTCAGTTCTAAGACATATGTGTGTGTGAAAGCCGTCCTTCACCTAGCTTGTTGGGAAAACAAAGTTTCCTTTCATTTGTAAACTACACTCCTTACATATATATGGGGAGGCATTAGCTCCAACTCGGTTTTACAGTGAAAACTGTAGGAAATTCATACCGGCACTAGGAAAGAAACTGAGAAACCAGAGTTATAGTTTCTCCTGCAAACCGTTCCCATTGTGCTAGATGAAAGAACGTCTCTCCACATGCACAGTTCTGAGAGATAATTGTGTGTGAAAGCCGTCCTTCACCTAGCTTGTTGGGAACACAAAGTTTCCTTTCATTTGCAAACTCCACTCCATACAGATATAAGGGGAGGTACCAGCCCCAACTCGGTTTTACAGTGAAAACTGCAGGAACTTCAAACCTGCACTAGGTAACAGACTGAGACACCAGAGAAAAAGTTTCTCCTGCAACACGTTCCTTTGTGCTACATGAACGAACGTCTCTCCACATGCTCAGTTCTGTGAGATAATTGTGTGTGAAATCCTTTCTTCACCTAGCTTGTTGGGAACACAAAGTTTCTTTTCACTTGCAAACTGCAGTCCATATATATATATACGGAGATCCTAGCTCCACCTCGGTTTAAAGTGAAAACTGCAGGGACTTCAAACCTACAGTAGGAAACAGACTGAGAAACCATAGTAAAAGTATCCCCTGCAAACCGTTCCCTTTTTGGAAGATGAACGAACGTCTCTCCAAATGCTCAATTCTGAGAGATAATTGTGTGTGAAAGCCGACTTCACCTAGCTTGTTGGGAACACAAAGTTCCTTTACACTTGCAAACTCCACCCCATATATATATATATTCGGAAGTACTAGCTCCAACTCGGATTTACAGTGAAAACTGCAGGAAGTTCAAACCGGCACTAGGAAACAGACTGAGAAACCAGAGTAAAAGTTTCTCCTGCAACCCGTTCCTTTGTGCTAGATGAACGAACGTATTTCCACATGCTAGGTTCTGAGAGATAAGTGTGTGTGAAAGCCGTCCTTCACCTATCTTGTTGGGAACACAAAGATTCTTTTCTCTTGCAAACTCCACTAATTACATATATAAGGGGAGGTACTAGCTCCAAATCGGTTTTACAGCGAAAACTGCAGGAACATCAATCCGGCACTAGGAAACAGACTGAGAAACCAGAGAAAAAGTTTCTCCTGCAAGCCATTCCCGTTGTGCTAGATGAACGAAAGTCTCTCCACATGCTCAGTTCTAAGAGATAAGTGTGTGTGAAAGCCGTACTTCACCTATCTTGTTGGGAAAACAAAGTTTCTTTCACTTGTAAACTACACTCCTTACATATGTAAGGGGAGGCATTAGCTCCAACTCGGTTTTACAGTGAAAACTGCAGGAACTTCATACCGGCACTAGGAAACACACTAAGAAACCAGAGCAAAAGTTTCTCCTGCAAAACATTCCCATTGTGCTAGATGAACGAACGTCTCTCCACATGCTCAGTTCTGAGAGATAATTGTGTGTGAAAGCCGTCCTTCACCTACCTTGTTGGGAACACAAACTTTCTTTCCATTTGCAAACTCCACTCCATACATATATAAGGGTATGTACTAGCTCCAACTCGGTTTTACAGTGAAAACTGCAGGAACTTCAAACCTGCACTAGGTAACAGACTGAGAAACCAGAGAAAAAGTTTCTCCTACAACCCGTTCCCTTTGTGCTACATGAACGAACGTCTCTCCACATGCTCAGTTCAGTGAGATAATTGTGAGTTAAAGCCGTACTTCACCTAGCTTGTTGGGAACACAAAGTTTCTTTTCACTTGCAAACTCCAGTCCATACATATATATACGGAGGTCCTAGCTCCAAATCGTTTTTACAGTGAAAACTGCAGGAACTTCAATCCGGTACTAGGAAACAGACTGAGAAACAAGAGAAAAAGTTTCACCTGCAAGCCATTCCGGTTGTGCTAGATGAACGAACGTCTCTCCACATGCTAAGTTGTGAGAGATAAGTGTGTGTGAAAGCCGTCCTTCACCTAGCTTGTTAGGAACACAAAATTTCTTTTCACTTGCAAACTCCACTCGTTACATATATATGGGGAGGGTTTAGCTCCAACTCGTTTTACAGTGAAAACTGCAGGAACTTCTAACCGGCACTAGGAAACAGAATGAGAAACCAGAGTATAAGTTTCTCCTGCAACCCGTTCATTTATGCTAGATGAACGAATGTCTATAGACATGCTCAGTTCAGACAGATAAGTGTGTGTGAAAGCCGTACTTCACCTAGCTTGTTGGGAACACAAAGTTTCTTTTCACTTGCAAACACCACTCCCTATATATATACGGGGAGATACTAGCTCCAACTCTGTTTTACAGTGAAAACTGCAGGAACTTCAAACCGGCCCTAGGGAAAAGACTGAGAATCCAGAGAAAATGTTCCCCCTGCAACCTGTTCCATTTGTGCTAGATGAACGAACGTCTCTCCACATGCTCAGTTCTGAGAGATAAGTATGTGTGAAAGCCGTCCTTCACCTAGCTTGTTGGGAACACAAAGATTCTTTTCACTTGCAAACTGCACTCCATACATATATAAGGGAGGTACTAGCTCAAAATCGGTTTTACAGCGAAAACTGCAGGAACTTCATACCAGCACTGGTAAACAGACTGAGAAACCAGAGAAAAAGTTTCTCCTGCAAGCCATTCCCGTTGTGCTAGATGAACGAAAGTCTCTCCACATGCTCAGTTCTAAGAGATAAGTGTGTGTGAAAGCAGTCCTTCATCTAGCTTGTTGGGAAAACAAAGTTTCTTTTCACATGTAAACTACAATCCTTACATATATATGGGGAGGCATTAGCTCCAACTCGGTTTTACAGTGAAAATTGCAGGAACTTCATACCGGCACTAGGAAACATACTGAGAATACAGAGTAAAAGTTTCTCCTGCAAACCGTTCCCATTGTGCTAGATGAACGAACGTCTCTCCACATGCTCAGTTCTGAGAGTTAATTGTGTGTGAAAGCCGTCCTTCACCTAGCTTGTTGGGAACACAAAGTTTACTTTCATTTGCAAACTCCACTCCATACATATATAAGGGGAGGTACTAGCTCCAACTCGGTTTTACAGTGAAAACTGCAGGAATATCAAACCTGCACTAGGTAACAGAATGAGAAACCAGAGAAATAGTTTCTCCTGCACCCTGTTCCCTTTGTGCTACATGAACGAATGTCTCTCCACATGCTCAGATCTGTGAGATAATTGTGTGTGAAAGCCTTTCTTCACCTAGCTTGTTGGGAACACAAAGTTTCTTTTCACTTGCAAACTCCAGTCCATACATATATATACGGAGGTCCTAGCTCCAACTCGGTTTAAAGTGAAAACTGCAGGGTCTTCAAACCGAAAGTAGGAAACAGACTGAGAATACATAGTAAAAATTTCCCCTGCAAACCGTTCTATTTTTGGTACATGAACGAACGTCTCTCCAAATGCTCAGTTCTGAGAGATAAGTGTGTGTGAAAGCCGTACTTCACCTAGCTTGTTGGGAACACAAACTTTTTTTTCACTTGCAAAATCCACTCCGTACATATATATGGGGTCGTACAAGCTCCTACTCGGTTTTACAGTGAAAACTGCAGGAACATCCAACCGGCACTAGGAAACAGACTGAGAAACCAGAGTAAAAATTTCTCCTGCAACCCGTTCCTTTGTGCTAGATGAACGAATGTCTCTCCACATGCTAAGTTCTGAGAGGTAACTGTGTGTGAAAGCTGTCCTTCAAATAGCTTGTTGGGAACACAAAGTTTCTTTTCACTTGCAAACTCTAATCCTTACATATATATGGGGATGGTTTAGCTCCAACTCGTTTTTACAGTGAAAACTGCAGGAACTTCTAACCGGCACTAGGAAACAGACTGAGAAACAGTGTATAAGTTTCTCCTATAACCCTTTCCCTTTGTGCTGGATGAACGAACGTCTATACACATGCTGATTTCTGAGAGATAAGTGTGTGTGAAAGCCGTCCTTCACCTAGCTTGTTGGGAACAGAAAGTTTCTTTTCACTTGCAAATACCACTCGGTAAATATATATGGGGAGGTACTAGCTCCAACTCGGTTTTACAGTGAAAACTGCAGGAACTTCAAACCGGTCCTAGGAAACAGACTGAGAATCCAGAGAAAAACTTCCTCCTGCAAACTGTTCCATTTGTGCTAGATGAACGAACGTCTCTCCACATGCTCAGTTCTGAGAGATAAGTGTGTGTGAAAGCCGTACTCCACCTAGCTTGTTGGGAACACAAACTTTCTTTTCACTTGCCAACACCACTCCTTACATATATATGGGGAGGTACTAGCTCCAACTCGGTTTTACAGTGAAAAATGCAGGAACTTCAACCGGCCCTAGGAAACAGACTGAGAATCCAGAGAAAAAGTTCCACCTGCAACCTGTTCCATTTGTGCTAGATGAACGAACGTCTCTCCACATGCTAAGATCTGAGAGATAATTGTGTGTGAAAGCCGTCCTTCACCTAGCTTGTTGGGAACACAAAGTTTCTTTTCACTTGCAAACTCCACTCCTTATATATATATGGGGAGGTACTAGCTCCAACTCGTTTTTACAGTGAAAACTGCAGGAACGTCTAACCGGCACTAGGAAACAGACTGAGAAACCAGAGAAAAAATTTCTCCTGCAAGCCATTCCCGTTGTGCTAGATGAACGAACGTCTCTCCATATGCTCAGTTCTAAGAGATAAGTGTGTATGAAAGCCGTCCTTCACCTAGCTTGTTCGGAATACAAAGTTTCTTTTCACTTTCAAACTCCATTCCATACATATATATATTCGGAAGTAGTAGCCCCAACTCGGAATTATAGTGAAAACTGCAGGAAGTTCAAACCGGCACTAGGAAACAGACTGAGAATCCAGAGAAAAAGTTCCTCCTGCAACCCGTTCCTTTGTGCTAGATGAACGAACGTCTCTCCACATGCTAAGATCTGAGAGATAATTGTGTGTGAAAGCCGTCCTTCACCTAGCTTGTTGGGAACACAAAGTTTCTTTTCACTTGCAAACTCCACTCCTTACATATATATGGGGAGGGTTTAGCTTCAACTCGTTTTTACAGTGAAAACTGCAGGAACGTCTAACCGGCACTAGGAAACAGACTGAGAAACCAGAGTAAAAGTTTCTCCTGCAACCCGTTCCCCTGTGCTAGATGAACGAACGTCTCTCCACATGCTCAGTTCTGAGAGATAAGTTTGTGTGAAACCGTACTTCACCTAGCTTGTTGGGAACACAAAGTTTCTTTTCACTTGCAAACACCACTCCCTATATATATACGGGGAGGTACTACCTCCAACTCGGTTTTACAGTGAAAACTGCAGGAACTTCAAACTGGCCCTAGGAAAAAGACTGAGAATCCAGAGAAAAATTTCCTCCTGCTACCGTTCCATTGGTACTAGATGAACGAACGTCTCTCCACATGCTCAGTTCTGAGAGATAATTGTGTGTGAAAGCCATCCTTCACCTAGCTTGTTGGGAACACAAAGTTTCCTTTCATTTGCAAAATCCACTCCATACATATATAAGGGGAGGTACTAGCTCCAACTCGTTTTTACAGTGAAAAATGCAGGAACATCAAACATGCACCAGGTAACAGACTGAGAAACCAGAGAAATAGTTTATCCTGCACCCCGTTCCCTTTGTGCTACATGAACGAAAGTCTCTCCACATGCTCAGTTCTGTGAGATAACTGTGTGTGAAAGCCGTACTTCACCTAGCTTGTTGGGAACACAAAGTTTCTTTTCACTTGCAAACTCCACTCCTTACATATATATGGGGAGGGTTTAGCTCCAAATCATTTTTACAGTGAAAACTGCAGGAACTTCTACCCGGCAATAGGAAACAGACTATGAAATCAGAGTATAAGTTTCTCCTGCAACCCGTTCCATTTATGCTAGATGAACGAACGTCTATACACATGCTCAGTTCTGACAGATAATTGTGTGTGAAAGCCGTAATTCACCTAGCTTGTTGGGAACACAAACTTTCTTTTCATGTGCGAACTCCACTCCATACATATATATGGGGTTTTACAAGCTCCTACTCGGTTTTACAGTGAAAACTGAAGGAACTTCAAACCGGCACTAGGAAACAGACTGAGAAACCAGAGTAAAAGTTTCTCCTGCAAACCGTTCCCTCTGTGCTAGATGAACGAACGTCTCTCCACATGCTAAATTCTGAGAGATAAGTGTGTGTGAAAGCCGTACTTCACCTAGCTTGTTGGGAACACAATGTTTCTTTTCACTTGCAAACACCACTCCCTATATATATACGGGGAGGTACTAGCTCCAACTCGGTTTTACAGTGAAAACTGCAGGAACTTCAAACCGGCCCTAGGAAAAAGTCTGAGAATCCAGAGATAAAGTTCCTCATGCAACCTGTTCCATTTGTGCTAGTTGAACGAAAGTCTCTCCACATGCTCATTTCTGAGAGATAAGTATGTGTGAAAGCCGTCCTTCACCTAGCTTGTTGGGAACACAAAGATTCTTTTCACTTGCAAACTCCACTCCATACATATATAGGGGGAGGTACTAGCTCCAAATCGGTTTTACAGCGAAAACTGCAGGAACTTCAATCCGGCACTAGGAAACAGACTGACAAACCAGAGAAAATGTTTCTCCTGCAAGCCATTCCCGTTGTGCTAGATGAACGAAAGTCTCTCCACATGCTCAGTTCTAAGACATAAGTGTGTGTGAAAGCCGTCCTTCACCTAGCTTGTTGGGAAAACAAAGTTTCTTTTCATTTGTAAACTACACTCCTTACATATATATGGGGAGGCATTAGCTCCAACTCGGTTTTACAGTGAAAACTGTAGGAACTTCATACCGGCACTAGGAAAGAGACTGAGAAACCAGAGTTATAGTTTCTCCTGCAACCCGTTCCCATTGTGCTAGATGAACGAAAGTCTCTCCACATGCACAGTTCTGAGAGATAATTGTGTGTGAAAGCCGTCCTTCACCTAGCTTGTTGGGAACACAAAGTTTCCTTTCATTTGCAAACTCTACTCCATACAGATATAAGGGGAGGTACTAGCTCCAACTCGGTTTTACAGTGAAAACTGCAGGATCTTCAAACCTGCACTAGGTAACAGACTGAGAAACCAGAGAAAAAGTTTCTCCTGCAACACGTTCCTTTGTGCTACATGAACGAACGTCTCTCCACATGCTCAGTTCTGTGAGATAATTGTGTGTGAAAGCCTTTCTTCACCTAGCTTGTTGGAAACACAAAGTTTCTTTTCACTTGCAAACTCCAGTCCATACATATACATACGGAGGTCCTAGCTCCAACTCGGTTTAAAGTGAATACTGCAGGGTCTTCAAACTTACAGTAGGAAACAGACTGAGAAACCATAGTAAAAGTATCCCCTGCAAACCGTTCTATTTTTGGTAGATGAACGAACGTCTCTCCAAATGCTCAATTCTGAGAGATAAGTGTGTGTGAAAGCCGTCCTTCTCCTAGCTTGTTGGGAACACAAACTTTCTTTTCACTTGCAAACTCCACTCCGTACATATATATGGGGTGGTACAAGCTCCTACTCGGTTTTACAGTGAAAACTGCAGGAACTTCAAACCGGCACTAGGAAACAGACTGAGAAACCAGAGTAAAACTTTTTCCTGCAACCCGTTCCTTTGTGCTGGATGAACGAACGTCTCTCCACATGCTAAGTTCTGAGAGATAAGTGTGTGTGAAAGTTGTCTTTCAAATAGCTTGTTGGGAACACAAAATTTCTTTTCACTTGCAAACTCCACTCCTTACATATAAATGGGGATGGTTTAGCTCCAACTCGTTTTTACAGTGAAAACTGCAGGAACTTCTAACCGGCACTAAGAAACAGACTGAGAAACCAGAGTATAAGGTTCTCCTATAACCCGTTCCCTTTGTGCCAAATGAACGAACGTCTATACACATGCTCAGTTCTGACAGATAAGTGTGTGTGAAAGCCGTCCTTCACATAGCTTGTTGGGAACACAAAGATTCTTTTCACTTGCAAAATCCACTCCATGCATATATATGGGGAGGTACTAGCACCAAATCGGTTTACAGTGAATACTGCAGGTACTTAAAACCGACATTAGGAAACAGACTGAGAAAACATAGAAAAGTTTCCCCTGCAACCCGTTCCAATTGTGGTAGATGAACGAACGTCTCTGCAAATGCTCAGTTCTGAGAGATAAGTGTGTGTGAAAGCCGTCCTTCACCAAGCATGTTTGGAACACAAAGATTCTTTATACTTGCAAACTCCACTCCTTACATATATATGGGGAGGTAAAACTCCAACTCGTTTTTACAGTGAAAAATTGCAGGAACTTCAAACCGGCACTAGGAAACAGACTGAGAATCCAGAGAAATAGTTTCTCCTGCAAACCGTTCCATTTGTGCTAGATGAACGAAAGTCTCTCCACATGCTTAGTTCTGAGAGATAAGTGTGTGTGAAAGCCGTCCTTCACCTAGCTTGTTGGGAACACAAATTTTATTTCACTTGCAATCCCCAATCCATACATAAATATAGGGAGGAGGAGCTCCAACACGGATTTACAGTGAAAACTGCAGGAACTTCAATCCGGCACTAGGAAACAGACTGAGTAACAAGAGAAAAATTTACTCGTGCAAGCCATTCCGGTTGTGCTAGATGAAAGAACGTTTCTCCACATGCTCAGTTCTAAGAGATAAGTGTGTGTGAAAGCCGACTTCACCTAGCTTGTTGGGAACACGAAGTTTCTTTACACTTTCAAACTCCTCTCCATACATATATATATTCCTAAGTACTAGCTCCAACTCGGATTTACAGTGAAAACTGCAGGAAGTTCAAACCGGCACTAGGAAACAGACTGAGAAACCAGAGTAAAAGCTTCTCCTGCAACCCATTCCTTTGTGATAGATGAACGAACGTCTCTGCACATGCTAAGTTCTGAGAGATAATTGTGTGTGAAAGCCGTCCTTCACCTAGCTTGTTGGGAACACAAAGTTCCTTTTCACTTGCAGACTCCACTCCTTACATATATATGGGGAAGGTTTAGCTCCAAATCGTATTTACAGTGAAAACTGCAGGAACTTCTAATCGGCACTAGGAAACAGACTGAGAAACCAGAGTATAAGTTTCTCCTGCAACCCGTTCATTTATGCTAGATGAACGAACGTCTATACACATGCTCAGTTCTGACAGATAAGTGTGTGTGAAAGCCGTCATTCACCTAGCTTGTTGGGAACACAAATTTTCTTTTCATCATATTCCACTCCATACATATATATGCGGAGGTAGTAGCTCCAACTCGATTTTACAGTGACAACTGCAGGGACTTCAAACCAGCAGTAGGAAACAGACTGAGAAACCATAGTAAAACTTTCCCGTGCAACCCGTTCCATTTGTGCTAGATGAACGAACGTCTCTCCACATGCTCAGTTCTGAGAGATAAGTGTGTGTGAAAGCCTTCCTTCAAATAGCTTATTGGGAACACAAAGTTTCTTTTCACTTGCAAACTCCACTCCATACATTTATATGGGGTGGTACAAGCTCCTACTCAATTTTACAGTGAAAACGGAAGGAACTTCAAAACGGCACTAGGAAACAGACTGAGAAACCAGAGTAAAAGTTTCACCTGCAACCCGTACCCTTTGTGCTAGATGAACGAACGTCTCTCCACATGCTGAGTTCTGAGAGATAAGTGTGTGTGAAAGCCGTCATTCACCTAGCTTCTTGGGAACACAAAGTTTCTTTTCACTTGCAAACACCAATCCATACATATATATGGGGAGGTAATAGCTCCAACTCTGTTTTACAGTGAAAACTGCAGGAACTTCAAACCGGCCCTAGGAAACAGACTGAGAATCCAGAGAAAAAGTTCCTCCTGAAACCTGTTCCATTTGTGCTAGATGAACGAACGTCTCTCCACATGCTCAGTTCTGAGAGATAATTATGTGTGAAAGCCGTCCTTCACAGAGCTTGTTGGGTACACAAAGTCTCTTTTCACTTGCAAACTCCACTCCATACATGTATATGGGGAGGTACATGCTCCAACTCGCTTTTACAGTGAAAACTGCTGGAACTTCAAACCTGCCCTAGGAAACAGACTGAGAATCCCGAGAAAAATTTCCTCCTGCAACCTGTTCCATTTGTGCTACATGAACGAACGTCTCTCCACATACTCAGTTCTGAGAGATAAGTGTGTGTTAAAGCCATCCTTCACCTAGCTTGTTCGGAATACAAAGTTTCTTTTCACTTGCAAAATCTAGTCCATACATATTTATGGGGTGGTACAAGCTCCTACTCGGTTTTACACTGAAAACTGCAGGAACTTCAAACCGGCACTAGGAAACAGACTGAGAAACCAGAGTAAAAGTTTCTTCTGCAACCCGTTCCATTTGTCCTAGGTGAAAGAACGTCTCTCCACATACTCATTTCTGAGAGATAATTGTGTGTGAAAGCCTTCCATCACCTATCTTGTTGGGAGCACAAAGTTTCTTTTCACTTGCAAACTCCACTCCATACATATATAAGGGAAGTACAAGCTCCAACTTTGTTTTACAGTGAAAAATGCAGGAATTTCAAACCGGCACTAGGAAACAGACTGAGAAACCAGAGTAAAAGTTTTTCCTGCAACCCGTTCCTTTGTTCTAGATGAACGAACGTCTCTCCACATGCTCACTTCTGAGAGATAAGTGTGTTTGAAAGCCGTCCTTCACCTAGCTTGTTCGGAATACAAAGTTTCTTTTCACTTGCATACTCCAATCCATACATTTATATGGGGAGGTACAAGCTCCAAGTCGGTTTAACCGTGAAAAGTGCAGGAAATTCAAAACGGCACTAGGAAACAGTCTGAGAAACCAGAGTAAAAGTTCACATGCAACCCGTTCCTTTGTGCTACATGAACGAACGTCTCTTCCCATGCTCCGTTCTGAGAGATAAGTGTGTGTGAAAGCCGTCCTTCAAATAGCTTGTTTGGAAAACAAAGTTTCTTTTCATTTGCAAACTCCATTCCATACATATATAAGGGGAAGTACAAGCTCCAAATTTGTTTTACAGTGAAAACTGCAGGAACTTCAAACCGGCACTAGTAAACAGACTGAGAATCCAGAGTAAAAGTTTCTCCGGCAAACCGTTCCCATTGTGCTAGATTAACGAAAGTCTTTCCACATACTAAGTTCTGAGAGATAAGTGTGTGTGAAAGCTGTCCTTCACCTAGCTTGTTGGGAAAAAAAAGTTTCTTTTAACTTGCAAACTAAACTCCTTACATATATATGGGGAGGGATTAGCTCCAACTCGGTTTTACAGTGAAAACGGCAGGAACTTGAAACCTGCACTAGGAAACATACTGAGAAACCAGAGTAAAAGTTTCTCCTGTAACCCGTTCCCTTTGTGCTAGATGAACGAACGTCTATACACATGCTCAGTTCTGAGAGATAAGAGTGTGTGAAAGCCGTCCTTCACCAAGCGTGTTCGGAACACAAAGTCCATTTTCATTTGCAAACACCACACCATACATATATATGTGGAGGTACTAGCTCTAAATCGTTTTTACAGTGAAAACTGCAGGAACTTCAAACCTGCACTAGGAAACATACTGAGAAACCAGAGTAAAAGTTTCTCCTGTAACCCGATCCCTTTGTGCTAGATGAACGAACGTCAATACACATGCTCAGTTCTGACAGATAAGTGTGTGTGAAAGCCGTCATTCACCTAGCTTGTTGGGAACACAAATTTTCTTTTCATCATATTCCACTCCATACATATATATGCGGAGGTAGTAGCTCCAACTCGTATTTACAGTGACAACTGCAGGGACTTCAAACCGGCAGTAGGAAACAGACTGAGAAACCATAGTAAAACTTTCCCGTGCAACCCGTTCCATTTGTGCTAGATGAACGAACGTCTCTCCACATGCTCAGTTCTGAGAGATAAGTGTGTGTGAAAGCCTTTCTTCAAATAGCTTATTGGGAACACAAAGTTTCTTTTCACTTGCAAACTCCACTCCATACATTTATATGGGGTGGTACAAGCTCCTACTCAATTTTACAGTGAAAACGGAAGGAACTTCAAAACGGCACTAGGAAACAGACTGAGAAACCAGAGTAAAAGTTTCACCTGCAACCCGTTCCCTTTGTGCTAGATGAACGAACGTCTCTCCACATGCTCAGTTCTGAGAGATAAGTGTGTGTGAAAGCCGTCATTCACCTAGCTTCTTGGGAACACAAAGTTTCTTTTCACTTGCAAACACCAATCCTTACATATATATGGGGAGGTTATAGCTCCAACTCTGTTTTACAGTGAAAACTGCAGGAACTTCAAACCGGCCCTAGGAAACAGACTGAGAATCCAGAGAAATAGTTCCTCCTGAAACCTGTTCCATTTGTGCTAGATGAACGAACGTCTCTCCACATGCTCAGTTCTGAGAGATAATTATGTGTGAAAGCCGTCCTTCACAGAGCTTGTTGGGTACACAAAGTCTCTTTTCACTTGCAAACTCCACTCCATACATGTATATGGGGAGGTACATGCTCCAACTCGCTTTTACAGTGAAAACTGCTGGAACTTCAAACCTGCCCTAGGAAACAGACTGAGAATCCCGAGAAAAATTTCCTCCTGCAACCTGTTCCATTTGTGCTACATGAACGAACGTCTCTCCACATACTCAGTTCTGAGAGATAAGTGTGTGTTAAAGCCATCCTTCACCTAGCTTGTTCGGAATACAAAGTTTCTTTTCACTTGCAAAATCTAGTCCATACATATTTATGGGGTGGTACAAGCTCCTACTCGGTTTTACACTGAAAACTGCAGGAACTTCAAACCGGCACTAGGAAACAGACTGAGAAACCAGAGTAAAAGTTTCTTCTGCAACCCGTTCCATTTGTCCTAGGTGAAAGAACGTCTCTCCACATACTCATTTCTGAGAGATAATTGTGTGTGAAAGCCTTCCATCACCTATCTTGTTGGGAGCACAAAGTTTCATTTCACTTGCAAACTCCACTCCATACATATATAAGGGAAGTACTAGCTCCAACTTTGTTTTACAGTGAAAACTGCAGGAATTTCAAACCGGCACTAGGAAACAGACTGAGAAACCAGAGTAAAAGTTTTTCCTGCAACCCGTTCCTTTGTTCTAGATGAACGAACGTCTCTCCACATGCTCACTTCTGAGAGATAAGTGTGTTTGAAAGCCGTCCTTCACCTAGCTTGTTCGGAATACAAAGTTTCTTTTCACTTGCATACTCCAATCCATACATTTATATGGGGAGGTACAAGCTCCAAGTCGGTTTAACCGTGAAAAGTGCAGGAAATTCAAAACGGCACTAGGAAACAGTCTGAGAAACCAGAGTAAAAGTTCACATGCAACCCGTTCCTTTGTGCTACATGAACGAACGTCTCTTCCCATGCTCCGTTCTGAGAGATAAGTGTGTGTGAAAGCCGTCCTTCAAATAGCTTGTTTGGAAAACAAAGTTTCTTTTCATTTGCAAACTCCATTCCATACATATATAAGGGGAAGTACAAGCTCCAAATTTGTTTTACAGTGAAAACTGCAGGAACTTCAAACCGGCACTAGTAAACAGACTGAGAAACCAGAGTAAAAGTTTCTCCGGCAAACCGTTCCCATTGTGCTAGATTAACGAAAGTCTTTCCACATACTAAGTTCTGAGAGATAAGTGTGTGTGAAAGCTGTCCTTCTCCTAGCTTGTTGGGAAAAAAAAGTTTCTTTTAACTTGCAAACTAAACTCCTTACATATATATGGGGAGGGATTAGCTCCAACTCGGTTTTACAGTGAAAACGGCAGGAACTTGAAACCTGCACTAGGAAACATACTGAGAAACCAGAGTAAAAGTTTCTCCTGTAACCCGTTCCCTTTGTGCTAGATGAACGAACGTCTATACACATGCTCAGTTCTGAGAGGTAAGAGTGTGTGAAAGCCGTCATTCACCTAGCTTGTTGGGGACACAAATTTTCTTTTCATCATATTCCACTCCATATATACATATGCGGAGGTACTAGCTCCAACTCGATTTTACAGTGACAACTGCAGGGACTTCAAACCGGCAGTAGGAAACAGACTGAGAAACCATAGAAAAAGTTTCCGTGCAACCCGTTCCATTTGTGCTAGGTGAAAGAACGTCTCTCTACATACTCAGTTCTGAGAGATATTTGTGTTTGAAAGCCGTCCTTCACCTATCTTGTTGGGAACACAAACTTTCTTTTCATGTGCAAACTCCACTCCATACATATATATGGGTTGTTACAAGCTCCTACTCGGTTTTGCAGTGAAAACTGTAGGAACATCAAACCGGCACTAGGAAACAGATTGAGAAATCACAGTAAAAGTTTCTCTGGCAACCAGTTCCCTTTGTGCTAGGTGAAAGAACGTCTCTCTACATACTCAGTTCTGAGAGATATTTGTGTGTGAAAGCCGTCCTTCACCTAGCTGGTTGGGAACATAAATTTTCTTTTCATCATATTCCACTCCATATATATATATGCGGAGGTAGTAGCTCCAACTCGATTTTACAGTGACAACTGCAGGGACTTCAAACCGGCAGTAGGAAACAGACTGAGAAACCATAGAAAAACTTTCCCGTGCAACCCGTTCCATTTGTGCTAGATGAAAGAACGTCTCTCCACATGCTCAGTTCTGAGAGATAAGTGTGTGTGAAAGCCTTTCTTCAAATAGCTTATTGGGAACACAAAGTTTCTTTCACTTGCAAACTCCACTCCATACATTTATATGGGGTGGTACAAGCTCCTACTCGGCTTTACAGTGAAAACGGCAGGAACTTCAAACCGGCACTAGGAAACAGACTGAGAAACCAGAGTAAAAGTTTCTCCTGCAACCCGTTCCCTTTGTGCTAGATGAACGAACGTCTCTCCACATGCTCAGTTCTGAGATATAAGTGTGTGTGAAAGCCGTACTTCACCTAGCTTGTTGGGAACACAAAGTTTCTTTTCACTGGCAAACACCACTCCGTACATATATATGGGGAGGTAATACCTCCAACTCGGTTTTACAGTGAAAACTGCAGGAAATTCAAACCGGCCCTAGGAAAAAGACTGAGAATCCAGAGAAAAAGTTCCTCCTGAAACCTGTTCCATTTGTGCTAGATGAACGAACGTCTCTCCACATGCTCAGTTCTGAGAGATAAGTATGTGTGAAAGCCGTCCTTCACCTAGATTGTTGGGTACACAAAGTTTCTTTTCACATGCAAAATCCACTCCATACATATATATGGGGTGGTACAAGCTCCTACTCGGTTTTACACTGAAAACAGCAGGAACTTCAAACCGGCACTAGGAAACAGACTGAGAAACCAGAGAAAAAGTTTCTCCTGCAACCCGTTCCCTTTGTACTAGATGAAAGAACGTCTCTCCACATGCTCAGTTCTGAGAGATAAGTGTGTGTGAAAGCCGTCCTTCACCTGTCTTGTTGGGAACACAATGTTTCTTTTCACTTGCAAACTCCAATCCATACATATATAAGGGAAGTACTAGCTCCAACTTGGTTTTACAGTGAAAACTGCAGGAACTTCAAACCGGCACTAGGAAACAGACTGAGAAACCAGAGTAAAAGTTTCTCCTGCAACCCGTTCCCTTTGTACTAGATGAAAGAACGTCTCTCCACATGCTCAGTTCTGAGAGATAAGTGTGTGTGAAAGCCGTCCTTCAACTGTCTTGTTGGGAACACAATGTTTCTTTTCACTTGCAAACACCAATCCATACATATATAAGGGAAGTACTAGCTCCAACTTGGTTTTACAGTGAAAACAGCAGGAACTTCAAACCGGCACTAGGAAACAGACTGAGAAACCAGAGTAAAAGTTTCTCCTGCAACCCGTTCCCTTTGTACTAGATGAAAGAACGTCTCTCCACATGCTCAGTTTTGAGAGATAAGTGTGTGTGAAATCCGTCCTTCACCTGTCTTGTTGGGAACACAATGTTTCTTTTCACTTACAAACTCCACTCCTTACATATTTAAGGGGAGGGTTTAGCTCCAACTCGATTTTACAGTGAAAACTGCAGGAACGTCTAACCGGCACTAGGAAACAGACTGAGAAAACAGAGTATAAGTTCTCCTATAACACGTTCCCCTTGTGCTACATGAACGAACGTCAATACACATGCTCAGTTCTGACAGATAAGTGTGTGTGAAAGCCGTCCTTCACCTATCTTGTTGGGAACACAAACTTTCTTTACATGTGCAAACTCCACTCCATACATATATATGGGTTGTTACAAGCTCCTACTCGGTTTTACAGTGAAAACTGTAGGAACTTCAAACCGGCACTAGGAAACAGATTGAGAAATCACAGTAACAGTTTCTCTGGCAACCAGTTCACTTTGTGCTAGGTGAAAGAACGTCTCTCTACATACTCAGTTCTGAGAGATATTTGTGTGTGAAAGCCGTCCTTCACCTAGCTTGTTCGGAATACAAAGTTTCTTTTCACTTGCAAACTCCAATCCATACATATATATGGGGAGGTACTAGCTCCAACTCGGTTTTACAGTGAAAACTGCAGGAACATCAAACTGGCCATAGGAAACAGAGTGACAATCCAGAAAAAAAGTTCCTCCTGCAACCTGTTCCATTTGTGCTAGATGAACGAACGTCTCTCTTCATGCTCAGTTCTGAGAGATAATTATGTGTGAAAGCCGTCCTTCACCTAGCTTGTTGGGAACACAAAGTTTCTTTTCACTTGCAAACACCACTACGTACATATATATGGGGAGGGTTTAGCTCCAAATCGTTTTTACAGTGAAAATTGCAGGAACTTCTAACCGGCACCAGGAAACAGACTGAGAAACCAGAGTATAATTTTCTCCTATAACAGTTCCATTTGTGCTAGATGAACGAACGTCTCTCCACATGCTCATTTGTGAGAGATAAGTGTGTGTGAAAGCCGTCCTTCACCTAGCTTGTTGGGAACACAAATTTTATTTCACTTGCAATCTCCACTCGATACATAAATATAGGGAGGTACTAGCTACACCTCGGTTTTACAGTGAAAACTGAAGGAACTTCAAACCGGCACAAGGAAACAGACTGAGAAACCAGAGTAAAAGTTTCTCCTGCAACCCGTTGCTTTGTGCTAGATGAACGAACGTCTCTCCACATGCTATGTTCTGAGAGATAAGTGTGTGTGAAAGCCGTCCTTCACCTAGCTTGTTCGGAATACAAAGTTTCTTTTCACTTGCAAACTCCAATCCATACATATATATGGGGAGGTACTAGCTCCAACTCGGTTTTACAGTGAAAACTGCAGGAAATTCAAAATGGCACTAGGAAACAGACTGAGAAACCAGAGTAAAAGTTCCACTGCAACACGTTCCTTTGTTCTAGATGAACGAACGTCTCCCCCCATGCTCAGTACAGAGATAAATGTGTGTGAAAGCCGTCCTTCATTTAGCTTGTTGGGAACACAAAATTTCTTTTCATTTGCAAAATCCTCTCCATACATATATATGGGTTGTTACAAGCTCCTACTCGGTTTTACACTGAAAACTGCAGGAAATTCAAACGGGCACTAGGAAACAGACTGAGAATCCAGAGTAAAAGTTACTCCTGCAAACCGTTCCTTTGTGCTAAATGAAGGAACGTCTCTCCATATGCTAAGTTCTGAGAGATAAGTGTGTGTGAAAGCCGTCCTTCACCTAGCTTGTTGGGAACACAAAGTTTCTTTTCACTTGAAAACTCCAGTCCATACATATATATGCGGAGGTCCTAGCTCCAACTCGGTTTACAGTGAAAACTGCAGGGACTTCAAACCGACAGTAGGAAACAGACTGAGAAACCATAGTAAAACTTTCCCGTGCAACCCGTTCCATTTGTGCTAGATGAACGAACGTCTCTCCACATGCTCAGTTCTGAGAGATAAGTGTGTGTGAAAGCCTTTCTTCTAATAGCTTATTGGGAACACAAAGTTTCTTTTCACTTGCAAACTCCACTCCATACATTTATATGGGGTGGTACAAGCTCCTACTCAATTTTACAGTGAAAACGGAAGGAACTTCAAAACGGCACTAGGAAACAGACTGAGAAACCAGAGTAAAAGTTTCACCTGCAACCCGTTCCCTTTGTGCTAGATGAACGAACGTCTCTCCACATGCTCAGTTCTGAGAGATAAGTGTGTGTGAAAGCCGTCATTCACCTAGCTTCTTGGGAACACAAAGTTTCTTTTCACTTGCAAACACCAATCCGTACATATATATGGGGAGGTAATAGCTCCAACTCTGTTTTACAGTGAATACTGCAGGAACTTCAAACCGGCCCTAGGAAACAGACTGAGAATCCAGAGAAAAAGTTCCTCCTGAAACCTGTTCCATTTGTGCTAGATGAACGAACGTCTCTCCACATGCTCAGTTCTGAGAGATAATTATGTGTGAAAGCCGTCCTTCACAGAGCTTGTTGGGTACACAAAGTCTCTTTTCACTTGCAAACTCCACTCCATACATGTATATGGGGAGGTACATGCTCCAACTCGCTTTTACAGTGAAAACTGCTGGAACTTCAAACCTGCCCTAGGAAACAGACTGAGAATCCCGAGAAAAATTTCCTCCTGCAACCTGTTCCATTTGAGCTACATGAACGAACGTCTCTCCACATACTCAGTTCTGAGAGATAAGTGTGTGTTAAAGCCATCCTTCACCTAGCTTGTTCGGAATACAAAGTTTCTTTTCACTTGCAAAATCTAGTCCATACATATTTATGGGGTGGTACAAGCTCCTACTCGGTTTTACACTGAAAACTGCAGGAACTTCAAACCGGCACTAGGAAACAGACTGAGAAACCAGAGTAAAAGTTTCTTCTGCAACCCGTTCCATTTGTCCTAGGTGAAAGAACGTCTCTCCACATACTCATTTCTGAGAGATAATTGTGTGTGAAAGCCTTCCATCACCTATCTTGTTGGGAGCACAAAGTTTCATTTCACTTGCAAACTCCACTCCATACATATATAAGGGAAGTACTAGCTCCAACTTTGTTTTACAGTGAAAACTGCAGGAATTTCAAACCGGCACTAGGAAACAGACTGAGAAACCAGAGTAAAAGTTTTTCCTGCAACCCGTTCCTTTGTTCTAGATGAACGAACGTCTCTCCACATGCTCACTTCTGAGAGATAAGTGTGTTTGAAAGCCGTCCTTCACCTAGCTTGTTCGGAATACAAAGTTTCTTTTCACTTGCATACTCCAATCCATACATTTATATGGGGAGGTACAAGCTCCAAGTCGGTTTAACCGTGAAAAGTGCAGGAAATTCAAAACGGCACTAGGAAACAGTCTGAGAAACCAGAGTAAAAGTTCACATGCAACCCGTTCCTTTGTGCTACATGAACGAACGTCTCTTCCCATGCTCCGTTCTGAGAGATAAGTGTGTGTGAAAGCCGTCCTTCAAATAGCTTGTTTGGAAAACAAAGTTTCTTTTCATTTGCAAACTCCATTCCATACATATATAAGGGGAAGTACAAGCTCCAAATTTGTTTTACAGTGAAAACTGCAGGAACTTCAAACCGGCACTAGTAAACAGACTGAGAAACCAGAGTAAAAGTTTCTCCGGCAAACCGTTCCCATTGTGCTAGATTAACGAAAGTCTTTCCACATACTAAGTTCTGAGAGATAAGTGTGTGTGAAAGCTGTCCTTCACCTAGCTTGTTGGGAAAAAAAAGTTTCTTTTAACTTGCAAACTAATCTCCTTACATATATATGGGGAGGGATTAGCTCCAACTCGGTTTTACAGTGAAAACGGCAGGAACTTGAAACCTGCACTAGGAAACATACTGAGAAACCAGAGTAAAAGTTTCTCCTGTAACCCGTTCCCTTTGTGCTAGATGAACGAACGTCTATACACATGCTCAGTTCTGAGAGGTAAGAGTGTGTGAAAGCCGTCCTTCACCAAGCGTGTTCGGAACACAAAGTCCATTTTCATTTGCAAACACCACACCATATATATATATATGTGGAGGTACTAGCTCTAAATCGTTTTTACAGTGAAAACTGCAGGAACTTCAAACCTGCACTAGGAAACATACTGAGAAACCAGAGTAAAAGTTTCTCCTGTAAACCGATCCCTTTGTGCTAGATGAACGAACGTCAATACACATGCTCAGTTCTGAGATATAAGTGTGTGTGAAAGCCGTCATTCACCTAGCTTGTTGGGGACACAAATTTTCTTTTCATCATATTCCACTCCATATATACATATGCGGAGGTACTAGCTCCAACTCGATTTTACAGTGACAACTGCAGGGACTTCAAACCGGCAGTAGGAAACAGACTGAGAAACCATAGAAAAAGTTTCCGTGCAACCCGTTCCATTTGTGCTAGGTGAAAGAACGTCTCTCTACATACTCAGTTCTGAGAGATATTTGTGTGTGAAAGCCGTCCTTCACCTATCTTGTTGGGAACACAAACTTTCTTTTCATGTGCAAACTCCACTCCATACATATATATGGGTTGTTACAAGCTCCTACTCGGTTTTGCGGTGAAAACTGTAGGAACTTCAAACCGGCACTAGGAAACAGATTGAGAAATCACAGTAAAAGTTTCTCTGGCAACCAGTTCCCTTTGTGCTAGGTGAAAGAACGTCTCTCTACATACTCAGTTCTGAGAGATATTTGTGTGTGAAAGCCGTCCTTCACCTAGCTTGTTGGGAACATAAATTTTCTTTTCATCATATTCCACTCCATATATATATATGCGGAGGTAGAAGCTCCAACTCGATTTTACAGTGACAACTGCAGGGACTTCAAACCGGCAGTAGGAAACAGACTGAGAAACCATAGAAAAACTTTCCCGTGCAACCCGTTCCATTTGTGCTAGATGAAAGAACGTCTCTCCACATGCTCAGTTCTGAGAGATAAGTGTGTGTGAAAGCCTTTCTTCAAATAGCTTATTGGGAACACAAAGTTTCTTTCACTTGCAAACTCCACTCCATACATTTATATGGGGTGGTACAAGCTCCTACTCGGCTTTACAGTGAAAACGGCAGGAACTTCAAACCGGCACTAGGAAACAGACTGAGAAACCAGAGTAAAAGTTTCTCCTGCAACCCGTTCCCTTTGTGCTAGATGAACGAACGTCTCTCCACATGCTCAGTTCTGAGATATAAGTGTGTGTGAAAGCCGTACTTCACCTAGCTTGTTGGGAACACAAAGTTTCTTTTCACTGGCAAACACCACTCCGTACATATATATGGGGAGGTAATACCTCCAACTCGGTTTTACAGTGAAAACTGCAGGAAATTCAAACCGGCCCTAGGAAAAAGACTGAGAATCCAGAGAAAAAGTTCCTCCTGAAACCTGTTCCATTTGTGCTAGATGAACGAACGTCTCTCCACATGCTCAGTTCTGAGAGATAAGTATGTGTGAAAGCCGTCCTTCACCTAGATTGTTGGGTACACAAAGTTTCTTTTCACATGCAAAATCCACTCCATACATATATATGGGGTGGTACAAGCTCCTACTCGGTTTTACACTGAAAACAGCAGGAACTTCAAACCGGCACTAGGAAACAGACTGAGAAACCAGAGAAAAAGTTTCTCCTGCAACCCGTTCCCTTTGTACTAGATGAAAGAACGTCTCTCCACATGCTCAGTTCTGAGAGTTAAGTGTGTGTGAAAGCCGTCCTTCACCTGTCTTGTTGGGAACACAATGTTTCTTTTCACTTGCAAACTCCAATCCATACATATATAAGGGAAGTACTAGCTCCAACTTGGTTTTACAGTGAAAACTGCAGGAACTTCAAACCGGCACTAGGAAACAGACTGAGAAACCAGAGTAAAAGTTTCTCCTGCAACCCGTTCCCTTTGTACTAGATGAAAGAACGTCTCTCCACATGCTCAGTTCTGAGAGATAAGTGTGTGTGAAAGCCGTCCTTCACCTAGCTTGTTGGGAACACAAAGTTTCTTTTCACTGGCAAACACCACTCCGTACATATATATGGGGAGGTAATACCTCCAACTCGGTTTTACAGTGAAAACTGCAGGAAATTCAAACCGGCCCTAGGAAAAAGACTGAGAATCCAGAGAAAAAGTTCCTCCTGAAACCTGTTCCATTTGTGCTAGATGAACGAACGTCTCTCCACATGCTCAGTTCTGAGAGATAAGTATGTGTGAAAGCCGTCCTTCACCTAGATTGTTGGGTACACAAAGTTTCTTTTCACATGCAAAATCCACTCCATACATATATATGGGGTGGTACAAGCTCCTACTCGGTTTTACACTGAAAACAGCAGGAACTTCAAACCGGCACTAGGAAACAGACTGAGAAACCAGAGAAAAAGTTTCTCCTGCAACCCGTTCCCTTTGTACTAGATGAAAGAACGTCTCTCCACATGCTCAGTTCTGAGAGATAAGTGTGTGTGAAAGCCGTCCTTCACCTGTCTTGTTGGGAACACAATGTTTCTTTTCACTTGCAAACTCCAATCCATACATATATAAGGGAAGTACTAGCTCCAACTTGGTTTTACAGTGAAAACTGCAGGAACTTCAAACCGGCACTAGGAAACAGACTGAGAAACCAGAGTAAAAGTTTCTCCTGCAACCCGTTCCCTTTGTACTAGATGAAAGAACGTCTCTCCACATGCTCAGTTCTGAGAGATAAGTGTGTGTGAAAGCCGTCCTTCACCTGTCTTGTTGGGAACACAATGTTTCTTTTCACTTGCAAACACCAATCCATACATATATAAGGGAAGTACTAGCTCCAACTTGGTTTTACAGTGAAAACAGCAGGAACTTCAAACCGGCACTAGGAAACAGACTGAGAAACCAGAGTAAAAGTTTCTCCTGCAACCCGTTCCCTTTGTACTAGATGAAAGAACGTCTCTCCACATGCTCAGTTCTGAGAGATAAGTGTGTGTGAAAGCCGTCCTTCACCTGTCTTGTTGGGAACACAATGTTTCTTTTCACTTGCAAACTCCAATCCATACATATATAAGGGAAGTACTAGCTCCAACTTGGTTTTACAGTGAAAACTGCAGGAACTTCAAACCGGCACTAGGAAACAGACTGAGAAACCAGAGTAAAAGTTTCTCCTGCAACCCGTTCCCTTTGTACTAGATGAAAGAACGTCTCTCCACATGCTCAGTTCTGAGAGATAAGTGTGTGTGAAAGCCGTCCTTCACCTGTCTTGTTGGGAACACAATGTTTCTTTTCACTTGCAAACACCAATCCATACATATATAAGGGAAGTACTAGCTCCAACTTGGTTTTACAGTGAAAACAGCAGGAACTTCAAACCGGCACTAGGAAACAGACTGAGAAACCAGAGTAAAAGTTTCTCCTGCAACCCGTTCCCTTTGTGCTAGATGAACGAACGTCTCTCCACATGCTCAGTTCTGAGATATAAGTGTGTGTGAAAGCCGTACTTCACCTAGCTTGTTGGGAACACAAAGTTTCTTTTCACTGGCAAACACCACTCCGTACATATATATGGGGAGGTAATACCTCCAACTCGGTTTTACAGTGAAAACTGCAGGAAATTCAAACCGGCCCTAGGAAAAAGACTGAGAATCCAGAGAAAAAGTTCCTCCTGAAACCTGTTCCATTTGTGCTAGATGAACGAACGTCTCTCCACATGCTCAGTTCTGAGAGATAAGTATGTGTGAAAGCCGTCCTTCACCTAGATTGTTGGGTACACAAAGTTTCTTTTCACATGCAAAATCCACTCCATACATATATATGGGGTGGTACAAGCTCCTACTCGGTTTTACACTGAAAACAGCAGGAACTTCAAACCGGCACTAGGAAACAGACTGAGAAACCAGAGAAAAAGTTTCTCCTGCAACCCGTTCCCTTTGTACTAGATGAAAGAACGTCTCTCCACATGCTCAGTTCTGAGAGATAAGTGTGTGTGAAAGCCGTCCTTCACCTGTCTTGTTGGGAACACAATGTTTCTTTTCACTTGCAAACTCCAATCCATACATATATAAGGGAAGTACTAGCTCCAACTTGGTTTTACAGTGAAAACTGCAGGAACTTCAAACCGGCACTAGGAAACAGACTGAGAAACCAGAGTAAAAGTTTCTCCTGCAACCCGTTCCCTTTGTACTAGATGAAAGAACGTCTCTCCACATGCTCAGTTCTGAGAGATAAGTGTGTGTGAAAGCCGTCCTTCACCTGTCTTGTTGGGAACACAATGTTTCTTTTCACTTGCAAACACCAATCCATACATATATAAGGGAAGTACTAGCTCCAACTTGGTTTTACAGTGAAAACAGCAGGAACTTCAAACCGGCACTAGGAAACAGACTGAGAAACCAGAGTAAAAGTTTCTCCTGCAACCCGTTCCCTTTGTACTAGATGAAAGAACGTCTCTCCACATGCTCAGTTTTGAGAGATAAGTGTGTGTGAAAGCCGTCCTTCACCTGTCTTGTTGGGAACACAATGTTTCTTTTCACTTACAAACTCCACTCCTTACATATTTAAGGGGAGGGTTTAGCTCCAACTCGATTTTACAGTGAAAACTGCAGGAACGTCTAACCGGCACTAGGAAACAGACTGAGAAAACAGAGTATAAGTTCTCCTATAACACGTTCCCCTTGTGCTACATGAACGAACGTCAATACACATGCTCAGTTCTGACAGATAAGTGTGTGTGAAAGCCGTCCTTCACCTATCTTGTTGGGAACACAAACTTTCTTTTCATGTGCAAACTCCACTCCATACATATATATGGGTTGTTACAAGCTCCTACTCGGTTTTACAGTGAAAACTGTAGGAACTTCAAACCGGCACTAGGAAACAGATTGAGAAATCACAGTAACAGTTTCTCTGGCAACCAGTTCACTTTGTGCTAGGTGAAAGAACGTCTCTCTACATATTCAGTTCTGAGAGATATTTGTGTGTGAAAGCCGTCCTTCACCTAGCTTGTTCGGAATACAAAGTTTCTTTTCACTTGCAAACTCCAATCCATACATATATATGGGGAGGTACTAGCTCCAACTCGGTTTTACAGTGAAAACTGCAGGAACATCAAACTGGCCATAGGAAACAGAGTGACAATCCAGAGAAAAAGTTCCTCCTGCAACCTGTTCCATTTGTGCTAGATGAACGAACGTCTCTCTTCATGCTCAGTTCTGAGAGATAATTATGTGTGAAAGCCGTCCTTCACCTAGCTTGTTGGGAACACAAAGTTTCTTTTCACTTGCAAACACCACTCCGTACATATATATGGGGAGGGTTTAGCTCCAAATCGTTTTTACAGTGAAAATTGCAGGAACTTCTAACCGGCACCAGGAAACAGACTGAGAAACCAGAGTATAATTTTCTCCTATAACAGTTCCCTTTGTGCTAGATGAACGAACGTCTCTCCACATGCTCATTTGTGAGAGATAAGTGTGTGTGAAAGCCGCCCTTCACCTAGCTTGTTGGGAACACAAATTTTATTTCACTTGCAATCTCCACTTGATACATAAATATAGGGAGGAACTAGCTACACCTCGGTTTTACAGTGAAAACTGAAGGAACTTCAAACTGGCACAAGGAAACAGACTGAGAAACCAGAGTAAAAGTTTCTCCTGCAACCCATTCCTTTGTGCTAGATGAACGAACGTCTCTCCACATGCTATGTTCTGAGAGATAAGTGTGTGTGAAAGCCGTCCTTCACATAGCTTGTTCGGAATACAAAGTTTCTTTTCACTTGCAAACTCCAATCCATACATATATATGGGGAGGTACTAGCTCCAACTCGGTTTTACAGTGAAAACTGCAGGAAATTCAAAATGGCACTAGGAAACAGACTGAGAAACCAGAGTAAAAGTTCCCCTGCAACACGTTCCTTTGTGCTAGATGAACGAACGTCTCTCCCCATGCTCAGTACAGAGATAAATGTGTGTGAAAGCCGTCCTTCATTTAGCTTGTTGGGAACACAAAATTTCTTTTCATTTGCAAAATCCTCTCCATACATATATAAAGGGAGGTTCTAGCTCCAACACGGTTTTACAGTGAAAACTGCAGGAACTTCAAACCTGCACTAGGTAACATACTGAGAAACCAGAGAAAAAGTTTCTCCTGCAATTCTTTCCCTTTGTGCTACATGAACGAAAGTCTCTCCACATGCTCAGTTCTGAGAGATAATTGTGTGTGAAATCCGTCCTTCACCTAGCTTGTTGGGAACACAAAGTTTCTTTCCACTTGCAAACACCATTCCGTACATATATATGGGGAGGTACTAGCTCCAACTCGGTTTTACAGTGAAAAATGCAGGAACTTCAAACCGGCCCTAGGAAACAGACTGAGAATCCAGAGAAAAATTTCCTCCTGCAAACTGTTCCCCTTGTGGTAGATGAACGAACGTCTCTCCACATGCTCATTTCTGAGAGATAAGTGTGTGTGAAAGCCGTCCTTCACCTAGCTTGTTGGGAACACAAAGTTTCTTTTCACTTGCACACCCCAATCCACATATATATATGGGGTGGTGTAAGCTTCTACTCGGTTTTACAGTGAAAACTGCAGGAACTTCAAACCTGCACTAGGAAACAGACTGAGAAACCAGAGTAAAAGTTTCTCCTGCAACCCGTTCCCTTTTTGCTAGATGAACGAACGTCTCTCCACATGCTCAGTTCTGAGGGATAAGTGTGTGTGAAAGCCGTCCTTCACCTAGCTTGTTGGGAACACAAAGTTCTTTACACATGCAAACTCCACTCCTTACATATATATGGGGAGGTAATAGCTCCAACTCGGTTTACAGTGAAAACTGCAGGGACTTCAACCCGACAGTAGGAAACAGACTGAGAAACCATAGAAAAATTTTCCGTTGCAACCCGTTCCCTTTGTGGTAGATGAACGAACGTCTCTCCAAATGCTCAGTTCTGAGAGATAAGTGAGTGTGAAAGCCGTCCTTCACCTAGAATGTTGGGAACACAAACTTTCTTTTCACTTGCAAACCCCACTCCATACATATATATGGGGTGGTACAAGCTCCTACTCGGTTTTACAGTGAATACTGCAGGAAATTCAAACCTGCACTAGGAAACAGACTGAGAAACCAGAGTAAAAGTTTCTCCTTCAACCCGTTCCTTTGTGCTAAATGAACGAACTTCTGTCCACATGCTCAGTTCTGAGAGATAAGTGTGTGTGAAAGCCGCCCTTCACCTAGCTTGTTGGGAACACAAAGTTTCTTTTCACTTGCAAACTCCACTCCACACATATATATGGTGTGGTACAAGCTCCTACTCGGTTTTACAGTGAAAACTGCAGGAACTTCAAACCTGCACTAGGAAAAAACTGAGAAACCAGAGTAAAAGTTTCTCCTGCAACCCGTTCCATTTATGCTAGATGAACGAACGTCTCTCCACATGCTCAGTTCTGAGAGATATGTGTGTGTGAAAGCCGTCCTTCACCTAGCTTGTTGGGAACACAAAGTTGGTTTTCACTTGCAAACTCCACTCCATACATATATATGGGGAGGGATTAGCTCCAACACGGTTTTACAGTGAAAACTGTAGGAACTTCAAACCGGCACTAGGAAACAGACTGAGAAATTAGAGAAAAAGTTTCTCCTGCAACCCGTTCACTTTGTGCTAGATGAACGAACGTCTCTCCACATGCTCAGTTCTGAGAGATAATTGTGTGTGAAAGACGTCCTTCACATACCTTGCTGGGAACACAAAGATACTTTTCACTTGCAAACTCTAATCCATACATATATAGGGGAGGTACTAGCTCCAACTCGGTTTTACAGTGAAAACTGCAGGAACGTCAATCCGGCACTAGGAAACAGACTGAGAAACCAGAGATAAAGTTTCTTCTTCAACCCGTTCCCTTTGTTCTAGATGAACGAAAGTCTCTCCAAATGCTCAGTTCTGAGAGATAAGTGTGTGTGAAAGCCGTCCTTCACCTAGAATGTTGGGAACACAAACTTTCTTTTCACTTGCAAACTCCACTCCATACAAATATATGGGGTGGTACAAGATCCTACTCGGTTTTACACTGAAAACTGCAGGAACTTCAAACGGGCACTAGGAAACAGACTGAGAAACCAGAGTAAAAGTTACTCCTGCAAACCGTTCCTTTGTGCTAAATGAAGGAACGTCTCTCCATATGCTAATTTCTGAGAGATAAGTGTGTGTGAAAGCCGTCCTTCACCTAGCTTGTTGGGAACACAAAGTTTCTTTTCACTTGAAAACTCCAGTCCATACATATATATGCGGAGGTCCTAGCTCCAACTCGGTTTACAGTGAAAACTGCAGGGACTTCAAACCGACAGTAGGAAACAGACTGAGAAACCATAGTAAAAGTTTCACCTGCAACCCATTCCCTTTGTGGGTGATGAACGAACGTCTCTCCAAATGCTCAGTTCTGAGAGATAAGTGTGTGTGAAAGCCGTCCTTCACCTAGAATGTTGGGAAAACAAACTTTCTTTTCACTTGCAAACTCCACTCCATACATATATATGGGGTGGTACAAGCTCCTACTCGGTTTTACACTGAAAACTGCAGGAACTTCAAACCGGCCCTAGGAAACAGACTGAGAATCCAGAGAATAAGTTCCTCCTGCAAAATGTTCCCCATGTGGTAAATGAACGAACGTCTCTCCACATGCTCATTTCTGAGAGAAAAGTGTGTGTGAAAGCCGTCCTTCACCTAGCTTGTTGGGAACACAAAGTTTCTTGTAACTTGCACACCCCAATCCACACATATATATGGGGTGGTATAAATTTCTACTCGGTTTTACAGTGAAAACTGCAGGAACTTCAAACCTGCACTAGGAAACAGACTGAGAAACCAGAGTAAAATTTTCTCCTGCAACCCGTTCCCTTTATGCTAGATGAACGAACGTCTCTCCACATGCTCAGTTCTGAGGGATAAGTGTGTGTGAAAGCCGTCCTTCACCTAGCTTGTTGGGAACACAAAGGATCTTTACACATGCAAACTCCACTCCTTACATATATATGGGGAGGTAATAGCTCCAACTCGGTTTACAGTGAAAACTGCAGGGACTTCAACCCGACAGTAGGAAACAGACTGAGAAAACATAGTAAAATATTCCGTTGCAACCCGTTCCCTTTGTGGTAGATGAACGAACGTCTCTCCAAATGCTCAGTTCTGAGAGATAAGTGAGTGTGAAAGCCGTCCTTCACCTAGAATGTTGGGAACACAAACTTTCTTTTCACTTGCAAACACCACCCCATACATATATATGGGGTGGTACAAGCTCCTACTCGGTTTTACAGTGAAAACTGCAGGAAATTCAAACCTGCACAAGGAAACAGACTGAGAAACCAGAGTAAAAGTTTCTCCTGCAACCCGTTCCTTTATGCTAGATGAAAGAACGTCTCTCCACATGCTCAGTTCTGAGAGATATTTGTGTGTGAAAGCCGTCCTTCACCTAGCTTGTTGGGAACACAAAGTTGGTTTTCACTTGCAAACTCCACTCCATACAAATATATGCGGAGGGATTAGCTCCAACTCGGTTTTACAGTGAAAACTGCAGGAACTTCATACCAGCACTAGGAAACAGACTGAGAAACCAGAGTAAAAGTTTCTCCTGTACCCGTTCCCTTTGTGCTAGATGAACGAACGTCTCTCCACATGCTATGTTCTGAGAGATAAGTGTGTGTGAAAGCCGTCCTTCACCTAGCTTGTTGGGAACACAAATTTTATATCACTTGCAATCTCCACTCGATACATAAATATAGGGAGGTACTAGCTCCACCTCGGTTTTACAGTGAAAACTGAAGGAACTTCAATCCGGCACAAGGAAACAGACTGAGAAAGCAGAGTAAAAGTTTCTCCTGCAACCCGTTCCTTTGTGCTAGATGAATGAACGTCTCTCCACATGCTATGTTCTGAGAGATAAGTGTGTGTGAAAGCCGTCCTTCAAATAGCTTGTTCGGAATACAAAGTTTCTTTTCACTTGCAAACTCCAATCCATACATATATATGGGGAGGTAATAGCTCCAACTCGGTTTTACAGTGAAAACTGCAGGAAATTCAAAATGGCACTAGGAAACAGACTGAGAAACCAGAGTAAAAGTTCCCCTGCAACACGTTCCTTTGTGCTAGATGAACGAACGTCTCTCCCCATGCTCAGTACAGAGATAAATGTGTGTGAAAGCCGTCCTTCATTTAGCTTTTTGGGAACACAAAATTTCTTTTCATTTGCAAAATCCTCTCCATACATATATAAAGGGAGGTTCTAGCTCCAACACGGTTTTACAGTGAAAACTGCAGGAACTTCAAACATGCACTAGGTAACATACTGAGAAACCAGAGAAAAAGTTTCTCCTGCAATTCTTTCCCTTTGTGCTACATGAACGAACGTCTCTCCACATGCTAAGTTCTGAGAGATAAGTGTGTGTGAAAGCCGTCCTTCACCTAGAATGTTGGGAACACAAACTTTCTTTTCACTTGCTAACTCCACTCCATAAAAATATATGGGGTGGTACAAGATCCTACTCGGTTTTACACTGAATACTGCAGGAACTTCAAACCGGCACTAGGAAACAGACTGAGAAACCAGAGTAATAGTTACTCCTGCCAATCGTTCCTTTGTGCTAAATGAAGGAACGACCCTCCACATGCTAAGTTCTGAGAGATAAGTGTGTGTGAAAGCCGTCCTTCACTTAGCTTGTTGGGAACACAAAGCTTCTTTTCACTTGAAAATTCCAGTCCATACATATATATGCGGAGGTCCTAGCTCCAACTCGGTTTACAGTGAAAATTGCAGGGACTTCAAACCGACAGTAGGAAACAGACTGAGAAAGCATAGTAAAAGTTTCACCTGCAACCCATTCCCTTTGTGGTTGATGAACGAACGTCTCTACAAATGCTCAGTTCTGAGAGATAAGTGTGCGTGAAATCCGTACTTCACCTAGAATGTTGGGAAAACAAACTTTGTTTTCACTTGCAATCTCCACTCCATACATATATATGGGGTGGTACAAGCTCCTACTCGGTTTTACACTGAAAATTGCAGGAACTTCAAACCGGCACTAGGAAACAGACTGAGAATCCAGAGTAAAAGTTTCTCCTGCAACCCGTTCCCTTTGTGCTAGATGAACGAACGTCTCTCAACATGCTCAGTTCTGAGAACTGTGTATGAAAGCCGTCCTTCACCTAGCTTGTTGGGAACACAAAGTTTCTTTCCACTTGCAAACACCATTCCGTACATATATATGGGGAGGTACTAGCTCCAACACGGTTTTACAGTGAAAAATGCAGGAACTTCAAACCGGAACTAGGAAACAGACTGAGAATCTAGAGAAAAATTTCCTCCTGCAAACTGTTCCCCTTGTGGTAGATGAACGAACGTCCCTCCACATGCTCATTTCTGAGAGATAAGTGTGTGTGAAAGCCGTCCTTCACCTAGCTTGTTGGGAACACAAAGTTTCTTTTCACTTGCACACCCCAATCCACATATATATATGGGGTGGTGTAAGCTTCTACTCGGTTTTACAGTGAAAACTGCAGGAACTTCAAACCTGCACTAGGAAACAGACTGAGAAACCAGAGTAAAAGTTTCTCCTGCAACCCGTTCCCTTTTTGCTAGATGAACGAACGTCTCTCCACATGCTCAGTTCTGAGGGATAAGTGTGTGTGAAAGCCGTCCTTCACCTAGCTTGTTGGGAACACAAAGTTCTTTACACATGCAAACTCCACTCCTTACATATATATGGGGAGGTAATAGCTCCAACTCGGTTTACAGTGAAAACTGCAGGGACTTCAACCCGACAGTAGGAAACAGACTGAGAAACCATAGAAAAATTTTCCGTTGCAACCCGTTCCCTTTGTGGTAGATGAACGAACGTCTCTCCAAATGCTCAGATCTGAGAGAATAGTGAGTGTGAAAGCCGTCCTTCAACTGGAATGTTGGGAACACAAACTTTCTTTTCACTTGCAAACACCACTCCATACATATATATGGGGTGGTACAAGCTCCTACTCGGTTTTACAGTGAAAACTGCAGGAAATTCAAACCTGCACTAGGAAACAGACTGAGAAACCAGAGTAAAAGTTTCTCCTTCAACCCGTTCCTTTGTGCTAAATGAACGAACTTCTGTCCACATGCTCAGTTCTGAGAAATAAGTGTGTGTGAAAGCCGCCCTTCACCTAGCTTGTTGGGAACACAAAGTTTCTTTTCACTTGAAAACTCCACTCCACACATATATATGGGGTGGTACAAGCTCCTACTCGGTTTTACAGTGAAAACTGCAGGAACTTCAAACCTGCACTAGGAAAAAACTGAGAAACCAGAGTAAAAGTTTCTCCTTCAACCCGTTCCCTTTATGCTAGATGAAAGAACGTCTCTCCACATGCTCAGCTCTGAGAGATATGTGTGGGTGAAAGCCGTCCTTCACCTAGCTTGTTGGGAACACAAAGTTGGTTTTCACTTGCAAACTCCACTCCATACATATATATGGGGAGGGATTAGCTCCAACTCGGTTTTACAGTGAAAACTGCAGGAACTTCAAACCGGCACTAGGAAACAGACTGAGAAATCAGAGAAAAAGTTTCTCCTGCAACCCGTTCCCTTTGTGCTAGATGAACGAACGTCTCTCCACATGCTCAGTTCTGAGAGATAATTGTGTGTGAAAGACGTCCTTCACATACCTTGCTGGGAACACAAAGATTCTTTTCACTTGCAAACTCCAATCCATACATATATAAGGGGAGGTACTAGCTCCAACTCGGTTTTACAGTGAAAACCGCAGGAACGTCATTCCGGCACTAGGAAACAGACTGAGAAACCAGAGATAAAGTTTCTTCTTCAACCCGTTCCCTTTGTTCTAGATGAACGAAAGTCTCTCCAAATGCTCAGTTCTGAGAGATAAGTGTGTGTGAAAGCCGTCCTTCACCTAGAATGTTGGGAACACAAACTTTCTTTTCAATTGCAAACTCCACTCCATACAAATATAAGGGGTGGTACAAGATCCTACTCGGTTTTACACTGAAAACTGCAGGAACTTCAAACGGTCACTAGGAAACAGACTGAGAAACCAGAGTAAAAGTTACTCCTGCAAACCGTTCCTTTGTGCTAAATGAAGGAACGTCTCTCCACATGCTAAGTTCTGAGAGATAAGTGTGTGTGAAAGCCGTCCTTCACCTAGCTTGTTGGGAACACAAAGTTTCTTTTCACTTGAAAACTCCAGTCCATACATATATATGCGGAGGTCCTAGCTCCAACTCGGTTTACAGTGAAAACTGCAGGGACTTCAAACCGACAGTAGGAAACAGACTGAGAAACCATAGTAAAAGTTTCACCTGCAACCCATTCCCTTTGTGGGTGATGAACGAACGTCTCTCCAAATGCTCAGTTCTGAGAGATAAGTGTGTGTGAAAGCCGTCCTTCACCTAGAATGTTGGGAAAACAAACTTTCTTTTCACTTGCAAACTCCACTCCATACATATATATGGGGTGGTACAAGCTCCTACTCGGTTTTACACTGAAAACTGCAGGAACTTCAAACCGGCCCTAGGAAACAGACTGAGAATCCAGAGAATAAGTTCCTCCTGCAAAATGTTCCCCTTGTGGTAGATGAACGAACGTCTCTCCACATGCTCATTTCTGAGAGAAAAGTGTGTGTGAAAGCCGTCCTTCACCTAGCTTGTTGGGAACACAAAGTTTCTTTTAACTTGCACACACCAATCCACACATATATATGGGGTGGTATAAATTTCTACTCGGTTTTACAGTGAAAACTGCAGGAACTTCAAACCTGCACTAGGAAACAGACTGAGAAACCAGAGTAAAAGTTTCTCCTGCAACCCGTTCCCTTTATGCCAGATGAACGAACGTCTCTCCACATGCTCAGTTCTGAGGGATAAGTGTGTGTGAAAGCCGTCCTTCACCTAGCTTGTTGGGAACACAAAGGTTCTTTACACATGCAAACTCCACTCCTTACATATATATGGGGAGGTAATAGCTCCAACTCGGTTTACAGTGAAAACTGCAGGGACTTCAACCCGACAGTAGGAAACAGACTGAGAAAACATAGTAAAATTTTCCGTTGCAACCCGTTCCCTTTGTGGTAGATGAACGAACGTCTCTCCAAATGCTCAGTTCTGAGAGATAAGTGAGTGTGAAAGCCGTCCTTCACCTAGAATGTTGGGAACACAAACTTTCTTTTCACTTGCAAACCCCACTCCATACATATATATGGGGTGGTACAAGCTCCTACTCGGTTTTACAGTGAAAACTGCAGGAAATTCAAACCTGCACAAGGAAACAGACTGAGAAACCAGAGTAAAAGTTTCTCCTTCAACCCGTTCCTTTGTGCTAAATGAACGAACTATTGTCCACATGCTCAGTTCTGAGAGATAAGTGTGTGTGAATGCCGCCCTTCACCTAGCTTGTTGGGAACACAAAGTTTCTTTTCACTTGCAAACTCCACTCCACACATATATATGGGGTGCTACAAGCTCCTACTCGGTTTTACAGTGAAAACTGCAGGAACTTGAAACCTGCACTAGGAAAAAACTGAGAAACCAGAGTAAAAGTTTCTCCTGCAACCCGTTCCCTTTATGCTAGATGAAAGAACGTCTCTCCACATGCTCAGTTCTGAGAGATATTTGTGTGTGAAAGCCGTCCTTCACCTAGATTGTTGGGAACACAAAGTTGGTTTTCACTTGCAAACTCCACTCCATACAAATATATGCGGAGGGATTAGCTCCAACTCGGTTTTACAGTGAAAACTGCAGGAACTTCATACCAGCACTAGGAAACAGACTGAGAAACCAGTGTAAAAGTTTCTCCTGTACCCGTTCCCTTTGTGCTAGATGAACGAACGTCTCTCCACATGCTATGTTCTGAGAGATAAGTGTGTGTGAAAGCCGTCCTTCACCTAGCTTGTTGGGAACACAAATTTTATATCACTTGCAATCCCCACTCGATACATAAATATAGGGAGGTACTAGCTCCACCTCGGTTTTACAGTGAAAACTGAAGGAACTTCAAACCGGCACAAGGAAACAGACTGAGAAACCAGAGTAAAAGTTTCTCCTGCAACCCGTTCCTTTGTGCTAGATGAACGAACGTCTCTCCACATGCTATGTTCTGAGAGATAAGTGTGTGTGAAAGCCGTCCTTCACCTAGCTTGTTCGGAATACAAAGTTTCTTTTCACTTGCAAACTCCAATCCATACATATATATGGGGAGGTACTAGCTCCAACTCGGTTTTACAGTGAAAACTGCAGGAAATTCAAAATGGCACTAGGAAACAGACTGAGAAACCAGAGTAAAAGTTCCCCTGCAACACGTTCCTTTGTGCTAGATGAACGAACGTCTCTCCCCATGCTCAGTACAGAGATAAATGTGTGTGAAAGCCGTCCTTCATTTAGCTTGTTGGGAACACAAAATTTCTTTTTATTTGCAAAATCCTCTCCATACATATATAAAGGGAGGTTCTAGCTCCAACACGGTTTTACAGTGAAAACTGCAGGAACTTCAAACCTGCACTAGGTAACATACTGAGAAACCAGAGAAAAAGTTTCTCCTGCAATTCTTTCCCTTTGTGCTACATGAACGAACGTCTCTCCACATGCTCAGTTCTGAGAGATAAGTGTGTGTGAAAGCCGTCCTTCACCTAGAATGTTGGGAACACAAACTTTCTTTTCACTTGCTAACTCCACTCCATAAAAATATATGGGGTGATACAAGATCCTACTCGGTTTTACACTGAATACTGCAGGAACTTCAAACCGGCACTAGGAAACAGACTGAGAAACCAGAGTAATAGTTACTCCTGCAAACCGTTCCTTTGTGCTAAATGAAGGAACGACCCTCCACATGCTAAGTTCTGAGAGATAAGTGTGTGTGAAATCCGTCCTTCACCTAGAATGTTGGGAAAACAAACTTTGTTTTCACTTGCAATCTCCACTCCATACATATATATGGGGTGGTACAAGCTCCTACTCGGTTTTACACTGAAAATTGCAGGAACTTCAAACCGGCACTAGGAAACAGACTGAGAATCCAGAGTAAAAATTTCTCCTGCAAACCGTTCCCTTTGTGCTAGATGAACGAACGTCTCTCCACATGCTCAGTTCTGAGTAGTGTGTGTGAAAGCCGTCCTTCACCTATCTTGTTGGGAACACAAAGTTTCTTTCCACTTGCGAACACCATTCCGTACATATATATGGGGAGGTACTAGCTCCAACACGGTTTTACAGTGAAAAATGCAGGAACTTCAAACCGGCCCTAGGAAACAGACTGAGAATCCAGAGAAAAATTTCCTCCTGCAAACTGTTCCCCTTGTGGTAGATGAACGAACGTCTCTCCACATGCTCATTTCTGAGAGATAAGTGTGTGTGAAAGCCGTCCTTCACCTAGCTTGTTGGGAACACAAAGTTTCTTTTCACTTGCACACCCCAATCCACATATATATATGGGGTGGTGTAAGCTTCTACTCGGTTTTACAGTGAAAACTGCAGGAACTTCAAACCTGCACTAGGAAACAGACTGAGAAACCAGAGTAAAAGTTTCTCCTGCAACCCGTTCCCTTTTTGCTAGATGAACGAACGTCTCTCCACATGCTCAGTTCTGAGGGATAAGTGTGTGTGAAAGCCGTCCTTCACCTAGCTTGTTGGGAACACAAAGGTTCTTTACACATGCAAACTCCACTCCTTACATATATATGGGGAGGTAATAGCTCCAACTCGGTTTACAGTGAAAACTGCAGGGACTTCAACCCGATAGTAGGAAACAGACTGAGAAACCATAGAAAAATTTTCCGTTGCAACCCGTTCCCTTTGTGGTAGATGAACGAACGTCTCTCCAAATGCTCAGTTCTGAGAGAATAGTGAGTGTGAAAGCCGTCCTTCAACTGGAATGTTGGGAACACAAACTTTCTTTTCACTTGCAAACACCACTCCATACATATATATGGGGTGGTACAAGCTCCTACTCGGTTTTACAGTGAAAACTGCAGGAAATTCAAACCTGCACTAGGAAACAGACTGAGAAACCAGAGTAAAAGTTTCTCCTTCAACCCGTTCCTTTGTGCTAAATGAACGAACTTCTGTCCACATGCTCAGTTCTGAGAGATAAGTGTGTGTGAAAGCCGCCCTTCACCTAGCTTGTTGGGAACACAAAGTTTCTTTTCACTTGCAAACTCCACTCCACACATATATATGGGGTGGTACAAGCTCCTACTCGGTTTTACAGTGAAAACTGCAGGAACTTCAAACCTGCACTAGGAAAAAACTGAGAAACCAGAGTAAAAGTTTCTCCTGCAACCCGTTCCCTTTATGCTAGATGAAAGAATGTCTCTCCACATGCTCAGTTCTGAGAGATATGTGTGGGTGAAAGCCGTCCTTCACCTAGCTTGTTGGGAACACAAAGTTGGTTTTCACTTGCAAACTCCACTCCATACATATATATGGGTAGGGATTAGCTCCAACTCGGTTTTACAGTGAAAACTGCAGGAACTTCAAACCGGCACTAGGAAACAGACTGAGAAATCAGAGAAAAAGTTTCTCCTGCAACCCGTTACCTTTGTGCTAAATGAACGAACGTCTCTCCACATGCTCAGTTCTGAGAGATAATTGTGTGTGAAAGACGTCCTTCATATACCTTGCTGGGAACACAAAGATTCTTTTCACTTGCAAACTCCAATCCATACATATATAAGGGGAGGTACTAGCTCCAACTCGGTTTTACAGTGAAAACTGCAGGAACGTCAATCCGGCACTGGGAAACAGACTGAGAAACCAGAGATAAAGTTTCTTCTTCAACCCGTTCCCTTTGTTCTAGATGAACGAAAGTCTCTCCAAATGCTCAGTTCTGAGAGATATGTGTATGTGAAAGCCGTCCTTCACCTAGAATGTTGGGAACACAAACTTTCTTTTCAATTGCAAACTCCACTCCATACAAATATATGGGGTGGTACAAGATCCTACTCGGTTTTACACTGAAAACTGCAGGAACTTCAAACGGGCACTAGGAAACAGACTGAGAAACCAGAGTAAAAGTTACTCCTGCAAACCGTTCCTTTGTGCTAAATGAAGGAACGTCTCTCCACATGCTAAGTTCTGAGAGATAAGTGTGTGTGAAAGCCGTCCTTCACCTAGCTTGTTGGGAACACAAAGTTTCTTTTCACTTGAAAACTCCAGTCCATACATATATATGCGGAGGTCCTAGCTCCAACTCGGTTTACAGTGAAAACTGCAGGGACTTCAAACCGACAGTAGGAAACAGACTGAGAAACCATAGTAAAAGTTTCACCTGCAACCCATTCCCTTTGTGGGTGATGAACGAACGTCTCTCCAAATGCTCAGTTCTGAGAGATAAGTGTGTGTGAAAGCCGTCCTTCACCTAGAATGTTGGGAAAACAAACTTTCTTTTCACTTGCAAACTCCACTCCATACATATATATGGGGTGGTACAAGCTCCTACTCGGTTTTTCACTGAAAACTGCAGGAACTTCAAACCGGCCCTAGGAAACAGACTGAGAATCCAGAGAATAAGTTCCTCCTGAAAATGTTCCCCTTGTGGTAGATGAACGAACGTCTCTCCACATGCTCATTTCTGAGAGAAAAGTATGTGTGAAAGCCGTCCTTCACCTAGCTTGTTGGGAACACAAAGTTTCTTTTAACTTGCACACCCCAATCCACACATATATATGGGGTGGTATAAATTTCTACTCGGTTTTACAGTGAAAACTGCAGGAACTTCAAACCTGCACTAGGAAACAGACTGAGAAACCAGAGTAAAATTTTCTCCTGCAACCCGTTATCTTTATGCTAGATGAACGAACGTCTCTCCACATGCTCAGTTCTGAGGGATAAGTGTGTGTGAAAGCCGTCCTTCACCTAGCTTGTTGGGAACACAAAGGTTCTTTACACATGCAAACTCCACTCCTTACATATATATGGGGAGGTAATAGCTCCAACTCGGTTTACAGTGAAAACTGCAGGGACTTCAACCCGACAGTAGGAAACAGACTGAGAAAACATAGTAAAATTTTCCGTTGCAACCCGTTCCCTTTGTGGTAGATGAACGAACGTCTCTCCAAATGCTCAGTTCTGAGAGATAAGTGAGTGTGAAAGCCGTCCTTCACCTAGAATGTTGGGAACACAAACTTTCTTTTCACTTGCAAACACCACCCCATACATATATATGGGGTGGTACAAGCTCCTACTCGGTTTTACAGTGAAAACTGCAGAAAATTCAAACCTGCACAAGGAAACAGACTGAGAAACCAGAGTAAAAGTTTCTCCTTCAACCCGTTCCTTTGTGCTAAATGAACGAACTTCTGTCCACATGCTCAGTTCTGAGAGATAAGTGTGTGTGAAAGCCGCCCTTCACCTAGCTTGTTGGGAACACAAAGTTTCTTTTCACTTGCAAACTCCATTCCACACATATATATGGGATGGTACAAGCTCCTACTCGGTTTTACAGTGAAAACTGCAGTAACTTCAAACCTGCACTAGGAAAAAACTGAGAAAACAGAGTAAAAGTTTCTCCTGCAACCCGTTCCCTTTATGCTAGATGAAAGAACGTCTCTCCACATGCTCAGTTCTGAGAGATATGTGTGGGTGAAAGCCGTCCTTCACCTAGCTTGTTGGGAACACAAAGTTGGTTTTCACTTGCAAACTCCACTCCATACATATATATGGGTAGGGATTAACTCCAACTCGGTTTTACAGTGAAAACTGCAGGAACTTCAAACCGGCACTAGGAAACAGACTGAGAAATCAGAGAAAAAGTTTCTCCTGCAACCCGTTCCTTTTGTGCTAGATGAACGAACGTCTCTCCACATGCTCAGTTCTGAGAGATAATTGTGTGTGAAAGACGTCCTTCACATACCTTGCTGGGAACACAAAGATTCTTTTCACTTGCAAACACCAATCCATACATATATAAGGGGAGGTACTAGCTCCAACTCGGTTTTACAGTGAAAACTGCAGGAAAGTCAATCCGGCACTAGGAAACAGACTGAGAAACCAGAGATAAAGTTTCTTCTTCAACCCGTTCCCTTTGTTCTAGATGAATGAAAGTCTCTCCAAATGCTCAGTTCTGAGAGATAAGTGAGTGTGAAAGCCGTCCTTCACCTAGAATGTTGGGAACACAAACTTTCTTTTCACTTGCAAACACCACTCCATACATATATATGGGGTGGTACAAGCTCCTACTCGGTTTTACAGTGAAAACTGCAGGAAATTCAAACCTGCACAAGGAAACAGACTGAGAAACCAGAGTAAAAGTTTCTCCTTCAACCCGTTCCTTTGTGCTAAATGAACGAACTTCTGTCCACATGCTCAGTTCTGAGAGATAAGTGTGTGTGAAAGCCGCCCTTCACCTAGCTTGTTGGGAACACAAAGTTTCTTTTCACTTGCAAACTCCACTCCACACATATATATGGGGTGGTACAAGCTCCTACTCGGTTTTACAGTGAAAACTGCAGGAACTTCAAACCTGCACTAGGAAAAAACTGAGAAACCAGAGTAAAAGTTTCTCCTGCAACCCGTTCCCTTTATGCTAGATGAAAGAACGTCTCTCCACATGCTCAGTTCTGAGAGATATGTGTGGGTGAAAGCCGTCCTTCACCTAGCTTGTTGGGAACACAAAGTTGGTTTTCACTTGCAAACTCCACTCCATACATATATATGGGTAGGGATTAACTCCAACTCGGTTTTACAGTGAAAACTGCAGGAACTTCAAACCGGCACTAGGAAACAGACTGAGAAATCAGAGAAAAAGTTTCTCCTGCAACCCGTTCCCTTTGTGCTAGATGAACGAACGTCTCTCCACATGCTCAGTTCTGAGAGATAACTGTGTGTGAAAGACGTCCTTCACATACCATGCTGGGAACACAAAGATTCTTTTCACTTGCAAACTCCAATCCATACATATATAAGGGGAGGTACTAGCTCCAACTCGGTTTTACAGTGAAAACTGCAGGAAAGTCAATCCGGCACTAGGAAACAGACTGAGAAACCAGAGATAAAGTTTCTTCTTCAACCCGTTCCCTTTGTTCTAGATGAATGAAAGTCTCTCCAAATGCTCAGTTCTGAGAGATAAGTGTGTGTGAAAGCCATCCTTCACCTAGAATGTTGGGAACACAAACTTTCTTTTCAATTGCAAACTCCACTCCATACAAATATATGGGGTGGTACAAGATCCTACTCGGTTTTACACTGAAAACTGCAGGAACTTCAAACGGGCACTAGGAAACAGACTGAGAAACCAGAGTAAAAGTTACTCCTGCAAACCGTTCCTTTGTGCTAAATGAAGGAACGTCTCTCCACATGCTAAGTTCTGAGAGATAAGTGTGTGTGAAAGCCGTCCTTCAACTAGCTTGTTGGGAACACAAAGTTTCTTTTCACTTGAAAACTCCAGTCCATACATATATATGCGGAGGTCCTAGCTCCAACTCGGTTTACAGTGAAAACTGCAGGGACTTCAAACCGACAGTAGGAAACAGACTGAGAAACCATAGTAAAAGTTTCACCTGCAACCCATTCCCTTTGTGGGTGATGAACGAACGTCTCTCCAAATGCTCAGTTCTGAGAGATAAGTGTGTGTGAAAGCCGTTCTTCACCTAGAATGTTGGGAAAACAAACTTTCTTTTCACTTGCAAACTCCACTCCATACATATATATGGGGTGGTACAAGCTCCTACTCGGTTTTACACTGAAAACTGCAGGAACTTCAAACCGGCCCTAGGAAACAGACTGAGAATCCAGAGAATAAGTTCCTCCTGCAAAATTTTCCCCTTGTGGTAGATGAACGAACGTCTCTCCACATGCTCATTTCTGAGAGAAAATTGTGTGTGAAAGCCGTCCTTCACCTAGCTTGTTGGGAACACAAAGTTTCTTTTAACTTGCACACCCCAATCCACACATATATATGGGGTGGTATAAATTTCTACTCGGTTTTACAGTGAAAACTGCAGGAACTTCAAACCTGCACTAGGAAACAGACTGAGAAACCAGAGTAAAATTTTCTCCTGCAACCCGTTATCTTTATGCTAGATGAACGAACGTCTCTCCACATGCTCAGTTCTGAGGGATAAGTGTGTGTGAAAGCCGTCCTTCACCTAGCTTGTTGGGAACACAAAGGTTCTTTACACATGCAAACTCCACTCCTTACATATATATGGGGAGGTAATAGCTCCAACTCGGTTTACAGTGAAAACTGCAGGGTCTTCAACCCGACAGTAGGAAACAGACTGAGAAAACATAGTAAAATTTTCCGTTGCAACCCGTTCCCTTTGTGGTAGATGAACGAACGTCTCTCCAAATGCTCAGTTCTGAGAGATAAGTGAGTGTGAAAGCCGTCCTTCACCTAGAATGTTGGGAACACAAACTTTCTTTTCACTTGCAAACACCACTCCATACATATATATGAGGTGGTACAAGCTCCTACTCGGTTTTACAGTGAAAACTGCAGGAACTTCAAACCGGCACTAGGAAACAGACTGAGAAATCAGAGAAAAAGTTTCTCCTGCAACCCGTTCCCTTTGTGCTAGATGAACGAACGTCTCTACACATGCTCAGTTCTGAGAGATAATTGTGTGTGAAAGACGTCCTTCACATACCTTGCTGGGAACACAAAGATTCTTTTCACTTGCAAACTCCAATCCATACATATATAAGGGGAGGTACTAGCTCCAACTCGGTTTTACAGTGAAAACTGCAGGAAAGTCAATCCGGCACTAGGAAACAGACTGAGAAACCAGAGATAAAGTTTCTTCTTCAACCCGTTCCCTTTGTTCTAGATGAATGAAAGTCTCTCCAAATGCTCAGTTCTGAGAGATAAGTGAGTGTGAAAGCCGTCCTTCACCTAGAATGTTGGGAACACAAACTTTCTTTTCACTTGCAAACACCACTCCATATATATATATGGGGTGGTACAAGCTCCTACTCGGTTTTACAGTGAAAACTGCAGGAAATTCAAACCTGCACAAGGAAACAGACTGAGAAACCAGAGTAAAAGTTTCTCCTTCAACCCGTTCCTTTGTGCTAAATGAAGGAACGTCTCTCCACATGCTAAGTTCTGAGAGATAAGTGTGTGTGAAAGCCGTCCTTCAACTAGCTTGTTGGGAACACAAAGTTTCTTTTCACTTGAAAACACCAGTCCATACATATATATGCGGAGGTCCTAGCTCCAACTCGGTTTACAGTGAAAACTGCAGGGACTTCAATCCGACAGTAGGAAACAGACTGAGAAACCATAGTAAAAGTTTCACCTGCAACCCATTCCCTTTGTGGGTGATGAACGAACGTCTCTCCAAATGCTCAGTTCTGAGAGATAAGTGTGTGTGAAAGCCGTCCTTCACCTAGAATGTTGGGAAAACAAACTTTCTTTTAACTTGCAAACTCCACTCCATACATATATATGGGGTGGTACAAGCTCCTACTCGGTTTTTCACTGAAAACTGCAGGAACTTCAAACCGGCCCTAGGAAACAGACTGAGAATCCAGAGAATAAGTTCCTCCTGCAAAATGTTCCCCTTGTGGTAGATGAACGAACGACTCTCCACATGCTCATTTCTGAGAGAAAAGTGTGTGTGAAAGCCGTCCTTCACCTAGCTTGTTGGGAACACAAAGTTTCTTTTAACTTGCACACCCCAATCCACACATATATATGGGGTGGTATAAATTTCTACTCGGTTTTACAGTGAAAACTGCAGGAACTTGAAACCTGCACTAGGAAAAAACTGAGAAACCAGAGTAAAAGTTTCTCCTGCAACCCGTTCCCTTTATGCTAGATGAAAGAACGTCTCTCCACATGCTCAGTTCTGAGAGATATTTGTGTGTGAAAGCCGTCCTTCACCTAGATTGTTGGGAACACAAAGTTGGTTTTCACTTGCAAACTCCACTCCATACAAATATATGCGGAGGGATTAGCTCCAACTCGGTTTTACAGTGAAAACTGCAGGAACTTCATACCAGCACTAGGAAACAGACTGAGAAACCAGTGTAAAAGTTTCTCCTGTACCCGTTCCCTTTGTGCTAGATGAACGAACGTCTCTCCACATGCTATGTTCTGAGAGATAAGTGTGTGTGAAAGCCGTCCTTCACCTAGCAGGTTGGGAACACAAATTTTATATCACTTGCAATCCCCACTCGATACATAAATATAGGGAGGTACTAGCTCCACCTCGGTTTTACAGTGAAAACTGAAGGAACTTCAAACCGGCACAAGGAAACAGACTGAGAAACCAGAGTAAAAGTTTCTCCTGCAACCCGTTCCTTTGTGCTAGATGAACGAACGTCTCTCCACATGCTATGTTCTGAGAGATAAGTGTGTGTGAAAGCCGTCCTTCACCTAGCTTGTTCGGAATACAAAGTTTCTTTTCACTTGCAAACTCCAATCCATACATATATATGGGGAGGTACTAGCTCCAACTCGGTTTTACAGTGAAAACTGCAGGAAATTCAAAATGGCACTAGGAAACAGACTGAGAAACCAGAGTAAAAGTTCCCCTGCAACACGTTCCTTTGTGCTAGATGAACGAACGTCTCTCCCCATGCTCAGTACAGAGATAAATGTGTGTGAAAGCCGTCCTTCATTTAGCTTGTTGGGAACACAAAATTTCTTTTCATTTGCAAAATCCTCTCCATACATATATAAAGGGAGGTTCTAGCTCCAACAGGTTTTACAGTGAAAACTGCAGGAACTTCAAACCTGCACTAGGTAACATACTGAGAAACCAGACAAAAAGTTTCTCCTGCAATTCTTTCCCTTTGTGCTACATGAACGAACGTCTCTCCACATGCTCAGTTCTGAGAGATAAGTGTGTGTGAAAGCCGTCCTTCACCTAGAATGTTGGGAACACAAACTTTCTTTTCACTTGCTAACTCCACTCCATAAAAATATATGGGGTGATACAAGATCCTACTCGGTTTTACACTGAATACTGCAGGAACTTCAAACCGGCACTAGGAAACAGACTGAGAAACCAGAGTAATAGTTACTCCTGCAAACCGTTCCTTTGTGCTAAATGAAGGAACGACCCTCCACATGCTAAGTTCTGAGAGATAAGTGTGTGTGAAATCCGTCCTTCACCTAGAATGTTGGGAAAACAAACTTTGTTTTCACTTGCAATCTCCACTCCATACATATATATGGGGTGGTACAAGCTCCTACTCGGTTTTACACTGAAAATTGCAGGAACTTCAAACCGGCACTAGGAAACAGACTGAGAATCCAGAGTAAAAATTTCTCCTGCAACCCGTTCCCTTTGTGCTAGATGAACGAACGTCTCTCCACATGCTCAGTTCTGAGAAGTGTGTGTGAAAGCCGTCCTTCACATATTTTGTTGGGAACACAAAGTTTCTTTCCACTTGCAAACACCATTCCGTACATATATATGGGGAGGTACTAGCTCCAACACGGTTTTACAGTGAAAAATGCAGGAACTTCAAACCGGCCCTAGGAAACAGACTGAGAATCCAGAGAAAAATTTCCTCCTGCAAACTGTTCCTCTTGTGGTAGATGAACGAACGTCTCTCCACATGCTCATTTCTGACAGATAAGTGTGTGTGAAAGCCGTCCTTCACCTAGCTTGTTGGGAACACAAAGATTCTTTTCACTTGCACACCCCAATCCACATATATATATGGGGTGGTGTAAGCTTCTACTCGGTTTTACAGTGAAAACTGCAGGAACTTCAAACCTGCACTAGGAAAAAACTGAGAAACCAGAGTAAAAGTTTCTCCTGCAACCCGTTCCCTTTATGCTAGATGAAAGAACGTCTCTCCACATGCTCAGTTCTGAGAGATATGTGTGGGTGAAAGCCGTCCTTCACCTAGCTTGTTGGGAACACAAAGTTGGTTTTCACTTGCAAACTCCACTCCATACATATATATGGGTAGGGATTAGCTCCAACTCGGTTTTACAGTGAAAACTGCAGGAACTTCAAACCGGCACTAGGAAACATACTGAGAAATCAGAGAAAAAGTTTCTCCTGCAACCCGTTCCCTTTGTGCTAGATGAACGAACGTCTCTCCACATGCTCAGTTCTGAGAGATAATTGTGTGTGAAAGACGTCCTTCACATACCTTGCTGGGAACAGAAAGATTCTTTTCACTTGCAAACTCCAATCCATACATATATAAGGGGAGGTACTAGCTCCAACTCGGTTTTACAGTGAAAACTGCAGGAACGTCAATCCGGCACTAGGAAACAGACTGAGAAACCAGAGATAAAGTTTCTTCTTCAACCCGTTCCCTTTGTTCTAGATGAACGAAAGTCTCTCCAAATGCTCAGTTCTGAGAGATATGTGTGTGTGAAAGCCGTCCTTCACCTAGAATTTTGGGAACACAAACTTTCTTTTCAATTGCAAACTCCACTCCATACAAATATATGGGGTGGTACAAGATCCTACTCGGTTTTACACTGAAAACTGCAGGAACTTCAAACGGGCACTAGGAAACAGACTGAGAAACCAGAGTAAAAGTTACTCCTGCAAACCGTTCCTTTGTGCTAAATGAAGGAACGTCTCTCCACATGCTAAGTTCTGAGAGATAAGTGTGTGTGAAAGCCGTCCTTCACCTAGCTTGTTGGGAACACAAAGTTTCTTTTCACTTGAAAACTCCAGTCCATACATATATATGCGGAGGTCCTAGCTCCAACTCGGTTTACAGTGAAAACTGCAGGGACTTCAAACCGACAGTAGGAAACAGACTGAGAAACCATAGTAAAAGTTTCACCTGCAACCCATTCCCTTTGTGGGTGATGAACGAACGTCTCTCCAAATGCTCAGTTCTGAGAGATAAGTGTGTGTGAAAGCCGTCCTTCACCTAGAATGTTGGGAAAACAAACTTTCTTTTCACTTGCAAACTCCACTCCATACATATATATGGGGTGGTACAAGCTCCTACTCGGTTTTACACTGAAAACTGCAGGAACTTCAAAGCGGCCCTAGGAAACAGACTGAGAATCCAGAGAATAAGTTCCTCCTGCAAAATGTTCCCCTTGTGGTAGATGAACGAACGTCTCTCCACATGCTCATTTCTGAGAGAAAAGTATGTGTGAAAGCCGTCCTTCACCTAGCTTGTTGGGAACACAAAGTTTCTTTTAACTTGCACACCCCAATCCACACATATATATGGGGTGGTATAAATTTCTACTCGGTTTTACAGTGAAAACTGCAGGAACTTCAAACCTGCACTAGGAAACAGACTGAGAAACCAGAGTAAAATTTTCTCCTGCAACCCGTTCCCTTTATGCCAGATGAACGAACGTCTCTCCACATGCTCAGTTCTGAGGAATAAGTGTGTGTGAAAGCCGTCCTTCACCTAGCTTGTTGGGAACACAAAGGTTCTTTACACATGCAAACTCCACTCCTTACATATATATGGGGAGGTAATAGCTCCAACTCGGTTTACAGTGAAAACTGCAGGGTCTTCAACCCGACAGTAGGAAACAGACTGAGAAAACATAGTAAAATTTTCCGTTGCAACCCGTTCCCTTTGTGGTAGATGAACGAACGTCTCTCCAAATGCTCAGTTCTGAGAGATAAGTGAGTGTGAAAGCCGTCCTTCACCTAGAATGTTGGGAACACAAACTTTCTTTTCACTTGCAAACCCCACTCCATACATATATATGGGGTGGTACAAGCTCCTACTCGGTTTTACAGTGAAAACTGCAGGAAATTCAAACCTGCACAAGGAAACAGACTGAGAAACCAGAGTAAAAGTTTCTCCTTCAACCCGTTCCTTTGTGCTAAATGAACGAACTTCTGTCCACATGCTCAGTTCTGAGAGATAAGTGTGTGTGAAAGCCGCCCTTCACCTAGCTTGTTGGGAACACAAAGTTTCTTTTCACTTGCAAACTCCACTCCAAACATATATATGGGGTGCTACAAGCTCCTACTCGGTTTTACAGTGAAAACTGCAGGAACTTGAAACCTGCACTAGGAAAAAACTGAGAAACCAGAGTAAAAGTTTCTCCTGCAACCCGTTCCCTTTATGCTAGATGAAAGAACGTCTCTCCACATGCTCAGTTCTGAGAGATATTTGTGTGTGAAAGCCGTCCTTCACCTAGATTGTTGGGAACACAAAGTTGGTTTTCACTTGCAAACTCCACTCCATACAAATATATGCGGAGGGATTAGCTCCAACTCGGTTTTACAGTGAAAACTGCAGGAACTTCATACCAGCACTAGGAAACAGACTGAGAAACCAGTGTAAAAGTTTCTCCTGTACCCGTTCCCTTTGTGCTAGATGAACGAACGTCTCTCCACATGCTATGTTCTGAGAGATAAGTGTGTGTGAAAGCCGTCCTTCACCTAGCAGGTTGGGAACACAAATTTTATATCACTTGCAATCCCCACTCGATACATAAATATAGGGAGGTACTAGCTCCACCTCGGTTTTACAGTGAAAACTGAAGGAACTTCAAACCGGCACAAGGAAACAGACTGAGAAACCAGAGTAAAAGTTTCTCCTGCAACCCGTTCCTTTGTGCTAGATGAACGAACGTCTCTCCACATGCTATGTTCTGAGAGATAAGTGTGTGTGAAAGCCGTCCTTCACCTAGCTTGTTCGGAATACAAAGTTTCTTTTCACTTGCAAACTCCAATCCATACATATATATGGGGAGGTACTAGCTCCAACTCGGTTTTACAGTGAAAACTGCAGGAAATTCAAAATGGCACTAGGAAACAGACTGAGAAACCAGAGTAAAAGTTCCCCTGCAACACGTTCCTTTGTGCTAGATGAACGAACGTCTCTCCCCATGCTCAGTACAGAGATAAATGTGTGTGAAAGCCGTCCTTCATTTAGCTTGTTGGGAACACAAAATTTCTTTTCATTTGCAAAATCCTCTCCATACATATATAAAGGGAGGTTCTAGCTCCAACAGGTTTTACAGTGAAAACTGCAGGAACTTCAAACCTGCACTAGGTAACATACTGAGAAACCAGACAAAAAGTTTCTCCTGCAATTCTTTCCCTTTGTGCTACATGAACGAACGTCTCTCCACATGCTCAGTTCTGAGAGATAAGTGTGTGTGAAAGCCGTCCTTCACCTAGAATGTTGGGAACACAAACTTTCTTTTCACTTGCTAACTCCACTCCATAAAAATATATGGGGTGATACAAGATCCTACTCGGTTTTACACTGAATACTGCAGGAACTTCAAACCGGCACTAGGAAACAGACTGAGAAACCAGAGTAATAGTTACTCCTGCAAACCGTTCCTTTGTGCTAAATGAAGGAACGACCCTCCACATGCTAAGTTCTGAGAGATAAGTGTGTGTGAAATCCGTCCTTCACCTAGAATGTTGGGAAAACAAACTTTGTTTTCACTTGCAATCTCCACTCCATACATATATATGGGGTGGTACAAGCTCCTACTCGGTTTTACACTGAAAATTGCAGGAACTTCAAACCGGCACTAGGAAACAGACTGAGAATCCAGAGTAAAAATTTCTCCTGCAACCCGTTCCCTTTGTGCTAGATGAACGAACGTCTCTCCACATGCTCAGTTCTGAGAAGTGTGTGTGAAAGCCGTCCTTCACCTATTTTGTTGGGAACACAAAGTTTCTTTCCACTTGCAAACACCATTCCGTACATATATATGGGGAGGTACTAGCTCCAACACGGTTTTACAGTGAAAAATGCAGGAACTTCAAACCGGCCCTAGGAAACAGACTGAGAATCCAGAGAAAAATTTCCTCCTGCAAACTGTTCCCCTTGTGGTAGATGAACGAACGTCTCTCCACATGCTCATTTCTGACAGATAAGTGTGTGTGAAAGCCGTCCTTCACCTAGCTTGTTGGGAACACAAAGATTCTTTTCACTTGCACACCCCAATCCACATATATATATGGGGTGGTGTAAGCTTCTACTCGGTTTTACAGTGAAAACTGCAGGAACTTCAAACCTGCACTAGGAAACAGACTGAGAAACCAGAGTAAAAGTTTCTCCTGCAACCCGTTCCCTTTTTGCTAGATGAACGAACGTCTCTCCACATGCTCAGTTCTGAGGGATAAGTGTGTGTGAAAGCCGTCCTTCACCTAGCTTGTTGGGAACACAAAGGTTCTTTACACATGCAAACTCCACTCCTTACATATATATGGGGAGGTAATAGCTCCAACTCGGTTTACAGTGAAAACTGCAGGGACTTCAACCCGACAGTAGGAAACAGACTGAGAAACCATAGAAAAATTTTCCGTTGCAACCCGTTCCCTTTGTGGTAGATGAACGAACGTCTCTCCAAATGCTCAGTTCTGAGAGAATAGTGAGTGTGAAAGCCGTCCTTCAACTGGAATGTTGGGAACACAAACTTTCTTTACACTTGCAAACACCACTCCATACATATATATGGGGTGGTACAAGCTCCTACTCGGTTTTACAGTGAAAACTGCAGGAAATTCAAACCTTCACTAGGAAACAGACTGAGAAACCAGAGTAAAAGTTTCTCCTTCAACCCGATCCTTTGTGCTAAATGAACGAACTTCTGTCCACATGCTCAGTTCTGAGAGATAAGTGTGTGTGAAAGCCGCCCTTCACCTAGCTTGTTGGGAACACAAAGTTTCTTTTCACTTGCAAACTCCAATCCACACATATATATGGGGTGGTAGAAGCTCCTACTCGGTTTTACAGTGAAAACTGCAGGAACTTCAAACCTGCACTAGGAAAAAACTGAGAAACCAGAGTAAAAGTTTCTCCTGCAACCCGTTCCCTTTATGCTAGATGAAAGAACGTCTCTCCACATGCTCAGTTCTGAGAGATATGTGTGGGTGAAAGCCGTCCTTCACCTAGCTTGTTGGGAACACAAAGTTGGTTTTCACTTGCAAACTCCACTCCATACATATATATGGGTAGGGATTAGCTCCAACTCGGTTTTACAGTGAAAACTGCAGGAACTTCAAACCGGCACTAGGAAACAGACTGAGAAATCAGAGAAAAAGTTTCTCCTGCAACCCGTTCCCTTTGTGCTAGATGAACGAACGTCTCTCCACATGCTCAGTTCTGAGAGATAATTGTGTGTGAAAGACGTCCTTCACATACCTTGCTGGGAACACAAAGATTCTTTTCACTTGCAAACTCCAATCCATACATATATAAGGGGAGGTACTAGCTCCAACTCGGTTTTACAGTGAAAACTGCAGGAACGTCAATCCGGCACTAGGAAACAGACTGAGAAACCAGAGATAAAGTTTCTTCTTCAACCCGTTCCCTTTGTTCTAGATGAACGAAAGTCTCTCCAAATGCTCAGTTCTGAGATATATGTGTGTGTGAAAGCCGTCCTTCACCTAGAATGTTGGGAACACAAACTTTCTTTTCAATTGCAAACTCCACTCCATACAAATATATGGGGTGGTACAAGATCCTACTCGGTTTTACACTGAAAACTGCAGGAACTTCAAACGGGCACTAGGAAACAGACTGAGAAACCAGAGTAAAAGTTACTCCTGCAAACCGTTCCTTTGTGCTAAATGAAGGAACGTCTCTCCACATGCTAAGTTCTGAGAGATAAGTGTGTGTGAAAGCCGTCCTTCACCTAGCTTGTTGGGAACACAAAGTTTCTTTTCACTTGAAAACTCCAGTCCATACATATATATGCGGAGGTCCTAGCTCCAACTCGGTTTACAGTGAAAACTGCAGGGACTTCAAACCGACAGTAGGAAACAGACTGAGAAACCATAGTAAAAGTTTCACCTGCAACCCATTCCCTTTGTGGGTGATGAACGAACGTCTCTCCACATGCTCAGTTCTGAGAGATAAGTGTGTGTGAAAGCCGCACTTCACCTAGCTTGTTGGGAACACAAAGTTTCTTTTCACTTGCAAACTCCACTCCACATATATATATGGGGTGGTACAAGCTCCTACTCGGTTTTACAGTGAAAACTGCAGGAACTTCAAACCTGCACTAGGAATAAACTGAGAAACCAGAGTAAAAGTTTCTCCTGCAACCGGTTCCCTTTATGCTAGATGAAAGAACGTCTCTCCACATGCTCAGTTCTGAGAGATATGTGTGGGTGAAAGCCGTCCTTCACCTAGCTTGTTGGGAACACAAAGTTGGTTTTCACTTGCAATCTCCACTCCATACATATATATGGGTAGGGATTAACTCCAACTCGGTTTTACAGTGAAAACTGCAGGAACTTCAAACCGGCACTAGGAAACAGACTGAGAAATCAGAGAAAAAGTTTCTCCTACAACCCGTTCCCTTTGTGCTAGATGAACGAACGTCTCTCCACATGCTCAGTTCTGAGAGATAATTGTGTGTGAAATACGTCCTTCACATACCTTGCTGGGAACACAAAGATTCTTTTCACTTGCAAACTCCAATCCATACATATATAAGGGGAGGTACTAGCTCCAACTCGGTTTTACAGTGAAAACTGCAGGAACGTCAATCCGGCACTAGGAAACAGACTGAGAAACCAGAGATAAAGTTTCTTCTTCAACCCGTTCCCTTTGTTCTAGATGAACGAAAGTCTCTCCAAATGCTCAGTTCTGAGAGATATGTGTGTGTGAAAGCCGTCCTTCACCTAGCTTGTTGGGAACACAAAGTTGGTTTTCACTTGCAAACTCCACTCCATATAAATATATGCGGAGGGATTAGCTCCAACTCGGTTTTACAGTGAAAACTGCAGGAACATCATACCAGCACTAGGAAACAGACTGAGAAACCAGAGTAAAATTTTCTCCTGCAACCCGTTCCCTTTATGCTAGATGAACGAACGTCTCTCCACATGCTCAGTTCTGAGGGATAAGTGTGTGTGAAAGCCGTCCTTCACCTAGCTTGTTGGGAACACAAAGGTTCTTTACACATGCAAACTCCACTCCTTACATATATATGGGGAGGTAATAGTTCCAACTCGGTTTACAGTGAAAACTGCAGGGACTTCAACCCGACAGTAGGAAACAGACTGAGAAAACATAGTAAAATTTTCCGTTGCAACCCGTTCCCTTTGTGGTAGATGAACGAACGTCTCTCCAAATGCTCAGTTCTGAGAGATAAGTGAGTGTGAAAGCCGTCCTTCACCTAGAATGTTGGGAACACAAACTTTCTTTTCACTTGCAAACTCCACTCCACACATATATATGGGGTGGTACAAGCTCCTACTCGGTTTTACACTGAAAACTGCAGGAATTTCAAACCGGCCCTAGGAAACAGACTGAGAATCCAGAGAATAAGTTCCTCCTGCAAAATGTTCCCCTTGTGGTAGATGAACGAACGTCTCTCCACATGCTCATTTCTGAGAGAAAAGTATGTGTGAAAGCCGTCCTTAACCTAGCTTGTTGGGAACACAAAGTTTCTTTTAACTTGCACACCCCAATCCACACATATATATGGGGTGGTATAAATTTCTACTCGGTTTTACAGTGAAAACTGCAGGAACTTCAATCCTGCACAAGGAAACAGACTGAGAAACCAAAGTAAAAGTTTCTCCTTCAACCCGTTCCTTTGTGCTAAATGAACGAACTTCTGTCCACATGCTCAGTTCTGAGAGATAATTGTGTGTGAAAGCCGCCCTTCACCAAGCTTGTTGGGAACACAAAGTTTCTTTTCACTTGCAAACTCCACTCCACACATATATATGGGGTGGTACAAGCTCCTACTCGGTTTTACAGTGAAAACTGCAGGAACTTCAAACCTGCACTAGGAAAAAACTGAGAAACCAGAGTAAAAGTTTCTCCTGCAACCCGTTCCCTTTATGCTAGATGAAAGAACGTCTCTCCACATGCTCAGTTCTGAGAGATATTTGTGTGTGAAAGCCGTCCTTCACCTAGCTTGTTGGGAACACAAAGTTGGTTTTCACTTGCAAACTCCACTCCATATAAATATATGCGGAGGGATTAGCTCCAACTCGGTTTTACAGTGAAAACTGCAGGAACATCATACCAGCACTAGGAAACAGACTGAGAAACCAGAGTAAAATTTTCTCCTGTACCCGTTCCCTTTGTGCTAGATGAACGAAATTCTATCCACATGCTCAGTTCTGAGAGATAAGTGTGTGTGAAAGCTGTCCTTCACCTAGCTTGTTGGGAACACAAAGTTCCTTTTCACTTGCAAATTCCTCTCCATACATATATATGGGAAGGTACTAGCACCAACTCGTTTTACAGTGAAAACTGCAGGGATTTCAAACCGACATTAGGAAACAGACTGAGAAACCATAGAAAAAGTTTCCCCTGCAACCCGTTCCACTTGTGGTAGATGAACGAACGTCTCTTCAAATGCTCAGTTCTGAGAGATAAGTGTGTGTGAAAGCCGTACTTCACCTAGCTTTTTGGGAACACAAAGTTTCTTTTCACTTGCACACTCCAATCCACACATATATATGGGGTGGTACAAGCTCCTACTCGGTTTTACAGTGAAAACTGCAGGAACTTCAAACCTGCACTAGGAAACAGACTTAGAAAACAGAGTAAAAGTTTCTCCTGCATCCCGTTCCCTTTATGCTAGATGAACGAACGTCTCTCCACGTGCTCAGTTCTGAGAGATAAGTGTGTGTGAAAGCCGTATTTCACCTAGCTTGTTGGGAACAGAAACTTTCTTTTCATGTGCAAACACCACTCCATACATATATATGGGGTGTTACAAACTCCTACTCGGTTTTACAGTGAAAACTGAAGGAACTTCTAACCGGCACTAGGAATCAGACTGAGAAACCAGAGTAAAAGTTTCTCCTGCAACCCGTTCCCCTGTGCTAGATGAACGAACGTTTCTCCACATGCTCAGTTCTGAGAGATAAGTGTGTGTGAAAGCCGTACTTCACCTAGCTTGTTGGGAACACAAAGTTTCTTTTCACTTGCAAACACCACTCCCTATATATATACGTGGAGGTACTAGCTCCAACTCTGTTTTACAGTGAAAACTGCAGGAACTTCAAACCGGCCCTATGGAAAAGACTGAGAATCCAGAGAAAATGTTCCCCCTGCAACCTGTTCCATTTGTGCTAGATGAACGAACGTTTCTCCACATGCTCAGTTCTGAGAGATAAGTATGTGTGAAAGCCGTCCTTCACCTAGCTTGTTGGGAACACAAAGATTCTTTTCACTTGCAAACTGCACTCCATACATATATAAGGGAGGTACTAGCTCAAACTCGGTTTTACAGCGAAAACTGCAGGAACTTAATACCAGCACTGGGAAACAGACTGAGAAACCAGAGAAAAAGTTTCTCCTGCAAGCCATTCCCGTTGTGCTAGATGAACGAACGTCTCTCCACATGCTCAGTTCTAAGAGATAAGTGTGTGTGAAAGCAGTCCTTCATCTAGCTTGTTGGGAAAACAAATTTTCTTTTCACTTGTAAACTACAATCCTTACATATATATGGGGAGGCATTAGCTCCAACTCGGTTTTACAGTGAAAACTGCAGGAACTTCATACCGGCACTAGGAAACATACTGAGAAACCAGAGTAAAAGTTTCTCCTGCAACCCGTTCCCATTGTGCTAGATGAACGAACGTCTCTCCACAAGCTCAGTTCTGAGAGATAATTGTGTGTGAAAGCCGTCCTTCACATAGCTTGTTGGGAACACAAAGTTACCTTTCATTGGCAAACACCACTCCATACATATATAAGGGGAGGTAATACCTCCAACTCGGTTTTACAGTGAAAACTAAAGGAACATCAAACCTGCACTAGGTAACAGACTGAGAAACCAGAGAAATAGTTTCTCCTGCACCCTGTTCCCTTAGTGTTACATGAACGAATGTCTCTCCACATGCTGAGTTCTGTGTGATAACTGTGTGTGAAAGCCGTACTTCACCTAGCATGTTGGTAACACAAAGTTTCTTTTCACTTGCAAACACCACTCCCTATATATATACGGGGAGGTACTAGATCCAACTCGGTTTTACAGTGAAAACTGCAGGAACTTCAAACCGGCCCTAGGAAAAAGACTGAGAATCCAGAGAAAAAGTTCCTCCTGCAACCTGTTCAATTTGTGCTAGATGAACGAACGTCTCTCCACATGCTCAGTTCTGAGAGATAAGTATGTGTGAAAGCCGTCCTTCACCTAGCTTGTTGGGAACACAAAGATTCTTTTCACTTGCAAACTCCACTCCATACATATATAAGGGGAGTTACTAGCTCCAAATCGGTTTTACAGCGAAAACTGCAGGAACTTCAATCCGGCACTAGGAAACAGACTGAGAAACCAGAGTAAAAGTTTCTCCTGCAACACGTTCCTTTGTGCTAGATGAACGAACGTCTCTCCACATGTTAAGTTTTGAGAGATAAGTGTGTGTGAAAGCTGTCCTTCAAATAGCTTGTTGGGAACACAAACTATCTTTTCACTTGCAAACTCCACTCCTTACATATATATGGGGATGGTTATCTCCAACTCGTTTTTACAGTGAAAATTGCAGGAACTTCTAACCGGCACTAGGAAACAGACTGAGAAATCAGAGAAAAAGTTTCTCCTGCAACCCGTTCCCTTTGTGCTAGATGAACGAACGTCTCTCCACATGCTCAGTTCTGAGAGATAATTGTGTGTGAAAGACGTCCTTCACATACCTTGCTGGGAACACAAAGATTCTTTTCACTTGCAAACTCCAATCCATACATATATAAGGGGAGGTACTAGCTCCAACTCGGTTTTACAGTGAAAACTGCAGGAACGTCAATCCGGCACTAGGAAACAGACTGAGAAACCAGAGATAAAGTTTCTTCTTCAACCCGTTCCCTTTGTTCTAGATGAACGAAAGTCTCTCCAAATGCTCAGTTCTGAGATATATGTGTGTGTGAAAGCCGTCCTTCACCTAGAATGTTGGGAACACAAACTTTCTTTTCAATTGCAAACTCCACTCCATACAAATATATGGGGTGGTACAAGATCCTACTCGGTTTTACACTGAAAACTGCAGGAACTTCAAACGGGCACTAGGAAACAGACTGAGAAACCAGAGTAAAAGTTACTCCTGCAAACCGTTCCTTTGTGCTAAATGAAGGAACGTCTCTCCACATGCTAAGTTCTGAGAGATAAGTGTGTGTGAAAGCCGTCCTTCACCTAGCTTGTTGGGAACACAAAGTTTCTTTTCACTTGAAAACTCCAGTCCATACATATATATGCGGAGGTCCTAGCTCCAACTCGGTTTACAGTGAAAACTGCAGGGACTTCAAACCGACAGTAGGAAACAGACTGAGAAACCATAGTAAAAGTTTCACCTGCAACCCATTCCCTTTGTGGGTGATGAACGAACGTCTCTCCACATGCTCAGTTCTGAGAGATAAGTGTGTGTGAAAGCCGCACTTCACCTAGCTTGTTGGGAACACAAAGTTTCTTTTCACTTGCAAACTCCACTCCACATATATATATGGGGTGGTACAAGCTCCTACTCGGTTTTACAGTGAAAACTGCAGGAACTTCAAACCTGCACTAGGAAAAAACTGAGAAACCAGAGTAAAAGTTTCTCCTGCAACCGGTTCCCTTTATGCTAGATGAAAGAACGTCTCTCCACATGCTCAGTTCTGAGAGATATGTGTGGGTGAAAGCCGTCCTTCACCTAGCTTGTTGGGAACACAAAGTTGGTTTTCACTTGCAATCTCCACTCCATACATATATATGGGTAGGGATTAACTCCAACTCGGTTTTACAGTGAAAACTGCAGGAACTTCAAACCGGCACTAGGAAACAGACTGAGAAATCAGAGAAAAAGTTTCTCCTACAACCCGTTCCCTTTGTGCTAGATGAACGAACGTCTCTCCACATGCTCAGTTCTGAGAGATAATTGTGTGTGAAATACGTCCTTCACATACCTTGCTGGGAACACAAAGATTCTTTTCACTTGCAAACTCCAATCCATACATATATAAGGGGAGGTACTAGCTCCAACTCGGTTTTACAGTGAAAACTGCAGGAACGTCAATCCGGCACTAGGAAACAGACTGAGAAACCAGAGATAAAGTTTCTTCTTCAACCCGTTCCCTTTGTTCTAGATGAACGAAAGTCTCTCCATATGCTCAGTTCTGAGAGATATGTGTGTGTGAAAGCCGTCCTTCACCTAGCTTGTTGGGAACACAAAGTTGGTTTTCACTTGCAAACTCCACTCCATATAAATATATGCGGAGGGATTAGCTCCAACTCGGTTTTACAGTGAAAACTGCAGGAACATCATACCAGCACTAGGAAACAGACTGAGAAACCAGAGTAAAATTTTCTCCTGCAACCCGTTCCCTTTATGCTAGATGAACGAACGTCTCTCCACATGCTCAGTTCTGAGGGATAAGTGTGTGTGAAAGCCGTCCTTCACCTAGCTTGTTGGGAACACAAAGGTTCTTTACACATGCAAACTCCACTCCTTACATATATATGGGGAGGTAATAGTTCCAACTCGGTTTACAGTGAAAACTGCAGGGACTTCAACCCGACAGTAGGAAACAGACTGAGAAAACATAGTAAAATTTTCCGTTGCAACCCGTTCCCTTTGTGGTAGATGAACGAACGTCTCTCCAAATGCTCAGTTCTGAGAGATAAGTGAGTGTGAAAGCCGTCCTTCACCTAGAATGTTGGGAACACAAACTTTCTTTTCACTTGCAAACTCCACTCCACACATATATATGGGGTGGTACAAGCTCCTACTCGGTTTTACACTGAAAACTGCAGGAATTTCAAACCGGCCCTAGGAAACAGACTGAGAATCCAGAGAATAAGTTCCTCCTGCAAAATGTTCCCCTTGTGGTAGATGAACGAACGTCTCTCCACATGCTCATTTCTGAGAGAAAAGTATGTGTGAAAGCCGTCCTTAACCTAGCTTGTTGGGAACACAAAGTTTCTTTTAACTTGCACACCCCAATCCACACATATATATGGGGTGGTATAAATTTCTACTCGGTTTTACAGTGAAAACTGCAGGAACTTCAAACCTGCACAAGGAAACAGACTGAGAAACCAAAGTAAAAGTTTCTCCTTCAACCCGTTCCTTTGTGCTAAATGAACGAACTTCTGTCCACATGCTCAGTTCTGAGAGATAATTGTGTGTGAAAGCCGCCCTTCACCAAGCTTGTTGGGAACACAAAGTTTCTTTTCACTTGCAAACTCCACTCCACACATATATATGGGGTGGTACAAGCTCCTACTCGGTTTTACAGTGAAAACTGCAGGAACTTCAAACCTGCACTAGGAAAAAACTGAGAAACCAGAGTAAAAGTTTCTCCTGCAACCCGTTCCCTTTATGCTAGATGAAAGAACGTCTCTCCACATGCTCAGTTCTGAGAGATATTTGTGTGTGAAAGCCGTCCTTCACCTAGCTTGTTGGGAACACAAAGTTGGTTTTCACTTGCAAACTCCACTCCATATAAATATATGCGGAGGGATTAGCTCCAACTCGGTTTTACAGTGAAAACTGCAGGAACATCATACCAGCACTAGGAAACAGACTGAGAAACCAGAGTAAAATTTTCTCCTGTACCCGTTCCCTTTGTGCTAGATGAACGAAATTCTATCCACATGCTCAGTTCTGAGAGATAAGTGTGTGTGAAAGCTGTCCTTCACCTAGCTTGTTGGGAACACAAAGTTCCTTTTCACTTGCAAATTCCTCTCCATACATATATATGGGAAGGTACTAGCACCAACTCGTTTTACAGTGAAAACTGCAGGGATTTCAAACCGACATTAGGAAACAGACTGAGAAACCATAGAAAAAGTTTCCCCTGCAACCCGTTCCACTTGTGGTAGATGAACGAACGTCTCTTCAAATGCTCAGTTCTGAGAGATAAGTGTGTGTGAAAGCCGTACTTCACCTAGCTTTTTGGGAACACAAAGTTTCTTTTCACTTGCACACTCCAATCCACACATATATATGGGGTGGTACAAGCTCCTACTCGGTTTTACAGTGAAAACTGCAGGAACTTCAAACCTGCACTAGGAAACAGACTTAGAAAACAGAGTAAAAGTTTCTCCTGCATCCCGTTCCCTTTATGCTAGATGAACGAACGTCTCTCCACGTGCTCAGTTCTGAGAGATAAGTGTGTGTGAAAGCCGTATTTCACCTAGCTTGTTGGGAACAGAAACTTTCTTTTCATGTGCAAACACCACTCCATACATATATATGGGGTGTTACAAACTCCTACTCGGTTTTACAGTGAAAACTGAAGGAACTTCTAACCGGCACTAGGAATCAGACTGAGAAACCAGAGTAAAAGTTTCTCCTGCAACCCGTTCCCCTGTGCTAGATGAACGAACGTTTCTCCACATGCTCAGTTCTGAGAGATAAGTGTGTGTGAAAGCCGTACTTCACCTAGCTTGTTGGGAACACAAAGTTTCTTTTCACTTGCAAACACCACTCCCTATATATATACGTGGAGGTACTAGCTCCAACTCTGTTTTACAGTGAAAACTGCAGGAACTTCAAACCGGCCCTATGGAAAAGACTGAGAATCCAGAGAAAATGTTCCCCCTGCAACCTGTTCCATTTGTGCTAGATGAACGAACGTTTCTCCACATGCTCAGTTCTGAGAGATAAGTATGTGTGAAAGCCGTCCTTCACCTAGCTTGTTGGGAACACAAAGATTCTTTTCACTTGCAAACTGCACTCCATACATATATAAGGGAGGTACTAGCTCAAACTCGGTTTTACAGCGAAAACTGCAGGAACTTAATACCAGCACTGGGAAACAGACTGAGAAACCAGAGAAAAAGTTTCTCCTGCAAGCCATTCCCGTTGTGCTAGATGAACGAACGTCTCTCCACATGCTCAGTTCTAAGAGATAAGTGTGTGTGAAAGCAGTCCTTCATCTAGCTTGTTGGGAAAACAAATTTTCTTTTCACTTGTAAACTACAATCCTTACATATATATGGGGAGGCATTAGCTCCAACTCGGTTTTACAGTGAAAACTGCAGGAACTTCATACCGGCACTAGGAAACATACTGAGAAACCAGAGTAAAAGTTTCTCCTGCAACCCGTTCCCATTGTGCTAGATGAACGAACGTCTCTCCACAAGCTCAGTTCTGAGAGATAATTGTGTGTGAAAGCCGTCCTTCACATAGCTTGTTGGGAACACAAAGTTACCTTTCATTGGCAAACACCACTCCATACATATATAAGGGGAGGTAATACCTCCAACTCGGTTTTACAGTGAAAACTAAAGGAACATCAAACCTGCACTAGGTAACAGACTGAGAAACCAGAGAAATAGTTTCTCCTGCACCCTGTTCCCTTAGTGTTACATGAACGAATGTCTCTCCACATGCTGAGTTCTGTGTGATAACTGTGTGTGAAAGCCGTACTTCACCTAGCATGTTGGTAACACAAAGTTTCTTTTCACTTGCAAACACCACTCCCTATATATATACGGGGAGGTACTAGATCCAACTCGGTTTTACAGTGAAAACTGCAGGAACTTCAAACCGGCCCTAGGAAAAAGACTGAGAATCCAGAGAAAAAGTTCCTCCTGCAACCTGTTCAATTTGTGCTAGATGAACGAACGTCTCTCCACATGCTCAGTTCTGAGAGATAAGTATGTGTGAAAGCCGTCCTTCACCTAGCTTGTTGGGAACACAAAGATTCTTTTCACTTGCAAACTCCACTCCATACATATATAAGGGGAGTTACTAGCTCCAAATCGGTTTTACAGCGAAAACTGCAGGAACTTCAATCCGGCACTAGGAAACAGACTGAGAAACCAGAGTAAAAGTTTCTCCTGCAACACGTTCCTTTGTGCTAGATGAACGAACGTCTCTCCACATGTTAAGTTTTGAGAGATAAGTGTGTGTGAAAGCTGTCCTTCAAATAGCTTGTTGGGAACACAAACTATCTTTTCACTTGCAAACTCCACTCCTTACATATATATGGGGATGGTTATCTCCAACTCGTTTTTACAGTGAAAATTGCAGGAACTTCTAACCGGCACTAGGAAACAGACTGAGAAATCAGAGAAAAAGTTTCTCCTGCAACCCGTTCCCTTTGTGCTAGATGAACGAACGTCTCTCCACATGCTCAGTTCTGAGAGATAATTGTGTGTGAAAGACGTCCTTCACATACCTTGCTGGGAACACAAAGATTCTTTTCACTTGCAAACTCCAATCCATACATATATAAGGGGAGGTACTAGCTCCAACTCGGTTTTACAGTGAAAACTGCAGGAACGTCAATCCGGCACTAGGAAACAGACTGAGAAACCAGAGATAAAGTTTCTTCTTCAACCCGTTCCCTTTGTTCTAGATGAACGAAAGTCTCTCCAAATGCTCAGTTCTGAGATATATGTGTGTGTGAAAGCCGTCCTTCACCTAGAATGTTGGGAACACAAACTTTCTTTTCAATTGCAAACTCCACTCCATACAAATATATGGGGTGGTACAAGATCCTACTCGGTTTTACACTGAAAACTGCAGGAACTTCAAACGGGCACTAGGAAACAGACTGAGAAACCAGAGTAAAAGTTACTCCTGCAAACCGTTCCTTTGTGCTAAATGAAGGAACGTCTCTCCACATGCTAAGTTCTGAGAGATAAGTGTGTGTGAAAGCCGTCCTTCACCTAGCTTGTTGGGAACACAAAGTTTCTTTTCACTTGAAAACTCCAGTCCATACATATATATGCGGAGGTCCTAGCTCCAACTCGGTTTACAGTGAAAACTGCAGGGACTTCAAACCGACAGTAGGAAACAGACTGAGAAACCATAGTAAAAGTTTCACCTGCAACCCATTCCCTTTGTGGGTGATGAACGAACGTCTCTCCACATGCTCAGTTCTGAGAGATAAGTGTGTGTGAAAGCCGCACTTCACCTAGCTTGTTGGGAACACAAAGTTTCTTTTCACTTGCAAACTCCACTCCACATATATATATGGGGTGGTACAAGCTCCTACTCGGTTTTACAGTGAAAACTGCAGGAACTTCAAACCTGCACTAGGAAAAAACTGAGAAACCAGAGTAAAAGTTTCTCCTGCAACCGGTTCCCTTTATGCTAGATGAAAGAACGTCTCTCCACATGCTCAGTTCTGAGAGATATGTGTGGGTGAAAGCCGTCCTTCACCTAGCTTGTTGGGAACACAAAGTTGGTTTTCACTTGCAATCTCCACTCCATACATATATATGGGTAGGGATTAACTCCAACTCGGTTTTACAGTGAAAACTGCAGGAACTTCAAACCGGCACTAGGAAACAGACTGAGAAATCAGAGAAAAAGTTTCTCCTACAACCCGTTCCCTTTGTGCTAGATGAACGAACGTCTCTCCACATGCTCAGTTCTGAGAGATAATTGTGTGTGAAATACGTCCTTCACATACCTTGCTGGGAACACAAAGATTCTTTTCACTTGCAAACTCCAATCCATACATATATAAGGGGAGGTACTAGCTCCAACTCGGTTTTACAGTGAAAACTGCAGGAACGTCAATCCGGCACTAGGAAACAGACTGAGAAACCAGAGATAAAGTTTCTTCTTCAACCCGTTCCCTTTGTTCTAGATGAACGAAAGTCTCTCCATATGCTCAGTTCTGAGAGATATGTGTGTGTGAAAGCCGTCCTTCACCTAGCTTGTTGGGAACACAAAGTTGGTTTTCACTTGCAAACTCCACTCCATATAAATATATGCGGAGGGATTAGCTCCAACTCGGTTTTACAGTGAAAACTGCAGGAACATCATACCAGCACTAGGAAACAGACTGAGAAACCAGAGTAAAATTTTCTCCTGCAACCCGTTCCCTTTATGCTAGATGAACGAACGTCTCTCCACATGCTCAGTTCTGAGGGATAAGTGTGTGTGAAAGCCGTCCTTCACCTAGCTTGTTGGGAACACAAAGGTTCTTTACACATGCAAACTCCACTCCTTACATATATATGGGGAGGTAATAGTTCCAACTCGGTTTACAGTGAAAACTGCAGGGACTTCAACCCGACAGTAGGAAACAGACTGAGAAAACATAGTAAAATTTTCCGTTGCAACCCGTTCCCTTTGTGGTAGATGAACGAACGTCTCTCCAAATGCTCAGTTCTGAGAGATAAGTGAGTGTGAAAGCCGTCCTTCACCTAGAATGTTGGGAACACAAACTTTCTTTTCACTTGCAAACTCCACTCCACACATATATATGGGGTGGTACAAGCTCCTACTCGGTTTTACACTGAAAACTGCAGGAATTTCAAACCGGCCCTAGGAAACAGACTGAGAATCCAGAGAATAAGTTCCTCCTGCAAAATGTTCCCCTTGTGGTAGATGAACGAACGTCTCTCCACATGCTCATTTCTGAGAGAAAAGTATGTGTGAAAGCCGTCCTTAACCTAGCTTGTTGGGAACACAAAGTTTCTTTTAACTTGCACACCCCAATCCACACATATATATGGGGTGGTATAAATTTCTACTCGGTTTTACAGTGAAAACTGCAGGAACTTCAATCCTGCACAAGGAAACAGACTGAGAAACCAAAGTAAAAGTTTCTCCTTCAACCCGTTCCTTTGTGCTAAATGAACGAACTTCTGTCCACATGCTCAGTTCTGAGAGATAATTGTGTGTGAAAGCCGCCCTTCACCAAGCTTGTTGGGAACACAAAGTTTCTTTTCACTTGCAAACTCCACTCCACACATATATATGGGGTGGTACAAGCTCCTACTCGGTTTTACAGTGAAAACTGCAGGAACTTCAAACCTGCACTAGGAAAAAACTGAGAAACCAGAGTAAAAGTTTCTCCTGCAACCCGTTCCCTTTATGCTAGATGAAAGAACGTCTCTCCACATGCTCAGTTCTGAGAGATATTTGTGTGTGAAAGCCGTCCTTCACCTAGCTTGTTGGGAACACAAAGTTGGTTTTCACTTGCAAACTCCACTCCATATAAATATATGCGGAGGGATTAGCTCCAACTCGGTTTTACAGTGAAAACTGCAGGAACATCATACCAGCACTAGGAAACAGACTGAGAAACCAGAGTAAAATTTTCTCCTGTACCCGTTCCCTTTGTGCTAGATGAACGAAATTCTATCCACATGCTCAGTTCTGAGAGATAAGTGTGTGTGAAAGCTGTCCTTCACCTAGCTTGTTGGGAACACAAAGTTCCTTTTCACTTGCAAATTCCTCTCCATACATATATATGGGAAGGTACTAGCACCAACTCGTTTTACAGTGAAAACTGCAGGGATTTCAAACCGACATTAGGAAACAGACTGAGAAACCATAGAAAAAGTTTCCCCTGCAACCCGTTCCACTTGTGGTAGATGAACGAACGTCTCTTCAAATGCTCAGTTCTGAGAGATAAGTGTGTGTGAAAGCCGTACTTCACCTAGCTTTTTGGGAACACAAAGTTTCTTTTCACTTGCACACTCCAATCCACACATATATATGGGGTGGTACAAGCTCCTACTCGGTTTTACAGTGAAAACTGCAGGAACTTCAAACCTGCACTAGGAAACAGACTTAGAAAACAGAGTAAAAGTTTCTCCTGCATCCCGTTCCCTTTATGCTAGATGAACGAACGTCTCTCCACGTGCTCAGTTCTGAGAGATAAGTGTGTGTGAAAGCCGTAATTCACCTAGCTTGTTGGGAACAGAAACTTTCTTTTCATGTGCAAACACCACTCCATACATATATATGGGGTGTTACAAACTCCTACTCGGTTTTACAGTGAAAACTGAAGGAACTTCTAACCGGCACTAGGAATCAGACTGAGAAACCAGAGTAAAAGTTTCTCCTGCAACCCGTTCCCCTGTGCTAGATGAACGAACGTTTCTCCACATGCTCAGTTCTGAGAGATAAGTGTGTGTGAAAGCCGTACTTCACCTAGCTTGTTGGGAACACAAAGTTTCTTTTCACTTGCAAACACCACTCCCTATATATATACGTGGAGGTACTAGCTCCAACTCTGTTTTACAGTGAAAACTGCAGGAACTTCAAACCGGCCCTATGGAAAAGACTGAGAATCCAGAGAAAATGTTCCCCCTGCAACCTGTTCCATTTGTGCTAGATGAACGAACGTTTCTCCACATGCTCAGTTCTGAGAGATAAGTATGTGTGAAAGCCGTCCTTCACCTAGCTTGTTGGGAACACAAAGATTCTTTTCACTTGCAAACTGCACTCCATACATATATAAGGGAGGTACTAGCTCAAACTCGGTTTTACAGCGAAAACTGCAGGAACTTAATACCAGCACTGGGAAACAGACTGAGAAACCAGAGAAAAAGTTTCTCCTGCAAGCCATTCCCGTTGTGCTAGATGAACGAACGTCTCTCCACATGCTCAGTTCTAAGAGATAAGTGTGTGTGAAAGCAGTCCTTCATCTAGCTTGTTGGGAAAACAAATTTTCTTTTCACTTGTAAACTACAATCCTTACATATATATGGGGAGGCATTAGCTCCAACTCGGTTTTACAGTGAAAACTGCAGGAACTTCATACCGGCACTAGGAAACATACTGAGAAACCAGAGTAAAAGTTTCTCCTGCAACCCGTTCCCATTGTGCTAGATGAACGAACGTCTCTCCACAAGCTCAGTTCTGAGAGATAATTGTGTGTGAAAGCCGTCCTTCACATAGCTTGTTGGGAACACAAAGTTACCTTTCATTGGCAAACACCACTCCATACATATATAAGGGGAGGTAATACCTCCAACTCGGTTTTACAGTGAAAACTAAAGGAACATCAAACCTGCACTAGGTAACAGACTGAGAAACCAGAGAAATAGTTTCTCCTGCACCCTGTTCCCTTAGTGTTACATGAACGAATGTCTCTCCACATGCTGAGTTCTGTGTGATAACTGTGTGTGAAAGCCGTACTTCACCTAGCATGTTGGTAACACAAAGTTTCTTTTCACTTGCAAACACCACTCCCTATATATATACGGGGAGGTACTAGATCCAACTCGGTTTTACAGTGAAAACTGCAGGAACTTCAAACCGGCCCTAGGAAAAAGACTGAGAATCCAGAGAAAAAGTTCCTCCTGCAACCTGTTCAATTTGTGCTAGATGAACGAACGTCTCTCCACATGCTCAGTTCTGAGAGATAAGTATGTGTGAAAGCCGTCCTTCACCTAGCTTGTTGGGAACACAAAGATTCTTTTCACTTGCAAACTCCACTCCATACATATATAAGGGGAGTTACTAGCTCCAAATCGGTTTTACAGCGAAAACTGCAGGAACTTCAATCCGGCACTAGGAAACAGACTGAGAAACCAGAGTAAAAGTTTCTCCTGCAACACGTTCCTTTGTGCTAGATGAACGAACGTCTCTCCACATGTTAAGTTTTGAGAGATAAGTGTGTGTGAAAGCTGTCCTTCAAATAGCTTGTTGGGAACACAAACTATCTTTTCACTTGCAAACTCCACTCCTTACATATATATGGGGATGGTAATCTCCAACTCGTTTTTACAGTGAAAATTGCAGGAACTTCTAACCGGCACTAGGAAACAGACTGAGAAACCAGAGTATAAGTTTCTCCTATAACCCGTTCCCTTTGTGCTAGATGAACGAACGTCTATACACATGCTCAGTTCTGACAGATAATTGTGTGTGAAACCATCCTTCACCTAGCTTGTTGGGAACAGTAAGTTTCTTTTCACTTGCAAACACCACTCCGTAAATATATACGGGGAGGTACAAGCTCCAACTCGGTTTTACAGTGATAACTGCAGGAAATTCAAAACGGCACTAGGAAACAGACTGAGAAACCAGAGTAAATGTTTCCCCTGTAACCCGTTCCCTTTTTGCTAGATGAACGAACGTCTATACACAAGCTCAGTTCTGAGATATAAGAGTGTGTGAAAGCCGTCATTCAGCTAGCTTGTTGGGAACACAAATTTTCTTTTCATTGCAAATTCCACTCCATACATGTATATGCGGAGGTACTAGCTCCAACTCGGTTTTACAGTGACAACTGCAGGGACTTCCATCCGGCAGTAGGAAACAGACTGAGAAACCATAGTAATACTTTCCCGTGCAACCCGTTCCATTTGTGCTAGATGAACGAACGTCTCTCCACATGCCCCGTTCTGAGAGATAAGTGTGTGTGAAAGACGTCCTTCACGTAGCTTATAGGGAACACAAAGTTTCTTTTCACATCCAAACTCCACTCCATACATTTATATGGGGTGGTACAAGCTCCTACTCGGTTTTACAGTGAAAACGGCATTAACTTCAAACCGGCACTAGGAAACAGACTGAGAAACCAGAGAAAAATTTTCTCCTGCAACCCGTTCCCTTTGTGCTAGATGAAGGAAAGTCTCTCCACATGCTCAGTTCTGAGAGATAAGTGTGTGTGAAATCCGTACTTCACCTAGCTTGTTGGGAACACAAAGATTCTTTTCACTTGCAAACACCACTCCATACATATATATGGGGAGGTACTAGCTCCAACTCGGTTTTACAGTGAAAACTGAAGGAACTTCCAACCGGCCCTAGGAAACAGACTGAGAATCCAGAGAAAATGTTCCTACTGCAAGCTGTTCCATTTGTGCTAGATGAACGAACGTCTCTCCACATGCTCAGTTCTGAGAGATAAGCATGTGTCAAAGCCGTACTTCACCTAGCTTGTTGGGAACACAAAGTTTCTTTTCACTTGCAAACTCCACTCCACACCTAAATATTGGTTGGTAGTAGCTCCAAATCGGTTTTACAGTGAAAACTGCAGGAACTTCAAACAGTCACTAGGAAACAGACTGAGAAACCAGAGAAAAAGTTTCACCTGCAAGCCATTCCGGTTGTGCTAGATGAACGAACGTCTCTCCACATGCTCAGGTTTAAGAGATATGTGTGTGTGAAAGCCGACTTCACCTAGCTTGTTGGGAACACAAAGTTTCTTTACACTTGCAAACTCCACTCCATACATATATATATTCGGAAGTACTAGCTCCAACTCGGATTTACAGTGAAAACTGCAGGAAGTTCAAAACGGCACTAGGAAACAGACTGAGAAACCAGAGTAAAAGTTTCCCCTGCAACCCATTCTTTTGTGCTAGATGAACGAATGTCTCTCCACATGCTAAGTTGTGAGAGATAAGTGTGTTTGAAAGCCATCCTTCACCTAGCTTGTTGGGAACACAAAATTTCTTTTCACTTGCAAACTCCACTCCTTACATATATATGGGGAGGGTTTAGCTCCAACTCGTTTTTACAGTGAAAACTGCAGGAACTTCTAACCGGCACTAGGAAACAGACTGAGAAACCAGAGTATAAGTTTCTCCTGCAACCCGTTCATTTATGCTAGATGAACGAATGTCTATAGACATGCTCAGTTCTGACAGAAAAGTGTGTGTGAAAGCCGTCCTTCAACTAGCTTGTTGGGAACACAAAGTTTTCTTTCATTTGCAAACTCCAATCCATACATATATAAGGGGAGGTACTAGCTCCAACTCGGTTTTACACTGAAAACTGCAGGAACATCAAAACTGCACTAGGTAACAGACTGAGAAACCAGAGAAATAGTTTCTCCTGCACCCTGTTCCCTTTGTGCTTCATGAACGAATGTCTCTCCACATGCTCAGTTCTGTGAGATAACTGTGTGTGAAAGCCGTACTTCACCTAGCTTGTTGGGAACACAAAGTTTCTTTTCACTTGCAAACTCCACACCTTACATATATATGGGGAGGGTTTAGCTCCAAACTGTTTTTACAGTGGAAACTGCAGGAACTTCTAACCGGCAATAGGAAACAGACTTAGAAACAAGAGTATAAGTTTCTCATGCAACCCGTTCCATTTATGCTAGATGAAAGAACGTCTATACACATGCTCAGTTGTGACAGATAATTGTGTGTGAAATCCGTAATTCACCTAGCTTGTTGGGAACACAAACTTTCTTTTCATGTGCAAACTCCACTCCATACATATATATGGGGTGTTACAAGCTCCTACTCGGTTTTATAGTGAAAACTGAAGGAACTTCAAACCGGCACTAGGAAACAGACTGAGAAAGCAGAGTAAAAGTTTCTCCTGCAAACCGTTCCCTTTGTGCTAGATGAACGAACGTCTCTCCACATGCTCAGTTCTGAGAGATAAGTGTGTGTGAAAGCCGTACTTCACCTAGCTTGTTGGAAACACAAAGTTTCTTTTCACTTGCAAACACCAATCCCTATATATATACGGGGAGGTACTAGCTCCAACAAGGTTTTACAGTGAAAACTGCAGGAACTTCAAACCGGCCCTAGGAAAAAGACTGAGAATCCAGAGAAAAAGTTCCCCCTGCAACCTGTTCAATATGTGGTAGATGAACGAACGTCTCTCCACATGCTCATTTCTGAGAGATAAGTATGTGTGAAAGCCGTCCTTCACCTAGCTTGTTGGGAACACAAAGATTCTTTTCACTTGCAAACGCCACTCCATACATATATAAGGGGAGGTACTAGCTCCAAATCGGTTTTACAGCGAAAACTGCAGGAACTTCATACCGGCACTAGGAAACAGACTGAGAAACCAGACAAAAAGTTTCTCCTGCAAGCCATTCCCGTTGTGCTAGATGAACGAACGTCTCTCCACATGCTCAGTTCTAAGAGATAAGTGTGTGTGAAAGCCGTCCTTCACAAAGCTTGTTGGGAAAACAAAGTTTCATTTCATTTATAAACTACACTCCTTACATATATATGTGGAGGCATTAGCTCCAACTCGGTTTTACAGTGTAAACTGCAGGAACTTAATACCGGCACTAGGAAACACACAGAGAAACCAGAGTAAAAGTTTCTCCTGCAACCCGTTCCCATTGTGCTAGATGAACGAACGTCTCTCCACCTGCTCAGTTCTGAGAGATAATTGTGTGTGAAAGCCATCCTTCACCTAGCTTGTTGGGAACACAAAGTTTCCTTTCATTTGCAAACTCCACTCCATACATATATAAGGGGAGGTTCTAGCTCCAACTCGGTTTTACAGTGAAAACTGCAGGAACTTCAAAACTGCACTAGGTAACAGACTGAGAAACCAGAGAAAAAGTTTCTTCTGCAACCCGTTCCATTTGTGCTACATGAACGAACGTCTCTCCACATGCTCAGTTCTGTGAGATAATTGTGTGTGAAAGCTGTACTTCACCTAGCTTGTTGGGAACACAAAGTTTCTTTTCACTTGCAAACTCCAGTCCATACATATATATACGGAGGTCCTAGCTCCAACTCGGTTTAAAGTGAAAACTGCAGGGTCTTCAAACCGACAGTAGGAAACAGACTGAGAATACACAGTAAAAGTTTCCCCTGCAAACCGTTCTATTTTTGGTAGATGAACGAACGTCTCTCCAAATGCTCAGTTCTGAGAGATAAGTGTGTGTGAAAGCCGTACTTCACCTAGCTTGTTGGGAACACAAACTTTCTTTTCACTTGCAAAATCCACTCCGTACATATATATGGGGTGGTACAAGCTCCTACTCTGTTTTACAGTGAAAACTGCAGGAACTTCAAACCTGCACTAGGAAACAGACTGAGAAACCAGAGAAAAAATTTCTCCTGCAAGCCATTCCCGTTGTGCTAGATGAACGAACGTCTCTCCATATGCTCAGTTCTAAGAGATAAGTGTGTATGAAAGCCGTCCCTCACATAGCTTATTCGGAATACAAAGTTTCTTTTCACTTTCAAACTCCATTCCATACATATATATATTCGGAATTAGTAGCCCCAACTCGGATTTATAGTGAAAACTGCAGGAAGTTCAAACCGGCACTAGGAAACATACTGAGAAACCAGAGTAAAAGTTTCTCCTGCAACCCGTTCTTTTGTGCTAGATGAACGAACGTCTCTCCACATGCTAAGATCTGAGAGATAATTGTGTGTGAAAGCCGTCCTTCACCTAGCTTGTTGGGAACACAAAGTTTCTTTTCAATTGCAAACTCCACTCCTTACATATATATGGGGAGGGTTTAGCTCCAACTCGTTTTTACAGTGAAAACTGCAGGAACTTCAAACTGGCCCTAGGAAAAAGACTGAGAATCCAGAGAAAAACTTCCTGTTGCAACCTCTTCCATTTGTGCTAGATGAACGAAAGTCTCTCCACATGCTCATTTCTGAGAGATAAGTGTGTGTGAAAGCCGTACTTCAACTAGCTTGTTGGGAACACAAACTTTCTTTTCACTTGCAAACACCACTCCGTACATATATATGGGGAGGTACTAGCTCCAACTCGGTTTTATAGTGAAAACTGAAGGAACTTCAAACCGGCACTAGGAAACAGACTGAGAAACCAGAGTAAAAGTTTCTCCTGCAACCCGTTCCCCTGTGCTAGATGAACGAACGTCTCTCCACATGCTCAGTTCTGAGAGATAAGTGTGTGTGAAAGCCGTCCTTCATCTAACTTGTTGGGAACACAAAGATTCTTTAAACTTGCAAACTCCACTCCTTACATATATATTGGGAGGTATAACTCCAACTCGGTTTTACAGTGAAAACTGAAGGAACTTCAAACCGGCACTAGGAAACAGACTGAGAATCCACAGAAAAAGTTTCTCCTGCAAGCCATTCCGTTTGTGCTAAATGAACGAACGTCTCTCCACATGCTCAGTTCTACGAGATATGTGTGTGTGAAAGCCGACTTCACCTAGCTTGTTGGGAACACAAAGTTTCTTTACACTTGCAAACTCCACCCCATATATATATATATTCGGAAGTACTAGCTCCAACTCGGATTTAAAGTGAAAACTGCAGGAAGTTCAAACCGGCCCTAGGAAACAGACTGAGAAACCAGAGTAAAAGTTTCTCCTGCAACCCGTTCCTTTGTGCTAGATGAACGAACGTCTCTCCACATGCTAGGTTCTGAGAGATAAGTGTGTGTGAAAGCCGTCCTTCACCTATCTTGTTGGGAACACAAAGATTCTTTTCTCTTGCAAACTCCACTCCTTACATATATAAGGGGAGGTACTAGCTCCAAATCGGTTTTACAGCGAAAACTGCAGGAACTTCAATCCGGCACTAGGAAACAGACTGAGAAACCAGAGAAAAAGTTTCTCCTGCAAGCCATTCCCGTTGTGCTAGATGAACGAAAGTCTCTCCACATGCTCAGTTCTAAGAGATAAGTGTGTGTGAAAGCCGTACTTCACCTAGCTTGTTGGGAAAACAAAGTTTCTTTCACTTGTAAACTACACTCCTTACATATGTATGGGGAGGCATTAGCTCCAACTCGGTTTTACAGTGAAAACTGCAGGAACTTCATAAAGGCAGTAGGAAACAACTGAGAAACCAGAGTAAAAGTTTTTCCTGCAACCCGTTCTTTTGTGCTAGATGAACGAACGTCTCTCCACATGCTAAGTTGTGAGAGATAAGTGTGTGTGAAAGCCGTCCTTCAACTAGCTTGATGGGAACACAAAATTTCTTTTCACTTGCAAACTCCACTCCTTACATATATATGGGGAGGGTTTAGCTCCAACTCGTTTTTACAGTGAAAACTGCAGGAACTTCTAACCGGCACTAGGAAACAGACTGAGAAACCAGAGTATAAGTTTCTCCTGCAATCCGTTCATTTATGCTAGATGAACGAATGTCTATAGACATGCTCAGTTCTGACAGATAAGTGTGTGTGAAAGCCGTAATTCACCTAGCTTGTTGGGAACAGAAACTTTCTTTTCATGTGCAAACTCCACTCCATACATATATATGGGGTGTTACAAACTCCTACTCGGTTTTACAGTGAAAACTGAAGGAACTTCTAACCGGCACTAGGAATCAGACTGAGAAACCAGAGTAAAAGTTTCTCCTGCAACCCGTTCCCCTGTGCTAGATGAACGAACGTTTCTCCACATGCTCAGTTCTGAGAGATAAGTGTGTGTGAAAGCCGTACTTCACCTAGCTTGTTGGGAACACAAAGTTTCTTTTCACTTGCAAACACCACTCCCTATATATATACGGGGAGGTACTAGCTCCAACTCTGTTTTACAGTGAAAACTGCAGGAACTTCAAACCGGCCCTAGGGAAAAGACTGAGAATCCAGAGAAAAAGTTCCCCCTGCAACCTGTTCCATTTGTGCTAGATGAACGAACGTTTCTCCACATGCTCAGTTCTGAGAGATAAGTATGTGTGAAAGCCGTCCTTCACCTAGCTTGTTGGGAACACAAAGATTCTTTTCACTTGCAAACTGCACTCCATACATATATAAGGGAGGTACGAGCTCAAACTCGGTTTTACAGCGAAAACTGCAGGAACTTAATACCAGCACTGGGAAACAGACTGAGAAACCAGAGAAAAAGTTTCTCCTGCAAGCCATTCCCGTTGTGCTAAATGAACGAACGTCTCTCCACATGCTCAGTTCTAAGAGATAAGTGTGTGTGAAAGCAGTCCTTCATCTAGCTTGTTGGGAAAACAAATTTTCTTTTCACTTGTAAACTACAATCCTTACATATATATGGGGAGGCATTAGCTCCAACTCGGTTTTACAGTGAAAACTGCAGGAACTTCATACCGGCACTAGGAAACATACTGAGAAACCAGAGTAAAAGTTTCTCCTGCAACCCGTTCCCATTGTGCTAGATGAACGAACGTCTCTCCACAAGCTCAGTTCTGAGAGATAATTGTGTGTGAAAGCCGTCCTTCACATAGCTTGTTGGGAACACAAAGTTTCCTTTCATTGGCAAACACCACTCCATACATATATAAGGGGAGGTACTATCGCCAACTCGGTTTTACAGTGAAAACTGCAGGAACATCAAACCTGCACTAGGTAACAGACTGAGAAACCAGAGAAATAGTTTCTCCTGCACCCTGTTCCCTTAGTGCTACATGAACGAATGTCTCTCCACATGCTGAGTTCTGTGTGATAACTGTGTGTGAAAGCCGTACTTCACCTAGCATGTTGGTAACACAAAGTTTCTTTTCACTTGCAAACACCACTCCCTATATATATACGGGGAGGTACTAGATCCAACTCGGTTTTACAGTGAAAACTGCAGGAACTTCAAACCGGCCCTAGGAAAAAGACTGAGAATCCAGAGAAAAAGTTCCTCCTGCAACCTGTTCAATTTGTGCTAGATGAACGAACGTCTCTCCACATGCTCAGTTCTGAGAGATAAGTATGTGTGAAAGCCGTCCTTCACCTAGCTTGTTGGGAATACAAAGATTCTTTTCACTTGCAAACTCTACTCCATACATATATAAGGGGAGTTACTAGCTCCAAATCGGTTTTACAGCGAAAACTGCGGAACTTCAATCCGGCACTAGGAAACAGACTGAGAAACCAGAGTAAAAGTTTCTCCTGCAACACGTTCCTTTGTGCTAGATGAACGAACGTCTCTCCACATGTTAAGTTTTGAGAAATAAGTGTGTGTGAAAGCTGTCCTTCAAATAGCTTGTTGGGAACACAAACTATCTTTTCACTTGCAAACTCCACTCCTTACATATATATGGGGATGGTAATCTCCAACTCGTTTTTACAGTGAAAATTGCAGGAACTTCTAACCGGCACTAGGAAACAGACTGAGAAACCAGAGTATAAGTTTCTCCTATAACCCGTTCCCTTTGTGCTAGATGAACGAACGTCTATACACATGCTCAGTTCTGACAGATAATTGTGTGTGAAACCATCCTTCACCTAGCTTGTTGGGAACAGTAAGTTTCTTTTCACTTGCAAACACCACTCCGTAAATATATACGGGGAGGTACAAGCTCCAACTCGGTTTTACAGTGATAACTGCAGGAAATTCAAAACGGCACTAGGAAACAGACTGAGAAACCAGAGTAAATGTTTCCCCTGTAACCCGTTCCCTTTTTGCTAGATGAACGAACGTCTATACACAAGCTCAGTTCTGAGAGATAAGAGTGTGTGAAAGCCGTCATTCAGCTAGCTTGATGGAAACACAAATTTTCTTTTCATTGCAAATTCCACTCCATACATGTATATGCGGAGGTACTAGCTCCAACTCGGTTTTACAGTGACAACTGCAGGGACTTCCATCCGGCAGTAGGAAACAGACTGAGAAACCATAGTAATACTTTCCCGTGCAACCCGTTCCATTTGTGCTAGATGAACGAACGTCTCTCCACATGCCCCGTTCTGAGAGATAAGTGTGTGTGAAAGACGTCCTTCACGTTGCTTATAGGGAACACAAAGTTGCTTTTCACATCCAAACTCCACTCCATACATTTATATGGGGTGGTACAAGCTCCTACTCGGTTTTACAGTGAAAACGGCATTAACTTCAAACCGGCACTAGGAAACAGACTGAGAAACCAGAGAAAAATTTTCTCCTGCAACCCGTTCCCTTTGTGCTAGATGAAGGAAAGTCTCTCCACATGCTCAGTTCTGAGAGATAAGTGTGTGTGAAATCCGTACTTCACCTAGATTGTTGGGAACACAAAGATTCTTTTCACTTGCAAACACCACTCCATACATATATATGGGGAGGTACTAGCTCCAACTCGGTTTTACAGTGAAAACTGAAGGAACTTCCAACCGGCCCTAGGAAACAGACTGAGAATCCAGAGAAAATGTTCCTACTGCAAGCTGTTCCATTTGTGCTAGATGAACGAACGTCTCTCCACATGCTCAGTTCTGAGAGATAAGCATGTGTCAAAGCCGTACTTCACCTAGCTTGTTGGGAACACAAAGTTTCTTTTCACTTGCAAACTCCACTCCACACCTAAATATTGGTTGGTAGTAGCTCCAAATCGGTTTTACAGTGAAAACTGCAGGAACTTCAAACAGTCACTAGGAAACAGACTGAGAAACCAGAGAAAAAGTTTCACCTGCAAGCCATTCCGGTTGTGCTAGATGAACGAACGTCTCTCCACATGCTCAGGTTTAAGAGATATGTGTGTGTGAAAGCCGACTTCACCTAGCTTGTTGGGAACACAAAGTTTCTTTACACTTGCAAACTCCACTCCATACATATATATATTCGGAAGTACTAGCTCCAACTCGGATTTACAGTGAAAACTGCAGGAAGTTCAAAACGGCACTAGGAAACAGACTGAGAAACCAGAGTAAAAGTTTCCCCTGCAACCCATTCTTTTGTGCTAGATGAACGAACGTCTCTCCACATGCTAAGTTGTGAGAGATAAGTGTGTTTGAAAGCCATCCTTCACCTAGCTTGTTGGGAACACAAAATTTCTTTTCACTTGCAAACTCCACTCCTTACATATATATGGGGAGGGTTTAGCTCCAACTCGTTTTTACAGTGAAAACTGCAGGAACTTCTAACCGGCACTAGGAAACAGACTGAGAAACCAGAGTATAAGTTTCTCCTGCAACCCGTTCATTTTTGCTAGATGAACGAATGTCTATAGACATGCTCAGTTCTGATAGAAAAGTGTGTGTGAAAGCCGTCCTTCAACTAGCTTGTTGGGAACACAAAGTTTTCTTTCATTTGCAAACTCCAATCCATACATATATAAGGGGAGGTACTAGCTCCAACTCGGTTTTACACTGAAAACTGCAGGAACATCAAAACTGCACTAGGTAACAGACTGAGAAACCAGAGAAATAGTTTCTCTTGCACCCTGTTCCCTTTGTGCTACATGAACGAATGTCTCTCCACATGCTCAGTTCTGTGAGATAACTGTGTGTGAAAGCCGTACTTCACCTAGCTTGTTGGGAACACAAAGTTTCTTTTCACTTGCAAACTCCACACCTTACATATATATGGGGAGGGTTTAGCTCCAAACCGTTTTTACAGTGGAAACTGCAGGAACTTCTAACCGGCAATAGGAAACAGACTTAGAAACCAGAGTATAAGTTTCTCATGCAACCCGTTCCATTTATGCTAGATGAAAGAACGTCTATACACATGCTCAGTTGTGACAGATAATTGTGTGTGAAATCCGTAATTCACCTAGCTTGTTGGGAACACAAACTTTCTTTTCATGTGCAAACTCCACTCCATACATATATATGGGGTGTTACAAGCTCCTACTCGGTTTTATAGTGAAAACTGAAGGAACTTCAAACCGGCACTAGGAAACAGACTGAGAAAGCAGAGTAAAAGTTTCTCCTGCAAACCGTTCCCTTTGTGCTAGATGAACGAACGTCTCTCCACATGCTCAGTTCTGAGAGATAAGTGTGTGTGAAAGCCGTACTTCACCAGCTTGTTGGAAACACAAAGTTTCTTTTCACTTGCAAACACCAATCCCTATATATATACGGGGAGGTACTAGCTCCAACAAGGTTTTACAGTGAAAACTGCAGGAACTTCAAACCGGCCCTAGGAAAAAGACTGAGAATCCAGAGAAAAAGTTCCCCCTGCAACCTGTTCAATTTGTGGTAGATGAACGAACGTCTCTCCACATGCTCATTTCTGAGAGATAAGTATGTGTGAAAGCCGTCCTTCACCTAGCTTGTTGGGAACACAAAGATTCTTTTCACTTGCAAACGCCACTTCATACATATATAAGGGGAGGTACTAGCTCCAAATCGGTTTTACAGCGAAAACTGCAGGAACTTCATACCGGCACTAGGAAACAGACTGAGAAACCAGACAAAAAGTTTCTCCTGCAAGCCATTCCCGTTGTGCTAGATGAACGAACGTCTCTCCACATGCTCAGTTCTAAGAGATAAGTGTGTGTGAAAGCCGTCCTTCACAAAGCTTGTTGGGAAAACAAAGTTTCTTTTCATTTATAAACTACACTCCTTACATATATATGTGGAGGCATTAGCTCCAACTCGGTTTTACAGTGAAAACTGCAGGAACTTAATACCGGCACTAGGAAACACACAGAGAAACCAGAGTAAAAGTTTCTCCTGCAACCCGTTCCCATTGTGCTAGATGAACGAACGTCTCTCCACCTACTCAGTTCTGAGAGATAACTGTTTGTGAAAGCCATCCTTCACCTAGCTTGTTGGGAACACAAAGTTTCCTTTCATTTGCAAACTCCACTCCATACATATATAAGGGGAGGTTCTAGCTCCAACTCGGTTTTACAGTGAAAACTGCAGGAACTTCAAAACTGCACTAGGTAACAGACTGAGAAACCAGAGAAAAAGGTTCTTCTCCAACCCGTTCCATTTGTGCTACATGAACGAACGTCTCTCCACATGCTCAGTTCTGTGAGATAATTGTGTGTGAAAGCTGTACTTCACCTAGCTTGTTGGGAACACAAAGTTTCTTTTCACTTGCAAACTCCAGTCCATACATATATATACGGAGGTCCTAGCTCCAACTCGGTTTAAAGTGAAAACTGCAGGGTCTTCAAACCGACAGTAGGAAACAGACAGAGAATACATAGTAAAAGTTTCCCCTGCAAACCGTTCTATTTTTGGTAGATGAACGAACGTCTCTCCAAATGCTCAGTTCTGAGAGATAAGTGTGTGTGAAAGCCGTACTTCACCTAGCTTGTTGGGAACACAAACTTTCTTTTCACTTGCAAAATCCACTCCGTACATATATATGGGGTGGTACAAGCTCCTACTCTGTTTTACAGTGAAAACTGCAGGAACTTCATACCTGCACTAGGAAACAGACTGAGAAACCAGAGAAAAAATTTCTCCTGCAAGCCATTCCCGTTGTGCTAGATGAACGAACGTCTCTCCATATGCTCAGTTCTAAGAGATAAGTGTGTATGAAAGCCGTCCCTCACATAGCTTGTTCGGAATACAAAGTTTCTTTTCACTTTCAAACTCCATTCCATACATATATATATTCGGAATTAGTAGCCCCAACTCGGATTTATAGTGAAAACTGCAGGAAGTTCAAACCGGCACTAGGAAACTTACTGAGAAACCAGAGTAAAAGTTTCTCCTGCAACCCGTTCTTTTGTGCTAGATGAACGAACGTCTCTCCACATGCTAAGATCTGAGAGATAATTGTGTGTGAAAGCCGTCCTTCACCTAGCTTGTTGGGAACACAAAGTTTCTTTTCAATTGCAAACTCCACTCCTTACATATATATGGGGAGGGTTTAGCTCCAACTCGTTTTTACAGTGAAAACTGCAGGAACGTCTAACCGGCACTAGGAAACAGACTGAGAAACCAGAGTAAAAGTTTCTCCTGCAACCCTTTCCCCTGTGCTAGATGAACGAACGTCTCTGCACATGCTCAGTTCTGAGAGATAATTTGTGTGAAAGCCGTACTTCACCTAGCTTGTTGGGAACACAAAGTTTCTTTTCACTTGCAAACACCACTCCCTATATATATACGGGGAGGTACTACCTCCAACTCGGTTTTACAGTGAAAACTGCAGGAACTTCAAACTGGCCCTAGGAAAAAGACTGAGAATCCAGAGAAAAACTTCCTGTTGCAACCTCTTCCATTTGTGCTAGATGAACGAAAGTCTCTCCACATGCTCATTTCTGAGAGATAAGTGTGTGTGAAAGCCGTACTTCAACTAGCTTGTTGGGAACACAAACTTTCTTTTCACTTGCAAACACCACTCCGTACATATATATGGGGAGGTACTAGCTCCAACTCGGTTTTATAGTGAAAACTGCAGGAACTTCCAACCGGCCCTAGGAAACAGACTGAGAATCCAGAGAAAAAGTTCCTCCTGCAACCTGTTCAATTTGTGCTAGATGAACGAACGTCTCTCCACATGCTCATTTCTGAGAGATAAGTATGTGTGAAAGTCGTTCTTCACATAGCTAGTTGGGAATACAAAGTTTCTTTTCACTTGCAAACTCCACTCCATACATACATAAAGGGAGGTACTAGCTCCAAATCGGTTTTACAGTGAAAACTGCAGGAACTTCAATCCAGCACTAGGAAACAGACTGAGAAACCAGAGAAATAGTTTCTCCTGCAAGCCATTCCCGTTGTGCTAGATGAACGAACGTCTCTCCACATGCTCAGTTCTAAGAGATAATTGTGTGTGAAAGCCGTCCTCCAAATATCTTGTTGGGAACACAAATTTTATTTCACTTGCAATCCCCACTCCATACATAAATATAGGGACGTAGGAGCTACAACTCGGATTTACAGTGAAAACTGCAGGAAATTCAAACCGACCCTAGGAAACAGACTGAGAATCCAGAGAATATCTTCCTCCTGCAACCTGTTCCATTTGTGCTAGATGAACGAACGTCTCTCCGCATGCTCAGTTCTGAGAGATAAGTATGTGTGAAAGCCGTTCTTCACCTAGCTTGTAGGGAACACAAAGTTTTTTTAACTTGCCAACTCCTCTCCATACATATATAAGAGGAGGTACTAGCTCCAAATCGGTTTTACAGTGAAAATTGCAGGAACTTCAATCCGGCACTAGGAAACAGAATGAGAAACCAGAGAAAAAGTTTCACCTGCAAGCCATTCCGTTTGTGCTAGACGAACAAACGTCTCTCCACATGCTCAGTTCTAATAGATATTTGTGTGTGAAAGCCGACTTCACCTAGCTTGTTGGGAACACAAAGTTTCTTTACACTTGCAAACTCCACTCCATACATATATATATTCGGAAGTACTAGCTCCAACTCGGATTTACAGTGAAAACTGCAGGAAGTTCAAACCGGCACTAGGAAACAGACTGAGAAACCAGAGTATAAGTTTCTCCTGCAACCCGTTCATTTATGCTAGATGAACGAATGTCTATACACATGCTCAGTTCTGACAGATAAGTGTGTGTGAAAGCCGTACTTCACCTAGCTTGTTGGGAACACAAACTTTCTTTTCATGTGCAAACTCCACTCCATACATATATATGGGCTGTTACAAGCTCCTACTCGGTTTTACAGTGAAAACTGCAGGAACTTCAAACCGGCACTAGGAAACAGACTGAGAATTAAGAGAAAAATTTCCCCCTGCAACCTGTTCCATTTGTGCTAGATGAACGAACGTCTCTCCACATGCTCAGTTCTGAGAGATAAGTATGTGTGAAAGCCGTCCTTCACCTAGCTTGTTGGGAACACAAAGATTCTATTCACTTGCAAACTGCACTCCATACATATATAAGGGAGGTACTAGCTCAAAATCGGTTTTACAGCGAAAACTGCAGGAACTTCAATCCGGCACTGGGAAACAGATTGAGAAACCAGAGAAAAAGTTTCTCCTGCAAGCCATTCCCGTTGTGCTAGAAGAACGAACGTCTCTCCACATGCTCAGTTCTAAGAGATAAGTGTGTGTGAAAGCCATCCATCATCTAGCTTGTTGGGAAAACAAAGTTTCTTTTCACTTGTAAACTACAATCCTTATATATAAATGGGGAGGCATTAGCTCCAACTCGGTTTTACAGTGAAAACTGCAGGAACATCAAACCTGCACTAGGTAACAGACTGAGAAACCAGAGAAATAATTTCTCCTGCACCCGGTTCCCTTTGTGCTACATGAACGAATGTCTCTCCACATGCTCAGTTCTGTGAGATAAATGTGTGTGAAAGCCGTACTTCACCTAGCGTGTTGTGAACACAAAGATTCTTTTCACTTGCAAACTCCACACCTTACATATATATGGGGAGGGTTTAGCTCCAAAACTTTTTTACAGTGGAAATTGCAGGAACTTCTACCCGGCAATAGGAAACAGACTTAGAAACCAGAGTATAAGTTTCTCCTGCAAACCGTTCCCTTTGTGCTAGATGAACGAACGTCTCTCCACATGCTCAGTTCTGAGAGATAAGTGTTTGTGAAAGCCGTACTTCACCTAGCATGTTGGTAACACAAAGTTTCTTTTCCCTTGCAAACACCATTCCCTATATATATAAGGGGAGGTACTAGCTCCAACTCGGTTTTACAGTGAAAACTGCAGGAACTTCAAACCGGCCCTAGGAAAAAGACTGAGAATCCAGAGAAAAAATTCCTCCTGCAACCTGTTCCATTTGTGCTAGATGAACGAACGTCTCTCCACATGCTCAGTTCTGAGAGATAATTATGTGTGAAAGCCGTCCTTCACCTAGCTTGTTGGGAACACAAAGATTCTTTTCACTTGCAAACTCCACTCCATACATATATAAGGGGAGGTACTAGCTCCAAATCGTTTTTACAGCGAAAACTGCAGGAACTTCAATCCGGCACTAGGAAACAGACTGAGAAACCAGAGTAAAAGTTTCTCTTGCAACACGTTCCTTTGTGGTAGATGAACGAACGTCTCTCCACATGTTAAGTTTTGAGAGATAAGTGTGTGTGAAAGCTGTCCTTCAAATAGCTTGTTGGGAACACAAACTTTCTTTTCACTTGCAAACTCCACTCCTTATATATATATGGGGATGTTTATCTCCAACTCGTTTTTACAGTGAAAACTGCAGGAACTTCTAACCGGCACTAGGAAACAGACTGAGAATCCAGAGTATAAGTTTCTCCTATAACCCGTTCCTTTGTGCTAGATGAACGAACGTCTATACACATGCTCAGTTCTGACAGATAATTGTGTGTGAAAGCCGTCCTTCACCTAGCTTGTTGGGAACAGTAAGTTTCTTTTCACTTGCAAACACCACTCCGTAAATATATACGGGGAGGTACTAGCTCCAACTCGGTTTTACAGTGATAACTGCAAGAAATTCAAAACGGCACTAGGAAACAGACTGAGAAACCAGAGTATAAGTTTCTCCTGCAACCCGTTCATTTATGCTAGATGAACGAATGTCTATACACATGCTCAGTTCTGACAGATAAGTGTGTGTGAAAGCCGTACTTCACCTAGCTTGTTGGGAACACAAACTTTCTTTTCATGTGCAAACTCCACTCCATACATATATATGGGCTGTTACAAGCTCCTACTCTGTTTTACAGTGAAAACTGAAGGAACTTCAATCCGGCACTAGGAAACAGACTGAGAAACCAGAGTAAAAGTTTCTCCTGCAACCCGTTCCCCTGTGCTAGATGAACGAACGTCTCTACACATGCTCAGTTCTGAGAGATAAGTATGTGTGAAAGCCGTCCTTCACCTAGCTTGTTGGGAACACAAAGATTCTTTTCACTTGCAAACTGCACTCCATACATATATAAGGGAGGTACTATCTCAAAATCGGTTTTACAGCGAAAACTGCAGGAACTTCAATCCGGCACTGGGAAACAGATTGAGAAACCAGAGAAAAAGTTTCTCCTGCAAGCCATTCCCGTTGTGCTAGAAGAACGAACATCTCTCCACATGCTCAGTTCTAAGAGATAAGTGTGTGTGAAAGCCATCCATCATCTAGCTTGTTGGGAAAACAAAGTTTCTTTTCACTTGTAAACTACAATCCTTACATATAAATGGGGAGGCATTAGCTCCAACTCGGTTTTACAGTGAAAACTGCAGGAACATCAAACCTGCACTAGGTAACAGACTGAGAAACCAGAGAAATAATTTCTCCTGCACCCCGTTCCCTTTGTGGTACATGAACGAATGTCTCTCCACATGCTCAGTTCTGTGAGATAACTGTGTGTGAAAGCCGTACTTCACCTAGCTTGTTGGGAACACAAAGATTCTTTTCACTTGCAAACTCCACACCTTACATATATATGGGGAGGGTTTAGCTCCAAAACGTTTTTACAGTGGAAATTGCAGGAACTTCTAACCGGCAATAGGAAACAGACTTAGAAACCAGAGTATAAGTTTCTCCTGCAACCCGTTCCATTTATGCTAGATGAACGAAAGTCTATACACATGCTCAGTTCTGACAAATAATTGTGTGTGAAAGCCGTAATTCACCTAGCTTTTTGGGAACACAAACTTCCTTTTCATGTGCAAACTCCACTCCATACATATATATGGGGTGTTACAAGCTCCTACTCGGTTTTACAGGGAAAACTGAAGGAACTTCAAACCGGCACTAGGAAACAGACTGAGAAACCAGAGTAAAAGTTTCTCCTGCAAACCGTTCCCTTTGTGCTAGATGAACGAACGTCTCTCCACATGCTCAGTTCTGAGAGATAAGTGTTTGTGAAAGCCGTACTTCACCTAGCATGTTGGTAACACAAAGTTTCTTTTCCCTTGCAAACACCACTCCCTATATATATAAGGGGAGGTACTAGCTCCAACTCGGTTTTACAGTGAAAACTGCAGGAACTTCAAACCGGCCCTAGGAAAAAGACTGAGAATCCAGAGAAAATGTTCCTCCTGCAACCTGTTCCATTTGTGCTAGATGAACGAACGTCTCTCCACATGCTCAGTTCTAAGAGATAATTATGTGTGAAAGCCGTCCTTCACCTAGCTTGTTGGGAACACAAAGATTCTTTTCACTTGCAAACTCCACTCCATACATATATAAGGGGAGGTACTAGCTCCAAATCGGTTTTACAGCGAAAACTGCAGGAACTTCAATCCGGCACTAGGAAACAGACTGAGAAACCAGAGTAAAAGTTTCTCCTGCAACACGTTCCTTTGTGCTAGATGAACGAACGTCTCTCCACATGTTAAGTTTTGAGAGATAAGTGTGTGTGAAAGCTGTCCTTCAAATAGCTTGTTGGGAACACAAACTTTCTTTTCACTTGCAAACTCCACTCCTTACATATATATGGGGATGGTTATCTCCAACTCGTTTTTACAGTGAAAACTGCAGGAACTTCTAACCGGCACTAGGAAACAGACTGAGAAACCAGAGTATAAGTTTCTCCTATAACCCGTTCCCTTTGTGCTAGATGAACGAACGTCTATACACATGCTCAGTTCTGACAGATAATTGTGTGTGAAAGCCGTCCTTCACCTAGCTTGTTGGGAACAGTAAGTTTCTTTTCACTTGCAAACACCACTCCGTAAATATATACGGGGAGGTACTAGCTCCAACTCGGTTTTACAGTGATAACTGCAGGAAATTCAAAACGGCACTAGGAAACAGACTGAGAAACCAGAGTAAAAGTTTCCCCTGTAACCCGTTCCCTTTTTGCTAGATGAACGAACGTCTATACACAAGCTCAGTTCTGAGAGATAAGAGTGTGTGAAAGCCGTCCTTCAAATAGCTTGTTGGGAAAACAAAGTTTCTTTTCATTTGCAAACTCCATTCCATACATATATAAGGGGAGGTACAAGCTCCAACATTGTTTTACAGTGAAAACTGCAGGAACTTCAAACCTGCACTAGGAAACAGACTGAGAAACCAGAGTAATAGATTCCCCTGCAAACCGTTCCCTTTGTGCTAGAAGAACGGAAGTCTTTCCACATACTCAGTTCTGAGAGATAAGTGTGTGTGAAAGCAGTCCTTCACCTAGCTTGTTGGGAAAACAAAGCTTCTTTTCAATTGCAAACTACACTCCTTACATATATATGGGGAGGGATTAGCTCCAACTCGTTTTTACAGTGAAAACTGCAGGAACTTCAAACCTGCACTAGGAAACAGACTGAGAAACCAGAGTAAAAGTTGCCCGTGTAACCCGTTCCCTTTGTGCTAGATGAACGAACGTCTATACACAAGCTCAGTTCTGAGAGTTAAGAGTGTGTGAAAGCCGTCCTTCACCAAGCTTGTTGGGAACACAAAGTTCCTTTCCACTTGCAAACTCCACACCATACATATATATGGGGAGGTACTAACTCCAACTCGGTTTTAGAGTGAAAACTCCAGGAACTTCAAACCGGCACTAGGAATCAGACTGAGTAAACAGAGAAAAAGTTTCTCCTGCAAACCTTTCCCTTTGTGCTAGATGAACGAACGTCTCTCCAAATGCTCAGTTCTGAGATATAAGTGTGTGTGAAAGCCGTCATTCAGCTAGCTTTTTGGGAACACAAATTTTCTTTTCATTGCAAATTCCACTCCATACATATATATGCGGAGGTACTAGCTCCAACTCGGTTTTATAGTGACAACTGCAGGGACTTCCATCCGGCAGTAGGAAACAGACTGAGAAACCATAGTAATACTTTCCCGTGCAACCCGTTCCATTTGTGCTAGATGAACGAACGTCTCTCCACATGCCCCGTTCTGAGAGATAAGTGTGTGTGAAAGACGTCCTTCACGTAGCTTATAGGGAACACAAAGTTTATTTTCACATCCAAATTCCACTCCATACATTTATATGGGGTGGTACAAGCTCCTACTCGGTTTTACAGTGAAAACGGCATTAACTTCAAACCGGCACTAGGAAACAGACTGAGAAACCAGAGAAAAATTTTCTCCTGCAACCCGTTCCCTTTGTGCTAGATGAAGGAAAGTCTCTCCACATGCTCAGTTCTGAGAGATAAGTGTGTGTGAAATCCGTACTTCACCTAAATTGTTGGGAACACAAAGTTTCTTTTCACTTGCAAACACCACTCCATACATATATATGGGGAGGTACTAGCTCCAACTCGGTTTTACAGTGAAAAATGAAGGAAATTCCAACCGGCCCTAGGAAACAGACTGAGAATCCAGAGAAAATGTTCCTACTGCAAGCTGTTCCATTTGTGCTAGATGAACGAACGTCTCTCCACATGCTCAGTTCTGAGAGATAAGCATGTGTGCAAGCCGTCCTTCACCTAGCTTGTTGGGAACACAAAGTTTCTTTTCACTTGCAAACTCCACTCCATACCTAAATATAGGGTGGTAGTAGCTCCAAATCGGTTTTACTGTGAAAACTGCAGGAACTTCAGTCACTAGGAAACAGACTGAGAAACCAGAGTAAAACTTTCTCCTACAACCTGTTCCTTTGTTCTAGATGAACGAACGTCTCACCACATGCTCAGTTCTGAGAGATAAGTGTGTGTGAAAGTCGTCCTTCACCTAGCTTGTTGGGAACACAAAGTTTCTTTTCACTTGCAAACTCCACTCCTTTCATATATATGGGGAGGAATTAGCTCCAACTCGCTTTTACATTGAAAACTGCAGGAACTTCATACCGGCACTAGGAAACAGACTGAGAAACCAGAGTAAAAGTTTCTCCTGTACCCTTTCCCTTTGTGCTACATGAACGAAAGTCTAACCACATGCTCAGTTCTGAGAGATAAGTGTGTGTGAAAGCCGTCCTTCACCTACCTTGTTGGGAACACAAAGTTCCTTTTCACTTGCAAAATCCACTCCATACATATATATGGGGAGGTAATAGCACCAACTCTGTTTACAGTGAATACTGCAAGGACTTCAAACAGACATTAGGAAACAGACTGAGAAACCATAGTAAAAGTTTCCCTGCAACCCGTTCCACTTGTGGTAGATGAACGAACATCTCTCCAAATGCTCAGTTCTGAGAGATAAGTGTGTGTGAAAGCCGTCCTTCATCTAGCTTGTTGGGAACACAAAGATTCTTTAAACTTGCAAACTCCACTCCTTACATATATATTGGGAGGTATAACTCCAACTCGGTTTTACAGTGAAAACTGAAGGAACTTCAAACCGGCACTAGGAAACAGACTGAGAATCCAGAGAAAAAGTTTCTCCTGCAAGCCATTCCGGTTGTGCTAAATGAACGAACGTCTCTCAACATTCTCAGTTCTACGAGATATGTGTGTGTGAAAGCCGACTTCACCTAGCTTGTTGGGAACACAAAGTTTCTTTACACTTGTAAACTCCACCCCATATATATATATATTCGGAAGTAATAGCTCCAACACGGATTTACAGTGAAAACTGCAGGAAGTTCAAACCGGCCCTAGGAAACAGACTGAGAAACCAGAGTAAAAGTTTCTCCTGCAACCCGTTCCTTTGTGCTAGATGAACGAACGTCTCTCCACATGCTAGGTTCTGAGAGATAAGTGTGTGTGAAAGACGTACTTCACCTAGCTTGTTGGGAAAACAAAGTTTCTTTCACTTGTAAACTACACTCCTTACATATGTATGGGGAGGCATTAGCTCCAACTCGGTTTTACAGTGAAAACTGCAGGAACTTCATAAATGCACTAGGAAACACACTGAGAAACCAGAGTAAAAGTTTCCCCTGCTAACCGTTCCCATTGTGCTAGATGAACGAACGTCTCTCCACATGCTCAGTTCTGAGAGATAATTGTGTGTGAAAGCCGTCCTTCACCTACCTTGTTGGGAACACAAACATTCTTTTCATTTGCAAACTCCACTCCATAAATATATAAGGGTAGGTACTAGCTCAAACTCGGTTTTACAGTGAAAACTGCAGGAACTTCAAACCTGCACTAGGTAACAAACTGAGAAACCAGAGAAAAAGTTCCTCCTACAACCCGTTCCCTTTGTGCTACATGAACGAACGTCTCTCCACATGCTCAGTTCTGTGAGATAATTGTGTGTGAAAGCCGTACTTCACCTAGCTTGTTGAGAACACAAAGTTTCTTTTCACTTGCAAACTCCAGTCCATACATATATATACGGAGGTCCTAGCTCCAAATCGGTTTTACAGTGAAAACTGCAGGATCTTCAATCAGGCACTAGGAAACAGACTGAGAATCCAGAGAAAAAGTTCCCCTGCAACATGTTCCATATGTGCTACATGAACGAACGTCTCTCCACATGCTCAGTTCTGAGAGATAAGTATGTGTGAAAGCCGTCCTTCACCTAGCTTGTTGGGAACACAAAGATTCTTTTCACTTGCAAACTGCACTCCATACATATATAAGGGAGGTACTAGCTCAAAATCGGTTTTACAGCGAAAACTGCAGGAACTTCATACCAGCACTGGGAAACTGACTGAAAAACCAGAGAAAAAGTTTCTCCTGCAAGCCATTCCCGTTGTGCTAGATGAACGAACGTCTCTCCACATGCTCAGTTCTAAGAGATAAGTGTGTGTGAAAGCAGTCCTTCATCTAGCTTGTTGGGAAAACAAAGTTTCTTATCACTTGTAAACTACAATCCTTACATATATATGGGGAGGCATTAGCTCCAACTCGCTTTTACAGTGAAAACTGCAGGAACTTCATACCAGCACTAGGAAACATACTGAGAAACCAGAGTAAAAGTTTCTCCTGCAACCCGTTCCCATTGTGCTAGATGAACGAACGTCTCTCCACAAGCTCAGTTCTGAGAGATAATTGTGTGTGAAAGCCGTCCTTCACCTAGCTAGTTGGGAACACAAAGTTTCCTTTCATTTGCAAACTCCACTCCATACATATATAAGAGGAGGTACTAGCTCCAACTCGGTTTTACAGTGAAAACTGCAGGAACATCAAACCTGCACTAGGTAACAGACTGAGAAACCAGAGAAATAATTTCTCCTGCACCCTGTTCCCTTTGTGCTACATGAACGAATGTCTCTCCACATGCTCAGTTCTGAGAGATAATTATGTGTGAAAGCCGTCCTTCACCTAGCTTGTTGGGAACACAAAGATTCTTTTCACTTGCAAACTCCACTCCATACATATATAAGGGGAGGTACTAGCTCCAAATCGGTTTTACAGCGAAAACTGCAGGAACTTCAATCCGGCACTAGGAAACAGACTGAGAAACCAGAGTAAAAGTTTCTCCTGCAACACGTTCCTTTGTGCTAGATGAACGAACGTCTCTCCACATGTTAAGTTTTGAGAGATAAGTGTGTGTGAAAGCTGTCCTTCAAATAGCTTGTTGGGAACACAAACTTTCTTTTCACTTGCAAACTCCACTCCTTACATATATATGGGGATGGTTATCTCCAACTCGTTTTTACAGTGAAAACTGCAGGAACTTCTAACCGGCACTAGGAAACAGACTGAGAAACCAGAGTATAAGTTTCTCCTATAACCCGTTCCCTTTCTGCTAGATGAACGAACATCTATACACATGCTCAGTTCTGACAGATAATTGTGTGTGAAAGCCGTCCTTCACCTAGCTTGTTGGGAACAGTAAGTTTCTTTTCACTTGCAAACACCACTCCGTAAATATATACGGGGAGGTACTAGCTCCAACTAGGTTTTACAGTGATAACTGCAAGAAATTCAAAACGGCACTAGGAAACAGACTGAGAAACCAGAGTATAAGTTTCTCCTGCAACCCGTTCATTTATGCTAGATGAACGAATGTCTATACACATGCTCAGTTCTGACAGATAAGTGTGTGTGAAAGCCGTACTTCACCTAGCTTGTTGGGAACACAAACTTTCTTTTCATGTGCAAACTCCACTCCATACATATATATGGGGTGTTACAAGCTCCTACTCGGTTTTACAGTGAAAACTGAAGGAACTTCAAACCGGCACTAGGAAACAGACTGAGAAACCAGAGTAAAAGTATCTCCTGCAACCCGTTCCCCTGTGCTAGATGAACGAACGTCTCTCCACATGCTCAGTTCTGAGAGATAATTGTGTGTGAAAGCCGTACTTCACCTAGCTTGTTGGGAACACAAAGATTCTTTTCACTTGCAAACACCACTCCCTATATATATACGGGGAGGTACTAGCTCCAACTCTGTTTTACAGTGAAAACTGCAGGAACTTCAAACCGGCCCTAGGAAAAAGACTGAGAATCCAGAGAAAAAGTTCCCCCTGCAACCTGTTCCATTTGTGCTAGATGAACGAACGTCTCTCCACATGCTCAGTTCTGAGAGATAAGTATGTGTGAAAGCCGTCCTTCACCTAGCTTGTTGGGAACACAAAGATTCTTTTCACTTGCAAACTGCACTCCATACATATATAAGGGAGGTACTAGCTCAAAATCGGTTTTACAGCGAAAACTGCAGGAACTTCAATCCGGCACTGGGAAACAGATTGAGAAACCAGTGAAAAAGTTTCTCCTGCAAGCCATTCCCGTTTTGCTAGAAGAACGAACATCTCTCCACATGCTCAGTTCTAAGAGATAAGTGTGTGTGAAGCCATCCATCATCTAGCTTGTTGGGAAAACAAAGTTTCTTTTCACTTGTAAACTACAATCCTTACATATAAATGGGGAGGCATTAGCTCCAACTCGGTTTTACAGTGAAAACTGCAGGAACTTCAAACCTGCACTAGGTAACAAACTGAGAAACCAGAGAAAAAGTTTCTCCTACAACCCGTTCCCTTTGTGCTACATGAACGAACGTCTCTCCACATGCTCAGTTCTGTGAGATAATTGTGTGTGAAAGCCGTACTTCACCTAGCTTGTTGAGAACACAAAGTTTCTTTTCACTTGCAAACTCCAGTCCATACATATATATACGGAGGTCCTAGCTCCAAATCGGTTTTACAGTGAAAACTGCAGGATCTTCAATCAGGCACTAGGAAACAGACTGAGAATCCAGAGAAAAAGTTCCCCTGCAACATGTTCCATTTGTGCTACATGAACGAACGTCTCTCCACATGCTCAGTTCTGAGAGATAAGTATGTGTGAAAGCCGTCCTTCACCTAGCTTGTTGGGAACACAAAGATTCTTTTCACTTGCAAACTGCACTCCATACATATATAAGGGAGGTACTAGCTCAAAATCGGTTTTACAGGGAAAACTGCAGGAACTTCATACCAGCACTGGGAAACAGACTGAAAAACCAGAGAAAAAGTTTCTCCTGCAAGCCATTCCCGTTGTGCTAGATGAACGAACGTCTCTCCACATGCTCAGTTCTAAGAGATAAGTGTGTGTGAAAGCAGTCCTTCATCTAGCTTGTTGGGAAAACAAAGTTTCTTTTCACTTGTAAACTACAATCCTTACATATATATGGGGAGGCATTAGCTCCAACTCGGTTTTACAGTGAAAACTGCAGGAACTTCATACCGGCACTAGGAAACATACTGAGAAACCAGAGTAAAAGTTTCTCCTGCAACCCGTTCCCATTGTGCTAGATGAACGAACGTCTCTCCACAAGCTCAGTTCTGAGAGATAATTGTGTGTGAAAGCCGTCCTTCACCTAGCTAGTTGGGAACACAAAGTTTCCTTTCATTTGCAAACTCCACTCCATACATATATAAGGGGAGGTACTAGCTCCAACTCGGTTTTACAGTGAAAACTGCAGGAACATCAAACCTGCACTAGGTAACAGACTGAGAAACCAGAGAAATAATTTCTCCTGCACCCTGTTCCCTTTGTGCTACATGAACGAATGTCTCTCCACATGCTCAGTTCTGAGAGATAATTATGTGTGAAAGCCGTCCTTCACCTAGCTTGTTGGGAACACAAAGATTCTTTTCACTTGCAAACTCCACTCCATACATATATAAGGGGAGGTACTAGCTCCAAATCGGTTTTACAGAGAAAACTGCAGGAACTTCAATCCGGCACTAGGAAACAGACTGAGAAACAAGAGTAAAAGTTTCTCCTGCAACACGTTCCTTTGTGCTAGATGAACGAACGTCTATACACATGCTCAGTTCTGACAGATAATTGTGTGTGAAAGCCGTCCTTCACCTAGCTTGTTGGGAACAGTAAGTTTCTTTTCACTTGCAAACACCACTCCGTAAATATATACGGGGAGGTACTAGCTCCAACTCGGTTTTACAGTGATAACTGCAAGAAATTCAAAACGGCACTAGGAAACAGACTGAGAAACCAGAGTATAAGTTTCTCCTGCAACCCGTTCATTTATGCTAGATGAACGAATGTCTATACACATGCTCAGTTCTGACAGATAACTGTGTGTGAAAGCCGTACTTCACCTAGCTTGTTGGGAACACAAACTTTCTTTTCATGTGCAAACTCCACTCCATACATATATATGGGGTGTTACAAGCTCCTACTCGGTTTTACAGTGAAAACTGAAGGAACTTCAAACCGGCACTAGGAAACAGACTGAGAAACCAGAGTAAAAGTTTCTCCTGCAAGCCGTTCCCCTGTGCTAGATGAACGAACGTCTCTCCACATGCTCAGTTCTGAGAGATAATTGTGTGTGAAAGCCGTACTTAACCTAGCTTGTTGGGAACACAAAGTTTCTTTTCACTTGCAAACACCACTCCCTATATATATACGGGGAGGTACTAGCTCCAACTCTGTTTTACAGTGAAAACTGCAGGAACTTCAAACCGGCCCTAGGAAAAAGACTGAGAATCCAGAGAAAAAGTTCCCCCTGCAACCTGTTCCATTTGTGCTAGATGAACGAACGTCTCTCAACATGCTCAGTTCTGAGAGATAAGTATGTGTGAAAGCCGTCCTTCACCTAGCTTGTTGGGAACACAAAGATTCTTTTCACTTGCAAACTGCACTCCATACATATATAAGGGTGGTACTAGCTCAAAATCGGTTTTACAGCGAAAACTGCAGGAACTTCAATCCGGCACTGGGAAACAGATTGAGAAACCAGAGAAAAAGTTTCTCCTGCAAGCCATTCCCGTTGTGCTAGAAGAACGAACATCTCTCCACATGCTCAGTTCTAAGAGATAAGTGTGTGTGAAAGCCATCCATCATCTAGCTTGTTGGGAAAACAAAGTTTCTTTTCACTTGTAAACTACAATCCTTACATATATATGGGGAGGCATTAGCTCCAACTCGGTTTTACAGTGAAAACTGCAGGAACATCAAACCTGCACTAGGTAACAGACTGAGAAACCAGAGAAATAATTTCTCCTGCACCCCGTTCCCTTTGTGGTACATGAACGAATGTCTCTCCACATGCTCAGTTCTGTGAGATAACTGTGTGTGAAAGCCGTACTTCACCTAGCTTGTTGGGAACACAAAGATTCTTTTCACTTGCAAACTCCACACCTTACATATATATGGGGAGGGTTTAGCTCCAAAACTTTTTTACAGTGGAAATTGCAGGAACTTCTAACCGGCAATAGGAAACAGACTTAGAAACCAGAGTATAAGTTTCTCCTGCAACCCGTTCCATTTATGCTAGATGAAAGAAAGTCTATACACATGCTCAGTTCTGACAAATAATTGTGTGTGAAAGCCGTAATTCACCTAGCTTTTTGGGAACACAAACTTCCTTTTCATGTGCAAACTCCACTCCATACATATATATGGGGTGTTACAAGCTCCTACTCGGTTTTACAGTGAAAACTGAAGGAACTTCAAACCGGCACTAGGAAACAGACTGAGAAACCAGAGTAAAAGTTTCTCCTGCAAACCGTTCCCTTTGTGCTAGATGAACGAACGTCTCTCCACATGCTCAGTTCTGAGAGATAAGTGTTTGTAAAAGCCGTACTTCACCTAGCATGTTGGTAACACAATGTTTCTTTTCCCTTGCAAACACCACTCCCTATATATATAAGGGGAGGTACTAGCTCCAACTCGGTTTTACAGTGAAAACTGCAGGAACTTCAAACCGGCCCTAGGAAAAAGACTGAGAATCCAGAGAAAATGTTCCTCCTGCAACCTGTTCCATTTGTGCTAGATGAACGAACGTCTCTCCACATGCTCAGTTCTGAGAGATAATTATGTGTGAAAGCCGTCCTTCACCTAGCTTGTTGGGAACACAAAGATTCTTTTCACTTGCAAACTCCACTCCATACATATATAAGGGGAGGTACTAGCTCCAAATCGGTTTTACAGCGAAAACTGCAGGAACTTCAATCCGGCACTAGGAAACAGACTGAGAAACCAGAGTAAAAGTTTCTCCTGCAACACGTTCCTTTGTGCTAGATGAACGAACGTCTCTCCACATGTTAAGTTTTGAGAGAAAAGTGTGTGTGAAAGCTGTCCTTCAAATAGCTTGTTGGGAACACAAACTTTCTTTTCACTTGCAAACTCCACTCCTTACATATATATGGGGAGGGATTAGCTCCAACTCGTTTTTACAGTGAAAACTGCAGGAACTTCTAACCGGCACTAGGAAACAGACTGAGAAACCAGAGTATAAGTTTCTCCTATAACCCGTTCCCTTTGTGCTAGATGAACGAACATCTATACACATGCTCAGTTCTGACAGATAATTGTGTGTGAAAGCCGTCCTTCACCTAGCTTGTTGGGAACAGTAAGTTTCTTTTCACTTGAAACACCACTCCGTAAATATATACGGGGAGGTACTAGCTCCAACTCGATTTTACAGTGATAACTGCAGGAAATTCAAAACGGCACTAGGAAACAGACTGAGAAACCAGAGTAAAAGTTTCCCCTGTAACCCGTTCCCTTTTTGCTAGATGAACGAACGTCTATACACAAGCTCAGTTCTGAGAGATAAGAGTGTGTGAAAGCCGTCCTTCAAATAGCTTGTTGGGAAAACAAAGTTTCTTTTCATTTGCAAACTCCATTCCATACATATATAAGGGGAGGTACAAGCTCCAACATTGTTTTACAGTGAAAACTGCAGGAACTTCAAACCGGCACTAGGAAACAGACTGAGAAACCAGAGTAATAGATTCCCCTGCAAACCGTTCCCTTTGTGCTAGAAGAACGGAAGTCTTTCCACATACTCAGTTCTGAGAGATAAGTGTGTGTGAAAGCAGTCCTTCACCTAGCTTGTTGGGAAAACAAAGCTTCTTTTCAATTGCAAACTACACTCCTTACATATATATGGGGAGGGATTAGCTCCAACTCGTTTTTACAGTGAAAACTGCAGGAACTTCAAACCTGCACTAGGAAACAGACTGAGAAACCAGAGTAAAAGTTTCCCGTGTAACCCGTTCCCTTTGTGCTAGATGAACGAACGTCTATACACAAGCTCACTTCTGAGAGATAAGAGTGTGTGAAAGCCGTCCTTCACCAAGCTTGTTGGGAACACAAAGTTCCTTTTCACTTGCAAACTCCACACCATACATATATATGGGGAGGTACTAATTCCAACTCGGTTTTAGAGTGAAAACTCCAGGAACTTCAAACCGGCACTAGGAATCAGACTGAGTAAACAGAGAAAAAGTTTCTCCTGCAAACCTTTCCCTTTGTGCTAGATGAACGAACGTCTCTCCAAATGCTCAGTTCTGAGATATAAGTGTGTGTGAAAGCCGTCATTCAGCTAGCTTTTTGGGAACACAAATTTTCTTTTCATTGCAAATTCCACTCCATACATATATATGCGGAGGTACTAGCTCCAACTCGGTTTTACAGTGACAACTGCAGGGACTTCCATCCGGCAGTAGGAAACAGACTGAGAAACCATAGTAATACTTTCCCGTGCAACCCGTTCCATTTGTGCTAGATGAACGAACGTCTCTCCACATGCCCCGTTCTGAGAGATAAGTGTGTGTGAAAGACGTCCTTCACGTAGCTTATAGGGAACACAAAGTTTCTTTTCACATCCAAACTCCACTCCATACATTTATATGGGGTGGTACAAGCTACTACTCGGTTTTACAGTGAAAACGGCATTAACTTCAAACCGGCACTAGGAAACAGACTGAGAAACCAGAGAAAAATTTTCTCCTGCAACCCGTTCCCTTTGTGCTAGATGAAGGAAAGTCTATCCACATGCTCAGTTCTGAGAGATAAGTGTGTGTGAAATCCGTACTTCACCTAGATTGTTGGGAACACAAAGTTTCTTTTCACTTGCAAACACCACTCCATACATATATATGGGGAGGTTCTAGCTCCAACTCGGTTTTACAGTGAAAAATGAAGGAAATTCCAACCGGCCCTAGGAAACAGACTGAGAATCCAGAGAAAATGTTCCTACTGCAAGCTGTTCCATTTGTGCTAGATGAACGAACGTCTCTCCACATGCTCAGTTCTGAGAGATAAGCATGTGTGCAAGCCGTCCTTCACCTAGCTTGTTGGGAACACAAAGTTTCTTTTCACTTGCAAACTCCACTCCATACCTAAATATAGGGTGGTAGTAGCTCCAAATCGGTTTTACTGTGAAAACTGCAGGAAGTTCAAACAGTCACTAGGAAACAGACTGAGAAACCAGAGTAAAACTTTCTCCTACAACCTGTTCCTTTGTTCTAGATGAACGAACGTCTCACCACATGCTCAGTTCTGAGAGATAAGTGTGTGTGAAAGTCGTCCTTCACCTAGCTTGTTGGGAACACAAAGTTTCTTTTCACTTGCAAACTCCACTCCTTACATATATATGGGGAGGAATTAGCTCCAACTCGCTTTTACATTGAAAACTGCAGGACCTTCATACCGGCACTAGGAAACAGACTGAGAAAATAGAGTAAAAGTTTCTCCTGTACCCTTTCCCTTTGTGCTACATGAACGAAAGTCTAACCACATGCTCAGTTCTGAGAGATAAGAGTGTGTTAAAGCCGTACTTCACCTACCTTGTTGGGAACACAAAGTTCCTTTTCACTTGCAAAATCCACTCCATACATATATATGGGGTGTTACAAGCTCCTACTCGGTTTTACAGTGAAAACTGAAGGAACTTCAAACCGGCACTAGGAAACAGACTGAGAAACCAGAGTAAAAGTTTCTCCTGTAAACCGTTCCCTTTGTGCTAGATGAACGAACGTCTCTCCACATGCTCAGTTCTGAGAGATAAGTGTTTGTGAAAGCCGTACTTCACCTAGCATGTTGGTAACACAAAGTTTCTTTTCCCTTGCAAACACCACTCCCTATATATATAAGGGGAGGTACTAGCTCCAACTCGGTTTTACAGTGAAAACTGCAGGAACTTCAAACCGGCCCTAGGAAAAAGACTGAGAATCCAGAGAAAATGTTCCTCCTGCAACCTGTTCCATTTGTGCTAGATGAACGAACGTCTCTCCACATGCTCAGTTCTGAGAGATAATTATGTGTGAAAGCCGTCCTTCACCTAGCTTGTTGGGAACACAAAGATTCTTTTCACTTGCAAACTCCACTCCATACATATATAAGGGGAGGTACTAGCTCCAAATCGGTTTTACAGCGAAAACTGCAGGAACTTCAATCCGGCACTAGGAAACAGACTGAGAAACCAGAGTAAAAGTTTCTCCTGCAACACGTTCCTTTGTGCTAGATGAACGAACGTCTCTCCACATGTTAAGTTTTGAGAGATAAGTGTGTGTGAAAGCTGTCCTTCAAATAGCTTGTTGGGAACACAAACTTTCTTTTCACTTGCAAACTCCACTCCTTACATATATATGGGGAGGGATTAGCTCCAACTCGTTTTTACAGTGAAAACTGCAGGAACTTCTAACCGGCACTAGGAAACAGACTGAGAAACCAGAGTATAAGTTTCTCCTATAACCCGTTCCCTTTGTGCTAGATGAACGAACATCTATACACATGCTCAGTTCTGACAGATAATTGTGTGTGAAAGCCGTCCTTCACCTAGCTTGTTGGGAACAGTAAGTTTCTTTTCACTTGCAAACACCACTCCGTAAATATATACGGGGAGGTACTAGCTCCAACTCGATTTTACAGTGATAACTGCAGGAAATTCAAAACGGCACTAGGAAACAGACTGAGAAACCAGAGTAAAAGTTTCCCCTGTAACCCGTTCCCTTTTTGCTAGATGAACGAACGTCTATACACAAGCTCAGTTCTGAGAGATAAGAGTGTGTGAAAGCCGTCCTTCAAATAGCTTGTTGGGAAAACAAAGTTTCTTTTCATTTGCAAACTCCATTCCATACATATATAAGGGGAGGTACAAGCTCCAACATTGTTTTACAGTGAAAACTGCAGGAACTTCAAACCGGCACTAGGAAACAGACTGAGAAACCAGAGTAATAGATTCCCCTGCAAACCGTTCCCTTTGTGCTAGAAGAACGAAAGTCTTTCCACATACTCAGTTCTGAGAGATAAGTGTGTGTGAAAGCAGTCCTTCACCTAGCTTGTTGGGAAAACAAAGCTTCTTTTCAATTGCAAACTACACTCCTTACATATATATGGGGAGGGATTAGCTCCAACTCGTTTTTACAGTGAAAACTGCAGGAACTTCAAACCTGCACTAGGAAACAGACTGAGAAACCAGAGTAAAAGTTTCCCGTGTAACCCGTTCCCTTTGTGCTAGATGAACGAACGTCTATACACAAGCTCAGTTCTGAGAGATAAGAGTGTGTGAAAGCCGTCCTTCACCAAGCTTGTTGGGAACACAAAGTTCCTTCTCACTTGCAAACTCCACACCATACATATATATGGGGAGGTACTAACTCCAACTCGGTTTTAGAGTGAAAACTCCAGGAACTTCAAACCGGCACTAGGAATCAGACTGAGTAAACAGAGAAAAAGTTTCTCCTGCAAACCTTTCCCTTTGTGCTAGATGAACGAACGTCTCTCCAAATGCTCAGTTCTGAGATATAAGTGTGTGTGAAAGCCGTCATTCAGCTAGCTTTTTGGGAACACAAATTTTCTTTTCATTGCAAATTCCACTCCATACATATATATGCGGAGGTACTAGCTCCAACTCGGTTTTACAGTGACAACTGCAGGGACTTCCATCCGGAAGTAGGAAACAGACTGAGAAACCATAGTAATACTTTCCCGTGCAACCCGTTCCATTTGTGCTAGATGAACGAACGTCTCTCCACATGCCCCGTTCTGAGAGATAAGTGTGTGTGAAAGACGTCCTTCACGTAGCTTATAGGGAACACAAAGTTTCTTTTCACATCCAAACTCCACTCCATACATTTATATGGGGTGGTACAAGCTACTACTCGGTTTTACAGTGAAAACGGCATTAACTTCAAACCGGCACTAGGAAACAGACTGAGAAACCAGAGAAAAATTTTCTCCTGCAACCCGTTCCCTTTGTGCTAGATGAAGGAAAGTCTATCCACATGCTCAGTTCTGAGAGATGTGTGTGTGAAATCCGTACTTCACCTAGATTGTTGGGAACACAAAGTTTCTTTTCACTTGCAAACACCACTCCATACATATATATGGGGAGGTACTAGCTCCAACTCGGTTTTACAGTGAAAAATGAAGGAAATTCCAACCGGCCCTAGGAAACAGACTGAGAATCCAGAGAAAATGTTCCTACTGCAAGCTGTTCCATTTGTGCTAGATGAACGAACGTCTCTCCACATGCTCAGTTCTGAGAGATAAGCATGTGTGCAAGCCGTCCTTCACCTAGCTTGTTGGGAACACAAAGTTTCTTTTCACTTGCAAACTCCACTCCATACCTAAATATAGGGTGGTAGTAGCTCCAAATCGGTTTTACTGTGAAAACTGCAGGAACTTCAAACAGTCACTAGGAAACAGACTGAGAAACCAGAGTAAAACTTTCTCCTACAACCTGTTCCTTTGTTCTAGATGAACGAACGTCTCACCACATGCTCAGTTCTGAGAGATAAGAGTGTGTGAAAGCCGTCCTTCACCTACCTTGTTGGGAACACAAAGTTCCTTTTCACTTGCAAAATCCACTCCATACATATATATGGGGAGGTAATAGCACCAACTCGGTTTACAGTGAATACTGCAGGGACTTCAAACAGACATTAGGAAACAGACTGAGAAACCATAGTAAAAGTTTCCCTGCAACCCGTTCCACTTGTGGTAGATGAATGAACATCTCTCCAAATGCTCAGTTCTGAGAGATAAGTGTGTGTGAAAGCCGTCCTTCATCTAGCTTGTTGGGAACACAAAGATTCTTTAAACTTGCAAACTCCACTCCTTACATATATATTGGGAGGTATAACTCCAACTCGGTTTTACAGTGAAAACTGAAGGAACTTCAAACCGGCACTAGGAAACAGACTGAGAATCCAGAGAAAAAGTTTCTCCTGCAAGCCATTCCGGTTGTGCTAAATGAACGAACGTCTCTCCACATTCTCAGTTCTACGAGATATGTGTGTGTGAAAGCCGACTTCACCTAGCTTGTTGGGAACACAAAGTTTCTTTACACTTGCAAACTCCACCCCATATATATATATATTCGGAAGTACTAGCTCCAACTCGGATTTACAGTGAAAACTGCAGGAAGTTCAAACCGGCCCTAGGAAACAGACTGAGAAACCAGAGTAAAAGTTTCTCCTGCAACCCGTTCCTTTGTGCTAGATGAACGAACGTCTCTCCACATGCTAGGTTCTGAGAGATAAGTGTGTGTGAAAGACGTACTTCACCTAGCTTGTTGGGAAAACAAAGTTTCTTTCACTTGTAAACTACACTCCTTACATATGTATGGGGAGGCATTAGCTCCAAATCGGTTTTACAGTGAAAACTGCAGGAACTTCATAAATGCACTAGGAAACACACTGAGAAACCAGAGTAAAAGTTTCCCCTGCAACCCGTTCCCATTGTGCTAGATGAACGAACGTCTCTCCACATGCTCAGTTCTGAGAGATAATTGTGTGTGAAAGCCGTCCTTCACCTACCTTGTTGGGAACACAAACTTTCTTTTCATTTGCAAACTCCACTCCATACATATATAAGGGTAGGTACTAGCTCCAACTCGGTTTTACAGTGAAAACTGCAGGAACTTCAAACCTGCACTAGGTAACAAACTGAGAAACCAGAGAAAAAGTTTCTCCTACAACCTGTTCCCTTTGTGCTACATGAACGACGTCTCTCCACATGCTCAGTTCTGTGAGATAATTGTGTGTGAAAGCCGTACTTCACCTAGCTTGTTGGGAACACAAAGTTTCCTTTCATTTGCAAACCCCACTCCATACATATATAAGGGGAGGTACTAGCTCCAACTCGGTTTTACAGTGAAAACTGCAGGAACATCAAACCTGCACTAGGTAACAGACAGAGAAACCAGAGAAATAGTTTCTCCTGCACCCTGTTCCCTTTGTGTTACATAAACGAATGTCTCTCCACATGCTCAGTTCTGTGAGATAACTGTGTGTGAAAGCCGTACTTCACCTAGCTTGTTGGGAACACAAAGTTTCTTTTCACTTGCAAACTCCACACCTTACATATATATGGGGAGGCTTTAGCTCCAAATCGTTTTTACAGTGGAAACTGCAGGAACTTCTAACCGGCAATAGGAAACAGACTTAGAAACCAGAGTATAAGTTTCTCATGCAACCCGTTCCATTTATGCTAGATGAACGAACGTCTATACACATGCTCAGTTGTGACAGATAATTGTGTGTGAAAGCCGTAATTCACTTAACTTGTTGGGAACACAAACTTTCTTTTCATGTGCAAACTCCACTCCATACATATAAATGGGGTGTTACAAGCTCCTACTCGGTTTTACAGTGAAAACTGAAGGAACTTCAAAACTGCACTAGGTAACAGACTGAGAAACCAGAGAAATAGTTTCTCCTGCAACCCGTTCCATTTGTGCTACATGAACGAACGTCTCTCCACATGCTCAGTTCTGAGAGATAAGTGTGTGTGAAAGCCGTACTTCACCTAGCTTGCTGGAAACACAAATTTTCTTTTCACTTGTAAACACCACTCCCTATATATATACGGGGAGGTACTAGCTCCAACTCGGTTTTACAGTGAAAATTGCAGGAACTTCAAACCGGCCCTAGGAAAAAGACTGAGAATCCAGAGAAAAAGTTCCCCCTGCAACCTGTTCAATTTGTGGTAGATAAACGAACGTCTCTCCACATGCTCATTTCTGAGAGATAAGTATTTGTGAAAGCCGTCCTTCACCTAGCTTGTTGGGAACACAAAGATTCTTTTCACTTGCAAACTCCACTCCATACATATATAAGGGGAGGTACTAGCTCCAAATCGGTTTTACAGCGAAAACTGCAGGAACTTCATTCCGGCACTAGGAAACAGACTGAGAAAACAGACAAAAAGTTTCTCCTGCAAGCCATTCCCGTTGTGCTAGATGAACGAACGTCTCTCCACATGCTCAGTTCTAAGGGATAAGTGTGTGTGAAAGCCTTCCTTCACAAAGCTTGTTGGGAAAACAAAGTTTCTTTTCACTTGTAAACTACAATCCTTACATATATATGGGGAGGCATTAGCTCCAACTCTGTTTTACAGTGAAAACTGCAGGAACTTCAAACCGGCCCTAGGGAAAAGACTGAGAATCCAGAGAAAATGTTCCCCCTGCAACCTGTTCCATTTGTGCTAGATGAACGAACGTCTCTCCACATGCTCAGTTCTGAGAGATAATTGTGTGTGAAAGCCATCCTTCACCTAGCTTGTTGGGAACACAAAGTTTCCTTTCATTTGCAAACTCCACTCCATACATATATAAGGGGAGGTTCAAGCTCCAACTCGGTTTTACAGTGAAAACTTCAGGAACTTCAAAACTGCACTAGGTAACAGACTGAGAAACCAGAGAAATAGTTTCTCCTGCAACCCGTTCCATTTGTGCTACATGAACGAACGTCTCTCCACATGCTCAGTTCTGTGAGATAATTGTGTGTGAAAGCTGTACTTCACCTAGCTTGTTGGGAACACAAAGTTTCTTTTCACTTGCAAACTCCAGTCCATACATATATATACGGAGGTCCTAGCTCCAACTCAGTTTAAAGTGAAAACTGCAGGGTCTTCAAACCGACAGTAGGAAACAGACTGAGAATACATAGTAAAAGTTTCCCCTGCAAACCGTTCTATTTTTGGTAGATGAACGAACGTCTCTCCAAATGCTCAGTTCTGAGAGATAAGTGTGTGTGAAAGCCGTACTTCACCTAGCTTGTTGGGAACACAAACTTTCTTTTCACTTGCAAAATCCACTCCGTACATATATATGGGTTGGTACAAGCTCCTACTCGGTTTTACAGTGAAAACTGCAGGAACTTCAAACCTGCACTAGGAAACAGACTGAGAAACCAGAGTAAAAGTTTCTCCTGCAACCCGTTCCTTTGTGCTAGATGAACGAATGTCTCTCCACATGCTAAGTTCTGAGAGGTAAGTGTGTGTGAAAGCTTTCCTTCAAATAGCTTGTTTGGAACACAAAGTTTCTTTTCACTTGCAAACTCCAATCCTTACATATATATGGGGATGGTTTAGCTCCAACTCGTTTTTACAGTGAAAACTGCAGGAACTTCTAACCGGCACTAGGAAACAGACTGAGAAAACAGTGTAAAAGTTTCTCCTATAAACCTTTCCTTTGTGCTGGATGAACGAACGTCTATACACATGCAGAGTTCTGACAGATAAGTGTGTGTTAAAGCAGTCCTTCACCTAGCTTGTTGGGAACAGAAAGTTTCTTTTCACTTGCAAACACCTCTCGGTAAATATATACGGGGAGGTACTAGCTCCAACTCGGTTTTACAGTGAAAACTGCAGGAATTTCAAACCGGTCCTAGGAAACAGACTGAGAATCCAGAGAAAAACTTCCTCCTGCAACCTGTTCCATTTGTGCTAGATGAACGAACGTCTCTCCACATGCTCAGTTCTGAGAGATATGTGTGTGTGAAAGCCGTACTTCACCTAGCTTGTTGGGAACACAAACTTTCTTTTCACTTGCAAACACCACTCCTTACATATATATGGGGAGGTACTAGCTCCAACTCGGTTTTACAGTGAAAAATGCAGGAACTTCAAACCGGCCCTAGGAAACAGACTGAGAATCCAGAGAAAAAGTTCCTCCTGCAACTTGTTCCATTTGTGCTAGATGAACGAACGTCTCTCCACATGCTCAGTTCTGAGAGATAAGTATGTGTGAAAGCCGTACTTCACCTAGCTTGTTGGGAACACAAAGTTTCTTTTCATTTGCAAATTCCACTCCATAAATATATAAGGGGAGGTACTAGCTCCAAATCGGTTTTACAGTGAAAACTGCAGGAAATTCAATCCGGCACTAGGAAACAGACTGAGAAAACAGAGAAAAAATTTCTCCTGCAAGCCATTCCCGTTGTGCTAGATGAACGAACGTCTCTCCATATGCTCAGTTCTAAGAGATAAGTGTGTATGAAAGCCGTCCTTCACCTAGCTTGTTCGGAATACAAAGTTTCTTTTCACTTTCAAACTCCATTCCATACATATATATATTCGGAAGTAGTAGCCCCAACTCGGATTTATAGTGAAAACTGCAGGAAGTTCAAACCGGCACTAGGAAACAGACTGAGAAACCAGAGTAAAAGTTTCTCCTGCAACCCGTTCTTTTGTGCTAGATGAACGAACGTCTCTCCACATGCTAAGATCTGAGAGATAATTGTGTGTGAAAGCAGTCCTTCACCTAGCTTGTTGGGAACACAAAGTTTCTTTTCTCTTGCAAACTCCACTCCTTACATATATAAGGGGAGGGTTTAGCTCCAACTCGTTTTTACAGTGAAAACTGCAGGAACGTCTAACCGGCACTAGGAAACAGACTGAGAAACCAGAGTAAAAGTTTCTCCTGCAACCCTTTCCCCTGTGCTAGATGAGCGAACGTCTCTGCACATGCTCAGTTCTGAGAGATAATTTGTGTGAAAGCCGTACTTCACCTAGCTTGTTGGGAACACAAAGTTTCTTTTCACTTGAAAACACCACTCCCTATATATATACGGGGAGGTACTACCTCCAACTCGTTTTTTCAGTGAAAACTGCAGGAACTTCAAACTGGCCCTAGGAAAAAGACTGAGAATCCAGAGAAAAATTTCCTCCTGCTACCTGTTCCATTTGTACTAGATGAACGAACGTCTCTCCACATGCTCAGTTCTAAGAAATAAGTATGTGTGAAAGCCGTCCTTCACCTAGCTTGTTGGGAAAACAAAGTTTCATTTCACTTGTAAACTACACTCCTTACATATATATGGGGAGGAATTAGCTCCAACTCGGTTTTACAGTAAAAACTGCAGGAACTTCATACCGGCACTAGGAAACACACAGAGAAACCAGAGTAAAAGTTTCTTCTGCAACCCGTTCCCATTGTGCTAGATGAACGAAAGTCTCTCCACATGCTCAGTTCTGAGAGATAATTGTGTGTGAAAGCCGTCCTTCACCTAGCTTGTTGGGAACACAAAGTTTCCTTTCATTTGCAAAATCCAATCCATACATATATAAGGGGAGGTACTAGCTCCAACTCGGTTTTACAGTGAAAACTGCAGGAACATCAAACATGCACTAGGTAACAGACTGAGAAACCCGAGAAAAAGTTTCTCCTGCACCCCGTTCCCTTTGTGCTACATGAACGAAAGTCTCTCCACATGCTCAGTTCTGTGAGATAACTGTGTGTGAAAGCCGTACTTCACCTAGCTTGTTGGGAACACAAAGTTTCTTTTCACTTGCAAACTCCACTCCTTACATATATATGGGGAGGGTTTAGCTCCAAATCGTTTTTACAGTGAAAACTGCAGGAACTTCTAACCGGCAATAGGAAACAGACTATGAAACCAGAGTATAAGTTTCTCCTGCAACCCGTTCCATTTATGCTAGATGAACCAACGTCTATACACATGCTCAGTTCTGACAGATAATTGTGTGTGAAAGCCGTAATTCACCTAGCTTGTTGGGAACACAAACTTTCTTTTCATGTGCATACTCCACTCCATACATATATATGGGTTTTTACAAGCTCCTACTCGGTTTTACAGTGAAAACTGAAGGAACTTCAAACCGGCACTAGGAATCAGACTGAGAAACCTGAGTAAAAGTTTCTCCTGCAAACCGTTCCCTTTGTGCTAGATGAACGAAAGTCTCTCCACATGCTAAGTTCTGAGAGATAAGTATGTGTGAAAGCCGTCCTTCACCTAGCTTGTTGGGAACACAAAGATTCTTTTCACTTGCAAACTCCACTCCATACATATATAGGGGGATGTACTAGCTCCAAATCGGATTTACAGCCAAAACTGCAGGAACTTCAATCCGGCACTAGGAAACAGACTGAGTAACCAGAGAAAAAGTTTCTCCTGCAAGGCATTCCCGTTGTGCTAGATGAACGAAAGTCTCTCCACATGCTCAGTTCTAAGACATATGTGTGTGTGAAAGCCGTCCTTCACCTAGCTTGTTGGGAAAACAAAGTTTCCTTTCATTTGTAAACTACACTCCTTACATATATATGGGGAGGCATTAGCTCCAACTCGGTTTTACAGTGAAAACTGTAGGAAATTCATACCGGCACTAGGAAAGAAACTGAGAAACCAGAGTTATAGTTTCTCCTGCAAACCGTTCCCATTGTGCTAGATGAAAGAACGTCTCTCCACATGCACAGTTCTGAGAGATAATTGTGTGTGAAAGCCGTCCTTCACCTAGCTTGTTGGGAACACAAAGTTTCCTTTCATTTGCAAACTCCACTCCATACAGATATAAGGGGAGGTACCAGCCCCAACTCGGTTTTACAGTGAAAACTGCAGGAACTTCAAACCTGCACTAGGTAACAGACTGAGACACCAGAGAAAAAGTTTCTCCTGCAACACGTTCCTTTGTGCTACATGAACGAACGTCTCTCCACATGCTCAGTTCTGTGAGATAATTGTGTGTGAAATCCTTTCTTCACCTAGCTTGTTGGGAACACAAAGTTTCTTTTCACTTGCAAACTGCAGTCCATATATATATATACGGAGATCCTAGCTCCACCTCGGTTTAAAGTGAAAACTGCAGGGACTTCAAACCTACAGTAGGAAACAGACTGAGAAACCATAGTAAAAGTATCACCTGCAAACCGTTCCATTTTTTGGTAGATGAACGAACGTCTCTCCAAATGCTCAATTCTGAGAGATAAGTGTGTGTGAAAGCCGACTTCACCTAGCTTGTTGGGAACACAAAGTTCCTTTACACTTGCAAACTCCACCCCATATATATATATATTCGGAAGTACTAGCTCCAACTCGGATTTACAGTGAAAACTGCAGGAAGTTCAAACCGGCACTAGGAAACAGACTGAGAAACCAGAGTAAAAGTTTCTACTGCAACCCGTTCCTTTGTGCTAGATGAACGAACGTATTTCCACATGCTAGGTTCTGAGAGATAAGTGTGTGTGAAAGCCGTCCTTCACCTATCTTGTTGGGAACACAAAGATTCTTTTCTCTTGCAAACTCCACTAATTACATATATAAGGGGAGGTACTAGCTCCAAATCGGTTTTACAGCGAAAACTGCAGGAACATCAATCCGGCACTAGGAAACAGACTGAGAAACCAGAGAAAAAGTTTCTCCTGCAAGCCATTCCCGTTGTGCTAGATGAACGAAAGTCTCTCCACATGCTCAGTTCTAAGAGATAAGTGTGTGTGAAAGCCGTACTTCACCTATCTTGTTGGGAAAACAAAGTTTCTTTCACTTGTAAACTACACTCCTTACATATGTAAGGGGAGGCATTAGCTCCAACTCGGTTTTACAGTGAAAACTGCAGGAACTTCATACCGGCACTAGGAAACACACTAAGAAACCAGAGCAAAAGTTTCTCCTGCAAAACATTCCCATTGTGCTAGATGAACGAACGTCTCTCCACATGCTCAGTTCTGAGAGATAATTGTGTGTGAAAGCCGTCCTTCACCTACCTTGTTGGGAACACAAACTTTCTTTCCATTTGCAAACTCCACTCCATACATATATAAGGGTATGTACTAGCTCCAACTCGGTTTTACAGTGAAAACTGCAGGAACTTCAAACCTGCACTAGGTAACAGACTGAGAAACCAGAGAAAAAGTTTCTCCTACAACCCGTTCCCTTTGTGCTACATGAACGAACGTCTCTCCACATGCTCAGTTCAGTGAGATAATTGTGAGTTAAAGCCGTACTTCACCTAGCTTGTTGGGAACACAAAGTTTCTTTTCACTTGCAAACTCCAGCCCATACATATATATACGGAGGTCCTAGCTCCAAATCGTTTTTACAGTGAAAACTGCAGGAACTTCAATCCGGTACTAGGAAACAGACTGAGAAACAAGAGAAAAAGTTTCACCTGCAAGCCATTCCGGTTGTGCTAGATGAACGAACGTCTCTCCACATGCTAAGTTGTGAGAGATAAGTGTGTGTGAAAGCCGTCCTTCACCTAGCTTGTTAGGAACACAAAATTTCTTTTCACTTGCAAACTCCACTCGTTACATATATATGGGGAGGGTTTAGCTCCAACTCGTTTTACAGTGAAAACTGCAGGAACTTCTAACCGGCACTAGGAAACAGAATGAGAAACCAGAGTATAAGTTTCTCCTGCAACCCGTTCATTTATGCTAGATGAACGAATGTCTATAGACATGCTCAGTTCAGACAGATAAGTGTGTGTGAAAGCCGTACTTCACCTAGCTTGTTGGGAACACAAAGTTTCTTTTCACTTGCAAACACCACTCCCTATATATATACGGGGAGATACTAGCTCCAACTCTGTTTTACAGTGAAAACTGCAGGAACTTCAAACCGGCCCTAGGGAAAAGACTGAGAATCCAGAGAAAATGTTCCCCCTGCAACCTGTTCCATTTGTGCTAGATGAACGAACGTCTCTCCACATGCTCAGTTCTGAGAGATAAGTATGTGTGAAAGCCGTCCTTCACCTAGCTTGTTGGGAACACAAAGATTCTTTTCACTTGCAAACTGCACTCCATACATATATAAGGGAGGTACTAGCTCAAAATCGGTTTTACAGCGAAAACTGCAGGAACTTCATACCAGCACTGGTAAACAGACTGAGAAACCAGAGAAAAAGTTTCTCCTGCAAGCCATTCCCGTTGTGCTAGATGAACGAAAGTCTCTCCACATGCTCAGTTCTAAGAGATAAGTGTGTGTGAAAGCAGTCCTTCATCTAGCTTGTTGGGAAAACAAAGTTTCTTTTCACATGTAAACTACAATCCTTACATATATATGGGGAGGCATTAGCTCCAACTCGGTTTTACAGTGAAAATTGCAGGAACTTCATACCGGCACTAGGAAACATACTGAGAAACCAGAGTAAAAGTTTCTCCTGCAAACCGTTCCCATTGTGCTAGATGAACGAACGTCTCTCCACATGCTCAGTTCTGAGAGTTAATTGTGTGTGAAAGCCGTCCTTCACCTAGCTTGTTGGGAACACAAAGTTTACTTTCATTTGCAAACTCCACTCCATACATATATAAGGGGAGGTACTAGCTCCAACTCGGTTTTACAGTGAAAACTGCAGGAATATCAAACCTGCACTAGGTAACAGAATGAGAAACCAGAGAAATAGTTTCTCCTGCACCCTGTTCCCTTTGTGCTACATGAACGAATGTCTCTCCACATGCTCAGATCTGTGAGATAATTGTGTGTGAAAGCCTTTCTTCACCTAGCTTGTTGGGAACACAAAGTTTCTTTTCACTTGCAAACTCCAGTCCATACATATATATACGGAGGTCCTAGCTCCAACTCGGTTTAAAGTGAAAACTGCAGGGTCTTCAAACCGAAAGTAGGAAACAGACTGAGAATACATAGTAAAAATTTCCCCTGCAAACCGTTCTATTTTTGGTACATGAACGAACGTCTCTCCAAATGCTCAGTTCTGAGAGATAAGTGTGTGTGAAAGCCGTACTTCACCTAGCTTGTTGGGAACACAAACTTTTTTTTCACTTGCAAAATCCACTCCGTACATATATATGGGGTCGTACAAGCTCCTACTCGGTTTTACAGTGAAAACTGCAGGAACATCCAACCGGCACTAGGAAACAGACTGAGAAACCAGAGTAAAAATTTCTCCTGCAACCCGTTCCTTTGTGCTAGATGAACGAATGTCTCTCCACATGCTAAGTTCTGAGAGGTAACTGTGTGTGAAAGCTGTCCTTCAAATAGCTTGTTGGGAACACAAAATTTCTTTTCACTTGCAAACTCTAATCCTTACATATATATGGGGATGGTTTAGCTCCAACTCGTTTTTACAGTGAAAACTGCAGGAACTTCTAACCGGCACTAGGAAACAGACTGAGAAACAGTGTATAAGTTTCTCCTATAACCCTTTCCCTTTGTGCTGGATGAACGAACGTCTATACACATGCTGATTTCTGAGAGATAAGTGTGTGTGAAAGCCGTCCTTCACCTAGCTTGTTGGGAACAGAAAGTTTCTTTTCACTTGCAAATACCACTCGGTAAATATATACGGGGAGGTACTAGCTCCAACTCGGTTTTACAGTGAAAACTGCAGGAACTTCAAACCGGTCCTAGGAAACAGACTGAGAATCCAGAGAAAAACTTCCTCCTGCAAACTGTTCCATTTCTGCTAGATGAACGAACGTCTCTCCACATGCTCAGTTCTGAGAGATAAGTGTGTGTGAAAGCCGTACTCCACCTAGCTTGTTGGGAACACAAACTTTCTTTTCACTTGCCAACACCACTCCTTACATATATATGGGGAGGTACTAGCTCCAACTCGGTTTTACAGTGAAAAATGCAGGAACTTCAACCGGCCCTAGGAAACAGACTGAGAATCCAGAGAAAAAGTTCCACCTGCAACCTGTTCCATTTGTGCTAGATGAACGAACGTCTCTCCACATGCTAAGATCTGAGAGATAATTGTGTGTGAAAGCCGTCCTTCACCTAGCTTGTTGGGAACACAAAGATTCTTTTCACTTGCAAACTCCACTCCTTATATATATATGGGGAGGTACTAGCTCCAACTCGTTTTTACAGTGAAAACTGCAGGAACGTCTAACCGGCACTAGGAAACAGACTGAGAAACCAGAGAAAAAATTTCTCCTGCAAGCCATTCCCGTTGTGCTAGATGAACGAACGTCTCTCCATATGCTCAGTTCTAAGAGATAAGTGTGTATGAAAGCCGTCCTTCACCTAGCTTGTTCGGAATACAAAGTTTCTTTTCACTTTCAAACTCCATTCCATACATATATATATTCGGAAGTAGTAGCCCCAACTCGGAATTATAGTGAAAACTGCAGGAAGTTCAAACCGGCACTAGGAAACAGACTGAGAATCCAGAGAAAAAGTTCCTCCTGCAACCCGTTCCTTTGTGCTAGATGAACGAACGTCTCTCCACATGCTAAGATCTGAGAGATAATTGTGTGTGAAAGCCGTCCTTCACCTAGCTTGTTGGGAACACAAAGTTTCTTTTCACTTGCAAACTCCACTCCTTACATATATATGGGGAGGGTTTAGCTTCAACTCGTTTTTACAGTGAAAACTGCAGGAACGTCTAACCGGCACTAGGAAACAGACTGAGAAACCAGAGTAAAAGTTTCTCCTGCAACCCGTTCCCCTGTGCTAGATGAACGAACGTCTCTCCACATGCTCAGTTCTGAGAGATAAGTTTGTGTGAAACCGTACTTCACCTAGCTTGTTGGGAACACAAAGTTTCTTTTCACTTGCAAACACCACTCCCTATATATATACGGGGAGGTACTACCTCCAACTCGGTTTTACAGTGAAAACTGCAGGAACTTCAAACTGGCCCTAGGAAAAAGACTGAGAATCCAGAGAAAAATTTCCTCCTGCTACCGTTCCATTGGTACTAGATGAACGAACGTCTCTCCACATGCTCAGTTCTGAGAGATAATTGTGTGTGAAAGCCGTCCTTCACCTAGCTTGTTGGGAACACAAAGTTTCCTTTCATTTGCAAAATCCACTCCATACATATATAAGGGGAGGTACTAGCTCCAACTCGTTTTTACAGTGAAAAATGCAGGAACATCAAACATGCACCAGGTAACAGACTGAGAAACCAGAGAAATAGTTTATCCTGCACCCCGTTCCCTTTGTGCTACATGAACGAAAGTCTCTCCACATGCTCAGTTCTGTGAGATAAGTGTGTGTGAAAGCCGTACTTCACCTAGCTTGTTGGGAACACAAAGTTTCTTTTCACTTGCAAACTCCACTCCTTACATATATATGGGGAGGGTTTAGCTCCAAATCATTTTTACAGTGAAAACTGCAGGAACTTCTACCCGGCAATAGGAAACAGACTATGAAATCAGAGTATAAGTTTCTCCTGCAACCCGTTCCATTTATGCTAGATGAACGAACGTCTATACACATGCTCAGTTCTGACAGATAATTGTGTGTGAAAGCCGTAATTCACCTAGCTTGTTGGGAACACAAACTTTCTTTTCATGTGCGAACTCCACTCCATACATATATATGGGGTTTTACAAGCTCCTACTCGGTTTTACAGTGAAAACTGAAGGAACTTCAAACCGGCACTAGGAAACAGACTGAGAAACCAGAGTAAAAGTTTCTCCTGCAAACCGTTCCCTCTGTGCTAGATGAACGAACGTCTCTCCACATGCTAAATTCTGAGAGATAAGTGTGTGTGAAAGCCGTACTTCACCTAGCTTGTTGGGAACACAATGTTTCTTTTCACTTGCAAACACCACTCCCTATATATATACGGGGAGGTACTAGCTCCAACTCGGTTTTACAGTGAAAACTGCAGGAACTTCAAACCGGCCCTAGGAAAAAGTCTGAGAATCCAGAGATAAAGTTCCTCCTGCAACCTGTTCCATTTGTGCTAGTTGAACGAAAGTCTCTCCACATGCTCATTTCTGAGAGATAAGTATGTGTGAAAGCCGTCCTTCACCTAGCTTGTTGGGAACACAAAGATTCTTTTCACTTGCAAACTCCACTCCATACATATATAGGGGGAGGTACTAGCTCCAAATCGGTTTTACAGCGAAAACTGCAGGAACTTCAATCCGGCACTAGGAAACAGACTGACAAACCAGAGAAAATGTTTCTCCTGCAAGCCATTCCCGTTGTGCTAGATGAACGAAAGTCTCTCCACATGCTCAGTTCTAAGACATAAGTGTGTGTGAAAGGCGTCCTTCACCTAGCTTGTTGGGAAAACAAAGTTTCTTTTCATTTGTAAACTACACTCCTTACATATATATGGGGAGGCATTAGCTCCAACTCGGTTTTACAGTGAAAACTGTAGGAACTTCATACCGGCACTAGGAAAGAAACTGAGAAACCAGAGTTATAGTTTCTCCTGCAACCCGTTCCCATTGTGCTAGATGAACGAAAGTCTCTCCACATGCACAGTTCTGAGAGATAATTGTGTGTGAAAGCCGTCCTTCACCTAGCTTGTTGGGAACACAAAGTTTCCTTTCATTTGCAAACTCTACTCCATACAGATATAAGGGGAGGTACTAGCTCCAACTCGGTTTTACAGTGAAAACTGCAGGATCTTCAAACCTGCACTAGGTAACAGACTGAGAAACCAGAGAAAAAGTTTCTCCTGCAACACGTTCCTTTGTGCTACATGAACGAACGTCTCTCCACATGCTCAGTTCTGTGAGATAATTGTGTGTGAAAGCCTTTCTTCACCTAGCTTGTTGGAAACACAAAGTTTCTTTTCACTTGCAAACTCCAGTCCATACATATACATACGGAGGTCCTAGCTCCAACTCGGTTTAAAGTGAATACTGCAGGGTCTTCACACCTACAGTAGGAAACAGACTGAGAAACCATAGTAAAAGTATCCCCTGCAAACCGTTCTATTTTTGGTAGATGAACGAACGTCTCTCCAAATGCTCAATTCTGAGAGATAAGTGTGTGTGAAAGCCGTCCTTCTCCTAGCTTGTTGGGAACACAAACTTTCTTTTCACTTGCAAACTCCACTCCGTACATATATATGGGGTGGTACAAGCTCCTACTCGGTTTTACAGTGAAAACTGCAGGAACTTCAAACCGGCACTAGGAAACAGACTGAGAAACCAGAGTAAAACTTTTTCCTGCAACCCGTTCCTTTGTGCTGGATGAACGAACGTCTCTCCACATGCTAAGTTCTGAGAGATAAGTGTGTGTGAAAGTTGTCTTTCAAATAGCTTGTTGGGAACACAAAATTTCTTTTCACTTGCAAACTCCACTCCTTACATATAAATGGGGATGGTTTAGCTCCAACTCGTTTTTACAGTGAAAACTGCAGGAACTTCTAACCGGCACTAAGAAACAGACTGAGAAACCAGAGTATAAGGTTCTCCTATAACCCGTTCCCTTTGTGCCAAATGAACGAACGTCTATACACATGCTCAGTTCTGACAGATAAGTGTGTGTGAAAGCCGTCCTTCACATAGCTTGTTGGGAACAGAAAGATTCTTTTCACTTGCAAGCACCACTCCATAAAAATATACGGGTTGGTACAAGCTCCAACTCGGTTTTACAGTGAAAACTGCAGGAACTTCAAACCGGTCCTAGGAAACAGACTGAGAAAACATAGTAAAAGTTTCCCCTGCAACCCGTTCCAATTGTGGTAGATGAACGAAAGTCTCTGCAAATGCTCAGTTCTGAGAGATAAGTGTGTGTGAAAGCCGTCCTTCACCTAGCTTGTTGGGAACACAAAGATTCTTTATACTTGCAAACTCCACTCCTTACATATATATGGGGAGGTAAAAATCCAAATTGGTTTTACAGTGAAAACTGCAGGAACTTCAAACCGGCACTAGGAAACAGACTGAGAATCCAGAGAAATAGTTTCTCCTGCAAACCGTTCCATTTGTGCTAGATGAACGAAAGTCTCTCCACATGCTTAGTTCTGAGAGATAAGTGTGTGTGAAAGCCGTCCTTCACCTAGCTTGTTGGGAACACAAATTTTATTTCACTTGCAATCCCCAATCCATACATAAATATAGGGAGGAGGAGCTCCAACACGGTTTTACAGTGAAAACTGCAGGAACTTCAATCCGGCACTAGGAAACAGACTGAGAAACAAGAGAAAAATTTACTCGTGCAAGCCATTCCGGTTGTGCTAGATGAAAGATCTTTTCTCCACATGCTCAGTTCTAAGAAATAAGTGTGTGTGAAAGCCGACTTCACCTAGCTTGTTGGGAACACGAAGTTTCTTTACACTTTCAAACTCCACTCCATACATATATATATTCCTAAGTACTAGCTCCAACTCGGATTTACAGTGAAAACTGCAGGAAGTTCAAACCGGCACTAGGAAACAGACTGAGAAACCAGAGTAAAAGTTTCTCCTGCAACCCATTCTTTGTGATAGATGAACGAACGTCTCTCCACATGCTAAGTTCTGAGAGATAAGTGTGTGTGAAAGCCGTCCTTCACCTAGCTTGTTGGGAACACAAAGTTCCTTTTCACTTGCAGACTTCACTCCTTACATATATATGGGGAAGGTTTAGCTCCAAATCGTATTTACGGTGAAAACTGCAGGAACTTCTAATCGGCACTAGGAAACAGACTGAGAAACCAGAGTATAAGTTTCTCCTGCAACCCGTTCATTTATGCTAGATGAACGAACGTCTATACACATGCTCAGTTCTGACAGATAAGTGTGTGTGAAAGCCGTCCTTCACCTAGCTTGTTGGGAACAGAAAGATTGTTTTCACTTGCAAGCACCACTCCATAAATATATACGCGTAGGTACTAGCTCCAACTCGGTTTTACAGTGAAAACTGCAGGAACTTCAAACCGGTCCTAGGAAACAGACTGAGAATCCAGAGAAAAACTTCCTCCTGCAACCTGTTCCATTTGTGCTAGATGAACGAACGTCTCTCCACATGCTCATTTCTGAGAGATAAGTATGTAAGAAAGCCGTTCTTCACCTAGCTTGTTGGGAACACAAAGTTTCTTTTCACTTGCAATCCCCACTCCATACATATATAAGGGGAGGTACTAGCTCCAAATCGGTTTTACAGTGAAAACTGCAGGAACTTCAATCCGGCACTAGGAAACAGACTGATAAACCAGAGGAATAGTTTCTCCTGCAAGCCATTCCCGTTGTGCTAGATGAACGAACGTCTCTCCACATGCTCAGTTCTAAGTGATAAGTGTGTGTGAAAGCCTTCGTTCACCTAGATTGTTGGGAACACAAAGTTCCTTTACACTTGCAAACTCCACTCCTTACATATATATGGGGTGGAAATAGCTCCAACGCGGTTTTACATTGTAAACTGAAAGAACTTCATACCGCACTAGGAAACAGACTGAGAAACCAGAGAAAAAGTATCTCCTGTACCGGTTCCCTTTGTGCTACATGAACGAAAGTCTATCCACATGCTAAGTTCTGAGAGATAAAAGTGTGTGAAAGCCGTCCTTCACCTAGCTTGTTTTGAACACAAAGTTCCTTTTCACTTGCAAAATCCACTCCATGCATATATATGGGGAGGTACTAGCACCAAATCGGTTTACAGTGAATACTGCAGGTACTTAAAACCGACATTAGGAAACAGACTGAGAAAACATAGAAAAGTTTCCCCTGCAACCCGTTCCAATTGTGGTAGATGAACGAACGTCTCTGCAAATGCTCAGTTCTGAGAGATAAGTGTGTGTGAAAGCCGTCCTTCACCAAGCATGTTTGGAACACAAAGATTCTTTATACTTGCAAACTCCACTCCTTACATATAAATGGGGAGGTAAAACTCCAACTCGTTTTTACAGTGAAAAATTGCAGGAACTTCAAACCGGCACTAGGAAACAGACTGAGAATCCAGAGAAATAGTTTCTCCTGCAAACCGTTCCATTTGTGCTAGATGAACGAAAGTCTCTCCACATGCTTAGTTCTGAGAGATAAGTGTGTGTGAAAGCCGTCCTTCACCTAGCTTGTTGGGAACACAAATTTTATTTCACTTGCAATCCCCAATCCATACATAAATATAGGGAGGAGGAGCTCCAACACGGATTTACAGTGAAAACTGCAGGAACTTCAATCCGGCACTAGGAAACAGACTGAGTAACAAGAGAAAAATTTACTCGTGCAAGCCATTCCGGTTGTGCTAGATGAAAGAACGTTTCTCCACATGCTCAGTTCTAAGAGATAAGTGTGTGTGAAAGCCGACTTCACCTAGCTTGTTGGGAACACGAAGTTTCTTTACACTTTCAAACTCCTCTCCATACATATATATATTCCTAAGTACTAGCTCCAACTCGGATTTACAGTGAAAACTGCAGGAAGTTCAAACCGGCACTAGGAAACAGACTGAGAAACCAGAGTAAAAGCTTCTCCTGCAACCCATTCCTTTGTGATAGATGAACGAACGTCTCTGCACATGCTAAGTTCTGAGAGATAATTGTGTGTGAAAGCCGTCCTTCACCTAGCTTGTTGGGAACACAAAGTTCCTTTTCACTTGCAGACTCCACTCCTTATATATATATGGGGAAGGTTTAGCTCCAAATCGTATTTACAGTGAAAACTGCAGGAACTTCTAATCGGCACTAGGAAACAGACTGAGAAACCAGAGTATAAGTTTCTCCTGCAACCCGTTCATTTATGCTAGATGAACGAACGTCTATACACATGCTCAGTTCTGACAGATAAGTGTGTGTGAAAGCCGTCATTCACCTAGCTTGTTGGGAACACAAATTTTCTTTTCATCATATTCCACTCCATACATATATATGCGGAGGTAGTAGCTCCAACTCGATTTTACAGTGACAACTGCAGGGACTTCAAACCAGCAGTAGGAAACAGACTGAGAAACCATAGTAAAACTTTCCCGTGCAACCCGTTCCATTTGTGCTAGATGAACGAACGTCTCTCCACATGCTCAGTTCTGAGAGATAAGTGTGTGTGAAAGCCTTCCTTCAAATAGCTTATTGGGAACACAAAGTTTCTTTTCACTTGCAAACTCCACTCCATACAATTATATGGGGTGGTACAAGCTCCTACTCAATTTTACAGTGAAAACGGAAGGAACTTCAAAACGGCACTAGGAAACAGACTGAGAAACCAGAGTAAAAGTTTCACCTGCAACCCGTACCCTTTGTGCTAGATGAACGAACGTCTCTCCACATGCTGAGTTCTGAGAGATAAGTGTGTGTGAAAGCCGTCATTCACCTAGCTTCTTGGGAACACAAAGTTTCTTTTCACTTGCAAACACCAATCCGTACATATATATGGGGAGGTAATAGCTCCAACTCTGTTTTACAGTGAAAACTGCAGGAACTTCAAACCGGCCCTAGGAAACAGACTGAGAATCCAGAGAAATAGTTCCTCCTGAAACCTGTTCCATTTGTGCTAGATGAACGAACGTCTCTCCACATGCTCAGTTCTGAGAGATAATTATGTGTGAAAGCCGTCCTTCACAGAGCTTGTTGGGTACACAAAGTCTCTTTTCACTTGCAAACTCCACTCCATACATGTATATGGGGAGGTACATGCTCCAACTCGCTTTTACAGTGAAAACTGCTGGAACTTCAAACCTGCCCTAGGAAACAGACTGAGAATCCCGAGAAAAATTTCCTCCTGCAACCTGTTCCATTTGTGCTACATGAACGAACGTCTCTCCACATACTCAGTTCTGAGAGATAAGTGTGTGTTAAAGCCATCCTTCACCTAGCTTGTTCGGAATACAAAGTTTCTTTTCACTTGCAAAATCTAGTCCATACATATTTATGGGGTGGTACAAGCTCCTACTCGGTTTTACACTGAAAACTGCAGGAACTTCAAACCGGCACTAGGAAACAGACTGAGAAACCAGAGTAAAAGTTTCTTCTGCAACCCGTTCCATTTGTCCTAGGTGAAAGAACGTCTCTCCACATACTCATTTCTGAGAGATAATTGTGTGTGAAAGCCTTCCATCACCTATCTTGTTGGGAGCACAAAGTTTCATTTCACTTGCAAACTCCACTCCATACATATATAAGGGAAGTACTAGCTCCAACTTTGTTTTACAGTGAAAACTGCAGGAATTTCAAACCGGCACTAGGAAACAGACTGAGAAACCAGAGAAAAAGTTTCTCCTGCAAGCCATTCCCGTTGTGCTAGATGAACGAACGTCTCTCCACATGCTCACTTCTGAGAGATAAGTGTGTTTGAAAGCCGTCCTTCACCTAGCTTGTTCGGAATACAAAGTTTCTTTTCACTTGCCTACTCCAATCCATACATTTATATGGGGAGGTACAAGCTCCAAGTCGGTTTAACCGTGAAAAGTGCAGGAAATTCAAAACGGCACTAGGAAACAGTCTGAGAAACCAGAGTAAAAGTTCACATGCAACCCGTTCCTTTGTGCTACATGAACGAACGTCTCTTCCCATGCTCCGTTCTGAGAGATAAGTGTGTGTGAAAGCCGTCCTTCAAATAGCTTGTTTGGAAAACAAAGTTTCTTTTCATTTGCAAACTCCATTCCATACATATATAAGGGGAAGTACAAGCTCCAAATTTGTTTTACAGTGAAAACTGCAGGAACTTCAAACCGGCACTAGTAAACAGACTGAGAAACCAGAGTAAAAGTTTCTCCGGCAAACCGTTCCCATTGTGCTAGATTAACGAAAGTCTTTCCACATACTAAGTTCTGAGAGATAAGTGTGTGTGAAAGCTGTCCTTCTCCTAGCTTGTTGGGAAAAAAAAGTTTCTTTTAACTTGCAAACTAAACTCCTTACATATATATGGGGAGGGATTAGCTCCAACTCGGTTTTACAGTGAAAACGGCAGGAACTTGAAACCTGCACTAGGAAACATTCTGAGAAACCAGAGTAAAAGTTTCTCCTGTAACCCGTTCCCTTTGTGCTAGATGAACGAACGTCTATACACATGCTCAGTTCTGAGAGGTAAGAGTGTGTGAAAGCCGTCATTCACCTAGCTTGTTGGGGACACAAATTTTCTTTTCATCATATTCCACTCCATATATACATATGCGGAGGTACTAGCTCCAACTCGATTTTACAGTGACAACTGCAGGGACTTCAAACCGGCAGTAGGAAACAGACTGAGAAACCATAGAAAAAGTTTCCGTGCAACCCGTTCCATTTGTGCTAGGTGAAAGAACGTCTCTCTACATACTCAGTTCTGAGAGATATTTGTGTTTGAAAGCCGTCCTTCACCTATCTTGTTGGGAACACAAACTTTCTTTTCATGTGCAAACTCCACTCCATACATATATATGGGTTGTTACAAGCTCCTACTCGGTTTTGCAGTGAAAACTGTAGGAACATCAAACCGGCACTAGGAAACAGATTGAGAAATCACAGTAAAAGTTTCTCTGGCAACCAGTTCCCTTTGTGCTAGGTGAAAGAACGTCTCTCTACATACTCAGTTCTGAGAGATATTTGTGTGTGAAAGCCGTCCTTCACCTAGCTTGTTGGGAACATAAATTTTCTTTTCATCATATTCCACTCCATATATATATATGCGGAGGTAGTAGCTCCAACTCGATTTTACAGTGACAACTGCAGGGACTTCAAACCGGCAGTAGGAAACAGACTGAGAAACCATAGAAAAACTTTCCCGTGCAACCCGTTCCATTTGTGCTAGATGAAAGAACGTCTCTCCACATGCTCAGTTCTGAGAGATAAGTGTGTGTGAAAGCCTTTCTTCAAATAGCTTATTGGGAACACAAAGTTTCTTTCACTTGCAAACTCCACTCCATACATTTATATGGGGTGGTACAAGCTCCTACTCGGCTTTACAGTGAAAACGGCAGGAACTTCAAACCGGCACTAGGAAACAGACTGAGAAACCAGAGTAAAAGTTTCTCCTGCAACCCGTTCCCTTTGTGCTAGATGAACGAACGTCTCTCCACATGCTCAGTTCTGAGATATAAGTGTGTGTGAAAGCCGTACTTCACCTAGCTTGTTGGGAACACAAAGTTTCTTTTCACTGGCAAACACCACTCCGTACATATATATGGGGAGGTAATACCTCCAACTCGGTTTTACAGTGAAAACTGCAGGAAATTCAAACCGGCCCTAGGAAAAAGACTGAGAATCCAGAGAAAAAGTTCCTCCTGAAACCTGTTCCATTTGTGCTAGATGAACGAACGTCTCTCCACATGCTCAGTTCTGAGAGATAAGTATGTGTGAAAGCCGTCCTTCACCTAGATTGTTGGGTACACAAAGTTTCTTTTCACATGCAAAATCCACTCCATACATATATATGGGGTGGTACAAGCTCCTACTCGGTTTTACACTGAAAACAGCAGGAACTTCAAACCGGCACTAGGAAACAGACTGAGAAACCAGAGAAAAAGTTTCTCCTGCAACCCGTTCCCTTTGTACTAGATGAAAGAACGTCTCTCCACATGCTCAGTTCTGAGAGATAAGTGTGTGTGAAAGCCGTCCTTCACCTGTCTTGTTGGGAACACAATGTTTCTTTTCACTTGCAAACTCCAATCCATACATATATAAGGGAAGTACTAGCTCCAACTTGGTTTTACAGTGAAAACTGCAGGAACTTCAAACCGGCACTAGGAAACAGACTGAGAAACCAGAGTAAAAGTTTCTCCTGCAACCCGTTCCCTTTGTACTAGATGAAAGAACGTCTCTCCACATGCTCAGTTCTGAGAGATAAGTGTGTGTGAAAGCCGTCCTTCACCTGTCTTGTTGGGAACACAATGTTTCTTTTCACTTGCAAACTCCAATCCATACATATATAAGGGAAGTACTAGCTCCAACTTGGTTTTACAGTGAAAACAGCAGGAACTTCAAACCGGCACTAGGAAACAGACTGAGAAACCAGAGTAAAAGTTTCTCCTGCAACCCGTTCCCTTTGTACTAGATGAAAGAACGTCTCTCCACATGCTCAGTTTTGAGAGATAAGTGTGTGTGAAAGCCGTCCTTCACCTGTCTTGTTGGGAACACAATGTTTCTTTTCACTTACAAACTCCACTCCTTACATATTTAAGGGGAGGGTTTAGCTCCAACTCGATTTTACAGTGAAAACTGCAGGAACGTCTAACCGGCACTAGGAAACAGACTGAGAAAACAGAGTATAAGTTCTCCTATAACACGTTCCCCTTGTGCTACATGAACGAACGTCAATACACATGCTCAGTTCTGACAGATAAGTGTGTGTGAAAGCCGTCCTTCACCTATCTTGTTGGGAACACAAACTTTCTTTTCATGTGCAAACTCCACTCCATACATATATATGGGTTGTTACAAGCTCCTACTCGGTTTTACAGTGAAAACTGTAGGAACTTCAAACCGGCACTAGGAAACAGATTGAGAAATCACAGTAACAGTTTCTCTGGCAACCAGTTCACTTTGTGCTAGGTGAAAGAACGTCTCTCTACATACTCAGTTCTGAGAGATATTTGTGTGTGAAAGCCGTCCTTCACCTAGCTTGTTCGGAATACAAAGTTTCTTTTCACTTGCAAACTCCAATCCATACATATATATGGGGAGGTACTAGCTCCAACTCGGTTTTACAGTGAAAACTGCAGGAACATCAAACTGGCCATAGGAAACAGAGTGACAATCCAGAAAAAAAGTTCCTCCTGCAACCTGTTCCATTTGTGCTAGATGAACGAACGTCTCTCTTCATGCTCAGTTCTGAGAGATAATTATGTGTGAAAGCCGTCCTTCACCTAGCTTGTTGGGAACACAAAGTTTCTTTTCACTTGCAAACACCACTCCGTACATATATATGGGGAGGGTTTAGCTCCAAATCGTTTTTACAGTGAAAATTGCAGGAACTTCTAACCGGCACCAGGAAACAGACTGAGAAACCAGAGTATAATTTTCTCCTATAACAGTTCCATTTGTGCTAGATGAACGAACGTCTCTCCACATGCTCATTTGTGAGAGATAAGTGTGTGTGAAAGCCGTCCTTCACCTAGCTTGTTGGGAACACAAATTTTATTTCACTTGCAATCTCCACTCGATACATAAATATAGGGAGGTACTAGCTACACCTCGGTTTTACAGTGAAAACTGAAGGAACTTCAAACCGGCACAAGGAAACAGACTGAGAAACCAGAGTAAAAGTTTCTCCTGCAACCCGTTCCTTTGTGCTAGATGAACGAACGTCTCTCCACATGCTATGTTCTGAGAGATAAGTGTGTGTGAAAGCCGTCCTTCACCTAGCTTGTTCGGAATACAAAGTTTCTTTTCACTTGCAAACTCCAATCCATACATATATATGGGGAGGTACTAGCTCCAACTCGGTTTTACAGTGAAAACTGCAGGAAATTCAAAATGGCACTAGGAAACAGACTGAGAAACCAGAGTAAAAGTTCCACTGCAACACGTTCCTTTGTTCTAGATGAACGAACGTCTCTCCCCATGCTCAGTACAGAGATAAATGTGTGTGAAAGCCGTCCTTCATTTAGCTTGTTGGGAACACAAAATTTCTTTTCATTTGCAAAATCCTCTCCATACATATATATGGGTTGTTACAAGCTCCTACTCGGTTTTACACTGAAAACTGCAGGAACTTCAAACGGGCACTAGGAAACAGACTGAGAAACCAGAGTAAAAGTTACTCCTGCAAACCGTTCCTTTGTGCTAAATGAAGGAACGTCTCTCCATATGCTAAGTTCTGAGAGATAAGTGTGTGTGAAAGCCGTCCTTCACCTAGCTTGTTGGGAACACAAAGTTTCTTTTCACTTGAAAACTCCAGTCCATACATATATATGCGGAGGTCCTAGCTCCAACTCGGTTTACAGTGAAAACTGCAGGGACTTCAAACCGACAGTAGGAAACAGACTGAGAAACCATAGTAAAACTTTCCCGTGCAACCCGTTCCATTTGTGCTAGATGAACGAACGTCTCTCCACATGCTCAGTTCTGAGAGATAAGTGTGTGTGAAAGCCTTTCTTCAAATAGCTTATTGGGAACACAAAGTTTCTTTTCACTTGCAAACTCCACTCCATACATTTATATGGGGTGGTACAAGCTCCTACTCAATTTTACAGTGAAAACGGAAGGAACTTCAAAACGGCACTAGGAAACAGACTGAGAAACCAGAGTAAAAGTTTCACCTGCAACCCGTTCCCTTTGTGCTAGATGAACGAACGTCTCTCCACATGCTCAGTTCTGAGAGATAAGTGTGTGTGAAAGCCGTCATTCACCTAGCTTCTTGGGAACACAAAGTTTCTTTTCACTTGCAAACACCAATCCGTACATATATATGGGGAGGTAATAGCTCCAACTCTGTTTTACAGTGAATACTGCAGGAACTTCAAACCGGCCCTAGGAAACAGACTGAGAATCCAGAGAAAAAGTTCCTCCTGAAACCTGTTCCATTTGTGCTAGATGAACGAACGTCTCTCCACATGCTCAGTTCTGAGAGATAATTATGTGTGAAAGCCGTCCTTCACAGAGCTTGTTGGGTACACAAAGTCTCTTTTCACTTGCAAACTCCACTCCATACATGTATATGGGGAGGTACATGCTCCAACTCGCTTTTACAGTGAAAACTGCTGGAACTTCAAACCTGCCCTAGGAAACAGACTGAGAATCCCGAGAAAAATTTCCTCCTGCAACCTGTTCCATTTGTGCTACATGAACGAACGTCTCTCCACATACTCAGTTCTGAGAGATAAGTGTGTGTTAAAGCCATCCTTCACCTAGCTTGTTCGGAATACAAAGTTTCTTTTAACTTGCAAAATCTAGTCCATACATATTTATGGGGTGGTACAAGCTCCTACTCGGTTTTACACTGAAAACTGCAGGAACTTCAAACCGGCACTAGGAAACAGACTGAGAAACCAGAGTAAAAGTTTCTTCTGCAACCCGTTCCATTTGTCCTAGGTGAAAGAACGTCTCTCCACATACTCATTTCTGAGAGATAATTGTGTGTGAAAGCCTTCCATCACCTATCTTGTTGGGAGCACAAAGTTTCATTTCACTTGCAAACTCCACTCCATACATATATAAGGGAAGTACTAGCTCCAACTTTGTTTTACAGTGAAAACTGCAGGAATTTCAAACCGGCACTAGGAAACAGACTGAGAAACCAGAGTAAAAGTTTTTCCTGCAACCCGTTCCTTTGTTCTAGATGAACGAACGTCTCTCCACATGCTCACTTCTGAGAGATAAGTGTGTTTGAAAGCCGTCCTTCACCTAGCTTGTTCGGAATACAAAGTTTCTTTTCACTTGCATACTCCAATCCATACATTTATATGGGGAGGTACAAGCTCCAAGTCGGTTTAACCGTGAAAAGTGCAGGAAATTCAAAACGGCACTAGGAAACAGTCTGAGAAACCAGAGTAAAAGTTCACATGCAACCCGTTCCTTTGTGCTACATGAACGAACGTCTCTTCCCATGCTCCGTTCTGAGAGATAAGTGTGTGTGAAAGCCGTCCTTCAAATAGCTTGTTTGGAAAACAAAGTTTCTTTTCATTTGCAAACTCCATTCCATACATATATAAGGGGAAGTACAAGCTCCAAATTTGTTTTACAGTGAAAACTGCAGGAACTTCAAACCGGCACTAGTAAACAGACTGAGAAACCAGAGTAAAAGTTTCTCCGGCAAACCGTTCCCATTGTGCTAGATTAACGAAAGTCTTTCCACATACTAAGTTCTGAGAGATAAGTGTGTGTGAAAGCTGTCCTTCACCTAGCTTGTTGGGAAAAAAAAGTTTCTTTTTACTTGCAAACTAATCTCCTTACATATATATGGGGAGGGATTAGCTCCAACTCGGTTTTACAGTGAAAACGGCAGGAACTTGAAACCTGCACTAGGAAACATACTGAGAAACCAGAGTAAAAGTTTCTCCTGTAACCCGTTCCCTTTGTGCTAGATGAACGAACGTCTATACACATGCTCAGTTCTGAGAGGTAAGAGTGTGTGAAAGCCGTCCTTCACCAAGCGTGTTCGGAACACAAAGTCCATTTTCATTTGCAAACACCACACCATATATATATATATGTGGAGGTACTAGCTCTAAATCGTTTTTACAGTGAAAACTGCAGGAACTTCAAACCTGCACTAGGAAACATACTGAGAAACCAGAGTAAAAGTTTCTCCTGTAACCCGATCCCTTTGTGCTAGATGAACGAACGTCAATACACATGCTCAGTTCTGAGATATATGTGTGTGTGAAAGCCGTCATTCACCTAGCTTGTTGGGGACACAAATTTTCTTTTCATCATATTCCACTCCATATATACATATGCGGAGGTACTAGCTCCAACTCGATTTTACAGTGACAACTGCAGGGACTTCAAACCGGCAGTAGGAAACAGACTGAGAAACCATAGAAAAAGTTTCCGTTCAACCCGTTCCATTTGTGCTAGGTGAAAGAACGTCTCTCTACATACTCAGTTCTGAGAGATATTTGTGTGTGAAAGCCGTCCTTCACCTATCTTGTTGGGAACACAAACTTTCTTTTCATGTGCAAACTCCACTCCATACATATATATGGGTTGTTACAAGCTCCTACTCGGTTTTGCGGTGAAAACTGTAGGAACTTCAAACCGGCACTAGGAAACAGATTGAGAAATCACAGTAAAAGTTTCTCTGGCAACCAGTTCCCTTTGTGCTAGGTGAAAGAACGTCTCTCTACATACTCAGTTCTGAGAGATATTTGTGTGTGAAAGCCGTCCTTCACCTAGCTTGTTGGGAACATAAATTTTCTTTTCATCATATTCCACTCCATATATATATATGCGGAGGTAGTAGCTCCAACTCGATTTTACAGTGACAACTGCAGGGACTTCAAACCGGCAGTAGGAAACAGACTGAGAAACCATAGAAAAACTTTCCCGTGCAACCCGTTCCATTTGTGCTAGATGAAAGAACGTCTCTCCACATGCTCAGTTCTGAGAGATAAGTGTGTGTGAAAGCCTTTCTTCAAATAGCTTATTGGGAACACAAAGTTTCTTTCACTTGCAAACTCCACTCCATACATTTATATGGGGTGGTACAAGCTCCTACTCGGCTTTACAGTGAAAACGGCAGGAACTTCAAACCGGCACTAGGAAACAGACTGAGAAACCAGAGTAAAAGTTTCTCCTGCAACCCGTTCCCTTTGTGCTAGATGAACGAACGTCTCTCCACATGCTCAGTTCTGAGATATAAGTGTGTGTGAAAGCCGTACTTCACCTAGCTTGTTGGGAACACAAAGTTTCTTTTCACTGGCAAACACCACTCCGTACAGATATATGGGGAGGTAATACCTCCAACTCGGTTTTACAGTGAAAACTGCAGGAAATTCAAACCGGCCCTAGGAAAAAGACTGAGAATCCAGAGAAAAAGTTCCTCCTGAAACCTGTTCCATTTGTGCTAGATGAACGAACGTCTCTCCACATGCTCAGTTCTGAGAGATAAGTATGTGTGAAAGCCGTCCTTCACCTAGATTGTTGGGTACACAAAGTTTCTTTTCACATGCAAAATCCACTCCATACATATATATGGGGTGGTACAAGCTCCTACTCGGTTTTACACTGAAAACAGCAGGAACTTCAAACCGGCACTAGGAAACAGACTGAGAAACCAGAGAAAAAGTTTCTCCTGCAACCCGTTCCCTTTGTACTAGATGAAAGAACGTCTCTCCACATGCTCAGTTCTGAGAGATAAGTGTGTGTGAAAGCCGTCCTTCACCTGTCTTGTTGGGAACACAATGTTTCTTTTCACTTGCAAACTCCAATCCATACATATATAAGGGAAGTACTAGCTCCAACTTGGTTTTACAGTGAAAACTGCAGGAACTTCAAACCGGCACTAGGAAACAGACTGAGAAACCAGAGTAAAAGTTTCTCCTGCAACCCGTTCCCTTTGTACTAGATGAAAGAACGTCTCTCCACATGCTCAGTTCTGAGAGATAAGTGTGTGTGAAAGCCGTCCTTCACCTGTCTTGTTGGGAACACAATGTTTCTTTTCACTTGCAAACACCAATCCATACATATATAAGGGAAGTACTAGCTCCAACTTGGTTTTACAGTGAAAACAGCAGGAACTTCAAACCGGCACTAGGAAACAGACTGAGAAACCAGAGTAAAAGTTTCTCCTGCAACCCGTTCCCTTTGTACTAGATGAAAGAACGTCTCTCCACATGCTCAGTTTTGAGAGTTAAGTGTGTGTGAAAGCCGTCCTTCACCTGTCTTGTTGGGAACACAATGTTTCTTTTCACTTACAAACTCCACTCCTTACATATTTAAGGGGAGGGTTTAGCTCCAACTCGATTTTACAGTGAAAACTGCAGGAACGTCTAACCGGCACTAGGAAACAGACTGAGAAAACAGAGTATAAGTTCTCCTATAACACGTTCCCCTTGTGCTACATGAACGAACGTCAATACACATGCTCAGTTCTGACAGATAAGTGTGTGTGAAAGCCGTCCTTCACCTATCTTGTTGGGAACACAAACTTTCTTTTCATGTGCAAACTCCACTCCATACATATATATGGGTTGTTACAAGCTCCTACTCGGTTTTACAGTGAAAACTGTAGGAACTTCAAACCGGCACTAGGAAACAGATTGAGAAATCACAGTAACAGTTTCTCTGGCAACCAGTTCACTTTGTGCTAGGTGAAAGAACGTCTCTCTACATATTCAGTTCTGAGAGATATTTGTGTGTGAAAGCCGTCCTTCACCTAGCTTGTTCGGAATACAAAGTTTCTTTTCACTTGCAAACTCCAATCCATACATATATATGGGGAGGTACTAGCTCCAACTCGGTTTTACAGTGAAAACTGCAGGAACATCAAACTGGCCATAGGAAACAGAGTGACAATCCAGAGAAAAAGTTCCTCCTGCAACCTGTTCCATTTGTGCTAGATGAACGAACGTCTCTCTTCATGCTCAGTTCTGAGAGATAATTATCTGTGAAAGCCGTCCTTCACCTAGCTTGTTGGGAACACAAAGTTTCTTTTCACTTGCAAACACCACTCCGTACATATATATGGGGAGGGTTTAGCTCCAAATCGTTTTTACAGTGAAAATTGCAGGAACTTCTAACCGGCACCAGGAAACAGACTGAGAAACCAGAGTATAATTTTCTCCTATAACAGTTCCCTTTGTGCTAGATGAACGAACGTCTCTCCACATGCTCATTTGTGAGAGATAAGTGTGTGTGAAAGCCGCCCTTCACCTAGCTTGTTGGGAACACAAATTTTATTTCACTTGCAATCTCCACTTGATACATAAATATAGGGAGGAACTAGCTACACCTCGGTTTTACAGTGAAAACTGAAGGAACTTCAAACTGGCACAAGGAAACAGACTGAGAAACCAGAGTAAAAGTTTCTCCTGCAACCCATTCCTTTGTGCTAGATGAACGAACGTCTCTCCACATGCTATGTTCTGAGAGATAAGTGTGTGTGAAAGCCGTCCTTCACCTAGCTTGTTCGGAATACAAAGTTTCTTTTCACTTGCAAACTCCAATCCATACATATATATGGGGAGGTACTAGCTCCAACTCGGTTTTACAGTGAAAACTGCAGGAAATTCAAAATGGCACTAGGAAACAGACTGAGAAACCAGAGTAAAAGTTCCCCTGCAACACGTTCCTTTGTGCTAGATGAACGAACGTCTCTCCCCATGCTCAGTACAGAGATAAATGTGTGTGAAAGCCGTCCTTCATTTAGCTTGTTGGGAACACAAAATTTCTTTTCATTTGCAAAATCCTCTCCATACATATATAAAGGGAGGTTCTAGCTCCAACACGGTTTTACAGTGAAAACTGCAGGAACTTCAAACCTGCACTAGGTAACATACTGAGAAACCAGAGAAAAAGTTTCTCCTGCAATTCTTTCCCTTTGTGCTACATGAACGAAAGTCTCTCCACATGCTCAGTTCTGAGAGATAAGTGTGTGTGAAATCCGTCCTTCACCTAGCTTGTTGGGAACACAAAGTTTCTTTCCACTTGCAAACACCATTCCGTACATATATATGGGGAGGTACTAGCTCCAACTCGGTTTTACAGTGAAAAATGCAGGAACTTCAAACCGGCCCTAGGAAACAGACTGAGAATCCAGAGAAAAATTTCCTCCTGCAAACTGTTCCCCTTGTGGTAGATGAACGAACGTCTCTCCACATGCTCATTTCTGAGAGATAAGTGTGTGTGAAAGCCGTCCTTCACCTAGCTTGTTGGGAACACAAAGTTTCTTTTCACTTGCACACCCCAATCCACATATATATATGGGGTGGTGTAAGCTTCTACTCGGTTTTACAGTGAAAACTGCAGGAACTTCAAACCTGCACTAGGAAACAGACTGAGAAACCAGAGTAAAAGTTTCTCCTGCAACCCGTTCCCTTTTTGCTAGATGAACGAACGTCTCTCCACATGCTCAGTTCTGAGGGATAAGTGTGTGTGAAAGCCGTCCTTCACCTAGCTTGTTGGGAACACAAAGTTCTTTACACATGCAAACTCCACTCCTTACATATATATGGGGAGGTAATAGCTCCAACTCGGTTTACAGTGAAAACTGCAGGGACTTCAACCCGACAGTAGGAAACAGACTGAGAAACCATAGAAAAATTTTCCGTTGCAACCCGTTCCCTTTGTGGTAGATGAACGAACGTCTCTCCAAATGCTCAGTTCTGAGAGATAAGTGAGTGTGAAAGCCGTCCTTCACCTAGAATGTTGGGAACACAAACTTTCTTTTCACTTGCAAACCCCACTCCATACATATATATGGGGTGGTACAAGCTCCTACTCGGTTTTACAGTGAATACTGCAGGAAATTCAAACCTGCACTAGGAAACAGACTGAGAAACCAGAGTAAAAGTTTCTCCTTCAACCCGTTCCTTTGTGCTAAATGAACGAACTTCTGTCCACATGCTCAGTTCTGAGAGATAAGTGTGTGTGAAAGCCGCCCTTCACCTAGCTTGTTGGGAACACAAAGTTTCTTTTCACTTGCAAACTCCACTCCACACATATATATGGTGTGGTACAAGCTCCTACTCGGTTTTACAGTGAAAACTGCAGGAACTTCAAACCTGCACTAGGAAAAAACTGAGAAACCAGAGTAAAAGTTTCTCCTGCAACCCGTTCCATTTATGCTAGATGAACGAACGTCTCTCCACATGCTCAGTTCTGAGAGATATGTGTGGGTGAAAGCCGTCCTTCACCTAGCTTGTTGGGAACACAAAGTTGGTTTTCACTTGCAAACTCCACTCCATACATATATATGGGGAGGGATTAGCTCCAACACGGTTTTACAGTGAAAACTGTAGGAACTTCAAACCGGCACTAGGAAACAGACTGAGAAATTAGAGAAAAAGTTTCTCCTGCAACCCGTTCACTTTGTGCTAGATGAACGAACGTCTCTCCACATGCTCAGTTCTGAGAGATAATTGTGTGTGAAAGACGTCCTTCACATACCTTGCTGGGAACACAAAGATACTTTTCACTTGCAAACTCTAATCCATACATATATAGGGGAGGTACTAGCTCCAACTCGGTTTTACAGTGAAAACTGCAGGAACGTCAATCCGGCACTAGGAAACAGACTGAGAAACCAGAGATAAAGTTTCTTCTTCAACCCGTTCCCTTTGTTCTAGATGAACGAAAGTCTCTCCAAATGCTCAGTTCTGAGAGATAAGTGTGTGTGAAAGCCGTCCTTCACCTAGAATGTTGGGAACACAAACTTTCTTTTCACTTGCAAACTCCACTCCATACAAATATATGGGGTGGTACAAGATCCTACTCGGTTTTACACTGAAAACTGCAGGAACTTCAAACGGGCACTAGGAAACAGACTGAGAAACCAGAGTAAAAGTTACTCCTGCAAACCGTTCCTTTGTGCTAAATGAAGGAACGTCTCTCCATATGCTAAGTTCTGAGAGATAAGTGTGTGTGAAAGCCGTCCTTCACCTAGCTTGTTGGGAACACAAAGTTTCTTTTCACTTGAAAACTCCAGTCCATACATATATATGCGGAGGTCCTAGCTCCAACTCGGTTTACAGTGAAAACTGCAGGGACTTCAAACCGACAGTAGGAAACAGACTGAGAAACCATAGTAAAAGTTTCACCTGCAACCCATTCCCTTTGTGGGTGATGAACGAACGTCTCTCCAAATGCTCAGTTCTGAGAGATAAGTGTGTGTGAAAGCCGTCCTTCACCTAGAATGTTGGGAAAACAAACTTTCTTTTCACTTGCAAACTCCACTCCATACATATATATGGGGTGGTACAAGGTCCTACTCGGTTTTACACTGAAAACTGCAGGAACTTCAAACCGGCCCTAGGAAACAGACTGAGAATCCAGAGAATAAGTTCCTCCTGCAAAATGTTCCCCTTGTGGTAAATGAACGAACGTCTCTCCACATGCTCATTTCTGAGAGAAAAGTGTGTGTGAAAGCCGTCCTTCACCTAGCTTGTTGGGAACACAAAGTTTCTTGTAACTTGCACACCCCAATCCACACATATATATGGGGTGGTATAAATTTCTACTCGGTTTTACAGTGAAAACTGCAGGAACTTCAAACCTGCACTAGGAAACAGACTGAGAAACCAGAGTAAAATTTTCTCCTGCAACCCGTTCCCTTTATGCTAGATGAACGAACGTCTCTCCACATGCTCAGTTCTGAGGGATAAGTGTGTGTGAAAGCCGTCCTTCACCTAGCTTGTTGGGAACACAAAGGATCTTTACACATGCAAACTCCACTCCTTACATATATATGGGGAGGTAATAGCTCCAACTCGGTTTACAGTGAAAACTGCAGGGACTTCAACCCGACAGTAGGAAACAGACTGAGAAAACATAGTAAAATATTCCGTTGCAACCCGTTCCCTTTGTGGTAGATGAACGAACGTCTCTCCAAATGCTCAGTTCTGAGAGATAAGTGAGTGTGAAAGCCGTCCTTCACCTAGAATGTTGGGAACACAAACTTTCTTTTCACTTGCAAACACCACCCCATACATATATATGGGGTGGTACAAGCTCCTACTCCGTTTTACAGTGAAAACTGCAGGAAATTCAAACCTGCACAAGGAAACAGACTGAGAAACCAGAGTAAAAGTTTCTCCTGCAACCCGTTCCCTTTATGCTAGATGAAAGAACGTCTCTCCACATGCTCAGTTCTGAGAGATATTTGTGTGTGAAAGCCGTCCTTCACCTAGCTTGTTGGGAACACAAAGTTGGTTTTCACTTGCAAACTCCACTCCATACAAATATATGCGGAGGGATTAGCTCCAACTCGGTTTTACAGTGAAAACTGCAGGAACTTCATACCAGCACTAGGAAACAGACTGAGAAACCAGAGTAAAAGTTTCTCCTGTACCCGTTCCCTTTGTGCTAGATGAACGAACGTCTCTCCACATGCTATGTTCTGAGAGATAAGTGTGTGTGAAAGCCGTCCTTCACCTAGCTTGTTGGGAACACAAATTTTATATCACTTGCAATCTCCACTCGATACATAAATATAGGGAGGTACTAGCTCCACCTCGGTTTTACAGTGAAAACTGAAGGAACTTCAATCCGGCACAAGGAAACAGACTGAGAAACCAGAGTAAAAGTTTCTCCTGCAACCCGTTCCTTTGTGCTAGATGAATGAACGTCTCTCCACATGCTATGTTCTGAGAGATAAGTGTGTGTGAAAGCCGTCCTTCAAATAGCTTGTTCGGAATACAAAGTTTCTTTTCACTTGCAAACTCCAATCCATACATATATATGGGGAGGTAATAGCTCCAACTCGGTTTTACAGTGAAAACTGCAGGAAATTCAAAATGGCACTAGGAAACAGACTGAGAAACCAGAGTAAAAGTTCCCCTGCAACACGTTCCTTTGTGCTAGATGAACGAACGTCTCTCCCCATGCTCAGTACAGAGATAAATGTGTGTGAAAGCCGTCCTTCATTTAGCTTGTTGGGAACACAAAATTTCTTTTCATTTGCAAAATCCTCTCCATACATATATAAAGGGAGGTTCTAGCTCCAACACGGTTTTACAGTGAAAACTGCAGGAACTTCAAACATGCACTAGGTAACATACTGAGAAACCAGAGAAAAAGTTTCTCCTGCAATTCTTTCCCTTTGTGCTACATGAACGAACGTTTCTCCACATGCTAAGTTCTGAGAGATAAGTGTGTGTGAAAGCCGTCCTTCACCTAGAATGTTGGGAACACAAACTTTCTTTTCACTTGCTAACTCCACTCCATAAAAATATATGGGGTGGTACAAGATCCTACTCGGTTTTACACTGAATACTGCAGGAACTTCAAAACGGCACTAGGAAACAGACTGAGAAACCAGAGTAATAGTTACTCCTGCAAACCGTTCCTTTGTGCTAAATGAAGGAACGACCCTCCACATGCTAAGTTCTGAGAGATAAGTGTGTGTGAAAGCCGTCCTTCACTTAGCTTGTTGGGAACACAAAGCTTCTTTTCACTTGAAAATTCCAGTCCATACATATATATGCGGAGGTCCTAGCTCCAACTCGGTTTACAGTGAAAATTGCAGGGACTTCAAACCGACAGTAGGAAACAGACTGAGAAAGCATAGTAAAAGTTTCACCTGCAACCCATTCCCTTTGTGGTTGATGAACGAACGTCTCTCCAAATGCTCAGTTCTGAGAGATAAGTGTGCGTGAAATCCGTACTTCACCTAGAATGTTGGGAAAACAAACTTTGTTTTCACTTGCAAACTCCACTCCATACATATATATGGGGTGTTACAAGCTCCTACTCGGTTTTACACTGAAAATTGCAGGAACTTCAAACCGGCACTAGGAAACAGACTGAGAATCCAGAGTAAAAGTTTCTCCTGCAACCCGTTCCCTTTGTGCTAGATGAACGAACGTCTCTCAACATGCTCAGTTCTGAGAACTGTGTATGAAAGCCGTCCTTCACCTAGCTTGTTGGGAACACAAAGTTTCTTTCCACTTGCAAACACCATTCCGTACATATATATGGGGAGGTACTAGCTCCAACACGGTTTTACAGTGAAAAATGCAGGAACTTCAAACCGGCCCTAGGAAACAGACTGAGAATCCAGAGAAAAATTTCCTCCTGCAAACTGTTCCCCTTGTGGTAGATGAACGAACGTCCCTCCACATGCTCATTTCTGAGAGATAAGTGTGTGTGAAAGCCGTCCTTCACCTAGCTTGTTGGGAACACAAAGTTTCTTTTCACTTGCACACCCCAATCCACATATATATATGGGGTGGTGTAAGCTTCTACTCGGTTTTACAGTGAAAACTGCAGGAACTTCAAACCTGCACTAGGAAACAGACTGAGAAACCAGAGTAAAAGTTTCTCCTGCAACCCGTTCCCTTTTTGCTAGATGAACGAACGTCTCTCCACATGCTCAGTTCTGAGGGATAAGTGTGTGTGAAAGCCGTCCTTCACCTAGCTTGTTGGGAACACAAAGTTCTTTACACATGCAAACTCCACTCCTTACATATATATGGGGAGGTAATAGCTCCAACTCGGTTTACAGTGAAAACTGCAGGGACTTCAACCCGACAGTAGGAAACAGACTGAGAAACCATAGAAAAATTTTCCGTTGCAACCCGTTCCCTTTGTGGTAGATGAACGAACGTCTCTCCAAATGCTCAGTTCTGAGAGAATAGTGAGTGTGAAAGCCGTCCTTCAACTGGAATGTTGGGAACACAAACTTTCTTTTCACTTGCAAACACCACTCCATACATATATATGGGGTGGTACAAGCTCCTACTCGGTTTTACAGTGAAAACTGCAGGAAATTCAAACCTGCACTAGGAAACAGACTGAGAAACCAGAGTAAAAGTTTCTCCTTCAACCCGTTCCTTTGTGCTAAATGAACGAACTTCTGTCCACATGCTCAGTTCTGAGAGATAAGTGTGTGTGAAAGCCGCCCTTCACCTAGCTTGTTGGGAACACAAAGTTTCTTTTCACTTGCAAACTCCACTCCACACATATATATGGGGTGCTACAAGCTCCTACTCGGTTTTACAGTGAAAACTGCAGGAACTTGAAACCTGCACTAGGAAAAAACTGAGAAACCAGAGTAAAAGTTTCTCCTGCAACCCGTTCCCTTTATGCTAGATGAAAGAACGTCTCTCCACATGCTCAGTTCTGAGAGATATTTGTGTGTGAAAGCCGTCCTTCACCTAGATTGTTGGGAACACAAAGTTGGTTTTCACTTGCAAACTCCACTCCATACAAATATATGCGGAGGGATTAGCTCCAACTCGGTTTTACAGTGAAAACTGCAGGAACTTCATACCAGCACTAGGAAACAGACTGAGAAACCAGTGTAAAAGTTTCTCCTGTACCCGTTCCCTTTGTGCTAGATGAACGAACGTCTCTCCACATGCTATGTTCTGAGAGATAAGTGTGTGTGAAAGCCGTCCTTCACCTAGCTTGTTGGGAACACAAATTTTATATCACTTGCAATCCCCACTCGATACATAAATATAGGGAGGTACTAGCTCCACCTCGGTTTTACAGTGAAAACTGAAGGAACTTCAAACCGGCACAAGGAAACAGACTGAGAAACCAGAGTAAAAGTTTCTCCTGCAACCCGTTCCTTTGTGCTAGATGAACGAACGTCTCTCCACATGCTATGTTCTGAGAGATAAGTGTGTGTGAAATCCGTCCTTCACCTAGCTTGTTCGGAATACAAAGTTTCTTTTCACTTGCAAACTCCAATCCATACATATATATGGGGAGGTACTAGCTCCAACTCGGTTTTACAGTGAAAACTGCAGGAAATTCAAAATGGCACTAGGAAACAGACTGAGAAACCAGAGTAAAAGTTCCCCTGCAACACGTTCCTTTGTGCTAGATGAAAGAACTTCTCTCCCCATGCTCAGTACAGAGATAAATGTGTGTGAAAGCCGTCCTTCATTTAGCTTGTTGGGAACACAAAATTTCTTTTTATTTGCAAAATCCTCTCCATACATATATAAAGGGAGGTTCTAGCTCCAACACGGTTTTACAGTGAAAACTGCAGGAACTTCAAACCTGCACTAGGTAACATACTGAGAAACCAGAGAAAAAGTTTCTCCTGCAATTCTTTCCCTTTGTGCTACATGAACGAACGTCTCTCCACATGCTCAGTTCTGAGAGATAAGTGTGTGTGAAAGCCGCCCTTCACCTAGAATGTTGGGAACACAAACTTTCTTTTCACTTGCTAACTCCACTCCATAAAAATATATGGGGTGATACAAGATCCTACTCGGTTTTACACTGAATACTGCAGGAACTTCAAACCGGCACTAGGAAACAGACTGAGAAACCAGAGTAATAGTTAATCCTGCAAACCGTTCCTTTGTGCTAAATGAAGGAACGACCCTCCACATGCTAAGTTCTGAGAGATAAGTGTGGGTGAAATCCGTCCTTCACCTAGAATGTTGGGAAAACAAACTTTGTTTTCACTTGCAATCTCCACTCCATACATATATATGGGGTGGTACAAGCTCCTACTCGGTTTTACACTGAAAATTGCAGGAACTTCAAACCGGCACTAGGAAACAGACTGAGAATCCAGAGTAAAAATTTCTCCTGCAACCCGTTCCCTTTGTGCTAGATGAACGAACATCTCTCCACATGCTCAGTTCTGAGTAGTGTGTGTGAAAGCCGTCCTTCACCTATCTTGTTGGGAACACAAAGTTTCTTTCCACTTGCAAACACCATTCCGTACATATATATGGGGAGGTACTAGCTCCAACACGGTTTTACAGTGAAAAATGCAGGAACTTCAAACCGGCCCTAGGAAACAGACTGAGAATCCAGAGAAAAATTTCCTCCTGCAAACTGTTCCCCTTGTGGTAGATGAACGAACGTCTCTCCACATGCTCATTTCTGAGAGATAAGTGTGTGTGAAAGCCGTCCTTCACCTAGCTTGTTGGGAACACAAAGTTTCTTTTCACTTGCACACCCCAATCCACATATATATATGGGGTGGTGTAAGCTTCTACTCGGTTTTACAGTGAAAACTGCAGGAACTTCAAACCTGCACTAGGAAACAGACTGAGAAACCAGAGTAAAAGTTTCTCCTGCAACCCGTTCCCTTTTTGCTAGATGAACGAACGTCTCTCCACATGCTCAGTTCTGAGGGATAAGTGTGTGTGAAAGCCGTCCTTCACCTAGCTTGTTGGGAACACAAAGGTTCTTTACACATGCAAACTCCACTCCTTACATATATATGGGGAGGTAATAGCTCCAACTCGGTTTACAGTGAAAACTGCAGGGACTTCAACCCGATAGTAGGAAACAGACTGAGAAACCATAGAAAAATTTTCCGTTGCAACCCGTTCCCTTTGTGGTAGATGAACGAACGTCTCTCCAAATGCTCAGTTCTGAGAGAATAGTGAGTGTGAAAGCCGTCCTTCAACTGGAATGTTGGGAACACAAACTTTCTTTTCACTTGCAAACACCACTCCATACATATATATGGGGTGGTACAAGCTCCTACTCGGTTTTACAGTGAAAACTGCAGGAAATTCAAACCTGCACTAGGAAACAGACTGAGAAACCAGAGTAAAAGTTTCTCCTTCAACCCGTTCCTTTGTGCTAAATGAACGAACTTCTGTCCACATGCTCAGTTCTGAGAGATAAGTGTGTGTGAAAGCCGCCCTTCACCTAGCTTGTTGGGAACACAAAGTTTCTTTTCACTTGCAAACTCCACTCCACACATATATATGGGGTGGTACAAGCTCCTACTCGGTTTTACAGTGAAAACTGCAGGAACTTCAAACCTGCACTAGGAAAAAACTGAGAAACCAGAGTAAAAGTTTCTCCTGCAACCCGTTCCCTTTATGCTAGATGAAAGAACGTCTCTCCACATGCTCAGTTCTGAGAGATATGTGTGGGTGAAAGCCGTCCTTCACCTAGCTTGTTGGGAACACAAAGTTGGTTTTCACTTGCAAACTCCACTCCATACATATATATGGGGAGGGATTAGCTCCAACTCGGTTTTACAGTGAAAACTGCAGGAACTTCAAACCGGCACTAGGAAACAGACTGAGAAATCAGAGAAAAAGTTTCTCCTGCAACCCGTTCCCTTTGTGCTAAATGAACGAACGTCTCTCCACATGCTCAGTTCTGAGAGATAATTGTGTGTGAAAGACGTCCTTCATATACCTTGCTGGGAACACAAAGATTCTTTTCACTTGCAAACTCCAATCCATACATATATAAGGGGAGGTACTAGCTCCAACTCGGTTTTACAGTGAAAACTGCAGGAACGTCAATCCGGCACTGGGAAACAGACTGAGAAACCAGAGATAAAGTTTCTTCTTCAACCCGTTCCCTTTGTTCTAGATGAACGAAAGTCTCTCCAAATGCTCAGTTCTGAGAGATATGTGTGTGTGAAAGCCGTCCTTCACCTAGAATGTTGGGAACACAAACTTTCTTTTCAATTGCAAACTCCACTCCATACAAATATATGGGGTGGTACAAGATCCTACTCGGTTTTACACTGAAAACTGCAGGAACTTCAAACGGGCACTAGGAAACAGACTGAGAAACCAGAGTAAAAGTTACTCCTGCAAACCGTTCCTTTGTGCTAAATGAAGGAACGTCTCTCCACATGCTAAGTTCTGAGAGATAAGTGTGTGTGAAAGCCGTCCTTCACCTAGCTTGTTGGGAACACAAAGTTTCTTTTCACTTGAAAACTCCAGTCCATACATATATATGCGGAGGTCCTAGCTCCAACTCGGTTTACAGTGAAAACTGCAGGGACTTCAAACCGACAGTAGGAAACAGACTGAGAAACCATAGTAAAAGTTTCACCTGCAACCCATTCCCTTTGTGGGTGATGAACGAACGTCTCTCCAAATGCTCAGTTCTGAGAGATAAGTGTGTGTGAAAGCCGTCCTTCACCTAGAATGTTGGGAAAACAAACTTTCTTTTCACTTGCAAACTCCACTCCATACATATATATGGGGTGGTACAAGCTCCTACTCGGTTTTTCACTGAAAACTGCAGGAACTTCAAACCGGCCCTAGGAAACAGACTGAGAATCCAGAGAATAAGTTCCTCCTGCAAAATGTTCCCCTTGTGGTAGATGAACGAACGTCTCTCCACATGCTCATTTCTGAGAGAAAATTATGTGTGAAAGCCGTCCTTCACCTAGCTTGTTGGGAACACAAAGTTTCTTTTAACTTGCACACCCCAATCCACACATATATATGGTGTGGTATAAATTTCTACTCGGTTTTACAGTGAAAACTGCAGGAACTTCAAACCTGCACTAGGAAACAGACTGAGAAACCAGAGTAAAATTTTCTCCTGCAACCCGTTTTCTTTATGCTAGATGAACGAACGTCTCTCCACATGCTCAGTTCTGAGGGATAAGTGTGTGTGAAAGCCGTCCTTCACCTAGCTTGTTGGGAACACAAAGGTTCTTTACACATGCAAACTCCACTCCTTACATATATATGGGGAGGTAATAGCTCCAACTCGGTTTACAGTGAAAACTGCAGGGACTTCAACCCGACAGTAGGAAACAGACTGAGAAAACATAGTAAAATTTTCCGTTGCAACCCGTTCCCTTTGTGGTAGATGAACGAACGTCTCTCCAAATGCTCAGTTCTGAGAGATAAGTGAGTGTGAAAGCCGTCCTTCACCTAGAATGTTGGGAACACAAACTTTCTTTTCACTTGCAAACACCACCCCATACATATATATGGGGTGGTACAAGCTCCTACTCGGTTTTACAGTGAAAACTGCAGAAAATTCAAACCTGCACAAGGAAACAGACTGAGAAACCAGAGTAAAAGTTTCTCCTTCAACCCGTTCCTTTGTGCTAAATGAACGAACTTCTGTCCACATGCTCAGTTCTGAGAGATAAGTGTGTGTGAAAGCCGCCCTTCACCTAGCTTGTTGGGAACACAAAGTTTCTTTTCACTTGCAAACTCCACTCCACACATATATATGGGATGGTACAAGCTCCTACTCGGTTTTACAGTGAAAACTGCAGTAACTTCAAACCTGCACTAGGAAAAAACTGAGAAAACAGAGTAAAAGTTTCTCCTGCAACCCGTTCCCTTTATGCTAGATGAAAGAACGTCTCTCCACATGCTCAGTTCTGAGAGATATGTGTGGGTGAAAGCCGTCCTTCACCTAGCTTGTTGGGAACACAAAGTTGGTTTTCACTTGCAAACTCCACTCCATACATATATATGGGTAGGGATTAACTCCAACTCGGTTTTACAGTGAAAACTGCAGGAACTTCAAACCGGCACTAGGAAACAGACTGAGAAATCAGAGAAAAAGTTTCTCCTGCAACCCGTTCCCTTTGTGCTAGATGAACGAACGTCTCTCCACATGCTATGTTCTGAGAGATAAGTGTGTGTGAAAGCCGTCCTTCACCTAGCTTGTTCGGAATACAAAGATTCTTTTCACTTGCAAACTCCAATCCATACATATATATGGGGAGGTACTAGCTCCAACTCGGTTTTACAGTGAAAACTGCAGGAAATTCAAAAGGGCACTAGGAAACAGACTGAGAAATCAGAGAAAATGTTTCTCCTGCAACCCGTTCCCTTTGTGCTAAATGAACGAACGTCTCTCCACATGCTCAGTTCTGAGAGATAATTGTGTGTGAAAGACGTCCTTCATATACCTTGCTGGGAACACAAAGATTCTTTTCACTTGCAAACTCCAATCCATACATATATAAGGGGAGGTACTAGCTCCAACTCGGTTTTACAGTGAAAACTGCAGGAACGTCAATCCGGCACTGGGAAACAGACTGAGAAACCAGAGATAAAGTTTCTTCTTCAACCCGTTCCCTTTGTTCTAGATGAACGAAAGTCTCTCCAAATGCTCAGTTCTGAGAGATATGTGTGTGTGAAAGCCGTCCTTCACCTAGAATGTTGGGAACACAAACTTTCTTTTCAATTGCAAACTCCACTCCATACAAATATATGGGGTGGTACAAGATCCTACTCGGTTTTACACTGAAAACTGCAGGAACTTCAAACGGGCACTAGGAAACAGACTGAGAAACCAGAGTAAAAGTTACTCCTGCAAACCGTTCCTTTGTGCTAAATGAAGGAACGTCTCTCCACATGCTAAGTTCTGAGAGATAAGTGTGTGTGAAAGCCGTCCTTCAACTAGCTTGTTGGGAACACAAAGTTTCTTTTCACTTGAAAACTCCAGTCCATACATATATATGGGGTGGTACAAGCTCCTACTCGTTTTTTCACTGAAAACTGCAGGAACTTCAAACCGGCCCTAGGAAACAGACTGAGAATCCAGAGAATAAGTTCCTCCTGCAAAATGTTCCCCTTGTGGTAGATGAACGAACGTCTCTCCACATGCTCAGTTCTGAGAGATATGTGTGGGTGAAAGCCGTCCTTCACCTAGCTTGTTGGGAACACAAAGTTGGTTTTCACTTGCAAACTCCACTCCATACATATATATGGGGAGGGATTAGCTCCAACTCGGTTTTACAGTGAAAACTGCAGGAACTTCAAACCGGCACTAGGAAACAGACTGAGAAATCAGAGAAAAAGTTTCTCCTGCAACCCGTTCCCTTTGTGCTAAATGAACGAACGTCTCTCCACATGCTCAGTTCTGAGAGATAATTGTGTGTGAAAGACGTCCTTCATATACCTTGCTGGGAACACAAAGATTCTTTTCACTTGCAAACTCCAATCCATACATATATAAGGGGAGGTACTAGCTCCAACTCGGTTTTACAGTGAAAACTGCAGGAACGTCAATCCGGCACTGGGAAACAGACTGAGAAACCAGAGATAAAGTTTCTTCTTCAACCCGTTCCCTTTGTTCTAGATGAACGAAAGTCTCTCCAAATGCTCAGTTCTGAGAGATATGTGTGTGTGAAAGCCGTCCTTCACCTAGAATGTTGGGAACACAAACTTTCTTTTCAATTGCAAACTCCACTCCATACAAATATATGGGGTGGTACAAGATCCTACTCGGTTTTACACTGAAAACTGCAGGAACTTCAAACGGGCACTAGGAAACAGACTGAGAAACCAGAGTAAAAGTTACTCCTGCAAACCGTTCCTTTGTGCTAAATGAAGGAACGTCTCTCCACATGCTAAGTTCTGAGAGATAAGTGTGTGTGAAAGCCGTCCTTCACCTAGCTTGTTGGGAACACAAAGTTTCTTTTCACTTGAAAACTCCAGTCCATACATATATATGCGGAGGTCCTAGCTCCAACTCGGTTTACAGTGAAAACTGCAGGGACTTCAAACCGACAGTAGGAAACAGACTGAGAAACCATAGTAAAAGTTTCACCTGCAACCCATTCCCTTTGTGGGTGATGAACGAACGTCTCTCCAAATGCTCAGTTCTGAGAGATAAGTGTGTGTGAAAGCCGTCCTTCACCTAGAATGTTGGGAAAACAAACTTTCTTTTCACTTGCAAACTCCACTCCATACATATATATGGGGTGGTACAAGCTCCTACTCGGTTTTTCACTGAAAACTGCAGGAACTTCAAACCGGCCCTAGGAAACAGACTGAGAATCCAGAGAATAAGTTCCTCCTGCAAAATGTTCCCCTTGTGGTAGATGAACGAACGACTCTCCACATGCTCATTTCTGAGAGAAAAGTATGTGTGAAAGCCGTCCTTCACCTAGCTTGTTGGGAACACAAAGTTTCTTTTAACTTGCACACCCCAATCCACACATATATATGGTGTGGTATAAATTTCTACTCGGTTTTACAGTGAAAACTGCAGGAACTTCAAACCTGCACTAGGAAACAGACTGAGAAACCAGAGTAAAATTTTCTCCTGCAACCCGTTTTCTTTATGCTAGATGAACGAACGTCTCTCCACATGCTCAGTTCTGAGGGATAAGTGTGTGTGAAAGCCGTCCTTCACCTAGCTTGTTGGGAACACAAAGGTTCTTTACACATGCAAACTCCACTCCTTACATATATATGGGGAGGTAATAGCTCCAACTCGGTTTACAGTGAAAACTGCAGGGACTTCAACCCGACAGTAGGAAACAGACTGAGAAAACATAGTAAAATTTTCCGTTGCAACCCGTTCCCTTTGTGGTAGATGAACGAACGTCTCTCCAAATGCTCAGTTCTGAGAGATAAGTGAGTGTGAAAGCCGTCCTTCACCTAGAATGTTGGGAACACAAACTTTCTTTTCACTTGCAAACACCACCCCATACATATATATGGGGTGGTACAAGCTCCTACTCGGTTTTACAGTGAAAACTGCAGAAAATTCAAACCTGCACAAGGAAACAGACTGAGAAACCAGAGTAAAAGTTTCTCCTTCAACCCGTTCCTTTGTGCTAAATGAACGAACTTCTGTCCACATGCTCAGTTCTGAGAGATAAGTGTGTGTGAAAGCCGCCCTTCACCTAGCTTGTTGGGAACACAAAGTTTCTTTTCACTTGCAAACTCCACTCCACACATATATATGGGATGGTACAAGCTCCTACTCGGTTTTACAGTGAAAACTGCAGTAACTTCAAACCTGCACTAGGAAAAAACTGAGAAAACAGAGTAAAAGTTTCTCCTGCAACCCGTTCCCTTTATGCTAGATGAAAGAACGTCTCTCCACATGCTCAGTTCTGAGAGATATGTGTGGGTGAAAGCCGTCCTTCACCTAGCTTGTTGGGAACACAAAGTTGGTTTTCACTTGCAAACTCCACTCCATACATATATATGGGTAGGGATTAACTCCAACTCGGTTTTACAGTGAAAACTGCAGGAACTTCAAACCGGCACTAGGAAACAGACTGAGAAATCAGAGAAAAAGTTTCTCCTGCAACCCGTTCCCTTTGTGCTAGATGAACGAACGTCTCTCCACATGCTATGTTCTGAGAGATAAGTGTGTGTGAAAGCCGTCCTTCACCTAGCTTGTTCGGAATACAAAGATTCTTTTCACTTGCAAACTCCAATCCATACATATATATGGGGAGGTACTAGCTCCAACTCGGTTTTACAGTGAAAACTGCAGGAAATTCAAAAGGGCACTAGGAAACAGACTGAGAAATCAGAGAAAATGTTTCTCCTGCAACCCGTTCCCTTTGTGCTAAATGAACGAACGTCTCTCCACATGCTCAGTTCTGAGAGATAATTGTGTGTGAAAGACGTCCTTCATATACCTTGCTGGGAACACAAAGATTCTTTTCACTTGCAAACTCCAATCCATACATATATAAGGGGAGGTACTAGCTCCAACTCGGTTTTACAGTGAAAACTGCAGGAACGTCAATCCGGCACTGGGAAACAGACTGAGAAACCAGAGATAAAGTTTCTTCTTCAACCCGTTCCCTTTGTTCTAGATGAACGAAAGTCTCTCCAAATGCTCAGTTCTGAGAGATATGTGTGTGTGAAAGCCGTCCTTCACCTAGAATGTTGGGAACACAAACTTTCTTTTCAATTGCAAACTCCACTCCATACAAATATATGGGGTGGTACAAGATCCTACTCGGTTTTACACTGAAAACTGCAGGAACTTCAAACGGGCACTAGGAAACAGACTGAGAAACCAGAGTAAAAGTTACTCCTGCAAACCGTTCCTTTGTGCTAAATGAAGGAACGTCTCTCCACATGCTAAGTTCTGAGAGATAAGTGTGTGTGAAAGCCGTCCTTCAACTAGCTTGTTGGGAACACAAAGTTTCTTTTCACTTGAAAACTCCAGTCCATACATATATATGCGGAGGTCCTAGCTCCAACTCGGTTTACAGTGAAAACTGCAGGGACTTCAAACCGACAGTAGGAAACAGACTGAGAAAACATAGTAAAAGTTTCACCTGCAACCCATTCCCTTTGTGGGTGATGAACGAACGTCTCTCCAAATGCTCAGTTCTGAGAGATAAGTGTGTGTGAAAGCCGTCCTTCACCTAGAATGTTGGGAAAACAAACTTTCTTTTCACTTGCAAACTCCACTCCATACATATATATGGGGTGGTACAAGCTCCTACTCGGTTTTTCACTGAAAACTGCAGGAACTTCAAACCGGCCCTAGGAAACAGACTGAGAATCCAGAGAATAAGTTCCTCCTGCAAAATGTTCCCCTTGTGGTAGATGAACGAACGTCTCTCCACATGCTCATTTCTGAGAGAAAAGTATGTGTGAAAGCCGTCCTTCACCTAGCTTGTTGGGAACACAAAGTTTCTTTTAACTTGCACACCCCAATCCACACATATATATGGGGTGGTATAAATTTCTACTCGGTTTTACAGTGAAAACTGCAGGAACTTCAAACCTGCACTAGGAAACAGACTGAGAAACCAGAGTAAAATTTTCTCCTGCAACCCGTTTTCTTTATGCTAGATGAACGAACGTCTCTCCACATGCTCAGTTCTGAGGGATAAGTGTGTGTGAAAGCCGTCCTTCACCTAGCTTGTTGGGAACACAAAGGTTCTTTACACATGCAAACTCCACTCCTTACATATATATGGGGAGGTAATAGCTCCAACTCGGTTTACAGTGAAAACTGCAGGGACTTCAACCCGACAGTAGGAAACAGACTGAGAAAACATAGTAAAATTTTCCGTTGCAACCCGTTCCCTTTGTGGTAGATGAACGAACGTCTCTCCAAATGCTCAGTTCTGAGAGATAAGTGAGTGTGAAAGCCGTCCTTCACCTAGAATGTTGGGAACACAAACTTTCTTTTCACTTGCAAACACCACCCCATAAATATATATGGGGTGGTACAAGCTCCTACTCGGTTTTACAGTGAAAACTGCAGAAAATTCAAACCTGCACAAGGAAACAGACTGAGAAACCAGAGTAAAAGTTTCTCCTTCAACCCGTTCCTTTGTGCTAAATGAACGAACTTCTGTCCACATGCTCAGTTCTGAGAGATAAGTGTGTGTGAAAGCCGCACTTCACCTAGCTTGTTGGGAACACAAAGTTTCTTTTCACTTGCAAACCCCACTCCACACATATATATGGGATGGTACAAGCTCCTACTCGGTTTTACAGTGAAAACTGCAGTAACTTCAAACCTGCACTAGGAAAAAACTGAGAAAACAGAGTAAAAGTTTCTCCTGCAACCCGTTCCCTTTATGCTAGATGAAAGAACGTCTCTCCACATGCTCAGTTCTGAGAGATATGTGTGGGTGAAAGCCGTCCTTCACCTAGCTTGTTGGGAACACAAAGTTGGTTTTCACTTGCAAACTCCACTCCATACATATATATGGTTAGGGATTAACTCCAACTCGGTTTTACAGTGAAAACTGCAGGAACTTCAAACCGGCACTAGGAAACAGACTGAGAAATCAGAGAAAAAGTTTCTCCTGCAACCCGTTCCCTTTGTGCTAGATGAACGAACGTCTCTCCACATGCTCAGTTCTGAGAGATAATTGTGTGTGAAAGACGTCCTTCACATACCTTGCTGGGAACACAAAGATTCTTTTCACTTGCAAACTCCAATCCATACATATATAAGGGGAGGTACTAGCTCCAACTCGGTTTTACAGTGAAAACTGCAGGAAAGTCAATCCGGCACTAGGAAACAGACTGAGAAACCAGAGATAAAGTTTCTTCTTCAACCCGTTCCCTTTGTTCTAGATGAATGAAAGTCTCTCCAAATGCTCAGTTCTGAGAGATAAGTGAGTGTGAAAGCCGTCCTTCACCTAGAATGTTGGGAACACAAACTTTCTTTTCACTTGCAAACACCACTCCATACATATATATGGGGTGGTACAAGCTCCTACTCGGTTTTACAGTGAAAACTGCAGGAAATTCAAACCTGCACTAGGAAAAAACTGAGAAACCAGAGTAAAAGTTTCTCCTGCAACCCGTTCCCTTTATGCTAGATGAAAGAACGTCTCTCCACATGCTCAGTTCTGAGAGATATGTGTGGGTGAAAGCCGTCCTTCACCTAGCTTGTTGGGAACACAAAGTTGGTTTTCACTTGCAAACTCCACTCCATACATATATATGGGTAGGGATTAACTCCAACTCGGTTTTACAGTGAAAACTGCAGGAACTTCAAACCGGCACTAGGAAACAGACTGAGAAATCAGAGAAAAAGTTTCTCCTGCAACCCGTTCCCTTTGTGCTAGATGAACGAACGTCTCTCCACATGCTCAGTTCTGAGAGATAACTGTGTGTGAAAGACGTCCTTCACATACCATGCTGGGAACACAAAGATTCTTTTCACTTGCAAACTCCAATCCATACATATATAAGGGGAGGTACTAGCTCCAACTCGGTTTTACAGTGAAAACTGCAGGAAAGTCAATCCGGCACTAGGAAACAGACTGAGAAACCAGAGATAAAGTTTCTTCTTCAACCCGTTCCCTTTGTTCTAGATGAATGAAAGTCTCTCCAAATGCTCAGTTCTGAGAGATAAGTGTGTGTGAAAGCCATCCTTCACCTAGAATGTTGGGAACACAAACTTTCTTTTCAATTGCAAACTCCACTCCATACAAATATATGGGGTGGTACAAGATCCTACTCGGTTTTACACTGAAAACTGCAGGAACTTCAAACGGGCACTAGGAAACAGACTGAGAAACCAGAGTAAAAGTTACTCCTGCAAACCGTTCCTTTGTGCTAAATGAAGGAACGTCTCTCCACATGCTAAGTTCTGAGAGATAAGTGTGTGTGAAAGCCGTCCTTCAACTAGCTTGTTGGGAACACAAAGTTTCTTTTCACTTGAAAACTCCAGTCCATACATATATATGCGGAGGTCCTAGCTCCAACTCGGTTTACAGTGAAAACTGCAGGGACTTCAAACCGACAGTAGGAAACAGACTGAGAAACCATAGTAAAAGTTTCACCTGCAACCCATTCCCTTTGTGGGTGATGAACGAACGTCTCTCCAAATGCTCAGTTCTGAGAGATAAGTGTGTGTGAAAGCCGTTCTTCACCTAGAATGTTGGGAAAACAAACTTTCTTTTCACTTGCAAACTCCACTCCATACATATATATGGGGTGGTACAAGCTCCTACTCGGTTTTACACTGAAAACTGCAGGAACTTCAAACCGGCCCTAGGAAACAGACTGAGAATCCAGAGAATAAGTTCCTCCTGCAAAATGTTCCCCTTGTGGTAGATGAACGAACGACTCTCCACATGCTCATTTCTGAGAGAAAAGTGTGTGTGAAAGCCGTACTTCACCTAGCTTGTTGGGAACACAAAGTTTCTTTTAACTTGCACACCCCAATCCACACATATATATGGGGTGGTATAAATTTCTACTCGGTTTTACAGTGAAAACTGCAGGAACTTCAAACCTGCACTAGGAAACAGACTGAGAAACCAGAGTAAAATTTTCTCCTGCAACCCGTTATCTTTATGCTAGATGAACGAACGTCTCTCCACATGCTCAGTTCTGAGGGATAAGTGTGTGTGAAAGCCGTCCTTCACCTAGCTTGTTGGGAACACAAAGGTTCTTTACACATGCAAACTCCACTCCTTACATATATATGGGGAGGTAATAGCTCCAACTCGGTTTACAGTGAAAACTGCAGGGACTTCAACCCGACAGTAGGAAACAGACTGAGAAAACATAGTAAAATTTTCCGTAGCAACCCGTTCCCTTTGTGGTAGATGAACGAACGTCTCTCCAAATGCTCAGTTCTGAGAGATAAGTGAGTGTGAAAGCCGTCCTTCACCTAGAATGTTGGGAACACAAACTTTCTTTTCACTTGCAAACACCACTCCATACATATATATGGGGTGGTACAAGCTCCTACTCGGTTTTACAGTGAAAACTGCAGAAAATTCAAACCTGCACAAGGAAACAGACTGAGAAACCAGAGTAAAAGTTTCTCCTTCAACCCGTTCCTTTGTGCTAAATGAACGAACTTCTGTCCACATGCTCAGTTCTGAGAGATAAGTGTGTGTGAAAGCCGCCCTTCACCTAGCTTGTTGGGAACACAAAGTTTCTTTTCACTTGCAAACTCCACTCCACACATATATATGGGGTGGTACAAGCTCCTACTCGGTTTTACAGTGAAAACTGCAGTAACTTCAAACCTGCACTAGGAAAAAACTGAGAAAACAGAGTAAAAGTTTCTCCTGCAACCCGTTCCCTTTATGCTAGATGAAAGAACGTCTCTCCACATGCTCAGTTCTGAGAGATATGTGTGGGTGAAAGCCGTCCTTCACCTAGCTTGTTGGGAACACAAAGTTGGTTTTCACTTGCAAACTCCACTCCATACATATATATGGTTAGGGATTAACTCCAACTCGGTTTTACAGTGAAAACTGCAGGAAAGTCAATCCGGCACTAGGAAACAGACTGAGAAACCAGAGATAAAGTTTCTTCTTCAACCCGTTCCCTTTGTTCTAGATGAATGAAAGTCTCTCCAAATGCTCAGTTCTGAGAGATAAGTGAGTGTGAAAGCCGTCCTTCACCTAGAATGTTGGGAACACAAACTTTCTTTTCACTTGCAAACACCACTCCATACATATATATGGGGTGGTACAAGCTCCTACTCGGTTTTACAGTGAAAACTGCAGGAAATTCAAACCTGCACAAGGAAACAGACTGAGAAACCAGAGTAAAAGTTTCTCCTTCAACCCGTTCCTTTGTGCTAAATGAACGAACTTCTGTCCACATGCTCAGTTCTGAGAGATAAGTGTGTGTGAAAGCCGCCCTTCACCTAGCTTGTTGGGAACACAAAGTTTCTTTTCACTTGCAAACTCCACTCCACACATATATATGGGGTGGTACAAGTTCCTACTCGGTTTTACAGTGAAAACTGCAGGAACTTCAAACCTGCACTAGGAAAAAACTGAGAAACCAGAGTAAAAGTTTCTCCTGCAACCCGTTCCCTTTATGCTAGATGAAAGAACGTCTCTCCACATGCTCAGTTCTGAGAGATATGTGTGGGTGAAAGCCGTCCTTCACCTAGCTTGTTGGGAACACAAAGTTGGTTTTCACTTGCAAACTCCTCTCCATACATATATATGGGTAGGGATTAACTCCAACTCGGTTTTACAGTGAAAACTGCAGGAACTTCAAACCGGCACTAGGAAACAGACTGAGATATCAGAGAAAAAGTTTCTCCTGCAACCCGTTCCCTTTGTGCTAGATGAACGAACGTCTCTCCACATGCTCAGTTCTGAGAGATAACTGTGTGTGAAAGACGTCCTTCACATACCATGCTGGGAACACAAAGATTCTTTTCACTTGCAAACTCCAATCCATACATATATAAGGGGAGGTACTAGCTCCAACTCGGTTTTACAGTGAAAACTGCAGGAAAGTCAATCCGGCACTAGGAAACAGACTGAGAAACCAGAGATAAAGTTTCTTCTTCAACCCGTTCCCTTTGTTCTAGATGAATGAAAGTCTCTCCAAATGCTCAGTTCTGAGAGATAAGTGTGTGTGAAAGCCATCCTTCACCTAGAATGTTGGGAACACAAACTTTCTTTTCAATTGCAAACTCCACTCCATACAAATATATGGGGTGGTACAAGATCCTACTCGGTTTTACACTGAAAACTGCAGGAACTTCAAACGGGCACTAGGAAACAGACTGAGAAACCAGAGTAAAAGTTACTCCTGCAAACCGTTCCTTTGTGCTAAATGAAGGAACGTCTCTCCACATGCTAAGTTCTGAGAGATAAGTGTGTGTGAAAGCCGTCCTTCAACTAGCTTGTTGGGAACACAAAGTTTCTTTTCACTTGAAAACTCCAGTCCATACATATATATGCGGAGGTCCTAGCTCCAACTCGGTTTACAGTGAAAACTGCAGGGACTTCAAACCGACAGTAGGAAACAGACTGAGAAACCATAGTAAAAGTTTCACCTGCAACCCATTCCCTTTGTGGGTGATGAACGAACGTCTCTCCAAATGCTCAGTTCTGAGAGATAAGTGTGTGTGAAAGCCGTCCTTCACCTAGAATGTTGGGAAAACAAACTTTCTTTTCACTTGCAAACTCCACTCCATACATATATATGGGGTGGTACAAGCTCCTACTCGGTTTTTCACTGAAAACTGCAGGAACTTCAAACCGGCCCTAGGAAACAGACTGAGAATCCAGAGAATAAGTTCCTCCTGCAAAATGTTCCCCTTGTGGTAGATGAACGAACGACTCTCCACATGCTCATTTCTGAGAGAAAAGTGTGTGTGAAAGCCGTCCTTCACCTAGCTTGTTGGGAACACAAAGTTTCTTTTAACTTGCACACCCCAATCCACACATATATATGGGTTGGTATAAATTTCTACTCGGTTTTACAGTGAAAACTGCAGGAACTTCAAACCTGCACTAGGAAACAGACTGAGAAACCAGAGTAAAATTTTCTCCTGCAACCCGTTCCCTTTATGCCAGATGAACGAACGTCTCTCCACATGCTAAGTTCTGAGAGATAAGTGTGTGTGAAAGCCGTCCTTCACCTAGCTTGTTGGGAACACAAAGGTTCTTTACACATGCAAACTCCACTCCTTACATATATATGGGGAGGTAATAGCTCCAACTCGGTTTACAGTGAAAACTGCAGGGACTTCAACCCGACAGTAGGAAACAGACTGAGAAAACATAGTAAAATTTTCCGTTGCAACCCGTTCCCTTTGTGGTAGATGAACGAACGTCTCTCCAAATGCTCAGTTCTGAGAGATAAGTGAGTGTGAAAGCCGTCCTTCACCTAGAATGTTGGGAACACAAACTTTCTTTTCACTTGCAAACCCCACTCCATACATATATATGGGGTGGTACAAGCTCCTACTCGGTTTTACAGTGAAAACTGCAGGAAATTCAAACCTGCACAAGGAAACAGACTGAGAAACCAGAGTAAAAGTTTCTCCTTCAACCCGTTCCTTTGTGCTAAATGAACGAACTTCTGTCCACATGCTCAGTTCTGAGAGATAAGTGTGTGTGAAAGCCGCCCTTCACCTAGCTTGTTGGGAACACAAAGTTTCTTTTCACTTGCAAACTCCACTCCAAACATATATATGGGGTGCTACAAGCTCCTACTCGGTTTTACAGTGAAAACTGCAGGAACTTGAAACCTGCACTAGGAAAAAACTGAGAAACCAGAGTAAAAGTTTCTCCTGCAACCCGTTCCCTTTATGCTAGATGAAAGAACGTCTCTCCACATGCTCAGTTCTGAGAGATATTTGTGTGTGAAAGCCGTCCTTCACCTAGATTGTTGGGAACACAAAGTTGGTTTTCACTTGCAAACTCCACTCCATACAAATATATGCGGAGGGATTAGCTCCAACTCGGTTTTACAGTGAAAACTGCAGGAACTTCATACCAGCACTAGGAAACAGACTGAGAAACCAGTGTAAAAGTTTCTCATGTACCCGTTCCCTTTGTGCTAGATGAACAAACGTCTCTCCACATGCTATGTTCTGAGAGAAAAGTGTGTGTGAAAGCCGTCCTTCACCTAGCAGGTTGGGAACACAAATTTTATATCACTTGCAATCCCCACTCGATACATAAATATAGGGAGGTACTAGCTCCACCTCGGTTTTACAGTGAAAACTGAAGGAACTTCAAACCGGCACAAGGATACAGACTGAGAAACCAGAGTAAAAGTTTCTCCTGCAACCCGTTCCTTTGTGCTAGATGAACGAACGTCTCTCCACATGCTATGTTCTGAGAGATAAGTGTGTGTGAAAGCCGTCCTTCACCTAGCTTGTTCGGAATACAAAGTTTCTTTTCACTTGCAAACTCCAATCCATACATATATATGGGGAGGTACTAGCTCCAACTCGGTTTTACAGTGAAAATTGCAGGAAATTCAAAATGGCACTAGGAAACAGACTGAGAAAGCAGAGTAAAAGTTCCCCTGCAACACGTTCCTTTGTGCTAGATGAACGAACGTCTCTCCCCATGCTCAGTACAGAGATAAATGTGTGTGAAAGCCGTCCTTCATTTAGCTTGTTGGGAACACAAAATTTCTTTTCATTTGCAAAATCCTCTCCATACATATATAAAGGGAGGTTCTAGCTCCAACAGGTTTTACAGTGAAAACTGCAGGAACTTCAAACCTGCACTAGGTAACATACTGAGAAACCAGACAAAAAGTTTCTCCTGCAATTCTTTCCCTTTGTGCTACATGAACGAACGTCTCTCCACATGCTCAGTTCTGAGAGATAAGTGTGTGTGAAAGCCGTCCTTCACCTAGAATGTTGGGAACACAAACTTTCTTTTCACTTGCTAACTCCACTCCATAAAAATATATGGGGTGATACAAGATCCTACTCGGTTTTACACTGAATACTGCAGGAACTTCAAACCGGCACTAGGAAACAGACTGAGAAACCAGAGTAATAGTTACTCCTGCAAACCATTCCTTTGTGCTAAATGAAGGAACGACCCTCCACATGCTAAGTTCTGAGAGATAAGTGTGTGTGAAATCCGTCCTTCACCTAGAATGTTGGGAAAACAAACTTTGTTTTCACTTGCAATCTCCACTCCATACATATATATGGGGTGGTACAAGCTCCTACTCGGTTTTACACTGAAAATTGCAGGAACTTCAAACCGGCACTAGGAAACAGACTGAGAATCCAGAGTAAAAATTTCTCCTGCAACCCGTTCCCTTTGTGCTAGATGAACGAACGTCTCTCCACATGCTCAGTTCTGAGAAGTGTGTGTGAAAGCCGTCCTTCACCTATTTTGTTGGGAACACAAAGTTTCTTTCCACTTGCAAACACCATTCCGTACATATATATGGGGAGGTACTAGCTCCAACACGGTTTTACAGTGAAAAATGCAGGAACTTCAAACCGGCCCTAGGAAACAGACTGAGAATCCAGAGAAAAATTTCCTCCTGCAAACTGTTCCCCTTGTGGTAGATGAACGAACGTCTCTCCACATGCTCATTTCTGACAGATAAGTGTGTGTGAAAGCCGTCCTTCACCTAGCTTGTTGGGAACACAAAGATTCTTTTCACTAGCACACCCCAATCCACATATATATATGGGGTGGTGTAAGCTTCTACTCGGTTTTACAGTGAAAACTGCAGGAACTTCAAATCTGCACTAGGAAACAGACTGAGAAACCAGAGTAAAAGTTTCTCCTGCAACCCGTTCCCTTTTTGCTAGATGAACGAACGTCTCTCCACATGCTCAGTTCTGAGGGATAAGTGTGTGTGAAAGCCGTCCTTCACCTATCTTGTTGGGAACACATAGGTTCTTTACACATGCAAACTCCACTCCTTACATATATATGGGGAGGTAATAGCTCCAACTCGGTTTACAGTGAAAACTGCAGGGACTTCAACCCGACAGTAGGAAACAGACTGAGAAACCATAGAAAAATTTTCCGTTGCAACCCGTTCCCTTTGTGGTAGATGAACGAACGTCTCTCCAAATGCTCAGTTCTGAGAGAATAGTGAGTGTGAAAGCCGTCCTTCAACTGGAATGTTGGGAACACAAACTTTCTTTACACTTGCAAACACCACTCCATACATATATATGGGGTGGTACAAGCTCCTACTCGGTTTTACAGTGAAAACTGCAGGAAATTCAAACCTGCACTAGGAAACAGACTGAGAAACCAGAGTAAAAGTTTCTCCTTCAACCCGTTCCTTTGTGCTAAATGAACGAACTTCTGTCCACATGCTCAGTTCTGAGAGATAAGTGTGTGTGAAAGCCGCCCTTCACCTAGCTTGTTGGGAACACAAAGTTTCTTTTCACTTGCAAACTCCACTCCACACATATATATGGGGTGGTACAAGCTCCTACTCGGTTTTACAGTGAAAACTGCAGGAACTTCAAACCTGCACTAGGAAAAAAATTAGAAACCAGAGTAAAAGTTTCTCCTGCAACCCGTTCCCTTTATGCTAGATGAAAGAACGTCTCTCCACATGCTCAGTTCTGAGAGATATGTGTGGGTGAAAGCCGTCCTTCACCTAGCTTGTTGGGAACACAAAGTTGGTTTTCACTTGCAAACTCCACTCCATACATATATATGGGTAGGGATTAGCTCCAACTCGGTTTTACAGTGAAAACTGCAGGAACTTCTAACCGGCACTAGGAAACAGACTGAGAAATCAGAGAAAAAGTTTCTCCTGCAACCCGTTCCCTTTGTGCTAGATGAACGAACGTCTCTCCACATGCTCAGTTCTGAGAGATAATTGTGTGTGAAAGACGTCCTTCACATACCTTGCTGGGAACACAAAGATTCTTTTCACTTGCAAACTCCAATCCATACATATATAAGGGGAGGTACTAGCTCCAACTCGGTTTTACAGTGAAAACTGCAGGAACGTCAATCCGGCACTAGGAAACAGACTGAGAAACCAGAGATAAAGTTTCTTCTTCAACCCGTTCCCTTTGTTCTAGATGAACGAAAGTCTCTCCAAATGCTCAGTTCTGAGAGATATGTGTGTGTGAAAGCCGTCCTTCACCTAGAATGTTGGGAACACAAACTTTCTTTTCAATTGCAAACTCCACTCCATACAAATATATGGGGTGGTACAAGATCCTACTCGGTTTTACACTGAAAACTGCAGGAACTTCAAACGGGCACTAGGAAACAGACTGAGAAACCAGAGTAAAAGTTACTCCTGCAAACCGTTCCTTTGTGCTAAATGAAGGAACGTCTCTCCACATGCTAAGTTCTGAGAGATAAGTGTGTGTGAAAGCCGTCCTTCACCTAGCTTGTTGGGAACACAAAGTTTCTTTTCACTTGAAAACTCCAGTCCATACATATATATGCGGAGGTCCTAGCTCCAACTCGGTTTACAGTGAAAACTGCAGGGACTTCAAACCGACAGTAGGAAACAGACTGAGAAACCATAGTAAAAGTTTCACCTGCAACCCATTCCCTTTGTGGGTGATGAACGAACGTCTCTCCAAATGCTCAGTTCTGAGAGATAAGTGTGTGTGAAAGCCGTCCTTCACCTAGAATGTTGGGAAAACAAACTTTCTTTTCACTTGCAAACTCCACTCCATACATATATATGGGGTGGTACAAGCTCCTACTCGGTTTTACACTGAAAACTGCAGGAACTTCAAAGCGGCCCTAGGAAACAGACTGAGAATCCAGAGAATAAGTTCCTCCTGCAAAATGTTCCCCTTGTGGTAGATGAACGAACGTCTCTCCACATGCTCATTTCTGAGAGAAAAGTATGTGTGAAAGCCGTCCTTCACCTAGCTTGTTGGGAACACAAAGTTTCTTTTAACTTGCACACCCCAATCCACACATATATATGGGGTGGTATAAATTTCTACTCGGTTTTACAGTGAAAACTGCAGGAACTTCAAACCTGCACTAGGAAACAGACTGAGAAACCAGAGTAAAATTTTCTCCTGCAACCCGTTCCCTTTATGCTAGATGAACGAACGTCTCTCCACATGCTCAGTTCTGAGGGATAAGTGTGTGTGAAAGCCGTCCTTCACCTAGCTTGTTGGGAACACAAAGGTTCTTTACACATGCAAACTCCACTCCTTACATATATATGGGGAGGTAATAGCTCCAACTCGGTTTACAGTGAAAACTGCAGGGTCTTCAACCCGACAGTAGGAAACAGACTGAGAAAACATAGTAAAATTTTCCGTTGCAACCCGTTCCCTTTGTGGTAGATGAACGAACGTCTCTCCAAATGCTCAGTTCTGAGAGATAAGTGAGTGTGAAAGCCGTCCTTCACCTAGAATGTTGGGAACACAAACTTTCTTTTCACTTGCAAACACCACTCCATACATATATATGGGGTGGTACAAGCTCCTACTCGGTTTTATAATGAAAACTGCAGGAAATTCAAACCTGCACAAGGAAACAGACTGAGAAACCAGAGTAAAAGTTTCTCCTTCAACCCGTTCCTTTGTGCTAAATGAACGAACTTCTGTCCACATGCTCAGTTCTGAGAGATAAGTGTGTGTGAAAGCCGCCCTTCACCTAGCTTGTTGGGAACACAAAGTTTCTTTTCACTTGCAAACTCCACTCCACACATATATATGGGGTGGTACAAGCTCCTACTCGGTTTTACAGTGAAAACTGCAGGAACTTCAAACCTGCACTAGGAAAAAACTGAGAAACCAGAGTAAAAGTTTCTAATGCAACCCGTTCCCTTTATGCTAGATGAAAGAACGTCTCTCCACATGCTCAGTTCTGAGAGATATGTGTGGGTGAAAGCCGTCCTTCACCTAGCTTGTTGGGAACACAAAGTTGGTTTTCACTTGCAATCTCCACTCCATACATATATATGGGTAGGGATTAACTCCAACTCGGTTTTACAGTGAAAACTGCAGGAACTTCAAACCGGCACTAGGAAACAGACTGAGAAATCAGAGAAAAAGTTTCTCCTACAACCCGTTCCCTTTGTGCTAGATGAACGAACGTCTCTCCACATGCTCAGTTCTGAGAGATAATTGTGTGTGAAATACGTCCTTCACATACCTTGCTGGGAACACAAAGATTCTTTTCACTTGCAAACTCCAATCCATACATATATAAGGGGAGGTACTAGCTCCAACTCGGTTTTACAGTGAAAACTGCAGGAACGTCAATCCGGCACTAGGAAACAGACTGAGAAACCAGAGATAAAGTTTCTTCTTCAACCCGTTCCCTTTGTTCTAGATGAACGAAAGCCTCTCCAAATGCTCAGTTCTGAGAGATATGTGTGTGTGAAAGCCGTCCTTCACCTAGCTTGTTGGGAACACAAAGTTGGTTTTCATTTGCAAACTCCACTCCATATAAATATATGCGGAGGGATTAGCTCCAACTCGGTTTTACAGTGAAAACTGCAGGAACATCATACCAGCACTAGGAAACAGACTGAGAAACCAGAGTAAAATTTTCTCCTGCAACCCGTTCCCTTTATGCTAGATGAACGAACGTCTCTCCACATGCTCAGTTCTGAGGGATAAGTGTGTGTGAAAGCCGTCCTTCACCTAGCTTGTTGGGAACACAAAGGTTCTTTACACATGCAAACTCCACTCCTTACATATATATGGGGAGGTAATAGTTCCAACTCGGTTTACAGTGAAAACTGCAGGGACTTCAACCCGACAGTAGGAAACAGACTGAGAAAACATAGTAAAATTTTCCGTTGCAACCCGTTCCCTTTGTGGTAGATGAACGAACGTCTCTCCAAATGCTCAGTTCTGAGAGATAAGTGAGTGTGAAAGCCGTCCTTCACCTAGAATGTTGGGAACACAAACTTTCTTTTCACTTGCAAACTCCACTCCACACATATATATGGGGTGGTACAAGCTCCTACTCGGTTTTACACTGAAAACTGCAGGAATTTCAAACCGGCCCTAGGAAACAGACTGAGAATCCAGAGAATAAGTTCCTCCTGCAAAATGTTCCCCTTGTGGTAGATGAACGAACGTCTCTCCACATGCTCATTTCTGAGAGAAAAGTATGTGTGAAAGCCGTTCTTAACCTAGCTTGTTGGGAACACAAAGTTTCTTTTAACTTGCACACCCCAATCCACACATATATATGGGGTGGTATAAATTTCTACTCGGTTTTACAGTGAAAACTGCAGGAACTTCAAACCTGCACAAGGAAACAGACTGAGAAACCAAAGTAAAATTTTCTCCTTCAACCCGTTCCTTTGTGCTAAATGAACGAACTTCTGTCCACATGCTCAGTTCTGAGAGATAATTGTGTGTGAAAGCCGCCCTTCACCAAGCTTGTTGGGAACACAAAGTTTCTTTTCACTTGCAAACTCCACTCCACACATATATATGGGGTGGTACAAGCTCCTACTCGGTTTTACAGTGAAAACTGCAGGAACTTCAAACCTGCACTAGGAAAAAACTGAGAAACCAGAGTAAAAGTTTCTCCTGCAACCCGTTCCCTTTATGCTAGATGAAAGAACGTCTCTCCACATGCTCAGTTCTGAGAGATATTTGTGTGTGAAAGCCGTCCTTCACCTAGCTTGTTGGGAACACAAAGTTGGTTTTCACTTGCAAACTCCACTCCATATAAATATATGCGGAGGGATTAGCTCCAACTCGGTTTTACAGTGAAAACTGCAGGAACATCATACCAGCACTAGGAAACAGACTGAGAAACCAGAGTAAAATTTTCTCCTGTACCCGTTCCCTTTGTGCTAGATGAACGAAATTCTATCCACATGCTCAGTTCTGAGAGATAAGTGTGTGTGAAAGCTGTCCTTCACCTAGCTTGTTGGGAACACAAAGTTCCTTTTCACTTGCAAATTCCTCTCCATACATATATATGGGAAGGTACTAGCACCAACTCGTTTTACAGTGAAAACTGCAGGGATTTCAAACCGACATTAGGAAACAGACTGAGAAACCATAGAAAAAGTTTCCCCTGCAACCCGTTCCACTTGTGGTAGATGAACGAACGTCTCTTCAAATGCTCAGTTCTGAGAGATAAGTGTGTGTGAAAGCCGTACTTCACCTAGCTTTTTGGGAACACAAAGTTTCTTTTCACTTGCACACTCCAATCCACACATATATATGGGGTGGTACAAGCTCCTACTCGGTTTTACAGTGAAAACTGCAGGAACTTCAAACCTGCACTAGGAAACAGACTTAGAAAACAGAGTAAAAGTTTCTCCTGCATCCCGTTCCATTTATGCTAGATGAACGAACGTCTCTCCACGTGCTCAGTTCTGAGAGATAAGTGTGTGTGAAAGCCGTACTTCACCTAGCTTGTTGGGAACAGAAACTTTCTTTTCATGTGCAAACACCACTCCATACATATATATGGGGTGTTACAAACTCCTACTCGGTTTTACAGTGAAAACTGAAGGAACTTCTAACCGGCACTAGGAATCAGACTGAGAAACCAGAGTAAAAGTTTCTCCTGCAACCCGTTCCCCTGTGCTAGATGAACGAACGTCTCTCCACATGCTCAGTTCTAAGAGATAAGTGTGTGTGAAAGCAGTCCTTCATCTAGCTTGTTGGGAAAACAAATTTTCTTTTCACTTGTAAACTACAATCCTTACATATATATGGGGAGGCATTAGCTCCAACTCGGTTTTACAGTGAAAACTGCAGGAACTTCATACCGGCACTAGGAAACATACTGAGAAACCAGAGTAAAAGTTTCTCCTGCAACCCGTTCCCATTGTGCTAGATGAACGAACGTCTCTCCACAAGCTCAGTTCTGAGAGATAATTGTGTGTGAAAGCCGTCCTTCACATAGCTTGTTGGGAACACAAAGTTTCCTTTCATTGGCAAACACCACTCCATACATATATAAGGGGAGGTACTATCGCCAACTCGGTTTTACAGTGAAAACTGCAGGAACATCAAACCTGCACTAGGTAACAGACTGAGAAACCAGAGAAATAGTTTCTCCTGCACCCTGTTCCCTTAGTGCTACATGAACGAATGTCTCTCCACATGCTGAGTTCTGTGTGATAACTGTGTGTGAAAGCCGTACTTCACCTAGCATGTTGGTAACACAAAGTTTCTTTTCACTTGCAAACACCACTCCCTATATATATACGGGGAGGTACTAGATCCAACTCGGTTTTACAGTGAAAACTGCAGGAACTTCAAACCGGCCCTAGGAAAAAGACTGAGAATCCAGAGAAAAAGTTCCTCCTGCAACCTGTTCAATTTGTGCTAGATGAACGAACGTCTCTCCACATGCTCAGTTCTGAGAGATAAGTATGTGTGAAAGCCGTCCTTCACCTAACTTGTTGGGAACACAAAGATTCTTTTCACTTGCAAACTCCACTCCATACATATATAAGGGGAGTTACTAGCTCCAAATCGGTTTTACAGCGAAAACTGCAGGAACTTCAATCCGGCACTAGGAAACAGACTGAGAAACCAGAGTAAAAGTTTCTCCTGCAACACGTTCCTTTGTGCTAGATGAACGAACGTCTCTCCACATGTTAAGTTTTGAGAGATAAGTGTGTGTGAAAGCTGTCCTTCAAATAGCTTGTTGGGAACACAAACTATCTTTTCACTTGCAAACTCCACTCCTTACATATATATGGGGATGGTTATCTCCAACTCGTTTTTACAGTGAAAATTGCAGGAACTTCTAACCGGCACTAGGAAACAGACTGAGAAACCAGAGTATAAGTTTCTCCTATAACCCGTTCCCTTTGTGCTAGATGAACGAACGTCTATACACATGCTCAGTTCTGACAGATAATTGTGTGTGAAACCATCCTTCACCTAGCTTGTTGGGAACAGTAAGTTTCTTTTCACTTGCAAACACCACTCCGTAAATATATACGGGGAGGTACAAGCTCCAACTCGGTTTTACAGTGATAACTGCAGGAAATTCAAAACGGCACTAGGAAACAGACTGAGAAACCAGAGTAAATGTTTCCCCTGTAACCCGTTCCCTTTTTGCTAGATGAACGAACGTCTATACACAAGCTCAGTTCTGAGATATAAGAGTGTGTGAAAGCCTTCATTCAGCTAGCTTGTTGGGAACACAAATTTTCTTTTCATTGCAAATTCCACTCCATACATGTATATGCGGAGGTACTAGCTCCAACTCGGTTTTACAGTGACAACTGCAGGGACTTCCATCCGGCAGTAGGAAACAGACTGAGAAACCATAGTAATACTTTCCCGTGCAACCCGTTCCATTTGTGCTAGATGAACGAACGTCTCTCCACATGCCCCGTTCTGAGAGATAAGTGTGTGTGAAAGACGTCCTTCACGTAGCTTATAGGGAACACAAAGTTTCTTTTCACATCCAAACTCCACTCCATACATTTATATGGGGTGGTACAAGCTCCTACTCGGTTTTACAGTGAAAACGGCATTAACTTCAAACCGGCACTAGGAAACAGACTGAGAAACCAGAGAAAAATTTTCTCCTGCAACCCGTTCCCTTTGTGCTAGATGAAGGAAAGTCTCTCCACATGCTCAGTTCTGAGAGATAAGTGTGTGTGAAATCCGTACTTCACCTAGATTGTTGGGAACACAAAGATTCTTTTCACTTGCAAACACCACTCCATACATATATATGGGGAGGTACTAGCTCCAACTCGGTTTTACAGTGAAAACTGAAGGAACTTCCAACCGGCCCTAGGAAACAGACTGAGAATGCAGAGAAAATGTTCCTACTGCAAGCTGTTCCATTTGTGCTAGATGAACGAACGTCTCTCCACATGCTCAGTTCTGAGAGATAAGCATGTGTCAAAGCCGTACTTCACATAGCTTGTTGGGAACACAAAGTTTCTTTTCACTTGCAAACTCCACTCCACACCTAAATATTGTTTGGTAGTAGCTCCAAATCGGTTTTACAGTGAAAACTGCAGGAACTTCAAACAGTCACTAGGAAACAGACTGAGAAACCAGAGAAAAAGTTTAACCTGCAAGCCATTCCGGTTGTGCTAGATGAACGAACGTCTCTCCACATGCTCAGGTTTAAGAGATATGTGTGTGTGAAAGCCGACTTCACCTAGCTTGTTGGGAACACAAAGTTTCTTTACACTTGCAAACTCCACTCCATACATATATATATTCGGAAGTACTAGCTCCAACTCGGATTTACAGTGAAAACTGCAGGAAGTTCAAAACGGCACTAGGAAACAGACTGAGAAACCAGAGTAAAAGTTTCCCCTGCAACCCATTCTTTTGTGCTAGATGAACGAATGTCTCTCCACATGCTAAGTTGTGAGAGATAAGTGTGTTTGAAAGCCATCCTTCACCTAGCTTGTTGGGAACACAAAATTTCTTTTCACTTGCAAACTCCACTCCTTACATATATATGGGGAGGGTTTAGCTCCAACTCGTTTTTACAGTGAAAACTGCAGGAACTTCTAACCGGCACTAGGAAACAGACTGAGAAACCAGAGTATAAGTTTCTCCTGCAACCCGTTCATTTATGCTAGATGAACGAATGTCTATAGACATGCTCAGTTCTGACAGAAAAGTGTGTGTGAAAGCCGTCCTTCAACTAGCTTGTTGGGAACACAAAGTTTTCTTTCATTTGCAAACTCCAATCCATACATATATAAGGGGAGGTACTAGCTCCAACTCGGTTTTACAGTGAAAACTGCAGGAACATCAAAACTGCACTAGGTAACAGACTGAGAAACCAGAGAAATAGTTTCTCCTGCACCCTGTTCCCTTTGTGCTTCATGAACGAATGTCTCTCCACATGCTCAGTTCTGTGAGATAACTGTGTGTGAAAGCCGTACTTCACCTAGCTTGTTGGGAACACAAAGTTTCTTTTCACTTGCAAACTCCACACCTTACATATATATGGGGAGGGTTTATCTCCAAACCGTTTTTACAGTGGAAACTGCAGGAACTTCTAACCGGCAATAGGAAACAGACTTAGAAACCAGAGTATAAGTTTCTCATGCAACCCGTTCCATTTATGCTAGATGAAAGAACGTCTATACACATGCTCAGTTGTGACAGATAATTGTGTGTGAAATCCGTAATTCACCTAGCTTGTTGGGAACACAAACTTTCTTTTCATGTGCAAACTCCACTCCATACATATATATGGGGTGTTACAAGCTCCTACTCGGTTTTATAGTGAAAACTGAAGGAACTTCAAACCGGCACTAGGAAACAGACTGAGAAAGCAGAGTAAAAGTTTCTCCTGCAAACCGTTCCCTTTGTGCTAGATGAACGAACGTCTCTCCACATGCTCAGTTCTGAGAGATAAGTGTGTGTGAAAGCCGTACTTCACCTAGCTTGTTGGAAACACAAAGTTTCTTTTCACTTGCAAACACCAATCCCTATATATATACGGGGAGGTACTAGCTCCAACAAGATTTTACAGTGAAAACTGCAGGAACTTCAAACCGGCCCTAGGAAAAAGACTGAGAATCCAGAGAAAAAGTTCCCCCTGCAACCTGTTCAATTTGTGGTAGATGAACGAACGTCTCTCCACATGCTCATTTCTGAGAGATAAGTATGTGTGAAAGCCGTCCTTCACCTAGCTTGTTGGGAACACAAAGATTCTTTTCACTTGCAAACGCCACTCCATACATATATAAGGGGAGGTACTAGCTCCAAATCGGTTTTACAGCGAAAACTGCAGGAACTTCATACCGGCACTAGGAAACAGACTGAGAAACCAGACAAAAAGTTTCTCCTGCAAGCCATTCCCGTTGTGCTAGATGAACGAACGTCTCTCCACATGCTCAGTTCTAAGAGATAAGTGTGTGTGAAAGCCGTCCTTCACAAAGCTTGTTGGGAAAACAAAGTTTCATTTCATTTATAAACTACACTCCTTACATATATATGTGGAGGCATTAGCTTCAACTCGGTTTTACAGTGTAAAATGCAGGAACTTAATACCGGCACTAGGAAACACACAGAGAAACCAGAGTAAAAGTTTCTCCTGCAACCCGTTCCCATTGTGCTAGATGAACGAACGTCTCTCCACCTGCTCAGTTCTGAGAGATAATTGTGTGTGAAAGCCATCCTTCACCTAGCTTGTTGGGAACACAAAGTTTCCTTTCATTTGCAAACTCCACTCCATACATATATAAGGGGAGGTTCTAGCTCCAACTCGGTTTTACAGTGAAAACTGCAGGAACTTCAAAACTGCACTAGGTAACAGACTGAGAAACCAGAGAAAAAGTTTCTTCTGCAACCCGTTCCATTTGTGCTACATGAACGAACGTCTCTCCACATGCTCAGTTCTGTGAGATAATTGTGTGTGAAAGCTGTACTTCACCTAGCTTGTTGGGAACACAAAGTTTCTTTTCACTTGCAAACTCCAGTCCATACATATATATACGGAGGTCCTAGCTCCAACTCGGTTTAAAGTGAAAACTGCAGGGTCTTCAAACCGACAGTAGGAAACAGACTGAGAATACACAGTAAAAGTTTCCCCTGCAAACCGTTCTATTTTTGGTAGATGAACGAACGTCTCTCCAAATGCTCAGTTCTGAGAGATAAGTGTGTGTGAAAGCCGTACTTCACCTAGCTTGTTGGGAACACAAACTTTCTTTTCACTTGCAAAATCCACTCCGTACATATATATGGGGTGGTACAAGCTCCTACTCTGTTTTACAGTGAAAACTGCAGGAACTTCAAACCTGCACTAGGAAACAGACTGAGAAACCAGAGAAAAAATTTCTCCTGCAAGCCATTCCCGTTGTGCTAGATGAACGAACGTCTCTCCATATGCTCAGTTCTAAGAGATAAGTGTGTATGAAAGCCGTCCCTCACATAGCTTGTTCGGAATACAAAGTTTCTTTTCACTTTCAAACTCCATTCCATACATATATATATTCGGAATTAGTAGCCCCAACTCGGATTTATAGTGAAAACTGCAGGAAGTTCAAACCGGCACTAGGAAACATACTGAGAAACCAGAGTAAAAGTTTCTCCTGCAACCCGTTCTTTTGTGCTAGATGAACGAACGTCTCTCCACATGCTAAGATCTGAGAGATAATTGTGTGTGAAAGCCGTCCTTCACCTAGCTTGTTGGGAACACAAAGTTTCTTTTCAATTGCAAACTCCACTCCTTACATATATATGGGGAGGGTTTAGCTCCAACTCGTTTTTACAGTGAAAACTGCAGGAACTTCAAACTGGCCCTAGGAAAAAGACTGAGAATCCAGAGAAAAACTTCCTGTTGCAACCTCTTCCATTTGTGCTAGATGAACGAAAGTCTCTCCACATGCTCATTTCTGAGAGATAAGTGTGTGTGAAAGCCGTACTTCAACTAGCTTGTTGGGAACACAAACTTTCTTTTCACTTGCAAACACCACTCCGTACATATATATGGGGAGGTACTAGCTCCAACTCGGTTTTATAGTGAAAACTGAAGGAACTTCAAACCGGCACTAGGAAACAGACTGAGAAACCAGAGTAAAAGTTTCTCCTGCAACCCGTTCCCCTGTGCTAGATGAACGAACGTCTCTCCACATGCTCAGTTCTGAGAGATAAGTGTGTGTGAAAGCCGTCCTTCATCTAACTTGTTGGGAACACAAAGATTCTTTAAACTTGCAAACTCCACTCCGTACATATATATTGGGAGGTATAACTCCAACTCGGTTTTACAGTGAAAACTGAAGGAACTTCAAACCGGCACTAGGAAACAGACTGAGAATCCACAGAAAAAGTTTCTCCTGCAAGCCATTCCGTTTGTGCTAAATGAACGAACGTCTCTCCACATGCTCAGTTCTACGAGATATGTGTGTGTGAAAGCCGACTTCACCTAGCTTGTTGGGAACACAAAGTTTCTTTGCACTTGCAAACTCCACCCCATATATATATATATTCGGAAGTACTAGCTCCAACTCGGATTTAAAGTGAAAACTGCAGGAAGTTCAAACCGGCCCTAGGAAACAGACTGAGAAACCAGAGTAAAAGTTTCTCCTGCAACCCGTTCCTTTGTGCTAGATGAACGAACGTCTCTCCACATGCTAGGTTCTGAGAGATAAGTGTGTGTGAAAGCCGTCCTTCACCTATCTTGTTGGGAACACAAAGATTCTTTTCTCTTGCAAACTCCACTCCTTACATATATAAGGGGAGGTACTAGCTCCAAATCGGTTTTACAGCGAAAACTGCAGGAACTTCAATCCGGCACTAGGAAACAGACTGAGAAACCAGAGAAAAAGTTTCTCCTGCAAGCCATTCCCGTTGTGCTAGATGAACGAAAGTCTCTCCACATGCTCAGTTCTAAGAGATAAGTGTGTGTGAAAGCCGTACTTCACCTAGCTTGTTGGGAAAACAAAGTTTCTTTCACTTGTAAACTACACTCCTTACATATGTATGGGGAGGCATTAGCTCCAACTCGGTTTTACAGTGAAAACTGCAGGAACTTCATAAAGGCAGTAGGAAACAACTGAGAAACCAGAGTAAAAGTTTTTCCTGCAACCCGTTCTTTTGTGCTAGATGAACGAACGTCTCTCCACATGCTAAGTTGTGAGAGATAAGTGTGTGTGAAAGCCGTCCTTCAACTAGCTTGATGGGAACACAAAATTTCTTTTCACTTGCAAACTCCAATCCTTACATATATATGGGGAGGGTTTAGCTCCAACTCGTTTTTACAGTGAAAACTGCAGGAACTTCTAAGCGGCACTAGGAAACAGACTGAGAAACCAGAGTATAAGTTTCTCCTGCAATCCGTTCATTTATGCTAGATGAACGAATGTCTATAGACATGCTCAGTTCTGAGAGATAAGTGTGTGTGAAAGCCGTACTTCACCTAGCTTGTTGGGAACAGAAACTTTCTTTTCATGTGCAAACTCCACTCCATACATATATATGGGGTGTTACAAACTCCTACTCGGTTTTACAGTGAAAACTGAAGGAACTTCTAACCGGCACTAGGAATCAGACTGAGAAACCAGAGTAAAAGTTTCTCCTGCAACCCGTTCCCCTGTGCTAGATGAACGAACGTTTCTCCACATGCTCAGTTCTGAGAGATAAGTGTGTGTGAAAGCCGTACTTCACCTAGCTTGTTGGGAACACAAAGTTTCTTTTCACTTGCAAACACCACTCCCTATATATATACGGGGAGGTACTAGCTCCAACTCTGTTTTACAGTGAAAACTGCAGGAACTTCAAACCGGCCCTAGGGAAAAGACTGAGAATCCAGAGAAAAAGTTCCCCCTGCAACCTGTTCCATTTGTGCTAGATGAACGAACGTTTCTCCACATGCTCAGTTCTGAGAGATAAGTATGTGTGAAAGCCGTCCTTCACCTAGCTTGTTGGGAACACAAAGATTCTTTTCACTTGCAAACTGCACTCCATACATATATAAGGGAGGTACTAGCTCAAAATCGGTTTTACAGCGAAAACTGCAGGAACTTAATACCAGCACTGGGAAACAGACTGAGAAACCAGAGAAAAAGTTTCTCCTGCAAAGCCATTCCCGTTGTGCTAGATGAACGAACGTCTCTCCACATGCTCAGTTCTAAGAGATAAGTGTGTGTGAAAGCAGTCCTTCATCTAGCTTGTTGGGAAAACAAATTTTCTTTTCACTTGTAAACTACAATCCTTACATATATATGGGGAGGCATTAGCTCCAACTCGATTTTACAGTGAAAACTGCAGGAACTTCATACCGGCACTAGGAAACATACTGAGAAACCAGAGTAAAAGTTTCTCCTGCAACCCGTTCCCATTGTGCTAGATGAACGAACGTCTCTCCACAAGCTCAGTTCTGAGAGATAATTGTGTGTGAAAGCCGTCCTTCACATAGCTTGTTGGGAACACAAAGTTTCCTTTCACTGGCAAACACCACTCCATACATATATAAGGGGAGGTACTATCGCCAACTCGGTTTTACAGTGAAAACTGCAGGAACATCAAACCTGCACTAGGTAACAGACTGAGAAACCAGAGAAATAGTTTCTCCTGCACCCTGTTCCCTTAGTGCTACATGAACGAATGTCTCTCCACATGCTGAGTTCTGTGTGATAACTGTGTGTGAAAGCCGTACTTCACCTAGCATGTTGGTAACACAAAGTTTCTTTTCACTTGCAAACACCACTCCCTATATATATACGGGGAGGTACTAGATCCAACTCGGTTTTACAGTGAAAACTGCAGGAAATTCAAACCGGCCCTAGGAAAAAGACTGAGAATCCAGAGAAATAGTTAATCCTGCAACCTGTTCAATTTGTGCTAGATGAACGAACGTCTCTCCACATGCTCAGTTCTGAGAGATAAGTATGTGTGAAAGCCGTCCTTCACCTAGCTTGTTGGGAACACAAAGATTCTTTTCACTTGCAAACTCCACTCCATACATATATAAGGGGAGTTACTAGCTCCAAATCGGTTTTACAGCGAAAACTGCAGGAACTTCAATCCGGCACTAGGAAACAGACTGAGAAACCAGAGTAAAAGTTTCTCCTGCAACACGTTCCTTTGTGCTAGATGAACGAACGTCTCTCCACATGTTAAGTTTTGAGAAATAAGTGTGTGTGAAAGCTGTCCTTCAAATAGCTTGTTGGGAACACAAACTATCTTTTCACTTGCAAACTCCACTCCTTACATATATATGGGGATGCTTATCTCCAACTCGTTTTTACAGTGAAAATTGCAGGAACTTCTAACCGGCACTAGGAAACAGACTGAGAAACCAGAGTATAAGTTTCTCCTATAACCCGTTCCCTTTGTGCTAGATGAACGAACTTCTATACACATGCTCAGTTCTGACAGATAATTGTGTGTGAAACCATCCTTCACCTAGCTTGTTGGGAACAGTAAGTTTCTTTTCACTTGCAAACACCACTCCGTAAATATATACGGGGAGGTACAAGCTCCAACTCGGTTTTACAGTGATAACTGCAGGAAATTCAAAACGGCACTAGGAAACAGACTGAGAAACCAGAATAAATGTTTCCCCTGTAACCCGTTCCCTTTTTGCTAGATGAACGAACGTCTATACACAAGCTCAGTTCTGAGAGATAAGAGTGTGTGAAAGCCGTCATTCAGCTAGCTTGATGGGAACACAAATTTTCTTTTCATTGCAAATTCCACTCCATACATGTATATGCGGAGGTACTAGCTCCAACTCGGTTTTACAGTGACAACTGCAGGGACTTCCATCCGGCAGTAGGAAACAGACTGAGAAACCATAGTAATACTTTCCCGTGCAACCCGTTCCATTTGTGCTAGATGAACGAACGTCTCTCCACATGCCCCGTTCTGAGAGATAAGTGTGTGTGAAAGACGTCCTTCACGTTGCTTATAGGGAACACAAAGTTTCTTTTCACATCCAAACTCCACTCCATACATTTATATGGGGTGGTACAAGCTCCTACTCGGTTTTACAGTGAAAACGGCATGAACTTCAAACCGGCACTAGGAAACAGAATGAGAAACCAGAGAAAAATTTTCTCCTGCAACCCGTTCCCTTTGTGCTAGATGAAGGAAAGTCTCTCCACATGCTCAGTTCTGAGAGATAAGTGTGTGTGAAATCCGTACTTCACCTAGATTGTTGGGAACACAAAGATTCTTTTCACTTGCAAACACCACTCCATACATATATATGGGGAGGTACTAGCTCCAACTCGGTTTTACAGTGAAAACTGAAGGAACTTCCAACCGGCCCTAGGAAACAGACTGAGAATCCAGAGAAAATGTTCCTACTGCAAGCTGTTCCATTTGTGCTAGATGAACGAACGTCTCTCCACATGCTCAGTTCTGAGAGATAAGCATGTGTCAAAGCCGTACTTCACCTAGCTTGTTGGGAACACAAAGTTTCTTTTCACTTGCAAACTCCACTCCACACCTAAATATTGGTTGGTAGTAGCTCCAAATCGGTTTTACAGTGAAAACTGCAGGAACTTCAAACAGTCACTAGGAAACAGACTGAGAAACCAGAGAAAAAGTTTCACCTGTAAGCCATTCCGGTTGTGCTAGATGAACGAACGTCTCTCCACATGCTCAGGTTTAAGAGATATGTGTGTGTGAAAGCCGACTTCACCTAGCTTGTTGGGAACACAAAGTTTCTTTACACTTGCAAACTCCACTCCATACATATATATATTCGGAAGTACTAGCTCCAACTCGGATTTACAGTGAAAACTGCAGGAAGTTCAAAACGGCACTAGGAAACAGACTGAGAAACCAGAGTAAAAGTTTCCCCTGCAACCCATTCTTTTGTGCTAGATGAACGAACGTCTCTCCACATGCTAAGTTGTGAGAGATAAGTGTGTTTGAAAGCCATCCTTCACCTAGCTTGTTGGGAACACAAAATTTCTTTTCACTTGCAAACTCCACTCCTTACATATATATGGGGAGGGTTTAGCTCCAACTCGTTTTTACAGTGAAAACTGCAGGAACTTCTAACCGGCACTAGGAAACAGACTGAGAAACCAGAGTATAAGTTTCTCCTGCAACCCGTTCATTTTTGCTAGATGAACGAATGTCTATAGACATGCTCAGTTCTGACAGAAAAGTGTGTGTGAAAGCCGTCCTTCAACTAGCTTGTTGGGAACACAAAGTTTTCTTTCATTTGCAAACTCCAATCCATACATATATAAGGGGAGGTACTAGCTCCAACTCGGTTTTACAGTGAAAACTGCAGGAACATCAAAACTGCACTAGGTAACAGACTGAGAAACCAGAGAAATAGTTTCTCTTGCACCCTGTTCCCTTTGTGCTACATGAACGAATGTCTCTCCACATGCTCAGTTCTGTGAGATAACTGTGTGTGAAAGCCGTACTTCACCTAGCTTTTTGGGAACACAAAGTTTCTTTTCACTTGCAAACTCCACACCTTACATATATATGGGGAGGGTTTATCTCCAAACCGTTTTTACAGTGGAAACTGCAGGAACTTCTAACCGGCAATAGGAAACAGACTTAGAAACCAGAGTATAAGTTTCTCATGCAACCCGTTCCATTTATGCTAGATGAACGAACGTCTATACACATGCTCAGTTGTGACAGATAATTGTGTGTGAAATCCGTAATTCACCTAGCTTGTTGGGAACACAAACTTTCTTTTCATGTGCAAACTCCACTCCATACATATATATGGGGTGTTACAAGCTCCTACTCGGTTTTATAGTGAAAACTGAAGGAACTTCAAACCGGCACTAGGAAACAGACTGAGAAAGCAGAGTAAAAGTTTCTCCTGCAAACCGTTCCCTTTGTGCTAGATGAACGAACGTCTCTCCACATGCTCAGTTCTGAGAGATAAGTGTGTGTGAAAGCCGTACTTCACCTAGCTTGTTGGAAACACAAAGTTTCTTTTCACTTGCAAACACCAATCCCTATATATATACGGGGAGGTACTAGCTCCAACAAGATTTTACAGTGAAAACTGCAGGAACTTCAAACCGGCCCTAGGAAAAAGACTGAGAATCCAGAGAAAAAGTTCCCCCTGCAACCTGTTCAATTTGTGGTAGATGAACGAACGTCTCTCCACATGCTCATTTCTGAGAGATAAGTATGTGTGAAAGCCGTCCTTCACCTAGCTTGTTGGGAACACAAAGATTCTTTTCACTTGCAAACGCCACTTCATACATATATAAGGGGAGGTACTAGCTCCAAATCGGTTTTACAGCGAAAACTGCAGGAACTTCATACCGGCACTAGGAAACAGACTGAGAAACCAGACAAAAAGTTTCTCCTGCAAGCCATTCCCGTTGTGCTAGATGAACGAACGTCTCTCCACATGCTCAGTTCTAAGAGATAAGTGTGTGTGAAAGCCGTCCTTCACAAAGCTTGTTGGGAAAACAAAGTTTCTTTTCATTTATAAACTACACTCCTTACATATATATGTGGAGGAATTAGCTCCAACTCGGTTTTACAGTGAAAACTGCAGGAACTTAATACCGGCACTAGGAAACACACAGAGAAACCAGAGTAAAAGTTTCTCCTGCAACCCGTTCCCATTGTGCTAGATGAACGAACGTCTCTCCACCTGCTCAGTTCTGAGAGATAATTGTTTGTGAAAGCCATCCTTCACCTAGCTTGTTGGGAACACAAAGTTTCCTTTCATTTGCAAACTCCACTCCATACATATATAAGGGGAGGTTCTAGCTCCAACTCGGTTTTACAGTGAAAACTGCAGGAACTTCAAAACTGCACTAGGTAACAGACTGAGAAACCAGAGAAAAAGTTTCTTCTCCAACCCGTTCCATTTGTGCTACATGAACGAACGTCTCTCCACATGCTCAGTTCTGTGAGATAATTATGTGTGAAAGCTGTACTTCACCTAGCTTGTTGGGAACACAAAGTTTCTTTTCACTTGCAAACTCCAGTCCATACATATATATACGGAGGTCCTAGCTCCAACTCGGTTTAAAGTGAAAACTGCAGGGTCTTCAAACCGACAGTAGGAAACAGACTGAGAATACATAGTAAAAGTTTCCCCTGCAAACCGTTCTATTTTTGGTAGATGAACGAACGTCTCTCCAAATGCTCAGTTCTGAGAGATAAGTGTGTGTGAAAGCCGTACTTCACCTAGCTTGTTGGGAACACAAACTTTCTTTTCACTTGCAAAATCCACTCCGTACATATATATGGGGTGGTACAAGCTCCTACTCTGTTTTACAGTGAAAACTGCAGGAACTTCATACCTGCACTAGGAAACAGACTGAGAAACCAGAGAAAAAATTTCTCCTGCAAGCCATTCCCGTTGTGCTAGATGAACGAACGTCTCTCCATATGCTCAGTTCTAAGAGATAAGTGTGTATGAAAGCCGTCCCTCACATAGCTTGTTCGGAATACAAAGTTTCTTTTCACTTTCAAACTCCATTCCATACATATATATATTCGGAATTAGTAGCCCCAACTCGGATTTATAGTGAAAACTGCAGGAAGTTCAAACCGGCACTAGGAAACTTACTGAGAAACCAGAGTAAATGTTTCTCCTGCAACCCGTTCTTTTGTGCTAGATGAACGAACGTCTCTCCACATGCTAAGATCTGAGAGATAATTGTGTGTGAAAGCCGTCCTTCACCTAGCTTGTTGGGAACACAAAGTTTCTTTTCAATTGCAAACTCCACTCCTTACATATATATGGGGAGGGTTTAGCTCCAACTCGTTTTTACAGTGAAAACTGCAGGAACGTCTAACCGGCACTAGGAAACAGACTGAGAAACCAGAGTAAAAGTTTCTCCTGCAACCCTTTCCCCTGTGCTAGATGAACGAAAGTCTCTGCACATGCTCAGTTCTGAGAGATAATTTGTGTGAAAGCCGTACTTCACCTAGCTTGTTGGGAACACAAAGTTTCTTTTCACTTGCAAACACCACTCCCTATATATATACGGGGATGTACTACCTCCAACTCGGTTTTACAGTGAAAACTGCAGGAACTTCAAACTGGCCCTAGGAAAAAGACTGAGAATCCAGAGAAAAACTTCCTGTTGCAACCTCTTCCATTTGTGCTAGATGAACGAAAGTCTCTCCACATGCTCATTTCTGAGAGATAAGTGTGTGTGAAAGCCGTACTTCAACTAGCTTGTTGGGAACACAAACTTTCTTTTCACTTGCAAACACCACTCCGTACATATATATGGGGAGGTACTAGCTCCAACTCGGTTTTATAGTGAAAACTGCAGGAACTTCCAACCGGCCCTAGGAAACAGACTGAGAATCCAGAGAAAAAGTTCCTCCTGCAACCTGTTCAATTTGTGCTAGATGAACGAACGTCTCTCCACATGCTCATTTCTGAGAGATAAGTATGTGTGAAAGTCGTTCTTCACATAGCTAGTTGGGAATACAAAGTTTCTTTTCACTTGCAAACTCCACTCCATACATACATAAAGGGAGGTACTAGCTCCAAATCGGTTTTACAGTGAAAACTGCAGGAACTTCAATCCAGCACTAGGAAACAGACTGAGAAACCAGAGAAATAGTTTCTCCTGAAAGCCATTCCCGTTGTGCTAGATGAACGAACGTCTCTCCACATGCTCAGTTCTAAGAGATAATTGTGTGTGAAAGCCGTCCTCCAACTATCTTGTTGGGAACACAAATTTTATTTCACTTGCAATCCCCACTCCATACATAAATATACTGACGTAGGAGCTACAACTCGGATTTACAGTGAAAACTGCAGGAAATTCAAACCGACCCTAGGAAACAGACTGAGAATCCAGAGAATATCTTCCTCCTGCAACCTGTTCCATTTGTGCTAGATGAACGAACGTCTCTCCGCATGCTCAGTTCTGAGAGATAAGTATGTGTGAAAGCCGTTCTTCACCTAGCTTGTAGGGAACACAAAGTTTTTTTAACTTGCCAACTCCTCTCCATACATATATAAGAGGAGGTACTAGCTCCAAATCGGTTTTACAGTGAAAATTGCAGGAACTTCAATCCGGCACTAGGAAACAGAATGAGAAACCAGAGAAAAAGTTTCACCTGCAAGCCATTCCGTTTGTGCTAGACGAACAAACGTCTCTCCACATGCTCAGTTCTAATAGATATGTGTGTGTGAAAGCCGACTTCACCTAGCTTGTTGGGAACACAAAGTTTCTTTACACTTGCAAACTCCACTCCATACATATATATATTCGGAAGTACTAGCTCCAACTCGGATTTACAGTGAAAAGTGCAGGAAGTTCAAACCGGCACTAGGAAACAGACTGAGAAACCAGAGTATAAGTTTCTCCTGCAACCCGTTCATTTATGCTAGATGAACGAATGTCTATACACATGCTCAGTTCTGACAGATAAGTGTGTGTGAAAGCCGTACTTCACCTAGCTTGTTGGGAACACAAACTTTCTTTTCATGTGCAAACTCCACTCCATACATATATATGGGCTGTTACAAGCTCCTACTCGGTTTTACAGTGAAAACTGCAGGAACTTCAAACCGGCACTAGGAAACAGACTGAGAATTAAGAGAAAAAGTTCCCCCTGCAAACTGTTCCATTTGTGCTAGATGAACGAACGTCTCTCCACATGCTCAGTTCTGAGAGATAAGTATGTGTGAAAGCCGTCCTTCACCTAGCTTGTTGGGAACACAAAGATTCTATTCACTTGCAAACTGCACTCCATACATATATAAGGGAGGTACTAGCTCAAAATCGGTTTTACAGCGAAAACTGCAGGAACTTCAATCCGGCACTGGGAAACAGATTGAGAAACCAGAGAAAAAGTTTCTCCTGCAAGCCATTCCCGTTGTGCTAGAAGAACGAACGTCTCTCCACATGCTCAGTTCTAAGAGATAAGTGTGTGTGAAAGCCATCCATCATCTAGCTTGTTGGGAAAACAAAGTTTCTTTTCACTTGTAAACTACAATCCTTATATATAAATGGGGAGGCATTAGCTCCAACACGGTTTTACAGTGAAAACTGAAGGAACATCAAACCTGCACTAGGTAACAGACTGAGAAACCAGAGAAATAATTTCTCCTGCACCCCGTTCCCTTTGTGCTACATGAACGAATGTCTCTCCACATGCTCAGTTCTGTGAGATAAATGTGTGTGAAAGCCGTACTTCACCTAGCGTGTTGTGAACACAAAGATTCTTTTCACTTGCAAACTCCACACCTTACATATATATGGGGAGGGTTTAGCTCCAAAACGTTTTTACAGTGGAAATTGCAGGAACTTCTACCCGGCAATAGGAAACAGACTTAGAAACCAGAGTATAAGTTTCTCCTGCAAACCGTTCCCTTTGTGCTAGATGAACGAACGTCTCTCCACATGCTCAGTTCTGAGAGATAAGTGTTTGTGAAAGCCGTACTTCACCTAGCATGTTGGTAACACAAAGTTTCTTTTCCCTTGCAAACACCATTCCCTATATATATAAGGGGAGGTACTAGCTCCAACTCGGTTTTACAGTGAAAACTGCAGGAACTTCAAACCGGCCCTAGGAAAAAGACTGAGAATCCAGAGAAAAAATTCCTCCTGCAACCTGTTCCATTTGTGCTAGATGAACGAACGTCTCTCCACATGCTCAGTTCTGAGAGATAATTATGTGTGAAAGCCGTCCTTCACCTAGCTTGTTGGGAACACAAAGATTCTTTTCACTTGCAAACTCCACTCCATACATATATAAGGGGAGGTACTAGCTCCAAATCGTTTTTACAGCGAAAACTGCAGGAACTTCAATCCGGCACTAGGAAACAGACTGAGAAACCAGAGTAAAAGTTTCTCTTGCAACACGTTCCTTTGTGCTAGATGAACGAACGTCTCTCCACATGTTAAGTTTTGAGAGATAAGTGTGTGTGAAAGCTGTCCTTCAAATAGCTTGTTGGGAACACAAACTTTCTTTTCACTTGCAAACTCCACTCCTTATATATATATGGGGATGTTTATCTCCAACTCGTTTTTACAGTGAAAACTGCAGGAACTTCTAACCGGCACTAGGAAACAGACTGAGAATCCAGAGTATAAGTTTCTCCTATAACCCGTTCCCTTTGTGCTAGATGAACGAACGTCTATACACATGCTCAGTTCTGACAGATAATTGTGTGTGAAAGCCGTCCTTCACCTAGCTTGTTGGGAACAGTAAGTTTCTTTTCACTTGCAAACACCACTCCGTAAATATATACGGGGAGGTACTAGCTCCAACTCGGTTTTACAGTGATAACTGCAAGAAATTCAAAACGGCACTAGGAAACAGACTGAGAAACCAGAGTATAAGTTTCTCCTGCAACCCGTTCATTTATGCTAGATGAACGAATGTCTATACACATGCTCAGTTCTGACAGATAAGTGTGTGTGAAAGCCGTACTTCACCTAGCTTGTTGGGAACACAAACTTTCTTTTCATGTGCAAACTCCACTCCATACATATATATGGGCTGTTACAAGCTCCTACTCTGTTTTACAGTGAAAACTGAAGGAACGTCAATCCGGCACTAGGAAACAGACTGAGAAACCAGAGTAAAAGTTTCTCCTGCAACCCGTTCCCCTGTGCTAGATGAACGAACGTCTCTACACATGCTCAGTTCTGAGAGATAAGTATGTCTGAAAGCCGTCCTTCACCTAGCTTGTTGGGAACACAAAGATTCTTTTCACTTGCAAACTGCACTCCATACATATATAAGGGAGGTACTATCTCAAAATCGGTTTTACAGCGAAAACTGCAGGAACTTCAATCCGGCACTGGGAAACAGATTGAGAAACCAGAGAAAAAGTTTCTCCTGCAAGCCATTCCAGTTGTGCTAGAAGAACGAACATCTCTCCACATGCTCAGTTCTAAGAGATAAGTGTGTGTGAAAGCCATCCATCATCTAGCTTGTTGGGAAAACAAAGTTTCTTTTCACTTGTAAACTACAATCCTTACATATAAATGGGGAGGCATTAGCTCCAACTCGGTTTTACAGTGAAAACTGCAGGAACATCAAACCTGCACTAGGTAACAGACTGAGAAACCAGAGAAATAATTTCTCCTGCACCCCGTTCCCTTTGTGGTACATGAACGAATGTCTCTCCACATGCTCAGTTCTGTGAGATAACTGTGTGTGAAAGCCGTACTTCACCTAGCTTGTTGGGAACACAAAGATTCTTTTCACTTGCAAACTCCACACCTTACATATATATGGGGAGGGTTTAGCTCCAAAACGTTTTTACAGTGGAAATTGCAGGAACTTCTAACCGGCAATAGGAAACAGACTTAGAAACCAGAGTATAAGTTTCTCCTGCAACCCATTCCATTTATGCTAGATGAACGAAAGTCTATACACATGCTCAGTTCTGACAAATAATTGTGTGTGAAAGCCGTAATTCACCTAGCTTTTTGGGAACACAAACTTCCTTTTCATGTGCAAACTCCACTCCATACATATATATGGGGTGTTACAAGCTCCTACTCGGTTTTACAGGGAAAACTGAAGGAACTTCAAACCGGCACTAGGAAACAGACTGAGAAACCAGAGTAAAAGTTTCTCCTGCAAACCGTTCCCTTTGTGCTAGATGAACGAACGTCTCTCCACATGCTCAGTTCTGAGAGATAAGTGTTTGTGAAAGCCGTACTTCACCTAGCATGTTGGTAACACAAAGTATCTTTTCCCTTGCAAACACCACTCCCTATATATATAAGGGGAGGTACTAGCTCCAACTCGGTTTTACAGTGAAAACTGCAGGAACTTCAAACCGGCCCTAGGAAAAAGACTGAGAATCCAGAGAAAATGTTCCTCCTGCAACCTGTTCCATTTGTGCTAGATGAACGAACGTCTCTCCACATGCTCAGTTCTAAGAGATAATTATGTGTGAAAGCCGTCCTTCACCTAGCTTGTTGGGAACACAAAGATTCTTTTCACTTGCAAACTCCACTCCATACATATATAAGGGGAGGTACTAGCTCCAAATCGGTTTTACAGCGAAAACTGCAGGAACTTCAATCCGGCACTAGGAAACAGACTGAGAAACCAGAGTAAAAGTTTCTCCTGCAACACGTTCCTTTGTGCTAGATGAACGAACGTCTCTCCACATGTTAAGTTTTGAGAGATAAGTGTGTGTGAAAGCTGTCCTTCAAATAGCTTGTTGGGAACACAAACTTTCTTTTCACTTGCAAACTCCACTCCTTACATATATATGGGGATGGTTATCTCCAACTCGTTTTTACAGTGAAAACTGCAGGAACTTCTAACCGGCACTAGGAAACAGACTGAGAAACCAGAGTATAAGTTTCTCCTATAACCCGTTCCCTTTGTGCTAGATGAACGAACGTCTATACACATGCTCAGTTCTGACAGATAATTGTGTGTGAAAGCCGTCCTTCACCTAGCTTGTTGGGAACAGTAAGTTTCTTTTCACTTGCAAACACCACTCCGTAAATATATACGGGGAGGTACTAGCTCCAACTCGGTTTTACAGTGATAACTGCAGGAAATTCAAAACGGCACTGGGAAACAGACTGAGAAACCAGAGTAAAAGTTTCCCCTGTAACCCGTTCCCTTTTTGCTAGATGAACGAACGTCTATACACAAGCTCAGTTCTGAGAGATAAGAGTGTGTGAAAGCTTTCCTTCAAATAGCTTGTTGGGAAAACAAAGTTTCTTTTCATTTGCAAACTCCATTCCATACATATATAAGGGGAGGTACAAGCTCCAACATTGTTTTACAGTGAAAACTGCAGGAACTTCAAACCGGCACTAGGAAACAGACTGAGAAACCAGAGTAAAAGATTCCCCTGCAAACCGTTCCCTTTGTGCTAGAAGAACGGAAGTCTTTCCACATACTCAGTTCTGAGAGATAAGTGTGTGTGAAAGCAGTCCTTCACCTAGCTTGTTGGGAAAACAAAGCTTCTTTTCAATTGCAAACTACACTCCTTACATATATATGGGGAGGGATTAGCTCCAACTCGTTTTTACAGTGAAAACTGCAGGAACTTCAAACCTGCACTAGGAAACAGACTGAGAAACCAGAGTAAAAGTTGCCCGTGTAACCCGTTCCCTTTGTGCTAGATGAACGAACGTCTATACACAAGCTCAGTTCTGAGAGATAAGAGTGTGTGAAAGCCGTCCTTCACCAAGCTTGTTGGGAACACAAAGTTCCTTTCCACTTGCAAACTCCACACCATACATATATATGGGGAGGTACTAACTCCAACTCGGTTTTAGAGTGAAAACTCCAGGAACTTCAAACCGGCACTAGGAATCAGACTGAGTAAACAGAGAAAAAGTTTCTCCTGCAAACCTTTCCCTTTGTGCTAGATGAACGAACGTCTCTCCAAATGCTCAGTTCTGAGATATAAGTGTGTGTGAATGCCGTCATTCAGCTAGCTTTTTGGGAACACAAATTTTCTTTTCATTGCAAATTCCACTCCATACATATATATGCGGAGGTACTAGCTCCAACTCGGTTTTATAGTGACAACTGCAGGGACTTCCATCCGGCAGTAGGAAACAGACTGAGAAACCATAGTAATACTTTCCCGTGCAACCCGTTCCATTTGTGCTAGATGAACGAACGTCTCTCCACATGCCCCGTTCTGAGAGATAAGTGTGTGTGAAAGACGTCCTTCACGTAGCTTATAGGGAACACAAAGTTTATTTTCACATCCAAATTCCACTCCATACATTTTTATGGGGTGGTACAAGCTCCTACTCGGTTTTACAGTGAAAACGGCATTAACTTCAAACCGGCACTAGGAAACAGACTGAGAAACCAGAGAAAAATTTTCTCCTGCAACCCGTTCCCTTTGTGCTAGATGAAGGAAAGTCTCTCCAAATGCTCAGTTTTGAGAGATAAGTGTGTGTGAAATCCGTACTTCACCTAAATTGTTGGGAACACAAAGTTTCTTTTCACTTGCAAACACCACTCCATACATATATATGGGGAGGTACTAGCTCCAACTCGGTTTTACAGTGAAAAATGAAGGAAATTCCAACCGGCCCTAGGAAACAGACTGAGAATCCAGAGAAAATGTTCCTACTGCAAGCTGTTCCATTTGTGCTAGATGAACGAACGTCTCTCCACATGCTCAGTTCTGAGAGATAAGCATGTGTGCAAGCCGTCCTTCACCTAGCTTGTTGGGAACACAAAGTTTCTTTTCACTTGCAAACTCCACTCCATACCTAAATATAGGGTGGTAGTAGCTCCAAATCGGTTTTACTGTGAAAACTGCAGGAACTTCAAACAGTCACTAGGAAACAGACTGAGAAACCAGAGTAAAACTTTCTCCTACAACCTGTTCCTTTGTTCTAGATGAACGAACGTCTCACCACATGCTCAGTTCTGAGAGATAAGTGTGTGTGAAAGTCGTCCTTCACCTAGCTTGTTGGGAACACAAAGTTTCTTTCCACTTGCAAACTCCACTCCTTACATATATATGGGGAGGAATTAGCTCCAACTCGCTTTTACATTGAAAACTGCAGGAACTTCATACCGGCACTAGGAAACAGACTGAGAAACCAGAGTAAAAGTTTCTCCTGTACCCTTTCCCTTTGTGCTACATGAACGAAAGTCTAACCACATGCTCAGTTCTGAGAGATAAGAGTGTGTGAAAGCCGTCCTTCACCTACCTTGTTGGGAACACAAAGTTCCTTTTCACTTGCAAAATCCACTCCATACATATATATGGGGAGGTAATAGCACCAACTCGGTTTACAGTGAATACTGCAGGGACTTCAAACAGACATTAGGAAACAGACTGAGAAACCATTGTAAAAGTTTCCCTGCAACCCGTTCCACTTGTGGTAGATGAACGAACATCTCTCCAAATGCTCAGTTCTGAGAGATAAGTGTGTGTGAAAGCCGTCCTTCATCTAGCTTGTTGGGAACACAAAGATTCTTTAAACTTGCAAACTCCACTCCTTACATATATATTGGGAGGTATAACTCCAACTCGGTTTTACAGTGAAAACTGAAGGAAGTTCAAACCGGCCCTAGGAAACAGACTGAGAAACCAGAGTAAAAGTTTCTCCTGCAAGCCATTCCGGTTGTGCTAAATGAACGAACGTCTCTCAACATTCTCAGTTCTACGAGATATGTGTGTGTGAAAGCCGACTTCACCTAGCTTGTTGGGAACACAAAGTTTCTTTACACTTGTAAACTCCACCCCATATATATATATATTCGGAAGTAATAGCTCCAACACGGATTTACAGTGAAAACTGCAGGAAGTTCAAACCGGCCCTAGGAAACAGACTGAGAAACCAGAGTAAAAGTTTCTCCTGCAACCCGTTCCTTTGTGCTAGATGAACGAACGTCTCTCCACATGCTAGGTTCTGAGAGATAAGTGTGTGTGAAAGACGTACTTCACCTAGCTTGTTGGGAAAACAAAGTTTCTTTCACTTGTAAACTACACTCCTTACATATGTATGGGGAGGCATTAGCTCCAACTCGGTTTTACAGTGAAAACTGCAGGAACTTCATAAATGCACTAGGAAACACACTGAGAAACCAGAGTAAAAGTTTCCCCTGCTAACCGTTCCCATTGTGCTAGATGAACGAACGTCTCTCCACATGCTCAGTTCTGAGAGATAATTGTGTGTGAAAGCCGTCCTTCACCTACCTGGTTGGGAACACAAACATTCTTTTCATTTGCAAACTCCACTCCATAAATATATAAGGGTAGGTACTAGCTCAAACTCGGTTTTACAGTGAAAACTGCAGGAACTTCAAACCTGCACTAGGTAACAAACTGAGAAACCAGAGAAAAAGTTCCTCCTACAACCCGTTCCCTTTGTGCTACATGAACGAACGTCTCTCCACATGCTCAGTTCTGTGAGATAATTGTGTGTGAAAGCCGTACTTCACCTAGCTTGTTGAGAACACAAAGTTTCTTTTCACTTGCAAACTCCAGTCCATACATATATATACGGAGGTCCTAGCTCCAAATCGGTTTTACAGTGAAAACTGCAGGATCTTCAATCAGGCACTAGGAAACAGACTGAGAATCCAGAGAAAAAGTTCCCCTGCAACATGTTCCATTTGTGCTACATGAACGAACGTCTCTCCACATGCTCAGTTCTGAGAGATAAGTATGTGTGAAAGCCGTCCTTCACCTAGCTTGTTGGGAACACAAAGATTCTTTTCACTTGCAAACTGCACTCCATACATATATAAGGGAGGTACTAGCTCAAAATCGGTTTTACAGGGAAAACTGCAGGAACTTCATACCAGCACTGGGAAACAGACTGAAAAACCAGAGAAAAAGTTTCTCCTGCAAGCCATTCCCGTTGTGCTAGATGAACGAACGTCTCTCCACATGCTCAGTTCTAAGAGATAAGTGTGTGTGAAAGCAGTCCTTCATCTAGCTTGTTGGGAAAACAAAGTTTCTTTTCACTTGTAAACTACAATCCTTACATATATATGGGGAGGCATTAGCTCCAACTCGGTTTTACAGTGAAAACTGCAGGAACTTCATACCGGCACTAGGAAACATACTGAGAAACCAGAGTAAAAGTTTCTCCTGCAACCCGTTCCCATTGTGCTAGATGAACGAACGTCTCTCCACAAGCTCAGTTCTGAGAGATAATTGTGTGTGAAAGCCGTCCTTCACCTAGCTAGTTGGGAACACAAAGTTTCCTTTCATTTGCAAACTCCACTCCATACATATATAAGGGGAGGTACTAGCTCCAACTCGGTTTTACAGTGAAAACTGCAGGAACATCAAACCTGCACTAGGTAACAGACTGAGAAACCAGAGAAATAATTTCTCCTGCACCCTGTTCCCTTTGTGCTACATGAACGAATGTCTCTCCACATGCTCAGTTCTGAGAGATAATTATGTGTGAAAGCCGTCCTTCACCTAGCTTGTTGGGAACACAAAGATTCTTTTCACTTGCAAACTCCACTCCATACATATATAAGGGGAGGTACTAGCTCCAAATCGGTTTTACAGCGAAAACTGCAGGAACTTCAATCCGGCACTAGGAAACAGACTGAGAAACCAGAGTAAAAGTTTCTCCTGCAACACGTTCCTTTGTGCTAGATGAACGAACGTCTCTCCACATGTTAAGTTTTGAGAGATAAGTGTGTGTGAAAGCTGTCCTTCAAATAGTTTGTTGGGAACACAAACTTTCTTTTCACTTGCTAACTCCACTCCTTACATATATATGGGGATGGTTATCTCCAACTCGTTTTTACAGTGAAAACTGCAGGAACTTCTAACCGGCACTAGGAAACAGACTGAGAAACCAGAGTATAAGTTTCTCCTATAACCCGTTCCCTTTGTGCTAGATGAACGAACGTCTATACACATGCTCAGTTCTGACAGATAATTGTGTGTGAAAGCCGTCCTTCACCTAGCTTGTTGGGAACAGTAAGTTTCTTTTCACTTGCAAACACCACTCCGTAAATATATACGGGGAGGTACTAGCTCCAACTAGGTTTTACAGTGATAACTGCAAGAAATTCAAAACGGCACTAGGAAACAGACTGAGAAACCAGAGTATAAGTTTCTCCTGCAACCCGTTCATTTATGCTAGATGAACGAATGTCTATACACATGCTCAGTTCTGACAGATAAGTGTGTGTGAAAGCCGTACTTCACCTAGCTTGTTGGGAACACAAACTTTCTTTTCATGTGCAAACTCCACTCCATACATATATATGGGGTGTTACAAGCTCCTACTCGGTTTTACAGTGAAAACTGAAGGAACTTCAAACCGGCACTAGGAAACAGACTGAGAAACCAGAGTAAAAGTATCTCCTGCAACCCGTTCCCCTGTGCTAGATGAACGAACGTCTCTCCACATGCTCAGTTCTGAGAGATAATTGTGTGTGAAAGCCGTACTTCACCTAGCTTGTTGGGAACACAAAGATTCTTTTCACTTGCAAACACCACTCCCTATATATATACGGGGAGGTACTAGCTCCAACTCTGTTTTACAGTGAAAACTGCAGGAACTTCAAACCGGCCCTAGGAAAAAGACTGAGAATCCAGAGAAAAAGTTCCCCCTGCAACCTGTTCCATTTGTGCTAGATGAACGAACGTCTCTCCACATGCTCAGTTCTGAGAGATAAGTATGTGTGAAAGCCGTCCTTCACCTAGCTTGTTGGGAACACAAAGATTCTTTTCACTTTCAAACTGCACTCCATACATATATAAGGGAGGTACTAGCTCAAAATCGGTTTTACAGCGAAAACTGCAGGAACTTCAATCCGGCACTGGGAAACAGATTGAGAAACCAGTGAAAAAGTTTCTCCTGCAAGCCATTCCCGTTTTGCTAGAAGAACGAACATCTCTCCACATGCTCAGTTCTAAGAGATAAGTGTGTGTGAAGCCATCCATCATCTAGCTTGTTGGGAAAACAAAGTTTCTTTTCACTTGTAAACTACAATCCTTACATATAAATGGGGAGGCATTAGCTCCAACTCGGTTTTACAGTGAAAACTGCAGGAACTTCAAACCTGCACTAGGTAACAAACTGAGAAACCAGAGAAAAAGTTCCTCCTACAACCCGTTCCCTTTGTGCTACATGAACGAACGTCTCTCCACATGCTCAGTTCTGTGAGATAATTGTGTGTGAAAGCCGTACTTCACCTAGCTTGTTGAGAACACAAAGTTTCTTTTCACTTGCAAACTCCAGTCCATACATATATATACGGAGGTCCTAGCTCCAAATCGGTTTTACAGTGAAAACTGCAGGATCTTCAATCAGGCACTAGGAAACAGACTGAGAATCCAGAGAAAAAGTTCCCCTGCAACATGTTCCATTTGTGCTACATGAACGAACGTCTCTCCACATGCTCAGTTCTGAGAGATAAGTATGTGTGAAAGCCGTCCTTCACCTAGCTTGTTGGGAACACAAAGATTCTTTTCACTTGCAAACTGCACTCCATACATATATAAGGGAGGTACTAGCTCAAAATCGGTTTTACAGGGAAAACTGCAGGAACTTCATACCAGCACTGGGAAACAGACTGAAAAACCAGAGAAAAAGTTTCTCCTGCAAGCCATTCCCGTTGTGCTAGATGAACGAACGTCTCTCCACATGCTCAGTTCTAAGAGATAAGTGTGTGTGAAAGCAGTCCTTCATCTAGCTTGTTGGGAAAACAAAGTTTCTTTTCACTTGTAAACTACAATCCTTACATATATATGGGGAGGCATTAGCTCCAACTCGGTTTTACAGTGAAAACTGCAGGAACTTCATACCAGCACTAGGAAACATACTGAGAAACCAGAGTAAAAGTTTCTCCTGCAACCCGTTCCCATTGTGCTAGATGAACGAACGTCTCTCCACAAGCTCAGTTCTGAGAGATAATTGTGTGTGAAAGCCGTCCTTCACCTAGCTAGTTGGGAACACAAAGTTTCCTTTCATTTGCAAACTCCACTCCATACATATATAAGGGGAGGTACTAGCTCCAACTCGGTTTTACAGTGAAAACTGCAGGAACATCAAACCTGCACTAGGTAACAGACTGAGAAACCAGAGAAATAATTTCTCCTGCACCCTGTTCCCTTTGTGCTACATGAACGAATGTCTCTCCACATGCTCAGTTCTGAGAGATAATTATGTGTGAAAGCCGTCCTTCACCTAGCTTGTTGGGAACACAAAGATTCTTTTCACTTGCAAACTCCACTCCATACATATATAAGGGGAGGTACTAGCTCCAAATCGGTTTTACAGCGAAAACTGCAGGAACTTCAATCCGGCACTAGGAAACAGACTGAGAAACCAGAGTAAAAGTTTCTCCTGCAACACGTTCCTTTGTGCTAGATGAACGAACGTCTCTCCACATGTTAAGTTTTGAGAGATAAGTGTGTGTGAAAGCTGTCCTTCAAATAGTTTGTTGGGAACACAAACTTTCTTTTCACTTGCAAACTCCACTCCTTACATATATATGGGGATGGTTATCTCCAACTCGTTTTTACAGTGAAAACTGCAGGAACTTCTAACCGGCACTAGGAAACAGACTGAGAAACCAGAGTATAAGTTTCTCCTATAACCCGTTCCCTTTGTGCTAGATGAACGAACGTCTATACACATGCTCAGTTCTGACAGATAATTGTGTGTGAAAGCCGTCCTTCACCTAGCTTGTTGGGAACAGTAAGTTTCTTTTCACTTGCAAACACCACTCCGTAAATATATACGGGGAGGTACTAGCTCCAACTAGGTTTTACAGTGATAACTGCAAGAAATTCAAAACGGCACTAGGAAACAGACTGAGAAACCAGAGTATAAGTTTCTCCTGCAACCCGTTCATTTATGCTAGATGAACGAATGTCTATACACATGCTCAGTTCTGACAGATAAGTGTGTGTGAAAGCCGTACTTCACCTAGCTTGTTGGGAACACAAACTTTCTTTTCATGTGCAAACTCCACTCCATACATATATATGGGGTGTTACAAGCTCCTACTCGGTTTTACAGTGAAAACTGAAGGAACTTCAAACCGGCACTAGGAAACAGACTGAGAAACCAGAGTAAAAGTATCTCCTGCAACCCGTTCCCCTGTGCTAGATGAACGAACGTCTCTCCACATGCTCAGTTCTGAGAGATAATTGTGTGTGAAAGCCGTACTTCACCTAGCTTGTTGGGAACACAAAGATTCTTTTCACTTGCAAACACCACTCCCTATATATATACGGGGAGGTACTAGCTCCAACTCTGTTTTACAGTGAAAACTGCAGGAACTTCAAACCGGCCCTAGGAAAAAGACTGAGAATCCAGAGAAAAAGTTCCCCCTGCAACCTGTTCCATTTGTGCTAGATGAACGAACGTCTCTCCACATGCTCAGTTCTGAGAGATAAGTATGTGTGAAAGCCGTCCTTCACCTAGCTTGTTGGGAACACAAAGATTCTTTTCACTTGCAAACTGCACTCCATACATATATAAGGGAGGTACTAGCTCAAAATCGGTTTTACAGCGAAAACTGCAGGAACTTCAATCCGGCACTGGGAAACAGATTGAGAAACCAGTGAAAAAGTTTCTCCTGCAAGCCATTCCCGTTTTGCTAGAAGAACGAACATCTCTCCACATGCTCAGTTCTAAGAGATAAGTGTGTGTGAAGCCATCCATCATCTAGCTTGTTGGGAAAACAATGTTTCTTTTCACTTGTAAACTACAATCCTTACATATAAATGGGGAGGCATTAGCTCCAACTCGGTTTTACAGTGAAAACTGCAGGAACTTCAAACCTGCACTAGGTAACAAACTGAGAAACCAGAGAAAAAGTTTCTCCTACAACCCGTTCCCTTTGTGCTACATGAACGAACGTCTCTCCACATGCTCAGTTCTGTGAGATAATTGTGTGTGAAAGCCGTACTTCACCTAGCTTGTTGGGAACACAAAGATTCTTTTCACTTGCAAACTCCACACCTTACATATATATGGGGAGGGTTTAGCTCCAAAACTTTTTTACAGTGGAAATTGCAGGAACTTCTAACCGGCAATAGGAAACAGACTTAGAAACCAGAGTATAAGTTTCTCCTGCAACCCGTTCCATTTATGCTAGATGAAAGAAAGTCTATACACATGCTCAGTTCTGACAAATAATTGTGTGTGAAAGCCGTAATTCACCTAGCTTTTTGGGAACACAAACTTCCTTTTCATGTGCAAACTCCACTCCATACATATATATGGGGTGTTACAAGCTCCTACTCGGTTTTACAGTGAAAACTGAAGGAACTTCAAACCGGCACTAGGAAACAGACTGAGAAACCAGAGTAAAAGTTTCTCCTGTAAACCGTTCCCTTTGTGCTAGATGAACGAACGTCTCTCCACATGCTCAGTTCTGAGAGATAAGTGTTTGTGAAAGCCGTACTTCACCTAGCATGTTGGTAACACAATGTTTCTTTTCCCTTGCAAACACCACTCCCTATATATATAAGGGGAGGTACTAGCTCCAACTCGGTTTTACAGTGAAAACTGCAGGAACTTCAAACCGGCCCTAGGAAAAAGACTGAGAATCCAGAGAAAATGTTCCTCCTGCAACCTGTTCCATTTGTGCTAGATGAACGAACGTCTCTCCACATGCTCAGTTCTGAGAGATAATTATGTGTGAAAGCCGTCCTTCACCTAGCTTGTTGGGAACACAAAGATTCTTTTCACTTGCAAACTCCACTCCATACATATATAAGGGGAGGTACTAGCTCCAAATCGGTTTTACAGCGAAAACTGCAGGAACTTCAATCCGGCACTAGGAAACAGACTGAGAAACCAGAGTAAAAGTTTCTCCTGCAACACGTTCCTTTGTGCTAGATGAACGAACGTCTCTCCACATGTTAAGTTTTGAGAGATAAGTGTGTGTGAAAGCTGTCCTTCAAATAGCTTGTTGGGAACACAAACTTTCTTTTCACTTGCAAACTCCACTCCTTACATATATATGGGGAGGGATTAGCTCCAACTCGTTTTTACAGTGAAAACTGCAGGAACTTCTAACCGGCACTAGGAAACAGACTGAGAAACCAGAGTATAAGTTTCTCCTATAACCCGTTCCCTTTGTGCTAGATGAACGAACATCTATACACATGCTCAGTTCTGACAGAAAATTGTGTGTGAAAGCCGTCCTTCATCTAGCTTGTTGGGAACAGTAAGTTTCTTTTCACTTGCAAACACCACTCCGTAAATATATACGGGGAGGTACTAGCTCCAACTCGATTTTACAGTGATAACTGCAGGAAATTCAAAACGGCACTAGGAAACAGACTGAGAAACCAGAGTAAAAGTTTCCCCTGTAACCCGTTCCCTTTTTGCTAGATGAACGAACGTCTATACACAAGCTCAGTTCTGAGAGATAAGAGTGTGTGAAAGCCGTCCTTCAAATAGCTTGTTGGGAAAACAAAGTTTCTTTTCATTTGCAAACTCCATTCCATACATATATAAGGGGAGGTACAAGCTCCAACATTGTTTTACAGTGAAAACTGCAGGAACTTCAAACCTGCACTAGGAAACAGACTGAGAAACCAGAGTAATAGATTCCCCTGCAAACCGTTCCCTTTGTGCTAGAAGAACGAAAGTCTTTCCACATACTCAGTTCTGAGAGATAAGTGTGTGTGAAAGCAGTCCTTCACCTAGCTTGTTGGGAAAACAAAGCTTCTTTTCAATTGCAAACTACACTCCTTACATATATATGGGGAGGGATTAGCTCCAACTCGTTTTTACAGTGAAAACTGCAGGAACTTCAAACCTGCACTAGGAAACAGACTGAGAAACCAGAGTAAAAGTTTCCCGTGTAACCCGTTCCCTTTGTGCTAGATGAACGAACGTCTATACACAAGCTCACTTCTGAGAGATAAGAGTGTGTGAAAGCCGTCCTTCACCAAGCTTGTTGGGAACACAAAGTTCCTTTTCACTTGCAAACTCCACACCATACATATATATGGGGAGGTACTAACTCCAACTCGGTTTTAGAGTGAAAACTCCAGGAACTTCAAACCGGCACTAGGAATCAGACTGAGTAAACAGAGAAAAAGTTTCTCCTGCAAACCTTTCCCTTTGTGCTAGATGAACGAACGTCTCTCCAAATGCTCAGTTCTGAGATATAAGTGTGTGTGAAAGCCGTCATTCAGCTAGCTTTTTGGGAACACAAATTTTCTTTTCATTGCAAATTCCACTCCATACATATATATGCGGAGGTACTAGCTCCAACTCGGTTTTACAGTGACAACTGCAGGGACTTCCATCCGGCAGTAGGAAACAGACTGAGAAACCATAGTAATACTTTCCCGTGCAACCCGTTCCATTTGTGCTAGATGAACGAACGTCTCTCCACATGCCCCGTTCTGAGAGATAAGTGTGTGTGAAAGACGTCCTTCACGTAGCTTATAGGGAACACAAAGTTTCTTTTCACATCCAAACTCCACTCCATACATTTATATGGGGTGGTACAAGCTACTACTCGGTTTTACAGTGAAAACGGCATTAACTTCAAACCGGCACTAGGAAACAGACTGAGAAACCAGAGAAAAATTTTCTCCTGCAACCCGTTCCCTTTGTGCTAGATGAAGGAAAGTCTATCCACATGCTCAGTTCTGAGAGATAAGTGTGTGTGAAATCCGTACTTCACCTAGATTGTTGGGAACACAAAGTTTCTTTTCACTTGCAAACACCACTCCATACATATATATGGGGAGGTACTAGCTCCAACTCGGTTTTACAGTGAAAAATGAAGGAAATTCCAACCGGCCCTAGGAAACAGACTGAGAATCCAGAGAAAATGTTCCTACTGCAAGCTGTTCCATTTGTGCTAGATGAACGAACGTCTCTCCACATGCTCAGTTCTGAGAGATAAGCATGTGTGCAAGCCGTCCTTCACCTAGCTTGTTGGGAACACAAAGTTTCTTTTCACTTGCAAACTCCACTCCATACCTAAATATAGGGTGGTAGTAGCTCCAAATCGGTTTTACTGTGAAAACTGCAGGAACTTCAAACAGTCACTAGGAAACAGACTGAGAAACCAGAGTAAAACTTTCTCCTACAACCTGTTCCTTTGTTCTAGATGAACGAACGTCTCACCACATGCTCAGTTCTGAGAGATAAGTGTGTGTGAAAGTCGTCCTTCACCTAGCTTGTTGGGAACACAAAGTTTCTTTTCACTTGCAAACTCCACTCCTTACATATATATGGGGAGGAATTAGCTCCAACTCGCTTTTACATTGAAAACTGCAGGAACTTCATACCGGCACTAGGAAACAGACTGAGAAAATAGAGTAAAAGTTTCTCCTGTACCCTTTCCCTTTGTGCTACATGAACGAAAGTCTAACCACATGCTCAGTTCTGAGAGATAAGAGTGTGTTAAAGCCGTACTTCACCTACCTTGTTGGGAACACAAAGTTCCTTTTCACTTGCAAAATCCACTCCATACATATATATGGGGTGTTACAAGCTCCTACTCGGTTTTACAGTGAAAACTGAAGGAACTTCAAACCGGCACTAGGAAACAGACTGAGAAACCAGAGTAAAAGTTTCTCCTGTAAACCGTTCCCTTTGTGCTAGATGAACGAACGTCTCTCCACATGCTCAGTTCTGAGAGATAAGTGTTTGTGAAAGCCGTACTTCACCTAGCATGTTGGTAACACAAAGTTTCTTTTCCCTTGCAAACACCACTCCCTATATATATAAGGGGAGGTACTAGCTCCAACTCGGTTTTACAGTGAAAACTGCAGGAACTTCAAACCGGCCCTAGGAAAAAGACTGAGAATCCAGAGAAAATGTTCCTCCTGCAACCTGTTCCATTTGTGCTAGATGAACGAACGTCTCTCCACATGCTCAGTTCTGAGAGATAATTATGTGTGAAAGCCGTCCTTCACCTAGCTTGTTGGGAACACAAAGATTCTTTTCACTTGCAAACTCCACTCCATACATATATAAGGGGAGGTACTAGCTCCAAATCGGTTTTACAGCGAAAACTGCAGGAACTTCAATCCGGCACTAGGAAACAGACTGAGAAACCAGAGTAAAAGTTTCTCCTGCAACACGTTCCTTTGTGCTAGATGAACGAACGTCTCTCCACATGTTAAGTTTTGAGAGATAAGTGTGTGTGAAAGCTGTCCTTCAAATAGCTTGTTGGGAACACAAACTTTCTTTTCACTTGCAAACTCCACTCCTTACATATATATGGGGAGGGATTAGCTCCAACTCGTTTTTACAGTGAAAACTGCAGGAACTTCTAACCGGCACTAGGAAACAGACTGAGAAACCAGAGTATAAGTTTCTCCTATAACCCGTTCCCTTTGTGCTAGATGAACGAACATCTATACACATGCTCAGTTCTGACAGATAATTGTGTGTGAAAGCCGTCCTTCACCTAGCTTGTTGGGAACAGTAAGTTTCTTTTCACTTGCAAACACCACTCCGTAAATATATACGGGGAGGTACTAGCTCCAACTCGATTTTACAGTGATAACTGCAGGAAATTCAAAACGGCACTAGGAAACAGACTGAGAAACCAGAGTAAAAGTTTCCCCTGTAACCCGTTCCCTTTTTGCTAGATGAACGAACGTCTATACACAAGCTCAGTTCTGAGAGATAAGAGTGTGTGAAAGCCGTCCTTCAAATAGCTTGTTGGGAAAACAAAGTTTCTTTTCATTTGCAAACTCCATTCCATACATATATAAGGGGAGGTACAAGCTCCAACATTGTTTTACAGTGAAAACTGCAGGAACTTCAAACCTGCACTAGGAAACAAACTGAGAAACCAGAGTAATAGATTCCCCTGCAAACCGTTCCCTTTGTGCTAGAAGAACGAAAGTCTTTCCACATACTCAGTTCTGAGAGATAAGTGTGTGTGAAAGCAGTCCTTCACCTAGCTTGTTGGGAAAACAAAGCTTCTTTTCAATTGCAAACTACACTCCTTACATATATATGGGGAGGGATTAGCTCCAACTCGTTTTTACAGTGAAAACTGCAGGAACTTCAAACCTGCACTAGGAAACAGACTGAGAAACCAGAGTAAAAGTTTCCCGTGTAACCCGTTCCCTTTGTGCTAGATGAACGAACGTCTATACACAAGCTCAGTTCTGAGAGATAAGAGTGTGTGAAAGCCGTCCTTCACCAAGCTTGTTGGGAACACAAAGTTCCTTCTCACTTGCAAACTCCACACCATACATATATATGGGGAGGTACTAACTCCAACTCGGTTTTAGAGTGAAAACTCCAGGAACTTCAAACCGGCACTAGGAATCAGACTGAGTAAACAGAGAAAAAGTTTCTCCTGCAAACCTTTCCCTTTGTGCTAGATGAACGAACGTCTCTCCAAATGCTCAGTTCTGAGATATAAGTGTGTGTGAAAGCCGTCATTCAGCTAGCTTTTTGGGAACACAAATTTTCTTTTCATTGCAAATTCCACTCCATACATATATATGCGGAGGTACTAGCTCCAACTCGGTTTTACAGTGACAACTGCAGGGACTTCCATCCGGAAGTAGGAAACAGACTGAGAAACCATAGTAATACTTTCCCGTGCAACCCGTTCCATTTGTGCTAGATGAACGAACGTCTCTCCACATGCCCCGTTCTGAGAGATAAGTGTGTGTGAAAGACGTCCTTCACGTAGTTTATAGGGAACACAAAGTTTCTTTTCACATCCAAACTCCACTCCATACATTTATATGGGGTGGTACAAGCTACTACTCGGTTTTACAGTGAAAACGGCATTAACTTCAAACCGGCACTAGGAAACAGACTGAGAAACCAGAGAAAAATTTTCTCCTGCAACCCGTTCCCTTTGTGCTAGATGAAGGAAAGTCTATCCACATGCTCAGTTCTGAGAGATAAGTGTGTGTGAAATCCGTACTTCACCTAGATTGTTGGGAACACAAAGTTTCTTTTCACTTGCAAACACCACTCCATACATATATATGGGGAGGTACTAGCTCCAACTCGGTTTTACAGTGAAAAATGAAGGAAATTCCAACCGGCCCTAGGAAACAGACTGAGAATCCAGAGAAAATGTTCCTACTGCAAGCTGTTCCATTTGTGCTAGATGAACGAACGTCTCTCCACATGCTCAGTTCTGAGAGATAAGCATGTGTGCAAGCCGTCCTTCACCTAGCTTGTTGGGAACACAAAGTTTCTTTTCACTTGCAAACTCCACTCCATACCTAAATATAGGGTGGTAGTAGCTCCAAATCGGTTTTACTGTGAAAACTGCAGGAACTTCAAACAGTCACTAGGAAACAGACTGAGAAACCAGAGTAAAACTTTCTCCTACAACCTGTTCCTTTGTTCTAGATGAACGAACGTCTCACCACATGCTCAGTTCTGAGAGATAAGAGTGTGTGAAAGCCGTCCTTCACCTACCTTGTTGGGAACACAAAGTTCCTTTTCACTTGCAAAATCCACTCCATACATATATATGGGGAGGTAATAGCACCAACTCGGTTTACAGTGAATACTGCAGGGACTTCAAACAGACATTAGGAAACAGACTGAGAAACCATAGTAAAAGTTTCCCTGCAACCCGTTCCACTTGTGGTAGATGAATGAACATCTCTCCAAATGCTCAGTTCTGAGAGATAAGTGTGTGTGAAAGCCGTCCTTCATCTAGCTTGTTGGGAACACAAAGATTCTTTAAACTTGCAAACTCCAATCCTTACATATATATTGGGAGGTATAACTCCAACTCGGTTTTACAGTGAAAACTGAAGGAACTTCAAACCGGCACTAGGAAACAGACTGAGAATCCAGAGGAAAAGTTTCTCCTGCAAGCCATTCCGGTTGTGCTAAATGAACGAACGTCTCTCCACATTCTCAGTTCTACGAGATATGTGTGTGTGAAAGCCGACTTCACCTAGCTTGTTGGGAACACAAAGTTTCTTTACACTTGCAAACTCCACCCCATATATATATATATTCGGAAGTACTAGCTCCAACTCGGATTTACAGTGAAAACTGCAGGAAGTTCAAACCGGCCCTAGGAAACAGACTGAGAAACCAGAGTAAAAGTTTCTCCTGCAACCCGTTCCTTTGTGCTAGATGAACGAACGTCTCTCCACATGCTAGGTTCTGAGAGATAAGTGTGTGTGAAAGACGTACTTCACCTAGCTTGTTGGGAAAACAAAGTTTCTTTCACTTGTAAACTACACTCCTTACATATGTATGGGGAGGCATTAGCTCCAAATCGGTTTTACAGTGAAAACTGCAGGAACTTCATAAATGCACTAGGAAACTCACTGAGAAACCAGAGTAAAAGTTTCCCTGCAACCCGTTCCCATTGTGCTAGATGAACGAACGTCTCTCCACATGCTCAGTTCTGAGAGATAATTGTGTGTGAAAGCCGTCCTTCACCTACCTTGTTGGGAACACAAACTTTCTTTTCATTTGCAAACTCCACTCCATACATATATAAGGGTAGGTACTAGCTCCAACTCGGTTTTACAGTGAAAACTGCAGGAACTTCAAACCTGCACTAGGTAACAAACTGAGAAACCAGAGAAAAAGTTTCTCCTACAACCTGTTCCCTTTGTGCTACATGAACGAACGTCTCTCCACATGCTCAGTTCTGTGAGATAATTGTGTGTGAAAGCCGTACTTCACCTAGCTTGTTGAGAACACAAAGTTTCTTTTCACTTGCAAACTCCAGTCCATACATATATATACGGAGGTCCTAGCTCCAAATCGGTTTTACAGTGAAAACTGCAGGATCTTCAATCCGGCACTAGGAAACAGACTGAGAATCCAGAGAAAAAGTTCCCCCTGCAACATGTTCCATTTGTGCTACATGAACGAACGTCTCTCCACATGCTCAGTTCTGAGAGATAAGTATGTGTGAAAGCCGTCCTTCACCTAGCTTGTTGGGAACACAAAGATTCTTTTCACTTGCAAACTGCACTCCATACATATATAAGGGTGGTACTAGCACAAAATCGGTTTTACAGCGAAAACTGCAGGAACTTCATACCAGCACTGGGAAACAGACTGAAAAACCAGAGAAAAAGTTTCTCCTGCAAACCGTTCCCTTTGTGCTAGATGAACGAACGTCTCTCCACAAGCTCAGTTCTGAGAGATAATTGTGTGTGAAAGCCGTCCTTCACCTAGCTTGTTGGGAACACAAAGTTTCCTTTCATTTGCAAACCCCACTCCATACATATATAAGGGGAGGTACTAGCTCCAACTCGGTTTTACAGTGAAAACTGCAGGAACATCAAACCTGCACTAGGTAACAGACTGAGAAACCAGAGAAATAGTTTCTCCTGCACCCTGTTCCCTTTGTGTTACATAAACGAATGTCTCTCCACATGCTCAGTTCTGTGAGATAACTGTGTGTGAAAGCCGTACTTCACCTAGCTTGTTGGGAACACAAAGTTTCTTTTCACTTGCAAACTCCACACCTTACATATATATGGGGAGGCTTTAGCTCCAAATCGTTTTTACAGTGGAAACTGCAGGAACTTCTAACCGGCAATAGGAAACAGACTTAGAAACCAGAGTATAAGTTTCTCATGCAACCCGTTCCATTTATGCTAGATGAACGAACGTCTATACACATGCTCAGTTGTGACAGATAATTGTGTGTGAAAGCCGTAATTCACTTAACTTGTTGGGAACACAAACTTTCTTTTCATGTGCAAACTCCACTCCATACATATAAATGGGGTGTTACAAGCTCCTACTCGGTTTTACAGTGAAAACTGAAGGAACTTCAAACCGGCACTAGGAAACAGACTGAGAAACCAGAGTAAAAGTTTCTCCTGCAAACCGTTCCCTTTGTGCTAGATGAACGAACGTCTCTCCACATGCTCAGTTCTGAGAGATAAGTGTGTGTGAAAGCCGTACTTCACCTAGCTTGCTGGAAACACAAAGTTTCTTTTCACTTGTAAACACCACTCCCTATATATATACGGGGAGGTACTAGCTCCAACTCGGTTTTACAGTGAAAATTGCAGGAACTTCAAACCGGCCCTAGGAAAAAGACTGAGAATCCAGAGAAAAAGTTCCCCCTGCAACCTGTTCAATTTGTGGTAGATAAACGAACGTCTCTCCACATGCTCATTTCTGAGAGATAAGTATTTGTGAAAGCCGTCCTTCACCTAGCTTGTTGGGAACACAAAGATTCTTTTCACTTGCAAACTCCACTCCATACATATATAAGGGGAGGTACTAGCTCCAAATCGGTTTTACAGCGAAAACTGCAGGAACTTCATTCCGGCACTAGGAAACAGACTGAGAAAACAGACAAAAAGTTTCTCCTGCAAGCCATTCCCGTTGTGCTAGATGAACGAACGTCTCTCCACATGCTCAGTTCTAAGGGATAAGTGTGTGTGAAAGCCTTCCTTCACAAAGCTTGTTGGGAAAACAAAGTTTCTTTTCACTTGTAAACTACAATCCTTACATATATATGGGGAGGCATTAGCTCCAACTCTGTTTTACAGTGAAAACTGCAGGAACTTCAAACCGGCCCTAGGGAAAAGACTGAGAATCCAGAGAAAATGTTCCCCCTTCAACCTGTTCCATTTGTGCTAGATGAACGAACGTCTCTCCACATGCTCAGTTCTGAGAGATAATTGTGTGTGAAAGCCATCCTTCACCTAGCTTGTTGGGAACACAAAGTTTCCTTTCATTTGCAAACTCCACTCCATACATATATAAGGGGAGGTTCAAGCTCCAACTCGGTTTTACAGTGAAAACTTCAGGAACTTCAAAACTGCACTAGGTAACAGACTGAGAAACCAGAGAAATAGTTTCTCCTGCAACCCGTTCCATTTGTGCTACATGAACGAACGTCTCTCCACATGCTCAGTTCTGTGAGATAATTGTGTGTGAAAGCTGTACTTCACCTAGCTTGTTGGGAACACAAAGTTTCTTTTCACTTGCAAACTCCAGTCCATACATATATATACGGAGGTCCTAGCTCCAACTCAGTTTAAAGTGAAAACTGCAGGGTCTTCAAACCGACAGTAGGAAACAGACTGAGAATACATAGTAAAAGTTTCCCCTGCAAACCGTTCTATTTTTGGTAGATGAACGAACGTCTCTCCAAATGCTCAGTTCTGAGAGATAAGTGTGTGTGAAAGCCGTACTTCACCTAGCTTGTTTGGAACACAAACTTTCTTTTCACTTGCAAAATCCACTCCGTACATATATATGGGTTGGTACAAGCTCCTACTCGGTTTTACAGTGAAAACTGCAGGAACTTCAAACCTGCACTAGGAAACAGACTGAGAAACCAGAGTAAAAGTTTCTCCTGCAACCCGTTCCTTTGTGCTAGATGAACGAATGTCTCTCCACATGCTAAGTTCTGAGAGGTAAGTGTGTGTGAAAGCTTTCCTTCAAATAGCTTGTTTGGAACACAAAGTTTCTTTTCACTTGCAAACTCCAATCCTTACATATATATGGGGATGGTTTAGCTCCAACTCGTTTTTACAGTGAAAACTGCAGGAACTTCTAACCGGCACTAGGAAACAGACTGAGAAAACAGTGTAAAAGTTTCTCCTATAAACCTTTCCTTTGTGCTGGATGAACGAACGTCTATACACATGCAGAGTTCTGACAGATAAGTGTGTGTTAAAGCGGTCCTTCACCTAGCTTGTTGGGAACAGAAAGTTTCTTTTCACTTGCAAACACCTCTCGGTAAATATATACGGGGAGGTACTAGCTCCAACTCGGTTTTCCAGTGAAAACTGCAGGAATTTCAAACCGGTCCTAGGAAACAGACTGAGAATCCAGAGAAAAACTTCCTCCTGCAACCTGTTCCATTTGTGCTAGATGAACGAACGTCTCTCCACATGCTCAGTTCTGAGAGATAAGTGTGTGTGAAAGCCGTACTTCACCTAGCTTGTTGGGAACACAAACTTTCTTTTCACTTGCAAACACCACTCCTTACATATATATGGGGAGGTACTAGCTCCAACTCGGTTTTACAGTGAAAAATGCAGGAACTTCAAACCGGCCCTAGGAAACAGACTGAGAATCCAGAGAAAAAGTTCCTCCTGCAACTTGTTCCATTTGTGCTAGATGAACGAACGTCTCTCCACATGCTCAGTTCTGAGAGATAAGTATGTGTGAAAGCCGTACTTCACCTAGCTTGTTGGGAACACAAAGTTTCTTTTCATTTGCAAATTCCACTCCATAAATATATAAGGGGAGGTACTAGCTCCAAATCGGTTTTACAGTGAAAACTGCAGGAAATTCAATCCGGCACTAGGAAACAGACTGAGAAAACAGAGAAAAAATTTCTCCTGCAAGCCATTCCCGTTGTGCTAGATGAACGAACGTCTCTCCATATGCTCAGTTCTAAGAGATAAGTGTGTATGAAAGCCGTCCTTCACCTAGCTTGTTCGGAATACAAAGTTTCTTTTCACTTTCAAACTCCATTCCATACATATATATATTCGGAAGTAGTAGCCCCAACTCGGATTTATAGTGAAAACTGCAGGAAGTTCAAACCGGCCCTAGGAAACAGACTGAGAATCCAGAGAAAAAGTTCCTCCTGCAACTTGTTCCATTTGTGCTAGATGAACGAACGTCTCTCCACATGCTCAGTTCTGAGAGATAAGTATGTGTGAAAGCCGTACTTCACCTAGCTTGTTGGGAACACAAAGTTTCTTTTCATTTGCAAATTCCACTCCATAAATATATAAGGGGAGGTACTAGCTCCAAATCGGTTTTACAGTGAAAACTGCAGGAAATTCAATCCGGCACTAGGAAACAGACTGAGAAAACAGAGAAAAAATTTCTCCTGCAAGCCATTCCCGTTGTGCTAGATGAACGAACGTCTCTCCATATGCTCAGTTCTAAGAGATAAGTGTGTATGAAAGCCGTCCTTCACCTAGCTTGTTCGGAATACAAAGTTTCTTTTCACTTTCAAACTCCATTCCATACATATATATATTCGGAAGTAGTAGCCCCAACTCGGATTTATAGTGAAAACTGCAGGAAGTTCAAACCGGCACTAGGAAACAGACTGAGAAACCAGAGTAAAAGTTTCTCCTGCAACCCGTTCTTTTGTGCTAGATGAACGAACGTCTCTCCACATGCTAAGATCTGAGAGATAATTGTGTGTGAAAGCAGTCCTTCACCTAGCTTGTTGGGAACACAAAGTTTCTTTTCTCTTGCAAACTCCACTCCTTACATATATAAGGGGACGGTTTAGCTCCAACTCGTTTTTACAGTGAAAACTGCAGGAACGTCTAACCGGCACTAGGAAACAGACTGAGAAACCAGAGTAAAAGTTTCTCCTGCAACCCTTTCCCCTGTGCTAGATGAACGAACGTCTCTGCACATGCTCAGTTCTGAGAGATAATTTGTGTGAAAGCCGTACTTCACCTAGCTTGTTGGGAACACAAAGTTTCTTTTCACTTGAAAACACCACTCCCTATATATATACGGGGAGGTTCTACCTCCAACTCGTTTTTTCAGTGAAAACTGCAGGAACTTCAAACTGGCCCTAGGAAAAAGACTGAGAATCCAGAGAAAAATTTCCTCCTGCTACCTGTTCCATTTGTACTAGATGAACGAACGTCTCTCCACATGCTCAGTTCTAAGAAATAAGTATGTGTGAAAGCCGTCCTTCACCTAGCTTGTTGGGAAAACAAAGTTTCATTTCACTTGTAAACTACACTCCTTACATATATATGGGGAGGAATTAGCTCCAACTCGGTTTTACAGTAAAAACTGCAGGAACTTCATACCGGCACTAGGAAACACACAGAGAAACCAGAGTAAAAGTTTCTTCTGCAACCCGTTCCCATTGTGCTAGATGAACGAACGTCTCTCCACATGCTCAGTTCTGAGAGATAATTGTGTGTGAAAGCCGTCCTTCACCTAGCTTGTTGGGAACACAAAGTTTCCTTTCATTTGCAAAATCCAATCCATACATATATAAGGGGAGGTACTAGCTCCAACTCGGTTTTACAGTGAAAACTGCAGGAACATCAAACATGCACTAGGTAACAGACTGAGAAACCCGAGAAAAAGTTTCTCCTGCACCCCGTTCCCTTTGTGCTACATGAACGAAAGTCTCTCCACATGCTCAGTTCTGTGAGATAACTGTGTGTGAAAGCCGTACTTCACCTAGCTTGTTGGGAACACAAAGTTTCTTTTCACTTGCAAACTCCACTCCTTACATATATATGGGGAGGGTTTAGCTCCAAATCGTTTTTACAGTGAAAACTGCAGGAACTTCTAACCGGCAATAGGAAACAGACTATGAAACCAGAGTATAAGTTTCTCCTGCAACCCGTTCCATTTATGCTAGATGAACCAACGTCTATACACATGCTCAGTTCTGACAGATAATTGTGTGTGAAAGCCGTAATTCACCTAGCTTGTTGGGAACACAAACTTTCTTTTCATGTGCATACTCCACTCCATACATATATATGGGTTTTTACAAGCTCCTACTCGGTTTTACAGTGAAAACTGAAGGAACTTCAAACCGGCACTAGGAATCAGACTGAGAAACCTGAGTAAAAGTTTCTCCTGCAAACCGTTCCCTTTGTGCTAGATGAACGAAAGTCTCTCCACATGCTAAGTTCTGAGAGATAAGTATGTGTGAAAGCCGTCCTTCACCTAGCTTGTTGGGAACACAAAGATTCTTTTCACTTGCAAACTCCACTCCATACATATATAGGGGGATGTACTAGCTCCAAATCGGATTTACAGCGAAAACTGCAGGAACTTCAATCCGGCACTAGGAAACAGACTGAGTAACCAGAGAAAAAGTTTCTCCTGCAAGGCATTCCCGTTGTGCTAGATGAACGAAAGTCTCTCCACATGCTCAGTTCTAAGACATATGTGTGTGTGAAAGCCGTCCTTCACCTAGCTTGTTGGGAAAACAAAGTTTCCTTTCATTTGTAAACTACACTCCTTACATATATATGGGGAGGCATTAGCTCCAACTCGGTTTTACAGTGAAAACTGTAGGAAATTCATACCGGCACTAGGAAAGAAACTGAGAAACCAGAGTTATAGTTTCTCCTGCAAACCGTTCCCATTGTGCTAGATGAAAGAACGTCTCTCCACATGCACAGTTCTGAGAGATAATTGTGTGTGAAAGCCGTCCTTCACCTAGCTTGTTGGGAACACAAAGTTTCCTTTCATTTGCAAACTCCACTCCATACAGATATAAGGGGAGGTACCAGCCCCAACTCGGTTTTACAGTGAAAACTGCAGGAACTTCAAACCTGCACTAGGTAACAGACTGAGACACCAGAGAAAAAGTTTCTCCTGCAACACGTTCCTTTGTGCTACATGAACGAACGTCTCTCCACATGCTCAGTTCTGTGAGATAATTGTGTGTGAAATCCTTTCTTCACCTAGCTTGTTGGGAACACAAAGTTTCTTTTCACTTGCAAACTGCAGTCCATATATATATATACGGAGATCCTAGCTCCACCTCGTTTTAAAGTGAAAACTGCAGGGACTTCAAACCTACAGTAGGAAACAGACTGAGAAACCATAGTAAAAGTATCCCCTGCAAACCGTTCCCTTTTTGGTAGATGAACGAACGTCTCTCCAAATGCTCAATTCTGAGAGATAAGTGTGTGTGAAAGCCGACTTCACCTAGCTTGTTGGGAACACAAAGTTCCTTTACACTTGCAAACTCCACCCCATATATATATATATTCGGAAGTACTAGCTCCAACTCGGATTTACAGTGAAAACTGCAGGAAGTTCAAACCGGCACTAGGAAACAGACTGAGAAACCAGAGTAAAAGTTTCTCCTGCAACCCGTTCCTTTGTGCTAGATGAACGAACGTATTTCCACATGCTAGGTTCTGAGAGATAAGTGTGTGTGAAAGCCGTCCTTCACCTATCTTGTTGGGAACACAAAGATTCTTTTCTCTTGCAAACTCCGCTAATTACATATATAAGGGGAGGTACTAGCCCCAAATCGGTTTTACAGCGAAAACTGCAGGAACATCAATCCGGCACTAGGAAACAGACTGAGAAACCAGAGAAAAAGTTTCTCCTGCAAGCCATTCCCGTTGTGCTAGATGAACGAAAGTCTCTCCACATGCTCAGTTCTAAGAGATAAGTGTGTGTGAAAGCCGTACTTCACCTATCTTGTTGGGAAAACAAAGTTTCTTTCACTTGTAAACTACACTCCTTACATATGTAAGGGGAGGCATTAGCTCCAACTCGGTTTTACAGTGAAAACTGCAGGAACTTCATACCGGCACTAGGAAACACACTAAGAAACCAGAGCAAAAGTTTCTCCTGCAAAACATTCCCATTGTGCTAGATGAACGAACGTCTCTCCACATGCTCAGTTCTGAGAGATAATTGTGTGTGAAAGCCGTCCTTCACCTACCTTGTTGGGAACACAAACTTTCTTTCCATTTGCAAACTCCACTCCATACATATATAAGGGTATGTACTAGCTCCAACTCGGTTTTACAGTGAAAACTGCAGGAACTTCAAACCTGCACTAGGTAACAGACTGAGAAACCAGAGAAAAAGTTTCTCCTACAACCCGTTCCCTTTGTGCTACATGAACGAACGTCTCTCCACATGCTCAGTTCTGTGAGATAATTGTGAGTTAAAGCCGTACTTCACCTAGCTTGTTGGGAACACAAAGTTTCTTTTCACTTGCAAACTCCAGTCCATACATATATATACGGAGGTCCTAGCTCCAAATCGTTTTTACAGTGAAAACTGCAGGAACTTCAATCCGGTACTAGGAAACAGACTGAGAAACAAGAGAAAAAGTTTCACCTGCAAGCCATTCCGGTTGTGCTAGATGAACGAACGTCTCTCCACATGCTAAGTTGTGAGAGATAAGTGTGTGTGAAAGCCGTTCTTCATCTAGCTTGTTAGGAACACAAAATTTCTTTTCACTTGCAAACTCCACTCGTTACATATATATGGGGAGGGTTTAGCTCCAACTCGTTTTTACAGTGAAAACTGCAGGAACTTCTAACCGGCACTAGGAAACAGAATGAGAAACCAGAGTATAAGTTTCTCCTGCAACCCGTTCATTTATGCTAGATGAACGAATGTCTATAGACATGCTCAGTTCAGACAGATAAGTGTGTGTGAAAGCCGTACTTCACCTAGCTTGTTGGGAACACAAAGTTTCTTTTCACTTGCAAACACCACTCCCTATATATATACGGGGAGATACTAGCTCCAACTCTGTTTTACAGTGAAAACTGCAGGAACTTCAAACCGGCCCTAGGGAAAAGACTGAGAATCCAGAGAAAATGTTCCCCCTGCAACCTGTTCCATTTGTGCTAGATGAACGAACGTCTCTCCACATGCTCAGTTCTGTGAGATAAGTATGTGTGAAAGCCGTCCTTCACCTAGCTTGTTGGGAACACAAAGATTCTTTTCACTTGCAAACTGCACTCCATACATATATAAGGGAGGTACTAGCTCAAAATCGGTTTTACAGCGAAAACTGCAGGAACTTCATACCAGCACTGGTAAACAGACTGAGAAACCAGAGAAAAAGTTTCTCTTGCAAGCCATTCCCGTTGTGCTAGATGAACGAAAGTCTCTCCACATGCTCAGTTCTAAGAGATAAGTGTGTGTGAAAGCAGTCCTTCATCTAGCTTGTTGGGAAAACAAAGTTTCTTTTCACATGTAAACTACAATCCTTACATATATATGGGGAGGCATTAGCTCCAACTCGGTTTTACAGTGAAAATTGCAGGAACTTCATACCGGCACTAGGAAACATACTGAGAAACCAGAGTAAAAGTTTCTCCTGCAAACCGTTCCCATTGTGCTAGATGAACGAACGTCTCTCCACATGCTCAGTTCTGAGAGTTAATTGTGTGTGAAAGCCGTCCTTCACCTAGCTTGTTGGGAACACAAAGTTTACTTTCATTTGCAAACTCCACTCCATACATATATAAGGGGAGGTACTAGCTCCAACTCGGTTTTACAGTGAAAACTGCAGGAATATCAAACCTGCACTAGGTAACAGAATGAGAAACCAGAGAAATAGTTTCTCCTGCACCCTGTTCCCTTTGTGCTACATGAACGAATGTCTCTCCACATGCTCAGATCTGTGAGATAATTGTGTGTGAAAGCCTTTCTTCACCTAGCTTGTTGGGAACACAAAGTTTCTTTTCACTTGCAAACTCCAGTCCATACATATATATACGGAGGTCCTAGCTCCAACTCGGTTTAAAGTGAAAACTGCAGGGTCTTCAAACCGAAAGTAGGAAACAGACTGAGAATACATAGTAAAAATTTCCCCTGCAAACCGTTCTATTTTTGGTACATGAACGAACGTCTCTCCAAATGCTCAGTTCTGAGAGATAAGTGTGTGTGAAAGCCGTATTTCACCTAGCTTGTTGGGAACACAAACTTTTTTTTCACTTGCAAAATCCACTCCGTACATATATATGGGGTCGTACAAGCTCCTACTCGGTTTTACAGTGAAAACTGCAGGAACATCCAACCGGCACTAGGAAACAGACTGAGAAACCAGAGTAAAAATTTCTCCTGCAACCCGTTCCTTTGTGCTAGATGAACGAATGTCTCTCCACATGCTAAGTTCTGAGAGGTAACTGTGTGTGAAAGCTGTCCTTCAAATAGCTTGTTGGGAACACAAAGTTTCTTTTCACTTGCAAACTCTAATCCTTACATATATATGGGGATGGTTTAGCTCCAACTCGTTTTTACAGTGAAAACTGCAGGAACTTCTAACCGGCACTAGGAAACAGACTGAGAAACAGTGTATAAGTTTCTCCTATAACCCTTTCCCTTTGTGCTGGATGAACGAACGTCTATACACATGCTGATTTCTGAGAGATAAGTGTGTGTGAAAGCCGTCCTTCACCTAGCTTGTTGGGAACAGAAAGTTTCTTTTCACTTGCAAATACCACTCGGTAAATATATACGGGGAGGTACTAGCTCCAACTCGGTTTTACAGTGAAAACTGCAGGAACTTCAAACCGGTCCTAGGAAACAGACTGAGAATCCAGAGAAAAACTTCCTCCTGCAAACTGTTGCATTTGTGCTAGATGAACGAACGTCTCTCCACATGCTCAGTTCTGAGAGATAAGTGTGTGTGAAAGCCGTACTCCACCTAGCTTGTTGGGAACACAAACTTTCTTTTCACTTGCCAACACCACTCCTTACATATATATGGGGAGGTACTAGCTCCAACTCGGTTTTACAGTGAAAAATGCAGGAACTTCAACCGGCCCTAGGAAACAGACTGAGAATCCAGAGAAAAAGTTCCACCTGCAACCTGTTCCATTTGTGCTAGATGAACGAACGTCTCTCCACATGCTAAGATCTGAGAGATAATTGTGTGTGAAAGCCGTCCTTCACCTAGCTTGTTGGGAACACAAAGTTTCTTTTCACTTGCAAACTCCACTCCTTATATATATATGGGGAGGTACTAGCTCCAACTCGTTTTTACAGTGAAAACTGCAGGAACGTCTAACCGGCACTAGGAAACAGACTGAGAAACCAGAGAAAAAATTTCTCCTGCAAGCCATTCCCGTTGTGCTAGATGAACGAACGTCTCTCCATATGCTCAGTTCTAAGAGATAAGTGTGTATGAAAGCCGTCCTTCACCTAGCTTGTTCGGAATACAAAGTTTCTTTTCACTTTCAAACTCCATTCCATACATATATATATTCGGAAGTAGTAGACCCAACTCGGAATTATAGTGAAAACTGCAGGAAGTTCAAACCGGCACTAGGAAACAGACTGAGAATCCAGAGAAAAAGTTCCTCCTGCAACCCGTTCCTTTGTGCTAGATGAACGAACGTCTCTCCACATGCTAAGATCTGAGAGATAATTGTGTGTGAAAGCCGTCCTTCACCTAGCTTGTTGGGAACACAAAGTTTCTTTTCACTTGCAAACTCCACTCCTTACATATATATGGGGAGGGTTTAGCTTCAACTCGTTTTTACAGTGAAAACTGCAGGAACGTCTAACCGGCACTAGGAAACAGACTGAGAAACCAGAGTAAAAGTTTCTCCTGCAACCCGTTCCCCTGTGCTAGATGAACGAACGTCTCTCCACATGCTCAGTTCTGAGAGATAAGTTTGTGTGAAACCGTACTTCACCTAGCTTGTTGGGAACACAAAGTTTCCTTTCACTTGCAAACACCACTCCCTATATATATACGGGGAGGTACTACCTCCAACTCGGTTTTACAGTGAAAACTGCAGGAACTTCAAACTGGCCCTAGTAAAAAGACTGAGAATCCAGAGAAAAATTTCCTCCTGCTACCTGTTCCATTTGTACTAGATGAACGAACGTCTCTCCACATGCTCAGTTCTGAGAGATAATTGTGTGTGAAAGCCGTCCTTCACCTAGCTTGTTGGGAACACAAAGTTTCCTTTCATTTGCAAAATCCACTCCATACATATATAAGGGGAGGTACTAGCTCCAACTCGTTTTTACAGTGAAAACTGCAGGAACATCAAACATGCACCAGGTAACAGACTGAGAAACCAGAGAAAAAGTTTCTCCTGCACCCCGTTCCCTTTGTGCTACATGAACGAAAGTCTCTCCACATGCTCAGTTCTGTGAGATAACTGTGTGTGAAAGCCGTACTTCACCTAGCTTGTTGGGAACACAAAGTTTCTTTTCACTTGCAAACTCCACTCCTTACATATATATGGGGAGGGTTTAGCTCCAAATCGTTTTTACAGTGAAAACTGCAGGAACTTCTACCCGGCAATAGGAAACAGACTATGAAATCAGAGTATAAGTTTCTCCTGCAACCCGTTCCATTTATGCTAGATGAACGAACGTCTATACACATGCTCAGTTCTGACAGATAATTGTGTGTGAAAGCCGTAATTCACCTAGCTTGTTGGGAACACAAACTTTCTTTTCATGTGCGAACTCCACTCCATACATATATATGGGGTTTTACAAGCTCCTACTCGGTTTTACAGTGAAAACTGAAGGAACTTCAAACCGGCACTAGGAAACAGACTGAGAAACCAGAGTAAAAGTTTCTCCTGCAAACCGTTCCCTCTGTGCTAGATGAACGAACGTCTCTCCACATGCTAAATTCTGAGAGATAAGTGTGTGTGAAAGCCGTACTTCACCTAGCTTGTTGGGAACACAATGTTTCTTTTCACTTGCAAACACCACTCCCTATATATATACGGGGAGGTACTAGCTCCAACTCGGTTTTACAGTGAAAACTGCAGGAACTTCAAACCGGCCCTAGGAAAAAGTCTGAGAATCCAGAGATAAAGTTCCTCCTGCAACCTGTTCCATTTGTGCTAGTTGAACGAAAGTCTCTCCACATGCTCATTTCTGAGAGATAAGTATGTGTGAAAGCCGTCCTTCACCTAGCTTGTTGGGAACACAAAGATTCTTTTCACTTGCAAACTCCACTCCATACATATATAGGGGGAGGTACTAGCTCCAAATCGGTTTTACAGCGAAAACTGCAGGAACTTCAATCCGGCACTAGGAAACAGACTGACAAACCAGAGAAAATGTTTCTCCTGCAAGCCATTCCCGTTGTGCTAGATGAACGAAAGTCTCTCCACATGCTCAGTTCTAAGACATAAGTGTGTGTGAAAGCCGTCCTTCACCTAGCTTGTTGGGAAAACAAAGTTTCTTTTCATTTGTAAACTACACTCCTTACATATATATGGGGAGGCATTAGCTCCAACTCGGTTTTACAGTGAAAACTGTAGGAACTTCATACCGGCACTAGGAAAGAAACTGAGAAACCAGAGTTATAGTTTCTCCTGCAACCCGTTCCCATTGTGCTAGATGAACGAAAGTCTCTCCACATGCACAGTTCTGAGAGATAATTGTGTGTGAAAGCCGTCCTTCACCTAGCTTGTTGGGAACACAAAGTTTCCTTTCATTTGCAAACTCTACTCCATACAGATATAAGGGGAGGTACTAGCTCCAACTCGGTTTTACAGTGAAAACTGCAGGATCTTCAAACCTGCACTAGGTAACAGACTGAGAAACCAGAGAAAAAGTTTCTCCTGCAACACGTTCCTTTGTGCTACATGAACGAACGTCTCTCCACATGCTCAGTTCTGTGAGATAATTGTGTGTGAAAGCCTTTCTTCACCTAGCTTGTTGGAAACACAAAGTTTCTTTTCACTTGCAAACTCCAGTCCATACATATACATACGGAGGTCCTAGCTCCAACTCGGTTTAAAGTGAATACTGCAGGGTCTTCAAACCTACAGTAGGAAACAGACTGAGAAACCATAGTAAAAGTATCCCCTGCAAACCGTTCTATTTTTGGTAGATGAACGAACGTCTCTCCAAATGCTCAATTCTGAGAGATAAGTGTGTGTTAAGCCGTCCTTCTCCTAGCTTGTTGGGAACACAAACTTTCTTTTCACTTGCAAACTCCACTCCGTACATATATATGGGGTGGTACAAGCTCCTACTCGGTTTTACAGTGAAAACTGCAGGAACTTCAAACCGGCACTAGGAAACAGACTGAGAAACCAGAGTAAAATTTTTCCTGCAACCCGTTCCTTTGTGCTGGATGAACGAACGTCTCTCCACATGCTAAGTTCTGAGAGATAAGTGTGTGTGAAAGTTGTCTTTCAAATAGCTTGTTGGGAACACAAAATTTCTTTTCACTTGCAAACTCCACTCCTTACATATAAATGGGGATGGTTTAGCTCCAACTCGTTTTTACAGTGAAAACTGCAGGAACTTCTAACCGGCACTAAGAAACAGACTGAGAAACCAGAGTATAAGGTTCTCCTATAACCCGTTCCCTTTGTGCCAAATGAACGAACGTCTATACACATGCTCAGTTCTGACAGATAAGTGTGTGTGAAAGCCGTCCTTCACATAGCTTGTTGGGAACAGAAAGATTCTTTTCACTTGCAAGCACCACTCCATAAATATATACGGGTAGGTACAAGCTCCAACTCGGTTTTACAGTGAAAACTGCAGGAACTTCAAACCGGTCCTAGGAAACAGACTGAGAAAACATAGTAAAAGTTTCCCCTGCAACCCGTTCCAATTGTGGTAGATGAACGAAAGTCTCTGCAAATGCTCAGTTCTGAGAGATAAGTGTGTGTGAAAGCCGTCCTTCACCTAGCTTGTTGGGAACACAAAGATTCTTTATACTTGCAAACTCCACTCCTTACATATATATGGGGAGGTAAAAATCCAAATCGGTTTTACAGTGAAAACTGCAGGAACTTCAAACCGGCACTAGGAAACAGACTGAGAATCCAGAGAAATAGTTTCTCCTGCAAACCGTTCCATTTGTGCTAGATGAACGAAAGTCTCTCCACATGCTTAGTTCTGAGAGATAAGTGTGTGTGAAAGCCGTCCTTCACCTAGCTTGATGGGAACACAAATTTTATTTCACTTGCAATCCCCAATCCATACATAAATATAGGGAGGAGGAGCTCCAACACGGTTTTACAGTGAAAACTGCAGGAACTTCAATCCGGCACTAGGAAACAGACTGAGTATCAAGAGAAAAATTTACTCGTGCAAGCCATTCCGGTTGTGCTAGATGAAAGATCTTTTCTCCACATGCTCAGTTCTAAGAAATAAGTGTGTGTGAAAGCCGACTTCACCTAGCTTGTTGGGAACACGAAGTTTCTTTACACTTTCAAACTCCACTCCATACATATATATATTCCTAAGTACTAGCTCCAACTCGGATTTACAGTGAAAACTGCAGGAAGTTCAAACCGGCACTAGGAAACAGACTGAGAAACCAGAGTAAAAGCTTCTCCTGCAACCCATTCCTTTGTGATAGATGAACGAACGTCTCTGCACATGCTAAGTTCTGAGAGATAATTGTGTGTGAAAGCCGTCCTTCACCTAGCTTGTTGGGAACACAAAGTTCCTTTTCACTTGCAGACTTCACTCCTTACATATATATGGGGAAGGTTTAGCTCCAAATCGTATTTACGGTGAAAACTGCAGGAACTTCTAATCGGCACTAGGAAACAGACTGAGAAACCAGAGTATAAGTTTCTCCTGCAACCCGTTCATTTATGCTAGATGAACGAACGTCTATACACATGCTCAGTTCTGACAGATAAGTGTGTGTGAAAGCCGTCCTTCACCTAGCTTGTTGGGAACAGAAAGATTGTTTTCACTTGCAAGCACCACTCCATAAATATATACGCGTAGGTACTAGCTCCAACTCGGTTTTACAGTGAAAACTGCAGGAACTTCAAACCGGTCCTAGGAAACAGACTGAGAATCCAGAGAAAAACTTCCTCCTGCAACCTGTTCCATTTGTGCTAGATGAACGAACGTCTCTCCACATGCTCATTTCTGAGAGATAAGTATGTAAGAAAGCCGTTCTTCACCTAGCTTGTTGGGAACACAAAGTTTCTTTTCACTTGCAATCCCCACTCCATACATATATAAGGGGAGGTACTAGCTCCAAATCGGTTTTACCGTGAAAACTGCAGGAACTTCAATCCGGCACTAGGAAACAGACTGATAAACCAGAGGAATAGTTTCTCCTGCAAGCCATTCCCGTTGTGCTAGATGAACGAACGTCTCTCCACATGCTCAGTTCTAAGTGATAAGTGTGTGTGAAAGCCTTCGTTCACCTAGATTGTTGGGAACACAAAGTTCCTTTACACTTGCAAACACCACTCCTTACATATATATGGGGTGGAAATAGCTCCAACGCGGTTTTACATTGTAAACTGAAAGAACTTCATACCGCACTAGGAAACAGACTGAGAAACCAGAGAAGAAGTATCTCCTGTACCGGTTCCCTTTGTGCTACATGAACGAAAGTCTATCCACATGCTAAGTTCTGAGAGATAAAAGTGTGTGAAAGCCGTCCTTCACCTAGCTTGTTTTGAACACAAAGTTCCTTTTCACTTGCAAAATCCACTCCATGCATATATATGGGGAGGTACTAGCACCAAATCGGTTTACAGTGAATACTGCAGGTACTTAAAACCGACATTAGGAAACAGACTGAGAAAACATAGAAAAGTTTCCCCTGCAACCCGTTCCAATTGTGGTAGATGAACGAACGTCTCTGCAAATGCTCAGTTCTGAGAGATAAGTGTGTGTGAAAGCCGTCCTTCACCAAGCATGTTTGGAACACAAAGATTCTTTATACTTGCAAACTCCACTCCTTACATATATATGGGGAGGTAAAATTCCAACTCGTTTTTACAGTGAAAAATTGCAGGAACTTCAAACCGGCACTAGGAAACAGACTGAGAATCCAGAGAAATAGTTTCTCCTGCAAACCGTTCCATTTGTGCTAGATGAACGAAAGTCTCTCCACATGCTTAGTTCTAAGAGATAAGTGTGTGTGAAAGCCGTCCTTCACCTAGCTTGTTGGGAACACAAATTTTATTTCACTTGCAATCCCCAATCCATACATAAATATAGGGAGGAGGAGCTCCAACACGGATTTACAGTGAAAACTGCAGGAACTTCAATCCGGCACTAGGAAACAGACTGAGTAACAAGAGAAAAATTTACTCGTGCAAGCCATTCCGGTTGTGCTAGATGAAAGAACGTTTCTCCACATGCTCAGTTCTAAGAGATAAGTGTGTGTGAAAGCCGACTTCACCTAGCTTGTTGGGAACACGAAGTTTCTTTACACTTTCAAACTCCTCTCCATACATATATATATTCCTAAGTACTAGCTCCAACTCGGATTTACAGTGAAAACTGCAGGAAGTTCAAACCGGCACTAGGAAACAGACTGAGAAACCAGAGTAAAAGCTTCTCCTGCAACCCATTCCTTTGTGATAGATGAACGAACGTCTCTGCACATGCTAAGTTCTGAGAGATAATTGTGTGTGAAAGCCGTCCTTCACCTAGCTTGTTGGGAACACAAAGTTCCTTTTCACTTGCAGACTCCACTCCTTACATATATATGGGGAAGGTTTAGCTCCAAATCGTATTTACAGTGAAAACTGCAGGAACTTCTAATCGGCACTAGGAAACAGACTGAGAAACCAGAGTATAAGTTTCTCCTGCAACCCGTTCATTTATGCTAGATGAACGAACGTCTATACACATGCTCAGTTCTGACAGATAAGTGTGTGTGAAAGCCGTCATTCACCTAGTTTGTTGGGAACACAAATTTTCTTTTCATCATATTCCACTCCATACATATATATGCGGAGGTAGTAGCTCCAACTCGATTTTACAGTGACAACTGCAGGGACTTCAAACCAGCAGTAGGAAACAGACTGAGAAACCATAGTAAAACTTTCCCGTGCAACCCGTTCCATTTGTGCTAGATGAACGAACGTCTCTCCACATGCTCAGTTCTGAGAGATAAGTGTGTGTGAAAGCCTTCCTTCAAATAGCTTATTGGGAACACAAAGTTTCTTTTCACTTGCAAACTCCACTCCATACTTTTATATGGGGTGGTACAAGCTCCTACTCAATTTTACAGTGAAAACGGAAGGAACTTCAAAACGGCACTAGGAAACAGACTGAGAAACCAGAGTAAAAGTTTCACCTGCAACCCGTACCCTTTGTGCTAGATGAACGAACGTCTCTCCACATGCTGAGTTCTGAGAGATAAGTGTGTGTGAAAGCCGTCATTCACCTAGCTTCTTGGGAACACAAAGTTTCTTTTCACTTGCAAACACCAATCCGTACATATATATGGGGAGGTAATAGCTCCAACTCTGTTTTACAGTGAAAACTGCAGGAACTTCAAACCGGCCCTAGGAAACAGACTGAGAATCCAGAGAAAAAGTTCCTCCTGAAACCTGTTCCATTTGTGCTAGATGAACGAACGTCTCTCCACATGCTCAGTTCTGAGAGATAATTATGTGTGAAAGCCGTCCTTCACAGAGCTTGTTGGGTACACAAAGTCTCTTTTCACTTGCAAACTCCACTCCATACATGTATATGGGGAGGTACATGCTCCAACTCGCTTTTACAGTGAAAACTGCTGGAACTTCAAACCTGCCCTAGGAAACAGACTGAGAATCCCGAGAAAAATTTCCTCCTGCAACCTGTTCCATTTGTGCTACATGAACGAACGTCTCTCCACATACTCAGTTCTGAGAGATAAGTGTGTGTTAAAGCCATCCTTCACCTAGCTTGTTCGGAATACAAAGTTTCTTTTCACTTGCAAAATCTAGTCCATACATATTTATGGGGTGGTACAAGCTCCTACTCGGTTTTACACTGAAAACTGCAGGAACTTCAAACCGGCACTAGGAAACAGACTGAGAAACCAGAGTAAAAGTTTCTTCTGCAACCTGTTCCATTTGTCCTAGGTGAAAGAACGTCTCTCCACATACTCATTTCTGAGAGATAATTGTGTGTGAAAGCCTTCCATCACCTATCTTGTTGGGAGCACAAAGTTTCTTTTCACTTGCAAACTCCACTCCATACATATATAAGGGAAGTACAAGCTCCAACTTTGTTTTACAGTGAAAAATGCAGGAATTTCAAACCGGCACTAGGAAACAGACTGAGAAACCAGAGTAAAAGTTTTTCCTGCAACCCGTTCCTTTGTTCTAGATGAACGAACGTCTCTCCACATGCTCACTTCTGAGAGATAAGTGTGTTTGAAAGCCGTCCTTCACCTAGCTTGTTCGGAATACAAAGTTTCTTTTCACTTGCATACTCCAATCCATACATTTATATGGGGAGGTACAAGCTCCAAGTCGGTTTAACCGTGAAAAGTGCAGGAAATTCAAAACGGCACTAGGAAACAGTCTGAGAAACCAGAGTAAAAGTTCACATGCAACCCGTTCCTTTGTGCTACATGAACGAACGTCTCTTCCCATGCTCCGTTCTGAGAGATAAGTGTGTGTGAAAGCCGTCCTTCAAATAGCTTGTTTGGAAAACAAAGTTTCTTTTCATTTGCAAACTCCATTCCATACATATATAAGGGGAAGTACAAGCTCCAAATTTGTTTTACAGTGAAAACTGCAGGAACTTCAAACCGGCACTAGTAAACAGACTGAGAATCCAGAGTAAAAGTTTCTCCGGCAAACCGTTCCCATTGTGCTAGATTAACGAAAGTCTTTCCACATACTAAGTTCTGAGAGATAAGTGTGTGTGAAAGCTGTCCTTCTCCTAGCTTGTTGGGAAAAAAAAGTTTCTTTTAACTTGCAAACTAAACTCCTTACATATATATGGGGAGGGATTAGCTCCAACTCGGTTTTACAGTGAAAACGGCAGGAACTTGAAACCTGCACTAGGAAACATACTGAGAAACCAGAGTAAAAGTTTCTCCTGTAACCCGTTCCCTTTGTGCTAGATGAACGAACGTCTATACACATGCTCAGTTCTGAGAGATAAGAGTGTGTGAAAGCCGTCCTTCACCAAGCGTGTTCGGAACACAAAGTCCATTTTCATTTGCAAACACCACACCATACATATATATGTGGAGGTACTAGCTCTAAATCGTTTTTACAGTGAAAACTGCAGGAACTTCAAACCTGCACTAGGAAACATACTGAGAAACCAGAGTAAAAGTTTCTCCTGTAACCCGATCCCTTTGTGCTAGATGAACGAACGTCAATACACATGCTCAGTTCTGAGATATAAGTGTGTGTGAAAGCCGTCATTCACCTAGCTTGTTGGGGACACAAATTTTCTTTTCATCATATTCCACTCCATATATACATATGCGGAGGTACTAGCTCCAACTCGATTTTACAGTGACAACTGCAGGGACTTCAAACCGGCAGTAGGAAACAGACTGAGAAACCATAGAAATACTTTCCCGTGCAACCCGTTCCATTTGTGCTAGATGAAAGAACGTCTCTCCACATGCTCAGTTCTGAGAGATAAGTGTGTGTGAAAGCCTTTCTTCAAATAGCTTATTGGGAACACAAAGTTTCTTTCACTTGCAAACTTCACTCCATACATTTATATGGGGTGGTACAAGCTCCTACTCGGCTTTAGAGTGAAAACGGCAGGAACTTCAAACCGGCACTAGGAAACAGACTGAGAAACCAGAGTAAAAGCTTCTCCTGCAACCCATTCCTTTGTGATAGATGAACGAACGTCTCTGCACATGCTAAGTTCTGAGAGATAAGTGTGTGTGAAAGCCGTCCTTCACCTAGCTTGTTTGGAACACAAAGTTCCTTTTCACTTGCAGACTCCACTCCTTACATATATATGGGGAAGGTTTAGCTCCAAATCGTATTTACAGTGAAAACTGCAGGAACTTCTAATCGGCACTAGGAAACAGGCTGAGAAACCAGAGTATAAGTTTCTCCTGCAACCCGTTCATTTATGCTAGATGAACGAACGTCTATACACATGCTCAGTTCTGACAGATAAGTGTGTGTGAAAGCCGTCATTCACCTAGCTTGTTGGGAACACAAATTTTCTTTTCATCATATTCCACTCCATACATATATATGCGGAGGTAGTAGCTCCAACTCGTATTTACAGTGACAACTGCAGGGACTTCAAACCGGCAGTAGGAAACAGACTGAGAAACCATAGTAAAACTTTCCCGTGCAACCCGTTCCATTTGTGCTAGATGAACGAACGTCTCTCCACATGCTCAGTTCTGAGAGATAAGTGTGTGTGAAAGCCTTTCTTCAAATAGCTTATTGGGAACACAAAGTTTCTTTTCACTTGCAAACTCCACTCCATACATTTATATGGGGTGGTACAAGCTCCTACTCAATTTTACAGTGAAAACGGAAGGAACTTCAAAACGGCACTAGGAAACAGACTGAGAAACCAGAGTAAAAGTTTCACCTGCAACCCGTTCCCTTTGTGCTAGATGAACGAACGTCTCTCCACATGCTCAGTTCTGAGAGATAAGTGTGTGTGAAAGCCGTCATTCACCTAGCTTCTTGGGAACACAAAGTTTCCTTTCACTTGCAAACACCAATCCGTACATATATATGGGGAGGTAATAGCTCCAACTCTGTTTTACAGTGAAAACTGCAGGAACTTCAAACCGGCCCTAGGAAACAGACTGAGAATCCAGAGAAATAGTTCCTCCAGAAACCTGTTCCATTTGTGCTAGATGAACGAACGTCTCTCCACATGCTCAGTTCTGAGAGATAATTATGTGTGAAAGCCGTCCTTCACAGAGCTTGTTGGGTACACAAAGTCTCTTTTCACTTGCAAACTCCACTCCATACATGTATATGGGGAGGTACATGCTCCAACTCGCTTTTACAGTGAAAACTGCTGGAACTTCAAACCTGCCCTAGGAAACAGACTGAGAATCCCGAGAAAAATTTCCTCCTGCAACCTGTTCCATTTGTGCTACATGAACGAACGTCTCTCCACATACTCAGTTCTGAGAGATAAGTGTGTGTTAAAGCCATCCTTCACCTAGCTTGTTCGGAATACAAAGTTTCTTTTCACTTGCAAAATCTAGTCCATACATATTTATGGGGTGGTACAAGCTCCTACTCGGTTTTACACTGAAAACTGCAGGAACTTCAAACCGGCACTAGGAAACAGACTGAGAAACCAGAGTAAAAGTTTCTTCTGCAACCCGTTCCATTTGTCCTAGGTGAAAGAACGTCTCTCCACATACTCATTTCTGAGAGATAATTGTGTGTGAAAGCCTTCAATCACCTATCTTGTTGGGAGCACAAAGTTTCATTTCACTTGCAAACTCCACTCCATACATATATAAGGGAAGTACTAGCTCCAACTTTGTTTTACAGTGAAAACTGCAGGAATTTCAAACCGGCACTAGGAAACAGACTGAGAAACCAGAGAAAAAGTTTCTCCTGCAAGCCATTCCCGTTGTGCTAGATGAACGAACGTCTCTCCACATGCTCACTTCTGAGAGATAAGTGTGTTTGAAAGCCGTCCTTCACCTAGCTTGTTCGGAATACAAAGTTTCTTTTCACTTGCATACTAAAATCCATACATTTATATGGGGAGGTACAAGCTCCAAGTCGGTTTAACCGTGAAAAGTGCAGGAAATTCAAAACGGCACTAGGAAACAGTCTGAGAAACCAGAGTAAAAGTTCACATGCAACCCGTTCCTTTGTGCTACATGAACGAACGTCTCTTCCCATGCTCCGTTCTGAGAGATAAGTGTGTGTGAAAGCCGTCCTTCAAATAGCTTGTTTGGAAAACAAAGTTTCTTTTCATTTGCAAACTCCATTCCATACATATATAAGGGGAAGTACAAGCTCCAAATTTGTTTTACAGTGAAAACTGCAGGAACTTCAAACCGGCACTAGTAAACAGACTGAGAAACCAGAGTAAAAGTTTCTCCGGCAAACCGTTCCCATTGTGCTAGATTAACGAAAGTCTTTCCACATACTAAGTTCTGAGAGATAAGTGTGTGTGAAAGCTGTCCTTCTCCTAGCTTGTTGGGAAAAAAAAGTTTCTTTTAACTTGCAAACTAAACTCCTTACATATATATGGGGAGGGATTAGCTCCAACTCGGTTTTACAGTGAAAACGGCAGGAACTTGAAACCTGCACTAGGAAACATACTGAGAAACCAGAGTAAAAGTTTCTCCTGTAACCCGTTCCCTTTGTGCTAGATGAACGAACGTCTATACACATGCTCAGTTCTGAGAGATAAGAGTGTGTGAAAGCCGTCATTCACCTAGCTTGTTGGGGACACAAATTTTCTTTTCATCATATTCCACTCCATATATACATATGCGGAGGTACTAGCTCCAACTCGATTTTACAGTGACAACTGCAGGGACTTCAAACCGGCAGTAGGAAACAGACTGAGAAACCATAGAAAAAGTTTCCGTGCAACCCGTTCCATTTGTGCTAGGTGAAAGAACGTCTCTCTACATACTCAGTTCTGAGAGATATTTGTGTGTGAAAGCCGTCCTTCACCTATCTTGTTGGGAACACAAACTTTCTTTTCATGTGCAAACTCCACTCCATACATATATATGGGTTGTTACAAGCTCCTACTCGGTTTTGCAGTGAAAACTGTAGGAACATCAAACCGGCACTAGGAAACAGATTGAGAAATCACAGTAAAAGTTTCTCTGGCAACCAGTTCCCTTTGTGCTAGGTGAAAGAACGTCTCTCTACATACTCAGTTCTGAGAGATATTTGTGTGTGAAAGCCGTCCTTCACCTAGCTTGTTGGGAACATAAATTTTCTTTTCATCATATTCCACTCCATATATATATATGCGGAGGTAGTAGCTCCAACTCGATTTTACAGTGACAACTGCAGGGACTTCAAACCGGCAGTAGGAAACAGACTGAGAAACCATAGAAAAACTTTCCCGTGCAACCCGTTCCATTTGTGCTAGATGAAAGAACGTCTCTCCACATGCTCAGTTCTGAGAGATAAGTGTGTGTGAAAGCCTTTCTTCAAATAGCTTATTGGGAACACAAAGTTTCTTTCACTTGCAAACTCCACTCCATACATTTATATGGGGTGGTACAAGCTCCTACTCGGCTTTACAGTGAAAACGGCAGGAACTTCAAACCGGCACTAGGAAACAGACTGAGAAACCAGAGTAAAAGTTTCTCCTGCAACCCGTTCCCTTTGTGCTAGATGAACGAACGTCTCTCCACATGCTCAGTTCTGAGATATAAGTGTGTGTGAAAGCCGTACTTCACCTAGCTTGTTGGGAACACAAAGTTTCTTTTCACTGGCAAACACCACTCCGTACATATATATGGGGAGGTAATACCTCCAACTCGGTTTTACAGTGAAAACTGCAGGAAATTCAAACCGGCCCTAGGAAAAAGACTGAGAATCCAGAGAAAAAGTTCTTCCTGAAACCTGTTCCATTTGTGCTAGATGAACGAACGTCTCTCCACATGCTCAGTTCTGAGAGATAAGTATGTGTGAAAGCCGTCCTTCACCTAGATTGTTGGGTACACAAAGTTTCTTTTCACATGCAAAATCCACTCCATACATATATATGGGGTGGTACAAGCTCCTACTCGGTTTTACACTGAAAACAGCAGGAACTTCAAACCGGCACTAGGAAACAGACTGAGAAACCAGAGAAAAAGTTTCTCCTGCAACCCGTTCCCTTTGTACTAGATGAAAGAACGTCTCTCCACATGCTCAGTTCTGAGAGATAAGTGTGTGTGAAAGCCGTCCTTCACCTGTCTTGTTGGGAACACAATGTTTCTTTTCACTTGCAAACTCCAATCCATACATATATAAGGGAAGTACTAGCTCCAACTTGGTTTTACAGTGAAAACTGCAGGAACTTCAAACCGGCACTAGGAAACAGACTGAGAAACCAGAGTAAAAGTTTCTCCTGCAACCCGTTCCCTTTGTACTAGATGAAAGAACGTCTCTCCACATGCTCAGTTCTGAGAGATAAGTGTGTGTGAAAGCCGTCCTTCACCTGTCTTGTTGGGAACACAATGTTTCTTTTCACTTGCAAACTCCAATCCATACATATATAAGGGAAGTACTAGCTCCAACTTGGTTTTACAGTGAAAACAGCAGGAACTTCAAACCGGCACTAGGAAACAGACTGAGAAACCAGAGTAAAAGTTTCTCCTGCAACCCGTTCCCTTTGTACTAGATGAAAGAACGTCTCTCCACATGCTCAGTTTTGAGAGATAAGTGTGTGTGAAAGCCGTCCTTCACCTGTCTTGTTGGGAACACAATGTTTCTTTTCACTTACAAACTCCACTCCTTACATATTTAAGGGGAGGTTTTAGCTCCAACTCGATTTTACAGTGAAAACTGCAGGAACGTCTAACCGGCACTAGGAAACAGACTGAGAAAACAGAGTATAAGTTCTCCTATAACACGTTCCCCTTGTGCTACATGAACGAACGTCAATACACATGCTCAGTTCTGACAGATAAGTGTGTGTGAAAGCCGTCCTTCACCTATCTTGTTGGGAACACAAACTTTCTTTTCATGTGCAAACTCCACTCCATACATATATATGGGTTGTTACAAGCTCCTACTCGGTTTTACAGTGAAAACTGAAGGAACTTCAAACCGGCACTAGGAAACAGATTGAGAAATCACAGTAACAGTTTCTCTGGCAACCAGTTCACTTTGTGCTAGGTGAAAGAACGTCTCTCTACATACTCAGTTCTGAGAGATATTTGTGTGTGAAAGCCGTCCTTCACCTAGCTTGTTCGGAATACTAAGTTTCTTTTCACTTGCAAACTCCAATCCATACATATATATGGGGAGGTACTAGCTCCAACTCGGTTTTACAGTGAAAACTGCAGGAACATCAAACTGGCCATAGGAAACAGAGTGACAATCCAGAAAAAAAGTTCCTCCTGCAACCTGTTCCATTTGTGCTAGATGAACGAACGTCTCTCTTCATGCTCAGTTCTGAGAGATAATTATGTGTGAAAGCCGTCCTTCACCTAGCTTGTTGGGAACACAAAGTTTCTTTTCACTTGCAAACACCACTCCGTACATATATATGGGGAGGGTTTAGCTCCAAATCGTTTTTACAGTGAAAATTGCAGGAACTTCTAACCAGCACCAGGAAACAGACTGAGAAACCAGAGTATAATTTTCTCCTATAACAGTTCCCTTTGTGCTAGATGAACGAACGTCTCTCCACATGCTCATTTGTGAGAGATAAGTGTGTGTGAAAGCCGTCCTTCACCTAGCTTGTTGGGAACACAAATTTTATTTCACTTGCAATCTCCACTCGATACATAAATATAGGGAGGTACTAGCTACACCTCGGTTTTACAGTGAAAACTGAAGGAACTTCAAACCGGCACAAGGAAACAGACTGAGAAACCAGAGTAAAAGTTTCTCCTGCAACCCGTTCCTTTGTGCTAGATGAACGAACGTCTCTCCACATGCTATGTTCTGAGAGATAAGTGTGTGTGAAAGCCGTCCTTCACCTAGCTTGTTCGGAATACAAAGTTTCTTTTCACTTGCAAACTCCAATCCATACATATATATGGGGAGGTAATAGCTCCAACTCGGTTTTACAGTGAAAACTGCAGGAAATTCAAAATGGCACTAGGAAACAGACTGAGAAACCAGAGTAAAAGTTCCACTGCAACACGTTCCTTTGTTCTAGATGAACGAACGTCTCTCCCCATGCTCAGTACAGAGATAAATGTGTGTGAAAGCCGTCCTTCATTTACCTTGTTGGGAACACAAAATTTCTTTTCATTTGCAAAATCCTCTCCATACATATATATGGGTTGTTACAAGCTCCTACTCGGTTTTACACTGAAAACTGCAGGAACTTCAAACGGGCACTAGGAAACAGACTGAGAAACCAGAGTAAAAGTTACTCCTGCAAACCGTTCCTTTGTGCTAAATGAAGGAACGTCTCTCCATATGCTAAGTTCTGAGAGATAAGTGTGTGTGAAAGCCGTCCTTCACCTAGCTTGTTGGGAACACAAAGTTTCTTTTCACTTGAAAAATCCAGTCCATACATATATATGCGGAGGTCCTAGCTCCAACTCGGTTTACAGTGAAAACTGCAGGGACTTCAAACCGACAGTAGGAAACAGACTGAGAAACCATAGTAAAACTTTCCCGTGCAACCCGTTCCATTTGTGCTAGATGAACGAACGTCTCTCCACATGCTCAGTTCTGAGAGATAAGTGTGTGTGAAAGCCTTTCTTCAAATAGCTTATTGGGAACACAAAGTTTCTTTTCACTTGCAAACTCCACTCCATACATTTATATGGGGTGGTACAAGCTCCTACTCAATTTTACAGTGAAAACGGAAGGAACTTCAAAACGGCACTAGGAAACAGACTGAGAAACCAGAGTAAAAGTTTCACCTGCAACCCGTTCCCTTTGTGCTAGATGAACGAACGTCTCTCCACATGCTCAGTTCTGAGAGATAAGTGTGTGTGAAAGCCGTACTTCACCTAGCTTCTTGGGAACACAAAGTTTCTTTTCACTTGCAAACACCAATCCGTACATATATATGGGGAGGTAATAGCTCCAACTCTGTTTTACAGTGAATACTGCAGGAACTTCAAACCGGCCCTAGGAAACAGACTGAGAATCCAGAGAAAATGTTCCTCCTGAAACCTGTTCCATTTGTGCTAGATGAACGAACGTCTCTCCACATGCTCAGTTCTGAGAGATAATTATGTGTGAAAGCCGTCCTTCACAGAGCTTGTTGGGTACACAAAGTCTCTTTTCACTTGCAAACTCCACTCCATACATGTATATGGGGAGGTACATGCTCCAACTCGCTTTTACAGTGAAAACTGCTGGAACTTCAAACCTGCCCTAGGAAACAGACTGAGAATCCCGAGAAAAATTTCCTCCTGCAACCTGTTCCATTTGTGCTACATGAACGAACGTCTCTCCACATACTCAGTTCTGAGAGATAAGTGTGTGTTAAAGCCATCCTTCACCTAGCTTGTTCGGAATACAAAGTTTCTTTTCACTTGCAAAATCTAGTCCATACATATTTATGGGGTGGTACAAGCTCCTACTCGGTTTTACACTGAAAACTGCAGGAACTTCAAACCGGCACTAGGAAACAGACTGAGAAACCAGAGTAAAAGTTTCTTCTGCAACCCGTTCCATTTGTCCTAGGTGAAAGAACGTCTCTCCACATACTCATTTCTGAGAGATAATTGTGTGTGAAAGCCTTCCATCACCTATCTTGTTGGGAGCACAAAGTTTCATTTCACTTGCAAACTCCACTCCATACATATATAAGGGAAGTACTAGCTCCAACTTTGTTTTACAGTGAAAACTGCAGGAATTTCAAACCGGCACTAGGAAACAGACTGAGAAACCAGAGTAAAAGTTTTTCCTGCAACCCGTTCCTTTGTTCTAGATGAACGAACGTCTCTCCACATGCTCACTTCTGAGAGATAAGTGTGTTTGAAAGCCGTCTTTCACCTAGCTTGTTCGGAATACAAAGTTTCTTTTCACTTGCATACTCCAATCCATACATTTATATGGGGAGGTACAAGCTCCAAGTCGGTTTAACCGTGAAAAGTGCAGGAAATTCAAAACGGCACTAGGAAACAGTCTGAGAAACCAGAGTAAAAGTTCACATGCAACCCGTTCCTTTGTGCTACATGAACGAACGTCTCTTCCCATGCTCCGTTCTGAGAGATAAGTGTGTGTGAAAGCCGTCCTTCAAATAACTTGTTTGGAAAACAAAGTTTCTTTTCATTTGCAAACTCCATTCCATACATATATAAGGGGAAGTACAAGCTCCAAATTTGTTTTACAGTGAAAACTGCAGGAACTTCAAACCGGCACTAGTAAACAGACTGAGAAACCAGAGTAAAAGTTTCTCCGGCAAACCGTTCCCATTGTGCTAGATTAACGAAAGTCTTTCCACATACTAAGTTCTGAGAGATAAGTGTGTGTGAAAGCTGTCCTTCACCTAGCTTGTTGGGAAAAAAAAGTTTCTTTTAACTTGCAAACTAATCTCCTTACATATATATGGGGAGGGATTAGCTCCAACTCGGTTTTACAGTGAAAACGGCAGGAACTTGAAACCTGCACTAGGAAACATACTGAGAAACCAGAGTAAAAGTTTCTCCTGTAACCCGTTCCCTTTGTGCTAGATGAACGAACGTCTATACACATGCTCAGTTCTGAGAGGTAAGAGTGTGTGAAAGCCGTCCTTCACCAAGCGTGTTCGGAACACAAAGTCCATTTTCATTTGCAAACACCACACCATATATATATATATGTGGAGGTACTAGCTCTAAATCGTTTTTACAGTGAAAACTGCAGGAACTTCAAACCTGCACTAGGAAACATACTGAGAAACCAGAGTAAAAGTTTCTCCTGTAACCCGATCCCTTTGTGCTAGATGAACGAACGTCAATACACATGCTCAGTTCTGAGATATAAGTGTGTGTGAAAGCCGTCATTCACCTAGCTTGTTGGGGACACAAATTTTCTTTTCATCATATTCCACTCCATATATACATATGCGGAGGTACTAGCTCCAACTCGATTTTACAGTGACAACTGCAGGGACTTCAAACCGGCAGTAGGAAACAGACTGAGAAACCATAGAAAAAGTTTCCGTGCAACCCGTTCCATTTGTGCTAGGTGAAAGAACGTCTCTCTACATACTCAGTTCTGAGAGATATTTGTGTGTGAAAGCCGTCCTTCACCTATCTTGTTGGGAACACAAACTTTCTTTTCATGTGCAAACTCCACTCCATACATATATATGGGTTGTTACAAGCTCCTACTCGGTTTTGCGGTGAAAACTGTAGGAACTTCAAACCGGCACTAGGAAACAGATTGAGAAATCACAGTAAAAGTTTCTCTGGCAACCAGTTCCCTTTGTGCTAGGTGAAAGAACGTCTCTCTACATACTCAGTTCTGAGAGATATTTGTGTGTGAAAGCCGTCCTTCACCTAGCTTGTTGGGAACATAAATTTTCTTTTCATCATATTCCACTCCATATATATATATGCGGAGGTAGTAGCTCCAACTCGATTTTACAGTGACAACTGCAGGGACTTCAAACCGGCAGTAGGAAACAGACTGAGAAACCATAGAAAAACTTTCCCGTGCAACCCGTTCCATTTGTGCTAGATGAAAGAACGTCTCTCCACATGCTCAGTTCTGAGAGATAAGTGTGTGTGAAAGCCTTTCTTCAAATAGCTTATTGGGAACACAAAGTTTCTTTCACTTGCAAACTCCACTCCATACATTTATATGGGGTGGTACAAGCTCCTACTCGGCTTTACAGTGAAAACGGCAGGAACTTCAAACCGGCACTAGGAAACAGACTGAGAAACCAGAGTAAAAGTTTCTCCTGCAACCCGTTCCCTTTGTGCTAGATGAACGAACGTCTCTCCACATGCTCAGTTCTGAGATATAAGTGTGTGTGAAAGCCGTACTTCACCTAGCTTGTTGGGAACACAAAGTTTCTTTTCACTGGCAAACACCACTCCGTACATATATATGGGGAGGTAATACCTCCAACTCGGTTTTACAGTGAAAACTGCAGGAAATTCAAACCGGCCCTAGGAAAAAGACTGAGAATCCAGAGAAAAAGTTTCTCCTGAAACCTGTTCCATTTGTGCTAGATGAACGAAAGTCTCTCCACATGCTCAGTTCTGAGAGATAAGTATGTGTGAAAGCCGTCCTTCACCTAGATTGTTGGGTACACAAAGTTTCTTTTCACATGCAAAATCCACTCCATACATATATATGGGGTGGTACAAGCTCCTACTCGGTTTTACACTGAAAACAGCAGGAACTTCAAACCGGCACTAGGAAACAGACTGAGAAACCAGAGAAAAAGTTTCTCCTGCAACCCGTTCCCATTGTACTAGATGAAAGAACGTCTCTCCACATGCTCAGTTCTGAGAGATAAGTGTGTGTGAAAGCCGTCCTTCACCTGTCTTGTTGGGAACACAATGTTTCTTTTCACTTGCAAACTCCAATCCATACATATATAAGGGAAGTACTAGCTCCAACTTGGTTTTACAGTGAAAACTGCAGGAACTTCAAACCGGCACTAGGAAACAGACTGAGAAACCAGAGTAAAAGTTTCTCCTGCAACCCGTTCCCTTTGTACTAGATGAAAGAACGTCTCTCCACATGCTCAGTTCTGAGAGATAAGTGTGTGTGAAAGCCGTCCTTCACCTGTCTTGTTGGGAACACAATGTTTCTTTTCACTTGCAAACACCAATCCATACATATATAAGGGAAGTACTAGCTCCAACTTGGTTTTACAGTGAAAACAGCAGGAACTTCAAACCGGCACTAGGAAACAGACTGAGAAACCAGAGTAAAAGTTTCTCCTGCAACCCGTTCCCTTTGTACTAGATGAAAGAACGTCTCTCCACATGCTCAGTTTTGAGAGATAAGTGTGTGTGAAAGCCGTCCTTCACCTGTCTTGTTGGGAACACAATGTTTCTTTTCACTTACAAACTCCACTCCTTACATATTTAAGGGGAGGGTTTAGCTCCAACTCGATTTTACAGTGAAAACTGCAGGAACGTCTAACCGGCACTAGGAAACAGACTGAGAAAACAGAGTATAAGTTCTCCTATAACACGTTCCCCTTGTGCTACATGAACGAACGTCAATACACATGCTCAGTTCTGACAGATAAGTGTGTGTGAAAGCCGTCCTTCACCTATCTTGTTGGGAACACAAACTTTCTTTTCATGTGCAAACTCCACTCCATACATATATATGGGTTGTTACAAGCTCCTACTCGGTTTTACAGTGAAAACTGTAGGAACTTCAAACCGGCACTAGGAAACAGATTGAGAAATCACAGTAACAGTTTCTCTGGCAACCAGTTCACTTTGTGCTAGGTGAAAGAACGTCTCTCTACATACTCAGTTCTGAGAGATATTTGTGTGTGAAAGCCGTCCTTCACCTAGCTTGTTCGGAATACAAAGTTTCTTTTCACTTGCAAACTCCAATCCATACATATATATGGGGAGGTACTAGCTCCAACTCGGTTTTACAGTGAAAACTGCAGGAACATCAAACTGGCCATAGGAAACAGAGTGACAATCCAGAGAAAAAGTTCCTCCTGCAACCTGTTCCATTTGTGCTAGATGAACGAACGTCTCTCTTCATGCTCAGTTCTGAGAGATAATTATCTGTGAAAGCCGTCCTTCACCTAGCTTGTTGGGAACACAAAGTTTCTTTTCACTTGCAAACACCACTCCGTACATATATATGGGGAGGGTTTAGCTCCAAATCGTTTTTACAGTGAAAATTGCAGGAACTTCTAACCGGCACCAGGAAACAGACTGAGAAACCAGAGTATAATTTTCTCCTATAACAGTTCCCTTTGTGCTAGATGAACGAACGTCTCTCCACATGCTCATTTGTGAGAGATAAGTGTGTGTGAAAGCCGCCCTTCACCTAGCTTGTTGGGAACACAAATTTTATTTCACTTGCAATCTCCACTTGATACATAAATATAGGGAGGAACTAGCTACACCTCGGTTTTACAGTGAAAACTGAAGGAACTTCAAACTGGCACAAGGAAACAGACTGAGAAACCAGAGTAAAAGTTTCTCCTGCAACCCATTCCTTTGTGCTAGATGAACGAACGTCTCTCCACATGCTATGTTCTGAGAGATAAGTGTGTGTGAAAGCCGTCCTTCACCTAGCTTGTTCGGAATACAAAGTTTCTTTTCACTTGCAAACTCCAATCCATACATATATATGGGGAGGTACTAGCTCCAACTCGGTTTTACAGTGAAAACTGCAGGAAATTCAAAATGGCACTAGGAAACAGACTGAGAAACCAGAGTAAAAGTTCCCCTGCAACACGTTCCTTTGTGCTAGATGAACGAACGTCTCTCCCCATGCTCAGTACAGAGATAAATGTGTGTGAAAGCCGTCCTTCATTTAGCTTGTTGGGAACACAAAATTTCTTTTCATTTGCAAAATCCTCTCCATACATATATAAAGGGAGGTTCTAGCTCCAACACGGTTTTACAGTGAAAACTGCAGGAACTTCAAACCTGCACTAGGTAACATACTGAGAAACCAGAGAAAAAGTTTCTCCTGCAATTCTTTCCCTTTGTGCTACATGAACGAAAGTCTCTCCACATGCTCAGTTCTGAGAGATAAGTGTGTGTGAAATCCGTCCTTCACCTAGCTTGTTGGGAACACAAAGTTTCTTTCCACTTGCAAACACCATTCCGTACATATATATGGGGAGGTACTAGCTCCAACTCGGTTTTACAGTGAAAAATGCAGGAACTTCAAACCGGCCCTAGGAAACAGACTGAGAATCCAGAGAAAAATTTCCTCCTGCAAACTGTTCCCCTTGTGGTAGATGAACGAACGTCTCTCCACATGCTCATTTCTGAGAGATAAGTGTGTGTGAAAGCCGTCCTTCACCTAGCTTGTTGTTAACACAAAGTTTCTTTTCACTTGCACACCCCAATCCACATATATATATGGGGTGGTGTAAGCTTCTACTCGGTTTTACAGTGAAAACTGCAGGAACTTCAAACCTGCACTAGGAAACAGACTGAGAAACCAGAGTAAAAGTTTCTCCTGCAACCCGTTCCCTTTTTGCTAGATGAACGAACGTCTCTCCACATGCTCAGTTCTGAGGGATAAGTGTGTGTGAAAGCAGTCCTTCACCTAGCTTGTTGGGAACACAAAGTTCTTTACACATGCAAACTCCACTCCTTACATATATATGGGGAGGTAATAGCTCCAACTCGGTTTACAGTGAAAACTGCAGGGACTTCAACCCGACAGTAGGAAACATACTGAGAAACCATAGAAAAATTTTCCGTTGCAACCCGTTCCCTTTGTGGTAGATGAACGAACGTCTCTCCAAATGCTCAGTTCTGAGAGATAAGTGAGTGTGAAAGCCGTCCTTCACCTAGAATGTTGGGAACACAAACTTTCTTTTCACTTGCAAACCCCACTCCATACATATATATGGGGTGGTACAAGCTCCTACTCGGTTTTACAGTGAATACTGCAGGAAATTCAAACCTGCACTAGGAAACAGACTGAGAAACCAGAGTAAAAGTTTCTCCTTCAACCCGTTCCTTTGTGCTAAATGAACGAACTTCTGTCCACATGCTCAGTTCTGAGAGATAAGTGTGTGTGAAAGCCGCCCTTCACCTAGCTTGTTGGGAACACAAAGTTTCTTTTCACTTGCAAACTCCACTCCACACATATATATGGTGTGGTACAAGCTCCTACTCGGTTTTACAGTGAAAACTGCAGGAACTTCAAACCTGCACTAGGAAAAAACTGAGAAACCAGAGTAAAAGTTTCTCCTGCAACCCGTTCCATTTATGCTAGATGAACGAACGTCTCTCCACATGCTCAGTTCTGAGAGATATGTGTGGGTGAAAGCCGTCCTTCACCTAGCTTGTTGGGAACACAAAGTTGGTTTTCACTTGCAAACTCCACTCCATACATATATATGGGGAGGGATTAGCTCCAACACGGTTTTACAGTGAAAACTGTAGGAACTTCAAACCGGCACTAGGAAACAGACTGAGAAATTAGAGAAAAAGTTTCTCCTGCAACCCGTTCACTTTGTGCTAGATGAACGAACGTCTCTCCACATGCTCAGTTCTGAGAGATAATTGTGTGTGAAAGACGTCCTTCACATACCTTGCTGGGAACACAAAGATACTTTTCACTTGCAAACTCTAATCCATACATATATAGGGGAGGTACTAGCTCCAACTCGGTTTTACAGTGAAAACTGCAGGAACGTCAATCCGGCACTAGGAAACAGACTGAGAAACCAGAGATAAAGTTTCTTCTTCAACCCGTTCCCTTTGTTCTAGATGAACGAAAGTCTCTCCAAATGCTCAGTTCTGAGAGATAAGTGTGTGTGAAAGCCGTCCTTCACCTAGAATGTTGGGAACACAAACTTTCTTTTCACTTGCAAACTCCACTCCATACAAATATATGGGGTGGTACAAGATCCTACTCGGTTTTACACTGAAAACTGCAGGAACTTCAAACGGGCACTAGGAAACAGACTGAGAAACCAGAGTAAAAGTTACTCCTGCAAACCGTTCCTTTGTGCTAAATGAAGGAACGTCTCTCCATATGCTAAGTTCTGAGAGATAAGTGTGTGTGAAAGCCGTCCTTCACCTAGCTTGTTGGGAACACAAAGTTTCTTTTCACTTGAAAACTCCAGTCCATACATATATATGCGGAGGTCCTAGCTCCAACTCGGTTTACAGTGAAAACTGCAGGGACTTCAAACCGACAGTAGGAAACAGACTGAGAAACCATAGTAAAAGTTTCACCTGCAACCCATTCCCTTTGTGGGTGATGAACGAACGTCTCTCCAAATGCTCAGTTCTGAGAGATAAGTGTGTGTGAAAGCCGTCCTTCACCTAGAATGTTGGGAAAACAAACTTTCTTTTCACTTGCAAACTCCACTCCATACATATATATGGGGTGGTACAAGCTCCTACTCGGTTTTACACTGAAAACTGCAGGAACTTCAAACCGGCCCTAGGAAACAGACTGAGAATCCAGAGAATAAGTTCCTCCTGCAAAATGTTCCCCTTGTGGTAAATGAACGAACGTCTCTCCACATGCTCATTTCTGAGAGAAAAGTGTGTGTGAAAGCCGTCCTTCACCTAGCTTGTTGGGAACACAAAGTTTCTTGTAACTTGCACACCCCAATCCACACATATATATGGGGTGGTATAAATTTCTACTCGGTTTTACAGTGAAAACTGCAGGAACTTCAAACCTGCACTAGGAAACAGACTGAGAAACCAGAGTAAAATTTTCTCCTGCAACCCGTTCCCTTTATGCTAGATGAACGAACGTCTCTCCACATGCTCAGTTCTGAGGGATAAGTGTGTGTGAAAGCCGTCCTTCACCTAGCTTGTTGGGAACACAAAGGATCTTTACACATGCAAACTCCACTCCTTACATATATATGGGGAGGTAATAGCTCCAACTCGGTTTACAGTGAAAACTGCAGGGACTTCAACCCGACAGTAGGAAACAGACTGAGAAAACATAGTAAAATATTCCGTTGCAACCCGTTCCCTTTGTGGTAGATGAACGAACGTCTCTCCAAATGCTCAGTTCTGAGAGATAAGTGAGTGTGAAAGCCGTCCTTCACCTAGAATGTTGGGAACACAAACTTTCTTTTCACTTGCAAACACCACCCCATACATATATATGGGGTGGTACAAGCTCCTACTCGGTTTTACAGTGAAAACTGCAGGAAATTCAAACCTGCACAAGGAAACAGACTGAGAAACCAGAGTAAAAGTTTCTCCTGCAACCCGTTCCCTTTATGCTAGATGAAAGAACGTCTCTCCACATGCTCAGTTCTGAGAGATATTTGTGTGTGAAAGCCGTCCTTCACCTAGCTTGTTGGGAACACAAAGTTGGTTTTCACTTGCAAACTCCACTCCATACAAATATATGCGGAGGGATTAGCTCCAACTCGGTTTTACAGTGAAAACTGCAGGAACTTCATACCAGCACTAGGAAACAGACTGAGAAACCAGAGTAAAAGTTTCTCCTGTACCCGTTCCCTTTGTGCTAGATGAACGAACGTCTCTCCACATGCTATGTTCTGAGAGATAAGTGTGTGTGAAAGCCGTCCTTCACCTAGCTTGTTGGGAACACAAATTTTATATCACTTGCAATCTCCACTCGATACATAAATATAGGGAGGTACTAGCTCCACCTCGGTTTTACAGTGAAAACTGAAGGAACTTCAATCCGGCACAAGGAAACAGACTGAGAAACCAGAGTAAAAGTTTCTCCTGCAACCCGTTCCTTTGTGCTAGATGAATGAACGTCTCTCCACATGCTATGTTCTGAGAGATAAGTGTGTGTGAAAGCCGTCCTTCAAATAGCTTGTTCGGAATACAAAGTTTCTTTTCACTTGCAAACTCCAATCCATACATATATATGGGGAGGTAATAGCTCCAACTCGGTTTTACAGTGAAAACTGCAGGAAATTCAAAATGGCACTAGGAAACAGACTGAGAAACCAGAGTAAAAGTTCCCCTGCAACACGTTCCTTTGTGCTAGATGAACGAACGTCTCTCCCCATGCTCAGTACAGAGATAAATGTGTGTGAAAGCCGTCCTTCATTTAGCTTGTTGGGAACACAAAATTTCTTTTCATTTGCAAAATCCTCTCCATACATATATAAAGGGAGGTTCTAGCTCAAACACGGTTTTACAGTGAAAACTGCAGGAACTTCAAACATGCACTAGGTAACATACTGAGAAACCAGAGAAAAAGTTTCTCCTGCAATTCTTTCCCTTTGTGCTACATGAACGAACGTCTCTCCACATGCTAAGTTCTGAGAGATAAGTGTGTGTGAAAGCCGTCCTTCACCTAGAATGTTGGGAACACAAACTTTCTTTTCACTTGCTAACTCCACTCCATAAAAATATATGGGGTGGTACAATATCCTACTCGGTTTTACACTGAATACTGCAGGAACTTCAAACCGGCACTAGGAAACAGACTGAGAAACCAGAGTAATAGTTACTCCTGCAAACCGTTCCTTTGTGCTAAATGAAGGAACGACCCTCCACATGCTAAGTTCTGAGAGATAAGTGTGTGTGAAAGCCGTCCTTCACTTAGCTTGTTGGGAACACAAAGCTTCTTTTCACTTGAAAATTCCAGTCCATACATATATATGCTGAGGTCCTAGCTCCAACTCGGTTTACAGTGAAAATTGCAGGGACTTCAAACCGACAGTAGGAAACAGACTGAGATAGCATAGTAAAAGTTTCACCTGCAACCCATTCCCTTTGTGGTTGATGAACGAACGTCTCTCGAAATTCTCAGTTCTGAGAGATAAGTGTGCGTGAAATCCGTACTTCACCTAGAATGTTGGGAAAACAAACTTTGTTTTCACTTGCAAACTCCACTCCATACATATATATGGGGTGTTACAAGCTCCTACTCGGTTTTACACTGAAAATTGCAGGAACTTCAAACCGGCACTAGGAAACAGACTGAGAATCCAGAGTAAAAGTTTCTCCTGCAACCCGTTCCCTTTGTGCTAGATGAACGAACGTCTCTCAACATGCTCAGTTCTGAGAACTGTGTATGAAAGCCGTCCTTCACCTTGCTTGTTGGGAACACAAAGTTTCTTTCCACTTGCAAACACCATTCCGTACATATATATGGGGAGGTACTAGCTCCAACACGGTTTTACAGTGAAAAATGCAGGAACTTCAAACCGGCCCTAGGAAACAGACTGAGAATCCAGAGAAAAATTTCCTCCTGCAAACTGTTCCCCTTGTGGTAGATGAACGAACGTCCCTCCACATGCTCATTTCTGAGAGATAAGTGTGTGTGAAAGCCGTCCTTCACCTAGCTTGTTGGGAACACAAAGTTTCTTTTCACTTGCACACCCCAATCCACATATATATATGGGGTGGTGTAAGCTTCTACTCGGTTTTACAGTGAAAACTGCAGGAACTTCAAACCTGCACTAGGAAACAGACTGAGAAACCAGAGTAAAAGTTTCTCCTGCAACCCGTTCCCTTTTTGCTAGATGAACGAACGTCTCTCCACATGCTCAGTTCTGAGGGATAAGTGTGTGTGAAAGCCGTCCTTCACCTAGCTTGTTGGGAACACAAAGTTCTTTACACATGCAAACTCCACTCCTTACATATATATGGGGAGGTAATAGTTCCAACTCGGTTTACAGTGAAAACTGCAGGGACTTCAACCCGACAGTAGGAAACAGACTGAGAAACCATAGAAAAATTTTCCGTTGCAACCCGTTCCCTTTGTGGTAGATGAACGAACGTCTCTCCAAATGCTCAGTTCTGAGAGAATAGTGAGTGTGAAAGCCGTCCTTCAACTGGAATGTTGGGAACACAAACTTTCTTTTCACTTGCAAACACCACTCCATACATATATATGGGGTGGTACAAGCTCCTACTCGGTTTTACAGTGAAAACTGCAGGAAATTCAAACCTGCACTAGGAAACAGACTGAGAAACCAGAGTAAAAGTTTCTCCTTCAACCCGTTCCTTTGTGCTAAATGAACGAACTTCTGTCCACATGCTCAGTTCTGAGAGATAAGTGTGTGTGAAAGCCGCCCTTCACCTAGCTTGTTGGGAACACAAAGTTTCTTTTCACTTGCAAACTCCACTCCACACATATATATGGGGTGGTACAAGCTCCTACTCGGTTTTACAGTGAAAACTGCAGGAACTTCAAACCTGCACTAGGAAAAAACTGAGAAACCAGAGTAAAAGTTTCTCCTGCAACCCGTTCCCTTTATGCTAGATGAAAGAACGTCTCTCCACATGCTCAGTTCTGAGAGATATGTGTGGGTGAAAGCCGTCCTTCACCTAGCTTGTTGGGAACACAAAGTTGGTTTTCACTTGCAAACTCCACTCCATACATATATATGGGGAGGGATTAGCTCCAACTCGGTTTTACAGTGAAAACTGCAGGAACTTCAAACCGGCACTAGGAAACAGACTGAGAAATCAGAGAAAAAGTTTCTCCTGCAACCCGTTCCCTTTGTGCTAGATGAACGAACGTCTCTCCACATGCTCAGTTCTGAGAGATAATTGTGTGTGAAAGACGTCCTTCACATACCTTGCTGGGAACACAAAGATTCTTTTCACTTGCAAACTCCAATCCATACATATATAAGGGGAGGTACTAGCTCCAACTCGGTTTTACAGTGAAAACCGCAGGAACGTCATTCCGGCACTAGGAAACAGACTGAGAAACCAGAGATAAAGTTTCTTCTTCAACCCGTTCCCTTTGTTCTAGATGAACGAAAGTCTCTCCAAATGCTCAGTTCTGAGAGATAAGTGTGTGTGAAAGCCGTCCTTCACCTAGAATGTTGGGAACACAAACTTTCTTTTCAATTGCAAACTCCACTCCATACAAATATAAGGGGTGGTACAAGATCCTACTCGGTTTTACACTGAAAACTGCAGGAACTTCAAACGGTCACTAGGAAACAGACTGAGAAACCAGAGTAAAAGTTACTCCTGCAAACCGTTCCTTTGTGCTAAATGAAGGAACGTCTCTCCACATGCTAAGTTCTGAGAGATAAGTGTGTGTGAAAGCCGTCCTTCACCTAGCTTGTTGGGAACACAAAGTTTCTTTTCACTTGAAAACTCCAGTCCATACATATATATGCGGAGGTCCTAGCTCCAACTCGGTTTACAGTGAAAACTGCAGGGACTTCAAACCGACAGTAGGAAACAGACTGAGAAACCATAGTAAAAGTTTCACCTGCAACCCATTCCCTTTGTGGGTGATGAACGAACGTCTCTCCAAATGCTCAGTTCTGAGAGATAAGTGTGTGTGAAAGCCGTCCTTCACCTAGAATGTTGGGAAAACAAACTTTCTTTTCACTTGCAAACTCCACTCCATACATATATATGGGGTGGTACAAGCTCCTACTCGGTTTTACACTGAAAACTGCAGGAACTTCAAACCGGCCCTAGGAAACAGACTGAGAATCCAGAGAATAAGTTCCTCCTGCAAAATGTTCCCCTTGTGGTAGATGAACGAACGTCTCTCCACATGCTCATTTCTGAGAGAAAAGTATGTGTGAAAGCCGTCCTTCACCTAGCTTGTTGGGAACACAAAGTTTCTTTTAACTTGCACACCCCAATCCACACATATATATGGGGTGGTATAAATTTCTACTCGGTTTTACAGTGAAAACTGCAGGAACTTCAAACCTGCACTAGGAAACAGACTGAGAAACCAGAGTAAAATTTTCTCCTGCAACCCGTTCCCTTTATGCCAGATGAACGAACGTCTCTCCACATGCTCAGTTCTGAGGGATAAGTGTGTGTGAAAGCCGTCCTTCACCTAGCTTGTTGGGAACACAAAGGTTCTTTACACATGCAAACTCCACTCCTTACATATATATGGGGAGGTAATAGCTCCAACTCGGTTTACAGTGAAAACTGCAGGGACTTCAACCCGACAGTAGGAAACAGACTGAGAAAACATAGTAAAATTTTCCGTTGCAACCCGTTCCCTTTGTGGTAGATGAACGAACGTCTCTCCAAATGCTCAGTTCTGAGAGATAAGTGAGTGTGAAAGCCGTCCTTCACCTAGAATGTTGGGAACACAAACTTTCTTTTCACTTGCAAACCCCACTCCATACATATATATGGGGTGGTACAAGCTCCTACTCGGTTTTACAGTGAAAACTGCAGGAAATTCAAACCTGCACAAGGAAACAGACTGAGAAACCAGAGTAAAAGTTTCTCCTTCAACCCGTTCCTTTGTGCTAAATGAACGAACTTCTGTCCACATGCTCAGTTCTGAGAGATAAGTGTGTGTGAATGCCGCCCTTCACCTAGCTTGTTGGGAACACAAAGTTTCTTTTCACTTGCAAACTCCACTCCACACATATATATGGGGTGCTACAAGCACCTACTCGGTTTTACAGTGAAAACTGCAGGAACTTGAAACCTGCACTAGGAAAAAACTGAGAAACCAGAGTAAAAGTTTCTCCTGCAACCCGTTCCCTTTATGCTAGATGAAAGAACGTCTCTCCACATGCTCAGTTCTGAGAGATATTTGTGTGTGAAAGCCGTCCTTCACCTAGATTGTTGGGAACACAAAGTTGGTTTTCACTTGCAAACTCCACTCCATACAAATATATGCGGAGGGATTAGCTCCAACTCGGTTTTACAGTGAAAACTGCAGGAACTTCATACCAGCACTAGGAAACAGACTGAGAATCCAGTGTAAAAGTTTCTCCTGTTCCCGTTCCTTTGTGCTAGATGAACGAACGTCTCTCCACATGCTATGTTCTGAGAGATAAGTGTGTGTGAAAGCCGTCCTTCACCTAGCTTGTTGGGAACACAAATTTTATATCACTTGCAATCCCCACTCGATACATAAATATAGGGAGGTACTAGCTCCACCTCGGTTTTACAGTGAAAACTGAAGGAACTTCAAACCGGCACAAGGAAACAGACTGAGAAACCAGAGTAAAAGTTTCTCCTGCAACCCGTTCCTTTGTGCTAGATGAACGAACGTCTCTCCACATGCTATGTTCTGAGAGATAAGTGTGTGTGAAATCCGTCCTTCACCTAGCTTGTTCGGAATACAAAGTTTCTTTTCACTTGCAAACTCCAATCCATACATATATATGGGGAGGTACTAGCTCCAACTCGGTTTTACAGTGAAAACTGCAGGAAATTCAAAATGGCACTAAGAAACAGACTGAGAAACCAGAGTAAAAGTTCCCCTGCAACACGTTCCTTTGTGCTAGATGAACGAACGTCTCTCCCCATGCTCAGTACAGAGATAAATGTGTGTGAAAGCCGTCCTTCATTTAGCTTGTTGGGAACACAAAATTTCTTTTTATTTGCAAAATCCTCTCCATACATATATAAAGGGAGGTTCTAGCTCCAACACGGTTTTACAGTGAAAACTGCAGGAACTTCAAACCTGCACTAGGTAACATACTGAGAAACCAGAGAAAAAGTTTCTCCTGCAATTCTTTCCCTTTGTGCTACATGAACGAACGTCTCTCCACATGCTCAGTTCTGAGAGATAAGTGTGTGTGAAAGCCGTCCTTCACCTAGAATGTTGGGAACACAAACTTTCTTTTCACTTGCTAACTCCACTCCATAAAAATATATGGGGTGATACAAGATCCTACTCGGTTTTACACTGAATACTGCAGGAACTTCAAACCGGCACTAGGAAACAGACTGAGAAACCAGAGTAATAGTTACTCCTGCAAACCGTTCCTTTGTGCTAAATGAAGGAACGACCCTCCACATGCTAAGTTCTGAGAGATAAGTGTGTGTGAAATCCGTCCTTCACCTAGAATGTTGGGAAAACAAACTTTGTTTTCACTTGCAATCTCCACTCCATACATATATATGGGGTGGTACAAGCTCCTACTCGGTTTTACACTGAAAATTGCAGGAACTTCAAACCGGCACTAGGAAACAGACTGAGAATCCAGAGTAAAAATTTCTCCTGCAACCTGTTCCCTTTGTGCTAGATGAACGAACGTCTCTCCACATGCTCAGTTCTGAGTAGTGTGTGTGAAAGCCGTCCTTCACCTATCTTGTTGGGAACACAAAGTTTCTTTCCACTTGCAAACACCATTCCGTACATATATATGGGGAGGTACTAGCTCCAACACGGTTTTACAGTGAAAAATGCAGGAACTTCAAACCGGCCCTAGGAAACAGACTGAGAATCCAGAGAAAAATTTCCTCCTGCAAACTGTTCCCCTTGTGGTAGATGAACGAACGTCTCTCCACATGCTCATTTCTGAGAGATAAGTGTGTGTGAAAGCCGTCCTTCACCTAGCTTGTTGGGAACACAAAGTTTCTTTTCACTTGCACACCCCAATCCACATATATATATGAGGTGGTGTAAGCTTCTACTCGGTTTTACAGTGAAAACTGCAGGAACTTCAAACCTGCACTAGGAAACAGACTGAGAAACCAGAGTAAAAGTTTCTCCTGCAACCCGTTCCCTTTTTGCTAGATGAACGAACGTCTCTCCACATGCTCAGTTCTGAGGGATAAGTGTGTGTGAAAGCCGTCCTTCACCTAGCTTGTTGGGAACACAAAGGTTCTTTACACATGCAAACTCCACTCCTTACATATATATGGGGAGGTAATAGCTCCAACTCGGTTTACAGTGAAAACTGCAGGGACTTCAACCCGATAGTAGGAAACAGACTGAGAAACCATAGAAAAATTTTCCGTTGCAACCCGTTCCCTTTGTGGTAGATGAACGAACGTCTCTCCAAATGCTCAGTTCTGAGAGAATAGTGAGTGTGAAAGCCGTCCTTCAACTGGAATGTTGGGAACACAAACTTTCTTTTCACTTGCAAACACCACTCCATACATATATATGGGGTGGTACAAGCTCCTACTCGGTTTTACAGTGAAAACTGCAGGAAATTCAAACCTGCACTAGGAAACAGACTGAGAAACCAGAGTAAAAGTTTCTCCTTCAACCCGTTCCTTTGTGCTAAATGAACGAACTTCTGTCCACATGCTCAGTTCTGAGAGATAAGTGTGTGTGAAAGCCGCCCTTCACCTAGCTTGTTGGGAACACAAAGTTTCTTTTCACTTGCAAACTCCACTCCACACATATATATGGGGTGGTACAAGCTCCTACTCGGTTTTACAGTGAAAACTGCAGGAACTTCAAACATGCACTAGGAAAAAACTGAGAAACCAGAGTAAAAGTTTCTCCTGCAACCCGTTCCCTTTATGCTAGATGAAAGAACGTCTCTCCACATGCTCAGTTCTGAGAGATATGTGTGGGTGAAAGCCGTCCTTCACCTAGCTTGTTGGGAACACAAAGTTGGTTTTCACTTGCAAACTCCACTCCATACATATATATGGGTAGGGATTAGCTCCAACTCGGTTTTACAGTGAAAACTGCAGGAACTTCAAACCGGCACTAGGAAACAGACTGAGAAATCAGAGAAAAAGTTTCTCCTGCAACCCGTTCCCTTTGTGCTAAATGAACGAACGTCTCTCCACATGCTCAGTTCTGAGAGATAATTGTGTGTGAAAGACGTCCTTCATATACCTTGCTGGGAACACAAAGATTCTTTTCACTTGCAAACTCCAATCCATACATATATAAGGGGAGGTACTAGCTCCAACTCGGTTTTACAGTGAAAACTGCAGGAACGTCAATCCGGCACTGGGAAACAGACTGAGAAACCAGAGATAAAGTTTCTTCTTCAACCCGTTCCCTTTGTTCTAGATGAACGAAAGTCTCTCCAAATGCTCAGTTCTGAGAGATATGTGTGTGTGAAAGCCGTCCTTCACCTAGAATGTTGGGAACACAAACTTTCTTTTCAATTGCAAACTCCACTCCATACAAATATATGGGGTGGTACAAGATCCTACTCGGTTTTACACTGAAAACTGCAGGAACTTCAAACGGGCACTAGGAAACAGACTGAGAAACCAGAGTAAAAGTTACTCCTGCAAACCGTTCCTTTGTGCTAAATGAAGGAACGTCTCTCCACATGCTAAGTTCTGAGAGATAAGTGTGTGTGAAAGCCGTCCTTCACCTAGCTTGTTGGGAACACAAAGTTTCTTTTCACTTGAAAACTCCAGTCCATACATATATATGCGGAGGTCCTAGCTCCAACTCGGTTTACAGTGAAAACTGCAGGGACTTCAAACCGACAGTAGGAAACAGACTGAGAAACCATAGTAAAAGTTTCACCTGCAACCCATTCCCTTTGTGGGTGATGAACGAACGTCTCTCCAAATGCTCAGTTCTGAGAGATAAGTGTGTGTGAAAGCCGTCCTTCACCTAGAATGTTGGGAAAACAAACTTTCTTTTCACTTGCAAACTCCACTCCATACATATATATGGGGTGGTACAAGCTCCTACTCGGTTTTTCACTGAAAACTGCAGGAACTTCAAACCGGCCCTAGGAAACAGACTGAGAATCCAGAGAATAAGTTCCTCCTGCAAAATGTTCCCCTTGTGGTAGATGAACGAACGTCTCTCCACATGCTCATTTCTGAGAGAAAAGTATGTGTGAAAGCCGTCCTTCACCTAGCTTGTTGGGAACACAAAGTTTCTTTTAACTTGCACACCCCAATCCACACATATATATGGGGTGGTATAAATTTCTACTCGGTTTTACAGTGAAAACTGCAGGAACTTCAAACCTGCACTAGGAAACAGACTGAGAAACCAGAGTAAAATTTTCTCCTGCAACCCGTTATCTTTATGCTAGATGAACGAACGTCTCTCCACATGCTCAGTTCTGAGGGATAAGTGTGTGTGAAAGCCGTCCTTCACCTAGCTTGTTGGGAACACAAAGGTTCTTTACACATGCAAACTCCACTCCTTACATATATATGGGGAGGTAATAGCTCCAACTCGGTGTACAGTGAAAACTGCAGGGACTTCAACCCGACAGTAGGAAACAGACTGAGAAAACATAGTAAAATTTTCCGTTGCAACCCGTTCCCTTTGTGGTAGATGAACGAACGTCTCTCCAAATGCTCAGTTCTGAGAGATAAGTGAGTGTGAAAGCCGTCCTTCACCTAGAATGTTGGGAACACAAACTTTCTTTTCACTTGCAAACACCACCCCATACATATATATGGGGTGGTACAAGCTCCTACTCGGTTTTACAGTGAAAACTGCAGAAAATTCAAACCTGCACAAGGAAACAGACTGAGAAACCAGAGTAAAAGTTTCTCCTTCAACCCGTTCCTTTGTGCTAAATGAACGAATTTCTGTCCACATGCTCAGTTCTGAGAGATAAGTGTGTGTGAAAGCCGCCCTTCACCTAGCTTGTTGGGAACACAAAGTTTCTTTTCACTTGCAAACTCCACTCCACACATATATATGGGATGGTACAAGCTCCTACTCGGTTTTACAGTGAAAACTGCAGTAACTTCAAACCTGCACTAGGAAAAAACTGAGAAAACAGAGTAAAAGTTTCTCCTGCAACCCGTTCCCTTTATGCTAGATGAAAGAACGTCTCTCCACATGCTCAGTTCTGAGAGATATGTGTGGGTGAAAGCCGTCCTTCACCTAGCTTGTTGGGAACACAAAGTTGGTTTTCACTTGCAAACTCCACTCCATACATATATATGGGTAGGGATTAACTCCAACTCGGTTTTACAGTGAAAACTGCAGGAACTTCAAACCGGCACTAGGAAACAGACTGAGAAATCAGAGAAAAAGTTTCTCCTGCAACCCGTTCCCTTTGTGCTAGATGAACGAACGTCTCTCCACATGCTCAGTTCTGAGAGATAATTGTGTGTGAAAGACGTCCTTCACATACCTTGCTGGGAACACAAAGATTCTTTTCACTTGCAAACTCCAATCCATACATATATAAGGGGAGGTACTAGCTCCAACTCGGTTTTACAGTGAAAACTGCAGGAAAGTCAATCCGGCACTAGGAAACAGACTGAGAAACCAGAGATAAAGTTTCTTCTTCAACCCGTTCCCTTTGTTCTAGATGAATGAAAGTCTCTCCAAATGCTCAGTTCTGAGAGATAAGTGAGTGTGAAAGCCGTCCTTCACCTAGAATGTTGGGAACACAAACTTTCTTTTCACTTGCAAACACCACTCCATAAATATATATGGGGTGGTACAAGCTCCTACTCGGTTTTACAGTGAAAACTGCAGGAAATTCAAACCTGCACAAGGAAACAGACTGAGAAACCAGAGTAAAAGTTTCTCCTTCAACCCGTTCCTTTGTGCTAAATGAACGAACTTCTGTCCACATGCTCAGTTCTGAGAGATAAGTGTGTGTGAAAGCCGCCCTTCACCTAGCTTGTTGGGAACACAAAGTTTCTTTTCACTTGCAAACTCCATTCCACACATATATATGGGGTGGTACAAGCTCCTACTCTGTTTTACAGTGAAAACTGCAGGAACTTCAAACCTGCACTAGGAAAAAACTGAGAAACCAGAGTAAAAGTTTCTCCTGCAACCCGTTCCCTTTATGCTAGATGAAAGAACGTCTCTCCACATGCTCAGTTCTGAGAGATATGTGTGGGTGAAACCGTCCTTCACCTAGCTTGTTGGGAACACAAAGTTGGTTTTCACTTGCAAACTCCACTCCATACATATATATGGGTAGGGATTAACTCCAACTCGGTTTTACAGTGAAAACTGCAGGAACTTCAAACCGGCACTAGGAAACAGACTGAGAAATCAGAGAAAAAGTTTCTCCTGCAACCCGTTCCCTTTGTGCTAGATGAACGAACGTCTCTCCACATGCTCAGTTCTGAGAGATAACTGTGTGTGAAAGACGTCCTTCACATACCATGCTGGGAACACAAAGATTCTTTTCACTTGCAAACTCCAATCCATACATATATAAGGGGAGGTACTAGCTCCAACTCGGTTTTACAGTGAAAACTGCAGGAAAGTCAATCCGGCACTAGGAAACAGACTGAGAAACCAGAGATAAAGTTTCTTCTTCAACCCGTTCCCTTTGTTCTAGATGAATGAAAGTCTCTCCAAATGCTCAGTTCTGAGAGATAAGTGTGTGTGAAAGCCATCCTTCACCTAGAATGTTGGGAACACAAACTTTCTTTTCAATTGCAAACTCCACTCCATACAAATATATGGGGTGGTACAAGATCCTACTCGGTTTTACACTGAAAACTGCAGGAACTTCAAACGGGCACTAGGAAACAGACTGAGAAACCAGAGTAAAAGTTACTCCTGCAAACCGTTCCTTTGTGCTAAATGAAGGAACGTCTCTCCACATGCTAAGTTCTGAGAGATAAGTGTGTGTGAAAGCCGTCCTTCAACTAGCTTGTTGGGAACACAAAGTTTCTTTTCACTTGAAAACTCCAGTCCATACATATATATGCGGAGGTCCTAGCTCCAACTCGGTTTACAGTGAAAACTGCAGGGACTTCAAACCGACAGTAGGAAACAGACTGAGAAACCATAGTAAAAGTTTCACCTTCAACCCATTCCCTTTGTGGGTGATGAACGAACGTCTCTCCAAATGCTCAGTTCTGAGAGATAAGTGTGTGTGAAAGCCGTTCTTCACATAGAATGTTGGGAAAACAAACTTTCTTTTCACTTGCAAACTCCACTCCATACATATATATGGGGTGGTACAAGCTCCTACTCGGTTTTACACTGAAAACTGCAGGAACTTCAAACCGGCCCTAGGAAACAGACTGAGAATCCAGAGAATAAGTTCCTCCTGCAAAATGTTCCCCTTGTGGTAGATGAACGAACGACTCTCCACATGCTCATTTCTGAGAGAAAAGTGTGTGTAAAAGCCGTCCTTCACCTAGCTTGTTGGGAACACAAAGTTTCTTTTAACTTGCACACCCCAATCCACACATATATATGGGGTGGTATAAATTTCTACTCGGTTTTACAGTGAAAACTGCAGGAACTTCAAACCTGCACTAGGAAACAGACTGAGAAACCAGAGTAAAATTTTCTCCTGCAACCCGTTATCTTTATGCTAGATGAACGAACGTCTCTCCACATGCTCAGTTCTGAGAGATAAGTGTGTGTGAAAGCCGCCCTTCACCTAGCTTGTTGGGAACACAAAGTTTCTTTTCACTTGCAAACTCCACTCCACACATATATATGGGGTGGTACAAGCTCCTACTCGGTTTTACAGTGAAAACTGCAGTAACTTCAAACCTGCACTAGGAAAAAACTGAGAAAACAGAGTAAAAGTTTCTCCTGCAACCCGTTCCCTTTATGCTAGATGAAAGAACGTCTCTCCACATGCTCAGTTCTGAGAGATATGTGTGGGTGAAAGCCGTCCTTCACCTAGCTTGTTGGGAACACAAAGTTGGTTTTCACTTGCAAACTCCTCTCCATACATATATATGGGTAGGGATTAACTCCAACTCGGTTTTACAGTGAAAACTGCAGGAACTTCAAACCGGCACTAGGAAACAGACTGAGAAATCAGAGAAAAAGTTTCTCCTGCAACCCGTTCCCTTTGTGCTAGATGAACGAACGTCTCTACACATGCTCAGTTCTGAGAGATAATTGTGTGTGAAAGACGTCCTTCACATACCTTGCTGGGAACACAAAGATTCTTTTCACTTGCAAACTCCAATCCATACATATATAAGGGGAGGTACTAGCTCCAACTCGGTTTTACAGTGAAAACTGCAGGAAAGTCAATCCGGCACTAGGAAACAGACTGAGAAACCAGAGATAAAGTTTCTTCTTCAACCCGTTCCCTTTGTTCTAGATGAATGAAAGTCTCTCCAAATGCTCAGTTCTGAGAGATAAGTGAGTGTGAAAGCCGTCCTTCACCTAGAATGTTGGGAACACAAACTTTCTTTTCACTTGCAAACACCACTCCATACATATATATGGGGTGGTACAAGCTCCTACTCGGTTTTACAGTGAAAACTGCAGGAAATTCAAACCTGCACAAGGAAACAGACTGAGAAACCAGAGTAAAAGTTTCTCCTTCAACCCGTTCCTTTGTGCTAAATGAACGAACTTCTGTCCACATGCTCAGTTCTGAGAGATAAGTGTGTGTGAAAGCCGCCCTTCACCTAGCTTGTTGGGAACACAAAGTTTCTTTTCACTTGCAAACTCCACTCCACACATATATATGGGGTGGTACAAGCTCCTACTCGGTTTTACAGTGAAAACTGCAGGAACTTCAAACCTGCACTAGGAAAAAACTGAGAAACCAGAGTAAAAGTTTCTCCTGCAACCCGTTCCCTTTATGCTAGATGAAAGAACGTCTCTCCACATGCTCAGTTCTGAGAGATATGTGTGGGTGAAAGCCGTCCTTCACCTAGCTTGTTGGGAACACAAAGTTGGTTTTCACTTGCAAACTCCACTCCATACATATATATGGGTAGGGATTAACTCCAACTCCGTTTTACAGTGAAAACTGCAGGAACTTCAAACCGGCACTAGGAAACAGACTGAGAAATCAGAGAAAAAGTTTCTCCTGCAACCCGTTCCCTTTGTGCTAGATGAACGAACGTCTCTCCACATGCTCATTTCTGAGAGATAACTGTGTGTGAAAGACGTCCTTCACATACCATGCTGGGAACACAAAGATTCTTTTCACTTGCAAACTCCAATCCATACATATATAAGGGGAGGTACTAGCTCCAACTCGGTTTTACAGTGAAAACTGCAGGAAAGTCAATCCGGCACTAGGAAACAGACTGAGAAACCAGAGATAAAGTTTCTTCTTCAACCCGTTCCCTTTGTTCTAGATGAATGAAAGTCTCTCCAAATGCTCAGTTCTGAGAGATAAGTGTGTGTGAAAGCCATCCTTCACCTAGAATGTTGGGAACACAAACTTTCTTTTCAATTGCAAACTCCACTCCATACAAATATATGGGGTGGTACAAGATCCTACTCGGTTTTACACTGAAAACTGCAGGAACTTCAAACGGGCACTAGGAAACAGACTGAGAAACCAGAGTAAAAGTTACTCCTGCAAACCGTTCCTTTGTGCTAAATGAAGGAACGTCTCTCCACATGCTAAGTTCTGAGAGATAAGTGTGTGTGAAAGCCGTACTTCAACTAGCTTGTTGGGAACACAAAGTTTCTTTTCACTTGAAAACTCCAGTCCATACATATATATGCGGAGGTCCTAGCTCCAACTCGGTTTACAGTGAAAACTGCAGGGACTTCAAACCGACAGTAGGAAACAGACTGAGAAACCATAGTAAAAGTTTCACCTGCAACCCATTCCCTTTGTGGGTGATGAACGAACGTCTCTCCAAATGCTCAGTTCTGAGAGATAAGTGTGTGTGAAAGCCGTCCTTCACCTAGAATGTTGGGAAAACAAACTTTCTTTTCACTTGCAAACTCCACTCCATACATATATATGGGGTGGTACAAGCTCCTACTCGGTTTTTCACTGAAAACTGCAGGAACTTCAAACCGGCCCTAGGAAACAGACTGAGAATCCAGAGAATAAGTTCCTCCTGCAAAATGTTCCCCTTGTGGTAGATGAACGAACGACTCTCCACATGCTCATTTCTGAGAGAAAAGTGTGTGTGAAAGCCGTCCTTCACCTAGCTTGTTGGGAACACAAAGTTTCTTTTAACTTGCACACCCCAATCCACACATATATATGGGGTTGTATAAACTTCTACTCGGTTTTACAGTGAAAACTGCAGGAACTTCAAACCTGCACTAGGAAACAGACTGAGAAACCAGAGTAAAATTTTCTCCTGCAACCCGTTCCCTTTATGCTAGATGAACGAACGTCTCTCCACATGCTCAGTTCTGAGGGATAAGTGTGTGTGAAAGCCGTCCTTCACCTAGCTTGTTGGGAACACAAAGGTTCTTTACACATGCAAACTCCACTCCTTACATATATATGGGGAGGTAATAGCTCCAACTCGGTTTACAGTGAAAACTGCAGGGACTTCAACCCGACAGTAGGAAACAGACTGAGAAAACATAGTAAAATTTTCCGTTGCAACCCGTTCCCTTTGTGGTAGATGAACGAACGTCTCTCCAAATGCTCAGTTCTGAGAGATAAGTGAGTGTGAAAGCCGTCCTTCACCTAGAATGTTGGGAACACAAACTTTCTTTTCACTTGCAAACCCCACTCCATACATATATATGGGGTGGTACAAGCTCCTACTCGGTTTTACAGTGAAAACTGCAGGAAATTCAAACCTGCACAAGGAAACAGACTGAGAAACCAGAGTAAAAGTTTCTCCTTCAACCCGTTCCTTTGTGCTAAATGAACGAACTTCTGTCCACATGCTCAGTTCTGAGAGATAATTGTGTGTGAAAGCCGCCCTTCACCTAGCTTGTTGGGAACACAAAGTTTCTTTTCACTTGCAAACTCCACTCCAAACATATATATGGGGTGCTACAAGCTCCTACTCGGTTTTACAGTGAAAACTGCAGGAACTTGAAACCTGCACTAGGAAAAAACTGAGAAACCAGAGTAAAAGTTTCTCCTGCAACCCGTTCCCTTTATGCTAGATGAAAGAACGTCTCTCCACATGCTCAGTTCTGAGAGATATTTGTGTGTGAAAGCCGTCCTTCACCTAGATTGTTGGGAACACAAAGTTGGTTTTCACTTGCAAACTCCACTCCATACAAATATATGCGGAGGGATTAGCTCCAACTCGGTTTTACAGTGAAAACTGCAGGAACTTCATACCAGCACTAGGAAACAGACTGAGAAACCAGTGTAAATGTTTCTCCTGTACCCGTTCCCTTTGTGCTAGATGAACGAACGTCTCTCCACATGCTATGTTCTGAGAGATAAGTGTGTGTGAAAGCCGTCCTTCACCTAGCAGGTTGGGAACACAAATTTTATATCACTTGCAATCCCCACTCGATACATAAATATAGGGAGGTACTAGCTCCACCTCGGTTTTACAGTGAAAACTGAAGGAACTTCAAACCGGCACAAGGAAACAGACTGAGAAACCAGAGTAAAAGTTTCTCCTGCAACCCGTTCCTTTGTGCTAGATGAACGAACGTCTCTCCACATGCTATGTTCTGAGAGATAAGTGTGTGTGAAAGCCGTCCTTCACCTAGCTTGTTCGGAATACAAAGTTTCTTTTCACTTGCAAACTCCAATCCATACATATATATGGGGAGGTACTAGCTCCAACTCGGTTTTACAGTGAAAACTGCAGGAAATTCAAAATGGCACTAGGAAACAGACTGAGAAACCAGAGTAAAAGTTCCCCTGCAACACGTTCCTTTGTGCTAGATGAACGAACGTCTCTCCCCATGCTCAGTACAGAGATAAATGTGTGTGAAAGCCGTCCTTCATTTAGCTTGTTGGGAACACAAAATTTCTTTTCATTTGCAAAATCCTCTCCATACATATATAAAGGGAGGTTCTAGCTCCAACAGGTTTTACAGTGAAAACTGCAGGAACTTCAAACCTGCACTAGGTAACATACTGAGAAACCAGACAAAAAGTTCCTCCTGCAATTCTTTCCCTTTGTGCTACATGAACGAACGTCTCTCCACATGCTCAGTTCTGAGAGATAAGTGTGTGTGAAAGCCGTCCTTCACCTAGAATGTTGGGAACACAAACTTTCTTTTCACTTGCTAACTCCACTCCATAAAAATATATGGGGTGATACAAGATCCTACTCGGTTTTACACTGAATACTGCAGGAACTTCAAACCGGCACTAGGAAACAGACTGAGAAACAAGAGTAATAGTTACTCCTGCAAACCGTTCCTTTGTGCTAAATGAAGGAACGACCCTCCACATGCTAAGTTCTGAGAGATAAGTGTGTGTGAAATCCGTCCTTCACCTAGAATGTTGGGAAAACAAACTTTGTTTTCACTTGCAATCTCCACTCCATACATATATATGGGGTGGTACAAGCTCCTACTCGGTTTTACACTGAAAATTGCAGGAACTTCAAACCGGCACTAGGAAACAGACTGAGAATCCAGAGTAAAAATTTCTCCTGCAACCCGTTCCCTTTGTGCTAGATGAACGAACGTCTCTCCACATGCTCAGTTCTGAGAAGTGTGTGTGAAAGCCGTCCTTCACCTATTTTGTTGGGAACACAAAGTTTCTTTCCACTTGCAAACACCATTCCGTACATATATATGGGGAGGTACTAGCTCCAACACGGTTTTACAGTGAAAAATGCAGGAACTTCAAACCGGCCCTAGGAAACAGACTGAGAATCCAGAGAAAAATTTCCTCCTGCAAACTGTTCCCCTTGTGGTAGATGAACGAACGTCTCTCCACATGCTCATTTCTGACAGATAAGTGTGTGTGAAAGCCGTCCTTCACCTAGCTTGTTGGGAACACAAAGATTCTTTTCACTTGCACACCCCAATCCACATATATATATGGGGTGGTGTAAGCTTCTACTCGGTTTTACAGTGAAAACTGCAGGAACTTCAAACCTGCACTAGGAAACAGACTGAGAAACCAGAGTAAAAGTTTCTCCTGCAACCCGTTCCCTTTTTGCTAGATGAACGAACGTCTCTCCACATGCTCAGTTCTGAGGGATAAGTGTGTGTGAAAGCCGTCCTTCACCTAGCTTGTTGGGAACACAAAGGTTCTTTACACATGCAAACTCCACTCCTTACATATATATGGGGAGGTAATAGCTCCAACTCGGTTTACAGTGAAAACTGCAGGGACTTCAACCCGACAGTAGGAAACAGACTGAGAAACCATAGAAAAATTTTCCGTTGCAACCCGTTCCCTTTGTGGTAGATGAACGAACGTCTCTCCAAATGCTCAGTTCTGAGAGAATAGTGAGTGTGAAAGCCGTCCTTCAACTGGAATGTTGGGAACACAAACTTTCTTTACACTTGCAAACACCACTCCATACATATATATGGGGTGGTACAAGCTCCTACTCGGTTTTACAGTGAAAACTGCAGGAAATTCAAACCTGCACTAGGAAACAGACTGAGAAACCAGAGTAAAAGTTTCTCCTTCAACCCGATCCTTTGTGCTAAATGAACGAACTTCTGTCCACATGCTCAGTTCTGAGAGATAAGTGTGTGTGAAAGCCGCCCTTCACCTAGCTTGTTGGGAACACAAAGTTTCTTTTCACTTGCAAACTCCACTGCACACATATATATGGGGTGGTACAAGCTCCTACTCGGTTTTACAGTGAAAACTGCAGGAACTTCAAACCTGCACTAGGAAAAAACTGAGAAATCAGAGTAAAAGTTTCTCCTGCAACCCGTTCCCTTTATGCTAGATGAAAGAACGTCTCTCCACATGCTCAGTTCTGAGAGATATGTGTGGGTGAAAGCCGTCCTTCACCTAGCTTGTTGGGAACACAAAGTTGGTTTTCACTTGCAAACTCCACTCCATACAATTATATGCGGAGGGATTAGCTCCAACTCGGTTTTACAGTGAAAACTGCAGGAACTTCAAACCGGCACTAGGAAACAGACTGAGAAATCAGAGAAAAAGTTTCTCCTGCAACCCGTTCCCTTTGTGCTAGATGAACGAACGTCTCTCCACATGCTCAGTTCTGAGAGATAATTGTGTGTGAAAGACGTCCTTCACATACCTTGCTGGGAACACAAAGATTCTTTTCACTTGCAAACTCCAATCCATACATATATAAGGGGAGGTACTAGCTCCAACTCGGTTTTACAGTGAAAACTGCAGGAACGTCAATCCGGCACTAGGAAACAGACTGAGAAACCAGAGATAAAGTTTCTTCTTCAACCCGTTCCCTTTGTTCTAGATGAACGAAAGTCTCTCCAAATGCTCAGTTCTGAGAGATATGTGTGTGTGAAAGCCGTCCTTCACCTAGAATGTTGGGAACACAAACTTTCTTTTCAATTGCAAACTCCACTCCATACAAATATATGGGGTGGTACAAGATCCTACTCGGTTTTACACTGAAAACTGCAGGAACTTCAAACGGGCACTAGGAAACAGACTGAGAAACCAGAGTAAAAGTTACTCCTGCAAACCGTTCCTTTGTGCTAAATGAAGGAACGTCTCTCCACATGCTAAGTTCTGAGAGATAAGTGTGTGTGAAAGCCGTCCTTCACCTAGCTTGTTGGGAACACAAAGTTTCTTTTCACTTGAAAACTCCAGTCCATACATATATATGCGGAGGTCCTAGCTCCAACTCGGTTTACAGTGAAAACTGCAGGGACTTCAAACCGACAGTAGGAAACAGACTGAGAAACCATAGTAAAAGTTTCACCTGCAACCCATTCCCTTTGTGGGTGATGAACGAACGTCTCTCCACATGCTCAGTTCTGAGAGATAATTGTGTGTGAAATACGTCCTTCACATACCTTGCTGGGAACACAAAGATTCTTTTCACTTGCAAACTCCAATCCATACATATATAAGGGGAGGTACTAGCTCCAACTCGGTTTTACAGTGAAAACTGCAGGAACGTCAATCCGGCACTAGGAAACAGACTGAGAAACCAGAGATAAAGTTTCTTCTTCAACCCGTTCCCTTTGTTCTAGATGAACGAAAGTCTCTCCAAATGCTCAGTTCTGAGAGATATGTGTGTGTGAAAGCCGTCCTTCACCTAGCTTGTTGGGAACACAAAGTTGGTTTTCACTTGCAAACTCCACTCCATATAAATATATGCGGAGGTATTAGCTCCAACTCGGTTTTACAGTGAAAACTGCAGGAACATCATAACAGCACTAGGAAACAGACTGAGAAACCAGAGTAAAATTTTCTCCTGCAACCCGTTCCCTTTATGCTAGATGAACGAACGTCTCTCCACATGCTCAGTTCTGAGGGATAATTGTGTGTGAAAGCCGTCCTTCACCTAGCTTGTTGGGAACACAAAGGTTCTTTACACATGCAAACTCCACTCCTTACATATATATGGGGAGGTAATAGTTCCAACTCGGTTTACAGTGAAAACTGCAGGGACTTCAACCCGACAGTAGGAAACAGACTGAGAAAACATAGTAAAATTTTCCGTTACAACCCGTTCCCTTTGTGGTAGATGAACGAACGTCTCTCCAAATGCTCAGTTCTGAGAGATAAGTGAGTGTGAAAGCCGTCCTTCACCTAGAATGTTGGGAACACAAACTTTCTTTTCACTTGCAAACTCCACTCCACACATATATATGGGGTGGTACAAGCTCCTACTCGGTTTTACACTGAAAACTGCAGGAATTTCAAACCGGCCCTAGGAAACAGACTGAGAATCCAGAGAATAAGTTCCTCCTGCAAAATGTTCCCCTTGTGGTAGATGAACGAACGTCTCTCCACATGCTCATTTCTGAGAGAAAAGTATGTGTGAAAGCCGTCCTTAACCTAGCTTGTTGGGAACACAAAGTTTCTTTTAACTTGCACACCCCAATCCACACATATATATGGGGTGGTATAAATTTCTACTCGGTTTTACAGTGAAAACTGCAGGAACTTCAAACCTGCACAAGGAAACAGACTGAGAAACCAAAGTAAAAGTTTCTCCTTCAACCCGTTCCTTTGTGCTAAATGAACGAACTTCTGTCCACATGCTCAGTTCTGAGAGATAATTGTGTGTGAAAGCCGCCCTTCACCAAGCTTGTTGGGAACACAAAGTTTCTTTTCACTTGCAAACTCCACTCCACACATATATATGGGGTGGTACAAGCTCCTACTCGGTTTTACAGTGAAAACTGCAGGAACTTCAAACCTTCACTAGGAAAAAACTGAGAAACCAGAGTAAAAGTTTCTCCTGCAACCCGTTCCCTTTATGCTAGATGAAAGAACGTCTCTCCACATGCTCAGTTCTGAGAGATATTTGTGTGTGAAAGCCGTCCTTCACCTAGCTTGTTGGGAACACAAAGTTGGTTTTCACTTGCAAACTCCACTCCATATAAATATATGCGGAGGGATTAGCTCCAACTCGGTTTTACAGTGAAAACTGCAGGAACATCATACCAGCACTAGGAAACAGACTGAGAAACCAGAGTAAAATTTTCTCCTGTACCCGTTCCCTTTGTGCTAGATGAACGAAATTCTATCCACATGCTCAGTTCTGAGAGATAAGTGTGTGTGAAAGCTGTCCTTCACCTAGCTTGTTTGGAACACAAAGTTCCTTTTCACTTGCAAATTCCTCTCCATACATATATATGGGAAGGTACTAGCACCATCTCGTTTTACAGTGAAAACTGCAGGGATTTCAAACCGACATTAGGAAACAGACTGAGAAACCATAGAAAAAGTTTCCCCTGCAACCCGTTCCACTTGTGGTAGATGAACGAACGTCTCTTCAAATGCTCAGTTCTGAGAGATAAGTGTGTGTGAAAGCCGTACTTCACCTAGCTTTTTGGGAACACAAAGTTTCTTTTCACTTGCACACTCCAATCCACACATATATATGGGGTGGTACAAGCTCCTACTCGGTTTTACAGTGAAAACTGCAGGAACTTCAAACCTGCACTAGGAAACAGACTTAGAAAACAGAGTAAAAGTTTCTCCTGCATCCCGTTCCCTTTATGCTAGATGAACGAACGTCTCTCCACGTGCTCAGTTCTGAGAGATAAGTGTGTGTGAAAGCCGTCCTTCACCAAGCTTGTTGGGAACACAAAGATTCTTTATACTTGCAAACTCCACTACTTACATATATTTGGGGAGGTAAAACTCCAACTCGGTTTTACAGTGAAAACTGCAGGAACTTCAAACCGGCACTAGGAAACAGACTGAGAATCCAGAGAAATAGTTTCTCCTGCAAACCGCTCCATTTGTGCTAGATGAACGAAAGTCTCTCCACATGCTTAGTTCTGAGAGATAAGTGTGTGTGAAAGCCGTCCTTCACCTAGCTTGTTGGGAACACAAATTTTATTTCACTTGCAATCCCCAATCCATACATAAATATAGGGAGGAGGAGTTCCAACACGGTTTTACAGTGAAAACTGCAGGAACTTGAATCCGGCACTAGGAAACAGACTGAGTAACAAGAGAAAAATTTACTCGTGTAAGCCATTCCGGTTGTGATAGATGAAAGAACGTTTCTCCACATGCTCAGTTCTAAGAGATAAGTGTGTGTGAAAGCCGACTTCACATAGCTTGTTGGGAACACGAAGTTCCTTTACACTTTCAAACTCCACTCCATACATATATATATTCCTAAGTACTAGCTTCAACGCGGTTTAAAGTGAAAACTGCAGGAAGTTCAAACCGGCACTAGGAAACAGACTGAGAAACCAGAGTAAAAGCTTCTCCTGCAACCCATTCCTTTGTGATAGATGAACGAACGTCTCTCCACATGCTAAGTTCTGAGAGATAAGTGTGTGTGAAAGCCGTCCTTCACCTAGCTTGTTTGGAACACAAAGTTCCTTTTCACTTGCAGACTCCACTCCTTACATATATATGGGGAAGGTTTAGCTCCAAATCGTATTTACAGTGAAAACTGCAGGAACTTCTAATCGGCACTAGGAAACAGACTGAGAAACCAGAGTATAAGTTTCTCCTGCAACCCGTTCATTTATGCTAGATGAACGAACGTCTATACACATGCTCAGTTCTGACAAATAAGTGTGTGTGAAAGCCGTCATTCACCTAGCTTGTTGGAAACACAAATTTTCTTTTCATCATATTCCACTCCATACATATATATGCGGAGGTAGTAGCTCCAACTCGATTTTACAGTGAAAACTTCAGGAAATTCAAAACGGCACTAGGAAACAGACAGAATCCAGAGAAATAGTTCCTCCTGCAACCTGTTCCATTTGTGCTAGATGAACGAACGTCTCTCCACATGCTCAGTTCTGAGAGATAAGTATGTGTGAAAGCCGTCCTTCACCTGTCTTGTTGGGAACACAAACTTTCTTTTCATGTGCAAACTCCACTCCATACATATATATGGGTTGTTACAAGCTCCTACTCGGTTTTGCAGTGAAAACTGTAGGAACTTCAAACCGGCACTAGGAAACAGATTGAGAAATCACAGTAAAAGTTTCTCTGGCAACCAGTTCCCTTTGTGCTAGGTGAAAGAACGTCTCTCTACATACTCAGTTCTGAGAGATATTTGTGTGTGAAAGACGTCCTTCACCTAGCTTGTTGGGAACATAAATTTTCTTTTCATCATATACCACTCCATATATATATATGCGGAGGTAGTAGCTCCAACTCGATTTTACAGTGACAACTGCAGGGACTTCAAACCGGCAGTAGGAAACAGAATGAGAAACCATAGAAAAACTTTCCCGTGCAACCCGTTCCATTTGTGCTAGATGAAAGAACGTCTCTCCACATGCTCAGTTCTGAGAGATAAGTGTGTGTGAAAGCCTTTCTTCAAATAGCTTATTGGGAACACAAAGTTTCTTTCACTTGCAAACACCACTCCGTACATATATATGGGGAGGTAATAGCTCCAACTCTGTTTTACAGTGAAAACTGCAGGAACTTCAAACCTGCACTAGGAAACATACTGAGAAACCAGAGTAAAAGTTTCTCCTGCAACCCGTTCCTTTGTGCTAGATGAACGAACGTCTCTCCACATGCTCAGTTCTGAGAGATATGTGTGTGTGAAAGCCGTACTTCACCTAGCTTGTTCGGAATACAAAGTTTCTTTTCACTTGCATACTCCAATCCATACATTTATATGGGGAGGTACAAGCTCCAACTCGGTTTTACAGTGAAAACTTCAGGAAATTCAAAACGGCACTAGTTAACAGACTGAGAATCCAGAGAAATAGTTCCTCCTGCAACCTGTTCCATTTGTGCTAGATGAACGAACGTCTCTCCACATGCTCAGTTCTGAGAGATAAGTATGTGTGAAAGCCGTCCTTCACCTAGCTTGTTGGGAACACAAAGTTTCTTTTCACATGCAAACTCCACTCCATACATATATAAGGGGAGGTACTAGCTCCAAATCGGAATTTCAGTGAAATCTGCAGGAACTTCAATCCGTCACTAGGAAACAGACTGAGAAACCAGAGAAAAAGTTTCTCCTGCAAGCCATTCCCTTTGTGCTAGATGAACGAACGTCTCTCCACATGCTCACTTCTGAGAGATAAGTGTGTTTGAAAGCCGTCCTTCACCTAGCTTGTTCGGAATACAAAGTTTCTTTTCACTTGCATACTCCAATCCATACATTTATATGGGGAGGTACAAGCTCCAAGTCGGTTTAACCGTGAAAAGTGCAGGAAATTCAAAACGGCACTAGGAAACAGTCTGAGAAACCAGAGTAAAAGTTCACATGCAACCCGTTCCTTTGTGCTACATGAACGAACGTCTCTTCCCATGCTCCGTTCTGAGAGATAAGTGTGTGTGAAAGCCGTCCTTCAAATAGCTTGTTTGGAAAACAAAGTTTCTTTTCATTTGCAAACTCCATTCCATACATATATAAGGGGAAGTACAAGCTCCAAATTTGTTTTACAGTGAAAACTGCAGGAACTTCAAACCGGCACTATTAAACAGACTGAGAAACCAGAGAAAAAGTTTCTCCTGCAACCCGTTCCCTTTGTACTAGATGAAAGAACGTCTCTCCACATGCTCAGTTCTGAGAGATAAGTGTGTGTGAAAGCCGTCATTCACCTAGCTTCTTGGGAACACAAAGTTTCTTTTCACTTGCAAACACCACTCCGTACATATATATGGGGAGGTAATAGCTCCAACTCTGTTTTACAGTGAAAACTGCAGGAACTTCAAACCTGCACTAGGAAACATACTGAGAAACCAGAGTAAAAGTTTCTCCTGCAACCCGTTCCTTTGTGCTAGATGAACGAACGTCTCTCCACATGCTCAGTTCTGAGAGATATGTGTGTGTGAAAGCCGTACTTCACCTAGCTTGTTCGGAATACAAAGTTTCTTTTCACTTGCATACTCCAATCCATACATTTATATGGGGAGGTACAAGCTCCAACTCGGTTTTACAGTGAAAACTTCAGGAAATTCAAAACGGCACTAGTTAACAGACTGAGAATCCAGAGAAATAGTTCCTCCTGCAACCTGTTCCATTTGTGCTAGATGAACGAACGTCTCTCCACATGCTCAGTTCTGAGAGATAAGTATGTGTGAAAGCCGTCCTTCACCTAGCTTGTTGGGAACACAAAGTTTCTTTTCACATGCAAACTCCACTCCATACATATATAAGGGGAGGTACTAGCTCCAAATCGGAATTTCAGTGAAATCTGCAGGAACTTCAATCCGTCACTAGGAAACAGACTGAGAAACCAGAGAAAAAGTTTCTCCTGCAAGCCATTCCCTTTGTGCTAGATGAACGAACGTCTCTCCACATGCTCACTTCTGAGAGATAAGTGTGTTTGAAAGCCGTCCTTCACCTAGCTTGTTCGGAATACAAAGTTTCTTTTCACTTGCATACTCCAATCCATACATTTATATGGGGAGGTACAAGCTCCAAGTCGGTTTAACCGTGAAAAGTGCAGGAAATTCAAAACGGCACTAGGAAACAGTCTGAGAAACCAGAGTAAAAGTTCACATGCAACCCGTTCCTTTGTGCTACATGAACGAACGTCTCTTCCCATGCTCCGTTCTGAGAGATAAGTGTGTGTGAAAGCCGTCCTTCAAATAGCTTGTTTGGAAAACAAAGTTTCTTTTCATTTGCAAACTCCATTCCATACATATATAAGGGGAAGTACAAGCTCCAAATTTGTTTTACAGTGAAAACTGCAGGAACTTCAAACCGGCACTATTAAACAGACTGAGAAACCAGAGAAAAAGTTTCTCCTGCAACCCGTTCCCTTTGTACTAGATGAAAGAACGTCTCTCCACATGCTCAGTTCTGAGAGATAAGTGTGTGTGAAAGCCGTCATTCACCTAGCTTCTTGGGAACACAAAGTTTCTTTTCACTTGCAAACACCACTCCGTACATATATATGGGGAGGTAATAGCTCCAACTCTGTTTTACAGTGAAAACTGCAGGAACTTCAAACCTGCACTAGGAAACATACTGAGAAACCAGAGTAAAAGTTTCTCCTGCAACCCGTTCCTTTGTGCTAGATGAACGAACGTCTCTCCACATGCTCAGTTCTGAGAGATATGTGTGTGTGAAAGCCGTACTTCACCTAGCTTGTTCGGAATACAAAGTTTCTTTTCACTTGCATACTCCAATCCATACATTTATATGGGGAGGTACAAGCTCCAACTCGGTTTTACAGTGAAAACTTCAGGAAATTCAAAACGGCACTAGTTAACAGACTGAGAATCCAGAGAAATAGTTCCTCCTGCAACCTGTTCCATTTGTGCTAGATGAACGAACGTCTCTCCACATGCTCAGTTCTGAGAGATAAGTATGTGTGAAAGCCGTCCTTCACCTAGCTTGTTGGGAACACAAAGTTTCTTTTCACATGCAAACTCCACTCCATACATATATAAGGGGAGGTACTAGCTCCAAATCGGAATTTCAGTGAAATCTGCAGGAACTTCAATCCGTCACTAGGAAACAGACTGAGAAACCAGAGAAAAAGTTTCTCCTGCAAGCCATTCCCTTTGTGCTAGATGAACGAACGTCTCTCCACATGCTCACTTCTGAGAGATAAGTGTGTTTGAAAGCCGTCCTTCACCTAGCTTGTTCGGAATACAAAGTTTCTTTTCACTTGCATACTCCAATCCATACATTTATATGGGGAGGTACAAGCTCCAAGTCGGTTTAACCGTGAAAAGTGCAGGAAATTCAAAACGGCACTAGGAAACAGTCTGAGAAACCAGAGTAAAAGTTCACATGCAACCCGTTCCTTTGTGCTACATGAACGAACGTCTCTTCCCATGCTCCGTTCTGAGAGATAAGTGTGTGTGAAAGCCGTCCTTCAAATAGCTTGTTTGGAAAACAAAGTTTCTTTTCATTTGCAAACTCCATTCCATACATATATAAGGGGAAGTACAAGCTCCAAATTTGTTTTACAGTGAAAACTGCAGGAACTTCAAACCGGCACTAGTAAACAGACTGAGAAACCAGAGAAAAAGTTTCTCCTGCAACCCGTTCCCTTTGTACTAGATGAAAGAACGTCTCTCCACATGCTCAGTTCTGAGAGATAAGTGTGTGTGAAAGCCGTCATTCACCTAGCTTCTTGGGAACACAAAGTTTCTTTTCACTTGCAAACACCACTCCGTACATATATATGGGGAGGTAATAGCTCCAACTCTGTTTTACAGTGAAAACTGCAGGAACTTCAAACCTGCACTAGGAAACATACTGAGAAACCAGAGTAAAAGTTTCTCCTGCAACCCGTTCCTTTGTGCTAGATGAACGAACGTCTCTCCACATGCTCAGTTCTGAGAGATATGTGTGTGTGAAAGCCGTACTTCACCTAGCTTGTTCGGAATACAAAGTTTCTTTTCACTTGCATACTCCAATCCATACATTTATATGGGGAGGTACAAGCTCCAACTCGGTTTTACAGTGAAAACTTCAGGAAATTCAAAACGGCACTAGTTAACAGACTGAGAATCCAGAGAAATAGTTCCTCCTGCAACCTGTTCCATTTGTGCTAGATGAACGAACGTCTCTCCACATGCTCAGTTCTGAGAGATAAGTATGTGTGAAAGCCGTCCTTCACCTAGCTTGTTGGGAACACAAAGTTTCTTTTCACATGCAAACTCCACTCCATACATATATAAGGGGAGGTACTAGCTCCAAATCGGAATTTCAGTGAAATCTGCAGGAACTTCAATCCGTCACTAGGAAACAGACTGAGAAACCAGAGAAAAAGTTTCTCCTGCAAGCCATTCCCTTTGTGCTAGATGAACGAACGTCTCTCCACATGCTCACTTCTGAGAGATAAGTGTGTTTGAAAGCCGTCCTTCACCTAGCTTGTTCGGAATACAAAGTTTCTTTTCACTTGCATACTCCAATCCATACATTTATATGGGGAGGTACAAGCTCCAAGTCGGTTTAACCGTGAAAAGTGCAGGAAATTCAAAACGGCACTAGGAAACAGTCTGAGAAACCAGAGTAAAAGTTCACATGCAACCCGTTCCTTTGTGCTACATGAACGAACGTCTCTTCCCATGCTCCGTTCTGAGAGATAAGTGTGTGTGAAAGCCGTCCTTCAAATAGCTTGTTTGGAAAACAAAGTTTCTTTTCATTTGCAAACTCCATTCCATACATATATAAGGGGAAGTACAAGCTCCAAATTTGTTTTACAGTGAAAACTGCAGGAACTTCAAACCGGCACTAGTAAACAGACTGAGAAACCAGAGAAAAAGTTTCTCCTGCAACCCGTTCCCTTTGTACTAGATGAAAGAACGTCTCTCCACATGCTCAGTTCTGAGAGATAAGTGTGTGTGAAAGCCGTCATTCACCTAGCTTCTTGGGAACACAAAGTTTCTTTTCACTTGCAAACACCACTCCGTACATATATATGGGGAGGTAATAGCTCCAACTCTGTTTTACAGTGAAAACTGCAGGAACTTCAAACCTGCACTAGGAAACATACTGAGAAACCAGAGTAAAAGTTTCTCCTGCAACCCGTTCCTTTGTGCTAGATGAACGAACGTCTCTCCACATGCTCAGTTCTGAGAGATATGTGTGTGTGAAAGCCGTACTTCACCTAGCTTGTTCGGAATACAAAGTTTCTTTTCACTTGCATACTCCAATCCATACATTTATATGGGGAGGTACAAGCTCCAACTCGGTTTTACAGTGAAAACTTCAGGAAATTCAAAACGGCACTAGTTAACAGACTGAGAATCCAGAGAAATAGTTCCTCCTGCAACCTGTTCCATTTGTGCTAGATGAACGAACGTCTCTCCACATGCTCAGTTCTGAGAGATAAGTATGTGTGAAAGCCGTCCTTCACCTAGCTTGTTGGGAACACAAAGTTTCTTTTCACATGCAAACTCCACTCCATACATATATAAGGGGAGGTACTAGCTCCAAATCGGAATTTCAGTGAAATCTGCAGGAACTTCAATCCGTCACTAGGAAACAGACTGAGAAACCAGAGAAAAAGTTTCTCCTGCAAGCCATTCCCTTTTTTGCTAGATGAACGAACGTCTCTCCACATGCTCACTTCTGAGAGATAAGTGTGTTTGAAAGCCGTCCTTCACCTAGCTTGTTCGGAATACAAAGTTTCTTTTCACTTGCATACTCCAATCCATACATTTATATGGGGAGGTACAAGCTCCAAGTCGGTTTAACCGTGAAAAGTGCAGGAAATTCAAAACGGCACTAGGAAACAGTCTGAGAAACCAGAGTAAAAGTTCACATGCAACCCGTTCCTTTGTGCTACATGAACGAACGTCTCTTCCCATGCTCCGTTCTGAGAGATAAGTGTGTGTGAAAGCCGTCCTTCAAATAGCTTGTTTGGAAAACAAAATTTCTTTTCATTTGCAAACTCCATTCCATACATATATAAGGGGAAGTACAAGCTCCAAATTTGTTTTACAGTGAAAACTGCAGGAACTTCAAACCGGCACTATTAAACAGACTGAGAAACCAGAGAAAAAGTTTCTCCTGCAACCCGTTCCCTTTGTACTAGATGAAAGAACGTCTCTCCACATGCTCAGTTCTGAGAGATAAGTGTGTGTGAAAGCCGTCATTCACCTAGCTTCTTGGGAACACAAAGTTTCTTTTCACTTGCAAACACCACTCCGTACATATATATGGGGAGGTAATAGCTCCAACTCTGTTTTACAGTGAAAACTGCAGGAACTTCAAACCTGCACTAGGAAACATACTGAGAAACCAGAGTAAAAGTTTCTCCTGCAACCCGTTCCTTTGTGCTAGATGAACGAACGTCTCTCCACATGCTCAGTTCTGAGAGATATGTGTGTGTGAAAGCCGTACTTCACCTAGCTTGTTCGGAATACAAAGTTTCTTTTCACTTGCATACTCCAATCCATACATTTATATGGGGAGGTACAAGCTCCAACTCGGTTTTACAGTGAAAACTTCAGGAAATTCAAAACGGCACTAGTTAACAGACTGAGAATCCAGAGAAATAGTTCCTCCTGCAACCTGTTCCATTTGTGCTAGATGAACGAACGTCTCTCCACATGCTCAGTTCTGAGAGATAAGTATGTGTGAAAGCCGTCCTTCACCTAGCTTGTTGGGAACACAAAGTTTCTTTTCACATGCAAACTCCACTCCATACATATATAAGGGGAGGTACTAGCTCCAAATCGGAATTTCAGTGAAATCTGCAGGAACTTCAATCCGTCACTAGGAAACAGACTGAGAAACCAGAGAAAAAGTTTCTCCTGCAAGCCATTCCCTTTGTGCTAGATGAACGAACGTCTCTCCACATGCTCACTTCTGAGAGATAAGTGTGTTTGAAAGCCGTCCTTCACCTAGCTTGTTCGGAATACAAAGTTTCTTTTCACTTGCATACTCCAATCCATACATTTATATGGGGAGGTACAAGCTCCAAGTCGGTTTAACCGTGAAAAGTGCAGGAAATTCAAAACGGCACTAGGAAACAGTCTGAGAAACCAGAGTAAAAGTTCACATGCAACCCGTTCCTTTGTGCTACATGAACGAACGTCTCTTCCCATGCTCCGTTCTGAGAGATAAGTGTGTGTGAAAGCCGTCCTTCAAATAGCTTGTTTGGAAAACAAAGTTTCTTTTCATTTGCAAACTCCATTCCATACATATATAAGGGGAAGTACAAGCTCCAAATTTGTTTTACAGTGAAAACTGCAGGAACTTCAAACCGGCACTAGTAAACAGACTGAGAAACCAGAGTAAAAGTTTCTCCGGCAAACCGTTCCCATTGTGCTAGATTAACGAAAGTCTTTCCACATACTAAGTTCTGAGAGATAAGTGTGTGTGAAAGCTGTCCTTCACCTAGCTTGTTGGGAAAAAAAAGTTTCTTTTAACTTGCAAACTAAACTCCTTACATATATATGGGGAGGGATTAGCTCCAACTCGGTTTTACAGTGAAAACGGCAGGAACTTCAAACCTGCACTAGGAAACATACTGAGAAACCAGAGTAAAAGTTTCTCCTGTAACCCGTTCCCTTTGTGCTAGATGAACGAACGTCTATACACATGCTCAGTTCTGAGAGATAAGAGTGTGTGAAAGCCGTCCTTCACCAAGCGTGTTCGGAACACAAAGTCCATTTTCATTTGCAAACACCACACCATACATATATATGTGGAGGTACTAGCTCTAAATCGTTTTTACAGTGAAAACTGCAGGAACTTCAAACCTGCACTAGGAAACATACTGAGAAACCAGAGTAAAAGTTTCTCCTGTAACCCGATCCCTTTGTGCTAGATGAACGAACGTCAATACACATGCTCAGTTCTGAGATATAAGTGTGTGTGAAAGCCGTCATTCACCTAGCTTGTTGGGGACACAAATTTTCTTTTCATCATATTCCACTCCATATATACATATGCGGAGGTACTAGCTCCAACTCGATTTTACAGTGACAACTGCAGGGACTTCAAACCGGCAGTAGGAAACAGACTGAAAAACCATAGAAAAAGTTTCCGTGCAACCCGTTCCATTTGTGCTAGATGAAAGAACGTCTCTCCACATGCTCTGTTCTGAGAGATAAGTGTGTGTGAAAGCCTTTCTTCAAATAGCTTATTGGGAACACAAAGTTTCTTTCACTTGCAAACTCCACTCCATACATTTATATGGGGTGGTACAAGCTCCTACTCGGCTTTACAGTGAATACGGCAGGAACTTCAAACCGGCACTAGGAAACAGACTGAGAAACCAGAGTAAAATTTTCTCCTGTAACCCGTTCCGTTTGTGCTAGATGAACGAACGTCTATACACATGCTCAGTTCTGAGAGATAAGAGTGTGTGAAAGCCGTCCTTCACCAAGCGTGTTCGGAACACAAAGTCCATTTTCACTTGCAAACACCACACCATACATTTATATGTGGAGGTACTAGCTCCAAATCGTTTTTACAGTGAAAACTGCAGGAACTTCAAACCTGCACTAGGAAACATACTGAGAAACCAGAGTAAAAGTTTCTCCTGTAACCCGTTCCCTTTGTGCTAGATGAACGAACGTCAATACACATGCTCAGTTCTGAGATATAAGTGTGTGTGAAAGCCGTCCTTCACCTGTCTTGTTGGGAACACAAACTTTCTTTTCATGTGCAAACTCCACTCCATACATATATATGGGTTGTTACAAGCTCCTACTCGGTTTTGTAGTGAAAACTGTAGGAACTTCAAACCGGCACTAGGAAACAGATTGAGAAATCACAGTAAAAGTTTCTCTGGCAACCAGTTCCCTTTGTGCTAGGTGAAAGAACGTCTCTCTACATACTCAGTTCTGAGAGATATTTGTGTGTGAAAGCCGTCCTTCACCTAGCTTGTTGGGAACATAAATTTTCTTTTCATCATATACCACTCCATATATATATATGCGGAGGTAGTAGCTCCAACTCGATTTTACAGTGACAACTGCAGGGACTTCAAACCGGCAGTAGGAAACAGACTGAGAAACCATAGAAAAACTTTCCCGTGCAACCCGTTCCATTTGTGCTAGATGAAAGAACGTCTCTCCACATGCTCAGTTCTGAGAGATAAGTGTGTGTGAAAGCCTTTCTTCAAATAGCTTATTGGGAACACAAAGTTTCTTTCACTTGCAAACTCCACTCCATACATTTATATGGGGTGGTACAAGCTCCTACTCGGCTTTAGAGTGAAAACGGCAGGAACTTCAAACCGGCACTAGGAAACAGACTGAGAAACCAGAGTAAAAGTTTCTCCTGCAACCCGTTCCCTTTGTGCTAGATGAACGAACGTCTCTCCACATGCTCAGTTCTGAGATATAAGTGTGTGTGAAAGCCGTACTTCACCTAGCTTGTTGGGAACACAAAGTTTCTTTTCACTGGCAAACACCACTCCGTACATATATATGGGGAGGTAATACCTCCAACTCGGTTTTACAGTGAAAACTGCAGGAAATTCAAACCGGCCCTAGGAAAAAGACTGAGAATCCAGAGAAAAAGTTCCTCCTGAAACCTGTTCCATTTGTGCTAGATGAACGAACGTCTCTCCACATGCTCAGTTCTGAGAGATAAGTATGTGTGAAAGCCGTCCTTCACCTAGCTTGTTGGGTACACAAAGTTTCTTTTCACATGCAAAATCCACTCCATACATATATATGGGGTGGTACAAGCTCCTACTCGGTTTTACACTGAAAACAGCAGGAACTTCAAACCGGCACTAGGAAACAGACTGAGAAACCAGAGAAAAAGTTTCTCCTGCAACCCGTTCCCTTTGTACTAGATGAAAGAACGTCTCTCCACATGCTCAGTTCTGAGAGATAAGTGTGTGTGAAAGCCGTCATTCACCTAGCTTCTTGGGAACACAAAGTTTCTTTTCACTTGCAAACACCACTCCGTACATATATATGGGGAGGTAATAGCTCCAACTCTGTTTTACAGTGAAAACTGCAGGAAATTCAAACCTGCACTAGGAAACATACTGAGAAACCAGAGTAAAAGTTTCTCCTGCAACCCGTTCCTTTGTGCTAGATGAACGAACGTCTCTCCACATGCTCAGTTCTGGGAGATATGTGTGTGTGAAAGCCGTACTTCACCTAGCTTGTTCGGAATACAAAGTTTCTTTTCACTTGCATACTCCAATCCATACATTTATATGGGGAGGTACAAGCTCCAACTCGGTTTTACAGTGAAAACTTCAGGAAATTCAAAACGGCACTAGTTAACAGACTGAGAATCCAGAGAAATAGTTCCTCCTGCAACCTGTTCCATTTGTGCTAGATGAACGAACGTCTCTCCACATGCTCAGTTCTGAGAGATAAGTATGTGTGAAAGCCGTCCTTCACCTAGCTTGTTGGGAACACAAAGTTTCTTTTCACATGCAAACTCCACTCCATACATATATAAGGGGAGGTACTAGCTCCAAATCGGATTTACAGTGAAATCTGCAGGAACTTCAATCCGTCACTAGGAAACAGACTGAGAAACCAGAGAAAAGTTTCTCCTGCAAGCCTTTCCCGTTGTGCTAGATGAACGAACGTCTCTCCACATGCTCACTTCTGAGAGATAAGTGTGTTTGAAAGCCGTCCTTCACCTAGCTTGTTCGGAATACAAAGTTTCTTTTCACTTGCATACTCCAATCCATACATTTATAAGGGGAGGTACAAGCTCCAAGTCGGTTTAACCGTGAAAAGTGCAGGAAATTCAAAACGGCACTAGGAAACAGTCTGAGAAACCAGAGTAAAAGTTCACATGCAACCCGTTCCTTTGTGCTACATGAACGAACGTCTCTTCCCATGCTCCGTTCTGAGAGATAAGTGTGTGTGAAAGCCGTCCTTCAAATAGCTTGTTTGGAAAACAAAGTTTCTTTTCATTTGCAAACTCCATTCCATACATATATAAGGGGAAGTACAAGCTCCAAATTTGTTTTACAGTGAAAACTGCAGGAACTTCAAACCGGCACTAGTAAACAGACTGAGAAACCAGAGTAAAAGTTTCTCCGGCAAACCGTTCCCATTGTGCTAGATTAACGAAAGTCTTTCCACATACTAAGTTCTGAGAGATAAGTGTGTGTGAAAGCTGTCCTTCACCTAGCTTGTTGGGAAAAAAAAGTTTCTTTTAACTTGCAAACTAAACTCCTTACATATATATGGGGAGGGATTAGCTCCAACTCGGTTTTACAGTGAAAACGGCAGGAACTTCAAACCTGCACTAGGAAACATACTGAGAAACCAGAGTAAAAGTTTCTCCTGTAACCCGTTCCCTTTGTGCTAGATGAACGAACGTCTATACACATGCTCAGTTCTGAGAGATAAGAGTGTGTGAAAGCCGTCCTTCACCAAGCGTGTTCGGAACACAAAGTCCATTTTCATTTGCAAACACCACACCATACATATATATGTGGAGGTACTAGCTCTAAATCGTTTTTACAGTGAAAACTGCAGGAACTTCAAACCTGCACTAGGAAACATACTGAGAAACCAGAGTAAAAGTTTCTCCTGTAACCCGATCCCTTTGTGCTAGATGAACGAACGTCAATACACATGCTCAGTTCTGAGATATAAGTGTGTGTGAAAGCCGTCATTCACCTAGCTTGTTGGGGACACAAATTTTCTTTTCATCATATTCCACTCCATATATACATATGCGGAGGTACTAGCTCCAACTCGATTTTACAGTGACAACTGCAGGGACTTCAAACCGGCAGTAGGAAACAGACTGAGAAACCATAGAAAAAGTTTCCGTGCAACCCGTTCCATTTGTGCTAGATGAAAGAACGTCTCTCCACATGCTCAGTTCTGAGAGATAAGTGTGTGTGAAAGCCTTTCTTCAAATAGCTTATTGGGAACACAAAGTTTCTTTCACTTGCAAACTCCACTCCATACATTTATATGGGGTGGTACAAGCTCCTACTCGGCTTTACAGTGATAACGGCAGGAAAATCAAACCGGCACTAGGAAACAGACTGAGAAACCAGAGTAAAATTTTCTCCTGTAACCCGTTCCGTTTGTGCTAGATGAACGAACGTCTATACACATGCTCAGTTCTGAGAGATAAGAGTGTGTGAAAGCCGTCCTTCAACAAGCGTGTTCGGAACACAAAGTCCATTTTCACTTGCAAACACCACACCATACATTTATATGTGGAGGTACTAGCTCCAAATCGTTTTTACAGTGAAAACTGCAGGAACTTCAAACCTGCACTAGGAAACATACTGAGAAACCAGAGTAAAAGTTTCTCCTGTAACCCGTTCCCTTTGTGCTAGATGAACGAACGTCAATACACATGCTCAGTTCTGAGATATAAGTGTGTGTGAAAGCCGTCCTTCACCTGTCTTGTTGGGAACACAAACTTACTTTTAATGTGCAAACTCCACTCCATACATATATATGGGTTGTTACAAGCTCCTACTCGGTTTTGCAGTGAAAACTGTAGGAACTTCAAACCGGCACTAGGAAACAGATTGAGAAATCACAGTAAAAGTTTCTCTGGCAACCAGTTCCCTTTGTGCTAGGTGAAAGAACGTCTCTCTACATACTCAGTTCTGAGAGATATTTGTGTGTGAAAGCCGTCCTTCACCTAGCTTGTTGGGAACATAAATTTTCTTTTCATCATATACCACTCCATATATATATATGCGGAGGTAGTAGCTCCAACTCGATTTTACAGTGACAACTGCAGGGACTTCAAACCGGCAGTAGGAAACAGACTGAGAAACCATAGAAAAACTTTCCCGTGCAACCCGTTCCATTTGTGCTAGATGAAAGAACGTCTCTCCACATGCTCAGTTCTGAGAGATAAGTGTGTGTGAAAGCCTTTCTTCAAATAGCTTATTGGGAAAACAAAGTTTCTTTCACTTGCAAACTCCACTCCATACATTTATATGGGGTGGTACAAGCTCCTACTCGGCTTTAGAGTGAAAACGGCAGGAACTTCAAACCGGCACTAGGAAACAGACTGAGAAACCAGAGTAAAAGTTTCTCCTGCAACCCGTTCCCTTTGTGCTAGATGAACGAACGTCTCTCCACATGCTCAGTTCTGAGATATAAGTGTGTGTGAAAGCCGTACTTCACCTAGCTTGTTGGGAACACAAAGTTTCTTTTCACTGGCAGACACCACTCCGTACATATATATGGGGAGGTAATACCTCCAACTCGGTTTTACAGTGAAAACTGCAGGAAATTCAAACCGGCCCTAGGAAAAAGACTGAGAATCCAGAGAAAAAGTTCCTCCTGAAACCTGTTCCATTTGTGCTAGATGAACGAACGTCTCTCCACATGCTCAGTTCTGAGAGATAATTATGTGTGAAAGCCGTCCTTCACCTAGCTTGTTGGGTACACAAAGTTTCTTTTCACATGCAAAATCCACTCCATACATATATATGGGGTGGTACAAGCTCCTACTCGGTTTTACACTGAAAACAGCAGGAACTTCAAACCGGCACTAGGAAACAGACTGAGAAACCAGAGAAAAAGTTTCTCCTGCAACCCGTTCCCTTTGTACTAGATGAAAGAACGTCTCTCCACATGCTCAGTTCTGAGAGATAAGTGTGTGTGAAAGCCGTCATTCACCTAGCTTCTTGGGAACACAAAGTTTCTTTTCACTTGCAAACACCACTCCGTACATATATATGGGGAGGTAATACCTCCAACTCTGTTTTACAGTGAAAACTGCAGGAACTTCAAACCTGCACTAGGAAACATACTGAGAAACCAGAGTAAAAGTTTCTCCTGCAACCCGTTCCTTTGTGCTAGATGAACGAACGTCTCTCCACATGCTCAGTTCTGAGAGATAAGTGTGTGTGAAAGCCGTACTTCACCTAGCTTGTTCGGAATACAAAGTTTCTTTTCACTTGCATACTCCAATCCATACATTTATATGGGGAGGTACAAGCTCCAACTCGGTTTTACAGTGAAAACTTCAGGAAATTCAAAACGGCACTAGGAAACAGACTGAGAATCCAGAGAAATAGTTCCTCCTGCAACCTGTTCCATTTGTGCTAGATGAACGAACGTCTCTCCACATGCTCTGTTCTGAGAGATAAGTATGTGTGAAAGCCGTCCTTCACCTAGCTTGTTGGGAACACAAAGTTTCTTTTCACATGCAAACTCCACTCCATACATATATAAGGGGAGGTACTAGCTCCAAATCGGATTTACAGTGAAATCTGCAGGAACTTCAATCCGTCACTAGGAAACAGACTGAGAAACCTGAGAAAAAGTTTCTCCTGCAAGCCATTCCCGTTGTGCTAGATGAACGAACGTCTCTCCACATGCTCACTTCTGAGAGATAAGTGTGTTTGAAAGCCGTCCTTCACCTAGCTTGTTCGGAATACAAAGTTTCTTTTCACTTGCATACTCCAATCCATACATTTATATGGGGAGGTACAAGCTCCAAGTCGGTTTAACCGTGAAAAGTGCAGGAAATTCAAAACGGCACTAGGAAACAGTCTGAGAAACCAGAGTAAAAGTTCACATGCAACCCGTTCCTTTGTGCTACATGAACGAACGTCTCTTCCCATGCTCCGTTCTGAGAGATAAGTGTGTGTGAAAGCCGTCCTTCAAATAGCTTGTTTGGAAAACAAAGTTTCTTTTCATTTGCAAACTCCATTCCATACATATATAAGGGGAAGTACAAGCTCCAAATTTGTTTTACAGTGAAAACTGCAGGAACTTCAAACCGGCACTAGTAAACAGACTGAGAAACCAGAGAAAAGTTTCTCCGGCAAACCGTTCCCATTGTGCTAGATTAACGAAAGTCTTTCCACATACTAAGTTCTGAGACATAAGTGTGTGTGAAAGCTGTCCTTCACCTAGCTTGTTGGGAAAAAAAAGTTTCTTTTAACTTGCAAACTAAACTCCTTACATATATATGGGGAGGGATTAGCTCCAACTCGGTTTTACAGTGAAAACGGCAGGAACTTCAAACCTGCACTAGGAAACATACTGAGAAACCAGAGTAAAAGTTTCTCCTGTAACCCGTTCCCTTTGTGCTAGATGAACGAACGTCTATACACATGCTCAGTTCTGAGAGATAAGAGTGTGTGAAAGCCGACCTTCACCAAGCGTGTTCGGAACACAAAGTCCATTTTCATTTGCAAACACCACACCATACATATATATGTGGAGGTACTAGCTCTAAATCGTTTTTACAGTGAAAACTGCAGGAACTTCAAACCTGCACTAGGAAACATACTGAGAAACCAGAGTAAAAGTTTCTCCTGTAACCCGATCCCTTTGTGCTAGATGAACGAACGTCAATACACATGCTCAGTTCTGAGATATAAGTGTGTGTGAAAGCCGTCATTCACCTAGCTTGTTGGGGACACAAATTTTCTTTTCATCATATTCCACTCCATATATACATATGCGGAGGTACTAGCTCCAACTCGATTTTACAGTGACAACTGCAGGGACTTCAAACCGGCAGTAGGAAACAGACTGAGAAACCATAGAAAAAGTTTCCGTGCAACCCGTTCCATTTGTGCTAGATGAAAGAACGTCTCTCCACATGCTCAGTTCTGAGAGATAAGTGTGTGTGAAAGCCTTTCTTCAAATAGCTTATTGGGAACACAAAGTTTCTTTCACTTGCAAACTCCACTCCATACATTTATATGGGGTGGTACAACCTCCTACTCGGCTTTACAGTGAAAACGGCAGGAACTTCAAACCGGCACTAGGAAACAGACTGAGAAACCAGAGTAAAATTTTCTCCTGTAACCCGTTCCGTTTGTGCTAGATGAACGAACGTCTATACACATGCTCAGTTCTGAGAGATAAGAGTGTGTGAAAGCCGTCCTTCACCAAGCGTGTTCGGAACACAAAGTCCATTTTCACTTGCAAACACCACACCATACATTTATATGTGGAGGTACTAGCTCCAAATCGTTTTTACAGTGAAAACTGCAGGAACTTCAAACCTGCACTAGGAAACATACTGAGAAACCAGAGTAAAAGTTTCTCCTGTAACCCGTTCCCTTTGTGCTAGATGAACGAACGTCAATACACATGCTCAGTTCTGAGATATAAGTGTGTGTGAAAGCCGTCCTTCACCTGTCTTGTTGGGAACACAAAATTTCTTTTCATGTGCAAACTCCACTCCATACATATATATGGGTTGTTACAAGCTCCTACTCGGTTTTGCAGTGAAAACTGTAGGAACTTCAAACCGGCACTAGGAAACAGATTGAGAAATCACAGTAAAAGTTTCTCTGGTAACCAGTTCCCTTTGTGCTAGGTGAAAGAACGTCTCTCTACATACTCAGTTCTGAGAGATATTTGTGTGTGAAAGCCGTCCTTCACCTAGCTTGTTGGGAACATAAATTTTCTTTTCATCATATACCACTCCATATATATATATGCGGAGGTAGTAGCTCCAACTCGATTTTACAGTGACAACTGCAGGGACTTCAAACCGGCAGTAGGAAACAGACTGAGAAACCATAGAAAAACTTTCCCGTGCAACCCGTTCCATTTGTGCTAGATGAAAGAACGTCTCTCCACATGCTCAGTTCTGAGAGATAAGTGTGTGTGAAAGCCTTTCTTCAAATAGCTTATTGGGAACACAAAGTTTCTTTCACTTGCAAACTCCACTCCATACATTTATATGGGGTGGTACAAGCTCCTCCTCGGCTTTACAGTGAAAACGGCAGGAACTTCAAACCGGCACTAGGAAACAGACTGAGAAACCAGAGTAAAAGTTTCTCCTGCAACCCGTTCCCTTTGTGCTAGATGAACGAACGTCTCTCCACATGCTCAGTTCTGAGATATAAGTGTGTGTGAAAGCCGTACTTCACCTAGCTTGTTGGGAACACAAAGTTTCTTTTCACTGGCAGACACCACTCCGTACATATATATGGCGAGGTAATACCTCCAACTCGGTTTTACAGTGAAAACTGCAGGAAATTCAAACCGGCCCTAGGAAAAAGACTGAGAATCCAGAGAAAAAGTTCCTCCTGAAACCTGTTCCATTTGTGCTAGATGAACGAACGTCTCTCCACATGCTCAGTTCTGAGAGATAAGTATGTGTGAAAGCCGTCCTTCACCTAGCTTGTTGGGTACACAGTTTCTTTTCACATGCAAAATCCACTCCATACATATATATGGGGTGGTACAAGCTCCTACACGGTTTTACAATGAAAACAGCAGGAACTTCAAACCGGCACTAGGAAACAGACTGAGAAACCAGAGAAAAAGTTTCTCCTGCAACCCGTTCCCTTTGTACTAGATGAAAGAACGTCTCTCCACATGCTCAGTTCTGAGAGATAAGTGTGTGTGAAAGCCGTCATTCACCTAGCTTCTAGGGAACACAAAGTTTCTTTTCACTTGCAAACACCACTCCATACATATATATGGGGAGGTAATAGCTCCAACTCTGTTTTACAGTGAAAACTGCAGGAACTTCAAACCTGCACTAGGAAACATACTGAGAAACCAGAGTAAAAGTTTCTCCTGCAACCCGTTCCTTTGTGCTAGATGAACGAACGTCTCTCCACATGCTCAGTTCTGAGAGATAAGTGTGTGTGAAAGCCGTACTTCACCTAGCTTGTTCGGAATACAAAGTTTCTTTTCACTTGCATACTCCAATCCATACATTTATATGGGGAGGTACAAGCTCCAACTCGGATTTACAGTGAAAACTTCAGGAAATTCAAAACGGCACTAGGAAACAGACTGAGAATCCAGAGAAATAGTTCCTCCTGCAACCTGTTCCATTTGTGCTAGATGAACGAACGTCTCTCCACATGCTCAGTTCTGAGAGATAAGTGTGTGTGAAAGCCGTACTTCACCTAGCTTGTTCGGAATACAAAGTTTCTTTTCACTTGCATACTCCAATCCATACATTTATATGGGGAGGTACAAGCTCCAACTCGGTTTTACAGTGAAATCTGCAGGAACTTCAATCCGGCACTAAGAAACAGACTGAGAAACCAGAGAAAAAGTTTCTCCTGCAAGCCATTCCCGTTGTGCTAGATGAACGAACGTCTCTCCACATGCTCACTTCTGAGAGATAAGTGTGTTTGAAAGCCGTCCTTCACCTAGCTTGTTAGGAATACAAAGTTTCTTTTCACTTGCATACTCCAATCCATACATTTATATGGGGAGGTACAAGCTCCAAGTCGGTTTAACCGTGAAAAGTGCAGGAAATTCAAAACGGCTCTAGGAAACAGTCTGAGAAACCAGAGTAAAAGTTCACATGCAACCCGTTCCTTTGTGCTACATGAACGAACGTCTCTTCCCATGCTCCGTTCTGAGAGATAAGTGTGTGTGAAAGCCGTCCTTCAAATAGCTTGTTTGGAAAACAAAGTTTCTTTTCATTTGCAAACTCCATTCCATACATATATAAGGGGAAGTACAAGCTCCAAATTTGTTTTACAGTGAAAACTGCAGGAACTTCAAACCGGCACTAGTAAACAGACTGAGAAACCAGAGAAAAGTTTCTCCGGCAAACCGTTCCCATTGTGCTAGATTAACGAAAGTCTTTCCACATACTAAGTTCTGAGACATAAGTGTGTGTGAAAGCTGTCCTTCACCTAGCTTGTTGGGAAAAAAAAGTTTCTTTTAACTTGCAAACTAAACTCCTTACATATATATGGGGAGGGATTAGCTCCAACTCGGTTTTACAGTGAAAACGGCAGGAACTTCAAACCTGCACTAGGAAACATACTGAGAAACCAGAGTAAAAGTTTCTCCTGTAACCCGTTCCCTTTGTGCTAGATGAACGAACGTCTATACACATGCTCAGTTCTGAGAGATAAGAGTGTGTGAAAGCCGACCTTCACCAAGCGTGTTCGGAACACAAAGTCCATTTTCATTTGCAAACACCACACCATACATATATATGTGGAGGTACTAGCTCTAAATCGTTTTTACAGTGAAAACTGCAGGAACTTCAAACCTGCACTAGGAAACATACTGAGAAACCAGAGTAAAAGTTTCTCCTGTAACCCGATCCCTTTGTGCTAGATGAACGAACGTCAATACACATGCTCAGTTCTGAGATATAAGTGTGTGTGAAAGCCGTCATTCACCTAGCTTGTTGGGGACACAAATTTTCTTTTCATCATATTCCACTCCATATATACATATGCGGAGGTACTAGCTCCAACTCGATTTTACAGTGACAACTGCAGGGACTTCAAACCGGCAGTAGGAAACAGACTGAGAAACCATAGAAAAAGTTTCCGTGCAACCCGTTCCATTTGTGCTAGATGAAAGAACGTCTCTCCACATGCTCAGTTCTGAGAGATAAGTGTGTGTGAAAGCCTTTCTTCAAATAGCTTATTGGGAACACAAAGTTTCTTTCACTTGCAAACTCCACTCCATACATTTATATGGGGTGGTACAACCTCCTACTCGGCTTTACAGTGAAAACGGCAGGAACTTCAAACCGGCACTAGGAAACAGACTGAGAAACCAGAGTAAAATTTTCTCCTGTAACCCGTTCCGTTTGTGCTAGATGAACGAACGTCTATACACATGCTCAGTTCTGAGAGATAAGAGTGTGTGAAAGCCGTCCTTCACCAAGCGTGTTCGGAACACAAAGTCCATTTTCACTTGCAAACACCACACCATACATTTATATGTGGAGGTACTAGCTCCAAATCGTTTTTACAGTGAAAACTGCAGGAACTTCAAACCTGCACTAGGAAACATACTGAGAAACCAGAGTAAAAGTTTCTCCTGTAACCCGTTCCCTTTGTGCTAGATGAACGAACGTCAATACACATGCTCAGTTCTGAGATATAAGTGTGTGTGAAAGCCGTCCTTCACCTGTCTTGTTGGGAACACAAAATTTCTTTTCATGTGCAAACTCCACTCCATACATATATATGGGTTGTTACAAGCTCCTACTCGGTTTTGCAGTGAAAACTGTAGGAACTTCAAACCGGCACTAGGAAACAGATTGAGAAATCACAGTAAAAGTTTCTCTGGTAACCAGTTCCCTTTGTGCTAGGTGAAAGAACGTCTCTCTACATACTCAGTTCTGAGAGATATTTGTGTGTGAAAGCCGTCCTTCACCTAGCTTGTTGGGAACATAAATTTTCTTTTCATCATATACCACTCCATATATATATATGCGGAGGTAGTAGCTCCAACTCGATTTTACAGTGACAACTGCAGGGACTTCAAACCGGCAGTAGGAAACAGACTGAGAAACCATAGAAAAACTTTCCCGTGCAACCCGTTCCATTTGTGCTAGATGAAAGAACGTCTCTCCACATGCTCAGTTCTGAGAGATAAGTGTGTGTGAAAGCCTTTCTTCAAATAGCTTATTGGGAACACAAAGTTTCTTTCACTTGCAAACTCCACTCCATACATTTATATGGGGTGGTACAAGCTCCTCCTCGGCTTTACAGTGAAAACGGCAGGAACTTCAAACCGGCACTAGGAAACAGACTGAGAAACCAGAGTAAAAGTTTCTCCTGCAACCCGTTCCCTTTGTGCTAGATGAACGAACGTCTCTCCACATGCTCAGTTCTGAGATATAAGTGTGTGTGAAAGCCGTACTTCACCTAGCTTGTTGGGAACACAAAGTTTCTTTTCACTGGCAGACACCACTCCGTACATATATATGGCGAGGTAATACCTCCAACTCGGTTTTACAGTGAAAACTGCAGGAAATTCAAACCGGCCCTAGGAAAAAGACTGAGAATCCAGAGAAAAAGTTCCTCCTGAAACCTGTTCCATTTGTGCTAGATGAACGAACGTCTCTCCACATGCTCAGTTCTGAGAGATAAGTATGTGTGAAAGCCGTCCTTCACCTAGCTTGTTGGGTACACAGTTTCTTTTCACATGCAAAATCCACTCCATACATATATATGGGGTGGTACAAGCTCCTACACGGTTTTACAATGAAAACAGCAGGAACTTCAAACCGGCACTAGGAAACAGACTGAGAAACCAGAGAAAAAGTTTCTCCTGCAACCCGTTCCCTTTGTACTAGATGAAAGAACGTCTCTCCACATGCTCAGTTCTGAGAGATAAGTGTGTGTGAAAGCCGTCATTCACCTAGCTTCTAGGGAACACAAAGTTTCTTTTCACTTGCAAACACCACTCCATACATATATATGGGGAGGTAATAGCTCCAACTCTGTTTTACAGTGAAAACTGCAGGAACTTCAAACCTGCACTAGGAAACATACTGAGAAACCAGAGTAAAAGTTTCTCCTGCAACCCGTTCCTTTGTGCTAGATGAACGAACGTCTCTCCACATGCTCAGTTCTGAGAGATAAGTGTGTGTGAAAGCCGTACTTCACCTAGCTTGTTCGGAATACAAAGTTTCTTTTCACTTGCATACTCCAATCCATACATTTATATGGGGAGGTACAAGCTCCAACTCGGATTTACAGTGAAAACTTCAGGAAATTCAAAACGGCACTAGGAAACAGACTGAGAATCCAGAGAAATAGTTCCTCCTGCAACCTGTTCCATTTGTGCTAGATGAACGAACGTCTCTCCACATGCTCAGTTCTGAGAGATAAGTGTGTGTGAAAGCCGTACTTCACCTAGCTTGTTCGGAATACAAAGTTTCTTTTCACTTGCATACTCCAATCCATACATTTATATGGGGAGGTACAAGCTCCAACTCGGTTTTACAGTGAAATCTGCAGGAACTTCAATCCGGCACTAAGAAACAGACTGAGAAACCAGAGAAAAAGTTTCTCCTGCAAGCCATTCCCGTTGTGCTAGATGAACGAACGTCTCTCCACATGCTCACTTCTGAGAGATAAGTGTGTTTGAAAGCCGTCCTTCACCTAGCTTGTTAGGAATACAAAGTTTCTTTTCACTTGCATACTCCAATCCATACATTTATATGGGGAGGTACAAGCTCCAAGTCGGTTTAACCGTGAAAAGTGCAGGAAATTCAAAACGGCTCTAGGAAACAGTCTGAGAAACCAGAGTAAAAGTTCACATGCAACCCGTTCCTTTGTGCTACATGAACGAACGTCTCTTCCCATGCTCCGTTCTGAGAGATAAGTGTGTGTGAAAGCCGTCCTTCAAATAGCTTGTTTGGAAAACAAAGTTTCTTTTCATTTGCAAACTCCATTCCATACATATATAAGGGGAAGTACAAGCTCCAAATTTGTTTTACAGTGAAAACTGCAGGAACTTCAAACCGGCACTAGTAAACAGACTGAGAAACCAGAGTAAAAGTTTCTCCGGCAAACCGTTCCCATTGTGCTAGATTAACGAAAGTCTTTCCACATACTAAGTTCTGAGAGATAAGTGTGTGTGAAAGCTGTCCTTCACCTAGCTTGTTGGGAAAAAAAAGTTTCTTTTAACTTGCAAACTAAACTCCTTACATATATATGGGGAGGGATTAGCTCCAACTCGGTTTTACAGTGAAAACGGCAGGAACTTCAAACCTGCACTAGGAAACATACTGAGAAACCAGAGTAAAAGTTTCTCCTGTAACCCGTTCCCTTTGTGCTAGATGAACGAACGTCTATACACATGCTCAGTTCTGAGAGATAAGAGTGTGTGAAAGCCGTCCTTCACCAAGCGTGTTCGGAACACAAAGTCCATTTTCATTTGCAAACACCACACTATACATATATATGTGGAGGTACTAGCTCTAAATCGTTTTTACAGTGAAAACTGCAGGAAATTCAAACCTGCACTAGGAAACATACTGAGAAACCAGAGTAAAAGTTTCTCCTGTAACCCGATCCCTTTGTGCTAGATGAACGAACGTCAATACACATGCTCAGTTCTGAGATATAAGTGTGTGTGAAAGCCGTCATTCACCTAGCTTGTTGGGGACACAAATTTTCTTTTCATCATATTCCACTCCATATATACATATGCGGAGGTACTAGCTCCAACTCGATTTTACTGTGACAACTGCAGGGACTTCAAACCGGCAGTAGGAAACAGACTGAGAAACCATAGAAAAAGTTTCCGTGCAACCCGTTCCATTTGTGCTAGATGAACGAACGTCTCTCCACATGCTCAGTTCTGAGAGATAATTATGTGTGAAAGCCGTCCTTCACCTAGCTTGTTGGGTACACAAAGTTTCTTTTCACATGCAAAATCCAATCCATACATATATATGGGGTGGTACAAGCTCCTAATCGGTTTTACACTGAAAACAGCAGGAACTTCAAACCGGCACTAGGAAACAGACTGAGAAACCAGAGAAAAAGTTTCTCCTGCAACCCGTTCCCTTTGTACTAGATGAAAGAACTTCTCTCCACATTCTCAGTTCTGAGAGATAAGTGTGTGTGAAAGCCGTCCTTCACATGTCTTGTTGGGAACACAATGTTTCTTTTCACTTGCAAACCCCAATCCATACATATATAAGGGAAGTACTAGCTCCAACTTGGTTTTACAGTGAAAACAGCAGGAACTTCAAACCGGCACAAGGAAACAGACTGAGAAACCAGAGTAAAAGTTTCTCCTGCAACCCGTTCCCTTTGTACTAGATGAAAGAACGTCTCTCCACATGCTCAGTTCTGAGAGATAAGTGTGTGTGAAAGCCGTCCTTCACCTGTCTTGTTGGGAACACAAACTTTCTTTTCATGTGCAAACTCCACTCCATACATATATATGGGTTGTTACAAGCTCCTACTCGGTTTTACAGTGAAAACTGTAGGAACTTCAAACCGGCACTAGGAAACAGATAGAGAAATCACAGTAAAAGTTTCTCTGGCAACCAGTTCCCTTTGTGCTAGGTGAACGAACGTCTCTCCACATGCTATGTTCTGAGACATAAGTGTGTGTGAAAGCCGTCCTTCACCTAGCTTGTTCGGAATACAAAGTTTCTTTTCACTTGCAAACTCCAATCCATACATATATATGGGGAGGTACTAGCTCCAACTCGGTTTTACAGTGAAAACTGCAGGAACATCAAACTGGCCCTAGGAAACAGAGTGACAATCCAGAGAAAAAGTTCCTCCTGCAACCTGTTCCATTTGTGCTAGATGAACGAACGTCTCTCTACATGCTCAGTTCTGAGAGATAATTATTTGTGAAAGCCGTCCTTCACCTAGCTTGTTGGGAACACAAAGTTTCTTTTCTCTTGCAAACACCACTCCGTACATATATATGGGGAGGGTTTAGCTCCAAATCGTTTTTACAGTGAAAATTGCAGGAACTTCTAACCGGCACCAGGAAACAGACAGAGAAACCAGAGTATAATTTTCTCCTATAACAGTTCCCTTTGTGCTAGATGAACGAACGTCTCTCCACATGCTCATTTGTGAGAGATAAGTGTGTGTGAAAGCCGTCCTTCACCTAGCTTGTTGGGAACACAAATTTTATTTCACTTGCAATCTCCACTCGATACATAAATATAGGGAGGTACTAGCTCCACCTCGGTTTTACAGTGAAAACTGAAGGAACTTCAAACCGGCACAAGGAAACAGACTGAGAAACCAGAGTAAAAGTTTCTCCTGCAACCCGTTCCTTTGTGCTAGATGAACGAACGTCTCTCCACATGCTATGTTCTGAGAGATAAGTGTGTGTGAAAGCCGTCCTTCACCTAGCTTGTTCGGAATACAAAGTTTCTTTTCACTTGCAAACTCCAATCCATACATATATATGGGGAGGTACTAGCTCCAACTCGGTTTTACAGTGAAAACTGCAGGAAATTCAAAATGGCACTAGGAAACAGACTGAGAAACCAGAGTAAAAGTTCCCCTGCAACACGTTCCTTTGTGCTAGATGAACGAACGTCTCTCCCCATGCTCAGTACAGAGATAAATGTGTGTGAAAGCCGTCCTTCATTTAGCTTGTGGGGAACACAAAATTTCTTTTCATTTGCAAAATCCTCTCCATAAATATATAAAGGGAGGTTCTAGCTCCAACACGGTTTTACAGTGAAAACTGCAGGAACTTCAAACCTGCACTAGGTAACATACTGAGAAACCAGAGAAAAAGTTTCTCCTGCAATTCTTTCCCTTTGTGCTACATGAACGAACGTCTCTCCACATGCTCAGTTCTGAGAGATAAGTGTGTGTGAAAGCCGTCCTTCACCTAGAATGTTGGGAACACAAACTTTCTTTTCACTTGCTAACTCCACTCCATAAAAATATATGGGGTGGTACAAGATCCTACTCGTTTTTCCACTGAATACTGCAGGAACTTCAAACCGGCACTAGGAAACAGACTGAGAAACCAGAGTAATAGTTACTCCTGCAAACCGTTCCTTTGTGCTAAATGAAGGAACGACCCTCCACATGCTAAGTTCTGAGAGATAAGTGTGTGTGAAAGCCGTACTTCACTTAGCTTGTTGGGAAAACAAAGCTTCTTTTCACTTGAAAATTCCAGTCCATACATATATATGCGGAGGTCCTAGCTCCAACTCGGTTTACAGTGAAAATTGCAGGGACTTCAAACCGACAGTAGGAAACAGACTGAGAAAGCATAGTAAAAGTTTCACCTGCAACCCATTCCCTTTGTGGTTGATGAACGAACGTCTCTCCAAATGCTCAGTTCTGAGAGATAAGTGTGTGTGAAATCCGTCCTTCACCTAGAATGTTGGGAAAACAAACTTTGTTTTCACTTGCAAACTCCACTCCATACATATATATGGGGTGGTACAAGCTCCTACTCGGTTTTACACTGAAAATTGCAGGAACTTCAAACCGGCACTAGGAAACAGACTGAGAATCCAGAGTAAAAGTTTCTCCTGCAACCCGTTCCCTTTGTGCTAGATGAACGAACGTCTCTCCAAATGCTCAGTTCTGAGAAGTGTGTGTGAAAGCCGTCCTTCACCTAGCTTGTTGGGAACACAAAGTTTCTTTCCACTTGCAAACACCATTCCGTACATATATATGGGGAGGTACTAGCTCCAACTCGGTTTTACAGTGAAAAATGCAGGAACTTCAAACTGGCCCTAGGAAACAGACTGAGAATCCAGAGAAAAATTTCCTCCTGAAACTGTTCCCCTTGTGGTAGATGAACGAACTTCTCTCCACATGCTCATTTCTGAGAGGTAAGTGTGTGTGAAAGCCGTCCTTCACCTAGCTTGTTGGGAACACAAAGTTTCTTTTCACTTGCACAACCCAATCCACATATATATATGGGGTGGTGTAAGCTTCTACTCGGTTTTACAGTGAAAACTGCAGGAACTTCAAACCTGCACTAGGAAACAGAATGAGAAACCAGAGTGAATGTTTCTCCTGCAACCCGTTCCCTTTTTGCTAGATGAACGAACGTCTCTCCACATGCTCAGTTCTGAGGGATAAGTGTGTGTGAAAGCCGTCCTTCACCTAGCTTGTTGGGAACACAAAGGTTCTTTACACATGCAAACTCCACTCCTTACATATATATGGGGAGGTAATAGCTCCAACTCGGTTTACAGTGAAAACTGCAGGGACTTCAACCCGACAGTAGGAAACAGACTGAGAAACCATAGAAAAATTTTCCGTTGCAACCCGTTCCCTTTGTGGTAGATGAACGAACGTCTCTCCAAATGCTCAGTTCTGAGAGAATAGTGAGTGTGAAAGCCGTCCTTCAACTGGAATGTTGGGAACACAAACTTTCTTTTCACTTGCAAACCCCACTCCATACATATATATGGGGTGGTACAAGCTCCTACACGGTTTTACAGTGAAAACTGCAGGAAATTCAAACCTGCACGAGGAAACAGACTGAGAAACCAGAGTAAAAGTTTCTCCTTCAACCCGTTCCTTTGTGCTAAATGAACGAACTTCTGTCCACATGCTCAGTTCTGAGAGATAAGTGTGTGTGAAAGCCGCCCTTCACCTAGCTTGTTGGGAACACAAAGTTTCTTTTCACTTGCAAACTCCACTCCACACATATATATGGGGTGGTACAAGCTCCTACTCGGTTTTACAGTGAAAACTGCAGGAACTTCAAACCTGCACTAGGAAAAAACTGAGAAACCAGAGTAAAAGTTTCTCCTGCAACCCGTTCCCTTTATCCTAGATGAAAGAACGTCTCTCCACATGCTCAGTTCTGAGAGATATGTGTGGGTGAAAGCTGTACTTCACCTAGCTTGTTGGGAACACAAAGTTGGTTTTCACTTGCAAACCCCACTCCATACATATATATGGGGAGGGAATAGCTCCAACTCGGTTTTACAGTGAAAACTGCAGGAACTTCAAACCGGCACTAGGAAACAGACTGAGAAATCAGAGAAAAAGTTTCTCCTGCAACCTGTTCCCTTTGTGCTAGATGAACGAACGTCTCTCCACATGCTCAGTTCTGAGAGATAATTGTGTGTGAAAGACGTCCTTCACATACCTTGCTGGGAACATAAAGATTCTTTTCACTTGCAAACTCCAATCCTTACATATATAAGGGGAGGTACTAGCTCCAACTCGGTTTTACAGTGAAAACTGCAGGAACGTCAATCCGGCACTGGGAAACAGACTGAGAAACCAGAGATAAAGTTTCTTCTTCAACCCGTTCCCTTTGTTCTAGATGAACGAAAGTCTCTCCAAATGCTCAGTTCTGAGAGATAAGTGTGTGTGAAAGCCGTCCTTCACCTAGAATGTTGGGAACACAAACTTTCTTTTCAATTGCAAACTCCACTCCATACAAATATATGGGGTGGTACAAGATCCTACTCGGTTTTACACTGAAAACTGCAGGAACTTCAAACGGGCACTAGGAAACAGACTGAGAAACCAGAGTAAAAGTTACTCCTGCAAACCGTTCCTTTGTGCTACATGAACGAATGTCTCTCCACATGCTCAGATCTGTGAGATAATTGTGTGTGAAAGCCTTTCTTAAACTAGCTTGTTGGGAACACAAAGTTTCTTTTCACTTGAAAACTCCAGTCCATACATATATATGCGGAGGTCCTAGCTCCAACTCGGTTTACAGTGAAAACTGCAGGGACTTCAAACCGACAGTAGGAAACAGACTGAGAAACCATAGTAAAAGTTTCACCTGCAACCCATTCCCTTTGTGGGTGATGAACGAACGTCTCTCCAAATGCTCAGTTCTGAGAGATAAGTGTGTGTGAAAGCCGTCCTTCACCTAGAATGTTGGGAAAACAAACTTTCTTTTCACTTGCAAACTCCACTCAATACATATATATGGGGTGGTACAAGCTCCTACTCGGTTTTACACTGAAAACTGCAGGAACTTCAAACCGGCCGTAGGAAACAGACTGAGAATCCAGAGAATAAGTTCCTCCTGCATAATGTTCCCCTTGTGGTAGATGAACGAACGTCTCTCCACATGCTCATTTCTGAGAGAAAAGTGTGTGTGAAAGCCGTCCTTCACCTAGCTTGTTGGGAACACAAAGTTTCTTTTAACTTGCACACCCCAATCCACACATATATATGGGGTGGTATAAATTTCTACTCGGTTTTACAGTGAAAACTGCAGGAACTTCAAACCTGCACTAGGAAACAGACTGAGAAACCAGAGTAAAATTTTCTCCTGCAACCCGTTCCCTTTATGCTAGATGAACGAACGTCTCTCCACATGCTCAGTTCTGAGGGATAAGTGTGTGTGAAAGCCGTCCTTCACCTAGCTTGTTGGGAACACAAAGGTTCTTTACACATGCAAACTCCACTCCTTACATATATATGGGGAGGTAATAGCTCCAACTCGGTTTACAGTGAAAACTGCAGGGACTTCAACCCGACAGTAGGAAACAGACTGAGAAACATAGTAAAATTTTCCGTTGCAACCCGTTCCCTTTGTGGTAGGTGAACGAACGTCTCTCCAAATGCTCAGTTCTGAGAGATAAGTGAGTGTGAAAGCCGTCCTTCACCTAGAATGTTGGGAACACAAACTTTCTTTTCACTTGCAAACCCCACTCCATACATATATATGGGGTGGTACAAGCTCCTACTCGGTTTTACAGTGAAAACTGCAGGAAATTCAAACCTGCACAAGGAAACAGACTGAGAAACCAGAGTAAAAGTTTCTCCTTCCACCCGTTCCTTTGTGCTAAATGAACGAACTTCTGTCCACATGCTCAGTTCTGAGAGATAAGTGTGTGTGAAAGCCGCCCTTCACCTAGCTTGTTGGGAACACAAAGTTTCTTTTCACTTGCAAACTCCACTCCACACATATATATGGGGTGGTACAAGCTCCTACTCTGTTTTACAGTGAAAACTGCAGGAACTTGAAACCTGCACTAGGAAAAAACTGAGAAACCAGAGTAAAAGTTTCTCCTGCAACCCCTTCCTTTTATGCTAGATGAAAGAACGTCTCTCCACATGCTCAGTTCTGAGAGATATTTGTGTGTGAAAGCCATCCTTCACCTAGCTTGTTGGGAACACAAAGTTGGTTTTCACTTGCAAACTCCACTCCATACAAATATATGCGGAGGGATTAGCTCCAACTCGGTTTTACAGTGAAAACTGCAGGAACTTCATACCAGCACTAGGAAACAGACTGAGAAACCAGAGTAAAAGTTTCTCCTGTACGCGTTCCCTTTGTGCTAGATGAACGAACGTCTCTCCACATGCTATGTTCTGAGAGATAAGTGTGTGTGAAAGCCGTCCTTCACCTAGCTTGTTGGGAACACAAATTTTATATCACTTGCAATCTCCACTTGATACATAAATATAGGGAGGTACTAGCTCCACCTCGGTTTTACAGTGAAAACTGAAGGAACTTCAAACCGGCACAAGGAAACAGACTGAGAAACCAGAGTAAAAGTTTCTCCTGCAACCCGTTCCTTTTTGCTAGATGAACGAACGTCTCTCCACATGCTATGTTCTGAGAGATAAGTGTGTGTGAAAGCCGTCCTTCACCTAGCTTGTTCGGAATACAAAGTTTCTTTTCACTTGCAAACTCCAATCCATACATATATATGGGGAGGTACTAGCTCCAACTCGGTTTTACAGTGAAAACTGCAGGAAATTCAAAATCGCACTAGGAAACAGACTGAGAAACCAGAGTAAAAGTTCCCCTGCAACACGTTCCTTTGTGCTAGATGAACGAACGTCTCTCCCCATGCTCAGTACAGAGATAAATGTGTGTGAAAGCCGTCCTTCATTTAGCTTGTTGGGAACACAAAATTTCTTTTCATTTGCAAATTCCTCTCCATACATATATAAAGGGAGGTTCTAGCTCCAACACGTTTTTACAGTGAAAACTGCAGGAACTTCAAACCTGCACTAGGTAACATACTGAGAAACCAGAGAAAAAGTTTCTCCTGCAATTCTTTCCCTTTGTGCTACATGAACGAACGTCTCTCCACATGCTCAGTTCTGAGAGATAAGTGTGTGTGAAAGCCGTCCTTCACCTAGAATGTTGGGAACACAAACTTTCTTTTCACTTGCTAACTCCACTCCATACAACTATATGGGGTTGTACAAGATCCTACTCGGTTTTACACTGAATACTGCAGGAACTTCAAACCGGCACTAGGAAACAGACTGAGAAACCAGATTAATAGTTACTCCTGCAAACCGTTCCTTTGTGCTAAATGAAGGAACGACCCTCCACATGCTAAGTTCTGAGAGATAAGTGTGTGTGAAAGCCGTCCTTCACTTAGCTTGTTGGGAACACAAAGCTTCTTTTCACTTGAAAATTCCAGTCCATACATATATATGCAGAGGTCCTAGCTCCAACTCGGTTTACAGTGAAAATTGCAGGGACTTCAAACCGACAGTAGGAAACAGACTGAGAAAGCATAGTAAAAGTTTCACCTGCAACCCATTCCCTTTGTGGTTGATGAACGAACGTCTCTCCAAATGCTCAGTTCTGAGAGATAAGTGTGTGTGAAATCCGTACTTCACCTAGAATGTGGGGAAAACAAACTTTGTTTTCACTTGCAAACTCCACTCCATACATATATATGGGGTGGTACAAGATCCTACTCGGTTTTACACTGAAAATTGCAGGAACTTCAAACCGGCACTAGGAAACAGACTGAGAATCCAGAGTAAAAGTTTCTCCTGCAACCCGTTCCCTTTGTGCTAGATGAACGAACGTCTCTCCACATGCTCAGTTCTGAGAAGTGTGTGTGAAAGCCGTCCTTCACCTAGCTTGTTGGGAACACAAAGTTTCTTTCCACTTGCAAACACCATTCCGTACATATATATGGGGAGGTACTAGCTCCAACACGGTTTTACAGTGAAAAATGCAGGAACTTCAAACCGGCCCTAGGAAACAGACTGAGAATCCAGAGAAAAATTTCCTCCTGCAAACTTTTCCCCTTGTGGTAGATGAACGAACGTCTCTCCACATGCTCATTTCTGAGAGATAAGTGTGTGTGAAAGCCGTCCTTCAACTAGCTTGTTGGGAACACAAAGTTTCTTTTAACTAGCACACCTCAATCCACATATATATATGGGGTGGTGTAAGCTTCTACTCGGTTTTACAGTGAAAACTGCAGGAACTTCAAACCTGCACTAGGAAACAGACTGAGAAACCAGAGTAAAAGTTTCTCCTGCAACCCGTTCCCTTTCTGCTAGATGAACGTACGTCTCTCCACATGCTCAGTTCTGAGGGATAAATGTGTGTGAAAGCCGTCCTTCACCTAGCTTGTTGGGAACACAAAGGTTCTTTACACATGCAAACTCCACTCCTTACATATATATGGGGAGGTAATAGCTCCAACTCGGTTTACAGTGAAAAGTGCAGGGACTTCAACCCGACAGTAGGAAACAGACTGAGAAACCATAGAAAAATTTTCCGTTGCAACCCGTTCCTTTTGTGGTAGATGAACGAACGTCTCTCCAAATGCTCAGTTCTGAGAGAATAGTGAGTGTGAAAGCCGTCCTTCAACTGGAATGTTGGGAAAACAAACTTTCTTTTCACTTGCAAACACCACTCCATACATATATATGGGGTGGTACAAGCTCCTACTCGGTTTTACAGTGAAAACTGCAGGAAATTCAAACCTGCACTAGGAAACAGACTGAGAAACCAGAGTAAAAGTTTCTCCTTCAACCCGTTCCTTTGTGCTAAATGAACGAACTTCTGTCCACATGCTCAGTTCTGAGAGATAAGTGTGTGTGAAAGCCGCCCTTCACCTAGCTTGTTGGGAACACAAAGTTTCTTTTCACTTGCAAACTCCACTCCACACATATATATGGGGTGGTACAAGCTCCTACTCGGTTTTACAGTGAAAACTGCAGGAACTTCAAACCTGCACTAGGAAAAAACTGAGAAACCAGAGTAAAAGTTTCTCCTGCAACCCGTTCCCTTTATGCTAGATGAAAGAACGTCTCTCCACATGCTCAGTTCTGAGAGATATGTGTGGGTGAAAGCCGTCCTTCACCTAGCTTGTTGGGAACACAAAGTTGGTTTTCACTTGCAAACTGCACTCCATACATATATATGGGGAGGGATTAGCTCCAACTCGGTTTTACAGTGAAAACTGCAGGAACTTCAAACCGGCACTAGGAAACAGACTGAGAAATCAGAGAAAAAGTTTCTCCTGCAACCCGTTCCCTTTGTGCTAGATGAACGAACGTCTCTCCACATGCTCAGTTCTGAGAGATAATTGTGTGTGAAAGACGTCCTTCACATACCTTGCTGGGAACACAAAGATTCTTTTCACTTTCAAACTCCAATCCATACATATAGAAGGGGAGGTACTAGCTCCAACTCGGTTTTACAGTGAAAACTGCAGGAACGTCAATCCGGCACAAGGAAAGAGACTGAGAAACCAGAGATAAAGTTTCTCCTTCAACCCGTTCCCTTTGTTCTAGATGAACGAAAGTCTCTCCAAATGCTCAGTTCTGAGAGATATGTGTGTGTGAAAGCCGTCCTTCACCTAGAATGTTGGGAACACAAACTTTCTTTTCAATTGCAAACTCCACTCCATACAAATATATGGGGTGGTACAAGATCCTACTCGGTTTTACACTGAAAACTGCAGGAACTTCAAACGGGCACTAGGAAACAGACTGAGAAACCAGAGTAAAAGTTACTCCTGCAAACCGTTCCTTTGTGCTAAATGAAGGAACGTCTCTCCACATGCTAAGTTCTGAGAGATAAGTGTGTGTGAAAGCCGCCCTTCACCTAGCTTGTTGGGAACACAAAGTTTCTTTTCACTTGCAAACTCCACTCCACACATATATATGGGGTGGTACAAGCTCCTACTCTGTTTTACAGTGAAAACTGCAGGAACTTGAAACCTGCACTAGGAAAAAACTGAGAAACCAGAGTAAAAGTTTCTCCTGCAACCCCTTCCTTTTATGCTAGATGAAAGAACGTCTCTCCACATGCTCAGTTCTGAGAGATATTTGTGTGTGAAAGCCATCCTTCACCTAGCTTGTTGGGAACACAAAGTTGGTTTTCACTTGCAAACTCCACTCCATACAAATATATGCGGAGGGATTAGCTCCAACTCGGTTTTACAGTGAAAACTGCAGGAACTTCATACCAGCACTAGGAAACAGACTGAGAAACCAGAGTAAAAGTTTCTCCTGTACGCGTTCCCTTTGTGCTAGATGAACGAACGTCTCTCCACATGCTATGTTCTGAGAGATAAGTGTGTGTGAAAGCCGTCCTTCACCTAGCTTGTTGGGAACACAAATTTTATATCACTTGCAATCTCCACTTGATACATAAATATAGGGAGGTACTAGCTCCACCTCGGTTTTACAGTGAAAACTGAAGGAACTTCAAACCGGCACAAGGAAACAGACTGAGAAACCAGAGTAAAAGTTTCTCCTGCAACCCGTTCCTTTTTGCTAGATGAACGAACGTCTCTCCACATGCTATGTTCTGAGAGATAAGTGTGTGTGAAAGCCGTCCTTCACCTAGCTTGTTCGGAATACAAAGTTTCTTTTCACTTGCAAACTCCAATCCATACATATATATGGGGAGGTACTAGCTCCAACTCGGTTTTACAGTGAAAACTGCAGGAAATTCAAAATCGCACTAGGAAACAGACTGAGAAACCAGAGTAAAAGTTCCCCTGCAACACGTTCCTTTGTGCTAGATGAACGAACGTCTCTCCCCATGCTCAGTACAGAGATAAATGTGTGTGAAAGCCGTCCTTCATTTAGCTTGTTGGGAACACAAAATTTCTTTTCATTTGCAAATTCCTCTCCATACATATATAAAGGGAGGTTCTAGCTCCAACACGTTTTTACAGTGAAAACTGCAGGAACTTCAAACCTGCACTAGGTAACATACTGAGAAACCAGAGAAAAAGTTTCTCCTGCAATTCTTTCCCTTTGTGCTACATGAACGAACGTCTCTCCACATGCTCAGTTCTGAGAGATAAGTGTGTGTGAAAGCCGTCCTTCACCTAGAATGTTGGGAACACAAACTTTCTTTTCACTTGCTAACTCCACTCCATACAACTATATGGGGTTGTACAAGATCCTACTCGGTTTTACACTGAATACTGCAGGAACTTCAAACCGGCACTAGGAAACAGACTGAGAAACCAGATTAATAGTTACTCCTGCAAACCGTTCCTTTGTGCTAAATGAAGGAACGACCCTCCACATGCTAAGTTCTGAGAGATAAGTGTGTGTGAAAGCCGTCCTTCACTTAGCTTGTTGGGAACACAAAGCTTCTTTTCACTTGAAAATTCCAGTCCATACATATATATGCAGAGGTCCTAGCTCCAACTCGGTTTACAGTGAAAATTGCAGGGACTTCAAACCGACAGTAGGAAACAGACTGAGAAAGCATAGTAAAAGTTTCACCTGCAACCCATTCCCTTTGTGGTTGATGAACGAACGTCTCTCCAAATGCTCAGTTCTGAGAGATAAGTGTGTGTGAAATCCGTACTTCACCTAGAATGTGGGGAAAACAAACTTTGTTTTCACTTGCAAACTCCACTCCATACATATATATGGGGTGGTACAAGATCCTACTCGGTTTTACACTGAAAATTGCAGGAACTTCAAACCGGCACTAGGAAACAGACTGAGAATCCAGAGTAAAAGTTTCTCCTGCAACCCGTTCCCTTTGTGCTAGATGAACGAACGTCTCTCCACATGCTCAGTTCTGAGAAGTGTGTGTGAAAGCCGTCCTTCACCTAGCTTGTTGGGAACACAAAGTTTCTTTCCACTTGCAAACACCATTCCGTACATATATATGGGGAGGTACTAGCTCCAACACGGTTTTACAGTGAAAAATGCAGGAACTTCAAACCGGCCCTAGGAAACAGACTGAGAATCCAGAGAAAAATTTCCTCCTGCAAACTTTTCCCCTTGTGGTAGATGAACGAACGTCTCTCCACATGCTCATTTCTGAGAGATAAGTGTGTGTGAAAGCCGTCCTTCAACTAGCTTGTTGGGAACACAAAGTTTCTTTTAACTAGCACACCTCAATCCACATATATATATGGGGTGGTGTAAGCTTCTACTCGGTTTTACAGTGAAAACTGCAGGAACTTCAAACCTGCACTAGGAAACAGACTGAGAAACCAGAGTAAAAGTTTCTCCTGCAACCCGTTCCCTTTCTGCTAGATGAACGTACGTCTCTCCACATGCTCAGTTCTGAGGGATAAATGTGTGTGAAAGCCGTCCTTCACCTAGCTTGTTGGGAACACAAAGGTTCTTTACACATGCAAACTCCACTCCTTACATATATATGGGGAGGTAATAGCTCCAACTCGGTTTACAGTGAAAAGTGCAGGGACTTCAACCCGACAGTAGGAAACAGACTGAGAAACCATAGAAAAATTTTCCGTTGCAACCCGTTCCTTTTGTGGTAGATGAACGAACGTCTCTCCAAATGCTCAGTTCTGAGAGAATAGTGAGTGTGAAAGCCGTCCTTCAACTGGAATGTTGGGAAAACAAACTTTCTTTTCACTTGCAAACACCACTCCATACATATATATGGGGTGGTACAAGCTCCTACTCGGTTTTACAGTGAAAACTGCAGGAAATTCAAACCTGCACTAGGAAACAGACTGAGAAACCAGAGTAAAAGTTTCTCCTTCAACCCGTTCCTTTGTGCTAAATGAACGAACTTCTGTCCACATGCTCAGTTCTGAGAGATAAGTGTGTGTGAAAGCCGCCCTTCACCTAGCTTGTTGGGAACACAAAGTTTCTTTTCACTTGCAAACTCCACTCCACACATATATATGGGGTGGTACAAGCTCCTACTCGGTTTTACAGTGAAAACTGCAGGAACTTCAAACCTGCACTAGGAAAAAACTGAGAAACCAGAGTAAAAGTTTCTCCTGCAACCCGTTCCCTTTATGCTAGATGAAAGAACGTCTCTCCACATGCTCAGTTCTGAGAGATATGTGTGGGTGAAAGCCGTCCTTCACCTAGCTTGTTGGGAACACAAAGTTGGTTTTCACTTGCAAACTGCACTCCATACATATATATGGGGAGGGATTAGCTCCAACTCGGTTTTACAGTGAAAACTGCAGGAACTTCAAACCGGCACTAGGAAACAGACTGAGAAATCAGAGAAAAAGTTTCTCCTGCAACCCGTTCCCTTTGTGCTAGATGAACGAACGTCTCTCCACATGCTCAGTTCTGAGAGATAATTGTGTGTGAAAGACGTCCTTCACATACCTTGCTGGGAACACAAAGATTCTTTTCACTTTCAAACTCCAATCCATACATATAGAAGGGGAGGTACTAGCTCCAACTCGGTTTTACAGTGAAAACTGCAGGAACGTCAATCCGGCACAAGGAAAGAGACTGAGAAACCAGAGATAAAGTTTCTCCTTCAACCCGTTCCCTTTGTTCTAGATGAACGAAAGTCTCTCCAAATGCTCAGTTCTGAGAGATATGTGTGTGTGAAAGCCGTCCTTCACCTAGAATGTTGGGAACACAAACTTTCTTTTCAATTGCAAACTCCACTCCATACAAATATATGGGGTGGTACAAGATCCTACTCGGTTTTACACTGAAAACTGCAGGAACTTCAAACGGGCACTAGGAAACAGACTGAGAAACCAGAGTAAAAGTTACTCCTGCAAACCGTTCCTTTGTGCTAAATGAAGGAACGTCTCTCCACATGCTAAGTTCTGAGAGATAAGTGTGTGTGAAAGCCGTCCTTCACCTAGCTTGTTGGGAACACAAAGTTTCTTTTCACTTGAAAACTCCAGTCCATACATATATATGCGGAGGTCCTAGCTCCAACTCGTTTTACAGTGAAAACTGCAGGGACTTCAAACCGACAGTAGGAAACAGACTGAGAAACCATAGTAAAAGTTTCACCTGCAACCCATTCCCTTTGTGGGTGATGAACGAACGTCTCTCCAAATGCTCAGTTCTGAGAGATAAGTGTGTGTGAAAGCCGTCCTTCACCTAGAATGTTGGGAAAACAAACTTTCTTTTCACTTGCAAACTCCACTCCATACATATATATGGGGTGGTACAAGCTCCTACTCGGTTTTACACTGAAAACTGCAGGAACTTCAAACCGGCCCTAGGAAACAGACCGAGAATCCAGAGAATAAGTTCCTCCTGCAAAATGTTCCCCTTGTGGTAGATGAACGAACGTCTCTCCACATGCTCATTTCTGAGAGAAAAGTGTGTGTGAAAGCCGTCCTTCACCTAGCTTGTTGGGAACACAAAGTTTCTTTTAACTTGCACACCCCAATCCACACATATATATGGGGTGGTATAAATTTCTACTCGGTTTTACAGTGAAAACTGCAGGAACTTCAAACCTGCACTAGGAAACAGACTGAGAAACCAGAGTAAAATTTTCTCCTGCAACCCGTTCCCTTTATGCTAGATGAACGAACGTCTCTCCACATGCTCAGTTCTGAGGGATAAGTGTGTGTGAAAGCCGTCCTTCAACTAGCTTGTTGGGAACACAAAGGTTCTTTACACATGCAAAATCCACTCCTTACATATATATGGGGAGGTAATAGCTCCAACTCGATTTACAGTGAAAACTGCAGGGACTTCAACCCGACAGTAGGAAACAGACTGAGAAAACATTGTAAAATTTTCCGTTGCAACCCGTTCCTTTGTGGTAGATGAACGAACGTCTCTCCAAATGCTCAGTTCTGAGAGATAAGTGAGTGTGAAAGCCGTCCTTCACCTTGAATGTTGGGAACACAAACTTTCTTTTCACTTGCAAATCCCAATCCATACATATATATGGGGTGGTACAAGCTCCTACTCGGTTTTACAGTGAAAACTGCAGGAAATTCAAACCTGCACAAGGAAACAGACTGAGAAATCAGAGTAAAAGTTTCTCCTGCAACCCGTTCCTTTGTGCTAGATGAAAGAACGTCTCTCCACATGCTCAGTTCTGAGAGATATTTGTGTGTGAAAGCCGTCCTTCAGCTAGCTTGTTGGGAACACAAAGTTGGTTTTCACTTGCAAACTCCACTCCATACAAATATATGAGGTGGGATTAGCTCCAACTCGGTTTTACAGTGAAAACTGCAGGAACTTCATACCAGCACTAGGAAACAGACTGAGAAACCAGAGTAAAATTTTCTCCTGTACCCGTTCCCTTTGTGCTAGATGAACGAAATTCTATCCACATGCTCAGTTCTGAGAGATAAGTGTGTGTGAAATCTGTCCTTCACCTAGCTTGTTGGGAACACAAAGTTCCTTTTCACTTGCAAATTTCACTCCATAGATATATATGGAAATGTACTAGCACCAACTCGTTTTACAGTGAAAACTGCAGGGATTTCAAACCGACATTAAGAAACAGACTGAGAAACCGTAGTAAAATTTTCTCCTGCAACCCGTTCCACTTGTGGTAGATGAACGAACGTCTCTTCAAATGCTCAGTTCTGAGAGATAAGTGTGTGTGAAAGCCGTACTTCACCTAGCTTTTTGGGAACACAAAGTTTCTTTTCACTTGCACACTCCAATCCACACATATATATGGGGTGGTACAAGCTCCTACTCAGTTTTACAGTGAAAACTGCAGGAACTTCAAACCTGCACTAGGAAACAGACTTAGAAAACAGAGTAAAAGTTTCTCCTGCATCCCGTTCCCTTTATGCTAGATGAACGAACGTCTCTCCACGTGCTGAGTTCTGAGAGTTATGAGTGTGTTAAAGCCGTCCTTCACCTAGCTTGTTGGGAACACAAAGGTTCTTTACACTTGCAAACTCCACTCCTTACATATATATGGGGAGGTAATAGCTTCAACTCGGTTTTACAGTGAAAACTGCAGGAACTTCAAACCGGTAGTAGGAAACAGACTGAGAAACCAGAGAAAAAGTTTCTCTTGCAAACGATTCTTTTTGTGCTAGATGAACGAACGTCTCTCCACATGCTCAGTTCTGAGAGATAAGTGTGTGTGAGAGCCGTCCTTCACCTAGCTTGTTGGGAACACAAAGTTTCTTTTCACTTGCAATCCCCACTCCATACATAAATAAAGGGAGGTACTAGCTCCAACTCGGTTTTACAGTGAAAACTGCAGGAACATCTAACCGGCACTAGGAAACAGACTGAGAAATCAGACTAAAACTTTCTCCTGCAAACCGTTCCTTTGTGCTAAATGAACGAACGTCTCTCCACATGCTAAGTTCTAGAGATAAGTGTGTGTGAAAGCCGTCCTTCACCTAGAATGTTGGGAACACAAACTTTCTTTTCACTTGCTAACTCCACTCCATACAAATATATGGGGTGGTACAAGATCCTACTCGGTTTTACACTGAATACTGCAGGAACTTCAAACCGGCACTAGGAAACAGACTGAGAAACCAGAGTAATAGTTACTCCTGCAAACCGTTCCTTTGTGCTAAATGAAGGAACGTCTCTCCACATGCTAAGTTCTGAGAGATAAGTGTGTGTGAAAGCCGTCCTTCACTTAGCTTGTTGGGAACACAAAGTTTCTTTTCACTTGAAAATTCCAGTCCATACATATATATGCGGAGGTCCTAGCTCCAACTCGGTTTACAGTGAAAATTGCAGGTACTTCAAACCGACAGTAGGAAACAGACTGAGAAAGCATAGTAAAAGTTTCACCTGCAACCCATTCCCTTTGTGGTTGATGAACGAACGTCTCTCCAAATGCTCAGTTCTGAGAGATAAGTGTGTGTGAAATCCGCACTTCACCTAGAATGTTGGGAAAACAAACTTTGTTTTCACTTGCAAACTCCACTCCATACATATATATGGGGTGGTACAAGCTCCTACTCGGTTTTACAGTGAAAACTGCAGGAAATTCAAAATGGCACTAGGAAACAGACTGAGAAACCAGAGTAAAAGTTCCCCTGCAGCCCGTTCCTTTGTGCTAGATGAACGAACGTCTCTCCCCATGCTCAGTACAGAGATAAATGTGTGTGAAAGCCGTCCTTCATTTAGCTTGTTGGGAACACAAAGTTTCTTTTCATTTGCAAAATCCTCTCCATACATATAAAAGGGGAGGTTCTAGCTCCAACACGGTTTTACAGTGAAAACTGCAGGAACTTCAAACCGGCACTAGGAAACAGACTGAGAAATCAGAGAAAAAGTTTCTCCTGCAACCCGTTCCCTTTGTGCTAGATGAACGAACGTCTCTCCACATGCTCAGTTCTGAGGGATAAGTGTGTGTGAAAGCCGTCCTTCACCTAGCTTGTTGGGAACACAAAGGTTCTTTACACATGCAAACTCCACTCCATACATATATATGAGGAGGTAATAGCTCCAACTCGGTTTACAGTGAAAACTGCAGGGACTTCAACCAGACAGTAGGAAACAGACTGAGAAACCATAGAAAAATTTTCGGTTGCAACCCGTTCCCTTTGTGGTAGATGAACAAACGTCTCTCCAAATGCTCAGTTCTGAGAGATAAGTGAGTGTGAAGCCGTCCTTCACCTAGAATGTTGGGAACACAAACTTTCTTTTCACTTGCAAACCCCACTCCATACATATATATGGGGTGGTACAAGCTCCTACTCGGTTTTACAGTGAAAACTGCAGGAAATTCAAACCTGCACTAGGAAACAGACTGTGAAACCAGAGTAAAAGTTTCTCCTTCAACCCGTTCCTTTGTGCTAAATGAACGAACTTCTGTCCACATGCTCAGTTCTGAGAGATAAGTGTGTGTGAAAGCCGCTCTTCAACTAGCTTGTTGGGAACACAAAGTTTCTTTTCACTTGCAAACTCCACTCCACACATATATATGGGGTGGTACAAGCTCCTACTCGGTTTTACAGTGAAAACTGCAGGAACTTCAAAAATGCACTAGGAAAAAACTGAGAAACCAGAGTAAAAGTTTCTCCTGCAACCCGTTCCTTTTATGCTAGATGAAAGAACGTCTCTCCACATGCTCAGTTCTGAGAGATATGTGTGGGTGAAAGCCGTCCTTCACCTAGCTTGTTGGGAACACAAAGTTGGTTTTCACTTGCAAACTCCACTCCATACATATATATGGGGAGGGATTAGCTCCAACTCGGTTTTACAGTGAAAACTGTAGGAACTTCAAACCGGCACTAGGAAACAGACTGAGAAATCAGAGAAAAAGTTTCTCCTGCAACCCGTTCCCTTTGTGCTAGATGAACGAACGTCTCTCCCCATGCTCAGTTCTGAGAGATAATGGTGTGTGAAAGACGTCCTTCACATACCTTGCTGGGAACACAAAGATTCTTTTCACTTGCAAACTCCAATCCATACATATATAAGGGGAGGTACTAGCTCCAACTCGGTTTTACAGTGAAAACTGCAGGAACGTCAATCCGACACTAGGATACAGACTGAGAATCCAGAGATAAAGTTTCTTCTTCAACCCGTTCCCTTTGTTCTAGATGAACGAAATTCTCTCCAAATGCTAAGTTCTGAGAGATAAGTGTGTGTGAAAGCCGTCCTTCACCTAGAATGTTGGGAACACAAACTTTCTTTTCACTTGCGAACTCCACTCCATACAAATATATGGGGTGGTACAAGATCCTACTCGGTTTTACACTGAAAACTGCAGGAACTTCAAACGGACACTAGGAAACAGACTGAGAAACCAGAGTAAAAGTTACTCCGGCAAACCGTTCCTTTGTGCTAAATGAAGGAACGTCTCTCCACATGCTAAGTTCTGAGAGATAAGTGTGTGTGAAAGCCGTCCTTCACCTAGCTTGTTGGGAACACAAAGTTTCTTTTCACTTGAAAACTCCAGTCCATACATATATATGCGGAGGTCCTAACTCCAACTCGGTTTACAGTGAAAACTGCAGGGACTTCAAATCGACAGTAGGAAACAGACTGAGATACCATAGTAAAAGTTTCACCTGCAACCCATTCCCTTTGTGGGTGATGAACGAACGTCTCCCAAATGCTCAGTTCTGAGAGATAAGTTTGTGTGAAAGCCGTCCTTCACCTAGAATGTTGGGAAAACAAACTTTCTTTTAACTTGCAAACTCTACTCCATACATATATATGGGGTGGTACAAGCTCCTACTCGGTTTTACACTGAAAACTGCAGGAACTTCAAACCGGCCCTAGGAAACAGACTGAGAATCCAGAGAATAAGTTCCTCCTGCAAAATTTTCCCCTTGTGGTAGATGAACGAACGTCTCTCCACATGCTCATTTCTGAGAGAAAAGTGTGTGTGAAAGCCGTCCTTCACCTAGCTTGTTGGGAACACAAAGTTTCTTTTAACTTGCACACCCCAATCCACACATATATATGGGGTGGTATAAACTTCTACTCGGTTTTACAGTGAAAACTGCAGGAACTTCAAACCTGCACTAGGAAACAGACTGAGAAACCAGAGTAAAATTTTCTCCTGCAACCCGTTCCCTTTATGCTAGATGAACGAACGTCTCTCCACATGCTCAGTTCTGAGGGATAAGTGTGTGTGAAAGCCGTCCTTCAACTAGCTTGTTGGGAACACAAAGGTTCTTTACACATGCAAACTCCACTCCTTACATATATATGGGGAGTTAATAGCTCCAACTCGGTTTACAGTGAAAACTGCAGGGACTTCAACCCGACAGTAGGAAACAGACTGAGAAAACATAGTAAAATTTTCCGTTGCAACCCGTTCCCTTTGTGGTAGATGAACGAACATCTCTCCAAATGCTCAGTTCTGAGAGATAAGTGAGTGTGAAAGCCGTCCTTCACCTAGAATGTTGGGAACACAAACTTTCTTTTCACTTGCAAACCCCAATCCATACATATATATGGGGTGGTACAAGCTCCTACTCGGTTTTACAGTGAAAACTGCAGGAAATTCAAACCTGCACAAGGAAACAGTCTGAGAAACCAGAGTAAAAGTTTCTCCTTCAACCCGTTCCTTTGTGCTAAATGAACGAACTTCTGTCCACATGCTCAGTTCTGAGAGATAAGTGTGTGTGAAAGCCGCCCTTCACCTAGCTTGTTGGGAACACAAAGTTTCTTTTCACTTGCAAACTCCACTCCACTCATATATATGGGGTGGTACAAGCTCCTACTCGGTTTTACAGTGAAAACTGCAGGAACTTGAAACCTGCACTAGGAAAAACCTGAGAAACCAGAGTAAAAGTTTCTCCTGCAACCCGTTCCCTTTATGCTAGATGAAAGAACGTCTCTCCACATGCTCAGTTCTGAGAGATATTTGTGTGTGAAAGCCGTCCTTCAGCTAGCTTGTTGGGAACACAAAGTTGGTTTTCACTTGCAAACTCCACTCCATACAAATATATGCGGTGGGATTAGCTCCAACTCGGTTTTACAGTGAAAACTGCAGGAACTTCATACCAGCACTAGGAAACAAACTGAGAAACCAGAGTAAAATTTTCTCCTGTACCCGTTCCCTTTGTGCTAGATGAACGAAATTCTATCCACATGCTCAGTTCTGAGAGATAAGTGTGTGTGAAAGCTGTCCTTCACCTAGCTTGTTGGGAACACAAAGTTCCTTTTCACTTGCAAATTCCACTCCATAGATATATATGGAAAGGTACTAGCACCAACTCGTTTTACAGTGAAAACTGCAGGGATTTCAAACCGACATTAAGAAACAGACTGAGAAACCATAGTAAAAGTTTCCCCTGCAACCCGTTCCACTTGTGGTAGATGAACGAACGTCTCTTCAAATGCTCAGTTCTGAGAGAAAAGTGTGTGTGAAAGCCGTACTTCACCTAGCTTTTTGGGAACACAAAGTTTCTTTTCACTTGCACACTCCAATCCACACATATATATGGGGTGGTACAAGCTCCTACTCGGTTTTACATTGAAAACTGCAGGAACTTCAAACCTGCACTAGGAAACAGACTTAGAAAACAGAGTAAAAGTTTCTCCTGCATCCCGTTCCCTTTATGCTAGATGAACGAACGTCTCTCCACGTGCTCAGTTCTGAGAGTTATGAGTGTGTTAAAGCCGTCCTTCACCTAGCTTGTTGGGAACACAAAGGTTCTTTACACTTGCAAACTCCACTCCTTACATATATATGGGGAGGTAATAGCTTCAACTCGGTTTTACAGTGAAAACTGCAGGAACTTCAAACCGGTAGTAGGAAAAAGACTGAGAAACCAGAGAAAAAGTTTCTCTTGCAAACGATTCTTTTTGTGCTAGATGAACGAACGTCTCTCCACATGCTCAGTTCTGAGAGATAAGTGTGTGTGAGAGCCGTCCTTCACCTAACTTGTTGGGAACACAAAGTTTCTTTTCACTTGCAATCCCCACTCCATACATAAATAAAGGGAGGTACTAGCTCCAACTCGGTTTTACAGTGAAACCTGCAGGAACATCTAACCGGCACTAGGAAACAGACTGAGAAATCAGACTAAAACTTTCTCCTGCAAACCGTTCCTTTGTGCTAAATGAACGAACGTCTCTCCACATGCTAAGTTCTAGAGATAAGTGTGTGTGAAAGCCGTCCTTCACCTAGAATGTTGGGAACACAAACTTTCTTTTCACTTGCTAACTCCACTCCATACAAATATATGGGGTGGTACAAGATCCTACTCGGTTTTACACTGAATACTGCAGGAACTTCAAACCGGCACTAGGAAACAGACTGAGAAACCAGAGTAATAGTTACTCCTGCAAACCGTTCCTTTGTGCTAAATGAAGGAACGTCTCTCCACATGCTAAGTTCTGAGAGATAAGTGTGTGTGAAAGCCGTCCTTCACTTAGCTTGTTGGGAACACAAAGTTTCTTTTCACTTGAAAATTCCAGTCCATACATATATATGCGGAGGTCCTAGCTCCAACTCGGTTTACAGTGAAAATTGCAGGGACTTCAAACCGACAGTAGGAAACAGACTGAGAAAGCATAGTAAAAGTTTCACCTGCAACCCATTCCCTTTGTGGTTGATGAACGAACGTCTCTCCAAATGCTCAGTTCTGAGAGATAAGTGTGTGTGAAATCCGCCCTTCACCTAGAATGTTGGGAAAACAAACTTTGTTTTCATTTGCAAACTCCACTCCATACATATATATGGGGTGGTACAAGCTCCTACTCGGTTTTACACTGAAAATTGCAGGAACTTCAAACCGGCACTAGGAAACAGACTGAGAATCCAGAGTAAAAGTTTCTCCTGCAACCCGTTCCATTTGTGCTAGATGAACGAACGTCTCTCCACATGCTCAGTTCTGAGAAGTGTGTGTGAATGCCGTCCTTCACCTAGCTTGTTCGGAATACAAAGTTTCTTTTCACTTGCAAACTCCAATCCATACATATATATGGGGAGGTATTAGCTCCAACTCGGTTTTACAGTGAAAACTGCAGGAAATTCAAAATGGCACTAGGAAACAGACTGAGAAACCAGAGTAAAAGTTCCCCTGCAGCCCGTTCCTTTGTGCTAGATGAACGAACGTCTCTCCCCATGCTCAGTACAGAGATAAATGTGTGTGAAAGCCGTCCTTCATTTAGCTTGTTGGGAACACAAAGTTTCTTTTCATTTGCAAAATCCTCTCCATACATATAAAAGGGGAGGTTCTAGCTCCAACACGGTTTTACAGTGAAAACTGCAGGAACTTCAAACCGGCACTAGGAAACAGACTGAGAAATCAGAGAAAAAGTTTCTCCTGCAACCCGTTCCCTTTGTGCTAGATGAACGAACGTCTCTCCACATGCTCAGTTCTGAGGGATAAGTGTGTGTGAAAGCCGTCCTTCACCTAGCTTGTTGGGAACACAAAGGTTCTTTACACATGCAAACTCCACTCCTTACATATATATGGGGAGGTAATAGCTCCAACTCGGTTTACAGTGAAAACTGCAGGGACTTCAACCAGACAGTAGGAAACAGACTGAGAAACCATAGAAAAATTTTCGGTTGCAACCCGTTCCCTTTGTGGGTGATGAACGAACGTCTCTCCAAATGCTCAGTTCTGAGAGATAAGTGTGTGTGAAAGCCGTCCTTCACCTAGAATGTTGGGAAAACAAACTTTCTTTTCACTTGCAAACTCCACTCCATACATATATATGGGGTGGTACAAGCTCCTACTCGGTTTTACACTGAAAACTGCAGGAACTTCAAACCGGCCCTAGGAAACAGACTGAGAATCCAGAGAATAAGTTCCTCCTGCAAAATTTTCCCCTTGTGGTAGATGAACGAACGTCTCTCCACATGCTCATTTCTGAGAGAAAATTGTGTGTGAAAGCCGTCCTTCACCTAGCTTGTTGGGAACACAAAATTTCTTTTAACTTGCACACCCCAATCCACACATATATATGGGGTGGTATAAACTTCTACTCGGTTTTACAGTGAAAACTGCAGGAACTTCAAACCTGCACTAGGAAACAGACTGAGAAACCAGAGTAAAATTTTCTCCTGCAACCCGTTCCCTTTATGCTAGATGAACGAACGTCTCTCCACATGCTCAGTTCTGAGGGATAAGTGTGTGTGAAAGCCGTCCTTCACCTAGCTTGTTGGGAACACAAAGGTTCTTTACACATGCAAACTCCACTCCTTACATATATATGGGGAGGTAATAGCTCCAACTCGGTTTACAGTGAAAACTGCAGGGACTTCAACCCGACAGTAGGAAACAGACTGAGAAAACATAGTAAAATTTTCCGTTGCAACCCGTTCCCTTTGTGGTAGATGAACGAACGTCTCTCCAAATGCTCAGTTCTGAGAGATAAGTGAGTGTGAAAGCCGTCCTTCACCTAGAATGTTGGGAACACAAACTTTCTTTTCACTTGCAAACCCCACTCCATACATATATATGGGGTGGTACAAGCTCCTACTCGGTTTTACAGTGAAAACTGCAGGAAATTCAAACCTGCACAAGGAAACAGACTGAGAAACCAGAGTAAAAGTTTCTCCTTCAACCCGTTCCTTTGTGCTAAATGAACGAACTTCTGTCCACATGCTCAGTTCTGAGAGATAAGTGTGTGTGAAAGCCGCCCTTCACCTAGCTTGTTGGGAACACAAAGTTTCTTTTCACTTGCAAACTCCACTCCACACATATATATGGGGTGGTACAAGCTCCTACTCGGTTTTACAGTGAAAACTGCAGGAACTTGAAACCTGCACTAGGAAAAACCTGAGAAACCAGAGTAAAAGTTTCTCCTGCAACCCGTTCCCTTTATGCTAGATGAAAGAACGTCTCTCCACATGCTCAGTTCTGAGAGATATTTGTGTGTGAAAGCCGTCCTTCACCTAGCTTGTTGGGAACACAAAGTTGGTTTTCACTTGCAAACTCCACTCCATACAAATATATGCGGATGGATTAGCTCCAACTCGGTTTTACAGTGAAAACTGCAGGAACTTCATACCAGCACTAGGAAACAGACTGAGAAACCAGAGTAAAAGTTTCTCCTGTACCCGTTCCCTTTGTGCTAGATGAACGAAATTCTATCCACATGCTCAGTTCTGAGAGATAAGTGTGTGTGAAAGCTGTCCTTCACCTAGCTTGTTGGGAACACAAAGTTCCTTTTCACTTGCAAATTCCACTCCATACATATATATGGGAAGGTACTAGCACCAACTCGTTTTACAGTGAAAACTGCAGGGATTTCAAACCGACATTAGGAAACAGACTGAGAAACCATAGAAAAAGTTTCCCCTGCAACCCGTTCCACTTGTGGTAGATGAACGAACGTCTCTTCAAATGCTCAGTTCTGAGAGATAAGTGTGTGTGAAAGCCGTACTTCACCTAGCTTTTTGGGAACACAAAGTTTCTTTTCACTTGCACACTCCAATCCACACATATATATGGGGTGGTACAAGCTCCTACTCGGTTTTAGAGTGAAAACTGCAGGAACTTCAAACCTGCACTAGGAAACAGACTGAGAAACCAGAGAAAAAGTTTCTCTTGCAAACGATTCTTTTTGTGCTAGATGAACGAACGTCTCTCCACAAGCTCAGTTCTGAGAGATAAGTGTGTGTGAGAGCCGTCCTTCACCTAGCTTGTTGGGAACACAAAGTTTCTTTTCACTTGCAATCTCCACTCCAAACATAAATAAAGGGAGGTACTAGCTCCAACTCGGTTTTACAGTGAAAACTGCAGGAACTTCTAACCGGCACTAGGAAACAGACTGAGAAATCAGAGTAAAACTTTCTCCTGCAAACCGTTCATTTGTGCTAAATGAACGAACGTCTCTCCACATGCTAAGTTCTAGAGATAAGTGTGTGTGAAAGCCGTCCTTCACCTAGCTTGTTGGGAACACAAAATTTCTTTACACTTGCAAACTCCATTCCTTACATATATATGGGGAGGTAATAGCTCCAACTCGGGTTTACAGTGAAAACTGCAGGAACTTCAAACCTGCAGTAGGAAACAGACTGAGAAACCAGAGTAATAGTTTCTCCTGCAACACGTTCCCTTTGTGCTAGATGAACGAAAGTCTCTCCAAATGCTCAGTTCTGAGAGATAAGTGTGTGTGAATGCCGTCCTTCACCTAGAAAGTTGGGAACACAAACTTTCTTTTCACTTGCAAACTCCACTCCATACATATATATGGGTTGGTACAAGCTCCTAGTCGGTTTTACACAGAAAACTGCAGTAACTTCAAACCGGCACTAGGAAACAGACTGAGAAACCAGAGTAAAGGTTTCTCCTGCAACCCGTTCCCTTTGTGCTAGATGAACGATCGTCTCTCCACGTGCTCAGTTCTGAGAGATAAGTGTGTGTGAAAGCCGTACTTCACATAGCTTGTTGGGAACACAAAGTTTCCTTTCACTTGCAAACACAATTCCGTACATATATATGGGGAGTTACTAGCTCCAACTCTGTTTTACAGTGAAAACTGCAGGAACTTCAAACTGGCCCTAGGAAACAGACTGAGAATTCAGAGAAAAAGTTCCTCCTGCTACCTGTTCCCCTTGTGGTAGATGAACGAACGTCTCTCCACATGCTCAGTTCTGAGAGATAAGTGTGTGTGAAAGCCGTCCTTCACCTAGCTTGTTGGGAACACAAAATTTCTTTCAACTTGCACACTCCAATCCACACATATATATGGGGTGGTACAAGCTCCTACTCGGTTTTACACTGAAAACTGCAGGAACTTCAAACCTGCACTAGGAAACAGACTGAGAAACAAGAGTAAAAGTTTCTCCTGCAACCCGTTCCCTTTATGCTAGATGAACGAACGTCTCTCCACATGCTCAGTTCTGAGAGATAAGTGTGTGTGAAAGACGTCCTTCACCTAGCTTGTTGGGATCACTAAGTTTCTTTTCACTTGCCAACTCCAGTCCATACATATAAATGTGGAGGTCATAGCTCTAACTCGGTTTATATTGAAAAGTGCAGGGACTTCAAACCGACAGTAGGAAACAGACTGAGAAACCATAGTAAAATTTCCCCTTCAACCCGTTCCATTTGTGGTAGATGAACGACCGTCTCTCCATATGCTCAGTTCTGAGAGATAAGTTGTGTGAAAGCCGTCCTTCACCTAGCTTGTTAGGAACACAAAGTTTCTTTTTACTTGCAAACTCCAATCCATACATATATATGGGGTGGTACAATATCCTACTCGGTTTTACACTGAAAACTGCAGGAAATTCAAACCGGCACTAGGAAACAGACTGAGAAACCAGAGTAAAAGTTTCTCCTGCAAACCGTTCCTTTGTGCTAAATGAAGGAACGTCTCTCCACATGCTAAGTTCTGAGAGATAAGTGTGTGTGAAAGCCGTCCTTCACCTAGCTTGTTGGGAACACAAAGTTTCTTTTCACTTGAAAACTCCAGTCCATACATATATATGCGGAGGTCCTAGCTCCAAATCGGTTTACAGTGAAAACTGCAGGGACTTCAAACAGACAGTAGGAAACAGACTGAGAAACCATAGTAAAATTTTCACCTGCAACCCATTCCCTATTTGGTAGATGAACGAAAGTCTCTCCAAATGCTCAGTTCTGAGAGATAAGTGTGTGTGAAAGCCGTCCTTCACCTAGAATGTTCGGAAAACAAACTTTCTTTTCACTTGCAAACTCCACTCCATACATATATATGGGGTTGTACAAGCTACTACTCGGTTTTACACTGAAAACTGCAGGAACTTCATACCGGCACTAGGAAACAGACTGAGAAACCAGAGTAAAAGTTTCTCCTGTACCCGTTCCCTTTGTGCTAGATGAACGAAATTCTATCCACATGCTCAGTCTTGAGAGATAAGTGTGTGTGAAAGCCGTCCTTCACCTAGCTTGTTGGGAACACAAAGTTCCTTTTCACTTGCAAATTCCACTCCATACATATATATGGGAAGGTACTAGCACCATCTCGTTGTACAGTGAAAACTGCAGGGACTTCAAACCGATATTAGGAAACAGACTGAGATACCATAGTAAAAGTTTCCCCTGCAACCCGTTCCCCTTGTGGTAGATGAAAGAACGTCTCTCCAAATGCTCAGTTCTGAGAGATAAGTGTGTGTGAAAGCCGTCCTTCACCTAGCTTTTTGGGATCACAAAGATTCTTTTCACTTGCACACTCCAATCCACACATATATTTGGGGTGGTACAAGCTCCTACTCGGTTTTACAGTGAAAACTGCAGGAACTTCAAACCTGCACTAGGAAACAGACTTTGAAACCAGAGAAAAAGTTTCTCCTGCATCCCGTTCCCTTTATGCTAGATGAACGAATGTCTCTCCACGTGCTCAGTTCTGAGAGAAATGTGTGTGTGTAAGCCGTCCTTCACCTAGCTTGTTGGGAACACAAAGGTTCCTTACACTTGGAAACTCCACTTCTTACATATATATGGGGAGGTAATAGCTCCAACTCGGTTTTACAGTGAAAACTGCAGGAACTTCAAACCGGTACTAGGAACAGTCAGAGAAACCAGAGAAAAAGTTTCTCTTGCAAACATTTCTATTTGTGCTAGATGAACCAACGTCTCTCCACATGCTCAGATCTGATACATAAGTTTGTGTGAGAGACGTCCTTCACCTAGCTTGTTGGGAACACAAATTTTATTTCACTTGCAATCTCCACTCCATACATAAATATAGGGAGGTACTAGCTCCAACTCGGTTTTACAGTGAAAACTGCAGGAACTTCTAACCGGCACTAGGAAACAGACTGAGAAATCAGAGTAAAAGTTTCTCATGCAAACCGTTCCTTTGTGCTAAATGAACGAACGTCTCTCCACATGCTAAGTTCTGAGAGATAAGTGTGTTTGAAAGCCGTCCTTCACCTAGCTTGTTGGGAAAACAAAGGTTCTTTACACTTGCAAACTCCACTCCTTACATATATATGGGGAGGTAATAGCTCCAACTCGGGTTTACAGTGAAAACTGCAGGAACTTCAAACCTGCACTAGGAAACAGACTGAGAAACCAGAGTAATAGTTTCTCCTGCAACCCGTTCCCTTTATGCTAGATGAACGAAAGTCTCTCCACATGCTCAGTTCTGAGAGATATGTGTGTGTGAAAGCCGTCCTTCAACTAGCTTGTTGGGAACACAAAGTTTCTTTTCACTTGCAAAATCCAGTCCATACATATATATGCGGAGGTCCTAGCTCCAACAAGGTTTACAGTGAAAACTGCAGGGACTTCAAACCGACATTAGGAAACAGACTGAGAAACCATAGTAAAAGTTTCACCTTCAACCCGTTCCCTTTGTGGTATATGAACGAACGTCTCTCCAAATGCTCAGTTCTGAGAGATAAGTGTGTGTGAAAGCCGTCCTTCACCTAGAATGTTGGGAACACAAACTTTCTTTTCACTTGCAAACTCCACTCCATACATATATACGGGGTGGTACAAGCTCCTACTCGGTTTTACACTGAAAACTGCAGGAACTTCAAACCGGCACTAGGAAACAGACTGAGGAACCAGAGTAAAAGTTGCTCCTGCAACCCGTTCCCTTTGTGCTAGATGAACGATCGTCTCTCCACGTCCTCAGTTCTGAGAGTTAAGTGTGTGTGAAAGCCGTGTTTCACATAGCTGTGGGGAACACAAATTTTATTTCACTTGCAATCTCCACTCCATACATAAATATAGGGAGGTACTAGCTCCAACTCGGTTTTACAGTGAAAACTGTAGGAACTTCAAACCGGCACTAGGAAACAGACTGAGAAATCAGAGTAAAAGTTTCTCCTGCAACCCGTTCCTTTGTGCTAAATTAACGAATGTCTCTCCACATGCTAAGTTCTGAGAGACACATATGTGTGAAAGCCGTCCTTCACCTAGCTTGTTGGGAACACAAAGTTTCTTTTCACTTGCAAACACCATTCCGTACATATATATGGGGAGGTACTAGCTCCAACTCTGTTTTACAGTGAAAACTGAAGGAAATTAAAAATGGCACTAGGAAACAGACTGAGAAACCAGAGTAAAAGTTCCCCTGCAACCCGTTCCTTTGTGCTAGATGAACGAACGTCTCTCCCCATGCTCAGTACAGAGATATGTGTGTGTGAAAGCCGTACTTCATTTAGCTTGTTGGGAACACAAAGTTTCTTTTCATTTGAAAATCCACTCCATACATATATAAGGGGAGGTACTAGCTCCAACACGGTTTTACAGTGAAAACTGCAGGAACTTCAAACCTGCACTAGGTAACATACTGAGAAAACAGAGAAAAATTTCTCCTGCAATTCTTTCCCTTTGTGCTACATGAACGAAAGTCTCTCCACATGCTCAGTTCTGAGAGATAAGTGTGTGTGAAAGCCGTCCTTCACCTAGCTTGTTGGGAACACAAAGTTTCTTTTCACTTACAAGCTCCAGTCCATACATATATATGCGGAGGTCCTAGCTCCAACTCGGTTTACAGAGAAAACTGCAGGGACTTCAAACCGACAGTAGGAAACAGACTGAGAAACCATAGTAAAAGTTTCCCCTGCAACCCGTTCCCTTTGTGGTAGATGAACGAACATTTTTCCAAATGCTCAGTTCTGAGAGATAAGTGTGTGTGAAAGCCGTCCTTCACCTAGCTTGTTGGGAACACAAAGTTTCTTTTCACTTGCAAACTCCACTCCATACATATATAAGGGAAGTACAAGCTCCAACTCGGTTTTACAGTAAAAACTGCAGGAAATTCAAACCAGCACTAGGAAACAGACTGAGAAACCAGAGTAAAAGTTTCTCCTGCAACCCGTTCCATTTATGCTAGATGAACGAACGTCTCTCCAAATGCTCAGTTCTGAGAGATGAGTGTGTGTGAAAGCCGTCCTTCACCTAGGTTTTTTGGAACACAAATCTTCTTTAAACTTGCAAACTCCACTCATTACATATATATGGGGAGGTAATAGCTCCAACTCGGTTATACAGTGAAAACTGCAGGAACTTCAAGCCGGCACTAGGAAACAGACTGAGAAATCAGAGAAAAAGTTTCTCCTGCAACCCGTTCCCTTTGTTCTATGAACGAACGTCTCTCCACATGCTCAGTTCTGAGAGATAAGTGTGTGTGAAAGCCGTCCTTCACATATCTTGCTGGGAACACAAAGTATCTTTTCACTTGCAAACTCCACTCCATACATATATAAGGGGAGGTACTAGCTCCAACTCGGTTTTACAGTGAAAACTGCAGGAACTTCAATCCGGCACTAGGAAACAGACTGAGAAACCAGAGATAAAATTTCATCTTCAACCCGTTCCCTTTGTTCTAGATGAACGAAAGTCTCTCCAAATGCTCAGTTCTGAGAGATAAGTGTGTGTGAAAGCCGTCCTTCACCTAGCTTGTTGGGAACACAAAGTTTCTTTTCACTTGCAAACTCCACTCCTTACATATATAAGGGGAGGGTTTAGCTCCAACTTGATTTTACAGTGAAAACTGCAGGAACGTCTAACCGGCACTAGGAAACAGACTGAGAAAACAGAGTATAAGTTTCTCCTATAACACTTTCCCCTTGTGCTACATGAACGAACGTCTCTCCACATGCTCATTTCTGAGAGATAAGTGTGTGTGAAAGCCGTCCTTCACCTAGCTTGTTGGGAACACAAATTTTATTTCACTTGCAATCTTCACTCGATACATAAATATAGGGAGGTACTAGCTCCACCTCGGTTTTACAGTGAAAAATGCAGGAACTTCAAACCGGCACAAGGAAACAGACTGAGAAACCAGAGTAAAAGTTTCTCCTGCAACCCGTTCCTTTGTGCTAGATGAACGAACGTCTCTCTACATGCTATGTTCTGAGAGAAAAGTGTGTGTGAAAGCCGTCCTTCACCTAGCTTGTTGGGAACACAAAGTTTCTTTTCACTTGCAAACTCCAATCCTTACATATATAAGGGGAGGGTTTAGCTCCAAATCGATTTTACAGTGAAAACTGCAGGAACGTCTAACCGGCACTAGGAAACAGACTGAGAATACAGAGTATAAGTTTCTGCTATAACACGTTCCCCTTTTGTTACATGAACGAACGTCAATACACATGCTCAGTTCTGACAGATAAGTGTGTGTGAAAGCCGTCGTTCACCTATCTTGTTGGGAACACAAACATTCTTTTCATGTGCAAACTCCAATCCATACATATATATGGGTTGTTACAAGCTCCTACTCGGTTTTACAGTGAAAACTGCAGGAACTTCAAACCGGCACTAGGAAACAGATTGAGAAATCACAGTAAAAGTTTCTCTGGCAACCAGTTCCCTTTGTGCTAGGTGAAAGAACGTCTCTCCACAAAGTCAGTTCTGAGAGATATTTGTGTGTGAAAGCCGTCCTTCACCTAGCTTGTTCGGAATACAATGTTCCTTTTCACTTGCAAACTCCATTCCATACATATATATGGGGAGGTACTAGCTCCAACTCTGTTTTACAGTGAAAACTGAAGGAAATTAAAAATGGCACTAGGAAACAGACTGAGAAACCAGAGTAAAAGTTCCCCTGCAACCCGTTCCTTTGTGCTAGATGAACGAACGTCTCTCCCCATGCTCAGTACAGAGATAAGTGTGTGTGAAAGCCGTACTTCATTTAGCTTGTTGGGAACACAAAGTTTCATTTGCAAAATCCACTCCATACATATATAAGGGGAGGTACTAGCTCCAACACGGTTTTACAGTGAAAACTGCAGGAACTTCAAACCGGCCCTAGGAAACAGACTGAGAAACCAGAGAAAAAGTTCCTCCTGCAACCTGTTCCCCTTGTGGTAGATGAACGAACGTCACTCCACATGCTCAGTTCTGAGAGATAAGTGTGTGTGAAAGACGTCATTAACCTAGCTTGATTTGAACACTAAGTTTCTTTTCACTTGCCAACTCCAGTCCATACATATATATGCGGAGGTCCTAGCTCAAACTCGGTTTACAGTGAAAACTGCAGGAACTTCAAACCGGCACTAGGAAACAGACTGAGAAAACAGAGTAAAAGTTATTCCTGCAAACCCTTCCTTTGTGCTAAATGAAGGAACGTCTCTCCACATGGTAAATTCTGAGAGATAAGTTTGTGTGAAAGCCTTCCTTCAACTAGCTTGTTGGGAACTCAAAGTTTCTTTTCACTTGAAAACTCCAGTCCATACATATATATGCGGAGGTTCTAGCTCCAAATCGGTTTACAGTGAAAACTGCAGGGACTTCAAACCGACAGTAGGAAACAGACTGAGAAACCATAGTAATATTTTCACCTGCAAACCATTCCCTTTGTGGTAGATGAACGAACGTCTCTCCAAATGCTCAGTTCTGAGAGATAAGTGTGTGTGAAAGCCGCCCTTCACCTAGCTTGTTGGGAAAACAAAGTTTCTTTTCACTTGCAAACTCCAATCCACACATATATATGGGGTGGTATAAGCTCCTACTCGGTTTTACAGTGAAAACTGCAGGAACTTCAAACCTGCACTAGGAAAAAACTGAGAAAGCAGAGTAAAAGTTTCTCCTGCAACCCGTTCCCTTTATGCTAGATGAAAGAACGTCTCTCCACATGCTCAGTTCTGAGAGATATGTGTGTGTGAAAGCCGTCCTTCACCTAGCTTGTTGGGAACACAAAGTTGGTTTTCACTTGCAAACTGCACTCCATACATATATATGGGGAGGGATTAGCTCCAAATCGGTTTTACAGTGAAAACTGCAGGAACTTCAAACCGGCACTAGGAAACAGACTGAGAAATCAGAGAAAAATATTCTCCTGCAACCCGTTCCCTTTGTGCTAGATGAACGAAAGTCTCTCCACATGCTCAGTTCTAAGAGATAAGTGTGTGTGAAAGCCGTCCTTCACATACCTTGCTGGGAACACAAAGTTTCTTTTCACTTGCAAACTCCACTATATACATATATAAGGGGACGTACTAGCTCCAACTCGGTTTTACAGTGAAAACTGCAGGAACTTCAATCCGGCACAAGGAAACAGACTGAGAAACCAGAGATAAAGTTTCTTCTTCAACCCGTTCCCTTTGTTCTAGATGAACGAACGTCTCTCCACATGCTCAGTTCTGAGAGATAAGTGTGTGTGAGAGCCGTCCTTCACCTAGCTTGTTGGGAACACAAAGTTTCTTTTCACTTGAAAACTCCAGTCCATACATATATATACGGAGGTCCTAGCTCCACATCGGTTTACAGTGAAAACTGCAGGGACTTCAAACCGACAGTAGGGAACAGACTGAGAAACCATAGTAAAAGTTTCCCCTGCAACCCGTTCCCTTTGTGGTAGATGAACGAACGTCTCTCCAAATGCTCAGTTCTGAGAGATAAGTGTGTGTGAATGCCGTCCTTCACATAGAAAGTTGGGAACACAAACTTTCTTTTCACTTGCAAACTCCACTCCATACATATATATGGGGTCTTACAAGCTCCTACACGGTTTTACACAGAAAACTGCAGGAACTTCAAACCGGCACTAGGAAACAGACTGAGAAACCAGAGTAAAATTTTCTCCTGCAACCCGTTCCCTTTGTGCTAGATGAACGATCGTCTCTCCACGTGCTCAGTTCTGAGAGATAAGTGTGTGTGAAAGCCGTCCTTCACCTAGAAAGTTGGGAACACAAACTTTCTTTTCACTTGCAAACTCCACTCCATACATATATATGGGGTCTTACAAGCTCCTACACGGTTTTACACAGAAAACTGCAGGAACTTCAAACCGGCACTAGGAAACAGACTGAGAATCCAGAGTAAAATTTTCTCCTGCAACCCGTTCCCTTTGTGCTAGATGAACGATCGTCTCTCCACGTGCTCAGTTCTGAGAGATAAGTGTGTGTGAAAGCCGTACTTCACCTAGCTTGTTGGGAACACAAAGTTTCTTTTCACTTGCAAACACCATTCCGTACATATATATGGGGAGGTACCAGCTCCAACTCTGTTTTACAGTGAAAACTGCAGGAACTTCAAACCGGCCCTAGGAAACAGACTGAGAGACCAGAGAAAAAGTTCCTCCTGCAACCTGTTCCCCTTGTGGTAGATGAACGAACGTCACTCCACATGCTCAGTTCTGAGAGATAAGTGTGTGTGAAAGACGTCATTAACCTAGCTTGTTTTGAACACTAAGTTTCTTTTCACTTGCCAACTCCAGTCCATACATATATATGCGGAGGTCCTAGCTCTAACTCGGTTTACAGTGAAAACTGCAGGAACTTCAAACCAGCACTAGGAAACAGACTGAGAAAACAGAGTAAAAGTTATTCCTGCAAACCCTTCCTTTGTGCTAAATGAAGGAACGTCTCTCCACATGGTAAGTTCTGAGAGATAAGTGTGTGTGAAAGCCGTCCTTCAACTAGCTTGTTGGGAACCCAAAGTTTCTTTTCACTTGAAAACTCCAGTCCATACATATATATGCGGAGGTTCTAGCTCCAAATCGGTTTACAGTGAAAACTGCAGGGACTTCAAACCGACAGTAGGAAACAGACTGAGAAACCATAGTAAAATTTTCACCTGCAAACCATTCCCTTTGTGGTAGATGAACGAACGTCTCTCCAAATGCTCAGTTCTGAGAGATAAGTGTGTGTGAAAGCCGCCCTTCACCTAGCTTGTTGGGAAAACAAAGTTTCTTTTCACTTGCAAACTCCAATCCACACATATATATGGGGTGGTATAAGCTCCTACTCGGTTTTACAGTGAAAACTGCAGGAACTTCAAACCTGCACTAGGAAAAAACTGAGAAACCAGAGTAAAAGTTTCTCCTGCAACCCGTTCCCTTTATGCTAGATGAAAGAACGTTACTCCACATGCTCAGTTCTGAGAGATATGTGTGTGTGAAAGCCGTCCTTCACCTAGCTTGTTGGGAACACAAAGTTGGTTTTCACTTGCAAACTGCACTCCATACATATATATGGGGAGGGATTAGCTCCAACTCGGTTTTACAGTGAAAACTGCAGGAACTTCAAACCGGCACTAGGAAACAGACTGAGAAATCAGAGAAAAAGATACTCCTGCAAAACGTTCCCTTTGTGCTAGATGAACGAACGTCTCTCCACATGCTCAGTTCTGAGAGATAAGTGTGTGTGAAAGCCGTCCTTCACATACCTTGCTGGGAACACAAAGTTTCTTTTCACTTGCAAACTCCACTATATACATATATAAGGGGACGTACTAGCTCCAACTCGGTTTTACAGTGAAAACTGCAGGAACTTCAATCCGGCACAAGGAAACAGGCTGAGAAACCAGAGATAAAGTTTCTTCTTCAACCCGTTCCCTTTGTTCTAGATGAACGAAAATCTCTCCACATGCTCAGTTCTGAGAGATAAGTGTGTGTGAGAGCCGTCCTTCACCTAGCTTGTTGGGAACACAAAGTTTCTTTTCACTTGAAAACTCCAGTCCATACATATATATACGGAGGTCCTAGCTCCAACTCGGTTTACAGTGAAAACTGCAGGGACTTCAAACCGACAGTAGGGAACAGACTGAGAAACCATAGTAAAAGTTTCCCCTGCAACCCGTTCCCTTTGTGGTAGATGAACGAACGTCTCTCCAAATGCTCAGTTCTGAGAGATAAGTGTGTGTGAATGCCGTCCTTCACCTAGAAAGTTGGGAACACAAACTTTCTTTTCACTTGCAAACTCCACTCCATACATATATATGGGGTCTTACAAGCTCCTACACGGTTTTACACAGAAAACTGCAGGAACTTCAAACCGGCACTAGGAAACAGACTGAGAAACCAGAGTAAAATTTTCTCCTGCAACCCGTTCCCTTTGTGCTAGATGAACGATCGTCTCTCCACGTGCTCAGTTCTGAGAGATAAGTGTGTGTGAAAGCCGTACTTCACCTAGCTTGTTGGGAACACAAAGTTTCTTTTCACTTGCAAACACCATTCCGTACATATATATGGGGAGGTACCAGCTCCAACTCTGTTTTACAGTGAAAACTGCAGGAACTTCAAACCGGCCCTAGGAAACAGACTGAGAAACCAGAGAAAAAGTTCCTCCTGCAACCTGTTCCCCTTGTGGTAGATGAACGAACGTCACTCCACATGCTCAGTTCTGAGAGATAAGTGTGTGTGAATGCCGTCCTTCACCTAGAAAGTTGGGAACACAAACTTTCTTTTCACTTGCAAACTCCACTCCATACATATATATGGGGTCTTACAAGCTCCTACACGGTTTTACACAGAAAACTGCAGGAACTTCAAACCGGCACTAGGAAACAGACTGAGAAACCAGAGTAAAATTTTCTCCTGCAACCCGTTCCCTTTGTGCTAGATGAACGATCGTCTCTCCACGTGCTCAGTTCTGAGAGATAAGTGTGTGTGAAAGCCGTCCTTCACATACCTTGCTGGGAACACAAAGTTTCTTTTAACTTGCAAACTCCACTCCATACATATATATGGGGTCTTACAAGCTCCTACACGGTTTTACACAGAAAACTGCAGGAACTTCAAACCGGCACTAGGAAACAGACTGAGAATCCAGAGTAAAATTTTCTCCTGCAACCCGTTCCCTTTGTGCTAGATGAACGATCGTCTCTCCACGTGCTCAGTTCTGAGAGATAAGTGTGTGTGAAAGCCGTACTTCACCTAGCTTGTTGGGAACACAAAGTTTCTTTTCACTTGCAAACACCATTCCGTACATATATATGGGGAGGTACAAGCTCCAACTCTGTTTTACAGTGAAAACTGGAGGAACTTCAAACCGGCCCTAGGAAACAGACTGAGAGACCAGAGAAAAAGTTCCTCCTGCAACCTGTTCCCCTTGTGGTAGATGAACGAACGTCACTCCACATGCTCAGTTCTGAGAGATAAGTGTGTGTGAAAGACGTCATTAACCTAGCTTGTTTTGAACACTAAGTTTCTTTTCACTTGCCAACTCCAGTCCATACATATATATGCGGAGGTCCTAGCTCTAACTCGGTTTACAGTGAAAACTGCAGGAACTTCAAACCAGCCCTAGGAAACAGACTGAGAAAACAGAGTAAAATTTATTCCTGCAAACCCTTCCTTTGTGCTAAATGAAGGAACGTCTCTCCACATGGTAAGTTCTGAGAGATAATTGTGTGTGAAAGCCGTCATTCAACTAGCTTGTTGGGAACCCAAAGTTTCTTTTCACTTGAAAACTCCAGTCCATACATATATATGCAGAGGTTCTAGCTCCAAATCGGTTTACAGTGAAAACTGCAGGGACTTCAAACCGACAGTAGGAAACAGACTGAGAAACCATAGTAAAATTTTCACCTGCAAACCATTCCCTTTGTGGTAGATGAACGAACGTCTCTCCAAATGCTCAGTTCTGAGAGATAAGTGTGTGTGAAAGCCGCCCTTCACCTAGCTTGTTGGGAAAACAAAGTTTCTTTTCACTTGCAAACTCCAATCCACACATATATTTGGGGTGGTATAAGCTCCTACTCGGTTTTACAGTGAAAACTGCAGGAACTTCAAACCTGCACTAGGAAAAAACTGAGAAACCAGAGTAAAAGTTTCTCCTGCAACCCGTTCCCTTTATGCTAGATGAAAGAACGTCTCTCCACATGCTCAGTTCTGAGAGATATGTGTGTGTGAAAGCCGTCCTTCACCTAGCTTGTTGGGAACACAAAGTTGGTTTTCACTTGCAAACTGCACTCCATACATATATATGGGGAGGGATTAGCTCCAACTCGGTTTTACAGTGAAAACTGCAGGAACTTCAAACCGGCACTAGGAAACAGACTGAGAAATCAGAGAAAAATATTCTCCTGCCACCCGTTCCCTTTGTGCTAGATGAACGAACGTCTCTCCACATGCTCAGTTCTGAGAGATAAGTGTGTGTGAAAGCCGTCCTTCACATACCTTGCTGGGAACACAAAGTTTCTTTTCACTTGCAAACTCCACTATATACATATAAAAGGGGACGTACTAGCTCCAACTCGGTTTTACAGTGAAAACTGCATGAACTTCAATCCGGCACAAGGAAACAGACTGAGAAACCAGAATAAATGTTTCTCTTGCAACCAGTTCAATTTTTTGCTAGATGAACGAACTTCTGTCCACTTGCTCAATTCAGAGAAATAGGTGTGTGTGAAAGCCGTCCTTCACCTAGCTTGTTGGGAACACAAAGTTTCTTTTCACTTGAAAACTCCAGTCCATACATATATATACGGAGGTCCTAGCTCCAACTCGGTTTACAGTGAAAACTGCAGGGACTTCAAACCGACAGTAGGGAACAGACTGAGAAACCATAGTAAAAGTTTCCCCTGCAACCCGTTCCCTTTGTGGTAGATGAACGAACGTCTCTCCAAATTCTCAGTTCTGAGAGATAAGTGAGTGTGAAAGTCGTCCTTCACCAAGAATGTTGGGAACACAAAATTTCTTTTCACTTGCAAACCCCACTCCATACATATATTTGGGGTGGTACAATCTCCTACTCGGTTTTACAGTGAAAACTGCAGGAAATTCAATCCTGCACTAGGAAACAGACTGAGAAACCAGAGTAAAAGTTTCTCCTTCAACCCGTTCCTTTGTTCTAAATGAACGAAATTCTGTCCACATGCTCAGTTCTGAGAGTTAAGTGGGTGTGAAAGCCGCCCTTCACCTAGCTTGTTGGGAACACAAAGTTTATTTTCACTTGCAAACTCCACTCCACACATATATATGTGGTGGTACAAGCTCCTACACGGTTTTACAGTGAAAACTGCAGGAACTTCAAACCTGCACTAGGAAAAAACTGAGAAACCAGAGTAAAAGTATCTCCTGCAACCCGTTCCCTTTATGCTAGATGAAAGAACGTCTCTCCACATGCTCAGTTTTGAGAGATATGTGTGTGTGAAAGCCGTCCTTCACCTAGCTTGTTGGGAACACAAAGTTGGTTTTCACTTGCAAACTGCTCTCCATACATATATATGGGGAGGGATTAGCTCCAACTCGGTTTTACAGTGAAAACTGCAGGAACTTCAAACCGGCACTAGGAAACAGACTGAGAAATCAGAGAAAAAGATTCACCTGCAACCCGTTCCCTTTGTGCTAGATGAACGAACGTCTCTCCACATGCTCAGTTCTGAGAGATAAGTGTGTGTGAAAGCCGTCCTTCACATACCTTGCTGGGAACACAAAGTTTCTTTTCACTTGCAAACTCCACTCCATACATATATAAGGGGACGTACTAGCTCCAACTCGATTTTACAGTGAAAACTGCAGGAACTTCAATCCGGCACAAGGAAACAGACTGAGAAACCAGAGATAAAGTTTCTCCTTCAACCAGTTCCCTTTGTTCTAGATGAACGAACGTCTCTCCACATGCTCAGTTCTGATAGATAAGTGTGTGTGAAAGCCGTATTTCACCTAGCTTGTTGGGAACACAAAGTTTCTTTTCACTTGCAAACACCATTCCGTACATATATATGGGGAGGTACCAGCTCCAACTGTGTTTTACACTGAAAACTGCAGGAACTTCAAACCGGCCCTAGGAAACAGACTGAGAAACCAGAGAAAAAGTTCCTCCTGCAAACTGTTCCCCTTGTGGTAGATGAACGAACGTCACTCCACATGCTCAGTTCTGAGAGATAAGTGTGTTTGAGAGACGTCCATCACCTAGGTTGTTGGGAACACAAAGTTTCTTTTCACTTGAAAACTCCAGTCCATACATATATATACGGAGGTCCTAGCTCCAACTCGGTTTACAGTGAAAACTGCAGGGACTTCAAACCGACAGTAGGGAACAGACTGAGAAACCATAGTAAAAGTTTCCCCTGCAACCCGTTCCCTTTGTGGTAGATGAACGAACGTCTCTCCAAATGCTCAGTTCTGAGAGATAAGTGTGTGTGAATGCCGTCCTTCACCTAGAAAGTTGGGAACACAAACTTTCTTTTCACTTGCAAACTCCACTCCATACATATATATGGGGTCTTACAAGCTCCTACACGGTTTTACACAGAAAACTGCAGGAAATTCAAACCGGCACTAGGAAACAGACTGAGAAACCAGAGTAAAATTTTCTCCTGCAACCCGTTCCCTTTGTGCTAGATGAACGATCGTCTCTCCACGTGCTCAGTTCTGAGAGATAAGTGTGTGTGAAAGCCGTACTTCACCTAGCTTGTTGGGAACACAAAGTTTCTTTTCACTTGCAAACACCATTCCGTACATATATATGGGGAGGTACCAGCTCCAACTCTGTTTTACAGTGAAAACTGCAGGAACTTCAAACCGGCCCTAGGAAACAGACTGAGAAACCAGAGAAAATGTTCCTCCTGCAACCTGTTCCCCTTGTGGTAGATGAACGAACGTCACTCCACATGCTCAGTTCTGAGAGATAAGTGTGTGTGAAAGACGTCATTCACCTAGCTTGTTTTGAACACTAAGTTTCTTTTCACTTGCCAACTCCAGTCCATACATATATATGCGGAGGTCCTAGCTCTAACTCGGTTTACAGTGTAAACTGCAGGAACTTCAAACCGGCACTAGGAAACAGACTGAGAAAACAGAGTAAAAGTTATTCCTGCAAACCGTTCCTTTGTGCTAAATGAAGGAACGTCTCTCCACATGGTAAGTTCTGAGAGATAAGTGTGTGTGAAAGCCGTCCTTCAACTAGCTTGTTGGGAACCCAAAGTTTCTTTTCACTTGAAAACTCCAGTCCATACATATATATGCGGAGGTTCTAGCTCCAAATCGGTTTACAGTGAAAACTGCAGGGACTTCAAACCGACAGTAGGAAACAGACTGAGAAACCATAGTAAAATTTTCACCTGCAAACCATTCCCTTTGTGGTAGATGAACGAACGTCTCTCCAAATGCTCAGTTCTGAGAGATAAGTGAGTGTGAAAGCCGTCCTTCACCTAGAATGTTGGGAACACAAACTTTCTTTTCACTTGCAAACCCCACTCCATACATATATTTGGGGTGGTACAATCTCCTACTCGGTTTTACAGTGAAAACTGCAGGAAATTCAAACCTGCACTAGGAAACAGACTGAGAAACCAGAGTAAAAGTTTCTTCTTCAACCCGTTCCTTTGTTCTAAATGAACGAAATTCTGTCCACATGCTCAGTTCTGAGAGTTAAGTGTGTGTGAAAGCCGCACTTCACCTAGCTTGTTGGGAACACAAAGTTTATTTTCACTTGCAAACTCCACTCCACACATATATATGTGGTGGTACAAGCTCCTACACGGTTTTACAGTGAAAACTGCAGGAACTTCTAACCTGCACTAGGAAAAAACTGAGAAACCAGAGTAAAAGTTTCTCCTGCAACCCGTTCCCTTTATGCTAGATGAAAGAACGTCTCTCCACATGCTCAGTTCTGAGAGATAAGTGTGTGTGAAAGCCGTCCTTCACATACCTTGCTGGGAACACAAAGTTTCTTTTCACTTGCAAACTCCTCTCCATACATTTATAAGGGGACGTACTAGCTCCAACTCGATTTTACAGTGAAAACTGCAGGAACTTCAGTCCGGCACAAGGAAACAGACTGAGAAACCAGAGATAAAGTTTCTTCTTCAACCCGTTCCCTTAGATCTAGATGAACGAAAGTCTCTCCACATGCTCATTTCTGAGAGATAAGTGTGTGTGAGAGCCGTCCTTCACCTAGCTTTTTGGGAACACAAAGTTTCTTTTCACTTGCAATCTCCACTCCATACATAAATAAAGGGAGGTACTAGCTCCAACTCGGTTTTACAGTGAAAATTGCAGGAACTTCTATCCGGCACTAGGAAACAGACTGAGAAATCAGCGTAAAACTTTCTCCTGCAAACCGTTCCTTTGTGCTAAATGAACGAACGTCTCTCCACATGCTAAGTCCTGAGAGATAAGTGTGTGTGAAAGCCGTCCTTCACCTAGCTTCTTGGGAACACAAAGGTTCTTTACACTTGCAAACCCCACTCCTTACATATATATGGGGAGGGTTTAGCTCCAACTCGTTTTTACAGTGAAAACTGCAGGGACTTCAAACCTGCACTAGGAAACAGACTGAGAAACCAGAGTAAAAGTTTCTCCTGCAACCCGTTCCCTTTATGCTAGATGAACGATCGTCTATCAACATGCTCAGTTCTGAGAGATAAGTGTGTGTAAGCCGTCCTTCACCTAACTTGTTGGGAACACAAAGGTTCTTTACACTTGCAAACTCCACTCCTTACATATATATGGGGAGGTAAAAGCTCCAACTCGGTTTTATAGTGAAAACTGCAGGAACTTCAAACCGGCACTAGGAAACAGACTGAGAAACCAGAGTATAAGTTTCTCCTATAACCCGTTCCCTTTGTGCTAGATGAACGTAAGTCTATACACATGCTCATTTCTAAGAGATAAATGTGTGTGAAAGCCGACCTTCACCTAGCTTGTTGGGAACACAAAGTTTCTATTCACATGCAAACTCCACTCCATACATATATATGGGGTGTTATAAGCTCCTACTCGGTTTTAAAGTGAAAACTGCAGGAACTTCAAACCGGCACTAGGAAACAGAATGAGAAACCAGAGTAAAATTTTCTCCTGGAACCCGCTCCCTTTGTGCTAGATGAACGAACGTCTCTCCACGTGCTCAGTTCTGAGAGATAAGTGTGTGTGAAAGCCGTCCTACACCTAGCTTGTTGGGAACACAAAGTTTCTTTTCACTTGCAAACACCATTCCGTACATATATATGGGGTGGTACTAGCTCCAACACGGTTTTACAGTGAAAACTGCAGGAACATCAAACTGGCCCTAGGAAACAGACTGAGAAACGAGAGAAAAAGATTCTCCTTCAACCCGTTCCCTTTGTGCTAGATGAACGAACGTCTCTCCACATGCTCATTTCTGAGAAATAAGTGTGTGTGAAAGCCGTACTTCAACTAGCTTGTTGGGAACACAAAGATTCTTTTCACTTGCAAACTCCACTCCATACCTAAATATAGGGTGGTACTAGCTCCAACTCGATTTTACAGTGAAAACTGCAGGAACTTCAAACAGGCACTAGGAAACAGTCTGAGAAACCAGAGTAAAAGTTTCTCCTGCAAAACTTTCCTTTGTGCTAGATGAACGAACGTCTCTCCACATGCTCAGTTCTGAGAGATAAGTGTGTGTGATAGCCGTCCTTCACCTAGCTTGTTGGGAACACAAAGTTTGTTTTCACTTGCAAACTCCACTCCATACATATATATGGGGAGGGATTAGCTCCAACTCGGTTTTACAGTGAAAACTGCAGGAACATCATACTGGCACTAGGAAACAGACTGAGAAACCAGAGTAAAAGTTTCTCCTGTACCCGTTCCTTTGTGCTAGATGTACGAAATTCTATCCACATGCTCAATTCTGAGAGATATTTGTGTGTGAATGGCGTCCTTCACCTAGCTTGTTGGGAACACAAAGTACATTTTCACTTGCAAAATCCACTCCATACATATATATGGGGAGCAACAAGCACCAACTCGTTTTACAGTGAAAACTGCAGGGACTTCAAACCGACATTAGGAAACAGACTGAGAAACCATAGTAAAAGTTTCACCTGCAACCCGTTCCCCTTGTGATAGATGAACGAACTTTTCTCCAACTGCTCAGTTCTGAGAGATAAGTGTGTGTGAAAGCCGTCCTTCACATAGCTTGTTGGGAACACAAAGTTTCTTTTCACTTGCAAACTCCAATCCACACATATATATGGGTTGGTACAAGCTCCTACTCGGTTTTACTGTGAAAACTGCAGGAACTTCAAACCTGCACTAGGAAACAGACTGAGAAACCAGAGTAAAAATTTCTCCTGCAACCCGTTCCATTTATGCTAGATGAACGAACGTCTCTCCACATGCTCAGTTCTGAGAGATAAGTGTGTGTGAAAGCCGTCCTTCACCTAGTTTTTGGGAACACAAAGGTTCTTTACACTTGCAAACTCCACTCCTTACAGATATATGGGGAGGTAATAGCTCCAACACGTTTTTACAGTGAAAATTGCAGGAACTTCAAACCGGCCCTAGGAAACAAAATGAGAAACCAGAGAAAAAGTTTCTCTTGCAAACGGTTCCTTTTGTGCTAGATGAACGAACGTCTCTCCACATGCTCAGTTCTGAGAAATAAGTGTGTGTGAAAGCCGTCCTTCACCTAGCTTGTTGAGAACATAAATTTTCTTTTCACATGCCAAATCCACTCCATACCTAAATATAGGGTGGTACTAGCTCCAACTCTGTTTTACAGTGAAAACTGCAGGAACTTCAAACAGGCACTAGGAAACAGACTGAGAAACCAGAGTAAAAGTTTCTCCTGCTAACCGTTCCTTTGTGCTAGATGAACGAACATCTCCCAACACGCTCAGTTCTGAGAGATAAGTGTGTGTGAAAGCCGTCCTTCACCTAGCTTGTTGGGAACACAAACTTTCTTTTCACTTGCACACTCCAATCCACACATATATATTGGGTGGTATAAGCTCCTACTCGGTTTTACAGTGAAAAATGCAGGAACTTCAAACCTGCACTAGAAACACACTGAGAAACCTGAGTAAAAGTTTCTCCTGCAACCCGTTCCCTTTATGCTAGATGAACGAACGTCTCTCCACCTGCTCAGTTCTGAGAGATAATTGTGTGTGAAAGCCGTCCTTCACCTAGCTTGTTGGGAACACAAAGGTTGTTTACACTTGCAAATTCCACTCCTTACATATATATGGGGAGGTAATAGCTCCAACTCGGGTTTACAGTGAAAACTGCAGGAACTTCAAACCGGCACTAGGAAACAGACTGAGAAACCAGAGAAAAAGATTCTCTTGCAAACCGTTCCTTTTGAGCTAGATGAACGAACGTCTCTCCACATGCTCATTTCTGAGAGATAATTGTGTGTGAAAGCCGTCCTTCACCTAGCTTGTTGGGAACACAAATTTTATTTCCCTTGCAACCTCCATGCCATACATATATATAGGGAGGTACAAGCTCCAACTCGTTTTTACAGTGAAAACTGCAGGGACTTCAAACCTGCACTAGGAAACAGACTGAGAAACCAGAGTAAAAGTTTCTCCTGCAACCCATTCCCTTTATGCTAGATGAACGATCGTCTATCAACATGCTCAGTTCTGAGAGATAAGTGTGTGTAAGCCGTCCTTCACCTAACTTGTTGGGAACACAAAGGATCTTTACACTTGCAAACTCCACTCCTTACATATATATGGGGAGGTAATAGCTCCAACTCGGGTTTACAGTGAAAACTGCAGGAACTTCAAACCGGCCCTAGGAAACAGACTGAGAAAACAGAGTAAAAGTTTCCCCTGCAACCCGTTCCCTTTATGCTGGATGAACGAACGTCTCTCCAAATGCTCAGTTCTGAGAGATAAGTGTGTGTGAAAGCCGTCCTTCACCTAGCTTGTTGGGAACACAAAGTTTCTTTTAACTTGCAAACCCCAATCCATACGTAAATATAGGGTGGAACTAGCTCCTGCTTGGTTTTACAGTGAAAACTGCAGGAACTTCAAACAGGCACTAGGAAACAGACTGAGAAACCAGAGTAAAAGTTTCTCCTGCAAACCGTTCCCTTTGTGCTAGATGAACGAACGTTTCTCCACATGCTCAGTTCTGAGAGAATTGTGTGTGTGAAAGCCGTCCTTCACCTAGGTTGTTCGGAATACAAAGTTTCTTTTCTTCGCAAACACCATTCCATACATATATATGGGGAGGTACTAGCTCCAACTCGGTTTTACAGTGAAAACTGCAGGAAATTCAAAACGGCACTAGGAAACAGACTGAGAAACCAGAGAAAAAGTTTCTCCTGCAACACGTTCCTTTGTGCTAGATGAACGAACGTCTCTCCACATGCTCAGTTCTGAGAGATAAGTGTGTGTGAAAGCCGTCCTTTATATAGCTTGCTGGGAACACAAAGTTTCTTTTCACTTGCAAACTCCACTCCATACATATATAAGAGTAGGTACTAGCTCTAACTCGGTTTTACAGTGAAAACTGCAGGAAATTCAAACCTGCACTAGGAAACTGACTGAGAAACCAGAGAAAAGTTTCTCCGGCAACCCGTTCCCTTTGTGCTAGATGAACGAACGTCTCTCCACATGCTCAGTTCTGAGAGATAACTGTGTGTGAAAGCAGTCCTTCACCTATGTTGTTGGGAACACAAAGTTTCCTTTCACTTGCAAACTCCACTCCATACTTAAATATAGGGTGGTACTAGCTCCAAATCGGTTTTACAGTGAAAACTGCAGGAACTTCAAACAGGCAATAGGAAACAGACTGAGAAACCAGAGTAAAAGTTTCTCCTGCAACCCGTTCCTTTGTTTTACATGAACGAAAGTCTATCCACATGCTCAGATCTGAGAGATAAGATTGTGTGAAAGCCGTCTTTCACCCAGCTTGGTGGGAACACAAAGTTCCTTTTCACTTGCAAAATCCACTTCATATATATATATGGGGAAGTACTAGCACCAACTCGGTTTACAGTGAAAACGGCATGGACTTCAAACCGATATTAGGAAACAGACTGAGAAACCATAGTAAAATTTCCCTGCAACCCGTTCCACTTGTTGTAGATGAACGAACGTCTCTCCACATGCTCATTTCTGAGAGATAAGTGTGTGTGAAAGCCGTCCTTCAACTAGCTTGTTGGGAACACAAACTTACTTTTCACTTGCAAACTCCGCTCCACACATATATATGGGGTGGTACAAGCTCCTACACGGTTTTACACTGAAAACCGCAGGAACATCAAACCTGCACTAGGAAACAGACTGAGAAACCAGAGTAAAAGTTTCTCCTGCAACCCGTTCCCTTGTGCTAGATGAACGAACATCTCTCCACATTCTAAGTTCTGGAGAAGAGTGTGTGTGAAAGCCGTCCTTCACCTATCTTGTTGGGAACACAAAGTATCTTTTCAATTGCAAACTCCACTCCTTACATATATATGGGGAGGGTTTAGCTCCAACTCGTTTTTACAGTGAAAACTGCAGGGACTTCAAACCTGCACTAGGAAACAGACTGAGAAACCAGAGTAAAAGTTTCTCCTGCAACCCGTTCCCTTTATGCTAGATGAACGATCGTCTATCAACATGCTCAGTTCTGAGAGATAAGTGTGTGTAAGCCGTCCTTCACCTAACTTGTTGGGAACACAAAGGATCTTTACACTTGCAAACTCCACTCCTTACATATATATGGGGAGGTAAAAGTTCCAACTCGGTTTTATAGTGAAAACTGCAGGAACTTCAAACCGGCACTAGGAAACAGACTGAGAAACCAGAGTATAAGTTTCTCCTATAACCCGTTCCCTTTGTGCTAGATGAACGTAAGTCTATACACATGCTCATTTCTAAGAGATAAATGTGTGTGAAAGCCGACCTTCACCTAGCTTGTTGGGAACACAAAGTTTCTTTTCACATGCAAACTCCACTCCATACATATATATGGGGTGTTATAAGCTCCTACTCGGTTTTAAAGTGAAAACTGCAGGAACTTCAAACCTGCACTAGGAAACTGACTGAGAAACTAGAGTAAAAGTTTTTCCTGCAACCCGTTCCCTTTATGCTACATGAACGAACGTCTCTCCACATGCTCAGTTCTGAGAGAAAAGTGTGTGTGAAAGCCGTTCTTCACCTATCTTGTTGGGAACACAAAGTATCTTTTCAATTGCAAACTCCACTCCTTACATATATATGGGGAGGGTTTAGCTCCAACTCGTTTTTACAGTGAAAACTGCAGGGACTTCAAACCTGCACTAGGAAACAGACTGAGAAACCAGAGTAAAAGTTTCTCCTGCAACCCGTTCCCTTTATGCTAGATGAACGATCGTCTATCAACATGCTCAGTTCTGAGAGATAAGTGTGTGTAAGCCGTCCTTCACCTAACTTGTTGGGAACACAAAGGATCTTTACACTTGCAAACTCCACTCCTTACATATATATGGGGAGGTAAAAGTTCCAACTCGGTTTTATAGTGAAAACTGCAGGAACTTCAAACCGGCACTAGGAAACAGACTGAGAAATCAGAGTATAAGTTTCTCCTATAACCCGTTCCCTTTGTGCTAGATGAACGAACGTCTCTCCACATGCTAATATCTGAGAGATAAGTGTGTGTGAAAGCCGTCCTTCACCTAGAATGTTGGGAACACAAACTTTCTTTTCACTTGAAAACTCCACTCCATACATATATATGGGGTGTTACAAGTTCTTACTCGGTTTTACACTGAAAATTGCAGGAACTTCAAACCGGCACTAGGAAACAGAATGAGAAACCAGAGTAAAAGTTTCTCCTGAAACCCGCTCCCTTTGTGCTAGATGAACGAACGTCTCTCCACGTGCTCAGTTCTGAGAGATAAGTGTGTGTGAAAGCCGTCCTACACCTAGCTTGTTGGGAACACAAAGTTTCTTTTCATTGCAAACACCATTCCGTACATATATATGGGGTGGTACTAGCTCCAACACGGTTTTACAGTGAAAACTGCAGGAACATCAAACTGGCCCTAGGAAACAGACTGAGAAACGAGAGAAAAAGATTCTCCTTCAACCCGTTCCCTTTGTGCTAGATGAACGAACGTCTCTCCACATGCTCAGTTCTGAGAGATAAGTGTGTTTGAGAGACGTCCATCAACTAGGTTGTTGGGAACACAAAGTTTCTTTTCACTTGAAAACTCCAGTCCATACATATATATACGGAGGTCCTAGCTCCAACTCGGTTTACAGTGAAAACTGCAGGGACTTCAAACCGACAGTAGGGAACAGACTGAGAAACCATAGTAAAAGTTTCCCCTGCAACCCGTTCCCTTTGTGGTAGATGAACGAACGTCTCTCCAAATGCTCAGTTCTGAGAGATAAGTGTGTGTGAATGCCGTCCTTCACCTAGAAAGTTGGGAACACAAACTTTCTTTTCACTTGCAAACTCCACTCCATACATATATATGGGGTCTTACAAGCTCCTACACGGTTTTACACAGAAAACTGCAGGAACTTCAAACCGGCACTAGGAAACAGACTGAGAAACCAGAGTAAAATTTTCTCCTGCAACCCGTTCCCTTTGTGCTAGATGAACGATCGTCTCTCCACGTGCTCAGTTCTGAGAGATAAGTGTGTGTGAAAGCCGTACTTCACCTAGCTTGTTGGGAACACAAAGTTTCTTTTCACTTGCAAACACCATTCCGTACATATATATGGGGAGGTACCAGCTCCAACTCTGTTTTACAGTGAAAACTGCAGGAACTTCAAACCGGCCCTAGGAAACAGACTGAGAAACCAGAGAAAATGTTCCTCCTGCAACCTGTTCCCCTTGTGGTAGATGAACGAACGTCACTCCACATGCTCAGTTCTGAGAGATAAGTGTGTGTGAAAGACGTCATTCACCTAGCTTGTTTTGAACACTAAGTTTCTTTTCACTTGCCAACTCCAGTCCATACATATATATGCGGAGGTCCTAGCTCTAACTCGGTTTACAGTGAAAACTGCAGGAACTTCAAACCGGCACTAGGAAACAGACTGAGAAAACAGAGTAAAAGTTATTCCTGCAAACCGTTCCTTTGTGCTAAATAAAGGAACGTCTCTCCACATGGTAAGTTCTGAGAGATAAGTGTGTGTGAAAGCCGTCCTTCAACTAGCTTGTTGGGAACCCAAAGTTTCTTTTCACTTGAAAACTCCAGTCCATACATATATATGCGGAGGTTCTAGCTCCAAATCGGTTTACAGTGAAAACTGCAGGGACTTCAAACCGACAGTAGGAAACAGACTGAGAAACCATAGTAAAATTTTCACCTGCAAACCATTCCCTTTGTGGTAGATGAACGAACGTCTCTCCAAATGCTCAGTTCTGAGAGATAAGTGAGTGTGAAAGCCGTCCTTCACCTAGAATGTTGGGAACACAAACTTTCTTTTCACTTGCAAACCCCACTCCATACATATATTTGGGGTGGTACAATCTCCTACTCGGTTTTACAGTGAAAACTGCAGGAAATTCAAACCTGCACTAGGAAACAGACTGAGAAACCAGAGTAAAAGTTTCTCCTTCAACCCGTTCCTTTGTTCTAAATGAACGAAATTCTGTCCACATGCTCAGTTCTGAGAGTTAAGTGTGTGTGAAAGCCGCACTTCACCTAGCTTGTTGGGAACACAAAGTTTATTTTCACTTGCAAACTCCACTCCACACATATATATGTGGTGGTACAAGCTCCTACACGGTTTTACAGTGAAAACTGCAGGAACTTCTAACCTGCACTAGGAAAAAACTGAGAAACCAGAGTAAAAGTTTCTCCTGCAACCCGTTCCCTTTATGCTAGATGAAAGAACGTCTCTCCACTTGCTCAGTTCTGAGAGATAAGTGTGTGTGAAAGCCGTCCTTCACATACCTTGCTGGGAACACAAAGTTTCTTTTCACTTGCAAACTCCTCTCCATACATTTATAAGGGGACGTACTAGCTCCAACTCGATTTTACAGTGAAAACTGCAGGAACTTCAGTCCGGCACAAGGAAACAGACTGAGAAACCAGAGATAAAGTTTCTTCTTCAACCCGTTCCCTTAGATCTAGATGAACGAAAGTCTCTCCACATGCTCAGTTCTGAGAGATAAGTGTGTGTGAGAGCCGTCCTTCACCTAGCTTTTTGGGAACACAAAGTTTCTTTTCACTTGCAATCTCCACTCCATACATAAATAAAGGGAGGTACTAGCTCCAACTCGGTTTTACAGTGAAAATTGCAGGAACTTCTATCCGGCACTAGGAAACAGACTGAGAAATCAGAGTAAAACTTTCTCCTGCAAACCGTTCCTTTGTGCTAAATGAACGAACGTCTCTCCACATGCTAAGTCCTGAGAGATAAGTGTGTGTGAAAGCCGTCCTTCACCTAGCTTCTTGGGAACACAAAGGTTCTTTACACTTGCAAACCCCACTCCTTACATATATATGGGGAGGTAATAGCTCCAACTCGTGCTTACAGTGAAAACTGCAGGAACTTCAAACCTGCAGAAGGAAACAGACTGAGAAACCAGAGTAATAGTTTTTCCTGCAACCCGTTCCCTTTATGCTAGATGAACGAAAGTCTCTCCACATGCTCATATCGGAGAGATAAGTGTGTGTGAAAGCCGTCGTTCATCTAGCTTGTTGGGAACACAAAGTTTCTTTTAACTTGAAAACTCCAGTCCATACATATATATGCGGAGGTCCTAGCTCCAACTCGGTTTACATAGAAAACTGCAGGGACTTCAAACCGACAGTAGGGAACAGACTGAGAAACCATAGTAAATGTTTCCCCTACAACCTGTTCCCTTTGTGGTAGATGAACGAACGTCTCACCAAATGCTCAGTTCTGAGAGATAAATGTGTGTGAATGCCGTCCTTCACATAGAAAGTTGGGAACACAAACTTTCTTTTCACTTGCAAACTCCACTCCATACATATATATGGGGTCTTACAAGCTCCTACACGGTTTTACACAGAAAACTGCAGGAACTTCAAACCGGCACTAGGAAACAGACTGAGAAACCAGAGTAATAGTTTCTCCTGCAAACCGTTCCCTTTGTGCTAGATGAACGATCGTCTCTCCACGTGCTCAGTTCTGAGAGATAAGTGTGTGTGAAAGCCGTACTTCACCTAGCTTGTTGGGAACACAAAGTTTCTTTTCACTTGCAAACACCATTCCGTACATATATATGGGGAGGTACCAGCTCCAACTCTGTTTTACAGTGAAAACTGCAGGAACTTCAAACCGGCCCTAGGAAACATACTGAGAAACCAGAGAAAAAGTTCCTCCTGCAACCTGTTCCCCTTGTGGTAGATGAACGAACGTCACTCCACATGCTCAGTTCTGAGAGATATGTGTGTGTGAAAGCCGTCTTTCAGCTAGCTTGTTGGGAACACAAAGTTTCTTTTCACTTGCCCACTCCAATCCACACATATATATGGGGTGGTACAAGCTCCTACTCGGTTTTACAGTGAAAACTGCAGGAACTTCAAACCTGCACTAGGAAACAGACTGAGAAACCAGAGTAAAAGTTTCTCCTGCAACCCGTTCCCTTTATGCTAGATGAACGAACGTCTCTCCACATGCTCAGTTCAGAGAGATAAGTGTGTTTGAAAGACGTCATTCACCTAGCTTGTTGGGAACACTAAGTTTCTTTTCACTTGCCATCTCCAGTCCATACATATATATGCGGAGGTCCAAGCTCTAACTCGGTTTACAGTGAAAACTGCAGGGACTTCAAACCGACAGTAGGAAACAGACTGAGAAACCATAGTAAAATTTCCCCTTCAACCCGTTCCCTTTGTGGTAGATGAACGAACGTCTCTCCAAATGCTCAGTTCTGAGAGATAAGTGTGTGTGAAAGCCGTCCTTCACCTAGCTTGTTGGGAACACAAAGTTTCTTTTTACTTGCAAACTCCACTCCATACATATATATGGGGTGGTACAAGCTCCTACTCGGTTTTACACTGAAAACTGCAGGAACTTAAAACCTGCACTAGGAAACAGACTGAGAAACCAGAGTAAAATTTCACCTGCAACCCATTCCCTTTATGCTAGATGAACGAAAGTCTCTCCACATGCTCAGATCTGAGAGATAAGTGTGTGTGAAAACCGTCCTTCACCTAGATTGTTGGGAACAGAAAGGTTCTTTACACTTGCAAACTACACTCCTTACATATATATGGGGAGGTAATAGCTCCAACTTTGTTTACAGTGTAAACTGCAGGGACTTCAAACCGACAGTACGAAACAGACTGAGAAACCATAGTAAAAGTTTCCCCTGCAACCCGTTCCATTTGTGGTAGATGAACGAACGTCTCTCCAAATGCTCATTTCTGAGATATAAGTGTGTAGGAAAGCCGTCCTTCACCTAGAATTTTGGGAACACAAACTTTCTTTCCACTTGCAAACTCCAATCCATACATATATACGGGGTGGTACAAGTTCCTACTCGGTTTTACACTGAAGACTGCAGGAACTTCAAACCGGCACTAGGAAACAGACTGAGAAACCAGAGTAAAAGTTCCTCCTGCCAACCGTTCCTTTGTGCTAAATGAAGGAACGTCTCTCCACATGCTAAGTTCTGAGAGATAAGTGTGTGTGAAAGCCGTCTTTCACCTAGCTTGTTGGGAACCCAAAGTTTCTTTTCACTTGAAATCTCCAGTCCATAAATATATATGCGGAGGTCCTAGCTCCAAATCGGTTTACAGTGAAAACTGCAGGGACTTCAAACCGACAGTAGGAAACAGACTGAGAAACCATAGTAAAATTTTCACCTGCAAACCATTCCCTTTGTGGTAGATGAACGAACGTCTCTCCAAATGCTCAGTTCTGAGAGATAAGTGTGTGTGAAAGCCGTCCTTCACTTAGAATGTTCGGAAAACAAACTTTCTTTTCACTTGCAAACTCCACTCCATACATATATATGGGGTTGTACAAGCTCCTACTCGGTTTTACACTGAAAACTGCAGCAACTTCAAACCGGCACCAGGAAACAGACTGAGAAACCAGAGTAAAAGTTTCTCCTGCAACCCGTTCCATTTGTGCTAGATGAACGAACGTCTCTCCACATTCTCAGTTCTGAGAAGTGTGTGTGAAAGCCGTCCTTCACCTAGCTTGTTGGGAACACAATATTTCTTTACACTTGCAAACACCATTCCGTACATATATATAGGGAGGTACTAGCTCCAAATCGGTTTTACAGTGAAAAATGCAGGAACTTCAAACCGGCCCTTGGAAACAGACTGAGAATCCAGAGAAAAATGTCCTCCTGCAAACTGTTCCTCTTGTGGTAGATGAACGAACGTCTCTCCAGATGATCATTTCTGAGAGATAAGTGTGTGTGAAAACCGTCCTTCACCTAGCTTGTTGGGAACCCAAATTTTCTTTTCACTTGCACACCTAAATCCACACATATATATGGGGTGGTATAAGCTTCTACTCGGTTTTACAGTGAAAACTCCAGGAACTTCAAACCTGCACTAGGAAACAGACTGAGAAACCAGAGTAATAGTTTCTCCTGCAACCCGTTCCCTTTATGCTAGATGAACGAACGTCTCTCCACATGCTCATTTCTGAGGGATAAGTGTGTGTGAAAGCCGTCCTTCACATAGCTTGTTGGGAACACAAAGTTTCTTTTCACTTGCCAACTCCAGTCCATACATATATAACCGGAGGTCCTAGATCTAACTCGGTTAACAGTGAAAACTGCAGGGACTTCAAACCGACAGTAGGAAACAGACTGAGAAACCATAGTAAAAGTTTCCCCTTCAACCCATTCCATTTGTGGTAGATGAACGAACGTCTCTCCACATGCTCATTTCTGAGATATAAGTGTGTGTGAAAGCCGTATTTCGCCTAGCTTGTTGGGAATACAAAGGTTCTTTACACTTGCAAACTCCACTCCTTACATATATATGGGGAGTTACTAGGTCCCACACGCTTTTACAGTGAAAACTGCAGGAAATTCAAACCGGCACTAGGAAACAGACTGAGAAACCAGAGAAAAAGTTTCTCTTGCAAACCGTTCCTTTTGTGTTAGATGAACGAACGTCTCTCCACATGCTCAGTTCTGAGAGATAAGTGTGTGTGAAAGCCGTCCTTCACCTAGCTTGTTGGGAACACAAATTTTATTTCACTTGCAATCTCCACTCCATACATAAATATAGGTAGGTACTAGCTCCAACTCGGTTTTACAGTGAAAACTGCAGGAACTTCAATCCGGCACTAGGAAACAGACTGAGAAACCAGAGTAAAAGTTTCTCCTGCAACCCGTTCTTTGTGCTAAATGAACGAACGTCTCTCCACATGCTAAGTTCTGAGAGATAAATGTGTGTGAAAGCCGTCCTTCACCTAGCTTGTTGGGAACACAAAGTTTCTTTTCACTTGCAAACTCCAGTCCATACATATATATGCGGATGTCCTAGCTCCAACTCGGTTTACAGTGTAAACTGCATTGACTTCAAACCAACAGTAGGAAACAGACTGAGAAACCATAGTAAAAGTTTCCCCTGCAACCCGTTCGCTTTTTGGTAGATGAACGAACGTCTCTCCAAATGCTCAGTTCTGAGAGATAAGTGTGTGTGAAAGCTGTACTTCACCTAGCTTGTTGGGAACACAAAGTTACTTTTCACTTGCAAACACCATTCCGTACATATATATCTGGAGGTACTAGCTCCAACTCTTTTTTACAGTGAAAACAGCAGGAACTTCAAACCGGCCCTAGGAAACAGTCTGAGAATCCAGAGAAAATGTTCCTCCTACAACTTGTTTCATTTGTGCTAGATGAACGAACTTCTCTCCACATGCTCAGTTCTGAGAGATAAGTATGTGTGAAAGCCGTCCTTCACCTAGCTTGTTTGGAACACAAAGTTTCTTTTCACTTGCAATCCACACTGCACAAATATATATGGGGTGGTACAAGCTCCTAGTCGGTTTTACATTGAAAACTGCATGAACTTCAAACTTGCACTAGGAAAAAGACTGAGAAACCAGAGTAAAAATTTCTCCTGCAACCCGTTCCCTTTATGCTAGATGAACGAACGTCTCTCCACATGCTCAGTTCTGAGAGATAAGTGTGTGTGAAAGCCGTCCTTCACCTAACTTGTTGGGAACACAAAGGTTCTTTACACTTGCAAACTCCACTCCTTACATATATATGGGGAGGTAATAGTTCCAACGCGGTTTTACAGTGAAAACTGCAGGAACTTCAAAACGGCACTAGGAAACAGACTGAGAAACCAGTGAAAAATTTCTCCTGCAAACCGTTCCTTTTGTGCTAGGTGAACGAAAGTCTCTCCACATGCTCAATTCTGAGATATTAGTGTGTGTGAAAGCCGTACTTCAACTTGCTTGTTGGGAACACAAAGTTTCTTTTCACTTGCACACTCCAATCCACACATATATATGGGGTGGTACAAGCTCCTACTCGGTTTTACAGTGAAAATTGAAGGAACTTCAAATCTGCAGTAGGAAACAGACTGAGAAACCAGAGTAAAAGTTTCTCCTGCAACCCGTTCCCTTTATGCTAGATGAACGAACGTCTCTCCACATGCTCATTTCTGAGATATAAGTGTGTGTGTAAGCCGTCCTTCACCTAGCTTGTTGGGAACACTAAGTTTCTTTACACTTGCAAACTCCACTCCTTACATATATATGGGGAGGTAATAGCTCCAACTCGGTTTACAGTGAAATGCAGGGACTTCAAACCGACAGTAGGAAACAGACTGAGAAACCACAGTAAATTTTCCCCTGCAACCCGTTCCCTTTGTCGTAGATGAACGAACGTCTCTCCACATGCTCAGTTCTGAGAAATAAGTGTGTGTGAAAGCCGTACTTCACCAAGCTTGTTGGGAACACATAGTTTCTTTTCACTTGCAAACTCCAATCCATAAGTAAATATAGGGTGGTTCTAGCTCCAACTCGGTTTTACAGTGAAAACTGCAGAACTTCAAACAGGCACTAGGAAACAGACTGAGAAACCAGAGTAAAAGATTTTTCTGCAACACGTTCCCATTGTGCTAGATGAACGAACGTCTCTCCACATGCTCAGTTCTGAGAGATAAGTGTGTGTGAAAGCCGTCCTTCACCTAGCTTGTTGGGAACACATAGTTTCTTTTCACTTGCACACTCCGATCCACAAATATATATGGGGTGGTTCAAGCTCCTACACTGTTTTACTGTGAAAACTGCAGGAAATCCTAACCTGCACTAGGAAACAGACTGAGAAACCAGAGTAAAAGTTTCTCCTGCAACCCGTTCCCTTTATGCTAGATGAACGAAAGTCTCTCCACATGCTCAGTTTTGAGAGATAATTGTGTGTGAAAGCCGTCCTTCACCTAGCTTGTTGGGAACACAAATGTTCTTTACACTTGCAAACTACACTCCTTACATATATATGGGGAGGTAATAGCTCCAACTCGGTTTACAGTGAAATGCAGGGACTTCAAACCGACAGTAGGAAACAGACAGAGAAACCACAGAAAATTTTCCCCTGCAACCCGTTCCCTTTGTCGTAGATGAACGAACGTCTCTCCACATGCTCAGTTCTGAGAAATAAGTGTGTGTGAAAGCCGTACTTCACCAAGCTTGTTGGGAACACATAGTTTCTTTTCACTTGCAAACTCCAATCCATAAGTAAATATAGGGTGGTTCTAGCTCCAACTCGGTTTTACAGTGAAAACTGCAGAACTTCAAACAGGCACTAGGAAACAGACTGAGAAACCAGAGTAAAAGATTTTTCTGCAACACGTTCCCATTGTGCTAGATGAATGAACGTCTATCCACATGCTCAGTTCTGAGAGATAAGTGTGTGTGAAAGCCGTCCTTCACCTAGCTTGTTGGGAACACATAGTTTGTTTTCACTTGCACACTCCGATCCACAAATATATATGGGGTGGTTCAAGCTCCTACACTGTTTTACTGTGAAAACTGCAGGAAATTCAAACCTGCACTAGGAAACAGACTGAGAAACCAGAGTAAATATTTCTCCTGCAACCAGTTCCCTTTATGCTAGATGAACGAACGTCTCTCCACATGCTCAGTTCTGAGAGATAAGTGTGTGTGAAAGCCGTCCTTCACCTAGCTTGTTAGGAACACAAAGTTTCTTTTAACTTGCAAACCCCAATCCATACGTAAATATAGGGTGGAACTAGCTCCAGCTTGGTTTTACAGTGAAAACTGCAGGAACTTCAAACAGGCACTAGGAAACAGACTGATAAACCAGAGTAAAAGTTTCTCCTGCAAGACATTCCCTTTGTGCTAGATGAACGAACGTCTCTCCACATGCTCAGTTCTGAGAGATTTGTGTTTGTGAAAACCGTCCTTCACCTAGGTTGTTCGGAATACAAAGTTTCTTTTCCTTGCAAACACCATTCCATACATATATATGGGGAGGTACTAGATCCAACTCGGTTTTACAGTGAAAACTGCAGGAAATTCAAACCTGCACTAGGAAACTGACTGAGAAACCAGAGAAAAGTTTCTCCGGCAACCCGTTCCCTTTATGCTAGATGAACGAACGTCTCTCCACATGCTCAGTTCTGAGAGATATGTGTGTGTGAAAGCAGACCTTCACCTATGTTGTTGGGAACACAAAGTTTCCTTTCACTTGCAAACTCCACTCCATACTTAAATATAGGGTGGTACTAGCTCCAAATCGGTTTTACAGTGAAAACTGCAGGAACTTCAAACAGGCAATAGGAAACAGACTGAGAAACCAGAGTAAAAGTTTCTCCTGCAACCCGTTCCTTTGTTTTACATGAACGAAAGTCTATCCACATGCTCAGATCTGAGAGATAAGATTGTGTGAAAGCCGTCTTTCACCCAGCTTGGTGGGAACACAAAGTTCCTTTTCACTTGCAAAATCCACTTCATATATATATATGGGGAAGTACTAGCACCAACTCGGTTTACAGTGAAAACGGCATGGACTTCAAACCGATATTAGGAAACAGACTGAGAAACCATAGTAAAATTTCCCTGCAACCCGTTCCACTTGTTGTAGATGAACGAACGTCTCTCCACATGCTCATTTCTGAGAGATAAATGTGTGTGAAAGCCGTCCTTCAACTAGCTTGTTGGGAACACAAACTTACTTTTCACTTGCAAACTCCGCTCCACACATATATATGGGGTAGTACAAGCTCCTATTCGGTTTTACACTGAAAACCGCAGGAACATCAAACCTGCACTAGGAAACAGACTGAGAAACCAGAGTAAAAGTTTCTCCTGCAACCCGTTCCCTTGTGCTAGATGAACGAACATCTCTCCACATTCTAAGTTCTGGAGAAGAGTGTGTGTGAAAGCCGTCCTTCACCTATCTTGTTGGGAACACAAAGTATCTTTTCAATTGCAAACTCCACTCCTTACATATATATGGGGAGGGTTTAGCTCCAACTCGTTTTTACAGTGAAAACTGCAGGGACTTCAAACCTGCACTAGGAAACAGACTGAGAAACCAGAGTAAAAGTTTCTCCTGCAACCCGTTCCCTTTATGCTAGATGAACGATCGTCTATCAACATGCTCAGTTCTGAGAGATAAGTGTGTGTAAGCCGTCCTTCACCTAACTTGTTGGGAACACAAAGGTTCTTTACACTTGCAAACTCCACTCCTTACATATATATGGGGAGGTAAAAGCTCCAACTCGGTTTTATAGTGAAAACTGCAGGAACTTCAAACCGGCACTAGGAAACAGACTGAGAAACCAGAGTATAAGTTTCTCCTATAACCCGTTCCCTTTGTGCTAGATGAACGTAAGTCTATACACATGCTCATTTCTAAGAGATAAATGTGTGTGAAAGCCGACCTTCACCTAGCTTGTTGGGAACACAAAGTTTCTTTTCACATGCAAACTCCACTCCATACATATATATGGGGTGTTATAAGCTCCTACTCGGTTTTAAAGTGAAAACTGCAGGAACTTCAAACCTGCACTAGGAAACTGACTGAGAAACTAGAGTAAAAGTTTTTCCTGCAACCCGTTCCCTTTATGCTACATGAACGAACGTCTCTCCACATGCTCAGTTCTGAGAGAAAAGTGTGTGTGAAAGCCGTTCTTCACCTAGCTTTTTGGGAACACAAAGTATCTTTTCACTTGCAAACTCCACTCCTTACATATATATGGGGAGGGTTTAGCTCCAACTCGTTTTTACAGAGAAAATTGCAGGAACTTCTAACCGGCACTAGGAAACAGTCTGAAAAACCAGAGTATAAGTTTCTCCTATAACCCATTCCCTTTGTGCTAGATGAACGAACGTCTCTCCACATGCTAATTTCTGAGAGATAAGTGTGTGTGAAAGCCGTCCTTCACCTAGAATGTTGGGAACACAAACTTTCTTTTCACTTGAAAACTCCACTCCATACATATATATGGGGTGTTACAAGTTCTTACTCGGTTTTACACTGAAAATTGCAGGAACTTCAAACCGGCACTAGGAAACAGAATGAGAAACCAGAGTAAAATTTTCTCCTGAAACCCGCTCCCTTTGTGCTAGATGAACGAACGTCTCTCCACGTGCTCAGTTCTGAGAGATAATTGTGTGTGAAAGCCGTCCTTCACCTAGCTTGTTGGGAACACAAATGTTCTTTACACTTGCAAACTACACTCCTTACATATATATGGGGAGGTAATAGCTCCAACTCGGTTTACAGTGAAATGCAGGGACTTCAAACCGACAGTAGGAAACAGACTGAGAAACCACAGTAAATTTTCCCCTGCAACCCGTTCCCTTTGTCGTAGATGAACGAACGTCTCTCCACATGCTCAGTTCTGAGAAATAAGTGTGTGTGAAAGCCGTACTTCAACAAGCTTGTTGGGAACACATAGTTTCTTTTCACTTGCAAACTCCAATCCATAAGTAAATATAGGGTGGTTCTAGCTCCAACTCGGTTTTACAGTGAAAACTGCAGAACTTCAAACAGGCACTAGGAAACAGACTGAGAAACCAGAGTAAAAGATTCTTCTGCAACACGTTCCCATTGTGCTAGATGAACGAACGTCTCTCCACATGCTCAGTTCTGAGAGATAAGTGTGTGTGAAAGCCGTCCTTCACCTAGCTTGTTGGGAACACATAGTTTCTTTTCACTTGCACACTCCGATCCACAAATATATATGGGGTGGTTCAAGCTCCTACACTGTTTTACAGTGAAAACTGCAGGAAATTCAAACCTGCACTAGGAAACAGACTGAGAAACCAGAGTAAATATTTCTCCTGCAACCAGTTCCCTTTATGCTAGATGAACGAACGTCTCTCCACATGCTCAGTTCTGAGAGATAAGTGTGTGTGAAAGCCGTCCTTCACCTAGCTTGTTAGGAACACAAAGTTTCTTTTAACTTGCAAACCCCAATCCATACGTAAATATAGGGTGGAACTAGCTCCAGCTTGGTTTTACAGTGAAAACTGCAGGAACTTCAAACAGGCACTAGGAAACAGACTGATAAACCAGAGTAAAAGTTTCTCCTGCAAGACATTCCCTTTGTGCTAGATGAACGAACGTCTCTCCACATGCTCAGTTCTGAGAGATTTGTGTTTGTGAAAACCGTCCTTCACCTAGGTTGTTCGGAATACAAAGTTTCTTTTCCTTGCAAACACCATTCCATACATATATATGGGGAGGTACTAGATCCAACTCGGTTTTACAGTGAAAACTGCAGGAAATTCAAACCTGCACTAGGAAACTGACTGAGAAACCAGAGAAAAGTTTCTCCGGCAACCCGTTCCATTTATGCTAGATGAACGAACGTCTCTCCACATGCTCAGTTCTGAGAGATATGTGTGTGTGAAAGCAGACCTTCACCTATGTTGTTGGGAACACAAAGTTTCCTTTCACTTGCAAACTCCACTCCATACTTAAATATAGGGTGGTACTAGCTCCAAATCGGTTTTACAGTGAAAACTGCAGGAACTTCAAACAGGCAATAGGAAACAGACTGAGAAACCAGAGTAAAAGTTTCTCCTGCAACCCGTTCCTTTGTTTTACATGAACGAAAGTCTATCCACATGCTCAGATCTGAGAGGTAAGATTGTGTGAAAGCCGTCTTTCACCCAGCTTGGTGGGAACACAAAGTTCCTTTTGACTTGCAAAATCCACTTCATATATATATATGGGGAAGTACTAGCACCAACTCGGTTTACAGTGAAAACGGCATGGACTTCAAACCGATATTAGGAAACAGACTGAGAAACCATAGTAAAATTTCCCTGCAACCCGTTCCACTTGTTGTAGATGAACGAACGTCTCTCCACATGCTCATTTCTGAGAGATAAGTGTGTGTGAAAGCCGTCCTTCAACTAGCTTGTTGGGAACACAAACTTACTTTTCACTTGCAAACTCCGCTCCACACATATATATGGGGTGGTACAAGCTCCTATTCGGTTCTACACTGAAAACCGCAGGAACATCAAACCTGCACTAGGAAACAGACTGAGAAACCAGAGTAAAAGTTTCTCCTGCAACCCGTTCCCTTGTGCTAGATGAACGAACATCTCTCCACATTCTAAGTTCTGGAGAAGAGTGTGTGTGAAAGCCGTCCTTCACCTATCTTGTTGGGAACACAAAGTATCTTTTCAATTGCAAATTCCACTCCTTACATATATATGGGGAGGGTTTAGCTCCAACTCGTTTTTACAGTGAAAACTGCAGGGACTTCAAACCTGCACTAGGAAACAGACTGAGAAACCAGAGTAAAAGTTTCTCCTGCAACCCGTTCCCTTTATGCTAGATGAACGATCGTCTATCAACATGCTCAGTTCTGAGAGATAAGTGTGTGTAAGCCGTCCTTCACCTAACTTGTTGGGAACACAAAGGTTCTTTACACTTGCAAACTCCACTCCTTACATATATATGGGGAGGTAAAAGCTCCAACTCGGTTTTATAGTGAAAACTGCAGGAACTTCAAACCGGCACTAGGAAACAGACTGAGAAACCAGAGTATAAGTTTCTCCTATAACCCGTTCCCTTTGTGCTAGATGAACGTAAGTCTATACACATGCTCATTTCTAAGAGATAAATGTGTGTGAAAGCCGACCTTCACCTAGCTTGTTGGGAACACAAAGTTTCTATTCACATGCAAACTCCACTCCATACATATATATGGGGTGTTATAAGCTCCTACTCGGTTTTAAAGTGAAAACTGCAGGAACTTCAAACCTGCACTAGGAAACTGACTGAGAAACTAGAGTAAAAGTTTTTCCTGCAACCCGTTCCCTTTATGCTACATGAACGAACGTCTCTCCACATGCTCAGTTCTGAGAGAAAAGTGTGTGTGAAAGCCGTTCTTCACCTAGCTTTTTGGGAACACAAAGTATCTTTTCACTTGCAAACTCCACTCCTTACATATATATGGGGAGGGTTTAGCTCCAACTCGTTTTTACAGAGAAAATTGCAGGAACTTCTATCCGGCACTAGGAAACAGTCTGAAAAACCAGAGTATAAGTTTCTCCTATAACCCATTCCCTTTGTGCTAGATGAACGAACGTCTCTCCACATGCTAATTTCTGAGAGATAAGTGTGTGTGAAAGCCGTCCTTCACCTAGAATGTTGGGAACACAAACTTTCTTTTCACTTGAAAACTCCACTCCATACATATATATGGGGTGTTACAAGTTCTTACTCGGTTTTACACTGAAAATTGCAGGAACTTCAAACCGGCACTAGGACACAGAATGAGAAACCAGAGTAAAATTTTCTCCTGAAACCCGCTCCCTTTGTGCTAGATGAACGAACGTCTCTCCACGTGCTCAGTTCTGAGAGATAAGTGTGTGTGAAAGCCGTCCTACACCTAGCTTGTTGGGAACACAAAGTTTCTTTTCACTTGCAAACACCATTCCGTACATATATATGGGGTGGTACTAGCTCCAACACGGTTTTACAGTGAAAACTGCAGGAATATCAAACTGGCCCTAGGAAACAGACTGAGAAACGAGAGAAAAAGATTCTCCTTCAACCCGTTCCCTTTGTGCTAGATGAACGAACGTCTCTCCACATGCTCATTTCTGAGAAATAAGTGTGTGTGAAAGCCGTACTTCAACTAGCTTGTTGGGAACACAAAGATTCTTTTCACTTGCAAACTCCACTCCATACCTAAATATAGGGTGGTACTAGCTCCAACTCGATTTTACAGTGAAAACTGCAGGAACTTCAAACAGGCACTAGGAAACAGTCTGAGAAACCAGAGTAAAAGTTTCTCCTGCAAAACTTTCCTTTGTGCTAGATGAACGAACGTCTCTCCACATGCTCAGTTCTGAGAGATAAGTGTGTGTGATAGCCGTCCTTCACCTAGCTTGTTGGGAACACAAAGTTTGTTTTCACTTGCAAACTCCACTCCATACATATATATGGGGAGGGATTAGCTCCAACTCGGTTTTACAGTGAAAACTGCAGGAACATCATACTGGCACTAGGAAACAGACTGAGAAACCAGAGTAAAAGTTTCTCCTGTACCCGTTCCTTTGTGCTAGATGTACGAAATTCTATCCACATGCTCAATTCTGAGAGATATTTGTGTGTGAATGGCGTCCTTCACCTAGCTTGTTGGGAACACAAAGTACATTTTCACTTACAAAATCCACTCCATACATATATATGGGGAGCAACTAGCACCAACTCGTTTTACAGTGAAAACTGCAGGGACTTCAAACCGACATTAGGAAACAGACTGAGAAACCATAGTAAAAGTTTCACCTGCAACCCGTTCCCCTTGTGATAGATGAACGAACTTTTCTCCAACTGCTCAGTTCTGAGAGATAAGTGTGTGTGAAAGCCGTCCTTCACATAGCTTGTTGGGAACACAAAGTTTCTTTTCACTTGCAAACTCCAATCCACACATATATATGGGTTGGTACAAGCTCCTACTCGGTTTTACTGTGAAAACTGCAGGAACTTCAAACCTGCACTAGGAAACAGACTGAGAAACCAGAGTAAAAATTTCTCCTGCAACCCGTTCCATTTATGCTAGATGAACGAACGTCTCTCCACATGCTCAGTTCTGAGAGATAAGTGTGTGTGAAAGCCGTCCTTCACCTAGTTTTTGGGAACACAAAGGTTCTTTACACTTGCAAACTCCACTCCTTACAGATATATGGGGAGGTAATAGCTCCAACACGTTTTTACAGTGAAAATTGCAGGAACTTCAAACCGGCCCTAGGAAACAAAATGAGAAACCAGAGAAAAAGTTTCTCTTGCAAACGGTTCCTTTTGTGCTAGATGAACGAACGTCTCTCCACATGCTCAGTTCTGAGAAATAAGTGTGTGTGAAAGCCGTCCTTCACCTTGCTTGTTGAGAACATAAATTTTCTTTTCACATGCCAAATCCACTCCATACCTAAATATAGGGTGGTACTAGCTCCAACTCTGTTTTACAGTGAAAACTGCAGGAACTTCAAACAGGCACTAGGAAACAGACTGAGAAACCAGAGTAAAAGTTTCTCCTGCTAACCGTTCCTTTGTGCTAGATGAACGAACATCTCCCAACACGCTCAGTTCTGAGAGATAAGTGTGTGTGAAAGCCGTCCTTCACCTAGCTTGTTGGGAACACAAACTTTCTTTTCACTTGCACACTCCAATCCACACATATATATTGGGTGGTATAAGCTCCTACTCGGTTTTACAGTGAAAAATGCAGGAACTTCAAACCTGCACTAGAAACACACTGAGAAACCTGAGTAAAAGTTTCTCCTGCAACCCGTTCCCTTTATGCTAGATGAACGAACGTCTCTCCACCTGCTCAGTTCTGAGAGATAATTGTGTGTGAAAGCCGTCCTTCACCTAGCTTGTTGGGAACACAAAGGTTGTTTACACTTGCAAATTCCACTCCTTACATATATATGGGGAGGTAATAGCTCCAACTCGGGTTTACAGTGAAAACTGCAGGAACTTCAAACCGGCACTAGGAAACAGACTGAGAAACCAGAGAAAAAGATTCTCTTGCAAACCGTTCCTTTTGAGCTAGATGAACGAACGTCTCTCCACATGCTCATTTCTGAGAGATAATTGTGTGTGAAAGCCGTCCTTCACCTAGCTTGTTGGGAACACAAATTTTATTTCCCTTGCAACCTCCATGCCATACATATATATAGGGAGGTACAAGCTCCAACTCGTTTTTACAGTGAAAACTGCAGGGACTTCAAACCTGCACTAGGAAACAGACTGAGAAACCAGAGTAAAAGTTTCTCCTGCAACCCATTCCCTTTATGCTAGATGAACGATCGTCTATCAACATGCTCAGTTCTGAGAAATAAGTGTGTGTAAGCCGTCCTTCACCTAACTTGTTGGGAACACAAAGGATCTTTACACTTGCAAACTCCACTCCTTACATATATATGGGGAGGTAATAGCTCCAACTCGGGTTTACAGTGAAAACTGCAGGAACTTCAAACCGGCCCTAGGAAACAGACTGAGAAACCAGAGTAAAAGTTTCCCCTGCAACCCGTTCCCTTTATGCTGGATGAACGAAAGTCTCTCCACATGCTCAGTTTTGAGAGATAATTGTGTGTGAAAGCCGTCCTTCACCTAGCTTGTTGGGAACACAAAGGTTCTTTACACTTGCAAACTACACTCCTTACATATATATGGGGAGGTAATAGCTCCAACTCGTTTTACAGTGAAATGCAGGGACTTCAAACCGACAGTAGGAAACAGACTGAGAAACCACAGTAAAGTTTCCCCTGCAACCCGTTCCCTTTGTCGTAGATGAACGAACGTCTCTCCACATGCTCAGTTCTGAGAAATAAGTGTGTGTGAAAGCCGTACTTCACCAAGCTTGTTGGGAACACATAGTTTCTTTTCACTTGCAAACTCCAATCCATAAGTAAATATAGGGTGGTTCTAGCTCCAACTCGGTTTTACAGTGAAAACTGCAGAACTTCAAACAGGCACTAGGAAACAGACTGAGAAACCAGAGTAAAAGATTCTTCTGCAACACGTTCCCATTTTGCTAGATGAACGAACGTCTCTCCACATGCTCAGTTCTGAGAGATAAGTGTGTGTGAAAGCCGTCCTTCACCTAGCTTGTTGGGAACACATAGTTTTTTTTCACTTGCACACTCCGATCCACAAATATATATGGGGTGGTTCAAGCTCCTACACTGTTTTACAGTGAAAACTGCAGGAAATTCAAACCTGCACTAGGAAACAGACTGAGAAACCAGAGTAAATATTTCTCCTGCAAACAGTTCCCTTTATGCTAGATGAACGAACGTCTCTCCACATGCTCAGTTCTGAGAGATAAGTGTGTGTGAAAGCCGTCCTTCACCTAGTTTGTTGGGAACACAAAGTTTCTTTTAACTTGCAAACCCCAATCCATACGTAAATATAGGGTGGAACTAGCTCCTGCTTGGTTTTACAGTGAAAACTGCAGGAACTTCAAACAGGCACTAGGAAACAGACAGAGAAACCAGAGTAAAAGTTTCTCCTGCAAACCGTTCCCTTTGTGCTAGATGAACGAACGTCTCTCCACATGCTCAGTTCTGAGAGAATTGTGTGTGTGAAAGCCGTCCTTCACCTAGGTTGTTCGGAATACAAAGTTTCTTTTCTTCGCAAACACCATTCCATACATATATATGGGGAGGTACTAGCTCCAACTCGGTTTTACAGTGAAAACTGCAGGAAATTCAAAACGGCACTAGGAAACAGACTGAGAAACCAGAGAAAAAGTTTCTCCTGCAACACGTTCCTTTGTGTTAGATGAACGAACGTCTCTCCACATGCTCAGTTCTGAGAGACAAGTGTGTGTGAAAGCCGTCCTTTATATAGCTTGCTGGGAACACAAAGTTTCTTTTCACTTGCAAACTCCACTCCATACATATATAAGAGTAGGTACTAGCTCCAACTCGGTTTTACAGTGAAAACTGCAGGAAATTCAAACCTGCACTAGGAAACTGACTGAGAAACCAGAGAAAAGTTTCTCCGGCAACCCATTCCCTTTGTGCTAGATGAACGAACGTCTCTCCACATGCTCAGTTCTGAGAGATAACTGTGTGTGAAAGCAGTCCTTCACCTATGTTGTTGGGAACACAAAGTTTCCTTTCACTTGCAAACTCCACTCCATACTTAAATATAGGGTGGTACTAGCTCCAAATCGGTTTTACAGTGAAAACTGCAGGAACTTCAAACAGGCAATAGGAAACAGACTGAGAAACCAGAGTAAAAGTTTCTCCTGCAACCCGTTCCTTTGTTTTACATGAACGAAAGTCTATCCACATGCTCAGATCTGAGAGATAAGATTGTGTGAAAGCCGTCTTTCACCCAGCTTGGTGGGAACACAAAGTTCCTTTTCACTTGCAAAATCCACTTCATATATATATATGGGGAAGTACTAGCACCAACTCGGTTTACAGTGAAAACGGCATGGACTTCAAACCGATATTAGGAAACAGACTGAGAAACAATAGTAAAATTTCCCTGCAACCCGTTCCACTTGTTGTAGATGAACGAATGTCTCTCCACATGCTCATTTCTGAGAGATAAGTGTGTGTGAAAGCCGTCCTTCAACTAGCTTGTTGGGAACACAAACTTACTTTTCACTTGCAAACTCCGCTCCACACATATATATGGGGTGGTACAAGCTCCTACACGGTTTTACACTGAAAACCGCAGGAACATCAAACCTGCACTAGGAAACAGACTGAGAAACCAGAGTAAAAGTTTCTCCTGCAACCCGTTCCCTTGTGCTAGATGAACGAACATCTCTCCACATTCTAAGTTCTGGAGAAGAGTGTGTGTGAAAGCCGTCCTTCACCTATCTTGTTGGGAACACAAAGTATCTTTTCAATTGCAAACTCCACTCCTTACATATATATGGGGAGGGTTTAGCTCCAACTCGTTTTTACAGTGAAAACTGCAGGGACTTCAAACCTGCACTAGGAAACAGACTGAGAAACCAGAGTAAAAGTTTCTCCTGCAACCCGTTCCCTTTATGCTAGATGAACGATCGTCTATCAACATGCTCAGTTCTGAGAGATAAGTGTGTGTAAGCCGTCCTTCACCTAACTTGTTGGGAACACAAAGGATCTTTACACTTGCAAACTCCACTCCTTACATATATATGGGGAGGTAAAAGTTCCAACTCGGTTTTATAGTGAAAACTGCAGGAACTTCAAACTGGCACTAGGAAACAGACTGAGAAACCAGAGTATAAGTTTCTCCTATAACCCGTTCCCTTTGTGCTAGATGAACGTAAGTCTATACACATGCTCATTTCTAAGAGATAAATGTGTGTGAAAGCCGACCTTCACCTAGCTTGTTGGGAACACAAAGTTTCTTTTCACATGCAAACTCCACTCCATACATATATATGGGGTGTTATAAGCTCCTACTCGGTTTTAAAGTGAAAACTGCAGGAACTTCAAACCTGCACTAGGAAACTGACTGAGAAACTAGAGTAAAAGTTTTTCCTGCAACCCGTTCCCTTTATGCTACATGAACGAACGTCTCTCCACATGCTCAGTTCTGAGAGAAAAGTGTGTGTGAAAGCCGTTCTTCACCTATCTTGTTGGGAACACAAAGTATCTTTTCAATTGCAAACTCCACTCCTTACATATATATGGGGAGGGTTTAGCTCCAACTCGTTTTTACAGTGAAAACTGCAGGGACTTCAAACCTGCACTAGGAAACAGACTGAGAAACCAGAGTAAAAGTTTCTCCTGCAACCCGTTCCCTTTATGCTAGATGAACGATCGTCTATCAACATGCTCAGTTCTGAGAGATAAGTGTGTGTAAGCCGTCCTTCACCTAACTTGTTGGGAACACAAAGGATCTTTACACTTGCAAACTCCACTCCTTACATATATATGGGGAGGTAAAAGTTCCAACTCGGTTTTATAGTGAAAACTGCAGGAACTTCAAACCGGCACTAGGAAACAGACTGAGAAACCAGAGTATAAGTTTCTCCTATAACCCGTTCCCTTTGTGCTAGATGAACGTAAGTCTATACACATGCTCATTTCTAAGAGATAAATGTGTGTGAAAGCCGACCTTCACCTAGCTTGTTGGGAACACAAAGTTTCTTTTCACATGCAAACTCCACTCCATACATATATATGGGGTGTTATAAGCTCCTACTCGGTTTTAAAGTGAAAACTGCAGGAACTTCAAACCTGCACTAGGAAACTGACTGAGAAACTAGAGTAAAAGTTTTTCCTGCAACCCGTTCCCTTTATGCTACATGAACGAACGTCTCTCCACATGCTCAGTTCTGAGAGAAAAGTGTGTGTGAAAGCCGTTCTTCACCTAGCTTGTTGGGAACACAAAGTATCTTTTCACTTGCAAACTCCACTAATTACATATATATGGGGAGGGTTTAGCTCCAACTCGTTTTTACAGAGAAAACTGCAGGAACTTCTAAGCGGCACTAGGAAACAGTCTGAAAAACCAGAGTATAAGTTTCTCCTATAACCCATTCCCTTTGTGCTAGATGAACGAACGTCTCTCCACATGCTAATATCTGAGAGATAAGTGTGTGTGAAAGCCGTCCTTCACCTAGAATGTTGGGAACACAAACTTTCTTTTCACTTGAAAACTCCACTCCATACATATATATGGGGTGTTACAAGTTCTTACTCGGTTTTACACTGAAAATTGCAGGAACTTCAAACCGGCACTAGGAAACAGAATGAGAAACCAGAGTAAAAGTTTCTCCTGAAACCCGCTCCCTTTGTGCTAGATGAACGAACGTCTCTCCACGTGCTCAGTTCTGAGAGATAAGTGTGTGTGAAAGCCGTCCTACACCTAGCTTGTTGGGAACACAAAGTTTCTTTTCATTGCAAACACCATTCCGTACATATATATGGGGTGGTACTAGCTCCAACACGGTTTTACAGTGAAAACTGCAGGAACATCAAACTGGCCCTAGGAAACAGACTGAGAAACGAGAGAAAAAGATTCTCCTTCAACCCGTTCCCTTTGTGCTAGATGAACGAACGTCTCTCCACATGCTCAGTTCTGAGAGATAAGTGTGTGTGAGAGCCGTCCATCACCTAGGTTGTTGGGAACACAAAGTTTCTTTTCACTTGAAAACTCCAGTCCATACATATATATACGGAGGTCCTAGCTCCAACTCGGTTTACAGTGAAAACTGCAGGGACTTCAAACCGACAGTAGGGAACAGACTGAGAAACCATAGTAAAAGTTTCCCCTGCAACCCGTTCCCTTTGTGGTAGATGAACGAACGTCTCTCCAAATGCTCAGTTCTGAGAGATAAGTGTGTGTGAATCCCGTCCTTCACCTAGAAAGTTGGGAACACAAACTTTCTTTTCACTTGCAAACTCCACTCCATATATATATATGGGGTCTTACAAGCTCCTACACGGTTTTACACAGAAAACTGCAGGAACTTCAAACCGGCACTAGGAAACAGACTGAGAAACCAGAGTAAAATTTTCTCCTGCAACCCGTTCCCTTTGTGCTAGATGAACGATCGTCTCTCCACGTGCTCAGTTCTGAGAGATAAGTGTGTGTGAAAGCCGTACTTCACCTAGCTTGTTGGGAACACAAAGTTTCTTTTCACTTGCAAACACCATTCCGTACATATATATGGGGAGGTACCAGCTGCAAGTCTGTTTTACAGTGAAAACTGCAGGAACTTCAAACCGGCCCTAGGAAACAGACTGAGAAACCAGAGAAAATGTTCCTCCTGCAACCTGTTCCCCTTGTGGTAGATGAACGAACGTCACTCCACATGCTCAGTTCTGAGAGATAAGTGTGTGTGAAAGACGTCATTCACCTAGCTTGTTTTGAACACTAAGTTTCTTTTCACTTGCCAACTCCAGTCCATACATATATATGCGGAGGTCCTAGCTCTAACTCGGTTTACAGTGAAAACTGCAGGAACTTCAAACCGGCACTAGGAAACAGACTGAGAAAACAGAGTAAAAGTTATTCCTGCAAACCGTTCCTTTGTGCTAAATAAAGGAACGTCTCTCCACATGGTAAGTTCTGAGAGATAACTGTGTGTGAAAGCCGTCCTTCAACTAGCTTGTTGGGAACCCAAAGTTTCTTTTCACTTGAAAACTCCAGTCCATACATATATATGCGGAGGTTCTAGCTCCAAATCGGTTTACAGTGAAAACTGCAGGGACTTCAAACCGACAGTAGGAAACAGACTGAGAAACCATAGTAAAATTTTCACCTGCAAACCATTCCCTTTGTGGTAGATGAACGAACGTCTCACCAAATGCTCAGTTCTGAGAGATAAGTGAGTGTGAAAGCCGTCCTTCACCTAGAATGTTGGGAACACAAACTTTCTTTTCACTTGCAAACCCCACTCCATACATATATTTGGGGTGGTACAATCTCCTACTCGGTTTTACAGTGAAAACTGCAGGAAATTCAAACCTGCACTAGGAAACAGACTGAGAAACCAGAGTAAAAGTTTCTCCTTCAACCCGTTCCTTTGTTCTAAATGAACGAAATTCTGTCCACATGCTCAGTTCTGAGAGTTAAGTGTGTGTGAAAGCCGCACTTCACCTAGCTTGTTGGGAACACAAAGTTTATTTTCACTTGCAAACTCCACTCCACACATATATATGTGGTGGTACAAGCTCCTACACGGTTTTACAGTGAAAACTGCAGGAACTTCTAACCTGCACTAGGAAAAAACTGAGAAACCAGAGTAAAAGTTTCTCCTGCAACCCGTTCCCTTTATGCTAGATGAAAGAACGTCTCTCCACATGCTCAGTTCTGAGAGATAAGTGTGTGTGAAAGCCGTCCTTCACATACCTTGCTGGGAACACAAAGTTTCTTTTCACTTGCAAACTCCTCTCCATACATTTATAAGGGGACGTACTAGCTCCAACTCGATTTTACAGTGAAAACTGCAGGAACTTCAGTCCGGCACAAGGAAACAGACTGAGAAACCAGAGATAAAGTTTCTTCTTCAACCCGTTCCCTTAGATCTAGATGAACGAAAGTCTCTCCACATGCTCAGTTCTGAGAGATAAGTGTGTGTGAGAGCCGTCCTTCACCTAGCTTTTTGGGAACACAAAGTTTCTTTTCACTTGCAATCTCCACTCCATACATAAATAAAGGGAGGTACTAGCTCCAACTCGGTTTTACAGTGAAAATTGCAGGAACTTCTATCCGGCACTAGGAAACAGACTGAGAAAAGAGAGTAAAATTTTCTCCTGCAAACCGTTCCTTTGTGCTAAATGAACGAACGTCTCTCCACATGCTAAGTCCTGAGAGATAAGTGTGTGTGAAAGTCGTCCTTCAACTAGCTTCTTGGGAACACAAAGGTTCTTTACACTTGCAAACCCCACTCCTTACATATATATGGGGAGGTAATAGCTCCAACTCGTGCTTACAGTGAAAACTGCAGGAACTTCAAACCTGCAGAAGGAAACAGACTGAGAAACCAGAGTAATAGTTTTTCCTGCAACCCGTTCCCTTTATGCTAGATGAACGAAAGTCTCTCCACATGCTCATATCGGAGAGATAAGTGTGTGTGAAAGCCGTCGTTCATCTAGCTTGTTGGGAACACAAAGTTTCTTTTAACTTGAAAACTCCAGTCCATACATATATATGCAGAGGTCCTAGCTCCAACTCGGTTTACATTGAAAACTGCAGGGACTTCAAACCGACAGTAGGGAACAGACTGAGAAACCATAGTAAATGTTTCCCCTACAACCTGTTCCCTTTGTGGTAGATGAACGAACGTCTCACCAAATGCTCAGTTCTGAGAGATAAATGTGTGTGAATGCCGTCCTTCACATAGAAAGTTGGGAACACAAACTTTCTTTTCACTTGCAAACTCCACTCCATAAATATATATGGGGTCTTACAAGCTCCTACACGGTTTTACACAGAAAACTGCAGGAACTTCAAACCGGCACTAGGAAACAGACTGAGAAACCAGAGTAATAGTTTCTCCTGCAAACCGTTCCCTTTGTGCTAGATGAACGATCGTCTCTCCACGTGCTCAGTTCTGAGAGATAAGTGTGTGTGAAAGCCGTACTTCACCTAGCTTGTTGGGAACACAAAGTTTCTTTTCACTTGCAAACACCATTCCGTACATATATATGGGGAGGTACCAGCTCCAACTCTGTTTTACAGTGAAAACTGCAGGAACTTCAAACCGGCCCTAGGAAACATACTGAGAAACCAGAGAAAAAGTTCCTCCTGCAACCTGTTCCCCTTGTGGTAGATGAACGAACGTCACTCCACATGCTCAGTTCTGAGAGATATGTGTGTGTGAAAGCCGTCTTTCAGCTAGCTTGTTGGGAACACAAAGTTTCTTTTCACTTGCCCTCTCCAATCCACACATATATATGGGGTGGTACAAGCTCCTACTCGGTTTTACAGTGAAAACTGCAGGAACTTCAAACCTGCACTAGGAAACAGACTGAGAAACCAGAGTAAAAGTTTCTCCTGCAACCCGTTCCCTTTATGCTAGATGAACGAACGTCTCTCCACATGCTCAGTTCAGAGAGATAAGTGTGTTTGAAAGACGTCATTCACCTAGCTTGTTGGGAACACTAAGTTTCTTTTCACTTGCCATCTCCAGTCCATACATATATATGCGGAGGTCCTAGCTCTAACTCGGTTTACAGTGAAAACTGCAGGGACTTCAAACCGACAGTAGGAAACAGACTGAGAAACCATAGTAAAATTTCCCCTTCAACCCGTTCCCTTTGTGGTAGATGAACGAACGTCTCTCCAAATGCTCAGTTCTGAGAGATAAGTGTGTGTGAAAGCCGTCCTTCACCTAGCTTGTTGGGAACACAAAGTTTCTTTTTACTTGCAAACTCCACTCCATACATATATATGGGGTGGTACAAGCTCCTACTCGGTTTTACACTGAAAACTGCAGGAACTTAAAACCTGCACTAGGAAACAGACTGAGAAACCAGAGTAAAATTTCACCTGCAACCCATTCCCTTTATGCTAGATGAACGAAAGTCTCTCCACATGCTCAGATCTGAGAGATAAGTGTGTGTGAAAACCGTCCTTCACCTAGATTGTTGGGAACAGAAAGGTTCTTTACACTTGCAAACTACACTCCTTACATATATATGGGGAGGTAATAGCTCCAACTTTGTTTACAGTGTAAACTGCAGGGACTTCAAACCGACAGTACGAAACAGACTGAGAAACCATAGTAAAAGTTTCCCCTGCAACCCGTTCCATTTGTGGTAGATGAACGAACGTCTCTCCAAATGCTCATTTCTGAGATATAAGTGTGTGTGAAAGCCGTCCTTCACCTAGAATTTTGGGAACACAAACTTTCTTTCCACTTGCAAACTCCAATCCATACATATATACGGGGTGGTACAAGTTCCTACTCGGTTTTACACTGAAGACTGCAGGAACTTCAAACCGGCACTAGGAAACAGACTGAGAAACCAGAGTAAAAGTTCCTCCTGCCAACCGTTCCTTTGTGCTAAATGAAGGAACGTCTCTCCACATGCTAAGTTCTGATAGATAAGTGTGTGTGAAAGCCGTCTTTCACCTAGCTTGTTGGGAACCCAAAGTTTCTTTTCACTTGAAATCTCCAGTCCATAAATATATATGCGGAGGTCCTAGCTCCAAATCGGTTTACAGTGAAAACTGCAGGGACTTCAAACCGACAGTAGGAAACAGACTGAGAAACCATAGTAAAATTTTCACCTGCAAACCATTCCCTTTGTGGTAGATGAACGAACGTCTCTCCAAATGCTCAGTTCTGAGAGATAAGTGTGTGTGAAAGCCATCCTTCACTTAGAATGTTTGGAAAACAAACTTTCTTTTCACTTGCAAACTCCACTCCATACATATATATGGGGTTGTACAAGCTCCTACTCGGTTTTACACTGAAAACTGCAGCAACTTCAAACCGGCACCAGGAAACAGACTGAGAAACCAGAGTAAAAGTTTCTCCTGCAACCCGTTCCATTTGTGCTAGATGAACGGACGTCTCTCCACATTCTCAGTTCTGAGAAGTGTGTGTGAAAGCCGTCCTTCACCTAGCTTGTTGGGAACACAATATTTCTTTACACTTGCAAACACCATTCCGTACATATATATAGGGAGGTACTAGCTCCAAATCGGTTTTACAGTGAAAAATGCAGGAACTTCAAACCGGCCCTTGGAAACAGACTGAGAATCCAGTGAAAAATGTCCTCCTGCAAACTGTTCCTCTTGTGGTAGATGAACGAACGTCTCTCCACATGATCATTTCTGAGAGATAAGTGTGTGTGAAAACCGTCCTTCACCTAGCTTGTTGGGAACCCAAATTTTCTTTTCACTTGCACACCTAAATCCACACATATATATGGGGTGGTATAAGCTTCTACTCGGTTTTACAGTGAAAATTCCAGGAACTTCAAACCTGCACTAGGAAACAGACTGAGAAACCAGAGTAATAGTTTCTCCTGCAACCCGTTCCCTTTATGCTAGATGAACGAACGTCTCTCCACATGCTCATTTCTGAGGGATAAGTGTGTGTGAAAGCCGTCCTTCACATAGCTTGTTGGGAACACAAAGTTTCTTTTCACTTGCCAACTCCAGTCCATACATATATAACCGGAGGTCCTAGATCTAACTCGGTTAACAGTGAAAACTGCAGGGACTTCAAACCGACAGTAGGAAACAGACTGAGAAACCATAGTAAAAGTTTCCCCTTCAACCCATTCCATTTGTGGTAGATGAACGAACGTCTCTCCACATGCTCATTTCTGAGATATAAGTGTGTGTGAAAGCCGTATTTCGCCTAGCTTGTTGGGAATACAAAGGTTCTTTACACTTGCAAACTCCAATCCTTACATATATATGGGGAGTTACTAGGTCCCACACGCTTTTACAGTGAAAACTGCAGGAAATTCAAACCGGCACTAGGAAACAGACTGAGAAACCAGAGAAAAAGTTTCTCTTGCAAACCGTTCCTTTTGTGTTAGATGAACGAACGTCTCTCCACATGCTCAGTTCTGAGAGATAAGTGTGTGTGAAAGCCGTCCTTCACCTAGCTTGTTGGGAACACAAATTTTATTTCACTTGCAATCTCCACTCCATACATAAATATAGGTAAGTACTAGCTCCAACTCGTTTTTACAGTGAAAATTGCAGGAACTTCTAACCGGCACCAGGAAACAGACTGAGAAACCAGAGTAAAAGTTTCTCCTGCAACCCGTTCTTTGTGCTAAATGAACGAACGTCTCTCCACATGCTAAGTTCTGAGAGATAAATGTGTGTGAAAGCCGTCCTTCACCTAGCTTGTTGGGAACACAAAGTTTCTTTTCACTTGCAAACTCCAGTCCATACATATATATGCGGATGTCCTAGCTCCAACTCGGTTTACAGTGTAAACTGCATTGACTTCAAACCAACAGTAGGAAACAGACTGAGAAACCATAGTAAAAGTTTCCCCTGCAACCCGTTCGCTTTTTGGTAGATGAACGAACGTCTCTCCAAATGCTCAGTTCTGAGAGATAAGTGTGTGTGAAAGCCGTACTTCACCTAGCTTGTTGGGAACACAAAGTTACTTTTCACTTGCAAACACCATTCCGTACATATATATCTGGAGGTACTAGCTCCAACTCTTTTTTACAGTGAAAACAGCAGGAACTTCAAACCGGCCCTAGGAAACAGTCTGAGAATCCAGAGAAAATGTTCCTCCTACAACCTGTTCCATTTGTGCTAGATGAACGAACTTCTCTCCACATGCTCAGTTCTGAGAGATAAGTATGTGTGAAAGCCGTCCTTCACCTAGCTTGTTTGGAACACAAAGTTTCTTTTCACTTGCAATCCACACTGCACAAATATATATGGGGTGGTACAAGCTCCTAGTCGGTTTTACATTGAAAACTGCATGAACTTCAAACTTGCACTAGGAAAAAGACTGAGAAACCAGAGTAAAAATTTCTCCTGCAACCCGTTCCCTTTATGCTAGATGAACGAACGTCTCTCCACATGCTCAGTTCTGAGAGATAAGTGTGTGTGAAAGCCGTCCTTCACCTAACTTGTTGGGAACACAAAGGTTCTTTACACTTGCAAACTCCACTCCTTACATATATATGGGGAGGTAATAGTTCCAACGCGGTTTTACAGTGAAAACTGCAGGAACTTCAAAACGGCACTAGGAAACAGACTGAAAAACCAGAGAAAAATTTCTCCTGCAAACCGTTCCTTTTGTGCTAGGTGAACGAAAGTCTCTCCACATGCTCAATTCTGAGATATTAGTGTGTGTGAAAGCCGTACTTCAACTTGCTTGTTGGGAACACAAAGTTTCTTTTCACTTGCACACTCCAATCCACACATATATATGGGGTGGTACAAGCTCCTACTCGGTTTTACAGTGAAAATTGAAGGAACTTCAAATCTGCAGTAGGAAACAGACTGAGAAACCAGAGTAAAAGTTTCTCCTGCAACCCGTTCCCTTTATGCTAGATGAACGAACGTCTCTCCACATGCTCATTTCTGAGATATAAGTGTGTGTGTAAGCCGTCCTTCACCTAGCTTGTTGGGAACACTAAGTTTCTTTACACTTGCAAACTCCACTCCTTACATATATATGGGGAGGTAATAGCTCCAACTCGGTTTACAGTGAAATGCAGGGACTTCAAACCGACAGTAGGAAACAGACTGAGAAACCACAGTAAATTTTCCCCTGCAACCCGTTCCCTTTGTCGTAGATGAACGAACGTCTCTCCACATGCTCAGTTCTGAGAAATAAGTGTGTGTGAAAGCCGTACTTCACCAAGCTTGTTGGGAACACATAGTTTCTTTTCACTTGCAAACTCCAATCCATAAGTAAATATAGGGTGGTTCTAGCTCCAATTCGGTTTTACAGTGAAAACTGCAGAACTTCAAACAGGCACTAGGAAACAGACTGAGAAACCAGAGTAAAAGATTTTTCTGCAACACGTTCCCATTGTGCTAGATGAACGAACGTCTCTCCACATGCTCAGTTCTGAGAGATAAGTGTGTGTGAAAGCCGTCCTTCACCTAGCTTGTTGGGAACACATAGTTTCTTTTCACTTGCACACTCCGATCCACAAATATATATGGGGTGGTTCAAGCTCCTACACTGTTTTACTGTGAAAACTGCAGGAAATCCTAACCTGCACTAGGAAACAGACTGAGAAACCAGAGTAAAAGTTTCTCCTGCAACCCGTTCCCTTTATGCTAGATGAACGAAAGTCTCTCCACATGCTCAGTTTTGAGAGATAATTGTGTGTGAAAGCCGTCCTTCACCTAGCTTGTTGGGAACACAAATGTTCTTTACACTTGCAAACTACACTCCTTACATATATATGGGGAGGTAATAGCTCCAACTCGGTTTACAGTGAAATGCAGGGACTTCAAACCGACAGTAGGAAACAGACTGAGAAACCACAGTAAATTTTCCCCTGCAACCCGTTCCCTTTGTCGTAGATGAACGAACGTCTCTCCACATGCTCAGTTCTGAGAAATAAGTGTGTGTGAAAGCCGTACTTCAACAAGCTTGTTGGGAACACATAGTTTCTTTTCACTTGCAAACTCCAATCCATAAGTAAATATAGGGTGGTTCTAGCTCCAACTCGGTTTTACAGTGAAAACTGCAGAACTTCAAACAGGCACTAGGAAACAGACTGAGAAACCAGAGTAATAGATTCTTCTGCAACACGTTCCCATTGTGCTAGATGAACGAACGTCTCTCCACATGCTCAGTTCTGAGAGATAAGTGTGTGTGAAAGCCGTCCTTCACCTAGCTTGTTGGGAACACATAGTTTGTTTTCACTTGCACACTCCGATCCACAAATATATATGGGGTGGTTCAAGCTCCTACACTGTTTTACAGTGAAAACTGCAGGAAATTCAAACCTGCACTAGGAAACAGACTGAGAAACCAGAGTAAATATTTCTCCTGCAACCAGTTCCCTTTATGCTAGATGAACGAACGTCTCTCCACATGCTCAGTTCTGAGAGATAAGTGTGTGTGAAAGCCGTCCTTCACCTAGCTTGTTAGGAACACAAAGTTTCTTTTAACTTGCAAACCCCAATCCATACGTAAATATAGGGTGGAACTAGCTCCAGCTTGGTTTTACAGTGAAAACTGCAGGAACTTCAAACAGGCACTAGGAAACAGACTGATAAACCAGAGTAAAAGTTTCTCCTGCAAGACATTCCCTTTGTGCTAGATGAACGAAAGTCTCTCCACATGCTCAGTTCTGAGAGATTTGTGTTTGTGAAAACCGTCCTTCACCTAGGTTGTTCGGAATACAAAGTTTCTTTTCCTTGCAAACACCATTCCATACATATATATGGGGAGGTACTAGATCCAACTCGGTTTTACAGTGAAAACTGCAGGAAATTCAAACCTGCACTAGGAAACTGACTGAGAAACCAGAGAAAAGTTTCTCCGGCAACCCGTTCCTTTTATGCTAGATGAACGAACGTCTCTCCACATGCTCAGTTCTGAGAGATATGTGTGTGTGAAAGCAGACCTTCACCTATGTTGTTGGGAACACAAAGTTTCCTTTCACTTGCAAACTCCACTCCATACTTAAATATAGGGTGGTACTAGCTCCAAATCGGTTTTACAGTGAAAACTGCAGGAACTTCAAACAGGCAATAGGAAACAGACTGAGAAACCAGAGTAAAAGTTTCTCCTGCAACCCGTTCCTTTGTTTTACATGAACGAAAGTCTATCCACATGCTCAGATCTGAGAGATAAGATTGTGTGAAAGCCGTCTTTCACCCAGCTTGGTGGGAACACAAAGTTCCTTTTCACTTGCAAAATCCACTTCATATATATATATGGGGAAGTACTAGCACCAACTCGGTTTACAGTGAAAACGGCATGGACTTCAAACCGATATTAGGAAACAGACTGAGAAACCATAGTAAAATTTCCCTGCAACCCGTTCCACTTGTTGTAGATGAACGAACGTCTCTCCACATGCTCATTTCTGAGAGATAAGTGTGTGTGAAAGCCGTCCTTCAACTAGCTTGTTGGGAACACAAACTTACTTTTCACTTGCAAACTCCGCTCCACACATATATATGGGGTGGTACAAGCTCCTATTCGGTTTTACACTGAAAACCGCAGGAACAACAAACCTGCACTAGGAAACAGACTGAGAAACCAGAGTAAAAGTTTCTCCTGCAACCCGTTCCCTTGTGCTAGATGAACGAACATCTCTCCACATTCTAAGTTCTGGAGAAGAGTGTGTGTGAAAGCCGTCCTTCACCTATCTTGTTGGGAACACAAAGTATCTTTTCAATTGCAAATTCCACTCCTTACATATATATGGGGAGGGTTTAGCTCCAACTCGTTTTTACAGTGAAAACTGCAGGGACTTCAAACCTGCACTAGGAAACAGACTGAGAAACCAGAGTAAAAGTTTCTCCTGCAACCCGTTCCCTTTATGCTAGATGAACGATCGTCTATCAACATGCTCAGTTCTGAGAGATAAGTGTGTGTAAGCCGTCCTTCACCTAACTTGTTGGGAACACAAAGGTTCTTTACACTTGCAAACTCCACTCCTTACATATATATGGGGAGGTAAAAGCTCCAACTCGGTTTTATAGTGAAAACTGCAGGAACTTCAAACCGGCACTAGGAAACAGACTGAGAAACCAGAGTATAAGTTTCTCCTATAACCCGTTCCCTTTGTGCTAGATGAACGTAAGTCTATACACATGCTCATTTCTAAGAGATAAATGTGTGTGAAAGCCGACCTTCACCTAGCTTGTTGGGAACACAAAGTTTCTTTTCACATGCAAACTCCACTCCATACATATATATGGGGTGTTATAAGCTCCTACTCGGTTTTAAAGTGAAAACTGCAGGAACTTCAAACCTGCACTAGGAAACTGACTGAGAAACTAGAGTAAAAGTTTTTCCTGCAACCCGTTCCCTTTATGCTACATGAACGAACGTCTCTCCACATGCTCAGTTCTGAGAGAAAAGTGTGTGTGAAAGCCGTTCTTCACCTAGCTTTTTGGGAACACAAAGTATCTTTTCACTTGCAAACTCCACTCCTTACATATATATGGGGAGGGTTTAGCTCCAACTCGTTTTTACAGAGAAAATTGCAGGAACTTCTAACCGGCACTAGGAAACAGTCTGAAAAACCAGAGTATAAGTTTCTCCTATAACCCATTCCCTTTGTGCTAGATGAACGAACGTCTCTCCACATGCTAATTTCTGAGAGATAAGTGTGTGTGAAAGCCGTCCTTCACCTAGAATGTTGGGAACACAAACTTTCTTTTCACTTGAAAACTCCACTCCATACATATATATGGGGTGTTACAAGTTCTTACTCGGTTTTACACTGAAAATTGCAGGAACTTCAAACCGGCACTAGGAAACAGAATGAGAAACCAGAGTAAAATTTTCTCCTGAAACCCGCTCCCTTTGTGCTAGATGAACGAACGTCTCTCCACGTGCTCAGTTCTGAGAGATAATTGTGTGTGAAAGCCGTCCTTCACCTAGCTTGTTGGGAACACAAATGTTCTTTACACTTGCAAACTACACTCCTTACATATATATGGGGAGGTAATAGCTCCAACTCGGTTTACAGTGAAATGCAGGGACTTCAAACCGACAGTAGGAAACAGACTGAGAAACCACAGTAAATTTTCCCCTGCAACCCGTTCCCTTTGTCGTAGATGAACGATCGTCTCTCCACATGCTCAGTTCTGAGAAATAAGTGTGTGTGAAAGCCGTACTTCAACAAGCTTGTTGGGAACACATAGTTTCTTTTCACTTGCAAACTCCAATCCATAAGTAAATATAGGGTGGTTCTAGCTCCAACTCGGTTTTACAGTGAAAACTGCAGAACTTCAAACAGGCACTAGGAAACAGACTGAGAAACCAGAGTAAAAGATTCTTCTGCAACACGTTCCCATTGTGCTAGATGAACGAACGTCTCTCCACATGCTCAGTTCTGAGAGATAAGTGTGTGTGAAAGCCGTCCTTCACCTAGCTTGTTGGGAACACATAGTTTCTTTTCACTTGCACACTCCGATCCACAAATATATATGGGGTGGTTCAAGCTCCTACACTGTTTTACAGTGAAAACTGCAGGAAATTCAAACCTGCACTAGGAAACAGACTGAGAAACCAGAGTAAATATTTCTCCTGCAACCAGTTCCCTTTATGCTAGATGAACGAACGTCTCTCCACATGCTCAGTTCTGAGAGATAAGTGTGTGTGAAAGCCGTCCTTCACCTAGCTTGTTAGGAACACAAAGTTTCTTTTAACTTGCAAACCCCAATCCATACGTAAATATAGTGTGGAACTAGCTCCAGCTTGGTTTTACAGTGAAAACTGCAGGAACTTCAAACAGGCACTAGGAAACAGACTGATAAACCAGAGTAAAAGTTTCTCCTGCAAGATATTCCCTTTGTGCTAGATGAACGAACGTCTCTCCACATGCTCAGTTCTGAGAGATTTGTGTTTGTGAAAACCGTCCTTCACCTAGGTTGTTCGGAATACAAAGTTTCTTTTCCTTGCAAACACCATTCCATACATATATATGGGGAGGTACTAGATCCAACTCGGTTTTACAGTGAAAACTGCAGGAAATTCAAACCTGCACTAGGAAACTGACTGAGAAACCAGAGAAAAGTTTCTCCGGCAACCCGTTCCCTTTATGCTAGATGAACGAACGTCTCTCCACATGCTCAGTTCTGAGAGATATGTGTGTGTGAAAGCAGACTTTCACCTATGTTGTTGGGAACACAAAGTTTCCTTTCACTTGCAAACTCCACTCCATACTTAAATATAGGGTGGTACTAGCTCCAAATCGGTTTTACAGTGAAAACTGCAGGAACTTCAAACAGGCAATAGGAAACAGACTGAGAAACCAGAGTAAAAGTTTCTCCTGCAACCCGTTCCTTTGTTTTACATGAACGAAAGTCTATCCACATGCTCAGATCTGAGAGATAAGATTGTGTGAAAGCCGTCTTTCACCCAGCTTGGTGGGAACACAAAGTTCCTTTTGACTTGCAAAATCCACTTCATATATATATATGGGGAAGTACTAGCACCAACTCGGTTTACAGTGAAAACGGCATGGACTTCAAACCGATATTAGGAAACAGACTGAGAAACCATAGTAAAATTTCCCTGCAACCCGTTCCACTTGTTGTAGATGAACGAACGTCTCTCCACATGCTCATGTCTGAGAGATAAGTGTGTGTGAAAGCCGTCCTTCAACTAGCTTGTTGGGAACACAAACTTACTTTTCACTTGCAAACTCCGCTCCACACATATATATGGGGTGGTACAAGCTCCTATTCGGTTTTACACTGAAAACCGCAGGAACATCAAACCTGCACTAGGAAACAGACTGAGAAACCAGAGTAAAAGTTTCTCCTGCAACCCGTTCCCTTGTGCTAGATGAACGAACATCTCTCCACATTCTAAGTTCTGGAGAAGAGTGTGTGTGAAAGCCGTCCTTCACCTATCTTGTTGGGAACACAAAGTATCTTTTCAATTGCAAATTCCACTCCTTACATATATATGGGGAGGGTTTAGCTCCAACTCGTTTTTACAGTGAAAACTGCAGGGACTTCAAACCTGCACTAGGAAACAGACTGAGAAACCAGAGTAAAAGTTTCTCCTGCAACCCGTTCCCTTTATGCTAGATGAACGATCGTCTATCAACATGCTCAGTTCTGAGAGATAAGTGTGTGTAAGCCGTCCTTCACCTAACTTGTTGGGAACACAAAGGTTCTTTACACTTGCAAACTCCACTCCTTACATATATATGGGGAGGTAAAAGCTCCAACTCGGTTTTATAGTGAAAACTGCAGGAACTTCAAACCGGCACTAGGAAACAGACTGAGAAACCAGAGTATAAGTTTCTCCTATAACCCGTTCCCTTTGTGCTAGATGAACGTAAGTCTATACACATGCTCATTTCTAAGAGATAAATGTGTGTGAAAGCCGACCTTCACCTAGCTTGTTGGGAACACAAAGTTTCTTTTCACATGCAAACTCCACTCCATACATATATATGGGGTGTTATAAGCTCCTACTCGGTTTTAAAGTGAAAACTGCAGGAACTTCAAACCTGCACTAGGAAACTGACTGAGAAACTAGAGTAAAAGTTTTTCCTGCAACCCGTTCCCTTTATGCTACATGAACGAACGTCTCTCCACATGCTCAGTTCTGAGAGAAAAGTGTGTGTGAAAGCCGTTCTTCACCTAGCTTTTTGGGAACACAAAGTATCTTTTCACTTGCAAACTCCACTCCTTACATATATATGGGGAGGGTTTAGCTCCAACTCGTTTTTACAGAGAAAATTGCAGGAACTTCTAACCGGCACTAGGAAACAGTCTGAAAAACCAGAGTATAAGTTTCTCCTATAACCCATTCCCTTTGTGCTAGATGAACGAACGTCTCTCCACATGCTAATTTCTGAGAGATAAGTGTGTGTGAAAGCCGTCCTTCACCTAGAATGTTGGGAACACAAACTTTCTTTTCACTTGAAAACTCCACTCCATACATATATATGGGGTGTTACAAGTTCTTACTCGGTTTTACACTGAAAATTGCAGGAACTTCAAACCGGCACTAGGAAACAGAATGAGAAACCAGAGTAAAATTTTCTCCTGAAACCCGCTCCCTTTGTGCTAGATGAACGAACGTCTCTCCACGTGCTCAGTTCTGAGAGATAAGTGTGTGTGAAAGCCGTCCTACAACTAGCTTGTTGGGAACACAAAGTTTCTTTTCACTTGCAAACACCATTCCGTACATATATATGGGGTGGTACTAGCTCCAACACGGTTTTACAGTGAAAACTGCAGGAACATCAAACTGGCCCTAGGAAACAGACTGAGAAACGAGAGAAAAAGATTCTCCTTCAACCCGTTCCCTTTGTGCTAGATGAACGAACGTCTCTCCACATGCACATTTCTGAGAAATAAGTGTGTGTGAAAGCCGTACTTCAACTAGCTTGTTGGGAACACAAAGATTCTTTTCACTTGCAAACTCCACTCCATACCTAAATATAGGGTGGTACTAGCTCCAACTCGATTTTACAGTGAAAACTGCAGGAACTTCAAACAGGCACTAGGAAACAGTCTGAGAAAGCAGAGTAAAAGTTTCTCCTGCAAAACTTTCCTTTGTGCTAGATGAACGAACGTCTCTCCACATGCTCAGTTCTGAGAGATAAGTGTGTGTGATAGCCGTCCTTCACCTAGCTTGTTGGGAACACAAAGTTTGTTTTCACTTGCAAACTCCACTCCATACATATATATGGGGAGGGATTAGCTCCAACTCGGTTTTACAGTGAAAACTGCAGGAACATCATACTGGCACTAGGAAACAGACTGAGAAACCAGAGTAAAAGTTTCTCCTGTACCCGTTCCTTTGTGCTAGATGTACGAAATTCTATCCACATGCTCAATTCTGAGAGATATTTGTGTGTGAATGGCGTCCTTCACCTAGCTTGTTGGGAACACAAAGTACATTTTCACTTGCAAAATCCACTCCATACATATATATGGGGAGCAACTAGCACCAACTCGTTTTACAGTGAAAACTGCAGGGACTTCAAACCGACATTAGGAAACAGACTGAGAAACCATAGTAAAAGTTTCACCTGCAACCCGTTCCCCTTGTGATAGATGAACGAACTTTTCTCCAACTGCTCAGTTCTGAGAGATAAGTGTGTGTGAAAGCCGTCCTTCACCTAGCTTGTTGGGAACACAAACTTTCTTTTCACTTGCACACTCCAATCCACACATATATATTGGGTGGTATAAGCTCCTACTCGGTTTTACAGTGAAAAATGCAGGAACTTCATACCTGCACTAGAAACACACTGAGAAACCTGAGTAAAAGTTTCTCCTGCAACCCGTTCCCTTTATGCTAGATGAACGAACGTCTCTCCACCTGCTCAGTTCTGAGAGATAATTGTGTGTGAAAGCCGTCCTTCACCTAGCTTGTTGGGAACACAAAGGTTGTTTACACTTGCAAATTCCACTCCTTACATATATATGGGGAGGTAATAGCTCCAACTCGGGTTTACAGTGAAAACTGCAGGAACTTCAAACCGGCACTAGGAAACAGACTGAGAAACCAGAGAAAAAGATTCTCTTGCAAACCGTTCCTTTTGAGCTAGATGAACGAACGTCACTCCACATGCTCATTTCTGAGAGATAATTGTGTGTGAAAGCCGTCCTTCACCTAGCTTGTTGGGAACACAAATTTTATTTCCCTTGCAACCTCCATGCCATACATATATATAGGGAGGTACAAGCTCCAACTCGTTTTTACAGTGAAAACTGCAGGGACTTCAAACCTGCACTAGGAAACAGACTGAGAAACCAGAGTTAAAGTTTCTCCTGCAACCCATTCCCTTTATGCTAGATGAACGATCGTCTATCAACATGCTCAGTTCTGAGAGATAAGTGTGTGTAAGCCGTCCTTCACCTAACTTGTTGGGAACACAAAGGATCTTTACACTTGCAAACTCCACTCCTTACATATATATGGGGAGGTAATAGCTCCAACTCGGGTTTACAGTGAAAACTGCAGGAACTTCAAACCGGCCCTAGGAAACAGACTGAGAAACCAGAGTAAAAGTTTCCCCTGCAACCCGTTCCCTTTATGCTGGATGAACGAAAGTCTCTCCACATGCTCAGTTTTGAGAGATAATTGTGTGTGAAAGCCGTCCTTCACCTAGCTTGTTTGGAACACAAAGGTTCTTTACACTTGCAAACTACACTCCTTACATATATATGGGGAGGTAATAGCTCCAACTCGTTTTACAGTGAAATGCAGGGACTTCAAACCGACAGTAGGAAACAGACTGAGAAACCACAGTAAAGTTTCCCCTGCAACCCGTTCCCTTTGTCGTAGATGAACGAACGTCTCTCCACATGCTCAGTTCTGAGAAATAAGTGTGTGTGAAAGCCGTACTTCACCAAGCTTGTTGGGAACACATAGTTTCTTTTCACTTGCAAACTCCAATCCATAAGTAAATATAGGGTGGTTCTAGCTCCAACTCGGTTTTACAGTGAAAACTGCAGAACTTCAAACAGGCACTAGGAAACAGACTGAGAAACCAGAGTAAAAGATTCTTCTGCAACACGTTCCCATTTTGCTAGATGAACGAACGTCTCTCCACATGCTCAGTTCTGAGAGATAAGTGTGTGTGAAAGCCGTCCTTCACCTAGCTTGTTGGGAACACATAGTTTTTTTTCACATGCACACTCCGATCCACAAATATATATGGGGTGGTTCAAGCTCCTACACTGTTTTACAGTGAAAACTGCAGGAAATTCAAACCTGCACTAGGAAACAGACTGAGAAACCAGAGTAAATATTTCTCCTGCAACCAGTTCCCTTTATGCTAGATGAACGAACGTCTCTCCACATGCTCAGTTCTGAGAGATAAGTGTGTGTGAAAGCCGTCCTTCACCTAGCTTGTTGGGAACACAAAGTTTCTTTTAACTTGCAAACCCCAATCCATACGTAAATATAGGGTGGAACTAGCTCCTGCTTGGTTTTACAGTGAAAACTGCAGGAACTTCAAACAGGCACTAGGAAACAGACTGAGAAACCAGAGTAAAAGTTTCTCCTGCAAACCGTTCCCTTTGTGCTAGATGAACGAACGTCTCTCCACATGCTCAGTTCTGAGAGAATTGTGTGTGTGAAAGCCGTCCTTCACCTAGGTTGTTCGGAATACAAAGTTTCTTTTCTTCGCAAACACCATTCCATACATATATATGGGGAGGTACTAGCTCCAACTCGGTTTTACAGTGAAAACTGCAGGAAATTCAAAACGGCACTAGGAAACAGACTGAGAAACCAGAGAAAAAGTTTCTCCTGCAACACGTTCCTTTGTGCTAGATGAACGAACGTCTCTCCACATGCTCAGTTCTGAGAGATAAGTGTGTGTGAAAGCCGTCCTTTATATAGCTTGCTGGGAACACAAAGTTTCTTTTCACTTGCAAACTCCACTCCATACATATATAAGAGTAGGTACTAGCTCCAACTCGGTTTTACAGTGAAAACTGCAGGAAATTCAAACCTGCACTAGGAAACTGACTGAGAAACCAGAGAAAAGTTTCTCCGGCAACCCGTTCCCTTTGTGCTAGATGAACGAACGTCTCTCCACATGCTCAGTTCTGAGAGATAACTGTGTGTGAAAGCAGTCCTTCACCTATGTTGTTGGGAACACAAAGTTTCCTTTCACTTGCAAACTCCACTCCATACTTAAATATAGGGTGGTACTAGCTCCAAATCGGTTTTACAGTGAAAACTGCAGGAACTTCAAACAGGCAATAGGAAACAGACTGAGAAACCAGAGTAAAAGTTTCTCCTGCAACACGTTCCTTTGTTTTACATGAACGAAAGTCTATCCACATGCTCAGATCTGAGAGATAAGATTGTGTGAAAGCCGTCTTTCACCCAGCTTGGTGGGAACACAAAGTTCCTTTTCACTTGCAAAATCCACTTCATATATATATATGGGGAAGTACTAGCACCAACTCGGTTTACAGTGAAAACGGCATGGACTTCAAACCGATATTAGGAAACAGACTGAGAAACCATAGTAAAATTTCCCTGCAACCCGTTCCACTTGTTGTAGATGAACGAACGTCTCTCCACATGCTCATTTCTGAGAGATAAGTGTGTGTGAAAGCCGTCCTTCAACTAGCTTGTTGGGAACACAAACTTACTTTTCACTTGCAAACTCCGCTCCACACATATATATGGGGTGGTACAAGCTCCTACACGGTTTTACACTGAAAACCGCAGGAACATCAAACCTGCACTAGGAAACAGACTGAGAAACCAGAGTAAAAGTTTCTCCTGCAACCCGTTCCCTTGTGCTAGATGAACGAACATCTCTCCACATTCTAAGTTCTGGAGAAGAGTGTGTGTGAAAGCCGTCCTTCACCTATCTTGTTGGGAACACAAAGTATCTTTTCAATTGCAAACTCCACTCCTTACATATATATGGGGAGGGTTTAGCTCCAACTCGTTTTTACAGTGAAAACTGCAGGGACTTCAAACCTGCACTAGGAAACAGACTGAGAAACCAGAGTAAAAGTTTCTCCTGCAACCCGTTCCCTTTATGCTAGATGAACGATCGTCTATCAACATGCTCAGTTCTGAGAGATAAGTGTGTGTAAGCCGTCCTTCACCTAACTTGTTGGGAACACAAAGGATCTTTACACTTGCAAACTCCACTCCTTACATATATATGGGGAGGTAAAAGTTCCAACTCGGTTTTATAGTGAAAACTGCAGGAACTTCAAACCGGCACTAGGAAACAGACTGAGAAACCAGAGTATAAGTTTCTCCTATAACCCGTTCCGTTTGTGCTAGATGAACGTAAGTCTATACACATGCTCATTTCTAAGAGATAAATGTGTGTGAAAGCCGACCTTCACATAGCTTGTTGGGAACACAAAGTTTCTTTTCACATGCAAACTCCACTCCATACATATATATGGGGTGTTATAAGCTCCTACTCGGTTTTAAAGTGAAAACTGCAGGAACTTCAAACCTGCACTAGGAAACTGACTGAGAAACTAGAGTAAAAGTTTTTCCTGCAACCCGTTCCCTTTTTGCTACATGAACGAACGTCTCTCCACATGCTCAGTTCTGAGAGAAAAGTGTGTGTGAAAGCCGTTCTTCACCTATCTTGTTGGGAACACAAAGTATCTTTTCAATTGCAAACTCCACTCCTTACATATATATGGGGAGGGTTTAGCTCCAACTCGTTTTTACAGTGAAAACTGCAGGGACTTCAAACCTGCACTAGGAAACAGACTGAGAAACCAGAGTAAAAGTTTCTCCTGCAACCCGTTCCCTTTATGCTAGATGAACGATCGTCTATCAACATGCTCAGTTCTGAGAGATAAGTGTGTGTAAGCCGTCCTTCACCTAACTTGTTGGGAACACAAAGGATCTTTACACTTGCAAACTCCACTCCTTACATATATATGGGGAGGTAAAAGTTCCAACTCGGTTTTATAGTGAAAACTGCAGGAACTTCAAACCGGCACTAGGAAACAGACTGAGAAACCAGAGTATAAGTTTCTCCTATAACCCGTTCCCTTTGTGCTAGATGAACGTAAGTCTATACACATGCTCATTTCTAAGAGATAAATGTGTGTGAAAGCCGACCTTCACCTAGCTTGTTGGGAACACAAAGTTTCTTTTCACATGCAAACTCCACTCCATACATATATATGGGGTGTTATAAGCTCCTACTCGGTTTTAAAGTGAAAACTGCAGGAACTTCAAACCTGCACTAGGAAACTGACTGAGAAACTAGAGTAAAAGTTTTTCCTGCAACCCGTTCCCTTTATGCTACATGAACGAACGTCTCTCCACATGCTCAGTTCTGAGAGAAAAGTGTGTGTGAAAGCCGTTCTTCACCTAGCTTGTTGGGAACACAAAGTATCTTTTCACTTGCAAACTCCACTAATTACATATATATGGGGAGGGTTTAGCTCCAACTCGTTTTTACAGAGAAAACTGCAGGAACTTCTAAGCGGCACTAGGAAACAGTCTGAAAAACCAGAGTATAAGTTTCTCCTATAACCCATTCCCTTTGTGCTAGATGAACGAACGTCTCTCCACATGCTAATATCTGAGAGATAAGTGTGTGTGAAAGCCGTCCTTCACCTAGAATGTTGGGAACACAAACTTTCTTTTCACTTGAAAACTCCACTCCATACATATATATGGGGTGTTACAAGTTCTTACTCGGTTTTACACTGAAAATTGCAGGAACTTCAAACCGGCACTAGGAAACAGAATGAGAAACCAGAGTAAAAGTTTCTCCTGAAACCCGCTCCCTTTGTGCTAGATGAACGAACGTCTCTCCACGTGCTCAGTTCTGAGAGATAAGTGTGTGTGAAAGCCGTCCTACACCTAGCTTGTTGGGAACACAAAGTTTCTTTTCATTGCAAACACCATTCCGTACATATATATGGGGTGGTACTAGCTCCAACACGGTTTTACAGTGAAAACTGCAGGAACATCAAACTGGCCCTAGGAAACAGACTGAGAAACGAGAGAAAAAGATTCTCCTTCAACCCGTTCCCTTTGTGCTAGATGAACGAACGTCTCTCCACATGCTCATTTGTGAGAAATAAGTGTGTGTGAAAGCCGTACTTCAACTAGCTTGTTGGGAAAACAAAGATTCTTTTCACTTGCAAACTCCACTCCATACCTAAATATAGGGTGGTACTAGCTCCAACTCGATTTTACAGTGAAAACTGCAGGAACTTCAAACAGGCACTAGGAAACAGTCTGAGAAACCAGAGTAAAAGTTTCTCCTGCAAAGCTTTCCTTTGTGCTAGATGAACGAACGTCTCTCCACATGCTCAGTTCTGAGAGATAAGTGTGTGTGATAGCCGTCCTTCACCTAGCTTGTTGGGAACACAAAGTTTGTTTTCACTTGCAAACTCCACTCCATACATATATATGGGGACGGATTAGCTCCAACTCGGTTTTACAGTGAAAACTGCAGGAATATCATACCGGCACTAGGAAACAGACTGAGAAACCAGAGTAAAAGTTTCTCCTGTACCCGTTCCTTTGTGCTAGATGTACGAAATTCTATCCACATGCTCAATTCTGAGAGATAATTGTGTGTGAATGGCGTCCTTCACCTAGCTTGTTGGGAACACAAAGTACATTTTCACTTGCAAAATCCACTCCATACATATATATGGGGAGCAACTAGCACCAACTCGTTTTACAGTGAAAACTGCAGGGACTTCAAACCGACATTAGGAAACAGACTGAGAAACCATAGTAAAAGTTTCACCTGCAACCCGTTCCCCTTGTGATAGATGAACGAACTTTTCTCCAACTGCTCATTTCTGAGAGATAAGTGTGTGTGAAAGCCGTCCTTCACATAGCTTGTTGGGAACACAAAGTTTCTTTTCACTTGCACACTCCAATCCACACATATATATGGGGTGGTACAAGCTCCTACTCGGTTTTACTGTGAGAACTGCAGGAACTTCAAACCTGCACTAGGAAACAGACTGAGAAACCAGAGTAAAAATTTCTCCTGCAACCCGTTCCATTTATGCTAGATGAACGAACGTCTCTCCACATGCTCAGTTCTGAGAGATAAGTGTGTGTGAAAGCCGTCCTTCACCTAGCTTTTTGGGAACACAAAGGTTCTTTACACTTGCAAACTCCACTCCTTACAGATATATGGGGAGGTAATAGCTCCAACACGTTTTTACAGTGAAAATTGCAGGAACTTCAAACCGGCCCTAGGAAACAGACTGAGAAACCAGAGAAAAAGTTTCTCTTGCAAACGGTTCCTTTTGTGCTAGATGAACGAACGTCTCTCCACATGCTCAGTTCTGAGAAATAAGTGTGTGTGAAAGCCGTCCTTCACCTATCTTGTTGGGAACATAAAGTTTCTTTTCACATGCCAAATCCACTCCATACCTAAATATAGGGTGGTACTAGCTCCAACTCGGTTTTACAGTGAAAACTGCAGGAACTTCAAACAGGCTCTAGGAAACAGACTGAGAAACCAGAGTAAAAGTTTCTCCTGCTAACCGTTCCTTTTTTGCTAGATGAACGAACGTCTCTCCACATGCTCAATTCTGAGAGATAATTGTGTGTGAAAGCCATCCTTCACCTAGCTTGTTGAGAACACAAACTTTCCTTTCACTTGCAAACTCCACTCCTTACACATATATGTGGAGGTTTTATCTCCAACCCGTTTTTACAGTGAAAACTGCAGGAACTTCTACCCGGCAGTAGGAAACAGACTCAGAAACCAGAGTATAAGTTTCTCCTATAACCCGTTCACTTTGTGCTAGATGAACTAACGTCTATACTCATGCTTAGTTCTGACAGATAAGTGTGTGTGAAAGCCGAATTTCACCTAGCTTGTTGGGAACACAAACATTCTTTTCATGTGCAAACTCCACTCCATACATATATATGGGGAGTTACAAGGTCCTACTCGGTTTTACAGTGTAAACTGAAGGACTTCAAACCGGCACTAGGAAAAGAGACTGAGAAACCAGAGTAAAAGTTTCTCCTGCAAACCGTTCCTTTTGTGCTAGATGAACGAACGTCTCTCCACATGCTCAGTTCTGAGAGATAAGTATGTGTGAAAGCCGTACTTCACCTAGCTTGTTGGGAACACAAAGTTTCTTTTCAAATGCAAACACCAATCCGTACATATATATGGGGTGGTACTAGCTCCAAGTCGGTTTTACAGTGAAAACTGCAGGAAATTCAAACCGGCCCTAGGAAACAGACAGAGAATCCAGAGAAAAATGTCCTCCTGCAACCTGTTCCATTTTTGCTAGATGAACGAACGTCTCTCCACGTGCTCAATTCTGAGAGATAATTATGTGTGAAAGCCGCCCTTCACCTAACTTGTTGGGATCACAATGTTTCTTTTAACTTGCAAACACCTCTCCATAAATATATAAGGGGAGGTACTAGCTCCAAATCAGTTTTACAGTGAAAACTGCAGGAACTTCAATCCGGCACTAGGATACAGACTGAGAACCCAGAGAAAACGTTTCTCCTGAAAGCCATTCCCGTTGTGCTAGATGAACGAACGTCTCTCCGCATGCTCAGTTCTAAGAAATAAGTGTGTGTGAAAGCCGTCCTTCACCTAGCTTGTTGGGAACACAAAGTTTCTTTACACTTGCAAACTCCACTCCATACATATATAAGGGGAAGTACTAGCTCCAACTCGGTTTTACAGTGAAAACTGCAGGAACTTCAAACCTGCACTAGGTAACAGACTGAGAAACCAGAGAAAAAGTTTCTAATGCAACCCGTTCCCTTTGTGTTACATGAACGAACGTCTTTCCACATGCTCAGTTCTGAGAGATAAGTGTGTGTGAAAGCCGTCCTTCAACTAGCTTGTTGGGAACACAAAGTTTCTTTTCACTTGCAAACTCCAGTCCATACATATATATGGGGAGGTCCTAGCTCCAACTCGGTTTACAGTGAAAACTGCAGGGAATTCAAACCGACAGTAGAAAACAGACTGAGAAACCATAGTGAAAGTTTCCCCTGCAACCCGTTCCCTTTGTGGTAGATGAACGAACGTATCTCCAAATGCTCAGTTCTGAAAGATAAATGTGTGTGAAAGCCGTCCTTCAGCTAGCTTGTTGGGAACACAAACTTTCTTTTCACTTGCAAACTCCACTCCATACATATATATGGGGTGGTACAAGCTCCTACTCCGTTTTACACTGAAAACTGCAGGAACTTCAAACCGGCACTAGGAAACAGACTGAGAAACCAGAGTAAAATTTTCTCCTGCAACCCGTTCCCTTTGTGCTAGATGAAAGAACGTCTCTCCACATGCTCATTTCTGAGAGGTAATTGTGTGTGAAAGCCGTACTTCACCTAGCTTGTTGGGAACACAAAGTTTCTTTTCACTTGCAAACTCCACTCCATACATATATAAGGGAAGTACTAGCTCCAACTTGCTTTTACAGTGAAAACTGCAGGAACTTCAAACCTGCAATAGGAAACTGAATGAGAATTCAGAGATTAAGTTTCTCCTGCAACCCTTTGCCTTTGTGGTAGATGAACGAACGTCTCTCCACATGCTCAGTTCTGAGAGATAAGTGTGTGTGAAAGCCGTACTTCACCTAGATAGTTGGGAACACAAAGTTTCTTTTCACTTGCAAAAACCAATCCGTACATATATATGGGGAATTACTAGCTCCAACTCGGTTTTACATTGAAAATTGCAGGAACATCAAACTGGCCCTAGGAAACAGACTGAGAATCCAGAGAAAATGTTCCTTCTTTAACCTGTTCCATTTGTGCTAGATGAACGAAAGTCTCTCCACATGCTCGGTTCTGAGAGATAAGTATGTGTGAAAGCCGTCCTTCACCTAGCTTGTTGGGAACACAAAGTTTCTTTTCACTTGCAAACACCACTCCGTACATATATATGGGGAGGGTTTAGCTCCAACTAGTTTTTACAGTGAAAACTGCAGGAACTTCTAACCGGCACTAGGAAACAGAATGAGAAACCGGAGTATAAGTTTCCACTATAACCCGTTCCCTTTGTGCTAGATGAATGAACGTCTCTCCACATGCTCAGTTCTGAGAGATAAGTATGTGTGAAAGCCGCCCTTCACCTAGCTTGTTGTGAACACAAAGTTTCTTTTCACTTGCAAACTCCACTCCTTACATATATATGGGGAGGGTTTAGCTCCAACTCGTTTTTACAGTGAAAACTGCAGGAAATTCTAACCGGCACTAGGAAACAGACTGAGAAACCAGAGTATAAGTTTCTCCTATAACCCGTTCCATTTGTGCTAGATGAACGAACGTCTATACACATGCTTAGTTCTGACAGATAATCGTGTGTGAAAGCCGTCCTTCACATAGCTTGTTGGGAACAAAAAGTCTCTTTTCACTTGCAAACTCCACTCCATACATATATAAGGGGAGGTACTAGCTCTAAATCGGTTTTACAGTGAAAACTGCAGGAACTTCAATCCGGCACTAGGAAACAGACTGAGAAACCAGAGAAAAAGTTTCTCCTGCATGCCATTCCCGTTGGGCTAGATGAACGAAGGTCTCTCCACATGCTCAGTTCTAAGAGATAAGTGTGTGTGAAAGCCGTCCTTCACCTAGCTTGTTGGGAACACAGTTTCTTTACACTTGCAAACACAATTCCATACATATATATATTCGGAAGTACTAGCTCCAACTCGGATTTACAGTGAAAACTGCAGGAATTTCAAACCGGCACTAGGAAACAGACTGAGAAACCAGAGTAAAAGTTTCTCCGGCAAAACGTTCTTTGTGTTAGATGAAAGAACGTCTCTCCACATACTCAGTTCTGAGAGATAAGTGTGTGTGAAAGCCGTCCTTCACCTAGCTAGTTCGGAATACACAGTTTCTTTTCACTTTCAAACTCCACTCCATACATATATATGGGGAGGTACTAGCTCCAACTCTGTTTTACAGTGAAAACTGCAGGAATTTCAAAACGGCACTAGGAAACAGACTGAGAAACCAGAGTAAAATTCCCCTGCATCCCGTTCCTTTGTGCTAGATGAACGAACGTCTCTCCCCATGCTCAGTTCTGAGAGATAAGTGTGTGTGAAAGCTTTCTTTCAACTAGCTTTTTGGTAACAAAGATTCTTTTCATTTGATAACTCCATTCCATATAAATATAAGGGGAGGTACAAGCTCCAACATTATTTTACAGTGAAAACTGCAGGAAATTCAAACCGGCACTAGGAAACAGACTGAGAAACCAGAGTAAAAGTTTCTCCTGCAAACCGTTCCCTTTGTGCTAGATGAACGAAAGTCTCTCCACATGCACAATTCTGAGAGATAATTATGTGTGAAAGCCGTACTTCACCTAGGTTGTTGGGAACACAAAGTTTCTTTTCACTTGCAAACGCCTCTCCATATATATATAAGGGGAGGTACTAGCTCCAAATATGTTTTACAGTGAAAACTGCAGGAACTTCAATCCGGCACAAGGATACAGACTTAGAAACCAGAGAAAAAGTTTCTCATGCAAGCCATTCCCGTTGTGCTAATGAACGAACGTCTCTCCACATGCTCATTTCTAAAGATAAGTGTGTGTGAAAGCCGTCCTTCAACTAGCTTGTTGGGAACCCAAAGTTTATTTTCACTTGCAAACACCACTCCACACATATATATGGGGAGGGATTAGCTCCAAATCGGTTTTACAGTGAAAACTGCAGGAACTTCAGTCCGGCACTAGGAAACAGACTGAGAAACCAGAGTAAAAGTTTCTCCTGCAAGGCGTTCCCATTGTGCTAGATGAACGAACGTCTCTCCACATGCTCAGTTCTGAGAGATAAGTGTGTGTGAAAGCCGTCCTTCACCTAGCTTGTTGGGAACACAAAGTTTCTTTTCACTTGCAAACTCCAGTCCATACATATATATTCGGAGGTCTTAGCTCCAACTCGGTTTACAGTGAAAACTGCAGGGGCTTCAAACCGACAGTAGGAAACAGACTGAGAAACCATAGTAAAAGTTTCCCCTGCAACCCGTTCCCTTTGTGGTAGATGAACGAACGTATCTCCAAATGCTCAGTTCTGAGAGATAAATGTGTGTGAAATCCGTCCTTCACCTAGCTTGTTGGGAACACAAAGTTTCTGTTCATTTGCAAACTCCATTCCATACATATATAAGGGGAGGTACAAGCTCCAAATTTGTTTTACAGTGAAAACTGCAGGAACTTCAAACCGGCACTAGGAAACAGACTGAGAAACCACAGTAAAAGTTTCTCCTGCAAACCGTTCCCTTTGTGCTAGATGAATGAAAGTCTTTCCACATAATCAGTTCTGAGAGATAAGTGTGTGTGAAAGCAGTCCTTCAATTAGCTTGTTGGGAAAACAAAGTTTCTTTTCACTTGCAAATTACACTCCTTACATATATATAGGAAGGGATTAGCTCCAACTCGATTTTACAGTGAAAACTGCAGGAACTTCATACCGGCACTAGGAAACACACTGAGAAAACAGAGTAAATGTTTTTCCTGCAACCTTTTCCCATTGTGCTAGATGAACGAAAGTCTCTCCACATGCTCAGTTCTGAGAGATTAGTGTGTGTGAAAGCCGTCCTTCAACTAGCTTGTTGGGAACACAAAGTTTCTTTTCACTAGCAAACTCCACTCCATACATATATAAGGGCAGGGATTAGCTCCAACTCGGTTTTACAGTTAAAACTGCAGGAACTTCTAACCGGCACTAGGAAACAGACTGAGAAACCAAAGTATAAGTTTCTCCTATTAAACGTTCCCTTTGTGCTAGATGAACGAACGTCTATACACATGCTCAGTTCTGACAGATAAGTGTGTGTGAAAGCCGTCCTTCACCTAGCTTGTTGGGAACACAAAGTTTCTTTTCACTTGCAAACACCACTCCGTAAATATATACGGGGAGGTACTAGCTCCAACACTGTTTTACAGTGAAAACTGCAGGAACATCAAAACGGCCCTAGGAAACAGACTGAGAATCCAGAGAAAGTTTTCCTCCTGCAAACTGTTCCATTTGTGCTAGATGAACGAACGTCTCTCCACATGCTCAGTTCTGAGAGATAAGTGTGTGTGAAAGCCGTACTTCACATAGCTTGTTGGGAACACAAAGTATCTTTTCACTTGCAAACACCACTCCGTACATATATATGGGGTGGTACTAGCTCCAAATCGGTTTTACAGTGAAAACTGCAGGAACTTCAAACCGGCCCTAGGAAACAGACTGAGAAACCAGAGAAAAAGTTTCTCCTGAAAGCCATTCCCGTTGTGCTAGATGAACGAACGTCTCTCCACATGCTCAGTTCTAAGAGATAAGTGTGTGTGAAAGCCGACCTTCACCTAATTGTTGGGAAAACAAAGTTTCTTTTCACTTGTGAACTACACTCCTTACATATATATGGGGAGGCATTAGCTCCAACTCGGTTTTACAGTGAAAACTGCAGGAACTTCATACCGGCACTAGGAAACACACTGAGAAACCAGAGTAAAAGTTTCTCCTGCAACCCGTTCCCATTGTGCTAGATGAACGAACGTCTCTCCACATGCTCAGTTCTGAGAGATAAGTGTGTGTGAAAGCCGTCCTTCAACTAGCTTGTTGGGTACACAAAGTTTCTTTACACTAGCAAACTCCACTCCATCCATATATAAGGGGAGGGATTAGCTCAACTCGGTTTTACAGTGAAAACTGTAGGAACTTCATACCGGCACTAGGAAACAGACTGAGAAACCAGAGTAAAAGTTTATCCTGTACCCGTTCCCTTTGTGCTAGATGAACGAAAGTCTATCCACATGCTCAGTTCTGAGAGATAAGTGTGTGTGAAAGCCGTCCTTCACCTAGATTGTTGGGAACACAAAGTTCTTTTTCACTTGCAAAATCCACTCCATACATATATATGGGGAGTTACTAGCGCCAACTCGATTTACAGTGAAAACTGCAGGGACTTCAAACCTTCATTAGGAAACAGACTGAGAAACCAGAGAAAAAGTTTCTCCTGCAAGCCATTCCCGTTGTGCTAGATGAACGAAAGTTTCTCCACATGCTCAGCTCTAAGAGATAAGTGTGTGTGAAAGCCGGCCTTCACCTAGCTTGTTGGGAAAACAAAGTTTCTTTTCACTTGTAAACTACACTGCTTACATATATATGGGGTGGCATTAGCTCCAACTCGGTTTTACAGTTGAAACTGCAGGAAATTCATAACGGCACTAGGAAACACACTGAGAATCCAGAGAAAAAGTTTCTCCTGCAAACCATTCCCTTTTTGTTAGATGAACGAACGTCTCTCCAAATGCTCAGTTCTGAGAGATAAGTGTGTGTGAAAGCCGTCCTTCACCTAGCTTGTTGAGAACACAAACTTTCTTTTCAGTTGCAAACTTCACTCCGTACATATATATGGGGTGGTACAAGCTCCTACTCGGTTTTACAGTGAAAACTACAGGAACTTCAAACCGGCAGTAGGAAAGATACTGAGAAACCAGAGTAAAAGTTTCTCCTGCAACCCGTTCCTTTGTACTAGATGAACGAAAGTCTCTCCACATGCTAAGTTCTGAGAGATAAGCGTGTGTGAAAGCTGTCCTTCAAATAGCTTGTTGGGAACACAAAGTTTCTTTTCACTTGCAAACTCCACTCCTTCCATATATATGGGGTTGGTTTAGCTACAACTCGTTTTTACAGTGAAAACTGCAGGAAATTCTAACTGGCACTAGGAAACAGACTGAGAAACCAGAGTATAAATTTCTCCTATAACCCGTTCCCTTTGTGCTAGATGAATGAACGTCTATACACATGCTCAGTTCTGACAGATAAGTGTGTGTGAAATCCGTCCTACACCTAACTTGTTGGGAACAGAAAGTTTATTTTCACTTGCAAAAACCACTCCGTAAATATATACGGGGAGGTACTAGCTGCAACTCGGTTTTACAGTGAAAACTGCAGGAACTTCAAACCGGCCCTAGGAAACAGACTGAGAATCCAGAGAAAAACTTCCTGCTGCATCCTGTTCCATTTGTGCTAGATGAACGAACGTCTCTCCACATGCTCAGTTCTGAGAGATAAGTGTGTGTGAAAGCCGTACTTCACCTAGCTTGTTGGGAACACAAATTTTCTTTTCACTTGCAAACACCACTCCGTTCATATATATGGGGAGGTACTAGCTCCAACTCGGTTTTACAGTGAAAACTGCAGGAACTTCAAACCGGCCCTAGGAAACAGACTGAGAATCCAGAGAAAAAGTTCCTCCTGCAACCTGTTCCATTTGTGCTAGATGAACGAACGTCACTCCACATGCTCAGTTCTGAGAGATAAGTATGTGTGAAAGCCGTCCTTCACCTAGCTTGTTGGGAACACAAAGTGTCTTTTCATTTGCAAACTCCACTCCATACATATATAAGGGAAGGTACTAGCTCCAAATCGGTTTAAGTGAAAACTGCAGGAACTTCAGTCCGGCACTAGGAAACAGACTGAGAAACCAGAGAAAAAATTTCCCTGCAAGCCATTCCCGTTGTGCTAGAAGAACGAACGTCTCTCCACATGCTCAGTTCTAAGAGATAAGTGTGTGTGAAAGCCGTCCTTCAACTAGCTTGTTCGGAATACAAAGTTTCTTTTCACTTGCAAACTCCAATTCATACATATATATGGGGAGGTACTAGCTCCAACTCGGTTTTACAGTGAAAACTGCAGGAAATTCAAAACAGCACTAGGAAACAGACTGAGAATCCAGAGTAAAAGTTTCCCCTGTAACCCATTCCCTTTGTGCTAGATGAACGAACGTCTATACGCAAGCTCAGTTCTGAGAGTTAAGAGTGTGTGAAAGTCGTTCTTCATATACCTTGTTGGTAAAACAAAGATTCTTTTCATTTGCAAACTCCATTCCTTACATATATAAGGGGAGGTACAAGCTCCAACTTTGATTTACAGTGAAAACTGCAGGAATTTCAAACCGGCACTAGGAAACTGACTGAGAATCCAGAGTAATAGTTTCCCCTGCAAACCGTTCCCTTTGTGCTAGTAGAACGATAGTCTTTCCACATACTCAGTTCTGACAGATAAGTGTGTGTGAAAGCTGTCCTTCACATAGCTTGTTGGGAAAACAAAGCTTCTTTTCAATTGCAAACTACACTCCTTACATATATATGGGGAGGGATTAGCTCCAACTCAGTTTTACAGTGAAAACTGCAGGAACTTCATACCTGCACTAGGAAACAGTCTGAGAAACCAGAGTAAAAGTTTCCCCTGTAACCCGTTCCCTTTGTGCTATATGAACGAACGTCTATACACAAGCTCAGTTCTGAGAGATAAGAGTGTGTGAAAGCCGTCCTTCACCAAGCTTGTTGGGAACACAAAGTTCCTTTTCACTTGCAAACTCCACACCATACATATATATGAGAAGGTACTAACTCCAACTCGGTTTTAGAGTGAAAACAGCAGGAACTTCAAACCGGCACTAGGAATCAGACTGAGTAAACAGAGAAAAAGTTTCTACTGCAAACCTTTCCTTTTGTGCTAGATGAACGAACGTCCCTCCAAATGCTCAGTTCTGAGAGATAAGTGTGTGTGAAAGCCGTCATTCACCTAGCTTGTTGGGAACAAAAATTTTCTTTTCATTGCAAATTCCACTCCATACATATATATGCGGAGGTACTAGCACCAACTCGGTTTTACAGTGACAACTGCAGGGACTTCCAACCGGCAGTAGGAAACAGACTGAGAAACCATAGTAATACTTTCCCGTGCAACCCGTTCCATTTGTGCTAGATGAACGAACGTCTCTCCACATGCTCAGTTCTGAAGAGATAAGTGTGTGTGAAAGACGTACTTCACATAGCTTATTGGGAACACAAAGTTTCTTTTCACTTCCAAACTCCACTCCATACATTTATATGGGATGGAACAAGCTCCTACTCGGTTTTACAGTGAAAACGGCAGGAACTTCAAACCGGCCCTAGGAAACAGACTGAGAATCCAGAGAAAAAGTTCCTCCTGCAACCTGTTCCATTTGTGCTAGATGAACGAACGTCACTCCACATGCTCAGTTCTGAGAGATAAGTATGTGTGAAAGCCGTCCTTCACCTAGCTTGTTGGGAACACAAAGTGTCTTTTCATTTGCAAACTCCACTCCATACATATATAAGGGAAGGTACTAGCTCCAAATCGGTTTAAGTGAAAACTGCAGGAACTTCAGTCCGGCACTAGGAAACAGACTGAGAAACCAGAGAAAAAATTTCCCTGCAAGCCATTCCCGTTGTGCTAGAAGAACGAACGTCTCTCCACATGCTCAGTTCTAAGAGATAAGTGTGTGTGAAAGCCGTCCTTCAACTAGCTTGTTCGGAATACAAAGTTTCTTTTCACTTGCAAACTCCACTTCATACATATATATGGGGAGGTACTAGCTCCAACTCGGTTTTACAGTGAAAACTGCAGGAAATTCAAAACAGCACTAGGAAACAGACTGAGAATCCAGAGTAAAAGTTTCCCCTGTAACCCATTCCCTTTGTGCTAGATGAACGAACGTCTATACGCAAGCTCAGTTCTGAGAGGTAAGAGTGTGTGAAAGTCGTTCTTCATATACCTTGTTGGTAAAACAAAGATTCTTTTCATTTGCAAACTCCATTCCTTACATATATAAGGGGAGGTACAAGCTCCAACTTTGATTTACAGTGAAAACTGCAGGAATTTCAAACCGGCACTAGGAAACAGACTGAGAATCCAGAGTAATAGTTTCCCCTGCAAACCGTTCCCTTTGTGCTAGTAGAACGATAGTCTTTCCACATACTCAGTTCTGACAGATAAGTGTGTGTGAAAGCTGTCCTTCACATAGCTTGTTGGGAAAACAAAGCTTCTTTTCAATTGCAAACTACACTCCTTACATATATATGGGGAGGGATTAGCTCCAACTCAGTTTTACAGTGAAAACTGCAGGAACTTCATACCTGCACTAGGAAACAGTCTGAGAAACCAGAGTAAAAGTTTCCCCTGTAACCCGTTCCCTTTGTGCTATATGAACGAACGTCTATACACAAGCTCAGTTCTGAGAGATAAGAGTGTGTGAAAGCCGTCTCTCACCAAGCTTGTTGGGAACACAAAGTTCCTTTTCACTTGCAAACTCCACACCATACATATATATGGGGAGGTACTAACTCCAACTCGGTTTTAGAGTGAAAACAGCAGGAACTTCAAACCGGCACTAGGAATCAGACTGAGTAAACAGAGAAAAAGTTTCTACTGCAAACCTTTCCTTTTGTGCTAGATGAACGAACGTCCCTCCAAATGCTCAGTTCTGAGAGATAAGTGTGTGTGAAAGCCGTCATCCACCTAGCTTGTTGGGAACAAAAATTTTCTTTTCATTGCAAATTCCACTCCATACATATATATGCGGAGGTACTAGCACCAACTCGGTTTTACAGTGACAACTGCAGGGACTTCCAACCGGCAGTAGGAAACAGACTGAGAAACCATAGTAATACTTTCCCGTGCAACCCGTTCCATATCTGCTAGATGAACGAACGTCTCTCCACATGCTCAGTTCTGAAGAGATAAGTGTGTGTGAAAGACGTACTTCACATAGCTTATTGGGAACACAAAGTTTCTTTTCACTTCCAAACTCCACTCCATACATTTATATGGGGTGGAACAAGCTCCTACTCGGTTTTACAGTGAAAACGGCAGGAACTTCAAACCGGCACTAGGAATCAGACTGAGAAACCAGAGTAAAAGTTTCTCCTGCAACCCGTTCCCGTTGTGCTAGATGAACGAACGTCTCTCCACATGCTCAGTTCTAAGAGATAAGTGTGTGTGAAAGCCGTCCTTCACCTAGCTTGTTGGGAAAACAAAGTTTCTTTTCACTTGTAAACTACACTCCTTACATATATATGGGGAGGCATTAGCTCCAACTCGGTTTTACAGTGAAAACTGCAGGAACTTCATACCGGCACTAGGAAACACACTGAGAAACCAGAGTAAAAGTTTCTCCTGCAACCCGTTCCCATTGTGCTAGATGAACGAACGTCTCTCCACATGCTCAGTTCTGAGAGATAATTGTGTGTGAAAGCCGTCCTTCACCTAGCTTGTTGGGAACACAAAGTTTCCGTTCATTTGCAAACTCCACTCCATATATATATAAGGGGAAGTACTAGCTCCAACTCGGTTTTACAGTGAAAACTGCAGGAACTTCAAACCGGCCCTAGGAAACAGACTGAGAAACCAGAGAAAAAGTTTCTCCTGAAAGCCATTCCCGTTGTGCTAGATGAACGAACGTCTCTCCACATGCTCAGTTCTAAGAGATAAGTGTGTGTGAAAGCCGACATTCAACTAATTGTTGGGAAAACAAAGTTTCTTTTCACTTGTGAACTACAATCCTTACATATATATGGGGAGGCATTAGCTCCAACTCGGTTTTACAGTGAAAACTGCAGGAACTTCATACCGGCACTAGGAAACACACTGAATCCAGAGTAAAAGTTTCTCCTGCAACCCGTTCCCATTGTGCTAGATGAACGAACGTCTCTCCACATGCTCAGTTCTGAGAGATAAGTGTGTGTGAAAGCCGTCCTTCAACTAGCTTGTTGGGTACACAAAGTTTCTTTACACTAGCAAACTCCAATCCATACATATATAAGGGGAGGGATTAGCTCAACTCGGTTTTACAGTGAAAACTGTAGGAACTTCATACCGGCACTAGGAAACAGACTGAGAAACCAGAGTAAAAGTTTATCCTGTACCCGTTCCCTTTGTGCTAGATGAACAAAAGTCTATCCACATGCTCAGTTCTGAGAGATAAGTGTGTGTGAAAGCCGTCCTTCACCTAGATTGTTGGGAACACAAAGTTCTTTTTCACTTGCAAAATCCACTCCATACATATATAAGGGGAGTTACTAGCGCCAACTCGATTTACAGTGAAAACTGCAGGGACTTCAAACCTACATTAGGAAACAGACTGAGAAACCAGAGAAAAAGTTTCTCCTGCAAGCCATTCCCGTTGTGCTAGATGAACGAAAGTTTCTCCACATGCTCAGTTCTAAGAGATAAGTGTGTGTGAAAGCCGGCCTTCACCTAGCTTGTTGGGAAAACAAAGTTTCTTTTCACTTGTAAACTACACTGCTTACATATATATGGGGTGGCATTAGCTCCAACTCGGTTTTACAGTTGAAACTGCAGGAAATTCATAACGGCACTAGGAAACACACTGAGAATCCAGAGAAAAAGTTTCTCCTGCAAACCGTTCCCTTTTTGTTAGATGAACGAACGTCTCTCCAAATGCTCAGTTCTGAGAGATAAGTGTGTGTGAAAGCCGTCCTTCACCTAGCTTGTTGAGAACACAAACTTTCTTTTCAGTTGCAAACTTCACTCCGTACATATATATGGGGTGGTACAAGCTCCTACTCGGTTTTACAGTGAAAACTGCAGGAACTTCAAACCGGCAGTAGGAAAGATACTGAGAAACCAGAGTAAAAGTTTCTCCTGCAACCCGTTCCTTTGTGCTAGATGAACGAACGTCTCTCCACATGCTAAGTTCTGAGAGATAAGCGTGTGTGAAAGCTGTCCTTCAAATAGCTTGTTGGGAACACAAAGTTTCTTTTCACTTGCAAACTCCAATCCTTCCATATATATGGGGTTGGTTTAGCTACAACTCGTTTTTACAGTGAAAACTGCAGGAAATTCTAACTGGCACTAGGAAACAGACTGAGAAACCAGAGTATAAATTTCTCCTATAACCCGTTCCCTTTGTGCTAGATGAATGAACGTCTCTCCACATGCTCAGTTCTGAGAGATAAGTGTGTGTGAAAGCCGTACTTCACCTAGCTTGTTGGGAACACAAAGTTTCTTTTCACTTGCAAACACCACTCCGTTCATATATATGGGGAGGTACTAGCTCCAACTCGGTTTTACAGTGAAAACTGCAGGAACTTCAAACCGGCCCTAGGAAACAGACTGAGAATCCAGAGAAAAAGTTCCTCCTGCAACCTGTTCCATTTGTGCTAGATGAACGAACGTCACTCCACATGCTCAGTTCTGAGAGATAAGTATGTGTGAAAGCCGTCCTTCACCTAGCTTGTTGGGAACACAAAGTGTCTTTTCATTTGCAAACTCCACTCCATACATATATAAGGGAAGGTACTAGCTCCAAATCGGTTTAAGTGAAAACTGCAGGAACTTCAGTCCGGCACTAGGAAACAGACTGAGAAACCAGAGAAAAAATTTCCCTGCAAGCCATTCCCGTTGTGCTAGAAGAACGAACGTCTCTCCACATGCTCAGTTCTAAGAGATAAGTGTGTGTGAAAGCCGTCCTTCAACTAGCTTGTTCGGAATACAAAGTTTCTTTTCACTTGCAAACTCCAATTCATACATATATATGGGGAGGTACTAGCTCCAACTCGGTTTTACAGTGAAAACTGCAGGAAATTCAAAACAGCACTAGGAAACAGACTGAGAATCCAGAGTAAAAGTTTCCCCTGTAACCCATTCCCTTTGTGCTAGATGAACGAACGTCTATACGCAAGCTCAGTTCTGAGAGTTAAGAGTGTGTGAAAGTCGTTCTTCATATACCTTGTTGGTAAAACAAAGATTCTTTTCATTTGCAAACTCCATTCCTTACATATATAAGGGGAGGTACAAGCTCCAACTTTGATTTACAGTGAAAACTGCAGGAATTTCAAACCGGCACTAGGAAACTGACTGAGAATCCAGAGTAATAGTTTCCCCTGCAAACCGTTCCCTTTGTGCTAGTAGAACGATAGTCTTTCCACATACTCAGTTCTGACAGATAAGTGTGTGTGAAAGCTGTCCTTCACATAGCTTGTTGGGAAAACAAAGCTTCTTTTCAATTGCAAACTACACTCCTTACATATATATGGGGAGGGATTAGCTCCAACTCAGTTTTACAGTGAAAACTGCAGGAACTTCATACCTGCACTAGGAAACAGTCTGAGAAACCAGAGTAAAAGTTTCCCCTGTAACCCGTTCCCTTTGTGCTATATGAACGAACGTCTATACACAAGCTCAGTTCTGAGAGATAAGAGTGTGTGAAAGCCGTCCTTCACCAAGCTTGTTGGGAACACAAAGTTCCTTTTCACTTGCAAACTCCACACCATACATATATATGAGAAGGTACTAACTCCAACTCGGTTTTAGAGTGAAAACAGCAGGAACTTCAAACCGGCACTAGGAATCAGACTGAGTAAACAGAGAAAAAGTTTCTACTGCAAACCTTTCCTTTTGTGCTAGATGAACGAACGTCCCTCCAAATGCTCAGTTCTGAGAGATAAGTGTGTGTGAAAGCCGTCATTCACCTAGCTTGTTGGGAACAAAAATTTTCTTTTCATTGCAAATTCCACTCCATACATATATATGCGGAGGTACTAGCACCAACTCGGTTTTACAGTGACAACTGCAGGGACTTCCAACCGGCAGTAGGAAACAGACTGAGAAACCATAGTAATACTTTCCCGTGCAACCCGTTCCATTTGTGCTAGATGAACGAACGTCTCTCCACATGCTCAGTTCTGAAGAGATAAGTGTGTGTGAAAGACGTACTTCACATAGCTTATTGGGAACACAAAGTTTCTTTTCACTTCCAAACTCCACTCCATACATTTATATGGGATGGAACAAGCTCCTACTCGGTTTTACAGTGAAAACGGCAGGAACTTCAAACCGGCCCTAGGAAACAGACTGAGAATCCAGAGAAAAAGTTCCTCCTGCAACCTGTTCCATTTGTGCTAGATGAACGAACGTCACTCCACATGCTCAGTTCTGAGAGATAAGTATGTGTGAAAGCCGTCCTTCACCTAGCTTGTTGGGAACACAAAGTGTCTTTTCATTTGCAAACTCCACTCCATACATATATAAGGGAAGGTACTAGCTCCAAATCGGTTTAAGTGAAAACTGCAGGAACTTCAGTCCGGCACTAGGAAACAGACTGAGAAACCAGAGAAAAAATTTCCCTGCAAGCCATTCCCGTTGTGCTAGAAGAACGAACGTCTCTCCACATGCTCAGTTCTAAGAGATAAGTGTGTGTGAAAGCCGTCCTTCAACTAGCTTGTTCGGAATACAAAGTTTCTTTTCACTTGCAAACTCCACTTCATACATATATATGGGGAGGTACTAGCTCCAACTCGGTTTTACAGTGAAAACTGCAGGAAATTCAAAACAGCACTAGGAAACAGACTGAGAATCCAGAGTAAAAGTTTCCCCTGTAACCCATTCCCTTTGTGCTAGATGAACGAACGTCTATACGCAAGCTCAGTTCTGAGAGGTAAGAGTGTGTGAAAGTCGTTCTTCATATACCTTGTTGGTAAAACAAAGATTCTTTTCATTTGCAAACTCCATTCCTTACATATATAAGGGGAGGTACAAGCTCCAACTTTGATTTACAGTGAAAACTGCAGGAATTTCAAACCGGCACTAGGAAACAGACTGAGAACCCAGAGTAATAGTTTCCCCTGCAAACCGTTCCCTTTGTGCTAGTAGAACGATAGTCTTTCCACATACTCAGTTCTGACAGATAAGTGTGTGTGAAAGCTGTCCTTCACATAGCTTGTTGGGAAAACAAAGCTTCTTTTCAATTGCAAACTACACTCCTCACATATATATGGGGAGGGATTAGCTCCAACTCAGTTTTACAGTGAAAACTGCAGGAACTTCATACCTGCACTAGGAAACAGTCTGAGAAACCAGAGTAAAAGTTTCCCCTGTAACCCGTTCCCTTTGTGCTATATGAACGAACGTCTATACACAAGCTCAGTTCTGAGAGATAAGAGTGTGTGAAAGCCGTCTCTCACCAAGCTTGTTGGGAACACAAAGTTCCTTTTCACTTGCAAACTCCACACCATACATATATATGGGGAGGTACTAACTCCAACTCGGTTTTAGAGTGAAAACAGCAGGAACTTCAAACCGGCACTAGGAATCAGACTGAGTAAACAGAGAAAAAGTTTCTACTGCAAACCTTTCCTTTTGTGCTAGATGAACGAACGTCCCTCCAAATGCTCAGTTCTGAGAGATAAGTGTGTGTGAAAGCCGTCATCCACCTAGCTTGTTGGGAACAAAAATTTTCTTTTCATTGCAAATTCCACTCCATACATATATATGCGGAGGTACTAGCACCAACTCGGTTTTACAGTGACAACTGCAGGGACTTCCAACCGGCAGTAGGAAACAGACTGAGAAACCATAGTAATACTTTCCCGTGCAACCCGTTCCATATCTGCTAGATGAACGAACGTCTCTCCACATGCTCAGTTCTGAAGAGATAAGTGTGTGTGAAAGACGTACTTCACATAGCTTATTGGGAACACAAAGTTTCTTTTCACTTCCAAACTCCACTCCATACATTTATATGGGGTGGAACAAGCTCCTACTCGGTTTTACAGTGAAAACGGCAGGAACTTCAAACCGGCACTAGGAATCAGACTGAGAAACCAGAGAAAAAGTTTCTACAGCAAACCTTTCCTTTTGTGCTAGATGAACGAACGTCCCTCCAAATGCTCAGTTCTGAGAGATAAGTGTGTGTGAAAGCCGTCATTCACCTAGCTTGTTGGGAACAAAAATTTTCTTTTCATTGCAAATTCCACTCCATACATATATATGCGGAGGTACTAGCACCAACTAGGTTTTACAGTGACAACTGCAGGGACTTCCAACTGGCAGTAGGAAACAGACTGAGAAACCATAGTAATACTTTCCCGTGCAACCCGTTCCATTTGTGCTAGATGAACGAACGTCTCTCCAAATGCTCAGTTCTGAGAGATAAGTGTGTGTGAAAGTCGTCCTTAACCTAGCTTGTTGGGAACACAAACTTTCTTTTCACTTGCAAACTTCACTCCGTACATATATATGGGGTGGTACAAGCTCCTACTCGGTTTTACAGTGAAAACTGCAGGAACTTCAAGCCGGCAGTAGGAAACAGAATGAGAAACCAGAGTAAAAGTTTCTCCTGCAACCCATTCCCATTGTGCTAGATGAACGAACGTCTCTCCACATGCTCAGTTCTGAGAGATAATTGTGTGTGAAAGCCGTCCTTCACCTAGCTTGTTGGGAACACAAAGTTTGAGTTCATTTGCAAACTCCACTCCATATATATATAAGGGGAAGTACTAGCTCCAACTCGGTTTTACAGTGAAAACTGCAGGAACTTCAAACCTGCACTACGTAACAGACTGAGAAACCAGAGAAATAGTTTCTCCTGCAACCCGTTCCCTTTGTGCTACATGAACGAAAGTCTCTCCACATGCTCAGTTCTGTGAGATAATTGTGTGTTAAAGCCGTACTTCACCTAGCTTTTTGGGAACACAAAGTTTCTTTTCACTTGCAAACTCCAGTCCATACATATATATATGTAGGTCCTAGCTCCAACTCGTTTTACAGTGAAAACTGCAGGGACTTCAGACCGACAGTAAGAAACAGACTGAGAAACCATAGTAAAAGTTTCCCCTGCAAACCGTTCCCTTTTTGGTAGATGAACGAACGTCTCTTCAAATGCTCAGTTCTGAAAGATAAGTGTGTGTGAAAGTCGTCCTTCACCTAGCTTGTTGGGAACACAAACTTTCTTTTCACTTGCAAACTTCACTCCGTACATATATATGGGGTGGTACAAGCTCCTACTCGGTTTTACAGTGAAAACTGCAGGAACTTCAAACCGGCAGTAGGAAACAGAATGAGAAACCAGAGTAAAAGTTTCTCCTGCAACCCGTTCTTTGTGCTAGATGAACGAACGTCTATACACATGCTCAGTTCTGACAGATAAGTGTGTGTGAAAGCTGTCCTTCAAATAGCTTGTTGGGAACACAAAGTTTCTTTTCACTTGCAAACTCCACTCCTTACATATATATGGGGATGGTGTAGCTCCAACTCGTTTTTATAGTGAAAATTGCAGGAACTTCTAACCGGCACTTGGAAACAGACTGAGAAACCAGAGTATAAGTTTCCCCTATAACCCGTTCCCTTTGTGCTAGTTGAACGAACGTCTATACACATGCTCAGTTCTGATAGATAAGTGTGTGTGAAAGCCGCCCTTCATCTAGCTTGTTGGGAACAGAAAGTTTCTTTTCACTTGCAAACACCACTCCGTAAATATATACGGGGAGGTACTAGCTCCAACTCGGTTTTACAGTGAAAACTGCAGGAACTTCAAACCGGCCCTAGGAAACAGACTGAGAATCCAGAGAAAAACTTCCTCCTGCAACGTGTTCCCTTTGTGCTAGATGAACGAACGTCTCTCCACATGCTCAGTTCTGAGAGATAAGTGTGTGTGAAAGCCGTACTTCACCTAGCTTGTTGGGAACACAAAGTTTCTTTTCACTTGCAAACACTACTCCGTACTTATATATGGGGAGGTACTAGCTCCAACTCGGTTTTACAGTGAAAACTGCAGGAACTTCAAACCGGCCCTAGGAAACAGACTGAGAATCCAGAGAAAAAGTTCCTCCTGAAACCTGTTCCATTTGTGCTAGATGATCGAACGTCTCTCCACATGCTCAGTTCTGAGAGATAAGTATGTGTGAAAGCCGTCCTTCACCTAGCTTGTTGGGAACACAAAGTTTCTGTTCATTTGCAAACTCCACTCCATACATATATAAGGGGAGGTACTAGCTCCAAATCAGTTTTACAGTGAAAACTGCAGGAACTTCAGTCCGGCACTAGGAAACAGACTGAGAAACCAGAGAAAAAATTTCTCCTGCAAACCATTCCCGTTGTGCTAGAAGAACGAACGTCTCTCCACATGCTCAGTTCTAAGAGATAAGTGTGTGTGAAAGCCGTGCTTCACCTAGCTTGTTCAGAATACAAAGTTTCTTTTCACTTGCAAACTCCACTCTATACATATATATGGGGAGGTACTAGCTCCAACTCGGTTTTACAGTGAAAACTGCAGGAAATTCAAAACGGCACTAGGTAACAGACTGAGAAACCAGAGTAAAAGTTTCCCCTGTAACCCATTCCATTTGTGCTAGATGAACGAACGTCTATACGCAAGCTAAGTTCTGAGAGTTAAGAGTGTTTGAAAGCAGTCCTTCAAAAACCTTGTTGGGAAAACAAAGTTTCTTTTCATTTGCAAACTCCATTCCTTATATATATAAGGGGAGGTACAAGCTCCAACTTTGATTTACAGTGAAAACTGCAGGAATTTCAAACCGGCACTAGGAAACAGACTGAGAAACCAGAGAAAATATTTCTCCTGCAAACCATTCCCGTTGTGCTAGAAGAACGAAAGTCTCTCCACATGCTCAGTTCTAAGAGATAAGTGTGTGTGAAAGCCGTCATTCACCTAGCTTGTTGGGAACACAAATTTTCTTTTCATTGCAAATTCCACTCCATACATATATATGCGGAGGTACTAGCACCAACTCGGTTTTACAGTGACAACTGCAGGGACTTCCAACCGGCAGTAGGAAACAGACTGAGAAACCATAGTAATACTTTCCCGTGCAACCCGTTCCATTTGTGCTAGATGAACGAACGTCTCTACACATGCTCAGTTCTGAGAGATAAGTGTGTGTGAAAGACGTACTTCACATAGCTTATTGGGAACACAAAGTTCCTTTTCACTTCCAAACTTCACTCCATACATTTATAAGGGGTGGAACAAGCTCCTACTCGGTTTTACAGTGAAAACGGCAGGAACTTCAAACCGGCACTAGGAATCAGACGGAGAAACCAGAGTAAAAGTTTCTCCTGCAACCCGTTCCCTTTGTGCTAGATGAACGAATGTCTCTCCACATGCTCAGTTCTGAGAGATAAGTGTGTGTGAAATCCGTACTTCACCTAGCTTGTTGGGAACACAAAGTTTCTTTTCACTTGCAAACACCACTCCGTAAATATATACGGGGAGGTACTAGCTCCAACTCGGTTTTACAGTGAAAACTGCAGGAACTTCAAACCGGCCCTAGGAAACAGACTGAGAATCCAGAGAAAAACTTCCTCCTGCAACGTGTTCCCTTTGTGCTAGATGAAGGAACGTCTCTCCACATGCTCAGTTCTGAGAGATAAGTGTTTGTGAAAGCCGTACTTCACCTAGCTTGTTGGGAACACAAAGTTTCATTTCACTTGCAAACACCACTCCATACATATATATGGGGAGGTACTAGCTCCAACTCGGTTTTACAGTGAAAACTGCAGGAACTTCAAACCGGCCCTAGGAAACAGACTGAGAATCCAGAGAAAATGTTCCTCCTGCAACCTGTTCCATTTGTGCTAGATGAACGAACGTCTCTCCACATGCTCAGTTCTGAGAGATAAGTATGTGTGAAAGCCGTCCTTCACCTAGCTTGTTGGGAACACAAAGTTTCTTTTCATTTGCAAACTCCACTCCATACATATATAAGGGGAGGTACTAGCCCCAAATCGGTTTTACAGTGAAAACTGCAGGAACTGCAGTCCGGCACTAGGAATCAGACTGAGAAACCAGAGAATTAGTTTCTCCTGCAAGCCATTCCCTTTGTGCTAGATGAACGAACGTCTCTCCACATGCTCAGTTCTAAGTGATAAGTGTGTGTGAAAGCCTTCCTTCACCTAGATTGTTGGGAACACAAAGTTCCTTTACAATTGCAAACTCCACTCCATACATATATATATTCGGAAGTACTAGCTCCACCTCGGATTTACAGAGAAAACTGCAGGACCTTCAATCCGGCACTAGGAAACAGACTGAGAAACCAGAGTAAAAGTTCCTCTGGCAACCCGTTCCTTTGTTTTAGATGTAAGAAACTCTCTCCACATACTCAGTTCTAAGAGATAAGTGTGTGTAAAAGCCTTCCTTCAACTAGCTTGTTCGGAATACAAAGTTTCTTTTCACTTGAAAAATCCACTCCATACCTAAATATAGGGTGGTACTAGCTCCAAATCTGTTTTACAGAGAAAACTGCAAGAACTTCAAACAGTCACTAGGAAACAGACTGAGAAGCAGAGTAAAACTTTCTCCTGCAACCCGTTCCTTTGTTCTAGATGAACGAACGTCTCAACACATGCTCAGTTCTGAGAGATAAGTGTGTGTGAATGCCGTCCTTCACCTAGCTTGTTGGGAACACAAAGTTTCTTTTCACTTGCAAACTACACTCCTTACATATATATGGGGAGGAATTAGCTCCAACTCGGTTTTACATTGAAAACTGCAAGAACTTCATACCGGCACTAGGAAACAGACTGAGAAACCAGAGTAAAAATTTCTCCTCTACCCGTTCCCTTTGGGCTACATGAACGAAAGTCTATCCACATGCTCAGTTCTGAGAGATAAGAGTGTGTGAAAGCCGTCCTTCACCTAGCTTGTTGGGAACACAAAGTTCCTTTTCACTTGCAAAATCCACTCCATACATATATATGGGGAGGTAATAGCACCAACTCTGTTTACAGTGAATACTGCAGGGGCTTCAAACCGACATTAGGAAACAGACTGAGAAACCATAGTAAAAGTTTCCCCTGCAAACCGTTCCACTTGTGGAAGATGAACGAACGTCTCTCCAAATGCTCAGTTCTGAGAGATAAGTGTGTGTGAAAGCCGTCCTTCAGTTAGCTTGTTGGGAACACAAAGATTCTTTAAACTTGCAAACTCCACTCCTTACATATATATGGGGAGGTAAAACTCCAACTCGGTTTTACAGTGAAAACTGCAGGAACTTCAAACCGGCACTAGGAAACAGACTGAGAATCCAGAGAAATAGTTTCTCCTGCAACCCGTTCCGTTTGTGCTAGATGAACGAAAGTCTCTCCACATGCTCAGTTCTGAAAGATAAGTATGTGTGAGAGCCGTCCTTCACCTAGCTTGTTGGGAACAGAAAGTTTCTTTTAACTTGCCAATTCCACTCCATACTTATATAAGGGGAGGTACTAACTCCAACTCGGTTTTAGAGTGAAAACTGCAGGAACTTCAAACCGGCACTAGGAATCAGACTGAGTAAACAGAGAAAAAGTTTCTCCTGCAAACCTTTCCTTTTGTGCTAGTTGAACGAACGTCTCTCCAAATGCTCAGTTCTGAGATATAAGAGTGTGTGAAAGCCGTCATTCAAAAACCTTGTTGGGAAAACAAAGTTTCTTTTCATTTGCAAACTCCATTCCTTATATATATAAAGGGAGGTACAAGCTCCAACTTTGATTTACAGTGAAAACTGCAGGAATTTCAAACCGGCACTAGGAAACAGACTGAGAAACCAGAGAAAAAATTTCTCCTGCAAACCATTCCCGTTGTGCTAGAAGAACGAACGTCTCTCCAAATGCTCAGTTCTGAGATATAAGTGTGTGTGAAAGCCGTCATTCACCTAGCTTGTTGGGAACACAAATTTTCTTTTCATTGCAAATTCCACTCCATACATATATATGCGGAGGTACTAGCACCAACTCGGTTTTACAATGACAAATGCAGGGACTTCCAACCGGCAGTAGGAAACAGACTGAGAAACCATAGTAATACTTTCCCGTGCAACCCGTTCCATTTGTGCTAGATGAACGAACGTCTCTACACATGCTCAGTTCTGAGAGATAAGTGTGTGTGAAAGACGTACTTCACATAGCTTATTGGGAACACAAAGTTCCTTTTCACTTCCAAACTCCACTCCATACATTTATAAGGGGTGGAACAAGCTCCTACTCGGTTTTACAGTGAAAACGGCAGGAACTTCAAACCGGCACTAGGAATCAGACGGAGAAACCAGAGTAAAAGTTTCTCCTGCAACCCGTTCCCTTTGTGCTAGATGAACGAATGTCTCTCCACATGCTCAGTTCTGAGAGATAAGTGTGTGTGAAATCCGTACTTCACCTAGCTTGTTGGGAACACAAAGTTTCTTTTCACTTGCAAACACCACTCCGTAAATATATACGGGGAGGTACTAGCTCCAACTCGGTTTTACAGTGAAAACTGCAGGAACTTCAAACCGGCCCTAGGAAACAGACTGAGAATCCAGAGAAAAACTTCCTCCTGCAACGTGTTCCCTTTGTGCTAGATGAACGAACGTCTCTCCACATGCTCAGTTCTGAGAGATAAGTGTTTGTGAAAGCCGTACTTCACCTAGCTTGTTGGGAACACAAAGTTTCATTTCACTTGCAAACACCACTCCATACATATATATGGGGAGGTACTAGCTCCAACTCGGTTTTACAGTGAAAACTGCAGGAACTTCAAACCGGCCCTAGGAAACAGACTGAGAATCCAGAGAAAAAGTTCCTCCTGCAACCTGTTCCATTTGTGCTAGATGAACGAACGTCTCTCCACATGCTCAGTTCTGAGAGATAAGTATGTGTGAAAGCCGTCCTTCACCTAGCTTGTTGGGAACACAAAGTTTCTTTTCATTTGCAAACTCCACTCCATACATATATAAGGGGAGGTACTAGCTCCAAATCGGTTTTACAGTGAAAACTGCAGGAACTGCAGTCCGGCACTAGGAATCAGACTGAGAAACCAGAGAAATAGTTTCTCCTGCAAGCCATTCCCTTTGAGCTAGATGAACGAACGTCTCTCCACATGCTCAGTTCTAAGTGATAAGTGTGTGTGAAAGCCTTCCTTCACCTAGATTGTTGGGAACACAAAGTTCCTTTACAATTGCAAACTCCACTCCATACATATATATATTCGGAAGTACTAGCTCCACCTCGGATTTACAGAGAAAACTGCAGGACCTTCAATCCGGCACTAGGAAACAGACTGAGAAACCAGAGTAAAAGTTCCTCTGGCAACCCGTTCCTTTGTTTTAGATGTAAGAAACTCTCTCCACATACTCAGTTCTGAGAGATATGTGTGTGTAAAAGCCTTCCTTCAACTAGCTTGTTCGGAATACAAAGTTTCTTTTCACTTGCAAAATCCACTCCATACCTAAATATAGGGTGGTACTAGCTCCAAATCTGTTTTACAGAGAAAACTGCAAGAACTTCAAACAGGCACTAGGAAACAGACTGAGAAACCAGAGTTAAACTTTCTCCTGCAACCCGTTCCTTTGTTCTAGATGAACGAACGTCTCAACACATGCTCAGTTCTGAGAGATAAGTGTGTGTGAATGAAGTCCTTCACCTAGCTTGTTGGGAACACAAAGTTTCTTTTCACTTGCAAACTACACTCCTTACATATATATGGGGAGGAATTAGCTCCAACTCGGTTTTACATTGAAAACTGCAAGAACTTCATACCGGCACTAGGAAACAGACTGAGAAACCAGAGTAAAAATTTCTCCTCTACCCGTTCCCTTTGGGCTACATGAACGAAAGTCTATCCACATGCTCAGTTCTGAGAGATAAGAGTGTGTGAAAGCCGTCCTTCACCTAGCTTGTTGGGAACACAAAGTTCCTTTCCACTTGCAAAATCCACTCCATACATGTATATGGGGAGGTAATAGCACCAACACTGTTTACAGTGAATACTGCAGGGGCTTCAAACCGACATTAGGAAACAGACTGAGAAACCATAGTAAAAGTTTCCCCTGCAAACCGTTCCACTTGTGGTAGATGAACGAACGTCTCTCCAAATGCTCAGTTCTGAGAGATAAGTGTGTGTGAAAGCCGTCCTTCAGTTAGCTTGTTGGGAACACAAAGATTCTTTAAACTTGCAAACTCCACTCCTTACATATATATGGGGAGGTAAAACTCCAACTCGGTTTTACAGTGAAAACTGCAGGAACTTCAAACCGGCACTAGGAAACAGACTGAGAATCCAGAGAAATAGTTTCTCCTGCAACCCGTTCCGTTTGTGCTAGATGAACGAAAGTCTCTCCACATGCTCAGTTTTGAAAGATAAGTATGTGTGAAAGCCGTCCTTCACCTAGCTTGTTGGGAACAGAAAGTTTCTTTTAACTTGCCAATTCCACTCCATACATATATAAGGGGAGGTACTAACACCAACTCGGTTTTAGAGTGAAAACTGCAGGAACTTCAAACCGGCACTAGGAATCAGACTGAGTAAACAGAGAAAAAGTTTCTCCTGCAAACCTTTCCTTTTGTGCTAGTTGAACGAACGTCTCTCCAAATGCTCAGTTCTGAGATATAAGTGTGTGTGAAAGCCGTCATTCACCTTGCTTGTTGGGAACACTAATTTTCTTTTCATTGCAAATTCCACTCCACACATATATATGCGGAGGTACTAGCACCAACTCGGTTTTACAGTGACAACTGCAGGGACTTCCAACTGGCAGTAGGAAACACACTGAGAAACCATAGTAATACTTTCCCGTGCAACCCGTTCCATTTGTGCTAGATGAACGAACGTCTCTACACATGCTCAATTCTGAGAGATAAGTGTGTGTGAAAGACGTACTTCACATAGCTTATTTGGAACACAAAGTTCCTTTTCACTTCCAAACTCCACTCCATACATTTATAAGGGGTGGAACTAGCTCCTACTCGGTTTTACAGTGAAAACGGCAGGAACTTCAAACCGGGACTAGGAATCAGACTGAGAAACCAGAGTAAAAGTTTCTCCTGCAACCCGTTCCCTTTGTGCTAGATGAACGAATGTCTCTCCACATGCTCAGTTCTGAGAAATAAGTGTGTGTGAAATCCGTACTTCACCTAGCTTGTTGGGAACACAAAGTTTCTTTTCACTTGCAAACACCACTCCGTAAATATATACGGGGAGGTACTAGCTCCAACTCTGTTTTACAGTGAAAACAGCAGGAACTTCAAACCGGCCCTAGGAAACAGATTGAGAATCCAGAGAAAAACTTCCTCCTGCAACGTGTTCCCTTTGTGCTAGATGAACGAACGTCTCTCCACATGCTCAGTTCTGAGAGAAATGTGTGTGTGAAAGCCGTACTTCACGTAACTTGTTGGGAACACAAAGTTTCTTTTCACTTGCAAACACCATTCCGTACATATATATGGGGAGGTACTAGCTCCAACTTGGTTTTACAGTGAAAACTGCAGGAACTTCAAACCGGCCCTAGGAAACAGACTGAGAATCCAGAGAAAAAGTTCCTCCTGCAAACTGTTCCATTTGTGCTAGATGAACGAACGTCTCTCCACATGCTCAGTTCTGAGAGATAAGTATGTGTGAAAGCCGTACTTCACCTAGCTTGTTGGGAACACAAAGTTTCTTTTCATTTGCAAACTCCACTCCATACATATATAAGGGTGAGGTACTAGCTCCAAATCGGTTTTACAATGAAAACTGCAGGAACTGCAGTCCGGCACTAGGAATCAGACTGAGAAACCAGAGAAATAGTTTCTCCTGCAAGCCATTCCCTTTGTGCTAGATGAACGAACGTCTCTCCACATGCTCAGTTCTAAGAGATAAGTGTGTGTGAAAGCCTTCCTTCACCTAGATTGTTGGGAACACAAAGTTCCTTTACACTTGCAAACTCCACTCCATACATATATATATTCGGAAGTACTAGCTCCACCTCGGATTTACAGAGAATACTGCAGGAACTTCAATCCGGCACTAGGAAACAGACTGAGAAACCAGAGTAAAAGTTCCTCTGGCAAACCGTTCCTTTGTTTTAGATGAAAGAAACTCTCTCCACATACTCAGTTCTGAGAGATAAGTGTGTGTAAAAGCCGTCCTTCAACTAGCTTGTTCGGAATACAAAGTTTCTTTTCACTTGAAAAATCCACTCCATACCTAAATATAGGGTGGTACTAGCTCCAAATCTGTTTTACAGTGAAAACTGCAAGAACTTCAAAGAGGCACTAGGAAACAGACTGAGAAACCAGAGTAAAACTTTCTCCTGCAACCCGTTCCTTTGTTCTAGTTGAACGAACGTCTCAACACATGCTCAGTTCTGAGAGATAAGTGTGTGTGAATGCCGTCCTTCACCTAGCTTGTTGGGAACACAAAGTTTCTTTTCACTTGCAAAATACACTCCTTACATATATATGGGGAGGAATTAGCTCCAACTCGGTTTTACATTGAAAACTGCAGGAACTTCATACCGGCACTAGGAAACAGACTGAGAAACCAGAGTAAAAATTTCTCCTCTACCCGTTCCCTTTGGGCTACATGAACGAAAGTCTATCCACATGCTCAGTTCTGAGAGATAAGAGTGTGTGAAAGCCGTCCTTCACCTAGCTTGTTGGGAACACAAAGTTCCTTTTCACTTGCAAAATCCACTCCATACATATATATGGGGAGGTAATAGCACCAACTCGGTTTACAGTGAATACTGCAGGGGCTTCAAAACGACATTAGGAAACAGACTGAGAAACCATAGTAAAAGTTTCCCCTGCAAACCGTTCCACTTGTGGTAGATGAACGAACGTCTCTCCAAATGCTCAGTTCTGAGAGATAAGTGTGTGTGAAAGCCGTCCTTCAGTTAGCTTGTTGGGAACACAAAGATTCTTTAAACATGCAAACTCCACTCCTTACATATATATGGGGAGGTAAAACTCCAACTCGGTTTTACAGTGAAAACTGCAGGAACTTCAAACCGGCCCAAGGAAACAGACTGAGAATCCAGAGAATATCTTCCTCCTGCAACCTGTTCCATTTGTGCTAGATGAACGAACGTCTCTCCGGATGCTCAGTTCTGAGAGATAAGTATGTGTGAAAGCCGTCCTTCACCTAGCTTGTTGGGAACAGAAAGTTTCTTTTAACTTGCCAATTCCACTCCATACATATATAAGGGGAGGTACTAACTCCAAATCGGTTTTACAGTGAAAACTGCAGGAACTTCAATCCGGCACTAAGAAAGAGACTGAGAATCTAGAGAAAAAGTTTCTCCTGCTAGCCATTCCGGTTGTGCTAGATGAACGAACGTCTCTCCACATGCCCAGTTCTAAGAGATATTTGTGTGTGAAAGCCGACTTCACCTAGCTTGTTGGGAACACAATGTTTCTTTAAATTTGCAAACTCCACACCATACATATATATATATGGAAGTACTAGCTCCAACTCGGTTTACAGTGAAAACTGCAGGAAGTTAAAACCGGCACTAGGAAACAGACTGAGAAACCAGAGTAAAAGTTTCTCCTGCAACCCGTTCCCATTGTGCTAGATGAACGAAAGTCTCTCCACATGCTCAGTTCTGAGAGATAAGTGTTTGTGAAATCCGTACTTCACCTAGCTTGTTGGGAACACAAAGTTTCTTTTCACTTGCAAACACCACTCCGTAAATATATACGGGGAGGTATTAGCTCCAACTCGGTTTTACAGTGAAAACTGCAGGAACTTCAAACCGGCCCTAGGAAACAGACTGAGAATCCAGAGAAAAACTTCCTCCTGCAAACCATTCCCTTTGTGCTAGAAGAACGAACGTCTCTCCACATGCTCAGTTCTAAGAGATAAGTGTGTGTGAAAGCCGTCCTTCACCTAGCTAGTTCGGAATACAAAGTTTCTTTTCACTTGCAAACTCCACTCCATACATATATATGGGGTGGTACAAGCTCCAACTCGGTTTTAGAGTGAAAACTGCAGGAACTTCAAACCGCCACTAGGAATCAGACTGAGTAAACACAGAAAAAGTTTCTCCTGCAAACCTTTCCTTTTGTGTTAGATGAACGAATATCTCTCCAAATGCTCAGTTCTGAGATATAAGTGTTTGTGAAAGTCGTCATTCACCTAGCTTGTTGGGAACACTAATTTTCTTTTCATTGCAAATTCCACTCCATACATATATATGCGGAGATACTAGCACCAACTCCGTTTTACAGTGACAACTGCAGGGACTTCAAACCGGCAGTAGGAAACAGACTGAGAAACCATAGTAATACTTTCCCGTGCAACCCGTTCCATTTGTGCTAGATGAACGAAAGTCTCTCCACATGCTCAGTTCTGAGAGATAAGTGTGTGTGAAAGACGTACTTCACATAGATTATTGGGAACACAAAGTTTCTTTTCACTGGCAAACCCCACTCCTTACATATATATGGGGAGGGTTTAACTCCAACTCGTTTTTACAGTGAAAACTGCAGGAACTTCTAAACGGCACTAGGAAACAGACTGAGAATCCAGAGAAATAGTTTCTCCTGCAACCCGTTCCATTTGTGCTAGATGAACGAAAGTCTCTCCACATGCTCAGTTCTGAGAGATAAGTGTGTGTGAAAGCCGTCCTTCACCTAGCTTGTTGGGAACACAAATTTTATTTCACTTGCAATCCCCACTCCATACATAAATATAGGGAGGTAGGAGCTTCAACTCGGTTTTACAGTGAAAACTGCAGGAACTTCAAACCGGCCCTAGGAAACAGACTGAGAATCCAGAGAATATCTTCCTCCTGCAACCTGTTCCATTTGTGCGAGATGAACGAACGTCTCTCCGCATGCTCAGTTCTGAGAGGTAAGTATGTGTGAAAGCCGTCCTTCACCTAGCTTGTTGGGAACACAAAGTTTCTTTTAAATTGCCAACTCAACTCCATACATATATAAGGGGAAGTACTAGCTCCAAATCGGTTTTACAGTGAAAACTGCAGGAACTTCAATCCGGCACTAGGAAACAGACTGAGATACCAGAGAAAAAGTTTCTCCTGAATGCCATTCCCGTTTTGCTAGATGAACGAACGTCTCTCCACATGCTCAGTTCTGAGAGAAATGTGTGTGTGAAAGCCGTACTTCACGTAACTTTTTGGGAACACAAAGTTTCTTTTCACTTGCAAACACCATTCCGTACATATATATGGGGAGGTACTAGCTCCAACTTGGTTTTACAGTGAAAACTGCAGGAACTTCAAACCGGCCCTAGGAAACAGACTGAGAATCCAGAGAAAAAGTTCCTCCTGCAAACTGTTCCATTTGTGCTAGATGAACGAACGTCTCTCCACATGCTCAGTTCTGAGAGATTAGTATGTGTGAAAGCCGTACTTCACCTAGCTTGTTGGGAACACAAAGTTTCTTTTCATTTGCAAACTCCACTCCATACATATATAAGGGGAGGTACTAGCTCCAAATCGGTTTTACAATGAAAACTGCAGGAACTGCAGTCCGGCACTAGGAATCAGACTGAGAAACCAGAGAAATAGTTTCTCCTGCAAGCCATTCCCTTTGTGCTAGATGAACGAACGTCTCTCCACATGCTCAGTTCTAAGAGATAAGTGTGTGTGAAAGCCTTCCTTCACCTAGATTGTTGGGAACACAAAGTTCCTTTACACTTGCAAACTCCACTCCATACATATATATATTCGGAAGTACTAGCTCCACCTCGGATTTACAGAGAATACTGCAGGAACTTCAATCCGGCACTAGGAAACAGACTGAGAAACCAGAGTAAAAGTTCCTCTGGCAAACCGTTCCTTTGTTTTAGATGAAAGAAACTCTCTCCACATACTCAGTTCTGAGAGATAAGTGTGTGTAAAAGCCGTCCTTCAACTAGCTTGTTCGGAATACAAAGTTTCTTTTCACTTGAAAAATCCACTCCATACCTAAATATAGGGTGGTACTAGCTCCAAATCTGTTTTACAGTGAAAACTGCAAGAACTTCAAAGAGGCACTAGGAAACAGACTGAGAAACCAGAGTAAAACTTTCTCCTGCAACCCGTTCCTTTGTTCTAGTTGAACGAACGTCTCAACACATGCTCAGTTCTGAGAGATAAGTGTGTGTGAATGCCGTCCTTCACCTAGCTTGTTGGGAACACAAAGTTTCTTTTCACTTGCAAAATACACTCCTTACATATATATGGGGAGGAATTAGCTCCAACTCGGTTTTACATTGAAAACTGCAGGAACTTCATACCGGCACTAGGAAACAGACTGAGAAACCAGAGTAAAAATTTCTCCTCTACCCGTTCCCTTTGGGCTACATGAACGAAAGTCTATCCACATGCTCAGTTCTGAGAGATAAGAGTGTGTGAAAGCCGTCCTTCACCTAGCTTGTTGGGAACACAAAGTTCCTTTTCACTTGCAAAATCCACTCCATACATATATATGGGGAGGTAATAGCACCAACTCGGTTTACAGTGAATACTGCAGGGGCTTCAAAACGACATTAGGAAACAGACTGAGAAACCATAGTAAAAGTTTCCCCTGCAAACCGTTCCACTTGTGGTAGATGAACGAACGTCTCTCCAAATGCTCAGTTCTGAGAGATAAGTGTGTGTGAAAGCCGTCCTTCAGTTAGCTTGTTGGGAACACAAAGATTCTTTAAACATGCAAACTCCACTCCTTACATATATATGGGGAGGTAAAACTCCAACTCGGTTTTACAGTGAAAACTGCAGGAACTTCAAACCGGCCCAAGGAAACAGACTGAGAATCCAGAGAATATCTTCCTCCTGCAACCTGTTCCATTTGTGCTAGATGAACGAACGTCTCTCCGGATGCTCAGTTCTGAGAGATAAGTATGTGTGAAAGCCGTCCTTCACCTAGCTTGTTGGGAACAGAAAGTTTCTTTTAACTTGCCAATTCCACTCCATACATATATAAGGGGAGGTACTAACTCCAAATCGGTTTTACAGTGAAAACTGCAGGAACTTCAATCCGGCACTAAGAAAGAGACTGAGAATCTAGAGAAAAAGTTTCTCCTGCTAGCCATTCCGGTTGTGCTAGATGAACGAACGTCTCTCCACATGCCCAGTTCTAAGAGATATTTGTGTGTGAAAGCCGACTTCACCTAGCTTGTTGGGAACACAATGTTTCTTTAAATTTGCAAACTCCACACCATACATATATATATATGGAAGTACTAGCTCCAACTCGGTTTACAGTGAAAACTGCAGGAAGTTAAAACCGGCACTAGGAAACAGACTGAGAAACCAGAGTAAAAGTTTCTCCTGCAACCCGTTCCCATTGTTCTAGATGAACGAAAGTCTCTCCACATGCTCAGTTCTGAGAGATAAGTGTTTGTGAAATCCGTACTTCACCTAGCTTGTTGGGAACACAAAGTTTCTTTTCACTTGCAAACACCACTCCGTAAATATATACGGGGAGGTATTAGCTCCAACTCGGTTTTACAGTGAAAACTGCAGGAACTTCAAACCGGCCCTAGGAAACAGACTGAGAATCCAGAGAAAAACTTCCTCCTGCAAACCATTCCCTTTGTGCTAGAAGAACGAACGTCTCTCCACATGCTCAGTTCTAAGAGATAAGTGTGTGTGAAAGCCGTCCTTCACCTAGCTAGTTCGGAATACAAAGTTTCTTTTCACTTGCAAACTCCACTCCATACATATATATGGGGTGGTACAAGCTCCAACTCGGTTTTAGAGTGAAAACTGCAGGAACTTCAAACCGCCACTAGGAATCAGACTGAGTAAACACAGAAAAAGTTTCTCCTGCAAACCTTTCCTTTTGTGTTAGATGAACGAATGTCTCTCCAAATGCTCAGTTCTGAGATATAAGTGTTTGTGAAAGTCGTCATTCACCTAGCTTGTTGGGAACACTAATTTTCTTTTCATTGCAAATTCCACTCCATACATATATATGCGGAGATACTAGCACCAACTCCGTTTTACAGTGACAACTGCAGGGACTTCAAACCGGCAGTAGGAAACAGACTGAGAAACCATAGTAATACTTTCCCGTGCAACCCGTTCCATTTGTGCTAGATGAACGAAAGTCTCTCCACATGCTCAGTTCTGAGAGATAAGTGTGTGTGAAAGACGTACTTCACATAGATTATTGGGAACACAAAGTTTCTTTTCACTGGCAAACCCCACTCCTTACATATATATGGGGAGGGTTTAACTCCAACTCGTTTTTACAGTGAAAACTGCAGGAACTTCTAAACGGCACTAGGAAACAGACTGAGAATCCAGAGAAATAGTTTCTCCTGCAACCCGTTCCATTTGTGCTAGATGAACGAAAGTCTCTCCACATGCTCAGTTCTGAGAGATAAGTGTGTGTGAAAGCCGTCCTTCACCTAGCTTGTTGGGAACACAAATTTTATTTCACTTGCAATCCCCACTCCATACATAAATATAGGGAGGTAGGAGCTTCAACTCGGTTTTACAGTGAAAACTGCAGGAACTTCAAACCGGCCCTAGGAAACAGACTGAGAATCCAGAGAATATCTTCCTCCTGCAACCTGTTCCATTTGTGCGAGATGAACGAACGTCTCTCCGCATGCTCAGTTCTGAGAGGTAAGTATGTGTGAAAGCCGTCCTTCACCTAGCTTGTTGGGAACACAAAGTTTCTTTTAAATTGCCAACTCAACTCCATACCTATATAAGGGGAAGTACTAGCTCCAAATCGGTTTTACAGTGAAAACTGCAGGAACTTCAATCCGGCACTAGGAAACAGACTGAGATACCAGAGAAAAAGTTTCTCCTGAATGCCATTCCCGTTTTGCTAGATGAACGAAAGTCTCTCCACATGCTCAGTTCTAAGAGATAAGTGTGTGTGAAAGCCGTCCTTCATCTAGCTTGTTGGGAAAACATAGTTTCTTTTCACTTGTAAACTACACTCCTCACATATATATGGGGAGGCATTAGCTCCAACTCGGTTTTACAGTGAAAACTGCACGAACTTCATTCCGGCACTAGGAAACACACTGAGAAACCAGAGTAATAGTTTCTCCTGCAACCCGTTCCCATTGTGCTAGATGAACGAACGTCTATTCACATGCTCAGTTCTGAGAGATAAGTGTGTGTGAAAGCCGTCCTTCACCTAGATTGTTGGGAACACAAAGTTCTTTTTCACTTGCAAAATCCACTCCATACATATAAATGGGGAGTTACTAGCACCAACTCGGTTTACAGTGAAAACTGCAGTGACTTCAAACCTACATTAGGAAACAGACTGAGAAACCATAGTAAAAGTTTCCCCTGCAACCCTTTCCCCTTGTGGTAGATGAACGAACGTCTCTCCAAATGCTCAGTTCTGAGAGATAAGTGTGAGTGAAAGCCGTCCTTCACCTAGCTTGTTGGGAACACAAACTTTCTTTTCACTTGCAAATTCCACTTCTTACATATATATGGGGAGGGTTTAGCTCCAACTCGTTTTTACAGTGAAACATGCAGGAACTTCTAACCGGCACTAGGAAACAGACTGAGAAACCAGAGTAAAAGTTTCCACTGTAACCCATTCCCTTTGTGCTAGATGAACGAACGTCTATACGCAAGCTCATTTCTGAGAGGTAAGAGTGTGTGAAAGCCGTTCTTCAAATACCTTGTTGGGAAAACAAAGATTCTTTTATTTGCAAACTCCATTTCTTACATATATAAGGGGAGGTACAAGCTCCAACTTTGATTTACAGTGAAAACTGCAGGAATTTCAAACCGGCACTAGGAAACAGACTGAGAGACCAGAGTAATAGTTTCCCCTGCAAACCGTTCCTTTTGTGCTAGATGAACGAAAGTCTCTCCACATGCTCAGTTCTGAGAGATAAGTATGTGTGAAAGCCGTCCTTCACCTAGCTTGTTGGGAACACAAAGATTCTTTTCACTTGCAAACTCCACTCCATACATATATAACTGGAGGTACTAGCTCCAAATCGGTTTTACAGTGAAAACTGCAGGAACTTCAATCCGGCACTAGGAAACAGACTGAGAAACCAGAGAATAAGTTTCTCCTGCAAGCCATTCCCGTTGTGCTAGATGAACGACCGTCTCTCCTCATGCTCAGTTCTAAGAGATAAGTGTGAGTGAAAGCCGTCCTTCACCTAGCTTGTTGGGAACACAAAGTTCCTTTTCATTTGGAAACTCCACACCATACATATATATGGGGAGGTACTAACTCCAACTCGGTTATAGAGTGAAAACTGCAGGAACTTCAAACCGGCACTAGGAATCAGACTGAGTAAACAGAGAAAAAGTTTCTCCTGCAAACCTTTCCTTTTGTGCTAGATGAACGAACGTCTCTCCAAATGCTCAGTTCTGAGATATAAGTGTGTGTGAAACCCGTCATTCAACTAGCTTGTTGGGAACACAAATTTTCTTTTCATTGCAAATTCCACTCCATACATATATATTCGGAGGTTCTAGCACCAACTCGGTTTTACAGTGACAACTGCAGGGACTTCCAACAGGCAGTAGGAAACAGACTGAGAAACCATAGTAATACTTTCCCGTGCAACCCGTTCCATTTGTGCTAGATGAACGAACGTCTCTCCACATGCTCAGTTCTGAGAGATAAGTGTGTGTGAAAGACGTACTTCGCATAGCTTATTGGGAACCCAAAGTTCCTTTTCACTTCCAAAATCCACTCCATACATTTATATGGGGTGGAACAAGCTCCTACTCGGTTTTACAGTGAAAACGGCAGGAACTTCAAACCGGCACTAGGAATCAGACTGAGAAACCAGAGTAAAAGTTTCTCCTGCAAATCATTCCCGTTGTGATAGAAGAACGAACGTCTCTCCACATGCTCAGTTCTAAGAGATAAGTGTGTGTGAAAGCCGTCCTTCACCTAGCTTGTTCGGAATACAAAGTTTCTTTTCACTTGCAAACTCCACTCCATACATATATATGGGGAGGTACTAGCTCCAACTCGGTTTTACAGTGAAAACTGCAGGAAATTCAAAACGGCACTAGGAAACAGACTGAGATACCAGAGTAAAAGTTTCCGCTGTAACCCATTCCCTTTGTGCTAGATGAACGAACGTCTATACGCAAGCTCAGTTCTGAGAGGTAAGGGTGTGTGAAAGCAGTCCTTAAATACCTTGTTGGGAAAACAAAGTTTCTTTTCATTTGCAAATTCCATTCCTTATATATATAAGGGGAGGTACAAGCTCCAACTTTGATTTACAGTGAAAACTGCAGGAATTTCAAACCGGCACTAGGAAACAGACTGAGAAACCAGAGAAAAAATTTCTCCTGCAAACCATTCCCGTTGTGCTAGAAGAACGAAAGTCTCTCCACATGCTCAGTTCTAAGAGATAAGTGTGTGTGAAAGCTATCCTTCACCTAGATTGTTCGGAATACAAAGTTTCTTTTCACTTGAAAACTCCACTCCATACATATATATGGGGAGGTACTAGCTCCATCTCGGTTTTACAGTGAAAAATGCAGGAACTTCTTATCGGCAGTAGGAAACAGACCGAGAATCCAGAGTAAAAGTTTCCCCTGTAATCCGTTCGCTTTGTGCTATATGAACGAACGTCTATACACAAGCTCAGTTCTGAGAGATAAGAGTGTGTGAAAGCCGTCCTTCACCAAGCTTGTTGGGAACACAAAGTTCCTTTTCATTTGCAAACTACACACCATACATATATATGGGGAGGTACTAACCCCAACTCGGTTTTAGAGTGAAAACTGCAGGAACTTCAAACCGGCACTAGGAATCAGACTGAGTAAACAGAGAAAAAGTTTCTCCTGCAAACCTTTCCTTTTGTGCTAGATGAACGAACGTCTCTCCAAATGCTCAGTTCTGAGATATAAGTGTGTGTGAAAGCCATCATTCACCTAGATTTTTGGGAACACAAATTTTCTTTTCATTGCAAATTCCACTCCATACATATATATGCGGAGGTTCTAGCACCAACTCGGTTTTACAGTGACAACTGCAGGGACTTCCAACCGGCAGTAGGAAACAGGCTGAGAAACCATAGTAATACTTTCCCGTGCAAACCGTTCCATTTGTGCTAGATGAACGAACGTCTCTCCACATGCTCAGTTCTGAGAGATAAGTGTGTGTGAAAGACGTACTTCACATAGCTTATTGGGAATACAAAGTTCCTTTTCACTTCCAAACTACACTCCATACATTTATATGGGGTGGAACAAGCTCCTACTCGGTTTTACAGTGAAAACGGCAGGAACTTCAAACCGGCACTAGGAATCAGACTGAGAAACCAGAGAAAAGTTTCTCCTGCAACCCGTTCCCTTTGTGCTAGATGAACGAATGTCTCTCCACATGCTCAGTTCTGAGAGATAAGTGTGTGTGAAATCCGTACTTCACCTAGCTTGTTGGGAACACTAAGATTCTTTTCACTTGCAAACACCACTCCGTAAATATATACGGGGAGGTACTAAATCCAACCCGGTTTTACAGTGAAAACTGCAGGAACTTCAAACCGGCCCTAGGAAACAGACTGAGAATCCAGAGAAATATTTCCTCCTGCAACGTGTTCCCTTTGTGCTAGATGAACGAACGTCTCTCCACATGCTCAGTTCTGAGAGATAAGTGTGTGTGAAAGCCATACTTCACCTAGCTTGTTGGGAAAAAATGTTTCTTTTCACTTGCCAACACCACTCCGTACAAATATATGGGGAGGTACTAGCTCCAACTCGGTTTTACAGTGAAAACTGCAGGAACTTCAAACCGGCCCTAGGAATCAGACTGAGAATCCAGAGAAAAATTTCCTCCTGCAAACTGTTCCATTTGTGCTAGATGAACGAACGTCTCTCCACATGCTCAGTTCCAAGAGATAAGTGTGTGTGAAAGCCGTCCTTCACCTAGCTTGTTCGGAATACAAAGTTTCTTTTCACTTGCAAACTTCACTCCATACATATATATGGGGAGGTACTAGCTCCAACTCGGTTTTACAGTGAAAACTGCAGGAACTTCAAACCGGCACTAGGAATCAGACTGAGTAAACAGAGAAAAAGTTTCTCCTGCAAACCTTTCCTTTTGTGCTAGATGAACGAACGTCTCTCCAAATGCTCAGTTCTGAGATATAAGTGTGTGTGAAAGCCGTCATTCACCTAGCTTGTTGGGAACACAAATTTTCTTTTCATTGCAAATTCAACTCCATACATATATATGCGGAGGTACTAGCACCAACTCGGTTTTACAGTGAAACTGCAGGGACTTCCAACCGACAGTAGGAAACAGACTGAGAAACCATAGTAATACTTTCCCGTGCAAACCGTTCCACTTGTGGTAGATGAACGAACGTCTCTCCAAATGCTCAGTTCTGAGAGATAAGTGTGTGTGAAAGCCGTCCTTCTGTTAGCTTGTTGGGAACACAAAGATTCTTTAAACTTGCAAACTCCACTCCTTACATATATATGGGGAGGTAAAACTCCAACTCGGTTTTACAGTGAAAACTGCAGGAACTTCAAACCGGCACTAGGAAACAGACTGAGAATCCAGAGAAATAGTTTCTCCTGCAACCCGTTCCGTTTGTGCTAGATGAACGAATGTCTCTCCACATGCTCAGTTCTGAAAGATAAGTATGTGTGAAAGCTGTCCTTCACCTAGCTTGTTGGGAACAGAAAGTTTCTTTTAACTTGCCAATTCCACTCCATACATATATAAGGGGAGGTACTAACTCCAACTCGGTTTTAGAGTGAAAACTGCAGGAACTTCAAACCGGCACTAGGAATCAGACTGAGTAAACAGAGAAAAAGTTTCTCCTGCAAACCTTTCCTTTTGTGCTAGTTGAACGAACGTCTCTCCAAATGCTCAGTTCTGAGATATAAGAGTGTGTGAAAGCCGTCATTCAAAAACCTTGTTGGGAAAACAAAGTTCCTTTTCATTTGCAAACTCCATTCCTTATATATATAAGGGGAGGTACAAGCTCCAACTTTGATTTACAGGGAAAACTGCAGGAATTTCAAATCGGCACTAGGAAACAGACTGAGAAACCAGAGAAAAAATTTCTCCTGCAAACCATTCCCGTTGTGCTAGAAGAACGAACGTCTCTCCAAATGCTCAGTTCTGAGATATAAGTGTGTGTGAAAGCCGTCATTCACCTAGCTTGTTGGGAACACAAATTTTCTTTTCATTGCAAATTCCACTCCATACATATATATGCGGAGGTACTAGCACCAACTCGGTTTTACAGTGACAAATGCAGGGACTTCCAACCGGCAGTAGGAAACAGACTGAGAAACCATAGTAATACTTTCCCGTGCAACCCGTTCCATTTGTGCTAGATGAACGAACGTCTCTACACATGCTCAGTTCTGAGAGATATGTGTGTGTGAAAGACGTACTTCACATAGCTTATTGGGAACACAAAGTTCCTTTTCACTTCCAAACTCCACTCCATACATTTATAAGGGGTGGAACAAGATCCTACTCGGTTTTACAGTGAAAACGGCAGGAACTTCAAACCGGCACTAGGAATCAGACGGAGAAACCAGAGTAAAAGTTTCTCCTGCAACCCGTTCCCTTTGTGCTAGATGAACGAATGTCTCTCCACATGCTCAGTTCTGAGAGATAAGTGTGTGTGAAATCCGTACTTCACCTAGCTTGTTGGGAACACAAAGTTTCTTTTCACTTGCAAACACCACTCCGTAAATATATACGGGGAGGTACTAGCTCCAACTCGGTTTTACAGTGAAAACTGCAGGAACTTCAAACCGGCCCTAGGAAACAGACTGAGAATCCAGAGAAAAACTTCCTCCTGCAACGTGTTCCCTTTTTGCTAGATGAACGAACGTCTCTCCACATGCTCAGTTCTGAGAGATAAGTGTTTGTGAAAGCCGTACTTCACCTAGCTTGTTGGGAACACAAAGTTTCATTTCACTTGCAAACACCACTCCATACATATATATGGGGAGGTACTAGCTCCAACTCGGTTTTACAGTGAAAACTGCAGGAACTTCAAACCGGCCCTAGGAAACAGACTGAGAATCCAGAGAAAAAGTTCCTCCTGCAACCTGTTCCATTTGTGCTAGATGAACGAACGTCTCTCCACATGCTCAGTTCTGAGAGATAAGTATGTGTGAAAGCCGTCCTTCACCTAGCTTGTTGGGAACACAAAGTTTCTTTTCATTTGCAAACTCCACTCCATACATATATAAGGGGAGGTACTAGCTCCAAATCGGTTTTACAGTGAAAACTGCAGGAACTTCAGTCCGGCACTAGGAATCAGACTGAGAAACCAGAGAAATAGTTTCTCCTGCAAGCCATTCCCTTTGTGCTAGATGAACGAACGTCTCTCCACATGCTCAGATCTAAGTGATAAGTGTGTGTGAAAGCCTTCCTTCACCTAGATTGTTGGGAACACAAAGTTCCTTTACACTTGCAAACTCCACTCCATACATATATATATTCGGAAGTACTAGCTCCACCTCGGATTTACAGAGAAAACTGCAGGACCTTCAATCCGGCACTAGGAAACAGACTGAGAAACCAGAGTAAAAGTTCCTCTGGCAACCCGTTCCTTTGTTTTAGATGTAAGAAACTCTCTCCACATACTCAGTTCTGAGAGATAAGTGTGTGTAAAAGCCTTCCTTCAACTACCTTGTTTGGAATACAAAGTTTCTTTTCACTTGCAAAATCCACTCCATACCTAAATATAGGGTGGTACTAGCTCCAAATCTGTTTTACAGAGAAAACTGCAAGAACTTCAAACAGGCACTAGGAAACAGACTGAGAAACCAGAGTAAAACTTTCTCCTGCAACCCGTTCCTTTGTTCTAGATGAACGAAAGTCTCAACACATGCTCAGTTCTGAGAGATAAGTGTGTGTGAATGCCGTCCTTCACCTAGCTTGTTGGGAACACAAAGTTTCTTTTCACTTGCAAACTACACTCCTTACATATATATGGGGAGGAATTAGCTCCAACTCGGTTTTACATTGAAAACTGCAAGAACTTCATACCGGCACTAGGAAACAGACTGAGAAACTAGAGTAAAAATTTCTCCTCTACCCGTTCCCTTTGGGCTACATGAACGAAAGTCTATCCACATGCTCAGTTCTGAGAGATAAGAGTGTGTGAAAGCCGTCCTTCACCTAGCTTGTTGGGAACACAATGTTCCTTTTCACTTGCAAAATCCACTCCATACATATATATGGGGAGTTAATAGCACCAACTCGGTTTTCAGTGAATACTGCAGGGGCTTCAAAACGACATTAGGAAACAGACTGAGAAACCATAGTAAAAGTTTCAACTGCAAACCGTTCCACTTGTGGTAGATGAACGAACGTCTCTCCAAATGCTCAGTTCTGAGAGATAAGTGTGTGTGAAAGCCGTCCTTCAGTTAGCTTGTAGGGAACACAAAGATTCTTTAAACATGCAAACTCCACTCCTTACATATATATGGGGAGGTAAAACTCCAACTCGGTTTTACAGTGAAAACTGCAGGAACTTCAAACCGGCCCAAGGAAACAGACTGAGAATCCAGAGAATATCTTCCTCCTGCAACCTGTTCCATTTGTGCTAGATGAACGAACGTCTCTCCGGATGCTCAGTTCTGAGAGATAAGTATGTGTGAAAGCCGTCCTTCACCTAGCTTGTTGGGAACAGAAAGTTTCTTTTAACTTGCCAATTCCACTCCATACATATATAAGGGGAGGTACTAACTCCAAATCGGTTTTACAGTGAAAACTGCAGGAACTTCAATCCGGAACTAAGAAACAGACTGAGAATCTAGAGAAAAAGTTTCTCCTGCTAGCCATTCCGGTTGTGCTAGAAGAACGAACGTCTCTCCACATGATCAGTTCTGAGATATAAGTGTTTGTGAAAGTCGTCATTCACCTAGCTTGTTGGGAACACTAATTTTCTTTTCATTGCAAATTCCACTCCATACATATATATGCGGAGATACTAGCACCAACTCCGTTTTACAGTGACAACTGCAGGGACTTCCAACCGGCAGTAGGAAACAGACTGAGAAACCATAGTAATACTTTCCCGTGCAACCCGTTCCATTTGTGCTAGATGAACGAAAGTCTCTCCACATGCTCAGTTCTGAGAGATAAGTGTGTGTGAAAGACGTACTTCACATAGCTTATTGGGAACACAAAGTTTCTTTTCACTGGCAAACCCCACTCCTTACATATATATGGGGAGGGTTTAACTCCAACTCGTTTTTACAGTGAAAACTGCAGGAACTTCTAAACGGCACTAGGAAACAGACTGAGAATCCAGAGAAATAGTTTCTCCTGCAACCCGTTCCATTTGTGCTAGATGAACGAAAGTCTCTCCACATGCTCAGTTCTGAGAGATAAGTGTGTGTGAAAGCCGTCCTTCACCTAGCTTGTTGGGAACACAAATTTTATTTCACTTGCAATCCCCACTCCATACATAAATATAGGGAGGTAGGAGCTTCAACTCGGTTTTACAGTGAAAACTGCAGGAACTTCAAACCGGCCCTAGGAAACAGACTGAGAATCCAGAGAATATATTCCTCCTGCAACCTGTTCCATTTGTGCGAGATGAACGAACGTCTCTCCGCATGCTCAGTTCTGAGAGGTAAGTATGTGTGAAAGCCGTCCTTCACCTAGCTTGTTGGGAACACAAAGTTTCTTTTAAATTGCCAACTCAACTCCATACATATATAAGGGGAAGTACTAGCTCCAAATCGGTTTTACAGTGAAAACTGCAGGAACTTCAATCCGGCACTAGGAAACAGACTGAGATACCAGAGAAAAAGTTTCTCCTGAAAGCCATTCCCGTTTTGCTAGATGAACGAACGTCTCTCCACATGCTCAGTTCTAAGAGATTAGTGTGTGTGAAAGCCGTCCTTCATCTAGCTTGTTGGGAAAACATAGTTTCTTTTCACTTGTAAACTACACTCCTCACATATATATGGGGAGGCATTAGCTCCAACTCGGTTTTACAGTGAAAACTGCAGGAACTTCATTCCGGCACTAGGAAACACACTGAGAATCCAGAGTAATAGTTTCCCCTGCAACCCGTTCCCATTGTGCTAGATGAACGAACGTCTCTCCACATGCTCAGTTCTGAGAGTTAAGTGTGTGTGAAAGCCGTCCTTCAACTAGCTTGTTGGGAACACAAAGTTTCTTTTCACTTTCAAACTCCACTCCATAAATATATAAGGGGAGGGATTAGCTCCAACTCGGTTTTACAGTGAAAACTGCAGGAACTTCATACCGGCACTAGGAAACAGACTGAGAAACCAGAGTAAAAGTTTATCATGTACCCGTTCCCTTTGTGCTAGATGAACGAAAGTCTATTCACATGCTCAGTTCTGAGAGATAAGTGTGTGTGAAAGCCGTCCTTCACCTAGATTGTTGGGAACACAAAGTTCTTTTTCACTTGCAAAATCCAATCCATACATATATATGGGGAGTTACTAGCACCAACTCGGTTTACAGTGAAAACTGCAGGGACTTCAAACCTACATTAGGAAACAGACTGAGAAACCATAGTAAAAGTTTCCCCTGCAACCCGTTCCCCTTGTGGTAGATGAACGAACGTCTCTCCAAATGCTCAGTTCTGAGAGATAAGTGTGAGTGAAAGCCGTCCTTCACCTAGCTTGTTGGGAACACAAAGTTTCTTTTCACTTGAAAACACCACTCCACACATATATATGGGGTGACAAGCTCCTACTCGGTTTTACAGTGAAAACTGCAGGAACTTCAAACCTGCACTAGGAAACAGACTGAGAAACCAGAGTAAAAGATTGACCTGCAAACCGTTCCCTTTATGCTAGATGAACGAACGTCTCTCCACATGCACAGTTCTGAGAGATAAGTGTGTGTGAAAGCCGTACTTCAACTAGCTTGTTGGGAACACAAACTTTCTTTTCACTTGCAAATTCCACTTCTTACATATATATGGGGAGGGTTTAGCTCCAACTCGTTTTTACAGTGAAACCTGCAGGAACTTCTAACCGGCACTAGGAAACAAACTGAGAAACCAGAGTAAAAGTTTCCACTGTAACCCATTCCCTTTGTGCTAGATGAACGAACGTCTATACGCAAGCTCATTTCTGAGAGGTAAGAGTGTGTGAAAGCCGTTCTTCAAATACCTTGTTGGGAAAACAAAGTTTCTTTTCATTTGCAAACTCCATTTCTTACATATATAAGGGGAGGTACAAGCTCCAACTTTGATTTACAGTGAAAACTGCAGGAATTTCAAACCGGCACTAGGAAACAGACTGAGAAACCAGAGTAATAGTTTCCCCTGCAAACCGTTCCTTTTGTGCTAGATGAACGAAAGTCTCTCCACATGCTCAGTTCTGAGAGATAAGTATGTGTGAAAGCCGTCCTTCACCTAGCTTGTTGGGAACACAAAGATTCTTTTCACTTGCAAACTCCACTCCATACATATATAACTGGAGGTACTAGCTCCAAATCGGTTTTACAGTGAAAACTGCAGGAACTTCAATCCGGCACTAGGAAACAGACTGAGAAACCAGAGAATAAGTTTCTCCTGCAAGCCATTCCCGTTGTGCTAGATGAACGACCGTCTCTCCACATGCTCAGTTCTAAGAGATAAGTGTGTGTGAAAGCCGTCCTTCACCTAGCTTGTTGGGAACACAAAGTTCCTTTTCATTTGGAAACTCCACACCATACATATATATGGGGAGGTACTAACTCCAACTCGGTTATAGAGTGAAAACTGCAGGAACTTCAAACCGGCACTAGGAATCAGACTGAGTAAACAGAGAAAAAGTTTCTCCTGCAAACCTTTCCTTTTGTGCTAGATGAACGAACGTCTCTCCAAATGCTCAGTTCTGAGATATAAGTGTGTGTGAAACCCGTCATTCAACTAGCTTGTTGGGAAAACAAATTTTCTTTTCATTGCAAATTCCACTCCATACATATATATGCGGAGGTTCTAGCACCAACTCGGTTTTACAGTGACAACTGCAGGGACTTCCAACCGGCAGTAGGAAACAGACTGAGAAACCATAGTAATACTTTCCCGTGCAACCCGTTCCATTTGTGCTAGATGAACGAACGTCTCTCCACATGCTCAGTTCTGAGAGATAAGTGTGTGTGAAAGACGTACTTCACATAGCTTATTGGGAACCCAAAGTTCCTTTTCACTTCCAAACTCCACTCCATACATTTATATGGGGTGGAACAAGCTCCTACTCGGTTTTACAGTGAAAACGGCAGGAACTTCAAACCGGCACTAGGAATCAGACTGAGAAACCAGAGTAAAAGTTTCTCCTGCAAATCATTCCCGTTGTGATAGAAGAACGAACGTCTCTCCACATGCTCAGTTCTAAGAGATAAGAGTGTGTGAAAGCCGTCCTTCACCTAGCTTGTTCGGAATACAAAGTTTCTTTTCACTTGCAAACTCCACTCCATACATATATATGGGGAGGTACTAGCTCCAACTCTGTTTTACAGTGAAAACTGCAGGAAATTCAAAACGGCACTAGGAAACAGACTGAGAAACCAGAGTAAAAGTTTCCCCTGTAACCCATTCCCTTTGTGCTAGATGAACGAACGTCTATACGCAAGCTCAGTTCTGAGAGGTAAGAGTGTGTGAAAGCAGTCCTTCAAATACCTTGTTGGGAAAACAAAGTTTCTTTTTCATTTGCAAACTCCATTCCTTATATATATAAGGGGAGGTACAAGCTCCAACTTTGATTTACAGTGAAAACTGCAGGAATTTCAAACCGGCACTAGGAAACAGACTGAGAAACCAGAGAAAAAATTTCTCCTGCAAACCATTCCCGTTGTGCTAGAAGAACGAAAGTCTCTCCACATGCTCAGTTCTAAGAGATAAGTGTGTGTGAAAGCTATCCTTCACCTAGATTGTTCGGAATACAAAGTTTCTTTTCACTTGAAAACTCCACTCCATACATATATATGGGGAGGTTCTAGCTCCATCTCGGTTTTACAGTGAAAAATGCAGGAACTTCTTATCGGCACTAGGAAACAGACCGAGAATCCAGAGTAAAAGTTTCCCCTGTAATCCGTTCCCTTTGTGCTATATGAACGAACGTCTATACACAAGTTCAGTTCTGAAAGATAAGAGTGTGTGAAAGCCGTCCTTCACCAAGCTTGTTGGGAACACAAAGTTCCTTTTCATTTGCAAACTCCACACCATACATATATATGGGGAGGTACTAACCCCAACTCGGTTTTAGAGTGAAAACTGCAGGAACTTCAAACCGGCACTAGGAATCAGACTGAGTAAACAGAGAAAAAGTTTCTCCTGCAAACCTTTCCTTTTGTGCTAGATGAACGAACGTCTCTCCAAATGCTCAGTTCTGAGATATAAGTGTGTGTGAAAGCCGTCATTCACCTAGATTGTTGGGAACACAAATTTTCTTTTCATTGCAAATTCCACTCCATACATATATATGCGGAGGTTCTAGCACCAACTCGGTTTTACAGTGACAACTGCAGGGACTTCCAACCGGCAGTAGGAAACAGACTGAGAAACCATAGTAATACTTTCCTGTGCAAACCGTTCCATTTGTGCTAGATGAACGAACGTCTCTCCACATGCTCAGTTCTGAGAGATAAGTGTGTGTGAAAGACGTACTTCACATAGCTTATTGGGAATACAAAGTTCCTTTTCACTTCCAAACTACACTCCATACATTTATATGGGGTGGAACAAGCTCCTACTCGGTTTTACAGTGAAAACGGCAGGAACTTCAAACCGGCACTAGGAATCAGACTGAGAAACCAGAGTAAAAGTTTCTCCTGCAACCCGTTCCCTTTGTGCTAGATGAACGAATGTCTCTCCACATGCTCAGTTCTGAGAGATAAGTGTGTGTGAAATCCGTACTTCACCTAGCTTGTTGGGAACACTAAGATTCTTTTCACTTGCAAACACCACTACGTAAATATATACGGGGAGGTACTAGCTCCAACTCGGTTTTACAGTGAAAACTGCAGGAACTTCAAACCGGCCCTAGGAAACAGACTGAGAATCCAGAGAAAAACTTCCTCCTGCAACGTGTTCCCTTTGTGCTAGATGAACGAACGTCTCTCCACATGCTCAGTTCTGAGAGATAAGTGTGTGTGAAAGCCGTACTTCACCTAGCTTGTTGGGAAAAAAAGTTTCTTTTCACTTGCCAACACCACTCCGTACACATATATGGGGAGGAACTAGCTCCAACTCGGTTTTACAGTGAAAACTGCAGGAACTTCAAACCGGCCCTAGGAATGAGACTGAGAATCCAGAGAAAAATTTCCTCCTGCAACCTGTTCCATTTGTGCTAGATGAACGAACGTCTCTCCACATGCTCTGTTCCAAGAGATAAGTGTGTGTGAAAGCCATCCTTCACATAGCTTGTTCGGAATACAAAGTTTCTTTTCACTTGCAAACTTCACTCCATACATATATATGGGGAGGTACTAGCTCCAACTCGGTTTTACAGTGAAAACTGCAGGAACTTCAAACCTGCACTAGGAAACAGACTGAGAAACCAGAGTAAAAGTTTCCCCTGTAACCCGTTCCCTTTGTGCTATATGAACGAACGTCTATACACAAACTCAGTTCTGAGAGATAAGAGTGTGTGAAAGCCGTCCTTCACCAAGCTTGTTGGGAACACAAAGTTCCTTTTCATTTGCAAACTCCACACCATACATATATATGGGGAGGTACTAACTCCAACTCGGTTTTAGAGTGAAAACTGCAGGAACTTCAAACCGGCACTAGGAATCAGACTGAGTAAACAGAGAAAAAGTTTCTCCTGCAAACTTTTCCTTTTGTGCTAGATGAACGAACGTCACTCCAAATGCTCAGTTCTGAGATATAAGCGTGTGTGAAAGCCGTCATTCACCTAGCTTGTTGGGAACACAAATTTTCTTTTCATTGCAAATTCAACTCCATACAAATATATGCGGAGGTACTAGCACCAACTCGGTTTTACAGTGAAACTGCAGGGACTTCCAACCGGCAGTAGGAAACAGACTGAGAAACCATAGTAATACTTTCCCGTGCAACCCGTTCCATTTGTGCTAGATGAACGAACTTCTCTCCACATGCTCAGTTCTGAGAGATAAGTGTGTGTGAAAGACGTACTTCACATAGCTTATTCGGAACACAAATTTTCTTTTCACTTCCAAACTCCACTCCATACATTTATATGGGGTGGAACAAGCTCCTACTCGGTTTTACAGTGAAAACGGCAGGAACTTCAAACCGGCACTAGGAATCAGACTGAGAAACCAGAGTAAAAGTTTCTCCTGCAAACCGTTCCCTTTGTGCTAGATGAACGAAAGTCTCTCCACATGCTCAGTTCTGAGAGATGTGTGTGTGAAATCCGTACTTCACCTAGCTTGTTGGGAACACAAAATTTCTATTCACTTGCAAACACCACTCCGTACATATATATGGGAAGGTACTAGCTCCAACTCGGTTTTACAGTGAAAACTGCTGGAAATTCCAACCGGCCCTAGGAAACAGACTGAGAATCCAGAGAAAAATTTCCTCCTGCAACCTGTTCCATTTGTGCTAGATGAACGAACGTCTCTCCACATGCTCAGTTCTGAGAGATAAGTATGTGTGAAAGCCGTCTTTCACCTAGCATGTTGGGAACAGAAAGTTTCTTTTCACTAGCAAAATCCACTCCATACATATATATGGGGAAGTACTAGCTCCAAATCGGTTTTACAGTGAAAAATGCAGGAACTTCAAACCGGCCCTAGGAAACAGACTGAGAAACCAGAGTAAAAGTTCCTCTGTCAACCTGTTCCTTTGTTTTAGATGAAAGAACCTCTCTCCACATACTCAGTTCTGAGAGATAAGTGTGTGTAAAAGCCGTCCTTCAACTAGCTGGTTCGGAATACAAAGTTTCTTTTCACTTGCAAAATCCACTCCATACCTAAATATAGGGTGGTACCAGCTCCAAATCTGTTTTACAGAGAAAACTGTAGGAAATTCAAACAGGCACTAGGAAACACACTGAGAAACCAGAGTAAAACTTTCTCCTGCAACCCGTTCCTTTGTTCTAGATGAACGAACGTCTCACCTCATGCTCAGTTCTGAGAGATGTGTGTGTGAAATCCGTACTTCACCTAGCTTGTTGGGAACACAAAGTTCCTTTTCACTTGCAAAATCCCCTCCTTACATATATATGGGGAGGTAATAGCACCAACTCTGTTTACAGTGAATACTGCAGGGGCTTCAAACCGACATTAGGAAACAGACTGAGAAACCATAGTAAAAGTTTCCCCTAAAAACCGTTCCACTTGTGGTAGATGAACGAACGTCTCTCCACATGCTCAGTTCTAAGAGATAAGTGTGTGTGAATGCCGTCCTTCACCTAGCTTGTTGGGAACACAAATTTTCTTTTCATTGCAAATTCCACTCCATACATATATATGCGGAGGTACTAGCACCAACTCGGTTTTACAGTGACAACTGCAGGGACTTCAAACCGGCAGTAGGAAACAGACTGAGAAACCATAGTAATACTTTCCCGTGCAACCCGTTCCATTTGTGCTAGATGAACGAACGTCTCTCCACATGCTCAGTTCTGAGAGATAAGTGTGTGTGAAAGACGTACTTCACATAGCTTATTGGGAACACAAAGTTTTTTTCACTTGCAAACACCACTCCGTACATATATATGGGGAGGTACTAGCTCCAACTCGGTTTTACAGTGAAAACTGCAGGAACTTCCAACCGGCCCTAGGAAACAGCCTGAGAATCCAGAGAAAAAGTTCCTCCTGCAACCTGTTCCATTTGTGCTAGATGAACGAACGTCTCTCCACATGCTCAGTTCTGAGAGATAAGTATGTGTGAAAGCCGTCCTTCACCTAGCATGTTGGGAACAGAAAGTTTCTTTTCACTTGCAAACTCCACTCCATACATATATAAGGGGAGGTACTAGCTCCAAATCGGTTTTACAGTGAAAACTGCAGGAACTTCAATCCGGAACTAGGAAACAGACTGAGAATCCAGAGAAAAAGTTTCTCCTGCTAGCCATTCCGGTTGTGCTAGATGAACGAACGTCTCTCCACATGCCCAGTTCTAAGAGATATTTGTGTGTGAAAGCCGACTTCACTTAGCTTGTTGGGAACACAATGTTTCTTTACATTTGCAAACTCCACTCCATACATATATATATATGGAAGTACTAGCTCCAACTCGGATTTACAGTGAAAACTGCAGGAAGTTCAAACCGGCACTAGGAAACAGACTGAGAAACCAGAGTATTAGTTTCTCCTGCAACCCGTTCCCATTGTGCTAGATGAACGAAAGTCTCTCCACATGCTCAGTTCTGAGAGATAAGTGTTTGTGAAATCCGTACTTCACTTAGCTTGTTGGGAACACAAAGTTTCTTTTCACTTGCAAACACCACTCTGTAAATATATACGGGGAGGTACTAGCTCCAACTCGGTTTTACAGTGAAAACTGCAGGAACTTCAAACCGGCCCTATGAAACAGACTGAGAATCCAGAGAAAAACTTCCTCCTGCAAACCATTCCCGTTGTGCTAGAAGAACGAACGTCTCTCCACATGCTCAGTTCTAAGAGATAAGTGTGTGTGAATGCCGTCCTTCACCTAGCTTGTTGGGAACACAAATTTTCTTTTCATTGCAAATTCCACTCCATACATATATATGCGGAGGTACTAGCACCAACTCGGTTTTACAGTGACAACTGCAGGGACTTCAAACCGGCAGTAGGAAACAGACTGAGAAACCATAGTAATACTTTCCCGTGCAACCCGTTCCATTTGTGCTAGATGAACGAACGTCTCTCCACATGCTCAGTTCTGAGAGATAAGTGTGTGTGAAAGACGTACTTCACATAGCTTATTGGGAACACAAAGTTTTTTTCACTTGCAAACACCACTCCGTACATATATATGGGGAGGTACTAGCTCCAACTCGGTTTTACAGTGAAAACTGCAGGAACTTCCAACCGGCCCTAGGAAACAGCCTGAGAATCCAGAGAAAAAGTTCCTCCTGCAACCTGTTCCATTTGTGCTAGATGAACGAACGTCTCTCCACAAGCTCAGTTCTGAGAGATAAGTATGTGTGAAAGCCGTACTTCACCTAGCATGTTGGGAACAGAAAGTTTCTTTTCACTTGCAAACTCCGCTCCATACATATATAAGGGGAGGTACTAGCTCCAAATCGGTTTTACAGTGAAAACTGCAGGAACTTCAGTCCGGCACTAGGAAACAGACTGAAAAACCAGAGAAAAAATTTCTCCTGCAAACCATTCTCGTTGTGCTAGAAGAACGAACGTCTCTCCACATGCTCAGTTCTAAGAGATAAGTGTGTTTGAAAGCCGTCCTTCACCTAGCTTGTTCGGAATACAAAGTTTCTTTTCACTTGCAAACTCCACTCCATACATATATACGGGGATGTACTAGCTCCAACTCGGTTTTACAGTGTAAACTGCAGGAAATTCAAAACGGCACTAGGAAACAGACTGAGAAACCAGAGTAAAAGTTTCCCCTGTAACCCATTCCCTTTGTGCTAGATGAACGAACGTTTATACGCAAGCTCAGTTCTGAGAGGTAAGAGTGTGTGAAAGCAGTCCTTCAAATACCTTGATGGGAAAACAAAGTTTCTTTTCATTTGCAAACTCCATTCCTTATATATATAAGGGGAGGTACAAGCTCCAACTTTGATTTACAGTGAAAACTGCAGGAATTTCAAACCTGCACTAGGAAACAGACTGAGAAACCAGAGAAAAAATTTCTCCTGCAAACCATTCCCGTTGTGCTAGAAGAACGAATGTCTCTCCACATGCTCAGTTCTAAGAGATAAGTGTGTGTGAAAGCCGTCCTTCACCTAGATTGTTCGGAATACAAAGTTTCTTTTCACTTGCAAACTCCACTCCATACATATATATGGGGAGGTACTAGCTCCATCTCGGTTTTACAGTGAAAAATGCAGGAACTTCTTATCGGCACTAGGAAACAGACCGAGAATCCAGAGAAAAAGTTTCCCCTGTAACCCGTTCCCTTTGTGCTATATGAACGAACGTGTATACACAAGCTCAGTTCTGAGAGATAAGAGTGTGTGAAAGCCGTCCTTCACCAAGCTTGTTGGGAACACAAAGTTCCTTTTCATTTGCAAACTCCACACCATACATATATATGGGGAGGTACTAACTCCAACTCGGTTTTAGAGTGAAAACTGCAGGAACTTCAAACCGGCACTAGGAATCAGACTGAGTAAACAGAGAAAAAGTTTCTCCTGCAAACCTTTCCTTTTGTGCTAGATGAACGAAAGTCTCTCCAAATGCTCAGTTCTGAGATATAAGTGTGTGTGAAAGCCGTCATTCACCTAGCTTGTTGGGAACACAAATTTTCTTTTCATTGCAAATTCCACTCCATACATATATATGCGGAGGTTCTAGCACCAACTCGGTTTTACAGTGACAACTGCAGGGACTTCCAACCGGCAGTAGGAAACAGACTGAGAATCCAGAGAAAAACTTCCTCCTGCAACGTGTTCCCTTTGTGCTAGATAAACGAAAGTCTCTCCACATGCTCAGTTCTGAGAGATAAGTGTGTGTGAAATCCGTACTTCACCTAGCTTGTTGGGAACACAAAGTTTCTTTTCACTTGCAAACACCACTCCGTACATATATATGGGAAGGTACTAGCTCTAACTCGGTTTACAGTGAAAACTGCAGGAAATTCCAACCGGCCCTAGGAAACAGACTGAGAATCCAGAGAAAAAGTTCCTCCTGCAACCTGTTCCATTTGTGCTAGATGAACGAACGTCTCTCCACATGCTCATTTCTGAGAGATAAGTATGTGTGAAAGCCGTCCTTCACCTAGCATGTTGGGAACAGAAAGTTTCTTTTCACTTGCAAACTCCACTCCATACATATATAAGGGGAGGTACTAGCTCCAAATCGGTTTTACAGTGAAAACTGCAGGAACTTCCAACCGGCCCTAGGAAACAGACTGAGAAACCAGAGTAAAAGTTCCTCTGGCAACCCGTTCCTTTGTTTTAGATGAAAGAACCTCTCTCCACATACTCAGTTCTGAGAGATAAGTGTGTGTAAAAGCCGTCCTTCAACTAGCTTGTTCGGAATACAAAGTATCTTTTCACTTGCAAAACCCACTCCATACCTAAATATAGGGTGGTACTACCTCCAAATCTGTTTTACAGAGAAAACTGCAGGAACTTCAAACAGTCACTAGGAAACAGACTGAGAAACCAGAGTAAAACTTTCTCCTGCAACCGGTTCCTTTGTTCTAGATGAACGAACGTCTCACCACATGCTCAGTTCTGAGAGATAAGTGTGTGTGAATGCCGTCCTTCACCTAGCTTGTTGGGAACACAAAGTTTCTTTTCACTTGCAAACTACAATCCTTACATATATATGGGGAGGAATTAGCTCCAACTCGGTTTTACATAGAAAACTGCAGGAACTTCATACCGGCACTAGGAAACAGACTAAGAAACCATAGTAAAAGTTTCTCCACTACCCGTTCCCTTTGGGCTACATGAACGAAAGTCTATCCACATGCTCAGTTCTGAGAGATAAGGGTGTGTGAAAGCCGTCCTTCACCTAGCTTGTTTGGAACACAAAGTTCCTTTTCACTTGCAAAATCCATTCCATACATATATATGGGGAGGTAATCCACCAACTCGGTTTACAGTGAATACTGCAGGGACTTCAAACCGACATTAGGAAACAGACTGAGAAACCATAGTAAAAGTTTCCCCTGCAAACCGTTCCACTTGTGGTAGATGAACGAACGTCTCTCCAAATGCTCAGTTCTGAGAGATAACTGTGTGTGAAAGCCGTCCTTCAGTTAGCTTGTTGGGAACACAAAGATTCTTTAAACTTGCAAACTCCACTCCTTACATATATAAGGGGAGGTAAAACTCCAACTCGGTTTTACAGTGAAAACTGCAGGAACTTCAAACCGGCACTAGGAAACAGACTGAGAATCCAGAGAAATAGTTTCTCCTGCAACCCGTTCCATTTGTGCTAGATGAACGAATGTCTCTCCACATGCTCATTTCTGAAAGATAAGTGTGTGTGAAAGCCGTCCTTCACCTAGCTTGTTGGGAACACAAATTTTATTTCACTTGCAATCCCCACTCCATACATAAATATAGGGAGGTAGGAACTCCAACTCGGTTTTACAGTGAAAACTGCAGGAATTTCAAACCGGCCCAAGGAAACAGACTGAGAATCCAGAGAGTATCTTCCTCCTGCAACCTGTTCCATTTGTGCTAGATGAACGAACGTCTCTCCACATGCTCAGTTCTGAGAGATAAGTATGTGTGAAAGCCGTCCTTCACCTAGCATGTTGGGAACAGAAAGTTTCTTTTCACTTGCAAACTCCACTCCATACATATATAAGGGGAGGTACTAGCTCCAAATCGGTTTCCAGTGATAACTGCAGGAAGTTCAGTCCGGCACTAGGAAACAGACTGAGAATCCAGAGAAAAAGTTCCTCCTGCAACCTGTTCCATTTGTGCTAGATGAACGAACGTCTCTCCACATGCTCAGTTCTGAGAGATAAGTATGTGTGAAAGCCGTCCTTCACCTAGCATGTTGGGAACAGAAAGTTTCTTTTCACTTGCAAACTCCACTCCATACATATATAAGGGGAGGTACTAGCTCCAAATCGGTTTCCAGTGAAAACTGCAGGAAGTTCAGTCCGGCACTAGGAATCAGACTGAGTAAACACAGAAAAAGTTTCACCTGCAAACCTTTCCTTTTGTGCTAGATGAACGAACGTCTCTCCAAATGCTCAGGTCTGAGATATAAGTGTGTGTGAAAGCCGTCATTCACCTAGCTTGTTGGGAACACAAATTTTCTTTTCATTGCAAATTCCACTCCATACATATATATGCGGAGGTACTAGCACCAACTCGGTTTTACAGTGACAACTGCAGGGACTTCCAACCGGCAGTAGGAAACAGACTGAGAAACCATATTAATACTTTCCCGTGCAACCCGTTCCATTTGTGCTAGATGAACGAACGTCTCTCCACATGCTCAGTTCTGAGAGATAATTGTGTGTGAAAGACGTACTTCACATAGCTTATTGGGAACACAAAGTTTCTTTTCACTTGCAAACACCACTCCGTACATATATATGGGGATGTACTAGCTCCAACTCGGTTTTACAGTGAAAACTGCAGGAACTTCCAACCGGCCCTAGGAAACAGACTGAGAATCCAGAGAAAAAGTTCCTCCTGCAACCTGTTCCATTTGTGCTAGATGAACGAACGTCTCTCCACATGCTCAGTTCTGAGAGATAAGTATGTGTGAAAGCCGTCCTTCACCTAGCATGTTGGGAACAGAAAGTTTCTTTTCACTTGCAAACTCCACTCCATACATATATATGCGGAGGTACTAGCCCCAACTCGGTTTTTAAGTGAAAACTGCAGGAACTTCAAACCGGCAGTAGGAAACAGACTGAGAAACCATAGAAAAGTTTCTCCTGCAACCCGTTCCCTTTGTGCTAGATGAACAAACGTCTCTCCACATGCTCAGTTCTGAGAGATAAGTGTGTGTAACAGCCGTCCTTCACATAGCTTGTTGGGAACACAAAGTTTCTTTTCAGTTGCCAAATCCACTCCATACATATATATGGGGAGGTTCTAGCTCCAACTCTGTTTTACAGTGAAAACTGCAGGAACTTCAAACAAGCACTAGCAAACAGACTGAGAATCCAGAGAAAAAGTTCCTCCTGCAACCTGTTCCATTTGTGCTAGATGAACGAACTTCTCTCCACATGCTCACTTCTGAGAGAAAAATATGTGTGAAAGCCGTCCTTCACCTAGCTTGTTGGGAACACAAAGATTCTTTTCAGTTGCCAACTTCACTCCATACATATATAAGGTGAGGTACTAGCTCCAAATCTGTTTTAAAGTGAAAACTGCAGGAACATCTATCCGGCACTAGGAAACAGACTGAGAAACCAGAGTAAAAGTTTCTCCTGCAACCCGTTCCATTTGTGCTAGATGAACGATCATCTCTCAACATGCTCATTTCTGGGAGATAAGTGTGTGTGAAAGTCGTCCTTCACCTAGCTTTTTGGGAACACATAGTTTGTTTTCACTTACAAACTCCACTCCATACATAAATAAAGGGAGGTACTAGTTTCAAATCTGTTTTGCTTTGAAAACTGCAGGAACATCAAACCGGCACTAGGAAACAGACTGAGAAACCAGAGAAAAAGTTTCTCCTGCAACCCGTTCCCTTTGTGCTAGATGAACGAACGTCTCTCCACATGCTCAGTTCTGAGAGATAAGTGTGTGTGAAAGCCGTCCTTCACCTAGCTTTTTGGGAACACAAACTTTCTTTTCAGGTGCAAATTCCACTCCATACATATATAAGGGTTGGTACAAGCTCCCACTCGTTTTTACAGTGAAAACTGCAGGAAGTTCAAAACTGCACTAGGAAACAGACTGAGAAACTAGAGTAAAAGTTTCACCTGCAACCCGTTCCTTTTGTGCCAGTTGAACGAACGTCTCTCCACATGCTCATTTCTGAGAGATAAGTGTGTGTGAAAGCCGTCCTTCACCTAGCTTGTTGGGAACACAAAGTTTCTTTTCACTTGCAAACTCCATTCCTTACATATATATGTGGAGGTACTAGCTCCAACACGGTTTTACAGTGAAAACTGCAGGAACTACAACCGGCACTAGGAAACAGACTGAGAATCCAGAGAAAAACTTCCTTCTGAAACCTGTTCCATTTGTGCTAGATGAACTAACGTCTCCCCACATGCTCAGTTCTGAGAGATAAGTGTGTATGAAAGCCGTTCTTCACATAGCTTGTTGGGAACACATTGGTTCTTTACACTTGCAAACTCCACTCCATACATATATATGGGTTGGTACAAGCTCCTACACGGTTTAACAGTGAAAACTGCAGGAAATTCAAACCGGCACTAGGAAACAGACTGAGTAAACAGAGAAATAGTTTCTCCTGCAAACTGTTCCCTTTGTGCTAGATGAACGAAAGTCTCTCCACATGCTCAGTTCTGAGAGATAAGTGTGTTTGAAAGCCGTCCTTCACCTAGCTTGTTGGGAACACAAAGTTTCTTTTCAGTTGCCAACTCCTCTCCATACATATATATGGGGAGGTACTAGTTCCAACACGGTTTACAGTGAAAATTGCAGGAATTTCAAACCGGCACTAGGAAACAAACTGAGAATCCAGAGAAAAACTTCCTTCTGAAACCTGTTCCAATTGTGCTAGATGAACTAACGTCTCCCCACATGCTCAGTTCTGAGAGATAAATATGTGTGAAAGCCGTCCTTCACCTAGCTTGTTGGGAATACAAACTTTCTTTTCACGTGCAAACTCCACTCCATACATATATAATGGGAGGTACTAGCCCCAAATCGGTTTTACAATGAGAACTGCAGGAACTTCAATCCGGCACTAGGAAACAGACTGAGAAACCAGAGAATAAGTTTCTCCTGCAACCCGTTCCCTTTGTGCTAGATGAACGAACGTCTCTCCACATGCTCAGTTCTGAGAGATAAGTGTGTGTGAAAGCCGTCCTTCACCTAGCTTGTTAGAAACTCAAATTTTCTTTTCTATTGCAAACTGTACTCCATAAATATATATGTGGAGGTCCTAGCTCCAACTCGGTTTTACAGTGAAAACTGCAGGTTCTTCAAACCGACTGTAGGAAAAAGACTGAGAAACCATAGTAAAAGTTTCCCCTGCAACCCGTTCCCTTTGTGGTAAATGAACGAACGTCTTTCCAAATGCTCAGTTCTGAGAGATAAGAGTGTGTGAAAGCCGTCCTTCACCTAGCTTGTTGGGAACACAAATATTCTTTTCAGGTGCAAACTCCTCTCCATACATATATATGGGGAGGTACTAGCTCCAACTCGGTTTTACAGTGAAAACTGCAGGAACTTCAAACAAGCACTAGCAAACAGACTGAGAATCCAGAGAAAAAGTTCCTCCTGCAACCTGTTCCATTTCTGCTAGATGAACGAACTTCTCTCCACATGCTCACTTCTGAGAGTTAAATATGTGTGAAAGCCGTCCTTCACCTAGCTTATTGGGAACACAAAGTTTCTTTTCAGTTGCCAACTCCAATCCATACATATATATGGGGAGGTTGTAGCTCCAACTCGGTTTTACAGTGAAAACTGCAGGAACTTCAAACCGGCACTAGGAAACAGACTGAGAAACCAGAGTAAAAGTTTCTCCGGCAAACCGTTCCCTTTGTGCTAGACGAACGAAAGTCTCTCCACATGCTCAGTACTGAGAGATAATTGTGTGTGAAAGCCGTCCTTCACCTACCTTGTTGGGAACACAAAAGTTCTTTACACTGGCAAACTCAACTCCATACATATATATGGGGTGGTACAAGCTCCTACACAGTTTTACAGTGAAAACTGCAGGAACTTCAAACCAGTACTAGGAATCAGACTGAGTAAACAGAGAAAATGTTTCTCCTGCAACATGTTCCGTTTTGTGCTAGATGAACGAACGTCTCTCCACATGCTCAGTTCTGAGAGATAAGTGTGTGTGAAAGCCGTCCTTCACCTAGCTTGTTGGGAACACAAAGGTTCTTTACACTTGCAAACTCCACTCCATACATATATATGCGGAGGTACTAGCCCCAACTCGGTTTTTAAGTGAAAACTGCAGGAACTTCAAACCGGCAGTAGGAAACAGACTGAGAAACCATAGAAAAGTTTCTCCTGCAACCCGTTCCCTTTGTGCTAGATGAACAAACGTCTCTCCACATGCTCAGTTCTGAGAGATAAGTGTGTGTAACAGCCGTCCTTCACATAGCTTGTTGGGAACACAAAGTTTCTTTTCAGTTGCCAAATCCACTCCATACATATATATGGGGAGGTTCTAGCTCCAACTCTGTTTTACAGTGAAAACTGCAGGAACTTCAAACAAGCACTAGCAAACAGACTGAGAATCCAGAGAAAAAGTTCCTCCTGCAACCTGTTCCATTTGTGCTAGATGAACGAACTTCTCTCCACATGCTCACTTCTGAGAGAAAAATATGTGTGAAAGCCGTCCTTCACCTAGCTTGTTGGGAACACAAAGATTCTTTTCAGTTGCCAACTTCACTCCATACATATATAAGGTGAGGTACTAGCTCCAAATCTGTTTTAAAGTGAAAACTGCAGGAACATCTATCCGGCACTAGGAAACAGACTGAGAAACCAGAGTAAAAGTTTCTCCTGCAACCCGTTCCATTTGTGCTAGATGAACGATCATCTCTCAACATGCTCATTTCTGGGAGATAAGTGTGTGTGAAAGTCGTCCTTCACCTAGCTTTTTGGGAACACATAGTTTGTTTTCACTTACAAACTCCACTCCATACATAAATAAAGGGAGGTACTAGTTTCAAATCTGTTTTGCTTTGAAAACTGCAGGAACATCAAACCGGCACTAGGAAACAGACTGAGAAACCAGAGAAAAAGTTTCTCCTGCAACCCGTTCCCTTTGTGCTAGATGAACGAACGTCTCTCCACATGCTCAGTTCTGAGAGATAAGTGTGTGTGAAAGCCGTCCTTCACCTAGCTTTTTGGGAACACAAACTTTCTTTTCAGGTGCAAATTCCACTCCATACATATATAAGGGTTGGTACAAGCTCCCACTCGTTTTTACAGTGAAAACTGCAGGAAGTTCAAAACTGCACTAGGAAACAGACTGAGAAACTAGAGTAAAAGTTTCACCTGCAACCCGTTCCTTTTGTGCCAGTTGAACGAACGTCTCTCCACATGCTCATTTCTGAGAGATAAGTGTGTGTGAAAGCCGTCCTTCACCTAGCTTGTTGGGAACACAAAGTTTCTTTTCACTTGCAAACTCCATTCCTTACATATATATGTGGAGGTACTAGCTCCAACACGGTTTTACAGTGAAAACTGCAGGAACTACAACCGGCACTAGGAAACAGACTGAGAATCCAGAGAAAAACTTCCTTCTGAAACCTGTTCCATTTGTGCTAGATGAACTAACGTCTCCCCACATGCTCAGTTCTGAGAGATAAGTGTGTATGAAAGCCGTTCTTCACATAGCTTGTTGGGAACACATTGGTTCTTTACACTTGCAAACTCCACTCCATACATATATATGGGTTGGTACAAGCTCCTACACGGTTTAACAGTGAAAACTGCAGGAAATTCAAACCGGCACTAGGAAACAGACTGAGTAAACAGAGAAATAGTTTCTCCTGCAAACTGTTCCCTTTGTGCTAGATGAACGAAAGTCTCTCCACATGCTCAGTTCTGAGAGATAAGTGTGTTTGAAAGCCGTCCTTCACCTAGCTTGTTGGGAACACAAAGTTTCTTTTCAGTTGCCAACTCCTCTCCATACATATATATGGGGAGGTACTAGCTCCAACACGGTTTACAGTGAAAATTGCAGGAATTTCAAACCGGCACTAGGAAACAAACTGAGAATCCAGAGAAAAACTTCCTTCTGAAACCTGTTCCAATTGTGCTAGATGAACTAACGTCTCCCCACATGCTCAGTTCTGAGAGATAAATATGTGTGAAAGCCGTCCTTCACCTAGCTTGTTGGGAATACAAACTTTCTTTTCACGTGCAAACTCCACTCCATACATATATAATGGGAGGTACTAGCCCCAAATCGGTTTTACAATGAGAACTGCAGGAACTTCAATCCGGCACTAGGAAACAGACTGAGAAACCAGAGAATAAGTTTCTCCTGCAACCCGTTCCCTTTGTGCTAGATGAACGAACGTCTCTCCACATGCTCAGTTCTGAGAGATAAGTGTGTGTGAAAGCCGTCCTTCACCTAGCTTGTTAGAAACTCAAATTTTCTTTTCTATTGCAAACTGTACTCCATAAATATATATGTGGAGGTCCTAGCTCCAACTCGGTTTTACAGTGAAAACTGCAGGTTCTTCAAACCGACTGTAGGAAAAAGACTGAGAAACCATAGTAAAAGTTTCCCCTGCAACCCGTTCCCTTTGTGGTAAATGAACGAACGTCTTTCCAAATGCTCAGTTCTGAGAGATAAGAGTGTGTGAAAGCCGTCCTTCACCTAGCTTGTTGGGAACACAAATATTCTTTTCAGGTGCAAACTCCTCTCCATACATATATATGGGGAGGTACTAGCTCCAACTCGGTTTTACAGTGAAAACTGCAGGAACTTCAAACAAGCACTAGCAAACAGACTGAGAATCCAGAGAAAAAGTTCCTCCTGCAACCTGTTCCATTTCTGCTAGATGAACGAACTTCTCTCCACATGCTCACTTCTGAGAGTTAAATATGTGTGAAAGCCGTCCTTCACCTAGCTTATTGGGAACACAAAGTTTCTTTTCAGTTGCCAACTCCAATCCATACATATATATGGGGAGGTTGTAGCTCCAACTCGGTTTTACAGTGAAAACTGCAGGAACTTCAAACCGGCACTAGGAAACAGACTGAGAAACCAGAGAAATAGTTTCTCCTGCAAGCCATTCCCTTTGTGCTAGATGAACGAACGTCTCTCCACATGCTCAGTTCTAAGTGATAACTGTGTGTGAAAGCCTTCCTTCACCTAGATTGTTGGGAACACAAAGTTCCTTTACACTTGCAAACTCCACTCCATACATATATATATTCGGAAGTACCAGCTCCAACTCGGATTTACAGAGAAAACTGCAGGAACTTCAATACGGCACTAGGAAACAGACTGTGAAACCAGAGTAAAAGTTCCTCTGGCAACCCGTTACTTTGTTTTAGATGAAAGAACCTCTCTCCACATACTCAGTTCTGAGAGATAAGTGTGTGTAAAAGCCGTTCTTCAACTAGCTTGTTTGGAATACAAAGTATCTTTTCACTTGCAAATTCCACTCCATACCTAAATAGAGGGTGGTACTAGCTCCAAATCTGTTTTACAGAGAAAACTGCAGGAACTTCAAACAGGCACTAGGAAACAGACTGAGAAACCAGAGTAAAATTTTCTCCTGCAACCCGTTCCTTTGTTCTAGATGAACGAACGTCTCTCCTCATGCTCAGTTCTGAGAGATAAGTGTGTGTGAATGCCGTCCTTCACCTAGCTTGTTGGGAACACAAAGTTTCTTTTCACTTGCAAACTACACTCCTTACATATATATGGGGAGGAATTAGCTCCAACTCGGTTTCACATTGAAAACTGCAGGAATTCATACCGGCACTAGGAAACAGACTGAGAAACCAGAGTAAAAGTTTCTCCTCTACCCGTTCCCTTTGGTCTACATGAACGAAAGTCTATCCACATGCTCAGTTCTGAGAGATAAGAGTGTGTGAAACCTTCCTTCACCTAGCTTGTTGGGAACACAAAGTTCCTTTTCACTTGCAAAATCCACTCCATACATATATATGGGGATGTACTAGCACCAACTCGTTTTACAGTGAATACTGCAGGGACTTCAAACCGACATTAGGAAACAGACTGAGAAACCATAGTAAAAGTTTCCCCTGCAAACCTTTCCACTTGTGGTAGATGAACGAACGTCTCTCCAAATGCTCAGTTCTGAGAGATAACTGTGTGTGAAAGCCGTACTTCAGTTTGCTTGTTGGGAACACAAAGATTCTTTAAACATGCAAACTCCACTCCTTACATATATATGGGGAGGTAAAACTCCAACTCGGTTTTACAGTGAAAACTGCAGGAACTTCAAACCGGCACTAGGAAACAGACTGAGAATCCAGAGAAATAGTTTCTCCTGCAACCCGTTCCATTTGTGCTAGATGAACGAAAGTCTCTCCACATGTTCAGTTCTGAAAGATAAGTGTGTGTGAAAGCCGTCCTTCACCTAGCTTGTTGGGAACACAAATTTTATTTCACTTGCAATACCCAATCCATACATAAATATAGGGAGGTAGGAGCTCCAACTCGGTTTTACAGTGAAAACTGCAGGAACTTCAAACCGGCCCAAGGAAACAGACTGAGAATCCAGAGAATTCCTTAATCCTGCAACCTGTTCCATTTGTGCTACATGAACGAACGTCTCTCCGCATGATCAGTTCTGAGAGATAAGTATGTGTGAAAGCCGTCCTTCACCTAGCTTGTTGGGAACACAAAGTTTCTTTTAACTTGCCAATTCCACTCCATACATATATAAGGGGAGGTACTAGCTCCAAATCGGTTTTACAGTGAAAACTGCAGGAACTTCAAACCGCCACTAGGAATCAGACTGAGTAAACACAGAAAAAGTTTCTCCTGCTAGCCATTCCGATTGTGCTAGATGAACGAACGTCTCTCCACATGCCCAGTTCTAAGAGATATGTGTGTGTGAAAGCCGAATTCACCTAGCTTGTTGGGAACACAATGCTTCTTTACACTTGCAAACTCCACTCCATACATATATATATATGAAAGTACTAGCTCCAACTCGGATTTACAGTGAAAACTGCAGGAATTTCAAACCGGCACTAGGAAACAGACTGAGAAACCAGAGTAAAAGTTTCTCCTGCCAACCGTTCCCTTTGTGCTAGATGAACGAATGTCTCTCCACATGCTCAGTTCTGAGAGATAAGTGTGTGTGAAATCCGTACTTCAACTAGCTTGTTGGGAACAGAAAGATTCTTTTCACTTGCAAACACCAATCCGTAAATATATACGGGGAGGTACTAGCTCCAACTCGGTTTTACAGTGAAAACTGCAGGAACTTCAAACCGGCCCTAGGAAACAGACTGAGAATCCAGAGAAAAACTTCCTCCTGCAAACCATTCCCGTTGTGCTAGAAGAACGAACGTCTCTCCACATGCTCAGTTCTAAGAGATAAGTGTGTGTGAAAGCCGTCCTTCACCTAGCTTGTTCGGAATACAAAGTTTCTTTTCACTTGCAAACTCCACTCCATACATATATATGGGGTGGTACTAGCTCCAACTCGGTTTTACAGTGAAAACTGCAGGAACTTCAAACCTGCACTAGGAAACAGACTGAGAAACCAGAGTAAAAGTTTCCCCTGTAACCCGTTCCCTTTGTGCTATATGAACGAACGTCTATACACAAGCTCAGTTCTGAGAGATAAGAGTGTGTGAAAGCCGTCCTTCACCAAGCTTGTTATGAACACAAAGTTCCTGTTCATTTGCAAACTCCACATCATACATATATATGGGGAGGTACTAACTCCAACTCGGTTTTAGAGTGAAAACTGCAGGAACTTCAAACCGGCACTAGGAATCAGACTGAGTAAACAGAGAAAAAGTTTCTCCTGCAAACCTTTCCTTTTGTGCTAGATGAACGAACGTCTCTCCAAATGCTCAGTTCTGAGATATAAGTGTGTGTGAAAGCCGTCATTCACCTAGCTTGTTGGGAACACAAATTTTCCTTTCATTGCAAATTCCATTCCATACATATATATGCGGAGGTACTAGCACCAACTCGGTTTTACAGTGACAACTGCAGGGACTTCCAACCGTCAGTAGGAAACAGACTGAGAAACCATAGTAATACTTTCCCGTGCAACCCGTTCCATTTGTGCTAGATGAACGAACGTCTCTCCACATGCTCAGTTCTGAGAGATAAGTGTGTGTGAAAGACGTACTTCATATAGCTTATTGGGAACACAAAGTTACTTTTCACTTCCAAACTCCACTCCATACATTTATATGGGGTGGAACAAGCTCCTACTCGCTTTTACAGTGAAAACGGCAGGAACTTCAAACCGGCACTAGGAATCAGACTGAGAAACCAGAGTAAAAGTTTCTCCTGCAAACCGTTCCCTTTGTGCTAGATGAACGAAAGTCTCTACACATGCTCAGTTCTGAGAGATAAGTGTGTGTGAATGCCGAACTTCACCTAGCTTGTTGGGAACACAAAGTTTCTTTTCACTTGCAAACACCACTCCGTACATATATATGGGGAGGTACTAGCTCCAACTCGGTTTTATAGTGAAAACTGCAGGAACTTCCAACCGGCCCTAGGAAACAGACTGAGAATCCAGAGAAAAAGTTCCTCCTGCAACCTGTTCCATTTGTGCTAGATGAACGAACGTCTCTCCACATGCTCAGTTCTAAGAGATAAGTGTGTGTGAATGCCGTCCTTCACCTAGCTTGTTCGGAATACAAAGTTTCTTTTCACTTGCAAACTCCACTCCATACATATATATGGGGAGGTACAAGCTCCAACTCGGTTTTACAGTGAAAACTGCAGGAACTTCAATCTGGCACTAAGAAACAGACTGAGAAACCAGAGAAATAGTTTCTCCTGCAAGCCATTCCCTTTGTGCTAGATGAACGAACGTCTCTCCACATGCTCAGTTCTAAGTGATAAGTGTGTGTGAAAGCCTTCCTTCACCTAGATTGTTGGGAACACAAAGTTCCTTTACACTTGCAAACTCCACTCCATTCATATATATATTCTGAAGTACCAGCTCCAACTCGGATTTACAGAGAAAACTGCAAGTACTTCAATACGGCACTAGGAAACAGACTGAGAAACCAGAGTAAAAGTTCCTCTGGCAACCCGTTCCTTTGTTTTAGATGAAAGAACCTCTCTCCACATACTCAGTTCTGAGAGATAAGTGTGTGTAAAAGCCGTCCTTCAACTAGCTTGTTCGGAATACAAAGTATCTTTTCACTTGCAAAATCCACTCCATACCTAAATATAGGGTGGTACTAGCTCCAAATCTGTTTTACAGAGAAAACTGCAGGAACTTCAAACAGGCACTAGGAAACAGACTGAGAAACCAGAGTAAAACTTTCTCCTGCAACCCGTTCCTTTGTTCTAGATGAACGAACGTCTCACCACATGCTCAGTTCTGAGAGATAAGTGTGTGTGAATGCCGTCCTTCACCTAGCTTGTTGGGAACACAAAGTTTCTTTTCACTTGCAAACTACACTCCTTACATATATATGGGGAGGAATTAGCTCCAACTCGGTTTTACATTGAAAAATGCAGGAATTCATACCGGCACTAGGAAACAGACTGAGAAACCAGAGTAAAAGTTTCTCCTCTACCCGTTCCCTTTGGGCTACATGAACGAAAGTCTATCCACATGCTCAGTTCTGAGAGATAAGAGTGTGTGAAAGCCGTCCTTCACCTAGCTTGTTGGGAACACAATGTTCCTTTTCACTTGCAAAATCCACTCCATACATATATATGGGGAGGTACTAGCACCAACTTTGTTTACAGTGAATACTGCAGGGACTTCAAACCGGCACTAGGAAACAGACTGAGAATCCAGAGAAATAGTTTCTCCTGCAAACCGATCCATTTGTGCTAGATGAACGAAAGTCTCTCCACATGCTCAGTTTTGAAAGATAAGTGTGTGTGAAAGCCGTCCTTCACCTAGCTTGTTGGGAACACAAATTTTATTTCACTTGCAATCCCCAATGCATACATAAATATAGGGAGGTAGGAACTCCAACTCGGTTTTACAGTGACAACTGCAGGGACTTCCAACCGGCAGTAGGAAACAGACTGAGAAACCATAGTAATACTTTCCCGTGCAACCCGTTCCATTTGTGCTAGATGAACGAATGTCTCTCCACATGCTCAGTTCTGAGAGATAAGTGTGTGTGAAAGCCGTACTTCACATAGCTTGTTGGGAACACAAATAATCTTTTCACTTGCAAACACCACTCCGTACATATATATGGGGAGGTACTAGCTCCAACTCGGTTTTACATTGAAAACTGCAGGAACTTCAAACCGGCCCTAGGAAACAGACTGAGAATCCAGAGAAAAAGTTCCTCCTGCAACCTGTTCCATTTGTGCTAGATGAACGAACGTCTCTCCACATGCTCATTTCTGAGAGATAAGTATGTGTGAAAGCCGTCCTTCACCTAGCATGTTGGGAACAGAAAGTTTTTTTCACTTGCAAACTCCACTCCATACATATATAAGGGTAGGTACTAGCTCCAAATCGGTTTTACAGTGAAAACTGCAGGAAGTTCAGTCCGGCACTAGGAAACAGACTGAGACACCAGAGAAAAAATTTCTCTTGCAAACCATTCCCGTTGTGTTAGAAGAACGAACGTCTCTCCACATGCTCAGTTCTAAGTGATAAGTGTGTGTGAAAGCCGTCCTTCACCTAGCTTGTTCGGAATACAAAGTTTCTTTTCACTTGCAAACTCCACTCCATACGTATATATGGGGAGGTACAAGCTCCAACTCGGTTTTACAGTGAAAACTGCAGGAACTTCAAACCTGCACTAGGAAACAGACTGAGAAACCAGAGTAAAAGTTTCCCCTGTATCCCGTTCCCTTTGTGCTATATGAACGAACGTCTCTCCAAATGCTCAGTTCTGAGATATAAGTGTGTGTGAAATCCGTCATTCACATAGCTTGTTGGGAACACAAATTTTCTTTTCATTGCAAATTCCACTCCATACATATATATGCGGAGGTACTAGCACCAACTCGGTTTTACATTGACAACTGCAGGGACTTCCAACCGGCAGTAGGAAACAGACTGAGAAACCATAGTAATACTTTCCCGTGCAACCCGTTCCATTTGTGCAAGATGAACGAACGTCTCTCCACATGCTCAGTTCTGAGAGATAAGTGTGTGTGAAAGACGTACTTCACATAGCTTATTGGGAACACAAAGTTTCTTTTCAGTTCCAAACTCCACTCCATAAATTTATAAGGGGTGGAACAAGCTCCTACTCGGTTTTACAGTGAAAACGGCAGGAACTTCAAACCGGCACTAGGAATCAGACTGAGAAACCAGAGTAATAGTTTCTCCTGCAAACCGTTCCCTTTGTGCTAGATGAACGAAAGTCTCTCCACAGGCTCAGTTCTGAGAGATAAGTGTGTGTGAAAGCCGTACTTCACCTAGCTTGTTGGGAACACAAAGTTTCTTTTCACTTGCAAACACCACTCCGTACATATATATGGGGAGGTACTAGCTCCAACTCGGTTTTACAGTGAAAACTGCAGGAACTTCCAACCGGCCCTAGGAAACAGACTGAGAATCCAGAGAAAAATTTCCTCCTGCAACCTGTTCCATTTGTGCTAGATGAACGAACGTCTCTCCACATGCTCAGTTCTGAGAGATAAGTATGTGTGAAAGCCGTGCTTCACCTAGCATGTTGGGAACTGAAAGTTTCTTTTCACTTGCAAACTCCACTCCATACATATATAAGGGGAGGTACTAGCTCCAAATCGGTTTTACAGTGAAAACTGCAGGTACTTCAATCCGGCACTAGGAAGCAGACTGAGAAACCAGAGAAATATTTTCTCCTGCAAGCCATTCCTTTGTGCTAGATGAACGAACGTCTCTCCACATGCTCAGTTCTAAGTGATAAGTGTGTGTGAAAGCCTTCCTTCACCTAGATTGTTGGGAAAACAAAGTTCCTTTACACTTGCAAACTCCACTCCATACATATATATATTTGGAAGTACCAGCTCCAACTCGGATTTACAAAGAAAACTGCAGGAACTTCAATACGGCACTAGGAAACAGACTGAGAAACCAGAGTAAAAGTTCCTCTGGCAACCCGTTCCTTTGTTTTAGATGAAAGAACCTCTCTCCACATACTCAGTTCTGAGAGATAAGTGTGTGTAAAAGCCGTCCTTCAACAAGCTTGTTCGGAATACAAAGTTTCTTTCCACTTGCAAAACCCACTCCATACCTAAATATAGGGTGGTACTAGCTCCAAATCAGTTTTACAGAGAAAACTGCAGGAACTTCAAACAGGAACTAGGAAACAGACTGAGAAACCAGAGTAAAACTTTCTCCTGCAACCCGTTCCTTTGTTCTAGATGAACGAAAGTCTCACCACATGCTCAGTTCTGAGAGATAAGTGTGTGTGAATGCCGTCCTTCACCTAGCTTTTTATGAACACAAAGTTTCTTTTCACTTGCAAACAACACTCCTTACATATATATGGGGAGGAATTAGCTCCAACTCGGTTTTACATTTAAAACTGCAGGAATTCATACCGGCCCTAGGAAACAGACTGAGAATCCAGAGAAAAACTTCCTCCTGCAAACCATTCCCGTTGTGCTAGAAGAACGAACGTCTCTCCACATGCTCAGTTCTAAGAGATAAGTGTGTGTGAATGCCGTCCTTCACCTAGCTTGTTCGGAATACCAAGTTTCTTTTCACTTGCAAACTCCACTCCATACATATATATGGGGTGGTACTAGCTCCAAATTGGTTTTACAGTGAAAACTGCAGGAACTTCAAACCTGCACTAGGAAACAGACTGAGAAACCAGAGTAAAAGTTTCCCCTGTAACCCGTTCCCTTTGTGCTATATGAACGAACGTCTATACACAAGCTCATTTCTGAGAGATAAGAGTGTGTGAAAGCCGTCCTTCACCAAGCTTGTTGGGAACACAAAGTTCCTTTTCATTTGAAAACTCCACACCATACATATATATGGGGAGGTAATAACTCCAAATCGGTTTTAGAGTGAAAACTGCAGGAACTTGAAACCGGCACTAGGAATCAGAGTGAGTAAACAGAGAAAAAGTTTCTCCTGCAAACCTTTCCTTTTGTACTAGATGAATGAACGTCTCTCCAAATGCTCAGTTCTGAGATATAATTGTGTGTGAAAGCCGTCATTCACCTAGCTTGTTGGGAACACAAATTTTCTTTTCATTGCAAATTCCACTCCATAAATATATATGCGGAGGTACTAGCACCAACTCGGTTTTACAGTGACAACTGCAGGGACTTCCAACCGGCAGTAGGAAACAGACTGAGAAACAATAGTAATACTTTCCCGTGCAACCCGTTCCATTTCTGCTAGATGAACGAAAGTCTCTCCACAGGCTCAGTTCTGAGAGATAAGTGTGTGTGAAAGCCGTACTTCACCTAGCTTGTTGGGAACACAAAGTTTCTTTTCACTTGCAAACACCACTCCGTACATATATATGGGGAGGTACTAGCTCCAACTCGGTTTTACAGTGAAAACTGCAGGAACTTCCAACCGGTCCTAGGAAACAGACTGAGAATCCAGAGAAAAAGTTCCTCCTGCAACCTGTTCCATTTGTGCTAGATGAACGAACGTCTCTCCACATGCTCAGTTCTGAGAGATAAGTATGTGTGAAAGCCGTGCTTCACCTAGCATGTTGGGAACTGAAAGTTTCTTTTCACTTGCAAACTCCACTCCATACATATATAAGGGGAGGTACTAGCTCCAAATCGGTTTTACAGTGAAAACTGCAGGTACTTCAATCCGGCACTAGGAAGCAGACTGAGAAACCAGAGAAATATTTTCTCCTGCAAGCCATTCCTTTGTGCTAGATGAACGAACGTCTCTCCACATGCTCAGTTCTAAGTGATAAGTGTGTGTGAAAGCCTTCCTTCACCTAGATTGTTGGGAAAACAAAGTTCCTTTACACTTGCAAACTCCACTCCATACATATATATATTTGGAAGTACCAGCTCCAACCCGGATTTACAAAGAAAACTGCAGGAACTTCAATACGGCACTAGGAAACAGACTGAGAAACCAGAGTAAAAGTTCCTCTGGCAACCCGTTCCTTTGTTTTAGATGAAAGAACCTCTCTCCACATACTCAGTTCTGAGAGATAAGTGTGTGTAAAAGCCGTCCTTCAACAAGCTTGTTCGGAATACAAAGTTTCTTTCCACTTGCAAAACCCACTCCATACCTAAATATAGGGTGGTACTAGCTCCAAATCAGTTTTACAGAGAAAACTGCAGGAACTTCAAACAGGAACTAGCAAACAGACTGAGAAACCAGAGTAAAACTTTCTCCTGCAACCCGTTCCTTTGTTCTAGATGAACGAAAGTCTCACCACATGCTCAGTTCTGAGAGATAAGTGTGTGTGAATGCCGTCCTTCACCTAGCTTTTTATGAACACAAAGTTTCTTTTCACTTGCAAACAACACTCCTTACATATATATGGGGAGGAATTAGCTCCAACTCGGTTTTACATTTAAAACTGCAGGAATTCATACCGGCCCTAGGAAACAGACTGAGAATCCAGAGAAAAACTTCCTCCTGCAAACCATTCCCGTTGTGCTAGAAGAACGAACGTCTCTCCACATGCTCAGTTCTAAGAGATAAGTGTGTGTGAATGCCGTCCTTCACCTAGCTTGTTCGGAATACCAAGTTTCTTTTCACTTGCAAACTCCAATCCATACATATATATGGGGTGGTACTAGCTCCAAATTGGTTTTACAGTGAAAACTGCAGGAACTTCAAACCTGCACTAGGAAACAGACTGAGAAACCAGAGTAAAAGTTTCCCCTGTAACCCGTTCCCTTTGTGCTATATGAACGAACGTCTATACACAAGCTCATTTCTGAGAGATAAGAGTGTGTGAAAGCCGTCCTTCACCAAGCTTGTTGGGAACACAAAGTTCCTTTTCATTTGAAAACTCCACACAATACATATATATGGGGAGGTAATAACTCCAACTCGGTTTTAGAGTGAAAACTGCAGGAACTTGAAACCGGCACTAGGAATCAGAGTGAGTAAACAGAGAAAAAGTTTCTCCTGCAAACCTTTCCTTTTGTACTAGATGAACGAACGTCTCTCCAAATGCTCAGTTCTGAGATATAATTGTGTGTGAAAGCCGTCATTCACCTAGCTTGTTGGGAACACAAATTTTCTTTTCATTGCAAATTCCACTCCATAAATATATATGCGGAGGTACTAGCACCAACTCGGTTTTACAGTGACAACTGCAGGGACTTCCAACCGGCAGTAGGAAACAGACTGAGAAACAATAGTAATACTTTCCCGTGCAACCCGTTCCATTTCTGCTAGATGAACGAACGTCTCTCCACATGCTCAGTTCTGAGAGATAAGTGTGTGTGAAAGACGTACTTCACATAGCTTGTTGGGAACACAAAGTTTCTTTTCACTTGCAAACACCACTCCGTACATATATATGGGGAGGTACAAGCTCCAACTCGGTTTTACAGTGAAAACTGCAGGAACTTCCAACCGGCCCTAGGAAACAGACTGAGAACCCAGAGAAATAGTTTCCCCTGCAATCCATTCCCTTTGTGCTAGATGAACGAATGTCTCTCCACATGCTCAGTTCTGAGTGATAAGTGTGTGTGAAAGCCTTCCTTCACCTAGATTGTTGGGAACACAAAGTTCTTTACACTTGCAAACTCCACTCCATACATATATATATTCGGAAGTACTAGCTCCAAGTCGGATTTACAGAGAAAACTGCAGGAACTTCAATCCGGCACTAGGAAACAGACTGAGAAACCAGAGTAAAAGTTCCTCTGGCAACACGTTCCTTTGTTTAGATGAAAGAACCTCTCTCCACATACTCAGTTCTGAGAGATAAGTGTGTGTAAAAGCCGTCCTTCAACTAGCTTGTTCGGAATACAAAGTTTCTTTTCACTTGCAAAATCCACTCCATACCTAAATATAGGGTGGTACTAGCTCCAAATATGTTTTACAGAGAAAACTGCAGGAACTTCAAACAGGCACTAGGAAACAGACTGAGAAACCAGAGTAAAACTTTCTCCTGCAACCCGTTCCTTTGTTCTAGATGAACGAAAGTCTCACCACATGCTCAGTTCTGAGAGATAAGTGTGTGTGAAAGCCGTCCTTCACCTAGCTTGTTGGGAACACAAAGTTTCTTTTCACTTGCAAACTACACTCCTTACATATATATGGGGAGGAATTAGCTCCAACTCGGTTTTACATTGAAAACTGCAGGAACTTCATACCGGCACTAGGAAACAGACTGAGAAACCAGAGTAAAAGTTTCTCCTCTACCCGTTCCCTTTGGGCTACATGAACGAAAGTCTATCCACATGCTCAGTTCTGAGAGATAAGTGTGTGTGAAAGCCGTCCTTCACCTAGCTTGTTGGGAACACAAATTTTATTTCACTTGCAATCCCCAATCCATACATAAATATAGGGAGGTAGGAGCTCCAACTCGGTTTTACAGTGAAAACTGCAGGAACTTCTAACCGGCCCAAGGAAACAGACTGAGAATCCAGAGAATATCTTCCTCCTGCAACCTGTACCATTTGTGCTAGATGAACGAACGTCTCTCCGCATGCTCAGTTCTGAGAGATAAGTATGTGTGAAAGCCGTCCTTCACCAGGCTTGTTGGGAACACAAAGTTTCTTTTAACTTGCCAATTCCACTCCATACATATATAAGGGGAGGTACTAGCACCAACTCGGTTTTACAGTGACAAATGCAGGGACTTCCAACCAGCAGTAGGAAACAGACTGAGAAACCAGAGTAAAAGTTTCCCCTGTAACCCGTTCCTTTGTGCTATATGAACGAACGTCTATACACAAGCTCATTTCTGAGAGATAAGAGTGTGTGAAAGCCGTCCTTCACCAAGCTTGTTGGGAACACAAAGTTCCTTTTCATTTGCAAACTCCACACCATACATATATATGGGGAGGTACGAACTCCAACTCGGTTTTAGAGTGAAATCTGCAGGAACTTCAAACCGGCACTAGGAATCAGACTGAGTAAACAGAGAAAAAGTTTCTCCTGCAAACCTTTCCTTTTGTGCTAGATGAACGAACGTCTCTCCAAATGCTCAGTTCTGAGATATAAGTGTGTGTGAAATCCGTCATTCACCTAGCTTGTTGGGAACACAAATTTTCTTTTCATTGCAAATTCCACTCCATACATATATATGCGGAGGTACTAGCACCAACTCGGTTTTACAGTGACAACTGCAGGGACTTCCAACCGGCAGTAGGAAACAGACTGAGAAACCATAGTAATACTTTCCCGTGCAACCCGTTCCATTTGTGCTAGATGAACGAACGTCTCTCCACATGCTCACTTCTGAGAGATAAGTGTGTGTGAAAGACGTACTTCACATAGCTTGTTGGGAACACAAAGTTTCTTTTCACTTACAAACACCACTCCGTACATATATAAGGGGAGGTACTAGCTCCAACTCGGTTTTACAGTGAAAACTGCAGGAACTTCCAACCGGCCCTAGGAAACAGACTGAGAATCCAGAGAAAAAGTTCCTCCTGCAACCTGTTCCATTTGTGCTAGATGAACGAACCTCTCTCCACATGCTCAGTTCTGAGAGATAAGTATGTGTGAAAGCCGTCCTTCACCTAGCATGTTGGGAACAGAAAGTTTCTTTTCACTTGCAAACTCCACTCCATACATATATAAGGGGAGGTACTAGCTCCAAATCTGTTTTACAGTGAAAACTGCAGGAACTTCAATCCGGCACTAGGAAGCAGACTGAGAAACCAGAGAAATAGTTTCTCCTGCAAGCCATTCCCTTTGTGCTAGATGAACGAAAGTCTCTCCACATGCTCAGTTCTAAGTGATAAGTGTGTGTGAAAGCCTTTCTTCACCTAGATTGTTGGGAACACAAAGTTCCTTTACACTTGCAAACTCCACTCCATACATATATATATATGGAAGTACCAGCTCCAACTCGAATTTACAAAGAAAACTGCAGGAACTTCAATACGGCACTAGGAAACAGACTGAGAAACCAGAGTAAAAGTTCCTCTGGCAACCCGTTCCTTTGTTTTAGATGAAAGAACCTCTCTCCACATACTCAGTTCTGAGAGATAAGTGTGTGTAAAAGCCGTCCTTCAACTAGCTTGTTCGGAATACAAAGTTTCTTTTCACTTGCAAAACCCAATCCATACCTAAATATAGGGTGGTACTAGCTCCAAATCTGTTTTACAGAGAAAACTGCAGGAACTTCAAACAGGCACTAGGAAACAGACTGAGAAACCAGAGTAAAACTTTTTCCTGCAACCCGTTCCTTTGTTCTAGATGAACGAAAGTCTCACACATGCTCAGTTCTGAGAGATAAGTGTGTGTGAATGCCGTCCTTCACCTAGCTTGTTGGGAACACAAAGTTTCTTTTCACTTGCAAACAACACTCCTTACATATATATGGGGAGGAATTAGCTCCAACTCGGTTTTACACTGAAAACTGCAGGAATTCATACCGGCACTAGGAAACAGACTGAGAAACCAGAGTAAAAGTTTCTCCTCTACCCGTTCCCTTTGGGCTACATGAACGAAAGTCTATCCACATGCTGAGTTCTGAGAGATAAGAGTGTGTGAAAGCCGTCCTTCACCTAGCTTGTTGGGAACACAAAGTTCCTTTTCACTTGCAAAATCCACTCCATACATATATATGGGGAGGTACTAGCACCAACTCTGTTTACAGTGAATACTGCAGGGACTTCAAACCGAAATTAGGAAACAGACTGAGAAACCATAGTAAAAGTTTCCCCTTCAAACCGTTCCACTTGTGGTAGATGAACGAACGTCTCTCCAAATGCTCAGTTCTGAGAGATAAGTGTGTGTGAAAGCCGTCCTTCAGTTAGCTTGTTGGGAACACAAAGATTCTTTAAACTTGCAAACTCCACTCATTACATATATATGGGGAGGTAAAACTCCAACTCGGTTTTACAGTGAAAACTGCAGGAACTTCAAACCGGCACTAGGAAACAGACTGAGAATCCAGAGAAATAGTTTCTCCTGCAACCCGTTCCATTTGTGCTAGATGAACGAAAGTCTCTCCACATGCTCAGTTCTGAAAGATAAGTGTGTGTGAAAGCCGTCCTTCACCTAGCTTGTTGGGAACACAAATTTTATTTCACTTGCAATCCCCAATCCATACATAAATATAGGGAGGTAGGAGCTCCAACTCGGTGTTACAGTGAAAACTGCAGGAACTTCAAACCGGCCCAAGGAAACAGACTGAGAATCCAGAGAATATCTTCCTCCTGCAACCTGTTCCATTTGTGCTAGATGAACGAACGTCTCTCCACATGCTCAGTTCTGAGAGATAAGTATGTGTGAAAGCCGTCCTTCACCTAGCTTGTTGGGAACACAAAGTTTCTTTTAACTTGCCAATTCCACTCCATACATATATAAGGGGAGGTACTAGCTCCAAATCGGTTTTACAGTGAAAACTGCAGGAACTTCAATCCTGCACTAGGAAACAGACTGAGAATCCAGAGAAAAAGTTTCTCATGCTAGCCATTCCGGTTGTGCTAGATGAACGAACGTCTCTCCACATGCCCAGTTCTAAGAGATATGTGTGTGTGAAAGCCGAATTCAACTAGCTTGTTGGGAACACAATGTTTCTTTACACTTGCAAACTCCACTCCATACAAATATATATACGGAAGTACTAGCTCCAACTCGGATTTACAGTGAAAACTGCAGGAAGTTCAAACCGGCACTAGGAAACAGACTGAGAAACCAGAGTAAAAGTTTCTCCTGCCAACCGTTCCCTTTGTGCTAGATGAACGAAAGTCTCTCCACATGCTCAGTTCTGAGAGATAAGTGTGTGTGAAATCCGTACTTCACCTAGCTTGTTGGGAACACAAAGTTTCTTTTCACTTGTAAACACAACTCTGTAAATATATACGGGGAGGTACTAGCTCCAACTCGGTTTTACAGTGAAAACTGCAGGAACTTCAAACCGGCCCTAGGAAACAGACTGAGAATCCAGAGAAAAACTTCCTCCTGCAAACCATTCCCGTTGTGCTAGAAGAACGAACGTCTCTCCACATGCTCATTTCTAAGAGATAAGTGTGTGTGAAAGCCGTCCTTCACCTAGCTTGTTCGGAATACCAAGTTTCTTTTCACTTGCAAACTCCACTCCATACATATATATGGGGTGGTACTAGCTCCAACTTGGTTTTAGAGTGAAAACAGCAGGAACTTCAAACCTGCACTAGGAAACAGACTGAGAAACCAGAGTAAAAGTTTCCCCTTCAACCTGTTCCATTTGTGCTAGATGAACGAACGTCTCTCCACAAGCTCAATTCTGAGAGATAAGAGTGTGTGAAAGCCGTCCTTCACCAAGCTTGTTGGGAACACAAAGTTCCTTTTCATTTGCAAACTACACTCCTTACATATATATGGGGAGGAATTAGCTCCAACTCGGTTTTACATTGAAAACTGCAGGAACTTCAAACCGGCCCTAGGAAACAGACTGAGAATCCAGAGAAAAACTTCCTCCTGCATACCATTCCCGTTGTGCTAGAAGAACGAACGTCCCTCCACATGCTCATTTCTAAGAGATATGTGTGTGTGAAAGCCGTCCTTCACCTAGCTTGTTCGGAATACCAAGTTTCTTTTCACTTGCAAACTCCACTCCATACATATATATGGAGTGGGACTAGCTCCAACTTGGTTTTAGAGTGAAAACAGCAGGAACTTCAAACCTGCACTAGGAAACAGACTGAGAAACCAGAGTAAAAGTTTCCCCTGCAACCTCTTCCATTTGTGCTAGATGAACGAACGTCTCTCCACAAGCTCAGTTCTGAGAGATAAGAGTGTGTGAAAGCCGTCCTTCACCAAGCTTGTTGGGAACACAAAGTTCCTTTTCATTTGCAAACTACACTCCTTACATATATATGGGGAGGAATTAGCTCCAACTCGGTTTTACATTGAAAACTGCAGGAACTTCATACCGGCACTAGGAAACAGACTGAGAAACCAGAGTAAAAGTTTCTCCTCTACCCGTTCCCTTTGGGCTACATGAACGAAAGTCTATCCACATGTTCAGTTCTGAGAGATAAGAGTGTGTGAAAGCCGTCCTTCACCTAGCTTGTTGGGAACACAAAGTTCATATTCACTTGCAAAATCCACTCCATACATATATATGGGGAGGTACTAGCACCAACTCGGTTTACAGTGAATACTGCAGGGACTTCAAACCGACATTAGGAAACAGACTGAGAAACCATAGTAAAAGTTTCCCCTGCAACCCGTTCCACTTGTGGTAGATGAACGAACGTCTCTCCACATGCTCAGTTCTGAAAGATAAGTGTGTGTGAAAGCCGTACTTCACCTAGCTTGTTGGGAACACAAATTTTATTTCACTTGCAATCCCCACTCCATACATAAATATAGGGAGGTAGGAGCTCCAACTCGGTTTTACAGTGAAAACTGCAGGAACTTCAAACCGGCCCAAGGAACAGACTGAGAATCCGGAGAATATCTTCCTCCTGCAACCTGTTCCATTTGTGCTAGATGAACGAACGTCTCTCCACATGCTAAGTTCTGAGAGATAAGTGTGTGTGAAAGCCGTCCTTCACCTAGCTTGTTGGGAACACAAAGTTTCTTTTCACTTGCAAACTCCACTCCTTACATATATATGGGGAGGGTTTAGCTCGAACTCGTTTTTACAGTGAAAACTGCAGGAACTTCTAACCGGCACTAGGAAACAGACTGAGAAAACAGAGTATAAGTTTCTCCTGCAACCCGTTCATTTATGCTAGATGAACGAACGTCTATACACATGCTCTGTTCTGACAGATAATTGTGTGTGAAAGCCGTACTTCACCTAGCTTCTTGGGAACACAAACTTTCTTTTCATGTGCAAACTCCACTATATACATATATATGGGGTGTTACAAGCTCCTACTAGGTTTTACAGTGAAAACTGAAGGAACTTCAAACCGGCAATAGGAAACAGACTGAGAAACCAGAGTAAAAGTTTCTCCTGCAAACCGTTCCCTTTGTGCCAGATGAAAGAACGTCTCTCCACATGCTCAGTTCTGAGAGATAAGTGTGTGTGAAAGCCGTCCTTCACCTAGCTTGTTGGGAACACAAAGTTTCTTTTCACTTGTAAACTACACTCCTTACATATATATGGGGAGGCATTAGCTCCAACTCGGTTTTACAGTGAAAACTGCAGGAACTTCAATCCGGCACTAGGAAAGAGACTGAGAAACCAGAGAAAAAGTTTCTCCTGCAACCTGTTCCATTTTTGCTAGATGAACGAACGTCTCTCCACATGCTCAGTTCAAAGAGATAAGTGTGTGTGAAAGCCGCCCTTCACCTAGCTTGTTGGGAAAACAAAGTTTCTTTTCACTTGTAAACTACACTCCTTACATATATATGTGGAGGCATTAGATCCACCTCGGTTTTACAGTGAAAACTGCAGGAACTTCATACAGGCACTAGGAAACACACTGAGATACCAGAGTAAAAGTTTCACATGCAACCCGTTCCCATTGTGCTAAATGAACGAACGTCTCTCCACATGCTCAGTTCTGAGAGATAATTGTGTGTTAAAGCCGACCTTCACCTAGCTTGTTGGGAACACAAAGTTTCTTTTCATTTGCAAACTCCACTCCATAAATATATAAGGGGTGGTACTAGCTTCAAATCGGTTTTACAGTGAAAACTGCAGGAACTTCAAACCGGCCCTAGGAAACAGACTGAGAATCCAGAGAAAAAGTTCCTCCTGCAACCTGTTCCATTTGTGCTAGATGAACGAACGTCTCTCCACATGCTCAGTTCTGAGAGATAAGTATGTGTGAAAGCCGTCCTTCACCTAGCATGTTGGGAACAGAAAGATTCTTTTCACTTGCAAACTCCACTCCATACATATATAGGGGAGGTACTTGCTCCAAATCGGTTTTACAGTGAAAACTGCAGGAACTTCAATCCGGCACTAGGAAACAGACTGAGAAACCAGAGAAATAGTTTCTCCTGCAATCCATTCCCTTTGTGCTAGATGAACGAACGTCTCTCCACATGCTCAGTTCTAAGTGATAAGTGTGTGTGAAAGCCTTCCTTCACCTAGATTGTTGGGAACACAAAGTTCCTTTACACTTGCAAACTTCACTCCATACATATATATATTCGGAAGTACTAGCTCCAACTCGGATTTACAGAGAAAACTGCAGGAACTTCAATCCGGCACTAGGAAACAGACTGAGAAACCAGAGTAAAAGTTCCTCTGGCAAACGTTCCTTTGTTTTAGATGAAAGAAACTCTCTCCACATACTCAGTTCTGAGAGATAAGTTTGTGTAAAAGCCGTCCTTCAACTAGCTTGTTCGGAATACAAAGTTTCTTTTCACTTGCAAAATCCACTCCATACCTAAATAAAGGGTGGTACTAGCTCCAAATCTGTTTTACAGAGAAAACTGCAGGAACTTCAAACAGGCACTAGGAAACAGACTGAGAAACCAGAGTAAAACTTTCTCCTGCAACCCGTTCCTTTGTTCTAGATGAACGAACGTCTCACCACATGCTCAGTTCTGAGAGATAAGTGTGTGTGAATGCCGTCCTTCACCTAGCTTGTTGGGAACACAAAGTTTCTTTTCACTTGCAAACTACACTCCTTACATATATATGGGCAGGAATTAGCTCCAACTCGGTTTTACATTGAAAACTGCAGGAACTTCATACCGGCACTAGGAAACAGACTGAGAAACCAGAGTAAAAGTTTCTCCTCTACCCGTTCACTTTGGGCTACATGAACGAAAGTCTATCCACATGCTCAGTTCTGAGAGATAAGAGTGTGTGAAAGCCGTCCTTCACCTAGCTTGTTGGGAACACAAAGTTCCTTTTCACTTGCAAAATCCACTCCATACATATATATGGGGAGGTACTAGCACCAACTCGTTTTACAGTGAATACTGCAGGGACTTCAAACCGAAATTAGGAAACAGACTGAGAAACCATAGTAAAAGTTTCCCCTTCAAACCGTTCCACTTGTGGTAGATGAACGAACGTCTCTCCAAATGCTCAGTTCTGAGAGATAAGTGTGTGTGAAAGCCGTCCTTCAGTTAGCTTGTTGGGAACACAAAGATTCTTTAAACTTGCAAACTCCACTCCTTACATATATATGGGGAGGTAAAACTCCAACTCGGTTTTACAGTGAAAACTGCAGGAACTTCAAACCGGCACTAGGAAACAGACTGAGAATCCAGAGAAATAGTTTCTCCTGCAACCCGTTCCATTTGTGCTAGATGAACGAAAGTCTCTCCACATGCTCAGTTCTGAAAGATAAGTGTGTGTGAAAGCCGTCCTTCACCTAGCTTGTTGGGAACACAAATTTTATTTCACTTGCAATCCCCAATCCATACATAAATATAGGGAGGTAGGAGCTCCAACTCGGTGTTACAGTGAAAACTGCAGGAACTTCAAACCGGCCCAAGGAAACAGACTGAGAATCCAGAGAATATCTTCCTCCTGCAACCTGTTCCATTTGTGCTAGATGAACGAACGTCTCTCCACATGCTCAGTTCTGAGAGATAAGTATGTGTGAAAGCCGTCCTTCACCTAGCTTGTTGGGAACACAAAGTTTCTTTTAACTTGCCAATTCCACTCCATACATATATAAGGGGAGGTACTAGCTCCAAATCGGTTTTACAGTGAAAACTGCAGGAACTTCAATCCTGCACTAGGAAACAGACTGAGAATCCAGAGAAAAAGTTTCTCATGCTAGCCATTCCGGTTGTGCTAGATGAACGAACGTCTCTCCACATGCCCAGTTCTAAGAGATATGTGTGTGTGAAAGCCGAATTCAACTAGCTTGTTGGGAACACAATGTTTCTTTACACTTGCAAACTCCACTCCATACAAATATATATATGGAAGTACTAGCTCCAACTCGGATTTACAGTGAAAACTGCAGGAAGTTCAAACCGGCACTAGGAAACAGACTGAGAAACCAGAGTAAAAGTTTCTCCTGCCAACCGTTCCCTTTGTGCTAGATGAACGAAAGTCTCTCCACATGCTCAGTTCTGAGAGATAAGTGTGTGTGAAATCCGTACTTCACCTAGCTTGTTGGGAACACAAAGTTTCTTTTCACTTGTAAACACAACTCTGTAAATATATACGGGGAGGTACTAGCTCCAACTCGGTTTTACAGTGAAAACTGCAGGAACTTCAAACCGGCCCTAGGAAACAGACTGAGAATCCAGAGAAAAACTTCCTCCTGCAAACCATTCCCGTTGTGCTAGAAGAACGAACGTCTCTCCACATGCTCATTTCTAAGAGATAAGTGTGTGTGAAAGCCGTCCTTCACCTAGCTTGTTCGGAATACCAAGTTTCTTTTCACTTGCAAACTCCACTCCATACATATATATGGGGTGGTACTAGCTCCAACTTGGTTTTAGAGTGAAAACAGCAGGAACTTCAAACCTGCACTAGGAAACAGACTGAGAAACCAGAGTAAAAGTTTCCCCTGCAACCTGTTCCATTTGTGCTAGATGAACGAACGTCTCTCCACAAGCTCAATTCTGAGAGATAAGAGTGTGTGAAAGCCGTCCTTCACCAAGCTTGTTGGGAACACAAAGTTCCTTTTCATTTGCAAACTACACTCCTTACATATATATGGGGAGGAATTAGCTCCAACTCGGTTTTACATTGAAAACTGCAGGAACTTCAAACCGGCCCTAGGAAACAGACTGAGAATCCAGAGAAAAACTTCCTCCTGCATACCATTCCCGTTGTGCTAGAAGAACGAACGTCCCTCCACATGCTCATTTCTAAGAGATATGTGTGTGTGAAAGCCGTCCTTCACCTAGCTTGTTCGGAATACCAAGTTTCTTTTCACTTGCAAACTCCACTCCATACATATATATGGAGTGGGACTAGCTCCAACTTGGTTTTAGAGTGAAAACAGCAGGAACTTCAAACCTGCACTAGGAAACAGACTGAGAAACCAGAGTAAAAGTTTCCCCTGCAACCTCTTCCATTTGTGCTAGATGAACGAACGTCTCTCCACAAGCTCAGTTCTGAGAGATAAGAGTGTGTGAAAGCCGTCCTTCACCAAGCTTGTTGGGAACACAAAGTTCCTTTTCATTTGCAAACTACACTCCTTACATATATATGGGGAGGAATTAGCTCCAACTCGGTTTTACATTGAAAACTGCAGGAACTTCATACCGGCACTAGGAAACAGACTGAGAAACCAGAGTAAAAGTTTCTCCTCTACCCGTTCCCTTTGGGCTACATGAACGAAAGTCTATCCACATGTTCAGTTCTGAGAGATAAGAGTGTGTGAAAGCCGTCCTTCACCTAGCTTGTTGGGAACACAAAGTTCATATTCACTTGCAAAATCCACTCCATACATATATATGGGGAGGTACTAGCACCAACTCGGTTTACAGTGAATACTGCAGGGACTTCAAACCGACATTAGGAAACAGACTGAGAAACCATAGTAAAAGTTTCCCCTGCAACCCGTTCCACTTGTGGTAGATGAACGAACGTCTCTCCACATGCTCAGTTCTGAAAGATAAGTGTGTGTGAAAGCCGTACTTCACCTAGCTTGTTGGGAACACAAATTTTATTTCACTTGCAATCCCCACTCCATACATAAATATAGGGAGGTAGGAGCTCCAACTCGGTTTTACAGTGAAAACTGCAGGAACTTCAAACCGGCCCAAGGAACAGACTGAGAATCCGGAGAATATCTTCCTCCTGCAACCTGTTCCATTTGTGCTAGATGAACGAACGTCTCTCCACATGCTAAGTTCTGAGAGATAAGTGTGTGTGAAAGCCGTCCTTCACCTAGCTTGTTGGGAACACAAAGTTTCTTTTCACTTGCAAACTCCACTCCTTACATATATATGGGGAGGGTTTAGCTCGAACTCGTTTTTACAGTGAAAACTGCAGGAACTTCTAACCGGCACTAGGAAACAGACTGAGAAAACAGAGTATAAGTTTCTCCTGCAACCCGTTCATTTATGCTAGATGAACGAACGTCTATACACATGCTCTGTTCTGACAGATAATTGTGTGTGAAAGCCGTACTTCACCTAGCTTCTTGGGAACACAAACTTTCTTTTCATGTGCAAACTCCACTATATACATATATATGGGGTGTTACAAGCTCCTACTAGGTTTTACAGTGAAAACTGAAGGAACTTCAAACCGGCAATAGGAAACAGACTGAGAAACCAGAGTAAAAGTTTCTCCTGCAAACCGTTCCCTTTGTGCCAGATGAAAGAACGTCTCTCCACATGCTCAGTTCTGAGAGATAAGTGTGTGTGAAAGCCGTACTTCACCTAGCTTGTTGGTAACACAAATTTTCTTTTCACTTGCAAACATCACTCCCTATATGTATACGGGGAGGTACTAGCTCCAACTCGGTTTTACAGTGAAAACTGCAGGAACTTCAAACCGGCCCTAGGAAAAAGACTGAGAATCCAGAGAAAAAGTTCCTCCTGCAACCTGTTCCATTTGTGCTAGATGAACGAACGTCTCTCAACATGATCAGTTCTGAGAGATATGTATGTGTGAAAGCCGTCCTTCACCTAGCTTGTTGGGAACACAAAGTTTCTTTTCACTTGTAAACTACACTCCTTACATATATATGGGGAGGCATTAGCTCCAACTCGGTTTTACAGTGAAAACTGCAGGAACTTCAATCCGGCACTAGGAAAGAGACTGAGAAACCAGAGAAAAAGTTTCTCCTGCAAACCATTCCCGTTGTGCTGGATGAACGAACGTCTCTCCACATGCTCAGTTCAAAGAGATAAGTGTGTGTGAAAGCCGCCCTTCACCTAGCTTGTTGGGAAAACAAAGTTTCTTTTCACTTGTAAACTACACTCCTTACATATATATGTGGAGGCATTAGATCCACCTCGGTTTTACAGTGAAAACTGCAGGAACTTCATACAGGCACTAGGAAACACACTGAGATACCAGAGTAAAAGTTTCACATGCAACCCGTTCCCATTGTGCTAAATGAACGAACGTCTCTCCACATGCTCAGTTCTGAGAGATAATTGTGTGTTAAAGCCGACCTTCACCTAGCTTGTTGGGAACACAAAGTTTCTTTTCATTTGCAAACTCCACTCCATAAATATATAAGGGGTGGTACTAGCTTCAAATCGGTTTTACAGTGAAAACTGCAGGAACTTCAAACCGGCCCTAGGAAACAGACTGAGAATCCAGAGAAAAAGTTCCTCCTGCAACCTGTTCCATTTGTGCTAGATGAACGAACGTCTCTCCACATGCTCAGTTCTGAGAGATAAGTATGTGTGAAAGCCGTCCTTCACCTAGCATGTTGGGAACAGAAAGATTCTTTTCACTTGCAAACTCCACTCCATACATATATAGGGGAGGTACTTGCTCCAAATCGGTTTTACAGTGAAAACTGCAGGAACTTCAATCCGGCACTAGGAAACAGACTGAGAAACCAGAGAAATAGTTTCTCCTGCAATCCATTCCCTTTGTGCTAGATGAACGAACGTCTCTCCACATGCTCAGTTCTAAGTGATAAGTGTGTGTGAAAGCCTTCCTTCACCTAGATTGTTGGGAACACAAAGTTCCTTTACACTTGCAAACTTCACTCCATACATATATATATTCGGAAGTACTAGCTCCAACTCGGATTTACAGAGAAAACTGCAGGAACTTCAATCCGGCACTAGGAAACAGACTGAGAAACCAGAGTAAAAGTTCCTCTGGCAAACGTTCCTTTGTTTTAGATGAAAGAAACTCTCTCCACATACTCAGTTCTGAGAGATAAGTTTGTGTAAAAGCCGTCCTTCAACTAGCTTGTTCGGAATACAAAGTTTCTTTTCACTTGCAAAATCCACTCCATACCTAAATAAAGGGTGGTACTAGCTCCAAATCTGTTTTACAGAGAAAACTGCAGGAACTTCAAACAGGCACTAGGAAACAGACTGAGAAACCAGAGTAAAACTTTCTCCTGCAACCCGTTCCTTTGTTCTAGATGAACGAACGTCTCACCACATGCTCAGTTCTGAGAGATAAGTGTGTGTGAATGCCGTCCTTCACCTAGCTTGTTGGGAACACAAAGTTTCTTTTCACTTGCAAACTACACTCCTTACATATATATGGGCAGGAATTAGCTCCAACTCGGTTTTACATTGAAAACTGCAGGAACTTCATACCGGCACTAGGAAACAGACTGAGAAACCAGAGTAAAAGTTTCTCCTCTACCCGTTCACTTTGGGCTACATGAACGAAAGTCTATCCACATGCTCAGTTCTGAGAGATAAGAGTGTGTGAAAGCCGTCCTTCACCTAGCTTGTTGGGAACACAAAGTTCCTTTTCACTTGCAAAATCCACTCCATACATATATATGGGGAGGTACTAGCACCAACTCGTTTTACAGTGAATACTGCAGGGACTTCAAACCGAAATTAGGAAACAGACTGAGAAACCATAGTAAAAGTTTCCCCTTCAAACCGTTCCACTTGTGGTAGATGAACGAACGTCTCTCCAAATGCTCAGTTCTGAGAGATAAGTGTGTGTGAAAGCCGTCCTTCAGTTAGCTTGTTGGGAACACAAAGATTCTTTAAACTTGCAAACTCCACTCCTTACATATATATGGGGAGGTAAAACTCCAACTCGGTTTTACAGTGAAAACTGCAGGAACTTCAAACCGGCACTAGGAAACAGACTGAGAATCCAGAGAAATAGTTTCTCCTGCAACCCGTTCCATTTGTGCTAGATGAACGAAAGTCTCTCCACATGCTCAGTTCTGAAAGATAAGTGTGTGTGAAAGCCGTCCTTCACCTAGCTTGTTGGGAACACAAATTTTATTTCACTTGCAATCCCCAATCCATACATAAATATAGGGAGGTAGGAGCTCCAACTCGGTGTTACAGTGAAAACTGCAGGAACTTCAAACCGGCCCAAGGAAACAGACTGAGAATCCAGAGAATATCTTCCTCCTGCAACCTGTTCCATTTGTGCTAGATGAACGAACGTCTCTCCACATGCTCAGTTCTGAGAGATAAGTATGTGTGAAAGCCGTCCTTCACCTAGCTTGTTGGGAACACCAAGTTTCTTTTAACTTGCCAATTCCACTCCATACATATATAAGGGGAGGTACTAGCTCCAAATCGGTTTTACAGTGAAAACTGCAGGAACTTCAATCCTGCACTAGGAAACAGACTGAGAATCCAGAGAAAAAGTTTCTCATGCTAGCCATTCCGGTTGTGCTAGATGAACGAACGTCTCTCCACATGCCCAGTTCTAAGAGATATGTGTGTGTGAAAGCCGAATTCAACTAGCTTGTTGGGAACACAATGTTTCTTTACACTTGCAAACTCCACTCCATACAAATATATATATGGAAGTACTAGCTCCAACTCGGATTTACAGTGAAAACTGCAGGAAGTTCAAACCGGCACTAGGAAACAGACTGAGAAACCAGAGTAAAAGTTTCTCCTGCCAACCGTTCCCTTTGTGCTAGATGAACGAAAGTCTCTCCACATGCTCAGTTCTGAGAGATAAGTGTGTGTGAAATCCGTACTTCACCTAGCTTGTTGGGAACACAAAGTTTCTTTTCACTTGTAAACACAACTCTGTAAATATATACGGGGAGGTACTAGCTCCAACTCGGTTTTACAGTGAAAACTGCAGGAACTTCAAACCGGCCCTAGGAAACAGACTGAGAATCCAGAGAAAAACTTCCTCCTGCAAACCATTCCCGTTGTGCTAGAAGAACGAACGTCTCTCCACATGCTCATTTCTAAGAGATAAGTGTGTGTGAAAGCCGTCCTTCACCTAGCTTGTTCGGAATACCAAGTTTCTTTTCACTTGCAAACTCCACTCCATACATATATATGGGGTGGTACTAGCTCCAACTTGGTTTTAGAGTGAAAACAGCAGGAACTTCAAACCTGCACTAGGAAACAGACTGAGAAACCAGAGTAAAAGTTTCCCCTGCAACCTGTTCCATTTGTGCTAGATGAACGAACGTCTCTCCACAAGCTCAATTCTGAGAGATAAGAGTGTGTGAAAGCCGTCCTTCACCAAGCTTGTTGGGAACACAAAGTTCCTTTTCATTTGCAAACTACACTCCTTACATATATATGGGGAGGAATTAGCTCCAACTCGGTTTTACATTGAAAACTGCAGGAACTTCAAACCGGCCCTAGGAAACAGACTGAGAATCCAGAGAAAAACTTCCTCCTGCATACCATTCCCGTTGTGCTAGAAGAACGAACGTCCCTCCACATGCTCATTTCTAAGAGATATGTGTGTGTGAAAGCCGTCCTTCACCTAGCTTGTTCGGAATACCAAGTTTCTTTTCACTTGCAAACTCCACTCCATACATATATATGGGGTGGTACTAGCTCCAACTTGGTTTTAGAGTGAAAACAGCAGGAACTTCAAACCTGCACTAGGAAACAGACTGAGAAACCAGAGTAAAAGTTTCCCCTGCAACCTCTTCCATTTGTGCTAGATGAACGAACGTCTCTCCACAAGCTCAGTTCTGAGAGATAAGAGTGTGTGAAAGCCGTCCTTCACCAAGCTTGTTGGGAACACAAAGTTCCTTTTCATTTGCAAACTACACTCCTTACATATATATGGGGAGGAATTAGCTCCAACTCGGTTTTACATTGAAAACTGCAGGAACTTCATACCGGCACTAGGAAACAGACTGAGAAACCAGAGTAAAAGTTTCTCCTCTACCCGTTCCCTTTGGGCTACATGAACGAAAGTCTATCCACATGTTCAGTTCTGAGAGATAAGAGTGTGTGAAAGCCGTCCTTCACCTAGCTTGTTGGGAACACAAAGTTCATTTTCACTTGCAAAATCCACTCCATACATATATATGGGGAGGTACTAGCACCAACTCGGTTTACAGTGAATACTGCAGGGACTTCAAACCGACATTAGGAAACAGACTGAGAAACCATAGTAAAAGTTTCCCCTGCAACCCGTTCCACTTGTGGTAGATGAACGAACGTCTCTCCACATGCTCAGTTCTGAAAGATAAGTGTGTGTGAAAGCCGTACTTCACCTAGCTTGTTGGGAACACAAATTTTATTTCACTTGCAATCCCCACTCCATACATAAATATAGGGAGGTAGGAGCTCCAACTCGGTTTTACAGTGAAAACTGCAGGAACTTCAAACCGGCCCAAGGAACAGACTGAGAATCCGGAGAATATCTTCCTCCTGCAACCTGTTCCATTTGTGCTAGATGAACGAACGTCTCTCCACATGCTAAGTTCTGAGAGATAAGTGTGTGTGAAAGCCGTCCTTCACCTAGCTTGTTGGGAACACAAAGTTTCTTTTCACTTGCAAACTCCACTCCTTACATATATATGGGGAGGGTTTAGCTCGAACTCGTTTTTACAGTGAAAACTGCAGGAACTTCTAACCGGCACTAGGAAACAGACTGAGAAAACAGAGTATAAGTTTCTCCTGCAACCCGTTCATTTATGCTAGATGAACGAACGTCTATACACATGCTCTGTTCTGACAGATAATTGTGTGTGAAAGCCGTACTTCACCTAGCTTCTTGGGAACACAAACTTTCTTTTCATGTGCAAACTCCACTATATACATATATATGGGGTGTTACAAGCTCCTACTAGGTTTTACAGTGAAAACTGAAGGAACTTCAAACCGGCAATAGGAAACAGACTGAGAAACCAGAGTAAAAGTTTCCCCTGCAAAGCGTTCCCTTTGTGCCAGATGAAAGAACGTCTCTCCACATGCTCAGTTCTGAGAGATAAGTGTGTGTGAAAGCCGTACTTCACCTAGCTTGTTGGTAACACAAATTTTCTTTTCACTTGCAAACATCACTCCCTATATGTATACGGGGAGGTACTAGCTCCAACTCGGTTTTACAGTGAAAACTGCAGGAACTTCAAACCGGCCCTAGGAAAAAGACTGAGAATCCAGAGAAAAAGTTCCTCCTGCAACCTGTTCCATTTGTGCTAGATGAACGAACGTCTCTCAACATGATCAGTTCTGAGAGATATGTATGTGTGAAAGCCGTCCTTCACCTAGCTTGTTGGGAACACAAAGATTCTTTTCACTTGTAAACTACACTCCTTACATATATATGGGGAGGCATTAGCTCCAACTCGGTTTTACAGTTAAAACTGCAGGAACTTCAATCCGGCACAAGGAAAGAGACTGAGAAACCAGAGAAAAAGTTTCTCCTGCAAACCATTCCCGTTGTGCTGGATGAACGAACGTCTCTCCACATGCTCAGTTCAAAGAGATAAGTGTGTGTGAAAGCCGCCCTTCACCTAGCTTGTTGGGAAAACAAAGTTTCTTTTCACTTGTAAACTACACTCCTTACATATATATGTGGAGGCATTAGATCCACCTCGGTTTTACAGTGAAAACTGCAGGAACTTCATACAGGCACTAGGAAACACACTGAGATACCAGAGTAAAAGTTTCACATGCAACCCGTTCCCATTGTGCTAAATGAACGAACGTCTCTCCACATGCTCAGTTCTGAGAGATAATTGTGTGTTAAAGCCGACCTTCACCTAGCTTGTTGGGAACACAAAGTTTCTTTTCATTTGCAAACTCCACTCCATAAATATATAAGGGGTGGTACTAGCTTCAAATCGGTTTTACAGTGAAAACTGCAGGAACTTCAAACCGGCCCTAGGAAACAGACTGAGAATCCAGAGAAAAAGTTCCTCCTGCAACCTGTTCCATTTGTGCTAGATGAACGAACGTCTCTCCACATGCTCAGTTCTGAGAGATAAGTATGTGTGAAAGCCGTCCTTCACCTAGCATGTTGGGAACAGAAAGATTCTTTTCACTTGCAAACTCCACTCCATACATATATAGGGGAGGTACTTGCTCCAAATCGGTTTTACAGTGAAAACTGCAGGAACTTCAATCCGGCACTAGGAAACAGACTGAGAAACCAGAGAAATAGTTTCTCCTGCAATCCATTCCCCTTGTGCTAGATGAACGAACGTCTCTCCACATGCTCAGTTCTAAGTGATAAGTGTGTGTGAAAGCCTTCCTTCACCTAGATTGTTGGGAACACAAAGTTCCTTTACACTTGCAAACTTCACTCCATACATATATATATTCGGAAGTACTAGCTCCAACTCGGATTTACAGAGAAAACTGCAGGAACTTCAATCCGGCACTAGGAAACAGACTGAGAAACCAGAGTAAAAGTTCCTCTGGCAAACGTTCCTTTGTTTTAGATGAAAGAAACTCTCTCCACATACTCAGTTCTGAGAGATAAGTTTGTGTAAAAGCCGTCCTTCAACTAGCTTGTTCGGAATACAAAGTTTCTTTTCACTTGCAAAATCCACTCCATACCTAAATAAAGGGTGGTACTAGCTCCAAATCTGTTTTACAGAGAAAACTGCAGGAACTTCAAACAGGCACTAGGAAACAGACTGAGAAACCAGAGTAAAACTTTCTCCTGCAACCCGTTCCTTTGTTCTAGATGAACGAACGTCTCACCACATGCTCAGTTCTGAGAGATAAGTGTGTGTGAATGCCGTCCTTCACCTAGCTTGTTGGGAACACAAAGTTTCTTTTCACTTGCAAACTACACTCCTTACATATATATGGGCAGGAATTAGCTCCAACTCGGTTTTACATTGAAAACTGCAGGAACTTCATACCGGCACTAGGAAACAGACTGAGAAACCAGAGTAAAAGTTTCTCCTCTACCCGTTCACTTTGGGCTACATGAACGAAAGTCTATCCACATGCTCAGTTCTGAGAGATAAGAGTGTGTGAAAGCCGTCCTTCACCTAGCTTGTTGGGAACACAAAGTTCCTTTTCACTTGCAAAATCCACTCCATACATATTTATATGGGGAGTTACTAACACCAACTTGGTTTACAGTGAATACTGCAGGGACTTCAAACCGACATTAGGAAACAGACTGAGAAACCATAGTAAAAGTTTCCCCTGCAACCCGTTCCACTTGTGGTAGATGAACGAACATCTCTCCACATGCTCAGTTCTGAAAGAAAAGTGTGTGTGAAAGCCGTCCTTCACCTAGCTTGTTGGGAACACAAATTTTATTTCACTTGCAATCCCCACTCCATACATAAATATAGGGAGGTAGGAGCTCCAACTCGGTTTTACAGTGAAAACTGCAGGAACTTCTAACTGGCACTAGGAAACAGACTGAGAAACCAGAGTATAAGTTTCTCCTGCAACCCGTTCCATTTGTGCTAGATGAACGAACGTCTATACACATGCTTAGTTCTGACAGATAATTGTGTGTGAAAGCCGTAATTCACCTAGCTTGTTGGGAACACAAACTTTCTTTTCATGTGCAAACTCCTCTCCATACATATATATGGGGAGTTACAAGCTCCTACTCGGTTTTACAGTGAAAACTGCAAGAACATCAATCCGGCACTAGGAAACAGACTGAGAAACCAGAGAAAAAGATTCTCCTGCAAGCCATTCCCATTCTGCTAGTTGAACGAACGTCTCTCCACATGCTCAGTTCTAAGAGAAAAGTGTGTGTGAAAGACGTCCTTCAGCTAGCTTTTTGGGAAAACAAAGTTTCTTTTCACTTTTAAACTACACTCCTTACATATATATGGGGAGGCATTAGCTCCAACTCGGTTTTACAGTGAAAACTGCAGGAACTTCATACCGGCATTAGGAAACACACTGAGAAACCAGAGAAAAAGTTTCTCCTGCAACACGTTCCCTTTGTGCTACATGAACGAAAGTCTCTCCACATGCTCAGTTCTGTGAGATATCTGTGTGTAAAACTTTCCTTCACCTAGCTTGTTGGGAACACAAAGTTTCTTTTCAGTTTCAAACTCCACTCCTTACATATATATGGGGAGGGTTTAGCTCCAACTCGTTTTTACAGTGAAAACTGCAAAACTTCTTCCCGGCACTAGGAAACATACTGTGGAACCAGAGTATAAGTTTCTCCTGCAAACCTTTCCATTTATGCTAGATGAACGAACGTCTATACACATGCTTAATTCTGACAGATAACTGTGTGTGAAAGCCGTAATTCAACCAGCTTGTTGGGAACACAAAGTTTCTTTTCACTTGCAAACTCCAGTCCATAAATATATATACGTTGGTCCTAGCTCCAACTCGGTTTTACAGTGAAAACTGCAGGAACTTCATACCGAAACTAGGAAACAGACTGAGAAACCAGAGTAAAAGTTTATCCTGTACCCATTCCCTTTGTGCTAGATGAACGAAAGTCTATCCACATGCTCAGTTCTGAGGGATAAGTGTGTGTGAAAGCCGTCCTTCACCTAGATTGTTGGGAACACAAAGTTCTTTTTCACTTGCAAAATCCAGTCCATACATATATATGGGGAGTTACTAGCACCAACTCGGTTTACAGTGAAAACTGCAGGGACTTCAAAACTACATTAGGAAACAGACTGAGAAACCATAGTAAAAGTTTCCCCTGCAACCCTTTCCCATTGTGTTAGATGAACGAACGTCTCTCCAAATCATCAGTTCTGAGAGATAAGTGTGTGTGAAAGCCGTACTTCACCTAGCTTGTTGGGAACACAAAGTTTCTTTTCAGTTGCAAACACCACTCCCTATATATATACGGGGAGGTACTAGCTCCAACTCGGTTTTACAGTGAAAACTGCAGGAACTTCAAAACGGCCCTAGGAAAAAGACTGAGAATCCAGAGAAAAAGTTCCTCCTGCAACCTGTTCCATTTGTGCTAGATGAACGAACGTCTCTCCACATGCTCAGTTCTGAGAGATAAGTATGTGTGAAAGCCGTCCTTCACCCAGCTTGTTGGGAACACAAAGATTCTTTTCACTTGCAAACTCCACTCCATACATATATAAGGGGAGGTACTAACTCCAAATCAGTTTTACAGCGAATACTGCAGGAACTTCAATCTGGCACTAGGAAACAGACTGAGAAACCAGAGAAAAAGTTTCCCCTGCAAGCCATTCCCGTTTTGCTAGTTGAACGAACGTCTCTCCACATGCTCAGTTCTAAGAGAAATGTGTGTGTGAAAGCCGTCCTTCACCTAGCTTGTTGGGAAAACAAAGTTTCTTTTCACTTGTAAACTACAATCCTTACATATATATGGGGAGGCATTAGCTCCAACTCGGTTTTACAGTGAAAACTGCAGGAACTTCATACCGGCACTAGGAAACACAAGAGAAACCAGAGTAAAAGTTTCTCCTGCAACCCGTTCCCATTATGCTAGATGAACGAACGTCTCTCCACATGCTCAGTTCTGAGAGATAATTGTGTGTGAAAGCCGTCCTTCACCAAGCTTGTTGGGAACACAAAGTTTCCTTTCATTTGCAAACTCCACTCCATACATATATAAGGGGAGGTACTAGCTCCAACTCGGTTTTACAGTGAAAACTGCAGGAACTTCAAACCTGCACTAGGTAACAGACTGAGAAACCAGAGAAAAGTTTCTCCTGCAACCCGTTCCCTTTGTGCTACATGAACGAAAGTCTCTCCACATGCTCAGTTCTGAGAGATAATTGTGTGTGAAAGCCGTACTTCAAATACCTTGTTGGGAACACAAAATTTCTTTTCACTTGCAAACTCCACTCCTTACATATATATGGGTAGGGTTTACCTCCAACTCGTTTTTACAGTGAAAACTGCAGGAACTTCTAAACGGCACTAGGAAACATACTGAGAAAACAGAGTATAAGTTTCTCCTGCAACCCTTTCCATTTATGCTAGATGAACGAACGTCTATACACATGCTTAGTTCTTACAGATAATTGTGTGTGAAAGCCGTAATTCACCTAGCTTGTTGGGAACACAAAGTTTCCTTACATTTGCAAATTCCACTCCATATATATATATACGTTGGTCCTAGCTCCAACTCGCTTTTACAGTGAATATTGCAGGAACTTCATACCGGAACTAGGAAACAGACTGAGAAACCAGAGTAAAAGTTTATCCTGTACCCGTTCCCTATGTGCTAGATGAACGAAAGTCTATCCACATGCTCAGTTCTGAGGGATAAGTGTGTGTGAAAGCCGTCCTTCACCTAGATTGTTGGGAACACAAAGTTTCTTTTCACTTGCAAACACCACTCCCTATATATATACGGGGTGTACTAGCTCCAACTCGATTTTACAGTGAAAATTGCAGGAACTTCAAACCGGCCCTAGGAAAAAGACTGAGAATCCAGAGAAAAATTTCCTCCTGCAACCTGTTCCATTTGTGCTACATGAACGAACGTCTCTCTACATGCTCAGTTCTGAGAGATAAGTATGTGTGAAAGCCGTCCTTCAACTAGCTTGTTGGGAACACAAAGATTTTTTCACTTGCAATTTCCACTCCATATATATATAAGGGGAGGTACTAGCTCCAAATCGGTTTTACAGAGAAAACTGCAGGAACTTCAATCCGGCACTAGGAAACAGAATGAGAAACCAGAGAAAAAGTTTCACCTGCAAGCCATTCCCGTTGTGCTAGATGAACGAACGTTTCCCCACATGCTCCGTTCTAAGAGATAAGTGTGTGTGAAAGCCGTCCTTCACCTAGCTTGTTGGGAAAACAAAGTTTCTTTTCACTTGTAAACTACAATCCTTACACATATTTGGGGAGGCATTAGCTCCAACACGATTTTACAGTGAAAACTGCAGGAACTTCAAACCTGCAGTAGGAAACAGACTGAGAAACCAGAGTAAAAGTTTCCCCTGTAACCCGTTCCCTTTGTGCTAGATGAACGAACGTCTATACACAAGCACAGTTCTGAGAGATAAGAGTGTGTGAAAGCCGTCCTTCACCAAGCTTGTTGGGAACACAAAGTTACTTTTCACTTGCAAAATCCACACCATAAATATATATGGGGAGGTACTAACTCCAACTCGGTTTTAGAGTGAAAACTCCAGGAATTTCAAACCGGCACTAGGAATCAGACTGAGTAAACAGAGAAAAAGTTTCTCCTGCAAACCTTTCCCTTTGTGCTAGATGAACGAACGTCTCACCAAATGCTCAGTTCTGAGATATAAGTGTGTGTGAAAGCCGTCATTCACCTAGCTTGTTGGGAACACAAATTTTCTTTTCATTGCAAATTCCACTCCATACATATATATGCGGAGGTACAAGCTCCAACTCGGTTTTACAGTGACAACTGCAGGGATTCCATCCGGCAATAGGAAACAGACTGAGAAACCATAGTAATACTTTCCCGTGCAACCCGTTTCATTTGTGCTAGATGAACGAACGTCTCTCCACATGCTCAGATCTGAGAGATAAGTGTGTGTGAAAGACGTCCTTCACGTAGCTTATTGGGAACACAAAGTTTCTTTTCACTTCCAAACTCCACTCCATACATTTATATGGGGTGGTACAAGCTCCTACTCGGTTTTACAGTGAAAACGGCAGGAACTTCAAACCGGCACTAGGAAACAGACTGAGAAACCAGAGAAAAACTTTCTCCTACAACCTGTTCCTTTGTTCTAGATGAACGAAAGTCTCACCACATGCTCAGTTCTGAGAGATAAGTGTGTGTGAAAGCCGTCCTTCACCTAGCTTGTTGGGAACACAAAGTTTCTTTTCACTTGCAAACTCCACTCCTTACATATATATGGGGAGGAATTAGCTCCAACTCGGTTTTACATTGAAAACTGCAGGAACTTCATAACGGCACTAGGAAACAGACTGAGAAACCAGAGTAAAAGTTTCTCCTGTACCCTTTCCCTTTGTGCTACATGAACGAAAGTCTATCCACATGCTCAGTTCTGAGAGATAAGAGTGTGTGAAAGCCGTCCTTCACCTACCTTGTTGGGAACACAAAGTTCCTTTTCACTTGCAAAATCAACTCCATACATATATATGGGGAGGTAATAGCACCAACTCGGTTTACAGTGAATACTGTAGGGACTTCAAACAGACATTAGGAAACAGACTGAGAAACCATAGTAAAAGTTTCCCTGCAACCCGTTCCACTTGTGGTAGATGAACGAACATCTCTCCAAATGCTCAGTTCTGAGAGATAAGTGTGTGTGAAAGCCGTCCTTCATCTAGCTTGTTGGGAACACAAAGATTCTTTAAACTTGCAAACTCCACTCCTTACATATATATGGGGAGGTATAACTCCAACTCGGTTTTACAGTGAAAACTGAAGGAACATCAAACCGGCACTAGGAAACAGACTGAGAATCCAGAGAAATAGTTTCTCCTGCAACCCTTTCCCATTGTGCTATATGAACGAAGGTCTCTCCACATGCTCAGTTCTGAGAGATAATTGTGTGTGAAAGCCGTCCTTCACCTAGCTTGTTGGGAACACAAAGTTTCCTTTCATTTGCAAATTCCAATCCATACATATATAAGGGGAGGTACTAGCACCAACTCGGTTATACAGAGAAAACTGCAGGAACTTCAAACCTGCACTAGGTAACAGACTGAGAAACCAGAGAAAAAGTTTCTCTTGCAACCCTTTCCCTTTGTGCTAGATGAACGAACGTCTCTCCACATGCTCAGTTCTGAGGGATAAGTGTGTGTGAAAGCCGTACTTCAACTTGCTTGTTGAGAACACAAATTTTATTTCACTTGAAATCCCCACTCTATACATAAATAATGGGAGGTAGGAGCTCCAACTCGGTTTTACAGTGAAAACTGCAGGAACTTCAAACCGGCCCTAGGAAACAGACTGAGAATTTAGAGAATATCTTCCTCCTGCAAACTTTTCCATTTGTGCTAGATGAACGAACGTCTCTCCGCATGCTCAGTTCTGAGAAATAAGTATTTGTGAAAGCCGTCCTTCACCTAGCTTGTTGGGAACACAAAGTTTCTTTTAACTTGCCAACTCCACTCCATACATATAAAAGGGGAGGTACTAGCTCCAAACCGGTTTTACAGAGAAAACTGCAGGAACTTCAATCCGGCACTAGGAAACAGACTGAGAAACCAGAGAAAATGTTTCCCCTGCAAGCCATTCCGGTTGTGCTAAATGAACGAACGTCTCTCCACATGCTCAGTTCTACGAGATATGTGTGTGTGAAAGCCGACTTCACCTAGCTTGTTGGGAACACAAAGTTTCTTTACACTTGCAAACTCCACCCCATACATATATATATTCGGAAGTACTAGCTTCAACTCAGATTTACAGTGAAAACTGCAGGAACTTCAAACCGGCACTAGGAAACAGACTGAGAAACCAGAGAAAAATTTTCTCTTGCAACCCGTTCCCTTTGTGCTAGATGAAGGAAAGTCTCTCCATATGCTTAGTTCTGAGAGATAAGTGTGTGTGAAAGCAGTCCTTCACCTATCTTGTTGGGAAAACAAAGCTTCTTTTCAATTGCAAACTACACTCCTTACATATATATGGGGAGGGATTAGCTCCAACTGGTTTTTACAGTGAAAACTGCAGGAACTTCAAACCTGCAGTAGGAAACAGACTGAGAAACCAGAGTAAAAGTTTCCCCTGTAACCCGTTCCCTTTGTGCTAGATGAACGAACGTCTATACACAAGCACAGTTCTGAGAGATAAGAGTGTGTGAAAGCCGTCCTTCACCAAGCTTGTTGGGAACACAAAGTTACTTTTCACTTGCAAAATCCACACCATAAATATATATGGGGAGGTACTAACTCCAACTCGGTTTTAGAGTGAAAACTCCAGGAATTTCAAACCGGCACTAGGAATCAGACTGAGTAAACAGAGAAAAAGTTTCTCCTGCAAACCTTTCCCTTTGTGCTAGATGAACGAACGTCTCACCAAATGCTCAGTTCTGAGATATAAGTGTGTGTGAAAGCCGTCATTCACCTAGCTTGTTGGGAACACAAATTTTCTTTTCATTGCAAATTCCACTCCATACATATATATGCGGAGGTACAAGCTCCAACTCGGTTTTACAGTGACAACTGCAGGGATTCCATCCGGCAATAGGAAACAGACTGAGAAACCATAGTAATACTTTCCCGTGCAACCCGTTTCATTTGTGCTAGATGAACGAACGTCTCTCCACATGCTCAGATCTGAGAGATAAGTGTGTGTGAAAGACGTCCTTCACGTAGCTTATTGGGAACACAAAGTTTCTTTTCACTTCCAAACTCCACTCCATACATTTATATGGGGTGGTACAAGCTCCTACTCGGTTTTACAGTGAAAACGGCAGGAACTTCAAACCGGCACTAGGAAACAGACTGAGAAACCAGAGAAAAACTTTCTCCTACAACCTGTTCCTTTGTTCTAGATGAACGAAAGTCTCACCACATGCTCAGTTCTGAGAGATAAGTGTGTGTGAAAGCCGTCCTTCACCTAGCTTGTTGGGAACACAAAGTTTCTTTTCACTTGCAAACTCCACTCCTTACATATATATGGGGAGGAATTAGCTCCAACTCGGTTTTACATTGAAAACTGCAGGAACTTCATAACGGCACTAGGAAACAGACTGAGAAACCAGAGTAAAAGTTTCTCCTGTACCCTTTCCCTTTGTGCTACATGAACGAAAGTCTATCCACATGCTCAGTTCTGAGAGATAAGAGTGTGTGAAAGCCGTCCTTCACCTACCTTGTTGGGAACACAAAGTTCCTTTTCACTTGCAAAATCAACTCCATACATATATATGGGGAGGTAATAGCACCAACTCGGTTTACAGTGAATACTGTAGGGACTTCAAACAGACATTAGGAAACAGACTGAGAAACCATAGTAAAAGTTTCCCTGCAACCCGTTCCACTTGTGGTAGATGAACGAACATCTCTCCAAATGCTCAGTTCTGAGAGATAAGTGTGTGTGAAAGCCGTCCTTCATCTAGCTTGTTGGGAACACAAAGATTCTTTAAACTTGCAAACTCCACTCCTTACATATATATGGGGAGGTATAACTCCAACTCGGTTTTACAGTGAAAACTGAAGGAACATCAAACCGGCACTAGGAAACAGACTGAGAATCCAGAGAAATAGTTTCTCCTGCAACCCTTTCCCATTGTGCTATATGAACGAAGGTCTCTCCACATGCTCAGTTCTGAGAGATAATTGTGTGTGAAAGCCGTCCTTCACCTAGCTTGTTGGGAACACAAAGTTTCCTTTCATTTGCAAATTCCAATCCATACATATATAAGGGGAGGTACTAGCACCAACTCGGTTATACAGAGAAAACTGCAGGAACTTCAAACCTGCACTAGGTAACAGACTGAGAAACCAGAGAAAAAGTTTCTCTTGCAACCCTTTCCCTTTGTGCTAGATGAACGAACGTCTCTCCACATGCTCAGTTCTGAGGGATAAGTGTGTGTGAAAGCCGTCCTTCACCTACCTTGTTGGGAACACAAAGTTCCTTTTCACTTGCAATCCCCACTCTATACATAAATAATGGGAGGTAGGAGCTCCAACTCGGTTTTACAGTGAAAACTGCAGGAACTTCAAACCGGCCCTAGGAAACAGACTGAGAATTTAGAGAATATCTTCCTCCTGCAAACTTTTCCATTTGTGCTAGATGAACGAACGTCTCTCCGCATGCTCAGTTCTGAGAAATAAGTATTTGTGAAAGCCGTCCTTCACCTAGCTTGTTGGGAACACAAAGTTTCTTTTAACTTGCCAACTCCACTCCATACATATAAAAGGGGAGGTACTAGCTCCAAATCGGTTTTACAGAGAAAACTGCAGGAACTTCAATCCGGCACTAGGAAACAGACTGAGAAACCAGAGAAAATGTTTCCCCTGCAAGCCATTCCGGTTGTGCTAAATGAACGAACGTCTCTCCACATGCTCAGTTCTACGAGATATGTGTGTGTGAAAGCCGACTTCACCTAGCTTGTTGGGAACACAAAGTTTCTTTACACTTGCAAACTCCACCCCATACATATATATATTCGGAAGTACTAGCTTCAACTCAGATTTACAGTGAAAACTGCAGGAACTTCAAACCGGCACTAGGAAACAGACTGAGAAACCAGAGAAAAATTTTCTCTTGCAACCCGTTCCCTTTGTGCTAGATGAAGGAAAGTCTCTCCATATGCTTAGTTCTGAGAGATAAGTGTGTGTGAAATCCGTACTTCACCTAGGTTGTTGGGAACACAAAGTTTCTTCTCACTTGCAAACACCACTCCGTACATATATATGGGGAGGTACAAGCTCCAACGCGGTTTTACAGGGAAAACTGAAGGAACTTCCAACCGGCCCTAGGAAACAGACTGAGAATCCAGAGGAAATGTTCCTCCTGCAATCTGTTCCATTTGTGCTAGATGAACGAACGTCTCTCCACATGCTCAGTTCTGAGAGATAAGAGTGTGTGAAAGCCGTCCTTCACCTACCTTGTTGGGAACACAAAGTTCCTTTTCACTTGCAAAATCAACTCCATACATATATATGGGGAGGTAATAGCACCAATTCGGTTTACAGTGAATACTGCAGGGACTTCAAACAGACATTAGGAAACAGACTGAGAAACCATAGTAAAAGTTTCCCTGCAACCCGTTCCACTTGTGGAAGATGAACGAACATCTCTCCAAATGCTCAGTTCTGAGAGATAAGTGTGTGTGAAAGCCGTCCTTCAGCTAGGTTGTTGGGAACACAAAGATTCTTTAAACTTGCAAACTCCACTCCTTACATATATATGGGGAGGTATAACTCCAACTAGGTTTTACAGTGAAAACTGAAGGAACTTCAAACCGGCACTAGTAAACGGACTGAGAATCCAGAGAAATAGTTTCTCCTGCAACCCGTTCCCATTGTGCTAGATGAACGAAAGTCTCTCCACATGCTCAGTTCTGAGAGATAATTGTGTGTGAAAGCCGTCCTTCACCTAGCTTGTTGGGAACACAAAGTTTCCTTTCATTTGCAAATTCCACTCCATACATATAAAAGGGGAGGTACTAGCACCAACTCGGTTTTACAGTGAAAACTGCAGGAACTTCAAACCTGCACTAGGTAACAGACTGAGAAACCAGAGAAAAAGTTTCTCCTGCAACCCGTTCCCTTTGTGCTAGATGAACGAACGTCTCTCCACATGCTCAGTTCTGAGAGATAAGTGTGTGTGAAAGCCGTACTTCACCTAGCTTGTTGAGAACACAAATTTTATTTCACTTGCAATCCCCACTCTATACATAAATATAGGGAGGTAGGAGCTCCAATTCGGTTTTACAGTGAAAACAGCAGGAACTTCAAACCGGCCCTAGTAAACAGAATGAGAATCCAGAGAATATCTTCCTCCTGCAAACTTTTCCATTTGTGCTAAATGAACGAACGTCTCTCCGAATGCTCAGTTCTGAGAGATTAGTGTGTGTGAAAGCCGTACTTCACCTAGCTTGTTGGGAACACAAAGTTTCTTTTAACTTGCCAACTATACTCCATATATATATAAGGGGAGGTACTAGCTCCAAATCGGTTTTACAGTGAAAACTGCAGGAACTACAAACCTGCACTAGGAAACAGACTGAGAAACTAGAGAAAAAGTTTCTCCTGCAAGCCATTCCGGTTGTGCTAAATGAACGAACGTCTCTCCACATGCTCAGTTCTACGAGATATGTGTGTGTGAAAGCCGACTTCACCTAGCTTGTTGGGAACACAAAGTTTCTTTACACTTGCAAACTCCACCCCATACATATATATATTCGGAAGTACTAGCTTCAACTCAGATTTACAGTGAAAACTGCAGGAAGTTCAAACCGGCACTAGGAAACAGACTGAGAAAGCAGAGTAAAAGTTTCTCCTGCAACCCGTTCCTTTGTGCTAGATGAACGAACGTCTCTCCACATGCTAGGTTCTGAGAGATAAGTGTGTGTGAAAGCCGTCCTTCACCTTTCTTGTTGGGAACACAAAGATTATTTTCACTTGCAAACTCCACTCCTTACATATATAAGGGGAGATACTAGCTCCAAATCGGTTATACAGCGAAAACTGCAGGAACTTCAATCCGGCACTAGGAAACAGACTGAGAAACCAGAGAAAAAGTTTCTCCTGCAAGCCATTCCCGGTGTGCTAGATGAACGAAAGTCTCTCCACATGCTCAGTTCTAAGAGATTAGTGTGTGTGAAAGCCGTACTTCACCTAGCTTGTTGGGAAAACAAAGTTTCTTTTCACTTGTAAACTACACTCCTTACATATGTATGGGGAGGCATTAGCTCCAACACGGTTTTACAGTGAAAACTGCAGGAACTTCAAACCTGCACTAGGTAACAGACTGAGAAACCAGAGAAAAAGTTTCTCCTACAACCCGTTCCCTTTGTGCTACATGAACGAACGTCTCTCCACATGCTCAGTTTTGTGAGATAATTGTGTGTGAAAGCCGTCCTTCACCTAGCTTGTTGGGAACACAAAGGTTCTTTACACTTGCAAACTCCACTCCATACATAAATATAGGGAGGTACTAGCTCCAACTCTGTTTTACAGTGAAAACTGCAGGAACTTCTAACCGGCACTAGGAAACAGAGTGAGAAACCAGAGTATAAGTTTCTCCTATAACCCGTTCCCTTTGTGCTAGATGAACTAAAGTCTATACACATGCTAATTTCTGACCGATAAGTGTGTGTGAAAGCCGTCTTTCACCTAGCTTGTTGGGAACACAAACTTTCTTTTTATGTGCAAACTCCACTGCATACATATACATGGGGTGTTACAAGCTCCTACTCGATTTTACAGTGAAAACTGAAGGAACTTCAATCCGGCACTAGGAAACAGACTGAGAAACCAGAGAAAAAGTTTCTTCTGCAACCCGTTCCATTTGTGCTAGATGAACGAACGTCCCTGCACATGCTCAGTTCTGAGATAAAAGTGTCTGTGAAAGCCGTACTTCACCTAGCTTGTTGGGAACACAAAGGTTCTTTTCATTTGCAAACTCCACTCCTTACATATATATGTGGAGGTTTTATCTCCAACACGTTTTTACAGTGAAAACTGCAGGAACTTCTAACCGGCACTAGGAAACAGACTGAGAAACCAGAGTAAAAGTTTCTCCTGTACCCTTTCCCTTTGTGCTACATGAACGAAAGTCTATCCACATGCTCAGTTCTGAGAGATAAGAGTGTGTGAAAGCCGTCCTTCACCTACCTTGTTGGGAACACAAAGTTCCTTTTCACTTGCAAAATCAACTCCATACATATATATGGGGAGGTAATAGCACCAACTCGGTTTACAGTGAATACTGTAGGGACTTCAAACAGACATTAGGAAACAGACTGAGAAACCATAGTAAAAGTTTCCCTGCAACCCGTTCCACTTGTGGTAGATGAACGAACATCTCTCCAAATGCTCAGTTCTGAGAGATAAGTGTGTGTGAAAGCCGTCCTTCATCTAGCTTGTTGGGAACACAAAGATTCTTTAAACTTGCAAACTCCACTCCTTACATATATATGGGGAGGTATAACTCCAACTCGGTTTTACAGTGAAAACTGAAGGAACATCAAACCGGCACTAGGAAACAGACTGAGAATCCAGAGAAATAGTTTCTCCTGCAACCCTTTCCCATTGTGCTATATGAACGAAGGTCTCTCCACATGCTCAGTTCTGAGAGATAATTGTGTGTGAAAGCCGTCCTTCACCTAGCTTGTTGGGAACACAAAGTTTCCTTTCATTTGCAAATTCCAATCCATACATATATAAGGGGAGGTACTAGCACCAACTCGGTTATACAGAGAAAACTGCAGGAACTTCAAACCTGCACTAGGTAACAGACTGAGAAACCAGAGAAAAAGTTTCTCTTGCAACCCTTTCCCTTTGTGCTAGATGAACGAACCTCTCTCCACATGCTCAGTTCTGAGGGATAAGTGTGTGTGAAAGCCGTACTTCAACTTGCTTGTTGAGAACACAAATTTTATTTCACTTGCAATCCCCACTCTATACATAAATAATGGGAGGTAGGAGCTCCAACTCGGTTTTACAGTGAAAACTGCAGGAACTTCAAACCGGCCCTAGGAAACAGACTGAGAATTTAGAGAATATCTTCCTCCTGCAAACTTTTCCATTTGTGCTAGATGAACGAACGTCTCTCCGCATGCTCAGTTCTGAGAAATAAGTATTTGTGAAAGCCGTCCTTCACCTAGCTTGTTGGGAACACAAAGTTTCTTTTAACTTGCCAACTCCACTCCATACATATAAAAGGGGAGGTACTAGCTCCAAATCGGTTTTACAGAGAAAACTGCAGGAACTTCAATCCGGCACTAGGAAACAGACTGAGAAACCAGAGAAAATGTTTCCCCTGCAAGCCATTCCGGTTGTGCTAAATGAACGAACGTCTCTCCACATGCTCAGTTCTACGAGATATGTGTGTGTGAAAGCCGACTTCACCTAGCTTGTTGGGAACACAAAGTTTCTTTACACTTGCAAACTCCACCCCATACATATATATATTCGGAAGTACTAGCTTCAACTCAGATTTACAGTGAAAACTGCAGGAACTTCAAACCGGCACTAGGAAACAGACTGAGAAACCAGAGAAAAATTTTCTCTTGCAACCCGTTCCCTTTGTGCTAGATGAAGGAAAGTCTCTCCATATGCTTAGTTCTGAGAGATAAGTGTGTGTGAAATCCGTACTTCACCTAGGTTGTTGGGAACACAAAGTTTCTTTTCACTTGCAAACACCACTCCGTACATATATATGGGGAGGTACAAGCTCCAACGCGGTTTTACAGGGAAAACTGAAGGAACTTCCAACCGGCCCTAGGAAACAGACTGAGAATCCAGAGGAAATGTTCCTCCTGCAATCTGTTCCATTTGTGCTAGATGAACGAACGTCTCTCCACATGCTCAGTTCTGAGAGATAAGAGTGTGTGAAAGCCGTCCTTCACCTACCTTGTTGGGAACACAAAGTTCCTTTTCACTTGCAAAATCAACTCCATACATATATATGGGGAGGTAATAGCACCAATTCGGTTTACAGTGAATACTGCAGGGACTTCAAACAGACATTAGGAAACAGACTGAGAAACCATAGTAAAAGTTTCCCTGCAACCCGTTCCACTTGTGGAAGATGAACGAACATCTCTCCAAATGCTCAGTTCTGAGAGATAAGTGTGTGTGAAAGCCGTCCTTCAGCTAGGTTGTTGGGAACACAAAGATTCTTTAAACTTGCAAACTCCACTCCTTACATATATATGGGGAGGTATAACTCCAACTAGGTTTTACAGTGAAAACTGAAGGAACTTCAAACCGGCACTAGTAAACGGACTGAGAATCCAGAGAAATAGTTTCTCCTGCAACCCGTTCCCATTGTGCTAGATGAACGAAAGTCTCTCCACATGCTCAGTTCTGAGAGATAATTGTGTGTGAAAGCCGTCCTTCACCTAGCTTGTTGGGAACACAAAGTTTCCTTTCATTTGCAAATTCCACTCCATACATATAAAAGGGGAGGTACTAGCACCAACTCGGTTTTACAGTGAAAACTGCAGGAACTTCAAACCTGCACTAGGTAACAGACTGAGAAACCAGAGAAAAAGTTTCTCCTGCAACCCGTTCCCTTTGTGCTAGATGAACGAACGTCTCTCCACATGCTCAGTTCTGAGAGATAAGTGTGTGTGAAAGCCGTACTTCACCTAGCTTGTTGAGAACACAAATTTTATTTCACTTGCAATCCCCACTCTATACATAAATATAGGGAGGTAGGAGCTCCAATTCGGTTTTACAGTGAAAACAGCAGGAACTTCAAACCGGCCCTAGTAAACAGACTGAGAATCCAGAGAATATCTTCCTCCTGCAAACTTTTCCATTTGTGCTAAATGAACGAACGTCTCTCCGAATGCTCAGTTCTGAGAGATTAGTGTGTGTGAAAGCCGTACTTCACCTAGCTTGTTGGGAACACAAAGTTTCTTTTAACTTGCCAACTATACTCCATATATATAAAAGGGGAGGTACTAGCTCCAAATCGGTTTTACAGTGAAAACTGCAGGAACTACAAACCTGCACTAGGAAACAGACTGAGAAACTAGAGAAAAAGTTTCTCCTGCAAGCCATTCCGGTTGTGCTAAATGAACGAACGTCTCTCCACATGCTCAGTTCTACGAGATATGTGTGTGTGAAAGCCGACTTCACCTAGCTTGTTGGGAACACAAAGTTTCTTTACACTTGCAAACTCCACCCCATACATATATATATTCGGAAGTACTAGCTTCAACTCAGATTTACAGTGAAAACTGCAGGAAGTTCAAACCGGCACTAGGAAACAGACTGAGAAAGCAGAGTAAAAGTTTCTCCTGCAACCCGTTCCTTTGTGCTAGATGAACGAACGTCTCTCCACATGCTAGGTTCTGAGAGATAAGTGTGTGTGAAAGCCGTCCTTCACCTTTCTTGTTGGGAACACAAAGATTATTTTCACTTGCAAACTCCACTCCTTACATATATAAGGGGAGATACTAGCTCCAAATCGGTTATACAGCGAAAACTGCAGGAACTTCAATCCGGCACTAGGAAACAGACTGAGAAACCAGAGAAAAAGTTTCTCCTGCAAGCCATTCCCGGTGTGCTAGATGAACGAAAGTCTCTCCACATGCTCAGTTCTAAGAGATTAGTGTGTGTGAAAGCCGTACTTCACCTAGCTTGTTGGGAAAGCAAAGTATCTTTTCACTTGTAAACTACACTCCTTACATATGTATGGGGAGGCATTAGCTCCAACACGGTTTTACAGTGAAAACTGCAGGAACTTCAAACCTGCACTAGGTAACAGACTGAGAAACCAGAGAAAAAGTTTCTCCTACAACCCGTTCCCTTTGTGCTACATGAACGAACGTCTCTCCACATGCTCAGTTTTGTGAGATAATTGTGTGTGAAAGCCGTCCTTCACCTAGCTTGTTGGGAACACAAAGGTTCTTTACACTTGCAAACTCCACTCCATACATAAATATAGGGAGGTACTAGCTCCAACTCTGTTTTACAGTGAAAACTGCAGGAACTTCTAACCGGCACTAGGAAACAGAGTGAGAAACCAGAGTATAAGTTTCTCCTATAACCCGTTCCCTTTGTGCTAGATGAACTAAAGTCTATACACATGCTAATTTCTGACCGATAAGTGTGTGTGAAAGCCGTCTTTCACCTAGCTTGTTGGGAACACAAACTTTCTTTTTATGTGCAAACTCCACTGCATACATATACATGGGGTGTTACAAGCTCCTACTCGATTTTACAGTGAAAACTGAAGGAACTTCAATCCGGCACTAGGAAACAGACTGAGAAACCAGAGAAAAAGTTTCTTCTGCAACCCGTTCCATTTGTGCTAGATGAACGAACGTCCCTGCACATGCTCAGTTCTGAGATATAAGTGTCTGTGAAAGCCGTACTTCACCTAGCTTGTTGGGAACACAAAGGTTCTTTTCATTTGCAAACTCCACTCCTTACATATATATGTGGAGGTTTTATCTCCAACACGTTTTTACAGTGAAAACTGCAGGAACTTCTAACCGGCACTAGGAAACAGACTGAGAAACCAGAGTAAAAGTTTCCCCTGCAAACCGTTCCCTTTGTGCTAGATGAACGAACGTCTCTCCACATGCTCATTTCTGAGGGATAATTGTGTGTGAAAGCCGTCCTTCACCTATCTTGTTGGGAACACAAACTTTCTTTTCACTTGCCAAATCCACTCCATATATATATATGGGATGTTACAAGCTCCTACTCGGTTTTACACTGATAAATGCAGGAACTTCAAACCGGCACTAGGAAACAGACTGAGAAACCAGAGTAAAAGTTTCTCCTGCAACCCGTTCCATTTGTGCTAGATGAAAGAACGTCTCTACACATGCTCATTTCTGAGAGATAAGTGTGTGTGAAAGCCGTCCTTCACCTAGCTTGTTGGGAACACAAATTTTATTTCACTTGCAATCTCCACTCCTTACATATATATGTGGAATTTTTAGCTCCAACCCTTTTTTACAGTGAAAACTGCAGGAACATCTAACCGGCACTAGGAAACAGACTGAGAAACCAGAGTATAAGTTTCTCCTATAACCCGTTCCCTTTGTGCTAGATGAACTAAAGTCTATATACAAGCTAATTTCTGACAGATAAGTGTGTGTGAAAGCCGTCTTTCACCTAGCTTGTTGGGAACACAAACTTTCTTTTCATGTGCAAACTCCACTCCATACATATATATGGGGTGTTACAAGCTCCTAGTCGGTTTTACAGTGAAAACTGCAGGAACTTCAAACCGGCCCTAGGAAACAGACTGAGAACCCAGAGAAAACGTTTCTCCTGCAAGCCATTCCCGTTGTGCTAGATGAACGAACGTCTCTCCACATGCTCATTTCTGAGAGATAAGAGTGTGTTAAAGCCGTCCTTCACCTAGCTTGTTTGGAACACAAAGTTCCTTTTCACTTGCAAACTCCACTCCATACATATATATGGGGAGGTACTTGCAGCAACTCGGTTTTAAAGTGAAAACTACAGGACTTCAAACAGGCACTAGGAAACAGACTGAGTAAACAGAGAAAAAGTTTCTCCTGCAACCCGTTCCCTTTGTGCTAGACGAACGAACGTCTCTCCACATGCTGAGATCTGATTGATAAGTGTGTGTGAAAGCCGTCCTTCACCTATCTTGTTGGGAACACAAACTTTCTTTTCACTTGCAAAATCCACTCCATATATATATATGGGGTGTTACAAGCTCCTACTCGGTTTTACACTGAAAACTGCAGGAACTTCAAACCGGCACTAGGAAAGAGACTGAGAAACCAGAGTAAAATTTTCTCCTGCAAACCGTTCCTTTTGTGCTAGATGAAAGAAAGTCTTTCCACATACTCAGTTCTGAGAGATATGTGTGTGTGAACGCAGTCCTTCACCTAGCTTGTTGGGAAAACAAAGTTTCTTTTCACTTGCAAACTACAATCCTTACATATATATGGGGAGGGATTAGCTCCAACTCGGTTTTACAGTGAAAACTGCAGGAACTTCAAAGCGGCACTAGGAAACAGACTGAGAACCCAGAGAAAAAGTTTCTCCTGCAACCAGTTCCTTTTGTGCCAAATGAACGAACGTCTCTCCACATGCTCAGTTCTGAGAGATAAGTGTGTGTGAAAGCCGTCCTTCACCTAGCTTGTTGGGAACACATATTTTATTTCACTTGCAATCTCCACTCCATACATAAATAGAGGGAGGTACAAGCTCCAACTCGATTTTACCGTGAAAACTGCAAGAATTTCAAACCGGCACTAGGAAACAGACTGAGAAAACAGAGTAAAAGTTTTTCCTGCAACCCGTTCCTTTGTGATAGATGAACGAACATATCTCCACATGCTAAGTTCTGAGAGATAAGTGTGTGTGAAAGCCATCCTTCACCTAGCTTGTTGGGAACACAAACTTTCTTTTCACTTGCAAACTCCACTCCTTACATATATATGTGGAGGTTTTATCTCCAACACGTTTTTACAGTGAAAACTGCAGGAACTTCTAACCGGCCCTAGGAAACACACTGAGAAACCAGAGTATAAGTTTCCCCTATAAACCGTTCCCTTTGTGCTAGATGAACTAACGTCTATATACATGCTAAGTTCTGACAGATAAGTGTGTGTGAAAGCCGTCTTTCACCTAGCTTGTTGGGAACACAAACATTCTTTTCATGTGCAAACTCCACTCCATACATATATATGGGTTGTTACAAGCTCCTACTCGGTTTTACAGTGAAAACTGAAGAAACTTCAAACCGGCACTAGGAAACAGACTGAGAAACCAGAGTAAGAGTTTCTCCTGCAAACCGTTCCTTTTGTGCTAGATGAACGAACGTCTCTCCACATGCTCAGTTCTGAGAGATATGTGTGTGTGAAAGCCGTACTTCACCTAGCTTGTTGGGAACACAAAGTTTCTTTTCAAATGCAAACACCACTCCGTACATATATATGGGGTGGTACTAACTCCAACTCGGTTTTACAGTGAAAACTGCAGGAACTTCAAACCGGCCCTAGGAAACAGACTGAGAATCCAGAGAAAAATGTCCTCCTGCAACCTGTTCCATTTGTGCTAGATGAACGAACGTCTCTCCACGTGCTCAATTCTGAGAGATAATTATGTGTGAAAGCCGTCCTTCACATAGCTTTTTGGGAACACAATGTTTCTTTTCACATTCAAACACCTCTCCATACATATATAAGGAGAGGAACTAGCTCCAAATCAGTTTTACAGTGATAACTGTAGGAACTTCAATCCGGCACTAGGATACAGACAGAGAACCCAGAGAAAACGTTTCTCCTGCAAACCGTTCACTTTGTGCTAGATGAACGAAAGTCTTTCCACATAATCAGTTCTGAGAGATAAGTGTGTGTGAAAGCATTCCTTCAACTAGCTTGTTGGGAAAACAAAGTTTCTTTTCACTTGCAAACTACACTCCATACATATATATGGAGAGGCATTAGCTCCAACTCGGTTTTACAGTGAAAACTGCAGGAACTTCATACCGGCACTAGGAAACACACTTAGAAACCAGAGTTAAATTTTCTCCTGCAAGCCGTTCCCATTGTGCTAGATGAACGAACGTCTCTCCACATGCTCAGTTCTGAGAGAAAAGTGTGTGTGAAAGCCGTCCTTCACCTAGCTTGTTGGGAACACAAAGTTTCTTTTCATTTGCAAACTCCACTCCATACATATATAAGGGGAAGTACTAGCTCCAACTCGGTTTTACAGTGAAAACTGAAGGAACTTCAAACATGCACTAGGTAACAGACTGAGAAACCAGAGAAAAAGTTTCTCCTGCAACCCGTTCCCTTTGTGCTACATGAACGATCGTCTTTCCTCATGCTAAGTTCTGAGAGATAATTGTGTGTGAAAGCCGTCCTTCAACTAGCTTGTTGGGAACACAAAGTTTCTTTTCACTTGCAAACTCCTGTCCATACATATATATGCGGAGGTCCTAGGTCCAACTCGGTTTACAGTGAAAACTGCAGGGACTTCAAACCGACAGTAGGAAACAGACTGAGAAACCATAGTAAAAGTTTCCCTGCAACCCGTTCCATTTGTGGTTGATGAACGAACGTATCTCCAAATGCTCAGTTCTGAGAGATAAATGTGTGTGAAAGCCGTCCTTCACCTAGCTTGTTGGGAACACAAACTTTCTTTTCACTTGCAAACTCCACTCCATACATATATATTGGGTGGTACAAGCTCCTACTCGGTTTTACACTGAAAACTGCAGGAAATTCAAACCGGCACTAGGAAACACTGAGAAACCAGAGTAAAAGTTTCTCCTGCAACCCGTTCCCTTTGTGCTAGATGAAAGAACGTCTCTCCACATGCTCAGTTCTGAGAGGTAATTGTGTGTGAAAGCCGTACTTCACCTAGCTTGATTGGAACACAAAGTTCCTTTTCACTTGCAAACTCCACTCCATACATATATAAGGGAAGTACTAGCTCCAACATGGTTTTACAGTGAAAACTGCAGGAACTTCAATCCTGCACTAGGAATCTGACTGAGAATTCAGAGAAAAAGTTTCTCCTACAACCTGTTCCCTTTATGGTAGATGAACGAACGTCTCTCCACGTGCTCAGTTCTGAGAGATAAATGTGTGTGAAAGCCGTACTTCACCTAGATAGTTGGGAACACAAAGTTTCTTTTCACTTGCAAACACCACTCCGTACAAATATATGGGGAAGTACTAGCTCCAACTCGGTTTTACATTGAAAATTGCAGGAACATCAAACTGGCCCTAGGAAACAGACTGAGAATCCAGAGAAAATGTTCCTCCTTTAACCTGTTCCATTTGTGCTAGATGAACGAACGTATCTCCACATGCTCAGTTCTGAGATATAAGTGTGTGTGAAAGCCGTACTTCACCTAGCTTGTTGGGAACACAAAGTTTCTTTTCAAATGCAAACACCTCTCCATACATATATATGGGGTGGTACAAATTCCAACTCGGTTTTACAGTGAAAACTGCAGGAACTTCAAACCGGCCCTAGGAAACAGACTGAGAATCCAGAGAAAATGTTCCTCCTTTAACCTGTTCCATTTGTGCTAGATGAACGAACGTCTCTCCACATGCTCAGTTCTGAGAGATAAGTGTGTGTGAAAGCCGTACTACACAAAGCTTTTTGGGAACACAAATTTTCTTTTCACTTGCCAACTGCACTCCATACATATATAAGGGGAGGTACTAGCTCCAACTCGGTTTTACAGTGAAAACTGAAGGAACTTCAAACCAGCACTAGGAAACAGACTGAGAATCCAGAGAAAAAGTTTTTCCTGCAACCTGTTCCATTTGTGCTAGATGAACGAACGTCTCTCCACATGCCCAGTTCTGAGAGATAAGTGTGTGTGAAAGCCGTCCTTCACCTAGCTTGTTGGGAACACAAAGTTTCTTTTCAGATGCCAACTCCACTCCATATATATATATGGGGAGGTACTAGCTCCAACTCGGTTTTACAGTGAAAACTGCAGGATCTTCAAACCGGCACTACGAAACAGACTGAGAAACCAGAGAAAAATTTGCTACTTCAACATGTTTCATTTGTGAGAGATGAACGAACATCTCTCCACATGCTCAGTTCTTTGAGATATATATGTGTGAAAGCCGTCCTTCACCTATCTTGTTGGGAAAACAAAGTTTCTTTTCACTTGCAAACTCCACTCCATACATATATAAGGGGTGGTACTGGCTCCAAATCGGTTTTACAGTGAAAACTGCAGGAACTTCAATCCGGAACTAGGAAACAGACTGAGAAACCAGAGAAACAGTTTCTCCTGCAACCCGTTCCCTTTGTGCTAGATGAACGAAAGTCTCTCCACATGCTCAGTTCTGAGAGATAAGTGTGTGTGAAAGCCGTCGTTCACCTAGCTTGTTGGGAACACAAAGTTTCTTTCACTTGCAAAATCCACTCCATAGATAAATATAGTGAGGTACTAAATCCAACTCGGTTTTACAGTGAAAACTGCAGGAATTTCAAACCGGCACTAGGAAACAGACTGAGTAAACAGAGATTTAGTTTCTCCTGCAACAGGTTTCTTTGTGCTAGATGAACGAACGTCTCCCCACATGCTCAGTTCTGAAAAATATGTGTGTGTGAAAGCCGTCCTTCACTTTGCTTGTTGGGAACACAAACTTTCTTTTAACTTACAAACTCCAATCCATACATATATAAAGGGAGGTACTAGCACCAACTCGGTTTTAAAGTGAAAACTGCAGGAACTTCAAACCGGCACTAGGAAACAGACTGAGTAAACAGAGAAATAGTTTCTCCTTCAAACTGTTCACTTATTGCTAGATTAACGAAAGTCTCTCCAAATGCTCAATTCTGAGAGATAACTGTGTGTGAAAGCCGTCCTTCACCTAGTTTGTTGGGATCACCAATTTTCTTTTCACTTGCAAACTCCACTCCATACATATATTATGTTAGGTACTAGCTCCAACACGGTTTTACAGTGAAAATTGCAGGAACTTCAAATCTGCACTAGGAAACAGACTGAATAACCAGAGTAAAAGTTTCTCCTGCAATCCGTTTCCTTTGTGCTAGACGAACGACCGTCTCCCCACATGCTCAGTTCTGAGAGATAAGTGTGTGTGAAAGCCGTCCTTCACCTAGCTTGTTGGGAACACAAAGTTTCTTTTCACTTGCAAACTCCAATCCTTATATATATATGGTGAGGGATTAGCTCCTACTCGTTTTTACAGTGAAAACTGCAGGAACTTCATACTGGCACTAGGAAAATGACTGAGAAACCAGAGTAAAAGTTTCTCCTGTAACCCGTTCTTTTGTGCTAGATGAACGAACGTCTATCCACATGCTCAGTTCTGAGTGATAAGAGTGTGTGAAAGCCGTCCTTCACCTAGCTTGTTGGGAACACAAATTTTCTTTTCAGGTGCAAACTCCACTCCTTACATATATATGGGGAAGTACTAGCTCCAACTCGGTTTTGCAGTGAAAACTGCAGGAACTTCAAACCGGCACTAGGAATCAGACTGAGTAAAGAGAGAAATAGTTTCTCCTCAAACCTTTCCATTAGTGCTAGATGAACGAACGTCTCCACACATGTTCAGTTCTGAGAGATAAGTGTGTGTTAAAGCCGTCCTTCACCTAGCTTTTTGGGAACACAAATTTCTTTTCAGTTGCAAATTCCACTCCATACATATATATGGGTTTGTACAATCTCCAACTCGATTTTTCAGTGAAAACTGCAGGAACTTCAAACCTGCACTAGGAAACAGACTGAGAAACCAGAGTAAAAGTTTCTCCTGCAACCCGATCCTTTTCTGCTAGATGAACGAACGTCTTTCCACATGCTCAGTTCTGAGAGATAAGTGTGTGTGAAAGCCGTCCTTCAAATAGCTTGTTGGGAACACAAAGGTTCTTTACACTTGCAAACTCCACTCCATACATATATATGGGGTGGTACAAGCTCCTACTCTGTTTACAGTGAAAACTGCAAGAACTTCAAACCGGCACTAGGAATCAGACTGAGTAAACAGAGGAAAAGTTTCACCTGCAACCCGTTCCCTTTGTGCTAGACGAACGAACGTCTCTCCACATGCTCATTTCTGAGATATATGTGTGTGTGAAAGCCGTCCTTCACCTAGCTATTTGGGAACACAAAGTTTCTTTCCACTTGCAAACTCCACTCCATACATATATAAGGGGACGTACTAGCTCCAACTCGGTTTTACAGTGAAAACTGCAGGATCTTCAAACCGGCACTAGGAAACAGACTGTGAAACCAGAGAAAAAGTTCCTCCTGCAACCTGTTCCATTTGTGCTAGATGAAAAAACATCTCTCCCCATGCTCAGTTCTGAGAGATATGTATGTGTGAAAGCCGTCCTTCACCTATCTTGTTGGGAACACAAAGTATCTTTTAACTTGCAATCTCCACTCCATACATATATAAGGGGTGGTACTAGCTCCAAATCGGTTTTACAGTGAAAACTGTAGGAAATTCAATCCGGCAATAGGAAACATACTGAGAAACCAGAGTAAAAGTTTCCCCTTTAAACAGTTCCCTTTGTGCTAGATGAACAAACGTCTATCCACATGCTCAGTTCTGAGAGATAAGAGTGTGTGAAAGCCGTCCTTCACCTAGTTGTTGGGAACACAAAGTTCCTTTTCACTTACAAACTCCACTCCATACATAAATATAGGGAGGTACTAACTCCAACCCGGTTTTACAGTGAAAACTGCAGGAAATTCATACCGGCATTAGGAAACAGACTGAGAACCCAGAGTAAAAGTTTATCCTGCAACCTGTTCAATTTTTGCTAGATGAACGAACGTCTCTCCACATGTTTAGTTCTGAGAGATAAGTGTGTGTGAAACCTTCCTTCACGTAGCTTGTTGGGAACTGAAATTTTCTTTTCACTTGCAATCTCCACTCCTTACATATATATGGGGAGGGATTAGCTCAAACTCGTTTTTACAGAGAAAACTGCAGGAACATCCTAACGGCACTAGGAAAAATACTGAGAAACCAGAGTAAAAGTTTCACCTGTAACCCATTCCCTTTGTGATAGATGAACAAACGTCTATCCACATGCTCAGGTCTGAGAGATAAGAGTGTGTGAAAGCCGTCCTTCACCTAGGTTGTTGGGAACACAAAGTTCCTTTTCATTTGCAAACTCCACTCCATACATATATATGGTGAGGTACTAGCTCCAACTCTGTTTTGCAGTGAAAACTGCAGGAACTTCAAACCGGCACTAGGAATCAGACTGAGTAAACAGAGAAAAAGTTTCTCCTGCAACCCGTGCCATTTGTGCTAGATGAACGAACGTCTCTCCACATTCTAAGTTCTGAGAGATATGTGTGTGTGAAAGCCGTCCTTCACATAGCTTGTTGGGAACACAAACATTCTTTTCACTTGCCAAATCCACTCCATACATATATATGGGGAGGTACCAGCACCAACTCTGTTTTAAAGTGAAAACTGCAGGAACATCAAACCGGCACAAGGAAACAGACTGAGGAAACAGAGAATTAGTTTCTCCTGCAACCATTTCCTTTTGTGCTAGATGAACGAACGTCTCTCCACATGCTCAGTTCTGAGAGATATGTGTGTGTGAAAGCCGTCATTCACATAGCTTGTTGGGAACACAAACAATCTTTTCACTTGCAAACTCCACTCCATACATATATATGGGGAGGTACTAGCACCAAATCTGTTTTAAAGTGAAAACTGCAGGAACTTCAAACCGGCACTAGGAAACAGACTGAGAAACCAGAGTAAAATTTTCCCTGCAATCCGTTTCATTTATGCTAGATGAACGAAAGTTTCTTCACATGCTCAGTTCTGAGAGATATGTGTGTGTGAATGCCGTACTTCACCTAGCTTGTTGGGAACACAAAGGTTCTTTACACTTGCAAACTCCACTCCATATATATATATTGGGTTGTACAAGCTCCTTCTCTGTTTTACAGTGAAAACTGCAGGAACTTCAAACCTGCACTAGGAAACAGGCTGAGTAAACAGAGAAATAGTTTCTCCTGCAACCCGCTCCCTTTGTGCTAGATGAACGAACGTCTCTCCACAAGCTCAGTTCTGAGAGATAATTGTGTGTGAAAGCAGTCCTTCACCTAGCTTGTTGGGAACACAAACTTTCTTTTCAATTGCAAACTCCATTCCATACATATATATGGGGAGGAACTAGCCCCAATTCGGTTTTACAGTGAAAACTGCAGGAATTTCAAAAGGCACTAGGAAACACTCTTAGTAAACAGAGAACAATTTTCTCCTGCAATCCGTTCCCTTTTTGCTAGATGAACGCATGTCTCTCCACATGATAAGTTCTGAGTGACAAGTGTGTGTGAAATCCGTCCTTCAACTAGCTTGTTGGGAACACAAAGCTTCTTTCCAGTTGCCAACTCCAATCCATACATATATATGGGGAGGTTCTAGCTTCAACTCGGTTTTACAGTGAAATCTACAGGAACTTCAAACCGGCACTAGCAAACAGACTGAGAATCCAGAGAAAATTTTCCTCCTGCAACCAGTTCCATTTGTGCTAGATGAACGAACGTCTCTCCACAAGCTCACTTCTGAGGGAAAAGTATGTGTGAAAGCCGTCCTTCACCTAGCTTGTTGGGAACACAAAGTTTCTTTTCAATTGCAAACTCTACTCCATACATATAGAAGGGGAGGTACTAGCTCCAAATCGGTTTTACATTTAAAACTGCAGGAGCATCAATCCGGCACTAGGAAACAGACTGAGAAAGCAGAGAAAAAGTTTCTAATGCAACCCGTTCCATTTATGCTAGATGAACGAACATCTCTCAGCATGCTCAGTTCGGGGAGTTAAGTGTGTGTGAAAGCCGTCCTTCAACTAGCTTGTTGGGAACACAAAGTTTATTTTCACTTGCAAACTCCATTCCATACATAAATATAGGGAGGTACTAGCTCCAACTCGGTTTTACTGTGAAAACTGCATTTACTTCAATCCGGCACTAGGAAACAGACTGAGAAACGTGAGTAAAAATTTTTCCTGCAACTCGTTCCTTTGGGCTAGATGAAAGAACGTTTCTCCACATGCTCATTTCTGAGAGATTAGTGTGTGTGACAGCCGTTCTTCACCTAGATAGTTGGGAACACATAGTTTCTTTTCACTTGCAAACGCCTCTCCTTACATATATATGGGGAGGGATTAGCTCCAACTCGTTTTTACAGTGAAAACTGCAGTAAATTCATACCGGCACTAGGAAACAGACTGAGAAACCAGAGAAAATGTTTCTCCTGTAACCCGTACCATTTGTGCTAGATAAACGAACGTCTATCCACATGCTCAGTTCTGAGATATAAGAGTGTGTGAAAGCCGTCCTTCACCTAGATTGTTGGGAACACAAATTTACTTTTCGGGTGCAGACTCCACTCCAAAAATATATATGGGGAGGTACTATCTCCAACTCGGTTCTACAGTGAAAACTGCAGGAACGTCAAACCGGCACTAGGAATCAGACTGAGTAAACAGAGAAAAAGTTTCTCCTGCAAACCTTTCCATTAGTGCTAGATGAACGAACGTCTCTCCACATGGTCAGTTCTGAGAGATAAATTTGTGTGAAAGCCGTCCTTCACCTAGCTTTTTGGAAACACAAACTTTTTTTTCACGTGCAAATTCCACTCCATACATATATATGGGGTGGTACAAGCTCCAACTCGATTTTAGAGTGAAAACTGCAGGAACTTCAAACCTGCACTAGGAAACAGACTGAGAAACCAGAGTAAAAGTTTCTCCTGCAACCCATTCCCTTTGTGCTAGATGAACGAACGTCTCTCCACATGCTCAGTTCTGAGAGATAAGTGTGTGTGAAAGCCGTCCTTCAGCTAGCTTGTTTTGAACACAAAGGTTCTTTGCACTGGCAAACCCCACTCCATAAATATATATGGGGTGGTACAAGCTCCTACTCGGTTTTACAGTGAAAACTGCAGGAACTTCAAACCGGCACTAGGAATCAGAATGAGTTAACAGAGAAAATGTTTCTCCTGCAACCCGTTCCGTTTTGTGCTAGATGAACGAATCTCTCTCCACATGCTCAGTTCTGAGAGATAAGTGTGTGTGAAAGCCGTCTTTCACCTATCTTGTTGGGAACACAATGGTTCTTTACACGTGCAAACTCCACTCCATACATATATATGGGGTGGTACAAGCCACTATTCGGTTTTACTGTGAAAACTGCAGGAACTTCAAATCGGCACTAGGAATCAGACTGAGTAAACAGAGAAAAAGTTTCTCCTGCAACCCGTTCCCATTGTGCTAGATGAACGAACGTCTCTCCACATGCTCAGATCTGAGAGATATGTGTGTGTGAAAGCCGACCTTCACCTAGCTTTTTGGGAACACAAAGTTTCTTTCCACTTGCAAACACCGCTCCATACATATATATACGGAGGTTCTAGCTCCAACTCGGTTTTACAGTGAAAACTGCAGGAATTCCAAACTGGCAGTAGGAAACAGACTGACAAAACATAGTAAAAGTTTCTCCTGCAAACCGTTCCCTTTGTGCTAGATGAACGAACGTCTCTCCACATGCTCAGTTCTGAGAGATAAGTGTGTGTGAAAGCCGTCCTTCACCTAGCTTGTTGAGAACACAAACTTTCTTTTCACTTGCAAACTCCACTCCATACATATATATGGGGAGGTAATAGCCCTAACTCGTTTTTTAAGTGAAAACTGCAGGATCTTCAAACCGGCAGTAGGAAACAGACTGAGAAAACATAGTAAAAGTTTCCCCTGCAAACAGTTCCCATTGTGCTAGATGAACGAACGTCCCTGCACATGCTCAGTTCTGAGAGATAAGTGTGTGTGGAGCCGTCCTTCACATAACTTGTTGGGAACACAAAGTTTCTTTTCTCTTGCAAACTCCAATCCATAAATATATAAGGGGAGGTACTAGCTCCAAATCGGTTTTATAGTGAAAACTGAAGGAACTTCAAACCGGGACTAGCAAACAGACTGAGAATCCAGAGAAAAATTTCATCCTGCAACCTGTTCCATTTGTGCTAGATGAACGAACGTCTCTCCACATGCTCACTTCTGAGAGATAAGTATGTGTGAAAGCCGTTCTTCACCTAGGTTGTTGGGAACACAAAGTTTCTTTTCACTTGCAAAATCTACTCCATACATATATAATGAGAGGTACTAGCTCCAAATCTGTTTTACAGTGAAAACTGCAGGAACATCAATCCGGCACTAGGAAACAGACTGAGAAACCAGAGAAAATGTTTCTCCTGGATCCCGTTCCATTTGTGTTAGATGAACGAATATCTCTCAACATGCTCAGTTCTGGAAGAAAAGTGTGTGTGAAAGCCGTCATTCACCTAGCTTGTTGGGAACACAAAGTTTATTTTCTCTTGCAAACTCCACTCCATACATAAATACAGGGAGGTACTAGCTTCAAATCTGTTTTACTTTGAAAACTGCAGGAACTTCAACCCGGCACTAGGAATCAGACTGAGTAAACAGAGAAAAAGTTTCTCCTGCAACCCGTTCCATTAGTGCTAGATGAACGTACGTCTCTCCACATGCTCACTTCTGAGAGAAAAGTGTGTGTGAAAGCCGTCCTTCACCTAGCTTGTTGGGAACACAAAGGTTCTTTACACTGGCAAACTCCATTCCATACATATATATGGGGTGGTACAAGCTCCTACTCAGTTTTACAGTGAAAACTGCAGGAACTTCAAACCGGCACTAGGAATTAGACTGAGTTAACAGAGAAAATGTTTCTCCTGCAACCCGTTCCGTTTTGTGCTAGATGAACGAACGTCTCTCCACATGCTCAGTTCTGAGAGATATGTGTGTGTGAAAGCCGACCTTCACCTAGCTTTTTGGGAACACAAAGTTTCTTTCCACTTGCAAACACCGCTCCATACATATATATGCGGAGGTACTAGCTCCAACTCGGTTTTACAGTGAAAACTGCAGGAATTCCAAACCGGCAGTAGGAAACAGACTGACAAACCATAGTAAAAGTTTCTCCTGCAAACCGTTCCTTTGTGCTAGATGAACGAACGTCTCTCCACATGCTCAGTTCTGAGAGATAAGTGTGTGTGAAAGCCGTCCTTCACCTAGCTTGTTGGGAACACAAACTTTCTTTTCACTTGCAAACTCCACTCCATACATATATATGGGGAGGTAATAGCCCTAACACTTTTTTTAAGTGAAAACTGCAGGATCTTCAAACCGGCAGTAGGAAACAGACTGAGAAAACATAGTAAAAGTTTCCCCTGCAAACCGTTCCCTTTGTGCTAGATGAACGAAAGTCTCTCCACATGCTCAGTTCTGAGAGATAAGTGTGTGTGAAAGCCGTCCTTCACATAACTTGTTGGGAACACAAGGTTTCTTTTCTCTTCCAAACTCAAATCCATAAATATATAAGGGGAGGTACTAGCTCCAAATCGGTTTTATAGTGAAAACTGCAGGAACTTCAAACCGGGACTAGCAAACAGACTGAGAATCCAGAGAAAAATTTCATCCTGCAACCTGTTCCATTTGTGCTAGATGAACGAACGTCTCTCCACATGCTCACTTCTGAGAGATAAGTATGTGTGAAAGCCGTTCTTCACCTAGGTTGTTGGGAACACAAAGTTTCTTTTCATTTGCAAACTCTACTCCATACATATATAAGGGGAGGTACTAGCTCCAAATCTGTTTTACAGTGAAAACTGCAGTAACATCAATCCGGCACTAGGAAACAGACTGAGAATCCAGAGAAAAAGTTTCTCCTGCAACCCGTTCCATTTGTGTTAGATGAACGAATATCTCTCAACATGCTCAGTTCTGGAAGAAAAGTGTGTGTGAAAGCCGTCATTCACCTAGCTTGTTGGGAACACAAAGTTTATTTTCTCTTGCAAACTCCACTCCATACATAAATACAGGGTGGTACAAGCTCCAACTCGATTTTACAGTGAAAACTGCAGGAACTTCAAACATGCACTAGGAAACAGACTGAGAAACCAGAGTAAAAGTTTCTCCTGCAACCCGTTCCCTTTATGCTAGATGAACGAACGTCTCTCCACATGCTCAGTTCTGAGAGATAAGTGTGTGTGAAAGCCGTCCTTCAGCTAGCTTGTTTTGAACACAAAGGTTCTTTACACTGGCAAACCCCACTCCATAAATATATATGGGGTGGTACAAGCTCCTACTCGGTTTTACAGTGAAAACTGCAGGAACTTCAAACCGGCACTAGGAATCAGAATGAGTTAACAGAGAAAATGTTTCTCCTGCAACCCGTTCCGTTTTGTGCTAGATGAACGAATCTCTCTCCACATGCTCAGTTCTGAGAGATAAGTGTGTGTGAAAGCCGTCTTTCACCTATCTTGTTGGGAACACAATGGTTCTTTACACGTGCAAACTCCACTCCATACATATATATGGGGTGGTACAAGCCACTATTCGGTTTTACTGTGAAAACTGCAGGAACTTCAAATCGGCACTAGGAATCAGACTGAGTAAACAGAGAAAAAGTTTCTCCTGCAACCCGTTCCCATTGTGCTAGATGAACGAACGTCTCTCCACATGCTCAATTCTGAGAGATATGTGTGTGTGAAAGCCGACCTTCACCTAGCTTTTTGGGAACACAAAGTTTCTTTCCCCTTGCAAACACCGCTCCATACATATATATACGGAGGTTCTAGCTCCAACTCGGTTTTACAGTGAAAACTGCAGGAATTCCAAACTGGCAGTAGGAAACAGACTGACAAACCATAGTAAAAGTTTCTCCTGCAAACCGTTCCCTTTGTGCTAGATGAACGAACGTCTCTCCACATGCTCAGTTCTGAGAGATAAGTGTGTGTGAAAGCCGTCCTTCACCTAGCTTGTTGAGAACACAAACTTTCTTTTCACTTGCAAACTCCACTCCATACATATATATGGGGAGGTAATAGCCCTAACTCGTTTTTTAAGTGAAAACTGCAGGATCTTCAAACCGGCAGTAGGAAACAGACTGAGAAAACATAGTAAAAGTTTCCCCTGCAAACCGTTCCCATTGTGCTAGATGAACGAACGTCCCTGCACATGCTCAGTTCTGAGAGATAAGTGTGTGTGGAGCCGTCCTTCACATAACTTGTTGGGAACACAAAGTTTCTTTTCTCTTGCAAACTCCAATCCATAAATATATAAGGGGAGGTACTAGCTGCAAATCGGTTTTATAGTGAAAACTGAAGGAACTTCAAACCGGGACTAGCAAACAGACTGAGAATCCAGAGAAAAATTTTATCCTGCAACCTGTTCCATTTGTGCTAGATGAACGAACGTCTCTCCACATGCTCACTTCTGAGGGAAAAGTATGTGTGAAAGCCGTCCTTCACCTAGCTTGTTGGGAACACAAAGTTTCTTTTCAAATGCAAACTCTACTCCATACATATAGAAGGGGAGGTACTAGCTCCAAATCGGTTTTACATTTAAAACTGCAGAAGCATCAATCCGGCACTAGGAAACAGACTGAGAAAGCAGAGAAAAAGTTTCTAATGCAACCCGTTCCATTTATGCTAGATGAACGAACATCTCTCAGCATGCTCAGTTCTGGGAGATAATTGTGTGTGAAAGCCGTCCTTCAACTAGCTTGTTGGGAACACAAAGTTTATTTTCACTTGCAAACTCCATTCCATACATAAATATAGGGAGGTACTAGCTCCAACTCTGTTTTACTGTGAAAACTGCATTTACTTCAATCCGGCACTAGGAAACAGACTGAGAAACCTGAGTAAAAATTTCTCCTGCAACTCGTTCCTTTGGGCTAGATGAAAGAACGTTTCTCCACATGCTCATTTCTGAGAGATTAGTGTGTGTGACAGCCGTTCTTCACCTAGATTGTTGGGAACACATAGTTTCTTTTCACTTGCAAACGCCTCTCCTTACATATATATGGGGAGGGATTAGCTCCAACTCGTTTTTACAGTGAAAACTGCAGTAAATTCAGACCGGCACTAGGAAACAGTCTGAGAAACCAGAGAAAATGTTTCTCCTGTAACCCGTACCATTTGTGCTAGATAAACGAACGTCTATCCACATGCTCAGTTCTGAGATATAAGAGTGTGTGAAAGCCGTCCTTCACCTAGATTGTTGGGAACACAAATTTACTTTTCGGGTGCAGACTCCACTCCAAAAATATATATGGGGAGGTACTATCTCCAACTCGGTTCTACAGTGAAAACTGCAGGAACGTCAAACCGGCACTAGGAATCAGACTGAGTAAACAGAGAAAAAGTTTCTCCTGCAACCCGTTCCATTAGTGCTAGATGAACGAACGTCTCTCCACATGGTCAGTTCTGAGAGATAAATGTGTGTGAAAGCCGTCCTTCACCTAGCTTTTTGGAAACACAAACTTTTTTTTCACGTGCAAATTCCACTCCATACATATATATGGGGTGGTACAAGCTCCAACTCCATTTTAGAGTGAAAACTGCAGGAACTTCAAACCTGCACTAGGAAACAGACTGAGAAACCAGAGTAAAAGTTTCTCCTGCAACCCATTCCCTTTGTGCTAGATGAACGAACGTCTCTCCACATGCTCAGTTCTGAGAGATAAGTGTGTGTGAAAGCCGTCCTTCAGCTAGCTTGTTTTGAACACAAAGGTTCTTTACACTGGCAAACCCCACTCCATAAATATATATGGGGTGGTACAAGCTCCTACTCGGTTTTACAGTGAAAACTGCAGGAACTTCAAACCGGCACTAGGAATCAGAATGAGTTAACAGAGAAAATGTTTCTCCTGCAACCCGTTCCGTTTTGTGCTAGATGAACGAATCTCTCTCCACATGCTCAGTTCTGAGAGATAAGTGTGTGTGAAAGCCGTCTTTCACCTATCTTGTTGGGAACACAATGGTTCTTTACACGTGCAAACTCCACTCCATACATATATATGGGGTGGTACAAGCCACTATTCGGTTTTACTGTGAAAACTGCAGGAACTTCAAATCGGCACTAGGAATCAGACTGAGTAAACAGAGAAAAAGTTTCTCCTGCAACCCGTTCCCATTGTGCTAGATGAACGAACGTCTCTCCACATGCTCAGTTCTGAGAGATATGTGTGTGTGAAAGCCGACCTTCACCTAGCTTTTTGGGAACACAAAGTTTCTTTCCACTTGCAAACACCGCTCCATACATATATATACGGAGGTTCTAGCTCCAACTCGGTTTTACAGTGAAAACTGCAGGAATTCCAAACTGGCAGTAGGAAACAGACTGACAAAACATAGTAAAAGTTTCTCCTGCAAACCGTTCCCTTTGTGCTAGATGAACGAACGTCTCTCCACATGCTCAGTTCTGAGAGATAAGTGTGTGTGAAAGCCGTCCTTCACCTAGCTTGTTGAGAACACAAACTTTCTTTTCACTTGCAAACTCCACTCCATACATATATATGGGGAGGTAATAGCCCTAACTCGTTTTTTAAGTGAAAACTGCAGGATCTTCAAACCGGCAGTAGGAAACAGACTGAGAAAACATAGTAAAAGTTTCCCCTGCAAACCGTTCCCATTGTGCTAGATGAACGAACGTCCCTGCACATGCTCAGTTCTGAGAGATAAGTGTGTGTGGAGCCGTCCTTCACATTACTTGTTGGGAACACAAAGTTTCTTTTCTCTTGCAAACTCCAATCCATAAATATATAAGGGGAGGTACTAGCTCCAAATCGGTTTTATAGTGAAAACTGAAGGAACTTCAAACCGGGACTAGCAAACAGACTGAGAATCCAGAGAAAAATTTCATCCTGCAACCTATTCCATTTGTGCTAGATGAACGAACGTCTCTCCACATGCTCACTTCTGAGAGATAAGTATGTGTGAAAGCCGTTCTTCACCTAGGTTGTTGGGAACACAAAGTTTCTTTTCACTTGCAAAATCTACTCCATACATATATAATGAGAGGTACTAGCTCCAAATCTGTTTTACAGTGAAAACTGCAGGAACATCAATCCGGCACTAGGAAACAGACTGAGAAACCAGAGAAAATGTTTCTCCTGGATCCCGTTCCATTTGTGTTAGATGAACGAATATCTCTCAACATGCTCAGTTCTGGAAGAAAAGTGTGTGTGAAAGCCGTCATTCACCTAGCTTGTTGGGAACACAAAGTTTATTTTCTCTTGCAAACTCCACTCCATACATAAATACAGGGAGGTACTAGCTTCAAATCTGTTTTACTTTGAAAACTGCAGGAACTTCAACCCGGCACTAGGAATCAGACTGAGTAAACAGAGAAAAAGTTTCTCCTGCAACCCGTTCCATTAGTGCTAGATGAACGTACGTCTCTCCACATGCTCACTTCTGAGAGAAAAGTGTGTGTGAAAGCCGTCCTTCACCTAGCTTGTTGGGAACACAAAGGTTCTTTACACTGGCAAACTCCATTCCATACATATATATGGGGTGGTACAAGCTCCTACTCAGTTTTACAGTGAAAACTGCAGGAACTTCAAACCGGCACTAGGAATTAGACTGAGTTAACAGAGAAAATGTTTCTCCTGCAACCCGTTCCGTTTTGTGCTAGATGAACGAAAGTCTCTCCACATGCTCAGTTCTGAGAGATAAGTGTGTGTGAAAGCCGTCTTTCACCTATCTTGTTGGGAACACAAAGGTTCTTTACACGTGCAAACTCCACTCCATACATATATATGGGGTGGTACAAGCCACTATTCGGTTTTACTGTGAAAACTGCAGGAACTTCAAATCGGCACTAGGAATCAGACTGAGTAAACAGAGAAAAAGTTTCTCCTGCAACCCGTTCCCATTGTGCTAGATGAACGAACGTCTCTCCACATGCTCAGTTCTGAGAGATATGTGTGTGTGAAAGCCGACCTTCACCTAGCTTTTTGGGAACACAAAGTTTCTTTCCACTTGCAAACACCGCTCCATACATATATATGCGGAGGTACTAGCTCCAACTCGGTTTTACAGTGAAAACTGCAGGAATTCCAAACCGGCAGTAGGAAACAGACTGACAAACCATAGTAAAAGTTTCTCCTGCAAACCGTTCCATTTGTGCTAGATGAACGAACGTCTCTCCACATGCTCAGTTCTGAGAGATAAGTGTGTGTGAAAGCCGTCCTTCACCTAGCTTGTTGGGAAAACAAACTTTCTTTTCACTTGCAAACTCCACTCCATACATATATATGGGGAGGTAATAGCCCTAACTCGTTTTTTAAGTGAAAACTGCAGGATCTTCAAAGCGGCAGTAGGAAACAAACTGAGAAAACATAGTAAAAGTTTCCCCTGCTAACCGTTCCCTTTGTGCTAGATGAACGAAAGTCTCTCCACATGCTCAGTTCTGAGAGATAAGTGTGTGTGAAAGCCGTCCTTCACATAACTTGTTGGGAACACAAAGTTTCTTTTCTCTTGCAAACTCAAATCCATAAATATATAAGGGGAGGTACTAGCTCCAAATCGGTTTTATAGTGAAAACTGCAGGAACTTCAAACCGGGACTAGCAAACAGACTGAGAATCCAGAGAATAATTTCATCCTGCAACCTGTTCCATTTGTGCTAGATGAACGAACGTCTCTCCACATGCTCACTTCTGAGAGATAAGTATGTGTGAAAGCCGTTCTTCACCTAGGTTGTTGGGAACACAAAGTTTCTTTTCACTTGCAAACTCTACTCCATAAATATATAAGGGGAGGTACTAGCTCCAAATCTGTTTTACAGTGAAAACTGCAGTAACATCAATCCGGCACTAGGAAACAGACTGAGAAACCAGAGAAAAAGTTTCTCCTGCAACCCGTTCATTTGTGTTAGATGAACGAATATCTCTCAACATGCTCAGTTCTGGAAGAAAAGTGTGTGTGAAAGCCGTCATTCACCTAGCTTGTTGGGAACACAAAGTTTATTTTCTCTTGCAAACTCCACTCCATACATAAATACAGGGTGGTACAAGCTCCAACTCGATTTTACAGTGAAAACTGCAGGAACTTCAAACATGCACTAGGAAACAGACTGAGAAACCAGAGTGAAAGTTTCTCCTGCAACCCGTTCCCTTTATGCTAGATGAACGAACGTCTCTCCACATGCTCAGTTCTGAGAGATAAGTGTGTGTGAAAGCCGACCTTCAGCTAGCTTGTTTTGAACACAAAGGTTCTTTACACTGGCAAACCCAACTCCATAAATATATATGGGGTGGTACAAGCTCCTACTCGGTTTTACAGTGAAAACTGCAGGAACTTCAAATCGGCACTAGGAATCAGACTGAGTAAACAGAGAAAAAGTTTCTCCTGCAACCCGTTCCCATTGTGCTAGATGAACGAACGTCTCTCCACATGCTCAGTTCTGAGAGATAAGTGTGTGTGAAAGCCGACCTTCACCTAGCTTTTTGGGAACACAAAGTTTCTTTCCACTTGCAAACACCGCTCCATACATATATATACGGTGGTTCTAGCTCCAACTCGGTTTTACAGTGAAAACTGCAGGAATTCCAAACTGGCAGTAGGAAACAGACTGACAAACCATGGTAAACGTTTCTCCTGCAAACCGTTCCCTTTGTGCTAGATGAACGAACGTCTCTCCACATGCTCAGTTCTGAGAGATAAGTGTGTGTGAAAGCCATCCTTCACCTAGCTTGTTGAGAACACAAACTTTCTTTTCACTTGCAAACTCCACTCCTTACATATATATGGGGAGGTAATAGCCCTAACTCGTTTTTTAAGTGAAAACTGCAGGATCTTCAAACCGGCAGTAGGAAACAGTCTGAGAAAACATAGTAAAAGTTTCCCTTGCAAACCGTTCCCATTGTGCTAGATGAACGAACGTCCCTGCACATGCTCAGTTCTGAGAGATAAGTGTGTGTGGAGCCGTCCTTCACATAACTTGTTGGGAACACAAAGTTTCTTTTCTCTTGCAAACTCCAATCCATAAATATATAAGGGGAGGTACTAGCTCCAAATCGGTTTTATAGTGAAAACTGAAGGAACTTCAAACCGGGACTAGCAAACAGACTGAGAATCCAGAGAAAAATTTCATCCTGCAACCTGTTCCATTTGTGCTAGATGAACGAACGTCTCTCCACATGCTCACTTCTGAGAGATAAGTATGTGTGAAAGCCGTTCTTCACCTAGGTTGTTGGGAACACAAAGATTCTTTTCACTTGCAAAATCTACTCCATACATATATAATGAGAGGTACTAGCTCCAAATCTGTTTTACAGTGAAAACTGCAGGAACATCAATCCGGCACTAGGAAACAGACTGAGAAACCAGAGAAAATGTTTCTCCTGGATCCCGTTCCATTTGTGTTAGATGAACGAATATCTCTCAACATGCTCAGTTCTGGAAGAAAATTGTGTGTGAAAGCCGTCATTCACCTAGCTTGTTGGGAACACAAAGTTTATTTTCTCTTGCAAACACCAATCCATACATAAATACAGGGAGGTACTAGCTTCAAATCTGTTTTACTTTGAAAACTGCAGGAACTTCAACCCGGCACTAGGAATCAGACTGAGTAAACAGAGAAAAAGTTTCTCCTGCAACCCGTTCCATTAGTGCTAGATGAACGTACGTCTCTCCACATGCTCAGTTCTGAGAGAAAAGTGTGTGTGAAAGCCGTCCTTCACCTAGCTTTTTGGGAACACAAACTTACTTTTCACGTGCAAATTCCACTCCATACATATATATGGAGTGGTACAAGCTCCAACTCGATTTTACAGTGAAAACTGCAGGAACTTCAAACCTGCACTAGGAAACAGACTGAGAAACCATAGTAAAAGTTTCCCCCGCAACCCGTTCCCTTTGTGCTAGATGAACGAACGTCTCTCCACATGCTCAGTTCTGAGAGATAGGTGTGTGTGAAAGCCGTCCTTCACCTAGCTTGTTGGGAACACAAAGGTTCTTTACACTGGCAAACTCCATTCCATACATATATATGGGGTGGTACAAGCTCCTAATCAGTTTTACAGTGAAAACTGCAGGAACTTCAAACCGGCACTAGGAATCAGACTGAGTTAACAGAGAAAATGTTTCTCCTGCAACCCGTTCCGTTTTGTGCTAGATGAACGAAAGTCTCTCCACATGCTCAGTTCTGAGAGATAAGTGTGTGTGAAAGCCGTCTTTCACCTATCTTGTTGGGAACACAAAGGTTCTTTACACGTGCAAACTCCACTCCATACATATATATGGGGTGGTACAAGCCACTATTCGGTTTTACTGTGAAAACTGCAGGAACTTCAAATCGGCACTAGGAATCAGACTGAGTAAACAGAGAAAAATTTTCTCCTGCAACCCGTTCCCATTGTGCTAGATGAACGAACGTCTCTCCACATGCTCAGTTCTGAGAGATATGTGTGTGTGAAAGCCGACCTTCACCTAGCTTTTTTGGAACACAAAGTTTCTTTCCACTTGCAAACACCGCTCCATACATATATATGCGGAGGTTCTAGCTCCAACTCGGTTTTACAGTGAAAACTGCAGGAATTCCAAACCGGCAGTAGGAAACAGACTGACAAACCATAGTAAAAGTTTCTCCTGCAAACCGTTCCCTTTGTGCTAGATGAACGAACGTCTCTCCACATGCTCAGTTCTGAGAGATAAGTGTGTGTGAAAGCCGTCCTTCACCTAGCTTGTTGGGAACACAAACTTTCTTTTCATTTGCAAACTCCACTCCATACATATATATGGGGAAGTAATAGCCCTAACTCGTTTTTTAAGTGAAAACTGCAGGATCTTCAAACCGGCAGTAGGAAACAGTCTGAGAAAACATAGTAAAAGTTTCCCTTGCAAACCGTTCCCATTGTGCTAGATGAACGAACGTCCCTGCACATGCTCAGTTCTGAGAGATAAGTGTGTGTGGAGCCGTCCTTCACATAACTTGTTGGGAACACAAAGTTTCTTTTCTCTTGCAAACTCCAATCCATAAATATATAAGGGGAGGTACTAGCTCCAAATCGGTTTTATAGTGAAAACTGAAGGAACTTCAAACCGGGACTAGCAAACAGACTGAGAATCCAGAGAAAAATTTCATCCTGCAACCTGTTCCATTTGTGCTAGATGAACGAACGTCTCTCCACATGCTCACTTCTGAGAGATAAGTATGTGTGAAAGCCGTTCTTCACCTAGGTTGTTGGGAACACAAAGATTCTTTTCACTTGCAAAATCTACTCCATACATATATAATGAGAGGTACTAGCTCCAAATCTGTTTTACAGTGAAAACTGCAGGAACATCAATCCGGCACTAGGAAACAGACTGAGAAACCAGAGAAAATGTTTCTCCTGGATCCCGTTCCATTTGTGTTAGATGAACGAATATCTCTCAACATGCTCAGTTCTGGAAGAAAAGTGTGTGTGAAAGCCGTCATTCACCTAGCTTGTTGGGAACACAAAGTTTATTTTCTCTTGCAAACACCAATCCATACATAAATACAGGGAGGTACTAGCTTCAAATCTGTTTTACTTTGAAAACTGCAGGAACTTCAACCCGGCACTAGGAATCAGACTGAGTAAACAGAGAAAAAGTTTCTCCTGCAACCCGTTCCATTAGTGCTAGATGAACGTACGTCTCTCCACATGCTCAGTTCTGAGAGAAAAGTGTGTGTGAAAGCCGTCCTTCACCTAGCTTTTTGGGAACACAAACTTACTTTTCACGTGCAAATTCCACTCCATACATATATATGGAGTGGTACAAGCTCCAACTCGATTTTACAGTGAAAACTGCAGGAACTTCAAACCTGCACTAGGAAACAGACTGAGAAACCATAGTAAAAGTTTCTCCCGCAACCCGTTCCCTTTGTGCTAGATGAACGAACGTCTCTCCACATGCTCAGTTCTGAGAGATAGGTGTGTGTGAAAGCCGTCCTTCACCTAGTTTGTTGGGAACACAAAGGTTCTTTACACTGGCAAACTCCATTCCATACATATATATGGGGTGGTACAAGCTCCTAATCAGTTTTACAGTGAAAACTGCAGGAACTTCAAACCGGCACTAGGAATCAGACTGAGTTAACAGAGAAAATGTTTCTCCTGCAACCCGTTCCGTTTTGTGCTAGATGAACGAAAGTCTCTCCACATGCTCAGTTCTGAGAGATAAGTGTGTGTGAAAGCCGTCTTTCACCTATCTTGTTGGGAACACAAAGGTTCTTTACACGTGCAAACTCCACTCCATACATATATATGGGGTGGTACAAGCCACTATTCGGTTTTACTGTGAAAACTGCAGGAACTTCAAATCGGCACTAGGAATCAGACTGAGTAAACAGAGAAAAATTTTCTCCTGCAACCCGTTCCCATTGTGCTAGATGAACGAACGTCTCTCCACATGCTCAGTTCTGAGAGATATGTGTGTGTGAAAGCCGACCTTCACCTAGCTTTTTTGGAACACAAAGTTTCTTTCCACTTGCAAACACCGCTCCATACATATATATGCGGAGGTACTAGCTCCAACTCGGTTTTACAGTGAAAACTGCAGGAATTCCAAACCGGCAGTAGGAAACAGACTGACAAACCATAGTAAAAGTTTCTCCTGCAAACCGTTCCCTTTGTGCTAGATGAACGAACGTCTCTCCACATGCTCAGTTCTGAGAGATAAGTGTGTGTGAAAGCCGTCCTTCACCTAGCTTGTTGGGAACACAAACTTTCTTTTCACTTGCAAACTCCACTCCATACATATATATGGGGAGGTAATAGCCCTAACTCGTTTTTTAAGTGAAAACTGCAGGATCTTCAAACCGGCAGTAGGAAACAGACTGAGAAAACATAGTAAAAGTTTCCCCTGCAAACCGTTCATTTTGTGCTAGATGAACGAAAGTCTCTCCACATGCTCAGTTCTGAGAGATAAGTGTGTGTGAAAGCCGTCCTTCACATAACTTGTTGGGAACACAAAGATTCTTTTCTCTTGCAAACTCAAATCCATAAATATATAAGGGGAGTTACTAGCTCCAAATCGGTTTTATAGTGAAAACTGCAGGAACTTCAAACCGGGACTAGCAAACAGACTGAGAATCCAGAGAAAAATTTCATCCTGCAACCTGTTCCATTTGTGCTAGATGAACGAACGTCTTTCCACATGCTCACTTCTGAGAGATAAGTATGTGTGAAAGCCGTTCTTCACCTAGGTTGTTGGGAACACAAAGTTTCTTTTCATTTGCAAACTCTACTCCATACATATATAAGGGGAGGTACTAGCTCCAAATCTGTTTTACAGTGAAAACTGCAGTAACATCAATCCGGCACTAGGAAACAGACTGAGAAACCAGAGAAAAAGTTTCTCCTGCAACCCGTTCCATTTGTGTTAGATGAACGAATATCTCTCAACATGCTCAGTTCTGGAAGAAAAGTGTGTGTGAAAGCCGTCATTCACCTAGCTTGTTGGGAACACAAAGTTTATTTTCTCTTGCAAACTCCACTCCATACATAAATACAGGGTGGTACAAGCTCCAACTCGATTTTACAGTGAAAACTGCAGGAACTTCAAACATGAACTAGGAAACAGACTGAGAAACCAGAGTAAAAGTTTCTCCTGCAACCCGTTCCCTTTATGCTAGATGAACGAACGTCTCTCCACATGCTCAGTTCTGAGAGATAAGTGTGTGTGAAAGCCGTCCTTCAGCTAGCTTGTTTTGAACACAAAGGTTCTTTACACTGGCAAACCCCACTCCATAAATATATATGGGGTGGTACAAGCTCCTACTCGGTTTTACAGTGAAAACTGCAGGAACTTCAAACCGGCACTAGGAATCAGAATGAGTTAACAGAGAAAATGTTTCTCCTGCAACCCGTTCCGTTTTGTGCTAGATGAACGAATCTCTCTCCACATGCTCAGTTCTGAGAGATAAGTGTGTGTGAAAGCCGTCTTTCACCTATCTTGTTGGGAACACAATGGTTCTTTACACGTGCAAACTCCACTCCATACATATATATGGGGTGGTACAAGCCACTATTCGGTTTTACTGTGAAAACTGCAGGAACTTCAAATCGGCACTAGGAATCAGACTGAGTAAACAGAGAAAAAGTTTCTCCTGCAACCCGTTCCCATTGTGCTAGATGAACGAACGTCTCTCCACATGCTCAGTTCTGAGAGATATGTGTGTGTGAAAGCCGACCTTCACCTAGCTTTTTGGGAACACAAAGTTTCTTTCCACTTGCAAACACCGCTCCATACATATATATACGGAGGTTCTAGCTCCAACTCGGTTTTACAGTGAAAACTGCAGGAATTCCAAACTGGCAGTAGGAAACAGACTGACAAACCACAGTAAAAGTTTCTCCTGCAAACCGTTCCCTTTGTGCTAGATGAACGAACGTCTCTCCACATGCTCAGTTCTGAGAGATAAGTGTGTGTGAAAGCCGTCCTTCACCTAGCTTGTTGAGAACACAAACTTTCTTTTCACTTGCAAACTCCACTCCATACATATATATGGGGAGGTAATAGCCCTAACTCGTTTTTTAAGTGAAAACTGCAGGATCTTCAAACCGGCAGTAGGAAACAGACTGAGAAAACATAGTAAAAGTTTCCCCTGCAAACCGTTCCCATTGTGCTAGATGAACGAACGTCCCTGCACATGCTCAGTTCTGAGAGATAAGTGTGTGTGGAGCCGTCCTTCACATAACTTGTTGGGAACACAAAGTTTCTTTTCTCTTGCAAACTCCAATCCATAAATATATAAGGGGAGGTACTAGCTCCAAATCGGTTTTATAGTGAAAACTGAAGGAACTTCAAACCGGGACTAGCAAACAGACTGAGAATCCAGAGAAAAATTTCATCCTGCAACCTGTTCCATTTGTGCTAGATGAACGAACGTCTCTCCACATGCTCACTTCTGAGAGATAAGTATGTGTGAAAGCCGTTCTTCACCTAGGTTGTTGGGAACACAAAGTTTCTTTTCACTTGCAAAATCTACTCCATACTTATATAATGGGAGGTACTAGCTCCAAATCTGTTTTACAGTGAAAACTGCAGGAACATCAATCCGGCACTAGGAAACAGACTGAGAAACCAGAGAAAAAGTTTCTCCTGGATCCCGTTCCATTTGTGTTAGATGAACGAATATCTCTCAACATGCTCAGTTCTGGAAGAAAAGTGTGTGTGAAAGCCGTCATTCACCTAGCTTGTTGGGAACACAAAGTTTATTTTCTCTTGCAAACTCCACTCCATACATAAATACAGGGAGGTACTAGCTTCAAATCTGTTTTACTTTGAAAACTGCAGGAAATTCAACCCGGCACTAGGAAACAGACTGAGAAAACATAGTAAAAGTTTCCCCTGCAACCCGTTCCCTTTGTGCTAGATGAACGAAAGTCTCTCCACATGCTCAGTTCTGAGAGATAAGTGTGTGTGAAAGCCGTCCTTCACATAACTTGTTGGGAACACAAAGTTTCTTTTCTCTTGCAAACTCAAATCCATAAATATATAAGGGGAGGTACTAGCTCCAAATCGGTTTTATAGTGAAAACTGCAGGAACTTCAAACCGGGACTAGCAAACAGACTGAGAATCCAGAGAAAAATTTCATCCTGCAACCTGTTCCATTTGTGCTAGATGAACGAACGTCTCTCCACATGCTCACATCTGAGAGATAAGTATGTGTGAAAGCCGTTCTTCACCTAGGTTGTTGGGAACACAAAGTTTCTTTTCACTTGCAAACTCTACTCCATACATATATAAGGGGAGGTACTAGCTCCAAATCTGTTTTACAGTGAAAACTGCAGTAACATCAATCCGGCACTAGGAAACAGACTGAGAAACCAGAGAAAAAGTTTCTCCTGCAACCCGTTCCATTTGTGTTAGATGAACGAATATCTCTCAACATGCTCAGTTCTGGAAGAAAAGTGTGTGTGAAAGCCGTCCTTCAGCTAGCTTGTTTTGAACACAAAGGTTCTTTACACTGGCAAACCCAACTCCATAAATATATATGGTGTGGTACAAGTTCCTACTCGGTTTTACAGTGAAAACTGCAGGAACTTCAAACCGGCACTAGGAATCAGAATGACTTAACAGAGAAAATGTTTCTCCTGCAACCCGTTCCGTTTTGTGCTAGATGAACGAATCTCTCTCCACATGCTCAGTTCTGAGAGATAAGTGTGTGTGAAAGCCGTCTTTCACCTATCTTGTTGGGAACACAATGGTCCTTTACACGTGCAAACTCCACTCCATACATATATATGGGGTGGTACAAGCCACTATTCGGTTTTACTGTGAAAACTGCAGGAACTTCAAATCGGCACTAGGAATCAGACTGAGTAAACAGAGAAAAAGTTTCTCCTGCAACCCGTTCCCATTGTGCTAGATGAATGAACGTCTCTCCACATGCTCAGTTCTGAGAGATATGTGTGTGTGAAAGCCGACCTTCACCTAGCTTTTTGGGAACACAAAGTTTCTTTCCACTTGCAAACACCGCTCCATACATATATATACGGAAGTGCTAGCTCCAACTCGGTTTTACAGTGAAAACTGCAGGAATTCCAAACTGGCAGTAGGAAATAGACTGACAAACCATAGTAAAAGTTTCTCCTGCAAACCGTTCCCTTTGTGCTAGATGAACGAACGTCTCTCCACATGCTCAGTTCTGAGAGATAAGTGTGTGTGAAAGCCATCCTTCACCTAGCTTGTTGAGAACACAAACTTTCTTTTCACTTGCAAACTCCACTCCATACATATATATGGGGAGGTAATAGCCCTAACTCGTTTTTTAAGTGAAAACTGCAGGATCTTCAAACCGGCAGTAGGAAACAGACTGAGAAAACATAGTAAAAGTTTCCCCTGCAAACCGTTCCCATTGTGCTAGATGAACGAACGTCCCTGCACATGCTCAGTTCTGAGAGATAAGTGTGTGTGGAGCCGTCCTTCACATAACTTGTTGGGAACACAAAGTTTCTTTTCTCTTGCAAACTCCAATCCATAAATATATAAGGGGAGGTACTAGCTCCAAATCGGTTTTATAGTGAAAACTGAAGGAACTTCAAACCGGGACTAGCAAACAGACTGAGAAACCAGAGAAAATGTTTCTCCTGCAACCCGTTCCGTTTTGTGCTAGATGAACGAAAGTCTCTCCATATGCTCAGTTCTGAGAGATAAGTGTGTGTGAAAGCAGTCTTTCACCTATCTTGTTGGGAACACAAAGGTTTTTTACACGTGCAAACTCCACTCCATACATATATATGGGGTGGTACAAGCCACTATTCGGTTTTACTGTGAAAACTGCAGGAACTTCAATTCGGAACTAGGAATCAGACTGAGTAAACAGAGAAAAAGTTTCTCCTGCAACCCGTTCCCATTGTGCTAAATGAACGAACGTCTCTCCACATGCTCAGTTCTGAGAGAAATGTGTGTGTGAAAGCCGACCTTCACCTAGCTTTTTGGGAACACAAAGTTTCTTTCCACTTGCAAACACCGCTCCATACATATATATGCGGAGGTACTAGCTCCAACTCGGTTTTACAGTGAAAACTGCAGGAATTCCAAACCGGCAGTAGGAAACAGACTGACAAACCATAGTAAAAGTTTCTCCTGCAAACCGTTCCCTTTGTGCTAGATGAACGAACGTCTCTCCACATGCTCAGTTCTGAGAGATAAGTGTGTGTGAAAGCCGTCCTTCACCTAGCTTGTTGGGAACACAAACTTTCTTTTCACTTGCAAACTCCACTCCATATATATATATGGGGAGGTTATAGCCCTAACTCGTTTTTTAAGTGAAAACTGCAGGATCTTCAAACCGGCAGTAGGAAACAGACTGAGAAAACATAGTAAAAGTTTCCCCTGCAACCCGTTCCCTTTGTGCTAGATGAACGAAAGTCTCTCCACATGCTCAGTTCTGAGAGATAAGTGTGTGTGAAAGCCGTCCTTCACATAACTTGTTGGGAACACAAAGTTTCTTTTCTCTTGCAAACTCAAATCCATAAATATATAAGGGGAGGTACTAGCTCCAAATCGGTTTTATAGTGAAAACTGCAGGAACTTCAAACCGGGACTAGCAAACAGACTGAGAATCCAGAGAATAATTTCATCCTGCAACCTGTTCCATTTGTGCTAGATGAACGAACGTCTCTCCACATGCTCACTTCTGAGAGATAAGTATGTGTGAAAGCCGTTCTTCACCTAGGTTGTTGGGAACACAGTTTCTTTTCACTTGCAAACTCTACTCCATACATATATAAGGGGAGGTACTAGCTCCAAATCTGTTTTACAGTGAAAACTGCAGTAACATCAATTCGGCACTAGGAAACAGACTGAGAAACCAGAGAAAAAGTTTCTCCTGCAACCCGTTCCATTTGTGTTAGATGAACGAATATCTCTCAACATGCTCAGTTCTGGAAGAAAAGTGTGTGTGAAAGCCGTCATTCACCTAGCTTGTTGGGAACACAAAGTTTATTTTCTCTTGCAAACTCCACTCCATACATAAATACAGGGTGGTACAAGCTCCAACTCGATTTTACAGTGAAAACTGCAGGAACTTCAAACATGCACTAGGAAACAGAGTGAGAATCCAGAGTAAAAGTTTCTCCTGCAACCCGTTCCCTTTATGCTAGATGAACGAACGTCTCTCCACATGCTCACTTCTGAGAGATAAGTGTGTGTGAAAGCCGCCCTTCAGCTAGCTTGTTTTGAACACAAAGGTTCTTTACACTGGCAAACCCCACTCCATAAATATATATGGGGTGGTACAAGCTCCTACACGGTTTTACAGTGAAAACTGCAGGAACTTCAAACCGGCACTAGGAATCAGACTGAGTTAAAAGAGAAAAAGATTCTCCTGCAACCCGTTCCGTTTTGTGCTAGATGAACGAAAGTCTCTACACATGCTCAGTTCTGAGAGATAAGTGTGTGTGATAGCCGTCCTTCACCTATCTTGTTGGGAACACAAAGGTTCTTTACACGTGCAAACTCCACTCCATACATATATATGGAGTGGTACAAGCTCCAACTCGATTTTACAGTGAAAACTGCAGGAACTTCAAACCTGCACTAGGAAACAGACTGAGAAACCAGAGTAAAAGTTTCTCCAGCAACCCGTTCCCTTTGTGCTAGATGAACGAACGTCTCTCCACATGCTCAGTTCTGAGAGATAGGTGTGTGTGAAAGCCGTCCTTCACATAGCTTGTTGGGAACACAAAGGTTCTTTACACTGGCAAACTCCATTCCATACATATATATGGGGTGGTACAAGCTCTTACTCAGTTTTACAGTGAAAACTGCAGGAACTTCAACCCGGCACTAGGAATCAGACTGAGTAAACAGAGAAAAAGTTTCTCCTGCAACCCGTTCCGTTTTGTGCTAGATGAACGAACGTCTGTCCACATGCTGATTTCTGAGAGATAAGTGTGTGTGAAAGCCGTCCTTCACCAACTTGTTGGGAACACAAAGTTTCTTGTCACTTGCAAACTCCACTCCATACATAAATATAGGGAGGACTAACTCCAACTCGATTTTGCAGTGAAAACTGCAGGAATTTCAAACGGGCACTAGGAAACAGACTGAGAACCCAGAGAATAAATTTATCCTGCAACCCGTTCCATTTGTGCTAGATGAACGAAAGTCTCTCCACATGTTCAGTTCTGAGAGATTATTGTGTGTGTAAGCCGTCCTTCACGTAGCTTGTTGGGAACACAAAGTTTCTTTTCACTTGCAAACTCCAATCCTATACATATATATGGGTAGGTATAAGCTCCAACTCGTTTTTACAGAGAAAACTGCAGGAACTTCCTACCGGCACTAGGAAAAAGACTGAGAAACCAGAGAAAAGTTTCTCCTGCAACCTGTTCCCTTTGTGCTAGATGAACGAACGTCTCCCCACATGCTCAGTTCTGAGTGATATGTGTGTGTGAAAGCCGTCCTTCACTTAGCTTGTTGGGAACACAAACTTTGTTTTCACTAGCAAACTCCACTCCATACATATATATGGGGAGGTACTAGCACCAACTCTGTTTTAAAGTGAAAACTGCAGGAACTTCAAACCGGCACTAGGAAACAGACTGATAAACCAGAGAAAAAGTTCCTCCTGCAACCTGTTCCATTTGTGCTAGATGAACGAAAGTCTCTCCACATGCACAGTTCTGAGAGATAAGTGTGTGTGAAAGCCGTCCTTCACCTAGGTTGTTGGGAACACAAAGTTTCTTTTCACTTGCAAACTCCACTCCATACATATATATGGGGAGGTACTAGCCCCAACTCGGTTTTAAAGTGAAAACTGCAGGATATTCAAACAGGGAGTAGGAAACAGACTGAGAAACCGTAGTAAAAGTTACTCCTGCAACCATTTCCCTTTGTGCTAGATGAACGAACGTCTCTCCACATGCTCAGTTCTGAGAGATAAGTGTGTGTGAAAGCCGTCCTTCACCTAGCTCGTTGGTTAAACAAAGTTTCTTTTCTCTTGTAAACTCCACTCCATAAATATATAATGGGAGGTAATATCTAAAAATCGGTATTACCGTGAAAACTGCAGGAACTTCATTGCGGCACTAGGAAACAGACTGAGAAACAAGAGAAAAAGTTTCAACTGCAACCCGTTCCCTTTGTTCTAGAAAAACGAACGTCTCTCCACATGCTCAATTCTGAGAGATTATTGTGTGTGAAAGCCGTCCTTCACCTAGCTTGTTGGGAACATAAAGTTTATTTTCACTTGCAAACTCAACTCCATACATAAATATAGGGAGGTAGTAGCCCCAACTCGATTTTACAGTGAAAACTGCAGGAACTTCAAAACGGCACTAGGAAAAAGACTTAGTAAACAGAGAAAAAGTTTCTCCTGCAAACCGTTCCATTTGTGCTAGATGAACGAACGTCTCTCCACATGATCAGTTCTGAGAGATAAGTGTGTATGAAAGCCGCCCTTCACCTAGATTGTTGGGAACACATAGTTTCTTTTCATTTGCAAACTCCACTCCATACATATATATGAGGAGGTACTAGCCCTAACACGTTTTTTAAGTGAAAACTGCAGGATCTTCAAACCGGCAGTAGGAAACAGACTGAGAAAACATAGTAAAAGTTTCTCCTGCAACCCGTTCCCTTTGTGCTAGATGAACGAACGTCTCTCCACATGCTCAGTTCTGAGTTATAAGTGTGTGTGAAAGCCGTCCTTCACCTAGCTTGTTGGTTACACAAAGTTTCTTTTCCCTTGTAAACTCCACTCCATAATTATATAAGGGGAGGTACTAGCTCCAAACCGGTTTTACAGTGTAAACTGCAGGAACTTCAATGCAGCACTAGGAAACAGACTGAGAAACAAGGGAAAAAGTTTCACCTGCAAACTGTTCCATTTGTGCTAGAAAAACGAACATCTCTCCACATGCTCAATTCTGAGAGATAAGTGTGTGTGAAAGCTGTCCTTCACCTAGCTTGTTGGGAACACAAATTTTCTTTTCAGGTGCAACCTCCACTCCATAAATATATATGGGGAGGTACTAGCTCCAACACGGTTTTACAGTGAAAACTGCAGGAACGTCAAACCGGCACTAGGAATCAGACTGAGTATACAGAGAAATAGTTTCTCCTGCAACCCGTTCCATTAGTGCTAGATGAACGAACGTCTTTCCACATGCTCAGTTCTGAGAGATAAGTGTTTGTGAAAGCCGTCCTTCACCTAAATTTTTGGGAACACAAATTTCTTTTCAGGTTCATATTCCACTCCATATATATATATGGGGTGGTACAAGCTCCAACTCGATTTTACAGTGAAATCTGCAGGAACATCAAACCTGCACTAGGAAACAGACTGAGAAACCAGAGTAAAAGTTTCTCCTGCAACCCGTTCTTTTGTGCTAGATGAACGAATGTCTCTCCACATGCTCAGTACTGAGAGATAAGTGTTTGGGAAAGCCGTCCTTCACATAGCTTGTTGGGAACACAAAGGTTCTTTACACTTGCAAACCCCACTCCATAAATATATATGGGGTGGTACAAGCTCCTACTCGGTTTTACAGTGAAAAATGCAGGAACTTCAAACCGGCACTAGGAATCAGACTGAGTAAACAGAGGAAAAGTTTCTCCTGCCACCCGTTCCCTTTGTGCTAGATGAACGAACGTCTCTCCACATGATCAGTTCTGAGATTTAAGGGTGTGTGAAAGCCGCACTTCACCAAGCTTGTTGGGAACACAAAGTTTCTTTTCACTTGCAAACTCCACTCCATAAATATATAAGGGGAGGTACTTGCTCCAACACGGTTTTACAGTGAAAACTGCAGGAACTTCAAACCGGCACTAGGAAACAGACTGAGTAAACAGAGAAAAAGTTTCTCCTGCAACACGTTCCATTTGTGCTAGATGAACGAAAGTCTTTCCACATGCTCAGTTCTGAGAGATAAGTGTGTGTGAAAGCAGTCCTTCAACTAGCTTGTTGGGAACACAAAGTTTCTTTCCACTTGCAAATTCCACACCATACATATATATGCGGAGGTACTAGCTCCAACCCGGTTTTACAGTGAAAACTGCAGGAACTTCAAACCGGCACTAGGAAACAGACTTAGTAAACAGAGAAAAATTTTCTCCTGCAAACCGTACCATTTGTGCTAGATGAACGAACGTCTCTCCACATGATCAGTTCTGAGAGATATGTGTGTGTGAAAGCTGTCCTTCACCTAGGTTGTTGGGAACACAAAGTTTCTTTTCACTTGCAAACTCCACTCCATAAATATATATGGGGAGGTACCAGCTCCAACTCGGTTTTTAATTGAAAACTGCAGGAAATTCAAACCGGCAGTAGGAAAAAGACTGAGAAACCATAGTAAAAGTTTCTCCTGCAAACCGTTCCCTTTGTGCTAGATGAAAGAACGTCTCTCCACATGCTCAGTTCTGAGAGATAAGTGTGTGTGAAAGCCGTCCTTCACCTAGCTTGTTGGGAACACAAAGTTTCTTTTCATTTGCAAACTCCATTCCATACATATATATGGGGAGGTACTACCCCCAACTCGGTTTTACATTGAAAACTGCAGGAACTTCAAACCGGCACTAGGAAACTGACTTAGTAAACAGAGAAAAAGTTTCACCTGCAACCCGTTCCCTTTGTGCTAGATGAACGAAGTCTCACCACATGCTCAGTTCTGAGAGATAAGTGTGTGTGACAGCCGTCCTTTACGCAGCTTGTTGGGAACACAAAGATTCTTTTCACTTGCAAACTCCACTCCATACATATATATGGGGAGGTACTAGGCCCAACTGGGTTTTAAAGTGAAAACTGCAGGAACTTCAACCCGGGATTAGGAAACAGACTGAGAAACCGTAGTAAAATTTCCCCTGCAACCAGTTCCCTTTGTGTCAGATGAACGAACGTCCCTCCACATGCTCAGTTCTGAGGGATAAGTATGTGTGAAAGCCGTACTTCACCTATCTTGTTGGGAACACAAAGTTGCTTTCCACTTGCAAACTCCACACCATACATATATATGCGGAGGTACTAGCTCCAAATCGGTTTTACAGTGAAAACTGCAGAATTTCAAACCGGCACTAGGAAACAGTCTTAGTAAACAGAGAAATATTTTCTCCTGCAAACGGTTCCCTTTGTGCTAGATGAACGAACGTCTCTCCACATGATCAGTTCTGAGAGATATTTGTGTGTGAAAGCCTTCCTTCACCTATGTTGTTGGGAACACAAAGTTTCTTTTCTCTTGCAAACACCACTCCATAAATATACATGGGGAGGTACTAGCTCCAACTCGGTTTTTAATTGAAAACTGCAGGAAATTCAAACCGGCAGTAGGAAACAGACTGAGAAAGCATAGTAAAAGTTTCTCCTGCAACCCGTTCCCTTTGTGCTAGATGAACGAACATCTCTCCACATGCTCAGTTCTGAGAGATAAGTGTGTCTGAAAGCCGTCCTTCACCTAGCTTGTTGAGAACACAAACTTTCTTTTCACTTGCAAACTCCATTCCATACATATATATGGGTAGGTACTACCCCCAACCCGGTTTTACATTGAAAACTGCAGGAATTTCAAACCGGCACTAGGAAACTGACTTAGTAAACAGAGAAAATATTTCTCCTTCTAACCGTTCCCTTTGTGCAAGATGAACGAAAGTCTCTCCACATGCTCAGTTCTGAGAGATAAGTGTGTGTGAAAGCCGTCCTTCACCCAGCTTGTTGGGAACACAAAGATTCTTTTCACTTGCAAACTCCACTCCATACATATATATGGGGAGGTACTAGACCCAAATGGGTTTTAAAATGAAAACTGCAGGAACTTCAAACCGGGAGTAGGAAACAGACTGAGAAACCGTAGTAAAATTTCCCCTGCAACCCGTTCCCTTTGTGTTAGATGAACGAACGTCCCTCCACATGCTCAGTTGTGAGAGGTAAGTGTGTGTGAAAGCCGTCCTTCACCTATCTTGTTGGGAACTCAAACTTTCTTTTCTCTTATAAACTCCACTCCATAAATGTATAAGGGGAGGTACTAGCTCCAAATCGGTTTTACAGTGAAAAATGCAGGAAGTTCAATGCGGCACTAGGAAACAGACTGAGAAACCAGAGAAAAAGTTTCACCTGCAACCCGTTCCCTTTGTGCTTTATGAAAGAACGTCTCTCCACATGCTCAATTCTGAGAGATAATTGTGTCTGAAATCCGTGCTTCACATAGCTTGTTGGGAACACAAAGTTTCTTTTCAGTTGCCAACTAAAATCCATACATATAAATGGGGAGGTTCTAGCTTCAACTCGGCTTTACAGTGAAAACTGCAGGAACTTCAAACCGGCACTAGCAAACAGACTGAGAATCCAGAGAAAAATTTCCCCTGCAACCTGTTCCATTTGTGCTAGATGAACGAACGTCTCTCCACATGCTCACTTCTGAGGGAAAATTATGTGTGAAAGCCGTCCTTCACCTAGCATGTTGGGAACACAAAGTTTCATTTCAATTTCAAACTCTACTGCATACATATATAATGGGAGTTCTAGCTCCAAATCGGTTTTACAATGAAAACTGCAGGAACTTCAATCCGGCACTAGGAAACAGACTGAGAAACCAGAGAATAAGTTTCTCTTGCAACCCGTTCCCTTTGTGCTAGATGAACGAACGTCTCCCACATGCTTAGTTCTGAGGGATAATTGTGTGTGAAAGCCGTCCTTCACCTAGCTTGTTAGGAACACAAATTTTCTTTTCTCTTGCAAACTGCACTCTATTAATATATATGTGGTGGTGCTAGCTCCAACTCGGTTTTACAGTGAAAACTGGAGGAACGTCAAAACGGCACTAGGAATCAGACTGAGTTAACAGAGAAAAAGTTTCTCCTGCAACCCGTTCCATTAGTGCTAGATGAACGAACGTCTCTTCAGATGCTCAGTTCTGAGAGATAAGTGTGTGTGAAAGCCGTACTTCACCTAGCTTTTTGTTAACACAAACTTTCTTTTCACGTGCAAATTCCACTCCATACGTATATATGGGTTGGTACAAGCTCCTACTCAATTTTACAGTGAAAACTGCAGGAACTTCAAACCGGCACTACAAATCAGACTGTGTAAACAGAGAAAAAGTTTCTCTTGCAACCCGTTCCGTTTTGTGCTAGATGAACGAACGTCTCTCCACATGCTCATTTCTGAGAGATAAGTGTGTGTGAAAGCCGTCCTTCACCTAGCTTGTTGGGAACACAAAGGTTCTTTACACTAGCTAACTCCACTCCATACATATATATGCGGTGATACAAGCTCCTATACGGTTTTACAGTGAAAACTGCAGGAACTTCAAACCGGCACTAGGATTCAGACTGAGTTAACAGAGAAATAGTTTTTCTTGCAACCCGTTCCCTTTGTGCTAGATGAACGAACGTCTCTCCACATGCTCAGTTCTGAGAGATATGTGTGTGTGAAAGCCGTACTTCACCTAGCTTTTTGGGAACACAAAGTTGCTTTCCACATCCAATCACCACTCCATATATATATATGCGGTGGTACTAGCTCCAACTAAGTTTTACATTGAAAATTGCAGGAATTTCAAACCAGCAGTAGGAAACAGACTGAGAATCCATAGAAAAATTTCTCCTACAAACCGTTCCCTTTGTGCTACATGAACGAACGTCTCTCCACATGCTCAGTTCTGAGAGATAAGTGTGTGTGAAAGCCGTCCTTCACCTAGCTTGTTGGGAACACAAAGGTTCTTTACACTAGCAAACCCCACTCCATACATATATATGGGGTGATACAAGCTCCTATTCGGTTTTACAGTGAAAACTGCAGGAACTTCAAACCGGCACTAGGAATCAGACTGAGTTAACAGAGAAAAAGTTTTTCTTGCAACCCGTTCCCTTTGTGCTAGATGAACGAACGTCTCTCCACGTGCTCAGTTCTGAGAGACAAGTGTGTGTGAAATCCGTCCTTCACTTAGCTTGTTGGGAACACAAAGTTTCTTTTCAGTTGCCAACTAAAATCCATACATATATATGGGGAGGTTCTAGCTAGAATTCTGTTTTACAGTGAAAACTGCAGGAACTTCAAACCGGCACTAGCAAACAGACTGAGAATCCAGAGAAAAATTTCCCCTGCAACCTGTTCCATTTGTGCTAGATGAACGAACGTCTCTCCACATGCTCACTTCTGAGGGAAAGTATGTGTGAAAGCCGCCTTTCACCTATCTTGTTGGGAACACAAAGTTTATTTTCACTTGCAATCTCCACTCCATACATATATAAGGGTTGGTACTAGCTCCAAATGGGTTTTACAGTGAAAACTGCAGGAACATCATTCGGGCACTAGGAAACAAACTGAGAAACCAAAGAAAAAGTTTCTCCTGCAACCCGTTCCCTGTGTGCTAGATGAATGAAAGTCTCTCCACATGCACATTTGTGACAGATAATTGTGTGTGAAAGCCGTCCTTCAACTAGCTTGTTGGGAACACAAAGTTTCTTTCCACTTGCAAACTCCACACCATACATATATATGCGGAGGTACTAGCTCCAACTCGGTTTTACAGTGAAAACTGCAGGAACTTCAAACCGCCACTAGGAAACTGACTTAGTAAACAGAGAAAAATTTTCTCCTGCAAACCGTTCCCTTTGTGCTAGATGAACGAACGTCTCTCCACATGATCAGGTCTGAGATATAAGTGTGTGTGGAAGCCGTCCTTCACTTAGGTAGTTGGGAACACAAAGTTTCTTTTCACTTGCAAACTCCACTCTATAAATATATATGGGGAGGTACTAGCTCCAACTCGGTTTTTAATTGAAAACTGCAGGAAATTCAAACCAGCAGTAGGAAACAGACTGAGAAACCATAGTAAAAGTTTCTCCTGCAACCCGTTCCCTTTGTGCTAGATGAACGAACGTCTCTCCACATGCTCAATTCTGAAAGATAAGTGTGTGTGAAAGCCGTACTTCACCTAGCTTGTTGGGAACACAAACTTTCTTTTCACTTGCAAACTCCATTCCATACATATATATGGGGAGGTACTACGCCCAACTCGGATTTACATAGAAAACTGCAGGAACTTCAAACCGGCACTAGGAAACTGACTTAGTAAACAGAGAAAAAGTTTCTCCTGCAACCCGTTCCCTTTGTGCTAGATGAACGAAAGTCTCTCCACATGCTCAGTTCTGAGAAATAAGTGTGTGTGAAAGCCGTCCTTCACCCAGCTTGTTGGGAACACAAAGATTCTTTCCACTTGCAAACTCCACACCATACATATATATGCGGAGGTACTAGCTCCAAATCGGTTTTACAGTGAAAACTGCAGGAACTTCAAACCGGCACTAGGAAACATACTTAGTAAACAGAAAAATTTTCTCCTGCAAACCGTTCCCTTTGTGCTAGATGAACGAACGTCTCTCCACATGCTCATTTCTGAGAGATAATTGTGTGTGAAAGCCGTCCTTCACCTAGCTTGTTAGGAACACAAATTTTCTTTTCACTTGCAAACTGCACTAAATTAATATATATGTGGTGGTGCTAGCTCCAACTCTGTTTTACAGTGAAAACTGCACGGACTTCAAACCGACAGTAGGAAACAGACTGAGATACCATAGTAAAAGATTCCCCTGCAACCCGTTCCCTTTGTGGTAGATGAACGAACGTCTTTACAAATGCTCAATTCTGAGAGATAAGTGTGTGTGAAAGCCGTCCTTCATCTAGCTTGTTGGGAACACAAAGTTTATTTTCACTTGCAAACTCCATTCCATACATAAATATAGGGAGGTACTAGCTCCAAATCTGTTTTACAGTGAAAACTGCAGGAACGTCAAAACGGCACTAGGAATCAGACTGAGTAAACAGAGAAAAAGGTTCTCCTGCAACCCGTTCCGTTTTGTGCTAGATGAACGAACGTCTCTCCACATGCTCTCTTCTGAGAGATAAGTGTGTGTGAAAGCCGTCCTTCACATAGCTTGTTGGGAATATGAAGGTTCTTTACACTTGCAAACTCCAGTCCATACATATATATGGGGTGGTACAAGCTCCTATTCGATTTTACAGTGAAAACTGCAGGAACTTCAAACCGGCACTAGGAATCAGACTGAGTAAACAGAGAAAAAGTTTCTCTTTCAACCCGTTCCCATTGTGCTAGATGAACGAACGTCTCTCCACATGCTCAGTTCTGAGAGATATGTGTGTGTGAAAGCCGTACTTCACCTAGCTTTTTGGGAACACAAAGGTTCTTTCCACTTGCAAACACCAATCCATACATATATATGCGGAGGTACAAGCTCCAACTCGGTTTTACAGTGAAAATTGCAGGAATTTCAAACCGGCAGTAGGAAACAGACTGAGAATCCGTAGTAAAAATTTCTCCTGCTAACGGTTCCATTTGTGCTAGATGAACGAACGTCTCTCCACATGCTCAGTTCTGAGAGATAAGTGTGTGTGAAAGCCGTCCTTCACCTAGCTTGTTGGGAACACAAATTTTCTTTTCTCTTGCAAACTCCATTCCATAAATATATATGAGGATGTGCTAGCCCCAACTCGGTTTTTATTGAAAACTCAGGAACTTCAAACCGGCAGTAGGAAACAGACTGAGAAACCATAGTAAAATTTTCTCCTGCAAACCGTTCCCTTTGCGCTAGATGAACAAACGTCTCTCCACATGCTCATTTCTGAGAGATAATTGTGTGTGAAATCCGTCCTTCACCTAGCTTGTTAGGAACACAAATTTTCTTTTCACTTGCAAACTGCACTCCATTAATATATATGTGGTGGTGCTAGCTCCAACTCGGTTTTACAGTGAAAACTGCAGGGACTTCAAACCGACAGTAGGAAACAGACTGAGATACCATAGTAAAAGATTCCCCTGCAAACCGTTCCCTTTGTGGTAGATGAACGAACGTCTTTACAAATGCTCAATTCTGAGATATAAGTGTGTGTGAAAGCCGTCCTTCATCTACTTGTTGGGAACACAAAGTTTATTTTCACTTGCAACTCCATTCCATACATAAATATAGGGAGGTACTAGCTCCAAATCTGTTTTACAGTGAAAACTGCAGGAAAGTCAAAACGGCACTAGGAATCAGACTGAGTAAACAGAGAAAAAGTTTCTCCTGCAACCCGTTCCATTAGTGCTAGATGAACGAACGTCTCCTCCCATGCTCAGTTCTGAGAGATAAGTGTGTGTGAAAGCCGTCCTTCACCTAGCTTTTTGGGAACACAAACTTTCTTTTCACGTGCAAATTCCACTCCATACATATATATTGGGTGGTACAAGCTCCAACTCGATTTTACAGTGAAAACTGCAGGAATTTCAAACCTGCACTAGGAAACAGACTGAGAAACCAGAGTAAAAGTTTCTCCTGGAACCCGTTCCCTTTGTGCTAGTTGAACGAACGTCTCTCCACATGCTCAGTTCTGAGAGATAAGTGTGTGTGAAAGCTGTCCTTCACCTAGCTTGTTGGGAACACAAAGGTTCTTTACACTGGCAAACTCCACTCCATACATATATATGGGTTGGTACAATCCCCTACTCAGTTTTACATTGAAAACTGCAGGAACTTCAAACCGGTACTACGAATCAGACTGAGTAAACAGAGAAAAAAGTTCTCCTGCAACCCGTTCCGTTTTGTGCTAGATGAAGGAACGTCTCTCCACATGCTCTCTTCTGAGAGATAAGTGTGTGTGAAAGCCGTCCTTCACATATCTTGTTGGGAATATGAAGGTTCTTTACACTTGCAAATTCCGCTCCATACATATATATGGGGTGGTACAAGCTCCTATTCGGTTTTACAGTGAAAACTGCAGGAACTTCAAACCGGCACTAGGAATCAGACTGAGTAAACAGAGAAAAAGTTTCTCTTTCAACCCGTTCCCATTGTGCTAGATGAACGAACGTCTCTCCACATGCTCAGTTCTGAGAGATAAGTGTGTGTGAAAGCCGTCCTTCACCTAGCTTGTTGGTTACACAAAGTTTCTTTCCTCTTGAAAACTCCACTCCATAAATATATAAGGGGAGGTACTAGCTCCAAATAGGTTTTAAAGTGAAAACTGCAGGAACATCAATCCGGCACTAGGAAACAGACTGAGAAACCAGAGAAAAAGTTTCTCCTCCAACCCGTTAAATTTGTGCTAGATGAACGAACATCTCTCAACATACTCAGTTCTGGGAGATAAGTGTGTGTGAAAGCCGTCCTTCACCTAGCTTGTTGGGAACACAAAGTTTATTTTCACTTGCAAACTCAACTCCATACATAAATATAGGGAGGTACTAGCTCCAACTCGGTTTTATTGTGAAAACTACAGGAACTTCAAACCGGCACTAGGAAACAGACTGATAAACCAGAGTAAAATTTTCTCCTGCAACCCGTTCCTATGTGCTAGATGAACGAACGTCTCTACACATGCTCATTTCTGAGAGATAAGTGTGTGTGAAAGCCGTCCTTCACCTAGCTTGTTGGGAACACAAAGTTTCTTTTCACTTGCAGACTCCATTCCTTACATATATATGGGGAGGGATTAGCTCCAACTCAGTTTTACAGTGAAAACTGCAGGAACTTCATACCGGCACTAAGAAACTGACTGAGAAACCAGAGTAAAATTTTCTCCCGTATTCCGTTCCCTTAGTGCTAGATGAACGAACGTCTATCCACATGCTCATTTCTGAGAGATAAGAGTGTGTGAAAGCCGTCCTTCACCTAGCTTGTTGGGAACACAAATTTTCTTTTCAGGTGCAAACTCCACTGCATACATATATATGGGGTGGTACAAGCTCAAAATCGATTTTACAGAGAAAACTGCAGGAACTTCAAATCTGCACTAGGAAACAGACTGAGAAACCAGAGTAAAATTTCTCCTGCAACACGTTCACTTTGTGCTAGATGAACGAACGTCTCTCCACATGCTCAGTTCTGAGAGATAAGTGTGTGTGAAAGCCGTCCTTCACCTAGCTTGTTGGGAACACAAAGGTTCTTTACACTTGCAAACTCCACTCTATACATATATATGGGTTGGTACAATCTCCTACACGGTTTTACAGTGAAAACTGCAGGAAATTCAAACCGGCACTAGGAATCTGACTGAGTAAACAGAGAAAAAGTTTCTCCTGCAACCCGTTCCCTTTGTGTTAGATGAACGAACGTCTCTCTACATGCTCAGTTCTGAGAGATAAGTGTGTGTGAAAGCCGTCCTTCACGTATCTTGTTGGGAACACAAAGTTTCTTTACAATTGCAAACCTCACTCCATACATATATATGGGGTGTTACAAGCTCCTACTCGATTTTACAGTCAGAACTGCAGGAACTTCAAAAAGGCACTAGGAATCAGACTGAGTAAAGAGAGAAAAAGTTTCCCCTGCAACCCGTTCCGTTTGTGCTAGCTGAACGAACGTCTCTCCACAGGCTCAGTTCTTAGAGATATGTGTGTGTGAAAGCCGTCCTTCACCTAGCTTTTTGGGAACACAAAGTTTCTTTCCACCTGCAAACTCCACACCATACATATATATGCGGAGGTACTAGCTCTAACTCGGTTTTACAGTGAAAAATGCAGGAACTTCAAACCGGCAGTAGGAAACAGACTGAGAAACCATAGTAAAAGTTTCTCCAGCAAACCGTTCCTTTGTGCTAGATGAACGAACGTCTCTCCACATGCTCAGTTCTGAGAGATAAGTGTGTGTGAAAGCCGTCCTTCACATAGGTTGTTTGGAACACAAAATTTCTTTTCACTTTCAAATTCTACACCATACATATATATGGGGAGGTACTAGCCCCAACTCGATTTTAAAGTGAAAACTGCAGGAAATTCACACAGGGTGTAGGAAACAGAATGAGAAACCGTAGTAAAAATTTCCCCTGCAACCCGTTCCCTTTGTGCTAGATGAACGAACGTCTCTCCACATGCTCAGTTCTGAGAGATAAGTGTGTGTGAAAGCCGTCCTTCACCTAGGTTGTTGGGAACACAAAGTTTCTTTTCACTTGTAAACTCCACTCCATAAATTTATAAGGGTAGGTACAAGCTCCAAATAGGTTTTACAGTGAAAACTGCAGGAAAATCATTCCGGCACTAGGAAACAGAGTGAGAAACCAGATAAAAAGTTTCCCCTCCAACCCGTTCAATTTGTGCTAGATGAACGAACATCTATCAACATGCTCAGTTCTGAGAGATAAGTGTGTGTGAAAGCCGTCCTTCACCTAGCTTGTTGGGAACACAAAGTTTATTTTAACTTGCAAACTCAACTCCATACATAAATATAGGGAGGTACTAGCTCCAACTCGGTTTTATTGTGAAAACTGCAGGAATTTCAAACCGGCACTAGGAACCAGACTGATATACCAGAGTAAAATTTTCTCCTGCAACCCGTTTATTTGTGCTAGATGAACGAACGTCTCTCCACATGCTCATTTCTGAGAGATAAGTGTGTGTGAAAGCCGTCCTTCACCTAGCTTGTTGGGAACACAAAGTTTCTTTTCACTTGCAGACTCCAATCCTTACATATATATGGGGAGGGATTAGCCGCAAATCGCTTTTACAGTGAAAACTGCAGGAACTTCATACCGGCACTAGGAAACTGACTGAGAAACCAGAGTAAAATTTTCTCATGTAACCCGTTCCCTTTGTGCTAGATGAACGAACGTCTCTACACATGCTCAGTTATGAGAGATAAGAGTGTGTGAAAGCCGTCCTTCAGCTAGCTTGTTGGTAACACAAATTTTCTTTTCAGGTGCCAACTGCACTCAATAAATATATTTGTGGAAGTGCTAGCTCCAACTCAGTTTTACAGTGAAAACTGCAGGGACTTCATACCGTCAGTAGGAAACACACTGAGAAGCCATAGTAAAAGTTTCCCCTGCAACCCGATCCCTTTGTGGGAGATGAACGAACTTCTTTACAAATGCTCAGTTCTGAGAGATAAGTGTGTGTGAAAGCCGTCCTTCTCCTAGCTTGTTGGGAACACAAAGTTTATTTTCACTTGCAAACTCCATTCCATACATAATTATAGGGAGGTACTAGCTCCAACTCGGTTTTACAGTGAAAACTGCAAGAACGTCAAACCGGCACTAGGAATCAGACTGAGTAAACAGAGAAAATGTTTCTCCTGCAACCCGTTCCATTAGTGCTAGATGAATGAACGTCTCTACACATGCTCAGTTCTGAGATATAAGTGTGTGTGAAAGCCGTACTTCACCTAGCATTTTGGGAACACAAACATTCTTTTCACGTACAAATTCCCCTCCGTACATATATATGGGGTGGTACAAGCTCCAACTCGATTTTACAGTGAAAACTTCAGGAATTTCAAACCTGCACTAGGAAAAATTCTGAGAAACCAGAGTAAAAGTTTCTCCTGCAATCCGTTCCCTTTGTGCTAGATGAACGAAAGTCTCTCCACATGCTCAGTACTGAGAGATAATTGTGTGTGAAAGCCGTCCTTCACCTACCTTGTTGGGAACACAAAAGTTCTTTACACTGGCAAACTCCACTCCATACATATATATGGGGTGGTACAAGCTCCTACACAGTTTTACAGTGAAAACTGCAGGAACTTCAAACCAGTACTAGGAATCAGACTGAGTAAACACAGAAAATGTTTCTCCTGCAACACGTTCCGTTTTGTGCTAGATGAACGAACGTCTCTCCACATGCTCAGTTCTGAGAGATAAGTGTGTGTGAAAGCCGTCCTTCACCTAGCTTGTTGGGAACACAAAGGTTCTTTACACTTGCAAACTCCATTCCATACATATATATGCGGAGGTACTAGCCCCAACTCGGTTTTTAAGTGAAAACTGCAGAAACTTCAAACCGGCAATAGGAAACAGACTGAGAAACCATAGAAAAGTTTCTCCTGCAACCCGTTCCCTTTGTGCTAGATGAACAAACGTCTCTCCACATGCTCAGTTCTGAGAGATAAGTGTGTGTAACAGCCGTCCTTCACAAAGCTTGTTGGGAACACAAAGTTTCTTTTTAGTTGCCAAATCCACTCCATACATATATATGGGGAGGTTCTAGCTCCAACTCTGTTTTACAGTGAAAACTGCAGGAACTTCAAACAAGCACTAGCAAACAGACTGAGAATCCAGAGAAAAAGTTCCTCCTGCAACCTGTTCCATTTTTGCTAGATGAACGAACTTCTCTCCACATGCTCACTTCTGATAGAAAAATATGTGTGAAAGCCGTCCTTCACCTAGCTTTTTGGGAACACAAACTTTCTTTTCAGGTGCAAATTCCACTCCATATATATATAAGGGTTGGTACAAGCTCCCACTCGTTTTTACAGTGAAAACTGCAGGAAGTTCAAAACTGCACTAGGAAACATACTGAGAAACTAGAGTAAAAGTTTCACCTGCAACCCGTTCCTTTTGTGCCAGTTGAACGAACGTCTCTCCACATGCTCATTTCTGAGAGATAAGTGTGTGTGAAAGCCGTCCTTCACCTAGCTTGTTGGGAACACAAAGTTTCTTTTCACTTGCAAACTCCACTCCTTACATATATATGCAGAGGTACTAGCTCCAACACGGTTTTACAGTGAAAACTGCAAGAACTACAACCGGCACTAGGAAACAGACTGAGAATCCAGAGAAAAACTTCCTTCTGAAACCTGTTCCAATTGTGCTAGATGAACTAACGTCTCCCCACATGCTCAGTTCTGAGAGATAAGTGTGTATGAAAGCCGTTCTTCACATAGCTTGTTGGGAACACAAAGGTTCTTTACACTTGCAAACTCCACTCCATACATATATATGGGTTGGTACAAGCTCCTACTCGGTTTAACAGTGAAAACTGCAGGAACTTCAAACAGGCACTAGGAAACAGACTGAGTAAACAGAGAAATAGTTTCTCCTGCAAACTGTTCCCTTTGTGCTAGATGAACGAAAGTCTCTCCACATGCTCAGTTCTGAGAGATAAGTGTGTTTGAAAGCCGTCCTTCACCTAGCTTGTTGTGAACACAAGGTTTCTTTTCAGTTGCAAACTCCATTCCATACATATATATGGGGAGGTACTAGCTCCAACACGGTTTTACAGTGAAAATTGCAGGAACTTAAAAACCGGCACTAGGAAACAGACTGAGAATCCAGAGAAAAACTTCCTTCTGAAAACTGTTCCATTTGTGCTAGATGAACTAACGTCTCCCCACATGCTCAGTTCTGAGAGATAAATATGTGTGAAAGCCGTCCTTCACCTAGCTTGTTGGGAATACAAACTTTCTTTTCACGTGCAAACTCCACTCCATACATATATAATGGGAGGTACTAGCCCCAAATCGGTTTTACAATGAGAACTGCAGGAACTTCAATCCGGCACTAGGAAACAGACTGAGAAACCAGAGAATAAGTTTCTCCTGCAACCCGTTCCCTTTGTGCTAGATGAACGAACGTCTCTCCACATGCTCAGTTCTGAGAGATAAGTGTGTGTGAAAGCCGTCCTTCACCTAGCTTGTTAGAAACTCAAATTTTCTTTTCTATTGCAAACTGTACTCCATAAATATATATGTGGAGGTCCTAGCTCCAACTCGGTTTTACAGTGAAAACTGCAGGTACTTCAAACCGACTGTAGGAAAAAGACTGAGAAACCATAGTAAAAGTTTCCCCAGCATCCCGTTCCCTTTGTGGTAAATGAACGAACGTCTTTCCAAATGCTCAGTTCTGAGAGATAAGAGTGTGTGAAAGCCGTCCTTCACCTAGCTTGTTGGGAACACAAATATTCTTTTCAGGTGCAAACTCCTCTCCATACATATATATGGGGAGGTTCTAGCTCCAACTCGGTTTTACAGTGAAAACTGCAGGAACTTCAAACAAGCACTAGCAAACAGACTGAGAATCCAGAGAAATAGTTCCTCCTCCAACCTGTTACATTCCTGCTAGATGAACGAACTTCTCTCCACATGCTCACTTCTGAGAGATATATATGTGTGAAAGCCGTCCTTCACCTAGCTTATTGGGAACACAAAGTTTCTTTTCAGTTGCCAACTCCAATCCATACATATATATGGGGAGGTTCTAGCTCCAACTCGGTTTTACAGTGAAAACTGCAGGAACTTCAAACCGGCACTAGGAAACAGACTGAGAAACCAGAGTAAAAGTTTCTCCGGCAACCCGTTCCCTTTGTGCTAGATGAACGAACGTCTCTCCAAATGCTCAGTTCTGAGAGATAAGTGTGTGTGAAAGCCGTCTTTCAACTAGCTTGTTGGGAACACAAAGTTTCTTTTCACTTGCATACTCCACTCCATACATATATATGGGGAGGTACTAGCTCCAAAAATGTTTTACAGTGAAAACTGCAGGAACTTCAAACCGGCAGTAGGAATCAGTCTGAGTAAGCAGAGAAAAGTTTCTCCTGCAAACCTTTCAATTTGTGCTAGATGAACGAACGTCTCTCCACATGCTCAGATCTGAGAAATAAGTGTGTGTGAAAGCCGTCCTTCACCTAGCTTGTTGGGAACACAAACTTTATTTTCACTTGCAAACTCCATTCCATACATATATATGGGGAAGTACTTGCCCCAACTCGGTTTTACAGTGAAAACTGCAGGAAATTCAAACCGGCACTAGGAAACAGACTTAGTAAACAGAGAAAAAGATTTTCCTGCAACCCGTCCATTTGGTGCTAGATGAACGATCGTCTCTCCACATGCTCAGTTCTGAGAGATAAGTGTGTGTGAAAGCCGTTCTTCACCTAGGTTGTTGGGAACACAAAGTTTATTTTCACTTGCAAACTCCACTCCATACATATATATGGGGAGGTACTAGCCCCAACTCGGTTTTAAAGTGAAAACTGCAGGAACTTCATAACGGGAGTAGGAAACAGACTGAGAAACCGTAGTAAAAGTTTCTCCTGCAACCCGTTCCCTTTGTGCTAGATGAACGAACGTCTCTCCACATGCTCAGTTGTGAGAGATAAGTGTGTGTGAAAGCCGTCCTTCACATAGCATGTTGGGAACACAAAGATTCTTTCTCTTGTAAACTCCACTCCATAAATATATAAGGGGAGGTACTAACTCCAACTCGGTTTTACAGTGAAAACTGCAGGAACTTGAAACCGGCACTAGCAAACAGACTGAGAATCCAGAGAAAAATTTCCCCCTGCATCCTGTTCCATTTGTGCTAGATGAACGTACGTCTCTCCTCATGCTCACTTCTGAGAGAAAAGTATGTGTGAAAGCCGCCTTCACCTAACTTGTTGGGAACACAAAGTTTCTTTTCACTTGCAAACTCCACACCTTACATATATATGGGGAGGGATTAGCTCCAACTCGTTTTTACAGTGAAAATTGCAGGAAATTCATACCGGCCATAGGAAATAGACTGAGAAGCCACAGTAAAATTTCTCCTGTAATCCGTTCCCTTTTTGCCAAATGAACGAACGTCTATCCACATGCTCAGTTCTGAGAGATAAGAGTGTGTGAAAGCCGTCCTTCACCTAGCTTGTTGGGAACACAAATATTCTTTTCAGGTGCAAACTCCACTCCATAAATATATATGGAAAGGTACTAGCTCCAACACGGTTTTACAGTGAAAACTGCAGGAACGTCACACCGGCACAAGGAATCAGACTGAGTAAACAGAGAATAAGTTTCTCTTGCAACTCGTTCCATTAGTGGTAGATGAACGAACGTCTCTCCACATGCTCAGATCTGAGAAATAAGTGTGTGTGAAAGCCGTCCTTCACCTGACTTGTTGGGAACACAAACTTTCTTTTCACTTGCAAACTCCACTCCATACAATATAATGGCAGGTACTAGCTCCAAATAGGTTTTACAATGAAAACTGCAGGACTTCAATCCGGCACTAGGAAACAGACTGAGAAACCAGAGGAAAAGTTTCTCCTGCAAACCTTTCCCTTTGTGCTAGATGAACGAACGTCTCTCCACATGCTCAGTTCTGAGAGATAAGTGTGTGTGAAAGCCGTCCTTCACCTAGCTTTTTAGGAACACAAAGTTTATTTTCACTTGCAAACAGCACTCCATAAATATATATGTGGTGGTCCTAGCTCCAACTAGGTTTTACAGTGAAAACTGCAGGGACTTCAAACCGACAGTAGGAAACAGACTGAGAAACCATAGTAAAACTTTCCCGTGCCACCCGTTCCCTTTGTGGTAGATGAACGAACGTCTCTCCACATTCTCAGTTCTGAGAGATAAGTGTGTGTGATAGCCGTCCTTCACCAAGCTTGTTAGGAACACAAAGTTTCTTTTCACTTGCAAACAGCACTCCATAAATATATATGTGGATGTCCTAGCTCCAACTCGGTTTTACAGTGAAAACTGCAGGGACTTCAAACCGACAGTAGGAAACAGACTGAGAAACCATAGTAAAACTTTCCCGTGCAACCCGTTCCCTTTGTGGTAGATGAACGAACGTCTCTCCAAATGCTCAGTTCTGAGAGATAAGTGTGTGTGAAAACCGTCCTTCATCTAGAATGTTGTGAACACAAACATTCTATTCAGGTGCAATCTCCACTCCATTCATATATAAGGGGAGGTATTAGCTCCAACTCCGTTTTACAGTGAAAAGTGCAGGAACTTCAAACCTGCAATAGGAAACAGTCTGAGAAACCAGAGTAATAGTTTCTCCTGCAACCCCTTCCCTTTATGCTAGATGAACGAACATCTCTCCACATGATCAGTTCTGACAGATAAGTGTGTGTGAAAGCCGACCTTCAACTAGCTTGTTGGGAACACAAAGTTTCTTTACAATTGCAAACTCCACTCCATACATATATATGGGGAGGTACAAGCTCCAACTCGGATTTACAGTGAAAACTGCAGGAACTTCAAACCGGCACTAGGAAACAGACTGAGAATCCAGAGTAAAACTTTCTGCGTCAACCCGTTCCTTTTGAGGTAGATGAACGAACGTCTCTCCAAATGCTCAGTTCTGAGGGATAAGTGTGTGTGAAAGCCGTCCTTCACCTAGCTTTTTCGGAAAACAAAGTTTCTTTTCACTTGCTAACTCCACTCCATACAAATATATGGGGAGGTACTAGCTCCAACTCGGTTTTACAGTGAAAATTTCAGGAACTTCAAAACGGCACTAGGAAACAGATTGAGAAACCAGAGTAAAAGTTTCACCTGCAAATCGTTCCTTCGTGCTAGAGGAACGAACGCCTCTCCACATGCTCAGTTTTGAGTGATAAGAGTGTGTGAAAACCGTCCTTCACCTATCTTGTTGGGAACAAAAGGTTTCTTTTAATTTGAAAACTCCACTCCATATATATATATGGGGAGGTACTAGCTCCTACTCTGTTTTACAGTGAAAAATGCAGAAACTTCAAATCGGCACTAGGAAACAGACTGAGAAACCACAGTCAACTTTCTCCTGCAACCCGTTCCCTTTGTGCTAGATGAACGAACGTCTCTCCACATGCTCAGTTCTGAGAGATAATTGTGTGTGAATACCGTCCTTCACCTAGCTTGATGGGAACTCAAAGTTTCTTTTCACTTGCAAACTCCACTCCATGCATATATATGGGGAGGTACAATCTCCAACTCGGTTTTACAGTGAAAACTGCTGGAACTTCAAACCGGCACTAGGAAACAGACTTAGTAAACAGAGAAAAAGTTTCTCCTGCAACCCGTCCCCTTGGTGCTAGATGAACGAACGTCTCTCCACATGCTCAGTTGTGAGAGATAAGTGTGTGTGAAAGCCGTCCTTCACCTAGGTTGTTGGGAACACAAAGTTTATTTTCACTTGCAAACTCCACTCCATACATATATATGGGGAGGTACTAGAACCAACTCGGTTTTAAAGTGAAAACTGCAGGAACATCATACCGGGAGTAGGAAACAGAGTGAGAAACCGTAGTAAAAGTTTCTCCTGCAACCCGTTCCCTTTGTGCTAGATGAACGAACGTCTCTCCACATGCTCAGTTTTGAGAGATATGTGTGTGTGAAACCGTCCTTCACATAGCTTGTTGGGAACACAAAGATTCTTTCCTCTTGTAAACTCCACTCCATAAATATATAAGGGGATGTACTAACTCCAAATCGGTTTTACAGTGAAAACTGCAGGAACTTCAAAACGGCACTAGGAAACAGACTGAGAAACCAGAGAAAAAGTTTCACCGGCAACCCGTTCCCTTTGTGCTAGATGAACGAACGTCTCTCCACATGCTCAATTCTGAGAGATAAGTGTGTGTGAAAGCCGTCCTTCACATAGCTTGTTGGGAACACAAAGTTTCTTTTCAGTTGCCAACTCCAATCCATACATATATATGGGGATGTTCTAGCTCCAACTCGATTTTACAGTGAAAACTGCAGGAACTTGAAACCGGCACTTGCAAACAGACTGAGAATCCAGAGCAAAATTTCCTCCTGCATCCTGTTCCATTTGTGCTAGATGAACGAACGTCTCTCCACATGCTCACTTCTGAGAGAAAAATATGTGTGAAAGCCGTCCTTCACCTAACTTGTTGGGAACACAAACTTTCTTTTCAGGTGCAAATTCCACTCCATACTTATATATGGGTTTGTACAAGCTCCAACTCGATTTTACAGTGAAAACTTCAGGAATTTCAAACCTGCACTAGGAAACAGACTGAGAAACCAGAGTAAAAGTTTTTCCTGCAATCCGTTCCTTTTGTGCTAGATGAACGAACGTCTATCCACATGCTCAGTTCTGAGAGATATGTGTGTGTGAAAGCCGTCCTTCACCTAGCTTGTTGGGAACACAAAGATTCTTTACACTAGCATACTCCACTGCATACATATATATGGGGTGGTACCAGCTCCTACTCGGTTTTACAGTGAAAACTGCAGGAACTTCAAACCGGGACTACGAAACAGACTGAGTATACAGAGAAAAAGTTTCTCCTGCAACCCGTTCTCTTTGTGCTAGATGAAAGAACGTCTCTTCGCATGCTCAGTTCTGACAGATAAGTGTGTGTGAAAGCCGTCCTTCACCTAGCTTGTTGGGAACACAAAGTTCTTTTCAGTTGCCAACACCACTGCATACATATATATGGGGAGGTACTAGTTAAAACCCGGTTTTACAGTGAAAACTGCAGGAACTTCAAACCGGCACTAGGAAACAGACTGAGTATCAAGAGAAAAGTTCCTCCTGCAACCTTTTACATTTGTGCTAGGTGAACGAACTTCTCTCCACATGCTTAGTTCTGAGAGATAATTATGTGTGAAAGCCGTACTTCACGTAGCTTGTTGGGAACACAAATTTTCTTTTCACTTGCAAACTCCACTCCATAAAATATAATGGCAGGTACTAGCTCCAAATAGGTTTTACAATGAAAACTGCAAGAACTTTAATCCGGCACTAGGAAACAGACTGAGAAACCAGAGAAAAATTTTCTCCTGCAAACCGTTCCTTTGTGCAAGATGAACGAACTTCTCTCCACATGCTCAGTTCTGAGAGATAATTGTGTGTGAAATCCGTCCTTCACCTAGCTTGTTAGGAACACAAATTTTCTTTTCACTTGCAAACAGCACTCCATAAATATATATGTGGAGGTCCTAGCTCCAACTCGGTTTTACAGTGAAAACTGCAGTGACTTCAAGCCGACAGTAGGAAACAGCCTGAGAAACCATAGTAAAACTTTCCCGTGCAAACCGTTCCCTTTGTGGTAGATGAACGAACTTCTCTCCACATGCTCAGTTCTGAGAGATAAGTGTGCGTGAAAGCCGTTCTTCACCTAGCTTGTTGGAAAAACAAACTTTCTTTTCACTTGCAAACAGCACTCCATAAATATATATGAGGAGGTACTAGCTCAAACTCGGATTTACAGTGAAAACTGCAGGAACTTCAAACCGGCACTAGGAAACAGAGTGAGTAAACAGAGAAAAAGTTTCTCCTGCAACCCGTTCCCTTTGTGCTAGTTGAACGAACGTCTCTCCACATGCTCAGTTCTGAGAGATAAGTGTGTGTTAAAGCCTTCCTTCACCTAGTTTGTTGGGAACACAAAGTTTCTTTCCACTTGCAAACTCCACTCCATACATATATATGCAGAGGTCCTAGCTCCAAGTCGGTTTTACAGTGAAAAATACAGGGACTTCAAATCGAGAGTAGGAAACAGACTGAGAAACCATAGCAAACGTTTCCCCTGCAACCCGTTCCCTTTGCGGTAGATGAACGAACGTCTCTCCAAATGCTCATTTCTGAGAGATAAGTGTGTGTGAAAGCCGTCCTTCACCTAGCTTTTTGGGAACACAAACTTTCTTTTCAGGTGCAAACTCTGCTTCATACATATATATGGGGTGGTACAAGCTCCTACCCTGTTTTACAGTGAAAACTGCAGGAACTTCAAACCGGCACTAGGAAACAGACTGAGAAATCAGAGTAAAGGTTTCTCTTGCAACCCGTTCCCTTTGTGCTAGATTAACGAACGTCTCTCCACATGCTCAGTTCTGAGAGATAAGTGTGCCTGAAAGCTGTCCTTCACCTAGCTTGTTGGGAAAACAAAGTTTCTTTTCACTTGCAAACTCCACTCCATACATATATAAGGGGAGGTACTAGCACTAACTCGGTTTTACACTGAAAACTGCAGGAACTTCAAACCTGAACTAGGAAACAATCTGAGAAACCACAGTAAAACTTTCAAACGCAACAAGTTCCCTTTATGCTAGATGAACGAATGTGTCTCCTGATGCTCAGTTCTGAGAGATAAGTGTGTGTGAAAGCCATCCTTCACCTCACTTGTTGGGAACACAAAGGTTCTTTACACTTGCAAACTAAACTCCATACCTATATATGGGGTGGTAGAAGCTCCTACTCGGTTTTACAGTGAAAAGTGCAGGAACTTCAAAACGGCACTATGAAACACACTGAGTATACAGAGAAAAAGTTTCTCCTGCAACCCGTTCCCGTTGTGCTAGATGAACGAACGTCTCTCCACATGCTCAGTTGTGAGGGAAAATTGTGTGTGAAAGCCGTTCTTCACTTAGCTTGTTGGGAACACAAAGTTTCTTTTCAGTTGCAAACACCACTCCATACATTTATATGGGGAGGTACTAGCTCCAACCCGGTTTTACAGTGAAAACACAGGAATTTCAAACCGACACTAGGAAACAGACTGAGAATCCAGAGAAAATTTCCTCCTGCAAACAGTTCAATTTGTGCTAGATGAACGAACGTCTCTCCACATGCTCAGTTCTGAGAGATAAGTGTGTGTGAAAGCCGTCCTTCACTTAGCTTTTGGGAACACAAAGTTTCTTTTCACTTGCAAACAGCACTCCATAAATATATATGTGGAGCTCCTAGCTCCAACTCGGTTTTACAGTGAAAAATGCAGGGACTTCAAACCGACAGTAGGAAACAGACTGAGAATCCATAGTAAAACTTTCCCGTGCAACCCGTTCCGTTTGTGGTAGACGAACGAACGTCTCTCCAAATGCTCAGTTCTGAGAGATAAGTGTGTGTGAAAGCCGTCCTTCACCTAGCTTGTTGTGAACACAAACATTCTTTTCAGGTGCAAACTCCACTCCATTCATATATAAGGGGTTGGTACAAGCTCCTACTCGGTTTTACAGTGAAAATTGCAGGAAATTAAAACAGGCATTAGGAAAAAGAATGAGAAACCAGAGTAAAAGTTTCTCCTGAAACCCGTTCCTTTGTGCTAGATGAACGAACGTCTCTTCACATGCTCAGTTCTGAGAGATAAATGTGTGTGAAAGCCGTCGTTCACCTAGCTTGTTGGGAACACAAAGTTTCTTTTCACTTGCAAACTCCACTCCATACATATAAAAGGGGAGGTACTAGCTCCAAATCCGTTTTACAGTGAAAACTGCAGGAACTTCAAACCTGCACTAGGAAACAGACTGAGAAACCAGAGTAAAAGTTTCTCCTTCAACCCGTTCCCTTTATGCTAGATGAACGAACATCTCTCCACATGCTCAGATCTGAGATATAAGTGTGTGTGAAAGCAGTCCTTCACCTAGCTTGTTGGGAACACAAAGTTTCTTTACACTTTCAAACTCCACTCCATACATATATATCGGGAGGTACAAGCTCCAACTCGGATTTACAGTGAAAACTGCAGGAACTTAAAACCGGCACTAGGAAAAAGACTGAGAAACCAGAGTAAAACTTTCTCCGTCAAACCGTTCCCTTTGTGGTAGATGAACGAACGTCTCTCCACATGCTCAGTTCTGAGGGATAAGTGTGTGTGAAAGACGTACTTCACCTAGCTTGTTCGGAAAACAAAGTTTCACTTGACTTGCAAACTCCACTCCATACATATATATGGGGAGGTACTAGCTCCAACTCGGTTTTACATTGAAAATTGCAGGAACTTCAAACTGGCACTAGGAAACAGACTGAGAAACAAGAGTAAAATTTTCAACTGCAACCCGTTCCCTTTTTGCTACAGGAACGATCGTCTCTCCACATGCTCAGATCTGAGAGATAAGAGTGAGTGAAAGCCGTCCTTCACCTAGCTTGTTGGGAACACAAGGATTCTTTTCACTTGCAAACTCCACACCATAAATATATATGGGGAGTTAATAGCTCCAACTCGGTTTTACAGTGAAAACTGCAGGAAATTCAAACCGGCACAAGGAATCAGAGTGAGTAAACAGAGAAAAAATTTCTCCTGCAACACGTTCCCTTTGTGCTAGATGAACGAACGTCTCTCCACATGCTCAGTTCTGAGAGATAATTGTGTGTGAAAGCCGTCCTTCACAAAGCTTGTTGGGAACACAAAGTTTCTTTTCACTTCCCAACTCCACTCCATACATATATATGGGGAGGTACTAACTCCAACACGGTTTTAATGTGAAAACTGCAGGAACTTCAAACCGGCACTAGGAAACAGACTGAGTAAACAAAAAAATATTTCTCCTGCAACCCGTTCCCTTTGCGCTAGATGAACGAACGGCTCTCCACATGCTCAGTTCTGAGAGATAATTGTGTGTGAAAGCCGTCCTTCACCTAGCTTGTTGGGAACACAAAGTTTCTTTTCACTTGCAAACTCCACTCCATACATATATATGGGGAGGTACTAACTCCAAAACGGTTTTAATGTGAAAACTGCAGGAACTTCAAACCGGCACTAGGAAACAGACTGAGTAAACAAAAAAATATTTCTCCTGCAACCCGTTCCCTTTGTGCTAGATGAACGAAAGTCTATCCACATGCTCAGTTCTGAGAGATAAGTGTGCGTGAAAGCCGTCCTTCACCTAGCTTGTTGGGAAAACAAAGTTTCTTTTCACTGGCAAACACCACTCCATACATACATAAAAGGAGGTACTAGCTCCATCTCAGTTTTACACTGAAAATTGCAGGAAATTGAAACCTGCACTAGGAATCAGACTGAGAAACCAGAGTAAAAGTTTCACATGCAAATCGTTCCTTCGTGCTAGAGGAACGAACGCCTCACCACATGCTCAGTTCTGAGAGACAAGTGTGTGTGAAAGCCGTCCTTCACATAGCTTGTTGGGAACACAAAGTTTCTTTACACTTGCAAACTCCACTCCATACATATATATGGGTTGGTACAATCTCCTACACGGTTTTACAGTGAAAACTGCAGGAACTTCAAAAAGGCACTAGGAATCAGACTGAGTAAAGAGAGAAAATATTTCCCCTGCAACCCGTTCCCTTTGTGCTAGCTGAACGAACGTCTTTCCACATGCTCAGTTCTTAGAGATATGTGGGTGTGAAAGCCGTCCTTCACCTAGCTTTTTGTGAACACAAAGTTTCTTTCCACCTGCAAACTCCACACCATACATATATATGCGGAGGTACTAGCTCTAACTCGGTTTTACAGTGAAAACTGCAGGAACTTCAAACCGGCAGTAGGAAACAGACTGAGAAAACATAGTAAAAGTTTCTCCAGCAAACCGTTCCTTTGTGCTAGATGAACGAACGTCTCTCCACATGCTCAGTTCTGAGAGATAAGTGTGTGTGAAAGCCGTCCTTCACCTAGGTTGTTGGGAACACAAAGTTTCTTTTCACTTGTAAACTCCACTCCATAAATTTATAAGGGGAGGTACAAGCTCCAAATAGGTTTTACAGTGAAAACTGCAGGAACATCAATCCGGCACTAGGAAACAGAGTGAGAAACCAGATAAAAAGTTTCCCCTCCAACCCGTTCAATTTGTGCTAGATGAATGAACATCTATCAACATGCTCAGTTCTGGGAGATAATTTGTGTGTGAAAGCCGTCCTTCACCTAGCTTGTTCGGAACATAAAGTTTATTTTCACTTGCAAACTCAACTCCATACATAAATATAGGGAGGTACTAGCTCCAACTCGGTTTTATTGTGAAAACTGCAGGAATTTCAAACCGGCACTAGGAACCAGACTGATATACCAGAGTAAAATTTCCTCCTGCAACCCGTTCCTTTGTGCTCGATGAACGAACGTCTCTCCACATGCTCATTTCTGAGAGAAAAGTGTGTGTGAAAGCCGTCCTTCACCTAGCTTGTTTGGAACACAAAGTTTCTTTTCACTTGCAGACTCCAATCCTTACATATATATGGGGAGGGATTAGCCGCAAATCGCTTTTACAGTGAAAACTGCAGGAACTTCATACCGGCACTAGGAAACTGACTGAGAAACCAGAGTAAAATTTTCTCCTGTAACCCGTTCCCTTTGTGCTAGATGAACGAACGTCTCTACACATGCTCAGTTATGAGAGATAAGAGTGTGTGAAAGCCGTCCTTCAGCTAGCTTGTTGGTAACACAAATTTTCTTTTCAGGTGCCAACTGCACTCAATAAATATATTTGTGGAAGTGCTAGCTCCAACTCAGTTTTACAGTGAAAACTGCAGGGACTTCATACCGTCAGTAGGAAACACACTGAGAAGCCATAGTAAAAGTTTCCCCTGCAACCCGATCCCTTTGTGGTAGATGAACGAACTTCTTTACAAATGCTCAGTTCTGAGAGATAAGTGTGTGTGAAAGCCGTCCTTCTCCTAGCTTGTTGGGAACACAAAGTTTATTTTCACTTGCAAACTCCATTCCATACATAATTATAGGGAGGTACTAGCTCCAACTCGGTTTTACAGTGAAAACTGCAAGAACGTCAAACCGGCACTAGGAATCAGACTGAGTAAACAGAGAAAATGTTTCTCCTGCAACCCGTTCCATTAGTGCTAGATGAATGAACGTCTCAACACATGCTCAGTTCTGAGATATAAGTGTGTGTGAAAGCCGTGCTTCACCTAGCATTTTGGGAACACAAACATTCTTTTCATGTACAAATTCCCCTCCATACATATATATGGGGTGGTACAAGCTCCAACACGATTTTACAGTGAAAACTTCAGGAATTTCAAACCTGCAGTAGGAAAAAGACTGAGAAACCAGAGTAAAAGTTTCTCCTGCAATCCGTTCCCTTTGTGCTAGACGAACGAAAGTCTCTCCACATGCTCAGTACTGAGAGATAATTGTGTGTGAAAGCCGTCCTTCACCTACCTTGTTGGGAACACAAAAGTTCTTTACACTGGCAAACTCAACTCCATACATATATATGGGGTGGTACAAGCTCCTACACAGTTTTACAGTGAAAACTGCAGGAACTTCAAACCAGTACTAGGAATCAGACTGAGTAAACAGAGAAAATGTTTCTCCTGCAACACGTTCCGTTTTGTGCTAGATGAACGAACGTCTCTCCACATGCTCAGTTCTGAGAGATAAGTGTGTGTGAAAGCCGTCCTTCACCTAGCTTGTTGGGAACACAAAGGTTCTTTACACTTGCAAACTCCACTCCATACATATATATGCGGAGGTACTAGCCCCAACTCGGTTTTTAAGTGAAAACTGCAGGAACTTCAAACCGGCAGTAGGAAACAGACTGAGAAACCATAGAAAAGTTTCTCCTGCAACCCGTTCCCTTTGTGCTAGATGAACAAACGTCTCTCCACATGCTCAGTTCTGAGAGATAAGTGTGTGTAACAGCCGTCCTTCACATAGCTTGTTGGGAACACAAAGTTTCTTTTCAGTTGCCAAATCCACTCCATACATATATATGGGGAGGTTCTAGCTCCAACTCTGTTTTACAGTGAAAACTGCAGGAACTTCAAACAAGCACTAGCAAACAGACTGAGAATCCAGAGAAAAAGTTCCTCCTGCAACCTGTTCCATTTGTGCTAGATGAACGAACTTCTCTCCACATGCTCACTTCTGAGAGAAAAATATGTGTGAAAGCCGTCCTTCACCTAGCTTGTTGGGAACACAAAGATTCTTTTCAGTTGCCAACTTCACTCCATACATATATAAGGTGAGGTACTAGCTCCAAATCTGTTTTAAAGTGAAAACTGCAGGAACATCTATCCGGCACTAGGAAACAGACTGAGAAACCAGAGTAAAAGTTTCTCCTGCAACCCGTTCCATTTGTGCTAGATGAACGATCATCTCTCAACATGCTCATTTCTGGGAGATAAGTGTGTGTGAAAGTCGTCCTTCACCTAGCTTTTTGGGAACACATAGTTTGTTTTCACTTACAAACTCCACTCCATACATAAATAAAGGGAGGTACTAGTTTCAAATCTGTTTTGCTTTGAAAACTGCAGGAACATCAAACCGGCACTAGGAAACAGACTGAGAAACCAGAGAAAAAGTTTCTCCTGCAACCCGTTCCCTTTGTGCTAGATGAACGAACGTCTCTCCACATGCTCAGTTCTGAGAGATAAGTGTGTGTGAAAGCCGTCCTTCACCTAGCTTTTTGGGAACACAAACTTTCTTTTCAGGTGCAAATTCCACTCCATACATATATAAGGGTTGGTACAAGCTCCCACTCGTTTTTACAGTGAAAACTGCAGGAAGTTCAAAACTGCACTAGGAAACAGACTGAGAAACTAGAGTAAAAGTTTCACCTGCAACCCGTTCCTTTTGTGCCAGTTGAACGAACGTCTCTCCACATGCTCATTTCTGAGAGATAAGTGTGTGTGAAAGCCGTCCTTCACCTAGCTTGTTGGGAACACAAAGTTTCTTTTCACTTGCAAACTCCATTCCTTACATATATATGTGGAGGTACTAGCTCCAACACGGTTTTACAGTGAAAACTGCAGGAACTACAACCGGCACTAGGAAACAGACTGAGAATCCAGAGAAAAACTTCCTTCTGAAACCTGTTCCATTTGTGCTAGATGAACTAACGTCTCCCCACATGCTCAGTTCTGAGAGATAAGTGTGTATGAAAGCCGTTCTTCACATAGCTTGTTGGGAACACATTGGTTCTTTACACTTGCAAACTCCACTCCATACATATATATGGGTTGGTACAAGCTCCTACACGGTTTAACAGTGAAAACTGCAGGAAATTCAAACCGGCACTAGGAAACAGACTGAGTAAACAGAGAAATAGTTTCTCCTGCAAACTGTTCCCTTTGTGCTAGATGAACGAAAGTCTCTCCACATGCTCAGTTCTGAGAGATAAGTGTGTTTGAAAGCCGTCCTTCACCTAGCTTGTTGGGAACACAAAGTTTCTTTTCAGTTGCCAACTCCTCTCCATACATATATATGGGGAGGTACTAGCTCCAACACGGTTTACAGTGAAAATTGCAGGAATTTCAAACCGGCACTAGGAAACAAACTGAGAATCCAGAGAAAAACTTCCTTCTGAAACCTGTTCCAATTGTGCTAGATGAACTAACGTCTCCCCACATGCTCAGTTCTGAGAGATAAATATGTGTGAAAGCCGTCCTTCACCTAGCTTGTTGGGAATACAAACTTTCTTTTCACGTGCAAACTCCACTCCATACATATATAATGGGAGGTACTAGCCCCAAATCGGTTTTACAATGAGAACTGCAGGAACTTCAATCCGGCACTAGGAAACAGACTGAGAAACCAGAGAATAAGTTTCTCCTGCAACCCGTTCCCTTTGTGCTAGATGAACGAACGTCTCTCCACATGCTCAGTTCTGAGAGATAAGTGTGTGTGAAAGCCGTCCTTCACCTAGCTTGTTAGAAACTCAAATTTTCTTTTCTATTGCAAACTGTACTCCATAAATATATATGTGGAGGTCCTAGCTCCAACTCGGTTTTACAGTGAAAACTGCAGGTTCTTCAAACCGACTGTAGGAAAAAGACTGAGAAACCATAGTAAAAGTTTCCCCTGCAACCCGTTCCCTTTGTGGTAAATGAACGAACGTCTTTCCAAATGCTCAGTTCTGAGAGATAAGAGTGTGTGAAAGCCGTCCTTCACCTAGCTTGTTGGGAACACAAATATTCTTTTCAGGTGCAAACTCCTCTCCATACATATATATGGGGAGGTACTAGCTCCAACTCGGTTTTACAGTGAAAACTGCAGGAACTTCAAACAAGCACTAGCAAACAGACTGAGAATCCAGAGAAAAAGTTCCTCCTGCAACCTGTTCCATTTCTGCTAGATGAACGAACTTCTCTCCACATGCTCACTTCTGAGAGTTAAATATGTGTGAAAGCCGTCCTTCACCTAGCTTATTGGGAACACAAAGTTTCTTTTCAGTTGCCAACTCCAATCCATACATATATATGGGGAGGTTGTAGCTCCAACTCGGTTTTACAGTGAAAACTGCAGGAACTTCAAACCGGCACTAGGAAACAGACTGAGAAACCAGAGTAAAAGTTTCTCCGGCAACCCGTTCCCTTTGTGCTAGACGAACGAAAGTCTCTCCACATGCTCAGTACTGAGAGATAATTGTGTGTGAAAGCCGTCCTTCACCTACCTTGTTGGGAACACAAAAGTTCTTTACACTGGCAAACTCAACTCCATACATATATATGGGGTGGTACAAGCTCCTACACAGTTTTACAGTGAAAACTGCAGGAACTTCAAACCAGTACTAGGAATCAGACTGAGTAAACAGAGAAAATGTTTCTCCTGCAACATGTTCCGTTTTGTGCTAGATGAACGAACGTCTCTCCACATGCTCAGTTCTGAGAGATAAGTGTGTGTGAAAGCCGTCCTTCACCTAGCTTGTTGGGAACACAAAGGTTCTTTACACTTGCAAACTCCACTCCATACATATATATGCGGAGGTACTAGCCCCAACTCGGTTTTTAAGTGAAAACTGCAGGAACTTCAAACCGGCAGTAGGAAACAGACTGAGAAACCATAGAAAAGTTTCTCCTGCAACCCGTTCCCTTTGTGCTAGATGAACAAACGTCTCTCCACATGCTCAGTTCTGAGAGATAAGTGTGTGTAACAGCCGTCCTTCACATAGCTTGTTGGGAACACAAAGTTTCTTTTCAGTTGCCAAATCCACTCCATACATATATATGGGGAGGTTCTAGCTCCAACTCTGTTTTACAGTGAAAACTGCAGGAACTTCAAACAAGCACTAGCAAACAGACTGAGAATCCAGAGAAAAAGTTCCTCCTGCAACCTGTTCCATTTGTGCTAGATGAACGAACTTCTCTCCACATGCTCACTTCTGAGAGAAAAATATGTGTGAAAGCCGTCCTTCACCTAGCTTGTTGGGAACACAAAGATTCTTTTCAGTTGCCAACTTCACTCCATACATATATAAGGTGAGGTACTAGCTCCAAATCTGTTTTAAAGTGAAAACTGCAGGAACATCTATCCGGCACTAGGAAACAGACTGAGAAACCAGAGTAAAAGTTTCTCCTGCAACCCGTTCCATTTGTGCTAGATGAACGATCATCTCTCAACATGCTCATTTCTGGGAGATAAGTGTGTGTGAAAGTCGTCCTTCACCTAGCTTGTTGGGAACACAAACTTTATTTTCACTTGCAAACTCCATTCCATACATATATATGGGGAAGTACTTGCCCCAACTCGGTTTTACAGTGAAAACTGCAGGAACTTAAAACCGGCACTAGGAAACAGACTTAGTAAACAGAGAAAAAGTTTTTCCTGCAACCCGTCCATTTGGTGCTAGATGAACGATCGTCTCTCCACATGCTCAGTTCTGAGAGATAAGTGTGTGTGAAAGCCGTCCTTCAACTAGGTTGTTGGGAACACAAAGTTTATTTTCACTTGCAAACTCCACTCCATACATATATATGGGGAGGTACTAGCCCCAACTCGGTTTTAAAGTGAAAACTGCAGGAAATTCATAACGGGAGTAGGAAACAGACTGAGAAACCGTAGTAAAAGTTTCTCCTGCAACCCGTTCCCTTTGTGCTAGATGAACGAACGTCCCTCCACATGCTCAGTTGTGAGAGATAAGTGTGTGTGAAAGCCGTCCTTCACATAGAATTTTGGGAACACAAAGATTCTTTTCTCTTGTAAACTCCACTCCATAAATATATAAGTGGAGGTACTAACTCCAACTCGGTTTTACAGTGAAATCTGCAGGAACTTGAAACCGGCACTAGCAAACAGACTGAGAATCCAGAGAAAAATTTCCCCCTGCATCCTGTTCCATTTGTGCTAGATGAACGTACGTCTCTCCACATGCTCACTTCTGAGAGAAAAGTATGTGTGAAAGCCGTCCTTCACCTAACTTGTTGGGAACACAAAATTTCTTTTCACTTGCAAACTCCACACCTTACATATATATGGGGAGGGATTAGCTCCAACTCGTTTTTACAGTGAAAATTGCAGGAAATTCATACCGGCAATAGGAAATAGACTGAGAAGCCACAGTAAAATTTCTCCTGTAATCCGTTCCCTTTTTGCCAAATGAACGAACGTCTATCCACATGCTCAGTTCTGAGAGATAAGAGTGTGTGAAAGCCGTTCTTCACCTAGCTTGTTGGGAACACAAATATTCTTTTCAGGTGCAAACTCCACTCCATAAATATATATGGGGAGGTACTAGCTCCAACACGGTTTTACAGTGAAAACTGCAGGAACGTCACACCGGCACAAGGAATCAGACTGAGTAAACAGAGAATAAGTTTCTCTTGCAACTCGTTCCATTAGTGGTAGATGAACGAACGTCTCTCCACATGCTCAGATCTGAGAAATAAGTGTGTGTGAAAGCCGTCCTTCACCTAGCTTGTTGGGAACACAAACTTTCTTTTCACTTGCAAACTCCACTCCATACAATATAATGGCAGGTACTAGCTCCAAATAGGTTTTACAATGAAAACTGCAGGAACTTCAATCCGGCACTAGGAAACAGACTGAGAAACCAGAGGAAAAGTTTCTCCTGCAAACCTTTCCCTTTGTGCTAGATGAACGAACGTCTCTCCACATGCTCAGTTCTGAGAGATAAGTGTGTGTGAAACCCGTCCTTCACCTAGCTTGTTAGGAACACAAAGTTTATTTTCACTTGCAAACAGCACTCCATAATTATATATGTGGTGGTCCTAGCTCCAACTAGGTTTTACAGTGAAAACTGCAGGGAATTCAAACCGACAGTAGGAAACAGACTGATAAACCATAGTAAAATTTTCCCGTGCCACCTGTTCCCTTTGTGGTAGATGAACGAACGTCTCTCCACATTCTTAGTTCTGAGAGATAAGTGTGTGTGATAGCCGTCCTTCACCAAGCTTGTTAGGAACACAAAGTTTCTTTTCACTTGCAAACAGCACTCCATAAATATATATGTGGATGTCCTAGCTCCAACTCGGTTTTACAGTGAAAACTTCAGGGACTTCAAACCGACAGTAGGAAACAGACTGAGAAACCATAGTAAAACTTTCCCGTGCAACCCGTTCCCTTTGTGGTAGATGAACGAACGTCTCTCCAAATGCTCAGTTCTGAGAGATAAGTGTGTGTGAAAACCGTCCTTCATCTAGAATGTTGTGAACACAAACATTCTTTTCAGGTGCAATCTCCACTCCATTCATATATAAGGGGAGGTATTAGCTCCAACTCCGTTTTACAGTGAAAAGTGCAGGAACTTCAAACCTGCAATAGGAAACAGTCTGAGAAACCAGAGTAATAGTTTCTCCTGCAACCCCTTCCCTTTATGCTACATGAACGAACATCTCTCCACATGATCAGTTCTGACAGATAAGTGTGTGTGAAAGCCGACCTTCAACTAGCTTGTTGGGAACACAAAGTTTCTTTACAATTGCAAACTCCACTCCATACATATATATGGGGAGGTACAAGCTCCAACTCGGATTTACAGTGAAAACTGCAGGAACTTCAAACCGGCACTAGGAAACAGACTGAGAATCCAGAGTAAAATTTTCTGCGTCAACCCGTTCCTTTTGAGGTAGATGAAAGAACGTCTCTCCAAATGCTCAGTTCTGAGGGATAAGTGTGTGTGAAAGCCGTCCTTCACCTAGGTTTTTCGGAAAACAAAGTTTCTTTTCACTTGCTAACTCCACTCCATACAAATATATGGGGAGGTACTAGCTCTAACTCGGTTTTACAGTGAAAATTGTAGGAACTTCAAAACGACACTAGGAATCAGATTGAGAAACCAGAGTAAAGTTTCACCTGCAAATCGTTCCTTCGTGCTAGAGGAACGAACGCCTCTCCACATGCTCAGTTTTGAGAGATAAGAGTGTGTGAAAACCGTCCTTCACCTATCTTGTTGGGAAAAAAAGGTTTCTTTTCATTTGCAAACTCCACTCCATATATATATATGGGGAGGTACTAGCTCCTACTCTGTTTTACAGTGAAAAATGCAGAAACTTCAAATCGGCACTAGGAAACAGACTGAGAAACCACAGTCAACTTTCTCCTGCAACCCGTTCCCTTTGTGCTAGATGAACGAACGTCTCTCCACATGCTCAGTTCTGAGAGATAATTGTGTGTGAATACCGTCCTTCACCTAGCTTGATGGGAACACAAAGTTTCTTTTCACTTGCAAACAGCACTCCATGCATATATATGGGGAGGTACAAGCTCCAACTCGGTTTTACAGTGAAAACTGCAGGAAATTAAAACAGGCATTAGGAAAAAGAATGAGAAAACAGAGTAAAAGTTTCTCCTGAAACCCGTTCCTTTGTGCTAGATGAACGAAAGTCTCTTCACATGCTCAGGTCTGAGAGATAAATGTGTGTGAAAGCCGTCGTTCACCTAGCTTGTTGGGAACACAAAGTTTCTTTTCACTTGCAAACTCCACTCCATACATATAAAAGGGGAGGTACTAGCTCCAAATCCGTTTTACAGTGAAAACTGCAGGAACTTCAAACCTGCACTAGGAAACAGACTGAGAAACCAGAGTAAAAGTTTCTCCTTCAACCCTTTCCCTTTATGCTAGATGAACGAACATCTCTCCACATGCTCAGTTCTGAGATATAAGTGTGTGTGAAAGCAGTCCTTCACCTAGCTTGTTGGGAACACAAAGTTTCTTTTCACTTGCAAACTCCACACCATACATATATATGGGGAGTTACTAGCTCCAACTCGTTTTTACAGTGAAAACTGCAGGAAATTCAAACCGGCACAAGGAATCAGAGTGAGTAAACAGAGAAAAAATTTCTCCTGCAACACGTTCCCTTTGTGCTAGATGAACGAACGTCTCTCCACATGCTCAGTTCTGAGAGATAATTGTGTGTGAAAGCCGTCCTTCACCTAGCTTGTTGGGAACACAAAGTTTCTTTTCACTTGCAAACTCCACTCCATACATATATATGGGGAGGTACTAACTCCAACACGGTTTTAATGTGAAAACTGCAGGAACTTCAAACCCGCAAGGAAACAGAGTAAACAAAATAATATTTCTCCTGCAACCCGTTCCCTTTGTGCTAGATGAACGAACGGCTCTCCACATGCTCAGTTCTGAGAGATAATTGTGTGTGAAAGCCGTCCTTCACCTAGCTTGTTGGGAACACAAAGTTTCTTTTCACTTGCAAACTCCACTCCATACATATATATGGGGAGGTACTAACTCCAACACTGTTTTAATGTGAAAACTGCAGGAACTTCAAACCGGCACTAGGAAACAGACTGAGTAAACAAAAAAATATTTCTCCTGCAACCCGTTCCCTTTGTGCTAGATGAACGAACGGCTCTCCACATGCTCAGTTCTGAGAGACAATTGTGTGTGAAAGCCGTCCTTCACCTAGCTTGTTGGGAACACAAACTTTTTTTTCACTTGAAAACTCCACTCCATACATATATATGCGGATGTCCAAGCTCCAAATCGGTTTTACAGTGAAAAATACAGGGACTTCAAACCGACAGTAGGAAACAGACTGAGAAACCATTGTAAAAGTTTCCCCTCAACCCGTTCCCTTTGCGGTATATGAACGAACGTCTCTCCAAATGCTCATTTCTGAGAGATAATTGTGTGTGAAAGCGGTGCTTCACCTAGCTTGTTGGGAACACAAACTTTCTTTTTAGGTGCAAACTCCAATCCATACATATATATGGGGTGGTACAAGCTCCTACTCGGATTTACAGTGAAAAATGCAGGAAATTCAAACCGGCACTAGGAAACAGACTGAGAAACCAGAGTAAAAGTTTCTCCTGCAATCCGTTCCCTTTGTGCTAGATGAACGAAAGTCTATCCACATGCTCAGTTCTGAGAGATAAGTGTGCGTGTAAGCCGTCCTTCACCTAGCTTGTTGGGAAAACAAAGTTTCTTTTCACTGGCAAACATCACTCCATACATACATAAGAGGAGGTACTAGCTCCATCTCAGTTTTACACTGAAAATTGCAGGAACTTGAAACCTGCACTAGGAAACAGACTGAGAAACCAGAGTAAAAGTTTCAATAGCAACCCGTTCCCTTTATGCTAGATGAATGAACGTCTCTCAACATGCTCAGTTCTGAGAGAAAAGTGTGTGTTAAAGCCGTCCTTCACCTAGCTTGTTGAGAACACAAAGGTTCTTTACACATGCAAACTGCACTCCATACATATATATGGGGAGGTACTAGCTCCAACACGGTTTTACAGTGAAAACTGCAGGAAATTCAAACCGGCACTATGAAAAAGACTGAGAGACCAGAGTAAAAGTTTCGCCGGCAACCCGTTCCCTTCGGGCTAGATGAACGAACGTCTCTCCACATGCTCATTTCTGAGAGATATGTGTGTGTGAATGCCGTCCTTCAACTAGCTTGTTGGGAACACAAAGTTTCTTTCCACTTGCAAACACCAATCCATACATACATATGCGGAAGTACATGCTCCAACACGGTTTTAAAGTGAAAACTGCAGGAACTTCAAACCGGCAGTAGGAAACAGACTGATAAACCATAAAAATTGTTTCTCATGCTACCCGTTCCATTTGTGCTAGATGAACGAACGTCTCTCCACATGCTCATTTCTGAGAGATAATTTTGTGTGAAAGCCGTCCTTTTCCTAGCTTGTTGGGAACACAAAGTATTTTTCCACTTGCAAACTCCACTCCATACATATATATGAGGAGGTACTAACTCCAACTCGGTTTAAATGTGAAAACTGCAGGAACTTGAAACCGGCAATAAGGAAACAGACTGAGTAAACAGAGAAAAAGTTTCTCCTGCAACCCGTTCCCTTTGTGCTAGATGAACGAACGTCTCTCCACATGCTCAGTTCTGAGAGATAAGTGTGTGTGAAAGCCGTCCTTCACCTAGCTTGTTGTGAACACAAACATTCTTTTCAGGTGCAAACTCCACTCCATTCATATATAAGGGGTTGGTAAAAGCTCCTACTCGTTTTTACAGTGAAAATTGCAGGAAATTAAAACAGGCATTAGGAAAAAGAATGAGAAACCTGAGTAAAAGTTTCTCCTGAAACCCGTTCCTTTGTGCTAGATGAACGAACGTCTCTTCACATGCTCAGTTCTGAGAGATAAATGTGTGTGAAAGCCGTCGTTCACCTAGCTTGTTGGGAACACAAAGTTTCTTTTCACTTGCAAACTCCACTCCATACATATAAAAGGGGAGGTACTAGCTCCAAATCCGTTTTACAGTGAAAACTGCAGGAACTTCAAACCTGCACTAGGAAACAGACTGAGAAACCAGAGTAAAAGTTTCTCCTTCAACCCGTTCCCTTTATGCTAGGTGAACGAACATCTCTCCACATGCTCAGTTCTGAGATATAAGTGTGTGTGAAAGCAGTCCTTCACCTAGCTTGTTGGGAACACAAAGTTTCTTTACACTTTCAAACTCCACTCCATACATATATATCGGGAGGTACAAGCTCCAACTCGGATTTACAGTGAAAACTGCAGGAACTTAAAACCGGCACTAGGAAAAAGACTGAGAAACCAGAGTAATAGTTTCTCCGTCAAACCGTTCCCTTTGTGGTAGATGAACGAACGTCTCTCCACATGCTCAGTTCTGAGGGATAAGTGTGTGTGAAAGACGTACTTCACCTAGCTTGTTCGGAATACAAAGTTTCACTTGAATGGCAAACTCCACTCCATACATATATATGGGGAGGTACTAGCTCCAACTCGGTTTTACATTGAAAATTGCAGGAACTTCAAACCGGCACTAGGAAACAGACTGAGAAACAAGAGTAAAATTTTCAACTGCAACCCGTTCCCTTTTTGCTAGAGGAACGATCGTCTCTCCACATGCTCAGATCTGAGAGATAAGAGTGAGTGAAAGCCGTCCTTCACCTAGCTTGTTGGGAACACAAGGTTTCTTTTCACTTGCAAACTCCACACCATACATATATATGGGGAGTTACTAGCTCCAACTCGGTTTTACAGTGAAAACTGCAGGAAATTCAAACCGGCACAAGGAATCAGAGTGAGTAAACAGAGAAAAAATTTCTCCTGCAACACGTTCCCTTTGTGCTAGATGAACGAACGTCTCTCCACATGCTCAGTTCTGAGAGATAATTGTGTGTGAATGCCGTCCTTCACCTAGCTTGTTGGGAACACAAAGTTTCTTTTCACTTGCAAACTCCACTCCATACATATATATGGGGAGGTACTAACTCCAACACGGTTTTAATGTGAAAACTGCAGGAACTTCAAACCGGCACTAGGAAACAGACTGAGTAAAGAAAAAAATATTTCTCCTGCAACCCGTTCCCTTTGTGCTAGATGAACGAACGGCTCTCCACATGCTCAGTTCTGAGAGATAATTGTGTGTGAAAGCCGTCCTTCACCTAGCTTGTTGGGAACACAAAGTTTCTTTTCACTTGCAAACTCCACTCCATACATATATATGGGGAGGTACTAACTCCAACACGGTTTTAATGTGAAAACTGCAGGAACTTCAAACCGGCACTAGGAAACAGACTGAGTAAACAAAAAAATATTTCTCCTGCAACCCGTTCCCTTTGTGCTAGATGAACGAACTGCTCTCCACATGCTCAGTTCTGAGAGATAATTGTGTGTGAAAGCCGTCCTTCACCTAGCTTGTTGGGAACACAAAATTTTTTTTCACTTGAAAACTCCACTCCATACATATATATGCGGAGGTCCTAGCTCCAAATCGGTTTTACAGTGAAAAATACAGGGACTTCAAACCGACAGTAGGAAACAGACTGAGAAACCATAGTAAAAGTTTCCCCTCAACCCGTTCCCTTTGCGGTATATGAACGAACGTCTCTCCAAATGCTCATTTCTGAGAGATAATTGTGTGTGAAAGCGGTGCTTCACCTAGCTTGTTGGGAACACAAACTTTCTTTTTAGGTGCAAACTCCAATCCATACATATATATGGGGTGATACAAGCTCCTACTCGAATTTACAGTGAAAAATGCAGGAAATTCAAACCGGCACTAGGAAACAGACTGAGAAACCAGAGTAAAAGTTTCTCCTGCAATCCGTTCCCTTTGTGCTAGATGAACGAAAGTCTATCCACATGCTCAGTTCTGAGAGATAAGTGTGCGTGAAAGCCGTCCTTCACCTAGCTTGTTGGGAAACAAAGTTTCTTTTCACTGGCAAACACCACTCCATACTTACATAAGAGGAGGTACTAGCTCCATCTCAGTTTTACACTGAAAATTGCAGGAACTTGAAACCTGCACTAGGAAACAGACTGAGAAACCAGAGTAAAAGTTTCAATTGCAACCCGTTCCCTTTATGCTAGATGAACGAACGTCTCTCAACATGCTCAGTTCTGAGAGAAATGTGTGTGTGAAAGCCGTCCTTCACCTAGCTTGTTGAGAACACAAAGGTTCTTTACACATGCAAACTGCACTCCATACATATATATGGGGAGGTACTAGCTCCAACACGGTTTTACAGTGAAAATTGCAGGAAATTCAAACCGGCACTATAAAAAAGACTGAGATACCAGAGTAAAAGATTCGCCGGCAACCCGTTCCCTTTGGGCTAGATGAACGAACGTCTCTCCACATGCTCATTTCTGAGAGATATGTGTGTGTGAATGCCGTCCTTCAACTAGCTTGTTGGGACACAAAGTTTCTTTCCACTTGCAAACACCAATCCATACATACATATGCGGAAGTACATGCTCCAACACGGTTTTAAAGTGAAAACTGCAGGAACTTCAAACCGGCAGTAGGAAACAGACTGATAAACCATAAAAATTGTTTCTCATGCTACCCGTTCCATTTGTGCTAGATGAACGAACGTCTCTCCACATGCTCATTTCTGAGAGATAATTTTGTGTGAAAGCCGTCCTTTTCCTAGCTTGTTGGGAACACAAAGTATTTTTCCACTTGCAAACTCCACTCCATACATATATATGAGGAGGTACTAACTCCAACTCGGTTTAAATGTGAAAACTGCAGGAACTTGAAACCGGCAATAAGGAAACAGACTGAGTAAACAGAGAAAAAGTTTCTCCTGCAAACCGTTCCCTTTGTGCTAGATAAACGAACGTCTCTCCACATGCTCAGTTCTGAGAGAGAATTGTGTGTGAAAGCCGTCCTTCAACAAGCTTGTTGGGAACACAAAGTTTCTTTTCACTTGCTAACTCCACTCCATACATATATATGCGGAGGTCCATGCTCCAACTCGGTTTTACAGAGAAAACTGCAGGAACTTCAAAGCTGCACTAGGAAACAGACTGAGAAACCAGAGTAAAAGTTTCCCCTGCAACCCGTTCCTTTTATGCTATATGAACGTACGTCTCTCCACATGCTGAGTTCTGAGAGAAAAGTGTGTGTGAAAGCCGTCCTTCACCTAGCTTGTTGAGAACACAAAGGTTCTTTACACTTGCCAACTCCAATCCATACATATATATCGGGAGGTACTAGCTCCAACTCGGTATTTCCGTGAAAACTGCAGGAACTTCAAACAAACAGTAGAAAACCGACTGCGAAACCATAGTAATACTTTCCCCTGCAACCCGTTCCCTTTGTGGTAGATGAACGAACGTCTCTCTAAATGCTCAGTTCTGAGAGATAAGTGTGTATGAAAGCCGTCCTTCACCTAGCTTGTTGGGAACACAAAGTTTCTTTTCACTTGCAAACTCCACTCCAAACATATATATGGGGTGGTACAAGCTCCTACTCAGTTTTACAGTGAAACCTGCAGGAAATTCAAACCGGCACTAGGAAACAGTCTGAGAATCCAGAATAAAAGTTTCTCCTTCAACACGTTCCCTTTGTGCTAGATGAACGAACTTCTCTCCAAATGCTAAATTCTGAGAGTTAAGTGTGTCTGAAAGCCGCCCTTCACCAAGCTTGTTGGGAACACAAACTTATTTTCAGGTGTAAACACCATTCCATACATATATATGGGGTGGTACAAGCTCCTACTCGGTTTTACAGTGAAAACTGCAGGAACTTCAAACGGGCACTAGGAAACAGATTGAGAAACCAGGGTAAAAGTTTCTACTGCAACCCGTTCCCTTTGTGCTAGATGAACGAAAGTCTCTCCACATGCTCAGTTCTGAGAGAAAAGTGTGTGTGAAAGCCGTCCTTCACCTAGCTTGTTGGGAACACAAGGTTTCTTTTCACTTGCAAACTCCACTCCATACAAATATATGGGGAGGTACTAGCTCCAACTCGGTTTTACAGTGAAAATTGCAGGAACTTCAAAACGGCACTAGGAAACAGATTGAGAAACCGGAGTAAATGTTTCACCTGCAAACCGTTCCTTCGTGCTAGAGGAACGAACGTCTCTACACATGCTCAGATTTGAGAGATAAGAGTGTGTGAAAGCCTTCCTTCACCTATCTTGTTGGGAACACAAGGTTTCTTTTCATTTGCAAACTCCACTCCATATATATAAAAGGGGAGGTACTAGCTCCAAATCCGTTTTACAGTGAAAACTGCAGGAACTTCAAACCTGCACTAGGAAACAGACTGAGAAACCAGAGTAAAAGTTTCTCCTTCAACCCGTTCCCTTTATGCTAGATGAACGAACATCTCTCCACATGCTCAGTTCTGAGATATAAGTGTGTGTGAAAGCAGTCCTTCACCTAGCTTGTTGGGAACACAAAGTTTCTTTACACTTTCAAACTCCACTCCATACATATATATCGGGAGGTACAAGCTCCAACTCGGATTTACAGTGAAAACTGCAGGAACTTAAAACCGGCACTAGGAAAAAGACTGAGAAACCAGAGTAAAAGTTTCTCCGTCAAACCGTTCCCTTTGTGGTAGATGAACGAACGTCTCTCCACATGCTCAGTTCTGAGGGATAAGTGTGTGTGAAAGACGTACTTCAACTAGCTTGTTCGGAAAACAAAGTTTCACTTGACTTGCAAACTCCACTCCATACATATATATGGGGAGGTACTAGCTCCAACTCGGTTTTACATTGAAAATTGCAGGAACTTCAAACCGGCACTAGGAAACAGACTGAGAAACAAGAGTAAAATTTTCAACTGCAACCCGTTCCCTTTTTGCTAGAGGAACGATCGTCTCTCCACATGCTCAGATCTGAGAGATAAGAGTGAGTGAAAGCCGTCCTTCACCTAGCTTGTTGGGAACACAAGGTTTCTTTTCACTTGCAAACTCGACACCATACATATATATGGGGAGTTACTAGCTCCAACTCGGTTTTACAGTGAAAACTGCAGGAAATTCAAACCGGCACAAGGAATCAGAGTAAGTAAACAAAGAAAAAATTTCTCCTGCAACCCGTTCCCTTTGTGCTAGATGAACGAACGTCTCTCCACATGCTCAGTTCTGAGAGATAATTGTGTGTGAAAGCCGTCCTTCACCTAGCTTGTTGGGAACACAAAGTTTCTTTTCACTTGCAAACTCCACTCTATACATATATATGGGGAGGTACTAACTCCAACACGGTTTTAATGTGAAAACTGCAGGAACTTCAAACCGGCACTAGGAAATAGACTGAGTAAACAAAAAAATATTTCTCCTGCAACCCGTTCCCTTTGTGCTAGATGAACGAACGGCTCTCCACATGCTCAGTTCTGAGAGATAATTGTGTGTGAAAGCCGTCCTTCACCTAGCTTGTTGGGAACACAAACTATTTTTTCACTTGAAAACTCCACTCCATACATATATATGCGGAGGTCCTAGCTCCAAATCGGTTTTACAGTGAAAAATACAGGGACTTCAAACCGACAGTAGGAAACAGACTGAGAAACTATAGTAAAAGTTTCCCCTCAACCCGTTCCCTTTGCGGTATATGAACGAACGTCTCTCCAAATGCTCATTTCTGAGAGATAATTGTGTGTGAAAGCGGTGCTTCACCTAGCTTGTTGGGAACACAAACTTTCTTTTTAGGTGCAAACTCCAATCCATACATATATATGAGGTGGTACAAGCTCCTACTCGGATTTACAGTGAAAAATGCAGGAAATTCAAACCGGCACTAGGAAACAGACTGAGAAACCAGAGTAAAAGTTTCTCCTGCAATCCGTTCCCTTTGTGCTAGATGAACGAAAGTCTATCCACATGCTCAGTTCTGAGAGATAAGTGTGCGTGAAAGCCGTCCTTCACCTAGCTTGTTGGGAAAACAAAGTTTCTTTTCACTGGCAAACACCACTCCATACATACATAAGAGGAGGTACTAGCTCCATGTCAGTTTTACACTGAAAATTGCAGGAACTTGAAACCTGCACTAGGAAACAGACTGAGAAACCAGAGTAAAAGTTTCAATTGCAACCCGTTCCCTTTATGCTAGATGAACGAACGTCTCTCAACATGCTCAGTTCTGAGAGAAAAGTGTGTGTGAAAGCCGTCCTTCACCTAGCTTGTTGAGAACACAAAGGTTCTTTACACATGCAAACTGCACTCCATACATATATATGGGGAGGTACTAGCTCCAACACGGTTTTACAGTGAAAACTGCAGGAAATTCAAACCGGCACTATGAAAAAGACTGAGATACCAGAGTAAAAGTTTTGCCGGCAACCCGTTCCCTTTGGGCTAGATGAACGAACGTCTCTCCACATGCTCATTTCTGAGAGATATGTGTGTGTGAATGCCGTCCTTCAACTAGCTTGTTGGGAACACAAAGTTTCTTTCCACTTGCAAACACCAATCCATACATACATATGCGGAAGTACATGCTCCAACACGGTTTTAAAGTGAAAACTGCAGGAACTTCAAACCGGCAGTAGGAAACAGACTGATAAACCATAAAAATTGTTTCTCATGCTACCCGTTCCATTTGTGCTAGATGAACGAACGTCTCTCCACATGCTCATTTCTGAGAGATAATTTTGTGTGAAAGCCGTCCTTTTCCTAGCTTGTTGGGAACACAAAGTTTTTTTCCACTTGCAAACTCCACTCCATACATATAAAAGGGGAGGTACTAGCTCCAAATCCGTTTTACAGTGAAAACTGCAGGAACTTCAAACCTGCACTAGGAAACAGACTGAGAAACCAGAGTAAAAGTTTCTCCTTCAACCCGTTCCCTTTATGCTAGATTAACGAACATCTCTCCACATGCTCAGTTCTGAGATATAAGTGTGTGTGAAAGCAGTCCTTCACCTAGCTTGTTGGGAACACAAAGTTTCTTTACACTTTCAAACTCCACTCCATACATATATATCGGGAGGTACAAGCTCCAACTCGGATTTTCAGTGAAAACTGCAGGAACTTAAAACCGGCACTAGGAAAAAGACTGAGAAACCAGAGTAAAAGTTTCTCCGTCAAACCGTTCCCTTTGTGGTAGATGAACGAACGTCTCTCCACATGCTCAGTTCTGAGGGATAAGTGTGTGTGAAAGACGTACTTCACCTAGCTTGTTCGGAAAATAAAGTTTCACTTGACTTGCAAACTCCACTCCATACATATATATGGGGAGGTACTAGCTCCAACTCGGTTTTACATTGGAAATTGCAGGAACTTCAAACCGGCACTAGGAAACAGAAAGAGAAACAAGAGTAAAATTTTCAACTGCAACCCGTTCCCTTTTTGCTAGAGGAACGATCGTCTCTCCACATGCTCAGATCTGAGAGATAAGAGTGAGTGAAAGCCGTCCTTCACCTAGCTTGTTGGGAACACAAGGTTTCTTTTCACTTGCAAACTCCACTCCATACATATATATGGGGAGGTACTAACTCCAACACGGTTTTAATGTGAAAACTGCAGGAACTTCAAACCGGCACTAGGAAACAGACTGAGTAAACAAAAAATTATTTCTCCTGCAACCCGTTCCCTTTGTGCTAGATGAACGAACGGCTCTCCACATGCTCAGTTCTGAGAGATAATTGTGTGTGAAAGCCGTCCTTCACCTAGCTTGTTGGGAACACAAACTTTTTTTTCACTTGAAAACTCCACTCCATACATATATATGCGGAGGTCCTAGCTCCAAATCGGTTTTACAGTGAAAAATACAGGGACTTCAAACCGACAGTAGGAAACAGACTGAGAAACCATAGTAAAAGTTTCCCCTCAAACCGTTCCCTTTGCGGTATATGAACGAACGTCTCTCCAAATGCTCATTTCTGAGAGATAATTGTGTGTGAAAGCAGTGCTTCACTTAGCTTGTTGGGAACACAAACTTTCTTTTTAGGTGCAAACTCCAATCCATACATACTTATGGGGTGATACAAGCTCCTACTCGGATTTACAGTGAAAAATGCAGGAAATTCAAACCGGCACTAGGAAACAGACTGAGAAACCAGAGTAAAAGTTTCTCCTGCAATCCGTTCCCTTTGTGCTAGATGAACGAAAGTCTATCCACATGCTCAGTTCTGAGAGATAAGTGTGCGTGAAAGCCGTCCTTCACCTAGCTTGTTGGGAAAACAAAGTTTCTTTTCACTGGCAAACACCACTCCATACATACATAAGAGGAGGTACTAGCTCCATGTCAGTTTTACACTGAAAATTGCAGGAACTTGAAACCTGCACTAGGAAACAGACTGAGAAACCAGAGTAAAAGTTTCAATTGCAACCCGTTCCCTTTATGCTAGATGAACGAACGTCTCTCAACATGCTCAGTTCTGAGAGAAAAGTGTGTGTGAAAGCCGTCCTTCACCTAGCTTGTTGAGAACACAAAGGTTCTTTACACATGCAAACTGCACTCCATACATATATTTGGGGAGGTACTAGCTCCAACACGGTTTTACAGTGAAAACTGCAGGAAATTCAAACCGGCACTATGAAAAAGACTGAGATACCAGAGTAAAAGTTTTGCCGGCAACCCGTTCCCTTTGGGCTAGATGAACGAACGTCTCTCCACATGCTCATTTCTGAGAGATATGTGTGTGTGAATGCCGTCCTTCAACTAGCTTGTTGGGAACACAAAGTTTCTTTCCACTTGCAAACACCAATCCATACATACATATGCGGAAGTACATGCTCCAACACGGTTTTAAAGTGAAAACTGCAGGAACTTCAAACCGGCAGTAGGAAACAGACTGATAAACCATAAAAATTGTTTCTCATGCTACCCGTTCCATTTGTGCTAGATGAACGAACGTCTCTCCACATGCTCATTTCTGAGAGATAATTTTGTGTGAAAGCCGTCCTTTTCCTAGCTTGTTGGGAACACAAAGTTTTTTTCCACTTGCAAACTCCACTCCATACATATAAAAGGGGAGGTACTAGCTCCAAATCCGTTTTACAGTGAAAACTGCAGGAACTTCAAACCTGCACTAGGAAACAGACTGAGAAACCAGAGTAAAAGTTTCTCCTTCAACCCGTTCCCTTTATGCTAGATTAACGAACATCTCTCCACATGCTCAGTTCTGAGATATAAGTGTGTGTGAAAGCAGTCCTTCACCTAGCTTGTTGGGAACACAAAGTTTCTTTACACTTTCAAACTCCACTCCATACATATATATCGGGAGGTAGAAGCTCCAACTCGGATTTTCAGTGAAAACTGCAGGAACTTAAAACCGGCACTAGGAAAAAGACTGAGAAACCAGAGTAAAAGTTTCTCCGTCAAACCGTTCCCTTTGTGGTAGATGAACGAACGTCTCTCCACATGCTCAGTTCTGAGGGATAAGTGTGTGTGAAAGACGTACTTCACCTAGCTTGTTCGGAAAATAAAGTTTCACTTGACTTGCAAACTCCACTCCATACATATATATGGGGAGGTACTAGCTCCAACTCGGTTTTACATTGGAAATTGCAGGAACTTCAAACCGGCACTAGGAAACAGAAAGAGAAACAAGAGTAAAATTTTCAACTGCAACCCGTTCCCTTTTTGCTAGAGGAACGATCGTCTCTCCACATGCTCAGATCTGAGAGATAAGAGTGAGTGAAAGCCGTCCTTCACCTAGCTTGTTGGGAACACAAGGTTTCTTTTCACTTGCAAACTCCACTCCATACATATATATGGGGAGGTACTAACTCCAACACGGTTTTAATGTGAAAACTGCAGGAACTTCAAACCGGCACTAGGAAACAGACTGAGTAAACAAAAAATTATTTCTCCTGCAACCCGTTCCCTTTGTGCTAGATGAACGAACGGCTCTCCACATGCTCAGTTCTGAGAGATAATTGTGTGTGAAAGCCGTCCTTCACCTAGCTTGTTGGGAACACAAACTTTTTTTTCACTTGAAAACTCCACTCCATACATATATATGCGGAGGTCCTAGCTCCAAATCGGTTTTACAGTGAAAAATACAGGGACTTCAAACCGACAGTAGGAAACAGACTGAGAAACCATAGTAAAAGTTTCCCCTCAAACCGTTCCCTTTGCGGTATATGAACGAACGTCTCTCCAAATGCTCATTTCTGAGAGATAATTGTGTGTGAAAGCAGTGCTTCACTTAGCTTGTTGGGAACACAAACTTTCTTTTTAGGTGCAAACTCCAATCCATACATACTTATGGGGTGATACAAGCTCCTACTCGGATTTACAGTGAAAAATGCAGGAAATTCAAACCGGCACTAGGAAACAGACTGAGAAACCAGAGTAAAAGTTTCTCCTGCAATCCGTTCCCTTTGTGCTAGATGAACGAAAGTCTATCCACATGCTCAGTTCTGAGAGATAAGTGTGCGTGAAAGCCGTCCTTCACCTAGCTTGTTGGGAAAACAAAGTTTCTTTTCACTGGCAAACACCACTCCATACATACATAAGAGGAGGTACTAGCTCCATGTCAGTTTTACACTGAAAATTGCAGGAACTTGAAACCTGCACTAGGAAACAGACTGAGAAACCAGAGTAAAAGTTTCAATTGCAACCCGTTCCCTTTATGCTAGATGAACGAACGTCTCTCAACATGCTCAGTTCTGAGAGAAAAGTGTGTGTGAAAGCCGTCCTTCACCTAGCTTGTTGAGAACACAAAGGTTCTTTACACATGCAAACTGCACTCCATACATATATATGGGGAGGTACTAGCTCCAACACGGTTTTACAGTGAAAACTGCAGGAAATTCAAACCGGCACTATGAAAAAGACTGAGATACCAGAGTAAAAGTTTTGCCGGCAACCCGTTCCCTTTGGGCTAGATGAACGAACGTCTCTCCACATGCTCATTTCTGAGAGATATGTGTGTGTGAATGCCGTCCTTCAACTAGCTTGTTGGGAACACAAAGTTTCTTTCCACTTGCAAACACCAATCCATACATACATATGCGGAAGTACATGCTCCAACACGGTTTTAAAGTGAAAACTGCAGGAACTTCAAACCGGCAGTAGGAAACAGACTGATAAACCATAAAAATTGTTTCTCATGCTACCCGTTCCATTTGTGCTAGATGAACGAACGTCTCTCCACATGCTCATTTCTGAGAGATAATTTTGTGTGAAAGCCGTCCTTTTCCTAGCTTGTTGGGAACACAAAGTTTTTTTCCACTTGCAAACTCCACTCCATACATATAAAAGGGGAGGTACTAGCTCCAAATCCGTTTTACAGTGAAAACTGCAGGAACTTCAAACCTGCACTAGGAAACAGACTGAGAAACCAGAGTAAAAGTTTCTCCTTCAACCCGTTCCCTTTATGCTAGATGAACGAACATCTCTCCACATGCTCAGTTCTGAGATATAAGTGTGTGTGAAAGCAGTCCTTCACCTAGCTTGTTGGGAACACAAAGTTTCTTTACACTTTCAAACTCCACTCCATACATATATATCGGGAGGTACAAGCTCCAACTCGGATTTTCAGTGAAAACTGCAGGAACTTAAAACCGGCACTAGGAAAAAGACTGAGAAACCAGAGTAAAAGTTTCTCCGTCAAACCGTTCCCTTTGTGGTAGATGAACGAACGTCTCTCCACATGCTCAGTTCTGAGGGATAAGTGTGTGTGAAAGACGTACTTCACCTAGCTTGTTCGGAAAATAAAGTTTCACTTGACTTGCAAACTCCACTCCATACATATATATGGGGAGGTACTAGCTCCAACTCGGTTTTACATTGGAAATTGCAGGAACTTCAAACCGGCACTAGGAAACAGAAAGAGAAACAAGAGTAAAATTTTCAACTGCAACCCGTTCCCTTTTTGCTAGAGGAACGATCGTCTCTCCACATGCTCAGATCTGAGAGATAAGAGTGAGTGAAAGCCGTCCTTCACCTAGCTTGTTGGGAACACAAGGTTTCTTTTCACTTGCAAACTCCACTCCATACATATATATGGGGAGGTACTAACTCCAACACGGTTTTAATGTGAAAACTGCAGGAACTTCAAACCGGCACTAGGAAACAGACTGAGTAAACAAAAAATTATTTCTCCTGCAACCCGTTCCCTTTGTGCTAGATGAACGAACGGCTCTCCACATGCTCAGTTCTGAGAGATAATTGTGTGTGAAAGCCGTCCTTCACCTAGCTTGTTGGGAACACAAACTTTTTTTTCACTTGAAAACTCCACTCCATACATATATATGCGGAGGTCCTAGCTCCAAATCGGTTTTACAGTGAAAAATACAGGGACTTCAAACCGACAGTAGGAAACAGACTGAGAAACCATAGTAAAAGTTTCCCCTCAAACCGTTCCCTTTGCGGTATATGAACGAACGTCTCTCCAAATGCTCATTTCTGAGAGATAATTGTGTGTGAAAGCAGTGCTTCACTTAGCTTGTTGGGAACACAAACTTTCTTTTTAGGTGCAAACTCCAATCCATACATACTTATGGGGTGATACAAGCTCCTACTCGGATTTACAGTGAAAAATGCAGGAAATTCAAACCGGCACTAGGAAACAGACTGAGAAACCAGAGTAAAAGTTTCTCCTGCAATCCGTTCCCTTTGTGCTAGATGAACGAAAGTCTATCCACATGCTCAGTTCTGAGAGATAAGTGTGCGTGAAAGCCGTCCTTCACCTAGCTTGTTGGGAAAACAAAGTTTCTTTTCACTGGCAAACACCACTCCATACATACATAAGAGGAGGTACTAGCTCCATGTCAGTTTTACACTGAAAATTGCAGGAACTTGAAACCTGCACTAGGAAACAGACTGAGAAACCAGAGTAAAAGTTTCAATTGCAACCCGTTCCCTTTATGCTAGATGAACGAACGTCTCTCAACATGCTCAGTTCTGAGAGAAAAGTGTGTGTGAAAGCCGTCCTTCACCTAGCTTGTTGAGAACACAAAGGTTCTTTACACATGCAAACTGCACTCCATACATATATTTGGGGAGGTACTAGCTCCAACACGGTTTTACAGTGAAAACTGCAGGAAATTCAAACCGGCACTATGAAAAAGACTGAGATACCAGAGTAAAAGTTTTGCCGGCAACCCGTTCCCTTTGGGCTAGATGAACGAACGTCTCTCCACATGCTCATTTCTGAGAGATATGTGTGTGTGAATGCCGTCCTTCAACTAGCTTGTTGGGAACACAAAGTTTCTTTCCACTTGCAAACACCAATCCATACATACATATGCGGAAGTACATGCTCCAACACGGTTTTAAAGTGAAAACTGCAGGAACTTCAAACCGGCAGTAGGAAACAGACTGATAAACCATAAAAATTGTTTCTCATGCTACCCGTTCCATTTGTGCTAGATGAACGAACGTCTCTCCACATGCTCATTTCTGAGAGATAATTTTGTGTGAAAGCCGTCCTTTTCCTAGCTTGTTGGGAACACAAAGTTTTTTTCCACTTGCAAACTCCACTCCATACATATAAAAGGGGAGGTACTAGCTCCAAATCCGTTTTACAGTGAAAACTGCAGGAACTTCAAACCTGCACTAGGAAACAGACTGAGAAACCAGAGTAAAAGTTTCTCCTTCAACCCGTTCCCTTTATGCTAGATGAACGAACATCTCTCCACATGCTCAGTTCTGAGATATAAGTGTGTGTGAAAGCAGTCCTTCACCTAGCTTGTTGGGAACACAAAGTTTCTTTACACTTTCAAACTCCACTCCATACATATATATCGGGAGGTACAAGCTCCAACTCGGATTTTCAGTGAAAACTGCAGGAACTTAAAACCGGCACTAGGAAAAAGACTGAGAAACCAGAGTAAAAGTTTCTCCGTCAAACCGTTCCCTTTGTGGTAGATGAACGAACGTCTCTCCACATGCTCAGTTCTGAGGGATAAGTGTGTGTGAAAGACGTACTTCACCTAGCTTGTTCGGAAAACAAAGTTTCACTTGACTTGCAAACTCCACTCCATACATATATATGGGGAGGTACTAGCTCCAACTCGGTTTTACATTGGAAATTGCAGGAACTTCAAACCGGCACTAGGAAACAGACTGAGAAACAAGAGTAAAATTTTCAACTGCAACCCGTTCCCTTTTTGCTAGAGGAACGATCGTCTCTCCACATGCTCAGATCTGAGAGATAAGAGTGAGTGAAAGCCGTCCTTCACCTAGCTTGTTGGGAACACAAGGTTTCTTTTCACTTGCAAACTCCACTCCATACATATATATGGGGAGGTACTAACTCCAACACGGTTTTAATGTGAAAACTGCAGGAACTTCAAACCGGCACTAGGAAACAGACTGAGTAAACAAAAAATTATTTCTCCTGCAACCCGTTCCCTTTGTGCTAGATGAACGAACGGCTCTCCACATGCTCAGTTCTGAGAGATAATTGTGTGTGAAAGCCGTCCTTCACCTAGCTTGTTGGGAACACAAACTTTTTTTTCACTTGAAAACTCCACTCCATACATATATATGCGGAGGTCCTAGCTCCAAATCGGTTTTACAGTGAAAAATACAGGGACTTCAAACCGACAGTAGGAAACAGACTGAGAAACCATAGTAAAAGTTTCCCCTCAAACTGTTCCCTTTGCGGTATATGAACGAACGTCTCTCCAAATGCTCATTTCTGAGAGATAATTGTGTGTGAAAGCAGTGCTTCACTTAGCTTGTTGGGAACACAAACTTTCTTTTTAGGTGCAAACTCCAATCCATACATACATATGGGGTGATACAAGCTCCTACTCGGATTTACAGTGAAAAATGCAGGAAATTCAAACCGGCACTAGGAAACAGACTGAGAAACCAGAGTAAAAGTTTCTCCTGCAATCCGTTCCCTTTGTGCTAGATGAACGAAAGTCTATCCACATGCTCAGTTCTGAGAGATAAGTGTGCGTGAAAGCTGTCCTTCACCTAGCTTGTTGGGAAAACAAAGTTTCTTTTCACTGGCAAACACCACTCCATACATACATAAGAGGAGGTACTAGCTCCATCTCAGTTTTACACTGAAAATTGCAGGAACTTGAAACCTGCACTAGGAAACAGACTGAGAAACCAGAGTAAAAGTTTCAATTGCAACCCGTTCCCTTTATGCTAGATGAACGAACGTCTCTCAACATGCTCAGTTCTGAGAGAAAAGTGTGTGTGAAAGCCGTCCTTCACCTAGCTTGTTGAGAACACAAAGGTTCTTTACACATGCAAACTGCACTCCATACATATATATGGGGAGGTACTAGCTCCAACACGGTTTTACAGTGAAAACTGCAGGAAATTCAAACCGGCACTATGAAAAAGACTGAGAGACCAGAGTAAAAGTTTCGCCGGCAACCCGTTCCCTTTGGGCTAGATGAACGAACGTCTCTCCACATGCTCATTTCTGAGAGATATGTGTGTGTGAATGCCGTCCTTCAACTAGCTTGTTGGGAACACAAAGTTTCTTTCCACTTGCAAACACCAATCCATACATACATATGCGGAAGTACATGCTCCAACACGGTTTTAAAGTGAAAACTGCAGGAACTTCAAACCGGCAGTAGGAAACAGACTGATAAACCATAAAAATTGTTTCTCATGCTACCCGTTCCATTTGTGCTAGATGAACGAACGTCTCTCCACATGCTCATTTCTGAGAGATAATTTTGTGTGAAAGCCGTCCTTTTCCTAGCTTGTTGGGAACACAAAGTTTTTTTCCACTTGCAAACTCCACTCCATACATATATATGAGGAGGTACTAACTCCAACTCGGTTTAAATGTGAAAACTGCAGGAACTTGAAACAGGCAATAAGGAAACAGACTGAGTAAACAGAGAAAAATTTTCTCCTGCAAACCGTTCCCTTTGTGCTAGATAAACGAACGTCTCTCCACATGCTCAGTTCTGAGAGAGAATTGTGTGTGAAAGCCGTCCTTCAACAAGCTTGTTGGGAACACAAAGTTTCTTTTCACTTGCTAACTCCACTCCATACATATATATGCGGAGGTCCATGCTCCAACTCGGTTTTACAGAGAAAACTGCAGGAACTTCAAAGCTGCACTAGGAAACAGACTGAGAAACCAGAGTAAAAGTTTCCCCTGCAACCCGTTCCTTTTATGCTATATGAACGTACGTCTCTCCACATGCTGAGTTCTGAGAGAAAAGTGTGTGTGAAAGCCGTCCTTCAACTAGCTTGTTGAGAACACAAAGGTTCTTTACACTTGCAAACTCCACTCCAAACATATATATGGGGTGGTACAAGCTCCTACTCAGTTTTACAGTGAAACCTGCAGGAAATTCAAACCGGCACTAGGAAACAGTCTGAGAATCCAGAATAAAAGTTTCTCCTTCAACACGTTCCCTTTGTGCTAGATGAATGAACTTCTCTCCAAATGCTAAATTCTGAGAGTTAAGTGTGTCTGAAAGCCGCCCTTCACCAAGCTTGTTGGGAACACAAACTTATTTTCAGGTGCAAACACCACTCCATACATATATATGGGGTGGTACAAGCTCCTACTCGGTTTTACAGTGAAAACTGCAGGAACTTCAAACCGGCACTAGGAAACAGATTGAGAAACCAGGGTAAAAGTTTCTACTGCAACCCGTTCCCTTTGTGCTAGATGAACGAACGTCTCTCCACATGCTCAGTTCTGAGAGAAAAGTGTGTGTGAAAGCCGTCCTTCACCTAGCTTGTTGGGAACACAAAGTTTATTTTCACTTGCAAACTCCACTCCATACATATATAAGGGGCGGTACTAACTCCAACTCAGTTTTACAGTGTGAACTGCAGGAATTTCAAATCGACAGTAGGAAACAGACTGAGAAACCAGAGTAAAAGTTTCCCTGCAACCCGTTCCTTTCATGCTAGATGAAAGAACGTCTCTCCACATGCTAAGTTCTGAGAGAAAAGTGTGTGTGAAAGCCGTACTTCACCTAGGTTTTGGGAACACCAAGGTTCTTTACACTTGCCAACTCCACTCCATACATATATATGGGGAGGTACTAGCTCCAACTCGGATTTACAGTGAAAACTGCAGGAACTTCAAACCGGCACTAGGAAAAAGACTGAGAAACCAGAGTAAAAGTTTCTCCGGCAAGCCTTTCCCTTTGTGCTAGATGAACGAAAGTCTCTCCACATGCTCATTTCTGAGAGTTAAGTGTGTGTGAATGCCGTCCTTCAACTAGCATGTTTGGAACACAAAGTTTCTTTTCACTTGCAAATTCCACTCCATACATATATAAGGCTAGATACTAGCTCCAACTCCGTTTTATAGTGAAAAATGCAGGAACTTCAAACCTGCACCAGGAAACAGATTGAGAAACAAGAGTAAAAGTTTCTCCTTCAATCCGTTCCCTTTATGCTAGATGAACGAACGTCTCTCAACATGCTCAGTTCTGAGAGATAAGTGTGTGTTAAAGCTGTCCTTCACCTAGCTTGTTGGGAACACAAAGGTTCTTTACAATTGCAAACTCCACTCCATACATATATATGGGGAGGTACTAGCTCCAACTCGGTTTTTAATTGAAAACTGCAGGAAATTCAAACCGGCAGTAGGAAACAGACTGAGAAACCAGAGTAAAAGTTTCTCCAGCAATCCGTTCCCTTTGTGGTAGATGAACGAACGTCTCTCCAAATGCTCAGTTCTGAGAGATAAGTGTGTGTGAAAGCCGTCCTTCAGCTAGCTTGTTGGGAACACAAAGTTTCTTTTCACTTGCAAACTCCACTCCATAAATATATATGGGTAGGTACTAGCTCCATCTCGGTTTTACAGTGTAAACTGCAGGAACTTCAAACCGGCACTAGGAAATATACTTAGAAATTAGAGAAAAAGTTTCTCCTGCAACCCGTTCCTTTTGTGCTAGATGAACGACCGTCTCTCCACATGCTCAGTTCTGAGAGATATGTGTGTGTGAAAGCCGACCTTCACCTAGCTTGTTGGGAACACTAAGTATCTTTTCAAATGCAATCTCCACTTCCTACATATATATGGGGTGGTACAACCTCCTACTCGGCTTTACAGTGAAAACTGCAGGAACTTCAAACCGGCACTAGTAAACAGACGGAGAAACCAGAGAAAAAGTTTCTCCTGCAACCCGTTCCCTTTGTGCTAGATGAACGAATGTCTCAAAACATGCTCAGTTCTGAGAGATAAGTGTGTGTGAAAGCCATGTTTCACCTAGCTTGTTGGGAACACAAACTTTCTTTTCAGGTGCAAACACCACTCCATACATATATAAGGGGAGGTACTAGCTCCAAATCGTTTTAACAGTGAAAACTGCAGGAACTTCATTCCGGCACTAGGAAACAGACTGAGAAACCAGAGAAAAAGTTTCTCCTGCAACCCGTTCCCTTTGTGCTAGATGAACGAACGTCTCTCCACATAATCAGTTCTGTGAGATAAGTGTGTGTGAAAGCCTTCCTTCACCTAAGTTGTTGGGAACACAAAGTTTCTTTTCACTTGCAAACTCCACTCCATACATATATATGGGGAAGTACTAGCTCCAATTCGGTTTTACTGTGAAAACTGCAGGAACTTCAATCCGGCACTAGGAAACAGACTGAGAAAGCAGAGAAAAATTTTCTCCTGCAACACGTTCCCTTTGTGCTAGATGAACGAACGTCTCTCCACATGCTCATATCTGAGAGATAAGTGTGTGTGAAAGCCGTCCTTCACCTAGCTTGTTGGGAACACAAAGTTTATTTTCACTTGCAAACTCCACTCCATACATAAATATAGGGAGGTACTAGCTCCAACTCCGTTTTACAGTGAAAACTGCAGGAACTTCAAACCGGCACTAGGAAACAGACTGAGAAACCAGAGTAAAAGTTTCTCCGGAAATCCGTTCCCTTTGTGCTAGATGAACGAAGATCTCTCCACATACTCATTACTGAGTGATAAGTGTGTGTGAAAGCCGTCCTTCACATAGCTTGTTGGGAACACAAAGTTTCTTTTCACTTGTAAGCTCCACTCCATACATATATATGGGGAGGTACTATCTCCAACTCGGTTTTACAGTGAAAACTGCAGGAATTTCAATCCGGCACTAGGATACAGACTGAGAATCCAGAAAAAAAGTTTCTCCTGCAACACTTTCCCTTTGTGCTAGATGAACGAACGTCTCTCCACATGCTCAGTTCTGAGAGATAATTGTGTGTGAAAGCCGTCCTTCACCTAGCTTGTTGGGAACACAAAGTTTATTTTCACTTGCAAACTCCACTCCATACATAAATATAGGGAGGTAGTAGCTCCAACTCGGTTTTACATTGAAAACTGCAGGAACTTCAAACCGGCACTAGGAAACAGACTGAGAAACCAGAGTATAAGTTTCTCCTGCAACCCGTTCCTTTGTGCTAGATGAACGAACGTCTCTCCACATGCTCAGTTCTGAGAGAAACGTGTGTGTTAAAGCCGTCCTTCACCTAGCATGTTGGGAATACAAAGTTTCTTTTCACTTGCAAACTCCACTCCTTACATATATATGGGGAGGGAAGAGCTCCAACTCGTTTTGACAGTGAAAACTGCAGAAACATCATACCGGCACAAGGAAACAGACTGAGAAACCAGAGTAATAGTTTCTCCTGTAACCCCTTCCCTTTGTGCTAGATGAACGAACGTGTATCCACATGCTCATTTCTGAGAGATAAAAGTGTGTGAAATCCGTCCTTCACCTAGCTTGTTGGGAACACAAAGGGTCTTTACACATGCAAACTCCACTCCATACATATATATGGGGAGGTACTAGCTCCAACTCGGTTTTACAGTGAAAACTGCAGGAACTTCAAACCGGCACTAGGAAACAGACTGAGAAACCAGAGTAACAGTTTCTCCTGCAACCCGTTCCATTTGTGCTAGATGAACGAACGTCTCTCCACATGCTCAGTTCTGAGAGATAAGTATGTGTGTAAGCCGTCCTTCACCTAGCTTGTTGGGAAAAGAAAGATTCTTTTCACTTGCAAATTCCAATCCATACATATATAAAGGGAGGTACTAGCTCCAAATCTTTTTTACAGTGAAAACTGCAGGAACTTCAATCCGGCACTAGGAAACAGACTGAGAAACCAGAGAAAAAGTTTCTCCTGCAACCCGTTCTGTTTGTGCTAGATGAAAGAAAGTCTCACCAAATGCTCAGTTCTGAGAGATAACTGTGTGTGAAAGCCGTCCTTCACCTAGCTTGTTGGGAACACAAAGTTTATTTTCACATGCAAAATCCAATCCATGCATAAACATAGGGAGGTACTAGCTGCAACTCGTTTTTACAGTGAAAAATGCAGGAAATTAAAAGCGGTACTTGGAAACAGACTGAGAAACCAGAGTAAAAGTTCTCCTGCAACCCGTTCCATTGTGCTACATGAACGAACGTCTATCCACATGCTCAGTTCTCAGAGATAAGTTTGTGTGAAAGCCGACCTTCATCTAGCTTGTTGGGAACACTAATTTCCTTTTCAGTTGCCAACTCCACACCATACATATATATGGGGAAGTACTAGATCCAACTCGGTCTTCAGTGAAATCTGCAGGAACTTCAAACCGGCACTAGGAAACAGACTGAAAATCCAGAGAATAATACCTCCTGCTACCCGATCTTTTGTGCTTGATGAACGAACGTCTCTCCACATGCTCATTTCTGAGAGATATGTGTGTGTGAAAGCCGTCCTTCACCTAGCTTGTTGGGAACACAAACTGTATTTTCAGGTGCAAAACCACTCCATACATATATATGGGGTGGTACAAGCTCCTACTCGGTTTTACAGTGAAAACTGCAGGAAATTCAAAACGGAACTAGGAAAGAGACTGAGAAACCAGAGTAAAAGTTTCTCCTGCAAACCCTTCCCTTTGTGCTAGATGAACGAAGGTCTCTCCACATGCTCAGTTCTGAGAGATAAGTGTGTGTGAAAGCCGTCCTTCAACTAGCTTGTTGGGAACACAATGTTTCTTTTCTCTTGCCAACTCCACTCCATACAATTATATGCGGGGGTACTAGACCCAACTCTGTTTTACAGAGAAAACTGCAGGGATTTCAAACCGGCAGCGGGAAATACACTGAGAATCCATAGAAATACTTTCCAATGCAACCCGTTCCTTTTGTGCTAGATGAACGAACGTCTCTCCACATGCTCAGTTCTGAGAGATATGTGTGTGTGAATGCCGTCCTTCACCTATCTTGTTGGGAACACAAATTTTCTTTTCACTTGCAAACTCCACTCCATATATATATATGGGGTGGTACAATCTCCTACGCTGTTTTAGAGTGAAATCTGCAGGAACTTCAAAACGGCACTAGGAAACAAACTGAGAAACCAGAGTAAAAGTTTCCCCTGCAACCCGTTCCCTTTGTGCTAGATGAACGAACTTCTCTCCACATGCTCAGTTCTGAGATATAAGTGTGTGTGAAAGCCATCCTTCACCTAGCTTGTTGGGAACACAAATTATTTTCAGGTGCACACTCCACTCCATACATATATATGGGGTTGTACAATCTCCTACTCGGTTTTACAGTGAAAACTGCAGGAACTTCAAATCGTCACTAGGAAACAGACTGAGAAACCAGAATAAAAGTTTCTCCTGCAACACGTTCCCTTTGTGCTAGATGAACGAACGTCTCTCCACATGCTCAGTTCTGAGAGATAATTGTGTGTGAAAGCCGTACTTCACCTAGCTTGTTGGGTACACAAAGTTTCTTTTCACATGCAAACCCCACTCCATACATATATAAGGGGAGGTACTAGCTCCAACTCCGTTTTACAGTGAAAACTGCAGGAATTTCACCTGCACTAGGAAACAGATAGAGAAACCAGAGTAAAATTTTCACCTGCATCCCGTTCCGTTTATGCTAGATTAACGAACGTCTCTCCACATGCTAGGTTCTGAGAGAAAAGTGTGTGTGTAAGCCGTACTTCACCTAGCTTGTTGGGAACACCAAGGTTCTTTTCACTTGCAAACTCCACTCCATACATATATATGCGGAGGTCCTAGCTCAAAATCGATTTTAAGGTGAAAAATACAGGGACTTCAAACCGATAGTAGGAAACAAACTGAGAAACCATAGTAAAAATTTCACCTGTAACCCGTTCCCTTTGTGGTAGATGAAAGAACGTCTCTCCAAATGCTCATTTCTGACAGATAAGTGTGTGTGGAAGCCATCCTTCACCTAGCTTGTTGGGAACACACTCTTTCTTTTCAGGTGCAAACTCCTCTCCATCATATATATGGGGTGGTACAAGCTCCTACTCTGTTTTACAGTGAAAACTGCAGGAACTTCAAATCGGCACTAAGAAACAGAGTGAGAAACCAGAGTAAAAGTTTCTCCTGCAACCCGTTCCTTTGTGCTAGATGAACGAACGTCTCTCCACATGCTCAGTTCTGAGAGAAACTTGTGTATTAAAGCCGTCCTTCACCTAGCATGTTGGGAATACAAAGTTTCTTTTCACTTGCAAACTCCACTCCTTACATATATATGGGGAGGGAATAGCTCCAACTCGTTTTGACAGTGAAAACTTCAGAAACATCATACCGGCACAAGGAAACAGACTGAGAAACCAGAGTAATAGTTTCTCCTGTAACCCCTTCCCTTTGTGCTAGATGAACGAACGTCTCTCCACATGCTCATTTCTGAGAGACAAAAGTGTGTGAAATCCGTCCTTCACCTAGCTTGTTGGGAACACAAAGGGTCTTTACACATGCAAACTCCACTCCATACATATATATGGGGAGGTACTAGATCCAACTCGGTTTTACAGTGAAAACTGCAGGAACTTCAAACCGGCACTAGGAAACAGACTGAGAAACCAGAGTAACAGTTTCTCCTGCAACCCGTTCCCTTTGTGCTAGATGAACGAACGTCTCTCCACATGCTCAGTTCTGAGAGATATGTGTGTGTGAAAGCCGAACTTCACCTAGCTTGATGGGAACACTAAGTATCTTTTCAATTGCAATCTCCACTCCATACATATATATGGGGTGGTACAACCTCCTACTTGGCTTTACAGTGAAAACTGCAGGAACTTCAAACCGGCAATAGGAAACAGACTGAGAAACCAGAGTAAAAGTTTCCCTGCAACCCGTTCCCTTTGTGCTAGATGAACGAAATTCTCTCCACATGCTCAGTTCTGAGGGATATGTGAGTGTGAAATCCGTCCTTTAACTAGCTTGTTGGGAACACAAACTTTCTTTTCAGGTGCAAACTCCAATCCATACATATATATGGGGTGGTAGAAGCTCCAACTCGATTTTACAGTGAAAACTGCAGGAAGATCAAACCGGCACAAGGAAAAAGACTGAGAAACCAGAGTAAAAGTTTCTCCTGCAACCCGTTCCCTTTGTGCTAGATGAACGAACGTCTCTCCACATGCTCAGTTCTGAGAGATAAATGTGTGTAAGCCGTCCTTCACATAGCTTGTTGGGAACACAATGTTTTTTTTCACTTGCCAACTCCTCTCCATACATATATAAGGGGAGGTACAAGGTCCAACTCCTTTTAACAGTGAAAACTGCAGGAAGTTCAAACCTGCACTAGGAAACCGACTGAGTAACCAGAGTAAAAGTTTCTCCTGCAACCTGTTCCCTTTATGCTAGATGAACGAACGTCTCTCCACATGCTCATTTCTGAGAGAAAATTGTGTGTGAAAGCCGTCCTTCACCTAGCTTGTTGGGAACACACAGGTCCTTTACACTTGCAAACTCCACTCCTTACATATATATGGGGAGGTACTAGCTCCGACTCGGTTTTACCATGAGAACTGCAGGAACTTCAAACCGGCACTAGGAAAAAGACTGAGAAACCAGAGTAAAAGTTTCTCCGGCAAACCGTTCCCTTTGTACTAAATGAAAGAAAGTCTCTCCACATGCTCATTTCTGAGAGATAAGTGTGTGTGAAAGCCGTCCTTCAACTACCATGTTTGGAACACAAAGTTTCTTTTCAATTGCAAACTACAATCCATACATATATAAGGGTAGATACTAGCTCCAACTCCGTTTTATAGTGAAAAATGCATTAACTTCAAACCTGCACTAGGAAACAGATTGAGAAACCAGAGTAAAAGTTTCCCCTTAAACCCGTTCCCTTTATGCTAGATGAACGAACGTCTCTCCACATGCTCAGTTCTGAGAGATAAGAGTGTGTTAAAACTGTCCTTCACCTAGCTTGATGGGAACACAAATGTTCTTTACAATTGCAAACTCCATTCCATACATATATATGGGGAGGTACTAGCCCTAACACGGTTTTACAGTGAAAACTGCAGGAACTTCAAACCGGCAGTAGGAAACAGACTGAGAAACCAGAGTAAAAGTTTCTCCGGCAACCCGTTCCCTTTGTGGTAGATGAACGAAAGTCTCTCCAAATGCTCAGTTCTGAGAGATAAGTGTGTGTGAAAGCCGTCCTTCACCTAGCTTGTTGGGAACACAAAGTTTCTTTTCATTTGCAAACTCCAATCCATACATATATAAGGGGAGGTACTAGCTCCAACTCCGTTTTACAGTGAAAACTGCAGGAACTTCAAACCGGCACTAGGAAACAGACTGAGAAACCAGGGTAAAAGTTTCTCCTGCAAACCGTTCCCTTTGTGCTAGATGAACGAACGTCTGTTCAAATGCTCAGTTCTGAGAGATAAGTGTTTGTGAAAGCCGTCCTTCAACTACCTTGTTGGGAACACAAGATTTCTTTTCACTTGCAAACTCCACTCCATACATATATATGGGTAGGTACTAGCTCCATCTCGGTTTTACAGTGTAAACTGCAGGGACATCAAACCGGCACTAGGAAACATACTGAGAAAACAGAGAAAATGTTTCTCCTGCAACCCGTTCCCTTTGTGCTAGATGAACGAACGTCTCTCCACATGCTCATTTCTGAGAGTTATGTGTGTGTGATAGCCGACCTTCACCTAGCTTGTTGGGAACACTAAGTATCTTTTCAATTGCAATCTCCACTCCATACATATATATGGGTTGGTACAAGCTCCTACTCGGGTTTACAGTGAAAACTGCAGGAACTTCAAACCGGCACTAGGAAACAGACTGAGAAACCAGAGTAAAAGTTTCTCCTGCAACCCGTTCCTTTTGTGCTAGATGAACGAAATTCTCTCCACATGCGCAGTTCTGAGAGCTATGTGTGTGTGAAAGCCGTCCTTTAACTAGCTTGTTTGGAACACAAACTTTCTTTTCAGGTGCAAACTCCAATCCATACATATACATGGGGTGGTAAAAGCTCCTACTCGATTTTACAGTGAAAACTGCATTAAGTTCAAACCGGCACAAGGAAACAGACTGAGAAACCAGAGTAAAAATTTCTCCTGCAAACCGTTCCATTTGTGCTAGATGAACGAACGTCTCTCCACATGCTCAGTTCTGAGAGATAAGTGTGTGTGGAAGCCGTCATTCACATAGCTTGTTGGGAACACAAAGTTTTTTTTCACTTGCAAACTCCACTCCATACATATATAAGGGCCGGTACTAACTCCAACTCAGTTTTACAGTGAGAACTTCAGGAATTTCAAATCGACAGTAGGAAACAGACTGAGAAACCACAGTAAAATTTCTCCTGCAACCCGTTCCTTTCATGCTAGATGAACGAACGTCTCTCCACATTCTCAGTTCTGAGAGAAAAGTGTGTGTGAAAGCCGTCCTTCACCTAGCTTGTTGGGAACACACAGGTCCTTTACACTTGCAAACTCCACTCCTTACATATATATGAGGAGGTACTAGCTCCAACTCGGTTTTACAGTGAAAACTGCAGGAACTTCAAACCGGCACTAGGAAACATACTGCGAAAACAGAGTAAAATTTTCAACGGCATCCCGTTCCCTTTGCGCTAGATGAACGAAAGTCTCTCCACATGCTCAGTTCTGAGGGATATGTGTGTGTGAAAGCCGTTCTTTAACTAGCTTGTTGGGAACACAAACTTTCTTTTCAGGTGCAAACTCCAATCCATACATATATATGGGGTGGTAGAAGCTCCGACTCGATTTTACAGTGAAAACTGCAGGAAGATCAAACTGGCACAAGGAAAAAGACTGAGAAACCAGAGTAAAAGTTTCTCCTGCAACCCGTTCCCTTTGTGCTAGATGAACGAACGTCTCTCCACATGCTCAGTTCTGAGAGATAAGTGTGTGTGGAAGCCGTCCTTCACATAGCTTGTTGGGAACACAAAGTTTTTTTTCACTTGCCAACTCCACTCCATACATATATAAGGGGAGGTACAAGGTCCAACTCCTTTTTACAGTGAAAACTGCAGGAAGTTCAAACCTGCACTAGGAAACCGACTGAGTAACCAGAGTAAAAGTTTCTCCTGCAACCTGTTCCCTTTATGCTAGATGAACGAACGTCTCTCCACATGCTCAGTTCTGAGAGAAAATTGTGTGTGAAAGCCGTCCTTCACCTAGCTTGTTGGGAACACACAGGTCCTTTACACTTGCAAACTCCACTCCTTACATATATATGGGGAGGTACTAGCTCCAACTCGGTTTTACCATGAGAACTGCAGGAACATCAACCCGGCACTAGGAAACAGACTGAGAAACCAGAGTAAAATTTTCCACGGCAACCCGTTCCCTTTGTACTAGATGAACGAAAGTCTCAAAACATACTCAGTTCTTAGAGATAAGTGTGTGTGAAAGCCATACTTCACCTAGCTTGTTGGGAACACAAACTTTCTTTTCAGGTACAAACACCACTCCATACATATATAAGGGGAGGTACAAGCTCCAAATCGTTTTAACAGTGAAAACTGCAGGAACTTCAATCCGGCACTAGGAAACAGACTGAGAAACCAGAGAAAAAGTTTCTCCTGCAACCCGTTCCCTTTGAGCTAGATGAACGAACGTCTCTCCACATGCTCAGTTCTGAGAGATATGTGTGTTTGAAAGCCGAGCTTCACCTAGCTTGTTGGGAACACTAAGTATCTTTTCAATTGCTATCTCCACTCCATACATTTATATGGGGTGGTACAACCTCCTACTCGGCTTTACAGTGAAAACTGCAGGAACTTCAAACCGGCACTAGGAAACAGACTGAGAAACCAGAGTAAAAGTTTTTCCTGCAACCCGTTCCCTTTGTGCTAGATGAAAGAAATTCTCTCCACATGCTCAGTTCTGAGGGATATGTGTGTGTGAAAGCCGTCCTTTAAATAGCTTGTTGGGAACAAAAACTTTCTTTTCAGGTGCAAACTCCAATCCATACATATATATGGGGTGGTAGAAGCTCCAACTCGATTTTACAGTGAAAACTGCAGGAAGTTCAAACCGGCACTAGGAAACAGACTGAGAAACCAGAGTAAAAGTTTCTCCAGCAAACCGTTCCCTTTGTGCTAGATGAACGAACGTCTCTCCACATGCTCAGTTCTGAGAGATAAGTGTGTGTGGAAGCCGTCCTTCACATAGCTTGTTGGGAACACAAAGTTTTTTTCACTTGCAAACTCCACTCAATATATATATAAGTGGAGGTACTAGGTCCAACTCCTTTTTACAGTGAAAACTGCAGGAAGTTCAAACCTGCAGTAGGAAACCAACTGAGTAACCAGAGTAAAAGTTTCTCCTGCAACCCGTTCCTTTTATGCTAGATGAACGAACGTCTCTCCACATGCACAGTTCTGAGAGAAAATTGTGTGTGAAAGCCGTCCTTCACCTAGCTTGTTGGGAACACACAGGTCCTTTACACTTGCAAACTCCACTCCTTACATATATATGGGGAGGTACTAGCTCCAACTCAGTTTTACCATGAGAACTGCAGGAACTTCAACACTGCACTAGGAAACAGACTGAGAAACCAGAGTATAATTTTCCACGGCAATCCGTTCCCTTTGAGCTAGATGAACGGATGTCTCAAAACATGCTCAGTTCTGAGAGATAAGTGTGTGTGAAAGCCATACTTCACCTAGCTTGTTGGGAACACAAACTTTCTTTACACTTGCAAACCCCACTCAGTAAATATATATGCGGAGGACCAATCTCCAACTCTCTTTTACATTGAAAACTGCAGGGACTGCAAACATAGAGTAGGAAACAGACAGCGAAACCATAGTAATACTTTCCCCTGCAACGCGTTCCCTTTGTGGTAGATGAACGAACGTCTCTCCAAATGCTCAGTTCTGAGAGATAAGGGTGTGAGAAAGCCGTCCTTCACCTAGCTTGTTGGGAACACAAAGGGTCTTTAAACATGCAAACTCCACTGCATACATATATATGGGGAGGTACTAGCTCCAACTCGGTTTTACAGTGAAAACTGCAGGAACTTCAAACCGGCACTAGGAAACAGACTGAGAATCCAGAGTAACAGTTTCTCCTGCAACCCGTTCCCTTTGTGCTAGATGAACGAACGTATCTCCACATGCTCAGTTCTGGGAGATAAGTATGTGTGAAAGCCGTTCTTCACCTAGCTTGTTGAGAAAAGAAAGATTCTTTTCACTTGCAAATTCCAATCCATACATATATAAGGGGAGGTTCTAGCTCCAAATCATTTTTACAGTGAAAACTGCAGGAACTTCAATCCGGCACTAGGAAACAGACTGAGAAACCAGAGAAAAAGTTTCTCCTGCAACCCGTTCCGTTTGTGCTAGATGAAAGAACGTCTCTCCAAATGTTCAGTTCTGAGAGATAACTGTGTGTGAAAGCCGTCCTTCACCTAGCTTGTTGGGAACACAAAGTTTATTTTAACATGCAAACTCCAATCCATGCATAAACATAGGGAGGTACTAGCTGCAACTCGTTTTTACAGTGAAAACTGCAGGAAATTCAAAGCGGTACTTGGAAACAGACTGAGAAACCAGAGTAAAAGTTTCTCCTGCAACCCGTTCCTTTGTGCTACATGAACGAACGTCTATCCACATGCTCAGTTCTGAGAGTTAAGTTTGTGTGAAAGCCGTCCTTCATCTAGCTTGTTGGGAACACTAAGATCCTTTTCAGTTGCCAACTCCACTCCATACATATATATGGGGAAGTACTAGCTCCAACTCGTTTTTCAGTGAAAACTGCAGGAACTTCAAACCGGCAGTAGGAAACAGACTGAGAATCCAGAGAAAAAATACCTCCTGCTACCCGATCCTTTGTGCTAGATGAACGAACGTCTCTCCACATGCTCAGTTCTGAGAGATAAGTGTGTGTGAAAGCCGTCCTTCACCTTGCTTGTTGGGAACACAAACTGTATTTTCAGGTGCAAAACCACTCCATACATATATATGGGGTGGTACAAGCTCCTACTCGGTTTTACAGTGAAAAGTGCAGGAACTTCAATCCGGCATAGGAAACAGACTGAGAAACCAGAGTAAAAGTTTCTCCTGCAACCCGTTTCATTTTGTGCTAGATGAACGAACGTCTCTCCACATGCTCAGTTCTGAGAGATAAGTGTGTGTGAAAGTAGTCCTTCACCAAGCTTGTGGGGAACACAAAGTTTCTTTTCACATGCAAACTACACTCCATACATATATATGTGGAGGTACTAGCCCCAACTCGGTTTTAAAGTGAAAACTGCAGGAACTTGAAACCTGCAGTAAGAAACAGACTGAGAAACCATAATAAAAATTTTTCCTGCAACCCGTTCCCTTTATGCTAGATGAACGAACGTCTCTCCACATGCTCAGTTCTGAGAGATAAGTGTGTGTGAAAGCTATCCTTAATCTAGCTTGTTGGTAACACAAAGTTTCTTTTCACTTGCAATCTCCAATCCTTACAAATATATGGGTAATATTAGCTCCAACTCTGTTTTACAGTTAAAACTGCAGGAACTTCATACCGGGACTAGGAAAGAGACTGATAAACCAGAGTAAAAGTTTCTCCTGCAAACCGTTCCCTTTGTGCTAGATGAAAGAACGTCTCCCCACATGCTCAGTTCTGAGAGGTAAGAGTGTGTGAAAGCCGTCCTTCACCTAGCTTGTTGGGAACACATGGTTCCTTTTCACTTGCAAACTCCAATCCACACATATATATGCGGAGGTAATAGATCCAACTCGGTTTTACAGAGAAAACTGCAGGGATTTCAAACCGGCAGCAGGAATCACCCTGAGAATCCATAGAAATACTTTCCAATGCAACCCGTTCCTTTTGTGCTAGATGAATTAACGTCTCCCCACATGCTCAGTTCTGAGAGATATGTGTGTGTGAATGCCGTCCTTCACCTATCTTGTTGGGAACACAAAGTTTCTTTTCACTTGCCAACTCCACTCCATATATATATATGGGGTGGTACAATCTCTTACACTGTTTTAGAGTGAAAACTGCAGGAACTTCAAAACGGCTCTAGGAAACAAACTGAGAAACCAGAGTAAAATTTTCTCCAGCAACCCGTTCCCTTTGTGCTAGATGAACGAACTTCTCTCCACATGCTCAGTTCTGAGAGATAAGTGTGTGTGAAAGCCGTCCTTCACCTAGCTTGTTGGGAACAAAACTTATTTTTACGTGCACACTCCACTCCATACATATATATGGGGTTGTACAATCTCCTACGCGGTTTTACAGTGAAAACTGAAGGAACTTCAAATCGTCACTAGGAAACAGACTGAGAAACCAGAATAAAAGTTTCTCCTGCAACACGTTCCCTTTGTGCTAGATGAACGAACGTCTCTCCACATGCTCAGTTCTGAGAGATAATTTTGTGTGAAAGCCGTACTTCACCTAGCTTGTTGGGTACACAAAGTTTCTTTTCACTTGCAAACCCCACTCCATACATATAGAAGGGGAGGTACTAGCTCCAACTCCGTTTTACAGTTAAAACTGCAGGAATTTCACCTGCACTAGGAAACTGATAGAGAAACCAGAGTAAAAGTTTCACCTGCATCCCGTTCCGTTTATGCTAGATGAACGAACGTCTCTCCACATGCTAAGTTCTGAGAGAAAAGTGTGTGTTAAAGCCGTACTTCACCTAGCTTTTTGGGAACAACAAGGTTCTTTACACTTGCAAACTCCACTCCATACATATATATGGGGAGGTACTAGCTCCAACTCGGTTTTACAGTGAAAACTGCAGGAACTTCAAACCGGCACTAGGAAAAAGACTGAGAAACCAGAGTAAAAGTTTCTCCGGCAAACCGTTCCCTTTGTGCTAAATGAAAGAAAGTCTCTCCACATGCTCATTTCTGAGAGGTAAGTGTGTGTGAAAGCCGTCCTTCAACTACCATGTTTGGAACACAAAGTTTCTTTTCACTTGCAAACTCCACACCATACATATAGAAGGGTAGATACAAGCTCCAACTCCGTTTTATAGTGAAAAATGCATTAACTTCAAACCTGCACTAGGAAACAGATTGAGAAACCAGAGTAAAAGTTTCTCCTTCAACCCGTTCCCTTTATGCTAGATGAACGAACTTCTCTTCACATGCTCAGTTCTGAGAGATAAGAGTGTGTTAAAACTGTCCTTCACCTAGCTTGATGGGAACACAAATGTTCTTTACAATTGCAAACTCCATTCCATACATATATATGGGGAGGTACTAGCACCAACACGGTTTTACAGTGAAAATTGCAGGAACTTCAAACCGGCAGTAGGAAACAGACTGAGAAACCAGAGTAAAAGTTTCTCCGGCAACCCGTTCCCTTTGTGGTAGATGAACGAACGTCTCTCCAAATGCTCAGTTCTGAGAGATAAGTGTGTGTGAAAGCCGTCCTTCAACTAGCTTGTTGGGAACACAAAGTTTCTTTTCACTTGCAAACTCCAATCCATACATATATAAGGGGAGGTACTAGCTCCAACTCCGTTTTACAGTGAAAACTGCAGGAACTTCAAACCGGCACTAGGAAACAGACTGAGAAACCAGGGTAAAAGTTTCTCCTGCAACCCGTTCCATTTGCGCTAGATGAACGAACGTCTCTCCACATGCTCAGTTCTGAGAGATAAGTGTGTGTGAAAGCCATACTTCACCTATCTTGTTGGGAACACAAACTTTCTTTTCAGGTGCAAACTCCACTCCATACATATATAAGGGGAGGTACTAGCTCCAAATCATTTTAACAGTGAAAACTGCAGGAAATTCAAACCGGCACTAGGAAACATACTGAGAAACCAGAGTAAAATTTTCAACGGCATCGCGTTCCCTTTACGCTAGATGAATGAAAGTCTCTCCACATGCTCAGTTCTGAGAGATAAGTGTGTGTGAAAGCCGTCCTTCACCTAGCTTGTTGGGAACACAAAGTTTATTTTCACTTGCAAACCCCACTCCATACATAAATATAGGGAGGTACTAGCTCCAACTCGATTTTACAGTGAAAACTAAAGGAATTTCAATCCGGCACTAGGAAACATACTGAGAATCCAGAAAAAAATTTTCTCCTGCAACACGTTCCTTTTGTGCTAGATGAACGAACGTCTCTTCACATGCTCAGTTATGAGAGATAATTGTGTGTGAAAGCCGTACTTCACCTAGCTTGTTTGGAACACAGAGTTTCTTTTCACTTGCCAACTCCAATCCATACATATATATCGGGAGGTACTAGCTCCAACTCGGTTTTACCGTGAAAACTGCAGGAACTTCAAACGGGCACTAGGAATCAGAGTGAGTAAACAGAGAAATAGTTTCTCCTGCAACCCGTTCCCTTTGTGCTAGATGAACGAAAGTCTCTCCACATGCTCAGTTCTGAGATATAATTGTGTGTGAAAGCCGTTCTTCACCTAGATTGTTGGGAACACAAAGTTTCTTTTCACTTGCAAACCCCAATCCGTAAATATATATGCGGTGGACCAAGCTCCAACACTCTTTTACATGGAAAACTGCAGGGACTTCAAACATACAGTTGGAAACAGACTACGAAAACATAGTAATACTTTCCCCTGCAACCCGTTCCCTTTGTGGTAGATGAACGAACGTCTCCCAAATGCTCAGTTCTGAGAGATAAGTGTGTGTGAAAGACGTCCTTCAACTAGCTTGTTGGGAACACAAACATTCTTTTCAGGTGCAAACTCCACTCCATACATATATATGGGTTGGTACAAGCTCCTACTCGGTTTTACAGTGAAAACTGCAGGAACTTCAAACCGGCACTAGGAAACAGACTGAGAAACCAGAGTAAAAGTTTCCCTGCAACCCATTCCCTTTTTGCTAGATGAACGAAGGTCTCTCCTCTACTCAGTTCTGAGAGATAAGTGTGTGTGAAAGCCGTCCTTCACCTAGCTTGTTGGGAACACAAAGGTTCTTTTCACTTGCAAACACCACTCCATACATATATATGGGTAGGTACAAGCTCCAACACGGTTTTACAGTGAACACTGCAGGAATTTCAATCCGGCACTAGGAAACAGACTGAGAAACCAAAAAAAAAGTTTCTCCTTCAACACGTTCCCTTTGTGCTAGATGAACGAACGTCTCTCCACATGTCAGTTCTGATAGAAAAGTGTGTGTGAAAGCCGTCCTTCACCTAGCTTGTTGGGAACACAAAGTTTCTTTTCACTTGCAAACTCCACTCCTTACATATATATGGGGAGGGATAAACTCCAACTCGTTTTACAGTGAAAACTTCAGGAAATTCATACCAGCACTAGGAAACAGACTGAGAAATCAGAGTAAAATTTCTCCTGTATACCGTTCCCTTTATGCTAGATGAACGAACGTCTATCCACATGCTCAGTTCTCAGACATAAGAGTGTGTGAAAGCCGTTCTTCAACTAGCTTGTAGGGAACACAAACTTTCTTTTAATGTGCAAACTTCACTCCATACGTATATATGGGGTGGTACAAGCTCCTACTAGGTTTTACAGTGAAAACAGCAGGAACTTCAAACCGGCACTAGGAAACAGAATGAGACCCCAGAGTAAAAGTTTCTCCTGAAACCCGTTCCATTTGTGCTACATGAACGAACGTCTCTCCACATGCTCATTTCTGAGAGATAAGGGTGTGTGAAAGCCGTCCTTCACCTAGCTTGTTGGGAACACAAAGTTTATTTTCACTTGTAAACTCCACTCCATACATAAATATAGGGAGGTACTACCTCCAACTCGGTTTTACAGTGAAAACTTCCGGAACTTCAAACAGGCACTAGGAAACAGACTGAGGAACCAGAGTAAAAGTTTCTCCTGCAACCCGTTCCTTTGTGCTAGATGAACGATCGTCTCTCCACATGCTCAGTTCTGAGAGAAAAGTGTCTTGGAAAGCCGTCCTTCACCTAGCTTGTTGGGAACACAAAGTATCTTTTCACTTGCAAATTCAAATCCATACATATATAGGGGGAGGTACAAGCTCCAACACGGTTTTACAGTGAAAACTGCAGGAACTTCAATGTGGCACTAGGAAACAGACTGAGAAAGCAGAGAAAAAGTTTCTCCTGCAACCCGTTCCCTTTGTGCTAGATGAACGAACGTCTCTCCACATGCTCAGTTCTGAGAGATAATTGTGTGTGATAGCCGTCCTTCAAATAGGTTGTTGGGAACACAAAGTTCCTTTTCACTTGCAAATTCCACTCAATAAATATATATGCGGAAGTACTAGCTCCAACTCTCTTTTACAGTGAAAACTGCAGGAACTTCAAACCGGCAATAGGAAACAGTCTGAGAAATCAGAGTAAAAGTTTCTCCTGCAACCCGTTCTCTTTGTGCTAGTTGAACGAACGTCTCTCCACATGCTCAGTTCTGAGAGATATGTGTGTGTTAAAGCCGTCCTTCACCTAGCTTGTTGGGAACACAAAGTTTATTTTCACTTGCCACCTCAACTCCATACATAAATATAGGGAGTTACTAGCTCCAACTCGGTTTTACAGTGAAAACTGCAGGAAGTTCAAACCGGCACAAGGAAACAGACTTAGAAACCAGAGAAAAAGTTTCTCCTGCAACCCGGTCCTTTGTGCTAGATGAACGAACGTCTCACCACATACTCAGTGCTGAGAGATAAGTTTGTGTGAAAGCCGTCCTTCAAGTAGCTTGTTGGGAACACAAAGTTTATATTCACTTGCAAACTCCACTCCATACATAAATATAGGGAGTTACAGTCTCCAACTCAGTTTAAAAGTAAAAAAGGCAGGAACTTCAAACCGGCACTAGGAAACAGTCTGAGAAACCAGAGTAAATGATTCTCCGGCAACCCGTTCCCTTTGTGCTAGATGAAAGAACGTCTCTCCTCATACTCAGTTCTGAGAGATAAGTATGTGTGAAAGCCGTCCTTCACATAGCTTGTAGGGAACACAAAGTTTCTTTTCACTTGCAAACTCCACATCATACATATATAAGGGGAGGTACTAGCTCCAAATCGGTTTTAAAGTGAAAACTGCAGGAACATCAATCCGGCACTAGGAAACAGACTGAGAAACCAGAGAAAAAGTTTCTCCTGCAACCCGTTCCCTTTGTGCTATATGAACGAACGTCTCACCACATGCTCAGTTCTGAGAGATAAGTGTGTGTGAAAGCCGTCCTTCACCTAGCTTGTTGGGAAAACAAAGTTTCTTTTCACTTGCCAATTGCACTCTATATATATATGTGGGTGGTACTAGCTCCAACTCGGTTTTACAGTGAAAACTGCAGGAACTTCAAACCGGCACTAGGAATCAGACTGAGTAAACAGAGAAATAGTTTCTCCTGCAAACTGTTCCCTTTGTGCTAGATGAATGAACATCTCTCAACATGCTCAGTGCTGAGAGAGAAGTGTGTGTGAAAGCCGTCCTTCACCTAGCTTGTTGGGAACACAAAGTTTCTTTTCACTTGCAATCTCCACTCCATAAATATATATGCGGAGGACCTTGCTCCAACTCTGTTTTACAGTGAAAACTGCAGGGACTTCAAACCGACATTAGGAAACAGACTGAGAAACCAGAGTAAAAGTTTCTCTTGCAACCCGTTCCTTTGTGCTAGATGAACGAACGTCTCTCCACATGCTCAGTTCTGAGAGAAAAGTGTCTTTGAAAGCCGTCCTTCAACTAGCTTGTTGGGAACACAAAGTTTCTTTTAAGGTGCAATCTCCAATCCATACATATATATGGGGTGGTACAAGCTCCTACTCGATTTTACAGTGAAAATTTCAGGAACTTCAAACCGGCACTAGGAAACAGACTGAGAAACCAGAGTAAATTTCTCCTGCAACCCATTCACTTTGTGCTAGATGAACGAACGTCTCTCCTCATACTCAGTTCTGAGAGATAAGTGAGTGTGAAAGCCGTCCTTCACATTTTTTGTATGGAACACAAAGATCATTTTCACTTGCAAACTCCACTCCTTACATATATATGGGGAAGATCTAGCTCCAAATCGGTTTTACATTGAACACTGCAGGAACTTCAAAACGGCACTAGCAAACAGAGTGAGAGTCCAGAGAAAAAGTTCCTCCTGCAACCTGTTCCATTTGTGCTAGATGAACGAAAGTCTCTCCACATGCTCAGTTCTGAGAGATAATTATGTGTGAAAGCCGTGCTTCACAAAGCTTGTAGGGAACACAAAGTTTCTTTTCACTTGCAAACTCCACTTCATACATACATAAGGGGAGGTACTAGCTCCAAATCGGTTTTAAAGTGAAAACTGCAGGAACATCAAACCGGCACAAGGAAACAGAATGAGAAACCAGAGAAAAAGTTTCTCCTGCAACCCGTTCCCTTCGTGCTAGATGAACGAACGTCTCAACACATGCTCAGTTCTGAGAGATAATTGTGTGTGAAAGCTGTCCTTCACCTAGCTTGTTGGGAACACAAAGTTTCTTTTCACTTGCAAACTCCACTCCATAAATATATATGCAGAGAACCTAGCTCCAACTCGGTTTTACAGTGAAAATTGCAGGAACTTCAAACCGGCAATAGGAAACAGACTGAGAAACCATAGTAAATGTTTCACCTGCAACCCGTTCCCTTTGTGCTAGATGAACGAACGTCTCTCCACATGCTCAGTCCTGAGAGATAAGTGTGTGTGAAAGACGCCTTTCACTTAGCTTGTTGGGAACACAAAGTTTATTTTCACTTGCAAACACAACTCCATACATAAATATATTGAGGTAATAGCTCCAACTCGGTTTTACAGTGAAAACTGCAGGATCTACAAACCGGCACTAGGAAACAGACTGAGAAACCAGTGAAAAAGTTTCTCCTGCATCCCGTTCACTTTGTGCTTGATGAACGAACGTCTCACCACATGCTCAGTTCTGAGAGATAATTTTGTGTGAAAGCCATTCTTCACGTAGCTTTTTGGGAACACAAATTTTATATACACTTGCAAACTCCACTCCATACATAAATATACGGAGGTACAAGCTCCAACTCGGTTTAACAGTAAAAACTTCAGGAAATTCAAACCGGCACTAGGAAACAGACTGAGAAATCAGAGTAAAAGTTTCTCCGGGAACCCGTTCCCTTTGTGCTAGATGAACGAACGTCTCTCAACATACTCAGTTCTGAGAGATAAGTGAGTGTGAAAGACGTCCTTCACCATGCTTGTTGGGAACACAAAGATCCTTTTCACTTGTAAACTCCAGTCCATACATATATATGGGGAAGTTCTAGCTCCAAATCGGTTTTACAGTAAAAACTGCAGGAAATTCAAAACGGCACTAGCAAAGAGTCTGAGAATCCAGAGGAAAAGTTCCTCCTGCAACCTGTTACATTTGTGCTAGATGAACGAACGTCTCTCCACATGCTCAGTTCTGAGAGATAAGTATGTTTGAAAGCCGTCCTTCACATAGCTTGTAGGGAACACAAAGTTTCATTTCACTTGCAAACTCCACTCCATACATATATAAGGGGAGGTACTAGCTCCAAATCGGTTTTAAAGTGAAAACTGCAGGAACTTCAATCTGACACTAGGAAACAGACTGAGAAACCAGAGAAAAAGTTTCTCCTGCAACCCGTTCCATTTGTGCTAGATGAACGAACGTCTCACCACATGCTCAGTTCTGAGAGAAAATTGTGTATGAAAGAAGTCCTTCACCTAGCTTGTTGGGAACAGAAAGTTTATATTCACTTGCAAACTCCACTCCATACATAAATATAGGGAGGTACAAGCTCCAACTCGGTTTTACAGTGAAAACTGCAGGAACTTCAAAACGGCACTAGGAAACAGACTGAGAAACCAGAGTAAATGTTTCTCCTGCAACCCGTTCCTTTGTGCTAGATGAACGAACGTGTCTCCACATGCTCAATTCTGAGAGAAAAGTGTGTGTGAAAGCCGTCCTTTATCTAGCTTGTTCGGAACACAAAGTTTCTTTTCACTTGCAAACTCCAATCCTTACATATATATTGGGGGGCATAAGCTCCAACTCGTTTTACAGTGAAAACTGCAGGAACATCATACCAGCACTAGGAAAAAGACTGAGAAACCAGAGTAAAATTTTCTCCTGTAACCCGTTCCCTTTGTGCTAGATGAATGAACGTCTATCCTCATGCTCAGTTCTGAGAGATAAGAGTGTGTGAAAGCCGTTCTTCATCTAGCTTGTTGGGAACACAAAGTTTCTTTTCACTTGCCAACTGCACTCCATATATATATGTGGGAGGTACGAGCTCCAACTCGGTTTTACAGTGAAAACTGCAGGAACTTCAAACCGGCACTAGGAATCAGACTGAGTAAACAGAGAAAAAGTTTCTCCTGCAAACCGTTCCATTTGTGCTAGATGAATGAACATCTCTCCACATGCTAAGTGCTGAGAGATAAGTGTGTGTGAAAGCCGTCCTTCACCTAGCTTGTTGGGAACACAAAGTTTCTTTTCACTTGCAATCTCCACTCCATAAATATATATGCGGAGGACCTTGCTCCAACTCTGTTTTACAGTGAAAACTGCAGGGACTTCAAACCGACATTAGGAAACAGACTGAGAAACCAGAGTAAAAGTTTCTCTTGCAACCCGTTCCTTTGTGCTAGATGAACGAACGTCTCTCCACATGCTCAGTTCTGAGAGAAAAGTGTCTTTGAAAGCCGTCCTTCAACTAGCTTGTTGGGAACACAAAGTTTCTTTTAAGGTGCAATCTCCAATCCATACATATATATGGGGTGGTACAAGCTCCTACTCGATTTTACAGTGAAAACTGCAGGGACTTCAAACCGACATTAGGAAACAGACTGAGAAACCAGAGTAAAGTTTCTCCTGCAACCCGTTCACTTTGTGCTAGATGAACGAACGTCTCTCCACATGCTCAATTCTGAGAGATAATGTGTGTGAAAGCCGTCCTTCACCTTGCTTGTTGGGAACACATAGATTCTTTTCACTTTCAAACTCCACTCCATACATATATATGGGGAAGTTCTAGCTCCAACTCGGTTTTACAGTGAAAACTGCAGGAACTTCAAACCGGCACTAGCAAACAGACTGAGAATCTAGAGAAAAATTTCCTCCTGCAACCTGTTCCGTTTGTGCTAGATGAACGAACGTCTCACCACATGCTCAGTTCTGAGAGATAATTGTGTATGAAAGCCGTCCTTCACCTATCTTGTTGGGAACAGAAAGTTTATTTTCACTTGCAAACTCCACTCCATACATAAATATAGGGAGGTACAAGCTCCAACTCGGTTTTACAGTGAAAACTGCAGGAACTTCAAAACGGCACTAGGAAACAGACTGAGAAAAAAGAGTAAAGTTTCTCCTGCAACCCGTTCACTTTGTGCTACATGAACGAACGTCTGTCCACATGCTCAATTCTGAGAGATAATGTGTGTGAAAGCCGTCCTTCACCTTACTTGTTGGGAACACATAGATTCTTTTCACTTGCAAACTCCACTCCATACATATATATGGGGAAGTTCTAGCTACAACTCGGTTTTACAGTGAAAACTGCAGGAACTTCAAACCGGCACTAGCAAACAGACTGAGAATCTAGAGAAAAATTTCCTCCTGCAACCTGTTCCGTTTGTGCTAGATGAACGAACGTCTCACCACATGCTCAGTTCTGAGAGATAATTGTGTATGAAAGCCGTCCTTCACCTAGCTTGTTGGGAACAGAAAGTTTATATTCACTTGCAAACTCCACTCCATACATAAATATAGGGAGGTACAAGCTCCAACTCGGTTTTACAGTGAAAACTGCAGGAACTTCAAAACGGCACTAGGAAACAGACTGAGAAACCAGAGTAAATGTTTCTCCTGCAACCCGTTCCTTTGTGCTAGATGAACGAACGTCTCTCCACATGCCCAATTCTGAGAGAAAATTGTGTGTGAAAGCCGTCCTTTATCTAGCTTGTTCGGAACACAAAGTTTCTTTTCACATGCAAACTCCAATCCTTACATATATATTGGGGGGCATTAGCTCCAACACGTTTTACAGTGAAAACGGCAGGAACATCATACCGGCACTAGGAAAAAGACTGAGATACCAGGGTAAAATTTTTTCCTGTAACCCGTTCCCTTTGTGCTAGATGAACGAACGTCTATCCTCATGCTCAGTTCTGAGAGATAAGAGTGTGTGAAAGCCGTTCTTCACCTAGCTTGTTGGGAACACAAAGTTTCTTTTCACTTGCCAACTGCACTCCGTATATATATGTGGGAGGTACTAGCTCCAACTCGGTTTTACAGTGAAAACTGCAGGAACTTCAAACCGTCACTAGGAATCAGACTGAGTAAACAGAGAAAAAGTATCTCCTGCAAAACTTTCCCTTTGTGCTAGATGAATGAACGTCTCTCCACATGCTCAGTGCTGAGGGATAAGTGTGTGTGAAAGCCGTCCTTCACCTAGCTTGTTGGGAACACAAAGTTTCTTTTCACTTGCAATCTCCACTCCATAAATATATATGCGGAGGACCTTGCTCCAACTCTGTTTTACAGTGAAAACTGCAGGGACTTTAAACCGACATTAGGAAACAGACTGAGAAACCAGAGAAAAAGTTTCTCTTGCAACCCGTTCCTTTGTGCTAGATGAACGAACGTGTCTCCACATGCTCAGTTCTGAGAGAAAAGTGTCTTTGAAAGCCGTCCTTCAACTAGCTTGTTGGGAACACAAAGTTTCTTTTCAGGTGCAATCTCCACTCCATACATATATAAGGGGTGGTACAAGCTCCTACTCGATTTTACAATGAAAACTTCAGGAACTTCAAACCGGCACTAGGAAACAGACTGAGAAACCAGAGTAAAGTTTCTCCTGCAACCCGTTCACTTTGTGCTAGATGAACGAACGTCTCTCCACATGCTCAATTCTGAGAGATAATGTGTGTGAAAGCCGTCCTTCACCTTGCTTGTTGGGAACACATAGATTCTTTTCACTTGCAAACTCCACTCCATACATATATATGATGAAGTTCTAGCTCCAACTCGGTTTTACAGTGAAAACTGCAGGAACCTCAAACCGGCACTAGCAAACAGACTGAGAATGTAGAGAAAAATTTCCTCCTGCAACCTGTTCCGTTTGTGCTAGATGAACGAAAGTCTCTCCACATGCTCAATTCTGAGAGATAAGTATGTGTGAAAGCCGTCCTTCACCTAGGTTGTAGGGAACAGAAAGTTTCTTTTCACGTGCAAACACCACTCCATACATATATAAGGGGAGGTACTAGCTCCAAATCGGTTTTACAGTGAAAACTGCAGGAACTTCAATCCGGCACTAGGAAACATATTGAGAAAGCAGAGAAAAAATTTCTCCTGCCACCCGTTCCCTTTTTGCTATATGAACGAACGTATCACCACATGCTCAGTTCTGAGTGATAACAGTGTGTGAAAACCGTCCTTCACCTAGCTTGTTGGGAACACAAAGTTTATTTTCATATGCAAACTCCACTCCATAGATAAATATAGGGAGGTACTAGCTCCAACCCGGTTTTACAGTGAAAACTGCAGGAACTTCAAACCGGCACTAGGAAACAGACTGAGAAACCAGAGTAAATGTTTCTACTGCAACCCGTTCCTTTGTGCTAGATGAACGAACGTCTCCGCACATGCTCAGTTCTGAGCGAAAAGTGTGTGTCAAAGCCGTCCTTCATCTAGCTTGTTGGGAACACAAAGTTACTTTTCACATGTAAATTCCACTCCTTACATATATATGGGGAGGGATTAGCTCCAACTCGTTTTTACAGTGAAAACTGCAGGAACTTCATACCGGCACCAGGAAAAAGACTGAGAAACCAGAGTAAAAGTTTCTCCTGTACCCGTTCCCTTTGTGCTAGATGAATGAAAGTCTATCCACATGCTCAGTTCTGAGAGATAAGAGTGCGTGAATGCCGTCCTTCACATATGTTGTTGGGAACACAAATTTTCTTTTCACTTGCCAACTCCACTCCATATATATTTATGTGGAGGACCTAGCTCCAACTCGGTTTTACAGTGAAAACTGCAGGTACTTCAAAACGGCAGTAGGAAACAGACTGAGAAACCAGAGTAAAGTTTCTCCTGCAACCCGTTTCCTTTGTGCTAGATGAACGAACGTCTCTCCACATGCTCAGTTCTGAGAGATAAGTGTGTGTGAAAGCCGTCCTTCACCTTGATTGTTTGGAACACATAGATTCTTTTCACTTGCCAACACCACTCCATACATATATATGGGGAAGTTCTAGCTCCAACTCTCTTTTACAGTGAAAACTGTAGGAACTTCAAAACGGCACTAGCAAACAGACTGAGAATCTAGAGAAAAAGTTCCTCACGCAACATGTTCCATTTGTGCTAGATGAACGAACTTCTCTCCATATGCTCAGTTCTGAGAGATAAGTGTGTGTGAAAGCCGTCCTTCACCTAGCTTGTGGGAACACAAAGTTTATTTTCAGTTGCAAACTCAACTCCATACATAAATATAGGGAGGTACAAGCTCCAACTCGGTTTTACAGTGAAAACGGCAGGAACTTCAAACTGGCAATAGGAAACAGACTGAGAAACCTTAGTAAATGTTTCCCCTGCAACCCGTTCCCTTTGTGTTAGATGAACGAACGTCTCTCCACATGCTCACTTCTGAGAGATAAGTGTGTTTTAAAGCCGTCCTTCACATAGCTTGTTGGGAACACAAAGTTTCTTTTCACTTGCCAACTGCACTCCATATATATATGTGGGAGGTACTAGCTCCAACTCGGTTTTACAGTGAAAACTGCAGGAACTTCAAACCGGCAGTAGGAATCAGACTGAGTAAACAGAGAATAAGTTTCTCCTGCAAACAGTTCCCTTTGTGCTAGATTAATGAACGTCTCTCCACATGCTCAGTGCTGAGATATAAGTGTGTGTGAAAGCCGTCCTTTACCTAGCTTGTTGGGAACACAAAGTTTCTTTTCACTTGCAATCTCCACTCCATAAATATATATGCGGAGGACCTTGCTCCAAATCGGTTTTACAGTGAAAACTGCAGGAACTTCAAAACGGCATTAGCAAACAGTCTGAGAATCCAGAGAAAATGTTCCTCCTGCAACCTGATCCATTTGTGCTAGATGAACGAAAGTCTCTCCACATGGTCAGTTCTGAGAGATAAGTATGTGTGAAAGCCGTCATTCACATAGCTTGTAGGGAACCCAAAGTTTCTTTTCACTTGCAAACTACACTTCATACATATATAAGGGGAGGTACTAGCTCCAAATCGGTTTTAAAGTGAAAACTGCAGGAACATCAATCCGGCACTAGGAAACAGACTGAGAAACAAGAGAAAAAGTTTCTCCTGCAACCCGTTCCCTTTGTGCTAGATGAACGAACGTCTCACCACATGCTCAGTTCTGAGAGGTAAGTGTGTGTGAAAGCCGTCCTTCACCTAGCTTGTAGGGAACACAAAGTTTCTTTTCAGGTGCAATCTCCACTCTATACATATATATGGGGTGGTACAAGCTCCTACTCGATTTTACAGTGAAAACTGCAGGAACTTCAAACCGGCACTAGGAAACAGACTGAGAAACCAGAGAAAAAGTTTCTCCTGCAAACGGTTCCTTTGTGCTAGATGAACGAACGTCTCTCCACATGCTCAGTTCTGAGAGATAAGTGTGTGTGAAAGCCGTCCTTCTCCTAGCTTGATGGGAACACAAAGTTTCTTTACACTTGCAAAATCCACTCTATAAATATATATGCGGAGGGCCTAGCTCCAAATCGGTTTTACAGTGAAAACTGCAGGAACTTCAAACCGGCACTAGGAAACAGATTGAGAAACCATAGTAAATGTTTCCCCTGCAACCCGTTCCCTTTGTGGTAGATGAACGAACGTCTCTCCACATGCTAAGTTCTGAGAGATAAGTGAGTGTGAAAACCGTCCTTCACCTTTTTTGTTGGGAACACAAAGATCCTTTTCACTTGCAAACTCCACTCCATACATATATATGGGGAAGTTCTAGCTCCAAATCGGTTTTACATTGAAAACTGCAGGAACTTCAAAACGGCACTAGCAATCAGTCTGAGAATCCAGAGAAAAAGTTCCTCCTGCAACCTGATCCATTTGTGCTAGATGAACGAAAGTCTCTCCACATGCTCACTTCTGAGAGATAAGTATGTGTGAAAGCCGTCCTTCACATAGCTTGTAGGGAACTCAAAGTTTCTTTTCACTTGCAAACTACACTTCAACATATATAAGGGGAGGTACTAGCTCCAAATCGGTTTTAAAGTGAAAACTGCAGGAACATCAATCTGGCACTAGAAAACATAATGAGAAACCAGAGAAAAAGTTTCTCCTGCAACCCGTTCCCTTTGTGCTAGATGAACGAACGTCTCACCACATGTTCAGTTCTGAGAGAAAAGTGTGTGTGAAAGCCGTCCTTCACCTAGCTTGTTGGGAACACAAAGTTTCTTTTCACTTGCAAACTCCACTCCATAAATATATATGCAGAGGACCTAGCTCCAACTCGATTTTACAGTGAAAATTGCAGGAACTTCAAACCGGCAATAGGAAACAGACTGAGAAACCATAGTAAATGTTTCACCTGCAACCCGTTCCCTTTGTGCTAGATGAACGAACGTCTCTCCACATGCTCAGTTCTGAGAGATAAGTGTGTGTGAAAGACGCCTTTCACTTAGCTTGTTGGGAACACAAAGTTTATTTTCACTTGCAAACTCAAATCCATACATAAATATATTGAGGTACTAGCTCCAACTCGGTTTTACACTGAAAACTGCAGGAACTTCAAACCGGCACTAGGAAACAGACTGAGAAACCAGAGAAAAAGTTACTCCTGCAACCCGTTCCCTTTGTGCTTGATGAACGAACGTCTCACCACATGCTCAGTTCTGAGAGATAATTTTGTGTGAAAGCCATTCTTCACGTAGCTTTTTGGGAACACAAATTTTATATACACTTGCAAACTCCACTCGATACATAAATATAGGGAGGTACAAGCTCCAACTCGGTTTAACAGTGAAAACATCAGGAACTTCAGACCGGCACTAGGAAACAGACTAAGAAATCAGAGTAAAAGTTTCTCCGGCAACCCGTTCCCTTTGTGCTAGATGAACGAAAGTCTCTCAACATACTAAGTTCGGAGAGATAATTGAGTGTGAAAGCCGTCCTTCACCATGGTTGTTGGGAACACAAAGATCCTTTTCACTTGTAAACTCCACTCCATACATATATATCGGGAAGTTCTAACTCCAAATCGGTTTTACAGTAAAAACTGCAGGAACTTCAAAACGTCACTAGCAAAGAGTCTGAGAATCCAGAGGAAAAGTTCCTCCTGCACCCTGTTCCATTTGTGTTAGATGAACGAACGTCTCTCCACATGCTCAGTTCTGAGAGATAAGTATGTGTGAAAGACGTCCTTCACATAGCTTGTAGGGAACACAAAGTTTCTTTTCACTTGCAAACTCCACTCCATACATATATAAGGGGAGGTACTTGCTCCAAATCGGTTTTAAAGTGAAAACTGCAGGAACTTCAATCTGACAATAGGAAACAGACTGAGAAACCAGAGAAAAAGTTTCTCCTGCAACCCGTTCCATTTGTGCTAGATGAACGAACGTCTCTCCACATGCTCAGTTCTGAGAGAAAAGTGTCTTTGAAAGCCGTCCTTCAACTAGCATGTTGGGAACACAAAGTTTCTTTTCAGGTGCAATCTCCACTCCATACATATATATGGGGTGGTACAATCTCCTACTCGATTTTACAGTGAAAACTTCAGGAACTTCAAACCGGCACTAGGAAACAGACTGAGAAACCAGAGTAATAGTTTCTCCAGCTTCCCGTTCCCTTTTTGCTAGATGAAAGAACATCTCTCCTCATGCTCAGTTCTGAGTGATAAGTGTGTGTGAAAGCCGTCCTTAACATAGCTTGTTGGGAACACAAATTTTCTTTTCATGTGGAAACTCCAATCCGTATATATATATGGGGAAGTACTAGCTCCAACTCGGTTTTTCTGTGAAAAATGCAGGAACTTCAAACCGGCACTAGGAAACAGACTGAGAAACCAGAGTAAAGTCTTCTCTTGCAAGCCGTTCACTTTGTGTAACATGAACGAACTTCTCTACACATGCTCAGTTCTGAGATATGTGTGTGTGAATTCCGAAGTTCAAATAGCTTGTTGTGAAAACAAAGTTTCTTTTCAGTTGAAACTCCACTACATACATATATATGGGGAGGTACTAGCTCCAACTCTGTTTCACAGTGAAAACTGCAGGAACTTCAAATCGGCACTAGTAAACAGACTGAGAAACCAGAGTAAAAGTTTCCCTTGCAACCCGTTCCCTTTGTGCTAGATGAACGAACGTCTCTCCACATGCTCACTTCTGAGATATAAGTGTGTGTGAAAGCCGTACTTCACCTAGCTTGTTGGGAACACAAAGTTTCTTTTCAGTTGCAAACTCCAATCCATACATATATATGGGGACGTACTAGCTCCAACTAAGGTTTACAGTGAAAACTGCAGGAACTTCAAACCGGCACTAGGAAACAGAATGAGAAACCAGAGTAAATGTTTCTCCTGCATCCCGTTCCATTAGTGCTAGATGAACGAACGTCTCTCCACATGCTCAGTTCTGAGAGATATGTGTGTTTGAAAGCCGTCCTTCACCCAGCTTGTTGGGAACACAAAGTTTCTTTTCAGGTGCAAACTCCCCTCCATACATATATATGGGGAGGTAGTAGCTCCAAAACAATTTTACAGTGAAATCTGCAGGAATTTCATACCGGCACTAGGAAACAGACTAAGAAATCACAGAAAAATTTTCCCCTGCAACCATTTCCCTTTTTCCTAGATGAACGAACTTCTCTCCACATGCCCATTTCTGAGAGTTAAGTGTGTGTGAAAGCCGTCCTTCAAATAGCTTGTTGGGAACACAAAGTTTCTTTTCAGGTGCAAACTCCACTCCATACATATATATGGGGAGGTTCTAGCTCAAACTCTGTTTTACAGTGAAAACTGCTGGAACTTCAAACCGGCAGTAGGAAACAGACAGAGAAACCAGAGTAAAAGTTTCTCCTGCAAACCTTTCCCTGTGTGCTAGATGAACGAAAGTCTCTCCTCATACTCAGTTCTGAGAAATAAGTGTGTGTGAAAGCCGTCCTTCACCTAGCTTGTTGGGAACACAAAGTTCTTTTCAAGTGCAAACTGCAATCCTTATATATATATGGGGAATTACTAGCTTCAACTCTGTTTTTCAGTGAAAACTGCAGGAACTTCAAACAGGCACTAGGAAAGAGACTCAGAAACCAGAGTAAAAGTTTCTCCTACAAGCCGTTCAATTTGTGCTACATAAACGAACGTCTCTCCATATGCTCAGTTCTGAAAGACATTTGTGTGTGAAAGCCGTTCTTCACATAGCTTGTTGGGAACACAAAGTTTCTTTTCAGCTGCAAATTCCATTCCATACTTTTATATGGGGAGGTACTAGCACCAAACTGCTTTTACAGTGAAAACGGCAGGAACTAAATTCGGCACTAGGAAACAGACAGAGAAACCAGAGTAAAAGTTTCTCCTGCAAACCGTTCCATTTGTGCTAGATGAACGAACGTGTCTCCACATGCTCAGTTCTGAGGGATAAGTGGGTGTGAAAGCCGTCCTTCAACGAGCTTGTTGATAACACAAAGTTTCTTTTCAGGTGCCAACTCCTATCCGTATATATATATGGGGAAGTACTAGCTTCAATTCTGATTTACAGTGAAAACTGCAGCAACTTCAAACCGGCACTAGGAAACAGACTGAGAAATCTCAGTAAAAGTTTATACTGCAACACGTTCCCTTTGTGCTAGATGAACGAAAGACTCTCCACTTGCTAAGTTCTGAGAGATAAGTGTCTTTGAATACCGTCCTTCATCTAGCTTGTTGGGAACACAAAGTTTCTTTTCAGTTGCCAACTCCAATCCATAAATATATATGGGGAGGTACAAGCTCCATCTCGGATTTACAGTGAAAACTGCAGGAACTTCAAACCAGCCCTAGGAAACAGACTGAGAAACCAGAGTAAATGTTCCTCCTGCAACCTGTTTCTTTTGTGCTAGATGAACGAACGTCTCTCCACATGCACAGTTCTGAGAGATAATTGGGTGTGTAAGCCGTTCTTCACAAAGCTTTTTGGGAACACAAAGTTTCTTTTCACTTGCAGACTCCTCTCCATACATATATATGGGGTGGTACTATCTCCAACTCGCTTTTACAGTGAAAACTGCAGGAAATTCAATCCGGCACTAGGAAACAGACTGAGAAACCAGAGTAAAAGTTTCTCCTGCAAACAGTTCCCTTTGTGCTACATGAACGAACGTATCTCCACATGCTCAGTTCTGAGAGATAAGTGTGTGTGAAAGCCGTCCTTCACCTAGCTTGTTGGGAACACGAACTTTCTTTTCACTTAAAACTCCACTCCATACATATACATTGAGAGGTACTATCTCCAACTCGGTTTTGCAGTGAAAATTGCAGGAAATTCAACCCGGCACTAGGAAACAGACTGAGAAACCAGAGAAAAAGTTTCACCTGCTTCCCGTTCCCTTTGTGCTAGATGAAAGAACGTCTCTCCTCATGCTCAGCTCTGAGAGATATGTGTGTGTGAAAGCCGTCCTTAACCTAGCTTGTTGGGAACACAAATTTCTTTTCATGTGGAAACTCCAATCCGTATATATATATGGGGAAGTACTAGCTCCAACTCGGTTTTACTGTGAAAACTGCAGGAACTTCAAACCGGCACTAGGAAACAGACTGAGAAACCAGAGTAAAGTCTTCTCTTGCAAGCCGTTCACTTTGTGTAACATGAACGATCTTCTCTACACATGCTCAGTTCTGAGATATGTGTGTGTGAAATCCGAAGTTCACCTAGCTTGTTGGGAACACAAATTTACTTTTCAGTTGCAAACTAGACTCCATAAATATATATGGGTTGGTAGTAGCTCCAACTCATTTTTTCAGTGAAAACTGCAGGAACTTCAAACCGGCACTAGGAAACAGACTGAGAAACCAGAGTAAAAGTTTCCCTTGCAACACGTTCCCTTTGTGCTTGATGAACGAACGTCTCTCCACATGCTCAGTTATGAGATATAAGTGTGTGAGAAAGCCGTACTTCAGCTAGCTTGTTGGGAACACAAAGTTTCTTTTCAGGTGCAAACTCCAATCCGTATATATATATGGGGAAGTACTAGCTAAAACTCTGTTTTACAGTGAAAACTGCAGGAACTTCAAACAGGCACTAGGAAACAGACTGAGAAACCAGAGTAATAGTTTCTCCTGCAAGCCGTTCATTTTGTTCTACATGAACGAACGTCTCTCAACATACTCAGTTCTGAGAGATAAGGGTGTGTGAAAGCCGTCCTTCACCTAGCTTGTTGGGAATACAAAGTTTCCTTTCAGGTACAAACTCCACTCCATACATATATATTGGGAGGTACAAGCTCCAAAATAATTTTACAGTGAATCTGCAGGAATTTAAATTCGGCACTAAGAAACAGACTGAGAAACCACAGTAAAATCTCTCCTGCAACCATTTCCATTTATCTTAGATGAACGAACTTCTCTCCACATGCCCTGTTCTGAGAGATAAGTGTGTGTGAAATCCGCCCTTCACCTAGCTTTTTGGGAACACAAAGTTTCTATTCAGGTGTAAACTCCACTCCATACATATATATGGGGAGGTACTAGCACCAACCCGCATTTACAGTGAAAACGGCAGGAACTTAAATCAGGCACTAGGAAACAGACAGAGAAACCAGAGTAAAAGTTTCTCCTGCAAACCGTTCCATTTGTGCTATATGAATGAACGTGTCTCCACATGCTCAGTTCTGAGGAATAATTGGGTGTGAAAGCCGTCATTCAACTAGCTTGTTGAGAACACAAAGTTTCTTTCTGGTGCAAACTCCACTCCATATATATATATGGGGAGGTATTAGCTCCAACACAGTTTTACAGTGAAAACAGTAGGAACTTCAAACCGGAACTAGGAAACAGACTGAGTAAACAGAGAAAAAGTTTCTCCTGCATCCCGTTCCCTTTGTGCTAGATGAACGAACGTCTCTCCTCATGCTCAGTTCTGAGAGATAAGTGTGTGTGAAATCCGAAGTTCACCTAGCTTGTTGGGAACACAAAGTTTCTTTTCAGTTGCAAACTCCAATCCATATATATATATGGTTTGGTACTAGCTCCAACTCATTTTTACAGTGAAAACTGCAGGAACTTCAAACCGGCACTAGGAAAGAGACTGAGAAACCAGAGTAAAAGTTTCTCCTGCAACCCGTTCCATTTGTGCTAGATAAACGAACATCTCTCCTCAAGCTCATTTCTGAGAGATAATGTGTGTGAAGCTGTCCTTAAAATAGCTTGTTGGGAACACAAGGTTTCTATTCATGTGCAAACTCCAATCCTTATATATATAGGGGAATTACTAGCTTCAACTCTGTTTTTCAGTGAAAACTGCAGGAACTTCAAACAGGCACTAGGAAAGAGACTGAGAAACCAGAGTAAAAGTTTCTCCTACAAGCCGTTCAATTTGTGCTACATAAACGAACGTCTCTCCATATGCTCAGTTCTGAGAGACATTTGTTTGTGAAAGCCGTTCTTCACTTATCTTGTTGGGAACACATAGTTTCTTTTCAGCTGCAAATTCCATTCCATACATATATATGGGGAGGTAATAGCACCAAACTGCTTTTACAGTGAAAAAGGCAGGAACTAAATCCGGCACTAGTAAACAGACAGAGAAACCAGAGTAAAAGTTTCTCCTGCAAACCGTTCCATTTGGGCTAGATGAACGAACGTGTCTCCACATGCTCAGTTCTGAGGGATAAGTGGGTGTGAAAGCCGTCCTTCAACGAGCTTGTTGATAACACAAAGTTTCTTTTCAGGTGCCAACTCCTATCCGTATATATATATGGGGAAGTACTAGCTTCAAATCTGATTTACAGTGAAAACTGCAGCAACTTCAAACCGGCACTAGGAAACAGACTGAGAAATCTCAGTAAAAGTTTATACTGCAACACGTTCCCTTTGTGCTAGATGAACGAAAGACTCTCCACTTGCTAAGTTCTGAGAGATAAGTGTCTGTGAATACCGTCCTTCATCTAGCTTGTTGGGAACACAAAGTTTCTTTTCAGTTGCCAACTCCAATCCATAAATATATATGGGGAGGTACAAGCTCCATCTCGGATTTACAGTGAAAACTGCAGGAACTTCAAACCAGCCCTAGGAAACAGACTGAGAAACCAGAGTAAATGTTTCTCCTGCAACCCGTTTCTTTTGTGCTAGATGAACGAACGTCTCTCCACATGCACAGTTCTGAGAGATAATTGGGTGTGTAAGCCGTTCTTTACAAAGCTTTTTGGGAACACAAAGTTTCTTTTCACTTGCAGACTCCTCTCCATACATATATATGGGGTGGTACTATCTCCAACTCGCTTTTACAGTGAAAACTGCAGGAACTTCAATCCGGCACTAGGAAACAGACTGAGAAACCAGAGTAAAAGTTTCTCCTGCAAACAGTTCCCTTTGTGCTACATGAACGAACGTATCTCCACATGCTCAGTTCTGAGAGATAAGTGTGTGTGAAAGCCGTCCTTCACCTAGCTTGTTGGGAACACGAACTTTCTTTTCACTTAAAACTCCACTCCATACATATACATTGAGAGGTACTAACTCCAACACGGTTTTACAGTGAAAATTGCAGGAAATTCAACCCGGCACTAGGAAACAGTCTGAGAAACCAGAGTAAAAGTTTCACCTGCTTCCCGTTCCCTTTGTGCTAGATGAAAGAACGTCTCTCCTCATGCTCAGCTCTGAGAGATATGTGTGTGTGAAAGCCGTCCTTAACCTAGATTGTTGGGAACACAAATTTGTTTTCATGTGGAAACTCAAATCCGTATATATATATGGGGAAGTACTAGCTCCAACACGGTTTTACTGTGAAAACTGCAGGAACTTCAAACCGGCACTAGGAAACAGACTGAGAAACCAGAGTAAAGTCTTCTCTTGCAAGCCGTTCACTTTGTGTAACATGAACGAACGTCTCTACACATGCTCAGTTCTGAGATATGTGTGTGTGAAATCCGAAGTTCACCTAGCTTGTTGGGAACACAAATTTACTTTTCAGTTGCAAACTAGACTCCATAAATATATATGGGTTGGTAGTAGCTCCAACTCATTTTTTCAGTGAATACTGCAGGAACTTCAAACCGGCACTAGGAATCAGACTGAGAAACCAGAGTAAAAGTTTCCCTTGCAACACGTTCCCTTTGTGCTAGATGAACGAACGTCTCTCCACATGCTCAGTTATGAGATATAAGTGTGTGAGAAAGCCGTATTTCACCTAGCTTGTTGGGAACACAAAGTTTCTTTTCAGGTGCAAACTCCAATCCGTATATATATATGGGGAAGTACTAGCTCCAACTCTGTTTTACAGTGAAAACTGCAGGAACTTCAAACAGGCACTAGGAAACAGACTGAGAAACCAGAGTAATACTTTCTCCTGCAAGCCGTTCATTTTGTTCTACATGAACGAACGTCTCTCAACATACTCAGTTCTGAGAGATAAGGGTGTGTGAAAGCCGTCCTTCACCTAGCTTGTTGGGAATACAAAGTTTCCTTTCAGGTACAAACTCCACTCCATACATATATATTGGGAGGTACAAGCTCCAAAATAATTTTACAGTGAATCTGCAGGAATTTAAAATCGGCACTAAGAAACAGACTGAGAAACCACAGTAAAATGTCTTCTGCAACCATTTCCATTTATCTTAGATGAACGAAATTCTCTCCACATGCCCTGTTCTGAGAGATAAGTGTGTGTGAAATCCGCCCTTCACCTAGCTTTTTGGGAACACAAAGTTTCTATTCAGGTGTAAACTCCACTCCATACATATATATGGGGAGGTACTAGCACCAACCCGCATTTACAGTGAAAACGGCAGGAACTTAAATCAGGCACTAGGAAACAGACAGAGAAACCAGAGTAAAAGTTTCTCCTGCAAACCGTTCCATTTGTGCTATATGAATGAACGTGTCTCCACATGCTCAGTTCTGAGGAATAATTGGGTGTGAAAGCCGTCATTCAACTAGCTTGTTGAGAACACAAAGTTTCTTTCTGGTGCAAACTCCACTCCATATATATATATGGGGAGGTATTAGCTCCAACACAGTTTTACAGTGAAAACAGCAGGAACTTCAAACCGGAACTAGGAAACAGACTGAGTAAACAGAGAAAAAGTTTCTCCTGCATCCCGTTCACTTTGTGCTAGATGAACGAACGTCTCTCCTCATGCTCAGTTCTGAGAGATAAGTGTGTGTGAAATCCGAAGTTCACCTAGCTTGTTGGGAACACAAAGTTTCTTTTCAGTTGCAAACTCCAATCCATATATATATATGGTTTGGTACTAGCTCCAACTCATTTTTACAGTGAAAACTGCAGGAAATTCAAACCGGCACTAGGAAAGAGACTGAGAAACCAGAGTAAAAGTTTCTCCTGCAACCCGTTCCATTTGTGTTAGATAAACGAACATCTCTCCTCATGCTCATTTCTGAGAGATAATGTGTGTGAAGCCGTCCTTAAAATAGCTTGTTGGGAACACAAGGTTTCTTTTCATATGCAAACTCCAATCCGTATATATATATGGGGAATTACCAGCTGCAACTAGGTTTTACAGTGAAAACTTCAGGAAATTCAAACCGGCACTAGGAAACAGACTGAGAAACCAGAGTAATAGTTTCTCCTGCAAGCCGTTCATTTTGTTCTACATGAACGAACGTCTCTCTACATACTCAGTTCTGAGAGATAAGGGTGTGTGAAAGCCGTCCTTCACCTAGCTTGTTGGGAACACAAAGTTTCCTTTCAGGTGCAAACTCCACTCCTTACATATATATTGGGAGGTAAAAGCTCCAAAATAATTTTACATTGAATCTGCAGGAATTTAATATCGGCACTAAGAAACAGACTGAGAAACCACAGTAAAACTTTCTTCTGCAACCATTTCCCTTTATCTTAGATGAACGAACTTATCTCCACATGCCCTGTTCTGAGAGATAAGTGTGTGTGAAATCCGTCCTTCACATAGCTTTTTGGGAACACAAAGTTTCTTTTCAGGTGCAAACCCCACACCATACATATATATGGGGAGTTACTAGCACCAACCCGCATTTACAGTGATAACGGCAGGAACTTATATCAGGCACTAGGAAAAAGACAGAGAAACCAGAGTAAAAGTTTCTCCTGCAAACCGTTCCACTTTTGCTAGATGAACGAACGTGTCTCAACATGCTTAGTTCTGAGGGATAAGTTCGTGTGAAAGCCGTCCTTAAACTAGCTTGTTTAGAACACAAAGTTTCTTTCAGGTGCAAACTCCACACCATACTTATATATGGGGAGGTACTAGCACCAAACCGCTTTTACAGTGAAAACGGCAGGAACCTATATCCAGGACTAGGAAACAGTCTGAGAAACCAGAGTAAAAGTTTCTCCTGCAACCCGTTCCTTTGTGCTAAATGAACGAAAGTCTCTCCACATGCTCAGTTCTGAGAGAAAAGTGTGTTTGAAAGCCGTCCTTCAACTATCTTGTTGGGAACACAAAGTTTCTTTTCAGGTGCAAACTCCAATACATACATATATATATGGGTATTTACTAGCTCCAACTCTGTTTTACATTGAAAACTGCAGGAAATTAAATGCGACACAAGAAGCAGAATGAGAAACCAGAGTAAATGTTTTCCTGCATCCTGTTCCCTTAGTGCTAGATGAACGAACTTCTCTCCACATGCTCAGTTATGAGAGATAATTGTGTGTTAAAGCCGTCCTTCACCTAGCTTATTTTGAACACAAAGTTTCTTTTCAGGTGCAAACTCCACTCCATCCATATATATGGGGAGGTACATGTTCCAACACAATTTTACAGTGAAAACTGCAGGAATTTCAAACCGGCACTAGGAAACAGACAGAGAAATCTCAGTAAAAATTTACCCTGCAACCCGTTCCCATTGTGCTAGATGAACTAAAGACTCTCCACTTGCTAAGTTCTGAGAGAGGTGTGTGTTAAAACCGTCCTTCACCTAGCTTGTTGGGAACACAAAGTTTCTATTCATTTGCAAAGTCCACTCCATACATATATAAGGGGAAGTACAAGCTCCAACTCGGTTTTTCAGTGAAAATTGCAGGATCTTCAAACCAGCACTAGGAAACATACTGAGAAACCAGAGTAACAGTTTCTACTGCTACCCGTTCCCTTTGTGCTAGATGAACGAACGTCTCTCCACATGCTCAGTTCTGAGAGATAAGTGTGTGTGAAAGCCGTCCTTCACATAGCTTGTTAGGAACACAAAGTTTCTTTTCACTTGCAAAGTCCACTCCATAAATATATATGGGGAGGTACTAGCTCCAATCGGTTTTACAGAGAAAACTGCAGGAGCTTCAAACAGGCACTAGTAAGCATACTGAGTAAACAGAGAAAAAGTTTCTCCTGCATCTTGTTCACTTTGTGCAAGATGAAAGAACGTATCTCCACATGCTCACTTCTGAGATATAAGTGTGTGTGATAGCCGTCCTTCACCGAGCTTGTTGGGAACACAAAGTTTTTTCAATTGCAAACTCCACTCCATACATATATAAGGGGAAGTACTAGCTGCAACTCGGATTTACAGGGAAAACTGCAGGAACTTCAAACCTGCACTAGGAAACAGACTGAGAAACCAGAGTAAAAGTTTCTCCTGCAAACCGTTCCCTTTGTGCTAGATGAACGAACGTCTGTCCACATGCTCAGTTCTGAGAGGTAAGTGTGTGTGAAAGCCGTCCTTCACCCAGCTTGTTGGGAACACAAAGTTTCTTTTAACTTGCAAACTCTACTCCATACATATATATGGGGAGGTACTAGCTCCAACACAATTTTACAGTGAAAACTGCAGGAATTTCAAACCGGCACTAGGAAACAGACTGAGAAACCACAGTAAAAGTTTCACCTGCAACCATTTCCCTTTGTCCTAGATGAAAGAAATTCTATCCACATGCCCATTTGTGAGAGATAATTGTGTGTGAAATCCGTCCTTCACCTAGCTTTTTAGGAACACAAAGATTCTTTTCAGATGCAAATTCCATTCCATACATATATATGGGGAGGTACTAGCACCAACCCGCATTTACAGTGAAAATGGCAGGAACTTAAATCAGGCACTAGGAAACAGACAGAGAAACCAGAGTAAAAGTTTCTCCTGCAACCCGTTCCGATTGTGATAGATGAACGAAAGTCTCTCCACATGCTCAGTTCTGAGAGATAAGTGTGTGTGAAAGCCGAACTTCAACTAGCTTGTTGGGAACACAAATATTCTTTTCACTTGCAAACTCCACTCCATGCATTTATATGGGGTGGAACAAGCTCCTTGTCGTTTTTACAGTGAAAACTGCAGGAAATTCAAAACGGTGCTAGGAAACAGACTGAAATACCAGAGTAAAAATTTCTCCTGCAACCAGTTCCCTTTGAGCTAGAAGAACGAACTTCTCTCCACATGCTCAGTATTGAGAGATAAGTGTGTGTGAAGGCCGTCCTTCACCTAGCTTGATGGGAACACAAAGTTTCTTTTCAGTTGCCAAATCCACTCCATACATATATATGAGGAGGTACTAGCTCCAAATACGATGTACAGTGAAAACTGCAGGAACTTCAAACCAGCACTAGGAAACAGACTGAGAATCCAGAGAAAAAGTTTCCCCTGGAAACTGTTCCATTTGTGCTAGATTAACAAACGTCTCTCCACATGCTCTGTTCTGAGAGATAATTGTGTGTGAAAGCCGAACTTCACCTAGATTGTTGGGAACACAAACTTTCTTTTCACTTGCAAAATCTACTCCATACATATATAAGGAGAGGTACTAGCTCCAACACGGTTTTACAGTGATAACTGCAGAAACTTCAAACCGGCACTAGGAAACAGACTGAGTAAACAGAGAAAAAGTTTCTCCTGCAACCCGTTCCATTTATGCTAGATGAACGAACGTCTCCCACATGCTAAGTTATCAGAGATAAGTGTGTGTGAAAGCCGCCCTTCACCTAGCTTGTTGGGAACACAAAGTTTCTTTTCAATTGCAAATTCCACTCCATACATATATAAGGGGAGGTACTAGCTCCAACTATGTTTTACAATGAAAACTGCAGGAATTCCAAAACGGCACTAGGAAACAGACAGAGCAACCACATTAAAATTTCCCCTGCTAACATATCCCTTGGTCCTAGATGAACGAACTTCTCTCCACTAGCCCAGTTCTGAGAGATAAGTGTGTGTGAAAGCCGTCCTTCACCTAGCTTGTTGGGAACACAAAGTTTCTTTTCAGGTGCAAACTACATTCCATACATATATACGGGAAGGTACTAGCACCAAACCGCTTTTACAGTGAAAATGGCAGAAACTTAAATCCGGCACTAGGAAACAGACAGAGAAACCAGAGTAAAAGTTTCCCCTGCAACCATTTCCCTTTGTGCTAGATGAACGACCGTGTCTCCACATGCTCAATTCTGAGGGATAAGTGTGTGTGAAGCCGTCCTTCACCTAGCTTGTTGAGAACACAATGTTTCTTTCAGGTGCAAAATCCACTCCATATATATATATGGGGAGGTACTAGCTCCAACTCAGTTTTACAGTGAAAACTGCAGGAATTTCAAACCGGCACTAGGAAACAGACTGAGAAACCAGAGTAAAAGTTTCCCTTGCAACCCGTTCCCTTTGTGCTAGATGTACGAACGTCTTTCCACATGCTCAGTTCTGAGAGATAAGTGTGTGTGGAAGCCGTCCTTCACACAGCTTGTTGGGAACACAAAGTATCTTTCCAGTTGCAAACTCCAATCCATAAATATATATGAGGAGGTACTAGCTCCAACTTAATTTTACAGTGAAAAGTGCAGGAACTTCAAACTGGCAATAGGAAACAGAATGAGAAACCAGAGTAAAAGTTTCTCCTGCATCCCGTTCCCTTAGTGCTACATGAAAGTACGTCTCTCCACAAGCTCAGTTCTGAGAGAAAAGTGTGTGTGAAAGCCGTCCTTCACCCAGCTTGTTGGGAACACAAAGTTTCTTTTCATGTGCAAACACTACTCCATACATATATATGGGGAGGTACTAGCTCCAACACAATTTTACAGTGAAAACTGCAGGAATTTCAAACCGGCACTAGGAAACAGACTGAGAAACCACAGTAAAAGTTTCACCTGCAACCATTTCCCTTTGTCCTAGATGAAAGAACTTCTATCCACATGCCCATTTGTGAGAGATAAGTGTGTGTGAAATCCGTCCTTCAACTAGCTTTTTAGGAACACAAAGATTCTTTTCAGATGCAAATTCCATTCCATACATTTATATGGGGTTGTACTAGCACCAACCCGGTTTTACAGTGAAAATGGCAAGAACTTAAATCAGGCACTAGGAAAGAGACAGAGAAACCAGAGTAAAAGTTTCTCCTGAAAGCGGTTCCATCTGTGCTAGATGAACGAACGACTCTTCACTTGCTATGTTATGAGAGAAAAGTTGTGTGAAAAAAGCCTTCACCTAGATTGTTGGGAGGACAAAGTTTCTCTTCAGTTGCAAACTACACTCCATACATATATATGGTGAGGTACTAGCTCCAACTCGGTTTTACAGTGAAAATTGCAGGAACTTCAAACCGGCACTAGGAAACAGACTGAGAAACCACAGTATTAGTTTCACCTGCAACCATTTCCCTTTGTCCTAGATGAAAGAACTTCTATCCACATGCCCATTTGTGAGAGATAAGTGTGTGTGAAATCCGTCCTTCACATAGCTTTTTAGGAACACAAAGATTCTTTTCAGATGCAAATTCAATTCCATACATATATATGGGGAGGTACTATCACCAACCCGGTTTTACAGTGAAAATGGCAGGAACTTAAATCAGGCACTAGGAAAGAGACAGAGAAACCAGAGTAAAAGTTTCTCCTGAAAGCGGTTCCCTCTGTGCTAGATGAACGAACGACTCTCCACTTGCTATGTTATGAGAGAAAAGTTGTGTGAAAAAAGGCTTCACCTAGATTGTTGGGAGGACAAAGTTTCTTTTCAGTTGCAAACTACACTCCATACATATATATGGCGAGGTACTAGCTCCAACTCGGTTTTACAGTGAAAATTGCAGGACTTCAAACCGGCACTAGGAAACAGACTGAGAAACCAGAGTAAAAGTTTCTCCTGCAACCCGTTCCGATTGTGATAGATGAATGAAAGTCTCTCCACATGCTCAGTTCTGAGAGATAAGTGTGTGTGAAAGCCATTCTTCCCCTAGCTTGTTGGGAACACAAAGTTTCTTTTCAGGTGCAAACACCACTCCATACATATATATGGGGAGGTACTAGCTCCAACACAATTTTACAGTGAAAACTGCAGGAATTTCAAACCGGCACTAGGAAACAGACTGAGAAACCACAGTAAAAGCTTCTCCTACAAACATTTCCGTTTGTCCTAGATGAACGACTTCTCTCCACATGCCCAGTTCTGAGAGATAAGTGTGTGTGAAAGCCGTCCTTCACCTAGCTTGTTGGGAACACAAAGTTTCTTTTCAGGTGCAAACACCATTCCATACATATATATGGGGAGGTACATGCACCAAACCGATTTTACAGTGAAAACGGCAGGAACTTAAATCCGGCACTAGGAAACAGACAAAGAAACCATAGAAAAAGTTTCTCCTGCAAACCGTTCCCATTGTGCTAGATGAACGAACGTGTCTCCACATGGTAAGTTCTGAGGGATAAGTGGGTGTGAAAGCTGTCCTTCACTTAGCTTGTTGAGGACACAAAGTTTCTTTCAGGTGCAAACTACACTCCTTATATATTTATGGGGAGGTACTAGCTCCAACACAGTTTTACATTGAAAACTGTAGGAACTTCAAAACGGCACTAGGAAACAGACTGAGAAACCAAAGAATGTTTCTCCTGCAACCGTTCCCTTTGTGCTAGATGAACGAACGTCTCTCCACATGCCCAGTTCTGAGAGATAAGTGTGTGTGAAAGCCGTCCTTCACCTAGCTTGTTGGGAACACAAACTTTCTTTTCATGTGCAAACTCCATTCCATACATATATATGGGGTGGTACTAGTTCCAACTCGGTTTTTCAGTGAAAATTGCAGGAACTTCAAACCGGCACTAGAAAACAGACTGAGAAAACAGAGAAAAAGTTTCTCCTGCAACCCGATCCCTTTGTGCTAGATGAACGAACGTCTCCCACATGCTCAGTTCTGAGAGATAAGTGTGTGTGAAAGCCGTCCTTCACCTAGCTTGTTGGGAACACAAAGTTTCTTTTCAATTGCAAATTCCACTCCATACATATATAAGGGGAGGTACTAGCTCCAACTATGTTTTACAATGAAAACTGCAGGAACTTCAAACCTTCACTAGGAAAAAGACTGAGAAACCAGAGTAAAAGTTTCCCCTGCAAACCGTTCCCGTTGAACTAGATGAACAAACTTCTCTCCACATGCTCAATTCTGAGAGATATGTCTGTGTGAAAGCCGTACTTCACCTAGCTTGGTTGGAAAACAAAGTTTCTTTTCAGTTGCCAAATCCAATCCATACATATATTTGGGAAGATACTAGCTCCAACACGGATTTACATTGGAAACTGCTGGAACTTCAAACCGGCACTAGGAAACAGACTGAGAAAACAGAGTAAAAGTTTCTCCTGCAACCCGTTCCCTTTTTGCTAGATGAACGAACGAATCTCGACATGCTCAGTTCTGAGAGATAAGTGTGTGTGAAAGCCGTCCTTCACCTAGCTTGTTGGGAACACATAGTTCTTTTCAATTGCAAACCCCACTCCTTACATATATAAGGGGAGGAACTAGCTCCAACTCTGTTTTTCAGTGAAAACTGCAGGAAATCCAAAACGGCACTAGGAAACAGACTGAGCAACCACATTAAAATTTCCCCTGCTAACATTTCCCTTGGTCCTAGATGAACGAACTTCTCTCCACTAGCCCAGTTCTGAGAGATAAGTGTGTGTGAAAGCCGTCCTTCACCTAGCTTGTTGGGAACACAAAGTTTCTTTTCAGGTGCAAACTACATTCCATACATATATATGGGAAGGTACTAGCACCAAACCGCTTTTACAGTGAAAATGGCAGGAAATTAATCCGGCACTAGGAAACAGACAGAGAAACCAGAGTAAAAGTTTCTCCTGCAACTATTTCCCTTAGTGCTAGATGAACGACCGTGTCTCCACATGCTCAATTCTGAGGGATAAGTGTGTGTGAAGCCGTCCTTCACCTAGCTTGTTGAGAACACAATGTTTCTTTCAGGTGCAAAATCCACTCCATATATATATATGGGGAGGTACTAGCTCCAACTCAGTTTTACAGTGAAAACTGCAGGAATTTCAAACCGGCACTAGGAAACAGACTGAGAAACCAGAGTAAAAGTTTCCCTTGCAACCCCTTTCCCTTTGTGCTAGATGTACGAAAGTCTTTCCACATGCTCAGTTCTGAGAGATAAGTGTGTGTGAAAGCCGTCCTTCACACAGCTTGTTGGGAACACAAAGTATCTTTTCAGTTGCAAACTCAACTCCATACATATATATGAGGAGGTCCTAGCTCCAACTTAATTTTACAGTGAAAAGTGCAGGAACTTCAAACTGGCAATAGGAAACAGAATGAGAAACCAGAGTAAAAGTTTCTCCTGCATCCCGTTCCCTTAGTGCTACATGAAAGTACGTCTCTCCACAAGCTCAGTTCTGAGAGAAAAGTGTGTGTGAAAGCCGTCCTTCACCCAGCTTGTTGGGAACACAAAGTTTCTTTTCATGTGCAAACTCTACTCCATACATATATATGGGGACGTACTAGCTCCAACACAATTTTACAGTGAAAACTGCAGGAATTTCAAACCGGCACTAGGAAACAGACTGAGAAACCACAGTAAAAGTTTCACCTGCAACCATTTCCCTTTGTCCTAGATGAAAGAACTTGTATCCACATGCCCATTTGTGAGAGATAAGTGTGTGTGAAATCCGTCCTTCACCTAGCTTTTTAGGAACACAAAGATACTTTTCAGATGCAAACTCCATTCCATACATATATATGGGGAGGTACTAGCACCAACCCGGTTTTACAGTGAAAATGGCAGGAACTTAAATCAGGCACTAGGAAAGAGACAGAGAAACCAGAGTAAAAGTTTCTCCTGCAAGCGGTTCCCTCTGTGCTAGATGAACGAACGACTCTTCACTTGCTATGTTATGAGAGAAAAGTTGTGTGAAAAAAGGCTTCACCTAGATTGTTGGGAGGACAAAGTTTCTTTTCAGTTGCAAACTACACTCCATACATATATATGGCGAGGTACTAGCTCCAACTCGGTTTTACAGTGAAAATTGCAGAAACTTCAAACCGGCACTAGGAAACAGACTGAGAAACCAGACTAAAAGTTTCTCCTGCAACCCGTTCCGATTGTGATAGATGAACGAAAGTCTCTCCACATGCTCAGTTCTGAGAGATAAGTGTGTGTGAAAGCCGTTCTTCCCCTAGCTTGTTGGGAACACAAAGTTTCTTTTCAGGTGCAAACACCAATCCATACATATATATGGGGAGGTACTAGCTCCAACACAATTTTACAGTGAAAACTGCAGGAATTTCAAACCGGCACTAGGAAACAGACTGAGAAACCACAGTAAAAGTTTCTCCTACAAACATTTCCGTTTGTCCTAGATGAACGAACTTCTCTCCACATGCCCAGTTCTGAGAGATAAGTGTGTGTGAAAGCCGTCCTTCACCTAGCTTGTTGGGAACACAAAGTTTCTTTTCAGGTGCAAACACCATTCCATACTTATATATGGGGAGGTACATGCACCAAACCGATTTTACAGCGAAAACGGCAGGAACTTAAATCCGGCACTAGGAAACAGACAAAGAAACCATAGAAAAAGTTTCTCCTGCAAACCGTTCCCATTGTGCTAGATGAACGAACGTGTCTCCACATGGTCAGTTCTGAGGGATAAGTGGGTGTGAAAGCTGTCCTTCACCTAGCTTGTTGAGAACACAAAGTTTCTTTCAGGTGCAAACTACACTCCTTATATATTTATGTGGAGGTACTAGCTCCAACACAGTTTTACAGTGAAAACTGTAGGAACTTCAAAACGGCACTAGGAAACAGACTGAGAAACCAAAGAATGTTTCTCCTGCAACCGTTCCCTTTGTGCTAGATGAACGAACGTCTCTCCACATGCCCAGTTCTGAGAGATAAGTGTGTGTGAAAGCCGTCCTTCACCTAGCTTGTTGGGAACACAAAATTTCTTTTCACTTGCCAACTCCATTCCATACATATATATGGGGTGGTACTAGATCCAACTCGGTTTTCCACAGAAAATTGCAGGAACTTCAAACCGGCACTAGAAAACAGACTGAGTAATCAGAGAAAAATTTTCTCCTGCAACCCGATCCCTTTGTGCTAGATGAACGAACGTCTCCCAACATGCTCAGTTCTGAAAGTTAAGTGTGTGTGAACGCCATTGTTCACCTAGCTTGTTATGAACACAAAGTTTCTCTTCAATTCCAAACTCCACTCCATACATATATAAGGGGAGGTACAAGCTCCAAATCGGTTTTAGAGTGAAAACTGCAGGAAGTTCAAACCGGCACTAGGAAACAGACTGAGAAACCAGAGTAAATATTTCTCCTGCAAGCCGTTCACTTTCTGCTACATGAACGAACGTCTCTCCACATGCTCAGTTCTGAGAGTTAAGTGTGTTTGAAATCCGAACTTCACCTAGCTTGTTGGGAAGAGAAAGTTTCATTTCAGGTGCAAACTACATTCCATATATATATATGGGAATGTACTAGCTCCAACTCAGTTTTCCAGTGAAAACTGCAGGAACTTCAAACCGGCACTAGGAAACAGACTGAGAAACCAGAGTAAAACTTTCTCTTGCAACACGTTCCATTTGTGCTAGATGAACGAACGTCTCTCCACATGCTGAGTTCTGAGAGATAAGTGTGTTTGAAAGCCGTCCTTCACCTAGCTTGTTGGGAACACAAAGTTTCTTTTCACTTGCAAACACCACTCCATACATATATAAGGGGAGGTACTAGCTCCAACTCCTTTTTACAGTGAAAATTGCAGGAACTTCAAACCCGTACTAGGAAACAGACTGAGAAACCAGAGTAATAGTTTCTCCTGCAAGCCGTTCATTTTGTTCTACATGAACGAACGTCTCTCAACATACTCAGTTCTGAGAGATAAGGGTGTGTGAAAGCCGTCCTTCACCTAGCTTGTTGGGAATACAAAGTTTCCTTTCAGGTACAAACTCCACTCCATACATATATATTGGGAGGTACAAGCTCCAAAATAATTTTACAGTGAATCTGCAGGAATTTAAAATCGGCACTAAGAAACAGACTGAGAAACCACAGTAAAATTTCTCCTGCAACCATTTCCATTTATCTTAGATGAACGAACTTCTCTCCACATGCCCTGTTCTGAGAGATAATTGTGTGTGAAATCCGCCCTTCACCTAGCTTTTTGGGAACACAAAGTTTCTATTCAGGTGTAAACTCCACTCCATACATATATATGGGGAGGTACTAGCACCAACCCGCATTTACAGTGAAAACGGCAGGAACTTAAATCAGGCACTAGGAAACAGACAGAGAAACCAGAGTAAAAGTTTCTCCTGCAAACCGTTCCATTTGTGCTATATGAATGAACGTGTCTCCACATGCTCAGTTCTGAGGGATAGTTGGGTGTGAAAGCCGTCATTCAACTAGCTTGTTGAGAACACAAAGTTTCTTTCTGGTGCAAACTCCACTCCATATATATATATGGGGAGGTATTAGCTCCAACACAGTTTTACAGTGAAAACAGCAGGAACTTCAAACCGGAACTAGGAAACAGACTGAGTAAACAGAGAAAAAGTTTCTCCTGCATCCCGTTCACTTTGTGCTAGATGAACGAACGTCTCTCCTCATGCTCAGTTCTGAGAGATAAGTGTGTGTGAAATCCGAAGTTCACCTAGCTTGTTGGGAACACAAAGTTTCTTTTCAGTTGCAAACTCCAATCCATATATATATATGGTTTGGTACTAGCTCCAACTCATTTTTACAGTGAAAACTGCAGGAACTTCAAACCGGCACTAGGAAAGAGACTGAGAAACCAGAGTAAAAGTTTCTCCTGCAACCCGTTCCATTTGTGTTAGATAAACGAACATCTCTCCTCATGCTCATTTCTGAGAGATAATGTGTGTGAAGCCGTCCTTAAAATAGCTTGTTGGGAACACAAGGTTTCTTTTCATATGCAAATTCCAATCCGTATATATATATGGGGAATTACCAGCTGCAACTAGGTTTTACAGTGAAAACTTCAGGAAATTCAAACCGGCACTAGGAAACAGACTGAGAAACCAGAGTAATAGTTTCTCCTGCAAGCCGTTCATTTTGTTCTACATGAACGAACGTCTCTCTACATACTCAGTTCTGAGAGATAAGGGTGTGTGAAAGCCGTCCTTCACCTAGCTTGTTGGGAACACAAAGTTTCCTTTCAGGTGCAAACTCCACTCCTTACATATATATTGGGAGGTAAAAGCTCCAAAATAATTTTACATTGAATCTGCAGGAATTTAAAATCGGCACTAAGAAACAGACTGAGAAACCACAGTAAAACTTTCTTCTGCAACCATTTCCCTTTATCTTAGATGAACGAACTTATCTCCACATGCCCTGTTCTGAGAGATAAGTGTGTGTGAAATCCGTCCTTCACATAGCTTTTTGGGAACACAAAGTTTCTTTTCAGGTGCAAACCCCACACCATACATATATATGGGGAGTTACTAGCACCAACCCGCATTTACAGTGATAACGGCAGGAACTTATATCAGGCACTAGGAAAAAGACAGAGAAACCAGAGTAAAAGTTTCTCCTGCAAACCGTTCCACTTTTGCTAGATGAACGAACGTGTCTCAACATGCTTAGTTCTGAGGGATAAGTTCGTGTGAAAGCCGTCCTTAAACTAGCTTGTTTAGAACACAAAGTTTCTTTCAGGTGCAAACTCCACACCATACTTATATATGGGGAGGTACTAGCACCAAACCGCTTTTACAGTGAAAACGGCAGGAACCTATATCCAGGACTAGGAAACAGTCTGAGAAACCAGAGTAAAAGTTTCTCCTGCAACCCGTTCCTATGTGCTAAATGAACGAAAGTCTATCCACATGCTCAGTTCTGAGAGAAAAGTGTGTTTGAAAGCCGTCCTTCAACTATCTTGTTGGGAACACAAAGTTTCTTTTCAGGTGCAAACTCCAATACATACATATATATATGGGTATTTACTAGCTCCAACTCTGTTTTACATTGAAAACTGCAGGAAATTAAATCCGACACAAGAAGCAGAATGAGAAACCAGAGTAAATGTTTTTCCTGCATCCTGTTCCCTTAGTGCTAGATGAACGAACGTCTCTCCACATGCTCAGTTATGAGAGATAATTGTGTGTTAAAGCCGTCCTTCACCTAGCTTATTTTGAACACAAAGTTTCTTTTCAGGTGCAAACTCCACTCCATCCATATATATGGGGAGGTACATGTTCCAACACAATTTTACAGTGAAAACTGCAGGAATTTCAAACCGGCACTAGGAAACAGACAGAGAAATCTCAGTAAAAATTTACCCTGCAACCCGTTCCCTTTGTGCTAGATGAACGAAAGACTCTCCACTTGCTAAGTTCTGAGAGAGGTGTGTGTTAAAACCGTCCTTCACCTAGCTTGTTGGGAACACAAAGTTTCTTTTCATTTGCAAAGTCCACTCCATACATATATAAGGGGAAGTACAAGCTCCAACTCGGTTTTTCAGTGAAAATTGCAGGATCTTCAAACCAGCACTAGGAAACATACTGAGAAACCAGAGTAACAGTTTCTACTGCTACCCGTTCCCTTTGTGCTAGATGAACGAACGTCTCTCCACATGCTCAGTTCTGAGAGATAAGTGTGTGTGAAAGCCGTCCTTCACATAGCTTGTTAGGAACACAAAGTTTCTTTTCACTTGCAAAGTCCACTCCATAAATATATATGGGGAGGTACTAGCTCCAATCGGTTTTACAGAGAAAACTGCAGGAGCTTCAAACAGGCACTAGTAAGCATACTGAGTAAACAGAGAAAAAGTTTCTCCTGCATCTTGTTCACTTTGTGCAAGATGAAAGAACGTATCTCCACATGCTCACTTCTGAGATATAAGTGTGTGTGATAGCCGTCCTTCACCGAGCTTGTTGGGAACACAAAGTTTCTTTTCAATTGCAAACTCCACTCCATACATATATAAGGGGAAGTACTAGCTGCAACTCGGATTTACAGGGAAAACTGCAGGAACTTCAAACCTGCACTAGGAAACAGACTGAGAAACCAGAGTAAAAGTTTCTCCTGCAAACCGTTCCCTTTGTGCTAGATGAACGAACGTCTGTCCACATGCTCAGTTCTGAGAGGTAAGTGTGTGTGAAAGCCGTCCTTCACCCAGCTTGTTGGGAACACAAAGTTTCTTTTAACTTGCAAACTCTACTCCATACATATATATGGGGAGGTACAAGCTCCAACACAATTTTACAGTGAAAACTGCAGGAATTTCAAACCGGCACTAGGAAACAGACTGAGAAACCACAGTAAAAGTTTCACCTGCAACCATTTCCCTTTGTCCTAGATGAAAGAACTTCTATCCACATGCCCATTTGTGAGAGATAAGTGTGTGTGAAATCCGTCCTTCACCTAGCTTTTTAGGAACACAAAGATTCTTTTCAGATGCAAATTCCATTCCATACATATATATGGGGAGATACTAGCACCAACCCGCATTTACAGTGAAAATGGCAGGAACTTAAATCAGGCACTAGGAAACAGACAGAGAAACCAGAGTAAAAGTTTCTCCTGCAACCCGTTCCGATTGTGATAGATGAACGAAAGTCTCTCCACATGCTCAGTTCTGAGAGATAAGTGTGTGTGAAAGCCGAACTTCAACTAGCTTGTTGGGAACACAAATATTCTTTTCACTTGCAAACTCCACTCCATGCATTTATATGGGGTGGAACAAGCTCCTTGTCGTTTTTACAGTGAAAACTACAGGAAATTCAAAACGGTGCTAGGAAACAGACTGAAATACCAGAGTAAAAATTTCTCCTGCAACCAGTTCCCTTTGAGCTAGAAGAACGAACTTCTCTCCACATGCTCAGTATTGAGAGATAAGTGTGTGTGAAGGCCGTCCTTCACCTAGCTTGATGGGAACACAAAGTTTCTTTTCAGTTGCCAAATCCACTCCATACATATATATGAGGAGGTACTAGCTCCAAATACGATGTACAGTGAAAACTGCAGGAACTTCAAACCAGCACTAGGAAACAGACTGAGAATCCAGAGAAAAAGTTTCCCCTGGAAACTGTTCCATTTGTGCTAGATTAACAAAGGTCTCTCCACATGCTCTGTTCTGAGAGATAATTGTGTGTGAAAGCCGACCTTCACCTGGATTGTTGGGAACACAAACTTTCTTTTCACTTGCAAAATCTACTCCATACATATATAAGGAGAGGTACTAGCTCCAACACGGTTTTACAGTGATAACTGCAGGAACTTCAAACCGGCACTAGGAAACAGACTGTGTAAACAGAGAAAAAGTTTCTCCTGCAACCCGTTCCATTTATGCTAGATGAACGAACGTCTCCCACATGCTAAGTTATGAGAGATAATTGTGTGTGAAAGCCGTCCTTCACCTAGCTTGTTGGGAACACAAAGTTTCTTTTCAATTGCAAATTCCACTCCATACATATATAAGGGGAGGTACTAGCTCCAACTATGTTTTACAATGAAAACTGCAGGAATTCCAAAACGGCACTAGGAAACAGACTGAGCAACCACATTAAAATTTCCCCTGCTAACATATCCCTTGGTCCTAGATGAACGAACTTCTCTCCACTAGCCCAGTTCTGAGAGATAAGTGTGTGTGAAAGCCGTCCTTCACCTAGCTTGTTGGGAACACAAAGTTTCTTTTCAGGTGCAAACTACATTCCATACATATATATGGGAAGGTACTAGCACCAAACCGCTTTTACAGTGAAAATGGCAGAAACTTAAATCCGGCACTAGGAAACAGACAGAGAAACCAGAGTAAAAGTTTCTCCTGCAACCATTTCCCTTTGTGCTAGATGAACGACCGTGTCTCCACATGCTCAATTCTGAGGGATAAGTGTGTGTGAAGCCGTCCTTCACCTAGCTTGTTGAGAACACAATGTTTCTTTCAGGTGCAAAATCCACTCCATATATATATATGGGGAGGTACTAGCTCCAACTCAGTTTTACAGTGAAAACTGCAGGAATTTCAAACCGGCACTAGGAAACAGACTGAGAAACCAGAGTAAAAGTTTCCCTTGCAACCCGTTCCCTTTGTGCTAGATGTACGAACGTCTTTCCACATTCTCAGTTCTGAGAGATAAGTGTGTGTGAAAGCCGTCCTTCACACAGCTTGTTGGGAACACAAAGTATCTTTTCAGTTGCAAACTCCACTCCATAAATATATATGAGGAGGTACTAGCTCCAACTTAATTTTACAGTGAAAAGTGCAGGAACTTCAAACTGGCAATAGGAAACAGAATGAGAAACCAGAGTAAAAGTTTCTCCTGCATCCCGTTCCCTTAGTGCTACATGAAAGTACGTCTCTCCACAAGCTCAGTTCTGAGAGAAAAGTGTGTGTGAAAGCCGTCCTTCACCCAGCTTGTTGGGAACACAAAGTTTCTTTTCATGTGCAAACACTACTCCATACATATATATGGGGAGGTACTAGCTCCAACACAATTTTACAGTGAAAACTGCAGGAATTTCAAACCGGCACTAGGAAACAGACTGAGAAACCACAGTAAAAGTTTCACCTGCAACCATTTCCCTTTGTCCTAGATGAAAGAACTTCTATCCACATGCCCATTTGTGAGAGATAAGTGTGTGTGAAATCCGTCCTTCAACTAGCTTTTTAGGAACACAAAGATTCTTTTCAGATGCAAATTCCATTCCATACATATATATGGGGTTGTACTAGCACCAACCCGGTTTTACAGTGAAAATGGCAGGAACTTAAATCAGGCACTAGGAAAGAGACAGAGAAACCAGAGTAAAAGTTTCTCCTGCAAGCGGTTCCCTCTGTGCTAGATGAACGAACGACTCTCCACTTGCTATGTTATGAGAGAAAAGTTGTGTGAAAAAAGCCTTCACCTAGATTGTTGGGAGGACAAAGTTTCTCTTCAGTTGCAAACTACACTCCATACATATATATGGCGAGGTACTAGCTCCAACTCGGTTTTACAGTGAAAATTGCCGGACTTCAAACCGGCACTAGAAAACAGACTGAGAAACCAGAGTAAAAGTTTCTCCTGCAACCCGTTCCGATTGTGATAGATGAATGAAAGTCTCTCCACATGCTCAGTTCTGAGAGATAAGTGTGTGTGAAAGCCATTCTTCCCCTAGCTTGTTGGGAACACAAAGTTTCTTTTCAGGTGCAAACACCACTCCATACATATATATGGGGAGGTACTAGCTCCAACACAATTTTACAGTGAAAACTGCAGGAATTTCAAACCGGCACTAGGAAACAGACTGAGAAACCACAGTAAAAGTTTCTCCTACAAACATTTCCGTTTGTCCTAGATGAACGAACTTCTCTCCACATGCCCAGTTCTGAGAGATAAGTGTGTGTGAAAGCCGTCCTTCACCTAGCTTGTTGGGAACACAAAGTTTCTTTTCAGGTGCAAACACCATTCCATACATATATATGGGGAGGTACATGCACCAAACCGATTTTACAGTGAAAACGGCAGGAACTTAAATCCGGCACTAGGAAACAGACAAAGAAACCATAGAAAAAGTTTCTCCTGCAAACCGTTCCCATTGTGCTAGATGAACGAACGTGTCTCCACATGGTCAGTTCTGAGGGATAAGTGGGTGTGAAAGCTGTCCTTCACCTAGCTTGTTGAGGACACAAAGTTTCTTTCAGGTGCAAACTACACTCCTTATATATTTATGGGGAGGTACTAGCTCCAACACAGTTTTACATTGAAAACTGTAGGAACTTCAAAACGGCACTAGGAAACAGACTGAGAAACCAAAGAATGTTTCTCCTGCAACCGTTCACTTTGTGCTAGATGAACGAACGTCTCTCCACATGCCCAGTTCTGAGAGATAAGTGTGTGTGAAAGCCGTCCTTCACCTAGCTTGTTGGGAACACAAACTTTCTTTTCATGTGCAAACTCCATTCCATACATATATATGGGGTGGTACTAGTTCCAACTCGGTTTTTCAGTGAAAATTGCAGGAACTTCAAACCGGCACTAGAAAACAGACTGAGAAAACAGAGAAAAAGTTTCTCCTGCAACCCGATCCCTTTGTGCTAGATGAACGAACGTCTCCCACATGCTCAGTTCTGAGAGATAAGTGTGTGTGAAAGCCATCCTTCACCTAGCTTGTTGGGAACACAAAGTTTCTTTTCAATTGCAAATTCCACTACATACATATATAAGGGGAGGTACTAGCTCCAACTATGTTTTACAATGAAAACTGCAGGAACTTCAAACCGGCACTAGGAAAAAGACTGAGAAACCAGAGTAAAAGTTTCCCCTGCAAACCGTTCCTGTTGAACTAGATGAACAAAGTTCTCTCCACATGCTCAATTCTGAGAGATATGTCTGTGTGAAAGCCGTACTTCACCTAGCTTGGTTGGAAAACAAAGTTTCTTTTCAGTTGCCAAATCCACTCCATACATATATTTGGGAAGATACTAGCTCCAACATGGATTTACATTGAAAACTGCTGGAACTTCAAACCGGCACAAGGAAACAGACTGAGAAAACAGAGTAAAAGTTTCTCCTGCAACCCGTTCCCTTTTTGCTAGATGAACGAACGAATCTCGACATGCTCAGTTCTGAGAGATAAGTGTGTGTGAAAGCCATTCTTCCCCTAGCTTGTTGGGAACACAAAGTTTCTTTTCAGGTGCAAACACCACTCCATACATATATAAGGGGAGGAACTAGCTCCAACTCTGTTTTTCAGTGAAAACTGCAGGAAATCCAAAACGGCACTAGGAAACAGACTGAGCAACCACATTAAAATTTCCCCTGCTAACATTTCCCTTGGTCCTAGATGAACAAACTTCTCTCCACTAGCCCAGGTCTGAGAGATAAGTGTGTGTGAAAGCCGTCCTTCACCTAGCTTGTTGGGAACACAAAGTTTCTTTTCAGGTGCAAACTACATTCCATACATATATATGGGAAGGTACTAGCACCAAACCGCTTTTACAGTGAAAATGGCAGGAACTTAAATCCGGCACTAGGAAACAGACAGAGAAACCAGAGTAAAAGTTTCTCCTGCAACCATTTCCCTTTGTGCTAGATGAACGACCGTGTCTCCACATGCTCAATTCTGAGGGATAAGTGTGTGTGAAGCCATCCTTCACCTAGCTTGTTGAGAACACAATGTTTCTTTCAGGTGCAAAATCCACTCCATATATATATATGGGGAGGGACTAGCTCCAACTCAGTTTTACAGTGAAAACTGCAGGAATTTCAAACCGGCACTAGGAAACAGACTGAGAAACCACAGTAAAAGTTTCTCCTACAAACATTTCCGTTTGTCCTAGATGAACGAACTTCTCTCCACATGCCCAGTTCAGAGAGATAAGTGTGTGTGAAAGCCGTCCTTCACCTAGCTTGTTGGGAACACAAAGTTTCTTTTCAGGTGCAAACACCATTCCATACATATATATGGGGAGGTACATGCACCAAACCGATTTTACAGTGAAAACGGCAGGAACTTAAATCCGGCACTAGGAAACAGACAGAGAAACCAGAGTAAAAGTTTCTCCTGCAACCATTTCCCTTTGTGCTAGATGAACGACCGTGTCTCCACATGCTCAATTCTGAGGGATAAGTGTGTGTGAAGCCATCCTTCACCTAGCTTGTTGAGAACACAATGTTTCTTTCAGGTGCAAAATCCACTCCATATATATATATGGGGAGGGACTAGCTCCAACTCAGTTTTACAGTGAAAACTGCAGGAATTTCAAACCGGCACTAGGAAACAGACTGAGAAACCAGAGTAAAAGTTTCCCTTGCAACCCGTTCCCTTTGTGCTAGATGTACGAAAGTCTTTCCACATGCTCAGTTCTGAGAGATAAGTGTGTGTGAAAGCCGTCCTTCACACAGCTTGTTGGGAACACAAAGTAACTTTTCAGTTGCAAACTCAACTCCATACATATATATGAGGAGGTACTAGCTCCAACTTAATTTTACAGTGAAAAGTGCAGGAACTTCAAACTGGCAATAGGAAACAGAATGAGAAACCAGAGTAAAAGTTTCTCCTGCATCCCGTTCCCTTAGTGCTACATGAAAGTACGTCTCTCCACAAGCTCAGTTCTGAGAGAAAAGTGTGTGTGAAAGCCGTCCTTCACCCAGCTTGTTGGGAACACAAAGTTTCTTTTCATGTGCAAACTCTACTCCATACATATATATGGGGAGGTACTAGCTCCAACACAATTTTACAGTGAAAACTGCAGGAATTTCAAACCGGCACTAGGAAACAGACTGAGAAACCACAGTAAAAGTTTCACCTGCAACCATTTCCCTTTGTCCTAGATGAAAGAACTTGTATCCACATGCCCGTTTGTGAGAGATAAGTGTGTGTGAAATCCGTCCTTCACCTAGCTTTTTAGGAACACAAAGATACTTTTTAGATGCAAATTCCATTCCATACATATATATGGGGAGGTACTAGCACCAACCCGGTTTTACAGTGAAAATGGCAGGAACTTAAATCAGGCACTAGGAAAGAGACAGAGAAACCAGAGTAAAAGTTTCTCCTGCAAGCGGTTCCCTCTGTGCTAGATGAACGAACGACTCTTCACTTGCTATGTTATGAGAGAAAAGTTGTGTGAAAAAAGGCTTCACCTAGATTGTTGGGAGGACAAAGTTTCTTTTCAGTTGCAAACTACACTCCATACATATATATGGCGAGGTACTAGCTCCAACTCGGTTTTACAGTGAAAATTGCAGAAACTTCAAACCGGCACTAGGAAACAGACTGAGAAACCAGAGTAAAAGTTTCTCCTGCAACCCGTTCCGATTGTGATAGATGAACGAAAGTCTCTCCACATGCTCAGTTCTGAGAGATAAGTGTGTGTGAAAGCCATTCTTCCCCTAGCTTGTTGGGAACACAAAGTTTCTTTTCAGGTACAAACACCACTCCATACATATATATGGGGAGGTACTAGCTCCAACACAATTTTACAGTGAAAACTGCAGGAATTTCAAACCGGCACTAGGAAACAGACTGAGAAACCACAGTAAAAGTTTCTCCTACAAACATATCCGTTTGTCCTAGATGAACGAACTTCTCTCCACATGCCCAGTTCTGAGAGATAAGTGTGTGTGAAAGCCGTCCTTCACCTAGCTTGTTGGGAAGACAAAGTTTCTTTTCAGGTGCAAACACCATTCCATACTTATATATGGGGAGGTACATGCACCAAAACGATTTTACAGCGAAAACGGCAGGAACTTAAATCCGGCACTAGGAAACAGACAAAGAAACCATAGAAAAAGTTTCTCCTGCAAACCGTTCCCATTGTGCTAGATGAACGAACGTGTCTCCACATGGTCAGTTCTGAGGGATAAGTGGGTGTGAAAGCTGTCCTTCACCTAGCTTGTTGAGAACACAAAGTTTCTTTCAGGTGCAAACTACACTCCTTATATATTTATGTGGAGGTACTAGCTCCAACACAGTTTTACAGTGAAAACTGTAGGAACATCAAAACGGCACTAGGAAACAGACTGAGAAACCAAAGAATGTTTCTCCTGCAACCGTTCCCTTTGTGCTAGATGAACGAACGTCTCTCCACATGCCCAGTTCTGAGAGATAAGTGTGTGTGAAAGCCGTCCTTCACCTAGCTTGTTGGGAACACAAAATTTCTTTTCACTTGCCAACTCCATTCCATACATATATATGGGGTGGTACTAGATCCAACTCGGTTTTCCACAGAAAATTGCAGGAACTTCAAACCGGCACTAGAAAACAGACTGAGTAATCAGAGAAAAATTTTCTCCTGCAACCCGATCCCTTTGTGCTAGATGAACGAACGTCTCCCAACATGCTCAGTTCTGAAAGTTAAGTGTGTGTGAACGCCATTGTTCACCTAGCTTGTTGGGAACACAAAGTTTCTATTCAATTCCAAACTCCACTCCATACATATATAAGGGGAGGTACAAGCTCCAAATCGGTTTTAGAGTGAAAACTGCAGGAACTTCAAACCGGCACTAGGAAACAGACTGAGAAACCAGAGTAAATATTTCTCCTGCAAGCCGTTCACTTTCTGCTACATGAACAAACGTCTCTCCACATGCTCAGTTCTGAGAGTTAAGTGTGTTTGAAATCCGAACTTCACCTAGCTTGTTGGGAAGAGAAAGTTTCATTTCAGGTGCAAACTACATTCCATATATATATATGGGAATGTACTAGCTCCAACTCAGTTTTCCAGTGAAAACTGCAGGAACTTCAAACCGGCACTAGGAAACAGACTGAGAAACCAGAGTAAAACTTACTCTTGCAACACGTTCCATTTGTGCTAGATGAACGAACGTCTCTCCACATGCTGAGTTCTGAGAGATAAGTGTGTTTGAAAGCCGTCCTTCACCTAGCTTGTTGGGAACACAAAGTTTCTTTTCACTTGCAAACTCCACTCCATACATATATAAGGGGAGGTACTAGCTCCAACTCCTTTTTACAGTGAAAATTGCAGGAACTTCAAACCTGCACTAGGAAACAGGCTGAGAAAACAGAGTAAAAATTTCTCCTGCAACCCGTTCCATTTTTGCTAGATGAACGAACGTCTCTCCACATGCTCAGTTCTGAGAGATAAGTGTGTGTGAATGCCGTCCTTCACCTAGCTTGTTGGGAACACAAAGTTTCTTTTCACTTGCAAACTCCAATCCATACATATATATGGGGTGGTACAAGCTCCTATTCGATTTTACAGTGATAACTGCAGGAACTTTAAACTGGCGCTAGGAAACAGACTTAGAATCCAGAGTAAAAGTTTCCCCTGCAACCCGTTCCCTTTGTGCTAGATGAACGAACGTCTCTCCACATGCTAATTTCTGAGAGATATGTGTGTGTGAAAGCCGTCCTTCACCTGGCTTGTTGTGAACACAAAGTTTCTTTTCATTTGCCAAATCCACTCCATACATATATATGGGGAGGTACTTGCTCCATCTCGGATTTACAGTGAAAACTGCAGGAACTTCAATCCGGCACTAGGAAACAGACTGAGAAACCAGAGAAAAAGTTTTTCCTGCAACATATTCCTTTTTGGCTAGATGAACGAACGTCTCTCCACGTGCTCAGTTCTGAGAGATAAGTGTGTGTGAAAGCAGTACTTCACTTAGCTTTTTGGGAAAACAAAGTTTCTTTTCACTTGCAAACTCCAATGCTTACATATATAAGGGGAGGTATTAGCTCCAAATCGGTTTTACAGTGAAAACTGCAGGAACTTCAAACCGCCACTAGGAAACAGACTGAGAAACCAGAGTAAATGATTAACCTGCTACCCGTTCCCTTTCTGCTAGATGAACGAACGTCTCTCCACATGCTAAGTTCTGAGAGATAAGTGTGTGTGAAATCCGACTTTCACCTACTTGTTGGGAACAGAAAGTTTCTTTTCAGGTGCAAACTCCATTCCATACATTTATATGGGCATGTACTAGCTCCAACTCGGTTTTCCAGTGAAAACTGCAGGAACTTCAAACCGGGACTAGGAAACAGACTTAGAAACCAGAGTAAAAGTTTCCCTGGCATAACGTTCCCTTTGTGCTAGATGAACGAACTTCTCTCCTCATGCTCAGTTCTGAGAGATACTTGTGTGTGAAAGCCTTCCTTCACCTAGCTTGTTGGGAACACAAAGTTCCTTTTCAGTTGCAAACTCCACTCCATACATATATATAGGGAGGTACTAATTCCAACTCGGTTTTACAGTGAAAACTGCAGGAGTATCAATCCGGTTCAAGGAAACAGAATGAGAAACCAGAGTAAAGTTTCTCCTGCTACCCGTTCCATTTGTGCTAGATGAACGAACGTCTCTCCACATGTTCAGATCTGAGAGATGTGTGTGTGTGAAAGCCGTCGTTCACCAAGCTTTTTGGGAACACAAAGTTTCTTTTCAGGTGCCAACCCAACTCCATACATATATAAGGGCTGGTACTAGATCCAACTCGGTTTTACAGTGAAAACTACATGAACTTCAAACCGGCACTAGGAAAGAGACTGAGAAACCAGAGTAAAAGTTTCTTCTGCAAACCGTTCCCTTTGTGCTAGATGAACGAACGTCTCTCCACAAGCTCAGTTCTGAGAGCTAAGTGTGTGTGGAAGCCGTCCTTCAACTAGCTTGTTGGGAACACAAAGTTTCTTTTCACTTGCAATCTCCACTCCATATATATATGGGGAGGTACTAGCTCCAACTCAGTTTTAAATTGAAAACTGCAGGAAATTCAAACCTGCACTACGAAACAGACTGAGAAACCAGAGTAAAACTTTCTCCTGCAACCCTTTCCCTTTGTGCTGGATGAACGAACGTCTATCCTCATGCTCAGTTCTGAGAGATAAGTGTGTGTGAAAGCCGTCCTTCAACTTGCTTGTTGGGAACACAAAGTTTCTTTCATGTGCAAACTCCAATCCGTATATATATATGGGGAAGTACTAGCTCCAACATCGTATTACAGTGAAAACTGCAGGAACTTCAAACCGGCACTAGGAAACAGACTGATAAACAAGAGTAAAAGTTTCTCCTGCAAGCCGTTCACTTTGTGCTACATGAACGAACGTCTCTCCACATGCTAAGTTCTGAGAGATAAGTGTGTGTGAAATCCGACTTTCACCTAGTTTGTTGGGAACAGAAAGTTTCTTTTCAGGTGCAAACTCCACTCCGTACATATATAAGGGGAGGTACTAGCCCCAAATCGGTTTTAAAGTGAAAACTGCAGGAACTTCATACCAGCACTAGGAAACAGACTGTGTTAACAGAGAAATAGTTTTTCCTGCAACCCGTTCCCATTGTGCTAGATGAATGAAAGTCTCTCCACAAGCTCAGTTCTGAGAGATAGGTGTGTGTGAAAGCCGTCCTTCAACTAGATTGTTGAGGACACAAAGTTTCTTTCAGGTGCAAACTACACTCCTTATATATATATGGGGAGGAACTAGCTCCAACACAGTTTTACAGTGAAAACTGCAGGAACTTCAAACCGGCACTAGGAAACAGACTGAGAAACCAGAGTAAAATTTTCTCCTGCAACCCGTTCCCTTTGTGCTAGATGAACGAACGTCTCTCCACAAGCTCAGTTCTGAGAGATAAGTGTGTGTGAAAGCCGTCCTTCACCTTGCTTGTAGGGAACACAAAGTTTCTTTTCACTTGCAATCTCCACTCCATACATATATAAGGGGAGGTAATAGCTCCAACTCTGTTTTACAGTGAAAACTGCAGGAAATTCAAACCGGCACTAGGAAACAGACTGAGAATCTAGAGTAAAATTTCTCCTGCTACCCGTTCCATTTGTGGTAGATGAACGAAAGTGTCTCCACATGCTCAGTTCTGAGGGATAACTGGGTGTGAATGCCGTCCTTCACCTAGCTTGTTGAGAACACATAGTTTCTTTAAGGTGCAAACTCCACTCCATATATATATATGGGGAGGTACTAGCTCCAACTCAGTTTTAAAGTGAAAACTGCAGGAACTTCAAACCTGCACTAGGAAACAGACTGAGAAACCAGAGTAAAAGTTTCTCCTGCAACCCTTTCCATTTGTGCTGGTTGAACGAACGTCTATCCTCATGCTCAGTTCTGAGAGATATGTGTGTGTGAAAGCCGTCTTTCACCTAGCTTCTTGGGAACACAAAGTTTCTTTTCATGTGCAAACTCCAATCCGTATATATATATGGGAATCTACTAGCTCCAACTGCTTTTTACAGAGAAAACTGCAGGAAGTTCAAACCGGCACTAGGAAACAGGCTGAGAAACCAGAGTAAATGTTTCTCCTGCAAGCCGTTCACTTTGTGCTAGATGAACGAACGTCTCTCAACATGCTCAGTTCTGAGAGGTAAGTGTGTGTGAAATCCGAATTTCATCTAGCTTGTTGGGAACAGAAAGATTCTTTTCAGGTGCAAACTCCATTACATACATATATAAGGGCTGGTACTAGCTCCAACTCGTTTTTCCAGTGAAAACTGCAGGAACTTCAAACCGGCACTAGGAAACAGACTGAGAAACCAGAGGAAAGTTTCAACTGCAACGCGTTCCCTTTGTGCTAGAGGAACGATCGTCTCTCCACATGCTCAGGTCTGAGAGATAAGCGTGTGTGAAAGCCATCCTTCACCTAGCTTGTTGGGAACACAAAGTTTCTTTTCAGTAGCAAACTACACTCCATACATATATATGGGGAGGTACTAGTTCCAACTCGGTTTTACAGTGCAAACTGCAGGAGCTTCAAACTGGCTCTAGGAAACAGAATGAGAAACCAGAGTAAAATTTCTACTGCTAACCGTTCCATTTGTGCTAGATGAACGAACGTCTCTCCACATGTTCAGATCTGAGAGATGTGTGTGTGTGAAAGCTGTCGTTCACTTAGCTTGTTGGGAACACAAAGTTTCTTTTCAGGTGCAAACTCCACTCCATACATATATAAGGGCTGGTACTAGCTCCAACTCGTTTTTACAGTGAAATCTACAGGAACTTCAAACCGGCACTTGGTAACAGACTGAGAAACCCGAGTAAAAGTTTCTCCTGCAAACCGTTCAGTTTGTGCTAGATGAACGATCGTCTCTCCACATGCTCTGTTCTGAGAGATAAGTGTGTGTGAAAGCCGTTCTTCACCTAGCTTGTTGAGGACACAAAGTTTCTTTCAGGTGCAAACTACACTCCTTATATATATATGGGGAGGTCTAGCTCCAACACAGTTTTACAGTGAAAACTGTAGGAACTTCAAACCGGCACTAGGAAACAGACTGAGAAACCAAAGTAAAAGTTTCTCCTGCAAGCCGTTCCCTTTGTGCAGGATGAACGAACGGCTCTCCACATGCTCAGTTCTGAGAGATAATTGTGTGTGAAAGCCGTCCTTCACCTAGCTTGTTGGGAACACAAAGTTTTTTTTCACTTGCCAACTCCACTCCATATATATATATTGGGACGTACTAGCTCCAACACGGTTTTCCAGTGAAAACTGCAGGAAATTCAAACCGGCAATAGGAAACAGACTGAGTAAACAGAGAAAAAGTTTCTCCTGCAACCCGTTCCCTTTGTGCTAGATGAACGAACGTCTCTCCGCAAGCTCATTTCAGAGAGATAACTGTGTGGGAAAGCCATCCTTCACCTACCTTGTTGGGAACACAAAGTTTCTTTTCACTTGAAATCTCCATTACATAAATATATAAGGGGAGGTAATAACTCCAACTCGGTTTTACAGTGAATACTGCAGGAACTTCAAACCTGCACTAGGAAACCGACTGAGAATCCAGAGTATAATTCATCCTGCTACCCGTTCACTTTGTGCTAGATGAACGAACGTGTCTCCACATGCTCAGTTCTGAGGGATAACTGGGTGTGAAAGCCGTCCTTCACCTAGCTTGTTGAGAAAACAAAGTTTCTTTCAGGTGCATACACCACTCCATATATATATATGGGGTGGTACTAACTCCAACTCAGTTTTAAAGTGAAAACTGCAGGAACTTCAAACCTGCTCTAGGAAACAGAGTGAGAAACAAGAGTAAAAGTTTCTCCTGCAACCCTTGCCCTTTGTGCTGGATGAACGAAAGTCTATCCTCATGCCCAGTTCTGAGAGATAAGTGTGTGTTAAAGCCATACTTCACCTAGCTTGTTGGGAACACAAAGTTTCTTTTCACTTGCAAACTCAACTCCATACATATATATGGGGAGGTACAAGCACCTACTCGGTTTTAGAGTGAAAATTGCAGGAAATTCAAACCGGCACAAGGAAACATACTTAGAAACCAGAGTAAAGTTTCCCCTGCCACCCGTTCCCTTTGTGCTGGATGAACGATCTTCTCTCCCCATGCTCACTTCTGAGAGATGTGTGTGTTTGAAAGCCGTCGTTCACCTAGCTTGTTGGGAACACAAAGTTTCTTTTCAGGTGGAAACTGCACTCCATATATATATAAGGGCTGGTACTAGCTCCAACTTGGTTTTACAGTGAAAACTACAGGAACTTCAAACCGGCACTAGGAAACAGACTGAGAAACCAGAGTAAAAGATTCTCATGCAAACCGTTCCCTTTGTGCTAGATGAACGAACGTCTCTCCACATGCTAAGTTCTAAGAGATAAGTGTGTGTGAAAGCCGTACTTCACATAACTTGTTGGGAACACAAACTTACTTTTCACTTGCTAACTCCACTCCATACATATATAAGGGGATGTACTAGCTCCAAATCTGTTTTACAGTGAAAACTGCAGGAATTTCATACCGGCACTAGGAAACAAACTGAGTAAACAGAGAAATAGTTTCTCCTGCAACCCGTTCCATTTGTGCTAGATGAACGAAAGTCTCTCCACAAGCTCAATTCTGAGAGATATGTGTGTGTGAAATCCGTCCTTCACCTAGCTTGTTGAGGACACAAAGTTTGTTTCAGGTGCAAACTACACTCCTTATTTATATATGGGGAGGTACTAGCTCCAACACAGTTTTACAGTGAAAACTGTAGGGACTTCAAACCAGCACTAGTAAACACACTGAGAAACCGAAGTAAAAGTTTCTCCTGCAAGCCCTTCCCTTTGTGCTAGATGAACGAACGTCTCTACACATGCTCAGTTCTGAGAGATAATTGTGTTTGAAAGCCGTACTTCAACTAGCTTGTTGGGAAAACAAAGTTTCTTTTCACTTGAAAACTCCACTCCATACATATATATGGGTATGTAGTAGCTCCAACTCGATTTTCCTGTGAAAACTGCAGGAATTTCAAACCGGAACTAGGAAACAGACTGAGAAACCAGTGTCAAAGTTTCTCCTGCAACCTGTTCCTTTTGTGCTAGATTAACGAACGTCTCTTCACTTGCTCATTCATGAGAGATAAGTGTCTGTGAAAGCCATCCTTCACCTATCTTGTTGGGAACACTAAGATTCTTTTCAGTTGCCAACTCCACTCCATACATATATATGGGGAGGTACTAGCTCCAACACGGTTTTACAGTGAAAACTGCAGGAACATCAAACCGGCACTAGGAAACAGAATGAGAAACCAGAGAAAAAGTTTCTCCTGCAAACTGTTCCTTTTGTGCTAGATGAACGAAATTCTCTCCACATGCAGAGTTCTGAGAGATGTGTGTGTGTGAAAGCCGTTGTTCACCTAGCTTGTTCGGAACACAAAATTTCTTTTCAGGAGCAAACTCCACTCCATACATATATATGGGGAGGTACTAGCTCCAACACAAGTTTACAGTGAAAACTGCAGGAATTTCAAACCGGAACTAGGAAACAGACTGATAAACCACAGTAAAAGTTTCTCCTTTAACCATTTCCGTTTGTCCTAGATGAACGAACTTCTCTCCACATGCCCAGTTCTGAGAGATAAATGTGTGTTAAAGCCATCCTTCACCTAGCTTGTTGGGAACACAAAGTTTCTTTTCACTTGCAAACTCAAATCCATACATATATAAGGGGATGTACTAGCTCCAAATCGGCTTTACAGTGAAAACTGCAGGAATTTCATACCGGCACTAGGAAACAAACTGAGTAAACAGAGAAATAGTTTCTCCTGCAACCCGTTCCATTTGTGCTAGATGAACGAAAGTCTCTCCACAAGCTCAATTCTGAGAGATATGTGTGTGTGAAAGCCGTCCTTCACCTAGCTTGTTGAGGACACAAAGTTTCTTTCAGGTGCAAAGAACACTCCTTATATATATATGGGGAGGTAGTAGCTCCAACACAGTTTTACAGTGAAAACTGTAGGGACTTCAAACCAGCACTAGGAAACACACTGAGAAACCAAATTAAAAGTTTCTCCTGCAAGCCCTTCCCTTTGTGCTAGATGAACGAACGGCTCTCCACATGCTCAGTTCTGAGAGAAAATTGTGTGTGAAAGCCGTACTTCAACTAGCTTGTTGGGAAAACAAAGTTTCTTTTCACTTGAAAACTCCACTCCATACATATATATGGGTATGTACTAGCTCCAACTCGGTGTTCCAGTGAAAACTGCAGGAACTTCAAACCGGAACTAGGAAACAGACTGAGAAACCAGTGTCAAAGTTTTTCCTGCAACCTGTTCCGTTTGTGCTAGATTAACGAACGTCTCTTCACTTGCTCATTTATGAGAGATAAGTGTCTGTGAAAGCCATCCTTCAACTCTCTTGTTGGGAACACTAAGTTTCTTTTCAGTTGCCAACTCCACTCCATACATATATATGGGGAGGTACTAGCTCCAACTCGGTTTTACAGTGAAAACTGCAGGAACATCAAACCGGCACTAGGAAACAGAATGAGAAACCAGAGAAAAAGTTTCTCCTGCAACCTGTTCCTATTGTGCTAGATGAACGAAAGTCTCTCCACATGCACAGTTCTGAGAGATGTGTGTGTGTGAAAGCCGTCGTTCAACTAGCTTGTTGGGAACACAAACTTTCTTTTCAGGAGCAAACTCCACTCCATACATTTATATGGGGAGGTACTAGCTCCAAAACAAGTTTACAGTGAAAACTGCAGGAATTTCAAACCGGAACTAGGAAACAGACTGATAAACCACAGTAAAAGTTTCTCCTTTAACCATTTCCGTTTGTCCTAGATGAACGAACTTCTCTCCACATGCCCAGTTCTGAGAGATAAGTGTGTGTTAAAGCCATACTTCACCTAGCTTGTTGGGAACACAAAGTTTCTTTTCACTTGCAAACTCAACTCCATACATATATATGGGGAAGTTCAAGCCCCAAAACGGATTTACAGTGAAAACTGCAGGAACTTCAAACCGGCACTAGGAAACAGACTGAGAAACCAGAGAAAAAGTTTCTCATGCAACATGTTCCTTTTGTGCTAGATGAACGAAAGTCTATCCACATGCTCAGTTCTGAGAGATAAGTGTGTGTGAAAGCCGTACTTCACCTAGCTTGTTGGGAACACAAAGTTTCTTTTCACTTGCAAACTCCACTCCATACATATATAAGGGGAGGTATTAGCTATAACTCGGTTTTACAGTGAAAACTGCAGGAACTTCAAACCGGCACTAGGAAACAGGCTGAGAAACCAGAGTTAAATTTCTCCTGCTACCCGTTCCCTTTGTGTTAGATAAAAGAAAGTCTCTCCACATGCACAGTTCTGAGAGATGTGTGTGTGTGAAAGCCGTCGTTCACCTAGCTTGTTGGGAACACAAAGTTTCTTTTCAGGTGCAAACTCCACTCTTTACATATATATGGGTAGGTACTAGCTCCAACCCAATTTTACAGTGAAAACTGCAGGAATTTCAAACCGGCACTTGGAAACAGACTGAGATACCACAGTAAAAGTTTCTCCTGCAACCATTTCCGTATGTCCTAGATGAACGAATTTCTCTCCACATGCCCAGGTCTGAGAGATACATGTGTGTGAAAGCCGTCCTTCACCTAGCTTGTTGGGAACACGAAGTTTCTTTTCAGGTGCAAACACCATTCCATACATATATATGGGGAGGTACATGCACCAAACTGCTTTTACAGTGAAAACGGCAGGAAATTAATTCCGGCACTAGGAAACAGACAGAGAAACCAGAGAAAAAGTTTCTCCTGCAACCCGTTCCCTTTGTGCTAGATGAACGAACGTGTCTCCACGTTGTCAGTTCTGACGGATAAGTGGGTGTGAAAGCCGCCCTTCACCTAGCTTGTTGAGGACACACAGTTTCTTTCAGGTGCAAACTCCTCTCCTTATATATTTATGGGGAGGTACAAGCTCCAACACAGTTTTACAGTGAAAACTTTAGGAACTTCAAACTGGCACTAGGAAACAGACTGAGAAACCAGTGTCAAAGATTCTCCTGCATCCTGTTCCTTTTGTGCTAGATGAACGAAAGTCTCTCCACATGCACAGTTCTGAGAGATGTGTGTGTGTGAAAGCCGTCGTTAACCTAGCTTGTTGGGAACACAAAGTTTCTTTTCAGGTGCAAACACCATTCCATACATATATATGGGGAGCTACTAGCACCAAACCGCTTTTACAGTGAAAACGGCAGGAACTTCAAACCTGCACTAGGAAACAGAGTGAGAAACCAGAGTAAAAGTTTCTCCTGCAACGCTTTCACTTTGTGCTAGATGAACGAACGTCTATCATCATGCTCAGTTCTGAGAGATAAGTGTGTGTGAAAGCCGTACTTCACCAAGCTTGTTGGGAACACAAAGTTTCTTTTCACTTGAAAACTCCACTCCATACATATATATGGGGTGGTACAAGCTCCTAATCGGTTTTACAGTGATAACTGCAGGAACTTCAAACCGGCGCTAGGAAACAAACATAGAAACCAGAGAAAAAGTTTCCCCTGCAACCCGTTCCCTTTGTGCTAGATGAACGAACGTCTCTCCACATGCTAATTTCTGAGAGAAAAGTGTGTGTGAAAGCCGTCCTTCACCTAGCTTGTTGGGAACAGAAAGTTTCTTTTAAGTTGCCAAATCCAATCCATACATATATATGGGGAAGTACTAGCCCCAAAACGGATTTACAGTGAAAACTGCAGGAACTTCAAACCGGCACTAGGAAACAGACTGAGAAACCAGAGAAAAAGTTTCTCATGCAACATGTTCCTTCTGTGCTAGATGAACGAACGTCTCTCCACATGCTCAGTTGTGAGTGATAAGTGTGTGTGAAAGCCGTCCTTCACCTAGCTTGTTGGGAACACAAAGTTTCTTTTCACTTGCAAACTCCAATCCATACATATATAAGGGGAGGTACTAGCACCAACTCGGTTTGAAAGTGAAAACTGCAGGAACTTCAAACCTGCACTAGGAAAAAGGCTGAGAAACCAGTGTCAAAGTTTCTCCTGCAACCTGTTCCGTTTGTGCTAGATTAACGAACGTCTCTTAACTTGCTCATTTATGAGAGATAAGTGTGTGTGAAAGCCATCCTTCACCTATCTTGTTGGGAACACTAAGTTTCTTTTCAGTTGCCAACTCCACTCCATACATATATATGGGGAGGTACTAGCTCCAACTCGGTTTTACATTGAAAACTGCAGGAACATCAAACCGGCACTAGGAAACAGAATGAGAAACCAGAGAAAAAGTTTCTCCTGCAACCTGTTCCTTTTGTGCTTGATGAACGAAAGTCTGTCCACATGCACAGTTCTGAGAGATGTGTGTGTGTGAAAGTCGTCATTCACCTGGCTTGTTGGGAACACAAACATTCTTTTCAGGAGCAAACTCCACTCCATACATATATATGGGGAGGTACTAGCTCCAACACAAGTTTACAGTGAAAACTGCAGGAATTTCAAACCGGAACTAGGAAACAGACTGATAAACCACAGTAAAAGATTCTCCTTTAACCATTTCCGTTTGTCCTAGATGAACGAACTTCTCTCCACATGCCCAGTTCTGAGAGATAAGTGTGTGTTAAAGCCATCCTTCACCTAGCTTGTTGGGAACACAAAGTTTCTTTTCACTTGCAAACACAACTCCATACATATATATGGGGAGGTACAAGCACCTACTCGGTTTTAGAGTGAAAATTGCAGGAAATTCAAACCGGCGCAAGGAAACAGACTTAGAAACCAGAGTAAAGTTTCCCCTGCCACCCATTCCCTTTGTGCTGGATGAACGATCTTCTCTCCCCATGCTCACTTCTGAGAGATGTGTGTGTTTGAAAGCCGTCGTTCACCTAGCTTGTTGGGAACACAAAGTTTCTTTTCAGGTGGAAACTGCACTCCATATATATATAAGGGCTGGTACTAGCTCCAACTTGGTTTTACAGTGAAAACTACAGGAACTTCAAACCAGCACTAGGAAACAGACTGAGAAACCAGAGTAAAAGTTTCTCCTGCAAACCGTTCCCTTTGTGCTAGATGAACGAACGTCTCTCCACATGCTAAGTTCTAAGAGATAAGTGTGTGTGAAAGCCGTACTTCACATAACTTGTTGGGAACACAAACTTACTTTTCACTTGCAAACTCCACTCCATACATATATAAGGGGATGTACTAGCTCCAAATCGGTTTTACAGTGAAAACTGCAGGAATTTCATACCGGCACTAGGAAACAAACTGAGTAAACAGAGAAATAGTTTCTCCTGCAACCCGTTCCATTTGTGCTAGATGAACGAAAGTCTCTCCACAAGCTCAATTCTGAGAGATATGTGTGTGTGAAATCCGTCCTTCACCTAGCTTGTTGAGGACACAAAGTTTCTTTCAGGTGCAAACTACACTCCTTATTTATATATGGGGAGGTACTAGCTCCAACACAGTTTTACAGTGAAAACTGTAGGAACTTCAAACCAGCACTAGGAAACACACTGAGAAACCAAAATAAAAGTTTCTCCTGCAACCCTTCCCTTTGTGCTAGATGAACGAACGTATCTCCACATGCTCAGTTCTGAGAGATAATTGTGTGTGAAAGCCGTACTTCCACTAGCTTGTTGGGAAAACAAAGTTTCTTTTCACTTGAAAACTCCACTCCATACATATATATGGGTATGTACTAGCTCCAACTCGGTTTTCCTGTGAAAACTGCAGGAACTTCAAACCGGAACTAGGAAACAGACTGAGAAACCAGTGTCAAAGTTTCTCCTACAACCTGTTCCATTTGTGCTAGATTAACGAACGTCTCTTTACTTGCTCATTTATGAGAGATAAGTGTCTGTGAAAGCCATCCTTCACCTATCTTGTTAGAACACTAAGATTCTTTTCAGTTGCCAACTCCACTCCATACATATATATGGGGAGGTACTAGCTCCAACACGGTTTTACAGTGAAAACTGCAGGAACATCAAACCGGCACTAAGAAACAGAATGAGAAACCAGAGAAGAAGTTTCTCCTGCAACCTGTTCCTATTGTGCTAGATGAACGAAAGTCTCTCCACATGCAGAGTTCTGAGAGATGTGTGTGTGTGAAAGCCGTCGTTCACCTAGCTTGTTGGGAACACAAAATTTCTTTTCAGGAGCAAACTCCACTCCATACATATATATGGGGAGGTACTAGCTCCAACACAGTTTTACAGTGAAAACTGTAGGGACTTCAAACCAGCACTAGGAAACACACTGAGAAACCAAATTAAAAGTTTCTCCTGCAAGCCCTTCCCTTTGTGCTAGATGAACGAACGTCTCTCCACATGCTCAGTTCTGAGAGATAATTGTGTGTGAAAGCCGTACTTCAACTAGCTTGTTGGGAAAACAAAGTTTCTTTTCACTTGAAAACTCCACTCCATACATATATATGGGGATGTACTAGCTCCAACTCGGTTTTCCAGTGAAAACTGCAGGAACTTCAAACCGGAACTAGGAAACAGACTGAGAAACCAGTGTCAAAGTTTCTCCTGCAACCTGTTCCGTTTGTGCTAGATTAACGAACGTCTCTTCACTTGCTCATTTATGAGAGATAAGTGTCTGTGAAAGCCATCCTTCAACTATCTTGTTGGGAACACTAAGTTTCTTTTCAGTTGCCAACTCCAATCCATACATATATATGGGGAGGTACTAGCTCCAACTCGGTTTTACAGTGAAAACTGCAGGAACATCAAACCGGCACTAGGAAACAGAATGAGAAACCAGAGAAAAAGTTTCTCCTGCAAACTGTTCCTTTTGTGCTAGATGAACGAAAGTCTCTCCACATGCACAGTTCTGAGAGATGTGTGTGTGTGAAAGCCGTCGTTCAACTAGCTTGTTGGGAACACAAACTTTCTTTTCAGGAGCAAACTCCACTCCATACATATATATGGGGAGGTACTAGCTCCAACACAAGTTTACAGTGAAAACTGCAGGAATTTCAAACAGGAACTAGGAAACAGACTGATAAACCACAGTAAAAGTTTCTCCTTTAACCATTTCCGTTTGTCCTAGATGAACGAACTTCTCTCCACATGCCCAGTTCTGAGAGATAAGTGTGTGTTAAAGCCATCCTTCACCTAGATTGTTGGGAACACAAAGTTTCTTTTCACTTGCAAACTCAACTCCATACATATATATGGGGAAGTACTAGCTCCAAAACGGATTTACAGTGAAAACTGCAGGAACTTCAAACCGGCACTAGGAAACAGACTGAGAAACCAGAGAAAAAGTTTCTCATGCAACATGTTCCTTTTTTGCTAGATGAACGAACGTCTCTCCACATGCTCAGTTCTGAGAGATAAGTGTGTGTGAAAGCCGTACTTCACCTAGCTTGTTGGGAACACAAAGTTTCTTTTCACTTGCAAACTCCACTCCATACATATATAAGGGGAGGTATTAGCTATAACTCGGTTTTACAGTGAAAACTGCAGGAACTTCAAACCGGCACTTTCAAACAGGCTGAGAAACCAGAGTTAAATTTCTCCTGCTACCCGTTCCCTTTGTGTTAGATGAAAGAAAGTCTCTCCACATGCACAGTTCTGAGAGAAGTGTGTGTGTGAAAGCCGTCGTTCACCTAGCTTGTTGGGAACACAAAGTTTCTTTTCAGGTGCAAACTCCACTCTTTACATATATATGGGGAGGTACTAGTTCCAACACAATTTTACAGTGAAAACTGCAGGAATTTCAAACCGGCACTTGGAAACAGACTGAGATACCACAGTAAAAGTTTCTCCTGCAACCATTTCCGTATGTCCTAGATGAACGAATTTCTCTCCACATGCCCATGTCTGAGAGATTAATGTGTGTGAAAGCCGTCCTTCACCTAGCTTGTTGGGAACACGAAGTTTCTTTTCAGGTGCAAACAACATTCCATACATATATATGGGGAGGTACATGCAACAAACTGCTTTTACAGTGAAAACGGCAGGAAATTAAATCCGGCACTAGGAAACAGACAGAGAAACCAGAGAAAAAGTTTCTCCTGCAACCCGTTCCCTTTGTGCTAGATGAACGAATGTGTCTCCACGTTGTCAGTTCTGAGGGATAAGTGGGTGTGAAAGCCGTCCTTCACCTAGCTTGTTGAGGACACACAGTTTCTTTCAGGTGCAAACTCCACTCCTTATATATTTATGGGGAGGTACAAGCTCCAACAAACTTTTACAGTGAAAACTTTAGGAACTTCAAACTGGCACTAGGAAACAGACTGAGAAACCAGTGTCAAAGATTCTCCTGCATCCTGTTCCTTTTGTGCTAGATGAACGAAAGTCTCTCCACATGCACAGTTCTGAGAGATGTGTGTGTGTGAAAGCCGTCGTTAACCTAGCTTGTTGGGAACACAAAGTTTCTTTTCAGGTGCAAACACCATTCCATACATATATATGGGGAGCTACTAGCACCAAACCGCTTTTACAGTGAAAACGGCAGGAACTTCAAACCTGCACTAGGAAACAGACTGAGAAACCAGAGTATAAGTTTCTCCTGCAACGCTTTCACTTTGTGCTAGATGAACGAACGTCTATCATCATGCTCAAATCTGAGAGATAAGTGTGTGTGAAAGCCTTCCTTCACCTAGCTTGTTGGGAACACAAAGTTCCTTTTCAGTTGCAAACTCCACTCCATACATATATATAGGGAGGTACTAATTCCAACTCGGTTTTACAGTGAAAACTGCAGGAGTATCAATCCGGTTCAAGGAAACAGAATGAGAAACCAGAGTAAAGTTTCTCCTGCTACCCGTTCCATTTGTGCTAGATGAACGAACGTCTCTCCACATGTTCAGATCTGAGAGATGTGTGTGTGTGAAAGCCGTCGTTCACCAAGCTTTTTGGGAACACAAAGTTTCTTTTCAGGTGCCAACCCAAATCCATACATATATAAGGGCTGGTACTAGATCCAACTCGGTTTTACAGTGAAAACTACATGAACTTCAAACCGGCACTAGGAAAGAGACTGAGAAACCAGAGTAAAAGTTTCTTCTGCAAACCGTTCCCTTTGTGCTAGATGAACGAACGTCTCTCCACAAGCTCAGTTCTGAGAGCTAAGTGTGTGTGGAAGCCGTCCTTCAACTAGCTTGTTGGGAACACAAAGTTTCTTTTCACTTGCAATCTCCACTCCATATATATATGGGGAGGTACTAGCTCCAACTCAGTTTTAAATTGAAAACTGCAGGAAATTCAAACCTGCACTACGAAACAGACTGAGAAACCAGAGTAAAACTTTCTCCTGCAACCCTTTCCCTTTGTGCTGGATGAACGAACGTCTATCCTCATGCTCAGTTCTGAGAGATAAGTGTGTGTGAAAGCCGTCCTTCAACTTGCTTGTTGGGAACACAAAGTTTCTTTCATGTGCAAACTCCAATCCGTATATATATATGGGGAAGTACTAGCTCCAACATCGTATTACAGTGAAAACTGCAGGAACTTCAAACCGGCACTAGGAAACAGACTGATAAACAAGAGTAAAAGTTTCTCCTGCAAGCCGTTCACTTTGTGCTACATGAACGAACGTCTCTCCACATGCTAAGTTCTGAGAGATAAGTGTGTGTGAAATCCGACTTTCACCTAGTTTGTTGGGAACAGAAAGTTTCTTTTCAGGTGCAAACTCCACTCCGTACATATATAAGGGGAGGTACTAGCTCCAAATCGGTTTTAAAGTGAAAACTGCAGGAAATTCAAACCGGCACTAGGAAACAGACTGAGAATCTAGAGTAAAATTTCTCCTGCTACCCGTTCCATTTGTGGTAGATGAACGAAAGTGTCTCCACATGCTCAGTTCTGAGGGATAACTGGGTGTGAATGCCGTCCTTCACCTAGCTTGTTGAGAACACATAGTTTCTTTAAGGTGCAAACTCCACTCCATATATATATATGGGGAGGTACTAGCTCCAACTCAGTTTTAAAGTGAAAACTGCAGGAACTTCAAACCTGCACTAGGAAACAGACTGAGAAACCAGAGTAAAAGTTTCTCCTGCAACCCTTTCCATTTGTGCTGGATGAACGAACGTCTATCCTCATGCTCAGTTCTGAGAGATATGTGTGTGTGAAAGCCGTCTTTCACCTAGCTTCTTGGGAACACAAAGTTTCTTTTCATGTGCAAACTCCAATCCGTATATATATATGGGAATCTACTAGCTCCAACTGCTTTTTACAGAGAAAACTGCAGGAAGTTCAAACCGGCACTAGGAAACAGGCTGAGAAACCAGAGTAAATGTTTCTCCTGCAAGCCGTTCACTTTGTGCTAGATGAACGAACGTCTCTCAACATGCTCAGTTCTGAGAGGTAAGTGTGTGTGAAATCCGAATTTCATCTAGCTTGTTGGGAACAGAAAGATTCTTTTCAGGTGCAAACTCCATTACATACATATATAAGGGCTGGTACTAGCTCCAACTCGTTTTTCCAGTGAAAACTGCAGGAACTTCAAACCGGCACTAGGAAACAGACTGAGAAACCAGAGGAAAGTTTCAACTGCAACGCGTTCCCTTTGTGCTAGAGGAACGATCGTCTCTCCACATGCTCAGGTCTGAGAGATAAGCGTGTGTGAAAGCCATCCTTCACCTAGCTTGTTGGGAACACAAAGTTTCTTTTCAGTAGCAAACTACACTCCATACATATATATGGGGAGGTACTAGTTCCAACTCGGTTTTACAGTGCAAACTGCAGGAGCTTCAAACTGGCTCTAGGAAACAGAATGAGAAACCAGAGTAAAATTTCTACTGCTAACCGTTCCATTTGTGCTAGATGAACGAACGTCTCTCCACATGTTCAGATCTGAGAGATGTGTGTGTGTGAAAGCTGTCGTTCACTTAGCTTGTTGGGAACACAAAGTTTCTTTTCAGGTGCAAACTCCACTCCATACATATATAAGGGCTGGTACTAGCTCCAACTCGTTTTTACAGTGAAATCTACAGGAACTTCAAACCGGCACTTGGTAACAGACTGAGAAACCCGAGTAAAAGTTTCTCCTGCAAACCGTTCAGTTTGTGCTAGATGAACGATCGTCTCTCCACATGCTCTGTTCTGAGAGATAAGTGTGTGTGAAAGCCGTTCTTCACCTAGCTTGTTGAGGACACAAAGTTTCTTTCAGGTGCAAACTACACTCCTTATATATATATGGGGAGGTCTAGCTCCAACACAGTTTTACAGTGAAAACTGTAGGAACTTCAAACCGGCACTAGGAAACAGACTGAGAAACCAAAGTAAAAGTTTCTCCTGCAAGCCGTTCCCTTTGTGCAGGATGAACGAACGGCTCTCCACATGCTCAGTTCTGAGAGATAATTGTGTGTGAAAGCCGTCCTTCACCTAGCTTGTTGGGAACACAAAGTTTTTTTTCACTTGCCAACTCCACTCCATATATATATATTGGGACGTACTAGCTCCAACACGGTTTTCCAGTGAAAACTGCAGGAAATTCAAACCGGCAATAGGAAACAGACTGAGTAAACAGAGAAAAAGTTTCTCCTGCAACCCGTTCCCTTTGTGCTAGATGAACGAACGTCTCTCCGCAAGCTCATTTCAGAGAGATAACTGTGTGGGAAAGCCATCCTTCACCTACCTTGTTGGGAACACAAAGTTTCTTTTCACTTGAAATCTCCATTACATAAATATATAAGGGGAGGTAATAACTCCAACTCGGTTTTACAGTGAATACTGCAGGAACTTCAAACCTGCACTAGGAAACCGACTGAGAATCCAGAGTATAATTCATCCTGCTACCCGTTCACTTTGTGCTAGATGAACGAACGTGTCTCCACATGCTCAGTTCTGAGGGATAACTGGGTGTGAAAGCCGTCCTTCACCTAGCTTGTTGAGAAAACAAAGTTTCTTTCAGGTGCATACACCACTCCATATATATATATGGGGTGGTACTAACTCCAACTCAGTTATAAAGTGAAAACTGCAGGAACTTCAAACCTGCTCTAGGAAACAGAGTGAGAAACAAGAGTAAAAGTTTCTCCTGCAACCCTTGCCCTTTGTGCTGGATGAACGAAAGTCTATCCTCATGCCCAGTTCTGAGAGATAAGTGTGTGTTAAAGCCATACTTCACCTAGCTTGTTGGGAACACAAAGTTTCTTTTCACTTGCAAACTCAACTCCATACATATATATGGGGAGGTACAAGCACCTACTCGGTTTTAGAGTGAAAATTGCAGGAAATTCAAACCGGCACAAGGAAACATACTTAGAAACCAGAGTAAAGTTTCCCCTGCCACCCGTTCCCTTTGTGCTGGATGAACGATCTTCTCTCCCCATGCTCACTTCTGAGAGATGTGTGTGTTTGAAAGCCGTCGTTCACCTAGCTTGTTGGGAACACAAAGTTTCTTTTCAGGTGGAAACTGCACTCCATATATATATAAGGGCTGGTACTAGCTCCAACTTGGTTTTACAGTGAAAACTACAGGAACTTCAAACCGGCACTAGGAAACAGACTGAGAAACCAGAGTAAAAGTTTCTCATGCAAACCGTTCCCTTTGTGCTAGATGAACGAACGTCTCTCCACATGCTAAGTTCTAAGAGATAAGTGTGTGTGAAAGCCGTACTTCACATAACTTGTTGGGAACACAAACTTACTTTTCACTTGCTAACTCCACTCCATACATATATAAGGGGATGTACTAGCTCCAAATCTGTTTTACAGTGAAAACTGCAGGAATTTCATACCGGCACTAGGAAACAAACTGAGTAAACAGAGAAATAGTTTCTCCTGCAACCCGTTCCATTTGTGCTAGATGAACGAAAGTCTCTCCACAAGCTCAATTCTGAGAGATATGTGTGTGTGAAATCCGTCCTTCACCTAGCTTGTTGAGGACACAAAGTTTGTTTCAGGTGCAAACTACACTCCTTATTTATATATGGGGAGGTACTAGCTCCAACACAGTTTTACAGTGAAAACTGTAGGAACTTCAAACCAGCACTAGTAAACACACTGAGAAACCGAAGTAAAAGTTTCTCCTGCAAGCCCTTCCCTTTGTGCTAGATGAACGAACGTCTCTACACATGCTCAGTTCTGAGAGATAATTGTGTTTGAAAGCCGTACTTCAACTAGCTTGTTGGGAAAACAAAGTTTCTTTTCACTTGAAAACTCCACTCCATACATATATATGGGTATGTAGTAGCTCCAACTCGGTTTTCCTGTGAAAACTGCAGGAACTTCAAACCGGAACTAGGAAACAGACTGAGAAACCAGTGTCAAAGTTTCTCCTGCAACCTGTTCCTTTTGTGCTAGATTAACGAACGTCTCTTCACTTGCTCATTCATGAGAGATAAGTGTCTGTGAAAGCCATCCTTCACCTATCTTGTTGGGAACACTAAGATTCTTTTCAGTTGCCAACTCCACTCCATACATATATATGGGGAGGTACTAGCTCCAACACGGTTTTACAGTGAAAACTGCAGGAACATCAAACCGGCACTAGGAAACAGAATGAGAAACCAGAGAAAAAGTTTCTCCTGCAAACTGTTCCTTTTGTGCTAGATGAACGAAATTCTCTCCACATGCAGAGTTCTGAGAGATGTGTGTGTGTGAAAGCCGTTGTTCACCTAGCTTGTTCGGAACACAAAATTTCTTTTCAGGAGCAAACTCCACTCCATACATATATATGGGGAGGTACTAGCTCCAACACAAGTTTACAGTGAAAACTGCAGGAATTTCAAACCGGAACTAGGAAACAGACTGATAAACCACAGTAAAAGTTTCTCCTTTAACCATTTCCGTTTGTCCTAGATGAACGAACTTCTCTCCACATGCCCAGTTCTGAGAGATAAATGTGTGTTAAAGCCATCCTTCACCTAGCTTGTTGGGAACACAAAGTTTCTTTTCACTTGCAAACTCAAATCCATACATATATAAGGGGATGTACTAGCTCCAAATCGGCTTTACAGTGAAAACTGCAGGAATTTCATACCGGCACTAGGAAACAAACTGAGTAAACAGAGAAATAGTTTCTCCTGCAACCCGTTCCATTTGTGCTAGATGAACGAAAGTCTCTCCACAAGCTCAATTCTGAGAGATATGTGTGTGTGAAAGCCGTCCTTCACCTAGCTTGTTGAGGACACAAAGTTTCTTTCAGGTGCAAAGAACACTCCTTATATATATATGGGGAGGTAGTAGCTCCAACACAGTTTTACAGTGAAAACTGTAGGGACTTCAAACCAGCACTAGGAAACACACTGAGAAACCAAATTAAAAGTTTCTCCTGCAAGCCCTTCCCTTTGTGCTAGATGAACGAACGGCTCTCCACATGCTCAGTTCTGAGAGAAAATTGTGTGTGAAAGCCGTACTTCAACTAGCTTGTTGGGAAAACAAAGTTTCTTTTCACTTGAAAACTCCACTCCATACATATATATGGGTATGTACTAGCTCCAACTCGGTGTTCCAGTGAAAAATGCAGGAACTTCAAACCGGAACTAGGAAACAGACTGAGAAACCAGTGTCAAAGTTTTTCCTGCAACCTGTTCCGTTTGTGCTAGATTAACGAACGTCTCTTCACTTGCTCATTTATGAGAGATAAGTGTCTGTGAAAGCCATCCTTCAACTCTCTTGTTGGGAACACTAAGTTTCTTTTCAGTTGCCAACTCCACTCCATACATATATATGGGGAGGTACTAGCTCCAACTCGGTTTTACAGTGAAAACTGCAGGAACATCAAACCGGCACTAGGAAACAGAATGAGAAACCAGAGAAAAAGTTTCTCCTGCAACCTGTTCCTATTGTGCTAGATGAACGAAAGTCTCTCCACATGCACAGTTCTGAGAGATGTGTGTGTGTGAAAGCCGTCGTTCAACTAGCTTGTTGGGAACACAAACTTTCTTTTCAGGAGCAAACTCCACTCCATACATTTATATGGGGAGGTACTAGCTCCAAAACAAGTTTACAGTGAAAACTGCAGGAATTTCAAACCGGAACTAGGAAACAGACTGATAAACCACAGTAAAAGTTTCTCCTTTAACCATTTCCGTTTGTCCTAGATGAACGAACTTCTCTCCACATGCCCAGTTCTGAGAGATAAGTGTGTGTTAAAGCCATACTTCACCTAGCTTGTTGGGAACACAAAGTTTCTTTTCACTTGCAAACTCAACTCCATACATATATATGGGGAAGTACTAGCCCCAAAACGGATTTACAGTGAAAACTGCAGGAACTTCAAACCGGCACTAGGAAACAGACTGAGAAACCAGAGAAAAAGTTTCTCATGCAACATGTTCCTTTTGTGCTAGATGAACGAACGTCTATCCACATGCTCAGTTCTGAGAGATAAGTGTGTGTGAAAGCCGTACTTCACCTAGCTTGTTGGGAACACAAAGTTTCTTTTCACTTGCAAACTCCACTCCATACATATATAAGGGGAGGTATTAGCTATAACTCGGTTTTACAGTGAAAACTGCAGGAACTTCAAACCGGCACTAGGAAACAGGCTGAGAAACCAGAGTTAAATTTCTCCTGCTACCCGTTCCCTTTGTGTTAGATAAAAGAAAGTCTCTCCACATGCACAGTTCTGAGAGATGTGTGTGTGTGAAAGCCGTCGTTCACCTAGCTTGTTGGGAACACAAAGTTTCTTTTCAGGTGCAAACTCCACTCTTTACATATATATGGGGAGGTACTAGCTCCAACCCAATTTTACAGTGAAAACTGCAGGAATTTCAAACCGGCACTTGGAAACAGACTGAGATACCACAGTAAAAGTTTCTCCTGCAACCATTTCCGTATGTCCTAGATGAACGAATTTCTCTCCACATGCCCAGGTCTGAGAGATACATGTGTGTGAAAGCCGTCCTTCACCTAGCTTGTTGGGAACACGAAGTTTCTTTTCAGGTGCAAACACCATTCCATACATATATATGGGGAGGTACATGCACCAAACTGCTTTTACAGTGAATACGGCAGGTAATTAATTCCGGCACTAGGAAACAGACAGAGAAACCAGAGAAAAAGTTTCTCCTGCAACCCGTTCCCTTTGTGCTAGATGAACGAACGTGTCTCCACGTTGTCAGTTCTGACGGATAAGTGGGTGTGAAAGCCGCCCTTCACCTAGCTTGTTGAGGACACACAGTTTCTTTCAGGTGCAAACTCCTCTCCTTATATATTTATGGGGAGGTACAAGCTCCAACACAGTTTTACAGTGAAAACTTTAGGAACTTCAAACTGGCACTAGGAAACAGACTGAGAAACCAGTGTCAAAGATTCTCCTGCATCCTGTTCCTTTTGTGCTAGATGAACGAAAGTCTCTCCACATGCACAGTTGTGAGTGATAAGTGTGTGTGAAAGCCGTCCTTCACCTAGCTTGTTGGGAACACAAAGTTTCTTTTCACTTGCAAACTCCAATCCATACATATATAAGGGGAGGTACTAGCTCCAACTCGGTTTGAAAGTGAAAACTGCAGGAATTTCAAACCTGCACTAGGAAAAAGGCTGAGAAACCAGTGTCAAAGTTTCTCCTGCAACCTGTTCCGTTTGTGCTAGATTAACGAACGTCTCTTAACTTGCTCATTTATGAGAGATAAGTGTGTGTGAAAGCCATCCTTCACCTATCTTGTTGGGAACACTAAGTTTCTTTTCAGTTGCCAACTCCACTCCATACATATATATGGGGAGGTACTAGCTCCAACTCGGTTTTACATTGAAAACTGCAGGAACATCAAACCGGCACTAGGAAACAGAATGAGAAACCAGAGAAAAAGTTTCTCCTGCAACCTGTTCCTTTTGTGCTTGATGAACGAAAGTCTGTCCACATGCACAGTTCTGAGAGATGTGTGTGTGTGAAAGTCGTCATTCACCTGGCTTGTTGGGAACACAAACATTCTTTTCAGGAGCAAACTCCACTCCATACATATATATGGGGAGGTACTACCTCCAACACAAGTTTACAGTGAAAACTGCAGGAATTTCAAACTGGAACTAGGAAACAGACTGATAAACCACAGTAAAAGATTCTCCTTTAACCATTTCCGTTTGTCCTAGATGAACGAACTTCTCTCCACATGCCCAGTTCTGAGAGATAAGTGTGTGTTAAAGCCATCCTTCACCTAGCTTGTTGGGAACACAAAGTTTCCTTTCACTTGCAAACACAACTCCATACATATATATGGGGAGGTACAAGCACCTACTCGGTTTTAGAGTGAAAATTGCAGGAAATTCAAACCGGCGCAAGGAAACAGACTTAGAAACCAGAGTAAAGTTTCCCCTGCCACCCATTCCCTTTGTGCTGGATGAACGATCTTCTCTCCCCATGCTCACTTCTGAGAGATGTGTGTGTTTGAAAACCGTCGTTCACCTAGCTTGTTGGGAACACAAAGTTTCTTTTCAGGTGGAAACTGCACTCCATATATATATAAGGGCTGGTACTAGCTCCAACTTGGTTTTACAGTGAAAACTACAGGAACTTCAAACCAGCACTAGGAAACAGACTGAGAAACCAGAGTAAAAGTTTCTCCTGCAAACCGTTCCCTTTGTGCTAGATGAACGAACGTCTCTCCACATGCTAAGTTCTAAGAGATAAGTGTGTGTGAAAGCCGTACTTCACATAACTTGTTGGGAACACAAACTTACTTTTCACTTGCAAACTCCACTCCATACATATATAAGGGGATGTACTAGCTCCAAATCGGTTTTACAGTGAAAACTGCAGGAATTTCATACCGGCACTAGGAAACAAACTGAGTAAACAGAGAAATAGTTTCTCCTGCAACCCGTTCCATTTGTGCTAGATGAACGAAAGTCTCTCCACAAGCTCAATTCTGAGAGATATGTGTGTGTGAAATCCGTCCTTCACCTAGCTTGTTGAGGACACAAAGTTTCTTTCAGGTGCAAACTACACTCCTTATTTATATATGGGGAGGTACTAGCTCCAACACAGTTTTACAGTGAAAACTGTAGGAACTTCAAACCAGCACTAGGAAACACACTGAGAAACCAAAATAAAAGTTTCTCCTGCAACCCTTCCCTTTGTGCTAGATGAACGAACGTCTCTCCACATGCTCAGTTCTGAGAGATAATTGTGTGTGAAAGCCGTACTTCCACTAGCTTGTTGGGAAAACAAAGTTTCTTTTCACTTGAAAACTCCACTCCATACATATATATGGGTATGTACTAGCTCCAACTCGGTTTTCCTGTGAAAACTGCAGGAACTTCAAACCGGAACTAGGAAACAGACTGAGAAACCAGTGTCAAAGTTTCTCCTACAACCTGTTCCATTTGTGCTAGATTAACGAACGTCTCTTTACTTGCTCATTTATGAGAGATAAGTGTCTGTGAAAGCCATCCTTCACCTATCTTGTTAGAACACTAAGATTCTTTTCAGTTGCCAACTCCACTCCATACATATATATGGGGAGGTACTAGCTCCAACACGGTTTTACAGTGAAAACTGCAGGAACATCAAACCGGCACTAGGAAACAGAATGAGAAACCAGAGAAGAAGTTTCTCCTGCAACCTGTTCCTATTGTGCTAGATGAACGAAAGTCTCTCCACATGCAGAGTTCTGAGAGATGTGTGTGTGTGAAAGCCGTCGTTCACCTAGCTTGTTGGGAACACAAAATTTCTTTTCAGGAGCAAACTCCACTCCATACATATATATGGGGAGGTACTAGCTCCAACACAGTTTTACAGTGAAAACTGTAGGGACTTCAAACCAGCACTAGGAAACACACTGAGAAACCAAATTAAAAGTTTCTCCTGCAAGCCCTTCCCTTTGTGCTAGATGAACGAACGTCTCTCCACATGCTCAGTTCTGAGAGATAATTGTGTGTGAAAGCCGTACTTCAACTAGCTTGTTGGGAAAACAAAGTTTCTTTTCACTTGAAAACTCCACTCCATACATATATATGGGGATGTACTAGCTCCAACTCGGTTTTCCAGTGAAAACTGCAGGAACTTCAAACCGGAACTAGGAAACAGACTGAGAAACCAGTGTCAAAGTTTCTCCTGCAACCTGTTCCGTTTGTGCTAGATTAACGAACGTCTCTTCACTTGCTCATTTATGAGAGATAAGTGTCTGTGAAAGCCATCCTTCAACTATCTTGTTGGGAACACTAAGTTTCTTTTCAGTTGCCAACTCCACTCCATACATATATATGGGGAGGTACTAGCTCCAACTCGGTTTTACAGTGAAAACTGCAGGAACATCAAACCGGCACTAGGAAACAGAATGAGAAACCAGAGAAAAAGTTTCTCCTGCAAACTGTTCCTTTTGTGCTAGATGAACGAAAGTCTCTCCACATGCACAGTTCTGAGAGATGTGTGTGTGTGAAAGCCGTCGTTCAACTAGCTTGTTGGGAACACAAACTTTCTTTTCAGGAGCAAACTCCACTCCATACATATATATGGGGAGGTACTAGCTCCAACACAAGTTTACAGTGAAAACTGCAGGAATTTCAAACAGGAACTAGGAAACAGACTGATAAACCACAGTAAAAGTTTCTCCTTTAACCATTTCCGTTTGTCCTAGATGAACGAACTTCTCTCCACATGCCCAGTTCTGAGAGATAAGTGTGTGTTAAAGCCATCCTTCACCTAGATTGTTGGGAACACAAAGTTTCTTTTCACTTGCAAACTCAACTCCATACATATATATGGGGAAGTACTAGCTCCAAAACGGATTTACAGTGAAAACTGCAGGAACTTCAAACCGGCACTAGGAAACAGACTGAGAAACCAGAGAAAAAGTTTCTCATGCAACATGTTCCTTTTTTGCTAGATGAACGAACGTCTCTCCACATGCTCAGTTCTGAGAGATAAGTGTGTGTGAAAGCCGTACTTCACCTAGCTTGTTGGGAACACAAAGTTTCTTTTCACTTGCAAACTCCACTCCATACATATATAAGGGGAGGTATTAGCTATAACTCGGGTTTACAGTGAAAACTGCAGGAACTTCAAACCGGCACTTTCAAACAGGCTGAGAAACCAGAGTTAAATTTCTCCTGCTACCCGTTCCCTTTGTGTTAGATGAAAGAAAGTCTCTCCACATGCACAGTTCTGAGAGAAGTGTGTGTGTGAAAGCCGTCGTTCACCTAGCTTGTTGGGAACACAAAGTTTCTTTTCCGGTGCAAACTCCACTCTTTACATATATATGGGGAGGTACTAGCTCCAACAGAATTTTACAGTGAAAACTGCAGGAATTTCAAACCGGCACTTGGAAACAGACTGAGATACCACAGTAAAAGTTTCTCCTGCAACCATTTCCGTATGTCCTAGATGAACGAATTTCTCTCCACATGCCCAGGTCTGAGAGATAAATGTGTGTGAAAGCCGTCCTTCACCTAGCTTGTTGGGAACACGAAGTTTCTTTTCAGGTGCAAACAACATTCCATACATATATATGGGGAGGTACATGCAACAAACTGCTTTTACAGTGAAAACGGCAGGAAATTAAATCCGGCACTAGGAAACAGACAGAGAAACCAGAGAAAAAGTTTCTCCTGCAACCCGTTCCCTTTGTGCTAGATGAACGAATGTGTCTCCACGTTGTCAGTTCTGAGGGATAAGTGGGTGTGAAAGCCGTCCTTCACCTAGCTTGTTGAGGACACACAGTTTCTTTCAGGTGCAAACTCCACTCCTTATATATTTATGGGGAGGTACAAGCTCCAACAAAGTTTTACAGTGAAAACTTTAGGAACTTCAAACTGGCACTAGGAAACAGACTGAGAAACCAGTGTCAAAGATTCTCCTGCATCCTGTTCCTTTTGTGCTAGATGAACGAAAGTCTCTCCACATGCACAGTTCTGAGAGATGTGTGTGTGTGAAAGCCGTCGTTAACCTAGCTTGTTGGGAACACAAAGTTTCTTTTCAGGTGCAAACACCATTCCATACATATATATGGGGAGCTACTAGCACCAAACCGCTTTTACAGTGAAAACGGCAGGAACTTCAAACCTGCACTAGGAAACAGACTGAGAAACCAGAGTATAAGTTTCTCCTGCAACGCTTTCACTTTGTGCTAGATGAACGAACGTCTATCATCATGCTCAAATCTGAGAGATAAGTGTGTGTGAAAGCCTTCCTTCACCTAGCTTGTTGGGAACACAAAGTTCCTTTTCAGTTGCAAACTCCACTCCATACATATATATAGGGAGGTACTAATTCCAACTCGGTTTTACAGTGAAAACTGCAGGAGTATCAATCCGGTTCAAGGAAACAGAATGAGAAACCAGAGTAAAGTTTCTCCTGCTACCCGTTCCATTTGTGCTAGATGAACGAACGTCTCTCCACATGTTCAGATCTGAGAGATGTGTGTGTGTGAAAGCCGTCGTTCACCAAGCTTTTTGGGAACACAAAGTTTCTTTTCAGGTGCCAACCCAAATCCATACATATATAAGGGCTGGTACTAGATCCAACTCGGTTTTACAGTGAAAACTACATGAACTTCAAACCGGCACTAGGAAAGAGACTGAGAAACCAGAGTAAAAGTTTCTTCTGCAAACCGTTCCCTTTGTGCTAGATGAACGAACGTCTCTCCACAAGCTCAGTTCTGAGAGCTAAGTGTGTGTGGAAGCCGTCCTTCAACTAGCTTGTTGGGAACACAAAGTTTCTTTTCACTTGCAATCTCCACTCCATATATATATGGGGAGGTACTAGCTCCAACTCAGTTTTAAATTGAAAACTGCAGGAAATTCAAACCTGCACTACGAAACAGACTGAGAAACCAGAGTAAAACTTTCTCCTGCAACCCTTTCCCTTTGTGCTGGATGAACGAACGTCTATCCTCATGCTCAGTTCTGAGAGATAAGTGTGTGTGAAAGCCGTCCTTCAACTTGCTTGTTGGGAACACAAAGTTTCTTTCATGTGCAAACTCCAATCCGTATATATATATGGGGAAGTACTAGCTCCAACATCGTATTACAGTGAAAACTGCAGGAACTTCAAACCGGCACTAGGAAACAGACTGATAAACAAGAGTAAAAGTTTCTCCTGCAAGCCGTTCACTTTGTGCTACATGAACGAACGTCTCTCCACATGCTAAGTTCTGAGAGATAAGTGTGTGTGAAATCCGACTTTCACCTAGTTTGTTGGGAACAGAAAGTTTCTTTTCAGGTGCAAACTCCACTCCGTACATATATAAGGGGAGGTACTAGCCCCAAATCGGTTTTAAAGTGAAAACTGCAGGAACTTCATACCAGCACTAGGAAACAGACTGTGTTAACAGAGAAATAGTTTTTCCTGCAACCCGTTCCCATTGTGCTAGATGAATGAAAGTCTCTCCACAAGCTCAGTTCTGAGAGATAGGTGTGTGTGAAAGCCGTCCTTCAACTAGATTGTTGAGGACACAAAGTTTCTTTCAGGTGCAAACTACACTCCTTATATATATATGGGGAGGAACTAGCTCCAACACAGTTTTACAGTGAAAACTGCAGGAACTTCAAACCGGCACTAGGAAACAGACTGAGAAACCAGAGTAAAATTTTCTCCTGCAACCCGTTCCCTTTGTGCTAGATGAACGAACGTCTCTCCACAAGTTCAGTTCTGAGTGATAAGTGTGTGTGAAAGCCGTCCTTCACCTTGCTTGTAGGGAACACAAAGTTTCTTTTCACTTGCAATCTCCACTCCATACATATATAAGGGGAGGTAATAGCTCCAACTCTGTTTTACAGTGAAAACTGCAGGAAATTCAAACCGGCACTAGGAAACAGACTGAGAATCTAGAGTAAAATTTCTCCTGCTACCCGTTCCATTTGTGGTAGATGAACGAAAGTGTCTCCACATGCTCAGTTCTGAGGGATAACTGGGTGTGAATGCCGTCCTTCACCTAGCTTGTTGAGAACACATAGTTTCTTTAAGGTGCAAACTCCACTCCATATATATATATGGGGAGGTACTAGCTCCAACTCAGTTTTAAAGTGAAAACTGCAGGAACTTCAAACCTCCACTAGGAAACAGACTGAGAAACCAGAGTAAAAGTTTCTCCTGCAACCCTTTCCATTTGTGCTGGATGAACGAACGTCTATCCTCATGCTCAGTTCTGAGAGATATGTGTGTGTGAAAGCCGTCTTTCACCTAGCTTCTTGGGAACACAAAGTTTCTTTTCATGTGCAAACTCCAATCCGTATATATATATGGGAATCTACTAGCTCCAACTGCTTTTTACAGAGAAAACTGCAGGAAGTTCAAACCGGCACTAGGAAACAGGCTGAGAAACCAGAGTAAATGTTTCTCCTGCAAGCCGTTCACTTTGTGCTAGATGAACGAACGTCTCTCAACATGCTCAGTTCTGAGAGGTAAGTGTGTGTGAAATCCGAATTTCATCTAGCTTGTTGGGAACAGAAAGATTCTTTTCAGGTGCAAACTCCATTACATACATATATAAGGGCTGGTACTAGCTCCAACTCGTTTTTCCAGTGAAAACTGCAGGAACTTCAAACCGGCACTAGGAAACAGACTGAGAAACCAGAGGAAAGTTTCAACTGCAACGCGTTCCCTTTGTGCTAGAGGAACGATCGTCTCTCCACATGCTCAGGTCTGAGAGATAAGCGTGTGTGAAAGCCATCCTTCACCTAGCTTGTTGGGAACACAAAGTTTCTTTTCAGTAGCAAACTACACTCCATACATATATATGGGGAGGTACTAGTTCCAACTCGGTTTTACAGTGCAAACTGCAGGAGCTTCAAACTGGCTCTAGGAAACAGAATGAGAAACCAGAGTAAAATTTCTACTGCTAACCGTTCCATTTGTGCTAGATGAACGAACGTCTCTCCACATGTTCAGATCTGAGAGATGTGTGTGTGTGGAAGCTGTCGTTCACTTAGCTTGTTGGGAACACAAAGTTTCTTTTCAGGTGCAAACTCCACTCCATACATATATAAGGGCTGGTACTAGCTCCAACTCGTTTTTACAGTGAAATCTACAGGAACTTCAAACCGGCACTTGGTAACAGACTGAGGATCCCGAGTAAAAGTTTCTCCTGCAAACCGTTCAGTTTGTGCTAGATGAACGATCGTCTCTCCACATGCTCTGTTCTGAGAGATAAGTGTGTGTGAAAGCCGTTCTTCACCTAGCTTGTTGAGGACACAAAGTTTCTTTCAGGTGCAAACTACACTCCTTATATATATATGGGGAGGTCTAGCTCCAACACAGTTTTACAGTGAAAACTGTAGGAACTTCAAACCGGCACTAGGAAACAGACTGAGAAACCAAAGTAAAAGTTTCTCCTGCAAGCCGTTCCCTTTGTGCAGGATGAACGAACGGCTCTCCACATGCTCAGTTCTGAGAGATAATTGTGTGTGAAAGCCGTCCTTCACCTAGCTTGTTGGGAACACAAAGTTTTTTTTCACTTGCCAACTCCACTCCATATATATATATTGGGACGTACTAGCTCCAACACGGTTTTCCAGTGAAAACTGCAGGAAATTCAAACCGGCAATAGGAAACAGACTGAGTAAACAGAGAAAAAGTTTCTCCTGCAACCCGTTCCCTTTGTGCTAGATGAACGAACGTCTCTCCGCAATCTCATTTCAGAGAGATAACTGTGTGGGAAAGCCATCCTTCACCTACCTTGTTGGGAACACAAAGTTTCTTTTCACTTGAAATCTCCATTACATAAATATATAAGGGGAGGTAATAACTCCAACTCGGTTTTACAGTGAATACTGCAGGAACTTCAAACCTGCACTAGGAAACCGACTGAGAATCCAGAGTATAATTCATCCTGCTACCCGTTCACTTTGTGCTAGATGAACGAACGTGTCTCCACATGCTCAGTTCTGAGGGATAACTGGGTGTGAAAGCCGTCCTTCACCTAGCTTGTTGAGAAAACAAAGTTTCTTTCAGGTGCATAAACCACTCCATATATATATATGGGGTGGTACTAACTCCAACTCAGTTATAAAGTGAAAACTGCAGGAACTTCAAACCTGCTCTAGGAAACAGAGTGAGAAACAAGAGTAAAAGTTACTCCTGCAACCCTTGCCCTTTGTGCTGGATGAACGAAAGTCTATCCTCATGCCCAGTTCTGAGAGATAAGTGTGTGTTAAAGCCATACTTCACCTAGCTTGTTGGGAACACAAAGTTTCTTTTCACTTGCAAACTCAACTCCATACATATATATGGGGAGGTACAAGCACCTACTCGGTTTTAGAGTGAAAATTGCAGGAAATTCAAACCGGCACAAGGAAACATACTTAGAAACCAGAGTAAAGTTTCCCCTGCCACCCGTTCCCTTTGTGCTGGATGAACGATCTTCTCTCCCCATGCTCACTTCTGAGAGATGTGTGTGTTTGAAAGCCGTCGTTCACCTAGCTTGTTGGGAACACAAAGTTTCTTTTCAGGTGGAAACTGCACTCCATATATATATAAGGGCTGGTACTAGCTCCAACTTGGTTTTACAGTGAAAACTACAGGAACTTCAAACCGGCACTAGGAAACAGACTGAGAAACCAGAGTAAAAGTTTCTCATGCAAACCGTTCCCTTTGTGCTAGATGAACGAACGTCTCTCCACATGCTAAGTTCTAAGAGATAAGTGTGTGTGAAAGCCGTACTTCACATAACTTGTTGGGAACACAAACTTACTTTTCACTTGCTAACTCCACTCCATACATATATAAGGGGATGTACTAGCTCCAAATCTGTTTTACAGTGAAAACTGCAGGAATTTCATACCGGCACTAGGAAACAAACTGAGTAAACAGAGAAATAGTTTCTCCTGCAACCCGTTCCATTTGTGCTAGATGAACGAAAGTCTCTCCACAAGCTCAATTCTGAGAGATATGTGTGTGTGAAATCCGTCCTTCACCTAGCTTGTTGAGGACACAAAGTTTGTTTCAGGTGCAAACTACACTCCTTATTTATATATGGGGAGGTACTAGCTCCAACACAGTTTTACAGTGAAAACTGTAGGGACTTCAAACCAGCACTAGTAAACACACTGAGAAACCGAAGTAAAAGTTTCTCCTGCAAGCCCTTCCCTTTGTGCTAGATGAACGAACGTCTCTACACATGCTCAGTTCTGAGAGATAATTGTGTTTGAAAGCCGTACTTCAACTAGCTTGTTGGGAAAACAAAGTTTCTTTTCACTTGAAAACTCCACTCCATACATATATATGGGTATGTAGTAGCTCCAACTCGGTTTTCCTGTGAAAACTGCAGGAACTTCAAACCGGAACTAGGAAACAGACTGAGAAACCAGTGTCAAAGTTTCTCCTGCAACCTGTTCCTTTTGTGCTAGATTAACGAACGTCTCTTCACTTGCTCATTCATGAGAGATAAGTGTCTGTGAAAGCCATCCTTCACCTATCTTGTTAGAACACTAAGATTCTTTTCAGTTGCCAACTCCACTCCATACATATATATGGGGAGGTACTAGCTCCAACACGGTTTTACAGTGAAAACTGCAGGAACATCAAACCGGCACTAGGAAACAGAATGAGAAACCAGAGAAAAAGTTTCTCCTGCAAACTGTTCCTTTTGTGCTAGATGAACGAAATTCTCTCCACATGCAGAGTTCTGAGAGATGTGTGTGTGTGAAAGCCGTTGTTCACCTAGCTTGTTCGGAACACAAAATTTCTTTTCAGGAGCAAACTCCACTCCATACATATATATGGGGAGGTACTAGCTCCAACACAAGTTTACAGTGAAAACTGCAGGAATTTCAAACCGGAACTAGGAAACAGACTGATAAACCACAGTAAAAGTTTCTCCTTTAACCATTTCCGTTTGTCCTAGATGAACGAACTTCTCTCCACATGCCCAGTTCTGAGAGATAAATGTGTGTTAAAGCCATCCTTCACCTAGCTTGTTGGGAACACAAAGTTTCTTTTCACTTGCAAACTCAAATCCATACATATATAAGGGGATGTACTAGCTCCAAATCGGCTTTACAGTGAAAACTGCAGGAATTTCATACCGGCACTAGGAAACAAACTGAGTAAACAGAGAAATAGTTTCTCCTGCAACCCGTTCCATTTGTGCTAGATGAACGAAAGTCTCTCCACAAGCTCAATTCTGAGAGATATGTGTGTGTGAAAGCCGTCCTTCACCTAGCTTGTTGAGGACACAAAGTTTCTTTCAGGTGCAAAGAACACTCCTTATATATATATGGGGAGGTAGTAGCTCCAACACAGTTTTACAGTGAAAACTGTAGGGACTTCAAACCAGCACTAGGAAACACACTGAGAAACCAAATTAAAAGTTTCTCCTGCAAGCCCTTCCCTTTGTGCTAGATGAACGAACGGCTCTCCACATGCTCAGTTCTGAGAGAAAATTGTGTGTGAAAGCCGTACTTCAACTAGCTTGTTGGGAAAACAAAGTTTCTTTTCAGTTGAAAACTCCACTCCATACATATATATGGGTATGTACTAGCTCCAACTCGGTGTTCCAGTGAAAAATGCAGGAACTTCAAACCGGAACTAGGAAACAGACTGAGAAACCAGTGTCAAAGTTTTTCCTGCAACCTGTTCCGTTTGTGCTAGATTAACGAACGTCTCTTCACTTGCTCATTTATGAGAGATAAGTGTCTGTGAAAGCCATCCTTCAACTCTCTTGTTGGGAACACTAAGTTTCTTTTCAGTTGCCAACTCCACTCCATACATATATATGGGGAGGTACTAGCTCCAACTCGGTTTTACAGTGAAAACTGCAGGAACATCAAACCGGCACTAGGAAACAAAATGAGAAACCAGAGAAAAAGTTTCTCCTGCAACCTGTTCCTATTGTGCTAGATGAACGAAAGTCTCTCCACATGCACAGTTCTGAGAGATGTGTGTGTGTGAAAGCCGTCGTTCAACTAGCTTGTTGGGAACACAAACTTTCTTTTCAGGAGCAAACTCCACTCCATACATTTATATGGGGAGGTACTAGCTCCAAAACAAGTTTACAGTGAAAACTGCAGGAATTTCAAACCGGAACTAGGAAACAAACTGATAAACCACAGTAAAAGTTTCTCCTTTAACCATTTCCGTTTGTCCTAGATGAACGAACTTCTCTCCACATGCCCAGTTCTGAGAGATAAGTGTGTGTTAAAGCCATACTTCACCTAGCTTGTTGGGAACACAAAGTTTCTTTTCACTTGCAAACTCAACTCCATACATATATATGGGGAAGTACTAGCCCCAAAACGGATTTACAGTGAAAACTGCAGGAACTTCAAACCGGCACTAGGAAACAGACTGAGAAACCAGAGAAAAAGTTTCTCATGCAACATGTTCCTTTTGTGCTAGATGAACGAACGTCTATCCACATGCTCAGTTCTGAGAGATAAGTGTGTGTGAAAGCCGTACTTCACCTAGCTTGTTGGGAACACAAAGTTTCTTTTCACTTGCAAACTCCACTCCATACATATATAAGGGGAGGTATTAGCTATAACTCGGTTTTACAGTGAAAACTGCAGGAACTTCAAACCGGCACTAGGAAACAGGCTGAGAAACCAGAGTTAAATTTCTCCTGCTACCCGTTCCCTTTGTGTTAGATAAAAGAAAGTCTCTCCACATGCACAGTTCTGAGAGATGTGTGTGTGTGAAAGCCGTCGTTCACCTAGCTTGTTGGGAACACAAAGTTTCTTTTCAGGTGCAAACTCCACTCTTTACATATATATGGGGAGGTACTAGCTCCAACCCAATTTTACAGTGAAAACTGCAGGAATTTCAAAACGGCACTTGGAAACAGACTGAGATACCACAGTAAAAGTTTCTCCTGCAAACATTTCCGTATGTCCTAGATGAACGAATTTCTCTCCACATGCCCAGGTCTGAGAGATACATGTGTGTGAAAGCCGTCCTTCACCTAGCTTGTTGGGAACACGAAGTTTCTTTTCAGGTGCAAACACCATTCCATACATATATATGGGGAGGTACATGCACCAAACTGCTTTTACAGTGAAAACGGCAGGTAATTAATTCCGGCACTAGGAAACAGACAGAGAAACCAGAGAAAAAGTTTCTCCTGCAACCCGTTCCCTTTGTGCTAGATGAACGAACGTGTCTCCACGTTGTCAGTTCTGACGGATAAGTGGGTGTGAAAGCCGCCCTTCACCTAGCTTGTTGAGGACACACAGTTTCTTTCAGGTGCAAACTCCTCTCCTTATATATTTATGGGGAGGTACAAGCTCCAACACAGTTTTACAGTGAAAACTTTAGGAACTTCAAACTGGCACTAGGAAACAGACTGAGAAACCAGTGTCAAAGATTCTCCTGCATCCTGTTCCTTTTGTGCTAGATGAACGAAAGTCTCTCCACATGCACAGTTCTGAGAGATGTGTGTGTGTGAAAGCCGTCGTTAACCTAGCTTGTTGGGAACACAAAGTTTCTTTTCAGGTGCAAACACCATTCCATACATATATATGGGGAGCTACTAGCACCAAACCGCTTTTACAGTGAAAACGGCAGGAACTTCAAACCTGCACTAGGAAACAGAGTGAGAAACCAGAGTAAAAGTTTCTCCTGCAACGCTTTCACTTTGTGCTAGATGAACGAACGTCTATCATCATGCTCAGTTCTGAGAGATAAGTGTGTGTGAAAGCCGTACTTCATCAAGCTTGTTGGGAACACAAAGTTTCTTTTCACTTGAAAACTCCACTCCATACATATATATGGGGTGGTACAAGCTCCTAATCGGTTTTACAGTGATAACTGCAGGAACTTCAAACCGGCGCTAGGAAACAAACATAGAAACCAGAGAAAAAGTTTCCCCTGCAAACCGTTCCCTTTGTGCTAGATGAACGAACGTCTCTCCACATGCTAATTTCTGAGAGAAAAGTGTGTGTGAAAGCCGTCCTTCACCTAGCTTGTTGGGAACAGAAAGTTTCTTTTAAGTTGCCAAATCCAATCCATACATATATATGGGGAAGTACTAGCCCCAAAACGGATTTACAGTGAAAACTGCAGGAACTTCAAACCGGCACTAGGAAACAGACTGAGAAACCAGAGAAAAAGTTTCTCATGCAACATGTTCCTTCTGTGCTAGATGAACGAACGTCTCTCCACATGCTCAGTTGTGAGTGATAAGTGTGTGTGAAAGCCGTCCTTCACCTAGCTTGTTGGGAACACAAAGTTTCTTTTCACTTGCAAACTCCAATCCATACATATATAAGGGGAGGTACTAGCTCCAACTCGGTTTGAAAGTGAAAACTGCAGGAATTTCAAACCTGCACTAGGAAAAAGGCTGAGAAACCAGTGTCAAAGTTTCTCCTGCAACCTGTTCCGTTTGTGCTAGATTAACGAACGTCTCTTAACTTGCTCATTTATGAGAGATAAGTGTGTGTGAAAGCCATCCTTCACCTATCTTGTTGGGAACACTAAGTTTCTTTTCAGTTGCCAACTCCACTCCATACATATATATGGGGAGGTACTAGCTCCAACTCGGTTTTACATTGAAAACTGCAGGAACATCAAACCGGCACTAGGAAACAGAATGAGAAACCAGAGAAAAAGTTTCTCCTGCAACCTGTTCCTTTTGTGCTTGATGAACGAAAGTCTGTCCACATGCACAGTTCTGAGAGATGTGTGTGTGTGAAAGTCGTCATTCACCTGGCTTGTTGGGAACACAAACATTCTTTTCAGGAGCAAACTCCACTCCATACATATATATGGGGAGGTACTAGCTCCAACACAAGTTTACAGTGAAAACTGCAGGAATTTCAAACCGGAACTAGGAAACAGACTGATAAACCACAGTAAAAGATTCTCCTTTAACCATTTCCGTTTGTCCTAGATGAACGAACTTCTCTCCACATGCCCAGTTCTGAGAGATAAGTGTGTGTTAAAGCCATCCTTCACCTAGCTTGTTGGGAACACAAAGTTTCTTTTCACTTGCAAACACAACTCCATACATATATATGGGGAGGTACAAGCACCTACTCGGTTTTAGAGTGAAAATTGCAGGAAATTCAAACCGGCGCAAGGAAACAGACTTAGAAACCAGAGTAAAGTTTCCCCTGCCACCCATTCCCTTTGTGCTGGATGAACGATCTTCTCTCCCCATGCTCACTTCTGAGAGATGTGTGTGTTTGAAAACCGTCGTTCACCTAGCTTGTTGGGAACACAAAGTTTCTTTTCAGGTGGAAACTGCACTCCATATATATATAAGGGCTGGTACTAGCTCCAACTTGGTTTTACAGTGAAAACTACAGGAACTTCAAACCAGCACTAGGAAACAGACTGAGAAACCAGAGTAAAAGTTTCTCCTGCAAACCGTTCCCTTTGTGCTAGATGAACGAACGTCTCTCCACATGCTAAGTTCTAAGAGATAAGTGTGTGTGAAAGCCGTACTTCACATAACTTGTTGGGAACACAAACTTACTTTTCACTTGCAAACTCCACTCCATACATATATAAGGGGATGTACTAGCTCCAAATCGGTTTTACAGTGAAAACTGCAGGAATTTCATACCGGCACTAGGAAACAAACTGAGTAAACAGAGAAATAGTTTCTCCTGCAACCCGTTCCATTTGTGCTAGATGAACGAAAGTCTCTCCACAAGCTCAATTCTGAGAGATATGTGTGTGTGAAATCCGTCCTTCACCTAGCTTGTTGAGGACACAAAGTTTCTTTCAGGTGCAAACTACACTCCTTATTTATATATGGGGAGGTACTAGCTCCAACACAGTTTTACAGTGAAAACTGTAGGAACTTCAAACCAGCACTAGGAAACACACTGAGAAACCAAAATAAAAGTTTCTCCTGCAACCCTTCCCTTTGTGCTAGATGAACGAACGTCTCTCCACATGCTCAGTTCTGAGAGATAATTGTGTGTGAAAGCCGTACTTCCACTAGCTTGTTGGGAAAACAAAGTTTCTTTTCACTTGAAAACTCCACTCCATACATATATATGGGTATGTACTAGCTCCAACTCGGTTTTCCTGTGAAAACTGCAGGAACTTCAAACCGGAACTAGGAAACAGACTGAGAAACCAGTGTCAAAGTTTCTCCTACAACCTGTTCCATTTGTGCTAGATTAACGAACGTCTCTTTACTTGCTCATTTATGAGAGATAAGTGTCTGTGAAAGCCATCCTTCACCTATCTTGTTAGAACACTAAGATTCTTTTCAGTTGCCAACTCCACTCCATACATATATATGGGGAGGTACTAGCTCCAACACGGTTTTACAGTGAAAACTGCAGGAACATCAAACCGGCACTAGGAAACAGAATGAGAAACCAGAGAAGAAGTTTCTCCTGCAACCTGTTCCTATTGTGCTAGATGAACGAAAGTCTCTCCACATGCAGAGTTCTGAGAGATGTGTGTGTGTGAAAGCCGTCGTTCACCTAGCTTGTTGGGAACACAAAATTTCTTTTCAGGAGCAAACTCCACTCCATACATATATATGGGGAGGTACTAGCTCCAACACAGTTTTACAGTGAAAACTGTAGGGACTTCAAACCAGCACTAGGAAACACACTGAGAAACCAAATTAAAAGTTTCTCCTGCAAGCCCTTCCCTTTGTGCTAGATGAACGAACGTCTCTCCACATGCTCAGTTCTGAGAGATAATTGTGTGTGAAAGCCGTACTTCAACTAGCTTGTTGGGAAAACAAAGTTTCTTTTCACTTGAAAACTCCACTCCATACATATATATGGGGATGTACTAGCTCCAACTCGGTTTTCCAGTGAAAACTGCAGGAACTTCAAACCGGAACTAGGAAACAGACTGAGAAACCAGTGTCAAAGTTTCTCCTGCAACCTGTTCCGTTTGTGCTAGATTAACGAACGTCTCTTCACTTGCTCATTTATGAGAGATAAGTGTCTGTGAAAGCCATCCTTCAACTATCTTGTTGGGAACACTAAGTTTCTTTTCAGTTGCCAACTCCACTCCATACATATATATGGGGAGGTACTAGCTCCAACTCGGTTTTACAGTGAAAACTGCAGGAACATCAAACCGGCACTAGGAAACAGAATGAGAAACCAGAGAAAAAGTTTCTCCTGCAAACTGTTCCTTTTGTGCTAGATGAACGAAAGTCTCTCCACATGCACAGTTCTGAGAGATGTGTGTGTGTGAAAGCCGTCGTTCAACTAGCTTGTTGGGAACACAAACTTTCTTTTCAGGAGCAAACTCCACTCCATACATATATATGGGGAGGTACTAGCTCCAACACAAGTTTACAGTGAAAACTGCAGGAATTTCAAACAGGAACTAGGAAACAGACTGATAAACCACAGTAAAAGTTTCTCCTTTAACCATTTCCGTTTGTCCTAGATGAACGAACTTCTCTCCACATGCCCAGTTCTGAGAGATAAGTGTGTGTTAAAGCCATCCTTCACCTAGATTGTTGGGAACACAAAGTTTCTTTTCACTTGCAAACTCAACTCCATACATATATATGGGGAAGTACTAGCTCCAAAACGGATTTACAGTGAAAACTGCAGGAACTTCAAACCGGCACTAGGAAACAGACTGAGAAACCAGAGAAAAAGTTTCTCATGCAACATGTTCCTTTTTTGCTAGATGAACGAACGTCTCTCCACATGCTCAGTTCTGAGAGATAAGTGTGTGTGAAAGCCGTACTTCACCTAGCTTGTTGGGAACACAAAGTTTCTTTTCACTTGCAAACTCCACTCCATACATATATAAGGGGAGGTATTAGCTATAACTCGGTTTTACAGTGAAAACTGCAGGAACTTCAAACCGGCACTTTCAAACAGGCTGAGAAACCAGAGTTAAATTTCTCCTGCTACCCGTTCCCTTTGTGTTAGATGAAAGAAAGTCTCTCCACATGCACAGTTCTGAGAGAAGTGTGTGTGTGAAAGCCGTCGTTCACCTAGCTTGTTGGGAACACAAAGTTTCTTTTCCGGTGCAAACTCCACTCTTTACATATATATGGGGAGGTACTAGCTCCAACAGAATTTTACAGTGAAAACTGCAGGAATTTCAAACCGGCACTTGGAAACAGACTGAGATACCACAGTAAAAGTTTCTCCTGCAACCATTTCCGTATGTCCTAGATGAACGAATTTCTCTCCACATGCCCAGGTCTGAGAGATAAATGTGTGTGAAAGCCGTCCTTCACCTAGCTTGTTGGGAACACGAAGTTTCTTTTCAGGTGCAAACAACATTCCATACATATATATGGGGAGGTACATGCAACAAACTGCTTTTACAGTGAAAACGGCAGGAAATTAAATCCGGCACTAGGAAACAGACAGAGAAACCAGAGAAAAAGTTTCTCCTGCAACCCGTTCCCTTTGTGCTAGATGAACGAATGTGTCTCCACGTTGTCAGTTCTGAGGGATAAGTGGGTGTGAAAGCCGTCCTTCACCTAGCTTGTTGAGGACACACAGTTTCTTTCAGGTGCAAACTCCACTCCTTATATATTTATGGGGAGGTACAAGCTCCAACAAAGTTTTACAGTGAAAACTTTAGGAACTTCAAACTGGCACTAGGAAACAGACTGAGAAACCAGTGTCAAAGATTCTCCTGCATCCTGTTCCTTTTGTGCTAGATGAACGAAAGTCTCTCCACATGCACAGTTCTGAGAGATGTGTGTGTGTGAAAGCCGTCGTTAACCTAGCTTGTTGGGAACACAAAGTTTCTTTTCAGGTGCAAACACCATTCCATACATATATATGGGGAGCTACTAGCACCAAACCGCTTTTACAGTGAAAACGGCAGGAACTTCAAACCTGCACTAGGAAACAGACTGAGAAACCAGAGTATAAGTTTCTCCTGCAACGCTTTCACTTTGTGCTAGATGAACGAACGTCTATCATCATGCTCAAATCTGAGAGATAAGTGTGTGTGAAAGCCGTCCTTCACCAAGCTTGTTGGGAACACAAAGTTTCTTTTCACTTGAAAACTCCACTCCATACATATATATGGGGTGGTACAAGCTCCTAATCGGTTTTACAGTGATAACTGCAGGAACTTCAAACCGGCGCTAGGAAACAAACATAGAAACCAGAGAAAAAGTTTCCCCTGCAACCCGTTCCCTTTGTGCTAGATGAACGAACGTCTCTCCACATGCTAATTTCTGAGAGATAAGTGTGTGTGAAAGCCGTCCTTCACCTGGCTTGTTGGGAACAGAAAATTTCTTTTAAGTTGCCACATCCACTCGATACATATATATGGGGAAGTACTAGCCCCAAAACTGATTTACAGTGAAAACTGCAGGAACTTCAAACCGGCACTAGGAAACAGACTGAGAAACAAGGGAAAAAGTTTCTCATGCAACATGTTCCTTTTGTGCTAGATGAACGAACGTCTCTCCACATGCTCAGTTCTGAGTGATAAGTGTGTGTGAAAGCCGTCCTTCACCTAGCTTGTTGGGAACACAAAGTTTCTTTTCACTTGCAAACTCCAATCCATACATATATAAGGGGAGGTACTAGCTCCAACTCGGTTTTACAGTGAAAACTGCAGGAACTTCAAACCGGCACTAGGACACAGACTGAGAATCCAGAGTAAACTTTTCCTGCTACCCGTTTCATTTGTGCTAGATGAACGAACGTCTCTCCACATGCTCATTTCTGAGAGATGTGTGTGTGTGAAATCCGTGGTTCACCTAGCTTGTTGGGAACACAAAGTTTCTTCTCAGGTGCAAACTCCACTCCATACATATATAAGGGCTGGTACTAGCTCCAACTCGATTTTACAGTGAAAACTACAGGAACTTCAAACCAGCACTAGGAAACAGACTGAGAATCCAGAGAAAATGTTTTACCTGCTACCCGTTCCTTTGTGCTATATGAACGAACGTCTCTCTACATGCTAAGTTCTGAGAGATAAGTGTGTGTGAAAGCCATTCTTCATATAACTTGTTGGGAACACAAACTTTCTTTTCACTTGCAAAATCCACTCCATACATATATAAGGGGTTGTACTAGCTCTAACTCTGTTTTACAGTGAAAACTGCAGGAACTTCAAACCGGCACTAGGAAACAGACTGAGAATCCAGAGTAAAATTTTTCCTGCTACCCGTACCCTCTGTGCTAGATAAACGAACGTCTCTCCACATGCTCACTTCTGAGAGATGTTTGTGTGTGAATGCCGTCGTTCACCTAGCTTGTTGGGAACACAAAGTTTCTTTTCATGTGCAAACACCATTCCATACATATATATGGGGAGGTACTAGCACCAAACCGCTTTTACAGTGAAAACGGCCGGAAATTAAATCCAGCACGTGGAAACAGTCAGAGAAACCAGAGTAAAGTTTCTCCTGCAACCAGTTCCCGTTGTGCTAGATGAATGAAACTGTCTCCACATGCTAGGTTCTGAGGGATAACTGGGTGTGAAAGCCGTCCTTCACCTAGCTTGTTGAGAACACAAAGTTTCTTTCAGGTGCAAACTCCACTCCATATATATATATGGGGAGGTACTAGCTCCAACTCAGTTTTAAAGTGAAAACTGCAGGAACTTCAAACCAGCACTAGGAAACAGTCTGAGAAACCAGAGTAAAAGTTTCTCCTACAAAACGTTCCCTTTCTGCTAGATGAACGAACGTCTATCCTCATGCTCAGTTCTGAGAGATAAGTGTGTGTGAAAGCCGTCTTTCACCTAGCTTGTTGGGAACACAAAGTTTCTTTTCATGTGCAAACTCCATTCCATATATATATAAGGGATGGTAATAGCTCCAACTCGGTTTTACAGAGAATACTACAGGATCTTCAAACCGGCACTAGGAAAAAGTCTGAGAAAGCAGAGTAAAAGTTTCTCCTGCAAACCGTTCCGTTTGTGCTAGATAAACGAACGTCTCTCCACGTGCACAGTTCTGAGAGATAAGTGTGTGTGAAAGCCGTCCTTCACCTAGCTTGTTGGGAACACAAAGTTTCTTTTCACTTGCAAACTCCACTACATACATATATAAGGGGTGGTACTAGCTCCAACTCGGTTTTACAGTGAAAACTGCAGGAACTTCATACCGGCACTAGGAAACAGACTGAGAATCCAGAGTAAAATTTCTCCTGCTATCCGTTCCGTTTCTGCTAGATGAACGAACGTCTCTCCACATGCTCACTTCTGAGAGATTTGTGTGTGTGAAAGCCGTCGTTCAACTAGCTTGTTGGGAACACAAATTTTCTTTTCAGGAGCAAACACCATTCCATACATATATATGGGGATGTACAAGCACCAAACCGCATTTACAGTGAAAACGGCAGGAAATTAAATCCGGCACTAGGAAACAGACAGAGAAACCAGAGTAAAAGTTTCCCCTGCAAAACGTTCCCTTTGTGCTAGATGAACGAACGTGGCTCCACATGCTCAGTTCTGAGGGATAACGGGTGTGAAAGCCGTCCTTCAACTAGCTTGTTGAGAACGCAAAGTTTCTTTTCATGTGCAAACTCCAATCCGTATGTATATATGGGGAAGTACTAGATCCAACACCATTTTACAGTGAAAACTTCAGGAACTTCAAACAGTGACTAGGAAACAGGCTGTGAAACGAGAGTAAATGTTTCTCCTGCAAGCCGTTAAATTTGTGCTACATGAACGAACGTCTCTCCACATGCTCAGTTCTGAGAGATAATTGTGTGTGAAATCCGAATTTCAACTAGCTTGTTGGGAACACAAAGTTTCTTTTCAGGTGCAAACTCCAGTCCATACATATATATGGGGATGTACTAGCACCAACTCGGTTTTCCAGTGAAATCTGCAGGAACTTCAAACCGGCACTAGGAAACAGACTGAGAAACCAGAGTAAAAGTTTCTCTTGCCACCCGTTCACTTTGTGCTAGATGAACGAACGTCTCTCCACATGCTCAGTTCTGAGAGATAATTGTGTGTGAAAGCCATCCTTTACCTTGCTTGTTGGGAACACAAAGTTTCTTTTAACTTGCAAACACCTCTCCATTCATATATATGGGGAGGTACAAGCTCCACTTCTGTTTTCCAGTGAAAAATTCAGGAAGTTCAAACCAGCACTAGGAAACAGACTGAGAAACCAGTGAAAAAGTTTCCCCTGCAAACTGTTCTCTTTGTGCTAGATTAACGAACGTCTCTTCACTTGCTCAATTCTGAGAGATAAGTGTGTGTGAAAGCCGTACTTCACCTAGCTTGTTGGGAACGCAAAGTTTCTTTTTAGTTGCAAACTGCACTACATATATATATAAGGGGAGGTACTAGCTCCAACTCGGTTTTACAGTGAAAACTGCAGGAACTTCAAACCTGCACTAGGAAACAGACTGTGAAACCAAGTATAAGTTTCTTCTACAACCCGTTCCTTTGTGCTAGATGAACGAACGTCTCTCCACATTCTCAGTTCTGAGATATGTTTTTGTGAATGCCGTCCTTCACCTAGCTTGTTGGGAACACATAGGTTCTTTTCACTTGCAAACTCCACTCCATACATATATATGGGTTGGTACTAGCTCCAACTCGGTTTTCCAGTGAAAACTGCAGGAATTTCAAACCGGCACTAGGAAAAAGACTGAAAAACCAGTGTAAAAGTTTCTCCTGCAAACTGTTCCCTTTGTGCTAGATTAACGAACGTCTCTCCACTTGCTCAGTTCTGATAGTTAATTGTGTGAGAAAGCCGTTTTTCACCTAGCTTGTTGGGAACACAAAGTTTCTTTTCACTATCAAACAGCACTCCATACATATATAAGGGGAGGTACAAGCACCAACTCGGTTTTACAGAGAAAGTGGAGGAACTTCAATCCTGCACTAGGAAACAGACAGAGAAACCAGAGAGAAAATTTTTCCTGCAACCCATTCCCTTTGTTCTAGATGAACGAACGTCTCTCCAAATGCTCAGTTCTGAGATATAAGTGTGTGTGAAAGCCGTCCTTCACCTAGATTGTTGGGAACACAAAGTTTTTTTCAATAGCAAACTCCACTCCATACATAAATATGGGGAGGTACTATCTCCAACTCAGTTTTACAGTGAATACTGCAGGAACTTCCAACCGGCATTTGGAAACTGACTGAGAATGCATAGTAAAATTTTCTCCGGCAACTCGTTCCCTTTGGGCTAGATGAAGAACGACTCTTCACATACTCAGTTCTGAGACATAAGAGTGTGTGAAAGCCGTCCTTCAACTAGCTTGTTGGGAACACAAAGGTTCTTTTCACTTGCAAACTCCACTGCATTCATATATATGGGGACGAAATAGCTCCAAAACGGTTTTACAGTGAAAACTGCAGGAACTTCATACCGGCACTAGGAAACAGACTGAGAAACCAGAGTAAAAGTTTCTCCTGCAACCCGTTCCCTTTGTGCTAGATGAACGAACGTCTCTCCACATGCTCAGTTCTTAGAGTTATGAGAGTGTGAAAGCCGTCTTTCAACTAGCTTGTTGGGAACACAAAGTTACTTTTCAGTTGCAGACTCCACTCCATATATATATATGGGGTGGTAATAGCTCCAACACGGTTTTACAGTGAAAACTGCAGGAACTTCAAACCGGCACTAGGAAACAGACTGAGAAACCAGAGTAAAAGTTTCCCCTGCAAACCATTCCATTTGTGCTAGAGGAACGAGCGTGTCTCCACATGCTCAGTTCTGAGAGATGTGTGTGTGTGTGAAAGCTGTCGTTCAAATAGCTTGTTGGGAACACAAAGTTTCTTTTCAGGTGCAAACACCATTCCATACATATATATGGGGATGTACTAGCACCAACTCGGTTTTCCAATGAAAACTGCAGGAACTTCAATCCGGCACTAGGAAACAGACTGAGAAACCAGAGTAAAAGTTTCACTTTCAACCCGTTCCCTTTGTGCTAGATGAACGAACGTCTCTCCACACGCTCAGTTCTGAGAGATAAGTGTGTGTGAAAGCCATCCTTCAACTTGCTTGTTGGGAACACAAAGTTTCTTTTCAGTTGCAAAATCCACTCCATACATATATATGGGGAGGTTCTAACTCCAACTCGGTTTTACAGTGAAAACTGCAGGAGCTTCAAACCGGATCTAGCAAACAGAATGAGAAACCAGAATAAAAGTTTCTCCTGCAACCCGTTCCCTTAGTGCTAGATGATCGAACGTCTCTCCATATGCTCAGTTCTGAGTGATAAGTGTGTGTGAAAGCCGTCCTTCAAATAGCTTGTTGGGAACACAAAGTTTCTTTCAATTTCAAACACCAATCCATGCATATATATGGGGAGGAACTAGCTCCAACTCTGTTTTCCAGTGAAAACTGCAGGAACTTCAAACTGGCACTAGGAAACAGACTGAGAAATCAGAGTTAAAGTTTCCCCTGCAAACCGTTCCATTTGTGCTAGATGAACGAATGTGTCTCCACATGCTCACTTCTGAGAGATGTGTGTTTGTGAAAGCCATCGTTCAACTAGCTTGTTGGGAACACAAATTTTCTTTTCAGGTTCAAACACCATTCCATACATATATATGGGGAAGTACTAGCACCAAACCGCTTTTACAGTGAAAACGGCAGGAAATTAAAACCGGCAATAGGAAACAGACAGAGAAACCAGAGTAAAAGTTTCTCCTGAAACCAGTTCCCTTTGTGCTAGATGAACGAACGTGGCTCCACATGCTCAGTTCTGAGGGATAACTGGGTGTGAAACCCGTCCTTCACATAGCTTGTTGAGAACACAAAGTTTCTTTCAGGTGCAAACTCCACAACATATATATATATTGGGAGGTACTAGCTCCAACTCAGTTTTTCAGTGAAAACTGCAGGAACTTCAAAATTGCACTAGGAAACAGACTGAGAAATCAGAGTAAAAGTTTCTCCTGCAAGCCGTTCACTTTGTGCTACATGAACGAACGTCTCTCCACATGCTCAGTTCTGAGAGATAAGTGTGTGTGAAATCCGAATTTCACCTAGCTTGTTGGGAACTCAAAGTTTCTTCTCAGGTGCAAAATCCACTCCATACATATATAAGGGCTGGTACTAGCTCCAACTCGGTTTTACAGTGAAAACTACAGGAACTTCAAACCAGAACTAGGAAACAGACTGAGAATCCAGAGTAAATGTTTTACCTGCTACCTGTTCCCTTTGTGCTATATGAACGAACGTCTCTCTACATGCTAAGTTCTGAGAGATAAGTGTGTGTGAAAGCCATTCTTCATATAACTTGTTGGGAACACAAACTTTCTTTTCACTTGCAAAATCCACTCCATACATATATATCGGGATGTACTAGCTCCAACTCGGTTTTACAGTGAAAACTGCAGGAACTTCAAACCGGCACTAGGAAACAGACTGAGAAACCTGAGTAAAATTTTTCCTGCTAACCGTTCCCTTTGTGCTAGATGAACGAACTTCTCTCCACATGCTCACTTCTGAGAGATGTTTGTGTGTGAAAGCTGTCGTTCACCTAGCTTGTTGGGAACACAAAGTTTCTTTTCATGTGCAAACACCATTCCATACATATATATGGGGAGGTACTAGCTACAAACAGCTTTTACAGTGAAAACGGCAGGAACTTATCCGGCACATGGAAACAGTCAGAGAAACCAGAGTAAAGTTTCTCCTGCAACCCGTTCCCTTTGTGCTAGATGAATGAACGTGTCTCCACCTGCTCAGTTCTGAGTGATAACTGGGTGTGAAAGCCGTCCTTCACCTAGTTTGTTGAGAACACAAAGTTTCTTTCAGGTGCAAACTCCACTCCATATATATATAAGGGGAGGTACTAGCTCCAACTCAGTTTTAAAGTGAAAACTGCAGGAACTTCAAACCTGCACTAGGAAACAGGCTGAGAAACCAGAGTAAAAGTTTCTCCTGCAACGCTTATCCTTTTTGCTAGATGAACGAACGTCTATCCTCATGCTCAGTTCTGAGAGATAAGTGTGTGTGAAAGCCGTCTTTCACCTAGCTTGTTGGGAACACAAAGTTTCTTTTCAGGTGCAAACTCCACTCCATATATATATTAGGGATGGTACTAGCTCCAACTCTTTTTTACATTGAAAACTGCAGTAACTTCAAACCGGCACTAGGAAACAGACTGAGAATCCAGAGTAAAACTTCTCCTGCTATCCGTTCCGTTTCTGCTAGATGAACGAACGTCTCTCCACATTCTCACTTCTGAGAGATTTGTGTGTGTGAAAGCCGTCGTTCAACTAGCTTGTTGGGAACACAAAATTTCTTTTCAAGTGCAAACACTATTCCATAAATATATATGGGGAACTACAAGCACCAAACCGCTTTTACAGTGAAAACGGCAGGAAATTAAATCCGGCACTAGGAAACAGAAAGAGAAACCAGAGTAAACTTTTCCCCTGCAACACGTTCCCTTAGTGCAAGATGAACGAACGTGGATCCACATGCTCAGTTCTGAGGGATAACGGGTGTGAAAGCCGTCCTTCTACTAGCTTGCTGGGAACACAAAGTTTCTTTTCATGTGCAAACTACAATCCGTATGTATATATGGGGAAGTACTAGCTGCAACTCCGTTTTACAGTGAAAACTTCAGGAACTTCAAACCGTGACTAGGAATCAGGCTGAGAAACCAGAGTAAATGTTTCTCCTGCAAGCCGTTGACTTTGTGCTACATGAACGAACGTCTCTCCACATGCTCAGTTCTGAGAGATAAGATGTGTGAAATCCGAATTTCACCTAGCTTGTTTGGAACACAAAGTTTCTTTTCAGGTGCAAACTCCAGTCCATACATATATATGGGGATGTAATAGCACCAACCCGGTTTTCCAGTGAAAACTGCAGGAAGTTCAAACCGGCTCTAGGAAACAGAATGAGAAACCAGAATAAAAGTTTCCCCTGCAACCCGTTCCCTTAGTGCTAGATGATCGAACGTCTCTCAATATGCTCAGTTCTGAGAGATAATTGTGTGTGAAAGCCATCCTTCACCTTGCTTGTTGGGAACACAAAGTTTCTTTTCAGTTGCAAAATCCACTCCATACATATTTATGGGGAGGTTCAAGCGCCAACTCGGGTTTACAGTGAAAACTGCAGGAGCTTCAACCCGGCTCTAGGAAACAGAATGAGAAACCAGAATAAAAGTTTCTCCTGCAACCCGTTCACTTAGTGCTAGATGATCGAACGTCTCTCCATATGCTCAGTTCTGAGTGATAAGTGTGTGTGATAGCCGTCCTTCACCTAGCTTGTTGGGAACACAAAGTTTCTTTTCAATTTCAAACACCAATCCATGCATATATATAGGGAGGTACTAGCTCCACCTCTGTTTTCCAGTGAAAACTGCAGGAACTTCAAGCCAGCACTAGGATACAGACTGAGAAACCAGTGTAAAAGTTTCTCCTTAAAACTCTTCCCTTTGTGCTAGATTAACGAAAGTCTCCCCACTTGCTCAGTTCTGAGATATAAGTGTGTGTGAAAGCCGTACTTCACCTAGCTGGTTGGGAACACAAAGTTTCTTTTCAATTGCAAACTGCACTCCATACATATATAAGGGGAGGTACAAGCTCCAACTCGGTTTTACAGTGAAAACTGCTGGAACTTAAAACCTGGACTAGGAAACAGACTGAGAAACCAGAGTAAAAGTTTCTCCTACAAACCGCTCCCTTTTTGCTAGATGAACGAACGTCACTCCACTACTCAGTTCTGAGAAATAAGTGTGTGTGAAAGCCGTCCTTCACCTTGATTGTTGGGAACACAAAGTTTTTTTCACCTGCAAACTCCACTCCATACATATATAAGGGGAGGTTCTAGCTCCAACTCGGTTTTACAGTGAAAACTGCAGGAACTTCAAACCGGCACTAGGAAACAGACTGAGAAACCAGAGTAAAAGTTTCTCCTGCAACTCGTTCCCTTAGTGCTAGATGATCGAAAATCTCTCCATATGCTCAGTTCTGAGTGATAAGTGTGTGTGAAAGCCGTCCTTCACCTAGCTTGTTGGGAACACAAAGTTTCTTTTCACTTGCAAACACCTCTCCATACATATATATGGGGAGGTACAAGCTCCACTTTTGTTTTCCAGTGAAAAATTCAGGAACTTCAAACCGGCACTAGGAAACAGACTGAGAAACCAGTGTAAAAGTTTCTTCTGCAAACTGTTCCCTTTGTGCTAGATTAACGAACGTCTCTCCACTTGCTCAGTTCTGAGAGTTACGTGTGTGTGAAAGCCGTACTTCACCTAGCTTGTTGGGAACGCAAAGTTTCTTTTCAATTGCAAACTGCACTACATACATATATAAGGGGAGGTACTAGCTCCAACTCGGTTTTACAGTGAAAACTGCAGGAACTTCAAACCTGCACTAGGAAACAGACTGTGAAACCAGAGTAAAAGTTTCTCATACAACCCGTTCCATTGTGCTAGATGAACGAACGTCTCTCCACATGCTCAGTTCTGAGAGATAAGTGTGTTTGAAAGCCGTCCTTCACCTAGCTTGTTGGGAACACAAAGTTTCTTTTCACTTGCAAACTCCACTCCATACATATATATGGGGAGGGATTAGCTCCAACTCGTTTTTACAGTGAAAACTGCAGGAAATTCATACCAGCACTAGGAAACAGACTGAGAACCAGAGTAAATGTTTCAACTGCAACCCGTTCCCTTTGTGATAGATGAACGAAAGTCTCTACACATGCTCAGTTCTGAGAGATAAGAGTGTGTGAAAGCCGTCCTTCACCTAGCTTGTTGAGAACACAAAGTTTCTTTTCACTTGCAAACACCAATCCATACATATATATGGGGTGGTACTAGCTCCAACTCGGTTTTCCAGTGAAAACTGCAGGAACTTCAAACCGGCACTAGGAAAAAGACTGAAAACCAGTGTAAAAGTTTCTCCTGCAAACTGTTCCCTTTGTGCTAGATTAACGAACGTCTCTCCACTTGCTCAGTTCTGAGAGTTAAGTGTGAGTGAAAGCCGTTTTTCACCTAGCTTGTTGGGAACACAAAGTTTCTTTTCACTTTCAAACTGCACTCCATACATATATAAGGGGAGGTACAAGCACCAACTCGGTTTTACAGAGAAATTGCAGGAACTTCAAACCTGCACTAGGAAACAGACTGAAAAACCACAGTGAAAATTTCTCCTGCAACCCATTCTCTTTGTGCTAGATGAACGAACGTCTCTCCACATGCTCAGTTCTGAGAGATAAGTGTGTGTGAAAGCCGTCCTTCACCTAGATTGTTTGGAACACAAAGTTTTTTTCAATAGCAAACTCCACTCCATACATAAATATGGGGAGGTACTATCTCCAACTCAGTTTTACAGTGAAAACTGCAGGAACTTCCAACCGAAACTAGGAAACTGACTGAGAAAGCTTAGTAAAATTTTCTCCGGCAACCCGTTCCCTTTGTGCTAGATGAAAGAACGACTCTTCACATACTCAGTTCTGAGACATAAGAGTGTGTGAAAGCCGTCCTTCAACTAGCTTGTTGGGAAAACAAAGGTTCTTTTCACTTGCAAACTCCACTCCATTCATATATATGGGGAGGGAACAGCTCCAACACGGTTTTACAGTGAAAACTGCAGGAACTTCATACCGGCAGTAGGAAACAGACTGAGAAACCAGAGTAAAAGTTACTCCTGCAACCCGTTCCCTTTGTGCTAGATGAACGAACGTCTCTCCACATGCTCAGTTCTGAGAGATTAGAGTGTGTGAAAGCCGTCCTTCACCTAGCTTGTTGGGAACACAAAGTTACTTTTCAGTTGCAGACTCCACTCCATATATATATATGGGGAGGTACTAGCTCCAACTCGGTTTTAAAGTGAAAACTGCAGGAACTTCAAACCGGCACTAGGAAACAGACTGAGAAACCAGAGTAAAAGTTTCCCCTGCAAACCGTTCCATTTGTGCTAGATGAACGATCGTCTCTACACATGCTCAGTTCTGAGAGATAAGAGTGTGTGAAAGCCGTCCTTCACCTAGCTTGTTGGGAACACAAAGTTTCTTTTCACTTGCAAACACCACTCCATAGATATATTTGGAGTGGTACTAGCTCCAAATCTGTTTTCCTTGAAAACTGCAGGAACTTCAAACCGGCACTAGGAAAAAAACTGAGAAACCAGAGTAAAAGTTTCTCCTGCATCCCTTTCCCTTTGTGCTAGATGAACGAACGTCTATCCGCATGCTCAGTTCTGAGAGATAAGTGTGTGTGAAAGCCGTCCTTCTACTAGCTTGCTGGGTACATAAAGTTTCTTTTCATGTGCAAACTCCAATCCATATATATATATGGGGAAGTACTAGCTCCAACTCCGTTTTACAGTGAAAACTTCAGGAACTACAAACCGGCACTAGGAAACAGGCTGAGAAACCAGAGAAAAAGTTTCTCATGCAAGCCGTTCAATTTGTGCTACATGAACGAACGTCTCTCCACATGCTCAGTTCTGAGAGATAAGTGTGTGTGAAATCCGAATTTCACCTAGCTTGTTGGGAACACAAAGTTTCTTTTCAGGTGCAAACTCCAGTCCATACATTTATATGGGGATGTACTAGCACCAACTCGGTTTTCCAGTGAAAACTGCAGGAACTTCAAACCGGCACTATGAAACAGACTGAGAAACAAGAGTATAAGATTCTCTTGCAACCCGTTCCTTTTGTGCTAGATGAACGATCGTCTCTCCACATACTCAGTTCTGAGAGATAAGTGTGTGTGAAAGCCATCCTTCACCTTGCTTGTTGGGAACACAAATTTTCTTTTCAGTTGCAAAATCCACTCCATACATATATATAGGGAAGTTCCAGCTCCAACTCTGTTTTACTGTGAAAACTGCAAGAGCTTCAAACCGGCTCTAGGAAACAGAATGAGAAACCAGAATAAAAGTTTCTCCTGCAACCCGTTCCCTTAGTGCTAGATGATCGAACGTATCTCCATATGCTCAGTTCTGAGTGATAAGTGTGTGTGAAAGCCGTACTTCACTTGGCTTGTTGGGAACACAAAGTTTCTTTTCAATTTCAAACACCAATCCATGCATATATATGGGGAGGTACTTGCTCCACCTCTGTTTTCCAGTGAAAAGTGCAGGGAATTCAAGCCGGCTCCAGGATACAGACTGAGAAACCAGTGTAAATGTTTCTCCTGAAAACTTTTCCCTTTGTGCTAGATTAACGAACGTCTCCTCACTTGATCAGTTCTGAGAGATAAGTGTGTGTGAAAGCCGTACTTCACCTAACTTGTTGGGAACACAAAGTTTCTTTTCACTTGCAAACTGCACTCCATACATATATAAAGGGAGGTACAAGCTCCAAATCGATTTAACAGTGAAAACTGCAGGAACTTAAAACCTGCACTAGGAAACACACTGAGAAAGCAGAGTAAAAGTTTCTCCTACAAACCGTTCCCTTTTTGCTAGAAGAACGAACGTCTCTCCACCTGCTCAGTTCTGAGTGATAAGTGTGTGTGAAAGCCGTCCTTCACCTAGCTTGTTGGGAACACAAAGTTTCTTTTCACTTGCAAACACCTCTCCATACATATATATGGGGAGGTACTAGCTCCACCTCTGTTTTCCAGTGAAAACTTCAGGAACTTCAAACCGGCACTAGGAAACCGACTGAGAAACCAGTGTAAAAGTTTCTCCTGCAAACTGTTCCCTTTGTGCTAGATTAACGAACGTCTCACCACTTGCTCAGTTCTGAGGGAAATGTGTGTGTGAAAGCCGTACTTCTCCTAGCTTGTTGGGAACGCAAAGATTCTTTTCACTTGCAAAATGCACTCCATACATATATAAGGGGAGTTTCTATCTCCAAATCGGTTTTACAGTGAAAACTGCAGGAACTTCAAACCGGCACTAGGAAACAGACTGAGAATCCAGAGTAAAAGTTTCTCCTGCAACCCGTTCACTTTGTGCTAGATGAACGAACGTCTCTCCACATTCAGAGTTCTGAGATATGTTTGTGTGAAAGCCGTCCTTCACCTAGCTTGTTGAGAACACAAAGTTTCTTTTCACTTGCAAACTCCACTCCATACATAAATATGGGGAGGTACTGGCTCCAACTCAGTTTTACAGTGAAAACTGCAGGAACTTCAAAGCGGCACTAGGAAACATACTGAGAAAGCATAGTAAAATTTTCTCCCGCAACCCGTTCCCTTGTACTAGATGAACGAACGTCTCTTCACATACTAATTTCTGAGAGATAAGTGTGTTTGAAAGCCGTCCTTCACCTAGCTTGTTGGGAACACAAAGGTTCTTTTCACTTGCAAACTCCACTTTATACATATATATGGGGAGGGATTAGCTCCAACTCGGTTTTACAGTGAAAACTGCAGGAACTTCATACAAGCACTAGGAAAAAACTGAGAAACCAGAGTAAAAGTTTCACCTGCAACCCGTTCTCAATGTGCTAGATGAACGAACGTCTCTACACATGCTCAGTTCTGAGAGATATGAGTGTGTGAAAACCGTCCTTCACCTAGCTTGTTGGGAACACAAAGTTTCTTTTCATGTGCAAACTCCAATCCGCATATATATAAGGGGAAGTACTAGCTCCAACTCGGTTTAACAGTGAAAACTGCAGGAACTTCAAACTGTCGCTAGGAAACAGACTGAGAAACCAGAGTAAAAGTTTCCCTGCAAGCCGTTCACTTCGTGCTACATGAACGAACGTCTCTCCACATGCTCAGTTCTGAGAGATAATGTGTCTGAAAGCCGAACTTCACCTAGCTTGTTGGGAACAGAAAATTTCTTTTCAGGTGCATACTCCATTCCATACATATATATGGGATGTACTAGCACCAACCCGTTTTTACAGTGAAAACGGCAGGAAATTAAATCCGGCACCAGGAAACAGAAAGAGAAAACAGAGTAATATTTCTCCTGCAAGCCGTTCCCTTTGTGCTACATGAACGAACTTCTCTCCTCATGCTCAGTTCTGAGAGATAATTGTGTGTGAAAGCTGTCCTTCAACTAGCTTGTTGGGAAGACAAAGTATCTTTTCATGTGCAAACTCCAATCCGCATATATATATGGGGAAGTACTAGCTCCAACAAAATTTTACAGTGAAAACAGCAGGAATTTCAAATCGGCACTAGGAAACAGACTGAGAAACCACAGTAAAATTTTCTCTTTCAACCATTTCGCTTTGTGCTAGATGAAAGAACTTCTCTCCACATGCCCAGTTCTGAGATATAAGTGTGTGTGAAAGCCGTACTTCAACTAACTTGTTGGGAACACAAAGTTTCTTTTCAGGTGCAAACTCCTTTCCATACATATATATGGGGAGGTACTAGCACCAACCCTCTTTTACAGTGAAAACGGCAGGAACATTTATCCGGCACAAGGAAACAGACATAGAAACCAGAATAAAATTTCTCCTGCAACCCGTTCCATTTTTGCTAGATGAAAGAACTTCTCTCCTCATGCTCAGTTCTGAGAGATAATTGTGTGTGAAAGCTGTCCTTCACCTAGCTTGTTGGGAACACAAAGTTTCTTTTCATGTGCAAACTCGAATCTGCATATATATATGGGGAAGTACTAGCTCCAACACGGTTTTACAGTGAAAACTGCAGGAACTTCAAACCGGCACTAGGAAACAGACTGAGAAACCGGAGTAAAAGTTTCTCCTGCAAGCCATTCAATTTGTGCTACATGAACGAACGTCTCTCCACATGCTCAGTTCTGAGAGATAAGTGTGTGTGAAAGCCGAACTTCACCTAGCTTGTTGGGAACAGAAAGTTTCTTTTCACGTGCAAACTCCTTTCCATACATATATATGGGGATGTACTAGCTCCAACTCGGTTTTACAGTGAAAAATGCAGGAACTTCAAACCGGCACTAGGAATCAGACAGAGAAACCAGAATAAAATATTCCCCTGTTACCCATTCCTTTCGTGGTAGATTAACGAACGTCTCTCCACATGCTCACTTCTCAGATATGTGTGTGTGTGAAAGCCGTTCTTCACCTAGCTTGTTGGGAAAACAAATATTCTTTTCAGGTGCAAACTCCACTCCATACTTATATATGGAGAGGTACAAGCTCCAGCAAAACTTTACAGTGAAAACAGCAGGAATTTCAAACCGGCACTAGGAAACAAACTGAGAAACCACAGTAAAAGTATCTCCTGCAACCATTTCCCTTTGTCCTAGATGAAAGAACTTCTCTCCACATGCCCAGTTCTGAGAGATAAGTGTGTTTGAAAGCCGTATTTCACCTAGCTTTTTGGGAACACAAAGTTTCTTTTCAGGTGCAAACTCCTTTTCATACATATATATGGGGAGGTATTAGCACCAACCCGCTTTTACAGTGAAAACGGCAGGAACTTAAATCCGGCACTAGGAAACAGAACGAGAATCCAGATTAAAATTTCTCCTGCAACCCGTTCCATTTTTGCTAGATGAAAGAACTTCTCTCCTCATGCTCAGTTCTGAGAGATAATTGTGTGTGAAAGCTGTCCTTCAACTAGCTTGTTGGGAACACAAAGTTTCTTTTCATGTGCAAACACCAATCCGCATATATATATGGGGAAATTCTAGCTCCTACTCGGTTTTACAGTGAAAACTGCAGGAACTTCAAACCGGCACTAGGAAACAGACTGAGAAACCAGAGTAAAATTTTCCCCTGCTACCCATTCCTTTTGTGGAAGATTAACGAACTTCTCTCCACATGCTCACTTCTGAGAGATGTGTGTGTGTGAAATCCGTACTTCAGCTAGCTTGTTGGGAAAACAAAGTTTCTTTTCAGCTGCAAACTCCTTTCCATACATATATATGGTGATGTACTTGCTCCAACACTGTTTTACAGTGAAAACTGCAGGAACTTCGAATCGGCGCTAGGAAACAGACTAAGAAACCAGAGTAAAAGTTTCCCTGCAACTGTTGTATTCGTGCTACATGAACGAAAGTCTCTCCACATCCTAAGTTCTGAGAGATAAGTGTGTGTGAAAGCCGTTCTTCACCTAGCTTGTTGGGAAAACAAAGATTCTTTTCAGATGCAAACTCCACTCCATACTTATATATGGAGAGGTACAAGCTCCAACAAATCTTTACAGTGAAAACAGCAGGAATTTCAAACCGGCACTAGGAAACAAACTGAGAAACCACAGTAAATTTTCTCCTTCAACCATTTCCCTTTGTCCTAGATGAAAGAACTTCTCTCCACATGCCCAGTTCTGAGAGATAAGTGTGTGTGAAAGCCATACTTCAACTAACTTGTTGGGAACACAAAGTTTCTTTTCAGGTGCAAACTCCACTCCATACATATATATGGGGAGGTATTAGCACCAAACCGCTTTTACAGTGAAAAAGTCAGGAACTTATATCCGGCACTAGGAAACAGACTTAGAAACCAGAATAAAATTTTTCCTGCAACCCGTTCCATTTTTGCTAGATGAAAGAACTTCTCTCTTCATGCTCAGTTCTGAGAGATAATTGTGTGTGAAAGCTGTCCTTCACCTAGCTTGTTGGGAACACAAAGTTTCTTTTCATGTGCAAACTCCAATCCACTTTAATATATGGGGAAGTACTAGCTCCAACTCGGTTTTACAGTGAAAACTGCAGGAACTTAAAACCGGCTCTAGGAAACAGACTGAGAAACCAGAGTAAAATTTCTCCTTCAAGCCATTAAATTTGTGCTACATGAACGAACGTCTCTCCACATGCTCAGTTCTGAGGGATATGTGTGTGTGAAAGCCGAACTTCACCTAGCTTGTTGGGAACAGAAAGTTTCTTTTCAGGTGCAAAATCCTTTCCATACATATATATGGGGATGTACTTGCTCCAAATCTGTTTAACAGTGAAAACTGCAGGAACTTCAAACCGGCGCTAGGAAACAGTCTGAGAAACCAGAGTAAAAGTTTCCCTGCAAGCCGTTCACTTCGTGCTACATGAACGAACGTCTCTCCACATGCTGAGTTCTAGAAGATAATTGTGTGTGAAAGCCGAACTTCACCTATCTTGTTGGGAACAGAAAGTTTCTTTTCAGGTGCAAACTCTATTCCATACATATATATGGGGAGGTACTAGCACCAACCCGGTTTTATAGTGAAAACGGCAGGAACTTAAATCAGGCACCAGGAAACAGACAGAGAAAACAGAGTAAAATTTCTCCTGCAAATCGTTCCCTTTGTGCTAGATGAACGAACGACTCTGCACTTGCTAAGTTCTGAGAGATATGTGTGTGTGAAAACCGTCCTTCACATAGCTTGTTGGGAACACATAATTTCTTTCCAGTTGCAATTTCCACTCCATACATATATATGGGGAGGTACTAGCTCCAAATCGGTTTTACAGTGAAAACTGCCGGAACTTCATTCCGGCACTAGGAAACAGACTGAGAAACCAGAGTAAAAGTTTCTCCTGCAACCCATTCCCTTTGTGCTAGATGAACGAACGTCTATCCACATGCTCATTTCTGAGAGACAAGTGTGTGTGTAAGTCGTTCTTCACCAGCTTGTTGGGAACACAAAGTTTCTTTTCACTTGCAAACTCCTCTCCATACATATATATGGGGAGGTACTAGCTCCAACTCGGTTTTACAGTGAAAACTGCAGGAATTTCAAACCGGAACTTGGAAACAGACTGAGAAACCAGAGTAAAAGTTTCTCCTGCAACCATTTCCATTTGTCCGAGATGAAAGAATTTCTCTCCACATGCCAGTTTCTGAGAGATAAGTGTGTGTGAAAGCCATCCTTCAACTTGCTTGTTGGGAACACAAAGTTTCTTTTAAGTTGTGAACTCCTTTCAATACATATATATGGGGAGGTACTAGCACCAACCCGCTTTTACAGTGAAAACGGCAGGAAATTAATTTTGGCACTAGGAAACAGACAGAGAAATCAGAGAAAAATTTCTCCTGCAAACCATACCCTTTGTGCTAGATGAACGAACTTCTCTACACATGCTCAGATCTGAGAGATAAGTGTGTGTGAAATCCGACCTTCACCTAAGTTGTTGGGAACACAAAGTTTATTTTCATGTGCAAAATCCTATCCGTATATATATATGGGGAAGTACAATCTCCAACTCGTTTTTACAGTGAAAACTGCAGGAAATTCAAACCGGGACTAGGAAACAGACTGAGAAACCAGAGTAAATGTTTCACCTGCAAGCGGTTCACTTTGTGCTACATGAACGAACGCCTTTCCACATGCTCAGTTCTGAGAGATAAGTGTGCGTGAAAGCCGAACATCACCTAGCTTGTTGGGAACAGAAAGTTTCTTTTCAGGTGCAAACTGCTTTCCATACATATATATGGGAAGTAATAGCACCAACCCGGTTTTACAGTGAAAATGGCAGGAACTTAAATCTGGCACTAGGAAACTGACAGAGAAACCAGAATAAAATTTCTACTGCAACCCGTTCCATTTGTGCTAGATGAACGAACGTCTCTCCTCATACTCAGTTCTGAGAGATAAGTGTGTGTGAAAGCTGTCCTTTACCTAGCTAGTTGGGAAAACAAATTTCTTTTCATGTGCAAATTCAATCCGCATATATATATGGGGAAGTACTAGCTCCAACTCGGTTTTACAGTGAAAACTGCAGGAATTTCAAACCGGCACTAGGAAACAGACTGAGAAACCAGAGTAAAAGTTTCCCTGGAAGCCGTTCACTTCGTGCTACATGAACGAACGTCTCTCCACATGCTAAGTTCTGAGAGATAAGTGTGTATGAAAGCTGAAATTCACCTAGCTTGTTGGGAACAGAAAGGTTCTTTTCAGGTGCAAACTCCATTCCATACATATATAAGGGGATGTACTAGCTCCAACTCGGTTTTACAGTGAAAACTGCAGGAACTTCAAACCGGCACTAGGAAACATAATTAGAAACCAGAGTAAAAGTTTCTCCTGCAACCCGTTCCTTTTGTGCTAGATGAACGATCGTCTCTCCACATGCTCAGTTCTGAGAGATAATTGTGAGTGAATGCCGTCCTTCACATAGCTTGTTAGGAACACAAAGTTTCTTTTCACTTGCAAACTCCATTCCATACTTATATATGCGGAGGTACTAGCTCCAACTCGGTTTTACAGTGAAATCTGCAGGGACATCAAACCGGCAATTGGAAACAGACTGAGAAACCTCAGTAAAAGTTTCTCCTGCAAACATTTCCCTTTGTCCTAGATGAACGAACTTCTCTCCACATGCAAATTTCCGAGAGATATGTGTGTGTGAAAGCCGTCCTTCACCTAGCATGTTTGGAACACAAAGTTTCTTTTCAGGTTCAAAGTCCACTCCATATATATATATGGGGTGGTTGTAACTCCAACTCACTTTTACAGTGAAAACTGCAGGAACTTCAAACCGGCACTAGGAAACAGACTGAGAAACGAGAGTAAAAGTTCCTCCTGCAACCATTTCCATTTGTCCTAGATGAAAGAATTTCTCTCCAATTGCCAGTTTCTGAGAGATAAGTGTGTGTGAAAGCCATCCTTCAACTTGCTTGTTGGGAACACAAAGTTTCTTTTAAGTTGTGAACTCCTTTCAATACATATATATGGGGAGGTACTAGCACCAACCCGCTTTTACAGTGAAAACGGCAGGAAATTAATTTCGGCACTAAGAAACAGACAGAGAAATCAGAGAAAAATTTCTCCTGCAACCCATACCCTTTGTGCTAAATGAACGAACTTCTCTACTCATGCTCAGTTCTGAGAGATAAGTGTGTGTGAAATCCGGACTACACCTAAGTTGTTGGGAACACAAAGTTTATTTTCATGTGCAAAATCCTATCCGTATATATATATGGGGAAGTACAATCTCCAACTCGGTTTTACAGTGAAAACTGCAGGAAATTCAAACCGGGACTAGGAAACAGACTGAGAAACCAGAGTAAATGTTTCACCTGCAAGCGGTTCCCTTTGTGCTACATGAACGAACGTCTTTCTACATGCTCAGTTCTGAGAGAAAAGTGTGCGTGAAAGCCGAACATCACCTAGCTTGTTGGGAACAGAAAGTTTCTTTTCAGGTGAAAACTCCATTTGATACATATATATGGGGATGTACTAGCTCCAAATCGGTTTTACAGTGAAAACTGCAAGAACTTCAAACCGGCACTAGGAAACAGACTGAGAAACAAGAATAAAAGTTACCCCTGCAAACCGATCCCTTTGTGCTAGGTGAACGAACGTCTCTCCAAATGCTCAGTTCTGAGAGATAAGTGTGTGTGAAAGCCTTACTTCACGTAGCTTGTTGGGAACACAAAGTTTCTTTTCAGTTTCAAACTCTACTCCATACATATATATGGGTAGGTACTATCTCCAACTCGGTTTTACAGTGAAAACTGCAGGAACTTCAAACAGGCACTAGGAAACAGAATGAGAAACCAGAGTAAAAGTTTCTCCTGCAACCCGTTCCCTTTGTGCTAGATGAACGAACGTCTCTCCACATGCTCAGTTCTGAGAGATGTGTGTGTCTGAAAGCCGTTGTTCAACTATCTTGTTGGAAACACAAAGTTCCTTTTCAGGTGCAAACTCCACTCCATACATATATATTGGGAGGTACTAGCTCCAACACAATTTTACAGAGAAAACAGCAGGAATTTCAAACCGGCACTAGGAAACAGACTGAGAAACCACAGTAAAAGTTTCTACTGCAAACATTTCCATTTGTCTTAGATGAAAGAACTTCTCTCCACAATCCCAGTTCAGAGAGATAAGTGTTTTTGAAAGCCGTCTTCACCTAGCTTGTTGGGAACAGAAAGTTTCTTTTCAGGTGCAAACTCCTTTCCATACATATATATGGGAAGTAATAGCACCAACCCGGTTTTACAGTGAAAATGGCAGGAACTTAAATCTGGCACTAGGAAACTGACAGAGAAACCAGAATAAAATTTCTACTGCAACCCGTTCCATTTGTGCTAGATGAACGAACGTCTCTCCTGATGCTCAGTTCTGAGAGATAAGTGTGTGTGAAAGCTGTCCTTCACCTAGCTAGTTGGGAACACAAATTTCTTTTCATGTGCAAATTCCAATCCGCATATATATATGGGGAAGTACTAGCTCCAACTCGGTTTTACAGTGAAAACTGCAGGAACTTCAAACCTGCACTAGGAAACAGACTGAGAAACCAGAGTAAAAGTTTCTCCTGCAAGCCGTTCAATTTGTGCTACATGAACGAACGTCTCTCCACATGCTCAATTCTGAGAGATAAGTGTGTGTGAAAGCCGAACTTCACCTAGCTTGTTGGGAACAGAAAGTTTCTTTTCACGTGCAAACTCCTTTCCATACATATATATGGGTATGTACTAGCTCCAACTCGGTTTTACAGTGAAAAATGCAGGAGCTTCAAACCGGCACTAGGAATCAGACAGAGAAAAGAGAATAAAATATTCCCCTGTTACCCATTCCTTTCGTGGTAGATTAACGAACGTCTCTCCACATGCTAACTTCTCAGATATGTGTGTGTGTGAAAGCCGTTCTTCACCTAGCTTGTTGGGAAAACAAAGATTCTTTTCAGGTGCAAACTCCACTCCATACTTATATATGGAGAGGTACAAGCTCCAACAAATATTTACAGTGAAAACAGCAGGAATTTCAAACCGGCACTAGGAAACAAACTGAGAAACCACAGTAAAAGTATCTCCTGCAAACATTTCCCTTTGTCCTAGATGAAAGAACTTCTCTCCACATGCCCAGTTCTGAGAGATAAGTGTGTTTGAAAGCCGTATTTCACCTAGCTTTTTGGGAACACAAAGTTTCTTTTCAGGTGCAAACTCCTTTTCATACATATATATGGCGAGGTATTAGCACCAACCCGCTTTTACAGTGAAAACGGCAGGAACTTATATCCGGCACTAGGAAACAGACTTAGAAACCAGAATAAAATTTTTCCTGCAACCCGTTCCATTTTTGCTAGATGAAAGAACTTCTCTCTTCATGCTCAGTTCTGAGAGATAATTGTGTGTGAAAGCTGTCCTTCATCTAGCTTGTTGGGAACACAAAGTTTCTTTTCATGTGCAAACTCCAATCCGCTTTAATATATGGGGAAGTACTAGCTCCAACTCGGTTTTACAGTGAAAACTGCAGGAACATCAAACCGGCTCTAAGAAACAGACTGAGAAAGCAGAGTAAAATTTCTCCTTCAAGCCATTAAATTTGTGCTACATGAACGAACGTCTCTCCACATGCTCAGTTCTGATGGATATGTGTGTGTGAAAGCCGAACTTCACCTAGCTTGTTGGGAACAGAAAGTTTCTTTTCAGGTGCAAACTCCTTTCCATACATATATATGGGGATGTACTTGCTCCAACTCTGTTTAACAGTGAAAACTGCAGGAACTTCAAACCGGCGCTAGGAAACAGTCTGAGAAACCAGAGTAAAAGTTTCCCTGCAAGCCGTTCACTTCGTGCTACATGAACGAACGTCTCTCCACATGCTGAGTTCTGAGAGATAATTGTGTGTGAAAGCCGAACTTCACCTATCTTGTTGGGAACAGAAAGTTTCTTTTCAGGTGCAAACTCTATTCCATACATATATATGGGGAGGTACTAGCACCAACCCGGTTTTACAGTGAAAACGGCAGGAACTTAAATCAGGCACCAGGAAACAGACAGAGAAAACAGAGTAAAATTTCTCCTGCAAATCGTTCCCTTTGTGCTAGATGAACGAACGACTCTGCACTTGCTAAGTTCTGAGAGATATGTGTGTGTGAAAACCGTCCTTCACATAGCTTGTTGGGAACACATAATTTCTTTCCAGTTGCAATTTCCACTCCATACATATATATGGGGAGGTACTAGCTCCAAATCGGTTTTACAGTGAAAACTGCCGGAACTTCATTCCGGCACTAGGAAACAGACTGAGAAACCAGAGTAAAAGTTTCTCCTGCAACCCGTTCCCTTTGTGCTAGATGAACGAACGTCTATCCACATGCTCATTTCTGAGAGACAAGTGTGTGTGTAAGTCGTTCTTCACCAGCTTGTTGGGAACACAAAGTTTCTTTTCACTTGCAAACTCCATTCCATACTTATATATGCGGAGGTACTAGCTCCAACTCGGTTTTACAGTGAAATCTGCAGGGACATCAAACCGGCAATTGGAAACAGACTGAGAAACCTCAGTAAAAGTTTCTCCTGCAAACATTTCCCTTTGTCCTAGATGAACGAACTTCTCTCCACATGCAAATTTCCGAGAAATATGTGTGTGTGAAAGCCGTCCTTCACCTAGCATGTTTGGAACACAAAGTTTCTTTTCAGGTTCAAAGTCCACTCCATATATATATATGGGGTGGTTGTAACTCCAACTCACTTTTACAGTGAAAACTGCAGGAACTTCAAACCGGCACTAGGAAACAGACTGAGAAACGAGAGTAAAAGTTCCTCCTGCAACCATTTCCATTTGTCCTAGATGAAAGAATTTCTCTCCAATTGCCAGTTTCTGAGAGATAAGTGTGTGTGAAAGCCATCCTTCAACTTGCTTGTTGGGAACACAAAGTTTCTTTTAAGTTGCGAACTCTTTCAATACATATATATGGGGAGGTACTAGCACCAACCCGCTTTTACAGTGAAAACGGCAGGAAATTAATTTCGGCACTAGGAAACAGACAGAGAAATCAGAGAAAAATTTCTCCTGCAACCCATACCCTTTGTGCTAGATGAACGAACTTCTCTACTCATGCTCAGTTCTGAGAGATAAGTGTGTGTGAAATCCGAACTTCACCTAAGTTGTTGGGAACACAAAGTTTATTTTCATGAGCAAAATCCTATCCGTATATATATATGGGGAAGTACAATCTCCAACTCGGTTTTACAGTGAAAACTGCAGGAAATTCAAACCGGGACTAGGAAACAGACTGAGAAACCAGAGTAAATGTTTCACCTGCAAGCGGTTCACTTTGTGCTACATGAACGAACGTCTTTCCACATGCTCAGTTCTGAGAGATAAGTGTGCGTGAAAGCCGAACATCACCTAGCTTGTTGGGAACAGAAAGTTTCTTTTCAGGTGCAAACTGCTTTCCATACATATATATGGGAAGTAATAGCACCAACCCGGTTTTACAGTGAAAATGGCAGGAACTTAAATCTGGCACTAGGAAACTGACAGAGAAACCAGAATAAAATTTCTACTGCAACCCGTTCCATTTGTGCTAGATGAACGAACGTCTCTCCTCATGCTCAGTTCTGAGAGATAAGTGTGTGTGAAAGCTGTCCTTTACCTAGCTAGTTGGGAAAACAAATTTCTTTTCATGTGCAAATTCAATCCGCATATATATATGGGGAAGTACTAGCTCCAACTCGGTTTTACAGTGAAAACTGCAGGAATTTCAAACCGGCACTAGGAAACAGACTGAGAAACCAGAGTAAAAGTTTCCCTGGAAGCCGTTCACTTCGTGCTACATGAACGAACGTCTCTCCACATGCTAAGTTCTGAGAGATAAGTGTGTGTGAAAGCTGAAATTCACCTAGCTTGTTGGGAACAGAAAGGTTCTTTTCAGGTGCAAACTCCATTCCATACATATATAAGGGGATGTACTAGCTCCAACTCGGTTTTACAGTGAAAACTGCAGGAACTTCAAACCGGCACTAGGAAACATAATTAGAAACCAGAGTAAAAGTTTCTCCTGCAACCCGTTCCTTTTGTGCTAGATGAACGATCGTCTCTCCACATGCTCAGTTCTGAGAGATAAGTGTGAGTGAAAGCCGTCCTTCACATAGCTTGTTAGGAACACAAAGTTTCTTTTCACTTGCAAACTCCATTCCATACTTATATATGCGGAGGTACTAGCTCCAACTCGGTTTTACAGTGAAATCTGCAGGGACATCAAACCGGCAATTGGAAACAGACTGAGAAACCTTAGTAAAAGTTTCTCCTGCAAACATTTCCCTTTGTCCTAGATGAACGAACTTCTCTCCACATGCAAATTTCCGAGAGATATGTGTGTGTGAAAGCCGTCCTTCACCTAGCATGTTTGGAACACAAAGTTTCATTTCAGGTTCAAAGTCCACTCCATATATATATATGGGGTGGTTGTAACTCCAACTCACTTTTACAGTGAAAACTGCAGGAACTTCAAACCGGCACTAGGAAACAGACTGAGAAACGAGAGTAAAAGTTCCTCCTGCAACCATTTCCATTTGTCCTAGATGAAAGAATTTCTCTCCAATTGCCAGTTTCTGAGAGATAAGTGTGTGTGAAAGCCATCCTTCAACTTGCTTGTTGGGAACACAAAGTTTCTTTTAAGTTGTGAACTCCTTTCAATACATATATATGGGGAGGTACTAGCACCAACCCGCTTTTACAGTGAAAACGGCAGGAAATTAATTTCGGCACTAAGAAACAGACAGAGAAATCAGAGAAAAATTTCTCCTGCAACCCATACCCTTTGTGCTAGATGAACGAACTTCTCTACTCATACTCAGTTCTGAGAGATAAGTGTGTGTGAAATCCGAACTTCACCTAAGTTGTTGGGAACACAAAGTTTATTTTCATGTGCAAAATCCTATCCGTATATATATATGGGGAAGTACAATCTCCAACTCGGTTTTACAGTGAAAACTGCAGGAAATTCAAACCGGGACTAGGAAACAGACTGAGAAACCAGAGTAAATGTTTCACCTGCAAGCGGTTCCCTTTGTGCTACATGAACGAACGTCTTTCTACATGCTCAGTTCTGAGAGAAAAGTGTGCGTGAAAGCCGACCATCACCTAGCTTGTTGGGAACAGAAAGTTTCTTTTCAGGTGCAAACTCCATTTGATACATATATATGGGGATGTACTAGCTCCAAATCGGTTTTACAGTGAAAACTGCAAGAACTTCAAACCGGCACTAGGAAACAGACTGAGAAACAAGAATAAAAGTTACCCCTGCAAACCGATCCCTTTGTGCTAGGTGAACGAACGTCTCTCCAAATGCTCAGTTCTGAGAGATAAGTGTGTGTGAAAGCCTTACTTCACGTAGCTTGTTGGGAACACAAAGTTTCTTTTCAGTTTCAAACTCTACTCCATACATATATATGGGTAGGTACTATCTCCAACTCGGTTTTACAGTGAAAACTGCAGGAACTTCAAACAGGCACTAGGAAACAGAAAGAGAAACCAGAGTAAAAGTTTCTCCTGCAACCCGTTCCCTTTGTGCTAGATGAACGAACGTCTCTCCACATGCTCAGTTCTGAGAAATAATTGTGTGTGAAAGCCGAACTTCACCTAGCTTGTTGGGAACAGAAAGTTTCTTTTCAGGTGCAAACTCTTTTCCATACATATATATGGGGATGTACTTGCTCCAACTCTGTTTAACAGTGAAAACTGCAGGAACTTGAAACCGGCGCTATGAAACAGTCTGAGAAACCAGAGTAAAAGTTTCCCTGCAAGCGGTTCACTTCGTGCTACATGAACGAAAGTCTCTCCATATGCTCAGTTCTGAGAGATAATTGTGTGTGAAAGCCGAACTTCACCTAGCTTGTTGGGAACAGAAAGTTTCTTTCCAGGTGGAAACTCTATTCCATACATATATACGGGGAGGTACTAGCACCAACCCGCTTTTACAGTGAAAACGGCAGGAACTTATATCCGGCACCAGGAAACAGACAGAGAAAACAGAGTAAAATTTCTCCTGCAACCCGTTCCCTTTGTGCTAGATGAACGAACGACTCTGCACTTGCTACGTTCTGAGAGATATGTGTGTGTGTAAACCGTCCTTCACCTAGCTTTTTGGGAACACATAGTTTCTTTTCAGTTGCAAATTCCACTCCATACATATATATGGGGAGGAACTAGCTCCAAATCGGTTTTACAGTGAAAACTGCAGGAACTTCAATCCGGCACTAGGAAACAGACTGAGAAACCAGAGTAAAAGTTTCTCCTGCAACCCGTTCCCTTTGTGCTAGATGAACGAACGTCTATCCACATGCTCAGTTCTGAGAGAAAAGTGTGTGTTTAAGTCGTCCTTCACATAGCTTGTTGGGAACACAAAGTTTCTTTTCACTTGCAAACTCCTCTCCATAAATATATATGGTGAGGTACTATCTCCAACTCGGTTTTACGGTGAAAACTGCAGGAACTTCAAACCGGCACTTGGAAACAGACTGAGAAACCAGTGTAAAAATTTCACCTGCAAACATTTCCTTTTGTCCTAGATGAAAGAATTTCTCTCCACATGCCAGGTTCTGAGAGATAAGTGTGTGTGAAGCTGTCCTTCATCTAGCTTGTTGGGAACACAAAGTTTCTTTTCAGTTGCTTACTCCTTTCAATACATATATATGGGGTGGTACTAGCACCAACCAGCTTTTACAGTGAAAACGGCAGGAAATTAATTCCAGCAGTAGGAAACTGACAGTGAAACCAGAGTAAAATTTCTCCTGCAAACCATACAGTTTGTGCTAGATGAACGAACTTCTCTACTCATGCTCAGTTCTGAGAGATAAGTGTGTGTGAAATCCGTAATTCACCTAGCTTGTTGGGAACACAAAGTTTATTTTCATGTGCAAAATCCAATCCGTATATATATATGGGGAAGTATTGTCTCCAACTCGGTTTTACAGTGAAAACTGCAGGAAATTCAAACCGGCACTAGGAAAAAGACTGAGAAACCAGAGAAAATATTTCACCTGGAAGCCGTTCACATTGTGCTACATGAACGAACGTCTTTCCACATGCTCAGTTCTGAGAGATAATTGTGCGTGAAAGCCGAAAATCAAGTAGCTTGTTTGGAACAGAAAGTTTCTTTTCAGGTGCAAACTCCATTTGATACATATATATAGGGATGTATTAGATCCAACTCGCTTTTACAGTGAAAACTGCAGGAATTTTAAACCGGCACTAGGAAACAGAATGAGAAACCACAGTAAAAGTTTCTCCTGCAACCATTTCCCTTTGTCCTAGATGAAAGAACTTCTCTCCACATGCCCAGTTCTGAGAGATAAGTGTTTTTGAAAGCCGTCTTCACCTAGCTTGTTGGGAACAAAAAGTTTCTTTTCAGGTGCAAACTCTTTTCCATACATATATAGTTGGATGTACTTGCTCCAACTCTGTTTAACAGTGAAAACTGCAGGAACTTCAAACCGGCGCTATGAAAGTCTGAGAAACCAGAGTAAAAGTTTCCCTTCAAGCCGTTCACTTCATGCTACATGAAAGAACGTCTCTCCATATGTTCAGTTCTGAGAGATAATTGTGTTTGAAAGCCGAACTTCACCTAGCTTGTTGGGATCAGAAAGTTTCTTTTCAGGTGCAAACTCTATTCCATACATATATATGGGGAGGTACTAGCACCAACCCGCTTTTACAGTGAATACGGCAGGAACTTATATTCGGCACCAGGAAACAGACAGAGAAAACAGAGTAAAATTTCTCCTGCAACCCGTTCCCTTTGTGCTAGATGAACGAACGACTCTGCACTTGCTAAGTTCTGAGAGATATGTGTGTGTGAAAACCGTCCTTCACCTAGCTTTTTGGGAACACATAGTTTCTTTTCAGTTGCAAATTCCACTCCATACATATATATGGGAGGTACTAGCCCCAAATCGGTTTTACAGTGAAAACTGCAGGAACTTCAATCCGGCACAAGGAAACAGAATGAGAAACCAGAGTAAAAGTTTCTCCTGCAACCCGTTCCCTTTGTGCTAGATGAACGAACGTCTATCCACATGCTCATTTCTGAGAGAAAAATGTGTGTGTAAGTCGTCCTTCACATAGCTTTTTGGGAACACAAAGTTTCTTTTCACTTGCAAACTCCTCTCCATACATATATATGGTGAGGTACTAGCTCCAACTCGGTTTTACAGTGAAAACTGCAGGAACTTCAAACCGGCACTTGGAAACAGAGTGAGAAACCAGAGTAAAAGTTTCACCTGCAATCATTTCCCTTTGTCCTAGATGAAAGAATTTCTCTCCACATGCCAGGTTCTGAGAGATAAGTGTGTGTGAAAGCCGTCCTTCATCTAGCTTGTTGGGAACACAAAGTTTCTTTTCAGTTGCGAACTCCTTTCAATACATATATATGGGGAGGTACTAGCACCAACCAGCTTTTACAGTGAAAACGGCAGGAAATTAATTCCAGCACTAGGAAACAGACAGTGAAACCAGAGTAAAATTTCTCCTGCAAGCCATACACTTTGTGCTAGATGAACGAACGTCTCTACTCATGCTCAGTTCTGAGAGATAAGTGTGTGTGAAATCCGAACTTCACCTAGCTTGTTGGGAACACAAAGTTTATTTTCAAGTGCAAAATCCAATCCGTATATATATATGGGGAAGTACTATCTACAACTCGGTTTTACAGTGAAAACTGCAGGAAATTCAAACCGGCACTAGGAAAAAGACTGAGAAACCAGAGTAAATATTTCACCTGCAAGCCGTTCACTTTGTGCTACATGAAAGAACGTCTTTCCACATGCTCAGTTCTGAGAGATAAGTGTGCGTGAAAGCCGAAAATCACGTAGTTTGTTGGGAACAGAAAGTTTTTTTTCAGGTGCAAACTCCATTTCATACATATATATGGGGATGTACTAGCTCCAACTCGGTTTTAAAGTGAAAACTGCAGGAACTTCAAACCGGCACTAGGAAACAGACTGAGAAACCAGAGTAAATATTTTACCTGCAAGCCGTTCACTTTGTGCTACATGAACGAACGTCTTTCCACATGCTCAGTTCTGAGAGATAAGTGTGCGTGAAAGCCGCTCTTCACCTAGCTTATTGAGAACAGAAAGTTTCTTTTCAGGTGCAAACTCCATTTGATACATATATATGGGGATGTACTTGCTCCAACTCTGTTTAACAGTGAAAACTGCAAGAACTTCAAACCGGCGCTATGAAACAGTCTGAGAAACCAGAGTAAAAGTTTCCCTGCAAGCCGTTCACTTCGTGCTACATGAGCGAACATCTCTCCATATGCTCAGTTCTGAGTGATAATTGTGTGTGAAAGCCGAACTTCAACTAGCTTGTTGGGAACAGAAAGTTTCTTTTCAGGTGCAAACTCTATTCCATAAATATATATGAGGAGGTACTAGCACCAACCCGCTTTTACAGTGAAAACGGCAGGAACATATATCCGGCACCAGGAAACAGACAGAGAAAACAGAGTAAAATTTCTCCTGCAACCCGTTCCCTTTGTGCTAGATGAACGAACGACTCTGCACTTGCTAAGTTCTGAGAGATATGTGTGTGTGAAAACCGTCCTTCACCTAGCTATTTGGGAACACATAGTTTCTTTTCTGTTGTAAATTCCACTCCATACATATATATCGTTAGGAACAAGCTCCAAATCTGTTTTACAGTGAAAACTGCAGGAACTTCAATCCGGCACTAGGAAACAGACTGAGAAACCAGAGTAAAAGTTTCTCCTGCAACCATTTTCCTTTGTCCTAGATGACAGAATTTCTCTCCACATGCCAGGTTCTGAGAGATAATTGTGTGTGTAAACCGTACTTCAACTAGCTTGTTGGGAACACAAAGTTTCTTTTCAGTTGCGAACTCCTTTCAATACATATATATGGGGAGGTACTAGCAAAAACCAGCTTTTACAGTGAAAACGGCAGGAAATTAATTCCAGCTCTAGGAAACAGACAGTGAAACCAGAGTAAAATTTCTCCTGCAACCCGTTCCATTTGTGCTAGATGAACGAACGTCTCTACTCATGCTCAGATCTGAGAGATAAGTGTGCGTGAAAGCCGAACATCACGTAGCTTGTTGGGAAGAGAAAGTTTCTTTTCAGGTGCAAAATCCATTTGATACATATATATGGGGATGTACTAGCTCCAAATCGGTTTTTCAGTGAAAACTGCAAGGACTTCAAACCGGCACTTAGAAACAGACTGAGAAACCAGAATAAAAGTTACTCCTGCAAACCGATCCCTTTGTGCTAGATGAACGAACATCTCTCCACATGCTCAGTTCTGAGAGATAAGTGTGTGTGAAAGCCGTAGTTCACCTAGCTTGTTGGGAACACAAAGTTTCTTTTCAGTTTCAAACTCTACTCCATACATATATATGGGTAGGTACTATCTCCAACTCGGTTTTACAGTGAAAACTGCAGGAACTTCAAACCGGCACTAGGAAACAGAATGGGAAACCAGAGTAAAAGTTTCTCCTGCAACCCGTTCCATTTGTGCTAGATGAACGAAAGATTCTCCACTTTCTAAGTTCTGAGCGATAATTGTGTGTGAAAACCGCCCTTCACCTAGCTTGTTGTGAACACATAGTTTCTTTTCAGTTGGAAACTCTACTCCATACATATATATGGGGAGGTACTAGCTCCAACTCGGTTTTACAGTGATAACTGCAGAAACTTCAAACCGGCACTAGGAAACAGACTGAAAGAACAGAGTAAAAGTTTCCCCTGCATCCCTTTCCCTTTGTGCTAGATAAACGAACGTCTCACCACATGCTAATTTCTGAGAGACAAGTTTGTGTGTAAGCCGTCCTTCACATAGCTTTTTGGGAACACAAAGATTCTTTTCACTTGCAAAATCCACTCCATATATATATATGGCGAGGTACTAGCTCCAACTCTGTTTTATAGTGAAAAATGCAGGAAATTCAAACCGGTACTAGGAAACAGTCTGAGAAACCAGAGTAGAATTTTCTCCTGCTACCCGTTCCCTTTGTGGTAGCTGAACGAAAGTCTCTCCACATGCTCAGTTCTGAGAGATGTTTGAGTCTGAAAGCCGTTGTTCAACTATCTTGTTGGAAACACAAATTTTCTTTTCAGGTGCAAACTCCATTCCATACATATATATGGGGATGTACTAGCTCCAACTCGGTTTTACAGTGAAAACTGCAGGAACTTCAAACCGGCACTAGGAAAAATACTGAGAGACCACAGTAAAAGTTGCTCCTGCATCCATTTCACTTTCTCATAGATGAAAGAACTTCTCTCCACATGCCCAGTTCTAAGAGATAAGTGTTTTTCAAAGCCGTCTTCACCTAGCTTGTTGGGAACCCCAAGTTTCTTTTCAGGTGCAAATTCCACTCCATATGTATATATGGGGAGGTACTAGCTCCAACTAACTTTTACATTGAAAACTGCAGGAACTTCAAACCGGCACTAGGAAACAGACTTAGAATACAGAGTAAAAGTTTCTTCTGCAACCCGTTCCCTTTCTGCTAGATGAACGAACGTCTCTCCACATGCTCAGTTCTGAGAGAAAAGTGTGAGTGAAAGCCGTCCTTCACCTAGCTTGTTGGGAACACAAAGTTCCTTTTCACTTGCAAACTCAATTCCATACATATATATGCGGAGGTACTAGCAAAAACTCGGTTTTACAGTGAAAACTGCAGGGACATCAAACCGGCAATAGAAAACAGACTGAGAAACCACAGTAAAAGTTTCTCCTGCTATCATTTCCATTTGTCCTAGATGAACGAAATTCTCTCCACATGCAAAGTTCCGAGAGATATGTGTGTGTGAAAGCCGTCCTTCACCTAGCATGTTTGGAACACAAAGTTTCTTTTCAGGTGCAAACTCCACTCCATACATATATATGGGGAGGTACTAGCACCAACCAGCTTTTTCAGTGAAACGGCAGGAAATTAAATCCGGCACCAGGAAACAGACAGAGAAAACAGAGTAAAATTTCTCCTGCAACCCGTTCCCTTTGTGCTAGTTGAACGAACTTCTCTCCTCATGCTCAGTTCTGAGAGATAATTGTGTGTGAAAGCTGTGCTTCACCTAGCTTGTTGGGAACACAAAGTTTCTTTTCAGGTGCAAAATCCAATCCGCATATATATATGGGGAAGTACTAGCTCCAACTCGGTTTTTCAGTGAAAACTGCAGGAACTTCATACCGGCACGAGGAAACAGACCGAGAAACCAGAGTAAAAGTTTCTCCTGCAAACCATTCAATTTGTGCTACATGAACGAATGTCTCTCAACATGCTCAGTTCTGAGAGATAACTGTGTGTGAAAGCCGTACTTCACCTAGCTTGTTGGGAACACAAAGTTTCTTTTCACTTGCAAACACCATTCCATACATATATATGCGGAGGTACTAGATCCAACTCGGTTTTACAGTGAAAACTGCAGGGACATCAAACTGGCAATAGAAAACATACTGAAAAACCACAGTAAAAGTTTCTCCTGCAAACATTTCCCTTTGTCATAGATGAACGAACTTCTCCCCACATGCAAAGTTCCGAGAGATATGTGTGTGTGTAAGCCGTCCTTCACCTAGCTTGTTTGGAACACAAAGATTCTTTTCAGGTGCAAAGTCCTCTCCATACATATATATGGGGAGGTAATAGCACCAACCCGCTTTTACAGTGAAAACGGCAGGAATTTCAAACCGGCGCTAGGAAAGAGACTGAGAAACCAGAGTAAAAGTTTCTCCTGAAACCCGTTCCCTTTGTGCTAGATGAACGAACGTGTCTCCACATGCTGAGTTCTGAGGGATAAATGGGTGTGAATCCGTACTTCACCTAGCTTGTTGAGAACACAAAGTTTCTTTTCAGGTGCAAATTCCACTCCATATATATATATGGGGATGTACTAGCTCCAACTCACTTTTACAGAGAAAACTGCAGGAACTTCAAACCAGCACTAGGAAACAGACTGAGAAGCCAGAGTAAATGTTTCTCCTGCAAGCCATTCAATTTGTGCTACATGAACGAACGTCTCTCCACATGCTCAGTTCTGAGAGATAAGTGTGTGTGAAAGGCGTCCTTCACCTAGCTTGTTGGGAACACACAGATTCTTTTCACTTGCAAACTCCACTCCATACATATATATGGGTTGGTAAAAGCTCCTACTCTGTTTTACAGTGAAAACTGCAGGAACTTCAAACCCGCACTAGGAAACAGACTTAGAATCCAGAGTAAAATTTTCTCCTGCAACCCGTTCCCCTTCTGCTAGATGAACGAACGTCTCTCCTCATGCTCAGTTCTGAGAGATAAGTGTGTGTGAAAGCCGTCCTTCACCTAGCTTGCTGGGAACACAAAGTTCCTTTTCAGGTGCAAAATCCAATCCGTATATATATATGGGGAAGTACTAGCTCCAACTCGGTTTTACAGTGAAAACTGCAGGAAATTCAAACCGGCACTAGGAAACAGACTGAGAAACCAGAATAAAATTTCTCCTGCAACCCGTTCCATTTTTGCTAAATGAACGAACTTCTCTCCTCATGCTCAGTTCTGAGAGATAATTGTGTGAGAAACCTGTCCTTCACCTAGCTTGTTGGGAACACAAAGTTTCTTTCCATGTGCAAACTCCAATCCGCATATATGTATGGGGAAGTACTAGCTTCAACTCGGTTTTACAGTGAAAATTGAAGGAACTTCAAACCGGCACTAGGAAACAGACTGAGAAACCAGAGAAAATGTTTCTCCTGCAAGCCATTCAATTTGTGCTACATGAACGAACGTCTCTCCAAATGCTCAGTTCTGAGAGATAAATGTGTGTGAAAGCCGAACTTCACCTAGCTTGTTGGGAACAGAAAGTTTCTTTTCAGGTGCAAACTTCTTTCCATACATATATATGGGGATGTACTTTCTCCAACCCTTTTTTACAGTGAAAACTGAAGGAACTTCAAACCGGCGCTAGGAAACAGACTGAGAAACCAGAGTAAAATTTTCCCTGCAAGCCGTTCAATTCGTGCTACATGAACGAACGTCACTCCACTTGCTAAGTTCTGAGAGATAAGTATGTGTGAAAGCCGAAATTCACCTAGCTTGTTGGGAAAAGAAAGTTTCTATTCAGGTGCAAACTCCATTCCATACATATGTATGGGTATGTTCTAGCACCAAAACGGTTTTTCAGTGAAAACTGCAGGAACTTCAAACCGGCACTAGGAAACAGACTGAGAAACCAGAGTAAATATTTTACCTGCAAGCCGTTCACTTTGTGCTACATGAACGAACGTCTTTCCACATGCTCAGTTCTGAGAGATAAGTGTGCGTGAAAGCCGCACTTCACCTAGCTTATTGAGAACAGAAAGTTTCTTTTCAGGTGCAAACTCCATTTGATACATATATATGGGGATGTACTTGCTCCAACTCTGTTTAACAGTGAAAACTGCAAGAAATTCAAACCGGCGCTATGAAACAGTCTGAGAAACCAGAGTAAAAGTTTCCCTGCAAGCCGTTCACTTCGTGCTACATGAGCGAACATCTCTCCATATGCTCAGTTCTGAGTGATAATTGTGTGTGAAAGCCGAACTTCAACTAGCTTGTTGGGAACAGAAAGTTTCTTTTCAGGTGCAAACTCTATTCCATAAATATATATGAGGAGGTACTAGCACCAACCCGCTTTTACAGTGAAAACGGCAGGAACATATATCCGGCACCAGGAAACAGACAGAGAAAACAGAGTAAAATTTCTCCTGCAACCCGTTCCCTTTGTGCTAGATGAACGAACGACTCTGCACTTGCTAAGTTCTGAGAGATATGTGTGTGTGAAAACCGTCCTTCACCTAGCTATTTGGGAACACATAGTTTCTTTTCTGTTGTAAATTCCACTCCATATATATATATGGGGAGGTACAAGCTCCAAATCTGTTTTACAGTGAAAACTGCAGGAACTTCAATCCGGCACTAGGAAACAGACTGAGAAACCAGAGTAAAAGTTTCTCCTGCAACCATTTTCCTTTGTCCTAGATGACAGAATTTCTCTCCACATGCCAGGTTCTGAGAGATAATTGTGTGTGAAAACCGTACTTCAACTAGCTTGTTGGGAACACAAAGTTTCTTTTCAGTTGCGAACTCCTTTCAATACATATATATGGGGAGGTACTAGCAAAAACCAGCTTTTACAGTGAAAACGGCAGGAAATTAATTCCAGCTCTAGGAAACAGACAGTGAAACCAGAGTAAAATTTCTCCTGCAACCCGTTCCATTTGTGCTAGATGAACGAACGTCTCTACTCATGCTCAGATCAGAGAGATAAGTGTGCGTGAAAGCCGAACATCACGTAGCTTGTTGGGAAGAGAAAGTTTCTTTTCAGGTGCAAACTCCATTTGATACATATATATGGGGATGTACTAGCTCCAAATCGGTTTTTCAGTGAAAACTGCAAGGACTTCAAACCGGCACTTAGAAACAGACTGAGAAACCAGAATAAAAGTTACTCCTGCAAACCGATCCCTTTGTGCTAGATGAACGAACATCTCTCCACATGCTCAGTTCTGAGAGATAAGTGTGTGTGAAAGCCGTAGTTCACCTAGCTTGTTGGGAACACAAAGTTCCTTTTCACTTGCAAACTCAATTCCATACATATATATGCGGAGGTACAAGCTCCATCTCGGTTTTACAGTGAAAACTGCAGGGACATCAAACCGGCAATAGAAAACAGACTGAGAAACCACAGTAAAAGTTTCTCCTGAAATCATTTCCATTTGTCCTAGATGAACGAACTTCTCTCCACATGCAAAGTTCCGAGAGATATGTGTGTGTGAAAGCCGTCCTTCACCTAGCATGTTTGGAACACAAAGTTTCTTTTCAGGTGCAAACTCCACTCCATACATATATATGGGGAGGTACTAGCACCAACCAGCTTTTTCAGTGAAACGGCAGGAAATTAAAACCGGCACCAGGAAACAGACAGAGAAAACAGAGTAAAATTTCTCCGGCAACCCGTTCCCTTTTTGCTAGTTGAACGAACTTCTCTCCTCATGCTCAGTTCTGAGAGATAATTGTGTGTGAAAGCTGTGCTTCACCTAGCTTGTTGGGAACACAAAGTTTCTTTTCAGGTGCAAAATCCAATCCGCATATATATATGGGGAAGTACTAGCTCCAACTCGGTTTTTCAGTGAAAACTGCAGGAAATTCAAACCGGCACTAGGAAACAGACTGAGAAACCAGAGTAAAAGTTTCTCCTGCAAACCATTCAATTTGTGCTACATGAACGAATGTCTCTCCACATGCTCAGTTCTGAGAGATAACTGTGTGTGAAAGCCGTACTTCACCTAGCTTGTTGGGAACACAAAGTTTCTTTTCACTTGCAAACACCATTCCATACATATATATGCGGAGGTACTAGCTCCAACTCGGTTTTACAGTGAAAACTGCAGGGACATCAAACTGGCAATAGAAAACATACTGAAAAACCACAGTAAAAGTTTCTCCTGCAAACATTTCCCTTTGTCATAGATGAACGAACTTCTCTCCACATGCAAAGTTCCGAGAGATATGTGTGTGTGTAAGCCGTCCTTCACCTAGCTTGTTTGGAACACAAAGTTTCTTTTCAGGTGCAAAGTCCTCTCCATACATATATATGGGGAGGTAATAGCACCAACCCGCTTTTACAGTGAAAACGGCAGGAATTTCAAACCGGCGCTAGGAAAGAGACTGAGAAACCAGAGTAAAAGTTTCTCCTGAAACCCGTTCCCTTTGTGCTAGATGAACGAACGTGTCTCCACATGCTGAGTTCTGAGGGATAAATGGGTGTGAATCCGTACTTCACCTAGCTTGTTGAGAACACAAAGTTTCTTTTCAGGTGCAAATTCCACTCCATATATATATATGGGGATGTACTAGCTCCAACTCACTTTTACAGAGAAAACTGCAGGAACTTCAAACCGGCACTAGGAAACAGACTGAGAAGCCAGAGTAAATGTTTCTCCTGCAAGCCATTCAATTTGTGCTACATGAACGAACGTCTCTCCACATGCTCAGTTCTGAGAGATAAGTGTGTGTGAAAGGCGTCCTTCACCTAGCTTGTTGGGAACACACAGATTCTTTTCACTTGCAAACTCCACTCCATACATATATATGGGTTGGTAAAAGCTCCTACTCTGTTTTACAGTGAAAACTGCAGGAACTTCAAACCCGCACTAGGAAACAGACTTAGAATCCAGAGTAAAATTTTCTCCTGCAACCCGTTCCCCTTCTGCTAGATGAACGAACGTCTCTCCTCATGCTCAGTTCTGAGAGATAAGTGTGTATGAAAGCCGTCCTTCATCTAGCTTGCTGGGAACACAAAGTTCCTTTTCAGGTGCAAAATCCAATCCGTATATATATATGGGGAAGTACTAGCTCCAACTCGGTTTTACAGTGAAAACTGCAGGAAATTCAAACCGGCACTAGGAAACAGACTGAGAAACCAGAATAAAATTTCTCCTGCAACCCGTTCCATTTTTGCTAAATGAACGAACTTCTCTCCTCATGCTCAGTTCTGAGAGATAATTGTGTGAGAAACCTGTCCTTCACCTAGCTTGTTGGGAACACAAAGTTTCTTTCCATGTGCAAACCCCAATCCGCATATATGTATGGGGAAGTACTAGCTTCAACTCGGTTTTACAGTGAAAATTGAAGAAACTTCAAACCGGCACTAGGAAACAGACTGAGAAACCAGAGAAAATGTTTCTCCTGCAAGCCATTCAATTTGTGCTACATGAACGAACGTCTCTCCAAATGCTCAGTTCTGAGAGATAAATGTGTGTGAAAGCCGAACTTCACCTAGCTTGTTGGGAACAGAAAGTTTCTTTTCAGGTGCAAACTTCTTTCCATACATATATATGGGGATGTACTTTCTCCAACCCTTTTTTACAGTGAAAACTGAAGGAACTTCAAACCGGCGCTAGGAAACAGACTGAGAAACCAGAGTAAAATTTTCCCTGCAAGCCGTTCAATTCGTGCTACATGAACGAACGTCACTCCACTTGCTAAGTTCTGACAGATAAGTATGTGTGAAAGCCGAAATTCACCTAGCTTGTTGGGAAAAGAAAGTTTCTATTCAGGTGCAAACTCCATTCCATACATATGTATGGGTATGTTCTAGCACCAAATCGGTTCTTCAGTGAAAACTGCAGGAATTTCAAACCGGCACTAGGAAACAGAATTAGAAACCAGAGTAAAAGTTTCTCCTGCAACACGTTCCATTTGTGCTAGATGAACGACAGTCTCTCCACATGCTCAGTTCTGAGAGATAAGTGTGAGTGAAAGTCGTCCTTCACCTAGCTTGTTGGGAACACAAAGTTTCTTTTCACTTGCAAACTCCATTCCATACATATATATGCGGAGGTACTACCACCAACTCGGTTTTACAGTGAAAACTGCAGGAACTTCAAACCGGCAGTAGGTAACAGACTGAGTAAACAGAGAAAAAGTTTCTTCTACAACCTGTTCCCTTTGTGCTAGGTGAACGAAAGTCTCTCCTCATGCTCAGTTCTGAGAGATAAGTGTGTGTGAAAGCCGTCCTTCACCTAGCTTGTTGGGAACACAAAGTTTCTTTTCAGGTGCAAAGTCCTCTCCATACATATATATGGGGAGGTAATAGCACCAACCCGCTTTTACAGTGAAAACGGCAGGAATTTCAAACCGGCGCTAGGAAAGAGACTGAGAAACCAGAGTAAAAGTTTCTCCTGAAACCCGTTCCCTTTGTGCTAGATGAACGAACGTGTCTCCACATGCTGAGTTCTGAGGGATAAATGGGTGTGAATCCGTACTTCACCTAGCTTGTTGAGAACACAAAGTTTCTTTTCAGGTGCAAATTCCACTCCATATATATATATGGGGATGTACTAGCTCCAACTCACTTTTACAGAGAAAACTGCAGGAACTTCAAACCGGCACTAGGAAACAGACTGAGAAGCCAGAGTAAATGTTTCTCCTGCAAGCCATTCAATTTGTGCTACATGAACGAACGTCTCTCCACATGCTCAGTTCTGAGAGATAAGTGTGTGTGAAAGGCGTCCTTCACCTAGCTTGTTGGGAACACACAGATTCTTTTCACTTGCAAACTCCACTCCATACATATATATGGGTTGGTAAAAGCTCCTACTCTGTTTTACAGTGAAAACTGCAGGAACTTCAAACCCGCACTAGGAAACAGACTTAGAATCCAGAGTAAAATTTTCTCCTGCAACCCGTTCCCCTTCTGCTAGATGAACGAACGTCTCTCCTCATGCTCAGTTCTGAGAGATAAGTGTGTATGAAAGCCGTCCTTCACCTAGCTTGCTGGGAACACAAAGTTCCTTTTCAGGTGCAAAATCCAATCCGTATATATATATGGGGAAGTACTAGCTCCAACTCGGTTTTACAGTGAAAACTGCAGGAAATTCAAACCGGCACTAGGAAACAGACTGAGAAACCAGAATAAAATTTCTCCTGCAACCCGTTCCATTTTTGCTAAATGAACGAACTTCTCTCCTCATGCTCAGTTCTGAGAGATAATTGTGTGAGAAACCTGTCCTTCACCTAGCTTGTTGGGAACACAAAGTTTCTTTCCATGTGCAAACCCCAATCCGCATATATGTATGGGGAAGTACTAGCTTCAACTCGGTTTTACAGTGAAAATTGAAGAAACTTCAAACCGGCACTAGGAAACAGACTGAGAAACCAGAGAAAATGTTTCTCCTGCAAGCCATTCAATTTGTGCTACATGAACGAACGTCTCTCCAAATGCTCAGTTCTGAGAGATAAATGTGTGTGAAAGCCGAACTTCACCTAGCTTGTTGGGAACAGAAAGTTTCTTTTCAGGTGCAAACTTCTTTCCATACATATATATGGGGATGTACTTTCTCCAACCCTTTTTTACAGTGAAAACTGAAGGAACTTCAAACCGGCGCTAGGAAACAGACTGAGAAACCAGAGTAAAATTTTCCCTGCAAGCCGTTCAATTCGTGCTACATGAACGAACGTCACTCCACTTGCTAAGTTCTGACAGATAAGTATGTGTGAAAGCCGAAATTCACCTAGCTTGTTGGGAAAAGAAAGTTTCTATTCAGGTGCAAACTCCATTCCATACATATGTATGGGTATGTTCTAGCACCAAATCGGTTCTTCAGTGAAAACTGCAGGAATTTCAAACCGGCACTAGGAAACAGAATTAGAAACCAGAGTAAAAGTTTCTCCTGCAACACGTTCCATTTGTGCTAGATGAACGACAGTCTCTCCACATGCTCAGTTCTGAGAGATAAGTGTGAGTGAAAGTCGTCCTTCACCTAGCTTGTTGGGAACACAAAGTTTCTTTTCACTTGCAAACTCCATTCCATACATATATATGCGGAGGTACTACCACCAACTCGGTTTTACAGTGAAAACTGCAGGAACTTCAAACCGGCAGTAGGTAACAGACTGAGTAAACAGAGAAAAAGTTTCTTCTACAACCTGTTCCCTTTGTGCTAGGTGAACGAAAGTCTCTCCTCATGCTCAGTTCTGAGAGATAAGTGTGTGTGAAAGCCGTCCTTCACCTAGCTTGTTGGGAACACAAAGTTTCTTTTCAGGTGCAAACTCCAGTCCATACATATATATGGGGAGGTACTAGCTCCAACTCGCTTTTATAGTGAAAACTGCAGGAACATCAAACCGGCACTAGGAAACAGACTGAGAAACCACAGTAAAGTTTCTCCTGCAAACATTTCTCTTCGTCCTAGATGAAAGAACTTCTCTGCACATGCCCAGTTCTGAGAGATAAGTGTGTGTGAAAGCCGTACTTCACCTAGCTTGTTGGGAAAAGAAAGTTTCTTTTCAGGTGCAAACTCCATTCCATACATATATATCGGTATGTACTAGCTCCAACTCGGTTTTACAGTGAAAACTGCAGGAATTTCAAACCGGCACTAGGAAACATATTTAGAAACCAGAGTAAAAGTTTCTACTGCAAAACGTTCCCTTTGTGCTAGATGAACGAACGTCTCTCCACATGCTCAGTTCTGAGAGATAAGTGTGAGTGAAAGCCGTCCTTCACCTAGCTTGTTGGGAACACAAAGTTTCTTTTCACTTGCAAACACCATTCCATACATATATATGCGGAGGTACTAGCTCCAACTCGGTTTTACAGTGAAAACTGCAGGAACTTCAAAACGGCAGTCGGTAACAGACTGAGTAAACACAGAAAAAGTTTCTTCTGCAACCCGTTCCCTTTGTGCTAGGTGAACGAACGTCTCCCCACATGCTCAGTTCTGAGAGATAAGTGTGTGTGAAACCCGTCCTTCACCTAGCTGGTTGGGAACACAAAGATTCTTTTCACTTGCAAACTCCACTCCATATATATATATGCTGAGATACTAGCTCCAACTCGGTTTTACAGTGAAACCTGCAGGTATTCCAAATCGGCAGGAGAAAACAGCCTGAGAAACGTTAGTAAAACTTTCCCCTGCAACCCGTTCCCTTTGTGCTAGATGAACGAACGTCTCTCCACATGCTCAGTTCTGAGAGATAAGTGTGTGTGAAAGGCGACCTTCACCTAGCTTGTTGGGAAGACAAAGTTTCTTTTCACTTGCAAACTCTACTCCATACATATATATGGGGTGGTAAAAGCTCCTACTCAGTTTTACAGTGAAACGGCAGGATCTTCAAACCGGCACTAGGAAACAGACTTAGAATCCAGAGTAAAATTTCTCTGGCAACCCGTTCCCTTTCTGCTAGATGAACGAACGTCTCTCCTCATGCTCAGTTCTGAGAGATAAGTGTGTGTGAAAGCCGTCCTTCACCTAGCTTGTTGGGAACACAAAGATTCTTTTCAGGTGCAAAATCCAATCCGTATATATTTATGGGGAAGTACTAGCTCCAACTCGGTTTTACAGTGAAAACTGCAGGAACTTCAAACCCGCACTAGGAAACAGACTGAGAAACCAGAGTAAAACTTTCCCCTGCTACCCGTTCCTTTTGTGGTAGATGAACGAACGTCTCTCCACATGCTCAGTTCTGAGAGATGTGTGTGTGTGAAAGCCGTTCTTCACCTAGATTGTTGGGAAAACAAAGTTTCTTTTCAGGTGCAAACTCCACTCCATACATATATATGGGGAGGTACTAGCTCCAACACAATTTTACAGTGAAAACAGCAGGAATTTCAAAACGGCACAAGGAAACAGACTGAGAAACCACAGTAAAAGTTTCTCCTGCAACCATTTCCCCTTTTCCTAGATGAAAGAACTTCTCTCCACATGCCCAGTTCTGAGAGATATGTGTTTTTGAATGCCGTCTTCAACTAGCTTGTTGGGAACACAAAGTTTCTTTTCAGGTGCAAACTCCTTTCCTTACATATATATGGGGAAGTACTAGCACCAATCTGCTTTTACAGTGAAAACGGCAGGAACTTAAATCCGACACTAGGAAACTGACAGAGAAACCAGAATAAAATTTCTCCTGCAACCCGTTCCATTTGTGCTAGATGAACGAAATTCTCTCCTCATTCTCAGTTCTGAGAGATAAGTGTGTGTGAAAGCCGATCTTCACCTAGCTTTTTGGGAACAGAAAGTTTTTTTTCAGGTGCAAACTCCATTCCATACATATATATGGGGATGTACATGCTCCAACTGTGTTTTACAGTGAAAAATGCAGGAACTTCAAAACGGGGCTTGGAAATAGACTGAGAAACCGGAGTAAAAGTTTCTCCTGCAAGCCGTTCACTTCGTGCTACATTAACGAACGTCTCTCCAAATGCACAGTTCTGAGAGATAAGTGTGTGTTAAAGCCGAATTTCACCTAGCTTGTTGGGAACAGAAAGTTTCTTTCCGGGTGCAAACTCCACTCCATACATATATATGGGTTGGTACAAGCTCCTACTCTGTTTTACAGTGAAAACTGCAGGAACTTCAAACCCGCACTAGGAAACAGACTTAGAATCCAGAGTAAAATTTTCTCCTGCAACCCTTTCCCTTTCTGCTAGATGAACGAACGTTCTCCTCAGGCTCAGTTCTGAGAGATAAGTGTGTGTGAAAGCCGTGCTTCACCTAGCTTGTTGGGAACACAAAGTTTCTTTTCAGGTGCAAAAGCCAATCCGTATATATATATGGGGAAGTACTAGCTCCAACTCGGTTTTACAGTGAAAACTGCAGGAAATTCAAACCGGCACTAGGAAACAGACTGAGAAATCAGAGAAAAATTTTCAACTGCTACCCTTTCCTTTTGTGGTAGATGAACGAACGTCTCTCCACATGCTCAGTTCTGAGAGATGTGTGTGTGTGAAATCCGTTCTTCACCTAGATTGTTGGGAAAACAAAGTTTCTTTTCAGGTGCAAACTCCACTCCATACATATATATGGGGAGGTACAAGCTCCAACAAAATTTTACAGTGAAAACAGCAGGAATTTCAAACCGGCACTAGGAAACAGACTGAGAATGCACAGTAAAACTTTCTCCTGCAACCATTTCCCTTTGTCCTAGATGAAAGAAATTCTCTCCACATGCCCAGTTCTGAGAGATAAGTGTGTGTGAAAGCCGTACTTCACCTAGCTTGTTGGGAACACAAAGTTTCTTTTCAGGTGCAAACTCCTTTCCATACATATATATGGGGAGGTACTAGCACCAACACGCTTTTACAGTGAAAACGGCAGGAAATTAAATCCGGCACTAGGAATCAGACTTAGAAACCAGAATAAAATTTCTCCTGCAACCCGTTCCATTTTTGCTAAATGAACCAACTTCTCTCCTCATGCTCATTTCTGAGAGATAATTGTGTGAGAAACCTGTCCTTCACCTAGCTTGTTGGGAACACAAAGTTTCTTTTCATGTGCAAACTCCAATCCGCATATATGTATGGGGAAGTACTAGCTTCAACTCGGTTTTACAGTGAAAATTGCAGGAACTTCAAACCGGCACTAGGAAACAGACTGAGAAACCAGAGTAAATGTTTCTCCTGCAAGCCATTCAATTTGTGCTAGATGAACGAACGTCTCTCCACATGCTCAGTTCTGAGAGATAAATGTTTGTGAAAGCCGAACTTCACATAGCTTGTTGGGAACAGAAAGTTTCTTGTTAGGTGCAAACTCCTTTCCATACATATATATGGGGATGTACTTGCTCCAACTCTTTTTTACAGTGAAAACTGCAGGAACTTCAAACCGGCGCTAGGAAACAGACTGAGAAACCAGAGTAAATGTTTCCCTGCAAGCCGTTCACTTCGTGCTACATGAACGAACGTCACACCACTTGCTAAGTTCTGAGAGATAAGTGTGTGTGAAAGCCGAAATTCACGTAGCTGGTTGGGAAAAGAAAGTTTCTTTTCAGGTGCAAACTCCATTCCATACATATATATGGGTGTGTTCTAGCTCCAACTCGGTTTTACAGTGAAAACTGCAAGAATTTCAAACCGGCACTAGGAAACAGAATTAGAAACCAGAGTAAAAGTTTCTCCTGCAACACTTTCCCTTTGTGCTAGATGAACGAACGTCTCTCCACATGCTCAGTTCTGAGAGATAAGTGTGAGTGAAAGCCGTCCTTCAACTAGCTTGTTGGGAACACAAAGTTTCTTTTCACTTGCAAACTCCATTCCATACATATATATGCGGAGATACTAGCTCCAACTCGGTTTTACAGTGAAAACTGCAGGAACTTCAAACAGGCAGTAGGTAACAGACTGAGTAAACAGAGAAAAAGTTTCTTCTACAACCCGTTCCCTTTGTGCTAGGTGAACGAACGTCTCTCCTCATGCTCAGTTCTGAGAGATAAGTGTGTGTGAAAGCCGTCCTTCACCTAGCTTGTTGGGAACACAAAGTTTCTTTTCACGTGCAAAATCCAATCCGTATATATATATGGGGAAGTACTAGCTCCAACTCGGTTTTACAGTGAAAACTGCAGGAAATTCAAACCGGCACTAGGAAACAGACTGAGAAACCAGAGTAAAATTTTCAAGTGCTACCCTTTCCTTTTGTGGTAGATGAACGAACGTCTCTCCACATTCTCAGTTCTGAGAGATATGTGTGTGTTAAAGCCGTTCTTCACCTAGATTGTTCGGAAAACAAAGTTTCTTTTCAGGTGCAAACTCCACTCCATACATATATATGGGGTGGTACAATCTCGAACAAAATTTTACAGTGAAAACAGCAGGAAATTCAAACCGGCACTAGGAAACAGACTGAGAAACCACAGTAAAGTTTCTCCTGCAACCATTTCTCTTCATCCTAGATGAAAGAACTTCTCTGCCCATGCCCAGTTCTGAGAGATAAGTGTGTGTGAAAGCCGTACTTCACCTAGCTTGTTGGGAAAAGAAAGTTTCTTTTCAGGTGCAAACTCCATTCCATACATATATATCGGTATGTACTAGCTCCAACTCGGTTTTACAGTGAAAACTGCAGGAATTTCAAACCGGCACTAGGAAACATATTTAGAAAACAGAGTAAAAGTTTCTACTGCAACACGTTCCCTTTGTGCTAGATGAACGAACGTCTCTCCACATGCTCTGTTCTGAGAGATAAGTGTGAGTGAAAGCCGTCCTTCACCTAGCTTGTTGGGAACACAAAGTTTCTTTTCACTTGCAAACTCCATTCCATACATATATATGCGGAGGTACTAGCTGCAACTCGGTTTTACAGTGAAAACTGCAGGAACTTCAAACCGGCAGTATGTAACAGACTGAGTAAACACAGAAAAAGTTTCTTCTGCAACCCGTTCCCTTTGTGCTAGGTGAACGAACGTCTCCCCACATGCTCAGTTCTGAGAGATAAGTGTGTGTGAAACCCGTCCTTCACCTAGCTGGTTGGGAACACAAAGATTCTTTTCACTTGCAAACTCCAATCCATATATATATATGCTGAGATACTAGCTCCAACTCGGTTTTACAGTGAAACCTGCAGGTATTCCAAACCGGCAGGAGAAAACAGCCTGAGAAACGTTAGTAAAACTTTCCCATGCAACCCGTTCCCTTTGTGCTAGATGAACGAACGTCTCTCCACATGCTCAGTTCTGAGAGATAAGTGTGTGTGAAAGGCAACCTTCACCTAGCTTGTTGGGAAGACATAGTTTCTTTTCACTTGCAAACTCTACTCCATACATATATATGGGGTGGTACAAGCTCCTACCCTGTTTTACAGTGAAAACGGCAGGAACTTCAAACCGGCACTAGGAAACAGACTTAGAATCCAGAGTAAAAGTTTCTCTGGCAACCCGTTCCCTTTCTGCTAGATGAACGAACGTCTCTCCTCATGCTCAGTTCTGAGAGATAAGTGTGTGTGAAAGCCGTCCTTCACCTAGCTTTTTGGGAACACAAAGAGTCTTTTCAGGTGCAAAATCCAATCCGTATATATTTATGGGGAAGTACTAGCTCCAACTCGGTTTTACAGTGAAAACTGCAGGATCTTCAAACCGGCACTAGGAAACAGACTGAGAAACCAGAGTAAAACTTTCCATGCTACCCGTTCCTTTTTTGGTAGATGAACGAACGTCTCTCCACATGCTAAGTTCTGAGAGATGTGTGTGTGTGAAAGCCGTTCTTCACCTAGATTGTTGGGAAAACAAAGTTTCATTTCAGGTGCAAACTCCACTCCATACATATATATGGGGATGTACTAGCTCCAACACAATTTTACTGTGAAAACAGCAGGAACTTCAAACCGGCACTAGGAAACAGACTGAGAAACCACAGTAAAAGTTTCTCCTGCAACCATTTCCCATTTTCCTAGATGAAAGAACTTCTCTCCACATGCCCAGTTCTGAGAGATAAGTGTTTTTGAATGCCGTCTTCACCTAGCTTGTTGGGAACACAAAGTTTCTTTTCAGGTGCAAACTCCTTTCCTTACATATATATGGGGAAGTACTAGCACCAAACCGCTTTTACAGTGAAAACGGCAGGAACTTAAATCCGACACTAGGAAACTGACAGAGAAACCAGAATAAAATTTCTCCTGCAACCCGTTCCATTTGTGCTAGATGAACGAAATTCTCTCCTCATTCTCAGTTCTGAGAGATAAGTGTGTGTGAAAGCCGATCTTCACCTAGCTTGTTGGGAACAGAAAGTTTCTTTTCAGGTGCAAACTCCATTCCATACATATATATGGGGATGTACACGCTGTAACTGTGTTTTACAGTGAAAAATGCAGGAACTTCAAACCGGTGCTTGGAAATAGACTGAGAAACCGGAGTAAAAGTTTCTCCTGCAAGCCGTTCACTTCGTGCTAGATGAACGAACGTCTCTCCACATGCTCAGTTCTGAGAGATAAGTGTGTGTTAAAGCCGAACTTCACCTAGCTTGTTGGGAACAGAAAGTTTCTTTCCAGGTGCAAACTCCATTCCATACATATTTATGGGGATGTACTAGCACCAACTCGCTTTTACAGTGAAAACGGCAGGAACTTAAATCCGGCACTAGGAAAAAGACATAGAAACCAGAATAAAATTTCTATTGCAACCCGTTCCATTTTTGCTACATGAACGAACTTCTCTTCTCATGCTCAGTTCTGAGAGATAATTGTGTGTGAAACCTGTACTTCACCTAGCTTGTTGGGAAAACAAAGTTTCTTTTCATGTGCAAATACCAATCAGCATGTATATATGGGTAAGTACTAGCTTCAACTCGGTTTTACAGTGAAAACTGCAGGAACTTCAAACCGGAACTAGGAAAAAGACTGAAAAACCAGAGTAAAAGTTAATCCTGCAAGCCATTCTATTTGTCCTACATGAACGAACGTCTCTCCACATGCTCAGTTCTGAGAGATAAGTGTGTGTGAAAGCTAAAATTCACTTAGCTTTTTGGGAACAGAAAGTTTCTTTTCAGGTGCAAACTCCTTTCCATACATATATATGGGGATGTACTTGCTCTAAATCTGTTTTACAGTGAAAACTGCAGGAACTTCAAACCGGCGCTAGGAAACAGACTGAGAAACCAGAGTAAATGTTTCCCTGCAAGCCGTTCACTTCGTGCTACATGAACGAACGTTTCTCCACATGCTAATTTCTGAGAGATAAGTGTGTGTGAAAGCCGAAAATCAACTAGATTGTTGGGAACAGAAAATTTCTTTTCAGGTGCAAACTCCATTCCATATATATATATGGGGTTGTACTAGCTCCAACTCGGTTTTACAGTGAAAACTGCAGGAACTTCAAACCGGCACTAGGAAACAGGCTGAGAAACCAGAGTAAAAGTTTCTCCTGCAACCCGTTCCCTTTGTGCTAGATGAACGAACGTCTCTCCACATGCTCAGTTCTGAGAAATAAGTGTGTGTGAAAGGCGCCCTTCACCTTGCTTGTTGGGAACACACAGATTCTTTTCACTTGCAAACTCCACTCCATACATATATATGGGTTGGTACAAGCTCCTACTCTGTTTTACAGTGAAAACTGCAGGAACTTCAAACCCGCACTAGGAAACAGACTTAGAATCCAGAGTAAAATTTTCTCCTGCAACCCGTTCCCTTTCTGCTAGATGAACGAACGTCTCTCCTCATGCTCAGTTCTGAGAGATAAGTGTGTGTGAAAGCCGTCCTTCACCTAGCTTGTTGGGAACACAAAGTTCCTTTTCAGGTGCAAAAGCCAATCCGTATATATATATGGGGAAGTACTAGCTCCAACTCGATTTTACAGTGAAAACTGCAGGAAATTCAAACCGGCACTAGGAAACAGACTGAGAAACCAGAGAAAAATTTTCAACTGCTTCCCTTTCCTTTTGTGGTAGATGAACGAACGTCTCTCCACATGCTCAGTTTTGAGAGATGTGTGTGTGTGAAAGCCGTTCTTCACCTAGATTGTTGGGAAAACAAAGTTTCTTTTCAGGTGCAAACTCCACTGCATACATATATATGGGGAGGTACAAGCTCCAACAATATTTTACAGTGAAAACAGCAGGAATTTCAAACCGGCACTATGAAACAGACTGAGAAACCACAGTAAAACTTTCTCCTGCAACCATTTCCCTTTGTCCTAGATGAAAGAAATTCTCTCCACATGCCCAGTTCTGAGAGATAAGTGTGTGTGAAAGCCGTACTTCACCTAGCTTGTTGGGAACACAGTTTCTTTTCAGGTGCAAAGTCCTTTCCATACATATATATGGGGAGGTACTAGCACCAACCCGCTTTTACAGTGAAAACGGCAGGAACTTAAATCCGGCACTAGGAAAAGACTTAGAATCCAGAATAAAATTTCACCTGCAACCCGTTCCATTTTTGCTAGATGAACGAACTTCTCTCCTCATGCTCAGGTCTGAGAGATAATTGTGTGAGAATCCTGTCCTTCACCTAGTTTGTTGGGAACACAAAGTTTCTTTCCATGTGCAAACTCCAATCCGCATATATGTATGGGGAAGTACTAGCTTCAACTCGGTTTTACAGTGAAAATTGCAGGAACTTCAAACCGGCACTAGGAAACAGACTGAGAAACCAGAGTAAATGTTTCTCCTGCAAGCCATTCAATTTGTGCTACATGAACGAACTTCTCTCCACATGCTCAGTTCTGAGAGATAAATGTGTGTGAAAGGCGAACTTCACCTAACTTGTTGGGAACAGAAAGTTTCTTTTCATGTGCAAACCCCTTTCCATACATATATATGGGGATGTACTTGCTCCAAATCTTTTTTACAGTGAAAACTGCAGGAACTTCAAACCGGCGCTAGGAAACAGACTGAGAAACCAGAGTAAAAGTTTCCCTGCAAGCCGTTCACTTCGTGCTACATGAACGAACGTCACTCCACTTACAAAGTTCTGAGAGATAAGTGTGTGTGAAAGCCGAAATTCACCTAGCTTGTTGGGAATAGAAAGTTTCTTTTCAGGTGCAAACTCCATTCCATACATATATATGGGTATGTTCTCGCTCCAACCCGGTTTTACAGTGAAAACTGCAGGAATTTCAAACCGGCACTAGGAAACAGAATTAGAAACCAGAGTAAAAGTTTCCCCTGCAACACGTTCCCTTTGTGCTAGATGAACGAAAGTCTCTCCACATGCTCAGTTCTGAGAGGTAAGTGTGTGTGAAAGCCGTACTTCACCTAGCTTGTTGGGAACACAAAGTTTCTTTTCAGGTGCAAACTCCTTTCCATACATATATATGGGGAGGTACTAGCACCAACACGCTTTTACAGTGAAAACGGCAGGAAATTATATCCGGCACTAGGAATCAGACTTAGAAACCAGAATAAAATTTCTCCTGCAACCCGTTCCATTTTTGCTAAATTAACGAACTTCCCTTTTCATGCTCAGTTCTGAGAGATAATTGTGTGAGAAACCTGTCCTTCACCTAGCTTGTTGGGAACACAAAGTTTCTTTTCATGTGCAAACTCCAATCCGCATATATGTATGGGGAAGTACTAGCTTCAACTCGGTTTTACAGTGAAAATTGCAGGAACTTCAAACCGGCACTAGGAAACAGACTGAGAAACCAGAGTAAATGTTTCTCCTGCAAGCCATTCAATTTGTGCTACATGAAAGAACGTCTCTCCACATGCTCAGTTCTGAGAGATAAATGTGTGTGAAAGCCGAACTTCACCTAGCTTGTTGGGAACAGAAAGTTTCTTGTCAGGTGCAAACTCCTTTCCATACATATATATGGGGATGTACTTGCTCCAAATCTTTTTTACAGTGAAAACTGCAGGAACTTCAAACCGGTGCGAGGAAACAGACTGAGAAACCAGAGTAAAAGTTTCCCTGCAAGCCGTTCACTTCGTGCTACATGAACGAACGTCACACCACTTGCTAAGTTCTGAGAGATAAGTGTGTGTGAAAGCCGAAATTCACCTAGCTTGTTGGGAAAAGAAAGTTTCTTTTCAGGTGCAAACTCCATTCCATACATATATATGGGTATGATCTAGATCCAACTCGGTTTTACAGTGAAAACTGCAGGAATTTCAAACCGGAACTAGGAAACAGAGTTAGAAACCAGAGTAAATGTTTCTCCTGCAACACGTTCCCTTTGTGCTAGATGAACGAACGTCTCTCCACATGCTCAGTTCTGAGAGATAAGTGTGAGTGAAAGCCGTTCTTCACCTAGCTTGTTGGGAACACAAAGTTTCTTTTCACTTGCAAACTCCATTCCATACATATATATGTGGAGGTACTAGATCCAACTCGGTTTTACAGTGAAACCTGCAGGAACTTGAAACCGGCAGTAGGTAACAGACTGAGTAAACAGAGAAAAAGTTTCTCCTACAACCCGTTCCCTTTGTGCTAGGTGAACGAACGTCTCTCCTCATGCTCAGTTCTGAGAGAAAAGTGTGTGTGAAAGCCGTCCTTCACCTAGCTTGTTGGGAACACAAAGTTTCTTTTCAGGTGCAAAATCCAATCCGTATATATATATGGGGAAGTACAAGCTCCAACTCGGTTTTACAGTGAAAACTGCAGGAAATTCAAACCGGCACTAGGAAACAGACTGAGAAACCAGAGTAAAATTTTCAACTGCTTACCTTTCCTTTTGTGGTAGATGAACGAACGTCTCTTCACATGCTTAGTTCTGAGAGATATGTGTGTGTGAAAGCCGTTCTTCACCTAGATTGTTGGGAAATCAAAGTTTCTTTTCAGGTGCAAACTCCTTTCCATACATATATATGTGGAGGTACTAGCACCAACCGACTTTTACAGTGAAAATGGCAGGAACTTAAATCCGGCACTAGGAATCAGACTTAGAAACCAGAATAAAATTAATCCTGCAACCCGTTCCATTTTTGCTAGATGAACGAACTTCTCTCCTCATGCTCAGTTCTGAGAGATAATTGTGTGAGAAACCTGTCCTTCACCTAGCTTGTTGGGAACACAAAGTTTCTTTTCATGTGCAAACTCCAATCCGCATATATGTATGGGGAATTACTAGCTTCAACTCGGTTTTACAGTGTAAACTGCAGGAAATTCAAACCAGCACTAGGAAACAGACTGAGAAACCAGAGTAAAAGTTTCTCCTGCAAGGCATTCAATTTGTGCTACATGAACGAAAGTCTCTCCACATGCTCAGTTCTGAGAGATAAGTGTGTGTGAAAGCCGAACTTCACCTAGCTTGTTGGGAACAGAAAGTTTCTTTTCAGGTGCAAACACCTTTCCATACATATATATGGGGATGTACTTTATCCAACTCTTTTTTACAGTGAAAACTGCAGGAACTTCAAACCGGCGCTAGGAAACAGACTGAGAAACCAGAGTAAAAGTTTCCCTGCAAGCCGTTCACTTCATGCTACATGAACGAACTCACACCACTTGCTAAGTTCTGAGAGATAAGTGTGTGTGAAAGCCTAAATTTCCTAGCTTGTTGGGAAAAGTAAGTTTCTTTTCAGGTGCAAAATCCATTCCATACATATATATGGGTATGTACTAGCTCCAACTTTGTTTTACAGCGAAAACTGCAGGAATTTCAAAGCGGCACTAGGAAACAGAATTAGAAACCAGAGTAACAGTTTCTCCTGCAACCCGTTCCCTTTGTGCTAGGTGAACGAACGTCTCTCCACATGCTCAGTTCTGAGAGATAAGTTTGAGTGAAAGCCGTCCTTCACCTAACTTGTTGGGAACACAAAGTTTCTTTTCACTTGCAAACTCCATTCCATACATATATATGCGGAGGTACTAGCTCCAACTCCGTTTTGCAGTGCAAACTGCAGGGACATCAAACCTCAAAAGAAAACAGACTGAGAAACCACAGTAAAAATTTCTTCTGCAATCATTTCCCATGTCCTATATGAACGAACTTCTCTCCACATGCAAAGTTACGAGAGATATGTGTGTGTGAAAGCCGTCCTTCCCCAAGCATGTTTGGAACACAGTTTCTTTTCAGATGCAAAGTCCACTCCATACATATATATGGGGAGGTAATAGCACCAACCCGCCTTACAGTGAAAAAGGCATGAACTTCAAACCGGCAATAGGAAACAGACTGAGAAACCAGAGTAAATATTTCTCATGCAACCTGATCCCTTTGTGCTAGATGAACGAACGTGTCTCCACATGCTGAGTTCTGAGGGATAAATGGGTGTGAAAGCCGTCATTCACCTATCTTGTTGAGAACACAAAGTTTCTTTTCAGGTGCAAATTCCACTCCATATATATATATGGGGAAGTTCTAACTCCAACTCACTTTTACAGTGAAAACTGCAGGAACTTCAAACCGGCACTAGGAAACAGACTTAGAAACCAGAGTAAAAGTTTCTCCTGCAACCCGTTCCCTTACTGCTAGATGAACGAATGTCTCTCCTCATGCTCATTTCTGAGAGATAAGTGTGTGTGAAAGCCGTCCTTCACCTAGCTTGTTGGGAACACAAAGTTTCTTTTCAGGTGCAAAATCCAATCCGTATATAGATATGGGTAATTACTAGCTCCAACTCGGTTTTACAGTGAAAACTGCAGGAACTTCAAACCGGCACTAGGAAACTGACTGAGAAACCAGAGAAAAAGTTTATCCTGCAAGCCGTTCTCTTTGTGCTACATGAAAGAACGTCTCTCCACATTCTCAGTTCTGAGAGAAAAGTGTGTGTGAAAGCCGAACTTCACCTAGATTGTTGGGAACTCAAAGTTTCATTTCACTTTCAAACTCCATTCCATACATATATATGGGGAGGTACTTGTTCCAACTCGGTTTTACAGTGAAAACTGCAGGAAATTCAAACCGGCAGTAGGTAACAGACTGAGTAAACAGAGAAAAAGTTTCTTCTGCAACACATTCCCTTTGTGCTAGGTGAACGAACGTCTGTCCACATGCTCAGTTCTGAGAGATAAGTGTTTGTGAAAGAAGTCCTTCACCTAGCTGGTTGGGAACACAAAGTTTCTTTTCACTTGAAAACTCCATTCCATACATTTATATGGGGATGTACTATATTGTACTCGGTTTTACAGTGAAAACTGCAGGAACTTCAAACCGGCACTAGGAAACAGACTGAGAAACCAGAGTAAAAGTTTCACTTGCCACCAGTTCCCTTTGTGCTAGATGAACGAACGTCTCTCCACATGCTCAGTTCTGAGAGATAAGTGTGTGTAAATGCCGTCCTTCACCTAGCTTGTTGGGAACACTAAGTTTGTTTTCACTTGCCAACTCCACTCCATACATATATATGGGGAGGTACTAGCTCCAACACGGTTTTACAGTGAAAACTTCCGGAACTTCAAACCGGCACTTGGAAACTGACTGAGAAACCAGAGTAAAATTTCTCCTGAAACCCTTTCCTTTTTTGCTAGATGAACGAACGTTTCTCCACATGCTCATTTCTGAGAGATAATTGTGTGTGAAAGCCGTAATTCACCTAGCTTGTTGGGAACACAAAGTTTTTTTGTTTCCAACTCCACTCCATACATATATATTGGGAGGTACTAGCTAAAACTCGGTTTACAGTGAAAACTGCAGGAACTTCAAACCGGCACCAGGAAACAGACTGAGAAACCAGAGAAAAAGTTTCTCCTGCAACCCGTTCCCTTTGTGCTAGATGAACGAACGTCTCTCCACATGCTCAGTTCTGAGAGAGAGTTGTGTGTGAAAGCCGTCCTTCATCTAGCTTGTTGGGAACACAAAGTTTCTTTTCAGTTGGCAACTCCACTCCATACATATATATGGCTGGTACTAGCTTCTACTCGGTTTTACAGTGAAAACGGCAGGAACTTCAAACCGGCACTAGGAAGCAGACAGAAAAACCAGAGTAAAAGTATCTCCTGAAACTCTTTCCCTTTGTGCTGGATGAACGAACGTCTCTCCACATGCTCAGTTCTTAGAGATTTGTGTGTGTGAAAGCCGTCATTCACCTAGCTTGTTGGGAACACAAAGTTTCTTTTCAGTTGAAACTCCAATCCATACATATATATGGGGAAGTACTAGCTCCAACTCGGTTTTACAGTGAAAACTGCAGGAACTTCAACCCGGCAGTAGGAAACAGACTGAGATACCAGAGTAAAATTTTCTACGGCAAACCTTTCCATTTGTGCTAGAGGAACGAACGTCTCTCCATATGCTCAGTTCTGAGTGATAACTGTCTGTGAATGCCGTACTTCACCTAACTTGTTGGGAACACAAAGTTCTTTTTCAGTTGCCAAATCCAATCCATACATATATATGGGGAGGTACTGGCTCCAACACGGTTTTACAGTGAAAAGTGCAGGAACTTCAAACCGGCACTAGGAAACAGACTGAGATACCAGAGTAAAAGTTTCTCCTGCTACCCTTTCCGTTTGTGCGAGATGAACGAACGTCTCTCCACATGAACAATTCTGAGGGAAAGTTTGTGTGAAAGCCTTCCTTAACCTAGCTTGTCGGGAAAACAAAGTTACTTTTCAGTTGCAAACTCCACTGCATACATATAAATGGGGAGGTATTAGCTCCAACTCTGTTGTACAGTGAAAACTGCAGGAACTTCAAACCAGCACTAGGAAACAGACTGAGAAACGAGAGTAAAAGTTTCTCCTGCAACCCGTTCCCTTTTTTGCAAGATGAACGAACGTCTCTCCACATGCTCATTTCTGAGGGATAAGTGTGTGTGAAAGCCTTCCTTCAACTAGCTTGTTGGGAACGCAAAGTTTTTTTGCAGTTACAAACCCCAATACACACATATATATGGGGAGGTACTAGCTCCAACTCAGTTTTACAGTTAAAACAGTTGGAAATTCAAACCGGCACAAGGAAACAGACTGAGAAACCAGAATAAATGTTTCTCTTGCAACCAGTTCAATTTTTTGCTAGATGAACGAACTTCTGTCCACTTGCTCAATTCAGAGAAATAGGTGTGTGTGAAAGCCGTCCTTCACCTCGATTGTTGTAAACACATAGTTCCTTTGCAGTTGTCAACTCCAGACCATAAATATATATGGGGAGGTACAAGCTCCAACTCTTTTTTACAGTGAAAACTGCAGGAACTTAAAACCGGCACTAGGAAACAGACTGAGAACCCAGATTAAAAGTTTCTCCTGCAACCCGTTCCTTTGTGCTAGATGAATGAAAGTCTCTCCACATGATCAGTTCTGAAAGGTAATTGTGTATGAAAGCCGTACTTCTCCTAGCTTGTTGGGAACAGAAAGTTTCTTTTAAGTTGCCAACTCCAATCCATACATATATATGGGGAGGTACTAGCTCCAACTCGGTTTTAAAGAGAAAACTGCAGGAACTTCAAACCGGCACTAGGAAACAGACTGAGATAACAGAGTAAAAGTTTATCCTGCAACACGTTCCCTTTGTGCTAGATGAACGAACGTCTCTCCACACGCTCAGTTCTGAGAGAAAAGTGTGTGTGAAAGCTTTCCTTCAAATAACATGTTGGGAACACAAAGTTTCTTTGCAGTTGCAAACACCAATCCACACATATATATGGGGAGGTATTAGCTAAAACTCGGTTTTACAGTGAAAATTTCAGGTACTTCAAACCGGCACTAGGAAACAGAATGAGAAACCAGAGTAAAAGTTTATCCTGCAACCCGTTCCCTTTGTGCTAGATGAACGAACGACTCTCCACATGCTCAGTTCTGAGAGATAATTGTGTGTGAAAGCCGCCCTTCACCTAGCTTGTTGGGAACACAAAGTTTCTTTTCAGTTGGCAACTCCACTCCATACATATATATGGGGAGGTACTAGCACCAACACGGTTTTAGATTGAAAACTGCAGCAACTTCAAACCGGCACTAGGAAACAGACTGAGAAACCAGAGTAAAAGTTTCCCCTGCAACCCATACCATTTGTGTTAGATGAACGAACGTCTCTCCACATGCTCAGTTCTGAGAGATAAGTGTGTGTGAAAGCCGTCCTTCACCTAGCTTGTGGGAACACAAAGTTTCTTTTCACTTGCAAATTCCAGTTCATACATATATATGGGGAGGTACTAGCTCCAAATAGGTTTTACAGTGAAAACAGTAGGAAATTCAAACCGGCACTAGGAAACAGACTGAGAAACCAAAGTAAAAGTTTCTAATGCAATCCGTTCCCTTTTTGCTAGATGAACGAAAGTCTCTCCACATGCTCAGTTCTGAGAGATAAGTGTGAGTGAAAGCCGTCCTTCACCTAGCTTGTTGGGAACACAAAGTTTCTTTTCAGGTGCAAAATCCAATCCGTATATATATATGGGGTAGTAGTAGCTCCAACTCGGTTTTACAGTGAAAACTGCAGGAAATTCAAACCGGCACTAGGAAACAGACTGAGAAACCAGAGTAAAATTTTCAACTGCTACCCTTTCCTTTTGTGGTAGATGAACGAACGTCTCTCCACATGCTCAGTTCTGAGTGATGTGTGTGTGTGAAAGCCGTTCTTCACCTAGATTGTTGGGAAAACAAAGTTTATTTTCAGGTGCATACTCCACTCCATACATATATATGGGGTGGTACAAGCTCCAACAATATTTTCAGTGAAAACAGCAGGAATTTCAAACCGGCACTAGGAAACAGACTGAGAAACCACAGTAAAAGTTTCTCCTGCAAAATTTCTCTTCGTCCTAGATGAAAGAACTTCTCTCCACATGCCCAGTTGTGAGAGATAAATGTGTGAGAAACCTGTCCTTCACCTAGCTTGTTGGGAACACAAAGTTTCTTTTCATGTGCAAACTCCAATCCGCATATATGTATGGGGAAGTACTAGCTTCAACTCGGTTTTACAGTGAAAATTGCAGGAACTTCAAACCGGCACTAGGAAACAGACTGAGAAACCAGAGTAAAAGTTTTTCCTGCAAGCCATTCAATTTGTGCTACATGAACGAACGTCTCTCCACATGCTCAGTTCTGAGAGATAAATGTGTGTGAAAGCCGAACTTCACCTAACTTGTTGGGAACAGAAAGTTTCTTGTCAGGTGCAAACTCCTTTCCATACATATATATGGGGATGTAATTGCTCCAACTCTTTTTTACAATGAAAACTGCAGGAACTTCAAACCGGCGCTAGGAAACAGACTGAGAAACCAGAGTAAATGTTTCCCTGCAAGCCGTTCACTTCGTGCTACATGAACGAACGTCACACCACTTGCTAAGTTCTGAGAGATAAGTGTGTGTGAAAGCCGAAATTCACCAAGCTTGTTGGGAAAAGAAAGTTTCTTTTCAGGTTCAATCTCCATTCCATACATATATATGGGTATGTTCTAGCTCCAACTCGGTTTTACAGTGAAAACTGCAGGAATTTCAAACTGGCACTAGGAAACAGAATTAGAAACCAGAGTAAAAGTTTCTCCTGCAACAATTTCCCTTTGTGCTAGATGAACGAACGTCTCTCCACATGCTCAGTTCTGAGAGATAAGTGTGAGTGAAAGCCGTCCTTCAACTAGCATGTTCGGAACACAAAGTTTCTTTTCACTTGCAAACTCCATTCCATACATATAAATGCGGAGGTACTAGCTCCAACTCGGTTTTACAGTGAAAACTGCAGGAACTTCAAACAGGCAGTAGGTACCAGTCTGAGTAAACAGAGAAAAAGTATCTTCTACAGCCCGTTCCATTTGTGCTAGGTGAACGAACGTCTCTCCTCATGCTCAGTTCTGAGAGATAAGAGTGTGTGAAAGCCGTCCTTCACCTAGCTTGTTGGGAACACAAAGTTTCTTTTCAGGTGCAAAATCCAATCCGTATATATATATGAGTAAGTACTAGCTCCAACTCGGTTTTACAGTGAAAACTGCAGAAATTCAAACCGGCACTAGGAAACAGACTGAGAAACCAGAGTAAAATTTTTAACTGCTACCCTTTCCTTTTGTGGTAGATGAACGAACGTCTCTCCACATGCTCAGTTCTGAGTGATGTGTGTGTGTGAAAGCCGTTCTTCACCTAGATTGTTGGGAAATCAAAGTTTATTTTCAGGTGCAAACTCCACTCCATACATATATATGGGGTGGTACAAGCTCCAACAATATTTTACAGTGAAAACAGCAGGAATTTCAAACCGGCACTAGGAAACAGACTGAGAACCCACCGTAAAAGTTTCCCCTGCTACCATTTCTCTTCGTCCTAGATGAAAGAACTTCTCTCCACATGCCCAGTTCTGAGAGAAAAATGTGTGTGAAAGCCGTACTTCACATAACTTGTAGGGAACACAAAGTTTCTTTTTATGGTGCAAACTCCTTTCCATACATATATATGGGGAGGTACTAGCACCAACCCGCTTTTACAGTGAAAACGGCAGGATATTAAATCCGGCACTAGGAATCAGACTTAGAAACCAGAATAAAATTTCTCCTGCAACCCGTTCCATGTTTGCTAGATGAACGAACTTCTCTCCTCATGCTCAGTTCTGAGAGATAATTGTCTGAGAATCCTGTCCTTCACCTAGCTTGTTGGGAACACAAAGATTCTTTTAATGTGCAAACTCCAATCCGCATATATGTATGGGGAAGTACTAGCTTCAACTCGGTTTTACAGTGATAATTGCAGGAAGTTCAAACCGGCACTAGGAAACAGACTGAGAAACCAGAGTAAAAATATCTCCTGCAAGCCATTCAATTTGTGCTACATGAACGAACGTCTCTCCACATGCTCATTTCTGAGAGATAAATGTTTGTGAAAGCCGAACTTCACCTAGCTTGTTGGGAACAGAAAGTTTCTTGTCAGGTGCAAACTCCTTTCCATACATATATATGGGGATGTACTTGCTCCAACTCTTTTTTACAGTGAAAACTGCAGGAACTTCAAACCGGCGCTAGGAAACAGACTGAGAAACCAGAGAAAATGTCTCCCTGCAAGCCGTTCACTTCGTGCTACATGATCGAACGTCACACCACTTGCTACGTTCTGAGAGATAAGTGTGTGTGAAAGCCGAAATTCACCTAGCTTGTTGGGAAAAGAAAGTTTCTTTTCAGGTGCAAACTCCATTCCATACATATATATGGGTATGTTCTAGCTCCAACTCGGTTTTACAGTGAAAACAGCAGGAATTTGAAACCGGCACTAGGAAACAGAATTAGAAACCAGAGTAAAAGTTTCTCCTGCAACACTTTCCCCTTGTGCTAGATGAACGAACGTCTCTCCACATGCTCAGTTCTGAGAGATAAGTGTGAGTGAAAGCCGTCCTTCAACTAGCTTGTTGGGAACACAAAGTTTCTTTTCAGGTGCAAACTCCTTTCCATACATATATATGGGGAGGTACTAGCACCAACCCGCTTTTACAGTGAAAACGGCAGGATATTAAATCCGGCACTAGGAATCAGACTTAGAAACCAGAATAAAATTTCTCCTGCAACCCGTTCCATGTTTGCTAGATGAACGAACTTCTCTCCTCATGCTCAGTTCTGAGAGATAATTGTCTGAGAATCCTGTCCTTCACCTAGCTTGTTGGGAACACAAAGATTCTTTTAATGTGCAAACTCCAATCCGCATATATGTATGGGGAAGTACTAGCTTCAACTCGGTTTTACAGTGATAATTGCAGGAAGTTCAAACCGGCACTAGGAAACAGACTGAGAAACCAGAGTAAAAATATCTCCTGCAAGCCATTCAATTTGTGCTACATGAACGAACGTCTCTCCACATGCTCATTTCTGAGAGATAAATGTTTGTGAAAGCCGAACTTCACCTAGCTTGTTGGGAACAGAAAGTTTCTTGTCAGGTGCAAACTCCTTTCCATACATATATATGGGGATGTACTTGCTCCAACTCTTTTTTACAGTGAAAACTGCAGGAACTTCAAACCGGCGCTAGGAAACAGACTGAGAAACCAGAGAAAATGTCTCCCTGCAAGCCGTTCACTTCGTGCTACATGATCGAACGTCACACCACTTGCTACGTTCTGAGAGATAAGTGTGTGTGAAAGCCGAAATTCACCTAGCTTGTTGGGAAAAGAAAGTTTCTTTTCAGGTGCAAACTCCATTCCATACATATATATGGGTATGTTCTAGCTCCAACTCGGTTTTACAGTGAAAACAGCAGGAATTTGAAACCGGCACTAGGAAACAGAATTAGAAACCAGAGTAAAAGTTTCTCCTGCAACACTTTCCCCTTGTGCTAGATGAACGAACGTCTCTCCACATGCTCAGTTCTGAGAGATAAGTGTGAGTGAAAGCCGTCCTTCAACTAGCTTGTTGGGAACACATAGTTTCTTTTCACTTGCAAACTCCATTCCATACATATATATGGGGAGGTTCTAGCTCCAACTCGGTTTTACAGTGAAAACTGCAGGGAATTCAAACCGGCACTAGGAAACAGACTGAGAAACCAGAGTAAAATTTTCAACTGCTACCCTTTCCTTTTGTGGTAGATGAACGAACGTCTCTCCACATTCTCAGTTCTGAGAGATATGTGTGTGTTAAAGCCGTTCTTCACGTAGATTGTTGGGAAAACAAAGTTTATTTTCAGGTGCAATCTCCACTCCATACATATACATGGGGTGGAACAAGCTCCAACAAAATTTTACAGTGAAAACAGCAGGAAATTCAAACCGGCACTAGGAAACAGACTGAGAAACCACAGTAAAGTTTCTCCTGCAACCATTTCTCTTCGTCCTAGATGAAAGAACTTCTCTGCACATGCCCAGTTCTGAGAGATAAGTGTGTGTGAAAGCCGTACTTCACCTAGCTTGTTGGGAAAAGAAAGTTTCTTTTCAGGTCCAAACTCCATTCCATACATATATATCGGTATGAACTAGCTCCAACTCGGTTTTACAGTGAAAACTGCAGGAATTTCAAACCGGCACTAGGAAACATATTTAGAGACCAGAGTAAAAGTTTCTATTGCAACACGTTCCCTTTGTGCTAGATGAACGAACGTCTCACCACATGCTCAGTTCTGAGAGATAAGTGGGAGTGAAAGCCGTCCTTCACCTAGCTTGTTGGGAACACAAAGTTTGTTTTCACTTGCAAACTCCATTCCATACATATATATGCGGAGGTACTAGCTCCAACTCGGATTTACAGTGAAAACTGCAGGAACTTCAAACCGGCAGTAGGTAACAGACTGAGTAAACACAGAAAAAGTTTCTTCTGCAACCCGTTCCCTTTGTGCTAGGTGAACTAACGTCTCCCCACATGCTCAGTTCTGAGAGATAAGTGTGTGTGAAACCCGTCCTTCATCTAGCTGGTTGGGAACACAAAGATTCTTTTCACTTGCAAACTCCACTCCATATATATATATGGGGTCGTACAAGCTCCTACTCTGTTTTACAGTGAAAACGGCAGGAACTTCAAACCGGCACTAGGAAACAGACTTAGAATCCAGAGTAAAAGTTTCTCTGGCAACCCGTTCCCTTTCTGCTAGATGAACGAACGTCTCTCCTCATGCTCAGTTCTGAGAGATAAGTGTGTGTGAAAGCCGTCCTTCACCTAGCTTGTTGGGAACACAAAGATTCTTTTCAGGTGCAAAATCCAATCCGTATATATTTATGGGGAAGTACTAGCTCCAACTCGGTTTTACAGTGAAAACTGCAGGAACTTAAAACCGGCACTAGGAAACAGACTGAGAAACCAGAGTAAAACTTTCCCCTGCTACCAGTTTCTTTTGTGGTAGATGAACGAACGTCTCTCCACATGCTCAGTTCTGAGTGATGTGTGTGTGTGAAAGCCGTTCTTCTCCTAGATTGTTGGGAAAACAAAGTTTCTTTTCAGGTGCAAACTCCACTCCATACATATATATGGGGAGGTACTAGCTCCAACACAATTTTACTGTGAAAACAGCAGTAATTTCAAACCGGCACTAGGAAACAGACTGAGAAACCACAGTAAAAGTTTCTCCTGCAACCATTTCCCCTTTTCCTAGATGAAAGAACTTCTCTCCACATGACCAGTTCTGAGAGATAAGTGTTTTTGAATGCCGTCTTCACCTAGCTTGTTGGGAACACAAAGTTTCTTTTCAGGTGCAAACTCCTTTCCTTACATATATATGGGGAAGTACTAGCACCAAACCGCTTTTACAGTGAAAACGGCAGGAACTTAAATCCGACACTAGGAAACTGACAGAGAAAACAGAATAAAATTTCTCCTCCAACCCGTTCCATTTGTGCTAGATGAACGAAATTCTCTGCTCATTCTCAGTTCTGAGAGATAAGTGTGTGTGAAAGCCGACCTTCACCTAGCTTGTTGGGAACAGAAAGTTTTTTTTCAGGTGCAAACTCCATTCCATACATATATATGGGGATGTACATGCTCCAACTGTGTTTTACAGTAAAAAATGCAGGAACTTCAAACCGGTGCTTGGAAATAGACTGAGAAACCGGAGTAAAAGTTTCTCCTGCAAGCCGTTCACTTCGTGCTACATGAACGAACGTCTCTCCACATGCTCAGTTCTGAGAGATATGTGTGTGTTAAAGCCGAACTTCACCTAGCTTGTTGGGAACAGAAAGTTTCTTTCCAGGTGCAAACTCCATTCCATTCATATATATGGGGATGTACTAGCACCAACTCGCTTTTACAGTGAAAACGGCAGGAACTTAAATCCGGCACTAGGAAAAAGACATAGAAAGCAGAATAAAATTTCTATTGCAACCCGTTCCATTTTTGCTACATGAATGAACTTCTATTCTCATGCTCAGTTCTGAGAGATAATTGTGTGTAAAACCTGTACTTCACCTAGCTTGTTGGGAACACAAAGTTTCTTTTCATGTGCAAACACCAATCAGCATGTATATATGGGGAAGTACTAGCTTCAACTCGGTTTTACAGTGAAAACTGCAGGAACTTCAAACCAGAACTAGGAAACAGACTGAGAACCAGAGTAAAAGTTACACCTGCAAGCCATTCAATTTGTGCTACATGAACGAACGTCTCTCCACATGCTCAGTTCTGAGCGATAAATGTGTGTGAAAGCCGAACTTCACCTAGCTTGTTGGGAACAGAAAGTTTCTTGTCAGGTGCAAACTCCTTTCCATACATATATATGGGGATGTACTTGCTCCAAATCTGTTTTACAGTGAAAACTGCAGGAACTTCAAACAGGCGCTAGGAAACAGACTGAGAAACCAGAGTAAATGTTTCCCTGCAAGCCGTTCACTTCGTGCTACATGAACGAACGTTTCTCCACATGCTCAGTTCTGAGAGATAAGTGTGTGTGAAAGCCGAAAATCAACTAGCTTGTTGGGAACAGAAAATTTCTTTTCAGGTGCAAACTCCATTCCATATATATATATGGGGTTGTACTAGCTCCAACTCGGTTTTACAGTGAAAACTGCAGGAACTTCAAACCGGCACTAGGAAACAGAATTAGATACCAGAGTAAAAGTTTATCCTGCAACCCGTTCCCTTTCTGCTAGATGAACGAACGTCTCTCCTCATGCTCAGTTCTGAGAGATAAGTGTGTGTGAAAGCCGTTCTTCACCTAGATTGTTGAGAAAATAAAGTTTCTTTTCAGGTGCAAACTCCACTGCATACATATATATGGGGAGGTACAATCTCCAACAAAATTTTACAGTGAAAACAGCAGGAATTTCAAACCGGCACTAGGAAACAGACTGAGAAACCACAGAAAAACTTTCTCCTGCAACCATTTCCCTTTGTCCTAGATGAAAGAAATTCTCTCCACATGCCCAGTTCTGAGAGATAAGTGTGTGTGAAAGCCGTACTTCACCTAGCTTGTTGGGAACACAAAGTTTCTTTTCAGGTGCAAACTCCTTTCCATACATATATATGGGGAGGTACTAGCACCAACCCGCTTTTACAGTGAAAACGGCAGGAACTTAAATCCGGCACTAGGAAAAGACTTAGAATCCAGAATAAAATTTCACCTGCAACCCGTTTCATTTTTGCTAGATGAACGAACTTCTCTCCTCATGCTCAGTTCTGAGTGATAATTGTGTGAGAAACCTGTCCTTCACCTAGCTTGTTGGGAACACAAAGTTTCTTTCCATGTGCAAACACCAATCCGCATATATGTATGGGGAAGTACTAGCTTCAACTCGGTTTTACAGTGAAAATTGCAGGAACTTCAAACCGGCACTAGGAAACAGACTGAGAAACCAGAGTAAATGTTTCTCCTGCAAGCCGTTCACTTCGTGCTACATGAACGAACGTCTCTCCACATGCTCAGTTCTGAGAGATATGTGTGTGTTAAAGCCGAACTTCACCTAGCTTGTTGGGAACAGAAAGTTTCTTTCCAACTGCAAACTCCATTCCATACATATATATGGGGATGTACTAGCACCAACTCGCTTTTACAGTGAAAACGGCAGGAACTTAAATCCGGCACTAGGAAAAAGACATAGAAACCAGAATAAAATTTCTATTGCAACCCGTTCCTTTTTTGCTACATGAACGAACTTCTCTTCTCATGCTCAGATCTGAGAGATAATTGTGTGTGAAACCTGTACTTCACCTAGCTTGTTGGGAACACAAAGTTTCTTTTCATGTGCAAACACCAATCAGCATGTATATATGGGGAAGTACTAGCTTCAACTCGGTTTTACAGTGAAAACTGCAGGAACTTCAAACTGGAACTAGGAAACAGACTGAGAAACCAGAGTAAAAGTTACCCCTGCAAGCCATTCTATTTGTCCTACATGAACGAACGTCTCTCCACATGCTCAGTTCTGAGAGATAAGTGTGTGTGAAAGCCAAAATTCACCTAGCTTGTTGGGAACAGAAAGTTTCTTTTCAGGTGCAAACTCCTTTCCATACATATATATGGGGATGTACATGCTCCAAATCTGTTTTACAGTGAAAACTGCAGGAACTTCAAACCGGCGCTAGGAAACAGACTGAGAAACCAGAGTAAATGTTTCCCTGCAAGCCGTTCACTTCGTGCTACATGAACGAACGTTTTTCCACATGCTAATTTCTGAGAGATAAGTGTGTGTGAAAGCCGAAAATCAACTAGCTTGTTAGGAATAGAAAATTTCTTTTCAGGTGCAAACTCCATTCCATATATTTATATGGGGTTGTACTAGCTCCAACTCGGTTTTACATTGAAAACTGCAGGAACTTCAAACCGGCACTAGGAAACAGAATTAGAAACCAGAGTAAAAGTTTATCCTGCAACCCGTTCCCTTTGTGCTAGATGAACGAACGTCTCTCCAAATGCTCAGTTCTGAGAAATAAGTGTGTGTGAAAGGCGCCCTTCACCTAGCTTGTTGGGAACACACAGATTCTTTTCACTTGCAAACTCCACTCCATACATATATATGGGTTGGTACAAGCTCCTACTCTGTTTTACAGTGAAAACTGCAGGAACTTCAAACCCGCACTAGGAAACAGACTTAGAATCCAGAGTAAAATTTTCTCCTGCAACCCGTTCCCTTTCTGCTAGATGAACGAATGTCTCTCCTCATGCTCAGTTCGGAGAGATAAGTGTGTGTGAAAGCCGTTCTTCACCTAGATTGTTGAGAAAACAAAGTTTCTTTTCATGTGCAAACTCCACTGCATACATATATATGGGGAGGTAAAATCTCCAACAAAATTTTACAGTGAAAATTGCAGGAATTTCATACCGGCACTAGGAAACAGACTGAGAAAACACAGTAAAACTTTCTCCTGCAACCATTTCCCTTTGTCCTAGATGAAAGAAATTCTCTCCACATGCCCAGTTCTGAGAGATAAGTGTGTGTGAAAGCCGTACTTCACCTAGCTTGTTGGGAACACAAAGTTTCTTTTCAGGTGCAAACTCCTTTCCATACATATATATGGGGAGGTACTAGCACCAACCCGCTTTTACAGTGAAAACGGCAGGAACTTAAATCCGGCACTAGGAAAAGACTTAGAATCCAGAATAAAATTTCACCTGCAACCCGTTCCCTTTCTGCTAGATGAACGAACGTCTCTCCACATGCTCAGTTCTGAGAGATAAGTGTGTGTGAAAGCCGTCCTTCACCTAGCTTGTTGGGAACACAAAGTTTCTTTCCATGTGCAAACTCCAATCCGCATATATGTATGGGGAAGTACTAGCTTCCACTCGGTTTTACAGTGAAAATTGCAGGAACTTCAAACCGGCACTAGGAAACAGACTGAGAAACCAGAGTAAATGTTTCTCCTGCAAGCCATTCAATTTGTGCTACATGAACGAACTTCTCTCCACATGCTCAGTTCTGAGAGATAAATGTGTGTGAAAGGCGAACTTCACCTAGCTTGTTGGGAACAGAAAGTTTCTTTTCAGGTGCAAACCCCTTTCCATACATATATATGGGGATGTACTTGCTCCAACACTTTTTTACAGTGAAAACTGCAGGATCTTCAAACCGGCGCTAGGAAACAGCCTGAGAAACCAGAGTAAAAGTTTCCCTGCAAGCCGTTCACTTCGTGCTACATGAACGAACGTCACTCCACTTGCTAAGTTCTGAGAGATAAGTGTGTGTGAAAGCCGAAATTCACCTAGCTTGTTGGGAAAAGAAAGTTTTTTTTCAGGTGCAAACTCCATTCCATACATATATATGGGTATGTTCTAGCTCCAACTCGGTTTTACAGTGAAAACTGCAAGAATTTCAAACCGGCACTAGGAAACAGATTTAGAAAACAGAGTAAAAGTTTCTCCTGCAACACGTTCCCTTTGTGCTAGATGAACGAACGTCTCTCCACATGCTCAGTTCTGAGAGATAAGTGTGAGTGAAAGCCGTCCTTCACCTAGCTTGTTGGGAACACAAAGTTTCTTTTCACTTGCAAACTCCATTCCATACATATATATGCGGAGGTACTAGCTCCAACTCGGTTTTACAGTGAAAACTGCAGGAACTTCAAACCGGCAGTAGGTAACAGACTGAGTAAACAGAAAAAAAGTTTCTTCTACCACCCGTTCCCTTTGTGCTAGGTGAACGAACGTCTCTCCTCATGCTCAGTTCTGAGAGAAAAGTGTGTGTGAAAGCCGTCCTTCACCTAGCTTGTTGGGAACACAAAGTTTCTTTTCAGGTGCAAAATCCAATCCGTATATATATATGGGGAAGTACTAGCTCCAACTCGGTTTTACAGTGAAAACTGCAGGAAATTCAAACCGGCACTAGGAAACAGACTGAGATACCAGAGTAAAATTTTCAACTGCTACACTTTCCTTTTGTGGTAGATGAACGAACGTCTCTTCACATGCTCAGTTCTGAGAGATATGTGTGTGTGAAAGCCGTTCTTCACCTAGATTGTTGGGAAAACAAAGTTTTTTTTCAGGTGCAAACTCCACTCCATACATATATATGGGGTGGTACAAGCTCCAACAAATTTTACAGTGAAAACAGCAGGAATTTCAAACCGGCACTAGGAAACAGACTGAGAAACCACAGTAAAAGTTTCTCCTTCAACCATTTCTCTTCGTCCTAGATGAAAGAAATTCTATGCACATGCCCATTTCTGAGATATAAGTGTGTGTGAAAGCCGTACTTCACCTAGCTTGTAGGGAACACAAAGTTTCTTTTCAGGTGCAAACTCCTTTCCATACATATATATGTGGAAGTACTAGCACCAACCCACTTTTACAGTGAAAACGGCAGGAACTTAAATCCGGCACTAGGAATCAGACTTAGAAACCAGAATAAAATTTCTCCTGCAACCCGTTAAATTTTTGCTAGATGAACGAACTTCTCTCCTCATGCTCAGTTCTGAGAGATAATTGTGTGAGAAACCTGTACTTCACCTAACTTGTTGGGAACACAAAGTTTCTTTTCATGTGCAAACTCTAATCCGCATATATGTATGGGGAAGTACTAGCTTCAACTCGGTTTTACAGTGAAAACTGCAGGAAATTCAAACCAGCACTAGGAAACAGACTGAGAAACCAGAGTAAATGTTTCTCCTGCAAGGCATTCAATTTGTGCTACATGAACGAACGTCTCTCCACATGCTCAGTTCTGAGAGATAAGTGTGTGTGAAAGCCGAACTTCACCTAGCTTGTTGGGAACAGAAAGTTTCTTTTCAGGTGCAAACACCTTTCCATACATATATATGGGGATGTACTTGATCCAACTCTTTTTTACAGTGAAAACTGCAGGAAATTCAAACCGGCGCTAGGAAACAGACTGAGAAACCAGAGTAAAAGTTTCCCTGCAAGCCGTTCACTTCGTGCTACATGAACGAACGTCACACCACTTGCTAAGTTCTGAGAAATAAGTGTGTGTGAAAGCCGAAATTTACCTAGCTTGTTGGGAAAAGTAAGTTTCTTTTCAGGTGCAAACTCCATTCCATACATATATATGGGTATGTACTAGCTCCAAATTTGTTTTACAGCGAAAACTGCAGGAATTTCTAACCGACACTAGGAAACATATTTAGAAACCAGAGTAAAAGTTTCTCCTGCAACACGTTCCCATTGTGCTATATGAACGAACGTCTCTCAACATGCTCAGTTCTGAGAGATAAGTGTGAGTGAAAGCCGTCCTTCACCTAGCATGTTGGGAACACAAAGTTTCTTTTAAATTGCAAACTCCATTCCATACATATATATGCGGAGGTACTAGCTCCAATTCGGTTTTACAGTGAAAACTGCAGGAACTTCAAACCGGCAGTAGGTAACAGACTGAGAAAACACAGAAAAAGTTTCTTATGCAACCCGTTCCCTTTGTGCTAGGTGAACGAACGTCTCCCCACATGATTAGTTCTGAGAGATAAGTGTGTGTGAAACCCGTCCTTCACCTAGCTGGTTGGGAACACAAAGATTCTTTTCACTAGCAAACTCCACTCCATATATATATATGCTGAGGTACTAGCTCCAACTCGGTTTTACAGTGAAACCTGCTGGTATTCCAAACCGGCAGGAGAAACAGCTAGAGAAACGTTAGTAAAACTTTCCCCTGCAACCCGTTCCCTTTGTGCTAGATGAACGAACGTCTCTCCACATGCTCAGTTCTGAGAGATAAGTGTGTGTGAAAGCCGAACTTCACCTAGCTTGTTGGGAACTGAAAGTTTCTTTCCAGGTGCAAACTCCATTCCAGAAATATATATGGGGATGTACTAGCTCCAAATCGGTTTTACAGTGAAAAATGCAGGAACTAAAATCCGGCACTAGGAAACAGACATAGAAACCAGAATAAAATTTCTATTGCAACCCGTTCCATTTTTGCTACATGAACGAACTTCTCTTCTCATGCTCAGTTCTGAGAAATAATTGTGTTTGAAACCTGTCCTTCACCTAGCTTGTTGGGAACACAAAATTTCTTTTCATGTGCATACACCAATCAGCATATATATATGGGGAAGTACTAGATTCAACTCGGTTTTACAGTGAAAACTGCAGGAACTTCATACCGGAACTAGGAAACTGACTGAGAAACCAGAGTAAAAGTTACTCCTGCAAGCCATTCAATTTGTCCTACATGAACGAACGTCTCTCCACATGCTCAGTTCTGAGAGATAAGTGTGTGTGAAAGCCGAACTTCACCTAGCTTGTTGGGAACAGAAAGTTTCTTTTCAGGTGCAAACCCCTTTCCATATATATATATGGGGTTGTACTAGCTCCAACTTTGTTTTACAGCGAAAACTGCAGGAACTTCAAACCGGCACTAGGAAACAGAATTAGAAACCAGAGTAAAAGTTTCTCCTGCAACCCGTTCCCTTTGTGCTAGATGAACGAACGTCTCTCCACATGCTCAGTTCTGAGAGATAAGTGTGAGTGAAAGCCGTCCTTCACCTAGCTTGTTGGGAACACAAAGTTTCTTTTCACTTGCAAACTCCATTCCATACATATATATGCGGAGGTACTAGCTCCAACTCCGTTTTACAGTGAAAACTGCAGGGACATCAAACCGTCAATAGAAAAGAGACTGAGAAACCACAGTAAAAATTTCTCCTGCAATCATTTCCCTTTGTCCTAAATGAACGAACTTCTCTCCACATGCAAAGTTCCGAGAGATATGTGTGTGTTAAAGCCGTCCTTCACCTAGCATGTTTGGAACACAAAGTTTCTTTTCAGGTGCAAAGTCCACTCCATACATATATATGGGGAGGTACTAGCACCAACACGCCTTACAGTGAAAAAGGCAGGAACTTCAAACCGGCACTAAGAAACAGACTGAGAAACCAGAGTAAATGTTTCTCATGCAACCTGATCCCTTTGTGCTAGATGAACGAACGTGTCTCCACATGCTGAGTTCTGAGAGATAAATGGGTGTGAAAGCCGTCATTCACCTATCTTGTTGAGAACACAAAGTTTCTTTTCAGGTGCAAATTCCACTCCATATATATATATGGGGAGGTTCTAACACCAACTCACTTTTACAGTGAAAACTGCAGGAACTTCAAACCGGCACTAGGAAACAGACTTAGAAACCAGAGTAAAAGTTTCTCCTGCAACCCGTTCCCTTACTGCTAGATGAACGAACGTCTCTCCTCATGCTCATTTCTGAGAGATAAGTGTGTGTGAAAGCCGTCCTTCACCTAGTTTGTTGGGAACACAAAGTTTCTTTTCAGGTGCAAAATCCAATCCGTATATAGATATGGGGAATTACTAGCTCCAACTCGGTTTTACAGTGAAAACTGCAGGAACTTCAAACCGGCACTAGGAAACTGACTGAGAAACCAGAGTAAAAGTTTTTCCTGCAAGCCGTTCTCTTTGTGCTACATGAAAGAACGTCTCTCCACATTCTCATTTCTGAGAGAAAAGTGTGTGTGAAAGCCGAACTTCACCTAGATTGTTGGGAACTCAAAGTTTCATTTCACTTTCAAACTCCATTCCATACATATATATGGGGAGGTACTTGTTCCAACTCGATTTTACAGTGAAAACTGCAGGAACTTCAAACCGGCAGTAGGTAACAGACTGAGTAAACAGAGAAAAAGTTTCTTCTGCAAACCATTCCCTTTGTGCTAGGTGAACGAACGTCTCTCCACATGCTCAGTTCTGAGAGATAAGTGTTTGTGAAAGAAGTCCTTCACCTAGCTGGTTGGGAACACAAAGTTTCTTTTCACTTGCAAACTCCATTCCATACATTTATATGGGGTGGTACAAGCTCCTACTCGGTTTTACAGTGAAAACTGCAGGAACTTCAAACCGGCGTTAGGAAACAGACTGAGATTTCAGAGAAAAAGTTTCTCCTGCAACACGTTCCATTTGTGCTAGATGAATGAACTTCTCTCGACATGCTCAGTTCTCAGAGATAAGTGTGTGTGAAAGCCGTCCTTCAACTAGCTTGTTGGAAACACAAAATTTCTTTTCACTTGCAAATTCCACTCCATACATATATAAGGGGAGGTACTAGCTCCAACTCGGTTTTACTGTGAAAACTGCAGGAATATCAAACCGGCACAAGGAAACAGACTGAGAAACCAGAGTAAAAGTTGCTCCTGCAAGCCCTTCAATTTGTGCTACATGAACGAACGTCTCTCCACATGCTCAGTTCTGAGAAATAATTGTGTGTGAATGCTGAACTTCACCTAGCTTGTTGGGAACAGAAAGATTCTTTTCAGGTGCAAACTCTTTTCCATACATATATATGGGGATGTTCTTGCTCCAACTCTGTTTAACAGTGAAAACTGCAGGAACTTCAATCCGGCACTAGGAAACAGACTGAGAAACCAGAGTAAAAGTTTCTCCTGCAACCCGTTCCCTTTGTGCTAGATGAACGAACATCTATCCACATGCTCAGTTCTGAGAGAAAAGTGTGTGTGTAAGTCGTCCTTCACATAGCTTTTTGGGAACACAAAGTTTCTTTTCACTTGCAAACTCCTCTCCATACTTATATATGGTGAGGTACTAGCTCCAACTCGGTTTTACAGTGAAAACTGCAGGAACTTCAAACTGGCACTTGGAAACAGACTGAGAAACCAGAGTAAAAGTTTCTCCTGCAACCATTTCCCTTTGTCCTAGATGAAAGAATTTCTCTCCACATGCCAGTTTCTGAGAGATAAGTGTGTGTGAAAGCCGTCCTTCATCTAGCTTGTTGGGAACACAAAGTTTCTTTTCAGTTGCGAACTCCTTTCTATACATTTATATGGGGAGGTACTAGCACCAACCAGCTTTTACACTGAAAACGGCAGGAAATTAATTCCAGCACTAGGAAACAGACAGTGAAACCAGAGTAAAATTTCTCCTGCAACCCATACCCTTTGTGCTAGATGAATGAACGTCTCTACTCATGCTCAGTTCTGAGAGATAAGTGTGTGTGAAATCCGAACTTCACGTAGCTTGTTGGGAACACAAAGTTTATTTTCATGTGCAAAATCCAATCCGTATATATATATGGGGTAGTACTATCTCCAACTCGGTTTTACAGTGAAAACTGCAGGAAATTCAAACAGGCACTAGGAAAAAGACTGAGAAACCAGAGTAAATATTTCACCTGCAAGCCGTTCAATTTGTGCTACATGAACGAACTTCTTTCTACATGCTCAGTTCTGAGAGATAAGTGTGCGTGAAAGCCGAATATCACGTAGCTTGTTGGGAACAGAAAGTTTCTTTTCAGGTGCAAACTCCATTTGATACATATATATGGGGATGTACTAGCTCCAACTCGGTTTTACAGTGAAAACTGCAGGAACTTCAAACCGGCACTAGGAAACAGACTGAGAAACCAGAGTAAAAGTTTCTCCTACAAGCCATTCAATTTGTGCTACATGAACGAACGTGTCTCCACATGCTCAGTTCTGAGAAATAATTGTGTGTGAAAGCCGAACTTCACCTAGCTTGTTGGGAACAGAAAGTTTCTTTTCATGTGCAAACTCTTTTCCATACATATATATGGGGATGTACTTGCTCCAACTGTGATTAACAGTGAAAACTGCAGGAACTTCAAACCGGCGCAATGAAACAGTATGAGAAATCAGAGTAAATGTTTCCCTGCAAGCCGTTCACTTCGTGCTACATGAACGAACGTCTCTCCATATGCTCAGTTCTGAGAGATAATTGTGTGTGAAAGCCGAACTTCACCTAGCTTGTTGGGAACAGAAAGTTTCTTTTCAGGTGCAAACTCTATTCCATACATATATATGGGGAGGTACTAGCACCAACCCGCTTTTACAGTGAAAATGGCAGGAACTTATATCCGGCACCAGGAAACAGACAGAGAAAACAGAGCAAAATTTCTCCTGCAACCCGTTCCCTTTGTGCTAGATGAACGAACGTCTCTCCACATGCTCAGTTCTGAGAGATAAGTGTGAGTGAAAGCCGTCCTTCACCTAGCTTTTTGGGAACACATAGTTTCTTTTCAGTTGCAAATTCCAATCCATACATATATATGGGGAGGTACTAGCTCCAACTCGGTTTTACAGTGAAAACTGCAGGAACTTCAATCCGGCACTAGGAAACAGACTGAGAAACCAGAGTAAAAGTTTCTCCTGCAACCCGTTCCCTTTGTGCTAGATGAACGAACGTCTATCAACATGCTCAGTTCTGAGAGAAAATTGTGTGTGTAAGTCGTCCTTCACATAGCTTTTTGGGAACACAAAGTTTCTTTTCACTTGCAAACTCCTCTCCATATATATATATATGGTGAAGTAGTAGCTCCAACTCGGATTTACAGTGAAAACTGCAGGAACTTCAAACCGGCACTTGGAAACATACTGAGAAACCAAAATAAAAGTTTCTCCTGCAACCATTTCCCTTTGTCCTAGATGAAGGAATTTCTCTCCACATGCCAGTTTCTGAGAGATAAGTGTGTGTGAATGCCGTCCTTCATCTAGCTTGTTGGGAACACAAAGTTTCTTTTCAGTTGCGAACTCCTTTCAATACATATATATGGGGAGGTACTAGCACCAACCAGCTTTTACACTGAAAACGGCAGGAAATTAATTCCAGCACTAGGAAATAGACAGTGAAACCAGAGTAAAATTTCTCCTGCAACCCATACCCTTTGTGCTAGATGAACGAACGTCTCTACTCATGCTCAGTTCTGAGAGATAAGTGTGTGTGAATTCCGAACTTCACCTAGCTTGTTGGGAACACAAAGTTTATTTTCATGTGCTAAATCCAGTCCGTATATATATATGTGGAAGTACTATCTCCAACTCTGTTTTACAATGAAAACTGCAGGAAATTCAAAGCGGCACTAGGAAAAAGACTGAGAAGCCAGAGAAAATATTTCACCTGCATGCCGTTCACTTTGTGCTACATGAACGAACGTCTTTCCACATGCTCAGTTCTGAGAGATAAGTGTGCGTGAAAGCCGAACCTCACGTAGCTTTTTGGGAACAGAAAGTTTCTTTTCAGGTGCAAACTCCATTTGATACATATATATGGGGATGTACTAGCTCCAAATCGGTTTTACAGTGAAAACTGCAAGAACTTCAAACCGGCATTTAGAAACAGATGAGAAACCAGGATAAAAGTTACACCTGCAAACCGATCCCTTTGTGCTAGATGAACGAACATCTCTCCACATGCTCATTTCTGAGAGATAAGTGTGTGTGAAAGCCGAACTTCACATAGCTTGTAGGGAACTGAAAGTTTCTTTCCAGGTGCAAACTCCATTCCATAAATATATATGGGGATGTACTAGCTCCAAATCGGTTTTACAGTGAAAAATACAGGAACTTCAAACCGGCACTAGGAAACAGACTGAGAAACCAGAGTAAAAGTTTCTCTTGCAACCCGTTCCTTTGTGCTACATGAACGAACGTCTCTCCACATGCTCAGTTCTGAGAGATAAGTGTGTGTGAAAGCCGTCATTCACCTAGCTTGTTGGGAACACAAAGTTTCTTTTCAGTTGCAAACTCCAATCCATACATTTATATGGGGAGTTACTAGCTCCAACTCTGTTTTACAGTGAAAACTGCAGGTACATCAAACCGGCACTAGGAAACAGAATGAGAAACCACAGTAAAAGTTTCTCCTACAAACATTTCCATTTGACATAGATGAACGAATTTCTCTCCACATGCAAATTTCCGAGAGATATGTGTGTGTGAAAGCCGTCCTTCACATAGCTTGTTTGGAACACAAAGTTTCTTTTCAGGTGCAAGGTCCACTCCATACATATATATGGGGAGGTAATAGCACCAACCCGCTTTTATAGTGTAAACGGCAGGAACTTCAAACCGGCGCTAGGAAACAGACTGAGAAACCAGAGTAAAAGTTTCTCCTGCAACCCGTTCCCTTTGTGCTAGATGAACGAACGTGTCTCCACATGCTGAGTTCTGATGGATAAATGGGTGTGAAGCCGTACTTCACCTAGCTTGTTGAGAACACAAAGTTTCTTTTCAGGTGCAAATTCCACTCCATATATATATATGGGGAGGTACTAGCTCCAACTCACTTTTACAGTGAAAACTGCAGGAACATCAAACCGGCACTAGGAAACAGACTTAGAATCCAGAGTAAAAGTTTCTCCTGCAACCCGTTCCCTTTCTGCTAGATGAACGAACGTCTCTCCTCATGCTCAGTTATGAGAGATAAGTGTGTGTGAAAGCCGTCCTTCACCTAGCTTGTTGGGAACACAAAGTTACTTTTCAGGTGCAAACTCCAATCCGCATATATAAATGGGGAAGTAATAGCTTCAAGTCGGTTTTACGTGAAAACTGCAGGAACTTCAAACTGGAACTAGGAAACAGACTGAGAAACCAGAGTAAAAATTTCTCCTGCAAGCCATTCAATTTGTGCTACATGAACGAACGTCTCTCCACATGCTCAGTTCTGTGAGATAAGTGTGTGTGAAAGGCGTCCTTCACCTAGCTTGTTGGGAACACAAAGATTCTTTTCACTTGCAAACTCCACTCCATACATATATATGGGTTGGTACAAGCTCCTACTCTATTTTACAGTGAAAACTGCAGGAAATTCAAACACGCACTAGGAAACAGATTTAGAATCCAGAGTAAAATTTTCTCCTGCAACCCGTTCTCATTCTGCTAGATGAACGAACGTCTCTCCTCATGCTCAGTTATGAGAGATAATTGTGTGTGAAAGCCGTCCTTCACCTAGCTTGTTGGGAACACAAAGTTTCTTTTCAGGTGCAAAATCCAATCCGTATATATATATGAGGAAGTACTAGCTCCAACTTGGTTTTACAGTGAAAACTGCAGGAAATTCAAACCGGCACTAGGAAACAGACTGAGAAACCAGAGTAAAATTTTCCCCTGCTACCCGTTCCCTTTGTGGTAGATGAACGAACGTCTCTCCACATGATCAGTTCTGAGATATGTGTGTGTGTGAAAGCCGTTCTTAACATAGCTTGTTGGGAAAACAAAGTTTCTTTTCAGGTGCAAACTCCACTCCATACATATATATGGGGAGGTACAAGCTCCAACAAAATTTTACAGTGAAAACAGCAGGAATTTCAAACCGGCACTAGGAAACAGACTGAGAATCCACAGTAAAAGTTTCTCCTTCAACCATTTCCCTTTGTCCTAGATGAAAGAACTTCTCTCCACATCCCCAGTTCTGAGAGATAAGTGTGTGTGAATGCCGTATTTCACCTAAATTGTTGGGAACACAAAGTTTCTTTTCAGGTGCAAAATCCACTCCATACATATATATGGGGAGGTACTAGAACCAACCCGCTTTTTCAGTGAAAACGGCAGGAACTTAAATCCGGCACCAGGAAAAAGACAGAGAAAACAGAGTAAAATTTCTCCTGCAACCCATTACCTTTGTGCTAGATGAACGAACTTCTCTCCTCATGCTCAGTTCTGAGAGATAATTGTGTGTGAAAGCTGTCCTTCACCAACTTGTTGGGAACACAAAGTTTCTTTTCATGTGCAAACTCCAATCCGCATATATATATGGGGAAGTACTAGCTCCAACTCGGTTTTACAGTGAAAACTGCAGGAACTTCAAACCGGCACAAGGAAACAGACTGAAAAACCAGAGTAAAAGTTGCCCCTGCAAGCCCTTCAATTTGTGCTACATGAACGAACGTCTCTCCACATGCTCAGTTCTGAGATATAATTGTGTGTGAATGCCGAACTTCACCTAGCTTGTTGGGAACAGAAAGATTCTTTTCAGGTGCAAACTCTTTTCCATACATATATATGGGGATGTTCTTGCTCCAACTCTGTTTAACAGTGAAAACTGCAGGAACTTCAATCCGGCACTAGGAAACAGACTGAGAAACCAGAGCAAAAGTTTCTCCTGCAACCCGTTCCCTTTGTGCTAGATGAACGAACATCTATCCACATGCTCAGTTCTGAGAGAAAAGTGTGTGTGTAAGTCGTCCTTCACATAGCTTTTTGGGAACACAAAGTTTCTTTTCACTTGCAAACCCCTCTCCATACATATATATTGTGAGGTACTAGCTCCAACTCGGTTTTACAGTGAAAACTGCAGGACCTTCAAACCGGCACTTGGAAACAGACTGAGAAACCAGAGTAAAAGTTTCTCCTGCAACCATTTCCCTTTGTCCTAGATGAAAGAATTTCTCTCCTCATGCCAGTTTCTGAGAGATAAGTGTGTGTGAAAGCCGTCCTTCATCTAGCTTGTTGGGAACACAAAGTTTCTTTTCAGTTGCGAACTCCTTTCAATACATATATATGGGGAGGTACTAGCACCAACCAGCTTTTACACTGAAAACGGCAGGAAATTAATTCCAGCACTAGGAAACACACAGTGAAACCAGAGTAAAATTTGTCCTGCAACCCATACCCTTTGTGCTAGATGAACGAACGTCTCTACTCATGCTCAGTTCTGAGAGATAAGTGTGTGTGAAATCCGAACTTCACCTAGCTTGTTGAGAACACAAAGTTTATTTTCATGTGCAAAATCCAATCCGTATATATATATATGGGGTAGTACTATCTCCAACTCGGTTTTACAGTGAAAACTGCAGGAACTTCAAACCGGCACTAGGAAACAGACTGAGAAACCAGAGTAAAAGTTTCTCCTGCAAGCCATTCAATTTGTGCTACATGAACGAACGTGTCTCCACATGCTCAGTTCTGAGAAATAATTGTGTGTGAAAGCCGAACTTCACCTAGCTTGTTGGGAACAGAAAGTTTCTTTTCAGGTGCAAACTCTTTTCCATACATATATATGGGGATGTACTTGCTCCAACTGTGTTTAACAGTGAAAACTGCAGGAACTTCAAACCGGCGCAATGAAACAGTATGAGAAACCAGAGTAAATGTTTCCCTGCAAGCCGTTCACTTCGTGCTACATGAACGAACGTCTCTCCATATGCTCAGTTCTGAGAGATAATTGTGTGTGAAAGCCGAACTTCACCTAGCTTGTTGGGAACAGAAAGTTTCTTTTCAGGTGCAATCTCTATTCCATACATATATATGGGGAGGTACTAGCACCAACCCGCTTTTACAGTGAAAACGGCAGGAACTTATATCCGGCACCAGGAAACAGACAGAGAAAACAGAGCAAAATTTCTCCTGCAACCCGTTCCCTTTGTGCTAGATGAACGAACGTCTCTCCACATGCTCAGTTCTGAGAGATAAGTGTGAGTGAAAGCCGTCCTTCACCTAGCTTTTTGGGAACACATAGTTTCTTTTCAGTTGCAAATTCCAATCCATACATATATATGGGGAGGTACTAGCTCCAACTCGGTTTTACAGTGAAAACTGCAGGAACTTCAATCCGGCACTAGGAAACAGACTGAGAAACCAGAGTAAAAGTTTCTCCTGCAACCCGTTCCCTTTGTGCTAGATGAACGAACGTCTATCAACATGCTCAGTTCTGAGAGAAAATTGTGTGTGTAAGTCGTCCTTCACATAGCTTTTTGGGAACACAAAGTTTCTTTTCACTTGCAAACTCCTCTCCATATATATATATATGGTGAAGTAGTAGCTCCAACTCGGATTTACAGTGAAAACTGCAGGAACTTCAAACCGGCACTTGGAAACATACTGAGAAACCAAAATAAAAGTTTCTCCTGCAACCATTTCCCTTTGTCCTAGATGAAGGAATTTCTCTCCACATGCCAGTTTCTGAGAGATAAGTGTGTGTGAATGCCGTCCTTCATCTAGCTTGTTGGGAACACAAAGTTTCTTTTCAGTTGCGAACTCCTTTCAATACATATATATGGGGAGGTACTAGCACCAACCAGCTTTTACACTGAAAACGGCAGGAAATTAATTCCAGCACTAGGAAATAGACAGTGAAACCAGAGTAAAATTTCTCCTGCAACCCATACCCTTTGTGCTAGATGAACGAACGTCTCTACTCATGCTCAGTTCTGAGAGATAAGTGTGTGTGAATTCCGAACTTCACCTAGCTTGTTGGGAACACAAAGTTTATTTTCATGTGCTAAATCCAGTCCGTATATATATATGTGGAAGTACTATCTCCAACTCTGTTTTACAATGAAAACTGCAGGAAATTCAAAGCGGCACTAGGAAAAAGACTGAGAAGCCAGAGAAAATATTTCACCTGCATGCCGTTCACTTTGTGCTACATGAACGAACGTCTTTCCACATGCTCAGTTCTGAGAGATAAGTGTGCGTGAAAGCCGAACCTCACGTAGCTTTTTGGGAACAGAAAGTTTCTTTTCAGGTGCAAACTCCATTTGATACATATATATGGGGATGTACTAGCTCCAAATCGGTTTTACAGTGAAAACTGCAAGAACTTCAAACCGGCATTTAGAAACAGATGAGAAACCAGGATAAAAGTTACACCTGCAAACCGATCCCTTTGTGCTAGATGAACGAACATCTCTCCACATGCTCATTTCTGAGAGATAAGTGTGTGTGAAAGCCGAACTTCACATAGCTTGTAGGGAACTGAAAGTTTCTTTCCAGGTGCAAACTCCATTCCATAAATATATATGGGGATGTACTAGCTCCAAATCGGTTTTACAGTGAAAAATACAGGAACTTCAAACCGGCACTAGGAAACAGACTGAGAAACCAGAGTAAAAGTTTCTCTTGCAACCCGTTCCTTTGTGCTACATGAACGAACGTCTCTCCACATGCTCAGTTCTGAGAGATAAGTGTGTGTGAAAGCCGTCATTCACCTAGCTTGTTGGGAACACAAAGTTTCTTTTCAGTTGCAAACTCCAATCCATACATTTATATGGGGAGTTACTAGCTCCAACTCTGTTTTACAGTGAAAACTGCAGGTACATCAAACCGGCACTAGGAAACAGAATGAGAAACCACAGTAAAAGTTTCTCCTACAAACATTTCCATTTGACATAGATGAACGAATTTCTCTCCACATGCAAATTTCCGAGAGATATGTGTGTGTGAAAGCCGTCCTTCACATAGCTTGTTTGGAACACAAAGTTTCTTTTCAGGTGCAAGGTCCACTCCATACATATATATGGGGAGGTAATAGCACCAACCCGCTTTTATAGTGTAAACGGCAGGAACTTCAAACCGGCGCTAGGAAACAGACTGAGAAACCAGAGTAAAAGTTTCTCCTGCAACCCGTTCCCTTTGTGCTAGATGAACGAACGTGTCTCCACATGCTGAGTTCTGATGGATAAATGGGTGTGAAGCCGTACTTCACCTAGCTTGTTGAGAACACAAAGTTTCTTTTCAGGTGCAAATTCCACTCCATATATATATATGGGGAGGTACTAGCTCCAACTCACTTTTACAGTGAAAACTGCAGGAACATCAAACCGGCACTAGGAAACAGACTTAGAATCCAGAGTAAAAGTTTCTCCTGCAACCCGTTCCCTTTCTGCTAGATGAACGAACGTCTCTCCTCATGCTCAGTTATGAGAGATAAGTGTGTGTGAAAGCCGTCCTTCACCTAGCTTGTTGGGAACACAAAGTTACTTTTCAGGTGCAAACTCCAATCCGCATATATAAATGGGGAAGTAATAGCTTCAAGTCGGTTTTACGTGAAAACTGCAGGAACTTCAAACTGGAACTAGGAAACAGACTGAGAAACCAGAGTAAAAATTTCTCCTGCAAGCCATTCAATTTGTGCTACATGAACGAACGTCTCTCCACATGCTCAGTTCTGTGAGATAAGTGTGTGTGAAAGGCGTCCTTCACCTAGCTTGTTGGGAACACAAAGATTCTTTTCACTTGCAAACTCCACTCCATACATATATATGGGTTGGTACAAGCTCCTACTCTATTTTACAGTGAAAACTGCAGGAAATTCAAACACGCACTAGGAAACAGATTTAGAATCCAGAGTAAAATTTTCTCCTGCAACCCGTTCTCATTCTGCTAGATGAACGAACGTCTCTCCTCATGCTCAGTTATGAGAGATAATTGTGTGTGAAAGCCGTCCTTCACCTAGCTTGTTGGGAACACAAAGTTTCTTTTCAGGTGCAAAATCCAATCCGTATATATATATGAGGAAGTACTAGCTCCAACTTGGTTTTACAGTGAAAACTGCAGGAAATTCAAACCGGCACTAGGAAACAGACTGAGAAACCAGAGTAAAATTTTCCCCTGCTACCCGTTCCCTTTGTGGTAGATGAACGAACGTCTCTCCACATGATCAGTTCTGAGATATGTGTGTGTGTGAAAGCCGTTCTTAACATAGCTTGTTGGGAAAACAAAGTTTCTTTTCAGGTGCAAACTCCACTCCATACATATATATGGGGAGGTACAAGCTCCAACAAAATTTTACAGTGAAAACAGCAGGAATTTCAAACCGGCACTAGGAAACAGACTGAGAATCCACAGTAAAAGTTTCTCCTTCAACCATTTCCCTTTGTCCTAGATGAAAGAACTTCTCTCCACATCCCCAGTTCTGAGAGATAAGTGTGTGTGAATGCCGTATTTCACCTAAATTGTTGGGAACACAAAGTTTCTTTTCAGGTGCAAAATCCACTCCATACATATATATGGGGAGGTACTAGCACCAACCCGCTTTTTCAGTGAAAACGGCAGGAACTTAAATCCGGCACCAGGAAAAAGACAGAGAAAACAGAGTAAAATTTCTCCTGCAACCCATTCCCTTTGTGCTAGATGAACGAACTTCTCTCCTCATGCTCAGTTCTGAGAGATAATTGTGTGTGAAAGCTGTCCTTCACCAACTTGTTGGGAACACAAAGTTTCTTTTCATGTGCAAACTCCAATCCGCATATATATATGGGGAAGTACTAGCTCCAACTCGGTTTTACAGTGAAAACTGCAGGAACTTCAAACCGGCACAAGGAAACAGACTGAAAAACCAGAGTAAAAGTTGCCCCTGCAAGCCCTTCAATTTGTGCTACATGAACGAACGTCTCTCCACATGCTCAGTTCTGAGATATAATTGTGTGTGAATGCCGAACTTCACCTAGCTTGTTGGGAACAGAAAGATTCTTTTCAGGTGCAAACTCTTTTCCATACATATATATGGGGATGTTCTTGCTCCAACTCTGTTTAACAGTGAAAACTGCAGGAACTTCAATCCGGCACTAGGAAACAGACTGAGAAACCAGAGCAAAAGTTTCTCCTGCAACCCGTTCCCTTTGTGCTAGATGAACGAACATCTATCCACATGCTCAGTTCTGAGAGAAAAGTGTGTGTGTAAGTCGTCCTTCACATAGCTTTTTGGGAACACAAAGTTTCTTTTCACTTGCAAACTCCTCTCCATACATATATATTGTGAGGTACTAGCTCCAACTCGGTTTTACAGTGAAAACTGCAGGACCTTCAAACCGGCACTTGGAAACAGACTGAGAAACCAGAGTAAAAGTTTCTCCTGCAACCATTTCCCTTTGTCCTAGATGAAAGAATTTCTCTCCACATGCCAGTATCTGAGAGATAAGTGTGTGTGAAAGCCGTCCTTCATCTAGCTTGTTGGGAACACAAAGTTTCTTTTCAGTTGCGAACTCCTTTCAATACATATATATGGGGAGGTACTAGCACCAACCAGCTTTTACACTGAAAACGGCAGGAAATTAATTCCAGCACTAGGAAACACACAGTGAAACCAGAGTAAAATTTGTCCTGCAACCCATACCCTTTGTGCTAGATGAACGAACGTCTCTACTCATGCTCAGTTCTGAGAGATAAGTGTGTGTGAAATCCGAACTTCACCTAGCTTGTTGAGAACACAAAGTTTATTTTCATGTGCAAAATCCAATCCGTATATATATATATGGGGTAGTACTATCTCCAACTCGGTTTTACAGTGAAAACTGCAGGAACTTCAAACCGGCACTAGGAAACAGACTGAGAAACCAGAGTAAAAGTTTCTCCTGCAAGCCATTCAATTTGTGCTACATGAACGAACGTGTCTCCACATGCTCAGTTCTGAGAAATAATTGTGTGTGAAAGCCGAACTTCACCTAGCTTGTTGGGAACAGAAAGTTTCTTTTCAGGTGCAAACTCTTTTCCATACATATATATGGGGATGTACTTGCTCCAACTGTGTTTAACAGTGAAAACTGCAGGAACTTCAAACCGGCGCAATGAAACAGTATGAGAAACCAGAGTAAATGTTTCCCTGCAAGCCGTTCACTTCGTGCTACATGAACGAACGTCTCTCCATATGCTCAGTTCTGAGAGATAATTGTGTGTGAAAGCCGAACTTCACCTAGCTTGTTGGGAACAGAAAGTTTCTTTTCAGGTGCAATCTCTATTCCATACATATATATGGGGAGGTACTAGCACCAACCCGCTTTTACAGTGAAAACGGCAGGAACTTATATCCGGCACCAGGAAACAGACAGAGAAAACAGAGCAAAATTTCTCCTGCAACCCGTTCCCTTTGTGCTAGATGAACGAACGACTCTGCACTTGCTAAGATCTGAGAGATATGAGTGTGTGAAAACCGTCCTTCACCTAGCTTTTTGGGAACACATAGTTTCTTTTCAGTTGCAAATTCCACTCCATACATATATATGGGGAGGTATTAGCTCCAACTCGGTTTTACAGTTAAAACTGCAGGAACTTCAATCCAGCACTAGGAAACAGACTGAGAAACCAGAGTAAAAGTTTCTCCTGCAACCCGTTCCCTTTGTGCTAGATGAACGAACGTCTATCCACATGCTCAGTTCTGAGAGAAAAGTGTGTGTGTAAGTCGTCCTTCACATAGCTTTTTGGGAACACAAAGTTTCTTTTCACTTGCAAACTCCTCTCCATATATATATATATGGTGAAGTAGTAGCTCCAACTCGGATTTACAGTGAAAACGGCAGGAACTTCAAACCGGCACTTGGAAACATACTGAGAAACCAGAGTAAAAGTTTCTCCTGCAACCATTTCCCTTTGTCCTAGATGAAAGAATTTCTCTCCACATGCCAGTTTCTGAGAGATAAGTGTGTGTGAATGCCGTCCTTCATCTAGCTTGTTGGGAACACAAAGTTTCTTTTCAGTTGCGAACTCCTTTCAATACATATATATGGGGAGGTACTAGCACCAACCAGCTTTTACACAGAAAACGGCAGGAAATTAATTCCAGCACTAGGAAACAGACAGTGAAACCAGAGTAAAATTTCTCCTGCAACCCATACCCTTTGTGCTAGATGAACGAACGTCTCTACTCATGCTCAGTTCTGAGAGATAAGTGTGTGTGAATTCCGAACTTCACCTAGCTTGTTGGGAACACAAAGTTTATTTTCATGTGCTAAATCCAGTCCGTATATATATATGTGGAAGTACTATCTCCAACTAGGTTTTACAATGAAAACTGCAGGAAATTCAAAGCGGCACTAGGAAAAAGACTGAGAAACCAGAGTAAATATTTCACCTGCATGCCGTTCACTTTGTGCTACATGAACGAACGTCTTTCCACATGCTCAGTTCTGAGAGATAAGTGTGCGTGAAAGCCGAAACTCACGTAGCTTTTTGGGAACAGAAAGTTTCTTTTCAGGTGCATACTCCATTTGATACATATATATGGGGATGTAATAGCTCCAAATCGGTTTTACAGTGAAAACTGCAAGAACTTCAAACCGGCATTTAGAAACAGATGAGAAACCAGGATAAAAGTTACACCTGCAAACCGATCCCTTTGTGCTAGATGAACGAACATCTCTCCACATGCTCATTTCTGAGAGATAAGTGTGTGTGAAAGCCGTACTTCACCTAGCTTGTTGGGAACACAAAGTTTCTTTTCAGTTTCAAACTCTACTGCATACATATATATGGGTAGGTACTATCTCCAACTCGGTTTTACAGTGAAAATTGCAGGAAGTTCAAACAGGCACTAGGAAACAGAATGAGAAACCAGAGTAAAAGTTTCTCCTTCAACCCGTTCCATTTGTGCTAGATGAACGAACGATTCTCCACTTTCTAATTTCTGAGCGATAAGTGTGTGTGAAAACCGCCCTTCACCTAGCTTGTTGTGAACACATAGTTTCTTTTCAGTTGGGAACTCTACTCCATACATATATATGTGGAGGTACTAGCTCCAACTCGGTTTTACAGTGAAAACGGCAGGAACTTCAAACCGGCACTAGGAAACAGACTGAGAAAAAGAGTAAAAGTTTCTCCTGCAACCCTTTCCGTTTGTGCTAGATGAACGAACGTCTCAACACATGCTCATTTCTGAGAGACAAGTTTGTGTGTAAGCCGTCCTTCACATAGCTTTTTGGGAACACAAAGTTTCTTTTCACTTGCAAACTCCACTCCATACATATATATGGCGAGGTACTAGCTCCAACTCGGTTTTATAGTGAAAAATGCAGAAACTTCAAACCGGTACTAGGAAACAGTCTGAGAAACCAGAGTAAAATTTTCTCCTGCTACCCGTTCCATTTGTGGTAGATGTACGAACTTCTCTCCACATGCTCAGTTCTGAGAGATGTGTGAGTCTGAAAGCCGTTGTTCAACTATCTTGTTGGAAACACAAATTTTCTTTTCAGGTGCAAACTCCATTCCATACATATATATGGGGATGTACTAGCTCCAACTCGGTTTTACAGTGAAAACTGCAGGAACTTCAAACCGGCACTAGGAAACAGACTGAGAATCCACAGTAAAAGTTTCCCCTGCAACCATTTCCCCTTGTCCTAGATGAAAGAACTTCCCTCCACATGCCCAGTTCTGAGAGATAAGTGTTTCTGAAAGCCGTCTTCAACTAGCTTGTTGGGAACACAAAGTATCTTTTCAGGTGCAAACTCCTTTCCATATATATATATGGGGAGGTACTAGCAGCAACCCGCTTTTACACTGAAAACGGCAGGAACTTAAATCCGGCACTAGGAAACTGACAGAGAAACCAGAATAAAATTTTTACTGCAACCCGATCCATTTGTGCTAGATGAACGAACGTCTCTCCTCATGCTCAGTTCTGAGAGATAAGTGTGTGTGAATGCTGTCCTTCACCTAGCTAGTTGGGAACACAAAGTTTCTTTTCATGTGCAAACTCCAATCCGCATATATATATGGGGAAGTACAAGCTCCAACTCGGTTTTACATTGAAAACTGCAGGAACTTCAAACCTGCACTAGGAAACAGACTGAGAAACCAGAGGAAATGTTTCACCTTCAAGCCGTTCAATTTGTGCTACATGAACGAACGTCTTTCCACATGCTCAGTTCTGAGAGATAAGTGTGTGTGAAAGCCGAACTTCACATAGCTTGTAGGGAACTGAAAGTTTCTTTCCAGGTGCAAACTCCATTCCATAAATATATATGGGGATGTACTAGCTCCAAATCGGTTTTACAGTGAAAAATGCAGGAACTTCAAAACGGCACTAGGAAACAGACTGAGAAACCAGAGTAAAAGTTTCTCTTGCAACCCGTTCCTTTGTGCTAGATGAACGAACGTCTCTCCACATGCTCAGTTCTGAGAGATAAGTGTGTGTGAAAGCCGTCATTCACCTAGCTTGTTGGGAACACAAAGTTTCTTTTCAGTTGCAAACTCCAATCCATACATTTATATGGGGAGTTACTAGCTCCAACTCTGTTTTACAGTGAAAACTGCAGGTACATCAAACCGGCACTAGGAAACAGAATGAGAAACCACAGTAAAAGTTTCTCCTGCAAACATTTCCATTTGACATAGATGAACGAATTTCTCTCCACATGCAAATTTCCGAGAGATATGTGTGTGTGAAAGCCGTCCTTCACATAGCTTGTTTGGAACACAAAGTTTCTTTTCAGGTGCAAGGTCCACTCCATACATATATATGGGGAGGTAATAGCACCAACCCGCTTTTATAGTGTAAACGGCAGGAACTTCAAACCGGCGCTAGGAAACAGACTGAGAAACCAGAGTAAAAGTTTCTCCTGCAACCCGTTCCATTTGTGCTAGATGAACGAACGTGTCTCCACATGCTGAGTTCTGATGGATAAATGGGTGTGAAGCCGTACTTCACCTAGCTTGTTGAGAACACAAAGTTTCTTTTCAGGTGCAAATTCCACTCCATATATATATATGGGGAGGTACTAGCTCCAACTCACTTTTACAGTGAAAACTGCAGGAACATCAAACCGGCACTAGGAAACAGACTTAGATTCCAGAGTAAAAGTTTATCCTGCAACCCGTTCCCTTTCTGCTAGATGAACGAACGTCTCTCCTCATGCTCAGTTATGAGAGATAAGTGTGTGTGAAAGCCGTCCTTCACCTAGCTTGTTGGGAACACAAAGTTTCTTTTCAGGTGCAAACTCCAATCCGCATATATAAATGGGGAAGTAATAGCTTCAAGTCGGTTTTACGTGAAAACTGCAGGAACTTCAAACCGGAACTAGGAAACAGACTGAGAAACCAGAGTAAAAATTTCTCCTGCAAGCCATTCAATTTGTGCTACATGAATGAACGTCTCTCCACATGCTCAGTTCTGTGAGATAAGTGTGTGTGAAAGGCGTCCTTCACCTAGCTTGTTGGGAACACAAAGATTCTTTTCACTTGCAAACTCCACTCCATACATATATATGGGTTGGTACAAGCTCCAACTCAGTTTTACAGTGAAAACTGCAGGAACTTCAAACACGCACTAGGAAACAGATTTAGAATCCAGAGTAAAATTTTCTCCTGCAACCCGTTCTCATTCTGCTAGATGAACGAACGTCTCTACTCATGCTCAGTTATGAGAGATAATTGTGTGTCAAAGCCGTCCTTCACCTAGCTTGTTGGGAACACAAAGTTTCTTTTCAGGTGCAAAATCCAATCCGTATGTATATATGAGGGAGTACTAGCTCCAACTCTGTTTTACAGTGAAAACTGCAGGAAATTCAAACCGGCACTAGGAAACAGACTGAGAAACCAGAGTAAAATTTTCCCCTGCTACCCTTTCCTTTTGTGGTAGATGAACGAACGTCTCTCCACATGGTCAGTTCTGAGAGATGTGTGTGTGTGAAAGCCGTCCTTCACCTAGATTGTTGGGAAAACAAAGTTTCTTTTCAGGTGCAAACTCCACTCCATACATATATATGGGGAGGTACAAGCTCCAACAAACTTTTACAGTGAAAACAGCAGGAATTTCAAACCAGCACTAGGAAACAGACTGAGAAACCACAGTAAAAGTTTCTCCTGCAACCATTTCCCTATGTCCTAGATGAAAGAACTTCTCTCCACATGCCCAGTTCTGAGAGATAAGTGTGTGTGAAAGCCGTACTTCACCTAGCTTGTTGGGAACACAAAGTTTCTTTTCAGGTGCAAACTCCTTTCCATACATATATATGGGGAGGTACTAGCACTAACCCGCTTTTACAATGAAAACGGCAGGAAATTAAATCCGGCACTAGGAAAAGACTTAGAAACCAGAATAAAATTTCTCCTTCAACCCGTTCCATTTTTGCTAGATGAAAGAACTTCTATCCTCATGCTCAGTTCTGAGAGATAATTGTGTGAGAAACCTGTCCTTCACCTAGCTTGTAGGGAACACAAAGTTTCTTTTCATGTGCAAACACCAATCCGCATATATGTAAGGGGAAGTACTAGCTTCAACTCGGTTTTACAGTGAAAATTGAGGGAACTTCAAACCGGCACTAGGAAACAGACTGAGAAACCAGAGTAAAAGTTTCTCCTGCAAGCCATTCAATTTGTGCTACATGAAAGAACGTCTCTCCACATGCTAAGTTCTGAGATATAAATGTGTTTGAAAGCCGAACTTCACGTAGCTTGTTGGGAACAGAAAGTTTCTTCTCAGGTGCAAACTCCTTTCCATACATTTATATGGGGATGTAATTGCTCCAACTCTTTTTTACAGTGAAAACTGCAGGAACTTGAAACCGGCGCTAGGAAACAGACTGAGAAACCAGAGTAAAAGTTTCCCTGCAAGCCGTTCACTTCGTGCTACATGAACGAACGTTTCTCCACATGCTCAGTTCTGAGAGATAAGTGTGTGTGAAAGCCGAAAATCAACTAGCTTGTTGGGAACAGAAAATTTCTTTTCAGGTGCAAACTCCATTCCATATATATATATGGGGTTGTACTAGCTCCAACTCGGTTTTACAGTGAAAACTGCAGGAACTTCAAACCGGCACTAGGAAACAGAATTAGAAACCAGAGTAAAAGTTTATCCTGCAACCCGTTCCCTTTCTGCTAGATGAACGAACGTCTCTCCTCATGCTCAGTTCTGAGAGATAAGTGTGTGTGAAAGCCGTTCTTCACCTAGATTGTTGAGAAAATAAAGTTTCTTTTCAGGTGCAAACTCCACTGCATACATATATATGGGGAGGTACAATCTCCAACAAAATTTTACAGTGAAAACAGCAGGAATTTCAAACCGGCACTAGGAAACAGACTGAGAAACCACAGAAAAACTTTCTCCTGCAACCATTTCCCTTTGTCCTAGATGAAAGAAATTTTCTCCACATGCCCAGTTCTGAGAGATAAGTGTGTGTGAAAGCCGTACTTCACCTAGCTTGTTGGGAACACAAAGTTTCTTTTCAGGTGCAAACTCCTTTCCATACATATATATGGGGAGGTACTAGCACCAACCCGCTTTTACAGTGAAAACGGCAGGAACTTAAATCCGGCACTAGGAAAAGACTTAGAATCCAGAATAAAATTTCACCTGCAACCCGTTTCATTTTTGCTAGATGAACGAACTTCTCTCCTCATGCTCAGTTCTGAGAGATAATTGTGTGAGAAACCTGTCCTTCACCTAGCTTGTTGGGAACACAAAGTTTCTTTCCATGTGCAAACACCAATCCGCATATATGTATGGGGAAGTACTAGCTTCAACTCGGTTTTACAGTGAAAATTGCAGGAACTTCAAACCGGCACTAGGAAACAGACTGAGAAACCAGAGTAAATGTTTCTCCTGCAAGCCGTTCACTTCGTGCTACATGAACGAACGTCTCTCCACATGCTCAGTTCTGAGAGATATGTGTGTGTTAAAGCCGAACTTCACCTAGCTTGTTGGGAACAGGAAGTTTCTTTCCAACTGCAAACTCCATTCCATACATATATATGGGGATGTACTAGCACCAACTCGCTTTTACAGTGAAAACGGCAGGAACTTAAATCCGGCACTAGGAAAAAGACATAGAAACCAGAATAAAATTTCTATTGCAACCCGTTCCTTTTTTGCTACATGAACGAACTTCTCTTCTCATGCTCAGATCTGAGAGATAATTGTGTGTGAAACCTGTACTTCACCTAGCTTGTTGGGAACACAAAGTTTCTTTTCATGTGCAAACACCAATCAGCATGTATATACGGGAAGTACTAGCTTCAACTCGGTTTTACAGTGAAAACTGCAGGAACTTCAAACTGGAACTAGGAAACAGACTGAGAAACCAGAGTAAAAGTTACCCCTGCAAGCCATTCTATTTGTCCTACATGAACGAACGTCTCTCCACATGCTCAGTTCTGAGAGATAAGTGTGTGTGAAAGCCAAAATTCACCTAGCTTGTTGGGAACAGAAAGTTTCTTTTCAGGTGCAAACTCCTTTCCATACATATATATGGGGATGTACATGCTCCAAATCTGTTTTACAGTGAAAACTGCAGGAACTTCAAACCGGCGCTAGGTAACAGACTGAGAAACCAGAGTAAATGTTTCCCTGCAAGCCGTTCACTTCGTGCTACATGAACGAACGTTTTTCCACATGCTAATTTCTGAGAGATAAGTGTGTGTGAAAGCCGAAAATCAACTAGCTTGTTAGGAATAGAAAATTTCTTTTCAGGTGCAAACTCCATTCCATATATTTATATGGGGTTGTACTAGCTCCAACTCGGTTTTACAGTGAAAACTGCAGGAATTTCAAACCGGCACTAGGAAACAGAATTAGAAACCAGAGTAAAAGTTTATCCTGCAACCCGTTCCCTTTGTGCTAGATGAACGAACGTCTCTCCACATGCTCAGTTCTGAGAAATAAGTGTGTGTGAAAGGCGCCCTTCACCTAGCTTGTTGGGAACACACAGATTCTTTTCACTTGCAAACTCCACTCCATACATATATATGGGTTGGTACAAGCTCCTACTCTGTTTTACAGTGAAAACTGCAGGAACTTCAAACCCGCACTAGGAAACAGACTTAGAATCCAGAGTAAAATTTTCTCCTGCAACCCGTTCCCTTTCTGCTAGATGAACGAACGTCTCTCCTCATGCTCAGTTCGGAGAGATAAGTGTGTGTGAAAGCCGTTCTTCACCTAGATTGTTGAGAAAACAAAGTTTCTTTTCATGTGCAAACTCCACTGCATACATATATATGGGGAGGTAAAATCTCCAACAAAATTTTACAGTGAAAATTGCAGGAATTTCATACCGGCACTAGGAAACAGACTGAGAAACCACAGTAAAACTTTCTCCTGCAACCATTTCCCTTTGTCCTAGATGAAAGAAATTCTCTCCACATGCCCAGTTCTGAGAGATAAGTGTGTGTGAAAGCCGTACTTCACCTAGCTTGTTGGGAACACAAAGTTTCTTTTCAGGTGCAAACTCCTTTCCATACATATATATGGGGAGGTACTAGCACCAACCCGCTTTTACAGTGAAAACGGCAGGAACTTAAATCCGGCACTAGGAAAAGACTTAGAATCCAGAATAAAATTTCACCTGCAACCCGTTCCCTTTCTGCTAGATGAACGAACGTCTCTCCTCATGCTCAGTTCTGAGAGATAAGTGTGTGTGAAAGCCGTCCTTCACCTAGCTTGTTGGGAACACAAAGTTTCTTTCCATGTGCAAACTCCAATCCGCATATATGTATGGGGAAGTACTAGCTTCAACTCGGTTTTACAGTGAAAATTGCAGGAACTTCAAACCGGCACTAGGAAACAGACTGAGAAACCAGAGTAAATGTTTCTCCTGCAAGCCATTCAATTTGTGCTACATGAAAGAACGTCTCTCCACATACTCAGTTCTGAGAGATAAATGTGTGTGAAAGCCGAACCTCACATAGCTTGTTGGGAACAGAAAGTTTCTTGTCAGGTGCAAACTCCTTTCCATACATATATATGGGGATGTACTTGCTCCAACTCTTTTTTACAGTGAAAACTGCAGGAACTTCAAACCGGTGCTAGGAAACAGACTGAGAAACCAGAGTAAAAGTTTCCCTGCAAGCCGTTCACTTCGTGCTACATGAACGAACGTCACACCACTTGCTAAGTTCTGAGAAATAAGTGTGTGTGAAAGCCGAAATTTACCTAGCTTGTTGGGAAAATTAAGTTTCTTTTCAGGTGCAAACTCCATTCCATACATATATATGGGTATGTTCTAGCTCCAACTCGGTTTTACAGTGAAAACTGCAAGAATTTCAAACCGGCACTAGGAAACAGATTTAGAAAACAGAGTAAAAGTTTCTCCTGCAACACGTTCCCTTTGTGCTAGATGAACGAACGTCTCTCCACATGCTCAGTTCTGAGAGATAAGTGTGAGTGAAAGCCGTCCTTCACCTAGCTTGTTGGGAACACAAAGTTTCTTTTCACTTGCAAACTCCATTCCATACATATATATGCGGAGGTACTAGCTCCAACTCGGTTTTACAGTGAAAACTGCAGGAACTTCAAACCGGCAGTAGGTAACAGACTGAGTAAACAGAAAAAAAGTTTCTTCTACCACCCGTTCCCTTTGTGCTAGGTGAACGAACGTCTCTCCTCATGCTCAGTTCTGAGAGAAAAGTGTGTGTGAAAGCCGTCCTTCACCTAGCTTGTTGGGAACACAAAGTTTCTTTTCAGGTGCAAAATCCAATCCGTATATATATATGGGGAAGTACTAGCTCCAACTCGGTTTTACAGTGAAAACTGCAGGAAATTCAAACCGGCACTAGGAAACAGACTGAGATACCAGAGTAAAATTTTCAACTGCTACACTTTCCTTTTGTGGTAGATGAACGAACGTCTCTTCACATGCTCAGTTCTGAGAGATATGTGTGTGTGAAAGCCGTTCTTCACCTAGATTGTTGGGAAAACAAAGTTTTTTTTCAGGTGCAAACTCCACTCCATACATATATATGGGGTGGTACAAGCTCCAACAAATTTTACAGTGAAAACAGCAGGAATTTCAAACCGGCACTAGGAAACAGACTGAGAAACCACAGTAAAAGTTTCTCCTTCAACCATTTCTCTTCGTCCTAGATGAAAGAAATTCTATGCACATGCCCATTTCTGAGATATAAGTGTGTGTGAAAGCCGTACTTCACCTAGCTTGTAGGGAACACAAAGTTTCTTTTCAGGTGCAAACTCCTTTCCATACATATATATGTGTAAGTACTAGCACCAACCCACTTTTACAGTGAAAACGGCAGGAACTTAAATCCGGCACTAGGAATCAGACTTAGAAACCAGAATAAAATTTCTCCTGCAACCCGTTAAATTTTTGCTAGATGAACGAACTTCTCTCCTCATGCTCAGTTCTGAGAGATAATTGTGTGAGAAACCTGTACTTCACCTAACTTGTTGGGAACACAAAGTTTCTTTTCATGTGCAAACTCTAATCCGCATATATGTATGGGGAAGTACTAGCTTCAACTCGGTTTTACAGTGAAAACTGCAGGAAATTCAAACCAGCACTAGGAAACAGACTGAGAAACCAGAGTAAATGTTTCTCCTGCAAGCCATTCAATTTGTGCTACATGAACGAACGTCTCTCCACATGCTCAGTTCTGAGAGATAAGTGTGTGTGAAAGCCGAACTTCACCTAGCTTGTTGGGAACAGAAAGTTTCTTTTCAGGTGCAAACACCTTTCCATACATATATATGGGGATGTACTTGATCCAACTCTTTTTTACAGTGAAAACTGCAGGAAATTCAAACCGGCGCTAGGAAACAGACTGAGAAACCAGAGTAAAAGTTTCCCTGCAAGCCGTTCACTTCGTGCTACATGAACGAACGTCACACCACTTGCTAAGTTCTGAGAGATAAGTGTGTGTGAAAGCCGAAATTTACCTAGCTTGTTGGGAAAAGTAAGTTTCTTTTCAGGTGCAAACTCCATTCCATACATATATATGGGTATGTACTAGCTCCAAATTTGTTTTACAGCGAAAACTGCAGGAATTTCTAACCGACACTAGGAAACATATTTAGAAACCAGAGTAAAAGTTTCTCCTGCAACACGTTCCCATTGTGCTATATGAACGAACGTCTCTCAACATGCTCAGTTCTGAGAGATAAGTGTGAGTGAAAGCCGTCCTTCACCTAGCATGTTGGGAACACAAAGTTTCTTTTAAATTGCAAACTCCATTCCATACATATATATGCGGAGGTACTAGCTCCAATTCGGTTTTACAGTGAAAACTGCAGGAACTTCAAACCGGCAGTAGGTAACAGACTGAGAAAACACAGAAAAAGTTTCTTATGCAACCCGTTCCCTTTGTGCTAGGTGAACGAACGTCTCCCCACATGATTAGTTCTGAGAGATAAGTGTGTGTGAAACCCGTCCTTCACCTAGCTGGTTGGGAACACAAAGATTCTTTTCACTAGCAAACTCCACTCCATATATATATATGCTGAGGTACTAGCTCCAACTCGGTTTTACAGTGAAACCTGCAGGTATTCCAAACCGGCAGGAGAAAACAGCTAGAGAAACGTTAGTAAAACTTTCCCCTGCAACCCGTTCCCTTTGTGCTAGATGAACGAACGTCTCTCCACATGCTCAGTTCTGAGAGATAAGTGTGTGTGAAAGCCGAACTTCACCTAGCTTGTTGGGAACTGAAAGTTTCTTTCCAGGTGCAAACTCCATTCCAGAAATATATATGGGGATGTACTAGCTCCAAATCGGTTTTACAGTGAAAAATGCAGGAACTAAAATCCGGCACTAGGAAACAGACATAGAAACCAGAATAAAATTTCTATTGCAACCCGTTCCATTTTTGCTACATGAACGAACTTCTCTTCTCATGCTCAGTTCTGAGAAATAATTGTGTTTGAAACCTGTCCTTCACCTAGCTTGTTGGGAACACAAAATTTCTTTTCATGTGCATACACCAATCAGCATATATATATGGGGAAGTACTAGATTCAACTCGGTTTTACAGTGAAAACTGCAGGAACTTCATACCGGAACTAGGAAACTGACTGAGAAACCAGAGTAAAAGTTACTCCTGCAAGCCATTCAATTTGTCCTACATGAACGAACGTCTCTCCACATGCTCAGTTCTGAGAGATAAGTGTGTGTGAAAGCCGAACTTCACCTAGCTTGTTGGGAACAGAAAGTTTCTTTTCAGGTGCAAACCCCTTTCCATATATATATATGGGGTTGTACTAGCTCCAACTTTGTTTTACAGCGAAAACTGCAGGAACTTCAAACCGGCACTAGGAAACAGAATTAGAAACCAGAGTAAAAGTTTCTCCTGCAACCCGTTCCCTTTGTGCTAGATGAACGAACGTCTCTCCACATGCTCAGTTCTGAGAGATAAGTGTGAGTGAAAGCCGTCCTTCACCTAGCTTGTTGGGAACACAAAGTTTCTTTTCACTTGCAAACTCCATTCCATACATATATATGCGGAGGTACTAGCTCCAACTCCGTTTTACAGTGAAAACTGCAGGGACATCAAACCGTCAATAGAAAAGAGACTGAGAAACCACAGTAAAAATTTCTCCTGCAATCATTTCCCTTTGTCCTAAATGAACGAACTTCTCTCCACATGCAAAGTTCCGAGAGATATGTGTGTGTTAAAGCCGTCCTTCACCTAGCATGTTTGGAACACAAAGTTTCTTTTCAGGTGCAAAGTCCACTCCATACATATATATGGGGAGGTACTAGCACCAACACGCCTTACAGTGAAAAAGGCAGGAACTTCAAACCGGCACTAAGAAACAGACTGAGAAACCAGAGTAAATGTTTCTCATGCAACCTGATCCCTTTGTGCTAGATGAACGAACGTGTCTCCACATGCTGAGTTCTGAGAGATAAATGGGTGTGAAAGCCGTCATTCACCTATCTTGTTGAGAACACAAAGTTTCTTTTCAGGTGCAAATTCCACTCCATATATATATATGGGGAGGTTCTAACACCAACTCACTTTTACAGTGAAAACTGCAGGAACTTCAAACCGGCACTAGGAAACAGACTTAGAAACCAGAGTAAAAGTTTCTCCTGCAACCCGTTCCCTTACTGCTAGATGAACGAACGTCTCTCCTCATGCTCATTTCTGAGAGATAAGTGTGTGTGAAAGCCGTCCTTCACCTAGTTTGTTGGGAACACAAAGTTTCTTTTCAGGTGCAAAATCCAATCCGTATATAGATATGGGGAATTACTAGCTCCAACTCGGTTTTACAGTGAAAACTGCAGGAACTTCAAACCGGCACTAGGAAACTGACTGAGAAACCAGAGTAAAAGTTTTTCCTGCAAGCCGTTCTCTTTGTGCTACATGAAAGAACGTCTCTCCACATTCTCATTTCTGAGAGAAAAGTGTGTGTGAAAGCCGAACTTCACCTAGATTGTTGGGAACTCAAAGTTTCATTTCACTTTCAAACACCATTCCATACATATATATGGGGAAGTACTTGTTCCAACTCGATTTTACAGTGAAAACTGCAGGAACTTCAAACCGGCAGTAGGTAACAGACTGAGTAAACAGAGAAAAAGTTTCTTCTTCAAACCATTCCCTTTGTGCTAGGTGAACGAACGTCTCTCCACATGCTCAGTTCTGAGAGATAAGTGTTTGTGAAAGAAGTCCTTCACCTAGCTGGTTGGGAACACAAAGTTTCTTTTCACTTGCAAACTCCATTCCATACATTTATATGGGGTGGTACAAGCTCCTACTCGGTTTTACAGTGAAAACTGCAGGAACTTCAAACCGGCGTTAGGAAACAGACTGAGATTTCAGAGTAAAAGTTTCTCCTGCAACACGTTCCATTTGTGCTAGATGAATGAACTTCTCTCGACATGCTCAGTTCTCAGAGATAAGTGTGTGTGAAAGCCGTCCTTCAACTAGCTTGTTGGAAACACAAAATTTCTTTTCACTTGCAAATTCCACTCCATACATATATAAGGGGAGGTACTAGCTCCAACTCGGTTTTACTGTGAAAACTGCAGGAATATCAAACCGGCACAAGGAAACAGACTGAGAAACCAGAGTAAAAGTTGCTCCTGCAAGCCCTTCAATTAGTGCTACATGAACGAACGTCTCTCCACATGCTCAGTTCTGAGAAATAATTGTGTGTTAATGCTGAACTTCACCTAGCTTGTTGGGAACAGAAAGATTCTTTTCAGGTGCAAACTCTTTTCCATACATATATATGGGGATGTTCTTGCTCCAACTCTGTTTAACAGTGAAAACTGCAGGAACTTCAATCCGGCACTAGGAAACAGACTGAGAAACCAGAGTAAAAGTTTCTCCTGCAACCCGTTCCCTTTGTGCTAGATGAACGAACATCTATCCACATGCTCAGTTCTGAGAGAAAAGTGTGTGTGTAAGTCGTCCTTCACATAGCTTTTTGGGAACACAAAGTTTCTTTTCACTTGCAAACTCCTCTCCATACTTATATATGGTGAGGTACTAGCTCCAACTCGGTTTTACAGTGAAAACTGCAGGAACTTCAAACTGGCACTTGGAAACAGACTGAGAAACCAGAGTAAAAGTTTCTCCTGCAACCATTTCCCTTTGTCCTAGATGAAAGAATTTCTCTCCACATGCCAGTTTCTGAGAGATAAGTGTGTGTGAAAGCCGTCCTTCATCTAGCTTGTTGGGAACACAAAGTTTCTTTTCAGTTGCGAACTCCTTTCTATACATTTATATGGGGAGGTACTAGCACCAACCAGCTTTTACACTGAAAACGGCAGGAAATTAATTCCAGCACTAGGAAACAGACAGTGAAACCAGAGTAAAATTTCTCCTGCAACCCATACCCTTTGTGCTAGATGAATGAACGTCTCTACTCATGCTCAGTTCTGAGAGATAAGTGTGTGTGAAATCCGAACTTCACGTAGCTTGTTGGGAACACAAAGTTTATTTTCATGTGCAAAATCCAATCCGTATATATATATGGGGTAGTACTATCTCCAACTCGGTTTTACAGTGAAAACTGCAGGAAATTCAAACAGGCACTAGGAAAAAGACTGAGAAACCAGAGTAAATATTTCACCTGCAAGCCGTTCAATTTGTGCTACATGAACGAACTTCTTTCTACATGCTCAGTTCTGAGAGATAAGTGTGCGTGAAAGCCGAATATCACGTAGCTTGTTGGGAACAGAAAGTTTCTTTTCAGGTGCAAACTCCATTTGATACATATATATGGGGATGTACTAGCTCCAACTCGGTTTTACAGTGAAAACTGCAGGAACTTCAAACCGGCACTAGGAAACAGACTGAGAAACCAGAGTAAAAGTTTCTCCTACAAGCCATTCAATTTGTGCTACATGAACGAACGTGTCTCCACATGCTCAGTTCTGAGAAATAATTGTGTGTGAAAGCCGAACTTCACCTAGCTTGTTGGGAACAGAAAGTTTCTTTTCAGGTGCAAACTCTTTTCCATACATATATATGGGGATGTACTTGCTCCAACTGTGATTAACAGTGAAAACTGCAGGAACTTCAAACCGGCGCAATGAAACAGTATGAGAAATCAGAGTAAATGTTTCCCTGCAAGCCGTTCACTTCGTGCTACATGAACGAACGTCTCTCCATATGCTCAGTTCTGAGAGATAATTGTGTGTGAAAGCCGAACTTCACATAGCTTGTTGGGAACAGAAAGTTTCTTTTCAGGTGCAAACTCTATTCCATACATATATATGGGGAGGTACTAGCACCAACCCGCTTTTACAGTGAAAACGGCAGGAACTTATATCCGGCACCAGGAAACAGACAGAGAAAACAGAGCAAAATTTCTCCTGCAACCCGTTCCCTTTGTGCTAGATGAACGAACGTCTATCAACATGCTCAGTTCTGAGAGAAAAGTGTGTGTGTAAGTCGTCCTTCACATAGCTTTTTGGGAACACAAAGTTTCTTTTCACTTGCAAACTCCTCTCCATATATATATATATGGTGAAGTAGTAGCTCCAACTCGGATTTACAGTGAAAACTGCAGGAACTTCAAACCGGCACTTGGAAACATACTGAGAAACCAAATTAAAAGTTTCTCCTGCAACCATTTCCCTTTGTCCTAGATGAAGGAATTTCTCTCCACATGCCAGTTTCTGAGAGATAAGTGTGTGTGAATGCCGTCCTTCATCTAGCTTGTTGGGAACACAAAGTTTCTTTTCAGTTGCGAACTCCTTTCAATATATATATATGGGGAGGTACTAGCACCAACCAGCTTTTACACTGAAAACGGCAGGAAATTAATTCCAGCACTAGGAAACAGACAGTGAAACCAGAGTAAAATTTCTCCTGCAACCCATACCCTTTGTGCTAGATGAACGAACGTCTCTACTCATGCTCAGTTCTGAGAGATAAGTGTGTGTGAATTCCGAACTTCACCTAGCTTGTTGGGAACACAAAGTTTATTTTCATGTGCTAAATCCAGTCCGTATATATATATGTGGAAGTACTATCTCCAACTCTGTTTTACAATGAAAACTGCAGGAAAATCAAAGCGGCACTAGGAAAAAGACTGAGAAGCCAGAGAAAATATTTCACCTGCATGCCGTTCACTTTGTGCTACATGAACGAACGTCTTTCCACATGCTCAGTTCTGAGAGATAAGTGTGCGTGAAAGCCGAACCTCACGTAGCTTTTTGGGAACAGAAAGTTTCTTTTCAGGTGCAAACTCCATTTGATACATATATATGGGGATGTACTAGCTCCAAATCGGTTTTACAGTGAAAACTGCAAGAACTTCAAACCGGCATTTAGAAACAGATGAGAAACCAGGATAAAAGTTACACCTGCAAACCGATCCCTTTGTGCTAGATGAACGAACATCTCTCCACATGCTCATTTCTGAGAGATAAGTGTGTGTGAAAGCCGAACTTCACATAGCTTGTAGGGAACTGAAAGTTTCTTTCCAGGTGCAAACTCCATTCCATAAATATATATGGGGATGTACTAGCTCCAAATCGGTTTTACAGTGAAAAATACAGGAACTTCAAACCGGCACTAGGAAACAGACTGAGAAACCAGAGTAAAAGTTTCTCTTGCAACCCGTTCCTTTGTGCTACATGAACGAACGTCTCTCCACATGCTCAGTTCTGAGAGATAAGTGTGTGTGAAAGCCGTCATTCACCTAGCTTGTTGGGAACACAAAGTTTCTTTTCAGTTGCAAACTCCAATCCATACATTTATATGGGGAGTTACTAGCTCCAACTCTGTTTTACAGTGAAAACTGCAGGTACATCAAACCGGCACTAGGAAACAGAATGAGAAACCACAGTAAAAGTTTCTCCTGCAAACATTTCCATTTGACATAGATGAACGAATTTCTCTCCACATGCAAATTTCCGAGAGATATGTGTGTGTGAAAGCCGTCCTTCACATAGCTTGTTTGGAACACAAAGTTTCTTTTCAGGTGCAAGGTCCACTCCATACATATATATGGGGAGGTAATAGCACCAACCCGCTTTTATAGTGTAAACGGCAGGAACTTCAAACCGGCGCTAGGAAACAGACTGAGAAACCAGAGTAAAAGTTTCTCCTGCAACCCGTTCCCTTTGTGCTAGATGAACGAACGTGTCTCCACATGCTGAGTTCTGATGGATAAATGGGTGTGAAGCCGTACTTCACCTAGCTTGTTGAGAACACAAAGTTTCTTTTCAGGTGCAAATTCCACTCCATATATATATATGGGGAGGTACTACCTCCAACTCACTTTTACAGTGAAAACTGCAGGAACATCAAACCGGCACTAGGAAACAGACTTAGAATCCAGAGTAAAAGTTTCTCCTGCAACCCGTTCCCTTTCTGCTAGATGAACGAACGTCTCTCCTCATGCTCAGTTATGAGAGATAAGTGTGTGTGAAAGCCGTCCTTCACCTAGCTTGTTGGGAACACAAAGTTACTTTTCAGGTGCAAACTCCAATCCGCATATATAAATGGGGAAGTAATAGCTTCAAGTCGTTTTACGTGAAAACTGCAGGAACTTCAAACCGGAACTAGGAAACAGACTGAGAAACCAGAGTAAAAATTTCTCCTGCAAGCCATTCAATTTGTGCTACATGAACGAACGTCTCTCCACATGCTCAGTTCTGTGAGATAAGTGTGTGTGAAAGGCGTCCTTCACCTAGCTTGTTGGGAACACAAAGATTCTTTTCACTTGCAAACTCCACTCCATACATATATATGGGTTGGTACAAGCTCCTACTCAGTTTTACAGTGAAAACTGCAGGAAATTCAAACACGCACTAGGAAACAGATTTAGAATCCAGAGTAAAATTTTCTCCTGCAACCCGTTCTCATTCTGCTAGATGAACGAACGTCTCTCCTCATGCTCAGTTATGAGAGATAATTGTGTGTGAAAGCCGTCCTTCACCTAGCTTGTTGGGAACACAAAGTTTCTTTTCAGGTGCAAAATCCAATCCGTATATATATATGAGGAAGTACTAGCTCCAACTTGGTTTTACAGTGAAAACTGCAGGAAATTCAAACCGGCACTAGGAAACAGACTGAGAAACCAGAGTAAAATTTTCCCCTGCTACCCGTTCCCTTTGTGGTAGATGAACGAACGTCTCTCCACATGATCAGTTCTGAGATATGTGTGTGTGTGAAAGCCGTTCTTAACATAGCTTGTTGGGAAAACAAAGTTTCTTTTCAGGTGCAAACTCCACTCCATACATATATATGGGGAGGTACAAGCTCCAACAAAATTTTACAGTGAAAACAGCAGGAATTTCAAACCGGCACTAGGAAACAGACTGAGAATCCACAGTAAAAGTTTCTCCTTCAACCATTTCCCTTTGTCCTAGATGAAAGAACTTCTCTCCACATCCCCAGTTCTGAGAGATAAGTGTGTGTGAATGCCGTATTTCACCTAAATTGTTGGGAACACAAAGTTTCTTTTCAGGTGCAAAATCCACTCCATACATATATATGGGGAGGTACTAGCACCAACCCGCTTTTTCAGTGAAAACGGCAGGAACTTAAATCCGGCACCAGGAAAAAGACAGAGAAAACAGAGTAAAATTTCTCCTGCAACCCATTCCCTTTGTGCTAGATGAACGAACTTCTCTCCTCATGCTCAGTTCTGAGAGATAATTGTGTGTGAAAGCTGTCCTTCACCAACTTGTTGGGAACACAAAGTTTCTTTTCATGTGCAAACTCCAATCCGCATATATATATGGGGAAGTACTAGCTCCAACTCGGTTTTACAGTGAAAACTGCAGGAACTTCAAACCGGCACAAGGAAACAGACTGAAAAACCAGAGTAAAAGTTGCCCCTGCAAGCCCTTCAATTTGTGCTACATGAACGAACGTCTCTCCACATGCTCAGTTCTGAGATATAATTGTGTGTGAATGCCGAACTTCACCTAGCTTGTTGGGAACAGAAAGATTCTTTTCAGGTGCAAACTCTTTTCCATACATATATATGGGGATGTTCTTGCTCCAACTCTGTTTAACAGTGAAAACTGCAGGAACTTCAATCCGGCACTAGGAAACAGACTGAGAAACCAGAGCAAAAGTTTCTCCTGCAACCCGTTCCCTTTGTGCTAGATGAACGAACATCTATCCACATGCTCAGTTCTGAGAGAAAAGTGTGTGTGTAAGTCGTCCTTCACATAGCTTTTTGGGAACACAAAGTTTCTTTTCACTTGCAAACCCCTCTCCATACATATATATTGTGAGGTACTAGCTCCAACTCGGTTTTACAGTGAAAACTGCAGGACCTTCAAACCGGCACTTGGAAACAGACTGAGAAACCAGAGTAAAAGTTTCTCCTGCAACCATTTCCCTTTGTCCTAGATGAAAGAATTTCTCTCCTCATGCCAGTTTCTGAGAGATAAGTGTGTGTGAAAGCCGTCCTTCATCTAGCTTGTTGGGAACACAAAGTTTCTTTTCAGTTGCGAACTCCTTTCAATACATATATATGGGGAGGTACTAGCACCAACCAGCTTTTACACTGAAAACGGCAGGAAATTAATTCCAGCACTAGGAAACACACAGTGAAACCAGAGTAAAATTTGTCCTGCAACCCATACCCTTTGTGCTAGATGAACGAACGTCTCTACTCATGCTCAGTTCTGAGAGATAAGTGTGTGTGAAATCCGAACTTCACCTAGCTTGTTGAGAACACAAAGTTTATTTTCATGTGCAAAATCCAATCCGTATATATATATATGGGGTAGTACTATCTCCAACTCGGTTTTACAGTGAAAACTGCAGGAACTTCAAACCGGCACTAGGAAACAGACTGAGAAACCAGAGTAAAAGTTTCTCCTGCAAGCCATTCAATTTGTGCTACATGAACGAACGTGTCTCCACATGCTCAGTTCTGAGAAATAATTGTGTGTGAAAGCCGAACTTCACCTAGCTTGTTGGGAACAGAAAGTTTCTTTTCAGGTGCAAACTCTTTTCCATACATATATATGGGGATGTACTTGCTCCAACTGTGTTTAACAGTGAAAACTGCAGGAACTTCAAACCGGCGCAATGAAACAGTATGAGAAACCAGAGTAAATGTTTCCCTGCAAGCCGTTCACTTCGTGCTACATGAACGAACGTCTCTCCATATGCTCAGTTCTGAGAGATAATTGTGTGTGAAAGCCGAACTTCACCTAGCTTGTTGGGAACAGAAAGTTTCTTTTCAGGTGCAATCTCTATTCCATACATATATATGGGGAGGTACTAGCACCAACCCGCTTTTACAGTGAAAACGGCAGGAACTTATATCCGGCACCAGGAAACAGACAGAGAAAACAGAGCAAAATTTCTCCTGCAACCCGTTCCCTTTGTGCTAGATGAACGAACGACTCTGCACTTGCTAAGATCTGAGAGATATGAGTGTGTGAAAACCGTCCTTCACCTAGCTTTTTGGGAACACATAGTTTCTTTTCAGTTGCAAATTCCACTCCATACATATATATGGGGAGGTATTAGCTCCAACTCTGTTTTACAGTGAAAACTGCAGGAACTTCAATCCAGCACTAGGAAACAGACTGAGAAACCAGAGTAAAAGTTTCTCCTGCAACCCGTTCCCTTTGTGCTAGATGAACGAACGTCTATCCACATGCTCAGTTCTGAGAGAAAAGTGTGTGTGTAAGTCGTCCTTCACATAGCTTTTTGGGAACACAAAGTTTCTTTTCACTTGCAAACTCCTCTCCATATATATATATATGGTGAAGTAGTAGCTCCAACTCGGATTTACAGTGAAAACGGCAGGAACTTCAAACCGGCACTTGGAAACATACTGAGAAACCAGAGTAAAAGTTTCTCCTGCAACCATTTCCCTTTGTCCTAGATGAAAGAATTTCTCTCCACATGCCAGTTTCTGAGAGATAAGTGTGTGTGAATGCCGTCCTTCATCTAGCTTGTTGGGAACACAAAGTTTCTTTTCAGTTGCGAACTCCTTTCAATACATATATATGGGGAGGTACTAGCACCAACCAGCTTTTACACTGAAAACGGCAGGAAATTAATTCCAGCACTAGGAAACAGACAGTGAAACCAGAGTAAAATTTCTCCTGCAACCCATACCCTTTGTGCTAGATGAACGAACGTCTCTACTCATGCTCAGTTCTGAGAGATAAGTGTGTGTGAATTCCGAACTTCACCTAGCTTGTTGGGAACACAAAGTTTATTTTCATGTGCTAAATCCAGTCCGTATTTATATATGTGGAAGTACTATCTCCAACTCTGTTTTACAATGAAAACTGCAGGAAATTCAAAGCGGCACTAGGAAAAAGACTGAGAAACCAGAGTAAATATTTCACCTGCATGCCGTTCACTTTGTGCTACATGAACGAACGTCTTTCCACATGCTCAGTTCTGAGAGATAAGTGTGCGTGAAAGCCGAACCTCACGTAGCTTTTTGTGAACAGAAAGTTTCTTTTCAGGTGCATACTCCATTTGATACATATATATGGGGATGTAATAGCTCCAAATCGGTTTTACAGTGAAAACTGCAAGAACTTCAAACCGGCATTTAGAAACAGATGAGAAACCAGGATAAAAGTTACACCTGCAAACCGATCCCTTTGTGCTAGATGAACGAACATCTCTCCACATGCTCATTTCTGAGAGATAAGTGTGTGTGAAAGCCGTACTTCACCTAGCTTGTTGGGAACACAAAGTTTCTTTTCAGTTTCAAACTCTACTGCATACATATATATGGGTAGGTACTATCTCCAACTCGGTTTTACAGTGAAAATTGCAGGAAGTTCAAACCGGCACTAGGAAACAGAATGAGAAACCAGAGTAAAAGTTTCTCCTGCAACCCTTTCCGTTTGTGCTAGATGAACGAACGTCTCAACACATGCTCATTTCTGAGAGACAAGTTTGTGTGTAAGCCGTCCTTCACATAGCTTTTTGGGAACACAAAGTTTCTTTTCACTTGCAAACTCCACTCCATACATATATATGGCGAGGTACTAGCTCCAACTCGGTTTTATAGTGAAAAATGCAGAAACTTCAAACCGGTACTAGGAAACAGTCTGAGAAACCAGAGTAAAATTTTCTCCTGCTACCCGTTCCATTTGTGGTAGATGTACGAACTTCTCTCCACATGCTCAGTTCTGAGAGATGTGTGAGTCTGAAAGCCGTTGTTCAACTATCTTGTTGGAAACACAAATTTTCTTTTCAGGTGCAAACTCCATTCCATACATATATATGGGGATGTACTAGCTCCAACTCGGTTTTACAGTGAAAACTGCAGGAACTTCAAACCGGCACTAGGAAACAGACTGAGAAACCACAGTAAAAGTTTCCCCTGCAACCATTTCCCCTTGTCCTAGATGAAAGAACTTCCCTCCACATGCCCAGTTCTGAGAGATAAGTGTTTCTGAAAGCCGTCTTCAACTAGCTTGTTGGGAACACAAAGTTTCTTTTCAGTTGCAAACTCCAATCCATACATTTATATGGGGAGTTACTAGCTCCAACTCTGTTTTACAGTGAAAACTGCAGGTACATCAAACCGGCACTAGGAAACAGAATGAGAAACCACAGTAAAAGTTTCTCCTGCAAACATTTCCATTTGACATAGATGAACGAATTTCTCTCCACATGCAAATTTCCGAGAGATATGTGTGTGTGAAAGCCGTCCTTCACATAGCTTGTTTGGAACACAAAGTTTCTTTTCAGGTGCAAGGTCCACTCCATACATATATATGGGGAGGTAATAGCACCAACCCGCTTTTATAGTGTAAACGGCAGGAACTTCAAACCGGCGCTAGGAAACAGACTGAGAAACCAGAGTAAAAGTTTCTCCTGCAACCCGTTCCATTTGTGCTAGATGAACGAACGTGTCTCCACATGCTGAGTTCTGATGGATAAATGGGTGTGAAGCCGTACTTCACCTAGCTTGTTGAGAACACAAAGTTTCTTTTCAGGTGCAAATTCCACTCCATATATATATATGGGGAGGTACTAGCTCCAACTCACTTTTACAGTGAAAACTGCAGGAACATCAAACCGGCACTAGGAAACAGACTTAGATTCCAGAGTAAAAGTTTATCCTGCAACCCGTTCCCTTTCTGCTAGATGAACGAACGTCTCTCCTCATGCTCAGTTATGAGAGATAAGTGTGTGTGAAAGCCGTCCTTCACCTAGCTTGTTGGGAACACAAAGTTTCTTTTCAGGTGCAAACTCCAATCCGCATATATAAATGGGGAAGTAATAGCTTCAAGTCGGTTTTACGTGAAAACTGCAGGAACTTCAAACCGGAACTAGGAAACAGACTGAGAAACCAGAGTAAAAATTTCTCCTGCAAGCCATTCAATTTGTGCTACATGAATGAACGTCTCTCCACATGCTCAGTTCTGTGAGATAAGTGTGTGTGAAAGGCGTCCTTCACCTAGCTTGTTGGGAACACAAAGATTCTTTTCACTTGCAAACTCCACTCCATACATATATATGGGTTGGTACAAGCTCCAACTCAGTTTTACAGTGAAAACTGCAGGAACTTCAAACACGCACTAGGAAACAGATTTAGAATCCAGAGTAAAATTTTCTCCTGCAACCCGTTCTCATTCTGCTAGATGAACGAACGTCTCTACTCATGCTCAGTTATGAGAGATAATTGTGTGTCAAAGCCGTCCTTCACCTAGCTTGTTGGGAACACAAAGTTTCTTTTCAGGTGCAAAATCCAATCCGTATGTATATATGAGGGAGTACTAGCTCCAACTCTGTTTTACAGTGAAAACTGCAGGAAATTCAAACCGGCACTAGGAAACAGACTGAGAAACCAGAGTAAAATTTTCCCCTGCTACCCTTTCCTTTTGTGGTAGATGAACGAACGTCTCTCCACATGGTCAGTTCTGAGAGATGTGTGTGTGTGAAAGCCGTCCTTCACCTAGATTGTTGGGAAAACAAAGTTTCTTTTCAGGTGCAAACTCCACTCCATACATATATATGGGGAGGTACAAGCTCCAACAAACTTTTACAGTGAAAACAGCAGGAATTTCAAACCAGCACTAGGAAACAGACTGAGAAACCACAGTAAAAGTTTCTCCTGCAACCATTTCCCTATGTCCTAGATGAAAGAACTTCTCTCCACATGCCCAGTTCTGAGAGATAAGTGTGTGTGAAAGCCGTACTTCACCTAGCTTGTTGGGAACACAAAGTTTCTTTTCAGGTGCAAACTCCTTTCCATACATATATATGGGGAGGTACTAGCACTAACCCGCTTTTACATTGAAAACGGCAGGAAATTAAATCCGGCACTAGGAAAAGACTTAGAAACCAGAATAAAATTTCTCCTTCAACCCGTTCCATTTTTGCTAGATGAAAGAACTTCTATCCTCATGCTCAGTTCTGAGAGATAATTGTGTGAGAAACCTGTCCTTCACCTAGCTTGTAGGGAACACAAAGTTTCTTTTCATGTGCAAACACCAATCCGCATATATGTAAGGGGAAGTACTAGCTTCAACTCGGTTTTACAGTGAAAATTGAGGGAACTTCAAACCGGCACTAGGAAACAGACTGAGAAACCAGAGTAAAAGTTTCTCCTGCAAGCCATTCAATTTGTGCTACATGAAGGAACGTCTCTCCACATGCTAAGTTCTGAGATATAAATGTGTTTGAAAGCCGAACTTCACGTAGCTTGTTGGGAACAGAAAGTTTCTTCTCAGGTGCAAACTCCTTTCCATACATATATATGGGGATGTAATTGCTCCAAGTCTTTTTTACAGTGAAAACTGCAGGAACTTGAAACCGGCGCTAGGAAACAGACTGAGAAACCAGAGTAAAAGTTTCCCTGCAAGCCGTTCACTTTGTGCTACATGAACGAACGTCTCTCCACTTGCTAAGTTCTGAGAGATAAGTGTGTGTGAAAGCCGAAATTCACCTAGCTTGTTGGGAAAAGAAAGTTTCTTTTCAGGTGAAAACTCCATTCCATACATATATATGGGTATGTTCTAGCTCCAACTCGGTTTTACAGTGGAAAATGCAGGAATTTCAAACTGGCACTAGGAAACATAATTAGAAACCAGAGTAAAAGTTTCTCCTTCAAAACGTTTCCTTTGTGCTAGATGAACGAACGTCCCTCCACATGCTCAGTTCTGAGAGTTAAGTGTGAGTGAAAGCCGTCCTTCACCTAGCTTGTTGGGAACACAAAGTTTCTTTTCACTTGCAAACTCCATTCAATACAAATATATGCGGATATACTAGCTCCAACTCGGTTTTACAGTGAAAACTGCAGGAACTTCAAACCGGCAGTAGGTAACAGACTGAGTAAACAGAGAAAAAGTTTCTTCTACAACCCGTTCCATTTGTGCTAGGTGAACAAACGTCTCTCCTCATGCTCAGTTCTGAGAGATAAGTGTGTGTGAAAGCCGTCCTTCACCTAGCTTGTTGGGAACACAAAGTTTCTTTTCAGATGCAAAATCCAATCCGTATATATATATGGGGAAGTACTAGATCCAACTCGGTTTTACAGTGAAAACTGCAGGAAATTCATACCGGCACTAGGAAACAGACTGAGAAACCAGAGTAAAATTTTCAACTGCTATACTTTCCTTTTGTGGTACATGAACGAACGTCTCTCCACATGCTCAGTTCTGAGAGATGTGTGTGTGTGAAAGCAGTACTTCACCTAGATTGTTGGGAAAACAAAATTTCTTTTCAGGTGCAAACTCCACTCCATACATATATATGGGGAGGTACAAGCTCCATCATAATTTTACAGTGAAAACAGCAGAAATTTCAAACCGGCACTAGGAAACAGACTGAGAAACTACAGTAAAAGTTTCTCCGGCAACCATTTCTCTTTGTCCTAGATGAAAGAATTTCTCTCCACATGCCCAGTTCTGAGAGATAAGTGTGTGTGAAAGCCGTACTTCACCTAGCTTGTTGGGAACACAAAGTTTCTTTTCAGGTGCAAACTCCTTTCCATACATATATATGGGGAGGAACTAGCACCAACCCGCTTTTACAGTGAAAACGGCAGGAACTTAAATCCGGCACTAGGAAACAGACTTAGAATCCAGAATAAAATTTTTCCTGCAACCCGTTCCATTTTTGCTAGATGAACGAACTTCTCTCCTCATGCTCATTTCTGAGAGATAAGTGTGTGTGAAAACAGTCCTTCAACTAGCTGGTTGGGAACACAAAGATTCTTTTCACTTGCAAACTCCACTCCATATATATATATGCTGAGGTACTAGCTCCAACTCGGTTTTACAGTGAAACCTGCAGGTATTCCAAACCGGAAGTAGAAAACAGCCTGGGAAACGATAGTAAAACTTTCCCCTGCAACCCGTTCCCTTTGTGCTAGATGAAAGAACGTCTCTCCACATGCTTAGTTCTGAGAGATAAGTGTGTGTGAAAGGCGTCCTTCACTTAGCTTGTTGGGAAGACAAAGTTTCTTTTCACTTGCAAACTCCACTCCATACATATATATGGGGTGGTACAAGCTCCTACTCTGTTTTACAGTGAAAACGGCAGGAACTTCAAACCGGCACTAGGAAACAGACTTAGAATCCAGAGTAAAAGTTTCTCCTGCAACCCGTTCCCTTTCTGCTAGATGAACGAACGTCTCTCCTCATGCTCAGTTCTGAGAGTGAATTGTGTTTGAAAGCCGTGCTTCACCTAGCTTGTTGGGAACACAAAGTTTCTTTTCAGGTGCAAAATCCAATCCGTATATATTTATGGGGAAGTAATAGCTCCAACTCGGTTTTACAGTGAAAACTTTAGGAACTTCAAACCGGCACTAGGAAACAGACTGAGAAACCACAGTAAAAGTTTCTTCTGCAACCATTTCCCTTTGTCCTAGATGAAAGAACTTCTCTCCACATGCCCAGTTCTGAGGGATTAGTGTTTTTGAAAGCCGTCTTCACCTAGCTTGTTGGGAACACAAAGTTTCTTTTCAGGTGCAAACTCCTTTCCATACATATATATGGGGAATTACTAGTACCAAACCGCTTTTACAGTGAAAACGGCAGGGAATTAAATCCGACACTAGGAAACTGACAGAGAAACCAGAATAAAATTTCTCCTGCAACCCGTTCCATTTGTGTTAGATGAACGAAAGTCTCTCCTCATGCTCAGTTCTGAGAGATAAGTGTGTGTGAAAGCCGAACTTCACCTAGCTTGTAGGGAACACAAAGTTTCTTTCCAGGTGCAAACTCCATTCCATACATATATATGGGGATGTACTAGCACCAACTCTCTTTTACAGTGAAAACGGCAGGAACTTAAATCCGACACTAGGAAACAGACATAGAAACTAGAATAAAATTTCTCCTGCAACCCGTTCCATTTTTGCTACATGAACGAACTTCTCATGCTCAGTTCGGAGAGATAATTGTGTGTGAAACCTGTCCTTCACCTAGCTTGTTGGGAACACAAAGTTTCTTTTCATGTGCAAACACCAATCAGCATATATATATGGGGAAGTTCTAGCTTCAGCTCGGTTTTACAGTGAAAACTGCAGGAACTTCAAACCGGAACTAGGAAACAGACTGAGAAACCAGAGTAAAAGTTACTCCTGTAAGCCATTCAATTTGTCCTACATGAACGAACGTCTCTCCACATGCTCAGTTCTGAGAGATAAGTGTGTGTGAAAGCCAAACTTCACCTAGCTTGTTGGGAACAGAAAGTTTCTTTTCAGGTGCAAACTCCTTTCCATACATATATATGGGGATGTACTTGCTCCAACTCTTTTTTACAGTGAAAGCTGCAGGAACTTCAAACCGGCGCTAGGAAACAGACTGAGAAACCAGAGTAAATGTTTCCCTGCAAGCCGTTCACTTCGTGCTACATGAACGAACGTCTCTCCACATGCTAAGTTCTGAGAGATAAATGTGTGTGAAAGCCGAAATTCAACTAGCTTGTTGGGAACAGAAAATTTCTTTTCAGGTGCAAACTCCATTCCATATATATATATGGGGTTGTACTAGCCCCAATTCGGTTTTACAGTGAAAACTGCAGGAACTTCAAACCGGCACTAGGAAACAGAATTAGAAACCAGAGTAAAAGTTTCGCCTGCAACCCGTTCCCTTTGTGCTAGATGAACGAACGTCTCTCCACATGCTCAGTTCTGAGAGATAAGTGTGAGTAAAAGCCGTCCTTCACCTAGCTTGTTGGGAACACAAAGATTCTTTTCACTTTCAAACTCCATTCCATACATATATATGCGGAGGTACTAGCTCCAACTCGGTTTTACAGTGAAAACTGCAGGGACATCAAACCGGCAATAGAAAACAGACTGAGAAACCACAGTAAAAATTTCTCCTGCAATCATTTCCGTTTGTCCTAAATGAACGAACTTCTCTCCACATGCAAAGTTCCGAGAGATATGTGTGTGTGAAAGCAGTCCTTCACCTAGCATGTTTGGAACACAAAGTTTCTTTTCAGGTGCAAAGTCCACTCCATACATATATAAGGGGAGGTAATAACACCAACCCGCCTTACAGTCAAAAAGGCAGGAACTTGAAACCGGCACTAGGAAACAGAATGAGAAAACAGAGTAAAAGTTTCTCCTGCAATCCGTTCCATTTGCGCTAGATGAACGAACGACTCTCCACTTGCTAATTTCTGAGAGATAAGTGTGTGTGAAAACCGTCCTTCACCTAGCTTGTTGGGAACAGAAAGTTTCTTTTCACTTGCAAACTCCAATCCATACATATAAATGGGGAGGTAATAGCACCAACCCGCTTTTACAGTGAAAACGGCAGGAAATTAAATCCGACACTAGGAAACAGACAGAGAATCCAGAGTAAAATTTCTCCTGCAACCAGTTCCATTTTTGCTAGATGAACGAACTTGTGTCCACATGCTCAGTTCTGAGGGATAAGTGGGTGTGTAAGCCGTCTTTCACCTAGCTTGTTGAGAACACAAAGTTTCTTTTCAGGTGCAAACACTACTCCATATATATATATTGGGAGGTACAAGCTCCAACTCGATTTTACACTGAAAACTGCAGGAACTTCAAACCGGCACTAAGTAACAGACTGAGTAAACAGAGAAAAATTTTCTTCTACAACCCGTTCCCTTTGTGCTAGGTGAACGAACGTCTCTCCTCATGCTCAGTTCTGAGAGATAAGTGTGTGTGAAAGCCGTCCTTCACCTAGCTTGTTGGGAATACAAAGTTTATTTTCAGGTGCAAAATCCAATCCGTATATATATATGGGGAAATACTAGCTCCAACTCGGTTTTACAGTGAAAACTGCAGGAAATTCATACCGGCACTAGGAAACAGACTGAGAAACCAGAGTAAAATTTTCAACTGCTACCCTTTCCTTTTGTGGTAGATGAACGAACGTCTCTCCACATGGTCAGTTCTGAGAGATGTGTGTGTTTGAAAGCCGTTCTTCACCTAGATTGTTGGGAAAACAAAATTTCTTTTCAGGTGCAAACCCCACTCCATACATATATATGGGGAGGTACAAGCTCCAACATAATTTTACAGTGAAAACAGCAGGAATTTCAAACCGGCACTAGGAAACAGACTGAGAAACCACAGTAAAAGTTTCTCCTGCAACCATTTCTCTTTGTCCTAGATGAAAGAACTTCTCTCCACATGCCCAGTTCTGAGAGATAAGTGTGTGTGAAAGCCGTACTTCACCTAGCTTGTTGGGAACACAAAGTTTCTTTTCAGGTGCAAACTCCTTTCCATACATATATATGGGGAGGAACTAGCACCAACCCGCTTTTACAGTGAAAACGGCAGGAACTTAAATCCGGCACTAGGAAACAGACTTAGAATCCAGAATAAAATTTTTCCTGCAACCCGTTCCATTTTTGCTAGATGAACGAACTTCTCTCCTCATGCTCCGTTCTCAGAGATAAGTGTGTGTGAAAACAGTCCTTCACCTAGCTGGTTGGGAACACAAAGATTCTTTTCACTTGCAAACTCCACTCCATATATATATATGCTGAGGTACTAGCTCCAACTCGGTTTTACAGTGAAACCTGCAGGTATTCCAAACCGGCAGGAGAAAACAGCCTGTGAAACGTTAGTAAAACTTTCCCCTGCAACCCGTTCCCTTTGTGGTAGATGAAAGAACGTCTCTCCACATGCTCAGTTCTGAGAGATAAGTGTGTGTGAAAGGCGTCCTTCACTTAGCTTGTTGGGAAGACAAAGTTTCTTTTCACTTGCAAACTCCACTCCATACATATATATGGGGTGGTACAAGCTCCTACTCTGTTTTACAGTGAAAACGGCAGGAACGTCAAACCGGCACTAGGAAACAGACTTAGAATCCAGAGTAAAAGTTTCTCCTGCAACCTGTTCCATTTCTGCTAGATGAACGAACGTCTCTCCTCATGCTCAGTTCTGAGAGTGAATTGTGTGTGAAAGCCGTCCTTCACCTAGCTTGTTGGGAACACAAATTTTCTTTTCAGGTGCAAAATCCAATCCGTATATATTTATGGGGAAGTACTAGCTCCAACTCGGTTTTACAGTGAAAACTTCAGGAACTTCAAACCGGCACTAGGAAACAGACTGAGAAACCACAGTAAAAGTTTCTTCTGCAACCATTTCCCTTTGTCCTAGATGAAAGAACTTCTCTCCACATGCCCAGTTCTGAGGGATTAGTGTTTTTGAAAGCCGTCTTCACCTAGCTTGTTGGGAACACAAAGTTTCTTTTCAGGTGCAAACTCCTTTCCATACATATATATGGGGAATTACTAGTACCAAACCGCTTTTACAGTGAAAACGGCAGGGAATTAAATCCGACACTAGGAAACTGACAGAGAAACCAGAATAAAATTTCTCCTGCAACCCGTTCCATTTGTGTTAGATGAACGAAAGTCTCTCCTCATGCTCAGTTCTGAGAGATAAGTGTGTGTGAAAGCCGAACTTCACCTAGCTTGTAGGGAACACAAAGTTTCTTTCCAGGTGCAAACTCCATTCCATACATATATATGGGGATGTACTAGCACCAACTCTCTTTTACAGTGAAAACGGCAGGAACTTAAATCCGACACTAGGAAACAGACATAGAAACTAGAATAAAATTTCTCCTGCAACCCGTTCCATTTTTGCTACATGAACGAACTTCTCATGCTCAGTTCGGAGAGATAATTGTGTGTGAAACCTGTCCTTCACCTAGCTTGTTGGGAACACAAAGTTTCTTTTCATGTGCAAACACCAATCAGCATATATATATGGGGAAGTTCTAGCTTCAGCTCGGTTTTACAGTGAAAACTGCAGGAACTTCAAACCGGAACTAGGAAACAGACTGAGAAACCAGAGTAAAAGTTACTCCTGTAAGCCATTCAATTTGTCCTACATGAACGAACGTCTCTCCACATGCTCAGTTCTGAGAGATAAGTGTGTGTGAAAGCCAAACTTCACCTAGCTTGTTGGGAACAGAAAGTTTCTTTTCAGGTGCAAACTCCTTTCCATACATATATATGGGGATGTACTTGCTCCAACTCTTTTTTACAGTGAAAGCTGCAGGAACTTCAAACCGGCGCTAGGAAACAGACTGAGAAACCAGAGTAAATGTTTCCCTGCAAGCCGTTCACTTCGTGCTACATGAACGAACGTCTCTCCACATGCTAAGTTCTGAGAAATAAATGTGTGTGAAAGCCGAAATTCAACTAGCTTGTTGGGAACAGAAAATTTCTTTTCAGGTGCAAACTCCATTCCATATATATATATGGGGTTGTACTAGCCCCAATTCGGTTTTACAGTGAAAACTGCAGGAACTTCAAACCGGCACTAGGAAACAGAATTAGAAACCAGAGTAAAAGTTTCGCCTGCAACCCGTTCCCTTTGTGCTAGATGAACGAACGTCTCTCCACATGCTCAGTTCTGAGAGATAAGTGTGAGTAAAAGCCGTCCTTCACCTAGCTTGTTGGGAACACAAAGATTCTTTTCACTTTCAAACTCCATTCCATACATATATATGCGGAGGTACTAGCTCCAACTCGGTTTTACAGTGAAAACTGCAGGGACATCAAACCGGCAATAGAAAACAGACTGAGAAACCACAGTAAAAATTTCTCCTGCAATCATTTCCGTTTGTCCTAAATGAACGAACTTCTCTCCACATGCAAAGTTCCGAGAGATATGTGTGTGTGAAAGCAGTCCTTCACCTAGCATGTTTGGAACACAAAGTTTCTTTTCAGGTGCAAAGTCCACTCCATACATATATAAGGGGAGGTAATAACACCAACCCGCCTTACAGTCAAAAAGGCAGGAACTTGAAACCGGCACTAGGAAACAGAATGAGAAAACAGAGTAAAAGTTTCTCCTGCAATCCGTTCCATTTGCGCTAGATGAACGAACGACTCTCCACTTGCTAATTTCTGAGAGATAAGTGTGTGTGAAAACCGTCCTTCACCTAGCTTGTTGGGAACAGAAAGTTTCTTTTCACTTGCAAACTCCAATCCATACATATAAATGGGGAGGTAATAGCACCAACCCGCTTTTACAGTGAAAACGGCAGGAAATTAAATCCGACACTAGGAAACAGACAGAGAATCCAGAGTAAAATTTCTCCTGCAACCAGTTCCATTTTTGCTAGATGAACGAACTTGTGTCCACATGCTCAGTTCTGAGGGATAAGTGGGTGTGTAAGCCGTCTTTCACCTAGCTTGTTGAGAACACAAAGTTTCTTTTCAGGTGCAAACACTACTCCATATATATATATTGGGAGGTACAAGCTCCAACTCGATTTTACACTGAAAACTGCAGGAACTTCAAACCGGCACTAAGTAACAGACTGAGTAAACAGAGAAAAATTTTCTTCTACAACCCGTTCCCTTTGTGCTAGGTGAACGAACGTCTCTCCTCATGCTCAGTTCTGAGAGATAAGTGTGTGTGAAAGCCGTCCTTCACCTAGCTTGTTGGGAATACAAAGTTTATTTTCAGGTGCAAAATCCAATCCGTATATATATATGGGGAAATACTAGCTCCAACTCGGTTTTACAGTGAAAACTGCAGGAAATTCATACCGGCACTAGGAAACAGACTGAGAAACCAGAGTAAAATTTTCAACTGCTACCCTTTCCTTTTGTGGTAGATGAACGAACGTCTCTCCACATGGTCAGTTCTGAGAGATGTGTGTGTTTGAAAGCCGTTCTTCACCTAGATTGTTGGGAAAACAAAATTTCTTTTCAGGTGCAAACCCCACTCCATACATATATATGGGGAGGTACAAGCTCCAACATAATTTTACAGTGAAAACAGCAGGAATTTCAAACCGGCACTAGGAAACAGACTGAGAAACCACAGTAAAAGTTTCTCCTGCAACCATTTCTCTTTGTCCTAGATGAAAGAACTTCTCTCCACATGCCCAGTTCTGAGAGATAAGTGTGTGTGAAAGCCGTACTTCACCTAGCTTGTTGGGAACACAAAGTTTCTTTTCAGGTGCAAACTCCTTTCCATACATATATATGGGGAGGAACTAGCACCAACCCGCTTTTACAGTGAAAACGGCAGGAACTTAAATCCGGCACTAGGAAACAGACTTAGAATCCAGAATAAAATTTTTCCTGCAACCCGTTCCATTTTTGCTAGATGAACGAACTTCTCTCCTCATGCTCCGTTCTCAGAGATAAGTGTGTGTGAAAACAGTCCTTCACCTAGCTGGTTGGGAACACAAAGATTCTTTTCACTTGCAAACTCCACTCCATATATATATATGCTGAGGTACTAGCTCCAACTCGGTTTTACAGTGAAACCTGCAGGTATTCCAAACCGGCAGGAGAAAACAGCCTGTGAAACGTTAGTAAAACTTTCCCCTGCAACCCGTTCCCTTTGTGGTAGATGAAAGAACGTCTCTCCACATGCTCAGTTCTGAGAGATAAGTGTGTGTGAAAGGCGTCCTTCACTTAGCTTGTTGGGAAGACAAAGTTTCTTTTCACTTGCAAACTCCACTCCATACATATATATGGGGTGGTACAAGCTCCTACTCTGTTTTACAGTGAAAACGGCAGGAACGTCAAACCGGCACTAGGAAACAGACTTAGAATCCAGAGTAAAAGTTTCTCCTGCAACCTGTTCCATTTCTGCTAGATGAACGAACGTCTCTCCTCATGCTCAGTTCTGAGACTGAATTGTGTGTGAAAGCCGTACTTCACCTAGCTTGTTGGGAACACAAATTTTCTTTTCAGGTGCAAAATCCAATCCGTATATATTTATGGGGAAGTACTAGCTCCAACTCGGTTTTACAGTGAAAACTTCAGGAACTTCAAACCGGCACTAGGAAACAGACTGAGAAACCACAGTAAAAGTTTCTTCTGCAACCATTTCCCTTTGTCCTAGATGAAAGAACTTCTCTCCACATGCCCAGTTCTGAGGGATTAGTGTTTTTGAAAGCCGTCTTCACCTAGCTTGTTGGGAACACAAAGTTTCTTTTCAGGTGCAAACTCCTTTCCATACATATATATGGGGAATTACTAGTACCAAACCGCTTTTACAGTGAAAACGGCAGGGACTTATATACGACACTAGGAAACTGACAGAGAAACCAGAATAAAATTTCTACTGCAACCCGTTCCATTTGTGTTAGATGAACGAAAGTCTCTCCTCATGCTCAGTTCTGAGAGATAAGTGTGTGTGAAAGCCGAACTTCACCTAGCTTGTAGGGAACACAAAGTTTCTTTCCAGGTGCAAACTCCATTCCATACATTTATATGGGGATGTACTAGCACCACCTCTCTTTTACAGTGAAAACGGCAGGAACTTAAATCCGGCACTAGGAAACAGACATAGAAACTAGAATAAAATTTCTCCTGCAACCCGTTCCATTTTTGCTACATGAACGAACTTCTCATGCTCAGTTCTGAGAGATAATTGTGTGTGAAACCTGTCCTTCAGCTAGCTTGTTGGGAACACAAAGTTTCTTTTCATGTGCAAACACCAATCAGCATATATATATGGGGAAGTACTAGCTTCAGCTCGGTTTTACAGTGAAAACTGCAGGAACTTCAAACCGGCACTAGGAAACAGACTGAGAAACCGGAGTAAAAGTTACTCCTGCAAGCCATTCAATTTGTCCTACATGAACGAACGTCTCTCCACATGCTCAGTTCTGAGAGATAAGTGTGTGTGAAAGCCAAACTTCACCTAGCTTGTTGGGAACAGAAAGTTTCTTTTCAGGTGCAAACTCCTTTCCATACATATATATGGGGATGTACTTGCTCCAACACTTTTTTACAGTGAAAGCTGCAGGAACTTCAAACCGGTGCTAGGAAACAGACTGAGAAACAAGAGTAAATGTTTCCCTGCAAGACTTTCACTTCGTGCTACATGAACGAACGTCTCTCCACATGCTAAGTTCTGAGAGATAAATGTGTGTGAAAGCCGAAATTCAACTAGCTTGTTGGGAACAGAAAATTTCTTTTCAGGTGCAAACTCCATTCCATATATATATATGGGGTTGTACTAGCCCCAATTCGGTTTTACAGTGAAAACTGCAGGAACTTCAAACCGGCACTAGGAAACAGAATAAGAAACCAGAGTAAAAGTTTCGCCTGCAACCCGTTCCTTTTGTGCTAGATGAACGAACGATTCTCCACTTTCTAAGTTCTGAGCGATAAGTGTGTGTGAAAACCGCCCTTCACCTAGCTTGTTGTGAACACATAGTTTCTTTTCAGTTGGAAACTCTACTCCATACATATATATGGGGAGGTACTAGCTCCAAATCGGTTTTACAGTGAAAACTGCAGGAACTTCAAACCGGCACTAGGAAACAGACTGAGAAACAGAGTAAAAGTTTCCCCTGCAACCCTTTCCCTTTGTGCTAAATGAACGAACGTCTCACCACATGCTCATTTCTGAGAGACAAGTTTGTGTGTAAGCCGTCCTTCACATAGCTTTTTGGGAACACAAAGTTTCTTTTCACTTGCAAACTCCACTCCATACATATATATGGCTAGGTACTAGCTCCAACTCGGTTTTATAGTGAAAAATGCAGGAACTTCAAACCGGTAATAGGAAACAGTCTGAGAATCCAGAGTAAAATTTTCTCCTGCTACCCTTTCCCTTTGAGTTAGATGTACAAACGTCTCTCCACATGCTCAGTTCTGAGAGATGTGTGAGTCTGAAAGCCGTTGTTCAACTATCTTGTTGGAAACAGAAATTTTCTTTTCAGGTGCAAACTCCATTCCATACATATATATGGGGATGTACTAGCTCCAACTCGGTTTTACAGTGAAAACTGCAGGAAATTCAAACCGGCACTAGGAAACAGACTGAGAAACCACAGTAAAAGGTTCCCCTGCAACAATTTCCCCTTGTCCTAGATAAAAGAACTTCTCTCCACATGCCCAGTTCTGAGAGATAAGTGTTTTTGAAAGCCGTCTTCAACTAGCTTGTTGGGAACACAAAGTTTCTTTTCAGGTGCAAACTCCTTTCCATACATATATATGGGGAGGTACTAGCACCAACCCGCTTTTACATTGAAAATGGCAGGAACTTAAATCCGGCACTAGGAAACTGACAGAGAAACCAGAATAAAATTTCTACTGCAACCCGATCCATTTGTGCTAGATGAACGAACGTCTCTCCTCATGCTCAGTTCTGAGAGATAAGTGTGTGTGAAAGCTGTCCTTCACCTAGCTAGTTGGGAACACAAAGTTTCTTTTCATGTGCAAACTCCAATCCGCATATATATATGGGGAAGTACAAGCTCCAACTCGGTTTTACATTGAAAACTGCAGGAAATTCAAACCTGCACTAGGAAACAGACTGAGAAACCAGAGGAAATATTTCACCTTCAAGCCGTTCAATTTGTGCTACATGAACGAACGTCTTTCCACATGCTCAGTTCTGAGAGATAAGTGTGTGTGAAAGCCGAACTTCACCTAGCTTGTTGGGACCAGAAAGATTCTTTTCAGCTGCAAACTCCATTCCATACATATATATGGGGATGTACTTGCTCCAACTCTCTTTTACAGTGAAAAATGCAGGAACTTCAATCCGGCTCTTGGAAACAGACTGAGAAACCAGAGTAAAACTTTCTCCTGCAAACCTTTCATTTCGTGCTACATGAACGAACCTCTCTCCACATGCTCAGTTCTGAGAGATAAGTGTGTGTGAAAGCCGAACTTCACCTAGCTTGTTGGGAACTGAAAGTTTCTTTCCAGGTGCAAACTCCATTCCATAAATATATATGGGGATGTACTAGCTCCAAATCGGTTTTACAGTGAAAAATGCAGGAACTTCAAACCTGCACTAGGAAACAGACTGAGAAACCAGAGTAAAAGTTTCTCTTGCAACCCGTTCCTTTGTGCGAGATGAACGAACGTCTCTCCACATGCTCAATTCTGAGAGATAAGTGTGTGTGAAAGCCGTCATTCACCTAGCTTGTTGGGAACACAAAGTTTCTTTTCAGTTGCAAACTCCAATCCATACATTTATATGGGGAGGTACTAGCTCCAACTCTGTTTTACAGTGAAAACTGCAGGTACATCAAACCGGCACTAGGAAACAGAATGAGAAACCAGAGTAAAAGTTTCTCCTGCAACCCGTTCCCTTTGTGCTAGATGAACGAAGGTCTCTCCACCTGCTCAGTTCTGAGAGATAAGTGTGTGTTAAAGCCGTCCTTCACCTAGCTTGTTGGGAACACAACGTTTCTTTTCACTTGCAAACTCCATTCCATACATATATATGCGAAAGTACTAGCTCCAACTCCGTGTTACAGTGAAAACTGCAGGGACATCAAACTGGCAATAGAAAACTTACTGAAAAACCACAGTAAAAGTTTCTCCTGCAAACATTTCCCTTTGTCATAGATGAACGAATTTCTCTCCACATGCAAAGTTCCGAGAGATATGTGTGTGTGAAAGCCGTCCTTCACATAGCTTGTTTGGAACACAAAGTTTCTTTTCAGGTGCAAGGTCCAATCCATACATATATATGGGGAGGTAATAGCACCAACCCGCTTTTACAGTGTAAACGGCAGGAACTTCAAACCGGCGCTAGGAAACAGACTGAGAAACCAGATTAAAAGTTTCTCCTGCAACCCGTTCCCTTTGTGCTAGATGAACGAACGTGTCTCCACATGCTCAGTTCTGATGGATAAATGGGTGTGAAGCCGTACTTCACCTAGCTTGTTGAGAACACAAAGTTTCTTTTCAGGTGCAAATTCAACTCAATATATATATATGGGGAGGTACTAGCTCCAACTCACTTTTACAGTGAAAACTGCAGGAACATCAAACCGGCAGTAGGAAACAGACTTAGAATCCAGAGTAAAAGTTTCTCCTGCAACCCGTTCCCTTTCTGCTAGATGAACGAACGTCTCTCCTCATGCTCAGTTATGAGGGATAAGTGTGTGTGAAAGCCGCCCTTCACCTAGCTTGTTGGGAACACAAAGTTTCTTTTCAGGTGCAAACTCCAATCCGCACATATAAATGGGGAAGTACAAGCTTCAACTCGGTTTTACGTGAAAACTGCAGGAACTTCAAACCGGAACTAGGAAACAGACTGAGAAACCAGAGTAAAAGTTTCTCCTGCAAGCCATTCAATTTGTGCTACATGAACGAACGTCTCTCCACATGCTCAGTTCTGAGAGATAAGTGTGTGTGAAAGGCGTCCTTCACCTAGCTTGTTGGGAACACAAAGATTCTTTTCACTTGCAAACTCCACTCCATACATATATATTGGTTGGTACAAGCTCCTACTCTGTTTTACATTGAAAACTGCAGGAACTTCAAACCGGCACTATGAAACAGACTGAGAAACCAGAGTAAAAGTTTCTCCTGCAAGCCATTCAATTTGTGCTACATGAACGAACGTCTCTCCACATGCTCAGTTCTGAGAGATAAATGTGTGTGAAAGCCGAACTTCACGTAGCTTGTTGGGAACAGAAAGTTTTTGTCAGGTGCAAACTCCTTTCCATACATATATATGGGGATGTAATTGCTCCAACACTTTTTTACAGTGAAAACTGCAGGAACTTCAAACCGGCGCTAAGAAACAGACTGAGAAACCAGAGTAAAAGTTTCCCTGCAAGCCGTTCACTTCGTGCTACATGAACGAACGTCTCTCCACTTGCTAAGTTCTGAGAGATAAGTGTGTGTGAAAGCCGAAATTCACCTAGCTTGTTGGGAAAAGAAAGTTTCTTTTCAGGTGCAAACTCCATTCCATACATATATATGGGTATGTTCTAGCTCCAACTCGGTTTTACAGTGGAAACTGCAGGAATTTCAAACCGGCACTAGGAAACATAATTAGAAACCTGAGTAAAAGTTTCTCCTGCAACACGTTCCCTTTGTGCTAGATGAACGAACGTCTCTCCACATGCTCAGTTCTGAGAGATAAGTGTGTGTGAAAGCCGAACTTCACCTAGCTTGTAGGGAACACAAAGTTTCTTTCCAGGTGCAAACTCCATTCCATACATTTATATGGGGATGTACTAGCACCACCTCTCTTTTACAGTGAAAACGGCAGGAACTTAAATCCGGCACTAGGAAACAGACATAGAAACTAGAATAAAATTTCTCCTGCAACCCGTTCCATTTTTGCTACATGAACGAACTTCTCATGCTCAGTTCTGAGAGATAATTGTGTGTGAAACCTGTCCTTCAGCTAGCTTGTTGGGAACACAAAGTTTCTTTTCATGTGCAAACACCAATCAGCATATATATATGGGGAAGTACTAGCTTCAGCTCGGTTTTACAGTGAAAACTGCAGGAACTTCAAACCGGCACTAGGAAACAGACTGAGAAACCGGAGTAAAAGTTACTCCTGCAAGCCATTCAATTTGTCCTACATGAACGAACGTCTCTCCACATGCTCAGTTCTGAGAGATAAGTGTGTGTGAAAGCCAAACTTCACCTAGCTTGTTGGGAACAGAAAGTTTCTTTTCAGGTGCAAACTCCTTTCCATACATATATATGGGGATGTACTTGCTCCAACACTTTTTTACAGTGAAAGCTGCAGGAACTTCAAACCGGTGCTAGGAAACAGACTGAGAAACAAGAGTAAATGTTTCCCTGCAAGACTTTCACTTCGTGCTACATGAACGAACGTCTCTCCACATGCTAAGTTCTGAGAGATAAATGTGTGTGAAAGCCGAAATTCAACTAGCTTGTTGGGAACAGAAAATTTCTTTTCAGGTGCAAACTCCATTCCATATATATATATGGGGTTGTACTAGCCCCAATTCGGTTTTACAGTGAAAACTGCAGGAACTTCAAACCGGCACTAGGAAACAGAATAAGAAACCAGAGTAAAAGTTTCGCCTGCAACCCGTTCCTTTTGTGCTAGATGAACGAACGATTCTCCACTTTCTAAGTTCTGAGCGATAAGTGTGTGTGAAAACCGCCCTTCACCTAGCTTGTTGTGAACACATAGTTTCTTTTCAGTTGGAAACTCTACTCCATACATATATATGGGGAGGTACTAGCTCCAAATCGGTTTTACAGTGAAAACTGCAGGAACTTCAAACCGGCACTAGGAAACAGACTGAGAAACAGAGTAAAAGTTTCCCCTGCAACCCTTTCCCTTTGTGCTAAATGAACGAACGTCTCACCACATGCTCATTTCTGAGAGACAAGTTTGTGTGTAAGCCGTCCTTCACATAGCTTTTTGGGAACACAAAGTTTCTTTTCACTTGCAAACTCCACTCCATACATATATATGGCTAGGTACTAGCTCCAACTCGGTTTTATAGTGAAAAATGCAGGAACTTCAAACCGGTAATAGGAAACAGTCTGAGAAACCAGAGTAAAATTTTCTCCTGCTACCCTTTCCCTTTGAGTTAGATGTACAAACGTCTCTCCACATGCTCAGTTCTGAGAGATGTGTGAGTCTGAAAGCCGTTGTTCAACTATCTTGTTGGAAACAGAAATTTTCTTTTCAGGTGCAAACTCCATTCCATACATATATATGGGGATGTACTAGCTCCAACTCGGTTTTACAGTGAAAACTGCAGGAAATTCAAACCGGCACTAGGAAACAGACTGAGAAACCACAGTAAAAGGTTCCCCTGCAACAATTTCCCCTTGTCCTAGATAAAAGAACTTCTCTCCACATGCCCAGTTCTGAGAGATAAGTGTTTTTGAAAGCCGTCTTCAACTAGCTTGTTGGGAACACAAAGTTTCTTTTCAGGTGCAAACTCCTTTCCATACATATATATGGGGAGGTACTAGCACCAACCCGCTTTTACATTGAAAATGGCAGGAACTTAAATCCGGCACTAGGAAACTGACAGAGAAACCAGAATAAAATTTCTACTGCAACCCGATCCATTTGTGCTAGATGAACGAACGTCTCTCCTCATGCTCAGTTCTGAGAGATAAGTGTGTGTGAAAGCTGTCCTTCACCTAGCTAGTTGGGAACACAAAGTTTCTTTTCATGTGCAAACTCCAATCCGCATATATATATGGGGAAGTACAAGCTCCAACTCGGTTTTACATTGAAAACTGCAGGAAATTCAAACCTGCACTAGGAAACAGACTGAGAAACCAGAGGAAATATTTCACCTTCAAGCCGTTCAATTTGTGCTACATGAACGAACGTCTTTCCACATGCTCAGTTCTGAGAGATAAGTGTGTGTGAAAGCCGAACTTCACCTAGCTTGTTGGGACCAGAAAGATTCTTTTCAGCTGCAAACTCCATTCCATACATATATATGGGGATGTACTTGCTCCAACTCTCTTTTACAGTGAAAAATGCAGGAACTTCAATCCGGCTCTTGGAAACAGACTGAGAAACCAGAGTAAAACTTTCTCCTGCAAACCTTTCATTTCGTGCTACATGAACGAACCTCTCTCCACATGCTCAGTTCTGAGAGATAAGTGTGTGTGAAAGCCGAACTTCACCTAGCTTGTTGGGAACTGAAAGTTTCTTTCCAGGTGCAAACTCCATTCCATAAATATATATGGGGATGTACTAGCTCCAAATCGGTTTTACAGTGAAAAATGCAGGAACTTCAAACCTGCACTAGGAAACAGACTGAGAAACCAGAGTAAAAGTTTCTCTTGCAACCCGTTCCTTTGTGCGAGATGAACGAACGTCTCTCCACATGCTCAATTCTGAGAGATAAGTGTGTGTGAAAGCCGTCATTCACCTAGCTTGTTGGGAACACAAAGTTTCTTTTCAGTTGCAAACTCCAATCCATACATTTATATGGGGAGGTACTAGCTCCAACTCTGTTTTACAGTGAAAACTGCAGGTACATCAAACCGGCACTAGGAAACAGAATGAGAAACCAGAGTAAAAGTTTCTCCTGCAACCCGTTCCCTTTGTGCTAGATGAACGAAGGTCTCTCCACCTGCTCAGTTCTGAGAGATAAGTGTGTGTTAAAGCCGTCCTTCACCTAGCTTGTTGGGAACACAACGTTTCTTTTCACTTGCAAACTCCATTCCATACATATATATGCGAAAGTACTAGCTCCAACTCGGTGTTACAGTGAAAACTGCAGGGACATCAAACTGGCAATAGAAAACTTACTGAAAAACCACAGTAAAAGTTTCTCCTGCAAACATTTCCCTTTGTCATAGATGAACGAATTTCTCTCCACATGCAAAGTTCCGAGAGATATGTGTGTGTGAAAGCCGTCCTTCACATAGCTTGTTTGGAACACAAAGTTTCTTTTCAGGTGCAAGGTCCAATCCATACATATATATGGGGAGGTAATAGCACCAACCCGCTTTTACAGTGTAAACGGCAGGAACTTCAAACCGGCGCTAGGAAACAGACTGAGAAACCAGATTAAAAGTTTCTCCTGCAACCCGTTCCCTTTGTGCTAGATGAACGAACGTGTCTCCACATGCTCAGTTCTGATGGATAAATGGGTGTGAAGCCGTACTTCACCTAGCTTGTTGAGAACACAAAGTTTCTTTTCAGGTGCAAATTCAACTCAATATATATATATGGGGAGGTACTAGCTCCAACTCACTTTTACAGTGAAAACTGCAGGAACATCAAACCGGCAGTAGGAAACAGACTTAGAATCCAGAGTAAAAGTTTCTCCTGCAACCCGTTCCCTTTCTGCTAGATGAACGAACGTCTCTCCTCATGCTCAGTTATGAGGGATAAGTGTGTGTGAAAGCCGCCCTTCACCTAGCTTGTTGGGAACACAAAGTTTCTTTTCAGGTGCAAACTCCAATCCGCACATATAAATGGGGAAGTACAAGCTTCAACTCGGTTTTACGTGAAAACTGCAGGAACTTCAAACCGGAACTAGGAAACAGACTGAGAAACCAGAGTAAAAGTTTCTCCTGCAAGCCATTCAATTTGTGCTACATGAACGAACGTCTCTCCACATGCTCAGTTCTGAGAGATAAGTGTGTGTGAAAGGCGTCCTTCACCTAGCTTGTTGGGAACACAAAGATTCTTTTCACTTGCAAACTCCACTCCATACATATATATTGGTTGGTACAAGCTCCTACTCTGTTTTACATTGAAAACTGCAGGAACTTCAAACCGGCACTATGAAACAGACTGAGAAACCAGAGTAAAAGTTTCTCCTGCAAGCCATTCAATTTGTGCTACATGAACGAACGTCTCTCCACATGCTCAGTTCTGAGAGATAAATGTGTGTGAAAGCCGAACTTCACGTAGCTTGTTGGGAACAGAAAGTTTTTGTCAGGTGCAAACTCCTTTCCATACATATATATGGGGATGTAATTGCTCCAACACTTTTTTACAGTGAAAACTGCAGGAACTTCAAACCGGCGCTAAGAAACAGACTGAGAAACCAGAGTAAAAGTTTCCCTGCAAGCCGTTCACTTCGTGCTACATGAACGAACGTCTCTCCACTTGCTAAGTTCTGAGAGATAAGTGTGTGTGAAAGCCGAAATTCACCTAGCTTGTTGGGAAAAGAAAGTTTCTTTTCAGGTGCAAACTCCATTCCATACATATATATGGGTATGTTCTAGCTCCAACTCGGTTTTACAGTGGAAACTGCAGGAATTTCAAACCGGCACTAGGAAACATAATTAGAAACCTGAGTAAAAGTTTCTCCTGCAACACGTTCCCTTTGTGCTAGATGAACGAACGTCTCTCCACATGCTCAGTTCTGAGAGATAAGTGTGAGTGAAAGCCGTACTTCACCTAGCTTCTTGGGAACACAAAGTTTCTTTTCACTTGCAAACTCCATTCCATAAAAATATATGCGGAGGTACTAGCTCCAACTCGGTTTTACAGTGAAAACTGCAGGAAATTCAAACCGGCAGTAGGTAACAGACTGAGTAAACAGAGAAAAAGTTTCTTCTACAACCCGTTCCCTTTGTGCTAGGTGAACGAACGTCTCTCCTCATGCTCAGTTCTGAGAGGTAATTGTGTGTGAAAGCCGTCCTTCACCTAGCTTGTTGGGAACACAAATTTTCTTTTCAGGTGCAAAATCCAATCCGTATATATATATGGGGAAGTACTAGATCCAACTCGGTTTTACAGTGAAAACTGCAGGTAATTCATACCGGCACTAGGAAACAGACTGAGAAACCATAGTAAAATTTTCAACTGCTACCCTTTCCTTTTGTGGTAGATGAACGAACGTCTCTCCACATGCTCAGTTCTGAGAGATTTGTGTGTTTGAAAGCCGTTCTTCACCTAGATTGTTGGGAAAACAAAATTTCTTTTCAGGTGCAAACCCCACTCCATACATATATATGGGGCGGTACAAGCTCCAACATAATTTTACAGTGAAAACAGCAGGAATTTCAAACCGGCACTAGGAAACAGACTGAGAAACCACAGTAAAAGTTTCTCCTGCAACCATTTCTCTTTGTCCTAGATGAAAGAACTTCTCTCCACATGCCCAGTTCTGAGAGATAAGTGTGTGTGAAAGCCGTACTTCACCTAGCTTGTTGGGAACACAAAGTTTCTTTTCAGGTGCAAACTAATTTCCATACATATATATGGGGAGGAACTAGCACCAACCCCCTTTTACAGTGAAAACGGCAGGAACTTAAATCCGGCACTAGGAATCAGACTTAGAATCCAGAATAAAATTTTTCCTGCAACCCGTTCCATTTTTGCTAGATGAACGAACTTCTCTCCTCATGCTCAGTTCTGAGAGATAAGTGTGTGTGAAAACAGTCCTTCACCTAGCTGGTTGGGAACACAAAGATTCTTTTCACTTGCAAACACCACTCCATTTATATATATGCTGAGGTACTAGCTCCAACTCGGTTTTACAGTGAAACCTGCAGGTATTCCAAACCGGCAGGAGAAAAAGCGTGGGAAACGTTAGTAAATCTTTCCCCTGCAACCCGTTCCCTTTGTGCTAGATGAAAGAACGTCTCTCCACATGCTCAGTTCTGAGAGATAAGTGTGTGTGAAAGGCGTCCTTCACTTAGCTTGTTGGGAAGACAAAGTTTCTTTTCACTTGCAGACTCCACTCCATACATATATATGGGGTGGTACAAGCTCCTACTCTGTTTTACAGTGAAAACAGCAGGAACTTCAAACCGGCACTAGGAAACAGACATAGAATCCAGAGTAAAAGTTTCTCCTGCTACCCGTTCCCTTTCTGCTAGATGAAAGAACGTCTCTCCACATGCTCAGTTCTGAGAGATAAGTGTGTGTGAAAGCCGTCCTTCACCTAGCTTGTTGGGAACACAAATTTTCTTTTCAGGTGCAAAATCCAATCCGTATATATTTATGGGGAAGTACTAGTTCCAACTCGGTTTTACAGTGAAAACTTCAGGAACTTCAAACCGGCACTAGGAAACAGACTGAAAAACCACAGTAATATTTCTTCTGCAATCATTTCCCTTTGTCCTAGATGAAAGAACTTCTCTCCACATGCCCAGTTCTGAGAGATTAGTGTTTTTGAAAGCCGTCTTCACCTAGCTTGTTGGGAACACAAAGTTTCTTTTCAGGTGCAAACTCCTTTCCATACATATATATAGGGAATTACTAGCACCAAACCGCTTTTACAGTGAAAACGGCAGGGACTTAAATCCGACACTAGGAAACTGACAGAGAAACCAGAATAAAATTTCTCCTGCAACCCGTTCCATTTGTGTTAGATGAACGAAAGTCTCTCCTCATGCTCAGTTCTGAGAGATAAGTGTGTGTGAAAGCCGAACTTCACCTAGCTTGTAGGGAACACAAAGTTTCTTTCCAGGTGCAAACTCCATTCCATACATATATATGGGGAGGTACTAGCACCAACTCTCTTTTACAGTGAAAACGGCAGGAACTTAAATCCGGCACTAGGAAACAGACATAGAAACCAGAATAAAATTTCTCCTGCAACCCGTTTCATTTTTGCTACATGAACGAACTTCTCATGCTCAGTTCTGAGAGATAATTGTGTGTGAAACCTGTCCTTCACCTAGCTTGTTGGGAACACAAAGTTTCTTTTCATGTGCAAACACCAATCAGCATATATATATGGGGAAGTACTAGCTTCAACTCGGTTTTACATTGAAAACTGCAGGTACTTCAAACCGGAACTAGGAAACAGACTGAGAAACCAGAGTAAAAGTTACTCCTGCAAGCCATTCAATTTGTCCTACATGAACGAACGTCTCTCCACATGCTCAGTTCTGAGAGATAAGTGTGTGTGAAAGGCGAACTTCACCTAACTTGTTGGGAACAGAAAGTTTCTTTTCAGGTGCAAACTCCTTTCCATACATATATATGGGGATGTACTTGCTCCAACTCTTTTTTACAGTGAAAGCTGCAGGAACTTCAAACCGGCGCTAGGAAACAGACTGAGAAACCAGAGTAAATGTTTCCCTGCAAGCCGTTCACTTCGTGCTACATGAACGAACGTCTCTCCACATGCTAAGTTCTGAGAGATAAATGTGTGTGAAAGCCGAAATTCAACTAGCTTGTTGGGAACAGAAAATTTCTTTTCAGGTGCAAACACCATTCCATATATATATATGGGGTTGTACTAGCCCCAATTCGGATTTACAGTGAAAACTGCAGGAACTTCAAACCGGCACTAGGAAACAGAATTAGAAACCAGAGTAAAAGTTTCGATTGCAACCCGTTCCCTTTGTGCTAGATGAACGAACGTCTCTCCACATGCTCAGTTCTGAGAGATAAGTGTGAGTGAAAGCCGTCCTTCAAATAGCTTGTTGGGAACACAAAGATTCTTTTCACTTTCAAACTCCATTCCATACATATATATGCGGAGGTACTAGCTCCAACTCGGTTTTACAGTGAAAACTGCAGGGACATCAAACCGGCAATAGAAAACAGACTGAGAAACCACAGTAAAAATTTCTCCTGCAATCATTTCCGTTTGTCCTAAATGAACGAACTTCTCTCCACATGCAAAGTTCCGAGAGATATGTGTGTTTGAAAGCAGTCCTTCACCTAGCATGTTTGGAACACAAAGTTTCTTTTCAGGTGCAAAGTCCACTCCATACATATATATGGGGAGGTAATAGCAGCAACCCGCCTTACAGTGAAAAAGGCAGGAACTTCAAACCGGCACTAGGAAACAGAATGAGAAACCAGAGTAAAATTTCTCCTGCAATCCGTTCCATTTGCGCTAAATGAACGAACGACTCTCCACTTGCTAATTTCTGAGAGATAAGTGTGTGTGAAAACCGTCCTTCACCTAGCTTGTTGGGAACAGAAAGTTTCTTTTCACTTGCAAACTCCAATCCATACATATATATGTGGAGGTACAAGCACCAACCCGCTTTTACAGTGAAAGCGGCAGGAAATTAAATCCGACACTAGGAAACAGACAGAGAATCCAGAGTAAAATTTCTCCTGCAACCAGTTCCATTTTTGCTAGATGAACGATCTTGTGTCCACATGCTCAGTTCTGAGGGATAAGTGGGTGTGTAAGCCGTCCTTCACCTAGCTTGTTGAGAACACAAAGTTTCTTTTCAGGTGCAAACACTACTCCATATATATATATTGGGAGGTACAAGCTCCAACTCGGTTTTACACTGAAAACTGCAGGAACTTCAAACCGGCACTAGGAAACAGAATGAGACACCAAAATAAAAGTTTCTCTTGCAACCCGTTCCATTTTTGCTAGATGAACGAACGATTCTCCACTTTCGAAGTTCTGAGCGATAAGTGTGTGTGAAAACCGCCCTTCACCTAGCTTGTTGTGAACACATAGTTTCTTTTCAGTTGGAAACTCTAATCCATACATATATATGGGTTGGTACAAGCTCCTACTCGGTTTTACAGTGAAAACTGCAGGAACTTCACACCGGCGCTAGGAAACGGACTGAGAAACCAGAGTAAAAGTTTCCCCTGCAACAAGTTCCATTTGTGCTAGATGAACGAACGTCTCTCCACATGCTCAGTTCTGAGAGATAAATGTGAGTGAAAGCCGTACTTCACTTAGCTTGTTGTGAACACAAAGTTTCTTTTCACTTGCAAACTCACCTCCATACATATATATGGGGAGGTAATAGCTCCAACTCGGTTTTACAGTGAAAACTGCAGGAACTTCAAACCGGCACTAGGAAACAGTCTGAGAAACCAGAGTAAAAGTTACTCCTGCAAACCATACCCTTTGGGTTAGATGAACGAACGTATATCCACATGCTCAGTTCTGAGAGATAAGTGTGTGTGAAAGCCGTCCTTCACTTGGCTTGTAGGGAACACAAAGTTTCTTTTCAGGTGCAAAATCCTTTCTATACATATATATGAGGAGGTACTAGAACCAACCCGCTTTTACAGTGAAAACGGCAGGAACTTAAATCCGGCACTAGGAAACAGACAGAGAAACCAGAGTAAAATTTCTCCTGCAACTCGTTCCCTTTGTGCTAGATGAATGAACGTGTCTCCACATGCTCAGTTCTGAAAGATAACTGAGTGTGAAAGCCGTCCTTCACCTAGCTTGTTGAGAATACATTGATTATTTTCAGGTGCAAACTCTACTCCATACATATATATGGGGAGGTACTAGCTCCAACTATGTTTTACAGTGAAAACTGCAGGAACTTCAAACCGGCACTAGGAAACAGACTGAGAAACCAGAGTAAAAGTTTATCCTGCAACCCGTTCCCTTTGTGCTAGATGGACGAACGAATCTCCACTTGCTAAGTTCTGAGATATAAGTGTGTGAAACCGCCCTTCAACTACCTTTTTGGGAACACAAAGTTTCTTTTCAGTTGCAATCTCCACTCCATACATATATATGGGGTGGTACAAGCTCCTACTCGGTTTTACAGTGAAAACTGCAGGAACTTCACACCGGCGCTAGGAAACGGACTGAGAAACCAGAGTAAAAGTTTCCCCTGCAACAAGTTCCATTTGTGCTAGATGAACGAACGTCTCTCCACATGCTCAGTTCTGAGAGATAAATGTGAGTGAAAGCCGTACTTCACTTAGCTTGTTGTGAACACAAAGTTTCTTTTCACTTGCAAACTCACCTCCATACATATATATGGGGAGGTACTAGCTCCAACTCGGTTTTACAGTGAAAACTGCAGGAACTTCAAACCGGCACTAGGAAACAGTCTGAGAAACCAGAGTAAAAGTTACTCCTGCAAACCATACCCTTTGGGTTAGATGAACGAACGTATATCCACATGCTCAGTTCTGAGAGATAAGTGTGTGTGAAAGCCGTCCTTCACTTGGCTTGTAGGGAACACAAAGTTTCTTTTCAGGTGCAAAATCCTTTCTATACATATATATGAGGAGGTACTAGAACCAACCCGCTTTTACAGTGAAAACGGCAGTAACTTAAACACGGCACTAGGAAACAGACAGAGAAACCAGAGTAAAATTTCTCCTGCAACTCGTTCCCTTTGTGCTAGATGAATGAACGTGTCTCCACATGCTCAGTTCTGAAAGATAACTGAGTGTGAAAGCCGTCCTTCACCTAGCTTGTTGAGAATACATTGATTATTTTCAGGTGCAAACTCTACTCCATACATATATATGGGGAGGTACTAGCTCCAACTATGTTTTACAGTGAAAACTGCAGGAACTTCAAACCGGCACTAGGAAACAGACTGAGAAACCAGAGTAAAAGTTTATCCTGCAACCCGTTCCCTTTTTGCTAGATGAACGAACTACTCTTCACATGCTCAGTTCTGAGAGATAAGTGTGTGTGAAGCCGTCCTTCACCTAGCTTGTTGGGAACTCAAAGTTTCTTTTCATATGCTAAATCCACTCCATACCTATATATGGGGAGGTACTAGCTCCAAATCGGATTTACAGTGAAAATACTGCAGGAACTTCAAACCGGCACTAGGAAACCGACTGAGAAACCAGAGAAAAAGTTTATCCTGCAACCAGTTCCATTTGTGCAAAATGAACGAACGTCTCTCCACATGCTCAGTTCTGAGAGATAAGTGTGTGTGAATGCCGTACTTCACTTAGCTTGTTGGGAACACAAAGTTTCTTTTCACTTGCAAACTCCACTCCATACATATATATGGGGAGGTACTAGCTCCAACTCGGTTTTACAGTGAAAACTGCAGGAACTTCAAACCGGAACTAGGAAACAGACTGAGAAACCAGAGTAAAATATTCTCATGCTACCCGTTCCCTTTGTGGTAGATGAACGAACGTCTCTCCACATGCTCAGTTCTGAGAGATGTGTGTGTGTGAAAGCCGTCCTTCAACTAGCTTGTTGGGAACACAAAGTTTCTTTTCAGGTGCAAAATCCTTTCTATACATATATATGAGGAGGTACTAGAACCAACCCGCTTTTACAGTGAAAACGGCAGGAACTTAAATCCGGCACTAGGAAACAGACAGAGAAACCAGAGTAAAATTTCTCCTGCAACTCGTTCCCTTTGTGCTAGATGAATGAACGTGTCTCCACATGCTCAGTTCTGAAAGATAACTGAGTGTGAAAGCCGTCCTTCACCTAGCTTGTTGAGAATACATTGATTATTTTCAGGTGCAAACTCTACTCCATACATATATATGGGGAGGTACTAGCTCCAACTATGTTTTACAGTGAAAACTGCAGGAACTTCAAACCGGCACTAGGAAACAGACTGAGAAACCAGAGTAAAAGTTTATCCTGCAACCCGTTCCCTTTGTGCTAGATGGACGAACGAATCTCCACTTGCTAAGTTCTGAGATATAAGTGTGTGAAACCGCCCTTCAACTACCTTTTTGGGAACACAAAGTTTCTTTTCAGTTGCAATCTCCACTCCATACATATATATGGGGTGGTACAAGCTCCTACTCGGTTTTACAGTGAAAACTGCAGGAACTTCACACCGGCGCTAGGAAACGGACTGAGAAACCAGAGTAAAAGTTTCCCCTGCAACAAGTTCCATTTGTGCTAGATGAACGAACGTCTCTCCACATGCTCAGTTCTGAGAGATAAATGTGAGTGAAAGCCGTACTTCACTTAGCTTGTTGTGAACACAAAGTTTCTTTTCACTTGCAAACTCACCTCCATACATATATATGGGGAGGTACTAGCTCCAACTCGGTTTTACAGTGAAAACTGCAGGAACTTCAAACCGGCACTAGGAAACAGTCTGAGAAACCAGAGTAAAAGTTACTCCTGCAAACCATACCCTTTGGGTTAGATGAACGAACGTATATCCACATGCTCAGTTCTGAGAGATAAGTGTGTGTGAAAGCCGTCCTTCACTTGGCTTGTAGGGAACACAAAGTTTCTTTTCAGGTGCAAAATCCTTTCTATACATATATATGAGGAGGTACTAGAACCAACCCGCTTTTACAGTGAAAACGGCAGTAACTTAAACACGGCACTAGGAAACAGACAGAGAAACCAGAGTAAAATTTCTCCTGCAACTCGTTCCCTTTGTGCTAGATGAATGAACGTGTCTCCACATGCTCAGTTCTGAAAGATAACTGAGTGTGAAAGCCGTCCTTCACCTAGCTTGTTGAGAATACATTGATTATTTTCAGGTGCAAACTCTACTCCATACATATATATGGGGAGGTACTAGCTCCAACTATGTTTTACAGTGAAAACTGCAGGAACTTCAAACCGGCACTAGGAAACAGACTGAGAAACCAGAGTAAAAGTTTATCCTGCAACCCGTTCCCTTTTTGCTAGATGAACGAACTACTCTTCACATGCTCAGTTCTGAGAGATAAGTGTGTGTGAAGCCGTCCTTCACCTAGCTTGTTGGGAACTCAAAGTTTCTTTTCATATGCTAAATCCACTCCATACCTATATATGGGGAGGTACTAGCTCCAAATCGGATTTACAGTGAAAATACTGCAGGAACTTCAAACCGGCACTAGGAAACCGACTGAGAAACCAGAGAAAAAGTTTATCCTGCAACCAGTTCCATTTGTGCAAAATGAACGAACGTCTCTCCACATGCTCAGTTCTGAGAGATAAGTGTGTGTGAATGCCGTACTTCACTTAGCTTGTTGGGAACACAAAGTTTCTTTTCACTTGCAAACTCCACTCCATACATATATATGGGGAGGTACTAGCTCCAACTCGGTTTTACAGTGAAAACTGCAGGAACTTCAAACCGGAACTAGGAAACAGACTGAGAAACCAGAGTAAAATATTCTCATGCTACCCGTTCCCTTTGTGGTAGATGAACGAACGTCTCTCCACATGCTCAGTTCTGAGAGATGTGTGTGTGTGAAAGCCGTCCTTCAACTAGCTTGTTGGGAACACAAAGTTTCTTTTCAGGTGCAAAATCCTTTCTATACATATATATGAGGAGGTACTAGAACCAACCCGCTTTTACAGTGAAAACGGCAGGAACTTAAATCCGGCACTAGGAAACAGACAGAGAAACCAGAGTAAAATTTCTCCTGCAACTCGTTCCCTTTGTGCTAGATGAATGAACGTGTCTCCACATGCTCAGTTCTGAAAGATAACTGAGTGTGAAAGCCGTCCTTCACCTAGCTTGTTGAGAATACATTGATTATTTTCAGGTGCAAACTCTACTCCATACATATATATGGGGAGGTACTAGCTCCAACTATGTTTTACAGTGAAAACTGCAGGAACTTCAAACCGGCACTAGGAAACAGACTGAGAAACCAGAGTAAAAGTTTATCCTGCAACCCGTTCCCTTTGTGCTAGATGGACGAACGAATCTCCACTTGCTAAGTTCTGAGATATAAGTGTGTGAAACCGCCCTTCAACTACCTTTTTGGGAACACAAAGATTCTTTTCAGTTGCAATCTCCACTCCATACATATATATGGGGTGGTACAAGCTCCTACTCGGTTTTACAGTGAAAACTGCAGGAACTTCACACCGGCGCTAGGAAACGGACTGAGAAACCAGAGTAAAAGTTTCCCCTGCAACAAGTTCCATTTGTGCTAGATGAACGAACGTCTCTCCACATGCTCAGTTCTGAGAGATAAATGTGAGTGAAAGCCGTACTTCACTTAGCTTGTTGTGAACACAAAGTTTCTTTTCACTTGCAAACTCACCTCCATACATATATATGGGGAGGTACTAGCTCCAACTCGGTTTTACAGTGAAAACTGCAGGAACTTCAAACCGGCACTAGGAAACAGTCTGAGAAACCAGAGTAAAAGTTACTCCTGCAAACCATACCCTTTGGGTTAGAAGAACGAACGTATATCCACATGCTCAGTTCTGAGAGATAAGTGTGTGTGAAAGCCGTCCTTCACTTGGCTTGTAGGGAACACAAAGTTTCTTTTCAGGTGCAAAATCCTTTCTATACATATATATGAGGAGGTACTAGAACCAACCCGCTTTTACAGTGAAAACGGCAGGAACTTAAATCCGGCACTAGGAAACAGACAGAGAAACCAGAGTAAAATTTCTCCTGCAACTCGTTCCCTTTGTGCTAGATGAATGAACGTGTCTCCACATGCTCAGTTCTGAAAGATAACTGAGTGTGAAAGCCGTCCTTCACCTAGCTTGTTGAGAATACATTGATTATTTTCAGGTGCAAACTCTACTCCATACATATATATGGGGAGGTTCTAGCTCCAACTATGTTTTACAGTGAAAACTGCAGGAACTTCAAAACGGCACTAGGAAACAGACTGAGAAACCAGAGTAAAATTTATCCTGCAACCCGTTCCCTTTTTGCTAGATGAACGAACTACTCTTCACATGCTCAGTTCTGAGAGATAAGTGTGTGTGAAGCCGTCCTTCACCTAGCTTGTTGGGAATTCAAAGTTTCTTTTCATATGCTAAATCCACTCCATACCTATATATGGGGAGGTACTAGCTCCAAATCGGATTTACAGTGAAAATACTGCAGGAACTTCAAACCGGCACTAGGAAACCGACTGAGAAACCAGAGAAAAAGTTTATCCTGCAACCAGTTCCATTTGTGCAAAATGAACGAACGTCTCTCCACATGCTCAGTTCTGAGAGATAAGGGTGTGTGAATGCCGTACTTCACTTAGCTTGTTGGGAACACAAAGTTTCTTTTCACTTGCAAACTCCACTCCATACATATATATGGGGAGGTACTAGCTCCAACTCGGTTTTACAGTGAAAACTGCAGGAACTTCAAACCGGAACTAGGAAACAGACTGAGAAACCAGAGTAAAATATTCACATGCTACCCGTTCCCTTTGTGGTAGATGAACGAACGTCTCTCCACATGCTCAGTTCTGAGAGATGTGTGTGTGTGAAAGCCGTCCTTCAACTAGCTTGTTGGGAACAGAAAGTTTCTTTTCAGGTGCAAACTCCACTCCATACATATATATGGGGAGGTACTAGTTCCAACACAATTTTACAGTGAAAACGGCAGGAACTAAAATCCGGCACTAGGAAACAGACAGAGAAACCTGAGTATAATTTCCCCTGCAAACCGTTACCTTTGTGCTAGATGAATGAACGTGTCTCCACATGCCCAGTTCTTAGGGATAAGTGGGTTTGAAAGCCGTCCTTCACCTAGCTTGTTGAGAATATTAAGTTTCTTTTCAGATGCAAACTATACTCCATACATATATATGGGGTGGTACCAGCTCCAACTCGGTTTTGCAGTGAAAACTGCAGAAACTTCATACCGGCGCTAGGAAACAGACTGAGAAACCTGAGTAAAAATTTCCCCTGCAAACCATTCCATTTGTGCTAGATGAACGAACGTGTCTCCACATTCTCAGATCTGAGGGATAAGTGGGTGTGAATGCCGTCCTTCACCTAGCTTGTTGAGAATATAAAGTTTCTTTTCAATTGCAGACTCTACTCCATACATATATATGGGGAGGTACTAGCTCCAACTCGGTTTTACAGTGAAAACTGCAGGAACTTCATACCGGCACTAGGAAACAGACTGAGAATCCAGAGTAAAATTTTCTCCTGCTACACGTTCCCTTTGTGCTAGATGAACGAACGTCTCTCCACATGCTCAGTTCTGAGAGATAAGTGTGTGTGAATGCCGTACTTCACTTAGCTTGTTGGGAACACAAAGTTTCTTTTAACTTGCAAACTCCACTCCATACATATATAAGGGGAGGTACTAGCTCCAACTCGGTTTTAAAGTGAAAACTGCAGGAACTTCAAACCGGCACTAGGAAACATACTGAGAAACCAGAGTAAAATTTTCTCCTGCTACCCGTTCCCTTTGTGCTAGATGAACGAACGCCTCTCCACATGCTCAGTTATGAGAGATGTGTGTGTGTGAAAGTCGTACTTCACCTTGCTTTTAGGGAACAGAAAGTTTCTTTTCAGGTGCAAACTCCACTCCATACATATATATGGGGAGGTACTAGTTCCAACACAAATTTACAGTGAAAACGGCAGGAACTAAAATCCGGCACTAGGAAACAGACAGAGAAACCAGTGTATAATTTCCCCTGAAAACCGTTCCCTTTGTGCTAGATGAACGAACGTGTCTCCACATGCCAAGTTCTGAGAGATAAGTGTGTGTGAAAGCCGTCCTTCACTTGGCTTGTAGGGAACACAAAGTTTCTTTTCAGGTGCAAAATCCTTTCTATACATATATATGAGGAGGTACTAGAACCAACCCGCTTTTACAGTGAAAACGGCAGGAACTTAAATCCGGCACTAGGAAACAGACAGAGAAACCAGAGTAAAATTTCTCCTGCAACTCGTTCCCTTTGTGCTAGATGAATGAACGTGTCTCCACATGCTCAGTTCTGAAAGATAACTGAGTGTGAAAGCCGTCCTTCACCTAGCTTGTTGAGAATACATTGATTATTTTCAGGTGCAAACTCTACTCCATACATATATATGGGGAGGTACTAGCTCCAACTATGTTTTACAGTGAAAACTGCAGGAACTTCAAACCGGCACTAGGAAACAGACTGAGAAACCAGAGTAAAAGTTTATCCTGCAACCAGTTCCCTTTGTGCTAGATGGACGAACGAATCTCCACTTGCTAAGTTCTGAGATATAAGTGTGTGAAACCGCCCTTCAACTACCTTTTTGGGAACACAAAGTTTCTTTTCAGTTGCAAACTCCTCTCCATACATATATATGGGTTGGTACAAGCTCCTACTCGCTTTTACAGTGAAAACTGCAGGAAATTCACACCAGCGCTAGGAAACAGACTTAGAAACCAGAGTAAAAGTTTCCCCTGCAAACCTTTTCCTTTGTGCTAGATGAACGAACTTCTCTTCACATGCTCAATTCTGAGAGATAAGTGTGTGTGAAGCCGTCCTTCACCTAGCTTGTTGTGAACTCAAAGTTTCTTTTCATAAGCTAAATCCACTCCATACCTATATATGGGGAGGTACTAGCTCCAAATCGGATTTACAGTGAAAATACTGCAGGAACTTCAAACCGGCACTAGGAAACCGACTGAGAAACCAGAGAAAAAGTTTATCCTGCAACCAGTTCCATTTGTGCAAAATGAACGAACGTCTCTCCACATGCTCAGTTCTGAGAGATAAGTGTGTGTGAATGCCGTACTTCACTTAGCTTGTTGGGAACACAAAGTTTCTTTTCACTTGCAAACTCCACTCCATACATATATATGGGGAGGTACTAGCTCCAACTCGGTTTTACAGTGAAAACTGCAGGAACTTCAAACCGGAACTAGGAAACAGACTGAGAAACCAGAGTAAAATATTCTCATGCTACCCGTTCCCTTTGTGGTAGATGAACGAACGTCTCTCCACATGCTCAGTTCTGAGAGATGTGTGTGTGTGAAAGCCGTCCTTCAACTAGCTTGTTGGGAACAGAAAGTTTCTTTTCAGGTGCAAACTCCACTCCATACATATATATGGGGAGGTACTAGTTCCAACACAATTTTACAGTGAAAACGGCAGGAACTAAAATCCGGCACTAGGAAACAGACAGAGAAACCTGAGTATAATTTCCCCTGCAAAACGTTCCCTTTGTGCTAGATGAATGAACGTGTCTCCACATGCCCAGTTCTAAGGGATAAGTGGGTTTGAAAGCCGTCCTTCACCTAGCTTGTTGAGAATATAAAGTTTCTTTTCAGATGCAAACTCTACTTCATACATATATATGGGGAAGTTCAAGCTCCAACTCGTTTTTACAGTGAAAACTGCAGGAACGTCAAACCGGCACTAGGAAATATACTGAGAAAGCAGAGTAAAAGTTTATCCTGCAAACCGTTCCATTTGTGCTAGATGAACGAACGACTCTCCACTTGTTAAGTTCTGAGAGATAAGTGTGTGTGAAAACCACCCTTCACCTTACTTGTTGGGAACACAAAGTTTCTTCTCAGTTGCAAACTCCAATCCTTACATATATATGGGGTGGTACAGGCTCCTACTCGGTTTTGCAGTGAAAACTGCAGGAACTTCATACCGGCGCTAGGAAACAGACTGAGAAACCAGAGTAAAAATTTCCCCTGCAAACCGTTCCATTTGTGCTAGATGAACGAACGTGTCTCCACATTCTCAGATCTGAGGGATAAGTGGGTGTGAATGCCGTCCTTCACCTAGCTTGTTGAGAATATAAAGTTTCTTTTCAGTTGCAGACTCTACTCCATACATATATATGGGGAATTACTAGCTCAAACTCTGTTTTACAGTGAAAACTGCAGGAACTTCAAACCGGCACTAGGAAACAGACTGAGAAAACAGAGTAAAATTTTCTACTGCTATCCGTTCCCTTTGTGCTAGATGAACGAAAGTTTATCCACCTGCATAGTTCTGAGAGATGTGTGTGTGTGAAAACCGTCCTTAAAATAGCTTGTTGGGAACACAAAATTTCTTTTCAGGTACAAACTCCTCTCCATACATATATATGGGGAGGTAGTATCTCCAACACAATTTTACAGTGAAAACTGCAGGAATTTCAAACCGGCACTAGGAAACAGACTGAGAAACCACAGTAAAAGTGTCTCCTGCAACAATTTCCATTTGTCCTAGATGAAAGAAATTCTCTCCACATGCCCAGTTCTGAGAGATAAGTGTGTGTGAAAGCCGTTCTTCACCTAGCTTGTTGGGAACCAAAGTTTCTTTTTAGGTGCAAACTCCACTCCATACATATATATGGGGAAGTACTAGCTCCAACACGGTTTTACAGTGAAAACTGCAGGAACTTTAAACCGGCACTAGGAAACAGACTGAGAAACCAGAGTAAAAGTTTATCCTGCACCCCGTTCCCTTTGTGCTAGATGAACGAACGAATCTCCACTTGCTAATTTCTGAGAGATAAGTGTCTGTGAAAACCTTCCTTCAACTAGCATGTTGGGAACACAAAGTTTCTTTTCAGTTGCAATCTCCACTTCATACATATATATGGGGTGGTACAAGCTCCTACTCGGTTTTACAGTGAAAACTGCAGGAACTTCACACCGGCGCTAGGAAACGGACTGAGAAACCAGAGTAAAAGTTTCCCCTGCAACAAGTTCCATTTGTGCTAGATGAACGAACGTCTCTCCACATGCTCAGTTCTGAGAGATAAATGTGAGTGAAAGCCGTACTTCACTTAGCTTGTTGTGAACACAAAGTTTCTTTTCACTTGCAAACTCACCTCCATACATATATATGGGGAGGTAATAGCTCCAACTCGGTTTTACAGTGAAAACTGCAGGAACTTCAAACCGGCACTAGGAAACAGTCTGAGAAACCAGAGTAAAAGTTACTCCTGCAAACCATACCCTTTGGGTTAGATGAACGAACGTATATCCACATGCTCAGTTCTGAGAGATAAGTGTGTGTGAAAGCCGTCCTTCACTTGGCTTGTAGGGAACACAAAGTTTCTTTTCAGGTGCAAAATCCTTTCTATACATATATATGAGGAGGTACTAGAACCAACCCGCTTTTACAGTGAAAACGGCAGGAACTTAAATCCGGCACTAGGAAACAGACAGAGAAACCAGAGTAAAATTTCTCCTGCAACTCGTTCCCTTTGTGCTAGATGAATGAACGTGTCTCCACATGCTCAGTTCTGAAAGATAACTGAGTGTGAAAGCCGTCCTTCACCTAGCTTGTTGAGAATACATTGATTATTTTCAGGTGCAAACTCTACTCCATACATATATATGGGGAGGTACTAGCTCCAACTATGTTTTACAGTGAAAACTGCAGGAACTTCAAACCGGCACTAGGAAACAGACTGAGAAACCAGAGTAAAAGTTTATCCTGCAACCAGTTCCCTTTGTGCTAGATGGACGAACGAATCTCCACTTGCTAAGTTCTGAGATATAAGTGTGTGAAACCGCCCTTCAACTACCTTTTTGGGAACACAAAGTTTCTTTTCAGTTGCAATCTCCACTCCATACATATATATGGGGTGGTACAAGCTCCTACTCGGTTTTACAGTGAAAACTGCAGGAACTTCACACCGGCGCTAGGAAACGGACTGAGAAACCAGAGTAAAAGTTTCCCCTGCAACAAGTTCCATTTGTGCTAGATGAACGAACGTCTCTCCACATGCTCAGTTCTGAGAGATAAATGTGAGTGAAAGCCGTACTTCACTTAGCTTGTTGTGAACACAAAGTTTCTTTTCACTTGCAAACTCACCTCCATACATATATATGGGGAGGTACTAGCTCCAACTCGGTTTTACAGTGAAAACTGCAGGAACTTCAAACCGGCACTAGGAAACAGTCTGAGAAACCAGAGTAAAAGTTACTCCTGCAAACCATACCCTTTGGGTTAGATGAACGAACGTATATCCACATGCTCAGTTCTGAGAGATAAGTGTGTGTGAAAGCCGTCCTTCACTTGGCTTGTAGGGAACACAAAGTTTCTTTTCAGGTGCAAAATCCTTTCTATACATATATATGAGGAGGTACTAGAACCAACCCGCTTTTACAGTGAAAACGGCAGTAACTTAAACACGGCACTAGGAAACAGACAGAGAAACCAGAGTAAAATTTCTCCTGCAACTCGTTCCCTTTGTGCTAGATGAATGAACGTGTCTCCACATGCTCAGTTCTGAAAGATAACTGAGTGTGAAAGCCGTCCTTCACCTAGCTTGTTGAGAATACATTGATTATTTTCAGGTGCAAACTCTACTCCATACATATATATGGGGAGGTACTAGCTCCAACTATGTTTTACAGTGAAAACTGCAGGAACTTCAAACCGGCACTAGGAAACAGACTGAGAAACCAGAGTAAAAGTTTATCCTGCAACCCGTTCCCTTTTTGCTAGATGAACGAACTACTCTTCACATGCTCAGTTCTGAGAGATAAGTGTGTGTGAAGCCGTCCTTCACCTAGCTTGTTGGGAACTCAAAGTTTCTTTTCATATGCTAAATCCACTCCATACCTATATATGGGGAGGTACTAGCTCCAAATCGGATTTACAGTGAAAATACTGCAGGAACTTCAAACCGGCACTAGGAAACCGACTGAGAAACCAGAGAAAAAGTTTATCCTGCAACCAGTTCCATTTGTGCAAAATGAACGAACGTCTCTCCACATGCTCAGTTCTGAGAGATAAGTGTGTGTGAATGCCGTACTTCACTTAGCTTGTTGGGAACACAAAGTTTCTTTTCACTTGCAAACTCCACTCCATACATATATATGGGGAGGTACTAGCTCCAACTCGGTTTTACAGTGAAAACTGCAGGAACTTCAAACCGGAACTAGGAAACAGACTGAGAAACCAGAGTAAAATATTCTCATGCTACCCGTTCCCTTTGTGGTAGATGAACGAACGTCTCTCCACATGCTCAGTTCTGAGAGATGTGTGTGTGTGAAAGCCGTCCTTCAACTAGCTTGTTGGGAACACAAAGTTTCTTTTCAGGTGCAAAATCCTTTCTATACATATATATGAGGAGGTACTAGAACCAACCCGCTTTTACAGTGAAAACGGCAGGAACTTAAATCCGGCACTAGGAAACAGACAGAGAAACCAGAGTAAAATTTCTCCTGCAACTCGTTCCATTTGTGCTAGATGAATGAACGTGTCTCCACATACTCAGTTCTGAAAGATAACTGAGTGTGAAAGCCGTCCTTCACCTAGCTTGTTGAGAATACATTGATTATTTTCAGGTGCAAACTCTACTCCATACATATATATGGGGAGGTACTAGCTCCAACTATGTTTTACAGTGAAAACTGCAGGAACTTCAAACCGGCACTAGGAAACAGACTGAGAAACCAGAGTAAAAGTTTATCCTGCAACCCGTTCCCTTTGTGCTAGATGGACGAACGAATCTCCACTTGCTAAGTTCTGAGATATAAGTGTGTGAAACCGCCCTTCAACTACCTTTTTGGGAACACAAAGATTCTTTTCAGTTGCAATCTCCACTCCATACATATATATGGGGTGGTACAAGCTCCTACTCGGTTTTACAGTGAAAACTGCAGGAACTTCACACCGGCGCTAGGAAACGGACTGAGAAACCAGAGTAAAAGTTTCCCCTGCAACAAGTTCCATTTGTGCTAGATGAACGAACGTCTCTCCACATGCTCAGTTCTGAGAGATAAATGTGAGTGAAAGCCGTACTTCACTTAGCTTGTTGTGAACACAAAGTTTCTTTTCACTTGCAAACTCACCTCCATACATATATATGGGGAGGTACTAGCTCCAACTCGGTTTTACAGTGAAAACTGCAGGAACTTCAAACCGGCACTAGGAAACAGTCTGAGAAACCAGAGTAAAAGTTACTCCTGCAAACCATACCCTTTGGGTTAGAAGAACGAACGTATAACCACATGCTCAGTTCTGAGAGATAAGTGTGTGTGAAAGCCGTCCTTCACTTGGCTTGTAGGGAACACAAAGTTTCTTTTCAGGTGCAAAATCCTTTCTATACATATATATGAGGAGGTACTAGAACCAACCCGCTTTTACAGTGAAAACGGCAGGAACTTAAATCCGGCACTAGGAAACAGACAGAGAAACCAGAGTAAAATTTCTCCTGCAACTCGTTCCCTTTGTGCTAGATGAATGAACGTGTCTCCACATGCTCAGTTCTGAAAGATAACTGAGTGTGAAAGCCGTCCTTCACCTAGCTTGTTGAGAATACATTGATTATTTTCAGGTGCAAACTCTACTCCATACATATATATGGGGAGGTTCTAGCTCCAACTATGTTTTACAGTGAAAACTGCAGGAACTTCAAAACGGCACTAGGAAACAGACTGAGAAACCAGAGTAAAAGTTTATCCTGCAACCCGTTCCCTTTTTGCTAGATGAACGAACTACTCTTCACATGCTCAGTTCTGAGAGATAAGTGTGTGTGAAGCCGTCCTTCACCTAGCTTGTTGGGAATTCAAAGTTTCTTTTCATATGCTAAATCCACTCCATACCTATATATGGGGAGGTACTAGCTCCAAATCGGATTTACAGTGAAAATACTGCAGGAACTTCAAACCGGCACTAGGAAACCGACTGAGAAACCAGAGAAAAAGTTTATCCTGCAACCAGTTCCATTTGTGCAAAATGAACGAACGTCTCTCCACATGCTCAGTTCTGAGAGATAAGGGTGTGTGAATGCCGTACTTCACTTAGCTTGTTGGGAACACAAAGTTTCTTTTCACTTGCAAACTCCACTCCATACATATATATGGGGAGGTACTAGCTCCAACTCGGTTTTACAGTGAAAACTGCAGGAACTTCAAACCGGAACTAGGAAACAGACTGAGAAACCAGAGTAAAATATTCACATGCTACCCGTTCCCTTTGTGGTAGATGAACGAACGTCTCTCCACATGCTCAGTTCTGAGAGATGTGTGTGTGTGAAAGCCGTCCTTCAACTAGCTTGTTGGGAACAGAAAGTTTCTTTTCAGGTGCAAACTCTACTCCATACATATATATGGGGAGGTACTAGTTCCAACACAATTTTACAGTGAAAACGGCAGGAACTAAAATCCGGCACTAGGAAACAGACAGAGAAACCTGAGTATAATTTCCCCTGCAAACCGTTACCTTTGTGCTAGATGAATGAACGTGTCTCCACATGCCCAGTTCTTAGGGATAAGTGGGTTTGAAAGCCGTCCTTCACCTAGCTTGTTGAGAATATTAAGTTTCTTTTCAGATGCAAACTATACTCCATACATATATATGGGGTGGTACCAGCTCCAACTCGGTTTTGCAGTGAAAACTGCAGAAACTTCATACCGGCGCTAGGAAACAGACTGAGAAACCTGAGTAAAAATTTCCCCTGCAAACCATTCCATTTGTGCTAGATGAACGAACGTGTCTCCACATTCTCAGATCTGAGGGATAAGTGGGTGTGAATGCCGTCCTTCACCTAGCTTGTTGAGAATATAAAGTTTCTTTTCAATTGCAGACTCTACTCCATACATATATATGGGGAGGTACTAGCTCCAACTCGGTTTTACAGTGAAAACTGCAGGAACTTCATACCGGCACTAGGAAACAGACTGAGAATCCAGAGTAAAAGTTTCTCCTGCAAAACGTTCCCATTTTGCTCCTTGAACGAACGTCTCTCCACATGCTCAGTTCTGAGAAATAAGTGTGTGTGAAAGCCGTGCTTCACCTAGCTTGTTGGGAACACAAAGTTTCTTTTCAGTTGCATCTCCACTCCATGCATATATATGGGGAGGTACTAGCTCAAACACGGTTTTACAGTGAAAACTGCAGGAACTTCAAACCGGCACTAGGAAACAGACTGAGAATACAGAGTAAAATTTTCTCCTGCTATCCGTTCCCTTTGTGCTAGATGAACGAAATTCTCTCCACCTGCTCAGTTCTGAGAGATGTGTGTGTGTGAAAGCCATCTTCAACTAGCTTGTTGGGAACACAAAGTTTCTTTTCAGGTGCAAACTCCACTCCATACATAAATATGGGGAGGTACTATCTCCAACACAATTTTACAGTGAAAACTGCAGGAATTTCAAACCGGCACTAGGAAACAGACTGAGAAACCACAGTAAAAGTTTCTCCTGCAACAATTTCCTTTTGTCCTAGATGAAAGAAATTCTCTCCACATGCCCAGTTCTGAGAGATAAGTGTGTGTGATAGCCGTCCTACACCTAGCTTGTTGGGAACACAAAGTTTATTTTCAGGTGCAAAATCCTTTCCATACATATATATGGGGAGGTACTAGCTCCAAATCATATTTACAGTGAAAAAACTGCAGGAACTTCAAACCACCACAAGGAAACAGACTGAGAAACCAGAGTAAAAGTTTCTCCTGCAACCCGTTCCCTTGGTGCTAGATGAACGAAAGTCTCTCCACATGATCAGTTCTGAGAGACAAGTGTGTGTGTAAGCCGTTCTTCACATAGCTTTTTGGGAACACTAAGTTTCTTTTCACTTGCAAATTCCACTCCATACTTATATATGGGGAGGTAATAGCTCCAACTCGGATTTACAGTGAAAACTGCAGGAACTTCAAACTGGCACTAGGAAAAAGACAGAGAAACCAGAATAAAAGTTTCACCTTCAAACCGTTCCCTTTGTGCTAGATGAACGAACGTCTCTCCACATGCTCATTTCTGAGAGATGTGTGTGTGTGAAAGCCTTACTTCACCTAGCTTGTTGGGAACACAAAGTTTCTTTTCAGGTGCAAACTCTTCTCCATACATATATAAGGGGAGGTACTAGCTCCAACACAATTTTACAGTGAAAACTGCAGGAATTTCAAACCGGCACTAGGAAACAGACTGAGAATCCACAGTAAAAGTTTCTCCGGCAAACATTTCCCTTTGTCCTAGATGAAAGAACTTCTCTCCACATGCCCAGTTCTTAGGGATAAGTGTGTGTGAAAGCCGTCCTTCACCTAGCTTGTTGGGAACACAAAGTTTCTTTTCATGTGCAAACTCTTCTCCATACATATTTATGGGAAGTTACTAGCTCCAAGTATGTTTCACAGTGAAAACCTCAGGAACATCTAAGCAACACTAGGAAACAGACTGAGAAAAAAGATTATAAGTTTAACCTGCCACCCGTTCCCTTTGTGCTAGATGAACGAAAGTCTCTCCCCTTGCTAATTTCTGAGAGATAAGTGTGTGTGAAAACCGACCTTCACATATCTTGTTGGGAACACAAAGTTTCTTTTCAGTTGAAAAATCCACTCCATACATATATATGGGCAGTTACAAGCTCCAAACCGGTTTTACAGTGAAAACTGCAGGAACTTCAAACCGGCAGTAGGAAACAGACTGAGAAACCAGAGTAAAAGTTTCTCTTGCAACCCATACCATTTTTGCTAGATGAACGAACGTATCTCCAAATGCTAAGTTCTGAGAGATATGTGTGTGTGAAAGCCGTCCTTCAACTAGCTTGTTGGGAACACAATGTCCTTTACAGTTGCAAATTCCATTCCATACGTATATATGGGGATGTACTAGCTCTAACTAGCTTTTAAAATGAAAACTAAAGGAACATCAAACCGGCACTAGGAAACAGACTGAGAAACCAGAGTAAAAGTTTCTCCTGCAAACCGTTCCCTTTCTGCTAGATGAACGAACGTCTCTCCACATGCTCAGTTCTGAGAGATATGTGTGTGTGAAAGCCGTCCTTCACATAGCTTGTTGGGAACACAAAGTTCTTTTCAGTTGCAAACTCCACTCCATACAAATATAAGGGGAGTTACTAGCTCCAACACAGTTTTACAGTGAAAACTGCAGGAATTTCAAACCGGCAATAGGAAACAGACTGAGAAACCACAGTAAAACTATCTCCTGCAAACATTTCCCTTTGTCCTAGATGAAAGAACATCTCTCCACATGCTCAGTTCTGAGAGATATGTGTGTGTGAAAGCCGTCCTTCACATAGCTTGTTGGGAACACAAAGTTCTTTTCAGGTGCAAACTCCACTCCATACATATATATGGGGAGGCACTAGCTCCAACTCTGTTTTACAGTGAAAACCTCAGGAACTTCAAAGTGGCACTAGGAAACAGACTGAGAAACCAGATTTAAAGTTTATCCTGCAACTCGTTCCCTTTGTGCTAGATGAACGAAAGACTCTCCACTTGCTAAGTTCTGAGAGATATGTGTGTGTGAAAACCGTCCTTCATCTATCTTGTTGGGAACACAAAGTTTCTTTTCAGTTGCAAACACCACTCCATACATATATATGGGGAGGTAATAACTCCACCTCGTTTTTACAGTGAAAACTGCAGGAACTTCAACCCGGCACTAGGAAACAGACTGAGAAACCAGACTAAAAGTTTCTCCTGCATCCCGTTCCCTTTGTGCTAGATGAACGAACGTCTCTCCACATGCTCAGTTCTGAGAGACAATTGAGTGTTTAAGCCGTACTTCAAATATCTTTTTTGTAACACAAATATTCTTTTCAGTTGCAAACTCCACTCCATACATATATATGGGGACGTACAAGCTCAAACTCGGTTTTACAGTGAAAACTGCAGAAACTTCTAACCGGCAGTAGGAAACAGACTGAGAAACCAGAGTAAAAGTTTCTCCTGCAACCCATACCATTTGAGTTAGATGAACGAACGTATCTCCAAATGCTCAGTTCTGAGAGATAAGTGTGTGTGAAAGCCGTCCTTCACTTAGCTTGCTGGGAACACAAAGATTCTTTAGAGATGCAAATTCCACTCCATACATATATATGTGGAGGTACTAGCTCCAACTCGGTTTTACAGTGAAAACTGCAGGAACTTCAAACCGGCACTAGGAAACAGACTGAGAAACCAGAGTAAATGTTTCTCCTGTAAACCTTTCCCTTTGCGCTAGATGAACGAACGTCTCTCCACATGCTCAGTTCTGAGAAATAAGTTTGTGTGAAAGCCGTCTTTCACATAGCTTGTTGGGAACACAAAATTTCTTTTCAGTTGCAAACTCCACTCTATACATATATATGGGGAGGTACAAGCTCCAAATCTGTTTTACAGTGAAAACTGCAGGAACTTCAAACCGGCACAAGGAAACAGACAGAAAAACCTGAGTAATATTTTCTCCTGCTACCTGTTCCATTTGTGGTAGATGAACGAAAGTCTCTCCACATGCTTAGTTCTGAGAGATGTGTGTGTGTGAAAGCCATCCTTCACTAGCTTGTTGGGAACACAAAGTTTCTTTACAGATGCAAATTCCACTCCATACATATATATGTGGAGGTAATAGCTCCAACTCGGTTTTACAGTGAAAACTGCAGGAACTTCAAACCGGCACTAGGAAACACACAGAGAAAGCAGAGTAAAAGTTTCCCTGCAACCCGTTCCCTTTTTCCTAGATGAACGATCGTTTCTCCACATGCTTAATTCTGAGGGATAATTGGGGGTGAAAGCCGTCCTTCAGCTAGCTTGTTGAGAACACAAAGTTTCTTTCAGGTGCAAACTCTACTCCATATATATATATGGGGAGGTACTAGCTCGAACTCAGTTTTACAGTGAAAACTGCAGGAACTTCAAACCGGCGCTCAGAAACAGACTGAAATCACAGAGTAAAACTTTCTCCTGCAACCCGTTCCCTTTGTGCTAGATGAAAGAACATCTCTCCTCATGCTCATTTCTGAGAGATAAGTGTGTGTGAAAGCCGTCCTTCAACTAGCATGTTGGGAACACAAAGTTTCTTTTCATGAGCAATCTCCAATCCGTATATATATATGGGTAAGTACTAGCTCCAACTCGGTTTTACAGTGAAAACTGCAGGAACTTCAAACCGGCACTAGGAAACAGACTGAGAAACCAGAGTAAAAGTTTCTCCTGTAAACCGTTCCCTTTGTGCTAGATGAACGATCGTCTCTCCACATGCTCAGTTCTGAGAAATAAGGGTGTGTGAAAGCCGTCCTTCACATAGCTTGTTGGGAACACAAATTTTCTTTTCAGTTGCAAACTCCACTCTATACATATATATGGGGAGGTACAAGCTCCAAATCTGTTTTACAGTGAAAACTGCAGGAACTTCAAACCGGCACAAGGAAACAGACAGAAAAACCAGAGTAAAATTTTCTCCTGCTACCTGTTCCATTTGTGGTAGATGAACGAAAGTCTCTCCACATGCTTATTTCTGAGGGATAATTGGGTGTGAAAGCCGTCCTTCAGCTAGCTTGTTGAGAACACAAAGTTTCTTTCAGGTGCAAACTCTACTCCATATATATATATGGGGAGGTACTAGCTCCAACTCAGTTTTACAGTGAAAACTGCAGGAACTTCAAACCGGCGCTCAGAAACAGACTGAAATACCAGAGTAAAACTTTCTCCTACAACCCGTTCCCTTTGTGCTAGATGAAAGAACGTCTCTCCTCATGCTCATTTCTGAGAGATAAGTGTGTGTGAAAGCCGTCCTTCAACTAGCATGTTGGGAACACAAAGTTTCTTTTCATGTGCAATCTCCAATCCGTATATATATATATGGGTAAGTACTAGCTCCAACTCGGTTTTACAGTGAAAACTGCAGGAACTTCAAACCGGCACTAGGAAACAGACTGAGAAACCAGAGTAAAAGTTTCTCCTGTAAACCGTTCCCTTTGTGCTAGATGAACGAACGTCTCTCCACATGCTCAGTTCTGAGAAATAAGGGTGTGTGAAAGCCGTCCTTCACATAGCTTGTTGGGAACACAAAGTTACTTTTCAGTTGCAAACTCCACTCTATACATATATATGGGGAGGTACAAGCTCCAAATCTGTTTTACAGTGAAAACTGCAGGAACTTCAAACCGGCACAAGGAAACAGACAGAAAAACCAGAGTAAAATTTTCTCCTGCTACCTGTTCCATTTGAGGTAGATGAACGAAAGTCTCTCCACATGCTTAGTTCTGAGAGATGTGCGTGTGTGAAAGCCATCCTTCATTAGCTTGTTGGGAACACAAAGTTTCTTTACAGATGCAAATTCCACTCCATACATATATATGTGGAGGTACTAGCTCCAACTCGGTTTACAGTGAAAACTGCAGGAACTTCAAACCGGCACTAGGAAACACACAGAGAAAGCAGAGTAAAATTTTTCCCTGCAACCCGTTCCCTTTTTCCTAGATGAACGATCGTTTCTCCACATGCTTAATTCTGAGGGATAATTGGGTGTGAAAGCCGTCCTTCAGCTAGCTTGTTGAGAACACAAAGTTTCTTTCAGGTGCAAACTCTACTCCATATATATATATGGGGAGGTACTATCTCCAACTCAGTTTTACAGTGTAAACTGCAGGAACTTCAAACCGGCGCTCAGAAACAGACTGAAATACCAGAGTAAAACTTTCTCCTGCAACCCTTTCCCTTTGTGCTAGATGTAAGAATGTCTCTCCTCATGCTCAGTTCTGAGAGATAAGTGTGTGTGAAAGCCGTCCTTCAACTAGCATGTTGGGAACACAAAGTTTCTTTTCATGTGCAATCTCCAATCCGTATATATATATGGGTAAGTACTAGCTCCAACTCGGTTTTACAGTGAAAACTGCAGGAACTTCAAACCGGCACTAGGAAACAGACTGAGAAACCAGAGTAAAAGTTTCTCCTGTAAACCTTTCCCTTTGTGCTAGATGAACGAACGTCTCTCCACATGCTCAGTTCTGAGAAATAAGGGTGTGTGAAAGCCGTCCTTCACATAGCTTGTTGGGAACACAAAGTTTCTTTTCAGTTGCAAACTCCACTCTATACATATATATGGGGAGGTTCAAGCTCCAAATCTGTTTTACAGTGAAAACTGCAGGAACTTCAAACCGGCACTAGGAAACAGACTGAGAAACCAGAGTAAAAGTTTCTCCTGCAAGCCGTTCACGTTGTGCTACGTGAACGAACGTCTCTCCACAAGCTCATTTCTGAGAGTTAATTGTGTGTGAAATCCTAACATCACCCAGCTTGTTGGGAACAGAAAATTTCTTTTCAGGTGCAAAATACATTCCATACATATATATGGGTATGTAATAGCTCCAAAACTGTTTTACAGTGAAAACTGCAGGAACTTCAATCCGGCACTGGAAACAGACTGCGAAACCACAGTGTAAGTTTCACTTGCAACCCGTTCCCTTTGTGCTAGATGATCGAACGTCTCTCCACATGCTCAGTTCTGAGAGATAAGTGTGTGTGAAAGCCGTCCTTCAACTAGCTTGTTGGGAACACAAAGTTTCTTTTCATTTGCAAAATCCAGTCCATACAAATATATGTGGAATTTCTTCCTCCAACACGTTTTTACAGTGAAAACTGCAGGAACTTCAAACCGGCACTAGGAAAAAGATTGAGAAACCTGAGTAACAGTTTCTCCTGCAACCCGTTCCCTTAGTGCTAGATGAACAATAGTCTCTCCAAATGCTCAGTTCTGAGAGATAATTGTGTGTGAAAGCCGTCCTTCACCTAGCTTGTTGGGAACACAAAGATTCTTTTCACTTGCAATCTCCAATCCATACTTATATATGGGGAGGATCAAGCTCCTATTCTTTTTTTACATTGAAAAATGCAGGAACTTCCAAACGGTACTAGGAAACAGACTGAATAAACCGAGAAAAATTTCTCCTGCAACCCGTTCTTTTGTGCTAGATGAACGGACGTCTCTCCACATGCTCAGTTCTGAGAGATATGTGTGTGTGAAAGCCGTCCTTCACATAGCTTGTTGGGAACACAAAGTTCTTTACAGTTGCAAACTCCACTCCATACATATATATGGGGAGGCACTAGCTCCAACTCTGTTTTACAGTGAAAACCACAGGAACTTCAAAGCGGCACTAGGAAACAGACTGAGAAACCAGATTATAAGTTTATCCTGCAACTCGTTCCCTTTGTGCTAGATGAACGAAAGACTCTCCACTTGCTAAGTTCTGAGAGATATGTGTGTGTGAAAACCGACCTTCATCGATCTTGTTGGGAACACAAAGTTTCTTTTCAGTTGCAAACACCACTCCATACATATATATGGGGAGGTAATAACTCCACCTCGTTTTTACAGTGAAAACTGCAGGAACTTCAACCCGGCACTAGGAAACAGACTGAGAAACCAGAGTAAAAGTTTCCCCTGCAACAAGTTCCATTTGTGCTAGATGAACGAACGTCTCTCCACATGCTCAGTTCTGAGAGATAAATGTGAGTGAAAGCCGTACTTCACTTAGCTTGTTGGGAACACAAAGTTTCTTTTCACTTGCAAACTCACCTCCATACATATATATGGGGAGGTACTAGCTCCAACTCGGTTTTACAGTGAAAACTGCAGGAACTTGAAACCGGCACTAGGAAACAGTCTGAGAAACCAGAGTAAAAGTTACTCCTGCAAACCATACCCTTTGGGTTAGATGAACGAACGTATATCCACATGCTCAGTTCTGAGAGATAAGTGTGTGTGAAAGCCGTCCTTCACTTGGCTTGTAGGGAACACAAAGTTTCTTTTCAGGTGCAAAATCCTTTCTATACTTATATATGAGGAGGTACTAGAACCAACCCGCTTTTACAGTGAAAACGGCAGGAACTTAAATCCGGCACTAGGAAACAGACAGAGAAACCAGAGTAAAATTTCTCCTGCAACTCGTTCCCTTTGTGCTAGATGAATGAACGTGTCTCCACATGCTCAGTTCTGAAAGATAACTGAGTGTGAAAGCCGTCCTTCACCTAGCTTGTTGAGAATACATTGATTATTTTCAGGTGCAAACTCTACTCCATACATATATATGGGGAGGTACTAGCTCCAACTATGTTTTACAGTGAAAACTGCAGGAACTTCAAACCGGCACTAGGAAACAGACTGAGAAACCAGAGTAAAAGTTTATCCTGCAACCCGTTCCCTTTGTGCTAGATGGACGAACGAATCTCCACTTGCTAAGTTCTGAGATATAAGTGTGTGAAACCGCCCTTCAACTACCTTTTTGGGAACACAAAGTTTCTTTTCAGTTGCAAACTCCTCTCCATACATATATATGGGTTGGTACAAGCTCCTACTCGCTTTTACAGTGAAAACTGCAGGAAATTCACACCACCGCTAGGAAACAGACTGAGAAACCAGAGTAAAAATTTCCCCTGCAACCCTTTTCCTTTGTGCTAGATGAACGAACTACTCTTCACATGCTCAGTTCTGAGAGATAAGTGTGTGTGAAGCCGTCCTTCACCTAGCTTGTTGGGAACTCAAAGTTTCTTTTCATATGCTAAATCCACTCCATAACTCTATATGGGGAGGTACTAGCTCCAAATCGGATTTACAGTGAAAATACTGCAGGAACTTCAAACCGGCACTAGGAAACCGACTGAGAAGCCAGAGAAAAAGTTTATCCTGCAACCAGTTCCATTTGTGCAAAATGAACGAACGTCTCTCCACATGCTCAGTTCTGAGAGATAAGTGTGTGTGAATGCCGTACTTCACTTAGCTTGTTGGGAACACAAAGTTTCTTTTCACTTGCAAACTCCACTCCATACATATATATGGGGAGGTACTAGCTCCAACTCGGTTTTACAGTGAAAACTGCAGGAACTTCAAACCGGAACTAGGAAAAAGACTGAGAAACCAGAGTAAAATATTCTCATGCTACCCGTTCCCTTTGTGGTAGATGAACGAACGTCTCTCCACATGCTCAGTTCTGAGAGATGTGTGTGTGTGAAAGCCGTCCTTCAACTAGCTTGTTGGGAACACAAAGTTTCTTTTCAGGTGCAAACTCCACTCCATACATATATATGGGGAGGTACTAGTTCCAACACAATTTTACAGTGAAAACGGCAGGAACTAAAATCCGGCACTAGGAAACAGACAGAGAAACCTGAGTATAATTTCCCCTGCAAACCGTTCCCTTTGTGCTAGATGAATGAACGTGTCTCCACATGCCCAGTTCTAAGGGATAAGTGGGTTTGAAAGCCGTCCTTCACCTAGCTTGTTGAGAATATTAAGTTTCTTTTCAGATGCAAACTCTACTCCATACATATATATGGGGTGGTACTAGCTCCAACTCTGTTTTACAGTGAAAACTGCAGGAACTTTAAACCGGCACTAGGAAATATACTGAGAAAGCAGAGTAAAAGTTTATCCTGCAACCAGTTCCATTTGTGCTAGATGAACGAAAGACTCTCCAATTTAAGTTCTGAGAGATAAGTGTGTGTGAAAACCGCCCTTCACTTTTCTTGTTGGAAACACAAAGTTTCTTCTCAGTTGCAAACTCCACTCCTTACATATATATGGGGTGGTACAGGCTCCTACTCGGTTTTGCAGTGAAAACTGCAGGAACTTCATACCGGCGCTAGGAAACAGACTGAGAAACCAGAGTAAAAATTTCCCCTGCAAACCATTCCATTTGTGCTAGATGAACGAACGTGTCTCCACATTCTCAGATCTGAGGGATAAGTGGGTGTGAATGCCGTCCTTCACCTAGCTTGTTGAGAATATAAAGTTTCTTTTCAATTGCAGACTCTACTCCATACATATATATGGGGAGGTACTAGCTCCAACTCGGTTTTACAGTGAAAACTGCAGGAACTTCATACCGGCACTAGGAAACAGACTGAGAAACCAGAGTAAAAGTTTCTCCTGCAAAACGTTCCCATTGTGCTCCTTGAACGAACGTCTCTCCACATGCTCAGTTCTGAGAAATAAGTGTGTGTGAAAGCCGTGCTTCACCTAGCTTGTTGGGAACACAAAGTTTCTTTTCAGTTGCATCTCCACTCCATGCATATATATGGGGAGGTACTAGCTCAAACACGGTTTTACAGTGAAAACTGCAGGAACTTCAAACCGGCACTAGGAAACAGACTGAGAAAACAGAGTAAAATTTTCTCCTGCTATCCGTTCCCTTTGTGATAGATGAACGAATTTCTCTCCACCTGCTCAGTTCTGAGAGATGTGTGTGTGTGAAAGCCGTCTTCAACTAGCTTGTTGGGAACACAAAGTTTCTTTTCAGGTGCAAACTCCACTCCATACATATATAAGGGGAGGTACTAGCTCCAACACAATTTTACAGTGAAAACTGCAGGAATTTCAAACCGGCACTAGGAAACAGACTGAGAATCCACAGTAAAAGTTTCTCCGGCAAACATTTCCCATTGTCCTAGATGAAAGAACTTCTCTCCACATGCCCAGTTCTTAGGGATAAGTGTGTGTGAAAGCCGTCCTTCACCTAGCTTGTTGGGAACACAAAGTTTCTTTTCAGGTGCAAACTCTTCTCCATACATATTTATGGGAAGTTACTAGCTCCAAGTATGTTTCACAGTGAAAACCTCAGGAACATCTAAGCAACACTAGGAAACAGACTGAGAAGAAAGATTATAAGTTTAACCTGCCACCCGTTCCCTTTGTGCTAGATGAACGAAAGTCTCTCCACTTGCTAATTTCTGAGAGATAAGTGTGTGTGAAAACCGTCCTTCACCTATCTTGTTGGGAACACAAAGTTTCTTTTCAGTTGAAAAATCCACTCCATACATATATATGGGGAGGTACAAGCTCCAAACCGGTTTTACAGTGAACACTGCAGGAACTTCAAACCGGCAGTAGGAAACAGACTGAGAAACCAGAGTAAAAGTTTCTCTTGCAACCCATACTATTTTTGCTAGATGAACGAACGTATCTCCAAATGCTAAGTTCTGAGAGATATGTGTGTGTGAAAGCCGTCCTTCAACTAGCTTGTTGGGAACACAATGTCCTTTACAGTTGCAAATTCCATTCCATACGTATATATGGGGATGTACTAGCTCTAACTAGCTTTTAAAATGAAAACTAAAGGAACATCAAACCGGCACTAGGAAACAGACTGAGAAACCAGAGTAAAAGTTTCTCCTGCAAACCGTTCCCTTTCTGCTAGATGAACGAACGTCTCTCCACATGCTCAGTTCTGAGAGATATGTGTGTGTGAAAGCCGTCCTTCACATAGCTTGTTGGGAACACAAAGTTCTTTTCAGTTGCAAACTCCACTCCATACAAATATAAGGGGAGTTACTAGCTCCAACACAGTTTTACAGTGAAAACTGCAGGAATTTCAAACCGGCAATAGGAAACAGACTGAGAAACCACAGTAAAACTATCTCCTGCAAACATTTCCCTTTGTCCTAGATGAAAGAACATCTCTCCACATGCTCAGTTCTGAGAGATATGTGTGTGTGAAAGCCGTCCTTCACATAGCTTGTTGGGAACACAAAGTTCTTTTCAGGTGCAAACTCCACTCCATACATATATATGGGGAGGCACTAGCTCCAACTCTGTTTTACAGTGAAAACCTCAGGAACTTCAAAGTGGCACTAGGAAACAGACTGAGAAACCAGATTTAAAGTTTATCCTGCAACTCGTTCCCTTTGTGCTAGATGAACGAAAGACTCTCCACTTGCTAAGTTCTGAGAGATATGTGTGTGTGAAAACCGTCCTTCATCTATCTTGTTGGGAACACAAAGTTTCTTTTCAGTTGCAAACACCACTCCATACATATATATGGGGAGGTAATAACTCCACCTCGTTTTTACAGTGAAAACTGCAGGAACTTCAACCCGGCACTAGGAAACAGACTGAGAAACCAGACTAAAAGTTTCTCCTGCATCCCGTTCCCTTTGTGCTAGATGAACGAACGTCTCTCCACATGCTCAGTTCTGAGAGACAATTGAGTGTTTAAGCCGTACTTCAAATATCTTTTTTGTAACACAAATATTCTTTTCAGTTGCAAACTCCACTCCATACATATATATGGGGACGTACAAGCTCAAACTCGGTTTTACAGTGAAAACTGCAGAAACTTCTAACCGGCAGTAGGAAACAGACTGAGAAACCAGAGTAAAAGTTTCTCCTGCAACCCATACCATTTGAGTTAGATGAACGAACGTATCTCCAAATGCTCAGTTCTGAGAGATAAGTGTGTGTGAAAGCCGTCCTTCACTTAGCTTGCTGGGAACACAAAGATTCTTTAGAGATGCAAATTCCACTCCATACATATATATGTGGAGGTACTAGCTCCAACTCGGTTTTACAGTGAAAACTGCAGGAACTTCAAACCGGCACTAGGAAACAGACTGAGAAACCAGAGTAAAAGTTTCTCCTGTAAACCTTTCCATTTGCGCTAGATGAACGAACGTCTCTCCACATGCTCAGTTCTGAGAAATAAGTTTGTGTGAAAGCCGTCTTTCACATAGCTTGTTGGGAACAGAAAATTTCTTTTCAGTTGCAAACTCCACTCTATACATATATATGGGGAGGTACAAGCTCCAAATCTGTTTTACAGTGAAAACTGCAGGAACTTCAAACCGGCACAAGGAAACAGACAGAAAAACCAGAGTAAAATTTTCTCCTGCTACCTGTTCCATTTGTGGTAGATGAACGAAAGTCTCTCCACATGCTTAGTTCTGAGAGATTTGTGTGTGTGAAAGCCATCCTTCACTAGCTTGTTGGGAACACAAAGTTTCTTTACAGATGCAAATTCCACTCCATACATATATATGTGGAGGTAATAGCTCCAACTCGGTTTTACAGTGAAAACTGCAGGAACTTCAAACCGGCACTAGGAAACACACAGAGAAAGCAGAGTAAAAGTTTCCCTGCAACCCGTTCCCTTTTACCTAGATGAACGATCGTTTCTCCACATGCTTAATTCTGAGGGATAATTGGGTGTGAAAGCCGTCCTTCAGCTAGCTTGTTGAGAACACAAAGTTTCTTTCAGGTGCAAACTCTACTCCATATATATATATGGGGAGGTACTAGCTCGAACTCAGTTTTACAGTGAAAACTGCAGGAACTACAAACCGGCGCTCAGAAACAGACTGAAATCCCAGAGTAAAACTTTCTCCTGCAACCCTTTCCCTTTGTGCTAGATGAAAGAACGTCTCTCCTCATGCTCAGTTCTGAGAGATAAGTGTGTGTGAAAGCCGTCCTTCAACTAGCATGTTGGGAACACAAAGTTTCTTTTCATGTGCAATCTCCAATCCGTATATATATATGGGTAAGTACAGGCTCCAACTCGGTTTTACAGTGAAAACTGCAGGAACTTCAAACCGGCACTAGGAAACAGACTGAGAAACCAGAGTAAAAGTTTCTCCTGTAAACCGTTCCCTTTGTGCTAGATGAACGAACGTCTCTCCACATGCTCAGTTCTGAGAAATAAGGGTGTGTGAAAGCCGTCCTTCACATAGCTTGTTGGGAACACAAAGTTTCTTTTCAGTTGCAAACTCCACTCTATACATATATATGGGGAGGTTCAAGCTCCAAATCTGTTTTAAAAGTGAAAACTGCAGGAACTTCAAACCGGCACTAGGAAACAGACTGAGAAACCAGAGTAAAAGTTTCTCCTGCAAGCCGTTCACGTTGTGCTACGTGAACGAACGTCTCTCCACAAGCTCATTTCTGAGAGTTAATTGTGTGTGAAATCCTAACATCACCCAGCTTGTTGAGAACAGAAAATTTCTTTTCAGGTGCAAAATACATTCCATACATATATATGGGTATGTAATAGCTCCAAAACTGTTTTACAGTGAAAACTGCAGGAACTTCAATCCGGCACTGGAAACAGACTGCGAAACCACAGTGTAAGTTTCCCTTGCAACCCGTTCCCTTTGTGCTAGATGATCGAACGTCTCTCCACATGCTCAGTTCTGAGAGATAAGTGTGTGTGAAAGCCGTCCTTCAACTAGCTTGTTGGGAACACAAAGTTTCTTTTCATTTGCAAAATCCAGTCCATACAAATATATGTGGAATTTCTTCCTCCAACACGTTTTTACAGTGAAAACTGCAGGAAATTCAAACCGGCACTAGGAAAAAGATTGAGAAACCTGAGTAACAGTTTCTCCTGCAACCCGTTCCCTTAGTGCTAGATGAACAATAGTCTCTCCAAATGCTCAGTTCTGAGAGATAATTGTGTGTGAAAGCCGTCCTTCACCTAGCTTGTTGGGAACACAAAGATTCTTTTCACTTGCAATCTCCAATCCATACTTATATATGGGGAGGATCAAGCTCCTATTTTTTTTTACATTGAAAAATGCAGGAACTTCCAAACGGTACTAGGAAACAGACTGAATAAACCGAGAAAAATTTCTCCTGCAACCCGTTCCTTTGTGCTAGATGAACGGACGTCTCTCCACATGCTCAGTTCTGAGAGATATGTGTGTGTGAAAGCCGTCCTTCACATAGCTTGTTGGGAACACAAAGTTCTTTACAGTTGCAAACTCCACTCCATACATATATATGGGGAGGCACTAGCTCCAACTCTGTTTTACAGTGAAAACCACAGGAACTTCAAAGCGGCACTAGGAAACAGACTGAGAAACCAGATTATAAGTTTATCCTGCAACTCGTTCCCTTTGTGCTAGATGAACGAAAGACTCTCCACTTGCTAAGTTCTGAGAGATATGTGTGTGTGAAAACCGTCCTTCATCTATCTTGTTGGGAACACAAAGTTTCTTTTCAGTTGCAAACACCACTCCATACATATATATGGGGAGGTAATAACTCCACCTCGTTTTTATAGTGAAAACTGCAGGAACTTCAACCCGGCACTAGGAAACAGACTGAGAAACCAGAGTAAAAGTTTCCCCTGCAACAAGTTCCATTTGTGCTAGATGAACGAACGTCTCTCCACATGCTCAGTTCTGAGAGATAAATGTGAGTGAAAGCCGTACTTCACTTAGCTTGTTGTGAACACAAAGTTTCTTTTCACTTGCAAACTCACCTCCATACATATATATGGGGAGGTACTAGCTCCAACTCTGTTTTACAGTGAAAACTGCAGGAACTTGAAACCGGCACTAGGAAACAGTCTGAGAAACCAGAGTAAAAGTTACTCCTGCAAACCATACCCTTTGGGTTAGATGAACGAACGTATATCCACATGCTCAGTTCTGAGAGATAAGTGTGTGTGAAAGCCGTCCTTCACTTGGCTTGTAGGGAACACAAAGTTTCTTTTCAGGTGCAAAATCCTTTCTATACTTATATATGAGGAGGTACTAGAACCAACCCGCTTTTACAGTGAAAACGGCAGGAACTTAAATCCGGCACTAGGAAACAGACAGAGAAACCAGAGTAAAATTTCTCCTGCAACTCGTTCCCTTTGTGCTAGATGAATGAACGTGTCTCCACATGTTCAGTTCTGAAAGATAACTGAGTGTGAAAGCCGTCCTTCACCTAGCTTGTTGAGAATACATTGATTATTTTCAGGTGCAAACTCTACTCCATACATATATATGGGGAGGTACTATCTCCAACTATGTTTTACAGTGAAAACTGCAGGAACTTCAAACCGGCACTAGGAAACAGACTGAGAAACCAGAGTAAAAGTTTATCCTGCAACCCGTTCCCTTTGTGCTAGATGGACGAACGAATCTCCACTTGCTAAGTTCTGAGATATAAGTGTGTGAAACCGCCCTTCAACTACCTTTTTGGGAACACAAAGTTTCTTTTCAGTTGCAAACTCCTCTCCATACATATATATGGGTTGGTACAAGCTCCTACTCGCTTTTACAGTGAAAACTGCAGGAAATTCACACCAGCGCTAGGAAACAGACTGAGAAACCAGAGTAAAAGTTTCCCCTGCAACCCTTTTCCTTTGTGCTAGATGAACGAACTACTCTTCACATGCTCAGTTCTGAGAGATAAGTGTGTGTGAAGCCGTCCTTCACCTAGCTTGTTGGGAACTCAAAGTTTCTTTTCATATGCTAAATCCACTCCATAACTCTATATGGGGAGGTACTAGCTCCAAATCGGATTTACAGTGAAAATACTGCAGGAACTTCAAACCGGCACTAGGAAACCGACTGAGAAGCCAGAGAAAAAGTTTATCCTGCAACCAGTTCCATTTGTGCAAAATGAACGAACGTCTCTCCACATGCTCAGTTCTGAGAGATAAGTGTGTGTGAATGCCGTACTTCACTTAGCTTGTTGGGAACACAAAGTTTCTTTTCACTTGCAAACTCCACTCCATACATATATATGGGGAGGTACTAGCTCCAACTCGGTTTTACAGTGAAAACTGCAGGAACTTCAAACCGGAACTAGGAAAAAGACTGAGAAACCAGAGTAAAATATTCTCATGCTACCCGTTCCCTTTGTGGTAGATGAACGAACGTCTCTCCACATGCTCAGTTCTGAGAGATGTGTGTGTGTGAAAGCCGTCCTTCAACTAGCTTGTTGGGAACACAAAGTTTCTTTTCAGGTGCAAACTCCACTCCATACATATATATGGGGAGGTACTAGTTCCAACACAATTTTACAGTGAAAACGGCAGGAACTATAATCCGGCACTAGGAAACAGACAGAGAAACCTGAGTATAATTTCCCCTGCAAACCGTTCCCTTTGTGCTAGATGAATGAACGTGTCTCCACATGCCCAGTTCTTAGGGATAAGTGGGTTTGAAAGCCGTCCTTCACCTAGCTTGTTGAGAATATTAAGTTTCTTTTCAGATGCAAACTCTACTCCATACATATATATGGGGTGGTACTAGCTCCAACTCGGTTTTACAGTGAAAACTGCAGGAACTTTAAACCGGCACTAGGAAATATACTGAGAAAGCAGAGTAAAAGTTTATCCTGCAACCAGTTCCATTTGTGCTAGATGAACGAAAGACTCTCCACTTTAATTTCTGAGAGATAAGTGTGTGTGAAAACCGCCCTTCACCTTTCTTGTTGGAAACACAAAGTTTCTTCTCAGTTGCAAACTCCACTCCTTACATATATATGGGGTGGTACAGGCTCCTACTCGGTTTTGTAGTGAAAACTGCAGGAACTTCATACCGGCGCTAGGAAACAGACTGAGAAACCAGAGTAAAAATTTCCCCTGCAAACCATTCCATTTGTGCTAGATGAACGAACGTGTCTCCACATTCTCAGATCTGAGGGATAAGTGGGTGTGAATGCCGTCCTTCACCTAGCTTATTGAGAATATAAAGTTTCTTTTCAATTGCAGACTCTACTCCATACATATATATGGGGAGGTACTAGCTCCAACTCGGTTTTACAGTGAAAACTGCAGGAACTTCATACCGGCACTAGGAAACAGACTGAGAAACCAGAGTAAAAGTTTCTCCTGCAAAACGTTCCCATTGTGCTCCTTGAACGAACGTCTCTCCACATGCTCAGTTCTGAGAAATAAGTGTGTGTGAAAGCCGTGCTTCACCTAGCTTGTTGGGAACACAAAGTTTCTTTTCAGTTGCATCTCCACTCCATGCATATATATGGGGAGGTACTAGCTCAAACACGGTTTTACAGTGAAAACTGCAGGAACTTCAAACCGGCACTAGGAAACAGACTGAGAAAACAGAGTAAAATTTTCTCCTGCTATCCGTTCCCTTTGTGATAGATGAACGAATTTCTCTCCACCTGCTCAGTTCTGAGAGATGTGTGTGTGTGAAAGCCGTCTTCAACTAGCTTGTTGGGAACACAAAGTTTCTTTTCAGGTGCAAACTCCACTCCATAAATATATAAGGGGAGGTACTAGCTCCAACACAATTTTACAGTGAAAACTGCAGGAATTTCAAACCGGCACTAGGAAACAGACTGAGAATCCACAGTAAAAGTTTCTCTGGCAAACATTTCCCTTTGTCCTAGATGAAAGAACTTCTCTCCACATGCCCAGTTCTTAGGGATAAGTGTGTGTGAAAGCCGTCCTTCACCTAGCTTGTTGGGAACACAAAGTTTCTTTTCAGGTGCAAACTCTTCTCCATACATATTTATGGGAAGTTACTAGCTCCAAGTATGTTTCACAGTGAAAACCTCAGGAACATCTAAGCAACACTAGGAAACAGACTGAGAAAAAAGTTTATAAGTTTAACCTGCCACCCGTTCCCTTTGTGCTAGATGAACGAAAGTCTCTCCACTTGCTAATTTCTGAGAGATAAGTGTGTGTGAAAACCGTCCTTCACCTATCTTGTTGGGAACACAAAGTTTCTTTTCAGTTGAAAAACCCACTCCATACATATATATGGGGAGGTACAAGCTCCAAACCGGTTTTACAGTGAAAACTGCAGGAACTTCAAACCGGCAGTAGGAAACAGACTGAGAAACCAGAGTAAAAGTTTCTCTTGCAACCCATACCATTTTTGCTAGATGAACGAACGTATCTCCAAATGCTAATTTCTGAGAGATATGTGTGTGTGAAAGCCGTCCTTCAACTAGCTTGTTGGGAACACAATGTTCTTTACAGTTGCAAATTCCATTCCATACTTATATATGGGGATGTACTAGCTCTAACTAGCTTTTAAAATGAAAACTAAAGGAACATCAAACCGGCACTAGGAAAGAGACTGAGAAACCAGAGTAAAAGTTTCTCCTGCAAACCGTTCCCTTTCTGCTAGATGAACGAACGTCTCTCCACATGCTCAGTTCTGAGAGATATGTGTGTGTGAAAGCCGTCCTTCACATAGCTTGTTGGGAACACAAAGTTCTTTTCAGTTGCAAACTCCACTCCATACAAATATAAGGGGAGTTACTAGCTCCAACACAGTTTTACAGTGAAAACTGCAGGAATTTCAAACCGGCAATAGGAAACAGACTGAGAAACCACAGTAAAACTATCTCCTGCAAACATTTCCCTTTGTCCTAGATGAAAGAACATCTCTCCACATGCTCAGTTCTGAGAGATATGTGTGTGTGAAAGCCGTCCTTCACATAGCTTGTTGGGAACACAAAGTTCTTTTCAGGTGCAAACTCCACTCCATACATATATATGGGGAGGCACTAGCTCCAACTCTGTTTTACAGTGAAAACCTCAGGAACTTCAAAGTGGCACTAGGAAACAGACTGAGAAACCAGAGTAAAAGTTTATCCTGCAACCCGTTCCCTTTGTGCTAGATGGACGAACGAATCTCCACTTGCTAAGTTCTGAGATATAAGTGTGTGAAACCGCCCTTCAACTACCTTTTTGGGAACACAAAGTTTCTTTTCAGTTGCAAACTCCTCTCCATACATATATATGGGTTGGTACAAGCTCCTACTCGCTTTTACAGTGAAAACTGCAGGAAATTCACACCAGCGCTAGGAAACAGACTGAGAAACCAGAGTAAAAGTTTCCCCTGCAACCCTTTTCCTTTGTGCTAGATGAACGAACTACTCTTCACATGCTCAGTTCTGAGAGATAAGTGTGTGTGAAGCCGTCCTTCACCTAGCTTGTTGGGAACTCAAAGTTTCTTTTCATATGCTAAATCCACTCCATAACTCTATATGGGGAGGTACTAGCTCCAAATCGGATTTACAGTGAAAATACTGCAGGAACTTCAAACCGGCACTAGGAAACCGACTGAGAAGCCAGAGAAAAAGTTTATCCTGCAACCAGTTCCATTTGTGCAAAATGAACGAACGTCTCTCCACATGCTCAGTTCTGAGAGATAAGTGTGTGTGAATGCCGTACTTCACTTAGCTTGTTGGGAACACAAAGTTTCTTTTCACTTGCAAACTCCACTCCATACATATATATGGGGAGGTACTAGCTCCAACTCGGTTTTACAGTGAAAACTGCAGGAACTTCAAACCGGAACTAGGAAAAAGACTGAGAAACCAGAGTAAAATATTCTCATGCTACCCGTTCCCTTTGTGGTAGATGAACGAACGTCTCTCCACATGCTCAGTTCTGAGAGATGTGTGTGTGTGAAAGCCGTCCTTCAACTAGCTTGTTGGGAACACAAAGTTTCTTTTCAGGTGCAAACTCCACTCCATACATATATATGGGGAGGTACTAGTTCCAACACAATTTTACAGTGAAAACGGCAGGAACTATAATCCGGCACTAGGAAACAGACAGAGAAACCTGAGTATAATTTCCCCTGCAAACCGTTCCCTTTGTGCTAGATGAATGAACGTGTCTCCACATGCCCAGTTCTTAGGGATAATTGGGTTTGAAAGCCGTCCTTCACCTAGCTTGTTGAGAATATTAAGTTTCTTTTCAGATGCAAACTCTACTCCATACATATATATGGGGTGGTACTAGCTCCAACTCGGTTTTACAGTGAAAACTGCAGGAACTTTAAACCGGCACTAGGAAATATACTGAGAAAGCAGAGTAAAAGTTTATCCTGCAACCAGTTCCATTTGTGCTAGATGAACGAAAGACTCTCCACTTTAATTTCTGAGAGATAAGTGTGTGTGAAAACCGCCCTTCACCTTTCTTGTTGGAAACACAAAGTTTCTTCTCAGTTGCAAACTCCACTCCTTACATATATATGGGGTGGTACAGGCTCCTACTCGGTTTTGTAGTGAAAACTGCAGGAACTTCATACCGGCGCTAGGAAACAGACTGAGAAACCAGAGTAAAAATTTCCCCTGCAAACCATTCCATTTGTGCTAGATGAACGAACGTGTCTCCACATTCTCAGATCTGAGGGATAAGTGGGTGTGAATGCCGTCCTTCACCTAGCTTATTGAGAATATAAAGTTTCTTTTCAATTGCAGACTCTACTCCATACATATATATGGGGAGGTACTAGCTCCAACTCGGTTTTACAGTGAAAACTGCAGGAACTTCATACCGGCACTAGGAAACAGACTGAGAAACCAGAGTAAAAGTTTCTCCTGCAAAACGTTCCCATTGTGCTCCTTGAACGAACGTCTCTCCACATGCTCAGTTCTGAGAAATAAGTGTGTGTGAAAGCCGTGCTTCACCTAGCTTGTTGGGAACACAAAGTTTCTTTTCAGTTGCATCTCCACTCCATGCATATATATGGGGAGGTACTAGCTCAAACACGGTTTTACAGTGAAAACTGCAGGAACTTCAAACCGGCACTAGGAAACAGACTGAGAAAACAGAGTAAAATTTTCTCCTGCTATCCGTTCCCTTTGTGATAGATGAACGAATTTCTCTCCACCTGCTCAGTTCTGAGAGATGTGTGTGTGTGAAAGCCGTCTTCAACTAGCTTGTTGGGAACACAAAGTTTCTTTTCAGGTGCAAACTCCACTCCATAAATATATAAGGGGAGGTACTAGCTCCAACACAATTTTACAGTGAAAACTGCAGGAATTTCAAACCGGCACTAGGAAACAGACTGAGAATCCACAGTAAAAGTTTCTCTGGCAAACATTTCCCTTTGTCCTAGATGAAAGAACTTCTCTCCACATGCCCAGTTCTTAGGGATAAGTGTGTGTGAAAGCCGTCCTTCACCTAGCTTGTTGGGAACACAAAGTTTCTTTTCAGGTGCAAACTCTTCTCCATACATATTTATGGGAAGTTACTAGCTCCAAGTATGTTTCACAGTGAAAACCTCAGGAACATCTAAGCAACACTAGGAAACAGACTGAGAAAAAAGTTTATAAGTTTAACCTGCCACCCGTTCCCTTTGTGCTAGATGAACGAAAGTCTCTCCACTTGCTAATTTCTGAGAGATAAGTGTGTGTGAAAACCGTCCTTCACCTATCTTGTTGGGAACACAAAGTTTCTTTTCAGTTGAAAAACCCACTCCATACATATATATGGGGAGGTACAAGCTCCAAACCGGTTTTACAGTGAAAACTGCAGGAACTTCAAACCGGCAGTAGGAAACAGACTGAGAAACCAGAGTAAAAGTTTCTCTTGCAACCCATACCATTTTTGCTAGATGAACGAACGTATCTCCAAATGCTAATTTCTGAGAGATATGTGTGTGTGAAAGCCGTCCTTCAACTAGCTTGTTGGGAACACAATGTTCTTTACAGTTGCAAATTCCATTCCATACTTATATATGGGGATGTACTAGCTCTAACTAGCTTTTAAAATGAAAACTAAAGGAACATCAAACCGGCACTAGGAAAGAGACTGAGAAACCAGAGTAAAAGTTTCTCCTGCAAACCGTTCCCTTTCTGCTAGATGAACGAACGTCTCTCCACATGCTCAGTTCTGAGAGATATGTGTGTGTGAAAGCCGTCCTTCACATAGCTTGTTGGGAACACAAAGTTCTTTTCAGTTGCAAACTCCACTCCATACAAATATAAGGGGAGTTACTAGCTCCAACACAGTTTTACAGTGAAAACTGCAGGAATTTCAAACCGGCAATAGGAAACAGACTGAGAAACCACAGTAAAACTATCTCCTGCAAACATTTCCCTTTGTCCTAGATGAAAGAACATCTCTCCACATGCTCAGTTCTGAGAGATATGTGTGTGTGAAAGCCGTCCTTCACATAGCTTGTTGGGAACACAAAGTTCTTTTCAGGTGCAAACTCCACTCCATACATATATATGGGGAGGCACTAGCTCCAACTCTGTTTTACAGTGAAAACCTCAGGAACTTCAAAGTGGCACTAGGAAACAGACTGAGAAACCAGATTTAAAGTTTATCCTGCAACTCGTTCCCTTTGTGCTAGATGAACGAAAGACTCTCCACTTGCTAAGTTCTGAGAGATATGTGTGTGTGAAAACCGTCCTTCATCTATCTTGTTGGGAACACAAAGTTTCTTTTCAGTTGCAAACACCACTCCATACATATATATGGGGAGGTAATAACTCCACCTCGTTTTTACAGTGAAAACTGCAGGAACTTCAACCCGGCACTAGGAAACAGACTGAGAAACCAGACTAAAAGTTTCTCCTGCATCCCGTTCCCTTTGTGCTAGATGAACGAACGTCTCTCCACATGCTCACTTCTGAGAGACAATTGAGTGTTTAAGCCGTACTTCAAATATCTTTTTTGTAACACAAATATTCTTTTCAGTTGCAAACTCCACTCCATACATATATATGGGGACGTACAAGCTCAAACTCGGTTTTACAGTGAAAACTGCAGAAACTTCTAACCGGCAGTAGGAAACAGACTGAGAAACCAGAGTAAAAGTTTCTCCTGCAACCCATACCATTTGAGTTAGATGAACGAACGTATCTCCAAATACTCAGTTCTGAGAGATAAGTGTGTGTGAAAGCCGTCCTTCACTTAGCTTGCTGGGAACACAAAGTTTCTTTAGAGATGCAAATTCCACTCCATACATATATATGTGGAGGTACTAGCTCCAACTCGGTTTTACAGTGAAAACTGCAGGAACTTCAAACCGGCACTAGGAAACAGACTGAGAAACCAGAGTAAAAGTTTCTACTGTAAACCTTTCTCTTTGTGCTAGATGAACGAACGTCTCTCCACATGCTCAGTTCTGAGAAATAAGTTTGTGTGAAAGCCGTCTTTCACATAGCTTGTTGGGAACACAAAATTTCTTTTCAGTTGCAAACTCCACTCTATACATATATATGGGGAGGTACAAGCTCCAAATCTGTTTTACAGTGAAAACTGCAGGAACTTCAAACCGGCACAAGGAAACAGACAGAAAAACCAGAGTAAAATTTTCTCCTGCTACCTGTTCCATTTGTGGTAGATGAACGAAAGTCTCTCCACATGCTTAGTTCTGAGAGATGTGTGTGTGTGAAAGCCATCCTTCACTAGCTTGTTGGGAACACAAAGTTTCTTTACAGATGCAAATTCCACTCCATACATATATATGTGGAGGTACTAGCTCCAACTCGGTTTTACAGTGAAAACTGCAGGAACTTCAAACCGGCACTAGGAAACACACAGAGAAACTAGAGTAAAAGTTTCCCTGCAACCCGTTCCCTTTTTCCTAGATGAACGATCGGTTCTCCACATGCTTAATTCTGAGGGATAATTGGGTGTGAAAGCCGTCCTTCAGCTAGCTTGTTGAGAACACAAAGTTTCTTTCAGGTGCAAACTCTACTCCATATATATATATGGGGAGGTACTACCTCGAACTCAGTTTTACAGTGAAAACTGCAGGAACTTCAAACCGGCGCTCAGAAACAGACTGAAATACCAGAGTAAAACTTTCTCCTGCAACCCGTTCCCTTTGTGCTAGATGAAAGAACGTCTCTCCTCATGCTCATTTCTGAGAGATAAGTGTGTGTGAAAGCCGTCCTTCAACTAGCATGTTGGGAACACAAAGTTTCTTTTCATGTGCAATCTCCAATCCGTATATATATATGGGTAAGTACTAGCTCCAACTCGGTTTTACAGTGAAAACTGCAGGAACTTCAAACCGGCACTAGGAAACAGACTGAGAAACCAGAGTAAAAGTTTCTCCTGTGAACCGTTCCCTTTGTGCTAGATGAACGAACGTCTCTCCACATGCTCAGTTCTGAGAAATAAGGGTGTGTGAATGCCGTCCATCACATAGCTTGTTGGGAACACAAAGTTTCTTTTCAGTTGCAAACTCCACTCTATACATATATATGGGGAGGTACAAGCTCCAAATCTGTTTTACAGTGAAAACTGCAGGAACTTCATTCCGGCACAAGGAAACAGACAGAAAAACCAGAGTAAAATTTTCTCCTGCTACCTGTTCCATTTGTGGTAGATGAACGAAAGTCTCTCCACATGCTTAGTTCTGAGAGATGTGTGTGTGTGAAAGCCATCCTTCATTAGCTTGTTGGGAACACAAAGTTTCTTTACAGATGCAAATTCCAGTCTATACATATATATGTGGAGGTACTAGCTCCAACTCGGTTTTACAGTGAAAACTGCAGGAACTTCAAACCGGCACTAGGAAACACACAGAGAAAGCAGAGTAAAAGTTTCCCTGCAACCCGTTCCCTTTTTCCTAGATGAACGATCGTTTCTCCACATGCTTAATTCTGAGGGATAATTGGGTGTGAAAGCCGTCCTTCAGCTAGCTTGTTGAGAACACAAAGTTTCTTTCAGGTGCAAACTCTACTCCATATATATATATATGGGGAGGTACTAGCTCGAACTCAGTTTTACAGTGAAAACTGCAGGAACTTCAAACCGGCGCTCAGAAACAGACTGAAATACCAGAGTAATACTTTCTCCTGCAACCCGTTCCCTTTGTGCTAGATGAAAGAACGTCTCTCCTCATGCTCATTTCTGAGAGATAAGTGTGTGTGAAAGCCGTCCTTCAACTAGCATGTTGGGAACACAAAGTTTCTTTTCATGTGCAATCTCCAATCCGTATATATATATGGGTAAGTACTAGCTTCAACTCGGTTTTACAGTGAAAACTGCAGGAACTTCAAACCGGCACTAGGAAACAGACTGAGAAACCAGAGTAAAAGTTTCTCCTGTAAACCTTTCCCTTTGTGCTAGATGAACGAACGTCTCTCCACATGCTCAGTTCTGAGAAATAAGGGTGTGTGAAAGCCGTCCTTCACATAGCTTGTTGGGAACACAAAGTTTCTTTTCAGTTGCAAACTCCACTCTATACATATATATGGGGAGGTACAAGCTCCAAATCTGTTTTACAGTGAATACTGCAGGAACTTCAAACCGGCACAAGGAAACAGACAGAAAAACCAGAGTAAAATTTTCTCCTGCTACCTGTTCCATTTGTGGTAGATGAACGAAAGTCTCTCCACATGCTTAGTTCTGAGAGATGTGTGTGTGTGAAAGCCATCCTTCACTAGCTTGTTGGGAACACAAAGTTTCTTTACAGATGCAAATTCCACTCCATACATATATATGTGGAGGTACAAGCTCCAACTCGGTTTTACAGTGAAAACTGCAGGAACTTCAAACCGGCACTAGGAAACACACAGAGAAAGCAGAGAAAAAGTTTCCCCTGCAACCCGTTCCCTTTTTCCCAGATGAACGATATTTTCTCCTCATGCTTAATTCTGAGGGATAATTGGGTGTGAAAGCCGTCCTTCAGCTAGCTTGTTGAGAACACAAAGTTTCTTTCAGGTGCAAACTCTACTCCATATACATATATGGGGAGGTACTAGCTCCAACTCAGTTTTACAGTGAAAACTGCAGGAACTTCAAACCGGCGCTCAGAAACAGACTGAGAAACCAGAGTAAAACTTTCTCCTGCAACCCTTTCCCTTTGTGCTAGATGAACGAACGTCTCTCCACATGCTCAGTTCTGAGAAATAAGGGTGTGTGAAAGCCGTCCTTCACATAGCTTGTTGGGAACACAAAGTTTCTTTTCAGTTGCAAACTCCACTCTATATATATATATGGGGAGGTACAAGCTCCAAATCTGTTTTACAGTGAAAACTGCAGGAACTTCAAACTGGCACTAGGAAACAGACTGAGAAACCAGAGTAAAAGTTTCTCCTGCAAGCCGTTCAATTTGTGCTACGTGAACGAACGTCTCTCCACAAGCTCAGTTCTGAGAGTTAATTGTGTGTGAAATCCTAACATCACCCAGCTTGTTGGGAACAGAAAATATCTTTTCAGGTGCAAAATACATTCCATACATATATATGGGTATGTAATAGCTCCAAAACTGTTTTACAGTGAAAACTGCAGGAACTTCAAACCGGCACTGGAAACAGACTGCGAAACCACAGTGTAAGTTTCCCTTGCAAACCGTTCCCTTTGTGCTAGATGAACGAACGTCTCTCCACATGCTCAGTTCTGAGAGATAAGTGTGTGTGAAAGCCGTCCTTCAACTAGCTTGTTGGGAACACAAAGTTTCTTTTCATTTGCAAAATCCAGTCCATACAAATATATGTGGAGTTTCTTCCTCCAACACGATTTTACAGTGAAAACTGCAGGAACTTCAAACCGGCACTAGGAAACAGATTGAGAAACCTGAGTAACAGTTTCTCCTGCAACCCGTTCCCTTAGTGCTAGATGAACAATAGTCTCTCCAAATGCTCAGTTCTGAGAGATATTTGTGTGTGAAAGCCGTCCTTCACCTAGCTTGTTGGGAACACAAAGATTCTTTCACTTGCAATCTCCAATCCATACTTATATATGGGGAGGATCAAGCTCCTATTCTTTTTTTACATTGAAAAATGCAGGAACTTCCAAACGGTACTAGGAAACAGACTGAATAAACCGAGAAAAATTTCTCCTGCAACCCGTTCCTTTGTGCTAGATGAACGGACGTCTCTCCACATGCTCAGTTCTGAGAGATATGTGTGTGTGAAAGCCGTCCTTCACATAGCTTGTTGGGAACACAAAGTTCTTTACAGTTGCAAACTCCACTCCATACATATATATGGGGAGGCACTAGCTCCAACTCTGTTTTACAGTGAAAACCACAGGAACTTCAAAGCGGCACTAGGAAACAGACTGAGAAACCAGATTATAAGTTTATCCTGCAACTCGTTCCCTTTGTGCTAGATGAACGAACGTATATCCACATGCTCAGTTCTGAGAAATATGTGTGTGTGAAAACCGTCCTTCATCTTTCTTGTTGGGAACACAAAGTTTCTTTTCAGTTGCAAACACCACTCCATACATATATATGGGGAGGTAATAACTCCACCTCGTTTTTACAGTGAAAACTGCAGGAACTTCAACCCGGCACTAGGAAACAGACTGAGAAACCAGAGTAAAAGTTTCCCCTGCAACAAGTTCCATTTGTGCTAGATGAACGAACGTCTCTCCACATGCTCAGTTCTGAGAGATAAATGTGAGTGAAAGCCGTACTTCACTTAGCTTGTTGTGAACACAAAGTTTCTTTTCACTTGCAAACTTACCTCCATACATATATATGGGGAGGTACTAGCTCCAACTCGGTTTTACAGTGAAAACTGCAGGAACTTCAAACCGGCACTAGGAAACAGTCTGAGAAACCAGAGTAAAAGTTACTCCTGCAAACCATACCCTTTGGGTTAGATGAACGAACGTATATCCACATGCTCAGTTCTGAGAGATAAGTGTGTGTGAAAGCCGTCCTTCACTTGGCTTGTAGGGAACACAAAGTTTCTTTTCAGGTGCAAAATCCTTTCTATACATATATATGAGGAGGTACTAGAACCAACCCGCTTTTACAGTGAAAACGGCAGGAACTTAAATCCGGCACTAGGAAACAGACAGAGAAACCAGAGTAAAATTTCTCCTGCAACTCGTTCCCTTTGTGCTAGATGAATGAACGTGTCTCCACATGCTCAGTTCTGAAAGATAACTGAGTGTGAAAGCCGTCCTTCACCTAGCTTGTTGAGAATACATTGATTATTTTCAGGTGCAAACTCTACTCCATACATATATATGGGGAGGTACTAGCTCCAACTATGTTTTACAGTGAAAACTGCAGGAACTTCAAACCGGCACTAGGAAACAGACTGAGAAACCAGAGTAAAAGTTTATCCTGCAACCCGTTCCCTTTGTGCTAGATGAAAGAACGTCTCTCCTCATGCTCATTTCTGAGAGATAAGTGTGTGTGAAAGCCGTCCTTCAACTAGCATGTGGGAACACAAAGTTTCTTTTCAGTTGCAAACTCCTCTCCATACATATATATGGGTTGGTACAAGCTCCTACTCGCTTTTACAGTGAAAACTGCAGGAAATTCACACCAGCGCTAGGAAACAGACTGAGAAACCAGAGTAAAAGTTTCCCCTGCAACCCTTTTCCTTTGTGCTAGATGAACGAACTACTCTTCACATGCTCAGTTCTGAGAGATAAGTTTGTGTGAAGCCGTCCTTCACCTAGCTTGTTGGGAACTCAAAGTTTCTTTTCATATGCTAAATCCACTCCATACCTATATATGGGGAGGTACTAGCTCCAAATCGGATTTACAGTGAAAATACTGCAGGAACTTCAAACCGGCACTAGGAAACCGACTGAGAAACCAGAGAAAAAGTTTATCCTGCAACCAGTTCCATTTGTGCAAAATGAACGAACGTCTCTCCACATGCTCAGTTCTGAGAGATAAGTGTGTGTGAATGCCGTACTTCACTTAGCTTGTTGGGAACACAAAGTTTCTTTTCACTTGCAAACTCCACTCCATACATATATATGGGGAGGTACTAGCTCCAACACGGTTTTACAGTGAAAACTGCAGGAACTTCAAACCGGAACTAGGAAACAGACTGAGAAACCAGAGTAAAATATTCTCATGCTACCCGTTCCCTTTGTGGTAGATGAACGAACGTCTCTCCACATGCTCAGTTCTGAGAGATGTGTGTGTGTGAAAGCCGTCCTTCAACTAGCTTGTTGGGAACACAAAGTTTCTTTTCAGGTGCAAACTCCACTCCATACATATATATGGGGAGGTACTAGTTCCAACACAATTTTACAGTGAAAACGGCAGGAACTAAAATCCGGCACTAGGAAACAGACAGAGAAACCTGAGTATAATTTCCCCTGCAAACCGTTCCCTTTGTGCTAGATGAACGAAAGTGTCTCCACATGCCCATTTCTGAGGGATAAGTGGGTTTGAAAGCCGTCCTTCACCTAGCTTGTTGAGAATATTAAGTTTCTTTTCAGATGCAAACTCTACTCCATACATATATATGGGGTGGTACTAGCTCCAACTCGGTTTTACAGTGAAAACTGCATTAACTTCAAACCGGCACTAGGAAATATACTGAGATAGCAGAGTAAAAGTTTATCCTGCAATCCGTTCCATTTGTGCTAGATGAACGAAAGACTCTCCACTTTAAGTTCTGAGAGATAAGTGTGTGTGAAAACCGCCCTTCACTTTTCTTGTTGGAAACACAAAGTTTCTTCTCAGTTGCAAACTCCACTCCTTACATATATATGGGGTGGTACAGGCTCCTACTCGGTTTTGCAGTGAAAACTGCAGGAACTTCATACCGGCGCTAGGAAACAGACTGAGAAACCAGAGTAAAAATTTCCCCTGCAAACCGTTCCATTTTTGCTAGATGAACGAACGACTCTCCACTTGTTAAGTTCTGAGAGATAAGTGTGTGTGAAACCTTACTTCAACTAGCTTGTTGGGAACACAAAGTTTCTTTTCAGTTGCAAACTCCACTCCATACATATATATGGGGAGGTACAAGCTCCTACTCGGTTTTTTTAGTGAAAACTGTAGGAACTTAACACCGGCACTAGGAAACAGACTGAGAAACCAGAGTAAAATTTTCTCCTGCTACCCGTTCCCTTTGTGGTAGATGAACAAACGTCTATCCACATGCTCAGTTCTGAGAGATGTGTGTGTGTGAAAGCCGTACATCACCTTGCTTTTAGGGAACACAAAGTTTCTTTTCAGGTGCAAAATCCACTCCATACATATATATAGGGAGGTACTAGTTCCAACACAATTTTACAGTGAAAACGGCAGGAACTAAAATCCGGCACGAGGAAACAGACAGAGAAACCAGAGTATAATTTCCCCTGCAAACCGTTCCCTTTGTGCTAGATGAACGAAACTGTCTCCACATGCCCATTTCTGAGGGATAAGTGGGTTTGAAAGCCGTCCTTCACCTAGCTTGTTGAGAATATTAAGTTTCTTTTCAGATGCAAACTCTACTCCATACATATATATGGGGTGGTACTAGCTCCAACACGGTTTTACAGTGAAAACTGCATTAACTTCAAACCGGCACTAGGAAATATACTGAGATAGCAGAGTAAAAGTTTATCCTGCAACCCGTTCCATTTGTGCTAGATGAACGAACGACTCTCCACTTGTTAAGTTCTGAGAGATATGTGTGTGTGAAAACCGCCCTTCACCTTTCTTGTTGGGAACACAATGATTCTTCTCAGTTGCAAACTCCACTCCTTACATATATATGGGGTGGTACAGGCTCCTACTCGGTTTTGCAGTAAAAACTGCAGGAACTTCATACCGGCGCTAGGAAACAGACTGAGAAACCAGAGTAAAAATTTCCCCTGCAAACCATTCCATTTGTGCTAGATGAACGAACGTGTCTCCACATTCTCAGATCTGAGGGATAAGTGGGTGTGAATGCCGTCCTTCACCAACTTGTTGAGAATATAAAGTTTCTTTTCAATTGCAGACTCTACTCCATACATATATATGGGGAGGTACTAGCTCCAACTCGGTTTTACAGTGAAAACTGCAGGAACTTCATATCGGCACTGGGAAACAGACTGAGAAACCAGAGTAAAAGTTTCTCCTGCAAAACGTTCCCATTGTGCTCCTTGAACGAACGTCTCTCCACATGCTCAGTTCTGAGAAATAAGTGTGTGTGAAAGCCGTGCTTCACCTAGCTTGTTGGGAACACAATGTTTCTTTTCAGTTGTATCTCCACTCCATGCATATATATGGGGAGGTACTAGCTCAAACACGGTTTTACAGTGAAAACTGCAGGAACTTCAAACCGGCACTAGGAAACAGACTGAGAAAACAGAGTAAAATTTTCTCCTGCTATCCGTTCCCTTTGTGCTAGATGAACGAAATTCTCTCCACCTGCTCAGTTCTGAGAGATGTGTGTGTGTGAAAGCCGTCTTCAACTAGCTTGTTGGGAACACAAAGTTTCTCTTCAGGTGCAAACTCCACTCCATACATAAATATGGGGAGGTACTATCTCCAACACAATTTTACAGTGAAAACTGCAGGAATTTCAAACCGGCACTAGGAAACAGACTGAGAAACCACAGTAAAAGTTTCTCCTGCAACAATTTCCTTTTGTCCTAGATGAAAGAAATTCTCTCCACATGCCCAGTTCTGAGAGATAAGTGTGTGTGATAGCCGTCCTACACCTAGCTTGTTGGGAACACAAAGTTTATTTTCAGGTGCAAAATCCTTTCCATACATATATATGGGGAGGTACTAGCTCCAAATCGTATTTACAGTGAAAAAACTGCAGGAACTTCAAACCACCACAAGGAAACAGACTGAGAAACCAGAGTAAAAGTTTCTCCTGCAACCCGTTCCCTTTGTGCTAGATGAACGAAAGTCTCTCCACATGATCAGTTCTGAGAGACAAGTGTGTGTGTAAGCCGTTCTTCACATAGCTTTTTGGGAACACTAAGTTTCTTTTCACTTGCAAACTCCACTCCATACATATATATGGGGAGGTAATAGCTCCAACTCGGATTTACAGTGAAAACTGCAGGAACTTCAAACTGGCACTAGGAAAAAGACAGAGAAACCAGAATAAAAGTTTCACCTTCAAACCGTTCCCTTTGTGCTAGATGAACGAACGTCTCTCCACATGCACATTTCTGAGAGATGTGTGTGTGTGAAAGCCGTACTTCACCTAGCTTGTTGGGAACACAAAGTTTCTTTTCAGGTGCAAACTCCACTCCATACATATATAAGGGGAGGTATTAGCTCCAACACAATTTTACAGTGAAAACTGCAGGAATTTCAAACCGGCAATAGGAAACAGACTGAGAATCCACAGTAAAAGTTTCTCCGGCAAACATTTCCCTTTGTCCTAGATGAAAGAACTTCTCTCCACATGCCCAGTACTTAGGGATAAGTGTGTGTGAAAGCCGTCCTTCACCTAGCTTGTTGGGAACACAAAGTTTCTTTTCAGGTGCAAACTCTTCTCCATACATATTTATGGGAATTTACTAGCTCCAAGTATGTTTCACAGTGAAAACCTCAGGAACATCTAAGCAACACTAGGAAACAGACTGAGAAAAAAGATTATAAGTTTAACCTGCCACCCGTTCCCTTTGTGCTAGATGAACGAAAGTCTCTCCACTTGCTAATTTCTGAGAGATAAGTGTGTGTGAAAACCGTCCTTCACATATCTTGTTGGGAACACAAAGTTTCTTTTCAGTTGAAAAATCCACTCCATACATATATATGGGGAGGTACAAGCTCCAAACCGGTTTTACAGTGAAAACTGCAGGAACTTCAAACCGGCAGTAGGAAACAGACTGAGAAACCAGAGTAAAAGTTTCTCTTGCAACCCATACCATTTTTGCTAGATGAACGAACGTATCTCCAAATGCTAAGTTCTGAGAGATATGTGTGTGTGAAAGCCGTCCTTCAACTAGCTTGTTGGGAACACAATGTCCTTTACAGTTGCAAATTCCATTCCATACGTATATATGGGGATGTACTAGCTCTAACTAGCTTTTAAAATGAAAACTAAGGGAACATCAAACCGGCACTAGGAAACAGACTGAGAAACCAGAGTAAAAGTTTCTCCTGCAAACCGTTCCCTTTCTGCTAGATGAACGAACGTCTCTCCACATGCTCAGTTCTGAGAGATATGTGTGTGTGAAAGCCGTCCTTCACATAGCTTGTTGGGAACACAAAGTTCTTTTCAGTTGCAAACTCCACTCCATACAAATATAAGGGGAGTTACTAGCTCCAACACAGTTTTACAGTGAAAACTGCAGGAATTTCAAACCGGCAATAGGAAACAGACTGAGAAACCACAGTAAAACTATCTCCTGCAAACATTTCCCTTTGTCCTAGATGAAAGAACATCTCTCCACATGCTCAGTTCTGAGAGACAATTGAGTGTTTAAGCCGTACTTCAAATATCTTTTTTGTAACACAAATATTCTTTTCAGTTGCAAACTCCACTCCATACATATATATGGGGACGTACAAGCTCAAACTCGGTTTTACAGTGAAAACTGCAGAAAATTCTAACCGGCAGTAGGAAACAGACTGAGAAACCAGAGTAAAAGTTTCTCCTGCAACCCATACCATTTGAGTTAGATGAACGAACGTATCTCCAAATGCTCAGTTCTGAGAGATAAGTGTGTGTGAAAGCCGTCCTTCACTTAGCTTGCTGGGAACACAAAGATTCTTTAGAGATGCAAATTCCACTCCATACATATATATGTGGAGGTACTAGCTCCAACTCGGTTTTACAGTGAAAACTGCAGGAACTTCAAACCGGCACTAGGAAACAGACTGAGAAACCAGAGTAAATGTTTCTCCTGTAAACCTTTCCCTTTGTGCTAGATGAAAGAACGTCTCTCCTCATGCTCATTTCTGAGAGATAAGTGTGTGTGAAAGCCGTCCTTCAACTAGCATGTTGGGAACACAAAGTTTCTTTTCATGTGCAAACTCCAATCCGTATATATATATGGGTAAGTACTAGCTCCAACTCGGTTTTACAGTGAAAACTGCAGGAACTTCAAACCGGCACTAGGAAACAGACTGAGAAACCAGAGTAAAAGTTTCTCCTGTAAACCGTTCCCTTTGTGCTAGATGAACGAACGTCTCTCCACATGCTCAGTTCTGAGAAATAAGGGTGTGTGAAAGCCGTCCTTCACATAGCTTGTTGGGAACACAAAGTTTCTTTTCAGTTGCAAACTCCACTCTATACATATATATGGGGAGGTACAAGCTCCAAATCTGTTTTACAGTGAAAACTGCAGGAACTTCAAACCGGCACAAGGAAACAGACAGAAAAACCAGAGTAAAATTTTCTCCTGCTACCTGTTCCATTTGTGGTAGATGAACGAAAGTCTCTCCACATGCTTAGTTCTGAGAGATGTGTGTGTGTGAAAGCCATCCTTCATTAGCTTGTTGGGAACACAAAGTTTCTTTACAGATGCAAATTCCAGTCTATACATATATATGTGGAGGTACTAGCTCCAACTCGGTTTTACAGTGAAAACTGCAGGAACTTCAAACCGGCACTAGGAAACACACAGAGAAAGCAGAGTAAAAGTTTCCCCTGCAACCCGTTCCCTTTTTCCTAGATGAACGATCGTTTCTCCACATGCTTAATTCTGAGGGATAATTGGGTGTGAAAGCCGTCCTTCATCTAGCTTGTTGAGAACACAAAGTTTCTTTCAGGTTCAAACCCTACTCCATATATATATATGGGGAGGTACTAGCTCCAACTCAGTTTTACAGTGAAAACTGCAGGAACTTAAAACCGGCGCTCAGAAACAGACTGAAATACCAGAGTAATACTTTCTCCTGCAACACGTTCCCTTTGTGCTAGATGAAAGAACGTCTCTCCTCATGCTCATTTCTGAGAGATAAGTGTGTGTGAAAGCCGTCCTTCAACTAGCATGTTGGGAACACAAAGTTTCTTTTCATGTGCAATCTCCAATCCGTATATATATATGGGTAAGTACTAGCTCCAACTCGGTTTTACAGTGAAAACTGCAGGAACTTCAAACCGGCACTAGGAAACAGACTGAGAAACCAGAGTAAAAGTTTCTCCTGTAAACCTTTCCCTTTGTGCTAGATGAACGAACGTCTCTCCACATGCTCAGTTCTGAGAAATAAGTGTGTGTGGAAGCCGTCCTTCACATAGCTTGTTGGGAACACAAAGTTTCTTTTCAGTTGCAAACTCCACTCTATACATATATATGGGGAGGTACAAGCTCCAAATCTGTTTTACAGTGAAAACTGCAGGAACTTCAAACCGGCACAAGGAAACAGACAGAAAAACCAGAGTAAAATTTTCTCCTGCTACCTGTTCCATTTGTGGTAGATGAACGAAAGTCTCTCCACATGCTTAGTTCTGAGAGATGTGTGTGTTTGAAAGCCATCCTTCACTAGCTTGTTGGGAACACAAAGTTTCTTTACAGATGCAAATTCCAGTCTATACATATATATGTGGAGGTACTAGCTCCAACTCGGTTTTACAGTGAAAACTGCAGGAACTTCAAACCGGCACTAGGAAACACACAGAGAAAGCAGAGTAAAAGTTTCCCCTGCCACCCGTTCCCTTTTTCCTAGATGAACGATCGTTTCTCCACATGCTTAATTCTGAGGGATAATTGGGTGTGAAAGCCGTCCTTCAGCTAGCTTGTTGAGAACACAAAGTTTCTTTCAGGTGCAAACTCTACTCCATATATATATATGGGGAGGTACTAGCTCCAACTCGGTTTTACAGTGAAAACTGCAGGAACTTCAAACCGGCACTAGGAAACAGACTGAGAAACCAGAGTAAAAGTTTCTCCTGCAAGCCGTTCACTTTGAGCTACGTGAACGAACGTCTCTCCACAAGCTCAGTTCTGAGATTTAATTGTGTGTGAAATCCTAACATCACCCAACTTGTTGGGAACAGAAAATTTCTTTTCAGTTGCAAAATACATTCCATACATATATATGGGTATGTAATAGCCCCAAAACTGTTTTACAGTGAAAACTGCAGGAACTTCAAACCGGCACTGGAAACAGACTGCGAAACCACAGTATAAGTTTCCCTTGCAACCCGTTCCCTTTGTGCTAGATGAACGAACGTCTCTCCACATGCTCAGTTCTGAGAGATAAGTGTGTGTGAAAGCCGTCCTTCAAATAGCTTGTTGGGAACACAAAGTTTCTTTTCATTTGCAAAATCCAGTCCATACAAATATATGTGGAGTTTCTTCCTCCAACACGTTTTTACAGTGAAAACTGCAGGAAATTCAAACCGGCACGAGGAAACAGATTGAGAAAACTGAGTAACAGTTTCTCCTGCAACCCGTTCCCTTAGTGCTAGATGAACAAAAGTCTCTCCAAATGCTCAGTTCTGAGAGATAATTGTGTGTGAAAGCCATCCTTCACCTAGCTTGTTGGGAACACAAAGATTCCTTTCACTTGCAATCTCCAATCCATACTTATATATGGGGAGGATCAAGCTCCTATTCATTTTTTACATTGAAAAATGCAGGAACTTCCAAACGGTACTAGGAAACAGACTGAATAAACCGAGAAAAATTTCTCCTGCAACCCGTTCCATTTGTGCTAGATGAACGAACGTCTCTCCACATGCTCAGTTCTGAGAAATAAGTGTGTGTGAAAGCCGTCCTTCACCAATTTTGTTGGGAACACAAAGTTTCCTTTCAGTTGCAAACTCCACTCCATACATATATATGGAGAGGTACTAGCTCCAACTCGGTTTTACAGTGAAAACTGCAGGAACTTCTAACCCACACTAGGAAAAAGACTGAAAACCCAGAGTAAAATTTTCTCCTGCTACCCATTCCCTTTGTGGTAGATGAACGAACGTCTCTCCACATGCTCAGTTCTGAGAGATAAGTTTGTGTGAAAGCCGTCTTTCACCTAGCTTGTTGGGAACACATAGTTTCTTTTCAGTTGCAAACTCCACTCCATACATATACATGGGGAGGTACTAGCTCCAACTCGGTTTTACAGTGAAAACTGCAGGAACTTCAAACCGGAAGTAGGAAACACACTGAAAAACCAGAGTAAATCTTTCTCCTGCAAACCGTTCCCATTGTGCTAGATGAACGAACCTCTCTTCTCGTGCTCAGTTCTGAGATATAAGTGTGTGTGAAAGCCATTCTTCAAATAGCTTGTTGGGAACACAAAGTTTCTTTTCATCTGCAAACTCCAATCCGTATATATATATGGGGAAGTACTAACTTCAACTCGGTTTTACAGTCAAAACTGTAAGAACTTCAAACCAGCACTAGGAAACAGACTGAGAAACCAGGGTAAATGTTTCTCCTGCAAGCCGTTCACTTTGTGCTACATGAACGAACGTCTCTCCATATGCTCAATTCTGAGAGTTATGTGTGTGTGAAATCCGAACTTCACCTAGCATGTTGGGAACAGAAAGTTCCTTTTCAGTTGCAAACTCCACTCCATACATATATATGGAGAGGTACTAGCTCCAGCTCGGTTTTACAGTGAAAACTGCAGGAACTTCTAACCCACACTAGGAAAAAGACTGAAAACCCAGAGTAAAATTTTCTCCTGCTTCCCGTTTCCTTTGTGGTAGATGAACGAACGTCTCTCCACATGCTCAGTTCTGAGAGATAAGTTTGTGTGAAAGCCGTCTTTCACCCAGCTTGTTGGGAACACAAAGTTTCTTTTCATGTTCAAACACCACTCCATACATATATATGGGGAGTTAAAAACTCCAACACAATTTTACAGTGAAAACTGCAGGAATTTCAAACCGGCACTAGGAAACAGATTGCAAAACCACAGTAAAAGTTTCTCCTGCAACCATTTCCCTTAGTCCTAGATGAAAGAAATTCTCTCCACATGCCCAGTTCTGAGGGATAAGTGTGTGTGAATGCCGTCCTACAACTTGCTTGTTGGGAACACAAAGTTTCTTTTCATGTGCAAACTCCATTCCAAACATATATATGGGGAGGTACAAGCACCAACCCGCATTTACAGTGAAAACGGCAGGAACATAAATCTGGAACTAGGAAACACACAGAGAATCCAGAGTAAAAGTTTCCCCTGCAACCCGTTCCCTTTTTCCTAGATGAACGAAAGTTTCTCCACATGCTCATTTCTGAGGGATAATTGGGTGTGAAAGCCGTCCTTCAGCTAGCTTGTTGAGAACACAAAGTTTCTTTCAGGTGCAAACTCTACTCCATATATATATATGGGGAGGTACAAGCTCCAACTCAGTTTTACAGTGAAAACTGCAGGAACTTCAAACCGGCGCTCAGAAACAGACTGAAATACCAGAGTAAAACTTTCTCCTGCAACCCGTTCCCTTTGTGCTAGATGAACGAACGTCTCTCCTCATGCTCAGTTCTGAGAGATAAGTGTGTGTGAAAGCCGTCCTTCACCTTGCATGTTGGGAACACAAAGTTTCTTTTCAGGGGCTAACTCCATTCCATACATATATATGGGGAGGTTCTAGCACCAACCCGCTTTTTCAGTGAAAACGGCAGGAAATTAAATCCGGCACTAGGAAACAGACAGGGAAACCAGAGTAAAAGTTTCTCCTGCAACCCATTCATTTGTGCTAGATGAACGAACGTTTCTCCACATGCTCAGTTCTGAGGGATAAGTGGGTGTGTAAGCCGTCCTTCACCTAGCTTGTTGAGAACACAAAGTTTCTTTTCAGTTGCAAACTCCACTCCATACATATATATGGAGAGGTACTAGCTCCAACTCGGTTTTACAGTGAAAACTGCAGGAACTTCTAACCCACACTAGGAAAAAGACTGAAAACCCAGAGTAAAATTTTCTCCTGCTTCCCGTTTCCTTTGTGGTAGATGAACGAACGTCTCTCCACATGCTCAGTTCTGAGAGATAAGTTTGTGTGAAAGCCGTCTTTCACCTAGCTTTTTGGAACACAAAGTTTCTTTTCATGTTCAAACAACACTCCATACATATATATGGGGAGGTAAAAGCTCCAACACAATTTTACAGTGAAAACTGCAGGAATTTCAAACCGGCACTAGGAAACAGAATTAGAAACCAGAGTAAAAGTTTTGCCTGCAAGCCGTTCAGTTTGTGCTACAAGTACGAACGTCTCTACACATGCTCAGTTCTGAGAGAAAATTGTGTGTGTAATCCGAACTTCACATAGCTTGTTGGGAACAGAAAGTTTCTTTTCAGCTGCACACTCCATTCCATACATATATATGGGGAGGTACTAGCTCCAACTCGGTTTTACAGTGAAAACTGCAGGAACTTCTAACCGGAACTGGGAAACAGACTGAGAAACCAGAGTAAAAGATTCTCCTGCAATCCGTTCACATTGTGCTACATGAACGAACTTCTCTCCACATGCTCAGTTCTGAGAGATAAGTGTGTGTTAAATCCGAACTTCAATTAACTTGTTGGGAACAGAAAGTTTCTATTCAAGTGCAAACTCCATTCCATACATATATAAGGGGATGTACTATCTCCAACTCGATTTTACAGTGAAAACTGCTGGAACATCAAACCGGCACTAGGAAACAGACTGAGAAACCAGAGAAAAAGTTTCTCTTGCAACCCGTTCCCTTTGTGTTAGATGAACGAACGTGTCTCCATATGCTAATTTCTGAGGGATAATTGGGTGTGAAAGCCGTCCTTCACCTACCTTGTTGAGAACACAAAGTTTCTTTTCATTTGCAAATTCCAATCTATATATATATATGGGAAAGTACTAGCTCCAACTTGGTTTTACAGTGAAAACTGCAGGAACTTCAAACCGGCACTTGGAAACAGACTGAGAAACCAGAATAAAAGTATCTCCTGCAAGCCGATCACTTTGTGATACATGAACGAAGGTCTCTCCACATGATCAGTTCTGAGAGATAAGTGTGTGTGTAATCCGAACTTCACATACATTGTTGGGAACAGAAAGTATCTTTTCAGGTGCAAACTCCATTCCATACATATATATGGGGAGGTAGTAGCTCCAACACGGTTTTACAGTGAAAACTGCAGGAACTTCAAAGCGGAACTAGGAAAAAGAATGAGAAACCCGAGAAATAGTTTCTCCTGCAACCCGTTCCGTTTCTGCTAGATGAACGAACGTCTCTCCACATGCTCAGTTCTGAGAGATAAATGTGTGTGAAAGCCGTCCTTCACCTTGCTTGTTGGGAACACAACGTTTCTTTTCACTTGCAAAGTCCACTCCATACTTATATATGGGGAGGTACTAGCTCCAACTCGGTTTTACAGTGAAAACTGCAGGAACTTCAAACCGGCACTAGGAAACAGACTGAGAAACCAGAGAAATAGTTTCTCCTGCAACCTGTTACATTTGTGCTAGATGAACGAACGTCTCTCCACATGCTCAGTTCTGAGAGATCTGTGTGTGTGAAAGCCGTACTTCACCTAGCTTTTTGGGAACACAAAGTTTCTTTTCACTTGCAAACTCCATTCCATACATATATATGGTTAAGTACTAGCTCCAACTCGGTTTTACAGTGAAAACTGCAGGAAATTCTAACCGGCAGTAGGAAACAGCCTGAGAAACCATAGTAAAACATTCTTCTGTAACCCTTTCACTTTGTGCTAGATGAATGAAAGTCTCTCCACATGCTCAGTTCTGAGAGATGTGTGTGTGTGAAAGCCGTCCTACTCCTATCTTGTTGGGAACACAAAGTTTCTTTTAAGGTGCAAACTCCACTAAATACATATATATGGGGAGGTACTAGCTCCAACACAATTTTACAGAGAAAACTGCAGGAATTTCAAACCGGCACTAAGAAACAGACTGAGAAACAACAGTAAAAGTTTCTCCTGCAATGATTTCCCTTTGTCCTAGATGAACGAATTTCTCTCCACATGCCCTGTTCTGAGAGATATGTGTGTGTGAATGCCATCCTACACCTAGCTTGTTGGGAACACAAAGTTTCTTTTCAGTTGCAAATTCCATTCCATATATATATATATATATGGGGAGGTACTAGCACCAACCCGCTTTTACGGTGAAAAAGGCAGGAACTTAAATACGGCAATAGGAAACAGACAGAGATTCCAGAGTAAAAGTTTCTCCTGCAACCCGTTCCCTTTGAGCTAGATGAACGTACGTGACTCCACATGCTCAGTTCTGAGGGATAAGTGGGTGTGAAAACCGTCCTTCACCTACCTTGTTGAGAACACAAAGTACCTTTCAGGTGAAAACTCCACTCCATATATATATATATGGGGAGGTACTAGCTCCAACTCAGTTTTACAGTGAAAACTGAAGAACTTCAAACCGGCACTAGGAAACAGACTGAGAATCCAGAGTAAAAGTTTCTCCTGCTAGCCGTTCAATTTTTGCTACATGAACGAACGTCTCTCCACATGCTAAGTTCTGAGAGATAAGTGTGTGTGAAATCCGAAATTCACCTATCTTGTTGGAAACAGAAAATTTCTTTTCACTTGCAAACCCCAATCCATAATTATATATGGGGAGGTACTAGCTCCAACTCGGTTTTACAATGAAAACTGCAGGAACTTCAAACCGGCACTAGGAAACAGACTGAGTAAACAGAGAAAAGTTTCCCCTGCAACCCGTTCCCTTTGTGCTAGATGAACGAAAGTCTCTCCACATGCTCAGTTTTGAGAGATAAGTGTGTGTGAAAGCCATTCTTCACCTAGCTTGTTGGGAACACAAAGTTTCTCTTCAGTTGCAAACTCCACTCCATACATATATAAGGGGAGGTACTAGTACCTACTCGGTTTTACAGTGAAAACTGCAGGAAATTCAAACCGGCACTAGGAAACAGACAGAGTAAACAGAGAAAAAGTTTCTCCTGCAACCAGTTCCCTTTGTGCTAGATGAACGAACGTCTCTCCACGTGCTCATTTCTGAGAGAAAAGTGTGTGTGAAAGCCATTCTTCAACTAGCTTGATGGGAAGACAAAGTTCCTTTTCACTTGCAAACTCCACTCCATACATACATATGGTTAGGTACTTGCTCCAACTCGGTTTTACATTGAAAACAGCAGGAACTTCAAAGTGGCACTAGAAAATAGACTGAGAAACCAGATAAAAATTTTCTCCTGCAACCGGTTCCCTTTGTGCTAGATGAACGAACGTCTCTCCACATGCTCAGTTCTGAGAGATAAGTGTGTGTGAAAGCCGTCCTTCAACTAGCTTGTTGGGAACACAAAGTTTCTTTTCATTTGCAAAATCCAGTCCATACAAATATATGTGGAGTTTCTTCCTCCAACACGTTTTTACAGTGAAAACTGCAGGAACTTCAAACCGGCACTAGGAAACAGATTGAGAAAACTGAGTAACAGTTTCTCCTGCAACCCGTTCCCTTAGTGCTAGATGAACAAAAGTCTCTCCAAATGCTCAGTTCTGAGAGATAATTGTGTGTGAAAGCCGTCCTTCACCTAGCTTGTTGGGAACACAAAGATTCTTTTCACTTGCAATCTCCAATCCATACTTATATATGGGGAGGATCAAGCTCCTATTCATTTTTTACATTGAAAAATGCAGGAGCTTCCAAACGGTACTAGGAAACAGACTGAATAAACCGAGAAAAATTTCCCTGCAACCCGTTCCAATTGTGCTAGATGAACGAACGTCTCTCCACATGCTCAGTTCTGAGAGATAAGTGTGTGTGAAAGCCGTCCTTCACCTAGCTTGTTGGGAACACAAAGTTTCCTTTCAGTTGCAAACTCCACTCCATACATATATATGGAGAGGTACTAGCTCCAACTCGGTTTTACAGTGAAAACTGCAGGAACTTCAAACCGGCACTAGGAAACAGACTGAGAAACCAGAGTAAAAGTTTCTCCTGTAAACCGTTCCCTTTGTGCTAGATGAACGAACGTCTCTCCACATGCTCAGTTCTGAGAAATAAGGGTGTGTGAAAGCCGTCCTTCACATAGCTTGTTGGGAACACAAAGTTTCTTTTCAGTTGCAAACTCCACTCTATACATATATATGGGGAGGTACAATCTCCAAATCTGTTTTACAGTGAAAACTGCAGGAACTTCAAACCGGCACAAGGAAACAGACAGAAAAACCAGAGTAAAATTTTCTCCTGCTACCTGTTCCATTTGTGGTAGATGAACGAAAGTCTCTCCACATGCTTAGTTCTGAGAGATGTGTGTGTGTGAAAGCCATCCTTCACTAGCTTGTTGGGAACACAAAGTTTCTTTACAGATGCAAATTCCACTCCATACATATATATGTGGAGGTACTAGCTCCAACTCGGTTTTACAGTGAAAACTGCAGGAACTTCAAACCGGCACTAGGAAACACACAGAGAAAGCAGAGTAAAAGTTTCCCCTGCAACCCGTTCCCTTTTTCCTAGATGAAAGATCGTTTCTCCACATGCTAAATTCTGAGGGATAATTGGGTGTGAAAGCCGTCCTTCAGCTAGCTTGTTGAGAACACAAAGTTTCTTTCAGGTGCAAACTCTACTCCATATATATATATGGGGAGGTACTAGCTCCAACTCAGTTTTACAGTGAAAACTGCAGGAACTTCAAACCGGCGCTCAGAAACAGACTGAAATACCAGAGTAAAACTTTCTCCTGCAAACCGTTCCCTTTGTGCTAGATGAAAGAACGTCTCTCCTCATGCTCAGTTCTGAGAGATAAGTGTGTGTGAAAGCCGTCCTTCAACTAGCATGTTGGGAACACAAAGATTCTTTTCATGTGCAATCTCCAATCCGTATATATATATGGGTAAGTACTAGCTCCAACTCGGTTTTACAGTGAAAACTGCAGGAACTTCAAACCGGCACTAGGAAACAGACTGAGAAACCAGAGTAAAAGTTTCTCCTGCAAGCCGTTCACTTTGTGCTACGTGAACGAACGTCTCTCCACAAGCTCAGTTCTGAGAGTTAATTGTGTGCGAAATCCTAACATCACCCAGCTTGTTGGGAACAGAAAATTTCTTTTCAGTTGCAAAATACATTCCATACATATATATGGGTATGTAATAGCCCCAAAACTGTTTTACAGTGAAAACTGCAGGAACTTCAAACCGGCACTGGAAACAGACTGCGAAACCACAGTATAAGTTTCCCTTGCAACCCGTTCCCTTTGTGCTAGATGAACGAACGTCTCTCCACATGCTCAGTTCTGAGAGATAAGTGTGTGTGAAAGCCGTCCTTCAACTAGCTTGTTGGGAACACAAAGTTTCTTTTCATTTGCAAAATCCAGTCCATACAAATATATGTGGAGTTTCTTCCTCCAACACGTTTTTACAGTGAAAACTGCAGGAACTTCAAACCGGCACTAGGAAACAGATTGAGAAAACTGAGTAACAGTTTCTCCTGCAACCCGTTCCCTTAGTGCTAGATGAACAAATGTCTCTCCAAATGCTCAGTTCTGAGAGATAATTGTGTGTGAAAGCCGTCCTTCACCTAGCTTGTTGGGAACACAAAGATTCTTTTCACTTGCAATCTCCAATCCATACTTATATATGGGGAGGATCAAGCTCCTATTCATTTTTTACATTGAAAAATGCAGGAACTTCCAAACGGTACTAGGAAACAGACTGAATAAACCGAGAAAAATTTCTCCTGCAACCCGTTCCATTTGTGCTAGATGAACGAAAGTCTCTCCACATGCTCAGTTCTGAGAGATAAGTGTGTGTGAAAGCCGTCCTTCACCAAGTTTGTTGGGAACACAAAGATTCTTTTCATTTGCAAAATCCAGTCCATACAAATATATGTGGAGTTTCTTCCTCCAACACGTTTTTACAGTGAAAACTGCAGGAACTTCAAACCGGCACTAGGAAACAGATTGAGAAAACTGAGTAACAGTTTCTCCTGCAACCCGTTCCCTTAGTGCTAGATGAACAAAAGTCTCTCCAAATGCTCAGTTCTGAGAGATATTTGTGTGTGAAAGCCGTCCTTCACCTAGCTTGTTGGGAACACAAAGATTCTTTTCACTTGCAATCTCCAATCCATACTTATATATGGGGAGGATCAAGCTCCTATTCATTTTTTACATTGAAAAATGCAGGAACTTCCAAACGGTACTAGGAAACAGACTGAATAAACCGAGAAAAATTTCCCTGCAATCCGTTCCAATTGTGCTAGATGAACGAACGTCTCTCCACATGCTCAGTTCTGAGAGATAAGTGTGTGTGAAAGCCGTCCTTCACCAAGTTTGTTGGGAACACAAAGATTCTTTTCAGTTGCAAACTTCACTCCATACATATATAAGGGGATGTAATAGCTCCAAAACGATTTTACAGTGTAAACTGCAGGAACTTCAAACCGGCACTAGGAAACAGACTGAGAAACCAGAGTAAATGTTTCTCCTGCAACCCATACCCTTTGTGCTAGATGAACGAACGTATCTCCACATGCTGAGTTCTGAGAGATAATTGTGTGTGAAAGCCGTCCTTCACCTAGCTTGTTGGGAACACAAAGTTTCCTTTCAGTTGCAAACTCCACTCCATACATATATATGGAGAGGTACTAGCTCCAACTCGGTTTTACAGTGAAAACTGCAGGAACTTCTAACCCACACTAGGAAAAATACTGAAAACCCAGAGTAAAATTTTCTCCTGCTAACCGTTCCCTTTGTGGTAGATGAACGAACGTCTCTCCACATGCTCAGTTCTGAGAGATAAGTTTGTGTGAAAGCCGTCTTTCACCTAGCGTGTTGGGAACACATAGTTTCTTTTCAGTTGGAAACTCCACTCCATACATATACATGGGGAGGTACTAGCTCCAACTCGGTTTTACAGTGAAAACTGCAGGAACTTCAAACCGGCACTAGGAAACAGACTGAGAAACCAGAGTAAAAGTTTCTCCTGTAAACCGTTCCCTTTGTGCTAGATGAACGAACGTCTCTCCACATGCTCAGTTCTGAGAAATAAGGGTGTGTGAAAGCCGTCCTTCACATAGCTTGTTGGGAACACAAAGTTTCTTTTCAGTTGCAAACTCCACTCTATACATATATATGGGGAGGTACAATCTCCAAATCTGTTTTACAGTGAAAACTGCAGGAACTTCAAACCGGCACAAGGAAACAGACAGAAAAACCAGAGTAAAATTTTCTCCTGCTACCTGTTCCATTTGTGGTAGATGAACGAAAGTCTCTCCACATGCTTAGTTCTGAGAGATGTGTGTGTGTGAAAGCCATCCTTCACTAGCTTGTTGGGAACACAAAGTTTCTTTACAGATGCAAATTCCACTCCATACATATATATGTGGAGGTACTAGCTCCAACTCGGTTTTACAGTGAAAACTGCAGGAACTTCAAACCGGCACTAGGAAACACACAGAGAAAGCAGAGTAAAAGTTTCCCCTGCAACCCGTTCCCTTTTTCCTAGATGAAAGATCGTTTCTCCACATGCTTAATTCTGAGGGATAATTGGGTGTGAAAGCCGTCCTTCAGCTAGCTTGTTGAGAACACAAAGTTTCTTTCAGGTGCAAACTCTACTCCATATATATATATGGGGAGGTACTAGCTCCAACTCAGTTTTACAGTGAAAACTGCAGGAACTTCAAACCGGCGCTCAGAAACAGACTGAAATACCAGAGTAAAACTTTCTCCTGCAAACCGTTCCCTTTGTGCTAGATGAAAGAACGTCTCTCCTCATGCTCAGTTCTGAGAGATAAGTGTGTGTGAAAGCCGTCCTTCAACTAGCATGTTGGGAACACAAAGATTCTTTTCATGTGCAATCTCCAATCCGTATATATATATGGGTAAGTACTAGCTCCAACTCGGTTTTACAGTGAAAACTGCAGGAACTTCAAACCGGCACTAGGAAACAGACTGAGAAACCAGAGTAAAAGTTTCTCCTGCAAGCCGTTCACTTTGTGCTACGTGAACGAACGTCTCTCCACAAGCTCAGTTCTGAGAGTTAATTGTGTGCGAAATCCTAACATCACCCAGCTTGTTGGGAACAGAAAATTTCTTTTCAGTTGCAAAATACATTCCATACATATATATGGGTATGTAATAGCCCCAAAACTGTTTTACAGTGAAAACTGCAGGAACTTCAAACCGGCACTGGAAACAGACTGCGAAACCACAGTATAAGTTTCCCTTGCAACCCGTTCCCTTTGTGCTAGATGAACGAACGTCTCTCCACATGCTCAGTTCTGAGAGATAAGTGTGTGTGAAAGCCGTCCTTCAACTAGCTTGTTGGGAACACAAAGTTTCTTTTCATTTGCAAAATCCAGTCCATACAAATATATGTGGAGTTTCTTCCTCCAACACGTTTTTACAGTGAAAACTGCAGGAACTTCAAACCGGCACTAGGAAACAGATTGAGAAAACTGAGTAACAGTTTCTCCTGCAACCCGTTCCCTTAGTGCTAGATGAACAAAAGTCTCTCCAAATGCTCAGTTCTGAGAGATAATTGTGTGTGAAAGCCGTCCTTCACCTAGCTTGTTGGGAACACAAAGATTCTTTTCACTTGCAATCTCCAATCCATACTTATATATGGGGAGGATCAAGCTCCTATTCATTTTTTACATTGAAAAATGCAGGAACTTCCAAACGGTACTAGGAAACAGACTGAATAAACCGAGAAAAATTTCTCCTGCAACCCGTTCCATTTGTGCTAGATGAACGAAAGTCTCTCCACATGCTCAGTTCTGAGAGATAAGTGTGTGTGAAAGCCGTCCTTCACCAAGTTTGTTGGGAACACAAAGATTCTTTTCAGTTGCAAACTTCACTCCATACATATATAAGGGAATGTAATAGCTCCAACACGATTTTACAGTGTAAACTGCAGGAAATTCAAACCGGAACTAGGAAACAGACTGAGAAACCAGAGTAAATGTTTCTCCTGCAACCCATACCCTTTGTGCTAGATGAACGAACGTATCTCCACATGCTGAGTTCTGAGAGATAATTGTGTGTGAAAGCCGTCCTTCACCTAGCTTGTTGGGAACACAAAGTTTCCTTTCAGTTGCAAACTCCACTCCATACATATATATGGAGAGGTACTAGCTCCAACTCGGTTTTACAGTGAAAACTGCAGGAACTACAAACCGGCACTAGGAAACAGACTGAGAAACCAGAGTAAAAGTTTCTCCTGTAAACCGTTCCCTTTGTGCTAGATGAACGAACGTCTCTCCACATGCTCAGTTCTGAGAAATAAGGGTGTGTGAAAGCCGTCCTTCACATAGCTTGTTGGGAACACAAAGTTTCTTTTCAGTTGCAAACTCCACTCTATACATATATATGGGGAGGTACAATCTCCAAATCTGTTTTACAGTGAAAACTGCAGGAACTTCAAACCGGCACAAGGAAACAGACAGAAAAACCAGAGTAAAATTTTCTCCTGCTACCTGTTCCATTTGTGGTAGATGAACGAAAGTCTCTCCACATGCTTAGTTCTGAGAGATGTGTGTGTGTGAAAGCCATCCTTCACTAGCTTGTTGGGAACACAAAGTTTCTTTAGAGATGCAAATTCCACTCCATACATATATATGTGGAGGTACTAGCTCCAACTCGGTTTTACAGTGAAAACTGCAGGAACTTCAAACCGGCGCTCAGAAACAGACTGAAATACCAGAGTAAAACTTTCTCCTGCAAACCGTTCCCTTTGTGCTAGATGAAAGAACGTCTCTCCTCATGCTCAGTTCTGAGAGATAAGTGTGTGTGAAAGCCGTCCTTCAACTAGCATGTTGGGAACACAAAGATTCTTTTCATGTGCAATCTCCAATCCGTATATATATATGGGTAAGTACTAGCTCCAACTCGGTTTTACAGTGAAAACTGCAGGAACTTCAAACCGGCACTAGGAAACAGACTGAGAAACCAGAGTAAAAGTTTCTCCTGCAAGCCGTTCACTTTGTGCTACGTGAACGAACGTCTCTCCACAAGCTCAGTTCTGAGAGTTAATTGTGTGCGAAATCCTAACATCACCCAGCTTGTTGGGAACAGAAAATTTCTTTTCAGTTGCAAAATACATTCCATACATATATATGGGTATGTAATAGCCCCAAAACTGTTTTACAGTGAAAACTGCAGGAACTTCAAACCGGCACTGGAAACAGACTGCGAAACCACAGTATAAGTTTCCCTTGCAACCCGTTCCCTTTGTGCTAGATGAACGAACGTCTCTCCACATGCTCAGTTCTGAGAGATAAGTGTGTGTGAAAGCCGTCCTTCAACTAGCTTGTTGGGAACACAAAGTTTCTTTTCATTTGCAAAATCCAGTCCATACAAATATATGTGGAGTTTCTTCCTCCAACACGTTTTTACAGTGAAAACTGCAGGAACTTCAAACCGGCACTAGGAAACAGATTGAGAAAACTGAGTAACAGTTTCTCCTGCAACCCGTTCCCTTAGTGCTAGATGAACAAAAGTCTCTCCAAATGCTCAGTTCTGAGAGATAATTGTGTGTGAAAGCCGTCCTTCACCTAGCTTGTTGGGAACACAAAGATTCTTTTCACTTGCAATCTCCAATCCATACTTATATATGGGGAGGATCAAGCTCCTATTCATTTTTTACATTGAAAAATGCAGGAACTTCCAAACGGTACTAGGAAACAGACTGAATAAACCGAGAAAAATTCTCCTGCAACCCGTTCCATTTGTGCTAGATGAACGAAAGTCTCTCCACATGCTCAGTTCTGAGAGATAAGTGTGTGTGAAAGCCGTCCTTCACCAAGTTTGTTGGGAACACAAAGATTCTTTTCAGTTGCAAACTTCACTCCATACATATATAAGGGAATGTAATAGCTCCAACACGATTTTACAGTGTAAACTGCAGGAACTTCAAACCGGCACTAGGAAACAGACTGAGAAACCAGAGTAAATGTTTCTCCTGCAACCCATACCCTTTGTGCTAGATGAACGAACGTATCTCCACATGCTGAGTTCTGAGAGATAATTGTGTGTGAAAGCCGTCCTTCACCTAGCTTGTTGGGAACACAAAGTTTCCTTTCAGTTGCAAACTCCACTCCATACATATATATGGAGAGGTACTAGCTCCAACTCGGTTTTACAGTGAAAACTGCAGGAAATTCAAACCGGCACTAGGAAACAGACTGAGAAACCAGAGTAAAAGTTTCTCCTGTAAACCGTTCCCTTTGTGCTAGATGAACGAACGTCTCTCCACATGCTCAGTTCTGAGAAATAAGGGTGTGTGAAAGCCGTCATTCACATAGCTTGTTGGGAACACAAAGTTTCTTTTCAGTTGCAAACTCCACTCTATACATATATATGGGGAGGTACAATCTCCAAATCTGTTTTACAGTGAAAACTGCAGGAACTTCAAACCGGCACAAGGAAACAGACAGAAAAACCAGAGTAAAATTTTCTCCTGCTACCTGTTCCATTTGTGGTAGATGAACGAAAGTCTCTCCACATGCTTAGTTCTGAGAGATGTGTGTGTGTGAAAGCCATCCTTCACTAGCTTGTTGGGAACACAAAGTTTCTTTACAGATGCAAATTCCACTCCATACATATATATGTGGAGGTACTAGCTCCAACTCGGTTTTACAGTGAAAACTGCAGGAACTTCAAACCGGCACTAGGAAACACACAGAGAAAGCAGAGTAAAAGTTTCCCCTGCAACCCGTTCCCTTTTTCCTAGATGAAAGATCGTTTCTCCACATGCTTAATTCTGAGGGATAATTGTGTGTGAAAGCCGTCCTTCAGCTAGCTTGTTGAGAACACAAAGTTTCTTTCAGGTGCAAACTCTACTCCATATATATATATGGGGAGGTACTAGCTCCAACTCAGTTTTACAGTGAAAACTGCAGGAACTTCAAACCGGCGCTCAGAAACAGACTGAAATACCAGAGTAAAACTTTCTCCTGCAAACCGTTCCCTTTGTGCTAGATGAAAGAACGTCTCTCCTCATGCTCAGTTCTGAGAGATAAGTGTGTGTGAAAGCCGTCCTTCAACTAGCATGTTGGGAACACAAAGATTCTTTTCATGTGCAATCTCCAATCCGTATATATATATGGGTAATACTAGCTCCAACTCGGTTTTACAGTGAAAACTGCAGGAACTTCAAACCGGCACTAGGAAACAGACTGAGAAAACAGAGTAAAAGTTTCTCCTGCAAGCCGTTCACTTTGTGCTACGTGAACGAACGTCTCTCCACAAGCTCAGTTCTGAGAGTTAATTGTGTGCGAAATCCTAACATCACCCAGCTTGTTGGGAACAGAAAATTTCTTTTCAGTTGCAAAATACATTCCATACATATATATGGGTATGTAATAGCCCCAAAACTGTTTTACAGTGAAAACTGCAGGAACTTCAAACCGGCACTGGAAACAGACTGCGAAACCACAGTATAAGTTTCCCTTGCAACCCGTTCCCTTTGTGCTAGATGAACGAACGTCTCTCCACATGCTCAGTTCTGAGAGATAAGTGTGTGTGAAAGCCGTCCTTCAACTAGCTTGTTGGGAACACAAAGTTTCTTTTCATTTGCAAAATCCAGTAAATACAAATATATGTGGAGTTTCTTCCTCCAACACGTTTTTACAGTGAAAACTGCAGGAACTTCAAACCGGCACTAGGAAACAGATTGAGAAACTGAGTAACAGTTTCTCCTGCAACCCGTTCCCTTAGTGCTAGATGAACAAAAGTCTCTCCAAATGCTCAGTTCTGAGAGATAATTGTGTGTGAAAGCCGTCCTTCACCTAGCTTGTTGGGAACACAAAGATTCTTTTCACTTGCAATCTCCAATCCATACTTATATATGGGGAGGATCAAGCTCCTATTCATTTTTTACATTGAAAAATGCAGGAACTTCCAAACGGTACTAGGAAACAGACTGAATAAACCGAGAAAAATTTCTCCTGCAACCCGTTCCATTTGTGCTAGATGAACGAAAGTCTCTCCACATGCTCAGTTCTGAGAGATAAGTGTGTGTGAAAGCCGTCCTTCACCAAGTTTGTTGGGAACACAAAGATTCTTTTCAGTTGCAAACTTCACTCCATACATATATAAGGGGATGTAATAGCTCCAACACGGTTTTACAGTGAAAACTGCAGGAACTTCAAACCGGCACTCGGAAACAGACTGAGAAACCAGAGTAAATGTTTCTCCTGCAACCCATACCCTTTGTGCTAGATGAACGAACGTATCTCCACATGCTGAGTTCTGAGAGATAATTGTGTGTGAAAGCCGTCCTTCACCTAGCTTGTTGGGAACACAAAGTTTCCTTTCAGTTGCAAACTCCACTCCATACATATATATGGAGAGGTACTAGCTCCAACTCGGTTTTACAGTGAAAACTGCAGGAACTTCTAACCCACACTAGGAAAAAGACTGAAAACCCAGAGTAATATTTTCTCCTGCTACCCATTCCCTTTGTGGTAGATGAACGAACGTCTCTCCACATGCTCAGTTCTGAGAGATAAGTTTGTGTGAAAGCCGTCTTTCACCTAGCTTGTTGGGAACACATAGTTTCTTTTCAGTTGCAAACTCCACTCCATACATATACACGGGGAGGTACTAGCTCCAACTCGGTTTTACAGTGAAAACTGCAGGAACTTCAAACCGGAACTAGGAAACACACTGAAAAACCAGAGTAAATCTTCCTTCTGCAAACCGTTCCCTTTGTGCTAGATGAACGAACCTCTCTCCTCGTGCTCAGTTCTGAGATATAAGTGTGTGTGAAAGCCGTTCTTCAAATAGCTTGTTGGGAACACAAAGTTTCTTTTCATGTGCAAACTCCAATCCGTATATATATATGGGGAAGTACTAACTTCAACTCGGTTTTACAGTCAAAACTGTAAGAACTTCAAACCAGCACTAGGAAACAGACTGAGAAACCAGGGTAAATGTTTCTCCTGCAAGCCGTTCACTTTGTGCTACATGAACGAACGTCTCTCCATATGCTCAATTCTGAGAGTTATGTGTGTGTGAAATCCGAACTTCACCTAGCATGTTGGGAACAGAAAGTTTCTTTTCAGGTGAAAACTCCATTCCATACATATATATGGGGATGTACTAGCTCCAACTCTGTATTATAGTGAAAATTGCAGGAACTTCAAACCGGCACTAGGAAACAGAATGAGAAACCTGAGTAACAGTTTCTCCTGCAAACCGTTCCCTTAGTGCTAGATGAACAAAAGTCTCTCCAAATGCTCAGTTCTGAGAGATAATTGTGTGTGAAAGCCGTCCTTCAACTAGCTTGTTGGGAACACAAAGTATCTTTTCATTTGCAAAATCCAGTCCATACAAATATGTGTGGAGGTTCTTGCTCCAACTCGTTTTTACAGTGAAAACTGCAGGAACTTCAAACCGGCACTAGGAAACAGAATGAGAAACCTGAGTAACAGTTTCTCCTGTAACCCATTCCCTTAGTGCTAGATGAACAAAAGTCTCTCCAAATGCTCAGTTCTGAGAGATAATTGTGTGTGAAAGCCGTCCTTCACCTAGCTTGTTGGGAACACAAAGATTCTTTTCACTTGCAATCTCCAATCCATACTTATATATGGGGAGGATCAAGCTCCTATTCATTTTTTACATTGAAAAATGCAGGAACTTCCAAACGGTACTAGGAAACAGACTGAATAAACAGAGAATAATTTCTCCTGCAACCCGTTCCATTTGTGCTAGATGAACGAACGTCTCTCCACATGCTCAGTTCTGAGAGATAAGTGTGTGTGAAAGCCGTCCTTCACCAAGTTTGTTGGGAACACAAAGATTCTTTTCAGTTGCAAACTTCACTCCATACATATATAAGGGGATGTAATAGCTCCAACACGATTTTACAGTGAAACTGCAGGAACTTCAAACCGGCACTAGGAAACAGACTGAGAAACCAGAGTAAATGTTTCTCCTGCAACCCATACCCTTTGTGCTAGATGAACGAACGTATCTCCACATGCTGAGTTCTGAGAGAAAATTGTGTGTGAAAGCCGTCCTTCAGCTAGCTTGTTGGGAACACAAAGTTTCCTTTCAGTTGCAAACTCCACTCCATACATATACACGGGGAGGTACTAGCTCCAACTCGGTTTTACAGTGAAAACTGCAGGAACTTCAAACCGGAACTAGGAAACACACTGAAAAACCAGAGTAAACCGTTCTCCTGCAAACCGTTCCCTTTGTGCTAGATGAACGAACCTCTCTCCTCGTGCTCAGTTCTGAGATATAAGTGTGTGTGAAAGCCGTTCTTCAAATAGCTTGTTGGGAACACAAAGTTTCTTTTCATATGCAAACTCCAATCCGTATATATATATGGGGAAGTACTAACTTCAACTCGGTTTTACAGTCAAAACTGTAAGAACTTCAAACCAGCACTAGGAAACAGACTGAGAAACCAGGGTAAATGTTTCTCCTGCAAGCCGTTCACTTTGTGCTACATGAACGAACGTCTCTCCATATGCTCAATTCTGAGAGATATGTGTGTGTGAAATCCGAACTTCACCTAGCATGTTGGGAACAGAAAGTTACTTTTCAGGTGAAAACTCCATTCCATACATATATATGGGGATGTACTAGCTCCAACTCTGTATTATAGTGAAAATTGCAGGAACTTCAAACCGGCACTAGGAAACAGAATGAGAAACCTGAGTAACAGTTTCTCCTGCAACCCGTTCCCTTAGTGCTAGATGAACAAAAGTCTCTCCAAATGCTCAGTTCTGAGAGATAATTGTGTGTGAAAGCCGTCCTTCAACTAGCTTGTTGGGAACACAAAGTATCTTTTCATTTGCAAAATCCAGTCCATACAATATGTGTGGAGGTTCTTGCTCCAACTCGTTTTTACAGTGAAAACTGCAGGAACTTCAAACCGGCACTAGGAAACAGAATGAGAAACCTGAGTAACAGTTTCTCCTGCAACCCGTTCCCTTAGTGCTAGATGAACAAAAGTCTCTCCAAATGCTAAGTTCTGAGAGATAATTGTGTGTGAAAGCCGTCCTTCACCTAGCTTGTTGGGAACACAAAGTTTCTTTTCACTTGCAATCTCCACTCCATACTTATATATGGGGAGGTTCAAGCTCCTATTCGATTTTACATTGAAAAATGCAGGAACTTCAAACCGGTACTAGGAAACAGACTGAGTAAACTGAGAAAAATTTCTCCTGCAACCCGTTCCCTTTGTGCTAGATGAACGAACGTCTCTCCACATGCTCAGTTCTGAGAGATAAGTGTGTGTGAAAGCCGTCCTTCACCTAGTTTGTTGGGAACACAAAGATTCTTTTCAGTTGCAAACTTCACTCCATAAATATATAAGGGGAGGTAATAGCTCCAACACGGTTTTACAGTGAAAACTGCAGGAACTTCAAACCGGCACTAGGAAACAGACTGAGAAACCAGAGTAAATGTTTCTCCTGCAACCCATACCATTTGTGCTAGATGAACGAACGTATCTCCACATGATGTGTTCTGAGAGATAAGTGTGTGTGAAAGACGTCCTTCACCTAGCTTGTAGGGAACACAAAGTTTCTTTTCAGTTGCAAACTCCACTCCATACATATATATGGAGAGGTACTAGCTCCAACTCGGTTTTACAGTGAAAACTGCAGGAACTTCTAACCCACACTAGGAAAAAGACTGAAAACCCAGAGTAAAATTTTCTCCTGCTTCCCGTTTCCTTTGTGGTAGATGAACGAACGTCTCTCCACATGCTCAGTTCTGAGAGATAAGTTTGTGTGAAAGCCGTCTTTCACCCAGCTTGTTGGGAACACAAAGTTTCTTTTCATGTTCAAACACCACTCCATACATATATATGGGGAGTTAAAAACTCCAACACAATTTTACAGTGAACACTGCAGGAATTTCAAACCGGCACTAGGAAACAGATTGCAAAACCACAGTAAAAGTTTCTCCTGCAACCATTTCCCTTAGTCCTAGATGAAAGAAATTCTCTCCACATGCCCAGTTCTGAGAGATAAGTGTGTGTGAATGCCGTCCTACAACTTGCTTGTTGGGAACACAAAGTTTCTTTTCATGTGCAAACTCCATTCCAAACATATATATGGGGAGGTACAAGCACCAACCCGCATTTACAGTGAAAACGGCAGGAACATAAATCTGGAACTAGGAAACACACAGAGAATCCAGAGTAAAAGTTTCCCCTGCAACCCGTTCCCTTTTTCCTAGATGAACGAAAGTTTCTCCACATGCTCATTTCTGAGGGATAATTGGGTGTGAAAGCCGTCCTTCAGCTAGCTTGTTGAGAACACAAAGTTTCTTTCAGGTGCAAACTCTACTCCATATATATATATGGGGAGGTACAAGCTCCAACTCAGTTTTACAGTGAAAACTGCAGGAACTTCAAACCGGCGCTCAGAAACAGACTGAAATACCAGAGTAAAACTTTCTCCTGCAACCCGTTCCCTTTGTGCTAGATGAACGAACGTCTCTCCTCATGCTCAGTTCTGAGAGATAAGTGTGTGTGAAAGCCGTCCTTCACCTTGCATGTTGGGAACACAAAGTTTCTTTTCAGGGGCTAACTCCATTCCATACATATATATGGGGAGGTTCTAGCACCAACCCGCTTTTTCAGTGAAAACGGCAGGAAATTAAATCCGGCACTAGGAAACAGACAGGGAAACCAGAGTAAAAGTTTCTCCTGCAACCCATTCATTTGTGCTAGATGAACGAACGTTTCTCCACATGCTCAGTTCTGAGGGATAATTGGGTGTGTAAGCCGTCCTTCACCTAGCTTGTTGAGAACACAAAGTTTCTTTTCAGTTGCAAACTCCACTCCATACATATATATGGAGAGGTACTAGCTCCAACTCGGTTTTACAGTGAAAACTGCAGGAACTTCTAACCCACACTAGGAAAAAGACTGAAAACCCAGAGTAAAATTTTCTCCTGCTTCCCGTTTCCTTTGTGGTAGATGAACGAACGTCTCTCCACATGCTCAGTTCTGAGAGATAAGTTTGTGTGAAAGCCGTCTTTCACCTAGCTTTTTGGAACACAAAGTTTCTTTTCATGTTCAAACAACACTCCATACATATATATGGGGAGGTAAAAGCTCCAACACAATTTTACAGTGAAAACTGCAGGAATTTCAAACCGGCACTAGGAAACAGAATTAGAAACCAGAGTAAAAGTTTTGCCTGCAAGCCGTTCAGTTTGTGCTACAAGTACGAACGTCTCTACACATGCTCAGTTCTGAGAGAAAATTGTGTGTGTAATCCGAACTTCACATAGCTTGTTGGGAACAGAAAGTTTCTTTTCAGCTGCACACTCCATTCCATACATATATATGGGGAGGTACTAGCTCCAACTCGGTTTTACAGTGAAAACTGCAGGAACTTCTAACGGGAACTGGGAAACAGACTGAGAAACCAGATTAAAAGATTCTCCTGCAATCCGTTCACATTGTGCTACATGAACGAACGTCTCTCCACATGCTCAGTTCTGAGAGATAAGTGTGTGTTTAATCCGAACTTCAATTAACTTGTTGGGAACAGAAAGTTTCTATTCAAGTGCAAACTCCATTAAATACATATATAAGGGGATGTACTATCTCCAACTCGATTTTACAGTGAAAACTGCTGGAACATCAAACCGGCACTAGGAAACAGACTGAGAAACCAGAGAAAAAGTTTCTCTTGCAACCCGTTCCCTTTGTGTTAGATGAACGAACGTGTCTCCATATGCTAATTTCTGAGGTATAATTGGGTGTGAAAGCCGTCCTTCACCTACCTTGTTGAGAACACAAAGTTTCTTTTCATTTGCAAATTCCAATCTATATATATATATGGGAAAGTACTGGCTCCAACTTGGTTTTACAGTGAAAACTGCAGGAACTTCAAACCGGCACTTGGAAACAGACTGAGAAACCAGAATAAAAGTATCCCCTGCAAGCCGATCACTTTGTGATACATGAACGAAGGTCTCTCCACATGATCATTTCTGAGACATAAGTGTGTGTGTAATCCGAACTTCACATACATTGTTGGGAACAGAAAGTATTTTTTCAGGTGCAAACTCCATTCCATACATATATATGGGGAGGTAGTAGCTCCAACACGGTTTTACAGTGAAAACTGCAGGAACTTCATAGCGGAACTAGGAAAAAGAATGAGAAACCCGAGAAATAGTTTCTCCTGCAACCCGTTCCGTTTCTGCTAGATGAACGAACGTCTCTCCACATGCTCAGTTCTGAGAGATAATTGTGTGTGAAAGCCGTCCTTCACCTAGCTTGTTGGGAACACAAAGATTCTTTTCACTTGCAATCTCCACTCCATACTTATATATGGGGAGGTTCAAGCTCCTATTCGGTTTTACATTGAAAAATGCAGGAACTTCAAACCGGTACTAGGAAACAGACTGAGTAAACCGAGAAAAATTTCTCCTGCAACCCGTTCCCTTTGTGCTAGATGAACGAACGTCTCTCCACATGCTCAGTTCTGAGAGATAAGTGTGTGTGAAAGCCGTCCTTCACCTAGTTTGTTGGGAACACAAAGATTCTTTTCAGTTGCAAACTTCACTCCATAAATATATAAGGGGAGGTAATAGCTCCAACACGGTTTTACAGTGAAAACTGCAGGAACTTCAAACCGGCACTAGGAAACAGACTGAGAAACCAGAGTAAATGTTTCTCCTGCAACCCATACCATTTGTGCTAGATGAACGAACGTATCTCCACATGATGTGTTCTGAGAGATAAGTGTGTGTGAAAGACGTCCTTCACCTAGCTTGTAGGGAACACAAAGTTTCTTTTCAGTTGCAAACTCCACTCCATACATATATATGGAGAGGTACTAGCTCCAACTCGGTTTTACAGTGAAAACTGCAGGAACTTCTAACCCACACTAGGAAAAAGACTGAAAACCCAGAGTAAAATTTTCTCCTGCTTCCCGTTTCCTTTGTGGTAGATGAACGAACGTCTCTCCACATGCTCAGTTCTGAGAGATAAGTTTGTGTGAAAGCCGTCCTTCACCTTGCTTGTTGGGAACACAACGTTTCTTTTCACTTGCAAAGTCCACTCCATACTTATATATGGGGAGGTACTAGCTCCAACTCGGTTTTACAGTGAAAACTGCAGGAACTTCAAACCGGCACTAGGAAACAGACTGAGAAACCAGAGAAATAGTTTCTCCTGCAACCTGTTACATTTGTGCTAGATGAACGAACGTCTCTCCACATGCTCAGTTCTGAGAGATCTGTGTGTGTGAAAGCCGTACTTCACCTAGCTTTTTGGGAACACAAAGTTTCTTTTCACTTGCAAACTCCATTCCATACATATATATGGTTAAGTACTAGCTCCAACTCGGTTTTACAGTGAAAACTGCAGGAAATTCAAACCGGCAGTAGGAAACAGCCTGAGAAACCATAGTAAAACATTCTTCTGCAACCCTTTCACTTTGTGCTAGATGAATGAAAGTCTCTCCACATGCTCAGTTCTGAGAGATGTGTGTGTGTGAAAGCCGTCCTACTCCTAGCTTGTTGGGAACACAAAGTTTCTTTTAAGGTGCAAACTCCACTAAATACATATATATGGGGAGGTACTAGCTCCAACACAATTTTACAGAGAAAACTGCAGGAATTTCAAACCGGCACTAAGAAACAGACTGAGAAACAACAGTAAAAGTTTCTCCTGCAACGATTTCCCTTTGTCCTAGATGAACGAATTTCTCTCCACATGCCCTGTTCTGAGAGATATGTGTGTGTGAATGCCGTCCTACACCTAGCTTGTTGGGAACACAAAGTTTCTTTTCAGTTGCAAATTCCATTCCATATATATATATATGGGGAGGTACTAGCACCAACCCGCATTTACGGTGAAAAAGGCAGGAACTTAAATACGGCACTAGGAAACAGACAGAGATTCCAGAGTAAAAGTTTCTCCTGCAACCCGTTCCCTTTGAGCTAGATGAACGAACGTGTCTCCACATGCTCAGTTCTGAGGGATAAGTGGGTGTGAAAACCGTCCTTCACCTACCTTGTTGAGAACACAAAGTACCTTTCAGGTGAAAACTCCACTCCATATATATATATATATGGGGAGGTACTAGCTCCAACTCAGTTTTACAGTGAAAACTGAAGAACTTCAAACCGGCACTAGGAAACAGACTGAGAATCCAGAGTAAAAGTTTCTCCTGCTAGCCGTTCAATTTGTGCTACATGAACGAACGTCTCTCCACATGCTAAGTTCTGAGAGATAAGTGTGTGTGAAATCCGAAATTCACCTATCTTGTTGGAAACAGAAACTTTCTTTTCACTTGCAAACTCCAATCCATAATTATATATGGGGAGGGAATAGCACCAACCCACTTTTACAGTGAAAACGCCAGGAACTTAAATCCGGCAGTAGGAAACAGTCAGATAAACCAGAGTAATAGTTTCCCCTGCAAACCTTTCCCTTTGTGCTTGATGAACGAACGTGTCTCCACATACACATTTCTGAGGGATAAGTGGGTGAGAAAGCCGTCCTTCAAATAACTTTTGAGAAAAACAATTTTCTTTCAGGTACAAAATCCACTCCATCTATGTATATGGGGAAGTACTAACCCCAACTCAGTTTTACAGTGAAAACTGCAGGAATTCAAACCGGCACTAGAAACAGACTGAGAAACCAGAGTAAAAGTTTCTCCTGCAACCCGTTTTCTTTGTGCTGGATGAACGAACTACTGTCCACATGCTCATTTCTGAGAGATAAGTGAGTGTGAACGCCGTCCTTCACCTACCTTGTTGGGAACACAAATATACTTTTAAGTTGCCAACTCCACTCCATACATATATATGGGGAGGTACAATCTCCAAATCGGTTTTACTTTGATAACTGCAGGAATTCAAACCGGCACTAGAAACAGACAGAGAAACCATAGTAAAATTTTATCCTGCAACCAGTTGCCTTTGTGCTAGATGAACGAACGTCTGTCCACAAGCTCAGTTCTGAGAGATATGTGTGTGTTAAAGCCGTAATTCACATATCTGGTTGGGAACACATAGTTTCTTTGCAGTTGCAAAATCCAATCCATACATATATATGGGGAGGTACTAGCTCCAACTCGGTTTTACAGTGAAACCTGCAGGAACTTCAACGGCACTAGGAAGCAGACTGAGAAACCAAGGTAAAACTTTTTCCTGCAAACCTTTTCCTTTGTGCTAGATGAACGAACGTCTAACCAAATGCTATGTTCTGAGAGAAAAGTGTGTGTGAAAGCCTTCCTTCAACTAGCTTGTTGGGAACACAAAGTTTCTTTGCATTTGCAAACTCCAATCCACACATATATTTGGGGAGTTACTAGCTAAAACTCGGTTTTACTGTGAAAACTGCAGGAACATCAAAACGGCACTAGGAAACAGACTGAGAAACCAGAGTAATTGTTTCTTCTGCAACCCGTTTTCTTTGTGCTAGATGAACGAACTTCTGTCCCCATGCTCATTTCTGAGAGATATGTTTGTGTGAAAGCCGTACTTCAACAAGCATGTTGGGAACACAAAGTTTCTTTTCAGTTGCCAACCACACTCCATAAATATATATGGGAAGGTACAAGCTAAAACACGGTTTTACAGTGAAAACTGCAGGAACTTCAAACCGGCACTAGGAAACAGAATGAGAATTTAGAGTAAAACTTTCTCCTGCAACCCATTCCCTTTGTGCTAGGTGAACAATCTTCTGTCCACATGCTCAGTTCTGAGATATATGTGAGTGTGAACACCGTACTTCACCTAGCTTGTTGGGAACACAAATATTCTTTTAAGTTGCCAACTCCACTCCATACAATTATATAGGGAGGTACAATCTCCAAATCGGTTTTACAGTGAAAACTGCAGGAATTTCATACCGGCACTAGAAACAGACTGAGAACCCATAATAAAAGTTTATACTGCAACCAGTTCCATTTGTGCTAGATGAGCGAACGTCTGTCCACAAGCTCAGTTCTGAGAGATATGTGTGTGTTAAGGCCGTAATTCACCTATCTGTTTGGGAACACATACTTTCTGTGCAGTTGCAAAATCCTATCCATACATATATATGGGGAGATACTAGATTCAACTCGGTTTTACAGTGAAAACTGCAGGAACTTCAAACCGGCACTAGGAAGCAGACTGAGAAACCAGAGTAAAAGTTTTTCCTGCAAACCGTTTCCTTTGTGCTAGATGAACAAACGTCTCATCACATGCTCAGTTCGGAGAGATAAGTGTGTGTGAAAGCCTTCCTTCAACTAGCTTGTTGGGAACACAAAGTTTCTTTGCATTTGCAAACTCCAATCCACACATATATTTGGGGTGGTACTAGCTCGAACACGGTTTTACAGTGAAAACTGCAGGAACATAAAACCGGCACTAGGAAACAGAATGAGAATTTAGAGTAAAACTTTCTCCTGCAAAGCATTCCCTTTGTGCTAGGTGAACGATCTTCTGTCCACATGATCATTTCTGAAAGATAAGTGTGTGTGAAAGCCGTACTTCACGTATCTTGTAGTAAACACATAGTTTCTTTGCAGTTGCCAAAACCACTCCATACATATATATGTGTAGGTACTAGCTCCAAATATGTTTTAGAGTGAAAACTGCAGGAACTTCAAACCGGCACTAGGAAACAGACTGAGAAACCAGAGTAAATGTTCCTCCTTCAACCCGTTCCATTTGTGCTAGGAGAACGAACTTCTCTCCACAGGCTCAGTTCTGAGAGATAAGTGTGTGTGAAAGCCGTCCTTCACCTTGCTTATTGGGAACACAAAGTTTCTTTTCAGTTGCCAACTCCACTCCATAAATATATATGGGGAAGTACTAGCTAAAACTCTCTATTACAGTGCAAAGTGCAGGAACTTCAAACCGGCAGTAGGAAGCAGACGGAGAATCCAGAGTAAAAATTTCTCCTGCAACCCGTTCCAATGTTGCTTGATGAAAAAACGTCTTTCCAAATGCTCAGTTCTGATAAATAAGTGTGTGTGAAGCCGTCCTTCACCTAGCATGTTGGGAACAGAGTGTTTCATTCAGATGCCATCTCCACTCCATACATATATATGGGGAAGTACAAGCACCAACTCGGTTTTACAGTGAAAACTGCAGGAACTTCAAACCGTCACTAGGGAACAGACTGAGAATCCAGAGTAAAATTTCTCCTGCAACCCTTTCCCATTGTGCTAGTTGAACGAACGTCTCTATACATGCTCAGTTCTGAGAGATAAGTGAGTGTGAATGCCGTCCTTAACCTAACTTGTTGGGAACACATATATTCTTTTAAGTTGCCAACACCTCTTCATACATATATATGGGGAGGTACAAGCTCCAAATCGGTTTTACAGTGAAAACTGCAGGAACTTCAAACCGGCACTAGAAACAGACTGAGAAACCATAGTAAAAATTTATCTTGCTACAAGTTCCCTTTGTGATACATGAACGAACGTCTGTCCACAAGCTCAGTTCTGTGAGATATGTGTGTGTTAAAGCCGTAATTCACCTATTTGGTTTGTAACATATAGTTTCTTTGCAGTTGCCAAATCTAATTCATACATATATATGGGGAGGTACTAGATCCAACTCGGTTTTACAGTGAATACTGCAGGAACTTCAAACCGGCACTAGGAAGCAGACTGAGAAACAAGAATAAAATTTTTCCTGCAAACCGTTTCCTTTGTGCTAGATGAACGAACGTCTCAACAAATGCTATGTTCTGAGAGATAAGTGTGTGTCAAAGCCTTCCTTCACCTAGCTTGTTGGGAACACAAAGTTTCTTTGCATTTGCAAACTCCAATCCACACATATATTTGGGGAGGTACTAGCTCCAACACGGTTTACAGTGAAAACTGCAGGAATATCAAACATGCACTAGGAAACAGACTGAGACTCCAGAGTAGTACTTTCTCCTGCAACCCATTCACTTTGTGCTAGGTGAACGATCTTCTGTCCACATGATCATTTCTGAAAGATAAGTGTGTGTGAAAGCCGTACTTCATGTTGCATGTAGTAAACACATAGTTTCTTTGCAGTTGCCAACACCACCCCATAAATATATATGGGTAGGTACTAGCTCCAAATAGATTTTACAGTGAAAACTGCAGGAACCTCAAACTGGCACTAGGAAACAGACTGAGAAACCAGAGTAAATGTTCCTATTTCAAACCTTTCCCTTTGTGCTAGATGATCGAACGTCTCTCCACAGGCTCAGTTCTGAGAGATAAGTGTGTGTGAAAGCCGTACTTCAACTAGATTATTGGGAACACAAAGTTTCTTTTCAGTTGCCAACTCCACTCCATAAATATATATGGAGATGTTCTAGATAAAACTCTGTATTACAGTGCAAACTGCAGGAACTTCAAAACGGCAGTAGGAAGCAGACGGAGAAACCAGAGTAAAAGTTTCTCCTGCAACCCGTTCCATTTTTGCTTGATGAACAAACGTCTCTCCAAATGCTCAGTTCTGAGAGATAAGTGTGTGTGAAGCCGTCCTTCACCTAGCATGTTGGAAACAGAGAGTTTCATTCAGATGCCATCTCCACTCCATACATATATATGGAGAGGTACAAGCACCATCTCGGTTTTACAGTGAAAAGTGCAGGAACTTCAAACCGTCACTAGGGAACAGACTGGGAAACCAGAGAAAATGTTTCACCAGCAACCCGTTCCATTTGTGCTAGATTAACGAACGTCTCTCCACATGCTCAGTTCTGAGAGATATGTTTGTGTGAAAGCCGTCCTTCAACTAGCATGTTGGGAACACAAATATTCTTTTAAGTTGCCAACTCCACTCCATAAATTTATAAGGGGAGGTATTACATCGAAATCGGTATTACAGTGAAATCTGCAGGAAATTCAAAACGGCACTAGGAAACAGACTGAGAATGCAGTGAAAAGTTTCTCCTGCAACCCGTTCCCTTTGTGCTAGATGAATGAACGTCTCTCCACAAGCTCAGTTCTGAGACATAAGTGTGTGTGAAAGCCTTAATTCACCTAGCTTGTTGGGAACACAAAATTTCTTTTCAGTTGCCAACTCCACTACATATATATATATGGGGAGGTACAAGCTCCAAATCGTTTTCACAGTGAAAACTGCAGGAACTTCAAACCGGCACTAGGGAACAGACAAAGAAACCAGAGTAAAAGTATCTCCTGCAACCCGTTCCATTTGTGCTACATGAATGAACTTCTGTCTACATGCTCAGTTCTGAGAGATATGTGAGTGTGAACGCCGTACTTCACCTAGCTTGTTGGGAACACAAATATTCTTTTAAGTTGCCAACTCCACTCCATACATATATATGGGGAGGTACAAGCTCCAAATCGGTTTTACAGTGAAAATTGCAGGAACTTCAAACCGGCAGTAGAAACAGACTGAGAAACCATAGAAAAGTTTATCCTGCAACCAGTTCCATTTGTGCCTGATGAACGAACGTCTGTCCACAAGCTCAGTTCTGAGAGATATGTATGTGTTAAAGCCGTAATTCACCTATTTGGTTGGGAACACATAGTTTCTGTGCAGTTGCAAAATCCAATCCATACATATATATGGGGAGATACAAGCTCCAACTCGATTTTACAGTGAAAACTGCAGGAACTTCAAACCGGCACTAGGAAGCAGACTGAGAAACCAGAGTAAAAGTTTTTCCTGCAAACCGTTTCCTTTGTGCTAGATGAACGAACGTCTCATCACATGATCAGTTCTGAGAGATAAGTGTGTGTGAAAGCCTTCCTTCAACTAGCTTGTTGGGAACACAAAGTTTCTTTGCATTTGCAAACTCCAATCCACACATATATTTGGGGAGGTACTAGCTCGAACTCGGTTTTACAGTGAAAACTGCAGGAACATCAAACCGGCACTAGGAAACAGAATGAGAATCCAGAGTAAAACTTTCTCCTGCAACCCATTCACTTTGTGCTAGGTGAACGATCTTCTGTCCACATGATCAGTTCTGAGAGATAATTGTGTGTGAAAGCCGTACTTCACGTATCTTGTAGTAAACATATAGTTTCTTTGCAGATGCCATAACCACTCCATACATATATATGGGTAGGTACTAGCTCCAAATATGTTTTACAGTGAAAACTGCAGGAACTTCAAACCGGCAATAGGAAACAGACTGAGAAACCAGAGTAAATGTTCCTCCTTCAACCCGTTCCATTTGTGCTAGGAGAACGAACGTCTTTCCACAGGCTCAGTTCTGAGAAATAAGTGTGTGTGAAAGCCGTGCTTCACCTAGCTTGTTTGGAACACAAAGTTTCTTTTCAGTTGCCAACTCCACTCCATAAATATATTTTGGATGTACTAGCTAAAACTCTGTATTACAGTGCAAAGTGCAGGAACTTCAAACCTGCGGTAGGAACAGACGGAGAAACCAGAGTAAAAATTTCTCCTGCAACCCGTTCCAATGTTGCTTGATGAAAAAACGTCTCTCCAAATGCTCAGTTCTGATAGATAATTGTGTGTGAAGCCGACCTTCACATAGCATGTTGGGAACAGAGAGTTTCATTCAGATGCCATCTCCACTCCATACATATATATGGGGAAGTACAAGCAACAACTCGGTTTTACAGTGAAAACTGCAGGAATTTCAAACCGTCACTAGGGAACAGACTGAGAATCCAGAGTAAAGTTACTCCTGCAACCCGTTCCCATTGTGCTAGATGAACGAACGTCTCTATACATGCTCAGTTCTGAGAGATAAGTGAGTGTGAATGCCGTCCTTCAACTAACTTGTTGGGAACACAAATATTCTTTTAATTTGCCAACTCCTCTCCATACATATATATGGGGAGGTACAAGCTCCAAATCGGTTTTACAGTGAAAACTGCAGGAACTTCAAACCGGCACTAGAAACAGACTGAGAAACCATAGTAAAAATTTATCTTGCAACCAGTTCCCTTTGTGTTAGATGAACGAACGTCTGTCCACAAGCTCAGGTCTGTGTGATATGTGTGTGTTAAAGCCGTAATTCAACTATCTGGTTTGTAACACATAGTTTCTTTGCAGTTGCCAAATCCAATTCATACATATATATGGGGAGGTACTAGATCCAACTCGGTTTTACAGTGAAAACTGCAGGAACTTCAAAACGGCACTAGGAAGCAGACTGAGAAACCAGAGTAAAATTTTTCCTGCAAATCGTTTCCTTTGTGCTAGATGAACGAACGTCTCAACAAATGCTATGTTCTTAGAGATAAGTGTGTGTCAAAGACTTCCTTCACCTAGCTTGTTGGGAACACAAAGTTTCTTTGCATTTGCAAACTCCAATCCACACATATATTTGGGGAGGTACTAGCTCCAACTCTGTTTTACAGTGAAAAATGCAGGAATATCAAACATGCACTGGGAAGCAGACTGAGAATCCAGAGTAGTACTTTCTCCTGCAAACCATTCACTTTGTGCTAGGTGAACGATCTTCTGTCCACATGATCATTTCTGAAAGATAAGTGTGTGTGAAAGCCGTACTTCAAGTTGCTTGTAGTAAACACATAGTTTCTTTGCAGTTGCCAACACCACCAAATAAATATATATGGGTAGGTACTAGCTCCAAATAGATTTTACAGTGAAAAATGCAGGAAATTCAAACCGGCACTAGGAAACAGACTGAGAAACCAGAGTAAATGTTCCTCCTTCAAACCTTTCCCTTTGAGCTAGATGATCGAACGTCTCTTCACAGGCTCACTTCTGAGAGATAAGTGTGTGTGAAAGCCGTACTTCACCTAGATTATTGGGAACACAAAGTTTCTTTTCAGTTGCCAACTCCACTCCATAAATATATATGGAGATTTTCTAGATAAAACTCTGTATTACAGTGCAAACTGCAGGAACTTCAAACGGCAGTAGGAAGCAGACGGAGAAACCAGAGTAAAAGTTTCTCCTGCAACCCGTTCCAGTTTTGCTTGAAGAACAAACGTCTCTCCACATGCTCAGTTCTGAGAGATAAGTGTGTGTGAAGCCGTACTTCACCTAGCATGTTGGGAACATAGAGTTTCATTCAGATGCCATCTCCACTCCATACATATATATGGAGATGTACAAGCACCAATATGTTTTTACAGTGAAAAGTGCAGGAATTTCAAACCGTCACTAGGGAACAGACTAAGAAACCAGAGTAAAAGTTTCTCCAGCAACCTGTTTTCTTTGTGCTAGATGAACGAACTACTGTCCACATGCTCAGTTCTGAGAGAAAATTGAGTGAGAACGCCGTCCTTCAACTACCTTGTTGGGAACACAAATGTTCTTTTAAGTTGCCAACTCCACTCCATACATATATATGGGGAGGTACAAGCTCCAAATCTGTTTTACATTGAAAACTGCAGGAAATTCAAACCGGCACTAGAAACAGACTGAGAAACCATAGTATATGTTTATCCTGCAACCAGTTGCCTTTGTGCTAGATGAACGAACGTCTGCCCACAAGCTCAGTTCTGAGAGATATGTGTGTGTTAAAGAAGTAATTCACCTATCTGGTTGGGAACACATAGTTTCTTTGTAGTTGCAAAATCCAGTCCATACATATATATGGGTAGGTACTAGCTCCAACTCGGTTTTACAGTGAAAACTGCAGGAATTTCAAACCGGCACTAGGAAGCAGACTGAGAAACCAGAGTAAAAGTTTTCCCTGCAAACCATTTCCTTTGTGCTAGATGAACGAACGTCTCACCACATGTTCAGTTCTGAGAGATAAGTGTGTATGAAAGCCTTTCTTCAACTAGCTTGTTGGGAACACAAAGTTTCTTTGAATTTGCAAACCCCAATCCACACATATATTTGGGGAGGAATTAGCTAAAACTCGGTTTTACAGTGAAAACTGCAGGAACTTCAAAACGGCACTAGGGAACATACAGAGAAACCAGAATAAAAGTATCTCCTGCAACTCGTTCCATTTGTGCTACATGAACGAAATTCTGTCCACATGCTCAGTTCTGAGAGTTAAGTGTGTGTGAAAGACTTCCTTCAACTAGCTTGTTGTAAACACATAATTTCTTTGCAGTTGCCAACACCACTCCATACATATATATGGGGAGGTACTAGCTCCAACTCGGTTTTACAGAGAAAACTGCAGGAACTTCAAACCGGCACTAGGAAACAGACTGAGAAACCAGATTAAAAGTTTCTCCTGCATCCCGTTCCCATTGTGCTAGATGAACGAAAGTCTCTACACATGCTCAGTTCTGAGTGGTAAGTGAGAGTGAAAGCCGTCCTTCACCTACATTGTTGGGAACACAAAGTATCTTTTCAGTTGCCAAAACCACTCCATACATATATAAGGGGAGATACTAGCTCCAACTCGGTTTTACAGTGAAATCTTTAGGAACATCAAACCGTCACTAGGGAACAGAATGAGAATCCAGAGTAAAAGTTTCTCCTGCAAAACGATCCCATTGTGCTAGGTGAACGAACTTCTCTTCAAATGCTCAGTTCTGAGAGATATGTGAGTGTGAAAGCCGTCCTTCACCTACCTTGTTGGGAACACAAATATTATTTTAAGTTGCCAACTCCACTCCATACATATATATGGGGAGGTACAAGCTCCAAATCGGTTTTACAGTGAAAACTGCAGGAACTTCAAACCGGCACTAGAAACAGACTGAGAAACCATAGTAAAAATTTATCTTGCAACCAGTTCCCTTTGTGCTAGATGAACGAACGTCTGTCCACAAGCTCAGTTCTGTGAGATATGTGTGTGTTAAAGCCGTAATTCAACTATCTGGTTTGTAACACTTAGTTTCTTTGCAATTGCCAAATCCAATTCATACATATATATGGGGAGGTACTAGATCCAACTCGGTTTTACAGTGAAAAATGCAGGAACTTCAAACCGGCACTAGGAAGCAGACTGAGAAACCAGAGTAAAATTTTTCCTGCAAACCGTTTCTTTTGTGCAAGATAAACGAACGTCTCAACAAATGCTATGTTCTGAGAGATAAGTGTGTGTCAAAGCCTTCCTTCACCTAGCTTGTTGGGAACACAAAGTTTCTTTGCATTTGCAAACTCCAAATCCACACATATATTTGGGGAGGTACTAGCTCCAACTCGGTTTTACAGTGAAAAATGCAGGAATATCAAACATGCACTAGGAAACAGACTGAGAATCCAGAGTAGTACTTTCCCCTGCAACCCATTCACATTGTGCTAGGTGAACGATCTTCTGTCCACATGATCATTTCTGAAAAATAAGTGTGTGTGAAAGCCGTACTTCACGTTGCTTGTAGTAAACACATAGCTTCATTGCAGTTGCCAACACCACCCCATAAATATATATGGGTAGGTACTAGCTCCAAATAGATTTTACAGTGAAAACTGAAGGAACTTCAAAACGGCACTAGGAAACAGACTGAGAAACCAGAGTAAATGTTCCTCCTTCAAACCTTTCCCTTTGTGCTAGATGATCGAACGTCTCTCACAGGCTCAATTCTGAGAGATAAGTGTGTGTGAAAGCCGTACTTCACCTAGATTATTGGGAACACAAAGTTTCTCTTCAGTTGCCAAATCCACTGCATAAATATATATGGAGATGTTCTAGATAAAACTCTGTATAACAGTGCAAACTGCAGGAACTTCAAAACGGCACTAGGGAACAGACTGAGAAACCAGAGTAAATGTTTCACCTGAAACCCGTTCCATTTGTGCTGGAATAACGAACGTCTCTCCACATGCTCAGTTCTGAGAGATATGTTTGTGTGAAAGCCGTCCTTCATCTAGCATGTAGGGAACACAAAGTATCTTTTCAGTTGCCAACCCCACTCCATAAATATATATGCGGAGGTACTAGCTAAAACTCGGTTTTACTGTGAAAACTGCAGGAAAATCAGACCGGCACTAGGAAACAGACTGAGAAACCAGAGCAAAAGTTTCTCCTGCAACCGGTTTTCTTTGTGCTAGATGAACGAACTTCTGTCCACATGCTCAGTTCTGAGAGATAAGTGAGTGTGAACGCCGTCCTTCACCTAGCTTGTTGGGAACACAAATATTCTTTTAAGTTGCCAACTCCACTCCATAGATATATATGGGGAGGTACAAGCTACAAATCGGTTTTACAGTAAAAACTGCAGGAACTTCAACCAGGCACTAGAAACAGACTGAGAAACCATAGTAAAATTTATCCTGCAACCAGTTCACTTTGTGCTAGATTAACGAATGTCTGTCCACAAGATCAGTTCTGAGAGATATGTGTGTGTTAAAGCCGTAATTCACCTATCTGGTTGGGAACACATAGTTTTTTGCAGTTGTAAATCCAATCCATACATATATATGGGGAGGTACTATCTCCAACTCGGTTTTACAGTGAAAACTGCAGGAACTTCAAACCGGCACTAGGAAGCAGACTGAGAAACCAGAGTAAAAATTTTTCCTGCAAACCGTTTCCTTTGTGCTAGATGAACGAACATCTCACCACATGCTCAGTTCTGAGAGATAAGTTTGTGTGAAAGCCTTCCTTCAACTAGCTTGTTGGGAACACAAAGTTTTTGCATTTGCAAACTCCAATCCACACATATATTTGGGGAGGTACTAGCTCGAACTCGGTTTTACAGTGAAAACTGCAGGAATATCAAACCGACACTAGGAAACAGACTGAGAATCCAGAGTAAAATTTTCTCCTGCAACCCTTTCCCTTTGTGCTAGGTGAACGATCTTCTGTCCACATGATCAGTTCTGAGAGATATGTGTGTGTGAAAGCCGTACTTCACGTAGATTGTAGTAAACACATAGTTTCTTTGCAGTTGCCAACACCACTCCATACATATATATGCGGAGGATCTAGCTCCAACTCGGTTTTGCAGTGAAAACTGTAGGAACTTCAAACCGGCACTAGGAACAGACTGAGAAAACAGAGTAAAAGTTTCTCCTGCAACCCGTTCCCTTTGTGCTACATGAATGAAAGTCTCTCCACAAGCTCAGTTCTGAGGGATTAGTGTGTGTGAAAACCGTAATTCACCTAGATTGTTGGGATAAAAATGTTTCTTTTCATTTGCCAAATCCACTCCATAAATATATAAGGGGAGGTATTACTTCGAAATCGGTATTACAGTGAAAACTGCAGGAAATTCAAAACGGCACTCGGAAACAGACGGAGAATGCAGTGAAAAGTTTATCCTGCAACCCGTTCCCTTTGTGCTAGATGAACGAACGTCTCTCCACATGCTCAGTTCTGAGAGATAAGTGTGTGTGAAAGCCTTAATTCACATAGCTTGTTGGGAACACAAATTTTCTTTTCAGTTGCCAACACCACTCCATAAATATATATGGGGAGGTACAAGCTCCAACTCGGTTTTACAGAGAAAACTGCAGGAACTTCAAACCGGCACAAGGGAACAGACAGAGAAACCAGAGTAAAAGTATCTCCTGCAACCCGTTCCATTTGTGCTACATGAACGAACTTCTGTCCACATGCTCAGTTCTGAGAGTTAAGTGTGTGTGAAAGACGTCCTTCAACTAGCTTGTTGTAAACACTTAATTTCTTTGCAGTTGCCAACACCACTCCTTACATATATATGGGGAGGTACTAGCTCCAACTCGGTTTTACAGAGAAAACTGCAGGAACTTCAAACCGGCACTAGGAAACAGACTGAGAAACCAGATTAAAAGTTTCTCCTGCATCCCGTTCCCATTGTGCTAAATGAACGAACGTCTCTACACATGCTCAGTTCTGAGAGGTAAGTGAGTGTGAAAGCCTCCTTCACCTAGCATGTTGGGAACACAAAGTTTCTTTTCAGTTGCCAAATCCACTCCATACATATATAAGGGGAGATACTAGCTTCACCTCGGTTTTACAGTGAAAACTGTAGGAACTTCAAACCGGCACTAGAAACAGACTGAGAAACCATAGTAAAAGTTTATACTGCATCCAGTTCCCTTTGTGCTAGATGAACGAACGTCTGTCCACAAGCTCAGTTCTGTGAGATATGTGTGTGTTAAAGCCGTAATTCACCTATCTGGTTGGGAACACATATTTCCTTTGCAGTTGCCAAATCCAATCCATACATATATATGGGGAGGTACTAGCTCCAACTCGGTTTTACAGTGAAAACTGCTGGTACTTCGAACCGTCACTAGGAAGCAGACTGAGAAACCAGAGCAAAAGTTTTTCCTGCAAAGCGTTTCCTTTGTGCTAAATGAACGAACGTCTCACCAAATGCTATGATCTGAGAGATAAGTGGGTGTGAAAGCCTTCCTTCAACTAGCTTGTTGGGAACACAAAGTTTCTTTGCATTTGCAAACTCCAATCCACAGATATATTTGGGGAGGTACTAGCTCCAACTGGGTTTTACAGTGAAAACTGCAAGAACATCAAACCGGCAGTAGGAAACAGAATGAGAATCCAGAGTAAAACTTTCTCCTGCAACCCCTTCCCTTTGTGCTAGGTGAACGATCTTCTGTCCACATGATCAGTTCTGAGAGATAAGTGAGTGTGAAAGCCGTAGTTCAATAGCTTGTAGTAAACACATAGTTTCTTTGCAGTTGCCAAAACCACTCCATGCATATATATGTGTAGGTACTATCTCCAAATAGGTTTTACAGTGAAAACTGCAGGAACTTCAAACCGGCAATAGGAAACAGACTGAGAAACCAGAGTAAATGTTCCTCCTTCAACCCGTTCCATTTGTGCTAGGAGAACGAACTTCTCTCCACAGGCTCAGTTCTGAGAGATAAGTGTGTGTGAAAGCCGTCCTTCACCTTGCTTATTGGGAACACAAAGTTTCTTTTCAGTTGCCAACTCCACTCCATAAATATATATGGGGAAGTACTAGCTAAAACTCTCTATTACAGTGCAAAGTGCAGGAACTTCAAACCGGCAGTAGGAAGCAGACGGAGAAACCAGAGTAAAAATTTCTCCTGCAACCCGTTCCAATGTTGCTTGATGAAAAAACGTCTTTCCAAATGCTCAGTTCTGATAAATAAGTGTGTGTGAAGCCGTCCTTCACCTAGCATGTTGGGAACAGAGTGTTTCATTCAGATGCCATCTCCACTCCATACATATATATGGGGAAGTACAAGCACCAACTCGGTTTTACAGTGAAAACTGCAGGAACTTCAAACCGTCACTAGGGAACAGACTGAGAATCCAGAGTAAAATTTCTCCTGCAACCCTTTCCCATTGTGCTAGTTGAACGAACGTCTCTATACATGCTCAGTTCTGAGAGATAAGTGAGTGTGAATGCCGTCCTTAACCTAACTTGTTGGGAACACATATATTCTTTTAAGTTGCCAACACCTCTTCATACATATATATGGGGAGGTACAAGCTCCAAATCGGTTTTACAGTGAAAACTGCAGGAACTTCAAACCGGCACTAGAAACAGACTGAGAAACCATAGTAAAAATTTATCTTGCTACAAGTTCCCTTTGTGATACATGAACGAACGTCTGTCCACAAGCTCAGTTCTGTGAGATATGTGTGTGTTAAAGCCGTAATTCACCTATTTGGTTTGTAACATATAGTTTCTTTGCAGTTGCCAAATCTAATTCATACATATATATGGGGAGGTACTAGATCCAACTCGGTTTTACAGTGAATACTGCAGGAACTTCAAACCGGCACTAGGAAGCAGACTGAGAAACAAGAATAAAATTTTTCCTGCAAACCGTTTCCTTTGTGCTAGATGAACGAACGTCTCAACAAATGCTATGTTCTGAGAGATAAGTGTGTGTCAAAGCCTTCCTTCACCTAGCTTGTTGGGAACACAAAGTTTCTTTGCATTTGCAAACTCCAATCCACACATATATTTGGGGAGGTACTAGCTCCAACACGGTTTACAGTGAAAACTGCAGGAATATCAAACATGCACTAGGAAACAGACTGAGACTCCAGAGTAGTACTTTCTCCTGCAACCCATTCACTTTGTGCTAGGTGAACGATCTTCTGTCCACATGATCATTTCTGAAAGATAAGTGTGTGTGAAAGCCGTACTTCATGTTGCATGTAGTAAACACATAGTTTCTTTGCAGTTGCCAACACCACCCCATAAATATATATGGGTAGGTACTAGCTCCAAATAGATTTTACAGTGAAAACTGCAGGAACCTCAAACTGGCACTAGGAAACAGACTGAGAAACCAGAGTAAATGTTCCTATTTCAAACCTTTCCCTTTGTGCTAGATGATCGAACGTCTCTCCACAGGCTCAGTTCTGAGAGATAAGTGTGTGTGAAAGCCGTACTTCAACTAGATTATTGGGAACACAAAGTTTCTTTTCAGTTGCCAACTCCACTCCATAAATATATATGGAGATGTTCTAGATAAAACTCTGTATTACAGTGCAAACTGCAGGAACTTCAAAACGGCAGTAGGAAGCAGACGGAGAAACCAGAGTAAAAGTTTCTCCTGCAACCCGTTCCATTTTTGCTTGATGAACAAACGTCTCTCCAAATGCTCAGTTCTGAGAGATAAGTGTGTGTGAAGCCGTCCTTCACCTAGCATGTTGGAAACAGAGAGTTTCATTCAGATGCCATCTCCACTCCATACATATATATGGAGAGGTACAAGCACCATCTCGGTTTTACAGTGAAAAGTGCAGGAACTTCAAACCGTCACTAGGGAACAGACTGGGAAACCAGAGAAAATGTTTCACCAGCAACCCGTTCCATTTGTGCTAGATTAACGAACGTCTCTCCACATGCTCAGTTCTGAGAGATATGTTTGTGTGAAAGCCGTCCTTCAACTAGCATGTTGGGAACACAAATATTCTTTTAAGTTGCCAACTCCACTCCATAAATTTATAAGGGGAGGTATTACATCGAAATCGGTATTACAGTGAAATCTGCAGGAAATTCAAAACGGCACTAGGAAACAGACTGAGAATGCAGTGAAAAGTTTCTCCTGCAACCCGTTCCCTTTGTGCTAGATGAATGAACGTCTCTCCACAAGCTCAGTTCTGAGACATAAGTGTGTGTGAAAGCCTTAATTCACCTAGCTTGTTGGGAACACAAAATTTCTTTTCAGTTGCCAACTCCACTACATATATATATATGGGGAGGTACAAGCTCCAAATCGTTTTCACAGTGAAAACTGCAGGAACTTCAAACCGGCACTAGGGAACAGACAAAGAAACCAGAGTAAAAGTATCTCCTGCAACCCGTTCCATTTGTGCTACATGAATGAACTTCTGTCTACATGCTCAGTTCTGAGAGATATGTGAGTGTGAACGCCGTACTTCACCTAGCTTGTTGGGAACACAAATATTCTTTTAAGTTGCCAACTCCACTCCATACATATATATGGGGAGGTACAAGCTCCAAATCGGTTTTACAGTGAAAATTGCAGGAACTTCAAACCGGCAGTAGAAACAGACAGAGAAACCATAGAAAAGTTTATCCTGCAACCAGTTCCATTTGTGCCTGATGAACGAACGTCTGTCCACAAGCTCAGTTCTGAGAGATATGTATGTGTTAAAGCCGTAATTCACCTATTTGGTTGGGAACACATAGTTTCTGTGCAGTTGCAAAATCCAATCCATACATATATATGGGGAGATACAAGCTCCAACTCGATTTTACAGTGAAAACTGCAGGAACTTCAAACCGGCACTAGGAAGCAGACTGAGAAACCAGAGTAAAAGTTTTTCCTGCAAACCGTTTCCTTTGTGCTAGATGAACGAACGTCTCATCACATGATCAGTTCTGAGAGATAAGTGTGTGTGAAAGCCTTCCTTCAACTAGCTTGTTGGGAACACAAAGTTTCTTTGCATTTGCAAACTCCAATCCACACATATATTTGGGGAGGTACTAGCTCGAACTCGGTTTTACAGTGAAAACTGCAGGAACATCAAACCGGCACTAGGAAACAGAATGAGAATCCAGAGTAAAACTTTCTCCTGCAACCCATTCACTTTGTGCTAGGTGAACGATCTTCTGTCCACATGATCAGTTCTGAGAGATAATTGTGTGTGAAAGCCGTACTTCACGTATCTTGTAGTAAACATATAGTTTCTTTGCAGATGCCATAACCACTCCATACATATATATGGGTAGGTACTAGCTCCAAATATGTTTTACAGTGAAAACTGCAGGAACTTCAAACCGGCAATAGGAAACAGACTGAGAAACCAGAGTAAATGTTCCTCCTTCAACCCGTTCCATTTGTGCTAGGAGAACGAACGTCTTTCCACAGGCTCAGTTCTGAGAAATAAGTGTGTGTGAAAGCCGTGCTTCACCTAGCTTGTTTGGAACACAAAGTTTCTTTTCAGTTGCCAACTCCACTCCATAAATATATTTTGGATGTACTAGCTAAAACTCTGTATTACAGTGCAAAGTGCAGGAACTTCAAACCTGCGGTAGGAACAGACGGAGAAACCAGAGTAAAAATTTCTCCTGCAACCCGTTCCAATGTTGCTTGATGAAAAAACGTCTCTCCAAATGCTCAGTTCTGATAGATAATTGTGTGTGAAGCCGACCTTCACATAGCATGTTGGGAACAGAGAGTTTCATTCAGATGCCATCTCCACTCCATACATATATATGGGGAAGTACAAGCAACAACTCGGTTTTACAGTGAAAACTGCAGGAATTTCAAACCGTCACTAGGGAACAGACTGAGAATCCAGAGTAAAGTTACTCCTGCAACCCGTTCCCATTGTGCTAGATGAACGAACGTCTCTATACATGCTCAGTTCTGAGAGATAAGTGAGTGTGAATGCCGTCCTTCAACTAACTTGTTGGGAACACAAATATTCTTTTAATTTGCCAACTCCTCTCCATACATATATATGGGGAGGTACAAGCTCCAAATCGGTTTTACAGTGAAAACTGCAGGAACTTCAAACCGGCACTAGAAACAGACTGAGAAACCATAGTAAAAATTTATCTTGCAACCAGTTCCCTTTGTGTTAGATGAACGAACGTCTGTCCACAAGCTCAGGTCTGTGTGATATGTGTGTGTTAAAGCCGTAATTCAACTATCTGGTTTGTAACACATAGTTTCTTTGCAGTTGCCAAATCCAATTCATACATATATATGGGGAGGTACTAGATCCAACTCGGTTTTACAGTGAAAACTGCAGGAACTTCAAAACGGCACTAGGAAGCAGACTGAGAAACCAGAGTAAAATTTTTCCTGCAAATCGTTTCCTTTGTGCTAGATGAACGAACGTCTCAACAAATGCTATGTTCTTAGAGATAAGTGTGTGTCAAAGACTTCCTTCACCTAGCTTGTTGGGAACACAAAGTTTCTTTGCATTTGCAAACTCCAATCCACACATATATTTGGGGAGGTACTAGCTCCAACTCTGTTTTACAGTGAAAAATGCAGGAATATCAAACATGCACTGGGAAGCAGACTGAGAATCCAGAGTAGTACTTTCTCCTGCAAACCATTCACTTTGTGCTAGGTGAACGATCTTCTGTCCACATGATCATTTCTGAAAGATAAGTGTGTGTGAAAGCCGTACTTCAAGTTGCTTGTAGTAAACACATAGTTTCTTTGCAGTTGCCAACACCACCAAATAAATATATATGGGTAGGTACTAGCTCCAAATAGATTTTACAGTGAAAAATGCAGGAAATTCAAACCGGCACTAGGAAACAGACTGAGAAACCAGAGTAAATGTTCCTCCTTCAAACCTTTCCCTTTGAGCTAGATGATCGAACGTCTCTTCACAGGCTCACTTCTGAGAGATAAGTGTGTGTGAAAGCCGTACTTCACCTAGATTATTGGGAACACAAAGTTTCTTTTCAGTTGCCAACTCCACTCCATAAATATATATGGAGATTTTCTAGATAAAACTCTGTATTACAGTGCAAACTGCAGGAACTTCAAACGGCAGTAGGAAGCAGACGGAGAAACCAGAGTAAAAGTTTCTCCTGCAACCCGTTCCAGTTTTGCTTGAAGAACAAACGTCTCTCCACATGCTCAGTTCTGAGAGATAAGTGTGTGTGAAGCCGTACTTCACCTAGCATGTTGGGAACATAGAGTTTCATTCAGATGCCATCTCCACTCCATACATATATATGGAGATGTACAAGCACCAATATGTTTTTACAGTGAAAAGTGCAGGAATTTCAAACCGTCACTAGGGAACAGACTAAGAAACCAGAGTAAAAGTTTCTCCAGCAACCTGTTTTCTTTGTGCTAGATGAACGAACTACTGTCCACATGCTCAGTTCTGAGAGAAAATTGAGTGAGAACGCCGTCCTTCAACTACCTTGTTGGGAACACAAATGTTCTTTTAAGTTGCCAACTCCACTCCATACATATATATGGGGAGGTACAAGCTCCAAATCTGTTTTACATTGAAAACTGCAGGAAATTCAAACCGGCACTAGAAACAGACTGAGAAACCATAGTATATGTTTATCCTGCAACCAGTTGCCTTTGTGCTAGATGAACGAACGTCTGTCCACAAGCTCAGTTCTGAGAGATATGTGTGTGTTAAAGAAGTAATTCACCTATCTGGTTGGGAACACATAGTTTCTTTGTAGTTGCAAAATCCAGTCCATACATATATATGGGTAGGTACTAGCTCCAACTCGGTTTTACAGTGAAAACTGCAGGAATTTCAAACCGGCACTAGGAAGCAGACTGAGAAACCAGAGTAAAAGTTTTCCCTGCAAACCATTTCCTTTGTGCTAGATGAACGAACGTCTCACCACATGTTCAGTTCTGAGAGATAAGTGTGTATGAAAGCCTTTCTTCAACTAGCTTGTTGGGAACACAAAGTTTCTTTGAATTTGCAAACCCCAATCCACACATATATTTGGGGAGGAATTAGCTAAAACTCGGTTTTACAGTGAAAACTGCAGGAACTTCAAAACGGCACTAGGGAACATACAGAGAAACCAGAATAAAAGTATCTCCTGCAACTCGTTCCATTTGTGCTACATGAACGAAATTCTGTCCACATGCTCAGTTCTGAGAGTTAAGTGTGTGTGAAAGACTTCCTTCAACTAGCTTGTTGTAAACACATAATTTCTTTGCAGTTGCCAACACCACTCCATACATATATATGGGGAGGTACTAGCTCCAACTCGGTTTTACAGAGAAAACTGCAGGAACTTCAAACCGGCACTAGGAAACAGACTGAGAAACCAGATTAAAAGTTTCTCCTGCATCCCGTTCCCATTGTGCTAGATGAACGAAAGTCTCTACACATGCTCAGTTCTGAGTGGTAAGTGAGAGTGAAAGCCGTCCTTCACCTACATTGTTGGGAACACAAAGTATCTTTTCAGTTGCCAAAACCACTCCATACATATATAAGGGGAGATACTAGCTCCAACTCGGTTTTACAGTGAAATCTTTAGGAACATCAAACCGTCACTAGGGAACAGAATGAGAATCCAGAGTAAAAGTTTCTCCTGCAAAACGATCCCATTGTGCTAGGTGAACGAACTTCTCTTCAAATGCTCAGTTCTGAGAGATATGTGAGTGTGAAAGCCGTCCTTCACCTACCTTGTTGGGAACACAAATATTATTTTAAGTTGCCAACTCCACTCCATACATATATATGGGGAGGTACAAGCTCCAAATCGGTTTTACAGTGAAAACTGCAGGAACTTCAAACCGGCACTAGAAACAGACTGAGAAACCATAGTAAAAATTTATCTTGCAACCAGTTCCCTTTGTGCTAGATGAACGAACGTCTGTCCACAAGCTCAGTTCTGTGAGATATGTGTGTGTTAAAGCCGTAATTCAACTATCTGGTTTGTAACACTTAGTTTCTTTGCAATTGCCAAATCCAATTCATACATATATATGGGGAGGTACTAGATCCAACTCGGTTTTACAGTGAAAAATGCAGGAACTTCAAACCGGCACTAGGAAGCAGACTGAGAAACCAGAGTAAAATTTTTCCTGCAAACCGTTTCTTTTGTGCAAGATAAACGAACGTCTCAACAAATGCTATGTTCTGAGAGATAAGTGTGTGTCAAAGCCTTCCTTCACCTAGCTTGTTGGGAACACAAAGTTTCTTTGCATTTGCAAACTCCAAATCCACACATATATTTGGGGAGGTACTAGCTCCAACTCGGTTTTACAGTGAAAAATGCAGGAATATCAAACATGCACTAGGAAACAGACTGAGAATCCAGAGTAGTACTTTCCCCTGCAACCCATTCACATTGTGCTAGGTGAACGATCTTCTGTCCACATGATCATTTCTGAAAAATAAGTGTGTGTGAAAGCCGTACTTCACGTTGCTTGTAGTAAACACATAGCTTCATTGCAGTTGCCAACACCACCCCATAAATATATATGGGTAGGTACTAGCTCCAAATAGATTTTACAGTGAAAACTGAAGGAACTTCAAAACGGCACTAGGAAACAGACTGAGAAACCAGAGTAAATGTTCCTCCTTCAAACCTTTCCCTTTGTGCTAGATGATCGAACGTCTCTCACAGGCTCAATTCTGAGAGATAAGTGTGTGTGAAAGCCGTACTTCACCTAGATTATTGGGAACACAAAGTTTCTCTTCAGTTGCCAAATCCACTCCATAAATATATATGGAGATGTTCTAGATAAAACTCTGTATAACAGTGCAAACTGCAGGAACTTCAAAACGGCACTAGGGAACAGACTGAGAAACCAGAGTAAATGTTTCACCTGAAACCCGTTCCATTTGTGCTGGAATAACGAACGTCTCTCCACATGCTCAGTTCTGAGAGATATGTTTGTGTGAAAGCCGTCCTTCATCTAGCATGTAGGGAACACAAAGTATCTTTTCAGTTGCCAACCCCACTCCATAAATATATATGCGGAGGTACTAGCTAAAACTCGGTTTTACTGTGAAAACTGCAGGAAAATCAGACCGGCACTAGGAAACAGACTGAGAAACCAGAGCAAAAGTTTCTCCTGCAACCGGTTTTCTTTGTGCTAGATGAACGAACTTCTGTCCACATGCTCAGTTCTGAGAGATAAGTGAGTGTGAACGCCGTCCTTCACCTAGCTTGTTGGGAACACAAATATTCTTTTAAGTTGCCAACTCCACTCCATAGATATATATGGGGAGGTACAAGCTACAAATCGGTTTTACAGTAAAAACTGCAGGAACTTCAAACAGGCACTAGAAACAGACTGAGAAACCATAGTAAAATTTATCCTGCAACCAGTTCACTTTGTGCTAGATTAACGAATGTCTGTCCACAAGATCAGTTCTGAGAGATATGTGTGTGTTAAAGCCGTAATTCACCTATCTGGTTGGGAACACATAGTTTTTTGCAGTTGTAAATCCAATCCATACATATATATGGGGAGGTACTATCTCCAACTCGGTTTTACAGTGAAAACTGCAGGAACTTCAAACCGGCACTAGGAAGCAGACTGAGAAACCAGAGTAAAAATTTTTCCTGCAAACCGTTTCCTTTGTGCTAGATGAACGAACATCTCACCACATGCTCAGTTCTGAGAGATAAGTTTGTGTGAAAGCCTTCCTTCAACTAGCTTGTTGGGAACACAAAGTTTTTGCATTTGCAAACTCCAATCCACACATATATTTGGGGAGGTACTAGCTCGAACTCGGTTTTACAGTGAAAACTGCAGGAATATCAAACCGACACTAGGAAACAGACTGAGAATCCAGAGTAAAATTTTCTCCTGCAACCCTTTCCCTTTGTGCTAGGTGAACGATCTTCTGTCCACATGATCAGTTCTGAGAGATATGTGTGTGTGAAAGCCGTACTTCACGTAGATTGTAGTAAACACATAGTTTCTTTGCAGTTGCCAACACCACTCCATACATATATATGCGGAGGATCTAGCTCCAACTCGGTTTTGCAGTGAAAACTGTAGGAACTTCAAACCGGCACTAGGAACAGACTGAGAAAACAGAGTAAAAGTTTCTCCTGCAACCCGTTCCCTTTGTGCTACATGAATGAAAGTCTCTCCACAAGCTCAGTTCTGAGGGATTAGTGTGTGTGAAAACCGTAATTCACCTAGATTGTTGGGATAAAAATGTTTCTTTTCATTTGCCAAATCCACTCCATAAATATATAAGGGGAGGTATTACTTCGAAATCGGTATTACAGTGAAAACTGCAGGAAATTCAAAACGGCACTCGGAAACAGACGGAGAATGCAGTGAAAAGTTTATCCTGCAACCCGTTCCCTTTGTGCTAGATGAACGAACGTCTCTCCACAAGCTCAGTTCTGAGAGATAAGTGTGTGTGAAAGCCTTAATTCACATAGCTTGTTGGGAACACAAATTTTCTTTTCAGTTGCCAACACCACTCCATAAATATATATGGGGAGGTACAAGCTCCAACTCGGTTTTACAGAGAAAACTGCAGGAACTTCAAACCGGCACAAGGGAACAGACAGAGAAACCAGAGTAAAAGTATCTCCTGCAACCCGTTCCATTTGTGCTACATGAACGAACTTCTGTCCACATGCTCAGTTCTGAGAGTTAAGTGTGTGTGAAAGACGTCCTTCAACTAGCTTGTTGTAAACACTTAATTTCTTTGCAGTTGCCAACACCACTCCTTACATATATATGGGGAGGTACTAGCTCCAACTCGGTTTTACAGAGAAAACTGCAGGAACTTCAAACCGGCACTAGGAAACAGACTGAGAAACCAGATTAAAAGTTTCTCCTGCATCCCGTTCCCATTGTGCTAAATGAACGAACGTCTCTACACATGCTCAGTTCTGAGAGGTAAGTGAGTGTGAAAGCCTCCTTCACCTAGCATGTTGGGAACACAAAGTTTCTTTTCAGTTGCCAAATCCACTCCATACATATATAAGGGGAGATACTAGCTTCACCTCGGTTTTACAGTGAAAACTGTAGGAACTTCAAACCGGCACTAGAAACAGACTGAGAAACCATAGTAAAAGTTTATACTGCATCCAGTTCCCTTTGTGCTAGATGAACGAACGTCTGTCCACAAGCTCAGTTCTGTGAGATATGTGTGTGTTAAAGCCGTAATTCACCTATCTGGTTGGGAACACATATTTCCTTTGCAGTTGCCAAATCCAATCCATACATATATATGGGGAGGTACTAGCTCCAACTCGGTTTTACAGTGAAAACTGCTGGTACTTCGAACCGTCACTAGGAAGCAGACTGAGAAACCAGAGCAAAAGTTTTTCCTGCAAAGCGTTTCCTTTGTGCTAAATGAACGAACGTCTCACCAAATGCTATGATCTGAGAGATAAGTGGGTGTGAAAGCCTTCCTTCAACTAGCTTGTTGGGAACACAAAGTTTCTTTGCATTTGCAAACTCCAATCCACAGATATATTTGGGGAGGTACTAGCTCCAACTGGGTTTTACAGTGAAAACTGCAAGAACATCAAACCGGCAGTAGGAAACAGAATGAGAATCCAGAGTAAAACTTTCTCCTGCAACCCCTTCCCTTTGTGCTAGGTGAACGATCTTCTGTCCACATGATCAGTTCTGAGAGATAAGTGAGTGTGAAAGCCGTAGTTCAATAGCTTGTAGTAAACACATAGTTTCTTTGCAGTTGCCAAAACCACTCCATGCATATATATGTGTAGGTACTATCTCCAAATAGGTTTTACAGTGAAAACTGCAGGAATTTCAAACCGGCATTAGGAAACAGACTGAGAAAACAGAGTAAATGTTCCTCCTTCAACCCGTTCCGTTTGTGCTAGGAGAACGAACGTCTCTCCACAGGCTCATTTCTGAGAGATAAGTGTGTGTGAAAGCCGTCCTTCACCTAGCTTATTGGGAACACAAAGTTTCTTTTCAGTTGCCAACTCCACTTCATAAATATATATGGGGAAGTACTAGCTAAAACTCTGTGTTACAGTGCAATGTGTAGGAACTTCAAACCGGCAGTAGGAAGCAGACGGAGAAACCAGAGTAAAAATTTCTCCTGCAACCCGTTCCAATGTTGCTTGATGAAAAAAAGTCTCTCCAAATGCTCAGTTCTGATAGATAAGTGTGTGTGAAGCCGTCCTTCACCTAGCATGTTGGGAACAGAGAGTTTAATTCAGATGCATTCTCCACTCCATACATATATAGGGGAAGTACAAGCACCAACTCGGTTTTACAGTGAAAAGTGCAGGAACTTCAAACCATCACTAGGGAACAGACTGAGAATCCAGAGTAAATTTTATCCTGCAACCCGTTCCCTTTGTGCTAGATGAACGAACGTCTCTATACATGCTCAGTTCTGAGAGATAAGTGAGTGTGAATGCCGTCCTTCACATAACTTGTTGGGAACACAAATATTCTTTTAAATTGCCAACTCCTCTCCATACATATATATGGGGAGGTACAAGCTCCAAATCGGTTTTACAGTGAAAACTGCAGGATCTTCAAACCGGCACTAGAAACAGACTGAGATACCATAGTAAAAGTTTATCTTGCATCCAGTTCAATTTGTGCTAGATGAACGAAAGTCTGTCCACAAGCTCAGTTCTCTGAGATATGTGTGTGTTAAAGCCGTTATTCATATATCTGGTTTGTAACACATAGTTTCCTTGCAGTTGCCAAATCCAATTCGTACATATATATGGGGAGGTACTAGATCCAACTCGGTTTTACAGTGAAAACTGCAGGAACTTCAAACCGGCACTAGGAAGCAGACTGAGAAACCAGGGTAAAATTTTTTCCTGCAAACTGTTTCCTTTGTGCTAGATGAACGAACGTCTCACCAAATGCTATATTCTGAGAGATAAGTGTGTGTCAAAGCCTTCCTTCACCTAGCTTTTAGGGAACACAAAGTTTCTTTGCATTTGCAAACTCCAATCCACACATATATTTGGGGAGGTTCTAGCTCCATCTCGGTTTTACAGTGAAACCTGCAGGAATATCAAACATGCACTAGGAAACAGACTGAGAATCCAGAGTAGTACTTTCTCCTGCAACCCTTTCCCTTTGTGCTAGGTGAACGATCATCTGTCCACATGATCATTTCTTAAAGATAAGTGTGTGTGAAAGCCGTACTTCACGTAGCTTGTAGTAAACACATAGTTTCTTTGCAGTTGCCAACACCACCCCATAAATATATATGGGTAGGTACTAGCTCCAAATAAATTTTACAGTGAAAACTGCAGGAACTTCAAACCGGCACTAGGAAACAGACTGAGAAACCAGAGTAAATTTTCCTCCTTCAAAACTTTCCCTTTGTGCTAGATGAACGATCGTCTATCCACAGGCTCAGTTCTGAGAGATAAGTGTGTGTGAAAGCCGTACTTCACCTAGATTATTGGGAACATAAAGTTTCTTTTCAGTTGCCAACTCCACTACATAAATATATATGGAGATGTTCTAGTTAAAACTCTGTATTACAGTGCAAACTGCAGGATCTTCAAAAAGGCAGTAGGAAGCAGACGGAGAAACCAGAGTAAAAGTTTCTCCTGCAACCCGTTCCATTTTTGCTTGATGAACAAACGTCTCTCCACATGCTCAGTTCTGAGAGATAAGTGTGTGTGAAGCCGTCCTTCAACTAGCATGTTGGGAACAGAGAGTTTCATTCAGATGCCATCTCCACTCCATACATATATAGGGGAAGTACAAGCACCAACTCGGTTTTACAGTGAAAAGTGCAGGAACTTCAAACCATCACTAGGGAACAGACTGAGAATCCAGAGTAAAGTTTATCCTGCAACCCGTTCCTATTGTGCTAGATGAACGAACGTCTCTATACATGCTCAGTTCTGAGAGATAAGTGAGTGTGAATGCCGTACTTCACCTAACTTGTTGGGAACACAAATATTCTTTTAAGTTGCCAACTCCTCTCCATGCATATATATGGGGAGGTACAAGCTCCAAATCGGTTTTACAGTGAAAACTGCAGGATCTTCAAACCGGCACTAGAAACAGACTGAGAAACCATAGTAAAAGTTTATCTTGCAACCAGTTCCCTTTGTGCTAGATGAACGAACGTCTGTCCACAAGCTCATTTCTGTGAGATATGTGTGTGTTAAAGCCGTAATTCACCAAAATGCTTTGTAACACATAGTTTCCTTGCAGTTGCCAAATAAAATTCATACATATATATGGGGAGGTACTAGATCCAACTCGGTTTTACAGTGAAAACTGCAGGAGCTTCAAACCGGCACTAGGAAGCAGACTGAGAAACCAGGGTAAAATTTTTTCCGGCAAACTGTTTCCTTTGTGCTAGATGAACGAACGTCTCACCAAATGCTATGTTCTGAGAGATAAGTGTGTTTCAAAGCCTTCCTTCACCTACCTTGTTGGGAACAAAAAAGTTTCTTTGCATTTGCAAACTGAAATCCACACATATATTTGGGGAGGTACTAGCTCCATCTCGGTTTTACAGTGAAAGCTGCAGAAATATCAAACATGCACTAGGAAACAGACTGAGAATCCAGAGTAGTACTTTCTCCTGCAACCCTTTCCCTTTGTGCTAGGTGAACGATCTTCTGTCCACATGATCATTTCTGAAAAATAAGTGTGTGTGAAAGCCGTACTTCACGTAGCTTGTAGTAAACACATAGTTTCTTTGCAGTTGCCAACACCACCCCATAAATATATATGGGTAGGTACTAGCTCCAAATAGATTTTACAGTGAAAACTGCAGGAACTTCAAACCGGCACTAGGAAACAGACTGAGAAACCAGAGTAAATGTTCCTCCTTCAAACATTTCCCTTTGTGCTAGATGAACGAACGTCTCTCCACAGGCTCAGTTCTGAGAGATAAGTGTGTGTGAAAGCCGTACTTCACCTAGATTATTGGGAACACAAAGTTTCTTTTCAGTTGCCAACTCCACTCCATAAATATGTATGGAGATGTTCTAGATAAAACTCTGTATTACAGTGCAAACTGCAGGAACTTCAAAACGGCAGTAGGAAGCAGACGGAGAAACCAGAGTAAAAGTTTCTCCTGCAACCCGTTCCATTTTTGCTTGATGAACAAACGTCTCTCCACATGCTGAGTTCTCAGAGATAAGTGTGTGTGAAGCCGTCCTTCACCTAGCATGTGGGGAACAGAGAGTTTCATTCAGATGCCATCTCCACTCCATACATATATATGGGGAAGTACAAGCACCAACACGGTTTTACAGTGAAAAGTGCAGGAACTTCAAACCATCACTAGGGAACAGACTGAGAATCCAGAGTAAAGTTTATCCTGCAACCCGTTCCTATTGTGCTAGATGAACGAACGTCTCTATACATGCTCAGTTCTGAGAGATAAGTGAGTGTGAATGCCGTACTTCACCTAACTTGTTGGGAACACAAATATTCTTTTAAGTTGCCAACTCCTCTCCATGCATATATATGGGGAGGTACAAGCTCCAAATCGGTTTTACAGTGAAAACTGCAGGATCTTCAAACCGGCACTAGAAACAGACTGAGAAACCATAGTAAAAGTTTATCTTGCAACCAGTTCCCTTTGTGCTAGATGAACGAACGTCTGTCCACAAGCTCATTTCTGTGAGATATGTGTGTGTTAAAGCCGTAATTCACCAAAATGCTTTGTAACACATAGTTTCCTTGCAGTTGCCAAATAAAATTCATACATATATATGGGGAGGTACTAGATCCAACTCGGTTTTACAGTGAAAACTGCAGGAGCTTCAAACCGGCACTAGGAAGCAGACTGAGAAACCAGGGTAAAATTTTTTCCGGCAAACTGTTTCCTTTGTGCTAGATGAACGAACGTCTCACCAAATGCTATGTTCTGAGAGATAAGTGTGTTTCAAAGCCTTCCTTCACCTACCTTGTTGGGAACAAAAAAGTTTCTTTGCATTTGCAAACTGAAATCCACACATATATTTGGGGAGGTACTAGCTCCATCTCGGTTTTACAGTGAAAGCTGCAGAAATATCAAACATGCACTAGGAAACAGACTGAGAATCCAGAGTAGTACTTTCTCCTGCAACCCTTTCCCTTTGTGCTAGGTGAACGATCTTCTGTCCACATGATCATTTCTGAAAAATAAGTGTGTGTGAAAGCCGTACTTCACGTAGCTTGTAGTAAACACATAGTTTCTTTGCAGTTGCCAACACCACCCCATAAATATATATGGGTAGGTACTAGCTCCAAATAGATTTTACAGTGAAAACTGCAGGAACTTCAAACCGGCACTAGGAAACAGACTGAGAAACCAGAGTAAATGTTCCTCCTTCAAACATTTCCCTTTGTGCTAGATGAACGAACGTCTCTCCACAGGCTCAGTTCTGAGAGATAAGTGTGTGTGAAAGCCGTACTTCACCTAGATTATTGGGAACACAAAGTTTCTTTTCAGTTGCCAACTCCACTCCATAAATATGTATGGAGATGTTCTAGATAAAACTCTGTATTACAGTGCAAACTGCAGGAACTTCAAAACGGCAGTAGGAAGCAGACGGAGAAACCAGAGTAAAAGTTTCTCCTGCAACCCGTTCCATTTTTGCTTGATGAACAAACGTCTCTCCACATGCTGAGTTCTCAGAGATAAGTGTGTGTGAAGCCGTCCTTCACCTAGCATGTGGGGAACAGAGAGTTTCATTCAGATGCCATCTCCACTCCATACATATATATGGGGAAGTACAAGCACCAACACGGTTTTACAGTGAAAAGTGCAGGAACTTCAAACCGTCACTAGGGAACAGACTGAGAAACCAGATTAAATGTTTCACCTGCAAACCGTTCCATTTGTGCTAGATTAACGAACGTCTCTCCACATGCTCAGTTCTGAGAGATATGATTGTGTGAAAGCTGTAGTTCAACTAGTATGTTGGGAACACAAAGTTTCTTTTCAGTTGCCAACTACACTCCATAAATATATATGGGGAGGTACTAGATAAAACTCGGTTTTACTGTGGAAACTGCAGGAAAATCAAACCGGCACTAGGAAACAGACTGAGAAACCAGAGTAAAATTTCTCCTGCAACCCGTTTTCTTTGTGCTAGATGAACGAACTTCTGTCCACATGCTAAGTTCTGAGAGATAAGTGAGTTTGAACGCCGTCCTTCATCTAGCTTTTTGGGAACACAAATATACTTTTAAGTTGCCAACTCCAATCCATACATATATATGGGGAGGTACAAGGTACAAATCGGTTTTACAGTGAAAACTGCAGGAACTTCAAACCGGCACTAGAAACAGACTGAGAAACCAGAGTAAAATTTCTCCTGCAACCCGTTCCCTTTGTGCTAGGTGAACGAAATTCTGTCCACATGCTCAGTTCTGAGAGATAAGTGTGTGTGAAAGCCGTCCTTCACCTAGTTTGTTGTAAACAAATAGTTTCTTTGCAGTTGCCAACTCCACTCCATACATATATATGGGGAGGTACTAGCTTCAACTCTGTTTTACAGTGTAAACTCAGGAACTTCAAACTGGCACTAGGAAACAGACTGAGAAAACAGAGTAAAAGTTTCACCTGCAAACCTTTCCCTTTGTGCTAGATGAACGAACGTCTCTCCACATTCTCAAGTCTGAGAGATAAGTGGGTGTGAAAGCCGTCCTTCAAATGGCTAGTTGGGAAAACAATTTTCTTTTCAGTTGCCAACTCCTGTCCATACATATATATGGTGAGGTACTAGCTCCAAATCGCTTTTACAGTGAAAACTGTAGGAATTTCAAACCGGCACTAGGAAACAGACTGAGAAAACAGAATAAAAATTTCTCCTGCAAAACGTTCCTTTTGTGCTAGATGAACGAAAGTCTCCCCACAAGCTAAGTTCTGAGAGATAAGAGTGTGTGAAAGCTGTAATTCACATAGCTTGTTGGGAACACTAATTTTCTTTTCATTTGCCATCTCCACTCCATAAATATATATGAGGAGGTACTAGCTCCAAAACGGTATTACAGTGAAAACAGCAGGAACTTCAAAACGGCACTAGGAAGCAGACTGAGAAACCAGAGAAAAAGTTTCTCATACAACCCGTTCTTTTTGTGCTAGATGAAGGAACGTCTCTCCACTTGCTCAGTTCTGAGAGATAATTGTGTTTGAAAGCCGTTCTTCAGCTAGCTTGTTGGGAACACCAAATTTCTTTTCAGTTGCCTACTCCAATCCATACATATATATGGGGAGGTACTAGCTCCAAATCTGTTTTACAGTGAAACCTGCAGGAACTTCAAACCGGCACTAGGAAACAGAGTGATAATCCAGAGTAAAATTTTCTCCTGCAACCCGTTCCCTTTGTGCTAGATGAACGAACGTCTCTCCACAAGCTCAGTTCTGAGAGATAAGTGGGTGTGAAAGCCGTAATTCACCTAGCTTGTTTGTAACACAAAGTTTCTTTTCAGTTGCCAAATCCACTCCATAAATATATATGGGGAAGTACTAGCTAAAACTCTGTTTTACAGTGAAAAATGCAGGAACTTCAAAACGGCACTAGGGAACAGACTGAGAAACAAGAGTAAAAGTTTCTCCTGCAACCCTTTCCCATTTTGCTACATGAACGAACATCTGTCCACATGCTCAGTTCTGATAGATAAGTATGTGTGAAAGCCGTCCTTCAGCTAGCTTGTTGTAAACACATAGCTTCTTTTCATTTGCAACTTCCACTCCATACATATATATGGGGAGGTACTAGCTCCAACACTGTTTTACAGTGAAAACTGCAGGAACTTCCAACGGGCACTAGGAAACAGACTGAGAAAACACAGTAAATTTTTCTACTGCAATCCGTTCCCTTTGTGCTAGATGAACGAACGTCTCTGCACAAGCTCATTTCTGAGAGATAAGTGTGTGTGAAAGCCGTAATTCACCTTGATTTTTGGAACACAAAGTTTCTTTCCAGTTGCCGACTCCAATCCATAAATTTATAAGGGGAGGTACTAGCTAAAACGCGGTTTTACAGTGAAAACTGCAAGAACTTCAAACCTGCAGTAGGAAACAGACTGAGAAATCAGAGTAAAGTTTCTCCTGCAATCCGTTCCCTTTGTGCTAGATGAACGAACGTCTCTCCACATGCTCAAATCTGAGAGATTATTGTGTGTGAAAGCCATCCTTCACCTAGCTTTTTGGGAACACAAAGATTCTTTTCATTTGCCAACTCCATACATATATATGGGGAGGTACTAGCTCCAACTCGGTTTTACAGTGAAAACTGCAGGAACTTCAAACCGGCACTAGGAAACAGACTGAGATACCAGAGTAAAATTTCTACTGCAACCCGTTCAATTTGTGCTAGATGAACGAACGTCACTCCACAAGCTCAGTTCTGAGAGATAAGTGTGTGTGTAAGCCGTAATTCAATTAGCTTGTTGGGAACACAAATTTTCTTTTCAGTTGCCAACAGCAAACCATACATATATATGGGGAGGTACTAGATAAAACTCGGTGTTACAGTGAAAACTGAAGGAACTTCAAACCGGCACTAGGGAACAGACTGAGAAACCAGAGTAAAAATTTCTCCTGCAACCCGTTCCCTTTGTGCTAGATGAACGAACATCTCTCCACAAGCTAATTTCTGAGAGATAAGTGTGTGTGAAAGCTGTAATTCACATAGCTTGTTGGGAACACAAATTTACTTTTCAGTTGCCAACTCCACTCCATAAAAATATATGGGGAGGTATTAGCTCCAAATCGGTATTACAGATAAAACTGCAGGAACTTCAAACCGGCACTAGGAAACATACTGAGAAACCAGAGAAAAAGTTTCTCCTGCAAACCGATCCCTTTGTGCTAGATGAACGAACTTCTGTCCACATGTTCAGTTCTGAGAGGAAAGTGTGTCTGAAAGCCGTCCTTCACATAGCTTGTTTTAAAAACATAGATTCTTTGCAGTAGCCAACGCCACTCCATACATATATATGGGGAGGTATTAGCTCCAACTCTGTTTTACAGTGTTAACTCAGGAATTTCAAACCGGCATTAGGAAACAGACTGAGAAACCAGAGTAAAATTTTCTACTGCCACCCTTTCCCTTTGTGCTAGATGAACGAACGTCTCTCCACATGCTCATTTCTGAGAGATAATTGTGTGTTAAAGCCGTGATTCACCTAGCTTTTTGGAACACAAAGTTTCTTTTCAGTTGCCAAATCCACTCCATAAATATATATCGGGAGGTACTAGCTAAAATTCGGTTTTACAGTGAAATCTGCAGGAACTTCAAAACGGCACTAGGGAACAGACTGAGAAACCAGAGTAAAAGTTTCTTCTGCAAACCGTTCCCTTTTTGCTACATGAACGAACATCTGTCCACATGCTCAGTTCTGAGAGAAAAGTTTGTGTGAAAGCCGTCCTTCAAATAGCTTGTTGTAAACACATAGATTCTTTGCAGTTGCCAACTCCACTCCTTACAAATATATGGGGAGGTACTAGCTCCAACACGATTTTACAGTGAAAACTGTAGGCACTTCAAACTGGCACTAGGGAACAGACTAAGAATCCAGAGTAATCTTTTCTCCTGCAAACCATTCCATTTGTGCTAGATGAACGAACGTCTCTCCACATGCTCAGTTCTGAGAGAATAGTGTGTGTGAAAGCCGTCCTTCACATAGCTTCTTGGGAACACAAAGATTCTTTTCAGGTGCCAACACCACTCCATACATATATATGGGGAAGTAGTAGTTCCAACTCGGTTTTACAGTGAAAACTGCAGGAATTTCAAACCGGCACTAGGAAACAGACTGAGAAACCAGGGTAAAAGTTTCTCCTGCCACCCATTCCCTTTGTGCTAGATGAACGAAAGTCTCTCCAAAAGCTCATTTCTGAGAGATAATTGTGTGTGAAAGCCGTCCTTCACCTAGCTTGTTGGAAACAAAAAGTTCCTTTTCAGTTGCCAACTCCACTCCATAAATATATATGGGGAGGTACTAGCTAAAACTCGGTTTTACTGTGAAAACTGCAGGAAATTCAAAACGGCACTAGGGAACAGACTGATAAACCAGATTATAAGTTTCTGCTGCAACCCGTTACCTTTGTGCTAGATGAACGAACATCTGTCCACATGCTCAGTTCTGAGAGATAAGAGTGTGTGAATGCCGTCCTTCACTTTGCTTGTTGTAAACACATAGATTCTTTTCAGTTGCCAAATCCACTCCATAAATATATATGGGGAAGTACTAGCTAAAACTCTGTTTTACAGTGAAAAATGCAGGAACTTCAAAACGGCACTAGGGAACAGACTGAGAAAAAAGAGTAAAAGTTTCTCCTGCAACCCTTTCCCATTTTGCTACATGAACGAAATTCTGTCCACATGCTCAGTTCTGACAGATAAGTATGTGTGAAAGCCGTCCTTTATCTAGCTTGTTTTAAACACATAGCTTCTTTTCATTTGCCACCTCCACTCAATACATATATATGGGGAGGTACTAGCTCTAACACTGTTTTACAGTGAAAACTGCAGGAACTTCAAACGGGCACTAGGAAACAGACTGAGAAAACAGAGTAAATTTTTCTACTGCAATCCGTTCCCTTTGTGCTAGATGAACGAACGTCTCTCCACAAGCACATTTCTGAGAGATAAGTGTGTGTGAAAGCCGTACTTCACCTAGATTATTGGGAACACAAAGTTTCTTTTCAGTTGCCAACTCCACTCCATAAATATATATGGAGATTTTCTAGATAAAACTCTGTATTACAGTGCAAACTGCAGGAACTTCAAACGGCAGTAGGAAGCAGACGGAGAAACCAGAGTAAAAGTTTCTCCTGCAACCCGTTCCATTTTTGCTTGAAGAACAAACGTCTCTCCACATGCTCAGTTCTGAGAGATAAGTGTGTGTGAAGCCGTCCTTCACCTAGCATGTTGGGAACATAGAGTTTCATTCAGATGCCATCTCCACTCCATACATATATATGGAGATGTACAAGCACCAATATGGTTTTACAGTGAAAAGTGCAGGAATTTCAAACCGTCACTAGGGAACAGACTGAGAAACCAGAGTAAAAGTTTCTCCAGCAACCCGTTTTCTTTGTGCTAGATGAACGAACTACTGTCCACATGCTCAGTTCTGAGAGAAATGTGAGTGTGAACGCCGTCCTTCAACTACTTGTTGGGAACACAAATATTCTTTTAAGTTGCCAACTCCACTCCATACATATATATGGGGAGGTACAAGCTCCAAATCTGTTTTACATTGAAAACTGCAGGAAATTCAAACCGGCACTAGAAACAGACTGAGAAACCATAGTATATGTTTATCCTGCAACCAGTTGCCTTTGTGCTAGATGAACGAACGTCTGTCCACAAGCTCAGTTCTGAGAGATATGTGTGTGTTAAAGCCGTAATTCACCTATCTGGTTGGGAACACATAGTTTCTTTGCAGTTGCAAAATCCAGTCCATACATATATATGGGTAGGTACTAGCTCCAACTCGGTTTTACAGTGAAAACTGCAGGAATTTCAAACCGGCACTAGGAAGCAGACTGAGAAACCAGAGTAAAAGTTTTCCCTGCAAACCATTTCCTTTGTGCTAGATGAACGAACGTCTCACCACATGTTCAGTTCTGAGAGATAAGTGTGTGTGAAAGCCTTTCTTCAACTAGCTTGTTGGGAACACAAAGATTCTTTGCATTTGCAAACCCCAATCCACACATATATTTGGGGAGGAATTAGCTAAAACTCGGTTTTACAGTGAAAACTGCAGGAACTTCAAAACGGCACTAGGGAACATACAGAGAAACCAGAATAAAAGTATCTCCTGCAACCCGTTCCATTTGTGCTACATGAACGAAATTCTGTCCACATGCTCAGTTCTGAGAGTTAAGTGTGTGTGAAAGACTTCCTTCAACTAGCTTGTTGTAAACACATAATTTCTTTGCAGTTGCCAACACCACTCCATACATATATATGGGGAGGTACTAGCTCCAACTCGGTTTTACAGAAAAAACTGCAGGAACTTCAAACAGGCACTAGGAAACAGACTGAGAAACCAGATTAAAAGTTTCTCCTGCATCCCGTTCCCATTGTGCTAGATGAACAAAAGTCTCTACACATGCTCAGTTCTGAGTGGTAAGTGAGAGTGAAAGCCGTCCTTCACCTACATTGTTGGGAACACAAAGTTTCTTTTCAGTTGCCAAAACCACTCCATACATATATAAGGGGAAATACTAGCTCCAACTCGGTTTTACAGTGAAATCTGTAGGAACATCAAACCGTCACTAGGGAACAGAATGAGAATCCAGAGTAAAAGTTTCTCCTGCAAAACGATCCCATTGTGCTAGGTGAACGAACTTCTCTTCAAATGCTCAGTTCTGAGAGATATGTGAGTGTGAAAGCCGTCCTTCACCTACCTTGTTGGGAACACAAATATTATTTTAAGATGCCAACTCCACTCCATACATATATATGGGGAGGTACAAGCTCCAAATCGGTTTTACAGTGAAAACTGCAGGAACTTCAAACCGGCACTAGAAACAGACTGAGAAACCATAGTAAAAATTTATCTTGCAACCAGTTCCCTTTGTGCTAGATGAACGAACGTCTGTCCGCAAGCTCAGTTCTGTGAGATATGTGTGTGTTAAAGCCGTAATTCAACTATCTGGTTTGTAACACTTAGTTTCTTTGCAATTGCCAAATCCAAATCATACATATATATGGGGAGGTACTAGATCCAACTCGGTTTTACAGTGAAAAATGCAGGAACTTCAAACCGGCACTAGGAAGCAGACTGAGAAACCAGAGTAAAATTTTTCCTGCAAACCGTTTCTTTTGTGCAAGATAAACGAACGTCTCAACAAATGCTATGTTCTGAGAGATAAGTGTGTGTCAAAGCCTTCTTTCACCTAGCTTGTTGGGAACACAAAGTTTCTTTGCATTTGCAAACTCCAAATCCACACATATATTTGGGGAGGTACTAGCTCCAACTCGGTTTTACAGTGAAAAATGCAGGAATATCAAACATGCACTAGGAAACAGACTGAGAATCCAGAGTAGTACTTTCTCCTGCAACCCATTCACATTGTGCTAGGTGAACGATCTTCTGTCCACATGATCATTTCTGAAAGATAAGTGTGTGTGAAAGCCGTACTTCACGTTGCTTGTAGTAAACACATAGCTTCTTTGCAGTTGCCAACACCACCCCATAAATATATATGGGTAGGTACTAGCTCCAAATAGATTTTACAGTGAAAACTGAAGGAACTTCAAAACGGCACTAGGAAACAGACTGAGAAACCAGAGTAAATGTTCCTCCTTCAAACCTTTCCCTTTGTGCTAGATGATCGAACGTCTCTCCACAGGCTCAATTCTGAGAGATAAGTGTGTGTGAAAGCCGTACTTCACCTAGATTATTGGGAACACAAAGTTTCTCTTCAGTTGCCAAATCCACTCCATAAATATATATGGAGATGTTCTAGATAAAACTCTGTATAACAGTGCAAACTGCAGGAACTTCAAAACGGCACTAGGAAGCAGATGGAGAAACCAGAGTAAAAGTTTCTCCTGCAACCCGTTCCATTTTTGCTTGATGAACAAACGTCTCTCCACATGCTCAGTTCTGAGAGATAAGTGTGTGTGAAGCCGTCCTTCACCTAGCATGTTGGAAACAGAGAGTTTCATTCAGATGTCATCTCCAATCCATACATATATATGGGGAGGTACAAGCACCAACTCGGTTTTACAGTGAAAAGTGCAGGAACTTCAAACCGTCACTAGGGAACAGACTGAGAAACCAGAGTAAATGTTTCACCTGAAACCCGTTCCATTTGTGCTAGAATAACGAACGTCTCTCCACATGCTCAGTTCTGAGAGATATGTTTGTGTGAAAGCCGTCCTTCAACTAGCATGTAGGGAACACAAAGTATCTTTTCAGTTGCCAACCCCACTCCATAAATATATATGCGGAGGTACTAGCTAAAACTCGGTTTTACTGTGAAAACTGCAGGAAAATCAGACCGGCACTAGGAAACAGACTGAGAAACCAGAGTAAAAGTTTCTCCTGCAACCGGTTTTCTTTGTGCTAGATGAACGAACTTCTGTCCACATGCTCAGTTCTGAGAGATAAGTGAGTGTGAACGCCGTCCTTCACCTAGCTTGTTGGGAACACAAATATTCTTTTAAGTTGCCAACTCCACTCCATAGATATATATGGGGAGGTAGAAGCTACAAATCGGTTTTACAGTAAAAACTGCAGGAACTTCAACCAGGCACTAGAAACAGACTGAGAAACCATAGTAAAATTTATCCTGCAACCAGTTCACTTTGTGCTAGATTAACGAATGTCTGTCCACAAGATCAGTTCTGAGAGATATGTGTGTGTTAAAGCCGTAATTCACCTATCTGGTTGGGAACACATAGTTTTTTGCAGTTGTAAATCCAATCCATACATATATATGGGGAGGTACTATCTCCAACTCGGTTTTACAGTGAAAACTGCAGGAACTTCAAACCGGCACTAGGAAGCAGACTGAGAAACCAGAGTAAAAATTTTTCCTGCAAACCGTTTCCTTTGTGCTAGATGAACGAACGTCTCACCACATGCTCAGTTCTGAGAGATAAGTTTGTGTGAAAGCCTTCCTTCAACTAGCTTGTTGGGAACACAAAGTTTTTGCATTTGCAAACTCCAATCCACACATATATTTGGGGAGGTACTAGCTCGAACTCGGTTTTACAGTGAAAACTGCAGGAATATCAAACCGACACTAGGAAACAGACTGAGAATCCAGAGTAAAATTTTCTCCTGCAACCCTTTCCCTTTGTGCTAGGTGAACGATCTTCTGTCCACATGATCAGTTCTGAGAGATATGTGTGTGTGAAAGCCGTACTTCACGTAGATTGTAGTAAACACATAGTTTCTTTGCAGTTGCCAACACCACTCCATACATATATATGCGGAGGATCTAGCTCCAACTCGGTTTTGCAGTGAAAACTGTAGGAACTTCAAACCGGCACTAGGAACAGACTGAGAAAACAGAGTAAAAGTTTCTCCTGCAACCCGTTCCCTTTGTGCTACATGAATGAAAGTCTCTCCACAAGCTCAGTTCTGAGGGATTAGTGTGTGTGAAAACCGTAATTCACCTAGATTGTTGGGATAAAAATGTTTCTTTTCATTTGCCAAATCCACTCCATAAATATATAAGGGGAGGTATTACTTCGAAATCGGTATTACAGTGAAAACTGCAGGAAATTCAAAACGGCACTCGGAAACAGACGGAGAATGCAGTGAAAAGTTTATCCTGCAACCCGTTCCCTTTGTGCTAGATGAACGAACGTCTCTCCACAAGCTCAGTTCTGAGAGATAAGTGTGTGTGAAAGCCTTAATTCACCTAGCTTGTTGGGAACACAAATTTTCTTTTCAGTTGCCAACACCACTCCATAAATATATATGGGGAGGTACAAGCTCCAACTCGGTTTTACAGAGAAAACTGCAGGAACTTCAAACCGGCACAAGGGAACAGACAGAGAAACCAGAGTAAAAGTATCTCCTGCAACCCGTTCCATTTGTGCTACATGAACGAACTTCTGTCCACATGCTCAGTTCTGAGAGTTAAGTGTGTGTGAAAGACGTCCTTCAACTAGCTTGTTGTAAACACTTAATTTCTTTGCAGTTGCCAACACCACTCCTTACATATATATGGGGAGGTACTAGCTCCAACTCGGTTTTACAGAGAAAACTGCAGGAACTTCAAACCGGCACTAGGAAACAGACTGAGAAACCAGATTAAAAGTTTCTCCTGCATCCCGTTCCCATTGTGCTAAATGAACGAACGTCTCTACACATGCTCAGTTCTGAGAGGTAAGTGAGTGTGAAAGCCTCCTTCACCTAGCATGTTGGGAACACAAAGTTTCTTTTCAGTTGCCAAATCCACTCCATACGTATATAAGGGGAGATACTAGCTTCACCTCGGTTTTACAGTGAAAACTGTAGGAACTTCAAACCGGCACTAGAAACAGACTGAGAAACCATAGTAAAAGTTTATACTGCATCCAGTTCCCTTTGTGCTAGATGAACGAACGTCTGTCCACAAGCTCAGTTCTGTGAGATATGTGTGTGTTAAAGCCGTAATTCACCTATCTGGTTGGGAACACATATTTCCTTTGCAGTTGCCAAATCCAATCCATACATATATATGGGGAGGTACTAGCTCCTACTCGGTTTTACAGTGAAAACTGCTGGTACTTCGAACCGTCACTAGGAAGCAGACTGAGAAACCAGAGCAAAAGTTTTTCCTGCAAAGCGTTTCCTTTGTGCTAGATGAACGAACGTCTCACCAAATGCTATGATCTGAGAGATAAGTGGGTGTGAAAGCCTTCCTTCAACTAGCTTGTTGGGAACACAAAGTTTCTTTGCATTTGCAAACTCCAATCCACAGATATATTTGGGGAGGTACTAGCTCCAACTCGGTTTTACAGTGAAAACTGCAAGAATATCAAACCGGCACTAGGAAACAGAATGAGAATCCAGAGTAAAACTTTCTCCTGCAACCCCTTCCCTTTGTGCTAGGTGAACGATCTTCTGTCCACATGATCAGTTCTGAGAGATAAGTGAGTGTGAAAGCCGTAGTTCAATAGCTTGTAGTAAACACATAGTTTCTTTGCAGTTGCCAAAACCACTCCATGCATATATATGTGTAGGTACTATCTCCAAATAGGTTTTACAGTGAAAACTGCAGGAATTTCAAACCGGCATTAGGAAACAGACTGAGAAAACAGAGTAAATGTTCCTCCTTCAACCCGTTCCGTTTGTGCTAGGAGAACGAACGTCTCTCCACAGGCTCATTTCTGAGAGATAAGTGTGTGTGAAAGCCGTCCTTCACCTAGCTTATTGGGAACACAAAGTTTCTTTTCAGTTGCCATCTCCACTTCATAAATATATATGGGGAAGTACTAGCTAAAACTCTGTGTTACAGTGCAATGTGTAGGAACTTCAAACCGGCAGTAGGAAGCAGACGGAGAAACCAGAGTAAAAATTTCTCCTGCAAACCGTTCCAATGTTGCTTGATGAAAAAAAGTCTCTCCAAATGCTCAGTTCTGATAGATAAGTGTGTGTGAAGCCGTCCTACACCTAGCATGTTGAGAACAGAGAGTTTCATTCAGATGCATTCTCCACTCCATACATATATAGGGGAAGTACAAGCACCAACTCGGTTTTACAGTGAAAAGTGCAGGAACTTCAAACCATCACTAGGGAACAGACTGAGAATCCAGAGTAAATTTTATCCTGCAACCCGTTCCCTTTGTGCTAGATGAACGAACGTCTCTATACATGCTCAGTTCTGAGAGATAAGTGAGTGTGAATGCCGTCCTTCACATAACTTGTTGGGAACACAAATATTCTTTTAAATTGCCAACTCCTCTCCATACATATATATGGGGAGGTACAAGCTCCAAATCGGTTTTACAGTGAAAACTGCAGGATCTTCAAACCGGCACTAGAAACAGACTGAGAAACCAGAGAAAAAGTGTCTCCTGCATCCAGTTCCCTTTGTGCTAGATGAACGAAAGTCTGTCCACAAGCTCAGTTCTCTGAGATATGTGTGTGTTAAAGCCGTTATTCATATATCTGGTTTGTAACACATAGTTTCCTTGCAGTTGCCAAATCCAATTCGTACATATATATGGGGAGGTACTAGATCCAACTCGGTTTTACAGTGAAAACTGAAGGAACTTCAAACCGGCACTAGGAAGCAGACTGAGAAACCAGGGTAAAATTTTTTCCTGCAAACTGTTTCCTTTGTGCTAGATGAACGAACGTCTCACCAAATGCTATATTCTGAGAGATAAGTGTGTGTCAAAGCCTTCCTTCACCTAGCTTTTTGGGAACACAAAGTTTCTTTGCATTTGCAAACTCCAATCCACACATATATTTGGGGAGGTTCTAGCTCCATCTCGGTTTTACAGTAAAACCTGCAGGAATATCAAACATGCACTAGGAAACAGACTGAGAATCCAGAGTAGTACTTTCTCCTGCAACCCTTTCCCTTTGTGCTAGGTGAACGATCTTCTGTCCACATGATCATTTCTTAAAGATAAGTGTGTGTGAAAGCCGTACTTCACGTAGCTTGTAGTAAACACATAGATTCTTTGCAGTTGCCAACACCACCCCATAAATATATATGGGTAGGTACTAGCTCCAAATAAATTTTACAGTGAAAACTGCAGGAACTTCAAACCGGCACTAGGAAACAGACTGAGAAACCAGAGTAAATTTTCCTCCTTCAAACCTTTCCCTTTGTGCTAGATGAACGATCGTCTCTCCACAGGCTCAGTTCTGAGAGATAAGTGTGTGTGAAAGCCGTACTTCACCTAGATTATTGGGAACATAAAGTTTCTTTTCAGTTGCCAACTCCACTACATAAATATATATGGAGATGTTCTAGTTAAAACTCTGTATTACAGTGCAAACTGCAGGAACTTCAAAAAGGCAGTAGGAAGCAGACGGAGAAACCAGAGTAAAAGTTTCTCCTGCAACCCGTTCCATTTTTGCTTGATGAACAAACGTCTCTCCACATGCTCAGTTCTGAGAGATAAGTGTGTGTGAAGCCGTCCTTCAACTAGCATGTTGAGAAAAGAGAGTTTCATTCAGATGCATTCTCCACTCCATACATATATAGGGGAAGTACAAGCACCAACTCGGTTTTACAGTGAAAAGTGCAGGAACTTCAAACCATCACTAGGGAACAGACTGAGAATCCAGAGTAAAGTTTATCCTGCAACCCGTTCCTATTGTGCTAGATGAACGAACGTCTCTATACATGCTCAGTTCTGAGAGATAAGTGAGTGTGAATGCCGTACTTCACCTAACTTGTTGGGAACACAAATATTCTTTTAAGTTGCCAACTCCTCTCCATGCATATATATGGGGAGGTACAAGCTCCAAATCGGTTTTACAGTGAAAACTGCAGGATCTTCAAACCGGCACTAGAAACAGACTGAGAAACCATAGTAAAAGTTTATCTTGCAACCAGTTCCCTTTGTGCTAGATGAACGAACGTCTGTCCACAGGCTCATTTCTGTGAGATATGTGTGTGTTAAAGCCGTAATTCACCAAAATGGTTTGTAACACACAGTTTCCTTGCAGTTGCCAAATAAAATTCATACATATATATGGGGAGGTACTAGATCCAACTCGGTTTTACAGTGAAAACTGCAGGAGCTTCAAACCGGCACTAGGAAGCAGACTGAGAAACCAGGGTAAAATTTTTTCCGGCAAACTGTTTCCTTTGTGCTAGATGAACGAACGTCTCACCAAATGCTATGTTCTGAGAGATAAGTGTGTGTCAAAGCCTTCCTTCACCTATCTTGTTGGGAACAAAAAAGTTTCTTTGCATTTGCAAACTGAAATCCACACATATATTTGGGGAGGTACTAGCTCCATCTCGGTTTTACAGTGAAAGCTGCAGAAATATCAAACATGCACTAGGAAACAGACTGAGAATCCAGAGTAGTACTTTCTCCTGCAACCCTTTCCCTTTGTGCTAGGTGAACGATCTTCTGTCCACATGATCATTTCTGAAAAATATGTGTGTGTGAAAGCCGTACTTCACGTAGCTTGTAGTAAACACATAGTTTCTTTGCAGTTGCCAACACCACCCCATAAATATATATGGGTAGGTACTAGCTCCAAATAGATTTTACAGTGAAAACTGCAGGAACTTCAAACCGGCACTAGGAAACAGACTGAGAAACCAGAGTAAATGTTCCTCCTTCAAACCTTTCCCTTTGTGCTAGATGAACGAACGTCTCTCCACAGGCTCAGTTCTGAGAGATAAGTGTGTGTGAAAGCCGTACTTCACCTAGATTATTGGGAACACAAAGTTTCTTTTCAGTTGCCAACTCCACTCCATAAATATATATGGAGATGTTCTAGATAAAACTCTGTATTACAGTGCAAACCGCAGGAACTTCAAAACGGCAGTAGGAAGCAGACGGAGAAACCAGAGTAAAAGTTTCTCCTGCAACCCGTTCCATTTGTGCTTGATGAACAAACGTCTCTCCACATGCTGAGTTCTCAGAGATAAGTGTGTGTGAAGCCGTCCTTCACCTAACATGTGGGGAACAGAGAGTTTCATTCAGATGCCATCTCCACTCCATACATATATATGGGGAAGTACAAGCACCAACACGGTTTTACAGTGAAAAGTGCAGGAACTTCAAACCGTCCCTAGGGAACAGACTGAGAAACCAGATTAAATGTTTCACCTGCAAACCGTTCCATTTGTGCTAGATTAACGAACGTCTCTCCACATGCTCAGTTCTGAGAGATATGATTGTGTGAAAGCTGTAGTTCAACTAGCATGTTGGGAACACAAAGTTTCTTTTCAGTTGCCAACTACACTCCATAAATATATATGGGGAGGTACTAGATAAAACTCGGTTTTACTGTGGAAACTGCAGGAAAATCAAACCGGCACTAGGAAACAGACTGAGAAACCAGAGTAAAATTTCTCCTGCAACCCGTTTTCTTTGTGCTAGATGAACGAACTTCTGTCCACATGCTAAGTTCTGAGAGATAAGTGAGTTTGAACGCCGTCCTTCATCTAGCTTTTTGGGAACACAAATATACTTTTAAGTTGCCAACTCCAATCCATACATATATATGGGGAGGTACAAGGTACAAATCGGTTTTACAGTGAAAACTGCAGGAACTTCAAACCGGCACTAGAAACAGACTGAGAAACCAGAGTAAAATTTCTCCTGCAACCCGTTCCCTTTGTGCTAGGTGAACGAAATTCTGTCCACATGCTCAGTTCTGAGAGATAAGTGTGTGTGAAAGCCGTCCTTCACCTAGTTTGTTGTAAACAAATAGTTTCTTTGCAGTTGCCAACTCCACTCCATACATATATATGGGGAGGTACTAGCTTCAACTCTGTTTTACAGTGTAAACTCAGGAACTTCAAACCGGCACTAGGAAACAGACTGAGAAACCAGAGTAAAAGTTTCACCTGCAAACCTTTCCCTTTGTGCTAGATGAACGAACGTCTCTCCACATTCTCAAGTCTGAGAGATAAGTGGGTGTGAAAGCCGTCCTTCAAATGGCTAGTTGGGAAAACAATTTTCTTTTCAGTTGCCAACTCCTGTCCATACATATATATGGTGAGGTACTAGCTCCAAATCGCTTTTACAGTGAAAACTGTAGGAATTTCAAACCGGCACTAGGAAACAGACTGAGAAAACAGAGTAAAAGTTTCTCCTGCAAACCGTTCCTTTTGTGCTAGATGAACGAAAGTCTCCCCACAAGCTAAGTTCTGAGAGATAAGAGTGTGTGAAAGCTGTAATTCACATAGCTTGTTGGGAACACTAATTTTCTTTTCATTTGCCATCTCCACTCCATAAATATATATGAGGAGGTACTAGCTCCAAAACGGTATTACAGTGAAAACAGCAGGAACTTCAAAACGGCACTAGGAAGCAGACTGAGAAACCAGAGAAAAAGTTTCTCATACAACCCGTTCTTTTTGTGCTAGATGAAGGAACGTCTCTCCACTTGCTCAGTTCTGAGAGATAATTGTGTTTGAAAGCCGTTCTTCAGCTAGCTTGTTGGGAACACCAAATTTCTTTTCAGTTGCCTACTCCAATCCATACATATATATGGGGAGGTACTAGCTCCAAATCTGTTTTACAGTGAAACCTGCAGGAACTTCAAACCGGCACTAGGAAACAGAGTGAGAATCCAGAGTAAAATTTTCTCCTGCAACCCGTTCCCTTTGTGCTAGATGAACGAAAGTCTCTCCACAAGCTCAGTTCTGAGAGATAAGTGGGTGTGAAACCCGTAATTCACCTAGCTTGTTGGTAACACAAAGTTTCTTTTCAGTTGCCAAATCCACTCCATAAATATATATGGGGAAGTACTAGCTAAAACTCTGTTTTACAGTGAAAAATGCAGGAACTTCAAAACGGCACTAGGGAACAGACTGAGAAACAAGAGTAAAAGTTTCTCCTGCAACCCTTTCCCATTTTGCTACATGAACGAACTTCTGTCCACATGCTCAGTTCTGATAGATAAGTATGTGTGAAAGCCGTCCTTCAGCTAGCTTGTTGTAAACACATAGCTTCTTTTCATTTGCAACTTCCACTCCATACATATATATGTGGAGGTACTAGCTCCAACACTGTTTTACAGTGAAAACTGCAGGAACTTCAAACGGGCACTAGGAAACAGACTGAGAAAACACAGTAAATTTTTCTACTGCCACCCTTTCCCTTTGTGCTAGATGAACGAACGTCTCTCCACATGCTCATTTCTGAGAGATAATTGTGTGTTAAAGCCGTGATTCACCTAGCTTTTTGGAACACAAAGTTTCCTTTCAGTTGCCAAATCCACTCCATAAATATATATCGGGAGGTACTAGCTAAAATTCGGTTTTACATTGAAATCTGCAGGAACTTCAAAACGGCACTAGGGAACAGACTGAGAAACCAGAGTAAAAGTTTCTTCTGCAAACCGTTCCCTTTTTGCTACATGAACGAACATCTGTCCACATGCTCAGTTCTGAGAGAAAAGTGTGTGTGAAAGCCGTCCTTCAAATAGCTTGTTGTAAACACATAGTTACTTTGAAGTTGCCAACTCCACTCCTTACAAATATATGGGGAGGTACTAGCTCCAACACGATTTTACAGTGAAAACTGTAGGCACTTCAAACTGGCACTAGGGAACAGACTAAGAATCCAGAGTAATCTTTTCTCCTGCAAACCGTTCCATTTGTGCTAGATGAACGAACGTCTCTCCACATGCTCATTTCTGAGAGGATAGTGTGTGTGAAAGCCGTCCTTCACATAGCTTCTTGGGAACACAAAGATTCTTTTCAGGTGCCAACACCACTCCATACATATATATGGGGAAGTAGTAGTTCCAACTCGGTTTTACAGTGAAAACTGCAGGAATTTCAAACCGGCATTAGGAAACAGACTGAGAAACCAGAGTAAAATTTTCTACTGCCACCCTTTCCCTTTGTGCTAGATGAACGAACGTCTCTCCACTTGCTCATTTCTGAGAGATAATTGTGTGTTAAAGCCGTGATTCACCTAGCTTTTTGGAACACAAAGTTTCTTTTCAGTTGCCAAATCCACTCCATAAATATATATCGGGAGGTACTAGCTAAAATTCGGTTTTACAGTGAAATCTGAAGGAACTTCAAAACGGCACTAGGGAACAGACTGAGAAACCAGGGTAAAAGTTTCTCCTGCCACCCATTCCCTTTGTGCTAGATGAACGAAAGTCTCTCCAAAAGCTCATTTCTGAGAGATAATTGTGTGTGAAAGCCGTCCTTCACCTAGCTTGTTGGAAACAAAAAGTTCCTTTTCAGTTGCCAACTCCACTCCATAAATATATATGGGGAGGTACTAGCTAAAACTCGGTTTTACTGTGAAAACTGCAGGAAATTCAAAACGGCACTAGGGAACAGACTGATAAACCAGATTATAAGTTTCTGCTGCAACCCGTTACCTTTGTGCTAGATGAACGAACATCTGTCCACATGCTCAGTTCTGAGAGATAAGAGTGTGTGAATGCCGTCCTTCACTTTGCTTGTTGTAAACACATAGATTCTTTTCAGTTGCCAAATCCACTCCATAAATATATATGGGGAAGTACTAGCTAAAACTCTGTTTTACAGTGAAAAATGCAGGAACTTCAAAACGGCACTAGGGAACAGACTGAGAAAAAAGAGTAAAAGTTTCTCCTGCAACCCTTTCCCATTTTGCTACATGAACGAAATTCTGTCCACATGCTCAGTTCTGACAGATAAGTATGTGTGAAAGCCGTCCTTTATCTAGCTTGTTGTAAACACATAGCTTCTTTTCATTTGCCACCTCCACTCAATACATATATATGGGGAGGTACTAGCTCCAACACTGTTTTACAGTGAAAACTGCAGGAACTTCAAACGGGCACTAGGAAACAGACTGAGAAAACAGAGTAAATTTTTCTACTGCAATCCGTTCCCTTTGTGCTAGATGAACGAACGTCTCTCCACAAGCACATTTCTGAGAGATAAGTGTGTGTGAAAGCCGTACTTCACCTAGATTATTGGGAACACAAAGTTTCTTTTCAGTTGCCAACTCCACTCCATAAATATATATGGAGATTTTCTAGATAAAACTCTGTATTACAGTGCAAACTGCAGGAACTTCAAACGGCAGTAGGAAGCAGACGGAGAAACCAGAGTAAAAGTTTCTCCTGCAACCCGTTCCATTTTTGCTTGAAGAACAAACGTCTCTCCACATGCTCAGTTCTGAGAGATAAGTGTGTGTGAAGCCGTCCTTCACCTAGCATGTTGGGAACATAGAGTTTCATTCAGATGCCATCTCCACTCCATACATATATATGGAGATGTACAAGCACCAATATGGTTTTACAGTGAAAAGTGCAGGAATTTCAAACCGTCACTAGGGAACAGACTGAGAAACCAGAGTAAAAGTTTCTCCAGCAACCCGTTTTCTTTGTGCTAGATGAACGAACTACTGTCCACATGCTCAGTTCTGAGAGAAATGTGAGTGTGAACGCCGTCCTTCAACTACTTGTTGGGAACACAAATATTCTTTTAAGTTGCCAACTCCACTCCATACATATATATGGGGAGGTACAAGCTCCAAATCTGTTTTACATTGAAAACTGCAGGAAATTCAAACCGGCACTAGAAACAGACTGAGAAACCATAGTATATGTTTATCCTGCAACCAGTTGCCTTTGTGCTAGATGAACGAACGTCTGTCCACAAGCTCAGTTCTGAGAGATATGTGTGTGTTAAAGCCGTAATTCACCTATCTGGTTGGGAACACATAGTTTCTTTGCAGTTGAAAAATCCAGTCCATACATATATATGGGTAGGTACTAGCTCCAACTCGGTTTTACAGTGAAAACTGCAGGAATTTCAAACCGGCACTAGGAAGCAGACTGAGAAACCAGAGTAAAAGTTTTCCCTGCAAACCATTTCCTTTGTGCTAGATGAACGAACGTCTCACCACATGTTCAGTTCTGAGAGATAAGTGTGTGTGAAAGCCTTTCTTCAACTTGCTTGTTGGGAACACAAAGTTTCTTTGCATTTGCAAACCCCAATCCACACATATATTTGGGGAGGAATTAGCTAAAACTCGGTTTTACAGTGAAAACTGCAGGAACTTCAAAACGGCACTAGGGAACATACAGAGAAACCAGAATAAATGTATCTCCTGCAACCCGTTCCATTTGTGCTACATGAACGAAATTCTGTCCACATGCTCAGTTCTGAGAGTTAAGTGTGTGTGAAAGACTTCCTTCAACTAGCTTGTTGTAAACACATAATTTCTTTGCAGTTGCCAACACCACTCCATACATATATATGGGGAGGTACTAGCTCCAACTCGGTTTTACAGAGAAAACTGCAGGAACTTCAAACAGGCACTAGGAAACAGACTGAGAAACCAGATTAAAAGTTTCTCCTGCATCCCTTTCCCATTGTGCTAGATGAACAAAAGTCTCTACACATGCTCAGTTCTGATTGGTAAGTGAGAGTGAAAGCCGTCCTTCATCTACATTGTTGGGAACATAAAGTTTCTTTTCAGTTGCCAAAACCACTCCATACATATATAAGGGGAGATACTAGCTCCAACTCGGTATTACAGTGAAATCTGTAGGAACATCAAACCGTCACTAGGGAACAGAATGAGAATCCAGAGTAAAAGTTTCTCCTGCAAAACGATCCCATTGTGCTAGGTGAACGAACTTCTCTTCAAATGCTCAGTTCTGAGAGATATGTGAGTGTGAAAGCCGTCCTTCACCTACCTTGTTGGGAACACAAATATTATTTTAAGATGCCAACTCCACTCCATACATATATATGGGGAGGTACAAGCTCCAAATCGGTTTTACAGTGAAAACTGCAGGAACTTCAAACCGGCACTAGAAACAGACTGAGAAACCATAGTAAAAATTTATCTTGCAACCAGTTCCCTTTGTGCTAGATGAACGAACGTCTGTCCGCAAGCTCAGTTCTGTGAGATATGTGTGTGTTAAAGCCGTAATTCAACTATCTGGTTTGTAACACTTAGTTTCTTTGCAATTGCCAAATCCAATTCATACATATATATGGGGAGGTACTAGATCCAACTCGGTTTTACAGTGAAAAATGCAGGAACTTCAAACCGGCACTAGGAAGCAGACTGAGAAACCAGAGTAAAATTTTTCCTGCAAACCGTTTCTTTTGTGCAAGATAAACGAACGTCTCAACAAATGCTATGTTCTGAGAGATAAGTGTGTGTCAAAGCCTTCCTTCAACTAGCTTGTTGGGAACACAAAGTTTTTGCATTTGCAAACTCCAATCCACACATATATTTGGGGAGGTACTAGCTCGAACTCGGTTTTACAGTGAAAACTGCAGGAATATCAAACCGACACTAGGAAACAGACTGAGAATCCAGAGTAAAATTTTCTCCTGCAACCCTTTCCCTTTGTGCTAGGTGAACGATCTTCTGTCCACATGATCAGTTCTGAGAGATATGTGTGTGTGAAAGCCGTACTTCACGTAGATTGTAGTAAACACATAGTTTCTTTGCAGTTGCCAACACCATTCCATACATATATATGCGGAGGATCTAGCTCCAACTCGGTTTTGCAGTGAAAACTGTAGGAACTTCAAACCGGCACTAGGAACAGACTGAGAAAACAGAGTAAAAGTTTCTCCTGCAACCCGTTCCATTTGTGCTACATGAACGAACTTCTGTCCACATGCTCAGTTCTGAGAGTTAAGTGTGTGTGAAAGACGTCGTTCAACTAGCATGTAGGGAACACAAAGTATCTTTTCAGTTGCCAAACCCACTCCATAAATATATATGCGGAGGTACTAGCTAAAACTCGGTTTTACAGTGAAAACTGCAGGAAAATCAGACCGGCACTAGGAAACAGACTGAGAAACCAGAGTAAAAGTTTCTCCTGCAACCTGTTTTCTTTGTGCTAGATGAACGAACTTCTGTCCACATGCTCAGTTCTGAGAGATAAGTGAGTGTGAACGCCGTCCTTCACCTAGCTTGTTGGGAACACAAATATTCTTTTAAGTTGCCAACTCCACTCCATAGATATATATGGGGATTTACAAGCTACAAATCGTTTTTACAGTAAAAACTGCAGGAACTTCAACCAGGCACTAGAAACTGACTGAGAAACCATAGTAAAATTTATCCTGCAACCAGTTCACTTTGTGCTAGATTAACGAATGTCTGTCCACAAGATCAGTTCTGAGAGATATGTGTGTGTTAAAGCCGTAATTCACCTATCTGGTTGGGAACACATAGTTTTTTGCAGTTGTAAATCCAATCCATACATATATATGGGGAGGTACTATCTCCAACTCGGTTTTACAGTGAAAACTGCAGGAACTTCAAACCGGCACTAGGAAGCAGACTGAGAAACCAGAGTAAAAATTTTTCCTGCAAACCGTTTCCTTTGTGCTAGATGAACGAACATCTCACCACATGCTCAGTTCTGAGAGATAAGTTTGTGTGAAAGCCTTCCTTCAACTAGCTTGTTGGGAACACAAAGTTTTTGCATTTGCAAACTCCAATCCACACATATATTTGGGGAGGTACTAGCTCGAACTCGGTTTTACAGTGAAAACTGCAGGAATATCAAACCGACACTAGGAAACAGACTGAGAATCCAGAGTAAAATTTTCTCCTGCAACCCTTTCCCTTTGTGCTAGGTGAACGATCTTCTGTCCACATGATCAGTTCTGAGAGATATGTGTGTGTGAAAGTCGTACTTCACGTAGATTGTAGTAAACACATAGTTTCTTTGCAGTTGCCAACACCACTCCATACATATATATGCGGAGGATCTAGCTCCAACTCGGTTTTGCAGTGAAAACTGTAGGAACTTCAAACCGGCACTAGGAACAGACTGAGAAAACAGAGTAAAATTTTCTCCTGCAACCCGTTCCCTTTGTGCTACATGAATGAAAGTCTCTCCACAAGCTCAGTTCTGAGGGATTAGTGTGTGTGAAAACCGTAATTCACCTAGATTGTTGGGATAAAAATGTTTCTTTTCATTTGCCAAATCCACTCCATAAATATATAAGGGGAGGTATTACTTCGAAATCGGTATTACAGTGAAAACTGCAGGTAATTCAAAACGGCACTCGGAAACAGACGGAGAATGCAGTGAAAAGTTTATCCTGCAAACCGTTCCCTTTGTGCTAGATGAACGAACGTCTCTCCACAAGCTAAGTTCTGAGAGATAAGTGTGTGTGAAAGCCTTAATTCACCTAGCTTGTTGGGAACACAAATTTTCTTTTCAGTTGCCAACACCACTCCATAAATATATATGGGGAGGTACAAGCTCCAACTCGGTTTTACAGAGAAAACTGCAGGAACTTCAAACCGGCACAAGGGAACAGACAGAGAAACCAGAGTAAAAGTATCTCCTGCAACCCGTTCCATTTGTGCTACATGAACGAACTTCTGTCCACATGCTCAGTTCTGAGAGTTAAGTGTGTGTGAAAGACGTCCTTCAACTAGCTTGTTGTAAACACTTAATTTCTTTGCAGTTGCCAACACCACTCCTTACATATATATGGGGAGGTACTAGCTCCAACTCGGTTTTACAGAGAAAACTGCAGGAATTTCAAACCGGCAGTAGGAAACAGACTGAGAAACCAGATTAAAAGTTTCTCCTGCATCCCGTTCCCATTGTGCTAAATGAACGAACGTCTCTACACATGCTCAGTTCTGAGAGGTAAGTGAGTGTGAAAGCCTCCTTCACCTAGCATGTTGGGAACACAAAGTTTCTTTTCAGTTGCCAAATCCACTCCATACATATATAAGGGGAGATACTAGCTTCACCTCGGTTTTACAGTGAAAACTGTAGGAACTTCAAACCGGCACTAGAAACAGACTGAGAAACCATAGTAAAAGTTTATACTGCATCCAGTTCCCTTTGTGCTAGATGAACGAACGTCTCTATACATGCACAGTTCTGAGAGATAAGTGAGTGTGAAAGCCGTCCTTCACCTAGCTTATTGGGAACACAAAGTTTCTTTTAAATTGCCAACTCCTCTCCATACATATATATGGGGAGGTACAAGCTCCAAATGGGTTTTACAGTGAAAACTGCAGGATCTTCAAACCGGCACTAGAATCAGACTGAGATACCATAGTAAAAGTTTATCTTGCATCCAGTTCCCTTTGTGCTAGATGAACGAAAGTCTGTCCACAAGCTCAGTTCTCTGAGATATGTGTGTGTTAAAGCCGTTATTCACATATCTGGTTTGTAACACATAGTTTCCTTGCAGTTGCCAAATCCAATTCGTACATATATATGGGGAGGTACTAGATCCAACTCGGTTTTACAGTGAAAACTGCAGGAAATTCAAACCGGCACTAGGAAGCAGACTGAGAAACCAGGGTAAAATTTTTTCCTGCAAACTGTTTCCTTTGTGCTAGATGAACGAACGTCTCACCAAATGCTATATTCTGAGAGATAAGTGTGTGTCAAAGCCTTCCTTCACCTAGCTTTTTGGGAACACAAAGTTTCTTTGCATTTGCAAACTCCAATCCACACATATATTTGGGGAGGTTCTAGCTCCATCTCGGTTTTACAGTGAAAGCTGCAGGAATATCAAACATGCACTAGGAAACAGACTGAGAATCCAGAGTAGTACTTTCTCCTGCAACCCTTTCCCTTTGTGCTAGGTGAACGATCTTCTGTCCACATGATCATTTCTTAAAGATAAGTGTGTGTGAAAGCCGTACTTCACGTAGCTTGTAGTAAACACATAGTTTCTTTGCAGTTGCCAACACCACCCCATAAATATATATGGGTAGGTACTAGCTCCAAATAAATTTTACAGTGAAAACTGCAGGAACTTCAAACCGGCACTAGGAAACAGACTGAGAAACCAGAGTAAATTTTCCTCCTTCAAACCTTTCCCTTTGTGCTAGATGAACGATCGTCTCTCCACAGGCTCAGTTCTGAGAGATAAGTGTGTGTGAAAGCCGTACTTCACCTAGATTATTGGGAACATAAAGTTTCTTTTCAGTTGCCAACTCCACGACATAAATATATATGGAGATGTTCTAGTTAAAACTCTGTATTACAGTGCAAACTGCAGGAACTTCAAAAAGGCAGTAGGAAGCAGACGGAGAAACCAGAGTAAAAGTTTCTCCTGCAACTCGTTCCATTTGTGCTACATGAATGAAAGTCTCTCCACAAGCTCAGTTCTGAGGGATTAGTGTGTGTGAAAACCGTAATTCACTTAGATTCTTGGGATAAAAATGTTTCTTTTCATTTGCCAAATCCACTCCATAAATATATAAGGGGAGGTATTACTTCGAAATCGGTATTACAGTGAAAACTGCAGGTAATTCAAAACGGCACTCGGAAACAGACGGAGAATGCAGTGAAAAGTTTCTCCTGCAACCCGTTCCCTTTGTGCTAGATGAATGAACGTCTCTCCACAAGCTCAGTTCTGAGAGATAAGTGTGTGTGAAAGCCTTAATTCACCTATCTTGTTGGGAACACAAATTTTCTTTTCAGTTGCCAACACCACTCCATAAATATATATGGGGAGGTACAAGCTCCAACTCGGTTTTACAGAGAAAACTGCAGGAACTTCAAACCGGCACAAGGGAACAGACAGAGAAACCAGAGTAAAAGTATCTCCTGCAACCCGTTCCATTTGTGCTACATGAACGAACTTCTGTCCACATGCTCAGTTCTGAGAGTTAAGTGTGTGTTAAAGACGTCCTTCAACTAGCATGTAGGGAACACAAAGTATCTTTTCAGTTGCCAACCCCACTCCATAAATATATATGCGGAGGTACTAGCTAAAACTCGGTTTTACTGTGAAAACTGCAGGAAAATCAGACCGTCACTAGGAAACAGACTGAGAAACCAGAGTAAAAGTTTCTCCTGCAACCGGTTTTCTTTGTGCTAGATGAACGAACTTCTGTCCACATGCTCAGTTCTGAGAGATAAGTGAGTGTGAACGCCGTCCTTCACCTAGCTTGTTGGGAACACAAATATTCTTTTAAGTTGCCAACTCCACTCCATAGATATATATGGGGATTTACAAGCTACAAATCGTTTTTACAGTAAAAACTGCAGGAACTTCAACCAGGCACTAGAAACTGACTGAGAAACCATAGTAAAATTTATCCTGCAACCAGTTCACTTTGTGCTAGATTAACGAATGTCTGTCCACAAGATCAGTTCTGAGAGATATGTGTGTGTTAAAGCCGTAATTCACCTATCTGGTTGGGAACACATAGTTTTTTGCAGTTGTAAATCCAATCCATACATATATATGGGGAGGTACTATCTCCAACTCGGTTTTACAGTGAAAACTGCAGGAACTTCAAACCGGCACTAGGAAGCAGACTGAGAAACCAGAGTAAGAATTTTTCCTGCAAACCGTTTCCTTTGTGCTAGATGAACGAACATCTCACCACATGCTCAGTTCTGAGAGATAAGTTTGTGTGAAAGCCTTCCTTCAACTAGCTTGTTGGGAACACAAAGTTTTTGCATTTGCAAACTCCAATCCACACATATATTTGGGGAGGTACTAGCTCGAACTCGGTTTTACAGTGAAAACTGCAGGAATATCAAACCGACACTAGGAAACAGACTGAGAATCCAGAGTAAATTTTCCTCCTTCAAACCTTTCCCTTTGTGCTAGATGAACGATCGTCTCTCCACAGGCTCAGTTCTGAGAGATAAGTGTGTGTGAAAGCCGTACTTCACCTAGATTATTGGGAACATAAAGTTTCTTTTCAGTTGCCAACTCCACTACATAAATATATATGGAGATGTTCTAGTTAAAACTCTGTATTACAGTGCAAACTGCAGGAACTTCAAAAAGGCCGTAGGAAGCAGACGGAGAAACCAGAGTAAAAGTTTCTCCTGCAACCCGTTCCATTTTTGCTTGATGAACAAACGTCTCTCCACATGCTCAGTTCTGAGAGATAAGTGTGTGTGAAGCCGTCCTTCAACTAGCATGTTGGGAACAGCGAGTTTTATTCAGATGCATTCTCCACTCCATACATATATAGGGGAAGTACAAGCACCAACTCGGTTTTACAGTGAAAAGTGCAGGAACTTCAAACCATCACTGGGGAACAGACTGAGAATCCAGAGTAAAGTTTACCCTGCAACCCGTTCCTATTGTGCTAGATGAACGAACGTCTCTATACATGCTCAGTTCTGAGAGATAAGTGAGTGTGAATGCCGTACTTCACCTAACTTGTTGGGAACACAAATATTCTTTTAAGTTGCCAACTCCTCTCCATGCATATATATGGGGAGGTACAAGCTCCAAATCGGTTTTACAGTGAAAACTGCAGGATCTTCAAACCGGCACTAGAAACAGACTGAGAAACCATAGTAAAAGTTTATCTTGCAACCAGTTCCCTTTGTGCTAGATGAACGAACGTCTGTCCACAAGCTCATTTCTGTGAGATATGTGTGTGTTAAAGCCGTAATTCACCAAAATGGTTTGTAACACATAGTTTCCTTGCAGTTGCCAAATAAAATTCATACATATATATGGGGAGGTACTAGATCCAACTCGGTTTTACAGTGAAAACTGCAGGAGCTTCAAACCGGCACTAGGAAGCAGACTGAGAAACCAGGGTAAAATTTTTTCCGGCAAACTGTTTCCTTTGTGCTAGATGAACGAACGTCTCACCAAATGCTATGTTCTGAGAGATAAGTGTGTTTCAAAGCCTTCCTTCACCTACCTTGTTGGGAACAAAAAAGTTTCTTTGCATTTGCAAACTGAAATCCACACATATATTTGGGGAGGTACTAGCTCCATCTCGGTTTTACAGTGAAAGCTGCAGAAATATCAAACATGCACTAGGAAACAGACTGAGAATCCAGAGTAGTACTTTCTCCTGCAACCCTTTCCCTTTGTGCTAGGTGAACGATCTTCTGTCCACATGATCATTTCTGAAAAATAAGTGTGTGTGAAAGCCGTACTTCACGTAGCTTGTAGTAAACACATAGTTTCTTTGCAGTTGCCAACACCACCCCATAAATATATATGGGTAGGTACTAGCTCCAAATAGATTTTACAGTGAAAACTGCAGGAACTTCAAACCGGCACTAGGAAACAGACTGAGAAACCAGAGTAAATGTTCCTCCTTCAAACCTTTCCCTTTGTGCTAGATGAACGAACGTCTCTCCACAGGCTCAGTTCTGAGAGATAAGTGTGTGTGAAAGCCGTACTTCACCTAGATTATTGGGAACACAAAGTTTCTTTTCAGTTGCCAACTCCACTCCATAAATATATATGGAGATGTTCTAGATAAAACTCTGTATTACAGTGCAAATTGCAGGAACTTCAAAACGGCAGTAGGAAGCAGACGGAGAAACCAGAGTAAAAGTTTCTCCTGCAACCCGTTCCATTTTTGCTTGATGAACAAACGTCTCTCCACATGCTGAGTTCTCAGAGATAAGTGTGTGTGAAGCCGTCCTTCACCTAGCATGTGGGGAACAGAGAGTTTCATTCAGATGCCATCTCCACTCCATACATATATATGGGGAAGTACAAGCACCAACACGGTTTTACAGTGAAAAGTGCAGGAACTTCAAACCGTCCCTAGGGAACAGACTGAGAAACCAGATTAAATGTTTCACCTGCAAACCGTTCCATTTGTGCTAGATTAACGAACGTCTCTCCACATGCTCAGTTCTGAGAGATATGATTGTGTGAAAGCTGTAGTTCAACTAGCATGTTGGGAACACAAAGTTTCTTTTCAGTTGCCAACTACACTCCATAAATATATATGGGGAGGTACTAGATAAAACTCGGTTTTACTGTGGAAACTGCAGGAAAATCAAACCGGCACTAGGAAACAGACTGAGAAACCAGAGTAAAATTTCTCCTGCAACCCGTTTTCTTTGTGCTAGATGAACGAACTTCTGTCCACATGCTAAGTTCTGAGAGATAAGTGAGTTTGAACGCCGTCCTTCATCTAGCTTTTTGGGAACACAAATATACTTTTAAGTTGCCAACTCCAATCCATACATATATATGGGGAGTTACAAGGTACAAATCGGTTTTACAGTGAAAACTGCAGGAACTTCAAACCGGCACTAGAAACAGACTGAGAAACCAGAGTAAAATTTCTCCTGCAACCCGTTCCCTTTGTGCTAGGTGAACGAAATTCTGTCCACATGCTCAGTTCTGAGAGATAAGTGTGTGTCAAAGCCTTCCTTCACCTAGCTTTTTGGGAACACAAAGTTTCTTTGCATTTGCAAACTCCAATCCACACATATATTTGGGGAGGTTCTAGCTCCATCTCGGTTTTACAGTGAAAGCTGCAGGAATATCAAACATGCACTAGGAAACAGACTGAGAATCCAGAGTAGTACTTTCTCCTGCAACCCTTTCCCTTTGTGCTAGGTGAACGATCTTCTGTCCACATGATCATTTCTTAAAGATAAGTGTGTGTGAAAGCCGTACTTCACGTAGCTTGTAGTAAACACATAGTTTCTTTGCAGTTGCCAACACCACCCCATAAATATATATGGGTAGGTACTAGCTCCAAATAAATTTTACAGTGAAAACTGCAGGAACTTCAAACCGGCACTAGGAAACAGACTGAGAAACCAGAGTAAATTTTCCTCCTTCAAACCTTTCCCTTTGTGCTAGATGAACGATCGTCTCTCCACAGGCTCAGTTCTGAGAGATAAGTGTGTGTGAAAGCCGTACTTCACCTAGATTATTGGGAACATAAAGTTTCTTTTCAGTTGCCAACTCCACGACATAAATATATATGGAGATGTTCTAGTTAAAACTCTGTATTACAGTGCAAACTGCAGGAACTTCAAAAAGGCAGTAGGAAGCAGACGGAGAAACCAGAGTAAAAGTTTCTCCTGCAACTCGTTCCATTTGTGCTACATGAATGAAAGTCTCTCCACAAGCTCAGTTCTGAGGGATTAGTGTGTGTGAAAACCGTAATTCACTTAGATTCTTGGGATAAAAATGTTTCTTTTCATTTGCCAAATCCACTCCATAAATATATAAGGGGAGGTATTACTTCGAAATCGGTATTACAGTGAAAACTGCAGGTAATTCAAAACGGCACTCGGAAACAGACGGAGAATGCAGTGAAAAGTTTCTCCTGCAACCCGTTCCCTTTGTGCTAGATGAATGAACGTCTCTCCACAAGCTCAGTTCTGAGAGATAAGTGTGTGTGAAAGCCTTAATTCACCTATCTTGTTGGGAACACAAATTTTCTTTTCAGTTGCCAACACCACTCCATAAATATATATGGGGAGGTACAAGCTCCAACTCGGTTTTACAGAGAAAACTGCAGGAACTTCAAACCGGCACAAGGGAACAGACAGAGAAACCAGAGTAAAAGTATCTCCTGCAACCCGTTCCATTTGTGCTACATGAACGAACTTCTGTCCACATGCTCAGTTCTGAGAGTTAAGTGTGTGTTAAAGACGTCCTTCAACTAGCATGTAGGGAACACAAAGTATCTTTTCAGTTGCCAACCCCACTCCATAAATATATATGCGGAGGTACTAGCTAAAACTCGGTTTTACTGTGAAAACTGCAGGAAAATCAGACCGTCACTAGGAAACAGACTGAGAAACCAGAGTAAAAGTTTCTCCTGCAACCGGTTTTCTTTGTGCTAGATGAACGAACTTCTGTCCACATGCTCAGTTCTGAGAGATAAGTGAGTGTGAACGCCGTCCTTCACCTAGCTTGTTGGGAACACAAATATTCTTTTAAGTTGCCAACTCCACTCCATAGATATATATGGGGATTTACAAGCTACAAATCGTTTTTACAGTAAAAACTGCAGGAACTTCAACCAGGCACTAGAAACTGACTGAGAAACCATAGTAAAATTTATCCTGCAACCAGTTCACTTTGTGCTAGATTAACGAATGTCTGTCCACAAGATCAGTTCTGAGAGATATGTGTGTGTTAAAGCCGTAATTCACCTATCTGGTTGGGAACACATAGTTTTTTGCAGTTGTAAATCCAATCCATACATATATATGGGGAGGTACTATCTCCAACTCGGTTTTACAGTGAAAACTGCAGGAACTTCAAACCGGCACTAGGAAGCAGACTGAGAAACCAGAGTAAGAATTTTTCCTGCAAACCGTTTCCTTTGTGCTAGATGAACGAACATCTCACCACATGCTCAGTTCTGAGAGATAAGTTTGTGTGAAAGCCTTCCTTCAACTAGCTTGTTGGGAACACAAAGTTTTTGCATTTGCAAACTCCAATCCACACATATATTTGGGGAGGTACTAGCTCGAACTCGGTTTTACAGTGAAAACTGCAGGAATATCAAACCGACACTAGGAAACAGACTGAGAATCCATAGTAAAATTTTCTCCTGCAACCCTTTCCCTTTGTGCTAGGTGAACGATCTTCTGTCCACATGATCAGTTCTGAGAGATATGTGTGTGTGAAAGCCGTACTTCACGTAGATTGTAGTAAACACATAGTTTCTTTGCAGTTGCCAACACCACTCCATACATATATATGCGGAGGATCTAGCTCCAACTCGGTTTTGCAGTGAAAACTGTAGGAACTTCAACCCGGCACTAGGAACAGACTGAGAAAACAGAGTAAAAGTTTCTCCTGCAACCCGTTCCCTTTGTGCTACATGAATGAAAGTCTCTCCACAAGCTCAGTTCTGAGGGATTAGTGTGTGTGAAAACCGTAATTCACCTAGATTGTTGGGATAAAAATGTTTCTTTTCATTTGCCAAATCCACTCCATAAATATATAAGGGGAGGTATTACTTCGAAATCGGTATTACAGTGAAAACTGCAGGAAATTCAAAACGGCACTCGGAAACAGACGGAGAATGCAGTGAAAAGTTTCTCCTGCAAACCGTTCCCTTTGTGCTAGATGAACGAACGTCTCTCCACAAGCTCAGTTCTGAGAGATAAGTGTGTGTGAAAGCCTTAATTCACCTAGCTTGTTGTGAACACAAATTTTCTTTTCAGTTGCCAACACCACTCCATAAATATATATGGGGAGGTACAAGCTCCAACTCGGTTTTACAGAGAAAACTGCAGGAACTTCAAACCGGCACAAGGGAACAGACAGAGAAACCAGAGTAAAAGTATCTCCTGCAACCCGTTCCATTTGTGCTACATGAACGAACTTCTGTCCACATGCTCAGTTCTGAGAGTTAAGTGTGTGTGAAAGACGTCCTTCAACTAGCTTGTTGTAAACACTTAATTTCTTTGCAGTTGCCAACACCACTCCTTACATATATATGGGGAGGTACTAGCTCCAACTCGGTTTTACAGAGAAAACTGCAGGAACTTCAAACCGGCAGTAGGAAACAGACTGAGAAACCAGATTAAATGTTTCTCCTGCATCCCGTTCCCATTGTGCTAAATGAACGAACGTCTCTACACATGCTCAGTTCTGAGAGGTAAGTGAGTGTGAAAGCCTCCTTCACCTAGCATGTTGGGAACACAAAGTTTCTTTTCAGTTGCCAAATCCACTCCATACGTATATAAGGGGAGATACTAGCTTCACCTCGGTTTTACAGTGAAAACTGTAGGAACTTCAAACCGGCACTAGAAACAGACTGAGAAACCATAGTAAAAGTTTATACTGCATCCAGTTCCCTTTGTGCTAGATGAACGAACGTCTGTCCACAAGCTCAGTTCTGTGAGATATGTGTGTGTTAAAGCCGTAATTCACCTATCTGGTTGGGAACACATATTTCCTTTGCAGTTGCCAAATCCAATCCATACATATATATGGGGAGGTACTAGCTCCAACTCGGTTTTACAGTGAAAACTGCTGGTACTTCGAACCGTCACTAGGAAGCAGACTGAGAAACCAGAGCAAAAGTTTTTCCTGCAAAGCGTTTCCTTTGTTCTAGATGAACGAACGTCTCACCAAATGCTATGATCTGAGAGGTAAGTGGGTGTGAAAGCCTTCCTTCAACTAGCTTGTTGGGAACACAAAGTTTCTTTGCATTTGCAAACTCCAATCCACAGATATATTTGGGGAGGTACTAGCTCCAACTGGGTTTTACAGTGAAAACTGCAAGAACATCAAACCGGCAGTAGGAAACAGAATGAGAATCCAGAGTAAAACTTTCTCCTGCAACCCCTTCCCTTTGTGCTAGGTGAACGATCTTCTGTCCACATGATCAGTTCTGAGAGATAAGTGAGTGTGAAAGCCGTAGTTCAATAGCTTGAAGTAAACACATAGTTTCTTTGCAGTTGCCAAAACCACTCCTTGCATATATATGTGTAGGTACTATCTCCAAACAGGTTTTACAGTGAAAACTGCAGGAATTTCAAACCGGCATTAGGAAACAGACTGAGAAAACAGAGTAAATGTTCCTCCTTCAACCCGTTCCCTTTGTGCTAGGAGAACGAACGTCTCTCCGCAGGCTCATTTCTGAGAGATAAGTGTGTGTGAAAGCCGTCCTTCACCTAGCTTATTGGGAACACAAAGTTTCTTTTCAGTTGCCAACTCCACTTCATAAATATATATGGGGAAGTACTAGCTAAAACTCTGTGTTACAGTGCAATGTGTAGGAACTTCAAATCGGCAGTAGGAAGCAGACGGAGAAACCAGAGTAAAAATTTCTCCTGCAACCCGTTCCAATGTTGCTTGATGAAAAAAAGTCTCTCCAAATGCTCAGTTCTGAAAGATAAGTGTGTGTGAAGCCGTCCTTCACCTAGCATGTTGGGAACAGAGAGTTTCATTCAGATGCATTCTCCACTCCGTACATATATAGGGGAAGAACAAGCACCAACTCGGTTTTACAGTGAAAAGTGCAGGAACTTCAAACCATCACTAGGGAACAGACTGAGAATCCAGAGTAAATTTTATCCTGCAACCCGTTCCCTTTGTGCTAGATGAACGAACGTCTCTATACATGCTCAGTTCTGAGAGATAAGTGAGTGTGAATGCCGTCCTTCACCTAACTTGTTGGGAACACAAATATTCTTTTAAATTGCCAACTCCTCTCCATACATATATATGGGGAGGTACAAGCTCCAAATCGGTTTTACAGTGAAAACTGCAGGATCTTCAAACCGGCACTAGAAACAGACTGAGATACCATAGTAAAAGTTTATCTTGCATACAGTTCCCTTTGTGCTAGATGAACGAAAGTCTGTCCACAAGCTCAGTTCTCTGAGATATGTGTGTGTTAAAGCCGTTATTCACATATCTGGTTTGTAACACATAGTTTCCTTGCAGTTGCCAAATCCAATTCGTACATATATATGGGGAGGTACTAGATCCAACTCGGTTTTACAGTGAAAACTGCAGGAACTTCAAACCGGCACTAGGAAGCAGACTGAGAAACCAGGGTAAAATTTTTTCCTGCAAACTGTTTCCTTTGTGCTAGATGAACGAACGTCTCACCAAATGCTATATTCTGAGAGATAAGTGTGTGTCAAAGCCTTCCTTCACCTAGCTTTTTGGGAACACAAAGTTTCTTTGCATTTGCAAACTCCAATCCACACATATATTTGGGGAGGTTCTAGCTCCATCTCGGTTTTACAGTGAAACCTGCAGGAATATCAAACATGCACTAGGAAACAGACTGAGAATCCAGAGTAGTACTTTCTCCTGCAACCCTTTCCCTTTGTGCTAGGTGAACGATTTTCTGTCCACATGATCATTTCTTAAAGATAAGTGTGTGTGAAAGCCGTACTTCACGTAGCTTGTAGTAAACACATAGTTTCTTTGCAGTTGCCAACACCACCCCATAAATATATATGGGTAGGTACTAGCTCCAAATAAATTTTACAGTGAAAACTGCAGGAACTTCAAACCGGCACTAGGAAACAGACTGAGAAACCAAAGTAAATTTTCCTCCTTCAAACCTTTCCCTTTGTGCTAGATGAACGATCGTCTCTCCACAGGCTCAGTTCTGAGAGATAAGTGTGTGTGAAAGCCGTACTTCACCTAGATTATTGGGAACATAAAGTTTCTTTTCAGTTGCCAACTCCACTACATAAATATATATGGAGATGTTCTAGTTAAAACTCTGTATTACAGTGCAAACTGCAGGAACTTCAAAAAGGCCGTAGGAAGCAGACGGAGAAACCAGAGTAAAAGTTTCTCCTGCAACCCGTTCCATTTTTGCTTGATGAACAAACGTCTCTCCACATGCTCAGTTCTGAGAGATAAGTGTGTGTGAAGCCGTCCTTCAACTAGCATGTTGGGAACAGCGAGTTTTATTCAGATGCATTCTCCACTCCATACATATATAGGGGAAGTACAAGCACCAACTCGGTTTTACAGTGAAAAGTGCAGGAACTTCAAACCATCACTGGGGAACAGACTGAGAATCCAGAGTAAAGTTTATCCTGCAACCCGTTCCTATTGTGCTAGATGAACGAACGTCTCTATACATGCTCAGTTCTGAGAGATAAGTGAGTGTGAATGCCGTACTTCACCTAACTTGTTGGGAACACAAATATTCTTTTAAGTTGCCAACTCCTCTCCATGCATATATATGGGGAGGTACAAGCTCCAAATCGGTTTTACAGTGAAAACTGCAGGATCTTCAAACCGGCACTAGAAACAGACTGAGAAACCATAGTAAAAGTTTATCTTGCAACCAGTTCCCTTTGTGCTAGATGAACGAACGTCTGTCCACAAGCTCATTTCTGTGAGATATGTGTGTGTTAAAGCCGTAATTCACCAAAATGGTTTGTAACACATAGTTTCCTTGCAGTTGCCAAATAAAATTCATACATATATATGGGGAGGTACTAGATCCAACTCGGTTTTACAGTGAAAACTGCAGGAGCTTCAAACCGGCACTAGGAAGCAGACTGAGAAACCAGGGTAAAATTTTTTCCGGCAAACTGTTTCCTTTGTGCTAGATGAACGAACGTCTCACCAAATGCTATGTTCTGAGAGATAAGTGTGTGTCAAAGCCTTCCTTCACCTATCTTGTTGGGAACAAAAAAGTTTCTTTGCATTTGCAAACTGAAATCCACACATATATTTGGGGAGGTACTAGCTCCATCTCGGTTTTACAGTGAAAGCTGCAGAAATATCAAACATGCACTAGGAAACAGACTGAGAATCCAGAGTAGTACTTTCTCCTGCAACCCTTTCCCTTTGTGCTAGGTGAACGATCTTCTGTCCACATGATCATTTCTGAAAAATAAGTGTGTGTGAAAGCCGTACTTCACGTAGCTTGTAGTAAACACATAGTTTCTTTGCAGTTGCCAACACCACCCCATAAATATATATGGGTAGGTACTAGCTCCAAATAGATTTTACAGTGAAAACTGCAGGAACTTCAAACCGGCACTAGGAAACAGACTGAGAAACCAGAGTAAATGTTCCTCCTTCAAACCTTTCCCTTTGTGCTAGATGAACGAACGTCTCTCCACAGGCTCAGTTCTGAGAGATAAGTGTGTGTGAAAGCCGTACTTCACCTAGATTATTGGGAACACAAAGTTTCTTTTCAGTTGCCAACTCCACTCCATAAATATATATGGAGATGTTCTAGATAAAACTCTGTATTACAGTGCAAATTGCAGGAACTTCAAAACGGCAGTAGGAAGCAGACGGAGAAACCAGAGTAAAAGTTTCTCCTGCAACCCGTTCCATTTTTGCTTGATGAACAAACGTCTCTCCACATGCTGAGTTCTCAGAGATAAGTGTGTGTGAAGCCGTCCTTCACCTAGCATGTGGGGAACAGAGAGTTTCATTCAGATGCCATCTCCACTCCATACATATATATGGGGAAGTACAAGCACCAACACGGTTTTACAGTGAAAAGTGCAGGAACTTCAAACCGTCCCTAGGGAACAGACTGAGAAACCAGATTAAATGTTTCACCTGCAAACCGTTCCATTTGTGCTAGATTAACGAACGTCTCTCCACATGCTCAGTTCTGAGAGATATGATTGTGTGAAAGCTGTAGTTCAACTAGCATGTTGGGAACACAAAGTTTCTTTTCAGTTGCCAACTACACTCCATAAATATATATGGGGAGGTACTAGATAAAACTCGGTTTTACTGTGGAAACTGCAGGAAAATCAAACCGGCACTAGGAAACAGACTGAGAAACCAGAGTAAAATTTCTCCTGCAACCCGTTTTCTTTGTGCTAGATGAACGAACTTCTGTCCACATGCTAAGTTCTGAGAGATAAGTGAGTTTGAACGCCGTCCTTCATCTAGCTTTTTGGGAACACAAATATACTTTTAAGTTGCCAACTCCAATCCATACATATATATGGGGAGTTACAAGGTACAAATCGGTTTTACAGTGAAAACTGCAGGAACTTCAAACCGGCACTAGAAACAGACTGAGAAACCAGAGTAAAATTTCTCCTGCAACCCGTTCCCTTTGTGCTAGGTGAACGAAATTCTGTCCACATGCTCAGTTCTGAGAGATAAGTGTGTGTCAAAGCCTTCCTTCACCTAGCTTTTTGGGAACACAAAGTTTCTTTGCATTTGCAAACTCCAATCCACACATATATTTGGGGAGGTTCTAGCTCCATCTCGGTTTTACAGTGAAAGCTGCAGGAATATCAAACATGCACTAGGAAACAGACTGAGAATCCAGAGTAGTACTTTCTCCTGCAACCCTTTCCCTTTGTGCTAGGTGAACGATCTTCTGTCCACATGATCATTTCTTAAAGATAAGTGTGTGTGAAAGCCGTACTTCACGTAGCTTGTAGTAAACACATAGTTTCTTTGCAGTTGCCAACACCACCCCATAAATATATATGGGTAGGTACTAGCTCCAAATAAATTTTACAGTGAAAACTGCAGGAACTTCAAACCGGCACTAGGAAACAGACTGAGAAACCAGAGTAAATTTTCCTCCTTCAAACCTTTCCCTTTGTGCTAGATGAACGATCGTCTCTCCACAGGCTCAGTTCTGAGAGATAAGTGTGTGTGAAAGCCGTACTTCACCTAGATTATTGGGAACATAAAGTTTCTTTTCAGTTGCCAACTCCACGACATAAATATATATGGAGATGTTCTAGTTAAAACTCTGTATTACAGTGCAAACTGCAGGAACTTCAAAAAGGCAGTAGGAAGCAGACGGAGAAACCAGAGTAAAAGTTTCTCCTGCAACTCGTTCCATTTGTGCTACATGAATGAAAGTCTCTCCACAAGCTCAGTTCTGAGGGATTAGTGTGTGTGAAAACCGTAATTCACTTAGATTCTTGGGATAAAAATGTTTCTTTTCATTTGCCAAATCCACTCCATAAATATATAAGGGGAGGTATTACTTCGAAATCGGTATTACAGTGAAAACTGCAGGTAATTCAAAACGGCACTCGGAAACAGACGGAGAATGCAGTGAAAAGTTTCTCCTGCAACCCGTTCCCTTTGTGCTAGATGAATGAACGTCTCTCCACAAGCTCAGTTCTGAGAGATAAGTGTGTGTGAAAGCCTTAATTCACCTATCTTGTTGGGAACACAAATTTTCTTTTCAGTTGCCAACACCACTCCATAAATATATATGGGGAGGTACAAGCTCCAACTCGGTTTTACAGAGAAAACTGCAGGAACTTCAAACCGGCACAAGGGAACAGACAGAGAAACCAGAGTAAAAGTATCTCCTGCAACCCGTTCCATTTGTGCTACATGAACGAACTTCTGTCCACATGCTCAGTTCTGAGAGTTAAGTGTGTGTTAAAGACGTCCTTCAACTAGCATGTAGGGAACACAAAGTATCTTTTCAGTTGCCAACCCCACTCCATAAATATATATGCGGAGGTACTAGCTAAAACTCGGTTTTACTGTGAAAACTGCAGGAAAATCAGACCGTCACTAGGAAACAGACTGAGAAACCAGAGTAAAAGTTTCTCCTGCAACCGGTTTTCTTTGTGCTAGATGAACGAACTTCTGTCCACATGCTCAGTTCTGAGAGATAAGTGAGTGTGAACGCCGTCCTTCACCTAGCTTGTTGGGAACACAAATATTCTTTTAAGTTGCCAACTCCACTCCATAGATATATATGGGGATTTACAAGCTACAAATCGTTTTTACAGTAAAAACTGCAGGAACTTCAACCAGGCACTAGAAACTGACTGAGAAACCATAGTAAAATTTATCCTGCAACCAGTTCACTTTGTGCTAGATTAACGAATGTCTGTCCACAAGATCAGTTCTGAGAGATATGTGTGTGTTAAAGCCGTAATTCACCTATCTGGTTGGGAACACATAGTTTTTTGCAGTTGTAAATCCAATCCATACATATATATGGGGAGGTACTATCTCCAACTCGGTTTTACAGTGAAAACTGCAGGAACTTCAAACCGGCACTAGGAAGCAGACTGAGAAACCAGAGTAAGAATTTTTCCTGCAAACCGTTTCCTTTGTGCTAGATGAACGAACATCTCACCACATGCTCAGTTCTGAGAGATAAGTTTGTGTGAAAGCCTTCCTTCAACTAGCTTGTTGGGAACACAAAGTTTTTGCATTTGCAAACTCCAATCCACACATATATTTGGGGAGGTACTAGCTCGAACTCGGTTTTACAGTGAAAACTGCAGGAATATCAAACCGACACTAGGAAACAGACTGAGAATCCATAGTAAAATTTTCTCCTGCAACCCTTTCCCTTTGTGCTAGGTGAACGATCTTCTGTCCACATGATCAGTTCTGAGAGATATGTGTGTGTGAAAGCCGTACTTCACGTAGATTGTAGTAAACACATAGTTTCTTTGCAGTTGCCAACACCACTCCATACATATATATGCGGAGGATCTAGCTCCAACTCGGTTTTGCAGTGAAAACTGTAGGAACTTCAACCCGGCACTAGGAACAGACTGAGAAAACAGAGTAAAAGTTTCTCCTGCAACCCGTTCCCTTTGTGCTACATGAATGAAAGTCTCTCCACAAGCTCAGTTCTGAGGGATTAGTGTGTGTGAAAACCGTAATTCACCTAGATTGTTGGGATAAAAATGTTTCTTTTCATTTGCCAAATCCACTCCATAAATATATAAGGGGAGGTATTACTTCGAAATCGGTATTACAGTGAAAACTGCAGGAAATTCAAAACGGCACTCGGAAACAGACGGAGAATGCAGTGAAAAGTTTCTCCTGCAAACCGTTCCCTTTGTGCTAGATGAACGAACGTCTCTCCACAAGCTCAGTTCTGAGAGATAAGTGTGTGTGAAAGCCTTAATTCACCTAGCTTGTTGTGAACACAAATTTTCTTTTCAGTTGCCAACACCACTCCATAAATATATATGGGGAGGTACAAGCTCCAACTCGGTTTTACAGAGAAAACTGCAGGAACTTCAAACCGGCACAAGGGAACAGACAGAGAAACCAGAGTAAAAGTATCTCCTGCAACCCGTTCCATTTGTGCTACATGAACGAACTTCTGTCCACATGCTCAGTTCTGAGAGTTAAGTGTGTGTGAAAGACGTCCTTCAACTAGCTTGTTGTAAACACTTAATTTCTTTGCAGTTGCCAACACCACTCCTTACATATATATGGGGAGGTACTAGCTCCAACTCGGTTTTACAGAGAAAACTGCAGGAACTTCAAACCGGCAGTAGGAAACAGACTGAGAAACCAGATTAAATGTTTCTCCTGCATCCCGTTCCCATTGTGCTAAATGAACGAACGTCTCTACACATGCTCAGTTCTGAGAGGTAAGTGAGTGTGAAAGCCTCCTTCACCTAGCATGTTGGGAACACAAAGTTTCTTTTCAGTTGCCAAATCCACTCCATACGTATATAAGGGGAGATACTAGCTTCACCTCGGTTTTACAGTGAAAACTGTAGGAACTTCAAACCGGCACTAGAAACAGACTGAGAAACCATAGTAAAAGTTTATACTGCATCCAGTTCCCTTTGTGCTAGATGAACGAACGTCTGTCCACAAGCTCAGTTCTGTGAGATATGTGTGTGTTAAAGCCGTAATTCACCTATCTGGTTGGGAACACATATTTCCTTTGCAGTTGCCAAATCCAATCCATACATATATATGGGGAGGTACTAGCTCCAACTCGGTTTTACAGTGAAAACTGCTGGTACTTCGAACCGTCACTAGGAAGCAGACTGAGAAACCAGAGCAAAAGTTTTTCCTGCAAAGCGTTTCCTTTGTTCTAGATGAACGAACGTCTCACCAAATGCTATGATCTGAGAGGTAAGTGGGTGTGAAAGCCTTCCTTCAACTAGCTTGTTGGGAACACAAAGTTTCTTTGCATTTGCAAACTCCAATCCACAGATATATTTGGGGAGGTACTAGCTCCAACTGGGTTTTACAGTGAAAACTGCAAGAACATCAAACCGGCAGTAGGAAACAGAATGAGAATCCAGAGTAAAACTTTCTCCTGCAACCCCTTCCCTTTGTGCTAGGTGAACGATCTTCTGTCCACATGATCAGTTCTGAGAGATAAGTGAGTGTGAAAGCCGTAGTTCAATAGCTTGAAGTAAACACATAGTTTCTTTGCAGTTGCCAAAACCACTCCTTGCATATATATGTGTAGGTACTATCTCCAAACAGGTTTTACAGTGAAAACTGCAGGAATTTCAAACCGGCATTAGGAAACAGACTGAGAAAACAGAGTAAATGTTCCTCCTTCAACCCGTTCCCTTTGTGCTAGGAGAACGAACGTCTCTCCGCAGGCTCATTTCTGAGAGATAAGTGTGTGTGAAAGCCGTCCTTCACCTAGCTTATTGGGAACACAAAGTTTCTTTTCAGTTGCCAACTCCACTTCATAAATATATATGGGGAAGTACTAGCTAAAACTCTGTGTTACAGTGCAATGTGTAGGAACTTCAAATCGGCAGTAGGAAGCAGACGGAGAAACCAGAGTAAAAATTTCTCCTGCAACCCGTTCCAATGTTGCTTGATGAAAAAAAGTCTCTCCAAATGCTCAGTTCTGAAAGATAAGTGTGTGTGAAGCCGTCCTTCACCTAGCATGTTGGGAACAGAGAGTTTCATTCAGATGCATTCTCCACTCCGTACATATATAGGGGAAGAACAAGCACCAACTCGGTTTTACAGTGAAAAGTGCAGGAACTTCAAACCATCACTAGGGAACAGACTGAGAATCCAGAGTAAATTTTATCCTGCAACCCGTTCCCTTTGTGCTAGATGAACGAACGTCTCTATACATGCTCAGTTCTGAGAGATAAGTGAGTGTGAATGCCGTCCTTCACCTAACTTGTTGGGAACACAAATATTCTTTTAAATTGCCAACTCCTCTCCATACATATATATGGGGAGGTACAAGCTCCAAATCGGTTTTACAGTGAAAACTGCAGGATCTTCAAACCGGCACTAGAAACAGACTGAGATACCATAGTAAAAGTTTATCTTGCATACAGTTCCCTTTGTGCTAGATGAACGAAAGTCTGTCCACAAGCTCAGTTCTCTGAGATATGTGTGTGTTAAAGCCGTTATTCACATATCTGGTTTGTAACACATAGTTTCCTTGCAGTTGCCAAATCCAATTCGTACATATATATGGGGAGGTACTAGATCCAACTCGGTTTTACAGTGAAAACTGCAGGAACTTCAAACCGGCACTAGGAAGCAGACTGAGAAACCAGGGTAAAATTTTTTCCTGCAAACTGTTTCCTTTGTGCTAGATGAACGAACGTCTCACCAAATGCTATATTCTGAGAGATAAGTGTGTGTCAAAGCCTTCCTTCACCTAGCTTTTTGGGAACACAAAGTTTCTTTGCATTTGCAAACTCCAATCCACACATATATTTGGGGAGGTTCTAGCTCCATCTCGGTTTTACAGTGAAACCTGCAGGAATATCAAACATGCACTAGGAAACAGACTGAGAATCCAGAGTAGTACTTTCTCCTGCAACCCTTTCCCTTTGTGCTAGGTGAACGATTTTCTGTCCACATGATCATTTCTTAAAGATAAGTGTGTGTGAAAGCCGTACTTCACGTAGCTTGTAGTAAACACATAGTTTCTTTGCAGTTGCCAACACCACCCCATAAATATATATGGGTAGGTACTAGCTCCAAATAAATTTTACAGTGAAAACTGCAGGAACTTCAAACCGGCACTAGGAAACAGACTGAGAAACCAAAGTAAATTTTCCTCCTTCAAACCTTTCCCTTTGTGCTAGATGAACGATCGTCTCTCCACAGGCTCAGTTCTGAGAGATAAGTGTGTGTGAAAGCCGTACTTCACCTAGATTATTGGGAACATAAAGTTTCTTTTCAGTTGCCAACTCCACTACATAAATATATATGGAGATGTTCTAGTTAAAACTCTGTATTACAGTGCAAACTGCAGGAACTTCAAAAAGGCCGTAGGAAGCAGACGGAGAAACCAGAGTAAAAGTTTCTCCTGCAACCCGTTCCATTTTTGCTTGATGAACAAACGTCTCTCCACATGCTCAGTTCTGAGAGATAAGTGTGTGTGAAGCCGTCCTTCAACTAGCATGTTGGGAACAGCGAGTTTTATTCAGATGCATTCTCCACTCCATACATATATAGGGGAAGTACAAGCACCAACTCGGTTTTACAGTGAAAAGTGCAGGAACTTCAAACCATCACTGGGGAACAGACTGAGAATCCAGAGTAAAGTTTATCCTGCAACCCGTTCCTATTGTGCTAGATGAACGAACGTCTCTATACATGCTCAGTTCTGAGAGATAAGTGAGTGTGAATGCCGTACTTCACCTAACTTGTTGGGAACACAAATATTCTTTTAAGTTGCCAACTCCTCTCCATGCATATATATGGGGAGGTACAAGCTCCAAATCGGTTTTACAGTGAAAACTGCAGGATCTTCAAACCGGCACTAGAAACAGACTGAGAAACCATAGTAAAAGTTTATCTTGCAACCAGTTCCCTTTGTGCTAGATGAACGAACGTCTGTCCACAAGCTCATTTCTGTGAGATATGTGTGTGTTAAAGCCGTAATTCACCAAAATGGTTTGTAACACATAGTTTCCTTGCAGTTGCCAAATAAAATTCATACATATATATGGGGAGGTACTAGATCCAACTCGGTTTTACAGTGAAAACTGCAGGAGCTTCAAACCGGCACTAGGAAGCAGACTGAGAAACCAGGGTAAAATTTTTTCCGGCAAACTGTTTCCTTTGTGCTAGATGAACGAACGTCTCACCAAATGCTATGTTCTGAGAGATAAGTGTGTGTCAAAGCCTTCCTTCACCTATCTTGTTGGGAACAAAAAAGTTTCTTTGCATTTGCAAACTGAAATCCACACATATATTTGGGGAGGTACTAGCTCCATCTCGGTTTTACAGTGAAAGCTGCAGAAATATCAAACATGCACTAGGAAACAGACTGAGAATCCAGAGTAGTACTTTCTCCTGCAACCCTTTCCCTTTGTGCTAGGTGAACGATCTTCTGTCCACATGATCATTTCTGAAAAATAAGTGTGTGTGAAAGCCGTACTTCACGTAGCTTGTAGTAAACACATAGTTTCTTTGCAGTTGCCAACACCACCCCATAAATATATATGGGTAGGTACTAGCTCCAAATAGATTTTACAGTGAAAACTGCAGGAACTTCAAACCGGCACTAGGAAACAGACTGAGAAACCAGAGTAAATGTTCCTCCTTCAAACCTTTCCCTTTGTGCTAGATGAACGAACGTCTCTCCACAGGCTCAGTTCTGAGAGATAAGTGTGTGTGAAAGCCGTACTTCACCTAGATTATTGGGAACACAAAGTTTCTTTTCAGTTGCCAACTCCACTCCATAAATATATATGGAGATGTTCTAGATAAAACTCTGTATTACAGTGCAAATTGCAGGAACTTCAAAACGGCAGTAGGAAGCAGACGGAGAAACCAGAGTAAAAGTTTCTCCTGCAACCCGTTCCATTTTTGCTTGATGAACAAACGTCTCTCCACATGCTGAGTTCTCAGAGATAAGTGTGTGTGAAGCCGTCCTTCACCTAGCATGTGGGGAACAGAGAGTTTCATTCAGATGCCATCTCCACTCCATACATATATATGGGGAAGTACAAGCACCAACACGGTTTTACAGTGAAAAGTGCAGGAACTTCAAACCGTCCCTAGGGAACAGACTGAGAAACCAGATTAAATGTTTCACCTGCAAACCGTTCCATTTGTGCTAGATTAACGAACGTCTCTCCACATGCTCAGTTCTGAGAGATATGATTGTGTGAAAGCTGTAGTTCAACTAGCATGTTGGGAACACAAAGTTTCTTTTCAGTTGCCAACTACACTCCATAAATATATATGGGGAGGTACTAGATAAAACTCGGTTTTACTGTGGAAACTGCAGGAAAATCAAACCGGCACTAGGAAACAGACTGAGAAACCAGAGTAAAATTTCTCCTGCAACCCGTTTTCTTTGTGCTAGATGAACGAACTTCTGTCCACATGCTAAGTTCTGAGAGATAAGTGAGTTTGAACGCCGTCCTTCATCTAGCTTTTTGGGAACACAAATATACTTTTAAGTTGCCAACTCCAATCCATACATATATATGGGGAGTTACAAGGTACAAATCGGTTTTACAGTGAAAACTGCAGGAACTTCAAACCGGCACTAGAAACAGACTGAGAAACCAGAGTAAAATTTCTCCTGCAACCCGTTCCCTTTGTGCTAGGTGAACGAAATTCTGTCCACATGCTCAGTTCTGAGAGATAAGTGTGTGTGAAAGCCGTCCTTCACCTAGTTTGTTGTAAACAAATAGTTTCTTTGCAGTTGCCAACTCCACTCCATACATATATATGGGGAGGTACTAGCTTCAACTCTGTTTTACAGTGTAAACTCAGGAACTTCAAACCGGCACTAGGAAACAGACTGAGAAACCAGAGTAAAAGTTTCACCTGCAAACCTTTCCCTTTGTGCTAGATGAACGAACGTCTCTCCACATTCTCAAGTCTGAGAGATAAGTGGGTGTGAAAGCCGTCCTTCAAATGGCTAGTTGGGAAAACAATTTTCTTTTCAGTTGCCAACTCCTGTCCATACATATATATGGTGAGGTACTAGCTCCAAATCGCTTTTACAGTGAAAACTGTAGGAATTTCAAACCGGCACTAGGAAACAGACTGAGAAAACAGAGTAAAAGTTTCTCCTGCAAACCGTTCCTTTTGTGCTAGATGAACGAAAGTCTCCCCACAAGCTAAGTTCTGAGAGATAAGTGTGTGTGAAAGCTGTAATTCACATAGCTTGTTGGGAACACTAATTTTCTTTTCATTTGCCATCTCCACTCCATAAATATATATGAGGAGGTACTAGCTCCAAAACGGTATTACAGTGAAAACAGCAGGAACTTCAAAACGGCACTAGGAAGCAGACTGAGAAACCAGAGAAAACGTTTCTCATACAACCCGTTCTTTTTGTGCTAGATGAAGGAACGTCTCTCCACTTGCTCAGTTCTGAGAGATAATTGTGTTTGAAAGCCGTTCTTCAGCTAGCTTGTTGGGAACACCAAATTTCTTTTCAGTTGCCTACTCCAATCCATACATATATATGGGGAGGTACTAGCTCCAAATCTGTTTTACAGTGAAACCTGCAGGAACTTCAAACCGGCACTAGGAAACAGAGTGAGAATCCAGAGTAAAATTTTCTCCTGCAACCCGTTCCCTTTGTGCTAGATGAACGAACGTCTCTCCACAAGCTCAGTTCTGAGAGATAAGTGGGTGTGAAACCCGTAATTCACCTAGCTTGTTGGTAACACAAAGTTTCTTTTCAGTTGCCAAATCCACTCCATAAATATATATGGGGAAGTACTAGCTAAAACTCTGTTTTACAGTGAAAAATGCAGGAACTTCAAAACGGCACTAGGGAACAGACTGAGAAACAAGAGTAAAAGTTTCTCCTGCAACCCTTTCCCATTTTGCTACATGAACGAACTTCTGTCCACATGCTCAGTTCTGATAGATAAGTATGTGTGAAAGCCGTCCTTCAGCTAGCTTGTTGTAAACACATAGCTTCTTTTCATTTGCAACTTCCACTCCATACATATATATGTGGAGGTACTAGCTCCAACACTGTTTTACAGTGAAAACTGCAGGAACTTCAAACGGGCACTAGGAAACAGACTGAGAAAACACAGTAAATTTTTCTACTGCAATCCGTTCCCTTTGTGCTAGATGAACGAACGTCTCTGCACAAGCTCATTTCTGAGAGATAAGTGTGTGTGAAAGCCGTAATTCACCTTGATTTTTGGAACAAAAAGTTTCTTTCCAGTTGCCGACTCCAATCCATAAATTTATAAGGGGAGGTACTAGCTAAAACGCGGTTTTACAGTGAAAACTGCAGGAACTTCAAACCTGCAGTAGGAAACAGACTGAGAAATCAGAGTAAAGTTTCTCCTGCAATCCGTTCCTTTTGTGCTAGATGAACGAACGTCTCTCCACATGCTCAAATCTGAGAGATTATTGTGTGTGAAAGCCATCCTTCACATAGCTTTTTGGGAACACAAAAATTCTTTTCATTTGCCAACTCCACTCCATACATATATATGGGGAGGTACTAGCTCCAACTCGGTTTTACAATGAAAACTGCAGGAACTTCAAACCGGCACTAGGAAACAGACTGAGATACCAGAGTAAAATTTCTACTGCAACCCGTTCAATTTGTGCTAGATGAACGAACGTCACTCCACAAGCTCAGTTCTGAGAGATAAGTGTGTGTGTAAGCCGTAATTCAATTAGCTTGTTGGGAACACAAATTTTCTTTTCAGTTGCCAACTGCAAACCATACATATATATGGGGAGGTACTAGCTAAAACTCGGTGTTACAGTGAAAACTGAAGGAACTTCAAACCGGCACTAGGGAACAGACTGAGAAACCAGAGTAAAAATTTCTCCTGCAACCCGTTCCCTTTGTGCTAGATGAACGAACATCTCTCCACAAGCTAATTTCTGAGAGATAAGTGTGTGTGAAAGCTGTAATTCACATAGCTTGTTGGGAACACAAATTTACTTTTCAGTTGCCAACTCCACTCCATAAAAATATATGGGGAGGTATTAGCTCCAAATCGGTATTACAGATAAAACTGCAGGAACTTCAAACCGGCACTAGGAAACATACTGAGAAACCAGAGAAAAAGTTTCTCCTGCAAACCGATCCCTTTGTGCTACATGAACGAACTTCTGTCCACATGTTCAGTTCTGAGAGAAAAGTGTGTCTGAAAGCCGTCCTTCACATAGCTTGTTTTAAAAACATAGATTCTTTGCAGTAGCCAACGCCACTCCATACATATATATGGGGAGGTATTAGCTCCAACTCTGTTTTACAGTGTTAACTCAGGAATTTCAAACCGGCATTAGGAAACAGACTGAGAAACCAGAGTAAAATTTTCTACTGCCACCCTTTCCCTTTGTGCTAGATGAACGAACGTCTCTCCACATGCTCATTTCTGAGAGATAATTGTGTGTTAAAGCCGTGATTCACCTAGCTTTTTGGAACACAAAGTTTCTTTTCAGTTGCCAAATCCACTCCATAAATATATATCGGGAGGTACTAGCTAAAATTCGGTTTTACAGTGAAATCTGCAGGAACTTCAAAACGGCACTAGGGAACAGACTGAGAAACCAGAGTAAAAGTTTCTTCTGCAAACCGTTCCCTTTTTGCTACATGAACGAACATCTGTCCACATGCTCAGTTCTGAGAGAAAAGTTTGTGTGAAAGCCGTCCTTCAAATAGCTTGTTGTAAACACATAGTTTCTTTGCAGTTGCCAACTCCACTCCTTACAAATATATGGGGAGGTACTAGCTCCAACACGATTTTACAGTGAAAACTGTAGGCACTTCAAACTGGCACTAGGGAACAGACTAAGAATCCAGAGTAATCTTTTCTCCTGCAAACCGTTCCATTTGTGCTAGATGAACGAACGTCTCTCCACATGCTCAGTTCTGAGAGAATAGTGTGTGTGAAAGCCGTCCTTCACATAGCTTCTTGGGAACACAAAGATTCTTTTCAGGTGCCAACACCACTCCATATATATATATGGGGAAGTAGTAGTTCCAACTCGGTTTTACAGTGAAAACTGCAGGAATTTCAAACCGGCACTAGGAAGCAGACTGAGAAACCAGGGTAAAATTTTTTCCGGCAAACTGTTTCCTTTGTGCTAGATGAACGAACGTCTCACCAAATGCTATGTTGTGAGAGATAAGTGTGTGTCAAAGCCTTCCTTCACCTATCTTGTTGGGAACAAAAAAGTTTCTTTGCATTTGCAAACTGAAATCCACACATATATTTGGGGAGGTACTAGCTCCATCTCGGTTTTACAGTGAAAGCTGCAGAAATATCAAACATGCACTAGGAAACAGAATGAGAATCCAGAGTAGTACTTTCTCCTGCAACCCTTTCCCTTTGTGCTAGGTGAACGAACTTCTGTCCACATGATCATTTCTGAAAAATAAGTGTGTGTGAAAGCCGTACTTCACGTAGCTTGTAGTAAACACATAGTTTCTTTGCAGTTGCCAACACCACCCCATAAATATATATGGGTAGGTACTAGCTCCAAATAGATTTTACAGTGAAAACTGCAGGAACTTCAAACCGGCACTAGGAAACAGACTGAGAAACCAGAGTAAATGTTCCTCCTTCAAACCTTTCCCTTTGTGCTAGATGAACGAACGTCTCTCCACAGGCTCAGTTCTGAGAGATAAGTGTGTGTGAAAGCCGTACTTCACCTAGATTATTGGGAACACAAAGTTTCTTTTCAGTTGCCAACTCCACTCCATAAATATATATGGAGATGTTCTAGATAAAACTCTGTATTACAGTGCAAACCGCAGGAACTTCAAAACGGCAGTAGGAAGCAGACGGAGAAACCAGATTAAAAGTTTCTCCTGCAACCCGTTCCATTTTTGCTTGATGAACAAACGTCTCTCCACATGCTGAGTTCTCAGAGATAAGTGTGTGTGAAGCCGTCCTTCACCTAGCATGTGGGGAACAGAGAGTTTCATTCAGATGCCATCTCCACTCCATACATATATATGGGGAAGTACAAGCACCAACACGGTTTTACAGTGAAAAGTGCAGGAACTTCAAACCGTCACTAGGGAACAGACTGAGAAACCAGATTAAATGTTTCACCTGCAAACCGTTCCATTTGTGCTAGATTAACGAACGTCTCTCCACATGCTCAGTTCTGAGAGATATGATTGTGTGAAAGCTGTAGTTCAACTAGCATGTTGGGAACACAAAGTTTCTTTTCAGTTGCCAACTACACTCCATAAATATATATGGGGAGGTACTAGATAAAACTCGGTTTTACTGTGGAAACTGCAGGAAAATCAAACCGGCACTAGGAAACAGACTGAGAAACCAGAGTAAAATTTCTCCTGCAACCCGTTTTCTTTGTGCTAGATGAACGAACTTCTGTCCACATGCTAAGTTCTGAGAGATAAGTGTGTGTGAAAGCCGTCCTTCACCTTGTTTGTTGTAAACAAATAGTTTCTTTGCAGTTGCCAACTCCACTCCATACATATATATGGGGAGGTACTAGCTTCAACTCTGTTTTACAGTGAAACCTGCAGGAACTTCAAACCGGCACTAGGAAACAGAGTGAGAATCCAGAGTAAAATTTTCTCCTGCAACCCGTTCCCTTTGTGCTAGATGAACGAACGTCTCTCCACAAGCTCAGTTCTGAGAGATAAGTGGGTGTGAAAGCCGTCCTTCACATAGCTTCTTGGGAACACAAAGATTCTTTTCAGGTGCCAACACCACTCCATATATATATATGGGGAAGTAGTAGTTCCAACTCGGTTTTACAGTGAAAACTGCAGGAATTTCAAACCGGCACTAGGAAGCAGACTGAGAAACCAGGGTAAAATTTTTTCCGGCAAACTGTTTCCTTTGTGCTAGATGAACGAACGTCTCACCAAATGCTATGTTGTGAGAGATAAGTGTGTGTCAAAGCCTTCCTTCACCTATCTTGTTGGGAACAAAAAAGTTTCTTTGCATTTGCAAACTGAAATCCACACATATATTTGGGGAGGTACTAGCTCCATCTCGGTTTTACAGTGAAAGCTGCAGAAATATCAAACATGCACTAGGAAACAGAATGAGAATCCAGAGTAGTACTTTCTCCTGCAACCCTTTCCCTTTGTGCTAGGTGAACGAACTTCTGTCCACATGATCATTTCTGAAAAATAAGTGTGTGTGAAAGCCGTACTTCACGTAGCTTGTAGTAAACACATAGTTTCTTTGCAGTTGCCAACACCACCCCATAAATATATATGGGTAGGTACTAGCTCCAAATAGATTTTACAGTGAAAACTGCAGGAACTTCAAACCGGCACTAGGAAACAGACTGAGAAACCAGAGTAAATGTTCCTCCTTCAAACCTTTCCCTTTGTGCTAGATGAACGAACGTCTCTCCACAGGCTCAGTTCTGAGAGATAAGTGTGTGTGAAAGCCGTACTTCACCTAGATTATTGGGAACACAAAGTTTCTTTTCAGTTGCCAACTCCACTCCATAAATATATATGGAGATGTTCTAGATAAAACTCTGTATTACAGTGCAAACCGCAGGAACTTCAAAACGGCAGTAGGAAGCAGACGGAGAAACCAGAGTAAAAGTTTCTCCTGCAACCCGTTCCATTTTTGCTTGATGAACAAACGTCTCTCCACATGCTGAGTTCTCAGAGATAAGTGTGTGTGAAGCCGTCCTTCACCTAGCATGTGGGGAACAGAGAGTTTCATTCAGATGCCATCTCCACTCCATACATATATATGGGGAAGTACAAGCACCAACACGGTTTTACAGTGAAAAGTGCAGGAACTTCAAACCGTCCCTAGGGAACAGACTGAGAAACCAGATTAAATGTTTCACCTGCAAACCGTTCCATTTGTGCTAGATTAACGAACGTCTCTCCACATGCTCAGTTCTGAGAGATATGATTGTGTGAAAGCTGTAGTTCAACTAGCATGTTGGGAACACAAAGTTTCTTTTCAGTTGCCAACTACACTCCATAAATATATATGGGGAGGTACTAGATAAAACTCGGTTTTACTGTGGAAACTGCAGGAAAATCAAACCGGCACTAGGAAACAGACTGAGAAACCAGAGTAAAATTTCTCCTGCAACCCGTTTTCTTTGTGCTAGATGAACGAACTTCTGTCCACATGCTAAGTTCTGAGAGATAAGTGAGTTTGAACGCCGTCCTTCATCTAGCTTTTTGGGAACACAAATATACTTTTAAGTTGCCAACTCCAATCCATACATATATATGGGGAGGTACAAGGTACAAATCGGTTTTACAGTGAAAACTGCAGGAACTTCAAACCGGCACTAGAAACAGACTGAGAAACCAGAGTAAAATTTCTCCTGCAACCCGTTCCCTTTGTGCTAGGTGAACGAAATTCTGTCCACATGCTCAGTTCTGAGAGATAAGTGTGTGTGAAAGCCGTCCTTCACCTAGTTTGTTGTAAACAAATAGTTTCTTTGCAGTTGCCAACTCCACTCCATACATATATATGGGGAGGTACTAGCTTCAACTCTGTTTTACAGTGTAAACTCAGGAACTTCAAACCGGCACTAGGAAACAGACTGAGAAACCAGAGTAAAAGTTTCACCTGCAAACCTTTCCCTTTGTGCTAGATGAACGAACGTCTCTCCACATTCTCAAGTCTGAGAGATAAGTGGGTGTGAAAGCCGTCCTTCAAATGGCTAGTTGGGAAAACAATTTTCTTTTCAGTTGCCAACTCCTGTCCATACATATATATGGTGAGGTACTAGCTCCAAATCGCTTTTACAGTGAAAACTGTAGGAATTTCAAACCGGCACTAGGAAACAGACTGAGAAAACAGAGTAAAAGTTTCTCCTGCAAACCGTTCCTTTTGTGCTAGATGAACGAAAGTCTCCCCACAAGCTAAGTTCTGAGAGATAAGAGTGTGTGAAAGCTGTAATTCACATAGCTTGTTGGGAACACTAATTTTCTTTTCATTTGCCATCTCCACTCCATAAATATATATGAGGAGGTACTAGCTCCAAAACGGTATTACAGTGAAAACAGCAGGAACTTCAAAACGGCACTAGGAAGCAGACTGAGAAACCAGAGAAAAAGTTTCTCATACAACCCGTTCTTTTTGTGCTAGATGAAGGAACGTCTCTCCACTTGCTCAGTTCTGAGAGATAATTGTGTTTGAAAGCCGTTCTTCAGCTAGCTTGTTGGGAACACCAAATTTCTTTTCAGTTGCCTACTCCAATCCATACATATATATGGGGAGGTACTAGCTCCAAATCTGTTTTACAGTGAAACCTGCAGGAACTTCAAACCGGCACTAGGAAACAGAGTGAGAATCCAGAGTAAAATTTTCTCCTGCAACCCGTTCCCTTTGTGCTAGATGAACGAAAGTCTCTCCACAAGCTCAGTTCTGAGAGATAAGTGGGTGTGAAACCCGTAATTCACCTAGCTTGTTGGTAACACAAAGTTTCTTTTCAGTTGCCAAATCCACTCCATAAATATATATGGGGAAGTACTAGCTAAAACTCTGTTTTACAGTGAAAAATGCAGGAACTTCAAAACGGCACTAGGGAACAGACTGAGAAACAAGAGTAAAAGTTTCTCCTGCAACCCTTTCCCATTTTGCTACATGAACGAACTTCTGTCCACATGCTCAGTTCTGATAGATAAGTATGTGTGAAAGCCGTCCTTCAGCTAGCTTGTTGTAAACACATAGCTTCTTTTCATTTGCAACTTCCACTCCATACATATATATGTGGAGGTACTAGCTCCAACACTGTTTTACAGTGAAAACTGCAGGAACTTCAAACGGGCACTAGGAAACAGACTGAGAAAACACAGTAAATTTTTCTACTGCAATCCGTTCCCTTTGTGCTAGATGAACGAACGTCCCTGCACAAGCTCATTTCTGAGAGATAAGTGTGTGTGAAAGCCGTAATTCACCTTGATTTTTGGAACACAAAGTTTCTTTCCAGTTGCCGACTCCAATCCATAAATTTATAAGGGGAGGTACTAGCTAAAACGCGGTTTTACAGTGAAAACTGCAGGAACTTCAAACCTGCAGTAGGAAACAGACTGAGAAATCAGAGTAAAGTTTCTCCTGCAATCCGTTCCCTTTGTGCTAGATGAACGAACGTCTCTCCACATGCTCAAATCTGAGAGATTATTGTGTGTGAAAGCCATCCTTCACCTAGCTTTTTGGGAACACAAAGATTCTTTTCATTTGCCAACTCCACTCCATACAAATATACGGGGAGGTACTAGCTCCAACTCGGTTTTACAGTGAAAACTGCAGGAACTTCAAACCGGCACTAGGAAACAGACTGAGATACCAGAGTAAAATTTCTACTGCAACCCGTTCAATTTGTGCTAGATGAACGAACGTCACTCCACAAGCTCAGTTCTGAGAGATAAGTGTGTGTGTAAGCCGTAATTCAATTAGCTTGTTGGGAACACAAATTTTCTTTTCAGTTGCCAACTGCAAACCATACATATATATGGGGAGGTACTAGCTAAAACTCGGTGTTACAGTGAAAACTGAAGGAACTTCAAACCGGCACTAGGGAACAGACTGAGAAACCAGAGTAAAAATTTCTCCTGCAACCCGTTCCCTTTGTGCAGGATGAACGAACATCTCTCCACAAGCTAATTTCTGAGAGATAAGTGTGTGTGAAAGCTGTAATTCACATAGCTTGTTGGGAACACAAATTTACTTTTCAGTTGCCAACTCCACTCCATAAAAATATATGGGGAGGTATTAGCTCCAAATCGGTATTACAGATAAAACTGCAGGAACTTCAAACCGGCACTAGGAAACATACTGAGAGACCAGAGAAAAAGTTTCTCCTGCAAACCGATCCCTTTGTGCTACATGAACGAACTTCTGTCCACATGTTCAGTTCTGAGAGAAAAGTGTGTCTGAAAGCCGTCCTTCACATAGCTTGTTTTAAAAACATAGATTCTTTGCAGTAGCCAACACCACTCCATACATATATATGGGGAGGTATTAGCTCCAACTCTGTTTTACAGTTTTAACTCAGGAATTTCAAACCGGCATTAGGAAACAGACTGAGAAACCAGAGTAAAATTTTCTACTGCCACCCTTTCCCTTTGTGCTAGATGAACGAACGTCTCTCCACATGCTCATTTCTGAGAGATAATTGTGTGTTAAAGCCGTGATTCACCTAGCTTTTTGGAACACAAAGTTTCCTTTCAGTTGCCAAATCCACTCCATAAATATATATCGGGAGGTACTAGCTAAAATTCGGTTTTACATTGAAATCTGCAGGAACTTCAAAACGGCACTAGGGAACAGACTGAGAAACCAGAGTAAAAGTTTCTTCTGCAAACCGTTCCCTTTTTGCTACATGAACGAACATCTGTCCACATGCTCAGTTCTGAGAGAAAAGTGTGTGTGAAAGCCGTCCTTCAAATAGCTTGTTGTAAACACATAGTTACTTTGAAGTTGCCAACTCCACTCCTTACAAATATATGGGGAGGTACTAGCTCCAACACGATTTTACAGTGAAAACTGTAGGCACTTCAAACTGGCACTAGGGAACAGACTAAGAATCCAGAGTAATCTTTTCTCCTGCAAACCGTTCCATTTGTGCTAGATGAACGAACGTCTCTCCACATGCTCATTTCTGAGAGGATAGTGTGTGTGAAAGCCGTCCTTCACATAGCTTCTTGGGAACACAAAGATTCTTTTCAGGTGCCAACACCACTCCATACATATATATGGGGAAGTAGTAGTTCCAACTCGGTTTTACAGTGAAAACTGCAGGAATTTCAAACCGGCATTAGGAAACAGACTGAGAAACCAGAGTAAAATTTTCTACTGCCACCCTTTCCCTTGGTGCTAGATGAACGAACGTCTCTCCACATGCTCATTTCTGAGAGATAATTGTGTGTTAAAGCCGTGATTCAAATAGCTTTTTGGAACACAAAGTTTCTTTTCAGTTGCCAAATCCACTCCATAAATATATATCGGGAGGTACTAGCTAAAATTCGGTTTTACAGTGAAATCTGCAGGAACTTCAAAACGGCACTAGGGAACAGACTGAGAAACCAGGGTAAAAGTTTCTCCTGCCACCCATTCCCTTTGTGCTAGATGAACGAAAGTCTCTCCAAAAGCTCATTTCTGAGAGATAATTGTGTGTGAAAGCCGTCCTTCACCTAGCTTGTTGGAAACAAAAAGTTCCTTTTCAGTTGCCAACTCCACTCCATAAATATATATGGGGAGGTACTAGCTAAAACTCGGTTTTACTGTGAAAACTGCAGGAAATTCAAAACGGCACTAGGGAACAGACTGATAAACCAGATTATAAGTTTCTGCTGCAACCCGTTACCTTTGTGCTAGATGAACAAACATCTGTCCACATGCTCAGTTCTGAGAGATAAGAGTGTGTGAATGCCGTCCTTCACTTTGCTTGTTGTAAACACATAGATTCTTTTCAGTTGCCAAATCCACTCCATAAATATATATGGGGAAGTACTAGCTAAAACTCTGTTTTACAGTGAAAAATGCAGGAACTTCAAAACGGCACTAGGGAACAGACTGAGAAAAAAGAGTAAAAGTTTCTCCTGCAACCCTTTCCCATTTTGCTACATGAACGAAATTCTGTCCACATGCTCAGTTCTGACAGATAAGTATGTGTGAAAGCCGTCCTTTATCTAGCTTGTTGTAAACACATAGCTTCTTTTCATTTGCCACCTCCACTCAATACATATATATGGGGAGGTACTAGCTCCAACACTGTTTTACAGTGAAAACTGCAGGAACTTCAAACGGGCACTAGGAAACAGACTGAGAAAACAGAGTAAATTTTTCTACTGCAATCCGTTCCCTTTGTGCTAGATGAACGAACGTCTCTCCACAAGCACATTTCTGAGAGATAAGTGTGTGTGAATGCCGTACTTCACCTAGATTATTGGGAACACAAAGTTTCTTTTCAGTTGCCAACTCCACTCCATAAATATATATGGAGATTTTCTAGATAAAACTCTGTATTACAGTGCAAACTGCAGGAACTTCAAACGGCAGTAGGAAGCAGACGGAGAAACCAGAGTAAAAGTTTCTCCTGCAACCCGTTCCATTTTTGCTTGAAGAACAAACGTCTCTCCACATGCTCAGTTCTGAGAGATAAGTGTGTGTGAAGCCGTCCTTCACCTAGCATGTTGGGAACATAGAGTTTCATTCAGATGCCATCTCCACTCCATACATATATATGGAGATGTACAAGCACCAATATGGTTTTACAGTGAAAAGTGCAGGAATTTCAAACCGTCACTAGGGAACAGACTGAGAAACCAGAGTAAAAGTTTCTCCAGCAACCCGTTTTCTTTGTGCTAGATGAACGAACTACTGTCCACATGCTCAGTTCTGAGAGAAATGTGAGTGTGAACGCCGTCCTTCAACTACTTGTTGGGAACACAAATATTCTTTTAAGTTGCCAACTCCACTCCATACATATATATGGGGAGGTACAAGCTCCAAATCTGTTTTACATTGAAAACTGCAGGAAATTCAAACCGGCACTAGAAACAGACTGAGAAACCATAGTATATGTTTATCCTGCAACCAGTTGCCTTTGTGCTAGATGAACGAACGTCTGTCCACAAGCTCAGTTCTGAGAGATATGTGTGTGTTAAAGCCGTAATTCACCTATCTGGTTGGGAACACATAGTTTCTTTGCAGTTGAAAAATCCAGTCCATACATATATATGGGTAGGTACTAGCTCCAACTCGGTTTTACAGTGAAAACTGCAGGAATTTCAAACCGGCACTAGGAAGCAGACTGAGAAACCAGAGTAAAAGTTTTCCCTGCAAACCATTTCCTTTGTGCTAGATGAACGAACGTCTCACCACATGTTCAGTTCTGAGAGATAAGTGTGTGTGAAAGCCTTTCTTCAACTTGCTTGTTGGGAACACAAAGTTTCTTTGCATTTGCAAACCCCAATCCACACATATATTTGGGGAGGAATTAGCTAAAACTCGGTTTTACAGTGAAAACTGCAGGAACTTCAAAACGGCACTAGGGAACATACAGAGAAACCAGAATAAAAGTATCTCCTGCAACCCGTTCCATTTGTGCTACATGAACGAAATTCTGTCCACATGCTCAGTTCTGAGAGTTAAGTGTGTGTGAAAGACTTCCTTCAACTAGCTTGTTGTAAACACATAATTTCTTTGCAGTTGCCAACACCACTCCATACATATATATGGGGAGGTACTAGCTCCAACTCGGTTTTACAGAGAAAACTGCAGGAACTTCAAACAGGCACTAGGAAACAGACTGAGAAACCAGATTAAAAGTTTCTCCTGCATCCCTTTCCCATTGTGCTAGATGAACAAAAGTCTCTACACATGCTCAGTTCTGAGTGGTAAGTGAGAGTGAAAGCCGTCCTTCATCTACATTGTTGGGAACATAAAGTTTCTTTTCAGTTGCCAAAACCACTCCATACATATATAAGGGGAGATACTAGCTCCAACTCGGTATTACAGTGAAATCTGTAGGAACATCAAACCGTCACTAGGGAACAGAATGAGAATCCAGAGTAAAAGTTTCTCCTGCAAAACGATCCCATTGTGCTAGGTGAACGAACTTCTCTTCAAATGCTCAGTTCTGAGAGATATGTGAGTGTGAAAGCCGTCCTTCACCTACCTTGTTGGGAACACAAATATTATTTTAAGATGCCAACTCCACTCCATACATATATATGGGGAGGTACAAGCTCCAAATCGGTTTTACAGTGAAAACTGCAGGAACTTCAAACCGGCACTAGAAACAGACTGAGAAACCATAGTAAAAATTTATCTTGCAACCAGTTCCCTTTGTGCTAGATGAACGAACGTCTGTCCGCAAGCTCAGTTCTGTGAGATATGTGTGTGTTAAAGCCGTAATTCAACTATCTGGTTTGTAACACTTAGTTTCTTTGCAATTGCCAAATCCAATTCATACATATATATGGGGAGGTACTAGATCCAACTCGGTTTTACAGTGAAAAATGCAGGAACTTCAAACCGGCACTAGGAAGCAGACTGAGAAACCAGAGTAAAATTTTTCCTGCAAACCGTTTCTTTTGTGCAAGATAAACGAACGTCTCAACAAATGCTATGTTCTGAGAGATAAGTGTGTGTCAAAGCCTTCCTTCAACTAGCTTGTTGGGAACACAAAGTTTTTGCATTTGCAAACTCCAATCCACACATATATTTGGGGAGGTACTAGCTCGAACTCGGTTTTACAGTGAAAACTGCAGGAATATCAAACCGACACTAGGAAACAGACTGAGAATCCAGAGTAAAATTTTCTCCTGCAACCCTTTCCCTTTGTGCTAGGTGAACGATCTTCTGTCCACATGATCAGTTCTGAGAGATATGTGTGTGTGAAAGCCGTACTTCACGTAGATTGTAGTAAACACATAGTTTCTTTGCAGTTGCCAACACCATTCCATACATATATATGCGGAGGATCTAGCTCCAACTCGGTTTTGCAGTGAAAACTGTAGGAACTTCAAACCGGCACTAGGAACAGACTGAGAAAACAGAGTAAAAGTTTCTCCTGCAACCCGTTCCATTTGTGCTACATGAACGAACTTCTGTCCACATGCTCAGTTCTGAGAGTTAAGTGTGTGTGAAAGACGTCCTTCAACAAGCATGTAGGGAACACAAAGTATCTTTTCAGTTGCCAACCCCACTCCATAAATATATATGCGGAGGTACTAGCTAAAACTCGGTTTTACAGTGAAAACTGCAGGAAAATCAGACCGGCACTAGGAAACAGACTGAGAAACCAGAGTAAAAGTTTCTCCTGCAACCGGTTTTCTTTGTGCTGGATGAACGAACTTCTGTCCACATGCTCAGTTCTGAGAGATAAGTGAGTGTGAACGCCGTCCTTCACCTAGCTTGTTGGGAACACAAATATTCTTTTAAGTTGCCAACTCCACTCCATAGATATATATGGGGATTTACAAGCTACAAATCGTTTTTACTGTAAAAACTGCAGGAACTTCAACCAGGCACTAGAAACTGACTGAGAAACCATAGTAAAATTTATCCTGCAACCAGTTCACTTTGTGCTAGATTAACGAATGTCTGTCCACAAGATCAGTTCTGAGAGATATGTGTGTGTTAAAGCCGTAATTCACCTATCTGGTTGGGAACACATAGTTTTTTGCAGTTGTAAATCCAATCCATACATATATATGGGGAGGTACTATCTCCAACTCGGTTTTACAGTGAAAACTGCAGGAACTTCAAACCGGCACTAGGAAGCAGACTGAGAAACCAGAGTAAAAATTTTTCCTGCAAACCGTTTCCTTTGTGCTAGATGAACGAACATCTCACCACATGCTCAGTTCTGAGAGATAAGTTTGTGTGAAAGCCTTCCTTCAACTAGCTTGTTGGGAACACAAAGTTTTTGCATTTGCAAACTCCAATCCACACATATATTTGGGGAGGTACTAGCTCGAACTCGGTTTTACAGTGAAAACTGCAGGAATATCAAACCGACACTAGGAAACAGACTGAGAATCCAGAGTAAAATTTTCTCCTGCAACCCTTTCCCTTTGTGCTAGGTGAACGATCTTCTGTCCACATGATCAGTTCTGAGAGATATGTGTGTGTGAAAGTCGTACTTCACGTAGATTGTAGTAAACACATAGTTTCTTTGCAGTTGCCAACACCACTCCATACATATATATGCGGAGGATCTAGCTCCAACTCGGTTTTGCAGTGAAAACTGTAGGAACTTCAAACCGGCACTAGGAACAGACTGAGAAAACAGAGTAAAATTTTCTCCTGCAACCCGTTCCCTTTGTGCTACATGAATGAAAGTCTCTCCACAAGCTCAGTTCTGAGGGATTAGTGTGTGTGAAAACCGTAATTCACCTAGATTGTTGGGATAAAAATGTTTCTTTTCATTTGCCAAATCCACTCCATAAATATATAAGGGGAGGTATTACTTCGAAATCGGTATTACAGTGAAAACTGCAGGAAATTCAAAACGGCACTCGGAAACAGACGGAGAATGCAGTGAAAAGTTTCTCCTGCAAACCGTTCCCTTTGTGCTAGATGAACGAACGTCTCTCCACAAGCTCAGTTCTGAGAGATAAGTGTGTGTGAAAGCCTTAATTCACCTAGCTTGTTGGGAACACAAATTTTCTTTTCAGTTGCCAACACCACTCCATAAATATATATGGGGAGGTACAAGCTCCAACTCGGTTTTACAGAGAAAACTGCAGGAACTTCAAACCGGCACAAGGGAACAGACAGAGAAACCAGAGTAAAAGTATCTCCTGCAACCCGTTCCATTTGTGCTACATGAACGAACTTCTGTCCACATGCTCAGTTCTGAGAGTTAAGTGTGTGTGAAAGACGTCCTTCAACTAGCTTGTTGTAAACACTTAATTTCTTTGCAGTTGCCAACACCACTCCTTACATATATATGGGGAGGTACTAGCTCCAACTCGGTTTTACAGAGAAAACTGCAGGAACTTCAAACCGGCAGTAGGAAACAGACTGAGAAACCAGATTAAAAGTTTCTCCTGCATCCCGTTCCCATTGTGCTAAATGAACGAACGTCTCTACACATGCTCAGTTCTGAGAGGTAAGTGAGTGTGAAAGCCTCCTTCACCTAGCATGTTGGGAACACAAAGTTTCTTTTCAGTTGCCAAATCCACTCCATACATATATAAGGGGAGATACTAGCTTCACCTCGGTTTTACAGTGAAAACTGTAGGAACTTCAAACCGGCACTAGAAACAGACTGAGAAACCATAGTAAAAGTTTATACTGCATCCAGTTCCCTTTGTGCTAGATGAACGAACGTCTGTCCACAAGCTCAGTTCTGTGAGATATGTGTGTGTTAAAGCCGTAATTCACCTATCTGGTTGGGAACACATATTTCCTTTGCAGTTGCCAAATCCAATCCATACATATATATGGGGAGGTACTAGCTCCAACTCGGTTTTACAGTGAAAACTGCTGGTACTTCAAACCGTCACTAGGAAGCAGACTGAGAAACCAGAGCAAAAGTTTTTCCTGCAAAGCGTTTCTTTTGTGCTAGATGAACGAACGTCTCACCAAATGCTATGATCTGAGAGATAAGTGGGTGTGAAAGCCTTCCTTCAACTAGCTTGTTGGGAACACAAAGTTTCTTTGCATTTGCAAACTCCAATCCACAGATATATTTGGGGAGGTACTAGCTCCAACTCGGTTTTACAGTGAAAACTGCAAGAACATCAAACCGGCACTAGGAAACAGAATGAGAATCCAGAGTAAAACTTTCTCCTGCAACCCCTTCCCTTTGTGCTAGGTGAACGATCTTCTGTCCACATGATCAGTTCTGAGAGATAAGTGAGTGTGAAAGCCGTAGTTCAATAGCTTGAAGTAAACACATAGTTTCTTTGCAGTTGCCAAAACCACTCCATGCATATATATGTGTAGGTACTATCTCCAAACAGGTTTTACAGTGAAAACTGCAGGAATTTCAAACCGGCATTAGGAAACAGACTGAGAAAACAGAGTAAATGTTCCTCCTTCAACCCGTTCCGTTTGTGCTAGGAGAACGAACGTCTCTCCACAGGCTCATTTCTGAGAGATAAGTGTGTGTGAAAGCCGTCCTTCACCTAGCTTATTGGGAACACAAAGTTTCTTTTCAGTTGCCAACTCCACTTCATAAATATATATGGGGAAGTACTAGCTAAAACTCTGTGTTACAGTGCAATGTGTAGGAACTTCAAATCGGCAGTAGGAAGCAGACGGAGAAACCAGAGTAAAAATTTCTCCTGCAACCCGTTCCAATGTTGCTTGATGAAAAAAAGTCTCTCCAAATGCTCAGTTCTGATAGATAAGTGTGTGTGAAGCCGTCCTTCACCTAGCATGTTGGGAACAGAGAGTTTCATTCAGATGCATTCTCCACTCCGTACATATATAGGGGAAGAACAAGCACCAACTCGGTTTTACAGTGAAAAGTGCAGGAACTTCAAACCATCACTAGGGAACAGACTGAGAATCCAGAGTAAATTTTATCCTGCAACCCGTTCCCTTTGTGCTAGATGAACGAACGTCTCTATACATGCACAGTTCTGAGAGATAAGTGAGTGTGAATGCCGTCCTTAACCTAACTTGTTGGGAACACAAATATTCTTTTAAATTGCCAACTCCTCTCCATACATATATATGGGGAGGTACAAGCTCCAAATGGGTTTTACAGTGAAAACTGCAGGATCTTCAAACCGGCACTAGAAACAGACTGAGATACCATAGTAAAAGTTTATCTTGCATCCAGTTCCCTTTGTGCTAAATGAACGAAAGTCTGTCCACAAGCTCAGTTCTCTGAGATATGTGTGTGTTAAAGCCGTTATTCACATATCTGGTTTGTAACACATAGTTTCCTTGCAGTTGCCAAATCCAATTCGTACATATATATGGGGAGGTACTAGATCCAACTCGGTTTTACAGTGAAAACTGCAGGAAATTCAAACCGGCACTAGGAAGCAGACTGAGAAACCAGGGTAAAATTTTTTCCTGCAAACTGTTTCCTTTGTGCTAGATGAACGAACGTCTCACCAAATGCTATATTCTGAGAGATAAGTTTGTGTCAAAGCCTTCCTTCACCTAGCTTTTTGGGAACACAAAGTTTCTTTGCATTTGCAAACTCCAATCCACACATATATTTGGGGAGGTTCTAGCTCCATCTCGGTTTTACAGTGAAAGCTGCAGGAATATCAAACATGCACTAGGAAACAGACTGAGAATCCAGAGTAGTACTTTCTCCTGCAACCCTTTCCCTTTGTGCTAGGTGAACGATCTTCTGTCCACATGATCATTTCTTAAAGATAAGTGTGTGTGAAAGCCGTACTTCACGTAGCTTGTAGTAAACACATAGTTTCTTTGCAGTTGCCAACACCACCCCATAAATATATATGGGTAGGTACTAGCTCCAAATAAATTTTACAGTGAAAACTGCAGGAACTTCAAACCGGCACTAGGAAACAGACTGAGAAACCAGAGTAAATTTTCCTCCTTCAAACCTTTCCCTTTGTGCTAGATGAACGATCGTCTCTCCACAGGCTCAGTTCTGAGAGATAAGTGTGTGTGAAAGCCGTACTTCACCTAGATTATTGGGAACATAAAGTTTCTTTTCAGTTGCCAACTCCACGACATAAATATATATGGAGATGTTCTAGTTAAAACTCTGTATTACAGTGCAAACTGCAGGAACTTCAAAAAGGCAGTAGGAAGCAGACGGAGAAACCAGAGTAAAAGTTTCTCCTGCAACTCGTTCCATTTGTGCTACATGAATGAAAGTCTCTCCACAAGCTCAGTTCTGAGGGATTAGTGTGTGTGAAAACCGTAATTCACTTAGATTCTTGGGATAAAAATGTTTCTTTTCATTTGCCAAATCCACTCCATAAATATATAAGGGGAGGTATTACTTCGAAATCGGTATTACAGTGAAAACTGCAGGAAATTCAAAACGGCACTCGGAAACAGACGGAGAATGCAGTGAAAAGTTTCTCCTGCAACCCGTTCCCTTTGTGCTAGATGAATGAACGTCTCTCCACAAGCTCAGTTCTGAGAGATAAGTGTGTGTGAAGGCCTTAATTCACCTATCTTGTTGGGAACACAAATTTTCTTTTCAGTTGCCAACACCACTCCATAAATATATATGGGGAGGTACAAGCTCCAACTCGGTTTTACAGAGAAAACTGCAGGAACTTCAAACCGGCACAAGGGAACAGACAGAGAAACCAGAGTAAAAGTATCTCCTGCAACCCGTTCCATTTGTGCTACATGAACGAACTTCTGTCCACATGCTCAGTTCTGAGAGTTAAGTGTGTGTTAAAGACGTCCTTCAACTAGCATGTAGGGAACACAAAGTATCTTTTCAGTTGCCAACCCCACTCCATAAATATATATGCGGAGGTACTAGCTAAAACTCGGTTTTACAGTGAAAACTGCAGGAAAATCAGACCGTCACTAGGAAACAGACTGAGAAACCAGAGTAAAAGTTTCTCCTGCAACCGGTTTTCTTTGTGCTAGATGAACGAAATTCTGTCCACATGCTCAGTTCTGAGACATAAGTGAGTGTGAACGCCGTCCTTCACCTAGCTTGTTGGGAACACAAATATTCTTTTAAATTGCCAACTCCTCTCCATACATATATATGGGGAGGTACAAGCTCCAAATCGGTTTTACAGTGAAAACTGCAGGATCTTCAAACCGGCACTAGAAACAGACTGAGATACCATAGTAAAAGTTTATCTTGCATACAGTTCCCTTTGTGCTAGATGAACGAAAGTCTGTCCACAAGCTCAGTTCTCTGAGATATGTGTGTGTTAAAGCCGTTATTCACATATCTGGTTTGTAACACATAGTTTCCTTGCAGTTGCCAAATCCAATTCGTACATATATATGGGGAGGTACTAGATCCAACTCGGTTTTACAGTGAAAACTGCAGGAACTTCAAACCGGCACTAGGAAGCAGACTGAGAAACCAGGGTAAAATTTTTTCCTGCAAACTGTTTCCTTTGTGCTAGATGAACGAACGTCTCACCAAATGCTATATTCTGAGAGATAAGTGTGTGTCAAAGCCTTCCTTCACCTAGCTTTTTGGGAACACAAAGTTTCTTTGCATTTGCAAACTCCAATCCACACATATATTTGGGGAGGTTCTAGCTCCATCTCGGTTTTACAGTGAAACCTGCAGGAATATCAAACATGCACTAGGAAACAGACTGAGAATCCAGAGTAGTACTTTCTCCTGCAACCCTTTCCCTTTGTCCTATGTGAACGATTTTCTGTCCACATGATCATTTCTTAAAGATAAGTGTGTGTGAAAGCCGTACTTCACGTAGCTTGTAGTAAACACATAGTTTCTTTGCAGTTGCCAACACCACCCCATAAATATATATGGGTAGGTACTAGCTCCAAATAAATTTTACAGAGAAAACTGCAGGAACTTCAAACCGGCACTAGGAAACAGACTGAGAAACCAGAGTAAATTTTCCTCCTTCAAACCTTTCCCTTTGTGCTAGATGAACGATCGTCTCTCCACAGGCTCAGTTCTGAGAGATAAGTGTGTGTGAAAGCCGTACTTCACCTAGATTATTGGGAACATAAAGTTTCTTTTCAGTTGCCAACTCCACTACATAAATATATATGGAGATGTTCTAGTTAAAACTCTGTATTACAGTGCAAACTGCAGGAACTTCAAAAAGGCCGTAGGAAGCAGACGGAGAAACCAGAGTAAAAGTTTCTCCTGCAACCCGTTCCATTTTTGCTTGATGAACAAACGTCTCTCCACATGCTCAGTTCTGAGAGATAAGTGTGTGTGAAGCCGTCCTTCAACTAGCATGTTGGGAACAGCGAGTTTCATTCAGATGCATTCTCCACTCCATACATATATAGGGGAAGTACAAGCACCAACACGGTTTTACAGTGAAAAGTGCAGGAACTTCAAACCATCACTGGGGAACAGACTGAGAATCCAGAGTAAAGTTTATCCTGCAACCCGTTCCTATTGTGCTAGATGAACGAACGTCTCTATACATGCTCAGTTCTGAGAGATAAGTGAGTGTGAATGCCGTACTTCACCTAACTTGTTGGGAACACAAATATTCTTTTAAGTTGCCAACTCCTCTCCATGCATATATATGGGGAGGTACAAGCTCCAAATCGGTTTTACAGTGAAAACTGCAGGATCTTCAAACCGGCACTAGAAACAGACTGAGAAACCATAGTAAAAGTTTATCTTGCAACCAGTTCCCTTTGTGCTAGATGAACGAACGTCTGTCCACAAGCTCATTTCTGTGAGATATGTGTGTGTTAAAGCCGTAATTCACCAAAATGGTTTGTAACACATAGTTTCCTTGCAGTTGCCAAATAAAATTCATACATATATATGGGGAGGTACTAGATCCAACTCGGTTTTACAGTGAAAACTGCAGGAGCTTCAAACCGGCACTAGGAAGCAGACTGAGAAACCAGGGTAAAATTTTTTCCAGCAAACTGTTTCCTTTGTGCTAGATGAACGAACGTCTCACCAAATGCTATGTTCTGAGAGATAAGTGTGTGTCAAAGCCTTCCTTCACCTATCTTGTTGGGAACAAAAAAGTTTCTTTGCATTTGCAAACTGAAATCCACACATATATTTGGGGAGGTACTAGCTCCATCTCGGTTTTACAGTGAAAGCTGCAGAAATATCAAACATGCACTAGGAAACAGACTGAGAATCCAGAGTAGTACTTTCTCCTGCAACCCTTTCCCTTTGTGCTAGGTGAACGATCTTCTGTCCACATGATCATTTCTGAAAAATAAGTGTGTGTGAAAGCCGTACTTCACGTAGCTTGTAGTAAACACATAGTTTCTTTGCAGTTGCCAACACCACCCCATAAATATATATGGGTAGGTACTAGCTCCAAATAGATTTTACAGTGAAAACTGCAGGAACTTCAAACCGGCACTAGGAAACAGACTGAGAAACCAGAGTAAATGTTCCTCCTTCAAACCTTTCCCTTTGTGCTAGATGAACGAACGTCTCTCCACAGGCTCAGTTCTGAGAGATAAGTGTGTGTGAAAGCCGTACTTCACCTAGATTATTGGGAACACAAAGTTTCTTTTCAGTTGCCAACTCCACTCCATAAATATATATGGAGATGTTCTAGATAAAACTCTGTATTACAGTGCAAATTGCAGGAACTTCAAAACGGCTGTAGGAAGCAGACGGAGAAACCAGAGTAAAAGTTTCTCCTGCAACCCGTTCCATTTTTGCTTGATGAACAAACGTCTCTCCACATGCTGAGTTCTCAGAGATAAGTGTGTGTGAAGCCGTCCTTCACCTAGCATGTGGGGAACAGAGAGTTTCATTCAGATGCCATCTCCACTCCATACATATATATGGGGAAGTACAAGCACCAACACGGTTTTACAGTGAAAAGTGCAGGAACTTCAAACCGTCACTAGGGAACAGACTGAGAAACCAGATTAAATGTTTCACCTGCAAACCGTTCCATTTGTGCTAGATTAACGAACATCTCTCCACAAGCTAATTTCTGAGAGATAAGTGTGTGTGAAAGCTGTAATTCACATAGCTTGTTGGGAACACAAATTTACTTTTCAGTTGCCAACTCCACTCCATAAAAATATATGGGGAGGTATTAGCTCCAAATCGGTATTACAGATAAAACTGCAGGAACTTCAAACCGGCACTAGGAAACATACTGAGAAACCAGAGAAAAAGTTTCTCCTGCAAACCGATCCCTTTGTGCTAGATGAACGATCTTCTGTCCACATGTTCAGTTCTGAGAGAAAAGTGTGTCTGAAAGCCGTCCTTCACATAGCTTGTTTTAAAAACATAGATTCTTTGCAGTAGCCAACACCACTCCATACATATATATGGGGAGGTATTAGCTCCAACTCTGTTTTACAGTGTTAACTCAGGAATTTCAAACCGGCATTAGGAAACAGACTGAGAAACCAGAGTAAAATTTTCTACTGCCACCCTTTCCCTTTGTGCTAGATGAACGAACGTCTCTCCACATGCTCATTTCTGAGAGATAATTGTGTGTTAAAGCCGTGATTCACCTAGCTTTTTGGAACACAAAGTTTCTTTCAGTTGCCAAATCCACTCCATAAATATATATCGGGAGGTACTAGCTAAAATTCGGTATTACAGTGAAATCTGCAGGAACTTCAAAACGGCACTAGGGAACAGACTGAGAAACCAGAGAAAAAGTTTTTTCTGCAAACCGTTCCCTTTTTGCTACATGAACGAACATCTGTCCACATGCTCAGTTCTGAGAGAAAAGTTTGTGTGAAAGCCGTCCTTCAAATACCTTGTTGTAAACACATAATTTCTTTGCAGTTGCCAACTCCACTCCTTACAAATATATGGGGAGGTACTAGCTCCAACACGATTTTACAGTGAAAACTGTAGGCACTTCAAACTGGCACTAGGGAACAGACTAAGAATCCAGAGTAATCTTTTCTCCTGCAAACCATTCCATTTGTGCTAGATGAACGAACGTCTCTCCACATGCTCAGTTCTGAGAGAATAGTGTGTGTGAAAGCCGTCCTTCACATAGCTTCTTGGGAACACAAAGATTCTTTTCAGGTGCCAACACCACTCCATACATATATATGGGGATGTAGTAGTTCCAACTCGGTTTTACAGTGAAAACTGCAGGAATTTCAAACCGGCACTAGGAAACAGACTGAGAAACCAGGGTAAAAGTTTCTCCTGCCACCCATTCCATTTGTGCTAGATGAACGAAAGTCTCTCCAAAAGCTCATTTCTGAGAGATAATTGTGTGTGAAAGCCGTCCTTCACCTAGCTTGTTGGAAACAAAAAGTTCCTTTTCAGTTGCCAACTCCACTCCATAAATATATATGGGGAGGTACTAGCTAAAACTCGGTTTTACTGTGAAAACTGCAGGAAATTCAAAACGGCAATAGGGAACAGACTGATAAACCAGATTATAAGTTTCTGCTGCAACCCGTTACCTTTGTGCTAGATGAACGAACATCTGTCCACATGCTCAGTTCTGAGAGATAAGAGTGTGTGAATGCCGTCCTTCACTTAGCTTGTTGTAAACACATAGATTCTTTTCAGTTGCCAAATCCACTCCATAAATATATATGGGGAAGTACTAGCTAAAACTCTGTTTTACAGTGAAAAATGCAGGAACTTCAAAACGGCACTAGGGAACAGACTGAGAAAAAAGAGTAAAAGTTTCTCCTGCAACCCTTTCCCATTTTGCTACATGAACGAAATTCTGTCCACATGCTCAGTTCTGACAGATAAGTATGTGTGAAAGCCGTCCTTTAGCTAGCTTGTTTAAACACATAGCTTCTTTTCATTTGCCACCTCCACTCAATACATATATATGGGGAGGTACTAGCTCCAACACTGTTTTACAGTGAAACTGCAGGAACTTCAAACGGGCACTAGGAAACAGACTGAGAAAACAGAGTAAATTTTTCTACTGCAATCGGTTCCCTTTGTGCTAGATGAACGAACGTCTCTCCACAAGCACATTTCTGATAGATAAGTGTGTGTGAAAGCCGTAATTCACCTAGATTTTTGGAACACAAAGTTTCTTTCCATTTGCCGACTCCAATCCATAAATTTATAAGGGGAGGTACTAGCTAAAACGCGGTTTTACAGTGAAAACTGCAGGAACTTCAAACCTGCACTAGGAAACAGACTGAGAAATCAGAGTAAAAGTTTCTCCTGCAATCCGTTCCCTTTGTGCTAGATGAACGAACGTCTCTCCACATGCTCAATTCTGAGAGATTAGTGTGTGTGAAAGCCATCCTTCACCTAGCTTTTTGGGAAAACAAAGATTCTTTTCATTTGCCAACTCCACTCCATACATATATATGGGGAGGTACTAACTCCAACTCGGTTTTACAGTGAAAACTGCAGGAACTTCAAACCGGCACTAGGAAACTGACTGAGATACCAGAGTAAAATTTCTACTGCAACCCGTTCAATTTGTGCTAGATGAACGAAAGTCACTCCACAAGCTCAGTTCTGAGAGATAAGTGTGTGTGTAAGCCGTAATTCAATTAGCTGGTTGGGAACACAAATTTTCTTTTCAGTTGCCAACTGCAAACCATACATATATATGGGGAGGTACTAGCTAAAACTCGGTGTTACAGTGAAAACTGAAGGAACTTCAAACCGGCACTAGGGAACAGACTGAGAAACCAAAGTAAAATTTCTCCTGCAAACCGTTCCCTTTGTGCTAGATGAACGAACGTCTCTCCACAAGCTAATTTCTGAGAGATAATTGTGTGTGAAAGCTGTAATTCACATAGCTTGTTGGGAACACAAATTTACTTTTCAGTTGCCAACTCCACTCCATAAAAATATATGGGGAGGTTTTAGCTCCATATCGGTATTACAGTTAAAACTGCAGGAATTTCAAACCGGCACTAAGAAACATACTTAGAAACCAGAGAAAAAGTTTCTCCTGCAACCCGATCCCTTTGTGCTAGATGAATGAACTTCTGTCCACATGTTCAGTTCTGAGAGAAAAGTGTGTCTGAAAGCCGTCCTTCACATAGCTTGTTTTAAACACATTGATTCTTTGCAGTAGCCAACACCACTCCATACATATATATGTGGAGGTAGTATCTCCAACTCTGTTTTACAGTGTTAACTCAGGAACTTCAAACCGTCATTATGAAACAGCCTGAGAGACCAGAGAAAATGTTTCTCCTGCAAACCTTTCCTTTTGTGCTAGATGAAAGAACGTCTCTCCACATGCTCAGTTCTAGAGATAAGTGTGTGTGAAAGCCGTCCTTCACCTAGCTTGTTGGGAACACAAAGTTTCTTTCAGTTGCCAAATCCACTCCATACATATATATTGGTAGGTACTAGCTCCAACTAGGTTTTACACTGAAAACTGCAGGAACTTCAAACCGGCACTAGGAAACAGACTGAGAAACCAGAGTAAAAGTTTCTCCTGCAACCCATTCCCTTTGTGCTAGATGAAGGAACGTCTCTCCACATGCTCAGTTCTGAGAGATAACTGTCTGTGAAAGCCGTCCTTCAGCTAGCTTGTTGGGAAAACAAAGATTCTTTCCAGTTGCCTACTCCACTCCATACATATATATGGGGAGGTACTAACTCCAAATCGGTTTTACAGTGAAACCTGCAGGAACGTCAAACAGGCACTAGGAAACAGACTGAAAAACCAGAGTAAAAGTTTGCCTGCAACCCGTTCCCTTTTCGCTAGATGAAGGAACGTCTCTCCACATGCTCAGTTCTGAGTGATATCTGTCTGTGAAAGCCATTCTTCAGCTAGCTTGTTGGGAACACAAAGATTCTTTTCATTTGCCAAATCCACTCCATAAATATATATGGGGTGGTACTAGCTAAAACTCGGTTTTACAGTAAAAACTGCAGGAAATTCAAACCGGCACTAGGGAACAGACTGAGAAACCAGAGTAAAAGTTTCTTCTGCAACCCGTTCCCTTTTTGCTACATGAACGAACATCTGTCCACATGCTCAGTTCTGAGAGAAAAGTTTGTGTGAAAGCCGTCCTTCAAATAGCTTGTTGTAAACACATAGTTTCTTTGCAGTTGCCAACTCCACTCCTTACATATATATGGGTAGGTACTACCTCCAACACGATTATACAGTGAAAACTGTAGGCACTTCAAACTGGCACTAGGGAACAGACTGAGAATCCAGAATAATCTTTTCTCCTGCAAACCGTTCCATTTGTGCTAGATGAACGAAAGTCTCTCCACATGCTCCGTTCTGAGAGAATAGTGTGTGTGAAAGCCGTCCTTCACATAGCTTCTTGGGAACACAAAGATTCTTTTCAGGTGCCAACACCACTCCATACATATATATGGGGAAGTAGTAGTTCCAACTCGGTTTTACAGTGAAAACTGCAGGAATTTCAAACCGGCACTAGGAAACAGACTGAGAAACCAGGGTAAAAGTTTCTCCTGCCACCCATTCCCTTTGTGCTAGATGAAAGAAAGTCTCTCCAAAAGCTAATTTCTGAGAGATAATTGTGTGTGAAAGCCGTCCTTCACCTAGCTTGTTGGAAACAAAAAGTTCCTTTTCAGTTGCCAACTCCACTCCATAAATATATATGGGGAGGTACTAGCTAAAACTCGGTTTTACTGTGAAAATTGCAGGAAATTCAAAACGGCACTAGGGAACAGACTGATAAACCAGATTATAAGTTTCTGCTGCAACCAGTTACCTTTGTGCTAGATGAACGAACATCTGTCCACATGCTCAGTTCTGAGAGATAAGAGTGTGTGAATGCCGTCCTTCAATTAGCTTGTTGTAAACACATAGATTCTTTGCAGTTGCCAACTCCATTCCATAAATATATATGGTGAGGAACTATCTCCAAATCAGTTTTACAGTGAAAACTGCAGGAAATTCAAACCGGCACTAGGAAACAGAATGAGAAACCAAAGTAAATATTTCTCCTGCAACCCATTCCCTTTTTTGCTAGATGAACGAACGTCTCTCAACATGTTCACTTCTGAGAGATAATTGTGTGTGAAAGCCGTCCTTCACATAGCTTGTTGGGAACACAAAGTTTGTTTTCATTTGCCAACTCCACTCCATACATATATATGGGGAGGTACTAGCTCCAACTCGTTTTTACATTGAAAACTGCAGGATCTTCAAACCGGCACTAGGAAGCAGACTGAGAAACCAGAGTAAAAGTTTTCCTGCAACCAATTACCTTTGTGCTAGATGAACGAACATCTCTCCATATGCTCAGTTCTCAGAGATAATTATGTGTGAAAGCCGTTCTTCTGCTATCTTGTTGGGAACACAAAGTTTCTTTGCAGGTGCTAACACCAATCCACACATATATATGGGGAGGTACAAGCTCCAAATTGGTTTTACAGTGAAAACTGCAGGAATTTCAAACCGGCACTAGGAAACAGACTGAGAAACCAGAGTAAATGTTTCTCCTGCAACACATTCCCTTTGTGCTAGATGAACGAACTTCTGTCCACATGCTCAGTTCTGAGAGATAAGTGGGTTTGAAAGCCGTCCTTCAAAAAGCTTGATGTAAAAACATAGTTTCTTTTCAGTTGCCAACTCCACACCATACATATATATGGGTAGGTAACAGCTCCAAATCGGTTATAAGTGAAAAATGCAGGAACTTCAAACCGGCACTAGGAAACAGACTGAGAAAACAGAGTAAATATTTCTCCTGCAATCGGTTCCCTTTGTGCTAGATGAACGAACGTCTCTCCAAAAGCTCAGTTCTGAGAGATAAGTGTGTGTGAAAGCCGTAATTCACCTAGCTTTTTGGAACACAAAGTTTCTTTCCAGTTGCGAAATCCACTCCATAAATATATATGGGGAGGTAGTAGCTAAAACTCGATTTTACAGTGAAAACTGCAGGAACTTCAAAACGGCACTAGGGAACAGACTGAGAATCCAGAGTAAAAGTTTCTTCTGCAACCAGTTCCCTTTTTGCTACATGAACGAACAACTGTCCACATGCTCAGTTCTGAGAGAAATGTGTGTGTCAAATCCGTCCTTCAACTAGCTTGTTGTAAACACATAGTTTCTTTGAATTTGCCATATCCACTCCATACATATATATGGGGAGGTACTAGCTCCAACTCGATTTTACAGTGAAAACTGTAGGCACTTCTAACTGGCACTAGGGAACAGACTGAGAATCCAGAGTAATCTTTTCTCCTGCAAACCTTTCCCTTTGTGCTAGATGAACGAACGTCTCTCCACATGCTCAGTTCTGAGGGAATAGTGTGTGTGAAAGCCGTACTTCACATAGCTTCCTTGGAACACAAAGATTCTTTTCAGTTGCCAACACCACTCCATACATATATATTGGGAGGTACTAGCTCCAACTCGGTTTAACATTGAAAACTGCAGGAACTTCAAACCGACACTAGGAAACAGACTGAGAAACCAGGGTAAAAGTTTATCCTGCCACCCTTTCCCTTTGTGCTAGATGAACGAAAGTCTCTACAAAAGCTCATTTCTGAGAGATAATTGTGTGTGAAAGCCGTAATTCACCTAGATTTTGGAACACAAAGATTCTTTTCATTTGCCAACTCCACTCCATAAATATATATGAGGAGGTACTAGCTCCAAAACGGTATTACAGTGAAAACAGCAGGAACTTCAAAACGGCACTAGGAAGCAGACTGAGAAACCAGAGAAAAAGTTTCTCATACAACCCGTTCTTTTTGTGCTAGATGAAGGAACTTCTCTCCACTTGCTCAGTTCTGAGAGATAATTGTGTGTGAAAGCCGTCCTTCAGCTAGCTTGTTGGGAAAACCAAATTTCTTTTCAGTTGCCTACTCCAATCCATACATATATATGGGGAGGTACTAGCTCCAAATCGGTTTTACAGTGAAACCTGCAGGAACTTCAAACAGGCACTAGGAAACAGAGTGAGAATCCAGAGTAAAATTTTCTCCTGCAAACCGTTCCCTTTGTGCTAGATGAACGAACGTCTCTCCACAAGCTCAGTTCTGAGAGATAAGTGGGTGTGAAAGCCGTAATTCACCTAGCTTGTTGGTAACACAAAGTTTCTTTCAGTTGCCAAATCCACTCCATAAATATATATGGGGAAGTACTAGCTAAAACTCTGTTTTACAGTGAAAAATGCAGGAACTTCAAAACGGCACTAGGGAACAGACTGAGAAACAAGAGTAAAAGTTTCTCCTGCAACCCTTTCCCATTTTGCTACATGAACGAACTTCTGTCCACATGCTCAGTTCTGATAGATAAGTGTGTGTGAAAGCCGTCCTTCAGCTAGCTTGTTGTAAACACATAGCTTCTTTTCATTTGCAACTTCCACTCCATACATATATATGGGGAGGTAATAACTCCACCTCGTTTTTACAGTGAAAACTGCAGGAACTTCAACCCGGCACTAGGAAACAGACTGAGAAACCAGACTAAAAGTTTCTCCTGCATCCCGTTCCTTTTGTGCTAGATGAACGAACGTCTCTCCACATGCTCAGGTCTGAGAGACAATTGAGTGTTTAAGCCGTACTTCAAATAACTTTTTTGTAACACAAATATTCTTTTCAGTTGCAAACTCCACTCCATACATATATATGGGGAGGTACAAGCTCAAACTCGGTTTTACAGTGAAAACTGCAGAAACTTCTAACCGGCAGTAGGAAGCAGACTGAGAAACCAGAGTAAAAGTTTCTCCTGCAACCCATACCATTTGAGTTAGATGAACGAACGTATCTCCAAATGCTCAGTTCTGAGAAATAAGTATGTGTGAAAGCCGTCCTTCATTTAGCTTGCTGGGAACACAAAGTTTCTTTACAGATGCAAATTCCACTCCATACATATATATGTGGAGGTACTAGCTCCAACTCGGTTTTACAGTGAAAACTGCAGGAACTTCAAACCGGCACTAGGAAACAGACTGAGAAACCAGAGTAAAAGTTTCTCCTGTAAACCGTTCCCTTTGTGCTAGATGAACGAACGTCTCTCCACATGCTCAGTTCTGAGAAATAATGGTGTGTGAAAGCCGTCCTTCACATAGCTTGTTGGGAACACAAAGTTTCTTTTCAGTTGCAAACTCCACTCTATACATATATATGGGGAGGTACAAGCTCCAAATCTGTTTTACAGTGAAAACTGCAGGAACATCAAACCGGCACTAGAAAACACACAGAGAAAGCAGAGTAAAAGTTTCCCCTGCAACCCATTCCCTTTTTCCTAGATGAACGATCGTTTCTCCACATGCTTAATTCTGAGGGATAATTGGGTGTGAAAGCCGTCCTTCAGCTAGCTTGTTGAGAACAAAAAGTTTCTTTCAGGTGCAAACTATACTCTATATATATATATGGGGAGGTACTAGCTCCAACTCAGTTTTACAGTGAAAACTGCAGGAACTTCAAACCGGCGCTCAGAAACAGACTGAAATACCAGAGTAAAACTTTCTCCTGCAACCCTTTCCCTTTGTGCTAGATGAAAGAACGTCTCTCCTCATGCTCAGTTCTGAGAGATAAGTGTGTGTGAAAGCCGTCCTTCAACTAGCTTGTTGGGAACACAAAGATTCTTTTCACTTGCAATCTCCTATCCATACTTATATATGGGGAGGATCAAGCTCCTATTCATTTTTTACATTGAAAAATGCAGGAACTTCCAAACGGTACTAGGAAACAGACTGAATAAACCGAGAAAAATTTCTCCTGCAACCCGTTCCATTTGTGCTACATGAACGAACGTCTCTCCACATGCTCAGTTCTGAGAGATAAGTGTGTGTGAAAGCCGTCCTTCACCAAGTTTGTTGGGAACACAAAGATTCTTTTCAGTTGCAAACTTCACTCCATACATATATAAGGGGATGTAATAGCTCCAACACGATTTTACAGTGAAAACTGCAGGAACTTCAAACCGGCACTAGGAAACAGACTGAGAAACCAGAGTAAATGTTTCTCCTGCAACCCATACCCTTTGTGCTAGATGAACGAACGTATCTCCACATGCTGAGTTCTGAGAGATAATTGTGTGTGAAAGCCGTCCTTCACCTAGCTTGTTGGGAACACAAAGTTTCCTTTCAGTTGCAAACTCCACTCCATACATATATATGGAGAGGTACTAGCTCCAACTCGGTTTTACAGTGAAAACTGCAGGAACTTCTAACCCACACTAGGAAAAATACTGAAAACCCAGAGTAAAATTTTCTCCTGCTAACCGTTCCCTTTGTGGTAGATGAACGAAAGTCTCTCCACATGCTCAGTTCTGAGAGATAAGTTTGTGTGAAAGCCGTCTTTCACCTAGCGTGTTGGGAACACATAGTTTCTTTTCAGTTGCAAACTCCACTCCATACATATACATGGGGAGGTACTAGCTCCAACTCGGTTTTACAGTGAAAACTGCAGGAACTTCAAACCGGCACTAGGAAACAGACTAAGAAACCAGAGAAAAAGTTTCTCCTGTAAACCGTTCCCTTTGTGCTACATGAACGAACGTCTCTCCACATGCTCAGTTCTGAGAAATAAGGGTGTGTGAAAGCCGTCCTTCACATAGCTTGTTGGGAACACAAAGTTTCTTTTCAGTTGCAAACTCCACTCTATACATATATATGGGGAGGTACAATCTCCAAATCTGTTTTACAGTGAAAACTGCAGGAACTTCAAACCGGCACTAGGAAACATACAGAGAAAGCAGAGTAAAAGTTTCCCCTGCAACCCGTTCCCTTTTTCCTAGATGAACGATCGTTTCTCCACATGCTTAATTCTGAGGGATAATTGGGTGTGAAAGCCGTCCTTCAGCTAGCTTGTTGAGAACACAAAGTTTCTTTCAGGTGCAAACTCTACTCCATATATATATATGGGGAGGTACTAGCTCCAACTCAGTTTTACAGTGAAAACTGCAGGAACTTCAAACCGGCGCTCAGAAACAGACTGAAATACCAGAGTAAAACTTTCTCCTGCAACCCGTTCCCTTTGTGCTAGATGAAAGAACGTCTCTCCTCATGCTCAGTTCTGAGAGATAAGTGTGTGTGAAAGCCGTCCTTCAACTAGCATGTTGGGAACACAAAGTTTCTTTTCATGTGCAATCTCCAATCCGTATATATATATGGGTAAGTACTAGCTCCAACTCGGTTTTACAGTGAAAACTGCAGGAACTTCAAACCGGCACTAGGAAACAGACTGAGAAACCAGAGTAAAAGTTTCTCCTGCAAGCCGTTCACTTTGTGCTACGTGAACGAACGTCTCTCCACAAGCTCAGTTCTGAGAGTTAATTGTGTGTGAAATCCTAACATCACCCAGCTTGTTGGGAACAGAAAATTTCTTTTCAGGTGCAAAATACATTCCATACATATATATGGGTATGTAATAGCTCCAAAACTGTTTTAGAGTGAAAACTGCAGGAACTTCAAACCGGCACTGGAAACAGACTGCGAAACCACAGTATAAGTTTCCCTTGCAACCCGTTCCCTTTGTGCTAGATGAACGAACGTCTCTCCACATGCTCAGTTCTGAGAGATAAGTGTGTGTGAAAGCCGTCCTTCAACTAGCTTGTTGGGAACACAAAGTTTCTTTTCATTTGCAAAATCCAGTCCATACAAATATATGTGGAGTTTCTTCCTCCAACACGTTTTTACAGTGAAAACTGCAGGAATTTCAAACCGGCACGAGGAAACAGATTGAGAAACCTGAGTAACAGTTTCTCCTGCAACCCGTTCCCTTAGTGCTAGATGAACAAAAGTCTCTCCAAATGCTCAGTTCTGAGAGATAATTGTGTGTGAAAGCCGTCCTTCACCTAGCTTGTTGGGAACACAAAGATTCTTTTCACTTGCAATCTCCAATCCATACTTATATATGGGGAGGATCAAGCTCCTATTCATTTTTTACATTGAAAAATGCAGGAACTTCCAAACGGTACTAGGAAACAGACTGAATAAACCGAGAAAAATTTCTCCTGCAACCCGTTCCATTTGTGCTAGATGAACGAACGTCTCTCCACATGCTCAGTTCTGAGAGATAAGTGTGTGTGAAAGCCGTCCTTCACCAAGTTTGTTGGGAACACAAAGATTCTTTTCAGTTGCAAACTTCACTCCATACATATATAAGGGGATGTAATAGCTCCAACACGATTTTACAGTGAAAACTGCAGGAACTTCAAACCGGCACTAGGAAAAAGACTGAGAAACCAGAGTAAATGTTTCTCCTGCAACCCATACCCTTTGTGCTAGATTAACGAACGTATCTCCACATGCTGAGTTCTGAGAGATAATTATGTGTGAAAGCCGTACTTCACCTAGCTTGTTGGGAACACAAAGTTTCCTTTCAGTTGCAAACTCCACTCCATACATATATATGGAGAGGTACTAGCTCCAACTCGGTTTTACAGTGAAAACTGCAGGAACTTCTAACCCACACTAGGAAAAAGACTGAAAACCCAGAGTAAAATTTTCTCCTGCTATCCATTCCCTTTTTGGTAGATGAACGAACGTCTCTCCACATGCTCAGTTCTGAGAGATAAGTTTGTGTGAAAGCCGTCTTTCACCTAGCTTGTTGGGAACACATAGTTTCTTTTCAGTTGCAAACTCCACTCCATACATATACATGGGGAGGTACTAGCTCCAACTCGGTTTTACAGTGAAAACTGCAGGAACTTCAAACCGGAACTAGGAAACACACTGAAAAACCAGAGTAAATCTTTCTCATGCAAACCGTTTCATTTGTGCTAGATGAACGAACCTCTCTCCTCGTGCTCAGTTCTGAGATATAAGTGTGTGTGAAAGCCGTTCTTCAAATAGCTTGTTGGGAACACAAAGTTTCTTTTCATGTGCAAACTCCAATCCGTATATATATATGGGGAAGTACTAACTTCAACTCGGTTTTACAGTCAAAACTGTAAGAACTTCAAACCAGCAGTAGGAAACAGACTGAGAAAACAGGGTAAATGTTTCTCCTGCAAGCCGTTCACTTTGTGCTACATGAACGAACGTCTCTCCATATGCTCAATTCTGAGAGTTATGTGTGTGTGAAATCCGAACTTCACCTAGCATGTTGGGAACAGAAAGTTACTTTTCAGGTGAAATCTCCATTCCATACATATATATGGGGATGTACTAGCTCCAACTCTGTATTATAGTGAAAATTGCAGGAACTTCAAACCGGCACTAGGAAACAGAATGAGAAACCTGAGTAAAAGTTTCTCCTGCAACCCGTTCCCTTAGTGCTAGATGAACAAAAGTCTCTCCAAATGCTAAGTTCTGAGAGATAAGTGTGTGTGAAAGCCGTCCTTCACCTAGCTTGTTGGGAACACAAAGATTCTTTTCACTTGCAATCTCCACTCCATACTTATATATGGGGAGGATCAAGCTCCTATTCGGTTTTACATTGAAAAATGCAGGAACTTCAAACCGGTACTAGGAAACAGACTGAGTAAACCGAGAAAAATTTCTCCTGCAACCCGTTCCCTTTGTGCTAGATGAACGAACGTCTCTCCACATGCTCAGTTCTGAGAGATAAGTGTGTGTGAAAGCCGTCCTTCACCTAGTTTGTTGGGAACACAAAGATTCTTTTCAGTTGCAAACTTCACTCCATAAATATATAAGGGGAGGTAATAGCTCCAACACGGTTTTACAGTGAAAACTGCAGGAACTTCAAACCGGCACTAGGAAACAGACTGAGAAACCAGAGTAAATGTTTCTCCTGCAACCCATACCATTTGTGCTAGATGAACGAACGTATCTCCACATGCTGAGTTCTGAGATATAAGTGTGTGTGAAAGACGTCCTTCACCTAGCTTGTAGGGAACAGAAAGTTTCTTTTCAGTTGCAAACTCCACTCCATACATATATATGGAGAGGTACTAGCTCCAACTCGGTTTTACAGTGAAAACTGCAGGAACTTCTAACCCACACTAGGAAAAAGACTGAAAACCCAGAGTAAAATTTTCTCCTGCTTCCCGTTTCCTTTTTGGTAGATGAACGAACGTCTCTCCACATGCTCAGTTCTGAGAGACAAGTTTGTGTGAAAGCCGTCTTTCACCCAGCTTGTTGGGAACACAAAGTTTCTTTTCATGTTCAAACACCACTCCATACATATATATGGGGAGTTAAAAACTCCAACACAATTTTACAGTGAAAACTACAGGAATTTCAAACCGGCACTAGGAAACAGATTGCAAAACCACAGTAAAAGTTTCTCCTGCAACCATTTCCCTTAGTCCTAGATGAAAGAAATTCTCTCCACATGCCCAGTTCTGAGAGATAAGTGTGTGTGAATGCCGTCCTACAACTTGCTTGTTGGGAACACAAAGTTTCTTTTCATGTGCAAACCCCATTCCAAACATATATATGGGGAGGTACAAGCACCAACCCGCATTTACAGTGAAAACGGCAGGAACATAAATCTGGAACTAGGAAACACACAGAGAATCCAGAGTAAAAGTTTCCCCTGCAACCCGTTCCCTTTTTCCTAGATGAACGAAAGTTTCTCCACATGCTCATTTCTGAGGGATATTTGGGTGTGAAAGCCGTCCTTCAGCTAGCTTGTTGAGAACACAAAGTTTCTTTCAGGTGCAAACTCTACTCCATATATATATATGGGGATGTACAAGCTCCAACTCAGTTTTACAGTGAAAACTGCAGGAACTTCAAACCGGCGCTCAGAAACAGACTAAAATACCAGAGTAAAACTTTCTCCTGCAACCCGTTCCCTTTGTGCTAGATGAACGAACGTCTCTCCTCATGCTCAGTTCTGAGAGATAAGTGTGTGTGAAAGCCGTCCTTCACCTTGCATGTTGGGAACACAAAGTTTCTTTTCAGGGGCTAACTCCATTCCATACATATATATGGGGAGGTTCTAGCACCAACCCGCTTTTTCAGTGAAAACGGCAGGAAATTAAATCCGGCACTAGGAAACAGACAGGGAAACCAGAGTAAAAGTTTCTCCTGCAACCCATTCATTTGTGCTAGATGAACGAACGTTTCTCCACATGCTCAGTTCTGAGGGATAAGTGGGTGTGTAAGCCGTCCTTCACCTAGCTTGTTGAGAACACAAAGTTTCTTTTCAGTTGCAAACTCCACTCCATACATATATATGGAGAGGTACTAGCTCCAACTCGGTTTTACAGTGAAAACTGCAGGAACTTCAAACCGGCACTTGGAAACAGACTGAGAAACCAGAATAAAAGTATCTCCTGCAAGCCGATCACTTTGTGATACATGAACAAAGGTCTCTCCACATGATCAGTTCTGAGAGTTAAGTGTGTGTGTAATCCGAACTTCACATACATTGTTGGGAACAGAAAGTATCTTTTCAGGTGCAAACTCCATTCCATACATATATATGGGGAGGTAGTAGCTCCAACACGGTTTTACAGTGAAAACTGCAGGAACTTCAAAGCGGAACTAGGAAAAAGAATGAGAAACCCGAGAAATAGTTTCTCCTGCAACCCGTTCCGTTTCTGCTAGATGAACGAACGTCTCTCCACATGCTCAGTTCTGAGAGATAAGTGTGTGTGAAAGCCGTCCTTCACCTTGCATGTTGGGAACACAAAGTTTCTTTTCAGGGGCTAACTCCATTCCATACATATATATGGGGAGGTTCTAGCACCAACTCGCTTTTTCAGTGAAAACGGCAGGAAATTAAATCCGGCACTAGGAAACAGACAGGGAAACCAGAGTAAAAGTTTCTCCTGCAACCCATTCATTTGTGCTAGATGAACGAACGTTTCTCCACATGCTCAGTTCTGAGGGATAAGTGGGTGTGTAAGCCGTCCTTCACCTAGCTTGTTGAGAACACAAAGTTTCTTTTCAGTTGCAAACTCCACTCCATAAATATATATGGAGAGGTACTAGCTCCAACTCGGTTTTACAGTGAAAACTGCAGGAACTTCTAACCCACACTAGGAAAAAGACTGAAAACCCAGAGTAAAATTTTCTCCTGCTTCCCGTTTCCTTTGTGGTAGATGAACGAACGTCTCTCCACATGCTCAGTTCTGAGAGATAAGTTTGTGTGAAAGCCGTCTTTCACCTAGCTTTTTGGAACACAAAGTTTCTTTTCATGTTCAAACAACACTCCATACATATATATGGGGAGGTAAAAGCTCCAACACAATTTTACAGTGAAAACTGCAGGAATTTCAAACCAGCACTAGGAAACAGAATTAGAAACCAGAGTAAAAGTTTTGCCTGCAAGCCGTTCAGTTTGTGCTACAAGTACGAACGTCTCTACACATGCTCAGTTCTGAGAGAAAATTGTGTGTGTAATCCGAACTTCACATAGCTTGTTGGGAACAGAAAGTTTCTTTTCAGCTGCACACTCCATTCCATACATATATATGGGGAGGTACTAGCTCCAACTCGGTTTTACAGTGAAAACTGCAGGAACTTCTAACCGGAACTGGGAAACAGACTGAGAAACCAGAGTAAAAGATTCTCCTGCAATCCGTTCACATTGTGCTACATGAACGAACGTCTCTCCACATGCTCAGTTCTGAGAGATAAGTGTGTGTTAAATCCGAACTTCAATTAACTTGTTGGGAACAGAAAGTTTCTATTCAAGTGCAAACTCCATTCCATACATATATAAGGGGATGTACTATCTCCAACTCGATTTTACAGTGAAAACTGCTGGAACATCAAACCGGCACTAGGAAACAGACTGAGAAACCAGAGAAAAAGTTTCTCTTGCAACCCGTTCCCTTTGTGTTAGATGAACGAACGTGTCTCCATATGCTAATTTCTGAGGGATAATTGGGTGTGAAAGCCGTCCTTCACCTACCTTGTTGAGAACACAAAGTTTCTTTTCATTTGCAAATTCCAATCTATATATATATATGGGAAAGTACTAGCTCCAACTTGGTTTTACACTGAAAACTGCAGGAACTTCAAACCGGCACTTGGAAACAGACTGAGAAACCAGAATAAAAGTATCTCCTGCAAGCCGATCACTTTGTGATACATGAACGAAGGTCTCTCCACATGATCAGTTCTGAGAGATAAGTGTGTGTGTAATCCGAACTTCACATACATTGTTGGGAACAGAAAGTATCTTTTCAGGTGCAAACTCCATTCCATACATATATATGGGGAGGTAGTAGCTCCAACACGGTTTTACAGTGAAAACTGCAGGAACTTCAAAGCGGAACTAGGAAAAAGAATGAGAAACCCGAGAAATAGTTTCTCCTGCAACCCGTTCCGTTTCGGCTAGATGAACGAACGTCTCTCCACATGCTCAGTTCTGAGAGATAAATGTGTGTGAAAGCCGTCCTTCACCTTGCTTGTTGGGAACACAACGTTTCTTTTCACTTGCAAAGTCCACTCCATACTTATATATGGGGAGGTACTAGCTCCAACTCGGTTTTACAGTGAAAACTGCAGGAACTTCAAACCGGCACTAGGAAACAGACTGAGAAACCAGAGAAATAGTTTCTCCTGCAACCTGTTACATTTGTGCTAGATGAACGAACGTCTCTCCACATGCTCAGTTCTGAGAGATCTGTGTGTGTGAAAGCCGTACTTCACCTAGCTTTTTGGGAACACAAAGTTTCTTTTCACTTGCAAACTCCATTCCATACATATATATGCTTAAGTACTAGCTCCAACTCGGTTTTACAGTGAAAACTGCAGGAAATTCAAACCGGCAGTAGGAAACAGCCTGAGAAACCATAGTAAAACATTCTTCTGCAACCCTTTCACTTTGTGCTAGATGAATGAAAGTCTCTCCACATGCTCAGTTCTGAGAGATGTGTGTGTGTGAAAGCCGTCCTACTCCTAGCTTGTTGGGAACACAAAGTTTCTTTTAAGGTGCAAACTCCACTAAATACATATATATGGGGAGGTACTAGCTCCAACACAATTTTACAGAGAAAACTGCAGGAATTTCAAACCGGCACTAAGAAACAGACTGAGAAACAACAGTAAAAGTTTCTCCTGCAACGATTTCCCTTTGTCCTAGATGAACGAATTTCTCTCCACATGCCCTGTTCTGAGAGATATGTGTGTGTGAATGCCGTCCTACACCTAGCTTGTTGGGAACACAAAGTTTCTTTTCAGTTGCAAATTCCATTCCATATATATATATATGGGGAGGTACTAGCACCAACCCGCATTTACGGTGAAAAAGGCAGGAACTTAAATACGGCACTAGGAAACAGACAGAGATTCCAGAGTAAAAGTTTCTCCTGCAACCCGTTCCCTTTGAGCTAGATGAACGAACGTGTCTCCACATGCTCAGTTCTGAGGGATAAGTGGGCGTGAAAACCGTCCTTCACCTACCTTGTTGAGAACACAAAGTACCTTTCAGGTGAAAACTCCACTCCATATATATATATATGGGGAGGTACTAGCTCCAACTCAGTTTTACAGTGAAAACTGAAGAACTTCAAACCGGCACTAGGAAACAGACTGAGAATCCAGAGTAAAAGTTTCTCCTGCTAGCCGTTCAATTTTTGCTACATGAACGAACGTCTCTCCACATGCTAAGTTCTGAGAGATAAGTGTGTGTGAAATCCGAAATTCACCTATCTTGTTGGAAACAGAAACTTTCTTTTCACTTGCAAACTCCAATCCATAATTATATATGGGGAGGTACTAGCTCCAACTCGGATTTACAATGAAAACTGCAGGAACTTCAAACCGGCACTAGGAAACAGACAGAGTAAACAGAGAAAAAGTTTCTCCTGCAACCAGTTCCCTTTGTGCTAGATGAAAGAACGTCTCTCCACGTGCTCATTTCTGAGAGAAAAGTGTGTGTGAAAGCCATTCTTCAACTAGCTTGATGGGAAGACAAAGTTCCTTTTCACTTGCAAACTCCACTCCATACATACATATGGTTAGGTACTTGCTCCAACTCGGTTTTACATTGAAAACAGCAGGAACTTCAAAGTGGCACTAGAAAATAGACTGAGAAACCAGATAAAAATTTTCTCCTGCAACCGGTTCCCTTTGTGCTAGATGAACGAACGTCTCTCCACATGCTCAGTTTTGAGAGATAAGTGTGTGTGAAAGCCGTCCTTCAACTAGCTTGTTGGGAACACAAAGTTTCTTTTCATTTGCAAAATCCAGTCCATACAAATATATGTGGAGTTTCTTCCTCCAACACGTTTTTACAGTGAAAACTGCAGGAACTTCAAACCGGCACTAGGAAACAGATTGAGAAACCTGAGTAACAGTTTCTCCTGCAACCCGTTCCCTTAGTGCTAGATGAACAAAAGTCTCTCCAAATGCTCAGTTCTGAGAGATAATTGTGTGTGAAAGCCGTCCTTCACCTAGCTTGTTGGGAACACAAAGATTCTTTTCACTTGCAATCTCCAATCCATACTTATATATGGGGAGGATCAAGCTCCTATTCATTTTTTACATTGAAAAATGCAGGAACTTCCAAACGGTACTAGGAAACAGACTGAATAAACCGAGAAAAATTTCTCCTGCAACCCGTTCCATTTGTGCTAGATGAACGAACGTCTCTCCACATGCTCAGTTCTGAGAGATAAGTGTGTGTGAAAGCCGTCCTTCACCAAGTTTGTTGGGAACACAAAGATTCTTTTCAGTTGCAAACTTCACTCCATACATATATAAGGGGATGTAATAGCTCCAACACGATTTTACAGTGAAAACTGCAGGAACTTCAAACCGGCACTAGGAAACAGACTGAGAAACCAGAGTAAATGTTTCTCTTGCAACCCATACCCTTTGTGCTAGATGAACGAACGTATCTCCACATGCTGAGTTCTGAGAGATAATTGTGTGTGAAAGCCGTACTTCACCTAGCTTGTTGGGAACACAAAGTTTCCTTTCAGTTGCAAACTCCACTCCATACATATATATAGAGAGGTACTAGCTCCAACTCGGTTTTACAGTGAAAACTGCAGGAACTTCTAACCCACACTAGGAAAAATACTGAAAACCCAGAGTAAAATTTTCTCCTGCTAACCGTTCCCTTTGTGGTAGATGAACTAACGTCTCTCCACATGCTCAGTTCTGAGAGATAAGTTTGTGTGAAAGCCGTCTTTCACCTAGCGTGTTGGGAACACATAGTTTCTTTTCAGTTGCAAACTCCACTCCATACATATACATGGGGAGGTACTAGCTCCAACTCGGTTTTACAGTGAAAACTGCAGGAACTTCAAACCGGCACTAGGAAACAGACTGAGAAACCAGAGTAAAAGTTTCTCCTGTAAACCGTTCCCTTTGTGCTAGATGAACGAACGTCTCTCCACATGCTCAGTTCTGAGAAATAAGGGTGTGTGAAAGCCGTCCTTCACATAGCTTGTTGGGAACACAAAGTTTCTTTTCAGTTGCAAACTCCACTCTATACATATATATGGGGAGGTACAATCTCCAAATCTGTTTTACAGTGAAAACTGCAGGAACTTCAAACCGGCACAAGGAAACAGACAGAAAAACCAGAGTAATATTTTCTCCTGCTACCTGTTCCATTTGTGGTAGATGAACGAAGTCTCTCCACATGCTTAGATCTGAGAGATGTGTGTGTGTGAAAGCCATCCTTCACTAGCTTGTTGGGAACACAAAGTTTCTTTACAGATGCAAATTCCACTCCATACATATATATGTGGAGGTACTAGCTCCAACTCGGTTTTACAGTGAAAACTGCAGGAACTTCAAACCGGCACTAGGAAACACACAGAGAAAGCAGAGTAAAAGTTTCCCCTGCAACCCGTTCCCTTTTTCCTAGATGAACGATCGTTTCTCCACATGCTTAATTCTGAGGGATAATTGGGTGTGAAAGCCGTCCTTCAGCTAGCTTGTTGAGAACACAAAGTTTCTTTCAGGTGCAAACTCTACTCCATATATATATATGGGGAGGTACTAGCTCCAACTCAGTTTTACAGTGAAAACTGCAGGAACTTCAAACCGGCGCTCAGAAACAGACTGAAATACCAGAGTAAAACTTTCTCCTGCAACCCGTTCCCTTTGTGCTAGATGAAAGAACGTCTCTCCTCATGCTCAGTTCTGAGAGATAAGTGTGTGTGAAAGCCGTCCTTCAACTAGCATGTTGGGAACACAAAGTTTCTTTTCATGTGCAATCTCCAATCCGTATATATATATGGGTAAGTACTAGCTCCAACTCGGTTTTACAGTGAAAACTGCAGGAACTTCAAACCGGCACTAGGAAACAGACTGAGAAACCAGAGTAAAAGTTTCTCCTGCAAGCCGTTCACTTTGTGCTACGTGAACGAACGTCTCTCCACAAGCTCAGTTCTGAGAGTTAATTGTGTGTGAAATCCTAATATCACCCAGCTTGTTGGGAACAGAAAATTTCTTTTCAGGTGCAAAATACATTCCATACATATATATGGGTATGTAATAGCCCCAAAACTGTTTTACAGTGAAAACTGCAGGAACTTCAAACCGGCACTGGAAACAGACTGCGAAACCACAGTATAAGTTTCCCTTGCAACCCGTTCCCTTTGTGCTAGATGAACGAACGTCTCTCCACATGCTCAGTTCTGAGAGATAAGTGTGTGTGAAAGCCGTCCTTCAACTAGCTTGTTGGTAACACAAAGTTTCTTTTCATTTGCAAAATCCAGTCCATACAAATATATGTGGAGTTTCTTCCTCCAACACGTTTTTACAGTGAAAACTGCAGGAACTTCAAACCGGCACTAGGAAACAGATTGAGAAACCTGAGTAACAGTTTCTCCTGCAACCCGTTCCCTTAGTGCTAGATGAACAAAAGTCTCTCCAAATGCTCAGTTCTGAGAGATAATTGTGTGTGAAAGCCGTCCTTCACCTAGCTTGTTGGGAACACAAAGATTCTTTTCACTTGCAATCTCCAATCCATACTTATATATGGGGAGGATCAAGCTCCTATTCATTTTTTACATTGAAAAATGCAGGAACTTCCAAACGGTACTAGGAAACAGACTGAATAAACCGAGAAAAATTTCTCCTGCAACCCGTTCCATTTGTGCTAGATGAACGAACGTCTCTCCACATGCTCAGTTCTGAGAGATAAGTGTGTGTGAAAGCCGTCCTTCACCAAGTTTGTTGGGAACACAAAGATTCTTTTCAGTTGCAAACTTCACTCCATACATATATAAGGGGATGTAATAGCTCCAACACGATTTTACAGTGAAAACTGCAGGAACTTCAAACCAGCACTAGGAAACAGACTGAGAAACCAGAGTAAATGTTTCTCCTGCAACCCATACCCTTTGGGCTAGATGAACGAACGTATCTCCACATGCTGAGTTCTGAGAGATAATTGTGTGTGAAAGCCGTCCTTCACCTAGCTTGTTGGGAACACAAAGTTTCCTTTCAGTTGCAAACTCCACTCCATACATATATATAGAGAGGTACTAGCTCCAACTCGTTTTTACAGTGAAAACTGCAGGAACTTCTAACCCACACTAGGAAAAATACTGAAATCCCAGAGTAAAATTTTCTCATGCTACCCATTCCCTTTGTGGTAGATGAACGAACGTCTCTCCACATCCTCAGTTCTGAGAGATAAGTTTGTGTGAAAGCCGTCTTTCACCTAGCTTGTTGGGAACACATAGTTTCTTTTCAGTTGCAAACTCCACTCCATACATATACATGGGGAGGTACTAGCTCCAACTCGGTTTTACAGTGAAAACTGCAGGAACTTCAAACCGGAACTAGGAAACACACTGAAAAACCAGAGTAAATCTTTCTCCTGCAAACCGTTCCCTTTGTGCTAGATGAACGAACCTCTCTCCTCGTGCTCAGTTCTGAGATATAAGTGTGTGTGAAAGCCGTTCTTCAAATAGCTTGTTGGGAACACAAAGTTTCTTTTCATGTGCAAACTCCAATCCGTATATATATATGGGGAAGTACTAACTTCAACTCGGTTTTACAGTCAAAACTGTAAGAACTTCAAACCAGCACTAGGAAACAGACTGAGAAACCAGGGTAAATGTTTCTCCTGCAAGCCGTTCACTTTGTGCTACATGAACGAACGTCTCTCCATATGCTCAATTCTGAGAGTTATGTGTGTGTGAAATCCGAACTTCACCTAGCATGTTGGGAACAGAAAGTTACTTTTCAGGTGAAAACTCCATTCCATACATATATATGGGGATGTACTAGCTCCAACTCTGTATTATAGTGAAAATTGCAGGAACTTCAAACCGGCACTAGGAAACAGAATGAGAAACCTGAGTAACAGTTTCTCCTGCAACCCGTTCCCTTAGTGCTAGATGAACAAAAGTCTCTCCAAATGCTCAGTTCTGAGAGATAATTGTGTGTGAAAGCCGTCCTTCAACTAGCTTGTTGGGAACACAAAGTATCTTTTCATTTGCAAAATCCAGTCCATACAAATATGTGTGGAGGTTCTTGCTCCAACTCGTTTTTACAGTGAAAACTGCAGGAACTTCAAACCGGCACTAGGAAACAGAATGAGAAACCTGAGTAACAGTTTCTCCTGCAACCCGTTCCCTTAGTGCTAGATGAACAAAAGTCTCTCCAAATGCTAAGTTCTGAGAGATAATTGTGTGTGAAAGCCGTCCTTCACCTAGCTTGTTGGGAACACAAAGATTCTTTTCACTTGCAATCTCCACTCCATACTTATATATGGGGAGGATCAAGCTCCTATTCGGTTTTACATTGAAAAATGCAGGAACTTCAAACCGGTACTAGGAAACAGACTGAGTAAACCGAGAAAAATTTCTCCTGCAACCCGTTCCCTTTGTGCTAGATGAACGAACGTCTCTCCACATGCTCAGTTCTGAGAGATAAGTGTGTGTGAAAGCCGTCCTTCACCTAGTTTGTTGGGAACACAAAGATTCTTTTCAGTTGCAAACTTCACTCCATAAATATATAAGGGGAGGTAATAGCTCCAACACGGTTCTACAGTGAAAACTGCAGGAACTTCAAACTGGCACTAGGAAACAGACTGAGAAACCAGAGTAAATGTTTCTCCTGCAACCCATACAATTTGTGCTAGATGAACGAACGTATCTCCACATGCTGTGTTCTGAGAGATAAGTGTGTGTGAAAGACGTCCTTCATCTAGCTTGTAGGGAACACAAAGTTTCTTTTCAGTTGCAAACTCCACTCCATACATATATATGGAGAGGTACTAGCTCCAACTCGGTTTTACAGTGAAAACTGCAGGAACTTCTAACCCACACTAGGAAAAAGACTGAAAACCCAGAGTAAAATTTTCTCCTGCTTCCCGTTTCCTTTGTGGTAGATGAACGAACGTCTCTCCACATGCTCAGTTCTGAGAGATAAGTTTGTGTGAAAGCCGTCTTTCACCCAGCTTGTTGGGAACACAAAGTTTCTTTTCATGTTCAAACACCACTCCATACATATATATGGGGAGTTAAAAACTCCAACACAATTTTACAGTGAAATTGCAGGAATTTCAAACCGGCACTAGGAAACAGATTGCAAAACCACAGTTAAAGTTTCTCCTGCAACCATTTCCCTTAGTCCTAGATGAAAGAAATTCTCTCCACATGCCCAGTTCTGAGAGATAAGTGTGTGTGAATGCCGTCCTACAACTTGCTTGTTGGGAACACAAAGTTTCTTTTCATGTGCAAACTCCATTCCAAACATATATATGGGGAGGTACAAGCACCAACCCGCATTTACAGTGAAAACGGCAGGAACATAAATCTGGAACTAGGAAACACACAGAGAATCCAGAGTAAAAGTTTCCCATGCAACCCGTTCCCTTTTTCCTTGATGAACGAAAGTTTCTCCACATGCTCATTTCTGAGGGATAATTGGGTGTGAAAGCCGTCCTTCAGCTAGCTTGTTGAGAACACAAAGTTTCTTTCAGGTGCAAACTCTACTCCATATATATATATGGGGAGGTACAAGCTTCAACTCAGTTTTACAGTGAAAACTGCAGGAACTTCAAACCGGCGCTCAGAAACAGACTGAAATACGAGAGTAAAACTTCCTCCTGCAACCCGTTCCTTTTGTGCTAGATGAACGAACGTCTCTCCTCATGCTCAGTTCTGAGAGATAAGTGTGTGTGAAAGCCGTCCTTCACCTTGCATGTTGGGAACACAAAGTTTCTTTTCAGGGGCTAACTCCATTCCATACATATATATGGGGAGGTTCTAGCACCAACCCGCTTTTTCAGTGAAAACGGCAGGAAATTAAATCCGGCACTAGAAAACAGACAGGGAAACCAGAGTAAAAGATTCTCCTGCAACCCATTCATTTGTGCTAGATGAACGAACGTTTCTCCACATGCTCAGTTCTGAGGGATAAGTGGGTGTGTAAGCCGTCCTTCACCTAGCTTGTTGAGAACACAAAGTTTCTTTTCAGTTGCAAACTCCACTCCATAAATATATATGGAGAGGTACTAGCTCCAACTCGGTTTTACAGTGAAAACTGCAGGAACTTCTAACCCACACTAGGAAAAAGACTGAAAACCCAGAGTAAAATTTTCTCCTGCTTCCCGTTTCCTTTGTGGTAGATGAACGAACGTCTCTCCACATGCTCAGTTCTGAGAGATAAGTTTGTGTGAAAGCCGTCTTTCACCTAGCTTTTTGGAACACAAAGTTTCTTTTCATGTTCAAACAACACTCCATACATATATATGGGGAGGTAAAAGCTCCAACACAATTTTACAGTGAAAACTGCAGGAATTTCAAACCGGCACTAGGAAACAGAATTAGAAACCAGAGTAAAAGTTTTGCCTGCAAGCCGTTCAGTTTGTGCTACAAGTACGAACGTCTCTACACCTGCTCAGTTCTGAGAGAAAATTGTGTGTGTAATCCGAACTTCACATAGCTTGTTGGGAACAGAAAGTTTCTTTTCAGCTGCACACTCCATTCCATACATATATATGGGGAGGTACTAGCTCCAACTCGGTTTTACAGTGAAAACTGCAGGAACTTCTAACCGGAACTGGGAAAAAGACTGAGAAACCAGAGTAAAAGATTCTCCTGCAATCCGTTCACATTGTGCTACATGAACGAACGTCTCTCCACATGCTCAGTTCTGAGAGATAAGTGTGTGTTAAATCCGAACTTCAATTAACTTGTTGGGAACAGAAAGTTTCTATTCAAGTGCAAACTCCATTCCATACATATATAAGGGGATGTACTATCTCCAACTCGATTTTACAGTGAAAACTGCTGGAACATCAAACCGGCACTAGGAAACAGACTGAGAAACCAGAGAAAAAGTTTCTCTTGCAACCCGTTCCCTTTGTGTTAGATGAACGAACGTGTCTCCATATGCTAATTTCTGAGGGATAATTGGGTGTGAAAGCCGTCCTTCACCTACCTTGTTGAGAACACAAAGTTTCTTTTCATTTGCAAATTCCAATCTATATATATATATGGGAAAGTACTAGCTCCAACTTGGTTTTACACTGAAAACTGCAGGAACTTCAAACCGGCACTTGGAAACAGACTGAGAAACCAGAATAAAAGTATCTCCTGCAAGCCGATCACTTTGTGATACATGAACGAAGGTCTCTCCACATGATCAGTTCTGAGAGATAAGTGTGTGTGTAATCCGAACTTCACATACATTGTTGGGAACAGAAAGTATCTTTTCAGGTGCAAACTCCATTCCATACATATATATGGGGAGGTAGTAGCTCCAAAACGGTTTTACAGTGAAAACTGCAGGAACTTCAAACCGGAACTAGGAAACAGACTGAGAAACCAGAGAAATAGTTTCTCCTGCAACCTGTTACATTTGTGCTAGATGAACGAACGTCTCTCCACATGCTCAGTTCTGAGAGATCTGTGTGTGTGAAAGCCGTACTTCACCTAGCTTTTTGGGAACACAAAGTTTCTTTTCACTTGCAAACTCCATTCCATACATATATATGGTTAAGTACTAGCTCCAACTCGGTTTTACAGTGAAAACTGCAGGAAATTCAAACCGGCAGTAGGAAACAGCCTGAGAAACCATAGTAAAACATTCTTCTGCAACCCTTTCACTTTGTGCTAGATGAATGAAAGTCTCTCCACATGCTCAGTTCTGAGAGATGTATGTGTGTGAAAGCCGTCCTACTCCTAGCTTGTTGGGAACACAAAGTTTCTTTTAAGGTGCAAACTCCACTAAATACATATATATGGGGAGGTACTAGCTCCAACACAATTTTACAGAGAAAACTGCAGGAATTTCAAACCGGCACTAAGAAACAGACTGAGAAACAACAGTAAAAGTTTCTCCTGCAACGATTTCCCTTTGTCCTAGATGAACGAATTTCTCTCCACATGCCCTGTTCTGAGAGATATGTGTGTGTGAATGCCGTCCTACACCTAGCTTGTTGGGAACACAAAGTTTCTTTTCAGTTGCAAATTCCATTCCATATATATATATATGGGGAGGTACTAGCACCAACCCGCATTTACGGTGAAAAAGGCAGGAACTTAAATACGGCACTAGGAAACAGACAGAGATTCCAGAGTAAAAGTTTCTCCTGCAACCCGTTCCCTTTGAGCTAGATGAACGAACGTGTCTCCACATGCTCAGTTCTGAGGGATAAGTGGGTGTGAAAACCGTCCTTCACCTACCTTGTTGAGAACACAAAGTACCTTTCAGGTGAAAACTCCACTCCATATATATATATATGGGGAGGTACTAGCTCCAACTCAGTTTTACAGTGAAAACTGAAGAACTTCAAACCGGCACTAGGAAACAGACTGAGAATCCAGAGTAAAAGTTTCTCCTGCTAGCCGTTCAATTTGTGCTACATGAACGAACGTCTCTCCACATGCTAAGTTCTGAGAGATAAGTGTGTGTGAAATCCGAAATTCACCTATCTTGTTGGAAACAGAAACTTTCTTTTCACTTGCAAACTCCAATCCATAATTATATATGGGGAGGTACTAGCTCCAACTCGGGTTTACAATGAAAACTGCAGGAACTTCAAACCGGCACAAGGAAACAGACTGAGTAAACAGAGAAAAAGTTTCCCCTGCAACCCGTTCCCTTTGTGCTAGATGAACGAAAGTCTCTCCACATGCTCAGTTCTGAGAGATAAGTGTGTGTGAAAGCCATTCTTCACCTAGCTTGTTGGGAACACAAAGTTTCTCTTCAGTTGCAAACTCCACTCCATACATATATAAGGGGAGGTACTAGTACCTACTCGGTTTTACAGTGAAAACTGCAGGAAATTCAAACCGGCACTAGGAAACAGACAGAGTAAACAGAGAAAAAGTTTCTCCTGCAACCAGTTCCCTTTGTGCTAGATGAACGAACGTCTCTCCACGTGCTCATTTCTGAGAGAAAAGTGTGTGTGAAAGCCATTCTTCAACTAGCTTGATGGGAAGACAAAGTTCCTTTTCACTTGCAAACTCCACTCCACACATACATATGGTTAGGTACTTGCTCCAACTCGGTTTTACATTGAAAACAGCAGGAACTTCAAAGTGGCACTAGAAAATAGACTGAGAAACCAGATAAAAATTTTCTCCTGCAACCGGTTCCCTTTGTGCTAGATGAACGAACGTCTCTCCACATGCTCAGTTCTGAGAGATAAGTGTGTGTGAAAGCCGTCCTTCAACTACTTGTTGGGAACACAAAGTTTCTTTTCATTTTCAAAATCCAGTCCATACAAATATATGTGGAGTTTCTTCCTCCAACACGTTTTTACAGTGAAAACTGCAGGAACTTCAAACCGGCACTAGGAAACAGATTGAGAAAACTGAGTAACAGTTTCTCCTGCAACCCGTTCCCTTAGTGCTAGATGAACAAAAGTCTCTCCAAATGCTCAGTTCTGAGAGATAATTGTGTGTGAAAGCCGTCCTTCACCTAGCTTGTTGGGAACACAAAGATTCTTTTCACTTGCAATCTCCACTCCATACTTATAAATGGGGAGGATCAAGCTCCTATTCATTTTTTACATTGAAAAATGCAGGAACTTCCAAACGGTACTAGGAAACAGACTGAATAAACCGAGAAAAATTTCTCCTGCAACCCGTTCCATTTGTGCTAGATGAACGAACGTCTCTCCACATGCTCAGTTCTGAGAGATAAGTGTGTGTGAAAGCCGTCCTTCACCAAGTTTGTTGGGAACACAAAGATTCTTTTCAGTTGCAAACTTCACTCCATACATATATAAGGGGATGTAATAGCTCCAAAACGATTTTACAGTGAAAACTGCAGGAACTTCAAACCGGCACTAGGAAACAGACTGAGAATCCAGAGAAATAGTTTCTCCTGCAACCTGTTACATTTGTGCTAGATGAACGAACGTCTCTCCACATGCTCAGTTCTGAGAGATCTGTGTGTGTGAAAGCCGTACTTCACCTAGCTTTTTGGGAACACAAAGTTTCTTTTCACTTGCAAACTCCATTCCATACATATATATGCTTAAGTACTAGCTCCAACTCGGTTTTACAGTGAAAACTGCAGGAAATTCAAACCGGCAGTAGGAAACAGCCTGAGAAACCATAGTAAAACATTCTTCTGCAACCCTTTCACTTTGTGCTAGATGAATGAAAGTCTCTCCACATGCTCAGTTCTGAGAGATGTGTGTGTGTGAAAGCCGTCCTACTCCTAGCTTGTTGGGAACACAAAGTTTCTTTTAAGGTGCAAACTCCACTAAATACATATATATGGGGAGGTACTAGCTCCAACACAATTTTACAGAGAAAACTGCAGGAATTTCAAACCGGCACTAAGAAACAGACTGAGAAACAACAGTAAAAGTTTCTCCTGCAACGATTTCCCTTTGTCCTAGATGAACGAATTTCTCTCCACATGCCCTGTTCTGAGAGATATGTGTGTGTGAATGCCGTCCTACACCTAGCTTGTTGGGAACACAAAGTTTCTTTTCAGTTGCAAATTCCATTCCATATATATATATATGGGGAGGTACTAGCACCAACCCGCATTTACGGTGAAAAAGGCAGGAACTTAAATACGGCACTAGGAAACAGACAGAGATTCCAGAGTAAAAGTTTCTCCTGCAACCCGTTCCCTTTGAGCTAGATGAACGAACGTGTCTCCACATGCTCAGTTCTGAGGGATAAGTGGGTGTGAAAACCGTCCTTCACCTACCTTGTTGAGAACACAAAGTACTTTTCAGGTGAAAACTCCACTCCATATATATATATATGGGGAGGTACTAGCTCCAACTCAGTTTTACAGTGAAAACTGAAGAACTTCAAACCGGCACTAGGAAACAGACTGAGAATCCAGAGTAAAAGTTTCTCCTGCTAGCCGTTCAATTTGTGCTACATGAACGAACGTCTCTCCACATGCTAAGTTCTGAGAGATAAGTGTGTGTGAAATCCGAAATTCACCTATCTTGTTGGAAACAGAAACTTTCTTTTCACTTGCAAACTCCAATCCATAATTATATATGGGGAGGTAATAGCACCAACCCACTTTTACAGTGAAAACGCCAGGAACTTAAATCCGGCACTAGGAAACAGTCAGATAAACCAGAGTAATAGTTTCCCCTGCAAACCTTTCCCTTTGTGCTTGATGAACGAACGTGTCTCCACATACACATTTCTGAGGGATAAGTGGGTGAGAAAGCCGTCCTTCAAATAAATTTTGAGAAAAACAATTTTCTTTCAGGTACAAAATCCACTCCAAATATGTATATGGGGAAGTACTAACCCCAACTCAGTTTTACAGTGAAAACTGCAGGAATTCAAACCGGTACTAGAAACAGACTGAGAAACCAGAGTAAAAGTTTCTCCTGCAACCCGTTTTCTTTGTGCTGGATGAACGAACTACTGTCCACATGCTCATTTCTGAGAGATAAGTGAGTGTGAACGCCGTCCTTCACCTACCTTGTTGGGAACACAAATATACTTTTAAGTTGCCAACTCCACTCCATACATATATATGGGGAGGTACAATCTCCAAATCGGTTTTACTTTGATAACTGCAGGAATTCAAACCGGCACTAGAAACAGACTGAGAAACCATAGTAAAATTTTATCCTGCAACCAGTTGCCTTTGTGCTAGATGAACGAACGTCTGTCCACAAGCTCAGTTCTGAGAGATATGTGTGTGTTAAAGCCATAATTCACATATCTGCTTGGGAACACATAGTTTCTTTGCAGTTGCAAAATCCAATCCATACATATATATGGGGAGGTACTAGCTCCAACTCGGTTTTACAGTGAAACCTGCAGGAACTTCACCGGCACTAGGAAGCAGACTGAGAAACCAAGGTAAAAGTTTTTCCTGCAAACCTTTTCCTTTGTGCTAGATGAACGAACGTCTAACCAAATGCTATGTTCTGAGAGAAAAGTGTGTGTGAAAGCCTTCCTTCAACTAGCTTGTTGGGAACACAAAGTTTCTTTGCATTTGCAAACTCCAATCCACACATATATTTGGGGAGTTACTAGCTAAAACTCGGTTTTACTGTGAAAACTGCAGGAACATCAAAACGGCACTAGGAAACAGACTGAGAAACCAGAGTAATTGTTTCTTCTGCAACCCGTTTTCTTTGTGCTAGATGAACGAACTTCTGTCCACATGCTCATTTCTGAGAGATATGTTTGTGTGAAAGCCGTACTTCAACAAGCATGTTGGGAACACAAAGTTTCTTTTCAGTTGCCAACCACACTCCATAAATATATATGGGAAGGTACAAGCTAAAACACGGTTTTACAGTGAAAACTGCAGGAACTTCAAACCGGCACTAGGAAACAGAATGAGAATTTAGAGTAAAACTTTCTCCTGCAACCCATTCCCTTTGTGCTAGGTGAACGATCTTCTGTCCACATGCTCAGTTCTGAGATATATGTGAGTGTGAACACCGTACTTCACCTAGCTTGTTGGGAACACAAATATTCTTTTAAGTTGCCAACTCCACTCCATACATTTATATGGGGAGGTACAATCTCCAAATCGGTTTTACAGTGAAAACTGCAGGAATTTCATACCGGCACTAGAAACAGACTGAGAACCCATAATAAAAGTTTATCCTGCAACCAGTTCCATTTGTGCTAGATGAACGAACGTCTGTCCACAAGCTCAGTTCTGAGAGATATGTGTGTGTTAAGGCCGTAATTCAACTATCTGTTTGGGAACACATACTTTCTGTGCAGTTGCAAAATCCTATCCATACATATATATGGGGAGATACTAGATTCAACTCGGTTTTACAGTGAAAACTGCAGGAACTTCAAACCGGCACTAGGAAGCAGACTGAGAAACCAGAGTAAAAGTTTTTCCTGCAAACCGTTTCCTTTGTGCTAGATGAACAAACGTCTCATCACATGCTCAGTTCTGAGAGATAAGTGTGTGTGAAAGCCTTCCTTCAACTAGCTTGTTGGGAACACAAAGTTTCTTTGCATTTGCAAACTCCAATCCACACATATATTTGGGGTGGTACTAGCTCGAACACGGTTTTACAGTGAAAACTGCAGGAACATAAAACCGGCACTAGGAAACAGAATGAGAATTTAGAGTAAAACTTTCTCCTGCAACCCATTCCATTTGTGCTAGGTGAACGACCTTCTGTCCACATGATCAGTTCTGAGAGATAAGTGTGTGTGAAAGCCGTACTTCACGTATCTTGTAGTAAACACATAGTTTCTTTGCAGTTGCCAAAACCACTCCATAAATATATATGTGTAGGTACTAGCTCCAAATATGTTTTAGAGTGAAAACTGCAGGAACTTCAAACCGGCACTAGGAAACAGACTGAGAAACCAGAGTAAATGTTCCTCCTTCAACCCGTTCCATTTGTGCTAGGAGAACGAACGTCTCTCCACAGGCTCAGTTCTGAGAGATAAGTGTGTGTGAAAGCCGTCCTTCACCTTGCTTATTGGGAACACAAAGTTTCTTTTCAGTTGCCAACTCCACTCCATAAATATATATGGGGAAGTACTAGCTAAAACTCTGTATTACAGTGCAAAGTGCAGGAACTTCAAACCGGCAGTAGGAAGCAGACGGAGAAACCAGAGTAAAAATTTCTCCTGCAACCCGTTCCAATGTTGCTTGATGAAAAAACGTCTTTCCAAATGCTCAGTTCTGATAAATAAGTGTGTGTGAAGCCGTCCTTCACCTAGCATGTTGGGAACACAGTGTTTCATTCAGATGCCATCTCCACTCCATACATATATATGGGGAAGTACAAGCACCAACTCGGTTTTACAGTGAAAACTGCAGGAACTTCAAACCGTCACTAGGGAACAGACTGAGAATCCAGAGTAAAATTTCTCCTGCAACCCGTTCCCATTGTGCTAGTTGAACGAACGTCTCTATACATGCTCAGTTCTGAGAGATAAGTGAGTGTGAATGCCGTCCTTAACCTAACTTGTTGGGAACACATATATTCTTTTAAGTTGCCAACACCTCTTCATACATATATATGGGGAGGTACAAGTTCCAAATCGGTTTTACAGTGAAAACTGCAGGAACTTCAAACCGGCACTAGAAACAGACTGAGAAACCATAGTAAAAATTTATCTTGCTACCAGTTCCCTTTGTGCTACATGAACGAACGTCTGTCCACAAGCTCAGTTCTGTGAGATATGTGTGTGTTAAAGCCGTAATTCACCTATTTGGTTTGTAACATATAGTTTCTTTGCAGTTGCCAAATCTAATTCATACATTTATATGGGGAGGTACTAGATCCAACTCGGTTTTACAGTGAATACTGCAGGAACTTCAAACCGGCACTAGGAAGCAGACTGAGAAACAAGAATAAAATTTTTCCTGCAAACCGTTTCCTTTGTGCTAGATGAACGAACGTCTCAACAAATGCTATGTTCTGAGAGATAAGTGTGTGTCAAAGCCTTCCTTCACCTAGCTTGTTGGGAACACAAAGTTTCTTTGCATTTGCAAACTCCAATCCACACATATATTTGGGGAGGTACTAGCTCCAACACGGATTACAGTGAAAAATGCAGGAATATAAAACATGCACTAGGAAACAGACTGAGACTCCAGAGTAGTACTTTCTCCTGCAACCCATTCACTTTGTGCTAGGTGAACGAACTTCTGTCCACATGATCATTTCTGAAAGATAAGTGTGTGTGAAAGCCGTACTTCATGTTGCATGTAGTAAACACATAGTTTCTTTGCAGTTGCCAACACCACCCCATAAATATATATGGGTAGGTACTAGCTCCAAATAGATTTTACAGTGAAAACTGCAGGAACTTCAAACTGGCACTAGGAAACAGACTGAGAAACCAGAGTAAATGTTTCTCCTTCAAACCTTTCCCTTTGTGCTAGATGAACGAACGTCTCTCCACAGGCTCAGTTCTGAGAGATAAGTGTGTGTGAAAGCCGTACTTCAACTAGATTATTGGGAACACAAAGTTTCTTTTCAGTTGCCAACTCCACTCCATAAATATATATGGAGATGTTCTAGATAAAACTCTGTATTACAGTGCAAACTGCAGGAACTTCAAAACGGCAGTAGGAAGCAGACGGAGAAACCAGAGTAAAAGTTTCTCCTGCAACCCGTTCCATTTTTGCTTGATGAACAAACGTCTCTCCAAATGCTCAGTTCTGAGAGATAAGTGTGTGTGAAGCCGTCCTTCACATAGCATGTTGGAAACAGAGAGTTTCATTCAGATGCCATCTCCACTCCATACATATATATGGAGAGGTACAAGCACCATCTCGGTTTTACAGTGAAAAGTGCAGGAACTTCAAACCGTCACTAGGGAACAGACTGGGAAACCAGAGAAAATGTTTCACCAGCAACCCGTTCCATTTGTGCTAGATTAACGAACGTCTCTCCACATGCTCAGTTCTGAGAGATATGTTTGTGTGAAAGCCGTCCTTCAACTAGAATGTTGGGAACACAAATATTCTTTTAAGTTGCCAACTCCACTCCATAAATTTATAAGGGGAGATATTACATCGAAATCGGTATTACAGTGAAAACTGCAGGAAATTCAAACCGGCACTAGGAAACAGACTGAGAATGCAGTGAAAAGTTTCTCCTGCAACCCGTTCCCTTTGTGCTAGATGAACGAACGTCTGTCCACAAGCTCAGTTCTGAGACATAAGTGTGTGTGAAAGCCTTAATTCACCTAGCTTGTTGGGAACACAAAATTTCTTTTCAGTTGCCAACTCCACTACATATATATATATGGGGAGGTACAAGCTCCAAATCGTTTTCACAGTGAAAACTGCAGGAACTTCAAACCGGCACTAGGGAACAGACAAAGAAACCAGAGTAAAAGTATCTCCTGCAACCCGTTCCATTTGTGCTACATGAACGAACTTCTGTCCACATGCTCAGTTCTGAGAGATATGTGAGTGTGAACGCCGTACTTCACCTAGCTTGTTGGGAACACAAATATTCTTTTAAGTTGCCAACTCCACTCCATACATATATATGGGGAGGTACAAGCTCCAAATCGGTTTTACAGTGAAAATTGCAGGAACTTCAAACCGGCAGTAGAAACAGACTGAGAAACCATAGAAAAGTTTATCCTGCAACCAGTTCCATTTGTGCCTGATGAACGAACGTCTGTCCACAAGCTCAGTTCTGAGAGATATGTATGTGTTAAAGCCGTAATTCACCTATTTGGTTGGGAACACATAGTTTCTGTGCAGTTGCAAAATCCAATCCATACATATATATGGGGAGATACAAGCTCCAACTCGATTTTACAGTGAAAACTGCAGGAACTTCAAACCGGCACTAGGAAGCAGACTGAGAAACCAGAGTAAAAGTTTTTCCTGCAAACCGTTTCCTTTGTGCTAGATGAACGAACGTCTCATCACATGGTCAGTTCTGAGAGATAAGTGTGTGTGAAAGCCTTCCTTCAACTAGCTTGTTGGGAACACAAAGTTTCTTTGCATTTGCAAACTCCAATCCACACATATATTTGGGGAGGTACTAGCTCGAACTCGGTTTTACAGTGAAAACTGCAGGAACATCAAACCGGCACTAGGAAACAGAATGAGAATCCAGAGTAAAACTTTCTCCTGCAACCCATTCACTTTGTGCTAGGTGAACGATCTTCTGTCCACATGATCAGTTCTGAGAGATAATTGTGTGTGAAAGCCGTACTTCACGTATCTTGTAGTAAACATATAGTTTCTTTGCAGATGCCATAACCACTCCATACATATATATGGGTAGGTACTAGCTCCAAATATGTTTTACAGTGAAAACTGCAGGAACTTCAAACCGGCAATAGGAAACAGACTGAGAAACCAGAGTAAATGTTCCTCCTTCAACCCGTTCCATTTGTGCTAGGAGAACGAACGTCTTTCCACAGGCTCAGTTCTGAGAAATAAGTGTGTGTGAAAGCCGTGCTTCACCTAGCTTGTTTGGAACACAAAGTTTCTTTTCAGTTGCCAACTCCACTCCATAAATATATATGGGATGTACTAGCTAAAACTCTGTATTACAGTGCAAAGTGCAGGAACTTCAAACCTGCGGTAGGAACAGACGGAGAAACCAGAGTAAAAATTTCTCCTGCAACCCGTTCCAATGTTGCTTGATGAAAAAACGTCTCTCCAAATGGTCAGTTCTGATAGATAATTGTGTGTGAAGCCGACCTTCACATAGCATGTTGGGAACAGAGAGTTTCATTCAGATGCCATCTCCACTCCATACATATATATGGGGAAGTACAAGCAACAACTCGGTTTTACAGTGAAAACTGCAGGAATTTCAAACCGTCAGTAGGGAACAGACTGAGAATCCAGAGTAAAGTTACTCCTGCAACCCGTTCCCATTGTGCTAGACGAACGAACGTCTCTATACATGCTCAGTTCTGAGAGATAAGTGAGTGTGAATGCCGTCCTTTACCTAACTTGTTGGGAACACAAATATTCTTTTAATTTGCCAACTCCTCTCCATACATATATATGGGGAGGTACAAGCTCCAAATCGGTTTTACAGTGAAAACTGCAGGAACTTCAAACCGGCACTAGAAACAGACTGAGAAACCATAGTAAAAATTTATCTTGCAACCAGTTCCCTTTGTGTTAGATGAACGAACGTCTGTCCACAAGCTCAGGTCTGTGTGATATGTGTGTGTTAAAGCCGTAATTCAACTATCTGGTTTGTAACACATAGTTTCTATGCAGTTGCCAAATCCAATTCATACATATATATGGGGAGGTACTAGATCAAACTCGGTTTTACAGTGAAAACTGCAGGAACTTCAAAACGGCACTAGGAAGCAGACTGAGAAACCAGAGTAAAATTTTTCCTGCAAACCGTTTCCTTTGTGCTAGATGAACGAACGTCTCAACAAATGCTATGTTCTTAGAGATAAGTGTGTGTCAAAGACTTCCTTCACCTAGCTTGTTGGGAACACAAAGTTTCTTTGCATTTGCAAACTCCAATCCACACATATATTTGGGGAGGTACTAGCTCCAAATCTGTTTTACAGTGAAAAATGCAGGAATATCAAACATGCACTGGGAAGCAGACTGAGAATCCAGAGTAGCACTTTCTCCTGCAACCCATTCACTTTGTGCTAGGTGAACGATCTTCTGTCCACATGATCATTTCTGAAAGGTAAGTGTGTGTGAAAGCCGTACTTCAAGTTGCTTGTAGTAAACACATAGTTTCTTTGCAGTTGCCAACACCACCAAATAAATATATATGGGTAGGTACTAGCTCCAAATAGATTTTACAGTGAAAACTGCAGGAAATTCAAACCGGCACTAGGAAACAGACTGAGAAACCAGAGTAAATGTTCCTCCTTCAAACCTTTCCCTTTGTGCTAGATGATCGAACGTCTCTTCACAGGCTCAATTCTGAGAGATAAGTGTGTGTGAAAGCCGTACTTCACCTAGATTATTGGGAACACAAAGTTTCTTTTCAGTTGCCAACTCCACTCCATAAATATATATGGAGATTTTCTAGATAAAACTCTGTATTACAGTGCAAACTGCAGGAACTTCAAACGGCAGTAGGAAGCAGACGGAGAAACCAGAGTAAAAGTTTCTCCTGCAACCCGTTCCATTTTTGCTTGAAGAACAAACGTCTCACCACATGCTCAGTTCTGAGAGATAAGTGTGTGTGAAGCCGTCCTTCACCTAGCATGTTGGGAACATAGAGTTTCATTCAGATGCCATCTCCACTCCATACATATATATGGAGATGTACAAGCACCAATATGTTTTTACAGTGAAAAGTGCAGGAATTTCAAACCGTCACTAGGGAACAGACTGAGAAACCAGAGTAAAAGTTTCTCCAGCAACCTGTTTTCTTTGTGCTAGATGAACGAACTACTGTCCACATGCTCAGTTCTGAGAGAAAAGTGAGTGTGAACGCCCTCCTTCAACTACCTTGTTGGGAACACAAATGTTCTTTTAAGTTGCCAACTCCACTCCATACATATATATGGGGAGGTACAAGCTCCAAATCTGTTTTACATTGAAAACTGCAGGAAATTCAAACCGGCACTAGAAACAGACTGAGAAACCATAGTATATGTTTATCCTGCAACCAGTTGCCTTTGTGCTAGATGAACGAACGTCTGTCCACAAGCTCAGTTCTGAGAGATATGTGTGTTTTAAAGCCGTAATTCACCTATCTGGTTGGGAACACATAGTTTCTTTGCAGTTGCAAAATCCAGTCCATACATATATATGGGTAGGTACTAGCTCCAACTCGGTTTTACAGTGAAAAGTGCAGGAACTTCAAACCGTCACTAGGGAACAGACTGAGAAACCAGAGTAAATGTTTCACCTGAAACCCGTTCCATTTGTGCTAGAATAACGAACGTCTCTCCACATGCTCAGTTCTGAGAGATATGTTTGTGTGAAAGCCGTCCTTCAACTAGCATGTAGGGAACACAAAGTATCTTTTCAGTTGCCAACACCACTCCATAAATATATATGCAGAGGTAATAGCTAAAACTCGGTTTTACTGTGAAAACTGCAGGAAAATCAGACCGGCACTAGGAAACAGACTGAGAAACCAGAGTAAAAGTTTCTCCTGCAACCGGTTTTCTTTGTGCTAGATGAACGAACTTCTGTCCACATGCTCAGTTCTGAGAGATAAGTGAGTGTGAACGCCGTCCTTCACCTAGCTTGTTGGGATCACAAATATTCTTTTAAGTTGCCAACTGCACTCCATAGATATATATGGGGAGGTACAAGCTACAAATCGGTTTTACAGTAAAAACTGCAGGAACTTCAACCAGGCACTAGAAACAGACTGAGAAACCATAGTAAAATTTATCCTGCAACCAGTTCACTTTGTGCTAGATTAACGAATGTCTGTCCACAAGATCAGTTCTGAGAGATATGTGTGTGTTAAAGCCGTAATTCACCTATCTGGTTGGGAACACATAGTTTTTTGCAGTTGTAAATCCAATCCATACATATATATGGGGAGGTACTATCTCCAACTCGGTTTTACAGTGAAAACTGCAGGAACTTCAAACCGGCACTAGGAAGCAGACTGAGAAACCAGAGTAAAAATTTTTCCTGCAAACCGTTTCCTTTGTGCTAGATGAACGAACGTCTCACCACATGCTCAGTTCTGAGAGATAAGTTTGTGTGAAAGCCTTCCTTCAACTAGCTTGTTGGGAACACAAAGTTTTTGCATTTGCAAACTCCAATCCACACATATATTTGGGGAGGTACTAGCTCGAACTCGGTTTTACAGTGAAAACTGCAGGAATATCAAACCGACACTAGGAAACAGACTGAGAATCCAGAGTAAAATTTTCTCCTGCAACCCTTTCCCTTTGTGCTAGGTGAACGATCTTCTGTCCACATGATCAGTTCTGAGAGATATGTGTGTGTGAAAGCCGTACTTCACGTAGATTGTAGTAAACACATAGTTTCTTTGCAGTTGCCAACACCACTCCATACATATATATGCGGAGGATCTAGCTCCAACTCGGTTTTGCAGTGAAACTGTAGGAACTTCAACCCGGCACTAGGAACAGACTGAGAAAACAGAGTAAAAGTTTCTCCTGCAACCCGTTCCCTTTGTGCTACATGAATGAAAGTCTCTCCACAAGCTCAGTTCTGAGGGATTAGTGTGTGTGAAAACCGTAATTCACCTAGATTGTTGGGATAAAAATGTTTCTTTTCATTTGCCAAATCCACTCCATAAATATATAAGGGGAGGTATTACTTCGAAATCGGTATTACAGTGAAAACTGCAGGAAATTCAAAACGGCACTCGGAAACAGACGGAGAATGCAGTGAAAAGTTTCTCCTGCAACCCGTTCCCTTTGTGCTAGATGAACGAACGTCTCTCCACAAGCTCAGTTCTGAGAGATAAGTGTGTGTGAAAGCCTTAATTCACCTAGCTTGTTGGGAACACAAATTTTCTTTTCAGTTGCCAACACCACTCCATAAATATATATGGGGAGGTACAAGCTCCAACTCGGTTTTACAGAGAAAACTGCAGGAACTTCAAACCGGCACAAGGGAACAGACAGAGAAACCAGAGTAAAAGTATCTCCTGCAACCCGTTCCATTTGTGCTACATGAACGAACTTCTGTCCACATGCTCAGTTCTGAGAGTTAAGTGTGTGTGAAAGACGTCCTTCAACTAGCTTGTTGTAAACACTTAATTTCTTTGCAGTTGCCAACACCACTCCTTACATATATATGGGGAGGTACTAGCTCCAACTCGGTTTTACAGAGAAAACTGCAGGAACTTCAAACCGGCACTAGGAAACAGACTGAGAAACCAGATTAAAAGTTTCTCCTGCATCCCGTTCCCATTGTGCTAAATGAACGAACGTCTCTACACATGCTCAGTTCTGAGAGGTAAGTGAGTGTGAAAGCCCCCTTCACCTAGCATGTTGGGAACACAAAGTTTCTTTTCAGTGGCCAAATCCACTCCATACATATATAAGGGGAGATACTAGCTTCACCTCGGTTTTACAGTGAAAACTGTAGGAACTTCAAACCGGCACTAGAAACAGACTGAGAAACCATAGTAAAAGTTTATACTGCATCCAGTTCCCTTTGTGCTAGATGAACGAACGTCTGTCCACAAGCTCAGTTCTGTGAGATATGTGTGTGTTAAAGCCGTAATTCACCTATCTGGTTGGGAACACATATTTCCTTTGCAGTTGCCAAATCCAATCCATACATATATATGGGGAGGTACTAGCTCCAACTCGGTTTTACAGTGAAAACTGCTGGTACTTCGAACCGTCACTAGGAAGCAGACTGAGAAACCAGAGCAAAAGTTTTTCCTGCAAAGCGTTTCCTTTGTGCTAGATGAACGAACGTCTCACCAAATGCTATGATCTGAGAGATAAGTGGGTGTGAAAGCCTTCCTTCAACTAGCTTGTTGGGAACACAAAGTTTCTTTGCATTTGCAAACTCCAATCCACAGATATATTTGGGGAGGTACTAGCTCCAACTCGGTTTTACAGTGAAAACTGCAAGAACATCAAACCGGCACTAGGAAACAGAATGAGAATCCAGAGTAAAACTTTCTCCTGCAACCCCTTCCCTTTGTGCTAGGTGAACGATCTTCTGTCCACATGATCAGTTCTGAGAGATAAGTGAGTGTGAAAGCCGTAGTTCAATAGCTTGTAGTAAACACATAGTTTCTTTGCAGTTGCCAAAACCACTCCATGCATATATATGTGTAGGTACTATCTCCAAATAGGTTTTACAGTGAAAACTGCAGGAATTTCAAACCGGCATTAGGAAACAGACTGAGAAAACAGAGTAAATGTTCCTCCTTCAACCCGTTCCGTTTGTGCTAGGAGAACGAACGTCTCTCCACAGGCTCATTTCTGAGAGATAAGTGTGTGTGAAAGCCGTCCTTCACCTAGCTTATTGGGAACACAAAGTTTCTTTTCAGTTGCCAACTCCACTTCATAAATATATATGGGGAAGTACTAGCTAAAACTCTGTGTTACAGTGCAATGTGTAGGAACTTCAAACCGGCAGTAGGAAGCAGACGGAGAAACCAGAGTAAAAATTTCTCCTGCAACCCGTTCCAATGTTGCTTGATGAAAAAAAGTCTCTCCAAATGCTCAGTTCTGATAGATAAGTGTGTGTGAAGCCGTCCTTCACCTAGCATGTTGGGAACAGAGAGTTTCATTCAGATGCATTCTCCACTCCATACATATATAGGGGAAGTACAAGCACCAACTCGGTTTTACAGTGAAAAGTGCAGGAACTTCAAACCATCACTAGGGAACAGACTGAGAATCCAGAGTAAATTTTATCCTGCAACCCGTTCCCTTTGTGCTAGATGAACGAACGTCTCTATACATGCTCAGTTCTGAGAGATAAGTGAGTGTGAATGCCGTCCTTCACCTAACTTGTTGGGAACACAAATATTCTTTTAAATTGCCAACTCCTCTCCATACATATATATGGGGAGGTACAAGCTCCAAATCGGTTTTACAGTGAAAACTGCAGGATCTTCAAACCGGCACTAGAAACAGACTGAGATACCATAGTAAAAGTTTATCTTGCATCCAGTTCCCTTTGTGCTAGATGAACGAAAGTCTGTCCACAAGCTCAGTTCTCTGAGATATGTGTGTGTTAAAGCCGTTATTCATATATCTGGTTTGTAACACATAGTTTCCTTGCAGTTGCCAAATCCAATTCGTACATTTATATGGGGAGGTACTAGATCCAACTCGGTTTTACAGTGAAAACTGCAGGAACTTCAAACCGGCACTAGGAAGCAGACTGAGAAACCAGGGTAAAATTTTTTCCTGCAAACTGTTTCCTTTGTGCTAGATGAACGAACGTCTCACCAAATGCTATATTCTGAGAGATAAGTGTGTGTCAAAGCCTTCCTTCACCTAGCTTTTTGGGAACACAAAGTTTCTTTGCATTTGCAAACTCCAATCCACACATATATTTGGGGAGGTTCTAGCTCCATCTCGGTTTTACAGTGAAACCTGCAGGAATATCAAACATGCACTAGGAAACAGACTGAGAATCCAGAGTAGTACTTTCTCCTGCAAACCTTTCCCTTTGTGCTAGGTGAACGATCTTCTGTCCACATGATCATTTCTTAAAGATAAGTGTGTGTGAAAGCCGTACTTCACGTAGCTTGTAGTAAACACATAGTTTCTTTGCAGTTGCCAACACCACCCCATAAATATATATGGGTAGGTACTAGCTCCAAATAAATTTTACAGTGAAAACTGCAGGAACTTCAAACCGGCACTAGGAAACAGACTGAGAAACCAGAGTAAATTTTCCTCCTTCAAACTTTTCCCTTTGTGCTAGATGAACGATCGTCTCTCCACAGGCTCAGTTCTGAGAGATAAGTGTGTGTGAAAGCCGTACTTCACCTAGATTATTGGGAACATAAAGTTTCTTTTCAGTTGCCAACTCCACTACATAAATATATATGGAGATGTTCTAGTTAAAACTCTGTATTACAGTGCAAACTGCAGGAACTTCAAAAAGGCAGTAGGAAGCAGACGGAGAAACCAGAGTAAAAGTTTCTCCTGCAACCCGTTCCATTTTTGCTTGATGAACAAACGTCTCTCCACATGCTCAGTTCTGAGAGATAAGTGTGTGTGAAGCCGTCCTTCAACTAGCATGTTGGGAACAGAGAGTTTCATTCAGATGCATTCTCCACTCCATACATATATAGGGGAAGTACAAGCACCAACTCGGTTTTACAGTGAAAAGTGCAGGAACTTCAAACCATCACTAGGGAACAGACTGAGAATCCAGAGTAAAGTTTATCCTGCAACCCGTTCCTATTGTGCTAGATGAACGAACGTCTCTATACATGCTCAGTTCTGAGAGATAAGTGAGTGTGAATGCCGTACTTCACCTAACTTGTTGGGAACACAAATATTCTTTTAAGTTGCCAACTCCTCTCCATGCATATATATGGGGAGGTACAAGCTCCAAATCGGTTTTACAGTGAAAACTGCAGGATCTTCAAACCGGCACTAGAAACAGACTGAGAAACCATAGTAAAAGTTTATCTTGCAACAAGTTCCCTTTGTGCTAGATGAACGAACGTCTGTCCACAAGCTCATTTCTGTGAGATATGTGTGTGTTAAAGCCGTAATTCACCAAACTGATTTGTAACATATAGTTTCCTTGCAGTTGCCAAATAAAATTCATACATATATATGGGGAGGTACTAGATCCAACTCGGTTTTACAGTGAAAACTGCAGGAGCTTCAAACCGGCACTAGGAAGCAGACTGAGAAACCAGGGTAAAATTTTTTCCGGCAAACTGTTTCCTTTGTGCTAGATGAACGAACGTCTCACCAAATGCTATGTTCTGAGAGATAAGTGTGTGTCAAAGCTTTCCTTCACCTATCTTGTTGGTAACAAAAAAGTTTCTTTGCATTTGCAAACTGAAATCCACACATATATTTGGGGAGGTACTAGCTCCATCTCGGTTTTACAGTGAAAGCTGCAGAAATATCAAACATGCACTAGGAAACAGACTGAGAATCCAGAGTAGTACTTTCTCCTGCAACCCTTTCCCTTTGTGCTAGGTGAACGATCTTCTGTCCACATGATCATTTCTGAAAAATAAGTGTGTGTGAAAGCCGTACTTCACGTAGCTTGTAGTAAACACATAGTTTCTTTGCAGTTGCCAACACCACCCCATAAATATATATGGGTAGGTAGTAGCTCCAAATAGATTTTACAGTGAAAACTGCAGGAACTTCAAACCGGCACTAGGAAACAGACTGAGAAACCAGAGTAAATGTTCCTCCTTCAAACCTTTCCCTTTGTGCTAGATGAACGAACGTCTCTCCACAGGCTCAGTTCTGAGAGATAAGTGTGTGTGAAAGCCGTACTTCACCTAGATTATTGGGAACACAAAGTTTCTTTTCAGTTGCCAACTCCACTCCATAAATATATATGGAGATGTTCTAGATAAAACTCTGTATTACAGTGCAAACCGCAGGAACTTCCAAACGGCAGTAGGAAGCAGACGGAGAAACCAGAGTAAAAGTTTCTCCTGCAACCCGTTCCATTTTTGCTTGATGAACAAACGTCTCTCCACATGCTGAGTTCTCAGAGATAAGTGTGTGTGAAGCCGTCCTTCACCTAGCATGTGGGGAACAGAGAGTTTCATTCAGATGCCATCTCCACTCCATACATATATATGGGGAAGTACAAGCACCAACACGGTTTTACAGTGAAAAGTGCAGGAACTTCAAACCGTCACTAGGGAACAGACTGAGAAACCAGATTAAATGTTTCACCTGCAAACCGTTCCATTTGTGCTAGATTAACGAACGTCTCTCCACATGCTCAGTTCTGAGAGATATGATTGTGTGAAAGCTGTAGTTCAACTAGCATGTTGGGAACACAAAGTTTCTTTTCAGTTGCAAACTACACTCCATAAATATATATGGGGAGGTACTAGATAAAACTCGGTTTTACTGTGGAAACTGCAGGAAAATCAAACCGGCACTAGGAAACAGACTGAGAAACCAGAGTAAAATTTCTCCTGCAACCCGTTTTCTTTGTGCTAGATGAACGAACTTCTGTCCACATGCTAAGTTCTGAGAGATAAGTGAGTTTGAACGCCGTCCTTCATCTAGCTTTTTGGGAACACAAATATACTTTTAAGTTGCCAACTCCAATCCATACATATATATGGGGAGGTACAAGGTACAAATCGGTTTTACAGTGAAAACTGTAGGAATTTCAAACCGGCACTAGGATACACACTGAGAAAACAGAGTAAAAGTTTCTCCTGCAAACCGTTCCTTTTGTGCTAGATGAACGAAAGTCTCCCCACAAGCTAAGTTCTGAGAGATAAGTGTGTGTGAAAGCTGTAATTCACATAGCTTGTTGGGAACACTAATTTTCTTTTCATTTGTCATCTCCACTCCATAAATATATATGAGGAGGTACTAGCTCCAAAACGGTATTACAGTGAAAACAGCAGGAACTTCAAAACGGCACTAGGAAGCAGACTGAGAAACCAGAGAAAACGTTTCTCATACAACCCGTTCTTTTTGTGCTAGATGAAGGAACTTCTCTCCACTTGCTCAGTTCTGAGAGATAATTGTGTTTGAAAGCCGTTCTTCAGCTAGCTTGTTGGGAACACCAAATTTCTTTTCAGTTGCCTACTCCAATCCATACATATATATGGGGAGGTACTAGCTCCAAATCTGTTTTACAGTGAAACCTGCAGGAACTTCAAACCGGCACTAGGAAACAGAGTGAGAATCCAGAGTAAAATTTTCTCCTGCAACCCGTTCCCTTTGTGCTAGATGAACGAACGTCTCTCCACAAGCTCAGTTCTGAGAGATAAGTGGGTGTGAAAGCCGTAATTCACCTAGCTTGTTGGTAACACAAAGTTTCTTTTCAGTTGCCAAATCCACTCCATAAATATATATGGGGAAGTACAAGCTAAAACTCTGTTTTACAGTGAAAAATGCAGGAACTTCAAAACGGCACTAGGGAACAGACTGAGAAACAAGAGTAAAAGTTTCTCCTGCAACCCTTTCCCATTTTGCTACATGAACGAACTTCTGTCCACATGCTCAGTTCTGATAGATAAGTATGTGTGAAAGCCGTCCTTCAGCTAGCTTGTTGTAAACACATAGCTTCTTTTCATTTGCAACTTCCACTCCATACATATATATGGGGAGGTACTAGCTCCAACACTGTTTTACAGTGAAAACTGCAGGAACTTCAAACGGGCACTAGGAAACAGACTGAGAAAACACAGTAAATTTTTCTACTGCAATCCGTTCCCTTTGTGCTAGATGAACGAACGTCTCTGCACAAGCTCATTTCTGAGAGATAAGTGTGTGTGAAAGCCGTAATTCACCTTGATTTTTGGAACACAAAGTTTCTTTCCAGTTGCCGACTCCAATCCATAAATTTATAAGGGGAGGTACTAGCTAAAACGCGGTTTTACAGTGAAAACTGCAGGAACTTCAAACCTGCAGTAGGAAACAGACTGAGAAATCAGAGTAAAGTTTCTCCTACAATCCGTTCCCTTTGTGCTAGATGAACGAAAGTCTCTCCACATGCTCAAATCTGAGAGATTATTGTGTGTGAAAGCCATCCTTCACCTAGCTTTTTGGGAACACAAAGATTCTTTTCATTTGCCAACTCCACTCCATACATATATATGGGGAGGTACTAGCTCCAACTCGGTTTTACAGTGAAAACTGCAGGAACTTCAAACCGGCACTAGGAAACAGACTGAGATACCAGAGTAAAATTTCTACTGCAACCCGTTCAATTTGTGCTAGATGAACGAACGTCACTCCACAAGCTCAGTTCTGAGAGATAAGTGTGTGTGTAAGCCGTAATTCAATTAGCTTGTTGGGAACACAAATTTTCTTTTCAGTTGCCAACTGCAAACCATACATATATATGGGGAGGTACTAGCTAAAACTCGGTGTTACAGTGAAAACTGAAGGAACTTCAAACCGGCACTAGGGAACAGACTGAGAAACCAGAGTAAAAATTTCTCCTGCAACCCGTTCCCTTTGTGCTAGATGAACGAACATCTCTCCACAAGCTAATTTCTGAGAGATAAGTGTGTGTGAAAGCTGTAATTCACAAAGCTTGTTGGGAACACAAATTTACTTTTCAGTTGCCAACTCCAATCCATAAAAATATATGGGGAGGTATTAGCTCCAAATCGGTATTACAGATAAAACTGCAGGAACTTCAAACCGGCACTAGGAAACATACTGAGAAACCAGAGAAAAAGTTTCTCCTGCAAACCGATCCCTTTGTGCTAGATGAACGAACTTCTGTCCACATGTTCAGTTCTGAGAGAAAAGTGTGTCTGAAAGCCGTCCTTCACATAGCTTGATTAAAAACATAGATTCTTTGCAGTAGCCAACGCCACTCCATACATATATATGGGGAGGTATTAGCTCCAACTCTGTTTTACAGTGTTAACTCAGGAATTTCAAACCGGCATTAGGAAACAGACTGAGAAACCAGAGTAAAATTTTCTACTGCCACCCTTTCCCTTTGTGCTAGATGAACGAACGTCTCTCCACATGCTCATTTCTGAGAGATAATTGTGTGTTAAAGCCGTGATTCACCTAGCTTTTTGGAACACAAAGTTTCTTTTCAGTTGCCAAATCCACTCCATAAATATATATCGGGAGGTACTAGCTAAAATTCGGTTTTACAGTGAAATCTGCAGGAACTTCAAAACGGCACTAGGGAACAGACTGAGAAACCAGAGTAAAAGTTTCTTCTGCAAACCGTTCCCTTTTTGCTACATGAACGAACATCTGTCCACATGCTCAGTTCTGAGAGAAAAGTTGTGTGAAAGCCGCCCTTCAAATAGCTTGTTGTAAACACATAGTTTCTTTGCAGTTGCCAACTCCACTCCTTTCAAATATATGGGGAGGTACTAGCTCCAACACGATTTTACAGTGAAAACTGTAGGCACTTCAAACTGGCACTAGGGAACAGACTAAGAATCCAGAGTAATCTTTTCTCCTGCAAACCGTTCCATTTGTGCTAGATGAACGAACGTCTCTCCACATGCTCAGTTCTGAGAGAATAGTGTGTGTGAAAGCCGTCCTTCACATAGCTTCTTGGGAACACAAAGATTCTTTTCAGGTGCCAACACCACTCCATACATATATATGGGGAAGTAGTAGTTCCAACTCGGTTTTACAGTGAAAACTGCAGGAATTTCAAACCGGCACTAGGAAACAGACTGAGAAACCAGGGTAAAAGTTTCTCCTGCCACCCATTCCCTTTGTGCTAGATGAACGAAAGTCTCTCCAAAAGCTCATTTCTGAGAGATAATTGTGTGTGAAAGCCGTCCTTCACCTAGCTTGTTGGAAACAAAAAGTTCCTTTTCAGTTGCCAACTCCACTCCATAAATATATATGGGGAGGTACTAGCTAAAACTCGGTTTTACTGTGAAAACTGCAGGAAATTCAAAACGGCACTAGGGAACAGACTGATAAACCAGATTATAAGTTTCTGCTGCAACCCGTTACCTTTGTGCTAGATGAACGAACATCTGTCCACATGCTCAGTTCTGAGAGATAAGAGTGTGTGAATGCCGTCCTTCACTTTGCTTGTTGTAAACACATAGATTCTTTTCAGTTGCCAAATCCACTCCATAAATATATATGGGGAAGTACTAGCTAAAACTCTGTTTTACAGTGAAAAATGCAGGAACTTCAAAACGGCACTAGGGAACAGACTGAGAAAAAAGAGTAAAAGTTTCTCCTGCAACCCTTTCCCATTTTGCTACATGAACGAAATTCTGTCCACATGCTCAGTTCTGACAGATAAGTATGTGTGAAAGCCGTCCTTTAGCTAGCTTGTTGTAAACACATAGCTTCTTTTCATTTGCCACCTCCACTCAATACATATATATGGGGAGGTACTAGCTCCAACACTGTTTTACAGTGAAAACTGCAGGAACTTCAAACGGGCACTAGGAAACAGACTGAGAAAACAGAGTAAATTTTTCTACTGCAATCCGTTCCCTTTGTGCTAGATGAACGAACGTCTCTCCACAAGCACATTTCTGAGAGATAAGTGTGTGTGAAAGCAGTACTTCACCTAGATTATTGGGAACACAAAGTTTCTTTTCAGTTGCCAACTCCACTCCATAAATATATATGGAGATTTTCTAGATAAATCTCTGTATTACAGTGCAAACTGCAGGAACTTCAAACGGCAGTAGGAAGCAGACGGAGAAACCAGAGTAAAAGTTTCTCCTGCAACCCGTTCCATTTTTGCTTGAAGAACAAACGTCTCTCCACATGCTCAGTTCTGAGAGATAAGTGTGTGTGAAGCCGTCCTTCACCTAGCATGTGGGGAACAGAGAGTTTCATTCAGATGCCATCTCCACTCCATACATATATATGGAGATGTACAAGCACCAATATGGTTTTACAGTGAAAAGTGCAGGAATTTCAAACCGTCACTAGGGAACAGACTGAGAAACCAGAGTAAAAGTTTCTCCAGCAACCCGTTTTCTTTGTGCTAGATGAACGAACTACTGTCAACATGCTCTGTTCTGAGAGAAATGTGAGTGTGAACGCCGTCCTTCAACTACCTTGTTGGGAACACAAATGTTCTTTTAAGTTGCCAATTCCACTCCATACATATATATGGGGAGGTACAAGCTCCAAATCTGTTTTACATTGAAAACTGCAGGAAATTCAAACCGGCACTAGAAACAGACTGAGAAACCATAGTATATGTTTATCCTGCAACCAGTTGCCTTTGTGCTAGATGAACGAACGTCTGTCCACAAGCTCAGTTCTGAGAGATATGTGTGTGTTAAAGCCGTAATTCACCTATCTGGTTGGGAACACATAGTATCTTTGCAGTTGCAAAATCCAGTCCATACATATATATGGGTAGGTACTAGCTCCAACTCGGTTTTACAGTGAAAACTGCAGGAATTTCAAACCGGCACTAGGAAGCAGACTGAGAAACCAGAGTAAAAGTTTTCCCTGCAAACCATTTCCTTTGTGCTAGATGAACGAACGTCTCACCACATGTTCAGTTCTGAGAGATAACTGTGTGTGAAAGCCTTTCTTCAACTAGCTTGTTGGGAACACAAAGTTTCTTTGCATTTGCAAACCCCAATCCACACATATATTTGGGGAGGAATTAGCTAAAACTCGGTTTTACAGTGAAAACTGCAGGAACTTCAAAACGGCACTAGGGAACATACAGAGAAACCAGAATAAATGTATCTCCTGCAACCCGTTCCATTTGTGCTACATGAACGAAATTCTGTCCACATGCTCAGTTCTGAGAGTTAAGTGTGTGTGAAAGACTTCCTTCAACTAGCTTGTTGTAAACACATAATTTCTTTGCAGTTGCCAACACCACTCCATACATATATATGGGGAGGTACTAGCTCCAACTCGGTTTTACAGAGAAAACTGCAGGAACTTCAAACCGGCACTAGGAAACAGACTGAGAAACCAGATTAAAAGTTTCTCCTGCATCCCGTTCCCATTGTGCTAGATGAACAAAAGTCTCTACACATGCTCAGTTCTGAGTGGTAAGTGAGAGTGAAAGCCGTCCTTCACCTACATTGTTGGGAACACAAAGTTTCTTTTCAGTTGCCAAAACCACTCCATACATATATAAGGGGAGATACTAGCTCCAACTCGGTTTTACAGTGAAATCTGTAGGAACATCAAACCGTCACTAGGGAACAGAATGAGAATCCAGAGTAAAAGTTTCTCCTGCAAAACGATCCCATTGTGCTAGGTGAACGAACTTCTCTTCAAATGCTCAGTTCTGAGAGATATGTGAGTGTGAAAGCCGTCCTTCACCTACCTTGTTGGGAACACAAATATTATTTTAAGTTGCCAACTCCACTCCATACATATATATGGGGAGGTACAAGCTCCAAATCGGTTTTACAGTGAAAACTGCAGGAACTTCAAACCGGCACTAGAAACAGACTGAGAAACCATATTAAAAATTTATCTTGCAACCAGTTCCCTTTGTGCTAGATGAACGAACGTCTGTCCGCAAGCTCAGTTCTGTGAGATATGTGTGTGTTAAAGCCGTAATTCAACTATCTGGTTTGTAACACTTAGTTTCTTTGCAATTGCCAAATCCAATTCATACATATATATGGGGAGGTACTAGATCCAACTCGGTTTTACAGTGAAAAATGCAGGAACTTCAAACCGGCACTAGGAAGCAGACTGAGAAACCAGAGTAAAATTTTTCCTGCAAACCGTTTCTTTTGTGCAAGATAAACGAACGTCTCAACAAATGCTATGTTCTGAGAGAAAAGTGTGTGTCAAAGCCTTCCTTCACCTAGCTTGTTGGGAACACAAAGTTTCTTTGCATTTGCAAACTCCAAATCCACACATATATTTGGGGAGGTACTAGCTCCAACTCGGTTTTACAGTGAAAAATGCAGGAATATCAAACATGCACTAGGAAACAGACTGAGAATCCAGAGTAGTACTTTCCCCTGCAACCCATTCACATTGTGCTAGGTGAACGATCTTCTGTCCACATGATAATTTCTGAAAGATAAGTGTGTGTGAAAGCCGTACTTCACGTTGCTTGTAGTAAACACATAGCTTCTTTGCAGTTGCCAACACCACCCCATAAATATATATGGGTAGGTACTAGCTCCAAATAGATTTTACAGTGAAAACTGAAGGAACTTCAAAACGGCACTAGGAAACAGACTGAGAAACCAGAGTAAATGTTCCTCCTTCAAACCTTTCCCTTTGTGCTAGATGATCGAACGTCTCTCCACAGGCTCAATTCTGAGAGATAAGTGTGTGTGAAAGCCGTACTTCACCTAGATTATTGGGAACACAAAGTTTCTCTTCAGTTGCCAAATCCACTCCATAAATATATATGGAGATGTTCTAGATAAAACTCTGTATAACAGTGCAAACTGCAGGAACTTCAAAACGGCAGTAGGAAGCAGACGGAGAAACCAGAGTAAAAGTTTCTCCTGCAACCCGTTCCATTTTTGCTTGATGAACAAACGTCTCTCCACATGCTCAGTTCTGAGAGATAAGTGTGTGTGAAGCCGTCCTTCACCTAGCATGTTGGGAACACAAATTTTCTTTTCAGTTGCCAACACCACTCCATAAATATATATGGGGAGGTACAAGCTCCAACTCGGTTTTACAGAGAAAACTGCAGGAACTTCAAACCGGCACAAGGGAACAGACAGAGAAACCAGAGTAAAAGTATCTCCTGCAACCCGTTCCATTTGTGCTACATGAACGAACTTCTGTCCACATGCTCAGTTCTGAGAGTTAAGTGTGTGTGAAACACGTCCTTCAACTAGCTTGTTGTAAACACTTAATTTCTTTGCAGTTGCCAACACCACTCCTTACATATATATGGGGAGGTACTAGCTCCAACTCGGTTTTACAGAGAAAACTGCAGGAACTTCAAACCGGCACTAGGAAACAGACTGAGAAACCAGATTAAAAGTTTCTCCTGCATCCCGTTCCCATTGTGCTAAATGAACGAACGTCTCTACACATGCTCAGTTCTGAGAGGTAAGTGAGTGTGAAAGCCTCCTTCACCTAGCATGTTGGGAACACAAAGTTTCTTTTCAGTTGCCAAATCCACTCCATACATATATAAGGGGAGATACTAGCTTCACCTCGGTTTTACAGTGAAAACTGTAGGAACTTCAAACCGGCACTAGAAACAGACTGAGAAACCATAGTAAAAGTTTATACTGCATCCAGTTCCCTTTGTGCTAGATGAACGAAAGTCTGTCCACAAGCTCAGTTCTGTGAGATATGTGTGTGTTAAAGCCATAATTCACCTATCTGGTTGGGAACACATATTTCCTTTGCAGTTGCCAAATCCAATCCATACATATATATGGGGAGGTACTAGCTCCAACTCGGTTTTACAGTGAAAACTGCTGGTACATCGAACCGTCACTAGGAAGCAGACTGAGAAACCAGAGCAAAAGTTTTTCCTGCAAAGCGTTTCCTTTGTGCTAGATGAACGAACGTCTCAACAAATGCTATGATCTGAGAGATAAGTGGGTGTGAAAGCATTCCTTCAACTAGCTTGTTGGGAACACAAAGTTTCTTTGCATTTGCAAACTCCAATCCACAGATATATTTGGGGAGGTACTAGCTCCAACTCGGTTTTACAGTGAAAACTGCAAGAACATCAAACCGGCACTAGGAAACAGAATGAGAATCCAGAGTAAAACTTTCTTCTGCAACCCCTTCCCTTTGTGCTAGGTGAACGATCTTCTGTCCACATGATCAGTTCTGAGAGATAAGTGAGTGTGAAAGCCGTAGTTCAATAGCTTGTAGTAAACACATAGTTTCTTTGCAGTTGCCAAAACCACTCCATGCATATATATGTGTAGGTACTATCTCCAAATAGGTTTTACAGTGAAAACTGCAGGAATTTCAAACCGGCATTAGGAAACAGACTGAGAAAACAGAGTAAATGTTCCTCCTTCAACCCGTTCCGTTTGTGCTAGGAGAACGAACGTCTCTCCACAGGCTCATTTCTGAGAGATAAGTGTGTGTGAAAGCCGTCCTTCACCTAGCTTATTGGGAACACAAAGTTTCTTTTCAGTTGCCAACTCCACTTCATAAATATATATGGGGAAGTACTAGCTAAAACTCTGTGTTACAGTGCAATGTGTAGGAACTTCAAACCGGCAGTAGGAAGCAGACGGAGAAACCAGAGTAAAAATTTCTCCTGCAACCCCTTCCAATGTTGCTTGATGAAAAAAAGTCTCTCCAAATGCTCAGTTCTGATAGATAAGTGTGTGTGAAGCCGTCCTTCACCTAGCATGTTGGGAACAGAGAGTTTCATTCAGATGCATTCTCCACTCCATACATATATAGGGGAAGTACAAGCACCAACTCGGTTTTACAGTGAAAAGTGCAGGAACTTCAAACCATCACTAGGGAACAGACTGAGAATCCAGAGTAAATTTTATCCTGCAACCCGTTCCATTTGTGCTAGATGAACGAACGTCTCTATACATGCTCAGTTCTGAGAGATAAGTGAGTGTGAATGCCGTCCTTCACATAACTTGTTGGGAACACAAATATTCTTTTAAATTGCCAACTCCTCTCCATACATATATATGGGGAGGTACAAGCTCCAAATCGGTTTTACAGTGAAAACTGCAGGATCTTCAAACCGGCACTAGAAACAGACTGAGATACCATAGTAAAAGTTTATCTTGCATCCAGTTCCCTTTGTGCTAGATGAACGAAAGTCTGTCCACAAGCTCAGTTCTCTGAGATATGTGTGTGTTAAAGCCGTTATTCATATATCTGGTTTGTAACACATAGTTTCCTTGCAGTTGCCAAATCCAATTCGTACATATATATGGGGAGGTACTAGATCCAACTCGGTTTTACAGTGAAAACTGCAGGAACTTCAAACCGGCACTAGGAAGCAGACTGAGAAACCAGGGTAAAATTTTTTCCTGCAAACTGTTTCCTTTGTGCTAGATGAACGAACGTCTCACCAAATGCTATATTCTGAGAGATAAGTGTGTGTCAAAGCCTTCCTTCACCTAGCTTTTTGGGAACACAAAGTTTCTTTGCATTTGCAAACTCCAATCCAAACATATATTTGGGGAGGTTCTAGCTCCATCTCGGTTTTACAGTGAAACCTGCAGGAATATCAAACATGCACTAGGAAACAGACTGAGAATCCAGAGTAGTACTTTCTCCTGCAACCCTTTCCCTTTGTGCTAGGTGAACGATCTTCTGTCCACATGATCATTTCTTAAAGATAAGTGTGTGTGAAAGCCGTACTTCACGTAGATTGTAGTAAACACATAGTTTCTTTGCAGTTGCCAACACCACCCCATAAATATATATGGGTAGGTACTAGCTCCAAATAAATTTTACAGTGAAAACTGCAGGAACTTCAAACCGGCACTAGGAAACAGACTGAGAAACCAGAGTAAATTTTCCTCCTTCAAACCTTTCCCTTTGTGCTAGATGAACGATCGTCTCTCCACAGGCTCAGTTCTGAGAGATAAGTGTGTGTGAAAGCCGTACTTCACCTAGATTATTGGGAACATAAAGTTTCTTTTCAGTTGCCAACTCCACTACATAAATATATATGGAGATGTTCTAGTTAAAACTCTGTATTACAGTGCAAACTGCAGGAACTTCAAAAAGGCAGTAGGAAGCAGACGGAGAAACCAGAGTAAAAGTTTCTCCTGCAACCCGTTCCATTTTTGCTTGATGAACAAACGTCTCTCCACATGCTCAGTTCTGAGAGATAAGTGTGTGTGAAGCCGTCCTTCAACTAGCATGTTGGGAACAGAGAGTTTCATTCAGATGCATTCTCCACTCCATACATATATAGGGGAAGTACAAGCACCAACTCGGTTTTACAGTGAAAAGTGCAGGAACTTCAAACCATCACTAGGGAACAGACTGAGAATCCAGAGTAAAGTTTATCCTGCAACCCGTTCCTATTGTGCTAGATGAACGAACGTCTCTATACATGCTCAGTTCTGAGAGATAAGTGAGTGTGAATGCCGTACTTCACCTAACTTGTTGGGAACACAAATATTCTTTTAAGTTGCCAACTCCTCTCCATGCATATATATGGGGAGGTACAAGCTCCAAATCGGTTTTACAGTGAAAACTGCAGGATCTTCAAACCGGCACTAGAAACAGACTGAGAAACCATAGTAAAAGTTTATCTTGCAACCAGTTCCCTTTGTGCTAGATGAACGAACGTCTGTCCACAAGCTCATTTCTGTGAGATATGTGTGTGTTAAAGCCGTAAATCACCAAACTGGTTTGTAACATATAGTTTCTTTGCAGTTGCCAAATAAAATTCATACATATATATGGGGAGGTACTAGATCCAACTCGGTTTTACAGTGAAAACTGCAGGAGCTTCAAACCGGCACTAGGAAGCAGACTGAGAAACCAGGGTAAAATTTTTTCCGGCAAACTGTTTCCTTTGTGCTAGATGAACGAACGTCTCACCAAATGCTATGTTCTGAGAGATAAGTGTGTGTCAAAGCCTTCCTTCACCTATCTTGTTGGGAACAAAAAGTTTCTTTGCATTTGCAAACTGAAATCCACACATATATTTGGGGAGGTACTAGCTCCATCTCGGTTTTACAGTGAAAGCTGCAGAAATATCAAACATGCACTAGGAAACAGACTGAGAATCCAGAGTAGTACTTTCTCCTGCAACCCTTTCCCTTTGTGCTAGGTGAACGATCTTCTGTCCACATGATCATTTCTGAAAAATAAGTGTGTGTGAAAGCCGTACTTCACGTAGCTTGTAGTAAACACATAGTTTCTTTGCAGTTGCCAACACCACCCCATAAATATATATGGGTAGGTACTAGCTCCAAATAGATTTTACAGTGAAAACTGCAGGAACTTCAAACCGGCACTAGGAAACAGACTGAGAAACCAGAGTAAATGTTCCTCCTTCAAACCTTTCCCTTTGTGCTAGATGAACGAACGTCTCTCCACAGGCTCAGTTCTGAGAGATAAGTGTGTGTGAAAGCCGTACTTCACCTAGATTATTGGGAACACAAAGTTTCTTTTCAGTTGCCAACTCCACTCCATAAATATATATGGAGATGTTCTAGATAAAACTCTGTATTACAGTGCAAACCGCAGGAACTTCCAAACGGCAGTAGGAAGCAGACGGAGAAACCAGAGTAAAAGTTTCTCCTGCAACCCGTTCCATTTTTGCTTGATGAACAAACGTCTCTCCACATGCTGAGTTCTCAGAGATAAGTGTGTGTGAAGCCGTCCTTCACCTAGCATGTGGGGAACAGAGAGTTTCATTCAGATGCCATCTCCACTCCATACATATATATGGGGAAGTACAAGCACCAACACGGTTTTACAGTGGAAAGTGCAGGAACTTCAAACCGTCACTAGGGAACAGACTGAGAAACCAGATTAAATGTTTCACCTGCAAACCGTTCCATTTGTGCTAGATTAACGAACGTCTCTCCACATGCTCAGTTCTGAGAGATATGATTGTGTGAAAGCTGTAGTTCAACTAGCATGTTGGGAACACAAAGTTTCTTTTCAGTTGCCAACTACACTCCATAAATATATATGGGGAGGTACTAGATAAAACTCGGTTTTACTGTGGAAACTGCAGGAAAATCAAACCGGCACTAGGAAACAGACTGAGAAACCAGAGTAAAATTTCTCCTGCAACCCGTTTTCTTTGTGCTAGATGAACGAACTTCTGTCCACATGCTAAGTTCTGAGAGATAAGTGAGTTTGAACGCCGTCCTTCATCTAGCTTTTTGGGAACACAAATATACTTTTAAGTTGCCAACTCCAATCCATACATATATATGGGGAGGTACAAGGTACAAATCGGTTTTACAGTGAAAACTGTAGGAATTTCAAACCGGCACTAGGATACACACTGAGAAAACAGAGTAAAAGTTTCTCCTGCAAACCGTTCCTTTTGTGCTAGATGAACGAAAGTCTCCCCACAAGCTAAGTTCTGAGAGATAAGTGTGTGTGAAAGCTGTAATTCACATAGCTTGTTGGGAACACTAATTTTCTTTTCATTTGTCATCTCCACTCCATAAATATATATGAGGAGGTACTAGCTCCAAAACGGTATTACAGTGAAAACAGCAGGAACTTCAAAACGGCACTAGGAAGCAGACTGAGAAACCAGAGAAAACGTTTCTCATACAACCCGTTCTTTTTGTGCTAGATGAAGGAACGTCTCTCCACTTGCTCAGTTCTGAGAGATAATTGTGTTTGAAAGCCGTTCTTCAGCTAGCTTGTTGGGAACACCAAATTTCTTTTCAGTTGCCTACTCCAATCCATACATATATATGGGGAGGTACTAGCTCCAAATCGGTTTTACAGTGAAACCTGCAGGAACTTCAAACCGGCACTAGGAAACAGAGTGAGAATCCAGAGTAAAATTTTCTCCTGCAACCCGTTCCCTTTGTGCTAGATGAACGAACGTCTCTCCACAAGCTCAGTTCTGAGAGATAAGTGGGTGTGAAAGCCGTAATTCACCTAGCTTGTTGGTAACACAAAGTTTCTTTTCAGTTGCCAAATCCACTCCATAAATATATATGGGGAAGTACAAGCTAAAACTCTGTTTTACAGTGAAAAATGCAGGAACTTCAAAACGGCACTAGGGAACAGACTGAGAAACAAGAGTAAAAGTTTCTCCTGCAACCCTTTCCCATTTTGCTACATGAACGAACTTCTGTCCACATGCTCAGTTCTGATAGATAAGTATGTGTGAAAGCCGTCCTTCAGCTAGCTTGTTGTAAACACATAGCTTCTTTTCATTTGCAACTTCCACTCCATACATATATATGGGGAGGTACTAGCTCCAACACTGTTTTACAGTGAAAACTGCAGGAACTTCAAACGGGCACTAGGAAACAGACTGAGAAAACACAGTAAATTTTTCTACTGCAATCCGTTCCCTTTGTGCTAGATGAACGAACGTCTCTGCACAAGCTCATTTCTGAGAGATAAGTGTGTGTGAAAGCCGTAATTCACCTTGATTTTTGGAACACAAAGATTCTTTCCAGTTGCCGACTCCAATCCATAAATTTATAAGGGGAGGTACTAGCTAAAACGCGGTTTTACAGTGAAAACTGCAGGAACTTCAAACCTGCAGTAGGAAACAGACTGAGAAATCAGAGTAAAGTTTCTCCTACAATCCGTTCCCTTTGTGCTAGATGAACGAAAGTCTCTCCACATGCTCAAATCTGAGAGATTATTGTGTGTGAAAGCCATCCTTCACCTAGCTTTTTGGGAACACAAAGATTCTTTTCATTTGCCAACTCCACTCCATACATATATATGGGGAGGTACTAGCTCCAACTCGGTTTTACAGTGAAAACTGCAGGAACTTCAAACCGGCACTAGGAAACAGACTGAGATACCAGAGTAAAATTTCTACTGCAACCCGTTCAATTTGTGCTAGATGAACGAACGTCACTCCACAAGCTCAGTTCTGAGAGATAAGTGTGTGTGTAAGCCGTAATTCAATTAGCTTGTTGGGAACACAAATTTTCTTTTCAGTTGCCAACTGCAAACCATACATATATATGGGGAGGTACTAGCTAAAACTCGGTGTTACAGTGAAAACTGAAGGAACTTCAAACCGGCACTAGGGAACAGACTGAGAAACCAGAGTAAAAATTTCTCCTGCAACCCGTTCCCTTTGTGCTAGATGAACGAACATCTCTCCACAAGCTAATTTCTGAGAGATAAGTGTGTGTGAAAGCTGTAATTCACAAAGCTTGTTGGGAACACAAATTTACTTTTCAGTTGCCAACTCCACTCCATAAAAATATATGGGGAGGTATTAGCTCCAAATCGGTATTACAGATAAAACTGCAGGAACTTCAAACTGGCACTAGGAAACATACTGAGAAACCAGAGAAAAAGTTTCTCCTGCAAACCGATCCCTTTGTGCTAGATGAACGAACTTCTGTCCACATGTTCAGTTCTGAGAGAAAAGTGTGTCTGAAAGCCGTCCTTCACATAGCTTGATTAAAAACATAGATTCTTTGCAGTAGCCAACGCCACTCCATACATATATATGGGGAGGTATTAGCTCCAACTCTGTTTTACAGTGTTAACTCAGGAATTTCAAACCGGCATTAGGAAACAGACTGAGAAACCAGAGTAAAATTTTCTACTGCCACCCTTTCCCTTTGTGCTAGATGAACGAACGTCTCTCCACATGCTCATTTCTGAGAGATAATTGTGTGTTAAAGCCGTGATTCACCTAGCTTTTTGGAACACAAAGTTTCTTTTCAGTTGCCAAATCCACTCCATAAATATATATCGGGAGGTACTAGCTAAAATTCGGTTTTACAGTGAAATCTGCAGGAACTTCAAAACGGCACTAGGGAACAGACTGAGAAACCAGAGTAAAAGTTTCTTCTGCAAACCGTTCCCTTTTTGCTACATGAACGAACATCTGTCCACATGCTCAGTTCTGAGAGAAAAGTTGTGTGAAAGCCGCCCTTCAAATAGCTTGTTGTAAACACATAGTTTCTTTGCAGTTGCCACTCCACTCCTTACAAATATATGGGGAGGTACTAGCTCCAACACGATTTTACAGTGAAAACTGTAGGCACTTCAAACTGGCACTAGGGAACAGACTAAGAATCCAGAGTAATCTTTTCTCCTGCAAACCGTTCCATTTGTGCTAGATGAACGAACGTCTCTCCACATGCTCAGTTCTGAGAGAATAGTGTGTGTGAAAGCCGTCCTTCACATAGCTTCTTGGGAACACAAAGATTCTTTTCAGGTGCCAACACCACTCCATACATATATATGGGGAAGTAGTAGTTCCAACTCGGTTTTACAGTGAAAACTGCAGGAATTTCAAACCGGCACTAGGAAACAGACTGAGAAACCAGGGTAAAAGTTTCTCCTGCCACCCATTCCCTTTGTGCTAGATGAACGAAAGTCTCTCCAAAAGCTCATTTCTGAGAGATAATTGTGTGTGAAAGCCGTCCTTCACCTAGCTTGTTGGAAACAAAAAGTTCCTTTTCAGTTGCCAACTCCACTCCATAAATATATATGGGGAGGTACTAGCTAAAACTCGGTTTTACTGTGAAAACTGCAGGAAATTCAAAACGGCACTAGGGAACAGACTGATAAACCAGATTATAAGTTTCTGCTGCAACCCGTTACCTTTGTGCTAGATGAACGAACATCTGTCCACATTCTCAGTTCTGAGAGATAAGAGTGTGTGAATGCCGTCCTTCACTTTGCTTGTTGTAAACACATAGATTCTTTTCAGTTGCCAAATCCACTCCATAAATATATATGGGGAAGTACTAGCTAAAACTCTGTTTTACAGTGAAAAATGCAGGAACTTCAAAACGGCACTAGGGAACAGACTGAGAAAAAAGAGTAAAAGTTTCTCCTGCAACCCTTTCCCATTTTGCTACATGAACGAAATTCTGTCCACATGCTCAGTTCTGACAGATAAGTATGTGTGAAAGCCGTCCTTTAGCTAGCTTGTTGTAAACACATAGCTTCTTTTCATTTGCCACCTCCACTCAATACATATATATGGGGAGGTACTAGCTCCAACACTGTTTTACAGTGAAAACTGCAGGAACTTCAAACGGGCACTAGGAAACAGACTGAGAAAACAGAGTAAATTTTTCTACTGCAATCCGTTCCCTTTGTGCTAGATGAACGAACGTCTCTCCACAAGCACATTTCTGAGAGATAAGTGTGTGTGAAAGCAGTACTTCACCTAGATTATTGGGAACACAAAGTTTCTTTTCAGTTGCCAACTCCACTCCATAAATATATATGGAGATTTTCTAGATAAATCTCTGTATTACAGTGCAAACTGCAGGAACTTCAAACGGCAGTAGGAAGCAGACGGAGAAACCAGAGTAAAAGTTTCTCCTGCAACCCGTTCCATTTTTGCTTGAAGAACAAACGTCTCTCCACATGCTCAGTTCTGAGAGATAAGTGTGTGTGAAGCCGTCCTTCACCTAGCATGTTGGGAACAGAGAGTTTCATTCAGATGCCATCTCCACTCCATACATATATATGGAGATGTACAAGCACCAATATGGTTTTACAGTGAAAAGTGCAGGAATTTCAAACCGTCACTAGGGAACAGACTGAGAAACCAGAGTAAAAGTTTCTCCAGCAACCCGTTTTCTTTGTGCTAGATGAACGAACTACTGTCCACATGCTCAGTTCTGAGAGAAATGTGAGTGTGAACGCCGTCCTTCAACTACCTTGTTGGGAACACAAATGTTCTTTTAAGTTGCCAATTCCACTCCATACATATATATGGGGAGGTACAAGCTCCAAATCTGTTTTACATTGAAAACTGCAGGAAATTCAAACCGGCACTAGAAACAGACTGAGAAACCATAGTATATGTTTATACTGCAACCAGTTGCCTTTGTGCTAGATGAACGAACGTCTGTCCACAAGCTCAGTTCTGAGAGATATGTGTGTGTTAAAGCCGTAATTCACCTATCTGGTTGGGAACACATAGTATCTTTGCAGTTGCAAAATCCAGTCCATACATATATATGGGTAGGTACTAGCTCCAACTCGGTTTTACAGTGAAAACTGCAGGAATTTCAAACCGGCACTAGGAAGCAGACTGAGAAACCAGAGTAAAAGTTTTCCCTGCAAACCATTTCCTTTGTGCTAGATGAACGAACGTCTCACCACATGTTCAGTTCTGAGAGATAAGTGTGTGTGAAAGCCTTTCTTCAACTAGCTTGTTGGGAACACAAAGTTTCTTTGCATTTGCAAACCCCAATCCACACATATATTTGGGGAGGAATTAGCTAAAACTCGGTTTTACAGTGAAAACTGCAGGAACTTCAAAACGGCACTAGGGAACATACAGAGAAACCAGAATAAATGTATCTCCTGCAACCCGTTCCATTTGTGCTACATGAACGAAATTCTGTCCACATGCTCAGTTCTGAGAGTTAAGTGTGTGTGAAAGACTTCCTTCAACTAGCTTGTTGTAAACACATAATTTCTTTGCAGTTGCCAACACCACTCCATACATATATATGGGGAGGTACTAGCTCCAACTCGGTTTTACAGAGAAAACTGCAGGAACTTCAAACCGGCACTAGGAAACAGACTGAGAAACCAGATTAAAAGTTTCTCCTGCATCCCGTTCCCATTGTGCTAGATGAACAAAAGTCTCTACACATGCTCAGTTCTGAGTGGTAAGTGAGAGTGAAAGCCGTCCTTCACCTACATTGTTGGGAACACAAAGTTTCTTTTCAGTTGCCAAAACCACTCCATACATATATAAGGGGAGATACTAGCTCCAACTCGGTTTTACAGTGAAATCTGTAGGAACATCAAACCGTCACTAGGGAACAGAATGAGAATCCAGAGTAAAAGTTTCTCCTGCAAAACGATCCCATTGTGCTAGGTGAACGAACTTCTCTTCAAATGCTCAGTTCTGAGAGATATGTGAGTGTGAAAGCCGTCCTTCACCTACCTTGTTGGGAACACAAATATTATTTTAAGTTGCCAACTCCACTCCATACATATATATGGGGAGGTACAAGCTCCAAATCGGTTTTACAGTGAAAACTGCAGGAACTTCAAACCGGCACTAGAAACAGACTGAGAAACCATAGTAAAAATTTATCTTGCAACCAGTTCCCTTTGTGCTAGATGAACGAACGTCTGTCCGCAAGCTCAGTTCTGTGAGATATGTGTGTGTTAAAGCCGTAATTCAACTATCTGGTTTGTAACACTTAGTTTCTTTGCAACTGCCAAATCCAATTCATACATATATATGGGGAGGTACTAGATCCAACTCGGTTTTACAGTGAAAAATGCAGGAACTTCAAACCGGCACTAGGAAGCAGACTGAGAAACCAGAGTAAAATTTTTCCTGCAAACCGTTTCTTTTGTGCAAGATAAACGAACGTTTCAACAAATGCTATGTTCTGAGAGAAAAGTGTGTGTCAAAGCCTTCCTTCACCTAGCTTGTTGGGAACACAAAGTTTCTTTGCATTTGCAAACTCCAAATCCACACATATATTTGGGGAGGTATTAGCTCCAACTCGGTTTTACAGTGAAAAATGCAGGAATATCAAACATGCACTAGGAAACAGACTGAGAATCCAGAGTAGTACTTTCCCCTGCAACCCATTCACATTGTGCTAGGTGAACGATCTTCTGTCCACATGATCATTTCTGAAAGATAAGTGTGTGTGAAAGCCGTACTTCACGTTGCTTGTAGTAAACACATAGCTTCTTTGCAGTTGCCAACACCACCCCATAAATATATATGGGTAGGTACTAGCTCCAAATAGATTTTACAGTGAAAACTGAAGGAACTTCAAAACGGCACTAGGAAACAGACTGAGAAACCAGAGTAAATGTTCCTCCTTCAAACCTTTCCCTTTGTGCTAGATGATCGAACGTCTCTCCACAGGCTCAATTCTGAGAGATAAGTGTGTGTGAAAGCCGTACTTCACCTAGATTATTGGGAACAAAAAGTTTCTCTTCAGTTGCCAAATCCACTCCATAAATATATATGGAGATGTTCTAGATAAAACTCTGTATAACAGTGCAAACTGCAGGAACTTCAAAACGGCAGTAGGAAGCAGACGGAGAAACCAGAGTAAAAGTTTCTCCTGCAACCCGTTCCATTTTTGCTTGATGAACAAACGTCTCTCCACATGCTCAGTTCTGAGAGATAAGTGTGTGTGAAGCCGTCCTTCACCTAGCATGTTGGGAACACAAATTTTCTTTTCAGTTGCCAACACCACTCCATAAATATATATGGGGAGGTACAAGCTCCAACTCGGTTTTACAGAGAAAACTGCAGGAACTTCAAACCGGCACAAGGGAACAGACAGAGAAACCAGAGTAAAAGTATCTCCTGCAACCCGTTCCATTTGTGCTACATGAACGAACTTCTGTCCACATGCTCAGTTCTGAGAGTTAAGTGTGTGTGAAACACGTCCTTCAACTAGCTTGTTGTAAACACTTAATTTCTTTGCAGTTGCCAACACCACTCCTTACATATATATGGGGAGGTACTAGCTCCAACTCGGTTTTACAGAGAAAACTGCAGGAACTTCAAACCGGCACTAGGAAACAGACTGAGAAACCAGATTAAAAGTTTCTCCTGCATCCCGTTCCCATTGTGCTAAATGAACGAACGTCTCTACACATGCTCAGTTCTGAGAGGTAAGTGAGTGTGAAAGCCTCCTTCACCTAGCATGTTGGGAACACAAAGTTTCTTTTCAGTTGCCAAATCCACTCCATACATATATAAGGGGAGATACTAGCTTCACCTCGGTTTTACAGTGAAAACTGTAGGAACTTCAAACCGGCACTAGAAACAGACTGAGAAACCATACTAAAAGTTTATACTGCATCCAGTTCCCTTTGTGCTAGATGAACGAAAGTCTGTCCACAAGCTCAGTTCTGTGAGATATGTGTGTGTTAAAGCCGTAATTCACCTATCTGGTTGGGAACACATATTTCCTTTGCAGTTGCCAAATCCAATCCATACATATATATGGGGAGGTACTAGCTCCAACTCGGTTTTACAGTGAAAACTGCTGGTACATCGAACCGTCACTAGGAAGCAGACTGAGAAACCAGAGCAAAAGTTTTTCCTGCAAAGCGTTTCCTTTGTGCTAGATGAACGAACGTCTCAACAAATGCTATGATCTGAGAGATAAGTGGGTGTGAAAGCATTCCTTCAACTAGCTTGTTGGGAACACAAAGTTTCTTTGCATTTGCAAACTCCAATCCACAGATATATTTGGGGAGGTACTAGCTCCAACTCGGTTTTACAGTGAAAACTGCAAGAACATCAAACCGGCACTAGGAAACAGAATGAGAATCCAGAGTAAAACTTTCTCCTGCAACCCCTTCCCTTTGTGCTAGGTGAACGATCTTCTGTCCACATGATCAGTTCTGAGAGATAAGTGAGTGTGAAAGCCGTAGTTCAATAGCTTGTAGTAAACACATAGTTTCTTTGCAGTTGCCAAAACCACTCCATGCATATATATGTGTAGGTACTATCTCCAAATAGGTTTTACAGTGAAAACTGCAGGAATTTCAAACCGGCAGTAGGAAGCAGACGGAGAAACCAGAGTAAAAATTTCTCCTGCAACCCGTTCCAATGTTGCTTGATGAAAAAAAGTCTCTCCAAATGCTCAGTTCTGATAGATAAGTGTGTGTGAAGCCGTCCTTCACCTAGCATGTTGGGAACAGAGAGTTTCATTCAGATGCATTCTCCACTCCATACATATATAGGGGAAGTACAAGCACCAACTCGGTTTTACAGTGAAAAGTGCAGGAACTTCAAACCATCACTAGGGAACAGACTGAGAATCCAGAGTAAATTTTATCCTGCAACCCGTTCCCTTTGTGCTAGATGAACGAACGTCTCTATACATGCTCAGTTCTGAGAGATAAGTGAGTGTGAATGCCGTCCTTCACATAACTTGTTGGGAACACAAATATTCTTTTAAATTGCCAACTCCTCTCCATACATATATATGGGGAGGTACAAGCTCCAAATCGGTTTTACAGTGAAAACTGCAGGATCTTCAAACCGGCACTAGAAACAGACTGAGATACCATAGTAAAAGTTTATCTTGCATCCAGTTCCCTTTGTGCTAGATGAACGAAAGTCTGTCCACAAGCTCAGTTCTCTGAGATATGTGTGTGTTAAAGCCGTTATTCATATATCTGGTTTGTAACACATAGTTTCCTTGCAGTTGCCAAATCCAATTCGTACATATATATGGGGAGGTACTAGATCCAACTCGGTTTTACAGTGAAAACTGCAGGAACTTCAAACCGGCACTAGGAAGCAGACTGAGAAACCAGGGTAAAATTTTTTCCTGCAAACTGTTTCCTTTGTGCTAGATGAACGAACGTCTCACCAAATGCTATATTCTGAGAGATAAGTGTGTGTCAAAGCCTTCCTTCACCTAGCTTTTTGGGAACACAAAGTTTCTTTGCATTTGCAAACTCCAATCCACACATATATTTGGGGAGGTTCTAGCTCCATCTCGGTTTTACAGTGAAACCTGCAGGAATATCAAACATGCACTAGGAAACAGACTGAGAATCCAGAGTAGTACTTTCTCCTGCAACCCTTTCCCTTTGTGCTAGGTGAACGATCTTCTGTCCACATGATCATTTCTTAAAGATAAGTGTGTGTGAAAGCCGTACTTCACGTAGATTGTAGTAAACACATAGTTTCTTTGCAGTTGCCAACACCACCCCATAAATATATATGGGTAGGTACTAGCTCCAAATAAATTTTACAGTGAAAACTGCAGGAACTTCAAACCGGCACTAGGAAACAGACTGAGAAACCAGAGTAAATTTTCCTCCTTCAAACCTTTCCCTTTGTGCTAGATGAACGATCGTCTCTCCACAGGCTCAGTTCTGAGAGATAAGTGTGTGTGAAAGCCATACTTCACCTAGATTATTGGGAACATAAAGTTTCTTTTCAGTTGCCAACTCCACTACATAAATATATATGGAGATGTTCTAGTTAAAACTCTGTATTACAGTGCAAACTGCAGGAACTTCAAAAAGGCAGTAGGAAGCAGACGGAGAAACCAGAGTAAAAGTTTCTCCTGCAACCCGTTCCATTTTTGCTTGATGAACAAACGTCTCTCCACATGCTCAGTTCTGAGAGATAAGTGTGTGTGAAGCCGTCCTTCAACTAGCATGTTGGGAACAGAGAGTTTCATTCAGATGCATTCTCCACTCCATACATATATAGGGGAAGTACAAGCACCAACTCGGTTTTACAGTGAAAAGTGCAGGAACTTCAAACCATCACTAGGGAACAGACTGAGAATCCAGAGTAAAGTTTATACTGCAACCCGTTCCTATTGTGCTAGATGAACGAACGTCTCTATACATGCTCAGTTCTGAGAGATAAGTGAGTGTGAATGCCGTACTTCACCTAACTTGTTGGGAACACAAATATTCTTTTAAGTTGCCAACTCCTCTCCATGCATATATATGGGGAGGTACAAGCTCCAAATCGGTTTTACAGTGAAAACTGCAGGATCTTCAAACCGGCACTAGAAACAGACTGAGAAACCATAGTAAAAGTTTATCTTGCAACCAGTTCCCTTTGTGCTAGATGAACGAACGTCTGTCCACAAGCTCATTTCTGTGAGATATGTGTGTGTTAAAGCCGTAATTCATCAAACTGGTTTGTAACACATAGTTTCCTTGCAGTTGCCAAATAAAATTCATACATATATATGGGGAGGTACTAGATCCAACTCGGTTTTACAGTGAAAACTGCAGGAGCTTCAAACCGGCACTAGGAAGCAGACTGAGAAACCAGGGTAAAATTTTTTCCGGCAAACTGTTTCCTTTGTGCTAGATGAACGAACGTCTCACCAAATGCTATGTTCTGAGAGAGAAGTGTGTGTCAAAGCCTTCCTTCACCTATCTTGTTGGGAACAAAAAAGTTTCTTTGCATTTGCAAACTGAAATCCACACATATATTTGGGGAGGTACTAGCTCCATCTCGGTTTTACAGTGAAAGCTGCAGAAATATCAAACATGCACTAGGAAACAGACTGAGAATCCAGAGTAGTACTTTCTCCTGCAACCCTTTCCCTTTGTGCTAGGTGAACGATCTTCTGTCCACATGATCATTTCTGAAAAATAAGTGTGTGTGAAAGCCGTACTTCATGTAGCTTGTAGTAAACACATAGTTTCTTTGCAGTTGCCAACACCACCCCATAAATATATATGGGTAGGTACTAGCTCCAAATAGATTTTACAGTGAAAACTGCAGGAACTTCAAACCGGCACTAGGAAACAGACTGAGAAACCAGAGTAAATGTTCCTCCTTCAAACCTTTCCCTTTGTGCTAGATGAACGAACGTCTCTCCACAGGCTCAGTTCTGAGAGATAAGTGTGTGTGAAAGCCGTACTTCACCTAGATTATTGGGAACACAAAGTTTCTTTTCAGTTGCCAACTCCACTCCATAAATATATATGGAGATGTTCTAGATAAAACTCTGTATTACAGTGCAAACTGCAGGAACTTCCAAACGGCAGTAGGAAGCAGACGGAGAAACCAGAGTAAAAGTTTCTCCTGCAACCCGTTCCATTTTTGCTTGATGAACAAACGTCTCTCCACATGCTGAGTTCTCAGAGATAAGTGTGTGTGAAGCCGTCCTTCACCTAGCATGTGGGGAACAGAGAGTTTCATTCAGATGCCATCTCCACTCCATACATATATATGGGGAAGTACAAGCACCAACACGGTTTTACAGTGAAAAGTGCAGGAACTTCAAACCGTCACTAGGGAACAGACTGAGAAACCAGATTAAATGTTTCACCTGCAAACCGTTCCATTTGTGCTAGATTAACGAACGTCTCTCCACATGCTCAGTTCTGAGAGATATGATTGTGTGAAAGCTGTAGTTCAACTAGCATGTTGGGAACACAAAGTTTCTTTTCAGTTGCCAACTACACTCCATAAATATATATGGGGAGGTACTAGATAAAACTCGGTTTTACTGTGGAAACTGCAGGAAAATCAAACCGGCACTAGAAACAGACTGAGAAACCAGAGTAAAATTTCTCCTGCAACCCGTTCCCTTTGTGCTAGGTGAACGAAATTCTGTCCACATGCTCAGTTCTGAGAGATAAGTGTGTGTGAAAGCCATCCTTCACCTAGTTTGTTGTAAACAAATAGTTTCTTTGCAGTTGCCAACTCCACTCCATACATATATATGGGGAGGTACTAGCTTCAACTCTGTTTTACAGTGTAAACTCAGGAACTTCAAACCGGCACTAGGAAACAGACTGAGAAACCAGAGTAAAAGTTTCACCTGCAAACCTTTCCCTTTGTGCTAGATGAACGAACGTCTCTCCACATTCTCAAGTCTGAGAGATAAGTGGGTGTGAAAGCCATCCTTCAAATGGCTAGTTGGGAAAACAATTTTCTTTTCAGTTGCCAACTCCTGTCCATACATATATATGGTGAGGTACTAGCTCCAAATCGCTTTTACAGTGAAAACTGTAGGAATTTCAAACCGGCACTAGGAAACAGACTGAGAAAACAGAGTAAAAGTTTCTCCTGCAAACCGTTCCTTTTGTGCTAGATGAACGAAAGTCTCCCCACAAGCTAAGTTCTGAGAGATAAGAGTGTGTGAAAGCTGTAATTCACATAGCTTGTTGGGAACACTAATTTTCTTTTCATTTGCCATCTCCACTCCATAAATATATATGAGGAGGTACTAGCTCCAAAACGGTATTACAGTGAAAACAGCAGGAACTTCAAAACGGCACTAGGAAGCAGACTGAGAAACCAGAGAAAAAGTTTCTCATACAACCCGTTCTTTTTGTGCTAGATGAAGGAACGTCTCTCCACTTGCTCAGTTCTGAGAGATAATTGTGTTTGAAAGCCGTTCTTCAGCTAGCTTGTTGGGAACACCAAATTTCTTTTCAGTTGCCTACTCCAATCCATACATATATATGGGGAGGTACTAGCTCCAAATCTGTTTTACAGTGAAACCTGCAGGAACTTCAAACCGGCACTAGGAAACAGAGTGAGAATCCAGAGTAAAATTTTCTCCTGCAACCCGTTCCCTTTGTGCTAGATGAACGAACGTCTCTCCACAAGCTCAGTTCTGAGAGATAAGTGGGTGTGAAAGCCGTAATTCACCTAGCTTGTTGGTAACACAAAGTTTCTTTTCAGTTGCCAAATCCACTCCATAAATATATATGGGGAAGTACTAGCTAAAACTCTGTTTTACAGTGAAAAATGCAGGAACTTCAAAACGGCACTAGGGAACAGACTGAGAAACAAGAGTAAAAGTTTCTCCTGCAACCCTTTCCCATTTTGCTACATGAACGAACTTCTGTCCACATGCTCAGTTCTGATAGATAAGTATGTGTGAAAGCCGTCCTTCAGCTAGCTTGTTGTAATCACATAGCTTCTTTTCATTTGGAACTTCCACTCCATACATATATATGGGGAGGTACTAGCTCCAACACTGTTTTACAGTGAAAACTGCAGGAACTTCAAACGGGCACTAGGAAACAGACTGAGAAAACACAGTAAATTTTTCTACTGCAATCCGTTCCCTTTGTGCTAGATGAACGAACGTCTCTGCACAAGCTCATTTCTGAGAGATAAGTGTGTGTGAAAGCCGTAATTCACCTTGATTTTTGGAACACAAAGTTTCTTTCCAGTTGCCGACTCCAATCCATAAATTTATAAGGGGAGGTACTAGCTAAAACGCGGTTTTACAGTGAAAACTGCAGGAACTTCAAACCTGCAGTAGGAAACAGACTGAGAAATCAGAGTAAAGTTTCTCCTGCAATCCGTTCCCTTTGTGCTAGATGAACGAACGTCTCTCCACATGCTCAAATCTGAGAGATTATTGTGTGTGAAAGCCATCCTTCACCTAGCTTTTTGGGAACACAAAGATTCTTTTCATTTGCCAACTCCACTCCATACAAATATATGGGGAGGTACTAGCTCCAACTCGGTTTTACAGTGAAAACTGCAGGAACTTCAAACCGGCACTAAGAAACAGACTGAGATACCAGAGTAAAATTTCTACTGCAACCCGTTCAATTTGTGCTAGATGAACGAACGTCACTCCACAAGCTCAGTTCTGAGAGATAAGTGTGTGTGTAAGCCGTAATTCAATTAGCTTGTTGGGAACACAAATTTTCTTTTCAGTTGCCAACTGCAAACCATACATATATATGGGGAGGTACTAGCTAAAACTCGGTGTTACAGTGAAAACTGAAGGAACTTCAAACCGGCACTAGGGAACAGACTGAGAAACCAGAGTAAAAATTTCTCCTGCAACCCGTTCCCTTTGTGCTAGATGAACGAACATCTCTCCACAAGCTAATTTCTGAGAGATAAGTGTGTGTGAAAGCTGTAATTCACATAGCTTGTTGGGAACACAAATTTACTTTTCAGTTGCCAACTCCACTCCATAAAAATATATGGGGAGGTATTAGCTCCAAATCGGTATTACAGATAAAACTGCAGGAACTTCAAACCGGCACTAGGAAACATACTGAGAAACCAGAGAAAAAGTTTCTCCTGCAAACCGATCCCTTTGTGCTAGATGAACGAAATTCTGTCCACATGTTCAGTTCTGAGAGAAAAGTGTGTCTGAAAGACGTCCTTCACATAGCTTGTTTTAAACACATAGATTCTTTGCAGTAGCCAACACCACTCCATACATATATATGGGGAGGTATTAGCTCCAACTCTGTTTTACAGTGTTAACTCAGGAATTTCAAACCGGCATTAGGAAACAGACTGAGAAACCAGAGTAAAATTTTCTACTGCCACCCTTTCCCTTTGTGCTAGATGAACGAACGTCTCTCCACATGCTCATTTCTGAGAGATAATTGTGTGTTAAAGCCGTGATTCACCTAGCTTTTGGAACACAAAGTTTCTTTTCAGTTGCCAAATCCACTCCATAAATATATATCGGGAGGTACTAGCTAAAATTCGGTTTTACAGTGAAATCTGCAGGAAATTCAAAACGGCACTAGGGAACAGACTGAGAAACCAGAGTAAAAGTTTCTTCTGCAAACCGTTCCCTTTTTGCTACATGAACGAACATCTGTCCACATGCTCAGTTCTGAGAGAAAAGTTTGTGTGAAAGCCGTCCTTCAAATAGCTTGTTGTAAACACATAGTTTCTTTGCAGTTGCCAACTCCACTCCTTACAAATATATGGGGAGGTACTAGCTCCAACACGATTTTACAGTGAAAACTGTAGGCACTTCAAACTGGCACTAGGGAACAGACTAAGAATCCAGAGTAATCTTTTCTCCTGCAAACCGTTCCATTTGTGCTAGATGAACGAACGTCTCTCCACATGCTCAGTTCTGAGAGAATAGTGTGTGTGAAAGCCGTCCTTCACATAGCTTCTTGGGAACACAAAGATTCTTTTCAGGTGCCAACACCACTCCATACATATATATGGGGAAGTAGTAGTTCCAACTCGGTTTTACAGTGAAAACTGCAGGAATTTCAAACCGGCACTAGGAAACAGACTGAGAAACCAGGGTAAAAGTTTCTCCTGCCACCCATTCCCTTTGTGCTAGATGAACGAAAGTCTCTCCAAAAGCTCATTTCTGAGAGATAATTGTGTGTGAAAGCCGTCCTTCACCTAGCTTGTTGGAAACAAAAAGTTCCTTTTCAGTTGCCAACTCCACTCCATAAATATATATGGGGAGGTACTAGCTAAAACTCGGTTTTACTGTGAAAACTGCAGGAAATTCAAAACGGCACTAGGGAACAGACTGATAAACCAGATTATAAGTTTCTGCTGCAACCCGTTACCTTTGTGCTAGATGAACGAACATCTGTCCACATGCTCAGTTCTGAGAGATAAGAGTGTGTGAATGCCGTCCTTCACTTTGCTTGTTGTAAACACATAGATTCTTTTCAGTTGCCAAATCCACTCCATAAATATATATGGGGAAGTACTAGCTAAAACTCTGTTTTACAGTGAAAAATGCAGGAACTTCAAAACGGCACTAGGGAACAGACTGAGAAAAAAGAGTAAAAGTTTCTCCTGCAACCCTTTCCCATTTTGCTACATGAACGAAATTCTGTCCACATGCTCAGTTCTGACAGATAAGTATGTGTGAAAGCCGTCCTTTAGCTAGCTTGTTGTAAACACATAGCTTCTTTTCATTTGCCACCTCCACTCAATACATATATATGGGGAGGTACTAGCTCCAACACTGTTTTACAGTGAAAACTGCAGGAACTTCAAACGGGCACTAGGAAACAGACTGAGAAAACAGAGTAAATTTTTCTACTGCAATCCGTTCCCTTTGTGCTAGATGAACGAACGTCTCTCCACAAGCACATTTCTGAGAGATAAGTGTGTGTGAAAGCCGTACTTCACCTAGATTATTGGGAACACAAAGTTTCTTTTCAGTTGCCAACTCCACTCCATAAATATATATGGAGATTTTCTAGATAAAACTCTGTATTACAGTGCAAACTGCAGGAACTTCAAACGGCAGTAGGAAGCAGACGGAGAAACCAGAGTAAAAGTTTCTCCTGCAACCCGTTCCATTTTTGCTTGAAGAACAAACGTCTCTCCACATGCTCAGTTCTGAGAGATAAGTGTGTGTGAAGCCGTCCTTCACCTAGCATGTTGGGAACATAGAGTTTCATTCAGATGCCATCTCCACTCCATACATATATATGGAGATGTACAAGCACCAATATGGTTTTACAGTGAAAAGTGCAGGAATTTCAAACCGTCACTAGGGAACAGACTGAGAAACCAGAGTAAAAGTTTCTCCAGCAACCCGTTTTCTTTGTGCTAGATGAACGAAATACTGTCCACATGCTCAGTTCTGAGAGAAATGTGAGTGTGAACGCCGTCCTTCAACTACCTTGTTGGGAACACAAATATTCTTTTAAGTTGCCAACTCCACTCCATACATATATATGGGGAGGTACAAGCTCCAAATCTGTTTTATATTGAAAACAGCAGGAAATTCAAACCGGCACTAGAAACAGACTGAGAAACCATAGTATATGTTTATCCTACAACCAGTTGCCTTTGTGCTAGATGAACGAACGTCTGTCCACAAGCTCAGTTCTGAGAGATATGTGTGTGTTAAAGCCGTAATTCACCTATCTGGTTGGGAACACATAGTTTCTTTGCAGTTGCAAAATCCAGTCCATACATATATATGGGTAGGTACTAGCTCCAACTCGGTTTTACAGTGAAAACTGCAGGAATTTCAAACCGGCACTAGGAAGCAGACTGAGAAACCAGAGTAAAAGTTTTCCCTGCAAACCATTTCCTTTGTGCTAGATGAACGAACGTCTCACCACATGTTCAGTTCTGAGAGATAAGTGTGTGTGAAAGCCTTTCTTCAACTAGCTTGTTGGGAACACAAAGTTTCTTTGCATTTGCAAACCCCAATCCACACATATATTTGGGGAGGAATTAGCTAAAACTCGGTTTTACAGCGAAAACTGCAGGAATTTCAAAACGGCACTAGGGAACATACAGAGAAACCAGAATAAAAGTATCTCCTGCAACCCGTTCCATTTGTGCTACATGAACGAAATTCTGTCCACATGCTCAGTTCTGAGAGTTAAGTGTGTGTGAAAGACTTCCTTCAACTAGCTTGTTGTAAACACATAATTTCTTTGCAGTTGCCAACACCACTCCATACATATATATGGGGAGGTACTAGCTCCAACTCGGTTTTACAGAGAAAACTGCAGGAACTTCAAACCGGCACTAGGAAACAGACTGAGAAACCAGATTAAAAGTTTCTCCTGCATACCGTTCCCATTGTGCTAGATGAACAAAAGTCTCTACACATGCTCAGTTCTGAGTGGTAAGTGAGAGTGAAAGCCGTCCTTCACCTACATTGTTGGGAACACAAAGTTTCTTTTCAGTTGCCAAAACCACTCCATACATATATAAGGGGAGATACTAGCCCCAACTCGGTTTTACAGTGAAATCTGTAGGAACATCAAACCGTCACTAGGGAACAGAATGAGAATCCAGAGTAAAAGTTTCTCCTGCAAAACGATCCCATTGTGCTAGGTGAACGAACTTCTCTTCAAATGCTCAGTTCTGAGAGATATGTGAGTGTGAAAGCCGTCCTTCACCTACCTTGTTGGGAACACAAATATTATTTTAAGTTGCCAACTCCACTCCATACATATATATGGGGAGGTACAAGCTCCAAATCGGTTTTACAGTGAAAACTGCAGGAACTTCAAACCGGCACTAGAAACAGACTGAGAAACCATAGTAAAAATTTATCTTGCAACCAGTTCCCTTTGTGCTAGATGAACGAACGTCTGTCCGCAATCTCAGTTCTGTGAGATATGTGTGTGTTAAAGCCGTAATTCAACTATCTGGTTTGTAACACTTAGTTTCTTTGCAATTGCCAAATCCAATTCATACATATATATGGGGAGGTACTAGATCCAACTCGGTTTTACAGTGAAAAATGCAGGAACTTCAAACCGGCACTAGGAAGCAGACTGAGAAACCAGAGTAAAATTTTTCCTGCAAACCGTTTCTTTTGTGCAAGATAAACGAACGTCTCAACAAATGCTATGTTCTGAGAGATAAGTGTGTGTCAAAGCCTTCCTTCACCTAGCTTGTTGGGAACACAAAGTTTCTTTGCATTTGCAAACTCCAAATCCACACATATATTTGGGGAGGTACTAGCTCCAACTCGGTTTTACAGTGAAAAATGCAGGAATATCAAACATGCACTAGGAAACAGACTGAGAATCCAGAGTAGTACTTTCTCCTGCAACCCATTCACATTGTGCTAGGTGAACGATCTTCTGTCCACATGATCATTTCTGAAAGATAAGTGTGTGTGAAAGCCGTACTTCACGTTGCTTGTAGTAAACACATAGCTTCTTTGCAGTTGCCAACACCACCCCATAAATATATATGGGTAGGTACTAGCTCCAAATAGATTTTACAGTGAAAACTGAAGGAACTTCAAAACGGCACTAGGAAACAGACTGAGAAACCAGAGTAAATGTTCCTCCTTCAAACCTTTCCCTTTGTGCTAGATGATCGAACGTCTCTCCACAGGCTCAATTCTGAGAGATAAGTGTGTGTGAAAGCCGTACTTCACCTAGATTATTGGGAACACAAAGTTTCTCTTCACTTGCCAAATCCACTCCATAAATATATATGGAGATGTTCTAGATAAAACTCTGTATAACAGTGCAAACTGCAGGAACTTCAAAACGGCAGTAGGAAGCAGACGGAGAAACCAGAGTAAAAGTTTCTCCTGCAACCCGTTCCATTTTTGCTTGATGAACAAACGTCTCTCCACATGCTCAGTTCTGATAAATAAGTGTGTGTGAAGCCGTCCTTCACCTAGCATGTTGGAAACAGAGAGTTTCATTCAGATGTCATCTCCAATCCATACATATATATGGGGAGGTACAAGCACCAACTCGGTTTTACAGTGAAAAGTGCAGGAACTTCAAACCGTCACTAGGGAACAGACTGAGAAACCAGAGTAAATGTTTCACCTGAAACCCGTTCCATTTGTGCTAGAATAACGAACGTCTCTCCACATGCTCAGTTCTGAGAGATATGTTTGTGTGAAAGCCGTCCTTCAACTAGCATGTAGGGAACACTAAGTATCTTTTCAGTTGCCAACCCCACTCCATAAATATATATGCGGAGGTACTAGCTAAAACTCGGTTTTACTGTGAAAACTGCAGGAAAATCAGACCGGCACTAGGAAACAGACTGAGAAACCAGAGTAAAAGTTTCTCCTGCAACGGGTTTTCTTTGTGCTAGATGAACGAACTTCTGTCCACATGCTCAGTTCTGAGAGATAAGTGAGTGTGAACGCCGTCCTTCACCTAGCTTGTTGGGAACACAAATATTCTTTTAAGTTGCCAACTCCACTCCATAGATATATATGGGGAGGTACAAGCTACAAATCGGTTTTACAGTAAAAACTGCAGGAACTTCAACCAGGCACTAGAAACAGACTGAGAAACCATAGTGAAATTTATCCTGTAACCAGTTCACTTTGTGCTAGATTAACGAATGTCTGTCCACAAGATCAGTTCTGAGAGATATGTGTGTGTTAAAGCCGTAATTCACCTATCTGGTTGGGAACACATAGTTTTTTGCAGTTGTAAATCCAATCCATACATATATATGGGGAGGTACTATCTCCAACTCGGTTTTACAGTGAAAACTGCAGGAAATTCAAACCGGCACTAGGAAGCAGACTGAGAAACCAGAGTAAAAATTTTTCCTGCAAACCGTTTCCTTTGTGCTAGATGAACGAACGTCTCACCACATGCTCAGTTCTGAGAGATAAGTTTGTGTGAAAGCCTTCCTTCAACTAGCTTGTTGGGAACACAAAGTTTTTGCATTTGCAAACTCCAATCCACACATATATTTGGGGAGGTACTAGCTCGAACTCGGTTTTACAGTGAAAACTGCAGGAATATCAAACCGACACTAGGAAACAGACTGAGAATCCAGAGTAAAATTTTCTCCTGCAACCCTTTCCCTTTGTGCTAGGTGAACGATCTTCTGTCCACATGATCAGTTCTGAGAGATATGTGTGTGTGAAAGCCGTACTTCACGTAGATTGTAGTAAACACATAGTTTCTTTGCAGTTGCCAACACCATTCCATACATACATATGTGGAGGATCTAGCTCCAACTGGGTTTTGCAGTGAAAACTGTAGGAACTTCAAACCGGCACTAGGAACAGACTGAGAAAACAGAGTAAAAGTTTCTCCTGCAACCCGTTCCATTTGTGCTACATGAATGAAAGTCTCTCCACAAGCTCAGTTCTGAGGGATTAGTGTGTGTGAAAACCGTAATTCACCTAGATTGTTGGGATAAAAATGTTTCTTTTCATTTGCCAAATCCACTCCATAAATATATAAGGGGAGGTATTACTTCGAAATCGGTATTACAGTGAAAACTGCAGGAAATTCAAAACGGCACTCGGAAACAGACAGAGAATGCAGTGAAAAGTTTCTCCTTCAACCCGTTCCATTTGTGCTAGATGAACGAACGTCTCTCCACAATCTCAGTTCTGAGAGATAAGTGTGTGTGAAAGCCTTAATTCACCTAGCTTGTTGGGAACACAAATTTTCTTTTCAGTTGCCAACACCACTCCATAAATATATATGGGGAGGTACAAGCTCCAACTCGGTTTTACAGAGAAAACTGCAGGAACTTCAAACCGGCACAAGGGAACAGACAGAGAAACCAGAGTAAAAGTATCTCCTGCAACCCGTTCCATTTGTGCTACATGAACGAACTTCTGTCCACATGCTCAGTTCTGAGAGTTAAGTGTGTGTGAAAGACGTCCTTCAACTAGCATGTAGGGAACACAAAGTATCTTTTCAGTTGCCAACCCCACTCCATAAATATATATGCGGAGGTACTAGCTAAAACACGGTTTTACTGTGAAAACTGCAGGAAAATCAGACCGGCACTAGGAAACAGACTGAGAAACCAGAGTAAAAGTTTCTCCTGCAACCGGTTTTCTTTGTGCTAGATGAACGAAATTCTGTCCACATGCTCAGTTCTGAGAGATAAGTGAGTGTGAACGCCGTCCTTCACCTAGCTTGTTGGGAACACAAATATTCTTTTAAGTTGCCAACTCCAATCCATAGATATATAAGGGGAGGTACAAGCTACAAATCGGTTTTACAGTAAAAACTGCAGGAACTTCAAACCGGCACAAGGGAACAGACAGAGAAACCAGAGTAAAAGTATCTCCTGCATCCCGTTCCATTTGTGCTACATGAACGAACTTCTGTCCACATGCTCAGTTCTGAGAGTTAAGTGTGTGTGAAAGTCGTCCTTCAACTAGCTTGTTGTAAACACTTAATTTCTTTGCATTTGCCAACACCACTCCTTACATATATATGGGGAGGTACTAGCTCCAACTCGGTTTTACAGAGAAAACTGCAGGAACTTCAAACCGGCACTAGGAAACAGACTGAGAAACCAGATTAAAAGTTTCTCCTGCATCCCGTTCCCATTGTGCTAAATGAACGAACGTCTCTACACATGCTCAGTTCTGAGAGGGAAGTGAGTGTGAAAGCCTCCTTCACCTAGCATGTTGGGAACACAAAGTTTCTTTTCAGTTGCCAAATCCACTCCATACATATATAAGGGGAGATACTAGCTTCACCTCTTTTTTACAGTGAAAATTGTAGGAACTTCAAACCGGCACTAGAAACAGACTGAGAAACCATAGTAAAAGTTTATACTGCATCCAGTTCCCTTTGTGCTAGATGAACGAACGTCTGTCCACAAGCTCAGTTCTGTGAGATATGTGTGTGTTAAAGCCGTAATTCACCTATCTGGTTGGGAACACATATTTCCTTTGCAGTTGCCAAATCCAATCCATACATATATATGGGGAGGTACTAGCTCCAACTCGGTTTTACAGTGAAAACTGCTGGTACATCGAACCGTCACTAGGAAGCAGACTGAGAAACCAGAGCAAAAGTTTTTCCTGCAAAGCGTTTCCTTTGTGCTAGATGAACGAACGTCTCACCACATGCTATGATCTGAGAGATAAGTGGGTGTGAAAGCCTTCCTTCAACTAGCTTGTTGGGAACACAAAGTTTCTTTGCATTTGCAAACTCCAATCCACAGATATATTTGGGGAGGTACTAGCTCCAACTCGGTTTTACAGTGAAAACTGCAAGAACATCAAACCGGCACTAGGAAACAGAATGAGAATCCAGAGTAAAACTTTCTCCTGCAACCCCTTCCCTTTGTGCTAGGTGAACGATCTTCTGTCCACATGATCAGTTCTGAGAGATAAGTGAGTGTGAAAGCCGTAGTTCAATAGCTTGAAGTAAACACATAGTTTCTTTGCAGTTGCCAAAACCACTCCATGCATATATATGTGTAGGTACTATCTCCAAATAGGTTTTACAGTGAAAACTGCAGGAATTTCAAACCGGCATTAGGAAACAGACTGAGAAAACAGAGTAAATGTTCCTCCTTCAACCCGTTCCCTTTGTGCTAGGAGAACGAACGTCTCTCCACAGGCTCATTTCTGAGAGATAAGTGTGTGTGAAAGCCGTCCTTCACCTAGCTTATTGGGAACACAAAGTTTCTTTTCAGTTGCCAACTCCACTTCATATATATATATGGGGAAGTACTAGCTAAAACTCTGTGTTACAGTGCAATGTGTAGGAACTTCAAACCGGCAGTAGGAAGCAGACGGAGAAACCAGAGTAAAAATTTCTCCTGCAACACATTCCAATGTTGCTTGATGAAAAAAAGTCTCTCCAAATGCTCAGTTCTGATAGATAAGTGTGTGTGAAGCCGTCCTTCACCTAGCATGTTGGGAACAGAGAGTTTCATTCAGATGCATTCTCCACTCCGTACATATATAGGGGAAGTACAAGCACCAACTCGGTTTTACAGTGAAAAGTGCAGGAACTTCAAACCATCACTAGGGAACAGACTGAGAATCCAGAGTAAATTTTATCCTGCAACCCGTTCCCTTTGTGCTAGATGAACGAATGTCTCTATACATGCTCTGTTCTGAGAGATAAGTGAGTGTGAATGCCGTCCTTCACCTAACTTGTTGGGAACACAAATATTCTTTTAAATTGCCAACTCCTCTCCATACATATATATGGGGAGGTACAAGCTCCAAATGGGTTTTACAGTGAAAACTGCAGGATCTTCAAACCGGCACTAGAAACAGACTGAGATACCATAGTATAAGTTTATCTTGCATCCAGTTCCCTTTGTGCTAGATGAACGAAAGTCTGTCCACAAGCTCAGTTCTCTGAGATATGTGTGTGTTAAAGCCGTTATTCACATATCTGGTTTGTAACACATAGTTTCCTTGCAGTTGCCAAATCCAATTCGTACATATATATGGGGAGGTACTAGATCCAACTCGGTTTTACAATGAAAACTGCAGGAACTTCAAACCGGCACTAGGAAGCAGACTGAGAAACCAGGGTAAAATTTTTCCCTGCAAACTGTTTCCTTTGTGCTAGATGAACGAACGTCTCACCAAATGCTATATTGTGAGAGATAAGTGTGTGTCAAAGCCTTCCTTCACCTAGCTTTTAGGGAACACAAAGTTTCTTTGCATTTGCAAACTCCAATCCACACATATATTTGGGGAGGTTCTAGCTCCATCTCGGTTTTACAGTGAAAGCTGCAGAAATATCAAACATGCACTAGGAAACAGACTGAGAATCCAGAGTAGTACTTTCTCCTGCAACCCTTTCCCTTTGTGCTAGGTGAACGATCTTCTGTCCACATGATCATTTCTGAAAAATAAGTGTGTGTGAAAGCCGTACTTCACGTAGATTGTAGTAAACACATAGTTTCTTTGCAGTTGCCAACACCACCCCATAAATATATATGGGTAGGTACTAGCTCCAAATAGATTTTACAGTGAAAACTGCAGGAACTTCAAACCGGCACTAGGAAACAGACTGAGAAACCAGAGTAAATGTTCCTCCTTCAAACCTTTCCCTTTGTGCTAGATGAACGAACGTCTCTCCACAGGCTCAGTTCTGAGAGATAAGTGTGTGTGAAAGCCGTACTTCACCTAGATTATTGGGAACACAAAGTTTCTTTTCAGTTGCCAACTCCACTCCATAAATATATATGGAGATGTCTAGATAAAACTCTGTATTACAGTGCAAACGGCAGGAACTTCAAAACGGCAGTAGGAAGCAGACGGAGAAACCAGAGTAAAAGTTTCTCCTGCAACCATTTCCCATTTTGCTACATGAACGAACTTCTGTCCACATGCTCAGTTCTGATAGATAAGTATGTGTGAAAGCCGTCCTTCAGCTAGCTTGTTGTAAACACATAGCTTCTTTTCATTTGCAACTTCCACTCCATACATATATATGGGGAGGTACTAGCTCCAACACTGTTTTACAGTGAAAACTGCAGGAACTTCAAACGGGCACTAGGAAACAGACTGAGAAAACACAGTAAATTTTTCTACTGCAATCCGTTCCCTTTGTGCTAGATGAACGAACCTCTCTGCACAAGATCATTTCTGTGAGATAAGTGTGTGTGAAAGCCGTAATTCACCTTGATTTTTGGAACACAAAGTTTCTTTCCAGTTGCCGACACCAATCCATAAATTTATAAGGGGAGGTACTAGATAAAACGCGGTTTTACAGTGAAAACTGCAGGAACTTCAAACCTGCAGTTGGAAACAGACTGAGAAATCAGAGTAAAGTTTCTCCTGCAATCCGTTCCCTTTGTGCTAGATGAACGAACGTCTCTCCACATGCTCAAATCTGAGAGATTATTGTGTGTGAAAGCCATCCTTCACCTAGCTTTTTGGGAACACAAAGATTCTTTTCATTTGCCAACTCCACTCCATACATATATATGGGGAGGTACTAGCTCCAACTCGGTTTTACAGTGAAAACTGCAGGAACTTCAAACCGGCACTAGGAAACAGACTGAGATACCAGAGTAAAATTTCTACTGCAACCCGTTCAATTTGTGCTAGATGAACGAACGTCACTCCACAAGCTCAGTTCTGAGAGATAAGTGTGTTTGTAAGCCGTAATTCAATTAGCTTGTTGGGAACACAAATTTTCTTTTCAGTTGCCAACTGCAAACCATACATATATATGGGGAGGTACTAGCTAAAACTCGGTGTTACAGTGAAAACTGAAGGAACTTCAAACCGGCACTAGGGAACAGACTGAGAAACCAGAGTAAAAATTTCTCCTGCAACCCGTTCCCTTTGTGCTAGATGAACGAACATCTCTCCACAAGCTAATTTCTGAGAGATAAGTGTGTGTGAAAGCTGTAATTCACATAGCTTGTTGGGAACACAAATTTACTTTTCAGTTGCCAACTCCACTCCATAAAAATATATGGGGAGGTATTAGCTCCAAATCGGTATTACAGATAAAACTGCAGGAACTTCAAACCGGCACTAGGAAACATACTGAGAAACCAGAGAAAAAGTTTCTCCTGCAAACCGATCCCTTTGTGCTAGATGAACGAACTTCTGTCCACATGTTCAGTTCTGAGAGAAAAGTGTGTCTGAAAGCCGTCCTTCACATAGCTTGTTTTAAAAACATAGATTCTTTGCAGTAGCCAACACCACTCCATACATATATATGGGGAGGTATTAGCTCCAACTCTGTTTTACAGTGTTAACTCAGGAATTTCAAACCGGCATTAGGAAACAGACTGAGAAACCAGAGTAAAATTTTCTACTGCCACCCTTTCCCTTTGTGCTAGATGAACGAACGTCTCTCCACATGCTCATTTCTGAGAGATAATTGTGTGTTAAAGCCGTGATTCACCTAGCTTTTTGGAACACAAAGTTTCTTTTCAGTTGCCAAATCCACTCCATAAATATATATCGGGAGGTACTAGCTAAAATTCGGTTTTACAGTGAAATCTGCAGGAACTTCAAAACGGCACTAGGGAACAGACTGAGAAACCAGAGTAAAAGTTTCTTCTGCAAACCGTTCCCTTTTTGCTACATGAACGAACATCTGTCCACATGCTCAGTTCTGAGAGAAAAGTTTGTGTGAAAGCCGCCCTTCAAATAGCTTGTTGTAAACACATAGTTTCTTTGCAGTTGCCAACTCCACTCCTTACAAATATATGGGGAGGTACTAGCTCCAACACGATTTTACAGTGAAAACTGTAGGCACTTCAAACTGGCACTAGGGAACAGACTAAGAATCCAGAGTAATCTTTTCTCCTGCAAACCGTTCCATTTGTGCTAGATGAACGAACGTCTCTCCACATGCTCAGTTCTGAGAGAATAGTGTGTGTGAAAGCCGTCCTTCACATAGCTTCTTGGGAACACAAAGATTCTTTTCAGGTGCCAACACCACTCCATATATATATATGGGGAAGTAGTAGTTCCAACTCGGTTTTACAGTGAAAACTGCAGGAATTTCAAACCGGCACTAGGAAGCAGAGTGAGAAACCAGGGTAAAATTTTTTCCGGCAAACTGTTTCCTTTGTGCTAGATGAACGAACGTCTCACCAAATGCTATGTTGTGAGAGATAAGTGTGTGTCAAAGCCTTCCTTCACCTATCTTGTTGGGAACAAAAAAGTTTCTTTGCATTTGCAAACTGAAATCCACACATATATTTGGGGAGGTACTAGCTCCATCTCGGTTTTACAGTGAAAGCTGCAGAAATATCAAACATGCACTAGGAAACAGACTGAGAATCCAGAGTAGTACTTTCTCCTGCAACCCTTTCCCTTTGTGCTAGGTGAACGATCTTCTGTCCACATGATCATTTCTGAAAAATAAGTGTGTGTGAAAGCCGTACTTCACGTAGCTTGTAGTAAACACATAGTTTCTTTGCAGTTGCCAACACCACCCCATAAATATATATGGGTAGGTACTAGCTCCAAATAGATTTTACAGTGAAAACTGCAGGAACTTCAAACCGGCACTAGGAAACAGACTGAGAAACCAGAGTAAATGTTCCTCCTTCAAACCTTTCCCTTTGTGCTAGATGAACGAACGTCTCTCCACAGGCTCAGTTCTGAGAGATAAGTGTGTGTGAAAGCCGTACTTCACCTAGATTATTGGGAACACAAAGTTTCTTTTCAGTTGCCAACTCCACTCCATAAATATATATGGAGATGTTCTAGATAAAACTCTGTATTACAGTGCAAACTGCAGGAACTTCAAAACGGCAGTAGGAAGCAGACGGAGAAACCAGAGTAAAAGTTTCTCCTGCAACCCGTTCCATTTTTGCTTGATGAACAAACGTCTCTCCACATGCTGAGTTCTCAGAGATAAGTGTGTGTGAAGCCGTCCTTCACCTAGCATGTGGGGAACAGAGAGTTTCATTCAGATGCCATCTCCACTCCATTCATATATATGGGGAAGTACAAGCACCAACACGGTTTTACAGTGAAAAGTGCAGGAACTTCAAACCGTCACTAGGGAACAGACTGAGAAACCAGATTAAATGTTTCACCTGCAAACCGTTCCATTTGTGCTAGATTAACGAACGTCTCTCCACATGCTCAGTTCTGAGAGATATGATTGTGTGAAAGCTGTAGTTCAACTAGCATGTTGGGAACACAAAGTTTCTTTTCAGTTGCCAACTACACTCCATAAATATATATGGGGAGGTACTAGATAAAACTCGGTTTTACTGTGGAAACTGCAGGAAAATCAAACCGGCACTAGGAAACAGACTGAGAAACCAGAGTAAAATTTCTCCTGCAACCCGTTTTCTTTGTGCTAGATGAACGAACTTCTGTCCACATGCTAAGTTCTGAGAGATAAGTGAGTTTGAACGCCGTCCTTCATCTAGCTTTTTGGGAACACAAATATACTTTTAAGTTGCCAACTCCAATTAATACATATATATGGGGAGGTACAAGGTACAAATCGGTTTTACAGTGAAAACTGCAGGAACTTCAAACCGGCACTAGAAACAGACTGAGAAACCAGAGTAAAATTTCTCCTGCAACCCGTTCCCTTTGTGCTAGGTGAACGAAATTCTGTCCACATGCTCAGTTCTGAGAGATAAGTGTGTGTGAAAGCCGTCCTTCACCTAGTTTGTTGTAAACAAATAGTTTCTTTGCAGTTGCCAACTCCACTCCATACATATATATGGGGAGGTACTAGCTTCAACTCTGTTTTACAGTGTAAACTCAGGAACTTCAAACCGGCACTAGGAAACAGACTGAGAAACCAGAGTAAAAGTTTCACCTGCAAACCTTTCCCTTTGTGCTAGATGAACGAACGTCTCTCCACATTCTCAAGTCTGAGAGATAAGTGGGTGTGAAAGCCGTCCTTCAAATGGCTAGTTGGGAAAACAATTTTCTTTTCAGTTGCCAACTCCTGTCCATACATATATATGGTGAGGTACTAGCTCCAAAACGCTTTTACAGTGAAAACTGTAGGAATTTCAAACCGGCACTAGGAAACAGACTGAGAAAACAGAGTAAAAGTTTCTCCTGCAAACCGTTCCTTTTGTGCTAGATGAACGAAAGTCTCCCCACAAGCTAAGTTCTGAGAGATAAGTGTGTGTGAAAGCTGTAATTCACATAGCTTGTTGGGAACACTAATTTTCTTTTCATTTGCCATCTCCACTCCATAAATATATATGAGGAGGTACTAGCTCCAAAACGGTATTACAGTGAAAACAGCAGGAACTTCAAAACGGCACTAGGAAGCAGACTGAGAAACCAGAGAAAACGTTTCTCATACAACCCGTTCTTTTTGTGCTAGATGAAGGAACGTCTCTCCACTTGCTCAGTTCTGAGAGATAATTGTGTTTGAAAGCCGTTCTTCAGCTAGCTTGTTGGGAACACCAAATTTCTTTTCAGTTGCCTACTCCAATCCATACATATATATGGGGAGGTACTAGCTCCAAATCTGTTTTACAGTGAAACCTGCAGGAACTTCAAACCGGCACTAGGAAACAGAGTGAGAATCCAGAGTAAAATTTTCTCCTGCAACCCGTTCCCTTTGTGCTAGATGAACGAACGTCTCTCCACAAGCTCAGTTCTGAGAGATAAGTGGGTGTGAAAGCCGTAATTCACCTAGCTTGTTGGTAACACAAAGTTTCTTTTCAGTTGCCAAATCCACTCCATAAATATATATGGGGAAGTACTAGCTAAAACTCTGTTTTACAGTGAAAAATGCAGGAACTTCAAAACGGCACTAGGGAACAGACTGAGAAACAAGAGTAAAAGTTTCTCCTGCAACCCTTTCCCATTTTGCTACATGAACGAACTTCTGTCCACATGCTCAGTTCTGATAGATAAGTATGTGTGAAAGCCGTCCTTCAGCTAGCATGTTGTAAACACATAGCTTCTTTTCATTTGCAACTTCCACTCCATACATATATATGGGGAGGTACTAGCTCCAACACTGTTTTACAGTGAAAACTGCAGGAACTTCAAACGGGCACTAGGAAACAGACTGAGAAAACACAGTAAATTTTTCTACTGCAATCCGTTCCCTTTGTGCTAGATGAACGAACGTCTCTGCACAAGCTCATTTCTGAGAGATAAGTGTGTGTGAAAGCCGTAATTCACCTTGATTTTTGGAACACAAAGTTTCTTTCCAGTTGCCGACTCCAATCCATAAATTTATAAGGGGAGGTACTAGCTAAAACGCGGTTTTACAGTGAAAACTGCAGGAACTTCAAACCTGCAGTAGGAAACAGACTGAGAAATCAGAGTAAAGTTTCTCCTGCAATCCGTTCCCTTTGTGCTAGATGAACGAACGTCTCTCCACATGCTCAGTTCTGAGAGATATGATTGTGTGAAAGCTGTAGTTCAACTAGCATGTTGGGAACACAAAGTTTCTTTTCAGTTGCCAACTACACTCCATAAATATATATGGGGAGGTACTAGATAAAACTCGGTTTTACTGTGGAAACTGCAGGAAAATCAAACCGGCACTAGGAAACAGACTGAGAAACCAGAGTAAAATTTCTCCTGCAACCCGTTTTCTTTGTGCTAGATGAACGAACTTCTGTCCACATGCTAAGTTCTGAGAGATAAGTGAGTTTGAACGCCGTCCTTCATCTAGCTTTTTGGGAACACAAATATACTTTTAAGTTGCCAACTCCAATCCATACATATATATGGGGAGGTACAAGGTACAAATCGGTTTTACAGTGAAAACTGCAGGAACTTCAAACCGGCACTAGAAACAGACTGAGAAACCAGAGTAAAATTTCTCCTGCAACCCGTTCCCTTTGTGCTAGGTGAACGAACGTCTCTCCACATTCTCAAGTCTGAGAGATAAGTGGGTGTGAAAGCCGTCCTTCAAATGGCTAGTTGGGAAAACAATTTTCTTTTCAGTTGCCAACTCCTGTCCATACATATATATGGTGAGGTACTAGCTCCAAATCGCTTTTACAGTGAAAACTGTAGGAATTTCAAACCGGCAGTAGGAAACAGACTGAGAAAACAGAGTAAAAGTTTCTCCTGCAAACCGTTCCTTTTGTGCTAGATGAACGAAAGTCTCCCCACAAGCTAAGTTCTGAGAGATAAGTGTGTGTGAAAGCTGTAATTCACATAGCTTGTTGGGAACACTAATTTTCTTTTCATTTGCCATCTCCACTCCATAAATATATATGAGGAGGTACTAGCTCCAAAACGGTATTACAGTGAAAACAGCAGGAACTTCAAAACGGCACTAGGAAGCAGACTGAGAAACCAGAGAAAAAGTTTCTCATACAACCCGTTCTTTTTGTGCTAGATGAAGGAACGTCTCTCCACTTGCTCAGTTCTGAGAGATAATTGTGTTTGAAAGCCGTTCTTCAGCTAGCTTGTTGGGAACACCAAATTTCTTTTCAGTTGCCTACTCCAATCCATATATATATATGGGGAGGTACTAGCTCCAAATCTGTTTTACAGTGAAACCTGCAGGAACTTCAAAACGGCACTAGGAAACAGAGTGAGAATCCAGAGTAAAATTTTCTCCTGCAACCCGTTCCCTTTGTGCTAGATGAACGAACGTCTCTCCACAAGCTCAGTTCTGAGAGATAAGTGGGTGTGAAAGCCGTAATTCACCTAGCTTGTTGGTAACACAAAGTTTCTTTTCAGTTGCCAAATCCACTCCATAAATATATATGGGGAAGTACTAGCTAAAACTCTGTTTTACAGTGTAAACTCAGGAACTTCAAACCGGCACTAGGAAACAGACTGAGAAACCAGAGTAAAAGTTTCACCTGCAAACCTTTCCCTTTGTGCTAGATGAACGAACGTCTCTCCACATTCTCAAGTCTGAGAGATAAGTGGGTGTGAAAGCCGTCCTTCAAATGGCTAGTTGGGAAAACAATTTTCTTTTCAGTTGCCAACTCCTGTCCATACATATATATGGTGAGGTACTAGCTCCAAATCGCTTTTACAGTGAAAACTGTAGGAATTTCAAACCGGCACTAGGAAACAGACTGAGAAAACAGAGTAAAAGTTTCTCCTGCAAACCGTTCCTTTTGTGCTAGATGAACGAAAGTCTCCCCACAAGCTAAGTTCTGAGAGATAAGTGTGTGTGAAAGCTGTAATTCACATAGCTTGTTGGGAACACTAATTTTCTTTTCATTTGCCATCTCCACTCCATAAATATATATGAGGAGGTACTAGCTCCAAAACGGTATTACAGTGAAAACAGCAGGAACTTCAAAACGGCACTAGGAAGCAGACTGAGAAACCAGAGAAAAAGTTTCTCATACAACCCGTTCTTTTTGTGCTAGATGAAGGAACGTCTCTCCACTTGCTCAGTTCTGAGAGATAATTGTGTTTGAAAGCCGTTATTCAGCTAGCTTGTTGGGAACACCAAATTTCTTTTCAGTTGCCTACTCCAATCCATACATATATATGGGGAGGTACTAGCTCCAAATCTGTTTTACAGTGAAACCTGCAGGAACTTCAAACCGGCACTAGGAAACAGAGTGAGAATCCAGAGTAAAATTTTCTCCTGCAACCCGTTCCCTTTGTGCTAGATGAACGAACGTCTCTCCACAAGCTCAGTTCTGAGAGATAAGTGGATGTGAAAGCCGTAATTCACCTAGCTTGTTGGTAACACAAAGTTTCTTTTCAGTTGCCAAATCCACTCCATAAATATATATGGGGAAGTACTAGCTAAAACTCTGTTTTACAGTGAAAAATGCAGGAACTTCAAAACGGCACTAGGGAACAGACTGAGAAACAAGAGTAAAAGTTTCTCCTGCAACCCTTTCCCATTTTGCTACATGAACGAACTTCTGTCCACATGCTCAGTTCTGATAGATAAGTATGTGTGAAAGCCGTCCTTCAGCTAGCATGTTGAAAACACATAGCTTCTTTTCATTTGCAACTTCCACTCAATACATATATATGGGGAGGTACTAGCTCCAACACTGTTTTACAGTGAAAACTGCAGGAACTTCAAACGGGCACTAGGAAACAGACTGAGAAAACACAGTAAATTTTTCTACTGCAATCCGTTCCCTTTGTGCTAGATGAACGAACGTCTCTGCACAAGCTCATTTCTGAGAGATAAGTGTGTGTGAAAGCCGTAATTCACCTTGATTTTTGGAACACAAAGTTTCTTTCCAGTTGCCGACTCCAATCCATAAATTTATAAGGGGAGGTACTAGCTAAAACGCGGTTTTACAGTGAAAACTGCAGGAACTTCAAACCTGCAGTAGGAAACAGACTGAGAAATCAGAGTAAAGTTTCTCCTGCAATCCGTTCCCTTTGTGCTAGATGAACGAACGTCTCTCCACATGCTCAGTTCTGAGAGATATGATTGTGTGAAAGCTGTAGTTCAACTAGCATGTTGGGAACACAAAGTTTCTTTTCAGTTGCCAACTACACTCCATAAATATATATGGGGAGGTACTAGATAAAACTCGGTTTTACTGTGGAAACTGCAGGAAAATCAAACCGGCACTAGGAAACAGACTGAGAAACCAGAGTAAAATTTCTCCTGCAACCCGTTTTCTTTGTGCTAGATGAACGAACTTCTGTCCACATGCTAAGTTCTGAGAGATAAGTGAGTTTGAACGCCGTCCTTCATCTAGCTTTTTGGGAACACACATATACTTTTAAGTTGCCAACTCCAATCCATACATATATATGGGGAGGTACAAGGTACAAATCGGTTTTACAGTGAAAACTGCAGGAACTTCAAACCGGCACTAGAAACAGACTGAGAAACCAGAGTAAAATTTCTCCTGCAACCCGTTCCCTTTGTGCTAGGTGAACGAAATTCTGTCCACATGCTCAGTTCTGAGAGATAAGTGTGTGTGAAAGCCGTCCTTCACCTAGTTTGTTGTAAACAAATAGTTTCTTTGCAGTTGCCAACTCCACTCCATACATATATATGGGGAGGTACTAGCTTCAACTCTGTTTTACAGTGTAAACTCAGGAACTTCAAACCGGCACTAGGAAACAGACTGAGAAACCAGAGTAAAAGTTTCACCTGCAAACCTTTCCCTTTGTGCTAGATGAACGAACGTCTCTCCACATTCTCAAGTCTGAGAGATAAGTGGGTGTGAAAGCCGTCCTTCAAATGGCTAGTTGGGAAAACAATTTTCTTTTCAGTTGCCAACTCCTGTCCATACATATATATGGTGAGGTACTAGCTCCAAATCGCTTTTACAGTGAAAACTGTAGGAATTTCAAACCGGCAGTAGGAAACAGACTGAGAAATCAGAGTAAAAGTTTCTCCTGCAAACCGTTCCTTTTGTGCTAGATGAACGAAAGTCTCCCCACAAGCTAAGTTCTGAGAGATAAGTGTGTGTGAAAGCTGTAATTCACATAGCTTGTTGGGAACACTAATTTTCTTTTCATTTGCCATCTCCACTCCATAAATATATATGAGGAGGTACTAGCTCCAAAACGGTATTACAGTGAAAACAGCAGGAACTTCAAAACGGCACTAGGAAGCAGACTGAGAAACCAGAGAAAAAGTTTCTCATACAACCCGTTCTTTTTGTGCTAGATGAAGGAACGTCTCTCCACTTGCTCAGTTCTGAGAGATAATTGTGTTTGAAAGCCGTTCTTCAGCTAGCTTGTTGGGAACACCAAATTTCTTTTCAGTTGCCTACTCCAATCCATACATATATATGGGGAGGTACTAGCTCCAAATCTGTTTTACAGTGAAACCTGCAGGAACTTCAAACCGGCACTAGGAAACAGAGTGAGAATCCAGAGTAAAATTTTCTCCTGCAACCCGTTCCCTTTGTGCTAGATGAACGAACGTCTCTCCACAAGCTCAGTTCTGAGAGATAAGTGGGTGTGAAAGCCGTAATTCACCTAGCTTGTTGGTAACACAAAGTTTCTTTTCAGTTGCCAAATCCACTCCATAAATATATATGGGGAAGTACTAGCTAAAACTCTGTTTTACAGTGTAAACTCAGGAACTTCAAACCGGCACTAGGAAACAGACTGAGAAACCAGAGTAAAAGTTTCACCTGCAAACCTTTCCCTTTGTGCTAGATGAACGAACGTCTCTCCACATTCTCAAGTCTGAGAGATAAGTGGGTGTGAAAGCCGTCCTTCAAATGGCTAGTTGGGAAAACAATTTTCTTTTCAGTTGCCAACTCCTGTCCATACATATATATGGTGAGGTACTAGCTCCAAATCGCTTTTACAGTGAAAACTGTAGGAATTTCAAACCGGCACTAGGAAACAGACTGAGAAAACAGAGTAAAAGTTTCTCCTGCAAACCGTTCCTTTTGTGCTAGATGAACGAAAGTCTCCCCACAAGCTAAGTTCTGAGAGATAAGTGTGTGTGAAAGCTGTAATTCACATAGTTTGTTGGGAACACTAATTTTCTTTTCATTTGCCATCTCCACTCCATAAATATATATGAGGAGGTACTAGCTCCAAAACGGTATTACAGTGAAAACAGCAGGAACTTCAAAACGGCACTAGGAAGCAGACTGAGAAACCAGAGAAAAAGTTTCTCATACAACCCGTTCTTTTTGTGCTAGATGAAGGAACGTCTCTCCACTTGCTCAGTTCTGAGAGATAATTGTGTTTGAAAGCCGTTCTTCAGCTAGCTTGTTGGGAACACCAAATTTCTTTTCAGTTGCCTACTCCAATCCATACATATATATGGGGAGGTACTAGCTCCAAATCTGTTTTACAGTGAAACCTGCAGGAACTTCAAACCGGCACTAGGAAACAGAGTGAGAATCCAGAGTAAAATTTTCTCCTGCAACCCGTTCCCTTTGTGCTAGATGAACGAACGTCTCTCCACAAGCTCAGTTCTGAGAGATAAGTGGGTGTGAAAGCCGTAATTCACCTAGCTTGTTGGTAACACAAAGTTTCTTTTCAGTTGCCAAATCCACTCCATAAATATATATGGGGAAGTACTAGCTAAAACTCTGTTTTACAGTGAAAAATGCAGGAACTTCAAAACGGCACTAGGGAACAGACTGAGAAACAAGAGTAAAAGTTTCTCCTGCAACCCTTTCCCATTTTGCTACATGAACGAACTTCTGTCCACATGCTCAGTTCTGATAGATAAGTATGTGTGAAAGCCGTCCTTCAGCTAGCTTGTTGTAAACACATAGCTTCTTTTCATTTGCAACTTCCACTCCATACATATATATGGGGAGGTACTAGCTCCAACACTGTTTTACAGTGAAAACTGCAGGAACTTCAAACGGGCACTAGGAAACAGACTGAGAAAACACAGTACATTTTTCTACTGCAATCCGTTTCCTTTGTGCTAGATGAACGAACGTCTCTGCACAAGCTCATTTCTGAGAGATAAGTGTGTGTGAAAGCCGTAATTCACCTTGATTTTTGGAACACAAAGTTTCTTTCCAGTTGCCGACTCCAATCCATAAATTTATAAGGGGAGGTACTAGCTAAAACGCGGTTTTACAGTGAAAACTGCAGGAACTTCAAACCTGCAGTAGGAAACAGACAGAGAAATCAGAGTAAAGTTTCTCCTGCAATCCGTTCCCTTTGTGCTAGATGAACGAACGTCTCTCCACATGCTCAAATCTGAGAGATTATTGTGTGTGAAAGCCATCCTTCACCTAGCTTTTTGGGAACACAAAGATTCTTTTCATTTGCCAACTCCACTCCATACATATATATTGGGAGGTACTAGCTCCAACTCAGTTTTACAGTGAAAACTGCAGGAACTTCAAACCGGCACTAGGAAACAGACTGAGATACCAGAGTAAAATTTCTACTGCAACCCGTTCAATTTGTGCTAGATGAACGAACGTCACTCCACAAGCTCAGTTCTGAGAGATAAGTGTGTGTGTAAGCCGTAATTCAATTAGCTTGTTGGGAACACAAATTTTCTTTTCAGTTGCCAACTGCAAACCATACATATATATGGGGAGGTACTAGCTAAAACTCGGTGTTACAGTGAAAACTGAAGGAACTTCAAACCGGCACTAGGGAACAGACTGAGAAACCAGAGTAAAATTTCTCCTGCAACCCGTTCCCTTTGTGCTAGATGAACGAACATCTCTCCATAAGCTTATTTCTGAGAGATAAGTGTGTGTGAAAGCTGTAATTCACATAGCTTCTTGGGAACACAAATTTACTTTTCAGTTGCCAACTCCACTCCATAAAAATATATGGGGAGGTATTAGCTCCAAATCGGTATTACAGATAAAACTGCAGGAACATCAAACCGGCACTAGGAAACATACTGAGAAACCAGAGAAAAAGTTTCTCCTGCAAACCGATCCCTTTGTGCTAGATGAACGAACTTCTGTCCACATGTTCAGTTCTGAGAGAAAAGTGTGTCTGAAAGCCATCCTTCACATAGCTTGTTTTAAACACATAGATTCTTTGCAGTAGCCAACACCACTCCATACATATATATGGGGAGGTATTAGCTCCAACTCTGTTTTACAGTGTTAACTCAGGAATTTCAAACCGGCATTAGGAAACAGACTGAGAAACCAGAGTAAAATTTTCTACTGCCACCCTTTCCCTTTGTGCTAGATGAACGAACGTCTCTCCACATGCTCATTTCTGAGAGATAATTGTGTGTTAAAGCCGTGATTCACCTAGCTTTTTGGAACACAAAGTTTCTTTTCAGTTGCCAAATCCACTCCATAAATATATATCGGGAGGTACTAGCTAAAATTCGGTTTTACAGTGAAATCTGCAGGAACTTCAAAACGGCACTAGGGAACAGACTGAGAAACCAGAGTAAAAGTTTCTTCTGCAAACCGTTCCCTTTTTGCTACATGAACGAACATCTGTCCACATGCTCAGTTCTGAGAGAAAAGTTTGTGTGAAAGCCGTCCTTCAAATAGCTTGTTGTAAACACATAGTTTCTTTGCAGTTGCCAACTCCACTCCTTACAAATATATGGGGAGGTACTAGCTCCAACACGATTTTACAGTGAAAACTGTAAGCACTTCAAACTGGCACTAGGGAACAGACTAAGAATCCAGAGTAATCTTTTCTCCTGCAAACCGTTCCATTTGTGCTAGATGAACGAACGTCTCTCCACATGCTCAGTTCTGAGAGAATAGTGTGTGTGAAAGCCGTCCTTCACATAGCTTCTTGGGAACACAAAGATTCTTTTCAGGTGCCAACACCACTCCATACATATATATGGGGAAGTAGTAGTTCCAACTCGGTTTTACAGTGAAAACTGCAGGAATTTCAAACCGGCACTAGGAAACAGACTGAGAAACCAGGGTAAAAGTTTCTCCTGCCACCCATTCCCTTTGTGCTAGATGAAAGAAAGTCTCTCCAAAAGCTAATTTCTGAGAGATAATTGTGTGTGAAAGCCGTCCTTCACCTAGCTTGTTGGAAACAAAAAGTTCCTTTTCAGTTGCCAACTCCACTCCATAAATATATATGGGGAGGTACTAGCTAAAACTCGGTTTTACTGTGAAAATTGCAGGAAATTCAAAACGGCACTAGGGAACAGACTGATAAACCAGATTATAAGTTTCTGCTGCAACCCGTTACCTTTGTGCTAGATGAACGAACATCTGTCCACATGCTCAGTTCTGAGAGATAAGAGTGTGTGAATGCCGTCCTTCACTTAGCTTGTTGTAAACACATAGATTCTTTTCAGTTGCCAAATCCACTCCATAAATATATATGGGGAAGTACTAGCTAAAACTCTGTTTTACAGTGAAAAATGCAGGAACTTCAAAACGGCACTAGGGAACAGACTGAGGAAAAAGAGTAAAAGTTTCTCCTGCAACCCTTTCCCATTTTGCTACATGAACGAAATTCTGTCCACATGCTCAATTCTGACAGATAAGTATGTGTGAAATCCGTCCTTTAGCTAGCTTGCTTAAACACATAGCTTCTTTTCATTTGCCACCTCCACTCAATACATATATATGGGGAGGTACTAGCTCCAACACTGTTTTACAGTGAAACTGCAGGAAATTCAAACGGGCACTAGGAAACAGACTGAGAAAACAGAGTAAATTTTTTTACTGCAATCCGTTCCCTTTGTGCTAGATGAACCAACGTCTCTCCACAAGCACATTTCTGAGAGATAAGTGTGTGTGAAAGCCGTAATTCACCTAGATTTTTGGAACACAAAGTTTCTTTCCATTTGCCGACCCCAATCCATAAATTTATAAGGGGAGGTACTAGCTAAAACGCGGTTTTACAGTGAAAACTGCAGGAACTTCAAACCTGCACTAGGAAACAGACTGAGAAATCAGAGTAAAAGTTTCTCCTGCAATCCGTTCCCTTTGTGCTAGATGAACGAACGTCTCTCCACATGCTCAATTCTGAGAGATTAGTGTGTGTGAAAGCCATCCTTCACCTAGCTTTTTGGGAAAACAAAGATTCTTTTCATTTGCCAACTCCACTCCATAAATATATATGGGGAGGTACTAACTCCAACTCGGTTTTACAGTGAAAACTGCAGGAACTTCAAACCGGCACTAGGAAACAGACTGAGATACCAGAGTAAAATTTCTACTGCAACCCGTTCAATTTGTGCTAGATGAACGAACGTCACTCCACAAGCTCAGTTCTGAGAGATAAGTGTGTGTGTAAGCCGTAATTCAATTAGCTTGTTGGGAACACAAATTTTCTTTTCAGTTGCCAACTGCAAACCATACATATATATGGGGAGGTACTAGCTAAAACTCGGTGTTACAGTGAAAACTGAAGGAACTTCAAACCGGCACTAGGGAACAGACTGAGAAACCAGAGTAAAATTTCTCCTGCAAACCGTTCCCTTTGTGCTAGATGAACGAACGTCTCTCCACAAGCTAATTTCTGAGAGATAAGTGTGTGTGAAAGCTGTAATTCACATAGCTTGTTGGGAACACAAATTTACTTTTCAGTTGCCAACTCCACTCCATAAAAATATATGGGTAGGTATTAGCTCCAAATCGGTATTACAGTTAAAACTGCAGGAATTTCAAACCGGCACTAGGAAACATACTGAGAAACCAGGGAAAAAGTTTCTCCTGCAACCCGATCCCTTTGTGCTTGATGAATGAACTTCTGTCCACATGTTCAGTTCTGAGAGAAAAGTGTGTCTGAAAGCCGTCCTTCACATAGCTTGTTTTAAACACATTGATTCTTTGCAGTAGCCAACACCACTCCATACATATATATGGGGAGGTAGTATCTCCAACTCTGTTTTACAGTGTTAACTCAGGAACTTCAAACCGTCATTATGAAACAGCCTGACAGACCGGAGAAAATGTTTCTCCGGCAAACCTTTCCTTTTGTGCTAGATGAACGAACGTCTCTCCACATGCTCAGTTCTAGAGATAAGTGTGTGTGAAAGCCGTCCTTCACCTAGCTTGTTGGGAACACAAAGTTTCTTTCAGTTGCCAAATCCACTCCATACATATATATTGGTAGGTACTAGCTCCAACTAGGTTTTACACTGAAAACTGCAGGAACTTCAAACCGGCACTAGGAAACAGACTGAGAAACCAGAGTAAAAGTTTCTCCTGCAACCCATTCCCTTTGTGCTAGATGAAGGAACGTCTCTCCACATGCTCAGTTCTGAGAGATAACTTTCTGTGAAAGCCGTCCTTCAGCTAGCTTGTTGGGAAAACAAAGATTCTTTCCAGTTGCCTACTCCACTCCATACATATATATGGGGAGGTACTAACTCCAAATCGGTTTTACAGTGAAACCTGCAGGAATGTCAAACAGGCACTAGGAAACAGACTGAAAAACCAGAGTAAAAGTTTGCCTGCAACCCGTTCCCTTTTTGCTAGATGAAGGAACGTCTCTCCACATGCTCAGTTCTGAGTGATATCTGTCTGTGAAAGCCATTCTTCAGCTAGCTTGTTGGGAACACAAAGATTCTTTTCATTTGCCAAATCCACTCCATAAATATATATGGGGTGGTACTAGCTAAAACTCGGTTTTACAGTAAAAACTGCAGGAAATTCAAACCGGCACTAGGGAACAGACTGAGAAACCAGAGTAAAAGTTTCTTCTGCAACCCGATCCCTTTTTGCTACATGAACGAACATCTGTCCACATGCTCAGTTCTGAGAGAAAAGTTTGTGTGAAAGCCGTCCTTCAAATAGCTTGTTGTAAACACATAGTTTCTTTGCAGTTGCGAACTCCACTCCTTACATATATATGGGTAGGTACTACCTCCAACACGATTATACAGTGAAAACTGTAGGCACTTCAAACTGGCACTAGGGAACAGACTGAGAATCCAGAGTAATCTTTTCTCCTGCAAACCGTTCCATTTGTGCTAGATGAACGAAAGTCTCTCCACATGCTCCGTTCTGAGAGAATAGTGTGTGTGAAAGCCGTCCTTCACATAGCTTCTTGGGAACACAAAGATTCTTTTCAGGTGCCAACACCACTCCATACATATATATGGGGAAGTAGTAGTTCCAACTCGGTTTTACAGTGAAAACTGCAGGAATTTCAAACCGGCACTAGGAAACAGACTGAGAAACCAGGGTAAAAGTTTCTCCTGCCACCCATTCCCTTTGTGCTAGATGAAAGAAAGTCTCTCCAAAAGCTCATTTCTGAGAGATAATTGTGTGTGAAAGCCGTCCTTCACCTAGCTTGTTGGAAACAAAAAGTTCCTTTTCAGTTGCCAACTCCACTCCATAAATATATATGGGGAGGTACTAGCTAAAACTCGGTTTTACTGTGAAAATTGCAGGAAATTCAAAACGGCACTAGGGAACAGACTGATAAACCAGATTATAAGTTTCTGCTGCAACCCGTTACCTTTGTGCTAGATGAACGAACATCTGTCCACATGCTCAGTTCTGAGAGATAAGAGTGTGTGAATGCCGTCCTTCAATTAGCTTGTTGTAAACACATAGATTCTTTGCAGTTGCCAACTCCATTCCATAAATATATATGGTGAGGAACTATCTCCAAATCGGTTTTACAGTGAAAACTGCAGGAAATGCAAACCGGCACTAGGAAACAGAATGAGAAACCAAAGTAAATGTTTCTCCTGCAACCCATTCCCTTTTTTGCTAGATGAACGAACGTCTCTCAACATGTTCACTTCTGAGAGATAATTGTGTGTGAAAGCCGTCCTTCACATAGCTTGTTGGGAACACAAAGTTTGTTTTCATTTGCCAACTCCACTCCATACATATATATGGGGAGGTACTAGCTCCAACTCGTTTTTACATTGAAAACTGCAGGATCTTCAAACCGGCACTAGGAAGCAGACTGAGAAACCAGAGTAAAAGTTTTCCTGCAACCAATTACCTTTGTGCTAGATGAACGAACATCTCTCCACATGCTCAGTTCTCAGAGATAATTATGTGTGAAAGCCGTTCTTCTGCTATCTTGTTGGGAACACAAAGTTTCTTTGCAGGTGCTAACACCAATCCACACATATATATGGGGAGGTACAAGCTCCAAATTGGTTTTACAGTGAAAACTGCAGGAATTTCAAACCGGCACTAGGAAACAGACTGAGAAACCAGAGTAAATGTTTCTCCTGCAACACATTCCCTTTGTGCTAGATGAACGAACTTCTGTCCACATGCTCAGTTCTGAGAGATAAGTGGGTTTGAAAGCCGTCCTTCAACAAGCTTGATGTAAAAACATAGTTTCTTTTCAGTTGCCAACTCCACACCATACATATATATGGGTAGGTAAAAGCTCCAAATCGGTTTTAAAGTGAAAAATGCAGGAACTTCAAACCTGCACTAGGAAACAGACTGAGAAAACAGAGTAAATATTTCTCCTGCAATCGGTTCCCTTTGTGCTAGATGAACGAACGTCTCTCCACAAGCTCAGTTCTGAGAGATAAGTGTGTGTGAAAGCCGTAATTCACCTCGCTTTTTGGAACACAAAGTTTCTTTCCAGTTGCGAAATCCACTCCATAAATACATATGGGGAGGTAGTAGCTAAAACTCGATTTTACAGTGAAAACTGCAGGAACTTCAAAACGGCACTAGGGAACAGACTGAGAATCCAGAGTAAAAGTTTCTTCTGCAACCAGTTCCCTTTTTGCTACATGAACGAACAACTGTCCACATGCTCAGTTCTGAGAGAAATGTGTGTGTCAAATCCGTCCTTCAACTAGCTTGTTGTAAACACATAGTTTCTTTGAATTTGCCATATCCACTCCATACATATATATGGGGAGGTACTAGCTCCAACTCGATTTTACAGTGAAAACTGTAGGCACTTCTAACTGGCACTAGGGAACAGACTGAGAATCCAGAGTAATCTTTTCTCCTGCTAACCGTTCCCTTTGTGCTAGATGAACGAACGTCTCTCCACATGCTCAGTTCTGAGGGAATAGTGTGTGTGAAAGCCGTACTTCACATAGCTTCCATGGAACACAAAGATTCTTTTCAGTTGCCAACACCACTCCATACATATATATTGGGAGGTACTAGCTCCAACTCGGTTTAACATTGAAAACTGCAGGAACTTCAAACCGACACTAGGAAACAGACTGAGAAACCAGGGTAAAAGTTTCTCCTGCCACCCTTTCCCTTTGTGCTAGATGAACGAAAGTCTCTACAAAAGCTCATTTCTGAGAGATAATTGTGTGTGAAAGCCGTAATTCACCTAGATTTTGGAACACAAAGATTCTTTTCATTTGCCAACTCCACTCCATAAATATATATGAGGAGGTACTTGCTCCAAAACGGTATTACAGTGAAAAAAGCAGGAACTTCAAAACGGCACTAGGAAGCAGACTGAGAAACCAGAGAAAAAGTTTCTCATACAACCCGTTCTTTTGGTGCTAGATGAAGGAACTTCTCTCCACTTGCTCAGTTCTGAGAGATAATTGTGTGTGAAAGCCGTCCTTCAGCTAGCTTGTTGGGAAAACCAAATTTCTTTTCAGTTGCCTACTCCAATCCATACATATATATGGGGAGGTACTAGCTCCAAATCGGTTTTACAGTGAAACCTGCAGGAACTTCAAACAGGCACTAGGAAACAGAGAGAGAATCCAGAGTAAAATTTTCTCCTGCAAACCGTTCCCTTTGTGCTAGATGAACGAACGTCTCTCCACAAGCTCAGTTCTGAGAGATAAGTGGGTGTGAAAGCCGTAATTCACCTAGCTTGTTGGTAACACAAAGTTTCTTTTCAGTTGCCAAATCCACTCCATAAATATATATGGGGAAGTACTAGCTAAAACTCTGTTTTACAGTGAAAAATGCAGGAACTTCAAAACGGCACTAGGGAACAGACTGAGAAACAAGAGTAAAAGTTTCTCCTGCAACCCTTTCCATTTTGCTACATGAACGAACTTCTGTCCACATGCTCAGTTCTGATAGATAAGTGTATGTGAAAGCCGTCCTTCAGCTAGCTTGTTGTAAACACATAGCTTCTTTTCATTTGCAACTTCCACTCCATACATATATATGGGGAGGTAATAACTCCACCTCGTTTTTACAGTGAAAACTGCAGGAACTTCAACCCGGCACTAGGAAACAGACTGAGAAACTAGACTAAAAGTTTCTCCTGCATCCCGTTCCCTTTGTGCTAGATGAACGAACGTCTCTCCACATGCTCAGTTCTGAGAGACAATTGAGTGTTTAAGCCTTACTTCAAATATCTTTTTTGTAACACAAATATTCTTTTCAGTTGCAAACTCCACTCCATACATATATATGGGGAGGTACAAGCTCAAACTCGGTTTTACAGTGAAATCTGCAGAAACTTCTAACCGGCAGTAGGAAGCAGACTGAGAAACCAGAGTAAAAGTTTCTCCTGCAACCCATACCATTTGAGTTAGATGAACGAACGTATCTCCAAATGCTCAGTTCTGAGAAATAAGTATGTGTGAAAGCCGTCCTTCACTTATCTTGCTGGGAACACAAAGTTTCTTTACAGATGCAAATTCCACTCCATACATATATATGTGGAGGTACTAGCTCCAATTCGGTTTTACAGTGAAAACTGCAGGAACTTCAAACCGGCACTAGGAAACAGACTGAGAAACCAGAGTAAAAGTTTCTCCTGTAAACCGTTCCCTTTGTGCTAGATGAACGAACGTCTCTCCACATGCTCAGTTCTGAGAAATAATGGTGTGTGAAAGCCGTCCTTCACATAGCTTGTTGGGAACACAAAGTTTCTTTTCAGTTGCAAACTCCACTCTATACATATATAAGGGGAGGTACAAGCTCCAAATCTGTTTTACAGTGAAAACTGCAGGAACTTCAAACTGGCACAAGGAAACAGACAGAAAAACCAGAGTAAAATTTACTCCTGCTACCTGTTCCATTTGTGGTAGATGAACGAAAGTCTCTCCACATGCTTAGTTCTGAGAGATGTGTGTGTGTGAAAGCCATCCTTTACTAGCTTGTTGGGAACACAAAGTTTCTTTACAGATGCAAATTCCACTCCATACATATATATGTGGAGGTACTAGCTCCAACTCGGTTTTACAGTGAAAACTGCAGGAACTTCAAACCGGCACTAGAAAACACACAGAGAAAGCAGAGTAAAAGTTTCCCCTGCAACCCATTCCATTTTTCCTAGATGAACTATCGTTTCTCCACATGCTTAATTCTGAGGGATAATTGGGTGTGAAAGCCGTCCTTCAGCTAGCTTGTTGAGAACAAAAAGTTTCTTTCAGGTGCAAACTCTACTCCATATATATATATGGGGAGGTACTAGCTCCAACTCAGTTTTACAGTGAAAACTGCAGGAACTTCAAACCGGCGCTCAGAAACAGACTGAAATACCAGAGTAAAACTTTCTCCTGCAACCCGTTCCCTTTGTGCTAGATGAAAGAACGTCTCTCCTCATGCTCAGTTCTGAGAGATAAGTGTGTGTGAAAGCCGTCCTTCAACTAGCTTGTTGGGAACACAAAGATTCTTTTCACTTGCAATCTCCAATCCATACTTATATATGGGGAGGATCAAGCTCCTATTCATTTTTTACATTGAAAAATGCAGGAACTTCCAAACGGTACTAGGAAACAGACTGAATAAACCGAGAAAAATTTTCCTGCAACCCGTTCCATTTGTGCTACTTGAACGAAAGTCTCTCCACATGCTCAGTTCTGAGAGATAAGTGTGTGTGAAAGCCGTCCTTCACCAAGTTTGTTGGGAACACAAAGATTCTTTTCAGTTGCAAACTTCACTCCATACATATATAAGGGGATGTAATAGCTCCAACAAGATTTTACAGTGAAAACTGCAGGAAATTCAAACCGGCACTAGGAAACAGACTGAGAAACCAGAGTAAATGTTTCTCCTGCAACCCATACACTTTGTGCTAGATGAATGAACGTATCTCCACATGCTGAGTTCTGAGAGATAATTGTGTGTGAAAGCCGTCTTTCACCTAGCGTGTTGGGAACACATAGTTTCTTTTCAGTTGCAAACTCCACTCCATACATATACATGGGGAGGTACTAGCTCCAACTCGGTTTTACAGTGAAAACTGCAGGAACTTCAAACCGGCACTAGGAAACAGACTGAGAAACCAGAGTAAAAGTTTCTCCTGTAAACCGTTCCCTTTGTGCTAGATGAACGGACGTCTCTCCACATGCTCAGTTCTGAGAAATAAGGGTGTGTGAAAGCCGTCCTTCACATAGCTTGTTGGGAACACAAAGTTTCTTTTCAGTTGCCAACTCCACTCTATACATATATATGGGGAGGTACAATCTCCAAATCTGTTTTACAGTGAAAACTGCAGGAACTTCAAACCGGCACTAGGAAACACACAGAGAAAGCAGAGTAAAAGTTTCCCCTGCAACCCGCTCCCTTTTTCCTAGATGAACGATCGTTTCTCCACATGCTTAATTCTGAGGGATAATTGGGTGTGAAAGCCGTCCTTCAGCTAGCTTGTTGAGAACACAAAGTTTCTTTCAGGTGCAAACTCTACTCCATATATATATATGGGGAGGTACTAGCTCCAACTCAGTTTTACAGTGAAAACTGCAGGAACTTCAAACCGGCGATCAGAAACAGACTGAAATACCAGAATAAAACTTTCTCCTGCAACCCGTTCCCTTTGTGCTAGATGAAAGAACGTCTCTCCTCATGCTCAGTTCTGAGAGATAAGTGTGTGTGAAAGCCGTCCTTCAACTAGCATGTTGGGAACACAAAGTTTCTTTTCATGTGCAATCTCCAATCCGTATATATATATGGGTAAGTACTAGCTCCAACTCGGTTTTACAGTGAAAACTGCAGGAACTTCAAACCGGCACTAGGAAACAGACTGAGAAACCAGAGTAAAAGTTTCTCCTGCAAGCCGTTCACTTTGTGCTACGTGAACGAACGTCTCTCCACAAGCTCAGTTCTGAGAGTTAATTGTGTGTGAAATCCTAACATCACCCAGCTTGTTGGGAACAGAAAATTTCTTTTCAGGTGCAAAATACATTCCATACATATATATGGGTATGTAATAGCTCCAAAACTGTTTTACAGTGAAAACTGCAGGAACTTCAAACCGGCACTGGAAACAGACTGCGAAACCACAGTATAAGTTTCCCTTGCAACCCGTTCCCTTTGTGCTAGATGAACGAACGTCTCTCCACATGCTCAGTTCTGAGAGATAAGTGTGTGTGAAAGCCGTCCTTCAACTAGCTTGTTGGGAACAAAAAGTTTCTTTTCATTTGCAAAATCCAGTCCATACAAATAGATGTGGAGTTTCTTCCTCCAACACGTTTTTACAGTGAAAACTGCAGGAACTTCAAACCGGCACGAGGAAACAGATTGAGAAACCTGAGTAACAGTTTCTCCTGCAACCCGTTCCCTTAGTGCTAGATGAACAAAAGTCTCTCCAAATGCTCAGTTCTGAGAGATAATTGTGTGTGAAAGCCATCCTTCACCTAGCTTGTTGGGAACACAAAGATTCTTTTCACTTGCAATCTCCAATCCATACTTATATATGGGGAGGATCAAGCTCCTATTCATTTTTTACATTGAAAAATGCAGGAACTTCCAAACGGTACTAGGAAACAGACTGAATAAACCGAGAAAAATTTCTCCTGCAACCCGTTCCATTTGTGCTAGATGAACGAACGTCTCTCCACATGCTCAGTTCTGAGAGATAAGTGTGTGTGAAAGCCGTCCTTCACCAAGTTTGTTGGGAACACAAAGATTCTTTTCAGTTGCAAACTTCACTCCATACATATATAAGGGGAGGTAATAGCTCCAACACGATTTTACAGTGAAAACTGCAGGAACTTCAAACCGGAACTAGGAAACAGACTGAGAAACCAGAGTAAATGTTTCTCCTGCAACCCATACCCTTTGTGCTAGATGAACGAACGTATCTCCACATGCTGAGTTCTGAGAGATTATTGTGTGTGAAAGCCGTCCTTCACCTAGCTTGTTGGGAACACAAAGTTTCCTTTCAGTTGCAAACTCCACTCCATACATATATATGGAGAGGTACAAGCTCCAACTCGGTTTTACAGTGAAAACTGCAGGAACTTCTAACCCACACTAGGAAAAAGACTGAAAACCCAGAGTAAAATTTTCTCCTGCTACCCATTCCCTTTGTGGTAGATGAACGAACGTCTCTCCACATGCTCAGTTCTGAGAGATAAGTTTGTGTGAAAGCCGTCTTTCACCTAGCTTGTTGGGAACACATAGTTTCTTTTCAGTTGCAAACTCCACTCCATACATATACATGGGGAGGTACTAGCTCCAACTCGGTTTTACAGTGAAAACTGCAGGAACTTCAAACCGGAACTAGGAAACACACTGAAAAACCAGAGTAAATCTTTCTCATGCAAACCGTTCCCTTTGTGCTAGATGAACGAACCTCTCTCCTCGTGCTCAGTTCTGAGATATAAGTGTGTGTGAAAGCCGTTCTTCAAATAGCTTGTTGGGAACACAAAGTTTCTTTTCATGTGCAAACTCCAATCCGTATATATATATGGGGAAGTACTAACTTCAACTCGGTTTTACAGTCAAAACTGTAAGAACTTCAAACCAGCAGTAGGAAACAGACTGAGAAAACAGGGTAAATGTTTCTCCTGCAAGCCGTTCAATTTGTGCTACATGAACGAACGTCTCTCCATATGCTCAATTCTGAGAGTTATGTGTGTGTGAAATCCGAACTTCACCTAGCATGTTGGGAACAGAAAGTTACTTTTCAGGTGAAATCTCCATTCCATACATATATATGGGGATGTACTAGCTCCAACTCTGTATTATAGTGAAAATTGCAGGAACTTCAAACCGGCACTAGGAAACAGAATGAGAAACCTGAGTAACAGTTTATCCTGCAACCCGTTCCCTTAGTGCTAGATGAACAAAAGTCTCTCCAAATGCTCAGTTCTGAGAGATAATTGTGTGTGAAAGCCGTCCTTCACCTAGCTTGTTGGGAACACAAAGATTCTTTTCACTTGCAATCTCCACCCAATAATTATATATGGGGAGGATCAAGCTCCTATTCATTTTTTACATTGAAAAATGCAGGAACTTCCAAACGGTACTAGGAAACAGACTGAATAAACCGAGAAAAATTTCTCCTGCAACCCGTTCCATTTGTGCTACATGAACGAAAGTCTCTCCACATGCTCAGTTCTGAGAGATAAGTGTGTGTGAAAGCCGTCCTTCACCAAGTTTGTTGGGAACACAAAGATTCTTTTCAGTTGCAAACTCCACTCCATACATATACATGGGGAGGTACTAGCTCCAACTCGGTTTTACAGTGAAAACTGCAGGAACTTCAAACCGGCACTAGGAAACAGACTGAGAAACCAGAGTAAAAGTTTCTCCTGTAAACCGTTCCCTTTGTGCTAGATGAACGAACGTCTCTCCACATGCTCAGTTCTGAGAAATAAGGGTGTGTGAAAGCCGTCCTTCACATAGCTTGTTGGGAACACAAAGTTTCTTTTCAGTTGCAAACTCCACTCTATACATATATATGGGGAGGTACAATCTCCAAATCTGTTTTACAGTGAAAACTGCAGGAACTTCAAACCGGCACTAGGAAACACACAGAGAAAGCAGAGTAAAAGTTTCCCCTGCAACCCGCTCCCTTTTTCCTAGATGAACGATCGTTTCTCCACATGCTTAATTCTGAGGGATAATTGGGTGTGAAAGCCGTCCTTCAGCTAGCTTGTTGAGAACACAAAGTTTCTTTCAGGTGCAAACTCTACTCCATATATATATATGGGGAGGTACTAGCTCCAACTCAGTTTTACAGTGAAAACTGCAGGAACTTCAAACCGGCGATCAGAAACAGACTGAAATACCAGAGTAAAACTTTCTCCTGCAACCCGTTCCCTTTGTGCTAGATGAAAGAACGTCTCTCCTCATGCTCAGTTCTGAGAGATAAGTGTGTGTGAAAGCCGTCCTTCAACTAGCATGTTGGGAACACAAAGTTTCTTTTCATGTGCAATCTCCAATCCGTATATATATATGGGTAAGTACTAGCTCCAACTCGGTTTTACAGTGAAAACTGCAGGAACTTCAAACCGGCACTAGGAAACAGACTGAGAAACCAGAGTAAAAGTTTCTCCTGCAAGCCGTTCACTTTGTGCTACGTGAACGAACGTCTCTCCACAAGCTCAGTTCTGAGAGTTAATTGTGTGTGAAATCCTAACATCACCCAGCTTGTTGGGAACAGAAAATTTCTTTTCAGGTGCAAAATACATTCCATACATATATATGGGTATGTAATAGCTCCAAAACTGTTTTACAGTGAAAACTGCAGGAACTTCAAACCGGCACTGGAAACAGACTGCGAAACCACAGTATAAGTTTCCTTTGCAACCCGTTCCCTTTGTGCTAGATGAACGAACGTCTCTCCACATGCTCAGTTCTGAGAGATAAGTGTGTGTGAAAGCCGTCCTTCAACTAGCTTGTTGGGAACACAAAGTTTCTTTTCATTTGCAAAATCCAGTCCATACAAATATATGTGGAGTTTCTTCCTCCAACACGTTTTTACAGTGAAAACTGCAGGAACTTCAAACCGGCACGAGGAAACAGATTGAGAAACCTGAGTAACAGTTTCTCCTGCAACCCGTTCCCTTAGTGCTAGATGAACAAAAGTCTCTCCAAATGCTCAGTTCTGAGAGATAATTGTGTGTGAAAGCCATCCTTCACCTAGCTTGTTGGGAACACAAAGATTCTTTTCACTTGCAATCTCCAATCCATACTTATATATGGGGAGGATCAAGCTCCTATTCATTTTTTACATTGAAAAATGCAGGAACTTCCAAACGGTACTAGGAAACAGACTGAATAAACCGAGAAAAATTTCTCCTGCAACCCGTTCCATTTGTGCTACATGAACGAAAGTCTCTCCACATGCTCAGTTCTGAGAGATAAGTTTGTGTGAAAGCCGTCTTTCACCCAGCTTGTTGGGAACACAAAGTTTCTTTTCATGTTCAAACACCACTCCATACATATATATGGGGAGTTAAAAACTCCAACACAATTTTACAGTGAAAACTGCAGGAATTTCAAACCGGCACTAGGAAACAGATTGCAAAACCACAGTAAAAGTTTCTCCTGCAACCATTTCCCTTAGTCCTAGATGAAAGAAATTCTCTCCACATGCCCAGTTCTGAGAGATAAGTGTGTGTGAATGCCGTCCTACAACTTGCTTGTTGGGAACACAAAGTTTCTTTTCATGTGCAAACTCCATTCCAAACATATATATGGGGAGGTACAAGCACCAACCCGCATTTACAGTGAAAACGGCAGGAACATAAATCTGGAACTAGGAAACACACAGAGAGTCCAGAGTAAAAGTTTCCCCTGCAACCCGTTCCCTTTTTCCTAGATGAACGAAAGTTTCTCCACATGCTCATTTCTGAGGGATAATTGGGTGTGAAAGCCGTCCTTCAGCTAGCTTGTTGAGAACACAAAGTTTCTTTCAGGTGCAAACTCTACTCCATATATATATATGGGGATGTACAAGCTCCAACTCAGTTTTACAGTGAAAACTGCAGGAACATCAAACCGGCGCTCAGAAACAGACTGAAATACCAGAGTAAAACTTTCTCCTGCAACCCGTTCCCTTTGTGCTAGATGAACGAACGTCTCTCCTCATGCTCAGTTCTGAGAGATAAGTGTGTGTGAATGCCGTCCTTCACCTTGCATGTTGGGAACACAAAGTTTCTTTTCAGGGGCTAACTCCATTCCATACATATATATGGGGAGGTTCTAGCACCAACTCGCTTTTTCAGTGAAAACGGCAGGAAATTAAATCCGGCACTAGGAAACAGACAGGGAAACCAGAGTAAAAGTTTCTCCTGCAACCCATTCATTTGTGCTAGATGAACGAACGTTTCTCCACATGCTCAGTTCTGAGGGATAAGTGGGTGTGTAAGCCGTCCTTCACCTAGCTTGTTGAGAACACAAAGTTTCTTTTCAGTTGCAAACTCCACTCCATACATATATATGGAGAGGTACTAGCTCCAACTCGGTTTTACAGTGAAAACTGCAGGAACTTCTAACCCACACTAGGAAAAAGACTGAAAACCCAGAGTAAAATTTTCTCCTGCTTCCCGTTTCCTTTGTGGTAGATGAACGAACGTCTCTCCACATGCTCAGTTCTGAGAGATAAGTTTGTGTGAAAGCCGTCTTTCACCTAGGTTTTTGGAACACAAAGTTTCTTTTCATGTTCAAACAACACTCCATACATATATATGGGGAGGTAAAAGCTCCAACACAATTTTACAGTGAAAACTGCAGGAATTTCAAACCGGCACTAGGAAACAGAATTAGAAACCAGAGTAAAAGTTTTGCCTGCAAGCCGTTCAGTTTGTGCTACAAGTACGAACGTCTCTACACATGCTCAGTTCTGAGAGAAAATTGTGTGTGTAATCCGAACTTCACATAGCTTGTTGGGAACAGAAAATTTCTTTTCAGCTGCACACTCCATTCCATACATATATATGGGGAGGTACTAGCTCCAACTCGGTTTTACAGTGAAAACTGCAGGAACTTCTAACCGGAACTGGGAAACAGACTGAGAAACCAGAGTAAAAGATTCTCCTGCAATCCGTTCACATTGTGCTACATGAACGAACGTCTATCCACATGCTCAGTTCTGAGAGATAAGTGTGTGTTAAATCCGAACTTCAATTAACTTGTTGGGAACAGAAAGTTTCTATTCAAGTGCAAACTCCATTCCATACATATATAAGGGGATGTACTATCTCCAACTCGATTTTACAGTGAAAACTGCTGGAACATCAAACCGGCACTAGGAAACAGACTGAGAAACCAGAGAAAAAGTTTCTCTTGCAACCCGTTCCCTTTGTGTTAGATGAACGAACGTGTCTCCATATGCTAATTTCTGAGGGATAATTGGGTGTGAAAGCCGTCCTTCACCTACCTTGTTGAGAACACAAAGTTTCTTTTCATTTGCAAATTCCAATCTATATATATATATGGGAAAGTACTAGCTCCAACTTGGTTTTACACTGAAAACTGCAGGAACTTCAAACCGGCACTTGGAAACAGACTGAGAAACCAGAATAAAAGTATCTCCTGCAAGCCGATCACTTTGTGATACATGAACGAAGGTCTCTCCACATGATCAGTTCTGAGAGATAAGTGTGTGTGTAATCCGAACTTCACATACATTGTTGGGAACAGAAAGTATCTTTTCAGGTGCAAACTCCATTCCATACATATATATGGGGAGGTAGTAGCTCCAACACGGTTTTACAGTGAAAACTGCAGGAACTTCAAAGCGACACTAGGAAAAAGAATGAGAAACCCGAGAAATAGTTTCTCCTGCAACCCGTTCCGTTTCTGCTGGATGAACGAACGTCTCTCCACATGCTCAGTTCTGAGAGATAAATGTGTGTGAAAGCCGTCCTTCACCTTGCTTGTTGGGAACACAACGTTTCTTTTCACTTGCAAAGTCCACTCCATACTTATATATGGGGAGGTACTAGCTCCAACTCGGTTTTACAGTGAAAACTGCAGGAACTTCAAACCGGCACTAGGAAACAGACTGAGAAACCAGAGAAATAGTTTCTCCTGCAACCTGTTACATTTGTGCTAGATGAACGAACGTCTCTCCACATGCTCAGTTCTGAGAGATCTGTGTGTGTGAAAGCCGTACTTCACCTAGCTTTTTGGGAACACAAAGTTTCTTTTCACTTGCAAACTCCATTCCATACATATATATGGTTAAGTACTAGCTCCAACTCGGTTTTACAGTGAAAACTGCAGGAAATTCAAACCGGCAGTAGGAAACAGCCTGAGAAACCATAGTAAAACATTCTCTGCAACCCTTTCACTTTGTGCTAGATGAATGAAAGTCTCTCCACATGCTCAGTTCTGAGAGATGTGTGTGTGTGAAAGCCGTCCTACTCCTAGCTTGTTGGGAACACAAAGTTTCTTTTAAGGTGCAAACTCCACTAAATACATATATATGGGGAGGTACTAGCTCCAACACAATTTTACAGAGAAAACTGCAGGAATTTCAAACCGGCACTAAGAAACAGACTGAGAAACAACAGTAAAAGTTTCTCCTGCAACGATTTCCCTTTGTCCTAGATGAACGAATTTCTCTCCACATGCCCTGTTCTGAGAGATATGTGTGTGTGAATGCCGTCCTACACCTAGCTTGTTGGGAACACAAAGTTTCTTTTCAGTTGCAAATTCCATTCCATATATATATATATGGGGAGGTACTAGCACCAACCCGCTTTTACGGTGAAAAAGGCAGGAACTTATATACGGCACTAGGAAACAGACAGAGATTCCAGAGTAAAAGTTTCTCCTGCAACCCGTTCCCTTTGAGCTAGATGAACGAACGTGTCTCCACATGCTCAGTTCTGAGGGATAAGTGGGTGTGAAAACCGTCCTTCACCTACCTTGTTGAGAACACAAAGTACCTTTCAGGTGAAAACTCCACTCCATATATATATATATGGGGAGGTACTAGCTCCAACTCAGTTTTACAGTGAAAACTGAAGAACTTCAAACCGGCACTAGGAAACAGACTGAGAAACCAGAGTAAAAGTTTCTCCTGTAAACCGTTCCCTTTGTGCTAGATGAACGAACGTCTCTCCACATGCTCAGTTCTGAGAAATAAGGGTGTGTGAAAGCCGTCCTTCACATAGCTTGTTGGGAACACAAAGTTTCTTTTCAGTTGCAAACTCCACTCTATACATATATATGGGGAGGTACAATCTCCAAATCTGTTTTACAGTGAAAACTGCAGGAACTTCAAACCGGCACTAGGAAACACACAGAGAAAGCAGAGTAAAAGTTTCCCCTGCAACCCGCTCCCTTTTTCCTAGATGAACGATCGTTTCTCCACATGCTTAATTCTGAGGGATAATTGGGTATGAAAGCCGTCCTTCAGCTAGCTTGTTGAGAATACAAAGTTTCTTTCAGGTGCAAACTCTACTCCATATATATATATGGGGAGGTACTAGCTCCAACTCAGTTTTACAGTGAAATCTGCAGGAACTTCAAACCGGCGATCAGAAACAGACTGAAATACCAGAGTAAAACTTTCTCCTGCAACCCGTTCCCTTTGTGCTAGATGAAAGAACGTCTCTCCTCATGCTCAGTTCTGAGAGATAAGTGTGTGTGAAAGCCGTCCTTCAACTAGCATGTTGGGAACACAAAGTTTCTTTTCATGTGCAATCTCCAATCCGTATATATATATGGGTAAGTACTAGCTCCAACTCGGTTTTACAGTGAAAACTGCAGGAACTTCAAACCGGCACTAGGAAACAGACTGAGAAACCAGAGTAAAGGTTTCTCCTGCAAGCCGTTCACTTTGTGCTACGTGAACGAACGTCTCTCCACAAGCTCAGTTCTGAGAGTTAATTGTGTGTGAAATCCTAACATCACCCAGCTTGTTGGGAACAGAAAATTTCTTTTCAGGTGCAAAATACATTCCATACATATATATGGGTATGTAATAGCTCCAAAACTGTTTTACAGTGAAAACTGCAGGAACTTCAAACCGGCACTGGAAACAGACTGCGAAACCACAGTATAAGTTTCCCTTGCAACCCGTTCCCTTTGTGCTAGATGAACGAACGTCTCTCCACATGCTCAGTTCTGAGAGATAAGTGTATGTGAAAGCCGTCCTTCAACTAGCTTGTTGGGAACACAAAGTTTCTTTTCATTTGCAAAATCCAGTCCATACAAATATATGTGGAGTTTCTTCCTCCAACACGTTTTTACAATGAAAACTGCAGGAACTTCAAACCGGCACGAGGAAACAGATTGAGAAACCTGAGTAACAGTTTCTCCTGCAACCCGTTCCCTTAGTGCTAGATGAACAAAAGTCTCTCCAAATGCTCAGTTCTGAGAGATAATTGTGTGTGAAAGCCATCCTTCACCTAGCTTGTTGGGAACACAAAGATTCTTTTCACTTGCAATCTCCAATCCATACTTATATATGGGGAGGATCAAGCTCCTATTCATTTTTTACATTGAAAAATGCAGGAACTTCCAAACGGTACTAGGAAACAGACTGAATAAACCGAGAAAAATTTCTCCTGCAACCCGTTCCATTTGTGCTACATGAACGAAAGTCTCTCCACATGCTCAGTTCTGAGAGATAAGTTTGTGTGAAAGCCGTCTTTCACCCAGCTTGTTGGGAACACAAAGTTTCTTTTCATGTTCAAACACCACTCCATACATATATATGGGGAATTAAAAACTCCAACACAATTTTACAGTGAAAACTGCAGGAATTTCAAACCGGCACTAGGAAACAGATTGCAAAACCACAGTAAAAGTTTCTCCTGCAACCATTTCCCTTAGTCCTAGATGAAAGAAATTCTCTCCACATGCCCAGTTCTGAGAGATAAGTGTGTGTGAATGCCGTCCTACAACTTGCTTGTTGGGAACACAAAGTTTCTTTTCATGTGCAAACTCCATTCCAAACATATATATGGGGAGGTACAAGCACCAACCCGCATTTACAGTGAAAACGGCAGGAACATAAATCTGGAACTAGGAAACACACAGAGAGTCCAGAGTAAAAGTTTCCCCTGCAACCCGTTCCCTTTTTCCTAGATGAACGAAAGTTTCTCCACATGCTCATTTCTGAGGGATAATTGGGTGTGAAAGCCGTCCTTCAGCTAGCTTGTTGAGAACACAAAGTTTCTTTCAGGTGCAAACTCTACTCCATATATATATATGGGGATGTACAAGCTCCAACACAGTTTTACAGTGAAAACTGCAGGAACATCAAACCGGCGCTCAGAAACAGACTGAAATACCAGAGTAAAACTTTCTCCTGCAACCCGTTCCCTTTGTGCTAGATGAACGAACGTCTCTCCTCATGCTCAGTTCTGAGAGATAAGTGTGTGTGAAAGCCGTCCTTCACCTTGCATGTTGGGAACACAAAGTTTCTTTTCAGGGGCTAACTCCATTCCATACATATATATGGGGAGGTTCTAGCACCAACTCGCTTTTTCAGTGAAAACGGCAGGAAATTAAATCCGGCACTAGGAAACAGACAGGGAAACCAGAGTAAAAGTTTCTCCTGCAACCCATTCATTTGTGCTAGATGAACGAACGTTTCTCCACATGCTCAGTTCTGAGGGATAAGTGGGTGTGTAAGCCGTCCTTCACCTAGCTTGTTGAGAACACAAAGTTTCTTTTCAGTTGCAAACTCCACTCCATACATATATATGGAGAGGTACTAGCTCCAACTCGGTTTTACAGTGAAAACTGCAGGAACTTCTAACCCACACTAGGAAAAAGACTGAAAACCCAGAGTAAAATTTTCTCCTGCTTCCCGTTTCCTTTGTGGTAGATGAACGAACGTCTCTCCACATGCTCAGTTCTGAGAGATAAGTTTGTGTGAAAGCCGTCTTTCACCTAGCTTTTTGGAACACAAAGTTTCTTTTCATGTTCAAACAACACTCCATACATATATATGGGGAGGTAAAAGCTCCAACACAATTTTACAGTGAAAACTGCAGGAATTTCAAACCGGCACTAGGAAACAGAATTAGAAACCAGAGTAAAAGTTTTGCCTGCAAGCCGTTCAGTTTGTGCTACAAGTACGAACGTCTCTACACATGCTCAGTTCTGAGAGAAAATTGTGTGTGTAATCCGAACTTCACATAGCTTGTTGGGAACAGAAAGTTTCTTTTCAGCTGCACACTCCATTCCATACATATATATGGGGAGGTACTAGCTCCAACTCGGTTTTACAGTGAAAACTGCAGGAACTTCTAACCGGAACTGGGAAACAGACTGAGAAACCAGAGTAAAAGATTCTCCTGCAATCCGTTCACATTGTGCTACATGAACGAACGTCTCTCCACATGCTCAGTTCTGAGAGATAAGTGTGTGTTAAATCCGAACTTCAATTAACTTGTTGGGAACAGAAAGTTTCTATTCAAGTGCAAACTCCATTCCATACATATATAAGGGGATGTACTATCTCCAACTCGATTTTACAGTGAAAACTGCTGGAACATCAAACCGGCACTAGGAAACAGACTGAGAAACCAGAGAAAAAGTTTCTCTTGCAACCCGTTCCCTTTGTGTTAGATGAACGAACGTGTCTCCATATGCTAATTTCTGAGGGATAATTGGGTGTGAAAGCCGTCCTTCACCTACCTTGTTGAGAACACAAAGTTTCTTTTCATTTGCAAATTCCAATCTATATATATATATGGGAAAGTACTAGCTCCAACTTGGTTTTACACTGAAAACTGCAGGAACTTCAAACCGGCACTTGGAAACAGACTGAGAAACCAGAATAAAAGTATCTCCTGCAAGCCGATCACTTTGTGATACATGAACGAAGGTCTCTCCACATGATCAGTTCTGAGAGATAAGTGTGTGTGTAATCCGAACTTCACATACATTGTTGGGAACAGAAAGTATCTTTTCAGGTGCAAACTCCATTCCATACATATATATGGGGAGGTAGTAGCTCCAACACGGTTTTACAGTGAAAACTGCAGGAACTTCAAAGCGGAACTAGGAAAAAGAATGAGAAACCCGAGAAATAGTTTCTCCTGCAACCCGTTCCGTTTCTGCTGGATGAACGAACGTCTCTCCACATGCTCAGTTCTGAGAGATAAATGTGTGTGAAAGCCGTCCTTCACCTTGCTTGTTGGGAACACAACGTTTCTTTTCACTTGCAAAGTCCACTCCATACTTATATATGGGGAGGTACTAGCTCCAACTCGGTTTTACAGTGAAAACTGCAGGAACTTCAAACCGGCACTAGGAAACAGACTGAGAAACCAGAGAAATAGTTTCTCCTGCAACCTGTTACATTTGTGCTAGATGAACGAACGTCTCTCCACATGCTCAGTTCTGAGAGATCTGTGTGTGTGAAAGCCGTACTTCACCTAGCTTTTTGGGAACACAAAGTTTCTTTTCACTTGCAAACTCCATTCCATACATATATATGGTTAAGTACTAGCTCCAACTCGGTTTTACAGTGAAAACTGCAGGAAATTCAAACCGGCAGTAGGAAACAGCCTGAGAAACCATAGTAAAACATTCTCTGCAACCCTTTCACTTTGTGCTAGATGAATGAAAGTCTCTCCACATGCTCAGTTCTGAGAGATGTGTGTGTGTGAAAGCCGTCCTACTCCTAGCTTGTTGGGAACACAAAGTTTCTTTTAAGGTGCAAACTCCACTAAATACATATATATGGGGAGGTACTAGCTCCAACACAATTTTACAGAGAAAACTGCAGGAATTTCAAACCGGCACTAAGAAACAGACTGAGAAACAACAGTAAAAGTTTCTCCTGCAACGATTTCCCTTTGTCCTAGATGAACGAATTTCTCTCCACATGCCCTGTTCTGAGAGATATGTGTGTGTGAATGCCGTCCTACACCTAGCTTGTTGGGAACACAAAGTTTCTTTTCAGTTGCAAATTCCATTCCATATATATATATATGGGGAGGTACTAGCACCAACCCGCTTTTACGGTGAAAAAGGCAGGAACTTAAATACGGCACTAGGAAACAGACAGAGATTCCAGAGTAAAAGTTTCTCCTGCAACCCGTTCCCTTTGAGCTAGATGAACGAACGTGTCTCCACATGCTCAGTTCTGAGGGATAAGTGGGTGTGAAAACCGTCCTTCACCTACCTTGTTGAGAACACAAAGTACCTTTCAGGTGAAAACTCCACTCCATATATATATATATGGGGAGGTACTAGCTCCAACTCAGTTTTACAGTGAAAACTGAAGAACTTCAAACCGGCACTAGGAAACATACTGAGAATCCAGAGTAAAAGTTTCTCCTGCTAGCCGTTCAATTTGTGCTACATGAACGAACGTCTCTCCACATGCTAAGTTCTGAGAGATAAGTGTGTGTGAAATCCGAAATTCACCTATCTTGTTGGAAACAGAAACTTTCTTTTCACTTGCAAACTACAATCCATAATTATATATGGGGAGGTACTAGCTCCAACTCGGGTTTACAATGAAAACTGCAGGAACTTCAAACCGGCACTAGGAAACAGACTGAGTAAACAGAGAAAAAGTTTCCCCTGCAACCCGTTCCCTTTGTGCTAGATGAACGAAAGTCTCTCCACATGCTCAGTTCTGAGAGATAAGTGTGTGTGAAAGCCATTCTTCACCTAGCTTGTTGGGAACACAAAGTTTCTCTTCAGTTGCAAACTCCACTCCATACATATATAAGGGGAGGTACTAGTACCTACTCGGTTATACAGTGAAAACTGCAGGAAATTCAAACCGGCACTAGGAAACAGACAGAGTAAACAGAGAATAAGTTTCTCCTGCAACCAGTTCCCTTTGTGCTAGATGAACGAACGTCTCTCCACGTGCTCATTTCTGAGAGAAAAGTGTGTGTGAAAGCCATTCTTCAACTAGCTTGATGGGAAGACAAAGTTCCTTTTCACTTGCAAACTCCTCTCCATACATACATATGGTTAGGTACATGCTCCAACTCGGTTTTACATTGAAAACAGCAGGAACTTCAAAGTGGCACTAGAAAATAGACTGAGAAACCAGATAAAAATTTTCTCCTGCAACCGGTTCCCTTTGTGCTAGATGAACGAACGTCTCTCCACATGCTCAGTTCTGAGAGATAAGTGTGTGTGAAAGCCGTCCTTCAACTAGCTTGTTGGGAACACAAAGTTTTTATTCATTTGCAAAATCCAGTCCATACAAATATATGTGGAGTTTCTTCCTCCAACACGTTTTTACAGTGAAAACTGCAGGAACTTCAAACCGGCACTAGGAAACAGATTGAGAAAACTGAGTAACAGTTTCCCCTGCAACCCGTTCCCTTAGTGCTAGATGAACAAAAGTCTCTCCAAATGCTCAGTTCTGAGAGATAATTGTGTGTGAAAGCCGTCCTTCACCTAGCTTGTTGGGAACACAAAGATTCTTTTCACTTGCAATCTCCACTCCATACTTATATATGGGGAGGATCAAGCTCCTATTCATTTTTTACATTGAAAAATGCAGGAACTTCCAAACGGTACTAGGAAACAGACTGAATAAACCGAGAAAAATTTCTCCTGAAACCCGTTCCATTTGTGCTAGATGAACGAACGTCTCTCCACATGCTCAGTTCTGAGAGATAAGTGTGTGTGAAAGCCGTCCTTCACCAAGTTTGTTGGGAACACAAAGATTCTTTTCAGTTGCAAACTTCACTCCATACATATATAAGGGGATGTAATAGCTCCAACACGATTTTACAGTGAAAACTGCAGGAACTTAAAACCGGCACTAGGAAACAGACTGAGAAACCAGAGTAAATGTTTCTCCTGCAACCCATACCCTTTGTGCTAGATGAACGAACGTATCTCCACATGCTGAGTTCTGAGAGATAATTGTGTGTGAAAGCCGTACTTCACCTAGCTTGTTGGGAACACAAAGTTTCCTTTCAGTTGCAAACTCCACTCCATACATATATATAGAGAGGTACTAGCTCCAACTCGGTTTTACAGTGAAAACTGCAGGAACTTCTAACCCACACTAGGAAAAATACTGAAAACCCAGAGTAAAATTTTCTCCTGCTAACCGTTCCCTTTGTGGTAGATGAACGAACGTCTCTCCACATGCTCAGTTCTGAGAGATAAGTTTGTGTGAAAGCCGTCTTTCACCTAGCGTGTTGGGAACACATAGTTTCTTTTCAGTTGCAAACTCCACTCCATACATATACATGGGGAGGTACTAGCTCCAACTCGGTTTTACAGTGAAAACTGCAGGAACTTCAAACCGGCACTAGGAAACAGACTGAGAAACCAGAGTAAAAGTTTCTCCTGTAAACCGTTCCCTTTGTGCTAGATGAACGAACGTCTCTCCACATGCTCAGTTCTGAGAAATAAGGTTGTGTGAAAGCCGTCATTCACATAGCTTGTTGGGAACACAAAGTTTCTTTTCAGTTGCAAACTCCACTCTATACATATATATGGGGAGGTACAATCTTCAAATCTGTTTTACAGTGAAAACTGCAGGAACTTCAAACCGGCAGAAGGAAACAGACAGAAAAACCAGAGTAAAATTTTCTCCTGCTACCTGTTCCATTTGTGGTAGATGAACGAAAGTCTCTCCACATGCTTAGATCTGAGAGATGTGTGTGTGTGAAAGCCATCCTTCACTAGCTTGTTGGGAACACAAAGTTTCTTTACAGATGCAAATTCCACTCCATACATATATATGTGGAGGTACTAGCTCCAACTCGGTTTTACAGTGAAAACTGCAGGAACTTCAAACCGGCACTAGGAAACACACAGAGAAAGCAGAGTAAAAGTTTCCCCTGCAACCCGTTCCCTTTTTCCTAGATGAACGATCGTTTCTCCACATGCTTAATTCTGAGGGATAATTGGGTGTGAAAGCCGTCCTTCAGCTAGCTTGTTGAGAACACAAAGTTTCTTTCAGGTGCAAACTCTACTCCATATATATATATGGGGAGGTACTAGCTCCAACTCAGTTTTACAGTGAAAACTGCAGGAACTTCAAACCGGCGCTCAGAAACAGACTGAAATACCAGAGTAAAACTTTCTCCTGCAACCCGTTCCCTTTGTGCTAGATGAAAGAACGTCTCTCCTCATGCTCAGTTCTGAGAGATAAGTGTGTGTGAAAGCAATCCTTCAACTAGCATGTTGGGAACACAAAGTTTCTTTTCATGTGCAATCTCCAATCCGTATATATATATGGGTAAGTACTAGCTCCAACTCGGTTTTACAGTGAAAACTGCAGGAACTTCAAACCGGCACTAGGAAACAGACTGAGAAACCAGAGTAAAAGTTTCTCCTGCAAGCCGTTCACTTTGTGCTACGTGAACGAACGTCTCTCCACAAGCTCAGTTCTGAGAGATAATTGTGTGTGAAAGCCGTCCTTCACCTAGCTTGTTGGGAACACAAAGACTCTTTTCACTTGCAATCTCCAATCCATACTTATATATGGGGAGGATCAAGCTCCTATTCATTTTTTACATTGAAAAATGCAGGAACTTCCAAACGGTACTAGGAAACAGACTGAATAAACCGAGAAAAATTTCTCCTGCAACCCGTTCCATTTGTGCTAGATGAACGAACGTCTCTCCACATGCTCAGTTCTGAGAGATAAGTGTGTGTGAAAGCCGTCCTTCACCAAGTTTGTTGGGAACACAAAGATTCTTTTCAGTTGCAAACTTCACTCCATACATATATAAGGGGATGTAATAGCTCCAACACGATTTTACAGTGAAAACTGCAGGAACTTCAAACCGGCACTAGGAAACAGACTGAGAAACCAGAGTAAATGTTTCTCCTGCAACCCATACCCTTTGTGCTAGATGAACGAACGTATCTCCACATGCTGATTTCTGAGAGATAATTGTGTGTGAAAGCCGTCCTTCACCTAGCTTGTTGGGAACACAAAGTTTCCTTTCAGTTGCAAACTCCACTCCATACATTTATATAGAGAGGTACTAGCTCCAACTCGGTTTTACAGTGAAAACTGCAGGAACTTCTAACCCACACTAGGAAAAAGACTGAAAACCCAGAGTAAAATTTTCTCCTGCTACCCATTCCCTTTGTGGTAGATGAACGAACGTCTCTCCACATGCTCAGTTCTGAGAGATATGTTTGTGTGAAAGCCGTCTTTCACCTAGCTTGTTGGGAACACATAGTTTCTTTTCAGTTGCTAACTCCACTCCATACATATACATGGGGAGGTACTAGCTCCAACTCGGTTTTACAGTGAAAACTGCAGGAACTTCAAACCGGAACTAGGAAACACACTGAAAAACCAGAGTAAATCTTTCTCCTGCAAACCGTTCTCTTTGTGCTAGATGAACGAACCTCTCTCCTCGTGCTCAGTTCTGAGATATAAGTGTGTGTGAAAGCCGTTCTTCAAATAGCTTGTTGGGAACACAAAGTTTCTTTTCATGTGCAAACTCCAATCCGTATATATATATGGGGAAGTACTAACTTCAACTCGGTTTTACAGTCAAAACTGTAAGAACTTCAAACCAGCACTAGGAAACAGACTGAGAAACCAGGGTAAATGTTTCTCCTGCAAGCCGTTCACTTTGTGCTACATGAACGAACGTCTTTCCATATGCTCAATTCTGAGAGTTATGTGTGTGTGAAATCCGAACTTCACCTAGCATGTTGGGAACAGAAAGTTACTTTTCAGGTGAAAACTCCATTCCATACATATATATGGGGATGTACTAGCCCCAACTCTGTATTATAGAGAAAATTGCAGGAACTTCAAACCGGCACTAGGAAACAGAATGAGAAACCTGAGTAACAGTTTCTCCTGCAACCCGTTCCCTTAGTGCTAGATGAACAAAAGTCTCTCCAAATGCTCAGTTCTGAGAGATAATTGTGTGTGAAAGCCGTCCTTCAACTAGCTTGTTGGGAACACAAAGTATCTTTTCATTTGCAAAATCCAGTCCATACAAATATGTGTGGAGGTTCTTGCTCCAACTCGTTTTTACAGTGAAAACTGCAGGAACTTCAAACCGGCACTAGGAAACAGAATGAGAAACCTGAGTTACAGTTTCTCCTGCAACCCGTTCCCTTAGTGCTAGATGAACAAAAGTCTCTCCAAATGCTAAGTTCTGAGAGATAATTGTGTGTGAAAGCCGTCCTTCACCTAGCTTGTTGGGAACACAAAGATAATTTTCACTTGCAATCTCCACTCCATACTTATATATGGGGAGGATCAAGCCCTATTCGGTTTTACATTGAAAAATGCAGGAACTTCAAACCGGTACTAGGAAACAGACTGAGTAAACCGAGAAAAATTTCTCCTGCAACCCGTTCCCTTTGTGCTAGATGAACGAACGTCTCTCCACATGCTCAGTTCTGAGAGATAAGTGTGTGTGAAAGCCGTCCTTCACCTAGTTTGTTGGGAACACAAAGATTCTTTTCAGTTGCAAATTTCACTCCATAAATATATAAGGGGAGGTAATAGCTCCAACACGGTTTTACAGTGAAAACTGCAGGAACTTCAAACCGGCACTAGGAAACAGACTGAGAAACCAGAGTAAATGTTTCTCCTGCAACCCATACCATTTGTGCTAGATGAACGAACGTATCTCCACATGCTGTGTTCTGAGAGATAAGTGTGTGTGAAAGACGTCCTTCACCTAGCTTGTAGGGAACACAGTTTCTTTTCAGTTGCAAACTCCACTCCATACATATATATGGAGAGGTACTAGCTCCAACTCGGTTTTACAGTGAAAACTGCAGGAACTTCTAACCCACACTAGGAAAAAGACTGAAAACCCAGAGTAAAATTTTCTCCTGCTTCCCGTTTCCTTTGTGGTAGATGAACGAACGTGTCTCCACATGCTCAGTTCTGAGAGATAAGTTTGTGTGAAAGCCGTCTTTCACCCAGCTTGTTGGGAACACAAAGTTTCTTTTCATGTTCAAACACCACTCCATGCATATATATGGGGAGTTAAAAACTCCAACACAATTTTACAGTGAAAACTGCAGGAATTTCAAACCGGCACTAGGAAACAGATTGCAAAACCACAGTAAAAGTTTCTCCTGCAACCATTTCCCTTAGTCCTAGATGAAAGAAATTCTCTCCACATGCCCAGTTCTGAGAGATAAGTGTGTGTGAATGCCGTCCTACAACTTGCTTGTTGGGAACACAAAGTTTCTTTTCATGTGCAAACTCCATTCCAAACAAATATATGGGGAGGTACAAGCACCAACCCGCATTTACAGTGAAAACGGCAGGAACATAAATCTGGAACTAGGAAACACACAGAGAATCCAGAGTAAAAGTTTCCCCTGCAACCCGTTCCCTTTTTCCTAGATGAACGAAAGTTTCTCCACATGCTCATTTCTGAGGGATAATTGGGTGTGAAAGCCGTCCTTCAGCTAGCTTGTTGAGAACACAAAGTTTCTTTCAGGTGCAAACTCTACTCCATATATATATATGGGGAGGTACAAGCTTCAACTCAGTTTTACAGTGAAAACTGCAGGAACTTCAAACCGGCGCTCAGAAACAGACTGAAATACCAGAGTAAAACTTTCTCCTGCAACCCGTTCCCTTTGTGCTAGATGAACGAACGTCTCTCCTCATGCTCAGTTCTGAGAGATAAGTGTGTGTGAAAGCCGTCCTTCACCTTGCATGTTGGGAACACAAAGTTTCTTTTCAGGGGCTAACTCCATTCCATACATATATATGGGGAGGTTCTAGCACCAACCCGCTTTTTCAGTGAAAACGGCAGGAAATTAAATCCGGCACTAGAAAACAGACAGGGAAACCAGAGTAAAAGTTTCTCCTGCAACCCATTCATTTGTGCTAGATGAACGAACGTTTCTCCACATGCTCAGTTCTGAGGGATAAGTGGGTGTGTAAGCCGTCCTTCACCTAGCTTGTTGAGAACACAAAGTTTCTTTTCAGTTGCAAACTCCACTCCATACATATATATGGAGAGGTACTAGCTCCAACTCGGTTTTACAGTGAAAACTGCAGGAACTTCTAACCCACACTAGGAAAAAGACTGAAAACCCAGAGTAAAATTTTCTCCTGCTTCCCGTTTCCTTTGTGGTAGATGAACGAACGTCTCTCCACATGCTCAGTTCTGAGAGATAAGTTTGTGTGAAAGCCGTCTTTCACCTAGCTTTTTGGAACACAAAGTTTCTTTTCATGTTCAAACAACACTCCATACATATATATGGGGAGGTAAAAGCTCCAACACAATTTTACAGTGAAAACTGCAGGAATTTCAAACCGGCACTAGGAAACAGAATTAGAAACCAGAGTAAAAGTTTTGCCTGCAAGCCGTTCAGTTTGTGCTACAAGTACGAACGTCTCTACACATGCTCAGTTCTGAGAGAAAATTGTGTGTGTAATCCGAACTTCACATAGCTTGTTGGGAACAGAAAGTTTCTTTTCAGCTGCACACTCCATTCCATACATATATATGGGGAGGTACTAGCTCCAACTCGGTTTTACAGTGAAAACTGCAGGAACTTCTAACCGGAACTGGGAAACAGACTGAGAAACCAGAGTAAAAGATTCTCCTGCAATCCGTTCACATTGTGCTACATGAACGAACGTCTCTCCACATGCTCAGTTCTGAGAGATAAGTGTGTGTTAAATCCGAACTTCAATTAACTTGTTGGGAACAGAAAGTTTCTATTCAAGTGCAAACTCCATTCCATACATATATAAGGGGATGTACTATCTCCAACTCGATTTTACAGTGAAAACTGCTGGAACATCAAACCGGCACTAGGAAACAGACTGAGAAACCAGAGAAAAAGTTTCTCTTGCAACCCGTTCCCTTTGTGTTAGATGAACGAACGTGTCTCCATATGCTAATTTCTGAGGGATAATTGGGTGTGAAAGCCGTCCTTCACCTACCTTGTTGAGAACACAAAGTTTCTTTTCATTTGCAAATTCCAATCTATATATATATATGGGAAAGTACTAGCTCCAACTTGGTTTTACAGTGAAAACTGCAGGAACTTCAAACCGGCACTTGGAAACAGACTGAGAAACCAGAATAAAAGTATCTCCTGCAAGCCGATCACTTTGTGATACATGAACGAAGGTCTCTCCACATGATCAGTTCTGAGAGATAAGTGTGTGTGTAATCCGAACTTCACATACATTGTTGGGAACAGAAAGTATCTTTTCAGGTGCAAACTCCATTCCATACATATATATGGGGAGGTAGTAGCTCCAACACGGTTTTACAGTGAAAACTGCAGGAACTTCAAAGCGGAACTAGGAAAAAGAATGAGAAACCCGAGAAATAGTTTCTCCTGCAACCCGTTCCGTTTCTGCTAGATGAACGAACGTCTCTCCACATGCTCAGTTCTGAGAGATAAATGTGTGTGAAAGCCGTCCTTCACCTTGCTTGTTGGGAACACAACGTTTCTTTTCACTTGCAAAGTCCACTCCATACTTTTATATGGGGAGGTACTAGCTCCAACTCGGTTTTACAGTGAAAATTGCAGGAACTTCAAACCGGCACTAGGAAACAGACTGAGAAACCAGAGAAATAGTTTCTCCTGCAACCTGTTACATTTGTGCTAGATGAACGAACGTCTCTCCACATGCTCAGTTCTGAGAGATCTGTGTGTGTGAAAGCCGTACTTCACCTAGCTTTTTGGGAACACAAAGTTTCTTTTCACTTGCAAACTCCATTCCATACATATATATGGTTAAGTACTAGCTCCAACTCGGTTTTACAGTGAAAACTGCAGGAAATTCAAACCGGCAGTAGGAAACAGCCTGAGAAACCATAGTAAAACATTCTTCTGCAACCCTTTCACTTTGTGCTAGATGAATGAAAGTCTCTCCACATGCTCAGTTCTGAGAGATGTGTGTGTGTGAAAGCCGTCCTACTCCTAGCTTGTTGGGAACACAAAGTTTCTTTTAAGGTGCAAACTCCACTAAATACATATATATGGGGAGGTACTAGCTCCAACACAATTTTACAGAGAAAACTGCAGGAATTTCAAACCGGCACTAAGAAACAGACTGAGAAACAACAGTAAAAGTTTCTCCTGCAACGATTTCCCTTTGTCCTAGATGAACGAATTTCTCTCCACATGCCCTGTTCTGAGAGATATATGTGTGTGAATGCCGTCCTACACCTAGCTTGTTGGGAACACAAAGTTTCTTTTCAGTTGCAAATTCCATTCCATATATATATATATGGGGAGGTACTAGCACCAACCCGCTTTTACGGTGAAAAAGGCAGGAACTTAAATACGGCACTAGGAAACAGACAGAGATTCCAGAGTAAAAGTTTCTCCTGCAACCCGTTCCTTTTGAGCTAGATGAACGAACGTGTCTCCACATGCTCAGTTCTGAGGGATAAGTGGGTGTGAAAACCGTCCTTCACCTACCTTGTTGAGAACACAAAGTACCTTTCAGGTGAAAACTCCACTCCATATATATATATATGGGGAGGTACTAGCTTCAACTCAGTTTTACAGTGAAAACTGAAGAACTTCAAACCGGCACTAGGAAACAGACTGAGAATCCAGAGTAAAAGTTTCTCCTGCTAGCCGTTCAATTTGTGCTACATGAACGAACGTCTCTCCACATGCTAAGTTCTGAGAGATAAGTGTGTGTGAAATCCGAAATTCACCTATCTTGTTGGAAACAGAAACTTTCTTTTCACTTGCAAACTCCAATCCATTATTATATATGGGGAGGTACAAGCTCCAACTCGGTTTTACAATGAAAACTGCAGGAACTTCAAACCGGCACTAGGAAACAGACTGAGTAAGCAGAGAAAAAGTTTCCCCTGCAACCCGTTCCCTTTGTGCTAGATGAACGAAAGTCTCTCCACATGCTCAGTTCTGAGAGATAAGTGTGTGTGAAAGCCATTCTTCACCTAGCTTGTTGGGAACACAAAGTTTCTCTTCAGTTGCAAACTCCACTCCATACATATATAAGGGGAGGTACTAGTACCTACTCGGTTTTACAGTGAAAACTGCAGGAAATTCAAACTGACACTAGGAAACAGACAGAGTAAACAGAGAAAAAGTTTCTCCTGCAACCAGTTCCCTTTGTGCTAGATGAACGAACGTCTCTCCACGTGCTCATTTCTGAGAGAAAAGTGTGTGTGAAAGCCATTCTTCAACTAGCTTGATGGGAAGACAAAGTTCCTTTTCACTTGCAAACTCCACTCCATACATACATATGGTTAGGTACTTGCTCCAACTCGGTTTTACATTGAAAACAGCAGGAACTTCAAAGTGGCACTAGAAAATAGACTGAGAAACCAGATAAAAATTTTCTCCTGCAACCGGTTCCCTTTGTGCTAGATGAACGAACTTCTCTCCACATGCTCAGTTCTGAGAGATAAGTGTGTGTGAAAGCCGTCCTTCAACTAACTTGTTGGGAACACAAAGTTTCTTTTCATTTGCAAAATCCAGTCCATACAAATATATGTGGAGTTTCTTCCTCCAACACGTTTTTACAGTGAAAACTGCAGGAACTTCAAACCGGCACTAGGAAACAGATTGAGAAAACTGAGTAACAGTTTCTCCTGCAACCCGTTCCCTTAGTGCTAGATGAACAAAAGTCTCTCCAAATGCTCAGTTCAGAGAGATAATTGTGTGTGAAAGCCTTCCTTCACCTAGCTTGTTGGGAACACAAAGATTCTTTTCACTTGCAATCTCCAATCCATACTTATATATGGGGAGGATCAAGCTCCTATTCATTTTTTACATTGAAAAATGCAGGAACTTCCAAACGGTACTAGGAAACAGACTGAATAAACCGAGAAAAATTTCTCCTGCAACCCGTTCCATTTGTGCTAGATGAACGAACGTCTCTCCACATGCTCAGTTCTGAGAGATAAGTGTGTGTGAAAGCCGTCCTTCACCAAGTTTGTTGGGAACACAAAGATTCTTTTCAGTTGCAAACTTCACTCCATACATATATAAGGGGATGTAATAGCTCCAACACGATTTTACAGTGAAAACTGCAGGAACTTCAAACCGGCACTAGGAAACAGACTGAGAAACCAGAGTAAATGTTTCTCCTGCAACCCATACCCTTTGTGCTAGATGAACGAACGTATCTCCACATGCTGAGTTCTGAGAGATAATTGTGTGTGAAAGCCGTCCTTCACCTAGCTTGTTGGGAACACAAAGTTTCCTTTCAGTTGCAAACTCCACTCCATACATATATATGGAGAGGTACTAGCTCCAACTCGGTTTTACAGTGAAAACTGCAGGAACTTCTAACCCACACTAGGAAAAATACTGAAAACCCAGAGTAAAATTTTCTCCTGCTAACCGTTCCCATTGTGGTAGATGAACGAACGTCTCTCCACATGCTCAGTTCTGAGAGATAAGTTTGTGTGAAAGCCGTCTTTCACCTAGCGTGTTGGGAACACATAGTTTCTTTTCAGTTGCAAACTCCACTCCATACATATACATGGGGAGGTACTAGCTCCAACTCGGTTTTACAGTGAAAACTGCAGGAACTTCAAACCGGCACTAGGAAACAGACTGAGAAACCAGAGTAAAAGTTTCTCCTGTAAACCGCTCCCTTTGTGCTAGATGAACGAACGTCTCTCCACATGCTCAGTTCTGAGAAATAAGGGTGTGTGAAAGCCGTCCTTCACATAGCTTGTTGGGAACACAAAGTTTCTTTTCAGTTGTAAACTCCACTCTATACATATATATGGGGAGGTACAATCTCCAAATCTGTTTTACAGTGAAAACTGCAGGAACTTCAAACCGGCACTAGGAAACACAGAGAGAAAGCAGAGTAAAAGTTTCCTCTGCAACCCGTTCCCTTTTTCCTAGATGAACGATCGTTTCTCCACATGCTTAATTCTGAGGGATAATTGGGTGTGAAAGCCGTCCTTCAGCTAGCTTGTTGAGAACACAAAGTTTCTTTCAGGTGCAAACTCTACTCCATATATATATATGTGGAGGTACTAGCTCCAACTCAGTTTTACAGTGAAAACTGCAGGAACTTCAAACCGGCGCTCAGAAACAGACTGAAATACCAGAGTAAAACTTTCTCCTGCAACCCGTTCCCTTTGTGCTAGATGAAAGAACGTCTCTCCTCATGCTCAGTTCTGAGAGATAAGTGTGTGTGAAAGCCGTCCTTCAACTAGCATGTTGGGAACACAAAGTTTCTTTTCATGTGCAATCTCCAATCCGTATATATATATGGGTAAGTAGTAGCTCCAACTCGGTTTTACAGTGAAAACTGCAGGAACTTCAAACCGGCACTAGGAAACAGACTGAGAAACCAGAGTAAAAGTTTCTCCTGCAAGCCGTTCACTTTGTGCTACGTGAACGAACGTCTCTCCACAAGCTCAGTTCTGAGAGTTAATTGTGTGTGAAATCCTAACATCACCCAGCTTGTTGGGAACAGAAAATTTCTTTTCAGGTGCAAAATACATTCCATACATATATATGGGTATGTAATAGCTCCAAAACTGTTTTACAGTGAAAACTGCAGGAACTTCAAACCGGCACTGGAAACAGACTGCGAAACCACAGTATAAGTTTCCCTTGCAACCCGTTCCCTTTGTGCTAGATGAACGAACGTCTCTCCACATGCTCAGTTCTGAGAGATAAGTGTGTGTGAAAGCCGTCCTTCAACTAGCTTGTTGGGAACACAAAGTTTCTTTTCATTTGCAAAATCCAGTCCATACAAATATATGTGGAGTTTCTACCTCCAACACGTTTTTACAGTGAAAACTGCAGGAACTTCAAACCGGCACGAGGAAACAGATTGAGAAACCTGAGTAACAGTTTCTCCTGCAACCCGTTCCCTTAGTGCTAGATGAACAAAAGTCTCTCCAAATGCTCAGTTCTGAGAGATTATTGTGTGTGAAAGCCGTCCTTCACCTAGCTTGTTGGGAAAACAAAGATTCTTTTCACTTGCAATCTCCAATCCATACTTATATATGGGGAGGATCAAGCTCCTATTCATTTTTTACATTGAAAAATGCAGGAACTTCCAAACGGTACAAGGAAACAGACTGAATAAACCGAGAAAAATTTCTCCTGCAACCCGTTCCATTTGTGCTAGATGAACGAACGTCTCTCCACATGCTCAGTTCTGAGAGATAAGTGTGTGTGAAAGCCGTCCTTCACCAAGTTTGTTGGGAACACAAAGATTCTTTTCAGTTGCAAACTTCACTCCATACATATATAAGGGGATGTAATAGCTCCAACACGATTTTACAGTGAAAACTGCAGGAACTTCAAACCGGCACTAGGAAACAGACTGAGAAACCAGAGTAAATGTTTCTCCTGCAACCCATACCCTTTGTGCTAGATGAACGAACGTATCTCCACATGCTGAGTTCTGAGAGATAATTGTGTGTGAAAGCCGTCCTTCACCTAGCTTGTTGGGAACACAAAGTTTCCTTTCAGTTGCAAACTCCACTCCATACATATATATGGAGAGGTACTAGCTCCAACTCGGTTTTACAGTGAAAACTGCAGGAACTTCTAACCCACACTAGGAAAAAGATTGAAAACCCAGAGTAAAATTTTCTCCTGCTACCCATTCCCTTTGTGGTAGATGAACGAACGTCTCTCCACATGCTCAGTTCTGAGAGATAAGTTTGTGTGAAAGCCGTCTTTCACCTAGCTTGTTGGGAACACATAGTTTCTTTTCAGTTGCAAACTCCACTCCATACACATACATGGGGAGGTACTAGCTCCAACTCGGTTTTACAGTGAAAACTGCAGGAACTTCAAACCGGAACTAGGAAACACACTGAAAAACCAGAGTAAATCTTTCTCCTGCAAACCGTTCCCTTTGTGCTAGATGAACGAACCTCTCTCCTCGTGCTCAGTTCTGAGATATAAGTGTGTGTGAAAGCCGTTCTTCAAATAGCTTGTTGGGAACACAAAGTTTCTTTTCATGTGCAAACTCCAATCCGTATATATATATGGGGAATTACTAACTTCAACTCGGTTTTACAGTCAAAACTGTAAGAACTTCAAACCAGCACTAGGAAACAGACTGAGAAACCAGGGTAAATGTTTCTCCTGCAAGCCGTTCACTTTGTGCTACATGAACGAACGTCTCTCCATATGCTCAATTCTGAGAGTTATGTGTGTGTGAAATCCGAACTTCACCTAGCATGTTGGGAACAGAAAGTTACTTTTCAGGTGAAAACTCCATTCCATACATATATATGGGGATGTACTAGCCCCAACTCTGTATTATAGTGAAAATTGCAGGAACTTCAAACCGGCACTAGGAAACAGAATGAGAAACCTGAGTAACAGTTTCTCCTGCAACCCGTTCCCTTAGTGCTAGATGAACAAAAGTCTCTCCAAATGCTCAGTTCTGAGAGATAATTGTGTGTGAAAGCCGTCCTTCAACTAGCTTGTTGGGAACACAAAGTATCTTTTCATTTGCAAAATCCAGTCCATACAAATATGTGTGGAGGTTCTTGCTCCAACTCGTTTTTACAGTGAAAACTGCAGGAAATTCAAACCGGCACTAGGAAACAGAATGAGAAACCTGAGTAACAGTTTCTCCTGCAACCCGTTCCCTTAGTGCTAGATGAACAAAAGTCTCTCCAAATGCTAAGTTCTGAGAGATAAGTGTGTGTGAAAGCCGTCCTTCACCTAGCTTGTTGGGAACACAAAGATTCTTTTCACTTGCAATCTCCACTCCATACTTATATATGGGGAGGATCAAGCTCCTATTCGGTTTTACATTGAAAAATGCAGGAACTTCAAACCGGTACTAGGAAACAGACTGAGTAAACCGAGAAAAATTTCTCCTGCAACCCGTTCCCTTTGTGCTAGATGAACGAACGTCTCTCAACATGCTCAGTTCTGAGAGATAAGTGTGTGTGAAAGCCGTCCTTCACCTAGTTTGTTGGGAACACAAAGATTCTTTTCAGTTGCAAACTTCACTCCATAAATATATAAGGGGAGGTAATAGCTCCAACACGGTTTTACAGTGAAAACTGCAGGAACTTCAAACCGGCACTAGGAAACAGACTGAGAAACCAGAGTAAATGTTTCTCCTGCAACCCATACCATTTGTGCTAGATGAACGAACGTATCTCCACATGCTGAGTTCTGAGAGATAAGTGTGTGTGAATGACGTCCTTCACCTAGCTTGTAGGGAACACAAAGTTTCTTTTCAGTTGCAAACTCCACTCCATACATATATATGGAGAGGTACTAGCTCCAACTCGGTTTTACAGTGAAAACTGCAGGAACTTCTAACCCACACTAGGAAAAAGACTGAAAACCCAGAGTAAAATTTTCTCCTGCTTCCCGTTTCCTTTGTGGTAGATGAACGAACGTCTCTCCACATGCTCAGTTCTGAGAGATAAGTTTGTGTGAAAGCCGTCTTTCACCCAGCTTGTTGGGAACACAAAGTTTCTTTTCATGTTCAAACACCACTCCATACATATATATGGGGAGTTAAAAACTCCAACACAATTTTACAGTGAAAACTGCAGGAATTTCAAACCGGCACTAGGAAACAGATTGCAAAACCACAGTAAAAGTTTCTCCTGCAACCATTTCCCTTAGTCCTAGATGAAAGAAATTCTCTCCACATGCCCAGTTCTGAGAGATAAGTGTGTGTGAATGCCGTCCTACAACTTGCTTGTTGGGAACACAAAGTTTCTTTTCATGTGCAAACTCCATTCCAAACATATATATGGGGAGGTACAAGCACCAACACGCATTTACAGTGAAAACGGCAGGAACATAAATCTGGAACTAGGAAACACACAGAGAATCCAGAGTAAAAGTTTCCCCTGCAACCCGTTCCCTTTTTCCTAGATGAACGAAAGTTTCTCCACATGCTCATTTCTGAGGGATAATTGGGTGTGAAAGCCGTCCTTCAGCTAGCTTGTTGAGAACACAAAGTTTCTTTCAGGTGCCAACTCTACTCCATATATATATATGGGGAGGTACAAGCTCCAACTCAGTTTTACAGTGAAAACTGCAGGAACTTCAAACCGGCGCTCAGAAACAGACTGAAATACCAGAGTAAAACTTTCTCCTGCAACCCGTTCCCTTTGTGCTAGATGAACGAACGTCTCTCCTCATGCTCAGTTCTGAGAGATAAGTGTGTGTGAAAGCCGTCCTTCACCTTGCATGTTGGGAACACAAAGTTTCTTTTCAGGGGCTAACTCCATTCCATACATATATATGGGGAGGTTCTAGCACCAACCCGCTTTTTCAGTGAAAACGGCAGGAAATTAAATCCGGCACTAGGAAACAGACAGGGAAACCAGAGTAAAAGTTTCTCCTGTAACCCATTCATTTGTGCTAGATGAACGAACGTTTCTCCACATGCTCAGTTCTGAGGGATAAGTGGGTGTGTAAGCCGTCCTTCACCTAGCTTGTTGAGAACACAAAGTTTCTTTTCAGTTGCAAACTCCACTCCATACATATATATGGAGAGGTACTAGCTCCAACTCGGTTTTACAGTGAAAACTGCAGGAACTTCTAACCCACACTAGGAAAAAGACTGAAAACCCAGAGTAAAATTTTCTCCTGCTTCCCGTTTCCTTTGTGGTAGATGAACGAACGTCTCTCCACATGCTCAGTTCTGAGAGATAAGTTTGTGTGAAAGCCGTCTTTCACCTAGCTTTTTGGAACACAAAGTTTCTTTTCATGTTCAAACAACACTCCATACATATATATGGGGAGGTAAAAGCTCCAACACAATTTTACAGTGAAAACTGCAGGAATTTCAAACCGGCACTAGGAAACAGAATTAGAAACCAGAGTAAAAGTTTTGCCTGCAAGCCGTTCAGTTTGTGCTACAAGTACGAACGTCTCTACACATGCTCAGTTCTGAGAGAAAATTGTGTGTGTAATCCGAACTTCACATAGCTTGTTGGGAACAGAAAGTTTCTTTTCAGCTGCACACTCCATTCCATACATATATATGGGGAGGTACTAGCTCCAACTCGGTTTTACAGTGAAAACTGCAGGAACTTCTAACCGGAACTGGGAAACAGACTGAGAAACCAGAGTAAAAGATTCTCCTGCAATCCGTTCACATTGTGCTACATGAACGAACGTCTCTCCACATGCTCAGTTCTGAGAGATAAGTGTGTGTTAAATCCGAACTTCAATTAACTTGTTGGGAACAGAAAGTTTCTATTCAAGTGCAAACTCCATTCCATACATATATAAGGGGATGTACTATCTCCAACTCGATTTTACAGTGAAAACTGCTGGAACATCAAACCGGCACTAGGAAACAGACTGAGAAACCAGAGAAAAAGTTTCTCTTGCAACCCGTTCCCTTTGTGTTAGATGAACGAACGTGTCTCCATATGCTAATTTCTGAGGGATAATTGGGTGTGAAAGCCGTCCTTCACCTACCTTGTTGAGAACACAAAGTTTCTTTTCATTTGCAAATTCCAATCTATATATATATATGGGAAAGTACTAGCTCCAACTTGGTTTTACACTGAAAACTGCAGGAACTTCAAACCGGCACTTGGAAACAGACTGAGAAACCAGAATAAAAGTATCTCCTGCAAGCCGATCACTTTGTGATACATGAACGAAGGTCTCTCCACATGATCAGTTCTGAGAGATAAGTGTGTGTGTAATCCGAACTTCACATACATTGTTGGGAACAGAAAGTATCTTTTCAGGTGCAAACTCCATTCCATACATATATATGGGGAGGTAGTAGCTCCAACACGGTTTTACAGTGAAAACTGCAGGAACTTCAAAGCGGAACTAGGAAAAAGAATGAGAAACCCGAGAAATAGTTTCTCCTGCAACCCGTTCCGTTTCTGCTAGATGAACGAACGTCTCTCCACATGCTCAGTTCTGAGAGATAAATGTGTGTGAAAGCCGTCCTTCACCTTGCTTGTTGGGAACACAACGTTTCTTTTCACTTGCAAAGTCCACTCCATACTTATATATGGGGAGGTACTAGCTCCAACTCGGTTTTACAGTGAAAACTGCAGGAACTTCAAACCGGCACTAGGAAACAGACTGAGAAACCAGAGAAATAGTTTCTCCTGCAACCTGTTACATTTGTGCTAGATGAACGAACGTCTCTCCACATGCTCAGTTCTGAGAGATCTGTGTGTGTGAAAGCCGTACTTCACCTAGCTTTTTGGGAACACAAAGTTTCTTTTCACTTGCAAACTCCATTCCATACATATATATGGTTAAGTACAAGCTCCAACTCGGTTTTACAGTGAAAACTGCAGGAAATTCAAACCGGCAGTAGGAAACAGCCTGTGAAACCATAGTAAAACGTTCTTCTGCAACCCTTTCACTTTGTGCTAGATGAATGAAAGTCTCTCCACATGCTCAGTTCTGAGAGATGTGTGTGTGTGAAAGCCGTCCTACTCCTAGCTTGTTGGGAACACAAAGTTTCTTTTAAGGTGCAAACTCCACTAAATACTTATATATGGGGAGGTACTAGCTCCAACACAATTTTACAGAGAAAACTGCAGGAATTTCAAACCGGCACTAAGAAACAGACTGAGAAACAACAGTAAAAGTTTCTCCTGCAACGATTTCCCTTTGTCCTAGATGAACGAATTTCTCTCCACATGCCCTGTTCTGAGAGATATGTGTGTGTGAATGCCGTCCTACACCTAGCTTGTTGGGAACACAAAGTTTCTTTTCAGTTGCAAATTCCATTCCATATATATATATATGGGGAGGTACTAGCACCAACCCGCTTTTACGGTGAAAAAGGCAGGAACTTAAATACGGCACTAGGAAACAGACAGAGATTCCAGAGTAAAAGTTTCTCCTGCAACCCGTTCCCTTTGAGCTAGATGAACGAACGTGTCTCCACATGCTCAGTTCTGAGGGATAAGTGGGTGTGAAAACCGTCCTTTACCTACCTTGTTGAGAACACAAAGTTACTTTCAGGTGAAAACTCCACTCCATATATATATATATGGGGAGGTACTAGCTCCAACTCAGTTTTACAGTGAAAACTGAAGAACTTCAAACCGGCACTAGGAAACAGACTGAGAATCCAGAGTAAAAGTTTCTCCTGCTAGCCGTTCAATTTGTGCTACATGAACGAACGTCTCTCCACATGCTAAGTTCTGAGAGATAAGTGTGTGTGAAATTCGAAATTCACCTATCTTGTTGGAAACAGAAACTTTCTTTTCACTTGCAAACTCCAATCCATAATTATATATGGGGAGGTACTAGCTCCAACTCGGTTTTACAATGAAAACTGCAGGAACTTCAAACCGGCACTAGGAAACAGACTGAGTAAACAGAGAAAAAGTTTCCCCTGCAACCCGTTCCCTTTGTGCTAGATGAATGAAAGTCTCTCCACATGCTCAGTTCTGAGAGATAAGTGTGTGTGAAAGCCATTCTTCACCTAGCTTGTTGGGAACACAAAGTTTCTCTTCAGTTGCAAACTCCACTCCATACATATATAAGGGGAGGTACTAGTACCTACTCGATTTTACAGTGAAAACTGCAGGAAATTCAAACCGGCACTAGGAAACAGACAGAGTAAACAGAGAAAAAGTTTCTCCTGCAACCAGTTCCCTTTGTGCTAGATGAACGAACGTCTCTCCACGTGCTCATTTCTGAGAGAAAAGTGTGTGTGAAAGCCATTCTTCAACTAGCTTGATGGGAAGACAAAGTTCCTTTTCACTTGCAAACTCCACTCCATACATACATATGGTTAGGTACTTGCTCCAACTCGGTTTTACATTGAAAACAGCAGGAACTTCAAAGTGGCACTAGAAAATAGACTGAGAAACCAGATAAAAATTTTCTCCTGCAACCGGTTCCCTTTGTGCTAGATGAACGAACGTCTCTCCACATGCTCAATTCTGAGAGATAAGTGTGTGTGAAAGCCGTCCTTCACCTAGATTGTTGGGAAAACAAACATTCTTTTCACTTGCAACCCCCAATCCATAAATATATAAGCGGAGGTACTAGCTCCAACTCAGTTTTACAGTGAAAACTGCAGGGATTTCAAACCGGCAGTAGGAAACAGCCTGAGAAACCATAGTAAAACTTTCCCCTGCAATCCGTTCCCTTTGTGCTAGATGAACGAACGTCTCTCCACATGCTCAGATCTGAGAGATAAGTGTGTGTGAAAGCCGTCCTTCACCTAACTTGTTGGGAACACAAAGTTTCTTTTCAGTTGCAAACTCCACACCATACATATATAAGGGGAGGTAATAGCACCAACCCACTTTTACAGTGAAAACGCCAGGAACTTAAATCCGGCACTAGGAAACAGTCAGATAAACCAGAGTAATAGTTTCCCCTGCAAACCTTTCCCTTTGTGCTTGATGAACGAACGTGTCTCCACATACTCATTTCTGAGGGATAAGTGGGTGAGAAAGCCGTCCTTCAAATAACTTTTGAGAAAAAAAATTTTTTTTCAGGTACAAAATCCACTCCATATATGTATATGGGGAAGTACTAACCCCAACTCTGTTTTACAGTGAAAACTGCAGGAATTCAAACCGGCACTAGAAACAGACTGAGAAACCAGAGTAAAAGTTTCTCCTGCAACCCGTTTTCTTTGTGCTGGATGAACGAACTACTGTCCACATGCTCATATCTGAGAGATAAGTGAGTGTGAACGCCGTCCTTCACCTACCTTGTTGGGAACACAAATATACTTTTAAGTTGCCAACTCCACTCCATACATATATATGGGGAGGTACAATCTCCAAATCGGTTTTACTTTGATAACTGCAGGAATTCAAACCGGCACTAGAAACAGACTGAGAAACCATAGTAAAATTTTATCCTGCAACCAGTTGCCTTTGTGCTAGATGAACGAACGTCTGTCCACAAGCTCAGTTCTGAGAGATATGTGTGTGTTAAAGCCGTAATTCACCTATCTGGTTGGGAACACATAGTTTCTTTGCAGTTGCAAAATCCAATCCATACATATATATGGGGAGGTACTAGCTCCAACTCGGTTTTACAGTGAAACCTGCAGGAACTTCACCGGCACTAGGAAGCAGAGTGAGAAACCAAGGTAAAAGTTTTTCCTGCAAACCTTTTCCTTTGTGCTAGATGAACGAACGTCTAACCAAATGCTATGTTCTGAGAGAAAAGTGTGTGTGAAACCTTCCTTCAACTAGCTTGTTGGGAACACAAAGTTTCTTTGCATTTGCAAACTCCAATCCACACATATATTTGAGGAGGTACTAGCTAAAACTCGGTTTTACTGTGAAAACTGCAGGAACATCAAAACGGCACTAGGAAACAGACTGAGAAACCAGAGTAATTGTTTCTTCTGCAACCCGTTTTCTTTGTGCTAGATGAACGAACTTCTGTCCACATGCTCATTTCTGAGAGATATGTTTGTGTGAAAGCCGTACTTCAACAAGCATGTTGGGAACACAAAGTTTCTTTTCAGTTGCCAACCACACTCCATAAATATATATGGGAAGGTACAAGCTAAAACACGGTTTTACAGTGAAAACTGCAGGAACTTCAAACCGGCACTAGGAAACAGACTGAGTAAACAGAGAAAAAGTTTCCCCTGCAACCCGTTCCCTTTGTGCTAGATGAATGAAAGTCTCTCCACATGCTCAGTTCTGAGAGATAAGTGTGTGTGAAAGCCATTCTTCACCTAGCTTGTTGGGAACACAAAGTTTCTCTTCAGTTGCAAACTCCACTCCATACATATATAAGGGGAGGTACTAGTACCTACTCGATTTTACAGTGAAAACTGCAGGAAATTCAAACCGGCACTAGGAAACAGACAGAGTAAACAGAGAAAAAGTTTCTCCTGCAACCAGTTCCCTTTGTGCTAGATGAACGAACGTCTCTCCACGTGCTCATTTCTGAGAGAAAAGTGTGTGTGAAAGCCATTCTTCAACTAGCTTGATGGGAAGACAAAGTTCCTTTTCACTTGCAAACTCCACTCCATACATACATATGGTTAGGTACTTGCTCCAACTCGGTTTTACATTGAAAACAGCAGGAACTTCAAAGTGGCACTAGAAAATAGACTGAGAAACCAGATAAAAATTTTCTCCTGCAACCGGTTCCCTTTGTGCTAGATGAACGAACGTCTCTCCACATGCTCAATTCTGAGAGATAAGTGTGTGTGAAAGCCGTCCTTCACCTAGATTGTTGGGAAAACAAACATTCTTTTCACTTGCAACCCCCAATCCATAAATATATAAGCGGAGGTACTAGCTCCAACTCAGTTTTACAGTGAAAACTGCAGGGATTTCAAACCGGCAGTAGGAAACAGCCTGAGAAACCATAGTAAAACTTTCCCCTGCAATCCGTTCCCTTTGTGCTAGATGAACGAACGTCTCTCCACATGCTCAGATCTGAGAGATAAGTGTGTGTGAAAGCCGTCCTTCACCTAACTTGTTGGGAACACAAAGTTTCTTTTCAGTTGCAAACTCCACACCATACATATATAAGGGGAGGTAATAGCACCAACCCACTTTTACAGTGAAAACGCCAGGAACTTAAATCCGGCACTAGGAAACAGTCAGATAAACCAGAGTAATAGTTTCCCCTGCAAACCTTTCCCTTTGTGCTTGATGAACGAACGTGTCTCCACATACTCATTTCTGAGGGATAAGTGGGTGAGAAAGCCGTCCTTCAAATAACTTTTGAGAAAAAAAATTTTTTTTCAGGTACAAAATCCACTCCATATATGTATATGGGGAAGTAATAACCCCAACTCTGTTTTACAGTGAAAACTGCAGGAATTCAAACCGGCACTAGAAACAGACTGAGAAACCAGAGTAAAAGTTTCTCCTGCAACCCGTTTTCTTTGTGCTGGATGAACGAACTACTGTCCACATGCTCATATCTGAGAGATAAGTGAGTGTGAACGCCGTCCTTCACCTACCTTGTTGGGAACACAAATATACTTTTAAGTTGCCAACTCCACTCCATACATATATATGGGGAGGTACAATCTCCAAATCGGTTTTACTTTGATAACTGCAGGAATTCAAACCGGCACTAGAAACAGACTGAGAAACCATAGTAAAATTTTATCCTGCAACCAGTTGCCTTTGTGCTAGATGAACGAACGTCTGTCCACAAGCTCAGTTCTGAGAGATATGTGTGTGTTAAAGCCGTAATTCACCTATCTGGTTGGGAACACATAGTTTCTTTGCAGTTGCAAAATCCAATCCATACATATATATGGGGAGGTACTAGCTCCAACTCGGTTTTACAGTGAAACCTGCAGGAACTTCACCGGCACTAGGAAGCAGAGTGAGAAACCAAGGTAAAAGTTTTTCCTGCAAACCTTTTCCTTTGTGCTAGATGAACGAACGTCTAACCAAATGCTATGTTCTGAGAGAAAAGTGTGTGTGAAACCTTCCTTCAACTAGCTTGTTGGGAACACAAAGTTTCTTTGCATTTGCAAACTCCAATCCACACATATATTTGGGGAGGTACCAGCTAAAACTCGGTTTTACTGTGAAAACTGCAGGAACATCAAAACGGCACTAGGAAACAGACTGAGAACCAGAGTAATTGTTTCTTCTGCAACCCGTTTTCTTTGTGCTAGATGAACGAACTTCTGTCCACATGCTCATTTCTGAGAGATATGTTTGTGTGAAAGCCGTACTTCAACAAGCATGTTGGGAACACAAAGTTTCTTTTCAGTTGCCAACCACACTCCATAAATATATATGGGAAGGTACAAGCTAAAACACGGTTTTACAGTGAAAACTGCAGGAACTTCAAACCGGCACTAGGAAACAGACTGAGAACCCAGAGTAAAAGTTTCTCCTGCAACCAGTTTTCTTTGTGCTATATGAACGAATTTCTGTCCACATGCTATGTTCTGAGATATATGTGAGTGTGAACACCGTACTTCACCTAGCTTGTTGGGAACACAAATATTCTTTTAAGTTGCCAACTCCACTCCATACATTTATATGGGGAGGTACAATCTCCAAATCGGTTTTACAGTGAAAACTGCAGGAATTTCATACCGGCACTAGAAACAGACTGAGAACCCATAATAAAAGTTTATCCTGCAACCAGTTCCATTTGTGCTAGATGAGCGAACGTCTGTCCACAAGCTCAGTTCTGAGAGATATGTGTGTGTTAAGGCCGTAATTCACCTATCTGTTTGGGAACACATACTTTCTGTGCAGTTGCAAAATCCTATCCATACATATATATGGGGAGATACTAGATTCAACTCGGTTTTACAGAGAAAACTGCAGGAACTTCAAACCGGCACTAGGAAGCAGACTGAGAAACCAGAGTAAAAGTTTTTCCTGCAAACCGTTTCCTTTGTGCTAGATGAAGAAACGTCTCATCACATGCTCAGTTCTGAGAGATAAGTGTGTGTGAAAGCCTTCCTTCAACTAGCTTGTTGGGAACACAAAGTTTCTTTGCATTTGCAAACTCCAATCCACACATATATTTGGGGTGGTACTAGCTCGAACACGGTTTTACAGTGAAAACTGCAGGAACATAAAACCGGCACTAGGAAACAGAATGAGAATTTAGAGTAAAACTTTCTCCTGCAACCCATTCCCTTTGTGCTAGGTGAACGATCTTCTGTCCACATGATCAGTTCTGAGAGATAAGTGTGTGTGAAAGCCGTACTTCACGTATCTTGTAGTAAACACATAGTTTCTTTGCAGTTGCCAAAACCACTCCATACATATATATGTGTAGGTACTAGCTCCAAATATGTTTTAGAGTGAAAACTGCAGGAACTTCAAACCGGCACTAGGAAACAGACTGAGAAACCAGAGTAAATGTTCCTCCTACAACCCGTTCCATTTGTGCTAGGAGAATGAACGTCTCTCCACAGGCTCAGTTCTGAGAGATAAGTGTGTGTGAAAGCCGTCCTTCACCTTGCTTATTGGGAACACAAAGTTTCTTTTCAGTTGCCAACTCCACTCCATAAATATATATGGGGAAGTACTAGCTAAAACTCTGTATTACAGTGCAAAGTGCAGGAACTTCAAACCGGCAGTAGGAAGCAGACGGAGAAACCAGAGTAAAAATTTCTCCTGCAACCCGTTCCAATGTTGCTTGATGAAAAAACGTGTTTCCAAATGCTCAGTTCTGATAAATAAGTGTGTGTGAAGCCGTCCTTCACCTAGCATGTTGGGAACAGAGTGTTTCATTCAGATGCCATCTCCACTCCATACATATAAATGGGGAAGTACAAGCACCAACTCGGGTTTACAGTGAAAACTGCAGGAACTTCAAACCGTCACTAGGGAACAGACTGAGAATCCAGAGTAAAGTTTCTCCTTCAACCCGTTCCCATTGTGCTAGATGAACGAACGTCTCTATACATGCTCAGTTCTGAGAGATAAGTGAGTGTGAATGCCGTCCTTAACCTAACTTGTTGGGAACACATATATTCTTTTAAGTTGCCAACACCTCTTCATACATATATATGGGGAGGTACAAGCTCCAAATCGGTTTTACAGTGAAAACTGCAGGAACTTCAAACCGGCACTAGAAACAGACTGAGAAACCATAGTAAAAATTTATCTTGCTACCAGTACCCTTTGTGCTACATGAACGAACGTCTGTCCACAAGCTCAGTTCTGTGAGATATGTGTGTGTTAAAGACGTAATTCACCTATTTGGTTTGTAACATATAGTTTCTTTGCAGTTGCCAAATCTAATTCATACATATATATGGGGAGGTACTAGATCCAACTCGGTTTTACAGTGAATACTGCAGGAACTTCAAACCGGCACTAGGAAGCAGACTGAGAAACAAGAATAAAATTTTTCCTGCAAACCGTTTCCTTTGTGCTAGATGAACGAACGTCTCAACAAATGCTATGTTCTGAGAGATAAGTGTGTGTCAAAGCCTTCCTTCACCTAGCTTGTTGGGAACACAAAGTTTCTTTGCATTTGCAAACTCCAATCCACACATATATTTGGGGAGGTACTAGCTCCAACTCGGTTTACAGTGAAAACTGCAGGAATATCAAACATGCACTAGGAAACAGACTGAGACTCCAGAGTAGTACTTTCTCCTGCAACCCATTCACTTTGTGCTAGGTGAACGATCTTCTGTCCACATGATCGTTTCTGAAAGATAAGTGTGTGTGAAAGCCGTACTTCATGTTGCATGTAGTAAACACATAGTTTCTTTGCAGTTGCCAACACCACCCCATAAATATATATGGGTAGGTACTAGCTCCAAATAGATTTTACAGTGAAAACTGCAGGAACTTCAATCTGGCAAGAGGAAACAGACTGAGAAACCAGAGTAAATGTTCCTCCTTCAAACCTTTCCATTTGTGCTAGATGATCGAACGTCTCTCCACAGGCTCAGTTCTGAGAGATAAGTGTGTGTGAAAGCCGTACTTCAACTAGATTATTGGGAACACAAAGTTTCTTTTCAGTTGCCAAATCCACTCCATAAATATATATGGAGATGTTCTAGATAAAACTCTGTATTACAGTGCAAACTGCAGGAACTTCAAAACGGCAGTAGGAAGCAGACGGAGAAACCAGTGTAAAAGTTTCTCCTGCAACCCGTTCCATTTTTGCTTGATGAACAAACGTCTCTCCAAATGCTCAGTTCTGAGAGATAAGTGTGTGTGAAGCCGTCCTTCACCTAGCATGTTGGAAACAGAGAGTTTCATTCAGATGCCATTTCCACTCCATACATATATATGGAGAGGTACAAGCACCATCTCGATCTTACAGTGAAAAGTGCAGGAACTTCAAACCGTCACTAGGGAACAGACTGGGAAACTAGAGAAAATGTTTCACCAGCAACCCGTTCCATTTGTGCTAGATTAACGAACGTCTCTCCACATGCTCAGTTCTGAGAGATATGTTTGTGTGAAAGCCGTCCTTCAACTAGCATGTTGGGAACACAAATATTCTTTTAAGTTGCCAACTCCACTCCATAAATTTATAAGGGGAGCTATTACATCGAAATCGGTATTACAGTGAAAACTGCAGGAAATTCAAAACGGCACTAGGAAACAGACTGAGAATGCAGTGAAAAGTTTCTCCTGCAACCCGTTCCCTTTGTGCTAGATGAACGAACGTCTCTCCACAAGCTCAGTTCTGAGACATAAGTGTGTGTGAAAGCCTTAATTCACCTAGCTTGTTGGGAACACAAAATTTCTTTTCAGTTGCCAACTCCACTACATATATATATATGGGGAGGTACAAGCTCCAAATCGTTTTTACAGTGAAAACTGCAGGAACTTCAAACCAGCACTAGGGAACAGACAAAGAAACCAGAGTAAAAATATCTCCTGCAACCCGTTCCATTTGTGCTACATGAACGAACTTCTGTCCACATGCTCAGTTCTGAGAGATATGTGAGTGTGAACGCCGTACTTCACCTAGCTTGTTGGGAACACAAATATTCTTTTAAGTTGCCAACTCCACTCCATACATATATATGGGGAGGTACAAGCTCCAAATCTGTTTTACAGTGAAAATTGCAGGAACTTCAAACCGGCAGTAGAAACAGACTGAGAAACCATAGAAAAGTTTATCCTGCAACCAGTTCCATTTGTGCCTGATGAACGAACGTCTGTCCACAAGCTCAGTTCTGAGAGATATGTATGTGTTAAAGCCGTAATTCACCTATTTGTTTGGGAACACATAGTTTCTGTGCAGTTGCAAAATCCAATCCATACATATATATGGGGAGATACTAGCTCCAACTCGATTTTACAGTGAAAACTGCAGGAACTTCAAACCGGCACTAGGAAGCAGACTGAGAAACCAGAGTAAAAGTTTTTCCTGCAAACCGTTTCCTTTGTGCTAGATGAACGAACGTCTCATCACATGATCAGTTCTGAGAGATAAGTGTGTGTGAAAGCCTTCCTTCAACTAGCTTGTTGGGAACACAAAGTTTCTTTGCATTTGCAAACTCCAATCCACACATATATTTGGGGAGGTACTAGCTCGAACTCGGTTTTACAGTGAAAACTGCAGGAACATCAAACCGGCACTAGGAAACAGAATGAGAATCCAGAGTAAAACTTTCTCCTGCAACCCATTCACTTTGTGCTAGGTGAACGATCTTCTGTCCACATGATCAGTTCTGAGAGATAATTGTGTGTGAAAGCCGTACTTCACGTATCTTGTAGTAAACATATAGTTTCTTTGCAGATGCCATAACCACTCCATACATATATATGGGTAGGTACTAGCTCCAAATATGTTTTACAGTGAAAACTGCAGGAACTTCAAACCGGCAATAGGAAACAGACTGAGAAACCAGAGTAAATGTTCCTCCTTCAACCCGTTCCATTTGTGCTAGGAGAACGAACGTCTTTCCACAGGCTCAGTTCTGAGAAATAAGTGTGTGTGAAAGCCGTGCTTCACCTAGCTTGTTTGGAACACAAAGTTTCTTTTCAGTTGCCAACTCCACTCCATAAATATATATGGGATGTACTAGCTAAAACTCTGTATTACAGTGCAAAGTGCAGGAACTTCAAACCTGCGGTAGGAACAGACGGAGAAACCAGAGTAAAAATTTCTCCTGCAACCCGTTCCAATGTTGCTTGATGAAAAAACGTCTCTCCAAATGCTCAGTTCTGATAGATAATTGTGTGTGAAGCCGACCTTCACATAGCATGTTGGGAACAGAGAGTTTCATTCAGATGCCATCTCCACTCCATACATATATATGGGGAAGTACAAGCAACAACTCGGTTTTACAGTGAAAACTGCAGGAATTTCAAACCGTCACTAGGGAACAGACTGAGAATCCAGAGTAAAGTTACTCCTGCATCCCGTTCCAATTGTGCTAGATGAACGAACGTCTCTATACATGCTCAGTTCTGAGAGATAAGTGAGTGTGAATGCCGTCCTTCACCTAACTTGTTGGGAACACAAATATTCTTTTAATTTGCCAACTCCTCTCCATACATATATATGGGGAGGTACAAGCTCCAAATCGGTTTTACAGTGAAAACTGCAGGAACTTCAAACCGGCACTAGAAACAGACTGAGAAACCATAGTAAAAATTTATCTTGCAACCAGTTCCCTTTGTGTTAGATGAACGAACGTCTGTCCACAAGCTCAGGTCTGTGTGATATGTGTGTGTTAAAGCCGTAATTCAACTATCTGGTTTGTAACACATAGTTTCTTTGCAGTTGCCAAATCCAATTCATACATATATATGGGGAGGTACTAGATCCAACTCGGTTTTACAGTGAAAACTGCAGGAACTTCAAAACGGCACTAGGAAGCAGACTGAGAAACCAGAGTAAAATTTTTCCTGCAAACCGTTTCCTTTGTGCTAGATGAACGAAAGTCTCAACAAATGCTATGTTCTTAGAGATAAGTGTGTGTCAAAGACTTCCTTCACCTAGCTTGTTGGGAACACAAAGTTTCTTTGCATTTGCAAACACCAATCCACACATATATTTGGGGAGGTACTAGCTCCAACTCTGTTTTACAGTGAAAAATGCAGGAATATCAAACATGCACTGGGAAACAGACTGAGAATCCAGAGTAGTACTTTCTCCTGCAACCCATTCACTTTGTGCTAGGTGAACGATCTTCTGTCCACATGATCATTTCTGAAAGATAAATGTGTGTGAAAGCCGTACTTTAAGTTGCTTGTAGTAAACACATAGTTTCTTTGCAGTTGCCAACACCACCAAATAAATATATATGGGTAGGTACTAGCTCCAAATAGATTTTACAGTGAAAACTGCAGGAACTTCAAACCGGCACTAGGAAACAGACTGAGAAACCAGAGTAAATGTTCCTCCTTCAAACCTTTCCATTTGTGCTAGATGATCGAACGTCTCTCCACAGGCTCAGTTCTGAGAGATAAGTGTGTGTGAAAGCCGTACTTCAACTAGATTATTGGGAACACAAAGTTTCTTTTCAGTTGCCAAATCCACTCCATAAATATATATGGAGATGTTCTAGATAAAACTCTGTATTACAGTGCAAACTGCAGGAACTTCAAAACGGCAGTAGGAAGCAGACGGAGAAACCAGTGTAAAAGTTTCTCCTGCAACCCGTTCCATTTTTGCTTGATGAACAAACGTCTCTCCAAATGCTCAGTTCTGAGAGATAAGTGTGTGTGAAGCCGTCCTTCACCTAGCATGTTGGAAACAGAGAGTTTCATTCAGATGCCATTTCCACTCCATACATATATATGGAGAGGTACAAGCACCATCTCGGTCTTACAGTGAAAAGTGCAGGAACTTCAAACCGTCACTAGGGAACAGACTGGGAAACTAGAGAAAATGTTTCACCAGCAACCCGTTCCATTTGTGCTAGATTAACGAACGTCTCTCCACATGCTCAGTTCTGAGAGATATGTTTGTGTGAAAGCCGTCCTTCAACTAGCATGTTGGGAACACAAATATTCTTTTAAGTTGCCAACTCCACTCCATAAATTTATAAGGGGAGCTATTACATCGAAATCGGTATTACAGTGAAAACTGCAGGAAATTCAAACCGGCACTAGGGAACAGACAAAGAAACCAGAGTAAAAATATCTCCTGCAACCCGTTCCATTTGTGCTACATGAACGAACTTCTGTCCACATGCTCAGTTCTGAGAGATATGTGAGTGTGAACGCCGTACTTCACCTAGCTTGTTGGGAACACAAATATTCTTTTAAGTTGCCAACTCCACTCCATACATATATATGGGGAGGTACAAGCTCCAAATCTGTTTTACAGTGAAAATTGCAGGAACTTCAAACCGGCAGTAGAAACAGACTGAGAAACCATAGAAAAGTTTATCCTGCAACCAGTTCCATTTGTGCCTGATGAACGAACGTCTGTCCACAAGCTCAGTTCTGAGAGATATGTATGTGTTAAAGCCGTAATTCACCTATTTGTTTGGGAACACATAGTTTCTGTGCAGTTGCAAAATCCAATCCATACATATATATGGGGAGATACTAGCTCCAACTCGATTTTACAGTGAAAACTGCAGGAACTTCAAACCGGCACTAGGAAGCAGACTGAGAAACCAGAGTAAAAGTTTTTCCTGCAAACCGTTTCCTTTGTGCTAGATGAACGAACGTCTCATCACATGATCAGTTCTGAGAGATAAGTGTGTGTGAAAGCCTTCCTTCAACTAGCTTGTTGGGAACACAAAGTTTCTTTGCATTTGCAAACTCCAATCCACACATATATTTGGGGAGGTACTAGCTCGAACTCGGTTTTACAGTGAAAACTGCAGGAACATCAAACCGGCACTAGGAAACAGAATGAGAATCCAGAGTAAAACTTTCTCCTGCAACCCATTCACTTTGTGCTAGGTGAACGATCTTCTGTCCACATGATCAGTTCTGAGAGATAATTGTGTGTGAAAGCCGTACTTCACGTATCTTGTAGTAAACATATAGTTTCTTTGCAGATGCCATAACCACTCCATACATATATATGGGTAGGTACTAGCTCCAAATATGTTTTACAGTGAAAACTGCAGGAACTTCAAACCGGCAATAGGAAACAGACTGAGAAACCAGAGTAAATGTTCCTCCTTCAACCCGTTCCATTTGTGCTAGGAGAACGAACGTCTTTCCACAGGCTCAGTTCTGAGAAATAAGTGTGTGTGAAAGCCGTGCTTCACCTAGCTTGTTTGGAACACAAAGTTTCTTTTCAGTTGCCAACTCCACTCCATAAATATATATGGGATGTACTAGCTAAAACTCTGTATTACAGTGCAAAGTGCAGGAACTTCAAACCTGCGGTAGGAACAGACGGAGAAACCAGAGTAAAAATTTCTCCTGCAACCCGTTCCAATGTTGCTTGATGAAAAAACGTCTCTCCAAATGCTCAGTTCTGATAGATAATTGTGTGTGAAGCCGACCTTCACATAGCATGTTGGGAACAGAGAGTTTCATTCAGATGCCATCTCCACTCCATACATATATATGGGGAAGTACAAGCAACAACTCGGTTTTACAGTGAAAACTGCAGGAATTTCAAACCGTCACTAGGGAACAGACTGAGAATCCAGAGTAAAGTTACTCCTGCATCCCGTTCCAATTGTGCTAGATGAACGAACGTCTCTATACATGCTCAGTTCTGAGAGATAAGTGAGTGTGAATGCCGTCCTTCACCTAACTTGTTGGGAACACAAATATTCTTTTAATTTGCCAACTCCTCTCCATACATATATATGGGGAGGTACAAGCTCCAAATCGGTTTTACAGTGAAAACTGCAGGAACTTCAAACCGGCACTAGAAACAGACTGAGAAACCATAGTAAAAATTTATCTTGCAACCAGTTCCCTTTGTGTTAGATGAACGAACGTCTGTCCACAAGCTCAGGTCTGTGTGATATGTGTGTGTTAAAGCCGTAATTCAACTATCTGGTTTGTAACACATAGTTTCTTTGCAGTTGCCAAATCCAATTCATACATATATATGGGGAGGTACTAGATCCAACTCGGTTTTACAGTGAAAACTGCAGGAACTTCAAAACGGCACTAGGAAGCAGACTGAGAAACCAGAGTAAAATTTTTCCTGCAAACCGTTTCCTTTGTGCTAGATGAACGAAAGTCTCAACAAATGCTATGTTCTTAGAGATAAGTGTGTGTCAAAGACTTCCTTCACCTAGCTTGTTGGGAACACAAAGTTTCTTTGCATTTGCAAACACCAATCCACACATATATTTGGGGAGGTACTAGCTCCAACTCTGTTTTACAGTGAAAAATGCAGGAATATCAAACATGCACTGGGAAACAGACTGAGAATCCAGAGTAGTACTTTCTCCTGCAACCCATTCACTTTGTGCTAGGTGAACGATCTTCTGTCCACATGATCATTTCTGAAAGATAAATGTGTGTGAAAGCCGTACTTTAAGTTGCTTGTAGTAAACACATAGTTTCTTTGCAGTTGCCAACACCACCAAATAAATATATATGGGTAGGTACTAGCTCCAAATAGATTTTACAGTGAAAACTGCAGGAACTTCAAACCGGCACTAGGAAACAGACTGAGAAACCAGAGTAAATGTTCCTCCTTCAAACCTTTCCATTTGTGCTAGATGATCGAACGTCTCTCCACAGGCTCAGTTCTGAGAGATAAGTGTGTGTGAAAGCCGTACTTCAACTAGATTATTGGGAACACAAAGTTTCTTTTCAGTTGCCAAATCCACTCCATAAATATATATGGAGATGTTCTAGATAAAACTCTGTATTACAGTGCAAACTGCAGGAACTTCAAAACGGCAGTAGGAAGCAGACGGAGAAACCAGTGTAAAAGTTTCTCCTGCAACCCGTTCCATTTTTGCTTGATGAACAAACGTCTCTCCAAATGCTCAGTTCTGAGAGATAAGTGTGTGTGAAGCCGTCCTTCACCTAGCATGTTGGAAACAGAGAGTTTCATTCAGATGCCATTTCCACTCCATACATATATATGGAGAGGTACAAGCACCATCTCGGTCTTACAGTGAAAAGTGCAGGAACTTCAAACCGTCACTAGGGAACAGACTGGGAAACTAGAGAAAATGTTTCACCAGCAACCCGTTCCATTTGTGCTAGATTAACGAACGTCTCTCCACATGCTCAGTTCTGAGAGATATGTTTGTGTGAAAGCCGTCCTTCAACTAGCATGTTGGGAACACAAATATTCTTTTAAGTTGCCAACTCCACTCCATAAATTTATAAGGGGAGCTATTACATCGAAATCGGTATTACAGTGAAAACTGCAGGAAATTCAAACCGGCACTAGGGAACAGACAAAGAAACCAGAGTAAAAATATCTCCTGCAACCCGTTCCATTTGTGCTACATGAACGAACTTCTGTCCACATGCTCAGTTCTGAGAGATATGTGAGTGTGAACGCCGTACTTCACCTAGCTTGTTGGGAACACAAATATTCTTTTAAGTTGCCAACTCCACTCCATACATATATATGGGGAGGTACAAGCTCCAAATCTGTTTTACAGTGAAAATTGCAGGAACTTCAAACCGGCAGTAGAAACAGACTGAGAAACCATGGAAAAGTTTATCCTGCAACCAGTTCCATTTGTGCCTGATGAACGAACGTCTGTCCACAAGCTCAGTTCTGAGAGATATGTATGTGTTAAAGCCGTAATTCACCTATTTGTTTGGGAACACATAGTTTCTGTGCAGTTGCAAAATCCAATCCATACATATATATGGGGAGATACTAGCTCCAACTCGATTTTACAGTGAAAACTGCAGGAACTTCAAACCGGCACTAGGAAGCAGACTGAGAAACCAGAGTAAAAGTTTTTCCTGCAAACCGTTTCCTTTGTGCTAGATGAACGAACGTCTCATCACATGATCAGTTCTGAGAGATAAGTGTGTGTGAAAGCCTTCCTTCAACTAGCTTGTTGGGAACACAAAGTTTCTTTGCATTTGCAAACTCCAATCCACACATATATTTGGGGAGGTACTAGCTCGAACTCGGTTTTACAGTGAAAACTGCAGGAACATCAAACCGGCACTAGGAAACAGAATGAGAATCCAGAGTAAAACTTTCTCCTGCAACCCATTCACTTTGTGCTAGGTGAACGATCTTCTGTCCACATGATCAGTTCTGAGAGATAATTGTGTGTGAAAGCCGTACTTCACGTATCTTGTAGTAAACATATAGTTTCTTTGCAGATGCCATAACCACTCCATACATATATATGGGTAGGTACTAGCTCCAAATATGTTTTACAGTGAAAACTGCAGGAACTTCAAACCGGCAATAGGAAACAGACTGAGAAACCAGAGTAAATGTTCCTCCTTCAACCCGTTCCATTTGTGCTAGGAGAACGAACGTCTTTCCACAGGCTCAGTTCTGAGAAATAAGTGTGTGTGAAAGCCGTGCTTCACCTAGCTTGTTTGGAACACAAAGTTTCTTTTCAGTTGCCAACTCCACTCCATAAATATATATGGGATGTACTAGCTAAAACTCTGTATTACAGTGCAAAGTGCAGGAACTTCAAACCTGCGGTAGGAACAGACGGAGAAACCAGAGTAAAAATTTCTCCTGCAACCCGTTCCAATGTTGCTTGATGAAAAAACGTCTCTCCAAATGCTCAGTTCTGATAGATAATTGTGTGTGAAGCCGACCTTCACATAGCATGTTGGGAACAGAGAGTTTCATTCAGATGCCATCTCCACTCCATACATATATATGGGGAAGTACAAGCAACAACTCGGTTTTACAGTGAAAACTGCAGGAATTTCAAACCGTCACTAGGGAACAGACTGAGAATCCAGAGTAAAGTTACTCCTGCATCCCGTTCCAATTGTGCTAGATGAACGAACGTCTCTATACATGCTCAGTTCTGAGAGATAAGTGAGTGTGAATGCCGTCCTTCACCTAACTTGTTGGGAACACAAATATTCTTTTAATTTGCCAACTCCTCTCCATACATATATATGGGGAGGTACAAGCTCCAAATCGGTTTTACAGTGAAAACTGCAGGAACTTCAAACCGGCACTAGAAACAGACTGAGAAACCATAGTAAAAATTTATCTTGCAACCAGTTCCCTTTGTGTTAGATGAACGAACGTCTGTCCACAAGCTCAGGTCTGTGTGATATGTGTGTGTTAAAGCCGTAATTCAACTATCTGGTTTGTAACACATAGTTTCTTTGCAGTTGCCAAATCCAATTCATACATATATATGGGGAGGTACTAGATCCAACTCGGTTTTACAGTGAAAACTGCAGGAACTTCAAAACGGCACTAGGAAGCAGACTGAGAAACCAGAGTAAAATTTTTCCTGCAAACCGTTTCCTTTGTGCTAGATGAACGAAAGTCTCAACAAATGCTATGTTCTTAGAGATAAGTGTGTGTCAAAGACTTCCTTCACCTAGCTTGTTGGGAACACAAAGTTTCTTTGCATTTGCAAACTCCAATCCACACATATATTTGGGGAGGTACTAGCTCCAACTCTGTTTTACAGTGAAAAATGCAGGAATATCAAACATGCACTGGGAAACAGACTGAGAATCCAGAGTAGTACTTTCTCCTGCAACCCATTCACTTTGTGCTAGGTGAACGATCTTCTGTCCACATGATCATTTCTGAAAGATAAGTGTGTGTGAAAGCCGTACTTTAAGTTGCTTGTAGTAAACACATAGTTTCTTTGCAGTTGCCAACACCACCAAATAAATATATATGGGTAGGTACTAGCTCCAAATAGATTTTACAGTGAAAACTGCAGGAACTTCAAACCGGCACTAGGAAACAGACTGAGAAACCAGAGTAAATGTTCCTCCTTCAAACCTTTCCCTTTGTGCTAGATGATCGAACGTCTCTTCACAGGCTCAATTCTGAGAGATAAGTGTGTGTGAAAGCCGTACTTCACCTAGATTATTGGGAACACAAAGTTTCTTTTCAGTTGCCAAATCCACTCCATAAATATATATGGAGATTTTCTAGATAAAACTCTGTATTACAGTGCAAACTGCAGGAACTTCAAACGGCAGTAGGAAGCAGACGGAGAAACCAGAGTAAAAGTTTCTCCTGCAACCCGTTCCATTTTTGCTTGAAGAACAAACGTCTCTCCACATGCTCAGTTCTGAGAGATAAGTGTGTGTGAAGCCGTCCTTCACCTAGCATGTTGGGAACATAGAGTTTCATTCAGATGCCATCTCCACTCCATACATATATATGGAGATGTACAAGCACCAATATGGTTTTACAGTGAAAAGTGCAGGAATTTCAAACCGTCACTAGGGAACAGACTGAGAAACCAGAGTAAAAGTTTCTCCAGCAACCCGTTTTCTTTGTGCTAGATGAACGAACTACTGTCCACATGCTCAGTTCTGAGAGAAAAGTGAGTGTGAACGCCGTCCTTCAACTACCTTGTTGGGAACACAAATGTTCTTTTAAGTTGCCAACTCCACTCCATACATATATATGGGGAGGTACAATCTCCAAATCTGTTTTACATTGAAAACTGCAGGAAATTCAAACCGGCACTAGAAACAGACTGAGAAACCATAGTATATGTTTATCCTGCAACCAGTTGCCTTTGTGCTAGATGAACGAACGTCTGTCCACAAGCTCAGTTCTGAGAGATATGTGTGTGTTAAAGCCGTAATTCACCTATCTGGTTGGGAACACATAGTTTCTTTGCAGTTGCAAAATCCAGTCCATACATATATATGGGTAGGTACTAGCTCCAACTCGGTTTTACAGTGAAAACTGCAGGAATTTCAAACCGGCACTAGGAAGCAGACTGAGAAACCAGAGTAAAAGTTTTCCCTGCAAACCATTTCCTTTCTGCTAGATGAACGAACATCTCACCACATGTTCAGTTCTGAGAGATAAGTGTGTGTGAAAGCCTTACTTCAACTAGCTTGTTGGGAACACAAAGTTTCTTTGCATTTGCAAACCCCAATCCACACATATATTTGGGGAGGAATTAGCTAAAACTCGGTTTTACAGTGAAAACTGCAGGAACTTCAAAACGGCACTAGGGAATATACAGAGAAACCAGAATAAAAGTATCTCCTGCAACCCGTTCCATTTGTGCTACATGAACGAAATTCTGTCCACATGCTCAGTTCTGAGAGTTAAGTGTGTGTGAAAGACTTCCTTCAACTAGCTTGTTGTAAACACATAATTTCTTTGCAGTTGCCAACACCACTCCATACATATATATGGGGAGGTACTAGCTCCAACTCGGTTTTACAGAGAAAACTGCAGGAACTTCAAACCGGCACTAGGAAACAGACTGAGAAACCAGATTAAAAGTTTCCCTGCATCCCGTTCCCATTGTGCTAGATGAACGAAAGTCTCTACACATGCTCAGTTCTGAGTGGTAAGTGAGAGTGAAAGCCGTCCTTCACCTACATTGTTGGGAACACAAAGTTTCTTTTCAGTTGCCAAAACCACTCCATACATATATAAGGGGAGATACTAGCTCCAACTCGGTTTTACAGTGAAATCTGTAGGAACATCAAACCGTCACTAGGGAACAGAATGAGAATCCAGAGTAAAAGTTTCTCCTGCAAAACGATCCCATTGTGCTAGGTGAACGAACTTCTCTTCAAATGCTCAGTTCTGAGAGATATGTGAGTGTGAAAGCCGTCCTTCACCTACCTTGTTGGGAACACAAATATTATTTTAAGTTGCCAACTCCAATCCATACATATATATGGGGAGGTACAAGCTCCAAATCGGTTTTACAGTGAAACCTGCAGGAACTTCAAACCGGCACTAGAAACAGACTGAGAAACCATAGTAAAAATTTATCTTGCAACCAGTTCCCTTTGTGCTAGATGAACGAACGTCTGTCCACAAGCTCAGTTCTGTGAGATATGTGTGTGTTAAAGCCGTAATTCAACTATCTGGTTTGTAACACTTAGTTTCTTTGCAATTGCCAAATCCAATTCATACATATATATGGGGATGTACTAGATCCAACTCGGTTTTACAGTGAAAAATGCAGGAACTTCAAACCGGCACTAGGAAGCAGACTGAGAAACCAGAGTAAAATTTTTCCTGCAAACCGTTTCTTTTGTGCAAGATAAACGAACGTCTCAACAAATGCTATGTTCTGAGAGATAAGTGTGTGTCAAAGTCTTCCTTCACCTAGCTTGTTGGGAACACAAAGTTTCTTTGCATTTGCAAACTCCAAATCCACACATATATTTGGGGAGGTACTAGCTCCAACTCGATTTTACAGTGAAAAATGCAGGAATATCAAACATGCACTAGGAAACAGACTGAGAATCCAGAGTAGTACTTTCCCCTGCAACCCATTCACATTGTGCTAGGTGAACGATCTTCTGTCCACATGATCATTTCTGAAAGATATGTGTGTGTGAAAGCCGTACTTCACGTTGCTTGTAGTAAACACATAGCTTCTTTGCAGTTGCTAACACCACCCCATAAATATATATGGGTAGGTACTAGCTCCAAATAGATTTTACAGTGAAAACTGAAGGAACTTCAAAACGGCACTAGGAAACAGACTGAGAAACCAGAGTAAATGTTCCTCCTTCAAACCTTTCCCTTTGTGCTAGATGATCGAACGTCTCTCCACAGGCTCAATTCTGAGAGATAAGTGTGTGTGAAAGCCGTACTTCACCTAGATTATTGGGAACACAAAGTTTCTCTTCAGTTGCCAAATCCACTCCATAAATATATATGGAGATGTTCTAGATAAAACTCTGTATAACAGTGCAAACTGCAGGAACTTCAAAACGGCAGTAGGAAGCAGACGGAGAAACCAGAGTAAAAGTTTCTCCTGCAACCCGTTCCATTTTTGCTTGATGAACAAACGTCTCTCCACATGCTCAGTTCTGAGAGATAAGTGTGTGTGAAGCCGTCCTTCACCTAGCATGTTGGAAACAGAGAGTTTCATTCAGATGTCATCTCCAATCCATACATATATATGGGGAGGTACAAGCACCAACTCGGTTTTACAGTGAAAAGTGCAGGAACTTCAAACCGTCACTAGGGAACAGACTGAGAAACCAGAGTAAATGTTTCACCTGAAACCCGTTCCATTTGTGCTAGAATAACGAACGTCTCTCCACATGCTCAGTTCTGAGAGATATGTTTGTGTGAAAGCCGTCCTTCAACTAGCATGTAGGGAACACAAAGTATCTTTTCAGTTGCCAACCCCACTCCATAAATATATATGCGGAGGTACTAGCTAAAACTCGGTTTTACTGTGAAAACTGCAGGAAAATCAGACCGGCACTAGGAAACAGACTGAGAAACCAGAGTAAAAGTTTCTCCTGCAACCGGTTTTCTTTGTGCTAGATGAACGAACTTCTGTCCACATGCTCAGTTCTGAGAGATAAGTGAGTGTGAACGCCGTCCTTCACCTAGCTTGTTGGGAACACAAATATTCTTTTAAGTTGCCAACTCCACTCCATAGATATATATGGGGAGGTACAAGCTACAAATCGGTTTTACAGTAAAAACTGCAGGAACTTCAACCAGGCACTAGAAACAGACTGAGAAACAATAGTAAAATTTATCCTGCAACCAGTTCACTTTGTGCTAGATTAACGAATGTCTGTCCACAAGATCAGTTCTGAGAGATATGTGTGTGTTAAAGCCGTAATTCACCTATCTGGTTGGGAACACATAGTTTTTTGCAGTTGTAAATCCAATCCATACATATATATGGGGAGGTACTATCTCCAACTCGGTTTTACAGTGAAAACTGCAGGAACTTCAAACCGGCACTAGGAAGAAGACTGAGAAACCAGAGTAAAATTTTTCCTGCAAACCGTTTCTTTTGTGCAAGATAAACGAACGTCTCAACAAATGCTATGTTCTGAGAGATAAGTGTGTGTCAAAGCCTTCCTTCACCTAGCTTGTTGGGAACACAAAGTTTCTTTGCATTTGCAAACTCCAAATCCACACATATATTTGGGGAGGTACTAGCTCCAACTCGGTTTTACAGTGAAAAATGCAGGAATATCAAACATGCACTAGGAAACAGACTGAGAATCCAGAGTAGTACTTTCCCCTGCAACCCATTCACATTGTGCTAGGTGAACGATCTTCTGTCCACATGATCATTTCTGAAAGATATGTGTGTGTGAAAGCCGTACTTCACGTTGCTTGTAGTAAACACATAGCTTCTTTGCAGTTGCCAACACCACCCCATAAATATATATGGGTAGGTACTAGCTCCAAATAGATTTTACAGTGAAAACTGAAGGAACTTCAAAACGGCACTAGGAAACAGACTGAGAAACCAGAGTAAATGTTCCTCCTTCAAACCTTTCCCTTTGTGCTAGATGATCGAACGTCTCTCCACAGGCTCAATTCTGAGAGATAAGTGTGTGTGAAAGCCGTACTTCACCTAGATTATTGGGAACACAAAGTTTCTCTTCAGTTGCCAAATCCACTCCATAAATATATATGGAGATGTTCTAGATAAAACTCTGTATAACAGTGCAAACTGCAGGAACTTCAAAACGGCAGTAGGAAGCAGACGGAGAAACCAGAGTAAAAGTTTCTCCTGCAACCCGTTCCATTTTTGCTTGATGAACAAACGTCTCTCCACATGCTCAGTTCTGAGAGATAAGTGTGTGTGAAGCCGTCCTTCACCTAGCATGTTGGAAACAGAGAGTTTCATTCAGATGTCATCTCCAATCCATACATATATATGGGGAGGTACAAGCACCAACTCGGTTTTACAGTGAAAAGTGCAGGAACTTCAAACCGTCACTAGGGAACAGACTGAGAAACCAGAGTAAATGTTCCTCCTTCAAACCTTTCCCTTTGTGCTAGATGAACGAACGTCTCACCACATGCTCAGTTCTGAGAGATAAGTTTGTGTGAAAGCCTTCCTTCAACTATCTTGTTGGGAACACAAAGTTTTTGCATTTGCAAACTCCAATCCACACATATATTTGGGGAGGTACTAGCTCGAACTCGGTTTTACAGTGAAAACTGCAGGAATATCAAACCGACACTAGGAAACAGACTGAGAATCCAGAGTAAAATTTTCTCCTGCAACCCTTTCCCTTTGTGCTAGGTGAACGATCTTCTGTCCACATGATCAGTTCTGAGAGATATGTGTGTGTGAAAGCCGTACTTCACGTAGATTTTAGTAAACACATAGTTTCTTTGCAGTTGCCAACACCACTCCATACATATATATGCGGAGGATCTAGCTCCAACTCGGTTTTGCAGTGAAAACTGTAGGAACTTCAAACCGGCACTAGGAACAGACTGAGAAAACAGAGTAAAAGTTTCTCCTGCAACCCGTTCCCTTTGTGCTACATGAATGAAAGTCTCTCCACAAGCTCAGTTCTGAGGGATTAGTGTGTGTGAAAACCGTAATTCATCTAGATTGTTGGGATAAAAATGTTTCTTTTCATTTGCCAAATCCACTCCATAAATATATAAGGGGAGGTATTACTTCGAAATCGGTATTACAGTGAAAACTGCAGGAAATTCAAAACGGCACACGGAAACAGACGGAGAATGCAGTGAAAAGTTTCTCCTGCAACCCGTTCCCTTTGTGCTAGATGAACGAACGTCTCTCCACAAGCTCAGTTCTGAGAGATAAGTGTGTGTGAAAGCCTTAATTCACCTAGCTTGTTGGGAACACAAATTTTCTTTTCAGTTGCCAACACCACTCCATAAATATATATGGGGAGGTACAAGCTCCAACTCGGTTTTACAGAGAAAACTGCAGGAACTTCAAACCGGCACAAGGGAACAGACAGAGAAACCAGAGTAATAGTATCTCCTGCAACCCGTTCCATTTGTGCTACATGAACGAACTTCTGTCCACATGCTCAGTTCTGAGAGTTAAGTGTGTGTGAAAGACGTCCTTCAACTAGCTTGTTGTAAACACTTAATTTCTTTGCAGTTGCCAACACCACTCCTTACATATATATGGGGAGGTACTAGCTCCAACTCGGTTTTACAGAGAAAACTGCAGGAACTTCAAACCGGCACTAGGAAACAGACTGAGAAACCAGATTAAAAGTTTCTCCTGCATCCCGTTCCCATTGTGCTAAATGAACGAACGTCTCTACACATGCTCAGTTCTGAGAGGTAAGTGAGTGTGAAAGCCTCCTTCACCTAGCATGTTGGGAACACAAAGTTTCTTTTCAGTTGCCAAATCCACTCCATACATATATAAGGGGAGATACTAGCTTCACCTCGGTTTTACAGTGAAAACTGTAGGAACTTCAAACCGGCACTAGAAACAGACTGAGAAACCATAGTAAAAGTTTATACTGCATCCAGTTCCCTTTGTGCTAGATGAACGAACGTCTGTCCACAAGCTCAGTTCTGTGAGATATGTGTGTGTTAAAGCCGTAATTCACCTATCTGGTTGGGAACACATATTTCCTTTGCAGTTGCCAAATCCAATCCATACATATATATGGGGAGGTACTAGCTCCAACTCGGTTTTACAGTGAAAACTGCTGGTACATCGAACCGTCACTAGGAAGCAGACTGAGAAACCAGAGCAAAAGTTTTTCCTGCAAAGCGTTTCCTTTGTGCTAGATGAACGAACGTCTCAACAAATGCTATGATCTGAGAGATAAGTGGGTGTGAAAGCATTCCTTCAACTAGCTTGTTGGGAACACAAAGTTTCTTTGCATTTGCAAACTCCAATCCACAGATATATTTGGGGAGGTACTAGCTCCAACTCGGTTTTACAGTGAAAACTGCAAGAACATCAAACCGGAACTAGGAAACAGAATGAGAATCCAGAGTAAAACTTTCTCCTGCAACCCCTTCCCTTTGTGCTAGGTGAACGATCTTCTGTCCACATGATCAGTTCTGAGAGATAAGTGAGTGTGAAAGCCATAGTTCAATAGCTTGTAGTAAACACATAGTTTCTTTGCAGTTGCCAAAACCACTCCATGCATATATATGTGTAGGTACTATCTCCAAATAGGTTTTACAGTGAAAACTGCAGGAATTTCAAACCGGCATTAGGAAACAGACTGAGAAAACAGAGTAAATGTTCCTCCTTCAACCCGTTCCATTTGTGCTAGGAGAACGAACGTCTCTCCACAGGCTCATTTCTGAGAGATAAGTGTGTGTGAAAGCCGTCCTTCACCTAGCTTATTGGGAACACAAAGTTTCTTTTCAGTTGCCAACTCCACTTTATAAATATATATGGGGAAGTACTAGCTAAAACTCTGTGTTACAGTGCAATGTGTAGGAACTTCAAACCGGCAGTAGGAAGCAGATGGAGAAACCAGAGTAAAAATTTCTCCTGCAACCCGTTCCAATGTTGCTTGATGAAAAAAAGTCTCTCCAAATGCTCAGTTCTGATAGATAAGTGTGTGTGAAGCCGTCCTTCACCTAGCATGTTGGGAACAGAGAGTTTCATTCAGATGCATTCTCCACTCCATACATATATAGGGGAAGTACAAGCACCAACTCGGCTTTACAGTGAAAAGTGCAGGAACTTCAAACCATCACTAGGGAACAGACTGAGAATCCAGAGTAAATTTTATCCTGCAACCCGTTCCCTTTGTGCTAGATGAACGAACGTCTCTATACATGCTCAGTTCTGAGAGATAAGTGAGTGTGAATGCCGTCCTTCACCTAACTTGTTGGGAACACAAATATTCTTTTAAATTGCCAACTCCTCTCCATACATATATATGGGGAGGTACAAGCTCCAAATCGGTTTTACAGTGAAAACTGCAGGATCTTCAAACCGGCACTAGAAACAGACTGAGATACCATAGTAAAAGTTTATCTTGCATCAAGTTCCCTTTGTGCTAGATGAACGAAAGTCTGTCCACAAGCTCAGTTCTCTGAGATATGTGTGTGTTAAAGCCGTTATTCACATATCTGGTTTGTAACACATAGTTTCCTTGCAGTTGCCAAATCCAATTCGTACATATATATGGGGAGGTACTAGATCCAACTCGGTTTTACAGTGAAAACTGCAGGAACTTCTAACCGGCACTAGGAAGCAGACTGAGAAACCAGGGTAAAATTTTTTCCTGCAAACTGTTTCCTTTGTGCTAGATGAACGAACGTCTCACCAAATGCTATATTCTGAGAGATAAGTGTGTGTCAAAGCCTTCCTTCACCTAGCTTTTTGGGAACACAAAGTTTCTTTGCATTTGCAAACTCCAATCCACACATATATTTGGGGAGGTACTAGCTCCATCTCGGTTTTACAGTGAAAGCTGCAGAAATATCAAACATGCACTAGGAAACAGACTGAGAATCCAGAGTAGTACTTTCTCCTGCAACCCTTTCCCTTTGTGCTAGGTGAACGATCTTCTGTCCACATGATCATTTCTGAAAAATAAGTGTGTGTGAAAGCCGTACTTCACGTAGCTTGTAGTAAACCCATAGTTTCTTTGCAGTTGCCAACACCACCCCATAAATATATATGGGTAGGTACTAGCTCCAAATAGATTTTACAGTGAAAACTGCAGGAACTTCAAACCGGCACTAGGAAACAGACTGAGAAACCAGAGTAAATGTTCCTCCTTCAAACCTTTCCCTTTGTGCTAGATGAACGAACGTCTCTCCACAGGCTCAGTTCTGAGAGATAAGTGTGTGTGAAAGCCGTACTTCACCTAGATTATTGGGAACACAAAGTTTCTTTTCAGTTGCCAACTCCACTCCATAAATATATATGGAGATGTTCTAGATAAAACTCTGTATTACAGTGCAAACTGCAGGAAATTCAAAACGGCAGTAAGAAGCAGACGGAGAAACCAGAGTAAAAGTTTCTCCTGCAACCCGTTCCATTTTGGCTTGATGAACAAAAGTCTCTCCACATGCTGAGTTCTCAGAGATAAGTGTGTGTGAAGCCGTCCTTCACCTAGCATGTGGGGAACAGAGAGTTTCATTCAGATGCCATCTCCACTCCATACATATATATGGGGAAGTACAAGCACCAACACGGTTTTACAGTGAAAAGTGCAGGAACTTCAAACCGTCACTAGGGAACAGACTGAGAAACCAGATTAAATGTTTCACCTGCAAACCGTTCCATTTGTGCTAGATTAACGAACGTCTCTCCACATGCTCAGTTCTGAGAGATATGATTGTGTGAAAGCTGTAGTTCAACTAGCATGTTGGGAACACAAAGTTTCTTTTCAGTTGCCAACTACACTCCATAAATATATATGGGGAGGTACTAGATAAAACTCGGTTTTATTGTGGAAACTGCAGGAACTTCAAACCGGCACTAGAAACAGACTGAGAAACCAGAGTAAAATTTCTCCTGCAACCCGTTCCCTTTGTGCTAGTTGAACGAAATTCTGCCCACATGCTAAGTTCTGAGAGATAAGTGTGTGTGAAAGCCGTCCTTCACCTAGTTTGTTGTAAACAAATAGTTTCTTTGCAGTTGCCAACTCCACTCCATACATATATATGGGGAGGTACTAGCTTCAACTCTGTTTTACAGTGTAAACTCAGGAACTTCAAACCGGCACTAGGAAACAGACTGAGAAACCAGAGTAAAAGTTTCACCTGCAAACCTTTCCCTTTGTGCTAGATGAACGAACGTCTCTCCACATTCTCAAGTCTGAGAGATAAGTGGGTGTGAAAGCCGTCCTTCAAATGGCTAGTTGGGAAAACAATTTTCTTTTCAGTTGCCAACTCCTGTCCATACATATATATGGTGAGGTACTAGCTCCAAATCGCTTTTACAGTGAAAACTGTAGGAATTTCAAACCGGCACTAGGAAACAGACTGAGAAAACAGAGTAAAAGTTTCTCCTGCAAACCGTTCCTTTTGTGCTAGATGAACGAAAGTCTCCCCACAAGCTAAGTTCTGAGAGATAAGTGTGTGTGAAAGCTGTAATTCACATAGCTTGTTGGGAACACTAATTTTCTTTTCATTTGCCATCTCCACTCCATAAATATATATGAGGAGGTACTAGCTCCAAAACGGTATTACAGTGAAAACAGCAGGAACTTCAAAACGGCACTAGGAAGCAGACTGAGAAACCAGAGAAAAAGTTTCTCATACAACCCGTTCTTTTTGTGCTAGATGAAGGAACGTCTCTCCACTTGCTCAGTTCTGAGAGATAATTGTGTTTGAAAGCCGTTCTTCAGCTAGCTTGTTGGGAACACCAAATTTCTTTTCAGTTGCCTACTCCAATCCATACATATATATGGGGAGGTACTAGCTCCAAATCTGTTTTACAGTGAAACCTGCAGGAACTTCAAACCGGCACTAGGAAACAGAGTGAGAATCCAGAGTAATATTTTCTCCTGCAACCCGTTCCCTTTGTGCTAGATGAACGAACGTCTCTCCACAAGCTCAGTTCTGAGAGATAAGTGGGTGTGAAAGCCGTAATTCACCTAGCTTGTTGGTAACACAAAGTTTCTTTTCAGTTGCCAAATCCACTCCATAAATATATATGGGGAAGTACTAGCTAAAACTCTGTTTTACAGTGAAAAATGCAGGAACTTCAAAACGGCACTAGGGAACAGACTGAGAAACAAGAGTAAAAGTTTCTCCTGCCACCCTTTCCCATTTTGCTACATGAACGAACTTCTGTCCACATGCTCAGTTCTGATAGATAAGTATGTGTGAAAGCCGTCCTTCAGCTAGCTTGTTGTAAACACATAGCTTCTTTTCATTTGCAACTTCCACTCCATACATATATATGGGGAGGTACTAGCTCCAACACTGTTTTACAGTGAAAACTGCAGGAACTTCAAACGGGCACTAGGAAAAAGACTGAGAAAACACAGTAAATTTTTCTACTGCAATCCGTTCACTTTGTGCTAGATGAACGAACGTCTCTGCACAAGCTCATTTCTGAGAGATAAGTGTGTGTGAAAGCCGTACTTCACCTAGATTATTGGGAACACAAAGTTTCTTTTCAGTTGCCAACTCCACTCCATAAATATATATGGAGATGTTCTAGATAAAACTCTGTATTACAGTGCAAACTGCAGGAAATTCAAAACGGCAGTAAGAAGCAGACGGAGAAACCAGAGTAAAAGTTTCTCCTGCAACCCGTTCCATTTTGGCTTGATGAACAAAAGTCTCTCCACATGCTGAGTTCTCAGAGATAAGTGTGTGTGAAGCCGTCCTTCACCTAGCATGTGGGGAACAGAGAGTTTCATTCAGATGCCATCTCCACTCCATACATATATATGGGGAAGTACAAGCACCAACACGGTTTTACAGTGAAAAGTGCAGGAACTTCAAACCGTCACTAGGGAACAGACTGAGAAACCAGATTAAATGTTTCACCTGCAAACCGTTCCATTTGTGCTAGATTAACGAACGTCTCTCCACATGCTCAGTTCTGAGAGATATGATTGTGTGAAAGCTGTAGTTCAACTAGCATGTTGGGAACACAAAGTTTCTTTTCAGTTGCCAACTACACTCCATAAATATATATGGGGAGGTACTAGATAAAACTCGGTTTTATTGTGGAAACTGCAGGAACTTCAAACCGGCACTAGAAACAGACTGAGAAACCAGAGTAAAATTTCTCCTGCAACCCGTTCCCTTTGTGCTAGTTGAACGAAATTCTGCCCACATGCTAAGTTCTGAGAGATAAGTGTGTGTGAAAGCCGTCCTTCACCTAGTTTGTTGTAAACAAATAGTTTCTTTGCAGTTGCCAACTCCACTCCATACATATATATGGGGAGGTACTAGCTTCAACTCTGTTTTACAGTGTAAACTCAGGAACTTCAAACCGGCACTAGGAAACAGACTGAGAAACCAGAGTAAAAGTTTCACCTGCAAACCTTTCCCTTTGTGCTAGATGAACGAACGTCTCTCCACATTCTCAAGTCTGAGAGATAAGTGGGTGTGAAAGCCGTCCTTCAAATGGCTAGTTGGGAAAACAATTTTCTTTTCAGTTGCCAACTCCTGTCCATACATATATATGGTGAGGTACTAGCTCCAAATCGCTTTTACAGTGAAAACTGTAGGAATTTCAAACCGGCACTAGGAAACAGACTGAGAAAACAGAGTAAAAGTTTCTCCTGCAAACCGTTCCTTTTGTGCTAGATGAACGAAAGTCTCCCCACAAGCTAAGTTCTGAGAGATAAGTGTGTGTGAAAGCTGTAATTCACATAGCTTGTTGGGAACACTAATTTTCTTTTCATTTGCCATCTCCACTCCATAAATATATATGAGGAGGTACTAGCTCCAAAACGGTATTACAGTGAAAACAGCAGGAACTTCAAAACGGCACTAGGAAGCAGACTGAGAAACCAGAGAAAAAGTTTCTCATACAACCCGTTCTTTTTGTGCTAGATGAAGGAACGTCTCTCCACTTGCTCAGTTCTGAGAGATAATTGTGTTTGAAAGCCGTTCTTCAGCTAGCTTGTTGGGAACACCAAATTTCTTTTCAGTTGCCTACTCCAATCCATACATATATATGGGGAGGTACTAGCTCCAAATCTGTTTTACAGTGAAACCTGCAGGAACTTCAAACCGGCACTAGGAAACAGAGTGAGAATCCAGAGTAATATTTTCTCCTGCAACCCGTTCCCTTTGTGCTAGATGAACGAACGTCTCTCCACAAGCTCAGTTCTGAGAGATAAGTGGGTGTGAAAGCCGTAATTCACCTAGCTTGTTGGTAACACAAAGTTTCTTTTCAGTTGCCAAATCCACTCCATAAATATATATGGGGAAGTACTAGCTAAAACTCTGTTTTACAGTGAAAAATGCAGGAACTTCAAAACGGCACTAGGGAACAGACTGAGAAACAAGAGTAAAAGTTTCTCCTGCCACCCTTTCCCATTTTGCTACATGAACGAACTTCTGTCCACATGCTCAGTTCTGATAGATAAGTATGTGTGAAAGCCGTCCTTCAGCTAGCTTGTTGTAAACACATAGCTTCTTTTCATTTGCAACTTCCACTCCATACATATATATGGGGAGGTACTAGCTCCAACACTGTTTTACAGTGAAAACTGCAGGAACTTCAAACGGGCACTAGGAAAAAGACTGAGAAAACACAGTAAATTTTTCTACTGCAATCCGTTCACTTTGTGCTAGATGAACGAACGTCTCTGCACAAGCTCATTTCTGAGAGATAAGTGTGTGTGAAAGCCGTAATTCACCTTGATTTTTGGAACACAAAGTTTCTTTCCAGTTGCCGACTCCAATCCATAAATTTATAAGGGGAGGTACAAGCTAAAAAGCGGTTTTACAGTGAAAACTGCAGGAACTTCAAACCTGCAGTAGGAAACAGACTGAGAAATCAGAGTAAAGTTTCTCCTGCAATCAGTTCCCTTTGTGCTAGATGAACGAACGTCTCTCCACATGCTCAAATCTGAGAGATTATTGTGTGTGAAAGCCATCCTTCACCTAGCTTTTTGGGAACACAAAGATTCTTTTCATTTGCCAACTCCACTCCATACATATATATGGGGAGGTACTAGCTCCAACTCGGTTTTACAGTGAAAACTGCAGGAACTTCAAACCGGCACTAGGAAACAGACTGAGATACCAGAGTAAAATTTCTACTGCAACCCGTTCAATTTGTGCTAGATGAACGAACGTCACTCCACAAGCTCAGTTCTGAGAGATAAGTGTGTGTGTAAGCCGTAATTCAATTAGCTTGTTGGGAACACAAATTTTCTTTTCAGTTGCCAACTGCAAACCATACATATATATGGGAGGTACTAGCTAAAACTCGGTGTTACAGTGAAAACTGAAGGAACTTCAAACCGGCACTAGGGAACAGACTGAGAAACCAGAGTAAAAATTTCTCCTGCAACCCGTTCCCTTTGTGCTAGATGAACGAACTTCTGTCCACATGCTAAGTTCTGAGAGATAAGTGAGTTTGAACGCCGTCCTTCATCTAGCTTTTTGGGAACACAAATATACTTTTAAGTTGCCAACTCCAATCCATACATATATATGGGGAGGTACAAGGTACAAATCGGTTTTACAGTGAAAACTGCAGGAACTTCAAACCGGCACTAGAAACAGACTGAGAAACCAGAGTAAAATTTCACCTGCAACCCGTTCCCTTTGTGCTTGGTGAACGAAATTCTGTCCACATGCTCAGTTCTGAGAGATAAGTGTGTGTGAAAGCCGTCCTTCAACTAGTTTGTTGTAAACAAATAGTTTCTTTGCAGTTGCCAACTCCACTCCATACATATATATGGGGAGGTACTAGCTTCAACTCTGTTTTACAGTGTAAACTCAGGAACTTCAAACCGGCACTAGGAAACAGACTGAGAAACCAGAGTAAAAGTTTCAACTGCAAACCTTTCCCTTTGTGCTAGATGAACGAACGTCTCTCCACATTCTCAAGTCTGAGAGATAAGTGGGTGTGAAAGCCGTCCTTCAAATGGCTAGTTGGGAAAACAATTTTGTTTTCAGTTGCCAACTCCTGTCCATACATATATATGGTGAGGTACTAGCTCCAAATCGCTTTTACAGTGAAAACTGTAGGAATTTCAAACCGGCACTAGAAAACAGACTGAGAAAACAGAGTAAAAGTTTCTCCTGCAAAACGTTCCTTTTGTGCTAGATGAACGAAAGTCTCCCCACAAGCTAAGTTCTGAGAGATAAGTGTGTGTGAAAGCTGTAATTCACATAGCTTGTTGGGAACACTAATTTTCTTTTCATTTGCCATCTCCACTCCATAAATATATATGAGGAGGTACTAGCTCCAAAACGGTATTACAGTGAAAACAGCAGGAACTTCAAAACGGAACTAGGAAGCAGACTGAGAAACCAGAGAAAAAGTTTCTCATACAACCCGTTCTTTTTGTGCTAGATGAAGGAACGTCTCTCCACTTGCTCAGTTCTGAGAGATAATTGTGTTTGAAAGCCGTTCTTCAGCTAGCTTGTTGGGAACACCAAATTTCTTTTCAGTTGCCTACTCCAATCCATACATATATATGGGGAGGTACTAGCTCCAAATCTGTTTTACAGTGAAACCTGCAGGAACTTCAAACCGGCACTAGGAAACAGAGTGAGAATCCAGAGTAATATTTTCTCCTGCAACCCGTTCCCTTTGTGCTAGATGAACGAACGTCTCTCCACAAGCTCAGTTCTGAGAGATAAGTGGGTGTGAAAGCCGTAATTCACCTAGCTTGTTGGTAACACAAAGTTTCTTTTCAGTTGCCAAATCCACTCCATAAATATATATGGGGAAGTACTAGCTAAAACTCTGTTTTACAGTGAAAAATGCAGGAACTTCAAAACGGCACTAGGGAACAGACTGAGAAACAAGAGTAAAAGTTTCTCCTGCAACCCTTTCCCATTTTGCTACATGAACGAACTTCTGTCCAAATGCTCAGTTCTGATAGATAAGTATGTGTGAAAGCCGTCCTTCAGCTAGCTTGTTGTAAACACATAGCTTCTTTTCATTTGCAACTTCCACTCCATACATATATATGGGGAGGTACTAGCTCCAACACTGTTTTACAGTGAAAACTGCAGGAACTTCAAACGGGCACTAGGAAACAGACTGAGAAAACACAGTAAATTTTTCTACTGCAATCCGTTCACTTTGTGCTAGATGAACGAACGTCTCTGCACAAGCTCATTTCTGAGAGATAAGTGTGTGTGAAAGCCGTAATTCACCTTGATTTTTGGAACACAAAGTTTCTTTCCAGTTGCCGACTCCAATCCATAAATTTATAAGGGGAGGTACTAGCTAAAAAGCGGTTTTACAGTGAAAACTGCAGGAACTTCAAACCTGCAGTAGGAAACAGACTGAGAAATCAGAGTAAAGTTTCTCCTGCAATCCGTTCCCTTTGTGCTAGATGAACGAACGTCTCTCCACATGCTCAAATCTGAGAGATTATTGTGTGTGAAAGCCATCCTTCACCTAGCTTTTTGGGAACACAAAGATTCTTTTCATTTGCCAACTCCACTCCATACATATATATGGGGAGGTACTAGCTCCAACTCGGTTTTACAGTGAAAACTGCAGGAACTTCAAACCGGCACTAGGAAACAGACTGAGATACCAGAGTAAAATTTCTACAGCAACCCGTTCCCTTGGTGCTAGATGAACGAACGTCACTCCACAAGCTCAGTTCTGAGAGATAAGTGTGTGTGTAAGCCGTAATTCAATTAGCTTGTTGGGAACACAAATTTTCTTTTCAGTTGCCAACTGCAAACCATACATATATATGGGGAGGTACTAGCTAAAACTCGGTGTTACAGTGAAAACTGAAGGAACTTCAAACCGGCACTAGGAAACATACTGAGAAACCAGAGAAAAAGTTTCTCCTGCAAACCGATCCCTTTGTGCTAGATGAACGAACTTCTGTCCACATGTTCAGTTCTGAGAGAAAAGTGTGTCTGAAAGCCGTCCTTCACATAGCTTGTTTTAAACACATAGATTCTTTGCAGTAGCCAACACCACTCCATACATATATATGGGGAGGTATTAGCTCCAACTCTGTTTTACAGTGTTAACTCAGGAATTTCAAACCGGCATTAGGAAACAGACTGAGAAACCAGAGTAAAATTTTCTACTGCCACCCTTTCCCTTTGTGCTAGATGAACGAACGTCTCTCCACATGCTCATTTCTGAGAGATAATTGTGTGTTAAAGCCGTGATTCACCTAGCTTTTTGGAACACAAAGTTTCTTTTCAGTTGCCAAATCCACTCCATAAATATATATCGGGAGGTACTAGCTAAAATTCGGTTTTACAGTGAAATCTGCAGGAACTTCAAAACGGCACTAGGGAACAGACTGAGAAACCAGAGTAAAAGTTTCTTCTGCAAACCGTTCCCTTTTTGCTACATGAACGAACATCTGTCCACATGCTCAGTTCTGAGAGAAAAGTTTGTGTGAAAGCCGCCCTTCAAATAGCTTGTTGTAAACACATAGTTTCTTTGCAGTTGCCAACTCCACTCCTTACAAATATATGGGGAGGTACTAGCTCCAACACGATTTTACAGTGAAAACTGTAGGCACTTCAAACTGGCACTAGGGAACAGACTAAGAATCCAGAGTAATCTTTTCTCCTGCAAACCGTTCCATTTGTGCTAGATGAACGAACGTCTCTCCACATGCTCAGTTCTGAGAGAATAGTGTGTGTGAAAGCCGTCCTTCACATAGCTTCTTGGGAACTCAAAGATTCTTTTCAGGTGCCAACACCACTCCATATATATATATGGGGAAGTAGTAGTTCCAACTCGGTTTTACAGTGAAAACTGCAGGAATTTCAAACCGGCACTAGGAAGCAGACTGAGAAACCAGGGTAAAATTTTTTCCGGCAAACTGTTTCCTTTGTGCTAGATGAACGAACGTCTCACCAAATGCTATGTTGTGAGAGATAAGTGTGTGTCAAAGCCTTCCTTCACCTATCTTGTTGGGAACAAAAAAGTTTCTTTGCATTTGCAAACTGAAATCCACACATATATTTGGGGAGGTACAAGCTCCATCTCGGTTTTACAGTGAAAGCTGCAGAAATATCAAACATGCACTAGGAAACAGACTGAGAATCCAGAGTAGTACTTTCTCCTGCAACCCTTTCCCTTTGTGCTAGGTGAACGATCTTCTGTCCACATGATCATTTCTGAAAAATAAGTGTGTGTGAAAGCCGTACTTCACGTAGCTTGTAGTAAACACATAGTTTCTTTGCAGTTGCCAACACCACCCCATAAATATATATGGGTAGGTACTAGCTCCAAATAGATTTTACAGTGAAAACTGCAGGAACTTCAAACCGGCACTAGGAAACAGACTGAGAAACCAGAGTAAATGTTCCTCCTTCAAACCTTTCCCTTTGTGCTAGATGAACGAACGTCTCTCCACAGGCTCAGTTCTGAGAGATAAGTGTGTGTGAAAGCCGTACTTCACCTAGATTATTGGGAACACAAAGTTTCTTTTCAGTTGCCAACTCCACTCCATAAATATATATGGAGATGTTCTAGATAAAACTCTGTATTACAGTGCAAACTGCAGGAACTTCAAAACGGCAGTAGGAAGCAGACGGAGAAACCAGAGTAAAAGTTTCTCCTGCAACCCGTTCCATTTTTGCTTGATGAACAAACGTCTCTCCACATGCTGAGTTCTGAGAGATAAGTGTGTGTGAAGCCGTCCTTCACCTAGCATGTGGGGAACAGAGAGTTTCATTCAGATGCCATCTCCACTCCATACATATATATGGGGAAGTACAAGCACCAACACGGTTTTACAGTGAAAAGTGCAGGAACTTCAAACCGTCACTAGGGAACAGACTGAGAAAGCAGATTAAATGTTTCACCTGCAAACCGTTCCATTTGTGCTAGATTAACGAACGTCTCTCCACATGCTCAGTTCTGAGAGATATGATTGTGTGAAAGCTGTAGTTCAACTAGCATGTTGGGAACACAAAGTTTCTTTTCAGTTGCCAACTACACTCCATAAATATATATGGGGAGGTACTAGATAAAACTCGGTTTTACTGTGGAAACTGCAGGAAAATCAAACCGGCACTAGGAAACAGACTGAGAAACCAGAGTAAAATTTCTCCTGCCACCCGTTTTCTTTGTGCTAGATGAACGAACTTCTGTCCACATGCTAAGTTCTGAGAGATAAGTGAGTTTGAACGCCGTCCTTCATCTAGCTTTTTGGGAACACAAATATCCTTTTAAGTTGCCAACTCCAATCCATACATATATATGGGGAGGTACAAGGTACAAATCGGTTTTACAGTGAAAACTGCAGGAACTTCAAACCGGCACTAGAAACAGACTGAGAAACCAGAGTAAAATTTCTCCTGCAACCCGTTCCCTTTGTGCTAGGTGAACGAAATTCTGTCCACATGCTCAGTTCTGAGAGATAAGTGTGTGTGAAAGCCGTCCTTCACCTAGTTTGTTGTAAACAAATAGTTTCTTTGCAGTTGCCAACTCCACTCCATACATATATATGGGGAGGTACTAGCTTCAACTCTGTTTTACAGTGTAAACTCAGGAACTTCAAACCGGCACTAGGAAACAGACTGAGAAACCAGAGTAAAAGTTTCACCTGCAAACCTTTCCCTTTGTGCTAGATGAACGAACGTCTCTCCACATTCTCAAGTCTGAGAGATAAGTGGGTGTGAAAGCCGTCCTTCAAATGGCTAGTTGGGAAAACAATTTTCTTTTCAGTTGCCAACTCCTGTCCATACATATATATGGTGAGGTACTAGCTCCAAATCGCTTTTACAGTGAAAACTGTAGGAATTTCAAACCGGCACTAGAAAACAGACTGAGAAAACAGAGTAAAAGTTTCTCCTGCAAACCGTTCCTTTTGTGCTAGATGAACGAAAGTCTCCCCACAAGCTAAGTTCTGAGAGATAAGTGTGTGTGAAAGCTGTAATTCACATAGCTTGTTGGGAACACTAATTTTCTTTTCATTTGCCATCTCCACTCCATAAATATATATGAGGAGTTACTAGCTCCAAAACGATATTACAGTGAAAACTGCAGGAACTTCAAAACGGCACTAGGAAGCAGACTGAGAAACCAGAGAAAAAGTTTCTCATACAACCCGTTCTTTTTGTGCTAGATGAAGGAACGTCTCTCCACTTGCTCAGTTCTGAGAGATAATTGTGTTTGAAAGCCGTTCTTCAGCTAGCTTGTTGGGAACACCAAATTTCTTTTCAGTTGCCTACTCCAATCCATACATATATATGGGGAGGTACTAGCTCCAAATCTGTTTTACAGTGAAACCTGCAGGAACTTCAAACCGGCACTAGGAAACAGAGTGAGAATCCAGAGTAAAATTTTCTCCTGCAACCCGTTCCCTTTGTGCTAGATGAACGAACGTCTCTCCACAAGCTCAGTTCTGAGAGATAAGTGGGTGTGAAAGCCGTAATTCACCTAGCTTGTTGGTAACACAAAGTTCCTTTTCAGTTGCCAAATCCATTCCATAAATATATATGGGGAAGTACTAGCTAAAACTCTGTTTTACAGTGAAAAATGCAGGAACTTCAAAACGGCACTAGGGAACAGACTGAGAAACAAGAGTAAAAGTTTCTCCTGCAACCCTTTCCCATTTTGCTACATGAACGAACTTCTGTCCACATGCTCAGTTCTGATAGATAAGTATGTGTGAAAGCCGTCCTTCAGCTAGCTTGTTGTAAACACATAGCTTCTTTTCATTTGCAACTTCCACTCCATACATATATATGGGGAGGTACTAGCTCCAACACTGTTTTACAGTGAAAACTGCAGGAACTTCAAACGGGCACTAGGAAACAGACTGAGAAAACACAGTAAATTTTTCTACTGCAATCCGTTCACTTTGTGCTAGATGAACGAACGTCTCTGCACAAGCTCATTTCTGAGAGATAAGTGTGTGTGAAAGCCGTAATTCAACTTGATTTTTAGAACACAAAGTTTCTTTCCAGTTGCCGACTCCAATCCATAAATTTATAAGGGGAGGTACTAGCTAAAACGCGGTTTTACAGTGAAAACTGCAGGAACTTCAAACCTGCAGTAGGAAACAGACTGAGAAATCAGAGTAAAGTTTCTCCTGCAATCAGTTCCTTTTGTGCTAGATGAACGAACGTCTCTCCACATGCTCAAATCTGAGAGATTATTGTGTGTGAAAGCCATCCTTCACCTAGCTTTTTGGGAACACAAAGATTCTTTTCATTTGCCAACTCCACTCCATACATATATATGGGGAGGTACTAGCTCCAACTCGGTTTTACAGTGAAAACTGCAGGAACTTCAAACCGGCACTAGGAAACAGACTGAGATACCAGAGTAAAATTTCTACTGCAACCCGTTCAATTTGTGCTAGATGAACGAACGTCACTCCACAAGCTCAGTTCTGAGAGATAAGTGTGTGTGTAAGCCGTAATTCAATTAGCTTGTTGGGAACACAAATATTCTTTTCAGTTGCCAACTGCAAACCATACATATATATGGGGAGGTACTAGCTAAAACTCGGTGTTACAGTGAAAACTGAAGGAACTTCAAACCGGCACTAGGGAACAGACTGAGAAACCAGAGTAAAAATTTCTCCTGCAAACCGTTCCCTTTGTGCTAGATGAACGAACATCTCTCCACAAGCTAATTTCTGAGAGATAAATGTGTGTGAAAGCTGTAATTCACATAGCTTGTTGGGAACACAAATTTACTTTTCAGTTGCGAACTCCACTCCATAAAAATATATGGGGAGGTATTAGCTCCAAATCGGTATTACAGATAAAACTGCAGGAACTTCAAACCGGCACTAGGAAACATACTGAGAAACCAGAGAAAAAGTTTCTCCTGCAAACCGATCCCTTTGTGCTAGATGAACGTACATCTGTCCACATGTTCAGTTCTGAGAGAAAAGTGTGTCTGAAAGCCGTCTTTCACATAGCTTGTTTTAAACACATAGATTCTTTGCAGTAGCCAACACTACTCCATACATATATATGGGGAGGTATTAGCTCCAACTCTGTTTTACAGTGTTAACTCAGGAATTTCAAACCGGCATTAGGAAACAGACTGAGAAACCAGAGTAAAATTTTCTACTGCCACCCTTTCCCTTTGTGCTAGATGAACGAACGTCTCTCCACATGCTCATTTCTGAGAGATAATTGTGTGTTAAAGCCGTGATTCACCTAGCTTTTTGGAACACAAAGTTTCTTTTAAGTTGCCAAATCCACTCCATAAATATATATCGGGAGGTACTAGCTAAAATTCGATTTTACAGTGAAATCTGCAGGAACTTCAAAACGGCACTAGGGAACAGACTGAGAAACCAGAGTAAAAGTTTCTTCTGCAAACCGTTCCCTTTTTGCTACATGAACGAACATCTGTCCACATGCTCAGTTCTGAGAGAAAAGTTTGTGTGAAAGCCATCCTTCAAATAGCTTGTTGTAAACACATAGTTTCTTTGAAGTTGCCAACTCCACTCCTTACAAATATATGGGGAGGTACTAGCTCCAACACGATTTTACAGTGAAAACTGTAGGCACTTCAAACTGGCACTAGGGAACAGACAAATAATCCAGAGTAATCTTTTCTCCTGCAAACCGTTCCATTTGTGCTAGATGAACGAAAGTCTCTCCACATGCTCAGTTCTGAGAGAATAGTGTGTGTGAAAGCCTTCCTTCACATAGCTTCTTGGGAACACAAAGATTCTTTTCAGGTGCCAACACCACTCCATACATATATATGGGGAAGTAGTAGTTCCAACTCGGTTTTACAGTGAAAACTGCAGGAATTTCAAACCGGCACTAGGAAACAGACTGAGAAACCAGGGTAAAAGTTTCTCCTGCCACCCATTCCCTTTGTGCTAGATGAACGAAAGTCTCTCCAAAAGCTCATTTCTGAGAGATAATTGTGTGTGAAAGCCGTCCTTCACCTAGCTTGTTGGAAACAAAAAGTTCCTTTTCAGTTGCCAACTCCACTCCATAAATATATATGGGGAGGTACTAGCTAAAACTCGGTTTTACTGTGAAAATTGCAGGAAATTCAAAACGGCACTAGGGAACAGACTGATAAACCAGATTATAAGTTTCTGCTGCAACCCGTTACCTTTGTGCTAGATGAACGAACATGTGTCCACATGCTCAGTTCTGAGAGATAAGAGTGTGTGAATGCCGTCCTTCACTTTGCTTGTTGTAAACACATAGATTCTTTTCAGTTGCCAAATCCACTCCATAAATATATATGGGGAAGTACTAGCTAAAACTCTGTTTTACAGTGAAAAATGCAGGAACTTCAAAACGGCACTAGGGAACAGACTGAGAAAAAAGAGTAAAAGTTTCTCCTGCAACCCTTTCCCATTTTGCTACATGAACGAAATTCTGTCCACATGCTCAGTTCTGACAGATAAGTATGTGTGAAAGCCGTCCTTTAGCTAGCTTGTTGTAAACACATAGCTTCTTTTCATTTGCCACCTCCACTCAATACATATATATGGGGAGGTACTAGCTCCAACACTGTTTTACAGTGAAAAGTGCAGGAACTTCAAACGGGCACTAGGAAACAGACTGAGAAAACAGAGTAAATTTTTCTACTGCAATCCGTTCCCTTTGTGCTAGATGAACGAACGTCTCTCCACAAGCACATTTTGGAGAGATAAGTGTGTGTGAAAGCCGTAATTCACCTAGATTTTTGGAACACAAAGTTTCTTTCCATTTGCCGACTCCAATCCATAAATTTATAAGGGGAGGTACTAGCTAAAACGCGGTTTTACAGTGAAAACTGCAGGTACTTCAAACCTGCACTAGGAAACAGACTGAGAAATCAGAGTAAAAGTTTCTCCTGCAATCCGTTCCCTTTGTGCTAGATGAACGAACGTCTCTCCACATGCTCAATTCTGAGAGATTAGTGTGTGTGAAAGCCATCCTTCACCTAGCTTTTTGGGAAAACAAAGATTCTTTTCATTTGCCAACTCCACTCCATACATATATATGGGGAGGTACTAACTCCAACTCGGTTTTACAGTGAAAACTGCAGGAACTTCAAACCGGCACTAGGAAACAGACTGAGATACCAGAGTAAAATTTCTACTGCAACCCGTTCAATTTGTGCTAGATGAACGAACGTCACTCCACAAGCTCAGTTCTGAGAGATAAGTGTGTGTGTAAGCCGTAATTCAATTAGCTTGTTGGGAACACAAATTTTCTTTTCAGTTGCCAACTGCAAACCATACATATATATGGGGAGGTACTAGCTAAAACTCGGTGTTACAGTGAAAACTGAAGGAACTTCAAACCGGCACTAGGGAACAGACTGAGAAACCAGAGTAAAATTTCTCCTGCAAACCGTTCCCTTTGTGCTAGATGGACGAACGTCTCTCCACAAGCTAATTTCTGAGAGATAAGTGTGTGTGAAAGCTGTAATTCACATAGCTTGTTGGGAACACAAATTTACTTTTCAGTTGCCAACTCCACTCCATAAAAATATATGGGGAGGTATTAGCTCCAAATCGGTATTACAGTTAAAACTGCAGGAATTTCAAACCGGCACTAGGAAACATACTGAGAAACCAGAGAAAAAGTTTCTCCTGCAAACCGATCCCTTTGTGCTAGATGAATGAACTTCTGTCCACATGTTCAGTTCTGAGAGAAAAGTGTGTCTGAAAGCCGTCCTTCACATAGCTTGTTTTAAACACATTGATTCTTTGCAGTAGCCAACACCACTCCATACATATATATGGGGAGGTAGTATCTCCAACTCTGTTTTACAGTTTTAACTCAGGAACTTCAAACCGTCATTATGAATCAGCCTGAGAGACCAGAGAAATTGTTTCTCCTGCAAACCTTTCCTTTTGTGCTAGATGAAAGAACGTCTCTCCACATGCTCAGTTCTAGAGATAAGTGTGTGTGAAAGCCGTCCTTCACCTAGCTTGTTGGGAACACAAAGTTTCTTTCAGTTGCCAAATCCACTCCATACATATATATTGGTAGGTACTAGCTCCAACTAGGTTTTACACTGAAAACTGCAGGAACATCAAACCGGCACTAGGAAACAGACTGAGAAACCAGAGTAAAAGTTTCTCCTGCAACCCATTCCCTTTGTGCTAGATGAAGGAACGTCTCTCCACATGCTCAGTTCTGAGAGATAACTGTCTGTGAAAGCCGTCCTTCAGCTAGCTTGTTGGGAAAACAAAGATTCTTTCCAGTTGCCTACTCCACTCCATACATATATATGGGGAGGTACTAACTCCAAATCGGTTTTACAGTGAAACCTGCAGGAACGTCAAACAGGCACTAGGAAACAGACTGAAAAACCAGAGTAAAAGTTTGCCTGCAACCCGTTCCCTTTTTGCTAGATGAAGGAACGTCTCTCCACATGCTCAGTTCTGAGTGATATCTGTCTGTGAAAGCCATTCTTCAGCTAGCTTGTTGGGAACACATAGATTCTTTTCATTTGCCAAATCCACTCCATAAATATATATGGGGTGGTACTAGCTAAAACTCGGTTTTACAGTAAAAACTGCAGGAAATTCAAACCGGCACTAGGGAACAGACTGTGAAACCAGAGTAAAAGTTTCTTCTGCAACCCGTTCCCTTTTTGCTACATGAACGAACATCTGTCCACATGCTCAGTTCTGAGAGAAAAGTTTGTGTGAAAGCCGTCCTTCAAATAGCTTGTTGTAAACACATAGTTTCTTTGCAGTTGCGAACTCCACTCCTTACATATATATGGGTAGGTACTACCTCCAACACGATTATACAGTGAAAACTGTAGGCACTTCAAACTGGCACTAGGGAACAGACTGAGAATCCAGAGTAATCTTTTCTCCTGCAAACCGTTCCATTTGTGCTAGATGAACGAAAGTCTCTCCACATGCTCCGTTCTGAGAGAATAGTGTGTGTGAAAGCCATCCTTCACATAGCTTCTTGGGAACACAAAGATTCTTTTCAGGTGCCAACACCACTCCATACATATATATGGGGAAGTAGTAGTTCCAACTCGGTTTTACAGTGAAAACTGCAGGAATTTCAAACCGGCACTAGGAAACAGACTGAGAAACCAGGGTAAAAGTTTCTCCTGCCACCCATTCCCTTTGTGCTAGATGAAAGAAAGTCTCTCCAAAAGCTCATTTCTGAGAGATAATTGTGTGTGAAAGCCGTCCTTCACCTAGCTTGTTGGAAACAAAAAGTTCCTTTTCAGTTGCCAACTCCACTCCATAAATATATATGGGGAGGTACTAGCTAAAACTCGGTTTTACTGTGAAAATTGCAGGAAAATCAAAACGGCACTAGGGAACAGACTGATAAACCAGATTATAAGTTTCTGCTGCAACCCGTTACCTTTGTGCTAGATGAACGAACATCTGTCCACATGCTCAGTTCTGAGAGATAAGAGTGTGTGAATACCGTCCTTCACTTAGCTTGTTGTAAACACATAGATTCTTTGCAGTTGCCAACTCCACTCCTTACATATATATGGGTAGGTACTACCTCCAACACGATTATACAGTAAAAACTGCAGGAAATTCAAACTGGCACTAGGGAACAGACTGAGAATCCAGAGTAATCTTTTCTCCTGCAAACCGTTCCATTTGTGCTAGATGAACGGACGTCTCTCCACATGCTCAGTTCTGAGAGAATAGTGTGTGTGAAAGCCATCCTTCACATAGCTTCTTGGGAACACAAAGATTCTTTTCAGGTGCCAACACCACTCCATACATATATATGGGGAAGTAGTAGTTCCAACTCGGTTTTACAGTGAAAACTGCAGGAATTTCAAACCGGCACTAGGAAACAGACTGAGAAACCAGGGTAAAAGATTCTCCTGCCACCCATTCCCTTTGTGCTAGATGAACGAAAGTCTCTCCAAAAGCTCATTTCTGAGAGATAATTGTGTGTGAAAGCCGTCCTTCACCTAGCTTGTTGGAAACAAAAAGTTCCTTTTCAGTTGCCAACTCCACTCCATAAATATATATGGGGAGGTACTAGCTAAAACTCGGTTTTACTGTGAAAACTGCAGGAAATTCAAAACGGCACTAGGGAACAGACTGATAAACCAGATTATAAGTTTCTGCTGCAACCCGTTACGTTTGTGCTAGATGAACGAACATCTGTCCACATGCTCAGTTCTGAGAGATAAGAGTGTGTGAATGCCGTCCTTCACTTAGCTTGTTGTAAACACATAGATTCTTTGCAGTTTCCAACTCCATTCCATAAATATATATGGTGAGGAACTATCTCCAAATCGGTTTTACAGTGAAAACTGCAGGAAATTCAAACCGGCACTAGGAAACAGAATGAGAAACCAAGGTAAATGTTTCTCCTGCAAACCATTACCTTTTTTGCTAGATGAACGATCGTCTCTAAACATGCTCACTTCTGAGAGATAATTTTGTGTGAAAGCCGTCCTTCACATAGCTTGTTGGGAACACAAAGTTTGTTTTCATTTGCCAACTCCACTCCATACATATATATGGGGAGGTACTAGCTCCAACTCGGTTTTACAGTGAATACTGCAGGAACTTCAAACCGGCACTAGGAAACAGACTGAGATACCAGAGTAAAATTTCTACTGCAAACCGTTCAATTTGTGCTAGATGAACGAACGTAACTCCACAGGCTCAGATCTGAGAGATAAGTGTGTGTGTAAGCCGTAATTCAATTAGCTTGTTGGGAATACAAATTTTCTTTTCAGTTGCCAACTGCAAACCATACATATATATGGGGAGGTACTAGCTAAAACTCGGTGTTACAGTGAAAACTGAAGGAACTTCAAACCGGCACTAGGGAACAGACTGAGAAACCAGAGTAAAAATTTCTCCTGCAACCCTTTCCCTTTGTGCTAGATGAGCGAACGTCTCTCCACAAGCTAATTTCTGAGAGATAATTGTGTGTGAAAGCTGTAATTCACATAGCTTGTTGGGAACACAAATTTACTTTTCAGTTGCCAACTCCACTCCATAAAAATATATGGGGAGGTATTAGCTCCAAATCGGTATTACAGTTAAAACGGCAGGAACTTCAAACCGGCACTAGGAAACATACTGAGAAACCAGAGAAAAAGTTTCTCCTGCAACCCGATCCCTTTGTGCTAGATGAATGAACTTCTGTCCACATGTTCAGTTCTGAGAGAAAAGTGTGTCTGAAAGCCGTCCTTCACATAGCTTGTTTTAAACACATAGATTCTTTGCAGTAGCCAACACCACTCCATACATATATATGGGGAGGAAGTAGCTCCAACTCTGTTTTACAGTGTTAACTCAGGAACTTCAAACCGTCATTAGGAAACAGCCTGAGAGACCAGAAAAAATGTTTCTCCTGCAAACCTTTCCTTTTGTGCTAGATGAAAGAACGTTTCTCCACATGCTCAGGTCTAGAGATAAGTGTGTGTGAAAGCCGTCCTTCACCTAGCTTGTTGGGAACACAAAGTTTCTTTCAGTTGCCAAATCCACTCCATACATATATAATGGTAGGTACTAGCTCCAACTAGGTTTTACACTGAAAACTGCAGGAAGTTAAAACCGGCACTAGGAAACAGACTGAGAAACCAGAGTAAAAGTTTCTCCTGCAACCCATTCCCTTTGTGCTAGATGAAGGAACGTCTCTCCACATGCTCAGTTCTGAGAGATAACTGTCTGTGAAAGCCGTCCTTCAGCTAGCTTGTTGGGAAAACAAAGATTCTTTCCAGTTGCCTACTCCACTCCATACATATATATGGGGAGGTACTAACTCCAAATCGGTTTTACAGTGAAACCTGCAGGAATGTCAAACAGGCACTAGGAAACAGACTGAAAAACCAGAGTAAAAGTTTGCCTGCAACCCGTTCCCTTTTTGCTAGATGAAGGAACGTCTCTCCACATGCTCAGTTCTCAGAGATATCTGTCTGTGAAAGCCATTCTTCAGCTAGCTTGTTGGGAACACAAAGATTCTTTTCATTTGCCAAATCCACTCCATAAATATATATGGGGTGGTACTAGCTAAAACTCGGTTTTACAGTAAAAACTGCAGGAAATTCAAACCGGCACTAGGGAACAGACTGAGAAACCAGAGTAAAAGTTTCTTCTGCAACCCGTTCCCTTTTTGCTACATGAACGAACATCTGTCCACATGCTCAGTTCTGAGAGAAAAGTTTGTGTGAAAGCCGTCCTTCATATATCTTGTTGTAAACACATAGATACTTTGTAGTTGCCAACACCACTCCATAAATATATATGGGGAGGTACAAGCTCCAAATCATTTTTACAGTGAAAACTGCAGGAATTTCAAACTGGCACTAGGAAACAGACTGAGAAACCAGAGTAAATGTTTCTCCTGCAGCACGTTGCCTTTGTGCTAGATGAATGAACTTCTGACCACATACTCATTTCTTAGAGATAAGTGTGTGTGAAAGCCGTCTTTCACCTAGCTTTTTTTAAACACATAGTTTCCTTGCAGTTGCAACTCAACTCCATACATATATATGGGGAGGTAGTAGCTTCAAATCGGTTTTACAGTTTTAACTCAGGAAATTCAAACCGGAACTAGGAAACAGACTGAGAAACCAGAGTAAATATTTCTCCTACAAACCGTTACCTTTGTGCTAGATGAACGAAAATCTCTCCACATGCTCAGTTCTGAGAATTTAGTGTGTGTGAAAGCCGTCCTCACCTAGCTTGTTGGGAACACAATGTTTCATTTCAGTTGCCAACTCCACTCCATAAATATATATGGGGATATACTAGCTAAAACTCGGTTTTACAGTGAAAACTGTAGGAACTTGAAAACGGCACTAGAGAACAGACTGAGAAACCATTGTAAAAGTTTCTCCTGCAACCCGTTCCCTTTGTGCTAGATGAACGATAGTCTCTGCACAATCTCAGTTGTGAGAGATATGTATGTGTGAAAGCTGTAATTCACATAGCTTGTTGGGAACACAAAGTTACTTTTCAGTTGCCTCCTCCACTCCATATATATATATGGGGATGTACTAGCTCCAAATCGGTAATACAGGGAAAACTGCAGGAACTTCAAAACGGCACTAGGAAGCAGACTTAGAAACCAGAGTAAAAGTTTCTCCTGCAACCCGTTCCTTAGTGCTAGATGAAGGAACGTCTCTCCACATGCTCATTTCTGAGAGATAAGTGTGTGTAAGGCTTCCTTCACCTAGCTTGTTGGGAACAAAAAGTTACTTTTCAGTTGCCAACTCCACTCCATACATATATATGAGGAGGTACTAGCTCCAAATAGATTTTACAGTGAAAACTGCAGAAATTTCATACCGGCACTAGGAAGCAGACTGAGAAACCAGAGTAAATGTTTCTCCTGCAGCACGTTGCCTTTGTGCTAGATGAATGAACTTCTGACCACATGCTCATTTCTTAGAGATAAGTGTGTGTGAAAGCCGTCTTTCACCTAGCTTTTTTTAAACACATAGTTTCCTTGCAGTTGCAACTCAACTCCATACATATATATGGGGAGGTAGTAGCTTCAAATCGGTTTTACAGTTTTAACTCAGGAAATTCAAACCGGCACTAGGAAACAGACTGAGAAACCAGAGTAAATATTTCTCCTACAAACCGTTACCTTTGTGCTAGATGAACGAAAATATCTCCACATGCTCAGTTCTGAGAATTTAGTGTGTGTGAAAGCCGTCCTCACCTAGCTTGTTGGGAACACAATGTTTCATTTCAGTTGCCAACTCCACTCCATAAATATATATGGGGATATACTAGCTAAAACTCGGTTTTACAGTGAAAACTGTAGGAACTTGAAAACGGCACTAGAGAACAGACTGAGAAACCATTGTAAAAGTTTCTCCTGCAACCCGTTCCCTTTGTGCTAGATGAATGATAGTCTCTGCACAATCTCAGTTGTGAGAGATATGTATGTGTGAAAGCTGTAATTCACATAGCTTGTTGGGAACACAAAGTTACTTTTCAGTTGCCTCCTCCACTCCATATATATATATGGGGATGTACTAGCTCCAAATCGGTAATACAGGGAAAACTGCAGGAACTTCAAAACGGCACTAGGAAGCAGACATAGAAACCAGAGTAAAAGTTTCTCCTGCAACCCGTTCCTTAGTGCTAGATGAAGGAACGTCTCTCCACATGCTCATTTCTGAGAGATAAGTGTGTGTAAGTCTTCCTTCACCTAGCTTGTTGGGAACAAAAAGTTACTTTTCAGTTGCCAACTCCACTCCATACATATATATGAGGAGGTACTAGCTCCAACTAGATTTTACAGTGAAAACTGCAGGAATTTCATACCGGCACTAGGAAGCAGACTGAGAAACCAGAGTAAAAGTTTCTCCTGCAACCCATTCCCTTTGTGCTAGATGAACGAACATTTCTCCACATGATCAGTTCTCAGAGATAAGTGTGTGTGAAAGCCGTTCTTCAGCTATCTTGTTGGGAACACAAAGTTTATTTGCAGTTGCTAACACCAATCCACACATATATATAGGGAGGTACTAGCTCCAACACCGTTTTACATTGAAAACTGCAGGAAATTCAAACCGGCACTAGGAAACAGACTGAGAAACCAGAGAAAAAGTTTCTCCTGCAACTCGATCCCTTTGTGCTAGATGAACGAACTTCAGTCCACATGCTCAGTTCTGAGAGAAAAATGTGTCTGAAATCCGTCCTTCACATAGCTTGTTGTAAACACACAGATACTTTGCAGTTGCCAACACAACTCCATAAATATATATGGGGAGGTACTAGCTCCAAATCATTTTTACAGTGAAAACTGCAGGAACTTCAAACTGGCACTAGGAAACAGACTGAGAAATGAGAGTAAATGTATCCCTGCAGCAGGTTGCCTTCGTGCTAGATGAACGAACTTCTGTCCACATGCTCATTTCTGAAAGATAAGTGTGTGTGAAAGCCGTCCTTCACCTAGCTTTTTGTAAACACATAGTTTCCTTGCAGTTGCAACTCCACTCCATACATATATATGGTGAGGTACTAGCTCCAACTCGGTTTTACTGTGTTAACTCAGGAACATCAAACCGGAACTAGGAAACAGACTGAGAAACAAGAGTAAATATTTCCCTGCAAACCGTTCCCTTTGTGCTAGATGAACGAACGTCTCTCCACATGCTCAGTTCTGAGAGATAAGTGTGTGTGAAAGCCGTCCTTCAACTATCTTGTTGGGAACACAAAGTTTCTTTTCAGTTGCCAACTCCACTCCATACATATATATTGGTAGGTACTAGCTCCAACTAGGTTTTACACTGAAAACTGTAGGAAATTCAAACGGGCACTAGGAAACAGACTGAGAATCCAGAGTAAAATTTTCTCCTGCAACCCGTTCCCTTTGTGCTAGATGAAGGAACTTCTCTCCACATGCTCAGTTCTGAGAGATAAGTGTGTGTGAAAGCCGTTTTCACCTTGCTTGTTGGGAACACAAAGATTCTTTTCAGCTGCCTTCTCCACTCCACACATATATATGTGGAGGTACTAACTCCAAATCGGTTTTACAGAGAAACTTGCAGGAACGTCAAACCGGCACTAGGAAACAGACTGAGAAACCAGAGTAAAAGTTTCTCCTGCAAACCGTTCCCATTGTGCTAGATGAAGGAACGTCTCTCCACAAGATCAGTTGTGAGAGATAAGTGTGTGTGAAAGCCGTAATTCACCTAGCTTGTTGGGAACACAAAGTTTCTTTTCATTTGCCAAATCCTCTCCATAAATATATATCGGGAGGTTTTAGCTAAAACTCGATTTTACAGTGAAAACTGCAGGAACTTCAAAACTACACTAGGGAACAGACTGAAGAACCAGAGTAATAGTTTCTCCTGCAACTCGTTCACTTTGTGCTATATGAACGAACTTCTGTCCACATGCTCAGTTCTGAGAGATAAGTGTGTGTGAAAGCCGTCCTTCAACTAACTTGTAAACACATAGTTTCTTTCAGTTTCCAACTCCACTCCATAAATATATATGGGGATGTACTAGCTAAAACTCGGTTTTAGAGTGAAAACTGGAAGAACTTCAAAACGGCACTAGGGAACAGACTGAGAAACCAGAGTAATAATTTCTCCTGCAACCCGTTCCCTTTGTTCTAGATGAACGAACGTCTCTCCTCATGCTCAGTTCTGAGAGGAAAGTGTGTGTGAAAGCCGTCCTTCAGCTAGCTTGTTGGGAACACAAAGTTTCTTTTCAGTTGCCAACTCCACTCCATACATATATATTGGTAGGTACCAGCTCCAACTAGGTTTTACACTGAAAATTGCAGGAACTTCAAACCGGCACTAGGATCAGACTGAGAAACCAGAGTAAAAGTTTCTCCTGCAAACCGTTCCCTTTGTGCTAGATAAAGGAACGTCTCTCCACATGCACAGTTCTGAGAGATAAGTGTGTGTGAAAGCCGTCCTTCAGTTAGCTTGTTGGGAAAACAAAGATTCTTTTCAGTTGCCTACACCACTCCATACATATATATGGGGATTTACTATCTAAAACCCGGTTTTCCAGTGAAAACTGCAGTAACTTCAAAACGGCACTAAGGAACAGACTGAGAAATCAGAGTAATAGTTTCTCCTGCAACCCGTTCCCTTTGTGCTACATGAACGAAATTCTGTCCACATGCTCACTTCTGAGAGATAAGTGAGTGTGAACGCCGTCCTTCATGTAGCTTGTTGAGAACACAAAGTTTCTTTTCAGTTGCCAACTCCACTCCATACATATATATGGGGATGTACTAGCTCCAACTCCGTTTTCCAGTGAAAACTGTAAGAACTTCAAACCAGCACTATGGAACAGACTGAGAATCGAGAGTAAATATTTCTCCTGCAACCCATTCCCTTTGTGCTATATGAACGAAAGTCTCTCCATATGCTCATTTCTGAGAGATAATTTTGTGTGAAAGCCGTACTTCAACTAGCTTGTTGGGAACACAAAGATTCTTTTCAGTTGCCAACTCCACTCCATACATATATATGGGGAGGTATTAGCTCCAACTCTGCTTTATAGTGAAAACTGCAGGAACATCAAACTGGCACTAGGAAACAGACTGAGAAACCAGAGTAAAAGTTTCTCCTGCAAACCGTTCCCTTTGTGCTAGATGAACGAAAATCTCTCCACATGCTAAGTTCTGAAAATTTAGTGTGTGTGAAAGCCGTCCTCACCTAGCTTGTTGGGAACACAATGTTTCATTTCAGTTGCCAACTCCACTCCATAAATATATATGGGGATATACTAGCTAAAACTCGGTTTTACAGTGAAAACTGTAGGAACTTGAAAACGGCACTAGAGAACAGACTGAGAAACCATTGTAAAAGTTTCTCCTGCAACCCGTTCCTTTTGTGCTAGATGAACGATAGTCTCTGCACAATCTCAGTTGTGAGAGATATGTATGTGTGAAAGCTGTAATTCACATAGCTTGTTGGGAACACAAAGTTACTTTTCAGTTGCCTCCTCCACTCCATATATATATATGGGGATGTACTAGCTCCAAATCGGTAATACAGGGAAAACTGCAGGAACTTCAAAACGGCACTAGGAAGCAGACATAGAAACCAGAGTAAAAGTTTCTCCTGCAACCCGTTCCTTAGTGCTAGATGAAGGAACGTCTCTCCACATGCTCATTTCTGAAAGATAAGTGTGTGTAAGGCTTCCTTCACCTAGCTTGTTGGGAACAAAAAGTTACTTTTCAGTTGCCAACTCCACTCCATACATATATATGAGGAGGTACTAGCTCCAATCAGTATTACAGAGAAAACTGCAGGAACTTCAAAACTGCACTAGGAAGCAGACTTAGAAACCAGAGTAAAAGTTTCTCCTGCAACCCATTCCCTTTGTGCCAGATGAAAGAACGTCACTAAACATGCTCACTTCTGAGAGGTAAGTTTGTGTGAAAGCTGTACTTCAACAAGCTTGTTGGGAACACAAAGTTCTTTGCAGTTGCCAACTCCACTCCATACATATATATGGGGAGGTACAAGCTCCAACTCGTTTTTACATTAAAAAATGCAGGAACTTCAAACCGGCACTAGGAAGCAGACTGAGAAACCAGAGTAAAAGTTTTCCTTCAAACCGTTCCCTTTGTACTAGATGAACGAACATCTCTGCACATGCTCAGTTCTCAGAGATATGTGAGTGTGAATGCCATCCTTCAGCTATCTTGTTGGGAACACAGTTTCCTTGCAGTTGCTAACACCAATCCACACATATATATGGGGATGTACTAGCTCCAAATCGGGATTACAGAGAAAACTGCAGGAAATTCAAACCGGCAATAGGAAACAGACTGAGAAACCAGAGAAAATGTTTCTCCTGCAACTCGATCCCATTTGCTAGATGAACGAACTTCTGTCCACATGCTCAGTTCTGAGAGAAAAGTGTGTCTGAAATCCGTCCTTCACATAGCTTGTTGTAAACACATAGATACTTTGCAGTTGCCAACTCCACTCCATAAATATATATGGGGAGGTAGTAGCTCCAAATCAGTTTTACAGTGAAAACTGCAGGAACTTCAAACTGGCACAAGGAAACAGACTGAAAAACCAGAGTAAATGATTCACTGCAACACTTTCCCTTTGTGCTAGATGAACGAACTTCTGTCCACATGCTAATTTCTGAGAGATAACTGTGTGTGAAACCGTTCTTTACCTAGCTTGTTGTAAACACGTAGTTTCTTTGCAGTTGCAAACTCCACTCCATACATATATATGGGGAGGTAGTAGCTCCAACTCGGTTTTACAGTGTTAACTCAGGAAATTCAAACCGGCAGTAGGAAACAGACTGAGAAACCAGAGTAAATGTTTCTCCTGCAAACCATTCCCTTTGTGCTAGATGAACGAAAGTCTCTCCACATGCTCAGTTCTGAGAGATATGTGTGTGTGAAAGCCGTCCTTCAGCTATCTTGTTGGGAACACAAAGTTTCTTTTCAGTTGCCAACTCCACTCCATAAATATATATTGGTAGGTACTAGCTCCAACTAGGTTTTACACTGAAAACTGCAGTAACTTCAAACCGGCACTAGGAAACAGTCTGAGAAACCAGAGTAAAAGTTTCTCCTGCAAACCTTTCCCTTTGTGGTAGATGAAGGAACGTCTCTCCACATGCTCAGTTCTGAGAGATATGTGTGTGTGAAAGCCGTCCTTCAGCTATCTTGTTGGGAACACAAAGATTCTTTTCAGTGGCCTACTCAACTCCATACAAATACATTGGTAGGTACTAGCTACAACTATGTTTTCCACTGAAAACTGTAGGAACTTCAAACCGGCACTAGGAAACATACTGAGAAAAAAGAGTAAAAGTTTCTCCTGCAAACCTTTCCCTTTGTGCTAGATGAAGGAACGTATCTCCACAAGCTCAGTTGTGAGAGATAAGTGTATGTGAAATCCGTAATTCACCTAGCTTGTTGGGAACACAAAGTTTTTTTCAATTACCAAATCCACTCCAAATATATATATGGGGAGGTTCTAGCTAAAACTCGGTTTTACAGTGAAAACTGCAGGTAATTCAAAACGGCACTAGAGAACAGACTGAGAAACCAGAGTAATAGTTTCTCCTGCAACCCGTTCAATTTGTGCGATATGAACGAACTTCTGTCCACATGCTCAGTTCTGAGAGATAAGTGTGTGTGAAAGCCTTCCTTCAAATAGCTTGTTGTAAACACATAGTATCTTTTCAGTTGCCAACTCCACTCCAAACATATATATGGGGAGGTACTAGCTCCAACTCTGTTTTACAGTGAAAACTGCAGGAATTTCAAACAGGCACTAGGAAACATACTGAGAATACAGAGTATATGTTTCTCCTGCAATCCGTTCAGTTTGTGCTAGATGAACGAAAGTCTCTCCACATGCTCAGTTATGAGAAATTAGTGTGTGTGAAAGCCGTCCTCACCTAGCTTGTTGGGAACACAAAGTTTCTTTTCATTTGCCAACTCCACTCCATACATATATATGGGGAGGTACTAGCTCCACCTCGGATTTACAGTGAAAACTGCAGGAACTTCAAACCCGCACTAGGAAACAGACTGAGAAAACAGAGTAAAAGTTTCTCCTGCAACCCGTTCCCTTTTTGCTTGATGAACGAACGTCTCTCCACAAGCTCAGTTCTGAGAGATAAGTGTGTGTGAAAGCCGTAATTCACCTACCTTTTTGGAACACAAAGTTTCTTTTCAGTTGCCAACTCCACTCCATACATATATATGGGGAGGTACTAGCTCCAAATCGGTTTTACAGGGAAAACTGCAGGAACCTCAAAACGGCACTAGGAAGCAGACTTAGAAACCAGAGTAAAAGTTTCTCCTGCAACACGTTCCTTTGTGCTAGATGAAGGAACGTCTCTCCACATGCTCATTTCTGAGAGATAAGTGTGTGTAAGACTTCCTTCACTTAGCTTGTTGGGAACAAAAGTTACTTTTCAGTTGCCAACTCCACTCCATACATATATATGGGGATGTACTAGCTCCAACTCGTTTTTACAGTGAAAACTACAGGAACTTCAATCCGGCACTAGGAAGCAGACTGAGAAACCAGAGTAAAAGTTTTCCTGCAACCCGTTCCCTTTGTGCTAGATGAACGAACATCTCTCCACATGATCAGTTCTCAGAGATAAGTGTGTGTGAAAGCCGTCCTTCAGCTATGTTGTTGGGAACACAAAGATTCTTTGCAGTTGCTAACACCAATCCACACATATATATGGGGAGGTACAAGCTCCAACACGGTTTTACATTGAAAAGTGCAGGAAATTCAAACCGGCACTAGGAAACAGACTGAGAAACCAGAGAAAAATTTTCTCCTGCAACTCGATCCCTTTGTGATATATGAACGAATTTCTCTGCACATGCTCAGTTCTGAGAGAAAATTGTGTCTGAAATCCGTCCTTCATATATCTTGTTGTAAACACATAGATACTTTGTAGTTGCCAACCCCACTCCATAAATATATATGGGGAGGTACTAGCTCCAAATCATTTTTACAGTGAAAACTGCAGGAACTTCAAACTGGCACTAGGAAACAGACTGAGAAACCAGAGTAAATGTTTCTCCTGCAGCAAGTTGCCTTTGTGCTAGATGAATGAACTTCTGACCACATGCTCATTTCTGAGAGATAAGTGTGTGTGAAAGCCGTCTTTCACCTAGCTTTTTTTAAACACATAGTTTCCTTGCAGTTGCAACTCCACTCCTTACATATATATGGGGAGGTAGTAGCTTCAAATCGGTTTTACAGTTTTAACTCAGGAAATTCAAACCGGCACTAGGAAACAGACTGAGAAACCAGAGTAAATATTTCTCCTGCAAACCGTTACCTTTGTGCTAGATGAACGAAAATCTCTCCACATGCTCAGTTCTGAGAATTTAGTGTGTGTGAAAGCCGTCCTCACCTAGCTTGTTGGGAACACAATGTTTCATTTCAGTTGCCAACTCCACTCCATAAATATATATGGGGATGTACTAGCTAAAACTCGGTTTTACAGTGAAAACTGTAGGAAATTGAAAACGGCACTAATGAACAGACTGAGAAACCAGAGTAAAAGTTTCTCCTGCAAACATTTCCCTTTGTGCTAGATGAACGAAATTCTTTCCACATGCTCTGTTCTGAGGGATAATTGTGTGTGAATGCCGTAATTCACCTAGCTTGTTGGGAACACAAAGTTTCTTTTCAGTTGCCAACTCCACTCCATACATATACATGGGGAGGTACTAGCTAAAACTCGGTGTAATAATGAAAACTGAAAGAACTTCAAAACGGCACTAGAGAACAGACTGAGAAACCATTGTAAAAGTTTCTCCTGCAACCCGTTCCCTTTGTGCTAGATGAACGAAAGTCTCTGCACAATCTCAGTTGTGAGAGATATGTGTGTGTGAAAGCTGTAATTCACGTAGCGTGTTGGGAACACAAAGTTACTTTTCAGTTGCCTCCTCTACTCCATATATATATATGGGGATGTACTAGCTCCAAATCGGTAATAAAGGGAAAACTGCAGGAACTTCAAAACGGCACTAGGAAGCAGACTTAGAAACCAGAGTAAAAGTTTCTCCTGCAACCCGTTCCTTAGTGCTAGATGAAGGAACGTCTCTCCACATGCTCATTTCTGAGAGATAAGTGTGTGTAAGGCTTCCTTCACCAAGCTTGTTGGGAACAAAAAGTTACTTTTCAGTTGCCAACTCCACTCCATACATATATATGAGGAGGTACTAGCTCCAAATAGTTTTTACAGTGAAAACTGCAGGAATATCATACCGGCACTAGGAAGCAGACTGAGAAACCAGAGTAAAAGTTTCTCCTGCAACCCGTTCCCTTTGTGCTAGATGAACGAACATCTCTCCACATGATCAGTTCTCAGAGAAAAGTGTGTGTGAAAGCCGTTCTTCAGCTATCTTGTTGGGAACACAAAGTTTCTTTGCAGTTGCTAACACCAATCCAAACATATATATGGGGAGGTACTAGCTCCAACACCGTTTTACATTGGAAACTGCAGGAAACTCAAACCGGCACTAGGAAACAGACTGAGAAACCAGAGAAAAAGTTTCTCCTGCAACTCGATCCCTTTGTGCTAGATGAACGAACTTCTGTCCACATGCTCAGTTTTGAGAGAAAAATGTGTCTGTAATCCTTCCTTCACATAGCTTGTTGTAAACACACAGATACTTTGCAGTTGCCAACACAACTCCATAAATATATATGGGGAGGTACTAGCTCCAAATCATTTTTACAGTGAAAACTGCAGGAACTTCAAACTGGCACTAGGAAACAGACTGAGAAACCAGAGTAAATGTTTCCCCTGCAGCACGTTGCCTTTGTGCTAGATGAACGAACTTCTGTCCAAATGCTCATTTCTGAAAGATAAGTGTGTGTGAAAGCCGTCCTTCACCTAGCTTTTTGTAAACACATAGTTTCCTTGCAGTTGCAACTCCACTCCATACATATATATGGTGAGTTATTAGCTCCAACTCGGTTTTACCGTGTTAACTCAGGAACTTCAAACCGGCACTAGGAACCAGACTGAGAAACCAGAGTAAATATTTCCCTGCAAACCGTTCCCTTTGTGCTAGATGAACGAACGTCTCTCCACATGCTCAGTTCTGAGAGATAAGTGTGTGTGAAAGCCGTCCTTCACCTATCTTGTTGGGAACACAAAGTTTCTTTTCAGTTGCCAACTCCAATCCATACATATATATTGGTAGGTACTAGCTCCAACTAGGTTTTACACTGAAAACTGTAGGAAATTCAAACGGGCACTAGGAAACAGACTGAGAAACCAGAGTAAAATTTTCTCCTGCAACCCGTTCCCTTTGTGCTAGATGAAGGAACTTCTCTCCACATGCTCAGTTCTGAGAGATAAGTGTGTGTGAAAGCCGTTTTCACCTTGCTTGTTGGGAACACAAAGATGCTTTTCAGCTGCCTTCTCCACTCCACACATATATATGTGGAGGTACTAACTCCAACTCGGTTTTACAGTGAAACTTGCAGGAACGTCAAACCGGCACTAGAAAACAGACTGAGAAACCAGAGTAAAATTTTCTCCTGCAAACCGTTCCCATTGTGCTAGATGAAGGAACGTCTCTCCACAAGCTCAGTTGTGAGAGATAAGTGTGTGTGAAAGCCGTAATTCACCTAGCTTGTTGGGAACACAAAGTTTCTTTTCATTTGCCAAATCCTCTCCATAAATGTATATCGGGAGGTTTTAACTAAAACTCGATTTTACAGTGAAAACTGCAGGAACTTCAAAACGACACTAGGGAACAGACTGAAGAACCAGAGTAATAGTTTCTCCTGCAACTCGTTCACTTTGTGCCTTATGAACGAACTTCTATCCACATGCTCACTTCTGAGAGATAAGTGTGTGTGAAAGCCGTCCTTCAACTAACTTGTTGTAAACACATAGTTTCTTTCAGTTGCCAACTCCACTCCATACATATATACGGGGTGGAACTAGCTCCAACTCGGTTTTACAGCGAAAACTGCAGGAACCTCAAACCGGACCTAGGAAACAGACTGAGAAACCAGAGTAAAAGTTTATCCTGCAAACCGTTCCCATTGTGCTAGATGAAGGAACGTCTCTACACAAGCTCAGTTGTGAGATATATGTGTGTGTGAAAGCCGTAATTCACCTAGCTTGTTGGGAACACAAAGTTACTTTTCAGTTTCCAACTAAACTCCATAAATATATATGGGGATGTACTAGCTAAAACTCGGTTTTAGAGTGAAAACTGGAAGAACTTCAAAACGGCACTAGGGAACAGACTGAGAAACCAGAGTAATAATTTCTCCTGCAACCCGTTCCCTTTGTGCTATATGAACGAACTTCTGTCCACATGCTCAGTTCTGAGAGATAAGTGTGAGTGAAAGACTTCCTTCACCTAGCTCGTTGTATACACATAGTTTCTTTGCAGTTGCAAACTCCACTCCATACATATATATGGGGAGGTAGTAGCTCCAAATCCGTTTTACAGTGTTAACTCAGGAACTTCCAACCGGCGCTAGGAAACAGACTGAGAAACCAGAGTAAATGTTTCTCCTGCAAACCGTTCCCTTTGTTCTAGATGAACGAACGTCTCTCCTCATGCTCAGTTCTGAGAGGTAAGTGTGTGTGAATGCCGTTCTTAAACTAGCTTGTTGGGAACACAAAGTTTCTTTTCAGTTGCCAACTCCACTCCATACATATATATTGGTAGGTACCAGCTCCAACTAGGTTTTACACTGAAAATTGCAGGAACTTCAAACCGGCACTAGGATCAGACTGAGAAACCAGAGTAAATGTTTCTCCTGCAAACCGTTCCATTTGTGCTAGATAAAGGAACGTCTCTCCACATGCACAGTTCTGAGAGATAATTGTGTGTGAAAGCCGTTCTTCAGCTAGCTTGTTGGGAACACAAAGATTCCTTTAAGTTGCCTACTCCACTCCATACATATATATGGGGATTTACTATCTAAACTCGGTTTTACAGTGAAAACTGCAGGAACTTCAAAACGGCACTAGGGAACAGACTGAGAAATCAGAGTAATAGTTTCTCCTGCAACCCGTTCCCTTTGTGCTACATGAACGAAATTCTGTCCACATGCTCACTTCTGAGAGATAAGTGAGTGTGAACGCCGTCCTTCATGTAGCTTGTTGGGAACACAAAGTTCTTTGCAGTTGCCAACACCACTCCATACATATATATTGGGAGGTACAAGCTCCAACTCGTTTTTACATTAAAAAATGCAGGAACTTCAAACCGGCACTAGGAAGCAGACTGAGAAACCAGAGTAAAAGTTTTCCTTCGAACCGTTCCCTTTGTACTAGATGAACGAACATCTCTGCACATGCTCAGTTCTCAGAGATAAGTGAGTGTGAATGCCATCCTTCAGCTATCTTGTTGGGAACACAGTTTCCTTGCAGTTGCTAACACCAATCCACACATATATATGGGGATGTACTAGCTCCAAATCGGGATTACAGAGAAAACTGCAGGAACTTCAAACTGGCACTAGGAAACAGACTGAGAAACCAGAGTAAATGATCCACTGCAACACTTTCCCTTTGTGCTAGATGAACGAACTTCTGTCCATATGCTCATTTCTGAGAGATAACTGTGTGTGAAACCGTTCTTTACCTAGCTTGTTGTAAACACGTAGTTTCTTTGCAGTTGCAAACTCCACTCCATACATATATATGGGGAGGTAGTAGCTCCAACTCGGTTTTACAGTGTTAACTCAGGAAATTCAAACCGGCAGTAGGAAACAGACTGAGAAACCAGAGTAAATGTTTCTCCTGCCAACCATTCCCTTTGTGCTAGATGAACGAAAGTCTATCCACATGCTCAGATCTGAGAGATATGTGTGTGTGAAAGCCGTCCTTCAGCTATATTTTTGGAAACACAAAGTTTCTTTTCAGTTGCCAACTCCACTCCATAAATATATATTGGTAGGTACTAGCTCCAACTAGGTTTTACACTGAAAACTGCAGGAACTTCAAACCGGCACTAGGAAACATACTGAGAAACCAGAGTAAAAGTTTTTCCTGCAAACCTTTCCCTTTGTGCTAGATGAAGGAACGTCTCTCCACAAGCTCAGTTGTGAGAGATAAGTGTGTGTGAAAGCCGTAATTCACCTAGCTTGTTGGGAACACAAAGTTTTTTTCAATTACCAAAACCACTCCAAATATATATATGGGGAGGTTCTAGCTAAAACTCGGTTTTACAGTGAAAACTGCAGGTAATTCAAAACGGCACTAGGGAACAGACTGAGAAACCAGAGTAATAGTTTCTCCTGCAACCCGTTCAATTTGTGCGATATGAACGAACTTCTGTCCACATGCTCAGTTCTGAGAGATAAGTGTGTGTGAAAGCCTTCCTTCAAATAGCTTGTTGTAAACACATAGTATCTTTTCAGTTGCCAATTCCTCTCCAAACATATATATGGGGAGGTACTAGCTCCAACTCGGTTTTACAGTGAAAACTGCAGGAATTTCAAACAGGCACTAGGAAACATACTGAGAATACAGAGTAAATGTTTCTCCTGCAATCCGTTCCCTTTGTGCTAGATGAACGAAAGTCTCTCCACATGCTCAGTTATGAGAAATTAGTGTGTGTGAAAGCCGTCCTCAACTAGCTTGTTGGGAACACAAAGTTTCTTTTCATTTGCCAACTGCACTCCATACATATATATGGGGAGGTACTAGCTCCACCTCGGATTTACAGTGAAAACTGCAGGAACTTCTAACCCGCACTAGGAAACAGACTGAGAAAACAGAGTAAAAGTTTCTCCTGCAAAACGTTCCCTTTTTGCTTGATGAACGAACGTCTCTCCACAAGCTCAGTTCTGAGAGATAAGTGTGTGTGAAAGCCGTAATTCACCTACCTTTTTGGAACACAAAGTTTCTTTTCACTTGCCAACTCCACTCCCTATATATATATGGTGTGGTACTAGCACCAAATCGGTTTTACAGTGAATCCTGAAGGAACTTCAAACCGGCACTAGGAAACAGAATGAGAAACCAGAGTAAAAGTTTCTCTTGCAAACCGATTCCATTTGTGCTAGATGAACGAACGTCTCCCCACAAGATCAGTTCTGAGAGATAAGTGTGTGTGAAAGCCTTAATTCACCTAGCTTGTTGGGAACACAAAGTTTCTTTTCAGTTGCCAACTCCACTCCATAAAAATATAAGAGGAGGTTCTAGCTAAAACTCGGTGTTACAGTGAAAACTGAAGGAACTTCAAAACGGCACTAGAGCACAGACTGAGAAACCAGAGTAAAAGTTTCCCCTGCAACCCGTTCCCTTTGTGCTAGATGAACGAACTTCTGTCCACATGCTCAGTTCTGAGAGAAAACTGTGTCTGAAATCCGTCCTTCACATAGCTTGTTGTAAACACCCAGATACTTTGCAGTTGCCAACTCAACTCCATAAATATATATGGGGAGGTACTAGCTCCAAATCATTTTTACAGTGAAAACTGCAGGAACTTCAAACTGGCACTAGGAAACAGACTGAGAAACCAGAGTAAATGTTTTTCCTGCAGCACGTTGCCTTTGTGCTAGATGAAGGAACGTCTCTCCACATGCTCAGTTCTAGAGATAAGTGTGTGTGAAAGCCGTCCTTCACCTAGCTTGTTGGGAACACAAAGTTTCTTTCAGTTGCCAAATCCACTCCATACATATATATTGGTAGGTACTAGCTCCAACTAGGTTTTACACTGAAAACTGCAGGAACTTCAAACCGGCACTAGGAAACAGACTGAGAAACCAGAGTAAAATTTCTCCTGCAACAAATTCCCTTTGTGCTAGATGAAGGAACGTCACTCCACATGCTCAGTTCTGAGAGATAACTGTCTGTGAAAGCCGTCCTTCAGCTATCTTGTTGGGAAAACAAAGATTCTTTCCAGTTGCCTACTCCACTCCATACATATATATGGGGAGGGACTAACTCCAAATCGGTTTTACAGTGAAACCTGCAGGAACGTCAAACAGGCACTAGGAAACACACTGAAAAACCAGAGTAAAAGTTTGCCTGCAACCCGTTCCCTTTTTGCTAGATGAAGGAACGTCTCTCCACAAGCTCAGTTCTGAGAGATAACTGTCTGTGAAAGCCGTCCTTCAGCTAGATTGTTGGGAACACAAAGATTCTTTTCATTTGCCAAATCCACTCCATAAATATATATGGGGTGGTACTAGCTAAAACTCGGTTTTACAGTAAAAACTGCAGGAAATTCAAACCGGCACTAGGGAACAGACTGAGAAACCAGAGTAAAAGTTTTCCAGCAACCCATTACCTTTGTGCTAGATGAACGAACATCTCTCCACATGCTCAGTTCTGAGAGATAATTGTGTGTGAAAGCCGTTCTTCTGCTTTCTTGTTGGGAACACACAGTTTCTTTGCAGGTGCTAACACCAATCCACACATATATATGGGCAGGTACTAGCTCCAAATTGTTTTTACAGTGAAAACTGCAGGAACTTCAATCCGGCACTAGGAAACAGACTGAGAAACCAGAGTAAATGTTTCTCCTGCAACACTTTCCCTTTGTGCTAGATGAACGAACGTCTATCCACATGCTCATTTCTGAGGGAATAGTGTGTGTGAAAGCCGTCCTTCATATAGCTTCATTGGAACACAAAGATTCTTTTCAGTTGCCAACACCACTCCATACATATATATGGGGAGGTACAAGCTCCAACTCGGTTTTACATTGAAAACTGCAGGAACTTCAAACCGGCACTAGGAAACAGACTGAGAAACCAGAGTAAAATTTTCTACTGCCACCCTTTCCCTTTGTGCTAGATGAACGAACGTCTCTCCACATGCTCATTTCTGAGAGATAATTGTGTGTTAAAGCCGTGATTCACCTAGCTTTTTGGAATACAAAGTTTCTTTTCAGTTGCCAAATCCACTCCATAAATATATATCGGGAGGTACTAGCTAAAATTCGATTTTACAGTGAAATCTGCAGGAACTTCAAAACGGCACTAGGGAACAGACTGAGAAACCAGAGTAAAAGTTTCTTCTGCAAACCGTTCCCTTTTTGCTACATGAACGAACATCTGTCCACATGCTCAGTTCTGAGAGAAAATTTTGTGTGAAAGCCGTCCTTCAAATAGCTTGTTGTAAACACATAGTTTCTTTGCAGTTGCCAACTCCACTCCTTACATATATATGGGGAGGTACTAGCTCCAACACGATTTTACAGTGAAAACTGTAGGCACTTCAAACTGGCACTAGGGAACAGACTGAGAATCCAGATAAATCTTTTCTCCTGCAAACCGTTCCATTTGTGCTAGATGAACGAACGTCTCTCCACATGCTCAGTTCTGAGAGAATAGTGTGTGTGAAAGCCGTCCTTCATAAAGCTTCTTGGGAACACAAAGATTCTTTTCAGGTGCCAACACCACTCCATACATATATATGGGGAAGTAGTAGTTCCAACTCGGTTTTACAGTGAAAACTGCAGGAATTTCAAACCGGCACTTGGAAACAGACTGAGAAACCAGGGTAAAAGTTTCTCCTTCCACCCATTCCCTTTGTGCTAGATGAACGAAAGTCTCTCCAAAAGCTCATTTCTGAGAGATAATTGTGTGTGAAAGCCGTCCTTCACCTAGCTTGTTGGAAACACAAAGTTCCTTTTCAGTTGCCAACTCCACTCCATAAATATATATGGGGAGGTACTAGCTAAAACTCGGTTTTACTGTGAAACCTGCAGGAACTTCAAACCGGCACTAGGAAACAGAGTGAGAATCCAGAGTAAAATTTTCTTCTGCAAACCGTTCCATTTGTGCTAGATGAACGAACGTCTCTCCACAAGCTCAGTTCTGAGAGATAAGTGGGTGTGAAAGCCGTAATTCACCTAGATTGTTGGTAACACAAAGTTTCTTTTCAGTTGCCAAATCCACTCCATAAATATATATGGGGAATTACTAGCTAAAACTCTGTTTTACAGTGAAAAATGCAGGAACTTCAAAACGGCACTAGGGAACAGACTGAGAAAAAAGAGTAAAAGTTTCTCCTGCAACCCTTTCCCATTTTGCTACATGAACGAAATTCTGTCCACATGCTCAGTTCTGACAGATAAGTATGTGTGAAAGCCGTCCTTCAGCTAGCTTGTTGTAAACACATAGCTTCTTTTCATTTGCCACCTCCACTCAATACATATATATGGGGAGGTACTAGCTCCAACACTGTTTTACAGTGAAAACTGCAGGAAATTCAAACGGGCACTAGAAAACAGACTGAGAAATCAGAGTAAAAGTTTCTCCTGCAATCCGTTCACTTTGTGCTAGATGAACGAACGTCTCTCCACATGCTCAATTCTAAGAGATTAGTGTGTGTGAAAGCCATCCTTCACCTAGCTTTTTGGGAACACAAAGATTCTTTTCATTTGCCAACTCCACTCCATACATATATATGGGGAGGTACTATCTCCAACTCGGTTTTACAGTGAAAACTGCAGGAACTTCAAACCGGCACTAGGAAACAGACTGAGATACCAGAGTAAAATTTCTACTGCAACCCGTTCAATTTGTGCTAGATGAACGAACGTCACTCCACAAGCTCAGTTCTGAGAGATAAGTGTGTGTGTAAGCCGTAATTCAATTAGCTTGTTGGGAACACAAATCTTCTTTTCAGTTGCCAACTGCAAACCATACATATATATGGGGAGGTACTAGCTAAAACTAGGTGTTACAGTGAAAACTGAAGGAACTTCAAACCGGCACTAGGGAACAGACTGAGAAACCAGAGTAAAATTTCTCCTGCAAACCGTTCCCTTTGTTCTAGATGAACGAACGTCTCTCCACAATCTAATTTCTGAGAGATAAGTGTGTGTGAAAGCTGTAATTCACATAGCTTGTTGGGAACACAAATTTACTTTTCAGTTGCCAAATCCACTCCATAAAAATATATGGGGAGGTATTAGCTCCAAATCGGTATTACAGTTAAAACTGCAGGAATTTCAAACCGGCACTAGGAAACATACTGAGAAACCAGAGAAAAAGTTTCTCCTGCAACCCGATCCCTTTGTGCTAGATGAATGAACTTCTGTCCACATGTTCAGTTCTGAGAGAAAAGTGTGTCTGAAAGCCGTCCTTCACATAGCTTGTTTTAAACACATTGATTCTTTGCAGTAGTCAACACCACTCCATACATATATATGGGGAGGAAGTATCTCCAACTCTGTTTTACAGTGTTAACTCAGGAACTTCAAACCGTCATTAGGAAACAGCCTGAGAGACCAGAGAAAATGTTTCTCCTGCAAACCTTTCCTTTTGTGCTAGATGAAAGAACATCTCTCCACATGATCAGTTCTAGAGATAAGTGTCTGTGAAAGCCGTCCTTCACCTAGCTTGTTGGGAACACAAAGTTTCTTTCAGTTGCCAAATCCACTCCATACATATATATTGGTAGGTACTAGCTCCAACTAGGTTTTACACTGAAAACTGCAGGAACTTCAACCCGGCACTAGGAAACAGACTGAGAAACCAGAGTAAAAGTTCCTCCTGCAACCCATTCCCTTTGTGCTAGATGAAGGGACGTCTCTCCACATGCTCAGTTCTGAGAGATAACTGTCTGTGAAAGCCGTCCTTCAGCTAGCTTGTTGGGAAAACAAAGATTCTTTCCAGTTGCCTACTCCACTCCATACATATATATGGGGAGGTACTAACTCCAAATCGGTTTTACAGTGAAACCTGCAGGAACGTCAAACAGGCACTAGGAAACAGACTGAAAAACCAGAGTAAAATTTTGCCTGCAACCCGTTCCCTTTTTGCTAGATGAAGGAACGTCCCTCCACATGCTCAGTTCTGAGAAATATCTGTCTGTGAAAGCCATTCTTCAGCTAGCTTGTTGGGAACACAAAGATTCTTTCCATTTGCCAAATCCACTCCATAAATATATATGGGGTGGTACTAGCTAAAACTCGGTTTTACAGTAAAAACTGCAGGAAATTCAAACCGGCACTAGGGAACAGACTGAGAAACCAGAGTAATAGTTTCTTCTGCAACCCGTTCCCTTTTTGCTACATGAACGAATATCTGTCCACATGCTCATTTCTGAGAGAAAAGTTTGTGTGAAAGCTGTCCTTCAAATAGCTTGTTGTAAACACATAGTTACTTTGCAGTTGCCAACTCCACTCCTTACATATATATGGGTAGGTACTACCTCCAACACGATTATACAGTGAAAACTGTAGGCACTTCAAACTGGCACTAGGGAACAGACTGAGAATCCAGAGTAATCTTTTCTCCTGCAAACCGTTCCATTTGTGCTAGATGAACGAACGTCTCTCCACATGCTCTGTTCTGAGAGAATAGTGTGTGTGAAAGCCGTCCTTCACATAGCTTCTTGGGAACACAAAGATTCATTTCAGGTGCCAACACCACTCCATACATATATATGGGGAAGTAGTAGTTCCAACTCGGTTTTACAGTGAAAACTGCAGGAATTTCAAACCGGCACTAGGAAACAGACTGAGAAACCACGGTAAAAGTTTCTCCTGCCACCCATTCCCTTTGTGCTAGATGAACGAAAGTCTCTCCAAAAGCTCATTTCTGAGAGATAATTGTGTGTGAAAGCCGTCCTTCAAATAGCTTGTTGGAAACAAAAAGTTCCTTTTCAGTTGCCAACTCCACTCCATAAATATATATAGGGAGGTACTAGCTAAAACTCGGTTTTACTGTGAAAACTGCAGGAAATTCAAAACGGCACTAGGGAACAGACTGATAAACCAGATTATAAATTTCTGCTGCAACCCGTTACCTTTGTGCTAGATGAACGAACATCTGTCGACATGCTCAGTTCTGAGAGATAAGAGTGTGTGAATGCCGTCCTTCACTTAGCTTGTTGTAAACACATAGATTCTTTGCAGTTGCCAACTCCATTCCATAAATATATATGGTGAGGAACTATCTCCAAATCGGTTTTACAGTGAAAACTGCAGGAAATTCAAACCGGCACTAGGAAACAGAATGAGAAACCAAAGTAAATGTTTCTCCTGCAACCCATTCCCTTTTTTGCTAGATGAACGAACGTCTCTCAACATGCTCACTTCTGAGAGATAATTGTGTGTGAAAGCCGTACTTCACATAGCTTGTTGGGAACACAAAGTTGTTTTCATTTGCCAACTCCACTCCATACATATATATGGGGTGGTACTAGCTCCAACTCGTTTTTAAATTGAAAACTGCAGGAACTTCAAACCGGCACTAGGAAGCAGACTGAGAAACCAGAGTAAAAGTTTTCCTGCAACCAGTTCCCTTTGTGCTAGATGAACGAACATATCTCCACATGCTAAGTTCTCAGAGATAAGTGTGTGTGAAAGCCGTCCTTCAGCTATAGTGTTGGGAACACAAAGTTTCTTTGCAGTTGCTATCACCAATCCACCCATATATATGGGGAGGTACTAGCTCCAACACGTTTTTACAGTGAAAACAGAAGGAAATTCAAATCGGCACTAGAAAACAGACTGAGAAACCAGAGTAAATGTTTCTCCTGCAACACGTTCCCTTTGTGCTAGATGAACGAACTTCTGTCCACATGCTCATTTCTGAGAGATAAGTGGGTGTGAAAGCCGTCTTTCCCCTAGCTTGTTGTAAACACATAGTTTCTTTGCAGTTGCAAACTCCACTCCATACTTATATATGGGGAGGTATAGCTCCAACTCGGTTTTACAGTGTTAACTCAGGAACTTCAAACCGGCACTAGGATACAGACTGAGAAACCAGAGTAAATATTTCTCCTGCAAACCGTTCCCTATGTGCTAGATGAACGAATGTCTCTCCACATGCTCAGTCTGAGAGATAAGTGTGTATGAAAGCCGTCTTTCACCTAGATTGTTGGGAACACAAAGTTTCTTTTCAGTTGCCAAATCCACTCCATACATATATATTGGTAGGTACTAGCTCCAACTAGGTTTTACACTGAAAACTGCAGGAACTTCAAACCGGCACTAGGAAACAGACTGAGAAACCAGAGTAAAAGTTTTCCTGCAACCAATTACCTTTGTGCTAGATGAACGAACATCTCTCCACATGCTCAGTTCACAGAGATAATTGTGTGTGAAAGCCGTTCTTCTGCTATCTTGTTGGGAACACAAAGTTTCTTTGCAGGTGCTAACACCAATCCACACATATATATGGGGGGGTACAAGCTCCAAATTGGTTTTACAGTGAAAACTGCCGGAATTTCAAACCGGCACTAGGAAACTGACTGAGAATCCAGAGTAATCTTTTCTCCTGCAAACCGTTCCATTTGTGCTAGATTAACGAACGTCTCTCCACATGCTCAGTTCTGAGAGAATAGTGTGTGTGAAAGCCGTCCTTCACATAGCTTCTTGGGAACACAAAGATTCTTTTCAGGTGCCAACACCACTCCATACATATATATGGGGAAGTAGTAGTTCCAACTCGGTTTTACAGTGAAAACTGCAGGAATTTCAAACCGGCACTAGGAAACAGACTGAGAAAACACGGTAAAAGTTTCTCCTGCCACCCATTCCCTTTGTGCTAGATGAACGATTCTCTCTCCAAAAGCTCATTTCTGAGAGATAATTGTGTGTGAAAGCCGTCCTTCAAATATCTTGTTGGAAACAAAAAGTTCCTTTTCAGTTGCCAACTCCACTCCATAAATATATATAGGGAGGTACTAGCTAAAACTCGGTTTTACTGTGAAAACTGCAGGAAATTCAAAACGGCACTAGGGAACAGACTGATAAACCAGATTATAAATTTCTGCTGCAACCCGTTACCTTTGTGCTAGATGAACGAACATCTGTCGACATGCTCAGTTCTGAGAGATAAGAGTGTGTGAATGCCGTCCTTCACTTAGCTTGTTGTAAACACATAGATTCTTTGCAGTTGCCAACTCCATTCCATAAATATATATGGTGAGGAACTATCTCCAAATCGGTTTTACAGTGAAAACTGCAGGAAATTCAAACCGGCACTAGGAAACAGAATGAGAAACCAAAGTAAATGTTTCTCCTGCAACCCATTCCCTTTTTTGCTAGATGAACGAACGTCTCTCAACATGCTCACTTCTGAGAGATAATTGTGTGTGAAAGCCGTACTTCACATAGCTTGTTGGGAACACAAAGTTGTTTTCATTTGCCAACTCCACTCCATACATATATATGGGGTGGTACTAGCTCCAACTCGTTTTTAAATTGAAAACTGCAGGAACTTCAAACCGGCACTAGGAAGCAGACTGAGAAACCAGAGTAAAAGTTTTCCTGCAACCAGTTCCCTTTGTGCTAGATGAACGAACATATCTCCACATGCTAAGTTCTCAGAGATAAGTGTGTGTGAAAGCCGTCCTTCAGCTATAGTGTTGGGAACACAAAGTTTCTTTGCAGTTGCTATCACCAATCCACCCATATATATGGGGAGGTACTAGCTCCAACACGTTTTTACAGTGAAAACAGAAGGAAATTCAAATCGGCACTAGAAAACAGACTGAGAAACCAGAGTAAATGTTTCTCCTGCAACACGTTCCCTTTGTGCTAGATGAACGAACTTCTGTCCACATGCTCATTTCTGAGAGATAAGTGGGTGTGAAAGCCGTCTTTCCCCTAGCTTGTTGTAAACACATAGTTTCTTTGCAGTTGCAAACTCCACTCCATACTTATATATGGGGAGGTATAGCTCCAACTCGGTTTTACAGTGTTAACTCAGGAACTTCAAACCGGCACTAGGATACAGACTGAGAAACCAGAGTAAATATTTCTCCTGCAAACCGTTCCCTATGTGCTAGATGAACGAATGTCTCTCCACATGCTCAGTCTGAGAGATAAGTGTGTATGAAAGCCGTCTTTCACCTAGATTGTTGGGAACACAAAGTTTCTTTTCAGTTGCCAAATCCACTCCATACATATATATTGGTAGATACTAGCTCCAACTAGGTTTTACACTGAAAACTGCAGGAACTTCAAACCGGCACTAGGAAACAGACTGAGAAACCAGAGTAAAAGTTTTCCTGCAACCAATTACCTTTGTGCTAGATGAACGAACATCTCTCCACAAGCTCAGTTCACAGAGATAATTGTGTGTGAAAGCAGTTCTTCTGCTATCTTGTTGGGAACACAAAGTTTCTTTGCAGGTGCTAACACCAATCCACAAATATATATGGGGAGGTTCAAGCTCCAAATTGGTTTTACAGTGAAAACTGCCGGAATTTCAAACCGGCACTAGGAAACAGACTGAGAAACCAGAGTAAATGTTTCTCCTGCAACACATTCCCTTTGTGCTAGATGAACGAACTTCTGTCCACATGCTCAGTTCTGAGAGATAAGTGGGTTTGAAAGCCGTCCTTCAACAAGCTTGATGTAAAAACATAGTTTCTTTTCAGTTGCCAACTCCACACCATACATATATATGGGTAGGTACCAGCTCCAAATCGGTTTTAAAGTGAAAAATGAAGGAACTTCAAACCGGCACTAGGAAACAGACTGAGAAAACAGAGTAAATATTTCTCCTGCAATCGGTTCCCTTTGTGCTAGATGAACGAACGTCTCTCCACAAGCTCAGTTCTGAGAGATAAGTGTGTGTGGAAGCCGTAATTCACCTAGCTTTTTGGAACACAAAGTTTCTTTCCAGTTGCGAAACCACTCCATAAATATATATGGGGAGGTAGTAGCTAAAACTCGATTTTACAGTGAAAACTGCAGGAAATTCAAAACGGCACTAGGGAACAAACTGAGAATCCAGAGTAAAAGTTTCTTCTGCAACCAGTTCCCTTTATGCTACATGAACGAACATCTGTCCACATGCTCAGTTCTGAGAGAAAAGTGTGTGTCAAATCCGTCCTTCAACTAGCTTGTTGTAAACACATAGTTTCTTTGAATTTGCCATATCCACTCCATACATATATATGGGGAGGTACTAGCTCCAACTCGATTTTACAGTGAAAACTGTAGGCACTTCAAACTGGCACTAGGGAACAGACTGAGAATCCAGAATAATCTTTTCTCCTGCAAACCGTTCCCTTTGTGCTAGATGAACGAAAGTCTCTCCACATGCTCAGTTCTGAGGGAATAGTGTGTGTGAAAGCCGTACTTCACATAGCTTCCTTGGAACACAAAGATTCTTTTCAGTTGCCAACACCACTCCATACATATATATGGGGAGGTACTAGCTCCAACTCGGTTTAACATTGAAAACTGCAGGAACTTCAAACCGACACTAGGAAACAGACTGAGAAACCAGGGTAAAAGTTTCTCCTGCCACCCTTTCCCTTTGTGCTAGATGAACGAAAGTCTCTACAAAAGCTCATTTCTGAGAGATAATTGTGTGTGAAAGCAGTAATTCACCTAGATTTTGGAACATATATTTTCTTTTATTTGCCAACTGCACTCCATAAATATATATGAGGAGGTACTAGCTCCAAAACGGTATTACAGTGAAAACAGCAGGAACTTCAAAACGGCACTAGGAAGCAGACTGAGAAACCAGAGAAAAAGTTTCTCATACAACCCGTTCTTTTTGTGCTAGATGAAGGAACTTCTCTCCACTTGCTCAGTTCTGAGAGATAATTGTGTGTGAAAGCCGTCCTTCAGCTAGCTTGTTGGGAAAAACAAATTTCTTTTCAGATGCCTACTCCAATCCACACATATATATGGGGAGGTACTAGCTCCAAATCGGTTTTACAGTGAAACCTGCAGGAACTTCAAACAGGCACTAGGAAACAGAGTGAGAATCCAGGGTAAAATTTTCTCCTGCAAACCGTTCCCTTTGTGCTAGATGAACGAACGTCTCTCCACAAGCTCAGTTCTGAGAGATAAGTGGGTGTGAAAGCCGTAATTCACCTAGCTTGTTGGTAACACAAAGTTTCTTTTCATTTGCCAAATCCACTCCATAAATATATATGGGGAAGTACTAGCTAAAACTCTGTTTTACAGTGAAAAATGCAGGAACTTCAAAACGGCACTAGGGAACAGACTGAGAAACAAGAGTAAAAGTTTCTCCTGCAACCCTTTCCCATTTTGCTGCATGAACGAACTTCTGTCCACATGCTCAGTTCTGATAGATAAGTGTGTGTGAAAGCCGCCTTCAGCTAGCTTGTTCTAAACACATAGCTTCTTTTCATTTGCAACTTCCACTCCATACATATATATGGGGAGGTACTAGCTCCAACATTGTTTTACAGTGAAAACTGCAGGAACTTCAAACGGGCACTAGGAAACAGACTGAGAAATCAGAGTAAAGTTTCTCCTGCAATCCGTTCCCTTTGTGCTAGATGAACGAAAGTCTCTCCACATGCTGAATTCTGAGAGATTATTGTGTGTGAAAGCCATCCTTCACCTAGCTTTTTGGGAACACAAAGATTCTTTTCATTTGCCAACTCGACTCCATACATATATATGGGGAGGTACTATCTCCAACTCGGTTTTACAGTGAAAACTGCAGGAACTTCAGACCAGCACTAGGAAACAGACTGAGATACCAGTGTAAATTTTCTACTGCAACCCGTTCAATTTGTGCTAGATGAACGAACGTCACTCCACAAGCTCAGTTCTGAGAGATAAGTGTGTGTGTAAGCCGTAATTCAATTAGCTTGTTGGGAACACAAATTTTCTTTTCAGTTGCCAACTGCAAACCATACATATATATGGGGAGGTACTAGCTAAAACTCGGTGATACAGTGAAAACTGAAGGAACTTCAAACCGGCACTAGGGAACAGACTGAGAAACCAGAGAAAAAATTTCTCCTGCAACCCGTTCCCTTTGTGCTAGATGAACGAACATCTCTCCACAAGCTAATTTCTGAGAGATAAGTGTGTGTGAAAGCTGTAATTCACATAGCTTGTTGGGAACACAAATTTACTTTTCAGTTGCCAACTCCACTCCATAAAAATATATGGGGAGGTATTAGCTCCAAATCGGTATTACAGATAAAACTGCAGGAACATCAAAACGGCACTAGGAAACATACTGAGAAACCAGAGAAAAAGTTTCTCCTGCAAGCCGATCCCTTTGTGCTAGATGAACGAACTTCTGTCCACATGTTCAGTTCTGAGAGAAAAGTGTGTCTGAAAGCCGTCCTTCACATAGCTTGTTATAAACACATAGATTCTTTGCAGTAGCCAACACCACTCCATACATATAAATGGTGAGGTAGTAGCTCCAACTCTGTTTTACAGTGTTAACTCAGGAATTTCAAACCGGCATTAGGAAACAGCCTGAGAGGCCAGAGAAAATGTTTCTCCTGCAAACCTTTCCTTTTGTGCTAGATGAAAGAACGTCTCTCCACATGCTCAGTTCTAGAGATAAGTTTGTGTGAAAGCCGTCCTTCACCTAGCTTGTTGGGAACACAAAGTTTCTTTCAGTTGCCAAATCCACTCCATACATATATATTCGTAGGTAGTAGCTCCAACCAGGTTTTACACTGAAAACTGCAGGAACTACAAACCGGCACTAGGAAACAGACTGAGAAACCAGAGTAATAGTTTCTCCTGCAACCCATTCCCTTTGTGCTAGATGAAGGGACGTCTCTCCACATGCTCAGTTCTGAGAGATAACTGTCTGTGAAAGCCGTCCTTCAGCTAGCTTGTTGGGAAAACAAAGATTCTTTCCAGTTGCCTACTCCACTCCATACATATATATGGGGAGGTACTAACTCCAAATCTGTTTTACAGTGAAACCTGCAGGAACGTCAAACAGGCACTAGGAAACAGACTGAAAAACCAGAGTGAAAGTTTGCCTGCAACCCGTTCCCTTTTTGCTAGATGAAGGAACGTCTCTCCACATGCTCAGTTCTGAGAGATATCTGTCTGTGAAAGCCATCCTTTAGCTAGCTTGTTGGGAACACAAAGATTCTTTTCATTTGCCAAATCCACTCCATAAATATATATTGGGTGGTACTAGCTAAAACTCGGTTTTACAGTAAAAACTGCAGGAAATTCAAACCGGCACTAGGGAACAGACTGAGAAACCAGAGTAAAAGTTTCTTCGGCAACCCGTTCCCTTTTTGCTACATGAAAGAACATCTGTCCACATGCTCAGTTCTGAGAGAAAAGTTTGTGTGAAAGCCGTCCTTCAAATAGCTTGTTGTAAACACATAGTTTCTTTGCAGTTGCCAACTCCACTCCTTACATATATATGGGTAGGTACTACCTCCAACACGATTATACAGTGAAAACTGTAGGCACTTCAAACTGGCACTAGGGAACAGACTGAGAATCCAGAGTTATCTTTTCTCCTGCAAACCGTTCCATTTGTGCTAGATGAACGAAAGTCTCTCCACATGCTCCGTTCTGAGAGAATAGTGTGTGTGAAAGCCGTCCTTCACATAGCTTCTTGGGAACACAAAGATTCTTTTCAGGTGCCAACACCACTCCATACATATATATGGGGAAGTAGTAGTTCCAACTCGATTTTACAGTGAAAACTGCAGGAATTTCAAACCGGCACTAGGAAACATACTGAGAAACCAGGGTAAAAGTTTCTCCTGCCACCCATTCCCTTTGTGCTAGATGAAAGAAAGTCTCTCCAAAAGCTCATTTCTGAGAGATAATTGTGTGTGAAAGCCGTCCTTCACCTAGCTTGTTGGAAACACAAAGTTCCTTTTCAGTTGCCAACTCCACTCCATTAATATATATGGGGAGGTACTAGCTAAAACTCGGTTTTACTGTGAAAACTGCAGGAAATTCAAAACGGCACTAGGAAGCAGACTGAGAAACCAGAGTAAAAGTTTTCCTGCAACCCGTTCCCTTTGTGCTAGATGAACGAACATATCTCCACATGCTAAGTTCTCAGAGATAAGTGTGTGTGAAAGCCGTCCTTCAGCTATAGTGTTGGGAACACAAAGTTTCTTTGCAGTTGCTATCACCAATCCACCCATATATATGGGGAGGTACTAGCTCCAACACGTTATTACAGTGAAAACAGAAGGAAATTCAAATCGGCACTAGAAAACAGACTGAGAAACCAGAGTAAATGTTTCTCCTGCAACACGTTCCCTTTGTGCTAGATGAACGAACTTCTGTCCACATGCTCATTTCTGAGAGATAAGTGGGTGTGAAAGCCGTCTTTCCCCTAGCTTGTTGTAAACACGTAGTTTCTTTGCAGTTGCAAACTCCACTCCATACTTATATATGGGGAGGTATAGCTCCAACTCGGTTTTACAGTGTTAACTCAGGAACTTCAAACCGGCACTAGGAAACAGACTGAGAAACCAGAGTAAATATTTCTCCTGCAAACCGTTCCCTATGTGCTAGATGAACGAACGTCTCTCCACATGCTCAGTTCTGAGTGATAAGTGTGTATGAAAGCCGTCTTTCACCTAGCTTGTTGGGAACACAAAGTTTCTTTTCAGTTGCCAAATCCACTCCATACATATATATTGGTAGGTACTAGCTCCAACTAGGTTTTACACTGAAAACTGCAGGACTTCAAACCGGCACTAGGAAACAGACTGAGAAACCAGAGTAAAAGTTTCTCCTGCAACCCGTTCCCTTTGTGCTAGATGAAGGAACGTCTCTCCACATGCTCAGTTCTGAGAGATAACTGTTTGTGAAAGCCGTCCTACAGCTAGCTTGTTGGGAACAAAAAGATTCTTTTCATTTGCCAAATCCACTCCATAAATATATATGGGGTGGTACTAGCTAAAACTCGGTTTTACAGTGAAACCTGCAGGAAATTCAAAACGGCAATAGAGAACAGACTGAGAAACCAGAGTAAAATTTTCCTGCAACCAATTACCTTTGTGCTAGATGAACGAACATCTCTCCACATGCTCAGTTCTCAGAGATAATTGTGTGTGAAAGCCTTTCTTCTGCTATCTTGTTGGGAACACAAAGTTTCTTTGCAGGTGCTAACACCAATCCACACATATATATGGGGAGGTACAAGCTCCAAATTGGATTTACAGTGAAAACTGCAGGAACTTCAAACCGGCACTAGAAAACAGACTGAGAAACTAGAGTAAATGTTTCTCCTGCAACACATTCCCTTTGTGCTAGATGAACGAACTTCTGTCCACATGCTCAGTTCTGAGAGATAAGTGGGTTTGAAAGCCGTCCTTCAACAAGCTTGATGTAAAAACATAGTTTCTTTTCATTTGCCAACTCCACTCCATACATATATATGGGGAGGTAGTAGCTCCAACTCGATTTTACAGTGAAAACTGTAGGCACTTCAAACTGGCACTAGGGAACAGACTGAGAATCCAGAGTAATCTTTTCTCCTGCAAACCGTTCCCTTTGTGCTAGATGAACGAACGTCTCTCCACATGCTCAGTTCTGAGGGAATAGTGTGTGTGAAAGCCGTACTTCACATAGCTTCCTTGGAACACAAAGATTCTTTTCAGTTGCCAACACCACTCCATACATATATATGGGGAGGTACTAGGTCCAACTCGGTTTAACATTGAAAACTGCAGGAACTTCAAACCGACACTAGGAAACAGACTGAGAAACCAGAGTAAATTTTCCCCTGCCACCCTTTCCCTTTGTGCTAGATGAACGAACGTCTCTCCAAATGCTCATTTCTGAGAGATAATTGTGTGTTAAAGCCGTGATTCACCTAGCTTTTTGGAACACAAAGTTTCTTTTCATTTGCCAAATCCACTCCATAAATATATATCGGGAGGTACTAGCTAAAATTCGATTTTACAGTGAAAACTGCAGGAACTTCAAAACGGCACTAGGGAACAGACTGAGAAACCAGAGTAAAAGTTTCTTCTGCTACCCGTTCCCTTTTTGCTACATGAACGAACATCTGTCCACATGCTCAGTTCGGAGAGAAAAGTGTGTGTGAAAGCCGTCCTTCAACTAGCTTGTTGTAAACACATAGTTTCTTTGCAGTTGCCAACTCCACTCCATATATATATATGGGGAGGTACTAGCTCCAACTCGATTTTACAGTGAAAACTGTAGGCACTTCAAACTGGCACTAGTTAACAGACTGAGAATCCAGAGTTATCTTTTCTCCTGCAAACCGTTCCCTTTGTGCTAGATGAACGAACGTCTCTCCACATGCTCAGTTCTGAGAGAATAGTGTGTGTGAAAGCCTTCTTCATATAGCTTCTTTGGAACACAAAGATTCTTTTCAGGTGCCAACACCAATCCATACCTATATATGGGGAAGTAGTAGTTCCAACTCGGTTTTACAGTGAAAACTGCAGGAACTTCAAACCGGCACTAGGAAACAGACTGAGAAACCAGGGTAAAAGTTTCTCCTGCCACCCTTTCCCTTTGTGCTAGATGAACGAAAGTCTCTACAAAAGCTCATTTCTGAGAGATAATTGTGTGTGAAAGCCGTAATTCACCTAGATTTTGGAACACAAATTTTCTTTTCACTTGCCAAATCCACTCCATAGGTATATATGGGGAGGTACTAGCTTAAATACGATTTTACAGTGAAAACTGCAGGAAATTCAAAACGGCACTAGGGAACAGACTGAGAAACCAGAGTAAATGTTTCTCCTGCAACCCGTTCCCTTTGTGCTAGATGAACGTACGTCTCTCCACAAGCTCAGATCTGTGAGTTAAGTGTGTGTGAAAGCCGTCCTTCACCTAGCTTGTTGGGAACACAAAGTTCCTTTTCAGTTGCCAACTCCATTCCATAAATATATATGGTGAGGTACTATCTGCAAATCGGTTTTACAGTGAAAAATGCAGTAACTTCAAACCGGCACTAGGAAACAGAATGAGAAAGCAGAGTAAATGTTTCTCCTGCAACCCATTCCCTTTTTTGCTAGATGAACGAACGTCTCTCAACATGCTCACTTCTGAGAGATAATTGTGTGTGAAAGCCGTCCTTCACCTAGCTTGTTGGGAACACAAAGTTTGTTTTCAGTTGCCAACTCCATTCCATACATATATATGGGGAGGTACTAGCTCCAACTCGTTTTTACATTGAAAACTGCAGGAACTTTAAACCGGCACTAGGAAGCAGACTGAGAAACCAGAGTTAAAATTTTCCTGCAACCCGTTCCCTTTGTGCTAGATGAACGAACTTCTGTCCACATGCTCAGTTCTGAGAGAAAAGTGTGTCTGAATTCCGTCCTTCATATAGCTTGGTGTAAACACATAGATTCTTTGCAGTTGCCAACTCCACTCCATAAATATATATGGGGAGGTACTAGCTCCAAATCGGTTTTACAGTGAAAACTGCAGGAACTTCAACATGGCACTAGGAAGCAGAATGAGAAACCAGAGTAAATGTTTCTCCTGCAACACGTTCCCTTTGTGCTAGATGAACGAACTTCTGTCCACATGCTAATTTCTGAGAGATAAGTGGGTGTGAAAGTCGTCTTTCCCCTAGCTTGTTGTAAACACATAGTTTCTTTGCAGTTGCCAACTCCACTCCATATTTATATATGGGGAGGTAGTAGCTCCAACTCGGTTTTACAGTGTTAACTCAGGAAATTCAAACCGGCACTAGGAAACAGACTGGGAAACCAGAGTAAATATTTCTCCTGCAAACCGTTCCCTATGTGCTAGATGAACGAACGTCTCTCCACATGCTCAGTTCTGAGAGATAAGTGTGTATGAATCCGTCTTTCACCTAGCTTGTTGGGAACACAAAGTTTCTTTTCAGTTGCCAAATCCACTCCATACATATATATTGGTAGGTACTAGCTCCAACTAGTTTTTACACTGAAAACTGCGGGAACTTCAAACCGGCACTAGGAAACAGACTGAGAAACCAGAGTAAAAGTTTCTCCTGCAACCCGTTCCCTTTGTGCTAGATCAAGGAACGTCTCCCCACATGCTCAGTTCTGAGAGATAAGTGTGTGTGAAAGCCGTCCTTCACTAGCTTGTTGGGAACACAAAGATTCTTTTCAGTTAACAACTCCACTCCATACATATATATGGATAGGTACAAGCTCCAACTCGGTTTTACAGTGAAACTTGCAGGAACGTCAAACCGGCACTAGGAAACAGACTGAGAAACCTGAGTTAAAGTTTCTCAGCAAAACGTTCCCTTTGTGCTAGATGAAGGAACGTCTCTCCACAAGCTCAGTTGTGAGAGATAAGTGTGTGTGAAAGCCATAATTCACCTAGCTTTTTGGAACACAATGTTTCTTTTCAGTTACCAACACCACTCGATAAATATATATGGGGATTTTCTAGCTAAAACTCGGTTTTACAGTGAAAACTGCAGGAAATTCAAAACGGCACTAGGGAACAGACTGAGAAACCAAAGTAATAGTTTCTCCTGCAACCCGTTCACATTGTGCTATATGAACGAACTTCTGTCCACATGCTCAGTTCTGAGAGATAAGTGAGTGTGAAAGCCATCCTTCAACTACATTGTTGTAAACACATAGTTTCTTTTGAGTTGCCAAATCCACTCCATAAATATATATGGGGAGGTACTAGCTCCAACTCGGTTTTACTGTGAAAACTGCAGGAATTTCAAACAGGCACTAGGAAAAATACAGAGAATACCGAGTAAATGTTTCTCCTGCAATCCGTTCCCTTTGTGCTAGATGAACGAAAGTATCTCCACATGCTCAGTTCTGAGAGATAAGTGTGTGTGAAAGCCGTAATTCACCTAGATTGTTGGGAACACAAAGTTTCTATTCAGTTGCCAACACCACTCCAAACATATATATGGGGAGGTACTAGCTAAAACTCGGTGTAACAGTGAAAACTGAAGGAACTTCAAAACGGCACTAGAGAACAGACTGAGAAACCATAGTAAATGTTTCTCCTGCAACCCTTTCCCTTTGTGCTAGATGAAGGAACGTCTCTCCAGATGCTCAGTTCTGAGAGATAAGTGTGTGTAAGCCTTCCTTCACCTAGCTTGTTGGGAACACAAAGTTACTTTTCAGTTGCCAACTCCTCTCCATACATATATATGGGGAGGTACTAGCTCAAACTCGGTTTTACAGTGAAAACTGCAGGAACTTCAAACCGGCACTAGGAAGCAGACTGAGAAACCAGAGTTAAAGTTTGCCTGCAATCCGTTCCCTTTGTGCTAGATGAACGAACATCTCTCCACATGCTCAGTTCTGAAAGAAAATTGTGTCTGAAATCCGTCCTTCACTTAGCTTGTTGTAAACACGTAGATCCTTTGCAGTTGCCATTTCCACTCCATAAATATATATGGGGAGGTACTAGCTCCAAATCAGTTTTACAGTGAATACTGCATGAACTTCAAATTGGCACTAGGAAACAGACTGAGAAATCAGAGTAAAAGTTTCTCCTGCAAACCTTTCCCTTTTTGCTAGATGAAGGAAAGTCTCTCCACAAGCTCAGTTGTGAGAGATAAGTGTGTGTGAATGCCGTAATTCACCTAGCTTGATGGGAATACAAAGTTTTTTTTTTTTGCCAAATCCATTCCATGAATATATATCGGGAGGTTTTAGCTAAAACTCGGTTTTAGATTGAAAACTGCAGGAAATTCAAAACGGCTCTAGGGAACAGACTTAAAATCCAGAGAAATAGTTTCTCCTGCAACCCGTTCTCTTTGTGCTATATGAACGAACTTCTGTCCACATGCCCAGTTCTGAGAGATAAGTGTGTGTGAAAGCCATTCTTCAACTAGCTTGTTTTAAACACATAGTTCTATACAGTTGCCAACTCCACTCCATACATATATATGGGGAGGTACCAGCTCCAACTCGGTTTTACAGTGAAAACTGCATGAACTTCAAAACGGCACTAGGAAACAGACTGAGAAAACAGAGTAAAAGTTTCTCCTGCAATCCGTTCCTTTTTGCTAGATGAACGAATGTCTCTCCACATGCTCAGTTCTGAGAATTTAGTGTGTGTGAAAGCCGTCCTCACCTAGCTTGTTGTGAACACAATGTTTCATTTCAGTTGCCTACTCCACTCCATAAATATATATGCGGAGGTACTAGCTAAAACTCTGTTTTACAGTGAAAACTGTAGGAACTTGAAAACGGCACTAGGGAACAGACTGAGAAACCAGAGTAAAAGTTTCTCCTGCAACACATTCCCTTGGTGCTAGATGAAAGAACGTCTCTGAACAAGCTCAGTTGTGAGAGATAAGTGTGTGTGAAAGCAGTAATTCACATAGCTTTTTGGGAACACAAAGTTACTTTTAATTTGCCAACTCCACTCCATATATATATATGGGGATGTACTAGCTCCAAATCGGTATTACAGGGAAAACTGCAGGAACCTCAAAACGGCACTAGGAAACAGACTTAGAAACCAGAGTAAAAGTTTTCCTGCAACCCGTTCCCTTTGTGCTAGATGAACGAACATCTCTCCACATGCTCAGTTCTCAGAGATAAGTGTGTGTGAAAGCCGTCCTTCAGCTATCTTGTTGGGAACACAAAGATTCTTTGCAGTTGCTAACACCAATCCACACATATATATGGGGAGGTACAAGCTCCAACACGGTTTTACATTGAAAACTGCAGGAAATTCAAACCGGCACTAGGAAACAGACTGAGAAACCAGAGAAAACTTTTCTCCTGCAACTCGATTCCTTTGTGATATATGAACGAACTTCTCTGCACATGCTCAGTTCTGAGAGAAAATTGTTTCTGAAATCCGTCCTTCACATAGCTTGTTGTAAACACACAGATACTTTGCAGTTGCCAACACAACTCCATAAATATATATGGGGAGGTACTAGCTCCAAATCATTTTTACAGTGAAAACTGCAGGAACTTCAAACTGGCACTAGGAAACAGACTGAGAAACCAGAGTAAATGTTTCCCCTGCAGCACGTTCCCTTTGTGCTAGATGAACGAACTTCTGTCCACATGCTCATTTCTGAAAGATAAGTGTGTGTGAAAGCCGTCCTTCACCTAGCTTTTTGTAAACACAGAGTTTCCTTGCAGTTGCAACTCCACTCCATACATATATATGGTGAGGTACTAGCTCCAACTCGGTTTAACCGTGTTAACTCAGGAACATCAAACCGGCACTAGGAAACAGACTGAGAAACAAGAGTAAATATTTCCCTGCAAACCGTTCCCTTTGTGCTAGATGAACGAACGTCTCTCCACATGCTCAGTTCTGAGAGATAAGTGTGTGTGAAAGCCGTCCTTCACCTATCTTGTTGGGAACACAAAGTTTCTTTTCAGTTGCCAACTCCACTCCATACATATATATTGGTAGGTACTAGCTCCAAATAGGTTTTACACTGAAAACTGTAGGAAATTCAAACGGGCACTAGGAAACAGACTGAGAAACCAGAGTAAAATTTTCTCCTGCAACCCGTTCCCTTTGTGCTAGATGAACGAACATCTCTCCACATGCTCAGTTCTCAGAGATAAGTGTGTGTGAAAGCCGTTTTCACCTTGCTTGTTGGGAACACAATGTTTCATTTCATTTGCCAACTCCACTACATAAATATATATGCGGAGGTACTAGCTAAAATTCTGTTTTACAGTGAAAACTGTAGGAACTTGAAAACGGCACTAGGGAACAGACTGAGAAACTAGAGTAAAAGCTTCTCCTGCAACCCATTCCCTTGGTGCTAGATGAAAGAACGTCTCTGAACAAGCTCAGTTGTGAGAGATAAGTGTGTGTGAAAGCAGTAATTCACATAGCTTGTTGGGAACACAAAGTTACTTTTAAGTTGCCAACTCCACTCCATATATATATATGGGGATGTACTAGCTCCAAATCGGTATTACAGGGAAAACTGCAGGAACCTCAAAACGGCACTAGGAAACAGACTTAGAAACCAGAGTAAAAGTTTCTCCTGCAACCCGTTCCTTTGTGCTAGATGAAGGAACGTCTCTCCACATGCTCATTTCTGAGAGATAAGTGTGTGTAAGACTTCCTTTACTTAGCTTGTTTGGAACACAAAGATTCTTTGCAGTTGCTAACACCAATCCACACATATATATGGGGAGGTACAAGCTCCAACACGGTTTTACATTGAAAAGTGCAGGAAATTCAAACCGGCACTAGGAAACAGACTGAGAAACCAGAGAAAAATTTTCTCCTGCAACTCGATCCCTTTGTGATATATGAACGAACTTCTCTGCACATGCTCAGTTCTGAGAGAAAATTGTGTCTGAAATCCGTCCTTCATATATCTTGTTGTAAACACAGAGATACTTTGTAGTTGCCAACCCCACTCCATAAATATTTATGAGGAGGTACTTGCTCCAAATCATTTTTACAGTGAAAACTGCAGGAACTTCAAACTGGCACTAGGAAACAGACTGAGAAACCAGAGTAAATGTTTCTCCTGCAGCACGTTGCCTTTGTGCTAGATGAATGAACTTCTGACCACATGCTCATTTCTGAGAGATAAGTGTGTGTGAAAGCCGTCTTTCACCTAGCTTTTTTTAAACACATAGTTTCCTTGCAGTTGCAACTCCACTCCTTACATATATATGGGGAGGTAGTAGCTTCAAATCAGTTTTACAGTTTTAACTCAGGAAATTCAAACCGGCACTAGGAAACAGACTGAGAAACCAGAGTAAATATTTCTCCTGCAAACCGTTTCCTTTGTGCTAGATGAACGAAAATCTCTCCACATGCTCAGTTCTGAGAATTTAGTGTGTGTGAAAGCCGTCCTCACCTAGCTTGTTGGGAACACAATGTTTCATTTCAGTTGCCAACTCCACTCCATAAATATATATGGGGATGTACTAGCTAAAACTCGGTTTTACAGTGAAAACTGTAGGAAATTGAAAACGGCACTAGGGAACAGACTGAGAAACCAGAGTAAAAGTTTCTCCTGCAAACATTTCCCTTTGTGCTAGATGAACGAACGTCTCTCCAGATGCTCAATTCTGAGAGATTATTGTGTGTGAAAGCCATCCTTCACCTAGCTTTTTGGGAACACAAAGTTTCTTTTCAGTTGCCAACCCCACTCCATACATATATATGGGGAGGTACTAGCTAAAACTCGGTGTAATAATGAAAACTGAAAGAACTTCAAAACGGCACTAGAGAACAGACTGAGAAACCATTGTAAAAGTTTCTCCTGCAACCCGTTCCCTTTGTGCTAGATGAACGAAATTCTCTGCACAATCTCAGTTGTGAGAGATATGTGTGTGTGAAAGCTGTAATTCACATAGCTTGTTGGGAACACAAAGTAACTTTTCAGTTGCCTCCTCCACTCCATATATATATATGGGGATGTACTAGCTCCAAATCGGTAATAAAGGGAAAACTGCAGGAACTTCAAAACGGCACTAGGAAGCAGACTTAGAAACCAGAGTAAAAGTTTCTCCTGCAACCCGCTCCTTAGTGCTAGATGAAGGAACGTCTCTCCACATGCTCATTTCTGAGAGATAAGTGTGTGTAAGGCTTCCTTCACCAACTTGTTGGGAACAAAAAGTTACTTTTCAGTTGCCAAATCCACTCCATACATATATATGAGGAGGTACTAGCTCCAACTAATTTTTACAGTGAAAACTGCAGGTATATCATACCGGCACTAGGAAGCAGACTGAGAAACCAGAGTAAAAGTTTCTCCTGCAAACCGTTCCATTTGTGCTAGATGAACGAACATCTCTCCACATGATCAGTTCTCAGAGATAAGTGTGTGTGAAAGCCGTTCTTCAGCTATATTGTTGGGAACACAAAGTTTCTTTGCAGTTGCTAACACCAATCCAAACATATATATGGGGAGGTACTAGCTCCAAAACCGTTTTACATTGAAAACTGCAGGAAATTCAAACCGGCACTAGGAAACAGACTGAGAAACCAGAGAAAAAGTTTCTCCTGCAACTCGATCCCTTTGTGCTAGATGAACGAACTTCTGTCCACATGCTCAGTTCTGAGAGAAAAATGTGTCTGAAATCCGTCCTTCACATAGCTTGTTGTAAACACACAGATACTTTGCAGTTGCCAACACAACTCCATAAATATATATGGGGAGGTACTAGCTCCAAATCATTTTTACAGTGAAAACTGCAGGAACTTCAAACTGGCACTAGGAAACAGACTGAGAAACCAGAGTAAATGTTTCCCCTGCAGCACGTTGCCTTTGTGCTAGATGAACGAACTTCTGTCCACATGCTCATTTCTGAAAGATAAGTGTGTGTGAAAGCCGTCCTTCACCTAGCTTTTTGTAAACACATAGTTTCCTTGCAGTTGCAACTCCACTCCATACATATATATGGTGAGATAGTAGCTCCAACTCGGTTTTACCGTGTTAACTCAGGAACTTCAAACCGGCACTAGGAACCAGACTGAGAAACCAGAGTAAATATTTCCCTGCAAACCGTTCCCTTTGTGCTAGATGAACGAACGTCTCTCCACATGCTCAGTTCTGAGAGATAAGTGTGTGTGAAAGCCGTCCTTCACCTATCTTGTTGGGAACACAAAGTTTCTTTTCAGTTGCCAAATCCAATCCATACATATATATTGGTAGGTACTAGCTCCAACTAGGTTTTACACTGAAAACTGTAGGAAATTCAAACGGGCACTAGGAAACAGACTGAGAAACCAGAGTAAAATTTTCTCCTGCAACCCGTTCCCTTTGTGCTAGATGAAGGAACTTCTCTCCACATGCTCAGTTCTGAGAGATAAGTGTGTGTGAAAGCCGTTTTCACCTTGCTTGTTGGGAACACAAAGATGCTTTTCAGCTGCCTTCTCCACTCCACACATATATATGTGGAGGTACTAACTCCAACTCGGTTTTACAGTGAAACTTGCAGGAACGTCAAACCGGCACTAGGAAACAGACTGAGAAACCAGAGTAAAATTTTCTCCTGCAAACCGTTCCCATTGTGCTAGATGAAGGAACGTCTCTCCACAAGCTCAGTTGTGAGAGATAAGTGTGTGTGAAAGCCGTAATTCACCTAGCTTGTTGGGAACACAAAGTTTCTTTTCATTTGCCAAATCCTCTCCATAAATGTATATCGGGAGGTTTTATCTAAAACTCGATTTTACAGTGAAAACTGCAGGAACTTCAAAACGACACTAGGGAACAGACTGAAGAACCAGAGTAATAGTTTCTCCTGCAACTCGTTCACTTTGTGCCTTATGAACGAACTTCTATCCACATGCTCAATTCTGAGAGATAAGTGTGTGTGAAACCCGTCCTTCAACTAACTTGTTGTAAACACATAGTTTCTTTCAGTTGCCAACTCCACTCCATACATATATACGGGGTGGAACTAGCTCCAACTCGGTTTTACAGCAAAAACTGCAGGAACCTCAAACCGGACCTAGGAAACAGACTGAGAAACCAGAGTAAAAGTTTATCCTGCAAACCGTTCCCATTGTGCTAGATGAAGGAACGTCTCTACACAAGCTCAGTTGTGAGATATATGTGTGTGTGAAAGCCGTAATTCACCTAGCTTGTTGGGAACACAAAGTTACTTTTCAGTTTCCAACTCCACTCCATAAATATATATGGGGATGTACTAGCTAAAACTCGGTTTTAGAGTGAAAACTGGAAGAACTTCAAAACGGCACTAGGGAACAGACTGAGAAACCAGAGTAATAATTTCTCCTGCAACCCGTTCCCTTTGTGCTATATGAACGAACTTCTGTCCACATGCTCAGTTCTGAGAGATAAGTGTGAGTGAAAGACTTCCTTCACCTAGCTCGTTGTAAACACATAGATTTTTTCAGTTGCAAACTCCACTCCATACATATATATGGGGAGGTAGTAGCTCCAAATCCGTTTTACAGTGTTAACTCAGGAACTTCCAACCGGCGCTAGGAAACAGACTGAGAAACCAGAGTAAATGTTTCTCCTGCAAACCGTTCCCTTTGTTCTAGATGAAAGAACGTCTCTCCTCATGCTCAGTTCTGAGAGGTAAGTGTGTGTGAATGCCGTTCTTAAACTAGCTTGTTGGGAACACAAAGTTTCTTTTCAGTTGCCAACTCCACTCCATACATATATATTGGTAGGTACCAGCTCCAACTAGGTTTTACACTGAAAATTGCAGGAACTTCAAACCGGCACTAGGATCAGACTGAGAAACCAGAGTAAAAGTTTCTCCTGCAAACCGTTCCCTTTGTGCTAGATAAAGGAAAGTCTCTCCACATGCACAGTTCTGAGAGATAAGTGTGTGTGAAAGCCGTCCTTCAGCTAGCTTGTTGGGAACACAAAGATTCCTTTCAGTTTCCTACTCCACTCCATACATATATATGGGGATTTACTATCTAAACTCGGTTTTACAGTGAAAACTGCAGGAACCTCAAAACGGCACTAGGGAAAAGACTGAGAAATCAGAGTAATAGTTTCTCCTGCAACCCGTTCCCTTTGTGCTACATGAACGAAATTCTGTCCACATGCTCACTTCTGAGAGATAAGTGAGTGTGAACGCCGTCCTTCATGTAGCTTGTTGGGAACACAAAGTTTCTTTTCAGTTGCCAACTCCACTCCATACATATATATGGGTATGTACTAGCTCCAACTCCATTTTCCAGTGTAAACTGTAGGAACTTCCAACAAGCACTATGGAACAGACTGAGAATCGAGAGTAAATATTTCTCCTGCAACCCATTCCCTTTGTGCTATATGAACGAAAGTCTCTCCATATGCTCATTTCTGAGGGATAATTCTGTGTGAAAGCCGTACTTCAACTAGCTTGTTGGGAACACAAAGATTCTTTTCAGTTGCCAACTCCACTCCATACATATATATGGGGAGGTATTAGCTCCAACTTGGCTTTATAGTGAAAACTGCAGGAACATCAAACCGGCACTAGGATCAGACTGAGAAACCAGAGTAAAAGTTTCTCCTGCAAACCGTTCCCTTTGTGCTAGATAAAGGAACGTCTCTCCACATGCACAGTTCTGAGAGATAAGTGTGTGTGAAAGCCGTCCTTCAGCTAGCTTGTTGGGAATACAAAGATTCCTTTCAGTTTCCTACTCCACTCCATACATATATATGGGGATTTACTATCTAAACTCGGTTTTACAGTGAAAACTGCAGGAACCTCAAAACGGCACTAGGGAACAGACTGAGAAATCAGAGTAATAGTTTCTCCTGCAACCCGTTCCCTTTGTGCTACATGAACGAAATTCTGTCCACATGCTCACTTCTGAGAGATAAGTGAGTGTGAAAGCCGTCCTTCATGTAGCTTGTTGGGAACACAAAGTTTCTTTTCAGTTGCCAACTCCACTCCATACATATATATGGGTATGTACTAGCTCCAACTCCATTTTCCAGTGTAAACTGTAGGAACTTCAAACCAGCACTATGGAACAGACTGAGAATCGAGAGTAAATATTTCTCCTGCAACCCATTCCCTTTGTGCTATATGAACGAAAGTCTCTCCATATGCTCATTTCTGAGAGATAATTCTGTGTGAAAGCCGTACTTCAACTAGCTTGTTGGGAACACAAAGATTCTTTTCAGTTGCCAACTCCACTCCATACATATATATGGGGAGGTATTAGCTCCAACTCGGCTTTATAGTGAAAACTGCAGGAACATCAAACCGGCACTAGGAAACAGACTGAGAAACCAGAGTAAAAGTTTCTCCTGCAAACCGTTCCCTTTGTGCTAGATGAACGAACGTCTCTCCACAAGCTAAATTCTGAGAGATAATTGTGTGTGAAAGCTGTAATTCACATAGCTTGTTGGGAACACAAAGTTTCTTTTCAGTTGCAAACTCCACTCCATAAATATATATGGGGATGTACTAGCTCCAAATCAGTATTACAGAGAAAAATGCAGGAACTTCAAAACGGCACTAGGAAGCAGACTTAGAAACCAGAGTAAATGTTTCTCCTGCAACCCATTCCCTTTGTGCCAGATGAAAGAACGTCACTAAACATGCTCACTTCTGAGAGATAAGTGTGTGTGAAAGCTGTACTTCACCAAGCTTGTTGGGAACGCAAAGTTCTTTGCAGTTGCCAACTCCACTCCATACATATATATGGGGAGGTACAAGCTCCAACTCGTTTTTACATTAAAAAATGCAGGAACTTCAAACCGGCACTAGGAAGCAGACTGAGAAACCAGAGTAAAAGTTTTCCTTCAAACCGTTCCATTTGTAATAGATGAACGAACATCTCTCCACATGCTAAGTTCTCAGAGATAAGTGAGTGTGAATGCCGTCCTTCAGCTATCTTGTTGGGAACAGAGTTTCCTTGCAGTTGCTAACACCAATCCACACATATATATGGGGATGTACTAGCTCCAAATCGGGATTACAGAGAAAACTGCAGGGAATTCAAACCGGCAATAGGAAACAGACTGAGAAACCAGAGAAAATGTTTCTCCTGCAACTCGATCCCATTTGCTAGATGAACGAACTTCTGTCCACATGCTCAGTTCTGAGAGAAAAGTGTGTCTGAAATCCGTCCTTCACATAGCTTGTTGTAAACACATAGATTCTTTGCAGTTGCCAACTCCACTCCATAAATATATATGGGGAGGTAGTAGCTCCAAATCAGTTTTACAGTGAAAACTGCAGGAACTTCAAACTGTCACTAGGAAACAGACTGAAAAACCAGAGTAAATGATTCACTGCAACACTTTCCCTTTGTGCTAGATGAACGAACTTCTGTCCACATGCTAATTTCTGAGAGATAACTGTGTGTGAAACCGTTCTTTACCTAGCTTGTTGTAAACACGTAGTTTCTTTGCAGTTGCAAACTCCACTCCATACATATATATGGGGAGGTAGTAGCTCCAACTCCGTTTTACAGTGTTAACTCAGGAAATTCAAAACGGCAGTAGGAAACAGACTGAGAAACCAGAGTAAATGTTTCTCCTGCAAACCATTCCCTTTGTGCTAGATGAACGAAAGTCTCTCCACATGCTCAGTTCTGAGAGATATGTGTGTGTGAAAGCCGTCCTTCAGCTATCTTGTTTGGAACACAAAGTTTCTTTTCAGTTGCCAACTCCACTCCATAAATATATATTGGTAGGTACTAGCTCCAACTAGGTTTTACACTGAAAACTGCAGTAACTTCAAACCGGCACTAGGAAACAGTCTGAGAAACCAGAGTAAAAGTTTCTCCTGCAAACCTTTCCCTTTGTGGTAGATGAAGGAACGTCTCTCCACATGCTCAGTTCTGAGAGATATGTGTGTGTGAAAGCCGTCCTTCAGCTCTCTTGTTGGGAACACAAAGATTCTTTTCAGTGGCCTACTCAACTCCATACAAATATATTGGTAGGTAATAGCTCCAACTATGTTTTCCCCTGAAAACTGCAGGAACTTCAAACCGGCACTAGGAAACATACTGAGAAACCAGAGTAAAAGTTTCTCCTGCAAACCTTTCCCTTTGTGCTAGATGAAGGAACGTATCTCCACAAGCTCAGTTGTGAGAGATAAGTGTGTGTGAAATCCGTAATTCACGTAGCTTGTTGGGAACACAAAGTTTTTTTCAATTACCAAATCCACTCCAAATATATATATGGGGAGGTTCTAGCTAAAACTCGGTTTTACAGTGAAAACTGCAGGTAATTCAAAACGGCACTAGGGAACAGACTGAGAAACCAGAGTAATAGTTTCTCCTGCAACCCGTTCAATTTGTGCGATATGAACGAACTTCTGTCCACATGCTCAGTTCTGAGAGATAAGTGTGTGTGAAAGCCTTCCTCAAATAGCTTGTTGTAAACACATAGTATCTTTTCAGTTGCCAACTCCACTCCAAACAGATATATGGGGAGGTACTAGCTCCAACTCGGTTTTACAGTGAAAACTGCAGGAATTTCAAACTGGCACTAGGAAACAGACTGAGAAAACAGAGTAAAAGTTTCTCCTGCAACCCGTTCCCTTTTTGCTTGATGAACGAACGTCTCTCCACAAGCTCAGTTCTGAGAGATAAGTGTGTGTGAAAGCCGTAATTCACCTACATTTTTGGAACACAAAGTTTCTTTTCAGTTGCCAACTCCACTCCATATATATATATGGGGAGGTACTAGCTCCAAATCGGTTTTACAGTGAATACTGCATGAACTTCAAACTGGCACTAGGAAACAGACTGAGAAATCGGAGTAAAAGTTTCTCCTGCAAACTTTTCCCTTTGTGCTAGATGAAGGAAAGTCTCTCCACAAGCTCAGTTGTGAGAGATAAGTGTGTGTGAATGCCGTAATTCACCTAGCTTGTTGGGAATACAAAGTTTTTTTTCATTTGCCAAATCCATTCCATAAATATATATCGGTAGGTTTTAGCTAAAACTCGGTTTTAGAGTGAAAACTGCAGGAAATTCGAAACGGCACTAGGGAACAGACTGAAAATCCAGAGAAATAGTTTCTCCTGCAACCCGTTCTCTTTGTGCTATATGAACGAACTTCTGTCCACATGCTCAGTTCTGAGAGATAAGTGTGTGTGAAAGCCGTCCTTCAACTAGCTTGTTTTAAACACATAGTTTCTATACAGTTGCCAACTCCACTCCATACATATATATGGGGAGGTACCAGCTCCAACTCGGTTTTACAGTGAAAACTGCATGAACTTCAAAACGACACTAGGAAACAGACTGAGAAAACAGAGTAAAAGTTTCTCCTGCATTCCGTTCCTTTTTGCTAGATGAACGAATGTCTCTCCACATGCTCAGTTCTGAGAATTTAGTGTGTGTGAAAGCCGTCCTCACCTAGCTTGTTGGGAACACAATGTTTCATTTCAGTTGCCAACTCCACTCCATAAATATATATGCAGAGGTACTAGCTAAAACGCTGTTTTACAGTGAAAACTGTAGGAACTTGAAAACGGCACTAGGGAACAGACTGAGAAACCAGAGTAAAAGTTTCTCCTGCAACCCATTCCCTTGGTGCTAGATGAAAGAACGTCTCTGAACAAGCTCAGTTGTGAGAGATAAGTGTGTGTGAAAGCAGTAATTCACATAGCTTGTTGGGAACACAAAGTTACTTTTAAGTTGCCAACTCCACTCCATATATATATATGGGGATGTACTAGCTCCAAATCGGTATTACAGGGAAAACTGCAGGAACCTCAAAACGGCACTAGGAAGCAGACTTAGAAACCAGAGTAAAAGTTTCTCCTGCAACTCGTTCCTTTGTGCTAGATGAAGGAAAGTCTCCCCACATGCTCATTTCTGAGAGATAAGTGTGTGTAAGACTTCCTTCATTTAGCTTGTTGGGAACAAAAGTTACTTTTCAGTTGCCAACTCCACTCCATACATATATATGGGGATGTACTAGCTCCAAATCGTTTTTACAGTGAAAACTACAGGAACTTCAAACCGGCACTAGGAAGCAGACTGAGAAACCAGAGTAAAAGTTTTCCTGCAACCCGTTCCCTTTGTTCTAGAATAACGAACATCTCTCCACATGCTCAGTTCTCAGAGATAAGTGTGTGTGAAAGCCGTCCTTCAGCTATCTTGTTGGGAACACAAAGATTCTTTGCAGTTGCCAACACCAATCCACACATATATATGGGGAGGTACAAGCTCCAACACGGTTTTACATTGAAAAGTGCAGGAAATTCAAACCGGCACTAGGAAACAGACTGAGAAACCACAGAAAAATTTTCTCCTGCAACTCGATCCCTTTGAGATATATGAACGAACTTCTCTGCACATGCTCAGTTCTGAGAGAAAATTGTGTCTGAAATCCGTCCTTCATATATCTTGTTGTAAACACATAGATACTTTGTAGTTGCCAACCCCACTCCATAAATATATATGGGGAGGTACTAGCTCCAAATCATTTTTACAGTGAAAACTGCAGGAACTTCAAACTGGCACTAGGAAACAGACTGAGAAACCAGAGTAAATGTTTCTCCTGCAGCACGTGGCCTTTGTGCTAGATGAATGAACTTCTGACCACATGCTCATTTCTGAGAGCTAAGTGTGTGTGAAAGCCGTCTTTCACCTAGCTTTTTTTAAACACATATTTTCCTTGCAGTTGCAACTCCACTCCATACATATATATGGGGAGGTAGTAGCTTCAAATCGGTTTTACAGTTTTAACTCAGGAAATTCAAACCGGCACTAGGAAACAGACTGAGAAACCAGAGTAAATATTTCTCCTGCAAACCGTTACCTTTGTGCTAGATGAACGAAAATCTCTCCACATGCTCAGTTCTGAGAATTTAGTGTGTGTGAAAGCCGTCCTCACCTAGCTTGTTGGGAACACAATGTTTCATTTCAGTTGCCAACTCCACTCCATAAATATATATGGGGATGTACTAGCTAAAACTCGGTTTTACAGTGAAAACTGTAGGAAATTGAAAACGGCACTAGGGAACAGACTGAGAAACCAGAGTAAAAGTTTCTCCTGCAAACATTTCCCTTTGTGCTAGATGAACGAAATTCTTTCCACATGCTCTGTTCTGAGGGATAATTGTGTGTGAATGCCGTAATTCACCTAGCTTGTTGGGAACATAAAGTTTCTTTTCAGTTGCCAACTCCACTCCATACATATATATGGGGAGGTACTAGCTAAAACTCGGTGTAATAATGAAAACTGAAAGAACTTCAAAACGGCACTAGAGAACAGACTGAGAAACCATTGTAAAAGTTTCTCCTGCAACCCGTTCCCTTTGTGCTAGATGAACGAATGTCTCTGCACAATCTCAGTTGTGAGAGATATGTGTGTGTGAAAGCTGTAATTCACATAGCTTGTTGGGAACACAAAGTTACTTTTAAGTTGCCTCCTCCACTCCATATATATATATGGGGATGTACTAGCTCCAAATCGGTAATAAAGGGAAAACTGCAGGAACTTCAAAACGGCACTAGGAAGCAGACTTAGAAACCAGAGTAAAAGTTTCTCCTGCAACCCGTTCCTTAGTGCTAGATGAAGGAACGTCTCTCCACATGCTCATTTCTGAGAGATAAGTGTGTGTAAGGCTTCCTTCACCAAGCTTGTTGGGAACAAAAAGTTACTTTTCAGTTGCCAACTCCACTCCATACATATATATGAGGAGGTACTAGCTCCAACTAGTTTTTACAGTGAAAACTGCAGGAATATCATACCGGCACTAGGAAGCAGACTGAGAAACCAGAGTAAAAGTTTCTCCTGCAACCCGTTCCCTTTGTGCTAGATGAACGAACATCTCTCCACATGATCAGTTCTCAGAGATAAGTGTGTGTGAAAGCCGTTCTTCAGCTATCTTGTTGGGAACACAAAGTTTCTTTGCAGTTGCTAACACCAATCCAAACATATATATGGGGAGGTACTAGCTCCAACACCGTTTTACATTGAAAACTGCAGGAAATTCAAACCGGCACTAGGAAACAGACTGAGAAACCAGAGAAAAAGTTTCTCCTGCAACTCGATCCCTTTGTGCTAGATGAACGAACTACTTTCCACATGCTCAGTTCTGAGAGAAAAGTGTGTCTGAAATCCGTCCTTCACATAGCTTGTTGTAAACACATAGATTCTTTGCAGTTGCCAACTCCACTCCATAAATATATATGGGGAGGTAGTAGCTCCAAATCAGTTTTACAGTGAAAACTGCAGGAACTTCAAACTGGTACTAGGAAACAGACTGAGAAACCAGAGTAAATGATTCACTGCAACACTTTCCCTTGGTGCTAGATGAACGAACTTCTGTCCACATGCTCATTTCTGAGAGATAACTGTGTGTGAAACCGTTCTTTACCTAGCTTGTTGTAAACACGTAGTTTCTTTGCAGTTGCAAACTCCACTCCATACATATATATGGGGAGGTATTAGCTCCAACTCGGTTTTACAGAGTTAACTCAGGAAATTCAAACCGGCAGTAGGAAACAGACTGAGAAACCAGAGTAAATGTTTCTCCTGCCAACCATTAGCTTTGTGCTAGATGAACGAAAGTCTCTCCACATGCTCAGTTCTGAGAGATATGTGTGTGTGAAAGCCATCCTTCAGCTATCTTGTTGGGAACACAAAGTTTCTTTTTAGTTGCCAACTCCACTCCATAAATATATATTGGTAGGTACTAGCTCCAACTAGGTTTTACACTGAAACCTGCAGTAACTTCAAACCGGCACTAGGAAACAGTCTGAGAAACCAGAGTAAAAGTTTCTCCTGCAAACCTTTCCCTTTGTGGTAGATGAAGGAACGTCTCTCCACATGCTCAGTTCTGAGAGATATGTGTGTGTGAAAGCCGTCCTTCAGCTATCTTGTTGGGAACACAAAGATTCTTTTCAGTGGCCTACTCAACTCCATACAAATATATTGGTAGGTAATACCTCCAACTATGTCTTCCCCTGAAAACTGCAGGAACTTCAAACCGGCACTAGGAAACATACTGAGAAACCAGAGTAAAAGTTTCTCCTGCAAACCTTTCCCTTTGTGCTAGATGAAGGAACGTCTCTCCTCAAGCTCAGTTGTGAGAGATAAGTGTGTGTGAAAGCCGTAATTCACCTAGCTTGTTGGGAACACAAAGTTTTTTTCAATTACCAAATCCACTCCAAATATATATATGGGGAGGTTCTAGCTAAAACTCGGTTTTACAGTGAAAACTGCAGGTAATTCAAAACGGCACTAGGGAACAGACTGAGAAACCAGAGTAATAGTTTCTCCTGCAACCCGTTCAATTTGTGCGATATGAACGAACTTCTGTCCACATGCTCAGTTCTGAGAGATAAGTGTGTGTGAAAGCCTTCCTTCAAATAGCTTGTTGTAAACACATAGTATCTTTTCAGTTGCCAATTCCACTCCAAACATATATATGGGAGGTACTAGCTCCAACTCGGTTTTACAGTGAAAACTGCAGGAATTTCAAACAGGCACTAGGAAACATACTGAGAATACAGAGTAAATGTTTCTCCTGCAATCCGTTCCCTTTGTGCTAGATGAACGAAAGTCTCTCCACATGCTCAGTTATGAGAAATTAGTGTGTGTGAAAGCCGTCCTCACCTAGCTTGTTGGCAACACAAAGTTTCTTTTCATTTGCCAAATCCACTCCATACATATATATGGGGAGGTACTAGCTCCACTCGGATTTACAGTGAAAACTGCAGGAACTTCAAACCCGCACTAGGAAACTGACTGAGAAAACAGAGTAAAAGTTTCTCCTGCAACCCGTTCCCTTTTTGCTTGATGAACGAACGTCTCTCCACAAGCTCAGTTCTGAGAGATAAGTGTGTGTGAAAGCCGTAATTCACCTACATTTTTCGAACACAAAGTTTCGTTTCACTTGCCAACTCCACTCCATATATATATATGGTGTGGTACTAGCACCAAATCGGTTTTACAGTGAATCCTGAGGAACTTCAAACCGGCACTAGGAAACAGAATGAGAAACCAGAGTAAAAGTTTCTCTTGCAAACCGATTCCATTTGTGCTAGATGAACGAACTTCTCCCCACAAGCTCAGTTCTGACAGATAAGTGTGTGTGAAAGCCTTAATTCACCTAGCTTGTTGGGAACACAAAGTTTCTTTTCAGTTGCCAACTCCACTCCATACAAATATAAGAGGAGGTTCTAGCTAAAACTCGGTGTTACAGTGAAAACTGAAGGAACTTCAAAACGGCACTAGAGCACAGACTGAGAAACCAGAGTAAAAGTTTCCCCTGCAACCCGTTCCCTTTGTGCTAGATGAACAAAATTCTCTCCACATGCTCAGTTCTGAGGGATATGTGTGTGTGAAAGCCGTCCTTCACCTAGCTTTTTGTAAACACATAGTTTCCTTGCAGTTGCAACTCCACTCCATACATATATATGGTGAGTTAGTAGCTCCAACTCGGTTTTACAGTGTTAACTCAGGAACTTCAAACCGGCACTAGGAAACAGACTGAGAAACCACAGTAAATATTTCCCTGCAATCCGTTCCCTTTGTGCTAGATGAACGAACGTCTCTCCACATGCTCAAGTCTGAGAGATAAGTGTGTGTGAAAGCCGTCCTTCACCTATCTTGTTGGGAACACAAAGTTTCTTTTCAGTTGCCAACTCCACTCCATACATATATATTGGTAGGTACTAGCTCCAACTAGGTTTTACACTGAAAACTGTAGGAAATTCAAATGGGCACTAGGATACAGACTGAGAAACCAGAGTAAAAGTTTCTCCTGCAACCCGTTCCCTTTGTGCTATATGAAGGAACGTCTCTCCACATGCTCAGTTCTGAGGGATAAGAGTGTGTGAAAGCCGTCCTTCAGCTAGCTTGTTGGGAACACAAAGATTCTTTTCAGTTGCCAACTCCACTCCATACATATATATGGGGAGTTACTAGCTAAAACTCGGTTTTACAGTGAAAACTGCAGGAACTTCAAAACGACACTAGGGAACAGACTGAAGAACCAGAGTAATAGTTTCTCCTGCAACTCGTTCACTTTGCTATATGAACGAACTTCTGTCCACATGCTCAGTTATGAGAGATATGTGTGTGTGAAATCCGTCCTTCAACTAACTTGTTGTAAACACATAGTTTCTTTCAGTTGCCAAATCCACTCCATATATATATATGGGGAGGTACATGCTCCAACTCGGTTTTACAGTGAAAACTGCAGGAACCTCAAACCAGACCTAGGAAACAGACTGAGAAACCAGAGTAATAGTTTATCCTGCAAACCGTTCCCATTTTGCTAGATGAAGAAACGTCTCTACACAAGCTCAGTTGTGAGAGATATGTGTGTGTGAAAGCCGTAATTCACCTAGCTTGTTGGGAACACAAAGTTTCTTTTAAGTTGCCATCTCCACTCCATAAATATATATGGGGAGGAACTAGCTAAAACTCGGTTTTAGAGTGAAAACTGGAAGAACTTCAAAACGGCACTAGGGAACAGACTGAGAAACCAGAGTAATAATTTCTCCTGCAGCCCGTTACCTTTGTGCTATATGAACGAACTTCTCTCCCATGCTCAGTTCTGAGAGATAAGTGTGTGTAAGACTTCCTTCACCTAGCTTGTTAGGAACAAAAAGTTACTTTTCAGTGGCCAACTCCACTCCATACATATATATGGTGAGGTACTAGCTCCAACTCGTTTTTACAGTGAAAACTGCAGGAAATTCAAACCGGCACTAGGAAGCAGACTGAGAAACCAGAGTAAAAGTTTCTCCTGCAACACATTCCTTTGTGCTTGATGAATGAAAGTCTCTCAACATGCTCAATTCTGAGAGATAATTGTGTGTGTAAGCCATCCTTCATCTAGCTTGCTGGGAACACAAAGTTTGTTTCATTTGCAAATTCCACTCCATACATATATATGGGGAGGTACTAGCTCCAACTCTTTTTTAAAGTGAAAACTGCAGGAACTTCAAACCGGCACTAGGAAGCAGACTGAGAAACCAGAGTAAAAGTTTTCTTGCAACCCGTTCCCTTTTGTGCTAGATGAACGAACATCTCTCCACATGCTCAGTTCTGAGAGATAAGTGGGTGTGAAAGCCGTCCTTCAACTAGCTTGTTGTAAAAACATAGTTTCTTTCAGTTGCCAACTCCACTCCATACATATATATGGGGAGGTACCAGCTCCAACTAGGTTTTACAGTGAAAACTGCAGGAACTTCAAAACGGCACTAGGAAACAGACTGAGAAACCAGAGTAAAGGTTTCCCTGCAACACTTTCTCTTTGTGCTAGATAAACCAACTTCTGTCCACATGGTCATTTCTGAGAGATAACTGTGTGTGAAACCGTCCTTTATCTACCTTGTTGTAAACACATAGTTTCTTTGCAGTTGCAAACTAAACTCCATACATATATATGGGGATGTAGTAGCTCCAACTCGGTTATACAGTGTTAACTCAGGAAATTCAAACCGGCAGTAGGAAACAGACTGAGAAACCAGAGTAAATGTTTCTCCTTCAAACCGTTCCCTTTGTGCTAGATGAACGAAAGTCTCTCCACATGCTCAGTTCTGAGAGATATGTGTGTGTGAAAGCCGTCCTTCAGCTATCTAGTTGGGAACACAAAGTATCTTTTCAGTTGCCAACTCCACTCCATACATATATATTGGTAGGTACTAGCTCCAACTAGGTTTTACACTGAAAACTGCAGGAACTTCAAACCGGCACTAGGAAACAGACTGAGAATCCAGAGTAAAAGTTTCTCCTGCAACCCGTTCCCTTTGTGCTACATGAACGAAATTCTGTCCACATGCTCACTTCTGAGAGATATGTGAGAGTGAACGCCTTCCTTCATGTAGCTTGTTTGGAACACAAAGATTCTTTTCAGTTGCCAACTCCACTCCATACATATATATGGGTAGGTACTAGCTCCAACTCGGTTTTACACTGAAAACTGCAGGAACTTCAACCCGGCACTAGGAAACAGACTTAGAAACCACAGTAAAAGTTTCTCCTGCAAACCGTTCCCTTTGTTCTAGATGAACGAACCTCTCTCCACATGCTCAGTTCTGAGAGATAAGTGTGTGAGAATGCCGTACTTAAACTAGCTTGTTGGGAACACAAAGTTTCTTTTCAGTTGCCAACTCCACTCCATTCATAAGTAATGGTAGGTACCAGCTCCAACTATGTTTTACACTGAAAATTGCAGGAACTTCAAACCGGCACTAGGATCAGACTGAGAAACCAGAGTAAATGTTTCTCCTGCAAACCGTTCCCTTTGTGCTATATAAAGGAACGTCTCTCCACATGCACAGTTCTGAGAGATAAGTTTGTGTGAAAGCCGTCCTTCAGCTAGCTTGTTGGGAACACAAAGATTCTTTTCAGTTGCCTACTCCACTCCATACATATATATGGGGAGTTACTAGCTAAAACTCGGTTTTACAGAGAAAACTGCAGGAACATCAAAACGGCAATAGGGAACAGACTGAGAAACCAGAGTAATAGTTTCTCCTGCAACCCGTTCCCTTTGTGCTACATGAACGAAAATCTGTCCACATGCTCACTTCTGAGAGATATGTGAGTGTGAACGCCTTCCTTCATGTAGCTTGTTGGGAACACAAAGTTTCTTTTAAGTTGCCAACTCCACTCCATACATATATATGGTTAGGTACTAGCTCCAACTCGGTTTTACACTGAAAACTGCATGTACTTCAAACCGGCACTAGGAAACAGACTGAGAAACCACAGTAAAACTTTATCCTGCAACACATTCCCTGTGTGCTAGATGAAGGAACGTCTCTCCACATGCTCAGATCTGAGAGAAAAGTGTGTGTGGAAGACGTAATACAGCTAGCTTGTTGGGAACACAAATATTATTTACAGTTGCCAACTCCACTCCATAAATATATATGGGGAGGTACTAGCTCCAACTCGGTTTTACAGTGAAAAATGCAGGAACATAAAACCGGCACTAGGAAACAGACAGAGAAAACAGAGTAAAAGTTTCACCTGCAACCCTTTATATTTGTGCTAGATGAACGAACGTCTCTCCACAAGCTCAGTTCTGAGAGATAAGTGTGTGTGAAAGCCGTAATTCACCTAGCTTTTTGGAACACAATGTTTCTTTTCAGTTGCCAAATTCACTCCGTAAATATATAAGGGGAGGTACTAGCTAAAACTCGGTTTTACAGTGAAAACTACAGGAATTTCAAAACGGCACTAGGGAACAGACTGAGAAACCAGAGTAAAAATTTCTCCTACAACCCGTTCCTTTTTTGCTACATGAACGAACATCTGTCCACATGCTAAGTTCTGAGAGAAATGTGTGTGTGACAGCCGTCCTTCAACTAGCATGTTGTAAACACCTAGTTTCTTTGAAGTTGCCAAATCCACTCCATAAATATATATGGGAAGGTACAAGCTCCAACTCGGTTTTACAGTGAAAACTTTAGGCACTTCAAACTGGCACTAGGGAACAGACTGAAAATCCAGAGTAATAGTTTCCCCTGCAACACGTTCCCTTTTTGCTAGATGAATGAACGTCTCTCCACATGCTCAGTTCTGAGAGAATAGTGTGTGTGAAAGCCGTCCTTCACCTAGCTTCTTGGGAACACAAAGATTCTTTTCAGTTGCCATCACCACTCCATACATATATATGGGGAGGTACTAGCTCCAACTCGGTTTTACAGTGAAACCTGCAGGAACTTCAAACCGGCACTAGGAAACAGACTGAGAAGCCAGAGTAAAAGTTTCTCATGCAAAACGATTCCAATTGTGCTACATGAACGAACGTCTCTCCACAAGCTAAGTTCTGAGATATAAGTGTGTGTGAAAGCTGTAATTCACATAGCTTGTAGGGAACACAAAGATTCTTTTCAGTTGCCAACTCCACTCCATAAATATATATGGGGATGTACTATCTCCAAATCGGTATTACAGTGAAAACTGCAGGAAATTCAAAACGGCACTAGGAAGCAGACTTAGAAACCAGAGTAAATGTTTCCCTGCAACCCATTCCCTTTGTGCCAGATGAAAGAACGTCACTAAATATGCTCACTTCTGAGAGATAAGTGTGTGTGAAAGCTGTACTTCACCTAGCTTGTTGGGAACACAAAGTTCTTTGCAGTTGCCAACTCCACTCCATACATATATATGGGGAGGTACAAGCTCCAACTCGTTTTTACATTGAAAATTGCAGGAACTTCAAACCGGCACTAGGAAGCAGACTGAGAAACCAGAGTAAAAGTTTTCCTGCAACCCGTTCCTTTTGTACTAGATGAACGAACATCTCTCCACATGCTCAGTTCTCAGAGCTAAGTGAGTGTGAAAGCCGTACTTCAGCTATCTTGTTGGGAACACAAAGTTTCCTTGCAGTTGCTAACACCAATCCACACATATATATGGGGATGTACTAGCTCCAAATCGGGTTTACAGAGAAAACTGCAGGAAATTCAAACCGGCACTAGGAAACAGACTGAGAAACCAGAGAAAATGTTTCTCCTGCAACTCGATCCCATTTGCTAGATGAAAGAACTTCTGTCCACATGCTCAGTTCTGAGAGAAAATTGTGTCTGAAATCCGTCCTTCACATAGATTGTTGTAAAAACATAGATTCTTTGCAGTTGCCATCTCCACTCCATAAATATATATGGGGAGGTACTAGCTCCAAATCTGTTTTACAGTGAAAACTGCAGGAACTTCAAACTGGCACTAGGAAACAGACTGAGAAACCAGAGTAAATGTTTTCCTGCAACACTTTCTCTTTGTGCTAGATGAACCAACTTCTGTCCACATGGTCATGTCTGAGAGATAACTGTGTGTGAAACCGTCCTTTATCTACCTTGTTTTAAAGACATAGTTTCTTTGCAGTTGCAAACTCCACTCCATACATATATATGGGGAGGTACTAGCTAAAACTCGGTTTTACAGTGAAAACTGTAGGAATTTCAAAACTGCACTAGGGAACAGACTGAGAAACCAGAGTAAATGTTTCTTCTGCAACCCGTTCCCTTTGTGCTAGATGAACGAACTTCTGTCCACATGCTCAGTTCTGAGAGTTAAGATTGTGTGAAAGCCGTCCTTCACTTAGCTTGTTGTAAACACATAGATTCTTTGCAGTTGCCAACTCCATTCCATAAATATATATGGGGAGGTACTAGCTCCAAATCGGTTTTACAGTGAAAACTTCAGGAAATTCAAACCGGCACTAGGAAACAGAATGAGAAACCAGAGTAAATGTTTCACATGCAACCAATTCCCTTTGTGCTAGATGAACGAACGTCTCTCAACATGCTCAATTCTGAGAGATAAGTGTGTGTGAAAGCCGTCCTTCAGCTACCTTGTTGGGAACACAAAGTATCTTTGCTGTTGCTAACACCAATCCACACATATATATGGGGAAGTACTAGTTCCAAGACGGTTTTACAGTGAAACCTGCTGGAAAATCAAACCGGCACTAGGAAACAGACTGAGAAACCAGACAAAAAGTTTCTCCTGCAAATCGATCCCTTTGTGCTAGATGAACGAACGTCTGTCCACATGCTCAGTTCTGAGAGAATATTGTGTCTGAAATCCGTCCTTCACATAGCTTGTTGAAAACAGATAGATTCTTTGCATTTGCAAACAACACTCCATAAATATATATGGGGAAGTACTAGCTAAAACTCGGTTTTACAGTGAAAACTGCAGGAACTTCAAACTGGCACTTGGAAACAGACTCTGAAACCAGAGTAAATGTTTCTCCTGCAAAACGTTCCCTTTGTGCTAGATGAACGAACGTCTCTCCACATGCTCAGTTCTGAGAGACAAGTGTGTGTGAAAGCCGACCTTCAGTTAGCTTGTTGGGAACACAAAGATTCTTTTCAGTTGCCTAATCCACTCCATACATATATATCGGGAGGTACTAGTTCCAACTCGGTTTTACATTGAAACGTGCAGGAACATCAAACCGGCACTAGGAAACAGACTGAGAAACCGGAGTAAAAGTTTCTCCTGCAAACCGTTCCCTTTGCGATAGATGAAGGAATGTCTCTCCACAAGCTCTGTTGTGAGAGATAAGTGTGTGTGAAAGCCGTAATTCACCTAGTTTTTTGGGAACACAAAGTTTCTTTTCAATTGCCAAATCCACTCCATAATTATATATGGGGAGGTTGTAGCTAAAACTCGGTTTTACATTGAATACTGCAGGAAATTCAAAACGGCACTTGGGAAACGACTGAGAAACCAGAGTAATAGTTTCTCCTGCAACCCGTTCACTTTGTGCTATATGAACGAACATCTGTCCACATGCTCACTTCTGAGTGATAAATGTGTGTGAAAGCCGTCCTTCAAATAGCTTGTTGTAAACACATAGTTTCTTTTCATTTGCCAACCCCACTCCATACATATATATGGGGTGGTACTAGCTCCAACTTGGTTTTACAGTGAAAACTGTAGGAACTTCTAACCAGCACTTGGGAACAGATTGAGGATCCAGAGTAAATGTTTCTCCTGCAACCCGTTCCATTTGTGCTAGATGAACGAAAGTCTCCCCAAATGCTCAGTTCTGAGAGATAATTTTGTGTGAAAGCCGTACTTCGACAACTTGTTGGGAACACAAAGATACTTTTCATTTGCCAACACCACTCCGTACATATATATGTGGAGGTATTAGCTCCAACTCTGTTTTACAGTGAAAAGTGCAGGAACTTCAAACCGGCACTAGGAAACATACTGAGAAACCAGAGAAAAAGTTTCTCCTGCAAATCGATCCCTTTGTGCTAGATGAACGAACGTCCCTCCACAAGCTAAGTTCTGAGAGATAAGTGTGTGTGAAAGCCGTAATTCACCTAGCTTGTTGGGAACACAAAGATTGTTTTCATTTGCCAACACCACTCCATAAATATATATGGGGAAGTACTAGCCCCAAATTGGTTTTACAATGAAAACTGCAGGAACTTCAAAACGGCACTTGGAAACAGACTGAGAAACCAGAGAAAAAGTTTCTCCTGCAAATCGATCCCTTTGTGCTAGATGAACGAACGTCTCTCCACAAGCTAAGTTCTGAGAGATAAGTGTGTGTGAAAGCCGTAATTCACCTAGCTTGTTGGGAACACAAAGATTGTTTTCATTTGCCAACACCACTCCATAAATATATATGGGGATGTACTAGCTCCAACTCGTTTTTACAGAGAAAACTGTAGGAACTTCAAACCGGCACTAGGAAGCAGACTGAGAAACCAGAGTAAAAGTTTTCCTGCAACCCGTTCCCTTTGTGCTATATGAACGAACTTCTGTCCACATGCTCAGTTCTGAGAGATAAGTGGGTGTGAAAGCCTTCCTTCAACTAGCTTGTTGTAAAAACATAGTTTCTTTTCACTTGCCAGTCCCACTATATACATATATATGGGTAGGTACTAGCCCCAACTCGGTTTTACAGTGAAAAATGCAGGAATTTCAAACCGGCACTTGGAAACAGACTGAGAAAACACTGTAAAAGTTACTCTTGCAATCCGTTCCCTTTGTGCTAGATGAACGAACGTCTATCCACATGCTCAGTTCTGAGAAATTAGCGTGTGTGAAAGCCGTCCTCACCTAGCTTGTTGGGAACACAATGTTTTTTTTCAGTTGCCAACTCCACTCCATAAATATATATGGGGAGGTACTAGCTAAAACTCGGTTTTACAGTGAAAACTGAAAGAACATCAAAACGGCACTAGGGAACAGACTGAGAAACCAGAATAATAGTTTCTCCTGCAAACCGTTCCCTTTGTACTATATGAACGAAATTCTGTCCACATGCTCAATTCTGAGAGATAAGTGGGTGTGAAAGCCGTCCTTCAACTAGCTTGTTGTAAAAACATAGTTTCTTTTCAGTTGCCAACTCCACTCCATACATACATATGGGTAGGTACCAGCTCCAACTCGGTTTTACAGTGAAAACTGCAAGAAATTCAAACCGGCACTAGGAAACAGACTGAGAAATCTGTGTAAATGTTTCTCCTGAAATCCGTTCCATTTGTGCTAGATGAACGAACTTCTATCCACATGCTCAGTTCTGAGAAATTAGTGTGTGTGAAAGCCGCCCTCACCTAGCTTGTTGGGAACACAATGTATTTTTTCAGTTGCAAAATCCACTCCATAAATATATATGGGGAGGTACTATCTAAAGCTCGGTTTTACAGTGAAAACTCTAGGAACATCAAAACGGCAGTAGGGAACAGACTGAGAAACCAGAGTAAAAGTTTCTCCTTCAACCCGTTCCCTTTGTGCTATAGGAACGAACTTCTGTCCACATGCTCAGTTCTGAGAGATAAGAGTGTGTGAAAGCCGCCCTTCACTTAGCTTGTTGTAAACACATAGATTCTTTGCAGTTGCCAACAACATTCCATAAATATAAATGGGGATGTACTAGCTCCAACTCGTTTTTACAATGAAAACTGCAGGAACTTCAAACCGGCACTTGGAAACAGACTGAGAAAACAGTGTAAAAGTTACTCCTGAAATCCGTTCCATTTTTGCTAGATGAACGAACGTCTATCCACATGCTAAGTTCTGAGAAATTAGCGTGTGTGAAAGCCGTCCTCACCTAGCTTGTTGGGAACACAATGTTTTTTTTCAGTTGCCAACACCACTCCATGAATATATATGGGAAGGTACTAGCTAAAACTCGGTTTTACAGTGAAATCTGTAGGAATTTCAATACGGCACTAGGGAACAGACTGAGAAACCAGAGTAAAAGTGTCTCCAGCAACCCGTTCCCTTTGTGCTAGATGAACGAACTTCTGTCCACATGCTCAGTTCTGAGAGATAAGAGTGTGTGAAGCCGTCCTTCACTTAGCTTGTTGTAAACACATAGATTCTTTGCAGTTGCCAACTCCATTCCATAAATATATATGGGGAGGTACTAGCTCCAACTCGGTTTTACAGTGAAAACTGCAGGAAATTCATACCGGCACTAGAAAACAGACTGAGAATCCAGAGTAAATGTTTCTCCTGCAACACGTTCCCTTTGTGCTTGATGAACGAACTTCTCTTCACATGCTCTGTTCTGAGGGATAAGTGTGTGTGAAAGCCGTCCTTCACCTAGCTTGTTGTAAACACATAATTTCTTTGCAGTTGCCAACTCCACTCCATACATATATATGGAGAGGTAGTAGCTCCAACTCTGTTTTACAGTGTTAACTCAGTATCTTCAAACTGGCACTAGGAAACAGACTGAGAAACCGGAGTAAATGTTTCTCCTGCAAACCATTCCCTTTGTGCTAGATGAACGAACGTCTATCCACATGCTCAAATCTGAGAGATAAGTGTGTGTGAAAGCCGTACTTCAACTAGCTTGTTGGGAACACAAAGTTTCTTTTCAGTTGCCAACTCCACTCCATACATATATATGGGTAGGTTCTAGCTCAAACTCGTTTTACACTGAAAACTGCAGGAACTTCAAACAGGCACTAGGAAACAGACTGAGAAACCAGAGTAAAACTTTCTCCTGCAACCCGTTCCCTTTGTGCTAGATGAAGGAACATCTCTCCACATGCTCAGTTCTGAGAAATTAGTTTGTGTGAAAGCCGTCCTCACCTTGCTTGTTGGGAACACAATGTTTCTTTTCAGTTGCCAACTCCACTCCATAAATATATATGGGGAAGTATTAGCTCCAACTCGGTTTTACAGTGAATACAGCAGGAACTTCAAACAGGCAGTAGTAAACATACTGAGAAAACAGAGTAAAAGTTTCTCCTGCAACCCGTTCCCTTTGTGCTAGATGAACGAACGTCTCTCCACAAGCTCAGTTCTGAGAGATAAGTGTGTGTGAATGCCTTAATTCTCCTCGCTTTTTGGAACACAAAGTTTCTTTTCAGTTGCCAAATCCACTCCATAAATATATATGGGGAGGTACTAGCTAAAACTCTGTTTTACAATGAAAACTGCAGGAAATTCAAAACGGCACTAGGGAACAGACTGAGAAACCAGAGTAAAAGTTTCTCCTGCAACCCGTTCCCTTTTTGCTACATGAACGAACATCTGTCCACATGCTCAGTTCTGAGAGAAAATTGTGTGTGAAGTCGCCTTCAACTAGCTTGTTGTAAACACAAAGTTTCTATGCAGTTGCCAACTCCACTCCATACATATATATGGGGAGGTACTAGCTCCAACTCGTTTTTACAGTGAAAATTGTAGGCACTTCAAACTGGCACTAGGGAACAGACTGAGACTTCAGAGTAATAGTTTCTCCTGCAACACGTTCCCTTTGTGCTAGATGAACGAAGGTCTCTGCACATGCTCAGTTCTGAGAGAATAGTGTGTGTCAAAGCCGTCCTTCACCTAGCTTCTTGAGAACACAAAGATTGTTTTCAGTTGCCAACACCACTCCATACATATATATGGGGAGGTACAAGCTCCAACTCGTTTTAACAGTCAAAACTGCAGGAACGTCAAACCGGCACTAGGAAACAGACAGAGAAATGAGAGTAAAAGTTTCTCCTGCAAACCGTTCACTTTGTGCTAGATGAACGAACGTCTCTCCACAAGCTAAGTTCTGAGAGGTAAGTGTGTGCGAAAGCTGTAATTCACATAGCATGTTGGGAACACAAAGTTTCTTTCCAGTTGCCAACTTCACTCCATAAAAATTTTTGAGGATGTACTAGATCCAAATCGTTATTACAGTGAAAACTGCAGGAACTTCAAAACGGCACTAGGACGCAGAATTAGAAACCAGAGTAAAAGTTTCTCCTGGAACCCGTTCCTTTGTGCTAGATGAAGGAAAGTCTCTCCACATGCTCAGTTCTGAAAAATAAGTGTGTGTGAAAGACGTCCTTCAGCTAGGTTGTTTGGAACACACAGATTCTTTTCAGTTGCCTACTCCACTCCATACATATATATGGGGAGGTACTAGCTCCAACTCGGTTTTACAGTGAAATCTGCAGGAACCTCAAACCGGCACTAGGAAACAGACTGAGAAACCAGAGTAATAGTTTCACCTGCAAAACTTTCCCTTTGTGCTAGATGAAGGAACGTCTCTCCACAAGCTCAATTGTGAGAGATAATTGTGTGTGAAAGCCGTCATTCACCTAGCTTGTTGGGAACACAAAGTTTGTTTTCAGTTGCCAACTCCACTCCATATATATATATGGGGATGTACTAGCTCCAAATCATTTTTACAGTGAAAACTGCAGGAATTTCAAACCGGCACTAGGAAGCAAACTTAGAAACCAGTATAAAAGTTAACCTGAAACCCGTTCCCTTTGTGCTAGATGAACGAACATCTATCCACATGCTCAGATCTCAGAGATAAGTGTGTGTGAAAGACGTCCTTCAGCAATCTTGTTGGGAACACAAAGTTTCTTTGCAGTTGCTAACACCAATCCACACATATATATGGGGAGGTTCTAGCTCCAAATCGGTTTTACAGTGAAAAATGCAGGAAATTCAAACAGGCACTAGGAAACAGACTGAGAAACCAGAAAAAATGTTTCTCCTGCAACTCGATCCCTTTGTGCTAGATGAACGAACTTCTGTCCACATGCTCAGTTCTGAGAGAAAATTGTGTCTGAAATCCGGCCTTCAAATATCTTGTTGTATACACATAGATACTTTGCATTTGCCAACTCAAATCCATAAATATATATGGGGAGGTAGTAACTCCAACTCGGTTTTACAGTGAAAACTGCAGGAAATTCAAACTGGCACTAGGAAACTGACTGAGAATCCAGAGCAAATGTTTCTCCTGCAACCCGTTCCCATTGTGCTAGATGAACGAACTTCTGTCCACATGCTCATTTCTGAGAGATAATTGTGTGTGAAAGCCGTCCTTCACCTAGCTTGTTGTAAACACATAGTTTCTTTGCAGTTGCAAACTCCACCCATACATATATATGGGGAGGTTGTAGCTCCAAATCTGTTTTACACTGTTAACTCAAGAACTTCAAACCGGCACTAGGAAACAGACTGAGAAACCAGAGTAAAGTTTCTCCTGCAAACCGTTCCCTTTGTGCTAGATGAAGGAACGTCTCACCACAAGCTTAGTTGTGAGAGATAAGTGTGTGTGAAAGCCGTCCTTGAACAAGCTTGTTGTAAACACATAGTTTCTTTTCATTTGCCAACTCCACTCCATACATATATATGGGGAGGTAATAGCTCCAACTCGGTTTTATAATGAAATCTGTAGGAACTTCAAACCAGCACTAGGGAACAGACTGAGAATCCAGAGTAATTGTTTCTCCTGTAAACCGTTCCCTTTGTGCTAGATGAACGAACGTCTCTCCACATGCTCAGTTCTCAGAGATAAGTGTGTGTGAAAGCCGTCCTTCAGCTATCTTGTTGGGAACACAAAGTTTCTTTGCAGTTGCTAACAGCAATCCACTCATATATATGGGGATGTTCTAGCTCCAACTCGGTTTTACAGTGAAAACTGCAGGAACTTCAAACCGGCACTAGGAAACAGACTGAGAAACCAGAGAAAAAGTTTCTCCTGCAACACGAACCCTTTGTGCTAGATGAATGAACTTCTGTCCACATGCTCAGTTCTGAAGGAAATGTGTGTCTGAAAGCCGTACTTCACATAGCTTGTTGTAAACACATAGATTCTTTGCAATTGCCAACTCCACTCCATAAATATATAAGGGGAGGTACTAGCTCCAAATTATTTTTACAGTGATAACTGCAGGAAATTCTAACCGGCACTAGAGAACAGACTGAGAATCCAGAGAAAATGTTTCTCCTGCAACACGTTCCCTTTGTGCTAGATGAACGAACTTCTGTTCACATGCTCATTTCTGAGGGATAAGTGTGTGTGAAAGCCGTCCTTCACCTAGCTTGTTGTAAACACATAGTTACTTTTCAGTTGCCAACTCCATTCCATACATATATATGGGGAGGTAGTAGCTCAAACTCGGTTTTACAGTGTGAACTCAGTAACTTCAAACCTTCACTAGGAAACAGACTGAGAAACCAGCATAAATGTTTCGCCTGCAAACCGTTCCCTTTGTGCTAGATGAATGAACGGCTATCCACATGCTCAGATCTGAGAGATAACTGTGTGTGAAAGCCGTCTTTCAACTATCTTGTTGGGAACACAAAGTTTCTTTTCAGTTGCCAACTCCACTCCATACATATATATGGGTAGGTACTAGCTCCAACTCGGTTTTACACTGAAAACTGCAGGAAATTCATACCGGCACTAGGAAACAGACTGAGAAACCAGAGTAAAAGTTTCTCCTGCAACCCGTTCCCTTTGTGCTAGATGAAGGATCGTCTCTCCACATGCTCAATTCTGAGAAATTAGTTTGTGTGAATGCCATCCTCACCTTGCTTGTTTGGAAAACAAAGTTCCTTTTCAGTTGCCAAATCCACACCATAAATATATATGGGGAGATAAGCTAAAACTCGGTTTTACAGTGAAAACTGCAGGAATTTCAAAACGGCTCTAGGGAACAGATTTAGAAACCAGAATAAAATTTTCTCCTGCAAACCGTTCCCTTTTTGCTACATGAACGAACATCTGTCCACATGCTCAGTTCTGAGAGAAAATTGTGTGTGAATCCGTCCTTCAACTAGCTTGTTGTAAACACATAGTTTCTATGAAGTTCCCAACACCACTCCATACATATATATGGGGAGGTAGTAGCTAAAACTCGGTTTTACAGTGAAAACTGCAGGAACTTTAAAACGGCACTAGGAAATAGACTGAGAAAACAGAGTAAAATTTCTCCTGCAACCCGTTCCATTTTTGCTTGATGAACGAAAGTCTCTCCACAAGCTCAGTTCTGAGAGATAATTGTGTGTTAAAGCCGTCCTTCAGCTAGCTTGTTGGGAACACAAAGTTTCTTTTCATTTGCCAAACCCACTCCATACATATATATTGGAAGGTACAAGCTCCAACTAGGTTTTACACTTAAAACTGCAGGAACTTCAAACCGGCACTAGGAAACATACTGAGAATCCAGAGTAAAAGTTTCTCCTGCAACCCGTTCCCTTTGTGCTAGATGAAGGAACGTCTCTCCACATGTTTAGTTCTGAGAGATAAGTGTGTGTGAAAGCCGACCTTCAGTTAGCTTGTTGGGAACACATAGATTCTTTTCAGTTGTATATTCCACTCCATATATTTATATGGGGAGGTACTAGCTCCAACTCGGTTTTACAGTGAAACTTGCAAGAACGTCAAACCGGCACTAGGAAACAGACTGAGAAACCAGAGTAAAAGTTTCCCCTGCAAACCGTTCAATTTGTGCTAGAAGAAGGAACGTCTCTCCACAAGCTCAGTTGTGAGAGATATGTGTGTGTGAATGCCGTAATACACCTAGCTTGTTGGGAACACAAAATTTCTTTTCATTTGCCAAATCCACTCCATAAATATATATGGGGAGGTTCTAGCTAAAACTCGCTTTTACAGGGAAAACTGCGGGAAATTCAAAACGGCACTATGGAACAGACTGAGAAACCAGATTAATAGCTTCTCCTGCAACCCGTTCACTATGAGATATATGAAAGAACTTCTGTCCACATGCTCTTTTCTGAGAAATATGTGTGTGTGAAAGCCGTCCTTAAACTAGCTTGTTGTAAAAACATAGTTTCTTTTAAGTTGCCAACTCCACTCCATACAAATATATCGGGAGGTACTAGCTCCAACTCGGTTTTACTGTGAAAACTGCAGGAATTTCAACCGGCACTAGGAAACAGACTGAGACAACAGAGTAAAAGTTTCTCCTACAATCAGTTCCCTTTCTACTAGATGAACGAAAGTCTCTCCACAAGCTCAGTTCTGAGAGATAAGTGTGTGTGAAAGCCGTAATTCACCTAGCTTTTAGGAACACAAAGTTTCTTTTCAGTTGCCAAATCCACTCCATAAATATACATGGGGAGGTACTAACTAAAACACGGTTTTACAGTGAAAACTGCAGGAAATTCAAAACGGCAATAGGGAACAGACTGAGAAACCAGAGTAAAGTTTTCTCCTGCAACTCGTTCCCTTTTTGCTACATGAACGAACTTCTTTCCACATGCTCAGTTCTGAGAGATAAGTGTGTGTGAAAGCAGTCCTTCAACTAGCTTGTTGTAAACACATAGTTTATTTCCAGTTGCCAAATCTTCTCCATACATATATATGGGGTGGTACTAGCTCCATCTCGGTTTTACAGTGAAAACTGCAGGAACTTCATACTGGCACTAGGAAACAGACTGAGAAACCAGAGATAAAGTTTCTCCTCCAAGCTGATCCCATTGTGCTAGATGATCGAACGTCTCTACACATGCTAGGTTCTGAGAGATAAGTGAGTGTGAAAGCCGTCCTTCAACTTGCTTGTTAGGAACACAAAATTCCATTTCATTTGCCAACACCACTCCATACATATATATGGGGGGGGGTACTAGCTCCAACTCGGTTTTACAGTGAAAACTGTAGGCACTTCAAACTGGCACTAGGGAACAGACTGAGAATCCAGAGTAAAAGATTCTCCTGCAACCCGTTCCCTTTATGCTAGATGAACGAACGTCTCTCCACATGCTCAGTTCTTAGAGAATATTTTGTGTGTAAGACGTCCTTCACCTAGGTTCTTGGGAACACAAAGATTCTTTTAAGTTGCCACCTCCACTCCATACATATATAAGGGGAGGTACTAGCTCCAACTCGGTTTTACAGTGAAAACTGCAGGAACTTCAAAACGGCACTAGGAAACAGACTGAGAAAACAGAGTAAAAGTTTCTCTTGCAAACCGATCCATTTGTGGTAGATGAAGGAACGTCTCTCCACAAGCTAAGTTCTGAGAGATAAGTGTGTGTGAAAGCCGTAATTCACCAAGCTTTTTGGAACACAAAGTTTCTTTAGAGTTGCCAAATCCACTCCATAAATATATATGGGGAGGTACTAACTAAAACTCGGTTTTACAGTGAAAACTGCAGGAAATTCAAAACGGCACTAGGGAACAGACTGAGAAACCAGAGTAAAATTTTCTCCTGCAACCCGTTCCCTTTGTGCTACATGAACGAACTTCTGTCCACATGCTCAGTTCTGAGAGATACGTGTGTGTGAATGCCGTCCTTCAACCAGCTTGTTGTAAACACATAGTTTCTTTGCAGTTGCCAACTCCACTCCATAAATATATATGGGGAGGTACTAGCTCCAACTCGGTTTTACATTGAAAACTGCAGGAACTTCAAACCGGCACTAGGAAACAGACTGAGAAAACAGAGATAAAGTTTCTCCTCCAAAGCGATCCCTTTGTGCTAGATGATCGATAGTCTCTACACATGCTAGGTTCTGAGAGATATGTGAGTGTGAAAGCCATCCTTCAACTAGCTTGCTGGGAACACAAAATTCCTTTTCAGTTGCCAACTCCACTCCATACATATATATGGGGGGGTACTAGCTCAAAATCGGTTTTACAGTGAAAACTGCAGGAACTTCAAACCGGCACTAGGAAACAGACTGAGAAAACAGAGTAAAAGTTTCTCCTGCAAAATTTTCCCTTTGTGCTTGATGAACGAACGTCTCTCCACCAGCTCTGTTCTGAGAGATAAGTGTGTGTGAATGCCGTCCTTCAACTAGCTTGTTGTTAACACATAGTTCCTTTGCATTTGCCCACACCACTCCATACATATATATGGGGAGGTACTAGCTCCAACTCGGTTTTACAGTGAATACTGCAGGAACTTCAAACCGGCACTAGGGAACAGACTGAGAATCCAGAGTAAATGTTTCGACTGCAAACCTTTCCCTTTGTGCTAGATGAACGAACGTCTCTCCACATGCTCAGTTCTGATAGAATATTGTGTGTGAAAGCCGTGCTTCACCTAGCTTCTTGGGAACACAAAGACTCTTTTCAGTTGCCAACTCCACTCCATATATATATAAGGGGAGGTACTAGCTCCAACTAGGTTTTACAGTGAAAACTGCAGGAACTTCAAACCGGCACTAGGAAACAGACTGAGAAACCAGAGTAAAAGTATCTCCTGCAAACCGTTCCATTTGAGCTAGATGAAGGAACGTCTCTCCACAAGCTCAGTTCTGAGAGATAAGTGTGTGTGAAAGCCGTAATTCACCTAGCTTGTTGGGAACACAAAGTTTCTTTTCATTTGCAAAATCCACTCCATATATATATATGGGGTGGTACTAGCTAAAACTCGGTTTTACAGTGAAAACTGCAGGAAATTCAAAACGGCACTAGGGAACAGACAGAGAAACCAGAGTAATAGTTTCTCCTGCAACCCGATCCCTTTGTGCTATATGAACGAACTTCTGTCCACATGCTCAGTTCTGAGAGATAAGTGTGTGTGAAAGCCGTCCTTAAACTAGCTTGTTGTAAACACATTGTTTCTTTTCAGTTGCCAACACCACTCCATACATATATATTGGTAGGTACAAGCTCCAACTAGGTTTTACACTGAAAACTGCAGGAAATTCAAACCGGCACTAGGAATCATACTGAGAAACCAGAGTAAAAGTTTCTCCTGCCACCCGTTCCCTTTGCGTAGATGAAGGAAAGTCTCTCCACATGTTTAGTTCTGAGAGATAAGTGTGTGTGAAAGCCGACCTTCAGTTAGCTTGTTGGGAACACAAAGATTCTTTTCAGTTGCCTACTCCACTCCATACATATATATGGGGAGTTATAAGCTCCAACTAGGTTTTACAGTGAAACTTGCAGGAACTTCAAACCGGTACTAGGAAACAGACTGACAATCCAGAGTAAAAGTTTCTCCTGCAAACCGTTCCCTTTGTGCTAGATGAACGAAAGTCTCTCCACAAGCTCCGTTCTGAGAGATAAGTGTGTGTGAAAGCCGTAATTCACCTAGCTTTTAGGAACACAAAGTTTCTTTTCAGTTGCCAAATCCACTCCATAAATATATATGGGGAGGTACTAACTAAAACACGGTTTTACAGTGAAAACTGCAGGAAATTCAAAACGGCACTAGGGAACAGACTGAGAAACCAGAGATAAAGTTTCTCCTCCAACCCGATCCCATTGTGCTAGATGATCGAACGTCTCTACACATGCTAGGTTCTGAGAGATAAGTGAGTGTGAAAGCCGACATTCACCTAGCTTGTTGGGAACACAAAATTCCTTTTCATTTGCCAACTCCACTCCATACATATATATGGGGGGTACTAGCTCCAATTCTGTTTTACAGTGAAAAATGTAGGCACTTCAAACTGGCACTAGGGAACAGACTGAGAATCCAGATTAAAAGTATCTCCTGCAACCCGTTCCCTTTATGCTAGATGAACGAACGTCTCTCCACATGCTCAGTTCTGAGAGAATAGTTTGTGTGAAAGACGTCCTTCACCTAGCTTCTTGGGAACACAAAGATTCTTTTCAGTTGTCAACTCCACTCCATACATATATATGGGGAGGTACTAGCTCCAAGTCGGTTTTACAGTGAAAACTACAGGAACTTCAAACCGGCACTAGGAAACAGACTGAGAAAACAGAGTAAAAGTTTCTCTTGAAAACCGATCCATTTGTGCTAGATGAAGGAACGTTTCTCCAGAAGCTCAGTTGTGAGAGATAAGTGTGTGTGAAAGCCGTAATTCACCTAGCTTTTTGGAACACATAGTTTCTTTAGAGTTGCGAAATCCACTCCATAAATATATATGGGGAGGTACTAACTAAAACACGGTTTTAAAGTGAAAACTGCAGGAAATTCAAAACGGCACTAGGGAACAGAGTGAGAAACCAGAGTAAAATTTTCTCCTTCAACTCGTTCCCTTTTTGCTACATGAACGAACTTCTGTCCACATGCTCAGTTCTGAGAGATAAGTGTGTGTGAAAGCCGTCCTTCATATAGCTTGTTGTAAAATCATAGTTTGTTTGCAGTTGCCAACTCCACTCCATACATATATATGGGGAGGTAATAGCTCCAACTCGATTTTACAGTGAAAAATGCAGGAAATTCAAACTGGCACTAGGAAACAGACTGAGAAACCAGACATAAAGTTTCTCCTCCAACCCGATCCCATTTTGCTAGATGATCAATCGTCTCTACACATGCTAGGTTCTGAGAGATAAGTGAGTGTGAAAGCCGTCCTTCACCTAGCTTGTTGGGAAAACAAAATTCCTTTTCATTTGCCAACTCCACTCCATAAATATATATGGGGGGGTACTAGTTCCAACTCGGTTTTACAGTGAAAACTCTAGGCACTTCAACCTGGCACTAGGGAACATACTGAGGATCCAGAGTAAAAGTTTCTCCTGCAACCCGTTCCCTTTATGCTAGATGAACGAACGTCTCTCCACATGCTCAGTTCTGAGAGAATAGTTTGTGTGAAAGACGTCCTTCACCTAGCTTCTTGGGAAATCAAAAAATCTTTTCAGTTGTCAACTCCACTCCATACATATATAAGGGGAGGTACTAGCTCCAAGTCGGTTTTACAGTGAAAACTGCAGGAACTTCAAACCGGCACTAGGAAACAGACTGAGAAAACAGAGTAAAAGTTTCTCTTGCAAACCGATCCATTTGTGCTAGATGAAGGAACGTTTCCCCAGAAGCTCAGTTGTGAGAGACAAGTGTGTGTGAAAGCCGTAATTCACCTAGCTTTTTGGAACACATAGTTTCTTTAGAGTTGCGAAATCCACTCCATAAATATATATGGGGAGGTACTAACTAAAACACGGTTTTACAGTGAAAACTGCAGGAAATTCAAAACGGCACTAGGGAACAGACAGAGAAACCAGAGTAATAGTTTCTCCTGCAACCCGATCCCTTTGTGCTATATGAACGAACTTCTGTCCACATGCTCAGTTCTGAGAGATAAGTGTGTGTGAAAGCCGTCCTTAAACTAGCTTGTTGTAAACACATTGTTTCTTTTCAGTTGCCAACACCACTCCATACATATATATTGGTAGGTACAAGCTCCAACTAGGTTTTACACTGAAAACTGCAGGAAATTCAAACCGGCACTAGGAATCATACTGAGAAACCAGAGTAAAAGTTTCTCCTGCCACCCGTTCCCTTTGCGTAGATGAAGGAAAGTCTCTCCACATGTTTAGTTCTGAGAGACAAGTGTGTGTGAAAGCCGACCTTCAGTTAGCTTGTTGGGAACACAAAGATTCTTTTCAGTTGCCTACTCCACTCCATACATATATATGGGGAGTTATAAGCTCCAACTAGGTTTTACAGTGAAACTTGCAGGAACTTCAAACCGGTACTAGGAAACAGACTGACAATCCAGAGTAAAAGTTTCTCCTGCAAACCGTTCCCTTTGTGCTAGATGAACGAAAGTCTCTCCACAAGCTCCGTTCTGAGAGATAAGTGTGTGTGAAAGCCGTAATTCACCTAGCTTTTAGGAACACAAAGTTTCTTTTCAGTTGCCAAATCCACTCCATAAATATATATGGGGAGGTACTAACTAAAACACGGTTTTACAGTGAAAACTGCAGGAAATTCAAAACGGCACTAGGGAACAGACTGAGAAACCAGAGATAAAGTTTCTCCTCCAACCCGATCCCATTGTGCTAGATGATCGAACGTCTCTACACATGCTAGGTTCTGAGAGATAAGTGAGTGTGAAAGCCGACATTCACCTAGCTTGTTGGGAACACAAAATTCCTTTTCATTTGCCAACTCCACTCCATACATATATATGGGGGGTACTAGCTCCAATTCTGTTTTACAGTGAAAAATGTAGGCACTTCAAACTGGCACTAGGGAACAGACTGAGAATCCAGATTAAAAGTATCTCCTGCAACCCGTTCCCTTTATGCTAGATGAACGAACGTCTCTCCACATGCTCAGTTCTGAGAGAATAGTTTGTGTGAAAGACGTCCTTCACCTAGCTTCTTGGGAACACAAAGATTCTTTTCAGTTGTCAACTCCACTCCATACATATATATGGGGAGGTACTAGCTCCAAGTCGGTTTTACAGTGAAAACTACAGGAACTTCAAACCGGCACTAGGAAACAGACTGAGAAAACAGAGTAAAAGTTTCTCTTGAAAACCGATCCATTTGTGCTAGATGAAGGAACGTTTCTCCAGAAGCTCAGTTGTGAGAGATAAGTGTGTGTGAAAGCCGTAATTCACCTAGCTTTTTGGAACACATAGTTTCTTTAGAGTTGCGAAATCCACTCCATAAATATATATGGGGAGGTACTAACTAAAACACGGTTTTAAAGTGAAAACTGCAGGAAATTCAAAACGGCACTAGGGAACAGAGTGAGAAACCAGAGTAAAATTTTCTCCTTCAACTCGTTCCCTTTTTGCTACATGAACGAACTTCTGTCCACATGCTCAGTTCTGAGAGATAAGTGTGTGTGAAAGCCGTCCTTCATATAGCTTGTTGTAAAATCATAGTTTGTTTGCAGTTGCCAACTCCACTCCATACATATATATGGGGAGGTAATAGCTCCAACTCGATTTTACAGTGAAAAATGCAGGAAATTCAAACTGGCACTAGGAAACAGACTGAGAAACCAGACATAAAGTTTCTCCTCCAACCCGATCCCATTTTGCTAGATGATCAATCGTCTCTACACATGCTAGGTTCTGAGAGATAAGTGAGTGTGAAAGCCGTCCTTCACCTAGCTTGTTGGGAAAACAAAATTCCTTTTCATTTGCCAACTCCACTCCATAAATATATATGGGGGGGTACTAGTTCCAACTCGGTTTTACAGTGAAAACTCTAGGCACTTCAACCTGGCACTAGGGAACATACTGAGGATCCAGAGTAAAAGTTTCTCCTGCAACCCGTTCCCTTTATGCTAGATGAACGAACGTCTCTCCACATGCTCAGTTCTGAGAGAATAGTTTGTGTGAAAGACGTCCTTCACCTAGCTTCTTGGGAAATCAAAAAATCTTTTCAGTTGTCAACTCCACTCCATACATATATAAGGGGAGGTACTAGCTCCAAGTCGGTTTTACAGTGAAAACTGCAGGAACTTCAAACCGGCACTAGGAAACAGACTGAGAAAACAGAGTAAAAGTTTCTCTTGCAAACCGATCCATTTGTGCTAGATGAAGGAACGTTTCCCCAGAAGCTCAGTTGTGAGAGACAAGTGTGTGTGAAAGCCGTAATTCACCTAGCTTTTTGGAACACATAGTTTCTTTAGAGTTGCGAAATCCACTCCATAAATATATATGGGGAGGTACTAACTAAAACACGGTTTTACAGTGAAAACTGCAGGAAATTCAAAACCGCACTAGGGAACAGAGTGAGAAACCAGAGTAAAATTTTCTCCTGCAACCCGTTCCATTTATGTAGATGAACGAACGTCTCTCCACATGCTCAGTTCTGAGAGAATAGTTTATTTGAAGACGTCCTTCACCTAGCTTCTTGGGAACAAAAAGTTTCTTTTCAGTTGCCAGCTCCACTCCATACATATATAAGGGGAGGTACTAGCTCCAAATCGGTATTACAGTGAAAACTGCAGGAACTTCAAACCGGCACTAGGAAACAGACTGAGAAAACAGAGTAAAAGTTTCTCTTGCAAACCGATCCATTTGTGCTAGATGAAGGAACGTCTCTCCACAAGCTCAGTTGTGAGAAATAAGTGTGTGTGAAAGCCGTAATTCACCTAGCTTTTTGGGAACACAAAGTTTCTTTTCATTTGCCAAATCCACTCCATAAATATATATGGGGTGGTACTAGCTAAAACTCGGTTTTACAGTGATAACTGCAGGAATTTCAAAACGGCACTAGGGAACAGACTGAGAAACCAGAGTAATAGTTTCTCCTGCAACCCGTTCTCTTTGTGCTATATGAACGAACTTCTGTCCACATGCTCAATTCTGAGAGATAAGTGTGTGTGAAAGCCGTCCTTCAACTAGCTTGTTGTAAATAATTAGTTTCTTTTCAGTTGCCAACTACACTCCATACATATATATGGGGAGGTACTAGTTCCAACTCGGTTTTACAGTAGAAACTGCAGGAAAATCAAACCGGCACTAGGGAACAGAATGAGAATCCAGAGTACAAGTTTCTCCTGCAACCCGTTCCCTTTGTGCTTGATGAACGAACGTCTCTCCACAAGCTCTGTTCTGAGAGATAAGTGTGTGTGAAAGCCGTAATTCACCTAGCTTTTTGGAACACATTGTTTCTTTGCAGTTGCCAACACCACTCCATACATATATATGGGGAGGTACTAGGTCCAACTCGGTTTTAAAGTGAAAACTGCAGGAACTTCCAACCGGCACTAGGAAAATGACTGAAAAATCAGAGTAATAGTTTCTCCTGCAACCCATTCCCTTTGTGGTAGATGAACGAACGTCTCTCCACAAGTTCAGTTCTGAGAGATAAGTGTGTGTGAAAGCCGTAATTCACCTAGCTTGTTGGGAACACAAAATATCTTTTCAGTTGTCAAATCCACTCAATAATTATATATGGGGAGGTACTAGCTAAAACTCGGTTTTACAGTGAAAACTGCAGGTACTTCATAACGGCACTAGGAAACAGACTGTGAAAACAGAGTAAATTTTCTCCTGCAACACGTTCCCTTTGTGCTAGATGAAGGAACGTCTCTCCACATGCTCAGTTCTGAGAGATATGTGTGTGTGAAAGCGGTCCTTCACCTAGCTTGTTGGGAACACAAAGTTTCTTTTCAGTTGCCAACTCCACTCCATATATATATATGGGGAGGTACTAGCTCCAACTCGGTTTTACAGTGAAAACTGCAGGAACTTCAAACCAGCACTAGGAAACAGACTGAGATAACAAGGTAAAAGTTTCTCCTGCAACCCGTTCCCTTTGTTCTAGATGAACGAACGTCTCTCCAAAAGCTCAGTTCTGAGAATTAATTGTGTGTGAAAGCCGTCCTTCACCTAGCATGTTGGGAAAACAAAGTTTTTTCAGTTGCGATCTCCACTCCATACATATATATGGGGAGGTATTAGCTCCAACTCGGTTTTACAATGAAAACTGAAGGAACTTCCAACCGGCACTAGGAAACAGACTGAAAAACCGAGTAAATGTTTATCCTGCAAACAGTTCACTTTGTGCTAGATGAACGAACGTCTCACCACAAGTTCAGTTCTGAGAGATATGTGTTTGTGAAAGCCGTAATTCACCTAGCTTGTTGGGAACACAAAGTTTCTTTTCAGTTGCCAATTCCACTCCATAAATATATATGGGGTGGTACTAGGTAAAACTCGGTTTTACAGTGAAAACTGCAGGAACATCAAAACGGCACTAGCGAACAGACTGAGAAACCAGAGTAAAAATATTTTCTGCTACCACTTCCCTTTGTGCTAGATGAACGAACGTGTTTCCACAAGCTCAGTTCTGAGAGATAAGTGTGTGTGAAACCCTTAATTCACCTAGATTGTTGGGAAAACAAAATTTCTTTTCAGTTGCCAACACCAGTCCATAAATATATATGGGGAGGTCCTAGCTCCAAATCGGTTTTACTGTGAAACCTGCAGGAACGTCCAAACGGCACTAGGAAACAGACTTAAAAAATAGAGTAAATGTTTCCCCTGCAACACTTTCCCTTTGTGCTCGATGAACGAACGTCTCACCACAAGTTCAGTTCTGAGAAATAAGTGAGTGTGAAAGCCGTAATTCACCTAGTTTTGGGAAAACAAAGTTTCTTTTCAGTTGCCAACACCACTCCTTTAATATATATGGGGAGGTACTAGCTAAAACTCGGTTTTACATTGAAAACTGCAGGAATTTCAAAACGGCTCTAGGGAACAGACTGAGAAACGAGAGAAAAGTTTCTCCTGCAACCCGTTCCCTTTGTGCTAGATGAACGAACGTCTCTCCACAAGCTCAGTTCTGAGAGATAAGTGTGTGTGGAAGCCTTACTTCACCTAACTTTTAGTAAACACATAATCTCTTTGAGGTTGCCAACTCCACTCCATACATATATATGGGGAGGTACTAGCTCCAACGCGGTTTTACACTGAAAACAGCAGGAACTTCAAACCGGCACTAGGAAACAGAATGAGAAAACAGAGTAAAATTTTCCCTGCAATCCGTTCCCTTTGTGCTAGATGAACGAACTTCTCTCCACATGCTCAGTTCTGAGAAATAAGTGTGTGTGAAATCCGTCCTCACCTAGCTTGTTGGGAACACAATGTTTCTTTTCAGTTGAAAACTCCACTCCATACATATATATGGGGAGGTATTAGCTCCAAAACTCTTTTACAGTGAAAACTACAGGAACTTAAAAATGGCACTAGGATACAGACTGAGAAAACAGAGTAAAATTTCTCCTGCAACCCGTTCCCTTTGTGCTTGATGAACGAACGTCTCTCCACAAGCTCTGTTCTGAGAGATAAGTGTGTGTGAAAGCCGTAATTCACCTAGATTTTTGGAACACAAAGATTCTTTTCAGTTGCCAAATTCACTCCATAAATATATATGGGGTGGTACTAGCTAAAACTCGGTATTACAGTGAAAACTGCAGGAACTTCAAAACGGCACTAGGGAACAGACTGAGAAACCAGAGTAAAAGTTTCTCCTGCAACTCGTTCCATTTTGTTACATGAACGAAATTCTGTCCACATGCTCAGTTCTGAGAGATAAGTGTGTGTGAAAGCCGTGTTTCACATAGCTTGTTGGGAACACAAAGTTTCTTTTCATTTGCGAAATCCACTCCATAAATATATATGGGGAGGAACTAACTCCAACTCGGTTTTACAGTGAAAACTGTAGGCACATCAAACTGGAACTAGGGAACAGACTGAGAATCCAGAGTAAAAGTTTCTCCTGCAAACAGTTCCCTTTGTGCTAGATGAACGAAAGTCTCTCCACATGCTCAGTTCTGAGAGAATACTGTGTGTGAAAGCCGTACTTCAACTAGCTTGTTGTAAACACATAGATTCTTTGCAGTTGCCAACACCACTCCATAGATATATATGGGGAAGTACTCGCTCCAACACGGTTTTACAGTGATAAATGCAGGAACTTCAAACCGGCACTAGGAAACAGACTGAGAAACCAGAGTAAAAGTTTCTCCTGCAAACCGTTCCCATTGTGCTAGATGAACGACGTCCCTACACATGCTCAGTTCTGAGAGGTAAGTGAGTGTGGTCGCCGTCCTTCAGTTAGCTTCTTGGGAACACAAAGATTGTTTTCAGTTGCCAACTCAACTCCATACATATATATGGGGAGGTACTAGGTCCAACTCGGTTTTACAGTAAAAACTGCAGGAACTTCCAACCGGCACTAGGAAACAGACTGAAAAATCAGAGTAATAGTTTCTCCTGCAAACCATTCCCTTTGTGGTAGAAGAATGAACGTCTCTCCACAAGTTCAGTTCTGAGAGATAAGTGTGCGTGAAAGCCGTAATTCACCTAGCTGGTTGGGAACACAAAATATCTTTTCAGTTGCCAAATCCACTCCATAATTATATATGGGGAGGTACTAGCTAAAACTCGGTTTTACAGTGAAAACTGCAGTTACATCATAACGGCACTAGGAAACAGACTGTGAAAACAGAGTAAATTTTCTCCTGCAACCCGTTCCCTTTGTGCTAGATGAAGGAACGTCTCTCCACATGCTCAGTTCTGAGAGATAAGTGTGTGTGAAAGCCGTCCTTCACCTAGCTTGTTGGGAACACAAATTTTCTTTTCAGTTGCCAACTCCACTCCATATATATATATGGGGAGGTACTAGCTCCAACTCGGTTTTACAGTGAAAACTGCAGGAACTTCCAACCGGCACTAGGAAACAGACTGAAAAACCGAGTAAATGTTTATCCTGCAAACAGTTCACTTTGTGCTAAATGAACGAACGTCTCACCACAAGTTCAGTTCTGAGAGATATGTGTTTGTGAAAGCCGTAATTCACCTAGATTGTTGGGAACACAAAGTTTCTTTTCAGTTGCCAAATCCACTCCATAAATATATATGGGGTGGTACTAGGTAAAATTCGGTTTTACAGTGAAAACTGCAGGAACATCAAAACGGCACTAGCGAACAGACTGAGAAACCAGAGTAAAAATATTATCTGCTACCACTTCCATTTGTGCTAGATGAACGAACGTCTCTCCACAAGCTCAGTTCTGAGAGATAAGTGTACGTGAAACTCTTAATTCACCTAGAATGTTGGGAAAACAAAATTTCTTTTCAGTTGCCAACACCAATCCATAAATATATATGTGGAGGTCCTAGCTCCAAATCGGTTTTACAGTGAAACCTGCAGGAACGTTCAAAACGGCACTAGGAAACAGACTGAAAAAATAGAGTAAATGTTTCTCCTGCAACACTTTCCCTTTGTGCTCGATGAACGAACGTCTCTTCACATGCTCAGTTCTGAGAAATTAGTGTGTGTGAAATCCGTCCTCACCTAGCTTGTTGGGAACACAATGTTTCTTTTCAGTTGACAACTAGACTCCATACATATATATGGGGAGGTATTAGCTCCAAAACTCTTTTACAGTGAAAACTACAGGAACTTAAAAATGGCACTAGGATACAGACTGAGAAAACAGAGTAAAATTTCTCCTGCAACCCTTTCCCTTTGTGCTTGATGAACGAACGTCTCTCCACAAGCTCTGTTCTGAGAGATAAGTGTGTGTGAAAGCCGTAATTCACCTAGATTTTTGGAACACAAAGATTCTTTTCAGTTGCCAAATCCACTCCATAAATATATATGGGGTGGTACTAGCTAAAACTCGGTATTACAGTGAAAACTGCAGGAACTTCAAAACGGCACTAGGGAACAGACTGAGAAACCAGAGTAAAAGTTCCTCCTGCAACTCGTTCCATTTTGCTACATGAACGAAATTCTGTCCACATGCTCAGTTCTGAGAGATAAGTGTGTGTGAAAGCCGTCCTTCAACAAGCTTGTTGTAAACACATAGTTTCTTTTCAGTTGCCAACTCCACTCCATACATATATATGGGGAGGTACTAGCTCCAACTCGGTTTTACAGTGAAAACGGCAGGAACTTCAAAACGGCACTAGGAAACAGACTGAGAAACCGGAGAAAAAGAATCTCCTCCAACCCTTTCCCATTGGGCTTGATGAACGAACGTCTCTACACATGCTAGTTTCTGAGAGATAAATGAGTGTGAAAGCCGTTCTTCACCTTGCTTGTTGGGAACACAAAATTTCTTTTCAGTTGTGAAATCCACTCCATAAATATATATGGGGAGGAACTAACTCCAACTCGGTTTTACAGTGAAAACTGTAGGCACTTAAAACTGGAACTACGAAACAGACTGAGAATCCAGAGTAAAAGTTTTTCCTGCAAACCGTTCCCTTTGTGCTAGATGAACGAAAGTCTCTCCACATGCTCAGTTCTGAGAGAATACTGTGTGTGAAAGCCGTCCTTCAACTAGCTTGTTGTAAACACATAGATTCTTTGCAGTTGCCAACACCACTCCATACATATATATGGGGAAGTACTCGCTTCAACACGGTTTTACAGTGAAAAATGCAGGAACTTCAAACCGGCACTAGGAAACAGACTGAGAAACCAGAGTAAAAGTTTCTCCAGCAAACCGTTCCCATTGTGCAAGATGAACGAAGTCCCTACACATGCTCAGTTCTGAGAGGTAAATGAGTGTGAACGCCGTGCTTCACCTAACTTGTTGGGAACAAAAACTTTCTTTTCAGTTGCCAACTCAACTCCATACATATATATGGGGAGGTACTAATTCCAACTCGGTTTTACAGTAGAAACTGCAGGAAAATCAAACCGGCACTAGGGAACAGACTGAGAATCCAGAGTAAAAGTTTCTCCTGCAACCCGTTCCCTTTGTGCTTGATGAACGAACGTCTCTACACATGCTCAGTTTTGAGAAATTTCTGTGTGTGAAATCCGTCCTCACCTAGCTTGTTGGGAACACAATGTTTCTTTTCAGTTGAAAACTCCACTCTATACATATATATGGGGAGGTATTTGCTCCAAAACTCTTTTACAGTGAAAACTACAGGAACTTAAAAATGGCACTAGGATACAGACTGAGAAAACAGAGTAAAATTTCTCCTGCAACCCGTTCCATTTGTGCTTGATGTACGAACGTCTCTCCACAAGCTCTGTTCTGAGAGATAAGTGTGTGTGAAAGCCGTAATTCACCTAGCTTTTTGGAAAACAAAGATTCCTTTCAGTTGCCAAATCCACTCCATAAATATATATGGGGTTGTACAAGCTAAAACTCGGTTTTACTGTGAAAACGGCAGGAACTTCAAAACGGCACTAGGGAACAGACTGAGAAACCAGAGTAAAAGTTTCTCCTGCAACTCGTTCCATTTTGCTACATGAACGAAATTCTGTCCACATGCTCAGTTCGGAGAGATAAGTGTGTGTGAAAGCCGTCCTTCAACAAGCTTGTTGTAAACACATAGTTTCTTTTCAGTTGCCAACTCCACTCCATACATATATAAGGGGAGGTACTAGCTCCAACACGGTTTTACAGTGAAAACTGCAGGAACTTCAAAACGGCACTAGGAAACAGACTGAGAAACCGGAGAAAAATTTTCTCCTCCAACCCTATTCCATTGTGCTTGATGAACGAACGTCTCTACGCATGCTACATTCTGAGAGATAAATGAGTGTGAAAGCCGTGCTTCACCTAGCTTGTTGGGAACACAAAGTTTCTTTTCAGTTGTGAAATCCACTCCATAAATATATATGGGGAGGAACTAACTCCAACTCGGTTTTACAGTGAAAACTGTAGGCACTTCAAACTGGAACTAGGGAACAGACAGAGAATCCAGAGTAAAAGTTTCTCCTGCAAACCGTTCCCTTTGTGCTAGATGAACGAAAGTCTCTCCACATGCTCAGTTATGAGAGTATACTGTGTGTGAAAGCCGTCCTTCAACTAGCTTGTTGTAAACACATAGAATATTTGCAGCTGCCAACACCACTCCATAGATATATATGGGGAAGTACTCGCTCCAACACGGTTTTACAGTGAAAAATGCAGTAACTTCAAACCGGCACTAGGAAACAGACTGAGAAACCAGAGTAAAAGTTTCTCCTGCAAACCTTTCCCTTTGTGCTAGATGAACGACTTCCCTAAACATGCTCAGTTCTGACAGGTAAGTGAGTGTGAACGCCGTCCTTCAAATACCTTGTTGGGAACAAAAAGTTTCTTTTCAGTTGCCAACTCAACTCCATACATATATATGGGGAGGTACTAGGTACAACTCGGTTTTACAGTGAAAACTGCAGGAACTTCCAACCGGCACTAGGAAACAGACTGAAAAATCAGAGTAATAGTTTCTCCTGCAAACCATTCCCTTTGTGGTAGAAGAACGAACGTCTCTCCACAAGTTCAGTTCTGAGAGATAAGTGTGTGTGAAAGCCGTAATTCACCTATCTTGTTGGGAACACAAAATATCTTTTCAGTTGCCAAATCCACTCCATAATTATATATGGGGAGGTACTAGCTAAAACTCGGTTTTACAGTGAAAACTGCAGTTACATCATAACGGCACTAGGAAACAGACTGTGAAAACAGAGTAAATTTTCTCCTGCAACCCGTTCCCTTTGTGCTAGATGAAGGAACGTCTCTCCACATGCTCAGTTCTGAGAGATAAGTGTGTGTGAAAGCCGTAATTCACCTAGATTTTTGGAACACATTGTTTCTTTGCAGTTGCCAACTCCACTCCATACATATATATGGGGAGGTACTAACTCCAAATCGGTTTTACAGTGAAAACTGTAGGCACTTCAAACTGGAACTAGGGAACAGACTGAGAATCCAGAGTAAAAGTTTCTCCTGCAAACCGTTCCCTTTGTGCTAGATGAATGAAAGTCTCTCCACATGCTCAGTTCTGAGAGAATACTGTGTGTGAAAGCAGTCCTTCAACTATCTTGTTGTAAACACATAGATTCTTTGCAGTTGCCAACACAACTCCATACATATATATGGGGAAGTACTCGCTCCAACACGGTTTTACATTGAGAAATGCAAGAACTTCAAACCGGCACTAGGAAACAGACTGAGAAACCAGAGTAAAAGTTTCTCCTGCAAACCGTTCCCATTGTGCTAGATGAACGACGTCCCTACACATGCTCAGTTCTGAGAGCTAAATGAGTGTGAACGCCGTCCTTCACCTAACTTGTTGGGAACAAAAACTTTCTTTTCAGTTGCCAACTCAACTCCATACATATATATGGGGAGGTACTAGTTCCAACTCGGTTTTACAGTAGAAACTGCAGGAAAATCAAACCGGCACTAGGGAACAGAATGAGAATCCAGAGTACAAGTTTCTCCTGCAACCCGTTCCCTTTGTGCTTGATGAACGAACGTCTCTCCACAAGCTCTGTTCTGAGAGATAAGTGTGTGTGAAAGCCGTAATTCACCTAGCTTTTTGGAACACATTGTTTCTTTGCAGTTGCCAACACCACTCCATACATATATATGGGGAGGTACTAGGTCCAACTCGGTTTTAAAGTGAAAACTGCAGGAACTTCCAACCGGCACTAGGAAAATGACTGAAAAATCAGAGTAATAGTTTCTCCTGCAACCCATTCCCTTTGTGGTAGATGAACGAACGTCTCTCCACAAGTTCAGTTCTGAGAGATAAGTGTGTGTGAAAGCCGTAATTCACCTAGCTTGTTGGGAACACAAAATATCTTTTCAGTTGTCAAATCCACTCAATAATTATATATGGGGAGGTACTAGCTAAAACTCGGTTTTACAGTGAAAACTGCAGGTACTTCATAACGGCACTAGGAAACAGACTGTGAAAACAGAGTAAATTTTCTCCTGCAACACGTTCCCTTTGTGCTAGATGAAGGAACGTCTCTCCACATGCTCAGTTCTGAGAGATATGTGTGTGTGAAAGCGGTCCTTCACCTAGCTTGTTGGGAACACAAAGTTTCTTTTAAGTTGCCAACTCCAATCCATATATATATATGGGGAGGTACTAGCTCCAACTCGGTTTTACAGTGAAAACTGCAGGAACTTCAAACCAGCACTAGGAAACAGACTGAGATAACAAGGTAAAAGTTTCTCCTGCAACCCGTTCCCTTTGTTCTAGATGAACGAACGTCTCTCCAAAAGCTCAGTTCTGAGAATTAATTGTGTGTGAAAGCCGTCCTTCACCTAGCATGTTGGGAAAACAAAGTTTTTTCAGTTGCGATCTCCACTCCATACATATATATGGGGAGGTATTAGCTCCAACTCGGTTTTACAATGAAAACTGAAGGAACTTCCAACCGGCACTAGGAAACAGACTGAAAAACCGAGTAAATGTTTATCCTGCAAACAGTTCACTTTGTGCTAGATGAACGAACGTCTCACCACAAGTTCAGTTCTGAGAGATATGTGTTTGTGAAAGCCGTAATTCACCTAGCTTGTTGGGAACACAAAGTTTCTTTTCAGTTGCCAATTCCACTCCATAAATATATATGGGGTGGTACTAGGTAAAACTCGGTTTTACAGTGAAAACTGCAGGAACATCAAAACGGCACTAGCGAACAGACTGAGAAACCAGAGTAAAAATATTTTCTGCTACCACTTCCCTTTGTGCTAGATGAACGAACGTGTTTCCACAAGCTCAGTTCTGAGAGATAAGTGTGTGTGAAACCCTTAATTCACCTAGATTGTTGGGAAAACAAAATTTCTTTTCAGTTGCCAACACCAGTCCATAAATATATATGGGGAGGTCCTAGCTCCAAATCGGTTTTACTGTGAAACCTGCAGGAACGTCCAAACGGCACTAGGAAACAGACTTAAAAAATAGAGTAAATGTTTCCCCTGCAACACTTTCCCTTTGTGCTCGATGAACGAACGTCTCACCACAAGTTCAGTTCTGAGAAATAAGTGAGTGTGAAAGCCGTAATTCACCTAGTTTTGGGAAAACAAAGTTTCTTTTCAGTTGCCAACACCACTCCATTAATATATATGGGGAGGTACTAGCTAAAACTCGGTTTTACATTGAAAACTGCAAGAATTTCAAAACGGCTCTAGGGAACAGACTGAGAAACGAGAGAAAAGTTTCTCCTGCAACCCGTTCCCTTTGTGCTAGATGAACGAACGTCTCTCCACAAGCTCAGTTCTGAGAGATAAGTGTGTGTGGAAGCCTTACTTCACCTAACTTTTAGTAAACACATAATCTCTTTGAGGTTGCCAACTCCACTCCATACATATATATGGGGAGGTACTAGCTCCAACGCGGTTTTACACTGAAAACAGCAGGAATTTCAAACCGGCACTAGGAAACAGAATGAGAAAACAGAGTAAAATTTTCCCTGCAATCCGTTCCCTTTGTGCTAGATGAACGAACTTCTCTCCACATGCTCAGTTCTGAGAAATAAGTGTGTGTGAAATCCGTCCTCACCTAGCTTGTTGGGAACACAATGTTTCTTTTCAGTTGAAAACTCCACTCCATACATATATATGGGGAGGTATTAGCTCCAAAACTCTTTTACAGTGAAAACTACAGGAACTTAAAAATGGCACTAGGATACAGACTGAGAAAACAGAGTAAAATTTCTCCTGAAACCCGTTCCCTTTGTGCTTGATGAACGAACGTCTCTCCACAAGCTCTGTTCTGAGAGATAAGTGTGTGTGAAAGCCGTAATTCACCTAGATTTTTGGAACACAAAGATTCTTTTCAGTTGCCAAATTCACTCCATAAATATATATGGGGTGGTACTAGCTAAAACTCGGTATTACAGTGAAAACTGCAGGAACTTCAAAACGGCACTAGGGAACAGACTGAGAAACCAGAGTAAAAGTTTCTCCTGCAACTCGTTCCATTTTGTTACATGAACGAAATTCTGTCCACATGCTCAGTTCTGAGAGATAAGTGTGTGTGAAAGCCGTGTTTCACATAGCTTGTTGGGAACACAAAGTTTCTTTTCATTTGCGAAATCCACTCTATAAATATATATGGGGAGGAACTAACTCCAACTCGGTTTTACAGTGAAAACTGTAGGCACATCAAACTGGAACTAGGGAACAGACTGAGAATCCAGAGTAAAAGTTTCTCCTGCAAACAGTTCCCTTTGTGCTAGATGAACGAAAGTCTCTCCACATGCTCAGTTCTGAGAGAATACTGTGTGTGAAAGCCGTACTTCAACTAGCTTGTTGTAAACACATAGATTCTTTGCAGTTGCCAACACCACTCCATAGATATATATGGGGAAGTACTCGCTCCAACACGGTTTTACAGTGATAAATGCAGGAACTTCAAACCGGCACTAGGAAACAGACTGAGAAACCAGAGTAAAAGTTTCTCCTGCAAACCGTTCCCATTGTGCTAGATGAACGACGTCCCTACACATGCTCAGTTCTGAGAGGTAAGTGAGTGTGGTCGCCGTCCTTCAGTTAGCTTCTTGGGAACACAAAGATTGTTTTCAGTTGCCAACTCAACTCCATACATATATATGGGGAGGTACTAGGTCCAACTCGGTTTTACAGTAAAAACTGCAGGAACTTCCAACCGGCACTAGGAAACAGACTGAAAAATCAGAGTAATAGTTTCTCCTGCAAACCATTCCCTTTGTGGTAGAAGAATGAACGTCTCTCCACAAGTTCAGTTCTGAGAGATAAGTGTGCGTGAAAGCCGTAATTCACCTAGCTTGTTGGGAACACAAATTTTCTTTTCAGTTGCCAACTCCACTCCATATATATATATGGGGAGGTACTAGCTCCAACTCGGTTTTACAGTGAAAACTGCAGGAACTTCCAACCGGCACTAGGAAACAGACTGAAAAACCGAGTAAATGTTTATCCTGCAACCAGTTCACTTTGTGCTAAATGAACGAACGTCTCACCACAAGTTCAGTTCTGAGAGATATGTGTTTGTGAAAGCCGTAATTCACCTAGATTGTTGGGAACACAAAGTTTCTTTTCAGTTGCCAAATCCACTCCATAAATATATATGGGGTGGTACTAGGTAAAATTCGGTTTTACAGTGAAAACTGCAGGAACATCAAAACGGCACTAGCGAACAGACTGAGAAACCAGAGTAAAAATATTATCTGCTACCACTTCCATTTGTGCTAGATGAACGAACGTCTCTCCACAAGCTCAGTTCTGAGAGATAAGTGTACGTGAAACCCTTAATTCACCTAGAATGTTGGGAAAACAAAATTTCTTTTCAGTTGCCAACACCAATCCATAAATATATATGTGGAGGTCCTAGCTCCAAATCGGTTTTACAGTGAAACCTGCAGGAACGTTCAAAACGGCACTAGGAAACAGACTGAAAAAATAGAGTAAATGTTTCTCCTGCAACACTTTCCCTTTGTGCTCGATGAACGAACGTCTCTTCACATGCTCAGTTCTGAGAAATTAGTGTGTGTGAAATCCGTCCTCACCTAGCTTGTTGGGAACACAATGTTTCTTTTCAGTTGACAACTAGACTCCATACATATATATGGGGAGGTATTAGCTCCAAAACTCTTTTACAGTGAAAACTACAGGAACTTAAAAATGGCACTAGGATACAGACTGAGAAAACAGAGTAAAATTTCTCCTGCAACCCTTTCCCTTTGTGCTTGATGAACGAACGTCTCTCCACAAGCTCTGTTCTGAGAGATAAGTGTGTGTGAAAGCCGTAATTCACCTAGATTTTTGGAACACAAAGATTCTTTTCAGTTGCCAAATCCACTCCATAAATATATATGGGGTGGTACTAGCTAAAACTCGGTATTACAGTGAAAACTGCACGAACTTCAAAACGGCACTAGGGAACAGACTGAGAAACCAGAGTAAAAGTTCCTCCTGCAACTCGTTCCATTTTGCTACATGAACGAAATTCTGTCCACATGCTCAGTTCTGAGAGATAAGTGTGTGTGAAAGCCGTCCTTCAACAAGCTTGTTGTAAACACATAGTTTCTTTTCAGTTGCCAACTCCACTCCATACATATATATGGGGAGGTACTAGCTCCAACTCGGTTTTACAGTGAAAACGGCAGGAACTTCAAAACGGCACTAGGAAACAGACTGAGAAACCGGAGAAAAAGTTTCTCCTCCAACCCTTTCCCATTGGGCTTGATGAACGAACGTCTCTACACATGCTAGTTTCTGAGAGATAAATGAGTGTGAAAGCCGTTCTTCACCTTGCTTGTTGGGAACACAAAATTTCTTTTCAGTTGTGAAATCCACTCCATAAATATATATGGGGAGGAACTAACTCCAACTCGGTTTTACAGTGAAAACTGTAGGCACTTAAAACTGGAACTACGAAACAGACTGAGAATCCAGAGTAAAAGTTTCTCCTGCAAACCGTTCCCTTTGTGCTAGATGAACGAAAGTCTCTCCACATGCTCAGTTCTGAGAGAATACTGTGTGTGAAAGCCGTCCTTCAACTAGCTTGTTGTAAACACATAGATTCTTTGCAGTTGCCAACACCACTCCATACATATATATGGGGAAGTACTCGCTTCAACACGGTTTTACAGTGAAAAATGCAGGAACTTCAAACCGGCACTAGGAAACAGACTGAGAAACCAGAGTAAAAGTTTCTCCAGCAAACCGTTCCCATTGTGCAAGATGAACGAAGTCCCTACACATGCTCAGTTCTGAGAGGTAAATGAGTGTGAACGCCGTGCTTCACCTAACTTGTTGGGAACAAAAACTTTCTTTTCAGTTGCCAACTCAACTCCATACATATATATGGGGAGGTACTAATTCCAACTCGGTTTTACAGTAGAAACTGCAGGAAAATCAAACCGGCACTAGGGAACAGACTGAGAATCCAGAGTAAAAGTTTCTCCTGCAACCCGTTCCCTTTGTGCTTGATGAACGAACGTCTCTCCACAAGCTCTGTTCTGAGAGATAAGTGTGTGTGAAAGCCGTAATTCACCTAGCTTTTTGGAACACATTGTTTCTTTGCAGTTACCAACACCACTCCATACATATATATGGGGAGGTACTAGGTCCAACTCGGTTTTAAAGTGAAAACTGCAGGAACTTCCAACCGGCACTAGGAATATGACTGAAAATTCAGAGTAATAGTTTCTCCTGCAACCCATTCCCTTTGTGGTAGATGAACGAACGTCTCTCCACAAGTTCAGTTCTGAGAGATAAGTGTGTGTGAAAGCCGTAATTCACCTAGCTTGTTGGGAACACAAAATATCTTTTCAGTTGTCAAATCCACTCAATAATTATATATGGGGAGGTACTATCTAAAACTCGGTTTTACAGTGAAAACTGCAGGTACTTCATAACGGCACTAGGAAACAGACTGTGAAAACAGAGTAAATTTTCTCCTGCAACACGTTCCCTTTGTGCTAGATGAAGGAACGTCTCTCCACATGCTCAGTTCTGAGAGATATGTGTGTGTGAAAGCCGTCCTTCACCTAGCTTGTTGGGAACACAAAGTTTCTTTTCAGTTGCCAACACCACTCCATATATATATATGGGGAGGTACTAGCTCCAACTCGGTTTTACAGTGAAAACTGCAGGAACTTCAAACCAGCACTAGGAAACAGACTGAGATAACAGGGTAAAAGTTTCTCCTGCAACCCGTTCCCTTTGTTCTAGATGAACGAACGTCTCTCCAAAAGCTCAGTTCTGAGAGTTAATTGTGTGTGAAAGCCGTCCTTCACCTAGCTTGTTGGGAAAACAAAGTTTTTTCAGTTGCGAACTCCACTCCATACATATATATGGGGAGGTATTAGCTCCAACTCGGTTTTACAGTGAAAACTGAAGGAACTTCCCACCGGCACTAGGAAACAGACTGAAAAACCGAGTAAATGTTTATCCTGCAAACAGTTCACTTTGTGCTAGATGAACGAACGTCTCACCACAAGTTCAGTTCTGAGAGATATGTGTTTGTGAAAGCCGTAATTCACCTAGCTTGTTGGGAACACAAAGTTTCTTTTCAGTTGCCAAATCCACTCCATAAATATATATGGGGTGGTACTAGGTAAAACTCGGTTTTACAGTGAAAACTGCAGGAACATCAAAACGGCACTAGCGAACAGACTGAGAAACCAGAGTAAAAATATTTTCTGCTACCACTTCCCTTTGTGCTAGATGAACGAACGTGTTTCCACAAGCTCAGTTCTGAGAGATAAGTGTGTGTGAAACCCTTAATTCACCTAGATTGTTGGGAAAACAAAATTTCTTTTCAGTTGCCAACACCAGTCCATAAATATATATGGGGAGGTCCTAGCTCCAAATCGGTTTTACTGTGAAACCTGCAGGAACGTCCAAACGGCACTAGGAAACAGACTTAAAAAATAGAGTAAATGTTTCCCCTGCAACACTTTCCCTTTGTGCTCGATGAACGAACGTCTCACCACAAGTTCAGTTCTGAGAAATAAGTGAGTGTGAAAGCCGTAATTCACCTAGTTTTGGGAAAACAAAGTTTCTTTTCAGTTGCCAACACCACTCCATTAATATATATGGGGAGGTACTAGCTAAAACTCGGTTTTACATTGAAAACTGCAGGAATTTCAAAACGGCTCTAGGGAACAGACTGAGAAACGAGAGAAAAGTTTCTCCTGCAACCCGTTCCCTTTGTGCTAGATGAACGAACGTCTCTCCACAAGCTCAGTTCTGAGAGATAAGTGTGTGTGGAAGCCTTACTTCAACTAACTTTTAGTAAACCCATAGTCTCTTGAGGTTGCCAACTCCACTCCATACATATATATGGGGAGGTACTAGCTCGAACGCGGTTTTACAGTGAAAACTGCAGGAACTTCAAACCGGCACTAGGAAACAGACGGAGAAAACAGAGTAAAATTTTCCCTGCAATCCGTTCCCTTTTTGCTACATGAACGAACGTCTCTACACATGCTCAGTTTTGAGAAATTTCTGTGTGTGAAATCCGTCCTCACCTAGCTTGTTGGGAACACAATGTTTCTTTTCAGTTGAAAACTCCACTCTATACATATATATGGGGAGGTATTTGCTCCAAAACTCTTTTACAGTGAAAACTACAGGAACTTAAAAATGGCACTAGGATACAGACTGAGAAAACAGAGTAAAATTTCTCCTGCAACCCGTTCCATTTGTGCTTGATGTACGAACGTCTCTCCACAAGCTCTGTTCTGAGAGATAAGTGTGTGTGAAAGCCGTAATTCACCTAGCTTTTTGGAAAACAAAGATTCCTTTCAGTTGCCAAATCCACTCCATAAATATATATGGGGTTGTACAAGCTAAAACTCGGTTTTACAGTGAAAACGGCAGGAACTTCAAAACGGCACTAGGGAACAGACTGAGAAACCAGAGTAAAAGTTTCTCCTGCAACTCGTTCCATTTTGCTACATGAACGAAATTCTGTCCACATGCTCAGTTCGGAGAGATAAGTGTGTGTGAAAGCCGTCCTTCAACAAGCTTGTTGTAAACACATAGTTTCTTTGCAGTTGCCAACTCCACTCCATACATATATAAGGGGAGGTACTAGCTCCAACACGGTTTTACAGTGAAAACTGCAGGAACTTCAAAACGGCACTAGGAAACAGACTGAGAAACCGGAGAAAAATTTTCTCCTCCAACCCTATTCCATTGTGCTTGATGAACGAACGTCTCTACGCATGCTAGATTCTGAGAGATAAATGAGTGTGAAAGCCGTGCTTCACCTAGCTTGTTGGGAACACAAAGTTTCTTTTCAGTTGTGAAATCCACTCCATAAATATATATGGGGAGGAACTAACTCCAACTCGGTTTTACAGTGAAAACTGTAGGCACTTCAAACTGGAACTAGGGAACAGACAGAGAATCCAGAGTAAAAGTTTCTCCTGCAAACCGTTCCCTTTGTGCTAGATGAACGAAAGTCTCTCCACATGCTCAGTTATGAGAGTATACTGTGTGTGAAAGCCGTCCTTCAACTAGCTTGTTGTAAACACATAGAATATTTGCAGCTGCCAACACCACTCCATAGATATATATGGGGAAGTACTCGCTCCAACACGGTTTTACAGTGAAAAATGCAGTAACTTCAAACCGGCACTAGGAAACAGACTGAGAAACCAGAGTAAAAGTTTCTCCTGCAAACCTTTCCCTTTGTGCTAGATGAACGACGTCCCTAAACATGCTCAGTTCTGACAGGTAAGTGAGTGTGAACGCCGTCCTTCAAATACCTTGTTGGGAACAAAAAGTTTCTTTTCAGTTGCCAACTCAACTCCATACATATATATGGGGAGGTATAGGTACAACTCGGTTTTACAGTGAAAACTGCAGGAACTTCCAACCGGCACTAGGAAACAGACTGAAAAATCAGAGTAATAGTTTCTCCTGCAAACCATTCCCTTTGTGGTAGAAGAACGAACGTCTCTCCACAAGTTCAGTTCTGAGAGATAAGTGTGTGTGAAAGCCGTAATTCACCTATCTTGTTGGGAACACAAAATATCTTTTCAGTTGCCAAATCCACTCCATAATTATATATGGGGAGGTACTAGCTAAAACTCGGTTTTACAGTGAAAACTGCAGTTACATCATAACGGCACTAGGAAACAGACTGTGAAAACAGAGTAAATTTTCTCCTGCAACCCGTTCCCTTTGTGCTAGATGAAGGAACGTCTCTCCACATGCTCAGTTCTGAGAGATAAGTGTGTGTGAAAGCCGTCCTTCACCTAGCTTGTTGGGAACACAAAGTTTCTTTTCAGTTGCCAACTCCACTCCATACATATATATGGGGAGTTACTAGCTAAAACTCGGTTTTACAGTGAAAACTGCAGGAACATCAAAACGGCACTAGGGAACAGACTGAGAAACCAGAGAAATAGTTTCTCCTGCAACCCGTTCCGTGTGTGCTACATGAACGAAATTCTGTCTACATGCTCACTTCTGAGAGATATGTGAGTGTGAACGCCTTCCTTCATGTAGCTTGTTGGGAACACAAAGTTTCTTTTTAGTTGCCAACTCCACTCCATACATATATATGGGTAGGTACTAGCTCCAACTCGGTTTTACACTGAAAACTGCCGGAACTTCAATCCGGCAGTAGTAAACAGACTGAGAAACCACAGTAAAACTTTATCCTGCAACATGTTCCCTGTGTGCTAGATGAAGGAACGTCTCTCCACATGCTCAGATCTGAGAGATAAGTGTTTGTGGAAGACGTACTACAGCTAGCTTGTTGGGAACACAAATATTATTTTCAGTTGCCAACTCCACTCCATAAATATATATGGGGAGGTACTAGCTCCAACTCGGTTTTACAGTGAAAAATGCAGGAACATAAAACAGGCACTAGGAAACAGACAGAGAAAACAGAGTAAAAGTTTCACCTGCAACCCTTTATATTTGTGCTAGATGAACGAACGTCTCTCCACAAGCTCAGTTCTGAGAGATAAGTGTGTGTGAAAGCCGTAATTCACCTAGCTTTTTGGAACACAATGTTTCTTTTCAGTTGCCAAATTCACTCCATAAATATATATGGGGAGGTACTAGCTAAAACTCGGTTGTACAGTGAAAACTGCAGGAACTTCAAAACGGCACTAGGGAACAGACTGAGAAACCAGAGTAAATGTTTCTCCTGCAACCCGTTCCGTTTTTGCTACATGAACGAACATCTGTCCACATGCTAAGTTCTGAGAGAAAAGTGTGTGTGACAGCCGTCCTTCAAATAGCATGTTGTAAACACATAGTTTCTTTGAAGATGCCAACTCCACTCTATAAATATATATGGGAAGGTACAATCTCCAAGTCGGTTTTACAGTGAAAACTTTAGGCACTTCAAACTGGCACTAGGGAACAGACTGAAAATCCAGAGTAATAGTTTCCCTGCAACCCGTTCCCTTTGTGCTAGATGAACGAACGTCTCTCCACATGCTCAGTTCTGAGAGAATAGTGTGTGTGAAAGCCGTCCTTAACCTAGCTTCTTGGGAACACAAAGATTCTTTTCAGTTGCCATCACCACTTCATACATATATATGGGGATGTACTAGCTCCAAATCGGTATTACAGTGAAAACTGCAGGAACTTCAAAACGGCACTAGGAAGCAGACATAGAAACCAGAGTAAATGTTTCTCCTGCAACCCATTCCCTTTGTGCCAGATGAAAGAACGTCACTAAACATGCTCACTTCTGAGAGATAAGTGTGTGTGAAAGCCGTCCTTCACCTAGCTTGTTGGGAAAACAAAGTTTTTTCAGTTGCGAACTCCACTCCATACATATATATGGGGAGGTATTAGCTCCAACTCGGTTTTACAGTGAAAACTGAAGGAACTTCCAACCGGCACTAGGAAACAGACTGAAAAACCGAGTAAATGTTTATCCTGCAAACAGTTCACTTTGTGCTAGATGAACGAACGTCTCACCACAAGTTCAGTTCTGAGAGATATGTGTTTGTGAAAGCCGTAATTCACCTAGCTTGTTGGGAACACAAAGTTTCTTTTCAGTTGCCAAATCCACTCCATAAATATATATGGGGTGGTACTAGGTAAAACTCGGTTTTACAGTGAAAACTGCAGGAACATCAAAACGGCACTAGCGAACAGACTGAGAAACCAGAGTAAAAATATTTTCTGCTACCACTTCCCTTTGTGCTAGATGAACGAACGTGTTTCCACAAGCTCAGTTCTGAGAGATAAGTGTGTGTGAAACCCTTAATTCACCTAGATTGTTGGGAAAACAAAATTTCTTTTCAGTTGCCAACACCAGTCCATAAATATATATGGGGAGGTCCTAGCTCCAAATCGGTTTTACTGTGAAACCTGCAGGAACGTCCAAACGGCACTAGGAAACAGACTTAAAAAATAGAGTAAATGTTTCCCCTGCAACACTTTCCCTTTGTGCTCGATGAACGAACGTCTCACCACAAGTTCAGTTCTGAGAAATAAGTGAGTGTGAAAGCCGTAATTCACCTAGTTTTGGGAAAACAAAGTTTCTTTTCAGTTGCCAACACCACTCCATTAATATATATGGGGAGGTACTAGCTAAAACTCGGTTTTACATTGAAAACTGCAGGAATTTCAAAACGGCTCTAGGGAACAGACTGAGAAACGAGAGAAAAGTTTCTCCTGCAACCCGTTCCCTTTGTGCTAGATGAACGAACGTCTCTCCACAAGCTCAGTTCTGAGAGATAAGTGTGTGTGGAAGCCTTACTTCAACTAACTTTTAGTAAACCCATAGTCTCTTGAGGTTGCCAACTCCACTCCATACATATATATGGGGAGGTACTAGCTCGAACGCGGTTTTACAGTGAAAACTGCAGGAACTTCAAACCGGCACTAGGAAACAGACGGAGAAAACAGAGTAAAATTTTCCCTGCAATCCGTTCCCTTTTTGCTACATGAACGAACGTCTCTACACATGCTCAGTTTTGAGAAATTTCTGTGTGTGAAATCCGTCCTCACCTAGCTTGTTGGGAACACAATGTTTCTTTTCAGTTGAAAACTCCACTCTATACATATATATGGGGAGGTATTTGCTCCAAAACTCTTTTACAGTGAAAACTACAGGAACTTAAAAATGGCACTAGGATACAGACTGAGAAAACAGAGTAAAATTTCTCCTGCAACCCGTTCCATTTGTGCTTGATGTACGAACGTCTCTCCACAAGCTCTGTTCTGAGAGATAAGTGTGTGTGAAAGCCGTAATTCACCTAGCTTTTTGGAAAACAAAGATTCCTTTCAGTTGCCAAATCCACTCCATAAATATATATGGGGTTGTACAAGCTAAAACTCGGTTTTACAGTGAAAACGGCAGGAACTTCAAAACGGCACTAGGGAACAGACTGAGAAACCAGAGTAAAAGTTTCTCCTGCAACTCGTTCCATTTTGCTACATGAACGAAATTCTGTCCACATGCTCAGTTCGGAGAGATAAGTGTGTGTGAAAGCCGTCCTTCAACAAGCTTGTTGTAAACACATAGTTTCTTTGCAGTTGCCAACTCCACTCCATACATATATAAGGGGAGGTACTAGCTCCAACACGGTTTTACAGTGAAAACTGCAGGAACTTCAAAACGGCACTAGGAAACAGACTGAGAAACCGGAGAAAAATTTTCTCCTCCAACCCTATTCCATTGTGCTTGATGAACGAACGTCTCTACGCATGCTAGATTCTGAGAGATAAATGAGTGTGAAAGCCGTGCTTCACCTAGCTTGTTGGGAACACAAAGTTTCTTTTCAGTTGTGAAATCCACTCCATAAATATATATGGGGAGGAACTAACTCCAACTCGGTTTTACAGTGAAAACTGTAGGCACTTCAAACTGGAACTAGGGAACAGACAGAGAATCCAGAGTAAAAGTTTCTCCTGCAAACCGTTCCCTTTGTGCTAGATGAACGAAAGTCTCTCCACATGCTCAGTTATGAGAGTATACTGTGTGTGAAAGCCGTCCTTCAACTAGCTTGTTGTAAACACATAGAATATTTGCAGCTGCCAACACCACTCCATAGATATATATGGGGAAGTACTCGCTCCAACACGGTTTTACAGTGAAAAATGCAGTAACTTCAAACCGGCACTAGGAAACAGACTGAGAAACCAGAGTAAAAGTTTCTCCTGCAAACCTTTCCCTTTGTGCTAGATGAACGACGTCCCTAAACATGCTCAGTTCTGACAGGTAAGTGAGTGTGAACGCCGTCCTTCAAATACCTTGTTGGGAACAAAAAGTTTCTTTTCAGTTGCCAACTCAACTCCATACATATATATGGGGAGGTATAGGTACAACTCGGTTTTACAGTGAAAACTGCAGGAACTTCCAACCGGCACTAGGAAACAGACTGAAAAATCAGAGTAATAGTTTCTCCTGCAAACCATTCCCTTTGTGGTAGAAGAACGAACGTCTCTCCACAAGTTCAGTTCTGAGAGATAAGTGTGTGTGAAAGCCGTAATTCACCTATCTTGTTGGGAACACAAAATATCTTTTCAGTTGCCAAATCCACTCCATAATTATATATGGGGAGGTACTAGCTAAAACTCGGTTTTACAGTGAAAACTGCAGTTACATCATAACGGCACTAGGAAACAGACTGTGAAAACAGAGTAAATTTTCTCCTGCAACCCGTTCCCTTTGTGCTAGATGAAGGAACGTCTCTCCACATGCTCAGTTCTGAGAGATAAGTGTGTGTGAAAGCCGTCCTTCACCTAGCTTGTTGGGAACACAAAGTTTCTTTTCAGTTGCCAACTCCACTCCATACATATATATGGGGAGTTACTAGCTAAAACTCGGTTTTACAGTGAAAACTGCAGGAACATCAAAACGGCACTAGGGAACAGACTGAGAAACCAGAGAAATAGTTTCTCCTGCAACCCGTTCCGTGTGTGCTACATGAACGAAATTCTGTCTACATGCTCACTTCTGAGAGATATGTGAGTGTGAACGCCTTCCTTCATGTAGCTTGTTGGGAACACAAAGTTTCTTTTTAGTTGCCAACTCCACTCCATACATATATATGGGTAGGTACTAGCTCCAACTCGGTTTTACACTGAAAACTGCCGGAACTTCAATCCGGCAGTAGTAAACAGACTGAGAAACCACAGTAAAACTTTATCCTGCAACATGTTCCCTGTGTGCTAGATGAAGGAACGTCTCTCCACATGCTCAGATCTGAGAGATAAGTGTTTGTGGAAGACGTACTACAGCTAGCTTGTTGGGAACACAAAGATTATTTTCAGTTGCCAACTCCACTCCATAAATATATATGGGGAGGTACTAGCTCCAACTCGGTTTTACAGTGAAAAATGCAGGAACATAAAACAGGCACTAGGAAACAGACAGAGAAAACAGAGTAAAAGTTTCACCTGCAACCCTTTATATTTGTGCTAGATGAACGAACGTCTCTCCACAAGCTCAGTTCTGAGAGATAAGTGTGTGTGAAAGCCGTAATTCACCTAGCTTTTTGGAACACAATGTTTCTTTTCAGTTGCCAAATTCACTCCATAAATATATATGGGGAGGTACTAGCTAAAACTCGGTTGTACAGTGAAAACTGCAGGAACTTCAAAACGGCACTAGGGAACAGACTGAGAAACCAGAGTAAATGTTTCTCCTGCAACCCGTTCCGTTTTTGCTACATGAACGAACATCTGTCCACATGCTAAGTTCTGAGAGAAAAGTGTGTGTGACAGCCGTCCTTCAAATAGCATGTTGTAAACACATAGTTTCTTTGAAGATGCCAACTCCACTCCATAAATATATATGGGAAGGTACAATCTCCAAGTCGGTTTTACAGTGAAAACTTTAGGCACTTCAAACTGGCACTAGGGAACAGACTGAAAATCCAGAGTAATAGTTTCCCTGCAACCCGTTCCCTTTGTGCTAGATGAACGAACGTCTCTCCACATGCTCAGTTCTGAGAGAATAGTGTGTGTGAAAGCCGTCCTTAACCTAGCTTCTTGGGAACACAAAGATTCTTTTCAGTTGCCATCACCACTTCATACATATATATGGGGATGTACTAGCTCCAAATCGGTATTACAGTGAAAACTGCAGGAACTTCAAAACGGCACTAGGAAGCAGACATAGAAACCAGAGTAAATGTTTCTCCTGCAACCCATTCCCTTTGTGCCAGATGAAAGAACGTCACTAAACATGCTCACTTCTGAGAGATAAGTGTGTGTGAAAACTGTACTTCACCTAGCTTGTTGGGAATACAAAGTTTTTTGCAGTTGCCAACTCCACTCCATACATATATATGGGGAGGTACAAGCTCCAACTCGTTTTTACATTGAAAACTGCAGGAACTTCAAACCGGCACTAGGAAACAGACTGAGAAACCAGAGAAAATGTTTCTCCTACAACTCGATCCCATTTGCTAGATGAACGAACTTCTGTCCACATGCTCAGTTCTGAGAGAAAATTGTGTCTGAAATCCGTCCTTCACATAGCTTGTTGTAAACACATAGATTCTTTTCAGTTGCCATCTCCATTCCATAAATATATATGCGGAGGTACTAGCTCCAAATCTGTTTTACAGTGAAAACTGCAGGAACTTCAAACTGGCACTAGGAAACAGACTGAGAAACCAGAGTAAATGTTTCCCTGCAACACTTTCTCTTTGTGCTAGATGAACCAACTTCTGTCCACATGGTCATTTCTGAGAGAAAACTGTGTGTGAAACCGTCCTTTATCTACCTTGTTGTAAACACATAGTTTCTTTGCAGTTGCAAACTCCACTCCATACATATATATGGGGAGGTAGTAGCTCCAACTCGTTTATACAGTGTTAACTCAGGAAATTCAAACCGGCAGTAGGAAACAGACTGAGAAACCAGAGTAAATGTTTCTCCTGCAAACCGTTCCCTTTGTGCTAGATGAACGAAAGTCTCTCCACTTCCTCAGTTCTGAGAGATATGTGTGTGTGAAACCCGTCCTTCAGCTATCTAGTTGGGAACACAAAGTTTCTTTTCAGTTGCCAACTCCACTCCATACATATATATTGGTAGGTACTAGCTCCAACTAGGTTTTACACTAAAAACTGCAGGAACTTCAAACCGGCACTAGGAAACAGACTGAGAAACCAGAGTAAAAGTTTCTCCTGCAAACCTTTCCCTTCGTGGTAGATGAAGGAACGTCTCTCCACTTGCTCAGTTCTGAGAGATATGTGTGTGTGAAAGCCGTCCTTCAGCTATCTTTTTGGGAACACAGATATTCTTTTCAGTTGCCTACTCCACTCCATACATATATATTGGTAGGTAATAGCCCCAACTATGTTTTCCACTGAAAACTGCAGGAACGTCAAACCGGCTCTAGGAAACATACTGAGAAACCAGAATAAAAGTTTCTCCTGCAAACCATTCCCTTTGTGCTAGATGAAGGAACGTCTCTCCACAAGTTCAGTTGTGAGAGATAAGTGTGTGTGAAAGCCGTAATTCAGCTAGCTTGTTGGGAACACAAAGTTTTTTTCAATTGCAAAATCCACTCCAAATATATATATGGGGAGGTTCTAGCTAAAACTCGGTTTTACAGTGAAAACTGCAGGAAATTCAAAATGGCACTAGGGAACAGAGTGAGAAACCAGAGTAATAGTTTCTCCTGCAACCCGTTCAATTTGTGCGATATGAACGAACTTCTGTCCACATGCTCAGTTCTGAGAGATAAGTGTGTGTGAAAGCCGACCTTCAATTAGCTTGTTGTAAACACATAGTATCTTTTAAGTTGCAAACTCCACTCCATACATATATAAGGGGAGGTACAAGCTCCAATTCGGTTTTACAGTGAAAACTGCAGGAATTTCATACCGGCAGTAGGAAACAGACTGAGAAAACAGAGTAAAAGTTTCTCCTGCAATCTTTTCCCTTTGTGCTAGATGAACGAACGTCTCTCCGCAAGCTCAGTTCTGAGAGATAAGTGTGTGTGAAAGCCGTAATTCACCTACCTTTTTGGAACACAACGTTTCTTTTCAGTTGCCAACTCCACTCCCTATATATATATGGTGAGGTACTAGCACCAAATCGGTTTTACAGTGAATACTGAAGGAACTTCAAACCGGCACTAGGAAACAGACTGAGAAACCAGATTAAATGTTTCTCCTGCAACCCATTCCCTTTGTGCTAGATGAACGAAAGTCTCTGAACGTGCTCAGTTCTGAGAGATATGTGGGTGTGAAAGCCATCCTTCAACTAGCTTGTTGGGAAAACAAGTTTCTTTTCAGTTGCCAACTCCACTCCATACATATATATGGGAATGTACTAGCTTCAACTCGTTTTTACAGTGAAAACTGCAGGAACTTCAAACCGGCACTAGGAAGCAGACTGAGAAACCAGAGTAAAAGTTTTCCTGTAATCCGTTACCTTTTTGCTAGATGAACGAACATCTCTCCACATGCTCAGTTCTCAGAGATAAGTCTGTGTGAAAGCCATCCTTCAGCTATCTTGTTGGAAAAACAAAGTTTCTTTGCAGTTGCTAACACCAATCCACACATATATATGGGGAAGTACTAGCTCCAAATCGGTTTTACACTGAAAACTGCAGGAACTTCAAACCGGCACTAGGAAACATACTGAGAAACCACAGAAATAGTTTCTCCTGCAACAAGATCCCTTTGTGCTAGATGTACGAACTTCTGTCCACATGCTCAGTTCTGAGAGAAAAGTCTGTCTGAAAGCCGTCCTTCACAAAGCTTGTTGTAAACACATAGTCTCTTTGCAGTTGCCAACTCCACTCCATACATATATATGGGGAGGTAGTAGCTCCAACTCTGTTTTACAGTGTTAACTCAGGAACTTCAAACCGGCACTAGGAAACAGACTGAGAATCCAGAGTAAATGTTTCTCCTGCAAACCGTTACATTTGTGCTAGTTGAACGAACGTCTATCCTCATGCTCAGTTCTGAGAGTTAAGTGTGTGTGAAAGCCGTCCTTCAACTAGCTTGTTGGGAACACAAAGTTTCTTTTCATTTGCCAACACCACTCCATACATATATATGGGGAGGTACTAGCTCCAACTCGGTTTTACAGTGAAACCTGCAGGAACTTCAAACCGGCACTAGGAAACAGACTGAGAAACCAGAGTAAAAGTTTCTCTTGCAAAACGATTCCATTTGTGCTAGATGAACGAATGTCTCCCCAAAAGCTATATTCTGAGAGATAAGTGTGTGTGAAAGCCTTAATTCACCTAGCTTGTTGGGAACACAAAGTTTCTTTTCAGTTGCCAACTCCATACCATAAATATATATGGGGATGTTCTAGCTCCAAATCGGTATTACAGTGAAAACTGCAAGAATTTCAAACCGGCACTAGCAAGCAGACTGAGAAACTAGAGTAAAATTTTCCTGCAAACCGTTCCCTTTTTACTAGATGAACGAACATCTCTCCACATGCTCATTTCACAGAGATAAGTGTGTGTGAAAGCCGTCCTTCAGCTATCTTGTTGGGAACACAAAGTTTCCTTGCAGTTGCTAACACCAATCCGCACATATATATGGGGAGATACTAGCTCCAAATCGGGTTTACAGTGAAAACTGCAGGAAATTCAAACCGGCACTAGGAAACAGACTGAGAAACAAGAGAAAAAGTTTCTCCTGCAACTCGATCCCTTTGTGCTAGATGAACGAAGTTCTGTCCAAATGCTCAGTTCTGAGAGAGAAGTGTGTCTGAATTCCGTCCTTCACATTGCTTGTTGTAAACACATAGATTCTTTGCAGTTGCCAACTCCACTCCATAAATATATATGGGGAGGTACTAGCTCCAAATCATTTTTAAAGTGAATACTGCAGGAATTTTAAAACTGTCACTAGGAAACAGACTGAGAAATCATAGTAAATGTTTCCCTGCAACAAGTTCCTTTGTGGTAGATGAACGAACTTCTGTCCACATGCAAATTTCTGAGAGATAACTGTGTGTTAAAGCCGTCCTTTACCTAGCTTGTTGTAAACACATAGTCCTTTGCAGTTGCAAACTCCACTCCATACATATATATGGGGAGGTAGTAGCTCCAAATCGGTTTACAGTGTTAACTCAGGAAATTCAAACCGGCACTAGGAAACAGACTGAGAAACCAGAGTAAATGTTTCTCCTGCAAACCGTTCCTTTTGTGCAAGATGAAATAAAGTCTCTCCACAAGCTCAGTTGTGAGAGATAAGTGTGTGTGAAAGCCGAAATTCACCTAGCTTGTTGGGAACACAAAGATTCTTTTCATTTGCCAAATCCACTCCATAAATATATATGGGGAGGTTCTAGCTAAAACTCGGTTTTACAGTGAAAACTGCAGGAAATTCAAATCGGCACTAGGGAACAGACTGAGAAACCAGGGTAATAGTTTCTCCTGCAACCCGTTAAATTTGTGCTATATGAACGAACTTCTGTCCACATGCTGAGTTCTGAGAGATAAGTGTGTGTGAAAGCCGTCCTTCAACTAACTTGTTGGGAACACAATGTTTCTTTTCATTTGCCAACTCCACTCCATACATATATATGGGGAGGTACTAGCTCCAACTCGGTTTTACAGTGAAAACTGCAGGAATTTCAAACCGGCACTAGGAAACAGAGTGAGAAAACAGAGTAAAAGATTCTCCTGCATTCCGTTCCCTTTGTGCTAGATGAACGAACGTCTCTCCACATGCTCAGTTATGAGAAATTACTGTGTGTGAAAGCCGTCCTCACCTAGCTTGTTGGGAACACAATGTTTCTTTTCAGTTGCCAACTCCACTCCATACATATATATGGGGAGTTACTAGCTCCAACTCGGATTTACAGTGAAAACTGCAGGAACTTCAAACACGCACTAGGAAACAGACTGAGAAACCAGAGTAAAAATTTCTCCTACAACTCGTTCCTTTTTTGCTACATGAACGAACTTCTGTCCAAATGTTTAGTTCTGAGAGAAAGTGTGTATGTAAGCCGTCCTTCAAGTGGCTTGTTGGGAACACAAAGTTTCTTTTAGGTTGCCAACTCCACTCCATACATATAAATGGGGAGATACTAGCTTCAACTCGTTTTTACAGTGAAAACTGCAGGAACTTCAAACCGGCACTAGGAAGCAGACAGAGAAACCAGAGTAAAAGTTTACCTGCATCCCGTTACCGTTGTGCTATTTGAACGAACATCTCTCCACATGCTCAGTTCTCAGAGATAAGTGTGTGTGAAAGCCACCCTTCAGCTAACTTGTTGGGAACACAAAGTTTCTTTGCAGTTGCTAACACCAATCCACACATATATATGGGTATGTACTAGCTCCAACTCGGTTTTACAGTGAAAACTGCAGGAACTTCAAACCGGCACTAGGAAACATACTGAGAAACCAGAGAAATAGTTTCTCCTGCAACACGATCCCTTTGTGCTAGATGAAAGAACTTCTGTCCACATGTTCAGTTCTGAGAGTAAAATGGGTCTGAAAGCCGTCTTTCACATAGCTTGTTGTGAACACATAGATTCTTTGCAGTTGCCAACTCCACTCCATAAATATATATGGTTAATTTCTAGCTCCAAATTGGTTTTACATTGAAAACTGCAGGAACTTCAAACCGGCACTAGGAAACAGACAGAAAAACCAGAGAAAATGTTTCACATGCAACACGTTCCCTTTTTGCTAGATGAACGAACTTCTGTCCACATGCTCATTTCTGAGAGATAAGTGTGTGTGAAAGCCGTCCTTCACCTAGATTGTTGTAAACAGAAAGTTTCTTTGCAGTTGCCAAATCCACTCCATATATATATATGGGGAGGAAGTAGATCCAACTCGGTTTTACAGTGTTAACTCAGGAACTTCAAACCGGCACTAGGAAACAGACTGAGAATCCAGAGTAAATGTTTCCCCTGCAAACCGTTCCCTTTTTGCTAGATGAACGAACGTCTCTCCACATGCTCAGTTCTGAGAGTTATGTGTGTGTGAAAGACGTCCTTCAGCTAGCTTGTTTGGAATACAAAGTTTCTTTTCAGTTGCCTACTCCACTCCATACATATATATGAGGAGGTACTCGCTCCAACTCGGGTTACAGTTAAACCTGCAGGAACCTCAAACCGGCACTAGGAAACAGACTGAGAAACCAGAGAAATAGTTTCTCCTGCAACCCGTTCCCTTTTTGCTAGATGAACGAACGTCTATCCACATTCTCAGTTCTGAGAAATTAGTGTGTGTGAAAGCCGTCCTCACCTAGCTTGTTGGGAACTCAATGTTTTTTTTTAGTTGCCAACTCCACTCCATAAATATATATCGGGAGGTACTAGCTAAAACTCGGTTTTACAGTGAAAACTGTAGGAACTTCAAAACTGCCCTAGGGAACAGACTGAGAAACCAGAGTAAAAGTTTCTCCTGCAAACCTTTCCCTTTGTGCTAGATGAACGAACTTCTGTCAACATACTCAATTCTGAGAGATAAGAGTTTGTGAAAGTCGTCCTTCACCTAGCTTGTTGCAAACACATAGATACTTTGCAGTTGCCAACTCCATTCCATAAATATATATGGGGAGGTACTAACTCCAAATCGGTTTTACAGTGAAAACTGCAGGAACTTCAAACCGGCACTAGGAATCAAACTGAGAAACCAGAGTAAATGTTTCTCTTGCAACCCATTCCCTTTTTGCTAGATGAACGAACGTCTCTCAACATGCTCACTTCTGAGAGATAAGTGTGTGTGAAAGCCGTCCTTCACCTAGCTTGTTGGGAACACAAAGTTTGTTTTCAGTTGCCAACTCCACTCCATACATATATATGGGGATGTACTAGCTCCAACCATTTTTTACAGTGAATTCTGCAGGAAATTCAAACCGGCACTAGGAAGCAGACTGAGAATCCAGAGTAAAAGTTACCCTGCAACCATTTCCCTTTTTGCTAGATGAACGAACATCTCTCCACATGCTCATTTCTGAGAGTTAAGTGTGTGTGAAAGCCGTCCTTCACGTAGCTTGTTGTAAACACATGGTTTCTTTGCAGTTGCAAACTCCACTCCATACATATATATGGGGAGGTAGTAGCTCCAACTCTGTTTTACAGTGTTAACTCAGGAAATTCAAACCGGCACTAGGAAACAGACTGAGAAACCAGAGTAAATGTTTCTCCTGCAAACCGTTCCCTTTGTGCTAGATGAATGAACGTCTCTACACATGCTAAGTTCTGAGAGATAATTTTGTGTGAAAGCCGTCCTTCACCTAGCTTGTTGGGAACACAAAGTTAGTTTTCAGTTGCCAAGTCCACTCCATACATATATATGGGTATGTACTAGCTCCAACCTTATTTTACAGTGAAAACTGCAGGAACATCAAACCGGCACTAGGAAGCAGACTGAGAAACCAGAGTAAAAGTTATCCTGCAACCCTATCTTTTGTGCTAGATGAACGAACATCTCTCCACATGCTCAGTTCTCAGAGATAAGTGTGTGTGAAAGCCGTTCTTCAGCTATCTTGTTGGGAACACAAAGTTTCTTTGCAGTTGCTAACACCAATCCACACATATATATGGGGAGGTACTAGCTCCAACTCGGTTTTACAGTGAAAACTGCAGGAAATTCAAACCGACACTAGGAAACAGACCGAGAAACCAGAGAAATGTTTCTCCTGCAAATCGATCCCTTTGTGCTAGATGAATGAACTTCTGTCCACATGCTCAGTTCTGAGAGAAAAGTGTGTCTGAAATCCGTCTATAACATAGCTTGTTGTAAACACATAGATTCTTTGCATTTGCCAACTCAACTCCATAAATATATATGGGGAGGTACTATCTCCAACTCGGTTTTACAGTTAAAACTGCAGGAAATTCAAACTGGCACTAGGAAACAGACTGAGAAACCAGAGCTAATGTTTCTCCTGCAACACGTTCCCTTTGTCCTAGATGAACGAGCTTCTGTCCACATGCTCATTTCTGAGAGTTAAGTGTGTTTGAAAGCCGTCCTTCACCTAGCTTGTTGTAAACACATGGTTTCTTTGCAGTTGCAAACTCCACTCCATACATATATATGGGGAGGTAGTAGCTCCAACTCTGTTTTACAGTGTTAACTCAGGAACTTCTAACCGGCACTAGGAAACAGACTGAGAAACCAGAGTAAATGTTTCTCCTGCAAACCGTTCCCTTTGTGCTAGATGAATGAACGTCTTTACAAATGCTCAGTTCTGAGAGATAAGTGTGTGTGAAAGCCGTCCTTCACCTAGCTTGTTGGGAACACAAAGTTTCTTTCAGTTGCCAAATCCACTCCATACATATATATAGGTAGGTACTAGCTCCAACTAGGTTTTAGACTGAAAACTGCAGGAACACCAAACCGGCACTAGGAAACAGACTGAGAAACAAGAGTAAAGTTTCTCCTGAACCCGTTCCCTTTGTACTAGATGAAGGAACGTATCTCCACGTGCTCAGTTCTGAGAGATAAAAGTGTGTGACAGCCGTCCTTCAGCTAGCTTGTTGGGAACACAAAGAACCTTTCAGTTGCCTACTCCACTGCATACATATATATCGGGAGGTACTAGTTCCAAATCGGTTTTACACTGAAACGTGCAGGAACGTCAAACCGGCACAAGGAAACAGACTGAGAAACCAGAGTAAAAGTTTCCCCTGAAAACCGTTCCCTTTGTGCTAGATGAAGGAACGTCTCTCCACAAGCTCAGTTGTGAGAGATAAGTGTGTGTGAAAGCCGTAATTCACCAAGCTTGTTGGGAACACAAAGATTGTTTTCAGTTGCCAACTCCACTCCATACATATATATGGGTAGGTATTAGTCCCAACACTTTTTTACAGTGAAAACTGCAGGAAATTCAAACCGGCACTAGGAAACATACTGAGAAACCAGAGAAACAGTTTCTCCTGCAACACGATCCCTTTGTGCTAGATGAACGAACTTCTGTCCACATGCTTAGTTTTGAGGGAAAAGTGTGTCTGAAAGCCGTACTTCACATAGCTTGTTGTGAACACATAGATACTTTGAAATTTCCAACTCCATTCCATAAATATATATGGTTACGTACTAGCTCCAAATTGATTTTACACTGAAAACTGCAGGAACTTCAAACTGGCACTTGGAAACAGACAGAGAAACCAGAGAAAAAGTTTCTCCTGCAACTCGATCACTTTGTGCTAGATGAACGATCGTCTCTCCACAAGCTAAGTTCTGAGAGATAAGTGTGTGTGAAAGCCGTAATTTATCTAGCTTGTTGGGAACACAAAGATTGTTTTCATTTGCCAACACCACTCCATAAATATATTTGGGGATGTACTAGCTCCAACTCGTTTTTACAGTGAAAACTGCAGGAACTTCAAACCGGCACTAGGAAGCAGAATGAGAAACCAGAGTAAAAGTTTTCCTGCAACCCGTTCCCTTTGTGCTATATGAACGAACATCTGTCCACATGCTCAGTTCTGAGTGATAAGTGGGTTTGAAAGCCTTCCTTCAACTAGCTTGTTGTAAAAACATAGTTTCTTTTCAGTTGCCAACTCCACTCCATACATATATATGGGTAGGTACCAGCTCCAACTCGGTTTTACAGTGAAAACTGCAGGAACTTAAAACCGGCACTTGGAAACAGACTGAGAAAACAGTGAAAAGTTTCTCCTGCAATCCGTTCCCTTTGTGCTAGGTGAACAAACGTCTATCCACGTGCTCAGTTCTGAGAAATTAGCGTGTGTTTAAGCCGTCCTCACCTAGCTTGTTGGGAACACAATTTTTTTTTCAGTTGCCAAATCCACTCTGTAAATATATATGGGGAGGTACTAGCTAAAACTCGGTTTTACAGTGAAAACGGTAGGAATTTCAAAACTGCACTAGGGAACAGACTGAGAAACCAGAGAAAATATTTCTCCTGCAAACCGTTCCCTTTGTGCTAGATGAACGAACGTCTCTCCACATGCTCAGTTCTGAGAGATAAGGTTGTGTGAAAGCCGTCCTTCAACTAGCTTGTTGGGAACACAAAGTTTCTTTGCTGTTGCTAACACCAATCCAAACATATATATGGGGAAGTACTAGCTCCAACACGGTTTTACAGTGAAACCTGCTGGAAATCCAAACTGGCACTAGGAAACAGACTGAGAAACCAGAGAAAAAGTTTCTCCTGCAAATCCATCCCTTTGTGCTAGATGAACGAACGTCTGTCCACATGCTCAGTTCTGAGAGATTATTGTGTCTGAAATCCGTCCTTCACATAGCTTGTTGTAAACACATAGATTCTTTGCATTTGCAAACAACACTCCATAAATATATATGGGGAAGTACTAGCTCCAACTCGGTTTTACAGTGAAAACTGCAGGAACTTCAAACTGGCACTTGGAAACAGACTCTGAAACCAGAGTAAATGTTTCTCCTGCAAAACGTTCCCTTTGTGCTAGATGAACGAACGTCCCTCCACATGCTCAGTTCTGAGCGATAAGTGTGTGTGAAAGCCGTCCTTCAGCTAGCTTGTTGGGAACATAAAGATTCTTTTCAGTTGCCTAATCCACTCCATACATATATATCGGGAGGTACTAGTTCCAACTCGGTTTTACAGTGAAACGTGCAGGAACTTCAAACCGGCACTAGGAAACAGACTGAGAAACCGGAGTAAAAGTTTCTCCTGCAAACCGTTCCCTTTGCGCTAGATGAAGGAATGTCTCTCCACAAGCTCTGTTGTGAGAGATAAGTGTGTGTGAAAGCCGTATTTCACCTAGCTTTTTGGGAACACAAAGTTTCTTTTCAATTGCCAAATCCACTCCATAATTATATATGGGGAGGTTCTAGCTAAAACTCGGTTTTACAGTGAATACTGCAGGAAATTCAAAACGGCACTTGGGAACCTACTGAGAAACCAGAGTAATAGTTTCTCCTGCAACCCGTTCACTTTGTGCTATATGAACGAACATCTGTCCACATGCTCAGTTCTGAGTGATAAGTGTGTGTGAAAGCCGTCCTTCAAATAGGTTGTTGTAAACACATAGTTTCTTTTCATTTGCCAACCCCACTACATACATATATATGGGGAGGTACTAGCTCCAACTCGGTTTTACAGTGAAAACTGTAGGAACTTCAAACCAGCACTTGGGAACAGACTGAGAATCCAGAGTAAATGTATCTCCTGCAACCCGTTTCATTTGTGCTAGATGAACGAAGGTCTCCCCAAATGCTCAGTTCTGAGAGATAATTTTGTGTGAAAGCCGTACTTCGACAACTTGTTGGGAAAACAAAGATTCTTTTCATTTGCCAACACCACTCCATACATATATATGTGGAGGAATTAGCTCCAACTCTGTTTTAAAGTGAAAACTGCAGGAACTTCAACCGGCACTAGGAAACATACTGAGAAACCAGAGAAACAGTTTCTCCTGCAACACGATCCCTTTGTGCTAGATGAACGAACTTCTGTCCACATGCTCAGTTCTGAGAGGAAAGTGTGTCTGAAAGCCGTACTTCATATAGCTTGTTGTAAACACATAGATTCTTTGAAATTTCCAACTCCACTCCATAAATATATATGGTTAGGTACTAGCCCCAAATTGGTTTTGCAATGAAAACTGCAGGAACTTAAAAAAGGCACTTGGAAACAGACTGAGAAACCAGAGAAAAAGTTTCTCCTGCAAATCGATCCCTTTGTGCTAGATAAATGAACGTCTCTCCACAAGCTAAGTTCTGAGAGATAAGTGTGTGTGAAAGCCGTAATTCACCTAGCTTGTTGGGAACACAAAGATTGTTTTCATTTACCAACACCACTCCATAAATATATATGGGGATGTACTAGCTCCAACTCGTTTTTACAGAGAAAACTGTTGGAACTTCAAACAGGCACTAGGAAGCAGACTGAGAAACCAGAGTAAAAGTTTTCCTGCAACCCGTTCCCTTTGTGCTATATGAACGAACTTCTGTCCACATGCTCAGTTCTGAGAGATAAGTGGGTGTGAAAGCCTTCCTTCAACTAGCTTGTTGTAAAAACATAGTTTATTTTCACTTGCCAGTCCCACTATATACATATATATGGGTAGGTACTAGCCCCAACTCTGTTTTACAGTGAAAAATGCAGGAATTTCAAACCGGAACTAGGAAACAGACTGAGAAAACAGTGTAAAATTTACTCTTGCAATCCGTTCCCTTTGTGCTAGATGAACGAACGTCTATCCACATGCTCAGTTCTGAGAAATTAGCGTGTGTGAAAGCCGTCCTCACCTAGCTTGTTGGGAACACAAGGTTTTTTTTCAGTTGCCAACTCCACTCCATAAATATATATGGGGAGGTACTAGCTAAAACTCGGTTTTAAAGTGAAAACTGAAAGAACATCAAAACGGCACTAGGGAACAGACTGAGAAACCAGAATAATAGTTTCTCCTGCAAACCGTTCCCATTGTACTATATGAACGAAATTCTGTCCACATGCTCAATTCTGAGAGATAAGTGGGTGTGAAAGCCGTCCTTCAACTAGCTTGTTGTAAAAACATAGTTTCTTTTCAGTTGCCAACTCCACTCCATACATACATATGGGTAGGTACCAGCTCCAACTCGGTTTTACAGTGAATACTGCAAGAAATTCAAACCGGCACTAGGAAACAGACTGAGAAATCTGTGTAAAAGTTTCTCCTGAAATCCGTTCCATTTTTGCTAGATGAACGAACTTCTATCCACATGCTCAGTTCTGAGAAATTAGTGTGTGTGAAAGCCGTCCTCAACTAGCTTGTTGGGAACACAATGTATTTTTTCAGTTGCCAAATCCACTCCATAAATATATATGGGGAAGTACTATCTAAAGCTCGGCTTTACAGTGAAAACCCTAGGAACATCAAAACGGCACTAGGGAACAGGCTGAGAAACCAGAGTAAAAGTTTCTATTGCAACCCGTTCCCTTTGTGCTATATGAACGAACTTCTGTCCACATGCTCAGTTCTGAGAGATAAGAGTGTGTGAAAGCCGTCCTTCATTTAGCTTGTTGTAAACACATAGATTCTTTGCAGTTGCCAACTACATTCCATAAATATAAATGGGGATGTACTAGCTCCAACTCGTTTTTACAATGAAAACTGCAGGAACTTCAAACCGGCACTTGGAAACAGACTGAGAAAACAGTGTAAAAGTTACTCCTGAAATCCGTTCCCTTTGTGCTAGATGAACGAACGTCTATCCACATGCTCAGTTCTGAGAATTTAGCGTGTGTGAAAGCCGTCCTCACCTAGCTTGTTGGGAACACAATGTTTTTTTTCATTTGCCAACACCACTCCATAAATATATATGGGGAGGTACTAGCTAAAACTCGGATTTACAGTGAAATCTGTAGGAATTTCAAAACGGCACTAGGGAACAGACTGAGAAACCAGAGTAATATTTTCTCCAGCAACCCGTTCCCTTTTTGCTAGATGAACGATCTTCTGTCCACATGCTCAGTTCTGAGAGATAAGAGTGTGTGAAGCCGTCCTTCACTTAGCTTGTTGTAAACACATAGATTCTTTGCATTTGCCAACTCCATTCCATAAATATATATGGGGAGGTACTAGCTCCAACTCGGTTTTACAGTGAAAACTGCAGGAATTTCAAACCGGCACTAGAAAACAGACTGAGAATCCAGAGTAAATGTTTCTCCTGCAACACGTTCCCTTTGTGCTAGATGAACGAACTTCTCTTCACATGCTCTGTTCTGAGGGATCAGTGTGTGTGAAAGCCGTCCTTCACCTAGCTTGTTGTAAACACATAATTTCTTTGCAGTTGCCAACTCCACTCCATACATATATATGGAGAGGTAGTAGCTCCAACTCGGTTTTACAGTGTTAACTCAGTATCTTCAAACTGGCACTAGGAAACAGACTGAGAAACCGGAGTAAATGTTTCTCCTGCAAACCGTTCCCTTTGTGCTAGATGAACGAACGTCTATCCACATGCTCAAATCTGAGAGATAAGTGTGTGTGAAAGCCGTCCTTCAACTAGCTTGTTGGGAACACAAAGTTTCTTTTCAGTTGCCAACTCCACTCCATACATATATATGGGTAAGTTCTAGCTCAAACTCGTTTTACACTGAAAACTGCAGGAACTTCAAACCGGCACTAGGAAACAGAGTGAGAAACCAGAGTAAAACTATCTCCTGCAACCCGTTCCCTTTTTGCTAGATGAAAGAACATCTCTCCACATGCTCAGTTCTGAGAAATTAGATTGTGTGAAAGCCGTCCTCACCTTGCTTGTTGAGAACACAATGTTTCTTTTCAGTTGCCAACTCCACTCCATAAATATTTATGGGGAAGTATTAGTTCCAACTCGGTTTTACAGTGAATACAGCAGGAACTTCAAACCGGCAGTTGTAAACATACTGAGAAAACAGAGTAAAAGTTTCTCCTGCAACCCGTTCCCTTTGTGCTAGATGAAAGAACGTCTCTCCACAAGCTCAGTTCTGAGAGATAAGTGTGTGTGAATGCCTTAATCCTCCTCGCTTTTTGGAACACATAGTTTCTTTTCAGTTGCCAAATCCACTCCATAAATATATATGGGGAGGTACTAGCTAAAACTCTGTTTTACAATGAAAACTGCAGGAAATTCAAAACGGCACTAGGGAACAGACTGAGAAACCAGAGTAAAAGTTTCTCCTGCAACCCGTTCCCTTTTTGCTACATGAACGAACATCTGTCCACATGCTCAGTTCTGAGAGAAAATTGTGTGTGAAGTCGCCTTCAACTAGCTTGTTGTAAACACAAAGTTTCTATGCAGTTGCCAACTCCACTCCATACATATATATGGGGAGGTACTAGCTCCAACTCGGTTTTACAGTGAAAATTGTAGGCACTTCAAACTGGCACTAGGGAACAGACTGAGACTTCAGAGTAATAGTTTCTCCTGCAACAAGTTCCCTTTGTGCTAGATGAACGAATATCTTTGCACATGCTCAGTTCTGAGAGAATAGTGTGTGTCAAAGCCGTCCTTCACCTAGCTTCTTGAGAACACAAAGATTGTTTTCAGTTGCCAACACCAATCCATACATATATATGGGGAGGTACAAGCCCCAACTCGTTTTTACAGTCAAAACTGCAGGAACGTCAAACCGGCACTAGGAAACAGACTGAGAAATGAGAGTAAAAGTTTCTCCTGCAACCCGTTCACTTTGTGCTAGATGAACGAACGTCTCTCCACAAGCTAAGTTCTGAGAGTTAAGTGTGTGCGAAAGCTGTAATTCACATAGCATGTTGGGAACACAAAGTTTCTTTCCATTTGCCAACTCCACTCCATAAATATTTTTGTGGATGTACTAGATCCAAATCGGTATTACAGTGAAAACTGCAGGAACTTCAAAACGGCACTAGGACACAGAATTAGAAAACAGAGTAAAAGTTTCTCCTGGAACCCGTTCCTTTGTGCTAGATGAAGGAAAGTCTCTCCACATGCTCAGTTCTGAGAAATAAGTGTGTGTGAAAGACGTCCTTCAGCTAGCTTGTTTGGAACACACAGATTCTTTTCAGTTGCCTACTCCACTCCATACATATATATGGGGAGGTACTAGCTCCAACTCGGTTTTACAGTGAAATCTGCAGGAACCTCAAACCAGCACTAGGAAACAGACTGAGAAACCAGAGTAATAGTTTCACCTGCAAACCTTTCCCTTTGTGCTAGATGAAGCAACGTCTCTCCACAAGCTCATTTGTGAGAGATAATTGTGTGTGAAAGCCGAATTCACCTAGCTTGTTGGGAACACAAAGTTACTTTTCAGTTGCCAAATCCACTCCATAAATATATATGTGGAGGTACTAGCTAAAACACGGTTTTACAGTGAAAACTGAAAGAACATCAAAACGGCACTAGGGAACAGACTGAGAAATCAGAATAATAGTTTCTCCTGCAAACCGTTCCCTTTGTACTATATGAACGAAATTCTGTCCACATGCTCAATTCTGAGAGATAAGTGGGTGTGAAAGCCGTCCTTCAACTAGCTTGTTGTAAAAACATAGTTTCTTTTCAGTTGCCAACTCCACTCCATACATACATATGGGTAGGTACCAGCTCCAACTCGGTTTTACAGTGAAAACTGCAAGAAATTCAAACCGGCACTAGGAAACATACTGAGAAATCTGTGTAAAAGTTTCTCCTGAAATCCGTTCCATTTGTGCTAGATGAACGAACTTCTATCCACATGCTCATTTCTGAGAAATTAGTGTGTGTGAAAGCCGTCCTCACCTAGCTTGTTGGGAACACAATGTATTTTTTCAGTTGCCAAATCCACTCCATAAATATATATGGGGAAGTACTATCTAAAGCTCGGTTTTACAGTGAAAACTCTAGGAACATCAAAACGGCACTAGGGAACAGACTGAGAAACCGGAGTAAAAGTTTCTCCTGCAACCCATTCCCTTTGTGCTATATGAACGAACTTCTGTCCACATGCTCAGTTCTGAGAGATAAGAGTGTGTGAAAGCCGTCCTTCAATTAGCTTGTTGTAAACACATAGATTCTTTGCAGTTGCCAACTCCATTCCATAAATATAAATGGGGATGTACTAGCTCCAACTCGTTTTTACTGTGAAAACTGCAGGAACTTCAAACCGGCACTTGGAAACAGACTGAGAAAACAGTGTAAAATTTACTCTTGCAATCCGTTCCCTTTGTGCTAGATGAACGAACGTCTATCCACATGCTCAGTTCTGAGAAATTAGCGTGTGTGAAAGCCGTCCTCACCTAGCTTGTTGGGAACACAAGGTTTTTTTTCAGTTGCCAACTCCACTCCATAAATATATATGGGGAGGTACTAGCTAAAACTCGGTTTTAAAGTGAAAACTGAAAGAACATCAAAACGGCACTAGGGAACAGACTGAGAAACCAGAATAATAGTTTCTCCTGCAAACCGTTCCCATTGTACTATATGAACGAAATTCTGTCCACATGCTCAATTCTGAGAGATAAGTGGGTGTGAAAGCCGTCCTTCAACTAGCTTGTTGTAAAAACATAGTTTCTTTTCAGTTGCCAACTCCACTCCATACATACATATGGGTAGGTACCAGCTCCAACTCGGTTTTACAGTGAATACTGCAAGAAATTCAAACCGGCACTAGGAAACAGACTGAGAAATCTGTGTAAAAGTTTCTCCTGAAATCCGTTCCATTTTTGCTAGATGAACGAACTTCTATCCACATGCTCAGTTCTGAGAAATTAGTGTGTGTGAAAGCCGTCCTCAACTAGCTTGTTGGGAACACAATGTATTTTTTCAGTTGCCAAATCCACTCCATAAATATATATGGGGAAGTACTATCTAAAGCTCGGCTTTACAGTGAAAACCCTAGGAACATCAAAACGGCACTAGGGAACAGGCTGAGAAACCAGAGTAAAAGTTTCTATTGCAACCCGTTCCCTTTGTGCTATATGAACGAACTTCTGTCCACATGCTCAGTTCTGAGAGATAAGAGTGTGTGAAAGCCGTCCTTCATTTAGCTTGTTGTAAACACATAGATTCTTTGCAGTTGCCAACTACATTCCATAAATATAAATGGGGATGTACTAGCTCCAACTCGTTTTTACAATGAAAACTGCAGGAACTTCAAACCGGCACTTGGAAACAGACTGAGAAAACAGTGTAAAAGTTACTCCTGAAATCCGTTCCCTTTGTGCTAGATGAACGAACGTCTATCCACATGCTCAGTTCTGAGAATTTAGCGTGTGTGAAAGCCGTCCTCACCTAGCTTGTTGGGAACACAATGTTTTTTTTCATTTGCCAACACCACTCCATAAATATATATGGGGAGGTACTAGCTAAAACTCGGATTTACAGTGAAATCTGTAGGAATTTCAAAACGGCACTAGGGAACAGACTGAGAAACCAGAGTAATATTTTCTCCAGCAACCCGTTCCCTTTTTGCTAGATGAACGATCTTCTGTCCACATGCTCAGTTCTGAGAGATAAGAGTGTGTGAAGCCGTCCTTCACTTAGCTTGTTGTAAACACATAGATTCTTTGCATTTGCCAACTCCATTCCATAAATATATATGGGGAGGTACTAGCTCCAACTCGGTTTTACAGTGAAAACTGCAGGAATTTCAAACCGGCACTAGAAAACAGACTGAGAATCCAGAGTAAATGTTTCTCCTGCAACACGTTCCCTTTGTGCTAGATGAACGAACTTCTCTTCACATGCTCTGTTCTGAGGGATCAGTGTGTGTGAAAGCCGTCCTTCACCTAGCTTGTTGTAAACACATAATTTCTTTGCAGTTGCCAACTCCACTCCATACATATATATGGAGAGGTAGTAGCTCCAACTCGGTTTTACAGTGTTAACTCAGTATCTTCAAACTGGCACTAGGAAACAGACTGAGAAACCGGAGTAAATGTTTCTCCTGCAAACCGTTCCCTTTGTGCTAGATGAACGAACGTCTATCCACATGCTCAAATCTGAGAGATAAGTGTGTGTGAAAGCCGTCCTTCAACTAGCTTGTTGGGAACACAAAGTTTCTTTTCAGTTGCCAACTCCACTCCATACATATATATGGGTAAGTTCTAGCTCAAACTCGTTTTACACTGAAAACTGCAGGAACTTCAAACCGGCACTAGGAAACAGAGTGAGAAACCAGAGTAAAACTATCTCCTGCAACCCGTTCCCTTTTTGCTAGATGAAAGAACATCTCTCCACATGCTCAGTTCTGAGAAATTAGATTGTGTGAAAGCCGTCCTCACCTTGCTTGTTGAGAACACAATGTTTCTTTTCAGTTGCCAACTCCACTCCATAAATATTTATGGGGAAGTATTAGTTCCAACTCGGTTTTACAGTGAATACAGCAGGAACTTCAAACCGGCAGTTGTAAACATACTGAGAAAACAGAGTAAAAGTTTCTCCTGCAACCCGTTCCCTTTGTGCTAGATGAAAGAACGTCTCTCCACAAGCTCAGTTCTGAGAGATAAGTGTGTGTGAATGCCTTAATCCTCCTCGCTTTTTGGAACACATAGTTTCTTTTCAGTTGCCAAATCCACTCCATAAATATATATGGGGAGGTACTAGCTAAAACTCTGTTTTACAATGAAAACTGCAGGAAATTCAAAACGGCACTAGGGAACAGACTGAGAAACCAGAGTAAAAGTTTCTCCTGCAACCCGTTCCCTTTTTGCTACATGAACGAACATCTGTCCACATGCTCAGTTCTGAGAGAAAATTGTGTGTGAAGTCGCCTTCAACTAGCTTGTTGTAAACACAAAGTTTCTATGCAGTTGCCAACTCCACTCCATACATATATATGGGGAGGTACTAGCTCCAACTCGGTTTTACAGTGAAAATTGTAGGCACTTCAAACTGGCACTAGGGAACAGACTGAGACTTCAGAGTAATAGTTTCTCCTGCAACAAGTTCCCTTTGTGCTAGATGAACGAATATCTTTGCACATGCTCAGTTCTGAGAGAATAGTGTGTGTCAAAGCCGTCCTTCACCTAGCTTCTTGAGAACACAAAGATTGTTTTCAGTTGCCAACACCAATCCATACATATATATGGGGAGGTACAAGCCCCAACTCGTTTTTACAGTCAAAACTGCAGGAACGTCAAACCGGCACTAGGAAACAGACTGAGAAATGAGAGTAAAAGTTTCTCCTGCAACCCGTTCACTTTGTGCTAGATGAACGAACGTCTCTCCACAAGCTAAGTTCTGAGAGTTAAGTGTGTGCGAAAGCTGTAATTCACATAGCATGTTGGGAACACAAAGTTTCTTTCCATTTGCCAACTCCACTCCATAAATATTTTTGAGGATGTACTAGATCCAAATCGGTATTACAGTGAAAACTGCAGGAACTTCAAAACGGCACTAGGACACAGAATTAGAAAACAGAGTAAAAGTTTCTCCTGGAACCCGTTCCTTTGTGCTAGATGAAGGAAAGTCTCTCCACATGCTCAGTTCTGAGAAATAAGTGTGTGTGAAAGACGTCCTTCAGCTAGCTTGTTTGGAACACACAGATTCTTTTCAGTTGCCTACTCCACTCCATACATATATATGGGGAGGTACTAGCTCCAACTCGGTTTTACAGTGAAATCTGCAGGAACCTCAAACCAGCACTAGGAAACAGACTGAGAAACCAGAGTAATAGTTTCACCTGCAAACCTTTCCCTTTGTGCTAGATGAAGCAACGTCTCTCCACAAGCTCATTTGTGAGAGATAATTGTGTGTGAAAGCCGAATTCACCTAGCTTGTTGGGAACACAAAGTTACTTTTCAGTTGCCAAATCCACTCCATAAATATATATGTGGAGGTACTAGCTAAAACACGGTTTTACAGTGAAAACTGAAAGAACATCAAAACGGCACTAGGGAACAGACTGAGAAATCAGAATAATAGTTTCTCCTGCAAACCGTTCCCTTTGTACTATATGAACGAAATTCTGTCCACATGCTCAATTCTGAGAGATAAGTGGGTGTGAAAGCCGTCCTTCAACTAGCTTGTTGTAAAAACATAGTTTCTTTTCAGTTGCCAACTCCACTCCATACATACATATGGGTAGGTACCAGCTCCAACTCGGTTTTACAGTGAAAACTGCAAGAAATTCAAACCGGCACTAGGAAACATACTGAGAAATCTGTGTAAAAGTTTCTCCTGAAATCCGTTCCATTTGTGCTAGATGAACGAACTTCTATCCACATGCTCATTTCTGAGAAATTAGTGTGTGTGAAAGCCGTCCTCACCTAGCTTGTTGGGAACACAATGTATTTTTTCAGTTGCCAAATCCACTCCATAAATATATATGGGGAAGTACTATCTAAAGCTCGGTTTTACAGTGAAAACTCTAGGAACATCAAAACGGCACTAGGGAACAGACTGAGAAACCGGAGTAAAAGTTTCTCCTGCAACCCATTCCCTTTGTGCTATATGAACGAACTTCTGTCCACATGCTCAGTTCTGAGAGATAAGAGTGTGTGAAAGCCGTCCTTCAATTAGCTTGTTGTAAACACATAGATTCTTTGCAGTTGCCAACTCCATTCCATAAATATAAATGGGGATGTACTAGCTCCAACTCGTTTTTACTGTGAAAACTGCAGGAACTTCAAACCGGCACTAGGAAACAGACTGAGAAACCAGAGTAAATGTTTCTCATGCAACCCATTCCCTTTGTGCTAGATGAACGAACGTCTCTCAACATGCTCACTTCTGAGAGATAATTGTGTGTGAAAGCCGTCATTCAACTAGCTTGTTGGGAACACAAAGTTTGTTTTCAGTTGCCAACTCCACTCCATATATATATATGGGGATGTACTAGCTCCAAATCGTTTTTACAGTGAAAACTGCAGGAATTTCAAACCGGCACTAGGAAGCAGACTTAGAAACCAGAGTAAAAGTTATCCTGAAACCCGTTCCCTTTGTGCTAGATGAACGAACATCTATCCACATGATCAGTTCTCAGAGATAAGTGTGTGTGAAAGACGTCCTTCAGCTATCTTGTTGGGAACACAAAGTTTCTTTGCAGTTGCTGACACCAATCCACACATATATATGGGGAGGTTCTAGCTCCAACTCGGTTTTACAGTGAAAACTGCAGGAAATTCAAACCGGCACTAGGAAACAGACTGATAAACCAGAAAAAATGTTTCTCCTGCAACTCGATCCCTTTGTGCTAGATGAATGAACTTCTGTCCACATGCTCAGTTTTGAGAGAAAATTGTGTCTGAAATCCGTCCTTCAATTAACTTGTTGTATACACATAGATACTTTGCATTTGCCAACTCAAATCCATAAATATATATGGGGAGGTACTAGCTCCAACTCGGTTTTACAGTGAAAACTGCAGGAACTTCAAACTGGCACTAGGAAACTGACTGAGAAACCAGAGAAAATGTTTCTCCTGCAACCCTTTCCCATTGTGCTAGATGAACGAACTTCTGTCCACATGCTCATTTCTGAGAGATAATTGTGTGTGAAAGCCGTCCTTCACCTAGCTTGTTGTAAACACATAGTTTCTTTGCAGTTGCAAACTCCACCCATACATATATATGGGGAGGTTGTAGCTCCAAATCTGTTTTACACTGTTAACTCAAGAACTTCAAACCGGCACTAGGAAACAGACTGAGAAACCAGAGTAAAGTTTCTCCTGCAAACCGTTCCCTTTGTGCTAGATGAAGGAACGTCTCACCACAAGCTTAGCTGTGAGAGATAAGTGTGTGTGAAAGCCGTCCTTGAACTAGCTTGTTGTAAACACATAGTTTCTTTTCATTTGCCAACTCCACTCCTTACATATATATGGGGAGGTTATAGCTCCAACTCGGTTTTATAATGAAATCTGTAGGAACTTCAAACAAGCACTAGGAACAGACTGAGAATCCAGAGTAAATATTTCTCCTGTAAACCGTTCCCTTTGTGCTAGATGAACGAACGTCTCTCCACATGCTCAGTTCTCAGAGATAAGTGTGTGTGAAAGCCGTCCTTCAGCTATCTTGTTGGGAACACTAAGTTTCTTTGCAGTTGCTAACAGCAATCCACTCATATATATGGGGATGTTCTAGCTCCAACTCGGTTTTACAGTGAAAACTGCAGGAACTTCAAACCGGCACTAGGAAACAGACTGAGAAACCAGAGAAAAAGTTTCTCCTGCAACACGAACCCTTTGTGCTAGATGAATGAACTTCTGTCCACATGCTCAGTTCTGAAGGAAATGTGTGTCTGAAAGCCGTACTTCACATAGCTTGTTGTAAACACATAGATTCTTTGCAATTGCCAACTCCACTCCATAAATATATAAGTGGAGGTACTAGCTCCAAATTATTTTTACAGTGATAACTGCAGGAAATTCTAACCGGCAGTAGAAAACAGATTGAGAATCCAGAGTAAATGTTTCTCCAGCAACACGTTCCCTTTGTGCTAGATGAACGATCTTCTGTTCACATGCTCAGTTCTGAGGAATAAGTGTGTGTGAAAGCCGTCCTTCACCTAGCTTGTTGTAAACACATAGTTACTTTTCAGTTGCCAACTCCATTCCATACATATATATGGGGAGGTAGTAGCTCCAACTCGGTTTTACAGTGTTAACTCAGTAACTTCAAACCTTCACTAGGAAACAGACTGGGAAACCAGCCTAAATGTTTCGCCTGCAAACCGTTCCCTTTGTGCTAGATGAACGAACGTCTATCCACATGCTCAGATCTGAGAGATAAGTGTGTGTGAAAGCCGTCTTTCAACTATCTTGTTGGGAACACAAAGTTTCATTTCAGTTGCCAACTCCACTCCATACATATATATGGGTAGGTACTAGCTCCAACTCGGTTTTACACTGAAAACTGCAGGAACTTCATACCGGCACTAGGAAACAGACTGAGAAACCAGAGTAAAAGTTTTTCCTGCAACCCGTTCCCTTTGTGCTAGATGAAGGAACGTCTCTCCACATGCTCAATTCTGAGAAATTAGTTTGTGTGAATGCCATCCTCAACTTCCTTGTTTGGAAAACAAAGTTCCTTTTCAGTTGCCAAATCCACTCCATAAATATATATGGGGAGATCCTAGCTAAAACTCGGTTTTACAGTGAAAACTGCAGGAATTTCAAAACGGCACTAGGGAACAGAATTTGAAACCAGAGTAAAATTATCTCCTGCAAACCGTTCCCTTTTTGCTACATGAACGAACATCTGTCCACATGCTCAGTTCTGAGAGAAAATTGTGTGTGAATCCGTCCTTCAACTAGCTTGTTGTAAACACATAGTTTCTATGAAGTTGCAAATACCACTCCATACATATATATGGGGAGGTACTAGCTCCTACTCGGTTTTACAGTGAAAACTGCAGGAACTTTAATACGGCACTAGGAAATAGACTGAGAAAACAGAGTAAAATTTCTCCTGCAACCCGTTTCCTTTGTGCTTGATGAACGAAAGTCTCTCCACAAGCTCAGTTCTGAGAGATAATTGTGTGTTAAAGCCGTCCTTCAGCTAGCTTGTTGGGAACACAAAGTTTCTTTTCAGTTGCCAAACCCACTCCATACATATATATTGGAAGGTACAAGCTCCAACTAGGTTTTACACTGAAAACTGCAGGAACTTCAAACCGGCACTAGGAAACATACTGAGAATCCAGAGTAAAAGTTTCTCCTGCAACCCGTTCCCTTTGTGCTAGATGAAGGAACGTCTCTCCACATGTTTAGTTCTGAGAGATAAGTGTGTGTGAAAGCCGACCTTCAGTTAGGTTGTTGGGAACACAAAGATTCTTTTCAGTTGTCTATTCCACTCCATATATATATTTGGTGAGGTACTAGCTCCAACTCGGTTTTACAGTGAAACTTGCAAGAACGTCAAACCGGCACTAGGAAACAGACTGAGAAACCAGAGTAAATGTTTCTCCTGCAAACCGTTCCCTTTGTGCTACATGAAGGAACGTCTCTCCACAAGCTAAGTTGTGTGAGATATGTGTGTGTGAATGCCGTAATACACCTAGCTTGTTGGGAACACAAAATTTCTTTTCATTTGCCAAATCCACTCCATAAATATATATGGGGAAGTTCTAGCTAAAACTCGCTTTTACAGGGAAAACTGTGGGAAATTCTAAACGGCACTATGGAACAGACTGAGAAACCAGATTAATAGCTTCTCCTGCAACCCGTTCACTTTGAGATATATGAACGAACTTCTGCCCACATGCTCAGTTCTGAGAAATAAGTGTGTGGGAAAGCCGTCCTTAAACCAGCTTGTTGTAAAAACATAGTTTCTTTTAAGTTGCCAACTCCACTCCATACAAATATATCGGGAGGTACTAGCTCCAACTCGGTTTTACTGTGAAACCTGCAGGAATTTCAACCGGCACTAGGAAACAGACGGAGACAACAGAGTAAAAGTTTCTCCTACAATCAGTTCCCTTGTACTAGATGAACGAAAGTCCCTCCACAAGATCAGTTCTGAGAGATAAGTGTGCGTGAAAGCCGTAATTCACCTAGCTTTTAGGAACACAAAGTTTCTTTTCAGTTGCCAAATCCACTCCATAAATATATAAGGGGAGGTACTAACTAAAACACGGTTTTACAGTGAAAACTGCAGGAAATTCAAAACGGCACTAGGGAACAGACTGAGAAACCAGAGTAAAGTTTTCTCCTGCAACTCGTTCCCTTTGTGCTACATGAACGAACTTCTGTCCACATGCTCAGTTCTGAGAGATAAGTGTGTGTGAAAGCAGTCCTTCAACTAGCTTGTTGTAAACACATAGTTTCTTTGCAGTTGCCAAATCCTCTCCATACATATATATGGGGAGGTACTAGCTCCATCTCGGTTTTACAGTGAAAACTGCAGGAACTTCATACCAGCACTAGGAAACAGACTGAGAAATCAGAGATAAAGTTTCTCCTCCAAGCCGATCCCATTGTGCTAGATGATCGAACGTCTCTACACATGCTAGTTTCTGAGAGATAAGTGAGTGTGAAAGCCGTCCTTCAACTTGCTTGTTAGGAACACAAAATTCCATTTCATTTGCCAACACCACTCCATACATATATATGCGGGGGTACTAGCTCCAACTCGGTTTTACAGTGAAAACTGTAGGCACTTCAAACTGGCACTAGGGAACATACTGAGAATCCAGAGTAAAAGTTTCTCCTGCAACCCGTTCCCTTTATGCTAGATGAACGAACGTCTCTCCACATGCTCAGTTCTTAGAGAATAGTTTGTGTGTAAGACGTCCTTCAACTAGCTTCTTGGGAACACAAAGATTCTTTTCAGTTGCCACCTCCACTCCATACATATATAAGGGGAGGTACTAGCTCCAACTCGGTTTTACAGTGAAAACTGCAGGAACTTCAAAACGGCACTAGGAAACAGACTGAGAAAACAGAGTAAAAGTTTCTCTTGCAAACCGATCCATTTGTGCTAGATGAAGGAACGTCTCTCCACAAGCTCAGTTCTGAGAGATAAGTGTGTGTGAAAGCCGTAATTCACCTAGCTTTTTGGAACACAAATTTTCTTTAGAGTTGCCAGATCCACTCCATAAATATATATGGGGAGGTACTAGTTCCAACTCGGTTTTACAGTGAATACTGCAGGAACTTCAAACCGGCACTAGGGAACAGACAGAGAAACCAGAGTAATAGTTTCTCCTGCAACCTGTTCCCTTTGTGCTATATGAACGAACTTCTGTCCACATGCTCAGTTCTGAGAGATAAGTGTGTGGGAAAGCCGTACTTAAACTAGCTTGTTGTAAACACTTTGTTTCTTTTCAGTTGCCAACACCACTCCATATATATATAAGGGGAGGTACTAGCTCCAATTTGGTTTTACAGTGAAAACTGCAGGAACTTCAAACCGGCACTAGGAAACAGACTGAGAAACCAGAGTAAAAGTTTCTCCTGCAAACCGTTCCATTTGTGCTAGATGAAGGAACGTCTCTCCACAAGCTCAGTTGTGAGAGATAAGTGTGTGTGAAAGCCGTAATTCACCTAGCTTGTTGGGAACACAAAGTTTCTTTTCATTTGCCAAATCCACTCCATATATATATATGGGGTGGTACTAGCTAAAATTCGGTTTTACAGTGAAAACTGCAGGAAATTCAAAACGGCACTAGGGAACAGACAGAGAAACCAGAGTAATAGTTTCTCCTGCAACCCGTTCCCTTTGTGCTATATGAACGAACTTCTGTCCACATGCTCAGTTCTGAGAGATAAGTGTGTGGGAAAGCCGTCCTTAAACTAGCTTGTTGTAAACACTTTGTTTCTTTTCAGTTGCCAACACCACTCCATACATATATATTGGTAGGTACAAGCTCCAACTAGGTTTTACACTGAAAACTGCAGGAAATTCAAACCGGCACTAGGAAACATACTGAGAAACCAGAGTAAAAGTTACTCCTGCAACCCGATCCCTTTGTGTAGATGAAGGAACGTCTCTCCACATGTTTAGTTCTGAGAGATAAGTGTGTGTGAAAGCCGACCTTCAGTTAGCTTGTTGGGAACACAAAGATTCTTTTCAGTTGCCTACTCCACTCCATACATGTATATGGGGAAGTATAATCTTCAACTCGGTTTTACAGTGAAACTTGCCGGAACTTCAAACCGGTACTAGGAAACAGACTGTGAAACCAGAGTAAAAGTTTCTCCTGCAAACCGTTCCCTTTGTGCTAGATGAAGGAACGTCTCTCCACAAGCTCAGTTGTGAGAGATATGTGTGTGTGAAAGCCGTAATTCACCTAGCTTTTTGGAACACAAAGTTTCCTTTCAGTTGCCAAATCCACTCCATAAATATATATGGGGTGGTTCTAACTAAAACACGGTTTTACAGTGAAAACTGCAGGAAATTCAAAACGGCACTAGGGAGCAGACTAAGAAACCAGAGTAAAATTTTCTCCTGCAACTCGTTCCCTTTTCGCTACATGAACGAACGTCTTTCCACATGCTCAGTTCTGAGAGATAAGTGTTTGTGAAGCCGACCTTCACCTAGCTTGTTGGGACCAGAAAGATCCTTTTCAGCTGCAAACTCCATTCCATACATATATATATGGGGATGTACTTGCTCCAACTCTCTTTTACAGTGAAAAATGCAGGAACTTCAATCCGGCGCTTGGAAACAGACTGAGAAACCAGAGTAAAAGTTTCTCCTGCAAGCCGTTCATTTCGTGCTACATGAACGAACGTCTCTCCACATGCTAAGTTCTGAGAGATAAATGTGTGTGAAAGCCGTCATTCACTTAGCTTGTTGGGAACACAAAGTTTCTTTTCAGTTGCAAACTCCAATCCATACATTTATATGGGGAGGTACTAGCTCCAACTCTGTTTTACAGTGAAAACTGCAGATACATCAAACCGGCACTAGGAAACAGAATGAGAAACCAGAGTAAAAGTTTCCCTTCAACCCGTTCCCCTTCTGCTAGATGAACGAAGGTCTCTCCACATGCTCAGTTCTGAGAGATAAGTGTGTGTGAAAGCCGTCCTTCACCTAGCTTGTTGGGAACACAAAGTTTCTTTTCACTTGCAAACTCCATTCCATACATATATATGCTAATGTACTAGCTCCAACTCTGTTTTACAGTGAAAACTGCAGGGACATCAAACTGGCAATAGAAAACTTACTGAAAATCCACAGTAAAAGTTTCTCCTGCAAACATTTCCCTTTGTCATAGATGAACGAATTTCTCTCCACATGCAAAGTTCCGAGAGATATGTGTGTGTGAAAGCCGTCCTTCACTTAGCTTGTTTGGAACACAAAGTTTCTTTTCAGGTGCAAGGTCCAATCCATACATATATATGGGGAGGTAATAGCACCAACCCGCTTTTACAGTGTAAACGGCAGGAACTTCAAACCGGCGCTAGGAAACAGACTGAGATACCAGAGTAAAAGTTTCTCCTGCAACCCGTTCCCTTTGTGCTAGATGAACGAACGTGTCTCCACATGCTGAGTTCTGATGGATAAATGGGTGTGAAGCCGTACTTCACCTAGCTTGTTGAGAACACAAAGTTTCTTTTCAGGTGCAAATTCCACTCCGTATATATATATGGGAAGGTACTAGCTCCAACTCACTTTTACAGTGAAAACTGCAGGAACATCAAACCGGCACTAGGAAACAGACTTAGAATCCAGAGTAATAGTATCTCATGCAACCCGTTCCCTTTCTGCTAGATGAACGAACGTCTCTCCTCATGCTCAGTTATGAGAGATAAGTGTGTGTGAAAGCCGTCCTTCACCTAGCTTGTTGGGAACACAAAGTTTCTTTTCAGGTGCAAACTCCAATCCGCATATATAAATGGGGAAGTACTAGATTCAACTCGGTTTTACGTGAAAACTGCAGGAACTTCAAACCGGAACTAGGAAACAGACTGAGAAACCAGAGTAAAAGTTTCTCCTGCAAGCCATTCAATTTGTGCTACATGAACGAACGTCTCTCCACATGCTCAGTTCTGAGAGATAAGTGTGTGTGAAAGGCGTCCTTCACCTAGCTTGTTGGGAACACAAAGATTCTTTTCACTTGCAAACTCCACTCCATACATATATATGGGTTGGTACAAGCTCCTACTCTGTTTTACAGTGAAAACTGCAGGAACTTCAAACCCGCACTAGGAAACAGATTTAGAATCCAGAGTAAAATTTTCTCCTGCAACCCGTTCCCATTCTGCTAGATGAACGAACGTCTCTCCTCATGATCAGTTATGAGAGATAAGTGTGTGTGAAAGCCGTCCTTCACCTAGCTTGTTGGGAACACAAAGTTTCTATTCAGGTGCAAAATCCAATCCGTATATATATATGGGGAAGTACTAGCTCCAACTCGGTTTTACAGTGAAAACTGCAGGAAATTCAAACCGGCACTAGGAAACAGACTGAGAAACCAGTGTAAAATTTTCCCCTGCTACCCTTTCCTTTTGTGGTAGATGAACGAACGTCTCTCCACATGCTCAGTTCTGAGTGATGTGTGTGTTTGAAAGCCGTTCTTCACCTAGATTGTTGGGAAAACAAAATTTCTTTTCAGGTGCAAACTCCACTCCATACATATATATGGGGAGGTACAAGCTCCAACATAATTTTACAGTGAAAACAGCAGGAATTTCAAACCGGCACTAGGAAACAGACTGAGAAACCACAGTAAAAGTTCTCCTGCAACCATTTCTCTTTGTCCTAGATGAAAGAAATTCTTTCCACATGCCCAGTTCTGAGAGATAAGTGTGCGTGAAAGCCGTACTTCACCTAGCTTGTTGGGAACACAAAGTTTCTTTTCAGGTGCAAACTCCTTTCCATACATATACATGGGGAGGAACTAGCACCAACCCGCTTTTACAGTGAAAACGGCAGGAACTTAAATCCGGCACTAGGAATCAGACTTAGAATCCAGAATAAAATTTTTCCTGCAACCCGTTCCATTTTTGCTAGATGAACGAACTTCTCTCCTCATGCTCAGTTCTGAGAGATAAGTGTGTGTGAAAACAGTCCTTCACCTAGCTGGTTGGGAACACAAAGATTCTTTTCACTTGCAAACTCCACTCCATATATATATATGCTGAGGTACTAGCTCCAACTCGGTTTTACAGTGAAACCTGCAGGTATTCCAAATCGGCAGGAGAAAACAGCCTGGGAAACGTTAGTAAAACTTTCCCCTGCAACCCGTTCCCTTTGTGCTAGATGAAAGAACGTCTCTCCACATGCTCAGTTCTGAGAGATAAGTGTGTGTGAAAGGCGTCCTTCACTTAGCTTGTTGGGAAGACAAAGTTTCTTTTCACTTGCAAACTCCACTCCATACATATATATGGGGTGGTACAAGCTCCTACTCTGTTTTACAGTGAAAACTGCAGGAACTTCAAACCGGCACTAGGAAACAGACTTAGAATCCAGAGTAAAAGTTTCTCCTGCAACCCGTTCCCTTTCTGCTAGATGAACGAACGTCTCTCCTCATGCTCAGTTCTGAGAGTGAATTGTGTGTGAAAGCCGTCCTTCACCTAGCTTGTTGGGAACACAAAGTTTCTTTTCAGGTGCAAAATCCAATCCGTATATATTTATGGGGAAGTACTAGCTCCAACTCGGTTTTACAGTGAAAACTTCAGGATCTTCAAACCGGCACTAGGAAACAGACTGAGAAACCACAGTAAAAGTTTCTTCTGCAACCATTTCAATTTGTCCTAGATGAAAGAACTTCTCTCCACATGCCCAGTTCTGAGAGATTAGAGTTTTTGAAAGCCGTCTTCACCTAGCTTGTTGGGAACACAAAGTTTCTTTTCATGTGCAAACACCAATCAGCATATATATATGGGGAAGTACTAACTTCAACTCGGTTTTACAGTGAAAACTGCAGGAACTTCAAACCGGAACTAGGAAACAGACTGAGAAACCAGAGTAAAAGTTACTCCTGCAAGCCATTCAATTTGTCCTACATGAACGAACGTCTCTCCACATGCTCAGTTCTGAGAGATAAGTGTGTGTGAAAGCCAAACTTCACCTAGCTTGTTGGGAACAGAAATTTTCTTTTCAGGTGCAAACTCCTTTCCATACATATATATAGGGATGTACTTGCTCCAACTCTTTTTTACAGTGAAAGCTGCAGGAACTTCAAACCGGCGCTAGGAAACAGACTGAGAAACCATAGTAAATGTTTCCCTGCAAGCCATTCACTTCGTGCTACATGAATGAACGTCTCTCCACATGCTAATTTCTGAGAGATAAATGTGTGTGAAAGCCGAAATTCAACTAGCTTGTGGGAACAGAAAATTTCTTTTCAGGTGCAAACTCCATTCCATATATATATATGGGGTTGTACTAGCCCCAATTCGGTTTTACAGTGAAAACTGCAGGAACTTCAAACCGGCACTAGGAAACAGAATTAGAAACCAGAGTAAAAGTTTCACCTGCAAACCGTTCCCTTTGTGCTAGATGAACGAACGTCTCTCCACATGCTCAGTTCTGAGAGATAAGTGTGAGTGAAAGCCGTCCTTCAAATAGCTTGTTGGGAACACAAAGATTCTTTTCACTTTCAAACTCCATTCCATACATATATATGCGGAGGTACTAGCTCCAACTCGGTTTTACAGTGAAAACTGCAGGGACATCAAACCGGCAATAGAAAACAGACTGAGAAACCACAGTAAAAATTTCTCCTGCAATCATTTCCGTTTGTCCTAAATGAACGAACTTCTCTCCACATGCAAAGTTCCGAGAGATATGTGTGTGTGAAAGCAGTCCTTCACCTAGCATGTTTGGAACACAAAGTTTCTTTTCAGGTGCAAATTCCACTCCATACATATATATGGGGAGGTAATAGCACCAAACCGCCTTACAGTGAAAAAGGCAGGAACTTCAAACCGGCACTAGGAAACAGAATGAGTAACCAGAGTAAAAGTTTCTCCTGCAATCCGTTCCATTTGCGCTAGATGAAAGAACGACTCTCCACTTGCTAATTTCTGAGAGATAAGTGTGTGTGAAAACCGTCCTTCACCTAGCTTGTTGGGAACAGAAAGTTTCTTTTCACTTGCAAACTCCAATCCATACATATATATGGGGAGGTACTAGCACCAACCCGCTTTTACAGTGAAAACGGCAGGAAATTAAATCCGACACTAGGAAACAGACAGAGAATCCAGAGTAAAATTTCTCCTACAACCCGTTCCATTTTTGCTAGATGAACGAACTTGTGTCCACATGCTCAGTTCTGAGGGATAAGTGGATGTGTAAGCCGTCCTTCACCTAGCTTGTTGAGAACACAAAGTTTCTTTTCAGGTGCAAACACTACTCCATATATATATATTGGGAGGTACAAGCTCCAACTCGGTTTTACAGTGAAAACTGCAGGAACTTCCAAACGGCACTAGGAAACAGACTGAAAAACAGAGTAAATGTTTATCCTGCAAACAGTTCACTTTGTGCTAGATGAACGAACGTCTCACCACAAGTTCTGTTCTGAGAGATAAGTGTGTGTGAAAGCCGTAATTCACCTAGCTTGTTGGGAACACAAAGTTTCTTTTCATTTGCCAAATCCACTCCATATATATATATGGGGTGGTACTAGCTGAAACTCGGTTTTACAGTGAAAACTGCAGGAAATTCAAAACGGCACTAGGGAACAGACAGAGAAACCAGAGTAATAGTTTCTCCTGCAACCCGTTCCCTTTGTGCTATATGAACGAACTTCTGTCCACATGCTCAGTTCTGAGAGATAAGTGTGTGTGAAAGCCGTCCTTAAACTAGCTTGTTTTAAACACATTGTTTCTTTTCAGTTGCCAACACCACTCCATACATATATATTGGTAGGTACAAGCTCCAACTAGGTTTTACACTGAAAACTGCAGGAAATTCAAACCGGCACTAGGAAACATACTGAGAAACCAGAGTAAAAGTTTCTCCTGCAACACGTTCCCTTTTTGTAGATGAAGGAAAGTCTCTCCACATGTTTAGTTCTGAGAGATAAGTGTGTGTGAAAGCCGAACTTCAGTTAGCTTGTTGGGAACACAAAGATTCTTTTCAGTTGCCTACTCCACTCCATACATATATATGGGCAGGTATAAGCTCCAACTCGGTTTTACAGTGAAACTTGCAGGAACTTCAAACCGGTACTAGGAAACAGACTGAGAAACCAGAGTAAAAGTTTCTCCTGCAAACCTTTCCCTTTGTGCTAGATGAAGGAACGTCTCTCCACAAGCTCAGTTGTGAGAGATATGTGAGTGTGAAAGCCGTAATTCACCTAGCTTTTTGGAACACAAAGTTTCTTTCAGTTGCCAAATCCACTCCATAAATATATATGAGGTGGTTCTAACTAAAACACGGTTTTACAGTGAAAATTTCAGGAAATTCAAAACGGCACTAGGGAACAGACTAAGGAACCAGAGTAAAATTTTCTCCTGCAACTCGTTCCCTTTTTGCTACATGAACGAACTTCTGTCCACATGCTCAGTTCTGAGAGATAAGTGTGTGTGAAAGCCGTCATTCAACTAGCTTGTTGTAAAAACATATTTTCTTTGAAGTTGCCTACTCCACTGCATACATATATATGGGGAGGTACTAGCTCCAACTCGATTTTACAGTGAAAACTGCAGGAACTTCAAACCTTCACTAGGAAACAGACTGAGAAACGAGAGATAAAGTTTCTCCTCCAACCCGATCCCATTGTGCTAGATGATCGAACGTCTCTACACATGCTAGATTCTGAGAGATAAGTGAGTGTGAAAGCCGACCTTCACCTAGCTTGTTGGGAACACAAAATTCCTTTTCATTGGCCAACTCCACTCCATACATATATATGGGGGTACTAGCTCCATCTCGGTTTTACAGTGAAAACTGTAGGCACTTCAAACTGGCACAAGGGAACATACTGAGAATCCAGAGTAAAAGTTTCTCCTGCAACCCGTTCCCTTTATGCTAGATGAAAGAACGTCTCTCCACATGCTCAGTTCTGAGAGAATAGTTTGTGTGAAAGACGTCCTTCACCTAGCTTCTTGGGAACACAAAGATTCTTTTCAGTTGTCAACTCCACTCCATACATATATAAGGGGAGGTACTAGCTCCAACTCGGTTTTACAGTGAAAACTGCAGGAACTTCAAACCGGCACTAGGAAACAGACTGAGAAAACAGAGTAAAAGTTTCTCTTGCAAACCGATCCTTTTGTGCTAGATGAAGGAACGTTTCTCCAGAAGCTCATTTGTGAGAGATAAGTGTGTGTGAAAGCCGTAATTCACCTAGCATTTTGGAACACATAGTTTCTTTAGAGTTGCAAAATCCACTCCATAAATATATATGAGGAGGTCCTAACTAAAACACGGTTTTACAGTGAAAACTGCAGGAAATTCAAAACGGAACTAGGGAACAGAGTGAGAAACCAGAGTAAAATTTTCTCCTTCAACTCGTTCCCTTTTTGCTACATGAACGAACTTCTGTCCACATGCTCAGTTCTGAGAGATAAGTGTGTGTGAAAGCCGTCCTTCATATAGCTTGTTGTAAAATCATAGTTTCTTTGCAGTTGCCAACTCCTCTCCATACATATATATGGTGAGGTACTAGCTCCAAATCGGTTTTACAGTGAAAAATGCAGGAAATTCAAACCGGAACTAGGAAACAGACTGAGAAACCAGAGATAAAGTTTCTCCTCCAACCCGATCCCATTTTGCTAGATGATCAATCGTCTCTACACATGCTAGGTTCTGAGATAATTGAGTGTGAAAGCCGTCCTTCACCTAGCTTGTTGGGAACACAAAATTCCTTTTCATTTGCCAACTCCACTCCATACATATATATGGGGGGGTAGTAGTTCCAACTCGGTTTTACAGTGAAAACTGTAGGTACTTCAAACTGGCACTAGGGAACAGACTGAGGATCCAGAGTAAAAGTTTCTCCTGCAACCCGTTCCATTTATGTAGATGAACGAACGTCTCTCCACATGCTCAGTTCTGAGAGAATAGTTTGTTTGAAGACGTCCTTCACCTAGCTTCTTGGGAACACAAAGATACTTTTCAGTTGCCAACTACACTCCATACATATATAAGGGGAGGTACTAGCTCCAACTCAGTTTTACAGTGAAAACTGCAGGAACTTCAAACCGCACTAGGAAACAGACTGAGAAAACAGAGTAAAAGTTTCTCTTGCAAACCGATCCATTTGTGCTAGATGAAGCAACATCTCTCCACAAGCTCAGTTGTGAGGGATAAGTGTGTGTGAAAGCCGTAATTCACCTAGCTTTTTGGGAACACAAAGTTTCTTTTCATTTGCCAAATCCACCCCATAAATGTATATGGGGTGGTACTAGCTAAAACTCGGTTTCACAGTGAAATCTGCAGGAAATTCAAAACGGCACTAGGGAACAGACTGAGAAACCAGAGTAAAATTTTCTCCTGCAACTCGTTCCGTTTTTGCTACATGAACGAACTTCTGTCCACATGCTCAGTTCTGAGAGTTAAGTGTGTGTGAAAGCCGTCATTCAAATAGCTTGTTGTAAACACATATTTTCTTTGAAGTTCCCAAATCCACTCCATACATATATATGGGGAGGTACTAGCTCCAACTCGGTTTTACAGTGAAAACTGCAGGAACTTCAAACCTTCACTAGGAAACAGACTGAGAAACCAGAGATAAAGTTTCTCCTCCAACCCGATCCCATTGTGCTAGATGATCGAACGTCTCTACACATGCTAGGTTCTGAGAGATAAGTGAGTGTGAAAGCCGACCTTCACCTAGCTTGTTGGGAAAACAAAATTCCTTTTCATTGGCCAACTCCACTCCATACATATATATTGGGGGTACTAGCTCCAACTCGGTTTTACAGTGAAAACTATAGGCACTTCAAACTGGCACTAGGGAACAGACTGAGAATCCAGATTAAAAGTATCTCCTGCAACCCGTTCCCTTTATGCTAGATGAACGAACGTCTCTCCACATGCTCAGTTCTGAGAGAATTGTTTGTGTGAAAGACGTCCTTCACCTAGCTTCTTGGGAACACAAAGATTCTTTTCAGTTGTCAACTCCACTCCATACATATATAAGGGGAGGTACTAGCTCCAACTCGGTTTTACAGTGAAAACTACAGGAACTTCAAACCGGCACTAGGAAACAGACTGAGAAAACAGAGTAAAAGTTTCTCTTGCAAACCGATCCATTTGTGCTAGATGAAGGAACGTTTCTCCAGAAGCTCAGTTGTGAGAGATAAGTGTGTGTGAAAGCCGTAATTCACCTAGCTTTTTGGAACACATAGTTTCTTTAGAGTTGCGAAATCCACTCCATAAATATATATGGGGATGTACTAACTAAAACACGGTTTTAAAGTGAAAACTGCAGGAAATTCAAAACGGCACTAGGAAACAGAGTGAGAAACCCGAGTAAAATTTTCTCCTTCAACTCGTTCCCTTTTTGCTACATGAACGAACTTCTGTCCACATGCTCAATTCTGAGAGATAAGTGTGTGTGAAAGCCGTCCTTCATATAGCTTGTTGTAAAATCATAGTTTCTTTGCAGTTGCCAACTCCACTCCATAGATATATATGGGGAGGTAATAGCTCCAACTCGATTTTACAGTGAAAAATGCAGGAAATTCAAACCGGCACTAGGAAACAGACTGAGAAACAAGAGATAAAGTTTCTCCTCCAACTCGATCCCATTTTGCTAGATGATCAATCTTCTCTACACATGCTAGGTTCTGAGAGATAATTGAGTGTGAAAGCCGTCCTTCACCTAGCTTGTTGGGAAAATAAAATTCCTTTTCATTTGCCAACTCCACTCCATAAATATATATGGGCGGGTACTAGTTCCAACTCGGTTTTACAGTGAAAACTGTAGGCACTTCAAACTGGCACTAGGGAACATACTGAGGATCCAGAGTAAAAGTTTCTCCTGCAACCCGTTCCCTTTATGCTAGATGAACGAACGTCTCTCCACATGCTCAGTTCTGAGAGAATAGTTTGTGTGAAAGACGTCCTTCACCTAGCTTCTTGGGAAATCAAAGATTCTTTTCAGTTGTCAACTCCACTCCATACATATATAAGGGGAGGTACTAGCTCCAACTCGGTTTTACAGTGAAAACTGCAGGAACTTCAAACCGGCACTAGGAAACAGACTGAGAAAACAGAGTAAAAGATTCTCTTGCAAACCGATCCATTTGTGCTAGATGAAGGAACGTTTCTCCAGAAGCTCAGTTGTGAGAGATAAGTGTGTGTGAAAGCCGTAATTCACCTAGCTTTTTGGAACACATAGTTTCTTTAGAGTTGCAAAATCCACTCCATAAATATATATGGGGAGGTACTAACTAAAACACGGTTTTACAGTGAAAACTGCAGGAAATTCAAAACCGCACTAGGGAACAGAGTGAGAAACCAGAGTAAAATTTTCTCCTGCAACTCGTTCCATTTATGTAGATGAACGAACGTCTCTCCACATGCTCAGTTCTGAGAGAATAGTTTGTTTGAAGACGTCCTTCACCTAGCTTCTTGGGAACAAAAAGATTCTTTTCAGTTGCCAACTCCACTCCATACATATCTAAGGGGAGGTACTAGCTCCAACTCAGTTTTACAGTGAAAACTGCAGGAACTTCAAACCGCCACTAGGAAAAAGACTGAGAAAACAGAGTAAAAGTTTCTCTTGCAAACCGATCCATTTGTGCTAGATGAAGGAACGTCTCTCCACAAGCTCAGTTGTGAGAGATAATTGTGTGTGAAAGAAGTAATTCACCTAGCTTTTTGGGAACACAAAGTTTCTTTTCAATTGCCAAATCCACTCCATAAATATATATGGGGTGGTACTAGCTAAAACTCGGTTTTACAGTGAAAACTGCAGGAATTTCAAAACGGCACTAGGGAACAGACTGAGAAACCAGAGTAATAGTTTCTCCTGCAACCCGTTCTCTTTGTGCTATATGAACGAACTTCTGTCCACATGCTCAATTCTGAGAGATAAGTGTGTGTGAAAGCAGTCCTTCAACTAGCTTGTTGTAAATAATTAGAATCTTTTCAGTTGCCAACTCCACTCCATACATATATATGGGGAGGTATTAGCTCCAAAACGGTTTTACAGTGATAACTACAGGAACTTCAAAATGGCACTAGGAAACAGACTGAGAAAACAGAGTAAAATTTCTCCTGTAACCCGTTCCCTTTTTGCTTGATGAACGAACGTCTCACCACAAGCTCTGTTCTGAGAGATAAGTGTCAGTGAAAGCCGTAATTCACCGAGCTTTTTGGAACACAAAGATTCTTTTCAGTTGCCAAATCCACTCCATAAATATATATGGGGTTGTATTAGCTAAAACTCGGTTTTACAGTGAATACTTCAGGAACTTCAAAACGGCACTAGGGAACAGACTGAGAAACCAGAGATAAAGTTTCTCCTGTAACTCGTTCCATTTTGCTACATGAACGAAATTCTGTCCACATGCTCAGTTCTGAGAGATAAGTATGTTTGAAAGCCGTCCTTCAACTAGCTTGTTGTAAACACATAGTTTCTTTGCATTTGACAACTCCACTCCATACATATATATGGGGAGGTACTAGCTGCAACTCGGTTTTACAGGGAAAACTGCAGGAACTTCAAACCGGCACTAGGAAACAGACTGAGAAACCCGAGAAAAAGTTTCTCCTCCAACCCTTTCCCATTGTGCTTGATGAACGAACGTCTCTACACATGCTAGTTTCTTAGAGATAAATGAGTGTGAAAGCCGTACTTCACCTAGCTTGTTGGGAACACAAAGTTTCTTTTCAGTTGCGAAATCCACTCCATAAATATATATGGGGATGTACTATATCCAACTCGGTTTTACAGTGAAAACTGTAGGCACTTCAAACTGGAACTAGGGAACAGACTGAGAATCCAGAGTAAAAGTTTCTCCTGCAAACCATTCCCCTTGTGCTAGATGAACGATAGTCTCTCCACATGCTCAGTTCTGAGAGAATACTCTGTGTGAAAGCCGTCCTTCATCTAGCTTCTTGGGAACACAAAGATTCTTTTCAGTAGACAACTCCATTCCGTACATATATATGGGGAGGTACTAGCTTAAACTCGATTTTACAGTGAAAACTGCAGGAACTTCAAACAAGCACTAGGAAACAGACTGAGAAACCAGAGTAAAAGTTTCTCCAGCAAACCGTTCCATTTGTGCTAGATGAACGAACGTCTCTCCACAAGCTCATTTCTGAGAGATAATTGTGTGTGAAAGCCTTAATTCACATAGCTTGTTGGGAACACAAAGTTTCTTTTCAGTTGCCAACTCCATTCCATACATATATATGGGGAGGTACTAGGTCCAACTCGGTTTTAAAGTGAAAACTGCAGGAACTTCCAACCGGCACTAGGAAACAGACTGAAAAATCAGAGTAATAGATTCCCCTGCAACCCATTCCCTTTGTGCTAGATGAACGAACGTCTCTCCACAAGCTCATTTCTGAGAGATAATTGTGTGTGAAAGCCTTAATTCACCTAGCTTGTTGGGAACACAAAGTTTCTTTTCAGTTGCCAACTCCATTCCATACATATATATGGGGAGGTACTAGCTAAAACTCGATGTTACCGTGAAAACAGAAGGAACTTCAAAACGGCACTAGGAAGCAGACTGAGAATACAGAGTAAAAGTTTCTCCTGCAACCCATTCCTTTGTGCTAGTTGAAGGAACGTCTCTCAACATGCTCAGTTCTGAGAGATAATTGTGTGTGAAAGCCTCCCTTCACCTAGCTTGTTTGGAACACAAAGTTCCTTTTCAGTTGACAACTCCAATCCATAAGTATATATGGGGGGAACTAGCTAAAATTCGGTTTTACAGTGAAAATTGTAGGAACTTCATAACGGCACTAGGGAACAGACTGAGAAACCAGAGTAAAAGTTTCTCCTGTAACCCGTTCCCTTGTGCTACATGAAAGAACTTCTGTCCACATGCTCAGTTCTGAGAGATAAATGTGTGTGAAAGCCGTCCTTCAACTAGCTTCTTGTAAACACATAGATTCTTTGCAGTTGCCAACACCACTCCATACATATATATGGGGAGGTACTCGCTCCAACACGGTTTTACAGTGAAAAATGCAGGAACTTCAAACCGGCACTAGGAAACAGACTTAGAAACCAGAGTAAAAGTTTCTCCTGCAAACCGTTCCCATTGTGCTAGATGAACGACGTCCCTACACATGCTCAGTTCTGAGAGGTAAGTGAGTGTGTACGCCGTCCTTCACGTATCTTGTTGGGAACAAAAAGTTTCTTTTTAGTTGCCAACTCCACTCCATACATATATATGGGGAGGTAGTAGCTCCAACTCGGTTTTACAGTGAAAACTGCACGAACTTCCAACCGGCACTAGGAAACAGACTGAAAAACAGAGTAAATGTTTATCCTGCAACCAGTTCACTTTGTGCTAGATGAACGAACGTCTCACAACAAGTTCAGTTCTGAGAGATAAGTGTTTGTGAAAGCCGTAATTCACCTAGCTTGTTGGGAACACAAAGTTTCTTTTCAGTTGCCAAATCCACTCCATAAATATATATGGGGAGGTACTAGGTAAAACTCGGTTTTACAGTGAAAACTGCAGGAACATCAAAACGGCACTAGCGAACCGACTGAGAAACCAGAGTAAAAATTTTTTCTGCTACCACTTCCCTTTGTGCTAGATGAACGAACGTCTCTCCACAAGCTCAGTTCTGAGAGATAAGTGTGTGTGAAAGCCGTAATTCACCTAGTTTCTGGGAAAACAAAGTTTCTTTTCAGTTGCCAACACCACTCCATTAATATATATGGGGAGGTACTAGGTAAAACTCGGTTTTACAGTGAAAACTGCAGGAACATCAAAACGGCACTAGGGAACAGACTGAGAAACGAGAGTAAAAGTTTCTCCTGCAACCCGTTCCCTTTATGCTAGATGAACGAACGTCTTTCCACAAGCTCAGTTCTGAGAGATAAGTGTGTGTGGAAGCTGTCCTTCACTTAACTTTTAGTAAACACATAGTCTCTTTGAGGTTGCCAACTCCACTCCATAAATATATATGGGGAGGTAATAGCTCCAAAGCGGTTTTACAGTGAAAACTGCAGGAACTTCAAACCGGCACTAGGAAACAGACTGAGAAAACAGAGTAAAATTTTCCCTGCAATCCGTTCCCTTTTTGCTAGATGAACGAAAGTCTCTCCACATGCTCAGTTCTGAGAAACTAGTGTGTGTGAAATCCGTCCTCACCTAGCTTGTTGGGAACAGAATGTTTCTTTTCAGTTGCCAACTCCACTCCATACATATATATGGGGAGGTATTAGCTCCAATACTCTTTTACAGTGAAAACTACAGGAACTTAAAATTGGCACTAGGATACAGCCTGAGAAAACAGAGTAAAATTTCTCCTGCAACCCGTTCCCTTTTTGCTTGATGAACGAACGTCTCTCCACAAGCTCTTTTCTGAGAGATAAGTGTGTGTGAAAGCCGTAATTCACCTAGCTTTTTGGAACACATTGTTTCTTTGCAGTTGCCAACTCCACTCCATACATATATATGGGGAGGAACTAACTCCAAATCGGTTTTACAGTGAAAACTGTAGGCAATTCAAACTGGAACTAGGGAACAGACTGAGAATCGAGAGTAAAAGTTTCTCCTGCAAACCGTTCCTTTGTGCTAGATGAATGAAAGTCTCTCCACATGCTCAGTTCTGAGAGATTACTGTGTGTGAAAGCAGTCCTTCAACTGTCTTGTTGTAAACACATAGATTCTTTGCAGTTGCCAACACAACTCCATACATATATATGGGGAAGTACTCGCTCCAACACGGTTTTACAGTGAGAAATGCAAGAACTTCAAACCGGCACTAGGAAACAGACTGAGAAACCAGAGTAAAAATTTCTCCTGCAAATCGTTCCCATTGTGCTAGATGAACGAAGTCCCTACACATGCTCAGTTCTGAGAGCTAAATGAGTGTGAACGCCGTCCTTCACCTATCTTGTTGGGAACAAAAACTTTCTTTTCAGTTGCCAACTCAACTCCATACATATATATGGGGAGGTACTAGTTCCAACTCGGTTTTACAGTGAAAACTGCAGGAAAATCAAACCGGCACTAGGGAACAGACTGAGAATCCATAGTAAAAGTTTTTCCTGCAACCCGTTCCCTTTGTGCTAGATGAACGAACGTCTCTCCACATACTCAGTTCTGAGAGATAATTTTGTGTGAAATCCGTCCTTCAGTTAGCTTCTTGGGAACACAAAGATTGTTTTCAATTGCCAACACCACTCCATAATTATATATGGGGAGGTACTAGCTAAAACTCGGTTTTACAGTGAAAACTGCAGGTACTTCATAACGGCACTAGGAAACAGACTGTGAAAACAGAGTAAATTTTCTCCTGCAACCGGTTCCCTTTGTGTTAGATGAAGTAACGTCTCTCCACATGCTCAGTTCTGAGAGATAAGTGTGTGTGAAAGCCGTCCTTCACCTAGCATGTTGGGAACACAAAGTTTCTTATCAGTTGCAAAGTCCACTCCATATATATATATGGGGAGGTACTAGCTCCAACTCGCTTTTACAGTGAAAACTGCATGGAACTTCAAACCAGGACTAGGAAACAGACTGAGATTACAGGGTAAAAGTTTCTCCTGCAAGCCGTTCCCTTTGTTCTAGATGAACGAACGTCTCTCCAAAAGCTCAGTTCTGAGAGATAATTGTGTGTGAAAGCCGTCCTTCACCTATCTTGTTGGGAAAACAAAGTTTTTTTCAGTTGCCAAATCCACTCCATACATATATATGGGGAGGTATTAGCTCCAACTCAGTTTTTCAGTGAAAACTGCAGGAACTTCCAACCGGCACTAGGAAACAGACTGAAAAACAGAGTAAATGTTTATCCTGCAACCAGTTCACATTGTGCTGGATGAACGAAAGTCTCACCACAAGTTCAGTTCTGAGAGATATGTGTTTGTGAAAGCCGTAATTCACCTAGCTTGTTGGGAACACAAAGTTTCTTTTCAGTTGCCAAATCCACTCCATAAATATATATGGGGTGGTACTAGGTAAAACTCGGTTTTACAGTGAAAACTGCAGGAACATCAAAACGGCACTAGCGAACAGACTGAGAAACCAGAGTAAAAATATTTTCTGCTACCACTTCCCTTTGTGCTATGTGAACGAACGTGTCTCCGCAAGCTCACTTCTGAGAGATAAGTGTGTGTGAAACCCTTAATTCACCTAGATTGTTGGGAAAACAAAATTTCTTTTCAGTTGCCAACACCAGTCCATAAATATATATGGGGAGGTCCTAGCTCCAAATCGGTTTTACAGTGAAACCTGCAGGAACGCCCAAACGGCACTAGGAAACAGACTGAAAAAATAGAGTAAATGTTTCTCCTGCAACACTTTCCCTTTGTGCTCGATGAACGAACGTCTCACCACAAGTTCAGTTCTGAGAGATAAGTGAGTGTGAAAGCCGTAATTCACCTAGTTTTTGGAATACAAAGTTTCTTTTAAGTTGCCAACACCACTCCATTAATATATATGGGGAAGTACTAGCTAAAACTCGGTTTTACAGTGAAAACTGCAGGAACTTCAAAACGGCTCTAGGGAACAGACTGAGAAACGAGAGAAAAGTTTCTCCTGCAACCCGTTCCCTTTGTGCTAGATGAACGAACGTCTCTCCACAAGCTCAGTTCTGAGAGATAAGTGTGTGTGAAAGCCGTAATTCACCTAACTTTTAGTAAACACATAGTCTCTTTGAGGTTGCCAACTCCACTCCATACATATATATGGGGAGGTACAAGCTCCAACGCGGTTTTACAGTGAAAACTGCAGGAACTTCAAACCGGCACTAGGAAACAGAATGAGAAAACTGAGTAAAATTTTCCCTGCAATCAGTTCCCTTTGTGCTAGATGAACGAACTTCTCTCCACATGCTCAGTTCTGAGAAATTAGTGTGTGTGAAATCCGTCCTCACCTAGATTGTTGGGAACACAATGTTTCTTTTCAGTTGACAACTCCACTCCATACATATATATGGGGAGGTATTAGCTCCAAAACTCTTTTACAGTGAAAACTACAGGAACTTAAAAATGGCACTAGGATACAGACTGAGAAAACAGAGTAAAATTTCTCCTGCAACCCGTTCCCTTTGTGCTTGATGAACGAACGTGTCTCCACAAGATCTGTTCTGAGAGATAAGTGTGTGTGAAAGCCGTAATTCACCTAGCTTTTTGGAACACAAAGATTCTTTTCAGTTGGCAAATCCACTCCATAAATATATATGGGGACTTACTAGCTCCAACTCGTTTTTACAGTGAAAACTGCAGGAACTTCAAAACGGCACTAGGGAACAGACTGAGAAACCAGAGTAAAAGTTTCTCCTGCAACTCGTTCCATTTTGCTACATGAACGAAATTCTGTCCACATGCTCAGTTCTGAGAGATAAGTGTGTGTGAAAGCCGTCCTTCAACAAGCTTGTTGTAAACACATAGTTTCTTTGCATTTGCCAACTCCACTCCATACATATATATGGGGAGGTACTAGCTCCAACTCGGTTTTACAGTGAAAACTGCAGGAACTTCAAAACGGCACTAGGAAACAGACTGAGAAACCGGAGAAAATGTTTCTCCTCCAACCCTTTCCCATTGTGCTTGATGAACGATCGTCTCTACATATGCTAGGTTCTGAGAGATAAATGAGTGTGAAAGCCGTTCTTCACCTAGCTTGTTGGGAACACAAAGTTTCTTTTCAGTTGTGAAATCCACTCCATAAATATATATGGGGAGGAACTAACACCAACTCGGTTTTACAGTGAAAACTGTAGGCACTTCAAACTGGAACTAGGGAACAGACTGAGAATCCAGAGTAAAAGTTTCTCCTGCAAACCTTTCCCTTTGTGCTAGATGAACGAAAGTCTCTCCACATGCTCAGTTCTGAGAGAATACTGTGTGTGAAAGCCGTCCTTCAACTAGCTTGTTGTAAACACATAGATTCTTTGCAGTTGCCAACACCACTCCATACATATATACGGGGAAGTACTCGCTCCAAAACGGTTTTACAGTGAAAAATGCAGGAACTTCAAACCGGCACTAGGAAACAGACTGAGAAACCAGAGTAAAAGTTTCTCCTGCAAACCGTTCCCATTGTGCTAGATGAACGACGTCCCTACACATGCTCAGTTCTGAGAGGTAAGTTAGTGTGGACGCCGTCCTTCAGTTAGCTTCTTGGGAACACAAAGATTGTTTTCAGTTGCCATCTCAACTCCATACATATATATGGGGAGGTACAAGGTCCAACTCGGTTTTACAGTGAAAACTGCAAGAACTTCCAACCGGCACTAGGAAACAGAATGAGAAAACTGAGTAAAATTTTCCCTGCAATCAGTTCCCTTTGTGCTAGATGAACGAACTTCTCTCCACATGCTCAGTTCTGAGAAATTAGTGTGTGTGAAATCCGTCCTCACCTAGATTGTTGGGAACACAATGTTTCTTTTCAGTTGACAACTCCACTCCATACATATATATGGGGAGGTATTAGCTCCAAAACTCTTTTACAGTGAAAACTACAGGAACTTAAAAATGGCACTAGGATACAGACTGAGAAAACAGAGTAAAATTTCTCCTGCAACCCGTTCCCTTTGTGCTTGATGAACGAACGTGTCTCCACAAGATCTGTTCTGAGAGATAAGTGTGTGTGAAAGCCGTAATTCACCTAGCTTTTTGGAACACAAAGATTCTTTTCAGTTGGCAAATCCACTCCATAAATATATATGGGGACTTACTAGCTCCAACTCGTTTTTACAGTGAAAACTGCAGGAACTTCAAAACGGCACTAGGGAACAGACTGAGAAACCAGAGTAAAAGTTTCTCCTGCAACTCGTTCCATTTTGCTACATGAACGAAATTCTGTCCACATGCTCAGTTCTGAGAGATAAGTGTGTGTGAAAGCCGTCCTTCAACAAGCTTGTTGTAAACACATAGTTTCTTTGCATTTGCCAACTCCACTCCATACATATATATGGGGAGGTACTAGCTCCAACTCGGTTTTACAGTGAAAACTGCAGGAACTTCAAAACGGCACTAGGAAACAGACTGAGAAACCGGAGAAAATGTTTCTCCTCCAACCCTTTCCCATTGTGCTTGATGAACGATCGTCTCTACATATGCTAGGTTCTGAGAGATAAATGAGTGTGAAAGCCGTTCTTCACCTAGCTTGTTGGGAACACAAAGTTTCTTTTCAGTTGTGAAATCCACTCCATAAATATATATGGGGAGGAACTAACACCAACTCGGTTTTACAGTGAAAACTGTAGGCACTTCAAACTGGAACTAGGGAACAGACTGAGAATCCAGAGTAAAAGTTTCTCCTGCAAACCTTTCCCTTTGTGCTAGATGAACGAAAGTCTCTCCACATGCTCAGTTCTGAGAGAATACTGTGTGTGAAAGCCGTCCTTCAACTAGCTTGTTGTAAACACATAGATTCTTTGCAGTTGCCAACACCACTCCATACATATATACGGGGAAGTACTCGCTCCAACACGGTTTTACAGTGAAAAATGCAGGAACTTCAAACCGGCACTAGGAAACAGACTGAGAAACCAGAGTAAAAGTTTCTCCTGCAAACCGTTCCCATTGTGCTAGATGAACGACGTCCCTACACATGCTCAGTTCTGAGAGGTAAGTTAGTGTGGACGCCGTCCTTCAGTTAGCTTCTTGGGAACACAAAGATTGTTTTCAGTTGCCATCTCAACTCCATACATATATATGGGGAGGTACAAGGTCCAACTCGGTTTTACAGTGAAAACTGCAAGAACTTCCAAACGGCACTAGGAAACAGACTGAAAAATTAGAGTAATAGTTTCTCCTACAACCCATTCCCTTTTTGGTAGAAGAACGAACGTCTCTCCACAAGTTCAGTTCTGAGAGATAAGTGTGTGTGAAAGCCGTAATTCACCTAGCTTGTTGGGAACACAAAATAACTTTTCAGTTGCCAAATCCACTCCATAATTATATATGGGGAGGTACAAGCTAAAACTCGGTTTTACAGTGAAAACTGCAGCTACTTCATAAAGGCACTTGGAAACAGACTGAGAAAACAGAGTAAATTTTCTCCTGCAACCCGTTCCCTTTGTGCTAGATGAAGGAACGTCTCTCCACATGCTCAGTTCTGAGAGATAAGTGTGTGTGAAAGCCGTCCTTCACCTAGCTTGTTGGGAACACAAATTTTCTATCCAGTTGCCAACTCCACTCCATATATATATATGGGGAGGTACTAACTCCAACACGGTTTTACAGTGAAAACTGCAGGAACTTCAAACCAGCACTAGGAAACAGACTGAGACAACAGAGTAAAAGTTTCTCCTGCAACCCGTTCCCTTTGTTCTAGATGAACGAAGGTCTCTCCACAAGCTCAATTCTGAGAGATAATTTTGTGTGAAAGCCGTCCTTCACCTAGCTTGTTGGGAAAACAAAGTTTTTTTCAGTTGCGAACTCCACTCCATACATATATATGGGGAGGTATTAGCTCCAACTCGGTTTTAGAGTGAAAACTGCAGGAACTTCCAACCGGCACTAGGAAACAGACTGAAAAACAGAGTAAATGTTTATCCTGCAACCAGTTCACTTTGTGCTAGATGAACGTACGTCTCACCACAAGTTCAGTTCTGAGAGATATGTGTTTGTGAAAGCCGTAATTCACCTAGATTGTTGGGAACACAAAGTTTCTTTTCAGTTGCCAAATCCACTCCATAAATATATATGGGGTGGTCCTAGGTAAAACTCGGTTTTACAGTGAAAACTGCAGGAAAATCAAAACGGCACTAGCGAACAGACTGAGAAACCAGAGTAAAAATATTTTCTGCTACCACTTCCATTTGTGCTAGATGAACGAACGTCTCTCCACAAACTCAGTTCTGAGCGATAAGTGTATGTGAAAACCTTAATTCACCTAGATTGTTGGGAAAACAAAATTTCTTTTCAGTTGCCAACACCAATCCATAAATATATATGGGGAAGTCCTAGCTCCAAATCGGTTTTACAGTGAAACCTGCAGGAACGTTCAAAACGGCACTAGGAATCAGACTGAAAAAATAGAGTAAATGTTTCTCCTGCAACACTTTCCCTTTGTGCTCGATTAACGAACGTCTCTCCACATGCTCAGTTGTGAGAAATTATTGTGTGTGAAATCGGTCCTCACCTAGCTTGTTGGGAACACAATGTTTCTTTTCAGTTGACAACTCCACTCCATAGATATATATGGGGAGGTATTATCTCCAAAACTCTTTTACAGTGAAAACTACAGGAACTTAAATATGGCACTAGGATACAGACTGAGAAAACAGAGTAAAATTTCTCCTGCAACCCGTTCCCTTTGTGCTTGATGAACGAACGTCTCTCCACAAGATCTGTTCTGAGAGATAAGTGTGTGTGAAAGCCGTAATTCACCTAGCTTTTTGGAACACAAAGATTCTTTTCAGTTGCCAAATCCACTCCATAAATATATATGGGGTGGTAATAGCTAAAACTCGGTTTTACAGTGAAAACTGCAGGAACTTAAAAACGGCACTAGGGAACAGACTGAGAAACCAGAGTAAAAGTTTCTCCTGCAACTCGTTCCATTTTGCTACATGAACGAAATTCTGTCCACATGCTCAGTTCTGAGAGATAAGTGTGTGTGAAAGCCGTCCTTCAACAAGCTTGTTGTAAACACATAGTTTCTTTGCAGTTGCCAACTCCACTCCATACATATATATGGGGAGGTACTAGCTGCAACTCGGTTTTACAGTGAAAACTGCAGGAACTTCAAAACGGCACTAGGAAACAGACTGAGAAACCGGAGAAAAAGTTTCTCCTCCAACCCTTTCCCATTGTGCTTGATGAACGAACGTCTCTTCACATGCTAGGTTCTGAGAGATAAATGAGTGTGAAAGCCGTTCTTCACCTAGCTTGTTGGGAACACAGTTTCTTTTCAGTTGTGAAATCCACTCCATAAATATATATGTTGAGGAACTAACTCCAACTCGGTTTTACAGTGAAAACTGTAGGCACTTCAAACTGGAACTAGGGAACAGACTGAGAATCCAGATTAAAAGTTTCACCTGCAAACCATTCCCTTTGTGCTAGATGAACGAAAGTCTCTCCACATGCTCAGTTCTGAGAGAATACTGTGTGTGAAAGCCGTCCTTCAACTAGCTTGTTGTAAACACATAGATTCTTTGCAGTTGCCAACACCACTCCATACATATATATGGGGAAGTACTCGCTCCAACAAGGATTTACAGTGAAAAATGCAGGAACTTCAAACCGGCACTAGGAAACAGACTGAGAAAACAGAGTAAAAGTTTCTCCTTCAAACCGTTCCCATTGTGCTTGATGAACGACGTCCCAACAAATGTTCAGTTCTGAGAGGTAAGTGAGTGTGAACGCGGTCCTTCACCTATCTTGTTGGGAACAAAAAGTTTCTTTTCAGTTGCCAACTCAACTCCATACATATATATGGGGAGGTACTAGTTCCAACTCGGTTTTACAGTGAAAATTGCAGGAAAATCAAACCGGCACTAGGGAACAGACTGAGAATCCAGAGTAAAAGTTTTTCCTGCAACCCATTCCCTTTGTGGTAGAAGAACGAACGTCTCTCCACAAGTTCAGTTCTGAGAGATAAGTGTGTGTGAAAGCCGTAATTCACCTAGCTTGTTGGGAACACAAAATATCTTTTCAGTTGCCAAATCCACTCCATATATATATATGGGGAGGTACTAGCTCCAACTCGGTTTTACAGTGAAAACTGCAGGAAATTCAAACCAGCACTAGGAAACAGACTGAGACAACAGGGTAAAAGTTTCTCCTGCAACCCGTTCCCTTTGTGCTAGATGAACGAACGTCTCTCCACATGCTCAGTTCTGAGAAATTAGTGTGTGTGAAATCCGTCCTCACCTAGCTTGTTGGGAACACAATGTTTCTTTTCAGTTGACAACTCCACTCCATACATATATATGGGTAGGTGTTAGCTCCAAAACTCTTTTACAGTGAAAACAACAGGAACTTAAAAATGGCACTAGGATACAGACTGAGAAAACAGAGTAAAATTTCTCCTGCAACCCGTTCCCTTTGTGCTTGATGAACGAACGTCTCTCCACAAGCTCTGTTCTGAGAGATAAGTGTGTGTGAAAGCCGTAATTCACCTAGCTTTTTGGAACACAAAGATTCTTTTCAGTTGCCAAATCCACTCCATAAATATATATGGGGTGGTACTAGCTAAAACTCGGTTTTACAGTGAAAACTGCAGGAACTTCAAAACGGCACTAGGGAACAGACTGAAAAAACAGAGTAAAAGTTTCTCCTGCAACTCGTTCCATTTTGCTACATGAACGAAATTCTGTCCACATGCTCAGTTCTGAGAGATAAGTGTGTGTGAAAGCCGTCCTTCAACAAGCTTGTTGGAAACACATAGTTTCTTTGCATTTGCCAACTCCACTCCATACATATATATGGGGAGGTACTAGATCCAACTCTGTTTTACAGTGAAAACTGCAGGAACTTCAAAACGGCACTAGGAAACAGACTGAGAAACCGGAGAAAAAGTTTCTCCTCCAACCCTTTCCCATTGTGCTTGATGAACGAACGTCTCTACACATGCTAGTTTCTGAGAGATAAATGAGTGTGAAAGCCGTTCTTCACCTTGCTTGTTGGGAACACAAAGTTTCTTTTCAGTTGTGAAATCCACTCCATAAATATATATGGGAAGAACTAACTCCAAATCTGTTTTACAGTGAAAACTGTAGGCACTTCAAAGTGTAACTAGGTAACAGACTGAGAATCCAGAGTAAAAGTTTCACCTGCAAACCTTTCCCTTTGTGCTAGATGAACGAAAGTCTCTCCACATGCTCAGTTCTGAGAGAATACTGTGTGTGAAAGCCGTCCTTCAACTAGCTTGTTGTAAACACATAGATTCTTTGCAGTTGCCAACACCACTCCATACATATATATGGGGAAGAACTCGCTCCAACACGGTTTTACAGTGAAAAATGCAGGAACTTCAAACCGGCACTAGGAAACAGACTGAGAAACCAGAGTAAAAGTTTCTCCTGCAAACCGTTCCCATTGTGCTAGATGAACGACGTCCCTACACATGCTCAGTTCTGAGAGGTAAGTGAGTGTGAACGCCGTCCTTCACGTATCTTGTTGGGAACTAAAAGTTTCTTTTCAGTTGCCAACTCAACTCCATACATATATATGGGGAGGTACTAGTTCCAACTCGGTATTACAGTGAAAACTGCAGGAAAATCAAACCGGCACTAGGGAACAGACTGAGAATCCATAGTAAAAGTTTTTCCTGCAACCCGTTCCCTTTGTGCTAGATGAACGAACGTCTCTCCACATACTCAGTTCTGAGAGATAATTTTGTGTGAAATCCGTCCTTCAGTTAGCTTCTTGGGAACACAAAGATTGTTTTCAATTGCCAACACCACTCCATAATTATATATGGGGAGTTACTAGCTAAAACTCGGTTTTACAGTGAAAACTGCAGGTACTTCATAGCGGCACTAGGAAACAGACTGAGAAAACAGAGTAAATTTTCCCCTGAAACCCGTTCCCTTTGTGCTAGATGAAGGAACGTCTCTCCACATGCTCAGTTCTGAGAGATAAGTGTATGTAAAGCCGTCCTTCACCTAGCTTGTTGGGAACACAAAGTTTCTTTTCAGTTGCCAACTCCACTCCATATATATATATGGGGAGGTACTAGCTCCAACTCGGTTTTACAGTGAAAACTGCAGGAACTTCAAACCGGCACTAGGAAACAGACTGAGATAACAGGGTAAAAGTTTCTCCTGCAACCCGTTCCCTTTGTTCTAGATGAACGAAAGTCTCTCCACAAGCTCAGTTCTGAGAGATATTTGTGTGTGAAAGCCGTCCTTCACCTAGCTTGTTGGGAAAACAAAGTTTCTTTTCATTTGCCAAATCCACTCCATATATATATATGGGGAGGTATTAGCTCCAACTCGGTTTTACAGTGAAAACTGCAGGAACTTCCTACCGGCACTAGGAAACAGACTGATAAACAGAGTAAATATTTATCCTGCAACCAGTTCACTTTGTGCTAGATGAACGAAAGTCTCACCACAAATTCAGTTCTGAGAGATATGTGTTTGTGAAAGCCGTAATTCACCTAGCTTGTTGGGAACACATAGTTTCTTTTCAGTTGCCAAATCCACTCCATAAATATATATGGTGTGATACTAGGTAAAACTCGGTTTTACAGTGAAAACTGCAGGAACATCAAAACGGCACTAGCGAACAGACTGAGAAACCAGAGTAAAAATATTTTCTGCTACCACTTCCCTTTGTGCTAGATGAACGAACCTCCCACCACAAGCTCAGTTCTGAGAGATAAGTGTGTGTGAAACCCTTAATTCACCTAGATTGTTGGGAAAACAAAATTTCTTTCAGTTGCCAACATCAATCCATAAATATAGATGGGGAGATCATAGCTCCAAATCGGTTTTACACTGAAACCTGCAGGAACGTCCAAACGGCACTAGGAAACAGACTGAAAAAATAGAGTAAATGTTTCTCCTGCAACACTTTCCCTTTGTGCTCGATGAACGAACGTCTCACCACAAGTTCAGTTCTGAGAGATAAGTGTGTGTGAAAGCCGTAATTCACCTAGCTTTTGGGAAAACAAACTTTCTTTACAGTTGCCAACACCACTCCATTAATATATATGGGGAGGTACTAGCTAAAACTCGGTTTTACAGTGAAAACTGCAGGAACTTCAAAACGGCACTAGGGAACAGACTGAGAAACGAGAGTAAAAGTTTCTCCTGCAACCCGTTCCCTTTGTGCTAGATGAACGAACGTCTCTCCACAAGCTCAGTTCTGAGAGTTAAGTGTGTGTGGAAGCCGTTCTTCACCTAACTTTTAGTAAACACATAGTCTCTTTGAAGTTGCCAACTCCACTCCATACATATATATGGGGAGGTACTAGCTCCAACACGGTTTTACATTGAAAACTGCAGGAACTTCAAACCGGCACTAGGAAACAGACTGAGAAAACAGAGTAAAATTTTCCCTGCAATCCGTTCCCTTTGTGCTAGATGAACGAACGTCTCTCAACATGCTCAGTTCTGAGAAATTAGTGTGTGTGAAATCCGTCCTCACCTAGCTTGTTGGGAACACAATGTTTCTTTTCAGTTGAAAACACCACTCCTTACATATATATGGGGAGGTATTAGCTCCAAAACTCTTTTACAGTGAAAACTACAGGAACTTAAAAATGGCACTAGGATACAGACTGAGAAAACAGAGTAAAATTTCTCCTGCAACCCGTTCCCTTTGTGCTTGATGAACGAACGTCTCTCCACAAGCTCTGTTCTGAGAGATAAGTGTGTGTGAAAGCCGTAATACACCTAGCTTTTTGGAACACAAAGATTCTTTTCATTTGCCAAATCCACTCCATAAATATATATGTGATGGTACTAGCTAAAACTCGGATTTACAGTGAAAACTGCAGGAACTTCAAAACGGCACTAGGGAACAGACTGAGAAACCAGAGTAAAAGTTTCTCCTGCAACTCGTTCCATTTTGTTACATGAACGAAATTCTGTCCACATGCTCAGTTCTGAGAGATAAGTGTGTGTGAAAGCCGTCCTTCAACAAGCTTGTTGGAAACACATAGTTTCTTTGCATTTGCCTACTCCACTCAATACATATATATGGGGAGGTACTAGATCCAACTCGATTTTACAGTGAAAACTGCAGGAACTTCAAAACGGCACTAGGAAACAGACTGAGAAACCGGAGAAAAAGTTTCTCCTCCAACCCTTTCCCATTTTGCTTGATGAACGAACGTCTCTACACATGCTAGTTTCTGAGAGATAATTGAGTGTGAAAGCCGTTCTTCACCCTGCTTGTTGGGAACACAAAGTTTCTTTTCAGTTGTGAAATCCACTCCATAAATATATATGGGGAGGAACTAACTCCAAATCGGTTTTACAGTGAAAACTGTAGGCACTTCAAACTGTAACTAGGTAACAGACTGAGAATCCAGAGAAAAAGTTTCACCTGCAAACCGTTCCCTTTGTGCTAGATGAACGAAAGTCTCTCCACATGCTCAGTTCTGAGAGAATACTGTGTGTGAAAGCCGTCCTTCAACTAGCTTGTTGTAAACACATAGATTCTTTGCAGTTGCCAACACCACTCCATACATATATATGGGGAAGAACTCGCTCCAACACGGTTTTACAGTGAAAAATGCAGGAACTTCAAAAAGGCACTAGGATACAGACTGAGAAACCAAAGTAAAAGTTTCTCCTGCAAACCGTTCCCATTGTGCTAGATGAACGACGTCCCTACACATGCTCAGTTCTGAGAGGTAAGTGAGTGTGAACGCCGTCCTTCACGTATCTTGTTGGGAACTAAAAGTTTCTTTTCAGTTGCCAACTCAACTCCATACATATATATGGGGAGGTACTAGTTCCAACTCGGTATTACAGTGAAAAATGCAGGAAAATCAAACCGGCACTAGGGAACAGACTGAGAATCCAGAGTAAAAGTTTTTCCTGCAACCCGTTCCCTTTGTGCTAGATGAACGAACGTCTCTCCACATACTCAGTTCTGAGAGATAATTTTGTGTGAAATCCGTCCTTCAGTTAGCTTCTTGGGAACACAAAGATTGTTTTCAATTGCCAACACCACTCCATAATTATATATGGGGAGGTACTAGCTAAAACTCGGTTTTACAGTGAAAACTGCAGGTACTTCATAACGGCACTAGGAAACAGACTGAGAAAACAGAGTAAATTTTCCCCTGCAACCCGTTCCCTTTGTGCTAGATGAAGGAACGTCTCTCCACATGCTCAGTTCTGAGAGATAAGTGTATGTAAAGCCGTCCTTCACCTAGATTGTTGGGAACACAATGTTTCTTTTCAGTTGAAAACTCCACTCCATACATATATATGGGGAGGTATTAGCTCCAAAACTCTTTTACAGTGAAAACTACAGGAACTTAAAAATGGCACTAGGATACAGACTGAGAAAACAGAGTAAAATTTCTCCTGCAACCCGTTCCCTTTGTGCTTGATGAACGAACGTCTCTCCACAAGCTCTGTTCTGAGAGATAAGTGTGTGTGAAAGCCGTAATACACCTAGCTTTTTGGAACACAAAGATTCTTTTCATTTGCCAAATCCACTCCATAAATATATATGGGGTGGTACTAGCTAAAACTCGGTTTTACAGTGAAAACTGCAGGAACTTCAAAACGGCACTAGGGAACAGACTGAGAAACCAGAGTAAAAGTTTCTCTTGCAACTCGTTCCATTTTGTTACATGAACGAAATTCTGTCCACATGCTCAGTTCTGAGAGATAAGTGTGTGTGAAAGCCGTCCTTCAACAAGCTTGTTGGGAACACAAAGTTTCTTTTCAGTTGCCAACTCCACTCCATATATATATATGGGGAGGTACTAGCTCCAACTCGGTTTTACAGTGAAAACTGCAGGAACTTCAAACCGGCACTAGGAAACAGACTGAGATAACAGGGTAAAAGTTTCTCCTGCAACCCGTTCCCTTTGTTCTAGATGAACGAAAGTCTCTCCACAAGCTCAGTTCTGAGAGATAATTGTGTGTGAAAGCCGTCCTTCACCTAGCTTGTTGGGAAAACAAAGTTTCTTTTCATTTGCCAAATCCACTCCATATATATATATGGGGAGGTATTAGCTCCACCTCGGTTTACAGTGAAAACTGCAGGAACTTCCAACCGGCACTAGGAAACAGACTGAAAAACAGAGTAAATGTTTATCCTGCAACCAGTTCACTTTGTGCTAGATGAACGAAAGTCTCACCACAAATTCAGTTCTGAGAGATATGTGTTTGTGAAAGCCGTAATTCACCTAGCTTGTTGGGAACACATAGTTTCTTTTCAGTTGCCAAATCCACTCCATAAATACATATGGGGTGATACAAGGTAATACTCGGTTTTACAGTGAAAACTGCAGGAACATCAAAACGGCACTAGCGAACAGACTGAGAAACCAGAGTAAAAATATTTTCTGCTACCACTTCCCTTTGTGCTAGATGAACGAAACTCCCACCAAAAGCTCAGTTCTGAGAGATAAGTGTGTGTGAAACCCTTAATTCACCTAGATTGTTGGGAAAACAAAATTTCTTTCAGTTGCCAACATCAATCCATAAATATATATGGGGAGATCATAGCTCCAAATCGGTTTTACACTGAAACCTGCAGGAACGTCCAAACGGCACTAGGAAACAGACTGAAAAAATAGAGTAAATGTTTCTCCTGCAACACTTTCCCTTTGTGCTCGATGAACGAACGTCTCACCACAAGTTCAGTTCTGAGAGATAAGTGTGTGTGAAAGCCGTAATTCACCTAGCTTTTGGGAAAACAAAGTTTCTTTTCAGTTGCCAACACCACTCCATTAATATATATGGGGTGGTACTAGCTAAAACTCGGTTTTACAGTGAAAACTGCAGGAACTTCAAAACGGCACAAGGGAACAGACTGAGAAACCAGAGTAAAAGTTTCTCCTGCAACTCGTTCCATTTTGTTACATGAACGAAATTCTATCCACATGCTCAGTTCTGAGAGATAAGTGAGTGTGAAAGCCGTCCTTCAACAAGCTTGTTGTAAACACATAGTTTCTTTGCAGTTGATAACTCCACTCCATACATATATATGGGGAGGTACTAGCTCCAACTCGGTTTTACAGTGAAAACTGTAGGCACTTCAAACTGGAACTAGGGAACAGACTGAGAATCCAGAGTAAAAGTTTCTCCTGCAAACCATTCCCTTTGTGCTAGATGAACGAAAGTCTCTCCACATGCTCAGTTCTGAGAGAATACTGTGTGTGAAAGCCGTCCTTCAACTAGCTTGTTGTAAACACATAGATTCTTTGCAGTTGCCAACACCACTCCATACATATATATGGGGAAGTACTCGCTCCAACACGGTTTTACAGTGAAAAATGCAGGAACTTCAAACCGGCACTAGGAAACAGACTGAGAAACCAGAGTAAAAGTTTCTCCTTCAAACCGTTCCCATTGTGCTTGATGAACGACGTCCCTACACATGCTCAGTTCTGAGAGGTAAGTGAGTGTGAACGCGGTCCTTAACCTATCTTGTTGGGAACAAAAAGTTTCTTTTCAGTTGCCAACTCAACTCCATACATATATATGGGGAGTTACTAGTTCCAACTCGGTTTTTCAGTGAAAATTGCAGGAAAATCAAACCGGCACTAGGGAACAGACTGAGAATCCAGAGTAAAAGTTTTTCCTGCAACCCATTCCCTTTGTGGTAGAAGAACGAACGTCTCTCCACAAGTTCAGTTCTGAGAGATAAGTGTGTGTGAAAGCCGTAATACACCTAGCTTGTTGGGAACACAAAATATCTTTTCAGTTGCCAAATCCACTCCATAATTATATATGGGGAGGTACTAGCTAAAACTCGGTTTTACAGTGAAAACTGCAGTTACTTCATAACGGCACTAGGAAACAGACTGAGAAAACTGAGTAAATTTTCTCCTGCAAACCGTTCCCTTTGTGCTAGATGAAGGAACGTCTCTCCACATGCTCAGTTCTGAGAGATAAGTGTGTGTGAAAGCCGTCCTTCACCTAGCTTGTTGGGAACACAAAGTTTCTTTTCAGTTGCCAACTCCACTCCATATATGTATATGGGGAGGTACTAGCTCCAACCCGGATTTACAGTGAAAACAGCAGGAAATTCAAACCAGCACTAGGAAACAGACTGAGACAACAGGTTAAAAGTTTCTCCTGCAACCCGTTCCCTTTGTGCTAGATGAACGAACGTCTCTCCACATGCTCAGTTCTGAGAAATTAGTGTGTGTGAAATCCGTCCTCACCTAGCTTGTTGGGAACACAATGTTTCTTTTCAGTTGACAACTCCACTCCATACATATATATGGGGAGGTGTTAGCTCCAAAACTCTTTTACAGTGAAAACTACAGGAACTTAAAAATGGCACTAGGATACAGACTGAGAAAACAGAGTAAAATTTCTCCTGCAACTCGTTCCATTTTGCTACATGAACGAAATTCTGTCCACATGCTCAGTTCTGAGAGATAAGTGTGTGTGAAAGCCGTCCTTCAACAAGCTTGTTGTAAACACATAGTTTCTTTGCAGTTGCCAACTCCACTCCATACATATATATGGGGAGGTACTAGATCCAACTCGGTTTTACAGTGAAAACTGCAGGAACTTCAAAACGGCACTAGGAAACAGACTGAGAAACCGGAGAAAAAGTTGCTCCTCCAACCCTTTCCCATTGTGCTTGATGAACGAACGTCTCTACACATGCTAGGTTCTGAGAGATAAATGAGTGTGAAAGCCGTCCTTCACCTTGCTTGTTGGGAACACAAAGTTTCTTTTCAGTTGTGAAATCCACTCCATAAATATATACGGGGAGGAACTAACTCCAAATCGGTTTTACAGTGAAAACTGTAGGCACTTCAAACTGTAACTAGGTAACAGACTGAGAATCCAGAGTAAAAGTTTCACCTGCAAACCGTTCCCTTTGTGCTAGATGAACGAAAGTCTCTCCACATGCTCAGTTCTGAGAGAATACTGTGTGTGAAAGCCGTCCTTCAACTAGCTTGTTGTAAACACATAAATTCTTTGCAGTTGCCAACACCACTCCATACATATATATGGGGAAGAACTCGCTCCAACACGGTTTTACAGTGAAAAATGCAGGAACTTCAAACCGGCACTAGGAAACAGACTGAGAAACCAGAGTAAAAGTTTCTCCTGCAAACCGTTCCCATTGTGCTAGATGAACGACGTCCCTACACATGCTCAGTTCTGAGAGGTAAGTGAGTGTGAACGCCATCCTTCACGTATCTTGTTGGGAACTAAAAGTTTCTTTCCAGTTGCCAACTCAACTCAATACATATATATGGGGAGGTACTAGTTCCAACTCGGTATTACAGTGAAAACTGCAGGAAAATCAAACCGGCACTAGGGAACAGACTGAGAATCCAGAGTAAAAGTTTTTCCTGCAACCCGTTCCCTTTGTGCTAGATGAACGAACGTCTCTCCACATACTCAGTTCTGAGAGATAATTTTGTGTGAAATCCATACTTCAGTTAGCTTCTTGGGAACACAAAGATTGTTTTCAATTGCCAACACCACTCCATAATTATATATGGGGAGGTACTAGCTAAAACTCGGTTTTACAGTGAAAACTGCAGGTACTTCATAACGGCACTAGGAAACAGACTGAGAAAACAGAGTAAATTTTCCCCTGCAACCCGTTCCCTTTGTGCTAGATGAAGGAACGTCTCTCCACATGCTCATTTCTGAGAGATAAGTGTATGTAAATCCGTCCTTCACCTAGCTTGTTGGGAACACAAAGTTTCTTTTCAGTTGAAAACTCCACTCCATACATATATATGGGGAGGTATTAGCTCCAAAACTCTTTTACAGTGAAAACTACAGGAACTTAAAAATGGCACTAGGATACAGACTGAGAAAACAGAGTAAAATTTCTCCTGCAACCCGTTCCCTTTGTGCTTGATGAACGAACGTCTCTCCACAAGCTCTGTTCTGAGAGATAAGTGTGTGTGAATGCCGTAATTCACCTAGCTTTTTGGAACACATTGTTTCTTTGCAGTTGCCAAATCCACTCCATACATATATATGGGGAGGTACTAGCTCCAACTCGGTTTTACAGTGAAAACTGCAGGAACTTCAAAACGGCACTAGGAAACAGACTGAGAAACCGGAGAAAAAGTTTCTCCTCCAACCCTTTCCCATTGTGCTTGATGAACGAACGTCTCTACACATGCTAGGTTCTGAGAGATAAATGAGTGTGAAAGTCGTCCTTCACCTAGCTTGTTGGGAACACAAAGTTTCTTTTCAGTTGCGAAATCCACTCCATAAATACATATGGGGAGGAACTAACTCCAACTCGGTTTTACAGTGAAAACTTTAGGCACTTCAAACTGGAACTAGGGAACAGACTGAGAATCCAGAGTAAAAGTTTCTCCTGCAAACCGTTCCATTTGTGCTAGATGAACGAAAGTCTCTCCACATGCTCACTTCTGAGAGAATACTGTGTGTGAAAGCCGTCCTTCAACTAGCTTGTTGTAAACACATAGAATCTTTGCAGTTGCCAACACCACTCCATACATATATATGGGGAAGTACTCGCTCCAACACGGTTTTACAGTGAAAACTGCATGAACTTCCAACCGGCACTAGGAAACAGACTGAAAAACAGAGTAAATGTTTATCCTGCAACCAGTTCACTTTGTGCTAGATGAACGAACGACTCACCACAAGTTCAGTTCTGAGAGATATGTGTTTGTGAAAGCCGTAATTCACCTAGCTTGTTGGGAACACATAGTTTCTTTTCAGTTGCCAAATCCACTCCATAAATATATATGGGGTGGTACTAGGTAAAACTCGCTTTTACAGTGAAAACTGCAGGAACATCAAAACGGCACTAGCGAACAGACTGAGAAACCAGAGTAAAAATATTTTCTGCTACCACTTCCCTTTGTGCTAGATGAACGAACGTCCCTCCACAAGCTCAGTTCTGAGAGATAAGTGTGTGTGAAACCCTTAATTCACCTAGATTGTTGGGAAAACAAAATTTCTTTCAGTTGCCAACATCAATCCATAAATATATATGGGGAGATCCTAGCTCCAAATCGGTTTTACAGTGAAACCTGCAGGAACGTCCAAACGGCACTAGGAAACAGACTGAAAAAATAGAGTAAATGTTTCTCCTGCAACACTTTCCTTTGTGCTCGATGAACGAACGTCTCACCACAAGTTCAGTTCTGAGAGATAAGTGTGTGTGAAAGCCGTAATTCACCTAGCTTTTGGGAAAACAAAGTTTCTTTTCAGTTGCCAACACCACTCCATTAATATATATGGGGAGGTACTAGCTAAAACTCGGTTTTACAGTGAAAACTGCAGGAACTTTAAAACGGCACTAGGGAACAGACTGAGAAACGAGAGTAAAAGTTTCTCCTGCAACCCGTTCCCTTTGTGCTAGATGAACGAACGTCTCTCCACAAGCTCAGTTCTGAGAGTTAAGTGTGTGTGGAAGCCGTCCTTCACCTAACTTTTAGTAAACACATAGTCTCTTTGAAGTTGCCAACTCCACTCCATACATATATATGGGGAGGTACTAGCTCCAACACGGTTTTACAGTGAAAACTGCAGGAACTTCAAACCGGCACTAGGAAACAGACTGAGAAAACAGAGTAAAATTTTCCCTGCAATCCGTTCCCTTTGTGCTAGATGTACGAACGTCTCTCAACATGCTCAGTTCTGAGAAATTAGTGTGTGTGAAATCTGTCCTCACCTAGCTTGTTGGGAACACAATGTTTCTTTTCAGTTGAAAACTCCACTCCATACATATATATGGGGAGGTATTAGCTCCAAAACTCTTTTACAGTGAAAACTACAGGAACTTAAAAATGGCACTAGGATACAGACTGAGAAAACAGAGTAAAATTTCTCCTGCAACCCGTTCCCTTTGTGCTTGATGAACGAACGTCTCTCCACAAGCTCTGTTCTGAGAGATAAGTGTGTGTGAATGCCGTAATTCACCTAGCTTTTTGGAACACATTGTTTCTTTGCAGTTGCCAACTCCACTCCATACATATATATGGGGAGGTACTAGCTCCAACTCGGTTTTACAGTGAAAACTGCAGGAACTTCAAAACGGCACTAGGAAACAGACTGAGAAACCGGAGAAAAAGTTTCTCCTCCAACCCTTTCCCATTGTGCTTGATGAACGAACGTCTCTACACATGCTAGGTTCTGAGAGATAAATGAGTGTGAAAGTCGTCCTTCACCTAGCTTGTTGGGAACACAAAGTTTCTTTTCAGTTGCGAAATCCACTCCATAAATACATATGGGGAGGAACTAACTCCAACTCGGTTTTACAGTGAAAACTTTAGGCACTTCAAACTGGAACTAGGGAACAGACTGAGAATCCAGAGTAAAAGTTTCTCCTGCAAACCGTTCCATTTGTGCTAGATGAACGAAAGTCTCTCCACATGCTCACTTCTGAGAGAATACTGTGTGTGAAAGCCGTCCTTCAACTAGCTTGTTGTAAACACATAGAATCTTTGCAGTTGCCAACACCACTCCATACATATATATGGGGAAGTACTCGCTCCAACACGGTTTTACAGTGAAAACTGCATGAACTTCCAACCGGCACTAGGAAACAGACTGAAAAACAGAGTAAATGTTTATCCTGCAACCAGTTCACTTTGTGCTAGATGAACGAACGACTCACCACAAGTTCAGTTCTGAGAGATATGTGTTTGTGAAAGCCGTAATTCACCTAGCTTGTTGGGAACACAAAGTTTCTTTTCAGTTGCCAAATCCACTCCATAAATTTATATGGGGTGGTACTAGGTAAAACTCGGTTTTACAGTGAAAACTGCAGGAACATCAAAACGGCACTAGCGAACAGACTGAGAAACCAGAGTAAAAATATTGTCTGCTACCACTTCCCTTTGTGCTAGATGAACGAACGTCTCTCCACAAGCTCAGTTCTGAGAGATAAGTGTGTGTGAAACCCTTAATTCACCTAGCTTTTGGGAAAACAAAGATTCTTTTCAGTTGCCAACACCACTCCATTAATATATATGGGGAGGTACTAGCTAAAACTCGGTTTTACAGTGAAAACTGCAGGAACTTCAAAACGGCACTAGGGAACAGACTGAGAAACGAGAGTAAAACTTTCTCCTGCAACCCGTTCCCTTTGTGCTAGATGAACGAACGTCTCTCCACAAGCTCAGTTCTGAGAGATAAGTGTGTGTGGAAGCCGTCCTTCACCTAACTTTTAGTAAACACATAGTCTCTTTGAGGTTGCCAACCCCAATCCATACATATATATGGGGAGGTACTAGCTCCAACGCGGTTTTACAGTGAAAACTGCAGGAACTTCAAACCGGCACTAGGAAACAGACTGAGAAACCAGAGTAAAAGTTTCTCCTGCAAACCGTTCAATTTGTGCTAGATGAACGACGTCCCTACACATGCTCAGTTCTGAGAGGTAAGTGAGTGTGAACGCCGTCCTTCACCTATTTGTTGGGAACAAAAAATTTCTTTTCAGTTGCCATCTCCACTCCATACATATATATGGGGAGGTACTAGCTCCAACTCGGTTTTACAGTGAAAACTGCAGGAACTTCAAAACGGCACTAGGAAACAGACTGAGAAACCGGAGAAAAAGTTTCTCCTCCAACCCTTTCCCATTGTGCTTGATGAACGAACGTCTCTACACATGCTAGGTTCTGAGAGATAAATGAGTGTGAAAGTCGTCCTTCACCTAGCTTGTTGGGAACACAAAGTTTCTTTTCAGTTGCGAAATACACTCCATAAATACATATGGGGAAGAACTAACTCCAACTCGGTTTTACAGTGAAAACTTTAGGCACTTCAAACTGGAACTAGGGAACATACTGAGAATCCAGAGTAAAAGTTTCTCCTGCAAACCGTTCCCTTTGTGCTAGATGAACGAAAGTCTCTCCACATGCTCACTTCTGAGAGAATACTGTGTGTGAAAGCCGTCCTTCAACTAGCTTGTTGTAAACACATAGAATCTTTGCAGTTGCCAACACCACTCCATACATATATATGGGGAAGTACTCGCTCCAACACGGTTTTACAGTGAAAACTGCATGAACTTCCAACCGGCACTAGGAAACAGACTGAAAAACAGAGTAAATGTTTATCCTGCAACCAGTTCACTTTGTGCTAGATGAACGAACGTCTCACCACAAGTTCAGTTCTGAGAGATATGTGTTTGTGAAAGCCGTAATTCACCTAGCTTGTTGGGAACACAAAGTTTCTTTTCAGTTGCCAAATCCACTCCATAAATTTATATGGGGTGGTACTAGGTAAAACTCGGTTTTACAGTGAAAACTGCAGGAACATCAAAACGGCACTAGCGAACAGACTGAGAAACCAGAGTAAAAATATTTTCTGCTACCACTTCCCTTTGTGCTAGATGAACGAACGTCTCTCCACAAGCTCAGTTCTGAGAGATAAGTGTGTGTGGAAGCCGTCCTTCACCTAACTTTTAGTAAAAACATAGTCTCTTTGAGGTTGCCAACCCCAATCCATACATATATATGGGGAGGTACTAGCTCCAACGCGGTTTTACAGTGAAAACTGCAGGAACTTCAAACCGGCACTAGGAAACAGACTGAGAAACCAGAGTAAAAGTTTCTCCTGCAAACCGTTCAATTTGTGCTAGATGAACGACGTCCCTACACATGCTCAGTTCTGAGAGGTAAGTGAGTGTGAACGCCGTCCTTCACCAATTTGTTGGGAACAAAAATTTCTTTTCAGTTGCCAACTCAACTCCATACATATATATGGGGAGGTACAAGTTCCAACTCGGTTTTACAGTGAAAACTGCAGGAAAATCAAACCGGCACTAGGGAACAGACTGAGAATCCAGAGTAAAAGTTTTTCCTGCAACCCGTTCACTTTGTGCTAGATGAACGAACGTCTCTCCACATACTCAGTTCTGAGAGATAAGTGTGTGTGAAAGCCGTAATTCACCTAGCTTGTTGGGAACACGAAATATCTTTTCAGTTGCCAAATTCACTCCATAATTATATATGGGGAGGTACTAGCTAAAACTCGGTTTTACAGTGAAAACTGCAGGTACTTCATAACGGAACTAGGAAACAGACTAAGAAAACAGAGTAAATTTTCTCCTGCAACCCGTTCCCTTTGTGCTAGATGAAGGAACGTCTCTCCACATGCTCAGTTCTGAGAGATAAGTGTGTGTGAAAGCCGTCCTTCACCTAGCTTGTTTGGAACACAAAGTTTCTTTTCAGTTGCCAACTCCACTCCATATATATATATGGGGAGGTACTAGCTCCAACTCGGTTTTACAGTGAAAACTGCAGGAACTTCCAAACGGCACTAGGAAACAGACTGAAAAACAGAGTAAATTTTTATACTGCAACCAGTTCACTTTGTGCTAGATGAACGAACGTCTCTCCACATGCTCAGTTCTGAGAAATTAGTGTGTGTGAAATCCGTCCTCACCAAGCTTGTTGGGAACACAATGTTTCTTTTCAGTTGAAAACTCCACTCCATACATATATATGGGGAGGTATTAGCTCCAAAACTCTTTTACAGTGAAAACTACAGGAACTTAAAAATGGCACTAGGATACAGACTGAGAAAACAGAGTAAAATTTCTCCTGCAACCCGTTCCCATTGTGCTAGATGAGCGACGTCCCTACACATGCTCAGTTCTGAGAGGTAAGTGAGTTTGAACGCCGTCCTTCACCTATCTTGTTGGGAACAAAAAGTTTCTTTTCAGTTGCCAACTCAACTCCATACATATATATGGGTAGGTACTAGTTCCAACTCGGTTTTACAGTGAAAACTGCAGGAAAATCAAACCGGCCCTAGGGAAAAGACTGAGAATCCATAGTAAAAGTTTTTCCTGCAACCCGTTCCCTTTGTGCTAGTTGAACGAACGTCTCTCCACATACTCAGTTCTGAGAGATAATTTTGTGTGAAAGCCGTCCTTCAGTTAGCTTCTTGGGAACACAAAGATTGTTTTCAGTTGCAAAAACCACTCCATACATATATATGGGGAGGTACTAGGTCCAACTCGGTTTTACAGTGAAAACTGCAGGAACTTCCAATCGGCACTAGGAAACAGACTGAAAAATCAGAGTAATAATTTCTCCTGCAACCCATTCCCTTTGTGGTAGATGAACGATCGTCTCTCCACAAGTTCAGTTCTGAGAGATAAGTGTGTGTGAAAGCCGTAATTCACCTAGCTTGTTGGGAACACAAAATAACTTTTCAGTTGCCAAATCCACTCCATAATTATATATCGGGAGGTACTAGCTAAAACCCGGTTTACAGTGAAAACTGCAGGTACTTCATAACGGAACTAGGAATCAGACTGAGAAAACAGAGTTAATTTTCTCCTGCAAACCGTTCCCTTTGTGCTAGATGAAGGAACGTCTCTGCACATGCTCAGTTCTGTGAGATAAGTGTGTGTGAAAGCCATCCTTCACCTAGCTTGTTGGGAACAAAAGATTCTTTTCAGTTGCCAACTCCACTCCATATATATATATGGGGAGGTACTAGCTCCAACTCGGTTTTACAGTGAAAACTGCAGGAATTTCAAAAAAGCACTAGGAAACAAACTGAGATATCAGGGTAAAAGTTTCTCCTGCAACCCGTTCCCTTTGTTCTTGATGAACGAACGTCTCTCCACAAGCTCAGTTCTGAGAGATAATTGTGTGTGAAAGCCGTCCTTCAACTAGCTTGTTGGGAAAATAAAGTTTTTTTCAGTTGCATACTCCACTCCATACATATATATTTGGAGGTATTAGCTCCAACTCGGTTTTAAAGTGAAAACTGCAGGAACTTCCAACCGGCACTAGGAAACAGACTGAAAAACAGAGTAAATGTTTATCCTGCAACCAGTTCACTTTGTGCTAGATGAACGAACGTCTCACCACAAGTTCAGTTCTGAGAGATATGTGTTTGTGAAAGCCGTAATTCACCTAGCTTGTTGGGAACACAAAGTTTCTTTTCAGTTGCCAAATCCACTCCATAAATATATATGGGGTGGTACTAGGTAAAACTCGCTTTTACAGTGAAAACTGCAGGAACATCAAAACGGCACTAGCGAACAGACTGAGAAACCAGAGTAAAAATTTTTTCTGCTACCAAGTCCTTTGTGCTAGATGAACGAACGTCTCTCCACAAGCTCAGTTCTGAGAGATAAGTGTGTGTGAAACCCTTAATTCACCTAGATTGTTGGGAAAACAAAATTTCTTTTCATTTGCAAACACCAATCCATAAATATATATGGGGAGGTCCTAGCTCCAACTCGGTTTTACAGTGAAACCTGCAGGAACGTCCAAACGGCACTAGGAAACAGACTGAAAAAGTAGAGTAAATGTTTCTCCTGCAACACTTTCCCTTTGTGGTCGATGAACGAACGTCTCACCACAAGTTCAGTTCTGAGAGATAAGTGTGTGTGAAAGCCGTAATTCACCTAGCTTTTGGGAAAACAAAGTTTCTTTTCAGTTGCCAACAACACTTCATTAATATATATGGGGAGGTACTAGCTAAAACTCGGTTTTACAGTGAAAACTGCAGGAACTTCAAACCGGCACTAGGAAACAGACTGAGAAAACAGAGTAAATGTTTCAACTGCAACCCGATCCCTTTGTGCTAGATGAACGAACGTCTCTCCACATGCTCAGTCCTGAGAGATATGTGTGTGTTAAAGCAGTCTTTCACCTAGCTTGTTGGGAACACAAAGTTTCTATTCAGTTGCCAACTCCAAACTATAGATATACATGGGGAGGTATTAGTTCCAACTCGAATTTACGGTGAAAAATGCAGGAACTTCCAACCGGCACTAGGAAACAGACTGAGAAAACAGAGTAAATGTTTCCCCTGCAACCCGTTAATTTTGTGCCTGATGAACGTACGTCTCTCCACAAGCTCAGTTCTGAGAAATAAGTGTGTGTGAAAGCCGGCCTTCACCCAGCTTGTAGTAAACACATAGTCTCTTTGCAGTTGCCAACTCCACTCCATATATATAAATGGGTATGTACTAGCTCCAACGCGGTTTTACATTGAAATCTGCAGGAACTTCAAAACGGCACTAGGAAACAGACTGAGAAACAGAGAAAAATTTCTCCTGCAAACCGTTCAATTTTTGTTAGATTAAACGAACATCTCTCCCATGATCACTTCTTAGAAAAAACTGTGTGTGAAAGCCGTCCTTCACCTAGCTTTTTGGGAACACAAAGTTTCTTTTCAGTTGCCATCTCCACCCCATACATATATATGGGGAGGTACTAGCTCCAACTCGATTTTATTGTGAAAACTGCAGGAAATTCAAACTGCACTAGGAAACACACTGAGAAAACAGAGTAAAATTTCTCCTGCAAACTTTTCCCTTTGTGCTAGATGAACGAAAGTCTCTCCACAAAATCAGTTCTGAGAGATAAGTGTGTGTGAAAGCAGTAATTCACCTAACTTGTTGGGAACACAAAGTTTCCTTTCAGTTGCCATCTCCACTCCATACATATATATGGTAAGTAACTACCTCCAACTCGGTTTTACAGTGAAAACTGCAGGAACTTCCAACCGGCACTAGGAAACAGACTGAAAAATCAGAGTAAAAGTTTCTATTGCAACCCGTTCCATTCGTGCTAGATTAACGATAGTCTCTCAAGACGTTCAGTTCTGAGAGATAAGTGTGTGTGAAAGCCGTAATTCACCTAGCTTGTTGGGAACACAAAGTTTCTTTTCAGTTGCAACTCCACTCCATAAATATATATAGGGTGGTACTAGATAAAACTCGGTTTTACTGTGAAATCTGGAGGAACTTCAAAACTGCACTAGGGAACAGACTGAGAAACCAGAGTAAAGTTTTTCTTCAACCCGTTCTCTTTGTGATAGATGAACGAACGTCTCTCCACAAGCTCACTTCTGAGAGATAAGTGTGTGTGAAAGCCGTCCTTCACATAGCTTGTTGTAAACACATAGTTTCATTTCAGTTGCCAATTCCACTCCATACATATCTATGGGGAGGTACTAGTTCCAACTCGGTTTTATAGTGAAAAATGCAGGAACTTCAAACCAGCACTAGGAAACAGACTGAGATAACAGAGTAAAAGTTTCTCCTGCAAAATATTCCCTTTGTGCTAGATGAACGAACGTCTCTCCACAAGCTCACTTCTGAGAGATAAGTGTGTGTGAAAGCCGTAATTCACCTATCTTGTTGGGAACACAAAGTTCCTTTTCAGTTGCCAACTCCACTCCAAATATATATATGGTGAGGTACTAGCTCCAAATATGTATTACAGAGAAAACTGCATTAAATTCAAAACGGCACTAGGAAGCAGACTGGGAAATCAGAGTAAAAGTTTCTCCTGCAACCCTTTCCAATTGTGCTACATGAACGAAATTTTGTCCACATGCTCAGTTCTGAGAGAAAAGTGTGTGTGAAAGCCGTCCTTCACCTAGCTTGTTGTAAACACATAGATTCTTTGCAGTTGCCAACACCACTCCATAAATATATATGCGGAGGAACTAGTTCCAAAACGAATTTACAGTGAAAACTGCAGGAACTTCAAAACTGCACTAGGAAACAGAAAGAGAAACCAGATTATATGTTTCTCCTGCAAAGCGTTCCCTTTGTGCTAGATGAAAGAAAGTCTCTCCACATGCTCAGTTCTGAGAGATAAGTGTGTGTGAAAGCCGTCTTTCACCTATGTTGTTTTATACACATATTTTGTTTTCAGTTGACAACTCCACCTCATACAAATATACAGGGAGGTAATAGCTCCAACTCGGTTTTACAGTGAAAAATGCAGGAACTTCAAAACTGCACTAGGAAACAGACTGAGACAACAGAGTAAAAGTTTCCCCTGCAACCCGTTCCCATTGTGTTAGATGAACGAACGTCTCACCACAAGTTCAGTTCTGAGAAATATGTGTTTGTGAAAGCCGTAATTCACCTAGCTTGTTGGGAACACAAAGTTTCTTTTCAGTTGCCAAATCCACTCCATAAATATATATGGGGTGGTACTAGGTAAAACTCGCTTTTACAGTGAAAACTGCAGGAACATCAAAACGGCACTAGCGAACAGACTGAGAAACCAGAGTAAAAATTTTTTCTGCTACCACTTCCTTTGTGCTAGATGAACGAACGTCTCTCCACAAGCTCAGTTCTGAGAGATAAGTGTGTGTGAAACCCTTAATTCACCTAGATTGTGGGGAAAACAAAATTTCTTTTCATTTGCAAACACCAATCCATAAATATATATGGGGAGGTCCTAGCTTCAACTCGGTTTTACAGTGAAACCTGCAGGATCGTCCAAACGGCACTAGGAAACAGACTGAAAAAGTAGAGTAAATGTTTCTCCTGCAACACTTTCCCTTTGTGGTCAATGAACGAACGTCTCACCACAAGTTCAGTTCTGAGAGATAAGTGTGTGTGAAAGCCGTAATTCACCTAGCTTTTGGGAAAACAAAGTTTCTTTTCAGTTGCCAACAACACTTCATTAATATATATGGGGAGGTACTAGCTAAAACTCGGTTTTACAGTGAAAACTGCAGGAACTTCAAACCGGCACTAGGAAACAGACTGAGAAAACAGAGTAAAAGTTTCAACTGCAACCCGATCCCTTTGTGCTAGATGAACGAACGTCTCTCCACATGCTCAGTCCTGAGAGATATGTGTGTGTTAAAGCAGTCTTTCACCTAGCTTGTTGGGAACACAAAGTTTCTATTCAGTTGCCAACTCCAAACTATAGATATACATGGGGAGGTATTAGTTCCAACTCGAATTTACGGTGAAAAATGCAGGAACTTCCAACCGGCACTAGGAAACAGACTGAGAAAACAGAGTAAATGTTTCCCCTGCAACCCGTTAATTTTGTGCCTGATGAACGTACGTCTCTCCACAAGCTCAGTTCTGAGAAATAAGTGTGTGTGAAAGCCGGCCTTCACCCAGCTTGTAGTAAACACATAGTCTCTTTGCAGTTGCCAACTCCACTCCATATATATAAATGGGTATGTACTAGCTCCAACGCGGTTTTACATTGAAATCTGCAGGAACTTCAAAACGGCACTAGGAAACAGACTGAGAAACAGAGAAAAATTTCTCCTGCAAACCGTTCAATTTTTGTTAGATTAAACGAACATCTCTCCCATGATCACTTCTTAGAAAAAACTGTGTGTGAAAGCCGTCCTTCACCTAGCTTTTTGGGAACACAAAGTTTCTTTTCAGTTGCCATCTCCACCCCATACATATATATGGGGAGGTACTAGCTCCAACTCGATTTTATTGTGAAAACTGCAGGAAATTCAAACTGCACTAGGAAACACACTGAGAAAACAGAGTAAAATTTCTCCTGCAACCTTTTCCCTTTGTGCTAGATGAACGAAAGTCTCTCCACAAAATCAGTTCTGAGAGATAAGTGTGTGTGAAAGCAGTAATTCACCTAACTTGTTGGGAACACAAAGTTTCCTTTCAGTTGCCATCTCCACTCCATACATATATATGGTAAGTAACTACCTCCAACTCGGTTTTACAGTGAAAACTGCAGGAACTTCCAACCGGCACTAGGAAACAGACTGAAAAATCAGAGTAAAAGTTTCTATTGCAACCCGTTCCATTCGTGCTAGATTAACGATAGTCTCTCAAGACGTTCAGTTCTGAGAGATAAGTGTGTGTGAAAGCCGTAATTCACCTAGCTTGTTGGGAACACAAAGTTTCTTTTCAGTTGCAACTCCACTCCATAAATATATATAGGGTGGTACTAGATAAAACTCGGTTTTACTGTGAAATCTGGAGGAACTTCAAAACTGCACTAGGGAACAGACTGAGAAACCAGAGTAAAGTTTTTCTTCAACCCGTTCTCTTTGTGATAGATGAACGAACGTCTCTCCACAAGCTCACTTCTGAGAGATAAGTGTGTGTGAAAGCCGTCCTTCACATAGCTTGTTGTAAACACATAGTTTCATTTCAGTTGCCAATTCCACTCCATACATATCTATGGGGAGGTACTAGTTCCAACTCGGTTTTATAGTGAAAAATGCAGGAACTTCAAACCAGCACTAGGAAACAGACTGAGATAACAGAGTAAAAGTTTCTCCTGCAAAATATTCCCTTTGTGCTAGATGAACGAACGTCTCTCCACAAGCTCACTTCTGAGAGATAAGTGTGTGTGAAAGCCGTAATTCACCTATCTTGTTGGGAACACAAAGTTCCTTTTCAGTTGCCAACTCCACTCCAAATATATATATGGTGAGGTACTAGCTCCAAATATGTATTACAGAGAAAACTGCATTAAATTCAAAACGGCACTAGGAAGCAGACTGGGAAATCAGAGTAAAAGTTTCTCCTGCAACCCTTTCCAATTGTGCTACATGAACGAAATTTTGTCCACATGCTCAGTTCTGAGAGAAAAGTGTGTGTGAAAGCCGTCCTTCACCTAGCTTGTTGTAAACACATAGATTCTTTGCAGTTGCCAACACCACTCCATAAATATATATGCGGAGGAACTAGTTCCAAAACGAATTTACAGTGAAAACTGCAGGAACTTCAAAACTGCACTAGGAAACAGAAAGAGAAACCAGATTATATGTTTCTCCTGCAAAGCGTTCCCTTTGTGCTAGATGAAAGAAAGTCTCTCCACATGCTCAGTTCTGAGAGATAAGTGTGTGTGAAAGCCGTCTTTCACCTATGTTGTTTTATACACATATTTTGTTTTCAGTTGACAACTCCACCTCATACAAATATACAGGGAGGTAATAGCTCCAACTCGGTTTTACAGTGAAAAATGCAGGAACTTCAAAACTGCACTAGGAAACAGACTGAGACAACAGAGTAAAAGTTTCCCCTGCAACCCGTTCCCATTGTGTTAGATGAACGAACATCTCTCCACAAGCTCAGTTCTGAGAGATAAGTGTGTGTGAAAGCCGTATTTCTCGTAGCTTGTTGGGAACACAAAGTTTCTTTTCAGTTGCCAACTCCACTCCATAAATATATATGGGGAGGTACTATCACCAAATCGGTATTACAGTGAAAACTGCAGGAACTTCACCGACACTAGGAAGCAAACTGAGAAAACAGAGTAAAAGTTATTCCTGCAAACCGTTCCCTTTGTGCTAGATGAACGAACGTCTCTCCACAAGCTCAGTTCTGAGAGATAAGTGGGTGTGAAAGCCGTCCTTCACCTAGCTTGTTGGGAACACAATGATTCTTTTCAGTTGCCAACTCCATCCCATACAAATATATGGGGAGTTACTAGCTCCAACTCGGTTTTACAGTGAAATCTGCAGGAACATCCAACCGGCACTAGGAAACAGACTGAAAAAACAGAGTAAATGTTTCAACTGCAACCCGTCCCTTTGTGCTACATGAACGAACTTCTGACCACATGCTCAGTTCTGTGAGATAAGTGTGTGTGAAAGCCGTCCTTCACCTAACTTGTTGAAAACACATAGATTCTTTGCAGTTGCCAACTCCACTCCATACATATATATGGGGAGGTACTAGCTCCAAATCGATTTTACAGTGAAAACTGCAGGAACTTCAACCTGGCACTAGGAAACAGACTGAGAAACAGAGAAAAATTTCTCCTGCAAACCGTTCAAATTTTGCTAGATTAAACGAACTTCTCTCCCATGATCAGTTCTTAGAAATAACTGGGTGTGAAAGCCGTCCTTCACCTAGCTTCTTGGGAACACAAGTTACTTTTCAGTTGCCATCTCCACCCCATACATATATATGGGGTGGTACTAGCTCCAAATCGATTTTACAGTGAAAACTGCAGGAACTTCAAAACTGCACTAGGAAACACACTGAGAAAACAGAGTAAAATTTCTCCTGCATACTTTTCCCTTTGTGCTAGATGAACGAAAGTCTCTCCACAAGCTCAATTCTGAGAGATAAGTGTGTGTGAAAGCCATAATTCACCTATCTTGTTGGGAACACAAAGTTTCTTTTCAGTTGCCAACTCCACTCCATAAATATATATGGTGAGGTACTAGCTCCATATATGTATAACAGTGAAAACTGCATTAACTTCAAAATGGCACTAGGAAGCAGACTGGGAAATCAGAGTAAAAGTTTTTCCTGCAACCCTTTCCCTTTGTGCTACATGAACGAACTTTTGTCCACATGCTCAGTTCTGAGATAAAAGTGTGTGTGAAAGCCGTCCTTCACCTAGCTTGTTGTAAACACATAGATTCTTTGCAGTTGCCATCTCAACTCCATAAATATATATGGGGAGGAACTAGCTCCAAAACGATTTTACAGTGAAAACTGCAGGAACTTCAAAACTGCACTAGGAAACAGAAAGAGAAACCAGAGTAAATGTTTCTCCTACAAAGCGTTCCCTTTGTGCTAGATGAAAGAAAGTCTCTACACATGCTCAGTTCTGAGAGATAAGTGTGTGTGAAAGCCATCCTTCACCAATGTTGTTTTATACACATAGTTTGTTTTCAGTTGCCAAATACACCCCATACAAATATATGGGGAGGTACTAGCTCCAACTCGGTTTTACAGTGAAAAATGCAGGAACTTCAAACCGGCACTAGGAAACAGACTGAGAAAACAGAGTAAATATTTCTCCAGCAAACCCGTTCTCTTTGTGCTAGATGAACGAACATCTCTCCACAAGATCTTTTCTGAGAGATACGTGTGTGTGAAAGCCGTCCTTCACCTAGCTTGTTGTATACACCTAGTTGCTTTTCAGTTGCCAAATCCACCCCATACAAATATATGGGGAGGTATTAGCTCCAACTCGGTTTTACAGTGAAAACTGCAGGAACTTGAAAACTGCACTAAGAAACAGACTGAGAAAACAGAGTAAAATTTCTCCTGCAACCCGTTCCCTTTGTGTTAGATGAACGAACGTCTCTCCAAAAGCTCAGTTCTGAGAGATAAGTGTGTGTGAAAGCCGTCCTTCACCTAGCTTGTAGTAAATACATAGTCTCTTTTCAGTTCTCAATTCCAGTCCATACATATATAAGGGTAGGAACTAGCTCTAACACTGTTTTCAGTGAAAACTGCAGGAAATTCAAACCGGCACTAGGAAACAGACTGAGAAAACAGAGTAAAAATTTCTCCTGCAACCCGTTCAATTTTTGCTAGATGAACGAACGTCTCTACCATGAACTGTTCTTAGATATAAGTGTGTGTGTAAGCCGTCCTTTACATAGCTTCTTGGGAACACAAAGTTTCTTTAAGTTGCCATCTCCACCCCATACATATAATGGGGAAGTACTAGCTCCAACTCGATTTTACAGTGAAAACTGCAGGAACTTCAAACCAGCACAAGGAAACAGACTGAGAAAACAGAGTAAAAGTTTCACCTGCAACCCGTTTCCTTTGTGCTAGATGAACGAAAGTCTCTCCACATGCTCAGATCTGAGAGATAAGTGTGTGTTAAAGCAGTCCTTCACCTAGCTTGTTGGGAACACAAAGTTTCTTTTCAGTTGCCAACTCCACACCATACATATATAAGGGGAGATACTAGTTCCAACTCGAATTTACAGTGAAAACTGCAGGAACTTCCAACCGGCACTAGGAAACAGACTGAAAAAACAGAGTAAATGTTTCCCCTGCAACCCGTTCATGTTGTGTCTGATGAACGAACGTCTCTACGCATGCTAGGTTCTGAGAGATAAATGAGTGTGAAAGCCGTTCTTCACCTAGCTTGTTGGGAACACAAAGTTTCTTTCAATTGCGAAATCCACTCCATAAATATATATGGGGAGGAACTAACTCCAACTCATTTTACAGTGAAAACTGTAGGCACTTCAAACTGGAACTAGGGAACAGACTGAGAATCCAGAGTAAAAGTTTCTCCTGCAAAACGTTTCCTTTGTGCTAGATGAACGAAAGTCTCTCCACATGCTCAGTTCTGAGAGAATACTGTGTGTGAAAGCCGTCCTTCAACTAGCTTGTTGTAAACACATAGTTTCTTTGCAGTTGCCAACACAACTAAATACATATATATGGGGAAGTACTCGCTCCAACACGGTTTTACAGTGAAAAATGCAGGAACTTCAAACCGGCACTAGGAAATAGACTGAGAAACCAGAGTAAAATTTACTCCTGCAAACCGTTCCCATTGTGCTAGATGAGCGACGTCCCTACACATGCTCAGTTCTGAGAGGTAAGTGAGTGTGAACGCCGTCCTTCACCTATCTTGTTGGGAACAAAAAGTTTCTTTTCAGTTGCCAACTCAACTCCATACATATATATGGGGAGGTACTAGTTCCAACTCGGTTTTACAGTGAAAACTGCAGGAAAATCAAACCGGCCCTAGGGAAAAGACTGAGAATCCATAGTAAAAGTTTTTCATGCAACCCGTTCCCTTTGTGCTAGTTGAACGAACGTCTCTCCACATACTCAGTTCTGAGAGATAATTTTGTGTGAAAGCCGTCCTTCAGTTAGCTTCTTGGGAACACAAAGATTGTTTTCAGTTGCCAAAACCACTCCATACATATATATGGGGAGGTACTAGGTCCAACTCGGTTTTACAGTGAAACGTGCAGGAACTTCCAATCGGCACTAGGAAACAGACTGAAAAATCAGAGTAATAATTTCTCCTGCAACCCATTCCCTTTGTGGTAGATGAACGATCGTCTCTCCACAAGTTCAGTTCTGAGAGATAAGTGTGTGTGAAAGCCGTAATTCACCTAGCTTGTTGGGAACACAAAATAACTTTTCAGTTGCCAAATCCACTCCATAATTATATATCGGGAGGTACTAGCTAAAACCCGGTTTACAGTGAAAACTGCAGGTACTTCATAACGGAACTAGGAATCAGACTGAGAAAACAGAGTTAATTTTCTCCTGCAAACCGTTCCCTTTGTGCTAGATGAAGGAACGTCTCTGCACATGCTCAGTTCTGAGAGATAAGTGTGTGTGAAAGCCATCCTTCACCTAGCTTGTTGGGAACAAAAGTTTCTTTTCAGTTGCCAACTCCACTCCATATATATATATGGGGAGGTACTAGCTCCAACTCGGTTTTACAGTGAAAACTGCAGGAATTTCAAAAAAGCACTAGGAAACAAACTGAGATATCAGGGTAAAAGTTTCTCCTGCAACCCGTTCCCTTTGTTCTTGATGAACGAACGTCTCTCCACAAGCTCAGTTCTGAGAGATAATTGTGTGTGAAAGCCGTCCTTCACCTAGCTTGTTGGGAAAATAAAGTTTTTTTCAGTTGCGTACTCCACTCCATACATATATATTTGGAGGTATTAGCTCCAACTCGGTTTTAAAGTGAAAACTGCAGGAACTTCCAACCGGCACTAGGAAACAGACTGAAAAACAGAGTAAATGTTTATCCTGCAACCAGTTCACTTTGTGCTAGATGAACGAACGTCTCACCACAAGTTCAGTTCTGAGAGATATGTGTTTGTGAAAGCCGTAATTCACCTAGCTTGTTGGGAACACAAAGTTTCTTTTCAGTTGCCAAATCCACTCCATAAATATATATGGGGTGGTACTAGGTAAAACTCGCTTTTACAGTGAAAACTGCAGGAACATCAAAACGGCACTAGCGAACAGACTGAGAAACCAGAGTAAAAATTTTTTCTGCTACCACTTCCTTTGTGCTAGATGAACGAACGTCTCTCCACAAGCTCAGTTCTGAGAGATAAGTGTGTGTGAAACCCTTAATTCACCTAGATTGTGGGGAAAACAAAATTTCTTTTCATTTGCAAACACCAATCCATAAATATATATGGGGAGGTCCTAGCTTCAACTCGGTTTTACAGTGAAACCTGCAGGATCGTCCAAACGGCACTAGGAAACAGACTGAAAAAGTAGAGTAAATGTTTCTCCTGCAACACTTTCCCTTTGTGGTCAATGAACGAACGTCTCACCACAAGTTCAGTTCTGAGAGATAAGTGTGTGTGAAAGCCGTAATTCACCTAGCTTTTGGGAAAACAAAGTTTCTTTTCAGTTGCCAACAACACTTCATTAATATATAAGGGGAGGTACTAGCTAAAACTCGGTTTTACAGTGAAAACTGCAGGAACTTCAAACCGGCACTAGGAAACAGACTGAGAAAACAGAGTAAAAGTTTCAACTGCAACCCGATCCCTTTGTGCTAGATGAACGAACGTCTCTCCACATGCTCAGTCCTGAGAGATATGTGTGTGTTAAAGCAGTCTTTCACCTAGCTTGTTGGGAACACAAAGTTTCTATTCAGTTGCCAACTCCAAACTATAGATATACATGGGGAGGTATTAGTTCCAACTCGAATTTACGGTGAAAAATGCAGGAACTTCCAACCGGCACTAGGAAACAGACTGAGAAAACAGAGTAAATGTTTCCCCTGCAACCCGTTAATTTTGTGCCTGATGAACGTACGTCTCTCCACAAGCTCAGTTCTGAGAAATAAGTGTGTGTGAAAGCCGGCCTTCACCCAGCTTGTAGTAAACACATAGTCTCTTTGCAGTTGCCAACTCCACTCCATATATATAAATGGGTATGTACTAGCTCCAACGCGGTTTTACATTGAAATCTGCAGGAACTTCAAAACGGCACTAGGAAACAGACTGAGAAACAGAGAAAAATTTCTCCTGCAAACCGTTCAATTTTTGTTAGATTAAACGAACATCTCTCCCATGATCACTTCTTAGAAAAAACTGTGTGTGAAAGCCGTCCTTCACCTAGCTTTTTGGGAACACAAAGTTTCTTTTCAGTTGCCATCTCCACCCCATACATATATATGGGGAGGTACTAGCTCCAACTCGATTTTATTGTGAAAACTGCAGGAAATTCAAACTGCACTAGGAAACACACTGAGAAAACAGAGTAAAATTTCTCCTGCAAACTTTTCCCTTTGTGCTAGATGAACGAAAGTCTCTCCACAAAATCAGTTCTGAGAGATAAGTGTGTGTGAAAGCAGTAATTCACCTAACTTGTTGGGAACACAAAGTTTCCTTTCAGTTGCCATCTCCACTCCATACATATATATGGTAAGTAACTACCTCCAACTCGGTTTTACAGTGAAAACTGCAGGAACTTCCAACCGGCACTAGGAAACAGACTGAAAAATCAGAGTAAAAGTTTCTATTGCAACCCGTTCCATTCGTGCTAGATTAACGATAGTCTCTCAAGACGTTCAGTTCTGAGAGATAAGTGTGTGTGAAAGCCGTAATTCACCTAGCTTGTTGGGAACACAAAGTTTCTTTTCAGTTGCAACTCCACTCCATAAATATATATAGGGTGGTACTAGATAAAACTCGGTTTTACTGTGAAATCTGGAGGAACTTCAAAACTGCACTAGGGAACAGACTGAGAAACCAGAGTAAAGTTTTTCTTCAACCCGTTCTCTTTGTGTTAGATGAACGAACGTCTCTCCACAAGCTCACTTCTGAGAGATAAGTGTGTGTGAAAGCAGTCCTTCACATAGCTTGTTGTAAACACATAGTTTCATTTCAGTTGCCAATTCCACTCCATACATATCTATGGGGAGGTACTAGCTCCAACTCGGTTTTATAGTGAAAAATGCAGGAACTTCAAACCAGCACTAGGAAACAGACTGAGATAACAGAGTAAAAGTTTCTCCTGCAAAATATTCCCTTTGTGCTAGATGAACGAACGTCTCTCCACAAGCTCACTTCTGAGAGATAAGTGTGTGTGAAAGCCGTAATTCACCTATCTTGTTGGGAACACAAAGTTCCTTTTCAGTTGCCAACTCCACTCCAAATATATATATGGTGAGGTACTAGCTCCAAATATGTATTACAGAGAAAACTGCATTAAATTCAAAACGGCACTAGGAAGCAGACTGGGAAATCAGAGTAAAAGTTTCTCCTGCAACCCTTTCCAATTGTGCTACATGAACGAACTTTTGTCCACATGCTCAGTTCTGAGAGAAAAGTGTGTGTGAAAGCCGTCCTTCACCTAGCTTGTTGTAAACACATAGATTCTTTGCAGTTGCCAACACCACTCCATAAATATATATGCGGAGGAACTAGTTCCAAAACGAAATTACAGTGATAACTGCAGGAACTTCAAAACTGCACTAGGAAACAGAAAGAGAAACCAGATTATATGTTTCTCCTGCAAAGCGTTCCCTTTGTGCTAGATGAAAGAAAGTCTCTCCACATGCTCAGTTCTGAGAGATAAGTGTGTGTGAAAGCCGTCTTTCACCTATGTTGTTTTATACACATATTTTGTTTTCAGGTGACAACTCCACCTCATACAAATATACAGGGAGGTAATAGCTCCAACTCGGTTTTACAGTGAAAAATGCAGGAACTTCAAAACTGCACTAGGAAACAGACTGAGACAACAGAGTAAAAGTTTCCCCTGCAACCCGTTCCCATTGTGTTAGATGAACGAACATCTCTCCACAAGCTCAGTTCTGAGAGATAAGTGTGTGTGAAAGCCGTATTTCTCGTAGCTTGTTGGGAACACAAAGTTTCTTTTCAGTTGCCAACTCCACTCCATAAATATATATGGGGAGGTACTATCACCAAATCGGTATTACAGTGAAAACTGCAGGAACTTCACCGACTCTAGGAAGCAAACTGAGAAAACAGAGTAAAAGTTATTCCTGCAAACCGTTCCCTTTGTGCTAGATGAACGAACGTCTCTCCACAAGCTCAGTTCTGAGAGATAAGTGGGTGTGAAAGCCGTCCTTCACCTAGCTTGTTGGGAACACAATGATTCTTTTCAGTTGCCAACTCCATCCCATACAAATATATGGGGAGTTACTAGCTCCAACTCGGTTTTACAGTGAAAACTGCAGGAACATCCAACCGGCACTAGGAAACAGACTGAAAAAACAGAGTAAATGTTTCAACTGCAACCCGTCCCTTTGTGCTACATGAACGAACTTCTGACCACATGCTCAGTTCTGTGAGATAAGTGTGTGTGAAAGCCGTCCTTCACCTAACTTGTTGAAAACACATAGATTCTTTGCAGTTGCCAACTCCACTCCATACATATATATGGGGAGGTACTAGCTCCAAATCGATTTTACAGTGAAAACTGCAGGAACTTCAACCTGGCACTAGGAAACAGACTGAGAAACAGAGAAAAATTTCTCCTGCAAACCGTTCAAATTTTGCTAGATTAAACGAACTTCTCTCCCATGATCAGTTCTTAGAAATAACTGGGTGTGAAAGCCGTCCTTCACCTAGCTTCTTGGGAACACAAGTTACTTTTCAGTTGCCATCTCCACCCCATACATATATATGGGGTGGTACTAGCTCCAAATCGATTTTACAGTGAAAACTGCAGGAACTTCAAAACTGCACTAGGAAACACACTGAGAAAACAGAGTAAAATTTCTCCTGCATACTTTTCCCTTTGTGCTAGATGAACGAAAGTCTCTCCACAAGCTCAATTCTGAGAGATAAGTGTGTGTGAAAGCCATAATTCACCTATCTTGTTGGGAACACAAAGTTTCTTTTCAGTTGCCAACTCCACTCCATAAATATATATGGTGAGGTACCAGCTCCATATATGTATAACAGTGAAAACTGCATTAACTTCAAAATGGCACTAGGAAGCAGACTGGGAAATCAGAGTAAAAGTTTTTCCTGCAACCCTTTCCCTTTGTGCTACATGAACGAAATTTTGTCCACATGCTCAGTTCTGAGATAAAAGTGTGTGTGAAAGCCGTCCTTCACCTAGCTTGTTGTAAACACATAGATTCTTTGCAGTTGCCATCTCAACTCCATAAATATATATGGGGAGGAACTAGCTCCAAAACGATTTTACAGTGAAAACTGCAGGAACTTCAAAACTGCACTAGGAAACAGAAAGAGAAACCAGAGTAAATGTTTCTCCTACAAAGCGTTCCCTTTGTGCTAGATGAAAGAAAGTCTCTACACATGCTCAGTTCTGAGAGATAAGTGTGTGTGAAAGCCATCCTTCACCAATGTTGTTTTATACACATAGTTTGTTTTCAGTTGCCAAATACACCCCATACAAATATATGGGGAGGTACTAGCTCCAACTCGGTTTTACAGTGAAAAATGCAGGAACTTCAAACCGGCACTAGGAAACAGACTGAGAAAACAGAGTAAATATTTCTCCAGCAAACCCGTTCTCTTTGTGCTAGATGAACGAACATCTCTCCACAAGCTCTTTTCTGAGAGATACGTGTGTGTGAAAGCCGTCCTTCACCTAGCTTGTTGTATACACCTAGTTGCTTTTCAGTTGCCAAATCCACCCCATACAAATATATGGGGAGGTATTAGCTCCAACTCGGTTTTACAGTGAAAACTGCAGGAACTTGAAAACTGCACTAAGAAACAGACTGAGAAAACAGAGTAAAATTTCTCCTGCAACCCGTTCCCTTTGTGTTAGATGAACGAACGTCTCTCCAAAAGCTCAGTTCTGAGAGATAAGTGTGTGTGAAAGCCGTCCTTCACCTAGCTTGTAGTAAATACATAGTCTCTTTTCAGTTCTCAATTCCAGTCCATACATATATAAGGGTAGGAACTAGCTCTAACGCTGTTTTACAGTGAAAACTGCAGGAAATTCAAACCGGCACTAGGAAACAGACTGAGAAAACAGAGTAAAAATTTCTCCTGCAACCCGTTCAATTTTTGCTAGATGAACGAACGTCTCTACCATGAACTGTTCTTAGAAATAAGTGTGTGTGTAAGCCGTCCTTTACATAGCTTCTTGGGAACACAAAGTTTCTTTTAAGTTGCCATCTCCACCCCATACATATAATGGGGAAGTACTAGCTCCAACTCGATTTTACAGTGAAAACTGCAGGAACTTCAAACCAGCACAAGGAAACAGACTGAGAAAACAGAGTAAAAGTTTCACCTGCAACCCGTTTCCTTTGTGCTAGATGAACGAAAGTCTCTCCACATGCTCAGATCTGAGAGATAAGTGTGTGTTAAAGCAGTCCTTCACCTAGCTTGTTGGGAACACAAAGTTTCTTTTCAGTTGCCAACTCCACACCATACATATATAAGGGGAGATACTAGTTCCAACTCGAATTTACAGTGAAAACTGCAGGAACTTCCAACCGGCACTAGGAAACAGACTGAAAAAACAGAGTAAATGTTTCCCCTGCAACCCGTTCATTTTGTGTCTGATGAACGAACGTCTCTACGCATGCTAGGTTCTGAGAGATAAATGAGTGTGAAAGCCGTTCTTCACCTAGCTTGTTGGGAACACAAAGTTTCTTTTCAATTGCGAAATCCACTCCATAAATATATATGGGGAGGAACTAACTCCAACTCATTTTACAGTGAAAACTGTAGGCACTTCAAACTGGAACTAGGGAACAGACTGAGAATCCAGAGTAAAAGTTTCTCCTGCAAAACGTTTCCTTTGTGCTAGATGAACGAAAGTCTCTCCACATGCTCAGTTCTGAGAGAATACTGTGTGTGAAAGCCGTCCTTCAACTAGCTTGTTGTAAACACATAGTTTCTTTGCAGTTGCCAACACCACTAAATACATATATATGGGGAAGTACTCGCTCCAACACGGTTTTACAGTGAAAAATGCAGGAACTTCAAACCGGCACTAGGAAATAGACTGAGAAACCAGAGTAAAATTTTCTCCTGCAAACCGTTCCCATTGTGCTAGATGAGCGACGTCCCTACACATGCTCAGTTCTGAGAGGTAAGTGAGTTTGAACGCCGTCCTTCACCTATCTTGTTGGGAACAAAAAGTTTCTTTTCAGTTGCCAACTCAACTCCATACATATATATGGGTAGGTACTAGTTCCAACTCGGTTTTACAGTGAAAACTGCAGGAAAATCAAACCGGCCCTAGGGAAAAGACTGAGAATCCATAGTAAAAGTTTTTCCTGCAACCCGTTCCCTTTGTGCTAGTTGAACGAACGTCTCTCCACATACTCAGTTCTGAGAGATAATTTTGTGTGAAAGCCGTCCTTCAGTTAGCTTCTTGGGAACACAAAGATTGTTTTCAGTTGCAAAAACCACTCCATACATATATATGGGGAGGTACTAGGTCCAACTCGGTTTTACAGTGAAAACTGCAGGAACTTCCAATCGGCACTAGGAAACAGACTGAAAAATCAGAGTAATAATTTCTCCTGCAACCCATTCCCTTTGTGGTAGATGAACGATCGTCTCTCCACAAGTTCAGTTCTGAGAGATAAGTGTGTGTGAAAGCCGTAATTCACCTAGCTTGTTGGGAACACAAAATAACTTTTCAGTTGCCAAATCCACTCCATAATTATATATCGGGAGGTACTAGCTAAAACCCGGTTTACAGTGAAAACTGCAGGTACTTCATAACGGAACTAGGAATCAGACTGAGAAAACAGAGTTAATTTTCTCCTGCAAACCGTTCCCTTTGTGCTAGATGAAGGAACGTCTCTGCACATGCTCAGTTCTGTGAGATAAGTGTGTGTGAAAGCCATCCTTCACCTAGCTTGTTGGGAACAAAAGATTCTTTTCAGTTGCCAACTCCACTCCATATATATATATGGGGAGGTACTAGCTCCAACTCGGTTTTACAGTGAAAACTGCAGGAATTTCAAAAAAGCACTAGGAAACAAACTGAGATATCAGGGTAAAAGTTTCTCCTGCAACCCGTTCCCTTTGTTCTTGATGAACGAACGTCTCTCCACAAGCTCAGTTCTGAGAGATAATTGTGTGTGAAAGCCGTCCTTCAACTAGCTTGTTGGGAAAATAAAGTTTTTTTCAGTTGCATACTCCACTCCATACATATATATTTGGAGGTATTAGCTCCAACTCGGTTTTAAAGTGAAAACTGCAGGAACTTCCAACCGGCACTAGGAAACAGACTGAAAAACAGAGTAAATGTTTATCCTGCAACCAGTTCACTTTGTGCTAGATGAACGAACGTCTCACCACAAGTTCAGTTCTGAGAGATATGTGTTTGTGAAAGCCGTAATTCACCTAGCTTGTTGGGAACACAAAGTTTCTTTTCAGTTGCCAAATCCACTCCATAAATATATATGGGGTGGTACTAGGTAAAACTCGCTTTTACAGTGAAAACTGCAGGAACATCAAAACGGCACTAGCGAACAGACTGAGAAACCAGAGTAAAAATTTTTTCTGCTACCAAGTCCTTTGTGCTAGATGAACGAACGTCTCTCCACAAGCTCAGTTCTGAGAGATAAGTGTGTGTGAAACCCTTAATTCACCTAGATTGTTGGGAAAACAAAATTTCTTTTCATTTGCAAACACCAATCCATAAATATATATGGGGAGGTCCTAGCTTCAACTCGGTTTTACAGTGAAACCTGCAGGAACGTCCAAACGGCACTAGGAAACAGACTGAAAAAGTAGAGTAAATGTTTCTCCTGCAACACTTTCCCTTTGTGGTCGATGAACGAACGTCTCACCACAAGTTCAGTTCTGAGAGATAAGTGTGTGTGAAAGCCGTAATTCACCTAGCTTTTGGGAAAACAAAGTTTCTTTTCAGTTGCCAACAACACTTCATTAATATATATGGGGAGGTACTAGCTAAAACTCGGTTTTACAGTGAAAACTGCAGGAACTTCAAACCGGCACTAGGAAACAGACTGAGAAAACAGAGTAAATGTTTCAACTGCAACCCGATCCCTTTGTGCTAGATGAACGAACGTCTCTCCACATGCTCAGTCCTGAGAGATATGTGTGTGTTAAAGCAGTCTTTCACCTAGCTTGTTGGGAACACAAAGTTTCTATTCAGTTGCCAACTCCAAACTATAGATATACATGGGGAGGTATTAGTTCCAACTCGAATTTACGGTGAAAAATGCAGGAACTTCCAACCGGCACTAGGAAACAGACTGAGAAAACAGAGTAAATGTTTCCCCTGCAACCCGTTAATTTTGTGCCTGATGAACGTACGTCTCTCCACAAGCTCAGTTCTGAGAAATAAGTGTGTGTGAAAGCCGGCCTTCACCCAGCTTGTAGTAAACACATAGTCTCTTTGCAGTTGCCAACTCCACTCCATATATATAAATGGGTATGTACTAGCTCCAACGCGGTTTTACATTGAAATCTGCAGGAACTTCAAAACGGCACTAGGAAACAGACTGAGAAACAGAGAAAAATTTCTCCTGCAAACCGTTCAATTTTTGTTAGATTAAACGAACATCTCTCCCATGATCACTTCTTAGAAAAAACTGTGTGTGAAAGCCGTCCTTCACCTAGCTTTTTGGGAACACAAAGTTTCTTTTCAGTTGCCATCTCCACCCCATACATATATATGGGGAGGTACTAGCTCCAACTCGATTTTATTGTGAAAACTGCAGGAAATTCAAACTGCACTAGGAAACACACTGAGAAAACAGAGTAAAATTTCTCCTGCAAACTTTTCCCTTTGTGCTAGATGAACGAAAGTCTCTCCACAAAATCAGTTCTGAGAGATAAGTGTGTGTGAAAGCAGTAATTCACCTAACTTGTTGGGAACACAAAGTTTCCTTTCAGTTGCCATCTCCACTCCATACATATATATGGTAAGTAACTACCTCCAACTCGGTTTTACAGTGAAAACTGCAGGAACTTCCAACCGGCACTAGGAAACAGACTGAAAAATCAGAGTAAAAGTTTCTATTGCAACCCGTTCCATTCGTGCTAGATTAACGATAGTCTCTCAAGACGTTCAGTTCTGAGAGATAAGTGTGTGTGAAAGCCGTAATTCACCTAGCTTGTTGGGAACACAAAGTTTCTTTTCAGTTGCAACTCCACTCCATAAATATATATAGGGTGGTACTAGATAAAACTCGGTTTTACTGTGAAATCTGGAGGAACTTCAAAACTGCACTAGGGAACAGACTGAGAAACCAGAGTAAAGTTTTTCTTCAACCCGTTCTCTTTGTGATAGATGAACGAACGTCTCTCCACAAGCTCACTTCTGAGAGATAAGTGTGTGTGAAAGCCGTCCTTCACATAGCTTGTTGTAAACACATAGTTTCATTTCAGTTGCCAATTCCACTCCATACATATCTATGGGGAGGTACTAGCTCCAACTCGGTTTTATAGTGAAAAATGCAGGAACTTCAAACCAGCACTAGGAAACAGACTGAGATAACAGAGTAAAAGTTTCTCCTGCAAAATATTCCCTTTGTGCTAGATGAACGAACGTCTCTCCACAAGCTCACTTCTGAGAGATAAGTGTGTGTGAAAGCCGTAATTCACCTATCTTGTTGGGAACACAAAGTTCCTTTTCAGTTGCCAACTCCACTCCAAATATATATATGGTGAGGTACTAGCTCCAAATATGTATTACAGAGAAAACTGCATTAAATTCAAAACGGCACTAGGAAGCAGACTGGGAAATCAGAGTAAAAGTTTCTCCTGCAACCCTTTCCAATTGTGCTACATGAACGAACTTTTGTCCACATGCTCAGTTCTGAGAGAAAAGTGTGTGTGAAAGCCGTCCTTCACCTAGCTTGTTGTAAACACATAGATTCTTTGCAGTTGCCAACACCACTCCATAAATATATATGCGGAGGAACTAGTTCCAAAACGAAATTACAGTGAAAACTGCAGGAACTTCAAAACTGCACTAGGAAACAGAAAGAGAAACCAGATTATATGTTTCTCCTGCAAAGCATTCCCTTTGTGCTAGATGAAAGAAAGTCTCTCCACATGCTCAGTTCTGAGAGATAAGTGTGTGTGAAAGCCGTCTTTCACATATGTTGTTTTATACACATATTTTGTTTTCAGTTGACAACTCCACCTCATACAAATATACAGGGAGGTAATAGCTCCAACTCGGTTTTACAGTGAAAAATGCAGGAATTTCAAAACTGCACTAGGAAACAGACTGAGACAACAGAGTAAAAGTTTCCCCTGCAACCCGTTCCCATTGTGTTAGATGAACGAACATCTCTCCACATGCTCAGTTCTGAGAGATAAGTGTGTGTGAAAGCCATCCTTCACCAATGTTGTTTTATACACATAGTTTGTTTTCAGTTGCCAAATACACCCCATACAAATATATGGGGAGGTACTAGCTCCAACTCGGTTTTACAGTGAAAAATGCAGGAACTTCAAACCGGCACTAGGAAACAGACTGAGAAAACAGAGTAAATATTTCTCCAGCAAACCCGTTCTCTTTGTGCTAGATGAACGAACATCTCTCCACAAGCTCTTTTCTGAGAGATACGTGTGTGTGAAAGCCGTCCTTCACCTAGCTTGTTGTATACACCTAGTTGCTTTTCAGTTGCCAAATCCACCCCATACAAATATATGGGGAGGTATTATCTCCAACTCGGTTTTACAGTGAAAACTGCAGGAACTTGAAAACTGCACTAAGAAACAGACTGAGAAAACAGAGTAAAATTTCTCCTGCAACCCGTTCCCTTTGTGTTAGATGAACGAACGTCTCTCCAAAAGCTCAGTTCTGAGAGATAAGTGTGTGTGAAAGCCGTCCTTCACCTAGCTTGTAGTAAATACATAGTCTCTTTTCAGTTCTCAATTCCAGTCCATACATATATAAGGGTAGGAACTAGCTCTAACGCTGTTTTACAGTGAAAACTGCAGGAAATTCAAACCGGCACTAGGAAACAGACTGAGAAAACAGAGTAAATGTTTCAACTGCAACCCGATTCCTTTGTGCTAGATGAACGAACGTCTCTCCACATGCTCAGTCCTGAGAGATATGTGTGTGTTAAAGCAGTCTTTCACCTAGCTTGTTGGGAACACAAAGTTTCTATTCAGTTGCCAACTCCAAACTATAGATATACATGGGGAGGTATTAGTTCCAACTCGAATTTACGGTGAAAAATGCAGGAACTTCCAACCGGCACTAGGAAACAGACTGAGAAAACAGAGTAAATGTTTCCCCTGCAACCCGTTAATTTTGTGCCTGATGAACGTACGTCTCTCCACAAGCTCAGTTCTGAGAAATAAGTGTGTGTGAAAGCCGGCCTTCACCCAGCTTGTAGTAAACACATAGTCTCTTTGCAGTTGCCAACTCCACTCCATATATATAAATGGGTATGTACTAGCTCCAACGCGGTTTTACATTGAAATCTGCAGGAACTTCAAAACGGCACTAGGAAACAGACTGAGAAACAGAGAAAAATTTCTCCTGCAAACCGTTCAATTTTTGTTAGATTAAACGAACATCTCTCCCATGATCACTTCTTAGAAAAAACTGTGTGTGAAAGCCGTCCTTCACCTAGCTTTTTGGGAACACAAAGTTTCTTTTCAGTTGCCATCTCCACCCCATACATATATATGGGGAGGTACTAGCTCCAACTCGATTTTATTGTGAAAACTGCAGGAAATTCAAACTGCACTAGGAAACACACTGAGAAAACAGATTAAAATTTCTCCTGCAACCTTTTCCCTTTGTGCTAGATGAACGAAAGTCTCTCCACAAAATCAGTTCTGAGAGATAAGTGTGTGTGAAAGCAGTAATTCACCTAACTTGTTGGGAACACAAAGTTTCCTTTCAGTTGCCATCTCCACTCCATACATATATATGGTAAGTAACTACCTCCAACTCGGTTTTACAGTGAAAACTGCAGGAACTTCCAACCGGCACTAGGAAACAGACTGAAAAATCAGAGTAAAAGTTTCTATTGCAACCCGTTCCATTCGTGCTAGATTAACGATAGTCTCTCAAGACGTTCAGTTCTGAGAGATAAGTGTGTGTGAAAGCCGTAATTCACCTAGCTTGTTGGGAACACAAAGTTTCTTTTCAGTTGCAACTCCACTCCATAAATATATATAGGGTGGTACTAGATAAAACTCGGTTTTACTGTGAAATCTGGAGGAACTTCAAAACTGCACTAGGGAACAGACTGAGAAACCAGAGTAAAGTTTTTCTTCAACCCGTTCTCTTTGTGATAGATGAACGAACGTCTCTCCACAAGCTCACTTCTGAGAGATAAGTGTGTGTGAAAGCCGTCCTTCACATAGCTTGTTGTAAACACATAGTTTCATTTCAGTTGCCAATACCACTCCATACATATCTATGGGGAGGTACTAGCTCCAACTCGGTTTTATAGTGAAAAATGCAGGAACTTCAAACCAGCACTAGGAAACAGACTGAGATAACAGAGTAAAAGTTTCTCCTGCAAAATATTCCCTTTGTGCTAGATGAACGAACGTCTCTCCACAAGCTCACTTCTGAGAGATAAGTGTGTGTGAAAGCCGTAATTCACCTATCTTGTTGGGAACACAAAGTTCCTTTTCAGTTGCCAACTCCACTCCAAATATATATATGGTGAGGTACTAGCTCCAAATATGTATTACAGAGAAAACTGCATTAAATTCAAAACGGCACTAGGAAGCAGACTGGGAAATCAGAGTAAAAGTTTCTCCTGCAACCCTTTCCAATTGTGCTACATGAACGAACTTTTGTCCACATGCTCAGTTCTGAGAGAAAAGTGTGTGTGAAAGCCGTCCTTCACCTAGCTTGTTGTAAACACATAGATTCTTTGCAGTTGCCAACACCACTCCATAAATATATATGCGGAGGAACTAGTTCCAAAACGAAATTACAGTGAAAACTGCAGGAACTTCAAAACTGCACTAGGAAACAGAAAGAGAAACCAGATTATATGTTTCTCCTGCAAAGCATTCCCTTTGTGCTAGATGAAAGAAAGTCTCTCCACATGCTCAGTTCTGAGAGATAAGTGTGTGTGAAAGCCGTCTTTCACATATGTTGTTTTATACACATATTTTGTTTTCAGTTGACAACTCCACCTCATACAAATATACAGGGAGGTAATAGCTCCATCTCGGTTTTACAGTGAAAAATGCAGGAACTTCAAAACTGCACTAGGAAACAGACTGAGACAACAGAGTAATAGTTTCCCCTGCAACCCGTTCCCATTGTGTTAGATGAACGAACATCTCTCCACATGCTCAGTTCTGAGAGATAAGTGTGTGTGAAAGCCATCCTTCACCAATGTTGTTTTATACACATAGTTTGTTTTCAGTTGCCAAATACACCCCATACAAATATATGGGGAGTTACTAGCTCCAACTCGGTTTTACAGTGAAAAATGCAGGAACTTCAAACCGGCACTAGGAAACAGACTGAGGAAACAGAGTAAATATTTCTCCAGCAAACCCGTTCTCTTTGTGCTAGATGAACGAACATCTCTCCACAAGCTCTTTTCTGAGAGATACGTGTGTGTGAAAGCCGTCCTTCACCTAGCTTGTTGTATACACCTAGTTGCTTTTCAGTTGCCAAATCCACCCCATACAAATATATGGGGAGGTATTAGCTCCAACTCGGTTTTACAGTGAAAACTGCAGGAACTTGAAAACTGCACTAAGAAACAGACTGAGAAAACAGAGTAAAATTTCCCCTGCAACCCGTTCCCTTTGTGTTAGATGAACGAACGTCTCTCCAAAAGCTCAGTTCTGAGAGATAAGTGTGTGTGAAAGCCGTCCTTCACCTAGCTTGTAGTAAATACATAGTCTCTTTTCAGTTCTCAATTCCAGTCCATACATATATAAGGGTAGGAACTAGCTCTAACGCTGTTTTACAGTGAAAACTGCAGGAAATTCAAACCGGCACTAGGAAACAGACTGAGAAAACAGAGTAAAAATTTCTCCTGCAACCCGTTCAATTTTTGCTAGATGAACGAACGTCTCTACCATGAACTGTTCTTAGAAATAAGTGTGTGTGTAAGCCGTCCTTTACATAGCTTCTTGGGAACACAAAGTTTCTTTTAAGTTGCCATCTCCACCCCATACATATAATGGGGAAGTACTAGCTCCAACTCGATTTTACAGTGAAAACTGCAGGAACTTCAAACCAGCACAAGGAAACAGACTGAGAAAACAGAGTAAAAGTTTCCCCTGCAACCCGTTCCCATTGTGTTAGATGAACGAACATCTCTCCACAAGCTCAGTTCTGAGAGATAAGTGTGTGTGAAAGCCGTATTTCTCGTAGCTTGTTGGGAACACAAAGTTTCGTTTCAGTTCCCAACTCCACTCCATAAATATATATGGGGAGGTACTATCACCAAATCGGTATTACAGTGAAAACTGCAGGAACTTCACCGACACTAGGAAGCAAACTGAGAAAACAGAGTAAAAGTTATTCCTGCAAACCGTTCCCTTTGTGCTAGATGAACGAACGTCTCTCCACAAGCTCAGTTCTGAGAGATAAGTGGGTGTGAAAGCCGTCCTTCACCTAGCTTGTTGGGAACACAATGATTCTTTTCAGTTGCCAACTCCATCCCATACAAATATATGGGGAGTTACTAGCTCCAACTCGGTTTTACAGTGAAAACTGCAGGAACATCCAACCGGCACTAGGAAACAGACTGAAAAAACAGAGTAAATGTTTCAACTGCAACCCGTCCCTTTGTGCTACATGAACGAACTTCTGACCACATGCTCAGTTCTGTGAGATAAGTGTGTGTGAAAGCCGTCCTTCACCTAACTTGTTGAAAACACATAGATTCTTTGCAGTTGCCAACTCCACTCCATACATATATATGGGGAGGTACTAGCTCCAAATCGATTTTACAGTGAAAACTGCAGGAACTTCAACCTGGCACTAGGAAACAGACTGAGAAACAGAGAAAAATTTCTCCTGCAAACCGTTCAAATTTTGCTAGATTAAACGAACTTCTCTCCCATGATCAGTTCTTAGAAATAACTGGGTGTGAAAGCCGTCCTTCACCTAGCTTCTTGGGAACACAAGTTACTTTTCAGTTGCCATCTCCACCCCATACATATATATGGGGTGGTACTAGCTCCAAATCGATTTTACAGTGAAAACTGCAGGAACTTCAAAACTGCACTAGGAAACACACTGAGAAAACAGAGTAAAATTTCTCCTGCATACTTTTCCCTTTGTGCTAGATGAACGAAAGTCTCTCCACAAGCTCAATTCTGAGAGATAAGTGTGTGTGAAAGCCATAATTCACCTATCTTGTTGGGAACACAAAGTTTCTTTTCAGTTGCCAACTCCACTCCATAAATATATATGGTGAGGTACTAGCTCCATATATGTATAACAGTGAAAACTGCATTAACTTCAAAATGGCACTAGGAAGCAGACTGGGAAATCAGAGTAAAAGTTTTTCCTGCAACCCTTTCCCTTTGTGCTACATGAACGAACTTTTGTCCACATGCTCAGTTCTGAGATAAAAGTGTGTGTGAAAGCCGTCCTTCACCTAGCTTGTTGTAAACACATAGATTCTTTGCAGTTGCCATCTCAACTCCATAAATATATATGGGGAGGAACTAGCTCCAAAACGATTTTACAGTGAAAACTGCAGGAACTTCAAAACTGCACTAGGAAACAGAAAGAGAAACCAGAGTAAATGTTTCTCCTACAAAGCGTTCCCTTTGTGCTAGATGAAAGAAAGTCTCTACACATGCTCAGTTCTGAGAGATAAGTGTGTGTGAAAGCCATCCTTCACCAATGTTGTTTTATACACATAGTTTGTTTTCAGTTGCCAAATACACCCCATACAAATATATGGGGAGGTACTAGCTCCAACTCGGTTTTACAGTGAAAAATGCAGGAACTTCAAACCGGCACTAGGAAACAGACTGAGAAAACAGAGTAAATATTTCTCCAGCAAACCCGTTCTCTTTGTGCTAGATGAACGAACATCTCTCCACAAGCTCTTTTCTGAGAGATACTTGTGTGTGAAAGCCGTCCTTCACCTAGCTTGTTGTATACACCTAGTTGCTTTTCAGTTGCCAAATCCACCCCATACAAATATATGGGGAGGTATTAGCTCCAACTCGGTTTTACAGTGAAAACTGCAGGAACTTGAAAACTGCACTAAGAAACAGACTGAGAAAACAGAGTAAAATTTCTCCTGCAACCCGTTCCCTTTGTGTTAGATGAACGAACGTCTCTCCAAAAGCTCAGTTCTGAGAGATAAGTGTGTGTGAAAGCCGTCCTTCACCTAGCTTGTAGTAAATACATAGTCTCTTTTCAGTTCTCAATTCCAGTCCATACATATATAAGGGTAGGAACTAGCTCTAACGCTGTTTTACAGTGAAAACTGCAGGAAATTCAAACCGGCACTAGGAAACAGACTGAGAAAACAGAGTAAAAATTTCTCCTGCAACCCGTTCAATTTTTGCTAGATGAACGAACGTCTCTACCATGAACTGTTCTTAGAAATAAGTGTGTGTGTAAGCCGTCCTTTACATAGCTTCTTGGGAACACAAAGTTTCTTTTAAGTTGCCATCTCCACCCCATACATATAATGGGGAAGTACTAGCTCCAATTCGATTTTACAGTGAAAACTGCAGGAACTTCAAAGCAGCACAAGGAAACAGACTGAGAAAACAGAGTAAAAGTTTCCCCTGCAACCCGTTCCCATTGTGTTAGATGAACGAACTTCTCTCCACATGCTCAGTTCTGAGAGATAAGTGTGTGTGAAAGCCGTATTTCTCGTAGCTTGTTGGGAACACAAAGTTTCGTTTCAGTTCCCAACTCCACTCCATAAATATATATGGGGAGGTACTATCACCAAATCGGTATTACAGTGAAAACTGCAGGAACTTCACCGACACTAGGAAGCAAACTGAGAAAACAGAGTAAAAGTTATTCCTGCAAACCGTTCCCTTTGTGCTAGATGAACGAACGTCTCTCCACAAGCTCAGTTCTGAGAGATAAGTGGGTGTGAAAGCCGTCCTTCACCTAGCTTGTTGGGAACACAATGATTCTTTTCAGTTGCCAACTCCATCCCATACAAATATATGGGGAGTTACTAGCTCCAACTCGGTTTTACAGTGAAAACTGCAGGAACATCCAACCGGCACTAGGAAACAGACTGAAAAAACAGAGTAAATGTTTCAACTGCAACCCGTCCCTTTGTGCTACATGAACGAACTTCTGACCACATGCTCAGTTCTGTGAGATAAGTGTGTGTGAAAGCCGTCCTTCACCTAACTTGTTGAAAACACATAGATTCTTTGCAGTTGCCAACTCCACTCCATACATATATATGGGGAGGTACTAGCTCCAAATCGATTTTACAGTGAAAACTGCAGGAACTTCAACCTGGCACTAGGAAACAGACTGAGAAACAGAGAAAAATTTCTCCTGCAAACCGTTCAAATTTTGCTAGATTAAACGAACTTCTCTCCCATGATCAGTTCTTAGAAATAACTGGGTGTGAAAGCCGTCCTTCACCTAGCTTCTTGGGAACACAAGTTACTTTTCAGTTGCCATCTCCACCCCATACATATATATGGGGTGGTACTAGCTCCAAATCGATTTTACAGTGAAAACTGCAGGAACTTCAAAACTGCACTAGGAAACACACTGAGAAAACAGAGTAAAATTTCTCCTGCATACTTTTCCCTTTGTGCTAGATGAACGAAAGTCTCTCCACAAGCTCAATTCTGAGAGATAAGTGTGTGTGAAAGCCATAATTCACCTATCTTGTTGGGAACACAAAGTTTCTTTTCAGTTGCCAACTCCACTCCATAAATATATATGGTGAGGTACTAGCTCCATATATGTATAACAGTGAAAACTGCATTAACTTCAAAATGGCACTAGGAAGCAGACTGGGAAATCAGAGTAAAAGTTTTTCCTGCAACCCTTTCCCTTTGTGCTACATGAACGAACTTTTGTCCACATGCTCAGTTCTGAGATAAAAGTGTGTGTGAAAGCCGTCCTTCACCTAGCTTGTTGTAAACACATAGATTCTTTGCAGTTGCCATCTCAACTCCATAAATATATATGGGGAGGAACTAGCTCCAAAACGATTTTACAGTGAAAACTGCAGGAACTTCAAAACTGCACTAGGAAACAGAAAGAGAAACCAGAGTAAATGTTTCTCCTACAAAGCGTTCCCTTTGTGCTAGATGAAAGAAAGTCTCTACACATGCTCAGTTCTGAGAGATAAGTGTGTGTGAAAGCCATCCTTCACCAATGTTGTTTTATACACATAGTTTGTTTTCAGTTGCCAAATACACCCCATACAAATATATGGGGAGGTACTAGCTCCAACTCGGTTTTACAGTGAAAAATGCAGGAACTTCAAACCGGCACTAGGAAACAGACTGAGAAAACAGAGTAAATATTTCTCCAGCAAACCCGTTCTCTTTGTGCTAGATGAACGAACATCTCTCCACAAGCTCTTTTCTGAGAGATACGTGTGTGTGAAAGCCGTCCTTCACCTAGCTTGTTGTATACACCTAGTTGCTTTTCAGTTGCCAAATCCACCCCATACAAATATATGGGGAGGTATTAGCTCCAACTCGGTTTTACAGTGAAAACTGCAGGAACTTGAAAACTGCACTAAGAAACAGACTGAGAAAACAGAGTAAAATTTCTCCTGCAACCCGTTCCCTTTGTGTTAGATGAACGAACGTCTCTCCAAAAGCTCAGTTCTGAGAGATAAGTGTGTGTGAAAGCCGTCCTTCACCTAGCTTGTAGTAAATACATAGTCTCTTTTCAGTTCTCAATTCCAGTCCATACATATATAAGGGTAGGAACTAGCTCTAACGCTGTTTTACAGTGAAAACTGCAGGAAATTCAAACCGGCACTAGGAAACAGACTGAGAAAACAGAGTAAAAATTTCTCCTGCAACCCGTTCAATTTTTGCTAGATGAACGAACGTCTCTACCATGAACTGTTCTTAGAAATAAGTGTGTGTGTAAGCCGTCCTTTACATAGCTTCTTGGGAACACAAAGTTTCTTTTAAGTTGCCATCTCCACCCCATACATATAATGGGGAAGTACTAGCTCCAATTCGATTTTACAGTGAAAACTGCAGGAACTTCAAAGCAGCACAAGGAAACAGACTGAGAAAACAGAGTAAAAGTTTCCCCTGCAACCCGTTCCCATTGTGTTAGATGAACGAACTTCTCTCCACATGCTCAGTTCTGAGAGATAAGTGTGTGTGAAAGCCGTATTTCTCGTAGCTTGTTGGGAACACAAAGTTTCGTTTCAGTTCCCAACTCCACTCCATAAATATATATGGGGAGGTACTATCACCAAATCGGTATTACAGTGAAAACTGCAGGAACTTCACCGACACTAGGAAGCAAACTGAGAAAACAGAGTAAAAGTTATTCCTGCAAACCGTTCCCTTTGTGCTAGATGAACGAACGTCTCTCCACAAGCTCAGTTCTGAGAGATAAGTGGGTGTGAAAGCCGTCCTTCACCTAGCTTGTTGGGAACACAATGATTCTTTTCAGTTGCCAACTCCATCCCATACAAATATATGGGGAGTTACTAGCTCCAACTCGGTTTTACAGTGAAAACTGCAGGAACATCCAACCGGCACTAGGAAACAGACTGAAAAAACAGAGTAAATGTTTCCCCTGCAACCCGTTCATTTTGTGTCTGATGAACGAACGTCTCTCCACAAGCTCAGTTCTGAGAGATAAGTGTGTGTGAAAGCCGGACTTCAACTAGCTTGTAGTAAACACATAGTCTCTTTGCAGTTGCCAACTCCACTCTATATATATATATGGGTAGGTACTATCTTCAACGCGGTTTTACATTGAAAAATGCAGGAACTTCATACCGGCACTAGGAAACAGACTGAGAAACGGAGAAAAATTTCTCCTGCAAAACGTGCAATTTTTGCTAGATTAAACGAACTTCTCTCCCATGATCAGTTCTTAGAAATAAGTGTGTGTGAAAGCCGACCTCCACCAAGCTTCTTGGGAACAAAAAGTTTCTTTTCATTTGCCATCTCCACCCCATAGATATATATGGGGAGGAACTAGCTCCAACTCGGTTATACAGTGAAAACTGCAGGAACTTCAAAACTGCACTAGGAACCAGACTGAGAAAACAGAGTAAAATTTCCCCTGCAAACTTTTCCCTTTGTCCTAGATGAACGAACGTCTCTCCACAAGCTCAGTTCTGAGAGATAAGTGTGTGTGAAACAGTATTTCACCTAGCTTGTTGGGAAAACAAAGTTTCTTTTCAGTTGCCATCTCCACTCCATACATATATATGGTAAGGAACTAGCTCCAACTCGGTTTTACTGTGAAAACTGCAGGAACTTCCAACCGGCACTAGTAAACAGACTGAAAATTCAGAGTAAAAGTTTCTCCTGCAAAAAGTTCCCTTTGGCTAGATGAACGAACGTCTCTCCACAAGCTCACTTCTGAGAAATAAGTGTGTGTGAAAGCCGTAATTCACCTATCTTGTTGGGAACACAAAGTTTATTTTCAGTTGCCTACTCCACTCCATAAATATATATCTTGTGGTAATATCTCCAAATATGTATTACAGTGAAAACTGTATTAACTTCAAAACGGCACTAGGAAGCCGACTGGGAAATCAGAGTAAAAGTTTCTCCTGCAAACATTTTCTTTTGTGCTACATGAACGAACTCCTGTCCACAGGCTCAGTTCTGAGAGATAAGTGTGTGAGAAAGCCGTCCTTCACCTATGTTGTTGTATACACATAGTTTGTTTTCAGTTGCCAACTCCACCCCATACAAATATATGGGGAGGTACTAGCTCCAAATCGGTTTTACAGTGAAAACTGCAGGAACTTCAAAACTGCACTAGGAAACAGACTGAGAAAACAGAGTAAAATTTCCCCTACAATCTTTTCCCTTTGTGCTAGATGAACGAACGTCTCTCCACAAGCTCAGTTCTGAGAGATAAGTGTGTGTGAAAGCCGTATTTCTGCTAGCTTGTTGGGAAAACAAAGTTTCTTTTCAGTTGCCAACTCCACTCCATAAATATATATGGGGAGGTACTATCTCCAAATCGGTATTACAGTGAAAACTGCAGGAAATTCAAACCGGCACTAGGAAGCAGAATGAGAAACCAGAGTAAAATTTATTCCTTCAAACCGTTCCTTTGTGCTAGATAAACGAACGTTTCTCCACATGCTCAGTTCTGAGAGATAAGTGTGTGTGAAAGCCTTCCTTCACCTAGCTTGTTGGGAACACAAAGTTTCTTTTCAGTTGCCATCTCCACTCCATAGATATATATGGTAAGGGACTAGCTCCAACTCGGTTTTACAGTGAAAACTGCAGGAACTTCCAAGCGGCACTAGGAAACAGACTGAAAATTCAGAGTAAAATTTCTACTGCAACCCGTTCCATTTGTGCTTGATTAACGAACGTCCCTCCAAAAGTTCAGTTCTGAGAGATAAGTGTGTGTGAAAGCCGTAATTCACCTAGCTTTTTGGGAACACAAAATTTCTTTTCAGTTCTCAACTCCACTCCATAAATATATATGGGTTGGTACTAGATAAAACACGGTTTTACAGTGAAATCTGCAGGAACTTCAAAACGGCACTAGGGAACAGACTGAGAAACCAGAGAAAAAGTTTTTTCTTCAACCCGTTCCCTTTGTGATAGATGAACGAACGTCTCTCCACAATCTCAGTTCTGAGAGATAAGTGTGTGTGAAAGCCGTCCTTCACATAGCTTGTTGTAAACACATAGTTACTTTTCAGTTGCCAACTCCTCTCCATACATATATATGGGGAGGTACTAGCTCCAACTCGGTTTTACAGTGAAAACTGCACGAACTTCAAACCAGCACTAGGAAACAGACTGAGAAAACAGAGTAAAAGTTTCTCCTGCAAAAAGTTCCCTTTGGCTAGATGAACGAATGTCTCTCCACAAGCTCACTTCTGAGAGATAAGTGTGTGTGAAAGCCGTAATTCACCTAACTTGTTGGGAACACAAATTTTATTTTCAGTTGCCAACTCCTCTCCATACATATATATGGGAAGGTACTAGCTCCAACTCGGTTTTACAGTGAAATCTGCAGGAACTTCAAACCGACACTAGGAAACAGAATGAGAAACCAGAGTAAATGTTTCCCTGCAAACCATTCCCTTTGTGCTAGATGAACGAAAGTCTCTCCACATGCTCAGTTCTGAGAGATAAGTGTGTGTGAAAGCCGTTCTTCACCTAGCTTGTTGTATACATATAATTTCTTCTCAGTTGCCAACTCCACCCCATACAAATATATGGGGAGGTACTATATCCAACTCGGTTTTACAGTGAAAACTGCAATAACTTCAAAACTGCTCTAGGAAACAGACTGAGAAAACAGAGTAAAGTTTCTCCTGCAACCCGTTCCCTTTGTGTTAAATGAACGAACGTCTCTCCACAAGCTCAGTTCTGAGAGATAAGTGTGTGTGAAAGCCGTAATTCACCTAGCTTGTTGGGAACACAAAGTTTCTTTTAAGCAGCCATCTCCACTCCATACATATATATGAGGAGGTACTAGCTCCAAATCTGTTTTACAGTGAAAACTGCAGGAACTTCCAACCGGCACTACGAAACAGACTGAAAAATCAGAGTAAAAGTTTCTACTGCATCCCGTTCCCATTGTGCTACATGAACGAACTTCTTTCCACATGCTCAGTTCTGAGACATAAGTGTGTGTGAAAGACGTCCTTCACCTTGCTTGTTGAAAACACATAGATTCTTTTCTGTTGCCAACTCCACTCCATACATATATATGGGGAGTTTCTAGTCCAAATCGATTTTACAGTGAAAACTGCAGGAACTTCAAACCGGCACTAGGAAACAGACTGAGAATTCAGAGTAAATATTTCTCCTGCAGTGAGTTCCATTTGTTTTAGAAGAACGAAATCTCTCCACATGCTCAGTTCTGAGAGATAAGTGTGTGTGAAAGCCGTCCTTCAACTATCTTGTTGTATAGACAGAGTTTCTTTTCAGTTGCTAACTCCACCCCATATAAATATAAAGGGAGGTACTGGCTCCAACTCGGTTTTACAGTGAAAACTGCAGGAACTTCAAAACTGCTCTAGGAAACAGACTGAGAAAACAGAGTAAAAGTTTCTCTTGCAACACGTTCCCTTCGTGTTAGATGAATGAAAGTCTCTCCACAAGCACAGTTCTGAGAGATAATTGTGTTTGAAAGCCGTTTTTCTCCTAGCTTGTTGGGAACACAAAGTTTCTTTTCAGTTGCCAACTCCACTCCATAAATATATATGGGGAGGTACTATCTCCAAATTGGTATTACAGTGAAAACTGCAGGAACTTCAAACTGGCACTAGGAATCTGACCGAGAAACCAGAGTAAAAGTTATTCCTTCAAACCTTTCTATTTGTGCTAGATGAACGAACGTCTCTCCACATGCTCAGTTCTGAGAGATAAGTGTGTGTGTAAGCCTTTCTTCACCTAGATTGTTTGGAACACAATGTTTCTTTTCAGTTGCCAACCCAAATCCATATATATATAAGGGGAGTTACTAGATCCAACTCGGTTTTACAGTGAAAACTGCAGGAACTTCAAACCGTCACTAGGAAACAGAACGACAACCCAGAATAAATGTTTCACATGCAACCCTTTCCCTTTGTGCTAGATGAACGAACGTCTCTCCACAAGCTCTTTTCTGAGAGATATGTGTGTGTGAAAGCCGTCCTTCAACTAGCTTGTTGTATACACCTAGTTTCTTATCAGTTGCCAACTCCACCCCATACAATTATATTGGAGGGACTAACTCCAACTCGGTTTTGCAGTGAATACTGCAGGAACTTCAAAACTGCACTAGGAAACAGACTGAGAAAACAGAGTAAAAGTTTCCACTGCAACCCGTTCCCTTTGTGTTAGATGAACGAACGTCTCTCCAAAAGCTCAGTTCTGAGAGATAAGTGTGTGTGAAAGCCGTCCTTCACTTACCTTTTTTTAAATACATAGATTCTTTTCAGTTGCCAAATCCACTCCATACATATATATGGGGAGGAACTAGCTCCAACTCGGTTTTACAGTGAAAACTGCAGGAACTTCAAACCGGCACTAGGAAACAGACTGAGAAACCAAAGAATATGTTTCCACTGCAACCCATTCCATTTGTGCTAGATGAACGAAAGTCTCTCCACATGCTCAGTTCTGAGAGATAAGTCAGTGGAAAGCCGTCCTTCACCTAGCTTGTTGGGAACACAATGTTTCTTTTCAGCTGCCAAATCCACTCCCTACATATATATGGGTTGGTACTAGCTCCAACTCATTTTTACAGTGAAAACTGCAGGAACATCAAACCGGCACTAGGAAACAGACTGAGAAACCACAGTAAATGTTTCTCCAGCAAACCGTTCCCTTTGTGCTAGATGAACGAAAGTCTCTCCACATTATCACTTCTGAGAGGAAAGTGTGTGTGTAAGCCGTTCTTCACCTAGTTTGTTGGGAACACAAAGAATATTTTCAGTTGCCAACTCCACTCCGTACATATATATGGGAAGGTATTAGCTCCAACACTGTTTTACAGTGAAAACTGCAGGAACTTCAAACCGGCACTAGGAAACAGACTGAGAAACCAGAGTAAAACTTTCTCATACTACCCGTTCCCTTTGTGCTAGATGAACGAAAGTCTCTCCACAAGCTCAGTTCTGAGACATAAGTGTGTGTTAAAGCTGTAATTCAAATAGCTTGTTGGGAACACAAAGATTCTTTTCATTTGCCAACTCCACTCCATACATATATATGGGGAGGTACTAGCTCCAAATCGGTTTTACAGTGAAAACAGCAGGAAATTCAAACCGGCACTAGGAAGCAGACTGAGAATACAGTGTAAAAGTTTCTCCTTCAATCCTTTACCTTTATGCTAGATGAACGAACTTCTGTCCACATGCTAAGTTCTGAGAGATAATTGTGTGTCAAAGACATCCTTCATTTAGCTTGTTGTAAACACATAGATTCTTTGTAGATGCCAAATCCATTCCATAAATATATATTGGGTGGTACTATCTCCAAATCGATTTTAAAGTGAAAACCTCAGGAAATTCAAACCGGCACTAGGAAACAGACTGAGAATGCAGAGAATATGATTCTCCTGCAATCCGTTCCATTTGTGCTAGATGAACGAACGTCTCTCAACCTGCTCAGTTCTTAGAAATAAGTGAGTGTGAAAGCCGTCCTTCACATAGCTTGTTGTAAACACATAGATTCTTTTCAGTTGCCAACTCCACAACATACATGTATATGGGGAGGTACAAACTCCAACTCGGTTTTACAGTGAAAACTGCAGGAATTTCAAACCGGCACTAAGAAACAGACTGAGAAAGCAGAGTAAAAGTTTCCCTGCAAACCTTTCCTTTTGTGCTAGTTGAAAGAACGTCTCTCCACAAGCTAAGTTCTGAGAGATATGTGTTTGTGAAAGCTGTAATTCACATAGATTGTTGGGAACACAAAGTTTCTTTTCAGTTGCCAACTCCACTCCATATATATAAATGGGGAGGTACTAGCTCCAAATCAGTATTACAGTGAAAACTGCAGGAACTTCAAAACGGCACTAGGAAGCAGACTGAGAAACCAGAGTAAAAGTTTCTCCTGCAACCCGTTCCATTTGTGCTAGATAAAGGAACGTCTCTCCACATGATCAGTTCTGATAGGTAAGTGTGTTTGAAAGCCGTCCTATAGCGAGCATGTTGGGAACAAAAAGTTTCTTTTCAGTTGCCAACTACACTCCATAAATATATATGGGGAAGTACTAGCTCCAACTCAGTTTTACAGTGAAAACTGCAGGAACTTCAAACCGGCACTAAGAAAAAGACTGAGAAACCAGAGTAAAAGTTTCTCCTGCAATCCGTTCCGTTTGTGCTAGATGAACGAACGTCTCTCCACAAGCTCAGTTGTGAGAGTTATGTGTGTGTGAAAGCCGAAATTCACCTAGCTTTTTGGGAATACAAAGTTTCTTTTAAGTTGTCAACTCCACTCCATAAATATATATGAGGAAGTACTAGCTAAAACTCGGTTTTACAGTCAAAACTGCAGGAACTTCAAAACGGCACAAGGGAACAGACTGAGAAATCAGAGTAAATGTTTCTCCTGCAACCCGTTCTCTTTGTGCTACATGAACGAACTTCTGTCCACATGCTTAGTTCTGAGAGTTAAGTGTGTGTGAAAGCCGTCTTTCAACTAGCTTGTTGTAAACACATAGTTTCTTTGCAGTTGCCAACAACACTCCATATATTTATATGGGGAGGTACAAGCTCAAACTCGGTTTTACAGTGAAAACTGCAGGAAATTCAAACCGGCACTAGGAAACAGACTGATAAACCAGAGTAAAAGTTTCCCCTGCAACCCGTTCGCATTGTGCTAGATGAACGAACGCCTCTACACATGCTCAGTTCTGAGAGATATGTGACTGTGAAAGCGGTCCTTCACCTAGCTTTTTGGGAACTCAAAGTTACTTTTCATTTGCCAACTCCACTCCATACATATATATGGGGAGGTACTAGCTCTAACTAGGTTTTACAGTGAAATCTGTATGAAACTCTAACCGGCACTAGGGAACAGACTGAAAAACCAGAGTAAAATTTTGTCCTACAACCCGTTCCCTTTGTGCTAGGTGAACGAACGTCTCTACAGAAGCTCAGTTCTGAGAGATATGTGTGTGTTAAAGCCGTAATTCACCTAGCTTGTTGGGAACACAAAAATTCTTTTCAGTTGCCAACTCCACTCCATACATATATCTGGGGAGTTATTAGCTCCTACACGGGTTTACAGTGAAAACTGTAGGAACTTCAAACCGGCACTAGGATACAGACAGAGAATCCACAGTAAAACTTTCTCATACAAAGCGTTCCCTTTGTGCTAGATGAACGAAGGTCCCTCCACAAGCTCAGTTCTGAAATATAAGTGTGTGTTAAAGCCGTAATTCACCTAGCTTGTTGGGAACACAAAGATTCTTTTCATTTGCCAGCTCCACTCCATACATATATATTGGGAGGTACTAGCTCCAACTCGGTTTTACAGTGAAAACTGCAGGAACTTCAAACCAGCAGTAGGAAACAGACTGAGAAAACAGTGTAAAAGTTTCTCCTGCAACAATTTCCCTTTGTGCTAGATGAACGAACTTCTGTTCTTATGCTGAGTTCTGAGAGATAATTGTTTGTGAAAGCCGTCCTACAATAAGCTTGCTGTAAACACATAGATCCTTTGTAGTTGCCAAATCCATTCCATAAATATATATGGGGAGGTACTATTTCCAAATCAATTTTACAGTGAAAACCTCAGGAAATTGAAACCGGCACTAGGAAACAGACTGAGAATCCAGAGAATATGATTCTCCTGCAACCCGTTCCATTTGTGTTAGATGAAAGAAGGTCTCTCAACCTGCTCAGTTCTTAGAAATAAGTGAGTGTGAAAGCCGTCCTTCACCTAGCTTGTATGGAACACAAAGTTTCTTTTCAGTTGCCAACTCCACTGCATACATATATATGGGGAGGTACTAGCTAAAACTCATATTTTCAGTTAAAAATGCAGGAAATTCAAACCGGCACTAGGAAACAGACTGAGAAACCAGAATAAAAGTATCTCCTGCAACCCGTTCACTTTGTGCTAGATGAACGAAAGTCTCTCCACATGCTCAGTTCTGAGACATAAGTGAGGGTTAAAGCCGTCCTTCACCGATTTTTTGGGAACAAAAAGTTTCTTTTCAGTTGCCAACTCCACTGCATACATATATATGGGGAGGTACTAGCTAAAACTCGTATTTTCAGTTAAAAATGCAGGAAATTCAAACCGGCACTAGGAAACAGACTGAGAAACCAGAGTAAAAGTTTCTCCTGCAACCCGTTCCCTTTGTGCTACATGAACGAACTTCTGTCCACATGCTCAGTTCGGAGGGATAAGTGTGTGCGAAAGCCGTCCTTCAGCTAGCTTGTTGTAAACACATAGTTTCTTGGCAGTTGCCAACTCCACTCCATACATATATATGGGGAGGTACTAGCTCCTACTCGGTTTTACAGTAAAAACTGCAGGAACTTCAAACCGGCACTAGGAAACTGACTGAGAAACCAGAGTAAAAGTTTCTCCTGCAACCCGTTCCCATTGTGCTAGATGAACGAACATCTCTAAACATGCTCATTTCTGAGAGATAATTGAGTGTGAATGCCGTACTTCACCTACCTTGTTGGGAACACAAAGTTTCTTTTCATTTGCCAAATCCACTCCATATATATATAATGGAAGGTACTAGCTAGAACTCGGTTTAACAGAGAAAACTGTAGGAAAATCAAACCGGCACTAGGGAACAGACAGAAAATCCATAGTAAAAGTTTCTCCTGCAACCCGTTCCCTATGTGCTAGATGAACGAACTTCTCACCACATGCTCAGTTCTGAGAGATAAATGTGTGTGAAAGACGTACTTCACCTAGCCTTTAGTAAAAACATAGTTTCTTTGCAGTTGCCAACACCAATCCATACATATATATGGGTAGGTAGTAGCTCCAACTCGGTTTTACTGTGAAAACTGCAGGAACTTGAGACCGGCACTAGGAAACAGACTGAGAAACCAGAGAAAAAGTTTCTCCAGCAACCCGTTCCATTTTTGCTTGATGAACGAACGTCTCTCCACATGCTAAGTTCTGAGAGATAAGTTTGTGTGAAGATTTCCTTCACCTATTTTGTTGGGAACACAGAGATTCTTTCAGAAGCAATCCCCTCTCCATACATATATATGGGGAAGTACTAGCACCAACTCGGTTTTACAGTGAAAACAGCAGGAACTTCAAACAGGCACTAGGAAACAGACTGAGAAACCAGAGTATATGTTTCTCCTGAAACTCGTTCCATTTGTGCTAGATGAACGAACGTCTCTAAACCTGCTCAGTTCTTAGAAATAAGTGAGTGTGGAAGCCGTCCTTCACCTAGCTTGTTTGGAACACAAAGTTTCTTTTCAGTTGCCAACTCCACTGCATAAATATATATGGGGAGGTACTAGCTAAAACTTGTATTTACAGTGAAAACTGCAGGAACTTCAAACCGGCACTAGGAAACAGACTGAGAAACCAGAATAAAAGTATCTCCTGCAACCCGTTCCTTTTGTGCTAGATGAACGAATGTCTCTCCACATGCTCAGTTCTGAGAGATAAGTGAGTGTGAAAGCCGTCCTTCACCTAGCTTGTTGGGAACACAAAGTTTCTTTTCAGTTGCCAACTCCACTTCAAACATATATATGGGGATGTACTAGCTCCAACTCGGTTTTACAGTGTAAATTGCAGGTACTTCAAACCGGCACTAGGAAACAGACTGAGGAACCAGAGTAAATGTTTCTCCAGCAAACCGTTCCCTTTGTGCTAGATGAACGAACGTCTCTACACATGTTCTGTTCTGAGAGTTAATTGTGTGTGAAAGCCGTCCTTCACCAACCCTGTTGGTAACTCAAAGATTATTTTCAGTTGCCAAATCCACTCCATAAATATATATGGGGAGGTATTAGCTCCAACACTTTTTACAGTGAAAAATGCAGGAACTTCAAAGCGGCACTAGGAAACAGACTGAGAAACCAGAGTAAAACTTTCTCATACAACCCGTTCCCTTTGTGCTAGATGAACGAACGTCTCTCCACAAGCTCAATTGTGAGACATAAGTGTGTGTTAAAGCCGCAATTCACCTAGCTTTTTGGGAACACAAAGATTCTTTTCATTTGCCATCTCCACTCCATACATATATATGGGGAGGTCCTAGCTCCAACTCGGTTTTACAGTGAAAACTGCAGGAAATTCAAACCGGCACTAGGAAGCAGACAGAGAAAACAGCGTAAAAGTTTCTCCTGCAAACATTTCCCTTTATGCTAGATGAACGAACTTCTGTCCACATGCTAATTTCTGAGAGATAATTGTGCTTCAAAGCCGTCCTTCATTACCTTGTTGTAAAAACATAGATTCTTTGTAGTTGTCAAATCCATTCCATAAATATATATGGGGAAGTATTATTTCCAAATCGATTTTACAGTGAAAACCTCAGGAAATTCAAACCGGCACTAGGAAACAGACTGAGAAAACAGAGATTATGTTTCTCCTGCAACCGTTCCATTTGTGCTAGATGAACGAACGTCTCTCAACCTGCTCAGTTCTTAGAAATAACTGAGTGTGAAAGCCGTCTTTCACCTAGCTTGTTTGGAACACAATGTATCTTTTCAGTTGCCAACTCCACTGCATACATATATATGGGGAGGTACTAGCTAAACTTGGATTTATAGTGAAAACAGCAGGAACTTCAAACCTGCACTTGGAAACAGACTGAGAAACCAGAATAAAATTTTCTCCTGAAACACGTTCCCTTTGTGCTAGATGAATGAACTTCCGTCCACATGCTCATTTCTGAGAGATAATTGTGTGTGAAGCCGTCCGTCACCTGGCTTGTTTTAAACACATAGTTTCTTTGAAGTTGCCAACTCCACTCCATACATACATATGGGGAGGTACTAGCTCCAACTCGGTTTTACAGTGTAAAATGCAGGAAATTCGAACCGGCACTAGGAAACAGACTGAGAAACCAGAGTATAAGTTTCTCCTGCAACCCGTTCCCTTTGTGCTAGATGAACGAACGTCTCTCCACATGCTCAGTTCTGAGAGATAAGTGTGTGTTAAAGCTGTAATTCAACTAGCTTTTTTGGAACACAAAGATTGTTTTCATTTGCCAACCCCAGTCTATAATTATATATGGTTAGGTACAAGCTAAAACTCGGTTTTACAGTGAAAACTGCAGGAACTTCAAACCGGCACTAGGAAACAGACTGAGAAACCAGAGTAAATGTTTCTCCTGCAACCCGTTCCCTTTGTGCTAGATGAACGAACGTCTCTCCACATGCTCAGTTCTGAGAGATAAGTGTGTGTGAAAGCCGTCCTTCAACTAGCTTGTTTGGAACACAAAGTTTCTTTTCAGTTGCCAACTCCACTCCATACATATATATGGGGAGGTACTAGCTAAAACTCGGTTTTACAGTGAAAACTGCAGGAACTTCAAACAGGCACTTGGAAACAGACTGAGAAAACAGAGTAAAAGTTTCTCCTGCAATCCGTTCCATTTGTGCTAGATGAACGAAAGTCTCTCCACAAGCTCAGTTCTGAGACATAAGTGTTTTTGAAAGCCGTAATTCACTAAGCTTGTAGGGAATACAAAGTTTCTTTTCAGTTGCAAACACTACTCCATACATATATATGGGGAGGTATTAGCTAAAACTCGGATTTACAGTGAAAACTGCAGGAACTTCAAACCGGCCCTAGGGAACAGACTGAGAAACCAGAGTAAATGTTTCTCCTGCAAACCATTCCCTTATTGCTAGATGAACGAACGTCTCACCACATGCATTTTTTGAGAAGTAATTGTGTGTGAAAGCCATCCTTCACCTAGCTGGTAGGGAACACAAAATTTGTTTTCAGTTGCCAACTACATTCCATACATATATATGGGGTGTTACAAGATCCAACTCGGTTTAACAGTGAAAATTGCAGGAACTTCAAAACGGCAGTAGGAAACAGACTGAGAAAACAGTGTAAAAGTTTCTCCTGCCACCATTTCCCTTTGTGCTAGATGAACGAACTTCTGTCCACATGCTCAGTTCTGAGAGATAATTGTGTGTGAAAGCCATACTTCACTTAGCTTGTTGTAAACACATAGATTCTTTGTAGTTGCCAAATCCAATCCATAAATATTTATGGGGAGGTACTATTTCCAAATCGATTTTACAGTGAAAACCTCAGGGAATTCAAACCGGCACTAGGAAACAGACTGAGAAAACAGAGAATATGTTTCTCCTGCAACCCGTTCCATTTGTGCTAGATGAACGAACGTCTCTCAACCTGCTCATTTCTTAGAAATAGGTGAGTGTGAAAGCCGTCTTTCACCTAGCTTGTTTGGAACACAAAGTTTCTTTACAGTTGCCAAAACCACTGCATACATATATATGGGGAGGTACTAGCTAAAACTCGGATTTACAGTTAAAATTGCAGGAAATTCAAACCGGCACTAGGAAACAGACTGAGAAACCAGAATAAAAGTATCTCCTGCAACCCGTTACTTTGTGCTAGATGAACGAAAGTCTCTCCACATGCTCAGTTCTGAGAGATAAGTGAGTTTGAAAGCCGTCCTTCACCTAGGTTGTTGGGAACACAAAGTTTCTTTTCAGTTGCCATTTCACTCCATACATATATATGGGGAGGTACTAGCTCCAACTCTGTTTTACAGTCAAATCTGTAGGAAATTCAACCGGCACTAGGGCACAGACTGAGTATCCAGAGAAAAAGTTTCGCTTCAACCAGTTCCCTTTGTGCTAGATGAATGAACGTCACTCCACATGCTCAGATCTGAGAGATAATTTTGTGGGAAAGCCGTCCTTCACCTAGCTTGTTGGGAACACAAAGTTTCTTTTCAGTTGCCAACACTACTCCATACATATATATGGGGAGGTATTAGATCCAACTCGGTTATAAAGTGAAAACTGCAGGAACTTCAAACCGGCACTAGGAAACAGACTGAGAAACCAGAATAAAAGTTTCTCCTGCAACCCGTTCCCTTTGTGCTAGATGAACGAACGTCTCTCCACAAGCTCAGTTCTGAGAGATAAATGAGTGTTAAAGCCGTAATTCAACTAGCTTCTTGGGAACACAAAGATTCTTTTCATTTGCCAACTCCACTCCATACATGTATATGGGGAGGTACTAGCTCCACCTTTTTTTTACAGTGAAAATTGCAGGAACTTCAAACCGGCACTAGGAAGCAGACTGAGAAAACAGTGTAAAAGTTTAACCTGCAACCCGTTCCCAATGTGCTAGATGAACGAACTTCTGTCCACATGCTCATTTCTGAGAGATAAGTGTGTGTGAAAGCCGTCCTTCAATTAGCTTCTTGTAAACACATAGATTCTTTGCAGTTGCCAACTTCATTCCATAAATATATATGGGGAGGTACTAGCTCCAAATCGGTTTTACAGTGAAAACTGCAGGAACTTCAAACCGGCACTAAGTAACAGACTGAGAAAACAGAGTAAAAGATTCTACTGCAATCCGATCCCTTTTTGCCAGATGAACGAAAGTCTCTCCACATGCTCAGATCGGAGAAGTAAGTGTGTGTGAAAGCCGTCCTTCACCAAGCTTGTTGGGAACACAAAGTTTCTTTTCAGTTGCCAACTACACTCCATACATATATATGGTGAGGTACTAGCTCCAACTCTGTTTAACAGTGAAAACTGCAGGAAATTCAAACCGGCACTAGGAAACAGACTGAGAAACCAGAGAATATGTTTCTCCTGCAACGGTTCCCATTGTGCTAGATGAACGAACGTCTCTCAACATGCCCAGTTCTTAGAAATAAGTGAGTGTGAAAGCAGTCCTTCAGCTAGCTTGTTTGGAACACAAAGATTCTTTTCAGTTGCCAACTCCACTGCATACATATATATGGGGAAGTACTAGCTAAAACTCGGATTTACAGTGAAAACTGCAGGAAATTAAAAACCGGCACTAGGAAACACAATGAGAAACCAGAGTAAAAGTTACTCCTGCAAACCGTTCCCTTTGTGCTAGGTGAACGAAAGTCTCTCCACAATCTCAGTTCTGAGAGATAAGGTTGTGTGAAAGCCATAATTCACCTAGCTTATTGGGAACACAAATATTCTTTTCAGTTGCCAACTCCACTCCATACATTTATATGGCGAGGTACTAGCTAAAACTCGGTTTTACAGTGAAAACTGCAAGAATTTCAAACCGGCACTCGGGAACAGACTGAGAAACCAGAGTAAAATTTTCTCCTGCAAACCGTTCCCTTTGTGCTACATGAACGAAATTCTGTCCACATGCTCAATTCTGAGAGATAAGTGTGTGTGAAAACCGTCCTTCAAATAGCTTGTTGTAAACACATAGTTTCTTTGCAGTTGCAAACAGCAATCCATACATATATATGGGGAGGTACTAGCTCCAACACGGTTTTACAGTGAAAAGTGCAGGAACTTCAAACCGGCACTAGGAAACAAACTGAGGAAACAGAGTAAAAGATTCTCCTGCAACCCGTTCCCTTTGTGCTAGATGAACGAACGTCTCTCCACATTCACAGTTCAGAGAGAAAAGTGTGTGTGAAAGCCGTTCTTCACATAGCTTGTTGTAAACACATAGTTTCTTTTCAGTTGCCAACTCCACTCCATACATATATATGGGGAGGTACTAGCTCCAAATCTGTTTTACAGTGAAAAGTGCAGGAAGTTCAAACCGGCACTAGGAAACCGACTGAGAAATCAGAGTAAAAGTTTCTTCTGCAAACTTTTCCCAATATGCTAGATGAACGAACGTCTCTCCACATGCTCAGTTCTGAGAGATAATTGTGTGTGAAAACCGTACTTCACCTAGCATGTTGGGAACACAAAGTATCTTTTCAGTTGCCAAATCCACTCCATAAATATATATGCGGAGGTACTAGCTCCAACTCGGTATTACAGTTAAAACTGTAGGAACTTCATACCGTCACTAGGGAACAGACTGAGAATCCAGAAAAAAAGTTTCTCCTGCATGCCGTTCCATTTGTGCTAGATGAACGAAAGTCTCTCCACATGCTCAGTTCTGAGAGATAGTGAGTGTGAAAGCCGTCTTTCACCTAGCTTGTTGGGAACACAAAGTTTCTTTTCAGTTGCCAACTACTCTCCATACATATATATGGGGAGGTATTAGCTAAAACTCGGTTTTACAGTGAAAACTGCAGGAACTTCAAACCGGCACTAGGAAACAGACTGAGAAACCAGAGTAAAAGTTTCTCCTGCAACCCGTTCACTTTGTGCTACATGAACGAACTTCTGTCCACATGCTCAGTTCGGAGGGATAAGTGTGTGCGAAAGCCGTCCTTCAGCTAGCTTGTTGTAAACACATAGTTTCTTGGCAGTTGCCAACTCCACTCCATACATATATATGGGGAGGTACTAGCTCCTACTCGGTTTTACAGTAAAAACTGCCGGAACTTCAAACTGGCACTAGGAAACTGACTGAGAAACCAGAGTAAAAGTTTCTCCTGCAACCCGTTCCCATTGTGCTAGATGAACGAACATCTCTAAACATGCTCATTTCTGAGAGATAATTGAGTGTGAATGCCGTACTTCACCTACCTTGTTGGGAACACAAAGTTTCTTTTCATTTGCCAAATCCACTCCATATATATATAATGGAAGGTACTAGCTAGAACTCGGTTTAACAGAGAAAACTGTAGGAAAATCAAACCGGCACTAGGGAACAGACAGAAAATCCATAGTAAAAGTTTCTCCTGCAACACGTTCCCTATGTGCTAGATGAACGAACTTCTCACCACATGCTCAGTTCTGAGAGATAAATGTGTGTGAAAGACGTACTTCACCTAGCCTTTAGTAAAAACATAGTTTCTTTGCAGTTGCCAACACCAATCCATACATATATATGGGTAGGTAGTAGCTCCAACTCGGTTTTACTGTGAAAACTGCAGGAACTTGAGACCGGCACTAGGAAACAGACTGAGAAACCAGAGAAAAAGTTTCTCCAGCAACCCGTTCCATTTTTGCTTGATGAACGAACGTCTCTCCACATGCTAAGTTCTGAGAGATAAGTTTGTGTGAAGATTTCCTTCACCTATTTTGTTGGGAACACAGAGATTCTTTCAGAAGCAATCCCCTCTCCATACATATATATGGGGAAGTACTAGCACCAACTCGGTTTTACAGTGAAAACAGCAGGAACTTCAAACAGGCACTAGGAAACAGACTGAGAAACCAGAGTATATGTTTCTCCTGAAACTCGTTCCATTTGTGCTAGATGAACGAACGTCTCTCAACCTGCTCAGTTCTTAGAAATAACTGAGTGTGAAAGCCGTCTTTCACCTAGCTTGTTTGGAACACAATGTATCTTTTCATTTGCCAACTCCACTGCATACATATATATGGGGAGGTACTAGCTAAACTTGGATTTATAGTGAAAACAGCAGGAACTTCAAACCTGCACTTGGAAACCGACTGAGAAACCAGAATAAAATTTTCTCCTGAAACACGTTCCCTTTGTGCTAGATGAATTAACTTCCGTCCACATGCTCATTTCTGAGAGATAATTGTGTGTGAAGCCGTCCGTCACCTGGCTTGTTTTAAACACATAGTTTCTTTGAAGTTGCCAACTCCACTCCATACATACATATGGGGAGGTACTAGCTCCAACTCGGTTTTACAGTGTAAAATGCAGGAAATTCGAACCGGCACTAGGAAACAGACTGAGAAACCAGAGTATAAGTTTCTCCTGCAACCCGTTCCCTTTGTGCTAGATGAACGAACGTCTCTCCACATGCTCAGTTCTGAGAGATAAGTGTGTGTTAAAGCTGTAATTCAACTAGCTTTTTTGGAACACAAAGATTGTTTTCATTTGCCAACCCCAGTCTATAATTATATATGGTTAGGTACAAGCTAAAACTCGGTTTTACAGTGAAAACTGCAGGAACTTCAAACCGGCACTAGGAAACAGACTGAGAAACCAGAGTAAATGTTTCTCCTGCAACCCGTTCCCTTTGTGCTAGATGAACGAACGTCTCTACACATGCTCAGTTCTGAGAGATAAGTGTGTGTGAAAGCCGTCCTTCAACTAGCTTGTTTGGAACACAAAGTTTCTTTTCAGTTGCCAACTCCACTCCATACATATATATGGGGAGGTACTAGCTAAAACTCGGTTTTACAGTGAAAACTGCAGGAACTTCAAACAGGCACTTGGAAACAGACTGAGAAAACAGAGTAAAAGTTTCTCCTGCAATCCGTTCCATTTGTGCTAGATGAACGAAAGTCTCTCCACAAGCTCTGTTCTGAGACATAAGTGTTTTTGAAAGCCGTAATTCACTAAGCTTGTAGGGAATACAAAGTTTCTTTTCAGTTGCAAACACTACTCCATACATATATATGGGGAGGTACTAGCTAAAACTCGGATTTACAGTGAAAACTGCAGGAACTTCAAACCGGCCCTAGGGAACAGACTGAGAAACCAGAGTAAATGTTTCTCCTGCAAACCATTCCCTTATTGCTAGATGAACGAACGTCTCTCCACATGCATTTTTTGAGAAGTAATTATGTGTGAAAGCCATCCTTCACCTAGCTTGTAGGGAACACAAAATTTGTTTTCAGTTGCCAACTACATTCCATACATATATATGGGGTGTTACAAGATCCAACTCGGTTTAACAGTGAAAATTGCAGGAACTTCAAAACGGCAGTAGGAAACAGACTGAGAAAACAGTGTAAAAGTTTCTCCTGCCACCATTTCCCTTTGTGCTAGATGAACGAACTTCTGTCCACATGCTCAGTTCTGAGAGATAATTGTGTGTGAAAGCCATACTTCACTTAGCTTGTTGTAAACACATAGATCCTTTGTAGTTGCCAAATCCATTCCATAAATATTTATGGGGAGGTACTATTTCCAAATCGATTTTACAGTGAAAACCTCAGGGAATTCAAACCGGCACTAGGAAACAGACTGAGAAAACAGAGAATATGTTTCTCCTGCAACCCGTTCCATTTGTGCTAGATGAACGAACGTCTCTCAACCTGCTCATTTCTTAGAAATAGTTGAGTGTGAAAGCCGTCTTTCACCTAGCTTGTTTGGAACACAAAGTTTCTTTACAGTTGCCAAAACCACTGCATACATATATATGGGGAGGTACTAGCTAAAACTCGGATTTACAGTTAAAATTGCAGGAAATTCAAACCGGCACTAGGAAACAGACTGAGAAACCAGAATAAAAGTATCTCCTGCAACCCGTTACTTTGTGCTAGATGAACGAAAGTCTCTCCACATGCTCAGTTCTGAGAGATAAGTGAGTGTGAAAGCCGTCCTTCACCTAGGTTGTTGGGAACACAAAGTTTCTTTTCAGTTGCCAACTTCACTCCATACATATATATAGGGAGGTACTAGCTCCAACTCTGTTTTACAGTCAAATGTGTAGGAAATTCAACCGGCACTAGGGCACAGACTGAGTATCCAGAGAAAAAGTTTCGCTTCAACCAGTTCCCTTTGTGCTAGATGAATGAACGTCACTCCACATGCTCAGATCTGAGAGATAATTTTGTGGGAAAGCCGTCCTTCACCTAGCTTTTTGGGAACACAAAGTTTCTTTTCAGTTGCCAACACTACTCCATACATATATATGGGGAGGTATTAGATCCAACTCGGTTATAAAGTGAAAACTGCAGGAACTTCAAACCGGCACTAGGAAACAGACTGAGAAACCAGAATAAAAGTTTCTCCTGCAACCCGTTCCCTTTGTGCTAGATGAACGAACGTCTCTCCACAAGCTCAGTTCTGAGAGATAAATGTGTGTTAAAGCCGTAATTCAACTAGCTTGTTGGGAACACAAAGATTCTTTTCATTTGCCAACTCCACTCCATACATGTATATGGGGAGGTACTAGCTCCACCTTTTTTTTACAGTGAAAATTGCAGGAACTTCAAACCGGCACTAGGAAGCAGACTGAGAAAACAGTGTAAAAGTTTATCCTGCAACCCGTTCCCAATGTGCTAGATGAACGAACTTCTGTCCACATGCTCATTTCTGAGAGATAAGTGTGTGTGAAAGCCGTCCTTCAATTAGCTTCTTGTAAACACATAGATTCTTTGCAGTTGCCAACTTCATTCCATAAATATATATGGGGAGGTACTAGCTCCAAATCGGTTTTACAGTGAAAACTGCAGGAACTTCAAACCGGCACTAAGTAACAGACTGAGAAAACAGAGTAAAAGATTCTACTGCAATCCGATCCCTTTTTGCCAAATGAACGAAAGTCTCTCCACATGCTCAGATCGGAGAAGTAAGTGTGTTTGAAAGCCGTCCTTCACCAAGCTTGTTGGGAACACAAAGTTTCTTTTCAGTTGCCAACTACACTCCATACATATATATGGTGAGGTACTAGATCCAACTCGGTTTAACAGTGAAAACTGCAGGAAATTCAAACCGGCACTAGGAAACAGACTGAGAAACCAGAGAATATGTTTCTCCTGCAACGGTTCCCATTGTGCTAGATGAACGAACGTCTCTCAACATGCCCAGTTCTTAGAAATAAGTGAGTGTGAAAGCAGTCCTTCAACTAGCTTGTTTGGAACACAAAGATTCTTTTCAATTGCCAACTCCACTGCATACATATATATGGGGAAGTACTAGCTAAAACTCGGATTTACAGTGAAAACTGCAGGAAATTCAAACCGGTACTAGGAAACACAATGAGAAACCAGAGTAAAAGTTACTCCTGCAACCCGTTCCCTTTGTGCTAGGTGAACGAAAGTCTCTCCACAATCTCAGTTCTGAGAGATAAGGTTGTGTGAAAGCCATAATTCACCTAGCTTATTGGGAACACAAATATTCTTTTCAGTTGCCAACTCCACTCCATACATTTATATGGCGAGGTACTAGCTAAAACTCGGTTTTACAGTGAAAACTGCAAGAATTTCAAACCGGCACTCGGGAACAGACTGAGAAACCAGAGTAAAAGTTTCTCCTGCAAACCGTTCCCTTTGTGCTACATGAACGAAATTCTGTCCACATGCTCACTTCTGAGAGATAAGTGTGTGTGAAAACCGTCCTTCAAATAGCTTGTTGTAAACACATAGTTTCTTTGCAGTTGCAAACAGCAATCCATACATATATATGGGGAGGTACTAGCTCCAACACGGTTTTACAGTGAAAAGTGCAGGAACTTCAAACCGGCACTAGGAAACAAACTGAGAAAACAGAGTAAAAGATTCTCCTGCAACCCGTTCCCTTTGTGTTAGATGAACGAACGTCTCTCCACATTCACAGTTCAGAGAGAAAAGTGTGTGTGAAAGCCGTTCTTCACATAGCTTGTTGTAAACACATAGTTTCTTTTCAGTTGCCAACTCCACTCCATACATATATATGGGGAGGTACTAGCTCCAAATCTGTTTTACAGTGAAAAGTGCAGGAAGTTCAAACCGGCACTAGGAAACAGACTGAGAAACCAGAGTAAAAGTTTCTCCTGCAAACTTTTCCCAATATGCTAGATGAACGAACATCTCTCCACATGCTCAGTTCTGAGAGATAATTGTGTGTGAAAACCGTACTTCACCTAGCATGTTGGGAACACAAAGTATCTTTTCAGTTGCCAAATCCACTCCATAAATATATATGCGGAGGTACTAGCTCCAACTCGGTATTACAGTTAAAACTGTAGGAACTTCAGACCGTCACTAGGGAACAGACTGAGAATCCAGAAAAAAAGTTTCTCCTGCATGCCGTTCCATTTGTGCTAGATGAACGAAAGTCTCTCCACATGCTCAGTTCTGAGAGATAGTGAGTGTGAAAGCCGTCTTTCACCTAGCTTGTTGGGAACACAAAGTTTCTTTTCAGTTGCCAACTACTCTCCATACATATATATGGGGAGGTATTAGCTAAAACTCGGTTTTACAGTGAAAACTGCAGGAACTTCAAACCGGCACTAGGAAACAGACTGAGAAACCAGAGTAAAAGTTTCTCCTGCAACCCGTTCACTTTGTGCTACATGAACGAACTTCTGTCCACATGCTCAGTTCGGAGGGATAAGTGTGTGCGAAAGCCGTCCTTCAGCTAGCTTGTTGTAAACACATAGTTTCTTGGCAGTTGCCAACTCCACTCCATACATATATATGGGGAGGTACTAGCTCCTACTCGGTTTTACAGTATAAACTGCAGGAACTTCAAACCGGCACTAGGAAACTGACTGAGAAACCAGAGTAAAAGTTTCTCCTGCAACCCGTTCCCATTGTGCTAGATGAACGAACATCTCTAAACATGCTCATTTCTGAGAGATAATTGAGTGTGAATGCCGTACTTCACCTACCTTGTTGGGAACACAAAGTTTCTTTTCATTTGCCAAATCCACTCCATATATATATAATGGAAGGTACTAGCTAGAACTCGGTTTAACAGAGAAAACTGTAGGAAAATCAAACCGGCACTAGGGAACAGACAGAAAATCCATAGTAAAAGTTTCTCCTGCAACCCGTTCCCTATGTGCTAGATGAACGAACTTCTCACCACATGCTCAGTTCTGAGAGATAAATGTGTGTGAAAGACGTACTTCACCTAGCCTTTAGTAAAAACATAGTTTCTTTGCAGTTGCCAACACCAATCCATACATATATATGGGTAGGTAGTAGCTCCAACTCGGTTTTACTGTGAAAACTGCAGGAACTTGAGACCGGCACTAGGAAACAGACTGAGAAACCAGAGAAAAAGTTTCTCCAGCAACCCGTTCCATTTTTGCTTGATGAACGAACGTCTCTCCACATGCTAAGTTCTGAGAGATAAGTTTGTGTGAAGATTTCCTTCACCTATTTTGTTGGGAACACAGAGATTCTTTCAGAAGCAATCCCCTCTCCATACATATATATGGGGAAGTACTAGCACCAACTCGGTTTTACAGTGAAAACAGCAGGAACTTCAAACAGGCACTAGGAAACAGACTGAGAAACCAGAGTATATGTTTCTCCTGAAACTCGTTCCATTTGTGCTAGATGAACGAACGTCTCTAAACCTGCTCAGTTCTTAGAAATAAGTGAGTGTGGAAGCCGTCCTTCACCTAGCTTGTTTGGAACACAAAGTTTCTTTTCAGTTGCCAACTCCACTGCATACATATATATGGGGAGGTACTAGCTAAAACTTGTATTTACAGTGAAAACTGCAGGAACTTCAAACCGGCACTAGGAAACAGACTGAGAAACCAGAATAAAAGTATCTCCTGCAACCCGTTCCTTTTGTGCTAGATGAACGAATGTCTCTCCACATGCTCAGTTCTGAGAGATAAGTGAGTGTGAAAGCCGTCCTTCACCTAGCTTGTTGGGAACACAAAGTTTCTTTTCAGTTGCCAACTCCACTCCAAACATATATATGGGGATGTACTAGCTCCAACTCGGTTTTACAGTGTAAATTGCAGGTACTTCAAACCGGCACTAGGAAACAGACTGAGGAACCAGAGTAAATGTTTCTCCAGCAAACCGTTCCCTTTGTGCTAGATGAACGAACGTCTCTACACATGTTCTGTTCTGAGAGTTAATTGTGTGTGAAAGCCGTCCTTCACCAACCCTGTTGGGAACTCAAAGATTATTTTCAGTTGCCAAATCCACTCCATAAATATATATGGGGAGGTATTAGCTCCAACACTTTTTACAGTGAAAAATGCAGGAACTTCAAAGCGGCACTAGGAAACAGACTGAGAAACCAGAGTAAAACTTTCTCATACAACCCGTTCCCTTTGTGCTAGATGAACGAACGTCTCTCCACAAGCTCAATTGTGAGACATAAGTGTGTGTTAAAGCCGCAATTCACCTAGCTTTTTGGGAACACAAAGATTCTTTTCATTTGCCATCTCCACTCCATACATATATATGGGGAGGTCCTAGCTCCAACTCGGTTTTACAGTGAAAACTGCAGGAAATTCAAACCGGCACTAGGAAGCAGACAGAGAAAACAGCGTAAAAGTTTCTCCTGCAAACATTTCCCTTTATGCTAGATGAACGAACTTCTGTCCACATGCTAATTTCTGAGAGATAATTGTGCTTCAAAGCCGTCCTTCATTACCTTGTTGTAAAAACATAGATTCTTTGTAGTTGTCAAATCCATTCCATAAATATATATGGGGAGGTATTATTTCCAAATCGATTTTACAGTGAAAACCTCAGGAAATTCAAACCGGCACTAGGAAACAGACTGAGAAAACAGAGATTATGTTTCTCCTGCAACCGTTCCATTTGTGCTAGATGAACGAACGTCTCTCAACCTGCTCAGTTCTTAGAAATAACTGAGTGTGAAAGCCGTCTTTCACCTAGCTTGTTTGGAACACAATGTATCTTTTCAGTTGCCAACTCCACTGCATACATATATATGGGGAGGTACTAGCTAAACTTGGATTTATAGTGAAAACAGCAGGAACTTCAAACCTGCACTTGGAAACAGACTGAGAAACCAGAATAAAATTTTCTCCTGAAACACGTTCCCTTTGTGCTAGATGAATGAACTTCCGTCCACATGCTCATTTCTGAGAGATAATTGTGTGTGAAGCCGTCCGTCACCTGGCTTGTTTTAAACACATAGTTTCTTTGAAGTTGCCAACTCCACTCCATACATACATATGGGGAGGTACTAGCTCCAACTCGGTTTTACAGTGTAAAATGCAGGAAATTCGAACCGGCACTAGGAAACAGACTGAGAAACCAGAGTATAAGTTTCTCCTGCAACCCGTTCCCTTTGTGCTAGATGAACGAACGTCTCTCCACATGCTCAGTTCTGAGAGATAAGTGTGTGTGAAAGCCGTCCTTCAACTAGCTTGTTTGGAACACAAAGTTTCTTTTCAGTTGCCAATTCCACTCCATACATATATATGGGGAAGTACTAGCTAAAACTCGGATTTACAGTGAAAACTGCAGGAAATTCAAACCGGCACTAGGAAACACAATGAGAAACCAGAGTAAAAGTTACTCCTGCAACCCGTTCCCTTTGTGCTAGGTGAACGAAAGTCTCTCCACAATCTCAGTTCTGAGAGATAAGGTTGTGTGAAAGCCATAATTCACCTAGCTTATTGGGAACACAAATATTCTTTTCAGTTGCCAACTCCACTCCATACATTTATATGGCGTGGTACTAGCTAAAACTCTGTTTTACAGTGAAAATTGCAGGAACTTCAAACCGGCACTAGGAAACAGACTGAGAATACAGAGTAAAAGTTTCTCCTGCTACTCGTTCCCTTTGTGCTTGATGAACGATCGTCCCTCCACAAGTTCAGTTCTCAGAGATATGTGTTTGAAACCGTAATTCACCTTGCTTGTTGGGAACACAAATTTTCTTTTCAGTTGCCATCACCACTCCATAAATATATATGGTGAGGTACTAGCTAAAACTGGGTTTTACAGTGAAAACTGCAGGAAATTCATACCGGCACTAGGGAACAGATTGAGAAACCAGAGTAAAATTTTCTCCTGTAAACCGTTCCCTTTTTTCTAGATGAACGAACGTCTCTCCACATGATCAGTTCTGAGAGATTATTGTGTGTGAAAGCCGTCTTTCAACCAGCTTGTTGTAAACACACAGTTTCTTTGCAGTTGCCAACCCCACTCCATACATATATATGGAGAGGTAGTATCTAAAATTCTGTATTACACTGAAAACTGCAGAAATTCAAACCGGCACTAGGAAACAGACTGAGAGAAAGGAGTAAAATTTACTCCTGCAACCCGTTTCCTTTGGGCTAGATGAACGAACGTCTCTCCACATGCTCATTTCTGAGCGATAAGTGAGTGTGAAAGCCGTCCTTCACCTCGCTTGTTGAGAACACAAAGTTTGTTTTCAGTTGCCAACTCCACCCATAGATATATATGTGGATGTACTAGCTCCAACTCTGTTTTACAGTGAAAACTGAAAGAACTTAAAACTGGCACTAGGGAACAGACTGAGAATCCAGAGAAATAGTTTCTCCTGCAACCCTTTCCCTTTGTGCTAGATGAACGAACGTGTCTCCACATGCTCAGTTCTGAGAGATAATTTTGTGGGAAAGCCTTCCTTCACCTAGCTTGTTGGGAACACAAAGATTCTTTTCATTTGCCAACTCCACTCCATACATATATATGGGGAGGTATTAGCTCTAACTTACTTACACAGTGAAAACCGCAGGAACTTCAAACCGGCACTAGGAAACAGACTGAGAAACCAGAATAAAAGGTTTTCCTGCAACTTGTTCCCATTGTGCTAGATGAACGTACGTCTCTCCACAAGATAAGTTCTGAGAGATAAGTGTGTGTTAAAGCCATAATTCAACTAGCTTTTTTGGAACACAAAGGTTCTTTTCATTTGCCAAGTCCAGGCCATAATTATATATGGTTAGGTACTAGCTCCAACTCGGTTTTACAGTGAAAACTGCAGGAACTTCAAACCTGCACAAGGAAGCAGTCTGAGAAATCAGTGTAAAAGTTTCTCCTGCAACCCGTTCCCTTTGTGCTAGATGAACGAACTTCTGTCCACATGCTCATTTCTGAGAGATAAGTGTGTGTGAATGACGTCCTTCACTTAGCTTGTTGTAAACACAAAGATTCTTTGAGGTTGCCAACTCCATTCCATAAATATATATGGGGAGGTACTAGCTCCAAAATGGTTTTACAGTGAAAACTGCAGGAACTTCAAACCGGCACTAGGAAACAGACTGAGAAAACAGAGTAAAACTTTCTCCTGCAATCCGTTCCCTTTGTGCTAGATGAACGAATGTCTCTCTACATGCTCAGTTCTGAGAAAAAAGTGTGTGTGAAAGCCATCCTTCACATAGCTTGTTGGGAACACAAACTTTCTTTGCAGTTGCTAACTAATCCACACATATATTTGGGAAGTACTAGCTCCAAATGGGTTTTACAGTGAAACCTGCAGGAATTAACACCGGCACTAGGAAACAGACTGAGAAACTAGAGTAAATGTTTCTCCTGCAACACTTTCCCTTTGTGCTAGATGAACGAATGTCTCTCCACATGCTCAGTTGTGAGAGATAAGTGTGTGTGAAAGCCGTCCTTCAACTAGCTTGTTTGGAACACAAAGATTCTTTTCAGTTGCCAACTCCACTCCATAAATATATATAGGGGGGTACTAGCTAAAACTCGGTTTTACAGAGAAAACTGCAGGAACTTCAAACCGGCACTAGGAAACAGACTGAGAAAACAGAGTAAAAGTTTCTCCTGCAATAAGTTCGCTTTGTGCTAGATGAACGAAAGTCTCTACACAAGCTCAGTTCTGAGATATAAGTGTTTGTGAAAGCCGTAATTCACCTAGCTTATTGGGAATACAAAGTTTCTTTTCACTTGCCAACACCACTCCGTACATATATATGGGGAGGTACTAGCTAAAACTCGGTTTTACAGTGAAAATTCCAGGAACTTCAAACCGGCACTAGGGAACAGACTGAGAAACCAGAGTAAAATTTCTCCTGCAAACCATTCCCTTTGTGCTAGATGAACGAACGTCTCTCCACATGCTCATTTCTGAGAGGTAATTGTGTGTGAAAGCCGTCCTTCACCTAGCTTGTTGGGACACAAAATTTGTTTTCATTTGCCAACTACACTCCATACATATATATGGGGAGGTACTGGATCCAACTCTGTTTAACAGTGAAAACTGCAGGAACTTCAAACCGGCACTAGGGGACAGACTGAGAAACCGGAGTAAAAGTTTCTCCTGCAAACGGATCCCTTTGTGCTAGATGAACGAACGTCTCTCAACATGCTCAGTTCTGAGAGATAAGTGTTTGTGAAAGCCGTAATTCACCTAGCTTATTGGGAATACAAAATTTCTTTTCAGTTGCCAACACCACTCCATACATATATATGGGGAGGTACTAGCTAAAACTCGGTTTTCCAGTGAAAACTCCAGGAACTTCAAACCGGCACTAGGGAACAGACTGAGAAACCAGAGTAAAATTTCTCCTGCAAACCATTCCCTTTGTGCTAGATGAACGAACGTCTCTCCACATGCTCATTTCTGAGAGGTAATTGTGTGTGAAAGCCGTCCTTCACCTAGCTTGTTGGGAACACAAAATTTGTTTTCATTTGCCAACTACACTCCATACATATATAGGGGAGGTACTGGATCCAACTCGGTTTAACACTGAAAACTGCAGGAACTTCAAACCGGCACTAGGAAACACACTGAGAAACCGGAGTAAAAGTTTCTCCTGCAAACGGTTCCCTTTGTGCTAGATGAACGAACGTCTCTCCACCTGCTCAGTTCTGAGAGATAAGTGTGTCTGAAAGCATTCATTCACATAGCTTGTTGGGAACAAAAACTTTCTTTGCTGTTGCTAACTCCAATCCACACATATAATTGGGGAGGTACTAGCTCCAAATCGGTTATACAATGAAAACTGCAGGAACTTCAAACCGACACTAGGAAACAGACTGAGAAAACAGAGTAAATGTTTCTCCTGCAAACCGTTCCATTTGTGCTAGATTAACGAAAGTCTCTCCACAAGCTCAGTTCTTATAAATAAGTGTGTGTGAAAGCCGTCCTTCACCTAGTTTATTGGGAACACAAAGTTTCTTTTCAGTATCCAACCACACTCCATACATATATATGGGGAGGTATTAGCTCCAACACGGTTTTACACTGAAAACTGCAGGAACTTCAAACCGGCACTAGGAAACAGACTGAGAATACAGAGTAAAGTTTCTCCAGCTAGACGTTCCCTTTTGCTAGATGAACGATCGTCCCTCCAGAAGTTCATTTCTCAGAGATATGTGTGTTTGAAAGCCGTAATTCACTTTGCTTTTTGGGAACACAAATTTTCTTTTCAGTTGCCATCACCACTCCATAAATATATATGGGGAGGTAAGGGCTAAAACTCGGTTTTACAGTGAAAATTGCAGGACCTTCAAACCGGCACTAGGGAACACACTGAGAAAACAGGGTAAAAGTTTCTCTTGTAAACCGTTCCCTTTTTTCTAGATGAACGAACGTCTATCCACATGATCAGTTCTGAGAGATAATTATGGGTGAAAGCCGTCCTTCAACAAGCTTGTTGTAAACACATAGTTTCTTTGCAGTTGCCAACACCACCCCATACATATATATGGAGAGGTAGTATCTAAAACACTGTATTACAGTGAAAAATGCAGGAAATTCAAACCGGCACTAGGAAACAGACTGAGAAAAAAGAGTAAAATTTTCTCTTGTAACCCGTTTCATTTGGGCTAGATGAACGAACGTCTCTCCACATGCTTAGTTCTGAGGTATAATTGTGTGTGAAAGCCTTCCTTCAACTATCTTGTTGGGAACAAAAAGTTTCTTTGCATTTGCAAATTCCAATCCACACATATATTTGGGGAGGTACTAGCTCCAAATGTGTTTTACAGTGAAAACTGCAGGAAATTCAACCCGGCACTAGGAAACAGACTGAGAAACCAGAGTAAAAGTTTCTCCTGCAACCCGTTCCCTTTGTGCTAGGTGAACGATCTTGTGTCTACATGATCAGTTTTGAGAGAAAATTGTGTGTGAAAGCGGTCCTTCAACTAGCTTGTAGTAAACACATAGTTTCTTTGCAGTTGCAAAATCCACTCCATACATATATATGGGGAGGTACTAGCTCCAACTCGGTTTACAGTGAAAACTGAAGGAACTTCAAACCGGCACTAGGACACAGACTGAGTAAACAGAGTAAAAGGTAATCCAGCTACCCGTTCCTTTTTTCTAGATGAACTAACGTCTCTCCACATGCTCAGTTCTGAGAGATAAGTGTGTGTGAAAGCCGTCCTTCACTTAGCTTATTGGGAACACAAATTTTCTTTTCAGTTGCAAACTCCACTCCATACATATATATGGGGAGGTATTAGCTCCAAATCGGTTATACAGTGAAAACTGCAGTAACTTCAAACAGGCACTAGGAAACAGACTGAGAAACCAGAATAAAAGTTTCTCCTGCAACCTGTTCCCTTTGTGCTAGATGAACGATCGTCTCTCCACAAGCTAATTTCTGAGAGATAAGTGAGTGTTAAAGCCGTAATTCAACTAGCTTACTGGGAACACAAAGATTCTTTTCATTTGCCTACTCCAGTCCATACTTATATATGGGGAGGTACTAACTCGAACTCGGTTTTACAGTGAAAACTGCAGGAACTTCAAACCTGCACTAGGAGGCAGTCTGAGAAGTCAGGGTAAAATTTTCTCCTGCAAACGGTTCCCTTTGTGCTACATGAACGAACTTCTGTCCACATGCTCATTTCTGTAGAGATATGTGTGTTTGAAAGCCGTCCTTCACCTAGCTTATAGGGAACACAAAGTTTCTTTTCAGTATCCAACCCCACTCCATACATATATATGGGGAGGTATTAGCTCCAACACGGTTTTACAGTGAAAATTGCAGGAACTTCAAACCGGCACTAGGAAACAGTTTGAGAAACCAGAGTAAAAGTTACTCATGTAAACCGTTCCCTTTTTTCTAGATGAACGAACGTCTCTCCACATGATCAGTTCTGAGAGATAATTGTGTGTGAAATCCGTCCTTCAACCAGCTTGTTGTAAACACATATATTCTTTGCAGTTGCCAACCCCACCCCATAAATATATATGGAGAAGTAGTATCTAAAACTCTGTATTACAGTGAAAACTGCAGGAAATTCAAACAGGCACTAGGAAACAGACTGAGAAAAAAGAGTAAAATTTTCTCCTGCAACCCGTTTCCTTTGGGCTAGATGAACGAACGTCTCTCCACATGCTTAGTTCTGAGAGATAATTGTGTGTGAAAGCCTTCCTTCAACTAGTATGTTGGGAACACAAAGTTTTTTTTGCAGTTGCAAACTCCAATCCACACATATATTTGGGGAGTTACTAGCTCCAAATGTGTTTTACAATGAAAACTGCAGGAAATTCAACCCGGCACTAGGAAACAGACTGTGAAACCAGAATAAAAGTTTCTCCTGCAACCTGTTCCCTTTGTGCTAGATGAACGATCGTCTCTCCACAAGCTAAGTTCTGAGAGATTCATGTGTGTTAAAGCCGTAATTCAACTAGCTTTTTGGGAACACAAAGATTCTATTCATTTGCCAACCGTAGTCCATACTTATATATGGGGAGGAACTAGCTCCAACTCGGTTTTACAGTGAAAACTGAAGGAAATTCAAACCGGCACTAGGAGGCAGTCTGAAAAATCAGGGTAAAGTTTCTCCTGCAAACCGTTCCCTTTGTGCTAGATGAACGAACTTCTGTCCACATGCTCAGTTCTGAGAGATAAGTGTGTGTGAAAGCCGCCTTCAGTTAGCTTGTTGTAAACACATAGATTCTTTGAGGTTGCCAACTCCATTCCCTAAATATATATGAGGAGGTACTAGCTCCAAAACTGTTTTACAGTGAAAACTGCAGGAACTTCAAACCGGCACTAGGAAACAGACAGAAAACAGAGTAAATGTTTCTCCTGCAACCCGTTATTTTTGTGCTAGATGAAGGAACGTCTCTCCACATGCTCAGTTCTGAGAGATAAATGTGTGTGAAAGCCGTCCTTCAAATAGCTTGTTTGGAACACAAAGTTTCTTTTCAGTTGCCAACTCCACTCCATACATATATATGGGGATGTACAAGCTAAATCTCGATTTTACAGTGAAAACTGCAGGAACTTCAAACCGGCTCTAGGAAACAGACTGAGAAAACAGAGTAAAACTTTCTCCTGCAATCCCTTCCCTTTGTGCTAGATGAACGAACGTCTCTCCACATTCTCAGTTCTGAGAGATAAGTGTGTGTGAAAGCCTTCCTTCATATAGCTTGTTGTGAACACAAAGATTCTTTGCAGTTGCACACACTAATACACACATATATTTGGGGAAGTACTAGCTCCAAATGTGTTTTACAGTGAAAACTGCAGGAACTTCACACCGGCGCTAGGAAACAGACTGAGAAACCAGAGTAAATGTTTCACCTGCAACCTTTTCCATTTGTGCTAGATGAACGAACGTCTCTCCACATGCTCAGTTCTGAGAGATAAGTGTGTGTGAAAGCCGTCCTTCAACTAGCTTGTTTGGAACACAAAGATACTTTTCAGTTGCCAACTCCACTCCATACATATATATAGAGAGGAAGTAGCTCCAACTCGATTTTACACCGAAAACTGCAGGAAAAACAAACCTGCACTAGGAGGCAGTCTGAGAATTCAGGGTAAAAGTTTCTCCTGCCAACCATTCCCTTTGTGCTAGATGAAAGAACTTCTGTCCACATGCTCATTTCTGAGAGATAAGTGTGTGTGAAAGCCGTCCTTCAATTAGCTTGTTGTAAACACATAGATTCTTTGCGGTTGCCAACTCCATTCCATAAATATATATGGGGAGGTACTAGCTCCAAAACGGTTTTACAGTGAAAAATGCAGGAACTTCAAACCGGCACTAGGAAACAGACTGAGAAAAGAGAGTAAATGTTTCTTCTGCAACCCGTTCCCCTTGTGCTAGATGAACGAACGTCTGTCTACATGATCAGTTTTGAGAGAAAAGTGTGTGTGAAAGCGGTCCTTCAACAAGCTTGTTGTAAACACATAGTTTCTTTGCAGTTGCAAACTCCACTCCATACATATATATGGGGAGGTACAAGCTCCAACTCGGTTTTACAGTGAAAACTGCAGGAACTTCAAACCGGCACTAGGACACAGACTGAGTAAACAGAGTAAAAGGTTCTCCAGCTACCCGTTTCCATTTTGCTAGTTGAACGAACGTCTCTCCACATGCTCAGTTCTGAGAGATATGTGTGTGTGAAAGCCGTCATTCACCTAGATTGTTGTGAGCACATAGTTTCTTTGCAGTTGCCAACAACACCCCATACATATATATGGAGAGGTAATATCTAAAATTCTGTATTACAGTGAAAACTGCAGGAACTTCAAACCGGCTCTAGGAAGCAGACTGAGAAAACAGTGTAAAATATTCCCATGCAACCCGTTCCCTTTCACCTAGATGAAGGAACTTCTCTACACATGCTCAGTTCTGAGAGATAAGTGTGTGTGAAAGCCGTCCTTGACCTAGTTGTTGGGAACACAATGTTTCTTTTAAGTTGCCAACACCACTCCATACATATATATGGGGAGGTACTGGCTCCAACTCGGTTTTACAGTGAAACCTGCAGGAACTTCAAACCGACACTAGGAAACAGACTGAGAAACCAGAGTAAAAGTTTCTCCTTCAACCAGTTCTCTTTGTGCTAGATGAAAGAACGTCTCTCCACATGCTCATTTCTGAGAGATAATTGTGTGTGAAAGCCGTCCTTCACCTATCTTGTTGGGAACACAAAGTTTTTTTTCAGTTGCCAACACCAATCCATACATATATATGGGGAGGAACTAACTCCAACTCGGTTTTACAGTGAAAACTGCAGGAACTTCAAACCGGCACTAGTAAACAGACTGAGAAAACAGAGTAAAAATTTCTCCTGCAAAACGTTCCCTTTGTGCTAGATGAATGAACGTCTCTCCACATGCTGATTTCTGAGAAAAAAGTGTGTGTGAAAACCGTCCTTAACATAGCTGTTTGGGAACGCAGAGTTTCTTTTCATTTTCCAACACCACTCCATAAATATATACGGGGAGGTACTAGCTCCAACTCGGTTTTACAGTGAAAATTGCAGGAACATCAAAACGGCACTAGGATACAGACTGAGAAACTAGAGTAAAATTTTATAAAGCAAACCGTTCAATTTGTGCAGGATGAACGACTTCCCTCTACATGCTCAGTTCTGAGAAATAAGTGTTTGTGAGGCCGACTTTCACCTAGCTTGTTGGGAACACAAAGTTCCTTTTCAGTTGCCAACACCAATCCATACATATATATGGGGAGGAACTAACTTCAACTCGGTTTTACAGTGAAAACTGCAGGAACTTCAAAATGGCACTATGAAGCAGACTGAGAAACCAGAGTAAAAGTTTTTCCTGTAACCCGTTCTCTTTGGGCTAGATGAACGAACTTCTCTCCACATGCTCAGTTCTGAGAGATAAGTGTGTGTGAAAGCCGTCCTTCACGTATCTTTTGGGAACAAAAAGTTTCTTTGCAGTTGCAAACACCAATCCTCACATATATATGGGGAAGTACAAGCTCCAACTCGGTTTTACAGTGAAAACAGAAGGAATTTCAAACCGGCACTAAGAAACAGACTGAGAAACCAGAGAAAAAGTTTCCCCTGATACCCGTTCCTTTTGTGCTAGATGAACGAACTTCTGTCCACATGCTCATTTCTGAGAGATAAGTGTTTGTGAAAGCCGTCCTTCACCCAGCTTGTTGGGAACACAAAGTTTCTTTTAAGTTGCCAACTCCACTCCATACATATATATATAGAGGTACTAGCTCCAACTCGATTTTACAGTGAAAACTGCAGGAAATTCAAACCGACACTAGGGAACAGACTGAGAATCCAGTGTAAAATTTTCACATGCAACCAGTTCCATTTGTGCTAGATGAACGAACTTCTGTCCACATGCTCATTTCTAAGAGATAATTGTGTGAGAATGCCATCCTTCAGCTAGATTGTTTTAGACACATAGATTCTTTGCAGTTGCCAAATCCACTCCATATACATATATGGGGAGGTACTAGATGTAAATCGGGTTTACAGTGAAAACTGCAGGAACTTCAAACAGGCACTAGGAAACAGACTGAGAAATCAGAAATTGTTTCTCCTACTACCCATTCCCTTTTTGCTAGATGAACGAACGTCTCTCCAAAAGCTCAGTTCTGAGAGATATGTGTGTGTGAAAGCCGTAATTCAAATTGATTGTTGGGAACACAAATTTTCTTTTCAGTTGCAAACTACAATCCATAAATATATATGGTTAGGTACTAGCTAAAACTCGGTTTTACTGTGAAAAATGAAGTAATTTCAAACAGGCACTAGGGAACAGACTGAGAAATCAGAGTAAAATGTTCTCCTGTAACACGATCCCTTTGTTCTAGATGAACGAACCTCTCTCCACATGCTCTGTTCTGAGAGATAGGTGTGTGTGTAAGCCATCCTTCACCTAGCTTGTTGTAAACACATAGTTTCTTTGCAGTTCCCAACTCCACCCAATACATATATATGGAGAGGTACTATCTAAAATTCTGTATTACAGTGAAAACTGCAGGAACTTCAAACCGGCACTAGGAAGCAGACTGAGAAAACAGAGTAAAAGATTCTCCTGCAACCCGTTCCCTTTGAGCTAGATGAAGGAACGTCTCTACACATGCTCAGTTCTGAGAGATAAGTGTGTGTGAAAGCCGTAATTCACCTATCTGGTTGGGAACACAAAGTTTCTTTCAAGTTGCCGACCACAATCCATAAATATATTTGGGGAGGTACTAGCTCCAACTCGGGTTTACAGTGAAAACTGAAGGAAATTCAAACCGGCACTAGGAAACAAACTGAGAAACCAGAGTAAAAGTTTCTCCTGCAACCCGTTCCCTTTGTGCTAGTTGAACGAACGTCTGTCTACATGATCAGTTTTGAGAGATAATTCTGTGTGAAAGCCATCCTTCAACTAGCTTGTTGGGAACACAAAGTTTCTTTGCAGTTGCAAACTCCAATCCACACATATATTTGGGGAGGTACTAGCTCCAAATCTGTTTTACAGTGAAAATTGCAGGAACTTCAACCCGGCACTAGGAAACAGACTGATAAACCAGAGTAAAAGTTTCTCCTGCAACCCGTTCCCATTGTGCTAGGTGAACGATCGTCTGTCCACATGATAAGTTTTGAGAGATAAGTGAGTGTGAAAGCCTTCCTTAACCTAGCTTGTACTAAACACATAGTTTCTTTGCAGTTGCCAACTCCACTCCATACATATATTTGGGGAGATACTATCTCCAACTCAGTTTTACTGTGAAAACTGCAGGAATTCAAACCGGCACTAGGAAAAAGACTGAGAAAACAGAGTAAAGTTTCTACTGCAAACCGTTCCCTTTGTGCTAGATGAATGAACGTCTCTCCACAAGCTCAGTTCTGAGAGATAAGTGTGTGTGAAAGCCTTAATTCACCTAGCTTTATGGAAACACAAAGTTACTAATCAGTTGCCAACACCAATACATAAATTTATATGGGGGGGTACTAGCTAAAACTCGGTTTTACAGTGAAAACTGCAGGAATTTCAAACAGGCACTAGGGAACAGACTGAGAAACCAGAATAAAAATATCACCTGCAACCCGTTCCCTTTGTGCTAGATGAACGAACGTCTCTCCACATGCTCAGTTCTGAGTGATGTGTGTGAAAGCCTTCCTTCACTTTGCTTGTAGGGAACACGAAGTTTATGTTCAGTTGCCAACTCCACTCCATACATATATATGGGGAGGTACTAGCTCCAACTCATTTTTTCAGTGAAAACTGCAGGAAATTCAAACCGGCACTAGGAAACATAATGAGAAAACAGAGTAAAAGTTTCTCCTGCAACCCGTTCCCTTTGTGCTAGGTGAACGAACGTCTCTCCAAAATCTCAGTTATGAGAGTTAATTGGGTGTGAAAGCCGTCCTTCAACAAGCTTGTTTTAAACAAATAGTTTGTTTTAATTTGCCAACTCCACTCCGTACATATATATGGGGAGGTACTAGCTCCAACTCAGTTTTACAGTGAAAACTGTAGGAACTTCAATCCGGCACTAGGAAACAGACTGAGAAATCAGAGTAAAAGTTTCACTGCAACCCGTTCCCTTTGTTCTAGATGAATGAACGTCTCTCCACATGCTCAGTTTTGAGAAATAATTGTCTGTGAATGCCGTCCTTCACCTAGTTTGTTTGGAACACAAAGTTTCTTTTCAGTTGCCAACTTCTCTCCATACATATATATGGAGAAGTAGTAGCTCCAACTCTGTTTACAGTGAAAATTGCAGGAACTTCAAACCGGCACTAGTAAACAGACTGAGAAAACAGAGTAAAAATTTCTCCTGCAAAACGTTCCCTTTGTGCTAGATGAATGAACGTCTCTCCACATGCTCATTTCTGAGAAAAATGTGTGTGTGAAAACCGTCCTTAACATAGCTGTTTGGGAACGCAGAGTTTCTTTTCATTTTCCAACACCACTCCATAAATATATACGGGGAGGTACTAGCTCCAACTCGGTTTTACAGTGAAAATTGCAGGAACATCAAAACGGCACTAGGATACAGACTGAGAAACTAGAGTAAAATTTTATAAAGCAAACCGTTCAATTTGTGCAGGATGAACGACTTCCCTCTACATGCTCACTTCTGAGAAATAAGTGTTTGTGAGGCCGTCTTTCACCTAGCTTGTTGGGAACACAAAGTTCCTTTTCAGTTGCCAACTACACTCCATACATATATATGGGGAGGTACTAGGTCCAACTCGTTTTTACAGTGAAAACTGCAGGAACATCAAACCGGCACTAGGAAACAGACTGAGAAACCAGAGTAAAAGTTTCTCCTGCAAACCGTTCCCTTTTTGCTAGATGAATGACGTCTCTCCACATGCTCAGTTCTGAGAGTTAATTGTTTGTGAAAGCCGTACTTCACCTAGCTTGTTGGGAACACAAAGATAATTTGCAGTTTGAAGCAACATTCCACACATATATATTGGGAGGTACTAGCTAAAACTTGGTTTTACTGTGAAAAATGCAGGATCTTCAAACCGGGACTAGGAAACAGACTGAGACACCAGAGTAAAAGTTTCTCCTACAAACCGTTCCCTTTGTGCTAGATGAACGAACGCCTCTCCACATGCTCAGTTCTGAGAGATATGTGTGTATGAACGCCGTCCTTCACCTAGCTTTTTGGGAAAACAAAGTTTCTTTTCAGTTGCCAAATCCACTCCATACATTTATATGGGGAGGTACTAGCTCCAACTCTGTTTTACAGTGAAAACTGCAGGAAATTCCAACCGGAAATAGGAAACAGACTGAAACCAGTGTATAAGTTATTTCGGCAAACCATTCCCATTTTGCTTGATAAAGGAACGTCTCTCCACATGCTCAATTCTGAGAGGTAAGTGTGTGTGAAAGCCGTCTTTCACCTAGCTTGTTTGCAACACAAAGTTTCTTTTCAGTTGCCAACTCCAGTCCATACATATATATGGGGAGGTACTAGCACCAACTCGGTTTTACAGTGAAAACTGCAGGAACTTCAAACCGGCACTAGGAAACAGAATGAGAAACCAGAGTAAAAGTTTCTCCTGCAAACAGTTCCCTTTGTGCTAGATGAACGATAGTCTCTCCACATGCCCAGTTCTGAGAGATAAGTGTGTGTGAACGCCGAACTTCACCTAGCTTGTTGGGAACACAAAGATTCTTTTCAGTTGCCAACTCCACTCCATAAATATATATGGGGAGGTACTATCTCCAACTCGGTTTTACATTGAAAACTGCAGGAACTTCAAACCGGCACTAAGAAACAAACTGAGAAACTAGAGTTAAAATTTATCCTGCAACACGTTCCCTTTGTGCTATATGAACGAACGTCTCTCCACATGATCAATTCTGAGAGATAAGTGTGTGTGAAATCCGTCCTTCACCTAACATGTTGGGAACACAAAGTTTCTTTTCAGTTGCCTTCTCCACTCCATACATATATAAGGTGAGGTACTAGCTCCAACTCGGTATTACAGTGAAAACTGCAGGAACTTCAAAACGGCACTAGGTAACAGACTGAGATAACACAGTAAAAGTTTCACATGCAAACCGTTCCGTTTGAGCTAGATGAACGAACGTCTCTCCACATGCTCATTTCTGAGATGTAAGTGTGTGTGAAAGCCGTAATTCACCTAGCTTTTTGGGAACACAAAGTTTCTTTTCAGTTGCCAACTCCACTCCATACATATATATGGGGAGGTACTAGCTCCAACTCGTTTTACAGTAAAATCTGCAGGAAATTCAAACGGGCACTAGGAAACAGAATGAGAACCCAGAGTAAAAGTTTCTCCTGCAACCCATTCCCTATGTGCTAGATGAACGAACGTCTCTCCACATGCTCAGTTCTGAGAGATAAGTGTGTGTGAAAGCCGTGTTTCACATAGCTTGTTGGGAACACAAAGTTTCTTTTAAGTTTCCAACTAGACTCCATACATATATATGAGGAGGTTATAGTTAAACTCGGTTTTACTGTGAAAACTGCAGGAAATTCAAACCGGCACTATGAAACAGACTGAGAAATCTGAGTAAAAATTTTCCCTGCAAACCGTTCCATTTTTGCTAGTTGAAAGAACGTCTCTCCACATGCTCAGTTCTGAGAGATATGTGTGTGTGAGGCCGTCCTTCACTTAGCTTGTTGTGAACACAAATTTCCTTTTCAGTTGCCAACTACCCTCCATAAATATATACGGGAAGGTAGTAACTCCAACTCGGTTTTACACTGAAAACTGCAGGAAATTCAAACCGGCACCAGGAAACAGACTGAGAAACAATTTAAAAGCTTCTCCTGCATCCCGATCCCTTTGTACTACATGAAGGAACGTCTCTCCACATGCTCAGTTCTGAGAGAAAAGTGTTGTGAAAGCCGTACTACACCTAGCTTTTTGGGAACACAAAGTTTCTTTTCTGTTGCCAAATACAATCCATAAATATATACGGGGAGGTACTAATTCCAAATCGGTTTTACAGTGAAATTGAAGGAACTTAAAACCGGCACTAGGAAACAGACTGAGAAACCAGTGTAAAAGTTTCTCCTGCATCCCGTTCCCTTTGTACTACATGAAGGATCGTCTCTCCGCATGCTCAGTTCTGAGAGATAAGTTTGTGTGAAAGCCGTCCTTCAACTAGCTTGTTGGGAACACAATGTTTCTTTTCATTTGCCAACTCCAATACATACACATATATGGGGAGGTACAAGTTCCAACTCGGGATTACCGTGAAAACTGCAGGAACTTCCAACCGGCACTAGGAAACACACTGAGAACCAGAGTAATAGTTACTCCTGCAAACCATTCCATTTTTGTAAGATAAATAACGTCTCTCAACATGCTCAGTTCTGAGAGGTAAGTGTGTGTGAACGCCGCCTTCACATAGCTTGTTAGGAACACAAAGTTTCTTTTCAGTTGCCAACTCCACTCTATACATTTATATGGAGAGGTACTAGCTCCAACTCGGTTTTACAGTGAAATCTGCAGGTACTTCAAACCGGCACTAGGAAACAGACTTAGAAACCAGAGTAAAAGTTTCCACTGCAACCCTTTCCCTTTGTGCTAGATGAACGAAAGTCACTCCACATGCCCAGTTCTGAGAGATAAGTGTGTGTGAACGCCGCCTTCACATAGCTTGTTGGGAACACAAAGTTTCTTTTCAGTTGCAAACTCCACTCCATACATATATATGGGGAAGTACAATCTCCAACTCGGTTTTACAGTGAAAACTGCAGTAACTTCAAACCTGCACTAGGAAAAAAACTGAGAAACCAGAGTTATAGTTTCTCCTGCAAACCGTTCCTTTGTGCTAGATGAACGAACGTCTCTCCACATGCTCAATTCTGAGAGATAAGTGTGTGTGAAAGCCGTCTTTCAACTAACTTGTTGGGAACACAAAGTTTCTTTTCAGTTGCCATCTCCAATCCATACATATATAAGGGGATGTACTGGCTCCAACTCGGTTTTACAGTGAAAACGGCAGGAAATTCAAAACGGCACTAGGAAACAGACTGAGAAAAAACAGTAAATGTTTCACCTGCAACCAGATTCCTTTGTGCTAGATGAACGAACGTCTCTCCACATGCTCATTTCTGAGAGATAAGTGTGTGTGAAAACCGTAATTCACCTAGCTTTTGGGAACAGAATGTTTCTTTTAAGTTTCCAACTTCTCTCCATACATATATATGGGGAGGTACTAGCTAAAACTCGGTTTTACAGTGAAAACTGCAGGAACTTCAAACCGGCACTAGGAAACAGACTGAGAAACAAGAGTAAATGTATCTCCTGCAACCCGTTCCCTCTGTGCTAAATGAACTAACGTCTCTTCACATGCTCAGTTCTGAGAGATAAGTGTGTGTGAAAGCCGTCCTCAGCTATCTTGTTGGGAAAAGAAATTTTCTTTTCAGTTTCCAACTCCACTCCATACATATATATGGGGAGGTTCTAATTCCAACTCTGTATTACAGTGAAAACTGCAGGAACTTCAAACCGGCACTAGGAAACAGATTGAGAAACCACAGTAAAAATTTCTCCTGCTACCATTTTCTTTTGTGCTAGATGAAGGAACTTCTCTCTACATGCTCAGTTTTGAGAGATATGTGTGTGTGAAAGCCGTCCTTCACCTAGATTGTTGGGAACACAAATTTTCTTTTCAGTTGCCAACTCCACTCCATACATATATATGGGGAGGTACTAGCTCCAACTCGGTTTTACAGTGAAAACTGCAGGAACTACAAATCAGCACTAGGAAACAAACTGAGAAAACTGAGAAAAAGTTTCTCCTGCAACCAGTTCCCTTTGTGCTAGATGAACGAACGTCTCTCCACATGCTCAGTTCTGAGAGATAAGTGTGTGTGAAAGCCGTACTTCACGTAGCTTGTAGGGAACACAAACATACTTTGCAGTTTCAAACACCATTATACACATATATATGGGGAGGTACTATCTCCAACTCGGGTTTACAGACAAAACTGCAGGAACTTCAAACCGGCACTAGGAAACAGACTGAGAAACCAGAGAAAAATTTTCTCATGCAACCCGTTCCCTTTGTGCTAGATGCACGAACGTCTCTCCACAGGCTCCAGTCTGAGAGATAAGTGTGTGTGAAAGCCGTACTTCACATAGCTTGTAGGGAACACAAAGATACTTTGCAGTTTCAAACACCATTATACACATATATAAGGGGAGGTACTATCTCCAACTCGGGTTTACAGACAAAACTGCAGGAACTTCAAACCGGCACTAGGAAACAGACTTAGAAACCAGAGAAAAATTTTCTCATGCAACCCGTTCCCTTTGTGCTAGATGCACGAACGTCTCTCCACAGGCTCCAGTCTGAGAGATAAGTGTGTGTGAAAGCCGTACTTCACATAGCTTGTTGGGAACACAAAGTTTCTTTTCAGTTGCCAACTCCACTCCATACATTTTTATGGGGAGGTACAAACTCCAACTCGGTTTTATAGTGAAAACTGCAGGAACGTCAACCCGGTACTTGGAAACAGACAGAGAAACCAGAGTAAAATTTTCTCATGCAACCCTTTCCCTATGTGCTAGGTGAAAGTTCGTCTGCCACATGATCAGTTTTGAGAGATAAGTGTGTGTGAAAGCCGTACTTCACCTAGCTTGTTGGGAACACAAAATTTCTTTCAGTTGCCATCTCCACTCCATACATATATATGGAGAGGTACTAGCTCGAAGACTGTATTACAGTGAAATCTGCAGGAACTTCAAACCGGCACTATGGAACAGACTGAGATACCAGAGTAAAATTTTCCCATGCAACCTGTTCCCTTTGTGCTAGATGAACGAACATCTTTCCACATGCTCAGTTCTGAGAGATAAGTGTTTGTGAAAGCCGTCCTTCACTTAGCTTGTTGTCAACACAGAGTTTCTTTGCAGTTGCGAACTCCATTCCATACATATAAATGTGGAGGTACTAGATCCAACTCGGATTTACATTGAAAAATGCAGGAACTTCAAAGCGGCACTAAGAAACAGACTGAGAAACCAGAGATAAAATTTCTCCTGCAACCCGTTCCCTTTGTGCTAGATGAACGATCTTCTGTCCACATGCTCAGTTCTGAGAGATAAGTGTGTGTGAAAGCCGTCCTTCATCTAGCTTGTTGTAAACACATTGATTCTTTGCAGTTACCAACTCCACTCCATAGATATATATGGGGAGGTACTAGCTCCATTTCTGTTTTACAGTGAAAACTGCAGGAAGTTCAAACCGGCCCTAGGAAACAGACTGAGAAATCAGAGAAAAAGTTTCTCCTGCAACCCGTTCCCTTTGTGCTAGATGAACGAATGTCTCTCCACATGCTAATTTATGAGAGATAAATGTGTGTGAAAGCCCTCCTTCACCTAGCTTGTTCGGAACACAAAGTTGCTTTTCAGTTGCGAACTCCATCCATACTTATATATGGGGTGGTACTAGCTCCAACTCGGTTTAACAGTGAAAACTGCAGGAACTTCAACCCGGCACTAGGAAACAGAGTGAGAAATCAGAGTAAAAGTTTCTCCTGCAAAACTATCCCTTTGTGCTAGATGAACGAACGTCTCTTCACATGCTCATTTCTGAGAGAAAAATGTGTGTGAATGCCAAATTTAAGTTAGCTGGTTGGGAACGCAAATATTCTTTTCATTTGCCAACACCACTCCATAAATATATACGGGGAGGTACTTGATACAAATCGGTTTTACAGTGAAAACTGCAGGAATTTCAAAACGGCACTAGGAAACAAACTGAGAATCCAGAGTAAAATTTTATCCTGCAAACCGTTCAATTTGTGCAGGATGAACGAACTTCCCTCTACATGCTAAGTTCTGAGAAATAAGTGTTTGTGAGACCGTCCTTCACCTAGCTTGGTGGGAACACAAAGCTCCTTTTCAGTTACCAACTACACTTCATACATATATATGGGGAGGTACTAGGTCCAACTCGTTTTTACAGTGAAAACTGCAGGAAGTTCAAATCGGCACCAGGAATCACACTGAGAAACCAGAGTAAAAGTTTCTCCTGCAACCCGTTCCCTTTTTGCTAGATGAATGAACGTCTCTCCACATGCTCAGTTCTGAGAGTTAAGTGTTTGTGAAAGCCGTACTTCAACTAGCTTGTTGGGAACACAAAGATAATTTGCATTTTCAAACACCATTCCACAAATACATATGGGGAAGTACTAGCTAAAACTCGGTTTTACTGTGAAATCTGCAGGAACTTCACACCGGCACTAGGAAACAGATTGATAAACCAGAGTAAAAGTTTCTCCTGCAACCCGTTCCCTTTTTGCTAGATGAATGAACGTCTCTGCACATGCTCAGTTCTGAGAGTTAAGTGTTTGTGAAAGCCGTACTTCACCTAGCTTGTTGGGAACACAAAGATAATTTGCAGTTTCAAACACCATTCCACACATATATGGGGAGGTACTAGCTAAAACTCGGTTTTACTGTGAAATCTGCAGGAACTTCAAACTGGCACTAGGAAACAGACTGAGAAAACAGAGTAAAAGTTTCTCCTGCAACCCGTTCCCTTTTTGCTAGACGAATGAACGTCTCTCCACATGCTCATTTCTGAGAGATAAGTGTGTGTGAAAGCCGTAATTCACCTAGCTTGTTGGGAACACAAAGTTTCTTTTAAGTTTCCAACTCGACTACATACATATATTTGAGGAGGTACTAGCTAAAACTCGGTTTTACAGTGAAAACTGCAGGAACTTCAAACCAGCACTAGGAAACAGACTGAGAAACCTGAGTAAAAATTTTTCCTGCATCCCGTTCATTTGTACATGAAGGAACGTCTCTCCACATGCTCAGTTCTGAGAGATAAGTTTGTGTGACAGCCGTTCTTCACCTAGCTTGTTGGGAACTCAATGTTTCTTTTCATATGCCAACTCCAATACATATATATATATGGGGATGTACTAGCTCCAACTCGGTTTTACAGTGAAAACTGCAGGAAATTCCAACGGGATCTAGGAGACCGACTGAGAACCAGAGAATAAGTTACTCCTGCAAACCTTTCCCATTTTGCTAGATAAAGGAACGTCTCTCCACATGCTCAGTTCTGAGAGGTAATTGTGTGTGAAAGCCGTCTTTAACCTAGCTTGTTGGAACACAAAGTTTCATTTCATTTGCCACCTCGACTCCATACATATATATGGAGAGGTACTAGCTCCAAATTTGTTTTACAGTGAAAACTGCAGGAATTTCAAACAGGCACTAGGGAACAGACTGAGAAACCAGAGTAAAAGTTTCTCCTGCAACCCGTTCCCTTTGTGCTAGATGAACGAATGTCTCTCCACATGCTAATTTATGAAATATAAATGTGTGTGAAAGCCGTCCTTCACCTAGCTTGTTCGGAACACAAAGTTTCTTTTCAGTTGCGACCTCCATCCATACTTATATATGGGGAGGTACTAGCTCCAACTCGATTTAACGGTGAAAACTGCAGGAACTTCAAACCGGCACTTGGAAACAGACTGAGAAAACAGACTAAAAGTTTCTCCTGCAAAACTTTCCCTTTGTGCTAAATGAACGAACGTCTTTTCACATGCTCATTTCTGAGAGAAAAATGTGTGTGAAACCCAACCTTTAGTTAGCTGGTTGGGAACGCAAAGATTCTTTTCATTTGCAAACACCACTCCATAAATACATACGGGAAGGTACTTGCTACAAATCGGTTTTACAGTGAAAACTGCAGGAATTTCAAAACGGCACTAGGAAACACACTGAGAATATAGAGTAAAATTTTATCCTGCAAACGGTTCAATTTGTGCAGGATGAATGAAATTCCCTCTACATGCTAAGTTCTGAGAAATAAGTGTTTGTGAGACCGTCCTTCACCTAGCTTGGTGGGAACACAAAGCTCCTTTTCAGTTGCCAACTACACTCCATACATATATATGGGGAGGTACTAGGTCCAACTCGTTTTTACAGTGAAAACTGCAGGAAGTTCAAATCGGCACCAGGAAATAGACTGAGAAACCAGAGTAAAAGTTTCTCCTGCAACCCGTTCCCTTTTTGCTAGATGAATGAACGTCTCTCCACATGCTCAGTTCTGAGAGTTAAGTGTTTGTGAAAGCCGTACTTCAACTAGCTTGTTGGGAACACAAAGATAATTTGCATTTTCAAACACCATTCCACAAATACATATGGGGAGGTACTAGCTAAAACTCGGTTTTACTGTGAAATCTGCAGGAACTTCACACCGGCACTAGGAAACAGACTGAGAAAACAGAGTAAAAGTTTCTCCTGCAACCCGTTCCCTTTGTGCTAGATGAATGAACGTCTCTCAACATGCTCATTTCTGAGAGATAAGTGTGTGTGAAAGCCAACCTTAAGTTAGCTGGTTGGGAACGCAAAGCTTCTTTTCAGTTGCCAACACCACTCCATAAATATATACGGGGAGGTACTAGCTACAAATAGGTTTTACAGTGAAAACTGCAGGAACTTCAAAACGGCACTAGGAAACAGACTGAGAAACTAGAGTAAAATTTTATCCTGCAAACCGTTCAATTTGTGCAGGATGAACGAACTTCCCTCTACATGCTCTGTTCTGAGAAATAAGTGTTTGTGAGGCCGTCCTTCACCTAGCTTGTTGGGAACACAATGTTTCTTTTCATATGCCAACTCCAATACATATATATATATGGGGAGATACTAGCTCCAACTCTTTTTTACAGTGAATACTGCAGGAAACTCCAACCGGAACTAGGAAACCGACTGAGAACCAGAGAATAAGTTACTCTTGCAAACCTTTCCCATTTTGCTTGATAAAGGAACGTCTCTCCACATGCTCAGTTCTGAGAGGTAAGTGTGTGTGAAAGCCGTCTTTCACCTAGCTTGTTTGCAACACAAATTTTCTTTTCAGTTGCCAACTCCACTCCTTACATATATATGGGGAGGTACTAGCTCCAACTCGGTTTTAAAGTGAAAACTGCAGGAACTTCAAACAGGCACTAGGAAACAGACTGAGAAACTAGAGTAAAAGTGTCTCCTGCAACCCGATCCCTTTGTGCTAGATGAACGAACGTCTCTCCAAATGCTAATTTCAGAGAGATAAGTGTGTGTGAAAGCCGTCCTTCAGCTAGCTTGTTGGGAACACAAAGTTAATTTTCTGTTGCCAACTCCACTCCATACATATATATGGGGAGGTACTAGCTCCAACTCTGTTTTACATTGAAAACTGCATGAACTTCAAACTGGCAATAGGAAACAGACTGAGAAACCAGAGTAAAATTTTATCCTGCAAACCGTTCAATTTGTGCAGGATGAACGAACTTCCCTCTACATGCTCTGTTCTGAGAAATAAGTGTTTGTGAGGCCATGCTTCACCTAGCTTGGTGGGAACACAAAGTTCCTTTTCATTTGCCAACTACACTCCATACATATATATGGGGAGGTACTAGGTCCAACTTGTTTTTACAGTGAAAACTTCAGGAACTTCAAACCGGCACCAGGAAACAGACTGAGAAACCAGAGTAAAAGTTTCCCCTGCAACCCGTTCCCTTTTTGCTAGATGAATGATCGTCTCTCCACATGCTCAGTTCTGAGAGATAAGTGTTTGTGAAAGCCGTACTTCACCTAGCTTGTTGGGAACACAAAGATAATTTGCAGTTTCAAACACCATTCCACACATATATATGGGGAGGTACTAGCTAAAACTCGGTTTTACAGTGAAATCTGCAGGTACTTCAACAGGCACTAGGAAACAGACTGAGAAACCAGAGTAAAATTTCACCTGCAAACGCTTCCCTTTGTGCTAGATGAACGAAATTTACTCCACATGCCCAGTTCTGAGAGATAAGTGTGTGTGAACGCCGCCTTCACATAGCCTGTTGGGAACACATAGTTTCTTTTCACTTGCAAACTCCACTCCATACATATATATGGGGAGGTACAATTTCCAACTCGGTTTTACAGTGAAAACTGCAGTAACTTCAAACCTGCACTAGGAAAAAGATTGAGAAACCAGAGTTATAGTTTCTCCTGCAACCCGTTCCCTTTGTGCTAGATGAACGAACGTCTCTCCACATGCTCAATTCTGAGAGATAAGTGTGTGTGAAAGCCGTCTTTCAAATAACTTGTTGGGAACACAAAGTTTCTTTTCAGTGCCATCTCTACTCCATACATATATAAGGGGATGTACTGGCTCCAACTCGGTTTTACAGTGAAAACTGCAGGAAATTCACAACGGCACTAGGAAACAGACTGAGAAAAAACAGTAAATGTTTCAACTGCAACCAGATTCCTTTTTGCTAGATGAACGAACGTCTATCCACATGCTCATTTCTGAGAGATAAGTGTGTGTGAAAACCGTAATTCACCTAGCTTTTTGGGAACACAAAGTTTCTTTTAAGTTTCCAACTCCTCTCCATACATATATATGGGGAGGTACTAGCTAAAACTCGGTTTTACAGTGAAAACTGCAGGAACTTCAAACCGGCACTAGGAAACAGACTGAGAAACAAGAGTAAATGTATCTCCTGCAACCCGTTCCCTCTGTGCTAAATGAACGAACGTCTCTTCACATGCTCATTTCTGAGAGATAAGTGTGTGTGAAAGCCGTCCTCAGCTATCTTGTTGGGAAAACAAAGTTTCTTTTCAGTTTCCAACTCCACTCCATACATAAATATGGGGAGGTTCTAATTCCAACTGTGATTTACAGTGAAAACTGCAGGAACTTCAAACCGGCACTAGGAAACAGACTGAGAAACCAGAGTAAAAATGTCTCCTGCTACCATTTTCTTTTGTGCTAGATGAAGGAACTTCTCTCTACATGCTCAGTTTTGAGAGATATGTGTGTGTGAAAGCCGTCCTTCACCTAGATTGTTGGGAACACAAATTTTCTTTTCAGTTGCCAACTCTACTCCATACATATATATGGGGTGGTAATTGCTCCAACTCGCTTTTACAGTGAAAACTGCAGGAACTACAAACCAGCACTAGGAAACAAAATGAGAAAACTGAGAAAAAGTTTCTCCTGCAACCAGTTCCCTTTGTGCTAGATGAACGAACGTCTCTCCACATGCTCAGTTCTGAGAGATAAGTGTGTGTGAAAGCCGTAGTTCACCTAGCTTGTAGGGAACACAAAGATACTTTGCAGTTTCAAACACCATTATACACATATATATGGGGAGGTACTATCTCCAACTCGGGTTTACAGAGAAAACTGCAGGAACTTCAAACCGGCACTAGGAAACAGACTGAGAAACCAGAGAAAAATTTTCTCATGCAACCCGTTCCCTTTGTGCTAGATGAACGAACGTCTCTCCACAGGCTCCAGTCTGAGAGATAAGTGTGTGTGAAAGCCGTACTTCACCTAGCTTGTAGGGAACACAAAGATTCTTTGCAGTTTCAAACACCATTATACACATTTATGTGGATAGGTACAAGCTCCAACTCGGTTTAATAGTGAAAACTGCAGGAAATTAAAACTGGCACTAGGAAACAGACTGAGAAACCAGAGTAATAGTTTCTCATGCAACCCTTTCCCTATGTGCTAGGTGAACGTTCGTCTGCCACATGATCAGTTTTGAGAGATAAGTGTGTGTGAAAGCCGTCCTTCACTTAGCTTGTTGGGAACACAAAGTTTCTTTCAGTTGCCATCTCCACTCCATACATATATATGGAGAGGTACTAGCTCCAACTCTGTATTACAGTGAAATCTGCATTAACTTCAAACCGGCACTATGGAACAGACTGAGAAACCAGAGTAAAATTTTCCCATGCAACCTGTTCCCTTTGTGCTAGATGAACGAACTTCTTTCCACATGCTCATTTCTGAGAGATAAGTGTTTGTGAAAGCCATCCTTCACTTAGCTTGTTGTCAACACAGGGTTTCTTTGCAGTTGCGAACTTCATTCCGTACATTTAAATGTGGAGGTACTAGATCCAACTCGGTTTTACAGTGAAAACTGCAGGAAATTAAAACTGGCACTAGGAAACAGACTGAGAAACCAGAGTACAAGTTTCTCCTGCAAACCGTTCCCTTTGTGCTAGATGAACGAACGTCTCTCCACAAGCTCAGTTCTGAGAGATAAGTGTGTGTGAAAGCTGTCCTTCACCTAGCTTGTTGGGAACACAAAGTTTCTTTTCAGTTGCCAAATCCAGTCCATATATATATATGGGGATGTACTAGTTCCAACTCGGTTTTACAGTGAAAACTGCAGGAACTTCAAACCGGCACTAGGAAACAGACTGAGAAACCAGAGTAAATGTTTCTCCTGCCAACAGTTCCCTTTGTGCTAGATGAACGAAAGTATCTCCACATGCCCAGTTCTGAGAGATAATTGTGTGTGAACGACGAACTTCACCTAGATAGTTGGGAACACAAAGTTTCTTTTCAGTTGCCAACTCCACTTCATATATATATATATAGGGGAGGTACTATCTCCAACTCGGTTTTACATTGAAAACTGCAGGAACTTCAAACCGGCACTAAGAAACAGACTGAGAAACCAGAGATAAAATTTTTCCTGCAAACCGTTCCCTTTGTGCTAGATGAACGAACGTCTCTCCACATGCTCAAATCTGAGAGATAAGTGTGTGTGAAAGCCGTCCTTCAAATAAATTGTTGGGAACACAAAGTATCTTTTCAGTTGCAAACTACACTCCATACATATATATCGTGAGGTACTAGATCCAACTCGGTTTTACAGTGAAAACTGCAGGAACTTCAAAACGGCACTAGGAAACAGACTGAGAAAACACAGTAAAAGTTTAACCTGCAAACATTTCCCTTTGTGCTAGATGAACGAACGTCTCTCCACATGCTCATTTCTGAGAGATAAGTGTGTGTGAAAACCGTAATTCACCTAGCTTTTTGGGAACACAAAGTTTCTTTTAAGTTCCCAACTCCTCTCCATACATATATATGGGGAAGTACTAGCTAAAACTCGGTTTTACAGTGAAAACTGCAGGAACTTCAAACGGGCACTAGGAAACAGACTGAGAAACAAGAGTAAATGTATCTCCTGCAACCCGTTCCCTCTGTGCTAAATGAACGAACGTCTCTTCACATGCTCAGTTCTGAGAGATAAGTGTGTGTGAAAGCCGTCCTCAGCTATCTTGTTGGGAAAACAAAGTTTCTTTTCAGTTTCCAACTCCACTCCATACATATATATGGGGAGGTTCTATTTCCAACTGTGTTTTACAGTAAAAACTGCAGGAACTTCAAACTGGCACTAGGAAACAGACTGAGAAACCAGAGTAAAAATTTCTCCTGCTACAAGTTCCCTTTGTGCTAGATGAACGAACGTCTCTCCACATGCTCAGTTCTGAGAGATAAGTGTGTGTGAAAGCCGTACTTCACCTAGCTTGTAGGGAACACAAAGATACTTTGCAGTTTCAAACACCATTATACACATATATATGGGGAGGTACTATCTCCAACTCGGGTTTACAGAGAAAACTGCATGAACTTCAAACCGGCACTAGGAAACAGACTGAGTAAGCAGAGAAAAATTTTCTCATGCAACCCGTTCCCTTTGTGCTAGATGAACGAAAGTCTCTCCACAGGCTCCAGTCTGAGGGATAAGTGTGTGTGAAAGCCGTACTTCACATAGCTTGTTGGGAACACAAAGTTTCTTTTCAGTTGCCAACTCCACTCCATTAATTTATATGGGGAGGTACATACTCCAACTCGTTTTTATAGTGAAAACTGCAGGAACTTCCTCCCGGTACTAGGAAACAGACTGAGAAACCAGAGTAAAAGTTTCTCATGCAAACCTTTCCCTATGTGCTAGGTGAAAGTTCGTCTGCCACATGATCAGTTTTGAGAGATAATTGTGTGTGAAAGCCGTCCTTCACATAGCTTGTTGGGAACACAATGTTTCTTTTCAGTTTCCAACACCTCTCCATACATATATATGGGGAGGTACTAGCTAAAACTCGGTTTTACAGTGAAAACTGCAGGAACTTCAAACCGGCACTAGGAAACAGACTGAGAAACCAGAGAAAAATTTTCTCATGCAACCCGTTCCCTTTGTGCTAGATGAACGAACGTCTCTCCACAGGCTCCATTCTGAGAGATAAGTGTGTGTGAAAGCCGTACTTCACCTAGCTTGTAGGGAACACAAAGATACTTTGCAGTTTCAAACACCATTATACACATTTATATGGATAGGTACAAGCTCCAACTCGGTTTAATAGTGAAAACTGCAGGAACATCAACCCGGTACTAGGAAACAGACTGAGAAACCAGAGTAATAGTTTCTCATGCAACCCTTTCCCTATGTGCTAGGTGAACGTTCGTCTGCCACATGATCAGTTTTGAGAGATAAGTGTGTGTGAAAGCCGTCCTTCACTTAGCTTGTTGGGAACACAAAGTTTCTTTCAGTTGCCATCTCCACTCCATACATATATATGGAGAGGTACTAGCTCCAACTCTGTATTACAGTGAAATCTGCATTAACTTCAAACCGGCACTATGGAACAGACTGAGAAACCAGAGTAAAATTTTCCCATGCAACCTGTTCCCTTTGTGCTAGATGAACGAACTTCTTTCCACATGCTCATTTCTGAGAGATAAGTGTTTGTGAAAGCCATCCTTCACTTAGCTTGTTGTCAACACAGGGTTTCTTTGCAGTTGCGAACTTCATTCCGTACATTTAAATGTGGAGGTACTAGATCCAACTCGATTTTACAGTGAAAATTGCAGGAAATTAAAACTGGCACTAGGAAACAGACTGAGAAACCAGAGTAAAAGTTTCTCCTGCAAACCGTTCCCTTTGTGCTAGATGAATGAACGTCTCTCCACAAGCTCAGTTCTGAGAGATAAGTGTGTGTGAAAGCTGTCCTTCACCTAGCTTGTTGGGAACACAAAGTTTCTTTTCAGTTGCCAAATCCAGTCCATACATATATATGGGGATGTACTAGTTCCAACTCGGTTTTACAGTGAAAATTACAGGAACTTCAAACCGGCACTAGGAAACAGACTGAGAAACCAGAGTAAATGTTTCTCCTGCCAACAGTTCCCTTTGTGCTAGATGAACGAAAGTATCTCCACATGCCCAGTTCTGAGAGATAATTGTGTGTGAACGACGAACTTCACCTAGATAGTTGGGAACACAAAGTTTCTTTTCAGTTGCCAACTCCACTTCATATATATATATATAGGGGAGGTACTATCTCCAACTCGGTTTTACATTGAAAACTGCAGGAACTTCAAACCGGCACTAAGAAACAGACTGAGAAACCAGAGATAAAATTTTTCCTGCAAACCTTTCCCTTTGTGCTAGATGAACGAACGACTCTCCACATGCTCAAATCTGAGAGATAAATGTGTGTGAAAGCCGTCCTTCAAATAACTTGTTGGGAACACAAAGTATCTTTTCAGTTGCAAACTACACTCCATACATATATATCGTGAGGTACTAGATCCAAACGGTTTTACAGTGAAAACTGCAGGAACTTCAAAACGGCACTAGGAAACAGACTGAGAATACACAGTAAAAGTTTAACCTGCAAACATTTCCCTTTGTGCTAGATGAACGAACGTCTCTCCACATGCTCATTTCTGAGAGATAAGTGTGTGTGAAAACCGTAATTCACCTAGCTTTTTGGGAACACAAAGTTTCTTTTAAGTTCCCAACTCCTCTCCATACATATATATGGGGAGGTACTAGCTAAAACTCGGTTTTACAGTGAAAACTTCAGGAACTTCAAACGGGCACTAGGAAACAGACTGAGAAACAAGAGTAAATGTATCACCTGCAACCCGTTCCCTTTGTGCTAAATGAACGAACGTCTCTTCACATGCTCAGTTCTGAGAGATAATGTGTGTGAAAGCCGTCCTCAGCTATCTTGTTGGGAAAACAAAGTTTCTTTTCAGTTTCCAACTCCACTCCATACATATATATGGGGAGGTTCTAATTCCAACTGTGTTTTACAGTAAAAACTGCAGGAACTTCAAACTGGCACTAGGAAACAGACTGAGAAACCAGAGTAAAAATTTCTCCTGCTACCAGTTCCCTTTGTGCTAGATGAACGAACGTCTCTCCACATGCTCAGTTCTGAGAGATAAGTGTGTGTGAAAGCCGTACTTCAGCTAGCTTGTAGGGAACACAAAGATACTTTGCAATTTCAAAAACCATTATACACATATATATGGGGAGGTACTATCTCTAACTCGGGTTTACAGAGAAAACTGCATGAACTTCAAACCGGCACTAGGAAACAGACTGAGAAACCAGAGAAAAATTTTCTCATGCAACCCGTTCCCTTTGTGCTAGATGAACGAAAGTCTCTCCACAGGCTCCATTCTGAGAGATAAGTGTGTGTGAAAGCCGTACTTCACATAGCTTGTTGGGAACACAAAGTTTCTTTTCAGTTGCCAACTCCACTCCATACATTTATATGGGGAGGTACAAACTCCAACTCGTTTTTATAGTGAAAACTGCAGGAACTTCAACCCGGTACTAGGAAACAGACTGAGAAACCAGAGTAAAAGTTTCTCATGCAAACCTTTCCCTATGTGCTAGGTGAAAGTTCGTCTGCCACATGATCAGTTTTGAGAGATGATTGTGTGTGAAAGCCGTACTTCACCTAGCTTGTTGGGAACACAATGTTTCTTTTCAGTTTCCAACTCCTCTCCATACATATATATGGGGAGGTACTAGCTAAAACTCGGTTTTACAGTGAAAACTGCAGGAACTTCAAACCGGCACTAGGAAACAGACTGAGAAACAAGAGTAAATGTATCTCCTGCAACCCGTTCCCTCTGTGCTAAATGAACGAACGTCTCTTCACATGCTCAGTTCTGAGAGATAAGTGTGTGTGAAAGCCGTCCTCAGCTATCTTGTTGGGAAAACAAAGTTTCTTTTCAGTTTCCAACTCCACTCCATACATATATATGGGGAGGTTCTAATTCCAACTGTGTTTTACAGTGAAAAATGCAGGAACTTCAAACCGGCACTAGGAAACAGACTGAGAAACCAGAGTAAAAATTTCTCCTGCTACCATTTTCTTTTGTGCTAGATGAAGGAACTTCTCTCTACATGCTCAGGTTTGAGAGATATGTGTGTGTGAAAGCCGTCCTTCACCTAGATTGTTGGGAACACAAATTTTCTTTTCAGTTGCCAACTCCACTCCATACATATATATGGGGAGGTAATTGCTCCAACTCGGTTTTACAGTGAAAACTGCAGGAACTACAAATCAGCACTAGGAAACAAACTGAGAAAACTGAGAAAAAGTTTCTCCTGCAACCAGTTCCCTTTGTGCTAGATGAACGAACGTCTCTCCACATGCTCAGTTCTGAGAGATAAGTGTGTGTGAAAGCCGTAATTCACCTAGCTTGTAGGGAACACAAAGATACTTTGCAGTTTCAAACACCATTATACACATTTATATGGGTAGGTACAAGCTCCAACTCGGTTTTATAGTGAAACCTGCAGGAACGTCAACCCGGTACTAGGAAACAGACTGAGAAACCAGAGTAATAGTTTCTCATGCAACCCTTTCCCTATGTGCTAGGTGAACGTTCGTCTGCCACATGATCAGTTTTGAGAGATAAGTGTGTGTGAAAGCCGTCCTTCACTTAGCTTGTTGGGAACACAAAGATTCTTTCAGTTGCCATCTCCACTCCATACATATATATGGAGAGGTACTAGCTCCAACTATGTATTACAGTGAAATCTGCATTAACTTCAAACCGGCACTATGGAACAGACTGAGAAACCAGAGTAAAATTTTCCCATGCAACCTGTTCCCTTTGTGCTAGATGAACGAACTTCTTTCCACATGCTCAGTTCTGAGAGATAAGTGTTTGTGAAAGCCGTCCTTCACTTAGCTTGTTGTCAACACAGGGTTTCTTTGCAGTTGCGAACTCCATTCCGTACATTTAAATGTGGAGGTACTAGATCCAACTCGGTTTTACAGTGAAAACTGCAGGAAATTAAAACTGGCACTACGAAACAGACTGAGAAACCAGAGTAAAAGTTTCTCCTGCAAACCGTTCCCTTTGTGCTAGATGAACGAACGTCTCTCCACAAGCTCAGTTCTGAGAGATAAGTGTGTGTGAAAGCTGTCCTTCACCTAGCTTGTTGGGAACACAAAGTTTCTTTTCAGTTGCCAAATCCAGTCCATACATATATATGGGGATGTACTAGTTCCAACTCGGTTTTACAGTGAAAACTGCAGGAACTTCAAACCGGCACTAGGAAACAGACTGAGAAACCAGAGTAAATGTTTCTCCTGCCAACAGTTCCCTTTGTGCTAGATGAACGAAAGTATCTCCACATGCCCAGTTCTGAGAGATAAGTGTGTGTGAACGACGAACTTCACCTAGATAGTTGGGAACACAAAGTTTCTTTTCAGTTGCCAACTCCACTTCATATATATATATATAGGGGAGGTACTATCTCCAACTCGGTTTTACATTGAAAACTGCAGGAACTTCAAACCGGCACTAAGAAACAGACTGAGAAACCAGAGATAAAATTTTTCCTGCAAACCGTTCCCTTTGTGCTAGATGAACGAACGTCTCTCCACATGCTCAAATCTGAGAGATAAGTGTGTGTGAAAGCCGTCCTTCAAATAACTTGTTGGGAACACAAAGTATCTTTTCAGTTCCCAACTCCTCTCCATACATATATATGGGGAGGTACTAGCTAAAACTCGGTTTTACAGTGAAAACTGCAGGAACTTCAAACGGGCACTAGGAAACAGACTGAGAAACCAGAGTAAAAATTTCTCCTGCTACAAGTTCCCTTTGTGCTAGATGAACGAACGTCTCTCCACATGCTCAGTTCTGAGAGATAAGTGTGTGTGAAAGCCGTACTTCACCTAGCTTGTAGGGAACACAAAGATACTTTGCAGTTTCAAACACCATTATACACATATATATGGGGAGGTACTATCTCCAACTCGGGTTTACAGAGAAAACTGCATGAACTTCAAACCGGCACTAGGAAACAGACTGAGAAACCAGAGAAAAATTTTCTCATGCAACCCGTTCCCTTTGTGCTAGATGAACGAAAGTCTCTCCACAGGCTCCAGTCTGAGAGATAAGTGTGTGTGAAAGCCGTACTTCACATAGATTGTTGGGAACACAAAGTTCCTTTTCAGTTGCCAACTCCACTCCATACATTTATATGGGGAGGTACAAACTCCAACTCGTTTATATAGTGAAAACTGCAGGAACTTCAACCCGGTACTAGGAAACAGACTGAGAAACCAGAGTAAAAGTTTCTCATGCAAACCTTTCCCTATGTGCTAGGTGAAAGTTCGTCTGCCACATGATCAGTTTTGAGAGATGATTGTGTGTGAAAGCCGTACTTCACCTAGCTTGTTGGGAACACAATGTTTCTTTTCAGTTTCCAACTCCTCTCCATACATATATATGGGGAGGTACTAGCTAAAACTCGGTTTTACAGTGAAAACTGCAGGAACTTCAAACCGGCACTAGGAAACAGACTGAGAAACAAGAGTAAATGTATCTCCTGCAACCCGTTCCCTCTGTGCTAAATGAACGAACGTCTCTTCACATGCTCAGTTCTGAGAGATAAGTGTGTGTGAAAGCCGTCCTCAGCTATCTTGTTGGGAAAACAAAGTTTCTTTTCAGTTTCCAACTCCACTCCATACATATATATGGGGAGGTTCTAATTCCAACTGTGTTTTACAGTGAAAAATGCAGGAACTTCAAACCGGCACTAGGAAACAGACTGAGAAACCAGAGTAAAAATTTCTCCTGCTACCATTTTCTTTTGTGCTAGATGAAGGAACTTCTCTCTACATGCTCAGGTTTGAGAGATATGTGTGTGTGAAAGCCGTCCTTCACCTAGATTGTTGGGAACACAAATTTTCTTTTCAGTTGCCAACTCCACTCCATACATATATATGGGGAGGTAATTGCTCCAACTCGGTTTTACAGTGAAAACTGCAGGAACTACAAATCAGCACTAGGAAACAAACTGAGAAAACTGAGAAAAAGTTTCTCCTGCAACCAGTTCCCTTTGTGCTAGATGAACGAACGTCTCTCCACATGCTCAGTTCTGAGAGATAAGTGTGTGTGAAAGCCGTAATTCACCTAGCTTGTAGGGAACACAAAGATACTTTGCAGTTTCAAACACCATTATACACATTTATATGGGTAGGTACAAGCTCCAACTCGGTTTTATAGTGAAACCTGCAGGAACGTCAACCCGGTACTAGGAAACAGACTGAGAAACCAGAGTAATAGTTTCTCATGCAACCCTTTCCCTATGTGCTAGGTGAACGTTCGTCTGCCACATGATCAGTTTTGAGAGATAAGTGTGTGTGAAAGCCGTCCTTCACTTAGCTTGTTGGGAACACAAAGATTCTTTCAGTTGCCATCTCCACTCCATACATATATATGGAGAGGTACTAGCTCCAACTATGTATTACAGTGAAATCTGCATTAACTTCAAACCGGCACTATGGAACAGACTGAGAAACCAGAGTAAAATTTTCCCATGCAACCTGTTCCCTTTGTGCTAGATGAACGAACTTCTTTCCACATGCTCAGTTCTGAGAGATAAGTGTTTGTGAAAGCCGTCCTTCACTTAGCTTGTTGTCAACACAGGGTTTCTTTGCAGTTGCGAACTCCATTCCGTACATTTAAATGTGGAGGTACTAGATCCAACTCGGTTTTACAGTGAAAACTGCAGGAAATTAAAACTGGCACTACGAAACAGACTGAGAAACCAGAGTAAAAGTTTCTCCTGCAAACCGTTCCCTTTGTGCTAGATGAACGAACGTCTCTCCACAAGCTCAGTTCTGAGAGATAAGTGTGTGTGAAAGCTGTCCTTCACCTAGCTTGTTGGGAACACAAAGTTTCTTTTCAGTTGCCAAATCCAGTCCATACATATATATGGGGATGTACTAGTTCCAACTCGGTTTTACAGTGAAAACTGCAGGAACTTCAAACCGGCACTAGGAAACAGACTGAGAAACCAGAGTAAATGTTTCTCCTGCCAACAGTTCCCTTTGTGCTAGATGAACGAAAGTATCTCCACATGCCCAGTTCTGAGAGATAAGTGTGTGTGAACGACGAACTTCACCTAGATAGTTGGGAACACAAAGTTTCTTTTCAGTTGCCAACTCCACTTCATATATATATATATAGGGGAGGTACTATCTCCAACTCGGTTTTACATTGAAAACTGCAGGAACTTCAAACCGGCACTAAGAAACAGACTGAGAAACCAGAGATAAAATTTTTCCTGCAAACCGTTCCCTTTGTGCTAGATGAACGAACGTCTCTCCACATGCTCAAATCTGAGAGATAAGTGTGTGTGAAAGCCGTCCTTCAAATAACTTGTTGGGAACACAAAGTATCTTTTCAGTTCCCAACTCCTCTCCATACATATATATGGGGAGGTACTAGCTAAAACTCGGTTTTACAGTGAAAACTGCAGGAACTTCAAACGGGCACTAGGAAACAGACTGAGAAACCAGAGTAAAAATTTCTCCTGCTACAAGTTCCCTTTGTGCTAGATGAACGAACGTCTCTCCACATGCTCAGTTCTGAGAGATAAGTGTGTGTGAAAGCCGTACTTCACCTAGCTTGTAGGGAACACAAAGATACTTTGCAGTTTCAAACACCATTATACACATATATATGGGGAGGTACTATCTCCAACTCGGGTTTACAGAGAAAACTGCATGAACTTCAAACCGGCACTAGGAAACAGACTGAGAAACCAGAGAAAAATTTTCTCATGCAACCCGTTCCCTTTGTGCTAGATGAACGAAAGTCTCTCCACAGGCTCCAGTCTGAGAGATAAGTGTGTGTGAAAGCCGTACTTCACATAGATTGTTGGGAACACAAAGTTCCTTTTCAGTTGCCAACTCCACTCCATACATTTATATGGGGAGGTACAAACTCCAACTCGTTTATATAGTGAAAACTGCAGGAACTTCAACCCGGTACTAGGAAACAGACTGAGAAACCAGAGTAAAAGTTTCTCATGCAAACCTTTCCCTATGTGCTAGGTGAAAATTCGTCTGCCACATGATCTGTTTGAGAGATAATTGTGTGTGAAAGCCGTCCTTCACCTAGCTTGTTGGAAACACAATGTTTCTTTTCAGTTTCCAACTCCTCTCCATACATATATATGGGGAGGTAATTGCTCCAACTCGGTTTTACAGTGAAAACTGCAGGAACTACAAATCAGCACTAGGAAACAAACTGAGAAAACTGAGAAAAAGTTTCTCCTGCAACCAGTTCCCTTTGTGCTAGATGAACGAACGTCTCTCCACATGCTCAGTTCTGAGAGATAAGTGTGTGTGAAAGCCGTAATTCACCTAGCTTGTAGGGAACACAAAGATACTTTGCAGTTTCAAACACCATTATACACATTTATATGGGTAGGTACAAGCTCCAACTCGGTTTTATAGTGAAACCTGCAGGAACGTCAACCCGGTACTAGGAAACAGACTGAGAAACCAGAGTAATAGTTTCTCATGCAACCCTTTCCCTATGTGCTAGGTGAACGTTCGTCTGCCACATGATCAGTTTTGAGAGATAAGTGTGTGTGAAAGCCGTCCTTCACTTAGCTTGTTGGGAACACAAAGTTTCTTTCAGTTGCCATCTCCACTCCATACATATATATGGAGAGGTACTAGCTCCAACTATGTATTACAGTGAAATCTGCATTAACTTCAAACCGGCACTATGGAACAGACTGAGAAACCAGAGTAAAATTTTCCCATGCAACCTGTTCCCTTTGTGCTAGATGAACGAACTTCTTTCCACATGCTCAGTTCTGAGAGATAAGTGTTTGTGAAAGCCGTCCTTCACTTAGCTTGTTGTCAACACAGGGTTTCTTTGCAGTTGCGAACTCCATTCCGTACATTTAAATGTGGAGGTACTAGATCCAACTCGGTTTTACAGTGAAAACTGCAGGAAATTAAAACTGGCACTACGAAACAGACTGAGAAACCAGAGTAAAAGTTTCTCCTGCAAACCGTTCCCTTTGTGCTAGATGAACGAACGTCTCTCCACAAGCTCAGTTCTGAGAGATAAGTGTGTGTGAAAGCTGTCCTTCACCTAGCTTGTTGGGAACACAAAGTTTCTTTTCAGTTGCCAAATCCAGTCCATACATATATATGGGGATGTACTAGTTCCAACTCGGTTTTACAGTGAAAACTGCAGGAACTTCAAACCGGCACTAGGAAACAGACTGAGAAACCAGAGTAAATGTTTCTCCTGCCAACAGTTCCCTTTGTGCTAGATGAACGAAAGTATCTCCACATGCCCAGTTCTGAGAGATAAGTGTGTGTGAACGACGAACTTCACCTAGATAGTTGGGAACACAAAGTTTCTTTTCAGTTGCCAACTCCACTTCATATATATATATATAGGGGAGGTACTATCTCCAACTCGGTTTTACATTGAAAACTGCAGGAACTTCAAACCGGCACTAAGAAACAGACTGAGAAACCAGAGATAAAATTTTTCCTGCAAACCGTTCCCTTTGTGCTAGATGAACGAACGTCTCTCCACATGCTCAAATCTGAGAGATAAGTGTGTGTGAAAGCCGTCCTTCAAATAACTTGTTGGGAACACAAAGTATCTTTTCAGTTCCCAACTCCTCTCCATACATATATATGGGGAGGTACTAGCTAAAACTCGGTTTTACAGTGAAAACTGCAGGAACTTCAAACGGGCACTAGGAAACAGACTGAGAAACCAGAGTAAAAATTTCTCCTGCTACAAGTTCCCTTTGTGCTAGATGAACGAACGTCTCTCCACATGCTCAGTTCTGAGAGATAAGTGTGTGTGAAAGCCGTACTTCACCTAGCTTGTAGGGAACACAAAGATACTTTGCAGTTTCAAACACCATTATACACATATATATGGGGAGGTACTATCTCCAACTCGGGTTTACAGAGAAAACTGCATGAACTTCAAACCGGCACTAGGAAACAGACTGAGAAACCAGAGAAAAATTTTCTCATGCAACCCGTTCCCTTTGTGCTAGATGAACGAAAGTCTCTCCACAGGCTCCAGTCTGAGAGATAAGTGTGTGTGAAAGCCGTACTTCACATAGATTGTTGGGAACACAAAGTTCCTTTTCAGTTGCCAACTCCACTCCATACATTTATATGGGGAGGTACAACTCCAACTCGTTTATATAGTGAAAACTGCAGGAACTTCAACCCGGTACTAGGAAACAGACTGAGAAACCAGAGTAAAAGTTTCTCATGCAAACCTTTCCCTATGTGCTAGGTGAAAATTCGTCTGCCACATGATCTGTTTGAGAGATAATTGTGTGTGAAAGCCGTCCTTCACCTAGCTTGTTGGAAACACAATGTTTCTTTTCAGTTTCCAACTCCTCTCCATACATATATATGGGGAGGTACTAGCTAAAACTCGGTTTTACAGTGAAAACTGCAGGAACTTCAAACCGGCACTAGGAAACAGACTGAGAAACAAGAGTAAATGTATATCCTGCAACCCGTTCCCTCTGTGCTAAATGAACGAACGTCTCTTCACATGCTCAGTTCTGAGAGATAAGTGTGTGTGAAAGCCGTCCTCAGCTATCTTGTTGGGAAAACAAAGTTTCTTTTCAGTTTCCAACTCCACTCCATACATATATATGGGGAGGTTCTAATTCCAACTGTGTTTTACAGTGAAAAATGCAGGAACTTCAAACCGGCACTAGGAAACAGACTGAGAAACCAGAGTAAAAATTTCTCCAGCTACCATTTTCTTTTGTGCTAGATGAAGGAACTTCTCTCTACATGCTCAGGTTTGAGAGATATGTGTGTGTGAAAGCCGTCCTTCACCTAGATTGTTGGGAACACAAATTTTCTTTTCAGTTGCCAACTCCACTCCATACATATATATGGGGAGGTAATTGCTCCAACTCGGTTTTACAGTGAAAACTGCAGGAACTACAAATCAGCACTAGGAAACAAACTGAGAAAACTGAGAAAAAGTTTCTCCTGCAACCAGTTCCCTTTGTGCTAGATGAACGAACGTCTCTGCACATGCTCAGTTCTGAGAGATAAGTGTGTGTGAAAGCCGTAGTTCACCTAGCTTGTAGGGAACACAAAGATACTTTGCAGTTTCAAACACCATTATACACATATATATGGGGAGGTACTATCTCCAACTCGGGTTTACAGAGAAAACTGCATGAACTTCAAACCGGCACTAGGAAACAGACTGAGAAACCAGAGAAAAATTTTCTCATGCAACCCGTTCCCTTTGTGCTAGATGAACGAAAGTCTCTCCACAGGCTCCAGTCTGAGAGATAAGTGTGTGTGAAAGCCGTACTTCACATAGATTGTTGGGAACACAAAGTTCCTTTTCAGTTGCCAACTCCACTCCATACATTTATATGGGGAGGTACAAACTCCAACTCGTTTATATAGTGAAAACTGCAGGAACTTCAACCCGGTACTAGGAAACAGACTGAGAAACCAGAGTAAAAGTTTCTCATGCAAACCTTTCCCTATGTGCTAGGTGAAAATTCGTCTGCCACATGATCTGTTTGAGAGATAATTGTGTGTGAAAGCCGTCCTTCACCTAGCTTGTTGGAAACACAATGTTTCTTTTCAGTTTCCAACTCCTCTCCATACATATATATGGGGAGGTACTAGCTAAAACTCGGTTTTACAGTGAAAACTGCAGGAACTTCAAACCGGCACTAGGAAACAGACTGAGAAACAAGAGTAAATGTATATCCTGCAACCCGTTCCCTCTGTGCTAAATGAACGAACGTCTCTTCACATGCTCAGTTCTGAGAGATAAGTGTGTGTGAAAGCCGTCCTCAGCTATCTTGTTGGGAAAACAAAGTTTCTTTTCAGTTTCCAACTCCACTCCATACATATATATGGGGAGGTTCTAATTCCAACTGTGTTTTACAGTGAAAAATGCAGGAACTTCAAACCGGCACTAGGAAACAGACTGAGAAACCAGAGTAAAAATTTCTCCAGCTACCATTTTCTTTTGTGCTAGATGAAGGAACTTCTCTCTACATGCTCAGGTTTGAGAGATATGTGTGTGTGAAAGCCGTCCTTCACCTAGATTGTTGGGAACACAAATTTTCTTTTCAGTTGCCAACTCCACTCCATACATATATATGGGGAGGTAATTGCTCCAACTCTGTTTTACAGTGAAAACTGCAGGAACTACAAATCAGCACTAGGAAACAAACTGAGAAAACTGAGAAAAAGTTTCTCCTGCAACCAGTTCCCTTTGTGCTAGATGAACGAACGTCTCTGCACATGCTCAGTTCTGAGAGATAAGTGTGTGTGAAAGCCGTAGTTCACCTAGCTTGTAGGGAACACAAAGATACTTTGCAGTTTCAAACACCATTATACACATATATATGGGGAGGTACTATCTCCAACTCGGGTTTACAGAGAAAACTGCAGGAACTTCAAACCGGCACTAGGAAACAGACTGAGAGACCAGAGAAAAATTTTCTCATGCAACCCGTTCCCTTTGTGCTAGATGAACGAACGTCTCTCCACAGGCTCCAGTCTGAGAGATAAGTGTGTGTGAAAGCCGTACTTCACCTAGTTTAGGGAACACAAAGATACTTTGCAGTTTCAAACACCATTATACACATTTATATGGGTAGGTACAAGCTCCTACTCGGTTTTATAGTGAAAACTGCAGGAACGTCAACCCGGTACTAGGAAACAGACTGAGAAACCAGAGTAATAGTTTCTCATGCAACCCTTTCCCTATGTGCTAGGTGAACGTTCGTCTGCCACATGATCAGTTTTGAGAGATAAGTGTGTGTGAAAGCCGTCCTTCACTTAGCTTGTTGGGAACACAAAGTTTCTTTCAGTTGCCATCTCCACTCCATACATATATATGGAGAGGTACTAGCTCCAACTCTGTATTACAGTGAAATCTGCATTAACTTCAAACCGGCACTATGGAACAGACTGAGAAACCAGAGTAAAATTTTCCCATGCAACCTGTTCCCTTTGTGCTAGATGAACGAACTTCTTTCCACATGCTCAGTTCTGAGAGATAAGTGTTTGTGAAAGCCGTCCTTCACTTAGCTTGTTGTCAACACAGGGTTTCTTTGAAGTTGCGAACTCCATTCCGTACATTTAAATGTGGAGGTACTAGATCCAACTCGGTTTTACAGTGAAAACTGCAGGAAATTAAAACTGGCACTAGGAAACAGACTGAGAAACCAGAGTAAAAGTTTCTCCTGCAAACCGTTCCCTTTGTGCTAGATGAACGAACGTCTCTCCACAAGCTCAGTTCTGAGAGATAAGTGTGTGTGAAAGCTGTCCTTCACCTAGCTTGTTGGGAACACAAAGTTTCTTTTCAGTTGCCAAATCCAGTCCATACATATATATGGGGATGTACTAGTTCCAACTCGGTTTTACAGTGAAAACTGCAGGAACTTCAAACCGGCACTAGGAAACAGACTGAGAAACCAGAGTAAATGTTTCTCCTGCCAACAGTTCCCTTTGTGCTAGATGAACGAAAGTATCTCCACATGCCCAGTTCTGAGAGATAATTGTGTGTGAACGACGAACTTCACCTAGATAGTTGGGAACACAAAGTTTCTTTTCAGTTGCCAACCCCACTTCATATATATATATATAGGGGAGGTACTATCTCCAACTCGGTTTTACATTGAAAACTGCAGGAACTTCAAACCGGCACTAAGAAACAGACTGAGAAACCAGAGATAAAATTTTTCCTGCAAACCTTTCCCTTTGTGCTAGATGAACGAACGACTCTCCACATGCTCAAATCTGAGAGATAAGTGTGTGTGAAAGCCGTCCTTCAAATAACTTGTTGGGAACACAAAGTATCTTTTCAGTTGCAAACTACACTCCATACATATATATCGTGAGGTACTAGATCCAACTCGGTTTTACAGTGAAAACTGCAGGAACTTCAAAACGGCACTGGGAAACAGACTGAGAAAACACAGTAAAAGTTTAACCTGCAAACATTTCCCTTTGTGCTAGATGAACGAACGTCTCTCCACATGCTCATTTCTGAGAGATAAGTGTGTGTGAAAACCGTAATTCACCTAGCTTTTTGGGAACACAAAGTTCCTTTTAAGTTCCCAACTCCTCTCCATACATATATATGGGGAGGTACTAGCTAAAACTCGGTTTTACAGTGAAAACTGCAGGAACTTCAAACGGGCTCTAGGAAACAGACTGAGAAACAAGAGTAAATGTATCTCCTGCAACCCGTTCCCTCTGTGCTAAATGAACGAACGTCTCTTCACATGCTCATTTCTGAGAGATAAGTGTGTGTGAAAGCCGTCCTCAGCTATCTTGTTGGGAAAACAAAGTTTCTTTTCAGTTTCCAACTCCACTCCATATATTTATTTGGGGAGGTACAAACTCCAACTCGTTTTTATAGTGAAAACTGCAGGAACTTCAACCCGGTACTAGGAAACAGACTGAGAAACCAGAGTAAAAGTTTCTCAAGCAAACCTTTCCCTATGTGCTAGGTGAAAGTTCGTCTGCCACATGATCAGTTTTGAGAGATAATTGTGTGTGAAAGCCGTCCTTCACCTAGCTTGTTGGGAACACAAAGTTTCTTTTCAGTTTCCAACTCCTCTCCATACATATATATGGGGAGGTACTAGCTAAAACTCGGTTTTACAGTGAAAACTGCAGGAACTTCACCGGCACTAGGAAACAGACTGAGAAACAAGAGTAAATGTATCTCCTGCAACCCGTTCCCTCTGTGCTAAATGAACGAACGTCTCTTCACATGCTCAGTTCTGAGAGATAAGTGTGTGTGAAAGCCGTCCTCAGCTATCTTGTTGGGAAAACAAAGATTCTTTTCAGTTTCCAACTCCACTCCATACATATATATGGGGAGGTTCTAATTCCAACTGTGTTTTACAGTGAAAACTGCAGGAACTTCAAACCGGCACTAGGAAACAGACTGAGAAACCAGAGTAAAAATTTCCCCTGCTAACATTTTCTTTTGTGCTAGATGAAGGAACTTCTCTCTACATGATCAGTTTTGAGAGATAAGTGTGTGTGAAAGCCGTACTTCACCTAGTTTAGGGAACACAAAGATACTTTGCAGTTTCAAACAGCATTATACACATTTATATGGGTAGGTACAAGCTCCAACTCGGTTTTATAGTGAAAACTGCAGGAACGTCAACCCGGTACTAGGAAACAGACTGAGAAACCAGAGTAATAGTTTCTCATGCAACCCTTTCCCTATGTGCTAGGTGAACGTTCGTCTGCAACATGATCAGTTTTGAGAGATAACTGTGTGTGAAAGCCGTCCTTCACTTAGCTTGTTGGGAACACAAAGTTTCTTTCAGTTGCCATCTCCACTCCATACATATATATGGAGAGGTACCAGCTCCAACTCTGTATTACAGTGAAATCTGCATTAACTTCAAACCGGCACTATGGAACAGACTGAGAAACCAGAGTAAAATTTTCCCATGCAACCTGTTCCCTTTGTGCTAGATGAACGAACTTCTTTCCACATGCTCAGTTCTGAGATATAAGTGTTTGTGAAAGCCGTCCTTCACTTAGCTTGTTGTCAACACAGGGTTTCTTTGCAGTTGCGAACTCCATTCCGTACATTTAAATGTGGAGGTACTAGATCCAACTCGGTTTTACAATGAAAACTGCAGGAAATTAAAACTGGCACTAGGAAACAGACTGAGAAACCAGAGTAAAAGTTTCTCCTGCAAACTGTTCCTTTTGTGCTAGATGAACGAATGTCTCTCCACAAGCTCAGTTCTGAGAGATAAGTGTGTGTGAAAGCTGTCCTTCACCTAGCTTGTTGGGAACACAAAGTTTCTTTTCAGTTGCCAAATCCAGTCCATACATATATATGGGGATGTACTATTTCCAACTGGGTTTACAGTGAAAACTGCAGGAACTTCAAACCGGCACTAGGAAACAGACTGAGAAACCAGAGTAAATGTTTCTCCTGCAACCCGTTCCCTTTGTGCTAGATGAACGAACGTCTCTCCACATGCTCAGTTCTGAGAGATAAGTGTGTGTGAAAGCCGTCCTTCAACTAGCTTGTTTGGAACACAAAGTTTCTTTTCAGTTGCCAACTCCACTCCATACATATATATGGGGAGGTACTAGCTAAAACTCGGTTTTACAGTGAAAACTGCAGGAACTTCAAACAGGCACTTGGAAACAGACTGAGAAAACAGAGTAAAAGTTTCTCCTGCAATCCGTTCCATTTGTGCTAGATGAACGAAAGTCTCTCCACAAGCTCAGTTCTGAGACATAAGTGTTTGTGAAAGCCGTAATTCACTAAGCTTGTAGGGAATACAAAGTTTCTTTTCAGTTGCAAACACTACTCCATACATATATATGGGGAGGTACTAGCTAAAACTCGGATTTACAGTGGAAACTGCAGGAAATTCAAACCGGCCCTAGGGAACAGACTGAGAAACCAGAGTAAATGTTTCTCCTGCAAACCATTCCCTTATTGCTAGATGAACGAACGTCTCTCCACATGCATTTTTTGAGAAGTAATTGTGTGTGAAAGCCATCCTTCACCTAGCTTGTAGGGAACACAAAATTTGTTTTCAGTTGCCAACTACATTCCATACATATATATGGGGTGTTACAAGATCCAACTCGGTTTAACAGTGAAAACTGCAGGAACTTCAAAACGGCAGTAGGAAACAGACTGAGAAAACAGTGTAAAAGTTTCTCCTGCCACCATTTCCCTTTGTGCTAGATGAACGAACTTCTGTCCACATGCTCAGTTCTGAGAGATAATTGTGTGTGAAAGCCATACTTCACTTAGCTTGTTGTAAACACATAGATTCTTTGTAGTTGCCAAATCCATTCCATAAATATTTATGGGGAGGTACTATTTCCAAATCGAATTTTCAGTGAAAACCTCAGGGAATTCAAACCGGCACTAGGAAACAGACTGAGAAAACAGAGAATATGTTTCTCCTGCAACCCGTTCCATTTGTGCTAGATGAACGAACGTCTCTCAACCTGCTCATTTCTTAGAAATAGGTGAGTGTGAAAGCCGTCTTTCACCTAGCTTGTTTGGAACACAAAGTTTCTTTACAGTTGCCAAAACCACTGCATACATATATATGGGGAGGTACTAGCTAAAACTCGGATTTACAGTTAAAATTGCAGGAAATTCAAACCGGCACTAGGAAACAGACTGAGAAACCAGAATAAAAGTATCTCCTGCAACCCGTTACTTTGTGCTAGATGAACGAAAGTCTCTCCACATGCTCAGTTCTGAGAGATAAGTGAGTTTGAAAGCCGTCCTTCACCTAGGTTGTTGGGAACACAAAGTTTCTTTTCAGTTGCCATTTCACTCCATACATATATATGGGGAGGTACTAGCTCCAACTCTGTTTTACAGTCAAATCTGTAGGAAATTCAACCGGCACTAGGGCACAGACTGAGTATCCAGAGAAAAAGTTTCGCTTCAACCAGTTCCCTTTGTGCTAGATGAATGAACTTCACTCCACATGCTCAGTTCTGAGAGATAATTTTGTGGGAAAGCCGTCCTTCACCTAGCTTGTTGGGAACACAAAGTTTCTTTTCAGTTGCCAACACTACTCCATACATATATATGGGGAGGTATTAGATCCAACTCGGTTATAAAGTGAAAACTGCAGGAACTTCAAACCGGCACTAGGAAACAGACTGAGAAACCAGAATAAAAGTTTCTCCTGCAACCCGTTCCCTTTGTGCTAGATGAACGAACGTCTCTCCACAAGCTCAGTTCTGAGAGATAAATGTGTGTTAAAGCCGTAATTCAACTAGCTTGTTGGGAACACAAAGATTCTTTTCATTTGCCAACTCCACTCCATACATGTATATGGGGAGGTACTAGCTCCACCTTTTTTTTACAGTGAAAATTGCAGGAACTTCAAACCGGCACTAGGAAGCAGACTGAGAAAACAGTGTAAAAGTTTAACCTGCAACCCGTTCCCAATGTGCTAGATGAACGAACTTCTGTCCACATGCTCATTTCTGAGAGATAAGTGTGTGTGAAAGCCGTCCTTCAATTAGCTTCTTGTAAACACATAAATTCTTTGCAGTTGCCAACTTCATTCCATAAATATATATGAGGAGGTACTAGCTCCAAATCGGTTTTACATTGAAAACTGCAGGAACTTCAAACCGGCACTAAGTAACAGACTGAGAAAACAGAGTAAAAGATTCTACTGCAATCCGATCCCTTTTTGCCAGATGAACGAAAGTCTCTCCACATGCTCAGATCGGAGAAGTAAGTGTGTGTGAAAGCCGTCCTTCACCAAGCTTGTTGGGAACACAAAGTTTCTTTTCAGTTGCCAACTACACTCCATACATATATATGGTGAGGTACTAGCTCCAACTCGGTTTAACAGTGAAAACTGCAGGAAATTCAAACCGGCACTAGGAAACAGACTGAGAAACCAGAGAATATGTTTCTCCTGCAACGGTTCCCATTGTGCTAGATGAACGAACGTCTCTCAACATGCCCAGTTCTTAGAAATAAGTGAGTGTGAAAGCAATCCTTCAACTAGCTTGTTTGGAACACAAAGATTCTTTTCAATTGCCAACTCCACTGCATACATATATATGGGGAAGTACTAGCTAAAACTCGGATTTACAGTGAAAACTGCAGGAAATTCAAACCGGCACTAGGAAACACAATGAGAAACCAGAGTAAAAGTTACTCCTGCAACCCGTTCCCTTTGTGCTAGGTGAACGAAAGTCTCTCCACAATCTCAGTTCTGAGAGATAAGGTTGTGTTAAAGCCATAATTCACCTAGCTTATTGGGAACACAAATATTCTTTTCAGTTGCCAACTCCACTCCATACATTTATATGGCGAGGTACTAGCTAAAACTCGGTTTTACAGTGAAAACTGCAAGAATTTCAAACCGGCACTCGGGAACAGACTGAGAAACCAGAGTAAAAGTTTCTCCTGCAAACCGTTCCCTTTGTGCTACATGAACGAAATTCTGTCCACATGCTCACTTCTGAGAGATAAGTGTGTGTGAAAACCGTCCTTCAAATAGCTTGTTGTAAACACATAGTTTCTTTGCAGTTGCAAACAGCAATCCATAAATATATATGGGGAGGTACTAGCTCCAACTCTGTTTTACAGTGAAAACTGCAGGAACTTCAAACCGGCACTAGGAAACAGACTGAGAAACCAGAGTAAATGTTTCTCCTGCAACCCTTTCCCATTGTGCTATATGAACGAACGTCTCTCCACATGCTCAGTTCTAAGAGATAAGTGTGTGTGAAAGCCGACCTTCACCTAGATTATTGTGAACACAAAATTTCTTTTCAGTATCCAACCCCACTCCATACATATATATGGGGATGTATTAGCTCCAACACTTTTTTACAGTGAAAATTGCAGGAACTTCAAACCGGCACTAGGAAACAGACTGAGAATAGAGAGTAAAAGTTTCTCCTGCTACTCGTTCCCTTTGTGCTAGATGAACGATCGTCCCTCCACAAGTTCAGTTCTCAGAGATATGTGTTTGAAACCGTAATTCACCTTGCTTGTTGGGAACACAAATTTTCTTTTCAGTTGCCATCACCACTCCATAAATATATATGGTGAGGTACTAGCTAAAACTGGGTTTTACAGTGAAAAATGCAGGAAATTCATACCGGCACTAGGGAATAGATTGAGAAACCAGAGTAAAATTTTCTCCTGTAAACCGTTCCCTTTTTTCTAGATGAACGAACGTCTCTCCACATGATCAGTTCTGAGAGATTATTGTGTGTGAAAGCCGTCTTTCAACCAGCTTGTTGTAAACACACAGTTTCTTTGCAGTTGCCAACACCACTCCATACATATATATGGAGTGGTAGTATCTAAAATTCTGTATTACACTGAAAACTGCAGGAAATTCAAACCGGCACTAGGAAACAGACTGAGAGAAAGGAGTAAAATTTACTCCTGCAACCCGTTTCCTTTGGGCTAGATGAACGAACGTCTCTCCACATGCTCATTTCTGAGCGATAAGTGAGTGTGAAAGCCGTCCTTCACCTTGCTTGTTGAGAACACAAAGTTTCTTTTCAGTTGCCAACTCCACCCATACATATATATGTGGATGTACTAGCTCCAACTCTGTTTTACAGTGAAAACTGAAAGAACTTAAAACTGGCACTAGGGAACAGATTGAGAATCCAGAGAAATAGTTTCTCCTGCAACCCTTTCCCTTTGTGCTAGATGAACGAACGTGTCTCCACATGTTCAGTTCTGAGAGATAATTTTGTGGGAAAGCCTTCCTTCACCTAGCTTGTTGGGAACACAAAGATACTTTTCATTTGCCAACTCCACTCCATACATATATATGGGGAGGTATTAGCTCTAAATTACTTACACAGTGAAAACCGCAGGAACTTCAAACCGGCACTAGGAAACAGACTGAGAAACCAGAATAAAAGTTTCTCCTGCAACTTGTTCCCATTGTGCTAGATGAACGTACGTCTCTCCACAAGCTAAGTTCTGAGAGATAAGTGTGTGTTAAAGCCGTAATTCAACTAGCTTTTTTGGAACACAAAGGTTCTTTTCATTTGCCAACTCCAGGCCATAATTATATATGGTTAGGTACTAGCTCCAACTCGGTTTTACAGTGAAAACTGCAGGAACTTCAAACCTGCACTAGGAAGCAGTCTGAGAAATCAGTGTAAAAGTTTCTCCTGCAACCCGTTCCCTTTGTGCTAGATGAACGAACTTCTGTCCACATGCTCATTTCTGAGAGATAAGTGTGTGTGAATGACGTCCTTCACTTAGCTTGTTGTAAACACAAAGATTCTTTGAGGTTGCCAACTCCATTCCATAAATATATATGGGGAGGTACTAGCTCCAAAACGGTTTTACAGTGAAAACTGCAGGAACTTCAAACCGGCACTAGGAAACAGACTGAGAAAACAGAGTAAAACTTTCTCCTGCAATCCGTTCCCTTTGTGCTAGATGAACGAATGTCTCTCTACATGCTCAGTTCTGAGAAAAAAGTGTGTGTGAAAGCCATCCTTCACATAGCTTGTTGGGAACACAAACTTTCTTTGCAGTTGCTCACTAATCCACACATATATTTGGGGAAGTACTAGCTCCAAATGGGTTTTACAGTGAAACCTGCAGGAATTAACACCGGCACTAGGAAACAGACTGAGAAACTAGAGTAAATGTTTCTCCTGCAACACTTTCCCTTTGTGCTAGATGAACGAACGTCTCTCCACATGCTCAGTTGTGAGAGATAAGTGTGTGTGAAAGCCGTCCTTCAACTAGCTTATTTGTAACACAAAGTTTCTTTTCAGTTTCCAGCTCCACTCCATAAATATATATAGGGAGGTTCTAGCTAAAACTCAGTTTTACAGAGAAAACTGCAGGAACTTCAAACCGGCACTAGGAAACAGACTGAGAAAACAGAGTAAAAGTTTCTCCTGCAATAAATTCGCTTTGTGCTAGATGAACGAAAGTCTCTACACAAGCTCAGTTCTGAGATATAAGTGTTTGTGAAAGCCGTAATTCACCTAGCTTATTGGGAATACAAAGTTTCTTTTCACTTGCCAACACCACTCCGTACATATATATGGGGAGGTACTAGCTAAAACTCGGTTTTACAGTGAAAACTCCAGGAACTTCAAACCGGCACTAGGGAACAGACTGAGAAACCAGAGTAAAATTTCTCCTGCAAACCATTCCCTTTGTGCTAGATGAACGAACGTCTCTCCACATGCTCATTTCTGAGAGGTAATTGTGTGTGAAAGCCGTCCTTCACCTAGCTTGTTGGGACACAAAATTTGTTTTCAGTTGCCAACTACATTCCATACATATATATGGGGTGTTACAAGATCCAACTCGGTTTAACAGTGAAAACTGCAGGAACTTCAAAACGGCAGTAGGAAACAGACTGAGAAAACAGTGTAAAAGTTTCTCCTGCCACCATTTCCCTTTGTGCTAGATGAACGAACTTCTGTCCACATGCTCAGTTCTGAGAGATAATTGTGTGTGAAAGCCATACTTCACTTAGCTTGTTGTAAACACATAGATTCTTTGTAGTTGCCAAATCCATTCCATAAATATTTATGGGGAGGTACTATTTCCAAATCGAATTTTCAGTGAAAACCTCAGGGAATTCAAACCGGCACTAGGAAACAGACTGAGAAAACAGAGAATATGTTTCTCCTGCAACCCGTTCCATTTGTGCTAGATGAACGAACGTCTCTCAACCTGCTCATTTCTTAGAAATAGGTGAGTGTGAAAGCCGTCTTTCACCTAGCTTGTTTGGAACACAAAGTTTCTTTACAGTTGCCAAAACCACTGCATACATATATATGGGGAGGTACTAGCTAAAACTCGGATTTACAGTTAAAATTGCAGGAAATTCAAACCGGCACTAGGAAACAGACTGAGAAACCAGAATAAAAGTATCTCCTGCAACCCGTTACTTTGTGCTAGATGAACGAAAGTCTCTCCACATGCTCAGTTCTGAGAGATAAGTGAGTTTGAAAGCCGTCCTTCACCTAGGTTGTTGGGAACACAAAGTTTCTTTTCAGTTGCCATTTCACTCCATACATATATATGGGGAGGTACTAGCTCCAACTCTGTTTTACAGTCAAATCTGTAGGAAATTCAACCGGCACTAGGGCACAGACTGAGTATCCAGAGAAAAAGTTTCGCTTCAACCAGTTCCCTTTGTGCTAGATGAATGAACTTCACTCCACATGCTCAGTTCTGAGAGATAATTTTGTGGGAAAGCCGTCCTTCACCTAGCTTGTTGGGAACACAAAGTTTCTTTTCAGTTGCCAACACTACTCCATACATATATATGGGGAGGTATTAGATCCAACTCGGTTATAAAGTGAAAACTGCAGGAACTTCAAACCGGCACTAGGAAACAGACTGAGAAACCAGAATAAAAGTTTCTCCTGCAACCCGTTCCCTTTGTGCTAGATGAACGAACGTCTCTCCACAAGCTCAGTTCTGAGAGATAAATGTGTGTTAAAGCCGTAATTCAACTAGCTTGTTGGGAACACAAAGATTCTTTTCATTTGCCAACTCCACTCCATACATGTATATGGGGAGGTACTAGCTCCACCTTTTTTTTACAGTGAAAATTGCAGGAACTTCAAACCGGCACTAGGAAGCAGACTGAGAAAACAGTGTAAAAGTTTAACCTGCAACCCGTTCCCAATGTGCTAGATGAACGAACTTCTGTCCACATGCTCATTTCTGAGAGATAAGTGTGTGTGAAAGCCGTCCTTCAATTAGCTTCTTGTAAACACATAAATTCTTTGCAGTTGCCAACTTCATTCCATAAATATATATGAGGAGGTACTAGCTCCAAATCGGTTTTACATTGAAAACTGCAGGAACTTCAAACCGGCACTAAGTAACAGACTGAGAAAACAGAGTAAAAGATTCTACTGCAATCCGATCCCTTTTTGCCAGATGAACGAAAGTCTCTCCACATGCTCAGATCGGAGAAGTAAGTGTGTGTGAAAGCCGTCCTTCACCAAGCTTGTTGGGAACACAAAGTTTCTTTTCAGTTGCCAACTACACTCCATACATATATATGGTGAGGTACTAGCTCCAACTCGGTTTAACAGTGAAAACTGCAGGAAATTCAAACCGGCACTAGGAAACAGACTGAGAAACCAGAGAATATGTTTCTCCTGCAACGGTTCCCATTGTGCTAGATGAACGAACGTCTCTCAACATGCCCAGTTCTTAGAAATAAGTGAGTGTGAAAGCAATCCTTCAACTAGCTTGTTTGGAACACAAAGATTCTTTTCAATTGCCAACTCCACTGCATACATATATATGGGGAAGTACTAGCTAAAACTCGGATTTACAGTGAAAACTGCAGGAAATTCAAACCGGCACTAGGAAACACAATGAGAAACCAGAGTAAAAGTTACTCCTGCAACCCGTTCCCTTTGTGCTAGGTGAACGAAAGTCTCTCCACAATCTCAGTTCTGAGAGATAAGGTTGTGTTAAAGCCATAATTCACCTAGCTTATTGGGAACACAAATATTCTTTTCAGTTGCCAACTCCACTCCATACATTTATATGGCGAGGTACTAGCTAAAACTCGGTTTTACAGTGAAAACTGCAAGAATTTCAAACCGGCACTCGGGAACAGACTGAGAAACCAGAGTAAAAGTTTCTCCTGCAAACCGTTCCCTTTGTGCTACATGAACGAAATTCTGTCCACATGCTCACTTCTGAGAGATAAGTGTGTGTGAAAACCGTCCTTCAAATAGCTTGTTGTAAACACATAGTTTCTTTGCAGTTGCAAACAGCAATCCATAAATATATATGGGGAGGTACTAGCTCCAACTCTGTTTTACAGTGAAAACTGCAGGAACTTCAAACCGGCACTAGGAAACAGACTGAGAAACCAGAGTAAATGTTTCTCCTGCAACCCTTTCCCATTGTGCTATATGAACGAACGTCTCTCCACATGCTCAGTTCTAAGAGATAAGTGTGTGTGAAAGCCGACCTTCACCTAGATTATTGTGAACACAAAATTTCTTTTCAGTATCCAACCCCACTCCATACATATATATGGGGATGTATTAGCTCCAACACTTTTTTACAGTGAAAATTGCAGGAACTTCAAACCGGCACTAGGAAACAGACTGAGAATAGAGAGTAAAAGTTTCTCCTGCTACTCGTTCCCTTTGTGCTAGATGAACGATCGTCCCTCCACAAGTTCAGTTCTCAGAGATATGTGTTTGAAACCGTAATTCACCTTGCTTGTTGGGAACACAAATTTTCTTTTCAGTTGCCATCACCACTCCATAAATATATATGGTGAGGTACTAGCTAAAACTGGGTTTTACAGTGAAAAATGCAGGAAATTCATACCGGCACTAGGGAATAGATTGAGAAACCAGAGTAAAATTTTCTCCTGTAAACCGTTCCCTTTTTTCTAGATGAACGAACGTCTCTCCACATGATCAGTTCTGAGAGATTATTGTGTGTGAAAGCCGTCTTTCAACCAGCTTGTTGTAAACACACAGTTTCTTTGCAGTTGCCAACACCACTCCATACATATATATGGAGTGGTAGTATCTAAAATTCTGTATTACACTGAAAACTGCAGGAAATTCAAACCGGCACTAGGAAACAGACTGAGAGAAAGGAGTAAAATTTACTCCTGCAACCCGTTTCCTTTGGGCTAGATGAACGAACGTCTCTCCACATGCTCATTTCTGAGCGATAAGTGAGTGTGAAAGCCGTCCTTCACCTTGCTTGTTGAGAACACAAAGTTTCTTTTCAGTTGCCAACTCCACCCATACATATATATGTGGATGTACTAGCTCCAACTCTGTTTTACAGTGAAAACTGAAAGAACTTAAAACTGGCACTAGGGAACAGATTGAGAATCCAGAGAAATAGTTTCTCCTGCAACCCTTTCCCTTTGTGCTAGATGAACGAACGTGTCTCCACATGTTCAGTTCTGAGAGATAATTTTGTGGGAAAGCCTTCCTTCACCTAGCTTGTTGGGAACACAAAGATACTTTTCATTTGCCAACTCCACTCCATACATATATATGGGGAGGTATTAGCTCTAAATTACTTACACAGTGAAAACCGCAGGAACTTCAAACCGGCACTAGGAAACAGACTGAGAAACCAGAATAAAAGTTTCTCCTGCAACTTGTTCCCATTGTGCTAGATGAACGTACGTCTCTCCACAAGCTAAGTTCTGAGAGATAAGTGTGTGTTAAAGCCGTAATTCAACTAGCTTTTTTGGAACACAAAGGTTCTTTTCATTTGCCAACTCCAGGCCATAATTATATATGGTTAGGTACTAGCTCCAACTCGGTTTTACAGTGAAAACTGCAGGAACTTCAAACCTGCACTAGGAAGCAGTCTGAGAAATCAGTGTAAAAGTTTCTCCTGCAACCCGTTCCCTTTGTGCTAGATGAACGAACTTCTGTCCACATGCTCATTTCTGAGAGATAAGTGTGTGTGAATGACGTCCTTCACTTAGCTTGTTGTAAACACAAAGATTCTTTGAGGTTGCCAACTCCATTCCATAAATATATATGGGGAGGTACTAGCTCCAAAACGGTTTTACAGTGAAAACTGCAGGAACTTCAAACCGGCACTAGGAAACAGACTGAGAAAACAGAGTAAAACTTTCTCCTGCAATCCGTTCCCTTTGTGCTAGATGAACGAATGTCTCTCTACATGCTCAGTTCTGAGAAAAAAGTGTGTGTGAAAGCCATCCTTCACATAGCTTGTTGGGAACACAAACTTTCTTTGCAGTTGCTCACTAATCCACACATATATTTGGGGAAGTACTAGCTCCAAATGGGTTTTACAGTGAAACCTGCAGGAATTAACACCGGCACTAGGAAACAGACTGAGAAACTAGAGTAAATGTTTCTCCTGCAACACTTTCCCTTTGTGCTAGATGAACGAACGTCTCTCCACATGCTCAGTTGTGAGAGATAAGTGTGTGTGAAAGCCGTCCTTCAACTAGCTTATTTGTAACACAAAGTTTCTTTTCAGTTTCCAGCTCCACTCCATAAATATATATAGGGAGGTTCTAGCTAAAACTCAGTTTTACAGAGAAAACTGCAGGAACTTCAAACCGGCACTAGGAAACAGACTGAGAAAACAGAGTAAAAGTTTCTCCTGCAATAAATTCGCTTTGTGCTAGATGAACGAAAGTCTCTACACAAGCTCAGTTCTGAGATATAAGTGTTTGTGAAAGCCGTAATTCACCTAGCTTATTGGGAATACAAAGTTTCTTTTCACTTGCCAACACCACTCCGTACATATATATGGGGAGGTACTAGCTAAAACTCGGTTTTACAGTGAAAACTCCAGGAACTTCAAACCGGCACTAGGGAACAGACTGAGAAACCAGAGTAAAATTTCTCCTGCAAACCATTCCCTTTGTGCTAGATGAACGAACGTCTCTCCACATGCTCATTTCTGAGAGGTAATTGTGTGTGAAAGCCGTCCTTCACCTAGCTTGTTGGGACACAAAATTTGTTTTCATTTGCCAACTACACTCCATACATATATATGGGGAGGTACTGGATCCAACTCTGTTTAACAGTGAAAACTGCAGGAACTTCAAACCGGCGCTAGGGAACAGACTGAGAAACCGGAGTAAAAGTTTCTCCTGCAAACGGATCCCTTTGTGCTAGATGAACGAACGTCTCTCCACATGCTCAGTTCTGAGAGATAAGTGTTTGTGAAAGCCGTAATTCACCTAGCTTATTGGGAATACAAAGTTTCTTTTCAGTTGCCAACACCACTCCATACATATATATGGGGAGGTACTAGCTAAAACTCGGTTTTCCAGTGAAAACTCCAGGAACTTCAAACCGGCACTAGGGAACAGACTGAGAAACCAGAGTAAAATTACTCCTGCAAACCATTCCCTTTGTGCTAGATGAACGAACGTCTCTCCACATGCTCATTTCTGAGAGGTAATTGTGTGTGAAAGCCGTCCTTCACCTAGCTTGTTGGGAACACAAAATTTGTTTTCATTTGCCAACTACACTCCATACATATATAGGGGAGGTACTGGATCCAACTCGGTTTAACAGTGAAAACTGCAGGAACTTCAAACCGGCACTAGGAAACACACTGAGAAACCGGAGTAAAAGTTTCTCCTGCAAACGGTTCCCTTTGTGCTAGATGAACGAACGTCTCTCCACCTGCTCAGTTCTGAGAGATAAGTGTGTCTGAAAGCATTCATTCACATAGCTTGTTGGGAACAAAAACTTTCTTTGCTGTTGCTAACTCCAATCCACACATATAATTGGGGAGGTACTAGCTCCAAATCGGTTATACAATGAAAACTGCAGGAACTTCAAACCGGCACTAGGAAACAGACTGAGAAAACAGAGTAAATGTTTCTCCTGCAAACCGTTCCATTTGTGCTAGATTAACGAAAGTCTCTCCACAAGCTCAGTTCTTATAAATAAGTGTGTGTGAAAGCCGTCCTTCACCTAGTTTATTGGGAACACAAAGTTTCTTTTCAGTATCCAACCACACTCCATACATATATATGGGGAGGTATTAGCTCCAACACGGTTTTACACTGAAAACTGCAGGAACTTCAAACCGGCACTAGGAAACAGACTGAGAATACAGAGTAAATTTTCTCCAGCTAGACGTTCCCTTTTGCTAGATGAACGATCGTCCCTCCAGAAGTTCATTTCTCAGAGATATGTGTGTTTGAAAGCCGTAATTCACTTTGCTTTTTGGGAACACAAATTTTCTTTTCAGTTGCCATCACCACTCCATAAATATATATGGGGAGGTAAGGGCTAAAACACGGTTTTACAGTGAAAATTGCAGGACTTTCAAACCGGCACTAGGGAACACACTGAGAAAACAGGGTAAAAGTTTCTCTTGTAAACCGTTCCCTTTTTTCTAGATGAACGAACGTCTATCCACATGATCAGTTCTGAGAGATAATTATGGGTGAAAGCCGTCCTTCAACAAGCTTGTTGTAAACACATAGTTTCTTTGCAGTTGCCAACACCACCCCATACATATATATGGAGAGGTAGTATCTAAAACACTGTATTACAGTGAAAAATGCAGGAAATTCAAACCGGCACTAGGAAACAGACTGAGAAAAAAGAGTAAAATTTTCTCCTGTAACCCGTTTCATTTGGGCTAGATGAACGAACGTCTCTCCACATGCTTAGTTCTGAGATATAATTGTGTGTGAAAGCCTTCCTTCAACTATCTTGTTGGGAAGAAAAAGTTTCTTTGCAGTTGCAAATTCCAATCCACACATATATTTGGGGAGGTACTAGCTCCAAATGTGTTTTACAGTGAAAACTGCAGGAAATTCAACCCGGCACTAGGAAACAGACTGAGAAACCAGAGTAACAGTTTCTCCTGCAACCCGTTCCCTTTGTGCTAGGTGAACGATCGTGTGTCTACATGATCAGTTTTGAGAGAAAATTGTGTGTGAAAGCGGTCCTTCAACTAGCTTGTAGTAAACACATAGTTTCTTTGAAGTTGCCAACTCCACTCCATACATATATATGGGGAGGTACTAGCTCCAACTCGGTTTACAGTGAAAACTGAAGGAACTTCAAACCGGCACTAGGACACAGACTGAGTAAACAGAGTAAAAGGTAATCCAGCTACCCGTTCCTTTTTTCTAGATGAACGAACGTCTCTCCACATGCTCAGCTCTGAGAGATTAGTGTGTGTGAAAGCCGTCCTTCACTTAGCTTATTGGGAACACAAATTTTCTTTTCAGTTGCAAACTCCACTCCATACATATATATGGGGAGGTATTAGCTCCAAATCGGTTATACAGTGAAAACTGCAGTAACTTCAAACAGGCACTAGGAAACAGACTGAGAAACCAGAATAAAAGTTTCTCCTGCAACCTGTTCCCTTTGTGCTAGATGAACGATCGTCTCTCCACAAGCTAATTTCTGAGAGATAAGTGAGTGTTAAAGCCGTAATTCAAACAGCTTACTGGGAACACAAAGATTCTTTTCATTTGCCTACTCCAGTCCATACTTATATATGGGGAGGTACTAACTCGAACTCGGTTTTACAGTGAAAACTGCAGGAACTTCAAACCTGCACTAGGAGGCACTCTGAGAAGTCAGGGTAAAATTTTCTCCTGCAAACGGTTCCCTTTGTGCTACATGAACGAACTACTGTCCACATGCTCATTTCTGTAGAGATATGTGTGTTTGAAAGCCGTCCTTCACCTAGCTTATAGGGAACACAAAGTTTCTTTTCAGTATCCAACCCCACTCCATACATATATATGGGGAGGTATTAGCTCCAACACGGTTTTACAGTGAAAATTGCAGGAACTTCAAACCGGCACTAGGAAACAGTTTGAGAAACCAGAGTAAAAGTTACTCCTGTAAACCGTTCCCTTTTTTCTAGATGAACGAACGTCTCTCCACATGATCAGTTCTGAGAGATAATTGTGTGTGAAATCCGTCCTTCAACCAGCTTGTTGTAAACACATATATTCTTTGCAGTTGCCAAACCCACCCCATAAATATATATGGAGAAGTAGTATCTAAAACTCTGTATTACAGTGAAAACTGCAGGAAATTCAAACAGGCTCTAGGAAACAGACTGAGAAAAAAGAGTAAAATTTTCTCCTGCAACCCGTTTCCTTTGGGCTAGATGAACGAACGTCTCTCCACATGCTTAGATCTGAGAGATATTTGTGTGTGAAAGCCTTCGTTCAACTAGTATGTTGGGAACACAAAGATTCTTTGCAGTTGCACACACTAATACACACATATATTTGGGGAAGTACTAGCTCCAAATGGGATTTACAGTGAAAACTGCAGGAACTTCACACCGGCACTAGGAAACAGACTGAGAAACCAGAGTAAATGTTTCACCTGCAACCTTTTCCATTTGTGCTAGATGAACGAACGTCTCTCCACATGCTCAGTTCTGAGAGATAAGTGTGTGTGAAAGCCGTCCTTCAACTATCTTGTTTGGAACACAAAGATACTTTTCAGTTGCCAACTCCACTCCATACATATATATAGAGAGGAAGTAGCTCCAACTCGGTTTTACACCGAAAACTGCAGGAAAAACAAACCTGCACTAGGAGGCAGTCTGAGAAATCAGGGTAAAAGTTTCTCCTGCAAACCATTCCCTTTGTGCTAGATGAAAGAACTTCTGTCCACATGCTCATTTCTGAGAGATAAGTGTGTGTGAAAGCCGTCCTTCACTTAGCTTGTTGTAAACACATAGATTCTTTGAGGTTGCCAACTCCATTCCATAAATATATATGGGGAGGTACTAGCTCCAAAACGGTTTTACAGTGAAAAATGCAGGAACTTCAAACCGGCACTAGGAAACAGACTGAGAAAAGAGAGTAAATGTTTCTTCTGCAACCCGTTCCCCTTGTGCTAGATGAACGAACGTCTCTCCACATCCTCAGTTCTGAGAGATAATTGTGTGTGAAAGCCGTCCTTCAACCAGCTTTTTGTAAGCACATAGTTTCTTTGCAGTTGCCAACCCCACCCCATACATATATATGGAGAAGTTGTATCTAAAACACTGTATTACAGTGAAAACTGCAGGAAATTCAAACCGGCACTAGGAAACAGACTGAGAAAAAAGAGTAAAATTTTCTCCTGCAACCCGTTTCTTTGTGCTAGATGAACGAATATCTCTCCACATACTTAGTTCTGAGAGATAATTGTGTGTGAAAGCATTCCTTCAACTAGCTTGTTGGGAACACAAAGTTTCTTTGCAGTTGCAAACTCCAATCCACACATATATTTGGGGAGTTACTAGCTCCAAATGTGTTTTACAGTGAAAATTGCAGGAAATTCAACCCGGCACTAAGAAACAGTCTGAGAAACAAGAGTAACAGTTTCTCCTGCAACCCGTTCCCTTTGTGCTAGGTGAACGATCGTCTGTCTACATGATCAGTTTTGAGAGAAAAGTGTGTGTGAAAGCGGTCCTTCAACAAGCTTGTTGTAAACACATAGTTTCTTTGCAGTTGCAAACTCCACTCCATACATATATAAGGGGAGGTACTAGCTCCAACTCGGTTTTACAGTGAAAACTGCAGGAACTTCAAACCGGCACTAGGACACAGACTGAGTAAACAGAGTAAAAGGTTCTCCAGCTACCCGTTTCCATTTTGCTAGTTGAACGAACGTCTCTCCACATGCTCAGTTCTGAGGGATATGTGTGTGTGAAAGCCGTCATTCACCTAGCTTGTTGTGAGCACATAGTTTCTTTGCAGTTGCCAACACCACCCCATACATATATATGGAGAGGTAATATCTAAAATTCTGTATTACAGTGAAAACTGCAGGAACTTCAAACCGGCTCTAGGAAGCAGACTGAGAAAACAGTGTAAAATATTCCCATGCAACCCGTTCCCTTTCAGCTAGATGAAGGAACGTCTCTACACATGCTCAGTTCTGAGAGATAAGTGTGTGTGAAAGCCGTCCTTGACCTAGTTGTTGGGAACACAAAGTTTCTTTTAAGTTGCCAACACCACTCCATACATATATATGGGGAGGTACTGGCTCCAACTCGGTTTTACAGTGAAACCTGCAGGAACTTCAAACCGACACTAGGAAACAGACTGAGAAACCAGAGTAAAAGTTTCTCCTTCAACCAGTTCTCTTTGTGCTAGATGAAAGAACGTCTCTCCACATGCTCATTTCTGAGAGATAATTGTGTGTGAAAGCCGTCCTTCACCTATCTTGTTGGGAACACAAAGTTTTTTTTCAGTTGCCAACACCAATCCATACATATATATGGGGAGGAACTAACTCCAACTCGGTTTTACAGTGAAAACTGCAGGAACTTCAAAATGGCACTATGAAGCAGACTGAGAAACCAGAGTAAAAGTTTTTCCTGTAACCCGTTCTCTTTGGGCTAGATGAACGAACTTCTCTCCACATGCTCAGTTCTGAGAGATAAGTGTGTGTGAAAGCCGTCCTTCACGTATCTTTTGGGAACACAAAGTTTCTTTGCAGTTGCAAACACCAATCCTCACATATATATGGGGAATTACAAGCTCCAACTCGGTTTTACATTGAAAACAGCAGGAATTTCAAACCGGCACTAAGAAACAGACTGAGAAACCAGAGAAAAAGTTTCCCCTGATACCCGTTCCTTTTGTGCTAGATGAACGAACTTCTGTCCACATGCTCATTTCTGAGAGATAAGTGTTTGTGAAAGCCGTCCTTCACCCAGCTTGTTGGGAACACAAAGTTTCTTTTAAGTTGCCAACTCCACTCCATACATATATATATAGAGGTACTAGCTCCAACTCGATTTTACAGTGAAAACTGCAGGAAATTCAAACCGACACTAGGGAACAGACTGAGAATCCAGAGTAAAATTTTCTCATGCAACCCATTCCATTTGTGCTAGATGAACGAACTTCTGTCCACATGCTCATTTCTAAGAGATAATTGTGTGAGAATGCCATCCTTCAGCTAGATTGTTTTAGACACATAGATTCTTTGCAGTTGCCAAATCCACTCCATAAATATATATGGGGAGGTACTAGATGTAAATCGGGTTTACAGTGAAAACTGCAGGAACTTCAAACAGGCACTAGGAAACAGACTGAGAAATCAGAAATTGTTTCTCCTACTACCCGTTCCCTTTGTGCTAGATGAACGAACGTCTCTCCAAAAGCTCAGTTCTGAGAGATATGTGTGTGTGAAATCCGTAATTCAAATAGATTGTTGGGAACACAAATTTTCTTTTCAGTTGCAAACTACAATCCATAAATATATATGGTTAGGTACTAGCTAAAACTCGGTTTTACTGTGAAAAATGAAGTAATTTCAAACAGGCACTAGGGAACAGACTGAGAAATCAGAGTAAAATGTTCTCCTGTAACACGATCCCTTTGTTCTAGATGAACGAACCTCTCTCCACATGCTCTGTTCTGAGAGATAAGTGTGTGTGTAAGCCATCCTTCACCTAGCTTGTTGTAAACACATAGTTTCTTTGCAGTTCCCAACTCCACCCAATACAAATATATGGAGAGGTACTATCTAAAATTCTGTATTACAGTGAAAACTGCAGGAACTTCAAACCGGCACTAGGAAGCAGACTGAGAAAACAGAGTAAAAGATTCTCCTGCAACCCGTTCCCTTTGAGCTAGATGAAGGAACGTCTCTACACATGCTCAGTTCTGAGAGATAAGTGTGTGTGAAAGCCGTAATTCACCTATCTGGTTGGGAACACAAAGTTTCTTTCAAGTTGCCGACCACAATCCATAAATATATTTGGGGAGGTACTAGCTCCAACTCGGGTTTACAGTGAAAACTGAAGGAAATTCAAACCGGCACCAGGAAACAAACTGAGAAACCAGAGTAAAAGTTTCTCCTGCAACCCGTTCCCTTTGTGCTAGTTGAACGAACGTCTGTCTACATGATCAGTTTTGAGAGATAATTCTGTGTGAAAGCCATCCTTCAACTAGCTTGTTGGGAACACAAAGTTTCTTTGCAGTTGCAAACTCCAATCCACACATATATTTGGGGAGGTACTAGCTCCAACTCTGTTTTACAGTTAAAATTGCAGGAACTTCAACCCGGCACTAGGAAACAGACTGATAAACCAGAGTAAAAGTTTCTCCAGCAACCCGTTCCCATTGTGCTAGGTGAACGATCGTCTGTCCACATGATAAATTTTGAGAGATAAGTGAGTGTGAAAGCCTTCCTTCACCTAGCTTGTACTAAACACATAGTTTCTTTGCAGTTGCCAACTCCACTCCATACATATATTTGGGGAGATACTATCTCCAACTCAGTTTTACTGTGAAAACTGCAGGAATTCAAACCGGCACTAGGAAACAGACTGAGAAAACAGAGTAAAGTTTCTACTGCAAACCGTTCCCTTTGTGCTAGATGAATGAACGTCTCTCCACAAGCTCAGTTCTGAGAGATAAGTGTGTGTGAAAGCCGTAATTCACCTAGCTTTATGGAAACACAAAGTTACTAATAAGTTGCCAACACCAATACATAAATTTATATGGGGGGGTACTATCTAAAATTCTGTATTACAGTGAAAACTGCAGGAACTTCAAACCGGCACTAGGAAGCAGACTGAGAAAACAGAGTAAAAGATTCTCCTGCAACCCGTTCCCTTTGAGCTAGATGAAGGAACGTCTCTACACATGCTCAGTTCTGAGAGATAAGTGTGTGTGAAAGCCGTAATTCACCTATCTGGTTGGGAACACAAAGTTTCTTTCAAGTTGCCGACCACAATCCATAAATATATTTGGGGAGGTACTAGCTCCAACTCGGGTTTACAGTGAAAACTGAAGGAAATTCAAACCGGCACTAGGAAACAAACTGAGAAAACAGAGTAAAAGTTTCTCCTGCAACCCGTTCCCTTTGTGCTAGTTGAACGAACGTCTGTCTACATGATCAGTTTTGAGAGATAATTCTGTGTGAAAGCCATCCTTCAACTAGCTTGTTGGGAACACAAAGTTTCTTTGCAGTTGCAAACTCCAATCCACACATATATTTGGGGAGGTACTAGCTCCAAATCTGTTTTACAGTGAAAATTGCAGGAACTTCAACCCGGCACTAGGAAACAGACTGATAAACCAGAGTAAAAGTTTCTCCTGCAACCCGTTCCCATTGTGCTAGGTGAACGATCGTCTGTCCACATGATAAATTTTGAGAGATAAGTGAGTGTGAAAGCCTTCCTTCACCTAGCTTGTACTAAACACATAGTTTCTTTGCAGTTGCCAACTCCACTCCATACATATATTTGGGGAGATACTATCTCCAACTCAGTTTTACTGTGAAAACTGCAGGAATTCAAACCGGCACTAGGAAACAGACTGAGAAAACAGAGTAAAGTTTCTACTGCAAACCGTTCCCTTTGTGCTAGATGAATGAACGTCTCTCCACAAGCTCAGTTCTGAGAGATAAGTGTGTGTGAAAGCCGTAATTCACCTAGCTTTATGGAAACACAAAGTTACTAATAAGTTGCCAACACCAATACATAAATTTATATGGGGGGGTACTAGCTAAAACTCGGTTTTACAGTGAAAACTGCAGGAATTTCAAACAGGCACTAGGGAACAGACTGAGAAACCAGAATAAAAATATCACCTGCAACCCGTTCCCTTTGTGCTAGATGAACGAACGTCTCTCCACATGCTCAGTTCTGAGTGATGTGTGTGAAAGCCTCCCTTCACTTTGCTTGTAGGGAACACAAAGTTTATGTTCAGTTGCCAACTCCACTCCATACATATATATGGGGAGGTACTAGCTCCAACTCATTTTTTCAGTGAAAACTGCAGGAAATTCAAACCGGCACTAGGAAACATAATGAGAAAACAGAGTAAAAGTTTCTCCTGCAACCCGTTCCCTTTGTGCTAGGTGAACGAACGTCTCTCCACAATCTCAGTTATGAGAGTTAATTGGGTGTGAAAGCCGTCCTTCAACAAGCTTGTTTTAAACAAATAGTTTGTTTTAATTTGCCAACTCCACTCCATACATATATATGGGGAGGTACTAGCTCCAACTCAGTTTTACAGTGAAAACTGTAGGAACTTCAATCCGGCACTAGGAAACAGACTGAGAAATCAGAGTAAAAGTTTCACTGCAACCAGTTCCCTTTGTTCTAGATGAATGAACGTCTCTCCACATGCTCAGTTCTGAGAAATAATTGTCTGTGAATGCCGTCCTTCACCTAGTTTGTTTGGAACACAAAGTTTCTTTTCAGTTGCCAACTTCTCTCCATACATATATATGGAGAGGTAGTAGCTCCAACTCTGTTTACAGTGAAAATTGCAGGAACTTCAAACCGGCACTAGTAAACAGACTGAGAAAACAGAGTAAAAATTTCTCCTGCAAAACGTTCCCTTTGTGCTAGATGAATGAACGTCTCTCCACATGCTCATTTCTGAGAAAAAAGTGTGTGTGAAAACCGTCCTTAACATAGCTGTTTGGGAACGCAGAGTTTCTTTTCATTTTCCAACACCACTCCATAAATATATACGGGGAGGTACTAGCTCCAACTCGGTTTTACAGTGAAAATTGCAGGAACATCAAAACGGCACTAGGATACAGACTGAGAAACTAGAGTAAAATTTTATAAAGCAAACCGTTCAATTTGTGCATTATGAACGACTTCCCTCTACATGCTCAGTTCTGAGAAATAAGTGTTTGTGAGGCCGTCTTTCACCTAGCTTGTTGGGAACACAAAGTTCCTTTTCAGTTGCCAACTACACTCCATACATATATTTGGGGAGGTACTAGGTCCAACTCGTTTTTACAGTGAAAACTGCAGGAACATCCAACCGGCACTAGGAAACAGACTGAGAAACCACAGTAAAAGTTTCTCCTGCAAACCGTTCCCTTTTTGCTAGATGAATGAACGTCTCTCCACATGCTCAGTTCTGAGAGTTAATTGTTTGTGAAAGCCGTACTTCACCTAGCTTGTTGGGAACACAAAGATAATTTGCAGTTTGAAGCAACATTCCACACATATATATTGGGAGGTACTAGCTAAAACTCGGTTTTACTGTGAAAAATGCAGGATCTTCAAACCGGGACTAGGAAACAGACTGAGACACCAGAGTAAAAGTTTCTCCTACAAACCGTTCCCTTTGTGCTAGATGAACGAACGCCTCTCCACATGCTCAGTTCTGAGAGATATGTGTGTATGAACGCCGTCCTTCACCTAGCTTCTTGGGAAAACAAAGTTTCTTTTCAGTTGCCAAATCCACTCCATACATTTATATGGGGAGGTACTAGCTCCAACTCTGTTTTACAGTGAAAACTGCAGGAAATTCCAACCGGAAATAGGAAACAGACTGAAACCAGTGTATAAGTTATTTCTGCAAACCATTCCCATTTTGCTTGATAAAGGAACGTCTCTCCACATGCTCAATTCTGAGAGGTAAGTGTGTGTGAAAGCCGTCTTTCACCTAGCTTGTTTGCAACACAAAGTTTCTTTTCAGTTGCCAACTCCAGTCCATACATATATATGGGGAGGTACTAGCACCAACTCGGTTTTACATTGAAAACTGCAGGAACTTCAAACTGGCACTAGGAAACAGACTGAGAATCCAGAGTAAAAGTTTCTCCTGCAAACAGTTCCCTTTGTGCTAGATGAACGATAGTCTCTCCACATGCCCAGTTCTGAGAGATAAGTGTGTGTGAACGCCGAACTTCACCTAGCTTGTTGGGAACACAAAGATTCTTTTCAGTTGCCAACTCCACTCCATACATATATATGGGGAGGTACTATCTCCAACTCGGTTTTACATTGAAAACTGCAGGAACTTCAAACCGGCACTAAGAAACAAACTGAGAAACTAGAGATAAAATTTCTCCTGCAACCCGTTCCCTTTGTGCTATATGAACGAACGTCTCTCCACATGATCAATTCTGAGAGATAAGTGTGTGTGAAATCCGTCCTTAACCTAACATGTTGGGAACACAAAGTTTCTTTTCAGTTGCCTTCTCCACTCCATACATATATAAGGTGAGGTACTAGCTCCAACTCGGTATTACAGTGAAAACTGCAGGAACTTCAAAACGGCACTAGGTAACAGACTGAGATAACACAGTAAAAGTTTCACATGCAAACCGTTCCCTTTGAGCTAGATGAACGAACGTCTCTCCACATGCTCATTTCTGAGATGTAAGTGTGTGTGAAAGCCGTAATTCACCTAGCTTTTTGGGAACACAAAATTTCTTTTCAGTTGCCAACTCCACTCCATACAAATATATGGGGAGGTACTAGCTCCAACTCGTTTTACAGTAAAATCTGCAGGAAATTCAAACCGGCACTAGGAAACAGAATGAGAACCCAGAGTAAAAGTTTCTCCTGCAACCCATTCCCTATGTGCTAGATGAACGAACGTCTCTCCACATGCTCAGTTCTGAGAGATAAGTGTGTGTGAAAGCCGTGTTTCACATAGCTTGTTGGGAACACAAAGTTTCTTTTAAGTTTCCAACTAGACTCCATACATATATATGAGGAGGTTATAGTTAAACTCGGTTTTACTGTGAAAACTGCAGGAAATTCAAACCGGCACCAGGAAACAGACTGAGAAACAAGTGTAAAAGCTTCTCTTGCATCCCGATCCCTTTGTACTACATGAAGGAACGTCTCTCCACATGCTCAGTTCTGAGAGATATGTGTTGTGAAAGCCGTACTACACCTAGCTTTTTGGGAACACAAAGTTTCTTTTCTGTTGCCAAATACAATCCATAAATATATACGGGGAGGTACTAATTCCAAATCGGTTTTACAGTTAAATTGAAGGAACTTAAAACCGGCACTAGGAAACAGACTGAGAAACCAGTGTAAAAGTTTCTCCTGCATCCCGTTCCCTTTGTACTACATGAAGGATCGTCTCTCCACATGCTCAGTTCTGAGAGATAAGTTTGTGTGAAAGCCGTCCTTCAACTAGCTTGTTGGGAACACAATGTTTCTTTTCATTTGCCAACTCCAATACATACACATATATGGGGAGGTACTAGTTCCAACTCGGGTTTACCGTGAAAACTGCAGGAACTACAAACCAGCACTAGGAAACAAACTGAGAAAACTGAGAAAAAGTTTCTCCTGCAACCAGTTCCCTTTGTGCTAGATGAACGAACGTCTCTCCACATGCTCAGTTCTGAGAGATAAGTGTGTGTGAAAGCCGTACTTCACCTAGCTTGTAGGGAACACAAAGATAGTTTGCAGTTTCAAACACCATTATACACATATATATGGGGAGGTACTATCTCCAACTCGGGTTTAAAGACAAAACTGCAGGAACTTCAAACCGGCACTAGGAAACAGACTGAGAAACCAGAGAAAAATTTTCTCATGCAACCCGTTCCCTTTGTGCTAGATGCACGAACGTCTCTCCACAGGCTCCAGTCTGAGAGATAAGTGTGTGTGAAAGCCGTACTTCACATAGCTTGTAGGGAACACAAAGATACTTTGCAGTTTCAAACACCATTATACACATATATATGGGGAAGTACTATCTCCAACTCGGGTTTACAGACAAAACTGCAGGAACTTCAAACCGGCACTAGGAAACAGACTGAGAAACCAGAGAAAAATTTTCTCATGCAACCCGTTCCCTTTGTGCTAGATGCACGAACGTCTCTCCACAGGCTCCAGTCTGAGAGATAAGTGTGTGTGAAAGCCGTACTTCACAAAGCTTGTTGGGAACACAAAGTTTCTTTTCAGTTGCCAACTCCACTCCATACATTTTTATGGGGAGGTACAAGCTCCAACTCGGTTTTATAGTGAAAACTGCAGGAACGTCAACCCGGTACTTGGATACAGACAGAGAAACCAGAGTAAAATTATCTCATGCAACCCTTTCCCTATGTGCTAGGTGAACGTTCGTCTGCCACATGATCAGTTTTGAGAGAAAAGTGTGTGTGAAAGCCGTACTTCACCTAGCTTGTTGGGCACACAAAGTTTCTTTCAGTTGCCATTTCCACTCCATACATATATATGGAGAGGTACTAGCTCCAAGACTGTATTACAGTGAAATCTGCAGGAACTTCAAACCGGCACTATGGAACAAACTGAGATACCAGAGTAAAATTTTCCCATGCAACCTGTTCCCTTTGTGCTAGATGAACGAACATCTTTCCACATGCTCAGTTCTGAGAGATAAGTGTTTGTGAAAGCCGTCCTTCACTTAGCTTGTTGTCAACACAGAGTTTCTTTGCAGTTGCGAACTCCATTCCATACATATAAATGTGGAGGTACTAGATCCAACTCGGATTTACATTGAAAAATGCAGGAACTTCAAAGCGGCACTAAGAAACAGACTGAGAAACCAGAGATAAAATTTCTCCTGCAACCCGTTCCCTTTGTGCTAGATGAACGATCTTCTGTCCACATGCTCAGTTCTGAGAGATAAGTGGGTGTGAAAGCCGTCCTTCATCTAGCTTGTTGTAAACACATTGATTCTTTGCAGTTACCAACTCCACTCCATAGATATATATGGGGAGGTACTAGCTCCATTTCTGTTTTACAGTGAAAACTGCAGGAAGTTCAAACCGGCCCTAGGAAACAGACTGAGAAATCAGAGAAAATGTTTCTCCTGCAACCCGTTCCCTTTGTGCTAGATGAACGAATGTCTCTCCACATGCTAATTTATGAGAGATAAATGTGTGTGAAAGCCCTCCTTCACCTAGCTTGTTCGGAACACAAAGTTGCTTTTCAGTTGCGAACTCCATCCATACTTATATATGGGGTGGTACTAGCTCCAACTCGGTTTAACAGTGAAAACTGCAGGAACTTCAACCCGGCACTAGGAAACAGAGTGAGAAATCAGAGTAAAAGTTTCTCCTGCAAAACTTTCCCTTTGTGCTAGATGAACGAACGTCTTTTCACATGCTCATTTCTGAGAGAAAAATGTGTGTGAATGCCAAATTTAAGTTAGCTGGTTGGGAACGCAAAGATTCTTTTCATTTGCCAACACCACTCCATAAATATATACGGGGAGGTACTTGCTACAAATCGGTTTTACAGTGAAAACTGCAGGAATTTCAAAACGGCACTAGGAAACAAACTGAGAATCTAGAGTAAAATTTTATCCTGCAAACCGTTCAATTTGTGCAGGATGAACGAACTTCCCTCTACATGCTCTGTTCTGAGAAATAAGTGTTTGTGAGGCCGTCCTTCACCTAGCTTGGTGGGAACACAAAGTCCCTTTTCAGTTGCCAACTGCACTCCATACATATATATGGGGAGGTACTAGGTCCAACTCGTTTTTACAGTGAAAATTTCAGGAACTTCAAACCGGCACCAGGAAACAGACTGAGAAACCAGAGTAAAAGTTTCTCCTGCAACCCGTTCCCTTTTTGCTAGATGAATGAACGTCTCTGCACATGCTCAGTTCTGAGAGATAAGTGTTTGTGAAAGCCGTACTTCACCTAGCTTGTTGGGAACACAAAGATAATTTGCAGTTTCAAACACCATTCCACACATATATGGGGAGGTACTAGCTAAAACTCGGTTTTAATGTGAAATCTGCAGGAACTTCAAACTGGCACTAGGAAACAGACTGAGAAAACAGAGTAAAAGTTTCTCCTGCAACCCGTTCCCTTTTTGCTAGATGAATGAACGTCTCTCCACATGCTCATTTCTGAGAGATAAGTGTGTGTGAAAGCCGTAATTCACTTAGCTTGTTGGGAACACAAAGTTTCTTTTAAGTTTCCAACTCGACTACATACATATATTTGAGGAGGTACTAGCTAAAACTCGGTTTTACAGTGAAAACTGCAGGAACTTCGAACCAGCACTAGGAAACAGACTGAGAAACCTGAGTAAAAATTTCTCCTGCATCCCGTTCATTTGTACATGAAGGAACGTCTCTCCACATGCTCAGTTCTGAGAGATAAGTTTGTGTGACAGCCGTTCTTCACCTAGCTTGTTGGGAACTCAATGTTTCTTTTCATATGCCAACTCCAATACATATATATATATGGGGATGTACTAGCTCCAACTCGGTTTTACAGTGAAAACTGCAGGAAATTCCAACGGGATCTAGGAAACCGACTGAGAACCAGAGAATAAGTTACTCCTGCAAACCTTTCCCATTTTGCTAGATAAAGGAAGGTCTCTCCACATGCTCAGTTCTGAGAGGTAAGTGTGTGTGAAAGCCGTCTTTTACCTAGCTTGTTGGGAACACAAAGTTTCATTTTTGTTGCCAACTCGACTCCATACATATATATGGAGAGGTACTAGCTCCAAATTTGTTTTACAGTGAAAACTGCAGGAATTTCAAACAGGCACTAGGGAACAGACTGAGAAACCAGAGTAAAAGTTTCTCCTGCAACCCGTTCCCTTTGTGCTAGATGAACGAATGTCTCTCCACATGCTAATTTATGAGATATAAATGTGTGTGAAAGCCGTCCTTCACCTAGCTTGTTCGGAACACAAAGTTTCTTTTCAGTTGCGAACTCCATCCGTACTTATATATGGGGAGGTACTAGCTCCAACTCGGTTTAACGGTGAAAACTGAAGGAACTTCAAACCGGCACTTGGAAACAGACTGAGAAAACAGACTAAAAGTTTCTCCTGCAAAACTTTCCCTTTGTGCTAAATGAACGAACGTCTTTTCACATGCTCATTTCTGAGAGAAAAATGTGTGTGAATCCCAACCTTAAGTTAGCTGGTTGGGAACGCAAAGATTCTTTTCATTTGCAAACACCACTCCATAAATACATACGGGAAGGTACTTGCTACAAATCGGTTTTACAGTGAAAACTGCAGGAATTTCAAAACGGCACTAGGAAACACACTGAGAATATAGAGTAAAATTTTATCCTGCAAACGGTTCAATTTGTGCAGGATGAATGAAATTCCCTCTACATGCTAAGTTCTGAGAAATAAGTGTTTGTGAGACCGTACTTCACCTAGCTTGTTGGGAACACAAAGATAATTTGCAGTTTCAAACACCATTCCACACATATATATGGGGAGGTACTAGATAAAACTCGGTTTTACAGTGAAATCTGCAGGTACTTCAACCGTCACTAGGAAACAGACTGAGAAACCAGAGTAAAATTTCACATGCAAACGTTTCCCTTTGTGTTAGATGAACGAAATTCACTCCACATGCCCAGTTCTGAGAGATAAGTGTGTGTGAACGCCGCCTTCACATAGCCTGTTGGGAACACAAAGTTTCTTTTCAGTTGCAAACTCCACTCCATACATATATATGGGGAGGTACAATTTCCAACTCGGTTTTACAGTGAAAACTGCAGTAACTTCAAACCTGCACTAGGAAAAAGATTGAGAAACCAGAGTTATAGTTTCTCCTGCAACCCGTTCCCTTTGTGCTAGATGAACGAACGTCTCTCCACATGCTCAATTCTGAGAGATAAGTGTGTGTGAAAGCCGTCTTTCAAATAACTTGTTGGGAACACAAAGTTTCTTTTCAGTGCCATCTCTACTCCATACATATATAAGGGGATGTACAGGCTCCAACTCGGTTTTACAGTGAAAACTGCAGGAAATTCAAAACGGCACTAGGAAACAGACTGAGAAAAAACAGTAAATGTTTCACCTGCAACCAGATTCCTTTTTGCTAGATGAACGAACGTCTATCCACATGCTCATTTCTGAGAGATAAGTGTGTGTGAAAACCGTAATTCACCTAGCTTTTTGGGAACACAAAGTTTCTTTTAAGTTTCCAACTCCTCTCCATACATACATATGGGGAGGTACTAGCTAAAACTCGGTTTTACAGTGAAAACTGCAGGAACTTCAAACCGGCACTAGGAAACAGACTGAGAAACAAGAGTAAATGTATCTCCTGCAACCCGTTACCTCTGTGCTAAATGAACGAACGTCTCTTCACATGCTCATTTCTGAGAGATAAGTGTGTGTGAAAGCCGTCCTCAGCTATCTTGTTGGGAAAACAAAGTTTCTTTACAGTTTCCAACTCCACTCCATACATATATATGGGGAGGTTCTAATTCCAACTGTGTTTTACAGTGAAAACTGCAGGAACTTCAAACCGGCACTAGGAAACAGACTGAGAAACCAGAGTAAAAATGTCTCCTGCTACCATTTTCTTTTGTGCTAGATGAAGGAACTTCTCTCTACATGCTCAGTTTTGAGAGATATGTGTGTGTGAAAGCCGTCTTTCACCTAGCTTGTTTGCAACACAAAGTTTCTTTTCAGTTGCCAACTCCACTCCTTAAATATATATGGGGAGGTACTAGCTCCAACTCGGTTTTAAAGTGAAAACTGCAGGAACTTCAAACAGGCACTAGGAAACAGACTGAGAAACTAGAGTAAAAGTGTCTCCTGCAACCCGATCCCTTTGTGCTAGATGAACGAACGTCTCTCCAAATGCTAATTTCAGAGAGATAAGTGTGTGTGAAAGCCGTCCTTCAGCTAGCTTTTTGGGAACACAAAGTTAATTTTCTGTTGCCAACTCCACTCCATACATATATATGGGGAGGTACTAGCTCCAACTCTGTTTTACATTGAAAACTGCATGAACTTCAAACTGGCAATAGGAAACAGACTGAGAAACCAGAGTAAAATTTTATCCTGCAAACCGTTCAATTTGTGCAGGATGAACGAACTTCCCTCTACATGCTCTGTTCTGAGAAATAAGTGTTTGTGAGGCCATGCTTCACCTAGCTTGGTGGGAACACAAAGTTCCTTTTCATTTGCCAACTACACTCCATACATATATATGGGGAGGTACTGGGTCCAACTTGTTTTTACAGTGAAAACTTCAGGAACTTCAAACCGGCACCAGGAAACAGACTGAGAAACCAGAGTAAAAGTTTCCCCTGCAACCCGTTCCCTTTTTGCTAGATGAATGATCGTCTCTCCACATGCTCAGTTCTGAGAGATAAGTGTTTGTGAAAGCCGTACTTCACCTAGCTTGTTGGGAACACAAAGATAATTTGCAGTTTCAAACACCATTCCACACATATATATGGGGAGGTACTAGATAAAACTCGGTTTTACAGTGAAATCTGCAGGTACTTCAACCGGCACTAGGAATCATACTGAGAAACCAGAGTAAAATTTCACATGCAAACGTTTCCCTTTGTGCTAGATGAACGAAATTCACTCCAAATGCCCAGTTCTGAGAGATAAGTGTGTGTGAACGCCGCCTTCACATAGCCTGTTGGGAACACAAAGTTTCTTTTCAGTTGCAAACTCCACTCCATACATATATATGGGGAGGTACAATTTCCAACTCGGTTTTACAGTGAAAACTGCAGTAACTTCAAACCTGCACTAGGAAAAAGATTGAGAAACCAGAGTTATAGTTTCTCCTGCAACCCGTTCCCTTTGTGCTAGATGAACGAACGTCTCTCCACATGCTCAATTCTGAGAGATAAGTGTGTGTGAAAGCCGTCTTTCAAATAACTTGTTGGGAACACAAAGTTTCTTTTCAGTGCCATCTCTACTCCATACATATATAAGGGGATGTACAGGCTCCAACTCGGTTTTACAGTGAAAACTGCAGGAAATTCAAAACGGCACTAGGAAACAGACTGAGAAAAAACAGTAAATGTTTCACCTGCAACCAGATTCCTTTTTGCTAGATGAACGAACGTCTATCCACATGCTCATTTCTGAGAGATAAGTGTGTGTGAAAACCGTAATTCACCTAGCTTTTTGGGAACACAAAGTTTCTTTTAAGTTTCCAACTCCTCTCCATACATACATATGGGGAGGTACTAGCTAAAACTCGGTTTTACAGTGAAAACTGCAGGAACTTCAAACCGGCACTAGGAAACAGACTGAGAAACAAGAGTAAATGTATCTCCTGCAACCCGTTCCCTCTGTGCTAAATGAACGAACGTCTCTTCACATGCTCATTTCTGAGAGATAAGTGTGTGTGAAAGCCGTCCTCAGCTATCTTGTTGGGAAAACAAAGTTTCTTTTCAGTTTCCAACTCCACTCCATACATATATATGGGGAGGTTCTAATTCCAACTGTGTTTTACAGTGAAAACTGCAGGAACTTCAAACCGGCACTAGGAAACAGACTGAGAAACCAGAGTAAAAATGTCTCCTGCTACCATTTTCTTTTGTGCTAGATGAAGGAACTTCTCTCTACATGCTCAGTTTTGAGAGATATGTGTGTGTGAAAGCCGTCCTTCACCTAGATTGTTGGGAACACAAATTTTCTTTTCAGTTGCCAACTCCACTCCATACATACATATGGGGAGGTAATTGCTCCAACTCGCTTTTACAGTGAAAACTGCAGGAACTACAAATCAGCACTAGGAAACAGACTGAGAAACCAGAGTAAAAATTTCTCCTGCTACCAGTTACCTTTGTGCTAGATGAACGAACGTCTCTCCACATGCTCAGTTCTGAGAGATAAGTGTGTGTGAAAGCCGTACTTCACCTAGCTTGTAGGGAACACAAAGATACTTTGCAGTTTCAAACACCATTATACACATATATATGGGGAGGTACTATCTCCAACTCGGGTTTACAGAGAAAACTGCATGAACTTCAAACCGGCACTAGGAAACAGACTGAGAAACCAGAGAAAAATTTTCTCATGCAACCCGTTCCCTTTGTGCTAGATGAACGAAAGTCTCTCCACAGGCTCCAGTCTGAGAGATAAGTGTGTGTGAAAGCCGTACTTCACATAGCTTGTTGGGAACACAAAGTTTCTTTTCAGTTGCCAACTCCACTCCATACATTTATATGGGGAGGTACAAACTCCAACTCGTTTTTATAGTGAAAACTGCAGGAACTTCAACCCGGTACTAGGAAACAGACTGAGAAACCAGAGTAATAGTTTCTCATGCAACCCTTTCCCTATGTGCTAGGTGAACGTTCGTCTGCCACATGATCAGTTTTGAGAGATAAGTGTGTGTGAAAGCCGTCCTTCACCTAGCTTGTTGGGAACACAATGTTTCTTTTCAGTTTCCAACTCCTCTCCATACATATATATGGGGAGGTACTAGCTAAAACTCGGTTTTACAGTGAAAACTGCAGGAACTTCAAACCGGCACTAGGAAACAGACTGAGAAACAAGAGTAAATGTATCTCCTGCAACCCGTTCCCTCTGTGCTAAATGAACGAACGTCTCTTCACATGCTCAGTTCTGAGAGATAAGTGTGTGTGAAAGCCTTCCTCAGCTATCTTGTTGGGAAAACAAAGTTTCTTTTCAGTTTCCAACTCCACTCCATACATATATATGGGGAGGTTCTAATTCCAACTGTGTTTTACAGTGAAAACTGCAGGAACTTCAAACCGGCACTAGGAAACAGACTGAGAAACCAGAGTAAAATTTTCCCCTGCTACCATTTTCTTTTGTGCTAGATGAAGGAACTTCTCTCTACATGCTCAGTTTTGAGAGATATGTGTGTGTGAAAGCCGTCCTTCACCTAGATTGTTGGGAACACAAATTTTCTTTTCAGTTGCCAACTCCACTCCATACATATTTATGGGGAGGTACTAGCTCCAACTCGGTTTTACAGTGAAAACTGCAGGAACTACAAATCAGCACTAGGAAACAAACTGAGAAAACTGAGAAAAAGTTTCTCCTGCAACCAGTTCCCTTTGTGCTAGATGAACGAACGTCTCTCCACATGCTCAGTTCTGAGAGATAAGTGTGTGTGAAAGCCGTAGTTCACCTAGCTTGTAGGGAACACAAAGATACTTTGCAGTTTCAAACACCATTATACACATATATATGGGGAGGTACTATCTCCAACTCGGGTTTACAGAGAAAACTGCAGGAACTTCAAACCGGCACTAGGAAACAGACTGAGAAACCAGAGAAAAATTTTCTCATGCAAACCGTTCCCTTTGTGCTAGATGAACGAACGTCTCTCCACAGGCTCCAGTCTGAGAGATAAGTGTGTGTGAAAGCCGTACTTCACCTAGTTTAGGGAACACAAAGATACTTTGCAGTTTCAAACACCATTATACACATTTATATGGGTAGGTACAAGCTCCAACTCGGTTTTACAGTGAAAACTGCAGGAACTTCAACCCGGTACTAGGAAACAGACTGAGAAACCAGAGTAATTGTTTCTCATGCAACCCTTTCCCTATGTGCTAGGTGAACGTTCGTCTGCCACATGATCAGTTTTGAGAGATAAGTGTGTGTGAAAGCCTTCCTTCAATTAGCTTGTTGGGAACACAAAGTTTCTTTCAGTTGCCATCTCCACTCCATACATATATATGGAGAGGTACTAGCTCCAACTCTGTATTACAGTGAAATCTGCATTAACTTCAAACCGGCACTATGGAACAGACTGAGAAACCAGAGTAAAATTTTCCCATGCAACCTGTTCCCTTTGTGCTAGATGAACGAACTTCTTTCCACATGCTCAGTTCTGAGAGATAAGTGTTTGTGAAAGCCGTCCTTCACTTAGCTTTTTGTCAACACAGGGTTTCTTTGCAGTTGCGAACCCCATTCCGTACATTTAAATGTGGAGGTACTAGATCCAACTCGGTTTTACAGTGAAAACTGCAGGAAATTAAAACTGGCACTAGGAAACAGACTGAGAAACCAGAGTAAAAGTTTCTCCTGCAAACCGTTCCCTTTGTGCTAGATGAACGAACGTCTCTCCACAATCTCAGTTCTGAGAGATAAGTGTGTGTGAAAGCTGTCCTTCACCTAGCTTGTTGGGAACTCAAAGTTTCTTTTCAGTTGCCAAATCCAGTCCATACATATATATGGGGATGTACTAGTTCCAACTCGGTTTACAGTGAAAACTGCAGGAACTTCAAACCGGCACTAGGAAACAGACTGAGAAACCAGAGTAAATGTTTCTCCTGCCAACAGTTCCCTTTGTGCTAGATGAACGAAAGTATCTCCACATGCCCAGTTCTGAGAGATAATTGTGTGTGAACGACGAACTTCACCTAGATAGTTGGGAACACAAAGTTTCTTTTCAGTTGCCAACCCCACTTCATATATATATATATAGGGGAGGTACTATCTCCAACTCGGTTTTACATTGAAAACTGCAGGAACTTCAAACCGGCACTAAGAAACAGACTGAGAAACCAGAGATAAAATTTTTCCTGCAAACCTCTCACTTTGTGCTAGATGAACGAACGTCTCTCCACATGCTCAAATCTGAGAGATAAGTGTGTGTGAAAGCCGTCCTTCAAATAACTTGTTGGGAACACAAAGTATCTTTTCAGTTGCAAACTACACTCCATACATATATATCGTGAGGTACTAGATCCAACTCGGTTTTACAGTGAAAACTGCAGGAACTTCAAAACGGCACTAGGAAACAGACTGAGAAAACACAGTAAAAGTTTAACCTGCAAACATTTCCCTTTGTGCTAGATGAACGAACGTCTCTCCACATGCTCATTTCTGAGAGATAAGTGTGTGTGAAAACCGTAATTCACCTAGCTTTTTGGGAACACAAAGTTTCTTTTAAGTTCCCAACTCCTCTCCATACATATATATGGGGAGGTACTAGCTAAAATTCAGTTTTACAGTGAAAACTGCAGGAACTTCAAACGGGCACTAGGAAACAGACTGAGAAACAAGAGTAAATGTATCTCCTGCAATCCGTTCCCTCTGTGCTAAATGAACGAACGTCTCTTCACATGCTCAGTTCTGAGAGATACGTGTGTGTGAAAGCCGTCCTCAGCTATCTTGTTGGGAAAACAAAGTTTCTTTTCAGTTTCCAACTCCACTACATACATATATATGGGGAGGTTCTAATTCCAACTGTGTTTTACAGTAAAAACTGCAGGAACTTCAAACTGGCACTAGGAAACAGACTGAGAAACCAGAGTAAAAATTTCTCCTGCTACCAGTTCCCTTTGTGCTAGATGAACGAACGTCTCTCCACATGCTCAGTTCTGAGAGATAAGTGTGTGTGAAAGCCGTACTTCACCTAGCTTGTAGGGAACACAAAGATACTTTGCAGTTTCAAACACAATTATACACATATATATGGGGAGGTACTATCTCCAACTCGGGTTTACAGAGAAAACTGCATGAACTTCAAACCGGCACTAGGAAACAGACTGAGAAACCAGAGAAAAATTTTCTCATGCAACCCGTTCCCTTTGTGCTAGATGAACGAAAGTCTCTCCACAGGCTCCAGTCTGAGAGATAAGTGTGTGTGAAAGCCGTACTTCACATAGCTTGTTGGGAACACAAAGTTTCTTTTCAGTTGCCAACTCCACTCCATACATTTATATGGGGAGGTACAAACTCCAACTCGTTTTTATAGTGAAAACTGCAGGAACTTCAACCCGGTACTAGGAAACAGACTGAGAAACCAGAGTAATAGTTTCTCATGCAACCCTTTCCCTATGTGCTAGGTGAACGAACGTCTCTTCACATGCTCATTTCTGAGAGATAAGTGTGTGTGAAAGCCGTCCTCAGCTATCTTGTTGGGAAAACAAAGTTTCTTTTCAGTTTCCAACTCCACTCCATACATATATATGGGGAGGTTCTAATTCCAACTGTGTTTTACAGTGAAAACTGCAGGAACTTCAAACCGGCACTAGGAAACAGACTGAGAAACCAGAGTAAAAATGTCTCCTGCTACCATTTTCTTTTGTGCTAGATGAAGGAACTTCTCTCTACATGCTCAGTTTTGAGAGATATGTGTGTGTGAAAGCCGTCCTTCACCTAGATTGTTGGGAACACAAATTTTCTTTTCAGTTGCCAACTCCACTCCATACATACATATGGGGAGGTAATTGCTCCAACTCGCTTTTACAGTGAAAACTGCAGGAACTACAAATCAGCACTAGGAAACAGACTGAGAAACCAGAGTAAAAATTTCTCCTGCTACCAGTTACCTTTGTGCTAGATGAACGAACGTCTCTCCACATGCTCAGTTCTGAGAGATAAGTGTGTGTGAAAGCCGTACTTCACCTAGCTTGTAGGGAACACAAAGATACTTTGCAGTTTCAAACACCATTATACACATATATATGGGGAGGTACTATCTCCAACTCGGGTTTACAGAGAAAACTGCATGAACTTCAAACCGGCACTAGGAAACAGACTGAGAAACCAGAGAAAAATTTTCTCATGCAACCCGTTCCCTTTGTGCTAGATGAACGAAAGTCTCTCCACAGGCTCCAGTCTGAGAGATAAGTGTGTGTGAAAGCCGTACTTCACATAGCTTGTTGGGAACACAAAGTTTCTTTTCAGTTGCCAACTCCACTCCATACATTTATATGGGGAGGTACAAACTCCAACTCGTTTTTATAGTGAAAACTGCAGGAACTTCAACCCGGTACTAGGAAACAGACTGAGAAACCAGAGTAATAGTTTCTCATGCAACCCTTTCCCTATGTGCTAGGTGAACGTTCGTCTGCCACATGATCAGTTTTGAGAGATAAGTGTGTGTGAAAGCCGTCCTTCACCTAGCTTGTTGGGAACACAATGTTTCTTTTCAGTTTCCAACTCCTCTCCATACATATATATGGGGAGGTACTAGCTAAAACTCGGTTTTACAGTGAAAACTGCAGGAACTTCAAACCGGCACTAGGAAACAGACTGAGAAACAAGAGTAAATGTATCTCCTGCAACCCGTTCCCTCTGTGCTAAATGAACGAACGTCTCTTCACATGCTCAGTTCTGAGAGATAAGTGTGTGTGAAAGCCGTCCTCAGCTATCTTGTTGGGAAAACAAAGTTTCTTTTCAGTTTCCAACTCCACTCCATACATATATATGGGGAGGTTCTAATTCCAACTGTGTTTTACAGTGAAAACTGCAGGAACATCAAACCGGCACTAGGAAACAGACTGAGAAACCAGAGTAAAATTTTCTCCTGCTACCATTTTCTTTTGTGCTAGATGAAGGAACTTCTCTCTACATGCTCAGTTTTGAGAGATATGTGTGTGTGAAAGCCGTCCTTCACCTAGATTGTTGGGAACACAAATTTTCTTTTCAGTTGCCAACTCCACTCCATACATATTTATGGGGAGGTACTAGCTCCAACTCGGTTTTACAGTGAAAACTGCAGGAACTACAAATCAGCACTAGGAAACAAACTGAGAAAACTGAGAAAAAGTTTCTCCTGCAACCAGTTCCCTTTGTGCTAGATGAACGAACGTCTCTCCACATGCTCAGTTCTGAGAGATAAGTGTGTGTGAAAGCCGTAGTTCACCTAGCTTGTAGGGAACACAAAGATACTTTGCAGTTTCAAACACCATTATACACATATATATGGGGAGGTACTATCTCCAACTCGGGTTTACAGAGAAAACTGCAGGAACTTCAAACCGGCACTAGGAAACAGACTGAGAAACCAGAGAAAAATTTTCTCATGCAAACCGTTCCCTTTGTGCTAGATGAACGAACGTCTCTCCACAGGCTCCAGTCTGAGAGATAAGTGTGTGTGAAAGCCGTACTTCACCTAGTTTAGGGAACACAAAGATACTTTGCAGTTTCAAACACCATTATACACATTTATATGGGTAGGTACAAGCTCCAACTCGGTTTTACAGTGAAAACTGCAGGAACGTCAACCCGGTACTAGGAAACAGACTGAGAAACCAGAGTAATTGTTTCTCATGCAAACCTTTCCCTATGTGCTAGGTGAACGTTCGTCTGCCACATGATCAGTTTTGAGAGATAAGTGTGTGTGAAAGCCTTCCTTCAATTAGCTTGTTGGGAACACAAAGTTTCTTTCAGTTGCCATCTCCACTCCATACATATATATGGAGAGGTACTAGCTCCAACTCTGTATTACAGTGAAATCTGCATTAACTTCAAACCGGCACTATGGAACAGACTGAGAAACCAGAGTAAAATTTTCCCATGCAACCTGTTCCCTTTGTGCTAGATGAACGAACTTCTTTCCACATGCTCAGTTCTGAGAGATAAGTGTTTGTGAAAGCCGTCCTTCACTTAGCTTTTTGTCAACACAGGGTTTCTTTGCAGTTGCGAACCCCATTCCGTACATTTAAATGTGGAGGTACTAGATCCAACTCGGTTTTACAGTGAAAACTGCAGGAAATTAAAACTGGCACTAGGAAACAGACTGAGAAACCAGAGTAAAAGTTTCTCCTGCAAACCGTTCCCTTTGTGCTAGATGAACGAACGTCTCTCCACAATCTCAGTTCTGAGAGATAAGTGTGTGTGAAAGCTGTCCTTCACCTAGCTTGTTGGGAACTCAAAGTTTCTTTTCAGTTGCCAAATCCAGTCCATACATATATATGGGGATGTACTAGTTCCAACTCGGTTTACAGTGAAAACTGCAGGAACTTCAAACCGGCACTAGGAAACAGACTGAGAAACCAGAGTAAATGTTTCTCCTGCCAACAGTTCCCTTTGTGCTAGATGAACGAAAGTATCTCCACATGCCCAGTTCTGAGAGATAATTGTGTGTGAACGACGAACTTCACCTAGATATTTGGGAACACAAAGTTTCTTTTCAGTTGCCAACCCCACTTCATATATATATATATAGGGGAGGTACTATCTCCAACTCGGTTTTACATTGAAAACTGCAGGAACTTCAAACCGGCACTAAGAAACAGACTGAGAAACCAGAGATAAAATTTTTCCTGCAAACCTCTCCCTTTGTGCTAGATGAACGAACGTCTCTCCACATGCTCAAATCTGAGAGATAAGTGTGTGTGAAAGCCGTCCTTCAAATAACTTGTTGGGAACACAAAGTATCTTTTCAGTTGCAAACTACACTCCATACATATATATCGTGAGGTACTAGATCCAACTCGGTTTTACAGTGAAAACTGCAGGAACTTCAAAACGGCACTAGGAAACAGACTGAGAAAACACAGTAAAAGTTTAACCTGCAAACATTTCCCTTTGTGCTAGATGAACGAACGTCTCTCCACATGCTCATTTCTGAGAGATAAGTGTGTGTGAAAACCGTAATTCACCTAGCTTTTTGGGAACACAAAGTTTCTTTTAAGTTCCCAACTCCTCTCCATACATATATATGGGGAGGTACTAGCTAAAACTCAGTTTTACAGTGAAAACTGCAGGAACTTCAAACGGGCACTAGGAAACAGACTGAGAAACAAGAGTAAATGTATCTCCTGCAACCCGTTCCCTCTGTGCTAAATGAACGAACGTCTCTTCACATGCTCAGTTCTGAGAGATACGTGTGTGTGAAAGCCGTCCTCAGCTATCTTGTTGGGAAAACAAAGTTTCTTTTCAGTTTCCAACTCCACTACATACATATATATGGGGAGGTTCTAATTCCAACTGTGTTTTACAGTAAAAACTGCAGGAACTTCAAACTGGCACTAGGAAACAGACTGAGAAACCAGAGTAAAAATTTCTCCTGCTACCAGTTCCCTTTGTGCTAGATGAACGAACGTCTCTCCACATGCTCAGTTCTGAGAGATAAGTGTGTGTGAAAGCCGTACTTCACCTAGCTTGTAGGGAACACAAAGATACTTTGCAGTTTCAAACACAATTATACACATATATATGGGGAGGTACTATCTCCAACTCGGGTTTACAGAGAAAACTGCATGAACTTCAAACCGGCACTAGGAAACAGACTGAGAAACCAGAGAAAAATTTTCTCATGCAACCCGTTCCCTTTGTGCTAGATGAACGAAAGTCTCTCCACAGGCTCCAGTCTGAGAGATAAGTGTGTGTGAAAGCCGTACTTCACATAGCTTGTTGGGAACACAAAGTTTCTTTTCAGTTGCCAACTCCACTCCATACATTTATATGGGGAGGTACAAACTCCAACTCGTTTTTATAGTGAAAACTGCAGGAACTTCAACCCGGTACTAGGAAACAGACTGAGAAACCAGAGTAATAGTTTCTCATGCAACCCTTTCCCTATGTGCTAGGTGAACGAACGTCTCTTCACATGCTCATTTCTGAGAGATAAGTGTGTGTGAAAGCCGTCCTCAGCTATCTTGTTGGGAAAACAAAGTTTCTTTTCAGTTTCCAACTCCACTCCATACATATATATGGGGAGGTTCTAATTCCAACTGTGTTTTACAGTGAAAACTGCAGGAACTTCAAACCGGCACTAGGAAACAGACTGAGAAACCAGAGTAAAAATGTCTCCTGCTACCATTTTCTTTTGTGCTAGATGAAGGAACTTCTCTCTACATGCTCAGTTTTGAGAGATATGTGTGTGTGAAAGCCGTCCTTCACCTAGATTGTTGGGAACACAAATTTTCTTTTCAGTTGCCAACTCCACTCCATACATACATATGGGGAGGTAATTGCTCCAACTCGCTTTTACAGTGAAAACTGCAGGAACTACAAATCAGCACTAGGAAACAGACTGAGAAACCAGAGTAAAAATTTCTCCTGCTACCAGTTACCTTTGTGCTAGATGAACGAACGTCTCTCCACATGCTCAGTTCTGAGAGATAAGTGTGTGTGAAAGCCGTACTTCACCTAGCTTGTAGGGAACACAAAGATACTTTGCAGTTTCAAACACCATTATACACATATATATGGGGAGGTACTATCTCCAACTCGGGTTTACAGAGAAAACTGCATGAACTTCAAACCGGCACTAGGAAACAGACTGAGAAACCAGAGAAAAATTTTCTCATGCAACCCGTTCCCTTTGTGCTAGATGAACGAAAGTCTCTCCACAGGCTCCAGTCTGAGAGATAAGTGTGTGTGAAAGCCGTACTTCACATAGCTTGTTGGGAACACAAAGTTTCTTTTCAGTTGCCAACTCCACTCCATACATTTATATGGGGAGGTACAAACTCCAACTCGTTTTTATAGTGAAAACTGCAGGAACTTCAACCCGGTACTAGGAAACAGACTGAGAAACCAGAGTAATAGTTTCTCATGCAACCCTTTCCCTATGTGCTAGGTGAACGTTCGTCTGCCACATGATCAGTTTTGAGAGATAAGTGTGTGTGAAAGCCGTCCTTCACCTAGCTTGTTGGGAACACAATGTTTCTTTTCAGTTTCCAACTCCTCTCCATACATATATATGGGGAGGTACTAGCTAAAACTCGGTTTTACAGTGAAAACTGCAGGAACTTCAAACGGGCACTAGGAAACAGACTGAGAAACAAGAGTAAATGTATCTCCTGCAACCCGTTCCCTCTGTGCTAAATGAACGAACGTCTCTTCACATGCTCAGTTCTGAGAGATAAGTGTGTGTGAAAGCCGTCCTCAGCTATCTTGTTGGGAAAACAAAGTTTCTTTTCAGTTTCCAACTCCACTCCATACATATATATGGGGAGGTTCTAATTCCAACTGTGTTTTACAGTGAAAACTGCAGGAACATCAAACCGGCACTAGGAAACAGACTGAGAAACCAGAGTAAAATTTTCTCCTGCTACCATTTTCTTTTGTGCTAGATGAAGGAACTTCTCTCTACATGCTCAGTTTTGAGAGATATGTGTGTGTGAAAGCCGTCCTTCACCTAGATTGTTGGGAACACAAATTTTCTTTTCAGTTGCCAACTCCACTCCATACATATTTATGGGGAGGTACTAGCTCCAACTCGGTTTTACAGTGAAAACTGCAGGAACTACAAATCAGCACTAGGAAACAAACTGAGAAAACTGAGAAAAAGTTTCTCCTGCAACCAGTTCCCTTTGTGCTAGATGAACGAACGTCTCTCCACATGCTCAGTTCTGAGAGATAAGTGTGTGTGAAAGCCGTAGTTCACCTAGCTTGTAGGGAACACAAAGATACTTTGCAGTTTCAAACACCATTATACACATATATATGGGGAGGTACTATCTCCAACTCGGGTTTACAGAGAAAACTGCAGGAACTTCAAACCGGCACTAGGAAACAGACTGAGAAACCAGAGAAAAATTTTCTCATGCAAACCGTTCCCTTTGTGCTAGATGAACGAACGTCTCTCCACAGGCTCCAGTCTGAGAGATAAGTGTGTGTGAAAGCCGTACTTCACCTAGTTTAGGGAACACAAAGATACTTTGCAGTTTCAAACACCATTATACACATTTATATGGGTAGGTACAAGCTCCAACTCGGTTTTACAGTGAAAACTGCAGGAACGTCAACCCGGTACTAGGAAACAGACTGAGAAACCAGAGTAATTGTTTCTCATGCAAACCTTTCCCTATGTGCTAGGTGAACGTTCGTCTGCCACATGATCAGTTTTGAGAGATAAGTGTGTGTGAAAGCCTTCCTTCAATTAGCTTGTTGGGAACACAAAGTTTCTTTCAGTTGCCATCTCCACTCCATACATATATATGGAGAGGTACTAGCTCCAACTCTGTATTACAGTGAAATCTGCATTAACTTCAAACCGGCACTATGGAACAGACTGAGAAACCAGAGTAAAATTTTCCCATGCAACCTGTTCCCTTTGTGCTAGATGAACGAACTTCTTTCCACATGCTCAGTTCTGAGAGATAAGTGTTTGTGAAAGCCGTCCTTCACTTAGCTTTTTGTCAACACAGGGTTTCTTTGCAGTTGCGAACCCCATTCCGTACATTTAAATGTGGAGGTACTAGATCCAACTCGGTTTTACAGTGAAAACTGCAGGAAATTAAAACTGGCACTAGGAAACAGACTGAGAAACCAGAGTAAAAGTTTCTCCTGCAAACCGTTCCCTTTGTGCTAGATGAACGAACGTCTCTCCACAATCTCAGTTCTGAGAGATAAGTGTGTGTGAAAGCTGTCCTTCACCTAGCTTGTTGGGAACTCAAAGTTTCTTTTCAGTTGCCAAATCCAGTCCATACATATATATGGGGATGTACTAGTTCCAACTCGGTTTACAGTGAAAACTGCAGGAACTTCAAACCGGCACTAGGAAACAGACTGAGAAACCAGAGTAAATGTTTCTCCTGCCAACAGTTCCCTTTGTGCTAGATGAACGAAAGTATCTCCACATGCCCAGTTCTGAGAGATAATTGTGTGTGAACGACGAACTTCACCTAGATATTTGGGAACACAAAGTTTCTTTTCAGTTGCCAACCCCACTTCATATATATATATATAGGGGAGGTACTATCTCCAACTCGGTTTTACATTGAAAACTGCAGGAACTTCAAACCGGCACTAAGAAACAGACTGAGAAACCAGAGATAAAATTTTTCCTGCAAACCTCTCCCTTTGTGCTAGATGAACGAACGTCTCTCCACATGCTCAAATCTGAGAGATAAGTGTGTGTGAAAGCCGTCCTTCAAATAACTTGTTGGGAACACAAAGTATCTTTTCAGTTGCAAACTACACTCCATACATATATATCGTGAGGTACTAGATCCAACTCGGTTTTACAGTGAAAACTGCAGGAACTTCAAAACGGCACTAGGAAACAGACTGAGAAAACACAGTAAAAGTTTAACCTGCAAACATTTCCCTTTGTGCTAGATGAACGAACGTCTCTCCACATGCTCATTTCTGAGAGATAAGTGTGTGTGAAAACCGTAATTCACCTAGCTTTTTGGGAACACAAAGTTTCTTTTAAGTTCCCAACTCCTCTCCATACATATATATGGGGAGGTACTAGCTAAAACTCAGTTTTACAGTGAAAACTGCAGGAACTTCAAACGGGCACTAGGAAACAGACTGAGAAACAAGAGTAAATGTATCTCCTGCAACCCGTTCCCTCTGTGCTAAATGAACGAACGTCTCTTCACATGCTCAGTTCTGAGAGATACGTGTGTGTGAAAGCCGTCCTCAGCTATCTTGTTGGGAAAACAAAGTTTCTTTTCAGTTTCCAACTCCACTACATACATATATATGGGGAGGTTCTAATTCCAACTGTGTTTTACAGTAAAAACTGCAGGAACTTCAAACTGGCACTAGGAAACAGACTGAGAAACCAGAGTAAAAATTTCTCCTGCTACCAGTTCCCTTTGTGCTAGATGAACGAACGTCTCTCCACATGCTCAGTTCTGAGAGATAAGTGTGTGTGAAAGCCGTACTTCACCTAGCTTGTAGGGAACACAAAGATACTTTGCAGTTTCAAACACAATTATACACATATATATGGGGAGGTACTATCTCCAACTCGGGTTTACAGAGAAAACTGCATGAACTTCAAACCGGCACTAGGAAACAGACTGAGAAACCAGAGAAAAATTTTCTCATGCAACCCGTTCCCTTTGTGCTAGATGAACGAAAGTCTCTCCACAGGCTCCAGTCTGAGAGATAAGTGTGTGTGAAAGCCGTACTTCACATAGCTTGTTGGGAACACAAAGTTTCTTTTCAGTTGCCAACTCCACTCCATACATTTATATGGGGAGGTACAAACTCCAACTCGTTTTTATAGTGAAAACTGCAGGAACTTCAACCCGGTACTAGGAAACAGACTGAGAAACCAGAGTAATAGTTTCTCATGCAACCCTTTCCCTATGTGCTAGGTGAACGAACGTCTCTTCACATGCTCATTTCTGAGAGATAAGTGTGTGTGAAAGCCGTCCTCAGCTATCTTGTTGGGAAAACAAAGTTTCTTTTCAGTTTCCAACTCCACTCCATACATATATATGGGGAGGTTCTAATTCCAACTGTGTTTTACAGTGAAAACTGCAGGAACTTCAAACCGGCACTAGGAAACAGACTGAGAAACCAGAGTAAAAATGTCTCCTGCTACCATTTTCTTTTGTGCTAGATGAAGGAACTTCTCTCTACATGCTCAGTTTTGAGAGATATGTGTGTGTGAAAGCCGTCCTTCACCTAGATTGTTGGGAACACAAATTTTCTTTTCAGTTGCCAACTCCACTCCATACATACATATGGGGAGGTAATTGCTCCAACTCGCTTTTACAGTGAAAACTGCAGGAACTACAAATCAGCACTAGGAAACAGACTGAGAAACCAGAGTAAAAATTTCTCCTGCTACCAGTTACCTTTGTGCTAGATGAACGAACGTCTCTCCACATGCTCAGTTCTGAGAGATAAGTGTGTGTGAAAGCCGTACTTCACCTAGCTTGTAGGGAACACAAAGATACTTTGCAGTTTCAAACACCATTATACACATATATATGGGGAGGTACTATCTCCAACTCGGGTTTACAGAGAAAACTGCATGAACTTCAAACCGGCACTAGGAAACAGACTGAGAAACCAGAGAAAAATTTTCTCATGCAACCCGTTCCCTTTGTGCTAGATGAACGAAAGTCTCTCCACAGGCTCCAGTCTGAGAGATAAGTGTGTGTGAAAGCCGTACTTCACATAGCTTGTTGGGAACACAAAGTTTCTTTTCAGTTGCCAACTCCACTCCATACATTTATATGGGGAGGTACAAACTCCAACTCGTTTTTATAGTGAAAACTGCAGGAACTTCAACCCGGTACTAGGAAACAGACTGAGAAACCAGAGTAATAGTTTCTCATGCAACCCTTTCCCTATGTGCTAGGTGAACGTTCGTCTGCCACATGATCAGTTTTGAGAGATAAGTGTGTGTGAAAGCCGTCCTTCACCTAGCTTGTTGGGAACACAATGTTTCTTTTCAGTTTCCAACTCCTCTCCATACATATATATGGGGAGGTACTAGCTAAAACTCGGTTTTACAGTGAAAACTGCAGGAACTTCAAACCGGCACTAGGAAACAGACTGAGAAACAAGAGTAAATGTATCTCCTGCAACCCGTTCCCTCTGTGCTAAATGAACGAACGTCTCTTCACATGCTCAGTTCTGAGAGATAAGTGTGTGTGAAAGCCGTCCTCAGCTATCTTGTTGGGAAAACAAAGTTTCTTTTCAGTTTCCAACTCCACTCCATACATATATATGGGGAGGTTCTAATTCCAACTGTGTTTTACAGTGAAAACTGCAGGAACATCAAACCGGCACTAGGAAACAGACTGAGAAACCAGAGTAAAATTTTCTCCTGCTACCATTTTCTTTTGTGCTAGATGAAGGAACTTCTCTCTACATGCTCAGTTTTGAGAGATATGTGTGTGTGAAAGCCGTCCTTCACCTAGATTGTTGGGAACACAAATTTTCTTTTCAGTTGCCAACTCCACTCCATACATATTTATGGGGAGGTACTAGCTCCAACTCGGTTTTACAGTGAAAACTGCAGGAACTACAAATCAGCACTAGGAAACAAACTGAGAAAACTGAGAAAAAGTTTCTCCTGCAACCAGTTCCCTTTGTGCTAGATGAACGAACGTCTCTCCACATGCTCAGTTCTGAGAGATAAGTGTGTGTGAAAGCCGTAGTTCACCTAGCTTGTAGGGAACACAAAGATACTTTGCAGTTTCAAACACCATTATACACATATATATGGGGAGGTACTATCTCCAACTCGGGTTTACAGAGAAAACTGCAGGAACTTCAAACCGGCACTAGGAAACAGACTGAGAAACCAGAGAAAAATTTTCTCATGCAAACCGTTCCCTTTGTGCTAGATGAACGAACGTCTCTCCACAGGCTCCAGTCTGAGAGATAAGTGTGTGTGAAAGCCGTACTTCACCTAGTTTAGGGAACACAAAGATACTTTGCAGTTTCAAACACCATTATACACATTTATATGGGTAGGTACAAGCTCCAACTCGGTTTTACAGTGAAAACTGCAGGAACGTCAACCCGGTACTAGGAAACAGACTGAGAAACCAGAGTAATTGTTTCTCATGCAAACCTTTCCCTATGTGCTAGGTGAACGTTCGTCTGCCACATGATCAGTTTTGAGAGATAAGTGTGTGTGAAAGCCTTCCTTCAATTAGCTTGTTGGGAACACAAAGTTTCTTTCAGTTGCCATCTCCACTCCATACATATATATGGAGAGGTACTAGCTCCAACTCTGTATTACAGTGAAATCTGCATTAACTTCAAACCGGCACTATGGAACAGACTGAGAAACCAGAGTAAAATTTTCCCATGCAACCTGTTCCCTTTGTGCTAGATGAACGAACTTCTTTCCACATGCTCAGTTCTGAGAGATAAGTGTTTGTGAAAGCCGTCCTTCACTTAGCTTTTTGTCAACACAGGGTTTCTTTGCAGTTGCGAACCCCATTCCGTACATTTAAATGTGGAGGTACTAGATCCAACTCGGTTTTACAGTGAAAACTGCAGGAAATTAAAACTGGCACTAGGAAACAGACTGAGAAACCAGAGTAAAAGTTTCTCCTGCAAACCGTTCCCTTTGTGCTAGATGAACGAACGTCTCTCCACAAGCTCAGTTCTGAGAGATAAGTGTGTGTGAAAGCTGTCCTTCACCTAGCTTGTTGGGAACTCAAAGTTTCTTTTCAGTTGCCAAATCCAGTCCATACATATATATGGGGATGTACTAGTTCCAACTCGGTTTACAGTGAAAACTGCAGGAACTTCAAACCGGCACTAGGAAACAGACTGAGAAACCAGAGTAAATGTTTCTCCTGCCAACAGTTCCCTTTGTGCTAGATGAACGAAAGTATCTCCACATGCCCAGTTCTGAGAGATAATTGTGTGTGAACGACGAACTTCACCTAGATATTTGGGAACACAAAGTTTCTTTTCAGTTGCCAACCCCACTTCATATATATATATATAGGGGAGGTACTATCTCCAACTCGGTTTTACATTGAAAACTGCAGGAACTTCAAACCGGCACTAAGAAACAGACTGAGAAACCAGAGATAAAATTTTTCCTGCAAACCTCTCCCTTTGTGCTAGATGAACGAACGTCTCTCCACATGCTCAAATCTGAGAGATAAGTGTGTGTGAAAGCCGTCCTTCAAATAACTTGTTGGGAACACAAAGTATCTTTTCAGTTGCAAACTACACTCCATACATATATATCGTGAGGTACTAGATCCAACTCGGTTTTACAGTGAAAACTGCAGGAACTTCAAAACGGCACTAGGAAACAGACTGAGAAAACACAGTAAAAGTTTAACCTGCAAACATTTCCCTTTGTGCTAGATGAACGAACGTCTCTCCACATGCTCATTTCTGAGAGATAAGTGTGTGTGAAAACCGTAATTCACCTAGCTTTTTGGGAACACAAAGTTTCTTTTAAGTTCCCAACTCCTCTCCATACATATATATGGGGAGGTACTAGCTAAAACTCAGTTTTACAGTGAAAACTGCAGGAACTTCAAACGGGCACTAGGAAACAGACTGAGAAACAAGAGTAAATGTATCTCCTGCAACCCGTTCCCTCTGGGCTAAATGAACGAACGTCTCTTCACATGCTCAGTTCTGAGAGATACGTGTGTGTGAAAGCCGTCCTCAGCTATCTTGTTGGGAAAACAAAGTTTCTTTTCAGTTTCCAACTCCACTACATACATATATATGGGGAGGTTCTAATTCCAACTGTGTTTTACAGTAAAAACTGCAGGAACTTCAAACTGGCACTAGGAAACAGACTGAGAAACCAGAGTAAAAATTTCTCCTGCTACCAGTTCCCTTTGTGCTAGATGAACGAACGTCTCTCCACATGCTCAGTTCTGAGAGATAAGTGTGTGTGAAAGCCGTACTTCACCTAGCTTGTAGGGAACACAAAGATACTTTGCAGTTTCAAACACAATTATACACATATATATGGGGAGGTACTATCTCCAACTCGGGTTTACAGAGAAAACTGCATGAACTTCAAACCGGCACTAGGAAACAGACTGAGAAACCAGAGAAAAATTATCTCATGCAACCCGTTCCCTTTGTGCTAGATGAACGAAAGTCTCTCCACAGGCTCCAGTCTGAGAGATAAGTGTGTGTGAAAGCCGTACTTCACATAGCTTGTTGGGAACACAAAGTTTCTTTTCAGTTGCCAACTCCACTCCATACATTTATATGGGGAGGTACAAACTCCAACTCGTTTTTATAGTGAAAACTGCAGGAACTTCAACCCGGTACTAGGAAACAGACTGAGAAACCAGAGTAAAAGTTTCTCATGCAAACCTTTCCCTATGTGCTTGGTGAAAGTTCGTCTGCCAAATGATCAGTTTTGAGAGATAATTGTGTGTGAAAGCCGTCCTTCACCTAGCTTGTTGGGAACACAATGTTTCTTTTCAGTTTCCAACTCCTATCCATACATATTTATGGGGAGGTACTAGCTAAAACTTGGTTTTACAGTGAAAACTGCAGGAACTTCAAACCGGCACTAGGAAACAGACTGAGAAACAAGAGTAAATGTATCTCCTGCAACCCGTTCCCTCTGTGCTAAATGAACGAACGTCTCTTCACATGCTCAGTTCTGAGAGATAAGTGTGTGTGAAAGCCGTCCTCAGCTATCTTGTTGGGAAAACAAAGTTTCTTTTCAGTTTCCAACTCCACTCCATACATATATATGGGGAGGTTCTAATTCCAACTGTGTTTTACAGTGAAAACTGCAGGAACTTCAAACCGGCTCTAGGAAACAGACTGAGAAACCAGAGTAAAATTTTCTCCTGCTACCATTTTCTTTTGTGCTAGATGAAGGAACTTCTCTCTACATGCTCAGTTTTGAGAGATATGTGTGTGTGAAAGCCGTCCTTCACCTAGATTGTTGGGAACACAAATTTTCTTTTCAGTTGCCAACTCCACTCCATACATATTTATGGGGAGGTACTAGCTCCAACTCGGTTTTACAGTGAAAACTGCAGGAACTACAAATCAGCACTAGGAAACAAACTGAGAAAACTGAGGAAAAGTTTCTCCTGCAACCAGTTCCCTTTGTGCTAGATGAACGAACGTCTCTCCACATGCTCAGTTCTGAGAGATAAGTGTGTGTGAAAGCCGTAGTTCACCTAGCTTGTAGGGAACACAAAGATACTTTGCAGTTTCAAACACCATTATACACATATATATGGGGAGGTACTATCTCCAACTCGGGTTTACAGAGAAAACTGCAGGAACTTCAAACCGGCACTAGGAAACAGACTGAGAAACCAGAGAAAAATTTTCTCATGCAACCCGTTCCCTTTGTGCTAGATGAACGAACGTCTCTCCACAGGCTCCAGTCTGAGAGATAAGTGTGTGTGAAAGCCGTACTTCACCTAGTTTTGGGAACACAAAGATACTTTGCAGTTTCAAACAGCATTATACACATTTATATGGGTAGGTACAAGCTCCAACTCGGTTTTATAGTGAAAACTGCAGGAACGTCAACCCGGTACTAGGAAACAGACTGAGAAACCAGAGTAATAGTTTCTCATGCAACCCTTTCCCTATGTGCTAGGTGAACGTTCGTCTGCCACATGATCAGTTTTGAGAGATAAGTGTGTGTGAAAGCCGTCCTTCACTTAGCTTGTTGGGAACACAAAGTTTCTTTCAGTTGCCATCTCCACTCCATACATATATATGGAGAGGTACTAGCTCCAACTCTGTATTACAGTGAAATCTGCATTAACTTCAAACCGGCACTATGGAACAGACTGAGAAACCAGAGTAAAATTTTCCCATGCAACCTGTTCCCTTTGTGCTAGATGAACGAACTTCTTTCCACATGCTCAGTTCTGAGATATAAGTGTTTGTGAAAGCCGTCCTTCACTTAGCTTGTTGTCAACACAGGGTTTCTTTGCAGTTGTGAACTCCATTCCGTACATTTAAATGTGGAGGTACTAGATCCAACTCGGTTTTACAATGAAAACTGCAGGAAATTAAAACTGGCACTAGGAAACAGACTGAGAAACAAGAGTAAATGTATCTCCTGCAACCCGTTCCCTCTGTGCTAAATGAACGAACGTCTCTTCACATGCTCAGTTCTGAGAGATAAGTGTGTGTGAAAGCCGTCCTCAGCTATCTTGTTGGGAAAACAAAGTTTCTTTTCAGTTTCCAACTCCACTCCATACATATATATGGGGAGGTTCTAATTCCAACTGTGTTTTACAGTAAAAACTGCAGGAACTTCAAACGGGCACTAGGAAACAGACTGAGAAACCAGAGTAAAAATTTCTCCTGCTACCAGTTCCCTTTGTGCTAGATGAACGAACGTCTCTCCACATGCTCAGTTCTGAGAGATAAGTGTGTGTGAAAGCCGTACTTCACCTAGCTTGTAGGGAACACAAAGATACTTTGCAGTTTCAAACACCATTATACACATATATATGGGGAGGTACTATCTCCAACTCGGGTTTACAGAGAAAACTGCATGAACTTCAAACCGGCACTAGGAAACAGACTGAGAAACCAGAGAAAAATTTTCTCATGCAACCCGTTCCCTTTGTGCTAGATGAACGAACGTCTCTCCACAGGCTCCAGTCTGAGGGATAAGTGTGTGTGAAAGCCGTACTTCACATAGCTTGTTGGGAACACAAAGTTTCTTTTCAGTTGCCAACTCCACTCCATATATTTATATGGGAGGTACAAACTCCAACTCGTTTTTATAGTGAAAACTGCAGGAACTTCATCCCGGTACTAGGAAACAGACTGTGAAACCAGAGTAAAAGTTTCTCATGCAAACCTTTCCCTATGTGCTAGGTGAACGTTCGTCTGCCACATGATCAGTTTTGAGAGATAATTGTGTGTGAAAGCCGTCCTTCACCTAGCTTGTTTTGAACACAAATTTTCTTTCAGTTGCCATCTCCACTCCATACATGTATATGGAGAGGTACTAGCTCCAACTCTGTATTACAGTGAAATCTGCAGGAACTTCAAACCGGCACTATGGAACAGACTGAGAAACCAGAGTAAATTTTCCCATGCAACCTGTTCCCTTTGTGCTAGATGAACGAACTTCTTTCCACATGCTCAGTTCTGAGAGATAAGTGCTTGTGAAATCCGACCTTCACTTAGCTTGTTTTCAACACAGAGTTTCTTTGCAGTTGCGAACACCATTCCATACATATAAATGTGGAGGTACTAGATCAAACTCGGTTTTACAGTGAAAACTGCAGGAACTTAAAACTGGCACTAGGAAACAGACTGAGAAACCAGAGTAAAAGTTTCTCCTGCAAAGCGTTCCCATTGTGCTAGATGAACGAACGTCTCCCCACAAGCTCAGTTCTGAGAGATAAGTGTGTGTGAAAGCTGTCCTTCACCTAGCTTGTTGGGAACACAGAGTTTCTTTTCAGTTGCCAAATCCAGTCCATACATATATATGGGGATGTACAAGCTCCAACTCGGTTTTACAGTGAAAACTGCAGGAACTTCAAACCGGCACTAGGAAACAGACTGAGAAACCAGAGTAAATGTTTCTCCTGCAAACAGTTCCATTTGTGCTAGATGAACGAAAGTCTCTCCACATGCCCAGTTCTGAGAGATAATTGTGTGTGAACGCCGAAATTCACTTAGATTGTTGGGAACACAAAGTTTCTTTTCAGTTGCCAACTCCACTTCATATATATATATATAGGGGAGGTAGTATCTCCAACTCGGTTTTACATTGAAAACTGCAGGAACTTCAAACAGGCACTAAGAAACAGACTGAGAAACCAGAGATAAAATTTCTCCTGCAAACCGTTCTCTTTGTGCTAGATAAATGAACGTCTCTCCACATGCTCAAATCTGAGAGATAAGTGTGTGTGAAAGCCGTCCTTCACCTAACTTGTTGGGAACACAAAGTATCTTTTCAGTTGCAAACTACTCTCCATACATATATATCGTGAGGTACTAGCTCCAACTCGGCTTTACAGTGAAAACTGCAGGAACTTCAAAACGGCACTAGGAAACAGACTGAGAAAACACAGTAAAAGTTTAACTTGCAAACCTTTCCCTTTGTGCTAGATGAACGAACGTCTTTCCTCATGCTCATTTCTGAGAGATAAGTGTGTGTGAAAGCCGTAATTCACCTAGCTTTTTGGGAACACAAAGTTTCTTTTAAGTTTCCAACTCCACTCCATACATATATATGGGGAGGTACTAGATAAAACTCGGTTTTACAGTGAAAACTGCAGGAAATTCAAACAGGCACTAAGAAACAGACTGAGATACCAGAGTAAATATTTCTCTTGCAACCATTTTTTTTGTGCTAGATGAAGGAACGTCTCTCCACATGCTCATTTCTGAGAGATATGTGTGTGTGAAAGCCGTCCTTCACCTAGCTTGTTGGGAACACAGTTTCTTTGCAGTTGCCAACCCACTCCATAAATATATATGGGGAGGTACTAGTTCCAAATCTGTTTTACAGTGAAAACTGCAGGAACTTCAAACTGGCACTAGGAAACACAATGAGAAATCAGAGATAATGTTTTTCCAGCAACCCGTTCCCTTTGTGCTAGATGAACGAATGTCTCTCCACATGCTAATTTATGAGAGATATGTGTGTGAAAGCCGTCCTTCACCTAGCTTGTCCTGAACACAAAGTTTCTTTTCAGTTGCGAACTCCACTCCATACATATATATGGGGAGGTACTAGCTCCAACTCGATTTTACAGTGAAAACTGTAGGAACTTCAAACCGGCACTAGGAAAAAGACTGAGAAACCAGAGTAAAAGTTTCTCCTGCAACCCGTTCCCTATGGGCTAATGAACGAAAGTCTCTCCACAAGCTCAATTCTCAGAGATAAGTGTGTGTGAAAGCCGTCCTTCACATAGCTTGTTGGGAACACAAAGTTTCTTTTCAGTTGCCAACTCCACTCCATACATATATATGGGGAGGTACTAGCTCCAACTCGATTTTACAGTGAAAACTGCAGGAACTTCAAACCAGCACTAGGAAAAAGACTGAGAAACCAGAGTAAAAGTTTCCCCTGCAACCCGTTCCATTTGTGCTAGATGAACGAAAGTCTCTCCACATGCTCAGTTCTGAGAGAATACTGTGTGTGAAAGCCGTCCTTCAACTAGCTTGTTGTAAACACATAGATTCTTTGCAGTTCCCAACACCACTCCATACATATATATGGGGAAGTACTCGCTCCAACACGGTTTTACAGTGAAAAATGCAGGAACTTCAAACCGGCACTAGGAAACAGACTGAGAAACCAGAGTAAAATTTTCTCCTGCAAACCGTTCCCATTGTGCTAGATGAACGACGTCCCTACACATGCTCAGTTCTGAGAGGTAAGTGAGTGTGAACGCCGTCCTTCACCTATCTTGTTGGGAACAAAAAGTTTCTTTTCAGTTGCCAACTATACTCCATACATATATATGGAGAGGTACTAGCTCCAACTCGGTTTTACAGTGAAAACTGCAGGAACTTCAAACAGGCACTAGGGAACAGACTGAGAATCCACAGTAAAAGTTTCTCCTGCAACCCGTTACCTTTCTGCTAGATGAACGAACTTCTGTCCACATGCTCAGTTCTGAGAGATAAGTGTGTGTGAAAGCCTTCCTTCAAATAGCTTGTTGTAAACACATTGATTATTTGAAGTTGCCAACTCCACTCCATAAATATATATGGGGAGGTACTAGCTCCAACTCTGTTTTACAGTGAAAACTGCAGGAAGTTCAAAACGGCACTAGGAAACAGACTGAGAAACCAGAGTAAAAGTTTCTCCTGCAACCCGTTCCCTTTTTGCTAGATGAATGAACGTCTCTCGACATGCTCATTTCTGAGAGATAAGTGTGTGTGAAAGCCGTAATTCACCTAGCTTGTTGGGAACACAATGTTTGTTTTCAGATTCCAACTCCACTCATTGTATATATATGGGGAGGTACTAGCTAAAACTCAGTTTTACAGTAAAAACTGCAGGAACTTCAAAACGGCACTAGGAAACATACTGAGAAACCAGAGTATTGTTTCTCCTGCAACCCATTCCCTATGTGCTAGATGAACGAACGTCTCTCCACATGCTCAGTTCTGAGAGATAAGTGTGTGTGAAAGCCGTCTTTCATATAGCTTGTTGGGAACACAAAGTTTCTTTTAAGTTTCCAACTCGACTACATACATATATATGAGGAGGTACTAGCTAAAACTCGGTTTTACAGTGAAAACTGCAGGAACTTCAAACCAGCACTAGGAAACAGACTGAGAAACCTGAGTAAAAATTTCTCCTGCATCCCGTTCATTTGTACTACATGAAGGAACGTCTCTCCACATGCTCAGTTCTGAGAGATAAGTTTGTGTGACAGCCGTTCTTCCCCTAGCTTGTTGGGAACACAATCTTTCTTTTCATATGCCAACTCCAATACATATATATATATGGGGAGGTACTAGCTCCAACTCGGTTTTACAGTGCAAACTGCAGGAACATCAAACCGGCACTAGGAAACAGACTGAGAAAACGGAGTTAAATATTCCCCTGCAACCCTTTCCCTTTGTGCTGGATGAAAGAACGCCTCTCCACATGCTAATTTCTGAGAGATAATTGTGTGTGAAAGACGACCTTCACCTAGCTGGTTGGGAATGAAAAGTTTCCTTACATTTGCCAACACCACTCCATAAATATATACGGGGAGGTACTAGCTCCAACTAGGTTTTACAGGGAAAAATGCAGGAAATTCAAAACGGCACTAGGAAACAGACTGAGAAACTAGAGTAAAATTTTATCCTGCAAACCGTTCAATTTGTGCAGGATGAACAAACTTCCCTCTACATGCTTAGTTCTGAGAAATAAGTGTGTGTGAGGCCGTCCTTCACCTAGCTTGTTGGGAACACAAAGATCCTTTTCAGTTGCCAACTACACTCCATACATATATAAGGGGGGTTAATAAGTCAAACTCGGTTTTACAGTGAAAACTGCAGGAACTTCAATCAAGCACCAGGAAACAGACTGAGAAAACAGACTAAAAGTTTCTCCTGCAAACCTTTCCCTTTGTGCTAGATGAACGAACGTCTCTCCACATGCTCAACTCTGAGAGATAAGTGTGTGTGAAAGCCGTCCTTCACCTAGCTTGTTGGGAACAAAAAGTTTTTTTCCAGTTGCCAACTCCACTCCATACATATATATGGGGAGTTACTAGCTCCAACCCGGTTTAACAGTGAAACCTGAAGGAACTTCAAACCGGCACTAGGAAACAGACTGAGAAAACGGAGTAAAAGTATCCCCTGCAAACCTTTCCATTTGTGCTAGATGAACGAACGTCTCTCCACATGCTCAGTTCTGAGAGATAAATGTGTGTGAAATCCGTGCTTCACCTAGCTTGTTGGGAACACAAAGTATCTTTTCAGTTGCGAAATCCACTCCATAAATATATATGAGGAGGAACTAACTCCAACTCGGTTTTACAGTGAAAACTGTAGGCACTTCAAACTGGAACTAGGGAACAGACTGAGAATCCAGAGTAAAAGTTTCTCCTGCAAACCGTTCCCTTTGTGCTAGATGAACGAAAGTCTCTCCACATGCTCAGTTCTGAGAGAATACTGTGTGTGAAAGCCGTCCTTCAACTAGCTTGTTGTAAACACATAGATTCTTTGCAGTTCCCAACACCACTCCATACATATATATGGGGAAGTACTCGCTCCAACACGGTTTTACAGTGAAAAATGCAGGAACTTCAAACCGGCACTAGGAAACAGACTGAGAAACCAGAGTAAAATTTTCTCCTGCAAACCGTTCCCATTGTGCTAGATGAACGACGTCCCTACACATGCTCAGTTCTGAGAGGTAAGTGAGTGTGAACGCCGTCCTTCACCTATCTTGTTGGGAACAAAAAGTTTCTTTTCAGTTGCCAACTCAACTCCATACATATATATGGGGAGGTACTAGTTCCAACTCGGTTTTACAGTGAAAACTGCAGGAAAATCAAACCGGCACTAGGGAACAGACTGAGAATCCAGAGTAAAAGTTTTTCCTGCAACCCGTTCCCTTTGTGCTAGATGAACGAACGTCTCTCCACATACTCAGTTCTGAGAGATAATTTTGTGTGAAAGCCGTCCTTCATTTAGCTTCTTGGGAACACAAAGATTGTTTTCAGTTGCCAAAACCACTCCATACATATATATGGGGAGGTACTAGGTCCAACTCGGTTTTACAGTGAAAACTGCAGGAACTTCCAAACGGCACTAGGAAACAGACTGAAAAATCAGAGTAATAATTTCTCCTGCAAACCATTCCCTTTGTGGTAGATGAACGATCGTCTCTCCACAAGTTCAGTTCTGAGAGATAAGTGTGTGTGAAAGCCGTAATTCACCTAGCTTGTTGGGAACACAAAATATCTTTTCAGTTGCCAAATCCACTCCATAATTATATATCGCGAGGTACTAGCTAAAACCCGGTTTTACAGTGAAAACTGCAGGTACTTCATAACGGCACTAGGAAACAGACTGATAAAACAGAGTTAATTTTCTCCTGCAAACCGTTCCCTTTGTGCTAGATTAAGAAACGTCTCTGCACATGCTCAGTTCTGAGAGATAAGTGTGTGTGAAAGCCGTGCTTCACCTAGCTTGTTGGGAACACAAAGTTTCTTTTCAGTTGCCAACTCCACTCCATATATATATATGGGGAGGTACTAGCTCCAACACGGTTTTACAGTGAAAACTGCAGGAATTTCTAAAAAGCACTAGGAAACAGACTGAGATAACAGGGTAAAAGTTTCTCCTGCAACCCGTTCCCTTTGTTCTTGATGAACGAACGTCTCTCCACAAGCTCAGTTCTGAGAGATAATTGTGTGTGAAAGCCGTCCTTCACCTAGCTTGTTGGGAAAACAAAGTTTTTTTCAGTTGCGTACTCCACTCCATACATATATATGGGGAGGTATTAGCTCCAACTCGGTTTTACAGTGAAAACTGCAGGAACTTCCAACCGGCACTAGGAAACAGACTGAAAAACAGAGTAAATGTTTATCCTGCAACCAGTTCACATTGTGCTAGATGAACGAACGTCTCACCACAAGTTCAGTTCTGAGAGATAAGTGTGTGTGAAAGCCGTAATTCACCTAGCTTTTGGGAAAAGAAAGTTTCTTTTCATCTGCCAACACCACTCCATTAATATATATGGGGAGGAACTAGCTAAAACTCGGTTTTACAGTGAAAACTGCAGGAACTTCAAAACGGTACTAGGGAACAGACTGAGAAACGAGAGTAAAATTTCTCCTGCAACCCGTTCCCTTTGTGCTAGATGAACGAACGTCTCTCCACAAGCTCAGTTCTGAGAGATAAGTGTGTGTGGAAGCTGTCCTTCACCTAACTTTTAGTAAACACATAGTCTCTTTGAGGTTGCCAACTCCACTCCATACATATATATGGGGAGGTACTAGCTCCAACTCGGTTTAATAATGAAAACAGCAGGAACTTCAAACCAGCACTAGGAAACAGACTGAGATAACAGGGTAAAAGTTTCTCCTGCAAACCGTTCCCTTTGTTCTAGATGAACGAACGTTTCTCCACAAGCTCAGTTCTGAGAGATAATTGTGTGTGAAAGCCGTCCTTCAGCTAGCATGTTGGGAAAACAAAGTTTTTTTCAGTTGCGTACTCCACTCCATAAATATATATGGGGAGGTAGTAGCTCCAACTCGGTTTTACAGTGAAAACTGCAGGAATTTCCAACCGGCACTAGGAAACAGACTGAAAAACAGAGTAAATGTTTATCCTGCAACCAGTTCACATTGTGCTATATGAACGAATGTCTCACCACAAGTTCAGTTCTGAGAGATATGTGTTTGTGAAAGCCGTAATTCACCTAGCTTGATGGGAACACAAAGTTTCTTTTCAGTTGCCAAATCCACTCCATAAATATATATGGGGTGGTTCTAGGTAAAACTCGGTTTTACAGTGAAAACTGCAGGAAGATCAAAACGGCACTAGCGAACAGACTGAGAAACCAGAGTAAAAATTTTTTCTGCTACCACTTCCTTTGTGCTAGATGAACGAACGTCTCTCCACATGCTCAGTTCTGAGAGATAAGTGTGTGTGAAAGCCGTCCTTCACCTAGCTTGTTGGGAACACAAAGTTTCTTTTCAGTTGCCAGCTCCACTCCGTATATATATATGGGGAGGTAATAGCTCCAACTCGTTTTTACAGTGAAAACTGCAGGAACTTCCAACCGGCACTAGGAAACAGACTGAAAAACAGAGTAAATGTTTATACTGCAAACAGTTCACTTTGTGCTAGATGAACGAACGTCTCACCACAAGCTCAGTTCTGAGAGATAAGTGTGTGTGAAACCCTTTATTCACCTAGATTGTTGGGAAAACAAAATTTCTTTTCAGTTGCCAACACCAATCCATAAATATATATGGGGAGGTCCTAGCTCCAAATCGGTTTTACCGTGAAACCTGCAGGAACGTCCAAACTGCACTAGGAAACAGACTGAAAAAATAGAGTAATTGTTTCTCCTGCAACACTTTCCCTTTTTGCTCGATGAACGAACGTCTCACCACAAGTTCAGTTCTGAGAGATAAGTGTGTGTGAAAGCCGTAATTCACCTAGCTTTTGGGAAAACAAAGTTTCTTTTCAGTTGCCAACACCACTCCATTAATATATATGGGGAGGTACTAGCTAAAACTCGGTTTTACAGTGAAAACTGCAGGAACTTCAAAACGGCACTAGGGAACAGACTGAGAAACCAGAGTAAAAGTTTCTCCTGCAACCCGTTTCCTTTGTGCTAGATGAACGAACGTCTCTACAAAGCTCAGTTCTGAGAGATAAGTGTGTGTGGAAGCCGTCCTTCACCTAACTTTTAGTAAACACATAGTTTCTTTGAGGTTGCCAACTCCACTCCATACATATATATGGGGAGGTACTAGCTCCAACGCGGTTTTACAGTGAAAACTGCAGGAACTTTAAAACGGCATTAGGAAACAGACTGAGAAACCGGAGAAAAAGTTTCTCCTCCAACCCTTTCCCATTGTGCTTGATGAACGAACGTCTCTACGCATGCTAGGTTCTGAGATATAAATGAGTGTGAAAGCCGTTCTTCACCTAGCTTGTTGGGAACACAAAGTTTCTTTTCAGTTGCGAAATCCACTCCATAAATATATATGAGGAGGAACTAACTCCAACTCGGTTTTACAGTGAAAAATGCAGGAACTTCAAACCGGCACTAGGAAACAGACTGAGAAACCAGAGTAAGATTTTCTCCTGCAAACCGTTCCCATTGTGCTAGATGAACGACGTCCCTACACATGCTCAGTTCTGAGAGGTAAGTGAGTGTGAACGCCGTCCTTCACCTATCTTGTTGGGAACAAAAAGTTTCTTTTCAGTTGCCAACTCAACTCCATACATATATATGGGTAGGTACTAGTTCCAACTCGGTTTTACAGTGAAAACTGCAGGAAAATCAAACCGGCACTAGGGAACAGACTGAGAATCCAGAGTAAAAGTTTTTCCTGCAACCCGTTCCCTTTGTGCTAGATGAACGAACGTCTCTCCACATACTCAGTTCTGAGAGATAATTTTGTGTGAAAGCCGTCCTTCAGTTAGCTTCTTGGGAACACAAAGATTGTTTTCAGTTGCCAAAACCACTCCATACATATATATGGGGAGGTACTAAGTCCAACTCGGTTTTACAGTGAAAACTGCAGGAACTTCCAATCGGCACTAGGAAACAGACTGAAAAATCAGAGTAATAATTTCTCCTGCAAACCATTCCCTTTGTGGTAGATGAACGATCGTCTATCCACAAGTTCAGTTCTGAGAGATAAGTGTGTGTGAAAGCCATAATTCACCTAGCTTGTTGGGAACACAAAATATCTTTTCAGTTGCCAAATCCACTCCATAATTATATATCGCGAGGTACTAGCTAAAACCCGGTTTTACAGTGAAAACTGCAGGTACTTCATAACGGCACTAGGAAACAGACTGAGAAAACACAGTTAATTTTCTCCTGCAAACCGTTCCCTTTGTGCTAGATTAAGGAACGTCTCTGCACATGCTCAGTTCTGAGAGATAAGTGTGTGTGAAAGCCGTGCTTCACCTAGCTTGTTGGGAACAAAAGTTTCTTTTCAGTTGCCAACTCCACTCCATATATATATATGGGGAGGTACTAGCTCCAGCACGGTTTTACAGTGAAAATGGCAGGAATTTCTAAAAAGCACTAGGAAACAGACTGAGATAACAGGGTAAAAGTTTCTCCTGCAACCCGTTCCCTTTGTTCTTGATGAACGAACGTCTCTCCACAAGCTCAGTTCTGAGAGATAATTGTGTGTGAAAGCCGTCCTTCACCTAGCTTGTTGGGAAAACAAAGTTTTTTTCAGTTGCGTACTCCACTCCATACATATATATGGGGAGGTATTAGCTCCAACTCGGTTTTACAGTGAAAACTGCAGGAACTTCCAACCGGCACTAGGAAACAGACTGAAAAACAGAGTAAATGTTTATCCTGCAACCAGTTCACTTTGTGCTAGATGAACGAACGTCTCACCACAAGTTCAGTTCTGAGAGATATGTGTTTGTGAAAGCCGTAATTCACCTAGCTTGTTGGGAACACAAAGTTTCTTTTCAGTTGCCAAATCCACTCCATAAATATATATGGGGTGGTACTAGTTAAAACTCGATTTTACAGTGAAAACTGCAGGAACATCAAAACGGCACTAGCGAACAGACTGAGAAACCAGAGTAAAAATTTTTTCTGCTACCACTTCCTTTGTGCTAGATGAACGAACGTCTCTCCACAAGCTCAGTTCTGAGAGATAAGTGTGTGTGAAACCCTTAATTCACATAGATTGTTGGGAAAACAAAATTTCTTTTCAGTTGCCAACACCAATCCATAAATATATATTGGGAGGTCCTAGCTCCAAATCGGTTTTACAGTGAAACCTGCAGGAACGTCCAAATGGCACTAGGAAACATATTGAAAAAATAGAGTAAATGTTTCTCCTGCAACACTTTCCCTTTGTGCTCGATGAACGAACGTCTCACCACAAGTTCAGTTCTGAGAGATAAGTGTGTGTGAAAGCCATAATTCACCTAGCTTTTGGGAAAAGAAAGTTTCTTTTCAGCTGCCAACACCACTCCATTAATATATATGGGGAGGTACTAGCTAAAACTCGGTTTTACAGTGAAAACTGCAGGAACTTCAAAACGGTACTAGAGAACAGACTGAGAAACGAGAGTAAAATTTCTCCTGCAACCCGTTCCCTTTGTGCTAGATGAACGAACGTCTCTCCACAAGCTCAGTTCTGAGAGATAAGTGTGTGTGGAAGCTGTCCTTCACCTAACTTTTAGTAAACACATAGTCTCTTTGAGGTTGCCAACTCCACTCCATACATATATATGGGGAGGTACTAGCTCCAACTCGGTTTAATAATGAAAACAGCAGGAACTTCAAACCAGCACTAGGAAACAGACTGAGATAACAGGGTAAAAGTTTCTCCTGCAACCCGTTCCCTTTGTTCTAGATGAACGAACGTTTCTCCACAAGCTCAGTTCTGAGAGATAATTGTGTGTGAAAGCCGTCCTTCAGCTAGCATGTTGGGAAAACAAAGTTTTTTTCAGTTGCGTACTCCACTCCATAAATATATATGGGGAGGTAGTAGCTCCAACTCGGTTTTACAGTGAAAACTGCAGGAATTTCCAACAGGCACTAGGAAACAGACTGAAAAACAGAGTAAATGTTTATCCTGCAACCAGTTCACATTGTGCTATATGAACGAATGTCTCACCACAAGTTCAGTTCTGAGAGATATGTGTTTGTGAAAGCCGTAATTCACCTAGCTTGTTGGGAACACAAAGTTTCTTTTCAGTTGCCAAATCCACTCCATACATATATATGGGGTGGTACTAGCTCCAACTCGATTTTACAGTGAAAACTGCAGGAAGATCAAAACGGCACTAGCGAACAGACTGAGAAACCAGAGTAAAAATTTTTTCTGCTACCACTTCCTTTGTGCTAGATGAACGAACGTCTCTCCACAAGCTCAGTTCTGAGAGATAAGTGTGTGTGAAACCCTTTATTCACCTAGATTGTTGGGAAAACAAAATTTCTTTTCATTTGCCAACACCAATCCATAAATATATATGGGGAGGTCCTAGCTCCACCTCGGTTTTACAGTGAAACCTGCAGGAACGTCCAAACGGCACTAGGAAACAGACTGAGAAAACAGAGTAAATGTTTCCCCTGCAACCCGTTAATTTTGTGCCTGATGAACGAACGTCTCTCCACAAGCTCAGTTCTGAGAAATAAGTGTGTGTGAAAGCCGGCCTTCACCCAGCTTGTAGTAAACACATAGTCTCTTTGCAGTTGCCAACTCCACTCCATATATATAAATGGGTATGTACTAGCTCCAACGCGGTTTTACATTGAAATCTGCAGGAACTTTAAACGGGCACAAGGAAACAGACTGAGAAACAGAGAAAAATTTCTCCTGCAAACCGTTCAATTTTTGTTAGATTAAACGAACTTCTCTCCCATGATCAGTTCTTAGAAATAACTGTGTGTGAAAGCCGTCATTCACCTAGATTTTTGGGAACACAAAGTTTCTTTTCAGTTGCCATCTCCACCCCATACATATATATGGGGAGGTACTAGCTCCAACTCGATTTTATTGTGAAAACTGCAGGAAATTCAAACTGCACTAGGAAACACACTGAGAAAACAGAGTAAAATTTCTCCTGCAACCTTTTCCCTTTGTGCTAGATGAACGAAAGTCTCTCCACAAAATCAGTTCTGAGAGATAAGTGTGTGTGAATGCAGTAATTCACCTAGCTTGTTGGGAACACAAAGTTTCTTTTCAGTTGCCATCTCCACTCCATACATATATATGGTAAGTAACTAGCTCAACTCGGTTTTACAGTGAAAACTGCAGGAATTTCCAACAGGCACTAGGAAACAGACTGAAAAATCAGAGTAAAAGTTTCTATTGCAACCCGTTCCATTCGTGCTAGATTAACGAAAGTCTCTCAAGACGTTCAGTTCTGAGAGATAAGTGTGTGTGAAAGCCGTAATTCACCTAGCTTGTTGGGAACACAAAGTTTCTTTTCAGTTGCAACTCCACTCCATAAATATATATAGGGTGGTACTAGATAAAACTCGGTTTTACTGTGAAATCTGGAGGAACTTCAAAACTGCACAAGGGAACAGACTGAGAAACCAGAGTAAAGTTTTTCTTCAACCCGTTCTCTTTGTGATAGATGAACGAACGTCTCTCCACAAGCTCAGTTCTGAGAGATAAGTGTGTGTGGAAGCTGTCCTTCACCTAACTTTTAGTAAACACATAGTCTCTTTGAGGTTGCCAACTCCACTCCATACATATATATGGGGAGGTACTAGCTCCAACTCGGTTTAATAATGAAAACAGCAGGAACTTCAAACCAGCACTAGGAAACAGACTGAGATAACAGGGTAAAAGTTTCTCCTGCAACCCGTTCCCTTTGTTCTAGATGAACGAACGTTTCTCCACAAGCTCAGTTCTGAGAGATAATTGTGTGTGAAAGCCGTCCTTCAGCTAGCATGTTGGGAAAACAAAGTTTTTTTCAGTTGCGTACTCCACTCCATAAATATATATGGGGAGGTAGTAGCTCCAACTCGGTTTTACAGTGAAAACTTCAGGAATTTCCAACCGGCACTAGGAAACAGACTGAAAAACAGAGTAAATGTTTATCCTGCAACCAGTTCACATTGTGCTATATGAACGAACGTCTCACCACAAGTTCAGTTCTGAGAGATATGTGTTTGTGTAAGCCGTAATTCACCTAGCTTGTTGGGAACACAAAGTTTCTTTTCAGTTGCCAAATCCACTCCATACATATATATGGGGTGGTACTAGCTCCAACTCGATTTTACAGTGAAAACTGCAGGAACTTCAAAACTGCACTAGGAAACACACTGAGAAAACAGAGTAAAATTTATCCTGCATACTTTTCCCTTTGTGCTAGATGAACGAAAGTCTCTCCACAAGCTCAATTCTGAGAGATAAGTGTGTGTGAAAGCCGTAATACACCTATCTTGTTGGGAACACAAAGTTTCTATTCAGTTGCCAACTCCACTCCATAAATATATATGGTGAGGTACTAGCTCCATATATGTATAACAGTGAAAACTGCATTAACTTCAAAATGGCACTAGGAAGCAGACTGGGAAATCAGAGTAAAAGTTTTACCTGCAACCCTTTCCCTTTGTGCTACATGAACGAACTTTTGTCCACATGCTCAGTTCTGAGAGAAAAGTGTGTGTGAAAGCCGTCCTTCACCTAGCTTGTTGTAAACACATAGATTCTTTGCAGTTGCCATCTCAACTCCATAAATATATATGGGGAGGAACTAGCTCCAAAACGATTTTACAGTGAAAACTGCAGGAACTTCAAAACTGCAATAGGAAACAGAAAGAGAAACCAGAGTAAATGTTTCTCCTGCAAACCGTTCCCTTTGTGCTAGATGACCGAACGTCTCTCCACATGCTCAGTTCTGAGAGATAAGTGTGTGTGTAAGCCTTCTTTCACCTAGATTGTTTGGAACACAATGTTTCTTTTCAGTTGCCAACTCCACTCCATATATATATATGGGGAAGTACTAGCTCCAACACGGTTTTACAGTGAAAACTGCAGGAACTTCAAACCGTCACTAGGAAACAGAACGATAAACCAGAGAAAATGTTTCTCATGCAACCCGCTCCCTTTGTGCTAGATGAAAGAAAGTCTCTCCACATGCTCAGGTCTGAGAGATAAGTGTGTTTGAAAGCCATTCTTCAACTAGCTTGTTGGGAACACAAAGTTTCTTTTCAGTTGCCAACACCACTCCATACATATATATGGGGAGGTCCTAGCTCCAACTCGGTTTTAAAGTGAAAACTGCAGGAACTTCAAACCGGCACTAGGAAACAGACTGAGAAAACAGAGTAAATATTTCTCCAGCAAACCCGTTCTCTTTGTGCTAGATTAACGAACATCTCTCCACAAGCTCATTTCTGAGAGATACGTGTGTGTGAAAGCCGTCCTTCACATAGCTTGTTGTATACACCTAGTTGCTTTTCAGTTGCCAAATCCACCCCATACAAATATATGGGGAGGTATTAGCTCCAACTCGGTTTTACAGTGAAAACTGCAGGTTCTTGAAAACTGCACTAAGAAACAGACTGAGAAAACAGAGTAAAAGTCCTCCTGCAACCCATTCCCTTTGTGTTAGATGAATGAACGTCTCTCCATAAGCTCAGTTCTGAGAGATAAGTGTGTGTGAAAGCCGTCCTTCACCTAGCTTGTAGTAAATACATAGTCTCTTTTCAGTTGTCAACTTCAGTCCATACATACATAAGGGTAGGAACTAGCTCTAACGCTGTTTTACAGTGAAAACTGCAGGAAATTCAAACCGGCACTAGGAAACAGACTGAGAAAACAGAGTAAAAATTTCTCCTGTAACCCGTTCAATTTTTGCTAGATGAACGAACGTCTCTACCATGAACAGTTCTTAGAAATAAGTGTGTGTGTAAGCCGTCCTTTACATAGCTTCTTGGGAACACAAAGTTTCTTTTAAGTTGCCATCTCCACCCCATACATATAATGGGGAAGTACTAGCTCCAACTCGATTTTACAGTGAAAACTGCAGGAACTTCAAACAAACACAAGGAAACAGACTGAGAAAACAGAGTAAAAGTTTCACCTGCAACCCGTTTCCTTTGTGCTAGATGAACGAAAGTCTCTCCACATGCTCAGATCTGAGAGATAAGTGTGTGTTAAAGCAGTCCTTCACCTAGCTTGTTGGGAACACAAAGTTTTTTTCAGTTGCCAACACCACACCATACATATATAAGGGGAGGTACTAGTTCCAACTCGAATTTACAGTGAAAACTGCAGGAACTTCCAACCGGCACTAGGAAACAGACTGAAAAAACAGAGTAAATGTTTCCCCTGCAACCCGTTCATTTTGTGTCTGATGAACGAACGTCTCTCCACAAGCTCAGTTCTGAGAGATAAGTGTGTGTGAAAGCCGGCCTTCAACTAGCTTGTAGTAAACACATAGTCTCTTTGCAGTTGCCAACTCCACTCCATACATATATATGGTAAGGAACTAGCTCCAACTCGGTTATACAGTGAAAACTGCATGAACTTCAAAACTGCACTAGGAAACAGACTGAGAAAACAGAGTAAAATTTCCACTGCAAACTTTAACCTTTGTGCTAGATGAACGAACGTCTCTCCACAAGCTCAGTTCTGAGAGATAAGTGTGTGTGAAACAGTATTTCACCTAGCTTGTTGGGAAAACAAAGTTTCTTTTCAGTTGCCATCTCCACTCCATACATATATATGGTAAGGAACTAGCTCCAACTCGGTTTTACTGTGAAAACTGCAGGAACTTCCAACCGGCACTAGGAAACAGACTGAAAATTCAAAGTAAAAGTTTCTACTGCAACCCTTTCCATTTGTGCTTGATTAACGAACGTCTCTCCAAAAGTTCAGTTCTGAGAAATAAGTGTGTGTGAAAGCCGTAATTCACCTAGCTTGTTGGGAACACAAAGTTTCTTTTCAGTTGCCAACCCCACCCCATAAATATATATGGGCTGGTACTATCTAAAACTCTGTTTTACAGTGAAATCTGCAGGAACTTGGAAACGGCACTAGGGAACAGACTGAGAAACCAGAGAAAAAGTATTTTCTTCAACCAGTTCCCTTTGTGATAGATGAACGAACGTCTCTCCAAAAGTTCAGTTCTGAGAAATAAGTGTGTGTGAAAGCCGTCCTTCACCTAGCTTGTTGGGAACACAAAGTTTATTTTCAGTTGCCTACTCCACTCCATAAATATATATGGTGTGGTAATATCTCCAAATATATATTACAGTGAAAACTGCATTAACTTCAAAACGGCACTAGGAAGCAGACTGGGAAATCAGAGTAAAAGTTTCTCCTGCAAACATTTTCTTTTGTGCTACATGAACGAACTCCTGTCCACATGCTCAGTTCTGAGAGATAAGTGTGTGTGAAAGCCGTCCTTCAACTTGGTTGTTGTAAACACATAGATCCTTTGCAGTTGACAACTCCAATCCATAAATATATATGGGGAGGTACTAGCTCCAAAACGATTTTACACTGAAAACTGCAGGAACTTCAAACCGGCACTAGGAAACAGGCTGAGAAACTAGAGTAAAAATTTCTCCTTCAACCTGTTCCCTTTGTGCTAGATGAACGAACTTCTGTCCACATGCTCAGTTCTGAGAGATAAGTGTGTGTGAGAGCCGTACTTCACCTAGCTTGTTTGGAACACAAAGATACTTTGCAGTTTTCAACACCATTCCACACATATATATGGGTAGGTACTAGATAAAACTCGGCTTTACAGTGAAAACTGAAGGAACTTCAAAACGGCACGAGGAATCAGACTGAGAAAACAGAGTAAAATTTTATCTTGCAAACAGTTCAATTTGTGCAGGATGAACGAACTTCCCTCTACATGCTCAGTTCTGAGAAATATGTGTGTGTGAGGCCGTCCTTCAACAAGCTTGTTGGGAACACAAAGTCCCTTTTCAGTTGCCCAACTACACTCCATACATATATATGGGGAGGTACTAGGTCCAACTCGGTTTTACAGTGAAAACTGCAGGAACTTCCAAACGGCACCAGGAAACAGACGGAGAAAACAGAGTAAAAGTTTCCCCGGCAACCCTTTCCCTTTGTTCTAGATGAATGAACGTCTCTCCACATGCTCAATTCTGAGAGTTATGTGTTTGTGAAGCCGTACTTCACCTAGCTTGTTGGAAACACAAAGATACTTTGCAGTTTCAAACACCATTCCACACATATATATGGGGAGGTACTAGATAAAAATCGGTTTTACAGTGAAAACTGCAGGAAATTCAAACCGGCACTAGGAAACAGACTGAGAAAACAGAGTAAAAGTTTCTCCTGCCACGCGTCCCCTTTGTGCTAGATGAACGAACGTCTCTCCACATGCTCATTTCTGAGAGATAAGTGTGTGTGAAAGCCGTATTCCACATAGCTTGTAGGGAACACAAAATTTCTTTTAAGTTTCCAACTCGAATCCATACATATATATGAGGAGGTACTAGCTAAAACTCGGTTTTACAGTGAAAACAGCAGGAACTTCAAACCGGGACTAGGAAACAGACTGAGAAACCTGAGTAAAAGTTTCTCCTGCAACCCGTTCCTTTGTGCTAGATGAACGAACGTCTCTCCACATGCTCCATTCTGAGAGATAATTGTGAGTGAAAGCCTTACTTCACCTAGCTTGTTGGGAACACAAAGTTTCTTTTAAGTTGCCAACACCAATCCACACATATATATGGGGTGGTACTAGGTCCAACTCGGTTATAAACTGAAAACTGCAGGAACTTCAAACCGGCACTAGGAAACAGACTGAGAAACCAGAGTAAAAGTTTCTCCTGCAACCCGTTCCCTTTGTGCTAGATGAACGAACTTCTGTCCACATGCTCAGATCTGAGAGATAAATGTGTGTGAGAGCCGTACTTCACCTAGCTTGTTGGGAACAAAAAGATACTTTGCAGTTTCAAACACCATTCCACACATATATATGGGGAGGTACTAGATAAAACTCGGCTTTACAGTGAAAACTGAAGGAACTTCAAAACGGCACGAGGAAACAGACTGAGAAATTAGAGTATAATTTTATCCTGCAAGCCGTTCAATTTGTGCAGGATGTACGAACTTTCCTCTACATTCTCAGTTCTGAGAAATAAGTGTGTCTGAGTCTGTCCTTCACCAAGCTTGTTGGGAACACTAAGTCCCTTTTCAGTTGCCAACTACACTCCATAATTATATATGGGGAGGTACTAGGTCCAACTCGATGTTACAGTGAAAACTGCAGGAACTTCAAACCTGCACTAGGAAACAGACTGAGAAAACAGAGTAAAAGTTTCTCCTGTTACCCGTTCCCATTATGTTAGATGAACGAACGTCTCTCCACATGCTCATTTCTGAGAGATAAGTGTGTGTGGAAGCCGTCCTTCACCTAGCTTGTTGTAAACACATAGATTCTTTGCAGTTGTGAACACCACTCCATAAATATATATGGAGAGGTACTAGCTAAAACTCTGCATTACAGTGAAAACTGCAGGAACTTCAAAACGGCATTAGGAAGCAGACTGAGAAACCAGAGTAAAAGTTTTCCTGCCACCAGTTCCCTTTGTGCTAGATGAGCGAACGTCTCTCCACATGCTCAGTTCTGAGAGATAAGTGTGTGTGAAAGCCGTCATTCACCTATTTGTTGGTTACACAAAGTTTCTTTGCCGTTGCAAACACCATTCCACACATATATATGGGGAGGTGTTAGCTCCAACACGGTTTTACATTGATAACTGCAGGAACTTCTAAACGGCACTAGAAAACAGACTGAGAAACCAGAGAAAAAGTTTCTCCTGCAACCCGATCCCTTTGTGCAAGATGAACGAACTTCTGTCCACATGCTTATTTCTGAGAGTTAAGTGTGTGTGAAAGCCGTCCTTCACATAGCTTGTTGTAAACACATAGATTCTTTGAAGTTGCCAACACCACTCCATAAATATATATGGTGAGGGACTAGCTCCAAATCGTTTTTACAGTGAAAACTGCAGGAAATTCAAACCGGCACTAGAAAACAGACTGAGAAACCAGAGTAATTGATTCTCCTGCAAACCGTTCCATTTGTGCTAGATCAACGAACGTCTCTCCACATTCTCAGTTCTGAGAGATAATTGTGTGTGAAAGCCGTAATTCACCTAGGTTTTTGGGAACTCAAAGTTACTTTTCAGTTGCCAACACCACTGCATAAATATATATGGGGAGGTACTAGCTAAAACCCTGTATTACAGTGAAAACTACAGGAACTTCAAACCGACTCTAGGAAGCAGACTGAGAAACAAGAGTAAAAGTTTATCCTGCAACACGTTTTCTTTTTGCTAGATGAACGTACTTCTCTCCACATGCTCAGGTCTGAGAGATTAGTGTGTGTGAAAGCCGTCCTTCACCTAGCTTGTTCGGAACCCAAAGTTTCTTTTCAGTTGCCAACTCCACTCCATATATATATATGGGGAGGTACTAGTTCCAACTCGGTTTAACAGTGAAAATTGCAGGAACTTCAAACCGGCACTAGGAAACTGACTGAGAAAACAGAGTAAAAGTTTCTCCTGCAACCCTTTCCCCTTGTGCTAGATGAACGAACGTCTCTATACATGCTCAGTTCTAAGAGTTAAGTGTTTGTGAAAGCCGTACTTCAATTAGCTTGTTGGGAACACAAAGATACTTTGCAGTATCAAACACCATTCCACACATATATATGGGGAGGTACTAGCTAAAATTCGGTTTTACAGAGAAAACTGCAGGAAATTCAAACAGGCACTAGGAAACAGACTGAGAATGAAGAGTAAAATTTCCCGTGCAACCCGTTCCATTTTTGCTAGTTGAACGAAGGTCTCTCCACATGCCCAGTTGTGAGAGATATGTGTGTGTGAAAGCCGTCCTTCATTAAGCTTGTTGGGAACACAAAGTTTCTTTTCAGTTGCCAACTCCACTCCGTAGATATATATGGAGAGTTACAAGCTCCAACACGGATTTGCAGTGAAAACTGCAGGAACTTCAAACCGGCACTAGGGAAAAGACTGAGAAACCAGAGTAAAAGATTCACCTGCAACCCGTTCCATTTCTGCTAGATGAACGAACTTCTGTCCACATGCTCAGTTCTGATAGATAAGTGTGTGTGAAAGCCGTCTTCATCTTGCTTGTTGTAAACACATTGATTCTTTGCAGTTACCAACTCCACTCCATAAATATATATGGGGATGTAATAGCTCCAAATCGGTTTTACAGTGAAAACTGCAGGAACTTCAAACAATCACTAGGAAACAGACTGAGAAACCAGACTAAAAGTTTCTCCTGCAACCCGTTCCATTTGTGCTAGATGAACGAACGTCTCTCCACATGCTCAGTTCTGAGAGATAAACGTGAGTGAAAGCCGTCTTTCAGCTAGCTTGTTGGGAAACCAAAGTTCCTTTTCATTTTCCAACTCCACTCCATAAATATATATGGGGGGTTACTAGCTCAAACTCGGTTTTACAGTGATAACTGCAGGAACTTCAAACAGGCACTAGGAAACAGACTGAGAAACCAGAGTATAAGTTTCTCCTGCAACCCGTTCCCTTATGCTAGATGAACGAACGTTTCTCCACATGCTCAGTTCTGAGAGATAAGTGTGTGTGAAAGCCGTCCTTCAACTAGCTTGTTGGGAACACAAAGTTTCTTTGCAGTTGCCAACTCCAATCCACACATATATATGGGGTGGTACTAAGTCCAACTCGGTTTTACTGTTAAAACTGCAGGAACTTCAAACTGGCACTAGGAAGCAGACTGAGAAACCAGAGTAAAAGTTTCTCCTGCAAACCTTTCCCTTTGTTCTAGATGAACGATCGTCTCTCCACATGCTCAGTTCTGAGAGACAATTGTATGTGAGAGCCGTACTTCAGCAAGCTTGTTGGGAACACAAAGATACATTGCAGTTTCAAACACCATTCCACACAAATATATGGGGAGGTAATAGATAAAACTCGGTTTTACAGTGAAAACTGTAGGAACTTCAAAAAGGCACTAGGTAAAAGACTGAGAAACTAGAGTAAAATTTTATCCTGCAAAACGTTCAATTTGTGCCGGATGAATGAACTTCCCCATACATGCTCAGTTCTGAGAAATAAGTGTGTGTGAGGCCGTCCTTCACCAAGCTTGTTGGGAACACATAGTTCCTTTTCAGTTGCCAACTAAACTCCATACATATATATGGGGAGGTACTAGGTCAAACTCGGTTTTACAGTGAAATCTGCAGGAAATTCAAAACGGCACTAGGAAACAGACTGAGAAAACAGAGTAAAAGTTTCTCCTGTTAACCGATCCCTTTGTGTTAGATGAACGAACGTATCTCCACATGCTAATTTCTGAGAGATAATTGTGTGTGGAAGCCGTAATTCACCTAGCTTGTTGGGAACACAAAGTTTCTTTCCGGTTGCCATCTCCACTCCATAAATATATATGGGGAGGTACTAGCAAAAACTCGGTTTTACAGTGAAAACTGCAGGAACTTCAAACAGGATCTAGGGAACACACTGAGAAACCAGAGTAAAAGTTTCTCCTGTTACCCATTCCCTTTGTGTTAGATGAAGGAAAGTCTTTACACATGCTCAGTTCTGAGAGAAAAGTGTGTGTGAAAGCCGTCCTTCACCTAGCTTGTTGGGAACACAAAGTTTCTTTTCAGTTACCAACTCCAATCCATACAAATATATGGGGAGGTACTAGCTCCAACTCGGTTTTACAGTGAAAACTGCAGGAACTTCAAACCGGCATTAAGAAGCAGACTGAGAATCCAGAGTAAAAGTTTCCCTGCAACCAGTTACTTTGTGCTAGATGAACGAAAGTCTCTCCACATGCTCAGTTCTGAGATATAAGTGTGTGTGAAAGTCGTCATTCACCTAGCTTGTTGAAAACACAGAGTTACTTTGCAGTTGCCAACTCCATTACATACATATATATGGGGAGGTACTATCTCCAAATCGGTTTTACACTGAAAAATGCAGGAACTTCAAACAGGCACTAGGAAACAAACTGAGAATTCAGAGTAAAAGTTTGTCCTGCAACACTTTCCCTTTGTGCTAAATGAACGAACGTCTCTCAACATGCTCATTTCTGAGAGATAAGTGTGTGTGGAAGCCGTTCTTCACCTAGCTTGTTGTAAACACATAGTTTCTTTGTATTTGCCAACCCCACTCCATACATATATATGGGGTGGTACAAGCTTCAACTCGGTTTTACAGTGAAATCTGCAGGAACTTCAAACAGGCACTAGGAAACAGACTGAGAATTCAGAGTAAAGGTTTCTCCTGCAAACATTTACCTTTGTGCTAGATGAACGAACGTTTCACCACATGCTCATTTCTGAGAAATAAATGTGTGTTTAAGCCGTCCTTCACCTAGCTTGTTGGGAACACAAAATTTCTTTTCAGTTGCTAACACCAATCCACACATATATATGGGGTGGTACTAGGTCCAACTCTGTTTTACAGTGAAAACTGCAGGAACGTCAAACCGGCACTAGGAAACAGACTGAGAAACCAGAGTAAAAGTTTCTCCTGCAGCCCGTTCCATTTTTGCTAGATGAACGAACGTCTCTCCACATGCTAAGTTATGAGAGATAAGTGTGTGTGAAAGCCATACTTCAGGTAGCTTGTTGGGAACACAAAATATCTTTTCAGTTGCCAACTCCACTCCATACATATATATGGGGAGGTACCAGCTCCCACCCGTTTTAACAGTGAAACCTGCAGGAACTTCAAACAGGCACTGGGAAACAGACAGAGAAAACAGAGTTAAAGTTTCCCCTGCAACCCTTACCCTTTGTGCTAGATGAAAGAACGTCTCACCACATGCTCATTTCTGAGAGATATGTGTGTGTGAAAGCCGTAATTCACCTAAATTGTTGGGAACACAAAGTTTCTTTTCAGTTTACAGCACCACTCCATATATATATATATGGGGAGGTACTAGATAAAACTCAGTTTTACAGTAAAACCTGCAGGAATTTCAAACCGGCACTAGGAACCAGACTGAGTAACCAGAGTAAAGTTTTTACAGCAACTCGTTCCTTTGTGCTAGATGAATGAACGTCTTTTCACATGCTGAATTCTGAGAGATAAGTGTGTGTGAAAGCCGTCCTTCACCTAACTTGTTGGGAACACCATGTTTCTTTTCAGTTGCCAACTCCACTCCATAAATATATAAGGGGAGGTACTAGTTCCAAATCGGTTTTAGAGTGACAACTGCAGGAACTTCAAAACGGCACTAGGAAACAGACTGAGAAAACACAGTAATAGTTTCATCTGCAACACGTTCCCTTTGTGCTTGATGAACGAAAGTCTTTCTACATGCTCATTTCTGAGAGATATGTGTGTGTGAAAGCCGTAATTCACATTTCTTTTTTGGAACACAAAGTTTCTTTTAAAATTTCAACTCCACTCCATATATATATATGGGGAGGTACTAGCTAAAACTCGGTTTTACTGTGAAAACTGCAGGAAATTCAAACCAGCACTAGGAAACAGACTGAGTAACCAGAGTAAAAATTTCTCCTGCAACCCGTTAACTTTTTGCTAGATGAAGGAACGTCTCTCCACATGCTCAGTACTGAGAGTTATGTGTCTGTGAAAGCCGTTCTTCACCTAGCTTGTTGGGAACACAAAGATTCTTTTCAGTTGCCAACTCCACTCCATACATATATATGGGTAGGTACTAGCTCCAACTCGGTTTTACAGTGAAATCTTCAGGATCTTCCAACCGGCACTAAGAAACAGACTGAGAAACCAGAGTAAAGTTTTCCTGCAACCCGTTCCTTTGTGCTAGATGAACGAACATCTCTCCACATGCTCAGTTCTGAGAGATAAATGTGTGTGAAAGCCGAAATTCACCTAGATTATTGGGAACACAAAGTTTGTTTTAGTTTGCCAACTCCTCTCCATAAATATATATGGGGAAGTACAAGCTAAAACTCTGTATTACAGTGAAATCTGCAGGAACTTCAAACCGGCATTAGAAAGCAGACTGAGGAACCAGAGTAAAAGTTTCTCCTGCAAACCGTTATCTTTATGCTAGATGAACGAACGTCTCTCCACATGCTCAGTTCAGAGAGATAAGTGTGTGTGAAGCCGTCCTTCACCTAGCTTGTTGGGAACACAGAATTTCTTTCATATGGCATCTCCACTCCATGCAGATATATGGGGAGTTACTAGCACCAACTCGGTTTTACAGTAAAAACTGCAGGAACTTCAAACCGGCACTAGGAAACAGACTGAGAAACCAGAGTAATAGATTCTCCTGCAACCCGTTCAGTTTGTGCTAGATGAACGAACGTCTCTCCACAAGATCAGTTCTGAGAGATAAGTGTGTATGAAAGCCGTAATTCACCTAGCTTGTTTGGAACACAAAGTTTCTGTTCAGTTTCAAACTCCACTCCATACATATATTTTTGGAGGTACTAGTTAAAACTCGGTTTTACAGTGAAAACTGCAGGAACTTCAAACCTGCACTAGGAAACAGACTGAGAACCAGAGTAATAGGTCCTCCTGCAACACTTTCCTTTTTGCTAAATGAACGAACGTCTCTCCACATGCTCAGTTCTGAGTGATAAGTGTGTGGAGAGCCGTCCTTCAGCTAGCTTATTGGGAACACAAATTTTTTCCGTTGCCAACTCCACTCCATACATATATATGGAGAGGTACTAGCTCCAAATCGGTTTTACAGTGAAAACTGCAGGAACTTCAAACCGGCACTAGGGAACAGACTGAGAAATCAGAGTAAAATTTCTCCTGCAACACGTACCCTTTGTGCTAGAAGAACGAACGTCTCTCCAAAAGCTCAGTTCTGAGAGATAAGTGTGTGTGAAAGCCGTAATTCACCTAGGTTTTTGGGAACACAAAGTTACTTTTCACTTGCCAACTACATTCCTTAAATATATATGGGGAGGTACTAGCTCCAGCTCGGTTTTACAGTGAAAACTGCAGGAACTTCAAACCGACACTAGGAAACATACTGAGAGGACAGAGTAAAAGTTTCTCCTGCAACCCGTTCCCTTTGTGCTAGATGAATGAACGTCTCTCCAAATGCTCAGATCTGAGAGATAAGTGTGTGTGAAAGCCGTCCTTCAGCTAGCTTGTTGGGAACACAAAGTTTCTTTTCAGTTGCCAACTGAAGTCCATAAATATATATGGGGAGGTACTAGCTCGAACTCGGTTTTACAGTGAAAACTGAAGGAACTTCAAACCGGCACTAGGGAAAAGACTGAGATTCCAGAGTAAACGTTTTTCCTGCAACCCTTTCCCGTTGTGCTAGATGAACGAACGTCTCTCCACATGCTCAGTTCTGAGAGATAAGTGTGTGTGAAAGCCGTCCTTCACCTTGCTTGTTGGGATCACAAAGTTTCTTTGCAATAGCAAACACCAATCCACACATATATATGGGGTTGTACTAGTTCCAGCTCGGTTTTACAGTGAAAACTGCAGGAACTTCTAACCGAAACTAGGAAACAGATTGAGAAGCCAGAGTAAAAGTTTCTCCTGCAAAACATTCCCTTTGTGCTAGATGAACGAAATTCTGTCCACATGCTCAGTTCTGGGAGATAAGTGTGTGTGAAAGCCGTCCTTCACCTAGCTTGTTGTAAACACATAGATTCTTTGCAGTTGTCAACTCCAATCCATAAATATATATGGGGAGGAACAAGCTCCAAATCTGTTTAAAGTGAAAACTGCAGGAACTTCAAACCGGCACTAGGAAACAGACTGAGAATTCAGAGTAACAGTTTATTCTGCAATCCGTTCACTTTGTGCTAGAGGAACGAACGTCTCTCCGCATGCTCATTTCTGAGAGATAAGTGTGTGTGAAAGCCGTCCTTCACATAGCTTGTGGGAACACAAAATTTCTTTGCAGATGCAAACACCAATCCACACATTTATATGGGGTGGTACAAGGTCCAACTCGGTTTTACAGTGAAAACTGCAGGAACTTCAAACCGGCACTAGGAAACAGAATGAGAAACCAGAGTAAAAGTTTCTCCTGCAACCTGTTCATTTTGAGCTAGATGAATGAACTTCTGTCCACATGCTCAGTTCTGAAGGATAATTGTGTGTGTAAGCCGTCCTTCACATAGTTGTTGTAAACACAAAGATTCTTTGCAGTTGTCAACTCCACTCCATAAATATATATGGGGTGGTACAAGCTCCAAATCGGTTTTACAGTGAAAACTGCAGGAACTTCAAACCGGCACTAGGAAACAGACTGAGAAAACAGAGAAATAGTTTCTCCTGCAAACCGTTCCCTTTGTGCTAGATGAACGAACGTCTCTCCCCAAGCTCATTTCTGAAAGATAAGTGTGTGTTGAAGCCGAAATTCAACTAGCTTATTGTGAACACAAAGTTTCTTTTAGGTTGCAAACTCCTCTCCATAAATATATATGGGGTGGTACTAGCTAAAACTCTGTATTACAGTGAAATCTGCAGGAACTTCAAACCGGCATTAGAAAGCAGACTGAGGAACCATAGTAAAATTTTCTCCTGCAAACCGTTCCTTATATGCTAGATGAACGAACGTCTCTCCACATGCTCAGTTCTGAGAGATAAGTGTGTGTGAAACCTTCCTTCAACTAGCTTGTTGGGAACACAGAGTTTCTTTCAGATGCCATCTCCACTCCATACATATATATGGGGAGGTACTAGCACCAACTCGGTTTTACAGTAAAAACTGCAGGAATTTCAAACCGGCACTAGGAAACAGACTGAGAAACCAGAGTAAAATTTCTCCTGAAACCCGTTCCCTTTGTGCTAGATGAACGAACTTCTGTACACATGCTCTGTTCTGAGATATAAATGTGTGTGAAAGCCGTCCTTCACCTAGGTTGTTGTAAACACAGAGTTCCTTTGCCGTTGCCAACTCCACTACATACATATATATGGGGAGGCCCTAGCTCCAAATCGGTTTTACAGTGAAAACTGCAGGAACTTCAAACAGGCACTAGGAAACAGACTGAGAATTCAGAGTAACAGTTTCTTCTGCACCCCGTTCCCTTTGTGCTAGAGGAACGAACGTCGCTCAGCATGCTCATTTCTGAGAGGTAAGTGTGTGTGAAAGCCGTCCTTCAACTAGCTTGTTGGGAACACAAAATTTCTTTGCAGATGCAAACACCAATCCACACATTTATATGGGGTGTTACAAGGTCCAACTCGATTTTACAGTGAAAACTGCAGGAACTTCAAACCGGCACTAAGGAACAGACTGAGAAACCAGAGTAAAAGTTTCTCCTGCAACCTGTTCCCTTTGAGCTAGATGAACGAACTTCTGTCCACATGCTCAGTTCTGAAGGATAAGTGTGTTTGTAAGCCGTCCTTCACATAGTTGTTGTAAACACATAGATTATTTGCAGTTGTCAACTCCACTCCATAAATATATATGGGGTGGTACAAGCTCCAAATCTGTTTTACAGTGAAAACTGCAGGAACTTCAAACCGGCACTAGGAAACAGACTGAGAAACCAGAGTAAAAGTTTCTCCTGCATCCCTTTCCATTTGTGCTAGATGAACGAACGTCTCTCCACAAGCTCAGTTCTGAGAGATAAATGTGTGTGAAAGCCGCCTTCACCTACCTTGTTGGGAACACAAAGTTTCTTTTCAGTTGCCAACACCACTCCATACATATATATGAGGAGGTACTAGTTCCAATTCGGTTTTACAGTGAAAACTGCAGGAACTTCAAAACAGCACTAGGAAACAGACTGAGAATACAGAGAAATAGTTTCTCCTGCAAACCGTTCCCTTTGTGCTAGATGAACGAACGTCTCTCCACAAGCTCATTTCTGAGAGATAAGTGTGTGTTGAGCCGAAATTCAACTAGCTTATTGTGAACACAAAGTTTCTTTTAGGTTGCCAACTCCTCTCCATAAATATATATGGGGTGGTACTAGCTAAAACTCTGTATTACAGTGAAATCTGCAGGAACTTCAAACCGGCATTAGAAAGCAGACTGAGGAACCATATTAAAATTTTCTCCTGCAAACCGTTCCTTATATGCTAGATGAACGAACGTCTCTCCACATGCTCAGTTCTGAGAGATAAGTGTGTGTGAAGCCTTCCTTCACCTAGCTTGTTGGGAACACAGAGTTTCTTTCAGATGCCATTTCCACTCCATACATATATATTGGGAGGTACTAGCACCAACTCCGTTTTACAGTAAAAACTGCAGGAATTTCAAACCGGCAATAGGAAACAGACTGAGAAACCAGAGTAACATTTCTCATGAAACCCGTTCCCTTTGTGCTAGATGAACGAACTTCTGTACACATGCTCTGTTCTGAGATATAAATGTGTGTGAAAGCCGTCCTTCACCTAGCTTATTATAAACACAGAGTTCCTTTGCCGTTGCAAACTCCACTACATACATATATATGGAGAGGCTCTAGCTCCAAATCGGTTTTACAGTGAAAACTGCAGGAACTTCAAACAGGCACTAGGAAACAGACTGAGAATTCAGAGTAACAGTTTCTTCTGCAATCCGTTCACTTTGTGCTAGAGGAACAAACGTCGCTCTGCATGCTCATTTCTGAGAGATAAGTTTGTGTGAAGCCGTCCTTCACCTAGCTTGTGGGGAACACAGAATTTCTTTCATATGGCATCTCCACTCCATGCAGATATATGGGGAGTTACTAGCACCAACTCGGTTTTACAGTAAAAACTGCAGGAACTTCAAACCGGCACTAGGAAACAGACTGAGAAACCAGAGTAAAAGATTCTCCTGCAACCCGTTCAGTTTGTGCTAAATGAACGAACGTCTCTCCACAAGATCAGTTCTGAGAGATAAGTGTGTATGAAAGCCGTAATTCACCTAGCTTGTTTGGAACACAAAGTTTCTGTTCAGTTTCAAACTCCACTCCATACATATATTTTTGGAGGTACTAGTTAAAACTCGGTTTTACAGTGAAAACTGCAGGAACTTCAAACCTGCACTAGGAAACAGACTGAGAACCAGAGTAATAGGTCCTCCTGCAACACTTTCCTTTTTGCTAAATGAACGAACGTCTCTCCACATGCTCAGTTCTGAGTGATAAGTGTGTGGAGAGCCGTCCTTCAGCTAGCTTATTGGGAACACAAATTTTTTCCGTTGCCAACTCCACTCCATACATATATATGGAGAGGTACTAGCTCCAAATCGGTTTTACAGTGAAAACTGCAGGAACTTCAAACCGGCACTAGGGAACAGACTGAGAAATCAGAGTAAAATTTCTCCTGCAACACGTACCCTTTGTGCTAGAAGAACGAACGTCTCTCCAAAAGCTCAGTTCTGAGAGATAAGTGTGTGTGAAAGCCGTAATTCACCTAGGTTTTTGGGAACACAAAGTTACTTTTCACTTGCCAACTACATTCCTTAAATATATATGGGGAGGTACTAGCTCCAGCTCGGTTTTACAGTGAAAACTGCAGGAACTTCAAACCGACACTAGGAAACATACTGAGAGGACAGAGTAAAAGTTTCTCCTGCAACCCGTTCCCTTTGTGCTAGATGAATGAACGTCTCACCAAATGCTCAGATCTGAGAGATAAGTGTGTGTGAAAGCCGTCCTTCACAGAGCTTGTTGGGAACAAAAAGTTTCTTTCAGTTGCCAAATCCACTCCATACATATATATGGGGAGGTACTAGAACCAACTCGGTTTTACAGTGAAAACTGCAGGAACTTCAAAACGGCACTAGGAAACAGACAGAGAAACCAGAGTAAAAGTTTCCGTGCAAACCGTTCCGTTTTTCTTGATGAAGGAACGTCATTCCACATGCTCAGTTCTGAGAGATAAGTGTGTGTGAAAGCCGTCCTTCACCTAGCTTTTTGGGAACACAAAGTTTCTTTTCAGTTGCCAACTCCAATCCATATATATATACGGGGAGGTACATGCTCCAACTCTGTTTTACAGTGAGAACTGCAGGAACTTCAAAACGGCACTAGGAAACAGACTGAGAATCCAGAGTAAAATTTTCTCATGCTACCCGTTCCCTTTGTGCTAGATGAAGGAACGTCTCTCCACATGCTATGTTCTGAGAGATAAGTGTGTGTGAAAGCCGTCCTTCAACTAGCTTGTTGGGAAACCAAAGTTTCTTTTCACTTGCCAACTCCACTCCATACATATATATGGGGAGGTACTAGCTCCAACTCGGATTACAGTGAAAACTGCAGGAACTTCAAACCGGCACTAGGAAACAGTCTGAGAAACCAAAGTAAAATTATCTCCTGCAACACGATCCCTTTGTGCTAAATGAAATTACGTCTCTCCACATGCTCAATTCTGAAGATAACTGTGTGTGAAAGCCGTCATTCACCTAGCTTGTTGGGAACACAAAGTTTCTTTTCAGTTGCCAACTCCAATCCATACATTAATATGGGGAAGTACTAGGTTCAACAAGGGTTTACAATGAAATTTGCATTAACTTAAAAACGGCACTAGGAAACAGACAGAGAAACCAGAGTAAAAGTTTCCGTGCAAACCGTTCCGATTTTCTTGATGAAGGAACGTCATTCCACATGCTCAGTTCTGAGAGATAAGTGTGTGTGAAAGCCGTCCTTCACCTAGCTTGTTGGGAACACAAAGTTTCTTTTCAGTTTCCAACTCCACTCCATAAATATATATGTGGAGGTCTATTTAAACTCGGTTTACAATGAAAACTGCAGGAACTTCAAACATGCATTAGGAAACAGACTGGGAAAACAGAGTAAAAATTTCTCCTGCAACCCGTTCCCTTTGTGCTAAATGAACGAACTTCTCTCCACATGCTCAATTTTGAGAGATAAGTGTGTGTGAAAGTCGTCCTTCACCTAGATTGTTGGGAACACAAAGTTTATTTACATTTGCATACTCCAATCCATACATAAATATGAGGAAGTACTAGCTTCAACACGGGTTTACAGTGAAACCTCAGGAACTTCAAACCGGCACTAGGAAACAGAGAGACCAGAGTAAAGTTTCCCCTGCAACATTTCCTTTTGTGCTAGAAGAAGGAAAGTCTCTCCAAAAGCTCAGTTCTGAGAGATAAGTGTGTGTGAAAGCCGTAATTAACCTAGATTGTTGGGAACACAAAGTTTCTTTTAACTTCCCAACACCACACCATATATATATATGGGGAGGTACTAGCTAAAACACGGTTTTACAGTGAAAACTGCAGGAAATTCAAACCGGCACTAGGAAACAGAATGAGAATCCAGAGTAAAAGTTCTTCCTGCAACCCGTTCCCTTTTTGCTAGATGAAAGAACGTCTCTCCAAATGCTCAGTTCTGAAAGATAAGTGTGTTTGAAAGCAGTCCTTCACCTAGCTTGTTGGGAACACAAAGTTTCTTTTCAGTTGCCATCTCCACTCCATACATATAAAAGGGGAGTTAGTAGCTCCAACTCTTTTTACAGTGAAAACTGCAGGAACTTCAAACCGGCACTAGGAAACAGACTGAGAATCCAGAGTTAAAATTTCTCCTGCAACCCGATCCCTTTGTCCTAAATGAACGAACGTCTCTCCATATGCTCAGTTCTGAGAGATAAGTGTGTGTGAACGCCGACCTTCACCTAGCTTGTTAGGAACACAATGTTTCTTTTCAGTTGTCAAATCCACTCCAAACATATATATGGGGAGGTACAAGCTCCAACTCGGTTTTACAGAGAAAACTGCAGGAACTTCCACCCGGCACTAGGAAACAGACTGAGAAAGCAAAGTAAAATTTTCCCCTGCAAACCGTTCCCTTTGTGTTAGATGAACGAAAGTCTCTCCACATGCCCAGTTCTGAGAGATAAGTGTGTGTGAAAGCCGTCTTTCAACTAGCTTGTTGGGAACACAAAGTTTATTTTCAGGTGCCATCTCCACTCCATACATATATATGGGGAGGTACTAGTTCCAAATCTGTTTTACAGTGAAAACTGCAGTTACTTCAAACCGGCACTAGGAAACAGACTGAGAAACCAGAGTAAAAGATTCATCTGCAACACTTTCCGTTTGTGCTAGATGAACGAACGTCTCTCCACATGCTCATTTCTGAGAGGTAAGTGTGTGTGAAAGCCGTAATTCACCTAGCTTATTGGGAACACAAAGTTTCTTTTAGGTTGCCAACTCCTCTCCATAAGTATATATGGGGAGATACTAGCTAAAACTCTTTATTACAGTGAAATCTGCAGGAACTTCAAACCGGCATTAGGAAGCAGACTGAGAAACAAGAGTAAAAGTATTTCCTGCAAACAATTCCCTTTGTGCTAGATGAACGAACGTCTCTCCACATGCTCAGTTCTGAGAGAAAAGTGTGTGTGAAGCCTTCCTTCACCTAGCTTGTTGGGAACACAGAGTTTCTTTCAGATGCCATCTCCACTCCATACATATATATTGGGAGGTACTAGCACCAACTCGGTTTTACAGTAAAAACTGCAGGAATTTCAAACCGGCACTAGGAAACAGACTGAGAAACCAGAGTAAAATTTCTCCTGAAACCTTTCCCTTTGTGCTAGATGAACGAAATTCTGTACACATGCTCTGTTCTGAGATATAAATGTGTGTGAATGCCGTCCTTCACCTAGCTTATTATAAACACAGAGTTCCTTTGCCGTTGCCAACTCCACTACATACATATATAAGGGGAGGCTCTAGCTCCAAATCGGTTTTACAGTGAAAACTGCATTAACTTCAAACAGGCACTAGGAAACAGACTGAGAATTCAGAGTAACAGTTTATTCTGCAATCCGTTCACTTTGAGCTAGAGGAACGAACGTCTCTCCACATGCTCATTTCTGAGAGATAAGTGTGTGTGAAAGCCGTCCTTCACATAGATTGTGGGAACACAAAATTTCTTTGCAGATTCAAACACCAATCCACACATTTATATGGGGTGGTACAAGGTCCAACTCGATTTTACAGTGAAAACTGCAGGAACTTCAAACCGGCACTAGGAAACAGACTGAGAAACCAGAGTAAAACTTTCTCCTGCAACCTGTTCATTTTGAGCTAGATGAATGAACTTCTGTCCACATGCTCAGTTCTGAAGGATAATTGTGTGTGTAAGCCGTCCTTCACATAGTTGTTGTAAACACATAGATCCTTTGCAGTTGTCAACTCCACTCCATAAATATATATGGGGTGGTACAAGCTCCAAATCGGTTTTACAGTGAAAACTGCAGGAACTTCAAACCGGCACTAGGAAACAGACTGAGAAAACAGAGAAATAGTTTCTCCTGCAAACCGTTCCCTTTGTGCTAGATGAACGAACGTCTCCCCACAAGCTCATTTCTGAGAGATAAGTGTTTGTTGAAGCCGAAATTCAACTAGCTTATTGTGAACACAAAGTTTCTTTTAAGTTGCCAACTCCTCTCCATAAACATATATGGGGTGGTACTAGCTAAAACTCTGTATTACAGTGAAATCTGCAGGAACTTCAAACCGGCATTAGAAAGCAGACTGAGGAACCATAGTAAAATTTTCTCCTGCAAACCGTTCCTTATATGCTAGATGAACGAACGTCTCTCCACATGCTCATTTCTGAGAGATAAGTGTGTGTGAAAGCCGTCCTTCACCTAGATTGTTGGGAACACAAAGTTTCTTTTCAGTTGCCAACTCCAGTCCATACATATATATGGGTAGGTACTAGCTCCAAAACTGTTTTACAGTGAAAACTGCAGGAACTTCAAACCGGCACTAGGAAACAGACTGAGAAACCAGAGTAAAATTTCTCCTGAAAACCGTTCCCTTTGTGCTAGATGAACAAACTTCTGTACACATTCTCTGTTCTGAGATATAAATGTGTGTGAAAGCCGTCCTTCACCTAGGTTGTTGTAAACACAGATTTCCTTTGCCGTTGCCAACTCCACTACATACATATATATGGGGAGGCTCTAGCTCCAAATCGGTTTTACACTGAAAACTGCAGGAACTTCAAACAGGCACTAGGAAACAGACTGAGAATTCAGAGTAACAGTTTCTTCTACAACCCGTTCCCTTTATGCTAGAGGAACGAACGTCTCTCCACATGCTCATTTCTGAGAGATAAGTGTGTGTGAAAGCCGTCCTTCACCTAGATTGTTGGGAACACAAAGTTTCTTTTCAGTTGCCAACTCCAGTCCATACATATATATGGGTAGGTACTAGCTCCAAAACTGTTTTACAGTGAAAACTGCAGGAACTTCAAACCGGCACTAGGAAACAGACTGAGAAACCAGAGTAAAAGTCTCTCCTGCATCCCTTTCAATTTGTGCCAGATGAACGAACGTCTCTCCACAAGCTCAGTTCTGAGAGATAAATGTGTGTGAAAGCCGCCTTCACCTAGCTTGTTGGGAACACAAAGTTTCTTTTCAGTTGCCAACACCACTCCATATATATATATGAGGAGGTACTAGTTCCAATTCGGTTTTACAGTGAAAACTGCAGAAACTTCAAAACAGCACTAGGAAACAGACTGAGTAAACAGAGAAATAGTTTCTCCTGCAAACCGTTCCCTTTGTGCTAGATGAACGAACGTCTCTCCACAAGCTCATTTCTGAAAGATAAGTGTGTGTTGAAGCCGAAATTCAACTAGCTTATTGTGAACACAAAGTTTCTTTTAGGTTGCAAACTCCTCTCCATAAACATATATGGGGTGGTACTAGCTAAAACTCTTTATTACAGTGAAATCTGCAGGAACTTCAAACCGGCATTAGAAAGCAGACTGAGGAACCATAGTAAAATTTTCTCCTGCAAACCGTTCCTTATATGCTAGATGAACGAACGTCTCCCCACATGCTCAGTTCTGAGAGATAAGCGTGTGTCAAGCCTTCCTTCACCTAGCTTGTTGGGAACCCAGAGTTTCTTTCAGATGCCATCTCCACTCCATACATATATATGGGGAGGTACTAGCACCAACTCGGTTTTACAGTAAAAACTGCAGGAATTTCAAACCGGCACTAGGAAACAGACTGAGAAACCAGAGTAAAATTTCTCCTGAAACCCGTTCCCTTTGTGCTAGATAAACGAACTTCTGTACACATTCTCTGTTCTGAGATATAAATGTGTGTGAAAGCCGTCCTTCACCTAGCTTGTTGTAAACACAGAGTTCCTTTGCCGTTGCCAACTCCACTACATACATATATATGGGGAGGCTCTAGCTCCAAATCGGTTTTACAGTGAAAACTGCAGGAACTTCAAACAGGCACTAGGAAACAGACTGAGAATTCAGAGTAACAGTTTCTTCTACAAACCGTTCCCTTTATGCTAGAGGAACGAACGTCTCTCCACATGCTCATTTCTGAGAGATAAGTGTGTGTGAAAGCCGTCCTTCACCTAGATTGTTGGGAACACAAAGTTTCTTTTCAGTTGCCAACTCCAGTCCATACATATATATGGGTAGGTACTAGCTCCAAAACTGTTTTACAGTGAAAACTGCAGGAACTTCAAACCGGCACTAGGAAACAGACTGAGAAACCAGAGTAAAAGTCTCTCCTGCATCCCTTTCAATTTGTGCCAGATGAACGAACGTCTCTCCACAAGCTCAGTTCTGAGAGATAAACGTGTGTGAAAGCCGCCTTCACCTAGCTTGTTGGGAACACAAAGTTTCTTTTCAGTTGCCAACACCACTCCATATATATATATGAGGAGGTACTAGTTCCAATTCGGTTTTACAGTGAAAACTGCAGGAACTTCGAAACAGCACTAGGAAACAGACTGAGAAAACAGAGAAATAGTTTCTCCTGCAAACCGTTCCCTTTGTGCTAGATGAACGAACGTCTCTCCACAAGCTCATTTCTGAAAGATAAGTGTGTGTTGAAGCCGAAATTCAACTATCTTATTGTGAACACAAAGTTTCTTTTAGGTTGCAAACTCCTCTCCATAAATATATATGGGGAGGTACTAGCTAAAACTCTGTATTACAGTGAAATCTGCAGGAACTTCAAACCGGCATTAGAAAGCAGACTGAGGAACCATAGTAAAATTTTCTCCTGCAAACCGTTCCTTATATGCTAGATGAACGAACGTCTCTCCACATGCTCAGTTCTGAGAGATAAGTGTGTGTGAAGCCTTCCTTCAACTAGCTTGTTGGGAACACAGAGTTTCTTTCAGATGCCATCTCCACTCCATACATATATATGGGGAGGTACTAGCACCAACTCGGTTTTACAGTAAAAACTGCAGGAATTTCAAACCGGCACTAGGAAACAGACTGAGAAACCAGAGTAAAATTTCTCCTGAAACCCGTTCCCTTTGTGCTAGATGAACGAACTTCTGTACACATGCTCTGTTCTGAGATATAAATGTGTGTGAAAGCCGTCCTTCACCTAGGTTGTTGTAAACACAGAGTTCCTTTGCCGTTGCCAACTCCACTACATACATATATATGGGGAGGCCCTAGCTCCAAATCGGTTTTACAGTGAAAACTGCAGGAACTTCAAACAGGCACTAGGAAACAGACTGAGAATTCAGAGTAACAGTTTATTCTGCACTCCGTTCCCTTTGTGCTAGAGGAACGAACGTCGCTCAGCATGCTCATTTCTGAGAGATAAGTGTGTGTGAAAGCCGTCCTTCAACTAGCTTGTTGGGAACACAAAATTTCTTTGCAGATGCAAACACCAATCCACACATTTATATGGGGTGGTACAAGGTCCAACTCGATTTTACAGTGAAAACTGCAGGAACTTCAAACCGGCACTAAGGAACAGACTGAGAAACCAGAGTAAAAGTTTCTCCTGCAACCTGTTCCCTTTGAGCTAGATGAACGAACTTCTTTCCACATGCTCAGTTCTGAAGGATAAGTGTGTTTGTAAGCCGTCCTTCACATAGTTGTTGTAAACACATAGATTCTTTGCAGTTGTCAACTCCACTCCATAAATATATATGGGGTGGTACAAGCTCCAAATCTGTTTTACAGTGAAAACTGCAGGAACTTCAAACCGGCACTAGGAAACAGACTGAGAAAACAGAGAAATAGTTTCTCCTGCAAACCGTTCCCTTTGTGCTAGATGAACGAACGTCTCTCCACAAGCTCATTTCTGAGAGATAAGTGTGTGTTGAAGCCGAAGTTCAACTAGCTTATTGTGAACACAAAGTTTCTTTTAGGTTGCCAACACCTCTCCATAAATATATATGGGGTGGTACTAGCTAAAACTCTGTATTACAGTGAAATCTGCAGGAACTTCAAACCGGCATTAGAAAGCAGACTGAGGAACCATATTAAAATTTTCTTCTGCAAACCGTTCCTTATATGCTAGATGAACGAACGTCTCTCCACATGCTCAGTTCTGAGAGATAAGTGTGTGTGAACGCCGACCTTCACCTAGCTTGTTAGGAACACAATGTTTCTTTTCAGTTGTCAAATCCACTCCAAACATATATATGGGGAGGTACTAGCTCCAACTCGGTTTTACAGAGAAAACTGCAGGAACTTCAAACCGGCACTAGGGAACAGACTGAGAAACCAGCGTATAAGTTTCACCTGCAACCCATTCTCTTTGTGCTAGATGAAGGATCGTCTCTCCACATGCTCAGTTCTGAGAGATAATTGTGTGTGAAAGCCGTTCTTAAAATAGCTTTGTGGGAACACAAAGTTTCTTTTAAGTTGCCAACTCCAATCCATACATATATATGGGGAGGTACTAGCTCCAAATCTGTTTTACAGTGAAAACTGCACGAACTTCCACCCGGCACTAGGAAACAGACTGAGAAAGCAAAGTAAAATTTTCCCCTGCAAACCGTTCCCTTTGTGTTAGATGAACGAAAGTCTCTCCACATGCCCAGTTCTGAGAGATAAGTGTGTGTGAAAGCCGTCTTTCAACTAGCTTGTTGGGAACACAAAGTTTCTTTTCAGTTGCCATCTCCACTCCATACATATATATGGGGAGGTACTAGTTCCAAATCGGTTTTACAGTGAAAACTGCAGTTACTTCAAACCGGCACTAGGAAACAGACTGAGAAACCAGAGTAAAAGATTCATCTGCAACACTTTCCGTTTGTGCTAGATGAACGAACGTCTCTCCACATGCTCATTTCTGAGAGGTAAGTGTGTGTGAAAGCCGTAATTCACCTAGCTTATTGGGAACACAAAGTTTCTTTTAGGTTGCCAACTCCTCTCCATAAGTATATATGGGGAGATACTAGCTAAAACTCTTTATTACAGTGAAATCTGCAGGAACTTCAAACCGGCATTAGGAAGCAGACTGAGAAACAAGAGTAAAAGTATTTCCTGCAAACAATTCCCTTTGTGCTAGATGAACGAACGTCTCTCCACATGCTCAGTTCTGAGAGATAAGTGTGTGTGAAGCCGTCTTTAAGCTAGCTTGTTGGGAACACAGAGTTTCTTTTAGATGCCTTCTCCACTCCATACATATATATGGTGAGGTACTAGCTCCAACTCGGTTTTAATGTAAAAACTGCAGGAACTTCAAACCGGCACAAGGAAACAGACTGAGAAACCAGAGAAAAAGTTTCTCCTTCAACCTTTTCAATTTGTGCCAGATGAACGAACGTCTCTCCACAAGCTCAGTTCTGAGAGATAAATGTGTGTGAAAGCCGCCTTCACCTAGCTTGTTGGGAACACAAAGTTTCTTTTCAGTTGCCAACACCACTCCATATATATATATGAGGAGGTACTAGTTCCAATTCGGTTTTACAGTGAAAACTGCAGAAACTTCAAAACAGCACTAGGAAACAGACTGAGTAAACAGAGAAATAGTTTCTCCTGCAAACCGTTCCCTTTGTGCTAGATGAACGAACGTCTCTCCACAAGCTCATTTCTGAAAGATAAGTGTGTGTTGAAGCCGAAATTCAACTAGCTTATTGTGAACACAAAGTTTCTTTTAGGTTGCAAACTCCTCTCCATAAACATATATGGGGTGGTACTAGCTAAAACTCTTTATTACAGTGAAATCTGCAGGAATTTCAAACCGGCATTAGAAAGCAGACTGAGGAACCATAGTAAAATTTTCTCCTGCAAACCGTTCCTTATATGCTAGATGAACGAACGTCTCCCCACATGCTCAGTTCTGAGAGATAAGCGTGTGTCAAGCCTTCCTTCACCTAGCTTGTTGGGAACCCAGAGTTTCTTTCAGATGCCATCTCCACTCCATACATATATATGGGGAGGTACTAGCACCAACTCGGTTTTACAGTAAAAACTGCAGGAATTTCAAACCGGCACTAGGAAACAGACTGAGAAACCAGAGTAAAATTTCTCCTGAAACCCGTTCCCTTTGTGCTAGATAAACGAACTTCTGTACACATTCTCTGTTCTGAGATATAAATGTGTGTGAAAGCCGTCCTTCACCTAGCTTGTTGTAAACACAGAGTTCCTTTGCCGTTGCCAACTCCACTACATACATATATATGGGGAGGCTCTAGCTCCAAATCGGTTTTACAGTGAAAACTGCAGGAACTTCAAACAGGCACTAGGAAACAGACTGAGAATTCAGAGTAACAGTTTCTTCTACAAACCGTTCCCTTTATGCTAGAGGAACGAACGTCTCTCCACATGCTCATTTCTGAGAGATAAGTGTGTGTGAAAGCCGTCCTTCACCTAGATTGTTGGGAACACAAAGTTTCTTTTCAGTTGCCAACTCCAGTCCATACATATATATGGGTAGGTACTAGCTCCAAAACTGTTTTACAGTGAAAACTGCAGGAACTTCAAACCGGCACTAGGAAACAGACTGAGAAACCAGAGTAAAAGTCTCTCCTGCATCCCTTTCAATTTGTGCCAGATGAACGAACGTCTCTCCACAAGCTCAGTTCTGAGAGATAAACGTGTGTGAAAGCCGCCTTCACCTAGCTTGTTGGGAACACAAAGTTTCTTTTCAGTTGCCAACACCACTCCATATATATATATGAGGAGGTACTAGTTCCAATTCGGTTTTACAGTGAAAACTGCAGGAACTTCGAAACAGCACTAGGAAACAGACTGAGAAAACAGAGAAATAGTTTCTCCTGCAAACCGTTCCCTTTGTGCTAGATGAACGAACGTCTCTCCACAAGCTCATTTCTGAAAGATAAGTGTGTGTTGAAGCCGAAATTCAACTATCTTATTGTGAACACAAAGTTTCTTTTAGGTTGCAAACTCCTCTCCATAAATATATATGGGGAGGTACTAGCTAAAACTCTGTATTACAGTGAAATCTGCAGGAACTTCAAACCGGCATTAGAAAGCAGACTGAGGAACCATAGTAAAATTTTCTCCTGCAAACCGTTCCTTATATGCTAGATGAACGAACGTCTCTCCACATGCTCAGTTCTGAGAGATAAGTGTGTGTGAAGCCTTCCTTCAACTAGCTTGTTGGGAACACAGAGTTTCTTTCAGATGCCATCTCCACTCCATACATATATATGGGGAGGTACTAGCACCAACTCGGTTTTACAGTAAAAACTGCAGGAATTTCAAACCGGCACTAGGAAACAGACTGAGAAACCAGAGTAAAATTTCTCCTGAAACCCGTTCCCTTTGTGCTAGATGAACGAACTTCTGTACACATGCTCTGTTCTGAGATATAAATGTGTGTGAAAGCCGTCCTTCACCTAGGTTGTTGTAAACACAGAGTTCCTTTGCCGTTGCCAACTCCACTACATACATATATATGGGGAGGCCCTAGCTCCAAATCGGTTTTACAGTGAAAACTGCAGGAACTTCAGACAGGCACTAGGAAACAGACTGAGAATTCAGAGTAACAGTTTATTCTGCACTCCGTTCCCTTTGTGCTAGAGGAACGAACGTCGCTCAGCATGCTCATTTCTGAGAGATAAGTGTGTGTGAAAGCCGTCCTTCAACTAGCTTGTTGGGAACACAAAATTTCTTTGCAGATGCAAACACCAATCCACACATTTATATGGGGTGGTACAAGGTCCAACTCGATTTTACAGTGAAAACTGCAGGAACTTCAAACCGGCACTAAGGAACAGACTGAGAAACCAGAGTAAAAGTTTCTCCTGCAACCTGTTCCCTTTGAGCTAGATGAACGAACTTCTTTCCACATGCTCAGTTCTGAAGGATAAGTGTGTTTGTAAGCCGTCCTTCACATAGTTGTTGTAAACACATAGATTCTTTGCAGTTGTCAACTCCACTCCATAAATATATATGGGGTGGTACAAGCTCCAAATCTGTTTTACAGTGAAAACTGCAGGAACTTCAAACCGGCACTAGGAAACAGACTGAGAAAACAGAGAAATAGTTTCTCCTGCAAACCGTTCCCTTTGTGCTAGATGAACGAACGTCTCTCCACAAGCTCATTTCTGAGAGATAAGTGTGTGTTGAAGCCGAAGTTCAACTAGCTTATTGTGAACACAAAGTTTCTTTTAGGTTGCCAACACCTCTCCATAAATATATATGGGGTGGTACTAGCTAAAACTCTGTATTACAGTGAAATCTGCAGGAACTTCAAACCGGCATTAGAAAGCAGACTGAGGAACCATATTAAAATTTTCTTCTGCAAACCGTTCCTTATATGCTAGATGAACGAACGTCTCTCCACATGCTCAGTTCTGAGAGATAAGTGTGTGTGAACGCCGACCTTCACCTAGCTTGTTAGGAACACAATGTTTCTTTTCAGTTGTCAAATCCACTCCAAACATATATATGGGGAGGTACTAGCTCCAACTCGGTTTTACAGAGAAAACTGCAGGAACTTCAAACCGGCACTAGGGAACAGACTGAGAAACCAGCGTATAAGTTTCACCTGCAACCCATTCTCTTTGTGCTAGATGAAGGATCGTCTCTCCACATGCTCAGTTCTGAGAGATAATTGTGTGTGAAAGCCGTTCTTAAAATAGCTTTGTGGGAACACAAAGTTTCTTTTAAGTTGCCAACTCCAATCCATACATATATATGGGGAGGTACTAGCTCCAAATCTGTTTTACAGTGAAAACTGCACGAACTTCCACCCGGCACTAGGAAACAGACTGAGAAAGCAAAGTAAAATTTTCCCCTGCAAACCGTTCCCTTTGTGTTAGATGAACGAAAGTCTCTCCACATGCCCAGTTCTGAGAGATAAGTGTGTGTGAAAGCCGTCTTTCAACTAGCTTGTTGGGAACACAAAGTTTCTTTTCAGTTGCCATCTCCACTCCATACATATATATGGGGAGGTACTAGTTCCAAATCGGTTTTACAGTGAAAACTGCAGTTACTTCAAACCGGCACTAGGAAACAGACTGAGAAACCAGAGTAAAAGATTCATCTGCAACACTTTCCGTTTGTGCTAGATGAACGAACGTCTCTCCACATGCTCATTTCTGAGAGGTAAGTGTGTGTGAAAGCCGTAATTCACCTAGCTTATTGGGAACACAAAGTTTCTTTTAGGTTGCCAACTCCTCTCCATAAGTATATATGGGGAGATACTAGCTAAAACTCTTTATTACAGTGAAATCTGCAGGAACTTCAAACCGGCATTAGGAAGCAGACTGAGAAACAAGAGTAAAAGTATTTCCTGCAAACAATTCCCTTTGTGCTAGATGAACGAACGTCTCTCCACATGCTCAGTTCTGAGAGATAAGTGTGTGTGAAGCCGTCTTTAAGCTAGCTTGTTGGGAACACAGAGTTTCTTTTAGATGCCTTCTCCACTCCATACATATATATGGTGAGGTACTAGCTCCAACTCGGTTTTAATGTAAAAACTGCAGGAACTTCAAACCGGCACAAGGAAACAGACTGAGAAACCAGAGAAAAAGTTTCTCCTTCAACCTTTTCAATTTGTGCCAGATGAACGAACGTCTCTCCACAAGCTCAGTTCTGAGAGATAAATGTGTGTGAAAGCCGCCTTCACCTAGCTTGTTGGGAACACAAAGTTTCTTTTCAGTTGCCAACACCACTCCATATATATATATGAGGAGGTACTAGTTCCAATTCGGTTTTACAGTGAAAACTGCAGAAACTTCAAAACAGCACTAGGAAACAGACTGAGTAAACAGAGAAATAGTTTCTCCTGCAAACCGTTCCCTTTGTGCTAGATGAACGAACGTCTCTCCACAAGCTCATTTCTGAAAGATAAGTGTGTGTTGAAGCCGAAATTCAACTAGCTTATTGTGAACACAAAGTTTCTTTTAGGTTGCAAACTCCTCTCCATAAACATATATGGGGTGGTACTAGCTAAAACTCTTTATTACAGTGAAATCTGCAGGAATTTCAAACCGGCATTAGAAAGCAGACTGAGGAACCATAGTAAAATTTTCTCCTGCAAACCGTTCCTTATATGCTAGATGAACGAACGTCTCCCCACATGCTCAGTTCTGAGAGATAAGCGTGTGTCAAGCCTTCCTTCACCTAGCTTGTTGGGAACCCAGAGTTTCTTTCAGATGCCATCTCCACTCCATACATATATATGGGGAGGTACTAGCACCAACTCGGTTTTACAGTAAAAACTGCAGGAATTTCAAACCGGCACTAGGAAACAGACTGAGAAACCAGAGTAAAATTTCTCCTGAAACCCGTTCCCTTTGTGCTAGATAAACGAACTTCTGTACACATTCTCTGTTCTGAGATATAAATGTGTGTGAAAGCCGTCCTTCACCTAGCTTGTTGTAAACACAGAGTTCCTTTGCCGTTGCCAACTCCACTACATACATATATATGGGGAGGCTCTAGCTCCAAATCGGTTTTACAGTGAAAACTGCAGGAACTTCAAACAGGCACTAGGAAACAGACTGAGAATTCAGAGTAACAGTTTCTTCTACAAACCGTTCCCTTTATGCTAGAGGAACGAACGTCTCTCCACATGCTCATTTCTGAGAGATAAGTGTGTGTGAAAGCCGTCCTTCACCTAGATTGTTGGGAACACAAAGTTTCTTTTCAGTTGCCAACTCCAGTCCATACATATATATGGGTAGGTACTAGCTCCAAAACTGTTTTACAGTGAAAACTGCAGGAACTTCAAACCGGCACTAGGAAACAGACTGAGAAACCAGAGTAAAAGTCTCTCCTGCATCCCTTTCAATTTGTGCCAGATGAACGAACGTCTCTCCACAAGCTCAGTTCTGAGAGATAAACGTGTGTGAAAGCCGCCTTCACCTAGCTTGTTGGGAACACAAAGTTTCTTTTCAGTTGCCAACACCACTCCATATATATATATGAGGAGGTACTAGTTCCAATTCGGTTTTACAGTGAAAACTGCAGGAACTTCGAAACAGCACTAGGAAACAGACTGAGAAAACAGAGAAATAGTTTCTCCTGCAAACCGTTCCCTTTGTGCTAGATGAACGAACGTCTCTCCACAAGCTCATTTCTGAAAGATAAGTGTGTGTTGAAGCCGAAATTCAACTATCTTATTGTGAACACAAAGTTTCTTTTAGGTTGCAAACTCCTCTCCATAAATATATATGGGGAGGTACTAGCTAAAACTCTGTATTACAGTGAAATCTGCAGGAACTTCAAACCGGCATTAGAAAGCAGACTGAGGAACCATAGTAAAATTTTCTCCTGCAAACCGTTCCTTATATGCTAGATGAACGAACGTCTCTCCACATGCTCAGTTCTGAGAGATAAGTGTGTGTGAAGCCTTCCTTCAACTAGCTTGTTGGGAACACAGAGTTTCTTTCAGATGCCATCTCCACTCCATACATATATATGGGGAGGTACTAGCACCAACTCGGTTTTACAGTAAAAACTGCAGGAATTTCAAACCGGCACTAGGAAACAGACTGAGAAACCAGAGTAAAATTTCTCCTGAAACCCGTTCCCTTTGTGCTAGATGAACGAACTTCTGTACACATGCTCTGTTCTGAGATATAAATGTGTGTGAAAGCCGTCCTTCACCTAGGTTGTTGTAAACACAGAGTTCCTTTGCCGTTGCCAACTCCACTACATACATATATATGGGGAGGCCCTAGCTCCAAATCGGTTTTACAGTGAAAACTGCAGGAACTTCAGACAGGCACTAGGAAACAGACTGAGAATTCAGAGTAACAGTTTATTCTGCACTCCGTTCCCTTTGTGCTAGAGGAACGAACGTCGCTCAGCATGCTCATTTCTGAGAGATAAGTGTGTGTGAAAGCCGTCCTTCAACTAGCTTGTTGGGAACACAAAATTTCTTTGCAGATGCAAACACCAATCCACACATTTATATGGGGTGGTACAAGGTCCAACTCGATTTTACAGTGAAAACTGCAGGAACTTCAAACCGGCACTAAGGAACAGACTGAGAAACCAGAGTAAAAGTTTCTCCTGCAACCTGTTCCCTTTGAGCTAGATGAACGAACTTCTTTCCACATGCTCAGTTCTGAAGGATAAGTGTGTTTGTAAGCCGTCCTTCACATAGTTGTTGTAAACACATAGATTCTTTGCAGTTGTCAACTCCACTCCATAAATATATATGGGGTGGTACAAGCTCCAAATCTGTTTTACAGTGAAAACTGCAGGAACTTCAAACCGGCACTAGGAAACAGACTGAGAAAACAGAGAAATAGTTTCTCCTGCAAACCGTTCCCTTTGTGCTAGATGAACGAACGTCTCTCCACAAGCTCATTTCTGAGAGATAAGTGTGTGTTGAAGCCGAAGTTCAACTAGCTTATTGTGAACACAAAGTTTCTTTTAGGTTGCCAACACCTCTCCATAAATATATATGGGGTGGTACTAGCTAAAACTCTGTATTACAGTGAAATCTGCAGGAACTTCAAACCGGCATTAGAAAGCAGACTGAGGAACCATATTAAAATTTTCTTCTGCAAACCGTTCCTTATATGCTAGATGAACGAACGTCTCTCCACATGCTCAGTTCTGAGAGATAAGTGTGTGTGAACGCCGACCTTCACCTAGCTTGTTAGGAACACAATGTTTCTTTTCAGTTGTCAAATCCACTCCAAACATATATATGGGGAGGTACTAGCTCCAACTCGGTTTTACAGAGAAAACTGCAGGAACTTCAAACCGGCACTAGGGAACAGACTGAGAAACCAGCGTATAAGTTTCACCTGCAACCCATTCTCTTTGTGCTAGATGAAGGATCGTCTCTCCACATGCTCAGTTCTGAGAGATAATTGTGTGTGAAAGCCGTTCTTAAAATAGCTTTGTGGGAACACAAAGTTTCTTTTAAGTTGCCAACTCCAATCCATACATATATATGGGGAGGTACTAGCTCCAAATCTGTTTTACAGTGAAAACTGCACGAACTTCCACCCGGCACTAGGAAACAGACTGAGAAAGCAAAGTAAAATTTTCCCCTGCAAACCGTTCCCTTTGTGTTAGATGAACGAAAGTCTCTCCACATGCCCAGTTCTGAGAGATAAGTGTGTGTGAAAGCCGTCTTTCAACTAGCTTGTTGGGAACACAAAGTTTCTTTTCAGTTGCCATCTCCACTCCATACATATATATGGGGAGGTACTAGTTCCAAATCGGTTTTACAGTGAAAACTGCAGTTACTTCAAACCGGCACTAGGAAACAGACTGAGAAACCAGAGTAAAAGATTCATCTGCAACACTTTCCGTTTGTGCTAGATGAACGAACGTCTCTCCACATGCTCATTTCTGAGAGGTAAGTGTGTGTGAAAGCCGTAATTCACCTAGCTTATTGGGAACACAAAGTTTCTTTTAGGTTGCCAACTCCTCTCCATAAGTATATATGGGGAGATACTAGCTAAAACTCTTTATTACAGTGAAATCTGCAGGAACTTCAAACCGGCATTAGGAAGCAGACTGAGAAACAAGAGTAAAAGTATTTCCTGCAAACAATTCCCTTTGTGCTAGATGAACGAACGTCTCTCCACATGCTCAGTTCTGAGAGATAAGTGTGTGTGAAGCCGTCTTTAAGCTAGCTTGTTGGGAACACAGAGTTTCTTTTAGATGCCTTCTCCACTCCATACATATATATGGTGAGGTACTAGCTCCAACTCGGTTTTAATGTAAAAACTGCAGGAACTTCAAACCGGCACAAGGAAACAGACTGAGAAACCAGAGAAAAAGTTTCTCCTTCAACCTTTTCAATTTGTGCTAGATGAACGAACGTCTCTCCACAAGCTCAATTCTGAGAGATATTTGTGTGTGAAAGCCGTAATTCACCTAGCTTGTTGGGAACACAAAGTTTCTGTTCATTTGCAAACTCCACTCAATACATATATATAGGGAGGTACAAGCTAAAACTCGGTTTTACAGTGAAAACTGCAGGAACTTCAAACCATCACTAGGGAACAGACTGAGAAACCAGAGTAAAACTTTCTCCTGCAAACCGTTACCTTTTTGCTTGATGTACGAACTTCTTTCCACATGCTCAGTTCTTAGAGTTTAGTGTTGTGAAAACCGACCTTCACTTAGCTTGTTGGGAACACAAAGTTTCTTTTCAATTGCCAACTCCAATTCATACATATATATGGGGAGGTACAAGCTCCAACTCGGTTTTACAGTGAAAACTGCAGGAACTTAAAAACCGGCACTAGTAAACAAACCGAGAGAAACAGTAAAATTACCCCTGCAACCCGATCCCTTTCTGCTAGATGAAAGAACGTCTGTCCACTTGCTAATTTCTGAGATATAAGAGTGTGTGAAAGCCTTCCTTCAACTAACTTTTTTGGAACACACAGTTTCCTTGCAGTTGTAAACTACAATCCACCCATATATATGGGGAGGTACTAGCTCCAAATCGGTTTTACAGTGAATAATGCAGGAACTTCAAACCGGAACTAGGAAACAGATTGAGAAACCAGAGAAATAGTTTTTCCTGCAACCCGTTCCCTTTGTGCTAGATGAACGAACTTCTGTCCACATGCTCAGTTCTGAGAGATAAGTGAGTGGGAAAGCCGTCGTTCATTTAGCTTGTTGTAAACACATAGTTTCTTTGCAGTTGCCAAATCCACTCCATACATATATATGGGTAGGTAGTAGCTCCAATTCGGTTTTACAGTGTAAATTGCAGGAAATTTAAACCGACACTAGGAAACAGACTGAGAATTCAGAGTAAAATTTTCCATGCAAACCTTTCCATTTGTGCTAGATGAACGAACGTCTCTGCACATGCTCATTTCTGAGAGATACTTGTGTGTGACAGCCTTAATTCAACTATCTTGTTGGGAACACAAAGATTCTTTGCAGTTGCAAATTCCAATCCATAAATATATATGGGGAGGTACTAACTAAAACTCGGTTTTACAGTGAAAACTGCAGGAATTACAAACCGGAACTAGGAAACAGACTGAGAAACCAGAGTATAAGTTTCTCCTGCAACCCGTTCCCTTTGTGCTAGATGAACGAACGTCTCACCACATGCTCATTTCTTTGAGATAAGTGTGTGTGAAAGCCGTAATTCACCTAGAGTGTTGGGAACAAAAAATTTCTTTTAAGTTTCCAAATCCACTCCTTATATATATATGGGGAGGTACTAGCTAAAACTCGGTATTACAGTGAAAACTGCAGTAACTTCAAACCGGCACTAGGAAACACAATGAGAAACCAGAGTAAAAGTTTCTCCAGCAACCCGTTCCCATTGTGCAAGATGAACCAACTTCTGTCCACATGCTCAGTTCTGAGAGATAAGTGTGTGTGAAAGCCGTCCTTCAACTAGCTTGTTGGGAACACAAAGTTTTTTTAATTTACCAACTCCAATCCATACATATATATGGGGAGCTACTAGCTCCAACTCGGTTTTACAGTGAAAATTGCAGGAACTTAAACCGGCATTAGGAAACAGACTGAGAAACCAGAGTAAAAGTTTCTCCTGCAACCCGTTCCTTTGTGATAGATGAAGGAAAGTCTCTCCACATGCTCAGTTCTGAGAGAAAAGTGTGTGTGAATGCCGTCCTTAAACTAGCTTGTTGGGAACACAAAGATTCTTTTCAGTTGCCAACTCCACTCCATAAATATATATGGGGAGGAACAAGTTAAAACTCAGTTTTACAGTGAAAACTGCAGGAAATTCCAACCGGCACTAGGAAACGGACTGAGAAACCACAGTAAAAATTTCCCCTGCAAATCTTTCCCTTTTTGCTAGATGAAGGAACGTCTCTCCACATGCTCATTTCTGAGAGATAAGTGTGTGTGAAAGCCGTCCTTCACCTAGCTTGTTGGGAACACAAAGTTTCTTTTCAGTTGCCAACTCCACTCCATACATATATATGGGGAGGTAAAAGCTACAATTCGGTTTTACAGTGAAACCTGCAGGAACTTCAAACCGGCACTAGGAAACAGACTGAGAAACCGGAGTAAAAGTTTCAACTGCAACCCGTTCCTTTTGTGCTAGATGAACGAATGTCTCTCCACATGCTCAGTTCTGAGAGATAAGTGTGTGTGAAAGCCGTACTTCACCTAGCTTGTTGGGAAGACAATGTTTCTTTTCAGTTGCCAAATCCACTCCATATATATATATGGGGAGGTACTAGCGCCAAATCGGTTTTACAGTGAAATCTGCAGGAAAATCAAACCGGCACTAGGAAACAGACTGAGAAACCAGAGTAAAATTTTTCCTGCAACCCGTTCCTTTTATGCTAGATGAAGGAACGTCTCTCCAAATGCTCAGTTCTGAGAGATATGTTTGTGTGAAAGCCGTCCTTCACCTAGCTTGTTGGGAACACAAAGTTTCTTTGCAGTTGCCAACTCCAATCCATACATATATATGGGGAGGTACTAGCTCCAAATCTGTTTTACAGTGAAAACTGCAGGGAATTCAACCCGGCACTAGGAAACAGACTGAGAAACCAGAGTAAAGTTTCCCCTGCTAACCCTTCCATTTGTGCTAGATGAACGATAGTCTCTCCATATGCTCAGTTCTGAGAGATATGTGTGTGTGAAAGCGGTCCTTAACCTAGCTTGTTGGGAACACAAAGATCCTTTTCAGTTGCCAACAACATTCCATACATATATATGGGAAGGTACTAGCTCCAACTCGGTTTTACAGTGAAAACTGCAGGAACTTCAAACCGGCACTAGGAAAAAGACTTAGAAACCAGAGTAAAAGTTTCTCCTGCAAACCTTTCAATTTGTGCTAGATGAACGAACGTCTCTCCGCAAGCTCAATTCTGAGAGATAAATGTGTGTGAAAGCCGTCCTTCAAATAGCTTGTTGGGAACACAAAGTTTCTTTTAAGTTGCCAACTCCAATCCATACATATATATGGGGAGGTACTAGCTCCAACTCATTTTTACAGTGAAAACTGCAGGAAATTCAAACCGGCACTAGGAAACAGACTGAGAAACCAGAGTAAAAGTTTCTCCTGCACCCCGATCCCTTTGTGCTAAATGAAAGAACTTCTCTCCACATGCTCAATTCTGAGAGATAAATGTGTGTGATAGCCGTCCTTCACCTAGCTTCTTGGGAACACATAGTTTCTTTCCAGTTGCCAACTCCACTCCATAATTATATATGGGGAGGTACTAGCTAAAATTCGGTTTTACAGTGAAAACTGCAGGAAATTCCAACTGGAACTAGGAAACGGACTGAGAAACCACAGGAAAAATTTCCCCTGCAATCCGTTCCCTTTTTGCTATATGAAGGAACCTCTCTCCACATGCTCAGTTCTGAGAGATAAGTGTGTGTGAAAGCCGTACTTAAACTAGCTTGTTTTGAACACAAATTTTCTTTTCAGTTGCCAACTCCACTCCATACATATATATGGGGAGGTACTAGCTCCAAATCGGTTTTACAGTGAAACCTGCAGGAACTTCAAACCGGCACGAGGAAACAGAATTGAGATACCAGAGAAAAAGTTTCACCTGCAACCCGTTCCCTTTTTGCTAGATGAATGAACGTCTCTCCACATGCTCATTTCTGAGAGATAAGTGTGTGTGAAAGCCGTAATTCAACTATCTTTTTGGGAACACAAAGTTTCTTTTTAGTTTCCAACTCCACTCCATACATATATATGGGGAGGTACTATACAAAACTCGGTTTTACAGTGAAAACTGCAGGAATTTCTAACCGGCACTAGGAAATAGACTGAGAAACCAGAGTAAAATTTCTCCTGCAACCCGTTCTTTTTGTGCTAGATGAAGGAACGTCTCTCCAAATGCTCAGTTCTGAGAAATATGTGTGTCTGAAAGCCGTTTTTCAATTGGCTTGTTGGGAACACAAAGTTTCTTTGCAGTTGCCAACTCCAATCCATACATATATATGGGAAGGTACTATCTCCAACTCGGTTTTACAGTGAAAACTGCAGGAAATTCAAAGCGGCACTAGGAAACAGACTGAGAATCCATACTAAATATTCTCCTGCAAACCGTTCCATTTGTGCTAGATGAACGAAAGTCTCTCCACATGCTCAGTTCTGAGAGATAAGTGTGTGTGAAAGCCTTCCTGCATCTAGCTTGTTGGGAACACAAAGTTTCATTTCAGCGCAATCTCCACTCCATACATATATATGGGGAGGTACTAGCTCCAAATCGGTTTTAGAGTGTAATCTGCAGGAACTTCAAACTGGCACTAGGAAACAGACTGAGAATTCAGAGTAAAATTTTCACATGAATAACGTTCCCTTTGTGCTAGATGAACGAACGTCTCTTCACATGCTCATTTCTGAGAGATAAGTGTGTGTGAAAGCTTTTCTTCACTTAGCTTGTTGGGAACACATATTTTCTTTGCAGTTTCCAACTCCACTCCATACATATATATGTGGAGGTACTAGCTAAATCTCGGTTTTACAGTGAAAACTGCAGGAAATTCAAACCGGCACTAGGAAACAGACTGAGAATCCAGAGTAATAGTTCCCCATGCTATCCGTTCCCTTTCTGCTAAATGAACGAACGTCTCTCCACATGCTCAGTTCTGATTGATAAGTGTGTGGAAAGCCGTCCTTCATCTATCTTTTTGGGAACACAAAGTTTCTTTCAGTTGCCTACACAACTCCATACATATATATGGGGACGTACTAGCTCCAACTCTGTTTTACAGTGAAAACTGCAGGAAGTTCCAAATGGCACTAGGAAACAGACTGAGAAACCAGAGTAAATGTTTCCCTGCAACACGTTCCCTTTGTGCTAGATGAACGAAAGTCTTTCCACATGCTCAGTTCTGAGAGATAAGTGTGTGTGAAAGCCGTCCTTCACATAGCTTGTTGGGAACACAAAGTTTCTTTGCAGTTGCAAACCCCAATCCATACATATATATGGGGAGGTACTAGCTAAAATTCGATTTTACAGTGAAAACTGCAGGAATTTCAAACCGGCACTAGTAAACAGACTGAGAAACCAGAGTAAATATTTCTCCTGCAACACTTTGCCTTTGTGCTAGATGAACGAACGTCTCACCACATGCTCATTTCTGAGAGATAAGTGTGTCTGAAAGCCGTAATTCACCTAGATTGTTGAGAACACAAAGTTTCTTTTAAGTTTCCAACTCCACTCCTTATATATATATGGGGATGTACAAGCTAAAACACGGTATTACAGTGAAAACTGCAGGAAATTCAACCCGGCACTAGGAAACAGACTGAGAAACCAGAGTAAAGTTTCCCCTGCTAACCCTTCCATTTGTGCTAGATGAACGATAGTCTCTCCATATGCTCAGTTCTGAGAGATATGTGTGTGTGAAAGCGGTCCTTAACCTAGCTTGTTGGGAACACAAAGATCCTTTTCAGTTGCCAACAACATTCCATACATATATATGGGAAGGTACTAGCTCCAACTCGGTTTTACAGTGAAAACTGCAGGAACTTCAAACCGGCACTAGGAAAAAGACTTAGAAACCAGAGTAAAAGTTTCTCCTGCAAACCTTTCAATTTGTGCTAGATGAACGAACGTCTCTCCGCAAGCTCAATTCTGAGAGATAAATGTGTGTGAAAGCCGTCCTTCAAATAGCTTGTTGGGAACACAAAGTTTCTTTTAAGTTGCCAACTCCAATCCATACATATATATGGGGAGGTACTAGCTCCAACTCATTTTTACAGTGAAAACTGCAGGAAATTCAAACCGGCACTAGGAAACAGACTGAGAAACCAGAGTAAAAGTTTCTCCTGCACCCCGATCCCTTTGTGCTAAATGAAAGAACTTCTCTCCACATGCTCAATTCTGAGAGATAAATGTGTGTGATAGCCGTCCTTCACCTAGCTTCTTGGGAACACATAGTTTCTTTCCAGTTGCCAACTCCACTCCATAATTATATATGGGGAGGTACTAGCTAAAATTCGGTTTTACAGTGAAAACTGCAGGAAATTCCAACTGGAACTAGGAAACGGACTGAGAAACCACAGGAAAAATTTCCCCTGCAATCCGTTCCCTTTTTGCTATATGAAGGAACCTCTCTCCACATGCTCAGTTCTGAGAGATAAGTGTGTGTGAAAGCCGTACTTAAACTAGCTTGTTTTGAACACAAATTTTCTTTTCAGTTGCCAACTCCACTCCATACATATATATGGGGAGGTACTAGCTCCAAATCGGTTTTACAGTGAAACCTGCAGGAACTTCAAACCGGCACGAGGAAACAGAATTGAGATACCAGAGAAAAAGTTTCACCTGCAACCCGTTCCCTTTTTGCTAGATGAATGAACGTCTCTCCACATGCTCATTTCTGAGAGATAAGTGTGTGTGAAAGCCGTAATTCAACTATCTTTTTGGGAACACAAAGTTTCTTTTTAGTTTCCAACTCCACTCCATACATATATATGGGGAGGTACTATACAAAACTCGGTTTTACAGTGAAAACTGCAGGAATTTCTAACCGGCACTAGGAAATAGACTGAGAAACCAGAGTAAAATTTCTCCTGCAACCCGTTCTTTTTGTGCTAGATGAAGGAACGTCTCTCCAAATGCTCAGTTCTGAGAAATATGTGTGTCTGAAAGCCGTTTTTCAATTGGCTTGTTGGGAACACAAAGTTTCTTTGCAGTTGCCAACTCCAATCCATACATATATATGGGAAGGTACTATCTCCAACTCGGTTTTACAGTGAAAACTGCAGGAAATTCAAAGCGGCACTAGGAAACAGACTGAGAATCCATACTAAATATTCTCCTGCAAACCGTTCCATTTGTGCTAGATGAACGAAAGTCTCTCCACATGCTCAGTTCTGAGAGATAAGTGTGTGTGAAAGCCTTCCTGCATCTAGCTTGTTGGGAACACAAAGTTTCATTTCAGCGCAATCTCCACTCCATACATATATATGGGGAGGTACTAGCTCCAAATCGGTTTTAGAGTGTAATCTGCAGGAACTTCAAACTGGCACTAGGAAACAGACTGAGAATTCAGAGTAAAATTTTCACATGAATAACGTTCCCTTTGTGCTAGATGAACGAACGTCTCTTCACATGCTCATTTCTGAGAGATAAGTGTGTGTGAAAGCTTTTCTTCACTTAGCTTGTTGGGAACACATATTTTCTTTGCAGTTTCCAACTCCACTCCATACATATATATGTGGAGGTACTAGCTAAATCTCGGTTTTACAGTGAAAACTGCAGGAAATTCAAACCGGCACTAGGAAACAGACTGAGAATCCAGAGTAATAGTTCCCCATGCTATCCGTTCCCTTTCTGCTAAATGAACGAACGTCTCTCCACATGCTCAGTTCTGATTGATAAGTGTGTGGAAAGCCGTCCTTCATCTATCTTTTTGGGAACACAAAGTTTCTTTCAGTTGCCTACACAACTCCATACATATATATGGGGACGTACTAGCTCCAACTCTGTTTTACAGTGAAAACTGCAGGAAGTTCCAAATGGCACTAGGAAACAGACTGAGAAACCAGAGTAAATGTTTCCCTGCAACACGTTCCCTTTGTGCTAGATGAACGAAAGTCTTTCCACATGCTCAGTTCTGAGAGATAAGTGTGTGTGAAAGCCGTCCTTCACATAGCTTGTTGGGAACACAAAGTTTCTTTGCAGTTGCAAACCCCAATCCATACATATATATGGGGAGGTACTAGCTAAAATTCGATTTTACAGTGAAAACTGCAGGAATTTCAAACCGGCACTAGTAAACAGACTGAGAAACCAGAGTAAATATTTCTCCTGCAACACTTTGCCTTTGTGCTAGATGAACGAACGTCTCACCACATGCTCATTTCTGAGAGATAAGTGTGTCTGAAAGCCGTAATTCACCTAGATTGTTGAGAACACAAAGTTTCTTTTAAGTTTCCAACTCCACTCCTTATATATATATGGGGATGTACAAGCTAAAACACGGTATTACAGTGAAAACTGCAGGAAATTCAAACCGGCACTAGGAAACAGACTGAGAAACCAGAGTAAAAGTTTCTCCTGCAAACATTTCAATTTGTGCTAGATGAACGAACGTCTCTCCACAAGCTCAATTCTGAGAGATAAGTGTGTGTGAAAGGCGTCCTTCAACTAGCATGTTGGGAACACAAAGTTTCTTTTAATTTGCCAACTCCAATCCATACATATATATGGGGAGGATATAGCTCCAACTCGTTTTTACAGTGAAAACTGCAGGAAATTCAAACCGGCACTAGGAAACAGACTGAGAAACCAGATTAAAAGTTTCTCCTGCAACCCGTTCCTTTTGTGCCACATGAAGAAACGTCTCTCCACATGCTCAGTTCTGACAGATATGTGTGTGTGAAAGCCGTCCTTTAACTAGCTTCTTGGGAACTCAAAGTTTCTTTCCAGTTGCCAACTCCACTCCATAAATATATATGGGGAGGTACTAGCTAAAATTCGGTTTTACAGTGAAAACTGCAGGAACTTCAAACCGGCACGAGGAAACAGAATTGAGATACCAGAGAAAAAGTTTCACCTGCATCCCGTTCCCTTTTTGCTAGATGAATGAACGTCTCTCCACATGCTCATTTCTGAGAGATAAGTGTGTGTGAAAGCCGTAATTCAACTATCTTTTTGGGAACACAAAGTTTCTTTTTAGTTTCCAACTCCACTCCATACATATATATGGGGAGGTACTAGCTAAAACTCGGTTTTACAGTGAAAACTGCAGGAATTTCAAACCGGCACTAGGAAACAGACTGAGAAACCAGAGTAAAATTTCTCCTGCAACCCGTTCTTTTTGTGCTAGATGAAGGAACGTCTCTCCAAATGCTCAGTTCTGAGAAATATGTGTGTCTGAAAGCTGTTTTTCAATTGGCTTGTTGGGAACACAAAGTTTCTTTGCAGTTGCCAACTCCAATCCATACATATATATGGGAAGGTACTATCTCCAACTCGGTTTTACAGTGAAAACTGCAGGAAATTCAAAGCGGCACTAGGAAACAGACTGAGAATCCATACTAAATATTCTCCTGCAAACCGTTCCATTTGTGCTAGATGAAGGAAAGTCTCTCCACATGCTCAGTTCTGAGAGATAAGTGTGTGTGAAAGCCGTCCTTCACCTAGCTTGTTGGGAAGACAATGTATCTTTTCAGTTGCCAAATCCACTCCATACATATATATGGGGAGGTACTAGCTCCAAATCGGTTTTAGAGTGTAATCTGCAGGAACTTCAAACTGGCACTAGGAAACAGACTGAGAATTCAGAGTAAAATTTTCACATGAATAACGTTCCCTTTGGGCTAGATGAACGAACGTCTCTTCACATGCTCATTTCTGAGAGATAAGTGTGTGTGAAAGCTTTTCTTCACTTAGCTTGTTGGGAACACATATTTTCTTTGCAGTTTCCAACTCCACTCCATACATATATATGTGGAGGTACTAGCTAAATCTCGGTTTTACAGTGAAAACTGCAGGAAATTCAAACCGGCACTAGGAAACAGACTGAGAATCCAGAGTAATAGTTCCCCATGCTATCCGTTCCCTTTCTGCTAAATGAACGAACGTCTCTCCACATGCTCAGTTCTGATTGATAAGTGTGTGGAAAGCCGTCCTTCATCTATCTTTTTGGGAACACAAAGTTTCTTTCAGTTGCCTACACAACTCCATACATATATATGGGGACGTACTAGCTCCAACTCTGTTTTACAGTGAAAACTGCAGGAAGTTCCAAATGGCACTAGGAAACAGACTGAGAAACCAGAGTAAATGTTTCCCTGCAACACGTTCCCTTTGTGCTAGATGAACGAAAGTCTTTCCACATGCTCAGTTCTGAGAGATAAGTGTGTGTGAAAGCCGTCCTTCACATAGCTTGTTGGGAACACAAAGTTTCTTTGCAGTTGCAAACCCCAATCCATACATATATATGGGGAGGTACTAGCTAAAATTCGATTTTACAGTGAAAACTGCAGGAATTTCAAACCGGCACTAGTAAACAGACTGAGAAACCAGAGTAAATATTTCTCCTGCAACACTTTGCCTTTTTGCTAGATGAACGAACGTCTCACCACATGCTCATTTCTGAGAGATAAGTGTGTCTGAAAGCCGTAATTCACCTAGATTGTTGAGAACACAAAGTTTCTTTTAAGTTTCCAACTCCACTCCTTATATATATATGGGGATGTACAAGCTAAATCTCGGTTTTACAGTGAAAACTGCAGGAAATTCAAACCGGCACTAGGAAACAGACTGAGAAACCAGAGTAAAAGTTTCTCCTGCAAACCTTTCAATTTGTACTAGATGAACGAACGTCTCTCCACAAGCTCAATTCTGAGAGATAAGTGTGTGTGAAAGGCGTCCTTCAAATAGCATGTTGGGAACACAAAGTTTCTTTTAATTTGCCAACTCCAATCCATACATATATATGGGGAGGATCTAGCTCCAACTCGTTTTTACAGTGAAAACTGCAGGAATTTCAAAACGGCACTAGGAAACAGACTGAGAAACCAGAGTAAAGTTTCTCCTTCAAACCGTTCAATTTGTGCTAGATGAAGGAAAGTTTCTCCACATGCTCAGTTCTGAGAGATATGTGTGTGTGAAAGCCGTACTACAACTAGCTTGTTGGGAACACAAAGTTTCTTCTCAGTTGCCAACTCCACTCCATACATTTATATGGGGAGGTACTAGCTCCAAATCGGTTTTACAGTGAAACCTGCAGGAACTTCATACCGGCACTAGGAAACAGATTGAGAAACCAGAGATAAGTTTCACCTGCAACCCGTTCCCTTATTTCTAGATGAAGGAACCTCTCTCCACATGCTCATTTCTTAGAGATAAGTGTGTCTGAAGGCCGTAATTCTAATATCTTTTTGGGAACACAAAGTTTCTTTTGAGTTTCCAACTCCACTCCATACATATATATGGGGAGGCACTAGCTAAAACTCGGTTTTACAGTGAAAACTGCAGGAATTTCAAACCGGCACTAGGAAACAGACTGAGAAACCAGAGTAAAGTTTCTCCTTCAAACCGTTCCATTTGTGCTAGATGAACGAAAGTCTCTCCACATGCTCAGTTCTGAGAGATAAGTGTGTGTGAAAGCCGTACATCACCCAGCTTGTTGGGAAGACAATGTTTCTTTTCAGTTGCCAAATCAACTCCATATATATATATGGGGAGGAACTAGCTCCAAATCTGTTTTACAGTGAAATCTGCAGGATATTCAAACCGGCCCTAGGTAATAGACTGAGAAACCATAGTAAAATTTCTCCTGCAACCTGTTCCTTATGTGCTAGATGTAGAAACGTCTCCCCAAATTCTCAGTTCTGAGAGATATGTGTGTGTGAAAGCCGTGCTTCACCTAGCTTGTTTGGAACACAAAGTTTCTTTGCAGTTGCCAATCCAATCCATACATATATATGGGAAGGTAGTAGCTCCAACTCGGTTTTACAGTGAAAACTGCAGGAAATTCAAACCAGCACTAAGAAACAGACTGAGAAAACCACAGTATAGTTTCACCTGCAAACCGTCCCAATTGTGCTAGATGAACGAAAGTTTCTCCACATGCTCAGTTCTGAGAGATATGTGTGTGTGAAAGCCGTCCTTCACCTAGCTTGTTGGGAACACAAAGATCCTTTTCAGTTTACAACACCATTCCATATACATATATGGGTAGGTACTAGCTCAAAATCGGTTCTACAATGAAATCTGTAGGAACTTCAAACCGGCACTAGGAAACAGACTGAGAAACCAGAGTAAAAGTTTCCGTGCAAATTGTTCCGTTTTTGCTAGATGAAGGAACGTCACTCCACATGCTAAGTTCTGAGTGATAAGAGTGTATGAATGCCGTCCTTCACCTAGCTTGTTGGGAACACAAAGTTTCTTTGCAGTTTCCAACTCCACTCCATACATATGTATGTGGAGGTCTAGCTAATACTCGATTTTCAGTGAAAACTACAGGAAGTTCAATCCGGCACTGGGAAACAGACTGAGAATTTAGAGTAAAATTTTCACATGCAACCCGTTCCCTTTGGGCTAGATGAATGAACGTCTCTCCACATGCTCAGTTCTGATTGATAAGTGTGTGGAAAGCCGTCTTTCAGCTAGCTTGTTGGGAACACAAAGTTCTTTTCAGTTACCAACACCACTCCATTCATATATATGGGGAGGAACTAGCTCCAACTCGGTTTTAGAGTGTAAACTGCAGGAACTTCAAACCGGCTCTAGGAAACAGACTGAGATTTCAGGGTAAAACTTTCACATGCAACCCGTTCCCTTTGTGCTAGATGAACGAACGTCTCTCCACATGCTCAGTTCTGATTGATAAGTGTGTGGAAAGCCTTACTTTAGCTAGCTTGTTGGGAATACAAAGTCTCTTTTCAGTTGCCAACTCCACTCCATTCATATATATGGGGAGGTACTATCTAAAATTCGGTTTGACTGTGATAATTGCAGGAAATTCAAACCGGCACTAGGAAACAGTCTGAGAAAGCAGAGTAAAAGTTTCTCCTGCAACACGTTCCCTTTGTGCTAGATGAACGAACGTATCACCACATGCTCATTTCTGAGAGATAAATGTGTGTGAAAGCCGTCCTTCACCTAGCTTGTTGGGAACCCAAAGTTTCTTTGCAGTTGCAAACTCCAATCCATCCATATATATGGGGAGGTACTAGCTAAAACTCGGTTTTACAGTGAAAACTGCAGGAACTTCTAACCGGCACTAGGAAACAGACTGAGAAACCAGAGTAAAAGTTTCTCCTGCAACCCTTTCTCTTTGTGCTAGATGAACGAACGTATCTCCACATGCTCAGTTCTGAGTGATAAGTGTGTGTGGAAGCCGTCCTTCACCTAGCTTCTTGGGAACACTAAGTTTCTTTTCAGTTGCCAAATCTACTCCATACATATATATGGGGAGGTACTAGCTCCAACTCTGTTTTAAAGTGAAAACTGCAGGAAGTTCAAAATGGCACTAGGAAACAGACTGAGAAACCAGAGTAAATGTTTACCTGCAACCCATTCCCTTTGTGCTAGATGAACGAACGTCTCTCCACATGCTCAGTTCTGAGAGATAAGTGTGTGTGAATGCCGTCCTTCACCTAGCTTGTTGGGAACACATAGTTTCTTTGCAGTTGCTATCTCCAATCCATACATATATATGGGGAGGTTCTAGCTCCAACCTGTTTTTACAGTGAAAACTGCAGGAACTTCAAACCGGCACTAGGAAACAGACTGAGAAACCACAGCAATAGTTTCTCTTGCAACCCATTCCCTTTGTGCTAGATGAAAGAATTTCCCTCCACATGCCCATTTCTGAGAGATAAGTGTCTTTGAAAGCCGTCCTTCACCAACTTGTTGGGAACACTAAGTTTCTTTTCAGTTGCCAAATCTACTCCATACATATATATGGGGAGGTACTAGCTCCAACACAGTTTTACAGTGAAAACTGCAGGAAGTTCAAAACGGCACTAGGAAACAGACTGAGAAACCAGAGTAAATGTTTCCCTGCAAAAGGTTCCCTTTTTTCTAGATGAACGAACGTCTCTCCACATGCTCAGTTCTGAGAGATCAGTGTATGTGAAAGCCGTCCTTCACCTAGCTTGTTGGGAAAACAAAGTTTCTTTGCCATTGCAAACACCAATCCATACATATATATGGGGAGGTTATAGCTAAAACTCTGTTTTACAGTGAAAACTGCAGGAACTTCAAATCGGCACTAGGAAACAAACTGAGAAACAAGAGTAATAGTTTCTCCTGCAATCCGTTCCATTTGTGCTAGATGAACGAACGTCTTTCCACATGCACAGTTCTGAGAGATAAATGTGTGTGAAAGCCGTCCTTCACTTAGCTTGTAGGGAACACAAAGTTTCTTTGCAGTTGCAAACTCCAATCCATACTTATATATGGGCAGGTAATAGCTCCAACTCTGTTTTACAGTGAAATTGCCGGAACTTCAACCCGGCAGTAGGAAAAAGACTGAGAAACGAGAGTAAATATTTCTCCTGCAACCCGTTCCATTTGTGCTAGATGAATGAACATCTCTCCACATGCTCATTTCTGAGAGATAAGTGTGTGTGAAAACCGTAATTCATCTAGATTGTTGGGAACACAAAGTTTCTTTTAAGATTCCAACTCCACTCCATATATATATATGGGGAGGTACTAGTTAAAACACGGTTTTACAGTGAAACCTGCAGGAACTTCTAACCGGCACTAGGAAACAGAATGAGATACCAGAGTAAAAGTTTCTCCTGCAACCCTTTTCCTTTGTGCTAGATGAACGAACGTCTCTCCATATGCTCTGTTCTGAGAGATAAGTGTGTATGAAAGCCATCCTTCAAAAAGCTTGTTGGGAACACAAAGTTTCTTTTCAGTTTCCAAATCCAATCCATACATATATATGCGGAGGTACTAGCTAAAACCCGGTTTTACAGTGAAAACTGCAGGAACTTCAAACCGGCACTAGGAAACAGACTGAGAAACCAGAGAAATTGTTTCACATGCAACCCGTTCCATTTGTGCTAGATGAACGAACGTCTCTCCACATGCTCATATCTGAGAGATAAGTGTGTGTGAAAACCGTAATTCATCTATCATTTTGGGAACACAAAATTTCTTTTAACTTTCCAAATCCACTCCATACATATATATAGGGAGGTACAAGCTCCAACTCGGTTTTACAGTGAAAATTGCAGGAACTTCATACCGGCACTAGGAAACAGACTGAGAAACCAGAGTAAAAGTTTATCCTGCAAACCGATCCCTTTGTGCTAAATGAACGAAAGTCTATCCACATGCTCAGTTCTGAGAGAAAATTGGGTGTGAAAGCCGTCCTTCACCTAGCTTGTTGGGAAAACTAAGTTTCTTTTCATTTGCCAACTCCACTCCATACATATATATGGGGAGTTACTAGTTCCAACTCGGTTTTACAGTGAAAACTGCAGGAACATCAAACGGGCACTAGGGAACAGACTGAGTCCCCAAAGTAAAGTTTCTCCTGCAACCCATTACTTTGTGCTAGATAAAGGATCGTCTCTCCACATGATCAGTTCTGAGAGATAAGTGTGTGTGAAAGCCGTCCTTAAATTAGCTTGTTGGGAACACAAAATTTCTTTAAATTTCCAACTCCACTCCATATGCATATATGGGGAGGTACTAGCTCCAAATCGGTTTGACTGTGATAATTGCAGGAAATTCAGAACGGCACTAGGAAACAGACTGAGAAACCAGAGAAAAAGTTTCTCCTGCAACACGTTCCCTTTGTGCTAGGTGAACGAACGTATATTCACATGCTCAGTTCTGAGAGATAAGTGTGTGTGAAATCCGTCCTTCTCCTAGCTTGTTGGGAACACAAAGTTTCTTTGCAGTTGCAAACTCAACTCCATACATATATATGGGGAGGTACTAGCTAAAATTCGGTTTTACAGTGAAAACTGCAGGAACTTCAAACCAGCACTAGGAAACAGACTGAGAAATCTGAGTAAATGTTTCTCCTGCAACCCGTTATCTTTGTGCTAGATGAACGAAAGTATCTCCACATGCTCAGTTCTGAGAGATAAGTGTGTGTGAAAGCCGTCCTTCACCTAGCTTGTTGGGAACTCTAAGTTTCTTTTAATTTGCCAAATCTACTCCATACATATTTATGAGGAGGTACTAGCTCCAACTCTGTTTTACAGTGAAAACTGCAGGAAGATCAAAATGGCACTAGGAAACAGACTGAGAAACCAGAGTAAATGTTTCCCTGCAACCCGTTCCCTTTGTGCTAGATGAACGAACGTCTCTCCACATGCTAAGTTCTGTGAGATATGTGTGTGTGAAAGCCGTCCTTCATCTAGTTTGTAGGGAACACAAAGTTTCTTTGTAGCTGCAAACTCCAATCCATACATATATATGGGGATGTAGTAGCTAAAACTCGGTTTTACAGTGAAAACTGCAGGAACTTCAAACCGGCCCTAGGAAACAGACTGAGAAACCAGAGTAAAAGTTCCTCCTGCAACCCGTTCTCTTTGTGCTAGATGAACGAACGTATCTCCACATGCTCAGTTCTGAGAGATAAGTGTTGTGAAAGCCGTCCTTCACCTAGCTTGTTGGGAAAACTAAGATTCTTTTCAGTAGCCAAATCTACTCCATACATATATATGGGGAGGTACTAGCTAAAACTCTGTTTTACAGTCAAAACTGCAGGAAGTTCAAAATGGCACTAGGAAACAGACTGAGAAACCACAGCAATAGTTTCTCTTGCAACCTATTCCCTTTGTGCTAGATGAAAGAATTTCCCTCCACATGCCCATTTCTAAGAGATAAGTGTCTTTGAAAGCCGTCCTTCACCTAGCTTGTTGGGAACACTAAGTTTCTTTTCAGTTGCCAAATCTAATCCATACATATATATGGGGAGGTTCTAGCTCCAACTCAGTTTTACAGTGAAAACTGCAGGAAGTTCAAAACGGCAATAGGAAACAGACTGAGAAACCAGAGTAAATGTTTCCCTGCAAAAGGTTCCCTTTGTTCTAGATGAACGAACGTCTCACCACATGCTCAGTTCTGAGAGATAAGTGTATGTGAAAGCCGTCCTTCACCTAGCTTGTTGGGAAAACAAAGTTTCTTTGCCATTGCAAACTCCAATCCATATATATATATGGGGAGGTTATAGCTAAAACTCTGTTTTACAGTGAAAACTGCATGAACTTCAAATCGGCACTAGGAAACAAACTGAGAAACAAGAGTAATAGTTTCTCCTGCAATCCGTTCCATTTGTGCTAGATGAACGAACGTCTTTCCACATGCACAGTTCTGAGAGATAAATGTGTGTGAAAGCCGTCCTTCACCTAGCTTGTAGGGAACACAAAGTTTCTTTGCAGTTGCAAACTCCAATCCATACTTATATATGGGCAGGTAATAGCTCCAACACTGTTTTACAGTGAAAACTGCAGGAACTTCAAACCAGCACTAGGAAAAAGACTGAGAAACGAGAGTAAATGTTTCTCCTGCAACCCGTTCCATTTGTGCTAGATGAATGAACATCTCTCCACTTGCTCATTTCTGAGAGATAAGTGTGTGTGAAAACCGTAATTAATCTAGATTGTTGGGAACACAAAGTTTCTTTTAAGATTCCAACTCCACTCCATATATATATATGGGGAGGTACTAGTTAAAACACTGTTTTACAGTGAAAACTGCAGGAACTTCTAACCGGCACTAGGAAACAGAATGAGATACCAGAGTAAAAGTTTCTCCTGCAACCCTTTTCCTTTGTGCTAGATGAACGAACGTCTCTCCATGTGCTCTGTTCTGAGAGATAATTGTGTATGAAAGCCATCCTTCATCAAGCTTGTTGGGAACACAAAGTTTCTTTTCAGTTTCCAACTCCAATCCATACATATATATGCGGAGGTACTAGCTAAAACTCGGTTTTACAGTGAAAACTGCAGGAACTTCAAACCGGCACTAGGAAACAGACTGAGAAACCAGAGTAAAATTTTCTCCTGCAACCCGATCCCTTTGTGCTAAATGAATGAAAGTCTCTCCAGATGCTCATTTCTGAGAGATAATTGTGTGTGAAATCCGTCCTTCACCTAGCTTGTTGGGAACACAAAGTTTCTTTTCATTTGCAAACTCCACTCCATACATATATATGGGGAGGTACTAGCTCCAACTCGGTTTTACAGTGAAAATTGCAGGAAATTCAAACCGGAACTAGGAAAAATACTGAGAAACCTGGGTAATAGTTTCTCCTGTAAACCGTTCCCATTGTGCTAGATGAAGGAAAGTCTCTCCAAATGCTCAGTTCTGAGAGATAATTTTGTGTGAAAGCCGTCCTTCATCTAGCTTGTTGGGAACACAATATTTCTTTTCAGTTGCCAAATTCACTCCATACATATATATGGGGAGGTACTAGCTCCAACTCGGTTTACAGTGAAAAATGCAGGAACTTCAAACCGGCACTAGGAAACAGACTGAAAAACCAGAGAAATTGATTCACTTGCAACCGGTTCCCTTTGTTCTAGATGAACGAACGTCTCTCCACATGCTCAGTTCTGAGAGATAAGTGAATGTGAAAGCCGTCCTTCACATAGCTTGTTGGTAAAACAAAGTTTCTTTGCCATTGCAAACTCCAATCCATACATATATATTGGGAGGTACTAGCTCCAACTCGGTTTTACAGTGAAAACTGCAGGAACTTCAAACCGGCACTAGGAAACAGACTGAGAAACCAGAGAAATTGTTTCACCTGCAACCCGTTCCCTTTGTGCTAGATGAACGAACGTCTCTCCACATGCTCATTTCTGAGAGATAAGTGTGTGTGAAAGCCATAATTCATCTATAATTTTGGGAACACAAAGTTTCTTTTAACTTTCCAACTCCACTCCATACATATATATAGGGAGGTACAAGCTCCAACTCGGTTTTACTGTGAAAATTGCCGGAAATTCAAAACGGCACTAGGAAACAGACTGAGAAACCAGAGTAAAAGTTTCCCTGCAACCCGTTCCCTTTGTGTTAGATGAACGAACGTCTCTCCACATGCTCAGTTCAGAGAGATAATTGTGTGTGAAAGCCGTCCTTCACCTAGCTTGTTGGGAACTCAATGTTTCTTTTCAGTTGCCAAATCCGCTCCATACATATATATGGGGAGGTACTAGCTCCAACTCGGTTTTACAGTGAAAACTGCAGGAACTTCAAACCGGCACTAGGAAACAGACTGAGAAACCAGAGAAATTGTTTCAACTGCAACCCGTTCCCTTTGTGCTAGATGAACGAACGTCTCTCCACATGCTCATTTCTGAGAGATAAGTGTGTGTGAAAGCCGTGATTCATCTATCATTTAGGAACACAAAGTTTCTTTTAACTTTCCAACTCCACTCCATACATATATATAGGGAGGTACTAGCTCCAACTCGGTTTTACAGTGAAAACTGCCGGAACATCAAACCGGCACTAAGAAACAGGCTGAGAAACCAGAGTAAAGTTTCTCCTGTAAACCCTTCCCTTTTTGCTAGATGAGCGAACGTCTCTCCACATGCTCAGTTCTGAGAGATAAATGTGTGTGAAACCCGTCCTTCACCTAGCTTGTTGGGACCCAAAGTTTCTTTTAATTAGCAAACTCCACTCCTTAAATTTATATGGGGAAATTCTAGCCCCAACTCGATTTTACAGTGAAAACTGCAGGAACGTCAAAACCGCACTAGGAAACAGAATGAGAAACAAGAGTAAATGTTTGTCCAGCAAACCTTTCCCTTTGTGCTACATGAACGAAAGTCTCTCCACATGCTCTGTTCTGAGAGATAAGTGTGTGTGAAAGCCGTCCTTCACCTAGCTGGCTAGGGAACACAAAGTTTCTTTTCAGTTGCTAACTCCACTCCATACATATATATGGGGAGGTACTAGCTCCAACACGGTTTTTCAGTGAAAACTGCAGGAACATCAAACCGGCACTAGGAAACAGACTGAGAAACCAGAGTAATAGTTTGTCCTGCAAACCGTTCCCTTTGTGCTAGATGAACGAACGTCTCTCCACATGCTCATTTCTGAGAGATAAGTGTGTGTGAAAGCCATCCTTCAGCTAGCTTGTTGGGAACTTAAACTTTCTTTTCAGTTGCCAATTCCACTCCATACATATATACGGGGTGGTACTAGAACCTATTCAGTTATACAGTGAAAACTGCAGGAAATTCAACCCGTCACTAGGAAACAGTCTGAGAAACGAGAGTAAAAGTTTCTCCTGCAACCCGTTCCCTTTGTGCTAGATGAACGAAAGTCTCTCCACAAGCTCAGTTCTGAGAGATATGTGTGTGTGAAAGCCGTAGTTTAAATATGCTTTTGGGAACACAAAGTTTCTCTTCAGTTGCTAACACCACTCCATACATATATAAGGGGAAGTACTTGCTCCAACACGGTTTTAGAGTGAAAAATGCAGGAACTTCAAACCGGCACTAGGAAACAGACTGAGAAACCAGAGTAAAATTTTCTCCTGCTATCCGTTCAATTTATGCTAAATGAAAGAACTACTCTCCACATGCTCAGTTGTGAGAGAGAAGTGTGTGTGTAAGCCGGCTTTCAACTATCTTGTTGGGAACAAAAAGTTTCTTTTCAGTTGCAAACTCCACTCCATACATATATATGGGGAGGTACAAGCTCCAACTCGGTTTTACAGTGAAAACTGCAGGAACGTCAAAACCGCACTAGGAAACAGACTGAGAACAAGAGTAAATGTTTGTCCTGCAACCCATTCCCTTTGTGCTAGATGAACGAAAGTCTCTCCACATGCTCTGTTCTGAGAGATAAGTGTGTGTGAATGCAGGAATTCACCAAGCTTGTTGGGAACACAAAGTTTCTTTTCAGTTGCAATCTCCAATCCATAAATATATATGGGGAAGTACTAGCTCCAACACGCTTTTACAGTGAAAACTGCAGGAACATCAAACGGGCACTAGGAAACAGACTGAGAAACCAGAGTAAAAGTTTGTCCTGCAAACCGTTCCCTTTGTGTTGGATGAACGAACGTATCTCCACATGCTCTGTTCTGAGAGATAAGTGTGTGTGAATGCAGGAATTCACCAAGCTTGTTGGGAACACAAAGTTTCTTTTCAGTTGCAATCTCCAATCCATAAATATATACGGGGAAATACGAACTCAAACTCGGTTTTACAGTGAAAACTGCAGGATCTTCAAACCGGCACAAGGGAACAAACTGAGAAGCCAGATTAATAGATTCTCCTGCAAACTTTTCCATTTGTGCTAGATGAACGAACGTCTCTCCACATGCTCAGTTCTGAGAGATAAGTGTGTGTGGAAGCCGCATTTCACATAGCTTGTTCGGAACTTAAAGATTCTTTTCAGTTTCAAACTCCACTCCATACATATATATGGTTTGGTACTAGAACCTACTCTTTTATACAGTGAAAACGGCAGGAATTTCAACCCGTCACTAGGAAACAGACTGAGAAACCAGAATTAAAGTTTCTCCTGCAACCCGTTCCCTTTGTGCTAGATGAACGAAAGTCTCTCCACAAGCTCAGTTCTGAGATATATGTGTGTGTGAAAGCCGTACTTTAAATATGTTATTGGGAACACAAGGTTTATTTTCAGTTGCTAACTCCACTCCATAATTATATAAGGGGAGGTACTTGATCCAACACGGTTTTAGAGTGAAAACTGCAGGAACTTCAACCCGGCACTAGGAAACAGACTGAGAAACCAGAGTAAAAGTTTCTTCCGCTATCCGTTCACTTTATGCTAGATGAAAGAACGTCTCTCCACATGGTCAGTTCTGAGAGATAACTGTGTGCGTTAGCCGTTCTTCAACTATCTTGTTGGGAACAGAAAGTTTCTTTTCAGTTGCAAACTCCACTCCATACATATATATGGGAAGGTACTAGCTCCAACTCGGTTTTACATTGAAAACTGCCGGAACTTCAAACCGGCAGTAAGGAACAGGCTGAGAAACCAGAGTAAAGTTTCTCCTGTAAACCCTTCCCTTTTTGCTAGATGAGCGAACGTCTCTCCACATGCTCAGTTATGAGAGATAAGTGTGTGTGAAAGCCGTCCTTCACCTAGCTGGTTGGGACCCAAAGTTTCTTTTAATTAGCAAACTCCACTCCTTAAATTTATATGGGGAAATTCTAGCTCCAACTCGGTTTTACAGTGAAAACTGCAGGAAAGTCAAAACCGCACTAGGAAACAGAATGAGAAACAAGAGTAAATGTTTGTCCTGCAAACCTTTCCCTTTGTGCTAGATGAACGAAAGTCTCTCCACATGCTCTGTTCTGAGAGATAAGTGTGTGTGAAAGCCGTCCTTCACCTAGCTGGCAGGAACACAAAGTTTCTTTTCAGTTGCTAACTCCACTCCATACATATATATGGTGAGGTACTAGCTCCAACACGGTTTTTCAGTGAAAACTGCAGGAACATCAAACCGGCACTAGGAAACAGACTGAGAAACCAGAGTAAAAGTTTGTCCTGCAAACCGTTCCCTTTGTGCTAGATGAACGAACGTCTCTCCACATGCTCATTTCTGAGAGATAAGTGTGTGTGAAAGCCGTCCTTCAGCTAGCTTGTTGGGAAAACAATGTTTCTTTTCAGTTGCAATCTCCAATCCATACATATATACGGGGAGATACGAGCTCAAACTCGGTATTACAGTGAAAACTGCAGGATCTTCAAACCGGCACAAGGGAACACACTGAGAAGCCAGATTAATAGATTCTCCTGCAACCTTTTCCATTTGTGCTAGATGAACGAAAGTCTATCCACATGCTCAGTTCTGAGAGATAAGTGTGTGTGAAAGCCAAACTTCAACGAGCTTGATGGGAACTCAAAGTTTCTTTTCAGTTGCAAACCCCACTCCATATATATATATGGGGAGGTACTAGCTCCAAATCGGTTTTACAGTGTAAACTGCAGGAAAGTCAAAACCGCACTAGGAAACAGAATGAGAAACAAGAGAAAATGTTTGTCCTGCAAACCTTTCCCTTTGTGCTAGATGAACGAAAGTCTCTCCACATGCTCTGTTCTGAGAGATAAGTGTGTGTGAAAGCCGTCCTTCACCTAGCTGGCTGGGAACACAAAGTTTCTTTTCAGTTGCTAACTCAACTCCATACATATATATGGGGAGGTTCTAGCTCCAACACGGTTTTTCAGTGAAAACTGCAGGAACATCAAACCGGCACTAGGAAACAGACTGAGAAACCAGAGTAAAAGTTTGTCCTGCAAACCGTTCCCTTTGTGCTAGATGAACGAACGTCTCTCCACATGCTCATTTCTGAGAGATAAGTGTGTGTGAAAGCCGTCCTTCAGCTAGCTTGTTGGGAAAACAATGTTTCTTTTCAGTTGCAATCTCCAATCCATACATATATACGGGGAGATACGAGCTCAAACTCGGTTTTACAGTGAAAACTGCAGGATCTTCAAACCGGCACAAGGGAACACACTGAGAAGCCATATTAATAGATTCTCCTGCAACCTTTTCCATTTGTGCTAGATGAACGAAAGTCTATCCACATGCTCAGTTCTGAGAGATAAGTGTGTGTGAAAGCCAAACTTCAACGAGCTTGATGGGAACTCAAAGTTTCTTTTCAGTTGCAAACCCCACTCCATATATATATATGGGGAGGTACTAGCTCCAAATCGGTTTTACAGTGAAAACTGCAGGAAATTCATCCCGGCACTAGGAAGCAGACAGAGAACCAGATTATAAGTTTCTCCTGCAACCGTTCCCTTTGTGCTATATCAACGAACGTCTCTCCACATGCTCAGTTCTGAGAGATAAGTGTGTGTGGAAGCCGCATTTCACCTAGCTTGTTCGGAACTTAAAGATTCTTTTCAGTTTCAAACTCCACTCCATACATATATATGGGTTGGTACTAGATCCTACTCTTTTATACAGTGAAAACGGCAGGAATTTCAACCCGTCACTAGGAAACAGACTGAGAAACCAGAGTTAAAGTTTCTCCTGCAACCCGTTCCCTTTGTGCTAGATGAACGAAAGTCTCTCCACAAGCTCAGTTCTGAGATATATGTGTGTGTGAAAGCCGTACTTTAAATATGTTATTGGGAACACAAGTATTCTTTACAGATGCTAACTCCACTCCATACTTATATACGGGGAGGTACATGCTCCAACACGGTTTTAGTGTGAAAAATGCAGGAACTTCAACCCGGCACTAGGAAACAGACTGAGAAACCAGAGTAAAAGTTTCTTCTGCTTTCCGTTCACTTTATGCTAGATGAAAGAACGTCTCTCCACATGCTCAGTTCTGAGAGATAAGTGTGTGTGTAAGCCGTCCTTCAACTATCTTGTTGGGAACAGAATGTTTCTTTTTAATTTGCAAACTCCACTCCATACATATATATGGGTAGGTACTAGCTCCAACTCGGTTTTACAGTGAAAAATGCCGGAACTTCAAACCGGCACTAAGAAACAGGCTGAGAAACCAGAGTAAAAGTTTCTCCTGTAAACCCTTCCTTTGTGCTAGATGAGCGAACGTCTCTCCACATGCTCAGTTCTGAGAGATAAGTGTGTGTGAAAGCCGTCCTTCACCTAGCTTGTTGGGACCCAAAGTTTCATTTAATTAGCAAAATCCACTCCTTAAATTTATATGGGGAAATTCTAGCTCCAACTCGGTTTTACAGTGAAAACTGCAGGAACGTCAAAACCGCACTAGGAAACAGACTGAGAAACAAGAGTAAATGTTTGCCCTGCAAACATTTCCCTTTGTGCTAGATGAACGAAAGTCTCTCCACAAGCTCAGTTCTGAGAGATATGTGTGTGTGAAAGCCGAAGTTTAAATATGCTTTTGGGAACACAAAGTTTCTCTTCAGTTGCTAACACCACTCCATACATATATATGGGGAGGTACTTGCTCCAACACGGTTTTAGAGTGAAAAATGCAGGAACTTCAAACCGGCACTAGGAAACAGACTGAGAAACCAGAGTAAAATATTCTCCTGCTATCCGTTCAATTTATGCTAGATGAAAGAACGTCTCTCCACATGCTCAGTTCTGAGAGATAAGTGTGTATGTAAGCCATAATTCATCTATAATTTTGGGAACACAAAGTTTCTTTTAACTTTCCAACTCCACTCCATACATATATATAGGGAGGTACAAGCTCCAACTCGGTTTTACTGTGAAAATTGCCGGAAATTCAAAACGGCACTAGGAAACAGACTGAGAAACCAGAGTAAAAGTTTCCCTGCAACCCGTTCCCTTTGTGTTAGATGAACGAACGTCTCTCCACATGCTCAGTTCTGAGAGATAAGTGTGTGTGAAAGCCGTCCTTCACCTAGCTGGTTGGGACCCAAAGTTTCATTTAATTAGCAAAATCCACTCCTTAAATTTATATGGGGAAATTCTAACTCCAACTCGGTTTTACAGTGAAAACTGCAGGAACGTCCAAACCGCACTAGGAAACAGACTGAGAAACAAGAGTAAATGTTTGCCCTGCAAACATTTCCCTTTGTGCTAGATGAACGAAAGTCTCTCCACAAGCTCAGTTCTGAGAGATATGTGTGTGTGAAAGCCGTAGTTTAAATATGCTTTTGGGAACACAAAGTTTCTCTTCAGTTGCTAACTCCACTCCATACATATATATGGGGAGGTACTTGCTCCAACACGGTTTTAGAGTGAAAAATGCAGGAACTTCAAACCGGCACTAGGAAACAGACTGAGAAACCAGAGTAAAATATTCTCCTGCTATCCGTTCAATTTATGCTAGATGAAAGAACGTCTCTACACATGCTCAGTTCTGAGAGATAAGTGTGTGTGTAAGCCATAATTCATCTATAATTTTGGGAACACAAAGTTTCTTTTAACTTTCCAACTCCACTCCATACATATATATAGGGAGGTACAAGCTCCAACTCGGTTTTACTGTGAAAATTGCCGGAAATTCAAAACGGCACTAGGAAACAGACTGAGAAACCAGAGTAAAAGTTTCCCTGCAACCCGTTCCCTTTGTGTTAGATGAACGAACGTCTCTCCACATGCTCAGTTCTGAGAGATAATTGTGTGTGAAAGCCGTCCTTCACCTAGCTTGTTGGGAACTCAATGTTTCTTTTCAGTTGCCAAATCCGCTCCATACATATATATGGGGAGGTACTAGCTCCAACTCGGTTTTACAGTGAAAACTGCAGGAACTTCAAACCGGCACTAGGAAACAGACTGAGAAACCAGAGAAATTGTTTCAACTGCAACCCGTTCCCTTTGTGCTAGATGAACGAACGTCTCTCCACATGCTCATTTCTGAGAGATAAGTGTGTGTGAAAGCCGTAATTCATCTATCATTTAGGAACACAAAGTTTCTTTTAACTTTCCAACTCCACTCCATACATATATATAGGGAGGTACAAGCTCCAACTCGGTTTTACTGTGAAAATTGCAGGAAATTCAAAACGGCACTAGGAAACAGACTGAGAAACCATAGTAAAAGTTTCCCTGCAACCAGTTCCCTTTGTGCTAGATGAACGAACGTCTCACCACATGCTCAGTTCTGAGAGATAAGTGTATGTGAAAGCCGTCCTTCACCTAGCTTGTTGGGAAAACAAAATTTCTTTGCCATTGCAAACTCCAATCCATATATATATATGGGGAGGTTATAGCTAAAACTCTGTTTTACAGTGAAAACTGCAGGAACTTCAAATCGGCACTAGGAAACAAACTGAGAAACAAGAGTAATAGTTTATCCTGCAATCCGTTCCATTTGTGCTAGATGAACGAACGTCTTTCCACATGCACAGTTCTGAGAGATAAATGTGTGTGAAAGCCGTCCTTCACCTAGCTTGTAGGGAACACAAAGTTTCTTTGCAGTTGCAAACTCCAATCCATACTTATATATGGGCAGGTAATAGCTCCAACACTGTTTTACAGTGAAAACTGCAGGAACTTCAAACCAGCACTAGGAAAAAGACTGAGAAACGAGAGTAAATGTTTCCCCTGCAACCCGTTCCATTTGTGCTAGATGAATGAACATCTCTCCACTTGCTCATTTCTGAGAGATAAGTGTGTGTGAAAACCGTAATTAATCTAGATTGTTGGGAACACAAAGTTTCTTTTAAGATTCCAACTCCACTCCATATATATATATGGGGAGGTACTAGTTAAAACACTGTTTTACAGTGAAAACTGCAGGAACTTCTAACCGGCACTAGGAAACAGAATGAGATACCAGAGTAAAAGTTTCTCCTGCAACCCTTTTCCTTTGTGCTAGATGAACGAACGTCTCTCCATGTGCTCTGTTCTGAGAGATAATTGTGTATGAAAGCCATCCTTCATCAAGCTTGTTGGGAACACAAAGTTTCTTTTCAGTTTCCAACTCCAATCCATACATATATATGCGGAGGTACTAGCTAAAACTCGGTTTTACAGTGAAAACTGCAGGAACTTCAAACCGGCACTAGGAAACAGACTGAGAAACCAGAGTAAAATTTTCTCCTGCAACCCGATCCCTTTGTGCTAAATGAATGAAAGTCTCTCCAGATGCTCATTTCTGAGAGATAATTGTGTGTGAAATCCGTCCTTCACCTAGCTTGTTGGGAACACAAAGTTTCTTTTCATTTGCAAACTCCACTCCATACATATATATGGGGAGGTACTAGCTCCAACTCGGTTTTACAGTGAAAATTGCAGGAAATTCAAACCGGAACTAGGAAAAATACTGAGAAACCTGGGTAATAGTTTCTCCTGTAAACCGTTCCCATTGTGCTAGATGAAGGAAAGTCTCTCCAAATGCTCAGTTCTGAGAGATAATTTTGTGTGAAAGCCGTCCTTCATCTAGCTTGTTGGGAACACAATATTTCTTTTCAGTTGCCAAATTCACTCCATACATATATATGGGGAGGTACTAGCTCCAACTCGGTTTACAGTGAAAAATGCAGGAACTTCAAACCGTCACTAGGAAACAGACTGAAAAACCAGAGAAATTGATTCACTTGCAACCGGTTCCCTTTGTTCTAGATGAACGAACGTCTCTCCACATGCTCATTTCTGAGATATAAGTGTGTGTGAAAGCCGTAATTCATCTATCATTTTGGGAACACAAAGTTTCTTTTAACTTTCCAACTCCACTCCATACATATATATAGGGAGGTACAAGCTCCAACTCGGTTTTACTGTGAAAATTGCCGGAAATTCAAAACGGCACTAGGAAACAGACTGAGAAACCAGAGTAAAAGTTTCCCTGCAACCCGTTCCCTTTGTGTTAGATGAACGAACGTCTCTCCACATGCTCAGTTCTGAGAGATAAGTGCCTGTGAAAGCCGTCCTTCATCTATCTTGTTGGGAACTCAATGTTTCTTTTCAGTTGCCAAATCCGCTCCATACATATATATGGGGAGGTACTAGCTCCAACTCGGTTTTACAGTGAAAACTGCAGGAACTTCAAACCGGCACTAGGAAACAGACTGAGAAACCAGAGAAATTGTTTCAACTGCAACACGTTCCCTTTGTGCTAGATGAACGAACGTCTCTCCACATGCTCATTTCTGAGAGATAAGTGTGTGTGAAAGCCGTAATTCATCTATCATTTAGGAACACAAAGTTTCTTTTAACTTTCCAACTCCACTCCATACATATATATAGGGAGGTACAAGCTCCAAATCGGTTTTACTGTGAAAATTGCAGGAAATTCAAAACGGCACTAGGAAACAGACTGAGAAACCATAGTAAAAGTTTCCCTGCAACCAGTTCCCTTTGTGCTAGATGAACGAACGTCTCTCCTCATGCTCAGTTCTGAGAGATAAGTGGGTATGAAAGCCGTCCTTCACATAGGTTGTTGGGAAAACAAAGTTTCTTTTCAGTTGACAAATCCACTCCATACATATATATGGAGAGTTACTAGCTCCAACTCGGTTTTACAGTGAAAATTGCAGGGACTTCAAACCGGCACTACGGAAGAGACTGAGAATCCAAAGTAAAGTTTCTCCTGCAACCCATTACTTTGTGCTAGATAAAGGATCGTCTCTCCACATGCTCAGTTCTGAGAGATAAGTGTGTGTGAAAGCCATCTTTCACCTAGCTTGTTGGGAACACAAAGTTTCTTTTCAATTGCCAACTCCACTCCATTCATATATATGGGGATGTACTAACTAAAATTAGGTTTTACAGTGAAAACTGCAGGAACTTCAAACCGGCACTAGGAAACAGACTGAGAAACCAGAGTAAAAGTTCCTCTTGCAACACGTTCACTTTGTGCTAGATGAACGAACGTATCTTCACATGCTCAGTTCTGAGAGATATGTGTGTGTGAAATCCGTCTTTCTCCTAGCTTGTTGGGAACACAAAGTTTCTTTGCAGTTGCAAACTCCAATCAATCCATATATATGGGGAGGTAGTAGCTAAAACCTAGTTTTACAGTGAAAACTGCAGGAACTTCAAACCGGCACTAGGAAACAGACTGAGAAACCAGAGTAAAATATTCTCCTGCTATCCGTTCAATTTATGCTAGATGAAAGAACGTCTCTACACATGCTCAGTTCTGAGAGATAAGTGTGTGTGTAAGCCATAATTCATCTATAATTTTGGGAACACAAAGTTTCTTTTAACTTTCCAACTCCACTCCATACATATATATAGGGAGGTACAAGCTCCAACTCGGTTTTACTGTGAAAATTGCCGGAAATTCAAAACGGCACTAGGAAACAGACTGAGAAACCAGAGTAAAAGTTTCCCTGCAACCCGTTCCCTTTGTGTTAGATGAACGAACGTCTCTCCACATGCTCAGTTCTGAGAGATAATTGTGTGTGAAAGCCGTCCTTCACCTAGCTTGTTGGGAACTCAATGTTTCTTTTCAGTTGCCAAATCCGCTCCATACATATATATGGGGAGGTACTAGCTCCAACTCGGTTTTACAGTGAAAACTGCAGGAACTTCAAACCGGCACTAGGAAACAGACTGAGAAACCAGAGAAATTGTTTCAACTGCAACCCGTTCCCTTTGTGCTAGATGAACGAACGTCTCTCCACATGCTCATTTCTGAGAGATAAGTGTGTGTGAAAGCCGTAATTCATCTATCATTTAGGAACACAAAGTTTCTTTTAACTTTCCAACTCCACTCCATACATATATATAGGGAGGTACAAGCTCCAACTCGGTTTTACTGTGAAAATTGCAGGAAATTCAAAACGGCACTAGGAAACAGACTGAGAAACCATAGTAAAAGTTTCCCTGCAACCAGTTCCCTTTGTGCTAGATGAACGAACGTCTCACCACATGCTCAGTTCTGAGAGATAAGTGTATGTGAAAGCCGTCCTTCACCTAGCTTGTTGGGAAAACAAAATTTCTTTGCCATTGCAAACTCCAATCCATATATATATATGGGGAGGTTATAGCTAAAACTCTGTTTTACAGTGAAAACTGCAGGAACTTCAAATCGGCACTAGGAAACAAACTGAGAAACAAGAGTAATAGTTTATCCTGCAATCCGTTCCATTTGTGCTAGATGAACGAACGTCTTTCCACATGCACAGTTCTGAGAGATAAATGTGTGTGAAAGCCGTCCTTCACCTAGCTTGTAGGGAACACAAAGTTTCTTTGCAGTTGCAAACTCCAATCCATACTTATATATGGGCAGGTAATAGCTCCAACACTGTTTTACAGTGAAAACTGCAGGAACTTCAAACCAGCACTAGGAAAAAGACTGAGAAACGAGAGTAAATGTTTCCCCTGCAACCCGTTCCATTTGTGCTAGATGAATGAACATCTCTCCACTTGCTCATTTCTGAGAGATAAGTGTGTGTGAAAACCGTAATTAATCTAGATTGTTGGGAACACAAAGTTTCTTTTAAGATTCCAACTCCACTCCATATATATATATGGGGAGGTACTAGTTAAAACACTGTTTTACAGTGAAAACTGCAGGAACTTCTAACCGGCACTAGGAAACAGAATGAGATACCAGAGTAAAAGTTTCTCCTGCAACCCTTTTCCTTTGTGCTAGATGAACGAACGTCTCTCCATGTGCTCTGTTCTGAGAGATAATTGTGTATGAAAGCCATCCTTCATCAAGCTTGTTGGGAACACAAAGTTTCTTTTCAGTTTCCAACTCCAATCCATACATATATATGCGGAGGTACTAGCTAAAACTCGGTTTTACAGTGAAAACTGCAGGAACTTCAAACCGGCACTAGGAAACAGACTGAGAAACCAGAGTAAAATTTTCTCCTGCAACCCGATCCCTTTGTGCTAAATGAATGAAAGTCTCTCCAGATGCTCATTTCTGAGAGATAATTGTGTGTGAAATCCGTCCTTCACCTAGCTTGTTGGGAACACAAAGTTTCTTTTCATTTGCAAACTCCACTCCATACATATATATGGGGAGGTACTAGCTCCAACTCGGTTTTACAGTGAAAATTGCAGGAAATTCAAACCGGAACTAGGAAAAATACTGAGAAACCTGGGTAATAGTTTCTCCTGTAAACCGTTCCCATTGTGCTAGATGAAGGAAAGTCTCTCCAAATGCTCAGTTCTGAGAGATAATTTTGTGTGAAAGCCGTCCTTCATCTAGCTTGTTGGGAACACAATATTTCTTTTCAGTTGCCAAATTCACTCCATACATATATATGGGGAGGTACTAGCTCCAACTCGGTTTACAGTGAAAAATGCAGGAACTTCAAACCGTCACTAGGAAACAGACTGAAAAACCAGAGAAATTGATTCACTTGCAACCGGTTCCCTTTGTTCTAGATGAACGAACGTCTCTCCACATGCTCATTTCTGAGATATAAGTGTGTGTGAAAGCCGTAATTCATCTATCATTTTGGGAACACAAAGTTTCTTTTAACTTTCCAACTCCACTCCATACATATATATAGGGAGGTACAAGCTCCAACTCGGTTTTACTGTGAAAATTGCCGGAAATTCAAAACGGCACTAGGAAACAGACTGAGAAACCAGAGTAAAAGTTTCCCTGCAACCCGTTCCCTTTGTGTTAGATGAACGAACGTCTCTCCACATGCTCAGTTCTGAGAGATAAGTGCCTGTGAAAGCCGTCCTTCATCTATCTTGTTGGGAACTCAATGTTTCTTTTCAGTTGCCAAATCCGCTCCATACATATATATGGGGAGGTACTAGCTCCAACTCGGTTTTACAGTGAAAACTGCAGGAACTTCAAACCGGCACTAGGAAACAGACTGAGAAACCAGAGAAATTGTTTCAACTGCAACACGTTCCCTTTGTGCTAGATGAACGAACGTCTCTCCACATGCTCATTTCTGAGAGATAAGTGTGTGTGAAAGCCGTAATTCATCTATCATTTAGGAACACAAAGTTTCTTTTAACTTTCCAACTCCACTCCATACATATATATAGGGAGGTACAAGCTCCAAATCGGTTTTACTGTGAAAATTGCAGGAAATTCAAAACGGCACTAGGAAACAGACTGAGAAACCATAGTAAAAGTTTCCCTGCAACCAGTTCCCTTTGTGCTAGATGAACGAACGTCTCTCCTCATGCTCAGTTCTGAGAGATAAGTGGGTATGAAAGCCGTCCTTCACATAGGTTGTTGGGAAAACAAAGTTTCTTTTCAGTTGACAAATCCACTCCATACATATATATGGAGAGTTACTAGCTCCAACTCGGTTTTACAGTGAAAATTGCAGGGACTTCAAACCGGCACTACGGAAGAGACTGAGAATCCAAAGTAAAGTTTCTCCTGCAACCCATTACTTTGTGCTAGATAAAGGATCGTCTCTCCACATGCTCAGTTCTGAGAGATAAGTGTGTGTGAAAGCCATCTTTCACCTAGCTTGTTGGGAACACAAAGTTTCTTTTCAATTGCCAACTCCACTCCATTCATATATATGGGGATGTACTAACTAAAATTAGGTTTTACAGTGAAAACTGCAGGAACTTCAAACCGGCACTAGGAAACAGACTGAGAAACCAGAGTAAAAGTTCCTCTTGCAACACGTTCACTTTGTGCTAGATGAACGAACGTATCTTCACATGCTCAGTTCTGAGAGATATGTGTGTGTGAAATCCGTCTTTCTCCTAGCTTGTTGGGAACACAAAGTTTCTTTGCAGTTGCAAACTCCAATCAATCCATATATATGGGGAGGTAGTAGCTAAAACCTAGTTTTACAGTGAAAACTGCAGGAACTTCAAACCGGCACTAGGAAACAGACTGAGAAACCAGAGTAAAATATTCTCCTGCTATCCGTTCAATTTATGCTAGATGAAAGAACGTCTCTACACATGCTCAGTTCTGAGAGATAAGTGTGTGTGTAAGCCATAATTCATCTATAATTTTGGGAACACAAAGTTTCTTTTAACTTTCCAACTCCACTCCATACATATATATAGGGAGGTACAAGCTCCAACTCGGTTTTACTGTGAAAATTGCCGGAAATTCAAAACGGCACTAGGAAACAGACTGAGAAACCAGAGTAAAAGTTTCCCTGCAACCCGTTCCCTTTGTGTTAGATGAACGAACGTCTCTCCACATGCTCAGTTCTGAGAGATAATTGTGTGTGAAAGCCGTCCTTCACCTAGCTTGTTGGGAACTCAATGTTTCTTTTCAGTTGCCAAATCCGCTCCATACATATATATGGGGAGGTACTAGCTCCAACTCGGTTTTACAGTGAAAACTGCAGGAACTTCAAACCGGCACTAGGAAACAGACTGAGAAACCAGAGAAATTGTTTCAACTGCAACCCGTTCCCTTTGTGCTAGATGAACGAACGTCTCTCCACATGCTCATTTCTGAGAGATAAGTGTGTGTGAAAGCCGTAATTCATCTATCATTTAGGAACACAAAGTTTCTTTTAACTTTCCAACTCCACTCCATACATATATATAGGGAGGTACAAGCTCCAACTCGGTTTTACTGTGAAAATTGCAGGAAATTCAAAACGGCACTAGGAAACAGACTGAGAAACCATAGTAAAAGTTTCCCTGCAACCAGTTCCCTTTGTGCTAGATGAACGAACGTCTCACCACATGCTCAGTTCTGAGAGATAAGTGTATGTGAAAGCCGTCCTTCACCTAGCTTGTTGGGAAAACAAAATTTCTTTGCCATTGCAAACTCCAATCCATATATATATATGGGGAGGTTATAGCTAAAACTCTGTTTTACAGTGAAAACTGCAGGAACTTCAAATCGGCACTAGGAAACAAACTGAGAAACAAGAGTAATAGTTTATCCTGCAATCCGTTCCATTTGTGCTAGATGAACGAACGTCTTTCCACATGCACAGTTCTGAGAGATAAATGTGTGTGAAAGCCGTCCTTCACCTAGCTTGTAGGGAACACAAAGTTTCTTTGCAGTTGCAAACTCCAATCCATACTTATATATGGGCAGGTAATAGCTCCAACACTGTTTTACAGTGAAAACTGCAGGAACTTCAAACCAGCACTAGGAAAAAGACTGAGAAACGAGAGTAAATGTTTCCCCTGCAACCCGTTCCATTTGTGCTAGATGAATGAACATCTCTCCACTTGCTCATTTCTGAGAGATAAGTGTGTGTGAAAACCGTAATTAATCTAGATTGTTGGGAACACAAAGTTTCTTTTAAGATTCCAACTCCACTCCATATATATATATGGGGAGGTACTAGTTAAAACACTGTTTTACAGTGAAAACTGCAGGAACTTCTAACCGGCACTAGGAAACAGAATGAGATACCAGAGTAAAAGTTTCTCCTGCAACCCTTTTCCTTTGTGCTAGATGAACGAACGTCTCTCCATGTGCTCTGTTCTGAGAGATAATTGTGTATGAAAGCCATCCTTCATCAAGCTTGTTGGGAACACAAAGTTTCTTTTCAGTTTCCAACTCCAATCCATACATATATATGCGGAGGTACTAGCTAAAACTCGGTTTTACAGTGAAAACTGCAGGAACTTCAAACCGGCACTAGGAAACAGACTGAGAAACCAGAGTAAAATTTTCTCCTGCAACCCGATCCCTTTGTGCTAAATGAATGAAAGTCTCTCCAGATGCTCATTTCTGAGAGATAATTGTGTGTGAAATCCGTCCTTCACCTAGCTTGTTGGGAACACAAAGTTTCTTTTCATTTGCAAACTCCACTCCATACATATATATGGGGAGGTACTAGCTCCAACTCGGTTTTACAGTGAAAATTGCAGGAAATTCAAACCGGAACTAGGAAAAATACTGAGAAACCTGGGTAATAGTTTCTCCTGTAAACCGTTCCCATTGTGCTAGATGAAGGAAAGTCTCTCCAAATGCTCAGTTCTGAGAGATAATTTTGTGTGAAAGCCGTCCTTCATCTAGCTTGTTGGGAACACAATATTTCTTTTCAGTTGCCAAATTCACTCCATACATATATATGGGGAGGTACTAGCTCCAACTCGGTTTACAGTGAAAAATGCAGGAACTTCAAACCGTCACTAGGAAACAGACTGAAAAACCAGAGAAATTGATTCACTTGCAACCGGTTCCCTTTGTTCTAGATGAACGAACGTCTCTCCACATGCTCATTTCTGAGATATAAGTGTGTGTGAAAGCCGTAATTCATCTATCATTTTGGGAACACAAAGTTTCTTTTAACTTTCCAACTCCACTCCATACATATATATAGGGAGGTACAAGCTCCAACTCGGTTTTACTGTGAAAATTGCCGGAAATTCAAAACGGCACTAGGAAACAGACTGAGAAACCAGAGTAAAAGTTTCCCTGCAACCCGTTCCCTTTGTGTTAGATGAACGAACGTCTCTCCACATGCTCAGTTCTGAGAGATAAGTGCCTGTGAAAGCCGTCCTTCATCTATCTTGTTGGGAACTCAATGTTTCTTTTCAGTTGCCAAATCCGCTCCATACATATATATGGGGAGGTACTAGCTCCAACTCGGTTTTACAGTGAAAACTGCAGGAACTTCAAACCGGCACTAGGAAACAGACTGAGAAACCAGAGAAATTGTTTCAACTGCAACACGTTCCCTTTGTGCTAGATGAACGAACGTCTCTCCACATGCTCATTTCTGAGAGATAAGTGTGTGTGAAAGCCGTAATTCATCTATCATTTAGGAACACAAAGTTTCTTTTAACTTTCCAACTCCACTCCATACATATATATAGGGAGGTACAAGCTCCAAATCGGTTTTACTGTGAAAATTGCAGGAAATTCAAAACGGCACTAGGAAACAGACTGAGAAACCATAGTAAAAGTTTCCCTGCAACCAGTTCCCTTTGTGCTAGATGAACGAACGTCTCTCCTCATGCTCAGTTCTGAGAGATAAGTGGGTATGAAAGCCGTCCTTCACATAGGTTGTTGGGAAAACAAAGTTTCTTTTCAGTTGACAAATCCACTCCATACATATATATGGAGAGTTACTAGCTCCAACTCGGTTTTACAGTGAAAATTGCAGGGACTTCAAACCGGCACTACGGAAGAGACTGAGAATCCAAAGTAAAGTTTCTCCTGCAACCCATTACTTTGTGCTAGATAAAGGATCGTCTCTCCACATGCTCAGTTCTGAGAGATAAGTGTGTGTGAAAGCCATCTTTCACCTAGCTTGTTGGGAACACAAAGTTTCTTTTCAATTGCCAACTCCACTCCATTCATATATATGGGGATGTACTAACTAAAATTAGGTTTTACAGTGAAAACTGCAGGAACTTCAAACCGGCACTAGGAAACAGACTGAGAAACCAGAGTAAAAGTTCCTCTTGCAACACGTTCACTTTGTGCTAGATGAACGAACGTATCTTCACATGCTCAGTTCTGAGAGATATGTGTGTGTGAAATCCGTCTTTCTCCTAGCTTGTTGGGAACACAAAGTTTCTTTGCAGTTGCAAACTCCAATCAATCCATATATATGGGGAGGTAGTAGCTAAAACCTAGTTTTACAGTGAAAACTGCAGGAACTTCAAACCGGCACTAGGAAACAGACTGAGAAACCAGAGTAAAAGTTTCTCCTGCAAACCGTTCTCTTTGTGCTAGATGAACAAACGTATCTCCACATGCTCAGTTCTGAGAGATAAGTGTGTGTGAAAGCCGTCCTTCACCTAGCTTGTTGGGAACACTAAGTTTCTTTTCAGTTGCCAAATCTAATCCATACATATATATGGGGAGGTAGTAGCTCCAACTCTGTTTTACAGTGAAAACTGCAGTAAGTTCAAAATGGCACTAGAAACAGATTGAGAAACAAGAGTAAATGTTTCCCTGCAACCCGTTCCCTTTGTGCTAGATGAACGAACGTCTCTCCATATGCTCAGTTCTGAGAGATAAGTGTGTGTGAATGCAGTCCTTCAACTAGTTTGTAGGGAACACAAAGTTTCTTTGCAGTTGCAAACTCCAATCCATACATATATATGGGGAGGTACTAGCTAAAACTCGGTTTTACAGTGAAAAGTGCAGGAACTTCAAACCGGCAGTAGGAAACAGACTGAGAAACCAGAGTAAAAGTTTCCCTGCAAACCATTCCCTTTGTGCTAGATGAACGAAAGTCTCTCCACATGCTCAGTTCTGAGAGATAAGTGTGTGTGAAAGCCTTCCTTCATCTAGCTTGTTGGGAACACAAAGTTTCATTTCAGCGCAATCTCCACTCCATACATATATATGGGGAGGTACTAGATCCAACTCGGTTTTACAGGGAAAACTGCAGGAACTTCAAACCGGCACTAGGAAACAGACTGAGAAACCAGAGTAAAAGTTTCACCTGCAACCCGTTCCCTTTGTGCTAGATGAACGAACGTCTCTCCACATGCTCATTTCTGAGAGATAAGTGTGTGTGAAAGCCGTAATTCAACTATAATTTTGGGAACACAAAGTTTCTTTTAAATTTCCAACTCCACACCATTTATATATATGGGTAGGTACTAGTTAAACTCGGTTTTACAGTGAAAACTGCAGGAACTTCAAACCGGCACTAGGAAACAGAATGAGAAACCAGAGTAAAAGTTTCTCCTGCATCCCGTTCCTTTGTGCTAGATGAACGAACGTCTGTCCATATGCTCTGTTCTGAGAGATAAGTGTGTATGAATGCCTTCCTTCATCTAGCTTGTGGGAACACAAATATTCTTTTCAGTTTCCAACTCCAATCCATACATATATATGGGGAGGTACTAGCTCCAACTCGTTTTTACAGTGAAAACTGCAGGAACTTCAAACCGGCACTAGGAAACAGACTGAGAAACCAGAGTAAATGTTTCTCCTGCAAACCGATCCCTTTGTGCTAAATGAATGAAAGTCTCACCACATGCTCATTTCTGAGAGATAATTGTGTGTGAAAGCCGTACTTCACCTAGCTGGCTGGGAACACATAGTTTCTTTTCAGTTGCTAACTCCAATCCATAAATATATATGGGGAAGTACTAGCTCCAACACCCTTTTACAGTGAAAACTGCAGGAACATAAAACGGGCACTAGGAAACAGACTGAGAAACCAGAGTAAAAGTTTGTCCTTCAAACCGTTCCCTTTGTGTTGGATGAACGAACGTATCTCCACATGCTCTGTTCTGAGAGATAAGTGTGTGTGAAAGCAGTAATTCACCTAGCTTGTTGGGAACACAAAGTTTCTTTTCAGTTGCAATCTCCAATCCATAAATATATACGGGGAAATACGAGCTCAAACTCGGTATTACAGTGAAAACTGCAGGATCTTCAAACCGGCACAAGGGAACAAACTGAGAAGCCAGATTAATAGATTCTCCTGCAAACTTTTCCATTTGTGCTAGATGAACGAACGTCTCTCCACATGCTCAGTTCTGAGAGATAAGTGTTTGTGGAAGCCGCATTTCACCTAGCTTGTTCGGAACTTAAAGATTCTTTTCAGATTCAAACTCCACTCCATACATATATATGGGTTGGTACTAGAACCTACTCTTTTATACAGTGAAAACGGCAGGAATTTCAACCCGTCACTAGGAAACAGACTGAGAAACCAGAATTAAAGTTTCTCCTGCAACCCGTTCCCTTTGTGCTAGATGAACGAAAGTCTCTCCACAAGCTCAGTTCTGAGATATATGTGTGTGTGAAAGCCGTACTTTAAATATGTTATTGGGAACACAAGGTTTATTTTCAGTTGCTAACTCCACTCCATAATTATATAAGGGGAGGTACTTGATCCAACACGGTTTTAGAGTGAAAACTGCAGGAACTTCAACCCGGCACTAGGAAACAGACTGAGAAACCAGAGTAAAAGTTTCTTCTGCTATCCGTTCACTTTATGCTAGATGAAAGAACGTCTCTCCACATGGTCAGTTCTGAGAGATAAGTGTGTGCGTAAGCCGTTCTTCAACTATCTTGTTGGGAACAGAAAGTTTCTTTTCAGTTGCAAACTCCACTCCATACATATATATGGGAAGGTACTAGCTCCAACTCGGTTTTACAGTGAAAACTGCCGGAACTTCAAACCGGCACTAAGAAACAGGCTGAGAAACCAGAGTAAAGTTTCTCCTGTAAACCCTTCCCTTTTTGCTAGATGAGCGAACGTCTCTCCACATGCTCAGTTCTGAGAGATAAATGTGTGTGAAACCCGTCCTTCACCTAGCTTGTTGGGACCCAAAGTTTCTTTTAATTAGTAAACTCCACTCCTTAAATTTATATGGGGAAATTCTAGCCCCAACTCGGTTTTACAGTGAAAACTGCAGGAACGTCAAAACCGCACTAGGAAACAGAATGAGAAACAAGAGTAAATGTTTGTCCTGCAAACCTTTCCCTTTGTGCTACATGAACGAAAGTCTCTCCACATGCTCTGTTCTGAGAGATAAGTGTGTGTGAAAGCCGTCCTTCACCTAGCTGGCTAGGGAACACAAAGTTTCTTTTCAGTTGCTAACTCCACTCCATACATATATATGGGGAGGTACTAGCTCCAACACGGTTTTTCAGTGAAAACTGCAGGAACATCAAACCGGCACTAGGAAACAGACTGAGAAACCAGATTAAAAGTTTGTCCTGCAAACCGTTCCCTTTGTGCTAGATGAACGAACGTCTCTCCACATGCTCATTTCTGAGAGATAAGTGTGTGTGAAAGCCATCCTTCAGCTAGCTTGTTGGGAACTTAAACTTTCTTTTCAGTTGCCAATTCCACTCCATACATATATATGGGGTGGTACTAGAACCTATTCAGTTATACAGTGAAAACTGCAGGAAATTCAACCCGTCACTAGGAAACAGTCTGAGAAACGAGAGTAAAAGTTTCTCCTGCAACCCGTTCCCTTTGTGCTAGATGAACGAAAGTCTCTCCACAAGCTCAGTTCTGAGAGATATGTGTGTGTGAAAGCCGTAGTTTAAATATGCTTTTGGGAACACAAAGTTTCTCTTCAGTTGCTAACACCACTCCATACATATATAAGGGGAAGTACTTGCTCCAACACGGTTTTAGAGTGAAAAATGCAGGAACTTCAAACCGGCACTAGGAAACAGACTGAGAAACCAGAGTAAAATTTTCTCCTGCTATCCGTTCAATTTATGCTAAATGAAAGAACTACTCTCCACATGCTCAGTTGTGAGAGAGAAGTGTGTGTGTAAGCCGGCTTTCAACTATCTTGTTGGGAACAAAAAGTTTCTTTTCAGTTGCAAACTCCACTCCATACATATATATGGGGAGGTACAAGCTCCAACTCGGTTTTACAGTGAAAACTGCCGGAATTTCAAACCGGCACTGAGAAACAGACTGAGAAACAAGAGTAAAAGTTTCTCCTGTAAACCGTTCCCTTTGTGCTAGATGAGCGAACGTCTCTCCACATGCTCAGTTCTGAGAGATAAGTGTGTGTGAAAGCCGTCCTTCAGCTAGCTGGTTGAGACCCATAGTTTCTTTTAATTAGCAAACTCCACTCCTTAAATTTATGTGGGGAAATTCTAGCTCCAACTCGGTTTTACAGTGAAAACTGCAGGAACGTCAAAACCGCACTAGGAAACAGACTGAGAACAAGAGTAAATGTTTGTCCTGCAACCCATTCCCTTTGTGCTAGATGAACGAAAGTCTCTCCACATGCTCTGTTCTGAGAGATAAGTGTGTGTGAAAGCCGTCCTTCACCTAGCTGGTTGGGAACACAAAGTTTCTTTTCAGTTGCTAACTCCACTCCATAAATATATATGGGGAAGTACTAGCTCCAACACGCTTTTACAGTGAAAACTGCAGGAACATCAAACGGGCACTAGGAAACAGACTGAGAAACCAGAGTAAAAGTTTGTCCTGCAAACCGTTCCCTTTGTGTTGGATGAACGAACGTATCTCCACATGCTCTGTTCTGAGAGATAAGTGTGTGTGAATGCAGGAATTCACCAAGCTTGTTGGGAACACAAAGTTTCTTTTCAGTTGCAATCTCCAATCCATAAATATATACGGGGAAATACGAGCTCAAACTCGGTTTTACAGTGAAAACTGCAGGATCTTCAAACCGGCACAAGGGAACAAACTGAGAAGCCAGATTAATAGATTCTCCTGCAAACTTTTCCATTTGTGCTAGATGAACGAACGTCTCTCCACATGCTCAGTTCTGAGAGATAAGTGTGTGTGGAAGCCGCATTTCACATAGCTTGTTCGGAACTTAAAGATTCTTTTCAGTTTCAAACTCCACTCCATACATATATATGGTTTGGTACTAGAACCTACTCTTTTATACAGTGAAAACGGCAGGAATTTCAACCCGTCACTAGGAAACAGACTGAGAAACCAGAATTAAAGTTTCTCCTGCAACCCGTTCCCTTTGTGCTAGATGAACGAAAGTCTCTCCACAAGCTCAGTTCTGAGATATATGTGTGTGTGAAAGCCGTACTTTAAATATGTTATTGGGAACACAAGGTTTATTTTCAGTTGCTAACTCCACTCCATAATTATATAAGGGGAGGTACTTGATCCAACACGGTTTTAGAGTGAAAACTGCAGGAACTTCAACCCGGCACTAGGAAACAGACTGAGAAACCAGAGTAAAAGTTTCTTCTGCTATCCGTTCACTTTATGCTAGATGAAAGAACGTCTCTCCACATGGTCAGTTCTGAGAGATAACTGTGTGCGTTAGCCGTTCTTCAACTATCTTGTTGGGAACAGAAAGTTTCTTTTCAGTTGCAAACTCCACTCCATACATATATATGGGAAGGTACTAGCTCCAACTCGGTTTTACATTGAAAACTGCCGGAACTTCAAACCGGCAGTAAGGAACAGGCTGAGAAACCAGAGTAAATTTTCTCCTGTAAACCCTTCCCTTTTTGCTAGATGAGCGAACGTCTCTCCACATGCTCAGTTATGAGAGATAAGTGTGTGTGAAAGCCGTCCTTCACCTAGGTGGTTGGGACCCAAAGTTTCTTTTAATTAGCAAACTCCACTCCTTAAATTTATATGGGGAAATTCTAGCTCCAACTCGGTTTTACAGTGAAAACTGCAGGAAAGTCAAAACCGCACTAGGAAACAGAATGAGAAACAAGAGTAAATGTTTGTCCTGCAAACCTTTCCCTTTGTGCTAGATGAACGAAAGTCTCTCCACATGCTCTGTTCTGAGAGATAAGTGTGTGTGAAAGCCGTCCTTCACCTAGCTGGCTGGGAACACAAAGTTTCTTTTCAGTTGCTAACTCTACTCCATACATATATATGGGGAGGTACTAGCTCCAACACGGTTTTTAGTGAAAACTGCAGGAACATCAAACCGGCACTAGGAAACAGACTGAGAAACCAGAGTAAAAGTTTGTCCTGCAAACCGTTCCCTTTGTGCTAGATGAACGAACGTCTCTCCACATGCTCATTTCTGAGAGATAAGTGTGTGTGAAAGCCGTCCTTCAGCTAGCTTGTTGGGAAAACAATGTTTCTTTTCAGTTGCAATCTCCAATCCATACATATATACGGGGAGATACGAGCTCAAACTCGGTTTTACAGTGAAAACTGCAGGATCTTCAAACCGGCACAAGGGAACACACTGAGAAGCCAGATTAATAGATTCTCCTGCAATCTTTTCCATTTGTGCTAGATGAACGAAAGTCTATCCACATGCTCAGTTCTGAGAGATAAGTGTGTGTGAAAGCCAAACTTCAACGAGCTTGATGGGAACTCAAAGTTTCTTTTCAGTTGCAAACCCCACTCCATATATATATATGGGGAGGTACTAGCTCCAAATCGGTTTTACAGTGAAAACTGCAGGAAATTCATCCCGGCACTAGGAAGCAGACAGAGAACCAGATTATAAGTTTCTCCTGCAAACGTTCCCTTTGTGCTATATGAACGAACGTCTCTCCACATGCCCAGTTCTGAGAGATAAGTGAGTGTGGAAGCCGCATTTCACCTAGCTTGTTCGGAACTTAAAGATTCTTTTCAGTTTCAAACTCCACTCCATATATATATATGGGGTGGTACTAGACCCTACACTTTTATACAGTAAAAACTGCAGGAATTTCAACCCGTCACTAGGAAACAGACTGAGAAACCAGAGTTAAAGTTTCTCCTGCAACCCGTTCCCTTTGTGCTAGATGAACGAAAGTCTCTCCACAAGCTCAGTTCTGAGATATATGTGTGTGTGAAAGCCGTACTTTAAATATGTTATTGGGAACACAAGGTTTATTTTCAGTTGCTAACTCCACTCCATAATTATATAAGGGGAGGTACTTGATCCAACACGGTTTTAGAGTGAAAACTGCAGGAACTTCAACCCGGCACTAGGAAACAGACTGAGAAACCAGAGTAAAAGTTTCTTCTGCTATCCGTTCACTTTATGCTAGATGAAAGAACGTCTCTCCACATGGTCAGTTCTGAGAGATAACTGTGTGCGTTAGCCGTTCTTCAACTATCTTGTTGGGAACAGAAAGTTTCTTTTCAGTTGCAAACTCCACTCCATACATATATATGGGAAGGTACTAGCTCCAACTCGGTTTTACATTGAAAACTGCCGGAACTTCAAACCGGCAGTAAGGAACAGGCTGAGAAACCAGAGTAAAGTTTCTCCTGTAAACCCTTCCCTTTTTGCTAGATGAGCGAACGTCTCTCCACATGCTCAGTTATGAGAGATAAGTGTGTGTGAAAGCCGTCCTTCACCTAGCTGGTTGGGACCCAAAGTTTCTTTTAATTAGCAAACTCCACTCCTTAAATTTATATGGGGAAATTCTAGCTCCAACTCGGTTTTACAGTGAAAACTGCAGGAAAGTCAAAACCGCACTAGGAAACAGAATGAGAAACAAGAGTAAATGTTTGTCCTGCAAACCTTTCCCTTTGTGCTAGATGAACGAAAGTCTCTCCACATGCTCTGTTCTGAGAGATAAGTGTGTGTGAAAGCCGTCCTTCACCTAGCTGGCTGGGAACACAAAGTTTCTTTTCAGTTGCTAACTCCACTCCATACATATATATGGGGAGGTACTAGCTCCAACACGGTTTTTAGTGAAAACTGCAGGAACATCAAACCGGCACTAGGAAACAGACTGAGAAACCAGAGTAAAAGTTTGTCCTGCAAACCGTTCCCTTTGTGCTAGATGAACGAACGTCTCTCCACATGCTCATTTCTGAGAGATAAGTGTGTGTGAAAGCCGTCCTTCAGCTAGCTTGTTGGGAAAACAATGTTTCTTTTCAGTTGCAATCTCCAATCCATACATATATACGGGGAGATACGAGCTCAAACTCGGTTTTACAGTGAAAACTGCAGGATCTTCAAACCGGCACAAGGGAACACACTGAGAAGCCAGATTAATAGATTCTCCTGCAACCTTTTCCATTTGTGCTAGATGAACGAAAGTCTATCCACATGCTCAGTTCTGAGAGATAAGTGTGTGTGAAAGCCAAACTTCAACGAGCTTGATGGGAACTCAAAGTTTCTTTTCAGTTGCAAACCCCACTCCATATATATATATGGGGAGGTACTAGCTCCAAATCGGTTTTACAGTGAAAACTGCAGGAAATTCATCCCGGCACTAGGAAGCAGACAGAGAACCAGATTATAAGTTTCTCCTGCAACCGTTCCCTTTGTGCTATATGAACGAACGTCTCTCCACATGCTCAGTTCTGAGAGATAAGTGAGTGTGGAAGCCGCATTTCACCTAGCTTGTTCGGAACTTAAAGATTCTTTTCAGTTTCAAACTCCACTCCATATATATATATGGGGTGGTACTAGACCCTACACTTTTATACAGTAAAAACTGCAGGAATTTCAACCCGTCACTAGGAAACAGACTGAGAAACCAGAGTTAAAGTTTCTCCTGCAACCCGTTCCCTTTGTGCTAGATGAACGAAAGTCTCTCCACAAGCTCAGTTCTGAGATATATGTGTGTGTGAAAGCCGTACTTTAAATATGTTATTGGGAACACAAGTATTCTTTTCAGTTGCTAACACCACTCCATACTTATATACGGGGAGGTACTTGCTCCAACACGGTTTTAGTGTGAAAAATGCAGGAACTTCAACCCGGCACTAGGAAACAGACTGAGAAACCAGAGTAAAAGTTTCTTCTGCTATCCGTTCACTTTATGCTAGATGAAAGAACGTCTCTCCACATGCTCAGTTCTGAGAGATAAGTGTGTGTGTAAGCCGGCTTTCAACTATCTTGTTGGGAACAAAAAGTTTCTTTTCAGTTGCAAACTCCACTCCATACATATATATGGGGAGGTACAAGCTCCAACTCGGTTTTACAGTGAAAACTGCCGGAATTTCAAACCGGCACTGAGAAACAGACTGAGAAACCAGAGTAAAAGTTTCTCCTGTAAACCGTTCCCTTTGTGCTAGATGAGCGAACGTCTCTCCACATGCTCAGTTCTGAGAGATAAGTGTGTGTGAAAGCCGTCCTTCAGCTAGCTGGTTGGGACCCAAGGCTTCTTTTAATTAGCAAACTCCACTCCATAAATATATATGGGGAAGTACTAGCTCCAACACCCTTTTACAGTGAAAACTGCAGGAACATAAAACGGGCACTAGGAAACAGACTGAGAAACCAGAGTAAAAGTTTGTCCTGCAAACCGTTCCCTTTGTGTTGGATGAACGAACGTATCTCCACATGCTCTGTTCTGAGAGATAAGTGTGTGTGAAAGCAGTAATTCACCTAGCTTGTTGGGAACACAAAGTTTCTTTTCAGTTGCAATCTCCAATCCATAAATATATACGGGGATATACGAGCTCTAACTCGGTTTTACAGTGAAAACTGCAGGATCTTCAAACCGGCACAAGGGAACAAACTGAGAAGCCAGATTAATAGATTCTCCTGCAAACTTTTCCATTTGTGCTAGATGAACGAACGTCTCTCCACATGCTCAGTTCTGAGAGTTAAGTGTGTGTGGAAGCCGCATTTCACATAGCTTGTTCGGAACTTAAAGATTCTTTTCAGTTTCAAACTCCACTCCATACATATATATGGTTTGGTACTAGAACCTACTCTTTTATACAGTGAAAACGGCAGGAATTTCAACCCGTCACTAGGAAACAGACTGAGAAACCAGAATTAAAGTTTCTCCTGCAACCCGTTCCCTTTGTGCTAGATGAACGAAAGTCTCTCCACAAGCTCAGTTCTGAGATATATGTGTGTGTGAAAGCCGTACTTTAAATATGTTATTGGGAACACAAGGTTTATTTTCAGTTGCTAACTCCACTCCATAATTATATAAGGGGAGGTACTTGATCCAACACGGTTTTAGAGTGAAAACTGCAGGAACTTCAACCCGGCACTAGGAAACAGACTGAGAAACCAGAGTAAAAGTTTCTTCTGCTATCCGTTCACTTTATGCTAGATGAAAGAACGTCTCTCCACATGGTCAGTTCTGAGAGATAACTGTGTGCGTTAGCCGTTCTTCAACTATCTTGTTGGGAACAGAAAGTTTCTTTTCAGTTGCAAACTCCACTCCATACATATATATGGGAAGGTACTAGCTCCAACTCGGTTTTACATTGAAAACTGCCGGAACTTCAAACCGGCAGTAAGGAACAGGCTGAGAAACCAGAGTAAAGTTTCTCCTGTAAACCCTTCCCTTTTTGCTACATGAGCGAACGTCTCTCCACATGCTCAGTTATGAGAGATAAGTGTGTGTGAAAGCCGTCCTTCACCTAGCTGGTTGGGACCCAAAGTTTCTTTTAATTAGCAAACTCCACTCCTTAAATTTATATGGGGAAATTCTAGCTCCAACTCGGTTTTACAGTGAAAACTGCAGGAACGTCAAAACCGCACTAGGAAACAGAATGAGAAACAAGAGTAAATGTTTGTCCTGCAAACCTTTCCCTTTGTGCTAGATGAACGAAAGTCTCTCCACATGCTCTGTTCTGAGAGATAAGTGTGTGTGAAAGCCGTCCTTCACCTAGCTGGCTGGGAACACAAAGTTTCTTTTCAGTTGCTAACTCCACTCCATACATATATATGGGGAGGTACTAGCTCCAACACGGTTTTTCAGTGAAAACTGCAGGAACATCAAACCGGCACTAGGAAACAGACTGAGAAACCAGAGTAAAAGTTTGTCCTGCAAACCGTTCCCTTTGTGCTAGATGAACGAACGTCTCTCCACATGCTCATTTCTGAGAGATAAGTGTGTGTGAAAGCCGTCCTTCAGCTAGCTTGTTGGGAAAACAATGTTTCTTTTCAGTTGCAATCTCCAATCCATACATATATACGGGGAGATACGAGCTCAAACTCGGTTTTACAGTGAAAACTGCAGGATCTTCAAACCGGCACAAGGGAACACACTGAGAAGCCAGATTAATAGATTCTCCTGCAAACTTTTCCATTTGTGCTAGATGAACGAAAGTCTATCCACATGCTCAGTTCTGAGAGATAAGTGTGTGTGAAAGCCAAACTTCAACGAGCTTGATGGGAACTCAAAGTTTCTTTTCAGTTGCAAATCCCACTCCATATATATATATGGGGAGGTACTAGCTCCAAATCGGTTTTACAGTGAAAACTGCAGGAAATTCATCCCGGCACTAGGAAGCAGACAGAGAACCAGATTATAAGTTTCTCCTGCAACCGTTCCCTTTGTGCTATATGAACGAACGTCTCTCCACATGCTCAGTTCTGAGAGATAAGTGAGTGTGGAAGCCGCATTTCACCTAGCTTGTTCGGAACTTAAAGATTCTTTTCAGTTTCAAACTCCACTCCATATATTTATATGGGGTGGTACTAGACCCTACACTTTTATACAGTGAAAACTGCAGGAATTTCAACCCGTCACTAGGAAACAGACTGAGAAACCAGAGTTAAAGTTTCTCCTGCAACCCGTTCCCTTTGTGCTAGATGAACGAAAGTCTCTCCACAAGCTCAGTTCTGAGATATATGTGTGTGTGAAAGCCGTAATTTAAATATGTTATTGGGAACACAAGTATTCTTTTCAGTTGCTAACTCCACTCCATACTTATATACGGGGAGGTACTTGCTCCAACACGGTTTTAGTGTGAAAAATGCAGGAACTTCAACCCGGCACTAGGAAACAGACTGAGAAACCAGAGTAAAAGTTTCTTCTGCTATCCTTTCACTTTATGCTAGATGAAAGAACGTCTCTCCACATGCTCAGTTCTGAGAGATAAGTGTGTGTGTAAGCCGTCCTTCAAATATCTTGTTGGGAACAGAATGTTTCTTTTTAATTTGCAAACTCCACTCCATACATATATATGGGTAGGTACTAGCTCCAAATCGGTTTTACAGTGAAAAATGCCGGAACTTCAAACCGGCACTAAGAAACAGGCTGAGAAACCAGAGTAAAAGTTTCTCCTGTAAACCCTTCCTTTGTGCTAGATGAGCGAACGTCTCTCCACATGCTCAGTTCTGAGAGATAAGTGTGTGTGAAAGCCGTCCTTCACCTAGCTGGTTGGGACCCAAAGTTTCATTTAATTAGCAAAATCCACTCCTTAAATTTATATGGGGAAATTCTAGCTCCAACTCGGTTTTACAGTGAAAACTGCAGGAACGTCAAAAACGCACTAGGAACAGACTGAGAAACAAGAGTAAATGTTTGCCCTGCAAACATTTCACTTTGTGCTAGATGAACGAAAGTCTCTCCACAAGCTCAGTTCTGAGAAATATGTGTGTGTGAAAGCCGTAGTTTAAATATGCTTTTGGGAACACAAAGTTTCTCTTCAGTTGCTAACTCCACTCCATACATATATATGGGGAGGTACTTGCTCCAACACGGTTTTAGAGTGAAAAATGCAGGAAATTCAAAACGGCACTAGGAAACAGACTGAGAAACCAGAGTAAAATATTCTCCTGCTATCCGTTCAATTTATGCTAGATGAAAGAACGTCTCTCCACATGCTCAGTTCTGAGAGATAAGTGTGGGTGTAAGCCGGCTTTCAACTATCTTGTTGGGAACAAAAAGTTTCTTTTCAGTTGCAAACTCCACTCCATACATATATATGGGGAGGTACAAGCTCCAACTCGGTTTTACAGTGAAAACTGCCGGAATTTCAAACCGGCACTGAGAAACAGACTGAAAAACCAGAGTAAAAGTTTCTCCTGTAAACCGTTCCCTTTGTGCTAGATGAGCGAACGTCTCTCCACATGCTCAGTTCTGAGAGATAAGTGTGTGTGAAAGCCGTCCTTCAGCTAGCTGTTTGGGACCCAAAGTTTCTTTTAATTAGCAAACTCCACTCCATAAATATATATGGGGAAGTACTAGCTCCAACACCCTTTTACAGTGAAAACTGCAGGAACATAAAACGGGCACTAGGAAACAGACTGAGAAACCAGAGTAAAAGTTTGTCCTGCAAACCGTTCCCTTTGTGTTGGATGAACGAACGTATCTCCACATGCTCTGTTCTGAGAGATAAGTGTGTGTGAAAGCAGTAATTCACCTAGCTTGTTGGGAACACAAAGTTTCTTTTCAGTTGCAATCTCCAATCCATAAATATATACGGGGAAATACGAGCTCAAACTCGGTTTTACAGTGAAAACTGCAGGATCTTCAAACCGGCACAAGGGAACAAACTGAGAAGCCAGATTAATAGATTCTCCTGCAAACTTTTCCATTTGTGCTAGATGAATGAACGTCTCTCCACATGCTCAGTTCTGAGAGATAAGTGTGTGTGGAAGCCGCATTTCACCTTGCTTGTTCGGAACTTAAAGATTCTTTTCAGTTTCAAACTCCACTCCATACATATATATGGGTTGGTACTAGATCCTACTCTTTTATACAGTGAAAACGGCAGGAATTTCAACCCGTCACTAGGAAACAGACTGAGAAACCAGAATTAAAGTTTCTCCTGTAACCCGTGCCCTTTGTGCTAGATGAACGAAAGTCTCTCCACAAGCTCAGTTCTGAGATATATGTGTGTGTGAAAGCCGTACTTTAAATATGTTATTGGGAACACAAGGTTTATTTTCAGTTGCTAACTCCACTCCATAATTATATAAGGGGAGGTACTTGATCCAACACGGTTTTAGAGTGAAAACTGCAGGAACTTCAACCCGGCACAAGGAAACAGACTGAGAAACCAGAGTAAATGTTTCTTCTGCTATCCGTTCACTTTATGCTAGATGAAAGAACGTCTCTCCACATGGTCAGTTCTGAGAGATAAGTGTGTGCGTAAGCCGTTCTTCAACTATCTTGTTGGGAACAGAAAGTTTCTTTTCAGTTGCAAACTCCACTCCATACATATATATGTGAAGGTACTAGCTCCAACTCTGTTTTACAGTGAAAACTGCCGGAACTTCAAACCGAGAATAAGAAACAGACTGAGAAACCAGAGTAAAGTTTCTCCTGTAAACCCTTCCCTTTTTGCTAGATGAGCGAACGTCTCTCCACATGCTCAGTTCTGAGAGATAAGTGTGTGTGAAAGCCGTCCTTCACCTAGCTGGCTGGGAACACAAAGTTTCTTTTCAGTTGCTAACTCCACTCCATACATATATATGGGGAGGTACTAGCTCCAACACGGTTTTTCAGTGAAAACTGCAGGAACATCAAACCGGCACTAGGAAACAGACTGAGACACCAGAGTAAAAGTTTGTCCTGCAAACCGTTCCCTTTGTGCTAGATGAACGAACGTCTCTCCACATGCTCATTTCTGAGAGATAAGTGTGTGTGAAAGCCGTCCTTCAGCTAGCTTGTTGGGAAAACAATGTTTCTTTTCAGTTGCAATCTCCAATCCATACATATATACAGGGAGATACGAGCTCAAACTCGGTTTTACAGTGAAAACTGCAGGATCTTCAAACCGGCACAAGGGAACACACTGAGAAGCCAGATTAATAGATTCTCCTGCAACCTTTTCCATTTGTCCTAGATGAACGAAAGTCTATCCACATGCTCAGTTCTGAGAGATAAGTGTGTGTGAAAGCAAAACTTCAACGAGCTTGATGGGAACTCAAAGTTTCTTTTCAGTTGCAAACCCCACTCCATATATATATATGGGGAGGTACTAGCTCCAAATCGGTTTTACAGTGAAAACTGCAGGAAATTCATCCCGGCACTAGGAAGCAGACAGAGAACCAGATTATAAGTTTCTCCTGCAACCGTTCCCTTTGTGCTATATGAACGAACGTCTCTCCACATGCTCAGTTCTGAGAGATAAGTGAGTGTGGAAGCCGCATTTTACCTAGCTTGTTGGGAACACAAAGTCTCTTTTCAGTTGCAATCTCAAATCCATAAATATATACGGGGAAATACGAGCTCAAACTCGGTTTTACACTGAAAACTGCAGGATCTTCAAACCGGCACAAGGGAACACACTGAGAATCCAGATAAATAGATTCTCCTGTAAACTTTTCCATTTGTGCTAGATGAACGAACGTCTCTCCACATGCTCAGTTCTGAGAGATAAGTGAGTGTGGAAGCCGCATTTCACCTAGCTTGTTCGGAACTTAAAGATTCTTTTCAGTTTCAAACTCCACTCCATACATATATATGGGTTGGTACTAGATCCTACTCTTTTATACAGTGAAAACGGCAGGAATTTCAACCCGTCACTAGGAAACAGACTGAGAAACCACAATTAAAGTTTCTCCTGCAACCAGTTCCCTTTGTGCTAGATGAACGAAAGTCTCTCCACAAGCTCAGTTCTGAGATATATGTGTGTGTGAAAGCCGTACTTTAAATATGTTATTGGGAACACAAGGTTTATTTTCAGTTGCTAACTCCACTCCATAATTATATAAGGGGAGGTACTTTATCCAACACGGTTTTAGAGTGAAAACTGCAGGAACTTCAACCCGGCACTAGGAAACAGACTGAGAAACCAGAGTAAAAGTTTCTTCTGCTATCCGTTCACTTTATGCTAGATGAAAGAACGTCTCTCCACATGGTCAGTTCTGAGAGATAAGTGTGTGCGTTAGCCGTTCTTCAACTATCTTGTTGGGAACAGAAAGTTTCTTTTCAGTTGCAAACTCCACTCCATACATATATATGGGAAGGTACTAGCTCCAACTCTGTTTTACAGTGAAAACTGCCGGAACTTCAAACCGAGAATAAGAAACAGACTGAGAAACCAGAGTAAAGTTTCTCCTGTAAACCCTTCCCTTTTTGCTAGATGAGCGAACGTCTCTCCACATGCTCAGTTCTGAGAGATAAGTGTGTGTGAAAGCCGTCCTTCACCTAGCTGGTTGGGACCCAAAGTTTCTTTTAATTAGCAAACTCCACTCCTTAAATTTATATGGGGAAATTCTAGCTCCAACTCGGTTTTACAGTGAAAACTGCAGGAACGTCAAAACCGCACTAGGAATCAGACTGAGAAACCAGAGTAAAAGTTTGTCCTGCAAACCGTTCCCTTTGTGCTAGATGAACGAACGTCTCTCCACATGCTCATTTCTGAGAGATAAGTGTGTGTGAAAGCCGTCCTTCAGCTAGCTTGTTGGGAAAACAATGTTTCTTTTCAGTTGCAATCTCCAATCCATACATATATACGGGGAGATACGAGCTCAAACTCGGTTTTACAGTGAAAACTGCAGGATCTTCAAACCGGCACAAGGGAACACACTGAGAAGCCAGATTAATAGATTCTCCTGCAACCTTTTCCATTTGTGCTAGATGAACGAAAGTCTATCCACATGCGCAGTTCTGAGAGTTAAGTGTGTGTGAAAGCCAAACTTCAACGAGCTTGATGGGAACTCAAAGTTTCTTTTCAGTTGCAAACCCCACTCCATATATATATATGGGGAGGTACTAGCTCCAAATCGGTTTTACAGTGAAAACTGCAGGAAATTCATCCCGGCACTTGGAAGCAGACAGAGAACCAGATTATAAGTTTCTCCTGCAACCGTTCCCTTTGTGCTATATTAACGAACGTCACTCCACATGCTCAGTTCTGAGAGATAAGTTTGTGTGGAAGCCGCATTTCACCTAGCTTGTTCGGATCTTAAATATTCTTTTCAGTTTCAATCTCCACTCCATACATATATATGGGGTGGTACTAGACCCTACTCTTTTATACAGTGAAAACTGCAGGAATTTCAACCCGTCACTAGGAAACAGACTGAGAAACCAGAGTTAAAGTTTCTCCTGCAACCCGTTCCCTTTGTGCTAGATGAACGAAAGTCTCTCCACAAGCTCAGTTCTGAGAGATATGTGTGTGTGAAAGCCGTACTTTAACTATGTTATTGGGAACACAATGTTTCTTTTCAGTTGCTAACTCCACTCCATACTTATATATGGGTAGGTACTTGCTCCAACACGCTTTTTGTGTGAAAACTGCAGGAAATTCATCCCGGCACTTGGAAACAGACTGAGAAACCAGAGTAAAAGTTTCTTCTGCTATCCGTTCACTTTATGCTAGATGAAAGAACGTCTCTCCACATCCTCAGTTCTGAGAGATAATTGTGTGGGAAAGACGTCCTTCACCTAGCTGGTTGTGACACAAAGTTTCTTTTAATTAGCAAAATTCCACTCCTTAAATTTATATGGGGAAATTCTAGCTCCAACTCGATTTTACATTGAAAACTGCAGGATCGTCAAAACCGCACAAGGAAACAGACTGAGAAACAAGAGTAAATGTTTGTCCTGCATACATTTACCTTTGAGCTAGATGAACGAAAGTCTCCTCACATGCTATGTTCTGAGAGATAAGTGTGTGTGAAAGCCGCATTTCACCTAGCTTGTTGGGAACTTAAACTTTCTTTTCCGTTGCCAATTCCACTCCATACATATATATGGGATGGTACTAGAACCTATTCTGTTATACAGTGAAAACTGCAGAAAATTCAACCCGTCACTAGGAAAGAGTCTGGGAAACGAGAGTAAAAGTTTCTCCTGCAACCCTTTCCTTTTGTGCTAGATGAACGATTGTCTTTACAATAGCTCAGATCTGAGAGATACGTGTGTGTGAAAGCCGTATTTTAAATATATTTTTGGGAACACAAAGTTTGTCTTCAGTTGCTAACACCACTCCATAAATATATAAGGGGAGGTACTTGCTCCAACACGGTTTTAGATTGAAAACTGCAGGAAATTCAAACCGGCACTAGGAAACAGACTGAGAAACCAGAGTAAAATTTTCTCCTGCTATCCGTTCAATTTATGCTAGATGAAAGAACGTTTCTCCACATGCTCAGTTCTGAGAGATAAGTGTGTGTGTAAGCCGTCTTTCAACTATCTTGTTGGGAACAAAAAGTTTCTTTTCAGTTGCAAACTCCACTCCATACATATATATGGGGAGGTACAAGCTCCAACTCGGTTTTAAAGTGAAAACTGCCGGAATTTCAAACCGGCACTGAGAAACAAACTGAGAAACCAGAGTAAAAGATTCTCCTGTAAACCGTTCCCTTTGTGCTAGATGAACGAAAGTCTCTCCACATGCTCAGTTCTGAGAGATAATGTGTGTGAAAGCCGTCCTTCACCTAGCTGGCTGGGAACACAAAGTTTCTTTTCAGTTGCTCACTCCATTCCATAAATATATATGGGGAGGTACTAGCTCCAACACGCTTTTACAGTGAAAACTGCAGGAACATCAAACCGGCACTAGGAAACAGACTGAGAAACCAGAGTAAAAGTTTGTCCTGCAACCCGTTCCCTTTGTGCTAGATGAACGAACGTATCTCCACATGCACTGTTCTGAGAATTAAGAGTGTGTGAAAGCAGTAATTCAACCAGCTTGTTGGGAACACAAAGTTACCTTTCAGTTGCAATCTCCAATCCATAAATATATACGGGGAAATACGAGCTCAAACTCAGTTTTACAGTGAAAACTGCAGGATCTTCAAACTGGCACAAGGGAACACACTGAGAAGCCAGATTAATATATTCTCCTGCAAACTTTTCCATTTGTGCTAAATGAACGAACGTCTCTCCACATTCTCAGTTCTGAGAGATATGTGTGTGTGGAAGCCGCATTTCACCTAGCTTGTTCGGAACTTAAAGATTCTTTTCAGTTTCAAACTCCACTCCATACATATATATTTGGTGGTACTAGACCCTACTCTTTTATACAGTGAAAACTGCAGGAATTTCAACCCGTCACTAGGAAACAGACTGAGAAACCAGAAATAAAGTTTCTCCTGCAACCCGTTCCCTTTGTGCTAGATGAACGAAAGTCTCTCCAGAAGCTCAGTTCTGAGATATATGTGTGTGTGAAAGCCGTACTTTAAATATGTTATTGGGAACACAAGGTTTCTTTTCAGTTGCTAACTCCACTCCATACGTATATATGGGGAGGTACTTGCTCCAACACGGTTTTAGAGTGAAAACTGCAGGAACTTCAACCCGGCACTAGGAAACAGACTGAGAATCCAGAGTAAAAGTTTCTTCTGCTATCCGTTCACTTTATGCTAGATGAAAGAACGTCTCTCCACATGCTCAGTTCTGAGAGATAAGTGTGTGCGTAAACCGTTCTTCAAATATCTTGTTGGGAACAGAAAGTTTCTTCTCAGTTGCAAACCCCACTCCATACATATATATGGGAAGGTACAAGCTCCAAATCGGTTTTACAGTGTAAACTGCCGGAACTTCAAACCGGCACTAAGAAACACACTGAGAAACCAGAGTAAAGTTTCTCCTGTAAATCCTTCCCTTTTTGCTAGATGAGCGAACGTCTCTCCACATGCTCAGTTCTGAGAGATAAGTGTGTGTGAAAGCCGTCCTTCACCTAGCTGGTTGGGACCCAAAGTTTCTTTTAATTAGCAAACTCCACTCCTTAAATTTATATGGGGAAATTCTAGCTCCAACTCGGTTTTACAGTGAAAACTGCAGGAAAGTCAAAACCGCACTAGGAAACAGACTGAGATACAAGAGTAAATGTTTCTCCTGCAAAATTTTCCCTTTGTCCTAGATGAACGAAAGTCTCTCCACATGCTCTGTTCTGAGAGATAAGTGTGTGTGAAAGCCGTCCTTCACCTAGCTGGCTGGGAACACAAAGTTTCTTTTTAGTTGCTAACTCCACTCCATACATATATATGGGGAGGTACAAGCTCCAACACGGTTTTACAGTGAAAACTGCAGGATCTTCAAACCGGCACAAGGAAACACACTGAGAAGCCAGATTAATAGATTATCCTGCAACCTTTTCCATTTGTGCTAGATGAACGAACGTCTATCCACATGCTCAGTTCTGAGAGATAAATGTGTGTGAAAGCCAAACTTCAACGAGCTGAATGGAAACTCAAAGTATCTTTTCAGTTGCAAAACCCACTAAATACATATATATGGAGAGGTACTAGCTCCAAATCGGTTTTACAGTGAAAACTGCAGGAAATTCATCCCGGCACTAGGAAGCAGACAGAGAACCAGTTTAAAAGTTTCCCTGCAACCCGTTCCCTTTGTACTATATGAACGAACGTCTCTCCACATGCTCAGTTCTGAGAGATAAGTGTGTGTGGAAGCCGCATTTCACATAGCTTGTTCGGAACTTAAAGATTCTTTTCAGTTTCAAACTACACTCTATAAATATATATGGGGTGGTACTAGACCATACACTTTTATACAGTGAAAATTGCAGGAATTTCAACCCGTCACTAGGAAACAGACTGAGAAACCAGAGTTAAAGTTTCTCCTGCAACCCTTTCCCTTTGTGCTAGAAGAACAAAAGTCTCACCACAAGCTCAGTTCTGAGATATATGTGTGTGTGAAAGCCGTACTTTAAATATGTTATAGGGAACACAAAGTTTCTTTTCAGTTGCTAACACCACTCCATACTTATATATGGGGAGGTACTTGCTCCAACACGGTTTTAGATTGAAAACTGTAGGAACTTCAACCCAGCACTAGGAAACAGACTGAGAAACCAGAGTAAATTTTTCTTCCGCTATCCGTTCACTTTATGCTAGATGAAAGGACGTCTCTCCACATGCTCATTTCTGAGAGATAAGTGTGTGTCTAAGCCGTACTTCAGCTATCTTGTTGGGAACAAAAAGTTTCTTTTCAGTTGCAAACTCCACTCCATATATATATATGGGAAGGTACTAGCTCCAACTCGGTTTTACAGTGAAAACTGCTGGAAATTCAAACCGGCACTAAGAAACAGACTGAGAAACCAGAGTAAATGTTTCTCCTGTAAACCGTTCCCTTTGTGCTAGATGAGCGAACGTCTCTCCACATGCTCAGTTCTGAGAGATAAGTGTGTGTGATAGCCGTCCTTCACCTAGCTTGTTGGGAACACAAAGTTTCTTTTCAGTTGCCTAATCCACTCCATACTTATATATGGGGTGGTACTAGCTCCAAATCGAATTTACAGTGAAAATTTCAGGAATTTCAACCCGGCACTAGGAAACAGACTGAGAAACCAGAGTAAAAGTTTCTTCTGCTATCCGTTCACTTTATGCTAGATGAAAGAACGTCTCTCCACATACTCAGTTCTGACAGATAAGTGTGTGCGTAAGCCGTCCTTCAACTATCTTGTTGGGAACAGAAAGTTTCTTTTCAGTTGCAAACTCCACTCCATACATATATATGGGAAGGTACTAGCTCCAACTAGGTTTTACAGTGAAAACTGCCGGAACTTCAAACCGGCACTAAGAAACAGGCTGAGAAACCAGAGTAAAGTTTCTCCTGTAAACCCTTCCCTTTGTGCTAGATGAGCGATCGTCTCTCCACATGCTCAGTTCTGAGAGATAAGTGTGTGTGAAAGCCGTCCTTCACCTAGCTGGTTGGGACCCAAAGTTTCTTTTAATTAGCAAACTCCACTCCTTAAAATTATATGGGGAAATTCTAGCTCCAACTCGATTTTACAGTGAAAACTGCAGGAACGTCAAACCGCACTAGGAATCAGACTGAGAAACAAGAGTAAATGTTTGTCCTGCAAACATTTCCCTTTGTGCTACATGAACGAAAGTCGCTCCACATGCTCTGTTCTGAGAGATAAGTGTGTGTGAAAGCCGCCCTTCACCTAGCTGGCTGGGAACACAAAGTTTCTTTTCAGTTGCTAACTCCACTCCATACATATATATGGGGAGGTACTAGCTCCAACACGCTTTTACAGTGAAAACTGCAGGAACATCAAACCGGCACTAGGAAACAGACTGAGAAACCAGAGTAAAAGTTTGTCCTGCAAACCGTTCCCTTTGTGCTAGATGAACGAACGTCTCTCCACATGCTCATTTCTGAGAGATAAATGTGTGTGAAAGCCGTCCTTCAGTTAGCTTGTTGGGAAAACAATGTTTCTTTTCAGCTGCAATCTCCAATCCATACATATATACGGGGAGATACGAACTCAAACTCGGATTTACAGTGAAAACTGCAGGATCTTCAAACCGGCACAAGGGAACACACTGAGAAGCCAGATTAATAGATTCTCCTGCAACCTTTTCCATTTGTGCTAGATGAACGAAAGTCTATCCACATGCTCAGTTCTGAGAGATAAGTGTGTGTGAAAGCAAAACTTCAACGAGCTTGATGGGAACTCAAAGTTTCTTTTCAGTTGCAAACCCCTCTCCATACATATATATGGGGAGGTACTAGCTCCAAATCTGTTTTACAGTGAAAACTGCAGGAAATTCATCCCGGCACTAGGAAGCTGACAGAGAACCAGATTAAAAGTTTCTCCTGCAACCATTCCCTTTGTGCTATATGAACGAACGTCTCTCCACATGCTCAGTTCTGAGAGATTAGTGTGTGTGGAAGCCGCATTTCACCTAGCTTGTTCGGAACTTAAAGATTCTTTTCAGTATCAAACTCCACTCCTTACATATATATGGGGTGGTACAAGACCCTGCTCTTTTATACAGTGAAAACTGCAGGAATTTCAACCCGTCACTAGGAAACAGACTGAGAAACCAGAGTTAAAGTTTCTCCTGCAACCCGTTCCCTTTGTGCTAGATGAACGAAAGTCTCTCCACAAGCTCAGTTCTGAGAGATATGTGTGTGTGAAAGCCGTACTTTAACTATGCTATTGGGAACACAATGTTTCTTTTCAGTTGCTAACTCCAATCCATACATATATATGGGGAGGTACTTGCTCCAACACGCTTTTAGTGTGAAAACTGCAGGAACTTCAACCCGGCACTAGGAAACAGACTGAGAAACCAGAGTAAAATTTTCTCCTGCTATCCGTTCACTTTATGCTAGATGAAAGAACGTCTCTCCACATGCTCAGTTCTGAGAGATAAGTGTGTGTGAAAGCCGTCCTTCACCTAGCTGGTTGGGACCCAAAGTTTCTTTTAATTAGCAAACTCCACTCCTTAAATTTATATGGGGAAATTCTAGCTCCACCTCGGTTTTACATTGAAAACTGCAGGATCGTCAAAACCGCACAAGAAAACAGACTGAGAAACAAGAGTAAATGTTTGTCCTGCATACATTTCCCTTTGTGCTAGATGAACGAAAGTCTCTCCACATGCTATGTTCTGAGAGATAAATGTGTGTGAAAGCCACAATTCACCTAGCTTGTTGGGAACTTAAACTTTCTTTTCAGTTGCCAATTCCACTCCATACATTTATATGGGGTGGTACTAGAACCTATTCTGTTATACAGTGAAAACTGCAGGAAATTCAACCCGTCACTAGGAAACAGTCTGGGAAACGAGAGTAAAAGTTTCTCCTGCAACCCGTTCCTTTTGTGCTAGATGAACGAAAGTCTCTCCACAAGCTCAGGTCTGAGAGATATGTGTGTGTGAAAGCCGTAGTTTAAATATGTTTTTGGGAACACAAAGTTTTTTTTCAGTTGCTAACTCCACTCCATAAATATATAAGGGGAGGTACTTGCTCCAACACGGTTTTAGATTGAAAACTGCAGGAAATTCAAACCGGCACTAGGAAACAGACTGAGAAACCAGAGTAAAATTTTCTCCTGCTATCCATTCAATTTATGCTAGATGAAAGAACGTCTCTCCACATGCTCAGTTCTGAGAGATAAGTGTGTGTGTAAGCCGTCTTTCAACTATCTTGTTGGGAACAAAAAGTTTCTTTTCAGTTGCAAACTCCACTCCATACATATATATGGGGAGGTACAATCTCCAACTCGGTTTTACAGTGAAAACTGCAGGAACTTCAAACCGGCACTAAGAAACAGTCTGAGAAACCAGAGTAAAAGTTTCTTCTGTAAACCCTTCCCTTTGTGCTAGATGTGCGAACGTCTCTCCACATGCTCAGTTCTGAGAGATAAGTGTGTGTGGAAGCCGCATTTCATCTAGCTTGTTCGGAACTTAAAGATTCTTTTCAGTTTCAAACTCCACTCCATACATATACATGGGGTGGTACTAGACCATACTCTTTTATACAGTGAAAATTGCAGGAATTTCAACCCGTCACTAGGAAACAGACTGAGAAACCAGAGTTAAAGTTTCTCCTGCAACCCGTTCCCTTTGTGCTAGATGAACGAAAGTCTCTCCACATGCTCTGTTCTGAGAGATAAGTGTGTGTGATAGCCGTCCTTCACCTAGCTTGTTGGGAACACAAAGTTTCTTTTCAGTTGCCAAATCCACTCCATACTTATATATGGGGTGGTACTAGCTCCAAATCGAATTTACAGTGAAAATTTCAGGAATTTCAACCCGGCACTAGGAAACAGACTGAGAAAACAGAGTAAAAGTTTCTTCTGCTATCCGTTCACTTTATGCTAGATGAAAGAACGTCTCTCCACATGCTCAGTTCTGAGAGATAAGTGTGTGCGTAAGCCGTCCTTCAACTATCTTGTTGGGAACAGAAAGTTTCTTTTCAGTTGCGAACTCCACTCCATACATATATATGGGAAGGTACTAGCTCCAACTAGGTTTTACAGTGAAAATTTCAGGAATTTCAACCCGGCACTAGGAAACAGACTGAGAAAACAGAGTAAAAGTTTCTTCTGCTATCCGTTCACTTTATGCTAGATGAAAGAACGTCTCTCCACATGCTCAGTTCTGAGAGATAAGTGTGTGCGTAAGCCGTCCTTCAACTATCTTGTTGGGAACAGAAAGTTTCTTTTCAGTTGCGAACTCCACTCCATACATATATATGGGAAGGTACTAGCTCCAACTAGGTTTTACAGTGAAAACTGCCGGAACTTCAAACCGGCACTAAGAAACAGGCTGAGAAACCAGAGTAAAGTTTCTCCTGTAAACCCTTCCCTTTGTGCTAGATGAGCGATCGTCTCTCCACATGCTCAGTTCTGAGAGATAAGTGTGTGTGAAAGCCGTCCTTCACCTAGCTGGTTGGGACCCAAAGTTTCTTTTAATTAGCAAACTCCACTCCTTAAATTTATATGGGGAAATTCTAGCTCCAACTCGGTTTTACAGTGAAAACTGCAGGAACGTCAAAACCGCACTAGGAATCAGACTGAGAAACAAGAGTAAATGTTTGTCCTGCAAACCTTTCCCTTTGTGCTACATGAACGAAAGTCGCTCCACATGCTCTGTTCTGAGAGATAAGTGTGTGTGAAAGCCGCCCTTCACCTAGCTGGCTGGGAACACAAAGTTTCTTTTCAGTTGCTAACTCCACTCCATACATATATATGGGGAGGTACTAGCTCCAACACGGTCTTACAGTGAAAACTGCAGGAACATCAAACCGGCACTAGGAAACAGACTGAGAAACCAGAGTAAAAGTTTGTCCTGCAAACCGTTCCCTTTGTGCTAGATGAACGAACGTCTCTCCACATGCTCATTTCTGAGAGATAAATGTGTGTGAAAGCCATCCTTCAGTTAGCTTGTTGGGAAAACAATGTTTCTTTTCAGTTGCAATCTCCAATCCATACATATATACGGGGAGATACGAGCTCAAACTCGGTTTTACAGTGAAAACTGTAGGATCTTCAAACCGGCACAAGGGAACACACTGAGAAGCCATATTAATAGATTCTCCTGCAACCTTTTCCATTTGTGCTAGATGAACGAAAGTCTATCCACATGCTCAGTTCTGAGAGATAAGTGTGTGTGAAAGCAAAACTTCAACGAGCTTGATGGGAACTCAAAGTTTCTTTTCAGTTGCAAACCCCTCTCCATACATATATATGGGGAGGTACTAGCTCCAAATCTGTTTTACAGTGAAAACTGCAGGAAATTCATCCCGGCACTAGGAAGCTGACAGAGAACCAGATTAAAAGTTTCTCCTGCAACCATTCCCTTTGTGCTATATGAACGAACGTCTCTCCACATGCTCAGTTCTGAGAGATTAGTGTGTGTGGAAGCCGCATTTCACCTAGCTTGTTCGGAACTTAAAGATTCTTTTCAGTATCAAACTCCACTCCTTACATATATATGGGGTGGTACAAGACCCTGCTCTTTTATACAGTGAAAACTGCAGGAATTTCAACCCGTCACTAGGAAACAGACTGAGAAACCAGAGTTAAAGTTTCTCCTGCAACCCGTTCCCTTTGTGCTAGATGAACGAAAGTCTCTCCACAAGCTCAGTTCTGAGAGATATGTGTGTGTGAAAGCCGTAATTTAACTATGCTATTGGGAACACAATGTTTCTTTTCAGTTGCTAACTCCAATCCATACATATATATGGGGAGGTACTTGCTCCAACACGCTTTTAGTGTGAAAACTGCAGGAACTTCAACCCGGCACTAGGAAACAGACTGAGAAACCAGAGTAAAATTTTCTCCTGCTATCCGTTCACTTTATGCTAGATGAAAGAACGTCTCTCCACATGCTCAGTTCTGAGAGATAAGTGTGTGTGAAAGCCGTCCTTCACCTAGCTGGTTGGGACCCAAAGTTTCTTTTAATTAGCAAACTCCACTCCTTAAATTTATATGGGGAAATTCTAGCTCCACCTCGGTTTTACATTGAAAACTGCAGGATCGTCAAAACCGCACAAGAAAACAGACTGAGAAACAAGAGTAAATGTTTGTCCTGCATACATTTCCCTTTGTGCTAGATGAACGAAAGTCTCTCCACATGCTATGTTCTGAGAGATAAATGTGTGTGAAAGCCACAATTCACCTAGCTTGTTGGGAACTTAAACTTTCTTTTCAGTTGCCAATTCCACTCCATACATTTATATGGGGTGGTACTAGAACCTATTCTGTTATACAGTGAAAACTGCAGGAAATTCAACCCGTCACTAGGAAACAGTCTGGGAAACGAGAGTAAAAGTTTCTCCTGCAACCCGTTCCTTTTGTGCTAGATGAACGAAAGTCTCTCCACAAGCTCAGGTCTGAGAGATATGTGTGTGTGAAAGCCGTAGTTTAAATATGTTTTTGGGAACACAAAGTTTTTTTTCAGTTGCTAACTCCACTCCATAAATATATAAGGGGAGGTACTTGCTCCAACACGGTTTTAGATTGAAAACTGCAGGAAATTCAAACCGGCACTAGGAAACAGACTGAGAAACCAGAGTAAAATTTTCTCCTGCTATCCATTCAATTTATGCTAGATGAAAGAACGTCTCTCCACATGCTCAGTTCTGAGAGATAAGTGTGTGTGTAAGCCGTCTTTCAACTATCTTGTTGGGAACAAAAAGTTTCTTTTCAGTTGCAAACTCCACTCCATACATATATATGGGGAGGTACAATCTCCAACTCGGTTTTACAGTGAAAACTGCAGGAACTTCAAACCGGCACTAAGAAACAGTCTGAGAAACCAGAGTAAAAGTTTCTTCTGTAAACCCTTCCCTTTGTGCTAGATGTGCGAACGTCTCTCCACATGCTCAGTTCTGAGAGATAAGTGTGTGTGGAAGCCGCATTTCATCTAGCTTGTTCGGAACTTAAAGATTCTTTTCAGTTTCAAACTCCACTCCATACATATACATGGGGTGGTACTAGACCATACTCTTTTATACAGTGAAAATTGCAGGAATTTCAACCCGTCACTAGGAAACAGACTGAGAAACCAGAGTTAAAGTTTCTCCTGCAACCCGTTCCCTTTGTGCTAGATGAACGAAAGTCTCTCCACATGCTCTGTTCTGAGAGATAAGTGTGTGTGATAGCCGTCCTTCACCTAGCTTGTTGGGAACACAAAGTTTCTTTTCAGTTGCCAAATCCACTCCATACTTATATATGGGGTGGTACTAGCTCCAAATCGAATTTACAGTGAAAATTTCAGGAATTTCAACCCGGCACTAGGAAACAGACTGAGAAAACAGAGTAAAAGTTTCTTCTGCTATCCGTTCACTTTATGCTAGATGAAAGAACGTCTCTCCACATGCTCAGTTCTGAGAGATAAGTGTGTGCGTAAGCCGTCCTTCAACTATCTTGTTGGGAACAGAAAGTTTCTTTTCAGTTGCGAACTCCACTCCATACATATATATGGGAAGGTACTAGCTCCAACTAGGTTTTACAGTGAAAACTGCCGGAACTTCAAACCGGCACTAAGAAACAGGCTGAGAAACCAGAGTAAAGTTTCTCCTGTAAACCCTTCCCTTTGTGCTAGATGAGCGATCGTCTCTCCACATGCTCAGTTCTGAGAGATAAGTGTGTGTGAAAGCCGTCCTTCACCTAGCTGGTTGGGACCCAAAGTTTCTTTTAATTAGCAAACTCCACTCCTTAAATTTATATGGGGAAATTCTAGCTCCAACTCGGTTTTACAGTGAAAACTGCAGGAACGTCAAAACCGCACTAGGAATCAGACTGAGAAACAAGAGTAAATGTTTGTCCTGCAAACCTTTCCCTTTGTGCTACATGAACGAAAGTCGCTCCACATGCTCTGTTCTGAGAGATAAGTGTGTGTGAAAGCCGCCCTTCACCTAGCTGGCTGGGAACACAAAGTTTCTTTTCAGTTGCTAACTCCACTCCATACATATATATGGGGAGGTACTAGCTCCAACACGGTCTTACAGTGAAAACTGCAGGAACATCAAACCGGCACTAGGAAACAGACTGAGAAACCAGAGTAAAAGTTTGTCCTGCAAACCGTTCCCTTTGTGCTAGATGAACGAACGTCTCTCCACATGCTCATTTCTGAGAGATAAATGTGTGTGAAAGCCATCCTTCAGTTAGCTTGTTGGGAAAACAATGTTTCTTTTCAGTTGCAATCTCCAATCCATACATATATACGGGGAGATACGAGCTCAAACTCGGTTTTACAGTGAAAACTGTAGGATCTTCAAACCGGCACAAGGGAACACACTGAGAAGCCAGATTAATAGATTCTCCTGCAACCTTTTCCATTTGTGCTAGATGAACGAAAGTCTATCCACATGCTCAGTTCTGAGAGATAAGTGTGTGTGAAAGCAAAACTTCAACGAGCTTGATGGGAACTCAAAGTTTCTTTTCAGTTGCAAACCCCTCTCCATACATATACATGGGGAGGTACTAGCTCCAAATCTGTTTTACAGTGAAAACTGCAGGAAATTCATCCCGGCACTAGGAAGCAGACAGAGAACCAGATTAAAAGTTTCTCCTGCAACCATTCCCTTTGTGCTATATGAACGAACGTCTCTCCACATGCTCAGTTCTGAGAGATTAGTGTGTGTGGAAGCCGCATTTCACCTAGCTTGTTCGGAACTTAAAGATTCTTTTCAGTATCAAACTCCACTCCTTACATATATATGGGGTGGTACTAGACCCTACTCTTTTATACAGTGAAAACTGCAGGAATTTCAACCCGTCACTAGGAAACAGTCTGGGAAACGAGAGTAAAAGTTTCTTTTGCTATCCGTTCACTTTATGCTAGATGAAAGAACGTCTCTCCACATGCTCAGTTCTGAGAGATAAGTGTGTGCGTAAGCCGTCCTTCTACTATCTTGTTGGGAACAGAAAGTTTCTTTTCAGTTGCAAACTCCACTCCATACATATATATGGGAAGGTACTTGCTCCAACTAGGTTTTACAGTGAAAACTGCCGGAACTTCAAACCGGCACTAAGAAACAGGCTGAGAAACCAGAGTAAAGTTTCTCCTGTAAACCCTTCCCTTTGTGCTAGATGAGCGATCGTCTCTCCACATGCTCAGTTCTGAGAGATAAGTGTGTGTGAAAGCCGTCCTTCACCTAGCTGGTTGGGACCCAAAGTTTCTTTTAATTAGCAAACTCCACTCCTTAAATTTATATGGGGAAATTCTAGCTCCAACTCGGTTTTACATTGAAAACTGCAGGATCGTCAAAACCGCACAAGGAAACAGACTGAGAAACAAGAGTAAATGTTTGTCCTGCATACATTTCCCTTTGTGCTAGATGAACGAAAGTCTCTCCACATGCTCAGTTCTGAGAGATAAGTGTGTGTGGAAGCCGCATTTCATCTAGTTTGTTCGGAACTTAAAGATTCTTTTCAGTTTCAAACTCCACTCCGTACATATACACGGGGTGGTACTAGACCATACTCTTTTATACAGTGAAAATTGCAGGAATTTCAACCCGTCACTAGGAAACAGACTGAGAAACCAGAGTTAAAGTTTCTCCTGCAACCCGTTCCCATTGTGCTAGATGAACGAAAGTCTCTCCACAAGCTCTGTTCTGATATACATGTGTGTGTGAAAGCCGTACATTAAATATGTTTTAGGGAACACAAAGTTTCTTTTCAGTTGCTAACTCCACTCCATACTTATATATGGGGAGGTCCTTGTTCCAACACGGTTTTAGAGTGAAAACTGCAGGAACTTCAACACGGCACTAGGAAATAGACTGAGAAACCAGAGTAAAAGTTTCTTCTGCTATCCGTTCAATTTATGCTAGATGAAAGAACGTCTCTCCACATGCTCAGTTTTGAGAGATAAGTGTGTGCGTAAGCCGTCCTTCAACTATCTTGTTGGGAACAGAAAGTTTCTTTTCAGTTGCAAACTCCACTCCATACATATATATGGGAAGGTACTAGCTCCAACTCGGTTTTACAGTGAAAACTGCAGGAACGTCAAAACCGAACTAGGAAACAGACTGAGAAACAAGAGTAAATGTTTGTCCTGCAAAACTTTCCCATTGTGCTACATGAACGAAAGTCTCTCCACATGCTCTGTTCTGAGAGATAATTGTGTGTGATAGCCGTCCTTCACCTAGCTTGTTGGGAACACAAAGTTTCTTTTCAGTTGCCAAATCCACTCCATACTTATATATGTGGTGGTACTAGCTCCAAATCTAATTTACAGTGAAAATTTCAGGAATTTCAACCCGGCACTAGGAAACAGACTGAGAAACCAGAGTAAAATTTTCTTCTGTTATCCGTTCACTTTATGCTAGATGAAAGAACGTCTCTCCACATGCTCAGTTCTGAGAGATAAGTGTGTGCGTAAGCCGTCCTTCAACTATCTTGTTGGGAACAGAAAGTTTCCTTTCAGTTGCAAACTCCACTCCATACATATATATGGGAAGGTACTAGCTCCAACTAGGTTTTACAGTGAAAACTGCCGGAAAATCAAAACGACACTAAGAAACAGGCTGAGAAACCAGAGTAAAGTTTCTCCTGTAAACCCTTCCCTTTGTGCTAGATGAGCGATCGTCTCTCCACATGCTCAGTTCTGAGAAATAATTGTGTGTGAAAGCCGTCCTTCACCTAGCTGGTTGGGACCCAAAGTTTCTTTTAATTAGCAAACTCCACTCCTTAAATTTATAAGGGGAAATTCCAGCTCCAACTCGATTTTACAGTGAAAACTGCAGCACGACAAAACCGCACTAGGAATCAGACTGAGAAACAAGAGTAAATGTTTGTCCTGCAAACTTTTCCCTTTGTGCTACATGAACGAAAGTCGCTCCACATGCTCTGTTCTGAGAGATAAGTGTGTGTGAAAGCCGCACTTCACCTAGCTGGCTGGGAACACAAAGTTTCTTTTCAGTTGCTAACTCCACTCCATACATATATATGGGGAGGTATTAGCTCCAACACGGTTTTACAGTGAAAACTGCAGGAACATCAAACCGGCACTAGGAAACAGACTGAGAAACCAGAGTAAAAGTTTGTCCTGCAAACCGTTCCCTTTGTGCTAGATGAACGAACGTCTCTCCACATGCTCATTTCTGAGAGATAAATGTGTGTGAAAGCCGTCCTTCAGTTAGCTTGTTGGGAAAACAATGTTTCTTTTCAGTTGCAATCTCCAATCCATACATATATACGGGGAGATACGAGCTCAAACTCGGTTTTACAGTGAAAACTGCAGGATCTTCAAACCGGCACAAGGGAACACACTGAGAAGCCAGATTAATAGATTCTCCTGCAACCTTTTCCATTTGTGCTAGATGAACGAAAGTCTATCCACATGCTCAGTTCTGAGAGATAAGTGTGTGTGAAAGCAAAACTTCAACGAGCTTGATGGGAACTCAAAGTTTCTTTTCAGTTGCAAACCCCTCTCCATACATATATATGGGGAGGTACTAGCTCCAAATCTGTTTTACAGTGAAAACTGCAGGAAACTCATCCCGTCACTAGGAAGCAGACAGAGAGCCAGATTAAAAGTTTCTCCTGCAACCATTCCCTTTGTGCTATATGAACGAACGTCTCTCCACATGCTCAGTTCTGAGAGATTAGTGTGTGTGGAAGCCGCATTTCACCTAGCTTGTTCGGAACTTAAAGATTCTTTTCAGTATCAAACTCCACTCCTTACATATAAATGGGGTGGTACTAGACCCTACTCTTTTATACAGTGAAAACTGTAGGAATTTCAACCCATCACTAGGAAACAGACTGAGAAACCAGAGTTAAAGTTTCTCCTGCAACCCGTTCCCTTTGTGCTAGAAGAACGAAAGTCTCTCCACAAGCTCAGTTCTGAGAGATATGTGTGTGTGAAAGCCTTACTTTAACTATGCTATTGGGAACACAATGTTTCTTTTCAGTTGCTAACTCCAATCCATACTTATATATGGGGAGGTACTTGCTCCAACACGCTTTTAGTGTGAAAACTGCAGGAACTTCAACCCGGCACTAGGAAACAGACTGAGAAACCAGAGTAAAAGTTTCTTCCGCTATCCGTTCACTTTATGCTAGATGAAAGGAAGTCTCTCCACATGCTCATTTCTGAGAGATAAGTGTGTGTCTAAGCCGTACTTCAGCTATCTTGTAGGGAACAAAAAGTTTCTTTTCAGTTGCAAACCCCACTCCATATATATATATGGGAAGGTACTAGCTCCAACTATGTTTTACAGTGAAAACTGCCGGAAATTCAAACCGGCACTAAGAAACAGACAGAGAAACCAGAGTAAATGTTTCTCCTGTAAACCGTTCCCTTTGTTCTAGATGAGCGAACGTCTCTCCACATGCTCAGTTCTGAGAGATAAATGTGTGTGAAAGCCGTCCTTCACCTAGCTGGTTGGCACCCAATGTTTCTTTTTATTAGCAAACCCCACTCCTTAAATTTATATGGGGAAATTCTAGCTCCAACTCGGTTTTACAGTGAAAACTGCAGGAACGTCAAAACCGCACTAGGAAACAGACTGAGAAACAAGAGTAAATGTTTGTCCTCCAAACCTTTCCGTTTGTGCTAGATGAACGAAAGTCTCTCCACATGCTCTGTTCTGAGAGATAAATGTGTGTGATAGCTGTACTTCACTTAGCTGGCTGGGAACACAAAGTTTCTTTTCAGTTGCTAACTCCACTCCATACATATATATGGGGAGGTAATAGATCCATCACTGTTTTACAGTGAAAACTACAGGAACTTCAAACCGGCACAAGGAAACTTACTGAGAAACCAGAGTAAAAGTTACTCCTGAAACCCGTTCCCTTTGTGCTAGATGAACCAACGTCTCTCAAAATGCTCAGTTCTGAGAGATAAATGTGTGTGGAAGCCGTCCTTCACCTAGCTTGTTGGGAACTCTAAGTTTCTTTTCAGTAGCAAACTCAACTCCATACATATATAAGGGAAGTAGAAGCTCCAACTCTATTTTACCGTGAAAAATTCAGGAACTTCAAACTGGCACTAGGAAACAGATTGAGAAACTAGAGTAAAAATTTCTCCTGCAACCCGTGCCCTTTGTGCTACATGAACAAACGTCTGTCCACATGCTCAGATCTCAGAGATAAGTGTGTGTGAAAGCCGTCCTTCACCTAGCTTGTCGGGAACAAAAGATTCTTTTCAGTTTCAAACTCCACTGCATACATATATAAGGGGATGTACTAGCCCCAACTCGCTTTATCAGTGAAAACTGCAGGAACTTCAACACGGCACTAGGAATCAGACTGAGATTCCAGAGTAAAAGTTTCTCCTTCAACCCGTTCCCTATGTGCTAGATGAACGAACGTCTCTCCACAAGATCAGTTCTGAGACATAAATGTGTGTGAAAGCCATCCTTCATCTATCTTGTTGGGAACAAAAGATTCTTTTCAGTTGCAAACTCCAATCCATATATGTATACGGGGAGAAACGATCTACAAATCGGTATTAAAGTGAAAACTGCAGGAACTTCAAAACGGCACCAGGGAACAGACAGAGAAACCAGAGGAAAAGTTTCTCCTTCAACCAGTTCCCTTTGTGCTAGATTAACGAACGTCTCTCCACAAGCTCAGTTCTGAGAGATATGTGTGTGTGAAAGCCGTATTTAAATATGTTATTGGGAAAACAAAGTTTCTTTTCACTTGCTAACTCCAATGCATACTTATAAATGGGGAGGTACTTGCTCCAAAATGATTTTAGTTTGAAAACTGCAGGAACTTCAAACCGGCATTAGGAAACAGACTGAGAAAACAGAGTAAAAGTTTCTCCTGATATCGGTTCACTTTGTGCTAGATGAACGAACGTCTCTCCACATGCTCATTTCAGAGAGATAATTGTGTGTGAATGCCGTCCTTCAGCTAGCTTGTTGGGAACACAACGTTTCTATTCAGTTGCAAATTCCACTCCTTTAATATATATGGGGAGGTTATAGCTCTAAATCCGTTTTACAGTGAAAACTGCAGGAACGTCAAAACCGCACTAGGAAACAGACTGAGAAACCAGAGTAAAAGTTCTCCTGCAAAGTTTTCCCTTTTTGCTAGATGAATGAACTTCTCTTCACATGCTCAAATCTGAGAGATAAGTGTGTGTGAAAGCCGTCCTTTTCCTAACTTGTTGGGAACACATAGTTTCTTTAGAGTTGCAAAGTCCACTCCATACATATAGAAGGGAGGTACTAGCTCCAACTCGGTTTTACAGAGAAAAGTGCAGGAACTTCAAACCGGCACTAGGAAACAGACTGAGAAACCAGAGAAAAAGTTTCTCCTGAAATCCGTTCCCTTTGTGCTAGATGATCGAACGTCTCTCCATATGCTCAGGTCTGAGAGATTAGTGTGTGTGAAAGCCGTCCTTCACCTAGCTTGTTGGGAACACAAATTTCTTTTCAGTTGCAAACTCCACTCCTTACATATATATGGGGATGTACTAGCCCCAACTCGGTTTTACAGTGAAAACTGCAGAATTTTCAAACCGGCACTACGAAACAGACTGAGAATCCAGAGTAAAAGTTTCTGCTGCAAACTGTTCCCTTTGTGCTAGATGAAACACCGTCTCTCCACATGTTCATATCTGAGAGAAAATTGTGTTTGAAATCCGTCCTTCAACTAGCTTATCGGGAACACAAAGTTTCTTTTCAGTTGCAAATTCCACTCCTTAAATATATATGGGGACGTACAAGCTCCGACTCGGTTTAACAGTGAAAACTGCAGGAACATCATACAGGCACTAGGAAACAGACTGAGAAACCACAGTAAAAGTTTTTCCTGCAACTCGTTCCCTTTCTGCTAGATGAACGAACGTCTCTCCACATGGTCAGTTCTGAGGGATAAGTGTGTGTGAACCCGAACTTCAACTATCTTGTTGGGAACACAATGTTTCTTTTCAGTTGAAATCTCCACTCCATACATATATATGGGGAGGTACTATATCCAACTCTGTTTTACATTGAAAACTGCAATAAATTCAAACCAGCACTAGGAAACAGACTGAGAAACCAGAGTAAAATTTGTCCTGCAACACGTTCCCTTTGTGCTAGATGAAAGAACGTCTCTCCACATGCTCAAATCTGAGAGATAATTGTGTGTGAATGCCGAGCTTCACCTAGCTTGTTGGGAAAACAAAGTTTCTTTTCAGTTGCAAACTCCACTACTTAAAAATATATGGGGAGGTGCTAGCTCTAATTAGGTTTTACAGTGAAAACTGCAGGAACATCCAACCGGCACTAGGAAACAGACTGAGAAACCAGAGTAAAAGTTTCTCCTGCAACCCGTTCCCTTTGTGCTAGATGAAAGGAAGTCCCTCCACATGCTCAGTTCTGAGAGATAATTGTGTCTGAAAGCCGTCCTTCAACTAGCTTGTTGGGAACACAAAGTTTCTTTTCATTTGCATACTTATCTCCTTAAAAATATATAGGGAATTTATAGCTCCAACTCCGTTTTACAGTGAAAAATGCAGGAAATTCAAACCGGCACTAAGAAATATACTGAGAAACAAGTGTAAAATTTCTCCTGCAACCCGTTCCCTTTGTTCTAGATGAACGTACTTCTCCTCACATGCTCAGTTCTAGCGATAAGAGTTTGTGAATGCCATCCTTCACATAGCTTGTTGGGAACACAAAGTTTCTTTTCAGTTGCAAACTCCAATCCATACGTATATAGGGGGAGGTACAAGTTCCAATAAAGTTTTACAGTGAAAACAGCAGGAACTTCAAACCGGCTCTAGGAAACCGACTTAGAATCCACAGTAAAAGTTTCTCATGCATCCCGTTCCATTTGTGCTAGATGAAAGAACGTATCTCCACGTGCTCAGTTCTGAGAGATATGTGTGTGTGAAACCCGTCCTTCACATAGCTTGTTGGGAACACAAAGTTCATTTTCGGTTGCAAAATACAATCCATACATATATATGGGGAGGTAGTAGCTCTGACTCTGTTTTAGAGTGAAAACTGCAGGAACTTCAAACCGGCACTAGGAAACAGACTGAGAACCCAGAGTAATAGTTTCTCCTTTAAACCGTTCCATTTGTGCTAGATGAAAGAACCTCTCCACATGTCAGTTCTGAGAGATAAATGTGTGTGAAATCCGTCATTTAAATAGCTTGATGGGAACACAAAGATTCTTTACAGTTGCAAACTTATCTCCTTAAATATATATGGGGATGTTCTAGCTCCAACTCGGTTTTACAGTGAAAACTGCAGGAACTTCAAACCGGCACTAGGAAACAGACTGAGAATCCAGAGTAAAAGTTTCTCCTGTAATCCATTCCATTTGTGCTAGATGAACGAACGTCTTTCCACATGCTCAGTTCTGAGAGATAATTGTGTGTGAAAGCCGTCCTTCACTTAGCTTGTAGGGAACACCACGTTTCTTTTCAATTGCCAACTCCATTCCTTAAATATATATGGGGAGGTTATAGCTCCAAATATCTTTTACAGTGAAAACTGCAGGAAATTCCTACCGGCACTAGGAAACATACTGAGAATCCAGAGTAATTGTTTCTCCTGCAACCCGTTCCATTTGTGTTAGATGAACGAACGTTTCTCCACATGCTCAGTTCTGAGAAATTAGTGTATGCGAAAGCCGTCCTTCAAATATCTTGTTGGGAACACAAAATTCCTTTTCAGTTGCAAACTCCATTCCTTACATATATATGGGGATGGACAATCTCCAACTCAGTTTTAGAGTGAAAACTGCAGGAACTCCAAACCGGCACTAGGAAACAGACTGAGAATCCAGAATAAAATTTCTCCTGCAACCCTTTCCCTTTTTGCTAGATGAAAGAAAGTCTCTCCTCATGTTCAAATCTGAGAGAAAATTGTGTGTGAAATCCGTCCTTCATCTAGCTTGTTGGGAACACAAAATTCTTTTCAGTTGCAAACTCCACTCCTTAAATATATATGGGGAGGTACTAGCTCAAACTCGGTTTTACAGTGAAAACTGCAGGAACTTCAAACCGGCACTAGGAAAAAGACTAAGAAACCAGAGTATAGTTTCTCCTGCAACCCGTTCACTTTGTGCTAGATGAACGAACGTCTCTCCACAGGCTCAGTTCTGAGAGATAAGTGTGTGTGAAAACCGTCCTTCATATATCTTGTTGGGAAAACAAAGTTTCTTTTCAGTTGCAAACTCCAATCCATACATATATATGGGGAGGTAGTAGCTCCAACTCGTTTTTACAGTGAAAACTGCAGGAACTTCAAACCGGCACTAGGAAACAGACTGAGAACACAGAGTAAAAGTTTCTCCTGCAACCCCTATCCTTTGTACTAGATGAACAAACGTCTCTCCACATGCTCATTTCAGAGAGATAATTGTGTGTGAATGCCGTCCTTCAGCTAGCTTGTTGGGAACACAAAGTTTCTATTCAGTTGCAAATTCCACTCCTTTAATATATATGGGGAGGTTATAGCTCTAAATCCGTTTTACAGTGAAAACTGCAGGAACTAAAACCGGCTCTAGGAAACAGACTGCGAAACCAGAGTAAAAGTTCTCCTGCAAAGTTTTCCCTTTTTGCTAGATGAACGAACTTCTCTTCACATGCTCAAATCTGAGAGATAAGTGTGTGTGAAAGCCGTCCTTTTCCTAACTTGTTGGGAACACATAGTTTCATTAGAGTTGCAAAGTCCACTCCATACATATAGAAGGGAGGTACTAGCTCCAACTCGGTTTTACAGAGAAAAGTGCAGGAACTTCAAAACGGCACTAGGAAACAGACTGAGAAACCAGAGAAAAAGTTTCTCCTGAAATCCGTTCCCTTTGTGCTAGATGATCGAACGTCTCTCCATATGCTCATTTCTGAGAGATTAGTGTGTGTGAAAGCCGTCCTTCACCTAGCTTGTTGGGAACACAAATTTCTTTTCAGTTGCAAACTCCACTCCTTACATATATATGGGGATGTACTAGCCCCAACTCGGTTTTACAGTGAAAACTGCAGAATTTTCAAACCGGCACTACGAAACAGACTGAGAATCCAGAGTAAAAGTTTCTGCTGCAAACTGTTCCCTTTGTGCTAGATGAAACAACGTCTCTCCACATGTTCATATCTGAGAGAAAATTGTGTTTGAAATCCGTCCTTCAACTAGCTTATCGGGAACACAAAGTTTCTTTTCAGTTGCAAATTCCACTCCTTAAATATATATGGGGACGTACAAGCTCCGACTCGGTTTAACAGTGAAAACTGCAGGAACATCATACAGGCACTAGGAAACAGACTGAGAAACCACAGTAAAAGTTTTTCCTGCAACTCGTTCCCTTTCTGCTAGATGAACGAACGTCTCTCCACATGGTCAGTTCTGAGGTATAAGTTTGTGTGAAACCAAACTTCAACTATCTTGTTGGGAACACAATGTTTCTTTTAAGTTGAAATCTCCACTCCATACATATATATGGGGAGGTACTAGATCCAACTCTGTTTTACATTGAAAACTGCAATAAATTCAAACCAGCACTAGGAAACAGACTGAGAAACCAGAGTAAAATTTGTCCTGAAACACGTTCCCTTTGTGCTAGATGAAAGAACGTCTCTCCACATGCTCAAATCTGAGAGATAATTGTGTGTGAATGCCGAGTTTCACCTAGCTTGTTGGGAAAACAAAGTTTCTTTTCAGTTGCAAACTCCACTACTTAAAAATATATGGGGAGGTGCTAGCTCTAAATAGGTTTTACAGTGAAAACTGCAGGAACATCCAACCGGCACTAGGAAACAGACTGAGAAACCAGAGTAAAAGTATCTCCTGCAACCCGTTCCCTTTGTGCTAGATGAAAGGAAGTCCCTCCACATGCTCAGTTCTGAGAGATAATTGTGTCTGAAAGCCGTCCTTCAACTAGCTTGTTGGGAACACAAAGTTTCTTTTCATTTGCATACTTATCTCCTTAAAAATATATAGGGAATTTATAGCTCCAACTCCGTTTTACAGTGAAAAATGCAGGAAATTCAAACAGGCACTAAGAAAAATACTGAGAAACAAGTGTAAAAGTTTCTCCTGCAACCCGTTCCGTTTGTTCTAGATGAACGTACTTCTCCTCACATGCACAGTTCTAGCGATAAGAGTTTGTGAATGCCATCCTTCACATAGCTTGTTGGGAACACAAAGTTTCTTTTCAGTTGCAAACTCCAATCCATACGTATATAGGGGGAGGTACAAGATCCAATAAAGTTTTACAGTGAAAACAGCAGGAACTTCAAACCGGCTCTAGGAAACCGACTTAGAATCCACAGTAAAAGTTTCTCATGCATCCCGTTCCATTTGTGCTAGATGAAAGAACGTATCTCCACGTGCTCAGTTCTGAGAGATATGTGTGAGTGAAACCCGTCCTTCACATAGCTTGTTGGGAACACAAAGTTCATTTTTGGTTGCAAACTACAATCCATACATATATATGGGGAGGTAGTAGCTCTGACACTGTTTTAGAGTGAAAACTGCAGGAACTTCAAACCGGCACTAGGAAACAGACTGAGAACCCAGAGTAATAGTTTCTCCTTTAAACCGTTCCATTTGTGCTAGATGAAAGAACCTCTCCACATATCAGTTCTGAGAGATAAATGTGTCTGAAATCCGTCATTTAAATAGCTTGATGGGAACACAAAGATTCTTTTCAGTTGCAAACTTATCTCCTTAAATATATATGGGGATGTTCTAGCTCCAACTCGGTTTTACAGTGAAAACTGCAGGAACTTCAAACCGGCACTAGGAAACAGACTGAGAATCCAGAGTAAAAGTTTCTCCTGTAATCCGTTCCATTTGTGCTAGATGAACGAACGTCTTTCCACATGCTCAGTTCTGAGAGATAATTGTGTGTGAAAGCCGTCCTTCACTTAGCTTGTAGGGAACACCACGTTTCTTTTCAATTGCCAACTCCATTCCTTAAATATATATGGGGAGGTTATAGCTCCAAATATCTTTTACAGTGAAAACTGCAGGAAATTCCTACCGGCACTAGGAAACATACTGAGAATCCAGAGTAATTGTTCCTCCTGCAACCCGTTCCATTTGTGTTAGATGAACGAACGTCTCTCCACAGGCTCACTTCTGAGAGATAAGTGTGTGTGTAACCCGTCCTTCATATATCTTGTTGGGAACACAAAGTTTCTTTTCAGTTGCAAACTCCAATCCATACATATATATGGGGAGGTAGTAGCTCCAACTCGTTTTTACAGTGAAAACTGCAGGAACTTCAAACCGGCACTAGGAAACAGTCTGAGAACCCAAAGTAAAAGTTTCTCCTGCAATACGCTCCCATTTTGCTGGATGAACGAACGTCTCTCCACATGCTCAGTTCTGAGGGATAAGTGGGTGTGAAACCGAAATTCAACTATCTTGTTGGGAACACAAAATTTATTTAAGTTGAAACTCCACTCCTTACATATATGGGGGGAGGTACAAGATCCAACTCTGTTTTTCATTGAAAACTGCAGGAACTTCAAACCTGCACTAGGAATCATACAGAGTAACCAGAGTAAAAGTTTTTCCTGCAATCAGTTCAATTTGTGCTAGATGAAAGAACGTCTCTCTACAAGCTCAGTGCTGAGAGATATGTGTGTGTGAAAGCCGTCCTTCAAATATCTTGTTGGGTACACAAAGTTTCCTTTCAGTTGCAAACTCCACTCCTTACATATATATGGGTAGGTACTAGCTCCAACTTGGTTTTACAGTGAAAATTGCAGGAACTCCAAACAGGCACTAGGAAAAAGGCTGAGAATCCATAGTAAAAGTTTCTGCTGCAAACCATTGCCTTTGTGCTAGATGAAAGAACTTCTCTCCACATGCTCAAATCTGAGAGATAATTGTGTTTGAATTCCGTACTTAAACAAGCTTGTTGGGAACACAAAGTTTCTTTTCAGTTGCATACTCCAAACCATACATATATATGGGGAGGTAATAGCTCCAACTCGGTTTAACAGTGAAAATTGCAGGAACTTCAAACCGGCACTAGGAAACAGACTGAGGACCCAGAGTAAAGTTTCTCCTGCAACCCGTTCCCATTCTGCTACATGAAAGAACGTCTCTCCACATGCTCAGTTCTCAGGGATAATTGTGTGTGAAAGTCGCCCTTCACATAGCTTGATTGGAACACAAAGATTCTTTTCAGTTGCAAACTTATCTCCTTAAATATATATGGGGAAGTTCTAGCTCCAACTCGGTTTTACAGTGAAAACTGCAGGAACTTCAAACCGGCACTAGGAAACAGACTGAGAATCCAGAGTAAAAGTTTCTCCTGTAATCCATTCCATTTGTGCTAGATGAACGAACGTCTTTCCACATGCTCAGTTCTGAGAGATAATTGTGTGTGAAAGCCGTCCTTCACTTAGCTTGTAGGGAACACCACGTTTCTTTTCAATTGCCAACTCCATTCCTTAAATATATATGGGGAGGTTATAGCTCCAAATATCTTTTACAGTGAAAACTGCAGGAAATTCCTACCGGCACTAGGAAACATACTGAGAATCCAGAGTAATTGTTTCTCCTGCAACCCGTTCCATTTGTGTTAGATGAACGAACGTTTCTCCACATGCTCAGTTCTGAGAAATTAGTGTATGCGAAAGCCGTCCTTCAAATATCTTGTTGGGAACACAAAATTCCTTTTCAGTTGCAAACTCCATTCCTTACATATATATGGGGATGGACAATCTCCAACTCAGTTTTAGAGTGAAAACTGCAGGAACTCCAAACCGGCACTAGGAAACAGACTGAGAATCCAGAATAAAATTTCTCCTGCAACCCTTTCCCTTTTTGCTAGATGAAAGAAAGTCTCTCCTCATGTTCAAATCTGAGAGATAATTGTGTGTGAAATCCGTCCTTCATCTAGCTTGTTGGGAACACAAAGATTCTTTTCAGTTGCAAACACCACTCTTTAAATATATATGGGGAGGTACTAGCTCAAACTCGGTTTTACAGTGAAAACTGCAGGAACTTCAAAGCGGCACTAGGAAAAAGACTAAGAAACCAGAGTATAGTTTCTACTGCAACCCGTTCACTTTGTGCTAGATGAACGAACGTCTCTCCACAGGCTCACTTCTGAGAGATAAGTGTGTGTGTAACCCGTCCTTCATATATCTTGTTGGGAACACAAAGTTTCTTTTCAGTTGCAAACTCCAATCCATACATATATATGGGGAGGTAGTAGCTCCAACTCGTTTTTACAGTGAAAACTGCAGGAACTTCAAACCGGCACTAGGAAACAGTCTGAGAACCCACAGTAAAAGTTTCTCCTGCAATACGCTCCCATTTTGCTGGATGAACGAACGTCTCTCCACATGCTCAGTTCTGAGGGATAAGTGGGTGTGAAACCGAAATTCAACTATCTTGTTGGGAAAACAAAGTTTCTTTTAAGTTGAAACTCCACTCCTTACATATATGGGGGGAGGTACAAGATCCAACTCTGTTTTTCATTGAAAACTGCAGGAACTTCAAACCTGCACTAGGAATCATACAGAGTAACCAGAGTAAATGTTTTTCCTGCAATCAGTTCAATTTGTGCTAGATGAAAGAACGTCTCTCTACAAGCTCAGTGCTGAGAGTTATGTGTGTGTGAAAGCCGTCCTTCAAATATCTTGTTGGGTACACAAAGTTTCCTTTCAGTTGCAAACTCCACTCCTTACATATATATGGGTAGGTACTAGCTCCAACTTGGTTTTACAGTGAAAATTGCAGGAACTCCAAACAGGCACTAGGAAAAAGGCTGAGAATCCATAGTAAAAGTTTCTGCTGCAAACCATTGCCTTTGTGCTAGATGAAAGAAATTCTTTCCACATGCTCAAATCTGAGAGATAATTGTGTTTGAATTCCGTACTTAAACAAGCTTGTTGGGAACACAAAGTTTCTTTTCAGTTGCAAACTCCAATCCATACATATATATGGGGAGGTAGTAGCTCCAACTCGTTTTTACAGTGAAAACTGCAGGAACTTCAAACCGGCACTAGGAAACAGTCTGAGAACCCAAAGTAAAAGTTTCTCCTGCAATACGCTCCCATTTTGCTGGATGAACGAACGTCTCTCCACATGCTCAGTTCTGAGGGATAAGTGGGTGTGAAACCGAAATTCAACTATCTTGTTGGGAACACAAAGTTTCTTTTAAGTTGAAACTCCACTCCTTACATATATGGGGGGAGGTACAAGATCCAACTCTGTTTTTCATTGAAAACTGCAGGAACTTCAAACCTGCACTAGGAATCATACAGAGTAACCAGAGTAAATGTTTTTCCTGCAATCAGTTCAATTTGTGCTAGATGAAAGAACGTCTCTCTACAAGCTCAGTGCTGAGAGTTATGTGTGTGTGAAAGCCGTCCTTCAAATATCTTGTTGGGTACACAAAGTTTCCTTTCATTTGCAAACTCCACTCCTTACATATATATGGGTAGGTACTAGCTCCAACTTGGTTTTACAGTGAAAATTGCAGGAACTCCCAACAGGCACTAGGAAAAAGGCTGAGAATCCATAGTAAAAGTTTCTGCTGCAAACCATTGCCTTTGTGCTAGATGAAAGAACTTCTCTCCACATGCTCAAATCTGAGAGATAATTGTGTTTGAATTCCGTACTTAAACAAGCTTGTTGGGAACACAAAGTTTCTTTTCAGTTGCATACTCCAAACCATACATATATATGGGGAGGTAATAGCTCCAACTCGGTTTAACAGTGAAAATTGCAGGAACTTCAAACCGGCACTAGGAAACAGACTGAGGACCCAGAGTAAAGTTTCTCCTGCAACCCGTTCCCATTCTGCTACATGAAAGAACGTCTCTCCACATGCTCAGTTCTCAGGGATAATTGTGTGTGAAAGTCGCCCTTCACCTAGCTTGATTGGAACACAAAGTTTCTTTTCAGTTGCAAACTTATCTCCTTAAATATATATGGGGAAGTTCTAGCTCCAACTCGGTTTTACAGTGAAAACTGCAGGAACTTCAAACCGGCACTAGGAAACAGACTGAGAATCCAGAGTAAAAGTTTCTCCTGTAATCCATTCCATTTGTGCTAGATGAACGAACGTCTTTCCACATGCTCAGTTCTGAGAGATAATTGTGTGTGAAAGCCGTCCTTCACTTAGCTTGTAGGGAACACCACGTTTCTTTTCAATTGCCAACTCCATTCCTTAAATATATATGGGGAGGTTATAGCTCCAAATATCTTTTACAGTGAAAACTGCAGGAAATTCCTACCGGCACTAGGAAACATACTGAGAATCCAGAGTAATTGTTTCTCCTGCAACCCGTTCCATTTGTGTTAGATGAACGAACGTTTCTCCACATGCTCAGTTCTGAGAAATTAGTGTATGCGAAAGCCGTCCTTCAAATATCTTGTTGGGAACACAAAATTCCTTTTCAGTTGCAAACTCCATTCCTTACATATATATGGGGATGGACAATCTCCAACTCAGTTTTAGAGTGAAAACTGCAGGAACTCCAAACCGGCACTAGGAAACAGACTGAGAATCCAGAATAAAATTTCTCCTGCAACCCTTTCCCTTTTTGCTAGATGAAAGAAAGTCTCTCCTCATGTTCAAATCTGAGAGATAATTGTGTGTGAAATCCGTCCTTCATCTAGCTTGTTGGGAACACAAAGATTCTTTTCAGTTGCAAACACCACTCTTTAAATATATATGGGGAGGTACTAGCTCAAACTCGGTTTTACAGTGAAAACTGCAGGAACTTCAAAGCGGCACTAGGAAAAAGACTAAGAAACCAGAGTATAGTTTCTCCTGCAACCCGTTCACTTTGTGCTAGATGAACGAACGTCTCTCCACAGGCTCACTTCTGAGAGATAAGTGTGTGTGTAACCCGTCCTTCATATATCTTGTTGGGAACACAAAGTTTCTTTTCAGTTGCAAACTCCAATCCATACATATATATGGGGAGGTAGTAGCTCCAACTCGTTTTTACAGTGAAAACTCCAGGAACTTCAAACCGGCACTAGGAAACAGTCTGAGAACCCACAGTAAAAGTTTCTCCTGCAATACGCTCCCATTTTGCTGGATGAACGAACGTCTCTCCACATGCTCAGTTCTGAGGGATAAGTGGGTGTGAAACCGAAATTCAACTATCTTGTTGGGAACACAAAGTTTCTTTTAAGTTGAAACTCCACTCCTTACATATATGGGGGGAGGTACAAGATCCAACTCTGTTTTTCATTGAAAACTGCAGGAACTTCAAACCTGCACTAGGAAACATACAGAGTAACCAGAGTAAAAGTTTTTCCTGCAATCAGTTCAATTTGTGCTAGATGAAAGAACGTCTCTCTACAAGCTCAGTGCTGAGAGATATGTGTGTGTGAAAGCCGTCCTTCAAATATCTTGTTGGGTACACAAAGTTTCCTTTCAGTTGCAAACTCCACTCCTTACATATATATGGGTAGGTACTAGCTCCAACTTGGTTTTACAGTGAAAATTGCAGGAATTCCAAACAGGCACTAGGAAAAAGGCTGAGAATCCATAGTAAAAGTTTCTGCTGCAAACCATTGCCTTTGTGCTAGATGAAAGAAATTCTCTCCACATGCTCAAATCTGAGAGATAATTGTGTTTGAATTCCGTACTTAAACAAGCTTGTTGGGAACACAAAGTTTCTTTTCAGTTGCAAACTCCATTCCATACATATATATGGGGAGGTAGTAGCTCCAACTCGTTTTTACAGTGAAAACTGCAGGAACTTCAAACCGGCACTAGGAAACAGTCTGAGAACCCAAAGTAAAAGTTTCTCCTGCAATACGCTCCCATTTTGCTGGATGAACGAACGTCTCTCCACATGCTCAGTTCTGAGGGATAAGTGGGTGTGAAACCGAAATTCAACTATCTTGTTGGGAACACAAAGTTTCTTTTAAGTTGAAACTCCACTCCTTACATATATGGGGGAGGTACAAGATCCAACTCTGTTTTCCATTGAAAACTGCAGGAACTTCAAACCTGCACTAGGAATCATACAGAGTAACCAGAGTAAAAGTTTTTCCTGCAATCAGTTCAATTTGTGCTAGATGAAAGAACGTCTCTCTACAAGCTCAGTGCTGAGAGATATGTGTGTGTGAAAGCCGTCCTTCAAATATCTTGTTGGGTACACAAAGTTTCCTTTCAGTTGCAAACTCCACTCCTTACATATATATGGGTAGGTACTAGCTCCAACTTGGTTTTACAGTGAAAATTGCAGGAACTCCAAACAGGCACTAGGAAAAAGGCTGAGAATCCATAGTAAAAGTTTCTGCTGCAAACCATTGCCTTTGTGCTAGATGAAAGAACTTCTCTCCACATGCTCAAATCTGAGAGATAATTGTGTTTGAATTCCGTACTTAAACAAGCTTGTTGGGAACACAAAGATTCTTTTCAGTTGCAAACTCCAATCCATACATATATATGGGGAGGTAGTAGCTCCAACTCGTTTTTACAGTGAAAACTGCAGGAACTTCAAACCGGCACTAGGAAACAGTCTGAGAACCCAAAGTAAAAGTTTCTCCTGCAATACGCTCCCATTTTGCTTAATGAACGAACGTCTCTCCACATGCTCAGTTCTGAGGGATAAGTGGGTGTGAAACCGAAATTCAACTATCTTGTGGGAACACAAAGTTTCTTTTAAGTTGAAACTCCACTCCTTACATATATGGGGGGAGGTACAAGATCCAACTCTGTTTTTCATTGAAAACTGCAGGAACTTCAAACCTGCACTAGGAATCATACAGAGTAACCAGAGTAAAAGTTTTTCCTGCAATCAGTTCAATTTGTGCTAGATGAAAGAACGTCTCTCTACAAGCTCAGTGCTGAGAGTTATGTGTGTGTGAAAGCCGTCCTTCAAATATCTTGTTGGGTACACAAAGTTTCCTTTCAGTTGCAAACTCCACTCCTTACATATATATGGGTAGGTACTAGCTCCAACTTGGTTTTACAGTGAAAATTGCAGGAACTCCCAACAGGCACTAGGAAAAAGGCTGAGAATCCATAGTAAAAGTTTCTGCTGCAAACCATTGCCTTTGTGCTAGATGAAAGAACTTCTCTCCACATGCTCAAATCTGAGAGATAATTGTGTTTGAATTCCGTACTTAAACAAGCTTGTTGGGAACACAAAGTTTCTTTTCAGTTGCATACTCCAAACCATACATATATATGGGGAGGTAATAGCTCCAACTCGGTTTAACAGTGAAAATTGCAGGAACTTCAAACCGGCACTAGGAAACAGACTGAGGACCCAGAGTAAAGTTTCTCCTGCAACCCGTTCCCATTCTGCTACATGAAAGAACGTCTCTCCACATGCTCAGTTCTCAGGGATAATTGTGTGTGAAAGTCGCCCTTCACCTAGCTTGATTGGAACACAAAGTTTCTTTTCAGTTGCAAACTTATCTCCTTAAATATATATGGGGAAGTTCTAGCTCCAACTCGGTTTTACAGTGAAAACTGCAGGAACTTCAAACCGGCACTAGGAAACAGACTGAGAATCCAGAGTAAAAGTTTCTCCTGTAATCCATTCCATTTGTGCTAGATGAACGAACGTCTTTCCACATGCTCAGTTCTGAGAGATAATTGTGTGTGAAAGCCGTCCTTCACTTAGCTTGTAGGGAACACCACGTTTCTTTTCAATTGCCAATTCCATTCCTTAAATATATATGGGGAGGTTATAGCTCCAAATATCTTTTACAGTGAAAACTGCAGGAAATTCCTACCGGCACTAGGAAACATACTGAGAATCCAGAGTAATTGTTTCTCCTGCAACCCGTTCCATTTGTGTTAGATGAACGAACGTTTCTCCACATGCTCAGTTCTGAGAAATTAGTGTATGCGAAAGCCGTCCTTCAAATATCTTGTTGGGAACACAAAATTCCTTTTCAGTTGCAAACTCCATTCCTTACATATATATGGGGACGGACAATCTCCAACTCAGTTTTAGAGTGAAAACTGCAGGAACTCCAAACCGGTACTAGGAAACAGACTGAGAATCCAGAATAAAATTTCTCCTGCAACCCTTTCCCTTTTTGCTAGATGAAAGAAAGTCTCTCCTCATGTTCAAATCTGAGAGATAATTGTGTGTGAAATCCGTCCTTCATCTAGCTTGTTGGGAACACAAAGATTCTTTTCAGTTGCAAACACCACTCTTTAAATATATATGGGGAGGTACTAGCTCAAACTCGGTTTTACAGTGAAAACTGCAGGAACTTCAAAGCGGCACTAGGAAAAAGACTAAGAAACCAGAGTATAGTTTCTCCTGCAACCCGTTCACTTTGTGCTAGATGAACGAACGTCTCTCCACAGGCTCACTTCTGAGAGATAAGTGTGTGTGTAACCCGTCCTTCATATATCTTGTTGGGAACACAAAGTTTCTTTTCAGTTGCAAACTCCAATCCATACATATATATGGGGAGGTAGTAGCTCCAACTCGTTTTTACAGTGAAAACTGCAGGAACTTCAAACCGGCACTAGGAAACAGTCTGAGAACCCACAGTAAAAGTTTCTCCTGCAATACGCTCCCATTTTGCTGGATGAACGAACGTCTCTCCACATGCTCAGTTCTGAGGGATAAGTGGGTGTGAAACCGAAATTCAACTATCTTGTTGGGAACACAAAGTTTCTTTTAAGTTGAAACTCCACTCCTTACATATATGGGGGGAGGTACAAGATCCAACTCTGTTTTTCATTGAAAACTGCAGGAACTTCAAACCTGCACTAGGAAACATACAGAGTAACCAGAGTAAAAGTTTTTCCTGCAATCAGTTCAATTTGTGCTAGATGAAAGAACGTCTCTCTACAAGCTCAGTGCTGAGAGATATGTGTGTGTGAAAGCCGTCCTTCAAATATCTTGTTGGGTACACAAAGTTTCCTTTCAGTTGCAAACTCCACTCCTTACATATATATGGGTAGGTACTAGCTCCAACTTGGTTTTACAGTGAAAATTGCAGGAATTCCAAACAGGCACTAGGAAAAAGGCTGAGAATCCATAGTAAAAGTTTCTGCTGCAAACCATTGCCTTTGTGCTAGATGAAAGAAATTCTCTCCACATGCTCAAATCTGAGAGATAATTGTGTTTGAATTCCGTACTTAAACAAGCTTGTTGGGAACACAAAGTTTCTTTTCAGTTGCAAACTCCATTCCATACATATATATGGGGAGGTAGTAGCTCCAACTCGTTTTTACAGTGAAAACTGCAGGAACTTCAAACCGGCACTAGGAAACAGTCTGAGAACCCAAAGTAAAAGTTTCTCCTGCAATACGCTCCCATTTTGCTGGATGAACGAACGTCTCTCCACATGCTCAGTTCTGAGGGATAAGTGGGTGTGAAACCGAAATTCAACTATCTTGTTGGGAACACAAAGTTTCTTTTAAGTTGAAACTCCACTCCTTACATATATGGGGGAGGTACAAGATCCAACTCTGTTTTCCATTGAAAACTGCAGGAACTTCAAACCTGCACTAGGAATCATACAGAGTAACCAGAGTAAAAGTTTTTCCTGCAATCAGTTCAATTTGTGCTAGATGAAAGAACGTCTCTCTACAAGCTCAGTGCTGAGAGATATGTGTGTGTGAAAGCCGTCCTTCAAATATCTTGTTGGGTACACAAAGTTTCCTTTCAGTTGCAAACTCCACTCCTTACATATATATGGGTAGGTACTAGCTCCAACTTGGTTTTACAGTGAAAATTGCAGGAACTCCAAACAGGCACTAGGAAAAAGGCTGAGAATCCATAGTAAAAGTTTCTGCTGCAAACCATTGCCTTTGTGCTAGATGAAAGAACTTCTCTCCACATGCTCAAATCTGAGAGATAATTGTGTTTGAATTCCGTACTTAAACAAGCTTGTTGGGAACACAAAGATTCTTTTCAGTTGCAAACTCCAATCCATACATATATATGGGGAGGTAGTAGCTCCAACTCGTTTTTACAGTGAAAACTGCAGGAACTTCAAACCGGCACTAGGAAACAGTCTGAGAACCCAAAGTAAAAGTTTCTCCTGCAATACGCTCCCATTTTGCTTAATGAACGAACGTCTCTCCACATGCACAGTTCTGAGGGATAAGTGGGTGTGAAACCGAAATTCAACTATCTTGTGGGAACACAAAGTTTCTTTTAAGTTGAAACTCCACTCCTTACATATATGGGGGGAGGTACAAGATCCAACTCTGTTTTTCATTGAAAACTGCAGGAACTTCAAACCTGCACTAGGAATCATACAGAGTAACCAGAGTAAAAGTTTTTCCTGCAATCAGTTCAATTTGTGCTAGATGAAAGAACGTCTCTCTACAAGCTCAGTGCTGAGAGTTATGTGTGTGTGAAAGCCGTCCTTCAAATATCTTGTTGGGTACACAAAGTTTCCTTTCAGTTGCAAACTCCACTCCTTACATATATATGGGTAGGTACTAGCTCCAACTTGGTTTTACAGTGAAAATTGCAGGAACTCCAAACAGGCACTAGGAAAAAGGCTGAGAATCCATAGTAAAAGTTTCTGCTGCAAACCATTGCCTTTGTGCTAGATGAAAGAACTTCTCTCCACATGCTCAAATCTGAGAGATAATTGTGTTTGAATTCCGTACTTAAACAAGCTTGTTGGGAACACAAAGTTTCTTTTCAGTTGCATACTCCAAACCATACATATATATGGGGAGGTAATAGCTCCAACTCGGTTTAACAGTGAAAATTGCAGGAACTTCAAACCGGCACTAGGAAACAGACTGAGGACCCAGAGTAAAGTTTCTCCTGCAACCCGTTCCCATTCTGCTACATGAAAGAACGTCTCTCCACATGCTCAGTTCTCAGGGATAATTGTGTGTGAAAGTCGCCCTTCACCTAGCTTGATTGGAACACAAAGTTTCTTTTCAGTTGCAAACTTATCTCCTTAAATATATATGGGGAAGTTCTAGCTCCAACTCGGTTTTACAGTGAAAACTGCAGGAACTTCAAACCGGCACTAGGAAACAGACTGAGAATCCAGAGTAAAAGTTTCTCCTGTAATCCATTCCATTTGTGCTAGATGAACGAACGTCTTTCCACATGCTCAGTTCTGAGAGATAATTGTGTGTGAAAGCCGTCCTTCACTTAGCTTGTAGGGAACACCACGTTTCTTTTCAATTGCCAACTCCATTCCTTAAATATATATGGGGAGGTTATAGCTCCAAATATCTTTTACAGTGAAAACTGCAGGAAATTCTTACCGGCACTAGGAAACATACTGAGAATCCAGAGTAATTGTTTCTCCTGCAACCCGTTCCATTTGTGTTAGATGAACGAACGTTTCTCCCCATGCTCAGTTCTGAGAAATTAGTGTATGCGAAAGCCGTCCTTCAAATATCTTGTTGGGAACACAAAATTCCTTTTCAGTTGCAAACTCCATTCCTTACATATATATGGGGATGGACAATCTCCAACTCAGTTTTAGAGTGAAAACTGCAGGAACTCCAAACCGGCACTAGGAAACAGACTGAGAATCCAGAATAAAATTTCTCCTGCAACCCTTTCCCTTTTTGTTAGATGAAAGAAAGTCTCTCCTCATGTTCAAATCTGAGAGATAATTGTGTGTGAAATCCGTCCTTCATCTAGCTTGTTGGGAACACAAAGATTCTTTTCAGTTGCAAACACCACTCTTTAAATATATATGGGGAGGTACTAGCTCAAACTCGGTTTTACAGTGAAAACTGCAGGAACTTCAAAGCGGCACTAGGAAAAAGACTAAGAAACCAGAGTATAGTTTCTCCTGCAACCCGTTCACTTTGTGCTAGATGAACGAACGTCTCTCCACAGGCTCACTTCTGAGAGATAAGTGTGTGTGTAACCCGTCCTTCATATATCTTGTTGGGAACACAAAGTTTCTTTTCAGTTGCAAACTCCAATCCATACATATATATGGGGAGGTAGTAGCTCCAACTCGTTTTTACAGTGAAAACTCCAGGAACTTCAAACCGGCACTAGGAAACAGTCTGAGAACCCACAGTAAAAGTTTCTCCTGCAATACGCTCCCATTTTGATGGATGAACGAACGTCTCTCCACATGCTCAGTTCTGAGGGATAAGTGGGTGTGAAACCGAAATTCAACTATCTTGTTGGGAACACAAAGTTTCTTTTAAGTTGAAACTCCACTCCTTATATATATGGGGGGAGGTACAAGATCCAACTCTGTTTTTCATTGAAAACTGCAGGAACTTCAAACCTGCACTAGGAATCATACAGAGTAACCAGAGTAAAAGTTTTTCCTGCAATCAGTTCAATTTGTGCTAGATGAAAGAACGTCTCTCTACAAGCTCAGTGCTGAGAGATATGTGTGTGTGAAAGCCGTCCTTCAAATATCTTGTTGGGTACACAAAGTTTCCTTTCAGTTGCAAACTCCACTCCTTACATATATATGGGTAGGTACTAGCTCCAACTTGGTTTTACAGTGAAAATTGCAGGAACTCCAAACAGGCACTAGGAAAAAGGCTGAGAATCCATAGTAAAAGTTTCTGCTGCAAACCATTGCCTTTGTGCTAGATGAAAGAACTTCTCTCCACATGCTCAAATCTGAGAGATAATTGTGTTTGAATTCCGTACTTAAACAAGCTTGTTGGGAACACAAAGTTTCTTTTCAGTTGCATACTCCAAACCATACATATATATGGGGAGGTAGTAGCTCCAACTCGTTTTTACAGTGAAAACTGCAGGAACTTCAAACCGGCACTAGGAAACAGTCTGAGAACCCAAAGTAAAAGTTTCTCCTGCAATACGCTCCCATTTTGCTGGATGAACGAACGTCTCTCCACATGCTCAGTTCTGAGGGATAAGTGGGTGTGAAACCGAAATTCAACTATCTTGTTGGGAACACAAAGTTTCTTTTAAGTTGAAACTCCACTCCTTACATATATGGGGGGAGGTACAAGATCCAACTCTGTTTTTCATTGAAAACTGCAGGAACTTCAAACCTGCACTAGGAATCATACAGAGTAACCAGAGTAAAAGTTTTTCCTGCAATCAGTTCAATTTGTGCTAGATGAAAGAACGTCTCTCTACAAGCTCAGTGCTGAGAGATATGTGTGTGTGAAAGCCGTCCTTCAAATATCTTGTTGGGTACACAAAGTTTCCTTTCAGTTGCAAACTCCACTCCTTACATATATATGGGTAGGTACTAGCTCCAACTTGGTTTTACAGTGAAAATTGCAGGAACTCCCAACAGGCACTAGGAAAAAGGCTGAGAATCCATAGTAAAAGTTTCTGCTGCAAACCATTGCCTTTGTGCTAGATGAAAGAACTTCTCTCCACATGCTCAAATCTGAGAGATAATTGTGTTTGAATTCCGTACTTAAACAAGCTTGTTGGGAACACAAAGTTTCTTTTCAGTTGCATACTCCAAACCATACATATATATGGGGAGGTAATAGCTCCAACTCGGTTTAACAGTGAAAATTGCAGGAACTTCAAACCGGCACTAGGAAACAGACTGAGGACCCAGAGTAAAGTTTCTCCTGCAAACCGTTCCCATTCTGCTACATGAAAGAACGTCTCTCCACATGCTCAGTTCTCAGGGATAATTGTGTGTGAAAGTCGCCCTTCACCTAGCTTGATTGGAACACAAAGTTTCTTTTCAGTTGCAAACTTATCTCCTTAAATATATATGGGGAAGTTCTAGCTCCAACTCGGTTTTACAGTGAAAACTGCAGGAACTTCAAACCGGCACTAGGAAACAGACTGAGAATCCAGAGTAAAAGTTTCTCCTGTAATCCATTCCATTTGTGCTAGATGAACGAACGTCTTTCCACATGCTCAGTTCTGAGAGACAATTGTGTGTGAAAGCCGTCCTTCACTTAGCTTGTAGGGAACACCACGTTTCTTTTCAATTGCCAACTCCATTCCTTAAATATATATGGGGAGGTTATAGCTCCAAATATCTTTTACAGTGAAAACTGCAGGAAATTCCTACCGGCACTAGGAAACATACTGAGAATCCAGAGTAATTGTTTCTCCTGCAACCCGTTCCATTTGTGTTAGATGAACGAACGTTTCTCCACATGCTCAGTTCTGAGAAATTAGTGTATGCGAAAGCCGTCCTTCAAATATCTTGTTGGGAACACAAAATTCCTTTTCAGTTGCAAACTCCATTCCTTACATATATATGGGGATGGACAATCTCCAACTCAGTTTTAGAGTGAAAACTGCAGGAACTCCAAACCGGCACTAGGAAACAGACTGAGAATCCAGAATAAAATTTCTCCTGCAACCCTTTCCCTTTTTGTTAGATGAAAGAAAGTCTCTCCTCATGTTCAAATCTGAGAGATAATTGTGTGTGAAATCCGTCCTTCATCTAGCTTGTTGGGAACACAAAGATTCTTTTCAGTTGCAAACACCACTCTTTAAATATATATGGGGAGGTACTAGCTCAAACTCGGTTTTACAGTGAAAACTGCAGGAACTTCAAAGCGGCACTAGGAAAAAGACTAAGAAACCAGAGTATAGTTTCTCCTGCAACCCGTTCACTTTGTGCTAGATGAACGAACGTCTCTCCACAGGTTCACTTCTGAGAGATAAGTGTGTGTGTAACCCGTCCTTCATATATCTTGTTGGGAACACAAAGTTTCTTTTCAGTTGCAAACTCCAATCCATACATATATATGGGGAGGTAGTAGCTCCAACTCGTTTTTACAGTGAAAACTGCAGGAACTTCAAACCGGCACTAGGAAACAGTCTGAGAACCCACAGTAAAAGTTTCTCCTGCAATACGCTCCCATTTTGCTGGATGAACGAACGTCTCTCCACATGCTCAGTTCTGAGGGATAAGTGGGTGTGAAACCGAAATTCAACTATCTTGTTGGGAACACAAAGTTTCTTTTAAGTTGAAACTCCACTCCTTACATATATGGGGGGAGGTACAAGATCCAACTCTGTTTTTCATTGAAAACTGCAGGAACTTCAAACCTGCACTAGGAATCATACAGAGTAACCAGAGTAAAAGTTTTTCCTGCAATCAGTTCAATTTGTGCTAGATGAAAGAACGTCTCTCTACAAGCTCAGTGCTGAGAGTTATGTGTGTGTGAAAGCCGTCCTTCAAATATCTTGTTGGGTACACAAAGTTTCCTTTCAGTTGCAAACTCCACTCCTTACATATATATGGGTAGGTACTAGCTCCAACTTGGTTTTACAGTGAAAATTGCAGGAACTCCAAACAGGCACTAGGAAAAAGGCTGAGAATCCATAGTAAAAGTTTCTTCTGCAAACCATTGCCTTTGTGCTAGATGAAAGAACTTCTCTCCACATGCTCAAATCTGAGAGATAATTGTGTTTGAATTCCGTACTTAAACAAGCTTGTTGGGAACACAAAGTTTCTTTTCAGTTGCATACTCCAAACCATACATATATATGGGGAGGTAATAGCTCCAACTCGGTTTAACAGTGAAAATTGCAGGAACTTCAAACCGGCACTAGGAAACAGACTGAGGACCCAGAGTAAAGTTTCTCCTGCAACCCGTTCCCATTCTGCTACATGAAAGAACGTCTCTCCACATGCTCAGTTCTCAGGGATAATTGTGTGTGAAAGTCGCCCTTCACCTAGCTTGATTGGAACACAAAGTTTCTTTTCAGTTGCAAACTTATCTCCTTAAATATATATGGGGAAGTTCTAGCTCCAACTCGGTTTTACAGTGAAAACTGCAGGAACTTCAAACCGGCACTAGGAAACAGACTGAGAATCCAGAGTAAAAGTTTCTCCTGTAATCCATTCCATTTGTGCTAGATGAACGAACGTCTTTCCACATGCTCAGTTCTGAGAGATAATTGTGTGTGAAAGCCGTCCTTCACTTAGCTTGTAGGGAACACCACGTTTCTTTTCAATTGCCAACTCCATTCCTTAAATATATATGGGGAGGTTATAGCTCCAAATATCTTTTACAGTGAAAACTGCAGGAAATTCCTACCGGCACTAGGAAACATACTGAGAATCCAGAGTAATTGTTTCTCCTGCAACCCGTTCCATTTGTGTTAGATGAACGAACGTTTCTCCACATGCTCAGTTCTGAGAAATTAGTGTATGCGAAAGCCGTCCTTCAAATATCTTGTTGGGAACACAAAATTCCTTTTCAGTTGCAAACTCCATTCCTTACATATATATGGGGATGGACAATCTCCAACTCAGTTTTAGAGTGAAAACTGCAGGAACTCCAAACCGGTACTAGGAAACAGACTGAGAATCCAGAATAAAATTTCTCCTGCAACCCTTTCCCTTTTTGCTAGATGAAAGAAAGTCTCTCCTCATGTTCAAATCTGAGAGATAATTGTGTGTGAAATCCGTCCTTCATCTAGCTTGTTGGGAACACAAAGATTCTTTTCAGTTGCAAACACCACTCTTTAAATATATATGGGGAGGTACTAGCTCAAACTCGGTTTTACAGTGAAAACTGCAGGAACTTCAAAGCGGCACTAGGAAAAAGACTAAGAAACCAGAGTATAGTTTCTCCTGCAACCCGTTCACTTTGTGCTAGATGAACGAACGTCTCTCCACAGGCTCACTTCTGAGAGATAAGTGTGTGTGTAACCCGTCCTTCATATATCTTGTTAGGAACACAAAGTTTCTTTTCAGTTGCAAACTCCAATCCATACATATATATGGGGAGGTAGTAGCTCCAACTCGTTTTTACAGTGAAAACTGCAGGAACTTCAAACCGGCACTAGGAAACAGTCTGAGAACCCACAGTAAAAGTTTCTCCTGCAATACGCTCCCATTTTGCTGGATGAACGAACGTCTCTCCACATGCTCAGTTCTGAGGGATAAGTGGGTGTGAAACCGAAATTCAACTATCTTGTTGGGAACACAAAGTTTCTTTTAAGTTGAAACTCCACTCCTTACATATATGGGGGGAGGTACAAGATCCAACTCTGTTTTTCATTGAAAACTGCAGGAACTTCAAACCTGCACTAGGAATCATACAGAGTAACCAGAGTAAAAGTTTTTCCTGCAATCAGTTCAATTTGTGCTAGATGAAAGAACGTCTCTCTACAAGCTCAGTGCTGAGAGATATGTGTGTGTGAAAGCCGTCCTTCAAATATCTTGTTGGGTACACAAAGTTTCCTTTCAGTTGCAAACTCCACTCCTTACATATATATGGGTAGGTACTAGCTCCAACTTGGTTTTACAGTGAAAATTGCAGGAACTCCAAACAGGCACTAGGAAAAAGGCTGAGAATCCATAGTAAAATTTTCTGCTGCAAACCATTGCCTTTGTGCTAGATGAAAGAACTTCTCTCCACATGCTCAAATCTGAGAGATAATTGTGTTTGAATTCCGTACTTAAACAAGCTTGTTGGGAACACAAAGTTTCTTTTCAGTTGCAAACTCCAATCCATACATATATATGGGGAGGTAGTAGCTCCAACTCGTTTTTACAGTGAAAACTGCAGGAACTTCAAACCGGCACTAGGAAACAGTCTGAGAACCCAAAGTAAAAGTTTCTCCTGCAATACGCTCCCATTTTGCTTAATGAACGAACGTCTCTCCACATGCTCAGTTCTGAGGGATAAGTGGGTGTGAAACCGAAATTCAACTATCTTGTGGGAACACAAAGTTTCTTTTAAGTTGAAACTCCACTCCTTACATATATGGGGGGAGGTACAAGATCCAACTCTGTTTTTCATTGAAAACTGCAGGAACTTCAAACCTGCACTAGGAATCATACAGAGTAACCAGAGTAAAAGTTTTTCCTGCAATCAGTTCAATTTGTGCTAGATGAAAGAACGTCTCTCTACAAGCTCAGTGCTGAGAGTTATGTGTGTGTGAAAGCCGTCCTTCAAATATCTTGTTGGGTACACAAAGTTTCCTTTCAGTTGCAAACTCCACTCCTTACATATATATGGGTAGGTACTAGCTCCAACTTGGTTTTACAGTGAAAATTGCAGGAACTCCAAACAGGCACTAGGAAAAAGGCTGAGAATCCATAGTAAAAGTTTCTGCTGCAAACCATTGCCTTTGTGCTAGATGAAAGAACTTCTCTCCACATGCTCAAATCTGAGAGATAATTGTGTTTGAATTCCGTACTTAAACAAGCTTGTTGGGAACACAAAGTTTCTTTTCAGTTGCATACTCCAAACCATACATATATATGGGGAGGTAATAGCTCCAACTCGGTTTAACAGTGAAAATTGCAGGAACTTCAAACCGGCACTAGGAAACAGACTGAGGACCCAGAGTAAAGTTTCTCCTGCAACCCGTTCCCATTCTGCTACATGAAAGAACGTCTCTCCACATGCTCAGTTCTCAGGGATAATTGTGTGTGAAAGTCGCCCTTCACCTAGCTTGATTGGAACACAAAGTTTCTTTTCAGTTGCAAACTTATCTCCTTAAATATATATGGGGAAGTTCTAGCTCCAACTCGGTTTTACAGTGAAAACTGCAGGAACTTCAAACCGGCACTAGGAAACAGACTGAGAATCCAGAGTAAAAGTTTCTCCTGTAATCCATTCCATTTGTGCTAGATGAACGAACGTCTTTCCACATGCTCAGTTCTGAGAGATAATTGTGTGTGAAAGCCGTCCTTCACTTAGCTTGTAGGGAACACCACGTTTCTTTTCAATTGCCAACTCCATTCCTTAAATATATATGGGGAGGTTATAGCTCCAAATAACTTTTACAGTGAAAACTGCAGGAAATTCCTACCGGCACTAGGAAACATACTGAGAATCCAGAGTAATTGTTTCTCCTGCAACCCGTTCCATTTGTGTTAGATGAACGAACGTTTCTCCACATGCTCAGTTCTGAGAAATTAGTGTATGCGAAAGCCGTCCTTCAAATATCTTGTTGGGAACACAAAATTCCTTTTCAGTTGCAAACTCCATTCCTTACATATATATGGGGATGGACAATCTCCAACTCAGTTTTAGAGTGAAAACTGCAGGAACTCCAAACCGGCACTAGGAAACAGACTGAGAATCCAGAATAAAATTTCTCCTGCAACCCTTTCCCTTTTTGTTAGATGAAAGAAAGTCTCTCCTCATGTTCAAATCTGAGAGATAATTGTGTGTGAAATCCGTCCTTCATCTAGCTTGTTGGGAACACAAAGATTCTTTTCAGTTGCAAACACCACTCTTTAAATATATATGGGGAGGTACTAGCTCAAACTCGGTTTTACAGTGAAAACTGCAGGAACTTCAAAGCGGCACTAGGAAAAAGACTAAGAAACCAGAGTATAGTTTTTCCTGCAACCCGTTCCCTTTGTGCTAGATGAACGAACGTCTCTCCACAGGCTCACTTCTGAGAGATAAGTGTGTGTGTAACCCGTCCTTCATATATCTTGTTGGGAACACAAAGTTTCTTTTCAGTTGCAAACTCCAATCCATACATATATATGGGGAGGTAGTAGCTCCAACTCGTTTTTACAGTGAAAACTCCAGGAACTTCAAACCGGCACTAGGAAACAGTCTGAGAACCCACAGTAAAAGTTTCTCCTGCAATACGCTCCCATTTTGCTGGATGAACGAACGTCTCTCCACATGCTCAGTTCTGAGGGATAAGTGGGTGTGAAACCGAAATTCAACTATCTTGTTGGGAACACAAAGTTTCTTTTAAGTTGAAACTCCACTCCTTACATATATGGGGGGAGGTACAAGATCCAACTCTGTTTTTCATTGAAAACTGCAGGAACTTCAAACCTGCACTAGGAATCATACAGAGTAACCAGAGTAAAAGTTTTTCCTGCAATCAGTTCAATTTGTGCTAGATGAAAGAACGTCTCTCTACAAGCTCAGTGCTGAGAGATATGTGTGTGTGAAAGCCGTCCTTCAAATATCTTGTTGGGTACACAAAGGTTCCTTTAAGTTGCAAACTCCACTCCTTACATATATATGGGTAGGTACTAGCTCCAACTTGGTTTTACAGTGAAAATTGCAGGAACTCCAAACAGGCACTAGGAAAAAGGCTGAGAATCCATAGTAAAAGTTTCTGCTGCAAACCATTGCCTTTGTGCTAGATGAAAGAACTTCTCTCCACATGCTCAAATCTGAGAGATAATTGTGTTTGAATTCCGTACTTAAACAAGCTTGTTGGGAACACAAAGTTTCTTTTCAGTTGCATACTCCAAACCATACATATATATGGGGAGGTAGTAGCTCCAACTCGTTTTTACAGTGAAAACTGCAGGAACTTCAAACCGGCACTAGGAAACAGTCTGAGAACCCAAAGTAAAAGTTTCTCCTGCAATACGCTCCCATTTTGCTGGATGAACGAACGTCTCTCCACATGCTCAGTTCTGAGGGATAAGTGGGTGTGAAACCGAAATTCAACTATCTTGTTGGGAACACAAAGTTTCTTTTAAGTTGAAACTCCACTCCTTACATATATGGGGGGAGGTACAAGATCCAACTCTGTTTTTCATTGAAAACTGCAGGAACTTCAAACCTGCACTAGGAATCATACAGAGTAACCAGAGTAAAAGTTTTTCCTGCAATCAGTTCAATTTGTGCTAGATGAAAGAACGTCTCTCTACAAGCTCAGTGCTGAGAGATATGTGTGTGTGAAAGCCGTCCTTCAAATATCTTGTTGGGTACACAAAGTTTCCTTTCAGTTGCAAACTCCACTCCTTACATATATATGGGTAGGTACTAGCTCCAACTTGGTTTTACAGTGAAAATTGCAGGAACTCCCAACAGGCACTAGGAAAAAGGCTGAGAATCCATAGTAAAAGTTTCTGCTGCAAACCATTGCCTTTGTGCTAGATGAAAGAACTTCTCTCCACATGCTCAAATCTGAGAGATAATTGTGTTTGAATTCCGTACTTAAACAAGCTTGTTGGGAACACAAAGTTTCTTTTCAGTTGCATACTCCAAACCATACATATATATGGGGAGGTAATAGCTCCAACTCGGTTTAACAGTGAAAATTGCAGGAACTTCAAACCGGCACTAGGAAACAGACTGAGGACCCAGAGTAAAGTTTCTCCTGCAACCCGTTCCCATTCTGCTACATGAAAGAACGTCTCTCCACATGCTCAGTTCTCAGGGATAATTGTGTGTGAAAGTCGCCCTTCACCTAGCTTGATTGGAACACAAAGTTTCTTTTCAGTTGCAAACTTATCTCCTTAAATATATATGGGGAAGTTCTAGCTCCAACTCGGTTTTACAGTGAAAACTGCAGGAACTTCAAACCGGCACTAGGAAACAGACTGAGAATCCAGAGTAAAAGTTTCTCCTGTAATCCATTCCATTTGTGCTAGATGAACGAACGTCTTTCCACATGCTCAGTTCTGAGAGATAATTGTGTGTGAAAGCCGTCCTTCACTTAGCTTGTAGGGAACACCACGTTTCTTTTCAATTGCCAACTCCATTCCTTAAATATATATGGGGAGGTTATAGCTCCAAATAACTTTTACAGTGAAAACTGCAGGAAATTCCTACCGGCACTAGGAAACATACTGAGAATCCAGAGTAATTGTTTCTCCTGCAACCCGTTCCATTTGTGTTAGATGAACGAACGTTTCTCCACATGCTCAGTTCTGAGAAATTAGTGTATGCGAAAGCCGTCCTTCAAATATCTTGTTGGGAACACAAAATTCCTTTTCAGTTGCAAACTCCATTCCTTACATATATATGGGGATGGACAATCTCCAACTCAGTTTTAGAGTGAAAACTGCAGGAACTCCAAACCGGCACTAGGAAACAGACTGAGAATCCAGAATAAAATTTCTCCTGCAACCCTTTCCCTTTTTGTTAGATGAAAGAAAGTCTCTCCTCATGTTCAAATCTGAGAGATAATTGTGTGTGAAATCCGTCCTTCATCTAGCTTGTTGGGAACACAAAGATTCTTTTCAGTTGCAAACACCACTCTTTAAATATATATGGGGAGGTACTAGCTCAAACTCGGTTTTACAGTGAAAACTGCAGGAACTTCAAAGCGGCACTAGGAAAAAGACTAAGAAACCAGAGTATAGTTTTTCCTGCAACCCGTTCCCTTTGTGCTAGATGAACGAACGTCTCTCCACAGGCTCCCTTCTGAGAGATAAGTGTGTGTGTAACCCGTCCTTCATATATCTTGTTGGGAACACAAAGTTTCTTTTCAGTTGCAAACTCCAATCCATACATATATATGGGGAGGTAGTAGCTCCAACTCGTTTTTACAGTGAAAACTCCAGGAACTTCAAACCGGCACTAGGAAACAGTCTGAGAACCCACAGTAAAAGTTTCTCCTGCAATACGCTCCCATTTTGCTGGATGAACGAACGTCTCTCCACATGCTCAGTTCTGAGGGATAAGTGGGTGTGAAACCGAAATTCAACTATCTTGTTGGGAACACAAAGTTTCTTTTAAGTTGAAACTCCACTCCTTACATATATGGGGGGAGGTACAAGATCCAACTCTGTTTTTCATTGAAAACTGCAGGAACTTCAAACCTGCACTAGGAATCATACAGAGTAACCAGAGTAAAAGTTTTTCCTGCAATCAGTTCAATTTGTGCTAGATGAAAGAACGTCTCTCTACAAGCTCAGTGCTGAGAGATATGTGTGTGTGAAAGCCGTCCTTCAAATATCTTGTTGGGTACACAAAGGTTCCTTTAAGTTGCAAACTCCACTCCTTACATATATATGGGTAGGTACTAGCTCCAACTTGGTTTTACAGTGAAAATTGCAGGAACTCCAAACAGGCACTAGGAAAAAGGCTGAGAATCCATAGTAAAAGTTTCTGCTGCAAACCATTGCCTTTGTGCTAGATGAAGGAACTTCTCTCCACATGCTCAAATCTGAGAGATAATTGTGTTTGAATTCCGTACTTAAACAAGCTTGTTGGGAACACAAAGTTTCTTTTCAGTTGCATACTCCAAACCATACATATATATGGGGAGGTAGTAGCTCCAACTCGTTTTTACAGTGAAAACTGCAGGAACTTCAAACCGGCACTAGGAAACAGTCTGAGAACCCAAAGTAAAAGTTTCTCCTGCAATACGCTCCCATTTTGCTGGATGAACGAACGTCTCTCCACATGCTCAGTTCTGAGGGATAAGTGGGTGTGAAACCGAAATTCAACTATCTTGTTGGGAACACAAAGTTTCTTTTAAGTTGAAACTCCACTCCTTACATATATGGGGGGAGGTACAAGATCCAACTCTGTTTTTCATTGAAAACTGCAGGAACTTCAAACCTGCACTAGGAATCATACAGAGTAACCAGAGTAAAAGTTTTTCCTGCAATCAGTTCAATTTGTGCTAGATGAAAGAACGTCTCTCTACAAGCTCAGTGCTGAGAGATATGTGTGTGTGAAAGCCGTCCTTCAAATATCTTGTTGGGTACACAAAGTTTCCTTTCAGTTGCAAACTCCACTCCTTACATATATATGGGTAGGTACTAGCTCCAACTTGGTTTTACAGTGAAAATTGCAGGAACTCCCAACAGGCACTAGGAAAAAGGCTGAGAATCCATAGTAAAAGTTTCTGCTGCAAACCATTGCCTTTGTGCTAGATGAAAGAACTTCTCTCCACATGCTCAAATCTGAGAGATAATTGTGTTTGAATTCCGTACTTAAACAAGCTTGTTGGGAACACAAAGTTTCTTTTCAGTTGCATACTCCAAACCATACATATATATGGGGAGGTAATAGCTCCAACTCGGTTTAACAGTGAAAATTGCAGGAACTTCAAACCGGCACTAGGAAACAGACTGAGGACCCAGAGTAAAGTTTCTCCTGCAACCCGTTCCCATTCTGCTACATGAAAGAACGTCTCTCCACATGCTCAGTTCTCAGGGATAATTGTGTGTGAAAGTCGCCCTTCACCTAGCTTGATTGGAACACAAAGTTTCTTTTCAGTTGCAAACTTATCTCCTTAAATATATATGGGGAAGTTCTAGCTCCAACTCGGTTTTACAGTGAAAACTGCAGGAACTTCAAACCGGCACTAGGAAACAGACTGAGAATCCAGAGTAAAAGTTTCTCCTGTAATCCATTCCATTTGTGCTAGATGAACGAACGTCTTTCCACATGCTCAGTTCTGAGAGATAATTGTGTGTGAAAGCCGTCCTTCACTTAGCTTGTAGGGAACACCACGTTTCTTTTCAATTGCCAACTCCATTCCTTAAATATATATGGGGAGGTTATAGCTCCAAATAACTTTTACAGTGAAAACTGCAGGAAATTCCTACCGGCACTAGGAAACATACTGAGAATCCAGAGTAATTGTTTCTCCTGCAACCCGTTCCATTTGTGTTAGATGAACGAACGTTTCTCCACATGCTCAGTTCTGAGAAATTAGTGTATGCGAAAGCCGTCCTTCAAATATCTTGTTGGGAACACAAAATTCCTTTTCAGTTGCAAACTCCATTCCTTACATATATATGGGGATGGACAATCTCCAACTCAGTTTTAGAGTGAAAACTGCAGGAACTCCAAACCGGCACTAGGAAACAGACTGAGAATCCAGAATAAAATTTCTCCTGCAACCCTTTCCCTTTTTGTTAGATGAAAGAAAGTCTCTCCTCATGTTCAAATCTGAGAGATAATTGTGTGTGAAATCCGTCCTTCATCTAGCTTGTTGGGAACACAAAGATTCTTTTCAGTTGCAAACACCACTCTTTAAATATATATGGGGAGGTACTAGCTCAAACTCGGTTTTACAGTGAAAACTGCAGGAACTTCAAAGCGGCACTAGGAAAAAGACTAAGAAACCAGAGTATAGTTTCTCCTGCAACCCGTTCACTTTGTGCTAGATGAACGAACGTCTCTCCACAGGCTCACTTCTGAGAGATAAGTGTGTGTGTAACCCGTCCTTCATATATCTTGTTGGGAACACAAAGTTTCTTTTCAGTTGCAAACTCCAATCCATACATATATATGGGGAGGTAGTAGCTCCAACTCGTTTTTACAGTGAAAACTGCAGGAACTTCAAACCGGCACTAGGAAACAGTCTGAGAACCCACAGTAAAAGTTTCTCCTGCAATACGCTCCCATTTTGCTGGATGAACGAACGTCTCTCCACATGCTCAGTTCTGAGGGATAAGTGGGTGTGAAACCGAAATTCAACTATCTTGTTGGGAACACAAAGTTTCTTTTAAGTTGAAACTCCACTCCTTACATATATGGGGGGAGGTACAAGATCCAACTCTGTTTTTCATTGAAAACTGCAGGAACTTCAAACCTGCACTAGGAATCATACAGAGTAACCAGAGTAAAAGTTTTTCCTGCAATCAGTTCAATTTGTGCTAGATGAAAGAACGTCTCTCTACAAGCTCAGTGCTGAGAGATATGTGTGTGTGAAAGCCGTCCTTCAAATATCTTGTTGGGTACACAAAGTTTCCTTTCAGTTGCAAACTCCACTCCTTACATATATATGGGTAGGTACTAGCTCCAACTTGGTTTTACAGTGAAAATTGCAGGAACTCCCAACAGGCACTAGGAAAAAGGCTGAGAATCCATAGTAAAAGTTTCTGCTGCAAACCATTGCCTTTGTGCTAGATGAAAGAACTTCTCTCCACATGCTCAAATCTGAGAGATAATTGTGTTTGAATTCCGTACTTAAACAAGCTTGTTGGGAACACAAAGTTTCTTTTCAGTTGCATACTCCAAACCATACATATATATGGGGAGGTAATAGCTCCAACTCGGTTTAACAGTGAAAATTGCAGGAACTTCAAACCGGCACTAGGAAACAGACTGAGGACCCAGAGTAAAGTTTCTCCTGCAACCCGTTCCCATTCTGCTACATGAAAGAACGTCTCTCCACATGCTCAGTTCTCAGGGATAATTGTGTGTGAAAATCGCCCTTCACCTAGCTTGATTGGAACACAAAGTTTCTTTTCAGTTGCAAACTTATCTCCTTAAATATATATGGGGAAGTTCTAGCTCCAACTCGGTTTTACAGTGAAAACTGCAGGAACTTCAAACCGGCACTAGGAAACAGACTGAGAATCCAGAGTAAAAGTTTCTCCTGTAATCCATTCCATTTGTGCTAGATGAACGAACGTCTTTCCACATGCTCAGTTCTGAGAGATAATTGTGTGTGAAAGCCGTCCTTCACTTAGCTTGTAGGGAACACCACGTTTCTTTTCAATTGCCAACTCCATTCCTTAAATATATATGGGGAGGTTATAGCTCCAAATATCTTTTACAGTGAAAACTGCAGGAAATTCCTACCGGCACTAGGAAACATACTGAGAATCCAGAGTAATTGTTTCTCCTGCAACCCGTTCCATTTGTGTTAGATGAACGAACGTTTCTCCACATGCTCAGTTCTGAGAAATTAGTGTATGCGAAAGCCGTCCTTCAAATATCTTGTTGGGAACACAAAATTCCTTTTCAGTTGCAAACTCCATTCCTTACATATATATGGGGATGGACAATCTCCAACTCAGTTTTAGAGTGAAAACTGCAGGAACTCCAAACCGGCACTAGGAAACAGACTGAGAATCCAGAATAAAATTTCTCCTGCAACCCTTTCCCTTTTTGCTAGATGAAAGAAAGTCTCTCCTCATGTTCAAATCTGAGAGATAATTGTGTGTGAAATCCGTCCTTCATCTAGCTTGTTGGGAACACAAAGATTCTTTTCAGTTGCAAACACCACTCTTTAAATATATATGGGGAGGTACTAGCTCAAACTCGGTTTTACAGTGAAAACTGCAGGAACTTCAAAGCGGCACTAGGAAAAAGACTAAGAAACCAGAGTATAGTTTCTCCTGCAACCCGTTCACTTTGTGCTAGATGAACGAACGTCTCTCCACAGGCTCACTTCTGAGAGATAAGTGTGTGTGTAACCCGTCCTTCATATATCTTGTTGGGAACACAAAGTTTCTTTTCAGTTGCAAACTCCAATCCATACATATATATGGGGAGGTAGTAGCTCCAACTCGTTTTTACAGTGAAAACTGCAGGAACTTCAAACCGGCACTAGGAAACAGTCTGAGAACCCACAGTAAAAGTTTCTCCTGCAATACGCTCCCATTTTGCTGGATGAACGAACGTCTCTCCACATGCTCAGTTCTGAGGGATAAGTGGGTGTGAAACCGAAATTCAACTATCTTGTTGGGAACACAAAGTTTCTTTTAAGTTGAAACTCCACTCCTTACATATATGGGGGGAGGTACAAGATCCAACTCTGTTTTTCATTGAAAACTGCAGGAACTTCAAACCTGCACTAGGAATCATACAGAGTAACCAGAGTAAAAGTTTTTCCTGCAATCAGTTCAATTTGTGCTAGATGAAAGAACGTCTCTCTACAAGCTCAGTGCTGAGAGATATGTGTGTGTGAAAGCCGTCCTTCAAATATCTTGTTGGGTACACAAAGTTTCCTTTCAGTTGCAAACTCCACTCCTTACATATATATGGGTAGGTACTAGCTCCAACTTGGTTTTACAGTGAAAATTGCAGGAACTCCCAACAGGCACTAGGAAAAAGGCTGAGAATCCATAGTAAAAGTTTCTGCTGCAAACCATTGCCTTTGTGCTAGATGAAAGAACTTCTCTCCACATGCTCAAATCTGAGAGATAATTGTGTTTGAATTCCGTACTTAAACAAGCTTGTTGGGAACACAAAGTTTCTTTTCAGTTGCATACTCCAAACCATACATATATATGGGGAGGTAATAGCTCCAACTCGGTTTAACAGTGAAAATTGCAGGAACTTCAAACCGGCACTAGGAAACAGACTGAGGACCCAGAGTAAAGTTTCTCCTGCAACCCGTTCCCATTCTGCTACATGAAAGAACGTCTCTCCACATGCTCAGTTCTCAGGGATAATTGTGTGTGAAAGTCGCCCTTCACCTAGCTTGATTGGAACACAAAGTTTCTTTTCAGTTGCAAACTTATCTCCTTAAATATATATGGGGAAGTTCTAGCTCCAACTCGGTTTTACAGTGAAAACTGCAGGAACTTCAAACCGGCACTAGGAAACAGACTGAGAATCCAGAGTAAAAGTTTCTCCTGTAATCCATTCCATTTGTGCTAGATGAACGAACGTCTTTCCACATGCTCAGTTCTGAGAGATAATTGTGTGTGAAAGCCGTCCTTCACTTAGCTTGTAGGGAACACCACGTTTCTTTTCAATTGCCAACTCCATTCCTTAAATATATATGGGGAGGTTATAGCTCCAAATAACTTTTACAGTGAAAACTGCAGGAAATTCCTACCGGCACTAGGAAACATACTGAGAATCCAGAGTAATTGTTTCTCCTGCAACCCGTTCCATTTGTGTTAGATGAACGAACGTTTCTCCACATGCTCAGTTCTGAGAAATTAGTGTATGCGAAAGCCGTCCTTCAAATATCTTGTTGGGAACACAAAATTCCTTTTCAGTTGCAAACTCCATTCCTTACATATATATGGGGATGGACAATCTCCAACTCAGTTTTAGAGTGAAAACTGCAGGAACTCCAAACCGGCACTAGGAAACAGACTGAGAATCCAGAATAAAATTTCTCCTGCAACCCTTTCCCTTTTTGTTAGATGAAAGAAAGTCTCTCCTCATGTTCAAATCTGAGAGATAATTGTGTGTGAAATCCGTCCTTCATCTAGCTTGTTGGGAACACAAAGATTCTTTTCAGTTGCAAACACCACTCTTTAAATATATATGGGGAGGTACTAGCTCAAACTCGGTTTTACAGTGAAAACTGCAGGAACTTCAAAGCGGCACTAGGAAAAAGACTAAGAAACCAGAGTATAGTTTCTCCTGCAACCCGTTCACTTTGTGCTAGATGAACGAACGTCTCTCCACAGGCTCACTTCTGAGAGATAAGTGTGTGTGTAACCCGTCCTTCATATATCTTGTTGGGAACACAAAGTTTCTTTTCAGTTGCAAACTCCAATCCATACATATATATGGGGAGGTAGTAGCTCCAACTCGTTTTTACAGTGAAAACTGCAGGAACTTCAAACCGGCACTAGGAAACAGTCTGAGAACCCACAGTAAAAGTTTCTCCTGCAATACGCTCCCATTTTGCTGGATGAACGAACGTCTCTCCACATGCTCAGTTCTGAGGGATAAGTGGGTGTGAAACCGAAATTCAACTATCTTGTTGGGAACACAAAGTTTCTTTTAAGTTGAAACTCCACTCCTTACATATATGGGGGGAGGTACAAGATCCAACTCTGTTTTTCATTGAAAACTGCAGGAACTTCAAACCTGCACTAGGAATCATACAGAGTAACCAGAGTAAAAGTTTTTCCTGCAATCAGTTCAATTTGTGCTAGATGAAAGAACGTCTCTCTACAAGCTCAGTGCTGAGAGATATGTGTGTGTGAAAGCCGTCCTTCAAATATCTTGTTGGGTACACAAAGTTTCCTTTCAGTTGCAAACTCCACTCCTTACATATATATGGGTAGGTACTAGCTCCAACTTGGTTTTACAGTGAAAATTGCAGGAACTCCCAACAGGCACTAGGAAAAAGGCTGAGAATCCATAGTAAAAGTTTCTGCTGCAAACCATTGCCTTTGTGCTAGATGAAAGAACTTCTCTCCACATGCTCAAATCTGAGAGATAATTGTGTTTGAATTCCGTACTTAAACAAGCTTGTTGGGAACACAAAGTTTCTTTTCAGTTGCATACTCCAAACCATACATATATATGGGGAGGTAATAGCTCCAACTCGGTTTAACAGTGAAAATTGCAGGAACTTCAAACCGGCACTAGGAAACAGACTGAGGACCCAGAGTAAAGTTTCTCCTGCAACCCGTTCCCATTCTGCTACATGAAAGAACGTCTCTCCACATGCTCAGTTCTCAGGGATAATTGTGTGTGAAAATCGCCCTTCACCTAGCTTGATTGGAACACAAAGTTTCTTTTCAGTTGCAAACTTATCTCCTTAAATATATATGGGGAAGTTCTAGCTCCAACTCGGTTTTACAGTGAAAACTGCAGGAACTTCAAACCGGCACTAGGAAACAGACTGAGAATCCAGAGTAAAAGTTTCTCCTGTAATCCATTCCATTTGTGCTAGATGAACGAACGTCTTTCCACATGCTCAGTTCTGAGAGATAATTGTGTGTGAAAGCCGTCCTTCACTTAGCTTGTAGGGAACACCACGTTTCTTTTCAATTGCCAACTCCATTCCTTAAATATATATGGGGAGGTTATAGCTCCAAATATCTTTTACAGTGAAAACTGCAGGAAATTCCTACCGGCACTAGGAAACATACTGAGAATCCAGAGTAATTGTTTCTCCTGCAACCCGTTCCATTTGTGTTAGATGAACGAACGTTTCTCCACATGCTCAGTTCTGAGAAATTAGTGTATGCGAAAGCCGTCCTTCAAATATCTTGTTGGGAACACAAAATTCCTTTTCAGTTGCAAACTCCATTCCTTACATATATATGGGGATGGACAATCTCCAACTCAGTTTTAGAGTGAAAACTGCAGGAACTCCAAACCGGCACTAGGAAACAGACTGAGAATCCAGAATAAAATTTCTCCTGCAACCCTTTCCCTTTTTGCTAGATGAAAGAAAGTCTCTCCTCATGTTCAAATCTGAGAGATAATTGTGTGTGAAATCCGTCCTTCATCTAGCTTGTTGGGAACACAAAGATTCTTTTCAGTTGCAAACACCACTCTTTAAATATATATGGGGAGGTACTAGCTCAAACTCGGTTTTACAGTGAAAACTGCAGGAACTTCAAAGCGGCACTAGGAAAAAGACTAAGAAACCAGAGTATAGTTTCTCCTGCAACCCGTTCACTTTGTGCTAGATGAACGAACGTCTCTCCACAGGCTCACTTCTGAGAGATAAGTGTGTGTGTAACCCGTCCTTCATATATCTTGTTGGGAACACAAAGTTTCTTTTCAGTTGCAAACTCCAATCCATACATATATATGGGGAGGTAGTAGCTCCAACTCGTTTTTACAGTGAAAACTGCAGGAACTTCAAACCGGCACTAGGAAACAGTCTGAGAACCCACAGTAAAAGTTTCTCCTGCAATACGCTCCCATTTTGCTGGATGAACGAACGTCTCTCCACATGCTCAGTTCTGAGGGATAAGTGGGTGTGAAACCGAAATTCAACTATCTTGTTGGGAACACAAAGTTTCTTTTAAGTTGAAACTCCACTCCTTACATATATGGGGGGAGGTACAAGATCCAACTCTGTTTTTCATTGAAAACTGCAGGAACTTCAAACCTGCACTAGGAATCATACAGAGTAACCAGAGTAAAAGTTTTTCCTGCAATCAGTTCAATTTGTGCTAGATGAAAGAACGTCTCTCTACAAGCTCAGTGCTGAGAGATATGTGTGTGTGAAAGCCGTCCTTCAAATATCTTGTTGGGTACACAAAGTTTCCTTTCAGTTGCAAACTCCACTCCTTACATATATATGGGTAGGTACTAGCTCCAACTTGGTTTTACAGTGAAAATTGCAGGAACTCCCAACAGGCACTAGGAAAAAGGCTGAGAATCCATAGTAAAAGTTTCTGCTGCAAACCATTGCCTTTGTGCTAGATGAAAGAACTTCTCTCCACATGCTCAAATCTGAGAGATAATTGTGTTTGAATTCCGTACTTAAACAAGCTTGTTGGGAACACAAAGTTTCTTTTCAGTTGCATACTCCAAACCATACATATATATGGGGAGGTAATAGCTCCAACTCGGTTTAACAGTGAAAATTGCAGGAACTTCAAACCGGCACTAGGAAACAGACTGAGGACCCAGAGTAAAGTTTCTCCTGCAACCCGTTCCCATTCTGCTACATGAAAGAACGTCTCTCCACATGCTCAGTTCTCAGGGATAATTGTGTGTGAAAGTCGCCCTTCACCTAGCTTGATTGGAACACAAAGTTTCTTTTCAGTTGCAAACTTATCTCCTTAAATATATATGGGGAAGTTCTAGCTCCAACTCGGTTTTACAGTGAAAACTGCAGGAACTTCAAACCGGCACTAGGAAACAGACTGAGAATCCAGAGTAAAAGTTTCTCCTGTAATCCATTCCATTTGTGCTAGATGAACGAACGTCTTTCCACATGCTCAGTTCTGAGAGATAATTGTGTGTGAAAGCCGTCCTTCACTTAGCTTGTAGGGAACACCACGTTTCTTTTCAATTGCCAACTCCATTCCTTAAATATATATGGGGAGGTTATAGCTCCAAATAACTTTTACAGTGAAAACTGCAGGAAATTCCTACCGGCACTAGGAAACATACTGAGAATCCAGAGTAATTGTTTCTCCTGCAACCCGTTCCATTTGTGTTAGATGAACGAACGTTTCTCCACATGCTCAGTTCTGAGAAATTAGTGTATGCGAAAGCCGTCCTTCAAATATCTTGTTGGGAACACAAAATTCCTTTTCAGTTGCAAACTCCATTCCTTACATATATATGGGGATGGACAATCTCCAACTCAGTTTTAGAGTGAAAACTGCAGGAACTCCAAACCGGCACTAGGAAACAGACTGAGAATCCAGAATAAAATTTCTCCTGCAACCCTTTCCCTTTTTGTTAGATGAAAGAAAGTCTCTCCTCATGTTCAAATCTGAGAGATAATTGTGTGTGAAATCCGTCCTTCATCTAGCTTGTTGGGAACACAAAGATTCTTTTCAGTTGCAAACACCACTCTTTAAATATATATGGGGAGGTACTAGCTCAAACTCGGTTTTACAGTGAAAACTGCAGGAACTTCAAAGCGGCACTAGGAAAAAGACTAAGAAACCAGAGTATAGTTTCTCCTGCAACCCGTTCACTTTGTGCTAGATGAACGAACGTCTCTCCACAGGCTCACTTCTGAGAGATAAGTGTGTGTGTAACCCGTCCTTCATATATCTTGTTGGGAACACAAAGTTTCTTTTCAGTTGCAAACTCCAATCCATACATATATATGGGGAGGTAGTAGCTCCAACTCGTTTTTACAGTGAAAACTGCAGGAACTTCAAACCGGCACTAGGAAACAGTCTGAGAACCCACAGTAAAAGTTTCTCCTGCAATACGCTCCCATTTTGCTGGATGAACGAACGTCTCTCCACATGCTCAGTTCTGAGGGATAAGTGGGTGTGAAACCGAAATTCAACTATCTTGTTGGGAACACAAAGTTTCTTTTAAGTTGAAACTCCACTCCTTACATATATGGGGGGAGGTACAAGATCCAACTCTGTTTTTCATTGAAAACTGCAGGAACTTCAAACCTGCACTAGGAATCATACAGAGTAACCAGAGTAAAAGTTTTTCCTGCAATCAGTTCAATTTGTGCTAGATGAAAGAACGTCTCTCTACAAGCTCAGTGCTGAGAGATATGTGTGTGTGAAAGCCGTCCTTCAAATATCTTGTTGGGTACACAAAGTTTCCTTTCAGTTGCAAACTCCACTCCTTACATATATATGGGTAGGTACTAGCTCCAACTTGGTTTTACAGTGAAAATTGCAGGAACTCCCAACAGGCACTAGGAAAAAGGCTGAGAATCCATAGTAAAAGTTTCTGCTGCAAACCATTGCCTTTGTGCTAGATGAAAGAACTTCTCTCCACATGCTCAAATCTGAGAGATAATTGTGTTTGAATTCCGTACTTAAACAAGCTTGTTGGGAACACAAAGTTTCTTTTCAGTTGCATACTCCAAACCATACATATATATGGGGAGGTAATAGCTCCAACTCGGTTTAACAGTGAAAATTGCAGGAACTTCAAACCGGCACTAGGAAACAGACTGAGGACCCAGAGTAAAGTTTCTCCTGCAACCCGTTCCCATTCTGCTACATGAAAGAACGTCTCTCCACATGCTCAGTTCTCAGGGATAATTGTGTGTGAAAATCGCCCTTCACCTAGCTTGATTGGAACACAAAGTTTCTTTTCAGTTGCAAACTTATCTCCTTAAATATATATGGGGAAGTTCTAGCTCCAACTCGGTTTTACAGTGAAAACTGCAGGAACTTCAAACCGGCACTAGGAAACAGACTGAGAATCCAGAGTAAAAGTTTCTCCTGTAATCCATTCCATTTGTGCTAGATGAACGAACGTCTTTCCACATGCTCAGTTCTGAGAGATAATTGTGTGTGAAAGCCGTCCTTCACTTAGCTTGTAGGGAACACCACGTTTCTTTTCAATTGCCAACTCCATTCCTTAAATATATATGGGGAGGTTATAGCTCCAAATATCTTTTACAGTGAAAACTGCAGGAAATTCCTACCGGCACTAGGAAACATACTGAGAATCCAGAGTAATTGTTTCTCCTGCAACCCGTTCCATTTGTGTTAGATGAACGAACGTTTCTCCACATGCTCAGTTCTGAGAAATTAGTGTATGCGAAAGCCGTCCTTCAAATATCTTGTTGGGAACACAAAATTCCTTTTCAGTTGCAAACTCCATTCCTTACATATATATGGGGATGGACAATCTCCAACTCAGTTTTAGAGTGAAAACTGCAGGAACTCCAAACCGGCACTAGGAAACAGACTGAGAATCCAGAATAAAATTTCTCCTGCAACCCTTTCCCTTTTTGCTAGATGAAAGAAAGTCTCTCCTCATGTTCAAATCTGAGAGATAATTGTGTGTGAAATCCGTCCTTCATCTAGCTTGTTGGGAACACAAAGATTCTTTTCAGTTGCAAACACCACTCTTTAAATATATATGGGGAGGTACTAGCTCAAACTCGGTTTTACAGTGAAAACTGCAGGAACTTCAAAGCGGCACTAGGAAAAAGACTAAGAAACCAGAGTATAGTTTCTCCTGCAACCCGTTCACTTTGTGCTAGATGAACGAACGTCTCTCCACAGGCTCACTTCTGAGAGATAAGTGTGTGTGTAACCCGTCCTTCATATATCTTGTTGGGAACACAAAGTTTCTTTTCAGTTGCAAACTCCAATCCATACATATATATGGGGAGGTAGTAGCTCCAACTCGTTTTTACAGTGAAAACTGCAGGAACTTCAAACCGGCACTAGGAAACAGTCTGAGAACCCACAGTAAAAGTTTCTCCTGCAATACGCTCCCATTTTGCTGGATGAACGAACGTCTCTCCACATGCTCAGTTCTGAGGGATAAGTGGGTGTGAAACCGAAATTCAACTATCTTGTTGGGAACACAAAGTTTCTTTTAAGTTGAAACTCCACTCCTTACATATATGGGGGGAGGTACAAGATCCAACTCTGTTTTTCATTGAAAACTGCAGGAACTTCAAACCTGCACTAGGAATCATACAGAGTAACCAGAGTAAAAGTTTTTCCTGCAATCAGTTCAATTTGTGCTAGATGAAAGAACGTCTCTCTACAAGCTCAGTGCTGAGAGATATGTGTGTGTGAAAGCCGTCCTTCAAATATCTTGTTGGGTACACAAAGTTTCCTTTCAGTTGCAAACTCCACTCCTTACATATATATGGGTAGGTACTAGCTCCAACTTGGTTTTACAGTGAAAATTGCAGGAACTCCCAACAGGCACTAGGAAAAAGGCTGAGAATCCATAGTAAAAGTTTCTGCTGCAAACCATTGCCTTTGTGCTAGATGAAAGAACTTCTCTCCACATGCTCAAATCTGAGAGATAATTGTGTTTGAATTCCGTACTTAAACAAGCTTGTTGGGAACACAAAGTTTCTTTTCAGTTGCATACTCCAAACCATACATATATATGGGGAGGTAATAGCTCCAACTCGGTTTAACAGTGAAAATTGCAGGAACTTCAAACCGGCACTAGGAAACAGACTGAGGACCCAGAGTAAAGTTTCTCCTGCAACCCGTTCCCATTCTGCTACATGAAAGAACGTCTCTCCACATGCTCAGTTCTCAGGGATAATTGTGTGTGAAAATCGCCCTTCACCTAGCTTGATTGGAACACAAAGTTTCTTTTCAGTTGCAAACTTATCTCCTTAAATATATATGGGGAAGTTCTAGCTCCAACTCGGTTTTACAGTGAAAACTGCAGGAACTTCAAACCGGCACTAGGAAACAGACTGAGAATCCAGAGTAAAAGTTTCTCCTGTAATCCATTCCATTTGTGCTAGATGAACGAACGTCTTTCCACATGCTCAGTTCTGAGAGATAATTGTGTGTGAAAGCCGTCCTTCACTTAGCTTGTAGGGAACACCACGTTTCTTTTCAATTGCCAACTCCATTCCTTAAATATATATGGGGAGGTTATAGCTCCAAATATCTTTTACAGTGAAAACTGCAGGAAATTCCTACCGGCACTAGGAAACATACTGAGAATCCAGAGTAATTGTTTCTCCTGCAACCCGTTCCATTTGTGTTAGATGAACGAACGTTTCTCCACATGCTCAGTTCTGAGAAATTAGTGTATGCGAAAGCCGTCCTTCAAATATCTTGTTGGGAACACAAAATTCCTTTTCAGTTGCAAACTCCATTCCTTACATATATATGGGGATGGACAATCTCCAACTCAGTTTTAGAGTGAAAACTGCAGGAACTCCAAACCGGCACTAGGAAACAGACTGAGAATCCAGAATAAAATTTCTCCTGCAACCCTTTCCCTTTTTGCTAGATGAAAGAAAGTCTCTCCTCATGTTCAAATCTGAGAGATAATTGTGTGTGAAATCCGTCCTTCATCTAGCTTGTTGGGAACACAAAGATTCTTTTCAGTTGCAAACACCACTCTTTAAATATATATGGGGAGGTACTAGCTCAAACTCGGTTTTACAGTGAAAACTGCAGGAACTTCAAAGCGGCACTAGGAAAAAGACTAAGAAACCAGAGTATAGTTTCTCCTGCAACCCGTTCACTTTGTGCTAGATGAACGAACGTCTCTCCACAGGCTCACTTCTGAGAGATAAGTGTGTGTGTAACCCGTCCTTCATATATCTTGTTGGGAACACAAAGTTTCTTTTCAGTTGCAAACTCCAATCCATACATATATATGGGGAGGTAGTAGCTCCAACTCGTTTTTACAGTGAAAACTGCAGGAACTTCAAACCGGCACTAGGAAACAGTCTGAGAACCCACAGTAAAAGTTTCTCCTGCAATACGCTCCCATTTTGCTGGATGAACGAACGTCTCTCCACATGCTCAGTTCTGAGGGATAAGTGGGTGTGAAACCGAAATTCAACTATCTTGTTGGGAACACAAAGTTTCTTTTAAGTTGAAACTCCACTCCTTACATATATGGGGGGAGGTACAAGATCCAACTCTGTTTTTCATTGAAAACTGCAGGAACTTCAAACCTGCACTAGGAATCATACAGAGTAACCAGAGTAAAAGTTTTTCCTGCAATCAGTTCAATTTGTGCTAGATGAAAGAACGTCTCTCTACAAGCTCAGTGCTGAGAGATATGTGTGTGTGAAAGCCGTCCTTCAAATATCTTGTTGGGTACACAAAGTTTCCTTTCAGTTGCAAACTCCACTCCTTACATATATATGGGTAGGTACTAGCTCCAACTTGGTTTTACAGTGAAAATTGCAGGAACTCCCAACAGGCACTAGGAAAAAGGCTGAGAATCCATAGTAAAAGTTTCTGCTGCAAACCATTGCCTTTGTGCTAGATGAAAGAACTTCTCTCCACATGCTCAAATCTGAGAGATAATTGTGTTTGAATTCCGTACTTAAACAAGCTTGTTGGGAACACAAAGTTTCTTTTCAGTTGCATACTCCAAACCATACATATATATGGGGAGGTAATAGCTCCAACTCGGTTTAACAGTGAAAATTGCAGGAACTTCAAACCGGCACTAGGAAACAGACTGAGGACCCAGAGTAAAGTTTCTCCTGCAACCCGTTCCCATTCTGCTACATGAAAGAACGTCTCTCCACATGCTCAGTTCTCAGGGATAATTGTGTGTGAAAATCGCCCTTCACCTAGCTTGATTGGAACACAAAGTTTCTTTTCAGTTGCAAACTTATCTCCTTAAATATATATGGGGAAGTTCTAGCTCCAACTCGGTTTTACAGTGAAAACTGCAGGAACTTCAAACCGGCACTAGGAAACAGACTGAGAATCCAGAGTAAAAGTTTCTCCTGTAATCCATTCCATTTGTGCTAGATGAACGAACGTCTTTCCACATGCTCAGTTCTGAGAGATAATTGTGTGTGAAAGCCGTCCTTCACTTAGCTTGTAGGGAACACCACGTTTCTTTTCAATTGCCAACTCCATTCCTTAAATATATATGGGGAGGTTATAGCTCCAAATATCTTTTACAGTGAAAACTGCAGGAAATTCCTACCGGCACTAGGAAACATACTGAGAATCCAGAGTAATTGTTTCTCCTGCAACCCGTTCCATTTGTGTTAGATGAACGAACGTTTCTCCACATGCTCAGTTCTGAGAAATTAGTGTATGCGAAAGCCGTCCTTCAAATATCTTGTTGGGAACACAAAATTCCTTTTCAGTTGCAAACTCCATTCCTTACATATATATGGGGATGGACAATCTCCAACTCAGTTTTAGAGTGAAAACTGCAGGAACTCCAAACCGGCACTAGGAAACAGACTGAGAATCCAGAATAAAATTTCTCCTGCAACCCTTTCCCTTTTTGCTAGATGAAAGAAAGTCTCTCCTCATGTTCAAATCTGAGAGATAATTGTGTGTGAAATCCGTCCTTCATCTAGCTTGTTGGGAACACAAAGATTCTTTTCAGTTGCAAACACCACTCTTTAAATATATATGGGGAGGTACTAGCTCAAACTCGGTTTTACAGTGAAAACTGCAGGAACTTCAAAGCGGCACTAGGAAAAAGACTAAGAAACCAGAGTATAGTTTCTCCTGCAACCCGTTCACTTTGTGCTAGATGAACGAACGTCTCTCCACAGGCTCACTTCTGAGAGATAAGTGTGTGTGTAACCCGTCCTTCATATATCTTGTTGGGAACACAAAGTTTCTTTTCAGTTGCAAACTCCAATCCATACATATATATGGGGAGGTAGTAGCTCCAACTCGTTTTTACAGTGAAAACTGCAGGAACTTCAAACCGGCACTAGGAAACAGTCTGAGAACCCACAGTAAAAGTTTCTCCTGCAATACGCTCCCATTTTGCTGGATGAACGAACGTCTCTCCACATGCTCAGTTCTGAGGGATAAGTGGGTGTGAAACCGAAATTCAACTATCTTGTTGGGAACACAAAGTTTCTTTTAAGTTGAAACTCCACTCCTTACATATATGGGGGGAGGTACAAGATCCAACTCTGTTTTTCATTGAAAACTGCAGGAACTTCAAACCTGCACTAGGAATCATACAGAGTAACCAGAGTAAAAGTTTTTCCTGCAATCAGTTCAATTTGTGCTAGATGAAAGAACGTCTCTCTACAAGCTCAGTGCTGAGAGATATGTGTGTGTGAAAGCCGTCCTTCAAATATCTTGTTGGGTACACAAAGTTTCCTTTCAGTTGCAAACTCCACTCCTTACATATATATGGGTAGGTACTAGCTCCAACTTGGTTTTACAGTGAAAATTGCAGGAACTCCCAACAGGCACTAGGAAAAAGGCTGAGAATCCATAGTAAAAGTTTCTGCTGCAAACCATTGCCTTTGTGCTAGATGAAAGAACTTCTCTCCACATGCTCAAATCTGAGAGATAATTGTGTTTGAATTCCGTACTTAAACAAGCTTGTTGGGAACACAAAGTTTCTTTTCAGTTGCATACTCCAAACCATACATATATATGGGGAGGTAATAGCTCCAACTCGGTTTAACAGTGAAAATTGCAGGAACTTCAAACAGGCACTAGGAAACAGACTGAGGACCCAGAGTAAAGTTTCTCCTGCAACCCGTTCCCATTCTGCTACATGAAAGAACGTCTCTCCACATGCTCAGTTCTCAGGGATAATTGTGTGTGAAAGTCGCCCTTCACCTAGCTTGATTGGAACACAAAGTTTCTTTTCAGTTGCAAACTTATCTCCTTAAATATATATGGGGAAGTTCTAGCTCCAACTCAGTTTTACAGTGAAAACTGCAGGAACTTCAAACCGGCACTAGGAAACAGACTGAGAATCCAGAGTAAAAGTTTCTCCTGTAATCCATTCCATTTGTGCTAGATGAACGAACGTCTTTCCACATGCTCAGTTCTGAGAGATAATTGTGTGTGAAAGCCGTCCTTCACTTAGCTTGTAGGGAACACCACGTTTCTTTTCAATTGCCAACTCCATTCCTTAAATATATATGGGGAGGTTATAGCTCCAAATATCTTTTACAGCGAAAACTGCAGGAAATTCCTACCGGCACTAGGAAACATACTGAGAATCCAGAGTAATTGTTTCTCCTGCAACCCGTTCCATTTGTGTTAGATGAACGAACGTTTCTCCACATGCTCAGTTCTGAGAAATTAGTGTATGCGAAAGCCGTCCTTCAAATATCTTGTTGGGAACACAAAATTCCTTTTCAGTTGCAAACTCCATTCCTTACATATATATGGGGATGGACAATCTCCAACTCAGTTTTAGAGTGAAAACTGCAGGAACTCCAAACCGGCACTAGGAAACAGACTGAGAATCCAGAATAAAATTTCTCCTGCAACCCTTTCCCTTTTTGCTAGATGAAAGAAAGTCTCTCCTCATGTTCAAATCTGAGAGATAATTGTGTGTGAAATCCGTCCTTCATCTAGCTTGTTGGGAACACAAAGATTCTTTTCAGTTGCAAACACCACTCTTTAAATATATATGGGGAGGTACTAGCTCAAACTCGGTTTTACAGTGAAAACTGCAGGAACTTCAAAGCGGCACTAGGAAAAAGACTAAGAAACCAGAGTATAGTTTCTCCTGCAACCCGTTCACTTTGTGCTAGATGAACGAACGTCTCTCCACAGGCTCACTTCTGAGAGATAAGTGTGTGTGTAACCCGTCCTTCATATATCTTGTTGGGAACACAAAGTTTCTTTTCAGTTGCAAACTCCAATCCATACATATATATGGGGAGGTAGTAGCTCCAACTCGTTTTTACAGTGAAAACTGCAGGAACTTCAAACCGGCACTAGGAAACAGTCTGAGAACCCACAGTAAAAGTTTCTCCTGCAATACGCTCCCATTTTGCTGGATGAACGAACGTCTCTCCACATGCTCAGTTCTGAGGGATAAGTGGGTGTGAAACCGAAATTCAACTATCTTGTTGGGAACACAAAGTTTCTTTTAAGTTGAAACTCCACTCCTTACATATATGGGGGGAGGTACAAGATCCAACTCTGTTTTTCATTGAAAACTGCAGGAACTTCAAACCTGCACTAGGAATCATACAGAGTAACCAGAGTAAAAGTTTTTCCTGCAATCAGTTCAATTTGTGCTAGATGAAAGAACGTCTCTCTACAAGCTCAGTGCTGAGAGATATGTGTGTGTGAAAGCCGTCCTTCAAATATCTTGTTGGGTACACAAAGTTTCCTTTCAGTTGCAAACTCCACTCCTTACATATATATGGGTAGGTACTAGCTCCAACTTGGTTTTACAGTGAAAATTGCAGGAACTCCAAACAGGCACTAGGAAAAAGGCTGAGAATCCATAGTAAAAGTTTCTGCTGCAAACCATTGCCTTTGTGCTAGATGAAAGAACTTCTCTCCACATGCTCAAATCTGAGAGATAATTGTGTTTGAATTCCGTACTTAAACAAGCTTGTTGGGAACACAAAGTTTCTTTTCAGTTGCATACTCCAAACCATACATATATATGGGGAGGTAATAGCTCCAACTCGGTTTAACAGTGAAAATTGCAGGAACTTCAAACCGGCACTAGGAAACAGACTGAGGACCCAGAGTAAAGTTTCTCCTGCAACCCGTTCCCATTCTGCTACATGAAAGAACGTCTCTCCACATGCTCAGTTCTCAGGGATAATTGTGTGTGAAAGTCGCCCTTCACCTAGCTTGATTGGAACACAAAGTTTCTTTTCAGTTGCAAACTTATCTCCTTAAATATATATGGGGAAGTTCTAGCTCCAACTCAGTTTTACAGTGAAAACTGCAGGAACTTCAAACCGGCACTAGGAAACAGACTGAGAATCCAGAGTAAAAGTTTCTCCTGTAATCCATTCCATTTGTGCTAGATGAACGAACGTCTTTCCACATGCTCAGTTCTGAGAGATAATTGTGTGTGAAAGCCGTCCTTCACTTAGCTTGTAGGGAACACCACGTTTCTTTTCAATTGCCAACTCCATTCCTTAAATATATATGGGGAGGTTATAGCTCCAAATATCTTTTACAGTGAAAACTGCAGGAAATTCCTACCGGCACTAGGAAACATACTGAGAATCCAGAGTAATTGTTTCTCCTGCAACCCGTTCCATTTGTGTTAGATGAACGAACGTTTCTCCACATGCTCAGTTCTGAGAAATTAGTGTATGCGAAAGCCGTCCTTCAAATATCTTGTTGGGAACACAAAATTCCTTTTCAGTTGCAAACTCCATTCCTTACATATATATGGGGATGGACAATCTCCAACTCAGTTTTAGAGTGAAAACTGCAGGAACTCCAAACCGGCACTAGGAAACAGACTGAGAATCCAGAATAAAATTTCTCCTGCAACCCTTTCCCTTTTTGCTAGATGAAAGAAAGTCTCTCCTCATGTTCAAATCTGAGAGATAATTGTGTGTGAAATCCGTCCTTCATCTAGCTTGTTGGGAACACAAAGATTCTTTTCAGTTGCAAACACCACTCTTTAAATATATATGGGGAGGTACTAGCTCAAACTCGGTTTTACAGTGAAAACTGCAGGAACTTCAAAGCGGCACTAGGAAAAAGACTAAGAAACCAGAGTATAGTTTCCCCTGCAACCCGTTCACTTTGTGCTAGATGAAAGAACGTCTCTCCACAGGCTCACTTCTGAGAGATAAGTGTGTGTGTAACCCGTCCTTCTTATATCTTGTTGGGAACACAAAGTTTCTTTTCAGTTGCAAACTCCAATCCATACATATATATGGGGAGGTAGTAGCTCCAACTCGTTTTTACAGTGAAAACTGCAGGAACTTCAAACCGGCACAAGGAAACAGTCTGAGAACCCACAGTAAAAGTTTCTCCTGCAAATACGCTCCCATTTTGCTGGATGAACGAACGTCTCTCCACATGCTCAGTTCTGAGGGATAAGTGGGTGTGAAACCGAAATTCAACTATCTTGTTGGGAACACAAAGTTTCTTTTAAGTTGAAACTCCACTCCTTACATATATGGGGGGAGGTACAAGATCCAACTCTGTTTTTCATTGAAAACTGCAGGAACTTCAAACCTGCACTAGGAATCATACAGAGTAACCAGAGTAAAAGTTTTTCCTGCAATCAGTTCAATTTGTGCTAGATGAAAGAACGTCTCTCTACAAGCTCAGTGCTGAGAGATATGTGTGTGTGAAAGCCGTCCTTCAAATATCTTGTTGGGTACACAAAGTTTCCTTTCAGTTGCAAACTCCACTCCTTACATATATATGGGTAGGTACTAGCTCCAACTTGGTTTTACAGTGAAAATTGCAGGAACTCCAAACAGGCACTAGGAAAAAGGCTGAGAATCCATAGTAAAAGTTTCTGCTGCAAACCATTGCCTTTGTGCTAGATGAAAGAACTTCTCTCCACATGCTCAAATCTGAGAGATAATTGTGTTTGAATTCCGTACTTAAACAAGCTTGTTGGGAACACAAAGTTTCTTTTCAGTTGCATACTCCAAACCATACATATATATGGGGAGGTAATAGCTCCAACTCGGTTTAACAGTGAAAATTGCAGGAACTTCAAACCGGCACTAGGAAACAGACTGAGGACCCAGAGTAAAGTTTCTCCTGCAACCCGTTCCCATTCTGCTACATGAAAGAACGTCTCTCCACATGCTCAGTTCTCAGGGATAATTGTGTGTGAAAGTCGCCCTTCACCTAGCTTGATTGGAACACAAAGTTTCTTTTCAGTTGCAAACTTATCTCCTTAAATATATATGGGGAAGTTCTAGCTCCAACTCGGTTTTACAGTGAAAACTGCAGGAACTTCAAACCGGCACTAGGAAACAGACTGAGAATCCAGAGTAAAAGTTTCTCCTGTAATCCATTCCATTTGTGCTAGATGAATGAACGTCTTTCCACAAGCTCAGTTCTGAGAGATAATTGTGTGTGAAAGCCGTCCTTCACTTAGCTTGTAGGGAACACCACGTTTCTTTTCAATTGCCAACTCCATTCCTTAAATATATATGGGGAGGTTATAGCTCCAAATATCTTTTACAGTGAAAACTGCAGGAAATTCCTACCGGCACTAGGAAACATACTGAGAATCCAGAGTAATTGTTTCTCCTGCAACCCGTTCCATTTGTGTTAGATGAACGAACGTTTCTCCACATGCTCAGTTCTGAGAAATTAGTGTATGCGAAAGCCGTCCTTCAAATATCTTGTTGGGAACACAAAATTCCTTTTCAGTTGCAAACTCCATTCCTTACATATATATGGGGATGGACAATCTCCAACTCAGTTTTAGAGTGAAAACTGCAGGAACTCCAAACCGGCACTAGGAAACAGACTGAGAATCCAGAATAAAATTTCTCCTGCAACCCTTTCCCTTTTTGCTAGATGAAAGAAAGTCTCTCCTCATGTTCAAATCTGAGAGATAATTGTGTGTGAAATCCGTCCTTCATCTAGCTTGTTGGGAACACAAAGATTCTTTTCAGTTGCAAACACCACTCTTTAAATATATATGGGGAGGTACTAGCTCAAACTCGGTTTTACAGTGAAAACTGCAGGAACTTCAAAGCGGCACTAGGAAAAAGACTAAGAAACCAGAGTATAGTTTCTCCTGCAACCCGTTCACTTTGTGCTAGATGAACGAACGTCTCTCCACAGGCTCACTTCTGAGAGATAAGTGTGTGTGTAACCCGTCCTTCATATATCTTGTTGGGAACACAAAGTTTCTTTTCAGTTGCAAACTCCAATCCATACATATATATGGGGAGGTAGTAGCTCCAACTCGTTTTTACAGTGAAAACTGCAGGAACTTCAAACCGGCACTAGGAAACAGTCTGAGAACCCACAGTAAAAGTTTCTCCTGCAATACGCTCCCATTTTGCTGGATGAACGAACGTCTCTCCACATGCTCAGTTCTGAGGGATAAGTGGGTGTGAAACCGAAATTCAACTATCTTGTTGGGAACACAAAGTTTCTTTTAAGTTGAAACTCCACTCCTTACATATATGGGGGGAGGTACAAGATCCAACTCTGTTTTTCATTGAAAACTGCAGGAACTTCAAACCTGCACTAGGAATCATACAGAGTAACCAGAGTAAAAGTTTTTCCTGCAATCAGTTCAATTTGTGCTAGATGAAAGAACGTCTCTCTACAAGCTCAGTGCTGAGAGATATGTGTGTGTGAAAGCCGTCCTTCAAATATCTTGTTGGGTACACAAAGTTTCCTTTCAGTTGCAAACTCCACTCCTTACATATATATGGGTAGGTACTAGCTCCAACTTGGTTTTACAGTGAAAATTGCAGGAACTCCAAACAGGCACTAGGAAAAAGGCTGAGAATCCATAGTAAAAGTTTCTGCTGCAAACCATTGCCTTTGTGCTAGATGAAAGAACTTCTCTCCACATGCTCAAATCTGAGAGATAATTGTGTTTGAATTCCGTACTTAAACAAGCTTGTTGGGAACACAAAGTTTCTTTTCAGTTGCATACTCCAAACCATACATATATATGGGGAGGTAATAGCTCCAACTCGGTTTAACAGTGAAAATTGCAGGAACTTCAAACCGGCACTAGGAAACAGACTGAGGACCCAGAGTAAAGTTTCTCCTGCAACCCGTTCCCATTCTGCTACATGAAAGAACGTCTCTCCACATGCTCAGTTCTCAGGGATAATTGTGTGTGAAAGTCGCCCTTCACCTAGCTTGATTGGAACACAAAGTTTCTTTTCAGTTGCAAACTTATCTCCTTAAATATATATGGGGAAGTTCTAGCTCCAACTCGGTTTTACAGTGAAAACTGCAGGAACTTCAAACCGGCACTAGGAAACAGACTGAGAATCCAGAGTAAAAGTTTCTCCTGTAATCCATTCCATTTGTGCTAGATGAACGAACGTCTTTCCACATGCTCAGTTCTGAGAGATAATTGTGTGTGAAAGCCGTCCTTCACTTAGCTTGTAGGGAACACCACGTTTCTTTTCAATTGCCAACTCCATTCCTTAAATATATATGGGGAGGTTATAGCTCCAAATATCTTTTACAGTGAAAACTGCAGGAAATTCCTACCGGCACTAGGAAACATACTGAGAATCCAGAGTAATTGTTTCTCCTGCAACCCGTTCCATTTGTGTTAGATGAACGAACGTTTCTCCACATGCTCAGTTCTGAGAAATTAGTGTATGCGAAAGCCGTCCTTCAAATATCTTGTTGGGAACACAAAATTCCTTTTCAGTTGCAAACTCCATTCCTTACATATATATGGGGATGGACAATCTCCAACTCAGTTTTAGAGTGAAAACTGCAGGAACTCCAAACCGGCACTAGGAAACAGACTGAGAATCCAGAATAAAATTTCTCCTGCAACCCTTTCCCTTTTTGCTAGATGAAAGAAAGTCTCTCCTCATGTTCAAATCTGAGAGATAATTGTGTGTGAAATCCGTCCTTCATCTAGCTTGTTGGGAACACAAAGATTCTTTTCAGTTGCAAACACCACTCTTTAAATATATATGGGGAGGTACTAGCTCAAACTCGGTTTTACAGTGAAAACTGCAGGAACTTCAAAGCGGCACTAGGAAAAAGACTAAGAAACCAGAGTATAGTTTCTCCTGCAACCCGTTCACTTTGTGCTAGATGAACGAACGTCTCTCCACAGGCTCACTTCTGAGAGATAAGTGTGTGTGTAACCCGTCCTTCATATATCTTGTTGGGAACACAAAGTTTCTTTTCAGTTGCAAACTCCAATCCATACATATATATGGGGAGGTAGTAGCTCCAACTCGTTTTTACAGTGAAAACTGCAGGAACTTCAAACCGGCACTAGGAAACAGTCTGAGAACCCACAGTAAAAGTTTCCCCTGCAATACGCTCCCATTTTGCTGGATGAACGAACGTCTCTCCACATGCTCAGTTCTGAGGGATAAGTGGGTGTGAAACCGAAATTCAACTATCTTGTTGGGAACACAAAGTTTCTTTTAAGTTGAAACTCCACTCCTTACATATATGGGGGGAGGTACAAGATCCAACTCTGTTTTTCATTGAAAACTGCAGGAACTTCAAACCTGCACTAGGAATCATACAGAGTAACCAGAGTAAAAGTTTTTCCTGCAATCAGTTCAATTTGTGCTAGATGAAAGAACGTCTCTCTACAAGCTCAGTGCTGAGAGATATGTGTGTGTGAAAGCCGTCCTTCAAATATCTTGTTGGGTACACAAAGTTTCCTTTCAGTTGCAAACTCCACTCCTTACATATATATGGGTAGGTACTAGCTCCAACTTGGTTTTACAGTGAAAATTGCAGGAACTCCAAACAGGCACTAGGAAAAAGGCTGAGAATCCATAGTAAAAGTTTCTGCTGCAAACCATTGCCTTTGTGCTAGATGAAAGAACTTCTCTCCACATGCTCAAATCTGAGAGATAATTGTGTTTGAATTCCGTACTTAAACAAGCTTGTTGGGAACACAAAGTTTCTTTTCAGTTGCAAACTCCAATCCATACATATATATGGGGAGGTAGTAGCTCCAACTCGTTTTTACAGTGAAAACTGCAGGAACTTCAAACCGGCACTAGGAAACAGTCTGAGAACCCAAAGTAAATGTTTCTCCTGCAATACGCTCCCATTTTGCTGGATGAACGAACGTCTCTCCACATGCTCAGTTCTGAGGGATAAGTGGGTGTGAAACCGAAATTCAACTATCTTGTTGGGAACACAAAGTTTCTTTTAAGTTGAAACTCCACTCCTTACATATATGGGGGGAGGTACAAGATCCAACTCTGTTTTTCATTGAAAACTGCAGGAACTTCAAACCTGCACTAGGAATCATACAGAGTAACCAGAGTAAATGTTTTTCCTGCAATCAGTTCAATTTGTGCTAGATGAAAGAACGTCTCTCTACAAGCTCAGTGCTGAGAGTTATGTGTGTGTGAAAGCCGTCCTTCAAATATCTTGTTGGGTACACAAAGTTTCCTTTCAGTTGCAAACTCCACTCCTTACATATATATGGGTAGGTACTAGCTCCAACTTGGTTTTACAGTGAAAATTGCAGGAACTCCCAACAGGCACTAGGAAAAAGGCTGAGAATCCATAGTAAAAGTTTCTGCTGCAAACCATTGCCTTTGTGCTAGATGAAAGAACTTCTCTCCACATGCTCAAATCTGAGAGATAATTGTGTTTGAATTCCGTACTTAAACAAGCTTGTTGGGAACACAAAGTTTCTTTTCAGTTGCATACTCCAAACCATACATATATATGGGGAGGTAATAGCTCCAACTCGGTTTAACAGTGAAAATTGCAGGAACTTCAAACCGGCACTAGGAAACAGACTGAGGACCCAGAGTAAAGTTTCTCCTGCAACCCGTTCCCATTCTGCTACATGAAAGAACGTCTCTCCACATGCTCAGTTCTCAGGGATAATTGTGTGTGAAAGTCGCCCTTCACCTAGCTTGATTGGAACACAAAGTTTCTTTTCAGTTGCAAACTTATCTCCTTAAATATATATGGGGAAGTTCTAGCTCCAACTCGGTTTTACAGTGAAAACTGCAGGAACTTCAAACCGGCACTAGGAAACAGACTGAGAATCCAGAGTAAAAGTTTCTCCTGTAATCCATTCCATTTGTGCTAGATGAACGAACGTCTTTCCACATGCTCAGTTCTGAGAGATAATTGTGTGTGAAAGCCGTCCTTCACTTAGCTTGTAGGGAACACCACGTTTCTTTTCAATTGCCAACTCCATTCCTTAAATATATATGGGGAGGTTATAGCTCCAAATATCTTTTACAGTGAAAACTGCAGGAAATTCCTACCGGCACTAGGAAACATACTGAGAATCCAGAGTAATTGTTTCTCCTGCAACCCGTTCCATTTGTGTTAGATGAACGAACGTTTCTCCACATGCTCAGTTCTGAGAAATTAGTGTATGCGAAAGCCGTCCTTCAAATATCTTGTTGGGAACACAAAATTCCTTTTCAGTTGCAAACTCCATTCCTTACATATATATGGGGATGGACAATCTCCAACTCAGTTTTAGAGTGAAAACTGCAGGAACTCCAAACCGGCACTAGGAAACAGACTGAGAATCCAGAATAAAATTTCTCCTGCAACCCTTTCCCTTTTTGCTAGATGAAAGAAAGTCTCTCCTCATGTTCAAATCTGAGAGATAATTGTGTGTGAAATCCGTCCTTCATCTAGCTTGTTGGGAACACAAAGATTCTTTTCAGTTGCAAACACCACTCTTTAAATATATATGGGGAGGTACTAGCTCAAACTCGGTTTTACAGTGAAAACTGCAGGAACTTCAAAGCGGCACTAGGAAAAAGACTAAGAAACCAGAGTATAGTTTCTCCTGCAACCCGTTCACTTTGTGCTAGATGAACGAACGTCTCTCCACAGGCTCACTTCTGAGAGATAAGTGTGTGTGTAACCCGTCCTTCATATATCTTGTTGGGAACACAAAGTTTCTTTTCAGTTGCAAACTCCAATCCATACATATATATGGGGAGGTAGTAGCTCCAACTCGTTTTTACAGTGAAAACTGCAGGAACTTCAAACCGGCACTAGGAAACAGTCTGAGAACCCACAGTAAAAGTTTCTCCTGCAATACGCTCCCATTTTGCTGGATGAACGAACGTCTCTCCACATGCTCAGTTCTGAGGGATAAGTGGGTGTGAAACCGAAATTCAACTATCTTGTTGGGAACACAAAGTTTCTTTTAAGTTGAAACTCCACTCCTTACATATATGGGGGGAGGTACAAGATCCAACTCTGTTTTTCATTGAAAACTGCAGGAACTTCAAACCTGCACTAGGAATCATACAGAGTAACCAGAGTAAAAGTTTTTCCTGCAATCAGTTCAATTTGTGCTAGATGAAAGAACGTCTCTCTACAAGCTCAGTGCTGAGAGATATGTGTGTGTGAAAGCCGTCCTTCAAATATCTTGTTGGGTACACAAAGTTTCCTTTCAGTTGCAAACTCCACTCCTTACATATATATGGGTAGGTACTAGCTCCAACTTGGTTTTACAGTGAAAATTGCAGGAACTCCAAACAGGCACTAGGAAAAAGGCTGAGAATCCATAGTAAAAGTTTCTGCTGCAAACCATTGCCTTTGTGCTAGATGAAAGAACTTCTCTCCACATGCTCAAATCTGAGAGATAATTGTGTTTGAATTCCGTACTTAAACAAGCTTGTTGGGAACACAAAGTTTCTTTTCAGTTGCATACTCCAAACCATACATATATATGGGGAGGTAATAGCTCCAACTCGGTTTAACAGTGAAAATTGCAGGAACTTCAAACCGGCACTAGGAAACAGACTGAGGACCCAGAGTAAAGTTTCTCCTGCAACCCGTTCCCATTCTGCTACATGAAAGAACGTCTCTCCACATGCTCAGTTCTCAGGGATAATTGTGTGTGAAAGTCGCCCTTCACCTAGCTTGATTGGAACACAAAGTTTCTTTTCAGTTGCAAACTTATCTCCTTAAATATATATGGGGAAGTTCTAGCTCCAACTCGGTTTTACAGTGAAAACTGCAGGAACTTCAAACCGGCACTAGGAAACAGACTGAGAATCCAGAGTAAAAGTTTCTCCTGTAATCCATTCCATTTGTGCTAGATGAACGAACGTCTTTCCACATGCTCAGTTCTGAGAGATAATTGTGTGTGAAAGCCGTCCTTCACTTAGCTTGTAGGGAACACCACGTTTCTTTTCAATTGCCAACTCCATTCCTTAAATATATATGGGGAGGTTATAGCTCCAAATATCTTTTACAGTGAAAACTGCAGGAAATTCCTACCGGCACTAGGAAACATACTGAGAATCCAGAGTAATTGTTTCTCCTGCAACCCGTTCCATTTGTGTTAGATGAACGAACGTTTCTCCACATGCTCAGTTCTGAGAAATTAGTGTATGCGAAAGCCGTCCTTCAAATATCTTGTTGGGAACACAAAATTCCTTTTCAGTTGCAAACTCCATTCCTTACATATATATGGGGATGGACAATCTCCAACTCAGTTTTAGAGTGAAAACTGCAGGAACTCCAAACCGGCACTAGGAAACAGACTGAGAATCCAGAATAAAATTTCTCCTGCAACCCTTTCCCTTTTTGCTAGATGAAAGAAGGTCTCTCCTCATGTTCAAATCTGAGAGATAATTGTGTGTGAAATCCGTCCTTCATCTAGCTTGTTGGGAACACAAAGATTCTTTTCAGTTGCAAACACCACTCTTTAAATATATATGGGGAAGTACTAGCTCAAACTCGGTTTTACAGTGAAAACTGCAGGAACTTCAAAGCGGCACTAGGAAAAAGACTAAGAAACCAGAGTATAGTTTCTCCTGCAACCCGTTCACTTTGTGCTAGATGAACGAACGTCTCTCCACAGGCTCAAATCTGAGAGATAAGTGTGTGTGTAACCCGTCCTTCATATATCTTGTTGGGAACACAAAGTTTCTTTTCAGTTGCAAACTCCAATCCATACATATATATGGGGAGGTAGTAGCTCCAACTCGTTTTTACAGTGAAAACTGCAGGAACTTCAAACCGGCACTAGGAAACAGTCTGAGAACCCACAGTAAAAGTTTCTCCTGCAATACGCTCCCATTTTGCTGGATGAACGAACGTCTCTCCACATGCTCAGTTCTGAGGGATAAGTGGGTGTGAAACCGAAATTCAACTATCTTGTTGGGAACACAAAGTTTCTTTTAAGTTGAAACTCCACTCCTTACATATATGGGGGGAGGTACAAGATCCAACTCTGTTTTTCATTGAAAACTGCAGGAACTTCAAACCTGCACTAGGAATCATACAGAGTAACCAGAGTAAAAGTTTTTCCTGCAATCAGTTCAATTTGTGCTAGATGAAAGAACGTCTCTCTACAAGCTCAGTGCTGAGAGATATGTGTGTGTGAAAGCCGTCCTTCAAATATCTTGTTGGGTACACAAAGTTTCCTTTCAGTTGCAAACTCCACTCCTTACATATATATGGGTAGGTACTAGCTCCAACTTGGTTTTACAGTGAAAATTGCAGGAACTCCAAACAGGCACTAGGAAAAAGGCTGAGAATCCATAGTAAAAGTTTCTGCTGCAAACCATTGCCTTTGTGCTAGATGAAAGAACTTCTCTCCACATGCTCAAATCTGAGAGATAATTGTGTTTGAATTCCGTACTTAAACAAGCTTGTTGGGAACACAAAGTTTCTTTTCAGTTGCATACTCCAAACCATACATATATATGGGGAGGTAATAGCTCCAACTCGGTTTAACAGTGAAAATTGCAGGAACTTCAAACCGGCACTAGGAAACAGACTGAGGACCCAGAGTAAAGTTTCTCCTGCAACCCGTTCCCATTCTGCTACATGAAAGAACGTCTCTCCACATGCTCAGTTCTCAGGGATAATTGTGTGTGAAAGTCGCCCTTCACCTAGCTTGATTGGAACACAAAGTTTCTTTTCAGTTGCAAACTTATCTCCTTAAATATATATGGGGAAGTTCTAGCTCCAAATCGGTTTTACAGTGAAAACTGCAGGAACTTCAAACCGGCACTAAGAACAAGACTGAGAAAACAGAGTAAACTTTCCCCAGCAACCCGTTAACTTTGTGCTAGATGAACGAACGTATCTCCACATGTTTTGATCTGAGAGATAAGTGTGTGTGAAAGCCGTCCTTCAACTACCTTGTTGGGAACACAAAGTTTCTTTTAAGTTGCATAATCCACTCCATACAAATATAGGGGGAGGTACTAGATCCAACACCTATTTACAGTGAAAATTGCAGGAACTTCAAACAGGCACTAGGAAACAGACTGAGAAACCAGAATAAAAGTTTCTCCTGCAACCAGTTCCCTTTGTGCTAGATGAAAGGAAGTCCCTCCACATGCTCAGTTCTGAGAGATAATTGTGTCTGTAAGCCGTCCTTCAAGTAGCTTGTTGGGAACACAAAGTTTCTTTTCATTTGCATACTTATCTCCTTAAAAATATATAGGGAATTTATAGCTCCAACTCCGTTTTACAGTGAAAAATGCAGGAAATTCAAACCGGTACTAAGAAAAATACTGAGAAACAAGTGTAAAAGTTTCTCCTGCAACCCGTTCCCTTTGTTCTAGATGAACGTACTTCTCCTCACATGCTCAGTTCTAGCGATAAGAGTTTGTGAATGCCATCCTTCATATAGCTTGTTGGGAACACAAAGTTTCTTTTCAGTTGCAAACTCCAATCCATACGTATATAGGGGGAGGTACAAGATCCAATAAAGTTTTACAGTGAAAACAGCAGGAACTTCAAACCGGCTCTAGGAAACCGACTTAGAATCCACAGTAAAAGTTTCTCATGCATCCCGTTCCATTTGTGCTAGATGAAAGAACGTATCTCCACGTGCTCAGTTCTGAGAGATATGTGTGTGTGAAACCCGTCCTTCACATAGCTTGTTGGGAACACAAAGTTCATTTTCGGTTGCAAACTACAATCCATACATATATATGGGGAGGTAGTAGCTCTGACTCTGTTTTAGAGTGAAAACTGCAGGAACTTCAAACCGGCACTAGGAAACAGACTGAGAACCCAGAGTAATAGTTTCTCCTTTAAACCGTTCCATTTGTGCTAGATGAAAGAACCTCTCCACATATCAGTTCTGAGAGATAAATGTGTGTGGAATCCGTCATTTAAATAGCTTGATGGGAACACAAAGATTCTTTACATTTGCAAACTTATCTCCTTAAATATATATGGGGATGTTCTAGCTCCAACTCGGTTTTACAGTGAAAACTGCAGGAACTTCAAACCAACACTAGGAAACAGACTGAGAATCCAGAGTAAAAGTTTCTCCTGTAATCCGTTCCATTTGTGCTAGATGAACGAACGTCTTTCCACATGCTCAGTTCTGAGAGATAATTGTGTGTGAAAGCCGTCCTTCACTTAGCTTGTAGGGAACACCACGTTTCTTTTCAATTGCCAACTCCATTCCTTAAATATATATGGGGAGGTTATAGCTCCAAATATCTTTTACAGTGAAAACTGCAGGAAATTCCTACCGGCACTAGGAAACATACTGAGGATCCAGAGTAATTGTTTCTCCTGCAACCCGTTCCATTTGTGTTAGATGAACGAACGTTTCTCCACATGCTCAGTTCTGAGAAATTAGTGTATGCGAAAGCCGTCCTTCAAATATCTTATTGGGAACACAAAATTCCTTTTCAGTTGCAAACTCCATTCCTTAAAAATATATGGGGATGGACAATCTCCAACTCAGTTTTAGAGTGAAAACTGCAGGAACTCCAAACCGGCACTAGGAAACAGACTGAGAATCCAGAATAAAATTTCTCCTGCAACCCTTTCCCTTTTTGCTGGATGAAAGAAAGTCTCTCCTCATGTTCAAATCTGAGAGATAATTGTGTGTGAAATCCGTCCTTCATCTAGCTTGTTGGGAACACAAAGATTCTTTTCAGTTGCAAACTCCACTCCTTAAATATATATGGGGAGGTACTAGCTCAAACTCGGTTTTACAGTGAAAACTGCAGGAACTTCAAACCGGCACTAGGAAAAAGACTAAGAAACCAGAGAATAGTTTCTCCTGCAACCCGTTCACTTTGTGCTAGATGAACGAACGTCTCTCCACAGGCTCAGTTCTGAGAGATAAGTGTGTGTGAAACCCGTCCTTCATATATCTTGTTGGGAACACAAAGTTTCTTTTCAGTTGCAAACTCCAATCCATACATATATATGGGGAGGTAGTAGCTCCAACTCGTTTTTACAGTGAAAACTGCAGGAACTTCAAACCGGCACTAGGAAACAGACTGAGAACACAGAGTAAAAGTTTCTCCTGCAACCCCTATCCTTTGTACTAGATGAACGAACGTCTCTCCACATGCTCATTTCAGAGAGATAATTGTGTGAGAATGCCGTCCTTCAGCTAGCTTGTTTTGAACACAACGTTTCTATTCAGATGCAAATTCCACTCCTTTAATATATATGGGGAATTTATAGCTCTAAATCCGTTTTAAAGTGAAAACTGCAGGAACTAAAACCAGCTCTAGGAAACAGACTGAGAAACCAGAGTAAAAGTTCCCCTGCAAAGTTTTCCCTTTTTGCTAGATGAACGAAATTCTCTTCACATGCTCAAATCTGAGAGATAAGTGTGTGTGAAAGCCGTCCTTTTCCTAACTTGTTGGGAACACATAGTTTCTTTAGAGTTGCAAAGTCCACTCCATACATATAGAAGGGAGGTACTAGCTCCAACTCTTTTTTACAGAGAAAAGTGCAGGAACTTCAAACCGGCACTAGGAAACAGACTGAGAAACCAGAGAAAAAGTTTCTCCTGAAATCCGTTCCCTTTGTGCTAGATGATCGAACGTCTCTCCATATGCTCAGTTCTGAGAGATTAGTGTGTGTGAAAGCCGTCCTTCACCTAGCTTGTTGGGACACAAATATCTTTTCAGTTGCAAACTCCACTCCTTACATATATATGGGGACGTACTAGCCCCAACTCGGTTTTACAGTGAAAACTGCAGAATTTTCAAACCGGCACTACGAAACAGACTGAGAATCCAGAGTAAAAGTTTCTGCTGCAAACTGTTCCCTTTGTGCTAGATGAAACAACGTCTCTCCACATGTTCATATCTGAGAGATAATTGTGTTTGAAATCCGTCCTTCAACAAGCTTATCGGGAACACAAATTTTCTTTTCAGTTGCAAACTCCACTCCTTAAATATATATGGGGACCTACAAGCTCCGACTCGGTTTAACAGTGAAAACTGCAGGAACATCATACAGGCACTAGGAAACAGACTGAGAAACCACAGTAAAAGTTTTTCCTGCAACCCGTTCCCTTTCTGCTAGATGAACGAACGTCTCTCCACATGGTCAGTTCTGAGGGATAAGTGTGTGTGAAACCGAAATTCAACTATCTTGTTGGGAACACAATGTTCCTTTTCAGTTGAAATCTCCACTCCATACATACATATGGGGAGGTACTAGATCCAACTCTGTTTTACATTGAAAACTGCAATAAATTCAAACCAGCACTAGGAAACAGACTGAGAAACCAGAGTAAAATTTGTCCTGCAACACGTTCCCTTTGTGCTAGATGAAAGAACGTCTCTCCACATGCTCAAATCTGAGAGATAATTGTGTGTGAATGCCGAGCTTCACCTAGCTTGTTGGGAAAACAAAGTTTCTTTTCAGTTGCAAACTCCACTCCTTAAAAATATATGGGGAGGTGCTAGCTCTAAATAGGTTTTACAGTGAAAACTGCAGGAACATCCAACCGGCACTAGGAAACAGACTGAGAAACCAGAGTAAATGTTTCTCCTGCAACCCGTTCCCTTTGTGCTAGATGATCGGACGTCTCTCCACATGCTCAGTTCTGAGAGATAAGTGTGTGTGAAACCGAACTTCATCTATATTGTTGGGAACACAAAGTTTCTTTTCAGTGGCAACCTCCACTCCATTCATATATAGGGAAAGTACTAGCTCCAACTCGGTTTTGCAGTGAAAACTGCAGGAATATAATACCGGCCCTAGGAAACGTAATGAGAAACCAGAGTAAAAGTTTGCCCTACAACCCGTTCCATTTGTGCTAGATGAAAGAACGTCTCTCCATATGCTCAGTTCTGAGAGATAAGTGTGTGTGAAACCCGTCCTTCACATAGCTTGTTAGGAACACAAAGTTTCTTTTAGGTTGCAAATTTCAATCCATACATATATATGGATAAGTACTAGATCCAAAACGATTTTACAGTGAAAACTGCAGGAACATCAATCCGGCACTAGGAAACAGACTGAGATAAAAGAGTAAAATTTTTCCTGCAACCCGTTCCCTTTCTGCTAGATGAACGAAATTCTCTCCACATTATCATATCTGAGAGAAATGTGTGTGTGAAATCCTAACTTCACCTAGCTTGTTGGGAACACAAAGTTTCTTTTCAGTTGCTAATTCCACTCCTTAAATTCATAAGGGAAGGTTCTAGCTCCAACTCGGTTTTACAGTGAAAACTGCAGGAATTTCATACCGGCAATAGGAAACAGATTGATATAACCGAGTAAAAGTTTAAACTGCAAACCGTTCCCTTAATTCTAGATGAAAGAAAATATCTCCAAGTGCTCAGTTCTGAGATATAAGTGTGTGTGAAAGCCGTCTTTCACCTAGCTTTTTGGGAACACAAAGTTTTTTCAGTTGCAAAGTCCACTCCTTAAATATATATGGGAAGGTTATAGCTCCAACTAGGTTTTACAGTGAAAACTGCAGGAAATTCAAACCGGCACTAGGAAACAGAAAGAGAGACCACAGTAAAATTTCTCCTGCAACACGTTCCCATTTTGCTAGATGAACGAATGTCTCTCCACATGCTCAGTTCTGAGAGATTAGTGTGTGCGAAAGCCGTTCTTCAAATATCTTGTTGGAAACACAAAATTTCTTTTCAGTTGCAAACTCCACTCCATATATATATATGGGGAATTACTAGCTCCAACTCTGTTTTAAAGTGAAAACTGCAGGAACTTCAAACCGGCACTTGGATACAGACTGAGAAAATAGAGTAAAATTTTCTCCTACAACCCGTTACCTTTCTGCTAAATGAACGAACTTCTCTCCACATGCTCATTTTGAGAGATAAGTGTGTGTGAATCCCGCACTTCAACTAGCTTGTTGGGAACACAAATTTTCTTTTAAGTTGCAAACTACAATCCATATATGTATATTGATATGTACTAGCTCCAACTCGGTTTTACAGTGAAAACTGCAGGAACTTCAAACCGGCACTAGGAATCAGACTGAGAAACCAGAGTAAACGTTTCCGCTGCAACCCGTTCCCTTTGTGCTAGATGAACGAACGTCTCTCCACATGCTCAGTTCTGAGAGATAAGTGTGTGTGAAACCCGTACTTCACATAGCTTGTTGGGAACACAAAGTTTCTTTTAGGTTGCAAATTTCAATCCATACATATATATGGATAAGTACAAGCTCCAACTCGGTTTTACAGTGAAAACTGCAGGAACTTCAAACCGGCACTAGGAAATAGACTGAGAAAAAGGATTAAATGTCCTGCAACCTTTTCCCTTTCTGATAGATGAACGAACTTCTCTCCACATGGTCATATCTGAGATATAAGTGTGTGTGAAACCGAACTTCAACTATCTTGTTTGAAATAAAAGTTTCTTTTCAGCTGAAAACACCACTCCATTCATATATAGGGGGAGGTACTACATCCAACTCTGTTTTACAGTGAAAACTGCAGGAACTTCATACCGGCACTTGGAAACAGATTGAGAAACCAGAGTAAAAGTTTCCCCTGAATCCCTTTCCCTTTGTACTAGATGAACGAAAGTCTCTCCACATGCTCAGTTCTGACAGATACGTTTGTGTTAAAGCGGTCCTTCACCTAGCTTGTTGGGAACACAAAGATTATTTTCAGTTGAAAAATTCACTCCATATATATATATGGGTTGGCACTATCTCCAACTCGATTTTACAGTGAAAACTGCAGGAACTTAAAACCGGCAGTAAGAAATAGAGTGAGAAACCAGAATATGAGTATCAGCTGCAACCCATTCCATTTGTGCTAGATGAACGAATGTCTTTCCAGATGCTCATTTCTGAAATATAATTGTGTAAAAGCCGTACTTATCTTGGCTTGTTGGGAAACAAATTTTCTTACCATTTGCAAACTACACTCCATAAATATTTATGGGGAAGTACTAGCACCAACTCGATTTTACAGTGAAAACTGCAGGAACTTCAAACCGCCACCAGGAAACAGATTGAGAATCCAGAGTAAAAGTTTCTCCTGCAACACGTTCACATTGTGCTAGATGATCTAACGTCTTTCCACATGCTCAGATCTTATATATTAGCATGTAGGAAAGTCGTCCTTCATCTAGCTTGTTTCAAAAATAAAGTTTCTTTTCAGCTGCAAACTACACTCCAAATATATATATACGGGAATGTACTAGCTCTAACTCGTTTTTACATTGAAAACTGCAGGAAATTCAAACTGGCACTAGGAAAAAGTCTGAGAAACCATTGTAAAAGTTTCTCCTGAAACGGTTCCTTATTTGCTAGATGAAAGAACGTCTCTCCACATGCTCAGTTCTGAGAGATATGTGTGTGTGAAAGCTGTTCTTCACCTAGCTTGTTGGGAACACAAAGTTTTTTTTCACTTGCAAACTATAATCCATACATATATATGCGAAGGTACAAGCTCCAAAACTTTTTTACAGTGAAAATTGCAGGTAATTCAAACTAGCCCTAGGAAACAGACTGAGAAACCAGTTTAAAAGTTTCCCCTGCAACCTGTTCCCTTTGTGCTAGATGAACGAACGCCTCTCCACATGCTCATTTCTGAGAAATAATTGTGTGTGATAGCCGTCCTTCCATTAGATTGTTGGAAACACAAAGATGCTTTTCTGTTGCAAATTACACTCCATAAATATATATGCGGAGGTACTATCTCCAACACGGTTTTACTGTGAAAGCTGCAGGAAATTCAAACCAGCACTAGGAAAAATACTGAGAAAAGAGAGTAAATTTTCTCCTGAAAAAAGTTCCTTTTGTGCTAGATGAACGAAAGTCCCTCCACATGCTCAGTTCTGGGAGAAAATTGTGTGTGAAAGCCGTCCTTCACCTAGCTTGTTGGGAACACAAAGATTCTTTTCAGTTGCATAATTCACTCCATACATATATATGGTGAGGTACTATCTCCTACTCGTTTTTACAGTGAAAACTGCAGGAAATTCAAACAAGCACTAGGAAACAGACTGAGAGACCAGAGTAAAAATTTCTCCTGTACCGTTCCCTCTGTGCTAGATGAACGAACGTCTCTCTGCATGCTCAGTTCTGAGCGATAAGTGTGTGTGAATGCCGTCATTCCCCTAGCTTGTTGGGAACACAAAGTTTCTTACCATTTGCCAACTACACTCCATAAATATTTATGGGGAATTACTAGCTCCAACTCGGTTTTACAGTGAAAACTGCAGGAACTTCAAACCGGCACTAGGAAACAGTCGGAGATACCAGAGTAAATGTTTCTCCTGCAACACGTTAAAATTGTGCTAGATGAACTAACGTCTCTCCACATGCTCAGATCTTAGACATAATCGTGTATGAAAGTCGTCTTTCACATAGCTTGTTGGGAACACAAAGATTCTTTTAAGTTGCAAACTACCATCCAAATGTATACATGGGGAGTTACTAGCTCCAACTTGGTTTTAAAATGATAATTGCAGGAACTTCAAACCGGCACTACCAAGCAGACTGAGAAACCAGAGAAAAATTTCTCCTGCAACCCTTTCCATTTGTGCTTGATAAACGAACGGTTCTCCAATGCTCAGTTTTGAGAAATAAGTGTGTTTGAATGCCGTCTTTCAACTATCTTGTCGGGAACACAGTGTTTACATCCAGTTGCAAACTACAGTCCATACATATATATGGGGAAGTACTAGCTCCAACTTTGTTTATAGTGAAAACTGCAGGAACAGCTAACCGCCACTAGGAAACAGACTGTGAAACCAGAGTAAAAGTTTCACCTGCAACCCGTTCCCTTTCTGCTAGATGAACGAACGTCTTTCCACATGCTCAGTTCTGAGAGAAAAATGTGTGTTAAAGCAAATATTCACCTAGCTTTTTGGGAACAAAATGTTTCTTTTCTGTTGCAATCTACACTCCATACATATATATGGGGAGGTACTAGCTCCAATTCCGTTTAACAATGAAAACTGCATGAACATAAAATTGGCACTACGAAACAGACTGAGAAAACAGAGTAAAAGTTTCTCCTGTACTTTTCCCTTTGTGCTAGATGTACGAAAGTCTCTCCACATGCTCTGTTCTGAAAAATTAGTGTGTGTGAAAGCCGTCCTTCACCTAGCTTTTTGGGAACACAAAGTTTCTTTTCAGTTGCAAACTTCACACCATACATATATATGTGGAGGTAGTTACTCCAACACGGTTATGCAGTGAAAAATGCAGGAACTTCAAACCGCCACTAGGAAAGTGTCTGAGAAAACATAGTAAATGTTTCTCCTGCATCCCGTTCCATTTGTGCTAGATAAAAGAATGTCTCTCCACATTCTCAGTTCTAAGAGATAACTGTGTATGAAAGCCGTCCTTCAACTAGCTTGTTGGGAACACAAAGTTTCTTTTCAGTTGCAAACTACACTCCAAACATATATATGGGGAGGTACTAGCTCCAACTCGGTTTTACAATGAAAACTGCAGGAACTTCAAACTGGAACTAGGAAACAGTCTGAAAAACCAGTGTAAACTTTTCTCCTGCAAACCGTTCATTATTTGCTAGATGAAAGAACGTCTATCCTCATGCTCAGTTCTGACAGATAAGTGTGAATGAAAGCCGTCCTTCACCTAGCTTGTCGGGAACACAAAGTTTCTTCCCTGTTGCCAGCTACACTCCATACAAATAAATGGTGTGTTACTAGCCCCAACTCAGTTTTACAGTGAAAACTGCAGGAACTTAATCCGCCACTAGGAAACAGACTGAGAATCCAGAGAATAATTAACACCTGCATCCCGCTCCCTTTGTGCTAGTTGAACGAACATTTCTCCACACGCTCAGTTCTGAGAGATAACTGTGTGTGAAAGCCGTCCTTCACCCTGCTTGTTGGGAACACAAAGTTTATTTTCAGTTGACTACTCCTCTCCATACATATATATGGGGAGGTAATAGCTCTAACATGGTTTTCCAGTGAAAACTGCAGGAACTTAAAACCGGCACTAGGAAACAGTCTGAGAACCCACAGTAAAAGTTTCTCCTGCAATACGCTCCCATTTTGCTGGATGAACGAACGTCTCTCCACATGCTCAGTTCTGAGGGATAAGTGTGTGTGAAACCGAACTTCAACTATCTTCTTGGGAACACAAAGTTTCTTTTAAGTTGAAACTCCAATCCTTACATATATAGGGGGAGGTACATGATCAAACTCTGTTTTTCATTGAAAACTGCAGGAACTGCAAACCTGCACTAGGAAACCTACAGAGTAACCAGAGTAAAAGTTTTTCCTGCAATCAGTTCAATTTGTGCTAGATGAAAGAACGTCTCTCTACAAGCTCAGTGCTGAGAGATATGTGTGTGTGAAAGCCGTCCTTCAAATATCTTGTTGGGTACACAAAGTTTCCTTTCAGTTGCAAACTCCACTCCTTACATACATATGGGTAGGTACTAGCTCCAACTCGGTTTTACAGTGAAAATTGCAGGAACTCCAAACAGGCACTAGGAAACAGGCTGAGAATCCATAGTAAAAGTTTCTGCTGCAAACCATTGCCTTTGTGCTAGATGAAAGAACTTCTCTCCACATGCTCAAATCTGAGAGATAATTGTGTTTGAATTCCGTACTTAAACAAGCTTGTTGGGAACACAAAGTTTCTTTTCAGTTGCAAACTCCAATCCATACGTATATAGGGGGAGGTACAAGATCCAATAAAGTTTTACAGTGAAAACAGCAGGAACTTCAAACCGGCACTAAGAAAAATACTGAGAAACAAGTGTAAAAGTTTCTCCTGCAACCCGTTCCCTTTGTTCTAGATGAACGTACTTCTCCTCACATGCTCAGTTCTAGCGATAAGAGTTTGTGAATGCCATCCTTCACATATCTTGTTGGGAACACAAAGTTTCTTTTCAGTTGCAAACTCCAATCCATACGTATATAGGGGGAGGTACAATATCCAATAAAGTTTTACAGTGAAAACAGCAGGAACTTCAAACCGGCTCTAGGAAACCGACTTAGAATCCACAGTAAAAGTTTCTCATGCATCCCGTTCCATTTGTGCTAGATGAAAGAACGTATCTCCACGTGCTCAGTTCTGAGAGATATGTGTGTGTGAAACCCGTCCTTCACATAGCTTGTTGGGAACACAAAGTTCATTTTTGGTTGCAAACTACAATCCATACATATATATGGGGAGGTAGTAGCTCTGACTCTGTTTTAGAGTGAAAACTGCAGGAACTTCAAACCGGCACTAGGAAACAGACTGAGAACCCAGAGTAATAGTTTCTCCTTTAAACCGTTCCATTTGTGCTAGATGAAAGAACCTCTCCACATATCAGTTCTGAGAGATAAATGTGTCTGAAATCCGTCATTTAAATAGCTTGATGGGAACACAAAGATTCTTTTCAGTTGCAAACTTATCTCCTTAAATATATATGGGGATGTTCTAGCTCCAACTCGGTTTTACAGTGAAAACTGCAGGAACTTCAAACCGGCACTAGGAAACAGACTGAGAATCCAGAGTAAAAGTTTCTCCTGTAATCCGTTCCATTTGTGCTAGATGAACGAACGTCTTTCCACATGCTCAGTTCTGAGAGATAATTGTGTGTGAAAGCCGTCCTTCACTTAGCTTGTAGGGAACACCACGTTTCTATTCAATTGCCAACTCCAATCCTTAAATATATATGGGGAGGTTATAGCTCCAAATATCTTTTACAGTGAAAACTGCAGGAAATTCCTACCGGCACTAGGAAACATACTGAGAATCCAGAGTAATTGTTTCTCCTGCAACCCGTTCCATTTGTGTTAGATGAACGAACGTTTCTCCACATGCTCAGTTCTGAGAAATTAGTGTATGCGAAAGCCGTCCTTCAAATATCTTGTTGGGAACACAAAATTCCTTTTCAGTTGCAAACTCCATTCCTTACATATATATGGGGATGGACAATCTCCAACTCAGTTTTAGAGTGAAAACTGCAGGAACTCCAAACCGGCACTAGGAAACAGACTGAGAATCCAGAATAAAATTTCTCCTGCAACCCTTTCCCTTTTTGCTAGATGAAAGAAAGTCTCTCCTCATGTTCAAATCTGAGAGATAATTGTGTGTGAAATCCGTCCTTCATCTAGCTTGTTGGGAACACAAAGATTCTTTTCAGTTGCAAACTCCACTCCTTAAATATATATGGGGAGGTACTAGATCAAACTCGGTTTTACAGTGAAAACTGCAGGAACTTCAAACCGGCACTAGGAAAAAGACTAAGAAACCAGAGTATAGTTTCTCCTGCAACCCGTTCACTTTGTGCTAGATGAATGAACGTCTCTCCACAGGCTCAGTTCTGAGAGATAAGTGTATGTGAAACCCGTCCTTCATATATCTTGTTGGGAACACAAAGTTTCTTTTCAGTTGCAAACTCCAATCCATACATATATATGGGGAGGTAGTAGCTCCAACTAGTTTTTACAGTGAAAACTGCAGGAACTTCCAAACGGCACTAGGAAACAGACTGAGAACACAGAGTAAAAACTTCTCCTGCAACCCCTATCCTTTGTACTTGATGAACGAAATTCTCTCCACATGCTAATTTCAGAGAGTTAATTGTGTGTGAATGCCGTCTTTCAGCTAGCTTGTTGGGAACACAACGATTCTATTCAGTTGCAAATTCCACTCCTTTAATATATATGGGGAGGTTATAGCTCTAAATCCGTTTTACAGTGAAAACTGCAGGAACTAAAACCGGCACTAGGAAACAGACTGAGAAACCAGAGTAAAAGTTCTCCTGCAAAGTTTTCCCTTTTTGCTAGATGAACGAACTTCTCTTCACATGCTCAAATCTGAGAGATAAGTGTGTGTGAAAGCCGTCCTTTTCCTATCTTGTTGGGAACACATAGTTTCTTTAGAGTTGCAAATTCCACTCCATACATATAGAAGGGAGGTACTAGCTCCAACTCGGTCTTACAGAGAAAACTGCAGGAACTTCCACCCGGCACTAGGAAACAGACTGAGAAACCAGAGAATAAGTTTCTCCTGAAATCCGTTCCCTTTGTTCTAGATGATCGAACGTCTCTCCATATGCTCAGTTGTGAGAGATAATTGTGTGTGAAAGCCGTCCTTCACCTAGCTTGTTGGGAACACAAATTTCTTTTCAGTTGCAAACTCCACTCCTTACATATATATGGGGATGTACTAGCCCCAACTCGGTTTTACAGTGAAAACTGCAGAATTTTCAAACCGGCACTACGAAACAGACTGAGAATCCAGAGTAAAAGTTTCTGCTGCAAACATTTCCCTTTGTGATAGATGAAACAACGTCTCTCCACATGTTCATATCTGAGAGATAATTGTGTTTGAAATCCGTCCTTCAACTAGCTTAACGGGAACACAAAGTTTCTTTTCAGTTGCAAACCCCACTCCTTAAATATATATGGGGACGTACAAGCTCCAACTCGGTTTAACAGTGAAAACTGCAGGAACATCATACAGGCACTAGGAAACAGACTGAGAAAACACAGTAAAAGTTTTTCCTGCAACCCGTTCCCTTTCTGCTAGATGAACGAACGTCTCTCCACATGGTCAGTTCTGAAGGGATAAGTGTGTTTGAAACCGAACTTCAACTATCTTGTTGGGACACAATGTTTCTTTTCAGTTGAAATCTCCACTCCATACATATATATGGGGAGGTACTAGATCCAACTCTGTTTTACATTGAAAACTGCAATAAATTCAAACCAGCACTAGGAAACAGACTGAGAAACCAGAGTAAAATTTGTCCTGCAACACGTTCCCTTTGTGCTAGATGAAAGAACGTCTCTCCACATGCTCAAATCTGAGAGATAATTGTGTGTGAATGCCGAGCTTCACCTAGCTTGTTGGGAAAACAAAGTTTCTTTTCAGTTGCAAACTCCACTCCTTAAAAATATATGGGGAGGTGCTAGCTCTAAATAGGTTTTACAGTGAAAACTGCAGGAACATCCAACAGGCACTAGGAAACAGACTGAGAAACCAGAGTAAAAGTTTCTCCTTCAACCCGTTCCCTTTGTGCTAGATGATCGAACGTCTCTCCACATGCTCAGTTCTGAGAGATAAGTGTGTGTGAAACCGAACTTCAACTATCTTTTTGGGAACACAAAGTTTCTTTTCAGTGGCAAACTCCACTCCATTCATATATAGGGAAAGTACTAGCTCCAACTCGGTTTTGCAGTGAAAACTGCAGGAATATAATACCGGCACTAGGAAACGTAATGAGAAACCAGAGTAAAAGTTTGCCCTACAACCCGTTCCATTTGTGCTAGATGAAAGAACGTCTCTCCATATGCTCAGTTCTGAGAGATAAGTGTGTGTGAAACCCGTCCTTCACATAGCTTGTTGGGAACACAAAGTTTCTTTTAGGTTGCAAATTTCAATCCATACATATATATGGGTAAGTACTAGCTCCAAATCGATTTTACAGTGAAAACTGCAGGAACATCAATCCGGCACTAGGAAACAGACTGAGATAAAAGAGTAAAATTTTTCCTGCAACCCGTTCCCTTTCTGCTAGATGAACGAAATTCTCTCCACATGGTCATATCTGAGAGAAATGTGTGTGTGAAATCCTAACTTCACCTAGCTTGTTGGGAACACAAAGTTTCTTTTCAGTTGCTAATTCCACTCCTTAAATTCATAAGGGAAGGTTCTAGCTCCAACTCGGTTTTACAGTGAAAACTGCAGGAACTTCATACCGGCAATATGAAACAGACTGATATACCAGAGTAAAAGTTTAAACTGCAAACCATTCCCTTAATTCTAGATGAAAGAAAATATCTCCACGTGCTCAGTTCTGAGATATAAGTGTGTGTGAAAGCCGTCTTTCACCTAGCTTTTTGGGAACACAAAGTTTTTTCAGTTGCAAAGTCCACTCCTTAAATATATATGGGAAGGTTATAGCTCCAACTAGGTTTTACAGTGAAAACTGCAGGAAATTCAAACCGGCACTAGGAAACAGAAAGAGAGACCACAGTAAAATTTCTCCTGCAACACGTTCCCATTTTGCTAGATGAACGAATGTCTCTCCACATGCTCAGTTCTGAGAGATTAGTGTGTGTGAAAGCCGTTCTTCAAATATCTTGTAGAAATCACAAAGTTTCTTTTCAGTTGCAAACTCCACTCCATACATATATATGGGGAAATACTAGCTCCAACTCTGTTTTAAAGTGAAAACTGCAGGAACTTCAAACCGGCACTAGGAGACAGACTGAGAAAATAGAGTAAAATTTTCTCCTGCAACCCGTAACCTTTCTGCTAAATGAACGAACTTCTCTCCACATGCTCATTTTGAGAGATAAGTGTGTGTGAAACCCGTCCTTCACATAGCTTGTTGGGAACACAAAGTTTCTTTTAGGTTGCAAACTACAATCCATATATATATATTGATATGTCCTATCACCAACTCGGATTTACAGTGAAAACTGCAGGAACTTCAAACCGGCACTAGGAATCAGACTGAGAAACCAGAGTAAACGTTTCCCTGCAACCCGTTCCCTTTGTGCTAGATGAACGAACGTCTCTCCACATGCTCAGTTCTGAGAGATAAGTGTGTGTGAAACCCGTCCTTCACATAGCTTGTTGGGAAAACCAAGTTTCTTTTAGGTTGCAAATTTCAATCCATACATATATATGGGTAAGTACAAGCTCCAACTCGGTTTTACAGTGAAAACTGCAGGAACTCCAAACCTGCACTAGGAAACAGACTGAGAAAAAGGAGTAAATGTCCTGCAACCCTTTCCCTTTCTGATAGATGAACGAACTTCTCTCCACATGGTCATATCTGAGAGATAAGTGCGTGTGAAAACGAACTTCAACTATCTTGTTGGGAATAAAAGTTTCTTTTCAGCTGAAAACACCACTCCATTCATATATAGGGGGAGGTACTACATCCAACTCTGTTTTACAGTGAAAACTGCAGGAACTTCATACCGGCACTTGGAAACAGATTGAGAAACCAGAGTAAAAGTTTCCCCTGAATCCCGTTCCCTTTGTACTAGATGAACGAAGGTCTCTCCACATGCTCAGTTCTGACAGATACGTTTGTGTTAAAGCGGTCCTTCACCTAGCTTGTTGGGAACACAAAGATTATTTTCAGTTGAAAAATTCACTCCATATATATATATGGGTTGGCACTATCTCCAACTCGATTTTACAGTGAAAACTGCAGGAACTTCAAACCGGCAGTAAGAAATAGAGTGAGAAACAAGAATATGAGTATCACCTGCAAACCATTCCATTTGTGCTAGATGAACGAATGTCTTTCCAGATGCTCATTTCTGAAATATAATTGTGTAAAAGCCGTACTTATCTTGGCTTGTTGGGAAACAAAGTTTCTTACCATTTGCAAACTACACTCCATAAATATTTATGGGGAAGTACTAGTACCAACTCGATTTTACAGTGAAAACTGTAGGAACTTCAAACCGCCACCAGGAAACAGATTGAGAATCCAGAGTAAAAGTTTCTCCTGCAACACGTTCACATTTTGCTAGATGATCTAACGTCTTTCCACATGCTCAGATCTTATATATAAGCATGTAGGAAAGTCGTCCTTCATCTAGCTTGTTTCGAAAATAAAGTTTCTTTTCAGCTGCAAACTACACTCCAAATATATATATACGGGAATGTACTAGCTCTAACTCGTTTTTACATTGAAAACTGCAGGAAATTCAAACTGGCACTAGGAAAAATTCTGAGAAACCATTGTAAAAGTTTCTCCTGAAACGGTTCCTTATTTGCTAGATGAAAGAACGTCTCTCCACATGCTCAGTTCTGAGAGATATGTGTGTGTGAAAGCTGTTCTTCACCTAGCTTGTTGGGAACACAAAGTTTTTTTTCATTTGCAAACTATAATCCATACATATATATGCGAAGGTACAAGCTCCAAAACTTTTTTACAGTGAAAATTGCAGGTAATTCAAACTAGCCCTAGGAAACAGACTGAGAAACCAGTTTAAAAGTTTCCCCTGCAACCTGTTCCCTTTGTGCTAGATGAACGAACGCCTCTCCACATGCTCATTTCTGAGAAATAATTGTGTGTGATAGCCGTCCTTCCATTAGATTGTTGGAAACACAAAGATGCTTTTCTGTTGCAAATTACACTCCATAAATATATATGCGGAGGTACTATCTCCAACACGGTTTTACTGTGAAAGCTGCAGGAAATTCAAACCAGCACTAGGAAAAATACTGAGAAAAGAGAGTAAATTTTCTCCTGAAAAAAGTTCCTTTTGTGCTAGATGAACGAAAGTCCCTCCACATGCTCAGTTCTGGGAGAAAATTGTGTGTGAAAGCCGTCCTTCACCTAGCTTGTTGGGAACACAAAGATTCTTTTCAGTTGCATAATTCACTCCATACATATATATGGTGAGGTATTATCTCCTACTCGTTTTTACAGTGAAAACTGCAGGAAATTCAAACAAGCACTAGGAAACAGACTGAGAGACCAGAGTAAAAATTTCTCCTGTACCGTTCCCTCTGTGCTAGATGAACGAACGTCTCTCTGCATGCTCAGTTCTGAGCGATAAGTGTGTGTGAATGCCGTCATTCCCCTAGCTTGTTGGGAACACAAAATTTCTTACCATTTGCCAACTACACTCCATAAATATTTATGGGGAATTACTAGCTCCAACTCGGTTTTACAGTGAAAACTGCAGGAACTTCAAACCGGCACTAGGAAACAGTCGGAGATACCAGAGTAAATGTTTCTCCTGCAACACGTTAAAATTGTGCTAGATGAACTAACGTCTCTCCACATGATCAGATCTTAGACATAATCGTGTATGAAAGTCGTCCTTCACATAGCTTGTTGGGAACACAAAGATTCTTTTAAGTTGCAAACTACCATCCAAATGTATACATGGGGAGTTACTAGCTCCAACTTGGTTTTAAAATGATAATTGCAGGAACTTCAAACCGGCACTACCAAGCAGACTGAGAAACCAGAGAAAAATTTCTCCTGCAACCCTTTCCATTTGTGCTTGTTAAACGAACATTTCTCCAATGATCAGTTTTGAGAAATAAGTGTGTTTGAATGCCGTTTTTCAACTATCTTGTCGGGAACACAGTGTTTACATCCAGTTGCAAACTACAGTCCATACATATATATGGGGAAGTACTAGCTCCAACTTTGTTTATAGTGAAAACTGCAGGAACAGCTAACCGCCACTAGGAAACAGACTGTGAAACCAGAGTAAAAGTTTCACCTGCAACCCGTTCCCTTTCTGCTAGATGAACGAACGTCTTTCCACATGCTCAGTTCTGAGAGAAAAATGTGTGTTAAAGCAAATATTCACCTAGCTTTTTGGGAACAAAATGTTTCTTTTCTGTTGCAATCTACACTCCATACATATATATGGGGAGGTACTAGCTCCAATTCCGTTTAACAATGAAAACTGCATGAACATAAAATTGGCACTACGAAACAGACTGAGAAAACAGAGTAAAAGTTCCTCCTGTACTTTTCCCTTTGTGCTAGATGTACGAAAGTCTCTCCACATGCTCTGTTCTGAAAAATTAGTTTGTGTGAAAGCCGTCCTTCACCTAGCTTTTTGGGAACACAAAGTTTCTTTTCAGTTGCAAACTTCACACCATACATATATATGTGGAGGTAGTTACTCCAACACGGTTATGCAGTGAAAAATGCAGGAACTTCAAACCGCCACTAGGAAAGTGTCTGAGAAAACATAGTAAATGTTTCTCCTGCATCCCGTTCCATTTGTGCTAGATAAAAGAATGTCTCTCCACATTCTCAGTTCTAAGAGATAACTGTGTATGAAAGCCGTTCTTCAACTAGCTTGTTGGGAACACAAAGTTTCTTTTCAGTTGCAACCTACACTCCAAACATATATATGGGGAGGTACTAGCTCCAACTCGGTTTTACAATGAAAACTGCAGGAACTTCAAACTGGAACTAGGAAACAGTCTGAAAAACCAGTGTAAACTTTTCTCCTGCAAACCGTTCATTATTTGCTAGATGAAAGAACGTCTATCCTCATGCTCAGTTCTGACAGATAAGTGTGTATGAAAGCCGTCCTTCACCTAGCTTGTCGGGAACACAAAGTTTCTTCCCTGTTGCCAGCTACACTCCATACAAATAAATGGTGTGTTACTAGCCCCAACTCAGTTTTACAGTGAAAACTGCAGGAACTTAATCCGCCACTAGGAAACAGACTGAGAATCCAGAGAATAATTAACACCTGCATCCCACTCCCTTTGTGCTAGTTGAACGAACATTTCTCCACACGCTCAGTTCTGAGAGATAACTGTGTGTGAAAGCCGTCCTTCACCCTGCTTGTTGGGAACACAAAGTTTATTTTCAGTTGACTACTCCTCTCCATACATATATATGGGGAGGTACTAGCTCCAACATGGTTTTCCAGTGAAAACTGCAGGAAATTCCAACCGGCAGTAGGAAATAGACTGAGAAACCAGAATACGAGTTTATCCTGTAACCCGTTCCAATTGTGCTAGATGATCGAAAGTTTTTCCAAATGCTCAGTTCTGAAATATAACTGTGTGTAAAAGCTTTACTTTTCCTAGCTTGTTTGGAACACAAAGATTCTTACCATTTGCCAACAACACTCCATAAATATTTATGGGGAAGTACTAGCTCCAACTCGATTTTACAGTGAAAACTGCAGGAATTTCAAACCGCCACTAGGAAACAGATTGAGATTCCAGAGTAAAATTAAGACCTGCAAACCTTTCCCTTTGTGCTAGTTAAACGAACGTCTATCCACAAGCTCAGTTCTGAGAGATAAGTGTGCGTGAAAGCCGTCTTTCACCTAGCTTGTTGGGAACACAAAGTTTCTTTTAAGTTCCAAATTACAATCCAAATGTATACATGGGGAGTTACTAGCTCCAAATCGATTTTACAATGAAAATTGCAGGAACTTCAAATCGGCATTAAGGACCAAACTGAGAAACCAGAGAAAACTTTCTCCAGCAAACCATTCCATTTGTGCTTGTTAAACGAACGTCTCTACAATGCTCAGTTCTGAGAAATAAGTGTGTATGAATGCCGTCATTCACTTATCTTGTCGGGAACACAAAGTTTCTTTCCAGTTGCAAACTACACTACATATATATATAAGGGGAAGTTCAATCAACAATTCGGTTTATAGTGAAAACTGCAGGAACTGCTAACCACCACTAGGAAACAGACTGAGAAACCAAAGTAAAAGTTTCACCTGCAAAACCTTCCCTTTCTGCTAGATGAACAAACGTATCTCCATATTCTCAGTTCTGAGAGATAAGTCTGTGTGAAAGCCATTCTTCACCTAGCTTGTTGGGAACACAATGTTTCTTTTCATTTGCAATCTACATTCCATACATATATATGGGGAGGTACTAGCTCCAACTCGATTTTACAGTGAAAACTGCATGAACAACAAAATGTCACAGCGAAACAGACTGAGAAAAAAGAGTAAAAGTTTCTCCTATACTTTCCTTTTGTGCTAGATGAACGAACATCTCTCCACATGCTCAGTTCTGAAAAATAAGTGTGTGTGAAAGCCATCTTTCACCTATCTTGTTGGGAACAAAATGTTTCTTTTCACTTGCAAGCTACAATCCATACATATATATGTGGAGGTAGTTACTCCAACACGGTTTTGCAGTGAAAAATGCAGAAACTTCAAACCGGCACTAGGAAACAGTCTGAGAAACCAGAGTAAAAGTTTCTCCTGCATCCCGTTCCTTTTGTGCTAGATGAACGAACGTCTCTCCACATGCTCAGTTCTATGATATAACTGTGTATGAAAGCCGTCCTTCAACTAGGTTGTTTGGAATACAAAGAATCTTTTCAGTTGCAAATTACACTCCAAAAATATATATGGGGCGGTAGTAGCTGCAACTCTTTTTTACATTGAAAACTGCAGGAAATTCAAACAGGCACTAGGAAACATACTGAGAAAACACAGTAAAAGTTTCCCCTACAACCGGTTTCTTTTGTGCTAGATGAACGAACGTCTCTCCACATGCTCAGTTCTGAGAGAGAATTGTGTGTGAAAGCCGTCCTTCATCAAGCTTTTTGGGAACACAATGTTCCTTTTCATTTGCAAACTACACTCCATACATATATATGGGGAGGTACAAGCTCCAAATCTTTTTTACAGTGAAAACTGCCTGAACCTCAAAATGGCTCTAGGAAACAGACTGAGAAACCACAGTAAAATTTTTCCTGAAACCCGATTCATTGTGCTAGATGAACGAAAGTCTCTCCACATGTTCAATTCTGAGAGATACATTTGTGTGAAAGCCGTGTTTCACCTAGATTGTTGGGAACACAATATTTCTTTTCAGTTGCTAAATACAGTCCATACATATATATGGGGAGGTACTAGCTCCAAATCTGTTTTACAGTGAAAACTGCAAGAACCTCACAACGGCACTAGGAAACAGTCTGAGAAACCAGAGTAAAAGTTTCTCCTTCAGATCGTTCCCTTTGTACTAGATGAACGAATTTCTCTCCACATGTTCAGTTCTTAGAGATAAGTGTGCATGAAAGTCGTCCTTCACCTAGCTTGATGGGAACACAAAGTTTCTTTTCAGTTTCAAACTACACTCCATAAATATATATGCGGAGGTACTAGCTTCAACTCTATTTTACAGTGCAAACTGCAGGAACTTCAAACCGGCACTAGGAAACAGACTGAGAAACCAGAGTAAATGTTTCTCATGCAACCCGTTCCCTTTGTGCTAGATGAACGAACGTATCTCCCCATGCTCATTTCTCAGTGATAAGTGTGTTTGAAAGCCTTCCTTCTCCTACCTTGTCGGGAAAACAAAGTTTCTTTCCAGTTGCAAATTACACTCCATACATGTATATGGGGAAGTAGAAGATTCAAATCTGTTTTACAGTGAAAACTGCAGGAAATTAATCGGCCACTAAGTAATAGACTGAGAATCCAGAGTAAAAGGAACACCTGCAACCGGATCATTTTGTGCTAGTTGAACGAACGTATCTCTACATGCTCAGTTCTGAGAGATATTTGTGTGTGAAAGCCGTCCTTCAACTAGCTTGTTGGGAAAACAAAGTTTCTTTTCAGTGCAAACTACAATCCATACATATATATGTTGAGGTACTAGCACCAAAACGGTTATACAGTGAAAAATGCAGGAACTTTAAACCGGCACTACGAAACAGACTGAGAACCCAGAATAAGAGTTTCCCCTGCAACCCGTTCCCTTTGTGCTAGATGAACGAATGTCTCTCAACATGGTCAGTTCTGAGAGATAAGTGTGTGTGAAAGCCGTCCTTCACATAACTTGTAGGGAAAACAAAGTTTCTATTCAGTTGCAAACTACAATCCATACATATATATAGGGAGGTAATAGCTCCAAATCTGTTTAACAGTGAAAACTGCATGAACCTCAAAATGGCACTAGGAAACAGACAGAGAAACCAGAGTACATGTTTCTCCTCAAACCGTTCTATTTGTGCTAGATTAACGAACGTCTCTCCACATGCTCAGTTCTGAGATATAAGTTTGTGTTAATGCCGCACTTCACCTAGCATGTTTGGAACACAAAGTTTCTTTTCAGTTGCAAAATACACTCCATACATATATATGGGGAGGTACCAGCTCCAACACGGTTTTACAGTGAAAATTGCAGGAACTTTAATCCGGCAGTAGGAAACAGACTGAGAATCCAGAGTAATAGGAAACCCTGCAACTCGTTCATTTTGTGCTTGTTGAACGAACATATATCCCCATGCTCTGTTCTGAGAGATATGTGAGTGTGTAAGCCGTCTTATAACTAGCTTGTTGGGAACACAAAGTTTCTTTCCAGTTGCAAACTACACTCCATACATATATATGGGGAGGTACTAGGTCTAAAACGGTTTTACAGTGAAAACTGCTGGAAATTCAAACAGGCACTAGGAAACAGACTGAGAACCCTGAGTAAGAGTTTCTACTGCAACATGTTCTTTTTGTGCTAGATGAACGAACGTCTCTCAAATGCTCTGATCTGAGAAATAATTGTGTGTGAAAGCCGACTTCAGGTAGCTTGTAGTGAAAACAAAGATTCTTTTCAGTTGCAAACAACACTCCATACATACATATGGGGATGTACTTGCTCCAACTCGGTTATACAGTGAAATATGCAGGACATTCAAATCGACACTATAAAAGAGACTTAGTAACTAAAGTAAAATTTTCTCCTGCCACCCGTTCCATTTGTGCTAGATGAACGAACGTCTCTCTGCATGCTCATTTCTGATAGATATGTATGTGAAATCAGTACTTCACAAAGCTTTTTGGGAACACAATATTTCTTTTCAGTTTGAAACAACACTCCAGATATATATAAGGGAAATCGTAGCTCCAACTCGAATTTAAATTGAAAACTGCAGGAACTTCAAACCGGCACTAGGAAACAGACTGAGAATCCAGAGTAAGAGTTTCTCCTGCATCCCGTTCAATTTGTGCTAGATGAACGAACATCTCTCCACATGCTCAGTTTTAAGAGTATTGTGTGTGTGAAAGCCGTCCTTCAACAATCTTGTTGGAACACAAAGTTTCTTTTCAGTTGCAAACTACACTTCATACATATATATGGGGAGGTAGTAGCTCCAAATCTGTTTTACCGTGAAAACTGAAGGAACTTCTTACCGGCACTTGGAAACAGACTGAGAATCCAGAGTAAAAGTTTCTCCTGCAAACCTTTTCATTTGTGCTAGTTGAATGAACGTCTCTCCACATGCTCAGATCTGAGAGATAATTGTGTGTAAAAACCGTTCTTCACCTTCCTTGTTGGGAACACAAAGTTACTTTTCAGTTGCAAACTACATTCCATACATATATATGGGGAAGTACAAGCTCCAAATCGGATTTACAATGAAAACTTCAGGAACTTCAAACCGGCACTAGGAAACATACTGATAACCCAGAGAAAGAGCTACTCTTGCAACCTCATTCCCTTTGTGCTAGATGAATGAACGTCTCTCCACATGCTCATTTCTGAGAGAAAATTATATGTGAAAGCCGTCCTTCACCTATCTTGCTGGGAACACATAGTTTCTTTTCAGGTGCAAACTACAATCCAGACCTATATATGAGGAGGTACAAGCTCCAAATCTGTTTTACAGTGAAAACTGCTGGAACTTCAAATAGGCACTAGGAAAAAAACTGAGAAATCAGAGTAAAGTATTGTCCTGCAACACGTTCCATTTGTGCTAGATTAACGAAAGTCTCTCCACATGCTCAGTCCGTAGATATAAGTGTGTGTGAAAGCCGTCCTTCACTTAGCTTGTTGGGAACACAAAGTTTCTTTTAAGTTGCAAACTACACTTCAAACATATACGTGGGGTGGTACTATCTCCAACATGGTTTTACAGTGAAAACTGCAGGAACTTCAAATCGGCACTAGGAAACAGTCTGAGAAACCAGAGTAAAAGTTTCTCCTGCAACCCGTTCCCTAGGTGCTAGATGAACGAACTTCTATCCACATACTCAGTTCTTAGAGATAAGTGTGTATGAAAGCCGTATTTCACCTAGCTTGTAAGGAACACAAAGTTTCTTTTCACTTGCAAACTACAATCCATACATATATATGCGGAGGTACTACCTCCAACTCTGTTTTACAGTGAAAACTGCAGGAAATTCAAACCAGCACTAGGAAAAAGACTGAGAAACCAGAATAAATGTTTTTCCTGCAAACCATCCTTGTGCTTGATAAATGAATATCTCTCCACATGCTCAGTTCTGAGATGTAAGTGTGTGTTAAATCCAAACTTCACCTAGCTTGTTGGGAACACAAAGTTATTTTTCAGTTGCAAATTACAGTCCATTCATATGTATGTCGAGGAACTAGCTCCAAATCGGTTTAAGAGTGAAAACTGAATGTACCTCAAAATGGCACTAGGAAACAGACTAGAAACAAGAGTAAAAGTTTCTCCTGAAAAACATTTTTTTTTTTTGCTAGATGAACGAACGTTTCTCCACATGCTCAGTTCTGAGAGATACGTGTGTGTGAAAGCCGTCCTTCACCTAGCTTGTCGGGAACACAAAGATAGTTTCAATTTGCAAACTACACTCCATGCATATATATGGAGATATATTAGCTCCAACTCTGTTTTACAGTGAAAACTGCAGGAACTTCAAACAGGGACTAGGAAACAGTCTGAGAAAACAGAGTAAAAGTTTCTCCTGCACCCCGTTCCCTTTGTGCTAGATGAACGAACGTCTCTCCACATCTGTGTTCTTAGAGATAAGTGCGTATGTAAGCTGTCTTTCACCAATCTTTTCAGGAACACAAAGATCTTTTTCAGTTGCAAACTACACTCCATACATATATATGCGGAGGTACTAGCTCCAAATCTGTTTTACAGTGAAAAATGCAGGATATCAAAACAAGCACTAGGTAAAGACTGAGAAAATAGAGTAAAATTTCCTCCTGCACACCGTTCTTTGTGCTAGATGAACGAAAGTCTCTAGACATGCTCAGTTCTGAGAAATAACTGTGTCTGAATGCCGTCCTTCAACTAGCTTGTTGTTAACACAAAGTTTCTTTTCAGTTGCAAACACCACTCCATACATATATAGGGGGAGGTATGAGCTCCAACTCGTTTTAACAGTGAAAACTGCAGAAACTTCAAAAGGGCACTAGGAACCAGACTGAGAAACGAGAGTAAATTTTATACTGCAACCGGTTCCTTTGTGCTAGATGAACGAAAGTCACACCAAATGCATATTTCTGAGAAATAAGTGTGTTTGAATGCCAAATTTCAACTAGCTTGTTGGGAACACAAAGATTCTTTTCAGTTGCAAACACCACTCTTTAAATATATATGGGGATGTACTAGCTCCAACTCAGTTTTACACTGAAAAATGCAGGAACTCCCTACCGGCACTAGGAAACAGACTGAGAAACAAGAGTTAAAGTTTCCCCTGCAACCCGTTCCCTTTGTGCTAAATGAACGAACGTCTCTCCACATGCTCAGTTCTGAGAGAAAATTGTGTGTGAAAGCCGTCCTTCATCAAGCTTTTTGGGAACACAATGTTCCTTTTCATTTGCAAACTACACTCCATACATATATATGGGGAGGTACAAGCTCCAAATCTTTTTTACAGTGAAAACTGCCTGAACCTCAAAATGGCTCTAGGAAACAGACAGAGAAACCACAGTAAAATTTTTCCTGAAACCCGTTTCATTGTGCTAGATGAACGAAAGTCTCTCCACAAGTTTAATTCTGAGAGATATGTGTGTGTAAATGCAGAACTTCATTTAGCTTGTTGGGAACACAAAGTTTCTTTCCAGATGCAAACTACACTCCATATATATATATGGGGAAGTACTAGTCCAACTCATTTTAACAGTGAAAACTGCATGAATCTCTAAATGGCACTAGGAATCAGACAGATAAACCAGAGTAAATTTTCTCCTGCAACCCGTTCCTTAGTGCTAGATGAAACTCCACATGTTCAGTTCTGAGAGATACGTTTGTGTGAAAGCCGTGTTTCACATAGATTTTTGGGAACAAAATGTTTCTTTTCAGTTGCAAAATTCACTCCATACATATATATGGGAAGGTACTAGCTCCAAATCTGTTTTACACTGAAAACTGCATGAACCTCAAAATGGCACTAGGAAACAGTCTGAGAAACCAGAGTAAATTTTCTCCTGCAACCCGTTCCTTAGTGCTAGATGAACGAATTTCTCTCCACATGCTCAGTTCTTAGAGGTAAGTGTGTATGAAATTCGTCCTTCACCTAGCTTGTTGGGGAAACAAAGTTTCTTTTCAGTTGCAAACTACACTCCATAAATTTATATGCGGTGGTACTAGCTCCAACTCTGTTTTACAGTGAAAACTGCAGGAACTTCAAACCGGCACTAGGAAACAGACTGAGAAAACAGAGTAAATGTTTCTCCTGCAACCATTTCACTTTGTGCTAGATGAACGAACGTCTCTCCACATGCAAATTTCTGAGAGATACGTGTGTGTGAAAGCCGTTCTTCACATAGGTTGTTGGGAACACAAGATTATATTCAGTGTCAAAATACACTCCAAACATATACTTGGGGTGGTAGTAGCTCCAAAACCGTTCTACAGTGAAAAATGCAGGAACTACAAACCGGTACTAGGAAACAGTCTGAGGAACCAGAGTAGAAGTTGCTCTTCCCTTTGTGCTAGATGAACGAAAGTCTCTCCACATGCTCAGTTCTTAGAAATAAGTGTGTGTGAAAGCCGTTCTTCAGGTAAATTGTTGGGAACAAAAAGTTTCTTTTCAGTTGCAATCTACAATCCAAACATATACGTGGGGAGGTACTTTCTCCAAAACGTTTTTACAGTGAAAACTTCAGGAACTTCAAATTGGTACTAGGAAAATGTCTGAGAAACCTGGGTAAAAGTTTCTCCTGCAAACCGATCCCTTTGTGCTAGATGAACGAACTTCTATCCACATACTCAGTTCTTAGAGATAAGTGTGTATGAAAGTCGTATTTCACCTAGCTTGTCAGGAACACAAAGTTTCTTTTCACTTGCAAACTACAATCCATACATATATATGCGCAGTTACTAGCTCCAACTCTGTTTTACAGTGAAAACTTCAGGAAATTCAAACCAGTACTAGGAAAAAGACTCAGAAAACAGAGTAAAAATTCCTCCTGCAAACCTTTCTTTCTGCTAGATGAACGAATATCTCTCCACATGCTCATTTCTGAGATGTAAGTGTGTGTTAAAGCCAACCTTCTCCTAGCTTGTTGGGAACACAAAGTTATTTTTCAGTTGCAAACTAAAGTCCATTCATATATATGTCGAGGTACTAGCTCAAACGGTTTAAGAGTGAAAACTGAATGTACCTCAAAATGGCACTAGGAAACAGACTACAAACAAGAGTAAAATTTCTCCTGAAACCCGTTTCATTTTTTGCTAGATGAACGAACGTCTCTCCACATGCTCAGTTCTGAGACAGGCGTGTGTGTGAAAGCCGTCCTTCACATAGCTTGTTGGGAACACAAAGTTTCTTTTCAGATACAAACTACACTCCATAAATATATATGGGGAGGTACTAGCTCCAACTCGGTTTTACAGTGAAATCTGCATGAACTTCAAACCGGCACTGGGAAAAATTCTGAGAAACCAGAGTAAAAGTTTCTACTTCACATCGTTCCCTTTGTGCTAGATGAAAGAACGTCTCTCCCCATGCTCAGTTCTGAGAGATAAGTGTGTGTGAGCCTTCCTTCTCTTAGCTTGTTGGGAACACATAGTTTCTTTCCAATTTTTAATTACACTCCATAAACGTATATGGGGATATAGTTGATTCAAATCTGTTTCACAGTGATAACTCCAGGAACTTAAACTGCCACTAGGAAACAGAATGAGAATCCAGAGTAATAAGAAACCCTGCAACCCGTTCATTTCGTGCTAGTTGAACGAACGTATCTCCACATGATCTGTTCTGAGAGATATGTGTGTGTGTAAGCGGTCTTATAAATAGCTTGTTGGGAACACAAAGTTTCTTTTCAGTTGCAAACTACACTCCTTACATATATATGGGGAGGTACTAGCTCCAACTCGCTTTTACAGTGAAAACTGCAGGAACTTCAAACCGGCACTAGGAAACAGGCTGAGAAACCATAGTATAAGTTTCTCCTGGAAACCGTTCCATTTGTGCTGGATGAAAGAATGTCTCACCACATGCTCATTTCTTAGAGATAAGTGTGTATTAAAGCCGTCCGTCACCTAGATTGTCCGGAACACAAAGATTCTTTTCAGTTGCAAATTACAATCCATACATATATGTGGGGAGGTACTAGCTCCAACTCGGTTTTACAGTGAAAACTGCAGGAAATTCAAACCGTCACTAGGAGTCAGACTGAGAAACCAGAGTAATAGTTTCTCCTGCAACACGTTCCATTTGTGCTAGATGAACGAACGTCTCTCCACATGCACAGTTCTGAGAGATAATTGTGTGTGAAAGCCGTCCTTCACCTAGCTTGTTGGGAAACCAAAGTTTCTTTTCAGTTGCAAACTTCAACCATACATATATATAGGGAGGTACTAGTTCCCACTCGCTTTTACAGTGAAAACTGCAGGAACTTCCTACTGGCACTAGGAAGCAGACTGAGAAACAAGAGTTAATTTTCCACTGCAAAACGTTCCCTTTGTGCTAGATGTAAGATCGTCTCTCCACAAGCTCATTTCTGAGAGATAAGTGTGTGTGAAAGCTGTCCTTCACATAGCTCGTTGGGAAAACAAAGATTTATTCAGTTGCACACTACACTCCATACATATATATGAGAAGGTAATTGCTCCAACCCGGTTTTACAGTGGAAAATGCAGGAAATTCAAAATGGCACTAGGAAACATACTGAGAATCCAGAGTAACAGATTCTCCTGCAAACCGTTCCCTTTGTGCTAGATGAACGAACGTCTCTCCACATGCTCAGTTCTGAGAGAAAAGTGTGTGTTAAAGCCGAACTTCACCTTGCTTGTTGGGAACACTAAGTTCTTTCCAGTTGCAAAATACACTCCAAAAATATATATGGGGAGGTACTAGCTCCAACTCGAATTTACATTGAAAACTGGAGGAACTTCAACCTGGGACTAGGAACCAGACTGAGAAACCAGAGTAAGAGTTTCTCCTGCATCCCGTTCCCTTTGTGCTAGATGAATGAACATCTCCCCACATGCTCAGTAATAAGAGAAATGTGTGTGTTAAAACCGTCCTTCAACAAACATGTTGGAACACAAATTTTCTTTTCAGTTGCAAACTACACTTCATGCATATATATGGGGAGGTAGTAGCTCCAACTCTATTTTATCGTGAAAACTGAAGGAACTTCTTACCGGCACTTGGAAACAGACTAAGAATCCAGAGTAAAAGTTTTTCCTGCAAACCTTTTCATTTGTGCTAGTTGAACGAAATTCTCTCCACATGCTCACTTCTGAGAGATAATTGTGTGTGAAAGCCGTATTTCACCTAGCTTGTTGGGAACACAAAATTTCTTTTCAGTTGCAAACTACACTCCATAGATATATATGGGGAGGTTATAACTCCAACTCGGTTTTACAGTGAAAACTGCAGGAACTTCAAACCGGCGCTAGTAAACAGACTGAGAATCCAGAGTAAAAGTAACTCCTGCAAACCGTTCTATTTGTGCTAATTGAACGAACGTATCTCCACACACACAGTTTTGAGAGATAAGTGTGTGTGAATTCCTTACTTCACCTAGCTTGTTGGGAACACAAAGTTTCTTTTCAGTTGCAAACTACACTCCATAAATATATATGGGAAAGTACAGTTCCAACTCGAATTTTCAATGTAAATTCCAGGAAATTCAAACCGACACTAGGAAACAGACTGAGAACCAAGGATAATAGATTCTCCTGCAAACTATTCCCTTTGTGCTAGATGAACGAACATCTCTCCACATGCTGAGTTCTGAGAGATAAGTGTGTATGAAATCTGTCCTTCACCTACTTATCGGGAAAACAAAGTTTCTTTCTGGTTGCAATATACACTCCATATATATATTTGGGAAGGTACTAGCTCCAACTCGGTTTTATAGTGAAAACTGCAGGAACATAAACTGCCACTATAAAACAGACTCAGAATTCAGATTAAAACTAACACCTGCAAACCGTTCCCTATGTGCTAGTTGAACAAACATCTCTCCACTCGCTCAGTTCTGAGAGATAAGTGTGTGTGAAAGCCGTCTTTCACCCAGCTTGTTGGGAACACAAAGTTTCTTTTCAGTTGCAAACTACATTCCATACATATATATGGGGAAGTACAATCTCCAAGTCGGATTTACAATGAAAACTTCAGGAACTTCAAACCAGCACTAGGAAACATACTGATAACCCAGAGAAATAGCTTCTCTTGCAACCTCATTCCCTTTGTGCTAGATGAACGTACGTCTCTCCACATGCTCATTTCTGAGAGAAAATTATATGTGAAAGCCGTCCTTCACCTATCTTGCTGGGAACACATAGTTTCTTTTCAGGTGCAAACTACACTCCAGACCTATATATGAGGAGGTACAAGCTCCAACTCTGTTTTACAGTGAAAACTGCTGGAACTTCAAATAGGCACTAGGAAAAAAACTGAGAAATCAGAATAAAGAATTGTCCTGCAACACGTTCCATTTGTGCTAGATTAACGAAAGTCTCTCCACATGCTCAGTTCTGAGAGATATGTGTGTGTAAATGCAGAACTTCATTTAGCTTGTTGGGAACACAAAGTTTCTTTCCAGATGCAAACTACACTCCATACATATATATGGGGAAGTACTAGTCCAACTCATTTTAACAGTGAAAACTGCATGAATCTCTAAATGGCACTAGGAATCAGACAGATAAACCAGAGTAAATTTTCTCCTGCAACCCGTTCCTTAGTGCTAGATGAAACTCCACATGTTCAGTTCTGAGAGATACGTTTGTGTGAAAGCCGTGTTTCACATAGATTTTTGGGAACAAAATGTTTCTTTTCAGTTGCAAAATTCACTCCATACATATATATGGGAAGGTACTAGCTCCAAATCTGTTTTACAGTGAAAACTGCATGAACCTCAAAATGGCACTAGGAAACAGTCTGAGAAACCAGAGTAAATTTTCTCCTGCAACCCATTCCTTAGTGCTAGATGAACGAATTTCTCTCCACATGCTCAGTTCTTAGAGGTAAGTGTGTATGAAATTCGTCCTTCACCTAGCTTGTTGGGGAAACAAAGTTTCTTTTCAGTTGCAAACTACACTCCATAAATTTATATGCGGTGGTACTAGCTCCAACTCTGTTTTACAGTGAAAACTGCAGGAACTTCAAACCGGCACTAGGAAACAGACTGAGAAAACAGAGTAAATGTTTCTCCTGCAACCATTTCACTTTGTGCTAGATGAACGAACGTCTCTCCACATGCAAATTTCTGAGAGATACGTGTGTGTGAAAGCCGTTCTTCACATAGGTTGTTGGGAACACAAGATTATATTCAGTGTCAAAATACACTCCAAACATATACTTGGGGTGGTAGTAGCTCCAAAACCGTTCTACAGTGAAAAATGCAGGAACTACAAACCGGTACTAGGAAACAGTCTGAGGAACCAGAGTAGAAGTTGCTCTTCCCTTTGTGCTAGATGAACGAAAGTCTCTCCACATGCTCAGTTCTTAGAAATAAGTGTGTGTGAAAGCCGTTCTTCAGGTAAATTGTTGGGAACAAAAAGTTTCTTTTCAGTTGCAAACTACAATCCAAACATATACGTGGGGAGGTACTTTCTCCAAAACGTTTTTACAGTGAAAACTTCAGGAACTTCAAATTGGTACTAGGAAAATGTCTGAGAAACCTGGGTAAAAGTTTCTCCTGCAAACCGATCCCTTTGTGCTAGATGAACGAACTTCTATCCACATACTCAGTTCTTAGAGATAAGTGTGTATGAAAGTCGTATTTCACCTAGCTTGTCAGGAACACAAAGTTTCTTTTCACTTGCAAACTACAATCCATACATATATATGCGCAGTTACTAGCTCCAACTCTGTTTTACAGTGAAAACTTCAGGAAATTCAAACCAGTACTAGGAAAAAGACTCAGAAAACAGAGTAAAAATTCCTCCTGCAAACCTTTCTTTCTGCTAGATGAACGAATATCTCTCCACATGCTCATTTCTGAGATGTAAGTGTGTGTTAAAGCCAACCTTCTCCTAGCTTGTTGGGAACACAAAGTTATTTTTCAGTTGCAAACTAAAGTCCATTCATATATATGTCGAGGTACTAGCTCAAACGGTTTAAGAGTGAAAACTGAATGTACCTCAAAATGGCACTAGGAAACAGACTACAAACAAGAGTAAAATTTCTCCTGAAACCCGTTTCATTTTTTGCTAGATGAACGAACGTCTCTCCACATGCTCAGTTCTGAGACAGGCGTGTGTGTGAAAGCCGTCCTTCACATAGCTTGTTGGGAACACAAAGTTATTTTTCAGTTGCAAACTAAAGTCCATTCATATATATGTCGAGGTACTAGCTCAAACGGTTTAAGAGTGAAAACTGAATGTACCTCAAAATGGCACTAGGAAACAGACTACAAACAAGAGTAAAATTTCTCCTGAAACCCGTTTCATTTTTTGCTAGATGAACGAACGTCTCTCCACATGCTCAGTTCTGAGACAGGCGTGTGTGTGAAAGCCGTCCTTCACATAGCTTGTTGGGAACACAAAGTTTCTTTTCAGATACAAACTACACTCCATAAATATATATGGGGAGGTACTAGCTCCAACTCGGTTTTACAGTGAAATCTGCATGAACTTCAAACCGGCACTGGGAAAAATTCTGAGAAACCAGAGTAAAAGTTTCTACTTCACATCGTTCCCTTTGTGCTAGATGAAAGAACGTCTCTCCCCATGCTCAGTTCTGAGAGATAAGTGTGTGTGAGCCTTCCTTCTCTTAGCTTGTTGGGAACACATAGTTTCTTTCCAATTTTTAATTACACTCCATAAACGTATATGGGGATATAGTTGATTCAAATCTGTTTCACAGTGATAACTCCAGGAACTTAAACTGCCACTAGGAAACAGAATGAGAATCCAGAGTAATAAGAAACCCTGCAACCCGTTCATTTCGTGCTAGTTGAACGAACGTATCTCCACATGATCTGTTCTGAGAGATATGTGTGTGTGTAAGCGGTCTTATAAATAGCTTGTTGGGAACACAAAGTTTCTTTTCAGTTGCAAACTACACTCCTTACATATATATGGGGAGGTACTAGCTCCAACTCGCTTTTACAGTGAAAACTGCAGGAACTTCAAACCGGCACTAGGAAACAGGCTGAGAAACCATAGTATAAGTTTCTCCTGCAAACCGTTCCATTTGTGCTGGATGAAAGAATGTCTCACCACATGCTCATTTCTTAGAGATAAGTGTGTATTAAAGCCGTCCGTCACCTAGATTGTCCGGAACACAAAGATTCTTTTCAGTTGCAAATTACAATCCATACATATATGTGGGGAGGTACTAGCTCCAACTCGGTTTTACAGTGAAAACTGCAGGAAATTCAAACCGTCACTAGGAGTCAGACTGAGAAACCAGAGTAATAGTTTCTCCTGCAACACGTTCCATTTGTGCTAGATGAACGAACGTCTCTCCACATGCACAGTTCTGAGAGATAATTGTGTGTGAAAGCCGTCCTTCACCTAGCTTGTTGGGAAACCAAAGTTTCTTTTCAGTTGCAAACTTCAACCATACATATATATAGGGAGGTACTAGTTCCCACTCGCTTTTACAGTGAAAACTGCAGGAACTTCCTACTGGCACTAGGAAGCAGACTGAGAAACAAGAGTTAATTTTCCACTGCAAAACGTTCCCTTTGTGCTAGATGTAAGATCGTCTCTCCACAAGCTCATTTCTGAGAGATAAGTGTGTGTGAAAGCTGTCCTTCACATAGCTCGTTGGGAAAACAAAGATTTATTCAGTTGCACACTACACTCCATACATATATATGAGAAGGTAATTGCTCCAACCCGGTTTTACAGTGGAAAATGCAGGAAATTCAAAATGGCACTAGGAAACATACTGAGAATCCAGAGTAACAGATTCTCCTGCAAACCGTTCCCTTTGTGCTAGATGAACGAACGTCTCTCCACATGCTCAGTTCTGAGAGAAAAGTGTGTGTTAAAGCCGAACTTCACCTTGCTTGTTGGGAACACTAAGTTCTTTCCAGTTGCAAAATACACTCCAAAAATATATATGGGGAGGTACTAGCTCCAACTCGAATTTACATTGAAAACTGGAGGAACTTCAACCTGGGACTAGGAACCAGACTGAGAAACCAGAGTAAGAGTTTCTCCTGCATCCCGTTCCCTTTGTGCTAGATGAATGAACATCTCCCCACATGCTCAGTAATAAGAGAAATGTGTGTGTTAAAACCGTCCTTCAACAAACATGTTGGAACACAAATTTTCTTTTCAGTTGCAAACTACACTTCATGCATATATATGGGGAGGTAGTAGCTCCAACTCTATTTTATCGTGAAAACTGAAGGAACTTCTTACCGGCACTTGGAAACAGACTAAGAATCCAGAGTAAAAGTTTTTCCTGCAAACCTTTTCATTTGTGCTAGTTGAACGAAATTCTCTCCACATGCTCACTTCTGAGAGATAATTGTGTGTGAAAGCCGTATTTCACCTAGCTTGTTGGGAACACAAAATTTCTTTTCAGTTGCAAACTACACTCCATAGATATATATGGGGAGGTTATAACTCCAACTCGGTTTTACAGTGAAAACTGCAGGAACTTCAAACCGGCGCTAGTAAACAGACTGAGAATCCAGAGTAAAAGTAACTCCTGCAAACCGTTCTATTTGTGCTAATTGAACGAACGTATCTCCACACACACAGTTTTGAGAGATAAGTGTGTGTGAATTCCTTACTTCACCTAGCTTGTTGGGAACACAAAGTTTCTTTTCAGTTGCAAACTACACTCCATAAATATATATGGGAAAGTACAGTTCCAACTCGAATTTTCAATGTAAATTCCAGGAAATTCAAACCGACACTAGGAAACAGACTGAGAACCAAGGATAATAGATTCTCCTGCAAACTATTCCCTTTGTGCTAGATGAACGAACATCTCTCCACATGCTGAGTTCTGAGAGATAAGTGTGTATGAAATCTGTCCTTCACCTACTTATCGGGAAAACAAAGTTTCTTTCTGGTTGCAATATACACTCCATATATATATTTGGGAAGGTACTAGCTCCAACTCGGTTTTATAGTGAAAACTGCAGGAACATAAACTGCCACTATAAAACAGACTCAGAATTCAGATTAAAACTAACACCTGCAAACCGTTCCCTATGTGCTAGTTGAACAAACATCTCTCCACTCGCTCAGTTCTGAGAGATAAGTGTGTGTGAAAGCCGTCTTTCACCCAGCTTGTTGGGAACACAAAGTTTCTTTTCAGTTGCAAACTACATTCCATACATATATATGGGGAAGTACAATCTCCAAGTCGGATTTACAATGAAAACTTCAGGAACTTCAAACCAGCACTAGGAAACATACTGATAACCCAGAGAAATAGCTTCTCTTGCAACCTCATTCCCTTTGTGCTAGATGAACGTACGTCTCTCCACATGCTCATTTCTGAGAGAAAATTATATGTGAAAGCCGTCCTTCACCTATCTTGCTGGGAACACATAGTTTCTTTTCAGGTGCAAACTACACTCCAGACCTATATATGAGGAGGTACAAGCTCCAACTCTGTTTTACAGTGAAAACTGCTGGAACTTCAAATAGGCACTAGGAAAAAAACTGAGAAATCAGAATAAAGAATTGTCCTGCAACACGTTCCATTTGTGCTAGATTAACGAAAGTCTCTCCACATGCTCAGTTCTGAGAGATATGTGTGTGTAAATGCAGAACTTCATTTAGCTTGTTGGGAACACAAAGTTTCTTTCCAGATGCAAACTACACTCCATACATATATATGGGGAAGTACTAGTCCAACTCATTTTAACAGTGAAAACTGCATGAATCTCTAAATGGCACTAGGAATCAGACAGATAAACCAGAGTAAATTTTCTCCTGCAACCCGTTCCTTAGTGCTAGATGAAACTCCACATGTTCAGTTCTGAGAGATACGTTTGTGTGAAAGCCGTGTTTCACATAGATTTTTGGGAACAAAATGTTTCTTTTCAGTTGCAAAATTCACTCCATACATATATATGGGAAGGTACTAGCTCCAAATCTGTTTTACAGTGAAAACTGCATGAACCTCAAAATGGCACTAGGAAACAGTCTGAGAAACCAGAGTAAATTTTCTCCTGCAACCCATTCCTTAGTGCTAGATGAACGAATTTCTCTCCACATGCTCAGTTCTTAGAGGTAAGTGTGTATGAAATTCGTCCTTCACCTAGCTTGTTGGGGAAACAAAGTTTCTTTTCAGTTGCAAACTACACTCCATAAATTTATATGCGGTGGTACTAGCTCCAACTCTGTTTTACAGTGAAAACTGCAGGAACTTCAAACCGGCACTAGGAAACAGACTGAGAAAACAGAGTAAATGTTTCTCCTGCAACCATTTCACTTTGTGCTAGATGAACGAACGTCTCTCCACATGCAAATTTCTGAGAGATACGTGTGTGTGAAAGCCGTTCTTCACATAGGTTGTTGGGAACACAAGATTATATTCAGTGTCAAAATACACTCCAAACATATACTTGGGGTGGTAGTAGCTCCAAAACCGTTCTACAGTGAAAAATGCAGGAACTACAAACCGGTACTAGGAAACAGTCTGAGGAACCAGAGTAGAAGTTGCTCTTCCCTTTGTGCTAGATGAACGAAAGTCTCTCCACATGCTCAGTTCTTAGAAATAAGTGTGTGTGAAAGCCGTTCTTCAGGTAAATTGTTGGGAACAAAAAGTTTCTTTTCAGTTGCAAACTACAATCCAAACATATACGTGGGGAGGTACTTTCTCCAAAACGTTTTTACAGTGAAAACTTCAGGAACTTCAAATTGGTACTAGGAAAATGTCTGAGAAACCTGGGTAAAAGTTTCTCCTGCAAACCGATCCCTTTGTGCTAGATGAACGAACTTCTATCCACATACTCAGTTCTTAGAGATAAGTGTGTATGAAAGTCGTATTTCACCTAGCTTGTCAGGAACACAAAGTTTCTTTTCACTTGCAAACTACAATCCATACATATATATGCGCAGTTACTAGCTCCAACTCTGTTTTACAGTGAAAACTTCAGGAAATTCAAACCAGTACTAGGAAAAAGACTCAGAAAACAGAGTAAAAATTCCTCCTGCAAACCTTTCTTTCTGCTAGATGAACGAATATCTCTCCACATGCTCATTTCTGAGATGTAAGTGTGTGTTAAAGCCAACCTTCTCCTAGCTTGTTGGGAACACAAAGTTATTTTTCAGTTGCAAACTAAAGTCCATTCATATATATGTCGAGGTACTAGCTCAAACGGTTTAAGAGTGAAAACTGAATGTACCTCAAAATGGCACTAGGAAACAGACTACAAACAAGAGTAAAATTTCTCCTGAAACCCGTTTCATTTTTTGCTAGATGAACGAACGTCTCTCCACATGCTCAGTTCTGAGACAGGCGTGTGTGTGAAAGCCGTCCTTCACATAGCTTGTTGGGAACACAAAGTTTCTTTTCAGATACAAACTACACTCCATAAATATATATGGGGAGGTACTAGCTCCAACTCGGTTTTACAGTGAAATCTGCATGAACTTCAAACCGGCACTGGGAAAAATTCTGAGAAACCAGAGTAAAAGTTTCTACTTCACATCGTTCCCTTTGTGCTAGATGAAAGAACGTCTCTCCCCATGCTCAGTTCTGAGAGATAAGTGTGTGTGAGCCTTCCTTCTCTTAGCTTGTTGGGAACACATAGTTTCTTTCCAATTTTTAATTACACTCCATAAACGTATATGGGGATATAGTTGATTCAAATCTGTTTCACAGTGATAACTCCAGGAACTTAAACTGCCACTAGGAAACAGAATGAGAATCCAGAGTAATAAGAAACCCTGCAACCCGTTCATTTCGTGCTAGTTGAACGAACGTATCTCCACATGATCTGTTCTGAGAGATATGTGTGTGTGTAAGCGGTCTTATAAATAGCTTGTTGGGAACACAAAGTTTCTTTTCAGTTGCAAACTACACTCCTTACATATATATGGGGAGGTACTAGCTCCAACTCGCTTTTACAGTGAAAACTGCAGGAACTTCAAACCGGCACTAGGAAACAGGCTGAGAAACCATAGTATAAGTTTCTCCTGCAAACCGTTCCATTTGTGCTGGATGAAAGAATGTCTCACCACATGCTCATTTCTTAGAGATAAGTGTGTATTAAAGCCGTCCGTCACCTAGATTGTCCGGAACACAAAGATTCTTTTCAGTTGCAAATTACAATCCATACATATATGTGGGGAGGTACTAGCTCCAACTCGGTTTTACAGTGAAAACTGCAGGAAATTCAAACCGTCACTAGGAGTCAGACTGAGAAACCAGAGTAATAGTTTCTCCTGCAACACGTTCCATTTGTGCTAGATGAACGAACGTCTCTCCACATGCACAGTTCTGAGAGATAATTGTGTGTGAAAGCCGTCCTTCACCTAGCTTGTTGGGAAACCAAAGTTTCTTTTCAGTTGCAAACTTCAACCATACATATATATAGGGAGGTACTAGTTCCCACTCGCTTTTACAGTGAAAACTGCAGGAACTTCCTACTGGCACTAGGAAGCAGACTGAGAAACAAGAGTTAATTTTCCACTGCAAAACGTTCCCTTTGTGCTAGATGTAAGATCGTCTCTCCACAAGCTCATTTCTGAGAGATAAGTGTGTGTGAAAGCTGTCCTTCACATAGCTCGTTGGGAAAACAAAGATTTATTCAGTTGCACACTACACTCCATACATATATATGAGAAGGTAATTGCTCCAACCCGGTTTTACAGTGGAAAATGCAGGAAATTCAAAATGGCACTAGGAAACATACTGAGAATCCAGAGTAACAGATTCTCCTGCAAACCGTTCCCTTTGTGCTAGATGAACGAACGTCTCTCCACATGCTCAGTTCTGAGAGAAAAGTGTGTGTTAAAGCCGAACTTCACCTTGCTTGTTGGGAACACTAAGTTCTTTCCAGTTGCAAAATACACTCCAAAAATATATATGGGGAGGTACTAGCTCCAACTCGAATTTACATTGAAAACTGGAGGAACTTCAACCTGGGACTAGGAACCAGACTGAGAAACCAGAGTAAGAGTTTCTCCTGCATCCCGTTCCCTTTGTGCTAGATGAATGAACATCTCCCCACATGCTCAGTAATAAGAGAAATGTGTGTGTTAAAACCGTCCTTCAACAAACATGTTGGAACACAAATTTTCTTTTCAGTTGCAAACTACACTTCATGCATATATATGGGGAGGTAGTAGCTCCAACTCTATTTTATCGTGAAAACTGAAGGAACTTCTTACCGGCACTTGGAAACAGACTAAGAATCCAGAGTAAAAGTTTTTCCTGCAAACCTTTTCATTTGTGCTAGTTGAACGAAATTCTCTCCACATGCTCACTTCTGAGAGATAATTGTGTGTGAAAGCCGTATTTCACCTAGCTTGTTGGGAACACAAAATTTCTTTTCAGTTGCAAACTACACTCCATAGATATATATGGGGAGGTTATAACTCCAACTCGGTTTTACAGTGAAAACTGCAGGAACTTCAAACCGGCGCTAGTAAACAGACTGAGAATCCAGAGTAAAAGTAACTCCTGCAAACCGTTCTATTTGTGCTAATTGAACGAACGTATCTCCACACACACAGTTTTGAGAGATAAGTGTGTGTGAATTCCTTACTTCACCTAGCTTGTTGGGAACACAAAGTTTCTTTTCAGTTGCAAACTACACTCCATAAATATATATGGGAAAGTACAGTTCCAACTCGAATTTTCAATGTAAATTCCAGGAAATTCAAACCGACACTAGGAAACAGACTGAGAACCAAGGATAATAGATTCTCCTGCAAACTATTCCCTTTGTGCTAGATGAACGAACATCTCTCCACATGCTGAGTTCTGAGAGATAAGTGTGTATGAAATCTGTCCTTCACCTACTTATCGGGAAAACAAAGTTTCTTTCTGGTTGCAATATACACTCCATATATATATTTGGGAAGGTACTAGCTCCAACTCGGTTTTATAGTGAAAACTGCAGGAACATAAACTGCCACTATAAAACAGACTCAGAATTCAGATTAAAACTAACACCTGCAAACCGTTCCCTATGTGCTAGTTGAACAAACATCTCTCCACTCGCTCAGTTCTGAGAGATAAGTGTGTGTGAAAGCCGTCTTTCACCCAGCTTGTTGGGAACACAAAGTTTCTTTTCAGTTGCAAACTACATTCCATACATATATATGGGGAAGTACAATCTCCAAGTCGGATTTACAATGAAAATTTCAGGAACTTCAAACCAGCACTAGGAAACATACTGATAACCCAGAGAAATAGCTTCTCTTGCAACCTCATTCCCTTTGTGCTAGATGAACGTACGTCTCTCCACATGCTCATTTCTGAGAGAAAATTATATGTGAAAGCCGTCCTTCACCTATCTTGCTGGGAACACATAGTTTCTTTTCAGGTGCAAACTACACTCCAGACCTATATATGAGGAGGTACAAGCTCCAACTCTGTTTTACAGTGAAAACTGCTGGAACTTCAAATAGGCACTAGGAAAAAAACTGAGAAATCAGAATAAAGAATTGTCCTGCAACACGTTCCATTTGTGCTAGATTAACGAAAGTCTCTCCACATGCTCAGTTCTGAGAGATATGTGTGTGTAAATGCAGAACTTCATTTAGCTTGTTGGGAACACAAAGTTTCTTTCCAGATGCAAACTACACTCCATACATATATATGGGGAAGTACTAGTCCAACTCATTTTAACAGTGAAAACTGCATGAATCTCTAAATGGCACTAGGAATCAGACAGATAAACCAGAGTAAATTTTCTCCTGCAACCCGTTCCTTAGTGCTAGATGAAACTCCACATGTTCAGTTCTGAGAGATACGTTTGTGTGAAAGCCGTGTTTCACATAGATTTTTGGGAACAAAATGTTTCTTTTCAGTTGCAAAATTCACTCCATACATATATATGGGAAGGTACTAGCTCCAAATCTGTTTTACAGTGAAAACTGCATGAACCTCAAAATGGCACTAGGAAACAGTCTGAGAAACCAGAGTAAATTTTCTCCTGCAACCCGTTCCTTAGTGCTAGATGAACGAATTTCTCTCCACATGCTCAGTTCTTAGAGGTAAGTGTGTATGAAATTCGTCCTTCACCTAGCTTGTTGGGGAAACAAAGTTTCTTTTCAGTTGCAAACTACACTCCATAAATTTATATGCGGTGGTACTAGCTCCAACTCTGTTTTACAGTGAAAACTGCAGGAACTTCAAACCGGCACTAGGAAACAGACTGAGAAAACAGAGTAAATGTTTCTCCTGCAACCATTTCACTTTGTGCTAGATGAACGAACGTCTCTCCACATGCAAATTTCTGAGAGATACGTGTGTGTGAAAGCCGTTCTTCACATAGGTTGTTGGGAACACAAGATTATATTCAGTGTCAAAATACACTCCAAACATATACTTGGGGTGGTAGTAGCTCCAAAACCGTTCTACAGTGAAAAATGCAGGAACTACAAACCGGTACTAGGAAACAGTCTGAGGAACCAGAGTAGAAGTTGCTCTTCCCTTTGTGCTAGATGAACGAAAGTCTCTCCACATGCTCAGTTCTTAGAAATAAGTGTGTGTGAAAGCCGTTCTTCAGGTAAATTGTTGGGAACAAAAAGTTTCTTTTCAGTTGCAAACTACAATCCAAACATATACGTGGGGAGGTACTTTCTCCAAAACGTTTTTACAGTGAAAACTTCAGGAACTTCAAATTGGTACTAGGAAAATGTCTGAGAAACCTGGGTAAAAGTTTCTCCTGCAAACCGATCCCTTTGTGCTAGATGAACGAACTTCTATCCACATACTCAGTTCTTAGAGATAAGTGTGTATGAAAGTCGTATTTCACCTAGCTTGTCAGGAACACAAAGTTTCTTTTCACTTGCAAACTACAATCCATACATATATATGCGCAGTTACTAGCTCCAACTCTGTTTTACAGTGAAAACTTCAGGAAATTCAAACCAGTACTAGGAAAAAGACTCAGAAAACAGAGTAAAAATTCCTCCTGCAAACCTTTCTTTCTGCTAGATGAACGAATATCTCTCCACATGCTCATTTCTGAGATGTAAGTGTGTGTTAAAGCCAACCTTCTCCTAGCTTGTTGGGAACACAAAGTTATTTTTCAGTTGCAAACTAAAGTCCATTCATATATATGTCGAGGTACTAGCTCAAACGGTTTAAGAGTGAAAACTGAATGTACCTCAAAATGGCACTAGGAAACAGACTACAAACAAGAGTAAAATTTCTCCTGAAACCCGTTTCATTTTTTGCTAGATGAACGAACGTCTCTCCACATGCTCAGTTCTGAGACAGGCGTGTGTGTGAAAGCCGTCCTTCACATAGCTTGTTGGGAACACAAAGTTTCTTTTCAGATACAAACTACACTCCATAAATATATATGGGGAGGTACTAGCTCCAACTCGGTTTTACAGTGAAATCTGCATGAACTTCAAACCGGCACTGGGAAAAATTCTGAGAAACCAGAGTAAAAGTTTCTACTTCACATCGTTCCCTTTGTGCTAGATGAAAGAACGTCTCTCCCCATGCTCAGTTCTGAGAGATAAGTGTGTGTGAGCCTTCCTTCTCTTAGCTTGTTGGGAACACATAGTTTCTTTCCAATTTTTAATTACACTCCATAAACGTATATGGGGATATAGTTGATTCAAATCTGTTTCACAGTGATAACTCCAGGAACTTAAACTGCCACTAGGAAACAGAATGAGAATCCAGAGTAATAAGAAACCCTGCAACCCGTTCATTTCGTGCTAGTTGAACGAACGTATCTCCACATGATCTGTTCTGAGAGATATGTGTGTGTGTAAGCGGTCTTATAAATAGCTTGTTGGGAACACAAAGTTTCTTTTCAGTTGCAAACTACACTCCTTACATATATATGGGGAGGTACTAGCTCCAACTCGCTTTTACAGTGAAAACTGCAGGAACTTCAAACCGGCACTAGGAAACAGGCTGAGAAACCATAGTATAAGTTTCTCCTGCAAACCGTTCCATTTGTGCTGGATGAAAGAATGTCTCACCACATGCTCATTTCTTAGAGATAAGTGTGTATTAAAGCCGTCCGTCACCTAGATTGTCCGGAACACAAAGATTCTTTTCAGTTGCAAATTACAATCCATACATATATGTGGGGAGGTACTAGCTCCAACTCGGTTTTACAGTGAAAACTGCAGGAAATTCAAACCGTCACTAGGAGTCAGACTGAGAAACCAGAGTAATAGTTTCTCCTGCAACACGTTCCATTTGTGCTAGATGAACGAACGTCTCTCCACATGCACAGTTCTGAGAGATAATTGTGTGTGAAAGCCGTCCTTCACCTAGCTTGTTGGGAAACCAAAGTTTCTTTTCAGTTGCAAACTTCAACCATACATATATATAGGGAGGTACTAGTTCCCACTCGCTTTTACAGTGAAAACTGCAGGAACTTCCTACTGGCACTAGGAAGCAGACTGAGAAACAAGAGTTAATTTTCCACTGCAAAACGTTCCCTTTGTGCTAGATGTAAGATCGTCTCTCCACAAGCTCATTTCTGAGAGATAAGTGTGTGTGAAAGCTGTCCTTCACATAGCTCGTTGGGAAAACAAAGATTTATTCAGTTGCACACTACACTCCATACATATATATGAGAAGGTAATTGCTCCAACCCGGTTTTACAGTGGAAAATGCAGGAAATTCAAAATGGCACTAGGAAACATACTGAGAATCCAGAGTAACAGATTCTCCTGCAAACCGTTCCCTTTGTGCTAGATGAACGAACGTCTCTCCACATGCTCAGTTCTGAGAGAAAAGTGTGTGTTAAAGCCGAACTTCACCTTGCTTGTTGGGAACACTAAGTTCTTTCCAGTTGCAAAATACACTCCAAAAATATATATGGGGAGGTACTAGCTCCAACTCGAATTTACATTGAAAACTGGAGGAACTTCAACCTGGGACTAGGAACCAGACTGAGAAACCAGAGTAAGAGTTTCTCCTGCATCCCGTTCCCTTTGTGCTAGATGAATGAACATCTCCCCACATGCTCAGTAATAAGAGAAATGTGTGTGTTAAAACCGTCCTTCAACAAACATGTTGGAACACAAATTTTCTTTTCAGTTGCAAACTACACTTCATGCATATATATGGGGAGGTAGTAGCTCCAACTCTATTTTATCGTGAAAACTGAAGGAACTTCTTACCGGCACTTGGAAACAGACTAAGAATCCAGAGTAAAAGTTTTTCCTGCAAACCTTTTCATTTGTGCTAGTTGAACGAAATTCTCTCCACATGCTCACTTCTGAGAGATAATTGTGTGTGAAAGCCGTATTTCACCTAGCTTGTTGGGAACACAAAATTTCTTTTCAGTTGCAAACTACACTCCATAGATATATATGGGGAGGTTATAACTCCAACTCGGTTTTACAGTGAAAACTGCAGGAACTTCAAACCGGCGCTAGTAAACAGACTGAGAATCCAGAGTAAAAGTAACTCCTGCAAACCGTTCTATTTGTGCTAATTGAACGAACGTATCTCCACACACACAGTTTTGAGAGATAAGTGTGTGTGAATTCCTTACTTCACCTAGCTTGTTGGGAACACAAAGTTTCTTTTCAGTTGCAAACTACACTCCATAAATATATATGGGAAAGTACAGTTCCAACTCGAATTTTCAATGTAAATTCCAGGAAATTCAAACCGACACTAGGAAACAGACTGAGAACCAAGGATAATAGATTCTCCTGCAAACTATTCCCTTTGTGCTAGATGAACGAACATCTCTCCACATGCTGAGTTCTGAGAGATAAGTGTGTATGAAATCTGTCCTTCACCTACTTATCGGGAAAACAAAGTTTCTTTCTGGTTGCAATATACACTCCATATATATATTTGGGAAGGTACTAGCTCCAACTCGGTTTTATAGTGAAAACTGCAGGAACATAAACTGCCACTATAAAACAGACTCAGAATTCAGATTAAAACTAACACCTGCAAACCGTTCCCTATGTGCTAGTTGAACAAACATCTCTCCACTCGCTCAGTTCTGAGAGATAAGTGTGTGTGAAAGCCGTCTTTCACCCAGCTTGTTGGGAACACAAAGTTTCTTTTCAGTTGCAAACTACATTCCATACATATATATGGGGAAGTACAATCTCCAAGTCGGATTTACAATGAAAACTTCAGGAACTTCAAACCAGCACTAGGAAACATACTGATAACCCAGAGAAATAGCTTCTCTTGCAACCTCATTCCCTTTGTGCTAGATGAACGTACGTCTCTCCACATGCTCATTTCTGAGAGAAAATTATATGTGAAAGCCGTCCTTCACCTATCTTGCTGGGAACACATAGTTTCTTTTCAGGTGCAAACTACACTCCAGACCTATATATGAGGAGGTACAAGCTCCAACTCTGTTTTACAGTGAAAACTGCTGGAACTTCAAATAGGCACTAGGAAAAAAACTGAGAAATCAGAATAAAGAATTGTCCTGCAACACGTTCCATTTGTGCTAGATTAACGAAAGTCTCTCCACATGCTCAGTTCTGAGAGATATGTGTGTGTAAATGCAGAACTTCATTTAGCTTGTTGGGAACACAAAGTTTCTTTCCAGATGCAAACTACACTCCATACATATATATGGGGAAGTACTAGTCCAACTCATTTTAACAGTGAAAACTGCATGAATCTCTAAATGGCACTAGGAATCAGACAGATAAACCAGAGTAAATTTTCTCCTGCAACCCGTTCCTTAGTGCTAGATGAAACTCCACATGTTCAGTTCTGAGAGATACGTTTGTGTGAAAGCCGTGTTTCACATAGATTTTTGGGAACAAAATGTTTCTTTTCAGTTGCAAAATTCACTCCATACATATATATGGGAAGGTACTAGCTCCAAATCTGTTTTACAGTGAAAACTGCATGAACCTCAAAATGGCACTAGGAAACAGTCTGAGAAACCAGAGTAAATTTTCTCCTGCAACCCATTCCTTAGTGCTAGATGAACGAATTTCTCTCCACATGCTCAGTTCTTAGAGGTAAGTGTGTATGAAATTCGTCCTTCACCTAGCTTGTTGGGGAAACAAAGTTTCTTTTCAGTTGCAAACTACACTCCATAAATTTATATGCGGTGGTACTAGCTCCAACTCTGTTTTACAGTGAAAACTGCAGGAACTTCAAACCGGCACTAGGAAACAGACTGAGAAAACAGAGTAAATGTTTCTCCTGCAACCATTTCACTTTGTGCTAGATGAACGAACGTCTCTCCACATGCAAATTTCTGAGAGATACGTGTGTGTGAAAGCCGTTCTTCACATAGGTTGTTGGGAACACAAGATTATATTCAGTGTCAAAATACACTCCAAACATATACTTGGGGTGGTAGTAGCTCCAAAACCGTTCTACAGTGAAAAATGCAGGAACTACAAACCGGTACTAGGAAACAGTCTGAGGAACCAGAGTAGAAGTTGCTCTTCCCTTTGTGCTAGATGAACGAAAGTCTCTCCACATGCTCAGTTCTTAGAAATAAGTGTGTGTGAAAGCCGTTCTTCAGGTAAATTGTTGGGAACAAAAAGTTTCTTTTCAGTTGCAATCTACAATCCAAACATATACGTGGGGAGGTACTTTCTCCAAAACGTTTTTACAGTGAAAACTTCAGGAACTTCAAATTGGTACTAGGAAAATGTCTGAGAAACCTGGGTAAAAGTTTCTCCTGCAAACCGATCCCTTTGTGCTAGATGAACGAACTTCTATCCACATACTCAGTTCTTAGAGATAAGTGTGTATGAAAGTCGTATTTCACCTAGCTTGTCAGGAACACAAAGTTTCTTTTCACTTGCAAACTACAATCCATACATATATATGCGCAGTTACTAGCTCCAACTCTGTTTTACAGTGAAAACTTCAGGAAATTCAAACCAGTACTAGGAAAAAGACTCAGAAAACAGAGTAAAAATTCCTCCTGCAAACCTTTCTTTCTGCTAGATGAACGAATATCTCTCCACATGCTCATTTCTGAGATGTAAGTGTGTGTTAAAGCCAACCTTCTCCTAGCTTGTTGGGAACACAAAGTTATTTTTCAGTTGCAAACTAAAGTCCATTCATATATATGTCGAGGTACTAGCTCAAACGGTTTAAGAGTGAAAACTGAATGTACCTCAAAATGGCACTAGGAAACAGACTACAAACAAGAGTAAAATTTCTCCTGAAACCCGTTTCATTTTTTGCTAGATGAACGAACGTCTCTCCACATGCTCAGTTCTGAGACAGGCGTGTGTGTGAAAGCCGTCCTTCACATAGCTTGTTGGGAACACAAAGTTTCTTTTCAGATACAAACTACACTCCATAAATATATATGGGGAGGTACTAGCTCCAACTCGGTTTTACAGTGAAATCTGCATGAACTTCAAACCGGCACTGGGAAAAATTCTGAGAAACCAGAGTAAAAGTTTCTACTTCACATCGTTCCCTTTGTGCTAGATGAAAGAACGTCTCTCCCCATGCTCAGTTCTGAGAGATAAGTGTGTGTGAGCCTTCCTTCTCTTAGCTTGTTGGGAACACATAGTTTCTTTCCAATTTTTAATTACACTCCATAAACGTATATGGGGATATAGTTGATTCAAATCTGTTTCACAGTGATAACTCCAGGAACTTAAACTGCCACTAGGAAACAGAATGAGAATCCAGAGTAATAAGAAACCCTGCAACCCGTTCATTTCGTGCTAGTTGAACGAACGTATCTCCACATGATCTGTTCTGAGAGATATGTGTGTGTGTAAGCGGTCTTATAAATAGCTTGTTGGGAACACAAAGTTTCTTTTCAGTTGCAAACTACACTCCTTACATATATATGGGGAGGTACTAGCTCCAACTCGCTTTTACAGTGAAAACTGCAGGAACTTCAAACCGGCACTAGGAAACAGGCTGAGAAACCATAGTATAAGTTTCTCCTGCAAACCGTTCCATTTGTGCTGGATGAAAGAATGTCTCACCACATGCTCATTTCTTAGAGATAAGTGTGTATTAAAGCCGTCCGTCACCTAGATTGTCCGGAACACAAAGATTCTTTTCAGTTGCAAATTACAATCCATACATATATGTGGGGAGGTACTAGCTCCAACTCGGTTTTACAGTGAAAACTGCAGGAACTTCAAACCGTCACTAGGAGTCAGACTGAGAAACCAGAGTAATAGTTTCTCCTGCAACACGTTCCATTTGTGCTAGATGAACGAACGTCTCTCCACATGCACAGTTCTGAGAGATAATTGTGTGTGAAAGCCGTCCTTCACCTAGCTTGTTGGGAAACCAAAGTTTCTTTTCAGTTGCAAACTTCAACCATACATATATATAGGGAGGTACTAGTTCCCACTCGCTTTTACAGTGAAAACTGCAGGAACTTCCTACTGGCACTAGGAAGCAGACTGAGAAACAAGAGTTAATTTTCCACTGCAAAACGTTCCCTTTGTGCTAGATGTAAGATCGTCTCTCCACAAGCTCATTTCTGAGAGATAAGTGTGTGTGAAAGCTGTCCTTCACATAGCTCGTTGGGAAAACAAAGATTTATTCAGTTGCACACTACACTCCATACATATATATGAGAAGGTAATTGCTCCAACCCGGTTTTACAGTGGAAAATGCAGGAAATTCAAAATGGCACTAGGAAACATACTGAGAATCCAGAGTAACAGATTCTCCTGCAAACCGTTCCCTTTGTGCTAGATGAACGAACGTCTCTCCACATGCTCAGTTCTGAGAGAAAAGTGTGTGTTAAAGCCGAACTTCACCTTGCTTGTTGGGAACACTAAGTTCTTTCCAGTTGCAAAATACACTCCAAAAATATATATGGGGAGGTACTAGCTCCAACTCGAATTTACATTGAAAACTGGAGGAACTTCAACCTGGGACTAGGAACCAGACTGAGAAACCAGAGTAAGAGTTTCTCCTGCATCCCGTTCCCTTTGTGCTAGATGAATGAACATCTCCCCACATGCTCAGTAATAAGAGAAATGTGTGTGTTAAAACCGTCCTTCAACAAACATGTTGGAACACAAATTTTCTTTTCAGTTGCAAACTACACTTCATGCATATATATGGGGAGGTAGTAGCTCCAACTCTATTTTATCGTGAAAACTGAAGGAACTTCTTACCGGCACTTGGAAACAGACTAAGAATCCAGAGTAAAAGTTTTTCCTGCAAACCTTTTCATTTGTGCTAGTTGAACGAAATTCTCTCCACATGCTCACTTCTGAGAGATAATTGTGTGTGAAAGCCGTATTTCACCTAGCTTGTTGGGAACACAAAATTTCTTTTCAGTTGCAAACTACACTCCATAGATATATATGGGGAGGTTATAACTCCAACTCGGTTTTACAGTGAAAACTGCAGGAACTTCAAACCGGCGCTAGTAAACAGACTGAGAATCCAGAGTAAAAGTAACTCCTGCAAACCGTTCTATTTGTGCTAATTGAACGAACGTATCTCCACACACACAGTTTTGAGAGATAAGTGTGTGTGAATTCCTTACTTCACCTAGCTTGTTGGGAACACAAAGTTTCTTTTCAGTTGCAAACTACACTCCATAAATATATATGGGAAAGTACAGTTCCAACTCGAATTTTCAATGTAAATTCCAGGAAATTCAAACCGACACTAGGAAACAGACTGAGAACCAAGGATAGTAGATTCTCCTGCAAACTATTCCCTTTGTGCTAGATGAACGAACATCTCTCCACATGCTGAGTTCTGAGAGATAAGTGTGTATGAAATCTGTCCTTCACCTACTTATCGGGAAAACAAAGTTTCTTTCTGGTTGCAATATACACTCCATATATATATTTGGGAAGGTACTAGCTCCAACTCGGTTTTATAGTGAAAACTGCAGGAACATAAACTGCCACTATAAAACAGACTCAGAATTCAGATTAAAACTAACACCTGCAAACCGTTCCCTATGTGCTAGTTGAACAAACATCTCTCCACTCGCTCAGTTCTGAGAGATAAGTGTGTGTGAAAGCCGTCTTTCACCCAGCTTGTTGGGAACACAAAGTTTCTTTTCAGTTGCAAACTACACTCCATATATATATATGGGGAGGTACTAGCTCCAACTCGGTTTTAAGTGAAAACTGCAGGAAATTAAAATGCCACTAGGAAACAGACTGAGAATCCAGAGAGAAAGTAACTCCTGCAACCCGTTCAATCTGTGCTAGTTGCACGAACGTATTTCCACACGCTCAGTTCTGAGAGAAAAGTTTGTGTTAATGCTGCCCTTCAACTAGCGTGTTGGGAACACAAAGTTTCTTTTCAGTAGGAAAATACACTCCATACATATATATTGGGAAGTACCAGCTCCAACACGGTTTTACAGTGAAAACTGCAGGAACTTCAGTCCGGCACTAGGAAGCAGTCTGAGAAACCAAAATAATAGTTTCTCCTGCATCCCGTTCCATTAGTGATAGATGAACGAACGTCTCTCCATATGCTTAGTTCTTAGAAATTAGTGTGTATGAAAGCCGTCCTTCACCTAGCTTGTCGGGATCACGAAGTTTATTTTAAGTTGCAAACTACATTCCATAAATATATATGCAGATGTACTAGCTCCAACTCTATTTACAGTGAAGCCTGCAGGAAATTCAAACCGGCACTAGGAAACAGACTGAGTAACCAGAGAAAAATTTTCTCCTTCAAACCGTACCCTTTGTGCTAAATGAATGAAAGTCTCTCCACATGGTCAGTTCTTAGAGAGAAGTGTGTGTGAAAGCCATACTTCACCAAGCATATTGGGAACACTATGTTCCTTTTCAGTTTAAAACTACACTCCATACATATATATGGGGAGGTACAAGCTCCAAATCTATTTTACAATGAAAACTGCCTGATCCTCAAAATGGCACTAGGAAACAGACTGAGAAACCAGAGTAAAAGTTTCTCCTGAAACCCGTTCCATTGTGCTAGATGAACGAAAGTCTCTACAAATGTTCAGTTCTGAGAGATAATTTTGTGTGAAAGCCGTGTTTCACCTAGATTGTTGGGAACACAATGTTTCTTTTCACTTGCAAATTACATTCCATACATATATATTTGGAGGTACTAGCACCAAATTTGTCTTACAGTGAAAACTGCATGAACCTCAAAACAGCAATAGGAAACAGACTGAAAAACCAGAGTAAAAGTTTCCCCTGAAACAAGTTCCTGTTGTGCTAGGTGAACGAAAGTCTCTCCACATGCACAGGTCTGAAGAGATAAGTGTGATTGAAAGCCGTCCTTCACATATATTGTTGGGAAAACAAAGTTTCTTTTCAGGTGCAAACTACACTCCTTACATATATATGGGGATGTGCTAGCTTCAACCCGGTTTTACAGTGAAAACTGCAGGAACTTCAAAACGGCTCAAGGAAACATACTGAGAAACCAGAGTAAATGCTTCTCCTGCAAACCATTGCCATTTTGCTTGATGAACAAAAGTCTCTCCACATGCTCAGTCCGTAGAGATAAGTGTGTGTGAAAGCCGTCCTTCACTTAGCTTGTTGGGAACACAAAGTTTCTTTTCAGTTGCAAACTACACTTCAAACATATACGTGGGGTGGTACTATCTCCAACACGGTTTTACAGTGAAAACTGCAGGAACTTCAAATCGGCACTAGGAAACAGTCTGAGAAACCAGAGTAAACGTTTCTCCTGCAACCCGTTCCCTAGGTGCTAGATGAACGAACTTCTATGCACATACTCAGTTCTTAGAGATAAGTGTGTATGAAAGCCGTATTTCACCTAGCTCGTAAGGAACACAAAGTTTCTTTTCACTTGCAAACTACAATCCATACATATATATGCGGAGGTACTACCTCCAACTCTGTTTTACAGTGAAAACTGCAGGAAATTCAAACCAGCACTAGGAAAAAGACTGAGAAACCAGAATAAATGTTTTTCCTGCAAACCATTCTTTGTGCTTGATAAATGAATATCTCTCCACATGCTCAGTTCTGAGATGTAAGTGTGTGTTAAATCCAAACTTCACCTAGCTTGTTGGGAACACAAAGTTATTTTTCAGTTGCAAATTACAGTCCATTCATATGTATGTCGAGGTACTAGCTCCAAATCGGTTTAAGAGTGAAAACTGAATGTACCTCAAAATGGCACTAGGAAACAGACTAGAAACAAGAGTAAAAGTTTCTCCTGAAAAACATTTTTTTTTTTTGCTAGATGAACGAACGTCTCTCCACATGCTCAGTTCTGAGAGATACGTGTGTGTGAAAGCCGTCCTTCACCTAGCTTGTCGGGAACACAAAGATAGTTTCAATTTGCAAACTACACTCCATGCATATATATGGAGATATATTACCTCCAACTCTGTTTTACAGTGAAAACTGCAGGAACTTCAAACAGGGACTAGGAAACAGTCTGAGAAAACAGAGTAAAAGTTTCTCCTGCAACCCGTTCCCTTTGTGCTAGATGAACGAACGTCTCTCCACATCTGAGTTCTTAGAGATAAGTGCGTATGTAAGCTGTCTTTCACCAATCTTTTCAGGAACACAAAGATCTTTTTCAGTTGCAAACTACACTCCATACATATATATGCGGAGGTACTAGCTCCAAATCTGTTTTACAGTGAAAAATGCAGGATATCAAAACCAGCACTAGGTAAAGACTGAGAAAATAGAGTAAAATTTCCTCCTGCACACCGTTCTTTGTGCTAGATGAACGAAAGTCTCTAGACATGCTCAGTTCTGAGAAATAACTGTGTCTGAATGCCGTCCTTCAACTAGCTTGTTGTTAACACAAAGTTTCTTTTCAGTTGCAAACACCACTCCATACATATATAGGGGGAGGCATGAGCTCCAACTCGTTTTAACAGTGAAAACTGCAGAAACTTCAAAAGGGCACTAGGAACCAGACTGAGAAACGAGAGTAAATTTTATACTGCAACCGGTTCCTTTGTGCTAGATGAACGAAAGTCACACCAAATGCATATTTCTGAGAAATAAGTGTGTTTGAATGCCAAATTTCAACTAGCTTGTTGGGAACACAAAGATTCTTTTCAGTTGCAAACTACAATCCATACATATATATGGGGATGTACTAGCTCCAACTCAGTTTTACACTGAAAAATGCAGGAACTTCCTACCGGCACTAGGAAGCTGACTGAGAAACAAGAGTTAAAGTTTCCCCTGCAACCCGTTCCCTTTGTGCTAAATGAACGAACGTCTCTCCACATGCTCAGTTCTGAGAGAAAATTGTGTGTGAAAGCCGTCCTTCATCAAGCTTTTTGGGAACACAATGTTCCTTTTCATTTGCAAACTACACTCCATACATATATATGGGGAGGTACATGCTCCAAATCTTTTTTACAGTGAAAACTGCCTGAACCTCAAAATGGCTCTAGGAAACAGAATGAGAAACCACAGTAAAATTTTTCCTGAAACCCGTTTCATTGTGCTAGATGAACGAAAGTCTCTCCACAAGTTTAATTCTGAGAGATACGTTTGTGTGAAAGCCGTGTTTCACCTAGAATGTTGGGAACACAATATTTCTTTTCAGTTGCTAAATACAGTCCATACATATATATGGGGAGGTACTAGCTCCAAATCTGTTTTACAGTGAAAACTGCAAGAACCTCACAACGGCACTAGGAAACAGTCTGAGAAACCAGAGTAAAAGTTTCTCCTTCAGATCGTTCCCTTTGTACTAGATGAACGAAATTCTCTCCACATGTTCAGTTCTTAGAGATAAGTGTGCATGAAAGTCGTACTTCACCTAGCTTGATGGGAACACAAAGTTTCTTTTCAGTTGCAAATTACACTCCATACATGTATATGGGGAAGTAGAAATTCAAATCTGTTTTACAGTGAAAACTGCAGGAAATTAATCGGCCACTAGGAAATAGACTGAGAATCCAGAGTAAAAGGAACAACTGCAACCCGATCATTTTGTGCTAGTTGAACGAACGTATCTCTACATGCTCAGTTCTGAGAGATATTTGTGTGTGAAAGCCGTCCTTCAACTAGCTTGTTGGGAAAACAAAGTTTCTTTTCAGTGCAAACTACAATCCATACATATATATGTTGAGGTACTAGCACCAAAACGGTTATACAGTGAAAAATGCAGGAACTTTAAACCGGCACTACGAAACAGACTGAGAACCCAGAATAAGAGTTTCCCCTGCAACCCGTTACCTTTGTGCTAGATGAACGAATGTCTCTCAACATGGTCAGTTCTGAGAGATAAGTGTGTGTGAAAGCCGTCCTTCACATAACTTGTAGGGAAAACAAAGTTTCTATTCAGTTGCAAACTACAATCCATACATATATATAGGGAGGTAATAGCTCCAAATCTGTTTAACAGTGAAAACTGCATGAACCTCAAAATGGCACTAGGAAACAGACAGAGAAACCAGAGTACATGTTTCTCCTCAAACCGTTCTATTTGTGCTAGATTAACGAACGTCTCTCCACATGCTCAGTTCTGAGATATAAGTTTGTGTTAATGCCGCACTTCACCTAGCATGTTTGGAACACAAAGTTTCTTTTCAGTTGCAAAATACACTCCATACATATATATGGGGAGGTACCAGCTCCAACACGGTTTTACAGTGAAAATTGCAGGAACTTTAATCCGGCAGTAGGAAACAGACTGAGAATCCAGAGTAATAGGAAACCCTGCAACTCGTTCATTTTGTGCTTGTTGAACGAACATATATCCCCATGCTCTGTTCTGAGAGATATGTGAGTGTGTAAGCCGTCTTATAACTAGCTTGTTGGGAACGCAAAGTTTCTTTCCAGTTGCAAACTACACTCCATACATATATATGGGGAGGTACTAGGTCCAAAACGGTTTTACAGTGAAAACTGCTGGAAATTCAAACAGGCACTAGGAAACAGACTGAGAACCCTAAGTAAGGGTTTCTACTGCAACATATTCTTTTTTTGCTAGATGAACGAACGTCTCTCAAATGCTCTGATCTGAGAAATAATTCTGTGTGAAAGCCGCCTTCACGTAGCTTGTAGTGAAAACAAAGATTCTTTTCAGTTGCAAACAACACTCCATACATATATATGGGGATGTACTTGCTCCAACTCGGTTTTACAGTGAAAAATGCAGGACATTCAAACCGACACTATAAAAGAGACTTAGTAACTAAAGTAAAATTTTCTCCTGCCACCCGTTCCATTTGTGCTAGATGAACGAAGTCTCTCCACATGCTCATATCTGAGAAATATCTGTGTGTGAAAGCCGTCCATCACATATCTTGTTGGGAACACAAAGTTTTTTTTCAGTTGCAAGCTAAACTCCATATATATATGGGGAGGTACTTGCACCAACTCGGTTTTACAGTGAAATCTGCAGGTATTTTAAACCGGCACTAGGATACAGACTGAGAAAGCAGAATAAAAGTTTATCCTGCAACCTGTTCCCTTTGTGCTAGATGAACGTACGTCTCTCAACATGCTCATTTCTGAGAGATAAATGTGTGTGAAAGAAGCCCTTCATATATCTTGTTGGGAACACAACGTTTCATTTCAGGTGCAAACTACTCTCCCTACATATATATGGGGTGGAAATAGGTCCAACACGGTTTTACAGTGAAAAGTGCAGGAACATCAAACAGGCACTAGGAAACAGACTGAGAAACCAGAGAAATAGGTTCTCCAGCATCCCGTTACAATTGTGCTATATGAACGAATATCTAACCACATGATCAGTTCTGAGAGATAATTGTGATTGAAAGCAGTATTTCACATAGCTTGCTGGGAACACATAAGTTCTTTTCAGTTGCATACTACAATCCATACATATATATGGGGAGGTACTAGCTCCAACTCTTTTTTACAGTGACAATTGCTGGAACATCATACCGGCACTATGAAATAGACTGAGATAGCAGAGTAAAAGTTTCTCGTGCAACACATTCCATTTGTGCTAGATGAACGAATCTCTCTACAAATGCTCAGATTTGAGAGATAAGTGTGCGTCTTAAACTTGTCCTTCACCTAGCTTGTTGGGAACCAATGTTTATTTTCAGTTGCAAACGAAACTCTATAAATATATATGGGGATTTACTATGTCCAACTCGTCTTAACGGTGAAAACTGGATGAAACTCAAACCGGCACTATATATCAGACTGAGATTCCGGAGTAAAATTTTCTCCTGCAAAACTTTCCATTTGTGCTAGCTGAACGAATGTCTCTCCACTTACCCCGATCTGAGAAATAATTGTGTGTGAAAGCCGTTCTTTACCTAGCTTGTTGGGAACACAAATATTCTTTTCAGTTGCAAACTACACTCCATAAATATATATGTGGAGGTAGTAGCCTCAACTTTGTTTTACAGTGAATACTGCAGGAAATTCAAAACGGCACTAGGAAAAAGTCTGAGAAACCAGGGTAAAAATTTCAACTGCAAGCCGTTCCCTTTGTGCTAGATGAATGAATGTCTCTCCACATGCTCACTTCTGAGAGATATTTGTGTGTGAAAGCCGTCCTTCGGTATCATGTTGTGAACACAAAGTATCTTCTCTGTTGTAAAGTCCACTCCATAATTATAGATGGGGAGGTACTAGCTCCAACTCGTGTTTAGAGTGAAAACTGCAGGAACTTCAAACCGGCACAAGGAAACAGACTGAGAAACCAGAGTAAGTGTTTCTCCGGCATCCCGTTCCCTTTGTGCTAGATGAACCAACCTCTCTACACATGTCAGTTATGAGAGATAAATATGTGTGGAATCCTTTCTTCACCACCTTGTTGGGAACAAAAAGCTTCTTTTCAGTTGAAAACTACACTCCATACATATATATGGTTAGGAACTTGCCCCAACTCGGTTTTAAAGTGAAAACTGCATGAACTTCAAACCGTCACTAGGAAACAGACTGAGAAACCAGAGAAAGAGTTTCTCCTGCAACCCGTTCCATATGTGCTAGATGAATGAACGTCTCTCCACATGTACATTTGTGAGAGATAATTTTGTGTAAAAGCCGTCCTTCACCCAGCTTGTTGGGAACACAAATTTTGTTTTAAGTTGCAATCTACACTACATACATATATATGGGAGGAACTAGCTCCAAATAAATATTACAGTGAAAACTGCAGGAACTTCCAACCGGCACTAGGAAACAGACTGAAGAACCAGAGAAAAGTTTCTCCTTCAACCAATTCACTTTCCAGTAGATGAACGAACGTCTCTCCACATGCTCAGTTCTGAGAGATATGTGTGTGTGAAAGCCGTCCTTCACCTAGCTTGTTGGGAACACAAAGTTTCTATTCATTTGCAAACAACAATCCATACATATGTATGGGGAGGTACTAGCTCCTACTCGTTTTTACAGTGAAAACTGCAGGAAATTTATACCGGCACTAGAAAAAAGAGTGGGAAACCAGTGTAAAACTTTCCCTGCAAACAGTTCACTTTTTGCTAGATGAACGAGCGTCTCACCACATGCTCAGTTCTGAGAGATAATTGTGTTTGAATGCCGTCCTTCACCTAGCTTGTTGTTAACACAAAGTTGATTTCAGTTGCAAACTACAACCAATACATATATATGGGGAGGTATAAGCTCCAACACGGTTTTTCAGTGAAAACTGCAGGAAAATCAAACAGGAACTAAGAAACACACTGAGAAACCAGAGTAAAAGATTCCCCTGCAATCCGATCCCTTTGTTCTAGATGAACGCACGTCTCTACACATACTCAGTTCTGAGAGAATACTGTGTTTGAAAGCCATCCTACACCTATCTTGTTGGGAACACAAAGTATCTTTTAGGTTGCAAAATATACTCCACACATAAATATGGGGAGTTACTTGCTCCAACTCGGTTTTACAGTGAACACTGCACGAATTTAAAACCGGCACTAGGAAACAGATTGAGAAACCAGAGTACAGTTTCTTCAGCAACCCGTTCCCTTTATGCTAGATGAACGAACGTCTCTCCACATGCTCAGTTCTGAGAGATAATTTTTTGTGAAAGCCGACCTTCAAATAGCTTGTTGGGAAACCAAAGATTATGTTCAGTTGCAAACTACACTCCGTATATATATATGGGGCGATACTAGCTCCAAATTGGTTTTAAAGTGAAAACTGCTGGAACTTCAAACAGGCACTAGGAAACAGACTGAGAAACCAGAGTAAATGTTTCTCCTGTAAACTGTTCCCTATTTTGCTAAATGAACGAACGTCTCTCCAATTCTCTGATCTGAGAAATAATTGTGTTTGAATGCCGTCCTTCACGTAGCTTGTTGGGAACACAAAATTTCTTTTCAGATGCAAACAACACTCCATACATTAATATGGGGATGTAGTTGCTCCAACTCGGTTTTACAGTGAAAACTGCATGACATTCAAACCTTCACTAGGAAACAGACTTAGTAAATAGTTTAAAAGTTTCACCTGCAAAACGTTCCATTTGTGCTAGATGAACGAACGTCTCTCCACATGCTCATTTCTGAGAGATATGTATGTGAAATCCGTACTTCACAAAGCTTTTCGGAACACAAAATTTCTTTTCAGTTGCAAACTACACTCCATATATATATATGGGAAATCGTAGCTCCAAATCGGTTTTACTGTGAAAACTGCAGGAAGTTCAAACCGGCACTAGGAAACAGACTTAGTAACTAGTGTAAAAGTTTCTCCTGCCAACCGTTCCCATTTTGCTAGATGAATGAACGTCTGTCCACATGCTCAGTTCTGAGAGATAACTGTGTGTGAAAGCCGTCCTTCAAATAACTTGCATGGAACACAAAGTTTCTTTTCAGTTGCAAACTACACTCCATACATATATATGTGGAGGTACAAGCTCCAACTCTTTTTTACAGTGAAAACTGCAGGAACATCATACCGGCACTATGAAATAGACTGAGAAAGCAGAGTAAAAGTTACAACTGCAAGCCGTTCCCTATGTGCTAGATGAACGAATGTCTCTCCACATGCTCACTTCTGAGAGATATTTGTGTGTGAAAGACGTCCTTCGGTATCATGTTGGGAACACAAATTATCTTTTCGGTTGTAAACTCCACTCCATAATTATATATGGGGAGGTACTAGCTCCAACTCGGGATTACAGTGAAAACTGCAGGAACTTCAAACGGGCACTAGGAAACAGACTGAGAAACCAGAATAAGTGTTTCTCCAGCATCCCATTCCCTTTGTGCTACATGAACGAAGCTCTCTACACATGTCAGTTATGAGAGATAAGTGTGTGTGGTATCCTTTCTTCACCACCTTGTTGGGAACACAAAGCTTCTTTTCAGTTGAAAACTACACTCCATACATATATATGGTTAGGAACTAGCCCCAACTTGATTTTACAGTGAAAACTGCATGAACTTCAAACCATCACTAGGAAACAGACTGAGAAACCAGAGAAATAGTTTCTCCTGCAAACCGTTCCCTATGTGCTAGATGAACGAATGTCTCTCCACATGTACATTTTTGAGAGATAATTTTGTGTGAAAGCCGTCCTTCACCCAGCTTGTTGGGAACACAAATTTTGTTTTAAGTTGCAATCTACACTACATACATATATATGGGAGGAACTAGCTCCAAATAAATATTACAGTGAAAACTGCAGTAACTTCCAACCGGCACTAGGAAACAGACTGAAGAACCAGAGAAAAGTTTCTCCTTCAACCAATTCACTTTCCAGTAGATGAACGAACGTCTCTCCACATGCTCAGTTCTGAGAGATATGTGTGTGTGAAAGCCGTCCTTCACCTAGCTTGTTGGGAACACAAAGTTTCTATTCATTTGCAAACAACAATCCATACATATGTATGGGGAGGTACTAGCTCCTACTCGTTTTTACAGTGAAAACTGCAGGAAATTTATACCAGCACTAGAAAAAAGAGTGGGAAACCAGTGTAAAACTTTCCCTGCAAACAGTTCACTTTTTGCTAGATGAACGAGCGTCTCACCACATGCTCAGTTCTGAGAGATAATTGTGTTTGAATGCCGTCCTTCACCTAGCTTGTTGTTAACACAAAGTTGATTTCAGTTGCAAACTACAACCAATACATATATATGGGGAGGTATAAGCTCCAACACCGTTTTTCAGTGAAAACTGCAGGAAAATCAAACAGGAACTAAGAAACACACTGAGAAACCAGAGTAAAAGATTCCCCTGCAATCCGATCCCTTTGTTCTAGATGAACGCACGTCTCTACACATACTCAGTTCTGAGAGAATACTGTGTTTGAAAGCCATCCTACACCTATCTTGTTGGGAACACAAAGTATCTTTTAGGTTGCAAAATATACTCCACACATAAATATGGGGAGTTACTTGCTCCAACTCGGTTTTACAGTGAACACTGCACGAATTTAAAACTGGCACTAGGAAACAGATTGAGAAACCAGAGTACAGTTTCTTCAGCAACCCGTTCCCTTTATGCTAGATGAACGAACGTCTCTCCACATGCTCAGTTCTGAGAGATAATTTTTTGTGAAAGCCGACCTTCAAATAGCTTGTTGGGAAACCAAAGATTATGTTCAGTTGCAAACTACACTCCGTATATATATATGGGGCGATACTAGCTCCAAATTGGTTTTAAAGTGAAAACTGCTGGAACTTCAAACAGGCACTAGGAAACAGACTGAGAAACCAGAGTAAATGTTTCTCCTGTAAACTGTTCCCTATTTTGCTAAATGAACGAACGTCTCTCCAATTCTCTGATCTGAGAAATAATTGTGTTTGAATGCCGTCCTTCACGTAGCTTGTTGGGAACACAAAATTTCTTTTCAGATGCAAACAACACTCCATACATTAATATGGGGATGTAGTTGCTCCAACTCGGTTTTACAGTGAAAACTGCATGACATTCAAACCTTCACTAGGAAACAGACTTAGTAAATAGTTTAAAAGTTTCACCTGCAAAACGTTCCATTTGTGCTAGATGAACGAACGTCTCTCCACATGCTCATTTCTGAGAGATATGTATGTGAAATCCGTACTTCACAAAGCTTTTCGGAACACAAAATTTCTTTTCAGTTGCAAACTACACTCCATATATATATATGGGAAATCGTAGCTCCAAATCGGTTTTACTGTGAAAACTGCAGGAAGTTCAAACCGGCACTAGGAAACAGACTTAGTAACTAGTGTAAAAGTTTCTCCTGCCAACCGTTCCCATTTTGCTAGATGAATGAACGTCTGTCCACATGCTCAGTTCTGAGAGATAACTGTGTGTGAAAGCCGTCCTTCAAATAACTTGCATGGAACACAAAGTTTCTTTTCAGTTGCAAACTACACTCCATACATATATATGTGGAGGTACAAGCTCCAACTCTTTTTTACAGTGAAAACTGCAGGAACATCATACCGGCACTATGAAATAGACTGAGAAAGCAGAGTAAAAGTTTCAACTGCAAGCCGTTCCCTATGTGCTAGATGAACGAATGTCTCTCCACATGCTCACTTCTGAGAGATATTTGTGTGTGAAAGACGTCCTTCGGTATCATGTTGGGAACACAAATTATCTTTTCGGTTGTAAACTCCACTCCATAATTATATATGGGGAGGTACTAGCTCCAACTCGGGATTACAGTGAAAACTGCAGGAACTTCAAACGGGCACTAGGAAACAGACTGAGAAACCAGAATAAGTGTTTCTCCAGCATCCCATTCCCTTTGTGCTACATGAACGAAGCTCTCTACACATGTCAGTTATGAGAGATAAGTGTGTGTGGTATCCTTTCTTCACCACCTTGTTGGGAACACAAAGCTTCTTTTCAGTTGAAAACTACACTCCATACATATATATGGTTAGGAACTAGCCCCAACTTGATTTTACAGTGAAAACTGCATGAACTTCAAACCATCACTAGGAAACAGACTGAGAAACCAGAGAAATAGTTTCTCCTGCAAACCGTTCCCTATGTGCTAGATGAACGAATGTCTCTCCACATGTACATTTTTGAGAGATAATTTTGTGTGAAAGCCGTCCTTCACCCAGCTTGTTGGGAACACAAATTTTCTTTTAAGTTGCAAACTACACTACATACATATATATGGGAGGAACTAGCTCCAACTCAATTTTACAGTGAAAACTGCAGGAACTTCCAACCAGCACTAGGAAACAGACCGAAGAACCAGAGAAAAGTTTCTCCTTCAACCAATTCACTTTTCACTCGATGAACGAACGTCTCTCCACATGCTCAGTTCTGAGAGATATTTTTGTGTGTGAAAACGGTCATTCACCAAGCTTGTTGGGAACACAAAATTTCTATCCAGTTGGAAAAAACACTCCATACATATATATGGTGAGGTACTAGCTCCAACTCGTTTTTACAGTGAAAACTGCAGGAAATTTATACCGGCTCTGGGAAACAGAATGAGAAACCAGAGTAAAAGTTTCCCGGCAAACAGTTCACTTTGTGCTAGATGAACGAGCATCTCACCACATGCTCAGTTCTGAGAGATAATTGTTTGTGACAGCCGTCCTTCACCTAGCTTGTTGGGAAACCAAAGTTTATGTTCAGTTGCAAACTACACTCCATATATATATACGGGGAGGTACTAGCTCCAAATTTGTTTTACAGTGAAAACTGCTGGATCTTCAAACAGGCAGTAGGAAACAGACTGAGAAACCAGAGTAAAAGTTTCTCCTGTAAATCGTTCCCTTTTTTGCTAAATGAACGAACATCTCTCCAATGCTCTAATCTGAGGAATAATTGTGTGAGAAAGCTGTCCTTCACGTAGCTTGTTGGGAACACAAAGTTCCTTTTAAGATGCTAACAACACTCCATACATATGTATGGGGATGTAGATGCTCCAACTCGGTTTTACAGTGAAAACTGCATGGCATTCAAACATTCACTAGGAAACAGACTTAGTAACTAGTGTAAAAGTTTCTCCTGCAAAACGTATCATTTGTGATAGATGAACGAACGTCTCTCCACATGCTCATTTCTGAGAGATATGTATGTGAAATCCGTACTTCACAAAGCTTTTCAGAACACAAAATTTCTTTTCAGTTGCAAACTACACTCCATATATATATAAGGGAAATCGTAGCTCCAAATCGGTTTTACAGTGAAAACTGCAGGAACCTCAAACTGGCACTAGGAAACAGACTGAGAAACCAGAGAAAAATTTCTCCTGCAACCCTTTCCCATTGTGCTAGATGAACGAAAGTCTCTCCACAAACTCACTTCTGAGAGATAAGTGTGTGTGAAAGCCGACATTCAACTAGCTTGTTGGGAACACAAAGTTTCTTTTCAGTTGCAAACTACATTCCATACATATATATGGGGAAGTACTAGCTCCAACTCTTTTTTAAAGTGAAAACTTCAGGAACATCATACCGGCACTATGAAGTAGACTGAGATAGCAGAGTAAAAGTTTCTCGTGCAACACATTCCATTTGTGCTAGATGAACGAACGTCTCTACATATGCTCAGATCTGAGAGATACGTGTGTGTCTTAAAGCTGTCCTTCACCTAGCTTTTTGGGAACCAAAGATTCTTTTCAGTTGCAAATGACACTCTATAAATTTATATGGGTATTTACTAGGTCCAACTCGTCTTAACGGTGAAAACTGGATGAAACTCAAACCGGCACTTTATATTAGACTGATATTCCGGAGAAAAATTTTCTCCTGCAAAACTTTCCATTTGTGCTAGATGAATGAATGTCTCTCCACTTGCTCCGATCTGAGAAAAAATATTGTGTGAAAGCAGTTCTTCACCTAGCTTGTTGGGAACAAAAATATTCTTTTCAGTTGCAAACAACACTCCATACATATATATGTGGAGGTATTAGCTCCAACTCTGTTTTACAGTGAATACTGCAGGAACTTCAAACTGGCACTAGGAAAAAGACTGAGAAACCAGAGTAAAAGTTTCAACTGCAATCCGTTCCCTTTGTGCTAAATGAACGAATGTCTCTCCACATGCTCACTTCTGAGAGATATTTGTGTGTGAAAGCCGTACTTAATTATCATGTTGGGAAGAGAAATTATCTTTTCGGTTGCAAACTCCAATCCATAATTATATATGGGGAGGTACTATCTCCAACTCGTGTTTACAATGAAAACTGCAGGAACTTAAAACCGGCACTAGGAAACAGACTGAGAAACCAGAGTCACAGTTTGACTGCAAAATGTTCCGTTTGTTCCTGATGAAAGTAAGTCTCTCCACATGCTCAGATCTGAGAGATAAGTGTGTGTGAAATCCGTCCTTCACCTAGCTTGTTGGGAACACAAAGTTTCTTTTCATTTGCAAACTAAACTCCATACATATATATGGGGAAGTACATGCTCCAACTCGTTTTTACAGTGAAAACTGCAGGAACATCCAACCGGCACTAGGAAACAGACTGAGAAACCAGAGTAACAGTTTCCCCTGCAACCCGTTCCCTTTGTGATATATGAACGAAATTCTCTCCACATGCTCATTTCTGAGAGACAACTGTGTGTGAAAGCCATCCTACACCTAGCTTGTTCAGAACACAAAGAATATTTTCTGTTGCAAGTATACTCCACAAATATTTATGGGGAGGTACTAGCTCCAAATCTGTTTTACAGTGAAAACTGCTGGAATTTGAAACCGGTTCTGGGAAACTGACTGATAAACCAGAGAAAAAGTTTCCCCTGCAACCCGCTCCCTTTGTGCTAGTTGAACGAATGTCTCTCCATATCCTCATCTCTGAGAGATTACTGTGTGTGAAAGCAGTGCTTCACCTAGCATGTTGGGATTTCAAAGCTTCTTTTCAGATTCAAACTAAAATCCATACACATATATGGGCTGGTACTAGCTCCCACAGGTTTTTACAGTGAAAACTGCAGGTAATTAAACCGGCACTAGGAAAGAGACTGAGAAACCAGAGGAAAAGTTTCACCTGCAACCCATTCTTTTTCAGCTAGATGAACGATCGTCTATCCACATGTTCATATCTGAGAGATAATTTTGTGTGAAAGCCGTTCTTCACCTAGCTTTGTGGGAACAAAAAATTTCTTTCCAGTTGCAAAGTACAATCCATACACATATATGTGGTTGTACTATCTTCAACTCGTGTTTACAGTGAAAACTGCAGGAAATTCAAACCGGCACTAGGAAACAGACTGAGAAACCAGAGTAAGTGTTTCTCCGGCATCCCGTTCCCTTTGTGCTAGATGAACCAACCTCTCTACACATGTCAGTTATGAGAGAAATGTGTGTGTGGAATCCGAACTTCACCAAGCTTGTTGGGAACACAAAGCTTCTTTTCAGTTGAAAACTACACTCCATACATATATATGGTTAGTAACTAGCCCCAACTCGGTTTTACATTTAAAATTGCATGAACTTCAAACCGTCACTAGGAAACAGTCTGAGAAACCAGAGAAATAGTTTCTCCTGCAACCCGTTCCCTATGTGCTAGATGAACGAACGTCTCTCCACAGGTACATTTCTGAGAGATACATTTGTGAGGAAGCCATCCTTCACCCAGCTTGTTGGTTACACAAATTTTTTTTAAGTTGCAAACTACACTCCATACATATATATGGGAGGTACTAGCTCCAACTCAATTTTACAGTGAAAACTGCAGGAACTTCCAACCGGCACTAGGAAACAGACTGAGAACCCTGAGTAAGAGTTTCTACTGCAACATGTACTTTTTGTGCTAGATGAATGAACGTCTCTACAAATCCTCAGTTCTAGGAGAAAATTTGTGTCTTAAAGCTGTCCTTCACCTAGCTTGTTGGGAACCAAAGTTTCTTTTCAGTTGCAAACAACACAGTATAAATATATATGGGGAGTTACTAGGTCCAACTCATCTTAACGGTGAAAACTGGATGAAACTCAAACCGGCACTATATATCAGACTGAGATTCCGGGGTAAAATTTTCTCCTGCAAAACTTTCCATTTGTGCTAGATGAACGAATGTCTCTCCACTTGCTCCGATCTGAGAAATAATTGTGCGTGAAAGCCGTTCTTCACCTAGCTTGTTGGGAACACAAATATTCTTTTCAGTTGCAAACTACACTCCATACATATATATGTGGAGGAATTAGTTCCAACTCTTTTTAACAGTGAATACTGCAGGAACTTCAAACCGGCACTAGGAAAAATACTGAGAAACCAGAGTAAAGTTTCAACTGTAATCCGTTCCCTTTGTGCTAGATGAACGAAAGTCTCTCCACATGCTCAGATCTGAGAAATATCTGTGTGTGAAAGCCGTCCATCACATATCTTGTTGGGAACACAATGTTTCTTTCCAGTTGCAAAATAAAATTCATATATATATGGGGAGGTACTAGCACCAACTCGGTTTTACAGTGAAATCTGCAGGTACTTTAAACCGGCACTAGGAAACAGACTGAGAAAGCAGAATAAAAGTTTATCCTGCAACCTGTTCCCTTTATGCTAGATGAACGAACGTCTCTCAACATGCTCATTTCTGAGAGATAAATGTGTGTGAAGATGCCCTTCATATATCTTGTTGGGAACACAAAGTTTCATTTCAGTTGCAAACTACACTCCCTACTTATATATGGGGTGGTAATAGGTAAAACACCGTTTTACTGTGAAAAGTGCGGGAACATTAAACAGGCACTAGGAAACACACTGAGAAACCAGAGAAATAGGTTCTCCAGCATCCCGTTACAATTGTGCTTGATGAACGAATATCTAAACACATGATAAGTTCTGAGAGATAATTTTGATTGAAAGCAGTCCTTCAATTAGCTTGCTGGGAACACATAAGTTCTTTTCAGTTGCATAATACAATCCATACATATATATGGATAGGTACTAGCTCCAACACGATTTTACAGTGAAAACTGCAGGAACTTAAAACCGGCACTAGGAAACAGACTGAGAAACCAGAGTAAAATTTCCCCTGACATACGTTCCCATTGTGCTAGATGAACGAAAGTCTCTCCACAACCTCAGTTCTGAGAGATAAGTGTGTGTGAAAGCCGTCCTTCACGTAGCTTGTTGGGAACACAAAGTTTCTTTTCAGTTGCAAACTACACTCCATACATATATATGGGGAGGTACAAGCTCCAACTCGTTTTTACAGTGAAAACTGCAGGAACATCCTACCGGCACTATGAAATAGACTGAGAAAGCAGAGTAAAATTTCTTGTGCAACACATTCCATTTGTGCTAAATGAACGAATCTCTCTACAAATGCTCAGATCTGAGAGATAATTGTGTGTCTTAAAGCTGTCCTTCACCTAGCTTGTTGGGAACCAAAGTTTCTTTTCAGTTGCAAACGACACTCTATAAATATATATGGGGAGTTACTATGTCAAACTCGTCTTAACGGTGAAAACTGGATGAAACTCAAACCGGCACTATATATCAGACTGAGATTCCGGAGTAAAATTTTCTCCTGCAAAACTTTCCATTTGTGCTAGCTGAACGAATGTCTCTCCACTTGCCCCGATCTGAGAAATAATTGTGTGTGAAAGCCGTTCTTTACCTAGCTTGTTGGGAACACAAATATTCTTTTCAGTTGCAAACTACACTCCATAAATATATATGTGAAGCTATTAGCCCCACCTTTGTTTTACAGTGAATACTGCAGGAAGTTCAAAACGGCACTAGGAAAAAGTCTGAGAAACCAGGGTAAAAGTTTCAACTGCAAGCCATTCCCTTTGTGCTAGATGAACGAATGTCTCTCCACATGCTCACTTCTGAGAGATATTTGTGTGTGAAAGACGTCCTTTGGTATCATGTTGGGAACACAAAGTATCTTTCCGGTTGTAAATTCCACTCCATAATTATATATGGGGAGGTAGTAGCTCCAACTCGGATTTACAGTGAAAACTGCAGGAACTTCAAACCGGTACTAGGATCAGACTGAGAAACCAGAGTAAGTGTTTCTCCAGCATCCCGTTCCCTTTGTGCTAGATGAACGAACTTCTCTACACATGTCAGTTATGAGAGATAAATGTGTGTGGAATCCTTTCTTCACCAATTTGTTGGGAACAAAAAGCTTCTTTTCAGTTGAAAACTACACTCCATACATATATATGGTTAGGAACTAGTCCCAACTCGGTTTTACAGTGAAAACTGCATGAACTTCAAACCGTCACTAGGAAACAGACTGAGAAACCAGAGAAAGAGTTTCTCCTGCAAACCGTTCCATATGTGCTAGATGAATGAACGTCTCTCCACATGTACATTTGTGAGAGATAATTTTGTTTGAAAGCCGTCCTTCACCCAGCTTGTTGGGAACACAAATTTTCTTTTAAGTTGCAAACTACACTACATACGTATATATGGGAGGTACTATCTCCAACTAACTTTTACAGTGAAAACTGCAGGAACTTCCAACCGGCACTAGGAAACAGACTGAAGAACCAGAGAAAAGTTTCTCCTTCAACCAATTCACTTTTCACTAGATGAATGAATGTCTCTCCACATGCTCAGTTCTGAGAGATATGTGTGTGTGAAAGCCGTCCTTCTCCTAGCTTGTTGGGAACACAAAGTTTCTATTCATTTGCAAATAACACTCCATACATATATATGGGGAGGTACTAGGTCCAACTCGTTTTTACAGTGAAAACTGCAGGAAATTTATACCGGCATTAGGAAACAGAATGAGAAACCAGTGCAAAAATTTCCCTGCAAATTGTTCACTTTGTGCTAGATGAACGAGCGTCTCACCACATGCTCAGTTCTGAGAGAAAATTGTGTTTGAATGCCGTCTTTCACCTAGCTTGTTGTTAACACAAAGTTGATTTCAGTTGCAAACTACAACCAATACATATATATGGGGAGGTATAAGCTCCAACACGGTTTTTCTGTGAAACTGCAGGAAAATCAAACAGGAACTAAGAAACACACTGAGAAACCAGAGTAAAAGATTCCCCTGCAATCCGATCCCTTTGTTCTAGATGAACGCATGTCTCTACACATGCTCAGTTCTGAGAGAATACTGTGTTTGAAAGCCATCCTACAACTATCTAGTTGGGAACACAAAGTATCTTTTAGGTTGCAAAATATACTCCACACATACATATGGGGAGTTACTTGCTCCAACTTGGTTTTACAGTGAACACTGCACGAATTTAAAACCGGCACTAGGAAACAGATTGAGAAACCAGAGTACAGTTTCTTCAGCAACCCGTTCCCTTTATGCTAGATGAACGAAAGTCTCTCCACATGCTCAGTTCTGAGAGATAATTTTTTGTGAAAGCCATCCTTCACCTAGCTTGTTGGGAAAACAAAGTTTATGTTCAGTTGCAAACTACACTCCATATATATATATGGGGAGATACTAGCTCCAAATTGGTTTTATAGTGAAAACTGCCGGAACTTCAAACAGGCACTAGGAAACAGACTGAGAAACCAGAGTAAATGTTTCTCCTGTAACCCGTTCCATATTTTGCTAAATGAACGAACGTCTCTCCAATTCTCTGATCTGAGAAATAATTGTGTTTGAATGCCGTCCATCACGTAGCTTGTTGGGAACACAAAATTTCTTTTCAGATGCAAACAACACTCCATACATAAATATGGGGATGTAGTTGCTCCAACTCTGTTTTACAGTGAAAACTGCATGACATTCAAACCTTCACTAGGAAACAGACTTAGTAACTAGTGTAAAAGTTTCTCCTGCAAAACGTTCCATTTGTGCTAGATGAATGAACTTCTGTCCACATGCTCATTACTGAGAGATATGTATGTGAAATCCGTATTTCACAAAGCTTTTTGGAACACAAAATTTCTTTTCAGTTGCAAACTACACTCCATATATATATAAGGGAAATCGTAGCTCTAAATCGGTTTTACTGTGAAAACGGCAGGAACTTCTAACCTGCACTAGGAAACAGACTTAGTAACTAGTGTAAAAGTTTCTCCTGCCAACCGTTCCCATTTTGCTAGATGAATGAATGTCTGTCCACATGCTCAGTTCTGAGAGATAACTGTGTGTGAAAGCCGTCCTTCATTTAACTTGTTTGGAACACAAAGTTTCTTTTCAGTTGCAAACTAGAATCCATACAAATATATGCAGAGTTACTAGCTCCAACTCGGTTTTACAGTGAAAACTGCAGGATCCTCAACCCGGCACTAGGAAACAGACTGAGAAACCAGAGTAAAATTTCTCCTGCAGCCCGTTCCCATTGTGCTAGATGAACGAAAGTCTCTCCACAAACTCACTTCTGAGAGATAAATGTGTGTGAAAGCCGTCCTTCACCTAGCTTGTTGGGAAAACAAAGTTTCTTTTCAGTTGCAAACTACACTCCATACAGATATATGGGGAGGTACTAGCTCCAACTCTTTTTTACAGTGAAAACTGCAGGAACATCATACCGGCACTATGAAATAGACTGAGATAGCAGAGTAAAAGTTTCTCGTGCAACACATTCCATTTGTGCTAGATGAACGAACGTCTCTACAAATGCTCAGATCTGAGAGATAATTGTGTGTCTTAAAGCTGCCCTTCACCTAGCTTTTTGGGAACCAAAGATCCTTTTCAGTTGCAAACGACACTCTATAAATATATATGGGGAGTTACTAGGTCCAACTCGTCTTAACGGTGAAACCTGGATGAAATTCAAACCGGCACTTTAAATGAGAATGAGATTCGGGGGTAAAATTTTCTCCTGCAAAACTTTCCTTTTCTGCAAGATGAACGAATGTCTCTCCACTTGCTCCGATCTGAGAAATAATTGTGAGTGAAAGCCGTTCTTCACCCAGCTTGTTGGGAACACAAATATTCTTTTCAGTTGCAAACAACACTCCATACATTTATATGTGGAGGTATTAGCTCCAACTCTGTTTTACAGTGAATACTGCAGGAAATTCAAACCAGCACTAGGAAAAAGACTGAGAAACCAGGGTAAAAGTTTCAAATGCAATCTGTTCCCTTTGTGCTAAATGAACGAATGTCTCTCCACATGCTCACTTCTGAGAGAAATTTGTGTGTGAAAGCCGTCCTTCATTATCATGTAGGGAACAGAAATTATCTTTTCGGTTGCAAACTCCACTCCATAATTATATATGGGGAGGTACTAGCTCCAACTCGTGTTTACAATGAAAACTGCAGGAACTTAAAACCGGCACTAGGAAACAGACTGAGAAACAAGAGTCACAGTTTGACTGCAACCTGTTCTGTTTCTTCCTGATGAAAGAATGTCTCTCCACATGCTCAGATCTGAGAGATAACTGTGTGTGAAATCCGTCCTTCACCTACCTTGTTGGGAACACAAAGTTTCTTTTCATTTGCAAACTAAACTCCATAAATATATATGGGGAAGTACATGCTCCAACTCGTTTTTACAGTGAAAACTGCAGGAATATCCAACCGGCACTAGGAAACAGACTGAGAAACCAGAGTAACAGTTTCCCCTGCAACCCGTTCCCTTTGTGATATATGAACGAAATTCTCTCCACATGCTCATTTCTGAGAGATAACTGTGTGTGAAAGCCATCCTACAAATAGCTTGTTCAGAACACAAAGTATCTTTTCTGTTGCAAAATATATTCCACAAATATTTATGGGGAGGTACTAGCTCCAAATCTGTTTTACAGTGAAAACTGCTGGAATTTGAAACCGGCTCTAGGAAACTGACTGATAAACCAGAGAAAAAGTTTCCCATGCTACCCGCTCCCTTTGTGCTAGATGAACGAATGTCTCTCCACATCTTCATCTCTGAGAGATTACTGTGTGTGAAAGCCGTGCTTCACCTAACATGTTGGGAATCCAAAGTTTCTTTTCAGATGCAAACTAAAATCCATACACATATATGGGGTGGTACTAGCTCCCACTCGTTTTTACAGTGAAAACTGCAGGTAATTAAACCGGCACTAGGAAAGAGACTGAGAAACCAGAGGAAAAGTTTCTCCTGCAACCCATTCTTTTTCAGCTAGATGAACGATCGTCTCTCCACATGTTCATATCTGAGAGATAATTTTGTGTGAAATTAGTTCTTCACCTAGCTTTGTGGGAAAACCAAATTTCTTTTCAGTTGCAAAATACAATCCATAGTAATATATGGGGAGATACTATCTCCAACTCGGTTTTACAGTGAAAACTGTAGGAACTTCAAACCGGCTCTAGGAAACAGACTGAGAAACCAGAGTTAAAGTTTCTCCTGCAAACCGTTTCCTATGTGCTAGATGAACGAACGTCTCTCCACATGTACATTTCTGAGAGATAAATTTGTGAGAAAGCCGTCCTTCACCTAGCTTGTTGGGAACACAAAGTTTCTTTTCAGTTGCAAACTACAATCCATACACATATATGGGGTTGTACTAGCTTCAAATCGGATTTACAGTGAAAACTGCAGGAAGTTCAAACCGGCACTAGGGAACAGACTGAGAAACCAGAGTAAGAGTTTCTCCGGCATCCCGTTCCCTTTGTGCTAGATGAACCAAACTCTCTACACATGTCAGTTATGAGAGAAATGTGTGTGTGGAATCCGAACTTCACCAAGCTTATTGGGAACACAAAGCTTCTTTTCAGTTGAAAACTACACTCCATACATATATATGGTTAGTAACTAGCCCCAACTCGGTTTTACAGTGAAAACTGCATGAACTTCAAACCGTCACTAGGAAACAGACTGAGAAACCAGAGAAATAGTTTCTCCTGCAAACCGTTCCCTATGTGCTAGATGAAAGAAAGTCTCTCCACAGCTACATTTCTGAGAGATAAATTTGTGAGAAAGCCGTCCTTCACCCAGCTTGTTGGGAACACAAATTTTCTTTTAAGTTGCAAACTACACTGCATACATATATATGGAAAGTATTAGCTCCAACTAAATTTTACAGTGAAAACTGCAGGAACTTCCAACCGGCACTAGGAAACATACTGAGAACCCTGAGCAAGAGTTTTTACTGCAACATGTTCTTTTTGTGCTAGATGAACGAACGTCTCTCAAATGCTCCGATCTGAGAAATATTTGTGTGTGAAAGCCGCCTTCACGTAGCTTGTAGGGAACACAAAGTTTCTTTTCAGTTGCAAACAACACTCCATACATATATATGGGGATGTACTTGCTCCAACTCGATTTTACAGTGAAAAATGCAGGACATTAGAAGCGGCACTATAAAAGAGACTTAGTAACTAAAGAAAATTTTCTCCTGCAACCCGTTACATTTGTGCTAGATGAACGAACGTCTCTCCGCATGCTCATTTTTGAGAGATATGTATGTGAAATCCGTACTTCACAAAGCTTTTTGGGAACACAAAAGTTCTTTTCAATTGGAAACAACACTCCATATATATATAAGGGAAATCGTAGCTCCAAAACGGTTTTACTGTGAAAACTGCAGGAACTTCAAACCGGCACCAGGAAACAGACTGAGAAACCAGAGTAAAATTTCTCCTGCCAAGCATTCCCATTGTGCTAGATGAACGAAAGTCTCTCCACAACCTCAGTTCTGAGAGATAAGTGAGTGTGAAAGCCGTCCTTCACCTAGCTTGTTGGGAACACAAAGTTTCTATTCAGTTGCAAACTACCCTCCATACATATATATGGGAATGTACTAGCTATAACTTGTTTTTACAGTGAAAACTGCAGGAACATCATACAGGCACTATGAAATAGACTGAGAAAGCAGAGTAAAAGTTTCTCATGCAAAACATTCCATTTGTGCTAGATGAATGTACATCTTTACAAATCCTCATTTCTGAGAGAAAAGTTTGTGTCTTAAAGCTGTCCTTCACCTAGCTTGTTGGGAACCAAAATTCCTTTTCAGTTGCAAACGACACAGTATATATATATATATATGGGGAGTTACTAGGTCCAACTCGTCTTAACGGTGAAAACTGGATGAAACTCAAACCGGCACTATATATCAGACTGAGATTCCGGGGTAAAATTTTCTCCTGCAAAACTTTCCATTTGTGCTAGATGAACGAATGTCTCTCCACTTGCTCCGATCTGAGAAATAGTTGTGAGTGAAAGCCGTTCTTCACCTAGCTTGTTGGGAACACAAATATTCTTTTCAGTTGCAAACAACACTCCATACATATATATGTGGAGGTATTAGCTCCAACTCTGTTTTACAGTGAATACTGCAGGAACTTCAAACCGGCACTAGGAAAAAGACTTAGAAACCAGAGTAAAAGTTTCAACTGCAATCCGTTCCCTTTGTGCTAAATGAACGAATGTCTCTCCACATGCTCACTTCTGAGAGATATTTGTGTGTGAAAGGCGTCCTTCATTATCATGTTTGGAACAAAAATTATCTTTTCGGTTGCAAACTCCACTCCATAATTATATATGGGGAGGTACTAGCTCCAACTCGGTTTTACAATGAAAACTTCAGGAACTTAAAACCGGCACTAGGAAACAGACTGAGAAACCAGAGTCACAGTTTGACTGCAACCTGTTCTGTTTGTTCCTGATGAAAGAAAATCTCTCCACATGCTCAAATCTGAGAGATAACTGTGTGTGAAATCCGTCCTTCACCTAGCTTGTAAGGAACACAAAGTTTCTTTTCATTTGCAAACTAAACTACATAAATATATATGGGGAAGTACATGCTCCAACTCGTTTTACAGAGAAAAATGCAGGAATATCCAACCGGCACTAGGAAACAAACTGAGAAACCAGAGTAATTGTTTCTCCAGCATCCCATTCCCTTTGTGCTAGATGAACGAACCTCTCTACACATGTCAGTTATGAGAGATAAGTGTGTGTGGAATCCTTTCTTCACCACCTTGTTGGGAACACAAAGCTTCTTTTCAGTTGAAAACTACACTCCATACATATATATGGTTAGGAACTAGCCCCAACTTGGTTTTACAGTGAAAACTGCATGAACTTCAAACCGTCACTAGGAAACAGACTCAGAAACCAGAGAAATAGTTTCTCCTGCAAACCGTTCCCTATGTGCTAGATGAACGAAAGTCTCTCCACATGTTCATTTGTAAGAGATAATTTTGTGTGAAAGCCGCCCTTCAACCAGCTTGTTGGGAACACAAATTTTCTTTTAAGTTGCAAACTACACTACATACATATATATGGGAGGTACTAGTTCTAACTCAATTTTACAGTGAAAACTGCAATAACTTCCAACCGGCACTAGGAAACACACTGAAGAACCAGAGAAAAGTTTCTCCTTCAATCAATTCTCTTTTCACTAGATGAACGAACGTCTCTCCACATGCTCAGTTCTGACAGATAATTGTGTGTGTGAAAGCCGTCCTTCACCTAGCTTGTTGGGAACACAAAGTTTCTATTCATTTGCAAACAACACTCCATACATATATATGGGGAGGTACTAGCTCCAACTCGTTTTTACAGTGAAAACTGCAGGAACTTAAAACCGGCACTAGGAAACAGACTGAGAAACCAGAGTAAAATTTCCCCTGACATACGTTCCCATTGTGCTAGATGAACGAAAGTCTCTCCACAACCTCAGTTCTGAGAGATAAGTGTGTGTGAAAGCCGTCCTTCACGTAGCTTGTTGGGAACACAAAGTTTCTTTTCAGTTGCAAACTACACTCCATACATATATATGGGGAGGTACAAGCTCCAACTCGTTTTTACAGTGAAAACTGCAGGAACATCCTACCGGCACTATGAAATAGACTGAGAAAGCAGAGTAAAATTTCTTGTGCAACACATTCCATTTGTGCTAAATGAACGAATCTCTCTACAAATGCTCAGATCTGAGAGATAATTGTGTGTCTTAAAGCTGTCCTTCACCTAGCTTGTTGGGAACCAAAGTTTCTTTTCAGTTGCAAACGACACTCTATAAATATATATGGGGAGTTACTATGTCAAACTCGTCTTAACGGTGAAAACTGGATGAAACTCAAACCGGCACTATATATCAGACTGAGATTCCGGAGTAAAATTTTCTCCTGCAAAACTTTCCATTTGTGCTAGCTGAACGAATGTCTCTCCACTTGCCCCGATCTGAGAAATAATTGTGTGTGAAAGCCGTTCTTTACCTAGCTTGTTGGGAACACAAATATTCTTTTCAGTTGCAAACTACACTCCATAAATATATATGTGAAGCTATTAGCCCCACCTTTGTTTTACAGTGAATACTGCAGGAAGTTCAAAACGGCACTAGGAAAAAGTCTGAGAAACCAGGGTAAAAGTTTCAACTGCAAGCCATTCCCTTTGTGCTAGATGAACGAATGTCTCTCCACATGCTCACTTCTGAGAGATATTTGTGTGTGAAAGACGTCCTTTGGTATCATGTTGGGAACACAAAGTATCTTTCCGGTTGTAAATTCCACTCCATAATTATATATGGGGAGGTAGTAGCTCCAACTCGGATTTACAGTGAAAACTGCAGGAACTTCAAACCGGTACTAGGATCAGACTGAGAAACCAGAGTAAGTGTTTCTCCAGCATCCCGTTCCCTTTGTGCTAGATGAACGAACTTCTCTACACATGTCAGTTATGAGAGATAAATGTGTGTGGAATCCTTTCTTCACCAATTTGTTGGGAACAAAAAGCTTCTTTTCAGTTGAAAACTACACTCCATACATATATATGGTTAGGAACTAGTCCCAACTCGGTTTTACAGTGAAAACTGCATGAACTTCAAACCGTCACTAGGAAACAGACTGAGAAACCAGAGAAAGAGTTTCTCCTGCAAACCGTTCCATATGTGCTAGATGAATGAACGTCTCTCCACATGTACATTTGTGAGAGATAATTTTGTTTGAAAGCCGTCCTTCACCCAGCTTGTTGGGAACACAAATTTTCTTTTAAGTTGCAAACTACACTACATACGTATATATGGGAGGTACTATCTCCAACTAACTTTTACAGTGAAAACTGCAGGAACTTCCAACCGGCACTAGGAAACAGACTGAAGAACCAGAGAAAAGTTTCTCCTTCAACCAATTCACTTTTCACTAGATGAATGAATGTCTCTCCACATGCTCAGTTCTGAGAGATATGTGTGTGTGAAAGCCGTCCTTCTCCTAGCTTGTTGGGAACACAAAGTTTCTATTCATTTGCAAATAACACTCCATACATATATATGGGGAGGTACTAGGTCCAACTCGTTTTTACAGTGAAAACTGCAGGAAATTTATACCGGCATTAGGAAACAGAATGAGAAACCAGTGCAAAAATTTCCCTGCAAATTGTTCACTTTGTGCTAGATGAACGAGCGTCTCACCACATGCTCAGTTCTGAGAGAAAATTGTGTTTGAATGCCGTCTTTCACCTAGCTTGTTGTTAACACAAAGTTGATTTCAGTTGCAAACTACAACCAATACATATATATGGGGAGGTATAAGCTCCAACACGGTTTTTCTGTGAAACTGCAGGAAAATCAAACAGGAACTAAGAAACACACTGAGAAACCAGAGTAAAAGATTCCCCTGCAATCCGATCCCTTTGTTCTAGATGAACGCATGTCTCTACACATGCTCAGTTCTGAGAGAATACTGTGTTTGAAAGCCATCCTACAACTATCTAGTTGGGAACACAAAGTATCTTTTAGGTTGCAAAATATACTCCACACATACATATGGGGAGTTACTTGCTCCAACTTGGTTTTACAGTGAACACTGCACGAATTTAAAACCGGCACTAGGAAACAGATTGAGAAACCAGAGTACAGTTTCTTCAGCAACCCGTTCCCTTTATGCTAGATGAACGAAAGTCTCTCCACATGCTCAGTTCTGAGAGATAATTTTTTGTGAAAGCCATCCTTCACCTAGCTTGTTGGGAAAACAAAGTTTATGTTCAGTTGCAAACTACACTCCATATATATATATGGGGAGATACTAGCTCCAAATTGGTTTTATAGTGAAAACTGCCGGAACTTCAAACAGGCACTAGGAAACAGACTGAGAAACCAGAGTAAATGTTTCTCCTGTAACCCGTTCCATATTTTGCTAAATGAACGAACGTCTCTCCAATTCTCTGATCTGAGAAATAATTGTGTTTGAATGCCGTCCATCACGTAGCTTGTTGGGAACACAAAATTTCTTTTCAGATGCAAACAACACTCCATACATAAATATGGGGATGTAGTTGCTCCAACTCTGTTTTACAGTGAAAACTGCATGACATTCAAACCTTCACTAGGAAACAGACTTAGTAACTAGTGTAAAAGTTTCTCCTGCAAAACGTTCCATTTGTGCTAGATGAATGAACTTCTGTCCACATGCTCATTACTGAGAGATATGTATGTGAAATCCGTATTTCACAAAGCTTTTTGGAACACAAAATTTCTTTTCAGTTGCAAACTACACTCCATATATATATAAGGGAAATCGTAGCTCTAAATCGGTTTTACTGTGAAAACGGCAGGAACTTCTAACCTGCACTAGGAAACAGACTTAGTAACTAGTGTAAAAGTTTCTCCTGCCAACCGTTCCCATTTTGCTAGATGAATGAATGTCTGTCCACATGCTCAGTTCTGAGAGATAACTGTGTGTGAAAGCCGTCCTTCATTTAACTTGTTTGGAACACAAAGTTTCTTTTCAGTTGCAAACTAGAATCCATACAAATATATGCAGAGTTACTAGCTCCAACTCGGTTTTACAGTGAAAACTGCAGGATCCTCAACCCGGCACTAGGAAACAGACTGAGAAACCAGAGTAAAATTTCTCCTGCAGCCCGTTCCCATTGTGCTAGATGAACGAAAGTCTCTCCACAAACTCACTTCTGAGAGATAAATGTGTGTGAAAGCCGTCCTTCACCTAGCTTGTTGGGAAAACAAAGTTTCTTTTCAGTTGCAAACTACACTCCATACAGATATATGGGGAGGTACTAGCTCCAACTCTTTTTTACAGTGAAAACTGCAGGAACATCATACCGGCACTATGAAATAGACTGAGATAGCAGAGTAAAAGTTTCTCGTGCAACACATTCCATTTGTGCTAGATGAACGAACGTCTCTACAAATGCTCAGATCTGAGAGATAATTGTGTGTCTTAAAGCTGCCCTTCACCTAGCTTTTTGGGAACCAAAGATCCTTTTCAGTTGCAAACGACACTCTATAAATATATATGGGGAGTTACTAGGTCCAACTCGTCTTAACGGTGAAACCTGGATGAAATTCAAACCGGCACTTTAAATGAGAATGAGATTCGGGGGTAAAATTTTCTCCTGCAAAACTTTCCTTTTCTGCAAGATGAACGAATGTCTCTCCACTTGCTCCGATCTGAGAAATAATTGTGAGTGAAAGCCGTTCTTCACCCAGCTTGTTGGGAACACAAATATTCTTTTCAGTTGCAAACAACACTCCATACATTTATATGTGGAGGTATTAGCTCCAACTCTGTTTTACAGTGAATACTGCAGGAAATTCAAACCAGCACTAGGAAAAAGACTGAGAAACCAGGGTAAAAGTTTCAAATGCAATCTGTTCCCTTTGTGCTAAATGAACGAATGTCTCTCCACATGCTCACTTCTGAGAGAAATTTGTGTGTGAAAGCCGTCCTTCATTATCATGTAGGGAACAGAAATTATCTTTTCGGTTGCAAACTCCACTCCATAATTATATATGGGGAGGTACTAGCTCCAACTCGTGTTTACAATGAAAACTGCAGGAACTTAAAACCGGCACTAGGAAACAGACTGAGAAACAAGAGTCACAGTTTGACTGCAACCTGTTCTGTTTCTTCCTGATGAAAGAATGTCTCTCCACATGCTCAGATCTGAGAGATAACTGTGTGTGAAATCCGTCCTTCACCTACCTTGTTGGGAACACAAAGTTTCTTTTCATTTGCAAACTAAACTCCATAAATATATATGGGGAAGTACATGCTCCAACTCGTTTTTACAGTGAAAACTGCAGGAATATCCAACCGGCACTAGGAAACAGACTGAGAAACCAGAGTAACAGTTTCCCCTGCAACCCGTTCCCTTTGTGATATATGAACGAAATTCTCTCCACATGCTCATTTCTGAGAGATAACTGTGTGTGAAAGCCATCCTACAAATAGCTTGTTCAGAACACAAAGTATCTTTTCTGTTGCAAAATATATTCCACAAATATTTATGGGGAGGTACTAGCTCCAAATCTGTTTTACAGTGAAAACTGCTGGAATTTGAAACCGGCTCTAGGAAACTGACTGATAAACCAGAGAAAAAGTTTCCCATGCTACCCGCTCCCTTTGTGCTAGATGAACGAATGTCTCTCCACATCTTCATCTCTGAGAGATTACTGTGTGTGAAAGCCGTGCTTCACCTAACATGTTGGGAATCCAAAGTTTCTTTTCAGATGCAAACTAAAATCCATACACATATATGGGGTGGTACTAGCTCCCACTCGTTTTTACAGTGAAAACTGCAGGTAATTAAACCGGCACTAGGAAAGAGACTGAGAAACCAGAGGAAAAGTTTCTCCTGCAACCCATTCTTTTTCAGCTAGATGAACGATCGTCTCTCCACATGTTCATATCTGAGAGATAATTTTGTGTGAAATTAGTTCTTCACCTAGCTTTGTGGGAAAACCAAATTTCTTTTCAGTTGCAAAATACAATCCATAGTAATATATGGGGAGATACTATCTCCAACTCGGTTTTACAGTGAAAACTGTAGGAACTTCAAACCGGCTCTAGGAAACAGACTGAGAAACCAGAGTTAAAGTTTCTCCTGCAAACCGTTTCCTATGTGCTAGATGAACGAACGTCTCTCCACATGTACATTTCTGAGAGATAAATTTGTGAGAAAGCCGTCCTTCACCTAGCTTGTTGGGAACACAAAGTTTCTTTTCAGTTGCAAACTACAATCCATACACATATATGGGGTTGTACTAGCTTCAAATCGGATTTACAGTGAAAACTGCAGGAAGTTCAAACCGGCACTAGGGAACAGACTGAGAAACCAGAGTAAGAGTTTCTCCGGCATCCCGTTCCCTTTGTGCTAGATGAACCAAACTCTCTACACATGTCAGTTATGAGAGAAATGTGTGTGTGGAATCCGAACTTCACCAAGCTTATTGGGAACACAAAGCTTCTTTTCAGTTGAAAACTACACTCCATACATATATATGGTTAGTAACTAGCCCCAACTCGGTTTTACAGTGAAAACTGCATGAACTTCAAACCGTCACTAGGAAACAGACTGAGAAACCAGAGAAATAGTTTCTCCTGCAAACCGTTCCCTATGTGCTAGATGAAAGAAAGTCTCTCCACAGCTACATTTCTGAGAGATAAATTTGTGAGAAAGCCGTCCTTCACCCAGCTTGTTGGGAACACAAATTTTCTTTTAAGTTGCAAACTACACTGCATACATATATATGGAAAGTATTAGCTCCAACTAAATTTTACAGTGAAAACTGCAGGAACTTCCAACCGGCACTAGGAAACATACTGAGAACCCTGAGCAAGAGTTTTTACTGCAACATGTTCTTTTTGTGCTAGATGAACGAACGTCTCTCAAATGCTCCGATCTGAGAAATATTTGTGTGTGAAAGCCGCCTTCACGTAGCTTGTAGGGAACACAAAGTTTCTTTTCAGTTGCAAACAACACTCCATACATATATATGGGGATGTACTTGCTCCAACTCGATTTTACAGTGAAAAATGCAGGACATTAGAAGCGGCACTATAAAAGAGACTTAGTAACTAAAGAAAATTTTCTCCTGCAACCCGTTACATTTGTGCTAGATGAACGAACGTCTCTCCGCATGCTCATTTTTGAGAGATATGTATGTGAAATCCGTACTTCACAAAGCTTTTTGGGAACACAAAAGTTCTTTTCAATTGGAAACAACACTCCATATATATATAAGGGAAATCGTAGCTCCAAAACGGTTTTACTGTGAAAACTGCAGGAACTTCAAACCGGCACCAGGAAACAGACTGAGAAACCAGAGTAAAATTTCTCCTGCCAAGCATTCCCATTGTGCTAGATGAACGAAAGTCTCTCCACAACCTCAGTTCTGAGAGATAAGTGAGTGTGAAAGCCGTCCTTCACCTAGCTTGTTGGGAACACAAAGTTTCTATTCAGTTGCAAACTACCCTCCATACATATATATGGGAATGTACTAGCTATAACTTGTTTTTACAGTGAAAACTGCAGGAACATCATACAGGCACTATGAAATAGACTGAGAAAGCAGAGTAAAAGTTTCTCATGCAAAACATTCCATTTGTGCTAGATGAATGTACATCTTTACAAATCCTCATTTCTGAGAGAAAAGTTTGTGTCTTAAAGCTGTCCTTCACCTAGCTTGTTGGGAACCAAAATTCCTTTTCAGTTGCAAACGACACAGTATATATATATATATATGGGGAGTTACTAGGTCCAACTCGTCTTAACGGTGAAAACTGGATGAAACTCAAACCGGCACTATATATCAGACTGAGATTCCGGGGTAAAATTTTCTCCTGCAAAACTTTCCATTTGTGCTAGATGAACGAATGTCTCTCCACTTGCTCCGATCTGAGAAATAGTTGTGAGTGAAAGCCGTTCTTCACCTAGCTTGTTGGGAACACAAATATTCTTTTCAGTTGCAAACAACACTCCATACATATATATGTGGAGGTATTAGCTCCAACTCTGTTTTACAGTGAATACTGCAGGAACTTCAAACCGGCACTAGGAAAAAGACTTAGAAACCAGAGTAAAAGTTTCAACTGCAATCCGTTCCCTTTGTGCTAAATGAACGAATGTCTCTCCACATGCTCACTTCTGAGAGATATTTGTGTGTGAAAGGCGTCCTTCATTATCATGTTTGGAACAAAAATTATCTTTTCGGTTGCAAACTCCACTCCATAATTATATATGGGGAGGTACTAGCTCCAACTCGGTTTTACAATGAAAACTTCAGGAACTTAAAACCGGCACTAGGAAACAGACTGAGAAACCAGAGTCACAGTTTGACTGCAACCTGTTCTGTTTGTTCCTGATGAAAGAAAATCTCTCCACATGCTCAAATCTGAGAGATAACTGTGTGTGAAATCCGTCCTTCACCTAGCTTGTAAGGAACACAAAGTTTCTTTTCATTTGCAAACTAAACTACATAAATATATATGGGGAAGTACATGCTCCAACTCGTTTTACAGAGAAAAATGCAGGAATATCCAACCGGCACTAGGAAACAAACTGAGAAACCAGAGTAATTGTTTCTCCAGCATCCCATTCCCTTTGTGCTAGATGAACGAACCTCTCTACACATGTCAGTTATGAGAGATAAGTGTGTGTGGAATCCTTTCTTCACCACCTTGTTGGGAACACAAAGCTTCTTTTCAGTTGAAAACTACACTCCATACATATATATGGTTAGGAACTAGCCCCAACTTGGTTTTACAGTGAAAACTGCATGAACTTCAAACCGTCACTAGGAAACAGACTCAGAAACCAGAGAAATAGTTTCTCCTGCAAACCGTTCCCTATGTGCTAGATGAACGAAAGTCTCTCCACATGTTCATTTGTAAGAGATAATTTTGTGTGAAAGCCGCCCTTCAACCAGCTTGTTGGGAACACAAATTTTCTTTTAAGTTGCAAACTACACTACATACATATATATGGGAGGTACTAGTTCTAACTCAATTTTACAGTGAAAACTGCAATAACTTCCAACCGGCACTAGGAAACACACTGAAGAACCAGAGAAAAGTTTCTCCTTCAATCAATTCTCTTTTCACTAGATGAACGAACGTCTCTCCACATGCTCAGTTCTGACAGATAATTGTGTGTGTGAAAGCCGTCCTTCACCTAGCTTGTTGGGAACACAAAGTTTCTATTCATTTGCAAACAACACTCCATACATATATATGGGGAGGTACTAGCTCCAACTCGTTTTTACAGTGAAAACTGCAGGAAATTTATACCGGCTCTAGGAAACAGAATGAGAAACCAGAGTAAAAGTTTCCCGGCAAACAGTTCAATTTGTGCTAGATAAACGAGCATCTCACCACATGCTCAGTTCTGAGAGATAATTGTTTGTGACAGCCGTCCTTCACCTAGCTTGTTGGGAAACCAAGGTTTATGTTCAATTGCAAACTACACTCCATATATATATACGGGGAGGTACTAGCTCCAAATTTGTTTTACAGTGAAAACTGCTGGATCTTCAAACAGGCACTAGGAAACAGACTGAGAAACCAGAGAAAAAGTTTCTCCTATAACCCGTTCCCTTTTCTGCTAAATGAACGAACGTCTCTCCAATGCTCTGATCTGAGGAATAATTGTGTGTGAAAGCTGTCCTTCACGTAGCTTGTTGGGAACACAAAACTTCTTTTCAGATGCAAACAACACTCCATACATATGTATGGGGATGTAGTTGCACCAACTCGGTTTTACATTGAAAACTGCAGGACATTCAAATATTCACTAGGAAACAGACTTAGTAACTAGTGTAAAAGTTTCTCCTGCAAAACGTTCCATTTGTGCTAGATGAATGAACGTCTCTCCACATGCTCATTTCTGAGAGATATGTATGTGAAATCCGTACTTCACAAAGCTTTTCGGAACACAAAATATCTTTACAGTTGCAAACTACACTCCATATATATAAGGGAAATCGTAGCTCCAAATCGGTTTTACTGTGAAAACTGCAGGAACTTCAAACCGGCACTAGGAATCAGACTTAGTAACTAGTGTAAAAGTTTCTCCTGCCAACCGTTCCCATTTTGCTAGATGAATGAATGTCTGTCCACATGCTCAGTTCTGAGAGATAACTGTGTGTGAAAGCCGTCCTTCATTTAACTTGTTTGGAACACAAAGTTTCTTTTCAGTTGCAAACTAGAATCCATACAAATATATGCAGAGTTACTAGCTCCAACTCGGTTTTACAGTGAAAACTGCAGGATCCTCAACCCGGCACTAGGAAACAGACTGAGAAACCAGAGTAAAATTTCTCCTGCAGCCCGTTCCCATTGTGCTAGATGAACGAAAGTCTCTCCACAAACTCACTTCTGAGAGATAAATGTGTGTGAAAGCCGTCCTTCACCTAGCTTGTTGGGAAAACAAAGTTTCTTTTCAGTTGCAAACTACACTCCATACAGATATATGGGGAGGTACTAGCTCCAACTCTTTTTTACAGTGAAAACTGCAGGAACATCATACCGGCACTATGAAATAGACTGAGATAGCAGAGTAAAAGTTTCTCGTGCAACACATTCCATTTGTGCTAGATGAACGAACGTCTCTACAAATGCTCAGATCTGAGAGATAATTGTGTGTCTTAAAGCTGTCCTTCACCTAGCTTTTTGGGAACCAAAGATCCTTTTCAGTTGCAAACGACACTCTATAAATATATATGGGGAGTTACTAGGTCCAACTCGTCTTAACGGTGAAACCTGGATGAAATTCAAACCGGCACTTTAAATGAGAATGAGATTCGGGGGTAAAATTTTCTCCTGCAAAACTTTCCTTTTCTGCAAGATGAACGAATGTCTCTCCACTTGCTCCGATCTGAGAAATAATTGTGAGTGAAAGCCGTTCTTCACCCAGCTTGTTGGGAACACAAATATTCTTTTCAGTTGCAAACAACACTCCATACATTTATATGTGGAGGTATTAGCTCCAACTCTGTTTTACAGTGAATACTGCAGGAAATTCAAACCAGCACTAGGAAAAAGACTGAGAAACCAGGGTAAAAGTTTCAAATGCAATCTGTTCCCTTTGTGCTAAATGAACGAATGTCTCTCCACATGCTCACTTCTGAGAGAAATTTGTGTGTGAAAGCCGTCCTTCATTATCATGTAGGGAACAGAAATTATCTTTTCGGTTGCAAACTCCACTCCATAATTATATATGGGGAGGTACTAGCTCCAACTCGTGTTTACAATGAAAACTGCAGGAACTTAAAACCGGCACTAGGAAACAGACTGAGAAACAAGAGTCACAGTTTGACTGCAACCTGTTCTGTTTCTTCCTGATGAAAGAATGTCTCTCCACATGCTCAGATCTGAGAGATAACTGTGTGTGAAATCCGTCCTTCACCTACCTTGTTGGGAACACAAAGTTTCTTTTCATTTGCAAACTAAACTCCATAAATATATATGGGGAAGTACATGCTCCAACTCGTTTTTACAGTGAAAACTGCAGGAATATCCAACCGGCACTAGGAAACAGACTGAGAAACCAGAGTAACAGTTTCCCCTGCAACCCGTTCCCTTTGTGATATATGAACGAAATTCTCTCCACATGCTCATTTCTGAGAGATAACTGTGTGTGAAAGCCATCCTACAAATAGCTTGTTCAGAACACAAAGTATCTTTTCTGTTGCAAAATATATTCCACAAATATTTATGGGGAGGTACTAGCTCCAAATCTGTTTTACAGTGAAAACTGCTGGAATTTGAAACCGGCTCTAGGAAACTGACTGATAAACCAGAGAAAAAGTTTCCCATGCTACCCGCTCCCTTTGTGCTAGATGAACGAATGTCTCTCCACATCTTCATCTCTGAGAGATTACTGTGTGTGAAAGCCGTGCTTCACCTAACATGTTGGGAATCCAAAGTTTCTTTTCAGATGCAAACTAAAATCCATACACATATATGGGGTGGTACTAGCTCCCACTCGTTTTTACAGTGAAAACTGCAGGTAATTAAACCGGCACTAGGAAAGAGACTGAGAAACCAGAGGAAAAGTTTCTCCTGCAACCCATTCTTTTTCAGCTAGATGAACGATCGTCTCTCCACATGTTCATATCTGAGAGATAATTTTGTGTGAAATTAGTTCTTCACCTAGCTTTGTGGGAAAACCAAATTTCTTTTCAGTTGCAAAATACAATCCATAGTAATATATGGGGAGATACTATCTCCAACTCGGTTTTACAGTGAAAACTGTAGGAACTTCAAACCGGCTCTAGGAAACAGACTGAGAAACCAGAGTTAAAGTTTCTCCTGCAAACCGTTTCCTATGTGCTAGATGAACGAACGTCTCTCCACATGTACATTTCTGAGAGATAAATTTGTGAGAAAGCCGTCCTTCACCTAGCTTGTTGGGAACACAAAGTTTCTTTTCAGTTGCAAACTACAATCCATACACATATATGGGGTTGTACTAGCTTCAAATCGGATTTACAGTGAAAACTGCAGGAAGTTCAAACCGGCACTAGGGAACAGACTGAGAAACCAGAGTAAGAGTTTCTCCGGCATCCCGTTCCCTTTGTGCTAGATGAACCAAACTCTCTACACATGTCAGTTATGAGAGAAATGTGTGTGTGGAATCCGAACTTCACCAAGCTTATTGGGAACACAAAGCTTCTTTTCAGTTGAAAACTACACTCCATACATATATATGGTTAGTAACTAGCCCCAACTCGGTTTTACAGTGAAAACTGCATGAACTTCAAACCGTCACTAGGAAACAGACTGAGAAACCAGAGAAATAGTTTCTCCTGCAAACCGTTCCCTATGTGCTAGATGAAAGAAAGTCTCTCCACAGCTACATTTCTGAGAGATAAATTTGTGAGAAAGCCGTCCTTCACCCAGCTTGTTGGGAACACAAATTTTCTTTTAAGTTGCAAACTACACTGCATACATATATATGGAAAGTATTAGCTCCAACTAAATTTTACAGTGAAAACTGCAGGAACTTCCAACCGGCACTAGGAAACATACTGAGAACCCTGAGCAAGAGTTTTTACTGCAACATGTTCTTTTTGTGCTAGATGAACGAACGTCTCTCAAATGCTCCGATCTGAGAAATATTTGTGTGTGAAAGCCGCCTTCACGTAGCTTGTAGGGAACACAAAGTTTCTTTTCAGTTGCAAACAACACTCCATACATATATATGGGGATGTACTTGCTCCAACTCGATTTTACAGTGAAAAATGCAGGACATTAGAAGCGGCACTATAAAAGAGACTTAGTAACTAAAGAAAATTTTCTCCTGCAACCCGTTACATTTGTGCTAGATGAACGAACGTCTCTCCGCATGCTCATTTTTGAGAGATATGTATGTGAAATCCGTACTTCACAAAGCTTTTTGGGAACACAAAAGTTCTTTTCAATTGGAAACAACACTCCATATATATATAAGGGAAATCGTAGCTCCAAAACGGTTTTACTGTGAAAACTGCAGGAACTTCAAACCGGCACCAGGAAACAGACTGAGAAACCAGAGTAAAATTTCTCCTGCCAAGCATTCCCATTGTGCTAGATGAACGAAAGTCTCTCCACAACCTCAGTTCTGAGAGATAAGTGAGTGTGAAAGCCGTCCTTCACCTAGCTTGTTGGGAACACAAAGTTTCTATTCAGTTGCAAACTACCCTCCATACATATATATGGGAATGTACTAGCTATAACTTGTTTTTACAGTGAAAACTGCAGGAACATCATACAGGCACTATGAAATAGACTGAGAAAGCAGAGTAAAAGTTTCTCATGCAAAACATTCCATTTGTGCTAGATGAATGTACATCTTTACAAATCCTCATTTCTGAGAGAAAAGTTTGTGTCTTAAAGCTGTCCTTCACCTAGCTTGTTGGGAACCAAAATTCCTTTTCAGTTGCAAACGACACAGTATATATATATATATATGGGGAGTTACTAGGTCCAACTCGTCTTAACGGTGAAAACTGGATGAAACTCAAACCGGCACTATATATCAGACTGAGATTCCGGGGTAAAATTTTCTCCTGCAAAACTTTCCATTTGTGCTAGATGAACGAATGTCTCTCCACTTGCTCCGATCTGAGAAATAGTTGTGAGTGAAAGCCGTTCTTCACCTAGCTTGTTGGGAACACAAATATTCTTTTCAGTTGCAAACAACACTCCATACATATATATGTGGAGGTATTAGCTCCAACTCTGTTTTACAGTGAATACTGCAGGAACTTCAAACCGGCACTAGGAAAAAGACTTAGAAACCAGAGTAAAAGTTTCAACTGCAATCCGTTCCCTTTGTGCTAAATGAACGAATGTCTCTCCACATGCTCACTTCTGAGAGATATTTGTGTGTGAAAGGCGTCCTTCATTATCATGTTTGGAACAAAAATTATCTTTTCGGTTGCAAACTCCACTCCATAATTATATATGGGGAGGTACTAGCTCCAACTCGGTTTTACAATGAAAACTTCAGGAACTTAAAACCGGCACTAGGAAACAGACTGAGAAACCAGAGTCACAGTTTGACTGCAACCTGTTCTGTTTGTTCCTGATGAAAGAAAATCTCTCCACATGCTCAAATCTGAGAGATAACTGTGTGTGAAATCCGTCCTTCACCTAGCTTGTAAGGAACACAAAGTTTCTTTTCATTTGCAAACTAAACTACATAAATATATATGGGGAAGTACATGCTCCAACTCGTTTTACAGAGAAAAATGCAGGAATATCCAACCGGCACTAGGAAACAAACTGAGAAACCAGAGTAATTGTTTCTCCAGCATCCCATTCCCTTTGTGCTAGATGAACGAACCTCTCTACACATGTCAGTTATGAGAGATAAGTGTGTGTGGAATCCTTTCTTCACCACCTTGTTGGGAACACAAAGCTTCTTTTCAGTTGAAAACTACACTCCATACATATATATGGTTAGGAACTAGCCCCAACTTGGTTTTACAGTGAAAACTGCATGAACTTCAAACCGTCACTAGGAAACAGACTCAGAAACCAGAGAAATAGTTTCTCCTGCAAACCGTTCCCTATGTGCTAGATGAACGAAAGTCTCTCCACATGTTCATTTGTAAGAGATAATTTTGTGTGAAAGCCGCCCTTCAACCAGCTTGTTGGGAACACAAATTTTCTTTTAAGTTGCAAACTACACTACATACATATATATGGGAGGTACTAGTTCTAACTCAATTTTACAGTGAAAACTGCAATAACTTCCAACCGGCACTAGGAAACACACTGAAGAACCAGAGAAAAGTTTCTCCTTCAATCAATTCTCTTTTCACTAGATGAACGAACGTCTCTCCACATGCTCAGTTCTGACAGATAATTGTGTGTGTGAAAGCCGTCCTTCACCTAGCTTGTTGGGAACACAAAGTTTCTATTCATTTGCAAACAACACTCCATACATATATATGGGGAGGTACTAGCTCCAACTCGTTTTTACAGTGAAAACTGCAGGAAATTTATACCGGCTCTAGGAAACAGAATGAGAAACCAGAGTAAAAGTTTCCCGGCAAACAGTTCAATTTGTGCTAGATAAACGAGCATCTCACCACATGCTCAGTTCTGAGAGATAATTGTTTGTGACAGCCGTCCTTCACCTAGCTTGTTGGGAAACCAAGGTTTATGTTCAATTGCAAACTACACTCCATATATATATACGGGGAGGTACTAGCTCCAAATTTGTTTTACAGTGAAAACTGCTGGATCTTCAAACAGGCACTAGGAAACAGACTGAGAAACCAGAGAAAAAGTTTCTCCTATAACCCGTTCCCTTTTCTGCTAAATGAACGAACGTCTCTCCAATGCTCTGATCTGAGGAATAATTGTGTGTGAAAGCTGTCCTTCACGTAGCTTGTTGGGAACACAAAACTTCTTTTCAGATGCAAACAACACTCCATACATATGTATGGGGATGTAGTTGCACCAACTCGGTTTTACATTGAAAACTGCAGGACATTCAAATATTCACTAGGAAACAGACTTAGTAACTAGTGTAAAAGTTTCTCCTGCAAAACGTTCCATTTGTGCTAGATGAATGAACGTCTCTCCACATGCTCATTTCTGAGAGATATGTATGTGAAATCCGTACTTCACAAAGCTTTTCGGAACACAAAATATCTTTACAGTTGCAAACTACACTCCATATATATAAGGGAAATCGTAGCTCCAAATCGGTTTTACTGTGAAAACTGCAGGAACTTCAAACCGGCACTAGGAATCAGACTGAAAAACCAGAATAAAAGTTTCTCCTGCCAACCGTTCCCATTTTGCTAGATGAACGAACGTCTGCCACATGCTAAGTTCTGAGAGATAGCTGTGTGTGAAAGCCGTCCTTAAAATAACTTTTTTGGAACACAAAGTTTCTTTTCAGTTGCAAACTACAATCCATACATATATATGCAGAGTTACTAGCTCCAACTCGCTTTTACAGTGAAAACTGCAGGAACCTCAAACCGGCACTAGGAAACAGACTGAGAAACCAGAGTATAATTTCTCCTGCAACCCTTTCCCATTGTGCTAGATGAACGAAAGTCTCTCCACAAACTCAGGTCTGAGAGATAAGTGTGTGTGAAAGCCGTCCTTCAACTAGCTTGTTGGGAACACAAAGTTTCTTTTCAGTTGCAAACTACACTCCATATATATATATGGGGAGGTACAAGCTCCAACTTTTTTTTACAGTGAAAATTGCAGGAACATCATACCAGCACTATGAAATAGACTGAGATAGCAGAGTAAAAGTTTCTCGTGCAACACATTCCATTTGTGCTAGATGAACGAACATCTGTACAAATGCTCAGATCTGAGAGATAAGTGTGTGTCTTAAAGCTGTCCTTCACCTAGCTTTTTGGGAACCAAAGTTTCTTTTCAGTTGCAAACGACACTCTATAAATATATATGGGTAGTTACTAGGTCCAACTCGTCTTAACGGTGAAAACTGAATGAAACTCAAACCGGCACTTTATATCAGACTGAGATTCCGGAGAAAAATATTCTCCTGCAAAACTTTCCATTTGTGCAAGATGAACGAATGTCCCTCCACTTGCTCCGATTTGAAAAATAATTGTGTGTGAAAGCCGTTCTTCACCTAGCTTGTTGGGAACACAAATATTCTTTTCAGTTGCATACAACACTCCATACATATATATGTGGAGGTATTAGCTCCAACTCTGTTTTACAGTGAATACTGCAGGAACTTCAAACCGGCACTAGGAAAAAGACTGAGAAACCAGAGTAAAAGTTTCAACTGCAATCCGTTCCCTTTGTGCTAAATGAACGAATGTCTCTCCACATGCTCACTTCTGAGAGATATTTGTGTGTGAAAGCCGTCCTTCATTATCATGTTGGGAACAGAAATTATCTTTTCGGTTGCAAACTCCACTCCATAATTATATATGTGGAAGTAATAGCTCCAACTCGGGTTTACAATGAAAACTGCAGGAACTTAAAATAGGCACTAGGAAACAGACTGAGAAACCAGAGTCACAGTTTGACTGCAACCTGTTCCGTTTGTTCCTGATGAAAGAAAGTCTCTCCACATGCTCAGATCTGAGAGATAAGTGTGTGTGAAATCAGTCCTTCACCTAGCTTGTTGGGAACACAAAGTTTCTATTCAGTTGCAAACTACACTCCATACATATATATGGGGAGGTACTAGCTATAACTCGTTTTTACAGTGAAAACTGCAGGAACATCATACCGGCACTCTGAAATAGACTGAGAAAGCAGAGTAAAAGTTTCTCGTGCAAAACATTCCATTTGTGCTAGATGAATGAACGTCTCTACAAATCCTCATTTCTGAGAGAAAAGTTTGTGTCTTAAAGCTGTCCTTCACCTAGCTTGTTGGGAACCAAAGTTCCTTTTCAGTTGCAAATGACACAGTATAAATATATATGGGGAGTAACTAGGTCCAAATCGTCTTAACGGTGAAAACTGGATGAAAATCAAACCGGCACTATATGTCAGACTGAGATTCCGGGGTAAAATTTTCTCCTGCAAAACTTTCCATTTGTGCTAGATGAACGAATGTCTCTCCACTTGCTCCGATCTGAGAAATAATTGTGTGTGAAAGCCGTTCTTCAACTAGCTTGTTGGGAACACAAATATTCTTTTCAGTTGCAAACTACACTCCATACATATATATGTGGAGGAATTAGTTCCAACTCTTTTTAACAGTGAATACTGCAGGAACTTCAAACCGGCACTAGGAAAAATACTGAGAAACCAGAGTAAAAGTTTCAACTGTAATCCGTTCCCATTGTGCTAGATGAACGAATGTCTCTCCACATGCTCAGATCTGAGAAATATCTGTGTGTGAAAGCCTTCCATCACATATCTTGTTGGGAACACAAAGTTTCTTTCCAGTTGCAAACTAAAATCCATATATATATGGGGAGGTACTAGCACCAACTCGGTTTTACAGTGAAATCTGCAGGTACTTTAAACCGGCACTAGGAAACAGACTGAGAAAGCAGAATAATAGTTTATCCTGCATCCTGTTCCCTTTGTTCTAGATGAACGAACGTCTCTCAACATGCTCATTTCTGAGAGATAAATGTGTGTGAAAGAAGCCCTTCATACACCTTGTTGGGAACACAAAGTTTCATTTCATTTGCAAACTACTCTCCCTACATATATATAGGTTGGTAATAGTTAAAACACGGTTTTACTGTGAAAAGTGCGGGAACATTAAAAAGGCACTAGGAAACAGACTGAGAAACCAGAGAAATAGGTTCTCCAGCATCCCGTTACAATTGTGCTAGATGAACGAATATCTAAACACATGATCAGTTCTGAGAGATAATTGTGATTGAAAGCAGTCCTTCAATTAGCTTGCTGGGAACACATAAGTTCTTTTCAGTTGCATACTACAATCCATACATATATATGGATAGGTACTAGCTCCAACACGATTTTACAGTGAAAACTGCAGGAACTTCAAACCGGCACTAGGAAACAGACTGAGAAACCAGAGTAAAATTTCTCCTGCCACCCGTTCCCATTGTGCTAGATGAACGAAAGTCTCTCCACAACCTCAGTTCTGAGAGATAAGTGTGTGTGAAAGCCATCCTTCACCTAGCTTGTTGGGAAAACAAAGTTTCTTTTCAGTTGCAAACAACACTCCATACATATATATGGGGAGGTACAAGCTCCAAATCGTTATTACAGTGAAAACTGCAGGAACATCTTACCGGCACTATGAAATAGACTGAGAAAGCAGAGTAAAAGTTTCTTGTGCAACACATTCCATTAGTGCTTGATGAATGGATCTCTCTACAAATGATCAGATCTGAGAGATATGTGTGTGTCTTAAAGCTGTCCTTCACCTAGCTTGTTTGGAACCAAAGTTTCTTTTCAGTTGCAAACGACATTCTATAAATATATATGGGGAGTTACTATGTCCAACTCGTCTTAACGGTGAAAACTGGATGAAACTCAAACCGGCACTATATATCAGATTGAGATTCCGGAGTAAAATTTTCTCCTGCAAAACTTTCCATTTGTGCTAGCTGAACGAATGTCTCTCCACTTGCCCCGATCTGAGAAATAATTGTGTGTGAAAGCCGTTCTTTACCTAGCTTGTTGGGAACACAAATATTCTTTTCACTTGCAAACTACACCCCATAAATAGATATGTGGAGCTATTAGCCCCAACTTTGTTTTACAGTGAATACTGCAGGAAATTCAAAACGGCACTAGGAAAAATTCTGAGAAACCAGGTTAAAAGTTTCAACTGCAAGCCGTTCCCTTTGTGCTAGATGAACGAATGTCTCTCCACATGCTCACTTCTGAGAGATATTTGTGTGTGAAAGCCGTCCTTCGGTATCATGTTGAGAACACAATGTATCTATTCGGATGCATACTAAACTGCACATATAATTATTGGGAGGTACTAACTCCAACTCGATTTTACAGTGAAAAATGCAGGAACTTCAAACTGGCTCTAGGAAACAGACTGAGAAACCAGAGTAAAATTTCTCCTGCAACCCGTTCCATTTGTGCTAGATGAACGAACGTCTATCCACATGCTCATCTCTGAGGGAATAGTGTGTGCAAAAGCCTTACTTCAACTAGCTTGTTGGGAACAGAAAGTTTCTTTTCAGTTGCAAACTACTCTCCATACATATATATGGGGAGGTACTACATCCAACTCGGTTTACAGTGAAAACTGCATGAACCTCAAAATGGCAGTAGGAATCAGACTGAGAAACAGAGTTAATTTTCTCTAGCAAACCGTTACTTTGTGTTAGATGAACGAACGTCACTCCAAATGCTCATTTCTGAGAGATAAGTGTGTTTGAATGCCGTCCTTCACATAACTTTTTGGGAACACAAAGATACTTTTCAGGTGCAAACAACACACCACATATATATATGCAGAGGTATTAGCTCCAACTCGATTTTACAGTGAAAACTGAAGGAACTTCTAACTGGCATGAGGAAACAGACTGAGAAACCAGAGAAAGAGTTTCACCTGTATCCCATTCCATTTGTGCTAGATGAACGAACATCTCTTTACATGCTCAGTTCTGAGAGATATGTTTGTGTGAAATCAGTCCTTCACCAATCTTCTTGGAACACAAATTTCTTTTCAGTTGCAAACTACATTCCATACATATATATGGGGAGGTACTAGCTCCAACTCACTTTTACAGTGAAAAATGAAGTAACTTCAAACCGGCACTTGGAAACATACTGAGAACAGTGAGTAAGGGTTTCTCCTGCAAACAGTTCCCTTTTTGTTAGATGAGCGAACGTCTCTCCACATGGTCAGTTCTGAGAGATAATTTTGTGTGAAAGCCTTCCTTCAACAAGCATGTAGGGAACACAAAGTTTCTTTTCAGTTGCTATATATAATCCATATATATATATGGAGTGGTGCAAGCTCCAAATACGTTTTACAGTGTAAAATGCCGGAACTTCAAACTGGCACTTGGAAACAGACTGAGAAACCAGAGTAAAAGTTTCTCCTGCAAACCTTTCCCTTTATGCTAGATGAACGAAAGTCTATCCACATCCTCAGTTCTGAGAAATAAGTGTGTGTGAAAGCCGTCCTTCAACAAGTATGTTGGGACAAAAAGTTACTATTCAGTTGCAAACTATACTCCATATATTTATATGGGGAGGTACTAGCACAAACTCGGTTTTACAGTGAAAACTGCAGGAAATTCAAACCGGCAGTAGGAAACAGACTGAGAAACTAGAGTAAAAGTTTCTCCAGCAAAACTTTCCTTTTGTGCTAGATGAACGAACGTCTCTCCACATGCTCTAGTTCTGAGAGATAAGTGTGTGTGAAAGCCGTTCTTCACCTAGCTTGTTGGGAACACAAATTTTCTTTTCAGTTGCAAACTACAATCGATACATATATATGGGGTGTTACTAACTTCAACTCGGTTTTACAGTGAAAACTGCAGGAACTGCTTACTGGCAGTAGGAAACCGACTGAGAATCGTGAGGAAGCGTTTCTCCTGCAAAACGTTCCCTTTGTGCTAGATGAACGAAAGTCTCCCCACATGCTCAGTTTGAGAAAAAGTTGTGTGTGAAAGCCGCCCTTAACCTAGCATGTTGGGAACAAATCTTTCTTTTCAGTTGCAGGCTACACTCCATACATATATATGCGGAGGTCCTAGTTCCAAATATGTTTTAATGTGAAAAACGCAGGAACTTCATACCGGCACTAGGAAGCAGACTGAGCAACCAGATAAAAAGTTCTCCTGCAAACCTTTCCCTTTTTGCTAGATGAACGAAAGTCTCTCCTCATGCTCAGTTCTGAGAAATAAGTGTCTGTGAAAGCCTTCATTCACCTAGCTTTTTGGGAACACAAAGTTTCTTTTCATTTGCAAACTACACTCCATAAATATATATGGAGAGATACAAGCTCCAACTCGGTTTTACTGTGAAAATTGCAGGAACTTCAAACCGGCACTAGGAAACAGACTGAGAAACCAGAGTAAATGTTTCTCCTGCATCACTTTCCCTTTGTGCTAGATGAACGAACGTCTCTCCACATGCTCAGTTCTGAGAGATAACTGTGTGTGAAAGCCGTACTTCACCTAGCTTGTTGGGAACACAAAGTTTTTTTCAGTTGCAAACTACAAACCATACATATATATGGGGAGGTACTAGCTCGAACTCGATTTTAGAGTTAAAACTGAAGGAACTTCAAAACGGCACTAGGAAACAGACTGAGAAACCAGAATAAGAGTTCTCCTGCTTCCCGTTCCATTTGTTCTAGATGAACGAACCTCTCTACACATGTCAGTTCTGAGAAATAAGTGTGTGTGTAAGCCGGCCTTCACCAAACTTGTTGGGAACACAAAGTTTCTTTTTAGTTGCAAACTACACTCCATACAAATATAAGGTGTGGTACAAGCTCCAACTATGTTTTACTGTGAAAACTGCAGGAGCTTAAAACCAGCACTAAGAAACAGACTGAGAAATCAGAGTAAAAGTATCTCCTGCAACCCGTTCCCATTTTGCTACATGAACGAACGTCTCTCCACATGCTCAGTTCTGAGAGAAATATGTTTATGAAAGCTGTTCTTCAAATAGTTGTTGGGAACACCAAGTTTCCTTTCAGTTGAAAATTACACTCCATACATATATATGGGGATTTAGAAGCTCCAACTCGGTTTACTGTGAAAATTGCAGGTACTTCAAAACGGCACTATTAAACAGACTGAGAAAACAGAGTAAGAGTTTCTCCTGCATCCCGTTATTTTGTGTTAGATGAACGAGTATCTCTCTACATGCTCAGTTCTGAGATGTAATTATGTGTGAAAGCCGTTCTTCACCAAGCTTGCTGGGAACACAAATTAAATTTTTTGTTGCAAATTACACCCCATACATATATATGGAGAGGTACTAGCTCCAACCCAATTTTACAATGAAAATTGCAGGAAATTCAAACCGGCACTAGGAAACAGACTGAGAAACCAGAGTAAAACTTTCTCCTGCAACCAGTTACATTTGTGCTAGTTGAACGAACGTCTCTCCACATGCTCAGTTCTGAGAGATAACTGGGTGTGAAAGCCGTACTTCACCTAGCTTGTTGGTAACACAAAGTATCTTTTAAGATGCAAACTACAATCCATAAATATATCTGAGGAAATACTAGCTCCAACTCTATTTTACAGTGTAAACTGCAGGAACTTCAAACCGGCACTAGGAAACACACTGAGAAAAAAGAGTAAATGTTTCTCTTGCAACCCGTTCCATTTGTGCTACATGAACGAAGGTCTCTCCACATGCTCAGTTCTGAGAAATACTTGTGGGTGAAAGCCGTACTTCAACTAGCTTGTTGGGAACTCAAAGTTTCTATTCAGTTGCAAACTACACTCCAAACATATTCATGGGTTGTTACTAGCTCCAACACAGTTTTACAGTGAAACTGCTGGAACTTCAAACCGGCACTAGGAAACAGTCTGAGAAAAGAGATTATAAGTTTCTCCTGCAAACTGTTCCTTTTGTGCTAGATGAAAGAACGTCTCTCCATATGCTAAGTTCTGAGGGATAAGTGTGTGTGAAAGCCATCTTTCAACTAGCTTGTTGTTGACAACATGTTTCCTTTCAGTTGCAAACTACAATCCATACATATATATGGGGTGGTACAAGCTACAACACGAGTATACAGTGAAAAGTGCATTAACTTCAAAAGGGCACTAGGAAGCATTTTGAGGAATCCGAGTAGAAGTTTCTCCTACAACACTTTCCCTTTGTTCTAGATGAACGAAAGTCTCTCCACATGCTCAGTTCTTAGAATTAAGTGTGTATGAAAGCTGACCTTCACAAAACTTGTCAGGAACACAAAGATTCTTTTCAGTTGCAAACTACACTCCATATATTTATATGCAGAGGTACTAGCACCAAATCTGATTACAATGAATACTGCAGGAAATTCAAACTAGCACTAGGAAACAGACTAATAAACAAGAGTAATACTTTTTCCTGCAACACGTTCCGTTTGTGCTAGATGAACGAACATCTATCCACATGCTAAGTTCTGAGCAATAAGTGTGTGTGAAAGCCGTCCTTCACCTAGATTTTGGGAACACAAAGTTTCTTTTCGTTTGGAAACTACATTCCATACATATATATGGGGAGGTACAATCTCCAACTAGGTTTAACTGTGAAAACTGCATGAACCTCAAAACGGCACTAGGAATCAGACTGAGAAACCAGAGTAAATATTTCCTACAACCCGTTCCTTTGTGCTATAAGAACGAAAGTCACTCCACATCGTCAGTTCTGAGAGATATGTGTGTGTGAAAGCCGTCTTTACATAGATTGTTGGGGACACAAAGTTTCTTTTCAGTTGCAAACTCCACTCCATACATATATAAAGGGAGGTACTAGCTCCAACTCGATTTTACAGTAAAAACGGCAGGAAATTCAAACCGGCACTAGGAAACAGACTGAGAATACAGAGAAAAATTTCCCTTTCAGCCCGTTCCCTTTGTGCTAGATGAACGAACGTCTCTCCACATGCTCAGTTCTGAGAGAAAAGTGTGTGTGAAAGCCGTCCTTCACCTAGCTTGTTGGGAACACAAAGTTTCTTTTCAGTTGCAAAATACAATCCATACATATATATGGGTAGGTACAAGTTCCAACTCGGTTTAACAGTGAAAACTGCAGGAACCTCATAATGGCACTAACAAAAAGACTGAGAAATCAGAGTAAAAGTTTCTCATGCAACCCGTTCCCTCTGTGCTAGATGAACGAACGTCTCTCCACATGCTCAGTTCTGAGAGATAAGTGTGTGTGAAAGCCGTCCTTCACCTAGCTTGTTGGGAACACAAATAGTCTTTTAAGTGACAAACAACACTCCATACATATATATGTGGATGTATTAGCTCAAACTCTGTTTTACAGTGAATACTGCAGGAAATTCAAACCGGCACTAGGAAAAAGACTGAGAAACCAGAGTAAAAGTTTCAACTGCAATCCGTTCCCTTTGTGCTAAATAAACGAATGTCTCTCCACATGCTCACTTCTGAGAGATATTTGTGTGTGAAAGCCGTCCTTCTTTATCATGTTGGGAACAGAAAGTATCTTTTCGGTTCCAAACTCCACTCCATAATTATATATGGGGAGGTACTAACTCCAACTCGGGTTTACAATGAAAACTGCAGGAACTTCAAACCGGCACTAGGAAAAAGACTGCGAAACCAGAGTCACATTTTGCCTGCAACCTGTTCCGTTTGTTCCTGATGAAAGAAACTCTCTCCACATGCTAGGATCTGAGAGATAAGTGTGTGTGAAATCAGTCCTTCACCTAGCTTGTTGGGAACACAAAGTTTCTTTTCATTTGCAAACTAATCTCCATACATATATATGGGGAAGTACATGCTCCAACTCGTTTTTACAGTGAAAACTGCAAGAACATCCAACCAGCACTAGGAAACATACTGAAAACCAGAGTAAAAGTTTCCCCTGCAACCCGTTCCCTTTGTGATATATGAACGAAATTCTCTCCACATGCTCATTTCTGAGAGATAACTGTGTGTGAAAGCCATCCTACACCTAGCTTGTTCGGAACACAAGGTATCTTTTCAGTTGCAAAGTATACTCCACAAATATATATGGGGAGGTACTAGCTCCAAATCTGTTTTACAGTGAAAACTGCTGGAATTTGAAACCGGCTCTAGGAAACTGACTGATAAACCAGAGTAAAAGTTTTTCTTGCACCCACTCACTTTATGCTAGATGAACGAAAGTCTCTCCACATCCTCATCTCTGAGAGATTACAGTGTGTGAAAGCCGTGCTTCACCTAGCATGTTGGGAATCCAAAGTTTCTTTTCAGATGCAAACTACAATCCATAAACACATGTGAGGTGGTACTAGCTCCCACTCGTTTTTACAGTGAAAACTGCAGGAAATTAAACCGGCACTAGGAAACAGACTGAGAAACCAGAGGAAAAGTTTCTCCTGCAAACCATTCTTATTCAGCTAGATGAACGATCGTCTCTCCACATGTTCATATCTGAGAGATAATTTTGTGTGAAAGCCGTTCTTCACCTAGCTTGGTGGGAACACAATATTTCTTTTCAGTTGCAAAATACACTCCATACTAATATATGGGGAGGTAATATTTCCAACTCGGTTTTACAGTGAAAACTTCAGGATCTTCAAACTGGCTCTAGGGGACAGACAGAGAAACCAGAGTTAAGTTTCTTCTGCAAACCGTTTCCTTTGAGCTAGATGAAAGAAAATATGTCCACATGCTCAGTTCTTAGAGATAACTGTGTGTGAAAGCCATTCTACACCTAGCTTGTAGGGAACACAAAGTATCTTTTCGGTTGCTAACTATATTGCACACATATAGATGGGGAGGTACTAACTCCAAATCGGTTTTTCAGTGAAAACTACAGGATCTTCAAATCGGCACTAGGTAACAGCCTGAGAAAAAAGATTAAGAGTTTCTCCTGCATCCCGTTCCCTTTGAGCTAAATGAACGAACGTCTTCTCCACATGCTCAGATCTGAGAGAAAATTGTGTGTGAATGCCGTCCTTAACAAACCTAGTTGAGAACACATAATTCCTTTTCAGTTGCAATCTACACTCCATACATATACATGAGGATGTACTAGCTCCAAATCTGTTTTACAGTGAAAACTGCAGGAACTTCAAATCGGCAGTAGGAAACAAACTTAGAAATCAGAGTAAAAATTTCTCCTGCAACCCGTTCAATTTGTGCTAAATGAACGAACGTCTCTTCACATGCTCAGTTCTGAGAAATAAGTGTGTTTGAATGCCGTCCTTCTCTAGCTTGTTGGGAACACAGAGTTTCTTTTCAGTTTCAAACTACACAGCATACATATATATGGGGTAGTAGTAGCCCCAACTCTGTTTAACAGTGAAAACTGCATGAACCTCAAAACATCACTAGGAATCAGACTGAGAAACCAGAGTTAATTTTATCCAGCAAACCGTTCCTTTGTGTTCGATGAATGAACGTCACTCCAAATACTCATTTCTGAGAGATAAGTGTGTTTTAATGCCGTCTTTCACCTAACTCTTTGGGAACACAAAGTTTCTTTTCAGGTGCAAACTACACATCATATATATATATGCAGAGGTACTAGCTATAACACGATTTTACAGTGAAAACTGAAGGAACTTCAAACTGGCACTTGGAAACAGACTGAGAAACCAGAGTAAAAGTTTCTCCTGCAAACCTTTCCCTTTATGCTAGATGAACGAAAGTCTATCCACATCCTCAGTTCTGAGAAATAAGTGTGTGTGAAAGCCGTCATTCAACAAGCATGTTGGGACAAAAAGTTACTTTTCAGTTGCAAACTATACTCCATACATTTATATGGGGAGGTACTAGCACAAACTCGGTTTTACAGTGAAAACTGCAGGAACTTCAAACCGGCAGTAGGAAACAGACTGAGAAACTAGAGTAAAAGTTTCTCCAGCAAACCGTTCCTTTTGTGCTAGATGAACGAACGTCATTCCACATGCTCTAGTTCTGTGAGATAAGTGTGTGTGAAAGCCGTTCTTCACCTAGCTTGTTGGGAACATAAAGTTTATTTTCAGTTGCAAACTACAATCGATAAATATATATGGGGTGTTACTAACTCCAACTCAGTTTTACAGTGAAAACTGCAGGAACTGCTTACGGGCAGTAGGAAACCGACTGAGAACCGTGAGTAAGAGTTTCTCCTGCAAAACGTTCCCTTTGTGCTAGATGAACGAACGTCTCCACACATGCACAGTTTGAGAAAAATTTGTGTGTGAAAGCCGCCCTTAACCTTGCATGTTGGGAACAAATGTTTCTTTTCAGTTGTATTCTACACTCCATACATATATATGGGGAGGTACTAGCTCCAACTCGGTTTTACAATGAAAAATGCAGAAACAACAAAACGGCAATAGGAAACAGTCTGAGAAACCAGAATAATAGTTACTCCTGCAACCCGTTCCGTTTGTGCTCTATGAACGAACGTCTCTCCACATATGTTCTTAGAGATAAGTGTGTTTGTAAGCCTTTCTTCACCTAGATTGTCGGGAACACAAAGTTTCTTTCCATTTGCAAACTACACTCCTTACATATATATGGGGATGTTTTAGCTCCAAATCGGTTTTACAGTGAAATCTGCAGGAACTTAAACCGCCACTATGGAACAGACTGAGGATCCAAAGTAAAAGTAACTCCTGCAAACTGTTCAGTTTGTGCTAGTTGAACGAACTTATTTCCAAACACCCAGTTTTGAGAGATATGTGTGTATGAAGGCCGTCCTTCACCTAGCATTTTGGGAAAGCAAATTTTCTTTTCAGTAGCAAACTACACTCCATACATATATTTGGGGAGGTACAAGCTCCAACTCGCTTTTACAATGAAAACTTCAGAATATTCAAACCAGCACTAAGAAACAGACTGAGAAAACAGAGTAAATTTTCTCCTGCTACCCGTTCAATTTGTGCTAAATGAACGAACGTCTCTCCAAATGCTCAGTTCTGAGAAAAAATTTTGTGTGAAAGCCGAACTTCACCTAGCTTGTTGGGAACACAAAGCTTCTTTCAGTTGCAAACTACACTCCAAACATATACATGGGAAGTACTAGCTCCAACACGGTTTTAAAGTGAAAAATGCAGAAACTTCAAACCGGCACTAGGAAACAGACTGAGAACAGTGAGTAAGAGTTTCTCCTGCAAACCGTTCCCTTTTTGCTAGATGAACGAACATCTCTCCACATGGTCAGTTCTGAGAGATAATTGTGTGTGAAAGCCGTCCTTCAACAAGCATGAAGGGAACACAAAGTTTCTTTTCAGTTGCTATCTACACTCCATATAAATATATGGAGTGGTACAAGCTCCAAATACGTTTTACAGAGCAAAATGCAGGAACTTCAAACTGGCATTTGGAAACAGACTGAGAAACCAGAGTAATAGTTACTCCTGCAAACCTTTCCATTTATGCTAGATGAACGAAAGTCTATCCACATGCTCAGTTCTGAGAGATAAGTGTGTGTGAAAGCCGTCCTTCAACAAGCATGTTGGGACAAAAAGTTACTTTTCAGTTGCAAACTACATACATTTATATGGGGAGGTACTAGCTCAAACTCGGTTTTAAAGTGAGAACTGCAGGAACTTTAAACCGGCACTAGGAAACAGAGTGAGAAACTAGAGTAAAAGTTTCTCCAGCAAACCGTTCCTTTTGTGCTAGATGAACGAAAGTCTCTCCGCATGCTCTATTTCTGATAGATACGTGGGTGTGAAAGCCGACATTCACTAGCTTGTTGGGAACACAAAGTTACTTTTCAGATACAAACTACACTCCATATATATATATGCTGCTTTACTAGCTCCTAATCTGTTTACAGTGAAACCTGCAGGAAATTAAAAACGGCACTAGGAAACAGAATGAGTAACCAGAGTAATCGTTTCCCCTTCAAAACGTTCCCAATTTGCTAGATGAACGAACGTCTCTCCACATGCTCAAGTTCTGCGAGATAAGTGTGTGTGAAAGCGGTACTTCACATAGCTTGTTGGGAACACAAAGTTTCTTTTCAGTTGCAAACTACACTCCATATATATATAGGCGGAGGTACAAGCACCAAATCTGATTACAATGAATACTGCAGGAAATTCAAACCAGCACTAGGAAACAGACTAATAAACAAGAGAAATACTTTTTCCTGCATAACCTTCCGTTTGTGCTAGATGAACGAACATCTATCCACATGCTAAGTTCTGAGCAATAAGTGTGTGTGAAAGCCGTACTTCACCTAGATTTTTGGGAACAAAAAGTTTCTTTTCGTTTGGAAACTACATTCCATACATATATATGGGGAGGTACAAGCTCCAACTCGCTTTTACAGTGAAAACTGCAGGAACTTAAAAACGGCACTAAGAAACAGACTGAGAACCCAGAGTAAAACTTACTCCTGCAAACCTTTCCTTTTGTTCTAGATGAACGAAAGTCTCCCCACATGCTCACCTCTCAGAGATAAGTGTGTATGAAAGCCGTACTTCACCTAGCTTGTCGGGAACAGAAAGTTTCTTTCTAGTTGCAAACTACACTCCATCACGTATATGGGGTGGTACTAGCTCCAAATCAGTTTTACAGTGAAAACTTCAGGAACTTCAACACGGCACTAGGAAACAGACTGAGAATCCAGAGAAAAATTTCCCTTTCAGCCCGTTCCCTTTGTGCTAGATGAAGGAACGTCTCTCCACATGCTCAGTTCTGAGAGATAAGTGTGTGTGAAAGCAGTCCTTCACCAAACTTGTTGGGAACACAAAGTTTCTATTCAGTTGCAAAATACAATCCATACATATATATGGGTAGGTACAAGCTCCAACTCGGTTTAACAGTGAAAACTGCAGGAACCTAAAAACGGCACTAACAAAAACACTGAGAAATCAGAGTAAAATTTTCTCATGCAACCCGTTCCCTTTGTGCTAGATGAAGGAACGTCTCTCCACATGCTCAGTTCTGAGAGAAAACTGAATGTGAATGCCGTCCTTCACCTAGCTTGTTGGGAACACAATGTTTCTCGTCAGTTGCATACTACACCCCATACATATATATGGGGAGGTACTAGCTCCAACTCGGTTTCACAATGAAAAATTAAGAAACAACAAAACGGCACTAGGAAACAGTCTGAGAAACCAGAGTAATAGTTACTCCTGCAACCCGTTCCGTTTGTGCTATATGAACGAACGTCTCTCCACATGATATGTTCTTAGAGATAATTGTGTTTATAAGCCTAACTTCACATAGATTGTCGGGAACACAAAGTTTCTTTCCATTTGCAAACTACACTCCGTAAATATATATGGGGATGTTGTAGCTCCTAATCGATTTTACAGTGAAATCTGCAGGAACTTAAACCGCCACTCCGGAACAGACTGAGTATCCAAAGTAAAAGTAACTCCTGCAAACCGTTCAGTTTGTGCTAGTTGAACGAATTTATTTCCACACGCCCAGTTTTGAGAGATATGTGTGTATGAAAGGCGTTTCGCCTAGCCTTTTGGGAACACAAATTTTCTTTTCTGTTGCAAACTACACTCCATACATATATATGGGAATGAACTAGCTCAACAACAGTTTTACAGTGACAACTGCAGGAACTTCCTATCGGCAACAGGAAACATTCTGAGAAACCAGTGTAGAAGTTTCTACTGTAAAACATTCCCTTTCTGCTAGATGAATGAAAGACTCTCCACATGCTCAGTTCTTAGAGATAAGTGTGTATGAAAGCTGTCCTTCACCTAGCTTGTTGGCAACACAAAGTATTTTTTTAGTTGCAAACTGCACTCCATATATATATATGGGGAGGTACAAGCTCCAACTCGCTTTTACAATGAAAACTGCATAATATTCAAACCAGCACTAAGAAACAGACTGAGAAAACAGAGTAAAACTTTCTAATGCTACCCGTTCAATTTGTGCTAAATGAACGAAAGTATCTCCACATGCTCAGTTCTGAGAAAAAAGTGTGTGTGAAAGCCGAACTTCACTTATCTTGTTGGGAACACAAAGCTTCTTTTCAGTTGCAAACTACACTCCATATATATATATGGGGAGGTACAATCTCCAACACACTTTTACAATGAAAACTGCAGGAACATCAAACCAGCACTAGGAAACAATCTGAGAACCCATAATTAGAGTTTCTCCAGAAAACCGTTCTTTTTGCTAGATGAACGAATATCTCTCCACATGCTCAGTTCTGAGATGTTATTTTGTGTGAAAGCCGTCCTTCACCAAGCTTGCTGGGAACACAAAGTTTTTTTCATTTGCAAAATTCACCCCATACATATATAAGGGGAGGTAATAGCTCCAACTCAGTTTTACAATGAAAATTGCAGGAACTTCAAACCGGCACTAGGAAACAGACTGAGAAACCAGAGTAAAACTTTCTCCTGCAACCCGTTACATTTGTGATAGTTGAACGAACATCTCTCCACATGCTCATTTCTGAGAGATACGTGGGTGTGGAAGCTGTCCTTCACTAGTTGTTGGGAACACAAAGTTACATTTCAGATACAAACTACTCTCCATATATATATATGCGGCTTTACTAGCTCCAAATCTGTTTAAAGTGAAACCTGCAGGAAATTAAAACCGGCACTAGGAAACAGACTGAGTAACCAGAGTAAAAGTTTCCCCTTCAAACCGTTCCCATTGTTCTAGATGAACGAACGTCTCTCCAAATGCTCAGTTCTGAGAGAAAATTGTGTGTTAAAGCCGTCCTTCACCTAGCTTGTTGGGAACACAATGTTCCTTTTCAGATGCAACTGCACTCCATACATATATATGGGGAGGAAAAAGCTCCAAATGGTTTTTACAGTGAAAACTGTATGAAACACAAAATGGCACTAGGAAACAGACTGAGAACCCAGTGTAAACCTTTCCCCGCAAACCGTTCCCTTTGTGATAGATGAACGAACGTCTCTAAACATGCTCAGTTCAGAGAGTAAAATTTGTGTCAAAGCCGTCCTTCACCTAGCTTGTTGGAAAACAAATTTTCTTTTCAGTTGCAAACTACACTCCATATATGTATATGGGGATGTACTAGCTCCAACTCGGTTTTACAGTGAAAACTGCAGGAACTTCAAACCTGCACTAGGAAACAGTCTGAGAATCCTGGGTAAAAGTATCTCCTTCAAACAGTTCCCTTATTGCTAGATGAACGAACGTCTCTCCACATGCTCAGTTCTGAGAGATATGTGTTTATGAATGCTATCCTTCACCTAGCTTGTCGTTAAAAAATTTTCTTTCCAGTTGCAAACTACACTCCAAATATATACATGGGAAGTACTAGCTCCAACACGGTTTTACAGTGAAAAAAGCAGGAAATACAAACAAGCACTAGGAAACAGTCTGAGAATCCACGGAAAAAGTTTCTCCTGCAACCCTTTCCCTTTGTGCTAGATGAAGGAACGTCTCTCCACATGCTCAGTTCTGAGAGATAAGTGTGTGTGAAAGCAGTCCTTCACCAAGCTTGTTGGGAACACAAAGTTTCTATTCAGTTGCAAAATACAATCCATACATATATATGGGTAGGTACAAGCTCCAACTCGGTTTAACAGTGAAAACTGCAGGAACCTAAAAACGGCACTAACAAAAACACTGAGATATCAGAGTAAAATTTTCTCATGCAACCCGTTCCCTTTGTGCTAGATGAACGAACGTCTCTCCACATGCTCAGTTCTGAGAGAAAACTGAATGTGAATGCCGTCCTTCACCTAGCTTGTTGGGAACACAATGTTTCTCGTCAGTTGCATACTACACCCCATACATATATATGGGGAGGTACTAGCTCCAACTCGGTTTCACAATGAAAAATTAAGAAACAACAAAACGGCACTAGGAAACAGTCTGAGAAACCAGAGTAATAGTTACTCCTGCAACCCGTTCCGTTTGTGCTATATGAACGAACGTCTCTCCACATGATATGTTCTTAGAGATAATTGTGTTTATAAGCCTAACTTCACATAGATTGTCGGGAACACAAAGTTTCTTTCCATTTGCAAACTACACTCCGTAAATATATATGGGGATGTTGTAGCTCCTAATCGATTTTACAGTGAAATCTGCAGGAACTTAAACCACCACTCCGGAACAGACTGAGTATCCAAAGTAAAAGTAACTCCTGCAAACCGTTCAGTTTGTGCTAGTTGAACGAATTTATTTCCACACGCCCAGTTTTGAGAGATATGTGTGTATGAAAGGCGTTTCGCCTAGCCTTTTGGGAACACAAATTTTCTTTTCTGTTGCAAACTACACTCCATACATATATATGGGAATGAACTAGCTCAACAACAGTTTTACAGTGACAACTGCAGGAACTTCCTATCGGCAACAGGAAACATTCTGAGAAACCAGTGTAGAAGTTTCTACTGTAAAACATTCCCTTTCTGCTAGATGAACGAAAGACTCTCCACATGCTCAGTTCTTAGAGATAAGTGTGTATGAAAGCTGTCCTTCACCTAGCTTGTTGGCAACACAAAGTATTTTTTCAGTTGCAAACTGCACTCCATATATATATATGGGGAGGTACAAGCTCCAACTCGCTTTTACAGTGAAAACTGCATAATATTCAAACCAGCACTAAGAAACAGACTGAGAAAACAGAGTAAAACTTTCTAATGCTACCCGTTCAATTTGTGCTAAATGAACGAAAGTATCTCCACATGCTCAGTTCTGAGAAAAAAGTGTGTGTGAAAGCCGAACTTCACTTATCTTGTTGGGAACACAAAGCTTCTTTTCAGTTGCAAACTACACTCCATATATATATATGGGGAGGTACAATCTCCAACACACTTTTACAATGAAAACTGCAGGAACTTCAAACCGGCACTAGGAAACAATCTGAGAACCCATAATTAGAGTTTCTCCAGAAAACCGTTCTTTTTGCTAGATGAACGAATATCTCTCCACATGCTCAGTTCTGAGATGTTATTTTGTGTGAAAGCCGTCCTTCACCAAGCTTGCTGGGAACACAAAGTTTTTTTCATTTGCAAAATTCACCCCACACATATATAAGGGGAGGTAATAGCTCCAACTCAGTTTTACAATGAAAATTGCAGGAACTTCAAACCGGCACTAGGAAACAGACTGAGAAACCAGAGTAAAATTTTCTCCTGCAACCCGTTACATTTGTGATAGTTGAACGAACGTCTCTCCACATGCTCATTTCTGAGAGATACGTGGGTGTGGAAGCCGTCCTTCACTAGTTGTTGGGAACACAAAGTTACATTTCAGATACAAACTACTCTCCATATATATATATGCGGCTTTACTAGCTCCAAATCTGTTTAAAGTGAAACCTGCAGGAAATTAAAACCGGCACTAGGAAACAGACTGAGTAACCAGAGTAAAAGTTTCCCCTTCAAACCGTTCCCATTGTTCTAGATGAACGAACGTCTCTCCACATGCTCAGTTCTGAGAGAAAATTGTGTGTTAAAGCCGTCCTTCACCTAGCTTGTTGGGAACACAATGTTCCTTTTCAGATGCAACTGCACTCCATACATATATATGGGGAGGAAAAAGCTCCAAATGGTTTTTACAGTGAAAACTGTATGAAACACAAAATGGCACTAGGAAACAGACAGAGAACCCAGTGTAAACCTTTCCCCGCAAACCGTTCCCTTTGTGATAGATGAACGAACGTCTCTACACATGCTCAGTTCAGAGAGTAAAATTTGTGTCAAAGCCGTCCTTCACCTAGCTTGTTGGAAAACAAATTTTCTTTTCAGTTGCAAACTACACTCCATATATGTATATGGGGATGTACTAGCTCCAACTCGGTTTTACAGTGAAAACTGCAGGAACTTCCAACCGGCACTAGGAAACAGTCTGAGAATCCTGGGTAAAAGTATCTCCTTCAAACAGTTCCCTCATTGCTAGATGAACGAACGTCTCTCCACATGCTCAGTTCTGAGAGATAAGTGTGTGTGAAAGCAGTCCTTCACCAAGCTTGTTGGGAACACAAAGTTTCTATTCAGTTGCAAAATAAAATCCATACATATATATAGGTAGGTACAAGCTCCAACTCGTTTTAACAGTGAAAACTGCAGGAACCTAAAAACGGCACTAACAAAAACACTGAGAAATCAGAGTAAAATTTTCTCATGCAACCCGTTCCCTTTGTGCTAGATGAACGAACGTCTCTCCACATGCTCAGTTCTGAGAGAAAACTGAATGTGAATGCCGTCCTTCACCTAGCTTGTTGGGAACACAATGTTTCTCGTCAGTTGCATACTACACCCCATACATATATATGGGGAGGTACTAGCTCCAACTCGGTTTCACAATGAAAAATTAAGAAACAACAAAACGGCACTAGGAAACAGTCTGAGAAACCAGAGTAATAGTTACTCCTGCAACCCGTTCCGTTTGTGCTATATGAACGAACGTCTCTCCACATGATATGTTCTTAGAGATAATTGTGTTTATAAGCCTAACTTCACATAGATTGTCGGGAACACAAAGTTTCTTTCCATTTGCAAACTACACTCCGTAAATATATATGGGGATGTTGTAGCTCCTAATCGATTTTACAGTGAAATCTGCAGGAACTTAAACCACCACTCCGGAACAGACTGAGTATCCAAAGTAAAAGTAACTCCTGCAAACCGTTCAGTTTGTGCTAGTTGAACGAATTTATTTCCACACGCCCAGTTTTGAGAGATATGTGTGTATGAAAGGCGTTTCGCCTAGCCTTTTGGGAACACAAATTTTCTTTTCTGTTGCAAACTACACTCCATACATATATATGGGAATGAACTAGCTCAACAACAGTTTTACAGTGACAACTGCAGGAACTTCCTATCGGCAACAGGAAACATTCTGAGAAACCAGTGTAGAAGTTTCTACTGTAAAACATTCCCTTTCTGCTAGATGAACGAAAGACTCTCCACATGCTCAGTTCTTAGAGATAAGTGTGTATGAAAGCTGTCCTTCACCTAGCTTGTTGGCAACACAAAGTATTTTTTCAGTTGCAAACTGCACTCCATATATATATATGGGGAGGTACAAGCTCCAACTCGCTTTTACAATGAAAACTGCATAATATTCAAACCAGCACTAAGAAACAGACTGAGAAAACAGAGTAAAACTTTCTAATGCTACCCGTTCAATTTGTGCTAAATGAACGAAAGTATCTCCACATGCTCAGTTCTGAGAAAAAAGTGTGTGTGAAAGCCGAACTTCACTTATCTTGTTGGGAACACAAAGCTTCTTTTCAGTTGCAAACTACACTCCATATATATATATGGGGAGGTACAATCTCCAACACACTTTTACAATGAAAACTGCAGGAACTTCAAACCGGCACTAGGAAACAATCTGAGAACCCATAATTAGAGTTTCTCCAGAAAACCGTTCTTTTTGCTAGATGAACGAATATCTCTCCACATGCTCAGTTCTGAGATGTTATTTTGTGTGAAAGCCGTCCTTCACCAAGCTTGCTGGGAACACAAAGTTTTTTTCATTTGCAAAATTCACCCCACACATATATAAGGGGAGGTAAAAGCTCCAACTCAGTTTTACAATGAAAATTGCAGGAACTTCAAACCGACACTAGGAAACAGACTGAGAAACCAGAGTAAAATTTTCTCCTGCAACCCGTTACATTTGTGATAGTTGAACGAACGTCTCTCCACATGCTCATTTCTGAGAGATACGTGGGTGTGGAAGCCGTCCTTCACTAGTTGTTGGGAACACAAAGTTACATTTCAGATACAAACTACTCTCCATATATATATATGCGGCTTTACTAGCTCCAAATCTGTTTAAAGTGAAACCTGCAGGAAATTAAACCGGCACTAGGAAACAGACTGAGTAACCAGAGTAAAAGTTTCCCCTTCAAACCGTTCCCATTGTTCTAGATGAACGAACGTCTCTCCACATGCTCAGTTCTGAGAGAAAATTGTGTGTTAAAGCCGTCCTTCACCTAGCTTGTTGGGAACACAATGTTCCTTTTCAGATGCAACTGCACTCCATACATATATATGGGGAGGAAAAAGCTCCAAATGGTTTTTACAGTGAAAACTGTATGAAACACAAAATGGCACTAGGAAACAGACAGAGAACCCAGTGTAAACCTTTCCCCGCAAACCGTTCCCTTTGTGATAGATGAACGAACGTCTCTACACATGCTCAGTTCAGAGAGTAAAATTTGTGTCAAAGCCGTCCTTCACCTAGCTTGTTGGAAAACAAATTTTCTTTTCAGTTGCAAACTACACTCCATATATGTATATGGGGATGTACTAGCTCCAACTCGGTTTTACAGTGAAAACTGCAGGAACTTCCAACCGGCACTAGGAAACAGTCTGAGAATCCTGGGTAAAAGTATCTCCTTCAAACAGTTCCCTCATTGCTAGATGAACGAACGTCTCTCCACATGCTCAGTTCTGAGAGATAAGTGTGTGTGAAAGCAGTCCTTCACCAAGCTTGTTGGGAACACAAAGTTTCTATTCAGTTGCAAAATAAAATCCATACATATATATAGGTAGGTACAAGCTCCAACTCGTTTTAACAGTGAAAACTGCAGGAACCTAAAAACGGCACTAACAAAAACACTGAGAAATCAGAGTAAAATTTTCTCATGCAACCCGTTCCCTTTGTGCTAGATGAACGAACGTCTCTCCACATGCTCAGTTCTGAGAGAAAACTGAATGTGAATGCCGTCCTTCACCTAGCTTGTTGGGAACACAATGTTTCTCGTCAGTTGCATACTACACCCCATACATATATATGGAGAGGTACTAGCTCCAACTCGGTTTTACAATGAAAAATTCAGAAACAACAAAACGGCACTAGGAAACAGTCTGAGAAACCAGAGTAATAGTTACTCCTGCAACCCGTTCCGTTTGTGCTATATGAACGAACGTCTCTCCACATGATATGTTCTTAGAGATAATTGTGTTTATAAGCCTAACTTCACATAGATTGTCGGGAACACAAAGTTTCTTTCCATTTGCAAACTACACTCCATAAATATATATGGGGATGTTGTAGCTCCAAATCGATTTTACAGTGAAATCTGCAGGAACTTATACCACCACTCCGGAACAGACTGAGTATCCAAAGTAAAAGTAACTCCTGCAAACCGTTCAGTTTGTGCTAGTTGAACGAATTTATTTCCACACGCCCAGTTTTGAGAGATATGTGTGTATGAAAGGCGTTTCGCCTAGCCTTTTGGGAACACAAATTTTCTTTTCTGTTGCAAACTACACTCCATACATATATATGGGAATGAACTAGCTCAACAACAGTTTTACAGTGACAACTGCAGGAACTTCCTATCGGCAACAGGAAACATTCTGAGAAACCAGTGTAGAAGTTTCTACTGTAAAACATTCCCTTTCTGCTAGATGAACGAAAGACTCTCCACATGCTCAGTTCTTAGAGATAAGTGTGTATGAAAGCTGTCCTTCACCTAGCTTGTTGGCAACACAAAGTATTTTTTCAGTTGCAAACTGCACTCCATATATATATATGGGGAGGTACAAGCTCCAACTCGCTTTTACAGTGAAAACTGCATAATATTCAAACCAGCACTAAGAAACAGACTGAGAAAACAGAGTAAAACTTTCTAATGCTACCCGTTCAATTTGTGCTAAATGAACGAAAGTATCTCCACATGCTCAGTTCTGAGAAAAAAGTGTGTGTGAAAGCCGAACTTCACTTATCTTGTTGGGAACACAAAGCTTCTTTTCAGTTGCAAACTACACTCCATATATATATATGGGGAGGTACAATCTCCAACACACTTTTACAATGAAAACTGCAGGAACTTCAAACCGGCACTAGGAAACAATCTGAGAACCCGTAATTAGAGTTTCTCCAGAAAACCGTTCTTTTTGCTAGATGAACGAATATCTCTCCACATGCTCAGTTCTGAGATGTTATTTTGTGTGAAAGCCGTCCTTCACCAAGCTTGCTGGGAACACAAAGTTTTTTTCATTTGCAAAATTCACCCCATACATATATAAGGGGAGGTAATAGCTCCAACTCAGTTTTACAATGAAAATTGCAGGAACTTCAAACCGGCACTAGGAAACAGACTGAGAAACCAGAGTAAAACTTTCTCCTGCAACCCGTTACATTTGTGATAGTTGAACGAACGTCTCTCCACATGCTCTGTTCTGAGAGAAAATTGTGTGTTAAAGCCGTCCTTCACCTAGCTTGTTGGGAACACAATGTTCCTTTTCAGATGCAACTGCACTCCATACATATATATGGGGAGGAAAAAGCTCCAAATGGTTTTTACAGTGAAAACTGTATGAAACACAAAATGGCACTAGGAAACAGACTGAGAACCCAGTGTAAACCTTTCCCCGCAAACCGTTCCCTTTGTGATAGATGAACGAACGTCTCTACACATGCTCAGTTCAGAGAGTAAAATTTGTGTCAAAGCCGCCCTTCACCTAGCTTGTTGGAAAACAAATTTTCTTTCCAGTTGCAAACTACACTCCATATATGTATATGGGGATGTACTAGCTCCAACTCGGTTTTACAGTGAAAACTGCAGGAACTTCAAACCTGCACTAGGAAACAGTCTGAGAATCCTGGGTAAAAGTATCTCCTTCAAACAGTTCCCTTATTGCTAGATGAACGAACGTCTCTCCACATGCTCAGTTCTGAGAGATATGTGTTTATGAATGCCATCCTTCACCTAGCTTGTCGTTAAAAAATTTTCTTTCCAGTTGCAAACTACACTCCAAATATATACATGGGAAGTACTAGCTCCAACACGGTTTTACAGTGAAAAAAGCAGGAAATACAAACAAGCACTAGGAAACAGTCTGAGAATCCACGGAAAAAGTTTCTCCTGCAATCCTTTCCCTTTGTGCTAGATGAAGGAACGTCTACCCACATGCTCATTTCTGAGAGATATGTGTGTATGAACGCCGTCCTTCACCTAGCTTGTTGGGAACACAAGCTTTCTATTCAGTTGCAAACTACACTCCAAACATATACATGGGAAGTACTAGCTCCAACACGGTTTCAAAGTGAAAAATGCAGGAATTTCAAACCGGCACTAGGAAACAGACTGAGAACAGTGAGTAAGAGTTTCTCCTGCAAACCGTTCCCTTTTTGCTAGATGAACGAACGTCTCTCCACATGGTCAGTTCTGAGAGATAATTGTGTGTGAAAGCCGTCCTTCAACAAGCATGAAGGGAACACAAAGTTTCTTTTCAGTTGCTATCTACACTCCATATATATATATGGAGTGGTACAAGCTCCAAATACATTTTACAGTGAAAAATGCAGGAACTTCAAACTGGCATTTGGAAACAGACTGAGAAACCAGAGTAATAGTTACTCCTGCAAACCTTTCCATTCATGCTAGATGAACGAAAGTCTATCCACATGCTCAGTTCTGAGAGATAAGTGTGTGTGAAAGCCGTCCTTCAACAAGCATGTTGGGACAAAAAGTTACTTTTCAGTTGCAAACTACATACATTTATATGGGGAGGTACTAGCTCAAACTCGGTTTTACAGTGAGAACTGCAGGAACTTTAAACCGGCACTAGGAAACAGAGTGAGAAACTAGAGTAAAAGTTTCTCCAGCAAACCGTTCCTTTTGTGCTAGATGAAAGAAAGTCTCTCCACATGCTCTATTTCTGATAGATACGTGGGTGTGAAAGCCGAATTTAACTAGCTTGTTGGGAACACAAACTTACATTTCAGATACAAAATACACTCCATATATATATATGCTGCTTTACTAGCTCCTAATCTGTTTACAGTGAAACCTGCAGGAATTTAAAACCGGCACTAGGAAACAGAATGAGTAACCAGAGTAATCGTTTCCCCTTCAAAACTTTCCCATTTTGCTAGATGAACGAACGTCTCTCCACATGCTCTAGTTCTGCGAGATAAGTGTGTGTGAAAGCGGTACTTCACATAGCTTGTTGGGAACACAAAGTTTCTTTTCAGTTGCAAACTACAATCGATATATATATATGGGGTGGTACTAACCCCAACTCGGTTTTACACTGAAAACTGCAGGAAATTCTTACCGGCAGAAGGAAACCGACTGAGAACCCTGAGTAAGAGTTTCTCTTGCAAAATGTTCCCATGGTGCTAGATGAACGAACATCTCCCCACATGCTCAGTTTGAGAAAAAATTGTGTGTGAAAGCCGCCCTTAAACTAGCATGTTGGGAAAAATATTTCTTTTCAGTGGCAATTTACACTCCATACATATATATGAGGAGGTACTAGTTCCAAATATGTTTTAATATGAAATATGCAGGAACTTCATACCGGCACTAGGAAGCAGACTGATCAACCAGATAAAAAGTTCTCCTGCAAACCTTTCCCTTTATGCTAGATGAACGAAAGTCTCTCCTCATGCTCAGTTCTGAGAAATAAGTGTGTGTGAAAGCTTTCATTCACCTAGCTTTTTGGGAACACAAAGTTTCTTTTCATTTGCAAACTACACTCCATAAATATATTTGGAGAGATACAAGCTCCAACTCGGTTTTACTGTGAAAATTGCAGGAACTTCAAACCGGCACTAGGAAACAGACTGTGAAACCAGAGTAAGTGTTTCTCCTGCATCACTTTCCCTTTGTGCTAGATGAACGAACGTCTCTCCACATGCTCAGTTCTGAGAGATAACTGTGTGTGAAAGCCGTACTTCACATACCTTGTTGGAAACACAAAGTTTTTTCAGTTGTAAACTACACACCATACATATATATGGGAGGTACTAGCTCGAAGTCGATTTTACAGTTAAAACTGAAGGAACTTCAAACCGGCACTAGGAAACAGACTGAGAAACCAAAGTAAGAGTTCTCCTGCTCCCCGTTCCATTTGTTCTAGATGAACGAACCTCTCTCCACATGTCAGTTCTGAGAAATAAGTGTGTGTGTAAGCCGCCCTACACCAAACTTGTTGGGGACACAAAGTTTCTTTTTAGTTGCAAACTACACTCCATACAAATATAAGGTGTGGTACTAGCTCCAACTATGTTTTACTGTGAAAACTGCAGGAACTTAAAACCAGCACTAAGAAACAGACTGAGAAATCAGAGTAAAAGTACCTCCTGCAACCCGTTCCCATTTTGCTAGATGAAAGAACGTCTCTCCACATGCTCAGTTCTGAGAGAAATATGTTTATGAAAGCTGTTCTTCAACTCGTTTGTTAGTAAAACCAAGTTTCTTTTCAGTAGAAAATTACACTCCTTAAATATATATATGGGGATTTAGTAGCTCCAACTCGTTTTACTGTGAAAACTGCAGGAACTTCAAACCGGCACTATTAAACAGACTGAGAAACCAGAGTAAGAGTTTCTCCTGCATCCCGTTCCTTTTGTGTTAGATGAACGAAACTCTTTCCACATGCTCAGTTCTGAGAGATAAGTGAGTGTGAAAGCCGTACTTCACCAAGTTTGTTGGGAACACAAAGTACATTTTTTGTTGCAAATTACACTCCATACATATATAAGTCGAGGTAATAGCTCCAACTCTGTTTTACAGAGAAAACTGCAGGAAATTCAAACCGCCACAAGGAAACAGATGGAGAAACAGGAGTAAAAGTTTCTCCTGCAACCCGTTCCCATTTTGCTAGCTGAACGAACGTCTCTCCACATGCTCAGTTCTGAGATAAATATGTTTATGAAAGCTGTTCTTCAACTAGTTTGTTGGGAACACCAAGTTTCTTTTCAGTAGAAAATTACACTCCATACATATATATGGGGATTTAGTAGCTCCAACTCGTTTTACTGTGAAAATTGCAGGAAATTCAAACCAGCACTTTTAAACAGACTGAGAAAACAGTGTAAGAGTTTCTCCGGCACCCAGTTCCTTTTGTGTTAGATGAACGAAACTCTTTCCACATGCTCAGTTCTGAGAGATAAGTGAGTGTGAAAGCCGTACTTCACCAAGTTTGTTGGGAACACAAAGTACATTTTTTGTTGCAAATTACACTCCATAAATATATATGTCGAGGTAATAGATCCAACTCTGTTTTACAGTGAAAACTGCAGGAAATTCAAACCCCCACTAGGAAACGGAGAAACAGGAGTAAAAGTTTCTCCTGCAGCACGTTCCATTTTTGCTAGATGAACGAATGTCTCTCCACATGCTCAGTTCTGAGAGATAAGTGTGTGTTAAAGCCGCCCTTCACATAGATTGTTGGGAACACAAAGTTTCTTCTTAGTTGCAAACTACACGCATACATATATATGGGGAGGTACAATCTCCAAATAGGTTAAACAGTGAAAACTGCATGAACCTCAAAACGGCACTAGGATTCAGACTGAGAAATCAGAGTAAATTTTTCCTGCAACACGTTCCTTTGTGCTACAAGAACGAACGTCACGCCACATGCTCAGTTCTGAGAGATATCTGTGTGTGAAAGCCGTCTTTATATATATTGTTGGGAACACAAAGTTTCTTTTCAGTTGCAACCTCCACTCCATACATATATAAAGGGAGGTACAAGTTCCAACTCGATTTTACAGTAAAAACGGCAGGAAATTCAAACCGGCACTATGAAACAGACTAAGAATCCAGAGAAAAATTTCCCCTAAAACCCGTTCCATTTGTGCTAGATGAACGAACGTCTCTCCACATGCACAGTTCTGAGAGATAAGTGTGTGTGAAAGCCGTCCTTCACCCAGCTGGTTGGGAACACAAAGTTTCTTTTCAGTTGCAAAATACACTCCATACATATATATGGGTAGGTACTAGCTCCAACTCAGTTTTACAATGAAAATTGCAGGAACTTCAAACCGGCACTAGGAAACAGACTGAGAAACCAGAGTAAAACTTTCTCCTGCAACCCGTTACATTTGTGATAGTTGAACGAACGTCTCTCCACATGCTCATTTCTGAGAGATAAGTGGGTGTGAATGCCGTCCTTCACTAGCTTGTTGAAAACACAAAGTTACATTTCAGATACAAACTACACTCCATATATATATGCGGCTTTACTAGCTCCAAATCTGTTTAAAGTGAAACCTGCAGGAAATTAAAACCGGCACTAGGAAACAGACTGAGTAACCAGAGTAAAAGTTTCCCCTTCAAACCGTTCCCATTGTTCTAGATGAACGAACGTCTCTCCACATGCTCAGTTCAGAGTGAAAATTGTGTGTTAAAGCCGTCCTTCACCTAGCTTGTTGGGAACACAATGTTCCTTTTCAGATGCAACTGCACTCCATACATATATATGGGGAGGAAAAAGCTCCAAATCGTTTTTACACTGAAAACTGTACGAAACACAAAATGGCACTAGGAAACAGACTGAGAACCCAGTGTAAACCTTTTCCCTGCAAACCGTTCCATTTGTGATAGATGAACGACCGTCTCTACACATGCTCAGTTCAGAGAGTAAAGTTTGTGTCAAAGCCGTCCTTCACCTAGCTTGTTGGAAAACAAATTTTCTTTTCATTTGCAAACTACACTCCATATATATATATGGGGATGTACTAGCTCCAAATCGATTTTACAGTGAAAACTGCAGGAACATCAAACCTGCACTAGGAAACAGTGTGAGAATCCTGGGTAAAAGTATCTCCTTCAAACAGTTACCTTTTTGCTAGATGAAAGAACGTCTCTCCACATGCTAAGTTCTGAGAGATATGTGTGTATGAAAGCCACCCTTCACCTAGCTTGTCGGTAAAAACAGTTTCTTTCCAGTTGCAAACTACACTCCAAACATATACATGGGAAGTACTAGCTCCAACACGGTTTTACAGTGAAACTTGCAGGAAATTCAAACAGGCACTAGGAAACAGTCTGAGACTAAACGGAAAAAGTTTCTCCTGCAAACCGTTCCCTTTGTGCTAGATGAACAAACGTCTCTCCACATGCTCAGTTCTGAGAGATATGTGTGTATGAACGCCGTCCTTCACCTAGCTTGTTGGGAACACAAGCTTTCTATTCAGTTGCAAACTAAACTCCAAATATATACATGGGAAGTACTAGCTCCAACACTGTTTTAAAGTGATAAATGCAGGAACTTCAAACCGGCACTAGGAAACAGACTGAGAACAGTGAGTAAGAGTTTCTTCTGCAAAACGTTCCCTTTTTGCTAGATGAACGAACGTCTCTCCACATGGTCAGTTCTGAGAGATAATTGTGTGTGAAAGCCGTACTTCAAAAAGCATGAAGGGAAAACAAAGTTTTTTTTCAGTTGCTATATACACTCCATATATATATATGGAGTGGTACAAGCTCCAAATACGTTTTACAGTGAAAAATGCAGGAACTTCAAACTGGCATTTGGAAACAGACTGAGAAACCAGAGTAATAGTTACTCCTGCAAACCTTTCCATTTATGCTCGATGAACGAAAGTCTATCCACATGCTCAGTTTTGAGAGATAAGTGTGTGTGAAAGCCGTACTTCAACAAGCATGTTGGGATAAAAAGTTACTTTTCAGTTGCAAACTACATACATTTATATGGGGAGGTACTAGCTCAAACTCGGTTTTACAGTGAAAACTTCAGGAACTTTAAACCGGCACTAGGAAACAGACTGAGAAACTAGAGTAAAAGTTTCTCCAGCAAACCGTTCCTTTTGTGCTAGATGAATGAACGTCTCTCCACATGCTCTAGTTCTGCGAGATAAGTGTGTGTGAAAGCGGTTCTTAACCTAGCTTGTTGGGAACACAAAGTTTCTTTTCAGTTGCAAACTACAATCGATATATATATGGGGTGGTACTAACTCCAACTCGGTTTTACAGTGAAAAATGCAGGAAATTCTTACCGGCAGTAGGAAACCGACTGAGAACCCTGAGTAAGAGTTTCTCTTGCAAAATGTTCCCATGGTGCTAGATGAACGAACATCTCCCCACATGCTCAGTTTGAGAAAAAATTGTGTGTGAAAGCAGCCCTTAAACTAGCATGTTGGGAACAATATTTCTTTTCAGTTGCAATTTACACTCCATACATGTATATGAGGAGGTACTAGTTCCAAATATGTTTTAATATGAAATATGCAGGGACTTCATACCGGCACTAGGAAGCAGACTGAGCAACCAGATAAAAAGTTCTCCTGCAAACCTTTCCTTTATGCTCGATGAACGAACGTCTCTCCTCATGCTCAGTTCTGAGAAATAAGTGTGTGTGAAAGCCTTCATTCACCTAGCTTTTTGGGAACACAAAGTTTCTTTTCATTTGCAAACTACACTCCATAAATATATTTGGAGAGATACAAGCTCCAACTCGGTTTTACTGTGAAAATTGCAGGAACTTCAAACCGGCACTAGGAAACAGACTGTGAAACCAGAGTAAGTGTTTCTCCTGCATCACTTTCCCTTTGTGCTAGATGAACGAACGTCTCTCCACATGATCATTTCTGAGAGATACCTGTGTGTGAAAGCCGTACTTCACATACCTTGTTAGAAACACAAAGTTTTTTTCAGTTGTAAACTACACACCATACATATATATGGGGAGGTACTAGCTCGAACTCGATTTTACAGTTAAAACTGAAGGAACTTCAAACCGGCACTAGGAAACAGACTGAGAAACCAGAGTAAGAGTTCTCCTGCTTCCCGTTCCATTTGTTCTAGATGAACGAACCTCTCTCCACATGTCAGTTCTGAGAAATAAGTGTGTGTGTAAGCCGCCCTTCAACAAACTTGTTGGGAACACAAAGTTTCTTTTTAGTTGCAAACTACACTCCATACAAATATAAGGTGTGGTACTAGCTCCAACTATGTTTTACTGTGAAAACTGCAGGAACTTAAAACCAGCACTAAGAAACAGACTGAGAAATCAGAGTAAAAGTATCTCCTGCTACCCGTTCCCATTTTGCTAGATGAACGAACGTCTCTCCACATGCTCAGTTCTGAGAGAAATATGCTTATGAAAGCTGTTCTTCAACTAGTTTGTTGGGAAAACCAAGTTTCTTTTCAGTTGAAAATTACACTCCATACATTTATAAGGGGATTTAGTAGCTCCAACTCGTTTTACTGTGAAAACTGCAGGAACTTTAAACCGGCACTATTAAACAGACTGAGAAACCAGAGTAAGAGTTTCTCCTGCATCCCGTTCCATTTGTGTTAGATGAACGAAACTCTTTCCACATGCTCAGTTCTGAGAGATAAGTGAGTGTGAAAGCCGTACTTCACCAAGTTTGTTGGGAACACAAAGTACATTTTTTGTTGCAAATTACACTCCATACATATATAAGTCGAGGTAATAGCTCCAACTCTGTTTTACAGAGAAAACTGCAGGAAATTCAAAACGCCACTCGGAAACAGATGGAGGAACAGGAGTAAAAGTTTCTCCTGCAACCCGTTCCCATTTTGCTAGCTGAACGAACGTCTCTCCACATGCTCAGTTCTGAGAGAAATATGTTTATGAAAGCTGTTCTTCAACTAGTTTGTTGGGAACACCAAGTTTCTTTTCAGTAGAAAATTACACTCCATACATATATATGGGGATTTAGTAGCTCCAACTCGTTTTACTGTGAAAATTGCAGGAACTTCAAACCGGCACTATTAAACAGACTGAGAAACCAGAGTAAGAGTTTCTCCTGCATCCCGTTCCTTTTGTGTTACATGAACAAAACTTTTTCCACATGCTCAGTTCTGAGAGATAAGTGAGTGTGAAAGCCGTACTTCACCAAGTTTGTTGGGAACACAAAGTACATTTTTTGTTGCAAATTACACTCCATACATATATATGTCGAGGTAATAGATACAAATCTTTTTTACAGTGAAAACTGCAGGAAATTCAAACCGCCACTAGGAAACAGACGGAGATACAGGAGTAAAAGTTTCTCCTGCAACACGTTCCATTTTTGCTAGATGAACGAATGTCTCTCCACATGCTCAGTTCTGAGAGATAAGTGTGTGTTAAAGCCGCCCTTCACCTAGATTGTTGGGAACACACAGTTTCTCCTCAGTTGCAAACTACACGCATACATATATATGGGGAGGTACAATCTCCAACTAGGTTTAACTGTGAAAACTGCAAGAACCTCAAAACGGCACTAGGATTCAGACTGAGAAACCAGAGTAAATTTTTCATGCAACCCGTTCCTTTGTGCTACAAGATCGAACGTCACTACACATGCTCAGTTCTGAGAGATATGTGTGTGTGAAAGCCGTCTTTATATATATTGTTGGGAACACAAAGTTACTTTTCAGTTGCAAAATCCACTCCATACATATATAAAGGGAGGTACAAGCTCCAACTCGATTTTACAGTAAAAACGGCAGGAAATTCAAACCGGCACTAGGAAACAGACTAAGAATACAGAGAAAAATTTACCCTTCAAACCATTCCCTTTGTGCTAGATGAACGAACGTCTCTACACATGCTCAGTTCTGAGAGATAAGTGTGTGTGAAAGCCGTCCTTCACCCAGCTTGTTGGGAACACAAAGTTTCTTTTCAGTTGCAAAATACACTCCATACATATATATGGGGAGGTATTAGCTCCAAATCGGTTTAACAGAGAAAACTGCATGAACCTCAAAATGGCACTAGGAAACAGACTGAGAAACCAGAGTAAAAGTTTCACCTGTAAACCGTTCCTTATGTGCTAAATGAACGAACGTCTCTCTACATGCTCTGTTCTTAGAGATATGTGTGTATGAAAGCCGTCTTTCAGCTCGCTTGTCAGGAACACAAAATTTATTTTCAGTTTCAAACTACAATCCATACATATATATGCGGAAGTAGTAGCTCCAAATCTGTTTTAAGTTAAAACTGCAGGATATTCAAAGCAACACTAAGAAAATGACTGAGAAACAAGAGTAAAAGTTTCCCCTGCTAACCGTTCTTTGTGCTAGATGAACGAATATCTCTCCACATGCTCAGTTCTGAGATGTTATTTTGTGTGAAAGCCGTCCTTCACCAAGCTTGCTGGGAAGACAAAGTTTTTTTCATTTGCAAAATCCACCCCATACAAATATATGGGGAGGTACTAGCTCCATCTCAGTTTTACAATGAAAATTGCAGGTACTTTAAACCGGCACTAGGAAACAGACTGAGAAACCAGAGAAAAACTTTCTCCTGCAAACCGTTACATTTGTGATAGTTGAACGAACGTCTCACCACATGCTCATTTCTGAGAGATACGTGGGTTTGAAAGCCGACCTTCACCCAGCTTGTTGGGAACACAAAATTTCTTTTCAGTTGCAAACTCCAATCCATACATATATAAAGGAGGTACAAGCTCCAACTCGATTTTACAGTAAAAACGGCAGGAAATTCAAACCGGCACTAGGAAAGAGACTGAGAAATCAGAGTAAAGTTTCTCATGCAACCCGTTCCCTTTGTGCTAGATGAACGAACGTCTCTCCACATGCTCAGTACTGAGAGATAAGTGTGTGTGAAAGCCGCCCTTCACCTAGTTTGTTGGGAACACAAAGTTTCTTTCCATTTGCAAACTACACTCCGTACATATATATGGGGAAGTTTTAGCTCCAAATCGGTTTTACAGTGAAATCTGCAGGAACTTAATCCGCCACTACGGAACAGACTGAGAATCCAAATTAAAGTAACTCCTGCAAACCGTTCAGTTTGTGCTAGTTGAACGAACTTATTTCCAAACACCCAGTTTTGAGAGATATGTGTGTATGAAAGCCGTCCTTCACCTAGCATTTTGGGAACGCAAATTTTCTTTTCAGTAGCAAACTACAATCCATACATATATATGGGGAGGTACAAGTTCCAACTCGCTTTTACAATGAAAACTTCAGAATATTCAAACCAGCCCTAAGAAACAGACTGAGAAAACAGAGTAAAATTTCTCCTGCTACCCGTTCAATTTGTGGAAAATGAACGAACTTCTCTCCACATGCTTAGTTCTGAGAAAAAATTGTGTGTGAAAGCCGAACTTCACCAAGCTTGTTGGGAACACAAAGCTTCTTTTCAGTTGCAAACTACACTCCATATATATATATGGGGAGGTACAAGCTCCAACACGCTTTTACAATGAAAACTGCAGGAACTTCAAACCGGCAATAGGAAACATACTGAGAACCCAGTATAAGAGTTTCTCCAGAAAACAGTTCTTTTTGCTAGATGAACGAACATCTCTCCACATGCTCAGGTCTGAGAGATAAGTGTGTGTTAAAGCCTCCTTCACATATCTTTTTGGGAACACAAAGTTCCTTTTCAGTAGCAAAATACACTCCATACATATATATGGGGAGGTATTAGCTCCAAATCGGTTTAACAGTGAAAACTTCATGAACTTCAAAATGGCACTAGGAAACAGACTGAGAAACCAGAGTAAAAGTTTCACCTGCTAAACCGTTCCTTATGTGCTAGATGAACGAACGTCTCTCTACATGCTCTGTTCTTTGAGATATGTGTGTATGAAAGCCGTTTTTCACCTAGCTTTTCAGGAACACAAAGTTTATTTTCAGTTTCAATCTACAATCAATACATATATATGCAGAAATACTAGCTCCAAATCTGTTTTAAGTTAAAACTGCAGGATATTCAAAGCAACACTAAGAAAATGACTGAGAAAACAGAGTAAAAGTTTCTCCTGCAAACCGTTATTTGTGCTAGTTGAACGAATATCTCTCCACATGCACAGTTCTGAGATGTAATTATGTGTGAAAGCCGCCCTTCACCAAGCTTGCTGGGAACACAAAGTTATTTTTCATTTGCAAAATTCACCCCATATATATATAAGGGGACGTACAACCTCCAAATCAATTTTACAATGAAAATTTCAGGAACTTCAAACTGGCACTAGGAAACAGACTGAGAAACCAGAGTAATAGTTACTCCTGCAAACCTTTCCATTTATGGTAGATGAACGAAAGTCTATCCACATGCTCAGTTCTGAGAGATAAGTGTGTGTGAAAGCCGTCCTTCAACAAGCATGTTGGGACAAAAAGTTACTTTTCAGTTGCAAACTACATACATTTATATGGGGAGGTACTAGCTCAAACTCGGTTTTACAGTGAAAACTTCAGGAACTTTAAACCGGCACTAGGAAACAGACTGAGAAACTAGAGTAAAAGTTTCTCCAGCAAACCGTTCCTTTTGTGCCAGATGAACGAACGTCTCTCCACATGCTCTAGTTCTGCGAGATAAGTGTGTGTGAAAGCGGACCTTCACCTAGATTGTTGGGAACACAAAGTATCTTTACAGTGGAAAACTACAATCGATAAATATATATGGGGTGGTACTAACTCCAACTCGGTTTTACAGTGAAAACTGCAGGATATTCTTACCGGCAGTAGGAATCCGACTGAGAACCCTGAGTAAGAGTTTCTCTTGCAAAATGTTCCCATGGTGCTAGATGAACGAACATCTCCCCACATGCTCAGTTTGAGAAAAAATTGTGTGTGAAAGCCGCCCTTAACCTAGCATGTTGGGAACAATATTTCTTTTCAGTTGCAATTTACACTCCATACATATATATGAGGAGGTACTAGTTCCAAATATGTTTTAATATGAAATATGCAGGAACTTCATACCGGCACTAGGAAGCAGACTGAGCAACCAGAAAAAAAGTTCTCCTGCAAACCTTTCCCTTTATGCTAGATGAACGAACGTCTCTCCTCATGCTCTAGTTTTGAGAACTAAATGTGTGTGAAAGCCTTCATTCACATAGCTTTTTGTGAACACAAATTTCTTTTCATTTGCAAACTACACTTCATAAATATATTTGGAGAGATACAAGTTCCAACTCGGTTTTACTGTGAAAATTGCAGGAACTTCAAACCGGCACTAGGAAACAGACTGAGAAACCAGAGTACGTGTTTCTCCTGCATCACTTTCCCTTTGTGCTAGATGAACGAACGTCTCTCCACATTCTCAGTTCTGAGAGATAACTGTGTGTGAAAGCCGTACTTCACATAGCTTGTTGGGAACACAAAGTTTTTTTCAGTTGTAAACTATACACCATACATATATATGGGGAGGTACTAGCTCGAACTCGATTTTACAGTTAAAACTGAAGGAACTTCAAACCGGGACTAGGAAACAGACTGAGAAACCAGAGTAAGAGTTCTCCTGCTTCCAGTTCCATTTGTTCTAGATGAACGAACCTCTCTCCACATGTCAGTTCTGAGAAATAAGTGTGTGTGTAAGCCGCCCTTCACCAAACTTGTTGGGAACACGAGGTTTCTTTTTAGTTGCAAACAACAATCCATACAAATATAAGGTGTGGTACTAGCTCCAACTATGTTTTACTGTGAAAACTGCAGGAACTTAAAACCAGCACTAAGAAACAGACTGAGAAATCAGAGTAAAAGTACCTCCTGCAACCCGTTCCCATTTTGCTAGATGAACGAACGTCTCTCCACATGCTCAGTTCTGAGAGAAATATGTTTATGAAAGCTGTTCTTCAACTAGTTTGTTGGGAACACCAAGTTTCTTTTCAGTAGAAAATTACACTCCATACATATATACGGGGATTTAGAAGCTCCAACTCATTTTACTGTGAAAATTGCAGGAACTTCAAACCGGCACTATTAAACAGACTGAGAAACCAGAGTAAGAGTTTCTCCTGCATCCCGTTCCTTTTGTGTTAGTTGAACGAAACTCTTTCCACATGCTCAGTTCTGAGAGATAAGTGAGTGTGAAAGCCGTACTTCACCAAGTTTGTTGGGAACACAAAGTACATTTTTTGTTGCAAATTACACTCCATACATATATATGTCGAGGTAATAGCTCCAAATCTGTTTTACAGTGAAAACTGCAGGAAATTCAAACCGCCACTAGGAAACAGACAGAGAAACAGGAGTAAAAGTTTCTCCTGCAACACGTTCCATTTTTGCTAGATGAACGAATGTCTCTCCACATGCTCAGTTCTGAGAGATAATTGTGTGTTAAAGCCGCCCTTCACCTAGATTGTTGGGAACACAAAGTTTCTTCTCAGTTGCAAACTACACGCTTACATATATATGGGGAGGTACAATCTCCAACTAGGTTTAACTGTGAAAACTGCATGAACCTCAAAACGGCACTAGGATTCAGACTGAGAAACCAGAGTTAATTTTCCCTGCAACCCGTTCCTTTGTGCTACAAGAACGAACGTCACTCCACATGCTCAGTTCTGAGAGTTATGTGTGTGTGAAAGCCATCTTTATATATATTGTTGGGAACACAAAGTTTCTTTTCAGTTGCAAATTCCACTCCATACATATATAAAGGGTGGTACAAGCTCCAACTCGATTTTACAGTAAAAACGGTAGGAAATTCAAACCTGCACTAGGAAACAGACTAAAAATCCAGAGAAAAATTTGCCCTTCAACACTTTCACTTTGTGCTAGATGAACGAACGTCTCTCCACATGCTCAGTTCTGAGAGATAAGTGTGTGTGAAAGCCGTCCTTCACCTAGCTTGTTGGGAACACAAAGTTTCTTTTCAGTTGCAAACTCCAATCCATACATATATAAAGGAGGTACAAGCTCCAACTCGATTTTACAGTAAAAACGGCAGGAAATTCAAACCGGCACTAGGAAAGAGACTGAGAAATCAGAGTAAAGTTTCTCATGCAATCCGTTCCCTTTGTGCTAGATGAACGAACGTCTCTCCACATGCTCAGCTCTGAGATATAAGTGTGTGTGAAAGCCGTCCTTCACCTAGTTTGTTGGGAACACAAAGTTTCTTTCCATTTGCAAACTACACTCCGTACATATATATGGGGATGTTTTAGCTCCAAATCGGTTTTACAGTGAAATCTGCAGGAACTTAATCCGCCACTACGGAACAGACTGAGGATAAAAATTAAAAGTAACTCCTGCAAACGGTTCAGTTTGTGCTAGTTGAACGAACTTATTTCCAAACGCCCAGTTTTGAGAGATATGTGTGTATGAAACCCGTCCTTCACCTAGCATTTTGGGAACGCAAATTTTCTTTTCAGTAGCAAACTACAATCCATACATATATATGGGGAGGTACAAGTTCCAACTCGCTTTTACAATGAAAACTTCAGAATATTCAAACCAGCTCTAAGAAACAGACTGAGAAAACTGAGTAAAATTTCTCCTGCTACCCGTTCAATTTGTGGAAAATGAACGAACTTCTCTCCACATGCTCAGTTCTGAGAAAAAATTGTGTGTGAAAGCCGAACTTCACCAAGCTTGTTGGGAACACAAAGCTTCTTTTCAGTTGCAAACTACACTCCATATATATATATGGGGAGGTACAAGCTCCAACACGCTTTTACAATGAAAACTGCAGGAACTTCAAACCGGCACTAGGAAACATACTGAGAACCAAGTATAAGAGTTTCTCCAGAAAACCGTTCTTTTTGCTAGATGAACGAACGTCTCTCCACATGCTCAGGTCTGAGAGATAAGTGTGTGTTAAAGCCGTCCTTCACATATCTTTTTGGGAACACAAAGTTCCTTTTCAGTAGCAAAATACACTCCATACATATATATGGGGAGGTATTAGCTCCAAATCGGTTTAACAGTGAAAACTTCATGAACCTCAAAATGGCACTAGGAAACAGACTGAAAAACCAGAGTAAAAATTTCGCCTGCTAAACCGTTCCTTATGTGCTAGATGAACGAACGTCTCTCTACATGCTCTGTTCTTAGAGATACGTATGTATGAAAGCCGTTTTTCACCTAGCTTTTCAGGAACACAAAGTTTATTTTCAGTTTCAAACTACAATCAATACATATATATGCAGAAGTACTAGCTCCAAATCGGTTTTAAGTTAAAACTGCAGGATATCCAAAGCAACACTAAGAAAATGACTGAGAAACCAGAGTAAAAGTTTCTCCTGCATACCGTTATTTGTGCTAGATGAACGAATATCTCTCCACATGCTCAGTTCTGAGATGTAATTATGTGTGAAAGCCGTCCTTCACCAAGCTTGCTGGGAACACAAAGTTATATTTCATTTGCAAAATTCACCACATACATATATAAGGGGAGGTACTACCTCCAACTCAATTTTACAATGAAAATTTCAGGAACTTCAAACCGGCACTAGGAAACAGACTGAGAAACCAGAGTAAAATTTTCTCCTGCAACCAGTTACATTTGTGCTAGTTGAACGAACGTCTCTCCACATGATCAGTTCTGAGAGATACATGGGTGTGAAAGCCGTACTTCACCTAGCTTGTTGGTAACACAAAGATTCTTTTAAGATGCAAACTACAATCCATAAATATATATGAGGAAATACTAGCTTCAAATCTATTTTACAGTGTAAACTGCAGGAATTTCAAACCGGCTCTAGGAAACACACTGAGAAACAAGAGTAAATGTTTCTCCTGCAAACCGTTCCATTTGAGCTAGATGAACGAAGGTCTCTCCACATGCTCAGTTCTGAGAGATACTTGTGGGTGAAAGCCGTACTTCAACTATCTTGTTGGGAACACAATGTCTCTATTCAGTTGCAAACTACACTCCAAACATATACATGGGGTGGTACTAGCTCCAACTCAGTTTTACAGTGAAAACTGCAGGAACTTCAAACCGGCACTAGGAAACAGTCTGAGAAAACAGATTAAAAGTTTCTCCTGCAAACCGTTCATTTTATGCTAGATGAAAGAACGTCTCTCCATATGCTAAGTTCTGAGTGATATGTGTGTGTGAAAGCCGTCTTTCAAATAGCTTGTTGGTGACACAATGTTTCTTTTCGTTGCAAACTACAATCCATACATATATATGGGTAGGTATTAGCTCCAACACGGTTATACAGTGAAAACTGCATTAACTTCAAAACGGCACTAGGAAATATTTTGAGGAATCCGAGTAGAAGTTTCTCCTACAACACTTTCCCTTTGTTCTAGATGAACGAAAGTCTCTCCACATTCTCTGTTCTTAGATTTAAGTGTGTATGAAAGCCGTCCTTCACAAAACTTGTCGGGAACACAAAGATTATTTTCAGTTGCAAACTACAATCCATATATATATATGCGGATGTACTAGCACCAAATCTGTTTACAATGAATAATGCAGGAAATTCAAACCAGCACTAGGAAACAGAATAATAAACAAGAGTAATATTTTTTCCTGCAACACATTCCGTTTGTGCTAGATGAACGAACATCTATCCACATGCTCAGTTCTGAGAAATAAGTGTGTGTGAAAGCCGTCCTTCACCTATCTTGTTGGGAACACAAAGTTTCTTTTGGTTTGGGAACTACATTTCATACATATATAAGGGGAGGTACAAGCACCAACTCGCTTTTACAGTGAAAACTGCAGGAATTTAAAATCGGCACCAGGAAACAGACTGAGAACCCACAGTAAATGTTTCTCCTGCAAACCGTTCCTTTTGTGCTAGATGAACGAATGTCTCTCCACATGCTCACCTCTGAGAGATAAGTGTGTATGAAAGCCGTACTTCACCAAGCTTGTCGGGAAAACAAAGTTTCTTTCTAGTTGCAAACTACACTTCATCATGTATATGGAGTGGTACTAGCTCCAACTCTATTTTACAGTGAAAACTTCAGGAACTTCAACCCGGCACTAGGAAACAGACTGAGAATCCAGAGAAAAATTTCCCCTTCAACCCGTTCCCTTTGTGCTAGATGAACGAAAGTCTCTCCGCATGCTCAGTTCTGAGAGATAAGTGTGTGTGAAAGCCGTCCTTCACCTAGATTGTTGGGAACAAAAAGTATCTTTACAGTTGCAAAATACACTCCATACATATATATGGGTAGGTACTAGCTCCAACTCGGTTTAACAGTGAAACCTGCATGAACCTCGAAAATGGCACTAGGAAACAGAATGTGAAACCAGAGTAAAAGGTTTCCTCAATTCCGTTCCCATTGTGCTAGATGACCGAACGTCTCCCCACATGTTCAGTACTTAGAGATAGATTTGTGTTAAAGCACTCCTTCACCTAGCAAGTTGGGAACGCAAAGTTTCTTTTTATTTGCAAACTACACTCCATACATATATATGGGGAGGTACTAGCTCCAAATCGTTTTAAAAGTGAAACCTGCATGAACCTCAAAATGGCACTAGGAAACAGACTGAGAAACCACAGTAAATGTTTCAACTGAAACCCGTTCCCTTTTTGCTAGATGAACGAAAGTCTCTCCACATGCTCAGTTCTGAGAAATATGTGTGTGTGAAAGCCGTGCTTCACCTAGCTTGTTGTGAACACAAAGTTTCTTTTCAGTTGCAAACTTCAATCCATACATATATATGCGGAGGTAATAGCTCCAACCCTTTTTTACAGTAAAAATTGCAGGAAAATCAAACCGGCACTAGGAAACACAATGAGAAAACAGATTACATTTTTCTCCTGAATCCTGTTCCATTTGTGCTTGATGAACGAACTTCTCTCCACATGCTTAGTTCTGAGAGATACGTGTGTGTGAAAGCCGTCCTTCACGTAGCTTTTTGGTATCACAAAATTTCTTTTCAGTTGTAAACTACAGTCCAAACTTATACATGGGGAGTTACTAGCTCCAACTCTGTTTTATAGTGAAATCTGCAGGAATCTCAAACCGGCACTAGGAAGCATACTAAGAAACCAGAGTAAAAGTTTATCCTGAAAACCGTTCCCTATGTGCTAGATGAACGAAATTCTCTCCACATGCTCAGTTCTGAGGGATACGATTTGTGAAAGCCGTCCTTCACCTAGCTTATAGGGAACCCAAAGTTTCTATTCAGTTGCAATCTACATTCTAAACATATAAATGGGGAGGTACTAGCTCCAACACTGTTTTACAGTGAAACTGCAGGAACTTCAAACCGGCACTAGGAAACAGACTGAGAAACCAGAGTAGAATTTTCCCCTGCAACCCGTTCCCTTTGTGGTAGATGAACGAACTTCTCTCCACATGCTCATTTCTGAGAGATAATTGTGTGTGAATGCTGTCCACCTGGATTGTTGAGAACACAACATTTCTATTCACTTGCAAAATTCAACCCATACATATATAAGGGGAGGTACTAGCCAAAAATCGGTTTTACAAAGAAAACTGCAGGAACATCAAACCGGCACTAGGATCAGACTGAGAAACCAGAGTAAAAGTTTCTCCTGCAAACCGTTCCCTTTGTCCTAGATGAACGAACGTCTCTTCACATGCTCAGTTCTGAGAGATAAGTGTGTGTGAATGCCGTACTTCACCTAGCTTGTTGGGAACACAAAGTTTCTTTTCAGTTTCAAACCCCAATCCATAAATAAATATGGGTAGGTACTAGCTCCAACTTGGTTTTACAGGGAAAACTACAGGAACTTCAAACCGACACTAGGAAACAGACTGAGAAACCAGAGTAAATTTTCTCCTGCAAACCGTGCCCTTTGTGCTAGATGAACGAACGTCTCTCCACATGCTCAGATCTGAGGGATACGTGTGTGTGAAAGACGTCCTTCACCTAGCTTGTTGGGAACACAAAGGTTTTTTCAGCTGCAAACTCTACTCCATACCTATATATGTGGAGGTACTAGCTCCAACTCTGTTTTACAGTGAAAATTGTAGGAATTTCAAACCGGGACTAGGAAACAGACTGAGAAACCAGAGTACATTTTTCTCCTGAAACCTGTTCCATTTGTGCTTGATGACCGAACTTCTCTACACATGCTTAGTATTGAGAAATACATTGTGTGAAAGCCGTCATTCACGAAGTTTGTTGGTATCACAAAGTTTTTTTTTAGTTGTAAATTACAGTCCAAACTTACTCATGGGGAGTTACTAGCTCCAAATCTGTTTATAGTGAAATCTGCACGAACATCAAACCGGCACTAGGAATCATACTGCGAAACGAGAGTAAAAGTTTATCCTGAAACACGTTCCCTATGTGCTAGATGAACGAACGTCTCTCCACATGCTCAGTTCTGAGGGATACGATTTGTGAAAGCCGTCCTTCACCTAGCTTGTTGGGAACACAAAGTTTCTATTCAGTTGCATACTACATTCCAAACATATAAATGGGGAGGTACTAGCTCCAACACTGTTTTACAGTGAAACTGCAGGAACTTCAAACCGGCACTAGGAAACAGTCTGAGAAACCAGAGAAGAATTTTCCACTGCAAACCGTTCCATTTGTGATAGATGAACGAACGTCTCTCCACATGCTCAGTTCTGAGAAATAAGTGTGTTTGTAAGTCGTGCTTCAGCTAGATTGTTGGGAACACAAATTTTCTTATCAGTTGTAAATTCCAATCCATATATATATATGGGGAGGTACTAGCTCCAAATCGGGTTTACAGTGAAAACTGCAGGAACTTCAAACCAGCAGTAGGAAACAGACTGAGAAAAGAGAGTAAAAGTTGCTACTGCAACCGGTTCCCATTGTGCTAGATGAAAGAAAGTCTCTCCACATGCTCATTTCTGAGAGATAAGTGTGTGTGAATGGCGTCCTTCACCTAGCTTGTTGGGAACACAAAGTTTCTTTTCATTTGCAAACTCCATTCCATACAGTTATATGGGGAGGTACTAGCTCCAACTCTGTTTAGAGTGAAAAATGAAGGAATTTCAAACTGGCACTAGGAAACAGATTGTGAAACCAGAGTAATAGTTTCTACTGCAAACTGTTCCATTTGTGGTAGATGAACGAATGTCTCTCCACATGTTCAGTTCTGAGACATAAGTGTGTGTGAAAGCCGTCCTTCACCTACCTTGTTGGGAACACAAAGATATTTTTCAGTTGCAAACTCCAATCCATACATATATATGGGGAGGTACTAGCTCCAACTCGGCTTTACAGTGAAAACTGCAGGAACTTCAAACCGGCACTAGTGAACAGACTGAGAAACAAGAGTAAAAGTTTCTCCTGCTACCTGTTCCTTTTTTTGCTAGATGAACGAAAGTCTCTCCACATGCTCAGTTCTGAGAGATAAGTGTGTTTGAAAGACGACATTCACCTAGCTTGTTGGGAACACAAAGATTCTTTTCAGTTGCAAACTCCACTCCATACATATATATCGGGAGGTACTAGCTCCAACTAGTTTTTACAGTGAAAATTGCAGGAACTTCAAACCGGCACTAGGAAACAGACTGAGAATCAACAGTAATAGTTTCTCCTGCAAACCGCTCCCTTTGTGTTAGATAAACGAACGTCTCTACACATGCTAAGTTCTGAGAGATAATTATGTGTGAAGCCGTCCTTCAACTATCTTGTTGGGAACACAAATTTTCTTTCCTGTTGCAAATTCCACTCCATACATATATATGGGGAGGTACTAGCTCCAAATCTGTTTTACAATGAAAACTGCATGAACTTCAAAACGGCACTAGGAATCCGACTATGAAACCAGAGAAAATGTTTCAACTGCAACCCGTTCCCTTTTTGCTAGATGAACGAACGTCTCTCCACATGCTCAGTTCTGAGAAATAAGTGTGTGTGTAAGCCGTCCTTCACCTAGCTTGTCGGGAACACAAAGTTTCATTTCAGTTGCTTACTACATTCCATACATATATATGCAGAGGTACTAGATCCAACTCTGTTTACAGTGAAACTTACATGAAATTCAAACTGGCACTAGGAAACAGAATGAGTAACCAGAGTATAATTTTCTCCTTCAAACCGTTCCCTTTGTGCTAGATGAACGAATGTCTCTCCACATGCTCAGTTCTTAGAGATAAGTGTGTGTGAAAGCCGTCATTCACATAGCTTGATGGGAACACAAAATTCCTTTTCAGATGAAAACTACACTCAAAATATATATATATGGGGATATACAAGCACCAAATCGCTTTTACTGTGAAAACTGCAGGAACATCAAATCAGCGCTAGGAAACAGACTGAGAACACAGAATAAGAGATTCTCCTGCAAACCGTTCCCATTGTGCTAGATGAACGAACGTCTCTCCACATGCTCAGCTCTGAGAGAAAATTGTGTTTGAAAGCCGTCCTTCACCAAGCTTTTTGGGAAAACAAACTTTCTTTTATTTTGCAAAATACACCGCATATATATATATGGGGAGGTACTAGCTCCAACTCGGTTTTACAATGAAAATTGCATGAACTTCAAACCAGCACAAGGAAACATTCTGAGAAACCAGATTAGAAGTTTAACCTTCAACCAGTTCACTTTGTGCTAGATGAAAGAACGTCTCTCAAAATGCTCAGTTCTGAGACATAAAAGTGTGTGTGAAAGCCGTCCTTCACCTAGCTTGTTGGGAACACAAAGTTTCTTTTCAGTTGCAAACTACACTCCATAAATATATATGGGAATCTACAGCTCCAACTCAATTTTACAATGAAATTTCCAGGAAATTCAAACCGGCACTAAGAAACAGAGTGAGAACCAAGGAAACTAGATTCCCCTGCAAACTATTCCCTTTGTGATACATGAACGAACATCTCTCCACAGGCTGAGTTCTGAGAGATAAGTGTGTATGAAAGCTGTCCTTCACCTAATTATCGGGAACACAAAGTTTCTTTCTAGTTGCAATATACACTCCATACATATATATGGGGAGGTAATAACTCCAACTCGGTTTTACAGTGAAAACTGCAGTAACATAAACTGCCACTATGAAACAGACTGAGAATTCAGAGTAAACTAACACCTGCAACCCGTTCCCTATGTGCTAGTTGAACAAAAATCTCTCCACTCGCTCAGATCTGACAGATAAGTGTGTGTGAAAGCCGTCTTTCACCCAGCTAGTTGGGAACATAAAGTTTCTTTTTAGTTGCAAACTAAAGTCCATACATATATATGGGGATGTACTAGCTCCAACATGGTTTTATATGAAAACTGCAGGAACTTAAAACCAGAACTAAGAAACAGTGTTAGAAACCAGAGTACAACTTTCTCCTGCAAACCTTTCCCTTTCTGCTAGATGAACGAACGTCTCTCCACATGCTCAGTTCTGAGAGATCAGTGTGTTTGAAAGCCGTCCTTCAACTCGCTTGTTTGGAACACAATGTTCCTTTTCAGTTGCAAACTAAACTCCATACATATATATGAGGACGTACTAGCTCCAACACGGTTATACACTGAAAATTGCAGGAATTTCAAATCGGCACAAGGAAACAGTCTGAGAAAACATAGTATAAGTTTCTACTACAAGCCTTTCCATTTGTGCTAGGTGAATGAACGTCTCACCACATGCTCAGTTTTTACACATAATCATGTATTAAAGCCGTCCTTCACCTAGCTTGTCGGGAACACAAAGTTTCTTTTCAGTTGCAAACTACAATTCATACATATATATGCAGAGGTACTAGCTCCAACACTGTTTTACAGTGAAAACTTCAGGCACTTCAAAACGGCACTAGGAAACTGACTGAGATACCAGAGTAAAAGTATCTCCTGAAACCAGTTTATTTGTGCTAGATGAACGAACGTCTCTCCACATGCTCAGTTCTGAGATTAAGTGTGTGTGAAAACCGTTCTTCAACTAGCTTGTTGGGAACACAAAGTTTCTTTTCAGATGCAAACTACACTCCATAAATATATATGGGGAGGTACTAGCTCCTACTCGCATTTTTAGTGAAAACTGCAAGAACTTGAAACCGGCACTACGAAACAGACTGAGAAACCAGAATAAGAGTTTCACCTGCAACCCGTTCCCTTTGTGCTAGATGAACGAACGTCTCTCAACATGCTCAGTTCTGAGAGATAAGTGTGTGTGAAAGCCATACTTCACCCAGCTTGTCGGGAACACAAAGTTTCATTTCAGTTGCATACTACATTCCATACATATATATGCAGAGGTACTAGCTCCAACTCTGTTTACAGTGAAACTTACATGAAATTCAAACTGGCACTAGGAAACAGAATGAGTAACCAGAGTATAATTTTCTCCTTCAAACCATTCCCTTTGTGCTAGATGAACGAATGTCTCTCCACATGCTCAGTTCTTAGAGATAAGTGTGTGTGAAAGCCGTCATTCACATAGCTTGATGGGAACACAAAATTCCTTTTCAGATGAAAACTACACTCAAAATATATATATATGGTGATATACAAGCACCAACTCGCTTTTACTGTGAAAACTGCAGGAACTTCAAATCAGCGCTAGGAAACAGACTGAGAACACAGAATAAGAGATTCTCCTGCAAACCGTTACCATTGTGCTAGATGAACGAATGTCTCTCCACATGCTCAGCTCTGAGAGAAAATTGTGTTTGAAAGCCGTCCTTCACCAAGCTTTTTGGGAACACAAACTTTCTTTTATTTTGCAAAATACACCCCATATGTATATATGGGGAGGTACTAGCTCCAACTCGTTTTAACAGTGAAAACTGCATGAACTTCAAAAAGGAACTAGGAAACAGACTGAGAAACCAGAGTAAAAGTTTCTTCTGGAAACCGTTCCCTTTGAGCTAGATGAACGAAAGTCTATCCACATGCTCAGTTCTGAGAGATAAGTGTGTGTGAAAGCCGTTCTTCAACTAGCTTGTTGGGAACACAAAGTTTCTTTTCCGTTGCAAACTACAATCCATACATATATATGTGGAGGTACTAGTTCCAAATCTGTTTTACAGTGAAAACGGCAGGAACTTCAAACCGTCACTAGGAAAAAGACTGAGAAACCACAGTAAAAGTTTCTCCTGCAACCCTTTCCCTTTGTGCTAGATGAACGAAAGTCTCTCCAAATGCTCAGTTCTTAGAGATATGTGTGTATGAAAGCATTCCTTCACCTAGAATTTCGGGAACACAAAGTTTTTATCCAGTTGCAATCCACACTCCGTATATATATATGGGGATGTAGTAGCTTCAACTCTGTTTTACAGTGAAATCTGCAGGATCTTAAACCGCCACTATTAAACAGACTGAGAATCCAGATTAAAAGCAACTCCTGCAAACCATTCTATTTTTGCTAGTTGAACGAACATATCTCCACACACACAGTTTTGAGAGATAAGTGTGTGTGAATTCCTTACTTCACCTAGCTTGTTGGGAACACAAAGTTTCTTTTCAGTTGCAAACTACACTCCATAAATATATATGGGAAAGTACAGTTCCAACTCGAATTTACAATGTAAATTCCAGGAAATTCAAACCGACACTAGGAAACAGACTGAGAACCAAGGATAATAGATTCTCCTGCAAACTATTCCCTTTGTGCTAGATGAACGAACATCTCTCCACATGCTGAGTTCTGAGAGATAAGTGTGTATGAAATCTGTCCTTCACCTACTTATCGGGAAAACAATGTTTCTTTCTGGTTGCAATATACACTCCATATATATATTTGGGAAGGTACTAGCTCCAACTTGGTTTTTTAGTGAAAACTGCAGGAACATAAACTGTCACTATAAAACAGACTGAGAATTCAGATTAAAACTAACACCTGCAATCCGTTCCCTATGTGCTAGTTGAACAAACATCTCTCCACTCGCTCAGTTCTGAGATATAAGTGTGTGTGAAAGCCGTCTTTCACCCAGCTTGTTGGGAACACAAATTTTCTATTCAGTTGCAAACTACACTTCATATATATATATGGGGAGGTATTAGCTCCAACTCGATTTTACGTGAAAACTGCAGGAACTTAAAATGCCACTAGGAAACAGACTGAGAATCCAGAGAGAAAGTAACTATTGCAACCCGTTCAATCTGTGCTAGTTGCACGAAAGTATTTCCACACGCTAAGTTCTGAGAGAAAAGTTTGTGTTAATGCCGCCCTTCACCTAGCATGTTTGGAACACAAAGTTTCTTTTCAGTTGCAAAATACACTCCATACTTATATATGGGGAAGTACCAGTTCCAACACGGTTTTACAGTGAAAATTGCAGGAACTTCAATCCGGCACTAGGAAACAGTCTGAGAAACCAGAGTAATACTTTCTCCTGCATCCCGTTCCATTAGCGATAGATGAACAAACGTCTCTCCATATGTTTAGTTCTTAGAAATAAGTGTGTATGAAAGCCGTCCTTCACCTAGCTTGTCGGGATCACGAAGTTTATTTTAAGTTGCAATCTACATTCCATAAATATATATGCAGATGTACTAGCTCCAACTCTGTTTACAGTGAAACCTGCAGGAAATTCAAATCGGCACTAGGAAACAGACTGAGTAACCAGAGAAAAATTTTCTCCTTCAAACCGTACCCTATGTGCTAGATGAATGAAAGTCTCTCCACATGGTCAGTTCTTAGAGAGAAGTGTGTGTGAAAGCCATACTTCACCAAGCTTTTTGGGAACACAATGTTCCTTTTCAGTTGCAAACTACACTCCATACATATATATGGGGAGGTACAAGCTCCAAAACTATTTTACAGTGAAAACTGCCTGAACCTCAAAATGGCACTAGGAAACACATTGAGAAACCAGAGTAAAAGTTTCTCCTGAAACCCGTACCATTGTGCTAGATGAACGAAAGTCTCTACAAATGTTCAGTTCTGAGAGATAATTTTGTGTGAAAGCCGTGTTTCACCTAGATTGTTGGGAACACAATGTTTCTTTTCACTTGCAAATTACATTCCATACATATATATTTGGAGGTACTAGCACCAAATTTATCTTACAGTGAAAACTGCATGAACCTCAAAACGGCAATAGGAAACAGACTGAAAAACCAGAGTAAAAGTTTCCCCTGAAACAAGTTCCCGTTGTGCTAGGTGAACAAGTCTCTCCACATGCACATGTCTGAAGTGATAAGTGTGAGTGAAAGCCGTCCTTCACTTATATTGTTGGGAAAACAAAGTTTCTTTTCAGGTGCAAACTACACTCCTTACATATATATGGGGATGTACAAGCTCCAAACCGGTTTTACAGTGAAAACTGCAGGAACTTCAAAACGGCTCAAGGAAACATACTGAGAAATCAGGGTAAATGCTTCTCCTGCAAACCATTGCCGTTTTGCTTGATGAACGAAAGTCTCTCCACATGCTCAGTCCGTAGATATAAGTGTGTGTGAAAGCCGTCCTTCACTTAGCTTGTTGGGAACACAAAGTTTCTTTTCAGTTGCAAACTACACTTCAAACATATACGTGGGGTGGTACTATCTCCAACATGGTTTTACAGTGAAAACTGCAGGAACTTCAAACAGGGACTAGGAAACAGTCTGAGAAAACAGAGTAAATGTTTCTCCTGCAACCCGTTCCCTTTGTGCTAGATGAACGAACCTCTCTACACATCTGAGTTCTTAGAGATAAGTGCGTATGTAAGCTGTCTTTCACCAATCTTTTCAGGAACACAAAGATCCTTTTCAGTTGCAAACTACACTCCATACATATATATGCGGAGGTACTAGTTCCAAATCTGTTTTACAGTGAAAAATGCATGAAATCAAAACCAGCACTAGGTAAAAGACTGAGAAAATAGAGTAAAATTTCCTTCTACACACCGTTCTTTGTGCTAGATGAACGAAAGTCTCTAGACATGCTCAGTTCTGAGAAATAACTGTGTCTGAATGCCGTCCTTCAACTAGCTTGTTGTTAACACAAAGTTTCTTTTCAGTTGCAAACACCACTCCATACATATATAGGGGGAGGTATGAGCTCCAACTCGTTTTAACAGTGAAAACTGCAGAAACTTCAAAAGGGCACTAGGAACCAGACTGAGAAACGAGAGTAAATTTTATACTGCAACCGGTTCCTTTGTGCTAGATGAACGAAAGTCACACCAAATGCATATTTCTGAGAAATAAGTGTGTTTGAATGCCAAAATTCAACTAGCTTGTTGGGAACACAAAGATTCTTTTCAGTTGCAAACTACATCCATACATATATATGGGGATGTACTAGCTCCAACTCAGTTTTACACTGAAAAATGCAGGAACTTCCTTCCGGCACTAGGAAGCAGACTGAGAAACAAGAGTTAAAGTTTCCCCTGCAACCCGTTCCCTTTGTGCTAAATGAACGAACGTCTCTCCACATGCTCAGTTCTGAGAGAAAATTGTGTGTGAAAGCCGTCCTTCATCAAGCTTTTTGGGAACACAATGTCCCTTTTCATTTGCAAACTACACTCCATACATATATAAGGGGAGGTACAAGCTCCAAATATTTTTTACAGTGAAAACTGCCTGAACCTCAAAATGGCTCTAGGAAACAGACTGAGAGACCACAGTAAAATTTTTCCTGAAACCCGTTTCATTGTGGTAGATGAACGAAAGTCTCTCCACATGTTCAATTCTGAGAGATATGTTTGTGTGAAAGCCGTGTTTCACCTAGATTGTTGGGAACATAATATTTCTTTTCAGTTGCTAAATACAGTCCATACATATATATGGGGAGGTACTAGCTCCAAATCTTTTTTACAGTGAAAACTGCAAGAACCTCACAACGGCACTAGGAAACAGTCTGAGAAACCAGAGTAAAAGTTTCTCCTTCAGATCGTTCCCTTTGTACTAGATGAACGAATTTCTCTCCACATGTTCAGTTCTTAGAGATAAGTGTGCATGAAAGTCGTCCTTCACCTAGCTTGATGGGAACACAAAGTTTCTTTTCATTTGCAAACTACACTCCATAAATATATATGCGGAGGTACTAGCTCCAACTCTATTTTGCAGTGCAAACTGCAGGAACTCCAAACCAGCACTAGGAAACATACTGAGAAACCAGAGTAAATGTTTCTCCTGCAACCCGTTCCCTTTGTGCTAGATGAACGAACGTATCTCCCCATGCTCAGTTCTGAGAGATAAGTGTGTTTGAAAGCCTTCCTTCTCCTAGCTTGTCAGGAAAACAAAGTTTCTTTCCAGTTGCAAATTACACTCCATATATGTATATGGGGAAGTAGAAGATTCAAATCTGTTTTACAGTGAAAACTGCAGGAAATTAATCAGCCACTAGGAAATAGACTGAGAATCCAGAGTAAAAGGAACACCTGCAACCCGATCATTTTGTGCTAGTTGAACGAACGTATCTCTAAATGCTCAGTTCTGAGAGATATTTGTGTGTGAAAGCCGTCCTTCAACTAGCTTGTTGGGAAAACAAAGTTTCTTTTCAGTGCAAACTACAATCCATACATATATATGTTGAGGTACTAGCACCAAAACGGTTATACAGTGAAAAATGCAGGAACTTTAAACCGGCACTACGAAACAGACTGAGAACCCAGAATAAGAGTTTCCCCTGCAACCCGTTCCCTTTGTGCTAGATGAATGAATGTCTCTCAACATGGTCAGTTCTGAGAGATAAGTGTGTGTGAAAGCCGTCCTTCACATAACTTGTAGGGAAAACAAAGTTTCTATTCAGTTGCAAACTACAATCCATACATATATATAGGGAGGTAATAGCTCCAAATCTGTTTAACAGTGAAAACTGCATGAACCTCAAAATGGCACTAGGAAACAGACAGAGAAAACAGAGTACATGTTTCTCCTCAAAACGTTCTATTTGTGCTAGATTAACGAACGTCTCTCCACATGCTCAGTTCTGAGATATAAGTTTGTGTTAATGCCGCACTTCACCTAGCATGTTTGGAACACAAAGTTTCTTTTCAGTTGCAAAATACACTCCATACATATATATGGGGAGGTACAAGCTCCAACACGGTTTTACAGTGAAACTTGCAGGAACTTTAATCCGGCACTAGGAAACAATCTGAGAAACCAGAGTAATAGTTTCTCATGCATCCCGTTCCATTTGTGATAGATGAACGAACGTCTCTCCATATGCTCAGTTCTTAGAAATAAGTGTGTATGAAAGCCGTCCTTCACCTAGCTTGTCGGGATCACAAAGTTTATTTTCAGTTGAAAACTACATTCCATAAATATATATGCAGATGTACTAGCTCCAACTCTGTTTACAGTGAAACCTGCAGGAAATTCAAACCGGCACTAGGAAACACACTGAGTAAACAGAGTAAAATTTTCTCCTTCAAACCGTACCCTTTGTGCTAGATGAATGAAAGTCTCTCCAAATGTTCAGTTATGAGAGAAAAGTGTGTGTGAAAGCCGTCCTTCACCTATCTCTTTGGGAACACAAAGTTTTTTTTCAGATGCAAACTGCACTGCATACATATATATGAGATGCTACTTGCTCCAACTCGGTTTTACAGAGTAAAATGTAGGAAATTCAAAATGGCACTAGGAAACTGACTGAGAATCCAGAGTAACAGATTCCCTGCAAACCGTTCCATTTGTGCTAGATGTATGAATGTCTCTCCACATGCTCAGTTATGAGAGATAAGTGTGTGTTAAAGCCGAACTTCACCTACCTTGTTGGGAAAACTAAGTTTTTTACAGTTGCAAAATACACTCCAAAAATATATATGGGGAAGTACTAGCTCCAACTCGAATTTAAATTGAAAACTGCAGGAACTTCAACCCGGCACTAGGAAACAGACTGAGAAACCAGAGTAAGAAGTTCTCCTGCATCCAGTTCAATTTGTGCTACATGAACGAACATCTCTCCACATGCTCAGTTTTAAGAGTTATGTGTGTGTGAAAGCCGTCCTTCAAAAATCTTGTTGGAACACAAAGTTTCTTTTCAGTTGCAAACTACACTTCATACATATATATGGGGAGGTAGTAGCACCAACTCTGTTTTACCGTGAAAACTGAAGGAACTTCTTACCGGCACTTGGAAACAGACTGAGAATCCTGAGTAAAAGTTTCTCCTGCAAACCTTTTCATTTGTGCTAGTTGAACGAACCTCTCTCCACATGCTCAGATCTGAGAGATAATTGTGTGTAAAAGCCATTCTTCACCTTCCTTGTTGGGAACACAAAGTTTCTTTTCAGTTGCAAACTACATTCCATACATATATATGGGGAAGTACAAGCTCCAAGTCGGATTTACAATGAAAACTTCAGGAAATTCAAACAGGCACTAGGAAACATACTGATAACCCAGAGAAAGAGCTTCCCTTTCAACCTCATTCCCTTTGTGCTAGATGAACGAACGTCTCTCCACATGCTCATTTCTGAGAGAAAATTTTATGTGAAAGCCGTCCTTCACATATCTTGCTGGGAACACATAGTTTCTTTTCAGGTACAAACTACGATCCAGACATATATGAGGAGGTACAAGCTCCAACTAGGTTTTACCGTGAAAACTGCAGGAAATTCAAACCGGCACTAGGAAACTGACTGAGAAACCAGAGTAAAAGTTTCATCTGCAACCATTTCCCTTTGTGCTAGATAAACGAACGTCTCTCCACAAGCTCAGTCTTGAGATATATGTGTGTGTAAAAGCCGTCCTTCACCTAGCTTGTTGGGAACACAAATTTTCTTTTCAGTTACAAATTACACTCCATACATATATATGGGGAGATACAAGCTCCAAAAATTTTTTACAGTGAAAATTGCAGGAACTTCAAACCGGCACTAGGAAACAGACTGAGAAACAAGAGTAATAGTTTCTCCTGCAAACTGCTCCCATTGTGTTAGATGAACGAATGTCTCTACACATGCTAAGTTCTGAGAGATAAGTGTGTGTGAAAGCCGTCCTTCACCTATCTTGTTGGGAACACAAATTTTATTTTCTATTGCAAACTCCACTCCATACATATATATGGGGAGGTACTAGCTCCAACTCGGTTTTACAATGAAAACTGTATGAATTGCAAAACGGCACTAGGAATCCGTCTATGAAACCAGAGAAATTGTTTTCCCTGCAACCCATTCCCTTTGTGCTAGATGAAAGAACTTCTCACCACATGCTCAGTTCTGAGAAATAAGTGTGTTTGTAAGCCGTCCTTCACCTAGATTGTTGGAAACACAAAGTGTCTTTTTACTTGCAGGCTCCACTCCATACATATATATGGGGAGGTACTAGCTCCAACTCGGATTTACAGTGAAAACTGCAGGAAATTCAAACCGGCACTATTAAACAGACTGAGAAACCAGAGTAAAAGTTTCTCCTGCAATCCATTCCATTTGTGCTACTTGAACGAAAGTCCCTCCACATGCTCAGTTCAGAGAGAATAGTGTGTGTGAAAGCCGTCCTTCACTTAGCTTGTTCAGAACACAAAGTTTCATTTCAGTTGCAAACTCCACTCCATACATATATATGGGGAGGTACTAGCTCCAACTCGTTTTTACAGTAAAAATTGCAGGAACATCAAACCGGCACTAGGAAACATATTGAGAAACCACAGTAAAAGTTTTCCTGCAACCAGCTCGCTTTGTTGTAGATGAACGAAATTATCTCCCCATGCTCATATCTGAGAGATAAGTGTGCGTGAAAGACGACCTTCACCTAGCTTGTTGGGAACACAAAGATTCTTTTCAGGTGCAAACTCCATTCCATACATATATATGGGGAGGTACCAGCTCCAACTCGGTTTTACAGTGAAAACTGCAGGAACTTCAGACCGGCACTAGGAAACAGACTGAGAAAGCAGAGAAAAAGTGTCTCCTGCAACCCGTTCCCTTGGTGCTATATGAACGAACGTCTCTCCACATGCTCAGTTCTGAGAGATAAATGTGTGTGAAACCCTACTTCAGCTTGCTTGTTGGGAACTCAAAGCTTCGATTCAGTTGCAAAATCCACTCCATACGTATATATGGGGAGGTACTAGATCCAACTAAGTTTTACAGTGAAAACTGCAGGAACTTCAACCCGGCACTAGGAAACAGACTGAGAAACCAGAGTAAAATTTCTCCTGCAACTCGTTCCATTTGTGCTAGATGAACGATCGTCTATCCACAAGCTCAGTTATGAGAGATAATTTTGTTTAAAAGCCTTCCTTCACCTAGCTTGTTGGGAACACAAATTTTCTTTTCATTTGTAAACTCCAATCCATACATATATATGGGGGGGTACTAGCTCCAACTCGATTTTACAGTGAAAACTGCAGGAATTTCAAACCGGCACTATGAAACAGACTGAGAAACCAGACTAAAAGTTTCCCCTGCCAAAATTTCCCTTTGTGCTGGATGAAAAAACGTCTCTCGACATGCTCAATTCTGATAGATAAATATGTGTGAAGCCATTCTTCCACTAGCTTGTTGGGAACTCAAAAAATCTTTTCAGTTGAAAACTACAATCCATAGAAATATATGGGGAGGTAGTAGCTCCAACTTATTTTTACAGTGAAAATGGCAGGAAATTCAAACCGGCAATAGGTTACAGACTGAGAAACCAGAGATGTAGTTCCCCTGAAAACCGTTCTCTTTGTGCTAGATGAACGAACCTCTCTCCACATGCTCTATTCAGAGAGATATGTGTGTGTGAAAGCCGTCCTTCACCTAGCTTGTTGGGAACACAAAGTTTCTTTTCAGTTGCAAATTCCACTCAATACACATATATGGGGAGGTACTAGCTCCAACTCGGTTTTAAAGTGAAAATTGCAGGAACTTCAAACCGGCACTAGGAAAAAAAACTGAGAAACAACAGTAATAGTTTCTCCTGCAAACCACTCCCTTTTTGTTAGATGAACGAACGTCTCTACACATGCTAAGTTCTGTGAGAATAGTGTGTGTGAAAGCCATACTTCACCTAGCGTGTTGGGAACACAAAGATCCTTTTCAGTAGCAAACTCCAGTCCATAAATATATATGGGGAGTTACTAGCTCCAACTCGGTTTTACAGTGAAAACTGCAAGAACCTGAAACCGGCACTAGGAAACAGACTGAGAAACAAGAGTAATAGTTTCTCCTGCAAACCGCTCCATTTGTGTTAGATGAACGAACGTCTCTACACATGCTAATTTATGAGAGATAAGTGTGTGTGAAAGCCGTACTTCAGGTAGCTTTTTGGGAACACAAAGTTTCTTTTCAGTTGCAAACTCCACTTCATACATATATATGGGGAGTTAATAGTTCCAACTAAGTTTTACTGTGAAAATTGTATTAACTTCAACGCGGCACTAGGAAACAGTCTGAGAAACAAGAGTAATAGTTTCTCCTGCAAACCTCTCCAATTGTGTTAGATGAACGAACGTCTCTACACATGCTAAGTTATGAGAGGTAAGTGTGTGTGAAAGCCGTCCTTCACCTAGCTTGTTGGGAACTCAAAGATTCTTTTCAGTTGAAAACTACAATCCATACAATTATATGGGGAGGTTCTAGATCCAACTTTGTTTTACAGTGGAAACGGCAGGAAATTCAAACCGGTAATAAGATACAGACTGAGAAACCAGAGATGTAGTTTCACATGCAAACCGTTCCCTTATTGCTAGATGAACGAAAGTCTCCCCACATGTTCTATTCAGAGCGATAATTGTGTGTGAAAGCCGTCCTTCACCTAGCTTGTTGGGAACACAAAGTTTTTTTTCAGTTGCAAATTCCACTCCATACATATATATGGGGAGGTACTAGCTCCAACTCGGTTTTACAGTGAAAACTGCAGGAACTTCAAACCGGCACTAGGAAACAGACTGAGAAAGCAGAGAAAACGTTAAGCCTGCAAACCGTTCCCATTTTGCTAGATGAACGAACGTCTCTCCACATGCTCAGTACAGAAATATAAGTGTGTGTGAAAGCCATACTTCACTTAGCGTGTTGGGAACACAAATTTTCTTTTCAGTTACAAACTCCACTCCATATATATATAGTGGGAGGTACTAGCTCCAACTCGGTTTTGCACTGAAAACTGCAAGAACCTGTAACCGGCACTAGGGAACAGACTGAGAAACAAGAGTAATAGATTCTCCTGCAAACCGCTCCATTTGTGTTAGATGAACGAACGTCTCTACACATGCTAAGTTATGAGAGATAAGTGTGTGTGAAAGCCGTACTTCAGCTAGCTTGTTTGGAACACAAAGTTTCTTTTCAGTTACAAACTCCGCTCCATACATATATATGGGGAGGTACTAGCTCCAAGTCGTTTTTACTGTGAAAATTGTAGGAACTTCAAACCGGCACTAGGAAACAGACTGAGAAACAAGAGTAATAGTTTCTCCTGCAAACCGCTCCATTTGTTTTAGATGAATGAACGTCTCTACACATGCTAAGTTATGAGAGATAATTGTGCGTGAAAGCCGTCCTTCACCTAGATTTTTGGGAGCACAAATTTTTTTCAGTTGCAAATTCCACTCCATAAATATATATAGAGAGTTAATAGCTCCAACCCGGTTTACAGTGAAAACTGCAGGAACTTCAAACCGCCACTAAGAAACAGACTGAGAAACCAGAGTAAAAATTCCACTGCAACCCGTTCCCTTTGTGCTAGATGAATGAACGTCTCTCCACATGTTCAGTTCTGAGAGATAAGTGTGTGTGAAACTCTTCTTCAGCTTCCTTGTTGGGAACTCAAAGCTCCTTTTCAGTTGCAAACTCCACTCCATACATATATATGGGGAGGTACTTGATCCAACTATGTTTTACAGTGAAAACTGCAGGAAATTCAAACCTGCACTAGGAAACAGCCTGAGAACCAGAGTAAAAGTTTCACCTGCAACCAGTTCCCTTAGTGCTAGATGAATGAACGTCTCTCCACAAGCTCAGTCCTGAGATATATATTTGTGTAAATGCCGTCCTTCACCTAGCTTGTTGGAAACACAAATTTTCTTTTCAGTTACAAACTACACTCCATATATATATATGGGGATGTACTAGCTCCAACACGGTTTTACAGTGAAAATTGCAGGATCTTCAAACAGGCACTAGGAAACCAACTGAGAAAAAAGTGTAATAGATTTTCCTGCAAACTGCTCCATTTGTGTTAGATGAACGAACGTCCCTACACATGCTAAGTTCTGAGAGATAAGTGTGTGTGAAAGCCGTCCTTCACCTAGCTTGTTCGGAACACAAATTTCATTTCATTTGCAAACACAACTCCATATATATATAAGGGGAAGTATTAGCTCCAACTCGGTTTTACAGTGAATACTGCAGGAACTTCAATCCGGCACTAGGAAACACAGAGAAATCAGAGTAAAAGTTTAGCCTGCAAAATGTTCCCATTGTGCTAGAGGAACGACGTCTCTCCACATGCTCAGTTCTGAGGGATAAGTGTCTGTGAAAGCCATTCTTCACCTAGCTTGTTTGGAACAGAAAGTTCCTTTTAGGTTGCAAACTCCACTCCATAAATATATATGGGGAGGTACTAACTCCAACTCGGTTTATAGTGAAAACTGCAGGAACTTCAAACCGGCACTAGGAAACAGACTGAGAAACAAGAGTTATAGTTTCTACAGCAACCCGTTCCTTTGTGCTAGATGAACGAATGTCTCTCCACATGTTCTGTTCTGAGAGATTATTGTTTGTGAAAGCCATACTTCACCTAGCGTGTTGGGAAAACAAAGATCCTTTTCAGTTGCAAACTCCACTCAATACATATATATGTGGAGGTACTAGCTCCAAATCGGTTTTACAGTGAAAACTGCAAGAACTTGATTCCGGCACTAGGGAACAGACTGAGAAACAAGTGTAATAGTTTCTCCTGCAAACCGTTCCCTTTGTGTCAGATGAACGAAAGACTCTCCACATGCTCAGTTCTGAGAGATAAGTGTGTGTGAAAACCGTATTTAAGCTAGCTTGATGGAACACAAAGTTTCTTTTCAGTTGCAAACTACACTCCATACATATATATGGGGAGGTACTAGCTCCAACTCGGTTTTACTGTGAAAACTGCAGTAACTTCAAACCGGCACTAGGAAACAGACTGAGAAACCACAGTAAATATTCCCCTGCCACCCTTTCCCTTTGTGCTTGATGAACAAACGTCTCTCCACATGCTCAGTTCTGAGAGATAATTGTGTGGGAAAGCCGTCCTTCAACTAGCTTGTTGGGAACAAAAGTTTCTTTTCAGATGCCAACTCCAAACCTTAAATATATATGGGGAGGTTCTAGATCCAACTTTGTTTTACAGTGGAAACGGCAGGAAATTCAAACCGGCAATAGGATACAGACTGAGAAACCAGAGATGTAGTTTACCCTGCAAACCGTTCCCTTTTTGCTAGATGAACGAACGTCTCTCCACATGCTCTATTCAGAGAGATAATTGTGTGTGAAAGCCGTCCTTCACCTAGCATTTGGGGAACACAAAGTTTCTTTTCACTTGCAAACACCACTCCATAAATATATATATGGGGAAGTACTAGCTCCAACTCGGTTTTACAGTGAAAATTGCAGGAACTTCATACCGGCACTAGGAACAAACTGAGAAACAAGAATAATAATTTCTCCTGCAAACCACTCCCTTTGTGTTAGATGAACGAACTTCTCAACACATGCTAAGTTATGAGAGATAAGTGTGTGTGAAAGCCGTTCTTCACCTAGCTTTTTCGGAACACATAGTTTCATTTTAGTTGCAAAAACCTCTCCATACATATATATGGGGATGTACAATCTCCAAATCGGTTTTACAGTGAAAACTGCAGGAAATTCATACCGACACTAGGAAACAGACTGAGAAACCAGAGTAAAATTTTCACCTGCAACCCGTTCTATTATTGCAAGATGAACGAACCACTCTCCACATGCTCATATCTGAGAAATAAGTGTGTGTGAAAGCCGTCCTTCACCTAGATTGTTGGGAACACAAAGTTTCTTTTCAGTTACAAACTCCACTCCATAAATATATATGGGGTGGAACTAGCTCCAACTCGGTTTTACAGTGAAAATTGCAGGAACTTCCAACCGGCACTAGGAAAGAGACTGAGAAACCAGAGTATAATTTCTCCTGCAACCCGTTCCCTTTGTGCTAGATGAAAGAACGTCTCTCCACATGCTCAGTTCTGAGAGATAATTGTGTGTGAATGCCGTCGTTCACCTAGCTTGTTGGGAACAAAATTTTCTTTTCAGATGCCAACTCCACTCCATACATATATATGGGGAGGTACTAGCTTCAACACGATTTTACAGTGAAAAATGCAGGAACTTCAAACCGGCAGTAGGAAACAGACTGAGATACCAGAGTAAAAGTTTCTCCTTCAACATAATCCGTTTTTGATAGATGATCGAACGTCTCTCCACATGCTCAGTTCTGAGATATATGTGGGTTTAAAAGCCGACATTCAGCTTCCTTGTTGTGAATACGAATTTACTTTTGAGTTACAAACTACACTCCATACATATATTTGGGAAAATACTAGCTCCAACTCGGTTTTACAGTGAAAATTGCAGGAACTTCAAACCGGCACTAGGAAACAGACTGAGAAACAAGAGTAATAATTTCTCCTGCAAACCGCTCCCATTGTGTTAGATGAAAGAACGTCTGTACACATGCTAAGTTCTGAGAGATAAGTGTGTTCGAAACCCATCCTTCACCTAGCTTGTTCTGAACACAATTTTTCTTTTCAGTTGCAAAGCCCACTCCATACATATATATGGGGAGGTACTAGATCCAACTCGGTTTACAGTGAAAACTGTAGGAATTTCAAACCGGCACTAGGAAACACACTGAGAAACCAGAGTAAACTTTTCTCCTGCAACCCGTTCTTTGTGCTAGATGAACGAACATCTATCGACATGCTCAGTTCTGAGAGATACGTGTGTGTGAAAGCCATCCTTCACCTAGCCTGTTGGGAACACAAAGTTTCTTTTCAGTTGCAAACTCCACTCCATACATATATATGTGGCGGTACTAGCTCCAAATCTGTTTTACAATGAAAACTGCAGGAACTTGAAACAGGCACCAGGAAACAGTCTGAGAAACAAGAGTGAAAGTTTCTCCTGCAACACGTTTCCTTAGTGCTAGAACCAATAAACTCTTTCCACATGCTCAGTTCTAAGAGTTAAGTATGAGTGAAAGCCGCCCTTCACCTAGCATGTTGGAACACAAAGTTTCTTTTCAGTTGCAAACTCCACTCCATACATATATATATATGGAGGTACTAGCTCCAACTCGGTTTTTTCCGTGAAAACTGCAGGAAATTCAAACCGGCACTAGGAAACAGACTGAGAAAGCAGAGTAAAAGATTCTCCTGTAACCCGTTCCCTTTGAGCTATATGAACGAACTTCTCTCCACATGCTCATTTGTGAGAGACAAGTGTGTGTGAAAGCCGTACTTCAACTAGCTTGTTGGGAACAAAAGTTTCTTTTCAGATGCAAAATCCACTCCATACATATATATGGGGAGGTACTAGCTCCAACTCGATTTTACAGTGAAAACTGCAGGATCTTCAAACCGGCACTAGGAAACAGACTGAGAAACCAGAGTAAAAGATTCTCTTGCAACCCGTTCTGTTTTTGCTAGATGAACGAACGTCTGTCCACATGCTCATTTCTGAGAGATAATTGAGTGTGAAAGCCTTCCTTCACCTAGCTTGTTGGGAACACAAAGTTTCTTTTCAGATGCAAAATTCACTCCATACATATATATGGGGAGGTACTAGCTCCAACTCGATTTTACAGTGAAAACTGCAGGAACTTCAAGCCGGCACTAAAAAACAGATTGAGAAACCAGAGTAAAAGTTTCGCCTGCAACCCTTTCCCATTGTGCTAGATGAACGAACGTCTCTACACATACTCAGTTCTGAGAAATAAGTGTGTATGAAAGCCGTCCTTCACATAGCTTGTTGGGAACACAAACTTTCTTTTCATTTGCAAACTCCACTCCATATATATATAAGGGTATGTACTAACTCCAACTCGGTTTACAGTGAAAACTGAAGGAATTTCAAAACGGCACTAGGAAAGAGACTGAGAAACCAAAGTATAATTTCTCCTGCAACCCGTTCCCTTTGTGCTGTATGAAAGAACTTCTCTCCACATGCTGAGTTCTGAGAGATAATTGTGTGTGAAAGCCATCGTTCACCTAGCTTGTTGGGAACAAAAGTTTCTTTTCAGATGCAAACTCCACTCCAAACATATATATGGGGAGGTACTAGCTCCAACACGATTTTACAGTGAAAATTGCAGGAACTTCAAACCGGCACTAGGAAACAGACTGCAAAACAAGAGAAAAAGTTGCTCCTGAAACCCAATCCGTTTTTGATAGATGATCGAACGTCTCTCCACATGCTCAGTTCTGAGAGATATTGATGTGTGAAAGCTGTCCTTCATCCAGCTTGTTCGGAACACAAAGTTTCTTTTTAGTGGCAAACTCCATTATATACATATATATGCATAAGTAATAGCTCCAACTCGGTTTTACAGTGAAAACTGCAGGAACTTCAAACCGGCACTGGGAAACAGACTGAGAAACCAGAGTAAAAGATTCTCCTGCAACCGGTTCCAGTTGTGTTAGATGAACGAACTTCTCTCCACATGCACAGTTCTGAGAGACAAGTGTGTTTAAAAGCCGTCCTTCATCTAGCTTGGTGGGAGCAAGGGTTTCTTTTCAGATGCAAACTCCACTCCATACTTATATGTAGGGAAGTACTAGCTCCAACATGATTTTACAGTGAAATCTGCAGGAACTTCAAACCGGCACTAGGAAACACACTAAGAAAACAGAGTAAAATTTTTTCCTGAAAACCGATCCCTTTGTGCTAGATGAAATAAAGTCTTTCCACATGCTCAGTTCTGAGAGATAAGTGTGTGTGAAAACCGTACTTCAGCTAGCTTGATGGGAAAACAAAGTTTCTTTTCAGTTGCAAATTCCACTCAATACATATATATGGGGAGGTACTAGCTCCAACTCGGTTTTACAGTGAAAACTGCAGGAACTTCAAACAGGCACTAGGAAACAGACTGAGAAACAAGTGTAATAATTTCTCCTGCAAACTGCTCCATTTATGTTAGATGAACGAACGTCTCTGCACATGCTAAGTTCTGAGAGATAAGAGTGTGTGAAAGCCGTACTTCACCTACCTTGTTGGGAACACAAATATTCTTTACAGTTGCAAACTCCACTTCATATATTTATATGGGGTTGTACTAGCTCCAACTCGGTTTTACAGTGATAACTGCAGGAAAATCAAACCAGCACTAGGAAACAGACTGAGAAACAAGAGTAAAAGTTACTCCTGCAACCCGTTCCTTTGTGCTAGATGAACGAACATCTCTCGACATGCTCAGTACTGAGAGATAATTGTGTCTCAAAGCCGTCCTTCACCTAGCCTGTTGGGAACACAAAGTTTCTTTTCAGTTGCAAACACCATTCTATAAATATATATGGGGCGGTACTAGCACCAACACTGTTTACAGTGAAAACTGCAGGAACTTCAAACAGGCACTAGGAAACAGACTGAGAAACAAGTTAAATAGTTTCTCCTACAACACGTTCCCTTAGTGCTAGATGATCTAAAGTCTCTCCACATGCTCAGTTCTGAGAGAAAAGTGTGTGTGAAAGCCGTCCTTCACCTAACTTGTAGGGAACCCAAAGTTTCATTTAAGTTGCAAACACCACTCCATACATATATATGGGTAGGTATTAGCTCCAACTCAGTTTAGAGTGAAAACTGCAGGAACTTCAAACAGGCACTAGGAAACAGACTGAGAATCCAGAGTAATAGTTTCCCCTGCAACCCGTTCCATTTGTGCTAGATGAACGAACGTCTCTCCAAATGTTCAGTTCTGAGAGATAAGTGTGTGTGAAAGCCATGCTTCATCTATCTTGTTGGGAACACAATGTTCCTTTTCAGTTGCGAACACCACTCCATAAATATATATGGGGAGGAACTATCTCCAACTCGGTTTTACAGTGAAAACTTCAGGAACTTCAAACCGGCACTAGGGAACAGACTGAGAAACAAGTGTAATATTTTCTCCTGCAAACCTTTCCCTTTGTGTCAGATGAACGAAAGTCTCTCCACATGCTCAGATCTCAGAGATCAGTGTGTGTGAAAACCGTACTTCAGCCAGCTTGTTGGGAACACAAAGTTTCTTTTCAGTTACAATCTCCACTCCATACACATATATGGGGAGGTACTAGATCCAACTCGGTTTTACAGTGAAAACTGCAGGAACTTCAAACCGGCACTAGGAAACAGACTGAGAAAGCAGAGAAAACGTTAAGCCTGCAAACCGTTCCCATTTTGCTAGATGAACGAACGTCTCTCCACATGCTCAGTACAGAAATATAAGTGTGTGTGAAAGCCATACTTCACTTAGCGTGTTGGGAACACAAATTTTCTTTTCAGTTACAAACTCCACTCCATATATATATAGTGGGAGGTACTAGCTCCAACTCGGTTTTGCACTGAAAACTGCAAGAACCTGTAACCGGCACTAGGGAACAGACTGAGAAACAAGAGTAATAGATTCTCCTGCAAACCGCTCCATTTGTGTTAGATGAACGAACGTCTCTACACATGCTAAGTTATGAGAGATAAGTGTGTGTGAAAGCCGTACTTCAGCTAGCTTGTTTGGAACACAAAGTTTCTTTTCATTTACAAACTCCGCTCCATATATATATATGGGGAGGTACTAGCTCCAAGTCGTTTTTACTGTGAAAATTGTAGGAACTTCAAACCGGCACTAGGAAACAGACTGAGAAACAAGAGTAATAGTTTCTCCTGCAAACCGCTCCATTTGTTTTAGATGAATGAACGTCTCTACACATGCTAAGTTATGAGAGATAATTGTGCGTGAAAGCCGTCCTTCACCTAGATTTTTGGGAGCACAAATTTTTTTCAGTTGCAAGTTCCACTCCATAAATATATATAGAGAGTTAATAGCTCCAACCCGGTTTACAGTGAAAACTGCAGGAACTTCAAACCGCCACTAAGAAACAGACTGAGAAACCAGAGTAAAAATTCCACTGCAACCCGTTCCCTTTGTGCTAGATGAATGAACGTCTCTCCACATGTTCAGTTCTGAGAGATAAGTGTGTGTGAAACTCTTCTTCAGCTTCCTTGTTGGGAACTCAAAGCTCCTTTTCAGTTGCAAACTCCACTCCATACATATATATGGGGAGGTACTTGATCCAACTATGTTTTACAGTGAAAACTGCAGGAAATTCAAACCTGCACTAGGAAACAGCCTGAGAACCAGAGTAAAAGTTTCACCTGCAACCAGTTCCCTTAGTGCTAGATGAATGAACGTCTCTCCACAAGCTCAGTCCTGAGATATATATTTGTGTAAATGCCGTCCTTCACCTAGCTTGTTGGAAACACAAATTTTCTTTTCAGTTACAAACTACACTCCATATATATATATGGGGATGTACTAGCTCCAACACGGTTTTACAGTGAAAATTGCAGGATCTTCAAACAGGCACTAGGAAACCAACTGAGAAAAAAGTGTAATAGATTTTCCTGCAAACTGCTCCATTTTTGTTAGATGAACGAACGTCCCTACACATGCTAAGTTCTGAGAGATAAGTGTGTGTGAAAGCCGTCCTTCACCTAGCTTGTTCGGAACACAAATTTCATTTCATTTGCAAACACAACTCCATATATATATAAGGGGAAGTATTAGCTCCAACTCGGTTTTACAGTGAATACTGCAGGAACTTCAATCCGGCACTAGGAAACACAGAGAAATCAGAGTAAAAGTTTAGCCTGCAAAACGTTCCCATTGTGCTAGAGGAACGACGTCTCTCCACATGCTCAGTTCTGAGGGATAAGTGTCTGTGAAAGCCATTCTTCACCTAGCTTGTTTGGAACAGAAAGTTCCTTTTAGGTTGCAAACTCCACTCCATAAATATATATGGGGAGGTACTAGCTCCAACTCGGTTTATAGTGAAAACTGCAGGAACTTCAAACCGGCACTAGGAAACAGACTGAGAAACAAGAGTTATAGTTTCTACAGCAACCCGTTCCTTTGTGCTAGATGAACGAATGTCTCTCCACATGTTCTGTTCTGAGAGATTATTGTTTGTGAAAGCCATACTTCACCTAGCGTGTTGGGAAAACAAAGATCCTTTTCAGTTGCAAACTCCACTCAATACATATATATGTGGAGGTACTAGCTCCAAATCGGTTTTACAGTGAAAACTGCAAGAACTTGATTCCGGCACTAGGGAACAGACTGAGAAACAAGTGTAATAGTTTCTCCTGCAAACCGTTCCCTTTGTGTCAGATGAACGAAAGACTCTCCACATGCTCAGTTCTGAGAGATAAGTGTGTGTGAAAACCGTATTTAAGCTAGCTTGATGGAACACAAAGTTTCTTTTCAGTTGCAAACTACACTCCATACATATATATGGGGAGGTACTAGCTCCAACTCGGTTTTACTGTGAAAACTGCAGTAACTTCAAACCGGCACTAGGAAACAGACTGAGAAACCACAGTAAATATTCCCCTGCCACCCTTTCCCTTTGTGCTTGATGAACAAACGTCTCTCCACATGCTCAGTTCTGAGAGATAATTGTGTGGGAAAGCCGTCCTTCAACTAGCTTGTTGGGAACAAAAGTTTCTTTTCAGATGCCAACTCCAAACCTTAAATATATATGGGGAGGTTCTAGATCCAACTTTGTTTTACAGTGGAAACGGCAGGAAATTCAAACCGGCAATAGGATACAGACTGAGAAACCAGAGATGTAGTTTACCCTGCAAACCGTTCCCTTTTTGCTAGATGAACGAACGTCTCTCCACATGCTCTATTCAGAGAGATAATTGTGTGTGAAAGCCGTCCTTCACCTAGCATTTGGGGAACACAAAGTTTCTTTTCACTTGCAAACACCACTCCATAAATATATATATGGGGAAGTACTAGCTCCAACTCGGTTTTACAGTGAAAATTGCAGGAACTTCATACCGGCACTAGGAACAAACTGAGAAACAAGAATAATAATTTCTCCTGCAAACCACTCCCTTTGTGTTAGATGAACGAACTTCTCAACACATGCTAAGTTATGAGAGATAAGTGTGTGTGAAAGCCGTTCTTCACCTAGCTTTTTCGGAACACATAGTTTCATTTTAGTTGCAAAAACCTCTCCATACATATATATGGGGATGTACAATCTCCAAATCGGTTTTACAGTGAAAACTGCAGGAAATTCATACCGACACTAGGAAACAGACTGAGAAACCAGAGTAAAATTTTCACCTGCAACCCGTTCTATTATTGCAAGATGAACGAACCACTCTCCACATGCTCATATCTGAGAAATAAGTGTGTGTGAAAGCCGTCCTTCACCTAGATTGTTGGGAACACAAAGTTTCTTTTCAGTTACAAACTCCACTCCATAAATATATATGGGGTGGAACTAGCTCCAACTCGGTTTTACAGTGAAAATTGCAGGAACTTCCAACCGGCACTAGGAAAGAGACTGAGAAACCAGAGTATAATTTCTCCTGCAACCCGTTCCCTTTGTGCTAGATGAAAGAACGTCTCTCCACATGCTCAGTTCTGAGAGATAATTGTGTGTGAATGCCGTCGTTCACCTAGCTTGTTGGGAACAAAATTTTCTTTTCAGATGCCAACTCCACTCCATACATATATATGGGGAGGTACTAGCTTCAACACGATTTTACAGTGAAAAATGCAGGAACTTCAAACCGGCAGTAGGAAACAGACTGAGATACCAGAGTAAAAGTTTCTCCTTCAACATAATCCGTTTTTGATAGATGATCGAACGTCTCTCCACATGCTCAGTTCTGAGATATATGTGGGTTTAAAAGCCGACATTCAGCTTCCTTGTTGTGAATACGAATTTACTTTTGAGTTACAAACTACACTCCATACATATATTTGGGAAAATACTAGCTCCAACTCGGTTTTACAGTGAAAATTGCAGGAACTTCAAACCGGCACTAGGAAACAGACTGAGAAACAAGAGTAATAATTTCTCCTGCAAACCGCTCCCATTGTGTTAGATGAAAGAACGTCTGTACACATGCTAAGTTCTGAGAGATAAGTGTGTTCGAAATCCATCCTTCACCTAGCTTGTTCTGAACACAATTTTTCTTTTCAGTTGCAAAGCCCACTCCATACATATATATGGGGAGGTACTAGATCCAACTCGGTTTACAGTGAAAACTGTAGGAATTTCAAACCGGCACTAGGAAACACACTGAGAAACCAGAGTAAACTTTTCTCCTGCAACCCGTTCTTTGTGCTAGATGAACGAACATCTATCGACATGCTCAGTTCTGAGAGATACGTGTGTGTGAAAGCCATCCTTCACCTAGCCTGTTGGGAACACAAAGTTTCTTTTCAGTTGCAAACTCCACTCCATACATATATATGTGGCGGTACTAGCTCCAAATCTGTTTTACAATGAAAACTGCAGGAACTTGAAACAGGCACCAGGAAACAGTCTGAGAAACAAGAGTGAAAGTTTCTCCTGCAACACGTTTCCTTAGTGCTAGAACCAATAAACTCTTTCCACATGCTCAGTTCTAAGAGTTAAGTATGAGTGAAAGCCGCCCTTCACCTAGCATGTTGGAACACAAAGTTTCTTTTCAGTTGCAAACTCCACTCCATACATATATATATATGGAGGTACTAGCTCCAACTCGGTTTTTTCCGTGAAAACTGCAGGAAATTCAAACCAGCACTAGGAAACAGACTGAGAAAGCAGAGTAAAAGATTCTCCTGTAACCCGTTCCCTTTGAGCTATATGAACGAACGTCTGTCCACATGCTCATTTCTGAGAGATAATTGAGTGTGAAAGCCTTCCTTCACCTAGCTTGTTGGGAACACAAAGTTTCTTTTCAGATGCAAAATTCACTCCATACATATATATGGGGAGGTACTAGCTCCAACTCGATTTTACAGTGAAAACTGCAGGAACTTCAAGCCGGCACTAAAAAACAGACTGAGAAACCAGAGTAAAAGTTTCGCCTGCAACCCTTTCCCATTGTGCTAGATGAACGAACGTCTCTACACATACTCAGTTCTGAGAAATAAGTGTGTATGAAAGCCGTCCTTCACATAGCTTGTTGGGAACACAAACTTTCTTTTCATTTGCAAACTCCACTCCATATATATATAAGGGTATGTACTAACTCCAACTCGGTTTACAGTGAAAACTGAAGGAATTTCAAAACGGCACTAGGAAAGAGACTGAGAAACCAAAGTATAATTTCTCCTGCAACCCGTTCCCTTTGTGCTGTATGAAAGAACTTCTCTCCACATGCTGAGTTCTGAGAGATAATTGTGTGTGAAAGCCATCGTTCACCTAGCTTGTTGGGAACAAAAGTTTCTTTTCAGATGCAAACTCCACTCCAAACATATATATGGGGAGGTACTAGCTCCAACACGATTTTACAGTGAAAATTGCAGGAACTTCAAACCGGCACTAGGAAACAGACTGCAAAACAAGAGAAAAAGTTGCTCCTGAAACCCAATCCGTTTTTGATAGATGATCGAACGTCTCTCCACATGCTCAGTTCTGAGAGATATTGGTGTGTGAAAGCTGTCCTTCATCCAGCTTGTTCGGAACACAAAGTTTCTTTTTAGTGGCAAACTCCATTATATACATATATATGCATAAGTAATAGCTCCAACTCGGTTTTACAGTGAAAACTGCAGGAACTTCAAACCGGCACTGGGAAACAGACTGAGAAACCAGAGTAAAAGATTCTCCTGCAACCGGTTCCATTTGTGTTAGATGAACGAACTTCTCTCCACATGCACAGTTCTGAGAGACAAGTGTGTTTAAAAGCCGTCCTTCATCTAGCTTGGTGGGAGCAAGGGTTTCTTTTCAGATGCAAACTCCACTCCATACTTATATGTAGGGAAGTACTAGCTCCAACATGATTTTACAGTGAAATCTGCAGGAACTTCAAACCGGCACTAGGAAACACACTAAGAAAACAGAGTAAAATTTTTTCCTGAAAACCGATCCCTTTGTGCTAGATGAAATAAAGTCTTTCCACATGCTCAGTTCTGAGAGATAAGTGTGTGTGAAAACCGTACTTCAGCTAGCTTGATGGGAAAACAAAGTTTCTTTTCAGTTGCAAATTCCACTCAATACATATATATGGGGAGGTACTAGCTCCAACTCGGTTTTACAGTGAAAACTGCAGGAACTTCAAACAGGCACTAGGAAACAGACTGAGAAACAAGTGTAATAATTTCTCCTGCAAACTGCTCCATTTATGTTAGATGAACGAACGTCTCTGCACATGCTAAGTTCTGAGAGATAAGAGTGTGTGAAAGCCGTACTTCACCTACCTTGTTGGGAACACAAATATTCTTTACAGTTGCAAACTCCACTTCATATATTTATATGGGGTTGTACTAGCTCCAACTCGGTTTTACAGTGATAACTGCAGGAAAATCAAACCAGCACTAGGAAACAGACTGAGAAACAAGAGTAAAAGTTACTCCTGCAACCCGTTCCTTTGTGCTAGATGAACGAACATCTCTCGACATGCTCAGTACTGAGAGATAATTGTGTCTCAAAGCCGTCCTTCACCTAGCCTGTTGGGAACACAAAGTTTCTTTTCAGTTGCAAACACCATTCTATAAATATATATGGGGCGGTACTAGCACCAACACTGTTTACAGTGAAAACTGCAGGAACTTCAAACAGGCACTAGGAAACAGACTGAGAAACAAGTTAAATAGTTTCTCCTACAACACGTTCCCTTAGTGCTAGATGATCTAAAGTCTCTCCACATGCTCAGTTCTGAGAGAAAAGTGTGTGTGAAAGCCGTCCTTCACCTAACTTGTAGGGAACCCAAAGTTTCTTTTAAGTTGCAAACTCCACTCCATACATATATATGGGTAGGTATTAGCTCCAACTCAGTTTAGAGTGAAAACTGCAGGAACTTCAAACAGGCACTAGGAAACAGACTGAGAATCCAGAGTAATAGTTTCCCCTGCAACCCGTTCCATTTGTGCTAGATGAACGAACGTCTCTCCAAATGTTCAGTTCTGAGAGATAAGTGTGTGTGAAAGCCATGCTTCATCTATCTTGTTGGGAACACAATGTTCCTTTTCAGTTGCGAACACCACTCCATAAATATATATGGGGAGGAACTATCTCCAACTCGGTTTTACAGTGAAAACTTCAGGAACTTCAAACCGGCACTAGGGAACAGACTGAGAAACAAGTGTAATATTTTCTCCTGCAAACCTTTCCCTTTGTGTCAGATGAACGAAAGTCTCTCCACATGTTCAGATCTCAGAGATCAGTGTGTGTGAAAACCGTACTTCAGCCAGCTTGTTGGGAACACAAAGTTTCTTTTCAGTTACAAACTCCACTCCATACACATATATGGGGAGGTACTAGATCCAACTCGGTTTTAGAGTGAAAACTGCAGGAACTTCTAAATGGCACTAGGAAAAAGACTATAAAACAGGAGTAAAACTTTCGCCTCCAAACAGTTCCCTGTGAGCTAGATGAATGAACGTCTCTGCACATGCTCAGTTCTGAGAAATAAGTGTGTGTGAAAGCCGTTCTTCACCTAGATTTTTGGGAACACATAGTTTTTTTTAGTTGCATAAACCAATCCATCCATATATATGCAGAGTACTAGCTCCAACTCGGTTTTACTGTGAAATCTGCAGGAACTTCAAACCGGCACTGGGAAACAGACTGAGAAACCAGAGTAAAAGTTTCTCCTGCAACCCGTTTTCTTTGTGCTAGATGAGCGAACGTCTCTCCACATGCTTAGTTCTGAGAGATATTGTGTGTGAAAGCCGTACTTCACATAGATTGTTGGGAACAAAAGTTTGTTTTCAGATGAAAACTCAACCCCATACATATATATGGGGAGGTACTAGATCCAACTCGGTTTTACAGTGAAACTGCAGGAACTTCGTACCAGCACTAGTAAACAGATTATTAAACCAGAGTAAAAGTTTAGCCTTCAACCGTTCCCTTTGTCCTAGATGAAAGAACGTCTCTCCACATGCTCAGCTCTGAGAAATAAGTGTGTGTGAAAGCCGTCATTCATCCAGCTTGTTCAGAACACAAAGTTTCTTTTTAGTGGCAAACCCCATTATATACATATATATGTGTAGGTTCTAGCTCCAACTCGGTTTTACAGTGAAAACTGCAGGAGCTTCAAACCGTCACTAGGAAACAGACTGAGAAACAAGAGAAAAGTTTCTCCTTCAAACCGTTCCCTTCGTGCTAGATGATCGAATGTCTCTCCACATGCTCAGTTCTGACAGAAAATTGTGTGTGAAAGCCTTCCTTCACCTAGCTTGTTTGGAACACAAAGTTTCTTTTCAGTTGCAAACTCCAATCCATACTTATATATGGGGAGGTACTAGCTCCAACTCGGTTTTACAGTGAAAAACGCAGGAAATTCAAACCGGCACTAGGAAACAGACTGAGAAACCAGAGTAAAAGTTTCCCCTGCAACCCGTTCCATTTTTGCTAGATGAACGAACGTCTCTCCACATGCTCAGTTCGGAGATATATGTGTGTTTAAAAGCTGTACTTCAACTAGCCTGTTGGGAACACAAATTTTCTTTTCACTTACACACTACACTCCATACATATATTTGGGGAGATACTAGTTCCAACTCTGTTTTACATTGAAAATTGCAGGAACATGAAACTGGCACTAGGAAACAGACTGAGAAACAAGAGTAATAGTTTCTCCTGCAAACCGCTCCATTGTGTTAGATGAACGAACGTCTCTACACATGCTAAGTTCTGAGAGATAAGTGTGTGTGAAAGCCGTCCTTAAGTTAGCTTGTTGGGAACACAAATTTTCTTTCAGTTGCAAAAACCACTCCATACATATATATGGGGAGGTACTAGCTCCAACTCGGTTTTACAGTGAAAACTGCAGGAACTTCAAACCGGCACTAGGAAACAGACTGAGAATCAAGAGTAAAAGTTTCTCCTGCAACATATTCAGTTTGTGCTAGATGAACGAACGTCGCTCCACATGCTCAGTTCTGAGAGATATGTGGGTGTGAAAGTCGTCTTTCACCTAGCTTGTTGGGAACACAAAGTTTCTATTAAGATGCAAACTCCACTCCAAACATATATATGGGGAGTTACTAGCTCCAACTCGGTTTTACAGTGAAAACTGCAGGAACTTCAATCCAGCAATAGGAAACAGACTATGAAACCAGAGTAATAGTTTCCCATGCAAACCGTTCCCTTTGTGCTAGATGAACGAACGTCTCACCTCATGCTCAGATCTGAGAGATAAGTGTGTGTGAAAGCCTTCCTTCACCTAGCTGGTTGGGAACACAAAGTTTCTTTCAGTTGCACACCCCACTCCATACATATATATGGGTAGGTACCAGCTCCAAATCGGTTTACAGTGAAAACTGCAGGAACTTCAAATCGGGACTAGGAAACAGACTGAGAAACCAGAGAAATAGTTTCCCCTGCAACCCGTTCACTTTGTGCTAGAAGAACGAACGTTTATCCACATGTTCATTTCTGAGAGATTCGTGTGTGTGAAAGCCGTACTTCACCAGTCTTGTTGGGAACACAAAGTTCCTTTTCAGTTGCAAACTCCACCCCATAATTATATATGGGTTGCTACAAGGTCCAAATCGGTTTTACAGTGAAAACTGCAGGAACATCAATCTGGCACTAGGAACAGAGTGAGAAACAAGTGTATTAGTTTCTCCTGCAAACCGTTCCCTTTGTGTCAGATGAACGAAAGTCTCTCCACATGCTCAGTTCTGAGTTATAAGTGTGTGTGAAAACCGTACTTCAGCCAGCTTCTTGGGAACACAAAGTTTCTTTCCAGTTGCAAACAACACTCCATACATATATTTGGGAAGGTACCAGCCCGAAATCTGTTTTACAGTGAAAACTGCAGGAACTTCAAAACGGCACTAGGAATCAGACTATAAAACCAGAGTAAATATTTCACCTGCAGCACGTTCCCTTTTTGCTACAAGAAAGAACGTCTCTCCACATGCTCACTTCTGAGATATAAGTGTGTGTGAAAGCCGTACTTTACCTAACTTGTTGGGAAAACAAAGTTTATTTTCAGTTGCGAACTCCACTCCATAAATATATATTGGGAGGTATTAGCTCCAACTCGCTTTTACAATGAAAACAACAGGAACATCAAACCGGCACTTGAAAACAGACTGAGATATCAGAATAAAAGTTTCTCCTGCAACCCGTTCCCTTTGTGCTAGATGAATGAACGTCTCTCCACATGCTCACTTCTGAGAGAAAAATGTGTATGAAAGCCGCCTTCACCTAGTATGTAGGGAACAGAAAGTTTCTTTCCACTTGCAAACTACACTCCATATATATATATGGGGACGTAATTGATCCAACTCGGTTTTACAGAGAAAACTGCATGAACCTGAAAACGGCACTAGGAAACAGACTGAGCAACGAGCTTAAAATTTCTCCTGTAACCCGTTCCCTTTGTGCTTGCTGAACGAAAGTCTCTCCACATGCTCTCTTCAGAGATATATGTGTGTGTGAAAGCCGTCCTTCACCTAGATTTTGGGAACACAAAGTTTCTTTTCAGTTACAAATTACACTCCATATATATTATATGGGTAGAGTCTAGCTCCTAGTCGGTTTTACACTGAAAACTGCAGGAACTTCAAACCGGCACTAGTAAACAGCATGAGAAAGCAGAGAAAAAGTTTTTCCTACAACCGGTTCCCTTTGTGCAAGATGAACGAACGTCTCTCCACATAATAATTTCTAAGAGATACTTTGTGTGAAAGCCTTTCTTCACCTAGCTTGTTGGGAACACAATGTATCTTTTCAGTTGCATACTACACTGTATACATTTTATAAGGGGTGTGACAAGCTCCAACTCGGTTTTACAGTGAAAACTGCAGGAAATTCAAATCGGCACTTGGAAACAGACTGAAAAACCAGAGAAAATGTTTCTCCTATAACCCGTTCTTTGTACTATATGAACGAACGTCTCTCTACATGCTCAGTTCTGAGAGATAACTGTGTATGAAAGCCGTCCTTCACCTTCCTTGTCGGGAACACAAAGTTTCTTTCAGTTGCAATATACACTCCATACATATATATGGGGTGGTACTAGCTCCAAATCGGTATTACGGTGAAAATTGAGGGAAATTCAAACCAGAACTAGGAAACAGACTGAGAAACCAGAGTAAAAGTTTCCCCTGCAACCAGTTCCCTTTGTGCTAGATGAACGAACGTCTCTCCACATGCTCATTTCTGAGAGATAATTGTGAGTAAAAGCCGTCCATCACCTAGCTTGTTGGGAACACATAGTTTCTTTTAAGTTGCAAACTACACTCCATACATATATAAGGATAGGTACAAGCTCCAACTCGGTATTACAGTGAAAACTGCAGGAACTTCAAACCGGCACTAGGAAACAGACTGAAAACACAGAATAAGTGTTTCTCCTGCAACCCGTTCCATTTGAGCTAGATGAACGAACGTCTCTCCACATGCTCACTTCTGAGATATAAGTGTGTGTGAAAGCCGTACTTCACCAATCTGTTGGGAACACAAATTTCCCTTCCAGTTGCAAACTACACTCCATACAAATATATGGGTAGGTTCTAGCTCCAACTCTGTTTTACAGTGTAAAGTGCAAGAAACTCAAATCGACACTAGGAAACAGACTGAGACACCAGAGAAAAAGATTTCCCTGAAAACTGTTCCATGTGTGCTGGATGAACGAACGTCTCTCCACATGCTCAGTTCTCAGAGATAAGTTTATGTGAAAGCCGTCCTTCACCTAGCTTTTTGGGAACACAAAGTTTCTTTTCAGTTGCAAACAACACTCCATACTTATATATGGGAAGTACTAGCTCCAACTCGGTTTTAAAGTGAAAATTGCCGGAACTTCAAACAGGCATTAGGAAACAGACTGAGAAACCAGAGAAAAAGTTTCTCATGAATCCTGTTCCATGTGTGCTGGATGAACGAACGTCTCTCCACATGCCCAGTTCTGAGAGATATTTTTGTATGAAAGCCTTTCTTCACCTAGGTTGTTGGGAACACAAAGTTTATTTTCATTGGCAAACAACCCTCCATTCATATATAAGTGGAGGTACTAGCTCCAAATAGGTTTTAGAGTGAAAACTGCAGGAACTTCAAACCGGCACTAGGAAACATTCTGAGAAACCAGAATAAGAGTTTCTCCCACAACCCATTCCATTTGTGCTAGATGAATGAACGTCTCTCCACATGCTCACTTCTGAGATATAAGTGTGTGTGAAAGCCGTACTTCAACAAGCTTGTTGGGAACACAAATTTTCTTTTCAGTTGCAAACAACACTCCATAAAAATATATGGGGAGGTACTAGCTCCAACTCGGTTTTAAAGTGAAAATTGCCGGAACTTCAAACAGGCATTAGGAAACAGACTGAGAAACCAGAGAAAAAGTTTCTCATGAATCCTGTTCCATGTGTGCTGGATGAACGAACGTCTCTCCACATGCCCAGTTCTGAGAGATATTTTTGTATGAAAGCCGTTCTTCACCTAGGTTGTTGGGAACACAAAGTTTATTTTCATTTGCAAACAACCCTCCATTCATATATAAGTGGAGGTACTAGCTCCAAATAGGTTTTAGAGTGAAAACTGCAGGAACTTCAAACCGGCACTAGGAAACATTCTGAGAAACCAGAATAAGAGTTTCTCCCACAACCCATTCCATTTGTGCTAGATGAATGAACGTCTCTCCACATGCTCACTTCTGAGATATAAGTTTGTGTGAAAGCCGTACTTCAACAAGCTTGTTGGGAACACAAATTTTCTTTTCAGTTGCAAACAACACTCCATAAAAATATATGGGGAGGTACTAGCTCCAAATTGGTTTAACAGTGTAAATTGAATTAAACTCAAAACGGCACTAGGAAACAGACTGAGAAACCAGAGAAAAGTTTCTCCTGCAACTGATTCCATTTGTGCTGGTTGAATGAACGTCTCTCCACATGCTCATTTCTGAGAGATAATTGTGTGTAAAAGCCGTCCTTCACCTAGCTTGTTGGGAAAACATAGTTTCTTTTAAGTTGCAAACTTCTCTCCATACATATATATGGGTAGGTACTAGCTCCAAATCCCTTTTACAGTGAAAACTGCAGGAACTTCAAACCGGCACTAGAAAACAGGCTGTGAAACCAAAAAAAAGGTTCTCCTGCAAACCGTTCAATTTGTGCTTGCTGAAAGAACGTCTCTCCACATGCTCTCTTCAGAGATATAAGTGTGTGTGAAAGCCGTCCTTCACCTTGCTCTTTGGAAACACAAATTTTCTTTTCAGTTACAAATTACACTCCATAAATATTATATGGGTAGAGACAAGCTCCTAGTCGGTTTTACAGTGAAAACTGCAGGAACTTCAAACCGGCACTAGGAAATAGCATGAGAAACCAGAGTAAAAGTTTTTCCTACAACCGGTTCCCTTTGTGCTAGATGAACGAACGTCTCTCCACATAATAATTTCTAAGAGATATTTTGTGTGAAAGCCGTTCTTCACCTAGCATGTTGGGAAAACAGAGAATTTTTTCATTTGAATACTACACTGCATACATTTTATAAGGGGAGTGACTAGCTCCAACTCGGTTTTACAGTGAAAACAACAGGAACTTCAAACCGGCACTTGAAAACAGACTGAGAAACCACAAAAAAATTTCTCCTGCAACCCGTTCCCTTTGTGCTTGCTGAACAAACGTCTCTCCACATGCTATCTTCAGAGATATAAGTGTGTGTGAAAGCCGTACTTCACCTAGCTTTTTGGGAACACAAAATTTCTTTTCAGTTCCAAATTACACTCCATATATATTATATGGTTAGAGTCTAGCTCCTAGTCGGTTTTACAGTGAAAACTGCAGGAACTTCAAACCGGCACTAGGAAACAGCATGAGAAACCAGAGTAATAGTTTTTCCTACAACCGGTTCCCTTTGTGCTAGATGAACGTACGTCTCTCCACATAATAATTTCTAAGAGATACTTTGTGTGAAAGCCGTTCTTCACCTAGCTTGTTGGGAACACAAAGAATCTTTTCAGTTGCATACTAAACTGCATACATTTTATAAGGGGAGTGACTAGCTCCAACTCGGTTTTACAGTGAAAACTGCAGGAAATTCAAACCGGACCTTGGAAACAGACTGAAAAACCAGAGAAAATGTTTTTCCTAAAACCCGTTCTTTGTACTATATGAACGAACGTCTCTCAACATGCTCAGTTCTGAGAGATATGTGTGTATGAATGCCGTCCTTCAACTTCCTTGTCGGGAACACATAGTTTCTTTTCAGTTGCAATATACAATCCTTACATATATATGGGGTGGTACTAGCTCCAACTCGGTATTACTGTGAAAATTGAGGGAACTTCAAACCGGAACTAGGAAACAGACTGAGAAACCAGAGTTAAAGATTCTCCTGCAACCCGTTCAAGTTTTGCTGGTTGAATGAAGGTCTCTCCACATGCTCATTTCTGAGAGAGAGTTGTGTGTAAAAGCCGTCCATCACCTAGCTTGTTGGGAACACATAGTTTCTTTTAAGTTGCAAACTACATTCCATACATATACATGGGTAGGTACTAGCTCCAACTCGATTTTACAGTGAAAACTGCAGGAACTTCAACCCGGCACTAGGAAACAGACTGAAAACACAGAATAAGTGTTTCTCCTGCAACCCATTCCATTAGTGCTAGATGAATGAACATCTCTCCACATGCTCAGTTGTGAGAGATATTTGTGTGTGAAAGCCGTTCTTCAACTTGCTTGTTGGGAACACAAAGTTTCTTTTCAGTTGCAAACAACAACCCATACATATATATGGGGAGGTTCTAGCTCCAAACTGGTTTAACACTGAAACTGCATGAACTTCAAAATGGCACTAGGAAACAGAATGAGAAACCAGAGCATAAATTACTCTTGGAACCCGTTCCATTTGTGCTAGATGAACGAACATCTCTCCACATGCTCATTTCTTAGAGATAAGCGGGTATGAAAGCTGTCCTTCAACAAGCTTGTCGGGAAAACAAAGTTTCTTTTCAGTTGAAAACTACACTTAATACATATATATGCGGAGGTAATAGCTCCAAATCGGTTTTACAGTGAAAACTGCAGGAACATAAAACCGGCACTAGGAAACAGACTGAGAAACCAAAGTAAAAGTTTTTTCTGCAACCCGTTCCATTAGTGATAGTTAAACGAACGTCTCTCCACATGCTCAGTTCTGGGAGATAAGTGTGAGTGAAAGCCGTCCTTCACATAGCTTTTCAGGAAAACAAAGTTTCTTTTCAATTGCAAACTACAATCTATACATATATATGGGGAGGTACTAGCTGCAACAAGGTTTTACCGAGAAAACTGCAGGAACTTCAAACTGGCACAATGAAACTGTGTGAGAACCCAGAGTAAGGATTTCTCCTGCAAACCGATCCTTTTGTGCTAGATGAACGAACTTCTCTACACATGCTCAGTTCTGAGAGTAATGTGTGTGTCAAAGCTGTCCTTCACGTAGCATGTTGGGAACACAAAATTTCTTTTCAGTTGCAAACTACACTCCATAAATGAATATGCGGACGTACTAGTTCCAACTCTGTTTTACAGTGAAAACTGCAAGAACTTCAAACCGGCACTAGGAAAAAAACTGAAAAACCAGATTAAAAGTTTCTCCAGCAAACCGTTCCCTTTATGCAAGATGAACGAATGTCTCTCCACATGTTCAGTTCTGAGAGATAAGTGTGAGTGAAAGGCGTGATTCACCTAGCTTGTTGGGAAAACAAAGTTTCTTTTTAGTTGCAAACAACACTCCATAAATATATATGGGGAGGTAATAGCTCCAACTCGCTTTTACAGTGAAAACTGCAGGAACTTCATACCGGCACTAGGAAACAGTCTGAGATATCAGAATAAAAGTTTCTCCTGAAAACCGTTCCCTTTGTGCTAGATGAATGAACGTCTCTCCACATGCTCAGTTCTGAGAGAAAAATGTGTATGAAAGCCGCCTTCACCTAGTATGTAGGGAACAGAAAGTTTCTTTCCAGTTGCAAACTACACTCCATATATATATATGGGGACGTAATTGATCCAACTCGGTTTTACAGAGAAAACTGCATGAACCTGAAAACGGCACTAGGAAACAGACTGAGCAACGAGCTTAAAATTTCTCCTGTAACCCGTTCCCTTTGTACTTGCTGAACGAAAGTCTCTCCACATGCTCTCTTCAGAGATATATGTGTGTGTGAAAGCCGTCCTTCACCTAGATTTTGGGAACACAAAGTTTCTTTTCAGTTACAAATTACACTCCATATATATTATATGGGTAGAGTCTAGCTCCTAGTCGGTTTTACACTGAAAACTGCAGGAACTTCAAACCGGCACTAGTAAACAGCATGAGAAAGCAGAGAAAAAGTTTTTCCTACAACCGGTTCCCTTTGTGCAAGATGAACGAACGTCTCTCCACATAATAATTTCTAAGAGATACTTTGTGTGAAAGCCTTTCTTCACCTAGCTTGTTGGGAACACAATGTATCTTTTCAGTTGCATACTACACTGTATACATTTTATAAGGGGTGTGACAAGCTCCAACTCGGTTTTACAGTGAAAACTGCAGGAAATTCAAATCAGCACTTGGAAACAGACTGAAAAACCAGAGAAAATGTTTCTCCTATAACCCGTTCTTTGTACTATATGAACGAACGTCTCTCTACATGCTCAGTTCTGAGAGATAACTGTGTATGAAAGCCGTCCTTCACCTTCCTTGTCGGGAACACAAAGTTTCTTTCAGTTGCAATATACACTCCATACATATATATGGGGTGGTACTAGCTCCAAATCGGTATTACGGTGAAAATTGAGGGAACTTCAAACCGGAACTAGGAAACAGACTGAGAAACCAGAGTAAAAGTTTCCCCTGCAACCAGTTCCCTTTGTGCTAGATGAACGAACGTCTCTCCACATGCTCATTTCTGAGAGATAATTGTGAGTAAAAGCCGTCCATCACCTAGCTTGTTGGGAACACATAGTTTCTTTTAAGTTGCAAACTACACTCCATACATATATAAGGATAGGTACAAGCTCCAACTCGGTATTACAGTGAAAACTGCAGGAACTTCAAACCGGCACTAGGAAACAGACTGAAAACACAGAATAAGTGTTTCTCCTGCAACCCGTTCCATTTGAGCTAGATGAACGAACGTCTCTCCACATGCTCACTTCTGAGATATAAGTGTGTGTGAAAGCCGTACTTCACCAATCTGTTGGGAACACAAATTTCCCTTCCAGTTGCAAACTACACTCCATACAAATATATGGGTAGGTTCTAGCTCCAACTCTGTTTTACAGTGTAAAGTGCAAGAAACTCAAATCGACACTAGGAAACAGACTGAGACACCAGAGAAAAAGATTTCCCTGAAAACTGTTCCATGTGTGCTGGATGAACGAACGTCTCTCCACATGCTCAGTTCTCAGAGATAAGTTTATGTGAAAGCCGTCCTTCACCTAGCTTTTTGGGAACACAAAGTTTCTTTTCAGTTGCAAACAACACTCCATACTTATATATGGGAAGTACTAGCTCCAACTCGGTTTTAAAGTGAAAATTGCCGGAACTTCAAACAGGCATTAGGAAACAGACTGAGAAACCAGAGAAAAAGTTTCTCATGAATCCTGTTCCATGTGTGCTGGATGAACGAACGTCTCTCCACATGCCCAGTTCTGAGAGATATTTTTGTATGAAAGCCGTTCTTCACCTAGGTTGTTGGGAACACAAAGTTTATTTTCATTGGCAAACAACCCTCCATTCATATATAAGTGGAGGTACTAGCTCCAAATAGGTTTTAGAGTGAAAACTGCAGGAACTTCAAACCGGCACTAGGAAACATTCTGAGAAACCAGAATAAGAGTTTCTCCCACAACCCATTCCATTTGTGCTAGATGAATGAACGTCTCTCCACATGCTCACTTCTGAGATATAAGTGTGTGTGAAAGCCGTACTTCAACAAGCTTGTTGGGAACACAAATTTTCTTTTCAGTTGCAAACAACACTCCATAAAAATATATGGGGAGGTACTAGCTCCAACTCGGTTTTAAAGTGAAAATTGCCGGAACTTCAAACAGGCATTAGGAAACAGACTGAGAAACCAGAGAAAAAGTTTCTCATGAATCCTGTTCCATGTGTGCTGGATGAACGAACGTCTCTCCACATGCCCAGTTCTGAGAGATATTTTTGTATGAAAGCCGTTCTTCACCTAGGTTGTTGGGAACACAAAGTTTATTTTCATTTGCAAACAACCCTCCATTCATATATAAGTGGAGGTACTAGCTCCAAATAGGTTTTAGAGTGAAAACTGCAGGAACTTCAAACCGGCACTAGGAAACATTCTGAGAAACCAGAATAAGAGTTTCTCCCACAACCCATTCCATTTGTGCTAGATGAATGAACGTCTCTCCACATGCTCACTTCTGAGATATAAGTTTGTGTGAAAGCCGTACTTCAACAAGCTTGTTGGGAACACAAATTTTCTTTTCAGTTGCAAACAACACTCCATAAAAATATATGGGGAGGTACTAGCTCCAAATTGGTTTAACAGTGTAAATTGAATTAAACTCAAAACGGCACTAGGAAACAGACTGAGAAACCAGAGAAAAGTTTCTCCTGCAACCGATTCCATTTGTGCTGGTTGAATGAACGTCTCTCCACATGCTCATTTCTGAGAGATAATTGTGTGTAAAAGCCGTCCTTCACCTAGCTTGTTGGGAAAACATAGTTTCTTTTAAGTTGCAAACTTCTCTCCATACATATATATGGGTAGGTACTAGCTCCAAATCCCTTTTACAGTGAAAACTGCAGGAACTTCAAACCGGCACTAGAAAACAGGCTGTGAAACCAAAAAAAAGGTTCTCCTGCAAACCGTTCAATTTGTGCTTGCTGAAAGAACGTCTCTCCACATGCTCTCTTCAGAGATATAAGTGTGTGTGAAAGCCGTCCTTCACCTTGCTCTTTGGAAACACAAATTTTCTTTTCAGTTACAAATTACACTCCATAAATATTATATGGGTAGAGACAAGCTCCTAGTCGGTTTTACAGTGAAAACTGCAGGAACTTCAAACCGGCACTAGGAAATAGCATGAGAAACCAGAGTAAAAGTTTTTCCTACAACCGGTTCCCTTTGTGCTAGATGAACGTACGTCTCTCCACATAATAATTTCTAAGAGATACTTTGTGTGAAAGCCGTTCTTCACCTAGCTTGTTGGGAACACAAAGAATCTTTTCAGTTGCATACTAAACTGCATACATTTTATAAGGGGAGTGACTAGCTCCAACTCGGTTTTACAGTGAAAACTGCAGGAAATTCAAACCGGACCTTGGAAACAGACTGAAAAACCAGAGAAAATGTTTTTCCTAAAACCCGTTCTTTGTACTATATGAACGAACGTCTCTCAACATGCTCAGTTCTGAGAGATATGTGTGTATGAATGCCGTCCTTCAACTTCCTTGTCGGGAACACATAGTTTCTTTTCAGTTGCAATATACAATCCTTACATATATATGGGGTGGTACTAGCTCCAACTCGGTATTACTGTGAAAATTGAGGGAACTTCAAACCGGAACTAGGAAACAGACTGAGAAACCAGAGTTAAAGATTCTCCTGCAAGCCGTTCAAGTTTTGCTGGTTGAATGAAGGTCTCTCCACATGCTCATTTCTGAGAGAGAGTTGTGTGTAAAAGCCGTCCATCACCTAGCTTGTTGGGAACACATAGTTTCTTTTAAGTTGCAAACTACATTCCATACATATACATGGGTAGGTACTAGCTCCAACTCGATTTTACAGTGAAAACTGCAGGAACTTCAACCCGGCACTAGGAAACAGACTGAAAACACAGAATAAGTGTTTCTCCTGCAACCCATTCCATTAGTGCTAGATGAATGAACATCTCTCCACATGCTCAGTTGTGAGAGATATTTGTGTGTGAAAGCCGTTCTTCAACTTGCTTGTTGGGAACACAAAGTTTCTTTTCAGTTGCAAACAACAACCCATACATATATATGGGGAGGTTCTAGCTCCAAACTGGTTTAACACTGAAACTGCATGAACTTCAAAATGGCACTAGGAAACAGAATGAGAAACCAGAGCATAAATTACTCTTGGAACCCGTTCCATTTGTGCTAGATGAACGAACATCTCTCCACATGCTCATTTCTTAGAGATAAGCGGGTATGAAAGCCGTCCTTCAACAAGCTTGTCGGGAAAACAAAGTTTCTTTTCAGTTGAAAACTACACTTAATACATATATATGCGGAGGTAATAGCTCCAAATCGGTTTTACAGTGAAAACTGCAGGAACATAAAACCGGCACTAGGAAACAGACTGAGAAACCAAAGTAAAAGTTTTTTCTGCAACCCGTTCCATTAGTGATAGTTAAACGAACGTCTCTCCACATGCTCAGTTCTGGGAGATAAGTGTGAGTGAAAGCCGTCCTTCACATAGCTTTTCAGGAAAACAAAGTTTCTTTTCAATTGCAAACTACAATCTATACATATATATGGGGAGGTACTAGCTGCAACAAGGTTTTACCGAGAAAACTGCAGGAACTTCAAACTGGCACAATGAAACTGTGTGAGAACCCAGAGTAAGGATTTCTCCTGCAAACCGATCCTTTTGTGCTAGATGAACGAACTTCTCTACACATGCTCAGTTCTGAGAGTAATGTGTGTGTCAAAGCTGTCCTTCACGTAGCATGTTGGGAACACAAAATTTCTTTTCAGTTGCAAACTACACTCCATAAATGAATATGCGGACGTACTAGTTCCAACTCTGTTTTACAGTGAAAACTGCAAGAACTTCAAACCGGCACTAGGAAAAAAACTGAAAAACCAGATTAAAAGTTTCTCCAGCAAACCGTTCCCTTTATGCAAGATGAACGAATGTCTCTCCACATGTTCAGTTCTGAGAGATAAGTGTGAGTGAAAGGCGTGATTCACCTAGCTTGTTGGGAAAACAAAGTTTCTTTTTAGTTGCAAACAACACTCCATAAATATATATGGGGAGGTAATAGCTCCAACTCGCTTTTACAGTGAAAACTGCAGGAACTTCATACCGGCACTAGGAAACAGTCTGAGATATCAGAATAAAAGTTTCTCCTGAAAACCGTTCCCTTTGTGCTAGATGAATGAACGTCTCTCCACATGCTCAGTTCTGAGAGAAAAATGTGTATGAAAGCCGCCTTCACCTAGTATGTAGGGAACAGAAAGTTTCTTTCCAGTTACAAACTACACTCCATATATATATATGGGGACGTAATTGATCCAACTCGGTTTTACAGAGAAAACTGCATGAACCTGAAAACGGCACTAGGAAACAGACTGAGCAACGAGCTTAAAATTTCTCCTGTAACCCGTTCCCTTTGTGCTTGCTGAACGAAAGTCTCTCCACATGCTCTCTTCAGAGATATATGTGTGTGTGAAAGCCGTCCTTCACCTAGATTTTGGGAACACAAATTTTCTTTTCAGTTACAAATTACACTCCATATATATTATATGGGTAGAGTCTAGCTCCTAGTCGGTTTTACACTGAAAACTGCAGGAACTTCAAACCGGCACTAGTAAACAGCATGAGAAAGCAGAGAAAAAGTTTTTCCTACAACCGGTTCCCTTTGTGCAAGATGAACGAACGTCTCTCCACATAATAATTTCTAAGAGATACTTTGTGTGAAAGCCTTTCTTCACCTAGCTTGTTGGGAACACAATGTATCTTTTCAGTTGCATACTACACTGTATACATTTTATAAGGGGTGTGACAAGCTCCAACTCGGTTTTACAGTGAAAACTGCAGGAAATTCAAATCGGCACTTGGAAACAGACTGAAAAACCAGAGAAAATGTTTCTCCTATAACCCGTTCTTCGTACTATATGAACGAACGTCTCTCTACATGCTCAGTTCTGAGAGATAACTGTGTATGAAAGCCGTCCTTCACCTTCCTTGTCGGGAACACAAAGTTTCTTTCAGTTGCAATATACACTCCATACATATATATGGGGTGGTACTAGCTCCAAATCGGTATTACGGTGAAAATTGAGGGAACTTCAAACCGGAACTAGGAAACAGACTGAGAAACCAGAGTAAAAGTTTCCCCTGCAACCAGTTCCCTTTGTGCTAGATGAACGAACGTCTCTCCACATGCTCATTTCTGAGAGATAATTGTGAGTAAAAGCCGTCCATCACCTAGCTTGTTGGGAACACATAGTTTCTTTTAAGTTGCAAACTACACTCCATACATATATAAGGATAGGTACAAGCTCCAACTCGGTATTACAGTGAAAACTGCAGGAACTTCAAACCGGCACTAGGAAACAGACTGAAAACACAGAATAAGTGTTTCTCCTGCAACCCGTTCCATTTGAGCTAGATGAACGAACGTCTCTCCACATGCTCACTTCTGAGATATAAGTGTGTGTGAAAGCCGTACTTCACCAATCTGTTGGGAACACAAATTTCCCTTCCAGTTGCAAACTACACTCCATACAAATATATGGGTAAGTTCTAGCTCCAACTCTGTTTTACAGTGAAAACTGCAGGAAATTCAAACCGGACCTTGGAAACAGACTGAAAAACCAGAGAAAATGTTTTTCCTAAAACCCGTTCTTTGTACTATATGAACGAACGTCTCTCAACATGCTCAGTTCTGAGAGATATGTGTGTATGAATGCCGTCCTTCAACTTCCTTGTCGGGAACACATAGTTTCTTTTCAGTTGCAATATACAATCCTTACATATATATGGGGTGGTACTAGCTCCAACTCGGTATTACTGTGAAAATTGAGGGAACTTCAAACCGGAACTAGGAAACAGACTGAGAAACCAGAGTTAAAGATTCTCCTGCAACCCGTTCAAGTTTTGCTGGTTGAATGAAGGTCTCTCCACATGCTCATTTCTGAGAGAGAGTTGTGTGTAAAAGCCGTCCATCACCTAGCTTGTTGGGAACACATAGTTTCTTTTAAGTTGCAAACTACATTCCATACATATACATGGGTAGGTACTAGCTCCAACTCGATTTTACAGTGAAAACTGCAGGAACTTCAACCTGGCACTAGGAAACAGACTGAAAACACAGAATAAGTGTTTCTCCTGCAACCCATTCCATTAGTGCTAGATGAATGAACATCTCTCCACATGCTCAGTTGTGAGAGATATTTGTGTGTGAAAGCCATTCTTCAACTTGCTTGTTGGGAACACAAAGTTTCTTTTCAGTTGCAAACAACAACCCATACATATATATGGGGAGGTTCTAGCTCCAAACTGGTTTAACACTGAAACTGCATGAACTTCAAAATGGCACTAGGAAACAGAATGAGAAACCAGAGCATAAATTACTCTTGGAACCCGTTCCATTTGTGCTAGATGAACGAACATCTCTCCACATGCTCATTTCTTAGAGATAAGCGGGTATGAAAGCCGTCCTTCAACAAGCTTGTCGGGAAAACAAAGTTTCTTTTCAGTTGAAATCTACACTTAATACATATATATGCGGAGGTAATAGCTCCAAATCGGTTTTACAGTGAAAACTGCAGGAACATAAAACCGGCACTAGGAAACAGACTGAGAAACCAAAGTAAAAGTTTTTTCTGCAACCCGTTCCATTAGTGATAGTTAAACGAACGTCTCTCCACATGCTCAGTTCTGGGAGATAAGTGTGAGTGAAAGCCGTCCTTCACATAGCTTTTCAGGAAAACAAAGTTTCTTTTCAATTGCAAACTACAATCTATACATATATATGGGGAGGTACTAGCTGCAACAAGGTTTTACCGAGAAAACTGCAGGAACTTCAAACTGGCACAATGAAACTGTGTGAGAACCCAGAGTAAGGATTTCTCCTGCAAACCGATCCTTTTGTGCTAGATGAACGAACTTCTCTACACATGCTCAGTTCTGAGAGTAATGTGTGTGTCAAAGCTGTCCTTCACGTAGCATGTTGGGAACACAAAATTTCTTTTCAGTTGCAAACTACACTCCATAAATGAATATGCGGACGTACTAGTTCCAACTCTGTTTTACAGTGAAAACTGCAAGAACTTCAAACCGGCACTAGGAAAAAAACTGAAAAACCAGATTAAAAGTTTCTCCAGCAAACCGTTCCCTTTATGCAAGATGAACGAATGTCTCTCCACATGTTCAGTTCTGAGAGATAAGTGTGAGTGAAAGCCGTGATTCACCTAGCTTGTTGGGAAAACAAAGTTTCTTTTTAGTTGCAAACAACACTCCATAAATATATATGGGGAGGTAATAGCTCCAACTCGCTTTTACAGTGAAAACTGCAGGAACTTCATACCGGCACTAGGAAACAGTCTGAGATATCAGAATAAAAGTTTCTCCTGAAAACCGTTCCCTTTGTGCTAGATGAATGAACGTCTCTCCACATGCTCAGTTCTGAGAGAAAAATGTGTATGAAAGCCGCCTTCACCTAGTATGTAGGGAACAGAAAGTTTCTTTCCAGTTGCAAACTACACTCCATATATATATATGGGGACGTAATTGATCCAACTCGGTTTTACAGAGAAAACTGCATGAACCTGAAAACGGCACTAGGAAACAGACTGAGCAACGAGCTTAAAATTTCTCCTGTAACCCGTTCCCTTTGTGCTTGCTGAACGAAAGTCTCTCCACATGCTCTCTTCAGAGATATATGTGTGTGTGAAAGCCGTCCTTCACCTAGATTTTGGGAACACAAAGTTTCTTTTCAGTTACAAATTACACTCCATATATATTATATGGGTAGAGTCTAGCTCCTAGTCGGTTTTACACTGAAAACTGCAGGAACTACAAACCGGCACTAGTAAACAGCATGAGAAAGCAGAGAAAAATTTTTTCCTACAACCGGTTCCCTTTGTGCAAGATGAACGAACGTCTCTCCACATAATAATTTCTAAGAGATACTTTGTGTGAAAGCCTTTCTTCACCTAGCTTGTTGGGAACACAATGTATCTTTTCAGTTGCATACTACACTGTATACATTTTATAAGGGGTGTGACAAGCTCCAACTCGGTTTTACAGTGAAAACTGCAGGAAATTCAAATCGGCACTTGGAAACAGACTGAAAAACCAGAGAAAATGTTTCTCCTATAACCCGTTCTTTGTACTATATGAACGAACGTCTCTCTACATGCTCAGTTCTGAGAGATAACTGTGTATGAAAGCCGTCCTTCACCTTCCTTGTCGGGAACACAAAGTTTCTTTCAGTTGCAATATACACTCCATACATATATATGGGGTGGTACTAGCTCCAAATCGGTATTGCGGTGAAAATTGAGGGAACTTCAAACCGGAACTAGGAAACAGACTGAGAAACCAGAGTAAAAGTTTCCCCTGCAACCAGTTCCCTTTGTGCTAGATGAACGAACGTCTCTCCACATGCTCATTTCTGAGAGATAATTGTGAGTAAAAGCCGTCCATCACCTAGCTTGTTGGGAACACATAGTTTCTTTTAAGTTGCAAACTACACTCCATACATATATAAGGATAGGTACAAGCTCCAAATCGGTATTACAGTGAAAACTGCAGGAACTTCAAACCGGCACTAGGAAACAGACTGAAAACACAGAATAAGTGTTTCTCCTGCAACCCGTTCCATTTGAGCTAGATGAACGAACGTCTCTCCACATGCTCACTTCTGAGATATAAGTGTGTGTGAAAGCCGTACTTCACCAATCTGTTGGGAACACAAATTTCCCTTCCAGTTGCAAACTACACTCCATACAAATATATGGGTAGGTTCTAGCTCCAACTCTGTTTTACAGTGTAAAGTGCAAGAAACTCAAATCGACACTAGGAAACAGACTGAGACACCAGAGAAAAAGATTTCCCTGAAAACTGTTCCATGTGTGCTGGATGAACGAACGTCTCTCCACATGCTCAGTTCTCAGAGATAAGTTTATGTGAAAGCCGTCCTTCACCTAGCTTTTTGGGAACACAAAGTTTCTTTTCAGTTGCAAACAACACTCCATACTTATATATGGGAAGTACTAGCTCCAACTCGGTTTTAAAGTGAAAATTGCCGGAACTTCAAACAGGCATTAGGAAACAGACTGAGAAACCAGAGAAAAAGTTTCTCATGAATCCTGTTCCATGTGTGCTGGATGAACGAACGTCTCTCCACATGCCCAGTTCTGAGAGATATTTTTGTATGAAAGCCGTTCTTCACCTAGGTTGTTGGGAACACAAAGTTTATTTTCATTTGCAAACAACCCTCCATTCATATATAAGTGGAGGTACTAGCTCCAAATAGGTTTTAGAGTGAAAACTGCAGGAACTTCAAACCGGCACTAGGAAACATTCTGAGAAACCAGAATAAGAGTTTCTCCCACAACCCATTCCATTTGTGCTAGATGAATGAACGTCTCTCCACATGCTCACTTCTGAGATATAAGTTTGTGTGAAAGCCGTACTTCAACAAGCTTGTTGGGAACACAAATTTTCTTTTCAGTTGCAAACAACACTCCATAAAAATATATGGGGAGGTACTAGCTCCAAATTGGTTTAACAGTGTAAATTGAATTAAACTCAAAACGGCACTAGGAAACAGACTGAGAAACCAGAGAAAAGTTTCTCCTGCAACCGATTCCATTTGTGCTGGTTGAATGAACGTCTCTCCACATGCTCATTTCTGAGAGATAATTGTGTGTAAAAGCCGTCCTTCACCTAGCTTGTTGGGAAAACATAGTTTCTTTTAAGTTGCAAACTTCTCTCCATACATATATATGGGTAGGTACTAGCTCCAAATCCCTTTTACAGTGAAAACTGCAGGAACTTCAAACCGGCACTAGAAAACAGGCTGTGAAACCAAAAAAAAGGTTCTCCTGCAAACCGTTCAATTTGTGCTTGCTGAACGAACGTCTCTCCACATGCTCTCTTCAGAGATATAAGTGTGTGTGAAAGCCGTCCTTCACCTTGCTCTTTGGAAACACAAATTTTCTTTTCAGTTACAAATTACACTCCATAAATATTATATGGGTAGAGACAAGCTCCTAGTCGGTTTTACAGTGAAAACTGCAGGAATTTCAAACCGGCACTAGGAAATAGCATGAGAAACCAGAGTAAAAGTTTTTCCTACAACCGGTTCCCTTTGTGCTAGATGAACGAACGTCTCTCCACATAATAATTTCTAAGAGATATTTTGTGTGAAAGCCGTTCTTCACCTAGCATGTTGGGAACACAAAGAATTTTTTCATTTGAATACTACACTGCATACATTTTATAAGGGGAGTGACTAGCTCCAACTCGGTTTTACAGTGAAAACAACAGGAACTTCAAACCGGCACTTGAAAACAGACTGAGAAACCACAAAAAAATTTCTCCTGCAACCCGTTCCCTTTGTGCTTGCTGAACAAACGTCTCTCCACATGCTATCTTCAGAGATATAAGTGTGTGTGAAAGCCGTACTTCACCTAGCTTTTTGGGAACACAAAATTTCTTTTCAGTTCCAAATTACACTCCATATATATTATATGGTTAGAGTCTAGCTCCTAGTCGGTTTTACAGTGAAAACTGCAGGAACTTCAAACCGGCACTAGGAAACAGCATGAGAAACCAGAGTAATAGTTTTTCCTACAACCGGTTCCCTTTGTGCTAGATGAACGTACGTCTCTCCACATAATAATTTCTAAGAGATACTTTGTGTGAAAGCCGTTCTTCACCTAGCTTGTTGGGAACACAAAGAATCTTTTCAGTTGCATACTAAACTGCATACATTTTATAAGGGGAGTGACTAGCTCCAACTCGGTTTTACAGTGAAAACTGCAGGAAATTCAAACCGGACCTTGGAAACAGACTGAAAAACCAGAGAAAATGTTTTTCCTAAAACCCGTTCTTTGTACTATATGAACGAACGTCTCTCAACATGCTCAGTTCTGAGAGATATGTGTGTATGAATGCCGTCCTTCAACTTCCTTGTCGGGAACACATAGTTTCTTTTCAGTTGCAATATACAATCCTTACATATATATGGGGTGGTACTAGCTCCAACTCGGTATTACTGTGAAAATTGAGGGAACTTCAAACCGGAACTAGGAAACAGACTGAGAAACCAGAGTTAAAGATTCTCCTGCAAGCCGTTCAAGTTTTGCTGGTTGAATGAAGGTCTCTCCACATGCTCATTTCTGAGAGAGAGTTGTGTGTAAAAGCCGTCCATCACCTAGCTTGTTGGGAACACATAGTTTCTTTTAAGTTGCAAACTACATTCCATACATATACATGGGTAGGTACTAGCTCCAACTCGATTTTACAGTGAAAACTGCAGGAACTTCAACCCGGCACTAGGAAACAGACTGAAAACACAGAATAAGTGTTTCTCCTGCAACCCATTCCATTAGTGCTAGATGAATGAACATCTCTCCACATGCTCAGTTGTGAGAGATATTTGTGTGTGAAAGCCGTTCTTCAACTTGCTTGTTGGGAACACAAAGTTTCTTTTCAGTTGCAAACAACAACCCATACATATATATGGGGAGGTTCTAGCTCCAAACTGGTTTAACACTGAAACTGCATGAACTTCAAAATGGCACTAGGAAACAGAATGAGAAACCAGAGCATAAATTACTCTTGGAACCCGTTCCATTTGTGCTAGATGAACGAACATCTCTCCACATGCTCATTTCTTAGAGATAAGCGGGTATGAAAGCCGTCCTTCAACAAGCTTGTCGGGAAAACAAAGTTTCTTTTCAGTTGAAAACTACACTTAATACATATATATGCGGAGGTAATAGCTCCAAATCGGTTTTACAGTGAAAACTGCAGGAACATAAAACCGGCACTAGGAAACAGACTGAGAAACCAAAGTAAAAGTTTTTTCTGCAACCCGTTCCATTAGTGATAGTTAAACGAACGTCTCTCCACATGCTCAGTTCTGGGAGATAAGTGTGAGTGAAAGCCGTCCTTCACATAGCTTTTCAGGAAAACAAAGTTTCTTTTCAATTGCAAACTACAATCTATACATATATATGGGGAGGTACTAGCTGCAACAAGGTTTTACCGAGAAAACTGCAGGAACTTCAAACTGGCACAATGAAACTGTGTGAGAACCCAGAGTAAGGATTTCTCCTGCAAACCGATCCTTTTGTGCTAGATGAACGAACTTCTCTACACATGCTCAGTTCTGAGAGTAATGTGTGTGTCAAAGCTGTCCTTCACGTAGCATGTTGGGAACACAAAATTTCTTTTCAGTTGCAAACTACACTCCATAAATGAATATGCGGACGTACTAGTTCCAACTCTGTTTTACAGTGAAAACTGCAAGAACTTCAAACCGGCACTAGGAAAAAAACTGAAAAACCAGATTAAAAGTTTCTCCAGCAAACCGTTCCCTTTATGCAAGATGAACGAATGTCTCTCCACATGTTCAGTTCTGAGAGATAAGTGTGAGTGAAAGCCGTGATTCACCTAGCTTGTTGGGAAAACAAAGTTTCTTTTTAGTTGCAAACAACACTCCATAAATATATATGGGGAGGTAATAGCTCCAACTCGCTTTTACAGTGAAAACTGCAGGAACTTCATACCGGCACTAGGAAACAGTCTGAGATATCAGAATAAAAGTTTCTCCTGAAAACCGTTCCCTTTGTGCTAGATGAATGAACGTCTCTCCACATGCTCAGTTCTGAGAGAAAAATGTGTATGAAAGCCGCCTTCACCTAGTATGTAGGGAACAGAAAGTTTCTTTCCAGTTGCAAACTACACTCCATATATATATATGGGGACGTAATTGATCCAACTCGGTTTTACAGAGAAAACTGCATGAACCTGAAAACGGCACTAGGAAACAGACTGAGCAACGAGCTTAAAATTTCTCCTGTAACCCGTTCCCTTTGTGCTTGCTGAACGAAAGTCTCTCCACATGCTCTCTTCAGAGATATATGTGTGTGTGAAAGCCGTCCTTCACCTAGATTTTGGGAACACAAAGTTTCTTTTCAGTTACAAATTACACTCCATATATATTATATGGGTAGAGTCTAGCTCCTAGTCGGTTTTACACTGAAAACTGCAGGAACTTCAAACCGGCACTAGTAAACAGCATGAGAAAGCAGAGAAAAAGTTTTTCCTACAACCGGTTCCCTTTGTGCAAGATGAACGAACGTCTCTCCACATAATAATTTCTAAGAGATACTTTGTGTGAAAGCCTTTCTTCACCTAGCTTGTTGGGAACACAATGTATCTTTTCAGTTGCATACTACACTGTATACATTTTATAAGGGGTGTGACAAGCTCCAACTCGGTTTTACAGTGAAAACTGCAGGAAATTCAAATCGGCACTTGGAAACAGACTGAAAAACCAGAGAAAATGTTTCTCCTATAACCCGTTCTTTGTACTATATGAACGAACGTCTCTCTACATGCTCAGTTCTGAGAGATAACTGTGTATGAAAGCCGTCCTTCACCTTCCTTGTCGGGAACACAAAGTTTCTTTCAGTTGCAATATACACTCCATACATATATATGGGGTGGTACTAGCTCCAAATCGGTATTGCGGTGAAAATTGAGGGAACTTCAAACCGGAACTAGGAAACAGACTGAGAAACCAGAGTAAAAGTTTCCCCTGCAACCAGTTCCCTTTGTGCTAGATGAACGAACGTCTCTCCACATGCTCATTTCTGAGAGATAATTGTGAGTAAAAGCCGTCCATCACCTAGCTTGTTGGGAACACATAGTTTCTTTTAAGTTGCAAACTACACTCCATACATATATAAGGATAGGTACAAGCTCCAAATCGGTATTACAGTGAAAACTGCAGGAACTTCAAACCGGCACTAGGAAACAGACTGAAAACACAGAATAAGTGTTTCTCCTGCAACCCGTTCCATTTGAGCTAGATGAACGAACGTCTCTCCACATGCTCACTTCTGAGATATAAGTGTGTGTGAAAGCCGTACTTCACCAATCTGTTGGGAACACAAATTTCCCTTCCAGTTGCAAACTACACTCCATACAAATATATGGGTAGGTTCTAGCTCCAACTCTGTTTTACAGTGTAAAGTGCAAGAAACTCAAATCGACACTAGGAAACAGACTGAGACACCAGAGAAAAAGATTTCCCTGAAAACTGTTCCATGTGTGCTGGATGAACGAACGTCTCTCCACATGCTCAGTTCTCAGAGATAAGTTTATGTGAAAGCCGTCCTTCACCTAGCTTTTTGGGAACACAAAGTTTCTTTTCAGTTGCAAACAACACTCCATACTTATATATGGGAAGTACTAGCTCCAACTCGGTTTTAAAGTGAAAATTGCCGGAACTTCAAACAGGCATTAGGAAACAGACTGAGAAACCAGAGAAAAAGTTTCTCATGAATCCTGTTCCATGTGTGCTGGATGAACGAACGTCTCTCCACATGCCCAGTTCTGAGAGATATTTTTGTATGAAAGCCGTTCTTCACCTAGGTTGTTGGGAACACAAAGTTTATTTTCATTTGCAAACAACCCTCCATTCATATATAAGTGGAGGTACTAGCTCCAAATAGGTTTTAGAGTGAAAACTGCAGGAACTTCAAACCGGCACTAGGAAACATTCTGAGAAACCAGAATAAGAGTTTCTCCCACAACCCATTCCATTTGTGCTAGATGAATGAACGTCTCTCCACATGCTCACTTCTGAGATATAAGTGTGTGTGAAAGCCGTACTTCAACAAGCTTGTTGGGAACACAAATTTTCTTTTCAGTTGCAAACAACACTCCATAAAAATATATGGGGAGGTACTAGCTCCAAATTGGTTTAACAGTGTAAATTGAATTAAACTCAAAACGGCACTAGGAAACAGACTGAGAAACCAGAGAAAAGTTTCTCCTGCAACCGATTCCATTTGTGCTGGTTGAATGAACGTCTCTCCACATGCTCACTTCTGAGAGATAGTTGTGTGTAAAAGCCGTCCTTCACCTAGCTTGTTGGGAAAACATAGTTTCTTTTAAGTTGCAAACTTCTCTCCATACATATATATGGGTAGGTACTAGCTCCAAATCCCTTTTACAGTGAAAACTGCAGGAACTTCAAACCGGCACTAGAAAACAGGCTGTGAAACCAAAAAAAAAGGTTCTCCTGCAAACCGTTCAATTTGTGCTTGCTGAACGAACGTCTCTCCACATGCTCTCTTCAGAGATATAAGTGTGTGTGAAAGCCGTCCTTCACCTTGCTCTTTGGAAACACAAATTTTCTTTTCAGTTACAAATTACACTCCATAAATATTATATGGGTAGAGACAAGCTCCTAGTCGGTTTTACAGTGAAAACTGCAGGAATTTCAAACCGGCACTAGGAAATAGCATGAGAAACCAGAGTAAAAGTTTTTCCTACAACCGGTTCCCTTTGTGCTAGATGAACGAACGTCTCTCCACATAATAATTTCTAAGAGATATTTTGTGTGAAAGCCGTTCTTCACCTAGCATGTTGGGAACACAAAGAATTTTTTCATTTGAATACTACACTGCATACATTTTATAAGGGGAGTGACTAGCTCCAACTCGGTTTTACAGTGAAAACAACAGGAACTTCAAACCGGCACTTGAAAACAGACTGAGAAACCACAAAAAAATTTCTCCTGCAACCCGTTCCCTTTGTGCTTGCTGAACAAACGTCTCTCCACACGCTATCTTCAGAGATATAAGTGTGTGTGAAAGCCGTACTTCACCTAGCTTTTTGGGAACACAAAATTTCTTTTCAGTTCCAAATTACACTCCATATATATTATATGGTTAGAGTCTAGCTCCTAGTCGGTTTTACAGTGAAAACTGCAGGAACTTCAAACTGGCACTTAAAAACAGCATGAGAAACCAGAGTAATAGTTTTTCCTACAACCGGTTCCCTTTGTGCTAGATGAACGTACGTCTCTCCACATAATAATTTCTAAGAGATACTTTGTGTGAAAGCCGTTCTTCACCTAGCTTGTTGGGAACACAAAGAATCTTTTCAGTTGCATACTAAACTGCATACATTTTATAAGGGGAGTGACTAGCTCCAACTCGGTTTTACAGTGAAAACTGCAGGAAATTCAAACCGGACCTTGGAAACAGACTGAAAAACCAGAGAAAATGTTTTTCCTAAAACCCGTTCTTTGTACTATATGAACGAACGTCTCTCAACATGCTCAGTTCTGAGAGATATGTGTGTATGAATGCCGTCCTTCAACTTCCTTGTCGGGAACACATAGTTTCTTTTCAGTTGCAATATACAATCCTTACATATATATGGGGTGGTACTAGCTCCAACTCGGTATTACTGTGAAAATTGAGGGAACTTCAAACCGGAACTAGGAAACAGACTGAGAAACCAGAGTTAAAGATTCTCCTGCAAGCCGTTCAAGTTTTGCTGGTTGAATGAAGGTCTCTCCACATGCTCATTTCTGAGAGAGAGTTGTGTGTAAAAGCCGTCCATCACCTAGCTTGTTGGGAACACATAGTTTCTTTTAAGTTGCAAACTACATTCCATACATATACATGGGTAGGTACTAGCTCCAACTCGATTTTACAGTGAAAACTGCAGGAACTTCAACCCGGCACTAGGAAACAGACTGAAAACACAGAATAAGTGTTTCTCCTGCAACCCATTCCATTAGTGCTAGATGAATGAACATCTCTCCACATGCTCAGTTGTGAGAGATATTTGTGTGTGAAAGCCGTTCTTCAACTTGCTTGTTGGGAACACAAAGTTTCTTTTCAGTTGCAAACAACAACCCATACATATATATGGGGAGGTTCTAGCTCCAAACTGGTTTAACACTGAAACTGCATGAACTTCAAAATGGCACTAGGAAACAGAATGAGAAACCAGAGCATAAATTACTCTTGGAACCCGTTCCATTTGTGCTAGATGAACGAACATCTCTCCACATGCTCATTTCTTAGAGATAAGCGGGTATGAAAGCCGTCCTTCAACAAGCTTGTCGGGAAAACAAAGTTTCTTTTCAGTTGAAAACTACACTTAATACATATATATGCGGAGGTAATAGCTCCAAATCGGTTTTACAGTGAAAACTGCAGGAACATAAAACCGGCACTAGGAAACAGACTGAGAAACCAAAGTAAAAGTTTTTTCTGCAACCCGTTCCATTAGTGATAGTTAAACGAACGTCTCTCCACATGCTCAGTTCTGGGAGATAAGTGTGAGTGAAAGCCGTCCTTCACATAGCTTTTCAGGAAAACAAAGTTTCTTTTCAATTGCAAACTACAATCTATACATATATATGGGGAGGTACTAGCTGCAACAAGGTTTTACCGAGAAAACTGCAGGAACTTCAAACTGGCACAATGAAACTGTGTGAGAACCCAGAGTAAGGATTTCTCCTGCAAACCGATCCTTTTGTGCTAGATGAACGAACTTCTCTACACATGCTCAGTTCTGAGAGTAATGTGTGTGTCAAAGCTGTCCTTCACGTAGCATGTTGGGAACACAAAATTTCTTTTCAGTTGCAAACTACACTCCATAAATGAATATGCGGACGTACTAGTTCCAACTCTGTTTTACAGTGAAAACTGCAAGAACTTCAAACCGGCACTAGGAAAAAAACTGAAAAACCAGATTAAAAGTTTCTCCAGCAAACCGTTCCCTTTATGCAAGATGAACGAATGTCTCTCCACATGTTCAGTTCTGAGAGATAAGTGTGAGTGAAAGCCGTGATTCACCTAGCTTGTTGGGAAAACAAAGTTTCTTTTTAGTTGCAAACAACACTCCATAAATATATATGGGGAGGTAATAGCTCCAACTCGCTTTTACAGTGAAAACTGCAGGAACTTCATACCGGCACTAGGAAACAGTCTGAGATATCAGAATAAAAGTTTCTCCTGAAAACCGTTCCCTTTGTGCTAGATGAATGAACGTCTCTCCACATGCTCAGTTCTGAGAGAAAAATGTGTATGAAAGCCGCCTTCACCTAGTATGTAGGGAACAGAAAGTTTCTTTCCAGTTGCAAACTACACTCCATATATATATATGGGGACGTAATTGATCCAACTCGGTTTTACAGAGAAAACTGCATGAACCTGAAAACGGCACTAGGAAACAGACTGAGCAACGAGCTTAAAATTTCTCCTGTAACCCGTTCCCTTTGTGCTTGCTGAACGAAAGTCTCTCCACATGCTCTCTTCAGAGATATATGTGTGTGTGAAAGCCGTCCTTCACCTAGATTTTGGGAACACAAAGTTTCTTTTCAGTTACAAATTACACTCCATATATATTATATGGGTAGAGTCTAGCTCCTAGTCGGTTTTACACTGAAAACTGCAGGAACTTCAAACCGGCACTAGTAAACAGCATGAGAAAGCAGAGAAAAAGTTTTTCCTACAACCGGTTCCCTTTGTGCAAGATGAACGAACGTCTCTCCACATAATAATTTCTAAGAGATACTTTGTGTGAAAGCCTTTCTTCACCTAGCTTGTTGGGAACACAATGTATCTTTTCAGTTGCATACTACACTGTATACATTTTATAAGGGGTGTGACAAGCTCCAACTCGGTTTTACAGTGAAAACTGCAGGAAATTCAAATCGGCACTTGGAAACAGACTGAAAAACCAGAGAAAATGTTTCTCCTATAACCCGTTCTTTGTACTATATGAACGAACGTCTCTCTACATGCTCAGTTCTGAGAGATAACTGTGTATGAAAGCCGTCCTTCACCTTCCTTGTCGGGAACACAAAGTTTCTTTCAGTTGCAATATACACTCCATACATATATATGTGGTGGTACTAGCTCCAAATCGGTATTACGGTGAAAATTGAGGGAACTTCAAACCGGAACTAGGAAACAGACTGAGAAACCAGAGTAAAAGTTTCCCCTGCAACCAGTTCCCTTTGTGCTAGATGAACGAACGTCTCTCCACATGCTCATTTCTGAGAGATAATTGTGAGTAAAAGCCGTCCATCACCTAGCTTGTTGGGAACACATAGTTTCTTTTAAGTTGCAAACTACACTCCATACATATATAAGGATAGGTACAAGCTCCAACTCGGTATTACAGTGAAAACTGCAGGAACTTCAAACCGGCACTAGGAAACAGACTGAAAACACAGAATAAGTGTTTCTCCTGCAACCCGTTCCATTTGAGCTAGATGAACGAACGTCTCTCCACATGCTCACTTCTGAGATATAAGTGTGTGTGAAAGCCGTACTTCACCAATCTGTTGGGAACACAAATTTCCCTTCCAGTTGCAAACTACACTCCATACAAATATATGGGTAGGTTCTAGCTCCAACTCTGTTTTACAGTGTAAAGTGCAAGAAACTCAAATCGACACTAGGAAACAGACTGAGACACCAGAGAAAAAGATTTCCCTGAAAACTGTTCCATGTGTGCTGGATGAACGAACGTCTCTCCACATGCTCAGTTCTCAGAGATAAGTTTATGTGAAAGCCGTCCTTCACCTAGCTTTTTGGGAACACAAAGTTTCTTTTCAGTTGCAAACAACACTCCATACTTATATATGGGAAGTACTAGCTCCAACTCGGTTTTAAAGTGAAAATTGCCGGAACTTCAAACAGGCATTAGGAAACAGACTGAGAAACCAGAGAAAAAGTTTCTCATGAATCCTGTTCCATGTCTGCTGGATGAACGAACGTCTCTCCACATGCCCAGTTCTGAGAGATATTTTTGTATGAAAGCCGTTCTTCACCTAGGTTGTTGGGAACACAAAGTTTATTTTCATTTGCAAACAACCCTCCATTCATATATAAGTGGAGGTACTAGCTCCAAATAGGTTTTAGAGTGAAAACTGCAGGAACTTCAAACCGGCACTAGGAAACATTCTGAGAAACCAGAATAAGAGTTTCTCCCACAACCCATTCCATTTGTGCTAGATGAATGAACGTCTCTCCACATGCTCACTTCTGAGATATAAGTGTGTGTGAAAGCCGTACTTCAACAAGCTTGTTGGGAACACAAATTTTCTTTTCAGTTGCAAACAACACTCCATAAAAATATATGGGGAGGTACTAGCTCCAAATTGGTTTAACAGTGTAAATTGAATTAAACTCAAAACGGCACTAGGAAACAGACTGAGAAACCAGAGAAAAGTTTCTCCTGCAACCGATTCCATTTGTGCTGGTTGAATGAACGTATCTCCACATGCTCACTTCTGAGAGATAGTTGTGTGTAAAAGCCGTCCTTCACCTAGCTTGTTGGGAAAACATAGTTTCTTTTAAGTTGCAAACTTCTCTCCATACATATATATGGGTAGGTACTAGCTCCAAATCCCTTTTACAGTGAAAACTGCAGGAACTTCAAACCGGCACTAGAAAACAGGCTGTGAAACCAAAAAAAAAGGTTCTCCTGCAAACCGTTCAATTTGTGCTTGCTGAACGAACGTCTCTCCACATGCTCTCTTCAGAGATATAAGTGTGTGTTAAAGCCGTCCTTCACCTTGCTCTTTGGAAACACAAATTTTCTTTTCAGTTACAAATTACACTCCATAAATATTATATGGGTAGAGACAAGCTCCTAGTCGGTTTTACAGTGAAAACTGCAGGAATTTCAAACCGGCACTAGGAAATAGCATGAGAAACCAGAGTAAAAGTTTTTCCTACAACCGGTTCCCTTTGTGCTAGATGAACGAACGTCTCTCCACATAATAATTTCTAAGAGATATTTTGTGTGAAAGCCGTTCTTCACCTAGCATGTTGGGAACACAAAGAATTTTTTCATTTGAATACTACACTGCATACATTTTATAAGGGGAGTGACTAGCTCCAACTCGGTTTTACAGTGAAAACAACAGGAACTTCAAACCGGCACTTGAAAACAGACTGAGAAACCACAAAAACATTTCTCCTGCAACCCGTTCCCTTTGTGCTTGCTGAACAAACGTCTCTCCACATGCTATCTTCAGAGATATAAGTGTGTGTGAAAGCCGTACTTCACCTAGCTTTTTGGGAACACAAAATTTCTTTTCAGTTCCAAATTACACTCCATATATATTATATGGTTAGAGTCTAGCTCCTAGTCGGTTTTACAGTGAAAACTGCAGGAAATTCAAACCGGCACTTGGAAACAGACTAAAAAACCAGAGAAAATGTTTCTCCTACAACTCGTTCTTTGTACTATATGAACGAACGTCTCTCCACATGCTGATTTCTGAGAGATAATTTTGAATGAAAGCCGTCCTTGACCTAGCTTTTTGGGAAAACAAAGTTTCTTTTCAGTGGCAATATATACTCCAAACATATATATGGGGTGGTACTAGCTCCAACTCAATATTACTGTGAAAATTGAGGTAACTTCAAACCAGAACTAGGAAACAGACTGAGAAACCAGAGTAAAAGTTTCTCATGCAAACCGTTCCCTTGGTGCTAGATGAACGAACGTCTCTCAACATGCTCAGTTCTGAGAGATATGTGTGTATGAATGCCGTCCTTCAAATTCCTTGTCGGGAACACATAGTTTCTTTTCAGTTGCAATATACAATCCTTACATATATATGGGGTGGTACTAGCTCCAACTCGGTATTACTGTGAAAATTGAGGGAACTTCAAACCGGAACTAGGAAACAGACTGAGAAACCAGAGTTAAAGATACTCCTGCAACCCGTTCAAGTTTTGCTGGTTGAATGAAGGTCTCTCCACATGCTCATTTCTGAGAGATAAGTGTGTGTGAAAGCCGTCCTTCACCTAGCTTGTTGGGAACACAAAGTTTCTTTTCAGTTGCAAACTCCATTCCATACATATATATGGGGAGGTACTAGCTCCAAATCGGTTTTACAGTGAAAACTGCAGGAACTTCAAACCGGCACTAGGAAACAGACTGAGAAAGCAGAGAAAAAGTGTCTCCTGCAACCCGTTCCCTTGGTGCTAGATGAACGAACGTCTCTCCACTTGCTCAGTTCTGAGAGATAAGTGTGTGTGAAAGCCGTCCTTCACCTAGCTTGTTGGGAACACAAAGTTTCTTTTCAGTTGCAAGCTCCATTCCATACATATATATGGGGAGGTACAAGCTCCAACTCGGCTTTACACTGAAAACTGCAGGAACTTCAAACCGGCACTAGGAAACAGACTGAGAAAGCAGAGAAAAAGTGTCTCCTGCAACCCGTTCCCTTGGTGCTAGATGAACGAACGTCTCTCCACTTGCTCAGTTCTGAGAGATAAGTGTGTGTGAAAGCCGTCCTTCACCTAGCTTGTTGGGAACACAAAGTTTCTTTTCAGTTGCAAACTCCATTCCATACATATATATGGGGAGGTACTAGCTCCAACTCGGTTTTACAGTGAAAACTGCAGGAACTTCAAACCGGCACTAGGAAACAGACTGAGAAAGCAGTGTAAAAGTTTCTCCTGCAACCCGTTCCCTTGGTGCTAGATGAACGAACGTGTCTCCACATGCTCAGTTCTGAGAGATAAGTGTGTGTGAAAGCGGAACTTCACCTATTTTGTTGGGAACATAAAGTTTCTTTTCAGTTGCAAACTCCACTCCATATATATATATGAGGAGGTACAAGCTCCAACTCGGTTTTACAGTGAAAACTGCAGGAACTTCAAACCGGCACGAGGAAACTGTCTGAGTGTCAAGAATAAGAGTTTCTCCTGCAACCCGTTCCATTTGTGCTAGATGAATGAACGTCTCTCCACATGCTCACTTCTGAGATAAAAGTGTGTGTGAAAGCCGTACTTCACCTAGCTTGTTGGGAAAACAAAGTTTCTTTTCAGTTGTGAACTCCACTCCATACATATATATGGGGAGGTATTAGCTCCAACTCGTTTTTACAGTGAATACAACAGGAACTTCAAACCGGCACTTGAATAGAGACTGAGAAACCACAAAAAAATTTCTCCTGCAACCCGTTCCCTTTGTGCTTGCTGAACGAACGTCTCTCCATATGTTCTCTTCAGAGATATAAGTGTGTGTGAAAGCCGTATTTCACCTAGATTTTTGGGAACACAAAGTTTCTTTTCAGTTCCAAATTACACACCATATATATTATATGGTTAGAGTCTATCTCCTAGTCGGTTTTACAGTGAAAACTGCAGGAACTTCAAACCGGCACTTAAAAACAGCATGAGAAACCAGAGTAATAGTTTTTCATACAACCGGTTCCCTTTGTGCTAGATGAACGAACGTCTCTCCACATAATAATTTCTAAGAGATAATTTGTGTGAAAGCCGTACTTCACCTAGCTTGTTGGGAACACAAAGAATTTTTTCAGTTGCATTGTATACTGCATACATATTATAAGCGGAGTGACTAGCTCCAACTCGGTTTTACAGTGAAAAATGCAGGAAATTCAAACCGGCACTTGGAAACAGACTGAAAAACCAGAGAAAATGTTTTTCCTAAAACCCGTTCATTGTACTATATGAATGAACGTCTCTCAACATGCTCAGTTCTGAGAGATAAGTGTGTATGAAAGCCGTCCTTCAACTTCCTTGTCGGGTACACAAAGTTTCTTTTCAGTTGCAATATACAATCCTTACATATATATGGGGTGGTACTAGCTCCAACTCGGTATTACTGTGAAAATTGAGGGAACTTCAAACCGGAACTAGGAAACAGACTGAGAAACCAGAGTTAAAGATACTCCTGCAACCCGTTCAAGTTTTGCTGGTTGAATGAAGGTCTCTCCACATGCTCATTTCTGAGAGATAATTGTGTATAAAAGCCGTCCATCACCTAGCTTGTTGGGAACACATAGTTTCTTTTAAGTTGCGAACTACACTCCATACATATATATGGGTAGGTACTAGCTCCAACTCGATTTTACAGTGAAAACTGCAGGAACTTCTACCCGGGACTAGGAAACAGACTGAAAACACAGAATAAGTGTTTCTACTGCAACCCGTTCCATTTGTGCTACATGAATGAACATCTCTCCACATGCTCAGTTCTGAGAGATAATTGTGTGTGAAAGCCGTTCTTCAACTTGCCTGTTGGGAACACAAAGTTTCTTTTCAGTTGCAAAGAACAACCCATACATATATATGGGGAGGTACTAGCTCCCAACTGGTTTAACACTGAAACTGCATGAACTTCAAAATGGCACTAGGAAACAGACTGAGAAACCAGAGCAAAAGTTTCTCCTGGAACCCGTTCCATTTGTGCTAGATGAACGAACATCTCTCCACATGCTCAGTTCTGAGAAATAATTGTGTGTGAAAGCCGTTCTTCAACTTGCCTGTTGGGAACACAAAGTTTCTTTTCAGTTGCAATATACACTCCATACATATATATGGGTTGGTACTAGCACCAACTCGTTATTACAGTGAAAATTGAGGGATCTTCAAACCGGAACTAGGAAACAAACTGAAAAACCAGAGTTAAAATTTCCTCTGCAACACGTTCCATTTGTACTAGTTGAACGAACGAATCTCCACATGCCCTGTTCTGAGAGATATGTGTGTATGAAAGCATTTCTTTACCTAGCATGTTGGGAACACAAAGTTCCTTTTCAGTTGCAAACAACCATCCGTTCATATCTATGGGGAGGTACTAGCTCCAAATCGGATTTACAGTGAAAACTGCAGGAACTTCTAACCGGCAGTAGGAACCAGACTGAGAAACCAGAATAAGAGTTTCTCCAGCAACCCGTTCCAATTGTGCTAGATGAACGAACGTCTCTCCACATTCTCACTACAGAAAGATAAGTGTCTTTGAAAGCCGTCCTTCACCAAGCTTGTTGGGAACACAAAGTTTCTTTTCAGTTGCAAACTACACTCCATAAACATATATGGAGAGGTACTAGCTCCAACTCGGTTTTACAGTGAAAAGTGCAAGAACTTCAAATCGGCCCTATTAAACAGACTGAGAAACCAGAGTAATAGTTTCCATACAACCCGAGAATTTTGTGCTATATGGACGAAAGTCTCTCCACATTCTAAGATCTGAGAGATAATTGTGTGTGAAAGCCGTACTTCACCTAGTTTTTCGGGAACACTAAATTACTTTTAAATTGCAAACTGCATTTCAAACATATATATGGTGAGGTACTAACTCCAACTAGGTTTTACTGTGAAAAATGCAGGAACTTCAAACCGGCACTACGAAACAGACTGAGAAACCAGAATAAAAGTTTCCAATTCAAACCGTTCCCTTTGTGCTAGATGAACGAAAGTCTCTCCACATGCTCAATTATGAAGAATAACTGTGTGTGAAAGCCGCCTTTCAACAAGCTAGTTGGGAACACAAAGTTTCTTTTCAGTTGCAAACTACAATCCATACATATATATGAGTAGGTACTAACTCCAACTCGGTTTTACAGTGAAAACTGCAGGAACTTCAAACCGGCACTAGGAAACAGACTGAGAATCCAGAGTAAAATTTTCTACTGCAACTCATTTTTGTGCTATATGAACGAACGTCTTTCCACATGCTCAGTTCTAAGAGATAAGTGTGTGTGAAAGCTGAACTTCACCTAGCTTGTTGGGAATACAAAGTTTTTTTTTTATTTGCAAACAACACTCCATTAATATATATGGGTAGGTACTAGGTCCAACTCGCTTTTACACTGCAAACAGCAGGAACATCAAACCTGCACTAGGAAACAGACTGAGAAAACAGAGTAATAGTTTCTCCTGCAACCCTTTCCCTTTGTGCTAGATGAATGAACGACTATCCACATGTAGAGTTCTAAGAGATAACTGTGTGTTAAAGATGCCCATGACATAGCTTGTTGGAAAAACAAAGTTTATTTTCAGTTGCTAAATACACTCCATACATATATATGGGGACGTACAAGATCCAACTCGATTTTACAGTGAAAACTGCAGGAAGTTCAACCCGGCACTAGGAAACAGAATGAGAAAGCAGAGTAAAATTTTTAATGCAACCTGTTCCCTTTTTGCTAGATGAATGAAATTCTCTCCACATGCCATGTTCTGAGAGATATGTGTGTGGTATGCCGTCCTTCACCTAGCTTGTTGGGAACACAAATTTTCTTTTCAGTTGCAAACAACACTCCATACATATATATGGGGAGGTACTAGCTCCAAATCGGTTTAATAGTGTAAAGTGCATGAAACTCAAAACGGCACTAGGAAACAGACTGAGAAACCAGAATAAATGTTTTTACTGAAAACTGTTCCATTTGTGCTAGATGAACGAACGTCTCTCCACATGCTCAGTTCTGAGAGATACGTTTATATGAAAGCCGACCTTCACCTAGCTTGTTGGGAACACAAAGTTTCTTTTCAGGAGCAAACAACACTCCATACTTGTATACGGGGAAGTACAATCTCCAACTCGGTTTTAAAGTGAAAATTGCAGGAACTTCAAACCGACACTTGGAAACAGACTGAGAAACCAGATTAAAAGTTTCTCCTGCAATCCTTTCCATTTCTACTAGTTGAACGAACGTCTCTCCACATGCCCAGTTCTGAGAGATATGTGTGTATGAAAGCCGTACTTCACATATCTCATTGGGAACACAAAGTTAATTTTCAGTTGCAAACTCCACTCCATACATATATATGGGGAGGTACTAGCTACAAATCGGTTTAACAGTGAAAACTGCATGAACCTCAAAACGGCACTAGGAAACAGACTGAGAAACCAGAGCAAAAATTTCTCCTGAAACCCGTTCCATTTGTGCTAGAGGAACGAACGTCTCTCCGCATGCTCAGTTCTGAGAGATACGTTTGTGTTAAAGCCGAACTTCACCTAGCTTGTTGGGAATACATAGTTTTTTTTATTTGCAAACAAAACTCCATAAATATATATGGGTAGCTACTAGCTCCAACTCGCTTTTACACTGCAAACTGCAGGAACATCAAACTGGCACTAGGAAACAGACTGAGAAACCAGAGTAATAGTTTCTCCTGCAACCCTTTCCCTTTGTGCTAGATGAACGAACGTCTCTCCACATGCTCAATTCTGAGGGATAACTGTGTGTTAAAGCCACCCTTCAACAAGCTAGTTGGGAACACAAAGTTTCTTTTCAGTTGCAAACTCCACTCCATAAATATATATGGGAAGGTACTAGCTCCAACTCTGTTTTACAGTGATAATTGCTGGAACATCCAACCGGCCATAGGAAAGAGACTGAGATACCAGAGTAAAAGTTGAACATGCAACCTGTTCCATTTGTGCTAGATGAATGAACGTCTCTCGATATGTTCTGTTCTGAGAGATAAGTGTGTGTGAAAGCCGTCCTTCACCTAGCTTTTTGGGAACACAAAGATTCTTTTCAGTTACTCACTACACTCCATGCATATATATCGGTAGGTACTAGTACCAAATCGGTTTTACAGTGAAAACTGCAAGAACTTCAAATCGTCACTAGGAAAGAGACTCAGAAACAATTGTAATAGTTTCTCCTGCAACCCGTTCCATTTGTGCTAGATGAACGAACGTCACTGCACATGTTCAGTTCTGAGAGATATGTGTGTGTGAAAGCCTTCCATCACCTAGCTTGTTGGGAACAGAAAATGTCTTTTTAGTTGCAAACTACACTCCATAAATATATATGGGGTGGTACTAGCTCCAATTCGGTTTTCAGTGAAAACTGCAGGAAATTCAAATCTGCACTAGGAAAAAGACTGAGAAAACGGAGTAAAAGTTTCTTCTGCATACCGTTCCTTTTGTGCTAGATGAACAAACGTCTATTCACAAGCTAATTTCTGAGAGATAAATGTGTGTGAAAGCCTTCCATCACCTAGCTTGTTGGGAACAGAAAGTGTATTTTTAGTTGCAAACTTCACTCCATACATATAAATGGGGAGGTACTTGCTCCAATTCGATTTTTCAGTGAAAACTGCATGAACTTCAAACCGGCACTAGGAAACAGACTGAGAAACAAAAGTAAAATTTTCTTCTGCTACCCGTTCATTTGGGGTGATATGAAAACGCAGCATAATCAGAGTAAATGTTTTAGGTGAAAATATGGCTTCAATGGGTTATTAAAGATTTGTAATTCACATGCTAAAGACTCAGCAATGAATATTTGTTGAATCTGTGGTGCATGTATCGTTTTCGGAAAACGGAATATTACGGTGACGGTATCTATGAAAATGAGATATTTATTGGATAGAACATGCACCAAGAGAATTTTTCTGCAAAAACTGCCTGATTTTCGTAACTGACGTTAGGAAAACCTGCGAAATGTAAGTAAATGTTTCTAGGTGTATATATGCCTTGTATTGTGGTTGAAAAATCGGTAATCCACATGCTCATGTTCATTAAATAATGTTTGTCGAAGCCGTGATGAATGCCACGTTTTCGGAACACGGAATGTCTCGGTGATTGAATCTCTGAAAATAACAATTCTACTGGATAGAACTCGCTTGAATTGAATGTTTCTGTGAAAATTTCATGATTTTCGAAACTGGATGTTAGGAAAAACCTGCGAAATCAGAATAACTACTTCTAGGTGTAAATATGCCTTGTATGGTGGATGAAAGTTCGGTAATCCACATGCTCACACTCATTAAAGAATATTTGTCGAACTCGTGATGCATGTAACGTGTTCGGAATACGGAATGTCATAGTGAAGGAAACAATGTAATTTACATGTCTATTGGGTAGAACTCACTTGAAGAGAATTTTTCTGCAAATTGGGCCTCATTTTGAAAACTGCCATTAGGAGAACCCTGTGAAATCTGAGAAAATGCTTCTAAGTGGGAATATGCCTTGAATGGTGAATGAAAGTCCGGTAATCCACATGTTAATAACAGTGTAGTAATTATTTTTTAAACCGTGATTCATGTAGCGCCTTTGAAAAACGGAATTTCACGGTAATGAAACTATGGAAATTACAATTTTATTGAGTAGAAGGAGCTAGAAGAAAATTTTTCTGCGAAAATTGCATGATTATCGAATGTGAAGTTTGGAAAAAGCTGCAAAAAGGGAGTAAATATTTGCAGGCGTAAATGTGCCTTTATGTTGCAAGAAAGTTCGGTAATCCACATTTTCACAACATATTAAAGAATCTTTTTCTAATCCGAGATGCATGTAGCGTGTTCAGATCGTGGAATTTCACGATGATTGAAACAATATAAATGACTTCTCTATTGGGTAGAACTCGCTCCGAGAATGTTTTTCTGTGAAAACTTCGTCATTTTAAACCTAGCGTTTAGAAAACGCTGCAAAATCTGAGAAAATACTTCTAAGAATCAATATTCAATGTATTGAGATAAAAATTCGGTAATCCACATGTTAACAAATTTTTAGTGAATATTTGTCGAATTTTTATGCATGTAACTTGTTCGGAACACGGAATTTCACGGCCAGGGAATTTATTTAAATTACATTTCCCTTGCTTATAAATCACACCAAGAGATTTTTCCTGAGAAATCGGCCTGATATTCGAAACTGGCGTTAGGAAAAACCTGTGAACCCAGATTACTAGATTCTCGGTGTACATCTGCCTTTTATGGTGGATGAAATTTCGGTAATCCGCATGTTAAATACTCTGGAGTGAATATTTGTCGAATCCGAGATACGTGAAGTGTGTTCGGAACACAGAATATCACGGTGAGCGAATCTATGTAAAATACAGGTCTCTTGGGTGGAATTTGCTCTAAGAGATTTTTCTCAGAAATCTGCCTCATTTTTGAACCTGGCGTTTGAAAATCTCTGCAAAATCAGAGAAAATGCTTCAAAGTGTCAATATGCTTTATATTGTGATGCAAGATCGTAAAACCACATTCAAACAAATCTGTGGTGAATATTTTTAGAAAGGGTTATGCATGCAGTGTGATAGTGTCACAGATAATCCCGGCGATGGAATCTATGTAAATTACACACCTATTGGTTAGAATTCGCTCCAAAATTTTTCCCTCATTAAACGGCCTGATTTTCCAAACTGGCATTAGGAAAAAGCTGCAAATTCAGAATTAATGTTTCTTGTTGTAAATATGCAATATATGGTGGAATGAAAGTTCGGTAATTCTAATGCTAACAACTCTGTAGTGAATATTTGTCGAATCCGTGATGCATGTAGCTTTTTCGGAACACGGAATTTCACGATGACGGGTTCTATGTAAATTGCATGTCTATTGGGTAGAAGTCCCTCCAAGAGGATTTTTCTGTGGAAACATTAGGAGAAATCTACTAAATCAAAATAAAATTTCTATGTATATATATGCACTGTAAGGTGGATTAAAGTTCGTTAAATCACATGTTCACAACTCATTAAAGAATAATTTTTGAATCATGGTGCATGTAACATGTTAAGAACACAGAATGTCACGGTGATTGAAAGTAGGTAAATTACAGATCTTTAGGTTAGAACAGGCTCCCAGAGCATTTTTCTGCCAAATCTGAGTCACCTTCAAAACTGGCGTACAAACAAACGTGTGAAACCTGAGAAAATTCTTCAAAGTGTCTGTAAGCATTGTATGGTGGATGAAAGTGCAGTAATCCACTTGCTAACAACTCTGTAGTGAATATTTGTCACATCTGAGATGCATGTAGCGTGTTCGGAACACGGAAATTGACGGTGAGCGAATCCATGTAAATTACATATCTATTGGTTAGAACCTGCTCCAAGAGGTTTTTGCCGTGAAATCTGCCTCATTTTAGAAACTGGCATTTGGAAAACTCTGTGAAATCACAGAAAATGCTTCTAAGCATCTATATGCTTTCTATAGTGAGAAAGTCCTGTAATCCACATGCAAAAAACTGTGTAGTGTATATTTGTTGAAACTTTTCTGCATGTAGCATGTTCGAAACACGTAATTTCACAGCGGGAGAATCTATGTAATTTACATATCTATTGGGTAGAACACGCTCCAAAAGTTTTTTCCTTTGAAAACTGCCTGATTTTCGAAACTGCAATTAGGAAATATCTGCGAACTCAGTGTTAATGTTTCTAGGTGTCAATATGCCCTGTATGGTGGATGAAAGTTTTATAATACACATGTACAGAACTCATTAAGAATGTTTGTCAAATCCGTGATGTGTGTAGCACGTTCGGATCATGGACTGTCACGGTGCGGCAAACTATGAAAATGACATATCTATAGGTCAGAACACGCACCAGGAGCATTTTACTGAAAAACCTGCCTCAGTTTGAAAACTGTTGTTATGAAAACGCTGCAAAATCTGAGTAAATGCTTTAAGGTGACAATATGTATTCAATGGGTTATTAAAGATGTGTAATTCACATGCTAAGAAATCAGCAGTGAATATTTGTTGAATCCGTGGTGCATGGACCGTTTTCGGAACACGGAATGTTACGGAGAAGGTATCTATGAAAATGAGATGTCTATTGGATAGAACATGCACCAAGAGAATTTTTCTGCGAAAACTGCCTGATTTTCTTAAATGACGTTAGGAAAACCTGCGAAATGTAAGTATATGTTTCTAGGTGTAAATATACCTTGTATTGTGGTTGAAAAATCGGTAATCAACATGCTCACGGTCATTAAATAATGTTTGTCGAAGCCGTGATGAATGTAATGTTTTCGGAACACGGAATGTCTCGGTCAGTGAAGCTCTGAAAATAAAAATTCTACTGCATAGAACTCGCTTGAATTGAATGTTTCTGTGAAAATTTCATGATTTTCGAAACTGGATGTAAGGAAAAACCTGTGAAATAATAATAACTACTTCTACGTGTAAATATGCCTTGTATGGTGGATGAAAGTTCGGTAATCCACATGCTCACACTCATTAAAGAATGTTTGTCGAACTCGTGATGCATGTAACGTGTTCGGAATACGGAATGTCATAGTGAAGGAAACTATGTAAGTTACATGTCTATTGGGTAGAACTCGCTTGAAGAGAATATTTCTGTGAAATATGCCTCATTTTGAAAACTGACATTAGGAGAACACTTTGAAATCTGAAAAAATGCTTCTAAGTGTCAATATGCCTTGAATGGTGAATGAAAGTCCGGTCATCCACATGTTAATAACAGTGTAGTAATTATTTTTTAAACCGTGATTCATGTAGCGCCTTTGAAAAGCGGAATTTCACGGTAATGAAACTATGGAAATTACAATTCTATTGAGTAGAACGAGCTAGAAGAGAATTTTTCTGCGAAAATTGCATGATTATCGAATCTGAAATTTGGAAAAAGCTGCAAAAAGGGAGTAAATATTTGCAGGTGTAAATGTGCCTTTATGATGCAAGAAAGTTCGGTAATCCACATTTTCACAATATATTAAAGAATCTTTTTCTAATCCGTGATGCATTTAGCGTGTTCAGATCGTGGAATTTCACGGTGATTGAAACAATGTAAATGACTTCTCTATTGGGTAGAACTCGCTCCGAGAGTGTTTTTCTGTGAAAACTTCGTCATTTTTGAAACTGGCGTTAAGAAAATGCTGCAAAATCTGAGAAAATACTTCTAAGAATCAATATGCAAAGTTTTGTGATGAAAGTTCTGTAATCCACATGCTAACAAATTTGTAGTGAATATTTGTCGAATCTTTTATGCATGTAACATGTTCGGAGCACGGAATTTCACGGCCAGGGAATTTATGTAAATTACATTTCCCTCGGTTAGAAATCACTCCAAGAGATTTTTCCTGAGAAATCGGCCTGATTTTCGAAACTGGCTTTAGGAAAATCCTGCGAAGCCTCCTTACTAGATTCTCGGTGTACATCTGCCTTTTATGGTGGATGAAAGTTCAGTAATCTGCATGCTAACTACTCTGTAGTGAATATTTGTCGAATCCGAGATACGTGAAGTGTGTTCGGAACACACAATATCACGGTGAGCGAATCTATGTAAAATACAGGTCTCTTGGGTAGAATTTGCTCTAAGAGTTTTTTCTGAGAAATCTGCCTCATTTTTGAACCTGGCGTTTGAAAATCTCTGCAAAATCAGAGAATTTGCTTCAAAGTGTCAATATGCCTTGTATTGTGATGCAAGATCGTAAAACCACATGCAAACAAATCTGTGGTGAATATTTTTAGAAAGCGTTATGCATGAAGTGGGATCGTATCACGGAAAATCCCGGCGATGAAATCTATGTAAATTACACACCTATTGGTTAGAATTCGCTCCAAAATTTTTTCCCTGTGAAAACGGCCTGATTTTCCAAACTGGCATTAGGAAAAACCTGCAAATTCAGAGTTAATGTTTCTAGTTGTAATTATGCCATGTATGGCGGATGAAATTTCTGTAATCTACATGTTCACAACTCATTCGAGAAAGTTTGTTGAAACCTTGATGCATGTAGCGTGTTCGGAAAATGGAATGTCACTGTGAGGGAAACTATGTAAATTACATTTCTATTGGGAAGTACTCGCTCCATGAGAATTTTTCTGCCAAATCTGCCTCCTTTTCAAAACTGGCATTAGGAAAAACTTTTGAAATGGGAGAAAATGCTTCAAATTGTCAACATGGCTTTTATGGTGGATGAAAGTTCTGTAATCCTAATGCTAACAACTCTGTAGTGAATATTTGTCGAATCCGTGATGCATGTAGCGTGTTCGGAACACGGAATTTCACGATGACGGGTTCTAAGTAAATTGCATGTCTATTGGGTAGAACTCGCTCCAAGAGGATTTTTCTGAGGAAACTGCATGATTTTAGAGACTGACATTAGGAGAATACTACTAAATCAGAATAAAATTTCTATGTATAAATATGCACTGTAAGGTGGATTAAAGTTCGTTAATACACATGTTCACAACTCATTAAAGAATGTTTGTTGAATCCGTGGTGCATGTAACGTGTTCAGAACACGGAATATCACGGTGATTGAAAGTAGGCAAATTACCTATCTTTTGGGTAGAACTGGCTCCAAGAGCATTTTTCTGCCAAATCTGCCTCATTTTCAAACTGGCGTTCAAACTAACGTGTGAAATCTGAGAAAATTCTTCAAAGTGTCAGTAAGCCTTTTATGGTGAATGAAAGTGCTGTAATCCACTTGCTAACAACTCTGTAGTGAATATTTGTCACATCTGAGATGCATGTAGCGTGTTCGGAACACGGAATTTGACGGTGAGCGAATCCATGTAAATTACATATCTATTGGTTAGAACCTGCTCCAAGAGGTTTTTGCCATGAAATCTGCCTCATTTTAGAAACTGGCATTTGGAAATCTCTGTGAAATCACAGAAAATGCTTCTAAGCATCTATATGCTTTCTATAGTGAGAAAGTCCTGTAATCCACATGCAAACAACTGTGTAGTGTATATTTGTCGAAACTTTTCTGCATGTAGCATGTTCGAAACACGTATTTTCACAGCGGGAGAATCTATGTAATTTACATATCTATTGGGTAGAACACGCTCCAAAAGTTTTTTCCTTTGAAAACTGCCTGATTTTCGAAACTGCAATTAGGAAATATCTGCGAACTCAGTGTTAATGTTTCTAGGTGTCAATATGCCCTGTATGGTGGATGAAAGTTGTGTAATACACATATACACAACTCATTAAGAATGTTTCTCAAATCCGTGATGTGTGTAGTGCGTTCGGAACATGGACTATCACGGTGAGGCAAACTATGTAAATTACATATCTATTGGTTAGAACACGCTCCAGGAGCATTTTACTGAAAAATCTGCCTCAGTTTGGAAACTGTTGTTATGAAACCCTGCAAAATCTGAGTAAATGCTTTAAGGTGATAATATGTATTCAATGGGTTATTAAAGATGTGTAATTCACATGCTAAGAACTCAGCAGTGAATATTTGTTGAATCCGTGGTGCATGGACCGTTTTCGGAACACGGAATGTTACGGGGAAGGTATCTATGAAAATGAGATGTCTATTGTATACAACATGCACCAAGAGAATTTTTCTGCGAAAACTGCCTGATTTTCTTAACTGACGTTAGGAAAACCTGCGAAATGTAAGTAAATGTTTCTAGGTGTAAATATACCTTGTATTGTGGTTGAAAAATCGGTAATCAACATGCTCACGGTCATTAAATAATGTTTGTCGAAGCCGTGATGAATGTAACGTTTTCGGAACACGGAATGTCTCGTTCAGTGAAGCTCTGAAAATAACAATTCTACTGCATAGAACTCGCTTGAATTGAATGTTTCTGTGAAAATTTCATGATTTTCGAAACTGGATGTAAGGAAAAACCTGTGAAATCAGAATAACTACTTCTAGGTGTAAATATGCCTTGTATGGTGGATGAAAGTTCGGTAATCCACATGCTCTCACTCATTAAAGAATGTTTGTCGAACTCTTGATGCATGTAACTTGTTCGGAATACGGAATGTCATAGTGAAGGAAACAATGTAAGTTACATGTCTATTGGGTAGAACTCGCTTGAAGAGAATATTTCTGCGAAATGTGCCTCATTTTTAAAACTGACATTAGGAGAACACTGTGAAATCTGAGAAAATGCTTCTAAGTGTCAATATGCCTTGAATGGTGAATGAAAGTCCGGTCATCCACATGTTAATAACAGTGTAGTAATTATTTTTTAAACCGTGATTCATGTAGCGCCTTTGAAAAATGGAATTTCACGGTAATGAAACTATGGAAATTACAATTCTATTGAGTAGAACGAGCTAGAAGAGAATTTTTCTGCGAAAATTGCATGATTATCGAATGTGAAGTTTGGAAAAAGCTGCAAAAAGGGAGTAAATATTTGCAGGTGTAAATGTGCCTTTATGATGCAAGAAAGTTCGGTAATCCACATTTTCACAATATATTAAAGAATCTTTTTCTAATCCGTGATGCATTTAGCGTGTTCAGATCGTGGAATTTCACGGTGATTGAAACAATGTAAATGACTTCTCTATTGGGTAGAACTCGCTCCGAGAGTGTTTTTCTGTGAAAACTTCGTCATTTTTGAAACTGGCGTTAAGAAAACGCTGCAAAATCTGAGAAAATTCTTCTAAGAATCAATATGCAAAGTTTTGTGATGAAAGTTCTGTAATCCACATGCTAACAAATTTGTAGTGAATATTTGTCGAATCTTTTATGCATGTAACATGTTCGGAGCACGGAATTTCACGGCCAGGGAATTTATGTAAATTACATTTCCCTTGGTTAGAAATCACTCCAAGAGATTTTTCCTGAGAAATCGGCCTGATTTTCGAAACTGGCTTTAGGAAAATCCTGCGAAGCCTCCTTACTAGATTCTCGGTGTACATCTGCCTTTTATGGTGGATGAAAGTTCAGTAATCTGCATGCTAACTACTCTGTAGTGAATATTTGTCGAATCCGAGATACGTGAAGTGTGTTCGGAACACACAATATCACGGTGAGCGAATCTATGTAAAATACAGGTCTCTTGGGTAGAATTTGCTCTAAGAGTTTTTTCTGAGAAATCTGCCTCATTTTTGAACCTGGCGTTTGAAAATCTCTGCAAAATCAGAGAATTTGCTTCAAAGTGTCAATATGCCTAGTATTGTGATGCAAGATCGTAAAACCACATGCAAACAAATCTGTGGTGAATATTTTTAGAAAGCGTTATGCATGAAGTGGGATCGTATCACGGAAAATCCCGGCGATGAAATCTATGTAAATTACACACCTATTGGTTAGAATTCGCTCCAAAATTTTTTCCCTGTGAAAACGGCCTGATTTTCCAAACTGGCATTAGGAAAAACCTGCAAATTCAGAGTTAATGTTTCTAGTTGTAAATATGCCATGTATGGCGGATGAAATTTCTGTAATCTACATGTTCACAACTCATTCGAGAAAGTTTGTTGAAACCTTGATGCATGTAGCGTGTTCGGAAAATGGAATGTCACTGTGAGGGAAACTATGTAAATTACATTTCTATTGGGAAGTACTCGCTCCACGAGAATTTTTCTGACAAATCTGCCTCCTTTTCAAAACTGGCATTAGGAAAAACTTTTGAAATGGGAGAAAATGCTTCAAATTGTCAACATGGCTTTTATGGTGGATGAAAGTTCTGTAATCCTAATGCTAACAACTCTGTAGTGAATATTTGTCGAATCCGTGATGCATGTAGCGTGTTCGGAACACGGAATTTCACGATGACGGGTTCTAAGTAAATTGCATGTCTATTGGGTAGAACTCGCTCCAAGAGGATTTTTCTGAGGAAACTGCATGATTTTAGAGACTGACATTAGGAGAATACTACTAAATCAGAATAAAATTTCTATGTATAAATATGCACTGTAAGGTGGATTAAAGTTCGTTAATACACATGTTCACAACTCATTAAAGAATGTTTGTTGAATCCGTGGTGCATGTAACGTGTTCAGAACACGGAATATCACGGTGATTGAAAGTAGGCAAGTTACCTATCTTTTGGGTAGAACTGGCTCCAAGAGCATTTTTCTGCCAAATCTGCCTCATTTTCAAACTGGCGTTCAAACTAACGTGTGAAATCTGAGAAAATTCTTCAAAGTGTCAGTAAGCCTTTTATGGTGAATGAAAGTGCTGTAATCCACTTGCTAACAACTCTGTAGTGAATATTTGTCACATCTGAGATGCATGTAGCGTGTTCGGAACACGGAATTTGACGGTGAGCGAATCCATGTAAATTACATATCTATTGGTTAGAACCTGCTCCAAGAGGTTTTTGCCATGAAATCTGCCTCATTTTAGAAACTGGCATTTGGAAATCTCTGTGAAATCACAGAAAATGCTTCTAAGCATCTATATGCTTTCTATAGTGAGAAAGTCCTGTAATCCACATGCAAACAACTGTGTAGTGTATATTTGTCGAAACTTTTCTGCATGTAGCATGTTCGAAACACGTATTTTCACAGCGGGAGAATCTATGTAATTTACATATCTATTGGGTAGAACACGCTCCAAAAGTTTTTTCCTTTGAAAACTGCCTGATTTTCGAAACTGCAATTAGGAAATATCTGCGAACTCAGTGTTAATGTTTCTAGGTGTCAATATGCCCTGTATGGTGGATGAAAGTTGTGTAATACACATATACACAACTCATTAAGAATGTTTCTCAAATCCGTGATGTGTGTAGTGCGTTCGGAACATGGACTATCACGGTGAGGCAAACTATGTAAATTACATATCTATTGGTTAGAACACGCTCCAGGAGCATTTTACTGAAAAATCTGCCTCAGTTTGGAAACTGTTGTTATGAAACCCTGCAAAATCTGAGTAAATGCTTTAAGGTGATAATATGTATTCAATGGGTTATTAAAGATGTGTAATTCACATGCTAAGAACTCAGCAGTGAATATTTGTTGAATCCGTGGTGCATGGACCGTTTTCGGAACACGGAATGTTACGGGGAAGGTATCTATGAAAATGAGATGTCTATTGTATACAACATGCACCAAGAGAATTTTTCTGCGAAAACTGCCTGATTTTCTTAACTGACGTTAGGAAAACCTGCGAAATGTAAGTAAATGTTTCTAGGTGTAAATATACCTTGTATTGTGGTTGAAAAATCGGTAATCAACATGCTCACGGTCATTAAATAATGTTTGTCGAAGCCGTGATGAATGTAACGTTTTCGGAACACGGAATGTCTCGTTCAGTGAAGCTCTGAAAATAACAATTCTACTGCATAGAACTCGCTTGAATTGAATGTTTCTGTGAAAATTTCATGATTTTCGAAACTGGATGTAAGGAAAAACCTGTGAAATCAGAATAACTACTTCTAGGTGTAAATATGCCTTGTATGGTGGATGAAAGTTCGGTAATCCACATGCTCTCACTCATTAAAGAATGTTTGTCGAACTCTTGATGCATGTAACGTGTTCGGAATACGGAATGTCATAGTGAAGGAAACAATGTAAGTTACATGTCTATTGGGTAGAACTCGCTTGAAGAGAATATTTCTGCGAAATGTGCCTCATTTTTAAAACTGACATTAGGAGAACACTGTGAAATCTGAGAAAATGCTTCTAAGTGTCAATATGCCTTGAATGGTGAATGAAAGTCCGGTCATCCACATGTTAATAACAGTGTAGTAATTATTTTTTAAACCGTGATTCATGTAGCGCCTTTGAAAAATGGAATTTCACGGTAATGAAACTATGGAAATTACAATTCTATTGAGTAGAACGAGCTAGAAGAGAATTTTTCTGCGAAAATTGCATGATTATCGAATGTGAAGTTTGGAAAAAGCTGCAAAAAGGGAGTAAATATTTGCAGGTGTAAATGTGCCTTTATGATGCAAGAAAGTTCGGTAATCCACATTTTCACAATATATTAAAGAATCTTTTTCTAATCCGTGATGCATTTAGCGTGTTCAGATCGTGGAATTTCACGGTGATTGAAACAATGTAAATGACTTCTCTATTGGGTAGAACTCGCTCCGAGAGTGTTTTTCTGTGAAAACTTCGTCATTTTTGAAACTGGCGTTAAGAAAACGCTGCAAAATCTGAGAAAATTCTTCTAAGAATCAATATGCAAAGTTTTGTGATGAAAGTTCTGTATTCCACATGCTAACAAATTTGTAGTGAATATTTGTCGAATCTTTTATGCATGTAACATGTTCGGAGCACGGAATTTCACGGCCAGGGAATTTATGTAAATTACATTTCCCTTGGTTAGAAATCACTCCAAGAGATTTTTCCTGAGAAATCGGCCTGATTTTCGAAACTGGCTTTAGGAAATTCCTGCGAAGCCTCCTTACTAGATTCTCGGTGTACATCTGCCTTTTATGGTGGATGAAAGTTCAGTAATCTGCATGCTAACTACTCTGTAGTGAATATTTGTCGAATCCGAGATACGTGAAGTGTGTTCGGAACACACAATATCACGGTGAGCGAATCTATGTAAAATACAGGTCTCTTGGGTAGAATTTGCTCTAAGAGTTTTTTCTGAGAAATCTGCCTCATTTTTGAACCTGGCGTTTGAAAATCTCTGCAAAATCAGAGAATTTGCTTCAAAGTGTCAATATGCCTTGTATTGTGATGCAAGATCGTAAAACCACATGCAAACAAATCTGTGGTGAATATTTTTAGAAAGCGTTATGCATGAAGTGGGATCGTATCACGGAAAATCCCGGCGATGAAATCTATGTAAATTACACACCTATTGGTTAGAATTCGCTCCAAAATTTTTTCCCTGTGAAAACGGCCTGATTTTCCAAACTGGCTTTAGGAAAAACCTGCAAATTCAGAGTTAATGTTTCTAGTTGTAAATATGCCATGTATGGCGGATGAAATTTCTGTAATCTACATGTTCACAACTCATTCGAGAAAGTTTGTTGAAACCTTGATGCATGTAGCGTGTTCGGAAAATGGAATGTCACTGTGAGGGAAACTATGTAAATTACATTTCTATTGGGAAGTACTCGCTCCACGAGAATTTTTCTGACAAATCTGCCTCCTTTTCAAAACTGGCATTAGGAAAAACTTTTGAAATGGGAGAAAATGCTTCAAATTGTCAACATGGCTTTTATGGTGGATGAAAGTTCTGTAATCCTAATGCTAACAACTCTGTAGTGAATATTTGTCGAATCCGTGATGCATGTAGCGTGTTCGGAACACGGAATTTCACGATGACGGGTTCTAAGTAAATTGCATGTCTATTGGGTAGAACTCGCTCCAAGAGGATTTTTCTGAGGAAACTGCATGATTTTAGAGACTGACATTAGGAGAATACTACTAAATCAGAATAAAATTTCTATGTATAAATATGCACTGTAAGGTGGATTAAAGTTCGTTAATACACATGTTCACAACTCATTAAAGAATGTTTGTTGAATCCGTGGTGCATGTAACGTGTTCAGAACACGGAATATCACGGTGATTGAAAGTAGGCAAATTACCTATCTTTTGGGTAGAACTGGCTCCAAGAGCATTTTTCTGCCAAATCTGCCTCATTTTCAAACTGGCGTTCAAACTAACGTGTGAAATCTGAGAAAATTCTTCAAAGTGTCAGTAAGCCTTTTATGGTGAATGAAAGTGCTGTAATCCACTTGCTAACAACTCTGTAGTGAATATTTGTCACATCTGAGATGCATGTAGCGTGTTCGGAACACGGAATTTGACGGTGAGCGAATCCATGTAAATTACATATCTATTGGTTAGAACCTGCTCCAAGAGGTTTTTGCCATGAAATCTGCCTCATTTTAGAAACTGGCATTTGGAAATCTCTGTGAAATCACAGAAAATGCTTCTAAGCATCTATATGCTTTCTATAGTGAGAAAGTCCTGTAATCCACATGCAAACAACTGTGTAGTGTATATTTGTCGAAACTTTTCTGCATGTAGCATGTTCGAAACACGTATTTTCACAGCGGGAGAATCTATGTAATTTACATATCTATTGGGTAGAACACGCTCCAAAAGTTTTTTCCTTTGAAAACTGCCTGATTTTCGAAACTGCAATTAGGAAATATCTGCGAACTCAGTGTTAATGTTTCTAGGTGTCAATATGCCCTGTATGGTGGATGAAAGTTGTGTAATACACATATACACAACTCATTAAGAATGTTTCTCAAATCCGTGATGTGTGTAGTGCGTTCGGAACATGGACTATCACGGTGAGGCAAACTATGTAAATTACATATCTATTGGTTAGAACACGCTCCAGGAGCATTTTACTGAAAAATCTGCCTCAGTTTGGAAACTGTTGTTATGAAACCCTGCAAAATCTGACTAAATGCTTTAAGGTGATAATATGTATTCAATGGGTTATTAAAGATGTGTAATTCACATGCTAAGAACTCAGCAGTGAATATTTGTTGAATCCGTGGTGCATGGACCGTTTTCGGAACACGGAATGTTACGGGGAAGGTATCTATGAAAATGAGATGTCTATTGTATACAACATGCACCAAGAGAATTTTTCTGCGAAAACTGCCTGATTTTCTTAACTGACGTTAGGAAAACCTGCGAAATGTAAGTAAATGTTTCTAGGTGTAAATATACCTTGTATTGTGGTTGAAAAATCGGTAATCAACATGCTCACGGTCATTAAATAATGTTTGTCAAAGCCGTGATGAATGTAACGTTTTTGGAACACGGAATGTCTCGTTCAGTGAAGCTCTGAAAATAACAATTCTACTGCATAGAACTCGCTTGAATTGAATGTTTCTGTGAAAATTTCATGATTTTCGAAACTGGATGTTAGGAAAAACCTGTGAAATCAGAATAACTACTTCTAGGTGTAAATATGCCTTGTATGGTGGATGAAAGTTCGGTAATCCACATGCTCTCACTCATTAAAGAATGTTTGTCGAACTCTTGATGCATGTAACGTGTTCGGAATACGGAATGTCATAGTGAAGGAAACAATGTAAGTTACATGTCTATTGGGTAGAACTCGCTTGAAGAGAATATTTCTGCGAAATGTGCCTCATTTTTAAAACTGACATTAGGAGAACACTGTGAAATCTGAGAAAATGCTTCTAAGTGTCAATATGCCTTGAATGGTGAATGAAAGTCCGGTCATCCACATGTTAATAACAGTGTAGTAATTATTTTTTAAACCGTGATTCATGTAGCGCCTTTGAAAAATGGAATTTCACGGTAATGAAACTATGGAAATTACAATTCTATTGAGTAGAACGAGCTAGAAGAGAATTTTTCTGCGAAAATTGCATGATTATCGAATCTGAAATTTGGAAAAAGCTGCAAAAAGGGAGTAAATATTTGCAGGTGTAAATGTGCCTTTATGATGCAAGAAAGTTCGGTAATCCACATTTTCACAATATATTAAAGAATCTTTTTCTAATCCGTGATGCATTTAGCGTGTTCAGATCGTGGAATTTCACGGTGATTGAAACAATGTAAATGACTTCTCTATTGGGTAGAACTCGCTCCGAGAGTGTTTTTCTGTGAAAACTTCGTCATTTTTGAAACTGGGGTTAAGAAAACGCTGCAAAATCTGAGAAAATACTTCTAAGAATCAATATGCAAAGTTTTGTGATGAAAGTTCTGTAATCCACATGCTAACAAATTTGTAGTGAATATTTGTCGAATCTTTTATGCATGTAACATGTTCGGAGCACGGAATTTCACGGCCAGGGAATTTATGTAAATTACATTTCCCTTGGTTAGAAATCACTCCAAGAGATTTTTCCTGAGAAATCGGCCTGATTTTCGAAACTGGCTTTAGGAAAATCCTGCGAAGCCTCCTTACTAGATTCTCGGTGTACATCTGCCTTTTATGGTGGATGAAAGTTCAGTAATCTGCATGCTAACTACTCTGTAGTGAATATTTGTCGAATCCGAGATACGTGAAGTGTGTTCGGAACACACAATATCACGGTGAGCGAATCTATGTAAAATACAGGTCTCTTGGGTAGAATTTGCTCTAAGAGTTTTTTCTGAGAAATCTGCCTCATTTTTGAACCTGGCGTTTGAAAATCTCTGCAAAATCAGAGAATTTGCTTCAAAGTGTCAATATGCCTTGTATTGTGATGCAAGATCGTAAAACCACATGCAAACAAATCTGTGGTGAATATTTTTAGAAAGCGTTATGCATGAAGTGGGATCGTATCACGGAAAATCCCGGCGATGAAATCTATGTAAATTACACACCTATTGGTTAGAATTCGCTCCAAAATTTTTTCCCTGTGAAAACGGCCTGATTTTCCAAACTGGCTTTAGGAAAAACCTGCAAATTCAGAGTTAATGTTTCTAGTTGTAAATATGCCATGTATGGCGGATGAAATTTCTGTAATCTACATGTTCACAACTCATTCGAGAAAGTTTGTTGAAACCTTGATGCATGTAGCGTGTTCGGAAAATGGAATGTCACTGTGAGGGAAACTATGTAAATTACATTTCTATTGGGAAGTACTCGCTCCACGAGAATTTTTCTGACAAATCTGCCTCCTTTTCAAAACTGGCATTAGGAAAAACTTTTGAAATGGGAGAAAATGCTTCAAATTGTCAACATGGCTTTTATGGTGGATGAAAGTTCTGTAATCCTAATGCTAACAACTCTGTAGTGAATATTTGTCGAATCCGTGATGCATGTAGCGTGTTCGGAACACGGAATTTCACGATGACGGGTTCTAAGTAAATTGCATGTCTATTGGGTAGAACTCGCTCCAAGAGGATTTTTCTGAGGAAACTGCATGATTTTAGAGACTGACATTAGGAGAATACTACTAAATCAGAATAAAATTTCTATGTATAAATATGCACTGTAAGGTGGATTAAAGTTCGTTAATACACATGTTCACAACTCATTAAAGAATGTTTGTTGAATCCGTGGTGCATGTAACGTGTTCAGAACACGGAATATCACGGTGATTGAAAGTAGGCAAATTACCTATCTTTTGGGTAGAACTGGCTCCAAGAGCATTTTTCTGCCAAATCTGCCTCATTTTCAAACTGGCGTTCAAACTAACGTGTGAAATCTGAGAAAATTCTTCAAAGTGTCAGTAAGCCTTTTATGGTGAATGAAAGTGCTGTAATCCACTTGCTAACAACTCTGTAGTGAATATTTGTCACATCTGAGATGCATGTAGCGTGTTCGGAACACGGAATTTGACGGTGAGCGAATCCATGTAAATTACATATCTATTGGTTAGAACCTGCTCCAAGAGGTTTTTGCCATGAAATCTGCCTCATTTTAGAAACTGGCATTTGGAAATCTCTGTGAAATCACAGAAAATGCTTCTAAGCATCTATATGCTTTCTATAGTGAGAAAGTCCTGTAATCCACATGCAAACAACTGTGTAGTGTATATTTGTCGAAACTTTTCTGCATGTAGCATGTTCGAAACACGTATTTTCACAGCGGGAGAATCTATGTAATTTACATATCTATTGGGTAGAACACGCTCCAAAAGTTTTTTCCTTTGAAAACTGCCTGATTTTCGAAACTGCAATTAGGAAATATCTGCGAACTCAGTGTTAATGTTTCTAGGTGTCAATATGCCCTGTATGGTGGATGAAAGTTGTGTAATACACATATACACAACTCATTAAGAATGTTTCTCAAATCCGTGATGTGTGTAGTGCGTTCGGAACATGGACTATCACGGTGAGGCAAACTATGTAAATTACATATCTATTGGTTAGAACACGCTCCAGGAGCATTTTACTGAAAAATCTGCCTCAGTTTGGAAACTGTTGTTATGAAACCCTGCAAAATCTGACTAAATGCTTTAAGGTGATAATATGTATTCAATGGGTTATTAAAGATGTGTAATTCACATGCTAAGAACTCAGCAGTGAATATTTGTTGAATCCGTGGTGCATGGACCGTTTTCGGAACACGGAATGTTACGGGGAAGGTATCTATGAAAATGAGATGTCTATTGTATACAACATGCACCAAGAGAATTTTTCTGCGAAAACTGCCTGATTTTCTTAACTGACGTTAGGAAAACCTGCGAAATGTAAGTAAATGTTTCTAGGTGTAAATATACCTTGTATTGTGGTTGAAAAATCGGTAATCAACATGCTCACGGTCATTAAATAATGTTTGTCGAAGCCGTGATGAATGTAACGTTTTCGGAACACGGAATGTCTCGGTCAGTGAAGCTCTGAAAATAAAAATTCTACTGCATAGAACTCGCTTGAATTGAATGTTTCTGTGAAAATTTCATGATTTTCGAAACTGGATGTAAGGAAAAACCTGTGAAATAATAATAACTACTTCTACGTGTAAATATGCCTTGTATGGTGGATGAAAGTTCGGTAATCCACATGTTCACACTCATTAAAGAATGTTTGTCGAACTCGTGATGCATGTAACGTGTTCGGAATACGGAATGTCATAGTGAAGGAAACTATGTAAGTTACATGTCTATTGGGTAGAACTCGCTTGAAGAGAATATTTCTGTGAAATATGCCTCATTTTGAAAACTGACATTAGGAGAACACTTTGAAATCTGAAAAAATGCTTCTAAGTGTCAATATGCCTTGAATGGTGAATGAAAGTCCGGTCATCCACATGTTAATAACAGTGTAGTAATTATTTTTTAAACCGTGATTCATGTAGCGCCTTTGAAAAGCGGAATTTCACGGTAATGAAACTATGGAAATTACAATTCTATTGAGTAGAACGAGCTAGAAGAGAATTTTTCTGCGAAAATTGCATGATTATCGAATCTGAAATTTGGAAAAAGCTGCAAAAAGGGAGTAAATATTTGCAGGTGTAAATGTGCCTTTATGATGCAAGAAAGTTCGGTAATCCACATTTTCACAATATATTAAAGAATCTTTTTCTAATCCGTGATGCATTTAGCGTGTTCAGATCGTGGAATTTCACGGTGATTGAAACAATGTAAATGACTTCTCTATTGGGTAGAACTCGCTCCGAGAGTGTTTTTCTGTGAAAACTTCGTCATTTTTGAAACTGGGGTTAAGAAAACGCTGCAAAATCTGAGAAAATACTTCTAAGAATCAATATGCAAAGTTTTGTGATGAAAGTTCTGTAATCCACATGCTAACAAATTTGTAGTGAATATTTGTCGAATCTTTTATGCATGTAACATGTTCGGAGCACGGAATTTCACGGCCAGGGAATTTATGTAAATTACATTTCCCTTGGTTAGAAATCACTCCAAGAGATTTTTCCTGAGAAATCGGCCTGATTTTCGAAACTGGCTTTAGGAAAATCCTGCGAAGCCTCCTTACTAGATTCTCGGTGTACATCTGCCTTTTATGGTGGATGAAAGTTCAGTAATCTGCATGCTAACTACTCTGTAGTGAATATTTGTCGAATCCGAGATACGTGAAGTGTGTTCGGAACACACAATATCACGGTGAGCGAATCTATGTAAAATACAGGTCTCTTGGGTAGAATTTGCTCTAAGAGTTTTTTCTGAGAAATCTGCCTCATTTTTGAACCTGGCGTTTGAAAATCTCTGCAAAATCAGAGAATTTGCTTCAAAGTGTCAATATGCCTTGTATTGTGATGCAAGATCGTAAAACCACATGCAAACAAATCTGTGGTGAATATTTTTAGAAAGCGTTATGCATGAAGTGGGATCGTATCACGGAAAATCCCGGCGATGAAATCTATGTAAATTACACACCTATTGGTTAGAATTCGCTCCAAAATTTTTTCCCTGTGAAAACGGCCTGATTTTCCAAACTGGCATTAGGAAAAACCTGCAAATTCAGAGTTAATGTTTCTAGTTGTAAATATGCCATGTATGGCGGATGAAATTTCTGTAATCTACATGTTCACAACTCATTCGAGAAAGTTTGTTGAAACCTTGATGCATGTAGCGTGTTCGGAAAATGGAATGTCACTGTGAGGGAAACTATGTAAATTACATTTCTATTGGGAAGTACTCGCTCCACGAGAATTTTTCTGCCAAATCTGCCTCCTTTTCAAAACTGGCATTAGGAAAAACTTTTGAAATGGGAGAAAATGCTTCAAATTGTCAACATGGCTTTTATGGTGGATGAAAGTTCTGTAATCCTAATGCTAACAACTCTGTAGTGAATATTTGTCGAATCCGTGATGCATGTAGCGTGTTCGGAACACGGAATTTCACGATGACGGGTTCTAAGTAAATTGCATGTCTATTTGGTAGAACTCGCTCCAAGAGGATTTTTCTGAGGAAACTGCATGATTTTAGAGACTGACATTAGGAGAATACTACTAAATCAGAATAAAATTTCTATGTATAAATATGCACTGTAAGGTGGATTAAAGTTCGTTAATACACATGTTCACAACTCATTAAAGAATGTTTGTTGAATCCGTGGTGCATGTAACGTGTTCAGAACACGGAATATCACGGTGATTGAAAGTAGGCAAATTACCTATCTTTTGGGTAGAACTGGCTCCAAGAGCATTTTTCTGCCAAATCTGCCTCATTTTCAAACTGGCGTTCAAACTAACGTGTGAAATCTGAGAAAATTCTTCAAAGTGTCAGTAAGCCTTTTATGGTGAATGAAAGTGCTGTAATCCACTTGCTAACAACTCTGTAGTGAATATTTGTCACATCTGAGATGCATGTAGCGTGTTCGGAACACGGAATTTGACGGTGAGCGAATCCATGTAAATTACATATCTATTGGTTAGAACCTGCTCCAAGAGGTTTTTGCCATGAAATCTGCCTCATTTTAGAAACTGGCATTTGGAAATCTCTGTGAAATCACAGAAAATGCTTCTAAGCATCTATATGCTTTCTATAGTGAGAAAGTCCTGTAATCCACATGCAAACAACTGTGTAGTGTATATTTGTCGAAACTTTTCTGCATGTAGCATGTTCGAAACACGTATTTTCACAGCGGGAGAATCTATGTAATTTACATATCTATTGGGTAGAACACGCTCCAAAAGTTTTTTCCTTTGAAAACTGCCTGATTTTCGAAACTGCAATTAGGAAATATCTGCGAACTCAGTGTTAATGTTTCTAGGTGTCAATATGCCCTGTATGGTGGATGAAAGTTGTGTAATACACATATACACAACTCATTAAGAATGTTTCTCAAATCCGTGATGTGTGTAGTGCGTTCGGAACATGGACTATCACGGTGAGGCAAACTATGTAAATTACATATCTATTGGTTAGAACACGCTCCAGGAGCATTTTACTGAAAAATCTGCCTCAGTTTGGAAACTGTTGTTATGAAACCCTGCAAAATCTGAGTAAATGCTTTAAGGTGATAATATGTATTCAATGGGTTATTAAAGATGTGTAATTCACATGCTAAGAACTCAGCAGTGAATATTTGTTGAATCCGTGGTGCATGGACCGTTTTCGGAACACGGAATGTTACGGGGAAGGTATCTATGAAAATGAGATGTCTATTGTATACAACATGCACCAAGAGAATTTTTCTGCGAAAACTGCCTGATTTTCTTAACTGACGTTAGGAAAACCTGCGAAATGTAAGTAAATGTTTCTAGGTGTAAATATACCTTGTATTGTGGTTGAAAAATCGGTAATCAACATGCTCACGGTCATTAAATAATGTTTGTCGAAGCCGTGATGAATGTAACGTTTTCGGAACACGGAATGTCTCGGTCAGTGAAGCTCTGAAAATAAAAATTCTACTGCATAGAACTCGCTTGAATTGAATGTTTCTGTGAAAATTTCATGATTTTCGAAACTGGATGTAAGGAAAAACCTGTGAAATAATAATAACTACTTCTACGTGTAAATATGCCTTGTATGGTGGATGAAAGTTCGGTAATCCACATGTTCACACTCATTAAAGAATGTTTGTCGAACTCGTGATGCATGTAACGTGTTCGGAATACGGAATGTCATAGTGAAGGAAACTATGTAAGTTACATGTCTATTGGGTAGAACTCGCTTGAAGAGAATATTTCTGTGAAATATGCCTCATTTTGAAAACTGACATTAGGAGAACACTTTGAAATCTGAAAAAATGCTTCTAAGTGTCAATATGCCTTGAATGGTGAATGAAAGTCCGGTCATCCACATGTTAATAACAGTGTAGTAATTATTTTTTAAACCGTGATTCATGTAGCGCCTTTGAAAAGCGGAATTTCACGGTAATGAAACTATGGAAATTACAATTCTATTGAGTAGAACGAGCTAGAAGAGAATTTTTCTGCGAAAATTGCATGATTATCGAATCTGAAATTTGGAAAAAGCTGCAAAAAGGGAGTAAATATTTGCAGGTGTAAATGTGCCTTTATGATGCAAGAAAGTTCGGTAATCCACATTTTCACAATATATTAAAGAATCTTTTTCTAATCCGTGATGCATTTAGCGTGTTCAGATCGTGGAATTTCACGGTGATTGAAACAATGTAAATGACTTCTCTATTGGGTAGAACTCGCTCCGAGAGTGTTTTTCTGTGAAAACTTCGTCATTTTTGAAACTGGCGTTAAGAAAACGCTGCAAAATCTGAGAAAATACTTCTAAGAATCAATATGCAAAGTTTTGTGATGAAAGTTCTGTAATCCACATGCTAACAAATTTGTAGTGAATATTTGTCGAATCTTTTATGCATGTAACATGTTCGGAGCACGGAATTTCACGGCCAGGGAATTTATGTAAATTACATTTCCCTTGGTTAGAAATCACTCCAAGAGATTTTTCCTGAGAAATCGGCCTGATTTTCGAAACTGGCTTTAGGAAAATCCTGCGAAGCCTCCTTACTAGATTCTCGGTGTACATCTGCCTTTTATGGTGGATGAAAGTTCAGTAATCTGCATGCTAACTACTCTGTAGTGAATATTTGTCGAATCCGAGATACGTGAAGTGTGTTCGGAACACACAATATCACGGTGAGCGAATCTATGTAAAATACAGGTCTCTTGGGTAGAATTTGCTCTAAGAGTTTTTTCTGAGAAATCTGCCTCATTTTTGAACCTGGCGTTTGAAAATCTCTGCAAAATCAGAGAATTTGCTTCAAAGTGTCAATATGCCTTGTATTGTGATGCAAGATCGTAAAACCACATGCAAACAAATCTGTGGTGAATATTTTTAGAAAGCGTTATGCATGAAGTGGGATCGTATCACGGAAAATCCCGGCGATGAAATCTATGTAAATTACACACCTATTGGTTAGAATTCGCTCCAAAACTTTTTCCCTGTGAAAACGGCCTGATTTTCCAAACTGGCATTAGGAAAAACCTGCAAATTCAGAGTTAATGTTTCTAGTTGTAAATATGCCATGTATGGCGGATGAAATTTCTGTAATCTACATGTTCACAACTCATTCGAGAAAGTTTGTTGAAACCTTGATGCATGTAGCGTGTTCGGAAAATGGAATGTCACTGTGAGGGAAACTATGTAAATTACATTTCTATTGGGAAGTACTCGCTCCACGAGAATTTTTCTGCCAAATCTGCCTCCTTTTCAAAACTGGCATTAGGAAAAACTTTTGAAATGGGAGAAAATGCTTCAAATTGTCAACATGGCTTTTATGGTGGATGAAAGTTCCTTAATCCTAATGCTAACAACTCTGTAGTGAATATTTGTCGAATCCGTGATGCATGTAGTGTGTTCGGAACACGGAATTTCACGATGACGGGTTCTAAGTAAATTGCATGTCTATTGGGTAGAACTCGCTCCAAGAGGATTTTTCTGAGGAAACTGCATGATTTTAGAGACTGACATTAGGAGAATACTACTAAATCAGAATAAAATTTCTATGTATAAATATGCACTGTAAGGTGGATTAAAGTTCGTTAATACACATGTTCACAACTCATTAAAGAATGTTTGTTGAATCCGTGGTGCATGTAACGTGTTCAGAACACGGAATATCACGGTGATTGAAAGTAGGCAAATTACCTATCTTTTGGGTAGAACTGGCTCCAAGAGCATTTTTCTGCCAAATCTGCCTCATTTTCAAACTGGCGTTCAAACTAACGTGTGAAATCTGAGAAAATTCTTCAAAGTGTCAGTAAGCCTTTTATGGTGAATGAAAGTGCTGTAATCCACTTGCTAACAACTCTGTAGTGAATATTTGTCACATCTGAGATGCATGTAGCGTGTTCGGAACACGGAATTTGACGGTGAGCGAATCCATGTAAATTACATATCTATTGGTTAGAACCTGCTCCAAGAGGTTTTTGCCATGAAATCTGCCTCATTTTAGAAACTGGCATTTGGAAATCTCTGTGAAATCACAGAAAATGCTTCTAAGCATCTATATGCTTTCTATAGTGAGAAAGTCCTGTAATCCACATGCAAACAACTGTGTAGTGTATATTTGTCGAAACTTTTCTGCATGTAGCATGTTCGAAACACGTATTTTCACAGCGGGAGAATCTATGTAATTTACATATCTATTGGGTAGAACACGCTCCAAAAGTTTTTTCCTTTGAAAACTGCCTGATTTTCGAAACTGCAATTAGGAAATATCTGCGAACTCAGTGTTAATGTTTCTAGGTGTCAATATGCCCTGTATGGTGGATGAAAGTTGTGTAATACACATATACACAACTCATTAAGAATGTTTCTCAAATCCGTGATGTGTGTAGTGCGTTCGGAACATGGACTATCACGGTGAGGCAAACTATGTAAATTACATATCTATTGGTTAGAACACGCTCCAGGAGCATTTTACTGAAAAATCTGCCTCAGTTTGGAAACTGTTGTTATGAAACCCTGCAAAATCTGAGTAAATGCTTTAAGGTGATAATATGTATTCAATGGGTTATTAAAGATGTGTAATTCACATGCTAAGAACTCAGCAGTGAATATTTGTTGAATCCGTGGTGCATGGACCGTTTTCGGAACACGGAATGTTACGGGGAAGGTATCTATGAAAATGAGATGTCTATTGTATACAACATGCACCAAGAGAATTTTTCTGCGAAAACTGCCTGATTTTCTTAACTGACGTTAGGAAAACCTGCGAAATGTAAGTAAATGTTTCTAGGTGTAAATATACCTTGTATTGTGGTTGAAAAATCGGTAATCAACATGCTCACGGTCATTAAATAATGTTTGTCGAAGCCGTGATGAATGTAACGTTTTCGGAACACGGAATGTCTCGGTCAGTGAAGCTCTGAAAATAACAATTCTACTGCATAGAACTCGCTTGAATTGAATGTTTCTGTGAAAATTTCATGATTTTCGAAACTGGATGTTAGGAAAAACCTGTGAAATCAGAATAACTACTTCTAGGTGTAAATATGCCTTGTATGGTGGATGAAAGTTCGGTAATCCACATGCTCTCACTCATTAAAGAATGTTTGTCGAACTCTTGATGCATGTAACGTGTTCGGAATACGGAATGTCATAGTGAAGGAAACAATGTAAGTTACATGTCTATTGGGTAGAACTCGCTTGAAGAGAATATTTCTGCGAAATGTGCCTCATTTTTAAAACTGACATTAGGAGAACACTGTGAAATCTGAGAAAATGCTTCTAAGTGTCAATATGCCTTGAATGGTGAATGAAAGTCCGGTCATCCACATGTTAATAACAGTGTAGTAATTATTTTTTAAACCGTGATTCATGTAGCGCCTTTGAAAAATGGAATTTCACGGTAATGAAACTATGGAAATTACAATTCTATTGAGTAGAACGAGCTAGAAGAGAATTTTTCTGCGAAAATTGCATGATTATCGAATGTGAAGTTTGGAAAAAGCTGCAAAAAGGGAGTAAATATTTGCAGGTGTAAATGTGCCTTTATGATGCAAGAAAGTTCGGTAATCCACATTTTCACAATATATTAAAGAATCTTTTTCTAATCCGTGATGCATTTAGCGTGTTCAGATCGTGGAATTTCACGGTGATTGAAACAATGTAAATGACTTCTCTATTGGGTAGAACTCGCTCCGAGAGTGTTTTTCTGTGAAAACTTCGTCATTTTTGAAACTGGGGTTAAGAAAACGCTGCAAAATCTGAGAAAATACTTCTAAGAATCAATATGCAAAGTTTTGTGATGAAAGTTCTGTAATCCACATGCTAACAAATTTGTAGTGAATATTTGTCGAATCTTTTATGCATGTAACATGTTCGGAGCACGGAATTTCACGGCCAGGGAATTTATGTAAATTACATTTCCCTTGGTTAGAAATCACTCCAAGAGATTTTTCCTGAGAAATCGGCCTGATTTTCGAAACTGGCTTTAGGAAAATCCTGCGAAGCCTCCTTACTAGATTCTCGGTGTACATCTGCCTTTTATGGTGGATGAAAGTTCAGTAATCTGCATGCTAACTACTCTGTAGTGAATATTTGTCGAATCCGAGATACGTGAAGTGTGTTCGGAACACACAATATCACGGTGAGCGAATCTATGTAAAATACAGGTCTCTTGGGTAGAATTTGCTCTAAGAGTTTTTTCTGAGAAATCTGCCTCATTTTTGAACCTGGCGTTTGAAAATCTCTGCAAAATCAGAGAATTTGCTTCAAAGTGTCAATATGCCTTGTATTGTGATGCAAGATCGTAAAACCACATGCAAACAAATCTGTGGTGAATATTTTTAGAAAGCGTTATGCATGAAGTGGGATCGTATCACGGAAAATCCCGGCGATGAAATCTATGTAAATTACACACCTATTGGTTAGAATTCGCTCCAAAATTTTTTCCCTGTGAAAACGGCCTGATTTTCCAAACTGGCTTTAGGAAAAACCTGCAAATTCAGAGTTAATGTTTCTAGTTGTAAATATGCCATGTATGGCAGATGAAATTTCTGTAATCTACATGTTCACAACTCATTCGAGAAAGTTTGTTGAAACCTTGATGCATGTAGCGTGTTCGGAAAATGGAATGTCACTGTGAGGGAAACTATGTAAATTACATTTCTATTGGGAAGTACTCGCTCCACGAGAATTTTTCTGCCAAATCTGCCTCCTTTTCAAAACTGGCATTAGGAAAAACTTTTGAAATGGGAGAAAATGCTTCAAATTGTCAACATGGCTTTTATGGTGGATGAAAGTTCTGTAATCCTAATGCTAACAACTCTGTAGTGAATATTTGTCGAATCCGTGATGCATGTAGCGTGTTCGGAACACGGAATTTCACGATGACGGGTTCTAAGTAAATTGCATGTCTATTGGGTAGAACTCGCTCCAAGAGGATTTTTCTGAGGAAACTGCATGATTTTAGAGACTGACATTAGGAGAATACTACTAAATCAGAATAAAATTTCTATGTATAAATATGCACTGTAAGGTGGATTAAAGTTCGTTAATACACATGTTCACAACTCATTAAAGAATGTTTGTTGAATCCGTGGTGCATGTAACGTGTTCAGAACACGGAATATCACGGTGATTGAAAGTAGGCAAATTACCTATCTTTTGGGTAGAACTGGCTCCAAGAGCATTTTTCTGCCAAATCTGCCTCATTTTCAAACTGGCGTTCAAACTAACGTGTGAAATCTGAGAAAATTCTTCAAAGTGTCAGTAAGCCTTTTATGGTGAATGAAAGTGCTGTAATCCACTTGCTAACAACTCTGTAGTGAATATTTGTCACATCTGAGATGCATGTAGCGTGTTCGGAACACGGAATTTGACGGTGAGCGAATCCATGTAAATTACATATCTATTGGTTAGAACCTGCTCCAAGAGGTTTTTGCCATGAAATCTGCCTCATTTTAGAAACTGGCATTTGGAAATCTCTGTGAAATCACAGAAAATGCTTCTAAGCATCTATATGCTTTCTATAGTGAGAAAGTCCTGTAATCCACATGCAAACAACTGTGTAGTGTATATTTGTCGAAACTTTTCTGCATGTAGCATGTTCGAAACACGTATTTTCACAGCGGGAGAATCTATGTAATTTACATATCTATTGGGTAGAACACGCTCCAAAAGTTTTTTCCTTTGAAAACTGCCTGATTTTCGAAACTGCAATTAGGAAATATCTGCGAACTCAGTGTTAATGTTTCTAGGTGTCAATATGCCCTGTATGGTGGATGAAAGTTGTGTAATACACATATACACAACTCATTAAGAATGTTTCTCAAATCCGTGATGTGTGTAGTGCGTTCGGAACATGGACTATCACGGTGAGGCAAACTATGTAAATTACATATCTATTGGTTAGAACACGCTCCAGGAGCATTTTACTGAAAAATCTGCCTCAGTTTGGAAACTGTTGTTATGAAACCCTGCAAAATCTGAGTAAATGCTTTAAGGTGATAATATGTATTCAATGGGTTATTAAAGATGTGTAATTCACATGCTAAGAACTCAGCAGTGAATATTTGTTGAATCCGTGGTGCATGGACCGTTTTCGGAACACGGAATGTTACGGGGAAGGTATCTATGAAAATGAGATGTCTATTGTATACAACATGCACCAAGAGAATTTTTCTGCGAAAACTGCCTGATTTTCTTAACTGACGTTAGGAAAACCTGCGAAATGTAAGTAAATGTTTCTAGGTGTAAATATACCTTGTATTGTGGTTGAAAAATCGGTAATCAACATGCTCACGGTCATTAAATAATGTTTGTCGAAGCCGTGATGAATGTAACGTTTTCGGAACACGGAATGTCTCGGTCAGTGAAGCTCTGAAAATAAAAATTCTACTGCATAGAACTCGCTTGAATTGAATGTTTCTGTGAAAATTTCATGATTTTCGAAACTGGATGTAAGGAAAAACCTGTGAAATAATAATAACTACTTCTAGGTGTAAATATGCCTTGTATGGTGGATGAAAGTTCGGTAATCCACATGTTCACACTCATTAAAGAATGTTTGTCGAACTCGTGATGCATGTAACGTGTTCGGAATACGGAATGTCATAGTGAAGGAAACTATGTAAGTTACATGTCTATTGGGTAGAACTCGCTTGAAGAGAATATTTCTGTGAAATATGCCTCATTTTGAAAACTGACATTAGGAGAACACTTTGAAATCTGAAAAAATGCTTCTAAGTGTCAATATGCCTTGAATGGTGAATGAAAGTCCGGTCATCCACATGTTAATAACAGTGTAGTAATTATTTTTTAAACCGTGATTCATGTAGCGCCTTTGAAAAGCGGAATTTCACGGTAATGAAACTATGGAAATTACAATTCTATTGAGTAGAACGAGCTAGAAGAGAATTTTTCTGCGAAAATTGCATGATTATCGAATCTGAAATTTGGAAAAAGCTGCAAAAAGGGAGTAAATATTTGCAGGTGTAAATGTGCCTTTATGATGCAAGAAAGTTCGGTAATCCACATTTTCACAATATATTAAAGAATCTTTTTCTAATCCGTGATGCATTTAGCGTGTTCAGATCGTGGAATTTCACGGTGATTGAAACAATGTAAATGACTTCTCTATTGGGTAGAACTCGCTCCGAGAGTGTTTTTCTGTGAAAACTTCGTCATTTTTGAAACTGGCGTTAAGAAAACGCTGCAAAATCTGAGAAAATACTTCTAAGAATCAATATGCAAAGTTTTGTGATGAAAGTTCTGTAATCCACATGCTAACAAATTTGTAGTGAATATTTGTCGAATCTTTTATGCATGTAACATGTTCGGAGCACGGAATTTCACGGCCAGGGAATTTATGTAAATTACATTTCCCTTGGTTAGAAATCACTCCAAGAGATTTTTCCTGAGAAATCGGCCTGATTTTCGAAACTGGCTTTAGGAAAATCCTGCGAAGCCTCCTTACTAGATTCTCGGTGTACATCTGCCTTTTATGGTGGATGAAAGTTCAGTAATCTGCATGCTAACTACTCTGTAGTGAATATTTGTCGAATCCGAGATACGTGAAGTGTGTTCGGAACACACAATATCACGGTGAGCGAATCTATGTAAAATACAGGTCTCTTGGGTAGAATTTGCTCTAAGAGTTTTTTCTGAGAAATCTGCCTCATTTTTGAACCTGGCGTTTGAAAATCTCTGCAAAATCAGAGAATTTGCTTCAAAGTGTCAATATGCCTTGTATTGTGATGCAAGATCGTAAAACCACATGCAAACAAATCTGTGGTGAATATTTTTAGAAAGCGTTATGCATGAAGTGGGATCGTATCACGGAAAATCCCGGCGATGAAATCTATGTAAATTACACACCTATTGGTTAGAATTCGCTCCAAAACTTTTTCCCTGTGAAAACGGCCTGATTTTCCAAACTGGCATTAGGAAAAACCTGCAAATTCAGAGTTAATGTTTCTAGTTGTAAATATGCCATGTATGGCGGATGAAATTTCTGTAATCTACATGTTCACAACTCATTCGAGAAAGTTTGTTGAAACCTTGATGCATGTAGCGTGTTCGGAAAATGGAATGTCACTGTGAGGGAAACTATGTAAATTACATTTCTATTGGGAAGTACTCGCTCCACGAGAATTTTTCTGCCAAATCTGCCTCCTTTTCAAAACTGGCATTAGGAAAAACTTTTGAAATGGGAGAAAATGCTTCAAATTGTCAACATGGCTTTTATGGTGGATGAAAGTTCCTTAATCCTAATGCTAACAACTCTGTAGTGAATATTTGTCGAATCCGTGATGCATGTAGTGTGTTCGGAACACGGAATTTCACGATGACGGGTTCTAAGTAAATTGCATGTCTATTGGGTAGAACTCGCTCCAAGAGGATTTTTCTGAGGAAACTGCATGATTTTAGAGACTGACATTAGGAGAATACTACTAAATCAGAATAAAATTTCTATGTATAAATATGCACTGTAAGGTGGATTAAAGTTCGTTAATACACATGTTCACAACTCATTAAAGAATGTTTGTTGAATCCGTGGTGCATGTAACGTGTTCAGAACACGGAATATCACGGTGATTGAAAGTAGGCAAATTACCTATCTTTTGGGTAGAACTGGCTCCAAGAGCATTTTTCTGCCAAATCTGCCTCATTTTCAAACTGGCGTTCAAACTAACGTGTGAAATCTGAGAAAATTCTTCAAAGTGTCAGTAAGCCTTTTATGGTGAATGAAAGTGCTGTAATCCACTTGCTAACAACTCTGTAGTGAATATTTGTCACATCTGAGATGCATGTAGCGTGTTCGGAACACGGAATTTGACGGTGAGCGAATCCATGTAAATTACATATCTATTGGTTAGAACCTGCTCCAAGAGGTTTTTGCCATGAAATCTGCCTCATTTTAGAAACTGGCATTTGGAAATCTCTGTGAAATCACAGAAAATGCTTCTAAGCATCTATATGCTTTCTATAGTGAGAAAGTCCTGTAATCCACATGCAAACAACTGTGTAGTGTATATTTGTCGAAACTTTTCTGCATGTAGCATGTTCGAAACACGTATTTTCACAGCGGGAGAATCTATGTAATTTACATATCTATTGGGTAGAACACGCTCCAAAAGTTTTTTCCTTTGAAAACTGCCTGATTTTCGAAACTGCAATTAGGAAATATCTGCGAACTCAGTGTTAATGTTTCTAGGTGTCAATATGCCCTGTATGGTGGATGAAAGTTGTGTAATACACATATACACAACTCATTAAGAATGTTTCTCAAATCCGTGATGTGTGTAGTGCGTTCGGAACATGGACTATCACGGTGAGGCAAACTATGTAAATTACATATCTATTGGTTAGAACACGCTCCAGGAGCATTTTACTGAAAAATCTGCCTCAGTTTGGAAACTGTTGTTATGAAACCCTGCAAAATCTGAGTAAATGCTTTAAGGTGATAATATGTATTCAATGGGTTATTAAAGATGTGTAATTCACATGCTAAGAACTCAGCAGTGAATATTTGTTGAATCCGTGGTGCATGGACCGTTTTCGGAACACGGAATGTTACGGGGAAGGTATCTATGAAAATGAGATGTCTATTGTATACAACATGCACCAAGAGAATTTTTCTGCGAAAACTGCCTGATTTTCTTAACTGACGTTAGGAAAACCTGCGAAATGTAAGTAAATGTTTCTAGGTGTAAATATACCTTGTATTGTGGTTGAAAAATCGGTAATCAACATGCTCACGGTCATTAAATAATGTTTGTCGAAGCCGTGATGAATGTAACGTTTTCGGAACACGGAATGTCTCGGTCAGTGAAGCTCTGAAAATAACAATTCTACTGCATAGAACTCGCTTGAATTGAATGTTTCTGTGAAAATTTCATGATTTTCGAAACTGGATGTTAGGAAAAACCTGTGAAATCAGAATAACTACTTCTAGGTGTAAATATGCCTTGTATGGTGGATGAAAGTTCGGTAATCCACATGCTCTCACTCATTAAAGAATGTTTGTCGAACTCTTGATGCATGTAACGTGTTCGGAATACGGAATGTCATAGTGAAGGAAACAATGTAAGTTACATGTCTATTGGGTAGAACTCGCTTGAAGAGAATATTTCTGCGAAATGTGCCTCATTTTTAAAACTGACATTAGGAGAACACTGTGAAATCTGAGAAAATGCTTCTAAGTGTCAATATGCCTTGAATGGTGAATGAAAGTCCGGTCATCCACATGTTAATAACAGTGTAGTAATTATTTTTTAAACCGTGATTCATGTAGCGCCTTTGAAAAATGGAATTTCACGGTAATGAAACTATGGAAATTACAATTCTATTGAGTAGAACGAGCTAGAAGAGAATTTTTCTGCGAAAATTGCATGATTATCGAATCTGAAATTTGGAAAAAGCTGCAAAAAGGGAGTAAATATTTGCAGGTGTAAATGTGCCTTTATGATGCAAGAAAGTTCGGTAATCCACATTTTCACAATATATTAAAGAATCTTTTTCTAATCCGTGATGCATTTAGCGTGTTCAGATCGTGGAATTTCACGGTGATTGAAACAATGTAAATGACTTCTCTATTGGGTAGAACTCGCTCCGAGAGTGTTTTTCTGTGAAAACTTCGTCATTTTTGAAACTGGCGTTAAGAAAACGCTGCAAAATCTGAGAAAATACTTCTAAGAATCAATATGCAAAGTTTTGTGATGAAAGTTCTGTAATCCACATGCTAACAAATTTGTAGTGAATATTTGTCGAATCTTTTATGCATGTAACATGTTCGGAGCACGGAATTTCACGGCCAGGGAATTTATGTAAATTACATTTCCCTTGGTTAGAAATCACTCCAAGAGATTTTTCCTGAGAAATCGGCCTGATTTTCGAAACTGGCTTTAGGAAAATCCTGCGAAGCCTCCTTACTAGATTCTCGGTGTACATCTGCCTTTTATGGTGGATGAAAGTTCAGTAATCTGCATGCTAACTACTCTGTAGTGAATATTTGTCGAATCCGAGATACGTGAAGTGTGTTCGGAACACACAATATCACGGTGAGCGAATCTATGTAAAATACAGGTCTCTTGGGTAGAATTTGCTCTAAGAGTTTTTTCTGAGAAATCTGCCTCATTTTTGAACCTGGCGTTTGAAAATCTCTGCAAAATCAGAGAATTTGCTTCAAAGTGTCAATATGCCTTGTATTGTGATGCAAGATCGTAAAACCACATGCAAACAAATCTGTGGTGAATATTTTTAGAAAGCGTTATGCATGAAGTGGGATCGTATCACGGAAAATCCCGGCGATGAAATCTATGTAAATTACACACCTATTGGTTAGAATTCGCTCCAAAACTTTTTCCCTGTGAAAACGGCCTGATTTTCCAAACTGGCATTAGGAAAAACCTGCAAATTCAGAGTTAATGTTTCTAGTTGTAAATATGCCATGTATGGCGGATGAAATTTCTGTAATCTACATGTTCACAACTCATTCGAGAAAGTTTGTTGAAACCTTGATGCATGTAGCGTGTTCGGAAAATGGAATGTCACTGTGAGGGAAACTATGTAAATTACATTTCTATTGGGAAGTACTCGCTCCACGAGAATTTTTCTGCCAAATCTGCCTCCTTTTCAAAACTGGCATTAGGAAAAACTTTTGAAATGGGAGAAAATGCTTCAAATTGTCAACATGGCTTTTATGGTGGATGAAAGTTCTGTAATCCTAATGCTAACAACTCTGTAGTGAATATTTGTCGAATCCGTGATGCATGTAGCGTGTTCGGAACACGGAATTTCACGATGACGGGTTCTAAGTAAATTGCATGTCTATTGGGTAGAACTCGCTCCAAGAGGATTTTTCTGAGGAAACTGCATGATTTTAGAGACTGACATTAGGAGAATACTACTAAATCAGAATAAAATTTCTATGTATAAATATGCACTGTAAGGTGGATTAAAGTTCGTTAATACACATGTTCACAACTCATTAAAGAATGTTTGTTGAATCCGTGGTGCATGTAACGTGTTCAGAACACGGAATATCACGGTGATTGAAAGTAGGCAAATTACCTATCTTTTGGGTAGAACTGGCTCCAAGAGCATTTTTCTGCCAAATCTGCCTCATTTTCAAACTGGCGTTCAAACTAACGTGTGAAATCTGAGAAAATTCTTCAAAGTGTCAGTAAGCCTTTTATGGTGAATGAAAGTGCTGTAATCCACTTGCTAACAACTCTGTAGTGAATATTTGTCACATCTGAGATGCATGTAGCGTGTTCGGAACACGGAATTTGACAGTGAGCGAATCCATGTAAATTACATATCTATTGGTTAGAACCTGCTCCAAGAGGTTTTTGCCATGAAATCTGCCTCATTTTAGAAACTGGCATTTGGAAATCTCTGTGAAATCACAGAAAATGCTTCTAAGCATCTATATGCTTTCTATAGTGAGAAAGTCCTGTAATCCACATGCAAACAACTGTGTAGTGTATATTTGTCGAAACTTTTCTGCATGTAGCATGTTCGAAACACGTATTTTCACAGCGGGAGAATCTATGTAATTTACATATCTATTGGGTAGAACACGCTCCAAAAGTTTTTTCCTTTGAAAACTGCCTGATTTTCGAAACTGCAATTAGGAAATATCTGCGAACTCAGTGTTAATGTTTCTAGGTGTCAATATGCCCTGTATGGTGGATGAAAGTTGTGTAATACACATATACACAACTCATTAAGAATGTTTCTCAAATCCGTGATGTGTGTAGTGCGTTCGGAACATGGACTATCACGGTGAGGCAAACTATGTAAATTACATATCTATTGGTTAGAACACGCTCCAGGAGCATTTTACTGAAAAATCTGCCTCAGTTTGGAAACTGTTGTTATGAAACCCTGCAAAATCTGAGTAAATGCTTTAAGGTGATAATATGTATTCAATGGGTTATTAAAGATGTGTAATTCACATGCTAAGAACTCAGCAGTGAATATTTGTTGAATCCGTGGTGCATGGACCGTTTTCGGAACACGGAATGTTACGGGGAAGGTATCTATGAAAATGAGATGTCTATTGTATACAACATGCACCAAGAGAATTTTTCTGCGAAAACTGCCTGATTTTCTTAACTGACGTTAGGAAAACCTGCGAAATGTAAGTAAATGTTTCTAGGTGTAAATATACCTTGTATTGTGGTTGAAAAATCGGTAATCAACATGCTCACGGTCATTAAATAATGTTTGTCGAAGCCGTGATGAATGTAACGTTTTCGGAACACGGAATGTCTCGGTCAGTGAAGCTCTGAAAATAACAATTCTACTGCATAGAACTCGCTTGAATTGAATGTTTCTGTGAAAATTTCATGATTTTCGAAACTGGATGTAAGGAAAAACCTGTGAAATAATAATAACTACTTCTACGTGTAAATATGCCTTGTATGGTGGATGAAAGTTCGGTAATCCACATGTTCACACTCATTAAAGAATGTTTGTCGAACTCGTGATGCATGTAACGTGTTCGGAATACGGAATGTCATAGTGAAGGAAACTATGTAAGTTACATGTCTATTGGGTAGAACTCGCTTGAAGAGAATATTTCTGTGAAATATGCCTCATTTTGAAAACTGACATTAGGAGAACACTTTGAAATCTGAAAAAATGCTTCTAAGTGTCAATATGCCTTGAATGGTGAATGAAAGTCCGGTCATCCACATGTTAATAACAGTGTAGTAATTATTTTTTAAACCGTGATTCATGTAGCGCCTTTGAAAAGCGGAATTTCACGGTAATGAAACTATGGAAATTACAATTCTATTGAGTAGAACGAGCTAGAAGAGAATTTTTCTGCGAAAATTGCATGATTATCGAATCTGAAATTTGGAAAAAGCTGCAAAAAGGGAGTAAATATTTGCAGGTGTAAATGTGCCTTTATGATGCAAGAAAGTTCGGTAATCCACATTTTCACAATATATTAAAGAATCTTTTTCTAATCCGTGATGCATTTAGCGTGTTCAGATCGTGGAATTTCACGGTGATTGAAACAATGTAAATGACTTCTCTATTGGGTAGAACTCGCTCCGAGAGTGTTTTTCTGTGAAAACTTCGTCATTTTTGAAACTGGCGTTAAGAAAACGCTGCAAAATCTGAGAAAATACTTCTAAGAATCAATATGCAAAGTTTTGTGATGAAAGTTCTGTAATCCACATGCTAACAAATTTGTAGTGAATATTTGTCGAATCTTTTATGCATGTAACATGTTCGGAGCACGGAATTTCACGGCCAGGGAATTTATGTAAATTACATTTCCCTTGGTTAGAAATCACTCCAAGAGATTTTTCCTGAGAAATCGGCCTGATTTTCGAAACTGGCTTTAGGAAAATCCTGCGAAGCCTCCTTACTAGATTCTCGGTGTACATCTGCCTTTTATGGTGGATGAAAGTTCAGTAATCTGCATGCTAACTACTCTGTAGTGAATATTTGTCGAATCCGAGATACGTGAAGTGTGTTCGGAACACACAATATCACGGTGAGCGAATCTATGTAAAATACAGGTCTCTTGGGTAGAATTTGCTCTAAGAGTTTTTTCTGAGAAATCTGCCTCATTTTTGAACCTGGCGTTTGAAAATCTCTGCAAAATCAGAGAATTTGCTTCAAAGTGTCAATATGCCTTGTATTGTGATGCAAGATCGTAAAACCACATGCAAACAAATCTGTGGTGAATATTTTTAGAAAGCGTTATGCATGAAGTGGGATCGTATCACGGAAAATCCCGGCGATGAAATCTATGTAAATTACACACCTATTGGTTAGAATTCGCTCCAAAATTTTTTCCCTGTGAAAACGGCCTGATTTTCCAAACTGGCATTAGGAAAAACCTGCAAATTCAGAGTTAATGTTTCTAGTTGTAAATATGCCATGTATGGCGGATGAAATTTCTGTAATCTACATGTTCACAACTCATTCGAGAAAGTTTGTTGAAACCTTGATGCATGTAGCGTGTTCGGAAAATGGAATGTCACTGTGAGGGAAACTATGTAAATTACATTTCTATTGGGAAGTACTCGCTCCACGAGAATTTTTCTGACAAATCTGCCTCCTTTTCAAAACTGGCATTAGGAAAAACTTTTGAAATGGGAGAAAATGCTTCAAATTGTCAACATGGCTTTTATGGTGGATGAAAGTTCTGTAATCCTAATGCTAACAACTCTGTAGTGAATATTTGTCGAATCCGTGATGCATGTAGCGTGTTCGGAACACGGAATTTCACGATGACGGGTTCTAAGTAAATTGCATGTCTATTGGGTAGAACTCGCTCCAAGAGGATTTTTCTGAGGAAACTGCATGATTTTAGAGACTGACATTAGGAGAATACTACTAAATCAGAATAAAATTTCTATGTATAAATATGCACTGTAAGGTGGATTAAAGTTCGTTAATACACATGTTCACAACTCATTAAAGAATGTTTGTTGAATCCGTGGTGCATGTAACGTGTTCAGAACACGGAATATCACGGTGATTGAAAGTAGGCAAATTACCTATCTTTTGGGTAGAACTGGCTCCAAGAGCATTTTTCTGCCAAATCTGCCTCATTTTCAAACTGGCGTTCAAACTAACGTGTGAAATCTGAGAAAATTCTTCAAAGTGTCAGTAAGCCTTTTATGGTGAATGAAAGTGCTGTAATCCACTTGCTAACAACTCTGTAGTGAATATTTGTCACATCTGAGATGCATGTAGCGTGTTCGGAACACGGAATTTGACGGTGAGCGAATCCATGTAAATTACATATCTATTGGTTAGAACCTGCTCCAAGAGGTTTTTGCCATGAAATCTGCCTCATTTTAGAAACTGGCATTTGGAAAACTCTGTGAAATCACAGAAAATGCTTCTAAGCATCTATATGCTTTCTATAGTGAGAAAGTCCTGTAATCCACATGCAAACAACTGTGTAGTGTATATTTGTCGAAACTTTTCTGCATGTAGCATGTTCGAAACACGTATTTTCACAGCGGGAGAATCTATGTAATTTACATATCTATTGGGTAGAACACGCTCCAAAAGTTTTTTCCTTTGAAAACTGCCTGATTTTCGAAACTGCAATTAGGAAATATCTGCGAACTCAGTGTTAATGTTTCTAGGTGTCAATATGCCCTGTATGGTGGATGAAAGTTGTGTAATACACATATACACAACTCATTAAGAATGTTTCTCAAATCCGTGATGTGTGTAGTGCGTTCGGAACATGGACTATCACGGTGAGGCAAACTATGTAAATTACATATCTATTGGTTAGAACACGCTCCAGGAGCATTTTACTGAAAAATCTGCCTCAGTTTGGAAACTGTTGTTATGAAACCCTGCAAAATCTGAGTAAATGCTTTAAGGTGATAATATGTATTCAATGGGTTATTAAAGATGTGTAATTCACATGCTAAGAACTCAGCAGTGAATATTTGTTGAATCCGTGGTGCATGGACCGTTTTCGGAACACGGAATGTTACGGGGAAGGTATCTATGAAAATGAGATGTCTATTGTATACAACATGCACCAAGAGAATTTTTCTGCGAAAACTGCCTGATTTTCTTAACTGACGTTAGGAAAACCTGCGAAATGTAAGTAAATGTTTCTAGGTGTAAATATACCTTGTATTGTGGTTGAAAAATCGGTAATCAACATGCTCACGGTCATTAAATAATGTTTGTCGAAGCCGTGATGAATGTAACGTTTTCGGAACACGGAATGTCTCGGTCAGTGAAGCTCTGAAAATAAAAATTCTACTGCATAGAACTCGCTTGAATTGAATGTTTCTGTGAAAATTTCATGATTTTCGAAACTGGATGTAAGGAAAAACCTGTGAAATAATAATAACTACTTCTACGTGTAAATATGCCTTGTATGGTGGATGAAAGTTCGGTAATCCACATGTTCACACTCATTAAAGAATGTTTGTCGAACTCTTAATGCATGTAACGTGTTCGGAATACGGAATGTCATAGTGAAGGAAACTATGTAAGTTACATGTCTATTGGGTAGAACTCGCTTGAAGAGAATATTTCTGTGAAATATGCCTCATTTTGAAAACTGACATTAGGAGAACACTTTGAAATCTGAAAAAATGCTTCTAAGTGTCAATATGCCTTGAATGGTGAATGAAAGTCCGGTCATCCACATGTTAATAACAGTGTAGTAATTATTTTTTAAACCGTGATTCATGTAGCGCCTTTGAAAAGCGGAATTTCACGGTAATGAAACTATGGAAATTACAATTCTATTGAGTAGAACGAGCTAGAAGAGAATTTTTCTGCGAAAATTGCATGATTATCGAATCTGAAATTTGGAAAAAGCTGCAAAAAGGGAGTAAATATTTGCAGGTGTAAATGTGCCTTTATGATGCAAGAAAGTTCGGTAATCCACATTTTCACAATATATTAAAGAATCTTTTTCTAATCCGTGATGCATTTAGCGTGTTCAGATCGTGGAATTTCACGGTGATTGAAACAATGTAAATGACTTCTCTATTGGGTAGAACTCGCTCCGAGAGTGTTTTTCTGTGAAAACTTCGTCATTTTTGAAACTGGCGTTAAGAAAACGCTGCAAAATCTGAGAAAATACTTCTAAGAATCAATATGCAAAGTTTTGTGATGAAAGTTCTGTAATCCACATGCTAACAAATTTGTAGTGAATATTTGTCGAATCTTTTATGCATGTAACATGTTCGGAGCACGGAATTTCACGGCCAGGGAATTTATGTAAATTACATTTCCCTTGGTTAGAAATCACTCCAAGAGATTTTTCCTGAGAAATCGGCCTGATTTTCGAAACTGGCTTTAGGAAAATCCTGCGAAGCCTCCTTACTAGATTCTCGGTGTACATCTGCCTTTTATGGTGGATGAAAGTTCAGTAATCTGCATGCTAACTACTCTGTAGTGAATATTTGTCGAATCCGAGATACGTGAAGTGTGTTCGGAACACACAATATCACGGTGAGCGAATCTATGTAAAATACAGGTCTCTTGGGTAGAATTTGCTCTAAGAGTTTTTTCTGAGAAATCTGCCTCATTTTTGAACCTGGCGTTTGAAAATCTCTGCAAAATCAGAGAATTTGCTTCAAAGTGTCAATATGCCTTGTATTGTGATGCAAGATCGTAAAACCACATGCAAACAAATCTGTGGTGAATATTTTTAGAAAGCGTTATGCATGAAGTGGGATCGTATCACGGAAAATCCCGGCGATGAAATCTATGTAAATTACACACCTATTGGTTAGAATTCGCTCCAAAATTTTTTCCCTGTGAAAACGGCCTGATTTTCCAAACTGGCATTAGGAAAAACCTGCAAATTCAGAGTTAATGTTTCTAGTTGTAAATATGCCATGTATGGCGGATGAAATTTCTGTAATCTACATGTTCACAACTCATTCGAGAAAGTTTGTTGAAACCTTGATGCATGTAGCGTGTTCGGAAAATGGAATGTCACTGTGAGGGAAACTATGTAAATTACATTTCTATTGGGAAGTACTCGCTCCACGAGAATTTTTCTGACAAATCTGCCTCCTTTTCAAAACTGGCATTAGGAAAAACTTTTGAAATGGGAGAAAATGCTTCAAATTGTCAACATGGCTTTTATGGTGGATGAAAGTTCTGTAATCCTAATGCTAACAACTCTGTAGTGAATATTTGTCGAATCCGTGATGCATGTAGCGTGTTCGGAACACGGAATTTCACGATGACGGGTTCTAAGTAAATTGCATGTCTATTGGGTAGAACTCGCTCCAAGAGGATTTTTCTGAGGAAACTGCATGATTTTAGAGACTGACATTAGGAGAATACTACTAAATCAGAATAAAATTTCTATGTATAAATATGCACTGTAAGGTGGATTAAAGTTCGTTAATACACATGTTCACAACTCATTAAAGAATGTTTGTTGAATCCGTGGTGCATGTAACGTGTTCAGAACACGGAATATCACGGTGATTGAAAGTAGGCAAATTACCTATCTTTTGGGTAGAACTGGCTCCAAGAGCATTTTTCTGCCAAATCTGCCTCATTTTCAAACTGGCGTTCAAACTAACGTGTGAAATCTGAGAAAATTCTTCAAAGTGTCAGTAAGCCTTTTATGGTGAATGAAAGTGCTGTAATCCACTTGCTAACAACTCTGTAGTGAATATTTGTCACATCTGAGATGCATGTAGCGTGTTCGGAACACGGAATTTGACGGTGAGCGAATCCATGTAAATTACATATCTATTGGTTAGAACCTGCTCCAAGAGGTTTTTGCCATGAAATCTGCCTCATTTTAGAAACTGGCATTTGGAAAACTCTGTGAAATCACAGAAAATGCTTCTAAGCATCTATATGCTTTCTATAGTGAGAAAGTCCTGTAATCCACATGCAAACAACTGTGTAGTGTATATTTGTCGAAACTTTTCTGCATGTAGCATGTTCGAAACACGTATTTTCACAGCGGGAGAATCTATGTAATTTACATATCTATTGGGTAGAACACGCTCCAAAAGTTTTTTCCTTTGAAAACTGCCTGATTTTCGAAACTGCAATTAGGAAATATCTGCGAACTCAGTGTTAATGTTTCTAGGTGTCAATATGCCCTGTATGGTGGATGAAAGTTGTGTAATACACATATACACAACTCATTAAGAATGTTTCTCAAATCCGTGATGTGTGTAGTGCGTTCGGAACATGGACTATCACGGTGAGGCAAACTATGTAAATTACATATCTATTGGTTAGAACACGCTCCAGGAGCATTTTACTGAAAAATCTGCCTCAGTTTGGAAACTGTTGTTATGAAACCCTGCAAAATCTGAGTAAATGCTTTAAGGTGATAATATGTATTCAATGGGTTATTAAAGATGTGTAATTCACATGCTAAGAACTCAGCAGTGAATATTTGTTGAATCCGTGGTGCATGGACTGTTTTCGGAACACGGAATGTTACGGGGAAGGTATCTATGAAAATGAGATGTCTATTGTATACAACATGCACCAAGAGAATTTTTCTGCGAAAACTGCCTGATTTTCTTAACTGACGTTAGGAAAACCTGCGAAATGTAAGTAAATGTTTCTAGGTGTAAATATACCTTGTATTGTGGTTGAAAAATCGGTAATCAACATGCTCACGGTCATTAAATAATGTTTGTCGAAGCCGTGATGAATGTAACGTTTTCGGAACACGGAATGTCTCGTTCAGTGAAGCTCTGAAAATAACAATTCTACTGCATAGAACTCGCTTGAATTGAATGTTTCTGTGAAAATTTCATGATTTTCGAAACTGGATGTAAGGAAAAACCTGTGAAATCAGAATAACTACTTCTAGGTGTAAATATGCCTTGTATGGTGGATGAAAGTTCGGTAATCCACATGCTCTCACTCATTAAAGAATGTTTGTCGAACTCTTGATGCATGTAACGTGTTCGGAATACGGAATGTCATAGTGAAGGAAACAATGTAAGTTACATGTCTATTGGGTAGAACTCGCTTGAAGAGAATATTTCTGCGAAATGTGCCTCATTTTTAAAACTGACATTAGGAGAACACTTTGAAATCTGAAAAAATGCTTCTAAGTGTCAATATGCCTTGAATGGTGAATGAAAGTCCGGTCATCCACATGTTAATAACAGTGTAGTAATTATTTTTTAAACCGTGATTCATGTAGCGCCTTTGAAAAGCGGAATTTCACGGTAATGAAACTATGGAAATTACAATTCTATTGAGTAGAACGAGCTAGAAGAGAATTTTTCTGCGAAAATTGCATGATTATCGAATCTGAAATTTGGAAAAAGCTGCAAAAAGGGAGTAAATATTTGCAGGTGTAAATGTGCCTTTATGATGCAAGAAAGTTCGGTAATCCACATTTTCACAATATATTAAAGAATCTTTTTCTAATCCGTGATGCATTTAGCGTGTTCAGATCGTGGAATTTCACGGTGATTGAAACAATGTAAATGACTTCTCTATTGGGTAGAACTCGCTCCGAGAGTGTTTTTCTGTGAAAACTTCGTCATTTTTGAAACTGGCGTTAAGAAAACGCTGCAAAATCTGAGAAAATACTTCTAAGAATCAATATGCAAAGTTTTGTGATGAAAGTTCTGTAATCCACATGCTAACAAATTTGTAGTGAATATTTGTCGAATCTTTTATGCATGTAACATGTTCGGAGCACGGAATTTCACGGCCAGGGAATTTATGTAAGTTACATTTCCCTTGGTTAGAAATCACTCCAAGAGATTTTTCCTGAGAAATCGGCCTGATTTTCGAAACTGGCTTTAGGAAAATCCTGCGAAGCCTCCTTACTAGATTCTCGGTGTACATCTGCCTTTTATGGTGGATGAAAGTTCAGTAATCTGCATGCTAACTACTCTGTAGTGAATATTTGTCGAATCCGAGATACGTGAAGTGTGTTCGGAACACACAATATCACGGTGAGCGAATCTATGTAAAATACAGGTCTCTTGGGTAGAATTTGCTCTAAGAGTTTTTTCTGAGAAATCTGCCTCATTTTTGAACCTGGCGTTTGAAAATCTCTGCAAAATCAGAGAATTTGCTTCAAAGTGTCAATATGCCTAGTATTGTGATGCAAGATCGTAAAACCACATGCAAACAAATCTGTGGTGAATATTTTTAGAAAGCGTTATGCATGAAGTGGGATCGTATCACGGAAAATCCCGGCGATGAAATCTATGTAAATTACACACCTATTGGTTAGAATTCGCTCCAAAATTTTTTCCCTGTGAAAACGGCCTGATTTTCCAAACTGGCTTTAGGAAAAACCTGCAAATTCAGAGTTAATGTTTCTAGTTGTAAATATGCCATGTATGGCAGATGAAATTTCTGTAATCTACATGTTCACAACTCATTCGAGAAAGTTTGTTGAAACCTTGATGCATGTAGCGTGTTCGGAAAATGGAATGTCACTGTGAGGGAAACTATGTAAATTACATTTCTATTGGGAAGTACTCGCTCCATGAGAATTTTTCTGCCAAATCTGCCTCCTTTTCAAAACTGGCATTAGGAAAAACTTTTGAAATGGGAGAAAATGCTTCAAATTGTCAACATGGCTTTTATGGTGGATGAAAGTTCTGTAATCCTAATGCTAACAACTCTGTAGTGAATATTTGTCGAATCCGTGATGCATGTAGCGTGTTCGGAACACGGAATTTCACGATGACGGGTTCTAAGTAAATTGCATGTCTATTGGGTAGAACTCGCTCCAAGAGGATTTTTCTGAGGAAACTGCATGATTTTAGAGACTGACATTAGGAGAATACTACTAAATCAGAATAAAATTTCTATGTATAAATATGCACTGTAAGGTGGATTAAAGTTCGTTAATACACATGTTCACAACTCATTAAAGAATGTTTGTTGAATCCGTGGTGCATGTAACGTGTTCAGAACACGGAATATCACGGTGATTGAAAGTAGGCAAATTACCTATCTTTTGGGTAGAACTGGCTCCAAGAGCATTTTTCTGCCAAATCTGCCTCATTTTCAAACTGGCGTTCAAACTAACGTGTGAAATCTGAGAAAATTCTTCAAAGTGTCAGTAAGCCTTTTATGGTGAATGAAAGTGCTGTAATCCACTTGCTAACAACTCTGTAGTGAATATTTGTCACATCTGAGATGCATGTAGCGTGTTCGGAACACGGAATTTGACGGTGAGCGAATCCATGTAAATTACATATCTATTGGTTAGAACCTGCTCCAAGAGGTTTTTGCCATGAAATCTGCCTCATTTTAGAAACTGGCATTTGGAAATCTCTGTGAAATCACAGAAAATGCTTCTAAGCATCTATATGCTTTCTATAGTGAGAAAGTCCTGTAATCCACATGCAAACAACTGTGTAGTGTATATTTGTCGAAACTTTTCTGCATGTAGCATGTTCGAAACACGTATTTTCACAGCGGGAGAATCTATGTAATTTACATATCTATTGGGTAGAACACGCTCCAAAAGTTTTTTCCTTTGAAAACTGCCTGATTTTCGAAACTGCAATTAGGAAATATCTGCGAACTCAGTGTTAATGTTTCTAGGTGTCAATATGCCCTGTATGGTGGATGAAAGTTGTGTAATACACATATACACAACTCATTAAGAATGTTTCTCAAATCCGTGATGTGTGTAGTGCGTTCGGAACATGGACTATCACGGTGAGGCAAACTATGTAAATTACATATCTATTGGTTAGAACACGCTCCAGGAGCATTTTACTGAAAAATCTGCCTCAGTTTGGAAACTGTTGTTATGAAACCCTGCAAAATCTGAGTAAATGCTTTAAGGTGATAATATGTATTCAATGGGTTATTAAAGATGTGTAATTCACATGCTAAGAACTCAGCAGTGAATATTTGTTGAATCCGTGGTGCATGGACCGTTTTCGGAACACGGAATGTTACGGGGAAGGTATCTATGAAAATGAGATGTCTATTGTATACAACATGCACCAAGAGAATTTTTCTGCGAAAACTGCCTGATTTTCTTAACTGACGTTAGGAAAACCTGCGAAATGTAAGTAAATGTTTCTAGGTGTAAATATACCTTGTATTGTGGTTGAAAAATCGGTAATCAACATGCTCACGGTCATTAAATAATGTTTGTCGAAGCCGTGATGAATGTAACGTTTTCGGAACACGGAATGTCTCGGTCAGTGAAGCTCTGAAAATAAAAATTCTACTGCATAGAACTCGCTTGAATTGAATGTTTCTGTGAAAATTTCATGATTTTCGAAACTGGATGTAAGGAAAAACCTGTGAAATAATAATAACTACTTCTACGTGTAAATATGCCTTGTATGGTGGATGAAAGTTCGGTAATCCACATGTTCACACTCATTAAAGAATGTTTGTCGAACTCTTAATGCATGTAACGTGTTCGGAATACGGAATGTCATAGTGAAGGAAACTATGTAAGTTACATGTCTATTGGGTAGAACTCGCTTGAAGAGAATATTTCTGTGAAATATGCCTCATTTTGAAAACTGACATTAGGAGAACACTTTGAAATCTGAAAAAATGCTTCTAAGTGTCAATATGCCTTGAATAGTGAATGAAAGTCCGGTCATCCACATGTTAATAACAGTGTAGTAATTATTTTTTAAACCGTGATTCATGTAGCGCCTTTGAAAAGCGGAATTTCACGGTAATGAAACTATGGAAATTACAATTCTATTGAGTAGAACGAGCTAGAAGAGAATTTTTCTGCGAAAATTGCATGATTATCGAATCTGAAATTTGGAAAAAGCTGCAAAAAGGGAGTAAATATTTGCAGGTGTAAATGTGCCTTTATGATGCAAGAAAGTTCGGTAATCCACATTTTCACAATATATTAAAGAATCTTTTTCTAATCCGTGATGCATTTAGCGTGTTCAGATCGTGGAATTTCACGGTGATTGAAACAATGTAAATGACTTCTCTATTGGGTAGAACTCGCTCCGAGAGTGTTTTTCTGTGAAAACTTCGTCATTTTTGAAACTGGCGTTAAGAAAACGCTGCAAAATCTGAGAAAATACTTCTAAGAATCAATATGCAAAGTTTTGTGATGAAAGTTCTGTAATCCACATGCTAACAAATTTGTAGTGAATATTTGTCGAATCTTTTATGCATGTAACATGTTCGGAGCACGGAATTTCACGGCCAGGGAATTTATGTAAATTACATTTCCCTTGGTTAGAAATCACTCCAAGAGATTTTTCCTGAGAAATCGGCCTGATTTTCGAAACTGGCTTTAGGAAAATCCTGCGAAGCCTCCTTACTAGATTCTCGGTGTACATCTGCCTTTTATGGTGGATGAAAGTTCAGTAATCTGCATGCTAACTACTCTGTAGTGAATATTTGTCGAATCCGAGATACGTGAAGTGTGTTCGGAACACACAATATCACGGTGAGCGAATCTATGTAAAATACAGGTCTCTTGGGTAGAATTTGCTCTAAGAGTTTTTTCTGAGAAATCTGCCTCATTTTTGAACCTGGCGTTTGAAAATCTCTGCAAAATCAGAGAATTTGCTTCAAAGTGTCAATATGCCTTGTATTGTGATGCAAGATCGTAAAACCACATGCAAACAAATCTGTGGTGAATATTTTTAGAAAGCGTTATGCATGAAGTGGGATCGTATCACGGAAAATCCCGGCGATGAAATCTATGTAAATTACACACCTATTGGTTAGAATTCGCTCCAAAATTTTTTCCCTGTGAAAACGGCCTGATTTTCCAAACTGGCATTAGGAAAAACCTGCAAATTCAGAGTTAATGTTTCTAGTTGTAAATATGCCATGTATGGCGGATGAAATTTCTGTAATCTACATGTTCACAACTCATTCGAGAAAGTTTGTTGAAACCTTGATGCATGTAGCGTGTTCGGAAAATGGAATGTCACTGTGAGGGAAACTATGTAAATTACATTTCTATTGGGAAGTACTCGCTCCACGAGAATTTTTCTGCCAAATCTGCCTCCTTTTCAAAACTGGCATTAGGAAAAACTTTTGAAATGGGAGAAAATGCTTCAAATTGTCAACATGGCTTTTATGGTGGATGAAAGTTCTGTAATCCTAATGCTAACAACTCTGTAGTGAATATTTGTCGAATCCGTGATGCATGTAGCGTGTTCGGAACACGGAATTTCACGATGACGGGTTCTAAGTAAATTGCATGTCTATTGGGTAGAACTCGCTCCAAGAGGATTTTTCTGAGGAAACTGCATGATTTTAGAGACTGACATTAGGAGAATACTACTAAATCAGAATAAAATTTCTATGTATAAATATGCACTGTAAGGTGGATTAAAGTTCGTTAATACACATGTTCACAACTCATTAAAGAATGTTTGTTGAATCCGTGGTGCATGTAACGTGTTCAGAACACGGAATATCACGGTGATTGAAAGTAGGCAAATTACCTATCTTTTGGGTAGAACTGGCTCCAAGAGCATTTTTCTGCCAAATCTGCCTCATTTTCAAACTGGCGTTCAAACTAACGTGTGAAATCTGAGAAAATTCTTCAAAGTGTCAGTAAGCCTTTTATGGTGAATGAAAGTGCTGTAATCCACTTGCTAACAACTCTGTAGTGAATATTTGTCACATCTGAGATGCATGTAGCGTGTTCGGAACACGGAATTTGACGGTGAGCGAATCCATGTAAATTACATATCTATTGGTTAGAACCTGCTCCAAGAGGTTTTTGCCATGAAATCTGCCTCATTTTAGAAACTGGCATTTGGAAAACTCTGTGAAATCACAGAAAATGCTTCTAAGCATCTATATGCTTTCTATAGTGAGAAAGTCCTGTAATCCACATGCAAACAACTGTGTAGTGTATATTTGTCGAAACTTTTCTGCATGTAGCATGTTCGAAACACGTATTTTCACAGCGGGAGAATCTATGTAATTTACATATCTATTGGGTAGAACACGCTCCAAAAGTTTTTTCCTTTGAAAACTGCCTGATTTTCGAAACTGCAATTAGGAAATATCTGCGAACTCAGTGTTAATGTTTCTAGGTGTCAATATGCCCTGTATGGTGGATGAAAGTTGTGTAATACACATATACACAACTCATTAAGAATGTTTCTCAAATCCGTGATGTGTGTAGTGCGTTCGGAACATGGACTATCACGGTGAGGCAAACTATGTAAATTACATATCTATTGGTTAGAACACGCTCCAGGAGCATTTTACTGAAAAATCTGCCTCAGTTTGGAAACTGTTGTTATGAAACCCTGCAAAATCTGAGTAAATGCTTTAAGGTGATAATATGTATTCAATGGGTTATTAAAGATGTGTAATTCACATGCTAAGAACTCAGCAGTGAATATTTGTTGAATCCGTGGTGCATGGACCGTTTTCGGAACACGGAATGTTACGGGGAAGGTATCTATGAAAATGAGATGTCTATTGTATACAACATGCACCAAGAGAATTTTTCTGCGAAAACTGCCTGATTTTCTTAACTGACGTTAGGAAAACCTGCGAAATGTAAGTAAATGTTTCTAGGTGTAAATATACCTTGTATTGTGGTTGAAAAATCGGTAATCAACATGCTCACGGTCATTAAATAATGTTTGTCGAAGCCGTGATGAATGTAACGTTTTCGGAACACGGAATGTCTCGGTCAGTGAAGCTCTGAAAATAAAAATTCTACTGCATAGAACTCGCTTGAATTGAATGTTTCTGTGAAAATTTCATGATTTTCGAAACTGGATGTAAGGAAAAACCTGTGAAATAATAATAACTACTTCTACGTGTAAATATGCCTTGTATGGTGGATGAAAGTTCGGTAATCCACATGTTCACACTCATTAAAGAATGTTTGTCGAACTCGTGATGCATGTAACGTGTTCGGAATACGGAATGTCATAGTGAAGGAAACTATGTAAGTTACATGTCTATTGGGTAGAACTCGCTTGAAGAGAATATTTCTGTGAAATATGCCTCATTTTGAAAACTGACATTAGGAGAACACTTTGAAATCTGAAAAAATGCTTCTAAGTGTCAATATGCCTTGAATGGTGAATGAAAGTCCGGTCATCCACATGTTAATAACAGTGTAGTAATTATTTTTTAAACCGTGATTCATGTAGCGCCTTTGAAAAGCGGAATTTCACGGTAATGAAACTATGGAAATTACAATTCTATTGAGTAGAACGAGCTAGAAGAGAATTTTTCTGCGAAAATTGCATGATTATCGAATCTGAAATTTGGAAAAAGCTGCAAAAAGGGAGTAAATATTTGCAGGTGTAAATGTGCCTTTATGATGCAAGAAAGTTCGGTAATCCACATTTTCACAATATATTAAAGAATCTTTTTCTAATCCGTGATGCATTTAGCGTGTTCAGATCGTGGAATTTCACGGTGATTGAAACAATGTAAATGACTTCTCTATTGGGTAGAACTCGCTCCGAGAGTGTTTTTCTGTGAAAACTTCGTCATTTTTGAAACTGGCGTTAAGAAAACGCTGCAAAATCTGAGAAAATACTTCTAAGAATCAATATGCAAAGTTTTGTGATGAAAGTTCTGTAATCCACATGCTAACAAATTTGTAGTGAATATTTGTCGAATCTTTTATGCATGTAACATGTTCGGAGCACGGAATTTCACGGCCAGGGAATTTATGTAAATTACATTTCCCTTGGTTAGAAATCACTCCAAGAGATTTTTCCTGAGAAATCGGCCTGATTTTCGAAACTGGCTTTAGGAAAATCCTGCGAAGCCTCCTTACTAGATTCTCGGTGTACATCTGCCTTTTATGGTGGATGAAAGTTCAGTAATCTGCATGCTAACTACTCTGTAGTGAATATTTGTCGAATCCGAGATACGTGAAGTGTGTTCGGAACACACAATATCACGGTGAGCGAATCTATGTAAAATACAGGTCTCTTGGGTAGAATTTGCTCTAAGAGTTTTTTCTGAGAAATCTGCCTCATTTTTGAACCTGGCGTTTGAAAATCTCTGCAAAATCTGAGAATTTGCTTCAAAGTGTCAATATGCCTTGTATTGTGATGCAAGATCGTAAAACCACATGCAAACAAATCTGTGGTGAATATTTTTAGAAAGCGTTATGCATGAAGTGGGATCGTATCACGGAAAATCCCGGCGATGAAATCTATGTAAATTACACACCTATTGGTTAGAATTCGCTCCAAAATTTTTTCCCTGTGAAAACGGCCTGATTTTCCAAACTGGCATTAGGAAAAACCTGCAAATTCAGAGTTAATGTTTCTAGTTGTAAATATGCCATGTATGGCGGATGAAATTTCTGTAATCTACATGTTCACAACTCATTCGAGAAAGTTTGTTGAAACCTTGATGCATGTAGCGTGTTCGGAAAATGGAATGTCACTGTGAGGGAAACTATGTAAATTACATTTCTATTGGGAAGTACTCGCTCCACGAGAATTTTTCTGACAAATCTGCCTCCTTTTCAAAACTGGCATTAGGAAAAACTTTTGAAATGGGAGAAAATGCTTCAAATTGTCAACATGGCTTTTATGGTGGATGAAAGTTCCTTAATCCTAATGCTAACAACTCTGTAGTGAATATTTGTCGAATCCGTGATGCATGTAGCGTGTTCGGAACACGGAATTTCACGATGACGGGTTCTAAGTAAATTGCATGTCTATTGGGTAGAACTCGCTCCAAGAGGATTTTTCTGAGGAAACTGCATGATTTTAGAGACTGACATTAGGAGAATACTACTAAATCAGAATAAAATTTCTATGTATAAATATGCACTGTAAGGTGGATTAAAGTTCGTTAATACACATGTTCACAACTCATTAAAGAATGTTTGTTGAATCCGTGGTGCATGTAACGTGTTCAGAACACGGAATATCACGGTGATTGAAAGTAGGCAAATTACCTATCTTTTGGGTAGAACTGGCTCCAAGAGCATTTTTCTGCCAAATCTGCCTCATTTTCAAACTGGCGTTCAAACTAACGTGTGAAATCTGAGAAAATTCTTCAAAGTGTCAGTAAGCCTTTTATGGTGAATGAAAGTGCTGTAATCCACTTGCTAACAACTCTGTAGTGAATATTTGTCACATCTGAGATGCATGTAGCGTGTTCGGAACACGGAATTTGACGGTGAGCGAATCCATGTAAATTACATATCTATTGGTTAGAACCTGCTCCAAGAGGTTTTTGCCATGAAATCTGCCTCATTTTAGAAACTGGCATTTGGAAAACTCTGTGAAATCACAGAAAATGCTTCTAAGCATCTATATGCTTTCTATAGTGAGAAAGTCCTGTAATCCACATGCAAACAACTGTGTAGTGTATATTTGTCGAAACTTTTCTGCATGTAGCATGTTCGAAACACGTATTTTCACAGCGGGAGAATCTATGTAATTTACATATCTATTGGGTAGAACACGCTCCAAAAGTTTTTTCCTTTGAAAACTGCCTGATTTTCGAAACTGCAATTAGGAAATATCTGCGAACTCAGTGTTAATGTTTCTAGGTGTCAATATGCCCTGTATGGTGGATGAAAGTTGTGTAATACACATATACACAACTCATTAAGAATGTTTCTCAAATCCGTGATGTGTGTAGTGCGTTCGGAACATGGACTATCACGGTGAGGCAAACTATGTAAATTACATATCTATTGGTTAGAACACGCTCCAGGAGCATTTTACTGAAAAATCTGCCTCAGTTTGGAAACTGTTGTTATGAAACCCTGCAAAATCTGAGTAAATGCTTTAAGGTGATAATATGTATTCAATGGGTTATTAAAGATGTGTAATTCACATGCTAAGAACTCAGCAGTGAATATTTGTTGAATCCGTGGTGCATGGACCGTTTTCGGAACACGGAATGTTACGGGGAAGGTATCTATGAAAATGAGATGTCTATTGTATACAACATGCACCAAGAGAATTTTTCTGCGAAAACTGCCTGATTTTCTTAACTGACGTTAGGAAAACCTGCGAAATGTAAGTAAATGTTTCTAGGTGTAAATATACCTTGTATTGTGGTTGAAAAATCGGTAATCAACATGCTCACGGTCATTAAATAATGTTTGTCGAAGCCGTGATGAATGTAACGTTTTCGGAACACGGAATGTCTCGTTCAGTGAAGCTCTGAAAATAACAATTCTACTGCATAGAACTCGCTTGAATTGAATGTTTCTGTGAAAATTTCATGATTTTCGAAACTGGATGTAAGGAAAAACCTGTGAAATCAGAATAACTACATCTAGGTGTAAATATGCCTTGTATGGTGGATGAAAGTTCGGTAATCCACATGCTCTCACTCATTAAAGAATGTTTGTCGAACTCTTAATGCATGTAACGTGTTCGGAATACGGAATGTCATAGTGAAGGAAACAATGTAAGTTACATGTCTATTGGGTAGAACTCGCTTGAAGAGAATATTTCTGCGAAATGTGCCTCATTTTTAAAACTGACATTAGGAGAACACTTTGAAATCTGAAAAAATGCTTCTAAGTGTCAATATGCCTTGAATGGTGAATGAAAGTCCGGTCATCCACATGTTAATAACAGTGTAGTAATTATTTTTTAAACCGTGATTCATGTAGCGCCTTTGAAAAGCGGAATTTCACGGTAATGAAACTATGGAAATTACAATTCTATTGAGTAGAACGAGCTAGAAGAGAATTTTTCTGCGAAAATTGCATGATTATCGAATCTGAAATTTGGAAAAAGCTGCAAAAAGGGAGTAAATATTTGCAGGTGTAAATGTGCCTTTATGATGCAAGAAAGTTCGGTAATCCACATTTTCACAATATATTAAAGAATCTTTTTCTAATCCGTGATGCATTTAGCGTGTTCAGATCGTGGAATTTCACGGTGATTGAAACAATGTAAATGACTTCTCTATTGGGTAGAACTCGCTCCGAGAGTGTTTTTCTGTGAAAACTTCGTCATTTTTGAAACTGGCGTTAAGAAAACGCTGCAAAATCTGAGAAAATACTTCTAAGAATCAATATGCAAAGTTTTGTGATGAAAGTTCTGTAATCCACATGCTAACAAATTTGTAGTGAATATTTGTCGAATCTTTTATGCATGTAACATGTTCGGAGCACGGAATTTCACGGCCAGGGAATTTATGTAAATTACATTTCCCTTGGTTAGAAATCACTCCAAGAGATTTTTCCTGAGAAATCGGCCTGATTTTCGAAACTGGCTTTAGGAAAATCCTGCGAAGCCTCCTTACTAGATTCTCGGTGTACATCTGCCTTTTATGGTGGATGAAAGTTCAGTAATCTGCATGCTAACTACTCTGTAGTGAATATTTGTCGAATCCGAGATACGTGAAGTGTGTTCGGAACACACAATATCACGGTGAGCGAATCTATGTAAAATACAGGTCTCTTGGGTAGAATTTGCTCTAAGAGTTTTTTCTGAGAAATCTGCCTCATTTTTGAACCTGGCGTTTGAAAATCTCTGCAAAATCAGAGAATTTGCTTCAAAGTGTCAATATGCCTTGTATTGTGATGCAAGATCGTAAAACCACATGCAAACAAATCTGTGGTGAATATTTTTAGAAAGCGTTATGCATGAAGTGGGATCGTATCACGGAAAATCCCGGCGATGAAATCTATGTAAATTACACACCTATTGGTTAGAATTCGCTCCAAAATTTTTTCCCTGTGAAAACGGCCTGATTTTCCAAACTGGCATTAGGAAAAACCTGCAAATTCAGAGTTAATGTTTCTAGTTGTAAATATGCCATGTATGGCGGATGAAATTTCTGTAATCTACATGTTCACAACTCATTCGAGAAAGTTTGTTGAAACCTTGATGCATGTAGCGTGTTCGGAAAATGGAATGTCACTGTGAGGGAAACTATGTAAATTACATTTCTATTGGGAAGTACTCGCTCCACGAGAATTTTTCTGACAAATCTGCCTCCTTTTCAAAACTGGCATTAGGAAAAACTTTTGAAATGGGAGAAAATGCTTCAAATTGTCAACATGGCTTTTATGGTGGATGAAAGTTCTGTAATCCTAATGCTAACAACTCTGTAGTGAATATTTGTCGAATCCGTGATGCATGTAGCGTGTTCGGAACACGGAATTTCACGATGACGGGTTCTAAGTAAATTGCATGTCTATTGGGTAGAACTCGCTCCAAGAGGATTTTTCTGAGGAAACTGCATGATTTTAGAGACTGACATTAGGAGAATACTACTAAATCAGAATAAAATTTCTATGTATAAATATGCACTGTAAGGTGGATTAAAGTTCGTTAATACACATGTTCACAACTCATTAAAGAATGTTTGTTGAATCCGTGGTGCATGTAACGTGTTCAGAACACGGAATATCACGGTGATTGAAAGTAGGCAAATTACCTATCTTTTGGGTAGAACTGGCTCCAAGAGCATTTTTCTGCCAAATCTGCCTCATTTTCAAACTGGCGTTCAAACTAACGTGTGAAATCTGAGAAAATTCTTCAAAGTGTCAGTAAGCCTTTTATGGTGAATGAAAGTGCTGTAATCCACTTGCTAACAACTCTGTAGTGAATATTTGTCACATCTGAGATGCATGTAGCGTGTTCGGAACACGGAATTTGACGGTGAGCGAATCCATGTAAATTACATATCTATTGGTTAGAACCTGCTCCAAGAGGTTTTTGCCATGAAATCTGCCTCATTTTAGAAACTGGCATTTGGAAAACTCTGTGAAATCACAGAAAATGCTTCTAAGCATCTATATGCTTTCTATAGTGAGAAAGTCCTGTAATCCACATGCAAACAACTGTGTAGTGTATATTTGTCGAAACTTTTCTGCATGTAGCATGTTCGAAACACGTATTTTCACAGCGGGAGAATCTATGTAATTTACATATCTATTGGGTAGAACACGCTCCAAAAGTTTTTTCCTTTGAAAACTGCCTGATTTTCGAAACTGCAATTAGGAAATATCTGCGAACTCAGTGTTAATGTTTCTAGGTGTCAATATGCCCTGTATGGTGGATGAAAGTTGTGTAATACACATATACACAACTCATTAAGAATGTTTCTCAAATCCGTGATGTGTGTAGTGCGTTCGGAACATGGACTATCACGGTGAGGCAAACTATGTAAATTACATATCTATTGGTTAGAACACGCTCCAGGAGCATTTTACTGAAAAATCTGCCTCAGTTTGGAAACTGTTGTTATGAAACCCTGCAAAATCTGAGTAAATGCTTTAAGGTGATAATATGTATTCAATGGGTTATTAAAGATGTGTAATTCACATGCTAAGAACTCAGCAGTGAATATTTGTTGAATCCGTGGTGCATGGACCGTTTTCGGAACACGGAATGTTACGGGGAAGGTATCTATGAAAATGAGATGTCTATTGTATACAACATGCACCAAGAGAATTTTTCTGCGAAAACTGCCTGATTTTCTTAACTGACGTTAGGAAAACCTGCGAAATGTAAGTAAATGTTTCTAGGTGTAAATATACCTTGTATTGTGGTTGAAAAATCGGTAATCAACATGCTCACGGTCATTAAATAATGTTTGTCGAAGCCGTGATGAATGTAACGTTTTCGGAACACGGAATGTCTCGTTCAGTGAAGCTCTGAAAATAACAATTCTACTGCATAGAACTCGCTTGAATTGAATGTTTCTGTGAAAATTTCATGATTTTCGAAACTGGATGTAAGGAAAAACCTGTGAAATCAGAATAACTACTTCTAGGTGTAAATATGCCTTGTATGGTGGATGAAAGTTCGGTAATCCACATGCTCTCACTCATTAAAGAATGTTTGTCGAACTCTTGATGCATGTAACGTGTTCGGAATACGGAATGTCATAGTGAAGGAAACAATGTAAGTTACATGTCTATTGGGTAGAACTCGCTTGAAGAGAATATTTCTGCGAAATGTGCCTCATTTTTAAAACTGACATTAGGAGAACACTGTGAAATCTGAGAAAATGCTTCTAAGTGTCAATATGCCTTGAGTGGTGAATGAAAGTCCGGTCATCCACATGTTAATAACAGTGTAGTAATTATTTTTTAAACCGTGATTCATGTAGCGCCTTTGAAAAATGGAATTTCACGGTAATGAAACTATGGAAATTACAATTCTATTGAGTAGAACGAGCTAGAAGAGAATTTTTCTGCGAAAATTGCATGATTATCGAATGTGAAGTTTGGAAAAAGCTGCAAAAAGGGAGTAAATATTTGCAGGTGTAAATGTGCCTTTATGATGCAAGAAAGTTCGGTAATCCACATTTTCACAATATATTAAAGAATCTTTTTCTAATCCGTGATGCATTTAGCGTGTTCAGATCGTGGAATTTCACGGTGATTGAAACAATGTAAATGACTTCTCTATTGGGTAGAACTCGCTCCGAGAGTGTTTTTCTGTGAAAACTTCGTCATTTTTGAAACTGGCGTTAAGGAAACGCTGCAAAATCTGAGAAAATACTTCTAAGAATCAATATGCAAAGTTTTGTGATGAAAGTTCTGTAATCCACATGCTAACAAATTTGTAGTGAATATTTGTCGAATCTTTTATGCATGTAACATGTTCGGAGCACGGAATTTCACGGCCAGGGAATTTATGTAAATTACATTTCCCTTGGTTAGAAATCACTCCAAGAGATTTTTCCTGAGAAATCGGCCTGATTTTCGAAACTGGCTTTAGGAAAATCCTGCGAAGCCTCCTTACTAGATTCTCGGTGTACATCTGCCTTTTATGGTGGATGAAAGTTCAGTAATCTGCATGCTAACTACTCTGTAGTGAATATTTGTCGAATCCGAGATACGTGAAGTGTGTTCGGAACACACAATATCACGGTGAGCGAATCTATGTAAAATACAGGTCTCTTGGGTAGAATTTGCTCTAAGAGTTTTTTCTGAGAAATCTGCCTCATTTTTGAACCTGGCGTTTGAAAATCTCTGCAAAATCAGAGAATTTGCTTCAAAGTGTCAATATGCCTTGTATTGTGATGCAAGATCGTAAAACCACATGCAAACAAATCTGTGGTGAATATTTTTAGAAAGCGTTATGCATGAAGTGGGATCGTATCACGGAAAATCCCGGCGATGAAATCTATGTAAATTACACACCTATTGGTTAGAATTCGCTCCAAAATTTTTTCCCTGTGAAAACGGCCTGATTTTCCAAACTGGCATTAGGAAAAACCTGCAAATTCAGAGTTAATGTTTCTAGTTGTAAATATGCCATGTATGGCGGATGAAATTTCTGTAATCTACATGTTCACAACTCATTCGAGAAAGTTTGTTGAAACCTTGATGCATGTAGCGTGTTCGGAAAATGGAATGTCACTGTGAGGGAAACTATGTAAATTACATTTCTATTGGGAAGTACTCGCTCCACGAGAATTTTTCTGACAAATCTGCCTCCTTTTCAAAACTGGCATTAGGAAAAACTTTTGAAATGGGAGAAAATGCTTCAAATTGTCAACATGGCTTTTATGGTGGATGAAAGTTCTGTAATCCTAATGCTAACAACTCTGTAGTGAATATTTGTCGAATCCGTGATGCATGTAGCGTGTTCGGAACACGGAATTTCACGATGACGGGTTCTAAGTAAATTGCATGTCTATTGGGTAGAACTCGCTCCAAGAGGATTTTTCTGAGGAAACTGCATGATTTTAGAGACTGACATTAGGAGAATACTACTAAATCAGAATAAAATTTCTATGTATAAATATGCACTGTAAGGTGGATTAAAGTTCGTTAATACACATGTTCACAACTCATTAAAGAATGTTTGTTGAATCCGTGGTGCATGTAACGTGTTCAGAACACGGAATATCACGGTGATTGAAAGTAGGCAAATTACCTATCTTTTGGGTAGAACTGGCTCCAAGAGCATTTTTCTGCCAAATCTGCCTCATTTTCAAACTGGCGTTCAAACTAACGTGTGAAATCTGAGAAAATTCTTCAAAGTGTCAGTAAGCCTTTTATGGTGAATGAAAGTGCTGTAATCCACTTGCTAACAACTCTGTAGTGAATATTTGTCACATCTGAGATGCATGTAGCGTGTTCGGAACACGGAATTTGACGGTGAGCGAATCCATGTAAATTACATATCTATTGGTTAGAACCTGCTCCAAGAGGTTTTTGCCATGAAATCTGCCTCATTTTAGAAACTGGCATTTGGAAAACTCTGTGAAATCACAGAAAATGCTTCTAAGCATCTATATGCTTTCTATAGTGAGAAAGTCCTGTAATCCACATGCAAACAACTGTGTAGTGTATATTTGTCGAAACTTTTCTGCATGTAGCATGTTCGAAACACGTATTTTCACAGCGGGAGAATCTATGTAATTTACATATCTATTGGGTAGAACACGCTCCAAAAGTTTTTTCCTTTGAAAACTGCCTGATTTTCGAAACTGCAATTAGGAAATATCTGCGAACTCAGTGTTAATGTTTCTAGGTGTCAATATGCCCTGTATGGTGGATGAAAGTTGTGTAATACACATATACACAACTCATTAAGAATGTTTCTCAAATCCGTGATGTGTGTAGTGCGTTCGGAACATGGACTATCACGGTGAGGCAAACTATGTAAATTACATATCTATTGGTTAGAACACGCTCCAGGAGCATTTTACTGAAAAATCTGCCTCAGTTTGGAAACTGTTGTTATGAAACCCTGCAAAATCTGAGTAAATGCTTTAAGGTGATAATATGTATTCAATGGGTTATTAAAGATGTGTAATTCACATGCTAAGAACTCAGCAGTGAATATTTGTTGAATCCGTGGTGCATGGACCGTTTTCGGAACACGGAATGTTACGGGGAAGGTATCTATGAAAATGAGATGTCTATTGTATACAACATGCACCAAGAGAATTTTTCTGCGAAAACTGCCTGATTTTCTTAACTGACGTTAGGAAAACCTGCGAAATGTAAGTAAATGTTTCTAGGTGTAAATATACCTTGTATTGTGGTTGAAAAATCGGTAATCAACATGCTCACGGTCATTAAATAATGTTTGTCGAAGCCGTGATGAATGTAACGTTTTCGGAACACGGAATGTCTCGTTCAGTGAAGCTCTGAAAATAACAATTCTACTGCATAGAACTCGCTTGAATTGAATGTTTCTGTGAAAATTTCATGATTTTCGAAACTGGATGTAAGGAAAAACCTGTGAAATCAGAATAACTACTTCTAGGTGTAAATATGCCTTGTATGGTGGATGAAAGTTCGGTAATCCACATGCTCTCACTCATTAAAGAATGTTTGTCGAACTCTTGATGCATGTAACGTGTTCGGAATACGGAATGTCATAGTGAAGGAAACAATGTAAGTTACATGTCTATTGGGTAGAACTCGCTTGAAGAGAATATTTCTGCGAAATGTGCCTCATTTTTAAAACTGACATTAGGAGAACACTGTGAAATCTGAGAAAATGCTTCTAAGTGTCAATATGCCTTGAATGGTGAATGAAAGTCCGGTCATCCACATGTTAATAACAGTGTAGTAATTATTTTTTAAACCGTGATTCATGTAGCGCCTTTGAAAAATGGAATTTCACGGTAATGAAACTATGGAAATTACAATTCTATTGAGTAGAACGAGCTAGAAGAGAATTTTTCTGCGAAAATTGCATGATTATCGAATGTGAAGTTTGGAAAAAGCTGCAAAAAGGGAGTAAATATTTGCAGGTGTAAATGTGCCTTTATGATGCAAGAAAGTTCGGTAATCCACATTTTCACAATATATTAAAGAATCTTTTTCTAATCCGTGATGCATTTAGCGTGTTCAGATCGTGGAATTTCACGGTGATTGAAACAATGTAAATGACTTCTCTATTGGGTAGAACTCGCTCCGAGAGTGTTTTTCTGTGAAAACTTCGTCATTTTTGAAACTGGCGTTAAGAAAACGCTGCAAAATCTGAGAAAATTCTTCTAAGAATCAATATGCAAAGTTTTGTGATGAAAGTTCTGTAATCCACATGCTAACAAATTTGTAGTGAATATTTGTCGAATCTTTTATGCATGTAACATGTTCGGAGCACGGAATTTCACGGCCAGGGAATTTATGTAAATTACATTTCCCTTGGTTAGAAATCACTCCAAGAGATTTTTCCTGAGAAATCGGCCTGATTTTCGAAACTGGCTTTAGGAAAATCCTGCGAAGCCTCCTTACTAGATTCTCGGTGTACATCTGCCTTTTATGGTGGATGAAAGTTCAGTAATCTGCATGCTAACTACTCTGTAGTGAATATTTGTTGAATCCGAGATACGTGAAGTGTGTTTGGAACACACAATATCACGGTGAGCGAATCTATGTAAAATACAGGTCTCTTGGGTAGAATTTGCTCTAAGAGTTTTTTCTGAGAAATCTGCCTCATTTTTGAACCTGGCGTTTGAAAATCTCTGCAAAATCAGAGAATTTGCTTCAAAGTGTCAATATGCCTTGTATTGTGATGCAAGATCGTAAAACCACATGCAAACAAATCTGTGGTGAATATTTTTAGAAAGCGTTATGCATGAAGTGGGATCGTATCACGGAAAATCCCGGCGATGAAATCTATGTAAATTACACACCTATTGGTTAGAATTCGCTCCAAAATTTTTTCCCTGTGAAAACGGCCTGATTTTCCAAACTGGCATTAGGAAAAACCTGCAAATTCAGAGTTAATGTTTCTAGTTGTAAATATGCCATGTATGGCGGATGAAATTTCTGTAATCTACATGTTCACAACTCATTCGAGAAAGTTTGTTGAAACCTTGATGCATGTAGCGTGTTCGGAAAATGGAATGTCACTGTGAGGGAAACTATGTAAATTACATTTCTATTGGGAAGTACTCGCTCCACGAGAATTTTTCTGACAAATCTGCCTCCTTTTCAAAACTGGCATTAGGAAAAACTTTTGAAATGGGAGAAAATGCTTCAAATTGTCAACATGGCTTTTATGGTGGATGAAAGTTCTGTAATCCTAATGCTAACAACTCTGTAGTGAATATTTGTCGAATCCGTGATGCATGTAGCGTGTTCGGAACACGGAATTTCACGATGACGGGTTCTAAGTAAATTGCATGTCTATTGGGTAGAACTCGCTCCAAGAGGATTTTTCTGAGGAAACTGCATGATTTTAGAGACTGACATTAGGAGAATACTACTAAATCAGAATAAAATTTCTATGTATAAATATGCACTGTAAGGTGGATTAAAGTTCGTTAATACACATGTTCACAACTCATTAAAGAATGTTTGTTGAATCCGTGGTGCATGTAACGTGTTCAGAACACGGAATATCACGGTGATTGAAAGTAGGCAAATTACCTATCTTTTGGGTAGAACTGGCTCCAAGAGCATTTTTCTGCCAAATCTGCCTCATTTTCAAACTGGCGTTCAAACTAACGTGTGAAATCTGAGAAAATTCTTCAAAGTGTCAGTAAGCCTTTTATGGTGAATGAAAGTGCTGTAATCCACTTGCTAACAACTCTGTAGTGAATATTTGTCACATCTGAGATGCATGTAGCGTGTTCGGAACACGGAATTTGACGGTGAGCGAATCCATGTAAATTACATATCTATTGGTTAGAACCTGCTCCAAGAGGTTTTTGCCATGAAATCTGCCTCATTTTAGAAACTGGCATTTGGAAAACTCTGTGAAATCACAGAAAATGCTTCTAAGCATCTATATGCTTTCTATAGTGAGAAAGTCCTGTAATCCACATGCAAACAACTGTGTAGTGTATATTTGTCGAAACTTTTCTGCATGTAGCATGTTCGAAACACGTATTTTCACAGCGGGAGAATCTATGTAATTTACATATCTATTGGGTAGAACACGCTCCAAAAGTTTTTTCCTTTGAAAACTGCCTGATTTTCGAAACTGCAATTAGGAAATATCTGCGAACTCAGTGTTAATGTTTCTAGGTGTCAATATGCCCTGTATGGTGGATGAAAGTTGTGTAATACACATATACACAACTCATTAAGAATGTTTCTCAAATCCGTGATGTGTGTAGTGCGTTCGGAACATGGACTATCACGGTGAGGCAAACTATGTAAATTACATATCTATTGGTTAGAACACGCTCCAGGAGCATTTTACTGAAAAATCTGCCTCAGTTTGGAAACTGTTGTTATGAAACCCTGCAAAATCTGAGTAAATGCTTTAAGGTGATAATATGTATTCAATGGGTTATTAAAGATGTGTAATTCACATGCTAAGAACTCAGCAGTGAATATTTGTTGAATCCGTGGTGCATGGACCGTTTTCGGAACACGGAATGTTACGGGGAAGGTATCTATGAAAATGAGATGTCTATTGTATACAACATGCACCAAGAGAATTTTTCTGCGAAAACTGCCTGATTTTCTTAACTGACGTTAGGAAAACCTGCGAAATGTAAGTAAATGTTTCTAGGTGTAAATATACCTTGTATTGTGGTTGAAAAATCGGTAATCAACATGCTCACGGTCATTAAATAATGTTTGTCGAAGCCGTGATGAATGTAACGTTTTCGGAACACGGAATGTCTCGTTCAGTGAAGCTCTGAAAATAACAATTCTACTGCATAGAACTCGCTTGAATTGAATGTTTCTGTGAAAATTTCATGATTTTCGAAACTGGATGTAAGGAAAAACCTGTGAAATCAGAATAACTACTTCTAGGTGTAAATATGCCTTGTATGGTGGATGAAAGTTCGGTAATCCACATGCTCTCACTCATTAAAGAATGTTTGTCGAACTCTTGATGCATGTAACGTGTTCGGAATACGGAATGTCATAGTGAAGGAAACAATGTAAGTTACATGTCTATTGGGTAGAACTCGCTTGAAGAGAATATTTCTGCGAAATGTGCCTCATTTTTAAAACTGACATTAGGAGAACACTGTGAAATCTGAGAAAATGCTTCTAAGTGTCAATATGCCTTGAGTGGTGAATGAAAGTCCGGTCATCCACATGTTAATAACAGTGTAGTAATTATTTTTTAAACCGTGATTCATGTAGCGCCTTTGAAAAATGGAATTTCACGGTAATGAAACTATGGAAATTACAATTCTATTGAGTAGAACGAGCTAGAAGAGAATTTTTCTGCGAAAATTGCATGATTATCGAATGTGAAGTTTGGAAAAAGCTGCAAAAAGGGAGTAAATATTTGCAGGTGTAAATGTGCCTTTATGATGCAAGAAAGTTCGGTAATCCACATTTTCACAATATATTAAAGAATCTTTTTCTAATCCGTGATGCATTTAGCGTGTTCAGATCGTGGAATTTCACGGTGATTGAAACAATGTAAATGACTTCTCTATTGGGTAGAACTCGCTCCGAGAGTGTTTTTCTGTGAAAACTTCGTCATTTTTGAAACTGGCGTTAAGAAAACGCTGCAAAATCTGAGAAAATACTTCTAAGAATCAATATGCAAAGTTTTGTGATGAAAGTTCTGTAATCCACATGCTAACAAATTTGTAGTGAATATTTGTCGAATCTTTTATGCATGTAACATGTTCGGAGCACGGAATTTCACGGCCAGGGAATTTATGTAAATTACATTTCCCTTGGTTAGAAATCACTCCAAGAGATTTTTCCTGAGAAATCGGCCTGATTTTCGAAACTGGCTTTAGGAAAATCCTGCGAAGCCTCCTTACTAGATTCTCGGTGTACATCTGCCTTTTATGGTGGATGAAAGTTCAGTAATCTGCATGCTAACTACTCTGTAGTGAATATTTGTCGAATCCGAGATACGTGAAGTGTGTTCGGAACACACAATATCACGGTGAGCGAATCTATGTAAAATACAGGTCTCTTGGGTAGAATTTGCTCTAAGAGTTTTTTCTGAGAAATCTGCCTCATTTTTGAACCTGGCGTTTGAAAATCTCTGCAAAATCTGAGAATTTGCTTCAAAGTGTCAATATGCCTTGTATTGTGATGCAAGATCGTAAAACCACATGCAAACAAATCTGTGGTGAATATTTTTAGAAAGCGTTATGCATGAAGTGGGATCGTATCACGGAAAATCCCGGCGATGAAATCTATGTAAATTACACACCTATTGGTTAGAATTCGCTCCAAAATTTTTTCCCTGTGAAAACGGCCTGATTTTCCAAACTGGCATTAGGAAAAACCTGCAAATTCAGAGTTAATGTTTCTAGTTGTAAATATGCCATGTATGGCGGATGAAATTTCTGTAATCTACATGTTCACAACTCATTCGAGAAAGTTTGTTGAAACCTTGATGCATGTAGCGTGTTCGGAAAATGGAATGTCACTGTGAGGGAAACTATGTAAATTACATTTCTATTGGGAAGTACTCGCTCCACGAGAATTTTTCTGACAAATCTGCCTCCTTTTCAAAACTGGCATTAGGAAAAACTTTTGAAATGGGAGAAAATGCTTCAAATTGTCAACATGGCTTTTATGGTGGATGAAAGTTCTGTAATCCTAATGCTAACAACTCTGTAGTGAATATTTGTCGAATCCGTGATGCATGTAGCGTGTTCGGAACACGGAATTTCACGATGACGGGTTCTAAGTAAATTGCATGTCTATTGGGTAGAACTCGCTCCAAGAGGATTTTTCTGAGGAAACTGCATGATTTTAGAGACTGACATTAGGAGAATACTACTAAATCAGAATAAAATTTCTATGTATAAATATGCACTGTAAGGTGGATTAAAGTTCGTTAATACACATGTTCACAACTCATTAAAGAATGTTTGTTGAATCCGTGGTGCATGTAACGTGTTCAGAACACGGAATATCACGGTGATTGAAAGTAGGCAAATTACCTATCTTTTGGGTAGAACTGGCTCCAAGAGCATTTTTCTGCCAAATCTGCCTCATTTTCAAACTGGCGTTCAAACTAACGTGTGAAATCTGAGAAAATTCTTCAAAGTGTCAGTAAGCCTTTTATGGTGAATGAAAGTGCTGTAATCCACTTGCTAACAACTCTGTAGTGAATATTTGTCACATCTGAGATGCATGTAGCGTGTTCGGAACACGGAATTTGACGGTGAGCGAATCCATGTAAATTACATATCTATTGGTTAGAACCTGCTCCAAGAGGTTTTTGCCATGAAATCTGCCTCATTTTAGAAACTGGCATTTGGAAAACTCTGTGAAATCACAGAAAATGCTTCTAAGCATCTATATGCTTTCTATAGTGAGAAAGTCCTGTAATCCACATGCAAACAACTGTGTAGTGTATATTTGTCGAAACTTTTCTGCATGTAGCATGTTCGAAACACGTATTTTCACAGCGGGAGAATCTATGTAATTTACATATCTATTGGGTAGAACACGCTCCAAAAGTTTTTTCCTTTGAAAACTGCCTGATTTTCGAAACTGCAATTAGGAAATATCTGCGAACTCAGTGTTAATGTTTCTAGGTGTCAATATGCCCTGTATGGTGGATGAAAGTTGTGTAATACACATATACACAACTCATTAAGAATGTTTCTCAAATCCGTGATGTGTGTAGTGCGTTCGGAACATGGACTATCACGGTGAGGCAAACTATGTAAATTACATATCTATTGGTTAGAACACGCTCCAGGAGCATTTTACTGAAAAATCTGCCTCAGTTTGGAAACTGTTGTTATGAAACCCTGCAAAATCTGAGTAAATGCTTTAAGGTGATAATATGTATTCAATGGGTTATTAAAGATGTGTAATTCACATGCTAAGAACTCAGCAGTGAATATTTGTTGAATCCGTGGTGCATGGACCGTTTTCGGAACACGGAATGTTACGGGGAAGGTATCTATGAAAATGAGATGTCTATTGTATACAACATGCACCAAGAGAATTTTTCTGCGAAAACTGCCTGATTTTCTTAACTGACGTTAGGAAAACCTGCGAAATGTAAGTAAATGTTTCTAGGTGTAAATATACCTTGTATTGTGGTTGAAAAATCGGTAATCAACATGCTCACGGTCATTAAATAATGTTTGTCGAAGCCGTGATGAATGTAACGTTTTCGGAACACGGAATGTCTCGTTCAGTGAAGCTCTGAAAATAACAATTCTACTGCATAGAACTCGCTTGAATTGAATGTTTCTGTGAAAATTTCATGATTTTCGAAACTGGATGTAAGGAAAAACCTGTGAAATCAGAATAACTACTTCTAGGTGTAAATATGCCTTGTATGGTGGATGAAAGTTCGGTAATCCACATGCTCTCACTCATTAAAGAATGTTTGTCGAACTCTTGATGCATGTAACGTGTTCGGAATACGGAATGTCATAGTGAAGGAAACAATGTAAGTTACATGTCTATTGGGTAGAACTCGCTTGAAGAGAATATTTCTGCGAAATGTGCCTCATTTTTAAAACTGACATTAGGAGAACACTGTGAAATCTGAGAAAATGCTTCTAAGTGTCAATATGCCTTGAATGGTGAATGAAAGTCCGGTCATCCACATGTTAATAACAGTGTAGTAATTATTTTTTAAACCGTGATTCATGTAGCGCCTTTGAAAAATGGAATTTCACGGTAATGAAACTATGGAAATTACAATTCTATTGAGTAGAACGAGCTAGAAGAGAATTTTTCTGCGAAAATTGCATGATTATCGAATGTGAAGTTTGGAAAAAGCTGCAAAAAGGGAGTAAATATTTGCAGGTGTAAATGTGCCTTTATGATGCAAGAAAGTTCGGTAATCCACATTTTCACAATATATTAAAGAATCTTTTTCTAATCCGTGATGCATTTAGCGTGTTCAGATCGTGGAATTTCACGGTGATTGAAACAATGTAAATGACTTCTCTATTGGGTAGAACTCGCTCCGAGAGTGTTTTTCTGTGAAAACTTCGTCATTTTTGAAACTGGCGTTAAGAAAACGCTGCAAAATCTGAGAAAATTCTTCTAAGAATCAATATGCAAAGTTTTGTGATGAAAGTTCTGTAATCCACATGCTAACAAATTTGTAGTGAATATTTGTCGAATCTTTTATGCATGTAACATGTTCGGAGCACGGAATTTCACGGCCAGGGAATTTATGTAAATTACATTTCCCTTGGTTAGAAATCACTCCAAGAGATTTTTCCTGAGAAATCGGCCTGATTTTCGAAACTGGCTTTAGGAAAATCCTGCGAAGCCTCCTTACTAGATTCTCGGTGTACATCTGCCTTTTATGGTGGATGAAAGTTCAGTAATCTGCATGCTAACTACTCTGTAGTGAATATTTGTCGAATCCGAGATACGTGAAGTGTGTTCGGAACACACAATATCACGGTGAGCGAATCTATGTAAAATACAGGTCTCTTGGGTAGAATTTGCTCTAAGAGTTTTTTCTGAGAAATCTGCCTCATTTTTGAACCTGGCGTTTGAAAATCTCTGCAAAATCAGAGAATTTGCTTCAAAGTGTCAATATGCCTTGTATTGTGATGCAAGATCGTAAAACCACATGCAAACAAATCTGTGGTGAATATTTTTAGAAAGCGTTATGCATGAAGTGGGATCGTATCACGGAAAATCCCGGCGATGAAATCTATGTAAATTACACACCTATTGGTTAGAATTCGCTCCAAAATTTTTTCCCTGTGAAAACGGCCTGATTTTCCAAACTGGCTTTAGGAAAAACCTGCAAATTCAGAGTTAATGTTTCTAGTTGTAAATATGCCATGTATGGCGGATGAAATTTCTGTAATCTACATGTTCACAACTCATTCGAGAAAGTTTGTTGAAACCTTGATGCATGTAGCGTGTTCGGAAAATGGAATGTCACTGTGAGGGAAACTATGTAAATTACATTTCTATTGGGAAGTACTCGCTCCACGAGAATTTTTCTGACAAATCTGCCTCCTTTTCAAAACTGGCATTAGGAAAAACTTTTGAAATGGGAGAAAATGCTTCAAATTGTCAACATGGCTTTTATGGTGGATGAAAGTTCTGTAATCCTAATGCTAACAACTCTGTAGTGAATATTTGTCGAATCCGTGATGCATGTAGCGTGTTCGGAACACGGAATTTCACGATGACGGGTTCTAAGTAAATTGCATGTCTATTGGGTAGAACTCGCTCCAAGAGGATTTTTCTGAGGAAACTGCATGATTTTAGAGACTGACATTAGGAGAATACTACTAAATCAGAATAAAATTTCTATGTATAAATATGCACTGTAAGGTGGATTAAAGTTCGTTAATACACATGTTCACAACTCATTAAAGAATGTTTGTTGAATCCGTGGTGCATGTAACGTGTTCAGAACACGGAATATCACGGTGATTGAAAGTAGGCAAATTACCTATCTTTTGGGTAGAACTGGCTCCAAGAGCATTTTTCTGCCAAATCTGCCTCATTTTCAAACTGGCGTTCAAACTAACGTGTGAAATCTGAGAAAATTCTTCAAAGTGTCAGTAAGCCTTTTATGGTGAATGAAAGTGCTGTAATCCACTTGCTAACAACTCTGTAGTGAATATTTGTCACATCTGAGATGCATGTAGCGTGTTCGGAACACGGAATTTGACGGTGAGCGAATCCATGTAAATTACATATCTATTGGTTAGAACCTGCTCCAAGAGGTTTTTGCCATGAAATCTGCCTCATTTTAGAAACTGGCATTTGGAAAACTCTGTGAAATCACAGAAAATGCTTCTAAGCATCTATATGCTTTCTATAGTGAGAAAGTCCTGTAATCCACATGCAAACAACTGTGTAGTGTATATTTGTCGAAACTTTTCTGCATGTAGCATGTTCGAAACACGTATTTTCACAGCGGGAGAATCTATGTAATTTACATATCTATTGGGTAGAACACGCTCCAAAAGTTTTTTCCTTTGAAAACTGCCTGATTTTCGAAACTGCAATTAGGAAATATCTGCGAACTCAGTGTTAATGTTTCTAGGTGTCAATATGCCCTGTATGGTGGATGAAAGTTGTGTAATACACATATACACAACTCATTAAGAATGTTTCTCAAATCCGTGATGTGTGTAGTGCGTTCGGAACATGGACTATCACGGTGAGGCAAACTATGTAAATTACATATCTATTGGTTAGAACACGCTCCAGGAGCATTTTACTGAAAAATCTGCCTCAGTTTGGAAACTGTTGTTATGAAACCCTGCAAAATCTGAGTAAATGCTTTAAGGTGATAATATGTATTCAATGGGTTATTAAAGATGTGTAATTCACATGCTAAGAACTCAGCAGTGAATATTTGTTGAATCCGTGGTGCATGGACCATTTTCGGAACACGGAATGTTACGGGGAAGGTATCTATGAAAATGAGATGTCTATTGTATACAACATGCACCAAGAGAATTTTTCTGCGAAAACTGCCTGATTTTCTTAACTGACGTTAGGAAAACCTGCGAAATGTAAGTAAATGTTTCTAGGTGTAAATATACCTTGTATTGTGGTTGAAAAATCGGTAATCAACATGCTCACGGTCATTAAATAATGTTTGTCGAAGCCGTGATGAATGTAACGTTTTCGGAACACGGAATGTCTCGTTCAGTGAAGCTCTGAAAATAACAATTCTACTGCATAGAACTCGCTTGAATTGAATGTTTCTGTGAAAATTTCATGATTTTCGAAACTGGATGTAAGGAAAAACCTGTGAAATCAGAATAACTACTTCTAGGTGTAAATATGCCTTGTATGGTGGATGAAAGTTCGGTAATCCACATGCTCTCACTCATTAAAGAATGTTTGTCGAACTCTTGATGCATGTAACGTGTTCGGAATACGGAATGTCATAGTGAAGGAAACAATGTAAGTTACATGTCTATTGGGTAGAACTCGCTTGAAGAGAATATTTCTGCGAAATGTGCCTCATTTTTAAAACTGACATTAGGAGAACACTGTGAAATCTGAGAAAATGCTTCTAAGTGTCAATATGCCTTGAATGGTGAATGAAAGTCCGGTCATCCACATGTTAATAACAGTGTAGTAATTATTTTTTAAACCGTGATTCATGTAGCGCCTTTGAAAAATGGAATTTCACGGTAATGAGACTATGGAAATTACAATTCTATTGAGTAGAACGAGCTAGAAGAGAATTTTTCTGCGAAAATTGCATGATTATCGAATGTGAAGTTTGGAAAAAGCTGCAAAAAGGGAGTAAATATTTGCAGGTGTAAATGTGCCTTTATGATGCAAGAAAGTTCGGTAATCCACATTTTCACAATATATTAAAGAATCTTTTTCTAATCCGTGATGCATTTAGCGTGTTCAGATCGTGGAATTTCACGGTGATTGAAACAATGTAAATGACTTCTCTATTGGGTAGAACTCGCTCCGAGAGTGTTTTTCTGTGAAAACTTCGTCATTTTTGAAACTGGCGTTAAGAAAACGCTGCAAAATCTGAGAAAATACTTCTAAGAATCAATATGCAAAGTTTTGTGATGAAAGTTCTGTAATCCACATGCTAACAAATTTGTAGTGAATATTTGTCGAATCTTTTATGCATGTAACATGTTCGGAGCACGGAATTTCACGGCCAGGGAATTTATGTAAATTACATTTCCCTTGGTTAGAAATCACTCCAAGAGATTTTTCCTGAGAAATCGGCCTGATTTTCGAAACTGGCTTTAGGAAAATCCTGCGAAGCCTCCTTACTAGATTCTCGGTGTACATCTGCCTTTTATGGTGGATGAAAGTTCAGTAATCTGCATGCTAACTACTCTGTAGTGAATATTTGTCGAATCCGAGATACGTGAAGTGTGTTCGGAACACACAATATCACGGTGAGCGAATCTATGTAAAATACAGGTCTCTTGGGTAGAATTTGCTCTAAGAGTTTTTTCTGAGAAATCTGCCTCATTTTTGAACCTGGCGTTTGAAAATCTCTGCAAAATCAGAGAATTTGCTTCAAAGTGTCAATATGCCTTGTATTGTGATGCAAGATCGTAAAACCACATGCAAACAAATCTGTGGTGAATATTTTTAGAAAGCGTTATGCATGAAGTGGGATCGTATCACGGAAAATCCCGGCGATGAAATCTATGTAAATTACACACCTATTGGTTAGAATTCGCTCCAAAATTTTTTCCCTGTGAAAACGGCCTGATTTTCCAAACTGGCTTTAGGAAAAACCTGCAAATTCAGAGTTAATGTTTCTAGTTGTAAATATGCCATGTATGGCGGATGAAATTTCTGTAATCTACATGTTCACAACTCATTCGAGAAAGTTTGTTGAAACCTTGATGCATGTAGCGTGTTCGGAAAATGGAATGTCACTGTGAGGGAAACTATGTAAATTACATTTCTATTGGGAAGTACTCGCTCCACGAGAATTTTTCTGCCAAATCTGCCTCCTTTTCAAAACTGGCATTAGGAAAAACTTTTGAAATGGGAGAAAATGCTTCAAATTGTCAACATGGCTTTTATGGTGGATGAAAGTTCTGTAATCCTAATGCTAACAACTCTGTAGTGAATATTTGTCGAATCCGTGATGCATGTAGCGTGTTCGGAACACGGAATTTCACGATGACGGGTTCTAAGTAAATTGCATGTCTATTGGGTAGAACTCGCTCCAAGAGGATTTTTCTGAGGAAACTGCATGATTTTAGAGACTGACATTAGGAGAATACTACTAAATCAGAATAAAATTTCTATGTATAAATATGCACTGTAAGGTGGATTAAAGTTCGTTAATACACATGTTCACAACTCATTAAAGAATGTTTGTTGAATCCGTGGTGCATGTAACGTGTTCAGAACACGGAATATCACGGTGATTGAAAGTAGGCAAATTACCTATCTTTTGGGTAGAACTGGCTCCAAGAGCATTTTTCTGCCAAATCTGCCTCATTTTCAAACTGGCGTTCAAACTAACGTGTGAAATCTGAGAAAATTCTTCAAAGTGTCAGTAAGCCTTTTATGGTGAATGAAAGTGCTGTAATCCACTTGCTAACAACTCTGTAGTGAATATTTGTCACATCTGAGATGCATGTAGCGTGTTCGGAACACGGAATTTGACGGTGAGCGAATCCATGTAAATTACATATCTATTGGTTAGAACCTGCTCCAAGAGGTTTTTGCCATGAAATCTGCCTCATTTTAGAAACTGGCATTTGGAAATCTCTGTGAAATCACAGAAAATGCTTCTAAGCATCTATATGCTTTCTATAGTGAGAAAGTCCTGTAATCCACATGCAAACAACTGTGTAGTGTATATTTGTCGAAACTTTTCTGCATGTAGCATGTTCGAAACACGTATTTTCACAGCGGGAGAATCTATGTAATTTACATATCTATTGGGTAGAACACGCTCCAAAAGTTTTTTCCTTTGAAAACTGCCTGATTTTCGAAACTGCAATTAGGAAATATCTGCGAACTCAGTGTTAATGTTTCTAGGTGTCAATATGCCCTGTATGGTGGATGAAAGTTGTGTAATACACATATACACAACTCATTAAGAATGTTTCTCAAATCCGTGATGTGTGTAGTGCGTTCGGAACATGGACTATCACGGTGAGGCAAACTATGTAAATTACATATCTATTGGTTAGAACACGCTCCAGGAGCATTTTACTGAAAAATCTGCCTCAGTTTGGAAACTGTTGTTATGAAACCCTGCAAAATCTGAGTAAATGCTTTAAGGTGATAATATGTATTCAATGGGTTATTAAAGATGTGTAATTCACATGCTAAGAACTCAGCAGTGAATATTTGTTGAATCCGTGGTGCATGGACCGTTTTCGGAACACGGAATGTTACGGGGAAGGTATCTATGAAAATGAGATGTCTATTGTATACAACATGCACCAAGAGAATTTTTCTGCGAAAACTGCCTGATTTTCTTAACTGACGTTAGGAAAACCTGCGAAATGTAAGTAAATGTTTCTAGGTGTAAATATACCTTGTATTGTGGTTGAAAAATCGGTAATCAACATGCTCACGGTCATTAAATAATGTTTGTCGAAGCCGTGATGAATGTAACGTTTTCGGAACACGGAATGTCTCGCTCAGTGAAGCTCTGAAAATAACAATTCTACTGCATAGAACTCGCTTGAATTGAATGTTTCTGTGAAAATTTCATGATTTTCGAAACTGGATGTAAGGAAAAACCTGTGAAATCAGAATAACTACTTCTAGGTGTAAATATGCCTTGTATGGTGGATGAAAGTTCGGTAATCCACATGCTCTCACTCATTAAAGAATGTTTGTCGAACTCTTGATGCATGTAACGTGTTCGGAATACGGAATGTCATAGTGAAGGAAACAATGTAAGTTACATGTCTATTGGGTAGAACTCGCTTGAAGAGAATATTTCTGCGAAATGTGCCTCATTTTTAAAACTGACATTAGGAGAACACTGTGAAATCTGAGAAAATGCTTCTAAGTGTCAATATGCCTTGAATGGTGAATGAAAGTCCGGTCATCCACATGTTAATAACAGTGTAGTAATTATTTTTTAAACCGTGATTCATGTAGCGCCTTTGAAAAATGGAATTTCACGGTAATGAGACTATGGAAATTACAATTCTATTGAGTAGAACGAGCTAGAAGAGAATTTTTCTGCGAAAATTGCATGATTATCGAATGTGAAGTTTGGAAAAAGCTGCAAAAAGGGAGTAAATATTTGCAGGTGTAAATGTGCCTTTATGATGCAAGAAAGTTCGGTAATCCACATTTTCACAATATATTAAAGAATCTTTTTCTAATCCGTGATGCATTTAGCGTGTTCAGATCGTGGAATTTCACGGTGATTGAAACAATGTAAATGACTTCTCTATTGGGTAGAACTCGCTCCGAGAGTGTTTTTCTGTGAAAACTTCGTCATTTTTGAAACTGGCGTTAAGAAAACGCTGCAAAATCTGAGAAAATTCTTCTAAGAATCAATATGCAAAGTTTTGTGATGAAAGTTCTGTAATCCACATGCTAACAAATTTGTAGTGAATATTTGTCGAATCTTTTATGCATGTAACATGTTCGGAGCACGGAATTTCACGGCCAGGGAATTTATGTAAATTACATTTCCCTTGGTTAGAAATCACTCCAAGAGATTTTTCCTGAGAAATCGGCCTGATTTTCGAAACTGGCTTTAGGAAAATCCTGCGAAGCCTCCTTACTAGATTCTCGGTGTACATCTGCCTTTTATGGTGGATGAAAGTTCAGTAATCTGCATGCTAACTACTCTGTAGTGAATATTTGTCGAATCCGAGATACGTGAAGTGTGTTCGGAACACACAATATCACGGTGAGCGAATCTATGTAAAATACAGGTCTCTTGGGTAGAATTTGCTCTAAGAGTTTTTTCTGAGAAATCTGCCTCATTTTTGAACCTGGCGTTTGAAAATCTCTGCAAAATCAGAGAATTTGCTTCAAAGTGTCAATATGCCTTGTATTGTGATGCAAGATCGTAAAACCACATGCAAACAAATCTGTGGTGAATATTTTTAGAAAGCGTTATGCATGAAGTGGGATCGTATCACGGAAAATCCCGGCGATGAAATCTATGTAAATTACACACCTATTGGTTAGAATTCGCTCCAAAATTTTTTCCCTGTGAAAACGGCCTGATTTTCCAAACTGGCATTAGGAAAAACCTGCAAATTCAGAGTTAATGTTTCTAGTTGTAAATATGCCATGTATGGCGGATGAAATTTCTGTAATCTACATGTTCACAACTCATTCGAGAAAGTTTGTTGAAACCTTGATGCATGTAGCGTGTTCGGAAAATGGAATGTCACTGTGAGGGAAACTATGTAAATTACATTTCTATTGGGAAGTACTCGCTCCACGAGAATTTTTCTGCCAAATCTGCCTCCTTTTCAAAACTGGCATTAGGAAAAACTTTTGAAATGGGAGAAAATGCTTCAAATTGTCAACATGGCTTTTATGGTGGATGAAAGTTCTGTAATCCTAATGCTAACAACTCTGTAGTGAATATTTGTCGAATCCGTGATGCATGTAGCGTGTTCGGAACACGGAATTTCACGATGACGGGTTCTAAGTAAATTGCATGTCTATTGGGTAGAACTCGCTCCAAGAGGATTTTTCTGAGGAAACTGCATGATTTTAGAGACTGACATTAGGAGAATACTACTAAATCAGAATAAAATTTCTATGTATAAATATGCACTGTAAGGTGGATTAAAGTTCGTTAATACACATGTTCACAACTCATTAAAGAATGTTTGTTGAATCCGTGGTGCATGTAACGTGTTCAGAACACGGAATATCACGGTGATTGAAAGTAGGCAAATTACCTATCTTTTGGGTAGAACTGGCTCCAAGAGCATTTTTCTGCCAAATCTGCCTCATTTTCAAACTGGCGTTCAAACTAACGTGTGAAATCTGAGAAAATTCTTCAAAGTGTCAGTAAGCCTTTTATGGTGAATGAAAGTGCTGTAATCCACTTGCTAACAACTCTGTAGTGAATATTTGTCACATCTGAGATGCATGTAGCGTGTTCGGAACACGGAATTTGACGGTGAGCGAATCCATGTAAATTACATATCTATTGGTTAGAACCTGCTCCAAGAGGTTTTTGCCATGAAATCTGCCTCATTTTAGAAACTGGCATTTGGAAATCTCTGTGAAATCACAGAAAATGCTTCTAAGCATCTATATGCTTTCTATAGTGAGAAAGTCCTGTAATCCACATGCAAACAACTGTGTAGTGTATATTTGTCGAAACTTTTCTGCATGTAGCATGTTCGAAACACGTATTTTCACAGCGGGAGAATCTATGTAATTTACATATCTATTGGGTAGAACACGCTCCAAAAGTTTTTTCCTTTGAAAACTGCCTGATTTTCGAAACTGCAATTAGGAAATATCTGCGAACTCAGTGTTAATGTTTCTAGGTGTCAATATGCCCTGTATGGTGGATGAAAGTTGTGTAATACACATATACACAACTCATTAAGAATGTTTCTCAAATCCGTGATGTGTGTAGTGCGTTCGGAACATGGACTATCACGGTGAGGCAAACTATGTAAATTACATATCTATTGGTTAGAACACGCTCCAGGAGCATTTTACTGAAAAATCTGCCTCAGTTTGGAAACTGTTGTTATGAAACCCTGCAAAATCTGAGTAAATGCTTTAAGGTGATAATATGTATTCAATGGGTTATTAAAGATGTGTAATTCACATGCTAAGAACTCAGCAGTGAATATTTGTTGAATCCGTGGTGCATGGACCGTTTTCGGAACACGGAATGTTACGGGGAAGGTATCTATGAAAATGAGATGTCTATTGTATACAACATGCACCAAGAGAATTTTTCTGCGAAAACTGCCTGATTTTCTTAACTGACGTTAGGAAAACCTGCGAAATGTAAGTAAATGTTTCTAGGTGTAAATATACCTTGTATTGTGGTTGAAAAATCGGTAATCAACATGCTCACGGTCATTAAATAATGTTTGTCGAAGCCGTGATGAATGTAACGTTTTCGGAACACGGAATGTCTCGGTCAGTGAAGCTCTGAAAATAACAATTCTACTGGATAGAACTCGCTTGAATTGAATGTTTCTGTGAAAATTTCATGATTTTCGAAACTGGATGTTAGGAAAAACCTGTGAAATCAGAATAACTACTTCTAGGTGTAAATATGCCTTGTATGGTGGATGAAAGTTCGGTAATCCACATGCTCTCACTCATTAAAGAATGTTTGTCGAACTCTTGATGCATGTAACGTGTTCGGAATACGGAATGTCATAGTGAAGGAAACTATGTAAGTTACATGTCTATTGGGTAGAACTCGCTTGAAGAGAATATTTCTGCGAAATGTGCCTCATTTTTAAAACTGACATTAGGAGAACACTGTGAAATCTGAGAAAATGCTTCTAAGTGTCAATATGCCTTGAATGGTGAATGAAAGTCCGGTCATCCACATGTTAATAACAGTGTAGTAATTATTTTTTAAACCGTGATTCATGTAGCGCCTTTGAAAAATGGAATTTCACGGTAATGAAACTATGGAAATTACAATTCTATTGAGTAGAACGAGCTAGAAGAGAATTTTTCTGCGAAAATTGCATGATTATCGAATGTGAAGTTTGGAAAAAGCTGCAAAAAGGGAGTAAATATTTGCAGGTGTAAATGTGCCTTTATGATGCAAGAAAGTTCGGTAATCCACATTTTCACAATATATTAAAGAATCTTTTTCTAATCCGTGATGCATTTAGCGTGTTCAGATCGTGGAATTTCACGGTGATTGAAACAATGTAAATGACTTCTCTATTGGGTAGAACTCGCTCCGAGAGTGTTTTTCTGTGAAAACTTCGTCATTTTTGAAACTGGGGTTAAGAAAACGCTGCAAAATCTGAGAAAATACTTCTAAGAATCAATATGCAAAGTTTTGTGATGAAAGTTCTGTAATCCACATGCTAACAAATTTGTAGTGAATATTTGTCGAATCTTTTATGCATGTAACATGTTCGGAGCACGGAATTTCACGGCCAGGGAATTTATGTAAATTACATTTCCCTTGGTTAGAAATCACTCCAAGAGATTTTTCCTGAGAAATCGGCCTGATTTTCGAAACTGGCTTTAGGAAAATCCTGCGAAGCCTCCTTACTAGATTCTCGGTGTACATCTGCCTTTTATGGTGGATGAAAGTTCAGTAATCTGCATGCTAACTACTCTGTAGTGAATATTTGTCGAATCCGAGATACGTGAAGTGTGTTCGGAACACACAATATCACGGTGAGCGAATCTATGTAAAATACAGGTCTCTTGGGTAGAATTTGCTCTAAGAGTTTTTTCTGAGAAATCTGCCTCATTTTTGAACCTGGCGTTTGAAAATCTCTGCAAAATCAGAGAATTTGCTTCAAAGTGTCAATATGCCTTGTATTGTGATGCAAGATCGTAAAACCACATGCAAACAAATCTGTGGTGAATATTTTTAGAAAGCGTTATGCATGAAGTGGGATCGTATCACGGAAAATCCCGGCGATGAAATCTATGTAAATTACACACCTATTGGTTAGAATTCGCTCCAAAATTTTTTCCCTGTGAAAACGGCCTGATTTTCCAAACTGGCTTTAGGAAAAACCTGCAAATTCAGAGTTAATGTTTCTAGTTGTAAATATGCCATGTATGGCGGATGAAATTTCTGTAATCTACATGTTCACAACTCATTCGAGAAAGTTTGTTGAAACCTTGATGCATGTAGCGTGTTCGGAAAATGGAATGTCACTGTGAGGGAAACTATGTAAATTACATTTCTATTGGGAAGTACTCGCTCCACGAGAATTTTTCTGACAAATCTGCCTCCTTTTCAAAACTGGCATTAGGAAAAACTTTTGAAATGGGAGAAAATGCTTCAAATTGTCAACATGGCTTTTATGGTGGATGAAAGTTCTGTAATCCTAATGCTAACAACTCTGTAGTGAATATTTGTCGAATCCGTGATGCATGTAGCGTGTTCGGAACACGGAATTTCACGATGACGGGTTCTAAGTAAATTGCATGTCTATTGGGTAGAACTCGCTCCAAGAGGATTTTTCTGAGGAAACTGCATGATTTTAGAGACTGACATTAGGAGAATACTACTAAATCAGAATAAAATTTCTATGTATAAATATGCACTGTAAGGTGGATTAAAGTTCGTTAATACACATGTTCACAACTCATTAAAGAATGTTTGTTGAATCCGTGGTGCATGTAACGTGTTCAGAACACGGAATATCACGGTGATTGAAAGTAGGCAAATTACCTATCTTTTGGGTAGAACTGGCTCCAAGAGCATTTTTCTGCCAAATCTGCCTCATTTTCAAACTGGCGTTCAAACTAACGTGTGAAATCTGAGAAAATTCTTCAAAGTGTCAGTAAGCCTTTTATGGTGAATGAAAGTGCTGTAATCCACTTGCTAACAACTCTGTAGTGAATATTTGTCACATCTGAGATGCATGTAGCGTGTTCGGAACACGGAATTTGACGGTGAGCGAATCCATGTAAATTACATATCTATTGGTTAGAACCTGCTCCAAGAGGTTTTTGCCATGAAATCTGCCTCATTTTAGAAACTGGCATTTGGAAATCTCTGTGAAATCACAGAAAATGCTTCTAAGCATCTATATGCTTTCTATAGTGAGAAAGTCCTGTAATCCACATGCAAACAACTGTGTAGTGTATATTTGTCGAAACTTTTCTGCATGTAGCATGTTCGAAACACGTATTTTCACAGCGGGAGAATCTATGTAATTTACATATCTATTGGGTAGAACACGCTCCAAAAGTTTTTTCCTTTGAAAACTGCCTGATTTTCGAAACTGCAATTAGGAAATATCTGCGAACTCAGTGTTAATGTTTCTAGGTGTCAATATGCCCTGTATGGTGGATGAAAGTTGTGTAATACACATATACACAACTCATTAAGAATGTTTCTCAAATCCGTGATGTGTGTAGTGCGTTCGGAACATGGACTATCACGGTGAGGCAAACTATGTAAATTACATATCTATTGGTTAGAACACGCTCCAGGAGCATTTTACTGAAAAATCTGCCTCAGTTTGGAAACTGTTGTTATGAAACCCTGCAAAATCTGAGTAAATGCTTTAAGGTGATAATATGTATTCAATGGGTTATTAAAGATGTGTAATTCACATGCTAAGAACTCAGCAGTGAATATTTGTTGAATCCGTGGTGCATGGACCGTTTTCGGAACACGGAATGTTACGGGGAAGGTATCTATGAAAATGAGATGTCTATTGTATACAACATGCACCAAGAGAATTTTTCTGCGAAAACTGCCTGATTTTCTTAACTGACGTTAGGAAAACCTGCGAAATGTAAGTAAATGTTTCTAGGTGTAAATATACCTTGTATTGTGGTTGAAAAATCGGTAATCAACATGCTCACGGTCATTAAATAATGTTTGTCGAAGCCGTGATGAATGTAACGTTTTCGGAACACGGAATGTCTCGGTCAGTGAAGCTCTGAAAATAACAATTCTACTGCATAGAACTCGCTTGAATTGAATGTTTCTGTGAAAATTTCATGATTTTCGAAACTGGATGTAAGGAAAAACCTGTGAAATAATAATAACTACTTCTACGTGTAAATATGCCTTGTATGGTGGATGAAAGTTCGGTAATCCACATGTTCACACTCATTAAAGAATGTTTGTCGAACTCGTGATGCATGTAACGTGTTCGGAATACGGAATGTCATAGTGAAGGAAACTATGTAAGTTACATGTCTATTGGGTAGAACTCGCTTGAAGAGAATATTTCTGCGAAATATGCCTCATTTTTAAAACTGACATTAGGAGAACACTTTGAAATCTGAAAAAATGCTTCTAAGTGTCAATATGCCTTGAATGGTGAATGAAAGTCCGGTCATCCACATGTTAATAACAGTGTAGTAATTATTTTTTAAACCGTGATTCATGTAGCGCCTTTGAAAAGCGGAATTTCACGGTAATGAAACTATGGAAATTACAATTCTATTGAGTAGAACGAGCTAGAAGAGAATTTTTCTGCGAAAATTGCATGATTATCGAATCTGAAATTTGGAAAAAGCTGCAAAAAGGGAGTAAATATTTGCAGGTGTAAATGTGCCTTTATGATGCAAGAAAGTTCGGTAATCCACATTTTCACAATATATTAAAGAATCTTTTTCTAATCCGTGATGCATTTAGCGTGTTCAGATCGTGGAATTTCACGGTGATTGAAACAATGTAAATGACTTCTCTATTGGGTAGAACTCGCTCCGAGAGTGTTTTTCTGTGAAAACTTCGTCATTTTTGAAACTGGGGTTAAGAAAACGCTGCAAAATCTGAGAAAATACTTCTAAGAATCAATATGCAAAGTTTTGTGATGAAAGTTCTGTAATCCACATGCTAACAAATTTGTAGTGAATATTTGTCGAATCTTTTATGCATGTAACATGTTCGGAGCACGGAATTTCACGGCCAGGGAATTTATGTAAATTACATTTCCCTTGGTTAGAAATCACTCCAAGAGATTTTTCCTGAGAAATCGGCCTGATTTTCGAAACTGGCTTTAGGAAAATCCTGCGAAGCCTCCTTACTAGATTCTCGGTGTACATCTGCCTTTTATGGTGGATGAAAGTTCAGTAATCTGCATGCTAACTACTCTGTAGTGAATATTTGTCGAATCCGAGATACGTGAAGTGTGTTCGGAACACACAATATCACGGTGAGCGAATCTATGTAAAATACAGGTCTCTTGGGTAGAATTTGCTCTAAGAGTTTTTTCTGAGAAATCTGCCTCATTTTTGAACCTGGCGTTTGAAAATCTCTGCAAAATCTGAGAATTTGCTTCAAAGTGTCAATATGCCTTGTATTGTGATGCAAGATCGTAAAACCACATGCAAACAAATCTGTGGTGAATATTTTTAGAAAGCGTTATGCATGAAGTGGGATCGTATCACGGAAAATCCCGGCGATGAAATCTATGTAAATTACACACCTATTGGTTAGAATTCGCTCCAAAATTTTTTCCCTGTGAAAACGGCCTGATTTTCCAAACTGGCATTAGGAAAAACCTGCAAATTCAGAGTTAATGTTTCTAGTTGTAAATATGCCATGTATGGCGGATGAAATTTCTGTAATCTACATGTTCACAACTCATTCGAGAAAGTTTGTTGAAACCTTGATGCATGTAGCGTGTTCGGAAAATGGAATGTCACTGTGAGGGAAACTATGTAAATTACATTTCTATTGGGAAGTACTCGCTCCACGAGAATTTTTCTGACAAATCTGCCTCCTTTTCAAAACTGGCATTAGGAAAAACTTTTGAAATGGGAGAAAATGCTTCAAATTGTCAACATGGCTTTTATGGTGGATGAAAGTTCTGTAATCCTAATGCTAACAACTCTGTAGTGAATATTTGTCGAATCCGTGATGCATGTAGCGTGTTCGGAACACGGAATTTCACGATGACGGGTTCTAAGTAAATTGCATGTCTATTGGGTAGAACTCGCTCCAAGAGGATTTTTCTGAGGAAACTGCATGATTTTAGAGACTGACATTAGGAGAATACTACTAAATCAGAATAAAATTTCTATGTATAAATATGCACTGTAAGGTGGATTAAAGTTCGTTAATACACATGTTCACAACTCATTAAAGAATGTTTGTTGAATCCGTGGTGCATGTAACGTGTTCAGAACACGGAATATCACGGTGATTGAAAGTAGGCAAATTACCTATCTTTTGGGTAGAACTGGCTCCAAGAGCATTTTTCTGCCAAATCTGCCTCATTTTCAAACTGGCGTTCAAACTAACGTGTGAAATCTGAGAAAATTCTTCAAAGTGTCAGTAAGCCTTTTATGGTGAATGAAAGTGCTGTAATCCACTTGCTAACAACTCTGTAGTGAATATTTGTCACATCTGAGATGCATGTAGCGTGTTCGGAACACGGAATTTGACGGTGAGCGAATCCATGTAAATTACATATCTATTGGTTAGAACCTGCTCCAAGAGGTTTTTGCCATGAAATCTGCCTCATTTTAGAAACTGGCATTTGGAAATCTCTGTGAAATCACAGAAAATGCTTCTAAGCATCTATATGCTTTCTATAGTGAGAAAGTCCTGTAATCCACATGCAAACAACTGTGTAGTGTATATTTGTCGAAACTTTTCTGCATGTAGCATGTTCGAAACACGTATTTTCACAGCGGGAGAATCTATGTAATTTACATATCTATTGGGTAGAACACGCTCCAAAAGTTTTTTCCTTTGAAAACTGCCTGATTTTCGAAACTGCAATTAGGAAATATCTGCGAACTCAGTGTTAATGTTTCTAGGTGTCAATATGCCCTGTATGGTGGATGAAAGTTGTGTAATACACATATACACAACTCATTAAGAATGTTTCTCAAATCCGTGATGTGTGTAGTGCGTTCGGAACATGGACTATCACGGTGAGGCAAACTATGTAAATTACATATCTATTGGTTAGAACACGCTCCAGGAGCATTTTACTGAAAAATCTGCCTCAGTTTGGAAACTGTTGTTATGAAACCCTGCAAAATCTGAGTAAATGCTTTAAGGTGATAATATGTATTCAATGGGTTATTAAAGATGTGTAATTCACATGCTAAGAACTCAGCAGTGAATATTTGTTGAATCCGTGGTGCATGGACCGTTTTCGGAACACGGAATGTTACGGGGAAGGTATCTATGAAAATGAGATGTCTATTGTATACAACATGCACCAAGAGAATTTTTCTGCGAAAACTGCCTGATTTTCTTAACTGACGTTAGGAAAACCTGCGAAATGTAAGTAAATGTTTCTAGGTGTAAATATACCTTGTATTGTGGTTGAAAAATCGGTAATCAACATGCTCACGGTCATTAAATAATGTTTGTCGAAGCCGTGATGAATGTAACGTTTTCGGAACACGGAATGTCTCGGTCAGTGAAGCTCTGAAAATAACAATTCTACTGGATAGAACTCGCTTGAATTGAATGTTTCTGTGAAAATTTCATGATTTTCGAAACTGGATGTTAGGAAAAACCTGTGAAATCAGAATAACTACTTCTAGGTGTAAATATGCCTTGTATGGTGGATGAAAGTTCGGTAATCCACATGCTCTCACTCATTAAAGAATGTTTGTCGAACTCTTGATGCATGTAACGTGTTCGGAATACGGAATGTCATAGTGAAGGAAACTATGTAAGTTACATGTCTATTGGGTAGAACTCGCTTGAAGAGAATATTTCTGCGAAATGTGCCTCATTTTTAAAACTGACATTAGGAGAACACTGTGAAATCTGAGAAAATGCTTCTAAGTGTCAATATGCCTTGAATGGTGAATGAAAGTCCGGTCATCCACATGTTAATAACAGTGTAGTAATTATTTTTTAAACCGTGATTCATGTAGCGCCTTTGAAAAATGGAATTTCACGGTAATGAAACTATGGAAATTACAATTCTATTGAGTAGAACGAGCTAGAAGAGAATTTTTCTGCGAAAATTGCATGATTATCGAATGTGAAGTTTGGAAAAAGCTGCAAAAAGGGAGTAAATATTTGCAGGTGTAAATGTGCCTTTATGATGCAAGAAAGTTCGGTAATCCACATTTTCACAATATATTAAAGAATCTTTTTCTAATCCGTGATGCATTTAGCGTGTTCAGATCGTGGAATTTCACGGTGATTGAAACAATGTAAATGACTTCTCTATTGGGTAGAACTCGCTCCGAGAGTGTTTTTCTGTGAAAACTTCGTCATTTTTGAAACTGGGGTTAAGAAAACGCTGCAAAATCTGAGAAAATACTTCTAAGAATCAATATGCAAAGTTTTGTGATGAAAGTTCTGTAATCCACATGCTAACAAATTTGTAGTGAATATTTGTCGAATCTTTTATGCATGTAACATGTTCGGAGCACGGAATTTCACGGCCAGGGAATTTATGTAAATTACATTTCCCTTGGTTAGAAATCACTCCAAGAGATTTTTCCTGAGAAATCGGCCTGATTTTCGAAACTGGCTTTAGGAAAATCCTGCGAAGCCTCCTTACTAGATTCTCGGTGTACATCTGCCTTTTATGGTGGATGAAAGTTCAGTAATCTGCATGCTAACTACTCTGTAGTGAATATTTGTCGAATCCGAGATACGTGAAGTGTGTTCGGAACACACAATATCACGGTGAGCGAATCTATGTAAAATACAGGTCTCTTGGGTAGAATTTGCTCTAAGAGTTTTTTCTGAGAAATCTGCCTCATTTTTGAACCTGGCGTTTGAAAATCTCTGCAAAATCAGAGAATTTGCTTCAAAGTGTCAATATGCCTTGTATTGTGATGCAAGATCGTAAAACCACATGCAAACAAATCTGTGGTGAATATTTTTAGAAAGCGTTATGCATGAAGTGGGATCGTATCACGGAAAATCCCGGCGATGAAATCTATGTAAATTACACACCTATTGGTTAGAATTCGCTCCAAAATTTTTTCCCTGTGAAAACGGCCTGATTTTCCAAACTGGCTTTAGGAAAAACCTGCAAATTCAGAGTTAATGTTTCTAGTTGTAAATATGCCATGTATGGCGGATGAAATTTCTGTAATCTACATGTTCACAACTCATTCGAGAAAGTTTGTTGAAACCTTGATGCATGTAGCGTGTTCGGAAAATGGAATGTCACTGTGAGGGAAACTATGTAAATTACATTTCTATTGGGAAGTACTCGCTCCACGAGAATTTTTCTGACAAATCTGCCTCCTTTTCAAAACTGGCATTAGGAAAAACTTTTGAAATGGGAGAAAATGCTTCAAATTGTCAACATGGCTTTTATGGTGGATGAAAGTTCTGTAATCCTAATGCTAACAACTCTGTAGTGAATATTTGTCGAATCCGTGATGCATGTAGCGTGTTCGGAACACGGAATTTCACGATGACGGGTTCTAAGTAAATTGCATGTCTATTGGGTAGAACTCGCTCCAAGAGGATTTTTCTGAGGAAACTGCATGATTTTAGAGACTGACATTAGGAGAATACTACTAAATCAGAATAAAATTTCTATGTATAAATATGCACTGTAAGGTGGATTAAAGTTCGTTAATACACATGTTCACAACTCATTAAAGAATGTTTGTTGAATCCGTGGTGCATGTAACGTGTTCAGAACACGGAATATCACGGTGATTGAAAGTAGGCAAATTACCTATCTTTTGGGTAGAACTGGCTCCAAGAGCATTTTTCTGCCAAATCTGCCTCATTTTCAAACTGGCGTTCAAACTAACGTGTGAAATCTGAGAAAATTCTTCAAAGTGTCAGTAAGCCTTTTATGGTGAATGAAAGTGCTGTAATCCACTTGCTAACAACTCTGTAGTGAATATTTGTCACATCTGAGATGCATGTAGCGTGTTCGGAACACGGAATTTGACGGTGAGCGAATCCATGTAAATTACATATCTATTGGTTAGAACCTGCTCCAAGAGGTTTTTGCCATGAAATCTGCCTCATTTTAGAAACTGGCATTTGGAAATCTCTGTGAAATCACAGAAAATGCTTCTAAGCATCTATATGCTTTCTATAGTGAGAAAGTCCTGTAATCCACATGCAAACAACTGTGTAGTGTATATTTGTCGAAACTTTTCTGCATGTAGCATGTTCGAAACACGTATTTTCACAGCGGGAGAATCTATGTAATTTACATATCTATTGGGTAGAACACGCTCCAAAAGTTTTTTCCTTTGAAAACAGCCTGATTTTCAAAACTGCAATTAGGAAATATCTGCGAACTCAGTGTTAATGTTTCTAGGTGTCAATATGCCCTGTATGGTGGATGAAAGTTGTGTAATACACATATACACAACTCATTAAGAATGTTTCTCAAATCCGTGATGTGTGTAGTGCGTTCGGAACATGGACTATCACGGTGAGGCAAACTATGTAAATTACATATCTATTGGTTAGAACACGCTCCAGGAGCATTTTACTGAAAAATCTGCCTCAGTTTGGAAACTGTTGTTATGAAACCCTGCAAAATCTGAGTAAATGCTTTAAGGTGATAATATGTATTCAATGGGTTATTAAAGATGTGTAATTCACATGCTAAGAACTCAGCAGTGAATATTTGTTGAATCCGTGGTGCATGGACCGTTTTCGGAACACGGAATGTTACGGGGAAGGTATCTATGAAAATGAGATGTCTATTGTATACAACATGCACCAAGAGAATTTTTCTGCGAAAACTGCCTGATTTTCTTAACTGACGTTAGGAAAACCTGCGAAATGTAAGTAAATGTTTCTAGGTGTAAATATACCTTGTATTGTGGTTGAAAAATCGGTAATCAACATGCTCACGGTCATTAAATAATGTTTGTCGAAGCCGTGATGAATGTAACGTTTTCGGAACACGGAATGTCTCGGTCAGTGAAGCTCTGAAAATAACAATTCTACTGGATAGAACTCGCTTGAATTGAATGTTTCTGTGAAAATTTCATGATTTTCGAAACTGGATGTTAGGAAAAACCTGTGAAATCAGAATAACTACTTCTAGGTGTAAATATGCCTTGTATGGTGGATGAAAGTTCGGTAATCCACATGCTCTCACTCATTAAAGAATGTTTGTCGAACTCTTGATGCATGTAACGTGTTCGGAATACGGAATGTCATAGTGAAGGAAACTATGTAAGTTACATGTCTATTGGGTAGAACTCGCTTGAAGAGAATATTTCTGCGAAATGTGCCTCATTTTTAAAACTGACATTAGGAGAACACTGTGAAATCTGAGAAAATGCTTCTAAGTGTCAATATGCCTTGAATGGTGAATGAAAGTCCGGTCATCCACATGTTAATAACAGTGTAGTAATTATTTTTTAAACCGTGATTCATGTAGCGCCTTTGAAAAATGGAATTTCACGGTAATGAAACTATGGAAATTACAATTCTATTGAGTAGAACGAGCTAGAAGAGAATTTTTCTGCGAAAATTGCATGATTATCGAATGTGAAGTTTGGAAAAAGCTGCAAAAAGGGAGTAAATATTTGCAGGTGTAAATGTGCCTTTATGATGCAAGAAAGTTCGGTAATCCACATTTTCACAATATATTAAAGAATCTTTTTCTAATCCGTGATGCATTTAGCGTGTTCAGATCGTGGAATTTCACGGTGATTGAAACAATGTAAATGACTTCTCTATTGGGTAGAACTCGCTCCGAGAGTGTTTTTCTGTGAAAACTTCGTCATTTTTGAAACTGGGGTTAAGAAAACGCTGCAAAATCTGAGAAAATACTTCTAAGAATCAATATGCAAAGTTTTGTGATGAAAGTTCTGTAATCCACATGCTAACAAATTTGTAGTGAATATTTGTCGAATCTTTTATGCATGTAACATGTTCGGAGCACGGAATTTCACGGCCAGGGAATTTATGTAAATTACATTTCCCTTGGTTAGAAATCACTCCAAGAGATTTTTCCTGAGAAATCGGCCTGATTTTCGAAACTGGCTTTAGGAAAATCCTGCGAAGCCTCCTTACTAGATTCTCGGTGTACATCTGCCTTTTATGGTGGATGAAAGTTCAGTAATCTGCATGCTAACTACTCTGTAGTGAATATTTGTCGAATCCGAGATACGTGAAGTGTGTTCGGAACACACAATATCACGGTGAGCGAATCTATGTAAAATACAGGTCTCTTGGGTAGAATTTGCTCTAAGAGTTTTTTCTGAGAAATCTGCCTCATTTTTGAACCTGGCGTTTGAAAATCTCTGCAAAATCAGAGAATTTGCTTCAAAGTGTCAATATGCCTTGTATTGTGATGCAAGATCGTAAAACCACATGCAAACAAATCTGTGGTGAATATTTTTAGAAAGCGTTATGCATGAAGTGGGATCGTATCACGGAAAATCCCGGCGATGAAATCTATGTAAATTACACACCTATTGGTTAGAATTCGCTCCAAAATTTTTTCCCTGTGAAAACGGCCTGATTTTCCAAACTGGCTTTAGGAAAAACCTGCAAATTCAGAGTTAATGTTTCTAGTTGTAAATATGCCATGTATGGCGGATGAAATTTCTGTAATCTACATGTTCACAACTCATTCGAGAAAGTTTGTTGAAACCTTGATGCATGTAGCGTGTTCGGAAAATGGAATGTCACTGTGAGGGAAACTATGTAAATTACATTTCTATTGGGAAGTACTCGCTCCACGAGAATTTTTCTGACAAATCTGCCTCCTTTTCAAAACTGGCATTAGGAAAAACTTTTGAAATGGGAGAAAATGCTTCAAATTGTCAACATGGCTTTTATGGTGGATGAAAGTTCTGTAATCCTAATGCTAACAACTCTGTAGTGAATATTTGTCGAATCCGTGATGCATGTAGCGTGTTCGGAACACGGAATTTCACGATGACGGGTTCTAAGTAAATTGCATGTCTATTGGGTAGAACTCGCTCCAAGAGGATTTTTCTGAGGAAACTGCATGATTTTAGAGACTGACATTAGGAGAATACTACTAAATCAGAATAAAATTTCTATGTATAAATATGCACTGTAAGGTGGATTAAAGTTCGTTAATACACATGTTCACAACTCATTAAAGAATGTTTGTTGAATCCGTGGTGCATGTAACGTGTTCAGAACACGGAATATCACGGTGATTGAAAGTAGGCAAATTACCTATCTTTTGGGTAGAACTGGCTCCAAGAGCATTTTTCTGCCAAATCTGCCTCATTTTCAAACTGGCGTTCAAACTAACGTGTGAAATCTGAGAAAATTCTTCAAAGTGTCAGTAAGCCTTTTATGGTGAATGAAAGTGCTGTAATCCACTTGCTAACAACTCTGTAGTGAATATTTGTCACATCTGAGATGCATGTAGCGTGTTCGGAACACGGAATTTGACGGTGAGCGAATCCATGTAAATTACATATCTATTGGTTAGAACCTGCTCCAAGAGGTTTTTGCCATGAAATCTGCCTCATTTTAGAAACTGGCATTTGGAAATCTCTGTGAAATCACAGAAAATGCTTCTAAGCATCTATATGCTTTCTATAGTGAGAAAGTCCTGTAATCCACATGCAAACAACTGTGTAGTGTATATTTGTCGAAACTTTTCTGCATGTAGCATGTTCGAAACACGTATTTTCACAGCGGGAGAATCTATGTAATTTACATATCTATTGGGTAGAACACGCTCCAAAAGTTTTTTCCTTTGAAAACTGCCTGATTTTCGAAACTGCAATTAGGAAATATCTGCGAACTCAGTGTTAATGTTTCTAGGTGTCAATATGCCCTGTATGGTGGATGAAAGTTGTGTAATACACATATACACAACTCATTAAGAATGTTTCTCAAATCCGTGATGTGTGTAGTGCGTTCGGAACATGGACTATCACGGTGAGGCAAACTATGTAAATTACATATCTATTGGTTAGAACACGCTCCAGGAGCATTTTACTGAAAAATCTGCCTCAGTTTGGAAACTGTTGTTATGAAACCCTGCAAAATCTGAGTAAATGCTTTAAGGTGATAATATGTATTCAATGGGTTATTAAAGATGTGTAATTCACATGCTAAGAACTCAGCAGTGAATATTTGTTGAATCCGTGGTGCATGGACCGTTTTTGGAACACGGAATGTTACGGGGAAGGTATCTATGAAAATGAGATGTCTATTGTATACAACATGCACCAAGAGAATTTTTCTGCGAAAACTGCCTGATTTTCTTAACTGACGTTAGGAAAACCTGCGAAATGTAAGTAAATGTTTCTAGGTGTAAATATACCTTGTATTGTGGTTGAAAAATCGGTAATCAACATGCTCACGGTCATTAAATAATGTTTGTCGAAGCCGTGATGAATGTAACGTTTTCGGAACACGGAATGTCTCGGTCAGTGAAGCTCTGAAAATAAAAATTCTACTGCATAGAACTCGCTTGAACTGAATGTTTCTGTGAAAATTTCATGATTTTCGAAACTGGATGTAAGGAAAAACCTGTGAAATAATAATAACTACTTCTACGTGTAAATATGCCTTGTATGGTGGATGAAAGTTCGGTAATCCACATGTTCACACTCATTAAAGAATGTTTGTCGAACTCGTGATGCATGTAACGTGTTCGGAATACGGAATGTCATAGTGAAGGAAACTATGTAAGTTACATGTCTATTGGGTAGAACTCGCTTGAAGAGAATATTTCTGTGAAATATGCCTCATTTTGAAAACTGACATTAGGAGAACACTTTGAAATCTGAAAAAATGCTTCTAAGTGTCAATATGCCTTGAATGGTGAATGAAAGTCCGGTCATCCACATGTTAATAACAGTGTAGTAATTATTTTTTAAACCGTGATTCATGTAGCGCCTTTGAAAAGCGGAATTTCACGGTAATGAAACTATGGAAATTACAATTCTATTGAGTAGAACGAGCTAGAAGAGAATTTTTCTGCGAAAATTGCATGATTATCGAATCTGAAATTTGGAAAAAGCTGCAAAAAGGGAGTAAATATTTGCAGGTGTAAATGTGCCTTTATGATGCAAGAAAGTTCGGTAATCCACATTTTCACAATATATTAAAGAATCTTTTTCTAATCCGTGATGCATTTAGCGTGTTCAGATCGTGGAATTTCACGGTGATTGAAACAATGTAAATGACTTCTCTATTGGGTAGAACTCGCTCCGAGAGTGTTTTTCTGTGAAAACTTCGTCATTTTTGAAACTGGCGTTAAGAAAACGCTGCAAAATCTGAGAAAATACTTCTAAGAATCAATATGCAAAGTTTTGTGATGAAAGTTCTATAATCCACATGCTAACAAATTTGTAGTGAATATTTGTCGAATCTTTTATGCATGTAACATGTTCGGAGCACGGAATTTCACGGCCAGGGAATTTATGTAAATTACATTTCCCTTGGTTAGAAATCACTCCAAGAGATTTTTCCTGAGAAATCGGCCTGATTTTCGAAACTGGCTTTAGGAAAATCCTGCGAAGCCTCCTTACTAGATTCTCGGTGTACATCTGCCTTTTATGGTGGATGAAAGTTCAGTAATCTGCATGCTAACTACTCTGTAGTGAATATTTGTCGAATCCGAGATACGTGAAGTGTGTTCGGAACACACAATATCACGGTGAGCGAATCTATGTAAAATACAGGTCTCTTGGGTAGAATTTGCTCTAAGAGTTTTTTCTGAGAAATCTGCCTCATTTTTGAACCTGGCGTTTGAAAATCTCTGCAAAATCAGAGAATTTGCTTCAAAGTGTCAATATGCCTTGTATTGTGATGCAAGATCGTAAAACCACATGCAAACAAATCTGTGGTGAATATTTTTAGAAAGCGTTATGCATGAAGTGGGATCGTATCACGGAAAATCCCGGCGATGAAATCTATGTAAATTACACACCTATTGGTTAGAATTCGCTCCAAAATTTTTTCCCTGTGAAAACGGCCTGATTTTCCAAACTGGCATTAGGAAAAACCTGCAAATTCAGAGTTAATGTTTCTAGTTGTAAATATGCCATGTATGGCGGATGAAATTTCTGTAATCTACATGTTCACAACTCATTCGAGAAAGTTTGTTGAAACCTTGATGCATGTAGCGTGTTCGGAAAATGGAATGTCACTGTGAGGGAAACTATGTAAATTACATTTCTATTGGGAAGTACTCGCTCCACGAGAATTTTTCTGCCAAATCTGCCTCCTTTTCAAAACTGGCATTAGGAAAAACTTTTGAAATGGGAGAAAATGCTTCAAATTGTCAACATGGCTTTTATGGTGGATGAAAGTTCTGTAATCCTAATGCTAACAACTCTGTAGTGAATATTTGTCGAATCCGTGATGCATGTAGCGTGTTCGGAACACGGAATTTCACGATGACGGGTTCTAAGTAAATTGCATGTCTATTGGGTAGAACTCGCTCCAAGAGGATTTTTCTGAGGAAACTGCATGATTTTAGAGACTGACATTAGGAGAATACTACTAAATCAGAATAAAATTTCTATGTATAAATATGCACTGTAAGGTGGATTAAAGTTCGTTAATACACATGTTCACAACTCATTAAAGAATGTTTGTTGAATCCGTGGTGCATGTAACGTGTTCAGAACACGGAATATCACGGTGATTGAAAGTAGGCAAATTACCTATCTTTTGGGTAGAACTGGCTCCAAGAGCATTTTTCTGCCAAATCTGCCTCATTTTCAAACTGGCGTTCAAACTAACGTGTGAAATCTGAGAAAATTCTTCAAAGTGTCAGTAAGCCTTTTATGGTGAATGAAAGTGCTGTAATCCACTTGCTAACAACTCTGTAGTGAATATTTGTCACATCTGAGATGCATGTAGCGTGTTCGGAACACGGAATTTGACGGTGAGCGAATCCATGTAAATTACATATCTATTGGTTAGAACCTGCTCCAAGAGGTTTTTGCCATGAAATCTGCCTCATTTTAGAAACTGGCATTTGGAAATCTCTGTGAAATCACAGAAAATGCTTCTAAGCATCTATATGCTTTCTATAGTGAGAAAGTCCTGTAATCCACATGCAAACAACTGTGTAGTGTATATTTGTCGAAACTTTTCTGCATGTAGCATGTTCGAAACACGTATTTTCACAGCGGGAGAATCTATGTAATTTACATATCTATTGGGTAGAACACGCTCCAACAGTTTTTTCCTTTGAAAACTGCCTGATTTTCGAAACTGCAATTAGGAAATATCTGCGAACTCAGTGTTAATGTTTCTAGGTGTCAATATGCCCTGTATGGTGGATGAAAGTTGTGTAATACACATATACACAACTCATTAAGAATGTTTCTCAAATCCGTGATGTGTGTAGTGCGTTCGGAACATGGACTATCACGGTGAGGCAAACTATGTAAATTACATATCTATTGGTTAGAACACGCTCCAGGAGCATTTTACTGAAAAATCTGCCTCAGTTTGGAAACTGTTGTTATGAAACCCTGCAAAATCTGACTAAATGCTTTAAGGTGATAATATGTATTCAATGGGTTATTAAAGATGTGTAATTCACATGCTAAGAACTCAGCAGTGAATATTTGTTGAATCCGTGGTGCATGGACCGTTTTCGGAACACGGAATGTTACGGGGAAGGTATCTATGAAAATGAGATGTCTATTGTATACAACATGCACCAAGAGAATTTTTCTGCGAAAACTGCCTGATTTTCTTAACTGACGTTAGGAAAACCTGCGAAATGTAAGTAAATGTTTCTAGGTGTAAATATACCTTGTATTGTGGTTGAAAAATCGGTAATCAACATGCTCACGGTCATTAAATAATGTTTGTCGAAGCCGTGATGAATGTAACGTTTTCGGAACACGGAATGTCTCGGTCAGTGAAGCTCTGAAAATAAAAATTCTACTGCATAGAACTCGCTTGAACTGAATGTTTCTGTGAAAATTTCATGATTTTCGAAACTGGATGTAAGGAAAAACCTGTGAAATAATAATAACTACTTCTACGTGTAAATATGCCTTGTATGGTGGATGAAAGTTCGGTAATCCACATGTTCACACTCATTAAAGAATGTTTGTCGAACTCGTGATGCATGTAACGTGTTCGGAATACGGAATGTCATAGTGAAGGAAACTATGTAAGTTACATGTCTATTGGGTAGAACTCGCTTGAAGAGAATATTTCTGTGAAATATGCCTCATTTTGAAAACTGACATTAGGAGAACACTTTGAAATCTGAAAAAATGCTTCTAAGTGTCAATATGCCTTGAATGGTGAATGAAAGTCCGGTCATCCACATGTTAATAACAGTGTAGTAATTATTTTTTAAACCGTGATTCATGTAGCGCCTTTGAAAAGCGGAATTTCACGGTAATGAAACTATGGAAATTACAATTCTATTGAGTAGAACGAGCTAGAAGAGAATTTTTCTGCGAAAATTGCATGATTATCGAATCTGAAATTTGGAAAAAGCTGCAAAAAGGGAGTAAATATTTGCAGGTGTAAATGTGCCTTTATGATGCAAGAAAGTTCGGTAATCCACATTTTCACAATATATTAAAGAATCTTTTTCTAATCCGTGATGCATTTAGCGTGTTCAGATCGTGGAATTTCACGGTGATTGAAACAATGTAAATGACTTCTCTATTGGGTAGAACTCGCTCCGAGAGTGTTTTTCTGTGAAAACTTCGTCATTTTTGAAACTGGCGTTAAGAAAACGCTGCAAAATCTGAGAAAATACTTCTAAGAATCAATATGCAAAGTTTTGTGATGAAAGTTCTATAATCCACATGCTAACAAATTTGTAGTGAATATTTGTCGAATCTTTTATGCATGTAACATGTTCGGAGCACGGAATTTCACGGCCAGGGAATTTATGTAAATTACATTTCCCTTGGTTAGAAATCACTCCAAGAGATTTTTCCTGAGAAATCGGCCTGATTTTCGAAACTGGCTTTAGGAAAATCCTGCGAAGCCTCCTTACTAGATTCTCGGTGTACATCTGCCTTTTATGGTGGATGAAAGTTCAGTAATCTGCATGCTAACTACTCTGTAGTGAATATTTGTCGAATCCGAGATACGTGAAGTGTGTTCGGAACACACAATATCACGGTGAGCGAATCTATGTAAAATACAGGTCTCTTGGGTAGAATTTGCTCTAAGAGTTTTTTCTGAGAAATCTGCCTCATTTTTGAACCTGGCGTTTGAAAATCTCTGCAAAATCAGAGAATTTGCTTCAAAGTGTCAATATGCCTTGTATTGTGATGCAAGATCGTAAAACCACATGCAAACAAATCTGTGGTGAATATTTTTAGAAAGCGTTATGCATGAAGTGGGATCGTATCACGGAAAATCCCGGCGATGAAATCTATGTAAATTACACACCTATTGGTTAGAATTCGCTCCAAAATTTTTTCCCTGTGAAAACGGCCTGATTTTCCAAACTGGCATTAGGAAAAACCTGCAAATTCAGAGTTAATGTTTCTAGTTGTAAATATGCCATGTATGGCGGATGAAATTTCTGTAATCTACATGTTCACAACTCATTCGAGAAAGTTTGTTGAAACCTTGATGCATGTAGCGTGTTCGGAAAATGGAATGTCACTGTGAGGGAAACTATGTAAATTACATTTCTATTGGGAAGTACTCGCTCCACGAGAATTTTTCTGCCAAATCTGCCTCCTTTTCAAAACTGGCATTAGGAAAAACTTTTGAAATGGGAGAAAATGCTTCAAATTGTCAACATGGCTTTTATGGTGGATGAAAGTTCTGTAATCCTAATGCTAACAACTCTGTAGTGAATATTTGTCGAATCCGTGATGCATGTAGCGTGTTCGGAACACGGAATTTCACGATGACGGGTTCTAAGTAAATTGCATGTCTATTGGGTAGAACTCGCTCCAAGAGGATTTTTCTGAGGAAACTGCATGATTTTAGAGACTGACATTAGGAGAATACTACTAAATCAGAATAAAATTTCTATGTATAAATATGCACTGTAAGGTGGATTAAAGTTCGTTAATACACATGTTCACAACTCATTAAAGAATGTTTGTTGAATCCGTGGTGCATGTAACGTGTTCAGAACACGGAATATCACGGTGATTGAAAGTAGGCAAATTACCTATCTTTTGGGTAGAACTGGCTCCAAGAGAATTTTTCTGCCAAATCTGCCTCATTTTCAAACTGGCGTTCAAACTAACGTGTGAAATCTGAGAAAATTCTTCAAAGTGTCAGTAAGCCTTTTATGGTGAATGAAAGTGCTGTAATCCACTTGCTAACAACTCTGTAGTGAATATTTGTCACATCTGAGATGCATGTAGCGTGTTCGGAACACGGAATTTGACGGTGAGCGAATCCATGTAAATTACATATCTATTGGTTAGAACCTGCTCCAAGAGGTTTTTGCCATGAAATCTGCCTCATTTTAGAAACTGGCATTTGGAAATCTCTGTGAAATCACAGAAAATGCTTCTAAGCATCTATATGCTTTCTATAGTGAGAAAGTCCTGTAATCCACATGCAAACAACTGTGTAGTGTATATTTGTCGAAACTTTTCTGCATGTAGCATGTTCGAAACACGTATTTTCACAGCGGGAGAATCTATGTAATTTACATATCTATTGGGTAGAACACGCTCCAAAAGTTTTTTCCTTTGAAAACTGCCTGATTTTCGAAACTGCAATTAGGAAATATCTGCGAACTCAGTGTTAATGTTTCTAGGTGTCAATATGCCCTGTATGGTGGATGAAAGTTGTGTAATACACATATACACAACTCATTAAGAATGTTTCTCAAATCCGTGATGTGTGTAGTGCGTTCGGAACATGGACTATCACGGTGAGGCAAACTATGTAAATTACATATCTATTGGTTAGAACACGCTCCAGGAGCATTTTACTGAAAAATCTGCCTCAGTTTGGAAACTGTTGTTATGAAACCCTGCAAAATCTGAGTAAATGCTTTAAGGTGATAATATGTATTCAATGGGTTATTAAAGATGTGTAATTCACATGCTAAGAACTCAGCAGTGAATATTTGTTGAATCCGTGGTGCATGGACCGTTTTCGGAACACGGAATGTTACGGGGAAGGTATCTATGAAAATGAGATGTCTATTGTATACAACATGCACCAAGAGAATTTTTCTGCGAAAACTGCCTGATTTTCTTAACTGACGTTAGGAAAACCTGCGAAATGTAAGTAAATGTTTCTAGGTGTAAATATACCTTGTATTGTGGTTGAAAAATCGGTAATCAACATGCTCACGGTCATTAAATAATGTTTGTCGAAGCCGTGATGAATGTAACGTTTTCGGAACACGGAATGTCTCGGTCAGTGAAGCTCTGAAAATAAAAATTCTACTGCATAGAACTCGCTTGAATTGAATGTTTCTGTGAAAATTTCATGATTTTCGAAACTGGATGTTAGGAAAAACCTGTGAAATCAGAATAACTACTTCTAGGTGTAAATATGCCTTGTATGGTGGATGAAAGTTCGGTAATCCACATGCTCTCACTCATTAAAGAATGTTTGTCGAACTCTTGATGCATGTAACGTGTTCGGAATACGGAATGTCATAGTGAAGGAAACTATGTAAGTTACATGTCTATTGGGTAGAACTCGCTTGAAGAGAATATTTCTGCGAAATGTGCCTCATTTTTAAAACTGACATTAGGAGAACACTGTGAAATCTGAGAAAATGCTTCTAAGTGTCAATATGCCTTGAATGGTGAATGAAAGTCCGGTCATCCACATGTTAATAACAGTGTAGTAATTATTTTTTAAACCGTGATTCATGTAGCGCCTTTGAAAAATGGAATTTCACGGTAATGAAACTATGGAAATTACAATTCTATTGAGTAGAACGAGCTAGAAGAGAATTTTTCTGCGAAAATTGCATGATTATCGAATGTGAAGTTTGGAAAAAGCTGCAAAAAGGGAGTAAATATTTGCAGGTGTAAATGTGCCTTTATGATGCAAGAAAGTTCGGTAATCCACATTTTCACAATATATTAAAGAATCTTTTTCTAATCCGTGATGCATTTAGCGTGTTCAGATCGTGGAATTTCACGGTGATTGAAACAATGTAAATGACTTCTCTATTGGGTAGAACTCGCTCCGAGAGTGTTTTTCTGTGAAAACTTCGTCATTTTTGAAACTGGGGTTAAGAAAACGCTGCAAAATCTGAGAAAATACTTCTAAGAATCAATATGCAAAGTTTTGTGATGAAAGTTCTGTAATCCACATGCTAACAAATTTGTAGTGAATATTTGTCGAATCTTTTATGCATGTAACATGTTCGGAGCACGGAATTTCACGGCCAGGGAATTTATGTAAATTACATTTCCCTTGGTTAGAAATCACTCCAAGAGATTTTTCCTGAGAAATCGGCCTGATTTTCGAAACTGGCTTTAGGAAAATCCTGCGAAGCCTCCTTACTAGATTCTCGGTGTACATCTGCCTTTTATGGTGGATGAAAGTTCAGTAATCTGCATGCTAACTACTCTGTAGTGAATATTTGTCGAATCCGAGATACGTGAAGTGTGTTCGGAACACACAATATCACGGTGAGCGAATCTATGTAAAATACAGGTCTCTTGGGTAGAATTTGCTCTAAGAGTTTTTTCTGAGAAATCTGCCTCATTTTTGAACCTGGCGTTTGAAAATCTCTGCAAAATCAGAGAATTTGCTTCAAAGTGTCAATATGCCTTGTATTGTGATGCAAGATCGTAAAACCACATGCAAACAAATCTGTGGTGAATATTTTTAGAAAGCGTTATGCATGAAGTGGGATCGTATCACGGAAAATCCCGGCGATGAAATCTATGTAAATTACACACCTATTGGTTAGAATTCGCTCCAAAATTTTTTCCCTGTGAAAACGGCCTGATTTTCCAAACTGGCATTAGGAAAAACCTGCAAATTCAGAGTTAATGTTTCTAGTTGTAAATATGCCATGTATGGCGGATGAAATTTCTGTAATCTACATGTTCACAACTCATTCGAGAAAGTTTGTTGAAACCTTGATGCATGTAGCGTGTTCGGAAAATGGAATGTCACTGTGAGGGAAACTATGTAAATTACATTTCTATTGGGAAGTACTCGCTCCACGAGAATTTTTCTGCCAAATCTGCCTCCTTTTCAAAACTGGCATTAGGAAAAACTTTTGAAATGGGAGAAAATGCTTCAAATTGTCAACATGGCTTTTATGGTGGATGAAAGTTCTGTAATCCTAATGCTAACAACTCTGTAGTGAATATTTGTCGAATCCGTGATGCATGTAGCGTGTTCGGAACACGGAATTTCACGATGACGGGTTCTAAGTAAATTGCATGTCTATTGGGTAGAACTCGCTCCAAGAGGATTTTTCTGAGGAAACTGCATGATTTTAGAGACTGACATTAGGAGAATACTACTAAATCAGAATAAAATTTCTATGTATAAATATGCACTGTAAGGTGGATTAAAGTTCGTTAATACACATGTTCACAACTCATTAAAGAATGTTTGTTGAATCCGTGGTGCATGTAACGTGTTCAGAACACGGAATATCACGGTGATTGAAAGTAGGCAAATTACCTATCTTTTGGGTAGAACTGGCTCCAAGAGCATTTTTCTGCCAAATCTGCCTCATTTTCAAACTGGCGTTCAAACTAAAGTGTGAAATCTGAGAAAATTCTTCAAAGTGTCAGTAAGCCTTTTATGGTGAATGAAAGTGCTGTAATCCACTTGCTAACAACTCTGTAGTGAATATTTGTCACATCTGAGATGCATGTAGCGTGTTCGGAACACGGAATTTGACGGTGAGCGAATCCATGTAAATTACATATCTATTGGTTAGAACCTGCTCCAAGAGGTTTTTGCCATGAAATCTGCCTCATTTTAGAAACTGGCATTTGGAAATCTCTGTGAAATCACAGAAAATGCTTCTAAGCATCTATATGCTTTCTATAGTGAGAAAGTCCTGTAATCCACATGCAAACAACTGTGTAGTGTATATTTGTCGAAACTTTTCTGCATGTAGCATGTTCGAAACACGTATTTTCACAGCGGGAGAATCTATGTAATTTACATATCTATTGGGTAGAACACGCTCCAAAAGTTTTTTCCTTTGAAAACTGCCTGATTTTCGAAACTGCAATTAGGAAATATCTGCGAACTCAGTGTTAATGTTTCTAGGTGTCAATATGCCCTGTATGGTGGATGAAAGTTGTGTAATACACATATACACAACTCATTAAGAATGTTTCTCAAATCCGTGATGTGTGTAGTGCGTTCGGAACATGGACTATCACGGTGAGGCAAACTATGTAAATTACATATCTATTGGTTAGAACACGCTCCAGGAGCATTTTACTGAAAAATCTGCCTCAGTTTGGAAACTGTTGTTATGAAACCCTGCAAAATCTGAGTAAATGCTTTAAGGTGATAATATGTATTCAATGGGTTATTAAAGATGTGTAATTCACATGCTAAGAACTCAGCAGTGAATATTTGTTGAATCCGTGGTGCATGGACCGTTTTCGGAACACGGAATGTTACGGGGAAGGTATCTATGAAAATGAGATGTCTATTGTATACAACATGCACCAAGAGAATTTTTCTGCGAAAACTGCCTGATTTTCTTAACTGACGTTAGGAAAACCTGCGAAATGTAAGTAAATGTTTCTAGGTGTAAATATACCTTGTATTGTGGTTGAAAAATCGGTAATCAACATGCTCACGGTCATTAAATAATGTTTGTCGAAGCCGTGATGAATGTAACGTTTTCGGAACACGGAATGTCTCGGTCAGTGAAGCTCTGAAAATAAAAATTCTACTGCATAGAACTCGCTTGAACTGAATGTTTCTGTGAAAATTTCATGATTTTCGAAACTGGATGTAAGGAAAAACCTGTGAAATAATAATAACTACTTCTACGTGTAAATATGCCTTGTATGGTGGATGAAAGTTCGGTAATCCACATGTTCACACTCATTAAAGAATGTTTGTCGAACTCGTGATGCATGTAACGTGTTCGGAATACGGAATGTCATAGTGAAGGAAACTATGTAAGTTACATGTCTATTGGGTAGAACTCGCTTGAAGAGTATATTTCTGTGAAATATGCCTCATTTTGAAAACTGACATTAGGAGAACACTTTGAAATCTGAAAAAATGCTTCTAAGTGTCAATATGCCTTGAATGGTGAATGAAAGTCCGGTCATCCACATGTTAATAACAGTGTAGTAATTATTTTTTAAACCGTGATTCATGTAGCGCCTTTGAAAAGCGGAATTTCACGGTAATGAAACTATGGAAATTACAATTCTATTGAGTAGAACGAGCTAGAAGAGAATTTTTCTGCGAAAATTGCATGATTATCGAATCTGAAATTTGGAAAAAGCTGCAAAAAGGGAGTAAATATTTGCAGGTGTAAATGTGCCTTTATGATGCAAGAAAGTTCGGTAATCCACATTTTCACAATATATTAAAGAATCTTTTTCTAATCCGTGATGCATTTAGCGTGTTCAGATCGTGGAATTTCACGGTGATTGAAACAATGTAAATGACTTCTCTATTGGGTAGAACTCGCTCCGAGAGTGTTTTTCTGTGAAAACTTCGTCATTTTTGAAACTGGCGTTAAGAAAACGCTGCAAAATCTGAGAAAATACTTCTAAGAATCAATATGCAAAGTTTTGTGATGAAAGTTCTGTAATCCACATGCTAACAAATTTGTAGTGAATATTTGTCGAATCTTTTATGCATGTAACATGTTCGGAGCACGGAATTTCACGGCCAGGGAATTTATGTAAATTACATTTCCCTTGGTTAGAAATCACTCCAAGAGATTTTTCCTGAGAAATCGGCCTGATTTTCGAAACTGGCTTTAGGAAAATCCTGCGAAGCCTCCTTACTAGATTCTCGGTGTACATCTGCCTTTTATGGTGGATGAAAGTTCAGTAATCTGCATGCTAACTACTCTGTAGTGAATATTTGTCGAATCCGAGATACGTGAAGTGTGTTCGGAACACACAATATCACGGTGAGCGAATCTATGTAAAATACAGGTCTCTTGGGTAGAATTTGCTCTAAGAGTTTTTTCTGAGAAATCTGCCTCATTTTTGAACCTGGCGTTTGAAAATCTCTGCAAAATCAGAGAATTTGCTTCAAAGTGTCAATATGCCTTGTATTGTGATGCAAGATCGTAAAACCACATGCAAACAAATCTGTGGTGAATATTTTTAGAAAGCGTTATGCATGAAGTGGGATCGTATCACGGAAAATCCCGGCGATGAAATCTATGTAAATTACACACCTATTGGTTAGAATTCGCTCCAAAATTTTTTCCCTGTGAAAACGGCCTGATTTTCCAAACTGGCATTAGGAAAAACCTGCAAATTCAGAGTTAATGTTTCTAGTTGTAAATATGCCATGTATGGCGGATGAAATTTCTGTAATCTACATGTTCACAACTCATTCGAGAAAGTTTGTTGAAACCTTGATGCATGTAGCGTGTTCGGAAAATGGAATGTCACTGTGAGGGAAACTATGTAAATTACATTTCTATTGGGAAGTACTCGCTCCACGAGAATTTTTCTGCCAAATCTGCCTCCTTTTCAAAACTGGCATTAGGAAAAACTTTTGAAATGGGAGAAAATGCTTCAAATTGTCAACATGGCTTTTATGGTGGATGAAAGTTCTGTAATCCTAATGCTAACAACTCTGTAGTGAATATTTGTCGAATCCGTGATGCATGTAGCGTGTTCGGAACACGGAATTTCACGATGACGGGTTCTAAGTAAATTGCATGTCTATTGGGTAGAACTCGCTCCAAGAGGATTTTTCTGAGGAAACTGCATGATTTTAGAGACTGACATTAGGAGAATACTACTAAATCAGAATAAAATTTCTATGTATAAATATGCACTGTAAGGTGGATTAAAGTTCGTTAATACACATGTTCACAACTCATTAAAGAATGTTTGTTGAATCCGTGGTGCATGTAACGTGTTCAGAACACGGAATATCACGGTGATTGAAAGTAGGCAAATTACCTATCTTTTGGGTAGAACTGGCTCCAAGAGCATTTTTCTGCCAAATCTGCCTCATTTTCAAACTGGCGTTCAAACTAACGTGTGAAATCTGAGAAAATTCTTCAAAGTGTCAGTAAGCCTTTTATGGTGAATGAAAGTGCTGTAATCCACTTGCTAACAACTCTGTAGTGAATATTTGTCACATCTGAGATGCATGTAGCGTGTTCGGAACACGGAATTTGACGGTGAGCGAATCCATGTAAATTACATATCTATTGGTTAGAACCTGCTCCAAGAGGTTTTTGCCATGAAATCTGCCTCATTTTAGAAACTGGCATTTGGAAATCTCTGTGAAATCACAGAAAATGCTTCTAAGCATCTATATGCTTTCTATAGTGAGAAAGTCCTGTAATCCACATGCAAACAACTGTGTAGTGTATATTTGTCGAAACTTTTCTGCATGTAGCATGTTCGAAACACGTATTTTCACAGCGGGAGAATCTATGTAATTTACATATCTATTGGGTAGAACACGCTCCAAAAGTTTTTTCCTTTGAAAACTGCCTGATTTTCGAAACTGCAATTAGGAAATATCTGCGAACTCAGTGTTAATGTTTCTAGGTGTCAATATGCCCTGTATGGTGGATGAAAGTTGTGTAATACACATATACACAACTCATTAAGAATGTTTCTCAAATCCGTGATGTGTGTAGTGCGTTCGGAACATGGACTATCACGGTGAGGCAAACTATGTAAATTACATATCTATTGGTTAGAACACGCTCCAGGAGCATTTTACTGAAAAATCTGCCTCAGTTTGGAAACTGTTGTTATGAAACCCTGCAAAATCTGAGTAAATGCTTTAAGGTGATAATATGTATTCAATGGGTTATTAAAGATGTGTAATTCACATGCTAAGAACTCAGCAGTGAATATTTGTTGAATCCGTGGTGCATGGACCGTTTTCGGAACACGGAATGTTACGGGGAAGGTATCTATGAAAATGAGATGTCTATTGTATACAACATGCACCAAGAGAATTTTTCTGCGAAAACTGCCTGATTTTCTTAACTGACGTTAGGAAAACCTGCGAAATGTAAGTAAATGTTTCTAGGTGTAAATATACCTTGTATTGTGGTTGAAAAATCGGTAATCAACATGCTCACGGTCATTAAATAATGTTTGTCGAAGCCGTGATGAATGTAACGTTTTCGGAACACGGAATGTCTCGGTCAGTGAAGCTCTGAAAATAAAAATTCTACTGCATAGAACTCGCTTGAACTGAATGTTTCTGTGAAAATTTCATGATTTTCGAAACTGGATGTAAGGAAAAACCTGTGAAATAATAATAACTACTTCTAGGTGTAAATATGCCTTGTATGGTGGATGAAAGTTCGGTAATCCACATGTTCACACTCATTAAAGAATGTTTGTCGAACTCGTGATGCATGTAACGTGTTCGGAATACGGAATGTCATAGTGAAGGAAACTATGTAAGTTACATGTCTATTGGGTAGAACTCGCTTGAAGAGTATATTTCTGTGAAATATGCCTCATTTTGAAAACTGACATTAGGAGAACACTTTGAAATCTGAAAAAATGCTTCTAAGTGTCAATATGCCTTGAATGGTGAATGAAAGTCCGGTCATCCACATGTTAATAACAGTGTAGTAATTATTTTTTAAACCGTGATTCATGTAGCGCCTTTGAAAAGCGGAATTTCACGGTAATGAAACTATGGAAATTACAATTCTATTGAGTAGAACGAGCTAGAAGAGAATTTTTCTGCGAAAATTGCATGATTATCGAATCTGAAATTTGGAAAAAGCTGCAAAAAGGGAGTAAATATTTGCAGGTGTAAATGTGCCTTTATGATGCAAGAAAGTTCGGTAATCCACATTTTCACAATATATTAAAGAATCTTTTTCTAATCCGTGATGCATTTAGCGTGTTCAGATCGTGGAATTTCACGGTGATTGAAACAATGTAAATGACTTCTCTATTGGGTAGAACTCGCTCCGAGAGTGTTTTTCTGTGAAAACTTCGTCATTTTTGAAACTGGCGTTAAGAAAACGCTGCAAAATCTGAGAAAATACTTCTAAGAATCAATATGCAAAGTTTTGTGATGAAAGTTCTGTAATCCACATGCTAACAAATTTGTAGTGAATATTTGTCGAATCTTTTATGCATGTAACATGTTCGGAGCACGGAATTTCACGGCCAGGGAATTTATGTAAATTACATTTCCCTTGGTTAGAAATCACTCCAAGAGATTTTTCCTGAGAAATCGGCCTGATTTTCGAAACTGGCTTTAGGAAAATCCTGCGAAGCCTCCTTACTAGATTCTCGGTGTACATCTGCCTTTTATGGTGGATGAAAGTTCAGTAATCTGCATGCTAACTACTCTGTAGTGAATATTTGTCGAATCCGAGATACGTGAAGTGTGTTCGGAACACACAATATCACGGTGAGCGAATCTATGTAAAATACAGGTCTCTTGGGTAGAATTTGCTCTAAGAGTTTTTTCTGAGAAATCTGCCTCATTTTTGAACCTGGCGTTTGAAAATCTCTGCAAAATCAGAGAATTTGCTTCAAAGTGTCAATATGCCTTGTATTGTGATGCAAGATCGTAAAACCACATGCAAACAAATCTGTGGTGAATATTTTTAGAAAGCGTTATGCATGAAGTGGGATCGTATCACGGAAAATCCCGGCGATGAAATCTATGTAAATTACACACCTATTGGTTAGAATTCGCTCCAAAATTTTTTCCCTGTGAAAACGGCCTGATTTTCCAAACTGGCATTAGGAAAAACCTGCAAATTCAGAGTTAATGTTTCTAGTTGTAAATATGCCATGTATGGCGGATGAAATTTCTGTAATCTACATGTTCACAACTCATTCGAGAAAGTTTGTTGAAACCTTGATGCATGTAGCGTGTTCGGAAAATGGAATGTCACTGTGAGGGAAACTATGTAAATTACATTTCTATTGGGAAGTACTCGCTCCACGAGAATTTTTCTGCCAAATCTGCCTCCTTTTCAAAACTGGCATTAGGAAAAACTTTTGAAATGGGAGAAAATGCTTCAAATTGTCAACATGGCTTTTATGGTGGATGAAAGTTCTGTAATCCTAATGCTAACAACTCTGTAGTGAATATTTGTCGAATCCGTGATGCATGTAGCGTGTTCGGAACACGGAATTTCACGATGACGGGTTCTAAGTAAATTGCATGTCTATTGGGTAGAACTCGCTCCAAGAGGATTTTTCTGAGGAAACTGCATGATTTTAGAGACTGACATTAGGAGAATACTACTAAATCAGAATAAAATTTCTATGTATAAATATGCACTGTAAGGTGGATTAAAGTTCGTTAATACACATGTTCACAACTCATTAAAGAATGTTTGTTGAATCCGTGGTGCATGTAACGTGTTCAGAACACGGAATATCACGGTGATTGAAAGTAGGCAAATTACCTATCTTTTGGGTAGAACTGGCTCCAAGAGCATTTTTCTGCCAAATCTGCCTCATTTTCAAACTGGCGTTCAAACTAACGTGTGAAATCTGAGAAAATTCTTCAAAGTGTCAGTAAGCCTTTTATGGTGAATGAAAGTGCTGTAATCCACTTGCTAACAACTCTGTAGTGAATATTTGTCACATCTGAGATGCATGTAGCGTGTTCGGAACACGGAATTTGACGGTGAGCGAATCCATGTAAATTACATATCTATTGGTTAGAACCTGCTCCAAGAGGTTTTTGCCATGAAATCTGCCTCATTTTAGAAACTGGCATTTGGAAATCTCTGTGAAATCACAGAAAATGCTTCTAAGCATCTATATGCTTTCTATAGTGAGAAAGTCCTGTAATCCACATGCAAACAACTGTGTAGTGTATATTTGTCGAAACTTTTCTGCATGTAGCATGTTCGAAACACGTATTTTCACAGCGGGAGAATCTATGTAATTTACATATCTATTGGGTAGAACACGCTCCAAAAGTTTTTTCCTTTGAAAACTGCCTGATTTTCGAAACTGCAATTAGGAAATATCTGCGAACTCAGTGTTAATGTTTCTAGGTGTCAATATGCCCTGTATGGTGGATGAAAGTTGTGTAATACACATATACACAACTCATTAAGAATGTTTCTCAAATCCGTGATGTGTGTAGTGCGTTCGGAACATGGACTATCACGGTGAGGCAAACTATGTAAATTACATATCTATTGGTTAGAACACGCTCCAGGAGCATTTTACTGAAAAATCTGCCTCAGTTTGGAAACTGTTGTTATGAAACCCTGCAAAATCTGAGTAAATGCTTTAAGGTGATAATATGTATTCAATGGGTTATTAAAGATGTGTAATTCACATGCTAAGAACTCAGCAGTGAATATTTGTTGAATCCGTGGTGCATGGACCGTTTTCGGAACACGGAATGTTACGGGGAAGGTATCTATGAAAATGAGATGTCTATTGTATACAACATGCACCAAGAGAATTTTTCTGCGAAAACTGCCTGATTTTCTTAACTGACGTTAGGAAAACCTGCGAAATGTAAGTAAATGTTTCTAGGTGTAAATATACCTTGTATTGTGGTTGAAAAATCGGTAATCAACATGCTCACGGTCATTAAATAATGTTTGTCGAAGCCGTGATGAATGTAACGTTTTCGGAACACGGAATGTCTCGGTCAGTGAAGCTCTGAAAATAACAATTCTACTGCATAGAACTCGCTTGAATTGAATGTTTCTGTGAAAATTTCATGATTTTCGAAACTGGATGTTAGGAAAAACCTGTGAAATCAGAATAACTACTTCTAGGTGTAAATATGCCTTGTATGGTGGATGAAAGTTCGGTAATCCACATGCTCTCACTCATTAAAGAATGTTTGTCGAACTCTTGATGCATGTAACGTGTTCGGAATACGGAATGTCATAGTGAAGGAAACTATGTAAGTTACATGTCTATTGGGTAGAACTCGCTTGAAGAGAATATTTCTGCGAAATGTGCCTCATTTTTAAAACTGACATTAGGAGAACACTGTGAAATCTGAGAAAATGCTTCTAAGTGTCAATATGCCTTGAATGGTGAATGAAAGTCCGGTCATCCACATGTTAATAACAGTGTAGTAATTATTTTTTAAACCGTGATTCATGTAGCGCCTTTGAAAAGCGGAATTTCACGGTAATGAAACTATGGAAATTACAATTCTATTGAGTAGAACGAGCTAGAAGAGAATTTTTCTGCGAAAATTGCATGATTATCGAATCTGAAATTTGGAAAAAGCTGCAAAAAGGGAGTAAATATTTGCAGGTGTAAATGTGCCTTTATGATGCAAGAAAGTTCGGTAATCCACATTTTCACAATATATTAAAGAATCTTTTTCTAATCCGTGATGCATTTAGCGTGTTCAGATCGTGGAATTTCACGGTGATTGAAACAATGTAAATGACTTCTCTATTGGGTAGAACTCGCTCCGAGAGTGTTTTTCTGTGAAAACTTCGTCATTTTTGAAACTGGCGTTAAGAAAACGCTGCAAAATCTGAGAAAATACTTCTAAGAATCAATATGCAAAGTTTTGTGATGAAAGTTCTGTAATCCACATGCTAACAAATTTGTAGTGAATATTTGTCGAATCTTTTATGCATGTAACATGTTCGGAGCACGGAATTTCACGGCCAGGGAATTTATGTAAATTACATTTCCCTTGGTTAGAAATCACTCCAAGAGATTTTTCCTGAGAAATCGGCCTGATTTTCGAAACTGGCTTTAGGAAAATCCTGCGAAGCCTCCTTACTAGATTCTCGGTGTACATCTGCCTTTTATGGTGGATGAAAGTTCAGTAATCTGCATGCTAACTACTCTGTAGTGAATATTTGTCGAATCCGAGATACGTGAAGTGTGTTCGGAACACACAATATCACGGTGAGCGAATCTATGTAAAATACAGGTCTCTTGGGTAGAATTTGCTCTAAGAGTTTTTTCTGAGAAATCTGCCTCATTTTTGAACCTGGCGTTTGAAAATCTCTGCAAAATCAGAGAATTTGCTTCAAAGTGTCAATATGCCTTGTATTGTGATGCAAGATCGTAAAACCACATGCAAACAAATCTGTGGTGAATATTTTTAGAAAGCGTTATGCATGAAGTGGGATCGTATCACGGAAAATCCCGGCGATGAAATCTATGTAAATTACACACCTATTGGTTAGAATTCGCTCCAAAATTTTTTCCCTGTGAAAACGGCCTGATTTTCCAAACTGGCATTAGGAAAAACCTGCAAATTCAGAGTTAATGTTTCTAGTTGTAAATATGCCATGTATGGCGGATGAAATTTCTGTAATCTACATGTTCACAACTCATTCGAGAAAGTTTGTTGAAACCTTGATGCATGTAGCGTGTTCGGAAAATGGAATGTCACTGTGAGGGAAACTATGTAAATTACATTTCTATTGGGAAGTACTCGCTCCACGAGAATTTTTCTGACAAATCTGCCTCCTTTTCAAAACTGGCATTAGGAAAAACTTTTGAAATGGGAGAAAATGCTTCAAATTGTCAACATGGCTTTTATGGTGGATGAAAGTTCTGTAATCCTAATGCTAACAACTCTGTAGTGAATATTTGTCGAATCCGTGATGCATGTAGCGTGTTCGGAACACGGAATTTCACGATGACGGGTTCTAAGTAAATTGCATGTCTATTGGGTAGAACTCGCTCCAAGAGGATTTTTCTGAGGAAACTGCATGATTTTAGAGACTGACATTAGGAGAATACTACTAAATCAGAATAAAATTTCTATGTATAAATATGCACTGTAAGGTGGATTAAAGTTCGTTAATACACATGTTCACAACTCATTAAAGAATGTTTGTTGAATCCGTGGTGCATGTAACGTGTTCAGAACACGGAATATCACGGTGATTGAAAGTAGGCAAATTACCTATCTTTTGGGTAGAACTGGCTCCAAGAGCATTTTTCTGCCAAATCTGCCTCATTTTCAAACTGGCGTTCAAACTAACGTGTGAAATCTGAGAAAATTCTTCAAAGTGTCAGTAAGCCTTTTATGGTGAATGAAAGTGCTGTAATCCACTTGCTAACAACTCTGTAGTGAATATTTGTCACATCTGAGATGCATGTAGCGTGTTCGGAACACGGAATTTGACGGTGAGCGAATCCATGTAAATTACATATCTATTGGTTAGAACCTGCTCCAAGAGGTTTTTGCCATGAAATCTGCCTCATTTTAGAAACTGGCATTTGGAAATCTCTGTGAAATCACAGAAAATGCTTCTAAGCATCTATATGCTTTCTATAGTGAGAAAGTCCTGTAATCCACATGCAAACAACTGTGTAGTGTATATTTGTCGAAACTTTTCTGCATGTAGCATGTTCGAAACACGTATTTTCACAGCGGGAGAATCTATGTAATTTACATATCTATTGGGTAGAACACGCTCCAAAAGTTTTTTCCTTTGAAAACTGCCTGATTTTCGAAACTGCAATTAGGAAATATCTGCGAACTCAGTGTTAATGTTTCTAGGTGTCAATATGCCCTGTATGGTGGATGAAAGTTGTGTAATACACATATACACAACTCATTAAGAATGTTTCTCAAATCCGTGATGTGTGTAGTGCGTTCGGAACATGGACTATCACGGTGAGGCAAACTATGTAAATTACATATCTATTGGTTAGAACACGCTCCAGGAGCATTTTACTGAAAAATCTGCCTCAGTTTGGAAACTGTTGTTATGAAACCCTGCAAAATCTGAGTAAATGCTTTAAGGTGATAATATGTATTCAATGGGTTATTAAAGATGTGTAATTCACATGCTAAGAACTCAGCAGTGAATATTTGTTGAATCCGTGGTGCATGGACCGTTTTCGGAACACGGAATGTTACGGGGAAGGTATCTATGAAAATGAGATGTCTATTGTATACAACATGCACCAAGAGAATTTTTCTGCGAAAACTGCCTGATTTTCTTAACTGACGTTAGGAAAACCTGCGAAATGTAAGTAAATGTTTCTAGGTGTAAATATACCTTGTATTGTGGTTGAAAAATCGGTAATCAACATGCTCACGGTCATTAAATAATGTTTGTCGAAGCCGTGATGAATGTAACGTTTTCGGAACACGGAATGTCTCGGTCAGTGAAGCTCTGAAAATAACAATTCTACTGCATAGAACTCGCTTGAATTGAATGTTTCTGTGAAAATTTCATGATTTTCGAAACTGGATGTTAGGAAAAACCTGTGAAATCAGAATAACTACTTCTAGGTGTAAATATGCCTTGTATGGTGGATGAAAGTTCGGTAATCCACATGCTCTCACTCATTAAAGAATGTTTGTCGAACTCTTGATGCATGTAACGTGTTCGGAATACGGAATGTCATAGTGAAGGAAACTATGTAAGTTACATGTCTATTGGGTAGAACTCGCTTGAAGAGAATATTTCTGCGAAATGTGCCTCATTTTTAAAACTGACATTAGGAGAACACTGTGAAATCTGAGAAAATGCTTCTAAGTGTCAATATGCCTTGAATGGTGAATGAAAGTCCGGTCATCCACATGTTAATAACAGTGTAGTAATTATTTTTTAAACCGTGATTCATGTAGCGCCTTTGAAAAGCGGAATTTCACGGTAATGAAACTATGGAAATTACAATTCTATTGAGTAGAACGAGCTAGAAGAGAATTTTTCTGCGAAAATTGCATGATTATCGAATCTGAAATTTGGAAAAAGCTGCAAAAAGGGAGTAAATATTTGCAGGTGTAAATGTGCCTTTATGATGCAAGAAAGTTCGGTAATCCACATTTTCACAATATATTAAAGAATCTTTTTCTAATCCGTGATGCATTTAGCGTGTTCAGATCGTGGAATTTCACGGTGATTGAAACAATGTAAATGACTTCTCTATTGGGTAGAACTCGCTCCGAGAGTGTTTTTCTGTGAAAACTTCGTCATTTTTGAAACTGGCGTTAAGAAAACGCTGCAAAATCTGAGAAAATACTTCTAAGAATCAATATGCAAAGTTTTGTGATGAAAGTTCTGTAATCCACATGCTAACAAATTTGTAGTGAATATTTGTCGAATCTTTTATGCATGTAACATGTTCGGAGCACGGAATTTCACGGCCAGGGAATTTATGTAAATTACATTTCCCTTGGTTAGAAATCACTCCAAGATATTTTTCCTGAGAAATCGGCCTGATTTTCGAAACTGGCTTTAGGAAAATCCTGCGAAGCCTCCTTACTAGATTCTCGGTGTACATCTGCCTTTTATGGTGGATGAAAGTTCAGTAATCTGCATGCTAACTACTCTGTAGTGAATATTTGTCGAATCCGAGATACGTGAAGTGTGTTCGGAACACACAATATCACGGTGAGCGAATCTATGTAAAATACAGGTCTCTTGGGTAGAATTTGCTCTAAGAGTTTTTTCTGAGAAATCTGCCTCATTTTTGAACCTGGCGTTTGAAAATCTCTGCAAAATCAGAGAATTTGCTTCAAAGTGTCAATATGCCTTGTATTGTGATGCAAGATCGTAAAACCACATGCAAACAAATCTGTGGTGAATATTTTTAGAAAGCGTTATGCATGAAGTGGGATCGTATCACGGAAAATCCCGGCGATGAAATCTATGTAAATTACACACCTATTGGTTAGAATTCGCTCCAAAATTTTTTCCCTGTGAAAACGGCCTGATTTTCCAAACTGGCATTAGGAAAAACCTGCAAATTCAGAGTTAATGTTTCTAGTTGTAAATATGCCATGTATGGCGGATGAAATTTCTGTAATCTACATGTTCACAACTCATTCGAGAAAGTTTGTTGAAACCTTGATGCATGTAGCGTGTTCGGAAAATGGAATGTCACTGTGAGGGAAACTATGTAAATTACATTTCTATTGGGAAGTACTCGCTCCACGAGAATTTTTCTGACAAATCTGCCTCCTTTTCAAAACTGGCATTAGGAAAAACTTTTGAAATGGGAGAAAATGCTTCAAATTGTCAACATGGCTTTTATGGTGGATGAAAGTTCTGTAATCCTAATGCTAACAACTCTGTAGTGAATATTTGTCGAATCCGTGATGCATGTAGCGTGTTCGGAACACGGAATTTCACGATGACGGGTTCTAAGTAAATTGCATGTCTATTGGGTAGAACTCGCTCCAAGAGGATTTTTCTGAGGAAACTGCATGATTTTAGAGACTGACATTAGGAGAATACTACTAAATCAGAATAAAATTTCTATGTATAAATATGCACTGTAAGGTGGATTAAAGTTCGTTAATACACATGTTCACAACTCATTAAAGAATGTTTGTTGAATCCGTGGTGCATGTAACGTGTTCAGAACACGGAATATCACGGTGATTGAAAGTAGGCAAATTACCTATCTTTTGGGTAGAACTGGCTCCAAGAGCATTTTTCTGCCAAATCTGCCTCATTTTCAAACTGGCGTTCAAACTAACGTGTGAAATCTGAGAAAATTCTTCAAAGTGTCAGTAAGCCTTTTATGGTGAATGAAAGTGCTGTAATCCACTTGCTAACAACTCTGTAGTGAATATTTGTCACATCTGAGATGCATGTAGCGTGTTCGGAACACGGAATTTGACGGTGAGCGAATCCATGTAAATTACATATCTATTGGTTAGAACCTGCTCCAAGAGGTTTTTGCCATGAAATCTGCCTCATTTTAGAAACTGGCATTTGGAAATCTCTGTGAAATCACAGAAAATGCTTCTAAGCATCTATATGCTTTCTATAGTGAGAAAGTCCTGTAATCCACATGCAAACAACTGTGTAGTGTATATTTGTCGAAACTTTTCTGCATGTAGCATGTTCGAAACACGTATTTTCACAGCGGGAGAATCTATGTAATTTACATATCTATTGGGTAGAACACGCTCCAAAAGTTTTTTCCTTTGAAAACTGCCTGATTTTCGAAACTGCAATTAGGAAATATCTGCGAACTCAGTGTTAATGTTTCTAGGTGTCAATATGCCCTGTATGGTGGATGAAAGTTGTGTAATACACATATACACAACTCATTAAGAATGTTTCTCAAATCCGTGATGTGTGTAGTGCGTTCGGAACATGGACTATCACGGTGAGGCAAACTATGTAAATTACATATCTATTGGTTAGAACACGCTCCAGGAGCATTTTACTGAAAAATCTGCCTCAGTTTGGAAACTGTTGTTATGAAACCCTGCAAAATCTGAGTAAATGCTTTAAGGTGATAATATGTATTCAATGGGTTATTAAAGATGTGTAATTCACATGCTAAGAACTCAGCAGTGAATATTTGTTGAATCCGTGGTGCATGGACCGTTTTCGGAACACGGAATGTTACGGGGAAGGTATCTATGAAAATGAGATGTCTATTGTATACAACATGCACCAAGAGAATTTTTCTGCGAAAACTGCCTGATTTTCTTAACTGACGTTAGGAAAACCTGCGAAATGTAAGTAAATGTTTCTAGGTGTAAATATACCTTGTATTGTGGTTGAAAAATCGGTAATCAACATGCTCACGGTCATTAAATAATGTTTGTCGAAGCCGTGATGAATGTAACGTTTTCGGAACACGGAATGTCTCGGTCAGTGAAGCTCTGAAAATAACAATTCTACTGGATAGAACTCGCTTGAATTGAATGTTTCTGTGAAAATTTCATGATTTTCGAAACTGGATGTTAGGAAAAACCTGTGAAATCAGAATAACTACTTCTAGGTGTAAATATGCCTTGTATGGTGGATGAAAGTTCGGTAATCCACATGCTCTCACTCATTAAAGAATGTTTGTCGAACTCTTGATGCATGTAACGTGTTCGGAATACGGAATGTCATAGTGAAGGAAACTATGTAAGTTACATGTCTATTGGGTAGAACTCGCTTGAAGAGAATATTTCTGTGAAATGTGCCTCATTTTTAAAACTGACATTAGGAGAACACTGTGAAATCTGAGAAAATGCTTCGAAGTGTCAATATGCCTTGAATGGTGAATGAAAGTCCAGTCATCCACATGTTAATAACAGTGTAGTAATTATTTTTTAAACCGTGATTCATGTAGCGCCTTTGAAAAATGGAATTTCACGGTAATGAAACTATGGAAATTACAATTCTATTGAGTAGAACGAGCTAGAAGAGAATTTTTCTGCGAAAATTGCATGATTATCGAATGTGAAGTTTGGAAAAAGCTGCAAAAAGGGAGTAAGTATTTGCAGGTGTAAATGTGCCTTTATGATGCAAGAAAGTTCGGTAATCCACATTTTCACAATATATTAAAGAATCTTTTTCTAATCCGTGATGCATTTAGCGTGTTCAGATCGTGGAATTTCACGGTGATTGAAACAATGTAAATGACTTCTCTATTGGGTAGAACTCGCTCCGAGAGTGTTTTTCTGTGAAAACTTCGTCATTTTTGAAACTGGGGTTAAGAAAACGCTGCAAAATCTGAGAAAATACTTCTAAGAATCAATATGCAAAGTTTTGTGATGAAAGTTCTGTAATCCACATGCTAACAAATTTGTAGTGAATATTTGTCGAATCTTTTATGCATGTAACATGTTCGGAGCACGGAATTTCACGGCCAGGGAATTTATGTAAATTACATTTCCCTTGGTTAGAAATCACTCCAAGAGATTTTTCCTGAGAAATCGGCCTGATTTTCGAAACTGGCTTTAGGAAAATCCTGCGAAGCCTCCTTACTAGATTCTCGGTGTACATCTGCCTTTTATGGTGGATGAAAGTTCAGTAATCTGCATGCTAACTACTCTGTAGTGAATATTTGTCGAATCCGAGATACGTGAAGTGTGTTCGGAACACACAATATCACGGTGAGCGAATCTATGTAAAATACAGGTCTCTTGGGTAGAATTTGCTCTAAGAGTTTTTTTCTGAGAAATCTGCCTCATTTTTGAACCTGGCGTTTGAAAATCTCTGCAAAATCAGAGAATTTGCTTCAAAGTGTCAATATGCCTTGTATTGTGATGCAAGATCGTAAAACCACATGCAAACAAATCTGTGGTGAATATTTTTAGAAAGCGTTATGCATGAAGTGGGATCGTATCACGGAAAATCCCGGCGATGAAATCTATGTAAATTACACACCTATTGGTTAGAATTCGCTCCAAAATTTTTTCCCTGTGAAAACGGCCTGATTTTCCAAACTGGCTTTAGGAAAAACCTGCAAATTCAGAGTTAATGTTTCTAGTTGTAAATATGCCATGTATGGCGGATGAAATTTCTGTAATCTACATGTTCACAACTCATTCGAGAAAGTTTGTTGAAACCTTGATGCATGTAGCGTGTTCGGAAAATGGAATGTCACTGTGAGGGAAACTATGTAAATTACATTTCTATTGGGAAGTACTCGCTCCACGAGAATTTTTCTGACAAATCTGCCTCCTTTTCAAAACTGGCATTAGGAAAAACTTTTGAAATGGGAGAAAATGCTTCAAATTGTCAACATGGCTTTTATGGTGGATGAAAGTTCTGTAATCCTAATGCTAACAACTCTGTAGTGAATATTTGTCGAATCCGTGATGCATGTAGCGTGTTCGGAACACGGAATTTCACGATGACGGGTTCTAAGTAAATTGCATGTCTATTGGGTAGAACTCGCTCCAAGAGGATTTTTCTGAGGAAACTGCATGATTTTAGAGACTGACATTAGGAGAATACTACTAAATCAGAATAAAATTTCTATGTATAAATATGCACTGTAAGGTGGATTAAAGTTCGTTAATACACATGTTCACAACTCATTAAAGAATGTTTGTTGAATCCGTGGTGCATGTAACGTGTTCAGAACACGGAATATCACGGTGATTGAAAGTAGGCAAATTACCTATCTTTTGGGTAGAACTGGCTCCAAGAGCATTTTTCTGCCAAATCTGCCTCATTTTCAAACTGGCGTTCAAACTAACGTGTGAAATCTGAGAAAATTCTTCAAAGTGTCAGTAAGCCTTTTATGGTGAATGAAAGTCCTGTAATCCACTTGCTAACAACTCTGTAGTGAATATTTGTCACATCTGAGATGCATGTAGCGTGTTCGGAACACGGAATTTGACGGTGAGTGAATCCATGTAAATTACATATCTATTGGTTAGAACCTGCTCCAAGAGGTTTTTGCCATGAAATCTGCCTCATTTTAGAAACTGGCATTTGGAAATCTCTGTGAAATCACAGAAAATGCTTCTAAGCATCTATATGCTTTCTATAGTGAGAAAGTCCTGTAATCCACATGCAAACAACTGTGTAGTGTATATTTGTCGAAACTTTTCTGCATGTAGCATGTTCGAAACACGTATTTTCACAGCGGGAGAATCTATGTAATTTACATATCTATTGGGTAGAACACGCTCCAAAAGTTTTTTCCTTTGAAAACTGCCTGATTTTCGAAACTGCTATTAGGAAATATCTGCGAACTCAGTGTTAATGTTTCTAGGTGTCAATATGCCCTGTATGGTGGATGAAAGTTGTGTAATACACATATACACAACTCATTAAGAATGTTTCTCAAATCCGTGATGTGTGTAGTGCGTTCGGAACATGGACTATCACGGTGAGGCAAACTATGTAAATTACATATCTATTGGTTAGAACACGCTCCAGGAGCATTTTACTGAAAAATCTGCCTCAGTTTGGAAACTGTTGTTATGAAACCCTGCAAAATCTGAGTAAATGCTTTAAGGTGATAATATGTATTCAATGGGTTATTAAAGATGTGTAATTCACATGCTAAGAACTCAGCAGTGAATATTTGTTGAATCCGTGGTGCATGGACCGTTTTCGGAACACGGAATGTTACGGGGAAGGTATCTATGAAAATGAGATGTCTATTGTATACAACATGCACCAAGAGAATTTTTCTGCGAAAACTGCCTGATTTTCTTAACTGACGTTAGGAAAACCTGCGAAATGTAAGTAAATGTTTCTAGGTGTAAATATACCTTGTATTGTGGTTGAAAAATCGGTAATCAACATGCTCACGGTCATTAAATAATGTTTGTCGAAGCCGTGATGAATGTAACGTTTTCGGAACACGGAATGTCTCGGTCAGTGAAGCTCTGAAAATAAAAATTCTACTGCATAGAACTCGCTTGAACTGAATGTTTCTGTGAAAATTTCATGATTTTCGAAACTGGATGTAAGGAAAAACCTGTGAAATAATAATAACTACTTCTACGTGTAAATATGCCTTGTATGGTGGATGAAAGTTCGGTAATCCACATGTTCACACTCATTAAAGAATGTTTGTCGAACTCGTGATGCATGTAACGTGTTCGGAATACGGAATGTCATAGTGAAGGAAACTATGTAAGTTACATGTCTATTGGGTAGAACTCGCTTGAAGAGAATATTTCTGTGAAATATGCCTCATTTTGAAAACTGACATTAGGAGAACACTTTGAAATCTGAAAAAATGCTTCTAAGTGTCAATATGCCTTGAATGGTGAATGAAAGTCCGGTCATCCACATGTTAATAACAGTGTAGTAATTATTTTTTAAACCGTGATTCATGTAGCGCCTTTGAAAAGCGGAATTTCACGGTAATGAAACTATGGAAATTACAATTCTATTGAGTAGAACGAGCTAGAAGAGAATTTTTCTGCGAAAATTGCATGATTATCGAATCTGAAATTTGGAAAAAGCTGCAAAAAGGGAGTAAATATTTGCAGGTGTAAATGTGCCTTTATGATGCAAGAAAGTTCGGTAATCCACATTTTCACAATATATTAAAGAATCTTTTTCTAATCCGTGATGCATTTAGCGTGTTCAGATCGTGGAATTTCACGGTGATTGAAACAATGTAAATGACTTCTCTATTGGGTAGAACTCGCTCCGAGAGTGTTTTTCTGTGAAAACTTCGTCATTTTTGAAACTGGCGTTAAGAAAACGCTGCAAAATCTGAGAAAATTCTTCTAAGAATCAATATGCAAAGTTTTGTGATGAAAGTTCTGTAATCCACATGCTAACAAATTTGTAGTGAATATTTGTCGAATCTTTTATGCATGTAACATGTTCGGAGCACGGAATTTCACGGCCAGGGAATTTATGTAAATTACATTTCCCTTGGTTAGAAATCACTCCAAGAGATTTTTCCTGAGAAATCGGCCTGATTTTCGAAACTGGCTTTAGGAAAATCCTGCGAAGCCTCCTTACTAGATTCTCGGTGTACATCTGCCTTTTATGGTGGATGAAAGTTCAGTAATCTGCATGCTAACTACTCTGTAGTGAATATTTGTCGAATCCGAGATACGTGAAGTGTGTTCGGAACACACAATATCACGGTGAGCGAATCTATGTAAAATACAGGTCTCTTGGGTAGAATTTGCTCTAAGAGTTTTTTCTGAGAAATCTGCCTCATTTTTGAACCTGGCGTTTGAAAATCTCTGCAAAATCAGAGAATTTGCTTCAAAGTGTCAATATGCCTTGTATTGTGATGCAAGATCGTAAAACCACATGCAAACAAATCTGTGGTGAATATTTTTAGAAAGCGTTATGCATGAAGTGGGATCGTATCACGGAAAATCCCGGCGATGAAATCTATGTAAATTACACACCTATTGGTTAGAATTCGCTCCAAAATTTTTTCCCTGTGAAAACGGCCTGATTTTCCAAACTGGCATTAGGAAAAACCTGCAAATTCAGAGTTAATGTTTCTAGTTGTAAATATGCCATGTATGGCGGATGAAATTTCTGTAATCTACATGTTCACAACTCATTCGAGAAAGTTTGTTGAAACCTTGATGCATGTAGCGTGTTCGGAAAATGGAATGTCACTGTGAGGGAAACTATGTAAATTACATTTCTATTGGGAAGTACTCGCTCCACGAGAATTTTTCTGACAAATCTGCCTCCTTTTCAAAACTGGCATTAGGAAAAACTTTTGAAATGGGAGAAAATGCTTCAAATTGTCAACATGGCTTTTATGGTGGATGAAAGTTCTGTAATCCTAATGCTAACAACTCTGTAGTGAATATTTGTCGAATCCGTGATGCATGTAGCGTGTTCGGAACACGGAATTTCACGATGACGGGTTCTAAGTAAATTGCATGTCTATTGGGTAGAACTCGCTCCAAGAGGATTTTTCTGAGGAAACTGCATGATTTTAGAGACTGACATTAGGAGAATACTACTAAATCAGAATAAAATTTCTATGTATAAATATGCACTGTAAGGTGGATTAAAGTTCGTTAATACACATGTTCACAACTCATTAAAGAATGTTTGTTGAATCCGTGGTGCATGTAACGTGTTCAGAACACGGAATATCACGGTGATTGAAAGTAGGCAAATTACCTATCTTTTGGGTAGAACTGGCTCCAAGAGCATTTTTCTGCCAAATCTGCCTCATTTTCAAACTGGCGTTCAAACTAACGTGTGAAATCTGAGAAAATTCTTCAAAGTGTCAGTAAGCCTTTTATGGTGAATGAAAGTGCTGTAATCCACTTGCTAACAACTCTGTAGTGAATATTTGTCACATCTGAGATGCATGTAGCGTGTTCGGAACACGGAATTTGACGGTGAGCGAATCCATGTAAATTACATATCTATTGGTTAGAACCTGCTCCAAGAGGTTTTTGCCATGAAATCTGCCTCATTTTAGAAACTGGCATTTGGAAATCTCTGTGAAATCACAGAAAATGCTTCTAAGCATCTATATGCTTTCTATAGTGAGAAAGTCCTGTAATCCACATGCAAACAACTGTGTAGTGTATATTTGTCGAAACTTTTCTGCATGTAGCATGTTCGAAACACGTATTTTCACAGCGGGAGAATCTATGTAATTTACATATCTATTGGGTAGAACACGCTCCAAAAGTTTTTTCCTTTGAAAACTGCCTGATTTTCGAAACTGCAATTAGGAAATATCTGCGAACTCAGTGTTAATGTTTCTAGGTGTCAATATGCCCTGTATGGTGGATGAAAGTTGTGTAATACACATATACACAACTCATTAAGAATGTTTCTCAAATCCGTGATGTGTGTAGTGCGTTCGGAACATGGACTATCACGGTGAGGCAAACTATGTAAATTACATATCTATTGGTTAGAACACGCTCCAGGAGCATTTTACTGAAAAATCTGCCTCAGTTTGGAAACTGTTGTTATGAAACCCTGCAAAATCTGAGTAAATGCTTTAAGGTGATAATATGTATTCAATGGGTTATTAAAGATGTGTAATTCACATGCTAAGAACTCAGCAGTGAATATTTGTTGAATCCGTGGTGCATGGACCGTTTTCGGAACACGGAATGTTACGGGGAAGGTATCTATGAAAATGAGATGTCTATTGTATACAACATGCACCAAGAGAATTTTTCTGCGAAAACTGCCTGATTTTCTTAACTGACGTTAGGAAAACCTGCGAAATGTAAGTAAATGTTTCTAGGTGTAAATATACCTTGTATTGTGGTTGAAAAATCGGTAATCAACATGCTCACGGTCATTAAATAATGTTTGTCGAAGCCGTGATGAATGTAACGTTTTCGGAACACGGAATGTCTCGGTCAGTGAAGCTCTGAAAATAAGAATTCTACTGCATAGAACTCGCTTGAATTGAATGTTTCTGCGAAAATTTCATGATTTTCGAAACTGGATGTTAGGAAAAACCTGTGAAATCAGAATAACTACTTCTAGGTGTAAATATGCCTTGTATGGTGGATGAAAGTTCGGTAATCCACATGCTCTCACTCATTAAAGAATGTTTGTCGAACTCTTGATGCATGTAACGTGTTCGGAATACGGAATGTCATAGTGAAGGAAACTATGTAAGTTACATGTCTATTGGGTAGAACTCGCTTGAAGAGAATATTTCTGCGAAATGTGCCTCATTTTTAAAACTGACATTAGGAGAACACTTTGAAATCTGAGAAAATGCTTCTAAGTGTCAATATGCCTTGAATGGTGAATGAAAGTCCGGTCATCCACATGTTAATAACAGTGTAGTAATTATTTTTTAAACCGTGATTCATGTAGCGCCTTTGAAAAACGGAATTTCACGGTAATGAAACTATGGAAATTACAATTCTATTGAGTAGAACGAGCTAGAAGAGAATTTTTCTGCGAAAATTGCATGATTATCGAATCTGAAATTTGGAAAAAGCTGCAAAAAGGGAGTAAATATTTGCAGGTGTAAATGTGCCTTTATGATGCAAGAAAGTTCGGTAATCCACATTTTCACAATATATTAAAGAATCTTTTTCTAATCCGTGATGCATTTAGCGTGTTCAGATCGTGGAATTTCACGGTGATTGAAACAATGTAAATGACTTCTCTATTGGGTAGAACTCGCTCCGAGAGTGTTTTTCTGTGAAAACTTCGTCATTTTTGAAACTGGCGTTAAGAAAACGCTGCAAAATCTGAGAAAATACTTCTAAGAATCAATATGCAAAGTTTTGTGATGAAAGTTCTGTAATCCACATGCTAACAAATTTGTAGTGAATATTTGTCGAATCTTTTATGCATGTAACATGTTCGGAGCACGGAATTTCACGGCCAGGGAATTTATGTAAATTACATTTCCCTTGGTTAGAAATCACTCCAAGAGATTTTTCCTGAGAAATCGGCCTGATTTTCGAAACTGGCTTTAGGAAAATCCTGCGAAGCCTCCTTACTAGATTCTCGGTGTACATCTGCCTTTTATGGTGGATGAAAGTTCAGTAATCTGCATGCTAACTACTCTGTAGTGAATATTTGTCGAATCCGAGATACGTGAAGTGTGTTCGGAACACACAATATCACGGTGAGCGAATCTATGTAAAATACAGGTCTCTTGGGTAGAATTTGCTCTAAGAGTTTTTTCTGAGAAATCTGCCTCATTTTTGAACCTGGCGTTTGAAAATCTCTGCAAAATCAGAGAATTTGCTTCAAAGTGTCAATATGCCTTGTATTGTGATGCAAGATCGTAAAACCACATGCAAACAAATCTGTGGTGAATATTTTTAGAAAGCGTTATGCATGAAGTGGGATCGTATCACGGAAAATCCCGGCGATGAAATCTATGTAAATTACACACCTATTGGTTAGAATTCGCTCCAAAATTTTTTCCCTGTGAAAACGGCCTGATTTTCCAAACTGGCATTAGGAAAAACCTGCAAATTCAGAGTTAATGTTTCTAGTTGTAAATATGCCATGTATGGCGGATGAAATTTCTGTAATCTACATGTTCACAACTCATTCGAGAAAGTTTGTTGAAACCTTGATGCATGTAGCGTGTTCGGAAAATGGAATGTCACTGTGAGGGAAACTATGTAAATTACATTTCTATTGGGAAGTACTCGCTCCACGAGAATTTTTCTGACAAATCTGCCTCCTTTTCAAAACTGGCATTAGGAAAAACTTTTGAAATGGGAGAAAATGCTTCAAATTGTCAACATGGCTTTTATGGTGGATGAAAGTTCTGTAATCCTAATGCTAACAACTCTGTAGTGAATATTTGTCGAATCCGTGATGCATGCAGCGTGTTCGGAACACGGAATTTCACGATGACGGGTTCTAAGTAAATTGCATGTCTATTGGGTAGAACTCGCTCCAAGAGGATTTTTCTGAGGAAACTGCATGATTTTAGAGACTGACATTAGGAGAATACTACTAAATCAGAATAAAATTTCTATGTATAAATATGCACTGTAAGGTGGATTAAAGTTCGTTAATACACATGTTCACAACTCATTAAAGAATGTTTGTTGAATCCGTGGTGCATGTAACGTGTTCAGAACACGGAATATCACGGTGATTGAAAGTAGGCAAATTACCTATCTTTTGGGTAGAACTGGCTCCAAGAGCATTTTTCTGCCAAATCTGCCTCATTTTCAAACTGGCGTTCAAACTAACGTGTGAAATCTGAGAAAATTCTTCAAAGTGTCAGTAAGCCTTTTATGGTGAATGAAAGTGCTGTAATCCACTTGCTAACAACTCTGTAGTGAATATTTGTCACATCTGAGATGCATGTAGCGTGTTCGGAACACGGAATTTGACGGTGAGCGAATCCATGTAAATTACATATCTATTGGTTAGAACCTGCTCCAAGAGGTTTTTGCCATGAAATCTGCCTCATTTTAGAAACTGGCATTTGGAAATCTCTGTGAAATCACAGAAAATGCTTCTAAGCATCTATATGCTTTCTATAGTGAGAAAGTCCTGTAATCCACATGCAAACAACTGTGTAGTGTATATTTGTCGAAACTTTTCTGCATGTAGCATGTTCGAAACACGTATTTTCACAGCGGGAGAATCTATGTAATTTACATATCTATTGGGTAGAAAACGCTCCAAAAGTTTTTTCCTTTGAAAACTGCCTGATTTTCGAAACTGCAATTAGGAAATATCTGCGAACACAGTGTTAATGTTTCTAGGTGTCAATATGCCCTGTATGGTGGATGAAAGTTGTGTAATACACATATACACAACTCATTAAGAATGTTTCTCAAATCCGTGATGTGTGTAGTGCGTTCGGAACATGGACTATCACGGTGAGGCAAACTATGTAAATTACATATCTATTGGTTAGAACACGCTCCAGGAGCATTTTACTGAAAAATCTGCCTCAGTTTGGAAACTGTTGTTATGAAACCCTGCAAAATCTGAGTAAATGCTTTAAGGTGATAATATGTATTCAATGGGTTATTAAAGATGTGTAATTCACATGCTAAGAACTCAGCAGTGAATATTTGTTGAATCCGTGGTGCATGGACCGTTTTCGGAACACGGAATGTTACGGGGAAGGTATCTATGAAAATGAGATGTCTATTGTATACAACATGCACCAAGAGAATTTTTCTGCGAAAACTGCCTGATTTTCTTAACTGACGTTAGGAAAACCTGCGAAATGTAAGTAAATGTTTCTAGGTGTAAATATACCTTGTATTGTGGTTGAAAAATCGGTAATCAACATGCTCACGGTCATTAAATAATGTTTGTCGAAGCCGTGATGAATGTAACGTTTTCGGAACACGGAATGTCTCGGTCAGTGAAGCTCTGAAAATAAAAATTCTACTGCATAGAACTCGCTTGAATTGAATGTTTCTGTGAAAATTTCATGATTTTCGAAACTGGATGTAAGGAAAAACCTGTGAAATAATAATAACTACTTCTACGTGTAAATATGCCTTGTATGGTGGATGAAAGTTCGGTAATCCACATGTTCACACTCATTAAAGAATGTTTGTCGAACTCGTGATGCATGTAACGTGTTCGGAATACGGAATGTCATAGTGAAGGAAACTATGTAAGTTACATGTCTATTGGGTAGAACTCGCTTGAAGAGAATATTTCTGTGAAATATGCCTCATTTTGAAAACTGACATTAGGAGAACACTTTGAAATCTGAAAAAATGCTTCTAAGTGTCAATATGCCTTGAATGGTGAATGAAAGTCCGGTCATCCACATGTTAATAACAGTGTAGTAATTATTTTTTAAACCGTGATTCATGTAGCGCCTTTGAAAAATGGAATTTCACGGTAATGAAACTATGGAAATTACAATTCTATTGAGTAGAACGAGCTAGAAGAGAATTTTTCTGCGAAAATTGCATGATTATCGAATCTGAAATTTGGAAAAAGCTGCAAAAAGGGAGTAAATATTTGCAGGTGTAAATGTGCCTTTATGATGCAAGAAAGTTCGGTAATCCACATTTTCACAATATATTAAAGAATCTTTTTCTAATCCGTGATGCATTTAGCGTGTTCAGATCGTGGAATTTCACGGTGATTGAAACAATGTAAATGACTTCTCTATTGGGTAGAACTCGCTCCGAGAGTGTTTTTCTGTGAAAACTTCGTCATTTTTGAAACTGGCGTTAAGAAAACGCTGCAAAATCTGAGAAAATACTTCTAAGAATCAATATGCAAAGTTTTGTGATGAAAGTTCTGTAATCCACATGCTAACAAATTTGTAGTGAATATTTGTCGAATCTTTTATGCATGTAACATGTTCGGAGCACGGAATTTCACGGCCAGGGAATTTATGTAAATTACATTTCCCTTGGTTAGAAATCACTCCAAGAGATTTTTCCTGAGAAATCGGCCTGATTTTCGAAACTGGCTTTAGGAAAATCCTGCGAAGCCTCCTTACTAGATTCTCGGTGTACATCTGCCTTTTATGGTGGATGAAAGTTCAGTAATCTGCATGCTAACTACTCTGTAGTGAATATTTGTCGAATCCGAGATACGTGAAGTGTGTTCGGAACACACAATATCACGGTGAGCGAATCTATGTAAAATACAGGTCTCTTGGGTAGAATTTGCTCTAAGAGTTTTTTCTGAGAAATCTGCCTCATTTTTGAACCTGGCGTTTGAAAATCTCTGCAAAATCAGAGAATTTGCTTCAAAGTGTCAATATGCCTTGTATTGTGATGCAAGATCGTAAAACCACATGCAAACAAATCTGTGGTGAATATTTTTAGAAAGCGTTATGCATGAAGTGGGATCGTATCACGGAAAATCCCGGCGATGAAATCTATGTAAATTACACACCTATTGGTTAGAATTCGCTCCAAAATTTTTTCCCTGTGAAAACGGCCTGATTTTCCAAACTGGCATTAGGAAAAACCTGCAAATTCAGAGTTAATGTTTCTAGTTGTAAATATGCCATGTATGGCGGATGAAATTTCTGTAATCTACATGTTCACAACTCATTCGAGAAAGTTTGTTGAAACCTTGATGCATGTAGCGTGTTCGGAAAATGGAATGTCACTGTGAGGGAAACTATGTAAATTACATTTCTATTGGGAAGTACTCGCTCCACGAGAATTTTTCTGACAAATCTGCCTCCTTTTCAAAACTGGCATTAGGAAAAACTTTTGAAATGGGAGAAAATGCTTCAAATTGTCAACATGGCTTTTATGGTGGATGAAAGTTCTGTAATCCTAATGCTAACAACTCTGTAGTGAATATTTGTCGAATCCGTGATGCATGTAGCGTGTTCGGAACACGGAATTTCACGATGACGGGTTCTAAGTAAATTGCATGTCTATTGGGTAGAACTCGCTCCAAGAGGATTTTTCTGAGGAAACTGCATGATTTTAGAGACTGACATTAGGAGAATACTACTAAATCAGAATAAAATTTCTATGTATAAATATGCACTGTAAGGTGGATTAAAGTTCGTTAATACACATGTTCACAACTCATTAAAGAATGTTTGTTGAATCCGTGGTGCATGTAACGTGTTCAGAACACGGAATATCACGGTGATTGAAAGTAGGCAAATTACCTATCTTTTGGGTAGAACTGGCTCCAAGAGCATTTTTCTGCCAAATCTGCCTCATTTTCAAACTGGCGTTCAAACTAACGTGTGAAATCTGAGAAAATTCTTCAAAGTGTCAGTAAGCCTTTTATGGTGAATGAAAGTGCTGTAATCCACTTGCTAACAACTCTGTAGTGAATATTTGTCACATCTGAGATGCATGTAGCGTGTTCGGAACACGGAATTTGACGGTGAGCGAATCCATGTAAATTACATATCTATTGGTTAGAACCTGCTCCAAGAGGTTTTTGCCATGAAATCTGCCTCATTTTAGAAACTGGCATTTGGAAATCTCTGTGAAATCACAGAAAATGCTTCTAAGCATCTATATGCTTTCTATAGTGAGAAAGTCCTGTAATCCACATGCAAACAACTGTGTAGTGTATATTTGTCGAAACTTTTCTGCATGTAGCATGTTCGAAACACGTATTTTCACAGCGGGAGAATCTATGTAATTTACATATCTATTGGGTAGAACACGCTCCAAAAGTTTTTTCCTTTGAAAACTGCCTGATTTTCGAAACTGCAATTAGGAAATATCTGCGAACTCAGTGTTAATGTTTCTAGGTGTCAATATGCCCTGTATGGTGGATGAAAGTTGTGTAATACACATATACACAACTCATTAAGAATGTTTCTCAAATCCGTGATGTGTGTAGTGCGTTCGGAACATGGACTATCACGGTGAGGCAAACTATGTAAATTACATATCTATTGGTTAGAACACGCTCCAGGAGCATTTTACTGAAAAATCTGCCTCAGTTTGGAAACTGTTGTTATGAAACCCTGCAAAATCTGAGTAAATGCTTTAAGGTGATAATATGTATTCAATGGGTTATTAAAGATGTGTAATTCACATGCTAAGAACTCAGCAGTGAATATTTGTTGAATCCGTGGTGCATGGACCGTTTTCGGAACACGGAATGTTACGGGGAAGGTATCTATGAAAATGAGATGTCTATTGTATACAACATGCACCAAGAGAATTTTTCTGCGAAAACTGCCTGATTTTCTTAACTGACGTTAGGAAAACCTGCGAAATGTAAGTAAATGTTTCTAGGTGTAAATATACCTTGTATTGTGGTTGAAAAATCGGTAATCAACATGCTCACGGTCATTAAATAATGTTTGTCGAAGCCGTGATGAATGTAACGTTTTCGGAACACGGAATGTCTCGGTCAGTGAAGCTCTGAAAATAAAAATTCTACTGCATAGAACTCGCTTGAATTGAATGTTTCTGTGAAAATTTCATGATTTTCGAAACTGGATGTAAGGAAAAACCTGTGAAATAATAATAACTACTTCTACGTGTAAATATGCCTTGTATGGTGGATGAAAGTTCGGTAATCCACATGTTCACACTCATTAAAGAATGTTTGTCGAACTCGTGATGCATGTAACGTGTTCGGAATACGGAATGTCATAGTGAAGGAAACTATGTAAGTTACATGTCTATTGGGTAGAACTCGCTTGAAGAGAATATTTCTGTGAAATATGCCTCATTTTGAAAACTGACATTAGGAGAACACTTTGAAATCTGAAAAAATGCTTCTAAGTGTCAATATGCCTTGAATGGTGAATGAAAGTCCGGTCATCCACATGTTAATAACAGTGTAGTAATTATTTTTTAAACCGTGATTCATGTAGCGCCTTTGAAAAATGGAATTTCACGGTAATGAAACTATGGAAATTACAATTCTATTGAGTAGAACGAGCTAGAAGAGAATTTTTCTGCGAAAATTGCATGATTATCGAATCTGAAATTTGGAAAAAGCTGCAAAAAGGGAGTAAATATTTGCAGGTGTAAATGTGCCTTTATGATGCAAGAAAGTTCGGTAATCCACATTTTCACAATATATTAAAGAATCTTTTTCTAATCCGTGATGCATTTAGCGTGTTCAGATCGTGGAATTTCACGGTGATTGAAACAATGTAAATGACTTCTCTATTGGGTAGAACTCGCTCCGAGAGTGTTTTTCTGTGAAAACTTCGTCATTTTTGAAACTGGCGTTAAGAAAACGCTGCAAAATCTGAGAAAATACTTCTAAGAATCAATATGCAAAGTTTTGTGATGAAAGTTCTGTAATCCACATGCTAACAAATTTGTAGTGAATATTTGTCGAATCTTTTATGCATGTAACATGTTCGGAGCACGGAATTTCACGGCCAGGGAATTTATGTAAATTACATTTCCCTTGGTTAGAAATCACTCCAAGAGATTTTTCCTGAGAAATCGGCCTGATTTTCGAAACTGGCTTTAGGAAAATCCTGCGAAGCCTCCTTACTAGATTCTCGGTGTACATCTGCCTTTTATGGTGGATGAAAGTTCAGTAATCTGCATGCTAACTACTCTGTAGTGAATATTTGTCGAATCCGAGATACGTGAAGTGTGTTCGGAACACACAATATCACGGTGAGCGAATCTATGTAAAATACAGGTCTCTTGGGTAGAATTTGCTCTAAGAGTTTTTTCTGAGAAATCTGCCTCATTTTTGAACCTGGCGTTTGAAAATCTCTGCAAAATCAGAGAATTTGCTTCAAAGTGTCAATATGCCTTGTATTGTGATGCAAGATCGTAAAACCACATGCAAACAAATCTGTGGTGAATATTTTTAGAAAGCGTTATGCATGAAGTGGGATCGTATCACGGAAAATCCCGGCGATGAAATCTATGTAAATTACACACCTATTGGTTAGAATTCGCTCCAAAATTTTTTCCCTGTGAAAACGGCCTGATTTTCCAAACTGGCATTAGGAAAAACCTGCAAATTCAGAGTTAATGTTTCTAGTTGTAAATATGCCATGTATGGCGGATGAAATTTCTGTAATCTACATGTTCACAACTCATTCGAGAAAGTTTGTTGAAACCTTGATGCATGTAGCGTGTTCGGAAAATGGAATGTCACTGTGAGGGAAACTATGTAAATTACATTTCTATTGGGAAGTACTCGCTCCACGAGAATTTTTCTGACAAATCTGCCTCCTTTTCAAAACTGGCATTAGGAAAAACTTTTGAAATGGGAGAAAATGCTTCAAATTGTCAACATGGCTTTTATGGTGGATGAAAGTTCTGTAATCCTAATGCTAACAACTCTGTAGTGAATATTTGTCGAATCCGTGATGCATGTAGCGTGTTCGGAACACGGAATTTCACGATGACGGGTTCTAAGTAAATTGCATGTCTATTGGGTAGAACTCGCTCCAAGAGGATTTTTCTGAGGAAACTGCATGATTTTAGAGACTGACATTAGGAGAATACTACTAAATCAGAATAAAATTTCTATGTATAAATATGCACTGTAAGGTGGATTAAAGTTCGTTAATACACATGTTCACAACTCATTAAAGAATGTTTGTTGAATCCGTGGTGCATGTAACGTGTTCAGAACACGGAATATCACGGTGATTGAAAGTAGGCAAATTACCTATCTTTTGGGTAGAACTGGCTCCAAGAGCATTTTTCTGCCAAATCTGCCTCATTTTCAAACTGGCGTTCAAACTAACGTGTGAAATCTGAGAAAATTCTTCAAAGTGTCAGTAAGCCTTTTATGGTGAATGAAAGTGCTGTAATCCACTTGCTAACAACTCTGTAGTGAATATTTGTCACATCTGAGATGCATGTAGCGTGTTCGGAACACGGAATTTGACGGTGAGCGAATCCATGTAAATTACATATCTATTGGTTAGAACCTGCTCCAAGAGGTTTTTGCCATGAAATCTGCCTCATTTTAGAAACTGGCATTTGGAAATCTCTGTGAAATCACAGAAAATGCTTCTAAGCATCTATATGCTTTCTATAGTGAGAAAGTCCTGTAATCCACATGCAAACAACTGTGTAGTGTATATTTGTCGAAACTTTTCTGCATGTAGCATGTTCGAAACACGTATTTTCACAGCGGGAGAATCTATGTAATTTACATATCTATTGGGTAGAACACGCTCCAAAAGTTTTTTCCTTTGAAAACTGCCTGATTTTCGAAACTGCAATTAGGAAATATCTGCGAACTCAGTGTTAATGTTTCTAGGTGTCAATATGCCCTGTATGGTGGATGAAAGTTGTGTAATACACATATACACAACTCATTAAGAATGTTTCTCAAATCCGTGATGTGTGTAGTGCGTTCGGAACATGGACTATCACGGTGAGGCAAACTATGTAAATTACATATCTATTGGTTAGAACACGCTCCAGGAGCATTTTACTGAAAAATCTGCCTCAGTTTGGAAACTGTTGTTATGAAACCCTGCAAAATCTGAGTAAATGCTTTAAGGTGATAATATGTATTCAATGGGTTATTAAAGATGTGTAATTCACATGCTAAGAACTCAGCAGTGAATATTTGTTGAATCCGTGGTGCATGGACCGTTTTCGGAACACGGAATGTTACGGGGAAGGTATCTATGAAAATGAGATGTCTATTGTATACAACATGCACCAAGAGAATTTTTCTGCGAAAACTGCCTGATTTTCTTAACTGACGTTAGGAAAACCTGCGAAATGTAAGTAAATGTTTCTAGGTGTAAATATACCTTGTATTGTGGTTGAAAAATCGGTAATCAACATGCTCACGGTCATTAAATAATGTTTGTCGAAGCCGTGATGAATGTAACGTTTTCGGAACACGGAATGTCTCGGTCAGTGAAGCTCTGAAAATAAAAATTCTACTGCATAGAACTCGCTTGAATTGAATGTTTCTGTGAAAATTTCATGATTTTCGAAACTGGATGTAAGGAAAATCCTGTGAAATAATAATAACTACTTCTACGTGTAAATATGCCTTGTATGGTGGATGAAAGTTCGGTAATCCACATGTTCACACTCATTAAAGAATGTTTGTCGAACTCGTGATGCATGTAACGTGTTCGGAATACGGAATGTCATAGTGAAGGAAACTATGTAAGTTACATGTCTATTGGGTAGAACTCGCTTGAAGAGAATATTTCTGTGAAATATGCCTCATTTTGAAAACTGACATTAGGAGAACACTTTGAAATCTGAAAAAATGCTTCTAAGTGTCAATATGCCTTGAATGGTGAATGAAAGTCCGGTCATCCACATGTTAATAACAGTGTAGTAATTATTTTTTAAACCGTGATTCATGTAGCGCCTTTGAAAAGCGGAATTTCACGGTAATGAAACTATGGAAATTACAATTCTATTGAGTAGAACGAGCTAGAAGAGAATTTTTCTGCGAAAATTGCATGATTATCGAATCTGAAATTTGGAAAAAGCTGCAAAAAGGGAGTAAATATTTGCAGGTGTAAATGTGCCTTTATGATGCAAGAAAGTTCGGTAATCCACATTTTCACAATATATTAAAGAATCTTTTTCTAATCCGTGATGCATTTAGCGTGTTCAGATCGTGGAATTTCACGGTGATTGAAACAATGTAAATGACTTCTCTATTGGGTAGAACTCGCTCCGAGAGTGTTTTTCTGTGAAAACTTCGTCATTTTTGAAACTGGCGTTAAGAAAACGCTGCAAAATCTGAGAAAATACTTCTAAGAATCAATATGCAAAGTTTTGTGATGAAAGTTCTGTAATCCACATGCTAACAAATTTGTAGTGAATATTTGTCGAATCTTTTATGCATGTAACATGTTCGGAGCACGGAATTTCACGGCCAGGGAATTTATGTAAATTACATTTCCCTTGGTTAGAAATCACTCCAAGAGATTTTTCCTGAGAAATCGGCCTGATTTTCGAAACTGGCTTTAGGAAAATCCTGCGAAGCCTCCTTACTAGATTCTCGGTGTACATCTGCCTTTTATGGTGGATGAAAGTTCAGTAATCTGCATGCTAACTACTCTGTAGTGAATATTTGTCGAATCCGAGATACGTGAAGTGTGTTCGGAACACACAATATCACGGTGAGCGAATCTATGTAAAATACAGGTCTCTTGGGTAGAATTTGCTCTAAGAGTTTTTTCTGAGAAATCTGCCTCATTTTTGAACCTGGCGTTTGAAAATCTCTGCAAAATCAGAGAATTTGCTTCAAAGTGTCAATATGCCTTGTATTGTGATGCAAGATCGTAAAACCACATGCAAACAAATCTGTGGTGAATATTTTTAGAAAGCGTTATGCATGAAGTGGGATCGTATCACGGAAAATCCCGGCGATGAAATCTATGTAAATTACACACCTATTGGTTAGAATTCGCTCCAAAATTTTTTCCCTGTGAAAACGGCCTGATTTTCCAAACTGGCATTAGGAAAAACCTGCAAATTCAGAGTTAATGTTTCTAGTTGTAAATATGCCATGTATGGCGGATGAAATTTCTGTAATCTACATGTTCACAACTCATTCGAGAAAGTTTGTTGAAACCTTGATGCATGTAGCGTGTTCGGAAAATGGAATGTCACTGTGAGGGAAACTATGTAAATTACATTTCTATTGGGAAGTACTCGCTCCACGAGAATTTTTCTGACAAATCTGCCTCCTTTTCAAAACTGGCATTAGGAAAAACTTTTGAAATGGGAGAAAATGCTTCAAATTGTCAACATGGCTTTTATGGTGGATGAAAGTTCTGTAATCCTAATGCTAACAACTCTGTAGTGAATATTTGTCGAATCCGTGATGCATGTAGCGTGTTCGGAACACGGAATTTCACGATGACGGGTTCTAAGTAAATTGCATGTCTATTGGGTAGAACTCGCTCCAAGAGGATTTTTCTGAGGAAACTGCATGATTTTAGAGACTGACATTAGGAGAATACTACTAAATCAGAATAAAATTTCTATGTATAAATATGCACTGTAAGGTGGATTAAAGTTCGTTAATACACATGTTCACAACTCATTAAAGAATGTTTGTTGAATCCGTGGTGCATGTAACGTGTTCAGAACACGGAATATCACGGTGATTGAAAGTAGGCAAATTACCTATCTTTTGGGTAGAACTGGCTCCAAGAGCATTTTTCTGCCAAATCTGCCTCATTTTCAAACTGGCGTTCAAACTAACGTGTGAAATCTGAGAAAATTCTTCAAAGTGTCAGTAAGCCTTTTATGGTGAATGAAAGTGCTGTAATCCACTTGCTAACAACTCTGTAGTGAATATTTGTCACATCTGAGATGCATGTAGCGTGTTCGGAACACGGAATTTGACGGTGAGCGAATCCATGTAAATTACATATCTATTGGTTAGAACCTGCTCCAAGAGGTTTTTGCCATGAAATCTGCCTCATTTTAGAAACTGGCATTTGGAAATCTCTGTGAAATCACAGAAAATGCTTCTAAGCATCTATATGCTTTCTATAGTGAGAAAGTCCTGTAATCCACATGCAAACAACTGTGTAGTGTATATTTGTCGAAACTTTTCTGCATGTAGCATGTTCGAAACACGTATTTTCACAGCGGGAGAATCTATGTAATTTACATATCTATTGGGTAGAACACGCTCCAAAAGTTTTTTCCTTTGAAAACAGCCTGATTTTCAAAACTGCAATTAGGAAATATCTGCGAACTCAGTGTTAATGTTTCTAGGTGTCAATATGCCCTGTATGGTGGATGAAAGTTGTGTAATACACATATACACAACTCATTAAGAATGTTTCTCAAATCCGTGATGTGTGTAGTGCGTTCGGAACATGGACTATCACGGTGAGGCAAACTATGTAAATTACATATCTATTGGTTAGAACACGCTCCAGGAGCATTTTACTGAAAAATCTGCCTCAGTTTGGAAACTGTTGTTATGAAACCCTGCAAAATCTGAGTAAATGCTTTAAGGTGATAATATGTATTCAATGGGTTATTAAAGATGTGTAATTCACATGCTAAGAACTCAGCAGTGAATATTTGTTGAATCCGTGGTGCATGGACCGTTTTCGGAACACGGAATGTTACGGGGAAGGTATCTATGAAAATGAGATGTCTATTGTATACAACATGCACCAAGAGAATTTTTCTGCGAAAACTGCCTGATTTTCTTAACTGACGTTAGGAAAACCTGCGAAATGTAAGTAAATGTTTCTAGGTGTAAATATACCTTGTATTGTGGTTGAAAAATCGGTAATCAACATGCTCACGGTCATTAAATAATGTTTGTCGAAGCCGTGATGAATGTAACGTTTTCGGAACACGGAATGTCTCGGTCAGTGAAGCTCTGAAAATAACAATTCTACTGCATAGAACTCGCTTGAATTGAATGTTTCTGTGAAAATTTCATGATTTTCGAAACTGGATGTTAGGAAAAACCTGTGAAATCAGAATAACTACTTCTAGGTGTAAATATGCCTTGTATGGTGGATGAAAGTTCGGTAATCCACATGCTCTCACTCATTAAAGAATGTTTGTCGAACTCTTGATGCATGTAACGTGTTCGGAATACGGAATGTCATAGTGAAGGAAACAATGTAAGTTACATGTCTATTGGGTAGAACTCGCTTGAAGAGAATATTTCTGCGAAATGTGCCTCATTTTTAAAACTGACATTAGGAGAACACTGTGAAATCTGAGAAAATGCTTCTAAGTGTCAATATGCCTTGAATGGTGAATGAAAGTCCGGTCATCCACATGTTAATAACAGTGTAGTAATTATTTTTTAAACCGTGATTCATGTAGCGCCTTTGAAAAATGGAATTTCACGGTAATGAAACTATGGAAATTACAATTCTATTGAGTAGAACGAGCTAGAAGAGAATTTTTCTGCGAAAATTGCATGATTATCGAATGTGAAGTTTGGAAAAAGCTGCAAAAAGGGAGTAAATATTTGCAGGTGTAAATGTGCCTTTATGATGCAAGAAAGTTCGGTAATCCACATTTTCACAATATATTAAAGAATCTTTTTCTAATCCGTGATGCATTTAGCGTGTTCAGATCGTGGAATTTCACGGTGATTGAAACAATGTAAATGACTTCTCTATTGGGTAGAACTCGCTCCGAGAGTGTTTTTCTGTGAAAACTTCGTCATTTTTGAAACTGGGGTTAAGAAAACGCTGCAAAATCTGAGAAAATACTTCTAAGAATCAATATGCAAAGTTTTGTGATGAAAGTTCTGTAATCCACATGCTAACAAATTTGTAGTGAATATTTGTCGAATCTTTTATGCATGTAACATGTTCGGAGCACGGAATTTCACGGCCAGGGAATTTATGTAAATTACATTTCCCTTGGTTAGAAATCACTCCAAGAGATTTTTCCTGAGAAATCGGCCTGATTTTCGAAACTGGCTTTAGGAAAATCCTGCGAAGCCTCCTTACTAGATTCTCGGTGTACATCTGCCTTTTATGGTGGATGAAAGTTCAGTAATCTGCATGCTAACTACTCTGTAGTGAATATTTGTCGAATCCGAGATACGTGAAGTGTGTTCGGAACACACAATATCACGGTGAGCGAATCTATGTAAAATACAGGTCTCTTGGGTAGAATTTGCTCTAAGAGTTTTTTCTGAGAAATCTGCCTCATTTTTGAACCTGGCGTTTGAAAATCTCTGCAAAATCAGAGAATTTGCTTCAAAGTGTCAATATGCCTTGTATTGTGATGCAAGATCGTAAAACCACATGCAAACAAATCTGTGGTGAATATTTTTAGAAAGCGTTATGCATGAAGTGGGATCGTATCACGGAAAATCCCGGCGATGAAATCTATGTAAATTACACACCTATTGGTTAGAATTCGCTCCAAAATTTTTTCCCTGTGAAAACGGCCTGATTTTCCAAACTGGCATTAGGAAAAACCTGCAAATTCAGAGTTAATGTTTCTAGTTGTAAATATGCCATGTATGGCGGATGAAATTTCTGTAATCTACATGTTCACAACTCATTCGAGAAAGTTTGTTGAAACCTTGATGCATGTAGCGTGTTCGGAAAATGGAATGTCACTGTGAGGGAAACTATGTAAATTACATTTCTATTGGGAAGTACTCGCTCCACGAGAATTTTTCTGACAAATCTGCCTCCTTTTCAAAACTGGCATTAGGAAAAACTTTTGAAATGGGAGAAAATGCTTCAAATTGTCAACATGGCTTTTATGGTGGATGAAAGTTCTGTAATCCTAATGCTAACAACTCTGTAGTGAATATTTGTCGAATCCGTGATGCATGTAGCGTGTTCGGAACACGGAATTTCACGATGACGGGTTCTAAGTAAATTGCATGTCTATTGGGTAGAACTCGCTCCAAGAGGATTTTTCTGAGGAAACTGCATGATTTTAGAGACTGACATTAGGAGAATACTACTAAATCAGAATAAAATTTCTATGTATAAATATGCACTGTAAGGTGGATTAAAGTTCGTTAATACACATGTTCACAACTCATTAAAGAATGTTTGTTGAATCCGTGGTGCATGTAACGTGTTCAGAACACGGAATATCACGGTGATTGAAAGTAGGCAAATTACCTATCTTTTGGGTAGAACTGGCTCCAAGAGCATTTTTCTGCCAAATCTGCCTCATTTTCAAACTGGCGTTCAAACTAACGTGTGAAATCTGAGAAAATTCTTCAAAGTGTCAGTAAGCCTTTTATGGTGAATGAAAGTGCTGTAATCCACTTGCTAACAACTCTGTAGTGAATATTTGTCACATCTGAGATGCATGTAGCGTGTTCGGAACACGGAATTTGACGGTGAGCGAATCCATGTAAATTACATATCTATTGGTTAGAACCTGCTCCAAGAGGTTTTTGCCATGAAATCTGCCTCATTTTAGAAACTGGCATTTGGAAATCTCTGTGAAATCACAGAAAATGCTTCTAAGCATCTATATGCTTTCTATAGTGAGAAAGTCCTGTAATCCACATGCAAACAACCCTGTAGTGTATTTTTGTCGAAACTTTTCTGCATGTAGCATGTTCGAAACACGTATTTTCACAGCGGGAGAATCTATGTAATTTACATATCTATTGGGTAGAACACGCTCCAAAAGTTTTTTCCTTTGAAAACTGCCTGATTTTCGAAACTGCAATTAGGAAATATCTGCGAACTCAGTGTTAATGTTTCTAGGTGTCAATATGCCCTGTATGGTGGATGAAAGTTGTGTAATACACATATACACAACTCATTAAGAATGTTTCTCAAATCCGTGATGTGTGTAGTGCGTTCGGAACATGGACTATCACGGTGAGGCAAACTATGTAAATTACATATCTATTGGTTAGAACACGCTCCAGGAGCATTTTACTGAAAAATCTGCCTCAGTTTGGAAACTGTTGTTATGAAACCCTGCAAAATCTGAGTAAATGCTTTAAGGTGATAATATGTATTCAATGGGTTATTAAAGATGTGTAATTCACATGCTAAGAACTCAGCAGTGAATATTTGTTGAATCCGTGGTGCATGGACCGTTTTCGGAACACGGAATGTTACGGGGAAGGTATCTATGAAAATGAGATGTCTATTGTATACAACATGCACCAAGAGAATTTTTCTGCGAAAACTGCCTGATTTTCTTAACTGACGTTAGGAAAACCTGCGAAATGTAAGTAAATGTTTCTAGGTGTAAATATACCTTGTATTGTGGTTGAAAAATCGGTAATCAACATGCTCACGGTCATTAAATAATGTTTGTCGAAGCCGTGATGAATGTAACGTTTTCGGAACACGGAATGTCTCGGTCAGTGAAGCTCTGAAAATAACAATTCTACTGCATAGAACTCGCTTGAATTGAATGTTTCTGTGAAAATTTCATGATTTTCGAAACTGGATGTTAGGAAAAACCTGTGAAATCAGAATAACTACTTCTAGGTGTAAATATGCCTTGTATGGTGGATGAAAGTTCGGTAATCCACATGCTCTCACTCATTAAAGAATGTTTGTCGAACTCTTGATGCATGTAACGTGTTCGGAATACGGAATGTCATAGTGAAGGAAACAATGTAAGTTACATGTCTATTGGGTAGAACTCGCTTGAAGAGAATATTTCTGCGAAATGTGCCTCATTTTTAAAACTGACATTAGGAGAACACTGTGAAATCTGAGAAAATGCTTCTAAGTGTCAATATGCCTTGAATGGTGAATGAAAGTCCGGTCATCCACATGTTAATAACAGTGTAGTAATTATTTTTTAAACCGTGATTCATGTAGCGCCTTTGAAAAGCGGAATTTCACGGTAATGAAACTATGGAAATTACAATTCTATTGAGTAGAACGAGCTAGAAGAGAATTTTTCTGCGAAAATTGCATGATTATCGAATCTGAAGTTTGGAAAAAGCTGCAAAAAGGGAGTAAATATTTGCAGGTGTAAATGTGCCTTTATGATGCAAGAAAGTTCGGTAATCCACATTTTCACAATATATTAAAGAATCTTTTTCTAATCCGTGATGCATTTAGCGTGTTCAGATCGTGGAATTTCACGGTGATTGAAACAATGTAAATGACTTCTCTATTGGGTAGAACTCGCTCCGAGAGTGTTTTTCTGTGAAAACTTCGTCATTTTTGAAACTGGGGTTAAGAAAACGCTGCAAAATCTGAGAAAATACTTCTAAGAATCAATATGCAAAGTTTTGTGATGAAAGTTCTGTAATCCACATGCTAACAAATTTGTAGTGAATATTTGTCGAATCTTTTATGCATGTAACATGTTCGGAGCACGGAATTTCACGGCCAGGGAATTTATGTAAATTACATTTCCCTTGGTTAGAAATCACTCCAAGAGATTTTTCCTGAGAAATCGGCCTGATTTTCGAAACTGGCTTTAGGAAAATCCTGCGAAGCCTCCTTACTAGATTCTCGGTGTACATCTGCCTTTTATGGTGGATGAAAGTTCAGTAATCTGCATGCTAACTACTCTGTAGTGAATATTTGTCGAATCCGAGATACGTGAAGTGTGTTCGGAACACACAATATCACGGTGAGCGAATCTATGTAAAATACAGGTCTCTTGGGTAGAATTTGCTCTAAGAGTTTTTTCTGAGAAATCTGCCTCATTTTTGAACCTGGCGTTTGAAAATCTCTGCAAAATCAGAGAATTTGCTTCAAAGTGTCAATATGCCTTGTATTGTGATGCAAGATCGTAAAACCACATGCAAACAAATCTGTGGTGAATATTTTTAGAAAGCGTTATGCATGAAGTGGGATCGTATCACGGAAAATCCCGGCGATGAAATCTATGTAAATTACACACCTATTGGTTAGAATTCGCTCCAAAATTTTTTCCCTGTGAAAACGGCCTGATTTTCCAAACTGGCATTAGGAAAAACCTGCAAATTCAGAGTTAATGTTTCTAGTTGTAAATATGCCATGTATGGCGGATGAAATTTCTGTAATCTACATGTTCACAACTCATTCGAGAAAGTTTGTTGAAACCTTGATGCATGTAGCGTGTTCGGAAAATGGAATGTCACTGTGAGGGAAACTGTGTAAATTACATTTCTATTGGGAAGTACTCGCTCCACGAGAATTTTTCTGCCAAATCTGCCTCCTTTTCAAAACTGGCATTAGGAAAAACTTTTGAAATGGGAGAAAATGCTTCAAATTGTCAACATGGCTTTTATGGTGGATGAAAGTTCTGTAATCCTAATGCTAACAACTCTGTAGTGAATATTTGTCGAATCCGTGATGCATGTAGCGTGTTCGGAACACGGAATTTCACGATGACGGGTTCTAAGTAAATTGCATGTCTATTGGGTAGAACTCGCTCCAAGAGGATTTTTCTGAGGAAACTGCATGATTTTAGAGACTGACATTAGGAGAATACTACTAAATCAGAATAAAATTTCTATGTATAAATATGCACTGTAAGGTGGATTAAAGTTCGTTAATACACATGTTCACAACTCATTAAAGAATGTTTGTTGAATCCGTGGTGCATGTAATGTGTTCAGAACACGGAATATCACGGTGATTGAAAGTAGGCAAATTACCTATCTTTTGGGTAGAACTGGCTCCAAGAGCATTTTTCTGCCAAATCTGCCTCATTTTCAAACTGGCGTTCAAACTAACGTGTGAAATCTGAGAAAATTCTTCAAAGTGTCAGTAAGCCTTTTATGGTGAATGAAAGTGCTGTAATCCACTTGCTAACAACTCTGTAGTGAATATTTGTCACATCTGAGATGCATGTAGCGTGTTCGGAACACGGAATTTGACGGTGAGCGAATCCATGTAAATTACATATCTATTGGTTAGAACCTGCTCCAAGAGGTTTTTGCCATGAAATCTGCCTCATTTTAGAAACTGGCATTTGGAAATCTCTGTGAAATCACAGAAAATGCTTCTAAGCATCTATATGCTTTCTATAGTGAGAAAGTCCTGTAATCCACATGCAAACAACTGTGTAGTGTATATTTGTCGAAACTTTTCTGCATGTAGCATGTTCGAAACACGTATTTTCACAGCGGGAGAATCTATGTAATTTACATATCTATTGGGTAGAACACGCTCCAAAAGTTTTTTCCTTTGAAAACTGCCTGATTTTCGAAACTGCAATTAGGAAATATCTGCGAACTCAGTGTTAATGTTTCTAGGTGTCAATATGCCCTGTATGGTGGATGAAAGTTGTGTAATACACATATACACAACTCATTAAGAATGTTTCTCAAATCCGTGATGTGTGTAGTGCGTTCGGAACATGGACTATCACGGTGAGGCAATCTATGTAAATTACATATCTATTGGTTAGAACACGCTCCAGGAGCATTTTACTGAAAAATCTGCCTCAGTTTGGAAACTGTTGTTATGAAACCCTGCAAAATCTGAGTAAATGCTTTAAGGTGATAATATGTATTCAATGGGTTATTAAAGATGTGTAATTCACATGCTAAGAACTCAGCAGTGAATATTTGTTGAATCCGTGGTGCATGGACCGTTTTCGGAACACGGAATGTTACGGGGAAGGTATCTATGAAAATGAGATGTCTATTGTATACAACATGCACCAAGAGAATTTTTCTGCGAAAACTGCCTGATTTTCTTAACTGACGTTAGGAAAACCTGCGAAATGTAAGTAAATGTTTCTAGGTGTAAATATACCTTGTATTGTGGTTGAAAAATCGGTAATCAACATGCTCACGGTCATTAAATAATGTTTGTCGAAGCCGTGATGAATGTAACGTTTTCGGAACACGGAATGTCTCGGTCAGTGAAGCTCTGAAAATAACAATTCTACTGCATAGAACTCGCTTGAATTGAATGTTTCTGTGAAAATTTCATGATTTTCGAAACTGGATGTTAGGAAAAACCTGTGAAATCAGAATAACTACTTCTAGGTGTAAATATGCCTTGTATGGTGGATGAAAGTTCGGTAATCCACATGCTCTCACTCATTAAAGAATGTTTGTCGAACTCTTGATGCATGTAACGTGTTCGGAATACGGAATGTCATAGTGAAGGAAACAATGTAAGTTACATGTCTATTGGGTAGAACTCGCTTGAAGAGAATATTTCTGCGAAATGTGCCTCATTTTTAAAACTGACATTAGGAGAACACTGTGAAATCTGAGAAAATGCTTCTAAGTGTCAATATGCCTTGAATGGTGAATGAAAGTCCGGTCATCCACATGTTAATAACAGTGTAGTAATTATTTTTTAAACCGTGATTCATGTAGCGCCTTTGAAAAATGGAATTTCACGGTAATGAAACTATGGAAATTACAATTCTATTGAGTAGAACGAGCTAGAAGAGAATTTTTCTGCGAAAATTGCATGATTATCGAATGTGAAGTTTGGAAAAAGCTGCAAAAAGGGAGTAAATATTTGCAGGTGTAAATGTGCCTTTATGATGCAAGAAAGTTCGGTAATCCACATTTTCACAATATATTAAAGAATCTTTTTCTAATCCGTGATGCATTTAGCGTGTTCAGATCGTGGAATTTCACGGTGATTGAAACAATGTAAATGACTTCTCTATTGGGTAGAACTCGCTCCGAGAGTGTTTTTCTGTGAAAACTTCGTCATTTTTGAAACTGGGGTTAAGAAAACGCTGCAAAATCTGAGAAAATACTTCTAAGAATCAATATGCAAAGTTTTGTGATGAAAGTTCTGTAATCCACATGCTAACAAATTTGTAGTGAATATTTGTCGAATCTTTTATGCATGTAACATGTTCGGAGCACGGAATTTCACGGCCAGGGAATTTATGTAAATTACATTTCCCTTGGTTAGAAATCACTCCAAGAGATTTTTCCTGAGAAATCGGCCTGATTTTCGAAACTGGCTTTAGGAAAATCCTGCGAAGCCTCCTTACTAGATTCTCGGTGTACATCTGCCTTTTATGGTGGATGAAAGTTCAGTAATCTGCATGCTAACTACTCTGTAGTGAATATTTGTCGAATCCGAGATACGTGAAGTGTGTTCGGAACACACAATATCACGGTGAGCGAATCTATGTAAAATACAGGTCTCTTGGGTAGAATTTGCTCTAAGAGTTTTTTCTGAGAAATCTGCCTCATTTTTGAACCTGGCGTTTGAAAATCTCTGCAAAATCAGAGAATTTGCTTCAAAGTGTCAATATGCCTTGTATTGTGATGCAAGATCGTAAAACCACATGCAAACAAATCTGTGGTGAATATTTTTAGAAAGCGTTATGCATGAAGTGGGATCGTATCACGGAAAATCCCGGCGATGAAATCTATGTAAATTACACACCTATTGGTTAGAATTCGCTCCAAAATTTTTTCCCTGTGAAAACGGCCTGATTTTCCAAACTGGCTTTAGGAAAAACCTGCAAATTCAGAGTTAATGTTTCTAGTTGTAAATATGCCATGTATGGCGGATGAAATTTCTGTAATCTACATGTTCACAACTCATTCGAGAAAGTTTGTTGAAACCTTGATGCATGTAGCGTGTTCGGAAAATGGAATGTCACTGTGAGGGAAACTATGTAAATTACATTTCTATTGGGAAGTACTCGCTCCACGAGAATTTTTCTGACAAATCTGCCTCCTTTTCAAAACTGGCATTAGGAAAAACTTTTGAAATGGGAGAAAATGCTTCAAATTGTCAACATGGCTTTTATGGTGGATGAAAGTTCTGTAATCCTAATGCTAACAACTCTGTAGTGAATATTTGTCGAATCCGTGATGCATGTAGCGTGTTCGGAACACGGAATTTCACGATGACGGGTTCTAAGTAAATTGCATGTCTATTGGGTAGAACTCGCTCCAAGAGGATTTTTCTGAGGAAACTGCATGATTTTAGAGACTGACATTAGGAGAATACTACTAAATCAGAATAAAATTTCTATGTATAAATATGCACTGTAAGGTGGATTAAAGTTCGTTAATACACATGTTCACAACTCATTAAAGAATGTTTGTTGAATCCGTGGTGCATGTAACGTGTTCAGAACACGGAATATCACGGTGATTGAAAGTAGGCAAATTACCTATCTTTTGGGTAGAACTGGCTCCAAGAGCATTTTTCTGCCAAATCTGCCTCATTTTCAAACTGGCGTTCAAACTAACGTGTGAAATCTGAGAAAATTCTTCAAAGTGTCAGTAAGCCTTTTATGGTGAATGAAAGTGCTGTAATCCACTTGCTAACAACTCTGTAGTGAATATTTGTCACATCTGAGATGCATGTAGCGTGTTCGGAACACGGAATTTGACGGTGAGCGAATCCATGTAAATTACATATCTATTGGTTAGAACCTGCTCCAAGAGGTTTTTGCCATGAAATCTGCCTCATTTTAGAAACTGGCATTTGGAAATCTCTGTGAAATCACAGAAAATGCTTCTAAGCATCTATATGCTTTCTATAGTGAGAAAGTCCTGTAATCCACATGCAAACAACTGTGTAGTGTATATTTGTCGAAACTTTTCTGCATGTAGCATGTTCGAAACACGTATTTTCACAGCGGGAGAATCTATGTAATTTACATATCTATTGGGTAGAACACGCTCCAAAAGTTTTTTCCTTTGAAAACTGCCTGATTTTCGAAACTGCAATTAGGAAATATCTGCGAACTCAGTGTTAATGTTTCTAGGTGTCAATATGCCCTGTATGGTGGATGAAAGTTGTGTAATACACATATACACAACTCATTAAGAATGTTTCTCAAATCCGTGATGTGTGTAGTGCGTTCGGAACATGGACTATCACGGTGAGGCAAACTATGTAAATTACATATCTATTGGTTAGAACACGCTCCAGGAGCATTTTACTGAAAAATCTGCCTCAGTTTGGAAACTGTTGTTATGAAAACGCTGCAAAATCTGAGTAAATGCTTTAAGGTGATAATATGTATTCAATGGGTTATTAAAGATGTGTAATTCACATGCTAAGAACTCAGCAGTGAATATTTGTTGAATCCGTGGTGCATGGACCGTTTTCGGAACACGGAATGTTACGGTGAAGGTATCTATGAAAATGAGATGTCTATTGGATAGAACATGCACCAAGAGAATTTTTCTGCGAAAACTGCCTGATTTTCATAACTGACGTTAGGAAAACCTGCGAAATGTAAGTAAATGTTTCTAGGTGTAAATATACCTTGTATTGTGGTTGAAAAATCGGTAATCAACATGCTCACGGTCATTAAATAATGTTTGTCGAAGCCGTGATGAATGTAACGTTTTCGGAACACGGAATGTCTCGGTCAGTGAAGCTCTGAAAATAACAATTCTACTGCATAGAACTCGCTTGAATTGAATGTTTCTGTGAAAATTTCATGATTTTCGAAACTGGATGTTAGGAAAAACCTGTGAAATCAGAATAACTACTTCTAGGTGTAAATATGCCTTGTATGGTGGATGAAAGTTCGGTAATCCACATGCTCTCACTCATTAAAGAATGTTTGTCGAACTCTTGATGCATGTAACGTGTTCGGAATACGGAATGTCATAGTGAAGGAAACAATGTAAGTTACATGTCTATTGGGTAGAACTCGCTTGAAGAGAATATTTCTGCGAAATGTGCCTCATTTTTAAAACTGACATTAGGAGAACACTGTGAAATCTGAGAAAATGCTTCTAAGTGTCAATATGCCTTGAATGGTGAATGAAAGTCCGGTCATCCACATGTTAATAACAGTGTAGTAATTATTTTTTAAACCGTGATTCATGTAGCGCCTTTGAAAAATGGAATTTCACGGTAATGAAACTATGGAAATTACAATTCTATTGAGTAGAACGAGCTAGAAGAGAATTTTTCTGCGAAAATTGCATGATTATCGAATGTGAAGTTTGGAAAAAGCTGCAAAAAGGGAGTAAATATTTGCAGGTGTAAATGTGCCTTTATGATGCAAGAAAGTTCGGTAATCCACATTTTCACAATATATTAAAGAATCTTTTTCTAATCCGTGATGCATTTAGCGTGTTCAGATCGTGGAATTTCACGGTGATTGAAACAATGTAAATGACTTCTCTATTGGGTAGAACTCGCTCCGAGAGTGTTTTTCTGTGAAAACTTCGTCATTTTTGAAACTGGGGTTAAGAAAACGCTGCAAAATCTGAGAAAATACTTCTAAGAATCAATATGCAAAGTTTTGTGATGAAAGTTCTGTAATCCACATGCTAACAAATTTGTAGCGAATATTTGTCGAATCATTTATGCATGTAACATGTTCGGAGCACGGAATTTCACGGCCAGGGAATTTATGTAAATTACATTTCCCTTGGTTAGAAATCACTCCAAGAGATTTTTCCTGAGAAATCGGCCTGATTTTCGAAACTGGCTTTAGGAAAATCCTGCGAAGCCTCCTTACTAGATTCTCGGTGTACATCTGCCTTTTATGGTGGATGAAAGTTCAGTAATCTGCATGCTAACTACTCTGTAGTGAATATTTGTCGAATCCGAGATACGTGAAGTGTGTTCGGAACACACAATATCACGGTGAGCGAATCTATGTAAAATACAGGTCTCTTGGGTAGAATTTGCTCTAAGAGTTTTTTCTGAGAAATCTGCCTCATTTTTGAACCTGGCGTTTGAAAATCTCTGCAAAATCAGAGAATTTGCTTCAAAGTGTCAATATGCCTTGTATTGTGATGCAAGATCGTAAAACCACATGCAAACAAATCTGTGGTGAATATTTTTAGAAAGCGTTATGCATGAAGTGGGATCGTATCACGGAAAATCCCGGCGATGAAATCTATGTAAATTACACACCTATTGGTTAGAATTCGCTCCAAAATTTTTTCCCTGTGAAAACGGCCTGATTTTCCAAACTGGCATTAGGAAAAACCTGCAAATTCAGAGTTAATGTTTCTAGTTGTAAATATGCCATGTATGGCGGATGAAATTTCTGTAATCTACATGTTCACAACTCATTCGAGAAAGTTTGTTGAAACCTTGATGCATGTAGCGTGTTCGGAAAATGGAATGTCACTGTGAGGGAAACTGTGTAAATTACATTTCTATTGGGAAGTACTCGCTCCACGAGAATTTTTCTGACAAATCTGCCTCCTTTTCAAAACTGGCATTAGGAAAAACTTTTGAAATGGGAGAAAATGCTTCAAATTGTCAACATGGCTTTTATGGTGGATGAAAGTTCTGTAATCCTAATGCTAACAACTCTGTAGTGAATATTTGTCGAATCCGTGATGCATGTAGCGTGTTCGGAACACGGAATTTCACGATGACGGGTTCTAAGTAAATTGCATGTCTATTGGGTAGAACTCGCTCCAAGAGGATTTTTCTGAGGAAACTGCATGATTTTAGAGACTGACATTAGGAGAATACTACTAAATCAGAATAAAATTTCTATGTATAAATATGCACTGTAAGGTGGATTAAAGTTCGTTAATACACATGTTCACAACTCATTAAAGAATGTTTGTTGAATCCGTGGTGCATGTAACGTGTTCAGAACACGGAATATCACGGTGATTGAAAGTAGGCAAATTACCTATCTTTTGGGTAGAACTGGCTCCAAGAGCATTTTTCTGCCAAATCTGCCTCATTTTCAAACTGGCGTTCAAACTAACGTGTGAAATCTGAGAAAATTCTTCAAAGTGTCAGTAAGCCTTTTATGGTGAATGAAAGTGCTGTAATCCACTTGCTAACAACTCTGTAGTGAATATTTGTCACATCTGAGATGCATGTAGCGTGTTCGGAACACGGAATTTGACGGTGAGCGAATCCATGTAAATTACATATCTATTGGTTAGAACCTGCTCCAAGAGGTTTTTGCCATGAAATCTGCCTCATTTTAGAAACTGGCATTTGGAAATCTCTGTGAAATCACAGAAAATGCTTCTAAGCATCTATATGCTTTCTATAGTGAGAAAGTCCTGTAATCCACATGCAAACAACTGTGTAGTGTATATTTGTCGAAACTTTTCTGCATGTAGCATGTTCGAAACACGTATTTTCACAGCGGGAGAATCTATGTAATTTACATATCTATTGGGTAGAACACGCTCCAAAAGTTTTTTCCTTTGAAAACTGCCTGATTTTCGAAACTGCAATTAGGAAATATCTGCGAACTCAGTGTTAATGTTTCTAGGTGTCAATATGCCCTGTATGGTGGATGAAAGTTGTGTAATACACATATACACAACTCATTAAGAATGTTTCTCAAATCCGTGATGTGTGTAGTGCGTTCGGAACATGGACTATCACGGTGAGGCAAACTATGTAAATTACATATCTATTGGTTAGAACACGCTCCAGGAGCATTTTACTGAAAAATCTGCCTCAGTTTGGAAACTGTTGTTATGAAAACGCTGCAAAATCTGAGTAAATGCTTTAAGGTGATAATATGTATTCAATGGGTTATTAAAGATGTGTAATTCACATGCTAAGAACTCAGCAGTGAATATTTGTTGAATCCGTGGTGCATGGACCGTTTTCGGAACACGGAATGTTACGGTGAAGGTATCTATGAAAATGAGATGTCTATTGGATAGAACATGCACCAAGAGAATTTTTCTGCGAAAACTGCCTGATTTTCATAACTGACGTTAGGAAAACCTGCGAAATGTAAGTAAATGTTTCTAGGTGTAAATATACCTTGTATTGTGGTTGAAAAATCGGTAATCAACATGCTCACGGTCATTAAATAATGTTTGTCGAAGCCGTGATGAATGTAACGTTTTCGGAACACGGAATGTCTCGGTCAGTGAAGCTCTGAAAATAACAATTCTACTGCATAGAACTCGCTTGAATTGAATGTTTCTGTGAAAATTTCATGATTTTCGAAACTGGATGTTAGGAAAAACCTGTGAAATCAGAATAACTACTTCTAGGTGTAAATATGCCTTGTATGGTGGATGAAAGTTCGGTAATCCACATGCTCTCACTCATTAAAGAATGTTTGTCGAACTCTTGATGCATGTAACGTGTTCGGAATACGGAATGTCATAGTGAAGGAAACAATGTAAGTTACATGTCTATTGGGTAGAACTCGCTTGAAGAGAATATTTCTGCGAAATGTGCCTCATTTTTAAAACTGACATTAGGAGAACACTGTGAAATCTGAGAAAATGCTTCTAAGTGTCAATATGCCTTGAATGGTGAATGAAAGTCCGGTCATCCACATGTTAATAACAGTGTAGTAATTATTTTTTAAACCGTGATTCATGTAGCGCCTTTGAAAAATGGAATTTCACGGTAATGAAACTATGGAAATTACAATTCTATTGAGTAGAACGAGCTAGAAGAGAATTTTTCTGCGAAAATTGCATGATTATCGAATGTGAAGTTTGGAAAAAGCTGCAAAAAGGGAGTAAATATTTGCAGGTGTAAATGTGCCTTTATGATGCAAGAAAGTTCGGTAATCCACATTTTCACAATATATTAAAGAATCTTTTTCTAATCCGTGATGCATTTAGCGTGTTCAGATCGTGGAATTTCACGGTGATTGAAACAATGTAAATGACTTCTCTATTGGGTAGAACTCGCTCCGAGAGTGTTTTTCTGTGAAAACTTCGTCATTTTTGAAACTGGGGTTAAGAAAACGCTGCAAAATCTGAGAAAATACTTCTAAGAATCAATATGCAAAGTTTTGTGATGAAAGTTCTGTAATCCACATGCTAACAAATTTGTAGCGAATATTTGTCGAATCATTTATGCATGTAACATGTTCGGAGCACGGAATTTCACGGCCAGGGAATTTATGTAAATTACATTTCCCTTGGTTAGAAATCACTCCAAGAGATTTTTCCTGAGAAATCGGCCTGATTTTCGAAACTGGCTTTAGGAAAATCCTGCGAAGCCTCCTTACTAGATTCTCGGTGTACATCTGCCTTTTATGGTGGATGAAAGTTCAGTAATCTGCATGCTAACTACTCTGTAGTGAATATTTGTCGAATCCGAGATACGTGAAGTGTGTTCGGAACACACAATATCACGGTGAGCGAATCTATGTAAAATACAGGTCTCTTGGGTAGAATTTGCTCTAAGAGTTTTTTCTGAGAAATCTGCCTCATTTTTGAACCTGGCGTTTGAAAATCTCTGCAAAATCAGAGAATTTGCTTCAAAGTGTCAATATGCCTTGTATTGTGATGCAAGATCGTAAAACCACATGCAAACAAATCTGTGGTGAATATTTTTAGAAAGCGTTATGCATGAAGTGGGATCGTATCACGGAAAATCCCGGCGATGAAATCTATGTAAATTACACACCTATTGGTTAGAATTCGCTCCAAAATTTTTTCCCTGTGAAAACGGCCTGATTTTCCAAACTGGCTTTAGGAAAAACCTGCAAATTCAGAGTTAATGTTTCTAGTTGTAAATATGCCATGTATGGCGGATGAAATTTCTGTAATCTACATGTTCACAACTCATTCGAGAAAGTTTGTTGAAACCTTGATGCATGTAGCGTGTTCGGAAAATGGAATGTCACTGTGAGGGAAACTATGTAAATTACATTTCTATTGGGAAGTACTCGCTCCACGAGAATTTTTCTGACAAATCTGCCTCCTTTTCAAAACTGGCATTAGGAAAAACTTTTGAAATGGGAGAAAATGCTTCAAATTGTCAACATGGCTTTTATGGTGGATGAAAGTTCTGTAATCCTAATGCTAACAACTCTGTAGTGAATATTTGTCGAATCCGTGATGCATGTAGCGTGTTCGGAACACGGAATTTCACGATGACGGGTTCTAAGTAAATTGCATGTCTATTGGGTAGAACTCGCTCCAAGAGGATTTTTCTGAGGAAACTGCATGATTTTAGAGACTGACATTAGGAGAATACTACTAAATCAGAATAAAATTTCTATGTATAAATATGCACTGTAAGGTGGATTAAAGTTCGTTAATACACATGTTCACAACTCATTAAAGAATGTTTGTTGAATCCGTGGTGCATGTAACGTGTTCAGAACACGGAATATCACGGTGATTGAAAGTAGGCAAATTACCTATCTTTTGGGTAGAACTGGCTCCAAGAGCATTTTTCTGCCAAATCTGCCTCATTTTCAAACTGGCGTTCAAACTAACGTGTGAAATCTGAGAAAATTCTTCAAAGTGTCAGTAAGCCTTTTATGGTGAATGAAAGTGCTGTAATCCACTTGCTAACAACTCTGTAGTGAATATTTGTCACATCTGAGATGCATGTAGCGTGTTCGGAACACGGAATTTGACGGTGAGCGAATCCATGTAAATTACATATCTATTGGTTAGAACCTGCTCCAAGAGGTTTTTGCCATGAAATCTGCCTCATTTTAGAAACTGGCATTTGGAAATCTCTGTGAAATCACAGAAAATGCTTCTAAGCATCTATATGCTTTCTATAGTGAGAAAGTCCTGTAATCCACATGCAAACAACTGTGTAGTGTATATTTGTCGAAACTTTTCTGCATGTAGCATGTTCGAAACACGTATTTTCACAGCGGGAGAATCTATGTAATTTACATATCTATTGGGTAGAACACGCTCCAAAAGTTTTTTCCTTTGAAAACTGCCTGATTTTCGAAACTGCAATTAGGAAATATCTGCGAACTCAGTGTTAATGTTTCTAGGTGTCAATATGCCCTGTATGGTGGATGAAAGTTGTGTAATACACATATACACAACTCATTAAGAATGTTTCTCAAATCCGTGATGTGTGTAGTGCGTTCGGAACATGGACTATCACGGTGAGGCAAACTATGTAAATTACATATCTATTGGTTAGAACACGCTCCAGGAGCATTTTACTGAAAAATCTGCCTCAGTTTGGAAACTGTTGTTATGAAAACGCTGCAAAATCTGAGTAAATGCTTTAAGGTGATAATATGTATTCAATGGGTTATTAAAGATGTGTAATTCACATGCTAAGAACTCAGCAGTGAATATTTGTTGAATCCGTGGTGCATGGACCGTTTTCGGAACACGGAATGTTACGGTGAAGGTATCTATGAAAATGAGATGTCTATTGGATAGAACATGCACCAAGAGAATTTTTCTGCGAAAACTGCCTGATTTTCATAACTGACGTTAGGAAAACCTGCGAAATGTAAGTAAATGTTTCTAGGTGTAAATATACCTTGTATTGTGGTTGAAAAATCGGTAATCAACATGCTCACGGTCATTAAATAATGTTTGTCGAAGCCGTGATGAATGTAACGTTTTCGGAACACGGAATGTCTCGGTCAGTGAAGCTCTGAAAATAACAATTCTACTGCATAGAACTCGCTTGAATTGAATGTTTCTGTGAAAATTTCATGATTTTCGAAACTGGATGTTAGGAAAAACCTGTGAAATCAGAATAACTACTTCTAGGTGTAAATATGCCTTGTATGGTGGATGAAAGTTCGGTAATCCACATGCTCTCACTCATTAAAGAATGTTTGTCGAACTCTTGATGCATGTAACGTGTTCGGAATACGGAATGTCATAGTGAAGGAAACAATGTAAGTTACATGTCTATTGGGTAGAACTCGCTTGAAGAGAATATTTCTGCGAAATGTGCCTCATTTTTAAAACTGACATTAGGAGAACACTGTGAAATCTGAGAAAATGCTTCTAAGTGTCAATATGCCTTGAATGGTGAATGAAAGTCCGGTCATCCACATGTTAATAACAGTGTAGTAATTATTTTTTAAACCGTGATTCATGTAGCGCCTTTGAAAAATGGAATTTCACGGTAATGAAACTATGGAAATTACAATTCTATTGAGTAGAACGAGCTAGAAGAGAATTTTTCTGCGAAAATTGCATGATTATCGAATGTGAAGTTTGGAAAAAGCTGCAAAAAGGGAGTAAATATTTGCAGGTGTAAATGTGCCTTTATGATGCAAGAAAGTTCGGTAATCCACATTTTCACAATATATTAAAGAATCTTTTTCTAATCCGTGATGCATTTAGCGTGTTCAGATCGTGGAATTTCACGGTGATTGAAACAATGTAAATGACTTCTCTATTGGGTAGAACTCGCTCCGAGAGTGTTTTTCTGTGAAAACTTCGTCATTTTTGAAACTGGGGTTAAGAAAACGCTGCAAAATCTGAGAAAATACTTCTAAGAATCAATATGCAAAGTTTTGTGATGAAAGTTCTGTAATCCACATGCTAACAAATTTGTAGCGAATATTTGTCGAATCATTTATGCATGTAACATGTTCGGAGCACGGAATTTCACGGCCAGGGAATTTATGTAAATTACATTTCCCTTGGTTAGAAATCACTCCAAGAGATTTTTCCTGAGAAATCGGCCTGATTTTCGAAACTGGCTTTAGGAAAATCCTGCGAAGCCTCCTTACTAGATTCTCGGTGTACATCTGCCTTTTATGGTGGATGAAAGTTCAGTAATCTGCATGCTAACTACTCTGTAGTGAATATTTGTCGAATCCGAGATACGTGAAGTGTGTTCGGAACACACAATATCACGGTGAGCGAATCTATGTAAAATACAGGTCTCTTGGGTAGAATTTGCTCTAAGAGTTTTTTCTGAGAAATCTGCCTCATTTTTGAACCTGGCGTTTGAAAATCTCTGCAAAATCAGAGAATTTGCTTCAAAGTGTCAATATGCCTTGTATTGTGATGCAAGATCGTAAAACCACATGCAAACAAATCTGTGGTGAATATTTTTAGAAAGCGTTATGCATGAAGTGGGATCGTATCACGGAAAATCCCGGCGATGAAATCTATGTAAATTACACACCTATTGGTTAGAATTCGCTCCAAAATTTTTTCCCTGTGAAAACGGCCTGATTTTCCAAACTGGCATTAGGAAAAACCTGCAAATTCAGAGTTAATGTTTCTAGTTGTAAATATGCCATGTATGGCGGATGAAATTTCTGTAATCTACATGTTCACAACTCATTCGAGAAAGTTTGTTGAAACCTTGATGCATGTAGCGTGTTCGGAAAATGGAATGTCACTGTGAGGGAAACTGTGTAAATTACATTTCTATTGGGAAGTACTCGCTCCATGAGAATTTTTCTGACAAATCTGCCTCCTTTTCAAAACTGGCATTAGGAAAAACTTTTGAAATGGGAGAAAATGCTTCAAATTGTCAACATGGCTTTTATGGTGGATGAAAGTTCTGTAATCCTAATGCTAACAACTCTGTAGTGAATATTTGTCGAATCCGTGATGCATGTAGCGTGTTCGGAACACGGAATTTCACGATGACGGGTTCTAAGTAAATTGCATGTCTATTGGGTAGAACTCGCTCCAAGAGGATTTTTCTGAGGAAACTGCATGATTTTAGAGACTGACATTAGGAGAATACTACTAAATCAGAATAAAATTTCTATGTATAAATATGCACTGTAAGGTGGATTAAAGTTCGTTAATACACATGTTCACAACTCATTAAAGAATGTTTGTTGAATCCGTGGTGCATGTAACGTGTTCAGAACACGGAATATCACGGTGATTGAAAGTAGGCAAATTACCTATCTTTTGGGTAGAACTGGCTCCAAGAGCATTTTTCTGCCAAATCTGCCTCATTTTCAAACTGGCGTTCAAACTAACGTGTGAAATCTGAGAAAATTCTTCAAAGTGTCAGTAAGCCTTTTATGGTGAATGAAAGTGCTGTAATCCACTTGCTAACAACTCTGTAGTGAATATTTGTCACATCTGAGATGCATGTAGCGTGTTCGGAACACGGAATTTGACGGTGAGCGAATCCATGTAAATTACATATCTATTGGTTAGAACCTGCTCCAAGAGGTTTTTGCCATGAAATCTGCCTCATTTTAGAAACTGGCATTTGGAAATCTCTGTGAAATCACAGAAAATGCTTCTAAGCATCTATATGCTTTCTATAGTGAGAAAGTCCTGTAATCCACATGCAAACAACTGTGTAGTGTATATTTGTCGAAACTTTTCTGCATGTAGCATGTTCGAAACACGTATTTTCACAGCGGGAGAATCTATGTAATTTACATATCTATTGGGTAGAACACGCTCCAAAAGTTTTTTCCTTTGAAAACTGCCTGATTTTCGAAACTGCAATTAGGAAATATCTGCGAACTCAGTGTTAATGTTTCTAGGTGTCAATATGCCCTGTATGGTGGATGAAAGTTGTGTAATACACATATACACAACTCATTAAGAATGTTTCTCAAATCCGTGATGTGTGTAGTGCGTTCGGAACATGGACTATCACGGTGAGGCAAACTATGTAAATTACATATCTATTGGTTAGAACACGCTCCAGGAGCATTTTACTGAAAAATCTGCCTCAGTTTGGAAACTGTTGTTATGAAAACGCTGCAAAATCTGAGTAAATGCTTTAAGGTGATAATATGTATTCAATGGGTTATTAAAGATGTGTAATTCACATGCTAAGAACTCAGCAGTGAATATTTGTTGAATCCGTGGTGCATGGACCGTTTTCGGAACACGGAATGTTACGGTGAAGGTATCTATGAAAATGAGATGTCTATTGGATAGAACATGCACCAAGAGAATTTTTCTGCGAAAACTGCCTGATTTTCATAACTGACGTTAGGAAAACCTGCGAAATGTAAGTAAATGTTTCTAGGTGTAAATATACCTTGTATTGTGGTTGAAAAATCGGTAATCAACATGCTCACGGTCATTAAATAATGTTTGTCGAAGCCGTGATGAATGTAACGTTTTCGGAACACGGAATGTCTCGGTCAGTGAAGCTCTGAAAATAACAATTCTACTGCATAGAACTCGCTTGAATTGAATGTTTCTGTGAAAATTTCATGATTTTCGAAACTGGATGTTAGGAAAAACCTGTGAAATCAGAATAACTACTTCTAGGTGTAAATATGCCTTGTATGGTGGATGAAAGTTCGGTAATCCACATGCTCTCACTCATTAAAGAATGTTTGTCGAACTCTTGATGCATGTAACGTGTTCGGAATACGGAATGTCATAGTGAAGGAAACAATGTAAGTTACATGTCTATTGGGTAGAACTCGCTTGAAGAGAATATTTCTGCGAAATGTGCCTCATTTTTAAAACTGACATTAGGAGAACACTGTGAAATCTGAGAAAATGCTTCTAAGTGTCAATATGCCTTGAATGGTGAATGAAAGTCCGGTCATCCACATGTTAATAACAGTGTAGTAATTATTTTTTAAACCGTGATTCATGTAGCGCCTTTGAAAAATGGAATTTCACGGTAATGAAACTATGGAAATTACAATTCTATTGAGTAGAACGAGCTAGAAGAGAATTTTTCTGCGAAAATTGCATGATTATCGAATGTGAAGTTTGGAAAAAGCTGCAAAAAGGGAGTAAATATTTGCAGGTGTAAATGTGCCTTTATGATGCAAGAAAGTTCGGTAATCCACATTTTCACAATATATTAAAGAATCTTTTTCTAATCCGTGATGCATTTAGCGTGTTCAGATCGTGGAATTTCACGGTGATTGAAACAATGTAAATGACTTCTCTATTGGGTAGAACTCGCTCCGAGAGTGTTTTTCTGTGAAAACTTCGTCATTTTTGAAACTGGGGTTAAGAAAACGCTGCAAAATCTGAGAAAATACTTCTAAGAATCAATATGCAAAGTTTTGTGATGAAAGTTCTGTAATCCACATGCTAACAAATTTGTAGCGAATATTTGTCGAATCATTTATGCATGTAACATGTTCGGAGCACGGAATTTCACGGCCAGGGAATTTATGTAAATTACATTTCCCTTGGTTAGAAATCACTCCAAGAGATTTTTCCTGAGAAATCGGCCTGATTTTCGAAACTGGCTTTAGGAAAATCCTGCGAAGCCTCCTTACTAGATTCTCGGTGTACATCTGCCTTTTATGGTGGATGAAAGTTCAGTAATCTGCATGCTAACTACTCTGTAGTGAATATTTGTCGAATCCGAGATACGTGAAGTGTGTTCGGAACACACAATATCACGGTGAGCGAATCTATGTAAAATACAGGTCTCTTGGGTAGAATTTGCTCTAAGAGTTTTTTCTGAGAAATCTGCCTCATTTTTGAACCTGGCGTTTGAAAATCTCTGCAAAATCAGAGAATTTGCTTCAAAGTGTCAATATGCCTTGTATTGTGATGCAAGATCGTAAAACCACATGCAAACAAATCTGTGGTGAATATTTTTAGAAAGCGTTATGCATGAAGTGGGATCGTATCACGGAAAATCCCGGCGATGAAATCTATGTAAATTACACACCTATTGGTTAGAATTCGCTCCAAAATTTTTTCCCTGTGAAAACGGCCTGATTTTCCAAACTGGCATTAGGAAAAACCTGCAAATTCAGAGTTAATGTTTCTAGTTGTAAATATGCCATGTATGGCGGATGAAATTTCTGTAATCTACATGTTCACAACTCATTCGAGAAAGTTTGTTGAAACCTTGATGCATGTAGCGTGTTCGGAAAATGGAATGTCACTGTGAGGGAAACTATGTAAATTACATTTCTATTGGGAAGTACTCGCTCCACGAGAATTTTTCTGACAAATCTGCCTCCTTTTCAAAACTGGCATTAGGAAAAACTTTTGAAATGGGAGAAAATGCTTCAAATTGTCAACATGGCTTTTATGGTGGATGAAAGTTCTGTAATCCTAATGCTAACAACTCTGTAGTGAATATTTGTCGAATCCGTGATGCATGTAGCGTGTTCGGAACACGGAATTTCACGATGACGGGTTCTAAGTAAATTGCATGTCTATTGGGTAGAACTCGCTCCAAGAGGATTTTTCTGAGGAAACTGCATGATTTTAGAGACTGACATTAGGAGAATACTACTAAATCAGAATAAAATTTCTATGTATAAATATGCACTGTAAGGTGGATTAAAGTTCGTTAATACACATGTTCACAACTCATTAAAGAATGTTTGTTGAATCCGTGGTGCATGTAACGTGTTCAGAACACGGAATATCACGGTGATTGAAAGTAGGCAAATTACCTATCTTTTGGGTAGAACTGGCTCCAAGAGCATTTTTCTGCCAAATCTGCCTCATTTTCAAACTGGCGTTCAAACTAACGTGTGAAATCTGAGAAAATTCTTCAAAGTGTCAGTAAGCCTTTTATGGTGAATGAAAGTGCTGTAATCCACTTGCTAACAACTCTGTAGTGAATATTTGTCACATCTGAGATGCATGTAGCGTGTTCGGAACACGGAATTTGACGGTGAGCGAATCCATGTAAATTACATATCTATTGGTTAGAACCTGCTCCAAGAGGTTTTTGCCATGAAATCTGCCTCATTTTAGAAACTGGCATTTGGAAATCTCTGTGAAATCACAGAAAATGCTTCTAAGCATCTATATGCTTTCTATAGTGAGAAAGTCCTGTAATCCACATGCAAACAACTGTGTAGTGTATATTTGTCGAAACTTTTCTGCATGTAGCATGTTCGAAACACGTATTTTCACAGCGGGAGAATCTATGTAATTTACATATCTATTGGGTAGAACACGCTCCAAAAGTTTTTTCCTTTGAAAACTGCCTGATTTTCGAAACTGCAATTAGGAAATATCTGCGAACTCAGTGTTAATGTTTCTAGGTGTCAATATGCCCTGTATGGTGGATGAAAGTTGTGTAATACACATATACACAACTCATTAAGAATGTTTCTCAAATCCGTGATGTGTGTAGTGCGTTCGGAACATGGACTATCACGGTGAGGCAAACTATGTAAATTACATATCTATTGGTTAGAACACGCTCCAGGAGCATTTTACTGAAAAATCTGCCTCAGTTTGGAAACTGTTGTTATGAAAACGCTGCAAAATCTGAGTAAATGCTTTAAGGTGATAATATGTATTCAATGGGTTATTAAAGATGTGTAATTCACATGCTAAGAACTCAGCAGTGAATATTTGTTGAATCCGTGGTGCATGGACCGTTTTCGGAACACGGAATGTTACGGTGAAGGTATCTATGAAAATGAGATGTCTATTGGATAGAACATGCACCAAGAGAATTTTTCTGCGAAAACTGCCTGATTTTCATAACTGACGTTAGGAAAACCTGCGAAATGTAAGTAAATGTTTCTAGGTGTAAATATACCTTGTATTGTGGTTGAAAAATCGGTAATCAACATGCTCACGGTCATTAAATAATGTTTGTCGAAGCCGTGATGAATGTAACGTTTTCGGAACACGGAATGTCTCGGTCAGTGAAGCTCTGAAAATAACAATTCTACTGCATAGAACTCGCTTGAATTGAATGTTTCTGTGAAAATTTCATGATTTTCGAAACTGGATGTTAGGAAAAACCTGTGAAATCAGAATAACTACTTCTAGGTGTAAATATGCCTTGTATGGTGGATGAAAGTTCGGTAATCCACATGCTCTCACTCATTAAAGAATGTTTGTCGAACTCTTGATGCATGTAACGTGTTCGGAATACGGAATGTCATAGTGAAGGAAACAATGTAAGTTACATGTCTATTGGGTAGAACTCGCTTGAAGAGAATATTTCTGCGAAATGTGCCTCATTTTTAAAACTGACATTAGGAGAACACTGTGAAATCTGAGAAAATGCTTCTAAGTGTCAATATGCCTTGAATGGTGAATGAAAGTCCGGTCATCCACATGTTAATAACAGTGTAGTAATTATTTTTTAAACCGTGATTCATGTAGCGCCTTTGAAAAATGGAATTTCACGGTAATGAAACTATGGAAATTACAATTCTATTGAGTAGAACGAGCTAGAAGAGAATTTTTCTGCGAAAATTGCATGATTATCGAATGTGAAGTTTGGAAAAAGCTGCAAAAAGGGAGTAAATATTTGCAGGTGTAAATGTGCCTTTATGATGCAAGAAAGTTCGGTAATCCACATTTTCACAATATATTAAAGAATCTTTTTCTAATCCGTGATGCATTTAGCGTGTTCAGATCGTGGAATTTCACGGTGATTGAAACAATGTAAATGACTTCTCTATTGGGTAGAACTCGCTCCGAGAGTGTTTTTCTGTGAAAACTTCGTCATTTTTGAAACTGGGGTTAAGAAAACGCTGCAAAATCTGAGAAAATACTTCTAAGAATCAATATGCAAAGTTTTGTGATGAAAGTTCTGTAATCCACATGCTAACAAATTTGTAGCGAATATTTGTCGAATCATTTATGCATGTAACATGTTCGGAGCACGGAATTTCACGGCCAGGGAATTTATGTAAATTACATTTCCCTTGGTTAGAAATCACTCCAAGAGATTTTTCCTGAGAAATCGGCCTGATTTTCGAAACTGGCTTTAGGAAAATCCTGCGAAGCCTCCTTACTAGATTCTCGGTGTACATCTGCCTTTTATGGTGGATGAAAGTTCAGTAATCTGCATGCTAACTACTCTGTAGTGAATATTTGTCGAATCCGAGATACGTGAAGTGTGTTCGGAACACACAATATCACGGTGAGCGAATCTATGTAAAATACAGGTCTCTTGGGTAGAATTTGCTCTAAGAGTTTTTTCTGAGAAATCTGCCTCATTTTTGAACCTGGCGTTTGAAAATCTCTGCAAAATCAGAGAATTTGCTTCAAAGTGTCAATATGCCTTGTATTGTGATGCAAGATCGTAAAACCACATGCAAACAAATCTGTGGTGAATATTTTTAGAAAGCGTTATGCATGAAGTGGGATCGTATCACGGAAAATCCCGGCGATGAAATCTATGTAAATTACACACCTATTGGTTAGAATTCGCTCCAAAATTTTTTCCCTGTGAAAACGGCCTGATTTTCCAAACTGGCATTAGGAAAAACCTGCAAATTCAGAGTTAATGTTTCTAGTTGTAAATATGCCATGTATGGCGGATGAAATTTCTGTAATCTACATGTTCACAACTCATTCGAGAAAGTTTGTTGAAACCTTGATGCATGTAGCGTGTTCGGAAAATGGAATGTCACTGTGAGGGAAACTGTGTAAATTACATTTCTATTGGGAAGTACTCGCTCCATGAGAATTTTTCTGACAAATCTGCCTCCTTTTCAAAACTGGCATTAGGAAAAACTTTTGAAATGGGAGAAAATGCTTCAAATTGTCAACATGGCTTTTATGGTGGATGAAAGTTCTGTAATCCTAATGCTAACAACTCTGTAGTGAATATTTGTCGAATCCGTGATGCATGTAGCGTGTTCGGAACACGGAATTTCACGATGACGGGTTCTAAGTAAATTGCATGTCTATTGGGTAGAACTCGCTCCAAGAGGATTTTTCTGAGGAAACTGCATGATTTTAGAGACTGACATTAGGAGAATACTACTAAATCAGAATAAAATTTCTATGTATAAATATGCACTGTAAGGTGGATTAAAGTTCGTTAATACACATGTTCACAACTCATTAAAGAATGTTTGTTGAATCCGTGGTGCATGTAACGTGTTCAGAACACGGAATATCACGGTGATTGAAAGTAGGCAAATTACCTATCTTTTGGGTAGAACTGGCTCCAAGAGCATTTTTCTGCCAAATCTGCCTCATTTTCAAACTGGCGTTCAAACTAACGTGTGAAATCTGAGAAAATTCTTCAAAGTGTCAGTAAGCCTTTTATGGTGAATGAAAGTGCTGTAATCCACTTGCTAACAACTCTGTAGTGAATATTTGTCACATCTGAGATGCATGTAGCGTGTTCGGAACACGGAATTTGACGGTGAGCGAATCCATGTAAATTACATATCTATTGGTTAGAACCTGCTCCAAGAGGTTTTTGCCATGAAATCTGCCTCATTTTAGAAACTGGCATTTGGAAATCTCTGTGAAATCACAGAAAATGCTTCTAAGCATCTATATGCTTTCTATAGTGAGAAAGTCCTGTAATCCACATGCAAACAACTGTGTAGTGTATATTTGTCGAAACTTTTCTGCATGTAGCATGTTCGAAACACGTATTTTCACAGCGGGAGAATCTATGTAATTTACATATCTATTGGGTAGAACACGCTCCAAAAGTTTTTTCCTTTGAAAACTGCCTGATTTTCGAAACTGCAATTAGGAAATATCTGCGAACTCAGTGTTAATGTTTCTAGGTGTCAATATGCCCTGTATGGTGGATGAAAGTTGTGTAATACACATATACACAACTCATTAAGAATGTTTCTCAAATCCGTGATGTGTGTAGTGCGTTCGGAACATGGACTATCACGGTGAGGCAAACTATGTAAATTACATATCTATTGGTTAGAACACGCTCCAGGAGCATTTTACTGAAAAATCTGCCTCAGTTTGGAAACTGTTGTTATGAAAACGCTGCAAAATCTGAGTAAATGCTTTAAGGTGATAATATGTATTCAATGGGTTATTAAAGATGTGTAATTCACATGCTAAGAACTCAGCAGTGAATATTTGTTGAATCCGTGGTGCATGGACCGTTTTCGGAACACGGAATGTTACGGTGAAGGTATCTATGAAAATGAGATGTCTATTGGATAGAACATGCACCAAGAGAATTTTTCTGCGAAAACTGCCTGATTTTCATAACTGACGTTAGGAAAACCTGCGAAATGTAAGTAAATGTTTCTAGGTGTAAATATACCTTGTATTGTGGTTGAAAAATCGGTAATCAACATGCTCACGGTCATTAAATAATGTTTGTCGAAGCCGTGATGAATGTAACGTTTTCGGAACACGGAATGTCTCGGTCAGTGAAGCTCTGAAAATAACAATTCTACTGCATAGAACTCGCTTGAATTGAATGTTTCTGTGAAAATTTCATGATTTTCGAAACTGGATGTTAGGAAAAACCTGTGAAATCAGAATAACTACTTCTAGGTGTAAATATGCCTTGTATGGTGGATGAAAGTTCGGTAATCCACATGCTCTCACTCATTAAAGAATGTTTGTCGAACTCTTGATGCATGTAACGTGTTCGGAATACGGAATGTCATAGTGAAGGAAACAATGTAAGTTACATGTCTATTGGGTAGAACTCGCTTGAAGAGAATATTTCTGCGAAATGTGCCTCATTTTTAAAACTGACATTAGGAGAACACTGTGAAATCTGAGAAAATGCTTCTAAGTGTCAATATGCCTTGAATGGTGAATGAAAGTCCGGTCATCCACATGTTAATAACAGTGTAGTAATTATTTTTTAAACCGTGATTCATGTAGCGCCTTTGAAAAATGGAATTTCACGGTAATGAAACTATGGAAATTACAATTCTATTGAGTAGAACGAGCTAGAAGAGAATTTTTCTGCGAAAATTGCATGATTATCGAATGTGAAGTTTGGAAAAAGCTGCAAAAAGGGAGTAAATATTTGCAGGTGTAAATGTGCCTTTATGATGCAAGAAAGTTCGGTAATCCACATTTTCACAATATATTAAAGAATCTTTTTCTAATCCGTGATGCATTTAGCGTGTTCAGATCGTGGAATTTCACGGTGATTGAAACAATGTAAATGACTTCTCTATTGGGTAGAACTCGCTCCGAGAGTGTTTTTCTGTGAAAACTTCGTCATTTTTGAAACTGGGGTTAAGAAAACGCTGCAAAATCTGAGAAAATACTTCTAAGAATCAATATGCAAAGTTTTGTGATGAAAGTTCTGTAATCCACATGCTAACAAATTTGTAGCGAATATTTGTCGAATCATTTATGCATGTAACATGTTCGGAGCACGGAATTTCACGGCCAGGGAATTTATGTAAATTACATTTCCCTTGGTTAGAAATCACTCCAAGAGATTTTTCCTGAGAAATCGGCCTGATTTTCGAAACTGGCTTTAGGAAAATCCTGCGAAGCCTCCTTACTAGATTCTCGGTGTACATCTGCCTTTTATGGTGGATGAAAGTTCAGTAATCTGCATGCTAACTACTCTGTAGTGAATATTTGTCGAATCCGAGATACGTGAAGTGTGTTCGGAACACACAATATCACGGTGAGCGAATCTATGTAAAATACAGGTCTCTTGGGTAGAATTTGCTCTAAGAGTTTTTTCTGAGAAATCTGCCTCATTTTTGAACCTGGCGTTTGAAAATCTCTGCAAAATCAGAGAATTTGCTTCAAAGTGTCAATATGCCTTGTATTGTGATGCAAGATCGTAAAACCACATGCAAACAAATCTGTGGTGAATATTTTTAGAAAGCGTTATGCATGAAGTGGGATCGTATCACGGAAAATCCCGGCGATGAAATCTATGTAAATTACACACCTATTGGTTAGAATTCGCTCCAAAATTTTTTCCCTGTGAAAACGGCCTGATTTTCCAAACTGGCATTAGGAAAAACCTGCAAATTCAGAGTTAATGTTTCTAGTTGTAAATATGCCATGTATGGCGGATGAAATTTCTGTAATCTACATGTTCACAACTCATTCGAGAAAGTTTGTTGAAACCTTGATGCATGTAGCGTGTTCGGAAAATGGAATGTCACTGTGAGGGAAACTGTGTAAATTACATTTCTATTGGGAAGTACTCGCTCCATGAGAATTTTTCTGACAAATCTGCCTCCTTTTCAAAACTGGCATTAGGAAAAACTTTTGAAATGGGAGAAAATGCTTCAAATTGTCAACATGGCTTTTATGGTGGATGAAAGTTCTGTAATCCTAATGCTAACAACTCTGTAGTGAATATTTGTCGAATCCGTGATGCATGTAGCGTGTTCGGAACACGGAATTTCACGATGACGGGTTCTAAGTAAATTGCATGTCTATTGGGTAGAACTCGCTCCAAGAGGATTTTTCTGAGGAAACTGCATGATTTTAGAGACTGACATTAGGAGAATACTACTAAATCAGAATAAAATTTCTATGTATAAATATGCACTGTAAGGTGGATTAAAGTTCGTTAATACACATGTTCACAACTCATTAAAGAATGTTTGTTGAATCCGTGGTGCATGTAACATGTTCAGAACACGGAATATCACGGTGATTGAAAGTAGGCAAATTACCTATCTTTTGGGTAGAACTGGCTCCAAGAGCATTTTTCTGCCAAATCTGCCTCATTTTCAAACTGGCGTTCAAACTAACGTGTGAAATCTGAGAAAATTCTTCAAAGTGTCAGTAAGCCTTTTATGGTGAATGAAAGTGCTGTAATCCACTTGCTAACAACTCTGTAGTGAATATTTGTCACATCTGAGATGCATGTAGCGTGTTCGGAACACGGAATTTGACGGTGAGCGAATCCATGTAAATTACATATCTATTGGTTAGAACCTGCTCCAAGAGGTTTTTGCCAAGAAATCTGCCTCATTTTAGAAACTGGCATTTGGAAAACTCTGTGAAATCACAGAAAATGCTTCTAAGCATCTATATGCTTTCTATAGTGAGAAAGTCCTGTAATCCACATGCAAACAACTGTGTAGTGTATATTTGTCGAAACTTTTCTGCATGTAGCATGTTCGAAACACGTATTTTCACAGCGGGAGAATCTATGTAATTTACATATCTATTGGGTAGAACACGCTCCAAAAGTTTTTTCCTTTGAAAACTGCCTGATTTTCGAAACTGCAATTAGGAAATATCTGCGAACTCAGTGTTAATGTTTCTAGGTGTCAATATGCCCTGTATGGTGGATGAAAGTTGTGTAATACACATATACACAACTCATTAAGAATGTTTCTCAAATCCGTGATGTGTGTAGTGCGTTCGGAACATGGACTATCACGGTGAGGCAAACTATGTAAATTACATATCTATTGGTTAGAACACGCTCCAGGAGCATTTTACTGAAAAATCTGCCTCAGTTTGGAAACTGTTGTTATGAAAACGCTGCAAAATCTGAGTAAATGCTTTAAGGTGATAATATGTATTCAATGGGTTATTAAAGATGTGTAATTCACATGCTAAGAACTCAGCAGTGAATATTTGTTGAATCCGTGGTGCATGGACCGTTTTCGGAACACGGAATGTTACGGTGAAGGTATCTATGAAAATGAGATGTCTATTGGATAGAACATGCACCAAGAGAATTTTTCTGCGAAAACTGCCTGATTTTCATAACTGATGTTAGGAAAACCTGCGAAATGTAAGTAAATGTTTCTAGGTGTAAATATACCTTGTATTGTGGTTGAAAAATCGGTAATCAACATGCTCACGGTCATTAAATAATGTATGTCGAAGCCGTGATTAATGTAACGTTTTCGGAACACGGAATGTCTCGGTCAGTGAAGCTCTGAAAATAACAATTCTACTGGATAGAACTCGCTTGAATTGAATGTTTCTGTGAAAATTTCATGATTTTCGAAACTGGATGTTAGGAAAAACCTGTGAAATCAGAATAACTACTTCTAGGTGTAAATATGCCTTGTATGGTGGATGAAAGTTCGGTAATCCACATGCTCTCACTCATTAAAGAATGTTTGTCGAACTCGTGATGCATGTAACGTGTTCGGAATACGGAATGTCATAGTGAAGGAAACAATGTAAGTTACATGTCTATTGGGTAGAACTCGCTTGAAGAGAATATTTCTGCGAAATGTGCCTCATTTTTAAAACTGACATTAGGAGAACACTGTGAAATCTGAGAAAATGCTTCTAAGTGTCAATATGCCTTGAATGGTGAATGAAAGTCCGGTCATCAACATGTTAATAACAGTGTAGTAATTATTTTTTAAACCGTGATTCATGTAGCGCCTTTGAAAAACGGAATTTCACGGTAATGAAACTATGGAAATTACAATTCTATTGAGTAGAACGAGCTAGAAGAGAATTTTTCTGCGAAAATTGCATGATTATCGAATGTGAAGTTTGGAAAAAGCTGCAAAAAGGGAGTAAATATTTGCAGGTGTAAATGTGCCTTTATGATGCAAGAAAGTTCGGTAATCCACATTTTCACAATATATTAAAGAATCTTTTTCTAATCCGTGATGCATTTAGCGTGTTCAGATCGTGGAATTTCACGGTGATTGAAACAATGTAAATGACTTCTCTATTGGGTAGAACTCGCTCCGAGAGTGTTTTTCTGCGAAAACTTCGTCATTTTTGAAACTGGCGTTTAGAAAATGCTGCAAATCTGAGAAAATACTTCTAAGAATCAATATGCAATGTTTTGTGATGAAAGTTCTGTAATCCACATGCTAACAAATTTGTAGTGAATATTTTTCGAATCTTTTATGCATGTAACATGTTCGGAGCATGGAATTTCACGGCCAGGGAATTTATGTAAATTACATTTCCCTTGGTTAGAAATCACTCCAAGAGATTTTTCCTGAGAAATCGGCCTGATTTTCGAAACTGGCTTTAGGAAAAACCTGCGAACCCACATTACTAGATTCTCGGTGTACATCTGCCTTTTATGGTGGATGAAAGTTCGGTAATCCGCATGCTAACTACTCTGTAGTGAATATTTGTCGAATCCGAGATACGTGAAGTGTGTTCGGAACACACAATATCACGGTGAGCGAATCTATGTAAAATACAGGTCTCTTGGGTAGAATTTGCTCTAAGAGTTTTTTCTGAGAAATCTGCCTCATTTTTGAACCTGGCGTTTGAAAATCTCTGCAAAATCAGAGAAAATGCTTCAAAGTGTCAATATGCCTTGTATTGTGATGCAAGATCGTAAAACCACATGCAAACAAATCTGTGGTGAATATTTTTAGAAAGCGTTATGCATGAAGTGGGATCGTATCACGGAAAATCCCGGCGATGAAATCTATGTAAATTACACACCTATTGGTTAGAATTCGCTCCAAAATTTTTTCCCTGTGAAAACGGCCTGATTTTCCAAACTGGCATTAGGAAAAACCTGCAAATTCAGAGTTAATGTTTCTAGTTGTAAATATGCCATGTATGGCGGATGAAATTTCTGTAATCTACATGTTCACAACTCATTCGAGAAAGTTTGTTGAAACCTTGATGCATGTAGCGTGTTCGGAAAATGGAATGTCACTGTGAGGGAAACTATGTAAATTACATTTCTATTGGGAAGTACTCGCTCCACGAGAATTTTTCTGCCAAATCTGCCTCCTTTTCAAAACTGGCATTAGGAAAATCTTTTGAAATGGGAGAAAATGCTTCAAATTGTCAACATGGCTTTTGTGGTGGATGAAAGTTCTGTAATCCTAATGCTAACAACTCTGTAGTGAATATTTGTCGAATCCGTGATGCATGTAGCGTGTTCGGAACACGGAATTTCACGATGACGGGTTCTAAGTAAATTGCATGTCTATTGGGTAGAACTCGCTCCAAGAGGATTTTTCTGTGGAAACTGCATGATTTTAGAGACTGACATTAGGAGAATACTACTAAATCAGAATAAAATTTCTATGTATAAATATGCACTGTAAGGTGGATTAAAGTTCGTTAATACACATGTTCACAACTCATTAAAGAATGTTTGTTGAATCCGTGGTGCATGTAACGTGTTCAGAACACGGAATATCACGGTGATTGAAAGTAGGCAAATTACCTATCTTTTGGGTAGAACTGGCTCCAAGAGCATTTTTCTGCCAAATCTGCCTCATTTTCAAACTGGCGTTCAAACTAACGTGTGAAATCTGAGAAAATTCTTCAAAGTGTCAGTAAGCCTTTTATGGTGAATGAAAGTGCTGTAATCCACTTGCTAACAACTCTGTAGTGAATATTTGTCACATCTGAGATGCATGTAGCGTGTTCGGAACACGGAATTTGACGGTGAGCGAATCCATGTAAATTACATATCTATTGGTTAGAACCTGCTCCAAGAGGTTTTTGCCATGAAATCTGCCTCATTTTAGAAACTGGCATTTGGAAATCTCTGTGAAATCACAGAAAATGCTTCTAAGCATCTATATGCTTTCTATAGTGAGAAAGTCCTGTAATCCACATGCAAACAACTGTGTAGTGTATATTTGTCGAAACTTTTCTGCATGTAGCATGTTCGAAACACGTATTTTCACAGCGGGAGAATCTATGTAATTTACATATCTATTGGGTAGAACACGCTCCAAAAGTTTTTTCCTTTGAAAACTGCCTGATTTTCGAAACTGCAATTAGGAAATATCTGCGAACTCAGTGTTAATGTTTCTAGGTGTCAATATGCCCTGTATGGTGGATGAAAGTTGTGTAATACACATATACACAACTCATTAAGAATGTTTCTCAAATCCGTGATGTGTGTAGTGCGTTCGGAACATGGACTATCACGGTGAGGCAAACTATGTAAATTACATATCTATTGGTTAGAACACGCTCCAGGAGCATTTTACTGAAAAATCTGCCTCAGTTTGGAAACTGTTGTTATGAAAACGCTGCAAAATCTGAGTAAATGCTTTAAGGTGATAATATGTATTCAATGGGTTATTAAAGATGTGTAATTCACATGCTAAGAACTCAGCAGTGAATATTTGTTGAATCCGTGGTGCATGGACCGTTTTCGGAACACGGAATGTTACGGGGAAGGTATCTATGAAAATGAGATGTCTATTGGATAGAACATTCACCAAGAGAATTTTTCTGCGAAAACTGCCTGATTTTCGTAACTGACGTTAGGAAAACCTGCGAAATGTAAGTAAATGTTTCTAGGTGTAAATATACCTTGTATTGTGGTTGAAAAATCAGTAATCAACATGCTCACAGTCATTAAATAATGTTTGTCGAAGCCGTGATGAATGTAACGTTTTCGGAACACGGAATGTCTCGTTCAGTGAAGCTCTGAAAATAACAATTCTACTGCATAGAACTCGCTTGAATTGAATGTTTCTGTGAAAATTTCATGATTTTCGAAACTGGATGTTAGGAAAAACCTGTGAAATCAGAATAACTACTTCTAGGTGTAAATATGCCTTGTATGGTGGATGAAAGTTCGGTAATCCACATGCTCTCACTCATTAAAGAATGTTTGTCGAACTCTTGATGCATGTAACGTGTTCGGAATACGGAATGTCATAGTGAAGGAAACAATGTAAGTTACATGTCTATTGGGTAGAACTCGCTTGAAGAGAATATTTCTGCGAAATGTGCCTCATTTTTAAAACTGACATTAGGAGAACACTGTGAAATCTGAGAAAATGCTTCTAAGTGTCAATATGCCTTGAATGGTGAATGAAAGTCCGGTCATCCACATGTTAATAACAGTGTAGTAATTATTTTTTAAACCGTGATTCATGTAGCGCCTTTGAAAAACGGAATTTCACGGTAATGAAACTATGGAAATTACAATTCTATTGAGTAGAAGGAGATAGAAGAGAATTTTTCTGCGAAAATTGCATGATTATCGAATGTGAAGTTTGGAAAAAGCTGCAAAAAGGGAGTAAATATTTGCAGGTGTAAATGTGCCTTTATGATGCAAGAAAGTTCCTTAATCCACATTTTCACAATATATTAAAGAATCTTTTTCTAATCCGTGATGCATTTAGCGTGTTCAGATCGTGGAATTTCACGGTGATTGAAACAATGTAAATGACTTCTCTATTGGGTAGAACTCGCTCCGAGAGTGTTTTTCTGTGAAAACTTCATCATTTTTGAAACTGGCGTTAAGAAAACGCTGCAAAATCTGAGAAAATACTTCTAAGAATCAATATTCAATGTATTGAGATGAAAGTTCGGTAATCCACATGCTAACAAATTTGTAGTGAATATTTGTCGAATCTTTTATGCATGTAACATGTTCGGAGCATGGAATTTCACGGCCAGGGAATTTATGTAAATTACATTTCCCTTGGTTAGAAATCACTCCAAGAGTTTTTTCCTGAGAAATCGGCCTGATTTTCGAAACTGGCTTTAGGAAAAACCTGCGAACCCACATTACTAGATTCTCGGTGTACATCTGCCTTTTATGGTGGATGAAAGTTCGGTAATCCGCATGCTAACTACTCTGTAGTGAATATTTGTCGAATCCGAGATACGTGAAGTGTGTTCGGAACACACAATATCACGGTGAGCGAATCTATGTAAAATACAGGTCTCTTGGGTAGAATTTGCTCTAAGAGTTTTTTCTGAGAAATCTGCCTCATTTTTGAACCTGGCGTTTGAAAATCTCTGCAAAATCAGAGAATTTGCTTCAAAGTGTCAATATGCCTTGTATTGTGATGCAAGATCGTAAAACCACATGCAAACAACTCTGTGGTGAATATTTTTAGAAAGCGTTATGCATGAAGTGGGATCGTATCACGGAAAATCCCGGCGATGAAATCAATGTAAATTACACACCTATTGGTTAGAATTCGCTCCAAAATTTTTTCCCTGTGAAAACGGCCTGATTTTCCAAACTGGCATTAGGAAAAACCTGCAAATTCAGAGTTAATGTTTCTAGTTGTAAATATGCCATGTATGGCGGATGAAATTTCTGTAATCTACATGTTCACAACTCATTCGAGAAAGTTTGTTGAAACCTTGATGCATGTAGCGTGTTCGGAAAATGGAATGTCACTGTGAGGGAAACTATGTAAATTACATTTCTATTGGGAAGTACTCGCTCCACGAGAATTTTTCTGACAAATCTGCCTCCTTTTCAAAACTGGCATTAGGAAAAACTTTTGAAATGGGAGAAAATGCTTCAAATTGTCAACATGGCTTTTATGGTGGATGAAAGTTCTGTAATCCTAATGCTAACAACTCTGTAGTGAATATTTGTCGAATCCGTGATGCATGTAGCGTGTTCGGAACACGGAATTTCACGATGACGGGTTCTAAGTAAATTGCATGTCTATTGGGTAGAACTCGCTCCAAGAGGATTTTTCTGAGGAAACTGCATGATTTTAGAGACTGACATTAGGAGAATACTACTAAATCAGAATAAAATTTCTATGTATAAATATGCACTGTAAGGTGGATTAAAGTTCGTTAATACACATGTTCACAACTCATTAAAGAATGTTTGTTGAATCCGTGGTGCATGTAACGTGTTCAGAACACGGAATATCACGGTGATTGAAAGTAGGCAAATTACCTATCTTTTGGGTAGAACTGGCTCCAAGAGCATTTTTCTGCCAAATCTGCCTCATTTTCAAACTGGCGTTCAAACTAACGTGTGAAATCTGAGAAAATTCTTCAAAGTGTCAGTAAGCCTTTTATGGTGAATGAAAGTGCTGTAATCCACTTGCTAACAACTCTGTAGTGAATATTTGTCACATCTGAGATGCATGTAGCGTGTTCGGAACACGGAATTTGACGGTGAGCGAATCCATGTAAATTACATATCTATTGGTTAGAACCTGCTCCAAGAGGTTTTTGCCATGAAATCTGCCTCATTTTAGAAACTGGCATTTGGAAAACTCTGTGAAATCACAGAAAATGCTTCTAAGCATCTATATGCTTTCTATAGTGAGAAAGTCCTGTAATCCACATGCAAACAACTGTGTAGTGTATATTTGTCGAAACTTTTCTGCATGTAGCATGTTCGAAACACGTATTTTCACAGCGGGAGAATCTATGTAATTTACATATCTATTGGGTAGAACACGCTCCAAAAGTTTTTTCCTTTGAAAACTGCCTGATTTTCGAAACTGCAATTAGGAAATATCTGCGAACTCAGTGTTAATGTTTCTAGGTGTCAATATGCCCTGTATGGTGGATGAAAGTTGTGTAATACACATATAGACAACTCATTAAGAATGTTTCTCAAATCCGTGATGTGTGTAGTGCGTTCGGAACATGGACTATCACGGTGAGGCAAACTATGTAAATTACATATCTATTGGTTAGAACACGCTCCAGGAGCATTTTACTGAAAAATCTGCCTCAGTTTGGAAACTGTTGTTATGAAAACGCTGCAAAATCTGAGTAAATGCTTTAAGGTGATAATATGTATTCAATGGGTTATTAAAGATGTGTAATTCACATGCTAAGAACTCAGCAGTGAATATTTGTTGAATCCGTGGTGCATGGACCGTTTTCGGAACACGGAATGTTACGGGGAAGGTATCTATGAAAATGAGATGTCTATTGGATAGAACATGCACCAAGAGAATTTTTCTGCGAAAACTGCCTGATTTTCGTAACTGACGTTAGGAAAACCTGCGAAATGTAAGTAAATGTTTCTAGGTGTAAATATACCTTGTATTGTGGTTGAAAAATCAGTAATCAACATGCTCACAGTCATTAAATAATGTTTGTCGAAGCCGTGATGAATGTAACGTTTTCGGAACACGGAATGTCTCGTTCAGTGAAGCTCTGAAAATAACAATTCTACTGCATAGAACTCGCTTGAATTGAATGTTTCTGTGAAAATTTCATGATTTTCGAAACTGGATGTTAGGAAAAACCTGTGAAATCAGAATAACTACTTCTAGGTGTAAATATGCCTTGTATGGTGGATGAAAGTTCAGTAATCAACATGCTCTCACTCATTAAAGAATGTTTGTCGAACTCGTGATGCATGTAACGTGTTCGGAATACGGAATGTCATAGTGAAGGAAACAATGTAAGTTACATGTCTATTGGGTAGAACTCGCTTGAAGAGTATATTTCTGCGAAATGTGCCTCATTTTTAAAACTGAGATTAGGAGAACACTGTGAAATCTGAAAAAATGCTTCTAAGTGTCAATATGCCTTGAATGGTGAATGAAAGTCCGGTCATCCACATGTTAATAACAGTGTAGTAATTATTTTTTAAACCGTGATTCATGTAGCGCCTTTGAAAAACGGAATTTCACGGTAATGAAACTATGGAAATTACAATTCTATTGAGTAGAACGAGCTAGAAGAGAATTTTTCTGCGAAAATTGCATGATTATCGAATGTGAAGTTTGGAAAAAGCTGCAAAAAGGGAGTAAATATTTGCAGGTGTAAATGTGCCTTTATGATGCAAGAAAGTTCGGTAATCCACATTTTCACAATATATTAAAGAATCTTTTTCTAATCCGTGATGCATTTAGCGTGTTCAGATCGTGGAATTTCACGGTGATTGAAACAATGTAAATGACTTCTCTATTGGGTAGAACTCGCTCCGAGAGTGTTTTTCTGCGAAAACTTCGTCATTTTTGAAACTGGCGTTAAGAAAACGCTGCAAAATCTGAGAAAATACTTCTAAGAATCAATATGCAAAGTTTTGTGATGAAAGTTCTGTAATCCACATGCTAACAAATTTGTAGTGAATATTTGTCGAATCTTTTATGCATGTAACATGTTCGGAGCATGGAATTTCACGGCCAGGGAATTTATGTAAATTACATTTCCCTTGGTTAGAAATCACTCCAAGAGTTTTTTCCTGAGAAATCGGCCTGATTTTCGAAACTGGCTTTAGGAAAATCCTGCGAAGCCTCATTACTAGATTCTCGGTGTACATCTGCCTTTTATGGTGGATGAAAGTTCAGTAATCTGCATGCTAACTACTCTGTAGTGAATATTTGTCGAATCCGAGATACGTGAAGTGTGTTCGGAACACACAATATCACGGTGAGCGAATCTATGTAAAATACAGGTCTCTTGGGTAGAATTTGATCTAAGAGATTTTTCTGAGAAATCTGCCTCATTTTTGAACCTGGCGTTTGAAAATCTCTGCAAAATCAGAGAATTTGCTTCAAAGTGTCAATATGCCTTGTATTGTGATGCAAGATCGTAAAACCACATGCAAACAAATCTGTGGTGAATATTTTTAGAAAGCGTTATGCATGAAGTGGGATCGTATCACGGAAAATCCCGGCGATGAAATCTATGTAAATTACACACCTATTGGTTAGAATTCGCTCCAAAATTTTTTCCCTGTGAAAACGGCCTGATTTTCCAAACTGGCATTAGGAAAAACCTGCAAATTCAGAGTTAATGTTTCTAGTTGTAAATATGCCATGTATGGCGGATGAAATTTCTGTAATCTACATGTTCACAACTCATTCGAGAAAGTTTGTTGAAACCTTGATGCATGTAGCGTGTTCGGAAAATGGAATGTCACTGTGAGGGAAACTATGTAAATTACATTTCTATTGGGAAGTACTCGCTCCACGAGAATTTTTCTGCCAAATCTGCCTCCTTTTCAAAACTGGCAATAGGAAAATCTTTTGAAATGGGAGAAAATGCTTCAAATTGTCAACATGGCTTTTGTGGTGGATGAAAGTTCTGTAATCCTAATGCTAACAACTCTGTAGTGAATATTTGTCGAATCCGTGATGCATGTAGCGTGTTCGGAACACGGAATTTCACGATGACGGGTTCTAAGTAAATTGCATGTCTATTGGGTAGAACTCGCTCCAAGAGGATTTTTCTGTGGAAACTGCATGATTTTAGAGACTGACATTAGGAGAATACTACTAAATCAGAATAAAATTTCTATGTATAAATATGCACTGTAAGGTGGATTAAAGTTCGTTAATACACATGTTCACAACTCATTAAAGAATGTTTGTTGAATCCGTGGTGCATGTAACGTGTTCAGAACACGGAATATCACGGTGATTGAAAGTAGGCAAATTACCTATCTTTTGGGTAGAACTGGCTCCAAGAGCATTTTTCTGCCAAATCTGCCTCATTTTCAAACTGGCGTTCAAACTAACGTGTGAAATCTGAGAAAATTCTTCAAAGTGTCAGTAAGCCTTTTATGGTGAATGAAAGTGCTGTAATCCACTTGCTAACAACTCTGTAGTGAATATTTGTCACATCTGAGATGCATGTAGCGTGTTCGGAACACGGAATTTGACGGTGAGCGAATCCATGTAAATTACATATCTATTGGTTAGAACCTGCTCCAAGAGGTTTTTGCCATGAAATCTGCCTCATTTTAGAAACTGGCATTTGGAAAACTCTGTGAAATCACAGAAAATGCTTCTAAGCATCTATATGCTTTCTATAGTGAGAAAGTCCTGTAATCCACATGCAAACAACTGTGTAGTGTATATTTGTCGAAACTTTTCTGCATGTAGCATGTTCGAAACACGTATTTTCACAGCGGGAGAATCTATGTAATTTACATATCTATTGGGTAGAACACGCTCCAACAGTTTTTTCCTTTGAAAACTGCCTGATTTTCGAAACTGCAATTAGGAAATATCTGCGAACTCAGTGTTAATGTTTCTAGGTGTCAATATGCCCTGTATGGTGGATGAAAGTTGTGTAATACACATATACACAACTCATTAAGAATGTTTCTCAAATCCGTGATGTGTGTAGTGCGTTCGGAACATGGACTATCACAGTGAGGCAAACTATGTAAATTACATATCTATTGGTTAGAACACGCTCCAGGAGCATTTTACTGAAAAATCTGCCTCAGTTTGGAAACTGTTGTTATGAAAACGCTGCAAAATCTGAGTAAATGCTTTAAGGTGATAATATGTATTCAATGGGTTATTAAAGATGTGTAATTCACATGCTAAGAACTCAGCAGTGAATATTTGTTGAATCCGTGGTGCATGGACCGTTTTCGGAACACGGAATGTTACGGTGAAGGTATCTATGAAAATGAGATGTCTATTGGATAGAACATGCACCAAGAGAATTTTTCTGCGAAAACTGCCTGATTTTCATAACTGACGTTAGGAAAACCTGCGAAATGTAAGTAAATGTTTCTAGGTGTAAATATACCTTGTATTGTGGTTGAAAAATCAGTAATCAATATGCTCACAGTCATTAAATAATGTTTGTCGAAGCCGTGATGAATGTAACGTTTTCGGAACACGGAATGTCTCGTTCAGTGAAGCTCTGAAAATAACAATTCTACTGCATAGAACTCGCTTGAATTGAATGTTTCTGTGAAAATTTCATGATTTTCGAAACTGGATGTTAGGAAAAACCTGTGAAATCAGAATAAGTACTTCTAGGTGTAAATATGCCTTGTATGGTGGATGAAAGTTCGGTAATCCACATGCTCTCACTCATTAAAGAATGTTTGTCGAACTCGTGATGCATGTAACGTGTTCGGAATACGGAATGTCATAGTGAAGGAAACAATGTAAGTTACATGTCTATTGGGAAGAACTCGCTTGAAGAGAATATTTCTGCGAAATGTGCCTCATTTTTAAAACTGACATTAGGAGAACACTGTGAAATCTGAGAAAATGCTTCTAAGTGTCAATATGCCTTGAATGGTGAATGAAAGTCCGGTCATCCACATGTTAATAACAGTGTAGTAATTATTTTTTAAACCGTGATTCATGTAGCGCCTTTGAAAAACGGAATTTCACGGTAATGAAACTATGGAAATTACAATTCTATTGAGTAGAACGAGCTAGAAGAGAATTTTTCTGCGAAAATTGCATGATTATCGAATGTGAAGTTTGGAAAAAGCTGCAAAAAGGGAGTAAATATTTGCAGGTGTAAATGTGCCTTTATGATGCAAGAAAGTTCGGTAATCCACATTTTCACAATATATTAAAGAATCTTTTTCTAATCCGTGATGCATTTAGCGTGTTCAGATCGTGGAATTTCACGGTGATTGAAACAATGTAAATGACTTCTCTATTGGGTAGAACTCGCTCCGAGAGTGTTTTTCTGCGAAAACTTCGTCATTTTTGAAACTGGCGTTTAGAAAACGCTGCAAAATCTGAGAAAATACTTCTAAGAATCAATATGCAATGTTTTGTGATGAAAGTTCTGTAATCCACATGCTAACAAATTTGTAGTGAATATTTTTCGAATCTTTTATGCATGTAACATGTTCGGAGCATGGAATTTCACGGCCAGGGAATTTATGTAAATTACATTTCCCTTGGTTAGAAATCACTCCAAGAGATTTTTCCTGAGAAATCGGCCTGATTTTCGAAACTGGCTTTAGGAAAAACCTGCGAACCCACATTACTAGATTCTCGGTGTACATCTGCCTTTTATGGTGGATGAAAGTTCGGTAATCCGCATGCTAACTACTCTGTAGTGAATATTTGTCGAATCCGAGATACGTGAAGTGTGTTCGGAACACACAATATCACGGTGAGCGAATCTATGTAAAATACAGGTCTCTTGGGTAGAATTTGCTCTAAGAGTTTTTTCTGAGAAATCTGCCTCATTTTTGAACCTGGCATTTGAAAATCTCTGCAAAATCAGAGAAAATGCTTCAAAGTGTCAATATGCCTTGTATTGTGATGCAAGATCGTAAAACCACATGCAAACAAATCTGTGGTGAATATTTTTAGAAAGCGTTATGCATGAAGTGGGATCGTATCACGGAAAATCCCGGCGATGAAATCTATGTAAATTACACACCTATTGGTTAGAATTCGCTCCAAAACTTTTTCCCTGTGAAAACGGCCTGATTTTCCAAACTGGCATTAGGAAAAACCTGCAAATTCAGAGTTAATGTTTCTAGTTGTAAATATGCCATGTATGGCAGATGAAATTTCTGTAATCTACATGTTCACAACTCATTCGAGAAAGTTTGTTGAAACCTTGATGCATGTAGCGTGTTCGGAAAATGGAATGTCACTGTGAGGGAAACTATGTAAATTACATTTCTATTGGGAAGTACTCGCTCCACGAGAATTTTTCTGCCAAATCTGCCTCCTTTTCAAAACTGGCATTAGGAAAATCTTTTGAAATGGGAGAAAATGCTTCAAATTGTCAACATGGCTTTTGTGGTGGATGAAAGTTCTGTAATCCTAATGCTAACAACTCTGTAGTGAATATTTGTCGAATCCGTGATGCATGTAGCGTGTTCGGAACACGGAATTTCACGATGACGGGTTCTAAGTAAATTGCATGTCTATTGGGTAGAACTCGCTCCAAGAGGATTTTTCTGTGGAAACTGCATGATTTTAGAGACTGACATTAGGAGAATACTACTAAATCAGAATAAAATTTCTATGTATAAATATGCACTGTAAGGTGGATTAAAGTTCGTTAATACACATGTTCACAACTCATTAAAGAATGTTTGTTGAATCCGTGGTGCATGTAACGTGTTCAGAACACGGAATATCACGGTGATTGAAAGTAGGCAAATTACCTATCTTTTGGGTAGAACTGGCTCCAAGAGCATTTTTCTGCCAAATCTGCCTCATTTTCAAACTGGCGTTCAAACTAACGTGTGAAATCTGAGAAAATTCTTCAAAGTGTCAGTAAGCCTTGTATGGTGAATGAAAGTGCTGTAATCCACTTGCTAACAACTCTGTAGTGAATATTTGTCACATCTGAGATGCATGTAGCGTGTTCGGAACACGGAATTTGACGGTGAGCGAATCCATGTAAATTACATATCTATTGGTTAGAACCTGCTCCAAGAGGTTTTTGCCATGAAATCTGCCTCATTTTAGAAACTGGCATTTGGAAAACTCTGTGAAATCACAGAAAATGCTTCTAAGCATCTATATGCTTTCTATAGTGAGAAAGTCCTGTAATCCACATGCAAACAACTGTGTAGTGTATATTTGTCGAAACTTTTTTGCATGTAGCATGTTCGAAACACGTATTTTCACAGCGGGAGAATCTATGTAATTTATATATCTATTGGGTAGAACACATTCCAACAGTTTTTTCCTTTGAAAACTGCCTGATTTTCGAAACTGCAATTAGGAAATATCTGCGAACTCAGTGTTAATGTTTCTAGGTGTCAATATGCCCTGTATGGTAGATGAAAGTTGTGTAATACACATATACACAACTCATTAAGAATGTTTCTCAAATCCGTGATGTGTGTAGTGCGTTCGGAACATGGACTATCACGGTGAGGCAAACTATGTAAATTACATATCTATTGGTTAGAACATGCTCCAGGAGCATTTTACTGAAAAATCTGCCTCAGTTTGGAAACTGTTGTTATGAAAACGCTGCAAAATCTGAGTAAATGCTTTAAGGTGATAATATGTATTCAATGGGTTATTAAAGATGTGTAATTCACATGCTAAGAACTCAGCAGTGAATATTTGTTGAATCCGTGGTGCATGGACCGTTTTCGGAACACGGAATGTTACGGGGAAGGTATCTATGAAAATGAGATGTCTATTTAATAGAACATGCACCAAGAGAATTTTTCTGCAAAAACTGCCTGATTTTCATAACTGACGTTAGGAAAACCTGCGAAATGTAAGTAAATGTTTCTAGGTGTAAATATACCTTGTATTGTGGTTGAAAAATCACTAATCAACATGCTCACAGTCATTAAATAATGTTTGTCGAAGCCGTGATGAATGTAACGTTTTCGGAACACGGAATGTCTCGTTCAGTGAAGCTCTGAAAATAACAATTCTACTGCATAGAACTCGCTTGAATTGAATGTTTCTGTGAAAATTTCATGATTTTCGAAACTGGATGTTAGGAAAAACCTGTGAAATCAGAATAACTACTTCTAGGTGTAAATATGCCTTGTATGGTGGATGAAAGTTCGGTAATCCACATGCTCTCACTCATTAAAGAATGTTTGTCGAACTCGTGATGCATGTAACGTGTTCGGAATACGGAATGTCATAGTGAAGGAAACAATGTAAGTTACATGTCTATTGGGTAGAACTCGCTTGAAGAGAATATTTCTGCGAAATGTGCCTCATTTTTAAAACTGACATTAGGAGAACACTGTGAAATCTGAGAAAATGCTTCTAAGTGTCAATATGCCTTGAATGGTGAATGAAAGTCCGGTCATCCACATGTTAATAACAGTGTAGTAATTATTTTTTAAACCGTGATTCATGTAGCGCCTTTGAAAAACGGAATTTCACGGTAATGAAACTATGGAAATTACAATTCTATTGAGTAGAACGAGCTAGAAGAGAATTTTTCTGCGAAAATTGCATGATTATCGAATGTGAAGTTTGGAAAAAGCTGCAAAAAGGGAGTAAATATTTGCAGGTGTAAATGTGCCTTTATGATGCAAGAAAGTTCGGTAATCCACATTTTCACAATATATTAAAGAATCTTTTTCTAATCCGTGATGCATTTAGCGTGTTCAGATCGTGGAATTTCACGGTGATTGAAACAATGTAAATGACTTCTCTATTGGGTAGAACTCGCTCCGAGAGTTTTTTTCTGCGAAAACTTCGTCATTTTTGAAACTGGCGTTAAGAAAACGCTGCAAAATCTGAGAAAATACTTCTAAGAATCAATATGCAAAGTTTTGTGATGAAAGTTCTGTAATCCACATGCTAACAAATTTGTAGTGAATATTTGTCGAATCTTTTATGCATGTAACATGTTCGGAGCATGGAATTTCACGGCCAGGGAATTTATGTAAATTACATTTCCCTTGGTTAGAAATCACTCCAAGAGATTTTTCCTGAGAAATCGGCCTGATTTTCGAAACTGGCTTTAGGAAAAACCTGCGAACCCACATTACTAGATTCTCGGTGTACATCTGCCTTTTATGGTGGATGAAAGTTCGGTAATCCGCATGCTAACTACTCTGTAGTGAATATTTGTCGAATCCGAGATACGTGAAGTGTGTTCGGAACACACAATATCACGGTGAGCGAATCTATGTAAAATACAGGTCTCTTGGGTAGAATTTGCTCTAAGAGTTTTTTCTGAGAAATCTGCCTCATTTTTGAACCTGGCGTTTGAAAATCTCTGCAAAATCAGAGAAAATGCTTCAAAGTGTCAATATGCCTTGTATTGTGATGCAAGATCGTAAAACCACATGCAAACAAATCTGTGGTGAATATTTTTAGAAAGCGTTATGCATGAAGTGGGATCGTATCACGGAAAATCCCGGCGATGAAATCTATGTAAATTACACACCTATTGGTTAGAATTCGCTCCAAAACTTTTTCCCTGTGAAAACGGCCTGATTTTCCAAACTGGCATTAGGAAAAACCTGCAAATTCAGAGTTAATGTTTCTAGTTGTAAATATGCCATGTATGGCAGATGAAATTTCTGTAATCTACATGTTCACAACTCATTCGAGAAAGTTTGTTGAAACCTTGATGCATGTAGCGTGTTCGGAAAATGGAATGTCACTGTGAGGGAAACTATGTAAATTACATTTCTATTGGGAAGTACTCGCTCCACGAGAATTTTTCTGCCAAATCTGCCTCCTTTTCAAAACTGGCATTAGGAAAATCTTTTGAAATGGGAGAAAATGCTTCAAATTGTCAACATGGCTTTTGTGGTGGATGAAAGTTCTGTAATCCTAATGCTAACAACTCTGTAGTGAATATTTGTCGAATCCGTGATGCATGTAGCGTGTTCGGAACACGGAATTTCACGATGACGGGTTCTAAGTAAATTGCATGTCTATTGGGTAGAACTCGCTCCAAGAGGATTTTTCTGTGGAAACTGCATGATTTTAGAGACTGACATTAGGAGAATACTACTAAATCAGAATAAAATTTCTATGTATAAATATGCACTGTAAGGTGGATTAAAGTTCGTTAATACACATGTTCACAACTCATTAAAGAATGTTTGTTGAATCCGTGGTGCATGTAACGTGTTCAGAACACGGAATATCACGGTGATTGAAAGTAGGCAAATTACCTATCTTTTGGGTAGAACTGGCTCCAAGAGCATTTTTCTGCCAAATCTGCCTCATTTTCAAACTGGCGTTCAAACTAACGTGTGAAATCTGAGAAAATTCTTCAAAGTGTCAGTAAGCCTTGTATGGTGAATGAAAGTGCTGTAATCCACTTGCTAACAACTCTGTAGTGAATATTTGTCACATCTGAGATGCATGTAGCGTGTTCGGAACACGGAATTTGACGGTGAGCGAATCCATGTAAATTACATATCTATTGGTTAGAACCTGCTCCAAGAGGTTTTTGCCATGAAATCTGCCTCATTTTAGAAACTGGCATTTGGAAAACTCTGTGAAATCACAGAAAATGCTTCTAAGCATCTATATGCTTTCTATAGTGAGAAAGTCCTGTAATCCACATGCAAACAACTGTGTAGTGTATATTTGTCGAAACTTTTTTGCATGTAGCATGTTCGAAACACGTATTTTCACAGCGGGAGAATCTATGTAATTTATATATCTATTGGGTAGAACACATTCCAACAGTTTTTTCCTTTGAAAACTGCCTGATTTTCGAAACTGCAATTAGGAAATATCTGCGAACTCAGTGTTAATGTTTCTAGGTGTCAATATGCCCTGTATGGTAGATGAAAGTTGTGTAATACACATATACACAACTCATTAAGAATGTTTCTCAAATCCGTGATGTGTGTAGTGCGTTCGGAACATGGACTATCACGGTGAGGCAAACTATGTAAATTACATATCTATTGGTTAGAACACGCTCCAGGAGCATTTTACTGAAAAATCTGCCTCAGTTTGGAAACTGTTGTTATGAAAACGCTGCAAAATCTGAGTAAATGCTTTAAGGTGATAATATGTATTCAATGGGTTATTAAAGATGTGTAATTCACATGCTAAGAACTCAGCAGTGAATATTTGTTGAATCCGTGGTGCATGGACCGTTTTCGGAACACGGAATGTTACGGGGAAGGTATCTATGAAAATGAGATGTCTATTTAATAGAACATGCACCAAGAGAATTTTTCTGCAAAAACTGCCTGATTTTCATAACTGACGTTAGGAAAACCTGCGAAATGTAAGTAAATGTTTCTAGGTGTAAATATACCTTGTATTGTGGTTGAAAAATCACTAATCAACATGCTCACAGTCATTAAATAATGTTTGTCGAAGCCGTGATGAATGTAACGTTTTCGGAACACGGAATGTCTCGTTCAGTGAAGCTCTGAAAATAACAATTCTACTGCATAGAACTCGCTTGAATTGAATGTTTCTGTGAAAATTTCATGATTTTCGAAACTGGATGTTAGGAAAAACCTGTGAAATCAGAATAACTACTTCTAGGTGTAAATATGCCTTGTATGGTGGATGAAAGTTCGGTAATCCACATGCTCTCACTCATTAAAGAATGTTTGTCGAACTCGTGATGCATGTAACGTGTTCGGAATACGGAATGTCATAGTGAAGGAAACAATGTAAGTTACATGTCTATTGGGTAGAACTCGCTTGAAGAGAATATTTCTGCGAAATGTGCCTCATTTTTAAAACTGACATTAGGAGAACACTGTGAAATCTGAGAAAATGCTTCTAAGTGTCAATATGCCTTGAATGGTGAATGAAAGTCCGGTCATCCACATGTTAATAACAGTGTAGTAATTATTTTTTAAACCGTGATTCATGTAGCGCCTTTGAAAAACGGAATTTCACGGTAATGAAACTATGGAAATTACAATTCTATTGAGTAGAACGAGCTAGAAGAGAATTTTTCTGCGAAAATTGCATGATTATCGAATGTGAAGTTTGGAAAAAGCTGCAAAAAGGGAGTAAATATTTGCAGGTGTAAATGTGCCTTTATGATGCAAGAAAGTTCGGTAATCCACATTTTCACAATATATTAAAGAATCTTTTTCTAATCCGTGATGCATTTAGCGTGTTCAGATCGTGGAATTTCACGGTGATTGAAACAATGTAAATGACTTCTCTATTGGGTAGAACTCGCTCCGAGAGTTTTTTTCTGCGAAAACTTCGTCATTTTTGAAACTGGCGTTTAGAAAACGCTGCAAAATCTGAGAAAATACTTCTAAGAATCAATATGCAAAGTTTTGTGATGAAAGTTCTGTAATCCACATGCTAACAAATTTGTAGTGAATATTTGTCGAATCTTTTATGCATGTAACATGTTCGGAGCATGGAATTTCACGGCCAGGGAATTTATGTAAATTACATTTCCCTTGGTTAGAAATCACTCCAAGAGATTTTTCCTGAGAAATCGGCCTGATTTTCGAAACTGGCTTTAGGAAAAACCTGCGAACCCACATTACTAGATTCTCGGTGTACATCTGCCTTTTATGGTGGATGAAAGTTCGGTAATCCGCATGCTAACTACTCTGTAGTGAATATTTGTCGAATCCGAGATACGTGAAGTGTGTTCGGAACACACAATATCACGGTGAGCGAATCTATGTAAAATACAGGTCTCTTGGGTAGAATTTGCTCTAAGAGTTTTTTCTGAGAAATCTGCCTCATTTTTGAACCTGGCGTTTGAAAATCTCTGCAAAATCAGAGAAAATGCTTCAAAGTGTCAATATGCCTTGTATTGTGATGCAAGATCGTAAAACCACATGCAAACAAATCTGTGGTGAATATTTTTAGAAAGCGTTATGCATGAAGTGGGATCGTATCACGGAAAATCCCGGCGATGAAATCTATGTAAATTACACACCTATTGGTTAGAATTCGCTCCAAAACTTTTTCCCTGTGAAAACGGCCTGATTTTCCAAACTGGCATTAGGAAAAACCTGCAAATTCAGAGTTAATGTTTCTAGTTGTAAATATGCCATGTATGGCAGATGAAATTTCTGTAATCTACATGTTCACAACTCATTCGAGAAAGTTTGTTGAAACCTTGATGCATGTAGCGTGTTCGGAAAATGGAATGTCACTGTGAGGGAAACTATGTAAATTACATTTCTATTGGGAAGTACTCGCTCCACGAGAATTTTTCTGCCAAATCTGCCTCCTTTTCAAAACTGGCATTAGGAAAATCTTTTGAAATGGGAGAAAATGCTTCAAATTGTCAACATGGCTTTTGTGGTGGATGAAAGTTCTGTAATCCTAATGCTAACAACTCTGTAGTGAATATTTGTCGAATCCGTGATGCATGTAGCGTGTTCGGAACACGGAATTTCACGATGACGGGTTCTAAGTAAATTGCATGTCTATTGGGTAGAACTCGCTCCAAGAGGATTTTTCTGTGGAAACTGCATGATTTTAGAGACTGACATTAGGAGAATACTACTAAATCAGAATAAAATTTCTATGTATAAATATGCACTGTAAGGTGGATTAAAGTTCGTTAATACACATGTTCACAACTCATTAAAGAATGTTTGTTGAATCCGTGGTGCATGTAACGTGTTCAGAACACGGAATATCACGGTGATTGAAAGTAGGCAAATTACCTATCTTTTGGGTAGAACTGGCTCCAAGAGCATTTTTCTGCCAAATCTGCCTCATTTTCAAACTGGCGTTCAAACTAACGTGTGAAATCTGAGAAAATTCTTCAAAGTGTCAGTAAGCCTTGTATGGTGAATGAAAGTGCTGTAATCCACTTGCTAACAACTCTGTAGTGAATATTTGTCACATCTGAGATGCATGTAGCGTGTTCGGAACACGGAATTTGACGGTGAGCGAATCCATGTAAATTACATATCTATTGGTTAGAACCTGCTCCAAGAGGTTTTTGCCATGAAATCTGCCTCATTTTAGAAACTGGCATTTGGAAAACTCTGTGAAATCACAGAAAATGCTTCTAAGCATCTATATGCTTTCTATAGTGAGAAAGTCCTGTAATCCACATGCAAACAACTGTGTAGTGTATATTTGTCGAAACTTTTTTGCATGTAGCATGTTCGAAACACGTATTTTCACAGCGGGAGAATCTATGTAATTTATATATCTATTGGGTAGAACACATTCCAACAGTTTTTTCCTTTGAAAACTGCCTGATTTTCGAAACTGCAATTAGGAAATATCTGCGAACTCAGTGTTAATGTTTCTAGGTGTCAATATGCCCTGTATGGTAGATGAAAGTTGTGTAATACACATATACACAACTCATTAAGAATGTTTCTCAAATCCGTGATGTGTGTAGTGCGTTCGGAACATGGACTATCACGGTGAGGCAAACTATGTAAATTACATATCTATTGGTTAGAACACGCTCCAGGAGCATTTTACTGAAAAATCTGCCTCAGTTTGGAAACTGTTGTTATGAAAACGCTGCAAAATCTGAGTAAATGCTTTAAGGTGATAATATGTATTCAATGGGTTATTAAAGATGTGTAATTCACATGCTAAGAACTCAGCAGTGAATATTTGTTGAATCCGTGGTGCATGGACCGTTTTCGGAACACGGAATGTTACGGGGAAGGTATCTATGAAAATGAGATGTCTATTTAATAGAACATGCACCAAGAGAATTTTTCTGCAAAAACTGCCTGATTTTCATAACTGACGTTAGGAAAACCTGCGAAATGTAAGTAAATGTTTCTAGGTGTAAATATACCTTGTATTGTGGTTGAAAAATCACTAATCAACATGCTCACAGTCATTAAATAATGTTTGTCGAAGCCGTGATGAATGTAACGTTTTCGGAACACGGAATGTCTCGTTCAGTGAAGCTCTGAAAATAACAATTCTACTGCATAGAACTCGCTTGAATTGAATGTTTCTGTGAAAATTTCATGATTTTCGAAACTGGATGTTAGGAAAAACCTGTGAAATCAGAATAACTACTTCTAGGTGTAAATATGCCTTGTATGGTGGATGAAAGTTCGGTAATCCACATGCTCTCACTCATTAAAGAATGTTTGTCGAACTCGTGATGCATGTAACGTGTTCGGAATACGGAATGTCATAGTGAAGGAAACAATGTAAGTTACATGTCTATTGGGTAGAACTCGCTTGAAGAGAATATTTCTGCGAAATGTGCCTCATTTTTAAAACTGACATTAGGAGAACACTGTGAAATCTGAGAAAATGCTTCTAAGTGTCAATATGCCTTGAATGGTGAATGAAAGTCCGGTCATCCACATGTTAATAACAGTGTAGTAATTATTTTTTAAACCGTGATTCATGTAGCGCCTTTGAAAAACGGAATTTCACGGTAATGAAACTATGGAAATTACAATTCTATTGAGTAGAACGAGCTAGAAGAGAATTTTTCTGCGAAAATTGCATGATTATCGAATGTGAAGTTTGGAAAAAGCTGCAAAAAGGGAGTAAATATTTGCAGGTGTAAATGTGCCTTTATGATGCAAGAAAGTTCGGTAATCCACATTTTCACAATATATTAAAGAATCTTTTTCTAATCCGTGATGCATTTAGCGTGTTCAGATCGTGGAATTTCACGGTGATTGAAACAATGTAAATGACTTCTCTATTGGGTAGAACTCGCTCCGAGAGTTTTTTCTGCGAAAACTTCGTCATTTTTGAAACTGGCGTTTAGAAAACGCTGCAAAATCTGAGAAAATACTTCTAAGAATCAATATGCAAAGTTTTGTGATGAAAGTTCTGTAATCCACATGCTAACAAATTTGTAGTGAATATTTGTCGAATCTTTTATGCATGTAACATGTTCGGAGCATGGAATTTCACGGCCAGGGAATTTATGTAAATTACATTTCCCTCGGTTAGAAATCACTCCAAGAGATTTTTCCTGAGAAATCGGCCTGATTTTCGAAACTGGCTTTAGGAAAAACCTGCGAACCCACATTACTAGATTCTCGGTGTACATCTGCCTTTTATGGTGGATGAAAGTTCAGTAATCCGCATGCTAACTACTCTGTAGTGAATATTTGTCGAATCCGAGATACGTGAAGTGTGTTCGGAACACACAATATCACGGTGAGCGAATCTATGTAAAATACAGGTCTCTTGGGTAGAATTTGCTCTAAGAGATTTTTCTGAGAAATCTGCCTCATTTTTGAACCTGGCGTTTGAAAATCTCTGCAAAATCAGAGAAAATGCTTCAAAGTGTCAATATGCCTTGTATTGTGATGCAAGATTGTAAAACAACATGCAAACAAATCTGTGGTGAATATTTTTAGAAAGTGTTATGCATGAAGTGGGATCGTATCACGGAAAATCCCGGCGATGGAATCTATGTAAATTACACACCTATTGGTTAGAATTCGCTCCAAAAATTTTTCCCTGTGAAAACGGCCTGATTTTCCAAACTGGCATTAGGAAAAACCTGCAAATTCAGAGTTAATGTTTCTAGTTGTAAATATGCCATGTATGGCGGATGAAATTTCTGTAATCTACATGTTCACAACTCATTCGAGAAAGTTTGTTGAAACCTTGATGCATGTAGCATGTTCGGAAAATGGAATGTCACTGTGAGGGAAACTATGTAAATTACATTTCTATTGGGAAGTACTCGCTCCACGAGAATTTTTCTGCCAAATCTGCCTCCTTTTCAAAACTGGCATTAGGAAAAACTATTGAAATGGGAGAAAATGCTTCAAATTGTCAACATGGATTTTATGGTGGATGAAAGTTCTGTAATCCTAATGCTAACAACTCTGTAGTGAATATTTGTCGAATCCGTGATGCATGTAGCGTGTTCGGAACACGGAATTTCACGATGACGGGTTCTAAGTAAATTGCATGTCTATTGGGTAGAACTCGCTCCAAGAGGATTTTTCTGTGGAAACTGCATGATTTTAGAGACTGACATTAGGAGAATACTACTAAATCAGAATAAAATTTCTATGTATAAATATGCACTGTAAGGTGGATTAAAGTTCGTTAATACACATGTTCACAACTCATTAAAGAATGTTTGTTGAATCCGTGGTGCATGTAACGTGTTCAGAACACGGAATATCACGGTGATTGAAAGTAGGCAAATTACCTATCTTTTGGGTAGAACTGGCTCCAAGAGCATTTTTCTGCCAAATCTGCCTCATTTTCAAACTGGCGTTCAAACTAAAGTGTGAAATCTGAGAAAATTCTTCAAAGTGTCAGTAAGCCTTTTATGGTGAATGAAAGTGCTGTAATCCACTTGCTAACAACTCTGTAGTGAATATTTGTCACATCTGAGATGCATGTAGCGTGTTCGGAACACAGAATTTGACGGTGAGCGAATCCATGTAAATTACATATCTATTGGTTAGAACCTGCTCCAAGAGGTTTTTGCCATGAAATCTGCCTCATTTTAGAAACTGGCATTTGGAAAACTCTGTGAAATCACAGAAAATGCTTCTAAGCATCTATATGCTTTCTATAGTGAGAAAGTCCTGTAATCCACATGCAAACAACTCTGTAGTGTATATTTGTCGAAACTTTTCTGCATGTAGCATGTTCGAAACACGTATTTTCACAGCGGGAGAATCTATGTAATTTACATATCTATTGGGTAGAACACGCTCCAACAGTTTTTTCCGTTGAAAACTGCCTGATTTTCGAAACTGCTATTAGGAAATATCTGCGAACTCAGTGTTAATGTTTCTAGGTGTCAATATGCCCTGTATGGTGGATGAAAGTTGTGTAATACACATATACACAACTCATTAAGAATGTTTCTCAAATCCGTGATGTGTGTAGTGCGTTCGGAACATGGACTATCACGGTGAGGCAAACTATGTAAATTACATATCTATTGGTTAGAACACGCTCCAGGAGCATTTTACTGAAAAATCTGCCTCAGTTTGGAAACTGTTGTTATGAAAACGCTGCAAAATCTGAGTAAATGCTTTAAGGTGATAATATGTATTCAATGGGTTATTAAAGATGTGTAATTCACATGCTAAGAACTCAGCAGTGAATATTTGTTGAATCCGTGGTGCATGGACCGTTTTCGGAACACGGAATGTTACGGTGAAGGTATCTATGAAAATGAGATGTCTATTGGATAGAACATGCACCAAGAGAATTTTTCTGCGAAAACTGCCTGATTTTCATAACTGACGTTAGGAAAACCTGCGAAATGTAAGTAAATGTTTCTAGGTGTAAATATACCTTGTATTGTGGTTGAAAAATCAGTAATCAATATGCTCACAGTCATTAAATAATGTTTGTCGAAGCCGTGATGAATGTAACGTTTTCGGAACACGGAATGTCTCGGTCAGTGAAGCTCTGAAAATAACAATTCTACTGCATAGAACTCGCTTGAATTGAATGTTTCTGTGAAAATTTCATGATTTTCGAAACTGGATGTTAGGAAAAACCTGTGAAATCAGAATAACTACTTCTAGGTGTAAATATGCCTTGTATGGTGGATGAAAGTTCGGTAATCCACATGCTCTCACTCATTAAAGAATGTTTGTCGAACTCGTGATGCATGTAACGTGTTCGGAATACGGAATGTCATAGTGAAGGAAACAAAGTAAGTTACATGTCTATTGGGTAGAACTCGCTTGAAGAGAATATTTCTGCGAAATGTGCCTCATTTTTAAAACTGACATTAGGAGAACACTGTGAAATCTGAGAAAATGCTTCTAAGTGTCAATATGCCTTGAATGGTGAATGAAAGTCCGGTCATCCACATGTTAATAACAGTGTAGTAATTATTTTTTAAACCGTGATTCATGTAGCGCCTTTGAAAAACGGAATTTCACGGTAATGAAACTATGGAAATTACAATTCTATTGAGTAGAACGAGCTAGAAGAGAATTTTTCTGCGAAAATTGCATGATTATCGAATGTGAAGTTTGGAAAAAGCTGCAAAAAGGGAGTAAATATTTGCAGGTGTAAATGTGCCTTTATGATGCAAGAAAGTTCGGTAATCCACATTTTCACAATATATTAAAGAATCTTTTACTAATCCGTGATGCATTTAGCGTGTTCAGATCGTGGAATTTCACGGTGATTGAAACAATGTAAATGACTTCTCTATTGGGTAGAACTCGCTCCGAGAGTGTTTTTCTGCGAAAACTTCGTCATTTTTGAAACTGGCGTTTAGAAAACGCTGCAAAATCTGAGAAAATACTTCTAAGAATCAATATGCAAAGTTTTGTGATGAAAGTTCTGTAATCCACATGCTAACAAATTTGTAGTGAATATTTGTCGAATCTTTTATGCATGTAACATGTTCGGAGCATGGAATTTCACGGCCAGGGAATTTATGTAAATTATATTTCCCTTGGTTAGAAATCACTCCAAGAGATTTTTCCTGAGAAATCGGCCTGATTTTCGAAACTGGCTTTAGGAAAAACCTGCGAACCCACATTACTAGATTCTCGGTGTACATCTGCCTTTTATGGTGGATGAAAGTTCGGTAATCCGCATGCTAACTACTCTGTAGTGAATATTTGTCGAATCCGAGATACGTGAAGTGTGTTCGGAACACACAATATCACGGTGAGCGAATCTATGTAAAATACAGGTCTCTTGGGTAGAATTTGCTCTAAGAGATTTTTCTGAGAAATCTGCCTCATTTTTGAACCTGGCGTTTGAAAATCTCTGCAAAATCAGAGAAAATGCTTCAAAGTGTCAATATGCCTTGTATTGTGATGCAAGATCGTAAAACCACATGCAAACAAATCTGTGGTGAATATTTTTAGAAAGCGTTATGCATGAAGTGGGATCGTATCACGGAAAATCCCGGCGATGAAATCTATGTAAATTACACACCTATTGGTTAGAATTCGCTCCAAAATTTTTTCCCTGTGAAAACGGCCTGATTTTCCAAACTGGCATTAGGAAAAACCTGCAAATTCAGAGTTAATGTTTCTAGTTGTAAATATGCCATGTATGGTGGATGAAATTTCTGTAATCTACATGTTCACAACTCATTCGAGAAAGTTTGTTGAAACCTTGATGCATGTAGCGTGTTCAGAAAATGGAATGTCACTGTGAGGGAAACTATGTAAATTACATTTCTATTGGGAAGTACTCGCTCCACGAGAATTTTTCTGCCAAATCTGCCTCCTTTTCAAAACTGGCATTAGGAAAAACTTTTGAAATGGGAGAAAATGCTTCAAATTGTCAACATGGCTTTTATGGTGGATGAAAGTTCTGTAATCCTAATGCTAACAACTCTGTAGTGAATATTTGTCGAATCCGTGATGCATGTAGCGTGTTCGGAACACGGAATTTCACGATGACGGGTTCTAAGTAAATTGCATGTCTATTGGGTAGAACTCGCTCCAAGAGGATTTTTCTGTGGAAACTGCATGATTTTAGAGACTGACATTAGGAGAATACTACTAAATCAGAATAAAATTTCTATGTATAAATATGCACTGTAAGGTGGATTAAAGTTCGTTAATACACATGTTCACAACTCATTAAAGAATGTTTGTTGAATCCGTGGTGCATGTAACGTGTTCAGAACACGGAATATCACGGTGATTGAAAGTAGGCAAATTACCTATCTTTTGGGTAGAACTGGCTCCAAGAGCATTTTTCTGCCAAATCTGCCTCATTTTCAAACTGGCGTTCAAACTAAAGTGTGAAATCTGAGAAAATTCTTCAAAGTGTCAGTAAGCCTTTTATGGTGAATGAAAGTGCTGTAATCCACTTGCTAACAACTCTGTAGTGAATATTTGTCACATCTGAGATGCATGTAGCGTGTTCGGAACACGGAATTTGACGGTGAGCGAATCCATGTAAATTACATATCTATTGGTTAGAACCTGCTCCAAGAGGTTTTTGCCATGAAATCTGCCTCATTTTAGAAACTGGCATTTGGAAAACTCTGTGAAATCACAGAAAATGCTTCTAAGCATCTATATGCTTTCTATAGTGAGAAAGTCCTGTAATCCACATGCAAACAACTCTGTAGTGTATATTTGTCGAAACTTTTCTGCATGTAGCATGTTCGAAACACGTATTTTCACAGCGGGAGAATCTATGTAATTTACATATCTATTGGGTAGAACACGCTCCAACAGTTTTTTCCTTTGAAAACTGCCTGATTTTCGAAACTGCTATTAGGAAATATCTGCGAACTCAGTGTTAATGTTTCTAGGTGTCAATATGCCCTGTATGGTGGATGAAAGTTGTGTAATACACATATAGACAACTCATTAAGAATGTTTCTCAAATCCGTGATGTGTGTAGTGCGTTCGGAACATGGACTATCACGGTGAGGCAAACTATGTAAATTACATATCTATTGGTTAGAACACGCTCCAGGAGCATTTTACTGAAAAATCTGCCTCAGTTTGGAAACTGTTGTTATGAAAACGCTGCAAAATCTGAGTAAATGCTTTAAGGTGATAATATGTATTCAATGGGTTATTAAAGATGTGTAATTCACATGCTAAGAACTCAGCAGTGAATATTTGTTGAATCCGTGGTGCATGGACCGTTTTCGGAACACGGAATGTTACGGTGAAGGTATCTATGAAAATGAGATGTCTATTGGATAGAACATGCACCAAGAGAATTTTTCTGCGAAAACTGCCTGATTTTCATAACTGACGTTAGGAAAACCTGCGAAATGTAAGTAAATGTTTCTAGGTGTAAATATACCTTGTATTGTGGTTGAAAAATCAGTAATCAATATGCTCACAGTCATTAAATAATGTTTGTCGAAGCCGTGATGAATGTAACGTTTTCGGAACACGGAATGTCTCGGTCAGTGAAGCTCTGAAAATAACAATTCTACTGCATAGAACTCGCTTGAATTGAATGTTTCTGTGAAAATTTCATGATTTTCGAAACTGGATGTTAGGAAAAACCTGTGAAATCAGAATAACTACTTCTAGGTGTAAATATGCCTTGTATGGTGGATGAAAGTTCGGTAATCCACATGCTCTCACTCATTAAAGAATGTTTGTCGAACTCGTGATGCATGTAACGTGTTCGGAATACGGAATGTCATAGTGAAGGAAACAATGTAAGTTACATGTCTATTGGGTAGAACTCGCTTGAAGAGAATATTTCTGCGAAATGTGCCTCATTTTTAAAACTGACATTAGGAGAACACTGTGAAATCTGAGAAAATGCTTCTAAGTGTCAATATGCCTTGAATGGTGAATGAAAGTCCGGTCATCCACATGTTAATAACAGTGTAGTAATTATTTTTTAAACCGTGATTCATGTAGCGCCTTTGAAAAACGGAATTTCACGGTAATGAAACTATGGAAATTACAATTCTATTGAGTAGAACGAGCTAGAAGAGAATTTTTCTGCGAAAATTGCATGATTATCGAATGTGAAGTTTGGAAAAAGCTGCAAAAAGGGAGTAAATATTTGCAGGTGTAAATGTGCCTTTATGATGCAAGAAAGTTCGGTAATCCACATTTTCACAATATATTAAAGAATCTTTTACTAATCCGTGATGCATTTAGCGTGTTCAGATCGTGGAATTTCACGGTGATTGAAACAATGTAAATGACTTCTCTATTGGGTAGAACTCGCTCCGAGAGTGTTTTTCTGCGAAAACTTCGTCATTTTTGAAACTGGCGTTTAGAAAACGCTGCAAAATCTGAGAAAATACTTCTAAGAATCAATATGCAAAGTTTTGTGATGAAAGTTCTGTAATCCACATGCTAACAAATTTGTAGTGAATATTTGTCGAATCTTTTATGCATGTAACATGTTCGGAGCATGGAATTTCACGGCCAGGGAATTTATGTAAATTATATTTCCCTTGGTTAGAAATCACTCCAAGAGATTTTTCCTGAGAAATCGGCCTGATTTTCGAAACTGGCTTTAGGAAAAACCTGCGAACCCACATTACTAGATTCTCGGTGTACATCTGCCTTTTATGGTGGATGAAAGTTCGGTAATCCGCATGCTAACTACTCTGTAGTGAATATTTGTCGAATCCGAGATACGTGAAGTGTGTTCGGAACACACAATATCACGGTGAGCGAATCTATGTAAAATACATGTCTCTTGGGTAGAATTTGCTCTAAGAGATTTTTCTGAGAAATCTGCCTCATTTTTGAACCTGGCGTATGAAAATCTCTGCAAAATCAGAGAAAATGCTTCAAAGTGTCAATATGCCTTGTATTGTGATGCAAGATCGTAAAACCACATGCAAACAAATCTGTGGTGAATATTTTTAGAAAGCGTTATGCATGAAGTGGGATCGTATCACGGAAAATCCCGGCGATGAAATCTATGTAAATTACACACCTATTGGTTAGAATTCGCTCCAAAATTTTTTCCCTGTGAAAACGGCCTGATTTTCCAAACTGGCATTAGGAAAAACCTGCAAATTCAGAGTTAATGTTTCTAGTTGTAAATATGCCATGTATGGCGGATGAAATTTCTGTAATCTACATGTTCACAACTCATTCGAGAAAGTTTGTTGAAACCTTGATGCATGTAGCGTGTTCAGAAAATGGAATGTCACTGTGAGGGAAACTATGTAAATTACATTTCTATTGGGAAGTACTCGCTCCACGAGAATTTTTCTGCCAAATCTGCCTCCTTTTCAAAACTGGCATTAGGAAAAACTTTTGAAATGGGAGAAAATGCTTCAAATTGTCAATATGGCTTTTATGGTGGATGAAAGTTCTGTAATCCTAATGCTAACAACTCTGTAGTGAATATTTGTCGAATCCGTGATGCATGTAGCGTGTTCGGAACACGGAATTTCACGATGACGGGTTCTAAGTTAATTGCATGTCTATTGGGTAGAACTCGCTCCAAGAGGATTTTTCTGTGGAAACTGCATGATTTTAGAGACTGACATTAGGAGAATACTACTAAATCAGAATAAAATTTCTATGTATAAATATGCACTGTAAGGTGGATTAAAGTTCGTTAATACACATGTTCACAACTCATTAAAGAATGTTTGTTGAATCCGTGGTGCATGTAACGTGTTCAGAACACGGAATATCACCGTGATTGAAAGTAGGCAAATTACCTATCTTTTGGGTAGAACTGGCTCCAAGAGCATTTTTCTGCCAAATTTGCCTCATTTTCAAACTGGCGTTCAAACTAACGTGTGAAATCTGAGAAAATTCTTCAAAGTGTCAGTAAGCCTTTTATGGTGAATGAAAGTGCTGTAATCCACTTGCTAACAACTCTGTAGTGAATATTTGTCACATCTGAGATGCATGTAGCGTGTTCGGAACATGGAATTTGACGGTGAGCGAATCCATGTAAATTACATATCTATTGGTTAGAACCTGCTCCAAGAGGTTTTTGCCATGAAATCTGCCTCATTTTAGAAACTGGCATTTGGAAAACTCTGTGAAATCACAGAAAATGCTTCTAAGCATCTATATGCTTTCTATAGTGAGAAAGTCCTGTAATCCACATGCAAACAACTCTGTAGTGTATATTTGTTGAAACTTTTCTGCATGTAGCATGTTCGAAACACGTATTTTCACAGCGGGAGAATCTATGTAATTTACATATCTATTGGGTAGAATACGCTCCAACAGTTTTTTCCTTTGAAAACTGCCTGATTTTCGAAACTGCTATTAGGAAATATCTGCGAACTCAGTGTTAATGTTTCTAGGTGTCAATATGCCCTGTATGGTGGATGAAAGTTGTGTAATACACATATACACAACTCATTAAGAATGTTTCTCAAATCCGTGATGTGTGTAGTGCGTTCGGAACATGGACTATCACGGTGAGGCAAACTATGTAAATTACATATCTATTGGTTAGAACACGCTCCAGGAGCATTTTACTGAAAAATCTGCCTCAGTTTGGAAACTGTTGTTATGAAAACGCTGCAAAATCTGAGTAAATGCTTTAAGGTGATAATATGTATTCAATGGGATATTAAAGATGTGTAATTCACATGCTAAGAACTCAGCAGTGAATATTTGTTGAATCCGTGGTGCATGGACCGTTTTCGGAACACGGAATGTTACGGTGAAGGTATCTATGAAAATGAGATGTCTATTGGATAGAACATGCACCAAGAGAATTTTTCTGCGAAAACTGCCTGATTTTCATAACTGACGTTAGGAAAACCTGCGAAATGTAAGTAAATGTTTCTAGGTGTAAATATACCTTGTATTGTGGTTGAAAAATCGGTAATCAATATGCTCACAGTCATTAAATAATGTTTGTCGAAGCCGTGATGAATGTAACGTTTTCAGAACACGGAATGTCTCGTTCAGTGAAGCTCTGAAAATAACAATTCTACTGCATAGAACTCGCTTGAATTGAATGTTTCTGTGAAAATTTCATGATTTTCGAAACTGGATGTTAGGAAAAACCTGTGAAATCAGAATAACTACTTCTAGGTGTAAATATGCCTTGTATGGTGGATGAAAGTTCGGTAATCCACATGCTCTCACTCATTAAAGAATGTTTGTCGAACTCGTGATGCATGTAACGTGTTCGGAATACGGAATGTCATAGTGAAGGAAACAATGTAAGTTACATGTCTATTGGGTAGAACTCGCTTGAAGAGAATATTTCTGCGAAATGTGCCTCATTTTTAAAACTGACATTAGGAGAACACTGTGAAATCTGAGAAAATGCTTCTAAGTGTCAATATGCCTTGAATGGTGAATGAAAGTCCGGTCATCCACATGTTAATAACAGTGTAGTAATTATTTTTTAAACCGTGATTCATGTAGCGCCTTTGAAAAACGGAATTTCACGGTAATGAAACTATGGAAATTACAATTCTATTGAGTAGAAGGAGCTAGAAGAGAATTTTTCTGCGAAAATTGCATGATTATCGAATGTGAAGTTTGGAAAAAGCTGCAAAAAGGGAGTAAATATTTGCAGGTGTAAATGTGCCTTTATGATGCAAGAAAGTTCGGTAATCCACATTTCCACAATATATTAAAGAATCTTTTTCTAATCCGTGATGCATTTAGCGTGTTCAGATCGTGGAATTTCACGGTGATTGAAACAATGTAAATGACTTCTCTATTGGGTAGAACTCGCTCCGAGAGTGTTTTTCTGCGAAAACTTCGTCATTTTTGAAACTGGCGTTTAGAAAACGCTGCAAAATCAGAGAAAATACTTCTAAGAATCAATATTCAATGTATTGAGATGAAAGTTCGGTAATCCACATGCTAACAAATTTGTAGTGAATATTTGTCGAATCTTTTATGCATGTAACATGTTCGGAGCATGGAATTTCACGGCCAGGGAATTTATGTAAATTACATTTCCCTTGGTTAGAAATCACTCCAAGAGATTTTTCCTGAGAAATCGGCCTGATTTTCGAAACTGGCTTTAGGAAAAACCTGCGAACCCACATTACTAGATTCTCGGTGTACATCTGCCTTTTATGGTGGATGAAAGTTCGGTAATCCGCATGCTAACTACTCTGTAGTGAATATTTGTCGAATCCGAGATACGTGAAGTGTGTTCGGAACACACAATATCACGGTGAGCGAATCTATGTAAAATACAGGTCTCTTGGGTAGAATTTGCTCTAAGAGATTTTTCTGAGAAATCTGCCTCATTTTTGAACCTGGCGTTTGAAAATCTCTGCAAAATCAGAGAAAATGCTTCAAAGTGTCAATATGCCTTGTATTGTGATGCAAGATCGTAAAACCACATGCAAACAAATCTGTGGTGAATATTTTTAGAAAGTGTTATGCATGAAGTGGGATCGTATCACGGAAAATCCCGGCGATGGAATCTATGTAAATTACATACCTATTGGTTAGAATTCGCTCCAAAAGTTTTTCCCTGTGAAAACGGCCTGATTTTCCAAACTGGCATTAGGAAAAACCTGCAAATTCAGAGTTAATGTTTCTAGTTGTAAATATGCCATGTATGGCGGATGAAATTTCTGTAATCTACATGTTCACAACTCATTCGAGAAAGTTTGTTGAAACCTTGATGCATGTAGCGTGTTCGGAAAATGGAATGTCACTGTGAGGGAAACTATGTAAATTACATTTCTATTGGGAAGTACTCGCTCCACGAGAATTTTTCTGCCAAATCTGCCTCCTTTTCAAAACTGGCATTAGGAAAAACTTTTGAAATGGGAGAAAATGCTTCAAATTTTCAACATGGCTTTTGTGGTGGATGAAAGTTCTGTAATCCTAATGCTAACAACTCTGTAGTGAATATTTGTCGAATCCGTGATGCATGTAGCGTGTTCGGAACACGGAATTTCACGATGACGGGTTCTAAGTAAATTGCATGTCTATTGGGTAGAACTCGCTCCAAGAGGATTTTTCTGTGGAAACTGCATGATTTTAGAGACTGACATTAGGAGAATACTACTAAATCAGAATAAAATTTCTATGTATAAATATGCACTGTAAGGTGGATTAAAGTTCGTTAATACACATGTTCACAACTCATTAAAGAATGTTTGTTGAATCCGTGGTGCATGTAACGTGTTCAGAACACGGAATATCACGGTGATTGAAAGTAGGCAAATTACCTATCTTTTGGGTAGAACTGGCTCCAAGAGCATTTTTCTGCCAAATCTGCTTCATTTTCAAACTGGCATTCAAACTAACGTGTGAAATCTGAGAAAATTCTTCAAAGTGTCAGTAAGCCTTTTATGGTGAATGAAAGTGCTGTAATCCACTTGCTAACAACTCTGTAGTGAATATTTGTCACATCTGAGATGCATGTAGCGTGTTCGGAACACGGAATTTGACGGTGAGCGAATCCATGTAAATTACATATCTATTGGTTAGAACCTGCTCCAAGAGGTTTTTGCCATGAAATCTGCCTCATTTTAGAAACTGGCATTTGGAAAACTCTGTGAAATCACAGAAAATGCTTCTAAGCATCTATATGCTTTCTATAGTGAGAAAGTCCTGTAATCCACATGCAAACAACTGTGTAGTGTATATTTGTCGAAACTTTTCTGCATGTAGCATGTTCGAAACACGTATTTTCACAGCGGGAGAATCTATGTAATTTACATATCTATTGGGTAGAATACGCTCCAACAGTTTTTTCCTTTGAAAACTGCCTGATTTTCGAAACTGCTATTAGGAAATATCTGCGAACTCAGTGTTAATGTTTCTAGGTGTCAATATGCCCTGTATGGTGGATGAAAGTTGTGTAATACACATATACACAACTCATTAAGAATGTTTCTCAAATCCGTGATGTGTGTAGTGCGTTCGGAACATGGACTATCACGGTGAGGCAAACTATGTAAATTACATATCTATTGGTTAGAACACGCTCCAGGAGCATTTTACTGAAAAATCTGCCTCAGTTTGGAAACTGTTGTTATGAAAACGCTGCAAAATCTAAGTAAATGCTTTAAGGTGATAATATGTATTCAATGGGTTATTAAAGATGTGTAATTCACATGCTAAGAACTCAGCAGTGAATATTTGTTGAATCCGTGGTGCATGGACCGTTTTCGGAACACGGAATGTTACGGGGAAGGTATCTATGAAAATGAGATGTCTATTGGATAGAACATGCACCAAGAGAATTTTTCTGCGAAAACTGCCTGATTTTCATAACTGACGTTAGGAAAACCTGCGAAATGTAAGTAAATGTTTCTAGGTGTAAATATACCTTGTATTGTGGTTGAAAAATCAGTAATCAACATGCTCACAGTCATTAAATAATTATTGTCGAAGCCGTGATGAATGTAACGTTTTCGGAACACGGAATGTCTCGTTCAGTGAAGCTCTGAAAATAACAATTCTACTGCATAGAACTCGCTTGAATTGAATGTTTCTGTGAAAATTTCATGATTTTCGAAACTGGATGTTAGGAAAAACCTGTGAAATCAGAATAACTACTTCTAGGTGTAAATATGCCTTGTATGGTGGATGAAAGTTCGGTAATCCACATGCTCTCACTCATTAAAGAATGTTTGTCGAACTCGTGATGCATGTAACGTGTTCGGAATACGGAATGTCATAGTGAAGGAAACAATGTAAGTTACAAGTCTATTGGGTAGAACTCGCTTGAAGAGAATATTTCTGCGAAATGTGCCTCATTTTTAAAACTGACATTAGGAGAACACTGTGAAATCGGAGAAAATGCTTCTAAGTGTCAATATGCCTTGAATGGTGAATGAAAGTCCGGTCGTCCACATGTTAATAACAGTGTAGTAATTATTTTTTAAACCGTGATTCATGTAGCGCCTTTGAAAAACGGAATTTCACGGTAATGAAACTATGGAAATTACAATTCTATTGAGTACAACGAGCTAGAAGAGAATTTTTCTGCGAAAATTGCATGATTATCGAATGTGAAGTTTGGAAAAAGCTGCAAAAAGGGAGTAAATATTTGCTGGTGTAAATGTGCCTTTATGATGCAAGAAAGTTCGGTAATCCACTTTTTCACAATATATTAAAGAATCTTTTTCTAATCCGTGATGCATTTAGCGTGTTCAGATCGTGGAATTTCACGGTGATTGAAACAATGTAAATGACTTCTCTATTGGGTAGAACTCGCTCCGAGAGTGTTTTTCTGCGAAAACTTCGTCATTTTTGAAACTGGCGTTTAGAAAACGCTGCAAAATCTGAGAAAATACTTCTAAGAATCAATATTCAATGTATTGAGATGAAAGTTCGGTAATCCACATGCTAACAAATTTGTAGTGAATATTTGTCGAATCTTTTATGCATGTAACATGTTCGGAGCATGGAATTTCACGGCCAGGGAATTTATGTAAATTACATTTCCCTTGGTTAGAAATCACTCCAAGAGATTTTTCCTGAGAAATCGGCCTGATTTTCGAAACTGGCTTTAGGAAAAACCTGCGAACCCACATTACTAGATTCTCGGTGTACATCTGCCTTTTATGGTGGATGAAAGTTCGGTAATCTGCATGCTAACTACTCTGTAGTGAATATTTGTCGAATCCGAGATACGTGAAGTGTGTTCGGAACACACAATATCACGGTGAGCGAATCTATGTAAAATACAGGTCTCTTGGGTAGAATTTGCTCTAAGAGATTTTTCTGAGAAATCTGCCTCATTTTTGAACCTGGCGTTTGAAAATCTCTGCAAAATCAGAGAAAATGCTTCAAAGTGTCAATATGCCTTGTATTGTGATGCAAGATCGTAAAACCACATGCAGACAAATCTGTGGTGAATATTTTTAGAAAGTGTTATGCATGAAGTGGGATCGTATCACGGAAAATCCCGGCGATGGAATCTATGTAAATTACACACCTATTGGTTAGAATTCGCTCCAAAATTTTTTCCCTGTGAAAACGGCCTGATTTTCCAAACTGGCTTTAGGAAAAACCTGCAAATTCAGAGTTAATGTTTCTAGTTGTAAATATGCCATGTATGGCAGATGAAATTTCTGTAATCTACATGTTCACAACTCATTCGAGAAAGTTTGTTGAAACCTTGATGCATGTAGCGTGTTCGGAAAATGGAATGTCACTGTGAGGGAAACTATGTAAATTACATTTCTATTGGGAAGTACTCGCTCCACGAGAATTTTTCTGCCAAATCTGCCTCCTTTTCAAAACTGGCACTAGGAAAAACTTTTGAAATGGGAGGAAATGTTTCAAATTGTCAACATGGCTTTTATGGTGGATGAAAGTTCTGTAATCCTAATGCTAACAACTCTGTAGTGAATATTTGTCGAATCCGAGATGCATGTAGCGTGTTCGGAACACGGAATTTCACGATGACGGGTTCTAAGTAAATTGCATGTCTATTGGGTAGAACTCGCTCCAAGAGGATTTTTCTGTGGAAACTGCGTGATTTTAGAGACTGACATTAGGAGAATACTACTAAATCAGAATAAAATTTCTATGTATAAATATGCACTGTAAGGTGGATTAAAGTTCGTTAATACACATGTTCACAACTCATTAAAGAATGTTTGTTGAATCCGTGGTGCATGTAACGTGTTCAGAACACGGAATATCACGGTGATTGAAAGTAGGCAAATTACCTATCTTTTGGGTAGAACTGGCTCCAAGAGCATTTTTCTGCCAAATCTGCCTCATTTTCAAACTGGCGTTCAAACTAACGTGTGAAATCTGAGAAAATTCTTCAAAGTGTCAGTAAGCCTTTTATGGTGAATGAAAGTGCTGTAATCCACTTGCTGACAACTCTGTAGTGAATATTTGTCACATCTGAGATGCATGTAGCGTGTTCGGAACACGGAATTTGACGGTGAGCGAATCCATGTAAATTACATATCTATTGGTTAGAACCTGCTCCAAGAGGTTTTTGCCATGAAATCTGCCTCATTTTAGAAACTGGCATTTGGAAAACTCTGTGAAATCACAGAAAATGCTTCTAAGCATCTATATGCTTTCTATAGTGAGAAAGTCCTGTAATCCACATGCAAACAACTCTGTAGTGTATATTTGTCGAAACTTTTCTGCATGTAGCATGTTCGAAACACGTATTTTCACAGCGGGAGAATCTATGTAATTTACATATCTATTGGGTAGAATACGCTCCAACAGTTTTTTCCTTTGAAAACTGCCTGATTTTCGAAACTGCTATTAGGAAATATCTGCGAACTCAGTGTTAATGTTTCTAGGTGTCAATATGCCCTGTATGGTGGATGAAAGTTGTATAATACACATATACACAACTCATTAAGAATGTTTCTCAAATCCGTGATGTGTGTAGTGCGTTCGGAACATGGACTATCACGGTGAGGCAAACTATGTAAATTACATATCTATTGGTTAGAACACGCTCCAGGAGCATTTTACTGAAAAATCTGCCTCAGTTTGGAAACTGTTGTTATGAAAACGCTGCAAAATCTGAGTAAATGCTTTAAGGTGATAATATGTATTCAATGGGTTATTAAAGATGTGTAATTCACATGCTAAGAACTCAGCAGTGAATATTTGTTGAATCCGTGGTGCATGGACCGTTTTCGGAACACGGAATGTTACGGTGAAGGTATCTATGAAAATGAGATGTCTATTGGATAGAACATGCACCAAGAGAATTTTTCTGCGAAAACTGCCTGATTTTCATAACTGACGTTAGGAAAACCTGCGAAATGTAAGTAAATGTTTCTAGGTGTAAATATACCTTGTATTGTGGTTGAAAAATCAGTAATCAATATGCTCACAGTCATTAAATAATGTTTGTCGAAGCCGTGATGAATGTAACGTTTTCGGAACACGGAATGTCTCGGTCAGTGAAGCTCTGAAAATAACAATTCTACTGCATAGAACTCGCTTGAATTGAATGTTTCTGTGAAAATTTCATGATTTTCGAAACTGGATGTTAGGTAAAACCTGTGAAATCAGAATAACTACTTCTAGGTGTAAATATGCCTTGTATGGTGGATGAAAGTTCGGTAATCCACATGCTCTCACTCATTAAAGAATGTTTGTCGAACTCGTGATGCATGTAACGTGTTCGGAATACGGAATGTCATAGTGAAGGAAACAATGTAAGTTACATGTCTATTGGGTAGAACTCGCTTGAAGAGAATATTTCTGCGAAATGTGCCTCATTTTTAAAACTGACATTAGGAGAACACTGTGAAATCTGAGAAAATGCTTCTAAGTGTCAATATGCCTTGAATGGTGAATGAAAGTCCGGTCATCCACATGTTAATAACAGTGTAGTAATTATTTTTTAAACCGTGATTCATGTAGCGCCTTTGAAAAATGGAATTTCACGGTAATGAAACTATGGAAATTACAATTCTATTGAGTAGAACGAGCTAGAAGAGAATTTTTCTGCGAAAATTGCATGATTATCGAATGTGAAGTTTGGAAAAAGCTGCAAAAACGGAGTAAATATTTGCAGGTGTAAATGTGCCTTTATGATGCAAGAAAGTTCGGTAATCCACATTTTCACAATATATTAAAGAAACTTTTTCTAATCCGTGATGCATTTAGCGTGTTCAGATCGTGGAATTTCACGGTGATTGAAACAATGTAAATGACTACTCTATTGGGTAGAACTCGCTCCGAGAGTGTTTTTCTGAAAAAACTTCGTCATTTTTGAAACTGGCGTTTAGAAAACGCTGCAAAATCTGAGAAAATACTTCTAAGAATCAATATGCAAAGTTTTGTGATGAAAGTTCTGTAATCCATATGCTAACAAATTTGTAGTGAATATTTGTCGAAACTTTTATGCATGTAACATGTTCGGAGCACGGAATTTCACGGCCAGGGAATTTATGTAAATTACATTTCCCTTGGTTAGAAATCACTCCAAGAGATTTTTCCTGAGAAATCGGCCTGATTTTCGAAACTGGCTTTAGGAAAAACCTGCGAACCCACATTACTAGATTCTCGGTGTACATCTGCCTTTTATGGTGGATGAAAGTTCGGTAATCCGCATGCTAACTACTCTGTAGTGAATATTTGTCGAATCCGAGATACGTGAAGTGTGTTCGGAACACACAATATCACGGTGAGCGAATCTATGTAAAATACAGGTCTCTTGGGTAGAATTTGCTCTAAGAGATTTTTCTGAGAAATCTGCCTCATTTTTGAACCTGGCGTTTGAAAATCTCTGCAAAATCAGAGAAAATGCTTCAAAGTGTCAATATGCCTTGTATTGTGATGCAAGATCGTAAAACCACATGCAAACAAATCTGTGGTGAATATTTTTAGAAAGTGTTATGCATGAAGTGGGATCGTATCACGGAAAATCCCGGCGATGGAATCTATGTAAATTACACACCTATTGGTTAGAATTCGCTCCAAAAGTTTTTCCCTGTGAAAACGGCCTGATTTTCCAAACTGGCATTAGGAAAAACCTGCATATTCAGAGTTAATGTTTCTAGTTGTAAATATGCCATGTATGGCGGATGAAATTTCTGTAATCTACATGTTCACAACTCATTCGAGAAAGTTTGTTGAAACCTTGATGCATGTAGCGTGTTCGGAAAATGGAATGTCACTGTGAGGGAAACTATGTAAATTACATTTCTATTGGGAAGTACTCGCTCCACGAGAATTTTTCTGCCAAATCTGCCTCCTTTTCAAAACTGGCATTAGGAAAAACTTTTGAAATGGGAGAAAATGCTTCAAATTGTCAACATGGCTTTTGTGGTGGATGAAAGTTCTGTAATCCTAATGCTAACAACTCTGTAGTGAATATTTGTCGAATCCGTGATGCATGTAGCGTGTTCGGAACACGGAATTTCACGATGACGGGTTCTAAGTAAATTGCATGTCTATTGGGTAGAACTCGCTCCAAGAGGATTTTTCTGTGGAAACTGCATGATTTTAGAGACTGACATTAGGAGAATACTACTAAATCAGAATAAAATTTCTATGTATAAATATGCACTGTAAGGTGGATTAAAGTTCGTTAATACACATGTTCACAACTCATTAAAGAATGTTTGTTGAATCCGTGGTGCATGTAACGTGTTCAGAACACGGAATATCACGGTGATTGAAAGTAGGCAAATTACCTATCTTTTGGGTAGAACTGGCTCCAAGAGCATTTTTCTGCCAAATCTGCCTCATTTTCAAACTGGCGTTCAAACTAACGTGTGAAATCTGAGAAAATTCTTCAAAGTGTCAGTAAGCCTTGTATGGTGAATGAAAGTGCTGTAATCCACTTGCTAACAACTCTGTAGTGAATATTTGTCACATCTGAGATGCATGTAGCGTGTTCGGAACACGGAATTTGACGGTGAGCGAATCCATGTAAATTACATATCTATTGGTTAGAACCTGCTCCAAGAGGTTTTTGCCATGAAATCTGCCTCATTTTAGAAACTGGCATTTGGAAAACTCTGTGAAATCACAGAAAATGCTTCTAAGCATCTATATGCTTTCTATAGTGAGAAAGTCCTGTAATCCACATGCAAACAACTCTGTAGTGTATATTTGTCGAAACTTTTCTGCATGTAGCATGTTCGAAACACGTATTTTCACAGCGGGAGAATCTATGTAATTTACATATCTATTGGGTAGAATACGCTCCAACAGTTTTTTCCTTTGAAAACTGCCTGATTTTCGAAACTGCTATTAGGAAATATCTGCGAACTCAGTGTTAATGTTTCTAGGTGTCAATATGCCCTGTATGGTGGATGAAAGTTGTGTAATACACATATAGACAACTCATTGAGAATGTTTCTCAAATCCGTGATGTGTGTAGTGCGTTCGGAACATGGACTATCACGGTGAGGCAAACTATGTAAATTACATATCTATTGGTTAGAACACGCTCCAGGAGCATTTTACTGGAAAATCTGCCTCAGTTTGGAAACTGTTGTTATGAAAACGCTGCAAAATCTGAGTAAATGATTTAAGGTGATAATATGTATTCAATGGGTTATTAAAGATGTGTAATTCACATGCCAAAAACTCAGCAGTGAATATTTGTTGAATCCGTGGTGCATGGACCGTTTTCGGGACACGGAATGTTACGGTGAAGGTATCTATGAAAATGAGATGTCTATTGGATAGAACATGCACCAAGAGAATTTTTCTGTGAAAACTGCCTGATTTTCGTAACTGACGTTAGGAAAACCTGCGAAATGTAAGTAAATGTTTCTAGGTGTAAATATGCCTTGTATTGTGGTTGAAAAATCGGTAATCAACATGCTCACGGTCATTAAATAATGTTTGTCGAAGCCGTGATGAATGTAACGTTTTCGGAACACGGAATGTCTCGGTGAGTGAAGCTCTGAAAATAACAATTCTACTGGATAGAACTGGCTTGAATTGAATGTTTCTGTGAAAATTTCATGATTTTCGAAACTGGATGTTAGGAAAAACCTGTGAAATCAGATTAACTACTTCTAGTTGTAAATATGCCTTGTATGGTGGATGAAAGTTCGGTAATCCACATCCTCTCACTCATTAAAGAATGTTTGTTGAACTCGTGATGCATGTAACGTGTTCGGAATACGGAATGTCTTAGTGAAGGAAACAATGTAAGTTACATGTCTATTGGGTAGAACTCGCTTGAAGAGAATATTTCTGTGATATGTGCCTCATTTTGAAAACTGCCATTAGGAGAACACTGTGAAATCTGAGAAAATGCTTCTAAGGGTCAATATGCCTTGAATGGTGAATGAAAGTCCGGTCATCCACATGTTAATAACAGTGTAGTAATTATTTTTTAAACCGTGATTCATGTAGCGCCTTTGAAAAACGGAATTTCACGGTAATGAAACTATGGAAATTACAATTCTATTGAGTAGAAGGAGCTAGAAGAGAATTTTTCTGCGAAAATTGCATGATTATCGAATGTGAAGTTTGGAAAATGCTGCAAAAAGGGAGTAAATATTTGCAGGTGTAAATGTGCCTTTATGATGCAAGAAAGTTCGGTAATCCACATTTTCACAATATATTAAAGAATCTTTTTCTAATCCGTGATGCATTTAGCGTGTTCAGATCGTGGAATTTCACGGTGATTGAAACAATGTAAATGACTACTCTATTGGGTAGAACTCGCTCCGAGAGTGTTTTTCTGAAAAAACTTCGTCATTTTTGAAACTGGCGTTTAGAAAACGCTGCAAAATCTGAGAAAATACTTCTAAGAATCAATATGCAAAGTTTTGTGATGAAAGTTCTGTAATCCATATGCTAACAAATTTTTAGTGAATATTTGTCGAAACTTTTATGCATGTAACATGTTCGGAGCACGGAATTTCACGGCCAGGGAATTTATGTAAATTACATTTCCCTTGGTTAGAAATCACTCCAAGAGATTTTTCCTGAGAAATCGGCCTGATTTTCGAAACTGGCTTTAGGAAAAACCTGCGAACCCACATTACTAGATTCTCGGTGTACATCTGCCTTTTATGGTGGATGAAAGTTCGGTAATCCGCATGCTAACTACTCTGTAGTGAATATTTGTCGAATCCGAGATACGTGAAGTGTGTTCGGAACACACAATATCACGGTGAGCGAATCTATGTAAAATACAGGTCTCTTGGGTAGAATTTGCTCTAAGAGATTTTTCTGAGAAATCTGCCTCATTTTTGAACCTGGCGTTTGAAAATATCTGCAAAATCAGAGAAAATGCTTCAAAGTGTCAATATGCCTTGTATTGTGATGCAAGATCGTAAAACCACATGCAAATAAATCTGTGGTGAATATTTTTAGAAAGTGTTATGCATGAAGTGGGATCGTATCACGGAAAATCCCGGCGATGGAATCTATGTAAATTACACACCTATTGGTTAGAATTCGCTCCAAAATTTTTCCCTGTGAAAACGGCCTGATTTTCCAAACTGGCATTAGGAAAAACCTGCAAATTCAGAGTTAATGTTTCTAGTTGTAAATATGCCATGTATGGCGGATGAAATTTCTGTAATCTACATGTTCACAACTCATTCGAGAAAGTTTGTTGAAACCTTGATGCATGTAGCGTGTTCGGAAAATGGAATGTCACTGTGAGGGAAACTATGTAAATTACATTTCTATTGGGAAGTACTCGCTCCACGAGAATTTTTCTGCCAAATCTGCCTCCTTTTCAAAACTGGCATTAGGAAAAACTTTTGAAATGGGAGAAAATGCTTCAAATTGTCAACATGGCTTTTGTGGTGGATGAAAGTTCTGTAATCCTAATGCTAACAACTCTGTAGTGAATATTTGTCGAATCCGTGATGCATGTAGCGTGTTCGGAACACGGAATTTCACGATGACGGGTTCTAAGTAAATTGCATGTCTATTGGGTAGAACTCGCTCCAAGAGGATTTTTCTGTGGAAACTGCATGATTTTAGAGACTGACATTAGGAGAATACTACTAAATCAGAATAAAATTTCTATGTATAAATATGCACTGTAAGGTGGATTAAAGTTCGTTAATACACATGTTCACAACTCATTAAAGAATGTTTGTTGAATCCGTGGTGCATGTAACGTGTTCAGAACACGGAATATCACGGTGATTGAAAGTAGGCAAATTACCTATCTTTTGGGTAGAACTGGCTCCAAGAGCATTTTTCTGCCAAATCTGCCTCATTTTCAAACTGGCGTTCAAACTAACGTGTGAAATCTGAGAAAATTCTTCAAAGTGTCAGTAAGCCTTGTATGGTGAATGAAAGTGCTGTAATCCACTTGCTGACAACTCTGTAGTGAATATTTGTCACATCTGAGATGCATGTAGCGTGTTCGGAACACGGAATTTGACGGTGAGCGAATCCATGTAAATTACATATCTATTGGTTAGAACCTGCTCCAAGAGGTTTTTGCCATGAAATCTGCCTCATTTTAGAAACTGGCATTTGGAAAACTCTGTGAAATCACAGAAAATGCTTCTAAGCATCTATATGCTTTCTATAGTGAGAAAGTCCTGTAATCCACATGCAAACAACTCTGTAGTGTATATTTGTCGAAACTTTTCTGCATGTAGCATGTTCGAAACACGTATTTTCACAGCGGGAGAATCTATGTAATTTACATATCTATTGGGTAGAATACGCTCCAACAGTTTTTTCCTTTGAAAACTGCCTGATTTTCGAAACTGCTATTAGGAAATATCTGCGAACTCAGTGTTAATGTTTCTAGGTGTCAATATGCCCTGTATGGTGGATGAAAGTTGTGTAATACACATATAGACAACTCATTGAGAATGTTTCTCAAATCCGTGATGTGTGTAGTGCGTTCGGAACATGGACTATCACGGTGAGGCAAACTATGTAAATTACATATCTATTGGTTAGAACACGCTCCAGGAGCATTTTACTGGAAAATCTGCCTCAGTTTGGAAACTGTTGTTATGAAAACGCTGCAAAATCTGAGTAAATGATTTAAGGTGATAATATGTATTCAATGGGTTATTAAAGATGTGTAATTCACATGCCAAAAACTCAGCAGTGAATATTTGTTGAATCCGTGGTGCATGGACCGTTTTCGGGACACGGAATGTTACGGTGAAGGTATCTATGAAAATGAGATGTCTATTGGATAGAACATGCACCAAGAGAATTTTTCTGTGAAAACTGCCTGATTTTCGTAACTGACGTTAGGAAAACCTGCGAAATGTAAGTAAATGTTTCTAGGTGTAAATATGCCTTGTATTGTGGTTGAAAAATCGGTAATCAACATGCTCACGGTCATTAAATAATGTTTGTCGAAGCCGTGATGAATGTAACGTTTTCGGAACACGGAATGTCTCGGTGAGTGAAGCTCTGAAAATAACAATTCTACTGGATAGAACTGGCTTGAATTGAATGTTTCTGTGAAAATTTCATGATTTTCGAAACTGGATGTTAGGAAAAACCTGTGAAATCAGATTAACTACTTCTAGTTGTAAATATGCCTTGTATGGTGGATGAAAGTTCGGTAATCCACATCCTCTCACTCATTAAAGAATGTTTGTTGAACTCGTGATGCATGTAACGTGTTCGGAATACGGAATGTCTTAGTGAAGGAAACAATGTAAGTTACATGTCTATTGGGTAGAACTCGCTTGAAGAGAATATTTCTGTGATATGTGCCTCATTTTGAAAACTGCCATTAGGAGAACACTGTGAAATCTGAGAAAATGCTTCTAAGGGTCAATATGCCTTGAATGGTGAATGAAAGTCCGGTCATCCACATGTTAATAACAGTGTAGTAATTATTTTTTAAACCGTGATTCATGTAGCGCCTTTGAAAAATGGAATTTCACGGTAATGAAACTATGGAAATTACAATTCTATTGAGTAGAAGGAGCTAGAAGAGAATTTTTCTGCGAAAATTGCATGATTATCGAATGTGAAGTTTGGAAAATGCTGCAAAAAGGGAGTAAATATTTGCAGGTGTAAATGTGCCTTTATGATGCAAGAAAGTTCGGTAATCCACATTTTCACAATATATTAAAGAATCTTTTTCTAATCCGTGATGCATTTAGCGTGTTCAGATCGTGGAATTTCACGGTGATTGAAACAATGTAAATGACTACTCTATTGGGTAGAACTCGCTCCGAGAGTGTTTTTCTGAAAAAACTTCGTCATTTTTGAAACTGGCGTTTAGAAAACGCTGCAAAATCTGAGAAAATACTTCTAAGAATCAATATGCAAAGTTTTGTGATGAAAGTTCTGTAATCCATATGCTAACAAATTTGTAGTGAATATTTGTCGAAACTTTTATGCATGTAACATGTTCGGAGCACGGAATTTCACGGCCAGGGAATTTATGTAAATTACATTTCCCTTGGTTAGAAATCACTCCAAGATATTTTTCCTGAGAAATCGGCCTGATTTTCGAAACTGGCTTTAGGAAAAACCTGCGAACCCACATTACTAGATTCTCGGTGTACATCTGCCTTTTATGGTGGATGAAAGTTCGGTAATCCGCATGCTAACTACTCTGTAGTGAATATTTGTCGAATCCGAGATACGTGAAGTGTGTTCGGAACACACAATATCACGGTGAGCGAATCTATGTAAAATACAGGTCTCTTGGGTAGAATTTGCTCTAAGAGATTTTTCTGAGAAATCTGCCTCATTTTTGAACCTGGCGTTTGAAAATCTCTGCAAAATCAGAGAAAATGCTTCAAAGTGTCAATATGCCTTGTATTGTGATGCAAGATCGTAAAACCACATGCAAACAAATCTGTGGTGAATATTTTTAGAAAGTGTTATGCATGAAGTGGGATCGTATCACGGAAAATCCCGGCGATGGAATCTATGTAAATTACACACCTATTGGTTAGAATTCGCTCCAAAATTTTTCCCTGTGAAAACGGCCTGATTTTCCAAACTGGCATTAGGAAAAACCTGCAAATTCAGAGTTAATGTTTCTAGTTGTAAATATGCCATGTATGGCGGATGAAATTTCTGTAATCTACATGTTCACAACTCATTCGAGAAAGTTTGTTGAAACCTTGATGCATGTAGCGTGTTCGGAAAATGGAATGTCACTGTGAGGGAAACTATGTAAATTACATTTCTATTGGGAAGTACTCGCTCCACGAGAATTTTTCTGCCAAATCTGCCTCCTTTTCAAAACTGGCATTAGGAAAAACTTTTGAAATGGGAGAAAATGCTTCAAATTGTCAACATGGCTTTTGTGGTGGATGAAAGTTCTGTAATCCTAATGCTAACAACTCTGTAGTGAATATTTGTCGAATCCGTGATGCATGTAGCGTGTTCGGAACACGGAATTTCACGATGACGGGTTCTAAGTAAATTGCATGTCTATTGGGTAGAACTCGCTCCAAGAGGATTTTTCTGTGGAAACTGCATGATTTTAGAGACTGACATTAGGAGAATACTACTAAATCAGAATAAAATTTCTATGTATAAATATGCACTGTAAGGTGGATTAAAGTTCGTTAATACACATGTTCACAACTCATTAAAGAATGTTTGTTGAATCCGTGGTGCATGTAACGTGTTCAGAACACGGAATATCACGGTGATTGAAAGTAGGCAAATTACCTATCTTTTGGGTAGAACTGGCTCCAAGAGCATTTTTCTGCCAAATCTGCCTCATTTTCAAACTGGCGTTCAAACTAACGTGTGAAATCTGAGAAAATTCTTCAAAGTGTCAGTAAGCCTTGTATGGTGAATGAAAGTGCTGTAATCCACTTGCTAACAACTCTGTAGTGAATATTTGTCACATCTGAGATGCATGTAGCGTGTTCGGAACACGGAATTTGACGGTGAGCGAATCCATGTAAATTACATATCTATTGGTTAGAACCTGCTCCAAGAGGTTTTTGCCATGAAATCTGCCTCATTTTAGAAACTGGCATTTGGAAAACTCTGTGAAATCACAGAAAATGCTTCTAAGCATCTATATGCTTTCTATAGTGAGAAAGTCCTGTAATCCACATGCAAACAACTCTGTAGTGTATATTTGTCGAAACTTTTCTGCATGTAGCATGTTCGAAACACGTATTTTCACAGCGGGAGAATCTATGTAATTTACATATCTATTGGGTAGAATACGCTCCAACAGTTTTTTCCTTTGAAAACTGCCTGATTTTCGAAACTGCTATTAGGAAATATCTGCGAACTCAGTGTTAATGTTTCTAGGTGTCAATATGCCCTGTATGGTGGATGAAAGTTGTGTAATACACATATAGACAACTCATTGAGAATGTTTCTCAAATCCGTGATGTGTGTAGTGCGTTCGGAACATGGACTATCACGGTGAGGCAAACTATGTAAATTACATATCTATTGGTTAGAACACGCTCCAGGAGCATTTTACTGGAAAATCTGCCTCAGTTTGGAAACTGTTGTTATGAAAACGCTGCAAAATCTGAGTAAATGATTTAAGGTGATAATATGTATTCAATGGGTTATTAAAGATGTGTAATTCACATGCCAAAAACTCAGCAGTGAATATTTGTTGAATCCGTGGTGCATGGACCGTTTTCGGGACACGGAATGTTACGGTGAAGGTATCTATGAAAATGAGATGTCTATTGGATAGAACATGCACCAAGAGAATTTTTCTGTGAAAACTGCCTGATTTTCGTAACTGACGTTAGGAAAACCTGCGAAATGTAAGTAAATGTTTCTAGGTGTAAATATGCCTTGTATTGTGGTTGAAAAATCGGTAATCAACATGCTCACGGTCATTAAATAATGTTTGTCGAAGCCGTGATGAATGTAACGTTTTCGGAACACGGAATGTCTCGGTGAGTGAAGCTCTGAAAATAACAATTCTACTGGATAGAACTGGCTTGAATTGAATGTTTCTGTGAAAATTTCATGATTTTCGAAACTGGATGTTAGGAAAAACCTGTGAAATCAGATTAACTACTTCTAGTTGTAAATATGCCTTGTATGGTGGATGAAAGTTCGGTAATCCACATCCTCTCACTCATTAAAGAATGTTTGTTGAACTCGTGATGCATGTAACGTGTTCGGAATACGGAATGTCTTAGTGAAGGAAACAATGTAAGTTACATGTCTATTGGGTAGAACTCGCTTGAAGAGAATATTTCTGTGATATGTGCCTCATTTTGAAAACTGCCATTAGGAGAACACTGTGAAATCTGAGAAAATGCTTCTAAGGGTCAATATGCCTTGAATGGTGAATGAAAGTCCGGTCATCCACATGTTAATAACAGTGTAGTAATTATTTTTTAAACCGTGATTCATGTAGCGCCTTTGAAAAACGGAATTTCACGGTAATGAAACTATGGAAATTACAATTCTATTGAGTAGAAGGAGCTAGAAGAGAATTTTTCTGCGAAAATTGCATGATTATCGAATGTGAAGTTTGGAAAATGCTGCAAAAAGGGAGTAAATATTTGCAGGTGTAAATGTGCCTTTATGATGCAAGAAAGTTCGGTAATCCACATTTTCACAATATATTAAAGAATCTTTTTCTAATCCGTGATGCATTTAGCGTGTTCAGATCGTGGAATTTCACGGTGATTGAAACAATGTAAATGACTACTCTATTGGGTAGAACTCGCTCCGAGAGTGTTTTTCTGAAAAAACTTCGTCATTTTTGAAACTGGCGTTTAGAAAACGCTGCAAAATCTGAGAAAATACTTCTAAGAATCAATATGCAAAGTTTTGTGATGAAAGTTCTGTAATCCATATGCTAACAAATTTGTAGTGAATATTTGTCGAAACTTTTATGCATGTAACATGTTCGGAGCACGGAATTTCACGGCCAGGGAATTTATGTAAATTACATTTCCCTTGGTTAGAAATCACTCCAAGAGATTTTTCCTGAGAAATCGGCCTGATTTTCGAAACTGGCTTTAGGAAAAACCTGCGAACCCACATTACTAGATTCTCGGTGTACATCTGCCTTTTATGGTGGATGAAAGTTCGGTAATCCGCATGCTAACTACTCTGTAGTGAATATTTGTCGAATCCGAGATACGTGAAGTGTGTTCGGAACACACAATATCACGGTGAGCGAATCTATGTAAAATACAGGTCTCTTGGGTAGAATTTGCTCTAAGAGATTTTTCTGAGAAATCTGCCTCATTTTTGAACCTGGCGTTTGAAAATCTCTGCAAAATCAGAGAAAATGCTTCAAAGTGTCAATATGCCTTGTATTGTGATGCAAGATCGTAAAACCACATGCAAACAAATCTGTGGTGAATATTTTTAGAAAGTGTTATGCATGAAGTGGGATCGTATCACGGAAAATCCCGGCGATGGAATCTATGTAAATTACACACCTATTGGTTAGAATTCGCTCCAAAATTTTTCCCTGTGAAAACGGCCTGATTTTCCAAACTGGCATTAGGAAAAACCTGCAAATTCAGAGTTAATGTTTCTAGTTGTAAATATGCCATGTATGGCGGATGAAATTTCTGTAATCTACATGTTCACAACTCATTCGAGAAAGTTTGTTGAAACCTTGATGCATGTAGCGTGTTCGGAAAATGGAATGTCACTGTGAGGGAAACTATGTAAATTACATTTCTATTGGGAAGTACTCGCTCCACGAGAATTTTTCTGCCAAATCTGCCTCCTTTTCAAAACTGGCATTAGGAAAAACTTTTGAAATGGGAGAAAATGCTTCAAATTGTCAACATGGCTTTTGTGGTGGATGAAAGTTCTGTAATCCTAATGCTAACAACTCTGTAGTGAATATTTGTCGAATCCGTGATGCATGTAGCGTGTTCGGAACACGGAATTTCACGATGACGGGTTCTAAGTAAATTGCATGTCTATTGGGTAGAACTCGCTCCAAGAGGATTTTTCTGTGGAAACTGCATGATTTTAGAGACTGACATTAGGAGAATACTACTAAATCAGAATAAAATTTCTATGTATAAATATGCACTGTAAGGTGGATTAAAGTTCGTTAATACACATGTTCACAACTCATTAAAGAATGTTTGTTGAATCCGTGGTGCATGTAACGTGTTCAGAACACGGAATATCACGGTGATTGAAAGTAGGCAAATTACCTATCTTTTGGGTAGAACTGGCTCCAAGAGCATTTTTCTGCCAAATCTGCCTCATTTTCAAACTGGCGTTCAAACTAACGTGTGAAATCTGAGAAAATTCTTCAAAGTGTCAGTAAGCCTTGTATGGTGAATGAAAGTGCTGTAATCCACTTGCTAACAACTCTGTAGTGAATATTTGTCACATCTGAGATGCATGTAGCGTGTTCGGAACACGGAATTTGACGGTGAGCGAATCCATGTAAATTACATATCTATTGGTTAGAACCTGCTCCAAGAGGTTTTTGCCATGAAATCTGCCTCATTTTAGAAACTGGCATTTGGAAAACTCTGTGAAATCACAGAAAATGCTTCTAAGCATCTATATGCTTTCTATAGTGAGAAAGTCCTGTAATCCACATGCAAACAACTCTGTAGTGTATATTTGTCGAAACTTTTCTGCATGTAGCATGTTCGAAACACGTATTTTCACAGCGGGAGAATCTATGTAATTTACATATCTATTGGGTAGAATACGCTCCAACAGTTTTTTCCTTTGAAAACTGCCTGATTTTCGAAACTGCTTTTAGGAAATATCTGCGAACTCAGTGTTAATGTTTCTAGGTGTCAATATGCCCTGTATGGTGGATGAAAGTTGTGTAATACACATATAGACAACTCATTAAGAATGTTTCTCAAATCCGTGATGTGTGTAGTGCGTTCGGAACATGGACTATCACGGTGAGGCAAACTATGTAAATTACATATCTATTGGTTAGAACACGCTCCAGGAGCATTTTACTGGAAAATCTGCCTCAGTTTGGAAACTGTTGTTATGAAAACGCTGCAAAATCTGAGTAAATGATTTAAGGTGATAATATGTATTCAATGGGTTATTAAAGATGTGTAATTCACATGCCAAAAACTCAGCAGTGAATATTTGTTGAATCCGTGGTGCATGGACCGTTTTCGGGACACGGAATGTTACGGTGAAGGTATCTATGAAAATGAGATGTCTATTGGATAGAACATGCACCAAGAGAATTTTTCTGTGAAAACTGCCTGATTTTCGTAACTGACGTTAGGAAAACCTGCGAAATGTAAGTAAATGTTTCTAGGTGTAAATATGCCTTGTATTGTGGTTGAAAAATCGGTAATCAACATGCTCACGGTCATTAAATAATGTTTGTCGAAGCCGTGATGAATGTAACGTTTTCGGAACACGGAATGTCTCGGTGAGTGAAGCTCTGAAAATAACAATTCTACTGGATAGAACTGGCTTGAATTGAATGTTTCTGTGAAAATTTCATGATTTTCGAAACTGGATGTTAGGAAAAACCTGTGAAATCAGATTAACTACTTCTAGTTGTAAATATGCCTTGTATGGTGGATGAAAGTTCGGTAATCCACATCCTCTCACTCATTAAAGAATGTTTGTTGAACTCGTGATGCATGTAACGTGTTCGGAATACGGAATGTCTTAGTGAAGGAAACAATGTAAGTTACATGTCTATTGGGTAGAACTCGCTTGAAGAGAATATTTCTGTGATATGTGCCTCATTTTGAAAACTGCCATTAGGAGAACACTGTGAAATCTGAGAAAATGCTTCTAAGGGTCAATATGCCTTGAATGGTGAATGAAAGTCCGGTCATCCACATGTTAATAACAGTGTAGTAATTATTTTTTAAACCGTGATTCATGTAGCGCCTTTGAAAAACGGAATTTCACGGTAATGAAACTATGGAAATTACAATTCTATTGAGTAGAAGGAGCTAGAAGAGAATTTTTCTGCGAAAATTGCATGATTATCGAATGTGAAGTTTGGAAAATGCTGCAAAAAGGGAGTAAATATTTGCAGGTGTAAATGTGCCTTTATGATGCAAGAAAGTTCGGTAATCCACATTTTCACAATATATTAAAGAATCTTTTTCTAATCCGTGATGCATTTAGCGTGTTCAGATCGTGGAATTTCACGGTGATTGAAACAATGTAAATGACTTCTCTATTGGGTAGAACTCGCTCCGAGAGTGTTTTTCTGAAAAAACTTCGTCATTTTTGAAACTGGCGTTTAGAAAACGCTGCAAAATCTGAGAAAATACTTCTAAGAATCAATATGCAAAGTTTTGTGATGAAAGTTCTGTAATCCATATGCTAACAAATTTGTAGTGAATATTTGTCGAAACTTTTATGCATGTAACATGTTCGGAGCACGGAATTTCACGGCCAGGGAATTTATGTAAATTACATTTCCCTTGGTTAGAAATCACTCCAAGAGATTTTTCCTGAGAAATCGGCCTGATTTTCGAAACTGGCTTTAGGAAAAACCTGCGAACCCACATTACTAGATTCTCGGTGTACATCTGCCTTTTATGGTGGATGAAAGTTCGGTAATCCGCATGCTAACTACTCTGTAGTGAATATTTGTCGAATCCGAGATACGTGAAGTGTGTTCGGAACACACAATATCACGGTGAGCGAATCTATGTAAAATACAGGTCTCTTGGGTAGAATTTGCTCTAAGAGATTTTTCTGAGAAATCTGCCTCATTTTTGAACCTGGCGTTTGAAAATCTCTGCAAAATCAGAGAAAATGCTTCAAAGTGTCAATATGCCTTGTATTGTGATGCAAGATCGTAAAACCACATGCAAACAAATCTGTGGTGAATATTTTTAGAAAGTGTTATGCATGAAGTGGGATCGTATCACGGAAAATCCCGGCGATGGAATCTATGTAAATTACACACCTATTGGTTAGAATTCGCTCCAAAATTTTTCCCTGTGAAAACGGCCTGATTTTCCAAACTGGCATTAGGAAAAACCTGCAAATTCAGAGTTAATGTTTCTAGTTGTAAATATGCCATGTATGGCGGATGAAATTTCTGTAATCTACATGTTCACAACTCATTCGAGAAAGTTTGTTGAAACCTTGATGCATGTAGCGTGTTCGGAAAATGGAATGTCACTGTGAGGGAAACTATGTAAATTACATTTCTATTGGGAAGTACTCGCTCCACGAGAATTTTTCTGCCAAATCTGCCTCCTTTTCAAAACTGGCATTAGGAAAAACTTTTGAAATGGGAGAAAATGCTTCAAATTGTCAACATGGCTTTTGTGGTGGATGAAAGTTCTGTAATCCTAATGCTAACAACTCTGTAGTGAATATTTGTCGAATCCGTGATGCATGTAGCGTGTTCGGAACACGGAATTTCACGATGACGGGTTCTAAGTAAATTGCATGTCTATTGGGTAGAACTCGCTCCAAGAGGATTTTTCTGTGGAAACTGCATGATTTTAGAGACTGACATTAGGAGAATACTACTAAATCAGAATAAAATTTCTATGTATAAATATGCACTGTAAGGTGGATTAAAGTTCGTTAATACACATGTTCACAACTCATTAAAGAATGTTTGTTGAATCCGTGGTGCATGTAACGTGTTCAGAACACGGAATATCACGGTGATTGAAAGTAGGCAAATTACCTATCTTTTGGGTAGAACTGGCTCCAAGAGCATTTTTCTGCCAAATCTGCCTCATTTTCAAACTGGCGTTCAAACTAACGTGTGAAATCTGAGAAAATTCTTCAAAGTGTCAGTAAGCCTTGTATGGTGAATGAAAGTGCTGTAATCCACTTGCTAACAACTCTGTAGTGAATATTTGTCACATCTGAGATGCATGTAGCGTGTTCGGAACACGGAATTTGACGGTGAGCGAATCCATGTAAATTACATATCTATTGGTTAGAACCTGCTCCAAGAGGTTTTTGCCATGAAATCTGCCTCATTTTAGAAACTGGCATTTGGAAAACTCTGTGAAATCACAGAAAATGCTTCTAAGCATCTATATGCTTTCTATAGTGAGAAAGTCCTGTAATCCACATGCAAACAACTCTGTAGTGTATATTTGTCGAAACTTTTCTGCATGTAGCATGTTCGAAACACGTATTTTCACAGCGGGAGAATCTATGTAATTTACATATCTATTGGGTAGAATACGCTCCAACAGTTTTTTCCTTTGAAAACTGCCTGATTTTCGAAACTGCTTTTAGGAAATATCTGCGAACTCAGTGTTAATGTTTCTAGGTGTCAATATGCCCTGTATGGTGGATGAAAGTTGTGTAATACACATATAGACAACTCATTAAGAATGTTTCTCAAATCCGTGATGTGTGTAGTGCGTTCGGAACATGGACTATCACGGTGAGGCAAACTATGTAAATTACATATCTATTGGTTAGAACACGCTCCAGGAGCATTTTACTGGAAAATCTGCCTCAGTTTGGAAACTGTTGTTATGAAAACGCTGCAAAATCTGAGTAAATGATTTAAGGTGATAATATGTATTCAATGGGTTATTAAAGATGTGTAATTCACATGCCAAAAACTCAGCAGTGAATATTTGTTGAATCCGTGGTGCATGGACCGTTTTCGGGACACGGAATGTTACGGTGAAGGTATCTATGAAAATGAGATGTCTATTGGATAGAACATGCACCAAGAGAATTTTTCTGTGAAAACTGCCTGATTTTCGTAACTGACGTTAGGAAAACCTGCGAAATGTAAGTAAATGTTTCTAGGTGTAAATATGCCTTGTATTGTGGTTGAAAAATCGGTAATCAACATGCTCACGGTCATTAAATAATGTTTGTCGAAGCCGTGATGAATGTAACGTTTTCGGAACACGGAATGTCTCGGTGAGTGAAGCTCTGAAAATAACAATTCTACTGGATAGAACTGGCTTGAATTGAATGTTTCTGTGAAAATTTCATGATTTTCGAAACTGGATGTTAGGAAAAACCTGTGAAATCAGATTAACTACTTCTAGTTGTAAATATGCCTTGTATGGTGGATGAAAGTTCGGTAATCCACATCCTCTCACTCATTAAAGAATGTTTGTTGAACTCGTGATGCATGTAACGTGTTCGGAATACGGAATGTCTTAGTGAAGGAAACAATGTAAGTTACATGTCTATTGGGTAGAACTTGCTTGAAGAGAATATTTCTGTGATATGTGCCTCATTTTGAAAACTGCCATTAGGAGAACACTGTGAAATCTGAGAAAATGCTTCTAAGGGTCAATATGCCTTGAATGGTGAATGAAAGTCCGGTCATCCACATGTTAATAACAGTGTAGTAATTATTTTTTAAACCGTGATTCATGTAGCGCCTTTGAAAAACGGAATTTCACGGTAATGAAACTATGGAAATTACAATTCTATTGAGTAGAAGGAGCTAGAAGAGAATTTTTCTGCGAAAATTGCATGATTATCGAATGTGAAGTTTGGAAAATGCTGCAAAAAGGGAGTAAATATTTGCAGGTGTAAATGTGCCTTTATGATGCAAGAAAGTTCGGTAATCCACATTTTCACAATATATTAAAGAATCTTTTTCTAATCCGTGATGCATTTAGCGTGTTCAGATCGTGGAATTTCACGGTGATTGAAACAATGTAAATGACTACTCTATTGGGTAGAACTCGCTCCGAGAGTGTTTTTCTGAAAAAACTTCGTCATTTTTGAAACTGGCGTTTAGAAAACGCTGCAAAATCTGAGAAAATACTTCTAAGAATCAATATGCAAAGTTTTGTGATGAAAGTTCTGTAATCCATATGCTAACAAATTTGTAGTGAATATTTGTCGAAACTTTTATGCATGTAACATGTTCGGAGCACGGAATTTCACGGCCAGGGAATTTATGTAAATTACATTTCCCTTGGTTAGAAATCACTCCAAGAGATTTTTCCTGAGAAATCGGCCTGATTTTCGAAACTGGCTTTAGGAAAAACCTGCGAACCCACATTACTAGATTCTCGGTGTACATCTGCCTTTTATGGTGGATGAAAGTTCGGTAATCCGCATGCTAACTACTCTGTAGTGAATATTTGTCGAATCCGAGATACGTGAAGTGTGTTCGGAACACACAATATCACGGTGAGCGAATCTATGTAAAATACAGGTCTCTTGGGTAGAATTTGCTCTAAGAGATTTTTCTGAGAAATCTGCCTCATTTTTGAACCTGGCGTTTGAAAATCTCTGCAAAATCAGAGAAAATGCTTCAAAGTGTCAATATGCCTTGTATTGTGATGCAAGATCGTAAAACCACATGCAAACAAATCTGTGGTGAATATTTTTAGAAAGTGTTATGCATGAAGTGGGATCGTATCACGGAAAATCCCGGCGATGGAATCTATGTAAATTACACACCTATTGGTTAGAATTCGCTCCAAAATTTTTCCCTGTGAAAACGGCCTGATTTTCCAAACTGGCATTAGGAAAAACCTGCAAATTCAGAGTTAATGTTTCTAGTTGTAAATATGCCATGTATGGCGGATGAAATTTCTGTAATCTACATGTTCACAACTCATTCGAGAAAGTTTGTTGAAACCTTGATGCATGTAGCGTGTTCGGAAAATGGAATGTCACTGTGAGGGAAACTATGTAAATTACATTTCTATTGGGAAGTACTCGCTCCACGAGAATTTTTCTGCCAAATCTGCCTCCTTTTCAAAACTGGCATTAGGAAAAACTTTTGAAATGGGAGAAAATGCTTCAAATTGTCAACATGGCTTTTGTGGTGGATGAAAGTTCTGTAATCCTAATGCTAACAACTCTGTAGTGAATATTTGTCGAATCCGTGATGCATGTAGCGTGTTCGGAACACGGAATTTCACGATGACGGGTTCTAAGTAAATTGCATGTCTATTGGGTAGAACTCGCTCCAAGAGGATTTTTCTGTGGAAACTGCATGATTTTAGAGACTGACATTAGGAGAATACTACTAAATCAGAATAAAATTTCTATGTATAAATATGCACTGTAAGGTGGATTAAAGTTAGTTAATACACATGTTCACAACTCATTAAAGAATGTTTGTTGAATCCGTGGTGCATGTAACGTGTTCAGAACACGGAATATCACGGTGATTGAAAGTAGGCAAATTACCTATCTTTTGGGTAGAACTGGCTCCAAGAGCATTTTTCTGCCAAATCTGCCTCATTTTCAAACTGGCGTTCAAACTAACGTGTGAAATCTGAGAAAATTCTTCAAAGTGTCAGTAAGCCTTGTATGGTGAATGAAAGTGCTGTAATCCACTTGCTAACAACTCTGTAGTGAATATTTGTCACATCTGAGATGCATGTAGCGTGTTCGGAACACGGAATTTGACGGTGAGCGAATCCATGTAAATTACATATCTATTGGTTAGAACCTGCTCCAAGAGGTTTTTGCCATGAAATCTGCCTCATTTTAGAAACTGGCATTTGGAAAACTCTGTGAAATCACAGAAAATGCTTCTAAGCATCTATATGCTTTCTATAGTGAGAAAGTCCTGTAATCCACATGCAAACAACTCTGTAGTGTATATTTGTCGAAACTTTTCTGCATATAGCATGTTCGAAACACGTATTTTCACAGCGGGAGAATCTATGTAATTTACATATCTATTGGGTAGAATACGCTCCAACAGTTTTTTCCTTTGAAAACTGCCTGATTTTCGAAACTGCTATTAGGAAATATCTGCGAACTCAGTGTTAATGTTTCTAGGTGTCAATATGCCCTGTATGGTGGATGAAAGTTGTGTAATACACATATAGACAACTCATTAAGAATGTTTCTCAAATCCGTGATGTGTGTAGTGCGTTCGGAACATGGACTATCACGGTGAGGCAAACTATGTAAATTACATATCTATTGGTTAGAACACGCTCCAGGAGCATTTTACTGAAAAATCTGCCTCAGTTTGGAAACTGTTGTTATGAAAACGCTGCAAAATCTGAGTAAATGCTTATGGTGATAATATGTATTCAATGGGTTATTAAAGATGTGTAATTCACATGCTAAGAACTCAGCAGTGAATATTTGTTGAATTCGTGCTGCATGGACCGTTTTCGGAACACGGAATGTTACGGGGAAGGTATCTATGAAAATGAGATGTCTATTGGATAGAACATGCACCAAGAGAATTTTTCTGCGAAAACTGCCTGATTTTCATAACTGACGTTAGGAAAACCTGCGAAATGTAAGTAAATGTTTCTAGGTGTAAATATACCTTGTATTGTGGTTGAAAAATCGGTAATCAACATGCTCACGGTCATTAAATAATGTTTGTCGAAGCCGTGATGAATGTAACGTTTTCGGAACATGGAATGTCTCGGTCAGTGAAGCTCTGAAAATAACAATTCTACTGGATAGAACTGGCTTGAATTGAATGTTTCTGTGAAAATTTCATGATTTTCGAAATTGGATGTTAGGAAAAACCTGTGAAATCAGAATAACTACTTCTAGGTGTAAATATGCCTTGTATGGTGGATGAAAGTTCGGTAATCCACATGCTCTCACTCATTAAAGAATGTTTGTCGAACTCGTGATGCATGTAACGTGTTCGGAATACGGAATGTCATAGTGAAGGAAACAATGTAAGTTACATGTCTATTGGGTAGAACTCGCTTGAAGAGAATATTTCTGTGAAATGTGCCTCATTTTGAAAACTGCCATTAGGAGAACACTGTGAAATCTGAGAAAATGCTTCTAAGGGTCAATATGCCTTGAATGGTGAATGAAAGTCCGGTCATCCACATGTTAATAACAGTGTAGTAATTATTTTTTAAACCGTGATTCATATAGCGCCTTTGAAAAACGGAATTTCACGGTAATGAAACTATGGAAATTACAATTCTATTGAGTAGAACCAGCTAGAAGAGAATTTTTCTGCGAAAATTGCATGATTATCGAATGTGAAGTTTGGAAAAAGCTGCAAAAATGGAGTAAATATTTGCAGGTGTAAATGTGCCTTTATGATGCAAGAAAGTTCGGTAATCCACATTTTCACAATATATTAAAGAATCTTTTTCTAATCCGTGATGCATTTAGCGTGTTCATATCGTGGAATTTCCACGGTGATTGAAACAATGTAAATGACTACTCTATTGGGTAGAACTCGCTCCAAGAGTGTTTTTCTGCAAAAACTTCGTCATTTTTGAAACTGGCGTTTAGAAAACGCTGCAAAATCTGAGAAAATACTTCTAAGATACAATATGCAAAGTTTTGTGATGAAAGTTCTGTAATCCATATGCTAACAAATTTGTAGTGAATATTTGTCGAAACTTTTATGCATGTAACATTTTCGGAGCACCCAATTTCACGGCCAGGAAATTTATGTAAATTACATTTCCCTTGGTTAGAAATCACTCCAAGAGATTTTTCCTGAGAAATCAGCCTGATTTTACGAAACTGAGTTTAGGAAAAACCTGCGAACCCACATTACTAGATTCTCGGTGTACATCTGCCTTTTATGGTGGATGAAAGTTCGGTAATCCGCATGCTAACTACTCTGTAGTGAATATTTGTCAAATCCGAGATACGTGAAGTGTGTTCGGAACACACAATATCACGGTGAGCGAATCTATGTAAAATACAGTTCTCTTGGGTAGAATTTGCGCTAAGAGATTTTTCTGAGAAATCTGCCTCATTTTTATACCTGGCATTTGAAAATCTCTGCAAAATCAGAGAAAATGCTTCAAAGTGTCAATATGCCTTGTATTGTGATGCAAGATCGTAAAACCACATGCAAACAAATCTGTGGTGAATATTTTTAGAAAGTGTTATGCATGAAGTGGGATCGTATCACGGAAAATCCCGGCGATGGAATCTATGTAAATTACACACCTATTGGTTAGAATTCGCTCCAAAATTTTTCCCTGTGAAAACGGCCTGATTTTCCAAACTGGCATTAGGAAAAACCTGCAAATTCAGAGTTAATGTTTCTAGTTGTAAATATGCCATGTATGGCGGATGAAATTTCTGTAATCTACATGTTCACAACTCATTCGAGAAAGTTTGTTGAAACCTTGATGCATGTAGCGTGTTCGGAAAATGGAATGTCACTGTGAGGGAAACTATGTAAATTACATTTCTATTGGGAAGTACTCGCTCCACGAGAATTTTTCTGCCAAATCTGCCTCCTTTTCAAAACTGGCATTAGGAAAAACTTTTGAAATGGGAGAAAATGCTTCAAATTGTCAACATGGCTTTTGTGGTGGATGAAAGTTCTGTAATCCTAATGCTAACAACTCTGTAGTGAATATTTGTCGAATCCGTGATGCATGTAGCGTGTTCGGAACACGGAATTTCACGATGACGGGTTCTAAGTAAATTGCATGTCTATTGGGTAGAACTCGCTCCAAGAGGATTTTTCTGTGGAAACTGCATGATTTTAGAGACTGACATTAGGAGAATACTACTAAATCAGAATAAAATTTCTATGTATAAATATGCACTGTAAGGTGGATTAAAGTTCGTTAATACACATGTTCACAACTCATTAAAGAATGTTTGTTGAATCCGTGGTGCATGTAACGTGTTCAGAACACGGAATATCACGGTGATTGAAAGTAGGCAAATTACCTATCTTTTGGGTAGAACTGGCTCCAAGAGCATTTTTCTGCCAAATCTGCCTCATTTTCAAACTGGCGTTCAAACTAACGTGTGAAATCTGAGAAAATTCTTCAAAGTGTCAGTAAGCCTTGTATGGTGAATGAAAGTGCTGTAATCCACTTGCTAACAACTCTGTAGTGAATATTTGTCACATCTGAGATGCATGTAGCGTGTTCGGAACACGGAATTTGACGGTGAGCGAATCCATGTAAATTACATATCTATTGGTTAGAACCTGCTCCAAGAGGTTTTTGCCATGAAATCTGCCTCATTTTAGAAACTGGCATTTGGAAAACTCTGTGAAATCACAGAAAATGCTTCTAAGCATCTATATGCTTTCTATAGTGAGAAAGTCCTGTAATCCACATGCAAACAACTCTGTAGTGTATATTTGTCGAAACTTTTCTGCATGTAGCATGTTCGAAACACGTATTTTCACAGCGGGAGAATCTATGTAATTTACATATCTATTGGGTAGAATACGCTCCAACAGTTTTTTCCTTTGAAAACTGCCTGATTTTCGAAACTGCTTTTAGGAAATATCTGCGAACTCAGTGTTAATGTTTCTAGGTGTCAATATGCCCTGTATGGTGGATGAAAGTTGTGTAATACACATATAGACAACTCATTAAGAATGTTTCTCAAATCCGTGATGTGTGTAGTGCGTTCGGAACATGGACTATCACGGTGAGGCAAACTATGTAAATTACATATCTATTGGTTAGAACACGCTCCAGGAGCATTTTACTGGAAAATCTGCCTCAGTTTGGAAACTGTTGTTATGAAAACGCTGCAAAATCTGAGTAAATGATTTAAGGTGATAATATGTATTCAATGGGTTATTAAAGATGTGTAATTCACATGCCAAAAACTCAGCAGTGAATATTTGTTGAATCCGTGGTGCATGGACCGTTTTCGGGACACGGAATGTTACGGTGAAGGTATCTATGAAAATGAGATGTCTATTGGATAGAACATGCACCAAGAGAATTTTTCTGTGAAAACTGCCTGATTTTCGTAACTGACGTTAGGAAAACCTGCGAAATGTAAGTAAATGTTTCTAGGTGTAAATATGCCTTGTATTGTGGTTGAAAAATCGGTAATCAACATGCTCACGGTCATTAAATAATGTTTGTCGAAGCCGTGATGAATGTAACGTTTTCGGAACACGGAATGTCTCGGTGAGTGAAGCTCTGAAAATAACAATTCTACTGGATAGAACTGGCTTGAATTGAATGTTTCTGTGAAAATTTCATGATTTTCGAAACTGGATGTTAGGAAAAACCTGTGAAATCAGATTAACTACTTCTAGTTGTAAATATGCCTTGTATGGTGGATGAAAGTTCGGTAATCCACATCCTCTCACTCATTAAAGAATGTTTGTTGAACTCGTGATGCATGTAACGTGTTCGGAATACGGAATGTCTTAGTGAAGGAAACAATGTAAGTTACATGTCTATTGGGTAGAACTTGCTTGAAGAGAATATTTCTGTGATATGTGCCTCATTTTGAAAACTGCCATTAGGAGAACACTGTGAAATCTGAGAAAATGCTTCTAAGGGTCAATATGCCTTGAATGGTGAATGAAAGTCCGGTCATCCACATGTTAATAACAGTGTAGTAATTATTTTTTAAACCGTGATTCATGTAGCGCCTTTGAAAAACGGAATTTCACGGTAATGAAACTATGGAAATTACAATTCTATTGAGTAGAAGGAGCTAGAAGAGAATTTTTCTGCGAAAATTGCATGATTATCGAATGTGAAGTTTGGAAAATGCTGCAAAAAGGGAGTAAATATTTGCAGGTGTAAATGTGCCTTTATGATGCAAGAAAGTTCGGTAATCCACATTTTCACAATATATTAAAGAATCTTTTTCTAATCCGTGATGCATTTAGCGTGTTCAGATCGTGGAATTTCACGGTGATTGAAACAATGTAAATGACTACTCTATTGGGTAGAACTCGCTCCGAGAGTGTTTTTCTGAAAAAACTTCGTCATTTTTGAAACTGGCGTTTAGAAAACGCTGCAAAATCTGAGAAAATACTTCTAAGAATCAATATGCAAAGTTTTGTGATGAAAGTTCTGTAATCCATATGCTAACAAATTTGTAGTGAATATTTGTCGAAACTTTTATGCATGTAACATGTTCGGAGCACGGAATTTCACGGCCAGGGAATTTATGTAAATTACATTTCCCTTGGTTAGAAATCACTCCAAGAGATTTTTCCTGAGAAATCGGCCTGATTTTCGAAACTGGCTTTAGGAAAAACCTGCGAACCCACATTACTAGATTCTCGGTGTACATCTGCCTTTTATGGTGGATGAAAGTTCGGTAATCCGCATGCTAACTACTCTGTAGTGAATATTTGTCGAATCCGAGATACGTGAAGTGTGTTCGGAACACACAATATCACGGTGAGCGAATCTATGTAAAATACAGGTCTCTTGGGTAGAATTTGCTCTAAGAGATTTTTCTGAGAAATCTGCCTCATTTTTGAACCTGGCGTTTGAAAATCTCTGCAAAATCAGAGAAAATGCTTCAAAGTGTCAATATGCCTTGTATTGTGATGCAAGATCGTAAAACCACATGCAAACAAATCTGTGGTGAATATTTTTAGAAAGTGTTATGCATGAAGTGGGATCGTATCACGGAAAATCCCGGCGATGGAATCTATGTAAATTACACACCTATTGGTTAGAATTCGCTCCAAAATTTTTCCCTGTGAAAACGGCCTGATTTTCCAAACTGGCATTAGGAAAAACCTGCAAATTCAGAGTTAATGTTTCTAGTTGTAAATATGCCATGTATGGCGGATGAAATTTCTGTAATCTACATGTTCACAACTCATTCGAGAAAGTTTGTTGAAACCTTGATGCATGTAGCGTGTTCGGAAAATGGAATGTCACTGTGAGGGAAACTATGTAAATTACATTTCTATTGGGAAGTACTCGCTCCACGAGAATTTTTCTGCCAAATCTGCCTCCTTTTCAAAACTGGCATTAGGAAAAACTTTTGAAATGGGAGAAAATGCTTCAAATTGTCAACATGGCTTTTGTGGTGGATGAAAGTTCTGTAATCCTAATGCTAACAACTCTGTAGTGAATATTTGTCGAATCCGTGATGCATGTAGCGTGTTCGGAACACGGAATTTCACGATGACGGGTTCTAAGTAAATTGCATGTCTATTGGGTAGAACTCGCTCCAAGAGGATTTTTCTGTGGAAACTGCATGATTTTAGAGACTGACATTAGGAGAATACTACTAAATCAGAATAAAATTTCTATGTATAAATATGCACTGTAAGGTGGATTAAAGTTCGTTAATACACATGTTCACAACTCATTAAAGAATGTTTGTTGAATCCGTGGTGCATGTAACGTGTTCAGAACACGGAATATCACGGTGATTGAAAGTAGGCAAATTACCTATCTTTTGGGTAGAACTGGCTCCAAGAGCATTTTTCTGCCAAATCTGCCTCATTTTCAAACTGGCGTTCAAACTAACGTGTGAAATCTGAGAAAATTCTTCAAAGTGTCAGTAAGCCTTGTATGGTGAATGAAAGTGCTGTAATCCACTTGCTAACAACTCTGTAGTGAATATTTGTCACATCTGAGATGCATGTAGCGTGTTCGGAACACGGAATTTGACGGTGAGCGAATCCATGTAAATTACATATCTATTGGTTAGAACCTGCTCCAAGAGGTTTTTGCCATGAAATCTGCCTCATTTTAGAAACTGGCATTTGGAAAACTCTGTGAAATCACAGAAAATGCTTCTAAGCATCTATATGCTTTCTATAGTGAGAAAGTCCTGTAATCCACATGCAAACAACTCTGTAGTGTATATTTGTCGAAACTTTTCTGCATGTAGCATGTTCGAAACACGTATTTTCACAGCGGGAGAATCTATGTAATTTACATATCTATTGGGTAGAATACGCTCCAACAGTTTTTTCCTTTGAAAACTGCCTGATTTTCGAAACTGCTTTTAGGAAATATCTGCGAACTCAGTGTTAATGTTTCTAGGTGTCAATATGCCCTGTATGGTGGATGAAAGTTGTGTAATACACATATAGACAACTCATTAAGAATGTTTCTCAAATCCGTGATGTGTGTAGTGCGTTCGGAACATGGACTATCACGGTGAGGCAAACTATGTAAATTACATATCTATTGGTTAGAACACGCTCCAGGAGCATTTTACTGGAAAATCTGCCTCAGTTTGGAAACTGTTGTTATGAAAACGCTGCAAAATCTGAGTAAATGATTTAAGGTGATAATATGTATTCAATGGGTTATTAAAGATGTGTAATTCACATGCCAAAAACTCAGCAGTGAATATTTGTTGAATCCGTGGTGCATGGACCGTTTTCGGGACACGGAATGTTACGGTGAAGGTATCTATGAAAATGAGATGTCTATTGGATAGAACATGCACCAAGAGAATTTTTCTGTGAAAACTGCCTGATTTTCGTAACTGACGTTAGGAAAACCTGCGAAATGTAAGTAAATGTTTCTAGGTGTAAATATGCCTTGTATTGTGGTTGAAAAATCGGTAATCAACATGCTCACGGTCATTAAATAATGTTTGTCGAAGCCGTGATGAATGTAACGTTTTCGGAACACGGAATGTCTCGGTGAGTGAAGCTCTGAAAATAACAATTCTACTGGATAGAACTGGCTTGAATTGAATGTTTCTGTGAAAATTTCATGATTTTCGAAACTGGATGTTAGGAAAAACCTGTGAAATCAGATTAACTACTTCTAGTTGTAAATATGCCTTGTATGGTGGATGAAAGTTCGGTAATCCACATCCTCTCACTCATTAAAGAATGTTTGTTGAACTCGTGATGCATGTAACGTGTTCGGAATACGGAATGTCTTAGTGAAGGAAACAATGTAAGTTACATGTCTATTGGGTAGAACTTGCTTGAAGAGAATATTTCTGTGATATGTGCCTCATTTTGAAAACTGCCATTAGGAGAACACTGTGAAATCTGAGAAAATGCTTCTAAGGGTCAATATGCCTTGAATGGTGAATGAAAGTCCGGTCATCCACATGTTAATAACAGTGTAGTAATTATTTTTTAAACCGTGATTCATGTAGCGCCTTTGAAAAACGGAATTTCACGGTAATGAAACTATGGAAATTACAATTCTATTGAGTAGAAGGAGCTAGAAGAGAATTTTTCTGCGAAAATTGCATGATTATCGAATGTGAAGTTTGGAAAATGCTGCAAAAAGGGAGTAAATATTTGCAGGTGTAAATGTGCCTTTATGATGCAAGAAAGTTCGGTAATCCACATTTTCACAATATATTAAAGAATCTTTTTCTAATCCGTGATGCATTTAGCGTGTTCAGATCGTGGAATTTCACGGTGATTGAAACAATGTAAATGACTACTCTATTGGGTAGAACTCGCTCCGAGAGTGTTTTTCTGAAAAAACTTCGTCATTTTTGAAACTGGCGTTTAGAAAACGCTGCAAAATCTGAGAAAATACTTCTAAGAATCAATATGCAAAGTTTTGTGATGAAAGTTCTGTAATCCATATGCTAACAAATTTGTAGTGAATATTTGTCGAAACTTTTATGCATGTAACATGTTCGGAGCACGGAATTTCACGGCCAGGGAATTTATGTAAATTACATTTCCCTTGGTTAGAAATCACTCCAAGAGATTTTTCCTGAGAAATCGGCCTGATTTTCGAAACTGGCTTTAGGAAAAACCTGCGAACCCACATTACTAGATTCTCGGTGTACATCTGCCTTTTATGGTGGATGAAAGTTCGGTAATCCGCATGCTAACTACTCTGTAGTGAATATTTGTCGAATCCGAGATACGTGAAGTGTGTTCGGAACACACAATATCACGGTGAGCGAATCTATGTAAAATACAGGTCTCTTGGGTAGAATTTGCTCTAAGAGATTTTTCTGAGAAATCTGCCTCATTTTTGAACCTGGCGTTTGAAAATCTCTGCAAAATCAGAGAAAATGCTTCAAAGTGTCAATATGCCTTGTATTGTGATGCAAGATCGTAAAACCACATGCAAACAAATCTGTGGTGAATATTTTTAGAAAGTGTTATGCATGAAGTGGGATCGTATCACGGAAAATCCCGGCGATGGAATCTATGTAAATTACACACCTATTGGTTAGAATTCGCTCCAAAATTTTTCCCTGTGAAAACGGCCTGATTTTCCAAACTGGCATTAGGAAAAACCTGCAAATTCAGAGTTAATGTTTCTAGTTGTAAATATGCCATGTATGGCGGATGAAATTTCTGTAATCTACATGTTCACAACTCATTCGAGAAAGTTTGTTGAAACCTTGATGCATGTAGCGTGTTCTGAAAATGGAATGTCACTGTGAGGGAAACTATGTAAATTACATTTCTATTGGGAAGTACTCGCTCCACGAGAATTTTTCTGCCAAATCTGCCTCCTTTTCAAAACTGGCATTAGGAAAAACTTTTGAAATGGGAGAAAATGCTTCAAATTGTCAACATGGCTTTTGTGGTGGATGAAAGTTCTGTAATCCTAATGCTAACAACTCTGTAGTGAATATTTGTCGAATCCGTGATGCATGTAGCGTGTTCGGAACACGGAATTTCACGATGACGGGTTCTAAGTAAATTGCATGTCTATTGGGTAGAACTCGCTCCAAGAGGATTTTTCTGTGGAAACTGCATGATTTTAGAGACTGACATTAGGAGAATACTACTAAATCAGAATAAAATTTCTATGTATAAATATGCACTGTAAGGTGGATTAAAGTTCGTTAATACACATGTTCACAACTCATTAAAGAATGTTTGTTGAATCCGTGGTGCATGTAACGTGTTCAGAACACGGAATATCACGGTGATTGAAAGTAGGCAAATTACCTATCTTTTGGGTAGAACTGGCTCCAAGAGCATTTTTCTGCCAAATCTGCCTCATTTTCAAACTGGCGTTCAAACTAACGTGTGAAATCTGAGAAAATTCTTCAAAGTGTCAGTAAGCCTTGTATGGTGAATGAAAGTGCTGTAATCCACTTGCTAACAACTCTGTAGTGAATATTTGTCACATCTGAGATGCATGTAGCGTGTTCGGAACACGGAATTTGACGGTGAGCGAATCCATGTAAATTACATATCTATTGGTTAGAACCTGCTCCAAGAGGTTTTTGCCATGAAATCTGCCTCATTTTAGAAACTGGCATTTGGAAAACTCTGTGAAATCACAGAAAATGCTTCTAAGCATCTATATGCTTTCTATAGTGAGAAAGTCCTGTAATCCACATGCAAACAACTCTGTAGTGTATATTTGTCGAAACTTTTCTGCATATAGCATGTTCGAAACACGTATTTTCACAGCGGGAGAATCTATGTAATTTACATATCTATTGGGTAGAATACGCTCCAACAGTTTTTTCCTTTGAAAACTGCCTGATTTTCGAAACTGCTATTAGGAAATATCTGCGAACTCAGTGTTAATGTTTCTAGGTGTCAATATGCCCTGTATGGTGGATGAAAGTTGTGTAATACACATATAGACAACTCATTAAGAATGTTTCTCAAATCCGTGATGTGTGTAGTGCGTTCGGAACATGGACTATCACGGTGAGGCAAACTATGTAAATTACATATCTATTGGTTAGAACACGCTCCAGGAGCATTTTACTGGAAAATCTGCCTCAGTTTGGAAACTGTTGTTATGAAAACGCTGCAAAATCTGAGTAAATGATTTAAGGTGATAATATGTATTCAATGGGTTATTAAAGATGTGTAATTCACATGCCAAAAACTCAGCAGTGAATATTTGTTGAATCCGTGGTGCATGGACCGTTTTCGGGACACGGAATGTTACGGTGAAGGTATCTATGAAAATGAGATGTCTATTGGATAGAACATGCACCAAGAGAATTTTTCTGCGAAAACTGCCTGATTTTCGTAACTGACGTTAGGAAAACCTGCGAAATGTAAGTAAATGTTTCTAGGTGTAAATATGCCTTGTATTGTGGTTGAAAAATCGGTAATCAACATGCTCATGGTCATTAAATAATGTTTGTCGAAGCCGTGATGAATGTAACGTTTTCGGAACACGGAATGTCTCGGTCAGTGAAGCTCTGAAAATAACAATTCTACTGGATAGAACTGGCTTGAATTGAATGTTTCTGTGAAAATTTCATGATTTTCGAAACTGGATGTTAGGAAAAACCTGTGAAATCAGAATAACTACTTCTAGGTGTAAATATGCCTTGTATGGTGGATGAAAGTTCTTTAATCCACATGCTCTCACTCATTAAAGAATGTTTGTCGAACTCGTGATGCATGTAACGTGTTCGGAATACGGAATGTCATAGTGAAGGAAACAATGTAAGTTACATGTCTATTGGGTAGAACTCGCTTGAAGAGAATATTTCTGTGAAATGTGCCTCATTTTGAAAACTGCCATTAGGAGAACACTGTGAAATCTGAGAAAATGCTTCTAAGTGTCAATATGCCTAGTATTGTGATGCAAGATCGTAAAACCACATGCAAACAAATCTGTGGTGAATATTTTTAGAAAGCGTTATGCATGAAGTGGGATTGTATCACGGAAAATCCCGGCGATGGAATCTATGTAAATTACACACCTATTGGTTAGAATTCGCTCCAAAATTTTTTCCCTGTGAAAACGGCCTGATTTTCCAAACTGGCATTAGGAAAAACCTGCAAATTCAGAGTTAATGTTTCTAGTTGTAAATATGCCATGTATGGCAGATGAAATTTCTGGAATCTACATGTTCACAACTCATTCGAGAAAGTTTGTTGAAACCTTGATGCATGTAGCGTGTTCGGAAAATGGAATGTCACTGTGAGGGAAACTATGTAAATTACATTTCTATTGGGAAGTACTCGCTCCAAGAAAATTTTTCTGACAAATCTGCCTCCTTTTCAAAACTGGCATTAGGAAAAACTTTTGAAATGGGAGAAAATGCTTCAAATTGTCAACATGGCTTTTATGGTGGATGAAAGTTCTGTAATCCTAATGCTAACAACTCTGTAGTGAATATTTGTCGAATCCGTGATGCATGTAGCGTGTTCGGAACACGGAATTTCACGATGACGGGTTCTAAGTAAATTGCATGTCTATTGGGTAGAACTCGCTCCAAGAGGATTTTTCTGTGGAAACTGCATGATTTTAGAGACTGACATTAGGAGAATACTACTAAATCAGAATAAAATTTCTATGTATAAATATGCACTGTAAGGTGGATTAAAGTTCGTTAATACACATGTTCACAACTCATTAAAGAATGTTTGTTGAATCCGTGGTGCATATAACGTGTTCAGAACACGGAATATCACGGTGATTGAAAGTAGGCAAATTACCTATCTTTTGGGTAGAACTGGCTCCAAGAGCATTTTTCTGCCAAATCTGCCTCATTTTCAAACTGGCGTTCAAACTAACGTGTGAAATCTGAGAAAATTCTTCAAAGTGTCAGTAAGCCTTTTATGGTGAATGAAAGTGCTGTAATCCACTTGCTAACAACTCTGTAGTGAATATTTGTCACATCTGAGATGCATGTAGCGTGTGCGGAACACGGAATTTGACGGTGAGCGAATCCATGTAAATTACATATCTATTGGTTAGAACCTGCTCCAAGAGGTTTTTGCCATGAAATCTGCCTCATTTTAGAAACTGGCATTTGGAAAACTCTGTGAAATCACAGAAAATGCTTCTAAGCATCTATATGCTTTCTATATTGAGAAAGTCCTGTAATCCACATGCAAACAACTCTGTAGTGTATATTTGTTGAAACCTTTCTGCATGTAGCATGGTCGAAACACGTATTTTCACAGCGGGAGAATCTATGTAATTTACATATCTATTGGGTAGAATACGCTCCAACAGTTTTTTCCTTTGAAAACTGCCTGATTTTCGAAACTGCAATTAGGAAATATTTGCGAACTCAGTGTTAATATTTCTAGGTGTCAATATGCCCTGTATGGTGGATGAAAGTTGTGTAATACACATATACACAACTCATTAAGAATGTTTCTCAAATCCGTGATGTGTGTAGTGCGTTCGGAACATGGACTATCACGGTGAGGCAAACTATGTAAATTACATATCTATTGGTTAGAACACGCTCCAGGAGCATTTTACTGAAAAATCTGCCTCAGTTTGGAAACTGTTGTTATGAAAACGCTGCAAAATCTGAGTAAATGCTTTAAGGTGATAATATGTATTCAATGGGTTATTAAAGATGTGTAATTCACATGCTAAGAACTCAGCAGTGAATATTTGTTGAATCCGTGGTGCATGGACCGTTTTCGGAACACGGAATGTTACGGTGAAGGTATCTATGAAAATGAGATGTCTATTGGATAGAACATGCACCAAGAGAATTTTTCTGCGAAAACTGCCTGATTTTCATAACTGACGTTAGGAAAACCTGCGAAATGTAAGTAAATGTTTCTAGGTGTAAATATACCTTGTATTGTGGTTGAAAAATCGGTAATCAACATGCTCACGGTCATTAAATAATGTATGTCGAAGCCGTGATTAATGTAACGTTTTCGGAACACGGAATGTCTCGGTCAGTGAAGCTCTGAAAATAACAATTCTACTGGATAGAACTCGCTTGAATTGAATGTTTCTGTGAAAATTTCATGATTTTCGAAACTGGATGTTAGGAAAAACCTGTGAAATCAGAATAACTACTTCTAGGTGTAAATATGCCTTGTATGGTGGATGAAAGTTCGGTAATCCACATGCTCTCACTCATTAAAGAATGTTTGTCGAACTCGTGATGCATGTAACGTGTTCGGAATACGGAATGTCATAGTGAAGGAAACAATGTAAGTTACATGTCTATTGGGTAGAACTTGCTTGAAGAGAATATTTCTGTGAAATGTGCCTCTTTTTGAAAACTGCCATTAGGAGAACACTGTGAAATCTGAGAAAATGCTTCTAAGGGTCAATATGCCTTGAATGGTGAATGAAAGTCCAGTCATCCACATGTTAATAACAGTGTAGTAATTATTTTTTAAACCGTGATTCATGTAGCGCCTTTGAAAAACGGAATTTCACGGTAATGAAACTATGGAAATTATAATTCTATTGAGTAGAACCAGCTAGAAGAGAATTTTTCTGCGAAAATTGCATGATTATCGAATGTGAAGTTTGGAAAAAGCTGCAAAAAGGGAGTAAATATTTGCAGGTGTAAATGTGCCTTTATGATGCAAGAAAGTTCGGTAATCCACATTTTCACAATATATTAAAGAATCTTTTTCTAATCCGTGATGCATTTAGCGTGTTCATATCGTGGAATTTCACGGTGATTGAAACAATGTAAATGACTACTCTATTGGGTAGAACTCGCTCCGAGAGTGTTTTTCTGCAAAAACTTCGTCATTTTTGAAACTGGCGTTTAGAAAACTCTGCAAAATCTGAGAAAATACTTCTAAGAATCAATATGCAAAGTTTTGTGATGAAAGTTCTGTAATCCATATGCTAACAAATTTGTAGTGAATATTTGTCGAAACTTTTATGCATGTAACATGTTCGGAGCACGGAATTTCACGGCCAGGGAATTTATGTAAATTACATTTCCCTTGGTTAGAAATCACTCCAAGAGATTTTTCCTGAGAAATCAGCCTGATTTTCCGAAACTGAGTTTAGGAAAAACCTGCGAACCCACATTACTAGATTCTCGGTGTACATCTGCCTTTTATGGTGGATGAAAGTTCGGTAATCCGCATGCTAAATACTCTGTAGTGAATATTTGTCGAATCCGAGATACGTGAAGTGTGTTCGGAACACACAATATCACGGTGAGCGAATCTATGTAAAATACAGTTCTCTTGGGTAGAATTTGCTCTAAGAGATTTTTCTGAGAAATCTGCCTCATTTTTATACCTGGCGTTTGAAAATCTCTGCAAAATCAGAGAAAATGCTTCAAAGTGTCAATATGCCTTGTATTGTGATGCAAGATCGTAAAACCACATGCAAACAAATCTGTGGTGAATATTTTTAGAAAGCGTTATGCATGAAGTGGGATTGTATCACGGAAAATCCCGGCGATGGAATCTATGTAAATTACACACCTATTGGTTAGAATTCGCTCCAAAATTTTTTCCCTGTGAAAACGGCCTGATTTTCCAAACTGGCATTAGGAAAAACCTGCAAATTCAGAGTTAATGTTTCTAGTTGTAAATATGCCATGTATGGCGGATGAAATTTCTGTAATCTACATGTTCACAACTCATTCGAGAAAGTTTGTTGAAACCTTGATGCATGTAGCGTGTTCGGAAAATGGAATGTCACTGTGAGGGAAACTATGTAAATTACATTTCTATTGGGAAGTACTCGCTCCACGAGAATTTTTCTGCCAAATCTGCCTCCTTTTCAAAACTGGCATTAGGAAAAACTTTTGAAATGGGAGAAAATGCTTCAAATTGTCAACATGGCTTTTATGGTGGATGAAAGTTTTGTAATCCTAATGCTAACAACTCTGTAGTGAATATTTGTCGAATCCGTGATGCATGTAGCGTGTTCGGAACACGGAATTTCACGATGATGGGTTCTAAGTAAATTGCATGTCTATTGGGTAGAACTCGCTCCAAGAGGATTTTTCTGTGGAAACTGCATGATTTTAGAGACTGACATTAGGAGAATACTACTAAATCAGAATAAAATTTCTATGTATAAATATGCACTGTAAGGTGGATTAAAGTTCGTTAATACACATATTCACAACTCATTAAAGAATGTTTGTTGAATCCGTGGTGCATGTAACGTGTTCAGAACACGGAATATCACGGTGATTGAAAGTAGGCAAATTACCTATCTTTTGGGTAGGACTGGCTCCAAGAGCATTTTTCTGCCAAATCTGCCTCATTTTCAAACTGGCGTTCAAACTAACGTGTGAAATCTGAGAAAATTCTTCAAAGTGTCAGTAAGCCTTTTATGGTGAATGAAAGTGCTGTAATCCACTTGCTAACAACTCTGTAGTGAATATTTGTCACATCTGAGATGCATGTAGCGTGTTCGGAACACGGAATTTGACGGTGAGCGAATCCATGTAAATTACATATCTATTGGTTAGAACCTGCTCCAAGAGGTTTTTGCCATGAAATCTGCCTCATTTTAGAAACTGGCATTTGGAAAACTCTGTGAAATCACAGAAAATGCTTCTAAGCATCTATATGCTTTCTATATTGAGAAAGTCCTGTAATCCACATGCAAACAACTCTGTAGTGTATATTTGTTGAAACTTTTCTGCATGTAGCATGTTCGAAACACGTATTTTCACAGCGGGAGAATCTATGTAATTTACATATCTATTCGGTAGAATACGCTCCAACAGTTTTTTCCTTTGAAAACTGCCTGATTTTCGAAACTGCAATTAGGAAATATTTGCGAACTCAGTGTTAATATTTCTAGGTGTCAATATGCCCTGTATGGTGGATGAAAGTTGTGTAATACACATATACACAACTCATTAAGAATGTTTCTCAAATCCGTGATGTGTGTAGTGCGTTCGGAACATGGACTATCACGGTGAGGCAAACTATGTAAATTACATATCTATTGGTTAGAACACGCTCCAGGAGCATTTTACTGAAAAATCTGCCTCAGTTTGGAAACTGTTGTTATGAAAACGCTGCAAAATCTGAGTAAATGCTTTAAGGTGATAATATGTATTCAATGGGTTATTAAAGATGTGTAATTCACATGCTAAGAACTCAGCAGTGAATATTTGTTGAATCCGTGGTGCATGGACCATTTTCGGAACACGGAATGTTACGGTGAAGGTATCTATGAAAATGAGATGTCTATTGGATAGAACATGCACCAAGAGAATTTTTCTGCGAAAACTGCCTGATTTTCATAACTGACGTTAGGAAAACCTGCGAAATGTAAGTAAATGTTTCTAGGTGTAAATATACCTTGTATTGTGGTTGAAAAATCGGTAATCAACATGCTCACGGTCATTAAATAATGTATGTCGAAGCCGTGATTAATGTAACGTTTTCGGAACACGGAATGTCTCGGTCAGTGAAGCTCTGAAAATAACAATTCTACTGGATAGAACTCGCTTGAATTGAATGTTTCTGTGAAAATTTCATGATTTTCGAAACTGGATGTTAGGAAAAACCTGTGAAATCAGAATAACTACTTCTAGGTGTAAATATGCCTTGTATGGTGGATGAAAGTTCGGTAATCCACATGCTCTCACTCATTAAAGAATGTTTGTCGAACTCGTGATGCATGTAACGTGTTCGGAATACGGAATGTCATAGTGAAGGAAACAATGTAAGTTACATGTCTATTGGGTAGAACTTGCTTGAAGAGAATATTTCTGTGAAATGTGCCTCTTTTTGAAAACTGCCATTAGGAGAACACTGTGAAATCTGAGAAAATGCTTCTAAGGGTCAATATGCCTTGAATGGTGAATGAAAGTCCAGTCATCCACATGTTAATAACAGTGTAGTAATTATTTTTTAAACCGTGATTCATGTAGCGCCTTTGAAAAACGGAATTTCACGGTAATGAAACTATGGAAATTACAATTCTATTGAGTAGAACCAGCTAGAAGAGAATTTTTCTGCGAAAATTGCATGATTATCGAATGTGAAGTTTGGAAAAAGCTGCAAAAAGGGAGTAAATATTTGCAGGTGTAAATGTGCCTTTATGATGCAAGAAAGTTCGGTAATCCACATTTTCACAATATATTAAAGAATCTTTTTCTAATCCGTGATGCATTTAGCGTGTTCATATCGTGGAATTTCACGGTGATTGAAACAATGTAAATGACTACTCTATTGGGTAGAACTCGCTCCGAGAGAGTTTTTCTGCAAAAACTTCGTCATTTTTGAAACTGGCGTTTAGAAAACTCTGCAAAATCTGAGAAAATACTTCTAAGAATCAATATGCAAAGTTTTGTGATGAAAGTTCTGTAATCCATATGCTAACAAATTTGTAGTGAATATTTGTCGAAACTTTTATGCATGTAACATGTTCGGAGCACGGAATTTCACGGCCAGGGAATTTATGTAAATTACATTTCCCTTGGTTAGAAATCACTCCAAGAGATTTTTCCTGAGAAATCAGCCTGATTTTCCGAAACTGAGTTTAGGAAAAACCTGCGAACCCACATTACTAGATTCTCGGTGTACATCTGCCTTTTATGGTGGATGAAAGTTCGGTAATCCGCATGCTAAATACTCTGTAGTGAATATTTGTCGAATCCGAGATACGTGAAGTGTGTTCGGAACACACAATATCACGGTGAGCGAATCTATGTAAAATACAGTTCTCTTGGGTAGAATTTGCTCTAAGAGATTTTTCTGAGAAATCTGCCTCATTTTTATACCTGGCGTTTGAAAATCTCTGCAAAATCAGAGAAAATGCTTCAAAGTGTCAATATGCCTTGTATTGTGATGCAAGATCGTAAAACCACATGCAAACAAATCTGTGGTGAATATTTTTAGAAAGCGTTATGCATGAAGTGGGATTGTATCACGGAAAATCCCGGCGATGGAATCTATGTAAATTACACACCTATTGGTTAGAATTCGCTCCAAAATTTTTTCCCTGTGAAAACGGCCTGATTTTCCAAACTGGCTTTAGGAAAAACCTGCAAATTCAGAGTTAATGTTTCTAGTTGTAAATATGCCATGTATGGCAGATGAAATTTCTGGAATCTACATGTTCACAACTCATTCGAGAAAGTTTGTTGAAACCTTGATGCATGTAGCGTGTTCGGAAAATGGAATGTCACTGTGAGGGAAACTATGTAAATTACATTTCTATTGGGAAGTACTCGCTCCACGAGAATTTTTCTGCCAAATCTGCCTCCTTTTCAAAACTGACATTAGGAAAAACTTTTGAAATGGGAGAAAATGCTTCAAATTGTCAACATGGCTTTTATGGTGGATGAAAGTTCTGTAATCCTAATGCTAACAACTCTGTAGTGAATATTTGTCGAATCCGTGATGCATGTAGCGTGTTCGGAACATGGAATTTCACGATGACGGGTTCTAAGTAAATTGCATGTCTATTGGGTAGAACTCGCTCCAAGAGGATTTTTCTGTGGAAACTGCATGATTTTAGAGACTGACATTAGGAGAATACTACTAAATCAGAATAAAATTTCTATGTATAAATATGCACTGTAAGGTGGATTAAAGTTCGTTAATACACATGTTCACAACTCATTAAAGAATGTTTGTTGAATCCGTGGTGCATGTAACGTGTTCAGAACACGGAATATCACGGTGATTGAAAGTAGGCAAATTACCTATCTTTTGGGTAGAACTGGCTCCAAGAGCATTTTTCTGCCAAATCTGCCTCATTTTCAAACTGGCGTTCAAACTAACGTGTGAAATCTGAGAAAATTCTTCAAAGTGTCAGTAAGCCTTTTATGGTGAATGAAAGTGCTGTAATCCACTTGCTAACAACTCTGTAGTGAATATTTGTCACATCTGAGATGCATGTAGCGTGTTCGGAACACGGAATTTGACGGTGAGCGAATCCATGTAAATTACATATCTATTGGTTAGAACCTGCTCCAAGAGGTTTTTGCCATGAAATCTGCCTCATTTTAGAAACTGGCATTTGGAAAACTCTGTGAAATCACAGAAAATGCTTCTAAGCATCTATATGCTTTCTATATTGAGAAAGTCCTGTAATCCACATGCAAACAACTCTGTAGTGTATATTTGTTGAAACTTTTCTGCATGTAGCATGTTCGAAACACGTATTTTCACAGCGGGAGAATCTATGTAATTTACATATCTATTCGGTAGAATACGCTCCAACAGTTTTTTCCTTTGAAAACTGCCTGATTTTCGAAACTGCAATTAGGAAATATTTGCGAACTCAGTGTTAATATTTCTAGGTGTCAATATGCCCTGTATGGTGGATGAAAGTTGTGTAATACACATATACACAACTCATTAAGAATGTTTCTCAAATCCGTGATGTGTGTAGTGCGTTCGGAACATGGACTATCACGGTGAGGCAAACTATGTAAATTACATATCTATTGGTTAGAACACGCTCCAGGAGCATTTTACTGAAAAATCTGCCTCAGTTTGGAAACTGTTGTTATGAAAACGCTGCAAAATCTGAGTAAATGCTTTAAGGTGATAATATGTATTCAATGGGTTATTAAAGATGTGTAATTCACATGCTAAGAACTCAGCAGTGAATATTTGTTGAATCCGTGGTGCATGGACCGTTTTCGGAACACGGAATGTTACGGTGAAGGTATCTATGAAAATGAGATGTCTATTGGATAGAACATGCACCAAGAGAATTTTTCTGCGAAAACTGCCTGATTTTCATAACTGACGTTAGGAAAACCTGCGAAATGTAAGTAAATGTTTCTAGGTGTAAATATACCTTGTATTGTGGTTGAAAAATCGGTAATCAACATGCTCACGGTCATTAAATAATGTATGTCGAAGCCGTGATTAATGTAACGTTTTCGGAACACGGAATGTCTCGGTCAGTGAAGCTCTGAAAATAACAATTCTACTGGATAGAACTCGCTTGAATTGAATGTTTCTGTGAAAATTTCATGATTTTCGAAACTGGATGTTAGGAAAAACCTGTGAAATCAGAATAACTACTTCTAGGTGTAAATATGCCTTGTATGGTGGATGAAAGTTCGGTAATCCACATGCTCTCACTCATTAAAGAATGTTTGTCGAACTCGTGATGCATGTAACGTGTTCGGAATACGGAATGTCATAGTGAAGGAAACAATGTAAGTTACATGTCTATTGGGTAGAACTTGCTTGAAGAGAATATTTCTGTGAAATGTGCCTCTTTTTGAAAACTGCCATTAGGAGAACACTGTGAAATCTGAGAAAATGCTTCTAAGGGTCAATATGCCTTGAATGGTGAATGAAAGTCCAGTCATCCACATGTTAATAACAGTGTAGTAATTATTTTTTAAACCGTGATTCATGTAGCACCTTTGAAAAACGGAATTTCACGGTAATGAAACTATGGAAATTACAATTCTATTGAGTAGAACCAGCTAGAAGAGAATTTTTCTGCGAAAATTGCATGATTATCGAATGTGAAGTTTGGAAAAAGCTGCAAAAAGGGAGTAAATATTTGCAGGTGTAAATGTGCCTTTATGATGCAAGAAAGTTCGGTAATCCACATTTTCACAATATATTAAAGAATCTTTTTCTAATCCGTGATGCATTTAGCGTGTTCATATCGTGGAATTTCACGGTGATTGAAACAATGTAAATGACTACTCTATTGGGTAGAACTCGCTCCGAGAGAGTTTTTCTGCAAAAACTTCGTCATTTTTGAAACTGGCGTTTAGAAAACTCTGCAAAATCTGAGAAAATACTTCTAAGAATCAATATGCAAAGTTTTGTGATGAAAGTTCTGTAATCCATATGCTAACAAATTTGTAGTGAATATTTGTCGAAACTTTTATGCATGTAACATGTTCGGAGCACGGAATTTCACGGCCAGGGAATTTATGTAAATTACATTTCCCTTGGTTAGAAATCACTCCAAGAGATTTTTCCTGAGAAATCAGCCTGATTTTCCGAAACTGAGTTTAGGAAAAACCTGCGAACCCACATTACTAGATTCTCGGTGTACATCTGCCTTTTATGGTGGATGAAAGTTCGGTAATCCGCATGCTAAATACTCTGTAGTGAATATTTGTCGAATCCGAGATACGTGAAGTGTGTTCGGAACACACAATATCACGGTGAGCGAATCTATGTAAAATACAGTTCTCTTGGGTAGAATTTGCTCTAAGAGATTTTTCTGAGAAATCTGCCTCATTTTTATACCTGGCGTTTGAAAATCTCTGCAAAATCAGAGAAAATGCTTCAAAGTGTCAATATGCCTTGTATTGTGATGCAAGATCGTAAAACCACATGCAAACAAATCTGTGGTGAATATTTTTAGAAAGCGTTATGCATGAAGTGGGATTGTATCACGGAAAATCCCGGCGATGGAATCTATGTAAATTACACACCTATTGGTTAGAATTCGCTCCAAAATTTTTTCCCTGTGAAAACGGCCTGATTTTCCAAACTGGCTTTAGGAAAAACCTGCAAATTCAGAGTTAATGTTTCTAGTTGTAAATATGCCATGTATGGCAGATGAAATTTCTGTAATCTACATGTTCACAACTCATTCGAGAAAGTTTGTTGAAACCTTGATGCATGTAGCGTGTTCGGAAAATGGAATGTCACTGTGAGGGAAACTATGTAAATTACATTTCTATTGGGAAGTACTCGCTCCACGAGAATTTTTCTGCCAAATCTGCCTCCTTTTCAAAACTGGCATTAGGAAAAACTTTTGAAATGGGAGAAAATGCTTCAAATTGTCAACATGGCTTTTATGGTGGATGAAAGTTCTGTAATCCTAATGCTAACAACTCTGTAGTGAATATTTGTCGAATCCGTGATGCATGTAGCGTGTTCGGAACATGGAATTTCACGATGACGGGTTCTAAGTAAATTGCATGTCTATTGGGTAGAACTCGCTCCAAGAGGATTTTTCTGTGGAAACTGCATGATTTTAGAGACTGACATTAGGAGAATACTACTAAATCAGAATAAAATTTCTATGTATAAATATGCACTGTAAGGTGGATTAAAGTTCGTTAATACACATGTTCACAACTCATTAAAGAATGTTTGTTGAATCCGTGGTGCATGTAACGTGTTCAGAACACGGAATATCACGGTGATTGAAAGTAGGCAAATTACCTATCTTTTGGGTAGAACTGGCTCCAAGAGCATTTTTCTGCCAAATCTGCCTCATTTTCAAACTGGCGTTCAAACTAACGTGTGAAATCTGAGAAAATTCTTCAAAGTGTCAGTAAGCCTTTTATGGTGAATGAAAGTGCTGTAATCCACTTGCTAACAACTCTGTAGTGAATATTTGTCACATGTGAGATGCATGTAGCGTGTTCGGAACACGGAATTTGACGGTGAGCGAATCCATGTAAATTACATATCTATTGGTTAGAACCTGCTCCAAGAGGTTTTTGCCATGAAATCTGCCTCATTTTAGAAACTGGCATTTGGAAAACTCTGTGAAATCACAGAAAATGCTTCTAAGCATCTATATGCTTTCTATATTGAGAAAGTCCTGTAATCCACATGCAAACAACTCTGTAGTGTATATTTGTTGAAACTTTTCTGCATGTAGCATGTTCGAAACACGTATTTTCACAGCGGGAGAATCTATGTAATTTACATATCTATTCGGTAGAATACGCTCCAACAGTTTTTTCCTTTGAAAACTGCCTGATTTTCGAAACTGCAATTAGGAAATATTTGCGAACTCAGTGTTAATATTTCTAGGTGTCAATATGCCCTGTATGGTGGATGAAAGTTGTGTAATACACATATACACAACTCATTAAGAATGTTTCTCAAATCCGTGATGTGTGTAGTGCGTTCGGAACATGGACTATCACGGTGAGGCAAACTATGTAAATTACATATCTATTGGTTAGAACACGCTCCAGGAGCATTTTACTGAAAAATCTGCCTCAGTTTGGAAACTGTTGTTATGAAAACGCTGCAAAATCTGAGTAAATGCTTTAAGGTGATAATATGTATTCAATGGGTTATTAAAGATGTGTAATTCACATGCTAAGAACTCAGCAGTGAATATTTGTTGAATCCGTGGTGCATGGACCGTTTTCGGAACACGGAATGTTACGGTGAAGGTATCTATGAAAATGAGATGTCTATTGGATAGAACATGCACCAAGAGAATTTTTCTGCGAAAACTGCCTGATTTTCATAACTGACGTTAGGAAAACCTGCGAAATGTAAGTAAATGTTTCTAGGTGTAAATATACCTTGTATTGTGGTTGAAAAATCGGTAATCAACATGCTCACGGTCATTAAATAATGTATGTCGAAGCCGTGATTAATGTAACGTTTTCGGAACACGGAATGTCTCGGTCAGTGAAGCTCTGAAAATAACAATTCTACTGGATAGAACTCGCTTGAATTGAATGTTTCTGTGAAAATTTCATGATTTTCGAAACTGGATGTTAGGAAAAACCTGTGAAATCAGAATAACTACTTCTAGGTGTAAATATGCCTTGTATGGTGGATGAAAGTTCGGTAATCCACATGCTCTCACTCATTAAAGAATGTTTGTCGAACTCGTGATGCATGTAACGTGTTCGGAATACGGAATGTCATAGTGAAGGAAACAATGTAAGTTACATGTCTATTGGGTAGAACTTGCTTGAAGAGAATATTTCTGTGAAATGTGCCTCTTTTTGAAAACTGCCATTAGGAGAACACTGTGAAATCTGAGAAAATGCTTCTAAGGGTCAATATGCCTTGAATGGTGAATGAAAGTCCAGTCATCCACATGTTAATAACAGTGTAGTAATTATTTTTTAAACCGTGATTCATGTAGCGCCTTTGAAAAACGGAATTTCACGGTAATGAAACTATGGAAATTACAATTCTATTGAGTAGAACCAGCTAGAAGAGAATTTTTCTGCGAAAATTGCATGATTATCGAATGTGAAGTTTGGAAAAAGCTGCAAAAAGGGAGTAAATATTTGCAGGTGTAAATGTGCCTTTATGATGCAAGAAAGTTCGGTAATCCACATTTTCACAATATATTAAAGAATCTTTTTCTAATCCGTGATGCATTTAGCGTGTTCATATCGTGGAATTTCACGGTGATTGAAACAATGTAAATGACTACTCTATTGGGTAGAACTCGCTCCGAGAGAGTTTTTCTGCAAAAACTTCGTCATTTTTGAAACTGGCGTTTAGAAAACTCTGCAAAATCTGAGAAAATACTTCTAAGAATCAATATGCAAAGTTTTGTGATGAAAGTTCTGTAATCCATATGCTAACAAATTTGTAGTGAATATTTGTCGAAACTTTTATGCATGTAACATGTTCGGAGCACGGAATTTCACGGCCAGGGAATTTATGTAAATTACATTTCCCTTGGTTAGAAATCACTCCAAGAGATTTTTCCTGAGAAATCAGCCTGATTTTCCGAAACTGAGTTTAGGAAAAACCTGCGAACCCACATTACTAGATTCTCGGTGTACATCTGCCTTTTATGGTGGATGAAAGTTCGGTAATCCGCATGCTAAATACTCTGTAGTGAATATTTGTCGAATCCGAGATACGTGAAGTGTGTTCGGAACACACAATATCACGGTGAGCGAATCTATGTAAAATACAGTTCTCTTGGGTAGAATTTGCTCTAAGAGATTTTTCTGAGAAATCTGCCTCATTTTTATACCTGGCGTTTGAAAATCTCTGCAAAATCAGAGAAAATGCTTCAAAGTGTCAATATGCCTTGTATTGTGATGCAAGATCGTAAAACCACATGCAAACAAATCTGTGGTGAATATTTTTAGAAAGCGTTATGCATGAAGTGGGATTGTATCACGGAAAATCCCGGCGATGGAATCTATGTAAATTACACACCTATTGGTTAGAATTCGCTCCAAAATTTTTTCCCTGTGAAAACGGCCTGATTTTCCAAACTGGCTTTAGGAAAAACCTGCAAATTCAGAGTTAATGTTTCTAGTTGTAAATATGCCATGTATGGCAGATGAAATTTCTGTAATCTACATGTTCACAACTCATTCGAGAAAGTTTGTTGAAACCTTGATGCATGTAGCGTGTTCGGAAAATGGAATGTCACTGTGAGGGAAACTATGTAAATTACATTTCTATTGGGAAGTACTCGCTCCACGAGAATTTTTCTGCCAAATCTGCCTCCTTTTCAAAACTGGCATTAGGAAAAACTTTTGAAATGGGAGAAAATGCTTCAAATTGTCAACATGGCTTTTATGGTGGATGAAAGTTCTGTAATCCTAATGCTAACAACTCTGTAGTGAATATTTGTCGAATCCGTGATGCATGTAGCGTGTTCGGAACATGGAATTTCACGATGACGGGTTCTAAGTAAATTGCATGTCTATTGGGTAGAACTCGCTCCAAGAGGATTTTTCTGTGGAAACTGCATGATTTTAGAGACTGACATTAGGAGAATACTACTAAATCAGAATAAAATTTCTATGTATAAATATGCACTGTAAGGTGGATTAAAGTTCGTTAATACACATGTTCACAACTCATTAAAGAATGTTTGTTGAATCCGTGGTGCATGTAACGTGTTCAGAACACGGAATATCACGGTGATTGAAAGTAGGCAAATTACCTATCTTTTGGGTAGAACTGGCTCCAAGAGCATTTTTCTGCCAAATCTGCCTCATTTTCAAACTGGCGTTCAAACTAACGTGTGAAATCTGAGAAAATTCTTCAAAGTGTCAGTAAGCCTTTTATGGTGAATGAAAGTGCTGTAATCCACTTGCTAACAACTCTGTAGTGAATATTTGTCACATCTGAGATGCATGTAGCGTGTTCGGAACACGGAATTTGACGGTGAGCGAATCCATGTAAATTACATATCTATTGGTTAGAACCTGCTCCAAGAGGTTTTTGCCATGAAATCTGCCTCATTTTAGAAACTGGCATTTGGAAAACTCTGTGAAATCACAGAAAATGCTTCTAAGCATCTATATGCTTTCTATATTGAGAAAGTCCTGTAATCCACATGCAAACAACTCTGTAGTGTATATTTGTTGAAACTTTTCTGCATGTAGCATGTTCGAAACACGTATTTTCACAGCGGGAGAATCTATGTAATTTACATATCTATTCGGTAGAATACGCTCCAACAGTTTTTTCCTTTGAAAACTGCCTGATTTTCGAAACTGCAATTAGGAAATATTTGCGAACTCAGTGTTAATATTTCTAGGTGTCAATATGCCCTGTATGGTGGATGAAAGTTGTGTAATACACATATACACAACTCATTAAGAATGTTTCTCAAATCCGTGATGTGTGTAGTGCGTTCGGAACATGGACTATCACGGTGAGGCAAACTATGTAAATTACATATCTATTGGTTAGAACACGCTCCAGGAGCATTTTACTGAAAAATCTGCCTCAGTTTGGAAACTGTTGTTATGAAAACGCTGCAAAATCTGAGTAAATGCTTTAAGGTGATAATATGTATTCAATGGGTTATTAAAGATGTGTAATTCACATGCTAAGAACTCAGCAGTGAATATTTGTTGAATCCGTGGTGCATGGACCGTTTTCGGAACACGGAATGTTACGGTGAAGGTATCTATGAAAATGAGATGTCTATTGGATAGAACATGCACCAAGAGAATTTTTCTGCGAAAACTGCCTGATTTTCATAACTGACGTTAGGAAAACCTGCGAAATGTAAGTAAATGTTTCTAGGTGTAAATATACCTTGTATTGTGGTTGAAAAATCGGTAATCAACATGCTCACGGTCATTAAATAATGTATGTCGAAGCCGTGATTAATGTAACGTTTTCGGAACACGGAATGTCTCGGTCAGTGAAGCTCTGAAAATAACAATTCTACTGCATAGAACTCGCTTGAATTGAATGTTTCTGTGAAAATTTCATGATTTTCGAAACTGGATGTTAGGAAAAACCTGTGAAATCAGAATAACTACTTCTAGGTGTAAATATGCCTTGTATGGTGGATGAAAGTTCGGTAATCCACATGCTCTCACTCATTAAAGAATGTTTGTCGAACTCGTGATGCATGTAACGTGTTCGGAATACGGAATGTCATAGTGAAGGAAACAATGTAAGTTACATGTCTATTGGGTAGAACTTGCTTGAAGAGAATATTTCTGTGAAATGTGCCTCTTTTTGAAAACTGCCATTAGGAGAACACTGTGAAATCTGAGAAAATGCTTCTAAGGGTCAATATGCCTTGAATGGTGAATGAAAGTCCAGTCATCCTCATGTTAATAACAGTGTAGTAATTATTTTTTAAACCGTGATTCATGTAGCGCCTTTGAAAAACGGAATTTCACGGTAATGAAACTATGGAAATTACAATTCTATTGAGTAGAACCAGCTAGAAGAGAATTTTTCTGCGAAAATTGCATGATTATCGAATGTGAAGTTTGGAAAAAGCTGCAAAAAGGGAGTAAATATTTGCAGGTGTAAATGTGCCTTTATGATGCAAGAAAGTTCGGTAATCCACATTTTCACAATATATTAAAGAATCTTTTTCTAATCCGTGATGCATTTAGCGTGTTCATATCGTGGAATTTCACGGTGATTGAAACAATGTAAATGACTACTCTATTGGGTAGAACTCGCTCCGAGAGAGTTTTTCTGCAAAAACTTCGTCATTTTTGAAACTGGCGTTTAGAAAACTCTGCAAAATCTGAGAAAATACTTCTAAGAATCAATATGCAAAGTTTTGTGATGAAAGTTCTGTAATCCATATGCTAACAAATTTGTAGTGAATATTTGTCGAAACTTTTATGCATGTAACATGTTCGGAGCACGGAATTTCACGGCCAGGGAATTTATGTAAATTACATTTCCCTTGGTTAGAAATCACTCCAAGAGATTTTTCCTGAGAAATCAGCCTGATTTTCCGAAACTGAGTTTAGGAAAAACCTGCGAACCCACATTACTAGATTCTCGGTGTACATCTGCCTTTTATGGTGGATGAAAGTTCGGTAATCCGCATGCTAAATACTCTGTAGTGAATATTTGTCGAATCCGAGATACGTGAAGTGTGTTCGGAACACACAATATCACGGTGAGCGAATCTATGTAAAATACAGTTCTCTTGGCTAGAATTTGCTCTAAGAGATTTTTCTGAGAAATCTGCCTCATTTTTATACCTGGCGTTTGAAAATCTCTGCAAAATCAGAGAAAATGCTTCAAAGTGTCAATATGCCTTGTATTGTGATGCAAGATCGTAAAACCACATGCAAACAAATCTGTGGTGAATATTTTTAGAAAGCATTATGCATGAAGTGGGATTGTATCACGGAAAATCCCGGCGATGGAATCTATGCAAATTACACACCTTTTGGTTAGAATTCGCCCCAAAATTTTTTCCCTGTGAAAACGGCCTGATTTTCCAAACTGGCTTTAGGAAAAACCTGCAAATTCAGAGTTAATGTTTCTAGTTGTAAATATGCCATGTATGGCAGATGAAATTTCTGTAATCTACATGTTCACAACTCATTCGAGAAAGTTTGTTGAAACCTTGATGCATGTAGCGTGTTCGGAAAATGGAATGTCACTGTGAGGGAAACTATGTAAATTACATTTCTATTGGGAAGTACTCGCTCCACGAGAATTTTTCTGCCAAATCTGCCTCCTTTTCAAAACTGGCATTAGGAAAAACTTTTGAAATGGGAGAAAATGCTTCAAATTGTCAACATGGCTTTTATGGTGGATGAAAGTTCTGTAATCCTAATGCTAACAACTCTGTAGTGAATATTTGTCGAATCCGTGATGCATGTAGCGTGTTCGGAACACGGAATTTCACGATGACGGGTTCTAAGTAAATTGCATGTCTATTGGGTAGAACTCGCTCCAAGAGGATTTTTCTGTGGAAACTGCATGATTTTAGAGACTGACATTAGGAGAATACTACTAAATCAGAATAAAATTTCTATGTATAAATATGCACTGTAAGGTGGATTAAAGTTCGTTAATACACATGTTCACAACTCATTAAAGAATGTTTGTTGAATCCGTGGTGCATGTAACGTGTTCAGAACACGGAATATCACGGTGATTGAAAGTAGGCAAATTACCTATCTTTTGGGTAGAACTGGCTCCAAGAGCATTTTTCTGCCAAATCTGCCTCATTTTCAAACTGGCGTTCAAACTAACGTGTGAAATCTGAGAAAATTCTTCAAAGTGTCAGTAAGCCTTTTATGGTGAATGAAAGTGCTGTAATCCACTTGCTAACAACTCTGTAGTGAATATTTGTCACATGTGAGATGCATGTAGCGTGTTCGGAACACGGAATTTGACGGTGAGCGAATCCATGTAAATTACATATCTATTGGTTAGAACCTGCTCCAAGAGGTTTTTGCCATGAAATCTGCCTCATTTTAGAAACTGGCATTTGGAAAACTCTGTGAAATCACAGAAAATGCTTCTAAGCATCTATATGCTTTCTATATTGAGAAAGTCCTGTAATCCACATGCAAACAACTCTGTAGTGTATATTTGTTGAAACTTTTCTGCATGTAGCATGTTCGAAACACGTATTTTCACAGCGGGAGAATCTATGTAATTTACATATCTATTGGGTAGAATACGCTCCAACAGTTTTTTCCTTTGAAAACTGCCTGATTTTCGAAACTGCAATTAGGAAATATTTGCAAACTCAGTGTTAATATTTCTAGGTGTCAATATGCCCTGTATGGTGGATGAAAGTTGTGTAATACACATATACACAACTCATTAAGAATGTTTCTCAAATCCGTGATGTGTGTAGTGCGTTCGGAACATGGACTATCACGGTGAGGCAAACTATGTAAATTACATATCTATTGGTTAGAACACGCTCCAGGAGCATTTTACTGAAAAATCTGCCTCAGTTTGGAAACTGTTGTTATGAAAACGCTGCAAAATCTGAGTAAATGCTTTAAGGTGATAATATGTATTCAATGGGTTATTAAAGATGTGTAATTCACATGCTAAGAATTCAGCAGTGAATATTTGTTGAATCCGTGGTGCATGGACCGTTTTCGGAACACGGAATGTTACGGTGAAGGTATCTATGAAAATGAGATGTCTATTGGATAGAACATGCACCAAGAGAATTTTTCTGCGAAAACTGCCTGATTTTCGTAACTGACGTTAGGAAAACCTGCGAAATGTAAGTAAATGTTTCTAGGTGTTAATATACCTTGTATTGTGGTTGAAAAATCGGTAAACAACATGCTCACGGTCATTAAATAATGTTTGTCGAAGCCGTGATTAATGTAACGTTTTCGGAACACGGAATGTCTCGGTCAGTGAAGCTCTGAAAATAACAATTCTACTGGATAGAACTGGCTTGAATTGAATGTTTCTGTGAAAATTTCATGATTTTCGAAACTGGATGTTAGGAAAAACCTGTGAAATCAGAATAACTACTTCTAGGTGTAAATATGCCTTGTATGGTGGATGAAAGTTTGGTAATCCACATGCTCTCACTCATTAAAGAATGTTTGTCGAACTCATGATGCATGTAACGTGTTCGGAATACGGAATGTCATAGTGAAGGAAACAATGTAAGTTACATGTCTATTGGGTAGAACTCGCTTGAAGAGAATATTTCTGTGAAATGTGCCTCATTTTGAAAACTGCCATTAGGAGAACACTGTGAAATCTGAGAAAATGCTTCTAAGTGTCAATATGCCTTGAATGGTGAATGAAAGTCCGGTCATCCACATGTTAATAACAGTGTAGTAATTATTTTTTAAACCGTGATTCATATAGCGCCTTTGAAAAACGGAATTTCACGGTAATGAAACTATGGAAATTACAATTCTATTGAGTAGAACGAGCTAGAAGAGAATTTTTTGCGAAAATTGCATGATTATCGAATGTGAAGTTTGCAAAAAGCTGCAAAAATGGAGTAAATATTTGCAGGTGTAAATGTGCCTTTATGATGCAAGAAAGTTCGGTAATCCACATTTTCACAATATATTAAAGAATCTTTTTCTAATCCGTGATGCATTTAGCGTGTTCATATCGTGGAATTTCCACGGTGATTGAAACAATGTAAATGACTACTCTATTGGGTAGAACTCGATCCGAGAGTGTTTTTCTGCAAAAACTTCGTCATTTTTGAAACTGGCGTTTAGAAAACGCTGCAAAATCTGAGAAAATACTTCTAAGAATCAATATGCAAAGTTTTGTGATGAAAGTTCTGTAATCCATATGCTAACAAATTTGTAGTGAATATTTGTCGAAACTTTTATGCATGTAACATGTTCGGAGCACGGAATTTCACGGCCAGGGAATTTATGTAAATTACATTTCCCTTGGTTAAAATCACTCCAAGATATTTTTCCTGAGAAATCAGCCTGATTTTACGAAACTGAGTTTAGGAAAATCCTGCGAACCCACATTACTAGATTCTCGGTGTACATCTGCCTTTTATGGTGGATGAAAGTTCGGTAATCCGCATGCTAAATACTCTGTAGTGAATATTTGTCGAATCCGAGATACGTGAAGTGTGTTCGGAACACACAATATCACGGTGAGCGAATCTATGTAAAATACAGTTCTCTTGGCTAGAATTTGCTCTAAGAGATTTTTCTGAGAAATCTGCCTCATTTTTGAACCTGGCGTTTGAAAATCTCTGCAAAATCAGAGAAAATGCTTCAAAGTGTCAATATGCCTTGTATTGTGATGCAAGATCGTAAAACCACATGCAAACAAATCTGTGGTGAATATTTTTAGAAAGCGTTATGCATGAAGTGGGATTGTATCACGGAAAATCCCGGCGATGGAATCTATGTAAATTACACACCTATTGGTTAGAATTCGCTCCAAAATTTTTTCCCTGTGAAAACGGCCTGATTTTCCAAACTGGCTTTAGGAAAAACCTGCAAATTCAGAGTTAATGTTTCTAGTTGTAAATATGCCATGTATGGCAGATGAAATTTCTGTAATCTACATGTTCACAACTCATTCGAGAAAGTTTGTTGAAACCTTGATGCATGTAGCGTGTTCGGAAAATGGAATGTCACTGTGAGGGAAACTATGTAAATTACATTTCTATTGGGAAGTACTCGCTCCAAGAAAATTTTTCTGACAAATCTGCCTCCTTTTCAAAACTGGCATTAGGAAAAACTTTTGAAATGGGAGAAAATGCTTCAAATTGTCAACATGGCTTTTATGGTGGATGAAAGTTCTGTAATCCTAATGCTAACAACTCTGTAGTGAATATTTGTCGAATCCGTGATGCATGTAGCGTGTTCGGAACACGGAATTTCACGATGACGGGTTCTAAGTAAATTGCATGTCTATTGGGTAGAACTCGCTCCAAGAGGATTTTTCTGTGGAAACTGCATGATTTTAGAGACTGACATTAGGAGAATACTACTAAATCAGAATAAAATTTCTATGTATAAATATGCACTGTAAGGTGGATTAAAGTTCGTTAATACACATGTTCACAACTCATTAAAGAATGTTTGTTGAATCCGTGGTGCATGTAACGTGTTCAGAACACGGAATATCACGGTGATTGAAAGTAGGCAAATTACCTATCTTTTGGGTAGAACTGGCTCCAAGAGCATTTTTCTGCCAAATCTGCCTCATTTTCAAACTGGCGTTCAAACTAATGTGTGAAATCTGAGAAAATTCTTCAAAGTGTCAGTAAGCCTTTTATGGTGAATGAAAGTGCTGTAATCCACTTGCTAACAACTCTGTAGTGAATATTTGTCACATCTGAGATGCATGTAGCGTGTTCGGAACACGGAATTTGACGGTGAGCGAATCCATGTAAATTAAATATCTATTGGTTAGAACCCGCTCCAAGAGGTTTTTGCCGTGAAATCTGCCTCATTTTCGAAACTGGTGTTTGGAAAATTCTGTGAAATCACAGAAAATACTTCTAAGCATCTATATGCTTTCTATAGTGAGATAGTCCTGTAATTCACATGCAAAAAATTCTGTACTGTATTTTTTCGAAACATTTCTGCATGTAGCATGTAGGAATCACTTAATTTCACAGCGGGAGAATCTATGTAATTTACATATCTATTGGGTAGAACATGCTCCAACTGTTTTTCCCTTTGAAAACAGCCTGACTTTCGAGACTGCTAGTAGGAAATATCTGCGAACTCAGTGTTAATGTTTCTAGGTGTCAATATGCCTAGTATGGTGGATGAAAGTTGTGTAATACACATATACACAACTCATTAAGAATGTTTCTCATATCCGTGATGTGTGTAGTGCGTTCGGAACATGGACTGTCACGGTGAGGCAAACTATGTAAATTATATATCTATTGGTTAGAATATGCTTCAGGAGAATTTTACTGAAAAATCTGCCTCAGTTTGGAATCTGGTGTTATGAAAACACTGCAAAATCTGAGTAAAAGTTTTAAGGTGACAATATGTATTCAATGGGTTATTAAAGATGTGTAATTCACATGCTAATAACTCAGCAGTGAATATTTGTTGAATCCGTGGTGCATGGACCGTTTTCGGAACACGGAATGTTACGGTGAAGGTATCTATGAAAATGAGATGTCTATTGGATAGAACATGCACCAAGAGAATTTTTCTGCGAAAACTGCCTGATTTTCGTAACTGATGTTAGGAAAACCTGCGAAATGTAAGTAAATGTTTCTAGGTGTAAATATACCTTGTATTGTGTTTGAAAAATCGGTAATCCACATGCTCACGGTCATTAAATAATGTTTGTCGAAGCCGTGATGAATCTAACGTTTTCGGAACACTGAATGTCTCGGTCAGTGAAGCTCTGAAAATAAAAATTCTACTGCATAGAACTCGCTTGAATTGAATGTTTCTGTGAAAATTTCATGACTTTCGAAACTGGATGTTAGGAAAAACCTGTGAAATCAGAATAACTACTTCTAGGTGTAAATATGCCTTGTATGGTGGATGAAAGTTCGGTAATCCACATGCTCTCACTCATTAAAGAATGTTTGTCGAACTCGTGATGCATGTAACGTGTTCGGAATACGGAATGTCATAGTGAAGGAAACTATGTAAGTTACATGTCTATTGGGTAGAACTCGCTTGAAGAGAATATTTCTGCGAAATGTGCCTCATTTTTAAAACTGCCTTTAGGAGAACACTGTGAAATCTGAGAAAATGATTCTTAGTGTCAATATGCCTTGAATGGTGAATGAAAGTCCGGTCATCCACATGTTAATAACAGTGTAGTAATTATTTTTTAAACCGTGATTCATGTAGCGCCTTTGAAAAACGGAATTTCACGGTAATGAAACTATGGAAATTTCAATTCTATTGAGTAGAACGAGCTAGAAGAGTATTTTTCTGCGAAAATTGCATGATTATCGACTCTGAAGTTTGGAAAAAGCTGCAAAAAGGGAGTAAATATTTGCAGGTGTAAATGTGCCTTTATGATGCAAGAAAGTTCGGTAATCCACATTTTCACAATATATTAAAGAATCTTTTTCTAAACCGTGATGCATGTAGCGTGTCCAGATCATGGAATTTCACGGTGATTGAAACAATGTAAATGACTTTTCTATTGGGTAGAACTCGCTCCGAGAGTGTTTTCTGCGAGAACTTCGTCATTTTTGAAACTGGCGTTTAGAAAACGATGAGAAAATACTTCTAAGAATCAATATGCAATGTTTTGTGATGAAAGTTCTGTAATCCACTTGCTAACAAATTTGTAGTGAATATTTGTCGAATCATTTATGCATGTAACATGTTCGGAGCACGGAATTTCACGGCCAGGGAATTTATGTAAATTTCATTTCCCTTGGTTAGAAATCACCCCAAGAGATTTTTCCTGAGAAATCGGCCTGATTTTCGAAACTGGCTTTAGGAAAAACCTGCGAAACCATATTACTAGATTCTCGGTGTACATCTGCCTTTTATGGTGGATGAAAGTTCGGTAATCCGCATGCTAAATACTCTGTAGTGAATATTTGTCGAATCCGAGATACGTGAAGTGTGTTCGGAACACACAATATCACGGTGAGCGAATCTATGTAAAATACAGTTCTTTTGGGTAGAATTTGCTCTAAGAGTTTATTCTGAGTAATCTGCCTCATTTTTGGACCTGGCGTTTGAAAATCTCTGCAAAATCAAAGAAAATGCTTCAAAGTGTCAATATGCCTTTTATTGTGATGCAAGATTGTAAAACCACATGCAAACAAATCTGTGGTGAATATTTTTAGAAAGCGTTATGCATGAAGTGGGATCGTATCACGGAAAATCCCGGCGATGGAATCTATGTAAATTACACACCTATTGGTTAGAATTCGCTCCAAAATTTTTTCCCTGTGAAAACGGCCTGATTTTCCAAACTGGCATTAGGAAAAATCTACAAATTCAGAGTTAATGTTTCTAGTTGTAAATATGCCATGTATGGCGGATGAAATTTCTGTAATGTACATGTTCACAACTCATTCGAGAAAGTTTGTTGAAACCTTGATGCATGTAGCGTGTTCGGAAAATGGAATGTCACTGTGAGGGAAACTATGTAAATTACATTTCTATTGGGAAGTACTCACTCCACGAGAATTTTTCTGCCAAATCTGCCTCCTTATCAATACTGGCATTAGGAAAAACTTTTGAAATGGGAGAAAATGCTTCAAATTGTCAACATGGCTTTTATGGTGGATGAAAGTACTGTAATCCTAATGCTAACAACTCTGTAGTGAATATTTGTCGAATCCGTGATGCATGTATCATGTTCGGAACACGGAATTTCATGATGACGGGTTCTAAGAAAATTGCATGTCTATTGGGTAGAACTCGCTCCAAGAGGATTTTTCTGTGGAAACTGCATGATTTTAGAGACTGACATTAGGAGAATACTACTAAATCAGAATAAAATTTCTATGTATAAATATGCACTGTAAGGTGGATTAAAGTTCGTTAATACACATGTTCAAAACTCATAAAGAATGTTTGTTGAAACTGCGGTGCATGTAACGTGTTCAGAACACGGAATATCACGGTGATTGAAAGTAGGCAAATTACCTATCTTTTGGGTAGAACTGGCTCCAAGAGCATTTTTCTGCCAAATCTGCCTCATTTTCAAAACTGGTGTTCAAACTAACGTGTGAAATCTGAAAAATATTTCAAAGTGTCAGTAAGCCTTGTATGTTGGATGAAAGTGCTGTAATGCACTTGCTAATAACTCTTTAGTGAATATTTGTTGCATCCGCATTGCATGTAGCGTGTTCGGATCACGGAATTTGACGGTGAGCGAATCCATGTAAATTAAATATCTATTGGTTAGAACCTGCTCCAAGAGGTTTTTGCCATGAAATCTGCCTCATTTTAGAAACTGGCATTTGGAAAATTCTGTGAAATCACAGAAAATGCTTCTAAGCATCTATATGCTTTCTATAGTGAGAAAGTCCTGTAATCCACATGCAAACATCTCTGTAGTGTATATTTGTCAAAACTTTTCTGCATGTAGCATGTTCAAAACACGTAATTTCACAGCGGGAGAATCTATGTAATTTACATATCTATTGGGTAGAACACGCTTCAACATTTTTTTCCTTTGAAAACTGCCTGATTTTCGAAACTGCTATTAGGAAATATCTGCGAACTCAGTGTTAATGTTTCTAGGTGTCAATATGCCTTCTATGGTGGATGAAAGTCTTGTAATACAAATGCACACAACTCATTAAGAATGTTTGTCAAATACGTGATGTGTGTAGCAGGTCCGGAACATGGACTGACACGGTGAGGCAAACTATGTAAATGACATATCTATAGGTTAGAACATGCTCCAGGAGCATTTTACAGAAAAATCTGCCTCAGTTTGCAAACTGGTGTTTTGAAAAAGCTGCAAAATCTGAGTAAATGCTTTAAGGTGATAATATGTATTCAATGTGTTGTTAAAGATGTGTAATTCACATGCTAAGAACTCAGCAGTGAATATTTGTTGAATCCTTGGTGCATGGACCGTTTTCGGAACACGGAATGTTACGGAGAAGGTATCTATGAAAATGAGATGTCTATTGGATAGAACATGCACCAAGAGAATTTTTCTGAGAAAACTGCCTGATTTTCGCAACTGACATTAGGAAAACCTGCGAAATGTAAGTAAATGTTTCTAGGTGTAAATATACTTTTTTATTGTGGTTGAAAAATCGGTAATCCACATGCTGACGGTTATTAAATAATGTTTGTCGAAGCCGTGATGAATGTAACGTTTTCGGAACACGGAATGTCTCGGTCAGTGAAGCTCTGAAAATAACAATTCTACTGGATAGAACTCGCTTGAATTGAATGTTTCTGTGAAAATTTCATGATTTTCGAAACTGGATGTTAGGAAAAACCTGTGAAATCAGAATAATTACTTCTAGGTGTAAATATGCCTTGTATGGTGGATGAAAGTTCGGTAATCCACATGCTAACACTCATTAAAGAATGATTGTCGAACTAGTGATGCATGTAACGTGTTCGGAATACGGAATGTCATAGTGAAGGAAACAATGTAAGTTACATGTCTATTGGGTAGAACTCGCTTGAAGAATATATTTCTGCGAAATGAGCCTCATTTTGAAAACTGCCTTTAGGAGAACACTGTGAAATCTGAGAAAATGCTTCTAAGGGTCAATATGCCTTGAATGGTGAATGAAAGTCCGGTCATCCACATGTTAATAACAGTGTAGTAATTATTTTTTAAACCGTGATTCATTTAGCGCCTTTGAAAAACGGAATTTCACGGTAATCAATCTATGGAAATTACAATTCTATTGAGTAGAACGAGCTAGAAGAGAATTTTTCTGCGAAAATTGCATGATTATCGAATGTGAAGTTTGGAAAAAGCTGCAAAAAGGGAGTAAATATTTGCAGGTGTAAATGTGCCTTTATGATGCAAGAAAGTTCGGTAATCCACATTTTCACAATATATTAAAGAATCTTTTTCTAATCCGTGATGCATTTAGCGTGTTCAGAACATGGAATTTCACGGTGATTGAAACAATGTAAATGACTTCTCTTTTGGGTAGAACTCGCTCTGAGAGTGTTTTTCTGTGAAAACTTCGTCATTTTTGAAACTGGCGTTTAGAAAACCCAGCAAAATCTGAGAAAATACTTCTAAGAATCAATATGCAAAATTTTGTGATGAAAGTTCTGTAATCCACATGCTAACAAATTTGTAGTGAATATATGTCGAATCATTTATGCATGTAACATGTTCGGAGCACGGAATTTCACGGCCAGGGAATTTATGTAAATTACATTTCCCTTGGTTAGTAATCACTCCAAGAGATTTATCCTGAGAAATCGGCCTGATTTTCAAAACTGGCTTTAGGAAATTCCTGCGAACCCACATTACTAGATTCTCGGTGTACATCTGCCTTTTATGGTGGATGAAAGTTCGGTAATCCGCATGCTAAATACTCTGTAGTGAATATTTGTCGAATCCGAGATACGTGAAGTGTGTTCCGAACACACAATATCACGGTGAGCAAATCTATTTAAAATACAGGTCTCTTGGGTAGAATTTGCTCTAAGAGTTTTTTCTGAGAAATCTGCCTCATTTTTGAACCTGGCGTTTGAAAATCTCTGCAAAATCAGAGAAAATGCTTCAAAGTGTCAATATGCCTTATATTGTGATACAAGATCGTAAAACCACATGCAAACAAATCTGTGGTGAATATTTTTAGAAAGCGTTGTGCATGAATTGGGATCGTATCACGGAAAATCCCGGCGATGGAATCTATGTAAATTACATACCTATTGGTTAGAATTCGCTCCAAAATATTTTCCCTGTGAAAACGGCCTGATTTTCCAAACTGGCATTAGGAAAAACATGCAAATTCAGAGTTAATGTTTCTATTTGTAAATATGCCATGTATGGCGGATGAAAGTTCTGTAATATACATGTTCACAACTCATTCGAGAAAGTTTGTTGAAACCTTGATGCATGTAGCGTGTTCGGAAAATGGAATGTCACTGTGAGGGAAACTATGTAAATTACATTTCTATTGGGAAGTTCTCGCTCCACGAGAATTTTTCTGCCATATCTGCCTCCTTTTCAAAACTGGCCTTAGGAAAAACTTTCGAAATGTGAAAAAATGCTTCAAATTGTTAACATGGATTTTATGGTGGATGAAAGTTCTGTAATCCTTATGCTAACAACTCTGTAGTGAATATTTGTCGAATCCATGATGCATGTAGTGTGTTCGGAACACGGAATTTCACGATGACGGGTTCTATGTAAATTGCATGTCTATTGGGTAAAACTCGTTCCAAGAGAATTTTTCTGTGGAAACTGCATGATTTTAGAGACTGACATTAGGAGAATACTTCTAAATCAGAATAAAATTTCTATGTATAAGTATGCACTGTAAGGTGGATTAAAGTTCGTTAATACACATGCTCAAAACTCATAAAGAATGTTTGTTGAATCTGCGGTGCATGTAACTTGTTCAGAACACGGAATATCACGGTGATTGAAAGTAGGCAAATTACCTATCTTTTGGGTAGAACTGGCTCCAAGAGCATTTTTCTGCCAAATCTGCCTCATTTTCAAAACTGGTGTTCAATCTAACGTGTGAAATCTGAGAAAATATTTCAAAGTGTCAGTAAGCCTTGTATGTTGGATGAAAGTGCTGTAATGCACTTGCTAATAACTCTTTAGTGAATATTTGTTGCATCCACGTTGCATGTAGCGTGTTCGGATCACGGAATTTGACGGTGAGCGAATCCATGTAAATTACATGTCTTTTGGTTAGAACCCGCTCCAAGAGGTTTTTGCCGTGAAATCTGCCTCATTTTCGAAACTGGTGTTTGGAAATTTCTGTGAAATCACAGAAAATGCTTCTAAGCATCTATATGCTTTCTATAGTGAGAAAGTCCTGTAATTCACATGCAAAAAATTTTGTACTGTATTTTTGTCGAACATTTTCTGCATGTAGCATGTTCGAAAAACGTAATTTCACAGCTGGAGAATCTATGTAATTTACATATCTATTGGGTAGAACACGCTCCAAATGTTTTTGCCTTTGAAAACAGCCTGATTTTCTAAACTGCTAGTAGGAAATATCTGCGAACTCAGTGTTAATGTTTCTAGGTGTCAATTTGCCTTGTATGTTGGATGAAAGTATTGAAATACACATGTACACAACTCATTAAGAATGTTTGTCAAATCCGTGATGTGTGTAGCGCGTTCGGATCATGGACTGTCATGGTGAGGCAAACTATGTAAATTATATATCTATTGGTTAGAACACGCTTCAGGAGCATTTTACTGAAAAATCTGCCTCAGTTTGGAATATGGTGTTATGAAAACACTGCAAAATATGAGTAAAAATTTTAAGGTGACAATATGTATTCAATGTGTTATTAAAGATGTGTAATTCACATGCTAAGAACTTAGAAGTGAATATTTATTTAATCCGTGGTGCATGTATCGTTTTCGAAACACAGAATGTTACGGTGAATGTATCTATGAAAATGAGATGTCTATTGGATAGAACATGCACCAAGAATATTTTTCTGCGAAAACTGCCTGATTTTACTAACTGACGTTAGGAAACCCTGCAAAATATAAGTAAATGTTTCAGGGTGTAAATATGCCTTGTATTGTGGTTGAAAAATCGGTAATCCACATGCTCACGGTCATTAAATAATGTTTGTCGAAGCCGTGATGAATGTTACTTTTTCAGAACACGGAATGTCTCAGTGAGTGAAGCTCTGGAAATAACAATTCTACTGGATAGAACTCGCTTGAATTTAATGTTTCTGTGAAAATTTCATGATTTTCGAAACTGGATGTAAGGAAAAACCTGCGAAATCAGAATAACTACTTCTAGGTGTAAATATGCCTTGTATGGTGGATGAAAGTTCGGTAATCCACATGCTCTCACTCATTAAAGAATGTTTGTCAAACTCGTGATGCATGTAACGTGTTCGGAATACGGAATGACATAGTGAAGGAAACAATGTAAGTTACATGTCTATTGGGTAGAACTCGCTTGAAGAGAAAATTTCTGTGAAATGTGCCTCATTTTGAAAACTGCCTTTAGGAGGATCCGGTGAAATCTGAGAAAATGCTTCTAAGTGTGAATATGCCTTGAATGGTGAATGAAAGTCCGGTCATCCACATGTTAATAACAGTGTAGTAATTATTTTTTAAACCATGATTCATGTTGCGATTTTGGAAAATGGAATTTCATGGTAATGAAACTATGTAAATTAAAATTCTATTGAGCAGAACGAGCTAGAAGATTATTTTTCTGCGAAAATTGCATTATTATCGAATGTCAATTTTGGAAAAAGTTGCAAAAAGGGAGTAAATATTTGCAGGTGTAAATGTGACTTTATGTTGCAAGAAAGTTCGGCAATCCACAATTTCACAACATATTAAAGAATCTTTTTCTAATCCGTGATGCATGTAGCGTGTTCAGAACGGGGAATTTCACGGTGATTGAAACAATGTAAAAGTCTCCTCTATTGGGTAGAACTCGCTCCGTGGGTGTTTTTCTGAGAAAACTTCGTCATTTTTTAACCTGGTGTTTAGAAAACGCTGCAAAATATGAGAAAATACTTTTAAGAATCAATATTCAATGTATTGTGATGAAAGTTCGGTAATTCACATGCTGACAAATTTGTAGTGAATATTTGTTGAATAATTTATGCATGTAACATGTTCGGAACACGGAATTTCACGGCCAGTGAATTTATGTAAATTACATTTCCCTTGGTTAGAAATCACACCAAGAGATTTTTCCTGAGAAATTGGCCTGATTTTCGAAACTGGCGTTATGAAAAACCTGCAAACCCAGATTTCTAGATTCTCGGTGTACATCTGCCTTTTATGGTGGATGACAGTTAGGTAATCCGCATGCTAACTACTCTGTAGTGAATATTTGTCGAATCCGAGATACGTGAATTGTGTTTGGAACACAGACAATCACGGTGAGCGTATCTATGTAAAATACAGGTCTCTTGGGTAGAATTTGCTCTAAGAGATTTTTCTGAGAAATCTGCCTCATTTTTGAACCTGGCGTTTGAAAATCCCTGCAAAATCAGAGAAAATGCTTCAAAGTGTCAATATGCCTTGTATTGTGATGCAAGATCGTAAAACCACATGCAAACAAATCTGTGGTGAATATTTTTAGAAAGCATTATGCATGCAGTGTGATCGTATCACGGAAAATCCCAGCGATGGATTCTATGAAAATTACACACGTATTGGTTAGAATTCGCTCCAAAAATTTTTCCCTGAGAAAAAGGCCTGATTTTCCAAACTGGCATTAGGAAAAAGCTGCAAATTCAGAGTTAATGTTTCTAGTTGTAAATATGCCATGTATGGTGGATGAAAGTTCTGTAATATACATGTTCACAACTCATTCGAGAAAGTTTGTTGAAACCTTGATGCATGTAGCGTGTTCGGAAAATGGAATGTCACTGTGAGGGAAACTATGTTAATTACATTTCTATTGGGAAGTACTCGCTTCACGAGAATTTTTCTGCCAAATCTGCCTCCTTTTCAAAACTGGCATTAGGAAAAACTTTTGAAATGGGAGAAAATGCTTCAAATTTTCAACATGGCTTATATGGTGGATGAAAGTTCGGTAATCCTTATGCTAACAACTCTGTAGTGAATATTTGTCAAATCCGTGATGCATATAGCATGTTCGGAACACGGAATTTCACGATGACGGGTTCTATGTAAATTGCATGTCTATTGGGTAGAACTCGCTCCAAGAGGATTTTTCTGTGGAAACTGCATGAATTTAGAGACTGACATTAGGAGAATACTACTATATAAGAATAAAATTTCTATGTATAAATATGCACTGTAAGGTGGATTAAAGTTCGTTAATACACATGTTCAAACCTCATTAAAGAATGTTTGCTGAATCCGTGGTGAATGTAACATTTCCAGAACACAGAATGTCACGGTGATTGAAAGTAGGGAAATTACCTATCTTTTGGGTAGAATTGGCCCCAAGAGCATTTTTCTGCCATATCTGCCTCATTTTCAAAACTGGCATTCAAACTAACGTGTGAAATCAGAAAATCCTTCAAAGTGTCAGTAAGCCTTTTATGGTGAATGAAAGTGCTGTAATTCACTTGCTAACAACTCTGTAGTGAATATTTGTCGCATCCGAGATGCATGTAGCGTGTTCGGAACACGGAATTTGATGGTGAGCGAATCCATGTAAATTACATGTCTATTGGTTAGAACCCGCTCCAAGACTTTTTTGCCGTGAAATCTGCCTCATTTTCGAAACTGCGTTTGGAAAGCCCTGTGAAATCACAGAAAATGCTTCTAAGCATCTATATGCCTTCTATAGTTAGAAAGACCTGTAATCCACATGCAAACAACTCTGTAGTGTATTTTTGTCGAAACTTTTCTGCATGTAGCATGTTCGAAACACGTAATTTCACAGCGGGAGAATCCTTGTAATTTACATATCTATTGGGTAGAACACGCTCCAACAGTTTTTTCCTTTGAAAACTGCCTGATTTTCGAAACTGCTATAAGGAAATACTTGCGAACTCAGTGTTAATGTTTCTAGGTGTCAATATGCCCTGTATGGTGGATGAAAGTTGTGTAATACACATATACACAACTCATTAAAAATGTTTCTCAAATCCGTGTTGTGTGTAGCGCATTCGGAACATGGACTGTCAAGGTGAGGCAAACTATGTAAATTACATATCTATTGGTTAGAACACGCTCCAGGAGAATTTTACTGATATATCTCCCTCAGTTTGGAAACTGATGTTATGAAAACGCTGCAAAATCTGAGTAAATGCTTTAAGATGACAATATGTCTTCAATGGGTTATTAAAGATGTGTAATTCACATGCTAAGAACTCAGCAGTGAATATTTATTGAATCCTTGGTGCATGTACCGTTTTCGGAACACGGAATGTTACGGTGAAGGTATCTATGAAAATGAGATGTCTATTGGATACAACATGCACCAAGAGAATTTTTCTATGAAAACTCCCTGGTTTTTGCAACTGACCATAGGAAAACCGGCGAAATCTATGTAAATGTTTCTAGGTGTAAATATGCCTTGTATTGTGGTTGAAAAATCAGTAATCCACATGCTAACAGTCATTAAAAAATATTTGTCGAAGCCATGATTAATGTAACGTTTTCGGAACACGGAATATATCGGTGAGTGAAGCTCTGAAAATAACAATTCTGCTTGTTAGAACTCGCTTGAATTGAATGTTTCTGTCGAAAATTTCATGATTTTCGAAACTGGATGTTAGGAAAAACCTGCGAAATCAGAATAACTACTTCTAGGTGTAAATATGCCTTTTATGGTGGATGAAAGTTCGGTAATCCACATGCTCACACTCATTAAAGAATATTTGTCGAACTCGTGATGCATGTAACGTGTTCCGAATACGGAATGTTATAGTGAAGGAAACAATGTAAGTTACATGTCTATTGGGTAGAACTCGCTTGAAGAGTATTTTTCTGCTAAATGTGCCTCATTTTGAAAACTGCCTTTAGGAGAACCCGGTGAAATCTAAGAAAATGCTTCTAAGTGTCAATATGCCTTGAATGGTGAATGAAATTCCGGGCATCCACATGTTAATAACAGTGTAGTAATTATTTTTTAAACTGTGATTCATGTTGCGATTTTGGAAAATGGAATTTCATGGTAATGAAACTATGTAAATTAAATTTCTATTGAGTAGAATGAGCTAAAAGAGAATATTTCTGCGAATATTGAATGAATATCGAATCTGAACTTTGCAAAAAGCTACAAAAAGGGAGTAAATATTTGCAGGTCTAAATGTGCCTTTATGATGCAAGAAAGTTCGGTAATCCACGTTTTCACAACATATTAAAGAATCGTTTTCTAATCCGTGATGCATATAGCGTGTTCAGATCGTGAAATTTCACTATGATTGAAACAATGTAAAAGAGTTCTATATTGGGTAGAACACGCTCCGTGGGTGTTTTTCTGCGAAAACTTCGTCATTTTTGAACCTGGCGTTTAAAAAACCCTGCAAAATCTGTGAAAATACTTCTAAGAATCAATATTCAATTTATTGTGATGAAAGTTCGGTAATCCACATGCTAACAAATTTGTACTGAATATTTGTCGAATCATTTATGCATGTAACATGTTCGGAACACGGAATTTCACGGCCAGGGATTTTATGTAAATTACATTTCCCTTGGTTAGAAATCACTCCAAGAGATTTTTCCTGAGAAATTGGCCTGATTTTCGAAACTGGCTTTAGGAAATACCTGCAAACCCAGATTACTAGATTCTCGGTGTACATCTGCCTTTTATGGTGGATGACAGTTAGGTAATCCGCATGTTAACTACTCTGTAGTGAATATTTGTCTAATCCGAGATACTTGAAGTGTGTTCGGAACACAGACTATCACGGTGAGCGAATCTATGTAAAATACAGGTCTCTTGGGTAGAATTTGCTCTAAGAGATTTTTCTGAGAAATCTGCCTCATTTTTGAAACTGGCATTTGAAAATCTCTGCAAAATCAGAGAAAATGCTTCAAAGTGTCAATATGCCTTGTATTGTGATGCAAGATCATAAAACCACATGCAAACAAATCTGTGGTGAATATTTTTAGAAAGCGTTATGCATGCAGTGTGATCGTATCATGGAAAATCCCGGCGATGGAATCTATGTAAATTACACACCTATTGTTTAGAATACGCTCCAAAAGTTTTTCCCTCATAAAACGGCCTGATTTTCCAAACTGGCATTAAGAAATATCTGCAAATTCAGAGTTAATGTTTCTAGTTGTAAATATGCCATGTATGGTGGATGAAAGTTCTGTAATATACATGTTCACAACTCATTCGAGAAAGTTTGTTGAAACCTTGATGCATGTAGCGTGTTCGGAAAATGGAATGTCACTTTGAGGGAAACTATGTAAATTATATTTCTATTGGGAAGTACTCGCTCCACGAGAATTTTTCTGCCAAATCTGCCTCCTTTTCAAAACTGGCATTAGGAAAAACTTTTGAAATGGGAGAAAATGCTTCAAATTGTCAACATGGCTTTTATGGTGGATGAAAGATCGGTAATCTTTATGCAAACAACTCTGTAGTGAATATTTGTCGAATCCGTGATGCATGAAGCTTTTTCGGAACACGGAATTTCACGATAATGGGTTCTATGTAAATTGCATGTCTATTGGGTAGAACTCGCTCCAAGAGGATTTTTCTCTAGAAACTGCATGAATTTAGAGACTGACATTAGGAGAATACTACTAAATAATAATAAAATTTCTATGTATAAATATGCACTGTAAGGTGGATTAAAGTTCGTTAATACACATGTTCACAAATCATTAAAGTATATTTTTGAATCCGTGGTGCATGTAACATGTTCAGAATACAGAATGTCACGGTGATTGAAAGTAGGGAAATTACCTATCTTTTGGGTAGAACTGGCCCCAAGAGCATTTTTCTGCCATATCTGCCTCATTTTCAAAACTGGCATTCAAACTAACGTGTGAAATCAGAAAATTCTTCAAAGTGTCAGTAAGCCTGGTATGGTGGATGAAAGTGCTGTAATCCACTTGCTAACAACTCTGTAGTGAATATTTGTCGCATCCGAGCTGCATGTAGCGTGTTCGGAACACGGAATTTGACGGTGAGCGAATCCATGTAAATTACATGTCTATTGGTTAGAACCCGCTCCAAGAGGTTTTTGCTGTGAAATCTGCCTCATTTTCGAAACTGGCGTTTGGAAAGCCCTGTGAAATAACAGAAAATGCTTCTAAGCATCTATATGCCTTCTATAGTGAGAAAGTCTGTAATCCACATGCAAACAACTGTGTAGTGTATATTTGTCGAAACTTTTCTGCATGTAGCATGTTCGAAACACGTAATTTCACAGAGGGAGAATCCTTGTAATTTACATATCTTTTGGGTAGAACACGCTCCAACAGTTTTTTCCTTTGAAAACTGCCTGATTTTCGAAACTGCTATAAGGAAATATTTGCGAACTCAGTGTTAATGTTTCTAGGTGACAATATGCCCTGTATAGTGGATGAAAGTTGTGTAATACACATATACACAACTCATTAAGAATGTTTCTCAAATCCGTGATGTGGTAGCGCGTTCGGGGCATGGAACATCACGGTGAGGCAAACTATGTAAATTACATATCTATTGGTTAGAACAGGCTCCAGGAGAATTTTACTAAAAAATCTGCCTCAGTTTGGAAACTGTTGTTATGAAAACGCTGCAAAATCTGAGTAAATGCTTTAAGGTGACAATATGTCTTCAATGGGTTATTAAAGATGTGTAATTCACATGCTAAGAATTCAGCAGATAATATATGTTGAATCCGTGGTGCATGTACAGTTTTCGGAACACGGAATGTTACGGTGAAGGTATCTATGTAAATGAGATGTCTATTGGATAGAACATGCACCAAGAGAATTATTCTGCGAAAACTGCCTGATTTTCGCAACTGACGTTAGGAAAACCGGCGAAAACTAAGTAAAACTTTCTAGGGGTAAATATGCCTTGTATTGTGGTTGAAAAATCGGTAATCCACATGCTCACAGTCATTAAAAAATATTTGTCGAAGCCATGATGAATGTAACGTTTTCGGAACACGGAATGTCTCGGTGAGTGAAGCTCTGGAAATAACAATTCTGCTTGATAGAACTCGCTTGAATTGAATGTTTCTGTGAAAATTTCATGATTTTCGAAACTGGATGTTAGGAAAAACCTGCGAAATCAGAATAACTACTTCTAGGTGTAAATATGCCTTTTATGGTGGATGAAAGTTCGGTAATCCACATGCTCACACTCATTAAAGAATGTTTGTCGAACTCGTGATGCATGTAATGTGTTCGGAATACGGAATGTCATAGTGAAGGAAACAATGTAAGTTACATGTCTATTGGGTAGAACTCGCTTGAAGAGAATTTTTCTGCGAAATGTGCCTCATTTTGTAAACTGCCTTTAGGAGAACCCGGTGAAATCTAAGAAAATGCTTCTAAGTGTGAATATGCCTTGAATGGTGAATGAAAGTCCGGCCATCCACATGTTAATAACAGTGTAGTAATTATTTTTTAAACTGTGATTCATGTAGCGCTTTTGGAAAATGGAATTTCATGGTAATGTAACTATGTAAATTAAAATTCTATTGAGTAGAATGAGCTAGAAGAGAATATATCTGCGAAAATTTCATGATTATCGAATCTGAAGTTTGGAAAAAGCTGCAAAAATGTAGTAAATATTTGCAGGTGTAAATGTGCCTTTATGTTGCAAGAAAGTTCGGCAATCCACATTTCACAACATATTAAAGAATCGTTTTCTAATCCGTGATGCATATAGCGTGTTCAGATCGTGAAATTTCACGGTGATTGAAACAATGTTAAAGAGTTCTCTAATGTGTAGAACTCGCTCCGAGAGTGTTTTTCTGCGAAAAGTTCGTCATTTTTGAACCTGGCGTTTAAACAACGCTGTAAAATCTGAGAAAATACTTCTAAGAATCAATATTCAATGTATTGTGATGAAAGTTCGGTAATCCACATGCTAACAAATTTGTACTGAATATTTGTCGAATCATATATGCATGTAACATGTTCGGAACACGGAATTTCACGGCCAGGGAATTTATGTAAATTACATTTCCCTTGGTTAGAAATCACTCCAAGAGATTTTTCCTGAGAAATCGGCCTGATTTTCGAAACTGGCTTTAGGAAAAATCTGCAAACCAAGATTACTAGATTCTCGGTGTACATCTGCCTTTTATGGTGGATGACAGTTAGGTAATCCGCATGTTAACTACTCTGTAGTGAATATTTGTCGAATCCGAGATACGTGAAATATGTTCGGAACACAGACTATCACGGTGAGCGAATCTATTTAAAATACATATCTCTTGGGTAGAATTTGCTCTAAGAGATTTTTCTGAGAAATCTGCCTCATTTTTGAACCTGGCGTTTGAAAATCTCTGCAAAATCAGAGAAAATGCTTCAAAGTGTCAATATGCATTGTATTGTGATGCAAGATCATAAAACCACATGCAAACAAATCTGTGGTGTATATTTTAAGAAAGTGTTATGCATGTAGTGTGATCGTATCACGGAATTTCCCGGCGACGGAATCTATGTAAATTACACACCTATTGTTTAGAATTCGCTCCAAAAATTTTTCCCTGAGAAAACGGCCTGATTTTCCAAACTGGCATTAGGAAAAAGCTGCAAATTCAGAGTTAATGTTTCTAGTTGTAAATATGCCATGTATGGTGGATGAAAGTTCTGTAATCTACATGTTCACAACTCATTCGAGAAAGTTTGTTGAAACCTTGATGCATGTAGCGTGTTCGGAAAATGGAATGTCACTGTGAGGGAAACTATGTTAATTACATTTCTATTGGGAAGTACTCGCTCCACGAGAATTTTTCTGCCAAATCTGCCTCCTTTTCAAAACTGGCATTAGGAAAAACTTTTGAAATGGGAGAAAATGCTTCAAATTTTCAACATGGCTTATATGGTGGATGAAAGTTCGGTAATCCTTATGCTAACAACTCTGTAGTGAATATTTGTCAAATCCGTGATGCATATAGCATGTTCGGAACACGGAATTTCACGTTGACGGGTTCTATGTAAATTGCATGTCTATTGGGTAGAACTCGCTCCAAGAGGATTTTTCTGTGGAAACGGCATGAATTTAGAGACGGACATTAGGAGAATACTACTAAATAAGAATAAAATTTCTATGTATAAATATGCACTGTAAGGTGGATTAAAGTTCGTTAATACACATGTTCTCAACTCATTAAGTATATATTTTGAATCCGTGGTTCATGTAACATGTTCAGAACACAGAATGTCACGGTGATTGAAAGTAGGGAAATTACCTATCTTTTGGGTAGAACTGGCCCCAAGAGCATTTTTCTGCCATATCTGCCTCATTTTCAAAACTGGCATTCAAACTAACGTGTGAAATCAGAAAATTCTTCAAAGTGTCAGTAAGCCTGGTATGGTGGATGAAAGTGCTGTAATCCACTTGCTAACAACTCTGTAGTGAATATTTGTCGCATCCGAGATGCATGTAGCGTGATCGGAAAACGGAATTTGATGGTGAGCGAATCTATGTAAATTACATGTCTTTTGGTTAGAACCCGCTCCAAGAGGTTTTTGCCGTGAAATCTGCCTCATTTTCGAAACTGGCGTTTGGAAAGCACTGTGAAATCACAGAAAATGGTTCTAAGCATCTATATGCCTTCTATAGTGAGAAAGTCCTGTAATCCACATGCAAACAACTCTGTAGTGTATTTTTGTCGAAACTTTTCTGCATGTAGCATGTTCGAAACACGTAATTTCACAGCGGGAGATTCCTTGTAATTTACATATCTATTTGGTAGAACACGCTCCAACAGTTTTTTCCTTTGAAAACTGCCTGATTTTCGAAACTGCTATAAGGAAATATTTGCGATCTCAGTGTTAATGTTTCTAGGAGACAATATGCCCTGTATCGTGGATGAAAGTTGTGTAATACACATATACACAACTCATTAAGAATGTTTCTCAAATCCGTGATGTGGTAGCGCGTTCGGAGCATGGACTATCACGGTGAGGCTAACTATGTAAATTACATATCTATTGGTTAGAACAGGCTCCAGGAGAATTTTACTAAAAAATCTGCCTCAGTTTGGAAACTGTTGTTATGAAAACGCTGCAAAATCTGAGTAAATGCTTTAAGGTGACAATATGTCTTCAATGGGTTATTAAAGATGTGTAATTCACATGCTAAGAATTGAGCAGAGAATATTTTTGAATCCGTGGTGCATGTACAGTTTTCGGGACACGGAATGTTACGGTGAAGGTATCTATGTAAATGAGATGTCTATTGGATAGAACATGCACCAAGAGAATTTTTCTGCGAAAACTGCCTGATTTTCTCAACTGACGTTAGGAAAACCGGCGAAAACTAAGTAAAATTTTCTAGGGGTAAATATGCCTTGTATTGTGGTTGAAAAATCGGTAATCCACATGCTCACAGTCATTAAAAAATATTTGTCGAAGCCATGATGAATGTAACGTTTTCGGAACACGGAATGTCTCGGTGAGTGAAGCTCTGGAAATAACAATTCTGCTTGATAGAACTCGCTAGAATTTAATGTTTCTGTGAAAATTTCATGATTTTCGAAACTGGATGTTAGGAAAAACCTGCGAAATCAGAATAACTACTTCTAGGTGTAAATATGCCTTGTATGGTGGATGAAAGTTCGGTAATCCACATGCTCACACTCATTAAAGAATATTTGTCGAACTCGTGATGCATGTAACGTGTTAGGAATACGGAATGTCATAGTGAAGGAAACAATGCAAGTTACATGTCTATTGGGTAGAACTCGCTTGAAGAGAATTTTTCTGCGAAATGTGCCTCATTTTGAAAACTGCCTTTAGGAGAACCCGGTGAAATCTGAGAAAATGCTTCTAAGTGTGAATATGCCTTGAATGGTGAATGAAAGTCCGGTCATCCACATGTTAATAACAGTGTAGTAATTATTTTTTAAACTGTGATTCATGTAGCGATTTTGGAAAATGGAATTTCATGGTAATGAATCTATGTAAATTAAAATTCTATTGAGTAGAATGAGCTAAAAGAGAATATTTCTGCGAATATTGAATGAATATCGAATCTGAATTTTGGAAAAAGCTGCAAAATGGGAGTAAATATTTGCAGGTGTAAATGTGCCTTTATGATGCAAGAAAGTTCGGTAATCCACATTTTCACAACATATTAAAGAATCATTTTCTAATCCGTGATGCATATAGCGTGTTCAGATCGTGAAATTTCACGGTGATTGAAATAATGTAAAAGAGTTCTCTATTGGGTAGAACTCGCTCCGAGAGTGTTTTTCTGCGAAAACTTCTTCATTTTTGAATCTGGCGTTTAAAAAACGCTGCAAAATCTGAGAAAATACTTCTAAGAATCAATATTCAATGTATTGTGATGAAAGTTCGGTAATCCACATGCTAACAAATTTGTACTGAATATTTTCGGAACATATATGCATGTAACATGTTCGGAACACGGAATTTCACGGCCAGGGAATTTATGTAAATTACATTTCCCTTGGTTAGAAATCACTCCAAGAGATTTTTCCTGAGAAATTGGCCTGATTTTCGAAACTGGCTTTAGGAAAAACCTGTAAACCCAGATTACTAGATTCTAGGTGTACATCTGCCTTTTATGGTGGATGACAGTTAGGTAATCCGCATGTTAACTACTCTGTAGTGAATATATGTCGAATCCGAGATACTTGAAGTGTGTTCGGAACACAGACTATCACGGTGAGCGAATCTATGTAAAATACATGTCTCTTGGGTAGAATTTGCTCTAAGAGATTTTTCTGAGAAATCTGCCTCATTTTTGAACCTGGCGTTTGAAAATCTCTGCAAAATCAGAGAAAATGCTTCAAAGTGTCAATATACCTTGTACTGTGATGCAAGATCGTAAAACCACATGCAAACAAATCTGTGGTGAATATTTTTAGAAAGCGTTATGCATGCAGTGTGATCGTATCACGGAAAATCCCGGCGATGTAATCTATGTAAATTACACACCTATTGTTTAGAATACGCTCCAAAAGTTTTTCCCTCATAAAACGGCCTGATTTTCCAAACTGGCATTAGGAAAAATCTGCAAATTCAGAGTTAATGTTTCTAGTTGTAAATATGCCATGTATGGTGGATGAAAGTTCTGTAATCTAAATGTTCACAACTCATTTGAGAAAGTTTGTTGAAACCTTGATGCATGTAGCGTGTTCGGAAAATGGAATGTTACTGTGAGGGAAACTATGTAAATTACATTTCTATTGGGAAGTACTCGCTCCACGTGAATTTTTCTGCCAAATCTGCCTCCTTTTCAAAACTTGCATTAGGAAAAACTTTTGAAATGGGAGAAAATGCTTCAAATTGTCAACATGGCTTTTATGGTGGATGAAAGTTCGGTAATACTTATGCTAACAACTCTGTAGTGAATATTTGTCGAATCCGTGATGCATGCAGCTTTTTCGGAACACGGAATTTCACGATGACGGGTTCTATGTAAATTGCATGTCTATTGGGTAGAACCCGCTCCAAGAGGATTTTTCTGTGGAAACTGCATGTATTTAGAGACTGACATTAGGAGAATACTACTAAATAAGAATAAAATTTCTATGTATAAATATGCACTGTAAGGTGGATTAAAGTTCGTTAATACACATGTTCACAACTCATTAAAGTATATATTTTGAATCCGTGGTGCATGTAACATGTTCAGAACACAGAATGTCACGGTGATTGAAAGTAGGAAAATTACCTATCTTTTGGGTAGAACCGGCCCCAAGAGCATTTTTCTGCCATATCTGCCTCATTTTCAAAACTGGCATTCAAACTAACGTGTGAAATCAAAAAATTCTTCAAAGTGTCAGTAAGCCTGGTATGGTGGATGAAAGTGCTGTAATCCACTTGCTAACAACTCTGTAGTGAATGTTTGTCGCATCCGAGATGCATGTAGCGTGTTCGGAACACGGAATTTGACGGTGAGCGAATCCATGTAAATTACATGTCTATTGGTTAGAACCCGCTCCAAGAGGTTTTTGCCGTGAAATCTGCCTCATTTTCAAAACTGGCGTTTGGAAAGCCCTGTGAAATCACAGAAAATGCTTCTAAGCATCTATATGCCTTCTATAGTGAGAAAGTCCTGTAATCCACATGCAAACAACCCTGTAGTGTATTTTTGTCGAAACTTTTCTGCATGTAGCATGTTCGAAACATGTAATTTCACAGCAGGAGAATCTATGTAATTTACATATCTATTGGGTAGAACACGCTCCAACAGTTTTTTCCTTTGAAAACTGCCTGATTTTCGAATCTGCTATAAGGAAATTATTGCGAACTCAGTGTTAAAGTTTCTAAGTGTCAATATGCCCTTTATGGTGGATGAAAGTTGTGTAATACACATATACACAACTCATTAAGAATGTTTCTCAAATCCGTGATGTGTGTAGCGCGTTCGGAACATGGACTATCACGGTGAGGCAAATTATGTAAATTACATATCTATTGGTTAGAACACGCTCCAGGAGCATTTTACTAAAAAATCTGCCTCAGTTTGGAAACTGTTGTTATGAAAACGCTGCAAAATCTGAGTAAATGCTTTAAGGTGACAATATGTCTTCAATGGGTTATTAAAGATGTGTAATTCACATGCTAAGAATTCAGCAGAGAATATTTGTTGAATCCGTGGTGCATGTACAGTTTTCGGAACACGGATTGTTACGGTGAAGGTATCTATGTAAATGAGATGTCTATTGGATAGAACATGCACCAAGAGAATTTTTCTGCGAAAACTGCCTGATTTTCGCAACTGACGTTAGGAAAACCGGCGAAAACTAAGTAAAATTTTCTAGGGGTAAATATGCCTTGTATTGTGGTTGAAAAATCGGTAATCCACATGCTCACAGTCATTAAAAAATATTTGTCGAAGCTATGATGAATGTAACGTTTTCGGAACATGGAATGTCTCGGTGAGTGAAGCTCTGGAAATAACAATTCTGCTTGATAGAACTCGCTAGAATTTAATGTTTCTGTGAAAATTTCATGATTTTCGAAACTGGATGTTAGGAACAACCTGCGAAATCAGAATAACTACTTCTAGGTGTAAATATGCCTTGTATGGTGGATGAAAGTTCGGTAATCCACATGCTCACACTCATTAAAGAATATTTGTCGAACTCGTGATGCATGTAACGTGTTAGGAATACGGAATGTCATAGTGAAGGAAACAATGCAAGTTACATGTCTATTGGGTAGAACTCGCTTGAAGAGAATTTTTCTGCGAAATGTGCCTCATTTTGAAAACTGCCTTTAGGAGAACCCGGTGAAATCTGAGAAAATGCTTCTAAGTGTGAATATGCCTTGAATGGTGAATGAAAGTCCGGTCATCCACATGTTAATAACAGTGTAGTAATTATTTTTTATACTGTGATTCATGTAGCGCTTTTGGAAAATGGAATTTCATTGTAATGTAAGTATGTAAATTAAAATTCTATTGAGCAGAACGAGCTAGAAAACTATTTTTCTGCGAAAATTGCATGATTATCGAATCTGAAGTTTGGAAATAGCTGCAAAAAGGGAGTAAATATTTGCAGGTGTAAATGTGCCTTTATGATGCAAGAAAGTTCGGTAATCCACATTTTCACAACATATTAAAGAATCATTTTCTAATCCGTGATGCATATAGCGTGTTCAGATCGTGAAATTTCACGGTGATTGAAACAATGTAAAAGAGTTCTCTATTGGGTAGAACTCGCTCCGAGAGTGTTTTTCTGCGAAAACTTCGTCATTTTTGAACCTGGCGTTTAGAAAACGCTGCAAAATCTGAGAAAATACTTCTAAGAATCAATATTCAATGTATTGTGATGAAAGTTCGGTAATCCACATGCTAACAAATTTGTAGAGAGTAATTTTTGAGTCATTTATGCATGTAACATGTTCGGAACACGGAATTTCACGGCCAGGGAATTTATGTAGATTACATTTCCCTTGGTTAGAAATCACTCCAAGAGATTTTTCCTGAGAAATCTGCCTGATTTTCGAACCCGGCGTTAGGAAAAACTTGTGAACCCAGATTACTAGATTCTCGGTGTACATCTGCCTTTTATGGTGGATGAACGTTCGGTAATCCGCATGCTAACTACTCTGTAGTGAATATTTGTCGAATCCGAGATACGTGAAGTGTGTTCGGAACACAGAATATCACGGTGAGCGAATCTATGTAAAATACAGGTTTCTTGGGTAGAATTTGCTCTAAGAGATTTTTCTGAGAAATCTGCCTCATTTTTGAACCTGGCGTTTGAAAATCTCTGCAAAATCAGAGAAAATGCTTCAAAGTGTCAATATGCCTTGTATTGTGATGCAAGATCGTAAAGCCACATGCAAACAAATCTGTGGTGAATATATTTAGAAAGCGTTATGCATGCAGTGTGATCGTATCACGGAAAATCCCAGCGATGGAATCTATGTAAACTACACACCTGTTGTTTAGAATACACTTCAAAAGTTTTTCCCTCAAAAAACGGCCTGATTTTCCAAACTGGCATTAGGAAAAATCTGCAAATTCAGAGTTAATGTTTCTAGTTGTAAATATGCCATGTATGGTGGATGAAAGTTCTGTAATCTACATGTTCACAACTCATTCGAGAAAGTTTGTTGAAACCTTGATGCATGTAGCGTGTTCGGAAAATGGAATGTCACTGTGTGGGAAACTATGTAAATTACATTTCTATTGGGAAGTACTCGCTCCACATGAATTTTTCTGCCAAAACTGTCTCATTTTCAAAACTGGTATTAGGAAAATCTTTTGAAATGGGAGAAAATGCTTCAAATTGTCAACATGGCTTTTATGGTGGATGAAAGATCGGTAATCCTTATGCAAACAACTCTGTAGTGAATATTTGTCGAATCCGTGATGCATGTAGCTGTTTCGGAACACGGAATTTCACGATGACGGGTTCTATGTAAATTGCATGTCTATTGGGTAGAACCCGCTCCAAGAGAATTTTTCTGTGGAAACTGCATGAATTTAGAGACTGACATTAGGAGAATACTACTAAATAAGATTAAAATTTCTATGTATAAGTATGCACTGTAAGGTGGATTAAAGTTCGTTAATACACATGTTCACAACTCATTAAAGTATATATTTTGAATCCGTGGTGCATGTAACATGTTCAGAACACAGAATGTCACGGTGATTGAAAGTAGGAAAATTACCTATCTTTTGGGTAGAACTGGCCCCAAGAGCATTTTTCTGCCATATCTGCCTCATTTTCAAAACTGGCTTTCAAACTAACGTGTGAAATCTGAGAAAATTCTTCAAAGTGTCATTAAGCCTGGTATGGTGGATGAAAGTGCTGTAATCCACTTGCTAACAACTCTGTAGTGAATATTTGTCGCATCCGAGATGCATGTAGCGTGTTCGGAACACGGAATTTGACGGTGAGCGAATCCATGTAAATTACATGTCTATTGGTTAGAACCCGCTCCAAGAGGTTTTTGCCGTGAAATCTGCCTCATTTTCGAAACTGGCGTTTGGAAAGCCCTGTGAAATCACAGAAAATGCTTCTAAGCATCTATATGCCTTCTATAGTGAGAAAGTCCTGTAATCCACATGCAAACAACCCTGTAGTGTATTTTTGTCGAAACTTTTCTGCATGTAGCATGTTCGAAACATGTAATTTCACAGCAGGAGAATCTATGTAATTTACATATCTATTGGGTAGAACACGCTCCAACAGTTTTTTCCTTTGAAAACTGCCTGATTTTCGAAACTGCTATAAGGAAATTATTGCGAACTCAGTGTTAAAGTTTCTAAGTGTCAATATGCCCTGTATGGTGGATGAAAGTTGTGTAATACACATATACACAACTCATTAAGAATGTTTCTCAAATCCGTGATGTGTGTAGCGCGTTCGGAACATGGACTATCACGGTGAGGCAAATTATGTAAATTACATATCTATTGGTTAGAACACGCTCCAGGAGCATTTTACTAAAAAATCTGCCTCAGTTTGGAAACTGTTGTTATGAAAACGCTGCAAAATCTGAGTAAATGCTTTAAGGTGACAATATGTCTTCAATGGGTTATTAAAGATGTGTAATTCACATGCTAAGAATTCAGCAGAGAATATTTGTTGAATCCGTGGTGCATGTACAGTTTTCGGAACACGGATTGTTACGGTGAAGGTATCTATGTAAATGAGATGTCTATTGGATAGAACATGCACCAAGAGAATTTTTCTGCGAAAACTGCCTGATTTTCGCAACTGACGTTAGGAAAACCGGCGAAAACTAAGTAAAATTTTCTAGGGGTAAATATGCCTTGTATTGTGGTTGAAAAATCGGTAATCCACATGCTCACAGTCATTAAAAAATATTTGTCGAAGCTATGATGAATGTAACGTTTTCGGAACATGGAATGTCTCGGTGAGTGAAGCTCTGGAAATAACAATTCTGCTTGATAGAACTCGCTAGAATTTAATGTTTCTGTGAAAATTTCATGATTTTCGAAACTGGATGTTAGGAAAAACCTGCGAAATCAGAATAACTACTTCTAGGTGTAAATATGCCTTGTATGGTGGATGAAAGTTCGGTAATCCACATGCTCACACTCATTAAAGAATATTTGTCGAACTCGTGATGCATGTAACGTGTTAGGAATACGGAATGTCATAGTGAAGGAAACAATGCAAGTTACATGTCTATTGGGTAGAACTCGCTTGAAGAGAATTTTTCTGCGAAATGTGCCTCATTTTGAAAACTGCCTTTAGGAGAACCCGGTGAAATCTGAGAAAATGCTTCTAAGTGTGAATATGCCTTGAATGGTGAATGAAAGTCCGGTCATCCACATGTTAATAACAGTGTAGTAATTATTTTTTAAACTGTGATTCATGTAGCGCTTTTGGAAAATGGAATTTCATTGTAATGTAAGTATGTAAATTAAAATTCTATTGAGCAGAACGAGCTAGAAAACTATTTTTCTGCGAAAATTGCATGATTATCGAATCTGAAGTTTGGAAATAGCTGCAAAAAGGGAGTAAATATTTGCAGGTGTAAATGTGCCTTTATGATGCAAGAAAGTTCGGTAATCCACATTTTCACAACATATTAAAGAATCATTTTCTAATCCGTGATGCATATAGCGTGTTCAGATCGTGAAATTTCACGGTGATTGAAACAATGTAAAAGAGTTCTCTATTGGGTAGAACTCGCTCCGAGAGTGTTTTTCTGCGAAAACTTCGTCATTTTTGAACCTGGCGTTTAGAAAACGCTGCAAAATCTGAGAAAATACTTCTAAGAATCAATATTCAATGTATTGTGATGAAAGTTCGGTAATCCACATGCTAACAAATTTGTAGAGAGTAATTTTTGAGTCATTTATGCATGTAACATGTTCGGAACACGGAATTTCACGGCCAGGGAATTTATGTAGATTACATTTCCCTTGGTTAGAAATCACTCCAAGAGATTTTTCCTGAGAAATCTGCCTGATTTTCGAACCCGGCGTTAGGAAAAACTTGTGAACCCAGATTACTAGATTCTCGGTGTACATCTGCCTTTTATGGTGGATGAACGTTCGGTAATCCGCATGCTAACTACTCTGTAGTGAATATTTGTCGAATCCGAGATACGTGAAGTGTGTTCGGAACACAGAATATCACGGTGAGCGAATCTATGTAAAATACAGGTTTCTTGGGTAGAATTTGCTCTAAGAGATTTTTCTGAGAAATCTGCCTCATTTTTGAACCTGGCGTTTGAAAATCTCTGCAAAATCAGAGAAAATGCTTCAAAGTGTCAATATGCCTTGTATTGTGATGCAAGATCGTAAAGCCACATGCAAACAAATCTGTGGTGAATATATTTAGAAAGCGTTATGCATGCAGTGTGATCGTATCACGGAAAATCCCAGCGATGGAATCTATGTAAACTACACACCTGTTGTTTAGAATACACTTCAAAAGTTTTTCCCTCAAAAAACGGCCTGATTTTCCAAACTGGCATTAGGAAAAATCTGCAAATTCAGAGTTAATGTTTCTAGTTGTAAATATGCCATGTATGGTGGATGAAAGTTCTGTAATCTACATGTTCACAACTCATTCGAGAAAGTTTGTTGAAACCTTGATGCATGTAGCGTGTTCGGAAAATGGAATGTCACTGTGTGGGAAACTATGTAAATTACATTTCTATTGGGAAGTACTCGCTCCACATGAATTTTTCTGCCAAAACTGTCTCATTTTCAAAACTGGTATTAGGAAAATCTTTTGAAATGGGAGAAAATGCTTCAAATTGTCAACATGGCTTTTATGGTGGATGAAAGATCGGTAATCCTTATGCAAACAACTCTGTAGTGAATATTTGTCGAATCCGTGATGCATGTAGCTGTTTCGGAACACGGAATTTCACGATGACGGGTTCTATGTAAATTGCATGTCTATTGGGTAGAACCCGCTCCAAGAGAATTTTTCTGTGGAAACTGCATGAATTTAGAGACTGACATTAGGAGAATACTACTAAATAAGATTAAAATTTCTATGTATAAGTATGCACTGTAAGGTGGATTAAAGTTCGTTAATACACATGTTCACAACTCATTAAAGTATATATTTTGAATCCATGGTGCATGTAACATGTTCAGAACACAGAATGTCACGGTGATTGAAAGTAGGGAAATTACCTATCTTTTGGGTAGAACTGGCCCCAAGAGCATTTTTCTGCCATATCTGCCTCATTTTCAAAACTGGCTTTCAAACTAACGTGTGAAATCTGAGAAAATTCTTCAAAGTGTCATTAAGCCTGGTATGGTGGATGAAAGTGCTGTAATCCACTTGCTAACAACTCTGTAGTGAATATTTGTCGCATCCGAGATGCATGTAGCGTGTTCGGAACACGGAATTTGACGGTGAGCGAATCCATGTAAATTACATGTCTATTGGTTAGAACCCGCTCCAAGAGGTTTTTGCCGTGAAATCTGCCTCATTTTCGAAACTGGCGTTTGGAAAGCCCTGTGAAATCACAGAAAATGCTTCTAAGCATCTATATGCCTTCTATAGTGAGAAAGTCCTGTAATCCACATGCAAACAACCCTGTAGTGTATTTTTGTCGAAACTTTTCTGCATGTAGCATGTTCGAAACATGTAATTTCACAGCAGGAGAATCTATGTAATTTACATATCTATTGGGTAGAACACGCTCCAACAGTTTTTTCCTTTGAAAACTGCCTGATTTTCGAATCTGCTATAAGGAAATTATTGCGAACTCAGTGTTAAAGTTTCTAAGTGTCAATATGCCCTGTATGGTGGATGAAAGTTGTGTAATACACATATACACAACTCATTAAGAATGTTTCTCAAATCCGTGATGTGTGTAGCGCGTTCGGAACATGGACTATCACGGTGAGGCAAATTATGTAAATTACATATCTATTGGTTAGAACACGCTCCAGGAGCATTTTACTAAAAAATCTGCCTCAGTTTGGAAACTGTTGTTATGAAAACGCTGCAAAATCTGAGTAAATGCTTTAAGGTGACAATATGTCTTCAATGGGTTATTAAAGATGTGTAATTCACATGCTAAGAATTCAGCAGAGAATATTTGTTGAATCCGTGGTGCATGTACAGTTTTCGGAACACGGATTGTTACGGTGAAGGTATCTATGTAAATGAGATGTCTATTGGATAGAACATGCACCAAGAGAATTTTTCTGCGAAAACTGCCTGATTTTCGCAACTGACGTTAGGAAAACCGGCGAAAACTAAGTAAAATTTTCTAGGGGTAAATATGCCTTGTATTGTGGTTGAAAAATCGGTAATCCACATGCTCACAGTCATTAAAAAATATTTGTCGAAGCTATGATGAATGTAACGTTTTCGGAACATGGAATGTCTCGGTGAGTGAAGCTCTGGAAATAACAATTCTGCTTGATAGAACTCGCTAGAATTTAATGTTTCTGTGAAAATTTCATGATTTTCGAAACTGGATGTTAGGAAAAACCTGCGAAATCAGAATAACTACTTCTAGGTGTAAATATGCCTTGTATGGTGGATGAAAGTTCGGTAATCCACATGCTCACACTCATTAAAGAATATTTGTCGAACTCGTGATGCATGTAACGTGTTAGGAATACGGAATGTCATAGTGAAGGAAACAATGCAAGTTACATGTCTATTGGGTAGAACTCGCTTGAAGAGAATTTTTCTGCGAAATGTGCCTCATTTTGAAAACTGCCTTTAGGAGAACCCGGTGAAATCTGAGAAAATGCTTCTAAGTGTGAATATGCCTTGAATGGTGAATGAAAGTCCGGTCATCCACATGTTAATAACAGTGTAGTAATTATTTTTTAAACTGTGATTCATGTAGCGCTTTTGGAAAATGGAATTTCATTGTAATGTAAGTATGTAAATTAAAATTCTATTGAGCAGAACGAGCTAGAAAACTATTTTTCTGCGAAAATTGCATGATTATCGAATCTGAAGTTTGGAAATAGCTGCAAAAAGGGAGTAAATATTTGCAGGTGTAAATGTGCCTTTATGATGCAAGAAAGTTCGGTAATCCACATTTTCACAACATATTAAAGAATCATTTTCTAATCCGTGATGCATATAGCGTGTTCAGATCGTGAAATTTCACGGTGATTGAAACAATGTAAAAGAGTTCTCTATTGGGTAGAACTCGCTCCGAGAGTGTTTTTCTGCGAAAACTTCGTCATTTTTGAACCTGGCGTTTAGAAAACGCTGCAAAATCTGAGAAAATACTTCTAAGAATCAATATTCAATGTATTGTGATGAAAGTTCGGTAATCCACATGCTAACAAATTTGTAGAGAGTAATTTTTGAGTCATTTATGCATGTAACATGTTCGGAACACGGAATTTCACGGCCAGGGAATTTATGTAGATTACATTTCCCTTGGTTAGAAATCACTCCAAGAGATTTTTCCTGAGAAATCTGCCTGATTTTCGAACCCGGCGTTAGGAAAAACTTGTGAACCCAGATTACTAGATTCTCGGTGTACATCTGCCTTTTATGGTGGATGAACGTTCGGTAATCCGCATGCTAACTACTCTGTAGTGAATATTTGTCGAATCCGAGATACGTGAAGTGTGTTCGGAACACAGAATATCACGGTGAGCGAATCTATGTAAAATACAGGTTTCTTGGGTAGAATTTGCTCTAAGAGATTTTTCTGAGAAATCTGCCTCATTTTTGAACCTGGCGTTTGAAAATCTCTGCAAAATCAGAGAAAATGCTTCAAAGTGTCAATATGCCTTGTATTGTGATGCAAGATCGTAAAGCCACATGCAAACAAATCTGTGGTGAATATATTTAGAAAGCGTTATGCATGCAGTGTGATCGTATCACGGAAAATCCCAGCGATGGAATCTATGTAAACTACACACCTGTTGTTTAGAATACACTTCAAAAGTTTTTCCCTCAAAAAACGGCCTGATTTTCCAAACTGGCATTAGGAAAAATCTGCAAATTCAGAGTTAATGTTTCTAGTTGTAAATATGCCATGTATGGTGGATGAAAGTTCTGTAATCTACATGTTCACAACTCATTCGAGAAAGTTTGTTGAAACCTTGATGCATGTAGCGTGTTCGGAAAATGGAATGTCACTGTGTGGGAAACTATGTAAATTACATTTCTATTGGGAAGTACTCGCTCCACATGAATTTTTCTGCCAAAACTGTCTCATTTTCAAAACTGGTATTAGGAAAATCTTTTGAAATGGGAGAAAATGCTTCAAATTGTCAACATGGCTTTTATGGTGGATGAAAGATCGGTAATCCTTATGCAAACAACTCTGTAGTGAATATTTGTCGAATCCGTGATGCATGTAGCTGTTTCGGAACACGGAATTTCACGATGACGGGTTCTATGTAAATTGCATGTCTATTGGGTAGAACCCGCTCCAAGAGAATTTTTCTGTGGAAACTGCATGAATTTAGAGACTGACATTAGGAGAATACTACTAAATAAGATTAAAATTTCTATGTATAAGTATGCACTGTAAGGTGGATTAAAGTTCGTTAATACACATGTTCACAACTCATTAAAGTATATATTTTGAATCCGTGGTGCATGTAACATGTTCAGAACACAGAATGTCACGGTGATTGAAAGTAGGGAAATTACCTATCTTTTGGGTAGAACTGGCCCCAAGAGCATTTTTCTGCCATATCTGCCTCATTTTCAAAACTGGCTTTCAAACTAACGTGTGAAATCTGAGAAAATTCTTCAAAGTGTCAGTAAGCCTGGTATGGTGGATGAAAGTGCTGTAATCCACTTGCTAACAACTCTGTAGTGAATATTTGTCGCATCCGAGATGCATGTAGCGTGTTCGGAACACGGAATTTGACGGTGAGCGAATCCATGTAAATTACATGTCTATTGGTTAGAACCCGCTCCAAGAGGTTTTTGCCGTGAAATCTGCCTCATTTTCGAAACTGGCGTTTGGAAAGCCCTGTGAAATCACAGAAAATTCTTCTCAGCATCTATATGCCTTCTATAGTGAGAAAGTCCTGTAATCCACATGCAAACAACTCTGTAGTGTATTTTTGTCGAAACTTTTCTACATGTAGCATGTTCGAAACATGTAATTTCACAGCAGGAGAATCTATGTAATTTACATATCTATTGGGTAGAACACGCTCCAACAGTTTTTTCCTTTGAAAACTGCCTGATTTTCGAATCTGCTATAAGGAAATTATTGCGAACTCAGTGTTAAAGTTTCTAAGTGTCAATATGCCCTGTATGGTGGATGAAAGTTGTGTAATACACATATACACAACTCATTAAGAATGTTTCTCAAATCCGTGATGTGTGTAGCGCGTTCGGAACATGGACTATCACGGTGAGGCAAACTATGTAAATTACATATCTATTGGTTAGAACACGCTCCAGGAGCATTTTAATGAAAATCTGCCTCAGTTTGGAAACTGTTGTTATGAAAACGCTGCAAAATCTGAGTAAATGCTTTAAGGTGACAATATGTCTTCAATGGGTTATTAAAGATGTGTAATTCACATGCTAAGAATTCAGCAGAGAATATTTGTTGAATCCGTGGTGCATGTACAGTTTTCGGAACACGGAATGTTACGGTGAAGGTATCTATGAAAATGAGATGTCTATTGGATAGAACATGCACCAAGAGAATTTTTCTGCGAAAACTGCCTGATTTTCGCAACTGACGTTAGGAAAACCGGCGAAAACTAAGTAAAATTTTCTAGGGGTAAATATGCCTTGTATTGTGGTTGAAAAATCGGTAATCCACATGCTCACAGTCATTAAAAAATATTCGTCGAAGCCATGATGAATGTAACGTTTTCGGAACACGGAATGTCTCGGTGAGTGAAGCTCTGGAAATAACAATTCTGCTTGATAGAACTCGCTTGAATTGAACGTTTCTGTGAAAATTTCATGATTTTCGAAACTGGATGTTAGGAAAAACCTGCGAAATCAGAATAACTATTTCTAGGTGTAAATATGCCTTGTATGGTGGATGAAAGTTTGGTAATCCACATGCTCACACTCATTAAAGAATATTTGTCGAACTCGTGATGCATGTAACGTGTTCGGAATACGGAATGTCATAGTGAAGGAAACAATTTAAGTTACATGTCTATTGGGTAGAACTCGCTTGAAGAGAATTTTTCTGCGAAATGTGCCTCATTTTGAAAACTGCCTTTAGGAGAACCCGATGAAATCTGAGAAAATGCTTCTAAGTGTGAATATGCCTTGAATGGTGAATGAAAGTCCGGTCATCCACATGTTAATAACAGTGTAGTAATTATTTTTTAAACTGTGATTCATGTAGCGATTTTGGAAAATGGAATTTCATGGTAATGAATCTATGTAAATTAAAATTCTATTGAGTAGAATGAGCTAAAAGAGAATATTTCTGCGAATATTGAATGAATATCGAATCTGAAGTTTGGAAAAAGCTGCAAAATGGGAGTAAATATTTGCAGGTGTAAATGTGCCTTTATGATGCAAGAAAGTTCGGTAATCCACATTTTCACAACATATTAAAGAATCTTTTTCTAATTCGTGATGCATATAGCGTGTTCATATCGTGAAATTTCACGGTGATTGAAACAATGTAAAAGAGTTCTCTATTGGGTAGAACTCGCTCCGAGAGTGTTTTTCTGCGAAAACTTCGTCATTTTTGAACCTGGCGTTTAAAAAACGCTGCAAAATCTGAGAAAATACTTCTAAGAATCAATATTCAATGTATTGTGATGAAAGTTCGGTAATCCACATGCTAACAAATTTGTACTGAATATTTTCGAATCATATATGCATGTAACATGTTCGGAACACGGAATTTCACGGCCAGGGAATTTATGTAAATTACATTTCCCTTGGTTAGAAATCACTCCAAGAGATTTTTCCTGAGAAATTGGCCTGATTTTCGAAACTGGCTTTAGGAAAAACCTGCAAACCCAGATTACTAGATTCTCGGTGTACATCTGCCTTTTATGGTGGATGACAGTTAGGTAATCCGCATGTTAACTACTCTGTAGTGAATACATGTCGAATCCGAGATACTTGAAATGTGTTCGGAACACAGACTATCACGGTGAGCGAATCTATGTAAAATACAGGTCTCTTTGGTAGAATTTGCTCTAAGAGATTTTTCTGAGAAATCTGCCTCATTTTTGAACCTGGCGTTTGAAAATCTCTGCAAAATCATAGAAAAAGCTTCAAAGTGTCAATATACCTTGTATTGTGATGCAAGATCGTAAAACCACATGCAAACAAATCTGTGGTGAATATTTTTAGAAAGCGTTATGCATGCAGTGTGATCGTATCACGGAAAATCCCGGTGATGGAATCTATGTAAATTACACACCTATTGTTTAGAATACGCTCCAAAAGTTTTTCCCTCATAAAACGGCCTGATTTTCCAAACTGGCATTAGGAAAAATCTGCAAATTCAGAGTTAATGTTTCTAGTTGTAAATATGCCATGTATGGTGGATGAAAGTTCTGTAATCTAAATGTTCACAACTCATTCGAGAAAGTTTGTTGAAACCTTGATGCATGTAGCGTGTTCAGAAAATGGAATGTCACTGTGAGGGAAACTATGTAAATTACATTTCTATTGGGAAGTACTCGCTCCACGTGAATTTTTCTGCCAAATCTGCCTCCTTTTCAAAACTGGCATTAGGAAAAACTTTTGAAATGTGAGAAAATGCTTCAAATTGTCAACATAGCTTTTATGGTGGATGAAAGATCGGTAATCCTTATGCAAACAACTATGTAGTGAATATTTTTCGAATCCGTGATGCATGTAGCTTTTTCGGAACACGGAATTTCACGATGACGGGTTCTATGTAATTTGCATGTCTATTGGGTAGAACCCGCTCCAATAGGATTTTTCTGTGGAAACTGCATGAATTTAGAGACTGACATTAGGAGAATACTACTAAATAAGAATAAAATTTCTATGTATAAATATGCACTGTAAGGTGGATTAAAGTTCATTAATACACATGTTCACAACTCATTAAAGTATATATTTTGAATCCGTGGTGCATGTAACATGTTCAGAACACAGAATGTCACGGTGATTGAAAGTAGGGAAATTACCCAACTTTTGGGTAGAACTGGCCCCAAGAGCATTTTTCTGCCATATCTGCCTCATTTTCTAAACTGGCATTCAAACTAACGTGTGAAATCAAAAATTTCTTCAAAGTGTCAGTAAGCCTGGTATGGTGGATGAAAGTGCTGTAATCCACTTGCTAACAACTCTGTAGTGAATAATTGTCGCATCCGAGATGCATGTAGCGTGTTCGGAACACGGAATTTGACGGTGAGCGAATCCATGTAAATTACATGTCTATTGGTTAGAACCCGCTCCAATAGGTTTTTGCCATGAAATCTGCCTCATTTTCGAAACTGGCGTTTGGAAAGCACTGTGAAATCACAGAAAATGCTTCTAAGCATCTATATGCCTTCTATAGTGTGAAAGTCCTGTAATCCACATGCAAACAACTCTGTAGTGTATTTTTCTCGAAACTTTTCTGCATGTAGCATGTTCGAAACACGTAATTTCACAGCGGGAGAATCCTTGTAATTTACATATCTATTGGGTAGAACATGCTCCAACAGTTTTTTCCTTTGAAAACTGCCTGATGTTCCAAACTGCTATTAGGAAATACATGCGAACTCAGTGTTAATGTTTCTAGGTGTCAATATGCCCTGTATGGTGGATGAAAGTTGTGTAATACACATATACAAAACTCATTAAGAATGTTTCTCAAATCCGTGATGTGTGTAGCGCGTTTGAAACATGGACTGTCACGGTGAGGCAAATTATGTAAATTACATATCTATTGGTTAGAACACGCTCCAGGGGCATTTTACTGAAAACTCTGCCTCAGTTTGGAAACTGTTGTTATGAAAACGCAGCAAAATCTGAGTAAATGCTTTAAGGTGACAATATGTCTTCAATGGGTTATTAAAGTTGTCTAATTCACATGCTAAGAAATCAGCAGAGAATATTTGTTGAATCCGTGGTGCATGTACCGTTTTCAGAACACGGAATGTTACGGAGAGGGTATCTATGAAAATGAGATGTCTATTCGATAGAACATGCACCAAGAGAATTTTTCTGCGAAAACTGCTTGATTTTCGCAACTGACCATAGGAAAATCAGCGAAATTTAATTAAATGTTTCTAGGTGTAAATATGCCTTGTATTGTGGTTGAAAAATTGGTAATCCACATGATCACAGTCATTAAAAAATGTTTGTCGAAACCATGATGAATGTAACGTTTTCGGAACACGGAATGTCTCGGTGAGTGAAGCTCTGAAAATAACAATTCCGCTTGATAGAACTCGCTTGAATTGAATGTTTCTGTGAAAATTTCATGATTTTCGAAACTGGATGTTAGGAAAAACCTGCGAAATAAGAATAACTACTTCTAGGTGTAAATATGCCTTGTATGGTGGATGAAAGTTCGGTAATCCACATGCTCACACTCATTAAAGAATATTTGTTGAACCCGTGAAGCATGTAACGTGTTCGGAATACGGAATGTCATAGTGAAGGAAACAGTGCAAGTTACATGTCTATTGGGTAGAACTCGCTTGAAGAGAATTTTTCTGCGAAATGTGCCTCATTTGAAAACTGCCTTTAGGAGTACCCGGTGAAATCTTAGAAAATGCTTCTAAGTGTGAATATGCCTTGAATGGTGAATGAAAGTCCGGTCATCCACATGTTAATAACAGTGTAGTAATTATTTTTTAAACTGTGATTCATGTAGCGCTTTAGGAAAATGGTATTTCATGGTAATGAAATTATGTAAATTAAAATTCTATTGAGCAGAACGAGCTAGAAAAGAATTTCTCTGCGAAAATTGCATGATTATCGAATCTGAAGTTTGGAAAAAGCTGCAAAAAGGGAGTAAATATTTGCAGGTGTAAATGTGCCTTTATGATGCCAGAAAGTTCGGTAATCCACATTTTCACAACATATTAAAGAATCATTTTCTAATCCGTGATGCATATAGCGTGTTCAGATCGTGAAATTTCACGGTGATTGAAACAATGTAAAAGAGTTCTCTATTGGGTAGAACTCGCTCCGAGAGTGTTTTTCTGCGAAAACTTCGTCATTTTTGAAACTGGCGTTTAACAACGCTGCAAAATCTGAGAAAATACTTCTAAGAATCAATATTCAATGTATTGTAATGAAAGTTCGGTAATCCACATGCTAACAAATTTGTACTGAATATTTGTCGAATCCTTTATGCATGTAACATGTTAGGAACACGGAATTTCACGGCCAAGGAATTTATGTAAATTACATTTCCCTTGGTTAGAAATCACTCCAAGAGATTTTTCCTGACAAATCGGCCTGATTTTCGAAACTGGCTTTAGGAAAATTCTGCAAATCCAGATTACTAGATTCTCGGTGTACATCTGCCTTTTATGGTGGATGACAGTTAGGTAATCCGCATGTTAACTACTCTGTAGTGAATATTTGTCGAATCCGAGATACGTGAAGTGTGTTCGGAACACAGACTATCACGGTGAGCGAATCTATGTAAAATACAGGTCTCTTGGGTAGAATTTGCTCTAAGAGATTTTTCTGAGAAATCTGCCTCATTTTTGAACCTGGCGTTTGAAAATCTCTGCAAAATCAGAGAAAATGCTTCAAAGTGTCAATATGCCTTGTATTGTGATGCAAGATCGTAAAACCACATGCAAACAAATCTGTGGTGAATATTTTTAGAAAGCGTTATGCATGCAGTGTGATCGTATCACGGAAAATCCCGGCGATGGAATCTATGTAAATTACACACCTATTGTTTAGAATACGCTCCAAAAGATTTTCCCTCATAAAACGGCCTGATTTTCCAAACTGGCATTAGGAAAAAGCTGCAAATTCAGATTTAATGTTTCTAGTTGTAAATATGCCATGTATGGTGGATGAAAGTTCTGTAATCTACATGTTCACAACTCATTCGAGAAAGTTTGTTGAAACCTTGATGCATGTAGCGTGTTCAGAAAATGGAATGTCACTTTGAGGGAAACTATGTAACTTACATTTCTATTGGGAAGTACTCGCTCCACGAGAATTTTTCTGCCAAATCTGCCTCCTTTTCAAAACTGGCATTAGGAAAAACTTTTGAAATGGGAGAAAATGCTTCAAATTGTCAACATGGCTTTTATGGTGGATGAAAGATCGGTAATCCTTATGCAAACAACTCTGTAGTGAATATTTGTCGAATCCGTGATGCATGTAGCTTTTTCGGAACACGGAATTTCACGATGATGGGTTCTATGTAAATTGCATGTCTATTGGGTAGAACCCGCTCCAAGAGGATCTTTCTGTGGAAACTGCATGAATTTAGAGACTGACATTAGGAGAATACTACTAAATAAGAATAAAATTTCTATGTATAAATATGCACTGTAAGGTGGATTAAAGTTCGTTAATACATATGTTCACAACTCATTAAAGTATATATTTTGAATCCGTGGTGCATGTAACATGTTCAGAACACAGAATGTCACGGTGATTGAAAGTAGGAAAATTACCTATCTTTTGGGTAGAACTGGCCCCAAGAGCATTTTTCTGCCATATCTGCCTCATTTTCAAAACTGGCATTCAAACTAACGTGTGAAATCAAAAAATTCTTCAAAGTGTCAGTAAGCCTGGTATGGTGGATGAAAGTGCTGTAATCCACTTGCTAACAACTCTGTAGTGAATATTTGTCGCATCCGAGATGCATGTAGCGTGTTCGGAACACGGAATTTGACGGTGAGCGAATCCATGTAAATTACGTGTCTATTGGTTAGAACCCGCTCCAAGAGGTTTTTGCCGTGAAATCTGCATCATTTTCGAAACTGGCGTTTGGAAAGCACTGTGAAATCACAGAAAATGCTTCTAAGCATCTATATGCCTTCTATAGTGTGAAAGTCCTGTAATCCACATGCAAAAAACTATGTAGTGTATTTTTTCGAAATATTTCTGCATGTAGCATGTTCGAAACACGTAATTTCACAGCGGGAGAATCCTTGTAATTTACATATCTATTGGATAGAACATGCTCCAACATTTTTTCCTTTGAAAACTGCCTGATTTTCGAAACTGCTATAAGGAAATATTTGCGAACTAAGTCTTAATGTTTCTAGGTGTCAATATGCCCTGTATGGTGGATGAAAATTGTGTAATACACATATACAAAACTCATTAAGAATGTTTGTCAAACCCGTGATGTGTGTAGCGCGTTCGGAACATGGACTATCACGGTGAGGCAAACTATGTAAATTACATATCTATTGGTTAGAACACGCTCCAGGAGCATTTTACTGAAAAATCTGCCTCAGTTTGGAAACTGTTGTTATGAAAACGCTGCAAAATCTGAGTAAATGCTTTAAGGTGACAATATGTCTTCAATGGGTTATTAAAGATGTGTAATTCACATGCTAAGAATTCAGCAGGGATTATTTGTTGAATCCTTGGTGCATGTACAGTTTTCGGAACACGGAATGTTACGGTGAAGTTATCTATGTAAATGAGATGTCTATTGGATAGAACATGCACCAAGAGAATTTTTCTGCGAAAACTGCCTGTTTTTCGCAACTGACCATAGGAAAACCGGCGAAATCTATGTAAATGTTTCTAGGTGTACATATGCCTTGTATTGGGGTTGAAAAATCGGTAATCCACATGCTCACAGTCATTAAAAAATATTTGTCGAAGCCATGATGAATGTAATGTTTTCGGAACATGGAATGTCTCGGTGAGTGAAGCTCTGAAAATAACAATTCTGCTTGATAGAACTCGCTTGAATTGAATGTTTCTGTGAAAATTTCATGATTTTCGAAACTGGATGTTAGGAAAAACCTGTGAAAACAGAATAACTACTTGTAGGTTTAAATATGCCTTTTGTGGTGGATTAAAGTTCGGTAATCCACATGCTCAAACTCATTAAAGAATATTTGTCGAACTCGTGATGCATGTAACGTGTTAGGAATACGGAATGTCATAGTGAAGGAAACAAAGCAAGTTACATGTCTATTGGGTAGAACTCGCTTGAAGAGAATTTTTCTGCGAAATGTGCCTCATTTTGAAAACTGCCTTTAGGAGAACCCGGTGAAATCTGAGAAAATGCTTCTAAGTGTGAATATGCCTTGAATGGTGAATGAAAGTCCGGTCATCCACATGTTAATAACAGTTTAGTAATTATTTTTTAAACTGTGATTCATGTAGCGCTTAAGAAAATGGTATTTCATGGTAATGAAACTATGTAAATTAAAATTCTATTGAGCAGAATGAGCTAGAAAAGAATTTTTTTGCGAAAATTGCCTGATTATCGAATCTGAAGTTTTGAAAAAACTGCAAAAAGGGAGTAAATATTTGCAGGTGTAAATGTGCCTTTATGATGCAAGAAAGTTCGGGAATCCACATTTTCACAACATATTAAAGAATCATTTTCTAATCCGTGATGCATATAGCCGTGTTCAGATCGTGAAATTTCACGGTGATTGAAACAATGTAAAAGAGTTCTCTATTGGATAGAACTCGCTCCGAGAGGGTTTTTCTGCAAAAACTTCGTCATTTTTGAACCTGGAGTTTAGAAAACGCTGCAAAATCTGAGAAAATACTTCTAAGAATCAATATTCAATGTATTGTGATGAAAGTTCGGTAATCCACATGCTAACAAATTTGTAGAGAGTAATTTTTGAGTCATTTATGCATGTAACTTGTTCGGAACACGGAATTTGACGGCCAGGGAATTTATGTAAATTACATTTCCCTTGGTTAGAAATCACACCAAGAGATTTTTCCTGAGAAATCGGCCTGATTTTCGAACCCAGCGTTAGGAAAAACTTGTGAACCCAGATTACTAGATTCTCGGTGTACATCTGCCTTTTATGGTGGATGAAAGTTCGGTAATCCGCATGCTAACTACTCTGTAGTGAATATTTGTCGAATCCGAGATACGTGAAGTGTGTTCAGAACACAGAATATCACGGTGAGCGAATCTATGTAAAATTCATGTCTCGGGTAGAATTTGCTCTAAGAGTTTTTTTCTGAGAAATCTGCCTCATTTTTGAACCTGGCGTTTGAAAATCTCTGCAAAATCAGAGAAAATGCTTCAAAGTGTCAATATGCCTTGTATTGTGATGCAAGATCATAAAACCACATGCAAACAAATCTGTGGTGAATATTTTTAGAAATAGTTATGCATGCAGTGTGATCGTATCACGGAAAATCCCGGCGATGGAATCTATGTAAATTACACACCTATTGGTTAGAATGCGCTCCAAAAATTTTTCCCTGAGAAAACGGTCTGATTTTCCAAACTGGCATTAGGAAAAAACTGCAAATTCAGGGTTAATGTTTCTAGTTGTAAATATGCCATGTATGGTGGATGAAAGTTCTGTAATCTACATGTTCACAACTCATTCGAGAAAGATTGTTGAAACCTTGATGCATGTAGCGTGTTCGGAGAATTGAATATCACTGTGTGGGAAACTATGTAAATTACATTTCTTTTGGGAAGTACTCGCTCCACGAGCATTTTTCGGCCATATCTGCCTCCTTTTCAAAATTGGCATTAGGAAAAACTTTCGAAATGTGAGAAAATGCTTCAAAGTGTCAACATGGCTTTTATGGTGGATGAAACTTCGGTAAACCTTATGCTAACAAATCTGTAGTGAATATTTGTCAAATCCGTGATGCATGTAGATTTTTTGGAACACGGAATTTCACGATGACGGGTTCTATGTAAATTGCATGTCTATTGGGTAGAACTCGCTCCAAGAGGATTTTTCTGTGGAAACTGCATGATTTTACAGACTGACATTAGGAGAATACTACTAAATCAGAATAAAATTTCTATGTATAAATATGCACTGTAAGGTGGATTAAAGTTCGTTAATACACATGTGCACAACTCATTAAAGAATGTTTGTTGAATCCGTGGTGCATGTAACGTGTTCAGAACACGGAATGACACGGTGATTGAAAGTAGGGAAATTGCCTATCTTTTGGGTAGAACTGGCTCCAAGAGCATTTTTCTGCCAAATCGGCCTCATTTTCAAAACAGGCGTTCAAACTAACGTGTGAAATCTGAGAAAATTCTTCAAAGTGTCACTAAGCCTTCTATGGTGAAAGAAAGTGCTGTAATCCACCTGCTAACAACTCTGTAGTGAATAATTGTCGCATCCGAAATGCATGTAGCGTATTCAGAACACGGAATTTGACGGTGAGTGAATCCATGTAAATTACATGTATATTGGTTAGAACCAGCTCCAAGAGGTTTTTGCCGTGAAATCTGCCTCATTTCCGAAACTGGCGTTTGGAAAGCTCTGTGAAATCACAGAAAATGCTTCTAAGCGTGTATATGCTTCTATAGTGAGAAAGTCCTGTAATCCACATGCAAACAACCCTGTAGTGTATTTTTGTCGAAACTTTTCTGCATGTAGCATGTTCGAAACACGTAATTTCACAGCGGGAGAATCTATTAAATTTACATATCTATTGGGTAGAACACGCTCCAACAGTTTTTTCATTTGAAACCTGCCTGATTTTCGAAACTGCTATTAAGAAATACCTGTGAACTCAGTGTTAAAATTTCTAGGTGTCAATATGCCTTGTATGATGGATGAAAGTTGTGTAATACACATAGACACAACTCATTAAGAAAGTTTGTTAAATCCGTGATGTGTGTAGCGCGTTCAGAACATGGACTGTCACGGTGAGGCAAACTTTGTAAATTACATATCTATTGGTTAGAACACGCTCCCGGAGCATTTTACTGAAAAATCTGCCTCAGTTTGGAAACTTTTGTTATGAAAACGCTGCAAAATCTGAGTAAATGCTTTAAGGTGACAATATGTCTTCAATGGGTTATTAAAGATGTCTAATTCACATGCTAATAATTCAGCAGGGAATATTTTTTGAATCCGTGGTTCATGTACATTTTTCGGAACACGGAATGTTGCGGTGAAGTTATCTATGAAAATGAGATGTCTATTGGTTAGAACATGCACCAAGAGAATTTTTCTGCGAAAACTGCCTGATTTTTGTAACTGACGTTAGGAAAACCTGCGAAATGTAAGTAAATGTTTCTAGGTGTAAATATGCCTTGTATTGTGGTTGAAAAATCGGTAATCCACAAGCTCAATGTCAATAAATAATGTTTGTCGAAGCCATGATGAATGTAACGTTTTCGGAACACGGAATGTCTCAGTGAGTGAAGCTCTGAAAATAAGATTTCTGCTTAATAGAACTGGCTTGAATTGAATGTTTATGTGAAAATTTCATGATTTTCGAAACTGGATGTTAGGAAAAACCTGCGAAATCAGAATAACTACATCTAGGTGTAAATATGCCTTGTATGGTGGATGAAAGTTCGGTAATCCACATGCTCACACTCATTAAAGAATGTTTGGCGAACTCGTGATGCATGTAATGTGTTTGGAATACGGAATGTCATAGTGAAGGAAACAATGTAAATTACATGTCTATTGGGTAGAACTCACTTGAAGAGAATATTTTTGCGAAATGTGCCTCATTTTGAAAACTGCCATTACGAGAACCCTGTTAAATCTGAGAAAATGATACTAAGTGTCAATATGCCTTGAATGGTGAATGAAAGTCCGGTCATCCACATGTTAATAACAGTGTAATAATTATTTTGTAAACCGTGACTCATGTAGCGATTTTCGAAAATGGAATTTCACGGTAATGAAGCTATGTAAATTACAATTCTATTGAGTAGAACGAGCTAGAAGAGAATTTTTCTGCGAAAATTGCATGATTATCGAATCTGAAGTTTGGAAAAAGCTGCAAAAAGGGAGTAAATATTTGCAGGTGTAAATGTGCCTTTATGTTGCAACAAAGTTCGGTCATCCACATTTTCACAACATATTAAAGAATCTCTTTCTAATCCGTGATGCATGTAGCGTGTTCAGAACATGGATATTCACGGTGATTGAAACAATGTAAATGACTTCTCTATTGGGTAGAACTCGCTCCGAGAGTGTTTTTCTGCGAAAACTTCGTCAGTTTTGAACCTGGCGTTTAGAAAACGCTGCAAAATCTGAGAAAATACTTCTAAGAATCAATATTCAATGTATTGAGATGAAAGTTCGGTAATCCACATGCTACGAAATTTGTAGTGAATATATCTCGGATCATTTTTGCATGTAACATGGTTGGAACACGGAATTTCACGGCCAGGGAATTTATGAAAAATTACATTTCCCTTGGTTAGAAATCTCTCCAAGAGTTTATCCTGAGAAATCACCCTGATCTTCGAAACTGGCGTTAGGAAAACCTGCGAACCCAGATTACTAGATTCTCGGTGTACATCTGCCTTTTATGGTGGATGAAAGTTCGGTAATTTGCATGCTATCTACTCTGTATTGAATATTTGTCGAATCCGAGATACATGAAGTGTGTTCGGAACACAGAATATCACGGTGAGCGAATCTATGTAAAATACAGGCCTCTTGGGTAGAATTTGCTCTAAGAGATTTTTCTGAGAAATCTGCCTCATTTTTGAACCTGGCGTTTGAAAATCTCTGCAAAATCAGAGAAAATTCTTCAAAGAGTCAATATGCCTTGTATTGTGATGCAAGATCGTAAATCCACATGCAAACTAATCTGTGGTGAATATTTTTAGAAAGTGTTATGCATGCAGTGTGATCGTATCACGGAAAATCCCGGCGATGTAATCTATGTAAATTACACACCTATTGTTTAGAATTCGCTCCAAATTTTTTCCCTGAGAAAACGGCCTGATTTTCCAAACTGGCATTAGGAAAAAGCTGCAAATTCAGAGTTAATGTTTCTAGTTGAAAATATGCCATGTATGGTGGATGAAATTTCTGTAATCTACATGTTCACAACTCATTCAAGAAAGTTTGTTGAAAAATTGATGCATGTAGCGTGTTCGGAAAATGGAATGTCAATGTGAGGGAAACTATGTAAATTACATTTCTAATGGGAAGTATTCACTCCTCGGGAATTTTTCTGCCAAATCTGCCTCCTTTTCAAAACTGGCATTAGGAAAAACTTTCGAAATGTGAGAAAATGCTTCAAATTGTCAACATGGCTTTTATGGTGGATGAAAGTTCAGTAATCCTTATGGAAACAACTCTGAAGTGAATATTTGTCGAATCCGTCATGCATGTAGAGTGTTCATAACACGGAATTTCACGATGCCGTGTTCTTAGTAAATTGCATGTCTATTGGGTAGAACTCGCTCCAAGAGGATTTTTCTGTGGAAACTGCATGATTTTACAGACTGACATTAGGAGAATACTACTAAATAAGAATAAAATTTCTATGTATAAATATGCACTGTAAGGTGGATTAAAGTTCGTTAATACACATGTTCTCAACTCATTAAGTATATATTTTGAATCCGTGGTGCATGTAACATGTTCAGAACACAGAATGTCACGGTGATTGAAAGTAGGGAAATTACCTATCTTTTGGGTAGAACTGGCCCCAAGAGCATTTTTCTGCCATATCTGCCTCATTTTCAAAACTGGCATTCAAACTAACGTGTGAAATCAGAAAATTCTTCAAAGTGTCAGTAAGCCTGGTATGGTGGATGAAAGTGCTGTAATCCACTTGCTAACAACTCTGTAGTGAATATTTGTCGCATCCGAGATGCATGTAGCGTGATCGGAAAACGGAATTTGATGGTGAGCGAATCTATGTAAATTACATGTCTATTGGTTAGAAACCGCTCCAAGAGGTTTTTGCCGTGAAATCTGCCTCATTTTCGAAACTGGCGTTTGGAAAGCACTGTGAAATCACAGAAAATGGTTCTAAGCATCTATATGCCTTCTATAGTGAGAAAGTCCTGTAATCCACATGCAAACAACTCTGTAGTGTATTTTTGTCGAAACTTTTCTGCATGTAGCATGTTCGAAACACGTAATTTCACAGCGGGAGATTCCTTGTAATTTACATATCTATTTGGTAGAACACGCTCCAACAGTTTTTTCCTTTGAAAACTGCCTGATTTTCGAAACTGCTATAAGGAAATATTTGCGATCTCAGTGTTAATGTTTCTAGGAGACAATATGCCCTGTATCGTGGATGAAAGTTGTGTAATACACATATACACAACTCATTAAGAATGTTTCTCAAATCCGTGATGTGGTAGCGCGTTCGGAGCATGGACTATCACGGTGAGGCTAACTATGTAAATTACATATCTATTGGTTAGAACAGGCTCCAGGAGAATTTTACTAAAAAATCTGCCTCAGTTTGGAAACTGTTGTTATGAAAACGCTGCAAAATCTGAGTAAATGCTTTAAGGTGACAATATGTCTTCAATGGGTTATTAAAGATGTGTAATTCACATGCTAAGAATTCAGCAGTGAATATTTGTTGAATCCGTGTTGCATGTACAGTTTTCGGGACACGGAATGTTACGGTGAAGGTATCTATGTAAATGAGATGTCTATTGGATAGAACATGCACCAAGAGAATTTTTCTGCGAAAACTGCCTGATTTTCGCAACTGACGTTAGGAAAACCGGCGAAAACTAAGTAAAATTTTCTAGGGGTAAATATGCCTTGTATTGTGGTTGAAAAATCGGTAATCCACATGCTCACAGTCATTAAAAAATATTTGTCGAAGCCATGATGAATGTAACGTTTTCGGAACACGGAATGTCTCGGTGAGTGAAGCTCTGGAAATAACAATTCTGCTTGATAGAACTCGCTAGAATTTAATGTTTCTGTGAAAATTTCATGATTTTCGAAACTGGATGTTAGGAAAAACCTGCGAAATCAGAATAACTACTTCTAGGTGTAAATATGCCTTGTATGGTGGATGAAAGTTCGGTAATCCACATGCTCAAACTCATTAAAGAATATTTGTCGAACTCGTGATGCATGTAACGTGTTAGGAATACGGAATGTCATAGTGAAGGAAACAATGCAAGTTACATGTCTATTGGGTAGAACTCGCTTGAAGAGAATTTTTCTGCGAAATGTGCCTCATTTTGAAAACTGCCTTTAGGAGAACCCGGTGAAATCTGAGAAAATGCTTCTAAGTGTGAATATGCCTTGAATGGTGAATGAAAGTCCGGTCATCCACATGTTAATAACAGTGTAGTAATTATTTTTTAAACTGTGATTCATGTAGCGATTTTGGAAAATGGAATTTCATGGTAATGAATCTATGTAAATTAAAATTCTATTGAGTAGAATGAGCTAAAAGAGAATATTTCTGCGAATATTGAATGAATATCGAATCTGAATTTTGGAAAAAGCTGCAAAATGGGAGTAAATATTTGCAGGTGTAAATGTGCCTTTATGATGCAAGAAAGTTCGGTAATCCACATTTTCACAACATATTAAAGAATCTTTTTCTAATCCGTGATGCATATAGCGTGTTCAGATCGTGAAATTTCACGGTGATTGAAATAATGTAAAAGAGTTCTCTATTGGGTAGAACTCGCTCCGAGAGTGTTTTTCTGCGAAAACTTCGTCATTTTTGAATCTGGCGTTTAAAAAACGCTGCAAAATCTGAGAAAATACTTCTAAGAATCAATATTCAATGTATTGTGATGAAAGTTCGGTAATCCACATGCTAACAAATTTGTACTGAATATTTTCGAATCATATATGCATGTAACATGTTCGGAACACGGAATTTCACGGCCAGGGAATTTATGTAAATTACATTTCCCTTGGTTAGAAATCACTCCAAGAGATTTTTCCTGAGAAATCGGCCTGATTTTCGAAACTGGCTTTAGGAAAAACCTGCAAACCCAGATTACTAGATTCTAGGTGTACATCTGCCTTTTATGGTGGATGACAGTTAGGTAATCCGCATGTTAACTACTCTGTAGTGAATATATGTCGAATCCGAGATACTTGAAGTGTGTTCGGAACACAGACTATCACGGTGAGCGAATCTATGTAAAATACATGTCTCTTGGGTAGAATTTGCTCTAAGAGATTTTTCTGAGAAATCTGCCTCATTTTTGAACCTGGCGTTTGAAAATCTCTGCAAAATCAGAGAAAATGCTTCAAAGTGTCAATATACCTTGTACTGTGATGCAAGATCGTAAAACCACATGCAAACAAATCTGTGGTGAATATTTTTAGAAAGCGTTATGCATGCAGTGTGATCGTATCACGGAAAATCCCGGCGATGTAATCTATGTAAATTACACACCTATTGTTTAGAATACGCTCCAAAAGTTTTTCCCTCATAAAACGGCCTGATTTTCCAAACTGGCATTAGGAAAAATCTGCAAATTCAGAGTTAATGTTTCTAGTTGTAAATATGCCATGTATGGTGGATGAAAGTTCTGTAATCTAAATGTTCACAACTCATTTGAGAAAGTTTGTTGAAACCTTGATGCATGTAGCGTGTTCGGAAAATGGAATGTTACTGTGAGGGAAACTATGTAAATTACATTTCTATTGGGAAGTACTCGCTCCACGTGAATTTTTCTGCCAAATCTGCCTCCTTTTCAAAACTTGCATTAGGAAAAACTTTTGAAATGGGAGAAAATGCTTCAAATTGTCAACATGGCTTTTATGGTGGATGAAAGTTCGGTAATACTTATGCTAACAACTCTGTAGTGAATATTTGTCGAATCCGTGATGCATGCAGCTTTTTCGGAACACGGAATTTCACGATGACGGGTTCTATGTAAATTGCATGTCTATTGGGTAGAACCCGCTCCAAGAGGATTTTTCTGTGGAAACTGCATGTATTTAGAGACTGACATTAGGAGAATACTACTAAATAAGAATAAAATTTCTATGTATAAATATGCACTGTAAGGTGGATTAAAGTTCGTTAATACACATGTTCACAACTCATTAAAGTATATATTTTGAATCCGTGGTGCATGTAACATGTTCAGAACACAGAATGTCACGGTGATTGAAAGTAGGAAAATTACCTATCTTTTGGGTAGAACCGGCCCCAAGTGCATTTTTCTGCCATATCTGCCTCATTTTCAAAACTGGCATTCAAACTAACGTGTGAAATCAAAAAATTCTTCAAAGTGTCAGTAAGCCTGGTATGGTGGATGAAAGTGCTGTAATCCACTTGCTAACAACTCTGTAGTGAATGTTTGTCGCATCCGAGATGCATGTAGCGTGTTCGGAACACGGAATTTGACGGTGAGCGAATCCATGTAAATTACATGTCTATTGGTTAGAACCCGCTCCAAGAGGTTTTTGCCGTGAAATCTGCCTCATTTTCGAAACTGGCGTTTGGAAAGCCCTGTGAAATCACAGAAAATGCTTCTAAGCATCTATATGCCTTCTATAGTGAGAAAGTCCTGTAATCCACATGCAAACAACCCTGTAGTGTATTTTTGTCGAAACTTTTCTGCATGTAGCATGTTCGAAACATGTAATTTCACAGCAGGAGAATCTATGTAATTTACATATCTATTGGGTAGAACACGCTCCAACAGTTTTTTCCTTTGAAAACTGCCTGATTTTCGAATCTGCTATAAGGAAATTATTGCGAACTCAGTGTTAAAGTTTCTAAGTGTCAATATGCCCTGTATGGTGGATGAAAGTTGTGTAATACACATATACACAACTCATTAAGAATGTTTCTCAAATCCGTGATGTGTGTAGCGCGTTCGGAACATGGACTATCACGGTGAGGCAAATTATGTAAATTACATATCTATTGGTTAGAACACGCTCCAGGAGCATTTTACTAAAAAATCTGCCTCAGTTTGGAAACTGTTGTTATGAAAACGCTGCAAAATCTGAGTAAATGCTTTAAGGTGACAATATGTCTTCAATGGGTTATTAAAGATGTGTAATTCACATGCTAAGAATTCAGCAGAGAATATTTGTTGAATCCGTGGTGCATGTACAGTTTTCGGAACACGGATTGTTACGGTGAAGGTATCTATGTAAATGAGATGTCTATTGGATAGAACATGCACCAAGAGAATTTTTCTGCGAAAACTGCCTGATTTTCGCAACTGACGTTAGGAAAACCGGCGAAAACTAAGTAAAATTTTCTAGGGGTAAATATGCCTTGTATTGTGGTTGAAAAATCGGTAATCCACATGCTCACAGTCATTAAAAAATATTTGTCGAAGCTATGATGAATGTAACGTTTTCGGAACATGGAATGTCTCGGTGAGTGAAGCTCTGGAAATAACAATTCTGCTTGATAGAACTCGCTAGAATTTAATGTTTCTGTGAAAATTTCATGATTTTCGAAACTGGATGTTAGGAAAAACCTGCGAAATCAGAATAACTACTTCTAGGTGTAAATATGCCTTGTATGGTGGATGAAAGTTCGGTAATCCACATGCTCACACTCATTAAAGAATATTTGTCGAACTCGTGATGCATGTAACGTGTTAGGAATACGGAATGTCATAGTGAAGGAAACAATGCAAGTTACATGTCTATTGGGTAGAACTCGCTTGAAGAGAATTTTTCTGCGAAATGTGCCTCATTTTGAAAACTGCCTTTAGGAGAACCCGGTGAAATCTGAGAAAATGCTTCTAAGTGTGAATATGCCTTGAATGGTGAATGAAAGTCCGGTCATCCACATGTTAATAACAGTGTAGTAATTATTTTTTAAACTGTGATTCATGTAGCGCTTTTGGAAAATGGAATTTCATTGTAATGTAAGTATGTAAATTAAAATTCTATTGAGCAGAACGAGCTAGAAAACTATTTTTCTGCGAAAATTGCATGATTATCGAATCTGAAGTTTGGAAATAGCTGCAAAAAGGGAGTAAATATTTGCAGGTGTAAATGTGCCTTTATGATGCAAGAAAGTTCGGTAATCCACATTTTCACAACATATTAAAGAATCATTTTCTAATCCGTGATGCATATAGCGTGTTCAGATCGTGAAATTTCACGGTGATTGAAACAATGTAAAAGAGTTCTCTATTGGGTAGAACTCGCTCCGAGAGTGTTTTTCTGCGAAAACTTCGTCATTTTTGAACCTGGCGTTTAGAAAACGCTGCAAAATCTGAGAAAATACTTCTAAGAATCAATATTCAATGTATTGTGATGAAAGTTCGGTAATCCACATGCTAACAAATTTGTAGAGAGTAATTTTTGAGTCATTTATGCATGTAACATGTTCGGAACACGGAATTTCACGGCCAGGGAATTTATGTAGATTACATTTCCCTTGGTTAGAAATCATTCCAAGAGATTTTTCCTGAGAAATCTGCCTGATTTTCGAACCCGGCGTTAGGAAAAACTTGTGAACCCAGATTACTAGATTCTCGGTGTACATCTGCCTTTTATGGTGGATGAACGTTCGGTAATCCGCATGCTAACTACTCTGTAGTGAATATTTGTCGAATCCGAGATACGTGAAGTGTGTTCGGAACACAGAATATCACGGTGAGCGAATCTATGTAAAATACATGTCTCGGGTAGAATTTGCTCTAAGAGATTTTTCTGAGAAATCTGCCTCATTTTTGAACCTGGCGTTTGAAAATCTCTGCAAAATCAGAGAAAATGCTTCAAAGTGTCAATATGCCTTGTATTGTGATGCAAGATCGTAAAGCCACATGCAAACAAATCTGTGGTGAATATATTTAGAAAGCGTTATGCATGCAGTGTGATCGTATCACGGAAAATCCCAGCGATGGAATCTATGTAAACTACACACCTGTTGTTTAGAATACACTTCAAAAGTTTTTCCCTCAAAAAACGGCCTGATTTTCCAAACTGGCATTAGGAAAAATCTGCAAATTCAGAGTTAATGTTTCTAGTTGTAAATATGCCATGTATGGTGGATGAAAGTTCTGTAATCTACATGTTCACAACTCATTCGAGAAAGTTTGTTGAAACCTTGATGCATGTAGCGTGTTCAGAAAATGGAATGTCACTGTGTGGGAAACTATGTAAATTACATTTCTATTGGGAAGTACTCGCTCCACATGAATTTTTCTGCCAAAACTGTCTCATTTTCAAAACTGGTATTAGGAAAATCTTTTGAAATGGGAGAAAATGCTTCAAATTGTCAACATGGCTTTTATGGTGGATGAAAGATCGGTAATCCTTATGCAAACAACTCTGTAGTGAATATTTGTCGAATCCGTGATGCATGTAGCTGTTTCGGAACACGGAATTTCACGATGACGGGTTCTATGTAAATTGCATGTCTATTGGGTAGAACCCGCTCCAAGAGAATTTTTCTGTGGAAACTGCATGAATTTAGAGACTGACATTAGGAGAATACTACTAAATAAGATTAAAATTTCTATGTATAAGTATGCACTGTAAGGTGGATTAAAGTTCGTTAATACACATGTTCACAACTCATTAAAGTATATATTTTGAATCCGTGGTGCATGTAACATGTTCAGAACACAGAATGTCACGGTGATTGAAAGTAGGAAAATTACCTATCTTTTGGGTAGAACTGGCCCCAAGAGCATTTTTCTGCCATATCTGCCTCATTTTCAAAACTGGCTTTCAAACTAACGTGTGAAATCTGAGAAAATTCTTCAAAGTGTCAGTAAGCCTGGTATGGTGGATGAAAGTGCTGTAATCCACTTGCTAACAACTCTGTAGTGAATATTTGTCGCATCCGAGATGCATGTAGCGTGTTCGGAACACGGAATTTGACGGTGAGCGAATCCATGTAAATTACATGTCTATTGGTTAGAACCCGCTCCAAGAGGTTTTTGCCGTGAAATCTGCCTCATTTTCGAAACTGGCGTTTGGAAAGCCCTGTGAAATCACAGAAAATTCTTCTCAGCATCTATATGCCTTCTATAGTGAGAAAGTCCTGTAATACACAAGCAAACAACTCTGTAGTGTATTTTTGTCGAAACTTTTCTGCATGTAGCATGTTCGAAACATGTAATTTCACAGCAGGAGAATCTATGTAATTTACATATCTATTGGGTAGAACACGCTCCAACAGTTTTTTCCTTTGAAAACTGCCTGATTTTCGAATCTGCTATAAGGAAATTATTGCGAACTCAGTGTTAAAGTTTCTAAGTGTCAATATGCCCTGTATGGTGGATGAAAGTTGTGTAATACACATATACACAACTCATTAAGAATGTTTCTCAAATCCGTGATGTGTGTAGCGCGTTCGGAACATGGACTATCACGGTGAGGCAAACTATGTAAATTACATATCTATTGGTTAGAACACGCTCCAGGAGCATTTTAATGAAAATCTGCCTCAGTTTGGAAACTGTTGTTATGAAAACGCTGCAAAATCTGAGTAAATGCTTTAAGGTGACAATATGTCTTCAATGGGTTATTAAAGATGTGTAATTCACATGCTAAGAATTCAGCAGAGAATATTTGTTGAATCCGTGGTGCATGTACAGTTTTCGGAACACGGAATGTTACGGTGAAGGTATCTATGAAAATGAGATGTCTATTGGATAGAACATGCACCAAGAGAATTTTTCTGCGAAAACTGCCTGATTTTCGCAACTGACGTTAGGAAAACCGGCGAAAACTAAGTAAAACTTTCTAGGGGTAAATATGCCTTGTATTGTGGTTGAAAAATCGGTAATCCACATGCTCACAGTCATTAAAAAATATTCGTCGAAGCCATGATGAATGTAACGTTTTCGGAACACGGAATGTCTTGGTGAGTGAAGCTCTGGAAATAACAATTCTGCTTGATAGAACTCGCTTGAATTGAACGTTTCTGTGAAAATTTCATGATTTTCGAAACTGGATGTTAGGAAAAACCTGCGAAATCAGAATAACTATTTCTAGGTGTAAATATGCCTTGTATGGTGGATGAAAGTTTGGTAATCCACATGCTCACACTCATTAAAGAATATTTGTCGAACTCGTGATGCATGTAACGTGTTCGGAATACGGAATGTCATAGTGAAGGAAACAATTTAAGTTACATGTCTATTGGGTAGAACTCGCTTGAAGAGAATTTTTCTGCGAAATGTGCCTCATTTTGAAAACTGCCTTTAGGAGAACCCGATGAAATCTGAGAAAATGCTTCTAAGTGTGAATATGCCTTGAATGGTGAATGAAAGTCCGGTCATCCACATGTTAATAACAGTGTAGTAATTATTTTTTAAACTGTGATTCATGTAGCGATTTTGGAAAATGGAATTTCATGGTAATGAATCTATGTAAATTAAAATTCTATTGAGTAGAATGAGCTAAAAGAGAATATTTCTGCGAATATTGAATGAATATCGAATCTGAAGTTTGGAAAAAGCTGCAAAATGGGAGTAAATATTTGCAGGTGTAAATGTGCCTTTATGATGCAAGAAAGTTCGGTAATCCACATTTTCACAACATATTAAAGAATCTTTTTCTAATTCGTGATGCATATAGCGTGTTCATATCGTGAAATTTCACGGTGATTGAAACAATGTAAAAGAGTTCTCTATTGGGTAGAACTCGCTCCGAGAGTGTTTTTCTGCGAAAACTTCGTCATTTTTGAACCTGGCGTTTAAAAAACGCTGCAAAATCTGAGAAAATACTTCTAAGAATCAATATTCAATGTATTGTGATGAAAGTTCGGTAATCCACATGCTAACAAATTTGTACTGAATATTTTCGAATCATATATGCATGTAACATGTTCGGAACACGGAATTTCACGGCCAGGGAATTTATGTAAATTACATTTCCCTTGGTTAGAAATCACTCCAAGAGATTTTTCCTGAGAAATTGGCCTGATTTTCGAAACTGGCTTTAGGAAAAACCTGCAAACCCAGATTACTAGATTCTCGGTGTACATCTGCCTTTTATGGTGGATGACAGTTAGGTAATCCGCATGTTAACTACTCTGTAGTGAATACATGTCGAATCCGAGATACTTGAAATGTGTTCGGAACACAGACTATCACGGTGAGCGAATCTATGTAAAATACAGGTCTCTTTGGTAGAATTTGCTCTAAGAGATTTTTCTGAGAAATCTGCCTCATTTTTGAACCTGGCGTTTGAAAATCTCTGCAAAATCAGAGAAAAAGCTTCAAAGTGTCAATATACCTTGTATTGTGATGCAAGATCGTAAAACCACATGCAAACAAATCTGTGGTGAATATTTTTAGAAAGCATTATGCATGCAGTGTGATCGTATCACGGAAAATCCCGGCGATGGAATCTATGTAAATTACACACCTATTGTTTAGAATACGCTCCAAAAGTTTTTCCCTCATAAAACGGCCTGATTTTCCAAACTGGCATTAGGAAAAATCTGCAAATTCAGAGTTAATGTTTCTAGTTGTAAATATGCCATGTATGGTGGATGAAAGTTCTGTAATCTACATGTTCACAACTCATTCGAGAAAGTTTGTTGAAACCTTGATGCATGTAGCGTGTTCGGAAAATGGAATGTCACTGTGTGGGAAACTATGTAAATTACATTTCTATTGGGAAGTACTCGCTCCACATGAATTTTTCTGCCAAAACTGTCTCATTTTCAAAACTGGTATTAGGAAAATCTTTTGAAATGGGAGAAAATGCTTCAAATTGTCAACATGGCTTTTATGGTGGATGAAAGATCGGTAATCCTTATGCAAACAACTCTGTAGTGAATATTTGTCGAATCCGTGATGCATGTAGCTGTTTTGGAACACGGAATTTCACGATGACGGGTTCTATGTAAATTGCATGTCTATTGGGTAGAACCCGCTCCAAGAGAATTTTTCTGTGGAAACTGCATGAATTTAGAGACTGACATTAGGAGAATACTACTAAATAAGAATAAAATTTCTATGTATAAGTATGCACTGTAAGGTGGATTAAAGTTCGTTAATACACATGTTCACAACTCATTAAAGTATATATTTTGAATCCGTGGTGCATGTAACATGTTAAGAACACAGAATGTCACGGTGATTGAAAGTAGGAAAATTACCTATCTTTTGGGTAGAACTGGCCCCAAGAGCATTTTTCTGCCATATCTGCCTCATTTTCAAAACTGGCTTTCAAACTAACGTGTGAAATCTGAGAAAATTCTTCAAAGTGTCAGTAAGCCTGGTATGGTGGATGAAAGTGCTGTAATCCACTTGCTAACAACTCTGTAGTGAATATTTGTCGCATCCGAGATGCATGTAGCGTGTTCGGAACACGGAATTTGACGGTGAGCGAATCCATGTAAATTACATGTCTATTGGTTAGAACCCGCTCCAAGAGGTTTTTGCCGTGAAATCTGCCTCATTTTCGAAACTGGCGTTTGGAAAGCCCTGTGAAATCACAGAAAATTCTTCTCAGCATCTATATGCCTTCTATAGTGAGAAAGTCCTGTAATACACAAGCAAACAACTCTGTAGTGTATTTTTGTCGAAACTTTTCTGCATGTAGCATGTTCGAAACATGTAATTTCACAGCAGGAGAATCTATGTAATTTACATATCTATTGGGTAGAACACGCTCCAACAGTTTTTTCCTTTGAAAACTGCCTGATTTTCGAATCTGCTATAAGGAAATTATTGCGAACTCAGTGTTAAAGTTTCTAAGTGTCAATATGCCCTGTATGGTGGATGAAAGTTGTGTAATACACATATACACAACTCATTAAGAATGTTTCTCAAATCCGTGATGTGTGTAGCGCGTTCGGAACATGGACTATCACGGTGAGGCAAACTATGTAAATTACATATCTATTGGTTAGAACACGCTCCAGGAGCATTTTAATGAAAATCTGCCTCAGTTTGGAAACTGTTGTTATGAAAACGCTGCAAAATCTGAGTAAATGCTTTAAGGTGACAATATGTCTTCAATGGGTTATTAAAGATGTGTAATTCACATGCTAAGAATTCAGCAGAGAATATTTGTTGAATCCGTGGTGCATGTACAGTTTTCGGAACACGGAATGTTACGGTGAAGGTATCTATGAAAATGAGATGTCTATTGGATAGAACATGCACCAAGAGAATTTTTCTGCGAAAACTGCCTGATTTTCGCAACTGACGTTAGGAAAACCGGCGAAAACTAAGTAAAACTTTCTAGGGGTAAATATGCCTTGTATTGTGGTTGAAAAATCGGTAATCCACATGCTCACAGTCATTAAAAAATATTCGTCGAAGCCATGATGAATGTAACGTTTTCGGAACACGGAATGTCTCGGTGAGTGAAGCTCTGGAAATAACAATTCTGCTTGATAGAACTCGCTAGAATTTAATGTTTCTGTGAAAATTTCATGATTTTCGAAACTGGATGTTAGGAAAAACCTGCGAAATCAGAATAACTACTTCTAGGTGTAAATATGCCTTGTATGGTGGATGAAAGTTCGGTAATCCACATGCTCAAACTCATTAAAGAATATTTGTCGAACTCGTGATGCATGTAACGTGTTAGGAATACGGAATGTCATAGTGAAGGAAACAATGCAAGTTACATGTCTATTGGGTAGAACTCGCTTGAAGAGAATTTTTCTGCGAAATGTGCCTCATTTTGAAAACTGCCTTTAGGAGAACCCGGTGAAATCTGAGAAAATGCTTCTAAGTGTGAATATGCCTTGAATGGTGAATGAAAGTCCGGTCATCCACATGTTAATAACAGTGTAGTAATTATTTTTTAAACTGTGATTCATGTAGCGATTTTGGAAAATGGAATTTCATGGTAATGAATCTATGTAAATTAAAATTCTATTGAGTAGAATGAGCTAAAAGAGAATATTTCTGCGAATATTGAATGAATATCGAATCTGAATTTTGGAAAAAGCTGCAAAATGGGAGTAAATATTTGCAGGTGTAAATGTGCCTTTATGATGCAAGAAAGTTCGGTAATCCACATTTTCACAACATATTAAAGAATCTTTTTCTAATCCGTGATGCATATAGCGTGTTCAGATCGTGAAATTTCACGGTGATTGAAATAATGTAAAAGAGTTCTCTATTGGGTAGAACTCGCTCCGAGAGTGTTTTTCTGCGAAAACTTCGTCATTTTTGAATCTGGCGTTTAAAAAACGCTGCAAAATCTGAGAAAATACTTCTAAGAATCAATATTCAATGTATTGTGATGAAAGTTCGGTAATCCACATGCTAACAAATTTGTACTGAATATTTTCGAATCATATATGCATGTAACATGTTCGGAACACGGAATTTCACGGCCAGGGAATTTATGTAAATTACATTTCCCTTGGTTAGAAATCACTCCAAGAGATTTTTCCTGAGAAATCGGCCTGATTTTCGAAACTGGCTTTAGGAAAAACCTGCAAACCCAGATTACTAGATTCTAGGTGTACATCTGCCTTTTATGGTGGATGACAGTTAGGTAATCCGCATGTTAACTACTCTGTAGTGAATATATGTCGAATCCGAGATACTTGAAGTGTGTTCGGAACACAGACTATCACGGTGAGCGAATCTATGTAAAATACATGTCTCTTGGGTAGAATTTGCTCTAAGAGATTTTTCTGAGAAATCTGCCTCATTTTTGAACCTGGCGTTTGAAAATCTCTGCAAAATCAGAGAAAATGCTTCAAAGTGTCAATATACCTTGTACTGTGATGCAAGATCGTAAAACCACATGCAAACAAATCTGTGGTGAATATTTTTAGAAAGCGTTATGCATGCAGTGTGATCGTATCACGGAAAATCCCGGCGATGTAATCTATGTAAATTACACACCTATTGTTTAGAATACGCTCCAAAAGTTTTTCCCTCATAAAACGGCCTGATTTTCCAAACTGGCATTAGGAAAAATCTGCAAATTCAGAGTTAATGTTTCTAGTTGTAAATATGCCATGTATGGTGGATGAAAGTTCTGTAATCTAAATGTTCACAACTCATTTGAGAAAGTTTGTTGAAACCTTGATGCATGTAGCGTGTTCGGAAAATGGAATGTTACTGTGAGGGAAACTATGTAAATTACATTTCTATTGGGAAGTACTCGCTCCACGTGAATTTTTCTGCCAAATCTGCCTCCTTTTCAAAACTTGCATTAGGAAAAACTTTTGAAATGGGAGAAAATGCTTCAAATTGTCAACATGGCTTTTATGGTGGATGAAAGTTCGGTAATACTTATGCTAACAACTCTGTAGTGAATATTTGTCGAATCCGTGATGCATGCAGCTTTTTCGGAACACGGAATTTCACGATGACGGGTTCTATGTAAATTGCATGTCTATTGGGTAGAACCCGCTCCAAGAGGATTTTTCTGTGGAAACTGCATGTATTTAGAGACTGACATTAGGAGAATACTACTAAATAAGAATAAAATTTCTATGTATAAATATGCACTGTAAGGTGGATTAAAGTTCGTTAATACACATGTTCACAACTCATTAAAGTATATATTTTGAATCCGTGGTGCATGTAACATGTTCAGAACACAGAATGTCACGGTGATTGAAAGTAGGAAAATTACCTATCTTTTGGGTAGAACCGGCCCCAAGTGCATTTTTCTGCCATATCTGCCTCATTTTCAAAACTGGCATTCAAACTAACGTGTGAAATCAAAAAATTCTTCAAAGTGTCAGTAAGCCTGGTATGGTGGATGAAAGTGCTGTAATCCACTTGCTAACAACTCTGTAGTGAATGTTTGTCGCATCCGAGATGCATGTAGCGTGTTCGGAACACGGAATTTGACGGTGAGCGAATCCATGTAAATTACATGTCTATTGGTTAGAACCCGCTCCAAGAGGTTTTTGCCGTGAAATCTGCCTCATTTTCGAAACTGGCGTTTGGAAAGCCCTGTGAAATCACAGAAAATGCTTCTAAGCATCTATATGCCTTCTATAGTGAGAAAGTCCTGTAATCCACATGCAAACAACCCTGTAGTGTATTTTTGTCGAAACTTTTCTGCATGTAGCATGTTCGAAACATGTAATTTCACAGCAGGAAAATCTATGTAATTTACATATCTATTGGGTAGAACACGCTCCAACAGTTTTTTCCTTTGAAAACTGCCTGATTTTCGAATCTGCTATAAGGAAATTATTGCGAACTCAGTGTTAAAGTTTCTAAGTGTCAATATGCCCTGTATGGTGGATGAAAGTTGTGTAATACACATATACACAACTCATTAAGAATGTTTCTCAAATCCGTGATGTGTGTAGCGCGTTCGGAACATGGACTATCACGGTGAGGCAAATTATGTAAATTACATATCTATTGGTTAGAACACGCTCCAGGAGCATTTTACTAAAAAATCTGCCTCAGTTTGGAAACTGTTGTTATGAAAACGCTGCAAAATCTGAGTAAATGCTTTAAGGTGACAATATGTCTTCAATGGGTTATTAAAGATGTGTAATTCACATGCTAAGAATTCAGCAGAGAATATTTGTTGAATCCGTGGTGCATGTACAGTTTTCGGAACACGGATTGTTACGGTGAAGGTATCTATGTAAATGAGATGTCTATTGGATAGAACATGCACCAAGAGAATTTTTCTGCGAAAACTGCCTGATTTTCGCAACTGACGTTAGGAAAACCGGCGAAAACTAAGTAAAATTTTCTAGGGGTAAATATGCCTTGTATTGTGGTTGAAAAATCGGTAATCCACATGCTCACAGTCATTAAAAAATATTTGTCGAAGCTATGATGAATGTAACGTTTTCGGAACATGGAATGTCTCGGTGAGTGAAGCTCTGGAAATAACAATTCTGCTTGATAGAACTCGCTAGAATTTAATGTTTCTGTGAAAATTTCATGATTTTCGAAACTGGATGTTAGGAAAAACCTGCGAAATCAGAATAACTACTTCTAGGTGTAAATATGCCTTGTATGGTGGATGAAAGTTCGGTAATCCACATGCTCACACTCATTAAAGAATATTTGTCGAACTCGTGATGCATGTAACGTGTTAGGAATACGGAATGTCATAGTGAAGGAAACAATGCAAGTTACATGTCTATTGGGTAGAACTCGCTTGAAGAGAATTTTTCTGCGAAATGTGCCTCATTTTGAAAACTGCCTTTAGGAGAACCCGGTGAAATCTGAGAAAATGCTTCTAAGTGTGAATATGCCTTGAATGGTGAATGAAAGTCCGGTCATCCACATGTTAATAACAGTGTAGTAATTATTTTTTAAACTGTGATTCATGTAGCGCTTTTGGAAAATGGAATTTCATTGTAATGTAAGTATGTAAATTAAAATTCTATTGAGCAGAACGAGCTAGAAAACTATTTTTCTGCGAAAATTGCATGATTATCGAATCTGAAGTTTGGAAATAGCTGCAAAAAGGGAGTAAATATTTGCAGGTGTAAATGTGCCTTTATGATGCAAGAAAGTTCGGTAATCCACATTTTCACAACATATTAAAGAATCATTTTCTAATCCGTGATGCATATAGCGTGTTCAGATCGTGAAATTTCACGGTGATTGAAACAATGTAAAAGAGTTCTCTATTGGGTAGAACTCGCTCCGAGAGTGTTTTTCTGCGAAAACTTCGTCATTTTTGAACCTGGCGTTTAGAAAACGCTGCAAAATCTGAGAAAATACTTCTAAGAATCAATATTCAATGTATTGTGATGAAAGTTCGGTAATCCACATGCTAACAAATTTGTAGAGAGTAATTTTTGAGTCATTTATGCATGTAACATGTTCGGAACACGGAATTTCACGGCCAGGGAATTTATGTAGATTACATTTCCCTTGGTTAGAAATCATTCCAAGAGATTTTTCCTGAGAAATCTGCCTGATTTTCGAACCCGGCGTTAGGAAAAACTTGTGAACCCAGATTACTAGATTCTCGGTGTACATCTGCCTTTTATGGTGGATGAACGTTCGGTAATCCGCATGCTAACTACTCTGTAGTGAATATTTGTCGAATCCGAGATACGTGAAGTGTGTTCGGAACACAGAATATCACGGTGAGCGAATCTATGTAAAATACATGTCTCGGGTAGAATTTGCTCTAAGAGATTTTTCTGAGAAATCTGCCTCATTTTTGAACCTGGCGTTTGAAAATCTCTGCAAAATCAGAGAAAATGCTTCAAAGTGTCAATATGCCTTGTATTGTGATGCAAGATCGTAAAGCCACATGCAAACAAATCTGTGGTGAATATATTTAGAAAGCGTTATGCATGCAGTGTGATCGTATCACGGAAAATCCCAGCGATGGAATCTATGTAAACTACACACCTGTTGTTTAGAATACACTTCAAAAGTTTTTCCCTCAAAAAACGGCCTGATTTTCCAAACTGGCATTAGGAAAAATCTGCAAATTCAGAGTTAATGTTTCTAGTTGTAAATATGCCATGTATGGTGGATGAAAGTTCTGTAATCTACATGTTCACAACTCATTCGAGAAAGTTTGTTGAAACCTTGATGCATGTAGCGTGTTCAGAAAATGGAATGTCACTGTGTGGGAAACTATGTAAATTACATTTCTATTGGGAAGTACTCGCTCCACATGAATTTTTCTGCCAAAACTGTCTCATTTTCAAAACTGGTATTAGGAAAATCTTTTGAAATGGGAGAAAATGCTTCAAATTGTCAACATGGCTTTTATGGTGGATGAAAGATCGGTAATCCTTATGCAAACAACTCTGTAGTGAATATTTGTCGAATCCGTGATGCATGTAGCTGTTTCGGAACACGGAATTTCACGATGACGGGTTCTATGTAAATTGCATGTCTATTGGGTAGAACCCGCTCCAAGAGAATTTTTCTGTGGAAACTGCATGAATTTAGAGACTGACATTAGGAGAATACTACTAAATAAGATTAAAATTTCTATGTATAAGTATGCACTGTAAGGTGGATTAAAGTTCGTTAATACACATGTTCACAACTCATTAAAGTATATATTTTGAATCCGTGGTGCATGTAACATGTTCAGAACACAGAATGTCACGGTGATTGAAAGTAGGAAAATTACCTATCTTTTGGGTAGAACTGGCCCCAAGAGCATTTTTCTGCCATATCTGCCTCATTTTCAAAACTGGCTTTCAAACTAACGTGTGAAATCTGAGAAAATTCTTCAAAGTGTCAGTAAGCCTGGTATGGTGGATGAAAGTGCTGTAATCCACTTGCTAACAACTCTGTAGTGAATATTTGTCGCATCCGAGATGCATGTAGCGTGTTCGGAACACGGAATTTGACGGTGAGCGAATCCATGTAAATTACATGTCTATTGGTTAGAACCCGCTCCAAGAGGTTTTTTCCGTGAAATCTGCCTCATTTTCGAAACTGGCGTTTGGAAAGCCCTGTGAAATCACAGAAAATTCTTCTCAGCATCTATATGCCTTCTATAGTGAGAAAGTCCTGTAATACACAAGCAAACAACTCTGTAGTGTATTTTTGTCGAAACTTTTCTGCATGTAGCATGTTCGAAACATGTAATTTCACAGCAGGAGAATCTATGTAATTTACATATCTATTGGGTAGAACACGCTCCAACAGTTTTTTCCTTTGAAAACTGCCTGATTTTCGAATCTGCTATAAGGAAATTATTGCGAACTCAGTGTTAAAGTTTCTAAGTGTCAATATGCCCTGTATGGTGGATGAAAGTTGTGTAATACACATATACACAACTCATTAAGAATGTTTCTCAAATCCGTGATGTGTGTAGCGCGTTCGGAACATGGACTATCACGGTGAGGCAAACTATGTAAATTACATATCTATTGGTTAGAACACGCTCCAGGAGCATTTTAATGAAAATCTGCCTCAGTTTGGAAACTGTTGTTATGAAAACGCTGCAAAATCTGAGTAAATGCTTTAAGGTGACAATATGTCTTCAATGGGTTATTAAAGATGTGTAATTCACATGCTAAGAATTCAGCAGAGAATATTTGTTGAATCCGTGGTGCATGTACAGTTTTCGGAACACGGAATGTTACGGTGAAGGTATCTATGAAAATGAGATGTCTATTGGATAGAACATGCACCAAGAGAATTTTTCTGCGAAAACTGCCTGATTTTCGCAACTGACGTTAGGAAAACCGGCGAAAACTAAGTAAAACTTTCTAGGGGTAAATATGCCTTGTATTGTGGTTGAAAAATCGGTAATCCACATGCTCACAGTCATTAAAAAATATTCGTCGAAGCCATGATGAATGTAACGTTTTCGGAACACGGAATGTCTTGGTGAGTGAAGCTCTGGAAATAACAATTCTGCTTGATAGAACTCGCTTGAATTGAACGTTTCTGTGAAAATTTCATGATTTTCGAAACTGGATGTTAGGAAAAACCTGCGAAATCAGAATAACTATTTCTAGGTGTAAATATGCCTTGTATGGTGGATGAAAGTTTGGTAATCCACATGCTCACACTCATTAAAGAATATTTGTCGAACTCGTGATGCATGTAACGTGTTCGGAATACGGAATGTCATAGTGAAGGAAACAATTTAAGTTACATGTCTATTGGGTAGAACTCGCTTGAAGAGAATTTTTCTGCGAAATGTGCCTCATTTTGAAAACTGCCTTTAGGAGAACCCGATGAAATCTGAGAAAATGCTTCTAAGTGTGAATATGCCTTGAATGGTGAATGAAAGTCCGGTCATCCACATGTTAATAACAGTGTAGTAATTATTTTTTAAACTGTGATTCATGTAGCGATTTTGGAAAATGGAATTTCATGGTAATGAATCTATGTAAATTAAAATTCTATTGAGTAGAATGAGCTAAAAGAGAATATTTCTGCGAATATTGAATGAATATCGAATCTGAAGTTTGGAAAAAGCTGCAAAATGGGAGTAAATATTTGCAGGTGTAAATGTGCCTTTATGATGCAAGAAAGTTCGGTAATCCACATTTTCACAACATATTAAAGAATCTTTTTCTAATTCGTGATGCATATAGCGTGTTCATATCGTGAAATTTCACGGTGATTGAAACAATGTAACAGAGTTCTCTATTGGGTAGAACTCGCTCCGAGAGTGTTTTTCTGCGAAAACTTCGTCATTTTTGAACCTGGCGTTTAAAAAACGCTGCAAAATCTGAGAAAATACTTCTAAGAATCAATATTCAATGTATTGTGATGAAAGTTCGGTAATCCACATGCTAACAAATTTGTACTGAATATTTTCGAATCATATATGCATGTAACATGTTCGGAACACGGAATTTCACGGCCAGGGAATTTATGTAAATTACATTTCCCTTGGTTAGAAATCACTCCAAGAGATTTTTCCTGAGAAATTGGCCTGATTTTCGAAACTGGCTTTAGGAAAAACCTGCAAACCCAGATTACTAGATTCTCGGTGTACATCTGCCTTTTATGGTGGATGACAGTTAGGTAATCCGCATGTTAACTACTCTGTAGTGAATACATGTCGAATCCGAGATACTTGAAATGTGTTCGGAACACAGACTATCACGGTGAGCGAATCTATGTAAAATACAGGTCTCTTTGGTAGAATTTGCTCTAAGAGATTTTTCTGAGAAATCTGCCTCATTTTTGAACCTGGCGTTTGAAAATCTCTGCAAAATCAGAGAAAAAGCTTCAAAGTGTCAATATACCTTGTATTGTGATGCAAGATCGTAAAACCACATGCAAACAAATCTGTGGTGAATATTTTTAGAAAGCATTATGCATGCAGTGTGATCGTATCACGGAAAATCCCGGCGATGGAATCTATGTAAATTACACACCTATTGTTTAGAATACGCTCCAAAAGTTTTTCCCTCATAAAACGGCCTGATTTTCCAAACTGGCATTAGGAAAAATCTGCAAATTCAGAGTTAATGTTTCTAGTTGTAAATATGCCATGTATGGTGGATGAAAGTTCTGTAATCTACATGTTCACAACTCATTCGAGAAAGTTTGTTGAAACCTTGATGCATGTAGCGTGTTCGGAAAATGGAATGTCACTGTGTGGGAAACTATGTAAATTACATTTCTATTGGGAAGTACTCGCTCCACATGAATTTTTCTGCCAAAACTGTCTCATTTTCAAAACTGGTATTAGGAAAATCTTTTGAAATGGGAGAAAATGCTTCAAATTGTCAACATGGCTTTTATGGTGGATGAAAGATCGGTAATCCTTATGCAAACAACTCTGTAGTGAATATTTGTCGAATCCGTGATGCATGTAGCTGTTTTGGAACACGGAATTTCACGATGACGGGTTCTATGTAAATTGCATGTCTATTGGGTAGAACCCGCTCCAAGAGAATTTTTCTGTGGAAACTGCATGAATTTAGAGACTGACATTAGGAGAATACTACTAAATAAGAATAAAATTTCTATGTATAAGTATGCACTGTAAGGTGGATTAAAGTTCGTTAATACACATGTTCACAACTCATTAAAGTATATATTTTGAATCCGTGGTGCATGTAACATGTTAAGAACACAGAATGTCACGGTGATTGAAAGTAGGAAAATTACCTATCTTTTGGGTAGAACTGGCCCCAAGAGCATTTTTCTGCCATATCTGCCTCATTTTCAAAACTGGCTTTCAAACTAACGTGTGAAATCTGAGAAAATTCTTCAAAGTGTCAGTAAGCCTGGTATGGTGGATGAAAGTGCTGTAATCCACTTGCTAACAACTCTGTAGTGAATATTTGTCGCATCCGAGATGCATGTAGCGTGTTCGGAACACGGAATTTGACGGTGAGCGAATCCATGTAAATTACATGTCTATTGGTTAGAACCCGCTCCAAGAGGTTTTTGCCGTGAAATCTGCCTCATTTTCGAAACTGGCGTTTGGAAAGCCCTGTGAAATCACAGAAAATTCTTCTCAGCATCTATATGCCTTCTATAGTGAGAAAGTCCTGTAATACACAAGCAAACAACTCTGTAGTGTATTTTTGTCGAAACTTTTCTGCATGTAGCATGTTCGAAACATGTAATTTCACAGCAGGAGAATCTATGTAATTTACATATCTATTGGGTAGAACACGCTCCAACAGTTTTTTCCTTTGAAAACTGCCTGATTTTCGAATCTGCTATAAGGAAATTATTGCGAACTCAGTGTTAAAGTTTCTAAGTGTCAATATGCCCTGTATGGTGGATGAAAGTTGTGTAATACACATATACACAACTCATTAAGAATGTTTCTCAAATCCGTGATGTGTGTAGCGCGTTCGGAACATGGACTATCACGGTGAGGCAAACTATGTAAATTACATATCTATTGGTTAGAACACGCTCCAGGAGCATTTTAATGAAAATCTGCCTCAGTTTGGAAACTGTTGTTATGAAAACGCTGCAAAATCTGAGTAAATGCTTTAAGGTGACAATATGTCTTCAATGGGTTATTAAAGATGTGTAATTCACATGCTAAGAATTCAGCAGAGAATATTTGTTGAATCCGTGGTGCATGTACAGTTTTCGGAACACGGAATGTTACGGTGAAGGTATCTATGAAAATGAGATGTCTATTGGATAGAACATGCACCAAGAGAATTTTTCTGCGAAAACTGCCTGATTTTCGCAACTGACGTTAGGAAAACCGGCGAAAACTAAGTAAAACTTTCTAGGGGTAAATATGCCTTGTATTGTGGTTGAAAAATCGGTAATCCACATGCTCACAGTCATTAAAAAATATTCGTCGAAGCCATGATGAATGTAACGTTTTCGGAACACGGAATGTCTCGGTGAGTGAAGCTCTGGAAATAACAATTCTGCTTGATAGAACTCGCTTGAATTGAACGTTTCTGTGAAAATTTCATGATTTTCGAAACTGGATGTTAGGAAAAACCTGCGAAATCAGAATAACTATTTCTAGGTGTAAATATGCCTTGTATGGTGGATGAAAGTTCGGTAATCCACATGCTCACACTCATTAAAGAATATTTGTCGAACTCGTGATGCATGTAACGTGTTAGGAATACGGAATGTCATAGTGAAGGAAACAATTTAAGTTACATGTCTATTGGGTAGAACTCGCTTGAAGAGAATTTTTCTGCGAAATGTGTCTCATTTTGAAAACTGCCTTTAGGAGAACCCGGTGAAATCTGAGAAAATGCTTCTAAGTGTGAATATGCCTTGAATGGTGAATGAAAGTCCGGTCATCCACATGTTAATAACAGTGTAGTAATTATTTTTTAAACTGTGATTCATGTAGCGATTTTGGAAAATGGAATTTCATGGTAAGGAATCTATGTAAATTAAAATTCTATTGAGTAGAATGAGCTAAAAGAGAATATTTCTGCGAATATTGAATGAATATCGAATCTGAAGTTTGGAAAAAGCTGCAAAATGGGAGTAAATATTTGCAGGTGTAAATGTGCCTTTATGATGCAAGAAAGTTCGGTAATCCACATTTTCACAACATATTAAAGAATCTTTTTCTAATTCGTGATGCATATAGCGTGTTCATATCGTGAAATTTCACGGTGATTGAAACAATGTAAAAGAGTTCTCTATTGGGTAGAACTAGCTCCGAGAGTGTTTTTCTGCGAAAACTTCGTCATTTTTGAACCTGGCGTTTAAAAAACGCTGCAAAATCTGAGAAAATACTTCTAAGAATCAATATTCAATGTATTGTGATGAAAGTTCGGTAATCCACATGCTAACAAATTTGTACTGAATATTTTCGAATCATATATGCATGTAACATGTTCGGAACACGGAATTTCACGGCCAGGGAATTTATGTAAATTACATTTCCCTTGGTTAGAAATCACTCCAAGAGATTTTTCCTGAGAAATTGGCCTGATTTTCGAAACTGGCTTTAGGAAAAACCTGCAAACCCAGATTACTAGATTCTCGGTGTACATCTGCCTTTTATGGTGGATGACAGTTAGGTAATCCGCATGTTAACTACTCTGTAGTGAATACATGTCGAATCCGAGATACTTGAAATGTGTTCGGAACACAGACTATCACGGTGAGCGAATCTATGTAAAATACAGGTCTCTTTGGTAGAATTTGCTCTAAGAGATTTTTCTGAGAAATCTGCCTCATTTTTGAACCTGGCGTTTGAAAATCTCTGCAAAATCAGAGAAAAAGCTTCAAAGTGTCAATATACCTTGTATTGTGATGCAAGATCGTAAAACCACATGCAAACAAATCTGTGGTGAATATTTTTAGAAAGCATTATGCATGCAGTGTGATCGTATCACGGAAAATCCCGGCGATGGAATCTATGTAAATTACACACCTATTGTTTAGAATACGCTCCAAAAGTTTTTCCCTCATAAAACGGCCTGATTTTCCAAACTGGCATTAGGAAAAATCTGCAAATTCAGAGTTAATGTTTCTAGTTGTAAATATGCCATGTATGGTGGATGAAAGTTCTGTAATCTACATGTTCACAACTCATTCGAGAAAGTTTGTTGAAACCTTGATGCATGTAGCGTGTTCGGAAAATGGAATGTCACTGTGTGGGAAACTATGTAAATTACATTTCTATTGGGAAGTACTCGCTCCACATGAATTTTTCTGCCAAAACTGTCTCATTTTCAAAACTGGTATTAGGAAAATCTTTTGAAATGGGAGAAAATGCTTCAAATTGTCAACATGGCTTTTATGGTGGATGAAAGATCGGTAATCCTTATGCAAACAACTCTGTAGTGAATATTTGTCGAATCCGTGATGCATGTAGCTGTTTCGGAACACGGAATTTCACGATGACGGGTTCTATGTAAATTGCATGTCTATTGGGTAGAACCCGCTCCAAGAGAATTTTTCTGTGGAAACTGCATGAATTTAGAGACTGACATTAGGAGAATACTACTAAATAAGAATAAAATTTCTATGTATAAGTATGCACTGTAAGGTGGATTAAAGTTCGTTAATACACATGTTCACAACTCATTAAAGTATATATTTTGAATCCGTGGTGCATGTAACATGTTCAGAACACAGAATGTCACGGTGATTGAAAGTAGGAAAATTACCTATCTTTTGGGTAGAACTGGCCCCAAGAGCATTTTTCTGCCATATCTGCCTCATTTTCAAAACTGGCTTTCAAACTAACGTGTGAAATCTGAGAAAATTCTTCAAAGTGTCAGTAAGCCTGGTATGGTGGATGAAAGTGCTGTAATCCACTTGCTAACAACTCTGTAGTGAATATTTGTCGCATCCGAGATGCATGTAGCGTGTTCGGAACACGGAATTTGACGGTGAGCGAATCCATGTAAATTACATGTCTATTGGTTAGAACCCGCTCCAAGAGGTTTTTGCCGTGAAATCTGCCTCATTTTCGAAACTGGCGTTTGGAAAGCCCTGTGAAATCACAGAAAATTCTTCTCAGCATCTATATGCCTTCTATAGTGAGAAAGTCCTGTAATACACAAGCAAACAACTCTGTAGTGTATTTTTGTCGAAACTTTTCTGCATGTAGCATGTTCGAAACATGTAATTTCACAGCAGGAGAATCTATGTAATTTACATATCTATTGGGTAGAACACGCTCCAACAGTTTTTTCCTTTGAAAACTGCCTGATTTTCGAATCTGCTATAAGGAAATTATTGCGAACTCAGTGTTAAAGTTTCTAAGTGTCAATATGCCCTGTATGGTGGATGAAAGTTGTGTAATACACATATACACAACTCATTAAGAATGTTTCTCAAATCCGTGATGTGTGTAGCGCGTTCGGAACATGGACTATCACGGTGAGGCAAACTATGTAAATTACATATCTATTGGTTAGAACACGCTCCAGGAGCATTTTAATGAAAATCTGCCTCAGTTTGGAAACTGTTGTTATGAAAACGCTGCAAAATCTGAGTAAATGCTTTAAGGTGACAATATGTCTTCAATGGGTTATTAAAGATGTGTAATTCACATGCTAAGAATTCAGCAGAGAATATTTGTTGAATCCGTGGTGCATGTACAGTTTTCGGAACACGGAATGTTACGGTGAAGGTATCTATGAAAATGAGATGTCTATTGGATAGAACATGCACCAAGAGAATTTTTCTGCGAAAACTGCCTGATTTTCGCAACTGACGTTAGGAAAACCGGCGAAAACTAAGTAAAACTTTCTAGGGGTAAATATGCCTTGTATTGTGGTTGAAAAATCGGTAATCCACATGCTCACAGTCATTAAAAAATATTCGTCGAAGCCATGATGAATGTAACGTTTTCGGAACACGGAATGTCTCGGTGAGTGAAGCTCTGGAAATAACAATTCTGCTTGATAGAACTCGCTTGAATTGAACGTTTCTGTGAAAATTTCATGATTTTCGAAACTGGATGTTAGGAAAAACCTGCGAAATCAGAATAACTATTTCTAGGTGTAAATATGCCTTGTATGGTGGATGAAAGTTTGGTAATCCACATGCTCACACTCATTAAAGAATATTTGTCGAACTCGTGATGCATGTAACGTGTTCGGAATACGGAATGTCATAGTGAAGGAAACAATTTAAGTTACATGTCTATTGGGTAGAACTCGCTTGAAGAGAATTTTTCTGCGAAATGTGCCTCATTTTGAAAACTGCCTTTAGGAGAACCCGGTGAAATCTGAGAAAATGCTTCTAAGTGTGAATATGCCTTGAATGGTGAATGAAAGTCCGGTCATCCACATGTTAATAACAGTGTAGTAATTATTTTTTAAACTGTGATTCATGTAGCGATTTTGGAAAATGGAATTTCATGGTAATGAATCTATGTAAATTAAAATTCTATTGAGTAGAATGAGCTAAAAGAGAATATTTCTGCGAATATTGAATGAATATCGAATCTGAAGTTTGGAAAAAGCTGCAAAATGGGAGTAAATATTTGCAGGTGTAAATGTGCCTTTATGATGCAAGAAAGTTCGGTAATCCACATTTTCACAACATATTAAAGAATCTTTTTCTAATTCGTGATGCATATAGCGTGTTCATATCGTGAAATTTCACGGTGATTGAAACAATGTAAAAGAGTTCTCTATTGGGTAGAACTCGCTCCGAGAGTGTTTTTCTGCGAAAACTTCGTCATTTTTGAACCTGGCGTTTAAAAAACGCTGCAAAATCTGAGAAAATACTTCTAAGAATCAATATTCAATGTATTGTGATGAAAGTTCGGTAATCCACATGCTAACAAATTTGTACTGAATATTTTCGAATCATATATGCATGTAACATGTTCGGAACACGGAATTTCACGGCCAGGGAATTTATGTAAATTACATTTCCCTTGGTTAGAAATCACTCCAAGAGATTTTTCCTGAGAAATTGGCCTGATTTTCGAAACTGGCTTTAGGAAAAACCTGCAAACCCAGATTACTAGATTCTCGGTGTACATCTGCCTTTTATGGTGGATGACAGTTAGGTAATCCGCATGTTAACTACTCTGTAGTGAATACATGTCGAATCCGAGATACTTGAAATGTGTTCGGAACACAGACTATCACGGTGAGCGAATCTATGTAAAATACAGGTCTCTTTGGTAGAATTTGCTCTAAGAGATTTTTCTGAGAAATCTGCCTCATTTTTGAACCTGGCGTTTGAAAATCTCTGCAAAATCAGAGAAAAAGCTTCAAAGTGTCAATATACCTTGTATTGTGATGCAAGATCGTACAACCACATGCAAACAAATCTGTGGTGAATATTTTTAGAAAGCGTTATGCATGCAGTGTGATCGTATCACGGAAAATCCCGGCGATGGAATCTATGTAAATTACACACCTATTGTTTAGAATACGCTCCAAAAGTTTTTCCCTCATAAAACGGCCTGATTTTCCAAACTGGCATTAGGAAAAATCTGCAAATTCAGAGTTAATGTTTCTAGTTGTAAATATGCCATGTATGGTGGATGAAAGTTCTGTAATCTAAATGTTCACAACTCATTCGAGAAAGTTTGTTGAAACCTTGATGCATGTAGCGTGTTCAGAAAATGGAATGTCACTGTGAGGGAAACTATGTAAATTACATTTCTATTGGGAAGTACTCGCTCCACGTGAATTTTTCTGCCAAATCTGCCTCCTTTTCATAACTGGCATTAGGAAAAACTTTTGAAATGGGAGAAAATGCTTCAAATTGTCAACATAGCTTTTATGGTGGATGAAAGATCGGTAATCCTTATGCAAACAACTCTGTAGTGAATATTTTTCGAATCCGTGATGCATGTAGCTTTTTCGGAACACGGAATTTCACGATGACGGTTTCTATGTAAATTGCATGTCTATTGGGTAGAACCCGCTCCAATAGGATTTTTCTGTGGAAACTGCATGAATTTAGAGACTGACATTAGGAGAATACTACTAAATAAAAATAAAATTTCTATGTATAAATATGCACTGTAAGGTGGATTAAAGTTCATTGATACACATGTTCACAACTCATTAAAGTATATATTTTGAATCCGTGGTGCATGTAACATGTTCAGAACACAGAATGTCACGGTGATTGAAAGTAGGGAAATTACCCAACTTTTGGGTAGAACTGGCCCCAAGAGCATTTTTCTGCCATATCTGCCTCATTTTCAAAACTGGCATTCAAACTAACGTGTGAAATCAAAAATTTCTTCAAAGTGTCAGTAAGCCTGGTATGGTGGATGAAAGTGCTGTAATCCACTTGCTAACAACTCTGTAGTGAATAATTGTCGCATCCGAGATGCATGTAGCGTGTTCGGAACACGGAATTTGACGGTGAGCGAATCCATGTAAATTACATGTCTATTGGTTAGAACCCGCTCCAATAGGTTTTTGCCATGAAATCTGCCTCATTTTCGAAACTGGCGTTTGGAAAGCCCTGTGAAATCACAGAAAATGCTTCTAAGCATCTATATGCCTTCTATAGTGTGAAAGTCCTATAATCCACATGCAAACAACTCTGTAGTGTATTTTTCTCGAAACTTTTCTGCATGTAGCATGTTCGAAACACGTAATTTCACAGCGGGAGAATCCTTGTAATTTACATATCTATTGGGTAGAACATGCTCCAACAGTTTTTTCCTTTGAAAACTGCCTGATGTTCCAAACTGCTATTAGGAAATACATGCGAACTCAGTGTTAATGTTTCTAGGTGTCAATATGCCCTGTATGGTGGATGAAAGTTGTGTAATACACATATACAAAACTCATTAAGAATGTTTCTCAAATCCGTGATGTGTGTAGCGCGTTTGAAACATGGACTGTCACGGTGAGGCAAACTATGTAAATTACATATCTATTGGTTAGAACACGCTCCAGGGGCATTTTACTGAAAACTCTGCCTCAGTTTGGAAACTGTTGTTATGAAAACGCAGCAAAATCTGAGTAAATGCTTTAAGGTGACAATATGTCTTCAATGGGTTATTAAAGATGTCTAATTCACATGCTAAGAAATCAGCAGAGAATATTTGTTGAATCCGTGGTGCATGTACCGTTTTCAGAACACGGAATGTTACGGAGAGGGTATCTATGAAAATGAGATGTCTATTTGATAGAACATGCACCAAGAGAATTTTTCTGCGAAAACTGCTTGATTTTCGCAACTGACCATAGGAAAACCAGCAAAATTTAATTAAATGTTTCTAGGTGTAAATATGCCTTGTATTGTGGTTGAAAAATTGGTAATCCACATGATCACAGTCATTAAAAAATGTTTGTCGAAACCATGATGAATGTAACGTTTTCGGAACACGGAATGTCTCAGTGAGTGAAGCTCTGAAAATAACAATTCCGCTTGATAGAACTCGCTTGAATTGAATGTTTCTGTGAAAATTTCATGATTTTCGAAACTGGATGTTAGGAAAAACCTGCGAAATAAGAATAACTACTTCTAGGTGTAAATATGCCTTGTATGGTGGATGAAAGTTCGGTAATCCACATGCTCACACTCATTAAAGAATATTTGTCGAACCCGTGAAGCATGTAACGTGTTCGGAATACGGAATGTCATAGTGAAGGAAACAGTGCAAGTTACATGTCTATTGGGTAGAACTCGCTTGAAGAGAATTTTTCTGCGAAATGTGCCTCATTTGAAAACTGCCTTTAGGAGTACCCGGTGAAATCTTAGAAAATGCTTCTAAGTGTGAATATGCCTTGAATGGTGAATGAAAGTCCGGTCATCCACATGTTAATAACAGTGTAGTAATTATTTTTTAAACTGTGATTCATGTAGCGCTTTAGGAAAATGGTATTTCATGGTAATGAAATTATGTAAATTAAAATTCTATTGAGCAGAACGAGCTAGAAAAGAATTTTTCTGCGAAAATTGCATGATTATCGAATTTGAAGTTTGGAAAAAGCTGCAAAAAGGGAGTAAATATTTGCAGGTGTAAATGTGCCTTTATGATGCAAGAAAGTTCGGTAATCCACATTTTCACAACATATTAAAGAATCATTTTCTAATCCGTGATGCATAAAGCGTGTTCAGATCGTGAAATTTCACGGTGATTGAAACAATGTAAAAGAGTTCTCTATTGGGTAGAACTCGCTCCGAGAGTGTTTTTCTGCGAAAACTTCGTCATTTTTGAAACTGGCGTTTAACAACGCTGCAAAATCTGAGAAAATACTTCTAAGAATCAATATTCAATGTATTGTAATGAAAGTTCGGTAATCCACATGCTAACAAATTTGTACTGAATATTTGTCGAATCCTTTATGCATGTAACATGTTAGGAACACGGAATTTCACGGCCAAGGAATTTATGTAAATTACATTTCCCTTGGTTAGAAATCACTCCAAGAGATTTTTCCTGACAAATCGGCCTGATTTTCGAAACTGGCTTTAGGAAAATTCTGCAAATCCAGATTACTAGATTCTCGGTGTACATCTGCCTTTTATGGTGGATGACAGTTAGGTAATCCGCATGTTAACTACTCTGTAGTGAATATTTGTCGAATCCGAGATACGTGAAGTGTGTTCGGAACACAGACTATCACGGTGAGCGAATCTATGTAAAATACAGGTCTCTTGGGTAGAATTGGCTCTAAGAGATTTTTCTGAGAAATCTGCCTCATTTTTGAACCTGGCGTTTGAAAATCTCGGCAAAATCAGAGAAAATGCTTCAAAGTGTCAATATGCCTTGTATTGTGATGCAAGATCGTAAAACCACATGCAAACAAATCTGTGGTGAATATTTTTAGAAAGCGTTATGCATGCAGTGTGATCGTATCACGGAAAATCCCGGCGATGGAATCTATGTAAATTACACACCTATTGTTTAGAATACGCTCCAAAAGATTTTCCCTCATAAAACGGCCTGATTTTCCAAACTGGCATTAGGAAAAAGCTGCAAATTCAGATTTAATGTTTCTAGTTGTAAATATGCCATGTATGGTGGATGAAAGTTCTGTAATCTACATGTTCACAACTCATTCGAGAAAGTTTGTTGAAACCTTGATGCATGTAGCGTGTTCAGAAAATGGAATGTCACTTTGAGGGAAACTATGTAACTTACATTTCTATTGGGAAGTACTCGCTCCACGAGAATTTTTCTGCCAAATCTGCCTCCTTTTCAAAACTGGCATTAGGAAAAACTTTTGAAATGGGAGAAAATGCTTCAAATTGTCAACATGGCTTTTATGGTGGATGAAAGATCGGTAATCCTTATGCAAACAACTCTGTAGTGAATATTTGTCGAATCCGTGATGCATGTAGCTTTTTCGGAACACGGAATTTCACGATGATGGGTTCTATGTAAATTGCAAGTCTATTGGGTAGAACCCGCTCCAAGAGGATTTTTCTGTGGAAACTGCATGAATTTAGAGACTGACATTAGGAGAATACTACTAAATAAGAATAAAATTTCTATGTATAAATATGCACTGTAAGGTGGATTAAAGTTCGTTAATACACATGTTCACAAATCATTAAAGTATATATTTTGAATCCGTGGTGCATGTAACATGTTCAGAACACAGAATGTCACGGTGATTGAAAGTAGGAAAATTACCTATCTTTTGGGTAGAACTGGCCCCAAGAGCATTTTTCTGCCATATCTGCCTCATTTTCAAAACTGGCATTCAAACTAACGTGTGAAATCAAAAAATTCTTCAAAGTGTCAGTAAGCCTGGTATGGTGGATGAAAGTGCTGTAATCCACTTGCTAACAACTCTGTAGTGAATATTTGTCGCATCCGAGATGCATGTAGCGTGTTCGGAACACGGAATTTGACAGTGAGCGAATCCATGTAAATTACCTGTTTATTGGTTAGAACCCGCTCCAAGAGGTTTCTGCCATGAAATCTGCATCATTTTCGAAACTGGCGTTTGGAAAGCACTGTGAAATCACAGAAAATGCTTCTAAGCATCTATATGCCTTCTATAGTGTGAAAGTCCTGTAATCCACATGCAAACAACTATGTAGTGTATTTTTTCGAAACATTTCTGCATGTAGCATGTTCGAAACACGTAATTTCACAGCGGGAGAATCCTTGTAATTTACATATCTATTGGATATAACATGCTCCAACATTTTTTCCTTTGAAAACTGCCTGATTTTCGAAACTGCTATAAGGAAATATTTGTGAACTAAGTCTTAATGTTTCTAGGTGTCAATATGCCCTGTATGGTGGATGAAAATTGTGTAATACACATATACAAAACTCATTAAGAATGTTTCTCTAATCCGTGATGTGTGTAGCGCGTTCGGAACATGGACTATCACAGTGAGGCAAACTATGTAAATTACATATCTATTGGTTAGAACACGCTCCATGGGCATTTTACTGAAAAATCTGCCTCAGTTTGGAAACTGTTGTTATGAAAACGCTGCAAAATCTGAGTAAATGCTTTAAGGTGACAATATGTCTTCAAAGGGTTATTAAAGATGTGTAATTCACATGCTAAGAATTCAGCAGGGAATATTTGTTGAATCCTTGGTGCATGTACAGTTTTCGGAACACGGAATGTTACGGTGAAGTTATCTATGTAAATGAGATGTCTATTGGATAGAACATGCACCAAGAGAATTTTTCTGCGAAAACTGCCTGTTTTTCGCAACTGACCATAGGAAAACCGGCGAAATCTATGTAAATGTTTCTAGGTGTACATATGCCTTGTATTGGGGTTGAAAAATCGGTAATCCACATGCTCACAGTCATTAAAAAATATTTGTCAAAGCCATGATGAATGTAATGTTTTCGGAACACCGAATGTCTCGGTGAGTGAAGCTCTGAAAATAACAATTCTGCTTGATAGAACTCGCTTGAATTGAATGTTTCTGTGAAAATTTCATGATTTTGGAAACTGGATGTTAGGAAAAACCTGTGAAAACAGAATAACTACTTGTAGGTTTAAATATGCCTTTTATGGTGGATTAAAGTTCGGTAATCCACATGCTCAAACTCATTAAAGAATATTTGTCGAACTCGTGATGCATGTAACGTGTTAGGAATACGGAATGTCATAGTGAAGGAAACAAAGCAAGTTACATGTCTATTGGGTAGAACTCGCTTGAAGAGAGTTTTTCTGCGAAATGTGCCTCATTTTGAAAACTGCCTTTAGGAGAACCCGGTGAAATCTGAGAAAATGCTTCTAAGTGTGAATATGCCTTGAATGGTGAATGAAAGTCCGGTCATCCACATGTTAATAACAGTGTAGTAATTATTTTTTAAACTGTGATTCATGTAGCGCTTAAGAAAATGGTATTTCATGGTAATGAAACTATGTAAATTAAAATTCTATTGAGCAGAATGAGCTAGAAAAGAATTTTTTTGCGAAAATTGCATGATTATCGAATCTGAAGTTTTGAAAAAGCTGCAAAAAGGGAGTAAATATTTGCAGGTGTAAATGTGCCTTTATGATGCAAGAAAGTTCGGGAATCCACATTTTCACAACATATTAAAGAATCATTTTCTAATCCGTGATGCATATAGCCGTGTTCAGATCGTGAAATTTCACGGTGATTGAAACAATGTAAAAGAGTTCTCTATTGGGTAGAACTCGCTCCGAGAGGGTTTTTCTGCAAAAACTTCGTCATTTTTGAACCTGGAGTTTAGAAAACGCTGCAAAATCTGAGAAAATACTTCTAAGAATCAATATTCAATGTATTGTGATGAAAGTTCGGTAATCCACATGCTAACAAATTTGTAGAGAGTAATTTTTGAGTCATTTATGCATGTAACTTGTTCGGAACACGGAATTTGACGGCCAGGGAATTTATGTAAATTACATTTCCCTTGGTTAGAAATCACACCAAGAGATTTTTCCTGAGATATCGGCCTGATTTTCGAACCCAGCGTTAGGAAAAACTTGTGAACCCAGATTACTAGATTCTCGGTGTACATCTGCCTTTTATGGTGGATGAAAGTTCGGTAATCCGCATGCTAACTACTCTGTAGTGAATATTTGTCGAATCCGAGATACGTGAAGTGTGTTCAGAACACAGAATATCACGGTGAGCGAATCTATGTAAAATTCATGTCTCGGGTAGAATTTGCTCTAAGAGTTTTTTTCTGAGAAATCTGCCTCATTTTTGAACCTGGCGTTTGAAAATCTCTGCAAAATCAGAGAAAATGCTTCAAAGTGTCAATATGCCTTGTATTGTGATGCAAGATCATAAAACCACATGCAAACAAATCTGTGGTGAATATTTTTAGAAATAGTTATGCATGCAGTGTGATCGTATCACGGAAAATCCCGGCGATGGAATCTATGTAAATTACACACCTATTGGTTAGAATGCGCTCCAAAAATTTTTCCCTGAGAAAACGGTCTGATTTTCCAAACTGGCATTAGGAAAAAACTGCAAATTCAGGGTTAATGTTTCTAGTTGTAAATATGCCATGTATGGTGGATGAAAGTTCTGTAATCTACATGTTCACAACTCATTCGAGAAAGATTGTTGAAACCTTGATGCATGTAGCGTGTTCGGAGAATTGAATATCACTGTTAGGGAAACTATGTAAATTACATTTCTTTTGGGAAGTACTCGCTCCACGAGCATTTTTCGGCCATATCTGCCTCCTTTTCAAAATTGGCATTAGGAAAAACTTTCGAAATGTGAGAAAATGCTTCAAAGTGTCAACATGGCTTTTATGGTGGATGAAACTTCGGTAAACCTTATGCTAACAAATCTGTACTGAATATTTGTCAAATCCGTGATGCATGTAGATTTTTTGGAACACGGAATTTCACGATGACGGGTTCTATGTAAATTGCATGTCTATTGGGTAGAACTCGCTCCAAGAGGATTTTTCTGTGGAAACTGCATGATTTTACAGACTGACATTAGGAGAATACTACTAAATCAGAATAAAATTTCTATGTATAAATATGCACTGTAAGGTGGATTAAAGTTCGTTAATACACATGTGCACAACTCATTAAAGAATGTTTGTTGAATCCGTGGTGCATGTAACGTGTTCAGAACACGGAATGACACGGTGATTGAAAGTAGGGAAATTGCCTATCTTTTGGGTAGAACTGGCTCCAAGAGCATTTTTCTGCCAAATCGGCCTCATTTTCAAAACAGGCGTTCAAACTAACGTGTGAAATCTGAGAAAATTCTTCAAAGTGTCACTAAGCCTTCTATGGTGAAAGAAAGTGCTGTAATCCACCTGCTAACAACTCTGTAGTGAATAATTGTCGCATCCGAAATGCATGTAGCGTATTCAGAACACGGAATTTGACGGTGAGTGAATCCATGTAAATTACATGTATATTGGTTAGAACCAGCTCCAAGAGGTTTTTGCCGTGAAATCTGCCTCATTTCCGAAACTGGCGTTTGGAAAGCTCTGTGAAATCACAGAAAATGCTTCTAAGCGTGTATATGCTTCTATAGTGAGAAAGTCCTGTAATCCACATGCAAACAACCCTGTAGTGTATTTTTGTCGAAACTTTTCTGCATGTAGCATGTTCGAAACACGTAATTTCACAGCGGGAGAATCTATTAAATTTACATATCTATTGGGTAGAACACGCTCCAACAGTTTTTTCATTTGAAACCTGCCTGATTTTCGAAACTGCTATTAAGAAATACCTGTGAACTCAGTGTTAAAATTTCTAGGTGTCAATATGCCTTGTATGATGGATGAAAGTTGTGTAATACACATAGACACAACTCATTAAGAAAGTTTGTTAAATCCGTGATGTGTGTAGCGCGTTCAGAACATGGACTGTCACGGTGAGGCAAACTTTGTAAATTACATATCTATTGGTTACAACACGCTCCCGGAGCATTTTACTGAAAAATCTGCCTCAGTTTGGAAACTTTTGTTATGAAAACGCTGCAAAATCTGAGTAAATGCTTTAAGGTGACAATATGTCTTCAATGGGTTATTAAAGATGTCTAATTCACATGCTAATAATTCAGCAGGGAATATTTTTTGAATCCGTGGTTCATGTACATTTTCGGAACACGGAATGTTGCGGTGAAGTTATCTATGAAAATGAGATGTCTATTGGTTAGAACATGCACCAAGAGAATTTTTCTGCGAAAACTGCCTGATTTTTGTAACTGACGTTAGGAAAACCTGCGAAATGTAAGTAAATGTTTCTAGGTGTAAATATGCCTTGTATTGTGGTTGAAAAATCGGTAATCCACAAGCTCAATGTCAATAAATAATGTTTGTCGAAGCCATGATGAATGTAACGTTTTCGGAACACGGAATGTCTCAGTGAGTGAAGCTCTGAAAATAAGATTTCTGCTTAATAGAACTGGCTTGAATTGAATGTTTATGTGAAAATTTCATGATTTTCGAAACTGGATGTTAGGAAAAACCTGCGAAATCAGAATAACTACATCTAGGTGTAAATATGCCTTGTATGGTGGATGAAAGTTCGGTAATCCACATGCTCACACTCATTAAAGAATGTTTGGCGAACTCGTGATGCATGTAATGTGTTTGGAATACGGAATGTCATAGTGAAGGAAACAATGTAAATTACATGTCTATTGGGTAGAACTCACTTGAAGAGAATATTTTTGCGAAATGTGCCTCATTTTGAAAACTGCCATTACGAGAACCCTGTTAAATCTGAGAAAATGATACTAAGTGTCAATATGCCTTGAATGGTGAATGAAAGTCCGGTCATCCACATGTTAATAACAGTGTAATAATTATTTTGTAAACCGTGACTCATGTAGCGATTTTCGAAAATGGAATTTCACGGTAATGAAGCTATGTAAATTACAATTCTATTGAGTAGAACGAGCTAGAAGAGAATTTTTCTGCGAAAATTGCATGATTATCGAATCTGAAGTTTGGAAAAAGCTGCAAAAAGGGAGTAAATATTTGCAGGTGTAAATGTGCCTTTATGTTGCAACAAAGTTCGGTCATCCACATTTTCACAACATATTAAAGAATCTCTTTCTAATCCGTGATGCATGTAGCGTGTTCAGAACATGGATATTCACGGTGATTGAAACAATGTAAATGACTTCTCTATTGGGTAGAACTCGCTCCGAGAGTGTTTTTCTGCGAAAACTTCGTCAGTTTTGAACCTGGCGTTTAGAAAACGCTGCAAAATCTGAGAAAATACTTCTAAGAATCAATATTCAATGTATTGAGATGAAAGTTCGGTAATCCACATGCTACGAAATTTGTAGTGAATATATCTCGGATCATTTTTGCATGTAACATGGTTGGAACACGGAATTTCACGGCCAGGGAATTTATGAAAAATTACATTTCCCTTGGTTAGAAATCTCTCCAAGAGTTTATCCTGAGAAATCACCCTGATCTTCGAAACTGGCGTTAGGAATACCTGCGAACCCAGATTACTAGATTCTCGGTGTACATCTGCCTTTTATGGTGGATGAAAGTTCGGTAATTTGCATGCTATCTACTCTGTATTGAATATTTGTCGAATCCGAGATACATGAAGTGTGTTCGGAACACAGAATATCACGGTGAGCGAATCTATGTAAAATACAGGCCTCTTGGGTAGAATTTGCTCTAAGAGATTTTTCTGAGAAATCTGCCTCATTTTTGAACCTGGCGTTTGAAAATCTCTGCAAAATCAGAGAAAATTCTTCAAAGAGTCAATATGCCTTGTATTGTGATGCAAGATCGTAAATCCACATGCAAACAAATCTGTGGTGAATATTTTTAGAAAGTGTTATGCATGCAGTGTGATCGTATCACGGAAAATCCCGGCGATGGAATCTATGCAAATTACACACCTATTGTTTAGAATTCGCTCCAAATTTTTTCCCTGAGAAAACGGCCTGATTTTCCAAACTGGCATTAGGAAAAAGCTGCAAATTCAGAGTTAATGTTTCTAGTTGAAAATATGCCATGTATGGTGGATGAAATTTCTGTAATCTACATGTTCACAACTCATTCAAGAAAGTTTGTTGAAAAATTGATGCATGTAGCGTGTTCGGAAAATGGAATGTCAATGTGAGGGAAACTATGTAAATTACATTTCTAATGGGAAGTATTCACTCCTCGGGAATTTTTCTGCCAAATCTGCCTCCTTTTCAAAACTGGCATTAGGAAAAACTTTCGAAATGTGAGAAAATGCTTCAAATTGTCAACATGGCTTTTATGGTGGATGAAAGTTCAGTAATCCTTATGGAAACAACTCTGAAGTGAATATTTGTCGAATCCGTCATGCATGTAGAGTGTTCATAACACGGAATTTCACGATGCCGTGTTCTTAGTAAATTGCATGTCTATTGGGTAGAACTCGCTCCAAGAGGATTTTTCTGTGGAAACTGCATGATTTTACAGACTGACATTAGGAGAATACTACTAAATCAGAATAAAATTTCTATGTATGAATATGAACTGTAAGGTGGATTAAAGTTCGTTAATACACATGTTCACAACTCATTAAAGAATGTTTGTTGAATCCGTGGTGCATGTAACATGTTCTGAACACGGAATGTCACGGTGATTGAAAGTAGGGAAATTACCTATCTTTTGGGTAGAACTGGCTCCAAGAGTATTTTTCTGCCAAATCTGCCTCATTTTCAAAACTGGCATTCAAAGTAACGTGTGAAATCTGAGAAAATTCTTCAAAGTGTCATTAAGCCTGGTATGGTGGATGAAAGTGCTGTAATCCACTTGCTAACAACTCTGTAGTGAATATTTGTCGCATCCGAGATGCATGTAGCGTGTTCGGAACACGGAATTTGACGGTGAGCGAATCCATGTAAATTACATGTCTATTGGTTAGAACCCGCTCCAAGAGGTTTTTGCCGTGAAATCTGCCTCATTTTCGAAACTGGCGTTTGGAAAGCCCTGTGAAATCACAGAAAATTCTTCTCAGCATCTATATGCCTTCTATAGTGAGAAAGTCCTGTAATACACAAGCAAACAACTCTGTAGTGTATTTTTGTCGAAACTTTTCTGCATGTAGCATGTTCGAAACATGTAATTTCACAGCAGGAGAATCTATGTAATTTACATATCTATTGGGTAGAACACGCTCCAACAGTTTTTTCCTTTGAAAACTGCCTGATTTTCGAATCTGCTATAAGGAAATTATTGCGAACTCAGTGTTAAAGTTTCTAAGTGTCAATATGCCCTGTATGGTGGATGAAAGTTGTGTAATACACATATACACAACTCATTAAGAATGTTTCTCAAATCCGTGATGTGTGTAGCGCGTTCGGAACATGGACTATCACGGTGAGGCAAACTATGTAAATTACATATCTATTGGTTAGAACACGCTCCAGGAGCATTTTAATGAAAATCTGCCTCAGTTTGGAAACTGTTGTTATGAAAACGCTGCAAAATCTGAGTAAATGCTTTAAGGTGACAATATGTCTTCAATGGGTTATTAAAGATGTGTAATTCACATGCTAAGAATTCAGCAGAGAATATTTGTTGAATCCGTGGTGCATGTACAGTTTTCGGAACACGGAATGTTACGGTGAAGGTATCTATGTAAATGAGATGTCTATTGGATAGAACATGCACCAAGAGAATTTTTCTGCGAAAACTGCCTGATTTTCGCAACTGACGTTAGGAAAACCGGCGAAAACTAAGTAAAACTTTCTAGGGGTAAATATGCCTTGTATTGTGGTTGAAAAATCGGTAATCCACATGCTCACAGTCATTAAAAAATATTCGTCGAAGCCATGATGAATGTAACGTTTTCGGAACACGGAATGTCTCGGTGAGTGAAGCTCTGTAAATAACAATTCTGCTTGATAGAACTCGCTTGAATTGAACGTTTCTGTGAAAATTTCATGATTTTCGAAACTGGATGTTAGGAAAAACCTGCGAAATCAGAATAACTATTTCTAGGTGTAAATATGCCTTGTATGGTGGATGAAAGTTTGGTAATCCACATGCTCACACTCATTAAAGAATATTTGTCGAACTCGTGATGCATGTAACGTGTTCGGAATACGGAATGTCATAGTGAAGGAAACAATTTAAGTTACATGTCTATTGGGTAGAACTCGCTTGAAGAGAATTTTTCTGCGAAATGTGCCTCATTTTGAAAACTGCCTTTAGGAGAACCCGATGAAATCTGAGAAAATGCTTCTAAGTGTGAATATGCCTTGAATGGTGAATGAAAGTCCGGTCATCCACATGTTAATAACAGTGTAGTAATTATTTTTTAAACTGTGATTCATGTAGCGATTTTGGAAAATGGAATTTCATGGTAATGAATCTATGTAAATTAAAATTCTATTGAGTAGAATGAGCTAAAAGAGAATATTTCTGCGAATGTTGAATGAATATCGAATCTGAAGTTTGGAAAAAGCTGCAAAAAGGGAGTAAATATTTGCAGGTGTAAATGTGCCTTTATGATGCAAGAAAGTTCGGTAATCCACATTTTCACAACATATTAAAGAATCATTTTCTAATCCGTGATGCATAAAGCGTGTTCAGATCGTGAAATTTCACGGTGATTGAAACAATGTAAAAGAGTTCTCTATTGGGTAGAACTCGCTCCGAGAGTGTTTTTCTGCGAAAACTTCGTCATTTTTGAAACTGGCGTTTAACAACGCTGCAAAATCTGAGAAAATACTTCTAAGAATCAATATTCAATGTATTGTAATGAAAGTTCGGTAATCCACATGCTAACAAATTTGTACTGAATATTTGTCGAATCCTTTATGCATGTAACATGTTAGGAACACGGAATTTCACGGCCAAGGAATTTATGTAAATTACATTTCCCTTGGTTAGAAATCACTCCAAGAGATTTTTCCTGACAAATCGGCCTGATTTTCGAAACTGGCTTTAGGAAAATTCTGCAAATCCAGATTACTAGATTCTCGGTGTACATCTGCCTTTTATGGTGGATGACAGTTAGGTAATCCGCATGTTAACTACTCTGTAGTGAATATTTGTCGAATCCGAGATACGTGAAGTGTGTTCGGAACACAGACTATCACGGTGAGCGAATCTATGTAAAATACAGGTCTCTTGGGTAGAATTTGCTCTAAGAGATTTTTCTGAGAAATCTGCCTCATTTTTGAACCTGGCGTTTGAAAATCTCGGCAAAATCAGAGAAAATGCTTCAAAGTGTCAATATGCCTTGTATTGTGATGCAAGATCGTAAAACCACATGCAAACAAATCTGTGGTGAATATTTTTAGAAAGCGTTATGCATGCAGTGTGATCGTATCACGGAAAATCCCGGCGATGGAATCTATGTAAATTACACACCTATTGTTTAGAATACGCTCCAAAAGATTTTCCCTCATAAAACGGCCTGATTTTCCAAACTGGCATTAGGAAAAAGCTGCAAATTCAGATTTAATGTTTCTAGTTGTAAATATGCCATGTATGGTGGATGAAAGTTCTGTAATCTACATGTTCACAACTCATTCGAGAAAGTTTGTTGAAACCTTGATGCATGTAGCGTGTTCAGAAAATGGAATGTCACTTTGAGGGAAACTATGTAACTTACATTTCTATTGGGAAGTACTCGCTCCACGAGAATTTTTCTGCCAAATCTGCCTCCTTTTCAAAACTGGCATTAGGAAAAACTTTTGAAATGGGAGAAAATGCTTCAAATTGTCAACATGGCTTTTATGGTGGATGAAAGATCGGTAATCCTTATGCAAACAACTCTGTAGTGAATATTTGTCGAATCCGTGATGCATGTAGCTTTTTCGGAACACGGAATTTCACGATGATGGGTTCTATGTAAATTGCAAGTCTATTGGGTAGAACCCGCTCCAAGAGGATTTTTCTGTGGAAACTGCATGAATTTAGAGACTGACATTAGGAGAATACTACTAAATAAGAATAAAATTTCTATGTATAAATATGCACTGTAAGGTGGATTAAAGTTCGTTAATACACATGTTCACAAATCATTAAAGTATATATTTTGAATCCGTGGTGCATGTAACATGTTCAGAACACAGAATGTCACGGTGATTGAAAGTAGGAAAATTACCTATCTTTTGGGTAGAACTGGCCCCAAGAGCATTTTTCTGCCATATCTGCCTCATTTTCAAAACTGGCATTCAAACTAACGTGTGAAATCAAAAAATTCTTCAAAGTGTCAGTAAGCCTGGTATGGTGGATGAAAGTGCTGTAATCCACTTGCTAACAACTCTGTAGTGAATATTTGTCGCATCCGAGATGCATGTAGCGTGTTCGGAACACGGAATTTGACAGTGAGCGAATCCATGTAAATTACCTGTTTATTGGTTAGAACCCGCTCCAAGAGGTTTCTGCCATGAAATCTGCATCATTTTCGAAACTGGCGTTTGGAAAGCACTGTGAAATCACAGAAAATGCTTCTAAGCATCTATATGCCTTCTATAGTGTGAAAGTCCTGTAATCCACATGCAAACAACTATGTAGTGTATTTTTTCGAAACATTTCTGCATGTAGCATGTTCGAAACACGTAATTTCACAGCGGGAGAATCCTTGTAATTTACATATCTATTGGATATAACATGCTCCAACATTTTTTCCTTTGAAAACTGCCTGATTTTCGAAACTGCTATAAGGAAATATTTGCGAACTAAGTCTTAATGTTTCTAGGTGTCAATATGCACTGTATGGTGGATGAAAATTGTGTAATACACATATACAAAACTCATTAAGAATGTTTCTCTAATCCGTGATGTGTGTAGCGCGTTCGGAACATGGACTATCACAGTGAGGCAAACTATGTAAATTACATATCTATTGGTTAGAACACGCTCCATGGGCATTTTACTGAAAAATCTGCCTCAGTTTGGAAACTGTTGTTATGAAAACGCTGCAAAATCTGAGTAAATGCTTTAAGGTGACAATATGTCTTCAATGGGTTATTAAAGATGTGTAATTCACATGCTAAGAATTCAGCAGGGAATATTTGTTGAATCCTTGGTGCATGTACAGTTTTCGGAACACGGAATGTTACGGTGAAGTTATCTATGTAAATGAGATGTCTATTGGATAGAACATGCACCAAGAGAATTTTTCTGCGAAAACTGCCTGTTTTTCGCAACTGACCATAGGAAAACCGGCGAAATCTATGTAAATGTTTCTAGGTGTACATATGCCTTGTATTGGGGTTGAAAAATCGGTAATCCACATGCTCACAGTCATTAAAAAATATTTGTCGAAGCCATGATGAATGTAATGTTTTCGGAACACGGAATGTCTCGGTGAGTGAAGCTCTGAAAATAACAATTCTGCTTGATAGAACTCGCTTGAATTGAATGTTTCTGTGAAAATTTCATGATTTTGGAAACTGGATGTTAGGAAAAACCTGTGAAAACAGAATAACTACTTGTAGGTTTAAATATGCCTTTTATGGTGGATTAAAGTTCGGTAATCCACATGCTCAAACTCATTAAAGAATATTTGTCGAACTCGTGATGCATGTAACGTGTTAGGAATACGGAATGTCATAGTGAAGGAAACAAAGCAAGTTACATGTCTATTGGGTAGAACTCGCTTGAAGAGAGTTTTTCTGCGAAATGTGCCTCATTTTGAAAACTGCCTTTAGGAGAACCCGGTGAAATCTGAGAAAATGCTTCTAAGTGTGAATATGCCTTGAATGGTGAATGAAAGTCCGGTCATCCACATGTTAATAACAGTGTAGTAATTATTTTTTAAACTGTGATTCATGTAGCGCTTAAGAAAATGGTATTTCATGGTAATGAAACTATGTAAATTAAAATTCTATTGAGCAGAATGAGCTAGAAAAGAATTTTTTTGCGAAAATTGCATGATTATCGAATCTGAAGTTTTGAAAAAGCTGCAAAAAGGGAGTAAATATTTGCAGGTGTAAATGTGCCTTTATGATGCAAGAAAGTTCGGGAATCCACATTTTCACAACATATTAAAGAATCATTTTCTAATCCGTGATGCATATAGCCGTGTTCAGATCGTGAAATTTCACGGTGATTGAAACAATGTAAAAGAGTTCTCTATTGGGTAGAACTCGCTCCGAGAGGGTTTTTCTGCAAAAACTTCGTCATTTTTGAACCTGGAGTTTAGAAAACGCTGCAAAATCTGAGAAAATACTTCTAAGAATCAATATTCAATGTATTGTGATGAAAGTTCGGTAATCCACATGCTAACAAATTTGTAGAGAGTAATTTTTGAGTCATTTATGCATGTAACTTGTTCGGAACACGGAATTTGACGGCCAGGGAATTTATGTAAATTACATTTCCCTTGGTTAGAAATCACACCAAGAGATTTTTCCTGAGAAATCGGCCTGATTTTCGAACCCAGCGTTAGGAAAAACTTGTGAACCCAGATTACTAGATTCTCGGTGTACATCTGCCTTTTATGGTGGATGAAAGTTCGGTAATCCGCATGCTAACTACTCTGTAGTGAATATTTGTCGAATCCGAGATACGTGAAGTGTGTTCAGAACACAGAATATCACGGTGAGCGAATCTATGTAAAATTCATGTCTCGGGTAGAATTTGCTCTAAGAGTTTTTTTCTGAGAAATCTGCCTCATTTTTGAACCTGGCGTTTGAAAATCTCTGCAAAATCAGAGAAAATGCTTCAAAGTGTCAATATGCCTTGTATTGTGATGCAAGATCATAAAACCACATGCAAACAAATCTGTGGTGAATATTTTTAGAAATAGTTATGCATGCAGTGTGATCGTATCACGGAAAATCCCGGCGATGGAATCTATGTAAATTACACACCTATTGGTTAGAATGCGCTCCAAAAATTTTTCCCTGAGAAAACGGTCTGATTTTCCAAACTGGCATTAGGAAAAAACTGCAAATTCAGGGTTAATGTTTCTAGTTGTAAATATGCCATGTATGGTGGATGAAAGTTCTGTAATCTACATGTTCACAACTCATTCGAGAAAGATTGTTGAAACCTTGATGCATGTAGCGTGTTCGGAGAATTGAATATCACTGTGTGGGAAACTATGTAAATTACATTTCTTTTGGGAAGTACTCGCTCCACGAGCATTTTTCGGCCATATCTGCCTCCTTTTCAAAATTGGCATTAGGAAAAACTTTCGAAATGTGAGAAAATGCTTCAAAGTGTCAACATGGCTTTTATGGTGGATGAAACTTCGGTAAACCTTATGCTAACAAATCTGTAGTGAATATTTGTCAAATCCGTGATGCATGTAGATTTTTTGGAACACGGAATTTCACGATGACGGGTTCTATGTAAATTGCATGTCTATTGGGTAGAACTCGCTCCAAGAGGATTTTTCTGTGGAAACTGCATGATTTTACAGACTGACATTAGGAGAATACTACTAAATCAGAATAAAATTTCTATGTATAAATATGCACTGTAAGGTGGATTAAAGTTCGTTAATACACATGTGCACAACTCATTAAAGAATGTTTGTTGAATCCGTGGTGCATGTAACGTGTTCAGAACACGGAATGACACGGTGATTGAAAGTAGGGAAATTGCCTATCTTTTGGGTAGAACTGGCTCCAAGAGCATTTTTCTGCCAAATCGGCCTCATTTTCAAAACAGGCGTTCAAACTAACGTGTGAAATCTGAGAAAATTCTTCAAAGTGTCACTAAGCCTTCTATGGTGAAAGAAAGTGCTGTAATCCACCTGCTAACAACTCTGTAGTGAATAATTGTCGCATCCGAAATGCATGTAGCGTATTCAGAACACGGAATTTGACGGTGAGTGAATCCATGTAAATTACATGTATATTGGTTAGAACCAGCTCCAAGAGGTTTTTGCCGTGAAATCTGCCTCATTTCCGAAACTGGCGTTTGGAAAGCTCTGTGAAATCACAGAAAATGCTTCTAAGCGTGTATATGCTTCTATAGTGAGAAAGTCCTGTAATCCACATGCAAACAACCCTGTAGTGTATTTTTGTCGAAACTTTTCTGCATGTAGCATGTTCGAAACACGTAATTTCACAGCGGGAGAATCTATTAAATTTACATATCTATTGGGTAGAACACGCTCCAACAGTTTTTTCATTTGAAACCTGCCTGATTTTCGAAACTGCTATTAAGAAATACCTGTGAACTCAGTGTTAAAATTTCTAGGTGTCAATATGCCTTGTATGATGGATGAAAGTTGTGTAATACACATAGACACAACTCATTAAGAAAGTTTGTTAAATCCGTGATGTGTGTAGCGCGTTCAGAACATGGACTGTCACGGTGAGGCAAACTTTGTAAATTACATATCTATTGGTTAGAACACGCTCCCGGAGCATTTTACTGAAAAATCTGCCTCAGTTTGGAAACTTTTGTTATGAAAACGCTGCAAAATCTGAGTAAATGCTTTAAGGTGACAATATGTCTTCAATGGGTTATTAAAGATGTCTAATTCACATGCTAATAATTCAGCAGGGAATATTTTTTGAATCCGTGGTTCATGTACATTTTTCGGAACACGGAATGTTGCGGTGAAGTTATCTATGAAAATGAGATGTCTATTGGTTAGAACATGCACCAAGAGAATTTTTCTGCGAAAACTGCCTGATTTTTGTAACTGACGTTAGGAAAACCTGCGAAATGTAAGTAAATGTTTCTAGGTGTAAATATGCCTTGTATTGTGGTTGAAAAATCGGTAATCCACAAGCTCAATGTCAATAAATAATGTTTGTCGAAGCCATGATGAATGTAACGTTTTCGGAACACGGAATGTCTCAGTGAGTGAAGCTCTGAAAATAAGATTTCTGCTTAATAGAACTGGCTTGAATTGAATGTTTATGTGAAAATTTCATGATTTTCGAAACTGGATGTTAGGAAAAACCTGCGAAATCAGAATAACTACATCTAGGTGTAAATATGCCTTGTATGGTGGATGAAAGTTCGGTAATCCACATGCTCACACTCATTAAAGAATGTTTGGCGAACTCGTGATGCATGTAATGTGTTTGGAATACGGAATGTCATAGTGAAGGAAACAATGTAAATTACATGTCTATTGGGTAGAACTCACTTGAAGAGAATATTTTTGCGAAATGTGCCTCATTTTGAAAACTGCCATTACGAGAACCCTGTTAAATCTGAGAAAATGATACTAAGTGTCAATATGCCTTGAATGGTGAATGAAAGTCCGGTCATCCACATGTTAATAACAGTGTAATAATTATTTTGTAAACCGTGACTCATGTAGCGATTTTCGAAAATGGAATTTCACGGTAATGAAGCTATGTAAATTACAATTCTATTGAGTAGAACGAGCTAGAAGAGAATTTTTCTGCGAAAATTGCATGATTATCGAATCTGAAGTTTGGAAAAAGCTGCAAAAAGGGAGTAAATATTTGCAGGTGTAAATGTGCCTTTATGTTGCAACAAAGTTCGGTCATCCACATTTTCACAACATATTAAAGAATCTCTTTCTAATCCGTGATGCATGTAGCGTGTTCAGAACATGGATATTCACGGTGATTGAAACAATGTAAATGACTTCTCTATTGGGTAGAACTCGCTCCGAGAGTGTTTTTCTGCGAAAACTTCGTCAGTTTTGAACCTGGCGTTTAGAAAACGCTGCAAAATCTGAGAAAATACTTCTAAGAATCAATATTCAATGTATTGAGATGAAAGTTCGGTAATCCACATGCTACGAAATTTGTAGTGAATATATCTCGGATCATTTTTGCATGTAACATGGTTGGAACACGGAATTTCACGGCCAGGGAATTTATGAAAAATTACATTTCCCTTGGTTAGAAATCTCTCCAAGAGTTTATCCTGAGAAATCACCCTGATCTTCGAAACTGGCGTTAGGAAAACCTGCGAACCCAGATTACTAGATTCTCGGTGTACATCTGCCTTTTATGGTGGATGAAAGTTCGGTAATTTGCATGCTATCTACTCTGTATTGAATATTTGTCGAATCCGAGATACATGAAGTGTGTTCGGAACACAGAATATCACGGTGAGCGAATCTATGTAAAATACAGGCCTCTTGGGTAGAATTTGCTCTAAGAGATTTTTCTGAGAAATCTGCCTCATTTTTGAACCTGGCGTTTGAAAATCTCTGCAAAATCAGAGAAAATTCTTCAAAGAGTCAATATGCCTTGTATTGTGATGCAAGATCGTAAATCCACATGCAAACAAATCTGTGGTGAATATTTTTAGAAAGTGTTATGCATGCAGTGTGATCGTATCACGGAAAATCCCGGCGATGGAATCTATGCAAATTACACACCTATTGTTTAGAATTCGCTCCAAATTTTTTCCCTGAGAAAACGGCCTGATTTTCCAAACTGGCATTAGGAAAAAGCTGCAAATTCAGAGTTAATGTTTCTAGTTGAAAATATGCCATGTATGGTGGATGAAATTTCTGTAATCTACATGTTCACAACTCATTCAAGAAAGTTTGTTGAAAAATTGATGCATGTAGCGTGTTCGGAAAATGGAATGTCAATGTGAGGGAAACTATGTAAATTACATTTCTAATGGGAAGTATTCACTCCTCGGGAATTTTTCTGCCAAATCTGCCTCCTTTTCAAAACTGGCATTAGGAAAAACTTTCGAAATGTGAGAAAATGCTTCAAATTGTCAACATGGCTTTTATGGTGGATGAAAGTTCAGTAATCCTTATGGAAACAACTCTGAAGTGAATATTTGTCGAATCCGTCATGCATGTAGAGTGTTCATAACACGGAATTTCACGATGCCGTGTTCTTAGTAAATTGCATGTCTATTGGGTAGAACTCGCTCCAAGAGGATTTTTCTGTGGAAACTGCATGATTTTACAGACTGACATTAGGAGAATACTACTAAATCAGAATAAAATTTCTATGTATGAATATGCACTGTAAGGTGGATTAAAGTTCGTTAATACACATGTTCACAACTCATTAAAGAATGTTTGTTGAATCCGTGGTGCATGTAACATGTTCTGAAAACGGAATGTCACGGTGATTGAAAGTAGGGAAATTACCTATCTTTTGGGTAGAACTGGCTCCAAGAGTATTTTTCTGCCAAATCTGCCTCATTTTCAAAACTGGCATTCAAAGTAACGTGTGAAATCTGAGAAAATTCTTCAAAGTGTCATTAAGCCTGGTATGGTGGATGAAAGTGCTGTAATCCACTTGCTAACAACTCTGTAGTGAATATTTGTCGCATCCGAGATGCATGTAGCGTGTTCGGAACACGGAATTTGACGGTGAGCGAATCCATGTAAATTACCTGTTTATTGGTTAGAACACGCTCCAAGAGGTTTCTGCCGTGAAATCTGCCTCATTTTCAAAACTGGCGTTTGGAAAGCTCTGTGAAATCACAGAAAATTCTTCTAAGCATCTATATGCCTTCTATAGTGAGAAAGTCCTGTAATCCACATGCAAACAACTGTGTAGTGTATTTTTATCGAAAGTTTTCTGCATGTAGCATGTTCAAAACACGTAATTTCACAGCGGGAGAATGTATGTAATTTACATACCTATTGGGTAGAACACGCTCCAACAGTTTTTTCCTTTGAAAACTGCCTGATTTTCGAAACTGCTATTAGGAAATATCTGCGAACTCAGTTTTAATATTTCTAGGTGTAATATGCCTTCTATGGTGGATGAAAGCTGTGTAATACACATGTACAGAACTCATTAAGAATGTTTGTCAAATCCGTGATGTGTCTAGCGCGTTCAGAACATGGACTGTCACGGTGAGGCAAACTATGTAAATTATATATCTATCGGTTAGAACACGCTCCAGGAGCATTTTACTGAAAACTCTGTCTCAGTTTGGAAACTGGTGTTCTGAAAACGATGCAAAATCTGAGTAAATGCTTTAAGGTGACAATATGTCTTCAATGGGTTATTAAAGATGTTTAATTCACATGCTAAGAACTCAGCAGTGAATATTTGTTGAATCCGTGGTGCATGTACCATTTTCGGAACACGCAATGTTACGGGGAAGGTATCTATGAAAATGAGATGTCTATTGGATAGAACAAGCACCAAGAGAATTTTTCCGCGAAAACTGCCTGATTTCGTAACTGACGTTAGGAAAACCTGCGAAATGTAAGTAAATGTTTCTAGGTGTAAATATGCCTTGTATTGTGGTTGAAAAATCGGTAATACACATGCTCATGTTCATTAAATAATGTTTGTCGAAGCCGTGATGAATGTCACGTTTTCGGAACACGGAATGTCTCGGTGATTGAATCACTGAAAATAACAATTCTACTGGATAGAACTCACTTGAATTGAATGTTTCTGTGAAAATTTCATGATTTTCGAAACTGGATGTTAGGAAAAATCTGCGAAATCAGAATAAATACTTCTAGGTTTAAATATGCCTTGTATGTTGGATGAAAGTTCGGTAATCCACATGCTCACACTCATTAAAGAATGTTTGTCAAACTCATGATGCATGCAACGTGTTCGGAATAAGGAATGTCATAGTGAAGGAAACAATGTAAGATACATGTCTATTGGGTAGAACTCACTTGAAGAGAATTTTTCTGCGAAATGTGCCTCATATTGAAAACTGCCTTTAGGAGAACCCTGTGAAATCTGAGAAAATGCTTCTAAGTGTCAATATGCCTTGAATGGTGAATGAAAGTCCGGTCATCCACATGTTAATAACAGTGTAGTAATTATTTTTTAAACCGTGATTCATGTAGCGCCTTTGAAAAACCGAATTTCACGGTAATGAAACTATGGATATTACAATTCTATTGAGTAGAAGGAGCTAGAAGAGAATTTTTCTGCGAAAATTGCATGATTATCGAATCTGAAGTTTGGAAATAGCTGCAAAAAGGGAGTAAATATTTGCAGGTGTAAATGTGCCTTTATGTTGCAAGAAAGTTCGGTCATCCACATTTTCACAACATATTAAAGAATCTCTTTCTAATCCGTGATGCATGTAGCGTGTTCAGAACATGGATATTCACGGTGATTGAAACAATGTAAATGACTTCTCTATTGGGTAGAACTCGCTCCGAGAGTGTTTTTCTGCGAAAACTTCGTCAGTTTTGAACCTGGCGTTTAGAAAACGCTGCAAAATCTGAGAAAATACTTCTAAGAATCAATATTCAATGTATTGAGATGAAAGTTCGGTAATCCACATGCTACGAAATTTGTAGTGAATATATCTCGGATCATTTTTGCATGTAACATGGTTGGAACACGGAATTTCACGGCCAGGGAATTTATGAAAAATTACATTTCCCTTGGTTAGAAATCTCTCCAAGAGTTTATCCTGAGAAATCACCCTGATCTTCAAAACTGGCGTTAGGAAAACCTGCGAACCCAGATTACTAGATTCTCGGTGTACATCTGCCTTTTATGGTGGATGAAAGTTCGGTAATTTGCATGCTATCTACTCTGTATTGAATATTTGTCGAATCCGAGATACATGAAGTGTGTTCGGAACACAGAATATCACGGTGAGCGAATCTATGTAAAATACAGGCCTCTTGGGTAGAATTTGCTCTAAGAGATTTTTCTGAGAAATCTGCCTCATTTTTGAACCTGGCGTTTGAAAATCTCTGCAAAATCAGAGAAAATTCTTCAAAGAGTCAATATGCCTTGTATTGTGATGCAAGATCGTAAATCCACATGCAAACAAATCTGTGGTGAATATTTTTAGAAAGTGTTATGCATGCAGTGTGATCGTATCACGGAAAATCCCGGCGATGGAATCTATGCAAATTACACACCTATTGTTTAGAATTCGCTCCAAATTTTTTCCCTGAGAAAACGGCCTGATTTTCCAAACTGGCATTAGGAAAAAGCTGCAAATTCAGAGTTAATGTTTCTAGTTGAAAATATGCCATGTATGGTGGATGAAATTTCTGTAATCTACATGTTCACAACTCATTCAAGAAAGTTTGTTGAAAAATTGATGCATGTAGCGTGTTCGGAAAATGGAATGTCAATGTGAGGGAAACTATGTAAATTACATTTCTAATGGGAAGTATTCACTCCTCGGGAATTTTTCTGCCAAATCTGCCTCCTTTTCAAAACTGGCATTAGGAAAAACTTTCGAAATGTGAGAAAATGCTTCAAATTGTCAACATGGCTTTTATGGTGGATGAAAGTTCAGTAATCCTTATGGAAACAACTCTGAAGTGAATATTTGTCGAATCCGTCATGCATGTAGAGTGTTCATAACACGGAATTTCACGATGCCGTGTTCTTAGTAAATTGCATGTCTATTGGGTAGAACTCGCTCCAAGAGGATTTTTCTGTGGAAACTGCATGATTTTACAGACTGACATTAGGAGAATACTACTAAATCAGAATAAAATTTCTATGTATGAATATGCACTGTAAGGTGGATTAAAGTTCGTTAATACACATGTTCACAACTCATTAAAGAATGTTTGTTGAATCCGTGGTGCATGTAACATGTTCTGAACACGGAATGTCACGGTGATTGAAAGTAGGGAAATTACCTATCTTTTGGGTAGAACTGGCTCCAAGAGTATTTTTCTGCCAAATCTGCCTCATTTTCAAAACTGGCATTCAAAGTAACGTGTGAAATCTGAGAAAATTCTTCAAAGTGTCATTAAGCCTGGTATGGTGGATGAAAGTGCTGTAATCCACTTGCTAACAACTCTGTAGTGAATATTTGTCGCATCCGAGATGCATGTAGCGTGTTCGGAACACGGAACTTGACGGTGAGCGAATCCATGTAAATTACCTGTTTATTGGTTAGAACACGCTCCAAGAGGTTTCTGCCGTGAAATCTGCCTCATTTTCAAAACTGGCGTTTGGAAAGCTCTGTGAAATCACAGAAAATTCTTCTAAGCATCTATATGCCTTCTATAGTGAGAAAGTCCTGTAATCCACATGCAAACAACTGTGTAGTGTATTTTTATTGAAAGTTTTCTGCATGTAGCATGTTCAAAACACGTAATTTCACAGCGGGAGAATGTATGTAATTTACATACCTATTGGGTAGAACACGCTCCAACAGTTTTTTCCTTTGAAAACTGCCTGATTTTCGAAACTGCTATTAGGAAATATCTGTGAACTCAGTTTTAATATTTCTAGGTGTAATATGCCTTCTATGGTGGATGAAAGCTGTGTAATACACATGTACAGAACTCATTAAGAATGTTTGTCAAATCCGTGATGTTTCTAGCGCGTTCGGAACATGGACTGTCACGGTGTGGCAAACTATGTAAATTATATATCTATCGGTTAGAACACGCTCCAGGAGCATTTTACTGAAAACTCTGTCTCAGTTTGGAAACTGGTGTTCTGAAAACGATGCAAAATCTGAGTAAATGTTTTAAGGTGACAATATGTCTTCAATGGGTTATTAAAGATGTTTAATTCACATGCTAAGAACTCAGCAGTGAATATTTGTTGAATCCGTGGTGCATGAACCATTTTCGGAACACGCAATGTTACGGGGAAGGTATCTATGAAAATGAGATGTCTATTGGATAGAACAAGCACCAAGAGAATTTTTCCGCGAAAACTGCCTGATTTCGTAACTGACGTTAGGAAAACCTGCGAAATGTAAGTAAATGTTTCTAGGTGTAAATATGCCTTGTATTGTGGTTGAAAAATCGGTAATCCACATGCTCATGTTCATTAAATAATGTTTGTCGAAGCCGTGATGAATGTCAAGTTTTCGGAACACGGAATGTCTCGGTGATTGAATCACTGAAAATAACAATTCTACTGGATAGAACTCACTTGAATTGAATGTTTCTGTGAAAATTTCATGATTTTCGAAACTGGATGTTAGGAAAAATCTGCGAAATCAGAATAAATACTTCTAGGTGTAAATATGCCTTGTATGTTGGATGAAAGTTCGGTAATCCACATGCTCACACTCATTAAAGAATGTTTGTCAAACTCATGATGCATGCAACGTGTTCGGAATAAGGAATGTCATAGTGAAGGAAACAATGTAAGATACATGTCTATTGGGTAGAACTCACTTGAAGAGAATTTTTCTGCGAAATGTGCTTCATATTGAAAACTGCCTTTAGGAGAACCCTGTGAAATCTGAGAAAATGCTTCTAAGTGTCAATATGCCTTGAATGGTGAATGAAAGTCCGGTCATCCACATGTTAATAACAGTGTAGTAATTATTTTTTAAACCGTGATTCATGTAGCGCCTTTGAAAAACCGAATTTCACGGTAATGAAACTATGGATATTACAATTCTATTGAGTAGAAGGAGCTAGAAGAGAATTTTTCTGCGAAAATTGCATGATTATCGAATCTGAAGTTTGGAAATAGCTGCAAAAAGGGAGTAAATATTTGCAGGTGTAAATGTGCCTTTATGTTGCAAGAAAGTTCGGTCATCCACATTTTCACAACATATTAAAGAATCTCTTTCTAATCCGTGATGCATGTAGCGTGTTCAGAACATGGATATTCACGGTGATTGAAACAATGTAAATGACTTCTCTATTGGGTAGAACTCGCTCCGAGAGTGTTTTTCTGCGAAAACTTCGTCAGTTTTGAACCTGGCGTTTAGAAAACGCTGCAAAATCTGAGAAAATACTTCTAAGAATCAATATTCAATGTATTGAGATGAAAGTTCGGTAATCCACATGCTACGAAATTTGTAGTGAATATATCTCGGATCATTTTTGCATGTAACATGGTTGGAACACGGAATTTCACGGCCAGGGAATTTATGAAAAATTACATTTCCCTTGGTTAGAAATCTCTCCAAGAGTTTATCCTGAGAAATCACCCTGATCTTCAAAACTGGCGTTAGGAAAACCTGCGAACCCAGATTACTAGATTCTCGGTGTACATCTGCCTTTTATGGTGGATGAAAGTTCGGTAATTTGCATGCTATCTACTCTGTATTGAATATTTGTCGAATCCGAGATACATGAAGTGTGTTCGGAACACAGAATATCACGGTGAGCGAATCTATGTAAAATACAGGCCTCTTGGGTAGAATTTGCTCTAAGAGATTTTTCTGAGAAATCTGCCTCATTTTTGAACCTGGCGTTTGAAAATCTCTGCAAAATCAGAGAAAATTCTTCAAAGAGTCAATATGCCTTGTATTGTGATGCAAGATCGTAAATCCACATGCAAACAAATCTGTGGTGAATATTTTTAGAAAGTGTTATGCATGCAGTGTGATCGTATCACGGAAAATCCCGGCGATGGAATCTATGTAAATTACACACCTATTGTTTAGAATTCGCTCCAAAAGTTTTTCCCTGAGAAAACGGCCTGATTTTCCAAACTGGCATTAAGAAAAAGCTGCAAATTCAGAGTTAATGTTTCTAGTTGTAAATATGCCATGTATGGTGGATGAAAGTTCTGTAATCTACATGTGCACAACTCATTCGAGAAAGTTTGTTGAAACCTTGATGCATGTAGCGTGTTCAGAAAATGGAATGTCACTGTGAGGGAAACTATGTAAATTACATTTATATTCGGAAGTACTCGCTCCACGAGAATTTTTCTGCCAAATCTGCCTCCTTTTCAAAACTGGCATTAGGAAAAACTTTTGAAATGTGAGAAAATACTTCAAATTGTCAACATGGCTTTTATGGTGGGTGAAAGTTCAGTAATCCTTATGCTAACAACTCTGTAGTGAATATTTGTCGAATCCGTGATACATGTAGCTTTTTCGGAACACGGAATTTCACGATGACGGGTTCTATGTAAATTGCATGTCTATTCGGTAGAAGTCGCTCCAAAGGATTTTTCTGTGGAAACTGCATGATTTTAGAGACTGACATTAGGAGAATACTACTAAATCAGAATAAAATTTCTATCTATAAATATGCACTGTAAGGTGGATTAAAGTTCGTTAATACACATGTTCTCAACTCAATAAATGATATTTTTTGAATCCGTAGTGCATGTAACATGTTCAGAACACAGAATATCACGGTAATTGAAAGTAGGTAAATTACATATCTTTTGGGTAAAACTGGCTCCAAGAGCATTTTTCTGCCAAATCTGCATCATTTTCAAAACTGGCGTTCAATGTAACGAGTGAAATCTGAGAAAATTCTTCAAAGTGTCAGTAAGCCTTTTATGGTGGATGAAAGTGCTGTAATCCACTTGCTAACAACTCTGTAGTGAATATTTGTCACATCTTTGATGCATGTAGCGTGTTCGGAACACGGAATTTGACGGTGAGCGAATGCATGTAAATTACATGTCTATTAGTTAGAACCTGTTCCAAGAGTTTTTTGCCGTGAAATCTGCCTTATTTTCAAAACTGACGTTTAGAAACACAGTGAAATCACAGAGAATGCATCTATGCATCTATATCCCTTCTATAGTGAGAAAGTCCTGTAATCCACATGCAAACAACTCTGTAGTGTATTTTGTCGAAACTTTACTGCATGTAGCATGTTCGAAACACGTAATTTCACAGCGGGAGAATGTATGTAATTTACATATCTATTGAGTAGAACACGCTCCAACAGTTTTTTCCTTTGAAAACTGCCTGATTTTCGAAACTGCTATTACGAAATATCTGCGAACTCAGTTTTAATGTTTCTAGGGGTCAATATGCCTAGTATGGTGAATGAAAGTTGTGTAATACACATGTACACAACTCATTAAGAATGTTTGTCAAATCCGTGATGTGTGTAGCGCGTTCGATTCATGGACTGTCACGGTGAGGCAAACTATGTAAATGACATATCTATCGGTTAGAACACGCTCCAGGAGCATTTTACTGAAAAATCTGCCTCAGTTTGGAAACTGGTGTTATGAAAACGCTGCACAATCTGAGTAAATGCTTTAAGGTGAAAATATGTCTTCAATGGGTTATTAAAGATGTGTAATTCACATGCTAACAACTCAGGAGTGAATATTTGTTGAATCCGTGGTGCATGTACCGTTTTCGGAACACGGAATATTACGTTGAAGGTATCTATGAAAATGAGATGTCTATTGGATAGAACATGCACCAAGAGATTTTTCTGCGAAAAATGCCTGATTATCTTAACTGACGTTAGGAAAACCTGCGAAATGTAAGTAAATGTTTCTAGGTGTAAATATGCCTTGTATTGTGGTTGAAAAATCGGTAATCCACATGCTCACGGTCATTAAATAATTTTTGTCGAAGCCCTGATGAATGTAACGTTTTCGGAACACGGAATGTCTCGGTGAGTGAAGCTCTGAAAACAACAATTCTACTGGATAGAACTCGCTTGAATTGAATGTTTCTGTGAATATTTCATGATTTTCGAAACTGGATGTTAGGAAAAACTTGCAAAATCAGAATAACTACTTCTAGGTGTAAATATGCCTTGTATGGTGGATGAAAGTTTGGTAATCCACATGCTCACACTCATTAAAGAATGTTTGTCGAACTCGTGCTGCATGTAACGTGTTCGGAATACGGAATGTCATAGTGAAGGAAACAATGTAAGTTACATGTCTCTTGGGTAGAACTCACTTGAGGAGAATTTTTCTGTGAAATGTGCCTCATTTTGAAAACTGCCATTAGGAGAACCCTGTGAAATCTGAGAAAATGCTTCTAAGTGTCAATATGCCTTGAATGGTGAATGAAAGTCCGGTCATCCACATGTTAATAACAGTGTAGTAATTATTTTTTAAACCGTGATTCATGTAGCGCCTTTGAAAAACGGGATTTCTCGGTAATGAAACTATGGAAATTACAATTCTATTGAGTAGAACGAGCTAGAAGAGAATTTTTTTGCGAAAATTGCATGATTATCGAATCTGAAATTTGGAAAAAGCTGCAAAAAGGGAGTAAATATTTGCAGGTGTAAATGTGCATTTATCTTGTAAGAAAGTTCGGTAATCCATAATTTCAAAACATAATAATGAATCTTTTTCTAAGCCGTGATGCATGTAGCGTGTTCAGATCATGGAAATTCACGGTGATTGAAACAATGTAAATGACTTCTCTATTGGGTAGAACTCGCTCCGAGAGAGTTTTTCTGCGAAAACTTCGTCATTTTTGAACCTGGCTTTTAGAAAACGCTGCAAAATCTGAGAAAATACTTCTAAGAATCAATATTCAATGTATTGAGATGAAAGTTCGGTAATCCACATGCTAACAAATTTGTAGTGAATATTTCTCGGATCATTTATGCATGTAACATGTTCGGAACACGGAATTTCAAGGCCAGGGAATTTATGTAAATTATATTTCCTTGGTTAGAAATCACTCCAAGAGATTTTTCCTGAGAAATCGGCCTGATTTTCGAAACTGGCGTAAGGAAAACCTGCGAACCCAGATTACTAGATTCTCGGTGTACATCTGCCTTTTATGGTGGATGAAAGTTCGGTAATCCGCATGCTAACTACTCTGTAGTGAATATTTGTCGAATCCGAGATACGTGAAATGTGTTCGGAACACAGAATATCACGGTGAGCGAATTTATGTAAAATACATGTCTCTTGGGTAGAATTTGTTCTAAGAGTGTTTTCTGAGAAATCTGCCTCATTTTTGAACCTGGCGTTTGAAAATCTCTGCAAAATCAGAGAAAATGCTTCAAAGTGTCCATATGCCTTGTATTGTGATGCAAGATCGTAATACCACATGCAAACAAATCTGTGGTGAATATTTTTAGAAAGCGTTATGCATGCAGTCTGATTGTATCACGGAAAATCTCGGCGATGGAATCTATGTAAATTACACACCTATTGGTTAGAATTCGCTCCAAAAGTTTTTCCCTGAGAAAACGGCCTGATTTTCCAAACTGGCATTAGGAAAAAGCTGCAAATTCAGAGTTAATGTTTCTAGTTGTAAATATGCCATGTATGGTGGATGAAAGTTCTGTAATCTACATGTGCACAACTCATTCGAGAAAGTTTGTTGAAACCTTGATGCATGTAGCGTGTTCAGAAAATGGAATGTCACTGTGAGGGAAACTATGTAAATTACATTTATATTCGGAAGTACTCGCTCCACGAGAATTTTTCTGCCAAATCTGCCTCCTTTTCAAAACTGGCATTAGGAAAAACTTTTGAAATGTGAGAAAATACTTCAAATTGTCAACATGGCTTTTATGGTGGGTGAAAGTTCAGTAATCCTTATGCTAACAACTCTGTAGTGAATATTTGTCGAATCCGTGATACATGTAGCTTTTTCGGAACACGGAATTTCACGATGACGGGTTCTATGTAAATTGCATGTCTATTCGGTAGAAGTCGCTCCAAAGGATTTTTCTGTGGAAACTGCATGATTTTAGAGACTGACATTAGGAGAATACTACTAAATCAGAATAAAATTTCTATCTATAAATATGCACTGTAAGGTGGATTAAAGTTCGTTAATACACATGTTCTCAACTCATTAAATGATATTTTTTGAATCCGTAGTGCATGTAACATGTTCAGAACACAGAATATCACGGTAATTGAAAGTAGGTAAATTACATATCTTTTGGGTAAAACTGGCTCCAAGAGCATTTTTCTGCCAAATCTGCATCATTTTCAAAACTGGCGTTCAATGTAACGAGTGAAATCTGAGAAAATTCTTCAAAGTGTCAGTAAGCCTTTTATGGTGGATGAAAGTGCTGTAATCCACTTGCTAACAACTCTGTAGTGAATATTTGTCACATCTTTGATGCATGTAGCGTGTTCGGAACACGGAATTTGACGGTGAGCGAATGCATGTAAATTACATGTCTATTAGTTAGAACCTGTTCCAAGAGTTTTTTGCCGTGAAATCTGCCTTATTTTCAAAACTGACGTTTAGAAACACAGTGAAATCACAGAGAATGCATCTATGCATCTATATCCCTTCTATAGTGAGAAAGTCCTGTAATCCACATGCAAACAACTCTGTAGTGTATTTTGTCGAAACTTTACTGCATGTAGCATGTTCGAAACACGTAATTTCACAGCGGGAGAATCTATGTAATTTACATATCTATTGAGTAGAACACGCTCCAACAGTTTTTTCCTTTGAAAACTGCCTGATTTTCGAAACTGCTATTACGAAATATCTGCGAACTCAGTTTTAATGTTTCTAGGGGTCAATATGCCTAGTATGGTGAATGAAAGTTGTGTAATACACATGTACACAACTCATTAAGAATGTTTGTCAAATCCGTGATGTGTGTAGCGCGTTCGATTCATGGACTGTCACGGTGAGGCAAACTATGTAAATGACATATCTATCGGTTAGAACACGCTCCAGGAGCATTTTACTGAAAAATCTGCCTCAGTTTGGAAACTGTTGTTATGAAAACGCTGCACAATCTGAGTAAATGCTTTAAGGTGAAAATATGTCTTCAATGGGTTATTAAAGATGTGTAATTCACATGCTAACAACTCAGGAGTGAATATTTGTTGAATCCGTGGTGCATGTACCGTTTTCGGAACACGGAATATTACGTTGAAGGTATCTATGAATATGAGATGTCTATTGGATAGAACATGCACCAAGAGATTTTTCTGCGAAAAATGCCTGATTATCTTAACTGACGTTAGGAAAACCTGCGAAATGTAAGTAAATGTTTCTAGGTGTAAATATGCCTTGTATTGTGGTTGAAAAATCGGTAATCCACATGCTCACGGTCATTAAATAATTTTTGTCGAAGCCCTGATGAATGTAACGTTTTCGGAACACGGAATGTCTCGGTGAGTGAAGCTCTGAAAACAACAATTCTACTGGATAGAACTCGCTTGAATTGAATGTTTCTGTGAATATTTCATGATTTTCGAAACTGGATGTTAGGAAAAACTTGCAAAATCAGAATAACTACTTCTAGGTGTAAATATGCCTTGTATGGTGGATGAAAGTTTGGTAATCCACATGCTCACACTCATTAAAGAATGTTTGTCGAACTCGTGCTGCATGTAACGTGTTCGGAATACGGAATGTCATAGTGAAGGAAACAATGTAAGTTACATGTCTCTTGGGTAGAACTCACTTGAGGAGAATTTTTCTGTGAAATGTGCCTCATTTTGAAAACTGCCATTAGGAGAACCCTGTGAAATCTGAGAAAATGCTTCTAAGTGTCAATATGCCTTGAATGGTGAATGAAAGTCCGGTCATCCACATGTTAATAACAGTGTAGTAATTATTTTTTAAACCGTGATTCATGTAGCGCCTTTGAAAAACGGGATTTCTCGGTAATGAAACTATGGAAATTACAATTCTATTGAGTAGAACGAGCTAGAAGAGAATTTTTTTGCGAAAATTGCATGATTATCGAATCTGAAATTTGGAAAAAGCTGCAAAAAGGGAGTAAATATTTGCAGGTGTAAATGTGCATTTATCTTGTAAGAAAGTTCGGTAATCCATAATTTCAAAACATAATAATGAATCTTTTTCTAAGCCGTGATGCATGTAGCGTGTTCAGATCATGGAAATTCACGGTGATTGAAACAATGTAAATGACTTCTCTATTGGGTAGAACTCGCTCCGAGAGAGTTTTTCTGCGAAAACTTCGTCATTTTTGAACCTGGCTTTTAGAAAACGCTGCAAAATCTGAGAAAATACTTCTAAGAATCAATATTCAATGTATTGAGATGAAAGTTCGGTAATCCACATGCTAACAAATTTGTAGTGAATATTTCTCGGATCATTTATGCATGTAACATGTTCGGAACACGGAATTTCAAGGCCAGGGAATTTATGTAAATTATATTTCCTTGGTTAGAAATCACTCCAAGAGATTTTTCCTGAGAAATCGGCCTGATTTTCGAAACTGGCGTAAGGAAAACCTGCGAACCCAGATTACTAGATTCTCGGTGTACATCTGCCTTTTATGGTGGATGAAAGTTCGGTAATCCGCATGCTAACTACTCTGTAGTGAATATTTGTCGAATCCGAGATACGTGAAGTGTGTTCGGAACACAGAATATCACGGTGAGCGAATTTATGTAAAATACATGTCTCTTGGGTAGAATTTGTTCTAAGAGTGTTTTCTGAGAAATCTGCCTCATTTTTGAACCTGGCGTTTGAAAATCTCTGCAAAATCAGAGAAAATGCTTCAAAGTGTCCATATGCCTTGTATTGTGATGCAAGATCGTAATACCACATGCAAACAAATCTGTGGTGAATATTTTTAGAAAGCGTTATGCATGCAGTCTGATTGTATCACGGAAAATCTCGGCGATGGAATCTATGTAAATTACACACCTATTGGTTAGAATTCGCTCCAAAAGTTTTTCCCTGAGAAAACGGCCTGATTTTCCAAACTGGCATTAAGAAAAAGCTGCAAATTCAGAGTTAATGTTTCTAGTTGTAAATATGCCATGTATGGTGGATGAAAGTTCTGTAATCTACATGTGCACAACTCATTCGAGAAAGTTTGTTGAAACCTTGATGCATGTAGCGTGTTCAGAAAATGGAATGTCACTGTGAGGGAAACTATGTAAATTACATTTATATTCGGAAGTACTCGCTCCACGAGAATTTTTCTGCCAAATCTGCCTCCTTTTCAAAACTGGCATTAGGAAAAACTTTTGAAATGTGAGAAAATACTTCAAATTGTCAACATGGCTTTTATGGTGGGTGAAAGTTCAGTAATCCTTATGCTAACAACTCTGTAGTGAATATTTGTCGAATCCGTGATACATGTAGCTTTTTCGGAACACGGAATTTCACGATGACGGGTTCTATGTAAATTGCATGTCTATTCGGTAGAAGTCGCTCCAAAGGATTTTTCTGTGGAAACTGCATGATTTTAGAGACTGACATTAGGAGAATACTACTAAATCAGAATAAAATTTCTATCTATAAATATGCACTGTAAGGTGGATTAAAGTTCGTTAATACACATGTTCACAACTCATTAAATGATATTTTTTGAATCCGTGGTGCATGTAACATGTTCAGAACACAGAATGTCACGGTGATTGAAAGTAGGTAAATTACATATCTTTTGGGTAAAACTGGCTCCAAGAGCATTTTTCTGCCAAATCTGCCTCATTTTCAAAACTGGCGTTCAAAGTAACGTGTGAAATCTGAGAAAATTCTTCAAAGTGTCAGTAAGCCTTGTATGGTGGATGAAAGTGCTTTAATCCACTTGCTAACAACTCTGTAGTGAATATTTGTCGCATCCGAGATGCATGTAGCTTGTTCGGAACACGGAATTTGACGGTGAGCGAATCCAAGTAAATTACATGACTATAGGTTAGAAACCGCTCCAAGAGTTTTTTGCCGTGAAATCTGCCTTATTTTCGAAACTGGCGTTTGGAAATATCTGTGAAATCACAGAAAATGCATCTATGCATCTATATGCCTTCTATAGTGAGAAAGTCCTGTAATCCACATGCAAACAACTCTGTAGTGTATTTTTGTCGAAACTTTTCTGCAAGTAGCATGTTCGAAACACGTAATTTCACAGTGGGAGAATCTATCTAATTTATATATCTATTGGGTAGAACACGCTCCAACAGTTTTTTCCTTTGAAAACGGCCTGATTTTCGAAACTGCTATTACGAAACATCTGCGAACTCAGTGTTAATTTTTCTAGCTGTCAATATGCCTTGTTGGTGGATGAAAACTGTGTAATACACATGTATACAACTCATTAAGAATGTTTGTCAAATCCGTGATGTGTGTAGCACGTTCGGAACATGGACTGTCACGGTGAGGCAAACTATGTAAATGACATATCTATTGGTTAGAACACGCTCCAGGAGCATTTTACTGAAAAATCTGCCTCAGTTTGGAAACTGGTGTTATGAAAACGCTGCAAAATCTGAGTAAATGCTTTAAGGTGACAATATGTCTTCAATGGGTTATTAAAGAAGTGTAATTCACATGCTATGAACTCAGCAGTGAATATTTGTTGAATCCGTGATGCATGTACAGTTTTCGTAACACAGAATATTACGGTGAAGGAATCTAAGAAAATGAGATGTCTAATGGATAGAACATGCACCAAGAGATTTTTCTGCGAAAAATGCCTGATTATCTTAACTGATGGTAGGAAAACCTGCGAAATGTAAGTAAATGTTTCTAGGTGTAAATATGCCTTGTATTGTGGTTGAAAAATCGGTAATCCACATGCTCATGTTCATGAAATAATGTTTGTGGAAGCCGTGATGAATGTCACGTTTTCAGAACACGGAATGTCTCGGTGAGTGAAGCTCGGAAAACAACAATTCGACTGGATAGAACTCGCTTGAATTGAATGTTTCTGTGAAAATTTCATGATTTTCGAAACTGGATGTTAGGAAAAACCTGCGAAATCAGAATAACTCCTTCTAGGTGTAAATATGCCTTGTATGGTGGATGAAAGTTCGGTAATCCACATGCTCACACTCATTAAAGAATGTTTGTCGAACTCGTGATGCATGTAACATGTTCGGAATACGGAATGTCATAGTGAAGGAAACAATGTAAGTTACATGTCTATTGGGTAGAACTCACTTGAAGAGTATTTTTCGGCAAAATGTGCCTCATTTTGAAAACTGCCATTATGAAAACCCTGTGAAATCTAAGAAAATACTTCTAAGTGTCAATATGCCTTGAATGCTGAATGAAATTCCAGTAATCCACATGTTAATAACATTGTAGCAATTATTTTTTAAACCTTAATTCATGTAACAATTTCGGAAAACGGAATTTCACGGTAATGAAACTATGGAAATTACAATACTGTTGAGTAGAAGGAGCTAGATGAGAATTTTTATGCGAAAATTGCATGATTATCGAATCTGAAGTTTGGAAAAAGCTGCAAAAAGGGAGTAAATATTTGCAGGTGTAAATGTGCCTTTATGTTGCAAGAAAGTTCGGTAATCCACATTTTCACAACATATTAAAGAATCTTTTTCTAATCCGTGATGCATGTAGCGTGTTCAGATCGTTGATATTCACGGTGATTGAAACAATGTAAATGACTTCTCTATTGGGTAGAACTCGCTCCGAGAGAGTTTTTCTGCGAAAATTTCGTCTTTTCTGAACCTTGCATTTAGAAAATGCTGCAAAATCTGAGAAAATAATTCTTAGATTCAATATTCAATGTATTGAGGTGAAAGTTCGGTAATCCACATGCTAACAAATTTGTAGTGAATATTTCTCGGATCATTTATGCATGTAACATGTACGGGACACGGAATTTCACGGCCAGTGAATTAATTTAAATTACATTTCCCTTGGTTTGAAATCACTCCAAGAGATTTTTCCTGAGAAATCGGCCTGATTTTCGAAACTGGCGTTTGGAAAAACCTGCGAACCCAGATTATTAGATTCTCGGTGTACATCTGCCTTTTATGGTGGATGAAAGTTCGGTAATCCGCATGCTAACTACTCTGTAGTGAATATTTGTCGAATCCGAGATACGTGAAGTGTGTTCCAAACACAGACAATCACGGTGAGCGAATCTTTGTAAAATACATGTCTCTTGGGTAGAATTTGTTCTAAGAGTGTTTTCTGAGATATCAGACTCATTTCTGAACCTGGCATTTGAAAATCTCTGCAAAATCAGAGAAAATGCTTCAAAGTGTCAATATGCCTTGTATTGTGATGCAAGATCGTAAAACCACATGCAAACAAATCTGTGGTTAATATTTTTAGAAAGCGTTATGCATGCAGTGTGATCGTATCACGGAAAATCCCGGCGATGGAATCTATGTAAATTACACACCTATTGGTTAGAATTCGCTCCAAAAGATTTTCCCTGAGAAAACGGCCTGATTTTCCAAACTGGCCTTAGGAAAAAGTTGCAAATTCAGAGTTAATGTTTCTAGTTGTAAATATGCCATGTATGGTGGATGAAAGTTCTGTAATCTACATGTTCACAACTCATTCGAGAAAGATTGTTGAAACCTTGATGCATGTAGCGTGTTTGGAAAATGGAATGTCAATGTGAGGGAAACTATGTAAATTACATTTCTATTGGGAAGTACTCGCTCCACGAGTATATTTCTGACAAATCTGCCGCTTTTTCAAAACTGGCATTAGGAAAAATTTTGAAATGTGAGAAAATGCTTTAAATTGTCAACATGGCTCTACGGTGGATGAAAGTTCGGTCATCCTTATGCTAACAACTCTGTAGTGAATATTTGTCGAATCCGTGATGCATGTAGCGTGTGCGGAACATGGAATATCACGATGACGGGTTCTATGTAAATTGCATGTCTATTGGGTAAAACTCGCTCCAAGAGGATTTTTTTGTGGAAACTGCACGATTTTAGAGAGTGACATTAGGAGAATACTACTAAAGCAGAATAAAATTTCTATGTGTAAATATGCACTGTAAGGTGGATTAAAGTTCGTTAATACACATGTTCACAACTCATTAAAGAATGTTTGTTGAATCCGTGGTTTATGTAACGTGTTCAGAACACGGAATGTCACGGTAATTGAAAGTAGGTAAATTACATATCTTTTGCGTAAAACTGGCTCCAAGAGCATTTTTCTGCCAAATCTGCTTCATTTTCAAAACTGGCGTTCAAAGTAACGTGTGAAATCTGAGAAAATTCTTCAAAGTGTCAGTAAGCATTGTATGGTGGATGAAAGTGCTGTAATCCACTTGCTAACAACTCTGTAGTGAATATTTGTCACATCTGAGATGCATGTAGCGTGTTCGGAACACGGAATTTGACGGTGAGCGAATGCATGTAAATTCCATGTCTATTAGTTAGAACCTGTTCCAAGAGGGTTTTGCCATGAAATCTGCCTTATTTTCAACGCTGGCGTTTAGAAAATTGTGTAAAATCACAGAAAATGCATCTATGCATCTATATCCCTTCTATAGTGAGAAAGTCCTGTAATCCACATGCAAACAAATATTTTGTGTGTTTTTGTCGAAAGTTTTCTGCATGTAGCATGTTCGAAACACGTAATTTCAAAGCGGGAGAATCTATGTAATTTACTTATCTATTGGGTAAAACACGCTCCAACAGTTTTTTCCTTTGAAAACTGCCTGATATTCGAAACTGCTATTACGAAATATCTTCGAACTCATTGTTAAAATTTCTAGGTGTCAATATGCCTTGTATGGTGGATGAAAGTTTGTAATACACATGTACACAACTCATTAACAATGTTTGTCAAATCCGTGATGTATGTAGCGCGTTCGGTTCATGGACTGTCACGGTGAGGCAAACTATGTAAATGACATATCTATCGGTTAGAACACGCTCCAGGAGCATTTTACTGAAAAATCTGCCTCAGTTTGGAAACTGTTGTTATGAAAACGCTGCAAAATCTGAGTAAATGCTTTAAGGTGACAATATGTCTTCAATGGGTTATTAAAGAAGTGTAATTCACATGCTAACAACTCAGCAGTGAATATTTGTTGAATCCGTGATGCATGTACAGTTTTCGTAACACGGAATGTTACGGGGAAGGTATCTATGAAAATGAGATGTCTATTGGATAGAACATGCACCAAGAGATTTTTCTGCGAAAAATGCCTGATTATCTTAACTGATGGTAGGAAAACCTGCGAAAAGTAAGTAAGTGTTTCTAGGTGTAAATATGCCTTGTATTGTGGTTGAAAAATCGGTAATCCACATGCTCATGTTCATTAAATAATGTTTGTGGAAGCCGTGATGAATGTCACGTTTTCAGAACATGGAATTTCTCGGTGATTGAATCTCTGAAAATAACAATTCGACTGGATAGAACTTGCTTGAATTGAATGTATCTGTGAATATTTCATGATTTTCGAAACTGGATGTTAGGAAAAACCTGCGAAATCAGAATAACTACTTATAGGTGTAAATATGCCTTGTATGTTGGATGAAAGTTCGGTAATCCACATGCTCACACTCATTAAAGAATGTTTGTCGAACTCGTGATGCATGTAACGTGTTCGGAATACGGAATGTCATAGTGAAGGAAACAATGTAAGTTACATGTCTCTTGGGTAGAACTCACTTGAGGAGAATTTTTCTGTGAAATGTGCCTCATTTTGAAAACTGCCATTAGGAGAACCCTGTGAAATCTGAGAAAATGCTTCTAAGTGTCAATATGCCTTGAATGGTGAATGAAAGTCCGGTCATCCACATGTTAGTTACAGTGTAGTAATTATTTTTTAAACCGTGATTCATGTAGCGCATTTGAAAAACGGGATTTCACGGTAATGAAACTATGGAAATTACAATTCTATTGAGTAGAAGGAGCTAGAAGGGAATTTTTCTGCGAAAATTGCATGATTATCGAATCTGAAGTTCGGAAATAGCTGCAAAAAGGGAGTAAATATTTGCAGATGTAAATGTGCCTTTATGTTGCAAGAAAGTTCGGTAATCCACATTTTCACAACATAATAAAGAATTTTTTTCTAATCCGTGAAGCATGTAGCGTGTTCAGATCGTGGAATTTCACGGTGATTGAAACAAAGGAAATGAATTCTCTATTGGGTAGAACTCGCTCCGAGAGAGTTTTTCTGCGAAAACTTCGTCATTTTTGAACCTGGCGTTTAGAAAACGCTGCAAAATCTGAGAAAATACTTCTAAGAATCAATATTCAATGTATTGAGATGATAGTTCGGTAATCCACATGCTAACAAATTTGTAGTGAATATATCTCGGATCATTTATGCATGTAACATGTTTGGAACACGGAATTTCACGGCCAGGGAATTTATGTAAATTACATTTCCCTTGGTTAGAAAACACTCCAAGAGATTTTTCCTGAGAAATCGGCCTGATTTTCGAAACTGGCATTAGGAAAAACCTGCAAACCCAGATTATTAGATTCTCGGTGTACATCTGCCTTTTATGGTGGATGAAAGTTCGGTAATCCGCATGCTAACTACTCTGTAGTGAATATTTGTCGAATCCGAGATACGTGAAGTGTGTTCGGAACACAGAATATCACGGTGACGAATTTATGTAAAATACATGTCTCTTGGGTAGAATTTGTTCTAAGAGTGTTTTCTGAGAAATCTGCCTCATTTTTGAACCTGGCGTTTGAAAATCTCTGCAAAATCAGAGAAAATGCTTCAAAGTGTCAATATGCCTTGTATTGTGATGCAAGATCGTAAAACCACATGCAAACAAATCTGTGGTGAATATTTTTAGAAAGCGTTTTGCATGCAGTGTGATTGTATCACGGAAATCCCGGTGATGGAATCTATGTAAATTACACACCTATTGGTTAGAATTCGCCCCAAAAGGTTTTCCCTGAGAAAACGGCCTGATTTTCCAAACTGGCATTAGGAAAAAGCTGCAAATTCAGAGTTAATGTTTCTAGTTGTAAATATGCCATGTATGGTGGATGAAAGTTCTGTAATCTACATGTTCACAACTCATTCGAGAAAGTTTGTTGAAACCTTGATGCATGTAGCGTGTTCGGAAAATGGAATGTCACTGTGTGGGAAACTATGTAAATTACATTTCTATTGGGAAGTACTCGCTCCACGAGAATTTTTCTGCCAAATCTGCCTCCTTTTCAAAACTGGCATTAGGAAAAATTTTGAAATGTGAGAAAATGTTTCAAATTGTCAACATGGCTTTTACGGTGGATGAAAGTTCGGTCATCCTTATGCTAACAACTCTGTAGTGAATATTTGTCGAATCAGTGATGCATGTAGCTTTTTCGGAACACGGAATTTCACGATGACGGGTTCTATGTAAATTGCATGTCTATTGGGTAGAACTCGGTCCAAGAGGATTTTTCTGTGGAAACTGCATGATTTTAGAGACTGACATTAGGAGAATACTACTAAATCAGAATAAAATTTCTATCTATAAATATGCACTGGAAGATAGATTAAAGTTTGTTAATACACATGATCACAACTCATTAAATGAATATTTTTTGAATCCGTGGTGCATGTAACATGTTCAGAACACAGAATATCACGGTAATTGAAAGTAGGTAAATTACATATCTTTTGGGTAAAACTGGCTCCAAGAGCATTTTTCTGCCAAATCTGCCTCATTTTCAAAACTGGCGTTCAAAGTAACGTGTGAAATCTGAAAAAATTCTTCAAAGTGTCAGTAAGCATTGTATGGTGGATGAAAGTGCTGTAATCCACTTGCTAACAACTCTGTAGTGAATATTAGTCACATCTGAGATGCATGTAGCGTGTTAGGAACACGGAATTTGACGGTGAGCGAATCCATGTAAATTACATGTCTATTAGTTAGAACCTGTTCCAAGAGTTTTTTGCCGTGAAATCTGCCTTATTTTCAAAACTGACGTTTAGAAAACTCTGTGAAATCACAGAAAATGCATCTATGCATCTATATCCCTTCTATAGTGAGAAAGGCCTGTAATCCACATGCAAACAACTCTCTAGTGTATTTTGTCGAAACTTTACTGCATGTAGCATGTTCGAAACACGTAATTTCACAGCGGGAGAATCTATGTAATTTACATATCTATTGAGTAGAACACGCTCCAACAGTTTTTTCCTTTGAAAACGGCCTGATTTTCGAAACTGCTATTTGGAAGATTCTGCGAACTTAGTGTTAATTTTTCTAGGTGTCAATATGCCTTGTTGGTGGATGAAAACTGTGTAATAGACATGTATACAACTCATAAAGAATGTTTGTCAAATCCGTGATGTGTGTAGCACGTTCGGAACATGGACGGTCACGGTGAGGCAAACTATGTAAACGACATATCTATTGGTTAGAACACGCTCCAGGACCATTTTACTGAAAAATATGCCTCAGTTTGGAAACTGGTGTTATGAAAACGCTGCAAAATCTGAGTAAAAGCTTTAAGGTGACAATATGTCTTCAATGGGTTATTAAAGAAGTGTAATTCACATGCTAAGAACTCAGCAGTGAATATTTGTTGAATCCATGATGCATGTACATTTTTCGGAACACGGAATATTACGGTGAAGGAATCTATGAAAATGAGATGTCTATTGGATAGAACAAGCACCAAGAGAATTTTTCTGCGAAAACTGCCTGATTTTCGTAACTGACGTTAGGAAAAACTGCGAAATGTAAGTAAATGTTTCTAGGTGTAAATATGCCTTGTATTGTGGTTGAAAAATCGGTAGTCCACATGCTCATGTTCATTAAATAATGTTTGTCGAAGCCGTGATGAATGTCACGTTTTCGGAACACGGAATGTCTCGGTGATTGAATCTCTGAAAATAACAATTCTACGGGATAGAACTCGCTTGAATTGAATGTTTCTGTGAAAATTTCATGATTTTCGAACCTGGATGTTAGGAAAAACCTGCGAAATCAGAATAACTACTTCTAGGTGTAAATATGCCTTGTATGTTGGATGAAAGTTCGATAATCCACATTCTCACACTCATTTAAGAATGTTTGTCGAACTCGTGATGCATGTAACGTGTTCGGAATACAGAATGTCATAGTGAAGGAAACAATGTAAGATACATGTCTATTGGGTAGAACTCACTTGAAGAGAATTTGTCTGCAAAATGTGCCTCATTTTGAAAACTGCCATTAGGAGAACCCTGTGAAATCTGAGAAAATGCTTCTAAGTGTCAATATGCCTTGAATGTTGAATGAAAGTCCGGTCATCCACATGTTAATAACAGTTTAGTGATTATTTTTTAACCGTGATTCATGTAGCGCCTTTGAAAAATGGAATTTCATGGTAATGAAACTATGGAAATTACAATTCTATTGAGTAGAAGGAGCTAGAAGGGAATTTTTCTGCGAAAATTGCATGATTATCGAATCTGAAGTTCGGAAAAAGCTGCAAAAAGGGAGTAAATATTTGCAGATGTAAATGTGCCTTTATGTTGCAAGAAAGTTCGGTAATCCACATTTTCACAACATATTAAAGAATCTTTTTCTAATCCGTGATGCATGTAGCGTGTTCAGATCGTGGAATTTCACGGTGATTGAAACAAAGGAAATGAATTCTCTATTGGGTAGAACACGCTCCGAGAGAGTTTTCTGCGAAAACTTCGTCATTTTTGAACCTGGCGTTTAGAAAACGCTGCAAAATCTGAGAAAATACTTCTAAGAATCAATATTCAATGTATTGAGATGATAGTTCGGTAATCCACATGCTAACAAATTTGTAGTGAATATATCTCGGATCATTTTTGCATGTAACATGTTTGGAACACGGAATTTCACAGCCAGGGAATTTATGTAAATTATATTTCCCTTGGTTAGAAAACACTCCAAGAGATTTTTCCTGAGAAATCGGCCTGATTTTCAAAACTGGCGTTAGGAAAAACCTGCAAACCCAGATTATTAGATTCTCGGTGTACATCTGCCTTTTATGGTGGATGAAAGTTCGGTAATCCGCATGCTAACTACTCTGTAGTGAATATTTGTCGAATCCGAGATACGTGAAGTGTGTTCGGAACACAGAATATCACGGTGACGAATTTATGTAAAATACATGTCTCTTGGGTAGAATTTGTTCTAAGAGTGTTTTCTGAGAAATCTGCCTCATTTTTGAACCTGGCGTTTGAAAATCTCTGCAAAATCAGAGAAAATGCTTCAAAGTGTCAATATGCCTTGTATTGTGATGCAAGATCGTAAAACCACATGCAAACAAATCTGTGGTGAATATTTTTAGAAAGCGTTTTGCATGCAGTGTGATTGTATCACGGAAATCCCGGTGATGGAATCTATGTAAATTACACACCTATTGGTTAGAATTCGCCCCAAAAGGTTTTCCCTGAGAAAACGGCCTGATTTTCCAAACTGGCATTAGGAAAAAGCTGCAAATTCAGAGTTAATGTTTCTAGTTGTAAATATGCCATGTATGGTGGATGAAAGTTCTGTAATCTACATGTTCACAACTCATTCGAGAAAGTTTGTTGAAACCTTGATGCATGTAGCGTGTTCGGAAAATGGAATGTCACTGTGTGGGAAACTATGTAAATTACATTTCTATTGGGAAGTACTCGCTCCACGAGAATTTTTCTGCCAAATCTGCCTCCTTTTCAAAACTGGCATTAGGAAAAATTTTGAAATGTGAGAAAATGTTTCAAATTGTCAACATGGCTTTTACGGTGGATGAAAGTTCGGTCATCCTTATGCTAACAACTCTGTAGTGAATATTTGTCGAATCAGTGATGCATGTAGCTTTTTCGGAACACGGAATTTCACGATGACGGGTTCTATGTAAATTGCATGTCTATTGGGTAGAACTCGGTCCAAGAGGATTTTTCTGTGGAAACTGCATGATTTTAGAGACTGACATTAGGAGAATACTACTAAATCAGAATAAAATTTCTATCTATAAATATGCACTGGAAGATAGATTAAAGTTTGTTAATACACATGATCACAACTCATTAAATGAATATTTTTTGAATCCGTGGTGCATGTAACATGTTCAGAACACAGAATATCACGGTAATTGAAAGTAGGTAAATTACATATCTTTTGGGTAAAACTGGCTCCAAGAGCATTTTTCTGCCAAATCTGCCTCATTTTCAAAACTGGCGTTCAAAGTAACGTGTGAAATCTGAAAAAATTCTTCAAAGTGTCAGTAAGCATTGTATGGTGGATGAAAGTGCTGTAATCCACTTGCTAACAACTCTGTAGTGAATATTAGTCACATCTGAGATGCATGTAGCGTGTTAGGAACACGGAATTTGACGGTGAGCGAATCCATGTAAATTACATGTCTATTAGTTAGAACATGTTCCAAGAGTTTTTTGCCGTGAAATCTGCCTTATTTTCAAAACTGACGTTTAGAAAACTCTGTGAAATCACAGAAAATGCATCTATGCATCTATATCCCTTCTATAGTGAGAAAGGCCTGTAATCCACATGCAAACAACTCTCTAGTGTATTTTGTCGAAACTTTACTCCACGTAGCATGTACGAAACACGTAATTTCACAGCGGGAGAATCTATGTAATTTACATATCTATTGGGTAGGACACGCTCCAAAAGTTTTTTCCTTTGAAAACTGCCTGATTTTCGAAACTGCTATTATGAAATATCTGCGAACTCAGTGTTAATGTTTCTAGGTGTCAATATGCCTTGTATGGTGAATGAAAGTTGTGTAATACACATGTACACAACTCATTAAGAATGTTTGTGAAACCCGTGATGTGTGTAGCGCGTTCGATTCATGGACTGTCACGGTGAGGCAAACTATGTAAATGACATATCTATCGGTTAGAACACGCTCCAGGAGCATTTTACTGAAAAATCTGCCTCAGTTTGGAAACTGTTGTTATGAAAACGCTGCAAAATCTGAGTAAATGCTTTAAGGTGAAAATATGTCTTCAATGGGTATTAAAGAAGTGTAATTCACATGCTAACAACTCAGCAGTGAATATTTGTTGAATCCGTGGTGCATGTAACGTTTTCGGAACACGGAATATTACGGGGAAGGTATCTATGAATATGAGATGTCTATTGGATAGAACATGCACCAAGAGATTTTTCTGTGAAAAATGCCTGATTACCTTAACTGACAGTAGGAAAACCTGCGAAATGTAAATAAATGTTTCTAGGTGTAAATATGCCTTGTATTGTGGTTGAAAAATCGGTAATCCACATGCTCACGGTCATTAAATAATTTTTGTCGAAGCCCTGATGAATGTAACGTTTTCGGAACACGGAATGTCTCGGTGAGTGAAGCTCTGAAAACAACAATTCTACTGGATAGAACTCGCTTGAATTGAATGTTTCTGTGAAAATTTCATGATTTTCGAAACTGGATGTTAGGAAAAACCTGCGAAATCAGAATAACTACTTCTAGGTGTAAATATGCCTTGTATGGTGGATGAAAGTTTGGTAATCCACATGCTCACACTCATTAAAGAATATTTGTCGAAATCGTGATGCATGTAAAGTGTTCGGAATACGGAATGTCATAGTGAAGGAAACAATGTAAGTTACATGTCTCATGGGTAGAACTCACTTGAGGAGAATTTTTCTGCGAAATGTGCCTCATTTTGAAAACTGCCATTAGGAGAACCCTGTGAAATCTGAGAAAATGCTTCTAAGTGTCAATATGCCTTGAATGTTGAATGAAAGTCCGGTCATCCACATGTTAATAACAGTATAGTAATTATTTTTTAAACCGTGATTCATGTAGCGCCTTTGAAAAACGGGATTTCACGGTAATGAAACTATGGAAATTACAATTCTATTGAGTAGAACGAGCTAGAAGAGAATTTTTCTGCGATAATTGCATGATTTTCGAATCTGAAATTTGGAAAAAGCTGCAAAAAGGGAGTAAATATTTGCAGGTGTAAATGTGCCTTTATCTTGTAAGAAAGATCGGTAATCCACATTTTCAAAACATAATAAAGAATCTTTTTCTAAGCCGTGATGCATGTAGCGTGTTCAGATCATGGAAATTCACGGTGATTGAAACAATGTAAATGACTTCTCTATTGGGTAGAACTCGCTCCGAGAATGTTTATCTGCGAAAACTTCGTCATTTTTGAACCTGATTTTAGAAAACGCTGCAAAATCTGAGAAAATACTTCTAAGAATCAATATTCAATGTATTGAGATGAAAGTTCGGTAAACCACATGCTAACAAATTTGTAGTGAATATTTCTCGGATCATTTATGCATGTAACATGTTCGGAACACGGAATTTCACGGCCAGGGAATTTATGTAAATTATATTTCCTTGGTTAGAAATCACTCCAAGAGATTTTTCCTGAGAAATCGGCCTGATTTTCGAAACTGGCATAAGGAAATCCTGCGAACCCAGATTACTTGATTCTCGGTGTACATCTGCCTTTTATGGTGGATGAAAGTTTGGTAATCCGCATGCTAACTACTCTGTAGTGAATATTTGTCGAATCCGAGATACGTGAAGTGTGTTCGGAACACAGAATATCACGGTGAGCGAATTTATGTAAAATACATGTCTCTTGGGTAGAATTTGTTCTAAGAGTGTTTTCTGAGAAATCTGCCTCATTTTTGTACCTGGCGTTTGAAAATCTCGGCAAAGTCAGAGAAAATGCTTCAAAGTGTCCATATGCCTTGTATTGTGATGCAAGATCGTAATACCACATGCAAACAAATCTGTGGTGAATATTTTTAGAAAGCATTATGCATGCAGTCTGATTGTATCACGGAAAATCCCGGCGATGGAATCTATGTAAATTACACACCTATTGGTTAGAATTCGCTCCAAAAATTTTTCCCTGAGAAAACGGCCTGATTTTCCAAACTGGCATTAAGAAAAAGCTGCAAATTCAGAGTAATGTTTCTAGTTGTAAATATGTCATGTATGGTGGATGAAAATTCTGTAATCTACATGTTCACAACTCATTCGAGAAAGTTTTTTGAAACCTTGATGCATGTAGCGTGTTCAGAAAATGGAATGTCACTGTGAGGGAAACTATGTAAATTACATTTATATTCGGAAGTACTCGCTCCACGGGAATTTTTCTGCCAAATCTGCCTCCTTTTCAAAACTGGCATTAGGAAAAACTTTCGAAATGTGTGAAAATGATTCAAATTGTCAACATGGCTTTTATGGTGGGTGAAAGTTCAGTAATCCTTATGCTAAAAACTCTGTAGTGAATATTTGTCGAATCCGTGATGCATGTAGCTTTTTCGGAACACGGAATTTCACGATGACGGTTTCTATGTAAATTGCATGTCTATTGGGTAGAACACGCTCCAAGAGGATTTTTCTGTGGAAACTGCATGATTTTAGAGACTGACATTAGAAGAATACTACTAAATCAGAATAAAATTTCTATGTATAAATATGCAATGGAAGATAGATTAAAGTTCGTTAATACACATGTTCACAACTCATTAAATGAATATTTTTTGAATCCGTGGTGCATGTAACATGTTCAGAACACAGAATATCACGGTAATTGAAAGTAGGTAAATTATATATCTTTTGGGTAAAACTGGCTCCAAGAGCATTTTTCTGCCAAATCTGCCTCATTTTCAAAACTGGCGTTCAAAGTAACGTGTGAAATCTGAGAAAATTCTTCAAAGTGTCAGTAAGCCTTGTATGGTGGATGAAAGTCCTGTAATCCACATGCAAACAACTCTGTAGTGTATTTTTGTCGAAACGTTTCTGCATGTAGCATGTTAGAAACACGTAATTTCACAGTGGGAGAATCTATCTAATTTATATATCTATTCGGTAGAAAACGCTCCAACGGTTTTTTCCTTTGAAAACGCCCTGATTTTTGAAACTGCTATTAGGAAGATTCTGCGAACTCAGTGTTAATTTTTCTAGGTGTCAATATGCCTTGTTGGTGGATGAAAACTTTGTAATACACATGTATACAACTCATTAAGAATGTTTGTCAAATCGGTGATGTGTGTAGCGCGTTCGATTCATGGACTGTCACGGTGAGGCAAACTATGTAAATGACATATCTATCGATTAGAACACGCTCCAGGAGCATTTTACTGAAAAATCTGCCTCAGTTTGGAAACTGTTGTTATGAAAACGCTGCAAAATCTGAGTAAATGCTTTAAGGTGAAAATATGTCTTCAATGGGTTATTAAAGATATGTAATTCACATGCTAACAACTCAGCAGTGAATATTTGTTGAATCCGTGATGCATGTACAGTTTTCGGAACACGGAATATTACGGGGAAGGTATCTATGAATATGAGATGTCAATTGGATAGAACATGCACCAAGAGAATTTTTGTGCGAAAAATGCCTGATTATCTTAACTGACATTAGGAAAACCTGCGAAATGTAAGTAAATGTTTCTAGGTGTAAATATGCCTTGTATTGTGGTTGAAAAATCGGTAATCCACATGCTCACGGTCATTAAATAATTTTTGTCGAAGCCCTGATGAATGTAACGTTTTCGGAACACGGAATGTCTCGGTGAGTGAAGCTCTGAAAACAACAATTCTACTGCTTAGAACTCGCTTGAATTGAATGTTTTTGTGAATATTTCATGATTTTCGAAACTGGATGTTAGGAAAAACCTGCGAAATCAGAATAACTACTTCTAGGTGTAAATATGCCTTGTATGGAGGATGAAAGTTTGGTAATCCACATGCTCACACTCATTAAAGAATATTTGTCGAACTCGTGATGCATGTAAAGTGTTCGGAATACGGAATGTCATAGTGAAGGAAAAAATGTAATTTACATGTCTATTGGGTAGAACTCACTTGAGGAGAATTTTTCTGTGAAATGTGCCTCATTTTGAAAACTGCCATTAGGAGAACCCTGTGAAATCTGAGAAAATGCTTCTAAGTGTCAATATGCCTTGAATGGTGAATGAAAGTCCTGTCATCCACATGTTAATAACAGTGTAGTAATTATTTTTTAAACCGTGATTCATGTAGCGCCTTTGAAAAATGGGATTTCACGGTAATGAAACTATGGAAATTACAATTCTATTGAGTAGAACGAGCTAGAAGAGAATTTTTCTGCGATAATTGCATGATTATCGAATCTGAAATTTGGAAAAAGCTGCAAAAAGGGAGTAAATATTTGCAGGTGTAAATGTGCCTTTATCATGTAAGAAAGTTCGGTAATCCACATTTTCAAAACATAATAAAGAATGTTTTTCTAAGCCGTGATGCATGTAGCGTGTTCAGATCATGGAAATTCACGGTGATTGAAACAATGTAAATGACTTCTCTATTGGGTAGAACTCGCTCCGAGAATGTTTTTCTGCGAAAACTTCGTCATTTTTGAACCTGGCTTTTAGAAAACGCTGCAAAATCTGAGAAAATACTTCTAAGAATCAATATTCAATGTATTGAGATGAAAGTTCGGTAATCCACATGCTAACAAATTTGTAGTGAATATTTCTCGGATCATTTATGCATGTAACATGTTCGGAACACGGAATTCACGGCCAGGGAATTTATGTAAATTATATTTCCTTGGTTAGAAATCACTCCAAGAGATTTTTCCTGAGAAATCGGCCTGATTTTCGAAACTGGCGTAAGGAAAACCTGCGAACCCAGATTACTAGATTCTCGGTGTACATCTGCATTTTATGGTGGATGAAAGTTCGGTAATCCGCATGCTAACTACTCTGTAGTGAATATTTGTCGAATCTGAGATACGTGAAGTGTGTTCGGAACACAGAATATAACGGTGAGCGAATTTATGTAAAATACATGTCTCTTGGGTAGAATATGTTCTAAGAGTGTTTTCTGAGAAATCTGCCTCATTTTTGAACCTGGCGTTTGAAAATCTCGGCAAAATCAGAGAAAATGCTTCAAAGTGTCCATATGCCTTGTATTGTGATGCAAGATCGTAATACCACATGCAAACAAATCTGTGGTGAATATTTTTAGAAAGCGTTATGCATGCAGTCTGATTGTATCACGGAAAATCCCGGCGATGGAATCTATGTAAATTACACACCTATTGGTTAGAATTCGCTCCAAAAATTTTTCCCTGAGAAAACGGCATTATTTTCCAAACTGGCATTTAGAAAAAGCTGCAAATTCAGAGTTAATGTTTCTAGTTGTAAATATGCCATGTATGGTGGATGAAAGTTCTGTAATCTACATGTTCACAACTCATTCGAGAAAGGTTGTTGAAAACTTGATGCATGTAGTGTGTTCAGAACATGGAATGTCACTGTGAGGGAAAATATGTAAATTACATTTATATTCGGATGTACTCGCTCCACGAGTATTTTTCTGACAAATCTGCCTCCTTTTCAAAACTGGCATTAGGAAAAACTTTCGAAATGTCAGAAAATGCTTCAAATTGTCAACATGGCTTTTATGGTGGGTGAAAGTTCAGTAATCCTTATGCTAACAATTCTGTAGTTAATATTTGTCGAATCCGTGATGCATGTAGCTTTTTTGGAACACGGAATTTCACGATGACGGGTTCTATGTAAATTGCATGTCTATTGGGTAGAACTCGCTCCAAAGGATTTTTCTTTGGAAACTGCATGATTTTAGAGACTGACATTAGGAGAATACTACTAAATCAGAATAAAATTTCTATCTATAAATATGCACTGGAAGATAGATTAAAGTTTGTTAATACACATGTTCACAACTCATTAAATGAATATTTTTTGAATCCGTGGTGCATGTAACATGTTCAGAACACAGAATATCACGGTAATTGAAAGTAGGTAAATTACATATCTTTTGGGTAAAACTGGCTCCAAGAGCATTTTTCTGCCAAATCTGCCTCATTTTCAAAACTGGCGTTCAAAGTAACGTGTGAAATCTGAGAAAATTCTTCAAAGTGTCAGTAAGCATTTTATGGTGGATGAAAGTGCTATAATCCACTTGGTAACAACTCTGTAGTGGATATTTGTCACATCTGTGATGCATTTAGCGTGTTCGGAACACGGAATTTGACGGTGAGCGAATACATGTAAATTACATGTCTATTGGTTAGAACCCGCTCCAAGAGTTTTTTGCCGTGAAATCTGCCTTATTTTCAAAACTGGCGTTTAGAAAACCCTGTGAAATCACAAAAAATGCATCTATGCATCTATATCCCTTCTAAAGTGAGAACGTCCTGTAATCCACATGCAAACAATTCTGTAGTGTATTTTTGTCGAAACTTTTCTGCATGTAGCATGTTCGAAACACGTAATTTCACAGTGGGAGAATCTATCGAATTTATATATCTATTGGGTAGAACTCGCTCCAACGGTTTTTTCCTTTGAAAACGGCCTGATTTTCGAAACTGCTATTAGGAAGATTCTGCGAACTCAGTGTTAATATTTCTAGGTGTCAATATGCCTTGTATGGTGGATGAAAACTGTGTAATACACATGTATACAACTCATTAAGAATGTTTGTCAAATCGGTGATGTGTGTAGCACGTTCTGAACATGGACTGTCATGGTGAGGCAAACTATGTAAATGACATATCTGTTGGTTAGAACACGCTCCAGGAGCATTTTACTGAAAAATCTGCCTCAGTTTGGAAACTGGTGTTATGAAAATGCTGCAAAATCTGAGTAAATGCTTTAAGGTGACAATATGTCTTCAATGGGTTATTAAAGAAGTGTAATTCACATGCTAAGAACTCAGCAGTGAATATTTGTTGAATCCGTGATGCATGTACAGTTTTCGGAACACGGAATGTTACGGTGAAGGAATCTATGAAAATGAGATGTCTATTGGATAGAACATGCACCAAGAGAATTTTTCTGTGAAAACTGCCTGATTTTCGTAACTGACGTTAGGAAAACCTGCGAAATGTAAGTAAATGTTTCTAGGTGTAAATATGCCTTGTATTGTGGTTGAAAAATCGGTAATCCACATGCTCATGTTCATTAAATACTGTTTGTCGAAGGCGTGATGAATGTCACGTTTTCGGAACACGGAATGTCTCAGTGATTGAATCTCTGAAAATAACAATTCTACTGGATAGAACTCACTTGAATTGAATGTTTCTGTGAAAATTTCATGATTTTCGAAACTGGATGTTAGGAAAAACCTGCGAAATCAGAATAACTACTTCTAGGTGTAAATATGCCTTTTATGGTGGATGAAAGTTTGGTAATCCACATGCTCACACTCATTAAAGAATGTTTGTCGAACTCGTGATGCATGTAACGTGTTCGGAATACGGAATGTCATAGTGAAGGAAACAATGTAATTTACATGTCTATTGGGTAGAACTCACTTGAAGAGAATTTTTCTGCAAATTGGGCCTCATTTTGAAAACTGCCATTAGGAGAACCCTGTGAAATCTGAGAAAATGCTTCTAAGTGTGAATATGCCTTGAATGGTGAATGAAAGTCTGGTCATCCACATGTTAATAACAGTGTAGTAATTATTTTTTAAACTGTGATTCATGTAGCGCCTTTGAAAAACGGAATTTCACGGTAATGAAACTATGGAAATTACAATTCTATTGAGTAGAAGGAGCTAGAAGAAAATTTTACTGCGAAAATTGCATGATTATCGAATCTGAAGTTTGGAAAAAGCTGCAAAAAGGGAGTAAATATTTGCAGGTGTAAATGTGCCTTTATCATGTAAGAAAGTTCGGTAATCCACATTTTCACAACATATTAAAGAATCTTTTTCTAATCCATGATGCATGTAGCGTGTTCAGATCGTGGAATTTCACGGTGATTGAAACAATGTAAATGACTTCTCTATTTGGTAGAACTCGCTCCGAGAGAGTTTTTCTGCGAAAACTTCGTCATTTTTGAACCTGGCGTTTAGAAAATGCTGCAAAATCTGAGAAAATACTTCTAAGAATCAATATTCAATGTATTGAGATGAAAGTTCAGTAATCCACATGCTAACAAATTTGTAGTGAATATTTCTCGGATCATTTATGCATGTAACATGTTTGGAACATGGAATTTCACGGCCAGGGAATTTATGTAAATTACATTTCCCTTGGTTAGAAATCACTCCAAGAGATTTTTCCTGAGAAATCGGCCTGATTTTCGAAACTGACGTTAGGAAAAACCTGCGAACCCAGATTACTAGATTCTCGGTGTACATCTGCCTTTTATGGTGGATGAAAGTTCGGTAATCCGCATGCTAACTACTCTGTAGTGAATATTTGTCGAATCCGAGATACGTGAAGTGTGTTCGGAACACAGAATATCACGGTGAGCGAATCTATGTAAAATACATGTCTCTTGGGTAGAATTTGCTCTAAGAGTGTTTTCTGAGAAATCTGCCTCATTTTTGAACCTGGCGTTTGAAAATCTCTGCAAAATCAGAGAAAATGCTTCAAAGTGTCAATATGCCTTATATTGTGATGCAAGATCGTAAAACCACATGCAAACAAATCTGTGGTGAATATTTTTAGAAAGCGTTATGCATGCAGTTTGATTGTATCACGGAAAATCTCGGCGATGGAATCTATGTAAATTACACACCTATTGGTTAGAATTCGCTCCAAAAGTTTTTCCCTGAGGAAACGGCCTGATTTTCCAAACTGGCATTAGGAAAAACCTGCAAATTCAGAGTTAATGTTTCTAGTTGTAAATATGCCATGTATGGTGGATGAAAGTTCTGTAATCTACATGTTCACAACTCATTCGAGAAAGTTTGTTGAAACCTTGATGCATGTAGCGTGTTCGGAAAATGGAATGTCACTGTGAGGGAAACTATGTAAATTACATTTCTATTGGGAAGTACTCGCTCCACGAGAATTTTTCTGCCAAATCTGCCTCCTTTTCAAAACTGGCATTAGGAAAAACTTTCGAAATGTGATAAATTGCTTCAAATTGTCAACATGGCTTTTATGGTGGGTGAAAGTTCAGTAATCTTTATGCTAAAAACTCTGTAGTGAATATTTGTCGAATCCGTGATGCATGTAGCTTTTTCGGAACACGGAATTTCACGATGACGGTTTCTATGTAAATTGCATGTCTATTGGGTAGAACTCGGTCCAAGAGGATTTTTCTGTGGAAACTGCATGATTTTAGAGACTGACATTAGGAGAATACTTCTAAATCAGGATAAAATTTCTATGTATAAATATGCACTGTAAGGTGGATTAAAGTTCGTTAATACACATGTTCACAACTCATTAAATGATATTTTTTGAATCCGTGGTGCATGTAACATGTTCAGAACACAGAATGTCACGGTGATTGAAAGTAGTTAAATTACATATCTTTTGGGTAAAACTGGCTCCAAGAGCATTTTTCTGCCAAATCTGCCTCATTTTCAAAACTGGCGTTCAAAGTAACGTGTGAAATCTGAGAAAATTCTTCAAAGTGTCAGTAAGCCTTGTATGGTGGATGAAAGTGCTTTAATCCACTTGCTAACAACTCTGTAGTGAATATTTGTCGCATCCGAGATGCATGTAGCGTGTTCGGAACACGGAATTTGACGGTGAGCGAATCCATGTAAATTACATGACTACTCGTTAGAACCCGCTCCAAGAGGTTTTTGCCGTGAAATCTGCCTTATTTTCGAAACTGGCGTTTGGAAATATCTGTGAAATCACAGAAAATGCATCTATGCATCTATATGCCTTCTATAGTGAGAAAGTCCTATAATGCACATGCAAACAACTCTGTAGTGTATTTTTGTCGAAACTTTTCTGCATGTAGCATGTTCAAAACACGTAATTTCACAGTGGGAGAATCTATCTAATTTATATATCTATTGGGTAGAACACGCTCCAACGGTTTTTTCCTTTGAAAACGGCCTGATTTTCGAAACTGCTATTAGGAAGATTCTGCGAACTCAGTGTTAATTTTTCTAGGTGTCAATATGCCTTGTATGGTGGATGAAAACTGTGTAATACACATCTATACAACTCATTAAGAATGTTTGTCAAATCGGTGATGTGTGTAGCACGTTCGGATCATGGACTGTCACGGTGAGGCAAACTATGTAAATGACATATCTATTGGTTAGAACACACTCCAGGAGCATTTTACTGAAAAATCTGCCTCAGTTTGGAAACTGGTGTTATGAAAACGCTGCAAAATCTGAGTAAATGCTTTAAGGTGACAATATGTATTCAATGGGTTATTAAAGAAGTGTAATTCACATGCTAAGAACTCAGCAGTGAATATTTGTTGAATCCGTGATGCATGTACAGTTTTCGGAACACGGAATGTTACGGTGAAGGAATCTATGAAAATGAGATGTCTATTGGTTAGAACATGCACCAAGAGAATTTTTCTGTGAAAACTGCCTGATTTTCGTAACTGACTTTAGGAAAATCTGTGAAATCTAAGTAAATATTTCTAGGTGTAAATATGCCTTTTATTGTGGTTGAAAAATCGGTAATCCACATGCTCATGGTCATTAAATAATGTTTGTCGAAGCCGTGATGAATGTCACGTTTTCGAAAAACGGAATGTCTCGGTGAGTGAAGCTCTGAAAATAACAATTCTACTGGATAGAACTCGCTTGAATTGAATATTTCTGTGAAAATTTCATGATTTTCGAAACTGGATGTTAGGAAAAACCTGCGAAATCAGAATAACTACTTCTAGGTGTAAATATGCCTTGTATGGTGGATGAAAGTTCGGTAATCCACATGCTCACACTCATTAGAGAATATTTTATCGAACTCGTGATGCATGTAAAGTGTTTGGAATACGGAATGTCATAGTGAAGGAAACAATGAAATTTACATGTCTATTGGGTAGAACTCACTTGAAGAGAATTTTTCTGCAAATTGGGCCTCATTTTGAAAACTGCCATTAGGAGAACCCTGTGAAATCTGAGAAAATGCTTCTAAGTGTCAATATGCCTTGAATGGTGAATGAAAGTCCCGTCATCCACATGTTAATAACACTGTAGTAATTATTTTTTAAACCTTGATTCATGTAGCGCCTTTGAAAAACGGAATTTCACGGTAATGAAACTATGGAAATTACAATTCTATTGAGTAGAAGGAGCTAGAAGAAAATTTTTCTGCGAAAATTGCATGATTATCGAATCTGAAGTTTGGAAAAAGCTGCAAAAAGGGAGTAAATATTTGCAGGTGTAAATGTGCCTTTATGTTGCAAGAAAGTTCGGTAATCCACATTTTCACAACATAATAAAGAATCTTTTTCTAATCCGTGATGCATGTAGCGTGTTCAGATCGTGGAATTTCACGGTGATTGAAACAATGTAAATGAATTCTCTATTTGGTAGAACTCGCTCCGAGAGAGTTTTTCTGCGAAAACTTCGTCATTTTTGAACCTGGCGTTTAGAAAACGCTGCAAAATCCGAGAAAATACTTCTAAGAATCAATATTCAATGTATTGAGATGAAAGTTCGGTAATCCACATGCTAACAAATTTGTAGTGAATATTTCTCGGATCATTTATGCATGTAACATGTTTGGAACACGGAATTTCACGGCCAGGGAATTTATGTAAATTACATTTCCCTTGGTTAGAAAACACTCCAAGAGATTTTTCCTGAGAAATCGGCCTGATTTTCGAAACTGGCGTTAGGAAAAACCTGCGAACCCAGATTACTAGATTCTCGGTGTACATCTGCATTTTATGGTGGATGAAAGTTCGGTAATCCGCATGCTAACTACTCTGTAGTGAATATTTGTCGCATCCGAGATACGTGAAGTGTGTTCGGAACACAGAATATCACGGTGAGCGAATTTATGTAAAATACATGTCTCTTGGGTAGAATTTGCTCTAAGAGTGTTTTCTGAGAAATCTGCCTCATTTTTAAACCTGGCGTTTGAAAATCTCTGCAAAATCAGAGAAAATGCTTCAAAGTGTCAATATGCCTTGTATTGTGATGCAAGATCGTAAAACCACATGCAAACAAATCTGTGGTGAATATTTTTAGAAAGCGTTATGCATGCAGTGTGATTGTATCACGGAAAATCCCGGCGATGGAATCTATGTAAATTACATACCTATTGGTTAGAATTCGCTCCAAAAGTTTTTCCCTGAGGAAACGGCCTGATTTTCCAAACTGGCATTAGGAAAAACCTGCAAATTCAGAGTTAATGTTTCTAGTTGTAAATATGCCATGTATGGTGGATGAAAGTTCTGTAATCTACATTTTCACAACTCATTCGAGAAAGTTTGTTGAAACCTTGATGCATGTAGCGTGTTCGGAAAATGGAATGTCACTGTGAGGGAAACTATGTAAATTACATATCTATTGGGAAGTACTCGCTCCACGAGAATTTTTCTGCCAAATCTGCCTCCTTTTCAAAACTGGCATTAGGAAAAACTTTCGAAATGTGATAAATTGCTTCAAATTGTCAACATGGCTTTTATGGTGGGTGAAAGTTCAGTAATCCTTATGCTAAAAACTCTGTAGTGAATATTTGTCGAATCCGTGATGCATGTAGCTTTTTCGGAACACGGAATTTCACGATGACGGTTTCTATGTAAATTGCATGTCTATTGGGTAGAACTCGGTCCAAGAGGATTTTTCTGTGGAAACTGCATGATTTTAGAGACTGACATTAGGAGAATACTTCTAAATCAGGATAAAATTTCTATGTATAAATATGCACTGTAAGGTGGATTAAAGTTCGTTAATACACATGTTCACAACTCATTAAATGATATTTTTTGAATCCGTGGTGCATGTAACATGTTCAGAACACAGAATGTCACGGTGATTGAAAGTAGGTAAATTACATATCTTTTGGGTAAAACTGGCTCCAAGAGCATTTTTCTGCCAAATCTGCCTCATTTTCAAAACTGGCGTTCAAAGTAACGTGTGAAATCTGAGAAAATTCTTCAAAGTGTCAGTAAGCCTTGTATGGTGGATGAAAGTGCTTTAATCCACTTGCTAACAACTCTGTAGTGAATATTTGTCGCATCCGAGATGCATGTAGCGTGTTCGGAACACGGAATTTGACGGTGAGCGAATCCATGTAAATTACATGACTACTCGTTAGAACCCGCTCCAAGAGGTTTTTGCCGTGAAATCTGCCTTATTTTCGAAACTGGCGTTTGGAAATATCTGTGAAATCACAGAAAATGCATCTATGCATCTATATGCCTTCTATAGTGAGAAAGTCCTATAATGCACATGCAAACAACTCTGTAGTGTATTTTTGTCCAAACTTTTCTGCATGTAGCATGTTCAAAACACGTAATTTCACAGTGGGAGAATCTATCTAATTTATATATCTATTGGGTAGAACACGCTCCAACGGTTTTTTCCTTTGAAAACGGCCTGATTTTCGAAACTGCTATTAGGAAGATTCTGCGAACTCAGTGTTAATTTTTCTAGGTGTCAATATGCCTTGTATGGTGGATGAAAACTGTGTAATACACATCTATACAACTCATTAAGAATGTTTGTCAAATCGGTGATGTGTGTAGCACGTTCGGAACATGGACTGTCACGGTGAGGCAAACTATGTAAATGACATATCTATTGGTTAGAACACGCTCCAGGAGCATTTTACTGAAAAATCTGCCTCAGTTTGGAAACTGGTGTTATGAAAACGCTGCAAAATCTGAGTAAATGCTTTAAGGTGACAATATGTCTTCAATGGGTTATTAAAGATGTGTAATTCACATGCTAAGAACTCAGCAGTGAATATTTGTTGAATCCGTGATGCATGTACAGTTTTCGGAACACGGAATGTTACGGTGAAGGAATCTATGAAAATGAGATGTCTATTGGATAGAACATGCACCAAGAGAATTTTTCTGTGAAAACTGCCTGATTTTCGTAACTGACATTAGGAAAACCTGCGAAATGTAAGTAAATGTTTCTAGGTGTAAATATGCCTTGTATTGTGGTTGAAAAATCGGTAATCCACATGCTCATGTTCATTAAATGTTTGTCGAAGCCGTGATGAATGTCACGTTTTCGGAACACGGAATGTCTCGGTGATTGAATCTCTGGAAATAAGAATTCTACTGGATAGAACTCGCTTGAATTGAATGTATCTGTGAAAATTTCATGATTTTCGAAACTGGATGTTAGGAAAAACCTGTGAAATCAGAATAACTACTTCTAGGTGTAAATATGCCTTGTATGGTGGATGAAAGTTTGGTAATCCACATGCTCACACTCATTAAAGAATGTTTGTCGAACTCGTGATGCATGTAACGTGTTCGGAATACGGAATGTCATAGTGAAGGAAACAATGAAATTTACATGTCTATTGGGTAGAACTCACTTGAAGAGAATTTTTCTGCAAATTGGGCCTCATTTTGAAAACTGCCATTAGGAGAACCCTGTGAAATCTGAGAAAATGCTTCTAAGTGTCAATATGCCTTGAATGGTGAATGAAAGTCCCGTCATCCACATGTTAATAACACTGTAGTAATTATTTTTTAAACCTTGATTCATGTAGCGCCTTTGAAAAACGGAATTTCACGGTAATGAAACTATGGAAATTACAATTCTATTGAGTAGAAGGAGCTAGAAGAAAATTTTTCTGCGAAAATTGCATGATTATCGAATCTGAAGTTTGGAAAAAGCTGCAAAAAGGGAGTAAATATTTGCAGGTGTAAATGTGCCTTTATGTTGCAAGAATGTTCGGTAATCCACATTTTCACAACATAATAAAGAATCTTTTTCTAATCCGTGATGCATGTAGCGTGTTCAGATCGTGGAATTTCACGGTGATTGAAACAATGTAAATGAATTCTCTATTTGGTAGAACTCGCTCCGAGAGAGTTTTTCTGCGAAAACTTCGTCATTTTTGAACCTGGCGTTTAGAAAACGCTGCAAAATCCGAGAAAATAATTCTAAGAATCAATATTCAATGTATTGAGATGAAAGTTCGGTAATCCACATGCTAACAAATTTGTAGTGAATATTTCTCGGATCATTTATGCATGTAACATGTTTGGAACACGGAATTTCACGGCCAGGGAATTTATGTAAATTACATTTCCCTTGGTTAGAAAACACTCCAAGAGATTTTTCCTGAGAAATCGGCCTGATTTTCGAAACTGGCGTTAGGAAAAACCTGCGAACCCAGATTACTAGATTCTCGGTGTACATCTGCAATTTATGGTGGATGAAAGTTCGGTAATCCGCATGCTAACTACTCTGTAGTGAATATTTGTCGCATCCGAGATACGTGAAGTGTGTTCGGAACACAGAATATCACGGTGAGCGAATTTATGTAAAATACATGTCTCTTGGGTAGAATTTGCTCTAAGAGTGTTTTCTGAGAAATCTGCCTCATTTTTAAACCTGGCGTTTGAAAATCTCTGCAAAATCAGAGAAAATGCTTCAAAGTGTCAATATGCCTTGTATTGTGATGCAAGATCGTAAAACCACATGCAAACAAATCTGTGGTGAATATTTTTAGAAAGCGTTATGCATGCAGTGTGATTGTATCACGGAAAATCCCGGCGATGGAATCTATGTAAATTACATACCTATTGGTTAGAATTCGCTCCAAAAGTTTTTCCCTGAGGAAACGGCCTGATTTTCCAAACTGGCATTAGGAAAAACCTGCAAATTCAGAGTTAATGTTTCTAGTTGTAAATATGCCATGTATGGTGGATGAAAGTTCTGTAATCTACATGTTCACAACTCATTCGAGAAAGTTTGTTGAAACCTTGATGCATGTAGCGTGTTCGGAAAATGGAATGTCACTGTGAGGGAAACTATGTAAATTACATTTATATTGGGAAGTACTCGCTGCTCGGGAATTTTTCTGCCAAATCTGCCTGCTTTTCAAAACTGGCATTAGGAAAAACTTTCGAAATGTGATAAATTGCTTCAAATTGTCAACATGGCTTTTATGGTGGGTGAAAGTTCAGTAATCCTTATGCTAACAACTCTGTAGTTAATATTTGTCGAATCCGTGATGCATGTAGCTTTTTCGGAACACGGAACTTCACGATGACGGGTTCTATGTAAATTGCATGTCTATTGGGTAGAACTCGCTCCAAAGGATTTTTCTTTGGAAACTGCATGATTTTAGAGACTGACATTAGGAGAATACTACTAAATCAGAATAAAATTTCTATCTATAAATATGCACTGGAAGATAGATTAAAGTTTGTTAATACACATGTTCACAACTCATTAAATGAATATTTTTTGAATCCGTGGTGCATGTAACATGTTCAGAACACAGAATATCACGGTAATTGAAAGTAGGTAAATTACATATCTTTTGGGTAAAACTGGCTCCAAGAGCATTTTTCTGCCAAATCTGCCTCATTTTCAAAACTGGCGTTCAAAGTAAGGTGTGAAATCTGAAAAAATTCTTCAAAGTGTCAGTAAGCATTGTATGGTGGATGAAAGTGCTGTAATCCACTTGCTAACAACTCTGTAGTGAATATTTGTCACATCTGAGATGCATGTAGCGTGTTCGAAACACGGAATTTGACGATGAGCGAATCCATGTAAATTACATGTCTATTAGTTAGAACCTGTTCCAAGAGTTCTTTGCCGTGAAATCTGCCTTATTTTCAAACTGACGTTTAGAAAACTCTGTGAAATCACAGAAAATGCATCTATGCATCTATATGCCTTCTATAGAGAGAAAGTCCTGTAATCCACATGCAAACAACTATGTAGTGTATTTTTGTCGAAACTTTTCTGCATGTAGCATGTTCGAAACACGTAATTTCACAGCGGGAGAATCTATGTAATTTACATATCTATTGAGTAGAACACGCTCCAACAGTTTTTTCCTTTGAAAACTGCCTGATTTTCGAAACTGCTATTACGAAATATCTGCGAACTCAGTGTTAATGTTTCTAGGGGTCAATATGCCTTGTATGGTGAATGAAAGTTGTGTAATACACATGTACACAACTCATAAAGAATGTTTGTCAAACCCGTGATGTGTGTAGCGCGTTCGATTCATGGACTGTCACGGTGAGGCAAACTATGTAAATGACATATCTATCGGTTAGAACACGCTCCAGGAGCATTTTACTGAAAAATCTGCCTCAGTTTGGAAACTGTTGTTATGAAAACGCTGCAAAATCTGAGTAAATGGTTTAAGGTGAAAATATGTCTTCAATGGGTTATTAAAGATATGTAATTCACATGCTAACAACTCAGCAGTGAATATTTGTTGAATCCGTGATGCATGTACCGTTTTTGGAACACGGAATATTACGGGGAAGGTATCTATGAATATGAGATGTCAATTGGATAGAACATGCACCAAGAGATTTTTCTGCGAAAAATGCCTGATTATCTTAACTGACATTAGGAAAACCTGCGAAATGTAAGTAAATGTTTCTAGGTGTAAATATGCCTTGTATTGTGGTTGAAAAATCGGTAATCCACATGCTCACGGTCATTAAATAATTTTTGTCGAAGCCCTGATGAATGTAACGTTTTCGGAACACGGAATGTCTCGGTGAGTGAAGCTCTGAAAACATCAATTCTACTGCTTAGAACTCGCTTGAATTGAATGTTTTTGTGAATATTTCATGATTTTCGAAACTGGATGTTAGGAAAAACCTGCGAAATCAGAATAACTACTTCTAGGTGTAAATATGCCTTGTATGGAGGATGAAAGTTTGGTAATCCACATGCTCACACTCATTAAAGAATATTTGTCGAACTCGTGATGCATGTAAAGTGTTCGGAATACGGAATGTCATAGTGAAGGAAAAAATATAAGTTACATGTCTCATGGGTAGAACTCACTTGAGGAGAATTTTTCTGCGAAATGTGCCTCATTTTGAAAACTGCCATTAGGAGAACCCTGTGAAATCTGAGAAAATGCTTCTAAGTGTCAATATGCCTTGAATGGTGAATGAAAGTCTGGTCATCCACATGTTAATAACAGTGTAGTAATTATTTTTTAAACCGTGATTCATGTAGCGCCTTTGAAAAATGGGACTTCACGGTAATGAAACTATGGAAATTACAATTCTATTGAGTAGAACGAGCTAGAAGAGAATTTTTCTGCGATAATTGCATGATTATCGAATCTGAAATTTGGAAAAAGCTGCAAAAAGGGAGTAAATATTTGCAGGTGTAAATGTGCCTTTATCATGTAAGAAAGTTCGGTAATCCACATTTTCAAAACATAATAAAGAATCTTTTTCTAAGCCGTGATGCATGTAGCGTGTTCAGATCATGGAAATTCACGGTGATTGAAACAATGTTAATGACTTCTCTATTGGGTAGAACTCGCTCCGAGAAAGTTTTTCTGCGAAAACTTCGTCATTTTTTAACCTGGCTTTTAGAAAACGCTGCAAAATCTGAGAAAATACTTCTAAGAATCAATATTCAATGTATTGAGATGAAAGTTCGGTAATCCACATGCTAACAAATTTGTAGTGAATATTTCTCGGATCATTTATGCATGTAACATGTTCGGAACACGGAATTCACGGCCAGGGAATTTATGTAAATTATATTTCCTTGGTTAGAAATCACTCCAAGAGATTTTTCCTGAGAAATCGGCCTGATTTTCGAAACTGGCGTAAGGAAAACCTGCGAACCCAGATTACTAGATTCTCGGTGTACATCTGCCTTTTATGGTGGATGAAAGTTCGGTAATCCGCATGCTAACTACTCTGTAGTGAATATTTGTCGAATCCGACATACGTGAAGTGTGTTCGGAACACAGAATATCACGGTGAGCGAATTTATGTAAAATACATGTCTCTTGGGTAGAATTTGTTCTAAGAGTGTTTTCTGAGAAATCTGCCTCATTTTTGAACCTGGCGTTTGAAAATCTCGGCAAAATCAGAGAAAATGCTTCAAAGTGTTCATATGCCTTCTATTGTGATGCAAGATCGTAATACCACATGCAAACAAATCTGTGGTGAATATTTTTAGAATGCGTTATGCATGCAGTCTGATTGTATCACGGAAAATCCCGGCGATGGAATCTATGTAAATTACACACCTATTGGTTAGAATTCGCTCCAAAAAATTTTCCCTGAGAAAACGGCATTGTTTTCCAAACTGGCATTTAGAAAAAGCTGCAAATTCAGAGTTAATGTTTCTAGTTGTAAATATGCCATGTATGGTGGATGAAAGTTCTGTAATCTACATGTTCACAACTCATTCGAGAAAGTTTGTTGAAAACTTGATGCATGTAGTGTGTTCAGAACATGGAATGTCACTGTGAGGGAAAATATGTAAATTACATTTATATTCGGATGTACTCGCTCCACGAGTATTTTTCTGACAAATCTGCCTCCTTTTCAAAACTGGCATTAGGAAAAACTTTCGAAATGTCAGAAAATGCTTCAAATTGTCAACATGGCTTTTATGGTGGGTGAAAGTTCAGTAATCCTTATGCTAACAACTCTGTAGTTAATATTTGTCGAATCCGTGATGCATGTAGCTTTTTTGGAACACGGAATTTCACGATGACGGGTTCTATGTAAATTGCATGTCTATTGGGTAGAACTCGCTCCAAAGGATTTTTCTTTGGAAACTGCATGATTTTAGAGACTGACATTAGGAGAATACTACTAAATCAGAATAAAATTTCTATCTATAAATATGCACTGGAAGATAGATTAAAGTTTGTTAATACACATGTTCACAACTCATTAAATGAATATTTTTTGAATCCGTGGTGCATGTAACATGTTCAGAACACAGAATATCACGGTAATTGAAAGTAGGTAAATTACATATCTTTTGGGTAAAACTGGCTCCAAGAGCATTTTTCTGCCAAATCTGCCTCATTTTCAAAACTGGCGTTCAAAGTAACGTGTGAAATCTGAGAAAATTCGTCAAAGTGTCAGTAAGGCTTTTTATGGTGGATGAAAGTGCTATAATCCACTTGCTAACAACTCTGTAGTGGATATTTGTCACATCTGAGATGCATGTAGCGTGTTCGGAACACGGAATTTGACGGTGAGCGAATCTATGTAAATTACATGTCTATTGGTTAGAACCCGCTCCAAGAGTTTTTTGCCGTGAAATCTGCCTTATTTTCAAAACTGGCGTTTAGAAAACTCTGTGAAATCACAAAAAATGCATCTATGCATCTATATCCCTTCTAAAGTGAGAACGTCCTGTAATCCACATGCAAACAACTCTATAGTGTATTTTTGTCGAAACTTTTCTGCATGTAGCATGCTCGAAACACGTAATTTCACAGTGGGAGAATCTATCTAATTTATATATCTATTGGGTAGAACTCGCTCCAACGGTTTTTTCCTTTGAAAACGGCCTGATTTTCGAAACTGCTATTAGGAAGATTCTGCGAACTCAGTGTTAATTTTTCTAGGTGTCAATATGCCTTGTATGGTGGATGAAAACTGTGTAATACACATCTATACAACTCATAAAGAATGTTTGTCAAATCCGTGATGTGTGTAGCACGTTCGGAACATGGACGGTCACGGTGAGGCAAACTATGTAAATGACATATCTATTGGTTAGAACACGCTCCAGGAGCATTTTACTGAAAAATATGCCTCAGTTTGGAAACTGGTGTTATGAAAACGCTGCAAAATCTGAGTAAATGCTTTAAGGTGACAATATGTCTTCAATGGGTTATTAAAGAAGTGTAATTCACATGCTAAGAACTCAGCAGTGAATATTTGTTGAATCCATGATGCATGTACAGTTTTCGGAACACGGAATATTACGGTGAAGAATCTATGAAAATGAGATGTCTATTGGATAGAACAAGCACCAAGAGAATTTTTCTGCGAAAACTGCCTGATTTTCGTAACTGACGTTAGGAAAAACTGCGAAATGTAAGTAAATGTTTCTAGGTGTAAATATGCCTTGTATTGTGGTTGAAAAATCGGTAATCCACATGCTCATGTTCATTAAATAATGTTTGTCGAAGCCGTGATGAATGTCACGTTTTCGGAACACGGAATGTCTCGGTGATTGAATCTCTGAAAATAACAATTCTACGGGATAGAACTCGCTTGAATTGAATGTTTCTGTGAAAATTTCATGATTTTCGAACCTGGATGTTAGGAAAAACCTGCGAAATCAGAATAACTACTTCTAGGTGTAAATATGCCTTGTATGTTGGATGAAAGTTCGATAATCCACATTCTCACACTCATTTAAGAATGTTTGTCGAACTCGTGATGCATGTAACGTGTTCGGAATACAGAATGTCATAGTGAAGGAAACAATATAAGATACATGTCTATTGGGTAGAACTCACTTGAAGAGAATTTTTCTGCAAATTGGGCCTCATTTTGAAAACTGCCATTAGGAGAACCCTGTGAAATCTGAGAAAATGCTTCTAAGTGTCAATATGCCTTGAATGGTGAATGAAAGTCCGGTCATCCACATGTTAATAACAGTGTAGTGATTATTTTTTAACCGTGATTCATGTAGCGCCTTTGAAAAATGGAATTTCATGGTAATGAATCTATGGAAATTACAATTCTATTGAGTAGAAGGAGCTAGAAGGGAATTTTTCTGCGAAAATTGCATGATTATCGAATCTGAAGTTCGGAAAAAGCTGCAAAAAGGGAGTAAATATTTGCAGGTGTAAATGTGCCTTTATGTTGCAAGAAAGTTCGGTAATCCACATTTTCACAACATATTAAAGAATCTTTTTCTAATCCGTGATGCATGTAGCGTGTTCAGATCGTGGAATTTCACGGTGATTGAAACAAAGGAAATGAATTCTCTATTGGGTAGAACTCGCTCCGAGAGAGTTTTTCTGAGGAAACTTCGTCATTTTTGAACCTGGCGTTTAGAAAACGCTGCAAAATCTGAGAAAATACTTCTAAGAATCAATATTCAATGTATTGAGATGAAAGTTCGGTAATCCACATGCTAACAAATTTGTAGTGAATATATCTCGGATCATTTATGCATGTAACATGTTTGGAACACGGAATTTCACGGCCAGGGAATTTATGTAAATTAAATTTCCCTTGGTTAGAAAACACTCCAAGAGATTTTTCCTGAGAAATCGGCCTGATTTTCGAAACTGGCGTTAGGAAAAACCTGCAAACCCAGATTATTAGATTCTCGGTGTACATCTGCCTTTTATGGTGGATGAAAGTTCGGTAATCCGAATGCTAACTACTCTGTAGTGAATATTTGTCGAATCCGAGATACGTGAAGTGTGTTCGGAACACAGAATATCACGGTGACGAATTTATGTAAAATACATGTCTCTTGGGTAGAATTTGTTCTAAGAGTGTTTTCTGAGAAATCTGCCTCATTTTTGAACCTGGCGTTTGAAAATCTCTGCAAAATCAGAGAAAATGCTTCAAAGTGTCAATATGCCTTGTATTGTGATGCAAGATCGTAAAACCACATGCAAACAAATCTGTGGTTAATATTTTTAGAAAGCGTTATGCATGCAGTGTGATTGTATCACGGAAATCCCGGTGATGGAATCTATGTAAATTACACACCTATTGGTTAGAATTCGCCCCAAAAGATTTTCCCTGAGAAAACGGCCTGATTTTCCAAACTGGCATTAGGAAAAAGCTGCAAATTCAGAGTTAATGTTTCTAGTTGTAAATATGCCATGTATGGTGGATGAAAGTTCTGTAATCTACATGTTCACAACTCATTCGAGAAAGTTTGTTGAAACCTTGATGCATGTAGCGTGTTCGGAAAATGGAATGTCACTGTGTGGGAAACTATGTAAATTACATTTCTATTGGGAAGTACTCGCTCCACGAGTATATTTCTGCCAAATCTCCCTCCTTTTCAAAACTGGCATTAGGAAAAATTTTGAAATGTGAGAAAATGTTTCAAATTGTCAACATGGCTTTTACGGTGGATGAAAGTTCGGTCATCCTTATGCTAACAACTCTGTAGTTAATATTTGTCGAATCCGTGATGCATGTAGCTTTTTTGGAACACGGAATTTCACGATGACGGGTTCTATGTAAATTGCATGTCTATTGGGTAGAACTCGCTCCAAAGGATTTTTCTTTGGAAACTGCATGATTTTAGAGACTGACATTAGGAGAATACTACTAAATCAGAATAAAATTTCTATCTATAAATATGCACTGGAAGATAGATTAAAGTTTGTTAATACACATGTTCACAACTCATTAAATGAATATTTTTTGAATCCGTGGTGCATGTAACATGTTCAGAACACAGAATATCACGGTAATTGAAAGTAGGTAAATTACATATCTTTTGGGTAAAACTGGCTCCAAGAGCATTTTTCTGCCAAATCTGCCTCATTTTCAAAACTGGCGTTCAAAGTAACGTGTGAAATCTGAGAAAATTCGTCAAAGTGTCAGTAAGGCTTTTTATGGTGGATGAAAGTGCTATAATCCACTTGCTAACAACTCTGTAGTGGATATTTGTCACATCTGAGATGCATGTAGCGTGTTCGGAACACGGAATTTGACGGTGAGCGAATCTATGTAAATTACATGTCTATTGGTTAGAACCCGCTCCAAGAGTTTTTTGCCGTGAAATCTGCCTTATTTTCAAAACTGGCATTTAGAAAACTCTGTGAAATCACAAAAAATGCATCTATGCATCTATATCCCTTCTAAAGTGAGAACGTCCTGTAATCCACATGCAAACAACTCTATAGTGTATTTTTGTCGAAACTTTTCTGCATGTAGCATGCTCGAAACACGTAATTTCACAGTGGGAGAATCTATCTAATTTATATATCTATTGGGTAGAACTCGCTCCAACGGTTTTTTCCTTTGAAAACGGCCTGATTTTCGAAACTGCTATTAGGAAGATTCTGCGAACTCAGTGTTAATTTTTCTAGGTGTCAATATGCCTTGTATGGTGGATGAAAACTGTGTAATACACATCTATACAACTCATAAAGAATGTTTGTCAAATCCGTGATGTGTGTAGCACGTTCGGAACATGGACGGTCACGGTGAGGCAAACTATGTAAATGACATATCTATTGGTTAGAACACGCTCCAGGAGCATTTTACTGAAAAATATGCCTCAGTTTGGAAACTGGTGTTATGAAAACGCTGCAAAATCTGAGTAAATGCTTTAAGGTGACAATATGTCTTCAATGGGTTATTAAAGAAGTGTAATTCACATGCTAAGAACTCAGCAGTGAATATTTGTTGAATCCATGATGCATGTACAGTTTTCGGAACACGGAATATTACGGTGAAGAATCTATGAAAATGAGATGTCTATTGGATAGAACAAGCACCAAGAGAATTTTTCTGCGAAAACTGCCTGATTTTCGTAACTGACGTTAGGAAAACCTGCGAAATGTAAGTAAATGTTTCTAGGTGTAAATATACCTTGTATTGTGGTTGAAAAATCGGTAATCCACATGCTCATGTTCATTAAATAATGTTTGTCGAAGCCGTGATGAATGTCACGTTTTCGGAACACGGAATGTCTCGGTGATTGAATCTCTGAAAATAACAATTCTACGGGATAGAACTCGCTTGAATTGAATGTTTCTGTGAAAATTTCATGATTTTCGAACCTGGATGTTAGGAAAAACCTGCGAAATCAGAATAACTACTTCTAGGTGTAAATATGCCTTGTATGTTGGATGAAAGTTCGATAATCCACATTCTCACACTCATTTAAGAATGTTTGTCGAACTCGTGATGCATGTAACGTGTTCGGAATACAGAATGTCATAGTGAAGGAAACAATATAAGATACATGTCTATTGGGTAGAACTCACTTGAAGAGAATTTTTCTGCAAATTGGGCCTCATTTTGAAAACTGCCATTAGGAGAACCCTGTGAAATCTGAGAAAATGCTTCTAAGTGTCAATATGCCTTGAATGGTGAATGAAAGTCCGGTCATCCACATGTTAATAACAGTGTAGTGATTATTTTTTAACCGTGATTCATGTAGCGCCTTTGAAAAATGGAATTTCATGGTAATGAATCTATGGAAATTACAATTCTATTGAGTAGAAGGAGCTAGAAGGGAATTTTTCTGCGAAAATTGCATGATTATCGAATCTGAAGTTCGGAAAAAGCTGCAAAAAGGGAGTAAATATTTGCAGGTGTAAATGTGCCTTTATGTTGCAAGAAAGTTCGGTAATCCACATTTTCACAACATATTAAAGAATCTTTTTCTAATCCGTGATGCATGTAGCGTGTTCAGATCGTGGAATTTCACGGTGATTGAAACAAAGGAAATGAATTCTCTATTGGGTAGAACTCGCTCCGAGAGAGTTTTTCTGAGGAAACTTCGTCATTTTTGAACCTGGCGTTTAGAAAACGCTGCAAAATCTGAGAAAATACTTCTAAGAATCAATATTCAATGTATTGAGATGAAAGTTCGGTAATCCACATGCTAACAAATTTGTAGTGAATATATCTCGGATCATTTATGCATGTAACATGTTTGGAACACGGAATTTCACGGCCAGGGAATTTATGTAAATTACATTTCCCTTGGTTAGAAAACACTCCAAGAGATTTTTCCTGAGAAATCGGCCTGATTTTCGAAACTGGCGTTAGGAAAAACCTGCAAACCCAGATTATTAGATTCTCGGTGTACATCTGCCTTTTATGGTGGATGAAAGTTCGGTAATCCGAATGCTAACTACTCTGTAGTGAATATTTGTCGAATCCGAGATACGTGAAGTGTGTTCGGAACACAGAATATCACGGTGACGAATTTATGTAAAATACATGTCTCTTGGGTAGAATTTGTTCTAAGAGTGTTTTCTGAGAAATCTGCCTCATTTTTGAACCTGGCGTTTGAAAATCTCTGCAAAATCAGAGAAAATGCTTCAAAGTGTCAATATGCCTTGTATTGTGATGCAAGATCGTAAAACCACATGCAAACAAATCTGTGGTTAATATTTTTAGAAAGCGTTATGCATGCAGTGTGATTGTATCACGGAAATCCCGGTGATGGAATCTATGTAAATTACACACCTATTGGTTAGAATTCGCTCCAAAAGTTTTTCCCTGAGGAAACGGCCTGATTTTCCAAACTGGCATTAGGAAAAAGCTGCAAATTCAGAGTTAATGTTTCTAGTTGTAAATATGCCATGTATGGTGGATGAAAGTTCTGTAATCTACATGTTCACAACTCATTCGAGAAAGTTTGTTGAAACCTTGATGCATGTAGCGTGTTCGGAAAATGGAATGTCACTGTGTGGGAAACTATGTAAATTACATTTCTATTGGGAAGTACTCGCTCCACGAGAATTTTTCTGCCAAATCTCCCTCCTTTTCAAAACTGGCATTAGGAAAAATTTTGAAATGTGAGAAAATGTTTCAAATTGTCAACATGGCTTTTACGGTGGATGAAAGTTCGGTCATCCTTATGCTAACAACTCTGTAGTGAGTATTTGTCGAATCCGTGATGCATGTAGCTTTTTCGGAACACGGAATTTCACGATGACGGGTTCTATGTAAATTGCATGTCTATTGGGTAGAACTCGGTCCAAGAGGATTTTTCTGTGGAAACTGCATGATTTTAGAGACTGACATTAGGAGAATACTACTAAATCAGAATAAAATTTCTATCTATAAATATGCACTGGAAGATAGATTAAAGTTTGTTAATACACATGTTCACAACTCATTAAATGAATATTTTTTGAATCCGTGGTGCTTGTAACATGTTCAGAACACAGAATATCATGGTAATTGAAAGTAGGTAAATTACATATCTTTTGGGTAAAACTGGCTCCAAGAGCATTTTTCTGCCAAATCTGCCTCATTTTCAAAACTGGCGTTCAAAGTAAGGTGTGAAATCTGAAAAAATTCTTCAAAGTGTCAGTAAGCATTCTATGGTGGATGAAAGTGCTTTAATCCACTTGCTAACAACTCTGTAGTGAATATTTGTCGCATCCGAGATGCATGTAGCGTGTTCGGAACACGGAATTTGACGGTGAGCGAATCCATGTAAATTACATGACTATTCGTTAGAACCCGCTCCAAGAGGTTTTTGCCGTGAAATCTGCCTTATTGTCGAAACTGGCATTTGGAAATATCTGTGAAATCACAGAAAATGCATCTATGCATCTATATGACTTCTATAGAGAGAAAGTCCTGTAATCCACATGCAAACAACTCTGTAGTGTATTTTTGTCGAAACTTTTCTGCATGTAGCATGTTCGAAACACGTAATTTCACAGCGGGAGAATCTATGTAATTTACATATCTATTGAGTAGAACACGCTCCAACGGTTTTTTCCTTTGAAAACTGCCTGATTTTCGAAACTGCTATTACGAAATATCTGCGAACTCAGTGTTAATGTTTTTAGGGGTCAATATGCCTTGTATGGTGAATGAAAGTTGTGTAATACACTTGTACACAACTCATTAAGAATGTTTGTCAAACCCGTGATGTGTGTAGCGCGTTCGATTCATGGACTGTCACGGTGAGGCAAACTATGTAAATGACATATCTATCGGTTAGAACACGCTCCAGGAGCATTTTACTGAAAAATCTGCCTCAGTTTGGAAACTGTTGTTATGAAAACGCTGCAAAATCTGATTAAATGGTTTAAGGTGAAAATATGTCTTCAATGGGTTATTAAAGATATGTAATTCACATGCTAACAACTCAGCAGTGAATATTTTTTGAATCCGTGATGCATGTACCATTTTTGGAACACGGAATATTACGGGGAAGGTATCTATGAATGTGAGATGTCAATTGAATAGAACATGCACCAAGAGATTTTTCTGCGAAAAATGCCTGATTATCTTAACTGACATTAGGAAAACCTGCGAAATGTAAGTAAATGTTTCTAGGTGTAAATATGCCTTGTATTGTGGTTGAAAAATCGGTAATCCACATGCTCACGGTCATTAAATAATTTTTGTCGAAGCCCTGATGAATGTCACGTTTTCGGAACACGGAATGTCTCGGTGAGTGAAGCTCTGAAAACATCAATTCTACTGCTTAGAACTCGCTTGAATTGAATGTTTTTGTGAATATTTCATGATTTTCGAAACTGGATGTTAGGAAAAACCTGCGAAATCAGAATAACTACTTCTAGGTGTAAATATGCCTTGTATGGAGGATGAAAGTTTGGTAATCCACATGCTCACACTCATTAAAGAATATTTGTCGAACTCGTGATGCATGTAAAGTGTTCGGAATACGGAATGTCATAGTGAAGGAAACAATGTAAGTTACATGTCTCATGGGTAGAACTCACTTGAGGAGAATTTTTTTGCGAAATGTGCCTCATTTTGAAAACTGCCATTAGGAGAACCCTGTGAAATCTGAGAAAATGCTTCTAAGTGTCAATATGCCGTGAATGGTGAATGAAAGTCCGGTCATCCACATGTTAATAACAGTGTAGTAATTATTTTTTAAACCGTGATTCATGTAGCGCCTTTGAAAAATGGGACTTCACGGTAATGAAACTATGGAAATTACAATTCTATTGAGTAGAACGAGCTAGAAGAGAATTTTTCTGCGATAATTGCATGATTATCGAATCTGAAGTTTGGAAAAAGCTGCAAAAAGGGAGTAAATATTTGCAGGTGTAAATGTGCCTTTATCATGTAAGAAAGTTCGGTAATCCACATTTTCAAAACATAATAAAGAATGTTTTTCTAAGCCGTGATGCATGTAGCGTGTTCAGATCATGGAAATTCACGGTGATTGAAACAATGTAAATGACTTCTCTATTGGGTAGAACTCGCTCCGAGAATGTTTTTCTGCGAAAACTTCGTCATTTTTGAACCTGGCTTTTAGAAAACGCTGCAAAATCTGAGAAAATACTTCTAAGAATCAATATTCAATGTATTGAGATGAAAGTTCGGTAATCCACATGCTAACAAATTTGTAGTGAATATTTCTCGGATCATTTATGCATGTAACATGTTCGGAACACGGAATTCACGGCCAGGGAATTTATGTAAATTATAATTCCTTGGTTAGAAATCACTCCAAGAGATTTTTCCTGAGAAATCGGCCTGATTTTCGAAACTGGCGTAAGGAAAACCTGCGAACCCAGATTACTAGATTCTAGGTGTACATCTGCCTTTTATGGTGGATGAAAGTTCGGTAATCCGCATGCTAACTACTCTGTAGTGAATATTTGTCGAATCCGAGATACGTGAAGTGTGTTCGGAACACAGAATATCACGGTGAGCGAATTTATGTAAAATACATGTCTCTTGGGTAGAATTTGTTCTAAGCGTGTTTTCTGAGAAATCTGCCTCATTTTTGAACCTGGCGTTTGAAAATCTCTGCAAAATCAGAGAATTTGCTTCAAAGTGTCAATATGCCTTGTATTGTGATGCAAGATCGTAATACCACATGCAAACAAATCTGTGGTGAATATTTTTAGAAAGTGTTATGCATGAAGTGGGATCGTATCACGGAAAATCCCGGCGATGGAATCTATGTAAATTACACACCTATTGGTTAGAATTCGCTCCAAAAATTTTTCCCTGAGAAAACGGCATTATTTTCCAAACTGGCATTTAGAAAAAGCTGCAAATTCAGAGTTAATGTTTCTAGTTGTAAATATGCCATGTATGGTGGATGAAAGTTCTGTAATCTACATGTTCACAACTCATTCGAGAAAGTTTGTTGAAAACTTGATGCATGTAGTGTGTTCAGAACATGGAATGTCACTGTGAGGGAAAATATGTAAATTACATTTATATTCGGATGTACTCGCTCCACGAGTATTTTTCTGACAAATCTGCCTCCTTTTCAAAACTGGCATTAGGAAAAACTTTCGAAATGTCAGAAAATGCTTCAAATTGTCAACATGGATTTTATGGTGGGTGAAAGTTCAGTAATCCTTATGCTAACAACTCTGTAGTTAATATTTGTCGAATCCGTGATGCATGTAGCTTTTTTGGAACACGGAATTTCACGATGACGGGTTCTATGTAAATTGCATGTCTATTGGGTAGAACTCGCTCCAAAGGATTTTTCTTTGGAAACTGCATGATTTTAGAGACTGACATTAGGAGAATACTACTAAATCAGAATAAAATTTCTATCTATAAATATGCACTGGAAGATAGATTAAAGTTTGTTAATACACATGTTCACAACTCATTAAATGAATATTTTTTGAATCCGTGGTGCATGTAACATGTTCAGAACACAGAATATCACGGTAATTGAAAGTAGGTAAATTACATATCTTTTGGGTAAAACTGGCTCCAAGAGCATTTTTCTGCCAAATCTGCCTCATTTTCAAAACTGGCGTTCAAAGTAACGTGTGAAATCTGAGAAAATTCTTCAAAGTGTCAGTAAGCATTGTATGGTGGATGAAAGTGCTGTAATCCACTTGCTAACAACTCTGTAGTGAATATTAGTCACATCTGAGATGCATGTAGCGTGTTCGGAACACGGAATTTGACGGTGAGCGAATCCATGTAAATTACATGTCTATTGGTTAGAACCCGCTCCAAGAGTTTTTTGCCGTGAAATCTGCCTTATTTTCAAAACTGGCGTTTAGAAAACTCTGTGAAATCACAAAAAATGAATCTATGCATCTATATCCCTTCTAAAGTGAGAAAGTCCTGTAATCCACATGCAAACAACTTTATAGTGTATTTTTGTCGAAACTTTTCTGCATGTAGCATGTTCGAAACACGTAATTTCACAGTGGGAGAATCTATCTAATTTATATATCTATTGGGTAGAACTCGCTCCAACGGTTTTTTCCTTTGAAAATGGCCTGATTTTCGAAACTGCTATTAGGAAGATTCTGCGAACTCAGTGTTAATTTTTCTAGGTGTCAATATGCCTTGTATGGTGAATGAAAGTTGTGTAATACACATGTATACAACTCATTAAGAATGTTTGTCAAATCGGTGATGTGTGTAGCACGTTCGGAACATGGACTGTCATGGTGAGGCAAACTATGTAAATGACATATCTGTTGGTTAGAACACGCTCCAGGAGCATTTTACTGAAAAATCTGCCTCAGTTTGGAAACTGGTGTTATGAAAATGCTGCAAAATCTGAGTAAATGCTTTAAGGTGACAATATGTCTTCAATGGGTTATTAAAGAAGTGTAATTCACATGCTAAGAACTCAGCAGTGAATATTTGTTGAATCCGTGATGCATGTACAGTTTTCGGAACACGGAATGTTACGGTGAAGGAATCTATGAAAATGAGATGTCTATTGGATAGAACATGCACCAAGAGAATTTTTCTGTGAAAACTGCCTGATTTTCGTAACTGACGTTAGGAAAACCTGCGAAATGTAAGTAAATGTTTCTAGGTGTAAATATGCCTTGTATTGTGGTTGAAAAATCGGTAATCCACATGCTCATGTTCATTAAATAATGTTTGTCGAAGCCGTGATGAATGTCACGTTTTCGGAACACGGAATGTCTCGGTGATTGAATCTCTGAAAATAACAATTCTACTGGATAGAACTCGCTTGAATTGAATGTTTCTGTGAAAATTTCATGATTTTCGAAACTGGATGTTAGGAAAAACCTGCGAAATCAGAATAACTACTTCTAGGTGTAAATATGCCTTTTATGGTGGATGAAAGTTTGGTAATCCACATGCTCACACTCATTAAAAAATATTTGTCGAACTCGTGATTCATGTAACGTGTTCGGAATACGGAATGTCATAGTGAAGGAAACAATGTAATTTACATGTCTATTGGGTAGAACTCACTTGAAGAAAATTTTTCTGCAAATTTTGCGTGATTATGAAAACTGCCATTAGGAGAACCCTGTGAAATCTGAGAAAATGCTTCTAAGTGTGAATATGCCTTGAATGGTGAATGAAAGTCTGGTCATCCACATGTTAATAACAGTGTAGTAATTATTGTTTAAACCGTGATTCATGTAGCGCCTTTGAAAAACGGAATTTCACGGTAATGAAACTATGGAAATTACAATTCTATTGAGTAGAAGGAGCTAGAAGAAAATTTTTCTGCGAAAATTGCATGATTATCGAATCTGAAGTTTGGAAAAAGCTGCAAAAAGGGAGTAAATATTTGCAGGTGTAAATGTGCCTTTATGTTGCAAGAAAGTTCGGTAATCCACATTTTCACAACATATTAAAGAATCTTTTTCTAATCCATGATGCATGTAGCGTGTTCAGATCGTGGAATTTCACGGTGATTGAAACAACGTAAATTACTTCTCTATTGGGTAGAACTCGCTCCGAGAGAGTTTTTCTGCGAAAACTTCGTCATTTTTGAAACTGGCATTTGGAAAACGCTGCAAAATCTGAGAAAATTCTACTAAGGATCAATATTCAATGTATAGTGATGAAAGTTCGGTAATCCACATGCTAACAAATTTTTAGTGAATATTTGTCGAATCCTTTATGCATGTAGCATGTTTGGAACACGGAATTTCACGCCAGGGAATTTATGTAAATTACATTTCTCTTGGTGAGAAATCACTCCAAGAGATTTTTCCTGAGTAATCGACCTGATTTTGGAACCTGGCATTAGGAAAACCCCACGAAATCAGATTAATAAATTCTTAGTGTAAATATGCCTTGTATGGTTGATGAAAGTTAGGTAATCCGCATGCTAACAACTCTGTAGTGAATTTTTTCGAATCCAGTATACGTGAAACGTGTTCGGAACACAGAATATCACGGTGGGTGAATCTATGTAAAATACAATTCTCTTGGTTAGAATTCGCTCCAAGAGATTATTCTCCGTAACCTGCCTCATTTTTGAAACTGGCGTTTGAAAATCTCTGCAAAATCAGAAAAAATGCTTCAAAGTGTCAATATGCCTTGTACTGAGATGGAAGATCGTAAAAACACATGCAAACAAATCTGTGGTGAATATTTGTAGAAAGCATTATGCATGTAGCCTGATGGTTTCACGGAAAATCCCGGCGGTTGAATCTATGTGAATTACACGCCTATTGGTTAGAATTCGCTCCAAAAATATTATCCTGAGAAAACTGCCTCATTTTCAAAACTGGCATTAAGAAAAACTGCAAATTCGGACTCAATGTTTCTAGGTGTAAATATGCCATGTATGGTGGATGAAACTTCTGTAATCTACATGTTCACAACTCTTTCGAGAAAGTTTGTTGAAGCCTTGATGCATGTAGCATCTTCGGAAATTAGAAAGTCACTGTGAGGGAAACTATGTAAATTACATTTCTATTGGGAGGTACTCGTTCCATGAGAATTTTTCTGTGAATCTGCCTCATTTACAAAACTGGCATTAGGAAAATCTTTCAAAATATGAGAAAATGCTTCAAAGTGCCAATACACATTTTATGGTGGATGAAAGCTCGGTAATCTTTATGCTAACAACTCTGTAGTGAATATTTGTCAAATCCTTGATGCATGTACCATTTTCAGAACACGGAATTTCACGATGATGTGTTCTATGTAAATTGCATGTCTATTGGGTAAAACTCGCTCCAAGAGGATTTTTCTGCGAAAAATGCAAAATTATAGAGACTGACTTTAGGAGATATCTAATAAATCACAATAGAAATTCTATGTATAATTATGCATTGTAAGTTGGATGAAAGTTCAGTAATACAGATGTTCATAACTCATAAAACAATGTTTGTTGAATCCGTGATGCATATAATACTTTTAGAACACAAAATATCACAGTGAGTGACACTAGGTTAATTACATATCTTTTCGGTAGAACTCGCTGTAAGAGCATTTTTCTGCCTAATCTGCCTCATTATCAAAACTGGCGTTAAAAATAAACTGTGAAATCTGAGAAAATTCTTCAAAATGTCAGTAAGCCATGTATGGTGAATGAAAGTGCTGTAATCCACTTGCTAACAACTCTGTAATGAATATTTGTCGCATCCGAGATGCATGTAAATTGTTTGGAACACAGAATTTCACAGTGAGCGAATCCATGAAATTACATGTCTATTGGTTAGAACCCGCTCCAAGAGGTTTTCGCCGTGAAATCTGCCTCATTTTCGAAACTGGCGTTTGGAAAACTCTGTGAAATCAGAGAGAATAATTCTAAGCATCAATATGCCTTCTATTGTGATGAAAGTCCTGTAATCCACGTGCAAAAAACTGTGCAGTTTTTTTTTGAAACTTTTCGGTATGTAGCATGTTCGAAACTTGTAATTTCACAGCGGGAGAATCTATGTAATTTACATATCTATTGGGTAGAACACGCTCCAACAGATTTTTCCTTTGAAAACTGCCTGATTTTCGAAACTGCTATTAGGAAAAAGCTGCGAACTCAGAGTTAATGTTTCTAGGTGTAAATATGCCTTGTATGGTGGATGAAAGTTCTGTAATACACATGTACATATCGCATTAAAAATGTTTGTCAAATCCGTGATGTATGTAGCGTGTTCGGAACACGGACTGTCACTGTGAGGGAAACTATGTAAATTACATATTTCTTGGTTAGAACACGCTCCAGGAGCATTTTATGAAAAATCTGCCTCAGTTTGGAAACTGGTGTTTTGAAAATGCTGCAAAATCTGAGTAAATGCTTTAAGGTGACAATATGTCTTCAATGGGTTATTAAAGATGTGTAAATCACATGCTAAAAACTCAGCAGTGTATATTTGTTGAATCCATGGTGTATGTAACATTTTTGGGACATGGAATGTTACGGTGATGGTATCTATGAAAATGATATGTCTATTGGATAAAACATGAACCAAGAGAATTTTTCTGCGAAAACCGCCTGATTTTCGTAACTAAATTTAGGAAAAGCTCTGAAAATTATGTAAATGTTTCTAGGTGTAAATATGCCTTTATTGTGGTTGAATAATTGGTAATACACATGCTCACGGTCATTAAATAATGTTTCTCAAAGCTGTGATGTATGTAACTTTTTCGGAACACGGAATGTCTCGGTGAGTGAAACTCTGAAAATAACAATTCTACTGGATAGAACTCGCTTGAATTGAATGTTTCTGTGAAAATTTCATGATTTTCGAAACTGGATGTTAGGAAAAACCTGCGAAATCAGAATAACTACTTCTAGGTGTAAATATGCCTTGTATGGTGGATGAAAGTTCGGTAATCCACATGCTCACACTCATTAAAGAATGTTTGTCGAACTCGTGATGCATGTAACGTGTTCAGAATACGGAATGTCATAGTGAAGGAAACAATGTAAGTTACATGTCTATTGGGTAGAACTCGCTTGAAGAGAATTATTCTGCGAAATGTGCCTCATTTTCAAAACTGCCATTAGGAGAACGCTGTGAAATCTGAGAAAATGCTTCTAAGTGTCAATATGCCTTGAATGCTGAATGAAAGTCAGGGAATCCACATGTTAAAAACAGTGTTGTAATTATTTTTTAAACCTTGATTCATGTAGCGCTTTTGGAAATGGAATTTCAAGGTAATGAAACTATGTAAATTACAATTCTATTGAGTAGAACGAGCTAGAAGAAAATTTTTCTGCGAAAATTGCATGATTATCAAATCTGAACTTTGGAAAAAGCTGCAAAACGAGAGTAAATATTTGTAGGTGTAAATGTGTCTTTATGTTCCAAGAAAGTTCATTAATCCACATTTTCACAACATATTAAAGAATCTTTTCCTAATCCGTGGTGCATTTACCGTGTTCAGAAAGTGGAATTTCACGGTGATTGAAACAATGTAAATTAAATCTCAATTGGTTAGAACTCGCTCCGAGAGTGTTTTTCTGTGAAAACTTCTTCATTTTTGAACCTGGCATTTGGAAAACGCTGCAAAATCTGAGAAAATACTTCTAAGAATTAATATTCAATATGTTGTGGTGAAAGTTCTGTAATCCACATGCTAACAACTCTGTAGTGAATATATTACGAATTTTTTATGCGTGTAGCATGTTCGGAACATGGAATTTCACGGCCAGGGAATTTATGTAAATTACATTTCTCTTGGTTAGAAATCACCCCAAGAGATTTTTCGTGAGAAATAGGCCTGATTTTTGAAACTGAACTTAGGAAAATACTGCGAACTCAGATTACTAGATTCTCGGTGTAAATCTGCCTTGTATGGTGGATGAAAGTTCGGTAATCCGCATGCTAATAACTCTGTAGTGAATATTTGTCGAATCCGAGATACGTGAAGCGTGTTCAGAACACAGGATATCACGGTAAGCGAATCTATGGAAAATACATATCTCTTGCGTAGAATTCTCTCCAAGAGATTTTTTTGGGATATCTGCCACATTTTTGAATCTGGCTTTTGAAAATATCTGCAAAATCAGTGAAAATGCTTCAAAGTGTCAATATGCCTTGTATTGTGATGCAAGAACGTAAAAACACATGCAAACAAATCTGTGGTGAATATTTGTAGAAAGCTTTATGCATGTAGCCGGATGGTTTCACGGAAAATGCCGGCGATGGAATCTATGTAAATTACACACCTATTAGTTAGAATTCGCTCCAAAAATTTTTTCCTGAGAAAACGGCCTGATTTTTGAAACTGGCATTAGGAAAAAGCTGCAAATTCAGAGTCAATGTTTCTAGGTGTATATATGCCATTTATGGTGGATGAAAGTTCTGTAATCTACATGTTCACAACTCATTCGAGAAAGTTTGTTGAAACCTTGATGCATGTAGCGTGTTTGGAAAATGGAATGTCACTGTGAGGGAAACTATGTAAATTACATTTCTATTGGGAAGTACTCGCTCCACGAGAATTTTTCTGTGAATCTGCATCCTTTTTAAAACTGGCATTAGGAAAAACTTTCGAAATATGAGAAAATGCTTCAAAGTGTCAACATGGCTTTTATGGTGGATGAAAGTTCAGTAATCCTTATGCTAACAACTCTGTAGTGAATATTTGTCGAAACACTGATGCATGTATCTTTTTCGGAACACAGAATTTCACGATGTCGGGTTCTATGTAAATTGTATGACTATTGGGTAGAAATCGATCCAAGAGGATTTTTCTGTGGAAACTGCATGATTTTAGGGACTGACATTAGGAGAATACTACTAAATCAGAATAAAATTTCTATGTATAAATATGCACTGTAAGGTGGATTAAAGTTCGTTAATACACATGTTCACAACTCATTAAAGAATGTTTGTTGAATCCGTGGTGCATGTAACGTGTTCAGATCACGGAATGTAACGGTGATTGAAATTAGGTAAGTTACATATCTTTTGGGTAGAACTGGCTCCAAGAGAATTTTTCTGCCAAATCTGCCTCATTTTCAAAACTGGCATTAAAACTAACCTGTGAAATCTGAGAAAATTCTTCAAAGTGTCATTAAGCCTTGCATGGTGGTTGAAAGTGATGTAATCCACTTGCTTACAACTCTGTAGTGAATATTTGTCGCATCCGAGATGCATGTAGCGTGTTCGGAACACGGAATTTCACCGTGAGCGAATCCATGTAAATTACATGTCTATAGGTTAGAACCCACTCCAAGAGATTTTTGCCGTGAAATCTGCCTCATTTTCGAAACTGGTGTTTCGAAAGCTCTGTGAAATCAGAGAAAAAGCTTCTAAGCATCAATATGCCTACTACTGGGATGAAAGTACTGTAATCCACATGCAAACAACACTGTAGTGTATTTTTGTCGAAAATTTTCTGCATGAAGCTTGATCAAAACACGTAATTTCACAGCGGGAGAATCTATGTAATTTACATATCTATTGGGCAGAACACGCTCCAACAGTTTTTTTCTTTGAAAACTGCCTGATTTTCGAAACTGCTATTAGGAAATAGCTGCGAACTCAGAGTTAATGTTTCTAGGTGTAAATATGCCTTTTTTGGTGGATGAAATTTCTGTAATACACGTGTACACAACTCATAAAAAATGTTTGTCAAATCCGTGATGTATGTAGCGTGTTCGGAACACGGACTGTCACGGTGATGGGAAATATGTAAATTACATATGTCTTGTTTAGAACACGCTCCAGGAGCATTTTACTGAAAAATCTGCCTCAGTTTGGAAACTGGTGTTTTGAAAATGCTGCAAAATCTGAGTAAATGCTTTAAGGTGACAATATGTCTTCAATGGGTTATTAAAGATGTGTAATTCACATGCTAAGATCTCAGCAGTGAATATTTGTTGAACCCGTGGTGCATGTACCGTTTTCGGAACACGGAATATTACGGTGATGGTATGTATGAAAATGAGATGTCTAATGGAAAGAACATGCACCAAGAGAATTTTTCTGCGAAAACTGCCTGATTTTCATAACTGACTTTAGGAGAAACTGCGAAATATAAGTAAATGTTACTAGGTGTAAATATGCCTTGTATTGTGATTGAAAAATCGGTAATCCACATGCTCATGGTCATTAAATAATGTTTGTCCAAGCCGTGATTAATGTAACGTTTTCGGAACACGGAATGTCTCGGTGAGTGAAACTCTGAAAATAACAATTCTACTGGATAGAACTCGCTTGAATTGAATGTTTCTGCGACAATTTCATGATTTTCGAAACTGGATGTTAGAAAAACCTGCGAAATCAGAATAACTACTTCTATGTGTAAATATGCCTTGTATGGTTGAAGAAAGTTCGGTAATCCACATGTTAATAACAGTGTAGTAATTATTTTATAAACCGTGATTCATGTAGCGCTTTTGGAAAATGGAATTTCATGGTAATTAATCAGTGTAAATTACAATTCTATTGAGTAGAACGAGCGAGAAGAGAATTTTTCTGCGAAAATTGCATGATTATTGAATCTGAAGTTTAGAAAAAGCTGCAAAACGAGAGTAAATATTTGTAGCTGTAAATGTGCCTTTATGTTGCAAGAAAGTTTGGTAATCCACATTTTCACAACATATTAAAGAATCTTTTTCTAATCCGTGGTGTATGTACCGTGTTCAGAACGTGGAATTTCACGGTGATTGAAACAATGTAAATTACTTCTCTATTGGGTAGAACTCGCTCCGAAAGTTTTTTTCTGAGAAAACTTCGGCATTTTTGAAACTGGCATTTCGAAAACGCAGCAAAATCTGAGAAAATACTTCTAAGAATCAATATTCAATGTATTGTGATGAAAGTTCGGTAATCCACATGCTAACAAATATGTAGTGAATATTTGTCGAATCTTTTATGCATGTAGCATGTTCGGAACACAGAAATTCACGGCCAGGGAATTTATGTAAATTACAATTCTCTTGGTTAGTAATCACTCCAAGAGATTTTTCCTGAGAAATAGGCCTGATTTTTGAAACTGAATTTAGGAAAAACCTGTGAACTCAGATTACGAGATTCTCGCTGTAAATCTGCCTTGTATGGTGGATGAAAGTTCGGTAATCCGCATGCTAACAACTCTGTAGTGAATATTTGTCGAATCTGAGATACGTGAAGCGTGTTCAGAACACAGAATATCATGGTGTGCGAATCTATGTAAAATAAATGTCTCTTGGATAGAATTCGCTCCAAGAGATTTTTTTAGGATATCTGCCTCATTTTTGAAACTGACTTTTGAAAATATCTGCAAAATCATTGAAAATTATTCAAAGTGTCAATATGCTTTGTATTGTGATGCAAGATCGTAAAAACACATGCAAACAAATCTGTGGTGAATATTTGTAGAAAGCATTATGCATGTAGCCTGATGGTTTCACGGAAAATGCCGGCGATGGAATCTATGTAAATTACACACCTATTAGTTAGAATTCGCTCCAAAAATTTTTTCCTGGGAAAATGGCCTGATTTTTGAAACTGGCATAAGAAAAAATCTGCAAATTCAGAGTTAATGTTTCTAGGTGTATATATGCCATTTAAGGTGGATGAAAGATCTGTAATCTACATTTCACAACTCATTCGAGAAAGTTTGTTGAAACCTTGATGCATGTAGCGTGTTCGGAAAATGGAATGTCACTGTGAGGGAAATTATCTAAATTACATTTCTATTGGGAAGTACTCGCTCCATGAGGATTTTTCTGCAAATCTGCCTCCTTTTCAAAACTGGCGTTAGGAAAATCTTTCGAAATATGAGAAAATGCTTCAAAGTGTCAACATGGCTTTTATGGTGGATGAAAGTTCGGTAATCCTTATGCTAACAACTCTGTGGTGAATATTTGTTGAATCCGTGATGCTTGTAGCTTTTTCGGAACACGGAATTTCACGATGATGGGTTCTATGTAAATTGCATGTCTATTGGGTAGAACTCGCTCCAAGAGGATTTTTCTGTGGAAAATGCATGATTTTAGAGACTGACATTAGGAGAAAACTACTAAATCAGAATAAAATTTCTATGTATAAATATGCACTGTAAGGTGGATTAAAGTTCGTTAATACTCATGTTCACAACTAATTAAAGAATGTTTGTTGAATCCGTGGTGCATGTAACGTGTTCAGAACACGGAATGTCACGGTGATTGAAACTAGGTTACTTACAAATCTTTTGGGTAGAACTGTCTCCAAGAGCATTTTTCTGCCAAATCTGCCTCATTTTCAAAACTGGCATCAAAACTAACCTGTGAAATCTGAGAAAATTTTTCAAAGTGTCATTAAGCATTTTTTGGTGAATGAAATTGCTGTAATCCACTTGCTAACAACTGTGTAGTGAATATTTGTTGCATCAGAGATGCATGTAGCGTGTTCGGAACACGGAATTTGAAGGTGAGCGAATCCATGTAAATTACATTTCTATTGGTTAGAACCCGCTCCAAGAGGTTTTTGACGTGAAATCTGCCTCATTTTCAGAACTGGCGTTTTGAAAGCTCTGTGAAATCAGAGAAAAAGCTTCTAAGCATCAATATGCCTACTACTGTGTTGAAAGTCCTGTAATCCACATGCAAACAACACTGTAGTTTATGTTTGTAGAGTCTTTTCTGCATGTAGCATGTTCAAAACACGTAATTTCACAGTGGGAGAATCTATGTAATTTACATATCTATTGGGTAGAACACGATCCAACATTTTTTTCCTTTGAAAACTGCCTGATTTTTGAAACTGCTATTAGGAAAAATCTGCGAATTCAGAGTTAATGTTTCCAGGTGTACATATGCCTTGTATGGTGGATGAAAGTTCTGTAATACACATGTACACAACTCATTAAAAATGTTTGTCAAATCCGTGATGTATGTAGCGTGTTCGGAACATGGACTGTCACGGTGAGGGAAACTATGTAAATTAAATATCCCTTGGTTAGAACATGCTCCAGGAGCATTTTACTGAAAAATCTGCCTCAGTTTGGAAACTGGTGTTTTGAAAATGCTGCAAAATCTGAGTAAATGTTTAAGGTGACAATATGTCTTCAATGGGTTATTAAAGATGTGTAATTCACATGCGAAGAACTCAGCAGTGAATATTTGTTGAATCGGTGGTGCATGTACCGTTTTCAGGACACGGAATATTACGGTGACAGTATCTATGTAAATGAGATGTCTATTGTATAGAACATGCACCAAGATATTTTTTCTCCGAAAACTGCCTGATTTTCGTAACTGACGTTAGTAAAATCTGCGAAATCTAAGTAAATGTTTCTAGGTGTAAATATGCCTTGTATTGTGGTTGAAAAATCGGTAATCCACATGCTCACAGTCACTAAATAATATTTGTCGAAACCGTGATGAATGTAACGTTTTCGGAACACGGAAAGTCTCGGTGAGTGAAACTGAAAATAACAATTCTACTAGATAGAACTCGCTTGAATTGAATGTTTCTGCGACAATTTCATAATTTTCAAAACTGGATGTTAGGAACAACCTGCAAAATCAGAATAACTACTTCTAGGTGTAAATATGCCTTGTATGGTGGATGAAAGTTCGGTAATCCACATGCTCACACTCATTAAGAATGTTTGTCGAATTCGTGATGCATGTAACGTGTTCGGAATACGGAATGTCATAGTGAAGGAAACAATGTAAGTTACATGTCTATTGGGTAGAACTCGCTTGAAGAGAATTTTTCTGTGAAATGTGCCTCATTTTCAAAACTGCCATTAGGAGAAGCCTGTGAAATCTGAGAAAATGCTTCTAAGTGTCTATATACCTTTAATGGTTAATGAAGTCCGGTATTCCACATGTTAATAACAGTGTAGTAAGTATTTTTTAAACCGTGATTCATGTAGCGCTTTTTGAAAATGGAATTTCACGTTAATGAAACTATGTAAATTACAATTCTATTGAGTAGAACGAGCTAGAAGAGAATTTTTCTGCGAAAATTGCATGATTATCGAATCTGAAGTTTTGAAAAAGCTGCAAAAGGAGAGTAAATATTTGTAGGTTTAAATGTGCCTTTATGTTGCAAGAAAGTTCGGTAATCCATATTTTCACAACATATTAAAGAATATTTTTCTAATCCGTGGTGCATGTAACGTGTTCAGAACGTGGAATTTCACGGTGATTGAAACAATGTATATTACTTCTCTATTGGGTAGAACTCGCTCCGAGAGTGTTTTTCTGCCAATACTTCGTCAGTATTGAACCTGGCATTTGGAAAACGCTGCAAAATCTGAGAATATACTTCTAAGAATCAAGATTCAATGTATTGTGATGAAAGTTCGGTAATCCACATGCTAACAAATTTGTAGTGAATATTTGTCGAATCCTTTATGCATGTAGCATGTTCGGGACACAGAATTTCATGGCCAGGGAATGTATGTAAATTAAATTTCTCTTGGTTAGAAATCACTCCAAGAGATTTTTCCTGAGAAATAGGCCTGATTTTTGAAACTGAAGTTAGGAAAACCCTGCTAACTCAGATTACTACATTCTCGCTGTAAATCTGCCTTGTATGGTGGATGAAATTTCGGTAATCCACATGCTAACAACTCTGTAGTGAATAATTGTCGAATCTGAGATATGTGAATCTTTTTCGAAACTCAGAATATCACGGTGTGCGAATCTATGTAAAATATATTTCTGTTGGGTAGAATTCGCTCCAAGAGATTTTTCTGGTGTATCTGCCTCATTTTTGAAACTGGCTTTTTAAAATATCTGCAAAATCATTGAAAATGCTTCAAAGTGTCAATATGCCTTGTATTGTGATGCAAGATCTTAAAAACACATGCAAACAAATCTGTGGTGAATATTTGTAGAAAGCATTATGCATGTAGCCTGATGGTTTCACGGAAAATGCCTGCGATGGATTCTATGTAAATTACACACCTATTGGTTAGAATTCGCTCCAAAAATTTTTTCCTGAGAAAACTGCCTGATTTTCGAAACTGGCATTAGGAAAAACTGCAAATTCAGAGTTAATGTTTCTAGGTGTATATATGCCATTTAAGGTGGATGAAAGATCTGTAATCTACATGTTCACAACTCATTCGAGAAAGTTTGTTGAAACCTTGATGCATGTCGCGTGTTCGGAAAATGGAATGTCACTGTGAGGGAAATTATCTAAATTACATTTTTATTGGGAAGTACTCGCTCCACGAGAATTTTTCTGCCAATCTGCCTCCTTTTCAAAACTGGCATTAGGAAAATATTTTGAAATATGAGAAAATGCTTCAAAGTGTCAACATGGCTTTTATGGTGGATGAAAGTTCGGTAATCCTTATGCTAACAACTCTGTGGTGAATATTTGTTGAATCCGTGATGCTTGTAGCTTTTTCGGAACACGGAATTTCACGATGACGGGTTCTATGTAAATTGCAAGTCTATTGGGTAGACTCGCTCCAAGAGGATTTTTCTGTGGAAACTGCATGATTTAAGAAACTGACATTAGGAGAAATCTACCAAATCAAAATAAAATTTCTATGTATAAATATGCACTGTAAGGTGGATGAAAGTTCGTTAATACTCATGTTCACAACTCATTAAAGAATGTTTGTTGAATCCGTGGAGCATATAACGTGTTCAGAACACGGAATATCACGGTGACTGAAACTAGGTAAGTTACATATCTTTTGGGTAGAACTGGCTCCAAGAGCATTTTTCCGCCAAATCTGCCTCATTTTCAAAACTGGCGTTCAAAGTAACGTGTGAAATCTGAGAAAATTCTTCAAAGTGTCAGTAAGCCTTGTATGGTGGATGAAAGTGCTGTAATCCACTTGCTAACTACTCTGTAGTGAATATTTGTCGCATCCGAGATGCATGTAGCGTGTTAGGAACACGGAATTTCACGGTGAGCGAAAACATGTAAATTAAATTTCTATTGGTTAGAACCCTCTCCAAGTGGTTTTTGCTGTGAAATCTGCCTCATTATCGAAACTGGCATTTCGAAAGCTCTGTGAAATCAGAGAAAAAGCTTCTAAGCATCAATATGCCTACTATTGAGATGAAAGTCCTTTAATCCACATGCAAACAACACTGTAGTGTATTTTTGTCGAATCTTTTCTGCATGTATCGTGTTCGAAACACGTAATTTCACAGCGGGAGAATCTATGTAATTTACATATCTATTGGGTAAAACACGCTCCAAAAGTTTTTTCCTTTCAAAACTGCCTGATTTTCAAAACTGCTTTTTGGAAAAATCTGCGAACTCACAGTTAATGTTTCTAGGTGTACATATGCCTTATATGGTGGATGAAAGTTCTGTAATTCACATGTACACAACTCATTAACAATGTTTGTCAAATCCGTGATGTATGTAGCGTGTTCGGAACACGGACTGTCACGGTGAGGGAAACTATGTAAATTACATATCTCTTGTTTAGAACACGATCCAGGAGCATTTTACTGAAAAATCTGCCTCAGTTTGGAAACCGGTGTATTGAAAATGCTGCAAAATCTGAGTAAATGCTTTAAGGTGACAATATGTCTTCAATGGGTTATTAAAGATGTGTAATTCACATGCTAAGAACTCAGCAGTGAATATTTGTTGAATCCGTGTTGCATGTACCGTTTTCGGAACACGGAATATTACGGTGACGGTATCTATGAAAATGAGATGTCTATTGGATAGAACATGCACCAAGAGAATTTTTCTGCAAAAACTGCCTGATTTTCTTAAATGACATTAGGAAAACCTGCGAAATCTAAGTAAATGTTTCTAGGTGTAAATATGCCTTCTGTTGTGTTTGAAAAATCGGTAATCCACATGCTCACAGTCATTAAAAAATTTTTGTCTAAGCCGTGATGAATGTAACGTTTTCGGAACACGGAATGTCTCGGTGAGTGAAGCTCTGAAAATAACAATTCTACTGGATAGAACTCGCTTGAATTGAATGTTTCTGTGAAAATTTCATGATTTTCGAAGCTGGATGTAAGGAAAAACCTGCGAAATCAGAATAACTACTTGTAGGTGTAAATATGCTCTGTATGGTGGATGAAAGTTCGGTAATCCACATGCTCACACTCATTAAAGAGTGTTTGTCGAATTCGTGATGCATGTAACGTGTTCGGAATACGGAATGTCATAGTGAAGGAAACAATGTAAGTTACATGTCTATTGGGTAGAACTCGCTTGAAGAGAATTTTTCTGCGTAATGTGCCTCATTTTCAAAACTGCCATTAGGAGAACCCTGTGAAATCTGAGAAAATGCTTCTAAGTGTCAATATGCCTTGAATGGTGAATGAAAGTCCGGTAATCCACATTTTATTAACAGTGTAATAATTATTTTGTAAACCGTGATTCATGTAGCGCTTTTGGAAAATGGAATTTCATGGTAATGAAACGATGTAAATTACAATTCTATTGAGTAGAATGAGCTAGAAGAGAATTTTTCTGCGAAAATTGCATGATTATCGAATCTGAAGTTTGGAAAAACCTGCAAAACGAGAGTAAATATTTGTAGGTGTACATGTGCCTTTATTTTGCAAGAAATTTCGGTAATCCACATTTTCATAACATATTAAAAATCTTTTTGTAACCTTGGTGCATGTACCGTGTTCAGAATGTGAAATTTCACGGTGATTGACACAATGTAAATTACTTCTCTATTGGGTAGAACTCGCTCTGAGAGTTTTTTTCTGCGATAACTTCGTCATTTTTGAAACTGGCGTTTGGAAATCGCTGCAAAATCTGAGAAAATACTTCTAAGAATCAATATTCAATGTATTGTGATGAAAGTTCGGTAATCCACATGCTAACAAATTTGTAGTGAATATTTGTCGAATCCTTTATGCATGTAGCATGTTCGGAACACGGAATTTCACGGCCAGGGAATTTATGTAAATTACATTTCTCTTGGTTAGAAATCACTCCAAGAGTTTTTTCCTGAGAAATAAGCCTGATTTTTGAAACTGACTTTAGGAAAATACTGCAAACTCTGATTACTAGATTCTCGGTGATAATCTGCCTTGTATGGTGGATGAAAGTTCGGTAATCCGCATGCTAACAACTCTGTAGTGAATATTAGTTGAATCCGAGATACGTGAAACGTGTTCGGAACACAGAATATCACGGTGAGCGAATCTATGTAAAATATATTTCTTTTGGGTAGAATTCTCTCCAAAGGTTTATCTGGGATATCTGCCTCATTTTTGAAACTGGCTTTTGAAAATATCTGCAAAATCATAGAAAATGCTTGAAAGTGTCAATATGCCTTGTATTGTGATGCAAGATCGTGAGTAAATTTTTGTAGCTGTACATGTGCCTTTATGTTGCAAGAAAGTTCGGTAATCCAAATTTTCACAACATATTAAGAATCTTTTCTAATCCATGGTGCATGTACCGTGTTCAGAAGTTGGAATTTCACGGTGAATGGAACAATTTAAATTACTTCTCTATTGGGTAAAAACTCACTCCGAGAGGGTTTTTCTGCGAAAACTTCGTCATTTTTGAAACTGGCGTTTGAAATTAATTGCAAAATCATTGAAAATGCTTCAAAGTGTCAATATGCCTTATATTGAGATGCAAGATTGTAAAAACACATGCAAACAAATCTGTGGTGAATATTTGTAGAGAGCATTATGCATGTAGCCTGATGGTTTCACAGAAAATGCCGGAGATGGAATCTATGTAAATTACACACCTACTGGTTAGAATTTGCTCCAAAAATTTTTTCCTGAAATAACTGCCTGATTTTCGAAACTGGCATTAGGAAAAAGCTGCAAATTCAGAGTTAATGTTTCTAGATGTATATATGCCATTTATGGTGGATGAAAGTACTGTAATCTACATGTTCACAGCTCATGTGAGAAATTTTTTGAAACCTTGATACATGTAGCGTGTTCGGAAAATGGAATGTCACTGTGAGGGAAACTATGTAAATTACATTTCTATTGGGAAGTACTCGCTCCACGAGACTTTTTCTGCGAATCAGCCTCCTTTTCAAAACTGGCATTAGGAAAAACTTTCGAAATATGATGAAATGATTCACAGTATCAACATGGACTTTATGGTGGATGAAAGTTCGGTAATCCTTATGCTAACAACTCTGTAGTGAATATTTGTCATATCAGTGATGCATGTAATGTATTCAGAGCACAGAATGTCACGGTTATTTAAACTATGTAAATTACATGTCTATCGGGTAGAACTCGTTAATAGAGCATTTTTCTGCAAAATATGCCTCATTTTCGAAACTGGCTTTTGGAAAAGACTGTGAAATCAGGGTAAATATTTCTTGGTGTAAATATGCCCTGTATGGTGTTGAAAGTTTGGTAATCCATATGTTCTCACCTCAGTAATGAATCATTGTCTTATCCTTGATGCATGTAACAGGTTCGGAACGTGAAATATCACGGTGAGTAAACTATGTAAATTCAATGTCGATTGGGAAGAACTCGCTCTGAGAGAATTTTTCTGTGAAATCTACCTCAATTTCAAAACTGGTGTTAGGAAAAAGCTGGGAAATAAGAGTAAAATTTCTTCGGTGTAAATATGCCCATTTTGGTGATGAATGTTCATTAATCCTCATGCTCACAACTCAGTAATGAATGTACTTTCGAATCCGTGATGCATGTAACATGTTCGAAACACAAAATATCATGGTGAGGAGACTATGTAAACTAAATGTCTAGTGGGTAAATCAAGCTCAAAGTGTATTTTACTGAGCCATCTGCCTCAATTTTAAACTGGCATTAGAAAAAGTTGCAAAATCAGAGTAAATTCTGTAGGTGCACATATGCCTTTAATGGTGAATGAGATTTCGGTAATCCACATGCTCACAACTCATTAATGAATGTTTTTCAAGTCTGTGATGCAATTAATGTGTTTGGAAGATGGAACGACACGGTCAGGTAAGCTATGGAAATTACATATCTGTCGGGTAGAACTCGCTATAAGATCATTTATCTGTGAAAATTTCCTCATATCCAAAACAGGCGTTAAGAAAAGCTGCAAAATCTGAGTCAATGCTTCTAGGTGACAATATGCCTTTTATGGTTAATGAAAGTTTGGTACTCCACATGCTCACAAATCATTAAAGAATGTTTGTGCAATCCGTCATGTATGTAGCGTGTTCGAAACACAGAATATCATGGTTAGGGAAAATGTGTAAATTAAATTTCTATTTGGTAGAACTCGCACCAAGAGGATTTTACTGCAAAAACTTCATGATTTCTGAAACAGGCGTTAAGAAAAGCCTGCGAAATATGAGTAAATATTTCTAGGAATAAATATGCCATGAATTTAAATAAAAGTTTGTAATACACATGCTCACATCTCAGTAATGAATTTTTGTCGAATCCGGGATGCTTGTATTGTGTTGGGAACACAGATTTCACGTTCTGGAAAACAATGTAATTTACATGTCTCATGTTTAGAACTCACTCAAAGAGGATTTTTCTGCACAATCTTTCTCATTTTCTAACCTGGCGATAAGAATAAGCTGCAAAATCATGGTAAATAATTGTATGTGTAAGGATTCCTTTTATGGTGAATGAAAGTTCGGTAATCCACATGCTCACAGCTCAGTAACCATTGTTTGTCGAATCCGTAATGCGTGTAGCATTTTCGGAACACCGAATGTCACGGTGAGGGAAACAAATTATATTACATGTCTATTGGGTAGAACTCGCTCCAAGAGTATTTTTCTATGAAAACTGCCTGATTTCCGAATCTGACATTAGGGAAAATCTGCGCACACAGACTAAGTGTTTCTAGGTGTAAAATGCCTTGTATGGTGGATGAAAGTTCTCTAATCCACATTCTCAGTACTCAGTAAAGTTTGTCGAGTCTGTGATACATAAATCCTCTTCTGAACACGGAACGTCATGGTGAGGGAAACTGTGTAAATTACATGTCTATTGGTTATAAATCGCTCCAAGAGGATTTTTCTGTGAAATCTACCTCATTTTCGGATGTGGCATTAGGAAAATCTGCGAAAATAGAATAAGTGTTTCTATGTGTAAATATGCCTTCTATGGTGGATGAAAGTTCAGTAATCCACACGTTCACAACTCAGAAATAAATGTTTGATGAATCCGTCATGCATGTAGTGTGTTCAGAACACGGATATTCACAGTGTGGGCAACTATGTCAATTACATGTCTATTGTGTATAACTTCCTCCACAAGGACATTTCTGTGGAAACTGCCTGATTTCTGATACTGGCATTAGAAAATAGATGCGAACTCAAAATATATATCTCTAGGTGTTTATATGCCTTGAATAGTGATTGAAATTTCGGTTATCCACATGCTCACAACTCAGTGATGAATGTTTTTCGAATCCGTGTTGTATTTAACGAGTGCGGAAGACGGAATGACACAATCAGTTAAGCTATGTAAATTACATATCTATCGAGAAGAACTCCCTACCAGAGCATTTTTCCGCGAAATATGCCTCATTTCCGAACCTGGTGTTAGGAAAGTTGCGAAATCTGAGTAAATGCTTCTAGGTGACAATATGCCTTTTATGGTGGATGAAAGATCGGTTATCCACATGCTCACAACTCAGTAAGTAATGTTTGTCAAATCAGTCATGCATTTAGCATGCTCAGAAAACGCAATATAATGGTGAGGGAAACTATGCAAATTAAAATACTATTTGAAAGGACTCGCCCAAAGAGAAATTATCTGCGAAATCTTCATGATTTTTGAAACTGGTGTTAGGAAATTTCTGCAAAATCTTGTAACATTTCTAGGTATAAATATGCCTTGCGTGGTGGATGAAAAATCGCAATACACATAGTCACATCTCAGTAATGAATGCTTGTGAAATCCTTGATGCTTGTAGAATGTTCGGAACACGGAATGTCACGGTGAGGGAAATTATGTAAATTACATTTCAATTGGGTAGAACTCGCTACAATGCATTTGTCTGCGAAATCTCCCTCATTTATGAAACTGTCATTAGGAAAAAACTGTGAACTCAGAGTAAATGTTTCTTGGTGTAAATATGCCCTGTTTGGTGTTGAAAGTTTGTTAACCCACATGATCTCACCTCTGTAATGCATGTTTGTCATATCCGTGATGCATGTAACGTGTTCGGAACACGGAATATCACGATGAGGAAACTATGTAAATTACTTGCCAATTGGGTAGAACACGCTCCAAGAGAATTTTTGTGTGTTATCTACCTCATTTTTGAAACTGGTGTTAGGAAAAAGCTGGGAAATCAGAGAAAAATTTTCTAGGTATAACTTTGCCATGTATGGGGTTGAAAGTTCAGAAATCCACATGCTCAGAACTCAGTCATGAATGTTTTTTCGAATCCGTTTTGCATGTAGCGTGTTAGTAACACGGAATGTCACGGTGGAGGAAGAAATGTAAATTACATGTCTAATGGTTAGAACCCGCTCCAAGGGGATTTTTTTGAGAAAACTGCCTGATTTTGGAATCTGGCGTTATGAATAATCTGTGAACTGAGAATAAATATATCTAGGTTTAAATATGCATTGTATGGTGGATGAAAGTTCGGTAATCCACATGCTCACACTCATTAAAAAATGTTTGTCGAATTATTGATGCATGTAACGTGTTCGGAATATGGAAAGTCATAGTGAAGGAAACAATGTAAGTTACATGTCTATTGGGTAGAACTCGCTTGAAGAGTATTTTTCTGCGTAATGTGCCTCATTTTCAAAACTGCCATTAGGAGAACACTGTGAAATCTGAGAAAATGCTTCTAAGTGTCAATATGCCTTGAATGGTGAATGAAAGTCCTCTAATCCACATGTTAATAACAGTGTAGAAATTATTTTGTAAACCGTGATTCATGTAGCGCTTTTGGAAAATGGAATTTCATGGTAATGAAACTATGTAAATTACAATTCTATTGAGTAGAACGAGCTAGAAGAGAATTTTTCTGTGAAAATTGCATGGTTATCGAACCTGAAGTTTGGAAAAAGCTGCAAAACGAGAGTAAATATTTGTAGGTGTAAATGTGCCTTTATGTTGCAAGAAATTTCGGTAATCCATATTTACACAACATATTAAAGTATCTTTTTGTAATCTGTGGTGCATGTACCGTGTTCAGAATGTGGAATTTCACGGTGATTGAAACAATATAAATGACTTCTCTATTGGGTAGAACTCGCTCCGACCGCCTTTCTCTCGTAAACTTCGTCATTTTTGCAACTGGCATTTGGAAAACGCTGCAAAAGATGAGAAAATGGTTCTAAGAAACAATATTCAATGTATTGTGATGAAAGTTCGGTTATCCACCTGCTAACATATTTGTAGTGAATATTTGTCGAATCCTTTATGCATGTAGCATGTTCGGAACACGGAATTTCACGGCCAGGGAATTTATGTAAATTACATTTCTCTTTGTTAGAAATCACTCCATGAGTTTTTTCCTGAGAAATAAGCCTGATTTTTGAAACTGATGTTAGTAAAAACCTCAGAACTCAGATTACTAGATTCTCGGTGTAAATCTGCCTTTTATGTTGGATGAAAGTTTGGTAATCCACATGCTAACAACTCTGTAGTGAATATTTGTCGAATCCGAGATACGTGAAGCGGGTTCGGAACACAGAATATCACGGTGAGCGAATCTATGTAAAATACATGTCTCGTGGGTAGAATTCGCTCCAAGACATTTTTCTGGGGTATCTGCCTCATTTTTGAAACTGGCTTCTGAAAATATCTGCAAAATCTGTGAAAATGCTTCAAAGTGTCAATATGACTTGTATTGTGATGGAAGATCGTAAAAACACATGCAAACAAATATGTGCTGAATATTTGTACAAAGGATTATGCATGTAGCCTGATGGTTTCACGGAAAATGCCGGCGATGGAACCTATGTAAATTACAAGCCTATTGGTTAGTATTCGCTCCAAAAATTTTTTCCTGAGAAAACGGCCTTATTTTCTAAACTGGCATTAAAAAATGCTGCAAGTTCAGAGTTAATGTTTCTAGGTGTATATATCCCATTTATTGTGGATGAAAGTTCTGTAATCTACATGTTCACAACTCATTAGAGAAAGTTTGTTGAAACCTTGATGCATGTAGCGGGTTCGGAAAATGGAATGTCACTGTGAGGGAAACTATGTAAATTACATTTCTACTGGGAAGTACTCGATCCACGAGACTTTTTCTGCCAATCTTCGTCCTTTTCAAAACTGGCATTAGAAAAAACTTTTGAAATATGAGAAAATGATTCAAAGTGTAAACATGGCTTTTAATGTGGATGAAAGTTTGGTAATCTTTATGTTAACAACTCTGTAGTGAATATTTGTCGAATCCGTTATGCATGTAATGTGTTCGGAGCACAGAATGTCACGGTCAGGTAAACTACGTAAATTACATGTCTATCGGGTAGAACTCGATAAAAGAGCATTTTTCTGAAAAATATGCCTCGTTTAGGAAACTGGCTTTTTGAAAAGGCTGTGAAATCAGGGTAAATGTTTCTTGGTGTAAATATGCCCTGTATGGTGTTGAAAGTTTGGTAATCCACATGTTCTCACCTCAGTAATGAATGTTTGTCATAGCCTTGATGCATGTAACAGGTTCAGAATGCGGAATATCACGGTAAGGAAACTATGTAAATTAAATGTCGATTGGGTAGAACTCGCACCAAGAGAATTTTTCTGTGAAATCTACCTCAATTTCAAAACTGGTGTTAGGAAAATCTGAGAAATTAGAGTAAAGTTTCTTCGGTGTTAATATGCCCATTTTGTTGATGAATGTTCATTAATCCTCATGCTCACAACTCAGTAATGAATGTTTTTTAGAATCCATGATGCATGTAACGTGTTCGGAACACAGAATATCATGGTGAGGAGTCTATGTAAACTACAGGTCTAGTGGGTACAACATGCTCAAAGAGTATTTTACTGAGCAATCTGCCTCATTTTTAAACTGCCGTTAGAAAAATGCTGCAAAATCAGAGTAAATGCTGTCGGTTCACATATGCCTTAAATGGTGAATGAAATTTAGGGAATCCACATGCAAATAACTCATTAAAGAATGATTGTCGAATACATGATTCATGTAGCATGTTCAGAGCACGGAATGTCACGGTGAGTGAAACAATTTAAATAAAATGTCTAGTGGGTCAACTCACTCAAAGAGGATTTTTCTGGGCAATATGCCTCATTTTCTATACTGGAGTGAGGAAATAGCTGCGAAATAAGAGTAAATGCTTCTAGGTGTTAATATGCCTTGTACGGTGGATGACAGTTGGATAATCCACATGCTCACAACTCAGAAATGAAAGTTTTTCCAATCCGTGATGAATTTAATGTGTTTGGAACATGGAATGACATGGTCAAGTAAGCTATGTAAATTACAATTCTGTCGGGGAGAACTCGCTAAATGACCATTTTTATGTGAAATAGGCCTCATATCCGAAACTGACTTAAGGAAATGCACTGAAATCTGTGTAAATGCTTCTAGGTGACAATAGGGCTTTTATGGTGGATGAAATTTCGATAATCCACATGCACACAACTCATTAAAGAATGTTTGTCGAATCAATCATGCATGTAGAGTGTTCGTAACACAGTATTTCATGGTGAGGGAAACTATGTAAATTAAAATTCTATTTGGTAGGACTCGCAGCAAGAGAATTTTTCTGTGATAATTTCATGATTTTTAAAACTGGCGTTACGAAAAAGCTGAGAATTCAGTGTAAATATTTCTAGGTATGAATAGGCCATGCATGGTGGATGAAAGATCGGTAATCCACATGTTCACAACTCAGTAAGTAATGTTTTTCAAATCCGTCATGCATGTAGCGTGCTCGGAACATGGAATGTCATGGTGAGGGAAACTATGTAAATTAAAATACTATTTGAATGGACTCGCCTCAAGAGAATTTTTCTATGAAATCATGATTTTTGAAACTGGCGTTAGGAAATTTCTGCAAAATCTGGTAAAAATTTCTAGGTATAAATATGCCTTGCATGGTGGATGAAAGATCGCAATACACATACTCACATCTCAGTAATGAATGCTTGTGAAATCCTTGATGCTTGTAGAATGTTCGGATCATGGAAGGTCACGGTGTGAGAAATTATGTAAATTACATTTCTATTTGGTAGAACTCGCTCCAAGAGCATTTGTCTGCGAAATCTCCCTCATTTTCCAAATTGTCATTAGGAAAAAATTGTGAACTAGGAGTAAATGTTTCTTGGTGTAAATATGCCCTGTATGGTGTGGAAATTTTGTTAATCCACATGTTCTCACCTCTGTAATGCATGTTTGTCATATCCGTGATGCATGTAACTTGTTCGGAACATGGAATATCACGCTGAGGAATCTAGATAAATTACATGCAGATTGGATAGAACTCACTCCAAGGGTATTTTTCTGTGATATCTACCTAATTTTCGAAACTGGTGTTAGGAAAAATGTGGGAAATCAGAGAAAAATTTTCTAGATGTAACTCTGCCATGTAATGGGATGAAAGTTCAGTAATCCACATGCTCACAACTCAGTCATGAATGTTTTTTTGAATCCGTGTTGCATGTAGTGTGTTTGTAACACGGAATGTCACGGTGAAGGAACAAATGTATATTACATGTCTATTGGTTAGAACTCACTCCAAGAGAATTTTTTTGAGAAAACTGCCTGATTTTGGAATCTGGTGTTATGAATAACCTGCGAACAGATTATAAATATATCTAGGAGTAAATATGCCTTGTATGGCGGATGAAAGTTCGGTAATTCATGAAAAATACTCACAACCCATTAAAAACATTTGTCGAATCTGTGATGCATGAATCGTGTTCAGATCATGGAAAGTCACGTTGAGTGAAACAATTTAAATAAAATTTCTAGTGGATACAACACACTCAAAGAGGATTTTTCTGTGCAATATGCCTCATTTTCTAAACTGGAGTTAAGAAAATTCTGCGAAATAAGATTAAATGCTTCTCGGTGTTAATATGCCTGTCATAGTAGTTGAAAGTTCAGTAATCCACATGCAAACAACTCAGTAGTGATTATGTGTTGTATCCGTGGTGCATGTAGCATATATGGAACACGGAATTACACGGTGAGGGAATCTCTGTCAATTAGATTTCTGTTGGACAGTACTCGATGTAAGACAGTTTTTCTGTGAAAACTGCCTGTTTTTCAAAACTGGCATTAGAAAAAAGCTGTGAACTCAGAGTAAATAATTCTAAGTGTTAATATTCCTTGAATGGTGAATGAAAGCTCGGTAATCCACATGCTCACAAATGAGTAATAACTGTTTGTCGAATCCATGATGCATGTAATGTGTTCGGATCACAGAATGTCACGGTCAGGTAAACTATGTAAATTACATGTCTATCGGGTAGAACTCGATAAAAGAGCATTTTTCTGCAAAATATGCCTCACTTCCGTAACTGGCTTTTGGAAAAGACTGTGAAATCAGGGTAAATGTTTCTTGTGTAAATATGCCCTGTATGGTGTTGAAAGTTTGGTAATCCACATGTTCTCACCTCAGACATGAATGTTTGTCGTATCCCTGATGCATGTAACAGGTCCGGAATGCGGAATATCACGGTGAGGAAACTATGTAAATTAAATGTCGATTGGGTAGAACTCGCTCCAAGAGAATTTTCCTGTGAAATCTACCTCAATTTCAAAACTGGTATTAGGAAATACTGGGAAATAAGAGTAAACTTCCTTCGGTGTTAATATGCCCATTTTGGTGATGAATGTTCATTAATCCTCGTGCTCACAACTCAGTAATGAATGTTTTTTCGAATCCATGATGCATGTAACGTGTTCGTAACACAGAATATCATGGTGAGGAGACTATGTAAACTACAGGTCTAGTGGGTACAACACACTCAAAGAGTATTTTACTGAGCAATCTGCCTCAATTTTAAACTGCCGTTAGAAAAATGCTGCAAAATCAGAGTAAATGCTGTAGGTGCCCATATGCCTTAAATGGTGAATGAAATTTAGGTAATCCACATGCTCACAGCTCATTAAAGAATGATTGTAGAATCCGTGATTCATGTAGCATGTTCAGAGCATGGAATGCCACGGTGAGTGAAACAATTTAAATAAAATGTCTAGTGGGTCAACTCACTCAAAGAAGATTTTTCTGCGCAATATGCCTCATTTTCTATACTGGAGTGAGGAAAAAGCTGCGAAATAAGAGTAAATGCTTCTAGTTGTTAATATGTCTTGTATGATGGATGAGAGTTGGGTAATCCACATGTTCACAGCTCAGTAATATAAGTTTTACCATTCTGTGATGAAATTAATGTGTTTGGTACAGGGAATGACATGGTCAAATAAGCTATGTAAATTACATATCTGTCAGGTAGAACCCGCTAAATGACCATTTTTATGTGAAATATGCCTCATATCAGAAACTGGCTTAAGGAAAAGCAGCGAAATCTGTGTAAATGCTTCTAGGTGACAATAGGGCTTTTATGGTGGATGCAATTTCGATAATCCACATGCTCACAACCCATTAAATAATGTCGAATCCATCATGCATGCAGCGTGTTCGTGACCCAGTATTTCATGGTGAGGGAAACTATGTAAATTAAAATTCTATTTGGTAGGACCCGCAGCAAGAGGATTTTATTGTGATAATTTCATGATTTTTAAAACTGGCTTTAGGAATAAGCTGAGAAATCAGTGTAAATATTTCTAGGTATGAAGAGGCCATGCATGGTTGATGAAAGATCGGTAATCCACATGTTCACAATTCAGTAAGTAATGTTTGTCAAATCCGTCATGCATGTAGTGTGCTCGGAACATGGAATACCATGGTGAGGGAAACTATGTAAATTAAAATACTATTTGAACAGACTCGCCTCAAGAGGAATTTTCTATGAAATCATGATTTTTGAAACTGGCGTTAGGAAATTTCTGCGAAATCTGGTAAAAATTTCTTGGTATAAATATGCCTAGCATGGTGTATGAAAAATCGCAATACACATACTCACATCTCAGTAATGAATGCTTGTGAAATCCTTGATGCTTGTAGAATGTTCGGAACATGGAATGTCACGGTGAGGGAAATTATGTAAATTACATTTCTATTCGGTAGAACTCGCTCCAAGAGCATTTGTCTGTGAAATCTCCCTCATTTTCGAAACTGTCATTAGGAAAAACCTGTGAACATGGAGTAAATGTTTCTTGGTGTAAATATTCCCTGTATGGTTTGGAAAGTTTGTTAATCCACATGTTCTCACCTCTGTAATGCATGTTTGTCGTATCCGTGATGCATGTAACGTGTTCGGAACATGTAATTTCACGCTGAGCTATCTGTGTCTATTACATGTCGATTGGGTAGAACTCGCTCCAAGGGAATTTTTCTGTGATATCTACCTCATTTTCGAAACTGGTGTTAGGAAAAAGGTGGGAAATCAGAGAAAAATTTTCTAGATGTAACTCTGCCATGTATGGGGATGAAAGTTCATAATCCACATGCTCACAACTCAGTCATGAATGCTTTTTCGAATCCGTGTTTCATGTAGCGTGTTCGTAACACAGAATGTCACGGTGAAGGAAGAAATTTATATTATATGTCTATTGGTTAGAACTCGCTCCAAGAGGATTTTTTTGAGAAAACTGCCTGATTTTGGAATCTGGTGTTATGAATATCCTGCGAACAGATTATAAATATGTCTAGGAGTAAATATGCGTTGTATGGCGGATGAAAATTCGGTAATTCATGAAAAATACGCACATCCAATTAAAAACATTAGTCGAATCCGTGATGCATGTATCGTGTTCAGAACATGGAAAGTCACGGTGAGTGAAACAATTTAAAAAAAAGTTCTAGTGGATACAACACACTCAAAGAGGATTTTTCTGTGCAATATGCCTCATTTTCTAAACTGGAGTTAAGAAAATGCTGCGAAATAAGATTAAATGCTTCTTGGTGTTAATATGCCTGACAAAGTAGGTGAAAGTTCAGTAATCCACATGCAAACAACTCAGTAGTGATTATGTGTTGAATCCGTGGTGCATGTAGCATATATGGAACACGGAGTAACACGGTGAGGGAATCTCTGTCAATTAGATTTCTGTTGGATAGTACTCTATGTAAGAAATTTTTTCTGTGAAAACTGCCTGTTTTATAAAACTGACATTAGAAAAAAGCTGTGAACTCACAGTAAATAATTCTAAGTGTTAATATTCCTTGAATGGTGAATGAAAGCTCGGTAATCCACATGCTCACAAATGAGTAATAACTGTTTGTCGAATCCATGATGCATGTAATGTGTTCGGAGCACAGAATGTCACGGTCAGGTAAACTATGTAAATTACATGTCTATCGGGTCGAACTCGATAAAAGCATTTTTCTGCAAAATATGCCTCACTTACGAAACTGGATTTTGGAAAAGACATTGATATCAGGGTAAATGTTTCTTGGTGTAAATATGCCCTGTATAGTGTTGAAAGTTTGGTAATCCACATGTTCTCACCTCAGTAATGAATGTTTGTCGTAACCCTGATGCATGTAACAGGTCCGGAATGCGGAATATCACGGTGAGGAAACTATGTAAATTAAATGTCGATTGGGTAGAACTCGCTCCAAGAGAATTTTCCTGTGAAATCTACCTCAATTTCAAAACTGGTGTTAGGAAAAACTGGGAAATAAGAGTAAACTTTCTTCGGTGTTAATATGCCCATTTTGGTGATGAATGTTCATTAATCCTCGTGCTCACAACTCAGTAATGAATGTTTTTTCGAATCCATGATGCATGTAACGTGTTCGGAACACAGAATATCATGGTGAGGAGACTATGTAAACTACAGGTCTAGTGGGAACAACACACTCAAAGAGTATTTTACTGAGCAATCTGCCTCATTTTTAAACTGCCGTTGGAAAAATGCTGCAAAATCAGAGTAAATGCTTTAGGTGCACATATGCCTTAAATGGTGAATGAAATTTAGGTAATCCACATGCTCACAGCTCATTAAAGAATGATTGTCGAATCAAAGATTCATTTAGCATGTTCAGATCACGGAATGTCACGGTGAGTGAAACAATTTAAATAAAATGTCTAGTGGGTCAACTCACTCAAAGAAGATTTTTCTGGCAATATGCCTCATTTTCTATACTGGAGTGAGGAAAAAGCTGCGAAATAAGAGTAAATGCTTCTAGGTGTTAATATGACTAGTATGATGGATGAGAGTTGGGTAATCCACATGTTCACAGCTCAGTAATATAAGTTTAACCATTCCGTGATGAAATTAATGTGTTTGGAACAGGGAATGACATGGTCAAATAAGCTATGTAAATTACATATCTGTCGGGTAGAACTCACTAAATGACCATTTTTATGTGAAATATGCCTCATATCAGAAGCTGGCTTAAGGAAAAGCAGCGAAATCTGTGTAAATGCTTCTAGGTGACAATAGGGCTTTTATGGTGGATGCAATTTCGATAATCCACATGCTCACAACCCATTGAAGAATGTCGAATCCATCATGCATGTAGCATTTTTGTGACACAGTATTTCATGGTGAGGGAAACTATGTAAATTAAAATTCTGTTTGGTAGGACCTGCAGCAAGAGGATTTTACTGTGATAATTTCATGATTTTTAAAACTGGCTTTAGGAATAAGCTGAAAAATCAGTGTAAATATTTCTAGGTATGAAGAGGCCATGCATGGTGGATGAAAGATCGGTAATCCACATGTTCACAACTCAGTAAGTAATGTTTGTCAAATCCGTCATGCATGTAGTGTGCTCGGAACATGGAATACCATGGTGAGGGAAACTATGTAAATGAAAATACTATTTGAACGGACTCGTCTCAAGAGTATTTTTCTATGAAATCATGATTTTTGAAACTGGCGTAAGGAAATTTCTGCAAAATCTGGTAAAAATTTCTAGGTATAAATATGCCTAGCATGGTGGATGAAAGATCGCAATACACATACTCACATCTCAGTAATGAATGCTTGTGAAATCCTTGATGCTTGTAGAATGTTCGGAACATGGAATGTCACGGTGAGGGAAATTATGTAAATTACATTTCTATTGGGTAGAACTCGCTCCAAGAGCATTTGTCTGCGAAATCTCCCTCATTTACGAAACTGGCATTAGGAAAAACCTGTGAACTCGGAGTAAATATTTCTTGGTGTAAATATTCCCTGTATGGTGTGGAAAGATTGTTAATCCACATGTTCTCACCTCTGTAATGCATGTTTGTCGTATCCGTGATGCATGTAACGTGTTCGGAACATGTAATTTCACGCTGAGCTATCTGTGTCTATTACATGTCGATTGGGTAGAACTCGCTCCAAGGGAATTTTTCTGTGATATCTACCTCATTTTCGAAACTGGTGTTAGGAAAAAGGTGGGAAATCAGAGAAAAATTTTCTAGATGTAACTCTGCCATGTATGGGGATGAAAGTTCAGTAATCCACATGATCACAACTCAGTCATGAATGCTTTTTGGAATCCGTGTTGCATGTAGCGTGTTCGTAGCACAGAATGTCACGGTGAAGGAACAAATGTATACTACATGTCTATTGGTTAGAACATTCTCCAAGAGGATTTTTTTGAGAAAACTGCCTGATTTTGTAATCTGGTGTTATGAAAAACCTGCGAACAGAGTATAAATATGTCTAGGAGTAAATATGCGTTGTATGGCGGATGAAAATTCGGTAATTCATGAAAAATACTCACAACCCATTAAAAACATTTGTCGAATCCGTGATGCATATATCGTGTTCAGAACATGGAAAGTCACGTTGAGTGAAACAATTTAAATAAAATTTCTAGTGGATACAACACACTGAAAGACGATTTTTCTGTGCAATATGCCTCATTTTCTAAACTAGAGTTAAGAAAATGCTGCGAAATAAGATTAAATGCTTCTCGGTGTTAATATGCCTGACAAAGTAGGTGAAAGTTCAGTAATCCACATGCAAACAACTCAGTAGTGATTATGTGTTGAATCCGTGGTGCATGTAGCATATATGGAACACGGAGTAACACGGTGAGGGAATCTCTGTCAATTAGATTTCTGTTGGATAGTACTCTATGTAAGAAATTTTTTCTGTGAAAACTGCCTGTTTTATAAAACTGACATTAGAAAAAAGCTGTGAACTCACAGTAAATAATTCTAAGTGTTAATATTCCTTGAATGGTGAATGAAAGCTCGGTAATCCACATGCTCACAAATGAGTAATAACTGTTTGTCGAATCCATGATGCATGTAATGTGTTCGGAGCACAGAATGTCACGGTCAGGTAAACTATGTAAATTACATGTCTATCGGGTCGAACTCGATAAAAGCATTTTTCTGCAAAATATGCCTCACTTACGAAACTGGATTTTGGAAAAGACATTGATATCAGGGTAAATGTTTCTTGGTGTAAATATGCCCTGTATAGTGTTGAAAGTTTGGTAATCCACATGTTCTCACCTCAGTAATGAATGTTTGTCGTAACCCTGATGCATGTAACAGGTCCGGAATGCGGAATATCACGGTGAGGAAACTATGTAAATTAAATGTCGATTGGGTAGAACTCGTACCAAGAGAATTTTCCTGTGAAATCTACCTCAATTTCAAAACTGGTGTTAGGAAAAACTGGGAAATAAGAGTAAACTTTCTTCGGTGTTAATATGCCCATTTTGGTGATGAATGTTCATTAATCCTCGTGCTCACAACTCAGTAATGAATGTTTTTTCGAATCCATGATGCATGTAACGTGTTCGGAACACAGAATATCATGGTGAGGAGACTATGTAAACTACAGGTCTAGTGGGAACAACACACTCAAAGAGTATTTTACTGAGCAATCTGCCTCATTTTTAAACTGCCGTTGGAAAAATGCTGCAAAATCAGAGTAAATGCTTTAGGTGCACATATGCCTTAAATGGTGAATGAAATTTAGGTAATCCACATGCTCACAGCTCATTAAAGAATGATTGTCGAATCAAAGATTCATTTAGCATGTTCAGATCACGGAATGTCACGGTGAGTGAAACAATTTAAATAAAATGTCTAGTGGGTCAACTCACTCAAAGAAGATTTTTCTGGCAATATGCCTCATTTTCTATACTGGAGTGAGGAAAAAGCTGCGAAATAAGAGTAAATGCTTCTAGGTGTTAATATGACTAGTATGATGGATGAGAGTTGGGTAATCCACATGTTCACAGCTCAGTAATATAAGTTTAACCATTCCGTGATGAAATTAATGTGTTTGGAACAGGGAATGACATGGTCAAATAAGCTATGTAAATTACATATCTGTCGGGTAGAACTCACTAAATGACCATTTTTATGTGAAATATGCCTCATATCAGAAGCTGGCTTAAGGAAAAGCAGCGAAATCTGTGTAAATGCTTCTAGGTGACAATAGGGCTTTTATGGTGGATGCAATTTCGATAATCCACATGCTCACAACCCATTGAAGAATGTCGAATCCATCATGCATGTAGCGTTTTTGTGACACAGTATTTCATGGTGAGGGAAACTATGTAAATTAAAATTCTGTTTGGTAGGACCTGCAGCAAGAGGATTTTACTGTGATAATTTCATGATTTTTAAAACTGGCTTTAGGAATAAGCTGAAAAATCAGTGTAAATATTTCTAGGTATGAAGAGGCCATGCATGGTGGATGAAAGATCGGTAATCCACATGTTCACAACTCAGTAAGTAATGTTTGTCAAATCCGTCATGCATGTAGTGTGCTCGGAACATGGAATACCATGGTGAGGGAAACTATGTAAATGAAAATACTATTTGAACGGACTCGTCTCAAGAGTATTTTTCTATGAAATCATGATTTTTGAAACTGGCATAAGGAAATTTCTGCGAAATCTGGTAAAAATTTCTAGGTATAAATATGCCTAGCATGGTGGATGAAAGATCGCAATACACATACTCACATCTCAGTAATGAATGCTTGTGAAATCCTTGATGCTTGTAGAATGTTCGGAACATGGAATGTCACGGTGAGGGAAATTATGTAAATTACATTTCTATTGGGTAGAACTCGCTCCAAGAGCATTTGTCTGCGAAATCTCCCTCATTTACGAAACTGTCATTAGGAAAAACCTGTGAACTCGGAGTAAATATTTCTTGGTGTAAATATTCCCTGTATGGTGTGGAAAGATTGTTAATCCACATGTTCTCACCTCTGTAATGCATGTTTGTCGTATCCGTGATGCATGTAACGTGTTCGGAACATGTAATTTCACGCTGAGCTATCTGTGTCTATTACATGTCGATTGGGTAGAACTCGCTCCAAGGGAATTTTTCTGTGATATCTACCTCATTTTCGAAACTGGTGTTAGGAAAAAGGTGGGAAATCAGAGAAAAATTTTCTAGATGTAACTCTGCCATGTATGGGGATGAAAGTTCAGTAATCCACATGATCACAACTCAGTCATGAATGCTTTTTGGAATCCGTGTTGCATGTAGCGTGTTCGTAGCACAGAATGTCACGGTGAAGGAACAAATGTATACTACATGTCTATTGGTTAGAACATTCTCCAAGAGGATTTTTTTGAGAAAACTGCCTGATTTTGTAATCTGGTGTTATGAAAAACCTGCGAACAGAGTATAAATATGTCTAGGAGTAAATATGCGTTGTATGGCGGATGAAAATTCGGTAATTCATGAAAAATACTCACAACCCATTAAAAACATTTGTCGAATCCGTGATGCATATATCGTGTTCAGAACATGGAAAGTCACGTTGAGTGAAACAATTTAAATAAAATTTCTAGTGGATACAACACACTGAAAGAAGATTTTTCTGTGCAATATGCCTCATTTTCTAAACTAGAGTTAAGAAAATGCTGCGAAATAAGATTAAATGCTTCTCGGTGTTAATATGCCTGACAAAGTAGGTGAAAGTTCAGTAATCCACATGCAAACAACTCAGTAGTGATTATGTGTTGAATCCGTGGTGCATGTAGCATATATGGAACACGGAGTAACACGGTGAGGGAATCTCTGTCAATTAGATTTCTGTTGGATAGTACTCTATGTAAGAAATTTTTTCTGTGAAAACTGCCTGTTTTATAAAACTGACATTAGAAAAAAGCTGTGAACTCAGAGTAAATAATTCTAAGTGTTAATATTCCTTGAATGGTGAATGAAAGCTCGGTAATCCACATGCTCACAAATGAGTAATAACTGTTTGTCGAATCCATGATGCATGTAATGTGTTCGGAGCACAGAATGTCACGGTCAGGTAAACTATGTAAATTACATGTCTATCGGGTCGAACTCGATAAAAGCATTTTTCTGCAAAATATGCCTCACTTACGAAACTGGATTTTGGAAAAGACATTGATATCAGGGTAAATGTTTCTTGGTGTAAATATGCCCTGTATAGTGTTGAAAGTTTGGTAATCCACATGTTCTCACCTCAGTAATGAATGTTTGTCGTAACCCTGATGCATGTAACAGGTCCGGAATGCGGAATATCACGGTGAGGAAACTATGTAAATTAAATGTCGATTGGGTAGAACTCGCTCCAAGAGAATTTTCCTGTGAAATCTACCTCAATTTCAAAACTGGTGTTAGGAAAAACTGGGAAATAAGAGTAAACTTTCTTCGGTGTTAATATGCCCATTTTGGTGATGAATGTTCATTAATCCTCGTGCTCACAACTCAGTAATGAATGTTTTTTCGAATCCATGATGCATGTAACGTGTTCGGAACACAGAATATCATGGTGAGGAGACTATGTAAACTACAGGTCTAGTGGGAACAACACACTCAAAGAGTATTTTACTGAGCAATCTGCCTCATTTTTAAACTGCCGTTGGAAAAATGCTGCAAAATCAGAGTAAATGCTTTAGGTGCACATATGCCTTAAATGGTGAATGAAATTTAGGTAATCCACATGCTCACAGCTCATTAAAGAATGATTGTCGAATCAAAGATTCATTTAGCATGTTCAGATCACGGAATGTCACGGTGAGTGAAACAATTTAAATAAAATGTCTAGTGGGTCAACTCACTCAAAGAAGATTTTTCTGGCAATATGCCTCATTTTCTATACTGGAGTGAGGAAAAAGCTGCGAAATAAGAGTAAATGCTTCTAGGTGTTAATATGACTAGTATGATGGATGAGAGTTGGGTAATCCACATGTTCACAGCTCAGTAATATAAGTTTAACCATTCCGTGATGAAATTAATGTGTTTGGAACAGGGAATGACATGGTCAAATAAGCTATGTAAATTACATATCTGTCGGGTAGAACTCACTAAATGACCATTTTTATGTGAAATATGCCTCATATCAGAAGCTGGCTTAAGGAAAAGCAGCGAAATCTGTGTAAATGCTTCTAGGTGACAATAGGGCTTTTATGGTGGATGCAATTTCGATAATCCACATGCTCACAACCCATTGAAGAATGTCGAATCCATCATGCATGTAGCGTTTTTGTGACACAGTATTTCATGGTGAGGGAAACTATGTAAATTAAAATTCTGTTTGGTAGGACCTGCAGCAAGAGGATTTTACTGTGATAATTTCATGATTTTTAAAACTGGCTTTAGGAATAAGCTGAAAAATCAGTGTAAATATTTCTAGGTATGAAGAGGCCATGCATGGTGGATGAAAGATCGGTAATCCACATGTTCACAACTCAGTAAGTAATGTTTGTCAAATCCGTCATGCATGTAGTGTGCTCGGAACATGGAATACCATGGTGAGGGAAACTATGTAAATGAAAATACTATTTGAACGGACTCGTCTCAAGAGTATTTTTCTATGAAATCATGATTTTTGAAGCTGGCGTAAGGAAATTTCTGCGAAATCTGGTAAAAATTTCTAGGTATAAATATGCCTAGCATGGTGGATGAAAGATCGCAATACACATACTCACATCTCAGTAATGAATGCTTGTGAAATCCTTGATGCTTGTAGAATGTTCGGAACATGGAATGTCACGGTGAGGGAAATTATGTAAATTACATTTCTATTGGGTAGAACTCGCTCCAAGAGCATTTGTCTGCGAAATCTCCCTCATTTACGAAACTGTCATTAGGAAAAACCTGTGAACTCGGAGTAAATATTTCTTGGTGTAAATATTCCCTGTATGGTGTGGAAAGATTGTTAATCCACATGTTCTCACCTCTGTAATGCATGTTTGTCGTATCCGTGATGCATGTAACGTGTTCGGAACATGTAATTTCACGCTGAGCTATCTGTGTCTATTACATGTCGATTGGGTAGAACTCGCTCCAAGGGAATTTTTCTGTGATATCTACCTCATTTTCGAAACTGGTGTTAGGAAAAAGGTGGGAAATCAGAGAAAAATTTTCTAGATGTAACTCTGCCATGTATGGGGATGAAAGTTCAGTAATCCACATGATCACAACTCAGTCATGAATGCTTTTTGGAATCCGTGTTGCATGTAGCGTGTTCGTAGCACAGAATGTCACGGTGAAGGAACAAATGTATACTACATGTCTATTGGTTAGAACATTCTCCAAGAGGATTTTTTTGAGAAAACTGCCTGATTTTGTAATCTGGTGTTATGAAAAACCTGCGAACAGAGTATAAATATGTCTAGGAGTAAATATGCATTGTATGGCGGATGAAAATTCGGTAATTCATGAAAAATACTCACAACCCATTAAAAACATTTGTCGAATCCGTGATGCATATATCGTGTTCAGAACATGGAAAGTCACGTTGAGTGAAACAATTTAAATAAAATTTCTAGTGGATACAACACACTGAAAGACGATTTTTCTGTGCAATATGCCTCATTTTCTAAACTAGAGTTAAGAAAATGCTGCGAAATAAGATTAAATGCTTCTCGGTGTTAATATGCCTGACAAAGTAGGTGAAAGTTCAGTAATCCACATGCAAACAACTCAGTAGTGATTATGTGTTGAATCCGTGGTGCATGTAGCATATATGGAACACGGAGTAACACGGTGAGGGAATCTCTGTCAATTAGATTTCTGTTGGATAGTACTCTATGTAAGAAATTTTTTCTGTGAAAACTGCCTGTTTTATAAAACTGACATTAGAAAAAAGCTGTGAACTCACAGTAAATAATTCTAAGTGTTAATATTCCTTGAATGGTGAATGAAAGCTCGGTAATCCACATGCTCACAAATGAGTAATAACTGTTTGTCGAATCCATGATGCATGTAATGTGTTCGGAGCACAGAATGTCACGGTCAGGTAAACTATGTAAATTACATGTCTATCGGGTCGAACTCGATAAAAGCATTTTTCTGCAAAATATGCCTCACTTACGAAACTGGATTTTGGAAAAGACATTGATATCAGGGTAAATGTTTCTTGGTGTAAATATGCCCTGTATAGTGTTGAAAGTTTGGTAATCCACATGTTCTCACCTCAGTAATGAATGTTTGTCGTAACCCTGATGCATGTAACAGGTCCGGAATGCGGAATATCACGGTGAGGAAACTATGTAAATTAAATGTCGATTGGGTAGAACTCGCTCCAAGAGAATTTTCCTGTGAAATCTACCTCAATTTCAAAACTGGTGTTAGGAAAAACTGGGAAATAAGAGTAAACTTTCTTCGGTGTTAATATGCCCATTTTGGTGATGAATGTTCATTAATCCTCGTGCTCACAACTCAGTAATGAATGTTTTTTCGAATCCATGATGCATGTAACGTGTTCGGAACACAGAATATCATGGTGAGGAGACTATGTAAACTACAGGTCTAGTGGGAACAACACACTCAAAGAGTATTTTACTGAGCAATCTGCCTCATTTTTTAACTGCCGTTAGAAAAATGCTGCAAAATCAGATTAAATGCTGTAGGTGCACATATGCCTTAAATGGTGAATGAAATTTAGGTAATCCACATGCTCACAGCTCATTAAAGAATGATTGTAGAATCCGTGATTCATGTAGCATGTTCAGAGCACAGAATGTCTCGGTGAGTGAAACAATTTAAATAAAATGTCTAGTGGGTCAACTCACTCAAAGAAGTTTTTTCTGCACAATATGCCTCATCTTCTATACTGGAGTGAGGAAAAAGCTGCGAAATAAGAGTAAATGCTTCTAGTTGTTAATATGTCTTGTATGATGGATGAGAGTTGGGTAATCCACATGTTCACAGCTCAGTAATATAAGTTTTACCATTCCGTGATGAAATTAATGTGTTTGGAACACGGAATGACATGGTCAAGTAAGCTATGTAAATTACATATCTGTCGGGTAGAACTCGCTAAATGACCATTTTTATGTGAAATGTGCCTCATATCAGAAGCTGGCTTAAGGAAAAGCAGCGAAATCTGTTTAATTGCTTCTAGGTGACAATAGAGCTTTTATGGTGGATGCAATTTCGATAATCCACATGCTCACAACCCATTAAAGAATGTCGAATCCATCATGCATGTAGCGTGTTCGTGACACAGTATTTCATGGTGAGGGAAACTATGTAAATTAAAATTCTATTTGGTAGGACGCGCAGCAAGAGTATTTTACTGTGATATTTTCATGATTTTTAAAACTGGCTTTAGGAATAAGCTGAAAAATCAGTGTAAATATTTCTAGGTATGAAGAGGCCATGCATGGTGGATGAAAGATCGGTAATCCACATGTTCACAACTCAGTAAGTAATGTTTGTCAAGTCTGTAATGCATGTAGTGTGCTTGGAATATGGAATATCATGGTCAGGGAAACTATGTAAATTAAAATACTATTTGAAAGGACTCGCCAAAAGAGATGTTTTCTGCAAAATCTTCATGATTTTTGAAACTGGTGTTCGGAAATTTCTGCAAAATCTGGTAAAAATTTCTAGGTATAAATATGCCTAGCATGGTGGATGAAACATCGCAATACACATACTCACATCTCAGTAATGAATGCTTGTGAAATCCTTGATGCTTGTAGAATGTACCGAACATGGAATGTCACAGTGAGGGATATTATGTAAATTACATTTCTATTGGGTAGAACTCGCTCCAAGAGCATTTGTCTGAGAAATCTCCCTCATTCTCCAAACTGTAATTAGGAATTATTGTGAACTCAGTGTATATGTTTCTTGGTGTAAATATTCCCTGTTTGGTGTTGAATGTTTTTTAATACACATGTTCTCACCTCTGTAATGCATGTTTGTCGTAACCGTGATGCATGTTACGTGTTCTGAACATGGAATATCACGCTGAGGAATCTATGTAAATTACATGCTGATTGGGTAGAACTCGCTCCAAGAGAATTTTTCTGGGATATCTACCTCATTTTCGAAACTGGTGTTAGGAAAAAGCTGGGTAATCAGAGAAAAATTTTCTAGGTGTAACTCTGCCATGTATGGGAATGAAAGTTCAGTAATCCACATGCTCACAACTCAGTTATGAATGATTTTTCGAATCCGGGTTGCATATAGCTTGTTCGTAACACGGAATGTCCCGGTGAAGAAAGACATGTAAATTACATATCAATTGGTTAGAACACGCTCCAAGAGGATTTTTTCGAGAAAACTGCCTGATTTTGTAATCTGGCATTATTAATAACCTGCGAACTGATAATGAATATATCTAGGAGTAAATATGCATTTATGGTGGATGAAAGTTCGGTAATTCATGAAAAATGCTCACAACTCATTAAAAATTTTTGTCAAATCCGTGATGCATGTATCGTTTTCAGAACATGGAAAGTCACGCTGAGTGAAACAATTTAAATAAAATGTCTAGTGGATACAACACACTCAAAGAGGATTTCTCTGCGCAATATGCCTTATTTTCTAAACTGGAGTTAAGTAATGCTGCGAAATAGATTAAATGCTTCTCGGTGTTAATATGCCTCTAATAGTAGGTGAAAGTTCAGTAATCCACATGCAAAGAACTCAGTAGTGAATAAGTGTTGAATCCATGATGCATGTAGCATATATGGAACACGGAATTACACGGTGAGGGAATCTCTGTCAATTACATTTCTGTTATATAAAACTCGACGTAAGACAATTTTTCTGTGAAAACTGCCTGTTTTTCAAACTGGCATTAGAAAATTGCTGGGAAATCACAGTAAATAATTCTAAATGTTAATATTCATTGAATGGTGAATGAAAGCTCGGTAATACACATGCTCACAAATCAGTAATAACTGTTTGTCGAATCCGTGATGCATGTAATATGTTCGGATCACAGAATGTCACGGTCAGGTAAACTATGTAAATTAAATGTCTATCGGGTAGAACTCGATAAAAGAGCATTTTTCTTCAAAATATGCCTCACTTACGAAACTGGATTTTGGAAAAGACTGTGAAATCTGGGTAAATGTTTCTTGGTGAAAATATGCCCTGTATTTTTTTGAAAGTTTGGTAATCCACATGTTCTCACCTCAGTAATGAATGTTGGTCGTATCCTTGATGCATGTAACAGGTTCGGAATGCGGAATATCACGGTGAGGAAACTATGTAAATTAAATGTCGATTGGGTAGAAGTCGCTCCAAGAGAATTTTTCTGTGAAATCTACCTCAATTTCAAAACTGGTGTTAGGAAAAAACTGGGAAATAAGAGTAAAATTCCTTCGGTGTTAATTTGCCCAGTTTTGTGAAGAATGTTCATTAATCCTCGTGCTCACAACTCAGTAATGAATGTATTTTCGTATCCATGATGCATGTAACATGTTCGGAACACAGAATATCATGGTGAGGAGACTATGTAAACTACAGGTCTAGTGGGTACAACACGCTCAAAGAGTATTTTACTGAGCAATCTGCCTCATTTTTAGACTGCCGTTAGATAAATGGTGCAAAATCAGAGTAAATGCTGTAGGTGCCCATATGCCTTAAATGGTGAATGAAATTTAGGGAATCGACATGCAAACAACTCATTAAAGAATGATTGTCGAATCCATGATTCATTTAGCTAGTTCAGAGCATGGATGTCACGGTGAGTGAAACAATTTAAATAAAATGTCTAGTGGGTCAACTCAATCAAAGAGGATTTTTCTGCCCAATATGCCTCATTTTCTATACTGGAGTGAGGAAATAGCTGCGAAATAAGAGTAAATGCTTCTGGGTGTTAATATGCCTTGTATGGTGGATGACAGTTGGATAATCCACATGCTCACAACTCAGTAATGAAAGTTTTTCCAATCCGTGATGAATATAATGTGTTTGGAACATGGAATGACATGGTCAAGTAAGCTATGTAAATTACAAATCTGTCGGGGAGAACTCGCTAAATGACCATTTTTATGTGAAATAGGCCTCATATCCGAAACTCTCTTAAGGAAATGCAGCGAAATCTGTGTAAATGCTTCTAGGTTACAATATTACTTTTATGGTGGATGAAATTTCGATAATCCACATGCTCACAACTCATTAAAGAATGTTTGTCGAATCAATCATGCATGTAGAGTGTTCGTAACACAGTATTTCATGGTGAGGGAAACTATGTAAATTAAAATTCTATTTGGTAGGACTCGCAGAAAGAGAATTTTTCTGTGATAATTTCATGATTTTTAAAACTGGCGTTAGGAAAAAGCTGAGAAATCAGTGTAAATATTTCTAGGTATGAATAGGCCATGCATGGTGGATGAAATATCGCAATACACATACTCACATCTCAGTAATGAATGCTTTAGAAATCCTTGATGCTTGTGGAATGTTCAGAACATGTAATGTCACGGTGAGGGAAATTATGTAAATTACATTTCTATTGGGTAGAACTCGCTCCAAGAGCATTTGTCTGCGTAATCTCTCTCATTTTCCAAACTGTCATTAGGAAAAAACTGTGAGCTAATAGTAAATGTTTCTTGGTGTAAATATTCCCTGTATGGTGTAGAAAGTTTGTTAATCCACATGTTCTCAACTTTGTTATGCATGTTTGTCGTATCCGTGATGCATGTAACGTTTTCGTAACATGGAATATCACGCTGAGGAATCTATGTAAATTACATGCCGATTGGGTAGAACTAGCTCCAAGAGAATTTTTCTGTGATATCTACCTCATTTTCGAAAGTGGTGTTAGGAAAATCTGGGTAATCAGAGAAAAATTTTCTAGGTGTAACTCTGCCATGTATGGGGATGAAAGATCAGTAATCCACATGCTCACAACTCAGTCATGAATGTTTTTTCGAATCTGAGTTGCATGTAGCGTGTTCGTAACACGGAATATGCCGGTGAAGAAAGAAACGTAAATTACATATCTATTGGTTAGAACTCGCTCCAAGTGGATTATTTTGAGAAAACTGCCTGATTTTGGAATCTGGCATTATGAATAACCTGCAAACTGATAATGAATATATTTAGGAATAAATATACCTTGTATGGCGAATGAAAGTTCGGTAATACATGAAAAATGCTCACAACTCATTAAAAATTTTTTTCGAATCCGTGATGCATGTATCGTGTTCAGAACATGGAAAGTCACGTTGAGTGAAACAATTTAAATAAAATGTCTAGTGGATACAACACACTCAAAGAGGATTTCTCTGTGCAATATGCTTTATTTTCTAAACTGGATTTAAGAAAATGCTGTGAAATTAGATTCAATGCTTCTCGGTGTAAATATGCCTTTCATAGTAGGTGAAAGTTCAGTAATCCACATGAGAACAACTCATTTGTGAATATGTGTTGAATCCGGGATGCATGTAGCATATATGGAACACGGAATTACATGGTGAGGGAATCTCTGTCAATTACATTTCTGTTGGATAGAACTCGATGTAAGACAGTTTTTCTGTGAAAACTGCCTGTTTTTCAAACTGACATTAGATAATAGCTGGGAACTCAGAGTAAATAATTCTAAGTGTTAATATTCCTTGAATGGTGAATGAAAGCTCGGTAATAGACATGCTCACAAATCAGTAATAACTGTTTGTCGAATCCATGATGTATGTAATGTGTTCGGAGCACAAAATATCACGGTCAGCTAAACTATGTAATTTACATGTCTATCGGGTAGAACTCGATAAAAGAGCATTTTTCTTCAAAATATGCCTCACTTCCGAAACTGGCTTTTGGAAAAGACTGTGAAATCAGGGTAAATATTTCTTGGTGTAAGTATGCCCTGTCTTTTGTTGAAAGTTTGGTAATCCACATGTTCTCACCTCAGTAATGAATGTTTGTCGTATCCTTGATGCATGTAACAGGTTCGGAATGTGGAATATCACAGTGATGAAACTATGTAAATTAAATGTCGAATGGTTACAACTCGCTCCAAGAGAATTTTCCTCTGAAATCTACCTCAATTTCAAAACTGGTGTTAGGAAAACCTGGGAAATAAGAGTAAACTTTCTTCGGTGTTAATATGCCCATTTTGGTGATGAATGTTCATTAATCCTCGTGCAACTCAGTAATGAATGTTTTTTCGAATCCGTGATGTATGTAACGTGTTCGAAACACAGAATATCATGGTGAGGAAACTATGTAAACTACAGGTCTAGTGGGTACAACACACTCAAATAGTATTTTACTGAGCAATCTGCCTCATTTTTAAACTGCCGTTAGAAAAATGCTGCAAAATCAGAGTAAATGCTGTCGGTTCACATATGCCTTAAATGGTGAATGAAATTTAGGGAATCCACATGCAAACAACTCATTAAAGAATGATTGTCGTATTCATGATGCATGTAGCATGTTCAGAACACGGAATGTCACGGTGAGTGAAACAATTTAAATAAAATATCTAGTGGGTCAACTCACTCAAAAAAGGATTTTTCTGCGCAATATGCCTCATTTTCTATACTGGAGTGAGGAAATAGCTGCGAAATAAGAGTAAATGCTTCTAGGTGTTAATATGCCTTGTACGGTGGATGAGAGTTGGGTAATCAACATGCTCACAACTCAGTAATGAAAGTTTTTCCAATCCGTGATGAAATTAATGTGTTTGGAACACGGAATGACATGGTTAAGTAAGCTATGTAAATTACAAATCTGTCGGGTAGAACTCGCTAAATGACCATTTTTATGTGTAATAGACCTCATATCCGAAACTAGCTTAAGGAAATGCAGTGAAATCTGTGTAAATGCTTCTAGGTGACAATAGGACTTTTATGGTGAATGAAATTACGATAATCCACATGCACACAACTCATTAAAGGATGTTTGTCGAATCAATCATGCATGTAGAGTGTTCGTAACACAGTATTTCATGGTGAGGGAAACTATGTAAATTAAAATTCTATTTGGGAGGACTCGCAGAAAGAGATTTTTTCTGTCATAATTTCATGATTTTTAAAACTGGCGTTAGGAAAAAGCTGAGAAATCAGTGTAAATATATCTAGGTATGAATAGGCCATGCATGGTGGATGAAAGATCGGTAATCCACATGTTCACAACTCAGTAAGTAATGTTTGTCAAATCCGTCATGCATGTAGCGTGCTCGGAACATGGAATGTATTGGGGAGGGAAACTATGTAAATTAAAATACTATTTGAACGGACTCGCCTCAAGAGAATTTTTCTATGAAATCATGATTTTTGAAACTGGCGTTAGGAAATTTCTGTGAAATCTGGTAAAAATTTCTAGGTATAAATATGCCTTGCATGGTGGATGAAAGATCGCAATACACATACTCACATCTCAAAAATGAATGCTTGTGAAATTCTTGATGCTTGTAGAATGTTCGGAACATGGAAAGTCACGGTGAGGGAAATTATGTAAATTACATTTATATTGGGTAGAGCTCTATCCAAGAGCATTTGTCTGAGAAATCTCCCTCATTTTCCAAACTGTCATTAGGAAAGAACTGTGAAATAGGAGTAAATTTTTCTTGGTGTAAATATGCCCTGTATGGTGTGGAAAGTTTGTTAATCCACATGTTCTCACCTCGTTAATGCACGTTTGTCGTATCCGTGATGCATGTAACGTGTTCGGAACATGTAATTTCACGCTGAGCTATCTATGTATATTACATGTCGATTGTGTAGAAATCGCTCCAAGGGAATTTTTTTGTAATATCTGCCTCATTTTCAAAACTGGTGTTAGGAAAAAGGTGGGAAATCAGAGAAAAATTTTCTAGGCGTAACTCTGCCATGTATGGGGATTAAAGTTCAGTAATCCACACGCTAACAACTCAGCCATGAATGTTTTTTCGAATCTGTGTTGCATGTAGCGTGTTCATAACACGGAATGTCACGGTGGAGGAAGATATGTAAATTACATGTCTATTGGTTAGAACTCGCTCCAAGAGGATTTTTTTGAGAAAACTGCCTGATTTTGGAATCTGGCGTTATGAATAACCTGCGAACTGATTATAAATATATCTAGGAGTAAATATGCCTTGTATGGCAGATGAAAGTTCGGTAATTCATGAAAAATTCTCACAACTCATTAAATATATTTGTCAAATCCGTGACACATGTATCGTGTTCAGATCATGGAAAGTCACGTTGAGTGAAACAATTTAAATAAATTTTCTAGTGGATTCAACTCACTCAAAGAGGATTTTTCTGTGCAATATGCCTCATTTTCTATACTGGATTTAAGAAAATGCTGCGAAATAATATTAAATGCTTCTCATTGTAAATATGCCTTTCATAGTAGGTAGAAGTTCAGTAATCCACATGTGAACAACTCAGTAGTGAATATGTGTCGAAACCGTGATGCATGTAGCATATACGTAACACAGAAATACACGGTGAAGGAATCTCTGTCAATTATATTTCTGTTGGATAGAACTCGATGTAAGAATGTTTTTCTGTGAAAAATGCCTGTTTTTCAAAACTGGCATTAGAAAAAAGCTGGGAACTCAGAGTAAATAATTCTAAGTTTTAATACTCCTTGAATGGTGAATGAAAGTTCTGTAATACACATGCACACAAATCAGTAATAACTGTTTGTCGAATCCGTGATGCATGTAATGTGTTCGGAGCACAGAATGTCACGGTCAGGTAAACTATGTAAATTACATGTCTATCGGTTAGAACTCGATAAAAGAGCATTTTCCTTCAAATATGTCTCGTTTCAGAAACTAGCTTTTGCAAAAGACTGTGAAATCAGGGTAAAAGTTTCTTTTATGTAAATATGCCCTGTATGGTGTTGAAATTTGGTAATCCACATGTTCTCACCTAAGTAATGAATGTCTGTCGTATCGATGCATGTAAGAGGTTTGGACTGTGAAATATCACGGTGAGGAAACAATGTTAATTAAATGTCGATTGGGTAGAACTAGCTCCAAGAGAATTTTCCTGTGAAATCTACCTCAATTTCAAAACTGGTGTTAGGAAAAACCTGGGAAATAAGAGTAAAATTACTTCGGTGTTAATATGCCCATTTTGGTGATGAATGTTCATTAATCATCGTGCTCACAACTCAGTAATGAATGTTTTTTCAAATCCGTGATGTATGTAACATGTTCGGAACACAGAATATCATGGTGAGGAGACTATGTAAACTACAGGTCTAGTGGGTACAACACGCTCAAAGAGTATTATTCTGAGAAATCTGCTTCACTTTAAAACTGCAGTTAGAAAAATGCTGCAAATTATGAGTAAATGCTGTCGGTGCACATATGCCTTAAATGGTGAATGAAATTTCGGTAATCCACATGCTCACAACTCATTAAAGAATGATTTTCGAATCCATGATGCATGTAGCATATTCAGAACACAGAATGTCACGGTGAGTGAAAAAATTTAAATAAAATGTCTAGTGGGTCAACTCACTCAAAGAGGATTGTTCTGCGCAATATGCCTCATTTTCTATACTGGAGTGAGTAAATAGCTGCGAAATAAGAATAAATGTTTCTAGGTGTTCATATGCCTTGTACGGTGGATGAGAGTTGGGTACTCCACATGCTCACAACTCAGTAATGAAAGTTTTTCCTATCTGTGATAAAATTAATGTGTTTGGAACACGGAATGACATGGTCAAGAAAGCTATGTAAATTACAAGTCTGTCGGGTAGAACTAGCTAAATAAACATTTTTATGTGAAATATGTCTCATATCAGAAACTGGCTAAAGGGAAAGCAGCGAAATCTGTGTAAATGCTTCTAGGTGACAATAGGGCTTTTATCGTGGATGCAATTTCGATAATCCACATGCTCACTACCCATTCAAAATGTCGAATCCATCATGCATGTAGCTTGTTCGTGACACAGTATTTCATGGTGAGGGAAACTATGTAAATTAAAATTCTGTTTGGTAGGACCTGCAGCAAGAGGATTTTACTGTGATAATTTCATGATTTTTAAAACTGGCTTTAGGAATAAGCTGAGAAATCAGTGTAAATATTTCTAGGTATGAAGAGGCCATGCATGGTGGATGAAAGATCGGTAATCCACATGTTAACAACTCAGTAAGTAATGTTTGTCAAATCTGTCATGCATGTAGCGTGCTCAGAATATGGAATATCATGGTCAGGGAAATTATGTAAATTAAAATACTATTTGAAAGGACTCGCCCAAAGAGGAGTTTTCTGAGAAATCTTCATGATTTTTGAAACTGGCGTTAGGAAATTTCTGCAAAATCTGGTAAAAATTTCTAGGTATAAATATGCCTTGCATGGTGGATGAAAGATCGCAATACACATACTCACATCTCAGTAATGAATGCTTGTGAAATCCTTGATGCTTCTAGAATGTTCAGAACATGGAAGGTCACGGTGAGAGAAATTATGTAAATTACATTTCTATTGGGTAGAACTCGCTCCAAGAGCATTTGTCTGAGAATTCTCCCTCATTCTCCAAACTGTCATTAGGAAAAAACTGTGAACTCAGCGTTAATCTTTCTTGGTGTAAATATGCCCTGTTTGGTGTTGAAAGATTGTTAATCCACATGTTCTCACCTCTGTAATGCATGTTTGTCTTATCCGTAATGCATGTAACGTGTTCGGAACATGGAATATCACGCTGAGGAATCTATATAAATTACATGCCGATTGGATAGAACTCGCTCCAAGAGAATTTTTCTGTGATATCTACCTCATTTTCGAAACTGGTGTTAGGAAAAAGCTGGGAAATCAGAGAAAAGTTTTCTAGGTTACTCTGCCATGCATGGGGAAGAATGTTCAGTAATCCACATGCTCACAACTCAGTCATGAATGTTTTTTCGAATCCGTGTTGCATGCAGCGTGTTTGTAACACGGAATGTCACGGTGGAGGAAGAAATGTAAATTACATGTCTATTGGTTAGAACTCGCTCCAAGAGGATTTTTTTGAGAAAACTGCTTGATTTTGGAATATGGTGTTATGAATAACCAGCGAAATGAGATTAAATATATCTAGGAATAAATATGCCTTTTATGGTGGATGAAAGATCGGTAATTTATGAAAAATGATCACAACTCATTAAAAATTTTGTCTAAATCCATGATGCATGTATCGTGTTCAGATCATGGAAAGTCACGGTGATTGAAACAATTTAAATAAAATTTCTAGTGGATAAAACACACTAAAAGAGGATTTTTCTGTGCAATATGTCTCATTTTCTAAACTGGAGTTAAGAAAATGCTGCGAAATAAGATTAAATGCTTCTCGGTGTTATTATGCCTCTCATAGTAGGTGAAAGTTCAGTAATCCACATGCAAACAACTCAGTAGTGAATATGTGTTGAATCCGTGATGCATGTAGCATATATGGAACACGGAATTACACGGTGAGGGAATCTCTGTCAATTAGATTTCTGTTGGATAGAACACGATGTAAGACTGTTATTCTGTGAAAACTGCCTCTTTTTCAAAACTGGCATTAGAAAAAATCTGTGAACTCAGAGTAAATAATTCTAAGTGTTAATATTCCTTGAATGGTGAACGAAAGCTCGGTAATCCACATGCTCACAAATGAGTAATAACTGTTTGTCGAATCCATGATGCATGTAATGTGTTCGGAGCACAGAATGTCACAGTCAGGTAAACTATGTTAATTACATGTCTATCGGGTAGAACTCGATAAAAGAGCATTTTCTGCAAAATATGCCTCACTTCCGTAACTGGCTTTTGGAAAAGAATGTGAAATAATGGTAAATGTTTCTTGGTGTAAATATGCCCTTTATGGTGTTGAAAGTTAGGTAATCCACATGTTCTCACCTCAGTAATGAATGTTTGTCGTATCCCTGATGCATGTAACAGGTTCGGAATGCGGAATATCACGGTGAGGAAACTATGTAAATTAAATGTCGATTGTGTAGAACTCGCTCCAAGAGAATTTTCCTGTGAAATCTACCTCAATTTCAAAGCTGGTGTTAGGAAATACTGGGAAATAAGAGTAAATTTTCTTCGGTGTTAATATGCCCATTTTGGTGATGAATGTTCATTAATCCTCGTGCTCACAACTCAGTAATGAATGTTTTTTCGAATCCATGATACATGTAACATGTTCGGAAAACAATATCATGGTGAAGAGACTATGTAAACTACAGGTCTAGTGGGTACAACACACTCAAAGAGTATTTTACTGAGCATTCTGCCTCATATTTAAACTGCCGTTAGAAAAATGCTGCAAAATCAGAGTAAATGCTGTAGGTGCACATATGCCTTAAATGGTGAATGAAATTTAGGTAATCCATATGCTCACAACTCATTAAAGAATGATTGTCGAATCCATGATTCATGTAGCATGTTCAGAGCACGGAATGTCACGGTGAATGAAACAATTTAAGTCAAATTTCTAGTGGGTCAACCCACTCAAAGAGGATTTTTCTGTGCAATATACCTCATTTTCTATACTGGAGTGAGGAAAAAGCTGCGAAATAAGACTAAATGCTTCTAGGTGTTAATATGCCTTGTATGGTGGATGAGAGTTGGGTAATCCACATGTTCACAGCTCAGTAATATAAGTTTTACCATTCTGTGATGAAATTAATGTGTTTGGAACATGGAATGACATGGTCAAATAAGCTATGTAAATTACATATCTGTCGGGTAGAACTCGCTAAATGACCATTTTTATGTGAAATATGCCTCATATCAGAAGCTGGCTTAAGGAAAAGCAGCAAAATCTGTGTAAATGCTTCTAGGTGACAATAGGACTTTTATGGTGAATGAAATTTCGATAATCCACATGCTCACAACTCATTAAATAATGTCGAATCCATCATGCGTGTAGAGTGTTCGTAACAAAGTATTTCATGGTGAGGGAAACTATGTAAATTAAAATTCTATTTGGGAGGACTCGCAGCAAGAGCATTTTTCTGTGATAATTTCATGATTTTTAAAACTGGCGTTAGGAAAAACTGAGAAATCAGTGTAAATATTTCTAGGTATGAAGAGGCCATGCATGGTGTATGAAAGATCGGTAATCCACATGCTCACAACTCAGTAAGTTATGTTTGTCAAATCCGTCATTCATGCAGTATGCTCGGAACATGGAATACCATGGTGAGGGAAAATATGTAAATTAAAATACTATTTGAACGGACTCGCCTCAAGAGGATTTTTCTATGAAATCATGATTTTTGAAACTGGCGTTAGGAAATTTCTGCAAAATCTGGTAAAAATTTCTAGGTATAAATATGCCTAGCATGGTGGATGAAATATCGCAATACACATACTCACATCTCAGTAATGAATGCTTGTGAAATCCTAGATGCTTGTAGAATGTTCGTAACACGGAATGTCACGGTGAAGGAAGAAATGTATATTACATGTCTATTGGTTAGAACTCGCTCCAAGAGAATTGTCTTGAGAAAACTGCCGGATTTTGGAATCTGGCATTATAAATAACCTTCGAACTGAAATTAAATATATCTAGGAATAAATATGCCTTGTATGGCGGATGAAAGTTCGGTAATTCATGAAAAATACTCACAACTCATTAAAAACATTTGTCAAATCCGTGATGCATCTATCGTGTTCAGATCATGGAAAGTCACGTTGAGTGAAACAATTTAAATAAAATTTCTAGTGGATAAAACACACTCAAAGAGGATTTTTCTGGGCAATATGCCTCATTTTCAAAACTGGAATTAAGAAAATGCTGTGAAAAAAAATTAAATGCTTCTCGGTGTTAATATGCCTGTCATAGTAGGTGAAAGTTCAGTAATCCACATGCAAACAACTCAGTAGTGAATATGTGTTGAATCCGTGATGCATGTAGCATATATGGAACACGGAATTACACGGTGCGGGAATCTCTGTCAATTAGATTTCTGTTGGATAATACTCGATGTAAGACCGTTTTTCTGTGAAAACTGCCTGTTTTTCAAAACTGGCATTAGAAAAAAGCTGTGAACTCAGAGTAAATAATTCTAAGTGTTAATATTCCTTGAATGGTGAATGAAAGCTCGGTAATCCACATGCTCACAAATGAGTAATAACTGTTTGTCGAATCCATGATGCATGTAATGTGTTCGGAGCACAGAATGTCACGGTCTGGTAAACTATGTAAATTACATGTCTATCGGGTAGAACTCGATAAAAGAGCATTTTTTCTGCAAATTATGCCTCACTTCCGCAACTAGTTTTTGGAAAAGACTGTGAAATCAGGGTAAATGTTTCTTGGTGTAAATATGCCCTGTATGGTGTTGAAAGTTTGGTAATCCACATGTTCTCACCTCAGTAATGAATATTTGTCATATCCCTGATGCATGTAACAGGTTCGGAATGCGGAATATCACGGTGAGGAAACTATGTAAATTAAATGTCGATTGGGTAGAACACGCTCCAAGAGAATTTTCCTGTGAAATCTACCTCAATTTCAAAATTGGTGTTAGGAAATACTGGGAAATAAGAGTAAATTTTCTTCGGTGTTAATATGCCCATTTTGGTGATGAATGTTCATTAATCCTCGTGCTCACAACTCAGTAATGAATGTTTTTTCGAATCCATGATGCATGTAACGTGTTCGGAACACAGAATATCATGGTGAGGAGACTATGTAAACTACAGGTCTAGTGGGTACAACACACTCAAAGAGTATTTTACTGAGCAATCTGCCTCATTTTTAAACTGCCCTTAGAAAAATGCTGCAAAATCAGAGTAAATGCTGTAGGTGCACATATGCCTTAAATGGTGAATGAAATTTAGGTAATCCACATGCTCACAACTCATTAAAGAATGATTGTCGAATCCATGATTCATGTAGCATGTTCAAAGCACGGAATGTCACGGTGAGTGAAACAATTTAAATAAAATGTCTAGTGGGTCAACTCACTCAAAGAAGATTTTTCTGCGCAATATGCCTCATTTTCTATACTGGAGTGAGGAAAAAGCTGCGAAATAAGAGTAAATGCTTCTAGGTGTTAATATGCCTTGTATGGTGGATGAGAGTTGGGTAATCCACATGTTCACAGCTCAGTAATATAAGTTTTACCATTCTGTGATGAAATTATTGTGTTTGGAACACGGAATGACATGGTCAAAAAAGCTATGTAAATTACATATCTGTCAGGTAGAACTCGCTAAATGACCATTTTTATGTGAAATATGCCTCATATCAGAAGCTGGCTTAAGGAAAAGCAGCCAAATCTGTGTAACTGCTTCTAGGTGACAATAGGGCTTTTATGGTGGATGCAATTTCGATAATCCACATGCTCACAACCCATTAAAGAATGTCGAATCCATCATGCATGTAGCTTGTTCGTGACACAGTATTTCATGGTGAGGGAAACTATGTAATTTAAAATTCTATTTGGGAGGACTCGCAGCAAGAGTATTTTACTGTGATAATTTCATGATTTTTAAAACTGGCTTTAGGAATAAGCTGAGAAATCAGTGTAAATATTTCTAGGTATGAAGAGGCCATGCATGGTGGATGAAAGATCGGTAATCCACATGCTCACTACTCAGTAAGTAATGTTTGTCAAATCCGTCATGCATGTAGTGTGCTCGGAACATGGAATATCATGTTGAGGGAAACTATGTAAATTAAAATACTATTTGAACGGACTCGCGTCAAGAGTATTTTTCTATGAAATCATGATTTTTGAAACTGGCATTAGGAAATTTCTGCAAAATCTGGTAAAAATTTCTAGGTATAAATATGCCTAGCATGGTGGATGAAAGATCGCAATACACATACTCACATCTCAGTAATGAATGCTTGTGAAATCCTTGATGCTTGTAGAATGTTCTGAACATGGAAGGTCACCGTGAGGGAAATTATGTAAATTACATTTCTATTGGGTAGAACTCGCTCCAAGAGTATTTGTCTGAGAAATCTCCATCATTCTCCAAACTGTCATTAGGAAAAACCTGTGAACTCGGAATAAATGTTTCTTAGTGTAAATATGTCCTGTTTGGTGTTAAAAGATTATTAATCCACATTTTCTCACCTCTGTAATGCATGTTTGTCTTATCCGTGATGCATGTAACGAGTTCAGAACATGGAAAATCACGCTGAGGAATCTATATAAATTATATGCCGATTGCATAGAACTCGCTCCAAGAGAATTTTTCTGTGATATCTACCTCATTTTCGAAACTGGTGTTAGGAAAAATCTGGGAAATCATAGAAAAGTTTTCTAGGTTAACTCTGCCATGTATGGGGAAGAATGTTCAGTAATCCACATGCTCACAACTCAGTCATGAATGTTTTTTCGAATCCGTGTTGCATGTAGCGTGTTCGTAACACGGAATGTCACGGTGAAGGAAGAAATGTAAATTACATGTCTATTGGTTAGAACTCGCTTCAAGAGGATTTATTTGAGAAAACTGCCTGATTTTGGAATCTGGTGTTATGAATAAGCTGTGAACAGTTTATAAATATATCTAGGATTAAATATGCCTTGTATGGCGGATGAAAGTTCGGTAATTCATGAAAAATACTCACAACTCATTAAAAACATTTGTCAAATCCGTGATGCATCTATTGTGTTCAGAACATGGAAAGTCACGTTGAGTGAAACAATTTAAATAAAATTTCTAGTGGATAAAACACACTCAAAAGGATTTTTCTGTGCAATATGCCTCATTTTCTAAACTGGAGTTAAGAAAATGCTGTGAAATAAGATTAAATGCTTCTCGGTGTTAATATGCCTCTCATAGTAGGTGAAAGTTCAGTAATCCACATGCAAACAACTCAGTAGTGAATATGTGTTGAATCTGTGATGCATGTAACATATATGGAACACGGAATTACACGGTGCGGGAATCTCTGTCAATTAGATTTCTGTTGGATAGTACACGATGTAAGACTGTTTTTCTGTGAAAACTGCCTGTTTTTCAAAACTGGCATTAGAAAAAAGCTGTGAACTCAGAGTAAATAATTCTAAGTGTTAATATTCCTTGAATGGTGAATGAAAGCTCGGTAATCCACATGCTCACAAATGAGTAATAACTGTTTGTCGAATCCATGATGCATGTAATGTGTTCATAGCACAGAATGTCACAGTCAGGTAAAAAATGTAAATTACATGTCTATAGGGTAGAACTCGATAAAAGAGCATTTTTCTGCAAAATATGCCTCACTTCCGTAACTGGCTTTTGGAAAAGACTGTGAAATCAGGGTAAATGTTTCTTGGTGTAAATATGCCCTGTATGGTGTTGAAAGTTTGGTAATCCACATGTTCTCACCTCAGTAATGAATGTTTGTCGTATCCCTGATGCATGTAACAGGTTCGGAATGCGGAATATCATGGTGAGGAAACTACGTAAATTAAATGTCAATTGGGTAGAACTCACTCCAAGAGAATTTTCCTGTGAAATCTTCCTCAATTTCAAAACTGGTGTTAGGAAATACTGGGAAATAAGTGTAACCTTCCTTCGGTGTTAATATGCCCATTTTGGTGATGAATGTTCATTAATCCTCGTGCTCACAACTCAGTAATGAATGTTTTTTCGAATCCATGATGCATGTAACGTGTTCGGAACACAGAATATCATGGTGAGGAGACTATGTAAACTACAGGTCTAGTGGGAACAACACACTCAAAGAGTATTTTACTGAGCAATCTGCCTCATATTTAAACTGCCGTTAGAAAAATGCTGCAAAATCAGAGTAAATGCTGTAGGTGCACATATGCCTTAAATGGTGAATGAAATTTAGGTAATCCACATGCTCACAGCTCATTAAAGAATGATTGTAGCATCCGTGATTCATGTAGCATGTTCAGAGCACGGAATGTCACGGTGAGTGAAACAATTTAAATAAAATGTCTAGTGGGTCAACTCACTCAAAGAAGATTTTTCTGCGCAATATGCCTCATTTTCTATACTGGAGTGAGGAAAAAGCTGTGAAATAAGAGTAAATGCTTCTAGGTGTTAATATGCCTTGTATGGTGGATGAGAGTTGGGTAATCCACATGTTCACAGCTCAGTAATATAAGTTTTACCATTCTGTGATGAAATTAATGTGTTTGGAACACGGAATGACATGGTCAAATAAGCTATGTAAATTACATATCTGTCGGGTAGAACTCGCTAAATGACCATTTTTATGTGAAATATGCCTCATATCAGAAACTGGCTTAAGGAAAAGCAGCCAAATCTGTGTAACTGCTTCTAGGTGACAATAGGGCTTTTATGGTGGATGCAATTTCGATAATCCACATGCTCACAACACATTAAAAATGTCGAATCCATCATGCATGTAGCGTGTTCGTGACACAGTATTTCATGGTGAGGGAAACTATGTAAATTAAAATTCTATTTGGTAGGACTCGCCGCAAGAGTATTTTACTGTGATAATTTCATGATTTTTAAAACTGGCTTTAGGAATAAGCTGAGAAATCAGTGTAAATATTTCTAGGTATGAAGAGGCCATGCATGTTGGATGAAAATCGTTAATCCACATGTTCACAACTCAGTAAGTAATGTTTGTCAAATCTGTAGTGCATGTAGCGTGCTCGGAATATTGAATATCATGGTCAGGGAAAGTATGTAAATTAAAATACTATTTGAAAGGACTCGCCCCAAGAGGAGTTTTCTGTGAAATCTTCATGATTTTGAAACTGGCATTAGGAAATTTCTGCAAAATCTGGTAAAAATTTCTAGGTATAAATATGCCTTGCATGGTGGATGAAAGATCGTAATACACATACTCACATCTCAGTAATGAATGCTTGTGAAATCCTTGATGCTTCTAGAATGTTTGGAACATGGAAGGTCACGGTGAGAGAAATTATGTAAATTACATTTCTATTGGGTAGAACTCGCTCCAAGAGCATTTGTCTGCGAAATCTCCCTCATTCTCCAAACTGTCATTAGGAAAAAACTGTGAACTCAGAGTAAATCTTTCTTGGTGTAAATATGCCCTTTTTGGTGTTGAAAGATTGTTAATCCACATGTTCTCACCTCTGTAATGCATGTTTGTCTTACCCGTAATGCATGTAACGTGTTCAGAACATGGAATATCACGCTGCGGAATCTATATAAATTTCATGCCGATTGGATAGAACTCGCTCCAAGAGAATTTTTCTGTGATATCTACCTCATTTTCGAAACTGGTGTTAGGAAAAAGCTGGGAAATCATAGAAAAGTATTCTAGGTTAACTCTGCCATGCATGGGGAAGAATGTTCAGTAATCCACATGCTCACAACTCATTCATGAATGATTTTTCGAATCTGTGTTGCATGCAACGTGTTTGTACACGGAATGTCACGGTGGAGGAAGAAATGTAAATTACAAGTCTATTGGTTAGAACTCGCTCCAAGAGGATTTTTTTGAGAAAACTGCTTGATTTTGTAATCTGGCGTTATGAATAACCAGCGAACTGAGATTAAATATATCTAGGAATAAATATGCATTTTATGGTGGATGAAAGATCGGTAATTCATGAGAAATGATCACAACTCATTAAAAATGTTTGTCTAAATCCATGATGCATGTATCGTGTTCAGATTATGGAAAGTCACGGTGAGTGAAACAATTTAAATAAAAAGTCTAGAGGATACAACACACTTAAAGAGGATTTTTCTGTGCAATATATCTCATTTTCTAAACTGGAGTTAAGAAAATGCTGCGAAATAAGATTAAATGCTTCTCGGTGTTAATATGCCTCTCATAGTAGGTGAAAGTTCAGTAATCCACATGCAAACAACTCAGTAGTGAATATGTGTTGAATCCGTGATGCATGTAGCATATATGGAACACGGAATTACACGGTGAGGGAATCTCTGTCAATTAGATTTCTGTTGGATAGAACACGATGTAAGACTGTTATTCTGTGAAAACTGCCTCTTTTTCAAAACTGGCATTAGAAAAAATCTGTGAACTCAGAGTAAATAATTCTAAGTGTTAATATTCCTTGAATGGTGAACGAAAGCTCGGTAATCCACATGCTCACAAATGAGTAATAACTGTTTGTCGAATCCATGATTCATGTAATGTGTTCGGAGCACAGAATGTCACAGTCAGGTAAACTATGTTAATTACATGTCTATCGGGTAGAACTCGATAAAAGAGCATTTTCTGCAAAATATGCCTCACTTCCGTAACTGGCTTTTGGAAAAGAATGTGAAATAATGGTAAATGTTTCTTGGTGTAAATATGCCCTTTATGGTGTTGAAAGTTAGGTAATCCACATGTTCTCACCTCAGTAATGAATGTTTGTCGTATCCCTGATGCATGTAACAGGTTCGGAATGCGGAATATCACGGTGAGGAAACTATGTAAATTAAATGTCGATTGTGTAGAACTCGCTCCAAGAGAATTTTCCTGTGAAATCTACCTCAATTTCAAAGCTGGTGTTAGGAAATACTGGGAAATAAGAGTAAATTTTCTTCGGTGTTAATATGCCCATTTTGGTGATGAATGTTCATTAATCCTCGTGCTCACAACTCAGTAATGAATGTTTTTTCGAATCCATGATACATGTAACATGTTCGGAAAACAATATCATGGTGAAGAGACTATGTAAACTACAGGTCTAGTGGGTACAACACACTCAAAGAGTATTTTACTGAGCATTCTGCCTCATATTTAAACTGCCGTTAGAAAAATGCTGCAAAATCAGAGTAAATGCTGTAGGTGCACATATGCCTTAAATGGTGAATGAAATTTAGGTAATCCATATGCTCACAACTCATTAAAGAATGATTGTCGAATCCATGATTCATGTAGCATGTTCAGAGCACGGAATGTCACGGTGAATGAAACAATTTAAGTCAAATTTCTAGTGGGTCAACTCACTCAAAGAGGATTTTTCTGTGCAATATACCTCATTTTCTATACTGGAGTGAGGAAAAAGCTGCGAAATAAGACTAAATGCTTCTAGGTGTTAATATGCCTTGTATGGTGGATGAGAGTTGGGTAATCCACATGTTCACAGCTCAGTAATATAAGTTTTACCATTCTGTGATGAAATTAATGTGTTTGGAACATGGAATGACATGGTCAAATAAGCTATGTAAATTACATATCTGTCGGGTAGAACTCGCTAAATGACCATTTTTATGTGAAATATGCCTCATATCAGAAGCTGGCTTAAGGAAAAGCAGCGAAATCTGTGTAAATGCTTCTAGGTGACAATAGGACTTTTATGGTGAATGAAATTTCGATAATCCACATGCTCACAACTCATTAAATAATGTCGAATCCATCATGCATGTAGAGTGTTCGTAACAAAGTATTTCATGGTGAGGGAAACTATGTAAATTAAAATTCTATTTGGGAGGACTCGCAGCAAGAGCATTTTTCTGTGATAATTTCATGATTTTTAAAACTGGCGTTAGTAAAAACTGAGAAATCAGTGTAAATATTTCTAGGTATGAAGAGGCCATGCATGGTGTATGAAAGATCGGTAATCCACATGCTCACAACTCAGTAAGTTATGTTTGTCAAATCCGTCATTCATGCAGTATGCTCGGAACATGGAATACCATGGTGAGGGAAAATATGTAAATTAAAATACTATTTGAACGGACTCGCCTCAAGAGGATTTTTCTATGAAATCATGATTTTTGAAACTGGCGTTAGGAAATTTCTGCAAAATCTGGTAAAAATTTCTAGGTATAAATATGCCTAGCATGGTGGATGAAATATCGCAATACACATACTCACATCTCAGTAATGAATGCTTGTGAAATCCTAGATGCTTGTAGAATGTTCGTAACACGGAATGTCACGGTGAAGGAAGAAATGTATATTACATGTCTATTGGTTAGAACTCGCTCCAAGAGAATTGTCTTGAGAAAACTGCCGGATTTTGGAATCTGGCATTATAAATAACCTTCGAACTGAAATTAAATATATCTAGGAATAAATATGCCTTGTATGGCGGATGAAAGTTCGGTAATTCATGAAAAATACTCACAACTCATTAAAAACATTTGTCAAATCCGTGATGCATCTATCGTGTTCAGATCATGGAAAGTCACGTTGAGTGAAACAATTTAAATAAAATTTCTAGTGGATAAAACACACTCAAAGAGGATTTTTCTGGGCAATATGCCTCATTTTCAAAACTGGAATTAAGAAAATGCTGTGAAAAAAAATTAAATGCTTCTCGGTGTTAATATGCCTGTCATAGTAGGTGAAAGTTCAGTAATCCACATGCAAACAACTCAGTAGTGAATATGTGTTGAATCCGTGATGCATGTAGCATATATGGAACACGGAATTACACGGTGCGGGAATCTCTGTCAATTAGATTTCTGTTGGATAATACTCGATGTAAGACCGTTTTTCTGTGAAAACTGCCTGTTTTTCAAAACTGGCATTAGAAAAAAGCTGTGAACTCAGAGTAAATAATTCTAAGTGTTAATATTCCTTGAATGGTGAATGAAAGCTCGGTAATCCACATGCTCACAAATGAGTAATAACTGTTTGTCGAATCCATGATGCATGTAATGTGTTCGGAGCACAGAATGTCACGGTCTGGTAAACTATGTAAATTACATGTCTATCGGGTAGAACTCGATAAAAGAGCATTTTTTCTGCAAATTATGCCTCACTTCCGCAACTAGTTTTTGGAAAAGACTGTGAAATCAGGGTAAATGTTTCTTGGTGTAAATATGCCCTGTATGGTGTTGAAAGTTTGGTAATCCACATGTTCTCACCTCAGTAATGAATATTTGTCATATCCCTGATGCATGTAACAGGTTCGGAATGCGGAATATCACGGTGAGGAAACTATGTAAATTAAATGTCGATTGGGTAGAACACGCTCCAAGAGAATTTTCCTGTGAAATCTACCTCAATTTCAAAATTGGTGTTAGGAAATACTGGGAAATAAGAGTAAATTTTCTTCGGTGTTAATATGCCCATTTTGGTGATGAATGTTCATTAATCCTCGTGCTCACAACTCAGTAATGAATGTTTTTTCGAATCCATGATGCATGTAACGTGTTCGGAACACAGAATATCATGGTGAGGAGACTATGTAAACTACAGGTCTAGTGGGTACAACACACTCAAAGAGTATTTTACTGAGCAATCTGCCTCATTTTTAAACTGCCCTTAGAAAAATGCTGCAAAATCAGAGTAAATGCTGTAGGTGCACATATGCCTTAAATGGTGAATGAAATTTAGGTAATCCACATGCTCACAACTCATTAAAGAATGATTGTCGAATCCATGATTCATGTAGCATGTTCAAAGCACGGAATGTCACGGTGAGTGAAACAATTTAAATAAAATGTCTAGTGGGTCAACTCACTCAAAGAAGATTTTTCTGCGCAATATGCCTCATTTTCTATACTGGAGTGAGGAAAAAGCTGCGAAATAAGAGTAAATGCTTCTAGGTGTTAATATGCCTTGTATGGTGGATGAGAGTTGGGTAATCCACATGTTCACAGCTCAGTAATATAAGTTTTACCATTCTGTGATGAAATTATTGTGTTTGGAACACGGAATGACATGGTCAAAAAAGCTATGTAAATTACATATCTGTCAGGTAGAACTCGCTAAATGACCATTTTTATGTGAAATATGCCTCATATCAGAAGCTGGCTTAAGGAAAAGCAGCCAAATCTGTGTAACTGCTTCTAGGTGACAATAGGGCTTTTATGGTGGATGCAATTTCGATAATCCACATGCTCACAACCCATTAAAGAATGTCGAATCCATCATGCATGTAGCTTGTTCGTGACACAGTATTTCATGGTGAGGGAAACTATGTAATTTAAAATTCTATTTGGGAGGACTCGCAGCAAGAGTATTTTACTGTGATAATTTCATGATTTTTAAAACTGGCTTTAGGAATAAGCTGAGAAATCAGTGTAAATATTTCTAGGTATGAAGAGGCCATGCATGGTGGATGAAAGATCGGTAATCCACATGCTCACTACTCAGTAAGTAATGTTTGTCAAATCCGTCATGCATGTAGTGTGCTCGGAACATGGAATATCATGTTGAGGGAAACTATGTAAATTAAAATACTATTTGAACGGACTCGCGTCAAGAGTATTTTTCTATGAAATCATGATTTTTGAAACTGGCATTAGGAAATTTCTGCAAAATCTGGTAAAAATTTCTAGGTATAAATATGCCTAGCATGGTGGATGAAAGATCGCAATACACATACTCACATCTCAGTAATGAATGCTTGTGAAATCCTTGATGCTTGTAGAATGTTCTGAACATGGAAGGTCACCGTGAGGGAAATTATGTAAATTACATTTCTATTGGGTAGAACTCGCTCCAAGAGTATTTGTCTGAGAAATCTCCATCATTCTCCAAACTGTCATTAGGAAAAACCTGTGAACTCGGAGTAAATGTTTCTTAGTGTAAATATGTCCTGTTTGGTGTTAAAAGATTATTAATCCACATTTTCTCACCTCTGTAATGCATGTTTGTCTTATCCGTGATGCATGTAACGAGTTCAGAACATGGAAAATCACGCTGAGGAATCTATATAAATTATATGCCGATTGCATAGAACTCGCTCCAAGAGAATTTTTCTGTGATATCTACCTCATTTTCGAAACTGGTGTTAGGAAAAATCTGGGAAATCATAGAAAAGTTTTCTAGGTTAACTCTGCCATGTATGGGGAAGAATGTTCAGTAATCCACATGCTCACAACTCAGTCATGAATGTTTTTTCGAATCCGTGTTGCATGTAGCGTGTTCGTAACACGGAATGTCACGGTGAAGGAAGAAATGTAAATTACATGTCTATTGGTTAGAACTCGCTTCAAGAGGATTTATTTGAGAAAACTGCCTGATTTTGGAATCTGGTGTTATGAATAAGCTGTGAACAGTTTATAAATATATCTAGGATTAAATATGCCTTGTATGGCGGATGAAAGTTCGGTAATTCATGAAAAATACTCACAACTCATTAAAAACATTTGTCAAATCCGTGATGCATCTATTGTGTTCAGAACATGGAAAGTCACGTTGAGTGAAACAATTTAAATAAAATTTCTAGTGGATAAAACACACTCAAAAGGATTTTTCTGTGCAATATGCCTCATTTTCTAAACTGGAGTTAAGAAAATGCTGTGAAATAAGATTAAATGCTTCTCGGTGTTAATATGCCTCTCATAGTAGGTGAAAGTTCAGTAATCCACATGCAAACAACTCAGTAGTGAATATGTGTTGAATCTGTGATGCATGTAACATATATGGAACACGGAATTACACGGTGCGGGAATCTCTGTCAATTAGATTTCTGTTGGATAGTACACGATGTAAGACTGTTTTTCTGTGAAAACTGCCTGTTTTTCAAAACTGGCATTAGAAAAAAGCTGTGAACTCAGAGTAAATAATTCTAAGTGTTAATATTCCTTGAATGGTGAATGAAAGCTCGGTAATCCACATGCTCACAAATGAGTAATAACTGTTTGTCGAATCCATGATGCATGTAATGTGTTCATAGCACAGAATGTCACAGTCAGGTAAAAAATGTAAATTACATGTCTATAGGGTAGAACTCGATAAAAGAGCATTTTTCTGCAAAATATGCCTCACTTCCGTAACTGGCTTTTGGAAAAGACTGTGAAATCAGGGTAAATGTTTCTTGGTGTAAATATGCCCTGTATGGTGTTGAAAGTTTGGTAATCCACATGTTCTCACCTCAGTAATGAATGTTTGTCGTATCCCTGATGCATGTAACAGGTTCGGAATGCGGAATATCATGGTGAGGAAACTACGTAAATTAAATGTCAATTGGGTAGAACTCACTCCAAGAGAATTTTCCTGTGAAATCTTCCTCAATTTCAAAACTGGTGTTAGGAAATACTGGGAAATAAGTGTAACCTTCCTTCGGTGTTAATATGCCCATTTTGGTGATGAATGTTCATTAATCCTCATGCTCACAACTCAGTAATGAATGTTTTTTCGAATCCATGATGCATGTAACGTGTTCGGAACACAGAATATCATGGTGAGGAGACTATGTAAACTACAGGTCTAGTGGGAACAACACACTCAAAGAGTATTTTACTGAGCAATCTGCCTCATATTTAAACTGCCGTTAGAAAAATGCTGCAAAATCAGAGTAAATGCTGTAGGTGCACATATGCCTTAAATGGTGAATGAAATTTAGGTAATCCACATGCTCACAGCTCATTAAAGAATGATTGTAGCATCCGTGATTCATGTAGCATGTTCAGAGCACGGAATGTCACGGTGAGTGAAACAATTTAAATAAAATGTCTAGTGGGTCAACTCACTCAAAGAAGATTTTTCTGCGCAATATGCCTCATTTTCTATACTGGAGTGAGGAAAAAGCTGTGAAATAAGAGTAAATGCTTCTAGGTGTTAATATGCCTTGTATGGTGGATGAGAGTTGGGTAATCCACATGTTCACAGCTCAGTAATATAAGTTTTACCATTCTGTGATGAAATTAATGTGTTTGGAACACGGAATGACATGGTCAAATAAGCTATGTAAATTACATATCTGTCGGGTAGAACTCGCTAAATGACCATTTTTATGTGAAATATGCCTCATATCAGAAACTGGCTTAAGGAAAAGCAGCCAAATCTGTGTAACTGCTTCTAGGTGACAATAGGGCTTTTATGGTGGATGCAATTTCGATAATCCACATGCTCACAACACATTAAAAATGTCGAATCCATCATGCATGTAGCGTGTTCGTGACACAGTATTTCATGGTGAGGGAAACTATGTAAATTAAAATTCTATTTGGTAGGACTCGCCGCAAGAGTATTTTACTGTGATAATTTCATGATTTTTAAAACTGGCTTTAGGAATAAGCTGAGAAATCAGTGTAAATATTTCTAGGTATGAAGAGGCCATGCATGTTGGATGAAAATCGTTAATCCACATGTTCACAACTCAGTAAGTAATGTTTGTCAAATCTGTAGTGCATGTAGCGTGCTCGGAATATTGAATATCATGGTCAGGGAAAGTATGTAAATTAAAATACTATTTGAAAGGACTCGCCCCAAGAGGAGTTTTCTGTGAAATCTTCATGATTTTGAAACTGGCATTAGGAAATTTCTGCAAAATCTGGTAAAAATTTCTAGGTATAAATATGCCTTGCATGGTGGATGAAAGATCGTAATACACATACTCACATCTCAGTAATGAATGCTTGTGAAATCCTTGATGCTTCTAGAATGTTTGGAACATGGAAGGTCACGGTGAGAGAAATTATGTAAATTACATTTCTATTGGGTAGAACTCGCTCCAAGAGCATTTGTCTGCGAAATCTCCCTCATTCTCCAAACTGTCATTAGGAAAAAACTGTGAACTCAGAGTAAATCTTTCTTGGTGTAAATATGCCCTTTTTGGTGTTGAAAGATTGTTAATCCACATGTTCTCACCTCTGTAATGCATGTTTGTCTTACCCGTAATGCATGTAACGTGTTCAGAACATGGAATATCACGCTGCGGAATCTATATAAATTTCATGCCGATTGGATAGAACTCGCTCCAAGAGAATTTTTCTGTGATATCTACCTCATTTTCGAAACTGGTGTTAGGAAAAAGCTGGGAAATCATAGAAAAGTATTCTAGGTTAACTCTGCCATGCATGGGGAAGAATGTTCAGTAATCCACATGCTCACAACTCATTCATGAATGATTTTTCGAATCTGTGTTGCATGCAACGTGTTTGTACACGGAATGTCACGGTGGAGGAAGAAATGTAAATTACAAGTCTATTGGTTAGAACTCGCTCCAAGAGGATTTTTTTGAGAAAACTGCTTGATTTTGTAATCTGGCGTTATGAATAACCAGCGAACTGAGATTAAATATATCTAGGAATAAATATGCATTTTATGGTGGATGAAAGATCGGTAATTCATGAGAAATGATCACAACTCATTAAAAATGTTTGTCTAAATCCATGATGCATGTATCGTGTTCAGATTATGGAAAGTCACGGTGAGTGAAACAATTTAAATAAAAAGTCTAGAGGATACAACACACTTAAAGAGGATTTTTCTGTGCAATATATCTCATTTTCTAAACTGGAGTTAAGAAAATGCTGCGAAATAAGATTAAATGCTTCTCGGTGTTAATATGCCTCTCATAGTAGGTGAAAGTTCAGTAATCCACATGCAAACAACTCAGTAATGAATATGTCTTGAATCCGTGATGCATGTAGCATATATGGAACACGGAATTACATGGTGAGGGAATCTCTGTCAATTAGATTTCTGTTGGATAGAACTCGATGTAAGACAGTTTTTCTGTGAAAACTGCCTGTTTTTCAAACTGGCATTAGAAAAAAGCTGTGAACTCAGAGTAAATAATTCTAAGTGTTAATATTCCTTGAATGGTGAATGAAAGCTCAGTAATGCACATGCTCACAAATGAGTAATAACTGTTTGTCGATTCCATGATGCATGTAATGTGTTCGGAGCACAAAATGTCACGGTCAGGTTAACTATGTAAATTACATGTCTATCGGGTTGAACTCGATGGAAGAGCATTTTTCTGCAAAATATGCCTCACTTTCGAAACTGGCTTTAGGAAAAACCTGTGATCTGGGTAAATGTTTCTTGGTGTAAATATGCCCTGTATTTTGTTGAAAGTTTGGTAATCCACAAGTTCTCAACTCAGTAATGAATGTTTGTAGTATCCTTGATGCATATAACAGGTTCGGAATGCGGAATATCACGGTGAGGAAACTATGTAAATTGTCGATTGGTTAGAACTCGCTCCAAGAGAATTTTTCTGTGAAATCTACCTCAATTTCAAAACTGGTGTTAGGAAAAAGCTGGGAAATGAGAGTAAAATTTCTTCCGTGTTAATATGCCCAGTTTGGTGAAGAATGTTCATTAATCCTCGTGCTCACAACTAAGTAATGAATGTTTTTTCGAATCCATGATGCATGTAACGTGTTCGGAACACACAATATCATGGTGAGGAGACTATATAAACTACAGGTCTAGTGCGTACAACACGCTCAAAGAGCATTTTACTGAGCAATCTGCCTCATTTTTAAACTGCCGTTAGAAAAATGCTGTAAAATCAGAGTAAATGCTGTAGTTGCACATATGCCTTTAATGGTGAATGAAATTTAGGGAATCCACATGCAAACAACTCATTAAAGAATGATTGTCGAATTCATGATTCATGTAGCATGTTCATAGCACGGAATGTCACGGTGAGTGAAACAAATTAAATAAAATGTCTAGTGGGTCAACTCACTCAAAGAAGATTTTTCTGCGCAATATGCATCATTTTCTATATAGGAATGAGGAAAAAGCTGCGAAATAAGAGTAAATGATTCTAGGTGTTAATATGCCTTGTACGGTGGATGATAGTTGGATAATCCACATGCTCACAACTCAGTAATGAAAGTTTTTCCAATGCGTGATGAATATAATGTGTTTGGAACACGGAATGACATGGTCAAGTAAGCTATGTAAATTACATATCTGTCGGGTAGAACTCGCTAAATGACCATTTTTATGTGAAATAGGCCTCAATCCGAAACTCGCTTAAGGAAAAGCAGCAAAATCTGTGTAAATGTTTCTAGGTGACAATAGGAGTTTTATGGTGGATGAAATATCGATAATCCACATGCTCACAACTCATTAAAGAATCATTGTAGAATCCATCATGCATGTAGAGTGTTCGTAACACATTATATCATGGTGAGGGAAACTATGTAAATTAAAACTCAATTTGGTAGAACTCGCAGCAAGAGAATTTTTCTGTGATAATTTCATGATTTTTAAAACTGGGGTTAGGAAAAAGCTGAGAAATCAGTGTAAATATTTCTAGGTATGAATAGGCCATGCATGGTGAATGAAAGATCGGTAATCCACATGCTCACAACTCAGTAATGAATGTTTTTCAAGTCTGTGATGCAATTAATGTGTTTGGAAGGTGGAATGACACGGTCAGGTAAGCTATGGAAATTACATATCTGTCGGGTAGAACTCGCTATAAGACCATTTATCTGTGAAAAATAACTCATATCCAAAACTGGCGTTAGGAAAAGCTGCAAAATCTGAGTAAATGTTTCTAGGTGACTATATGCCTTTTATGGTGGATGAAAGTTCGGTACTCCACATGTTCACAACTCATTAAAGAATGTTTGTGCAATCCATCATGTATGTAGCGTGTTCGAAACACAGAATATCATGGTTAGATAAACTGTGTAAATTAAATTTCTATTTAGTAGAACTCGTACCAAGAGGATTTTACTGCAAAAACTTCATGATTTCTGAAACAGGCGTTATGAAAAACATGCGAAAAATGAGAAAATATTTCTAGGAATAAATATGCCATTCATGGTGAATGAAAGTTTGTAATACACATGCTCACATCTCAGTAATGAATTTTTGTCGAATCCGGGATGCTTGTATTGTGTTGGGAACACGGATGTCACGTTCTGGAAAACAATGTAATTTACATGTCTCGTGTGTAGAACACACTCAAAGAGAATTTTTCAGCACAATCTTTCTCATTTTCTAACCTGGCGATAAGAATAAGCTGCAAAATCAAGGTAAATAATTCTATGTGTAAGGATTCCTTTTATGGTGAATGAAAGTTCGGTAATCCACATGCTCACAGCTCAGTAACCATTGTTTGTCGAATCCATAATGAGTGTAGCATTTTCGGAACACCGAATGTCACGGTGAGGGAAAGAAATTATATTACATGTCTATTGGGTAGAACTCGCTCCAAGAGTATTTTTCTATGAAAACTGCCTGATTTTCGAATCTGACATTAGGGAAAATCTGCGCACACAGACTAAGTGTTTCTAGGTGTAAAATGCCTTGTATGGTGGATGAAAGTTCTCTAATCCACATTCTCAGAACTCAGTAATGATTGTTTGTCGAATCCGTGATACATAAAGCCTGTTCTGAACACGGAACTTCATGGTGAGGGAAACTGTGTAAATTACATATCTATTGGTTATAAATCGCTCCAAGAGGATTTTTATGAGAAATCTACCGCATTTTCGGATGTGACATTAGGAAAAACCTGCGAAAACAGAGTAAGTGTTTCTATGTGTAAATATGCCTTCTACGGTGGATGAAAGTTCAGTAATCCACATGTTCACAACTCAGAAATAAATGTTTGACGAATCCGTCATGCATGTAGTGCGTTCAGAACACGGATATTCACGGTGAGGGCAACTATGTAAATTACACGTCTATTGTGTATAACTTCCTCCACAAGGATATTTCTGTGGAAACTGCCTGATTTTTGATACTGGCATTAGAAAAAAGATGCGAACTGAAAATAAATATTTCTAGGTGTTTATATGCCTTGAATGGTGATTGAAAGTTCGGTTATCCACATGCTCACAACTCAGTAATGAATGATTTTCGAATCCGTGTTGTATTTAACGTGATCGGAAGATGGAATGACACAATCAGTTAAGCTATGTAAATTACATATCTATAGGGAAGAGCTCCCTACAAGAGCATTTTTCCGCGAAATATTCCTCATTTACGAAACTGATGTTAGGAAAAGCTGCGAAATCTGAGTAAATGCTTCTAGGTGACAATATGCCTTTTATGGTGGATGAAAGATCGGTAATCCACATGCTCACAACTCAGTAAGTCATGTTTGTCAAATCCATCATGCATGTAGCATGCTCGGAACATGGAATATCATGGTGAGTGACACCATGTAAATTAAAATACTATTAGATAGGACTCGCCCCAAGTGAATATTTCTGTGAAATCTTCATGAATTTTGAAACTGGCGTTAGGAAATTTCTGAGAAATCTGGTAATTATTTCTAGGTATAAATATGCCTTGAATGGTGGATGAAAGATCGCAATACACATACTCACATCTCAGTAGTGAATGCATGTGAAATCCTTGATGCTTGTAGAATGTTCGGAACACGGAATGTCACTGTGAGAGAAATTATGTGAGTTATATTTCTATTGGGTAGATCTCGCTCCAAGAGCATTTGTGTGTGAAATCCCCTCATTTTCGAAACTGTCTTTAGGAAAATACTGTGAACTCAGAGTAAATGTTTCTTGGTGTAAATATGCCCTGTATGGTGTTGAAAGTTGTTAATCCACATGATCTCACCTCTGTAATGCATGTTTGTCGTATCCGTGATGCATGTTACGTGTTCGGAACACGGAAAATCTTGCTGAGGAAACTATGTAAATTACATGCCGATTTGGTAGAACTCGCTCCAAGAGAAGTTTTCTGTGATATCTACCTCATTTTCGAAACTGGTGTTAGGAATAAGCTGGGAGATCAGAGAAAAATTTTCTAGGTGTAACTCTGCCATGTATGGGGATGAAAGTTCAGTAATCCACATGCTCATAACTCAGTCATGAATGTTTTTTCGAATCCGTGTTGCATGTATTGTGTTCGTATCACGGAATGTCACGGTGGAGGAAGAAAAGTAAATTACATGTCTCTTGGTTAGTATTCGCTCCAAGAGAATTTTTTTGAGAAAACTGCCTGATTTTGGAATCCAGCGTTATGAATAACCTGCAAACTGAAAATAAATATATCTAGTTGTTAATATGACTTGTATGGAGGATGAAAGTTCGGTAATTCATGAAAAATGCTCACAACTCATTAAAAAAATTTGTCGAATCCATGATGCATTTATCGTGTTCAGAACATGGAAATTCATTGGTGAGTGAAACAATTTAAATAAAAGTTCTAGTGGATACAACACAATCAAAGAGGATTTTTCTGCGCAATATACCTCATTTTCTAAACTGGAGTTAAGAAAATGCTGTGAAATAATATTAAATATTCTTGGTGTAAATATGCCTTTCATACTAGGTGAAAGTTCAGTAATCCACATGCTAACAACTCATTAGTGAATATGTGTCGAATCCGTGATGCATGTAGCATATACGGAACAAGGAATTACACGGTGAGGGAATCTCTGTCAATTATATTTCTGTTGGATAGAACTCGATGTAAGACGGTTTTTCTGTGAAAACTGCCTGTTTTTCAAAACTGGCATTAGAAAATAGCTGGGAAATCAGAGTAAATAATTCCAAGTGTTAATATTCCTTGAATGGTGAATGAAAGCTGGGTAATGCACATGCTCACAAATCAGTAATAACTGTTTGTCGAATCCGTGATGCATGTAATGTGTTCGGAGCACAGAATGTCACGGTCAGGTAAACTATGTAAATTACATGTCTATCGGGTAGAAGTCAATAAAAGAGCATTTTTCTGCAAAATATGCCTCATTTCCGAAACTGGCTATTGGAAAAGTCTGTGAAATCAGGGTAAATGTTTCTTGGTGTAAATATGCCCTGCATGGTTTTGAAAGTTTGGTAATCCACATGTTCTCACCTCAGTTATGAATGTTTGTCGTATCCTTGATGCATGTAACAGGTTCGGAATGCGGAATATCTCGGTGAGGAAACTATGTAAATTCAATGTCGATTGGGAAGAACTCGCTCCAAGAGAATTTTTCTGTGAAATCTACCTCAATTCCAAACTGGTGTTAGGAAAAAGCTGGGAAATAAGAGTAAAATTTCTTTGATGTCAGTATGCCCAATTTGGTGATGAATGTTCATTAATCCTCGTGCTCATAACTCAGTAATGAATGTTTTTTCGAAACCATGATGCATGTAACGTGTTCGGAACACAGAATATCATGGTGAAGAGACTATGTAAACTACATGTCTAGTGGGTACATCAATTTCAAAGTGTATTTTACTGAGCCATCTGCCTCATTTTTAAACTGGCATTAGAAAAACTTGCAAAATCTGAGTAAATTCTGTAGGTGCACATATGCCTTTAATGGTGAATGAGATTTCGGTAATCCACATGCTCAAAACTCAGTAATGAATGTTTTTCAAGTCTGTGATGCAATTAATGTGTTTGGAAGATGGAATGACACGGTCAGGTAAGCTATGGAAATTACATATCTGTCAGGTAGAACTCACTATAAGAACATTTATCTGTGAAAAATACCTCACATCCAAAACTGGCGTTAGGAAAAGCTGTGAAATCTGAGTAAATGCTTCTAGATGACAATATGCCTTTTATGGTGGATGAAAGTTCGGTACTCCACATGCTCACAACTCTTTAAAGAATGTTTGTGCAATCCGTCATGCATGTAGCGTGTTCGAAACACAGAATATCATGGTTAGGGAAACTGTGTAAATTAAATTTCTATTTGGTAGAACTCGCACCAAGAGGATTTTACTGCAAAAACTTCATGATTTCTGAAACAGGCGTTATGAAAATCCTGCGAAAAATGAGAAAATATTTCTAGGAATAAATATGCCATTCATGGTGAATGAAAGTTTGTAATACACATGCTCACATCTCAGTAATGAATTTTTGTCGAATCCGGGATGCTTGTATTGTGTTGGGAACACGGATGTCACGTTCTGGAAAAAAATGTAATTTACATGACTCGTGTGTAGAACACACTCAAAGAGAATTTTTCAGTACAATCTTTCTCATTTTCTAACCTGGCGATAAGAATAAGCTGCAAAATCAAGGTAAATAATTCTATGTGTAAGGATTCCTTTTACGGTGAATGAAAGTTCGGTAATCCACATGCTCACAGCTCAGTAACCATTGTTTGTCGAATCCGTAATGCGTGTAGCATTTTCGGAACACCGAATGTCACGGTGAGGGAAAGAAATTATATTACATGTCTATTGGGTAGAACTCGCTCCAAGAGTATTTTTCTATGAAAACTGCCTGATTTTCGAATCTGACATTAGGGAAAATCTGCGCACACAGACTAAGTGTTTCTAGGTGTAAAATGCCTTGTATGGTGGATGAAAGTTCTCTAATCCACATTCTCAGAACTCAGTAATGATTGTTTGTCGAATCTGTGATACATAAAGCCTGTTCTGAACACGGAACGTCATGGTGAGGGAAACTGTGTAAATTACATGTCTATTGGTTATAAATCGCTCCAAGAGGATTTTTATGTGAAATCTACCGCATTTTCGGATGTGACATTAGGAAAAACCTGTGAAAACAGAGTAAGTGTTTCTATGTGTAAATATGCCTTCTACGGTGGATGAAAGTTCAGTAATCCACATGTTCACAACTCAGAAATAAATGTTTGTCGAATCAGTCATGCATGTAGTGTGTTCAGAACACGGATATTTATGGTGAGGGCAACTATGTAAATTACAAATCTATAGTGTATAACTTCCTCCACAAGGATATTTCTGTGGAAACTGCCTGATTTTTGATACTGGCATTAGAAAAAAGATGCGAACTCAAAATAAATATTTCTAGGTGTTTATATGCCTTGAATGGTGATTGAAAGTTAGGTTATCCACATGCTCACAACTCAGTAATGAATGTTTTTCGAATCCGTGTTGTATTTAACGTGATCGGAAGACGGAATGACACAAAGAGTTAAGCTATGTAAATTACATATCTATAGGGAAGAGCTCCCTACAAGAGCATTTTTCCGCGAAATATGTCTCATTTCCGAAACTGATGTTAGGAAAAGCTGCGAAATCTGAGTAAATGCTTCTAGGTGACAATATGCCTTTTATGGTGGATGAAAGATCGGTAATCCTCATGCTCACAACTCAGTAAGTAATGTTTGTCAAATCCGTCATGCACGTAGCGTGCTCGGAATATGGAATATCATGGTGAGGGAAACTATGTAAATTAAAATACTATTTGAACCGACTCTCCCCAAGAGAATATTTCTGCACAATCTTCATGATTTTTGAAACTGGCGTTAGGAAATTTCTGCGAAATCTGGTAAAAATTTCTAGGTATAAATATGCCTTGCATGGTGGATGAAAGATCTCAATACACATACTCAAATCTCAGTAATGAATGCTTGTGAAATCCTTGATGCTTGTAGAATGTTCGGAACACGGAATGTCTCGGTGATTGAAATTATGTGAGTTACATTTCTATTGGGTAGATCTCGCTCCAAGAGCATTTGTGTGTGAAATCTCCCTCATTTTCGAAACTGTCTTTAGGAAAATACTGTGAACTCAGAGTAAATGTTTCTTGGTGTAAATATGCCCTGTTTGGTGTTGAAAGTTTGTTAATCCACATGTTCTCACCTCTGTAATGCATGTTTTTCGTATCCGCGATGCATGTTACATGTTCGGAACATGGAATTTCACGCTGAGGAAACTATGTAAATTACATGCCGATTGGGTAGAACTCGCTCCAAGAGAAGTTTTCTGTGATATCTACCTCATTTTCGAAACTGGTGTTAGGAATAAGCTGGGAAATCAGAGAAATTTTTCTAGGTGTAACTCTGCCATGTATGGGGATGAAAGTTCAGTAATCCACATGCTCACAACTCAGTCATGAATGTTTTTTTGAATCCGTGTTACATGTAGTGTGTTCGTAACACGGAATGTCACGGTGGAGGAAGAAAAGTAAATTACATGTCTATTGGTTAGAATTCGCTCCAAGAGGAATTTTTTGAAAAAACTGCCTGATTTTGGAATCCGGCTTTATGAATAACCTGGAAACTGAGAATAAATATATCTAGAAGTTAATATGCCTTGTATGGTGGATGAAAGTTCGGTAATTCATGAAAAATAATCACAACTCATTAAAAACATTTGTCAAATCCGTGATGCATCTATCGTGTTCAGAACATGGAAAGTCACGGTGAGTGAAACAATTTAAATAAAATTTCTAGTGGATTAAACACACTCAAAGAGGATTTTTCTGTGCAATATGCCTCATTTTCTAAACTTGAGTTAAGAAAATGCTGTGAAATAAAATTAAATGCTTCTCGGTGTTACTATGCCTGTCATAGTAGGTGAAAGTTCAGTAATCCACATGCAAACAACTCAGTAGTGAATATGTGTTGAATCCGTGATGCATGTAGCATATATGGAACACGGAATTACACGGTGAGGGAATCTCTGTCAATTAGATTTCTGTTGGATAGTACTCGATGTAAGACAGTTTTTCTGTGAAAACTGCCTGTTTTTCAAAACTGGCATTAGACAAAAGCTGTGAACTCAGAGTAATTAATTCTAAGTGTTAATATTCCTTGAATGGTGAATGAAAGCTCGGTAATCCACATGCTCACAAATGAGTAATAACTGTTTGTCGAATCCATGATGCATGTAATGTGTTCGGAGCACAGAATGTCACGGTCAGGTAAACTATGTAAATTACATATCTATCGGGTAGAACTCGATGAAAGAGCATTTTTCTGCAAAATATGCCTCACTTCCGTAACTGGCTTTTGGAAAAGACATTGAAATCTGGGTAAATATTTCTTGGTGTAAATATGCCCTGTATGGTGTTGAAAGTTTGGTAATCCACATGTTCTCACCTCAGTAATGAATGTTTGTCTTAACCCTGATGCATGTAACAGGTTCGGAATGCGGAATATCACGGTGAGGGAACTATGTAAATTCAAAGTCGATTGGGAAGAACTCTCTCCAAGAGAATTTTTCTGTGATATCTACTTCAATTTCAAAACTGGTGTTAGGAAATACTGGGAAATAAGAGTTAACTTTCTTCGGTGTTAATATGCCCATTTTGGTGTTGAATGTTCATTAATCCTCCTGCTCACAACTCAGTAATGAATGTTTTTTCGAATCCATGATGCATGTAACGTGTTCGGAACACAGAATATCATGGTGAGGAGACTATGTAAACTACAGGTCTAGTGGGTACAACACAATCAAAGAGTATTTTACTGAGCAATCTGCCTCATTTTTAAACTGCCGTTAGAAAAATTCTGCAAAATCAGAGTAAATGCTGTAGGTGCACATATGCCTTAAATGGTGAATGAAATTTAGGTAATCCACATGCTCACATCTCATTAAAAAATGATTGTCGAATCCATGATTCATGTAGCATGTTCAAAGCACGGAATGTCACGGTGAGTGAAACAATTTAAATAAAATGTCTAGTGGGTCAACTCACTCAAAGAAATTTTTCTGCGCAATATGCCTCATTTTCTATACTGGAGTGAGGAAAAAGCTGTGAAATAAGAGTAAATGCTTCTAGGTGTTAATATGCCTTGTATGGTGGATGAGAGTTGGGTAATCCACATGTTCACAGCTCAGTAATATAAGTTTTACCATTCTGTGATGAAATTAATGTGTTTGGAACACGGAATGACATGGTCAAATAAGCTATGTAAATTACATATCTGTCGGGTAGAACTCGCTAAATGACCATTTTTATGTGAAATATGCCTCATATCAGAAACTGGCTTAAGGAAAAGCAGCCAAATCTGTGTAACTGCTTCTAGGTGACAATAGGGCTTTTATGGTGGATGCAATTTCGATAATCCACATGCTCACAACACATTAAAAATGTCGAATCCATCATGCATGTAGCGTGTTCGTGACACAGTATTTCATGGTGAGGGAAACTATGTAAATTAAAATTCTATTTGGTAGGACTCGCCGCAAGAGTATTTTACTGTGATAATTTCATGATTTTTAAAACTGGCTTTAGGAATAAGCTGAGAAATCAGTGTAAATATTTCTAGGTATGAAGAGGCCATGCATGTTGGATGAAAATCGTTAATCCACATGTTCACAACTCAGTAAGTAATGTTTGTCAAATCTGTAATGCATGTAGCGTGCTCGGAATATTGAATATCATGGTCAGGGAAAGTATGTAAATTAAAATACTATTTGAAAGGACTCGCCCCAAGAGGAGTTTTCTGTGAAATCTTCATGATTTTGAAACTGGCATTAGGAAATTTCTGCAAAATCTGGTAAAAATTTCTAGGTATAAATATGCCTTGCATTGTGGATGAAAGATCGTAATACACATACTCACATCTCAGTAATGAATGCTTGTGAAATCCTTGATGCTTCTAGAATGTTTGGAACATGGAAGGTCACGGTGAGAGAAATTATGTAAATTACATTTCTATTGGGTAGAACTCGCTCCAAGAGCATTTGTCTGCGAAATCTCCCTCATTCTCCAAACTGTCATTAGGAAAAAACTGTGAACTCAGAGTAAATCTTTCTTGGTGTAAATATGCCCTTTTTGGTGTTGAAAGATTGTTAATCCACATGTCCTCACCTCTGTAATGCATGTTTGTCTTACCCGTAATGCATGTAACGTGTTCAGAACATGGAATATCACGCTGCGGAATCTATATAAATTTCATGCCGATTGGATAGAACTCGCTCCAAGAGAATTTTTCTGTGATATCTACCTCATTTTCGAAACTGGTGTTAGGAAAAAGCTGGGAAATCATAGAAAAGTATTCTAGGTTAACTCTGCCATGCATGGGGAAGAATGTTCAGTAATCCACATGCTCACAACTCATTCATGAATGATTTTTCGAATCTGTGTTGCATGCAACGTGTTTGTACACGGAATGTCACGGTGGAGGAAGAAATGTAAATTAAAAGTCTATTGGTTAGAACTCGCTCCAAGAGGATTTTTTTGAGAAAACTGCTTGATTTTGTAATCTGGCGTTATGAATAACCAGCGAACTGAGATTAAATATATCTAGGAATAAATATGCATTTTATGGTGGATGAAAGATCGGTAATTCATGAGAAATGATCACAACTCATTAAAAATGTTTGTCTAAATCCATGATGCATGTATCGTGTTCAGATTATGGAAAGTCACGGTGAGTGAAACAATTTAAATAAAAAGTCTAGAGGATACAACACACTTAAAGAGGATTTTTCTGTGCAATATATCTCATTTTCTAAACTGGAGTTAAGAAAATGCTGTGAAATAAGATTAAATGCTTCTCGGTGTTAATATGCCTCTCATAGTAGGTGAAAGTTCTGTAATCCACATGCAAACAACTCAGTAATGAATATGTCTTGAATCCGTGATGCATGTAGCATATATGGAACACGGAATTACATGGTGAGGGAATCTCTGTCAATTAGATTTCTGTTGGATAGAACTCGATGTAAGACAGTTTTTCTGTGAAAACTGCCTGTTTTTCAAACTGGCATTAGAAAAAAGCTGTGAACTCAGAGTAAATAATTCTAAGTGTTAATATTCCTTGAATGGTGAATGAAAGCTCAGTAATGCACATGCTCACAAATGAGTAATAACTGTTTGTCGATTCCATGATGCATGTAATGTGTTCGGAGCACAAAATGTCACGGTCAGGTTAACTATGTAAATTACATGTCTATCGGGTTGAACTCGATGGAAGAGCATTTTTCTGCAAAATATTCCTCACTTTCGAAACTGGCTTTAGGAAAAACCTGTGATCTGGGTAAATGTTTCTTGGTGTAAATATGCCCTGTATTTTGTTGAAAGTTTGGTAATCCACAAGTTCTCAACTCAGTAATGAATGTTTGTAGTATCCTTGATGCATGTAACAGGTTCGGAATGCGGAATATCACGGTGAGGAAACTATGTAAATTGTCGATTGGTTAGAACTCGCTCCAAGAGAATTTTTCTGTGAAATCTACCTCAATTTCAAAACTGGTGTTAGGAAAAAGCTGGGAAATGAGAGTAAAATTTCTTCCGTGTTAATATGCCCAGTTTGGTGAAGAATGTTCATTAATCCTCGTGCTCACAACTAAGTAATGAATGTTTTTTCGAATCCATGATGCATGTAACGTGTTCGGAACACACAATATCATGGTGAGGAGACTATATAAACTACAGGTCTAGTGCGTACAACACGCTCAAAGAGCATTTTACTGAGCAATCTGCCTCATTTTTAAACTGCCGTTAGAAAAATGCTGTAAAATCAGAGTAAATGCTGTAGTTGCACATATGCCTTTAATGGTGAATGAAATTTAGGGAATCCACATGCAAACAACTCATTAAAGAATGATTGTCGAATTCATGATTCATGTAGCATGTTCATAGCACGGAATGTCACGGTGAGTGAAACAAATTAAATAAAATATCTAGTGGGTCAACTCACTCAAAGAAGATTTTTCTGCGCAATATGCATCATTTTCTATATAGGAATGAGGAAAAAGCTGCGAAATAAGAGTAAATGATTCTAGGTGTTAATATGCCTTGTACGGTGGATGATAGTTGGATAATCCACATGCTCACAACTCAGTAATGAAAGTTTTTCCAATGCGTGATGAATATAATGTGTTTGGAACACGGAATGACATGGTCAAGTAAGCTATGTAAATTACATATCTGTCGGGTAGAACTCGCTAAATGACCATTTTTATGTGAAATAGGCCTCAATCCGAAACTCGCTTAAGGAAAAGCAGCAAAATCTGTGTAAATGTTTCTAGGTGACAATAGGAGTTTTATGGTGGATGAAATATCGATAATCCACATGCTCACAACTCATTAAAGAATCATTGTAGAATCCATCATGCATGTAGAGTGTTCGTAACACATTATATCATGGTGAGGGAAACTATGTAAATTAAAACTCAATTTGGTAGAACTCGCAGCAAGAGAATTTTTCTGTGATAATTTCATGATTTTTAAAACTGGGGTTAGGAAAAAGCTGAGAAATCAGTGTAAATATTTCTAGGTATGAATAGGCCATGCATGGTGAATGAAAGATCGGTAATCCACATGCTCACAACTCAGTAATGAATGTTTTTCAAGTCTGTGATGCAATTAATGTGTTTGGAAGGTGGAATGACACGGTCAGGTAAGCTATGGAAATTACATATCTGTCGGGTAGAACTCGCTATAAGACCATTTATCTGTGAAAAATAACTCATATCCAAAACTGGCGTTAGGAAAAGCTGCAAAATCTGAGTAAATGTTTCTAGGTGACTATATGCCTTTTATGGTGGATGAAAGTTCGGTACTCCACATGTTCACAACTCATTAAAGAATGTTTGTGCAATCCGTCATGTATGTAGCGTGTTCGAAACACAGAATATCATGGTTAGATAAACTGTGTAAATTAAATTTCTATTTAGTAGAACTCGTACCAAGAGGATTTTACTGCAAAAACTTCATGATTTCTGAAACAGGCGTTATGAAAAACATGCGAAAAATGAGAAAATATTTCTAGGAATAAATATGCCATTCATGGTGAATGAAAGTTTGTAATACACATGCTCACATCTCAGTAATGAATTTTTGTCGAATCCGGGATGCTTGTATTGTGTTGGGAACACGGATGTCACGTTCTGGAAAACAATGTAATTTACATGGCTCGTGTGTAGAACACACTCAAAGAGAATTTTTCAGCACAATCTTTCTCATTTTCTAACCTGGCGATAAGAATAAGCTGCAAAATCAAGGTAAATAATTCTATGTGTAAGGATTCCTTTTATGGTGAATGAAAGTTCGGTAATCCACATGCTCACAGCTCAGTAACCATTGTTTGTCGAATCCATAATGAGTGTAGCATTTTCGGAACACCGAATGTCACGGTGAGGGAAAGAAATTATATTACATGTCTATTGGGTAGAACTCGCTCCAAGAGTATTTTTCTAAGAAAACTGCCTGATTTTCGAATCTGACATTAGGGAAAATCTGCGCACACAGACTAAGTGTTTCTAGGTGTAAAATGCCTTGTATGGTGGATGAAAGTTCTCTAATCCACATTCTCAGAACTCAGTAATGATTGTTTGTCGAATCCGTGATACATAAAGCCTGTTCTGAACACGGAACGTCATGGTGAGGGAAACTGTGTAAATTACATATCTATTGGTTATAAATCGCTCCAAGAGGATTTTTATGAGAAATCTACCGCATTTTCGGATGTGACATTAGGAAAAACCTGCGAAAACAGAGTAAGTGTTTCTATGTGTAAATATGCCTTCTACGGTGGATGAAAGTTCAGTAATCCACATGTTCACAACTCAGAAATAAATGTTTGATGAATCCGTCATGCATGTAGTGCGTTCAGAACACGGATATTCACGGTGAGGGCAACTATGTAAATTACACGTCTATTGTGTATAACTTACTCCACAAAGATATTTCTGTGGAAACTGCCTGATTTTAGAAACTGGCATTAGAAAAAAGATGCGAACTGAAAATAAATATTTCTAGGTGTTTATATGCCTTGAATGGTGATTGAAAGTTCGGTTATCCACATGCTCACAACTCAGTAATGAATGATTTTCGAATCAGTGTTGTATTTAACGTGATCGGAAGATGGAATGACACAATCAGTTAAGCTATGTAAATTACATATCTATAGGGAAGAGCTCCCTACAAGAGCATTTTTCCGTGAAATATTCCTCATTTACGAAACTGATGTTAGGAAAAGCTGCGAAATCTGAGTAAATGCTTCTAGGTGACAATATGCCTTTTATGGTGGATGAAAGATCGGTAATCCACATGCTCACAACTCAGTAAGTCATGTTTGTCAAATCCATCATGCATGTAGCATGCTCGGAACATGGAATATCATGGTGAGTGACACCATGTAAATTAAAATACTATTAGATAGGACTCGCCCCAAGTGAATATTTCTGCGAAATCTTCATGAATTTTGAAACTGGCATTAGGAAATTTCTGAGAAATCTGGTAATTATTTCTAGGTATAAATATGCCTTGAATGGTGGATGAAAGATCGCAATACACATACTCACATCTCAGTAGTGAATGCTTGTGAAATCCTTGATGCTTGTAGAATGTTCGGAACACGGAATGTCACTGTGAGAGAAATTATGTGAGTTATATTTCTATTGGGTAGATCTCGCTCCAAGAGCATTTGTGTGTGAAATCCCCTCATTTTCGAAACTGTCTTTAGGAAAATACTGTGAACTCAGAGTAAATGTTTCTTGGTGTAAATATGCCCTGTATGGTGTTGAAAGTTGTTAATCCACATGATCTCACCTCTGTAATGCATGTTTGTCGTATCCGTGATGCATGTTACGTGTTCGGAACACGGAAAATCTTGCTGAGGAAACTATGTAAATTACATGCCGATTTGGTAGAACTCGCTCCAAGAGAAGTTTTCTGTGATATCTACCTCATTTTCGAAACTGGTGTTAGGAATAAGCTGGGAGATCAGAGAAAAATTTTCTAGGTGTAACTCTGCCATGTATGGGGATGAAAGTTCAGTAATCCACATGCTCATAACTCAGTCATGAATGTTTTTTCGAATCCGTGTTGCATGTATTGTGTTCGTATCACGGAATGTCACGGTGGAGGAAGAAAAGTAAATTACATGTCTCTTGGTTAGTATTCGCTCCAAGAGAATTTTTTTGAGAAAACTGCCTGATTTTGAAATCCAGCGTTATGAATAACCTGCAAACTGAGAATAAATATATCTAGTTGTTAATATGACTTGTATGGAGGATGAAAGTTCGGTAATTCATGAAAAATGCTCACAACTCATTAAAAAAATTTGTCGAATCCATGATGCATTTATCGTGTTCAGAACATGGAAATTCATTGGTGAGTGAAACAATTTAAATAAAAGTTCTAGTGGATACAACACAATCAAAGAGGATTTTTCTGCGCAATATACCTCATTTTCTAAACTGGAGTTAAGAAAATGCTGTGAAATAATATTAAATATTCTTGGTGTAAATATGCCTTTCATACTAGGTGAAAGTTCAGTAATCCACATGCTAACAACTCATTAGTGAATATGTGTCGAATCCGTGATGCATGTAGCATATACGGAACAAGGAATTACACGGTGAGGGAATCTCTGTCAATTATATTTCTGTTGGATAGAACTCGATGTAAGACGGTTTTTCTGTGAAAACTGCCTGTTTTTCAAAACTGGCATTAGAAAATAGCTGGGAAATCAGAGTAAATAATTCCAAGTGTTAATATTCCTTGAATGGTGAATGAAAGCTGGGTAATGCACATGCTCACAAATCAGTAATAACTGTTTGTCGAATCCGTGATGCATGTAATGTGTTCGGAGCACAGAATGTCACGGTCAGGTAAACTATGTAAATTACATGTCTATCGGGTAGAAGTCAATAAAAGAGCATTTTTCTGCAAAATATGCCTCATTTCCGAAACTGGCTATTGGAAAAGTCTGTGAAATCAGGGTAAATGTTTCTTGGTGTAAATATGCCCTGCATGGTTTTGAAAGTTTGGTAATCCACAAGTTCTCAACTCAGTAATGAATGTTTGTAGTATCCTTGATGCATGTAACAGGTTCGGAATGCGGAATATCACGGTGAGGAAACTATGTAAATTGTCGATTGGTTAGAACTCGCTCCAAGAGAATTTTTCTGTGAAATCTACCTCAATTTCAAAACTGGTGTTAGGAAAAAGCTGGGAAATGAGAGTAAAATTTCTTCCGTGTTAATATGCCCAGTTTGGTGAAGAATGTTCATTAATCCTCGTGCTCACAACTAAGTAATGAATGTTTTTTCGAATCCATGATGCATGTAACGTGTTCGGAACACACAATATCATGGTGAGGAGACTATATAAACTACAGGTCTAGTGCGTACAACACGCTCAAAGAGCATTTTACTGAGCAATCTGCCTCATTTTTAAACTGCCGTTAGAAAAATGCTGTAAAATCAGAGTAAATGCTGTAGTTGCACATATGCCTTTAATGGTGAATGAAATTTAGGGAATCCACATGCAAACAACTCATTAAAGAATGATTGTCGAATTCATGATTCATGTAGCATGTTCATAGCACGGAATGTCACGGTGAGTGAAACAAATTAAATAAAATGTCTAGTGGGTCAACTCACTCAAAGAAGATTTTTCTGCGCAATATGCATCATTTTCTATATAGGAATGAGGAAAAAGCTGCGAAATAAGAGTAAATGATTCTAGGTGTTAATATGCCTTGTACGGTGGATGATAGTTGGATAATCCACATGCTCACAACTCAGTAATGAAAGTTTTTCCAATGCGTGATGAATATAATGTGTTTGGAACACGGAATGACATGGTCAAGTAAGCTATGTAAATTACATATCTGTCGGGTAGAACTCGCTAAATGACCATTTTTATGTGAAATAGGCCTCAATCCGAAACTCGCTTAAGGAAAAGCAGCAAAATCTGTGTAAATGTTTCTAGGTGACAATAGGAGTTTTATGGTGGATGAAATATCGATAATCCACATGCTCACAACTCATTAAAGAATCATTGTAGAATCCATCATGCATGTAGAGTGTTCGTAACACATTATATCATGGTGAGGGAAACTATGTAAATTAAAACTCAATTTGGTAGAACTCGCAGCAAGAGAATTTTTCTGTGATAATTTCATGATTTTTAAAACTGGGGTTAGGAAAAAGCTGAGAAATCAGTGTAAATATTTCTAGGTATGAATAGGCCATGCATGGTGAATGAAAGATCGGTAATCCACATGCTCACAACTCAGTAATGAATGTTTTTCAAGTCTGTGATGCAATTAATGTGTTTGGAAGGTGGAATGACACGGTCAGGTAAGCTATGGAAATTACATATCTGTCGGGTAGAACTCGCTATAAGACCATTTATCTGTGAAAAATAACTCATATCCAAAACTGGCGTTAGGAAAAGCTGCAAAATCTGAGTAAATGTTTCTAGGTGACTATATGCCTTTTATGGTGGATGAAAGTTCGGTACTCCACATGTTCACAACTCATTAAAGAATGTTTGTGCAATCCGTCATGTATGTAGCGTGTTCGAAACACAGAATATCATGGTTAGATAAACTGTGTAAATTAAATTTCTATTTAGTAGAACTCGTACCAAGAGGATTTTACTGCAAAAACTTCATGATTTCTGAAACAGGCGTTATGAAAAACATGCGAAAAATGAGAAAATATTTCTAGGAATAAATATGCCATTCATGGTGAATGAAAGTTTGTAATACACATGCTCACATCTCAGTAATGAATTTTTGTCGAATCCGGGATGCTTGTATTGTGTTGGGAACACGGATGTCACGTTCTGGAAAACAATGTAATTTACATGGCTCGTGTGTAGAACACACTCAAAGAGAATTTTTCAGCACAATCTTTCTCATTTTCTAACCTGGCGATAAGAATAAGCTGCAAAATCAAGGTAAATAATTCTATGTGTAAGGATTCCTTTTATGGTGAATGAAAGTTCGGTAATCCACATGCTCACAGCTCAGTAACCATTGTTTGTCGAATCCATAATGAGTGTAGCATTTTCGGAACACCGAATGTCACGGTGAGGGAAAGAAATTATATTACATGTCTATTGGGTAGAACTCGCTCCAAGAGTATTTTTCTAAGAAAACTGCCTGATTTTCGAATCTGACATTAGGGAAAATCTGCGCACACAGACTAAGTGTTTCTAGGTGTAAAATGCCTTGTATGGTGGATGAAAGTTCTCTAATCCACATTCTCAGAACTCAGTAATGATTGTTTGTCGAATCCGTGATACATAAAGCCTGTTCTGAACACGGAACGTCATGGTGAGGGAAACTGTGTAAATTACATATCTATTGGTTATAAATCGCTCCAAGAGGATTTTTATGAGAAATCTACCGCATTTTCGGATGTGACATTAGGAAAAACCTGCGAAAACAGAGTAAGTGTTTCTATGTGTAAATATGCCTTCTACGGTGGATGAAAGTTCAGTAATCCACATGTTCACAACTCAGAAATAAATGTTTGATGAATCCGTCATGCATGTAGTGCGTTCAGAACACGGATATTCACGGTGAGGGCAACTATGTAAATTACACGTCTATTGTGTATAACTTACTCCACAAAGATATTTCTGTGGAAACTGCCTGATTTTAGATACTGGCATTAGAAAAAAGATGCGAACTGAAAATAAATATTTCTAGGTGTTTATATGCCTTGAATGGTGATTGAAAGTTCGGTTATCCACATGCTCACAACTCAGTAATGAATGATTTTCGAATCAGTGTTGTATTTAACGTGATCGGAAGATGGAATGACACAATCAGTTAAGCTATGTAAATTACATATCTATAGGGAAGAGCTCCCTACAAGAGCATTTTTCCGTGAAATATTCCTCATTTACGAAACTGATGTTAGGAAAAGCTGCGAAATCTGAGTAAATGCTTCTAGGTGACAATATGCCTTTTATGGTGGATGAAAGATCGGTAATCCACATGCTCACAACTCAGTAAGTCATGTTTGTCAAATCCATCATGCATGTAGCATGCTCGGAACATGGAATATCATGGTGAGTGACACCATGTAAATTAAAATACTATTAGATAGGACTCGCCCCAAGTGAATATTTCTGCGAAATCTTCATGAATTTTGAAACTGGCGTTAGGAAATTTCTGAGAAATCTGGTAATTATTTCTAGGTATAAATATGCCTTGAATGGTGGATGAAAGATCGCAATACACATACTCACATCTCAGTAGTGAATGCTTGTGAAATCCTTGATGCTTGTAGAATGTTCGGAACACGGAATGTCACTGTGAGAGAAATTATGTGAGTTATATTTCTATTGGGTAGATCTCGCTCCAAGAGCATTTGTGTGTGAAATCCCCTCATTTTCGAAACTGTCTTTAGGAAAATACTGTGAACTCAGAGTAAATGTTTCTTGGTGTAAATATGCCCTGTATGGTGTTGAAAGTTGTTAATCCACATGATCTCACCTCTGTAATGCATGTTTGTCGTATCCGTGATGCATGTTACGTGTTCGGAACACGGAAAATCTTGCTGAGGAAACTATGTAAATTACATGCCGATTTGGTAGAACTCGCTCCAAGAGAAGTTTTCTGTGATATCTACCTCATTTTCGAAACTGGTGTTAGGAATAAGCTGGGAGATCAGAGAAAAATTTTCTAGGTGTAACTCTGCCATGTATGGGGATGAAAGTTCAGTAATCCACATGCTCATAACTCAGTCATGAATGTTTTTTCGAATCCGTGTTGCATGTATTGTGTTCGTATCACGGAATGTCACGGTGGAGGAAGAAAAGTAAATTACATGTCTCTTGGTTAGTATTCGCTCCAAGAGAATTTTTTTGAGAAAACTGCCTGATTTTGAAATCCAGCGTTATGAATAACCTGCAAACTGAGAATAAATATATCTAGTTGTTAATATGACTTGTATGGAGGATGAAAGTTCGGTAATTCATGAAAAATGCTCACAACTCATTAAAAAAATTTGTCGAATCCATGATGCATTTATCGTGTTCAGAACATGGAAATTCATTGGTGAGTGAAACAATTTAAATAAAAGTTCTAGTGGATACAACACAATCAAAGAGGATTTTTCTGCGCAATATACCTCATTTTCTAAACTGGAGTTAAGAAAATGCTGTGAAATAATATTAAATATTCTTGGTGTAAATATGCCTTTCATACTAGGTGAAAGTTCAGTAATCCACATGCTAACAACTCATTAGTGAATATGTGTCGAATCCGTGATGCATGTAGCATATACGGAACAAGGAATTACACGGTGAGGGAATCTCTGTCAATTATATTTCTGTTGGATAGAACTCGATGTAAGACGGTTTTTCTGTGAAAACTGCCTGTTTTTCAAAACTGGCATTAGAAAATAGCTGGGAAATCAGAGTAAATAATTCCAAGTGTTAATATTCCTTGAATGGTGAATGAAAGCTGGGTAATGCACATGCTCACAAATCAGTAATAACTGTTTGTCGAATCCGTGATGCATGTAATGTGTTCGGAGCACAGAATGTCACGGTCAGGTAAACTATGTAAATTACATGTCTATCGGGTAGAAGTCAATAAAAGAGCATTTTTCTGCAAAATATGCCTCATTTCCGAAACTGGCTATTGGAAAAGTCTGTGAAATCAGGGTAAATGTTTCTTGGTGTAAATATGCCCTGCATGGTTTTGAAAGTTTGGTAATCCACATGTTCTCACCTCAGTTATGAATGTTTGTCGTATCCTTGATGCATGTAACAGGTTCGGAATGCGGAATATCTCGGTGAGGAAACTATGTAAATTCAATGTCGATTGGGAAGAACTCGCTCCAAGAGAATTTTTCTGTGAAATCTACCTCAATTCCAAACTGGTGTTAGGAAAAAGCTGGGAAATAAGAGTAAAATTTCTTTGATGTCAGTATGCCCAATTTGGTGATGAATGTTCTTTAATCCTCGTGCTCATAACTCAGTAATGAATGTTTTTTCGAAACCATGATGCATGTAACGTGTTCGGAACACAGAATATCATGGTGAAGAGACTATGTAAACTACATGTCTAGTGGGTACATCAATTTCAAAGTGTATTTTACTGAGCCATCTGCCTCATTTTTAAACTGGCATTAGAAAAACTTGCAAAATCTGAGTAAATTCTGTAGGTGCACATATGCCTTTAATGGTGAATGAGATTTCGGTAATCCACATGCTCAAAACTCAGTAATGAATGTTTTTCAAGTCTGTGATGCAATTAATGTGTTTGGAAGATGGAATGACACGGTCAGGTAAGCTATGGAAATTACATATCTGACGGGTAGAACTCACTATAAGAACATTTATCTGTGAAAAATACCTCACATCCAAAACTGGCGTTAGGAAAATCTGTGAAATCTGAGTAAATGCTTCTAGATGACAATATGCCTTTTATGGTGGATGAAAGTTCGGTACTCCACATGCTCACAACTCTTTAAAGAATGTTTGTGCAATCCGTCATGCATGTAGCGTGTTCGAAACACAGAATATCATGGTTAGGGAAACTGTGTAAATTAAATTTCTATTTGGTAGAACTCGCACCAAGAGGATTTTACTGCAAAAACTTCATGATTTCTGAAACAGGCGTTATGAAAAACCTGCGAAAAATGAGAAAATATTTCTAGGAATAAATATGCCATTCATGGTGAATGAAAGTTTGTAATACACATGCTCACATCTCAGTAATGAATTTTTGTCGAATCCGGGATGCTTGTATTGTGTTGGGAACACGGATGTCACGTTCTGGAAAAAAATGTAATTTACATGACTCGTGTGTAGAACACACTCAAAGAGAATTTTTCAGTACAATCTTTCTCATTTTCTAACCTGGCAATAAGAATAAGCTGCAAAATCAAGGTAAATAATTCTATGTGTAAGGATTCCTTTTACGGTGAATGAAAGTTCGGTAATCCACATGCTCACAGCTCAGTAACCATTGTTTGTCGAATCCGTAATGCGCGTAGCATTTTCGGAACACCGAATGTCACGGTGAGGGAAAGAAATTATATTACATGTCTATTGGGTAGAACTCGCTCCAAGAGTATTTTTCTATGAAAACTGCCTGATTTTCGAATCTGACATTAGGGAAAATCTGCGCACACAGACTAAGTGTTTCTAGGTGTAAAATGCCTTGTATGGTGGATGAAAGTTCTCTAATCCACATTCTCAGAACTCAGTAATGATTGTTTGTCGAATCTGTGATACATAAAGCCTGTTCTGAACACGGAACGTCATGGTGAGGGAAACTGTGTAAATTACATGTCTATTGGTTATAAATCGCTCCAAGAGGATTTTTATGTGAAATCTACCGCATTTTCGGATGTGACATTAGGAAAAACCTGTGAAAACAGAGTAAGTGTTTCTATGTGTAAATATGCCTTCTACGGTGGATGAAAGTTCAGTAATCCACATGTTCACAACTCAGAAATAAATGTTTGTCGAATCCGTCATGCATGTAGTGTGTTCAGAACACAGATATTTATGGTGAGGGCAACTATGTAAATTACAAATCTATAGTGTATAACTTCCTCCACAAGGATATTTCTGTGGAAACTGCCTGATTTTTGATACTGGCATTAGAAAAAAGATGCAAACTCAAAATAAATATTTCTAGGTGTTTATATGCCTTGAATGGTGATTGAAAGTTAGCTTATCCACATGCTCACAACTCAGTAATGAATGTTTTTCGAATCCGTGTTGTATTTAACGTGATCGGAAGACGGAATGACACAAACAGTTAAGCTATGTAAATTACATATCTATAGGGAAGAGCTCCCTACAAGAGCATTTTTCCACGAAATATGTCTCATTTCCGAAACTGATGTTAGGAAAAGCTGCGAAATCTGAGTAAATGCTTCTAGGTGACAATATGCCTTTTATGGTGGATGAAAGATCGGTAATCCTCATGCTCACAACTCAGTAAGTAATGTTTGTCAAATCCGTCATGCACGTAGCGTGCTCGGAATATGGAATATCATGGTGAGGGAAACTATGTAAATTAAAATACTATTTGAACCGACTCTCCCCAAGAGAATATTTCTGCACAATCTTCATGATTTTTGAAACTGGCGTTAGGAAATTTCTGCGAAATCTGGTAAAAATTTCTAGGTATAAATATGCCTTGCATGGTGGATGAAAGATCTCAATACACATACTCAAATCTCAGTAATGAATGCTTGTGAAATCCTTGATGCTTGTAGAATGTTCGGAACACGGAATGTCTCGGTGATTGAAATTATGTGAGTTACATTTCTATTGGGTAGATCTCGCTCCAAGAGCATTTGTGTGTGAAATCTCCCTCATTTTCGAAACTGTCTTTAGGAAAATACTGTGAACTCAGAGTAAATGTTTCTTGGTGTAAATATGCCCTGTATGGTGTTGAAAGTTTGTTAACCCACATGTTCTCACCTCTGTAATGCATGTTTTTCGTATCCGTGATGCATGTTACATGTTCGGAACACGGAATTTCACGCTGAGGAAACTATGTAAATTACATGCCGATTGGGTAGAACTCGCTCCAAGAGAATTTTTCTGTGATATCTACCTCATTTTCGAAACTGGTGTTAGGAATAAGCTGGGAAATCAGAGAAAAATTTTCTAGGTGTAACTCTGCCATGTATGGGGATGAAAGTTCAGTAATCCACATGCTCACAACTCAGTCATGAATGTTTTTTTGAATCCGTGTTACATGTAGTGTGTTCGTAACACGGAATGTCACGGTGGAGGAAGAAAAGTAAATTACATGTCTATTGGTTAGAATTCGCTCCAAGAGGAATTTTTTGAAAAAACTGCCTGATTTTGGAATCCGGCTTTATGAATAACCTGGAAACTGAGAATAAATATATCTAGAAGTTAATATGCCTTGTATGGTGGATGAAAGTTCGGTAATTCATGAAAAATAATCACAACTCATTAAAAACATTTGTCAAATCCGTGATGCATCTATCGTGTTCAGAACATGGAAAGTCACGGTGAGTGAAACAATTTAAATAAAATTTCTAGTGGATTAAACACACTCAAAGAGGATTTTTCTGTGCAATATGCCTCATTTTCTAAACTGGAGTTAAGAAAATGCTGTGAAATAAAATTAAATGCTTCTCGGTGTTACTATGCCTGTCATAGTAGGTGAAAGTTCAGTAATCCACATGCAAACAACTCAGTAGTGAATATGTGTTGAATCCGTGATGCATGTAGCATATATGGAACATGGAATTACACGGTGAGGGAATCTCTGTCAATTAGATTTCTGTTGGATAGTACTCGATGTAAGACAGTTTTTCTGTGAAAACTGCCTGTTTTTCAAAACTGGCATTAGACAAAAGCTGTGAACTCAGAGTAATTAATTCTAAGTGTTAATATTCCTTGAATGGTGAATGAAAGCTCGGTAATCCACATGCTCACAAATGAGTAATAACTGTTTCTCGAATCCATGATGCGTGTAATGTGTTCGGAGCACAGAATGTCACGGTCAGGTAAACTATGTAAATTACATATCTATCGGGTAGAACTCGATAAAAGAGCATTTTTCTGCAAAATATGCCTCACTTCCGTAACTGGCTTTTGGAAAAGACATTGAAATCTGGGTAAATATTTCTTGGTGTAAATATGCCCTGTATGGTGTTGAAAGTTTGGTAATCCACATGTTCTCACCTCAGTAATTAATGTTTGTCTTATCCCTGATGCATGTAACAGGTTCGAAATGCGGAATATCACGGTGAGGGAACTATGTAAATTCAAAGTCGATTGGGAAGAACTCTCTCCAAGAGAATTTTTCTGTGATATCTACTTCAATTTCAAAACTGGTGTTAGGAAATACTGGGAAATAAGAGTTAACTTTCTTCGGTGTTAATATGCCCATTTTGGTGTTGAATGTTCATTAATCCTCCTGCTCACAACTCAGTAATGAATGTTTTTTCGAATCCATGATGCATGTAACGTGTTCGGAACACAGAATATCATGGTGAGGAGACTATGTAAACTACAGGTCTAGTGGGTACAACACAATCAAAGAGTATTTTACTGAGCAATCTGCCTCATTTTTAAACTGCCGTTAGAAAAATTCTGCAAAATCAGAGTAAATGCTGTAGGTGCACATATGCCTTAAATGGTGAATGAAATTTAGGTAATCCACATGCTCACATCTCATTAAAAAATGATTGTCGAATCCATGATTCATGTAGCATGTTCAAAGCACGGAATGTCACGGTGAGTGAAACAATTTAAATAAAATGTCTAGTGGGTCAACTCACTCAAAGAAATTTTTCTGCGCAATATGCCTCATTTTCTATACTGGAGTGAGGAAAAAGCTGTGAAATAAGAGTAAATGCTTCTAGGTGTTAATATGCCTTGTATGGTGGATGAGAGTTGGGTAATCCACATGTTCACAGCTCAGTAATATAAGTTTTACCATTCTGTGATGAAATTAATGTGTTTGGAACACGGAATGACATGGTCAAATAAGCTATGTAAATTACATATCTGTCGGGTAGAACTCGCTAAATGACCATTTTTATGTGAAATATGCCTCATATCAGAAGCTGGCTTAAGGAAAAGCAGCGAAATCTGTGTAAATGCTTCTAGGTGACAATAGGGCTTTTATGGTGGATGCCATTTCGATAATCCACATGCTCACAACCCATTAAAGAATGTCGAATCCATCATGCATGTAGCGTGTTCATGACACAGTATTTCATGGTGAGGGGAAATATGTAAATTCAAATTCTATTTGGTAGGGCCCGCAGCAAGTGTATTTTAATGTGATAATTTCATGATTTTTAAAACTGGCTTTAGGAATAAGCTGAGAAATCAGTGTAAATATTTCTAGGTATGAAGAGGCCATGCATGGTGGATGAAAGATCGTTAATCCACATGTTCACAACTCAGTAAGTAATGTTTGTCAAATCTGTCATGCATGTAGCGTGCTCGGAATGTGGAATATCTTGGTCAGGGAAACTATGTAAATTAAAATAGTAGTTGAAAAGACTCGCTCCAAGAGGAGTTTTCTGCGAAGGCTTCATGATTTTTGAAACTGGCATTAGAAATTTCTGCAAAATCTGGTAAAAATTTCTAGGAATAAATATGCCTTGCATGGTGGATGAAAGATCGTAATACACAAACTCACATCTCAGTAATGAATGCTTGTGAAATCCTTGATGCTTGTAGAATGTTCGGATCATGGAAGGTCACGGTGTGAGAAATTATGTAAATTATATTTCTATTGGGTAGAACTCGCTCCAAGAGCTTTTGTCTGCGAATTCTCCCTCATTCTCCAAACTGTCATTAGGAAAAACTGTGAACTCAGAGTAAAACTTTCTTGGTGTAAATATGCCCTCTTTGGTGTTGAAAGATTGTTAATCCACATGTTCTCACCTCTGTAATGCATGTTTGTCTTATCCGTGATGCATGTAATGTGTTCGGAACATGGAATATCACGCTGAGGGATCTATATAAATTACATGCCGATTGGATAGAACTCGCTCCAAGAGAATTTTTCTGTGATATCTACCTCATTTTCGAAACTGGTGTTAGGAAAAAGCTGGGAAATCATAGAAAAATTTCCTAGGTTAACTCTGCCATGTATGGGGAACAATGTTCAGCAATCCACATGCTCACGACTCATTCATGAATGTTTTTTCGAATCCGTGTTGCATGCAGCGTGTTTGTAACACGGAATGTCACGGTGGAGGAAGAAATGTTAATTACATGTCTATTGGTTAGAACTCGCTCCAAGAGAATTTTTTTGAGAAAAATGCTTGATTTTGGAATCTGGCGTTATGAATAACCAGCGAACTGAGATTAAATATATCTAGGAATAAATATGCCTTTTATGGTGGATGAAAGATCGGTAATTCATGAAAAATGATCACAACTCATTAAAAATGTTTGTCTAAATCCATGATGCATGTATCGTGTTCAGATCATGGAAAGTCACGGTGAGTGAAACAATTTAAATAAAAAGTCTAGTGGATACAACACACTCAAAGAGGATTTTTCTGTGCAATATGTCTCATTTTCTAAACTGGAGTTAAGAAAATGCTGCGAAATAAGATTAAATGCTTCTCGGTGTTATTATGCCTCTCATAGTAGGTGAACGTTCAGTAATCCACATGCAAACAACTCAGTAGTGAATATGTGTTGAATCCGTGATGCATGTAGCATATATGGAACACGGAATTACATGGTGAGGGAATCTCTGTCAATTTGATTTCTGTTGGATAGAACTCGATGTAAGACAGTTTTTCTGTGAAAACTGCCTGTTTTTCAAACTGACATTAGAAAATAGCTGGGAACTCAGAGTAAATAATTCTAAGTGTTAATATTCCTTGAATGGTGAATGAAAGCTCGGTAATGCACATGCTCACAAATCAGCAATAACTGTTGGTCGAATCCGTGATGTATGTAATGTGTTCGGAGCACAAAATGTCACGGTCAGGTAAACTATGTAAATTACATGTCTATCTGGTTGAACTCGATGAAAGAGCATTTTTCTGCAAAATATGCCTCACTTCGGAAACTGGCTTTTGGAAAAAACTGTGAAATCTGGGTAAATGTTTCTTGGTGTAAATATGCCCTGTATTTTGTTGTAAGTTTGGTAATCCACATGTTCTCAACTCAGTAATGAATGTTTGTCTTATCACTGATGCATGTAACAGGTCCGGAATGCGGAATATCACGGTGAGGAAACTATGTAAATTCAATGTCTATTGGGAAGAACACGTTCCAAGAGAATTTTTCTGTGAAATCTACCTCAATTTCAAAACTGGTGTTAGGAAATACTGGGAAATAAGAGTTAACTTTCTTCGGTGTTAATATGCCCATTTTGGTGATGAATGTTCATTAATCCTCATGCTCACAACTCAGTAATGAATGTTTTTTAGAATCCATGATGCATGTAACGTGTTCGGAACACAGAATATCATGGTGAGGAGACTATGTAAACTACAGGTCTAGTGGGTACAACACACTCAAAGAGTACTTTACTGAGCAATCTGCCTCATTTTTAAACTGCCGTTAGAAAAATGCTGTAAAATCAGAGTAAATGCTGTAGGTGCACATATGCCTTAAATGGTGAATGAAATTTAGGTAATCCACATGCTCACAACTCATTAAAGAATGATTGTCGAATCCATGTTTCATGTAGCATGTTCAAAGCACGGAATGTCACGGTGAGTGAAACAATTTAAATAAAATGTCTAGTGGGTCAACCCACTCAAAGAAATTTTTCTGCGCAATATGCCTCATTTTCTATACTGGAGTGAGGAAAAAGCTGCGAAATAAGAGTAAATGCTTCTAGGTGTTAATATGCCTTGTATGGTGGATGAGAGTTGGGTAATCCACATGTTCACAGCTCAGTATTTTAAGTTATACCATTCTGTGATGAAATTAATGTGTTTGGAACACGGAATGACATGGTCAAATAAGCTATGTAAATTACATATCTGTCGGGTAGAACTCGCTAAATGAGCATTTTTATGTGAAATATGCCTCATATCAGAAGCTGGCTTAAGGAAAAGCAGCGAAATCTGTGTAAATGCTTCTAGGTGACAATAGGGCTTTTATGGTGGATGCAATTTCGATAATCCACATGCTCACAACCCATTAAAGAATGTCGAATCCATCATGCATGTAGCGTGTTCATGACACTGTATTTCATGGTGAGGGGAACTATGTAAATTCAAATTCTATTTGGTAGGACCCGCAGCAAGAGTATTTTACTGTGATAATTTCATGATTTTTAAAACTGGCTTTAGGAATAACCTGAGAAATCTGTGTAAATATTTCTAGGTATGAAGAGGCCATGCATGGTGGATGAAAGATCGTTAATCCACATGTTCACAACTCAGTAAGTAATGTTTGTCAAATCTGTCATGCATGTAGCGTGCTCGGAATATGGAATATCATGGTCAGGGAAACTATGTAAATTAAAATAGTATTTGAAAGGACTCGCCCCAAGAGGAGTTTTCTGCGAAGGCTTCATGATTTTTGAAACTGGCATTAGGAAATTTCTGCAAAATCTGGTAAAAATTTCTAGGAATAAATATGCCTTGCATGGTGGATGAAAGATCGTAGTACACATACTCACATCTCAGTAATGAATGCTTGTGAAATCCTTGATGCTTGTAGAATGTTCGGAACACGGAATGTCATGGTGAGGGAAAGAAATTATATTACATGTCTATTGGGTAGAACTCGCTCCAAGGGTATTTTTCTATGAAAACTGCCTGATTTTCGAATCTGACATTAGGGAAAATCAGCGCACACAGACTAAGTGTTTCTAGGTGTAAAATGCCTTGTATGGTGGATGAAAGTTCTCTAATCCGCATTCTCAGATCTCAGTAATGATTGTCGAATCCGTGATACATAAATCGTGTACTGAACACGGAACTTCATGGTGTGGGAAACTGTGTAAATTACATGTCTATTGGTTATAAATCGCTCCAAGAGGATTTTTATGTGAAATCTACCGCATTTTCGGATGTGACATTAGGAAAAACCTGCGAAAACAGAGTAAGTGTTTCTATGTGTAAATATGCCTTCTATGGTGGATGAAAGTTCAGTAATCCACATGTTCACAACTCAGAAATAAATGTTTGACGAATCCGTCATGCATGTAGTGTGTTCAGAACACGGATATTCACGGTGAGGGCAACTATGTAAATTACACGTCTATTGTGTATAACTTCCTCCACAAGGATATTTCTGTGGAAACTGCCTGATTTTTGATACTGGCATTAGAAAAAGATGCGAACTCAAAATAAATATTTCTAGGTGTTTATATGCCTTGAATGGTGATTGAAAGTTCGGTTATCCAACATGCTCACAACTCAGTAATGAATGTTTTTCGAATCCGTGTTGTATTTAACGTGATCGGAAGACGGAATGACACAAACAGTTAAGCTATGTAAATTACATATCTATAGGGAAGAGCTCCCTACAAGAGCATTTTTCCGCGAAATATGTCTCATTTCCGAAACTGATGTTAGGAAAAGCTGCGAAATCTGAGTAAATGCTTCTAGGTGACAATATGCCTTTTATGGTGGATGAAAGATCGGTAATCCTCATGCTTACAACTCAGTAAGTAATGTTTGTCAAATCCGTCATGCATGTAGTGTGCACGGAACACGGAATATCATGGTGAGGGAAACTATATAAATTAAAATACTATTTGAACCAACTCTCCCCAAGAGAATATTTCTGCGCAATCTTCATGATTTTTGAAACTGGCGTTAGGAAATTTCTGCGAAATCTGTAAAAATTTCTAGGTATAAATATGCCTTGCATGGTGGATGAAATATCTCAATACACATACTCACATCTCATTAATGAATGCTTGTGAAATCCTTGATGCTTGTAGAATGTTCAGAACACGGAATGTCTCGGTGATTGAAATTATGTGAGTTACATTTCTATTGGGTAGATCTCGCTCCAAGAGCATTTGTGTGTGAAATCTCCCTCATTTTCGAAACTGACTTTAGGAAAATACTGTGAACAAAGAGTAAATATTTCTTGGTGTAAATATGCCCTGTATGGTGTTGAAAGTTTGTTAATCCACATGTTCTCACGTCTTTAATGCATGTTTTTCGTATCCGCGATGCATGTTACATGTTCGGAACACGGAATATCACGCTGAGGAAACTATGTAAATTACATGCCGATTGGGTAGAACTCGCTCCAAGAGAAGTTTTCTGTGATATCTACCTCATTTTCGAAACTGGTGTCAGGAAAAAGCTGGGAAATCAGAGAAAAATTTTCTAGGTGTAACTCTGCCATGTATGGGGATGAAAGTTCAGTAATCCACATGCTCACAACTCAGTCATGAATGTTTTTTTGAATCCGTGTTACATGTAGTGTGTTCGTAACACGGAATGTCACGGTGGAGGAAGAAAAGTAAATTACATGTCTATTGGTTAGAATTCGCTCCAAGAGGAATTTTTTGAGAAAACTGCCTGATTTTGGAATCTGGTTTTATGAATAACCTGCAAACTGAGAATAAATATATCTAGGAAATAAATATGCCTTTTATGGTGGATGAAAGTTCGGTAATTCATGAAAAATAATCACAACTCATTAAAAATATTTGTCAAATCCATGATGCATGTATCGTGTTCAGAACGTGAAAAGTCACCGTGAGTGAAATAATTTAAATAAAATTTCTAGTGGATAAAACACACTCAAAGAGGATTTTTCTGTGCATTATGCCTCATTTTCTAAACTGGAGTTAAGAAAATGCTGTGAAATAAATTTAAATGCTTCTCGGTGTTAATATGCCTGTCATAGTAGGTGAAAGTTCAGTAATCCATATGCAAACAACTCAGTAGTGAATATGTGTTGAATCCGTGATGCATGTAGCATATATGGAACACGGAATTACACGGTGAGGGAATCTCTGTCAATTAGATTTCTGTTGGATAGTACTCGATGTAAGACATTTTTTCTGTGAAAACTGCCTGTTTTTCAAAACTGGCATTAGACAAAAGCTGTGAACTCAGAGTAATTAATTCTAAGTGTTAATATTCCCTGAATGGTGAACGAAAGCTCGGTAATCCACATGCTCACAAATGAGTAATAACTGTTTCTCGAATCCATGATGCATGTAATGTGTTCGGAGCACAGAATGTCACGGTCAGGTAAACTATGTAATTTACATGTCTATCGGGTAGAACTCGGTAAAAGAGCATTTTTCTGCAAAATATGCCTCACTTCCGTAACTGGCTTTTGGAAAAGACTGTGAAATCAGTGTAAATGTTTCTTGGTGTAAATATGCCCTGTATGGTGTTGAAAGTTTGGTAATCCACATGTTCTCACCTCAGTAATGAATGTTAGTCTTATCCCTGATGCATGTAACAGGTTCGGAATGCGGAATATCACGGTGAGGGAACTATGTAAATTCAAAGTCGATTGGGAAAAACTCTCTCCAAGAGAATTTTTCTGTGATATCTACTTCAATTTCAAAACTGGTGTTAGGAAATACTGGGAAATAAGAGTTAACTTTCTTCGGTGATAATATGCCCATTTTGGTGATGAATGTTCATTAATCCTCCTGCTCACAACTCAGTAATGAATGTTTTTTCGAATCCATGATGCATGTAACGTGTTCGGAACACAGAATATCATGGTGAGGAGACTATGTAAACTACAGGTCTAGTGGGTACAACACACTCAAAGAGTATTTTACTGAGCAATCTGCCTCATTTTTAAACTGCCGTTAGAAAAATGCTGCAAAATCAGAGTAAATGCTGTAGGTGCACATATGCCTTAAATGGTGAATGAAATTTAGGTAATCCACATGCTCACATCTCATTAAAGAATGATTGTTGAATCCATGATTCATGTAGCATGTTCAAAGCACGGAATGTCACGGTGAGTGAAACAATTTAAATAAAATGTCTAGTGGGTCAACTCACTCAAAGAAATTTTTCTGCGCAATATGCCTCATTTTCTATACTGGAGTGAGGAAAAAGCTGCGAAATAAGAGTAAATGCTTCTAGGTGTTAATATGCCTTGTATGGTGGATGAGAGTTGGGTAATCCACATGTTCACAGCTCAGTAATATAAGTTTTACCATTCTGTGATGAAATTAATGTGTTTGGAACACGGAATGACATGGTCAAATAAGCTATGTAAATTACATATCTGTCGGGTAGAACTCGCTAAATGAGCATTTTTATGTGAAATATGCCTCATATCAGAAGCTGGCTTAAGGAAAAGCAGCGAAATCTGTGTAAATGCTTCTAGGTGACAATAGGGCTTTTATGGTGGATGCAATTTCGATAATCCACATGTTCACAACCCATTAAAGAATGTCGAATCCATCATGCATGTAGCGTGTTCATGACACTGTATTTCATGGTGAGGGGAACTATGTAAATTCAAATTCTATTTGGTAGGACACGCAGCAAGAGGATTTTACTGTGATAATTTCATGATTTTTAAAACTGGCTTTAGGAATAAGCTGAGAAATCAGTGTAAATATTTCTAGGTATGAAGAGGCCATGCATGATGAATGAAAGATCGGTAATCCACATGTTCACAACTCAGTAAATAATGTTTGTCAAATCTGTCATGCATGTAGCGTGCTCGGAATATGGAATATCATGGTCAGGGAAACTATGTAAATTAAAATAGTATTTGAAAGGACTCGCCCAAGAGGAGTTTTCTGCGAAGGCTTCATAATTTTTGAAACTGGCATTAGGAAATTTCTGCAAAATCTGATAAAAGTTTCTAGGAATAAATATGCCTTGCATGGTGGATGAAAGATCGTAATACACAAACTCACATCTCAGTAATGAATGCTTGTGAAATCCTTGATGCTTGTAGAATATTCGGAACATGGAAGGTCACGGTGAGAGAAATTATGTAAATTATATTTCTATTGGGTAGAACTCGCTCCAAGAGCATTTGTCTGCGAAATCTCCCTCATTCTCCAAACTGTCATTAGGAAAAAACTGTGAACTCAGAGTAAATCTTTCTTGGTGTAAATATGCCCTCTTTGGTGTTGAAAGATTGTTAATCCACATGTTCTCACCTCTGTAATGCATGTTTGTCTTATCCGTGATGCATGTAATGTGTTCAGAACATGGAATATCACGCTGAGGTATCTATATAAATTACATGCCGATTGGATAGAACTCGCTCCAAGAGAATTTTTCTGTGATATCTACCTCATTTTCGAAACTGGTGTTAGGAAAAAGCTGGGAAATCATAGAAAAATTTCCTAGGTTTACTCTGCCATGTATGGGGAACAATGTTCAGCAATCCACATGCTCATGACTCATTCATGAATGTTTTTTCGAATCCGTGTTGCATGCAGCGTGTTTGTAACACGGAATGTCACGGTGGAGGAAGAAATGTAAATTACATGTCTATTGGTTAGAACTCGCTCCAAGAGAATTTTTTTGAGAAAAATGCTTGATTTTGGAATCTGGCGTTATGAATAACCAGCGAACTGAGATTAAATATATCTAGGAATAAATATGCCTTTTATGGTGGATGAAAGATCGGTAATTCATGAAAAATGATCACAACTCATTAAAAATGTTTGTCTAAATCCATGATGCATGTATCGTGTTCAGATCATGGAAAGTCACGGTGAGTGAAATAATTTAAATAAAAAGTCTAGTGGATACAACACACTCAAAGAGGATTTTTCTGTGCAATATGTCTCATTTTCTAAACTGGAGTTAAGAAAATGCTGCGAAATAAGATTAAATGCTTCTCGGTGTTATTATGCCTCTCATAGTAGGTGAACGTTCAGTAATCCACATGCAAACAACTCAGTAGTGAATATGTGTTGAATCCGTGATGCATGTAGCATATATGGAACACGGAATTACATGGTGAGGGAATCTCTGTCAATTTGATTTCTGTTGGATAGAACTCGATGTAAGACAGTTTTTCTGTGAAAACTGCCTGTTTTTCAAACTGATATTAGAAAATAGCTGGGAACCCAGAGTAAATAATTCTAAGTGTTTATATTCCTTGAATGGTGAATGAAAGCTCGGTAATGCACATGCTCACAAATCAGCAATAACTGTTGGTCAAATCCGTGATGTATGTAATGTGTTCAGAGCACAAAATGTCACGGTCAGGTAAACTATGTAAATTACATGTCTATCGGGTTGAACTCGATGAAAGAGCATTTTTCTGCAAAATATGCCTCACTTCGGAAACTGGCTTTTGGAAAAAACTGTGAAATCTGGGTAAATGTTTCTTGGTGTAAATATGCCCTGTATTTTGTTGAAAGTTTGGTAATCCACATGTTCTCAACTCAGTAATGAATATTTATAGTATCCTTGATGCATGTAACAGGTTCGGAATGCGGAATATCACGGTGAGGAAACTATGTAAATTGTCGATTGGTTAGAACTCGCTACAAGAGAATTTTTCTGTGAAATCTACCTCAATTTCAAAACTGGTTTTAGGAAATACTGGGAAATAAGGGTAAAATTTCTTCGGTGTTAATATGCCCATTTTGGTGATGAATGTTCATTAATCCTCGTGCTCAAAACTCAGTAATGAATGTTTTTTCGAATCCATGATGCATGTAACCTGTTCGGAACACAGAATATCATGGTGAGGAGACTATGTAAACTACAGGTCTAGTGGGTACAACACGCTCAAAGAGTATTTTACTGAGCAATCTGCCTCATTTTTAAACTGCCGTTAGAAAAATGCTGCAAAATCAGAGTAAATGCTGTAGGTGCACATATGCCATAAATGGTGAATGAAATTTAGGGAATCCACATGCAAACAACTCATTAAAGAATGATTGTCGAATCCATGATTCATGTAGCATGTTCAGAGCACAAAATGTCACGGTGAGTGAAACAAATTAAATACAATGTCTAGGGGTCAACTCACTCAAAGAAGATTTTTCTGCGCAATATGCCTCATTTTCTATACTGGAGTCAGGAAAAAGCTGCAAAATAAGAGTAAATGTTTCTAGGTGTTAATATGCCTTGTACGGTGGATGATAGTTGGATAATCCACATGCTCACAACTCAGTAATTAAAGTTTTTCCAATCCGTGATGAATATAATGTGTTTGGAACACGGAATGACATGGTCAAATAATCTATGTAAATTACATATCTGTCGGGTTGAACTCACTAAATGACCTTTTTTATGCGAAATAGGCCTCATATCCGAATCTCGCTTAAGGAAAAGCAGCGAAATCTGTGTAAATGCTTCTAGGTGACAATAGGAGTTTTATGGTGGATGAAATATCGATAATCCACATGATCACAACTCATTAAAGAATGTTTGTCGAATCCATCATGCATGTAGAGTGTTTGTACACATTATTTCATGGTGAGGGAAACTATGTAAATTAAAACTTTATTTGGTAAGACTCGCAGCAAGAGAATTTTTCTGTGATAATTTCATGAATTTTTAAAACTGGCGTTAGGAAAAACCTGAGAAATCAGTTTAAATATTTCTAGGTATGAATAGGCCATGCATGGTGGATGAAAGATCGGTAATCCACATGCTCACAACTCAGTAATGAATGTTTTTCAAGTCTGTGATGCAATTAATGTGTTTGGAAGTTGGAATGACACGATCAGGTAAGCTATGGAAATTACATATCTGTCCGGTAGAACTCGCTATAAGACCATTTATCTGTGAAAAATAACTCATATCCAAAACTGGCATTAGGAAAAGCTGCAAAATCTGAGTAAATGCTTCTAGGTGACAATATGCCTTTTATGGTGGATGAAAGTTCGGTACTCCACATGCTCACAACTCATTAAAGAATGTTTGTGCAATCCGTCATGTATGTAGCGTGTTTGAAACACAGAATATCATGGTTAGGGAAACTGTGTAAATAAAATTTTATTTAGTAGAACTCGTACCAAGAGGATATTACTGCAAAAACTTCATGATTTCTGAAACAGGCGTTATGAAAAACCTGTGAAAAATGAGAAAATATTTCTAGGAATAAATATGCCATTCATGGTGAATGAAAGTTTGTAATACACATGCTCACATCTCAGTAATGAATTTTTGTCGAATCCGGGATGCTTGTATTGTGTTGGGAACACGGATGTCACGTTATGGAAAACAATGTAATTTACATGTCTCGTGTTTAGAACACACTCAAAGAGAATTTTTCAGCACAATCTTTCTCATTTTCTTACCTGGCGATAAGAATAAGCTGCAAAATCAAGGTAAATAATTCTATGTGTAAGGATTCCTTTTATGGTGAATGAAAGTTCGGTAATCCACATGCTCACAGCTCAGTAACCATTGTTTGTCGAATCCATAATGAGTGTAGCATTTTCGGAACACCGAATGTCACGGTGAGGGAAAGAAATTATATTACATGTCTATTGGGTAGAACTCGCTCCAAGAGTATTTTTCTAAGAAAACTGCCTGATTTTCGAATCTGACATTAGGGAAAATCTGCGCACACAGACTAAGTGTTTCTAGGTGTAAAATGCCTTGTATGGTGGATGAAAGTTCTCTAATCCACATTCTCAGAACTCAGTAATGATTGTTTGTCGAATCCGTGATACATAAAGCCTGTTCTGAACACGGAACGTCATGGTGAGGGAAACTGTGTAAATTACATATCTATTGGTTATAAATCGCTCCAAGAGGATTTTTATGAGAAATCTACCGCATTTTCGGATGTGACATTAGGAAAAACCTGCGAAAACAGAGTAAGTGTTTCTATGTGTAAATATGCCTTCTACGGTGGATGAAAGTTCAGTAATCCACATGTTCACAACTCAGAAATAAATGTTTGATGAATCCGTCATGCATGTAGTGCGTTCAGAACACGGATATTCACGGTGAGGGCAACTATGTAAATTACACGTCTATTGTGTATAACTTACTCCACAAAGATATTTCTGTGGAAACTGCCTGATTTTAGATACTGGCATTAGAAAAAAGATGCGAACTGAAAATAAATATTTCTAGGTGTTTATATGCCTTGAATGGTGATTGAAAGTTCGGTTATCCACATGCTCACAACTCAGTAATGAATGATTTTCGAATCAGTGTTGTATTTAACGTGATCGGAAGATGGAATGACACAATCAGTTAAGCTATGTAAATTACATATCTATAGGGAAGAGCTCCCTACAAGAGCATTTTTCCGTGAAATATTCCTCATTTACGAAACTGATGTTAGGAAAAGCTGCGAAATCTGAGTAAATGCTTCTAGGTGACAATATGCCTTTTATGGTGGATGAAAGATCGGTAATCCACATGCTCACAACTCAGTAAGTCATGTTTGTCAAATCCATCATGCATGTAGCATGCTCGGAACATGGAATATCATGGTGAGTGACACCATGTAAATTAAAATACTATTAGATAGGACTCGCCCCAAGTGAATATTTCTGCGAAATCTTCATGAATTTTGAAACTGGCGTTAGGAAATTTCTGAGAAATCTGGTAATTATTTCTAGGTATAAATATGCCTTGAATGGTGGATGAAAGATCGCAATACACATACACACATCTCAGTAGTGAATGCTTGTGAAATCCTTGATGCTTGTAGAATGTTCGGAACACGGAATGTCACTGTGAGAGAAATTATGTGAGTTATATTTCTATTGGGTAGATCTCGCTCCAAGAGCATTTGTGTGTGAAATCCCCTCATTTTCGAAACTGTCTTTAGGAAAATACTGTGAACTCAGAGTAAATGTTTCTTGGTGTAAATATGCCCTGTATGGTGTTGAAAGTTGTTAATCCACATGATCTCACCTCTGTAATGCATGTTTGTCGTATCCGTGATGCATGTTACGTGTTCGGAACACGGAAAATCTTGCTGAGGAAACTATGTAAATTACATGCCGATTTGGTAGAACTCGCTCCAAGAGAAGTTTTCTGTGATATCTACCTCATTTTCGAAACTGGTGTTAGGAATAAGCTGGGAGATCAGAGAAAAATTTTCTAGGTGTAACTCTGCCATGTATGGGGATGAAAGTTCAGTAATCCACATGCTCATAACTCAGTCATGAATGTTTTTTCGAATCCGTGTTGCATGTATTGTGTTCGTATCACGGAATGTCACGGTGGAGGAAGAAAAGTAAATTACATGTCTCTTGGTTAGTATTCGCTCCAAGAGAATTTTTTTGAGAAAACTGCCTGATTTTGAAATCCAGCGTTATGAATAACCTGCAAACTGAGAATAAATATATCTAGTTGTTAATATGACTTGTATGGAGGATGAAAGTTCGGTAATTCATGAAAAATGCTCACAACTCATTAAAAAAATTTGTCGAATCCATGATGCATTTATCGTGTTCAGAACATGGAAATTCATTGGTGAGTGAAACAATTTAAATAAAAGTTCTAGTGGATACAACACAATCAAAGAGGATTTTTCTGCGCAATATACCTCATTTTCTAAACTGGAGTTAAGAAAATGCTGTGAAATAATATTAAATATTCTTGGTGTAAATATGCCTTTCATACTAGGTGAAAGTTCAGTAATCCACATGCTAACAACTCATTAGTGAATATGTGTCGAATCCGTGATGCATGTAGCATATACGGAACAAGGAATTACACGGTGAGGGAATCTCTGTCAATTATATTTCTGTTGGATAGAACTCGATGTAAGACGGTTTTTCTGTGAAAACTGCCTGTTTTTCAAAACTGGCATTAGAAAATAGCTGGGAAATCAGAGTAAATAATTCCAAGTGTTAATATTCCTTGAATGGTGAATGAAAGCTGGGTAATGCACATGCTCACAAATCAGTAATAACTGTTTGTCGAATCCGTGATGCATGTAATGTGTTCGGAGCACAGAATGTCACGGTCAGGTAAACTATGTAAATTACATGTCTATCGGGTAGAAGTCAATAAAAGAGCATTTTTCTGCAAAATATGCCTCATTTCCGAAACTGGCTATTGGAAAAGTCTGTGAAATCAGGGTAAATGTTTCTTGGTGTAAATATGCCCTGCATGGTTTTGAAAGTTTGGTAATCCACAAGTTCTCAACTCAGTAATGAATGTTTGTAGTATCCTTGATGCATGTAACAGGTTCGGAATGCGGAATATCACGGTGAGGAAACTATGTAAATTGTCGATTGGTTAGAACTCGCTCCAAGAGAATTTTTCTGTGAAATCTACCTCAATTTCAAAACTGGTGTTAGGAAAAAGCTGGGAAATGAGAGTAAAATTTCTTCCGTGTTAATATGCCCAGTTTGGTGAAGAATGTTCATTAATCCTCGTGCTCACAACTAAGTAATGAATGTTTTTTCGAATCCATGATGCATGTAACGTGTTCGGAACACACAATATCATGGTGAGGAGACTATATAAACTACAGGTCTAGTGCGTACAACACGCTCAAAGAGCATTTTACTGAGCAATCTGCCTCATTTTTAAACTGCCGTTAGAAAAATGCTGTAAAATCAGAGTAAATGCTGTAGTTGCACATATGCCTTTAATGGTGAATGAAATTTAGGGAATCCACATGCAAACAACTCATTAAAGAATGATTGTCGAATTCATGATTCATGTAGCATGTTCATAGCACGGAATGTCACGGTGAGTGAAACAAATTAAATAAAATGTCTAGTGGGTCAACTCACTCAAAGAAGATTTTTCTGCGCAATATGCATCATTTTCTATATAGGAATGAGGAAAAAGCTGCGAAATAAGAGTAAATGATTCTAGGTGTTAATATGCCTTGTACGGTGGATGATAGTTGGATAATCCACATGCTCACAACTCAGTAATGAAAGTTTTTCCAATGCGTGATGAATATAATGTGTTTGGAACACGGAATGACATGGTCAAGTAAGCTATGTAAATTACATATCTGTCGGGTAGAACTCGCTAAATGACCATTTTTATGTGAAATAGGCCTCAATCCGAAACTCGCTTAAGGAAAAGCAGCAAAATCTGTGTAAATGTTTCTAGGTGACAATAGGAGTTTTATGGTGGATGAAATATCGATAATCCACATGCTCACAACTCATTAAAGAATCATTGTAGAATCCATCATGCATGTAGAGTGTTCGTAACACATTATATCATGGTGAGGGAAACTATGTAAATTAAAACTCAATTTGGTAGAACTCGCAGCAAGAGAATTTTTCTGTGATAATTTCATGATTTTTAAAACTGGGGTTAGGAAAAAGCTGAGAAATCAGTGTAAATATTTCTAGGTATGAATAGGCCATGCATGGTGAATGAAAGATCGGTAATCCACATGCTCACAACTCAGTAATGAATGTTTTTCAAGTCTGTGATGCAATTAATGTGTTTGGAAGGTGGAATGACACGGTCAGGTAAGCTATGGAAATTACATATCTGTCGGGTAGAACTCGCTATAAGACCATTTATCTGTGAAAAATAACTCATATCCAAAACTGGCGTTAGGAAAAGCTGCAAAATCTGAGTAAATGTTTCTAGGTGACTATATGCCTTTTATGGTGGATGAAAGTTCGGTACTCCACATGTTCACAACTCATTAAAGAATGTTTGTGCAATCCGTCATGTATGTAGCGTGTTCGAAACACAGAATATCATGGTTAGATAAACTGTGTAAATTAAATTTCTATTTAGTAGAACTCGTACCAAGAGGATTTTACTGCAAAAACTTCATGATTTCTGAAACAGGCGTTATGAAAAACATGCGAAAAATGAGAAAATATTTCTAGGAATAAATATGCCATTCATGGTGAATGAAAGTTTGTAATACACATGCTCACATCTCAGTAATGAATTTTTGTCGAATCCGGGATGCTTGTATTGTGTTGGGAACACGGATGTCACGTTCTGGAAAACAATGTAATTTACATGGCTCGTGTGTAGAACACACTCAAAGAGAATTTTTCAGCACAATCTTTCTCATTTTCTAACCTGGCGATAAGAATAAGCTGCAAAATCAAGGTAAATAATTCTATGTGTAAGGATTCCTTTTATGGTGAATGAAAGTTCGGTAATCCACATGCTCACAGCTCAGTAACCATTGTTTGTCGAATCCATAATGAGTGTAGCATTTTCGGAACACCGAATGTCACGGTGAGGGAAAGAAATTATATTACATGTCTATTGGGTAGAACTCGCTCCAAGAGTATTTTTCTAAGAAAACTGCCTGATTTTCGAATCTGACATTAGGGAAAATCTGCGCACACAGACTAAGTGTTTCTAGGTGTAAAATGCCTTGTATGGTGGATGAAAGTTCTCTAATCCACATTCTCAGAACTCAGTAATGATTGTTTGTCGAATCCGTGATACATAAAGCCTGTTCTGAACACGGAACGTCATGGTGAGGGAAACTGTGTAAATTACATATCTATTGGTTATAAATCGCTCCAAGAGGATTTTTATGAGAAATCTACCGCATTTTCGGATGTGACATTAGGAAAAACCTGCGAAAACAGAGTAAGTGTTTCTATGTGTAAATATGCCTTCTACGGTGGATGAAAGTTCAGTAATCCACATGTTCACAACTCAGAAATAAATGTTTGATGAATCCGTCATGCATGTAGTGCGTTCAGAACACGGATATTCACGGTGAGGGCAACTATGTAAATTACACGTCTATTGTGTATAACTTACTCCACAAAGATATTTCTGTGGAAACTGCCTGATTTTAGATACTGGCATTAGAAAAAAGATGCGAACTGAAAATAAATATTTCTAGGTGTTTATATGCCTTGAATGGTGATTGAAAGTTCGGTTATCCACATGCTCACAACTCAGTAATGAATGATTTTCGAATCAGTGTTGTATTTAACGTGATCGGAAGATGGAATGACACAATCAGTTAAGCTATGTAAATTACATATCTATAGGGAAGAGCTCCCTACAAGAGCATTTTTCCGTGAAATATTCCTCATTTACGAAACTGATGTTAGGAAAAGCTGCGAAATCTGAGTAAATGCTTCTAGGTGACAATATGCCTTTTATGGTGGATGAAAGATCGGTAATCCACATGCTCACAACTCAGTAAGTCATGTTTGTCAAATCCATCATGCATGTAGCATGCTCGGAACATGGAATATCATGGTGAGTGACACCATGTAAATTAAAATACTATTAGATAGGACTCGCCCCAAGTGAATATTTCTGCGAAATCTTCATGAATTTTGAAACTGGCGTTAGGAAATTTCTGAGAAATCTGGTAATTATTTCTAGGTATAAATATGCCTTGAATGGTGGATGAAAGATCGCAATACACATACTCACATCTCAGTAGTGAATGCTTGTGAAATCCTTGATGCTTGTAGAATGTTCGGAACACGGAATGTCACTGTGAGAGAAATTATGTGAGTTATATTTCTATTGGGTAGATCTCGCTCCAAGAGCATTTGTGTGTGAAATCCCCTCATTTTCGAAACTGTCTTTAGGAAAATACTGTGAACTCAGAGTAAATGTTTCTTGGTGTAAATATGCCCTGTATGGTGTTGAAAGTTGTTAATCCACATGATCTCACCTCTGTAATGCATGTTTGTCGTATCCGTGATGCATGTTACGTGTTCGGAACACGGAAAATCTTGCTGAGGAAACTATGTAAATTACATGCCGATTTGGTAGAACTCGCTCCAAGAGAAGTTTTCTGTGATATCTACCTCATTTTCGAAACTGGTGTTAGGAATAAGCTGGGAGATCAGAGAAAAATTTTCTAGGTGTAACTCTGCCATGTATGGGGATGAAAGTTCAGTAATCCACATGCTCATAACTCAGTCATGAATGTTTTTTCGAATCCGTGTTGCATGTATTGTGTTCGTATCACGGAATGTCACGGTGGAGGAAGAAAAGTAAATTACATGTCTCTTGGTTAGTATTCGCTCCAAGAGAATTTTTTTGAGAAAACTGCCTGATTTTGAAATCCAGCGTTATGAATAACCTGCAAACTGAGAATAAATATATCTAGTTGTTAATATGACTTGTATGGAGGATGAAAGTTCGGTAATTCATGAAAAATGCTCACAACTCATTAAAAAAATTTGTCGAATCCATGATGCATTTATCGTGTTCAGAACATGGAAATTCATTGGTGAGTGAAACAATTTAAATAAAAGTTCTAGTGGATACAACACAATCAAAGAGGATTTTTCTGCGCAATATACCTCATTTTCTAAACTGGAGTTAAGAAAATGCTGTGAAATAATATTAAATATTCTTGGTGTAAATATGCCTTTCATACTAGGTGAAAGTTCAGTAATCCACATGCTAACAACTCATTAGTGAATATGTGTCGAATCCGTGATGCATGTAGCATATACGGAACAAGGAATTACACGGTGAGGGAATCTCTGTCAATTATATTTCTGTTGGATAGAACTCGATGTAAGACGGTTTTTCTGTGAAAACTGCCTGTTTTTCAAAACTGGCATTAGAAAATAGCTGGGAAATCAGAGTAAATAATTCCAAGTGTTAATATTCCTTGAATGGTGAATGAAAGCTGGGTAATGCACATGCTCACAAATCAGTAATAACTGTTTGTCGAATCCGTGATGCATGTAATGTGTTCGGAGCACAGAATGTCACGGTCAGGTAAACTATGTAAATTACATGTCTATCGGGTAGAAGTCAATAAAAGAGCATTTTTCTGCAAAATATGCCTCATTTCCGAAACTGGCTATTGGAAAAGTCTGTGAAATCAGGGTAAATGTTTCTTGGTGTAAATATGCCCTGCATGGTTTTGAAAGTTTGGTAATCCACATGTTCTCACCTCAGTTATGAATGTTTGTCGTATCCTTGATGCATGTAACAGGTTCGGAATGCGGAATATCTCGGTGAGGAAACTATGTAAATTCAATGTCGATTGGGAAGAACTCGCTCCAAGAGAATTTTTCTGTGAAATCTACCTCAATTCCAAACTGGTGTTAGGAAAAAGCTGGGAAATAAGAGTAAAATTTCTTTGATGTCAGTATGCCCAATTTGGTGATGAATGTTCTTTAATCCTCGTGCTCATAACTCAGTAATGAATGTTTTTTCGAAACCATGATGCATGTAACGTGTTCGGAACACAGAATATCATGGTGAAGAGACTATGTAAACTACATGTCTAGTGGGTACATCAATTTCAAAGTGTATTTTACTGAGCCATCTGCCTCATTTTTAAACTGGCATTAGAAAAACTTGCAAAATCTGAGTAAATTCTGTAGGTGCACATATGCCTTTAATGGTGAATGAGATTTCGGTAATCCACATGCTCAAAACTCAGTAATGAATGTTTTTCAAGTCTGTGATGCAATTAATGTGTTTGGAAGATGGAATGACACGGTCAGGTAAGCTATGGAAATTACATATCTGACGGGTAGAACTCACTATAAGAACATTTATCTGTGAAAAATACCTCACATCCAAAACTGGCGTTAGGAAAATCTGTGAAATCTGAGTAAATGCTTCTAGATGACAATATGCCTTTTATGGTGGATGAAAGTTCGGTACTCCACATGCTCACAACTCTTTAAAGAATGTTTGTGCAATCCGTCATGCATGTAGCGTGTTCGAAACACAGAATATCATGGTTAGGGAAACTGTGTAAATTAAATTTCTATTTGGTAGAACTCGCACCAAGAGGATTTTACTGCAAAAACTTCATGATTTCTGAAACAGGCGTTATGAAAAACCTGCGAAAAATGAGAAAATATTTCTAGGAATAAATATGCCATTCATGGTGAATGAAAGTTTGTAATACACATGCTCACATCTCAGTAATGAATTTTTGTCGAATCCGGGATGCTTGTATTGTGTTGGGAACACGGATGTCACGTTCTGGAAAAAAATGTAATTTACATGACTCGTGTGTAGAACACACTCAAAGAGAATTTTTCAGTACAATCTTTCTCATTTTCTAACCTGGCGATAAGAATAAGCTGCAAAATCAAGGTAAATAATTCTATGTGTAAGGATTCCTTTTACGGTGAATGAAAGTTCGGTAATCCACATGCTCACAGCTCAGTAACCATTGTTTGTCGAATCCGTAATGCGCGTAGCATTTTCGGAACACCGAATGTCACGGTGAGGGAAAGAAATTATATTACATGTCTATTGGGTAGAACTCGCTCCAAGAGTATTTTTCTATGAAAACTGCCTGATTTTCGAATCTGACATTAGGGAAAATCTGCGCACACAGACTAAGTGTTTCTAGGTGTAAAATGCCTTGTATGGTGGATGAAAGTTCTCTAATCCACATTCTCAGAACTCAGTAATGATTGTTTGTCGAATCTGTGATACATAAAGCCTGTTCTGAACACGGAACGTCATGGTGAGGGAAACTGTGTAAATTACATGTCTATTGGTTATAAATCGCTCCAAGAGGATTTTTATGTGAAATCTACCGCATTTTCGGATGTGACATTAGGAAAAACCTGTGAAAACAGAGTAAGTGTTTCTATGTGTAAATATGCCTTCTACGGTGGATGAAAGTTCAGTAATCCACATGTTCACAACTCAGAAATAAATGTTTGTCGAATCCGTCATGCATGTAGTGTGTTCAGAACACAGATATTTATGGTGAGGGCAACTATGTAAATTACAAATCTATAGTGTATAACTTCCTCCACAAGGATATTTCTGTGGAAACTGCCTGATTTTTGATACTGGCATTAGAAAAAAGATGCAAACTCAAAATAAATATTTCTAGGTGTTTATATGCCTTGAATGGTGATTGAAAGTTAGCTTATCCACATGCTCACAACTCAGTAATGAATGTTTTTCGAATCCGTGTTGTATTTAACGTGATCGGAAGACGGAATGACACAAACAGTTAAGCTATGTAAATTACATATCTATAGGGAAGAGCTCCCTACAAGAGCATTTTTCCACGAAATATGTCTCATTTCCGAAACTGATGTTAGGAAAAGCTGCGAAATCTGAGTAAATGCTTCTAGGTGACAATATGCCTTTTATGGTGGATGAAAGATCGGTAATCCTCATGCTCACAACTCAGTAAGTAATGTTTGTCAAATCCGTCATGCACGTAGCGTGCTCGGAATATGGAATATCATGGTGAGGGAAACTATGTAAATTAAAATACTATTTGAACCGACTCTCCCCAAGAGAATATTTCTGCACAATCTTCATGATTTTTGAAACTGGCGTTAGGAAATTTCTGCGAAATCTGGTAAAAATTTCTAGGTATAAATATGCCTTGCATGGTGGATGAAAGATCTCAATACACATACTCAAATCTCAGTAATGAATGCTTGTGAAATCCTTGATGCTTGTAGAATGTTCGGAACACGGAATGTCTCGGTGATTGAAATTATGTGAGTTACATTTCTATTGGGTAGATCTCGCTCCAAGAGCATTTGTGTGTGAAATCTCCCTCATTTTCGAAACTGTCTTTAGGAAAATACTGTGAACTCAGAGTAAATGTTTCTTGGTGTAAATATGCCCTGTATGGTGTTGAAAGTTTGTTAACCCACATGTTCTCACCTCTGTAATGCATGTTTTTCGTATCCGTGATGCATGTTACATGTTCGGAACACGGAATTTCACGCTGAGGAAACTATGTAAATTACATGCCGATTGGGTAGAACTCGCTCCAAGAGAAGTTTTCTGTGATATCTACCTCATTTTCGAAACTGGTGTTAGGAATAAGCTGGGAAATCAGAGAAAAATTTTCTAGGTGTAACTCTGCCATGTATGGGGATGAAAGTTCAGTAATCCACATGCTCACAACTCAGTCATGAATGTTTTTTTGAATCCGTGTTACATGTAGTGTGTTCGTAACACGGAATGTCACGGTGGAGGAAGAAAAGTAAATTACATGTCTATTGGTTAGAATTCGCTCCAAGAGGAATTTTTTGAAAAAACTGCCTGATTTTGGAATCCGGCTTTATGAATAACCTGGAAACTGAGAATAAATATATCTAGAAGTTAATATGCCTTGTATGGTGGATGAAAGTTCGGTAATTCATGAAAAATAATCACAACTCATTAAAAACATTTGTCAAATCCGTGATGCATCTATCGTGTTCAGAACATGGAAAGTCACGGTGAGTGAAACAATTTAAATAAAATTTCTAGTGGATTAAACACACTCAAAGAGGATTTTTCTGTGCAATATGCCTCATTTTCTAAACTGGAGTTAAGAAAATGCTGTGAAATAAAATTAAATGCTTCTCGGTGTTACTATGCCTGTCATAGTAGGTGAAAGTTCAGTAATCCACATGCAAACAACTCAGTAGTGAATATGTGTTGAATCCGTGATGCATGTAGCATATATGGAACATGGAATTACACGGTGAGGGAATCTCTGTCAATTAGATTTCTGTTGGATAGTACTCGATGTAAGACAGTTTTTCTGTGAAAACTGCCTGTTTTTCAAAACTGGCATTAGACAAAAGCTGTGAACTCAGAGTAATTAATTCTAAGTGTTAATATTCCTTGAATGGTGAATGAAAGCTCGGTAATCCACATGCTCACAAATGAGTAATAACTGTTTCTCGAATCCATGATGCGTGTAATGTGTTCGGAGCACAGAATGTCACGGTCAGGTAAACTATGTAAATTACATATCTATCGGGTAGAACTCGATAAAAGAGCATTTTTCTGCAAAATATGCCTCACTTCCGTAACTGGCTTTTGGAAAAGACATTGAAATCTGGGTAAATATTTCTTGGTGTAAATATGCCCTGTATGGTGTTGAAAGTTTGGTAATCCACATGTTCTCACCTCAGTAATTAATGTTTGTCTTATCCCTGATGCATGTAACAGGTTCGAAATGCGGAATATCACGGTGAGGGAACTATGTAAATTCAAAGTCGATTGGGAAGAACTCTCTCCAAGAGAATTTTTCTGTGATATCTACTTCAATTTCAAAACTGGTGTTAGGAAATACTGGGAAATAAGAGTTAACTTTCTTCGGTGTTAATATGCCCATTTTGGTGTTGAATGTTCATTAATCCTCCTGCTCACAACTCAGTAATGAATGTTTTTTCGAATCCATGATGCATGTAACGTGTTCGGAACACAGAATATCATGGTGAGGAGACTATGTAAACTACAGGTCTAGTGGGTACAACACAATCAAAGAGTATTTTACTGAGCAATCTGCCTCATTTTTAAACTGCCGTTAGAAAAATTCTGCAAAATCAGAGTAAATGCTGTAGGTGCACATATGCCTTAAATGGTGAATGAAATTTAGGTAATCCACATGCTCACATCTCATTAAAAAATGATTGTCGAATCCATGATTCATGTAGCATGTTCAAAGCACGGAATGTCACGGTGAGTGAAACAATTTAAATAAAATGTCTAGTGGGTCAACTCACTCAAAGAAATTTTTCTGCGCAATATGCCTCATTTTCTATACTAGAGTGAGGAAAAAGCTGTGAAATAAGAGTAAATGCTTCTAGGTGTTAATATGCCTTGTATGGTGGATGAGAGTTGGGTAATCCACATGTTCACAGCTCAGTAATATAAGTTTTACCATTCTGTGATGAAATTAATGTGTTTGGAACACGGAATGACATGGTCAAATAAGCTATGTAAATTACATATCTGTCGGGTAGAACTCGCTAAATGACCATTTTTATGTGAAATATGCCTCATATCAGAAGCTGGCTTAAGGAAAAGCAGCGAAATCTGTGTAAATGCTTCTAGGTGACAATAGGGCTTTTATGGTGGATGCCATTTCGATAATCCACATGCTCACAACCCATTAAAGAATGTCGAATCCATCATGCATGTAGCGTGTTCATGACACAGTATTTCATGGTGAGGGGAAATATGTAAATTCAAATTCTATTTGGTAGGGCCCGCAGCAAGTGTATTTTAATGTGATAATTTCATGATTTTTAAAACTGGCTTTAGGAATAAGCTGAGAAATCAGTGTAAATATTTCTAGGTATGAAGAGGCCATGCATGGTGGATGAAAGATCGTTAATCCACATGTTCACAACTCAGTAAGTAATGTTTGTCAAATCTGTCATGCATGTAGCGTGCTCGGAATGTGGAATATCTTGGTCAGGGAAACTATGTAAATTAAAATAGTAGTTGAAAAGACTCGCTCCAAGAGGAGTTTTCTGCGAAGGCTTCATGATTTTTGAAACTGGCATTAGAAATTTCTGCAAAATCTGGTAAAAATTTCTAGGAATAAATATGCCTTGCATGGTGGATGAAAGATCGTAATACACAAACTCACATCTCAGTAATGAATGCTTGTGAAATCCTTGATGCTTGTAGAATGTTCGGATCATGGAAGGTCACGGTGTGAGAAATTATGTAAATTATATTTCTATTGGGTAGAACTCGCTCCAAGAGCTTTTGTCTGCGAATTCTCCCTCATTCTCCAAACTGTCATTAGGAAAAACTGTGAACTCAGAGTAAAACTTTCTTGGTGTAAATATGCCCTCTTTGGTGTTGAAAGATTGTTAATCCACATGTTCTCACCTCTGTAATGCATGTTTGTCTTATCCGTGATGCATGTAATGTGTTCGGAACATGGAATATCACGCTGAGGGATCTATATAAATTACATGCCGATTGGATAGAACTCGCTCCAAGAGAATTTTTCTGTGATATCTACCTCATTTTCGAAACTGGTGTTAGGAAAAAGCTGGGAAATCATAGAAAAATTTCCTAGGTTAACTCTGCCATGTATGGGGAACAATGTTCAGCAATCCACATGCTCACGACTCATTCATGAATGTTTTTTCGAATCCGTGTTGCATGCAGCGTGTTTGTAACACGGAATGTCACGGTGGAGGAAGAAATGTTAATTACATGTCTATTGGTTAGAACTCGCTCCAAGAGAATTTTTTTGAGAAAAATGCTTGATTTTGGAATCTGGCGTTATGAATAACCAGCGAACTGAGATTAAATATATCTAGGAATAAATATGCCTTTTATGGTGGATGAAAGATCGGTAATTCATGAAAAATGATCACAACTCATTAAAAATGTTTGTCTAAATCCATGATGCATGTATCGTGTTCAGATCATGGAAAGTCACGGTGAGTGAAACAATTTAAATAAAAAGTCTAGTGGATACAACACACTCAAAGAGGATTTTTCTGTGCAATATGTCTCATTTTCTAAACTGGAGTTAAGAAAATGCTGCGAAATAAGATTAAATGCTTCTCGGTGTTATTATGCCTCTCATAGTAGGTGAACGTTCAGTAATCCACATGCAAACAACTCAGTAGTGAATATGTGTTGAATCCGTGATGCATGTAGCATATATGGAACACGGAATTACATGGTGAGGGAATCTCTGTCAATTTGATTTCTGTTGGATAGAACTCGATGTAAGACAGTTTTTCTGTGAAAACTGCCTGTTTTTCAAACTGACATTAGAAAATAGCTGGGAACTCAGAGTAAATAATTCTAAGTGTTAATATTCCTTGAATGGTGAATGAAAGCTCGGTAATGCACATGCTCACAAATCAGCAATAACTGTTGGTCGAATCCGTGATGTATGTAATGTGTTCGGAGCACAAAATGTCACGGTCAGGTAAACTATGTAAATTACATGTCTATCTGGTTGAACTCGATGAAAGAGCATTTTTCTGCAAAATATGCCTCACTTCGGAAACTGGCTTTTGGAAAAAACTGTGAAATCTGGGTAAATGTTTCTTGGTGTAAATATGCCCTGTATTTTGTTGTAAGTTTGGTAATCCACATGTTCTCAACTCAGTAATGAATGTTTGTCTTATCACTGATGCATGTAACAGGTCCGGAATGCGGAATATCACGGTGAGGAAACTATGTAAATTCAATGTCTATTGGGAAGAACACGTTCCAAGAGAATTTTTCTGTGAAATCTACCTCAATTTCAAAACTGGTGTTAGGAAATACTGGGAAATAAGAGTTAACTTTCTTCGGTGTTAATATGCCCATTTTGGTGATGAATGTTCATTAATCCTCATGCTCACAACTCAGTAATGAATGTTTTTTAGAATCCATGATGCATGTAACGTGTTCGGAACACAGAATATCATGGTGAGGAGACTATGTAAACTACAGGTCTAGTGGGTACAACACACTCAAAGAGTACTTTACTGAGCAATCTGCCTCATTTTTAAACTGCCGTTAGAAAAATGCTGTAAAATCAGAGTAAATGCTGTAGGTGCACATATGCCTTAAATGGTGAATGAAATTTAGGTAATCCACATGCTCACAACTCATTAAAGAATGATTGTCGAATCCATGTTTCATGTAGCATGTTCAAAGCACGGAATGTCACGGTGAGTGAAACAATTTAAATAAAATGTCTAGTGGGTCAACCCACTGAAAGAAATTTTTCTGCGCAATATGCCTCATTTTCTATACTGGAGTGAGGAAAAAGCTGCGAAATAAGAGTAAATGCTTCTAGGTGTTAATATGCCTTGTATGGTGGATGAGAGTTGGGTAATCCACATGTTCACAGCTCAGTATTTTAAGTTATACCATTCTGTGATGAAATTAATGTGTTTGGAACACGGAATGACATGGTCAAATAAGCTATGTAAATTACATATCTGTCGGGTAGAACTCGCTAAATGAGCATTTTTATGTGAAATATGCCTCATATCAGAAGCTGGCTTAAGGAAAAGCAGCGAAATCTGTGTAAATGCTTCTAGGTGACAATAGGGCTTTTATGGTGGATGCAATTTCGATAATCCACATGCTCACAACCCATTAAAGAATGTCGAATCCATCATGCATGTAGCGTGTTCATGACACTGTATTTCATGGTGAGGGGAACTATGTAAATTCAAATTCTATTTGGTAGGACCCGCAGCAAGAGTATTTTACTGTGATAATTTCATGATTTTTAAAACTGGCTTTAGGAATAACCTGAGAAATCTGTGTAAATATTTCTAGGTATGAAGAGGCCATGCATGGTGGATGAAAGATCGTTAATCCACATGTTCACAACTCAGTAAGTAATGTTTGTCAAATCTGTCATGCATGTAGCGTGCTCGGAATATGGAATATCATGGTCAGGGAAACTATGTAAATTAAAATAGTATTTGAAAGGACTCGCCCCAAGAGGAGTTTTCTGCGAAGGCTTCATGATTTTTGAAACTGGCATTAGGAAATTTCTGCAAAATCTGGTAAAAATTTCTAGGAATAAATATGCCTTGCATGGTGGATGAAAGATCGTAGTACACATACTCACATCTCAGTAATGAATGCTTGTGAAATCCTTGATGCTTGTAGAATGTTCGGAACACGGAATGTCATGGTGAGGGAAAGAAATTATATTACATGTCTATTGGGTAGAACTCGCTCCAAGGGTATTTTTCTATGAAAACTGCCTGATTTTCGAATCTGACATTAGGGAAAATCAGCGCACACAGACTAAGTGTTTCTAGGTGTAAAATGCCTTGTATGGTGGATGAAAGTTCTCTAATCCGCATTCTCAGATCTCAGTAATGATTGTCGAATCCGTGATACATAAATCGTGTACTGAACACGGAACTTCATGGTGTGGGAAACTGTGTAAATTACATGTCTATTGGTTATAAATCGCTCCAAGAGGATTTTTATGTGAAATCTACCGCATTTTCGGATGTGACATTAGGAAAAACCTGCGAAAACAGAGTAAGTGTTTCTATGTGTAAATATGCCTTCTATGGTGGATGAAAGTTCAGTAATCCACATGTTCACAACTCAGAAATAAATGTTTGACGAATCCGTCATGCATGTAGTGTGTTCAGAACACGGATATTCACGGTGAGGGCAACTATGTAAATTACACGTCTATTGTGTATAACTTCCTCCACAAGGATATTTCTGTGGAAACTGCCTGATTTTTGATACTGGCATTAGAAAAAGATGCGAACTCAAAATAAATATTTCTAGGTGTTTATATGCCTTGAATGGTGATTGAAAGTTCGGTTATCCAACATGCTCACAACTCAGTAATGAATGTTTTTCGAATCCGTGTTGTATTTAACGTGATCGGAAGACGGAATGACACAAACAGTTAAGCTATGTAAATTACATATCTATAGGGAAGAGCTCCCTACAAGAGCATTTTTCCGCGAAATATGTCTCATTTCCGAAACTGATGTTAGGAAAAGCTGCGAAATCTGAGTAAATGCTTCTAGGTGACAATATGCCTTTTATGGTGGATGAAAGATCGGTAATCCTCATGCTTACAACTCAGTAAGTAATGTTTGTCAAATCCGTCATGCATGTAGTGTGCACGGAACACGGAATATCATGGTGAGGGAAACTATATAAATTAAAATACTATTTGAACCAACTCTCCCCAAGAGAATATTTCTGCGCAATCTTCATGATTTTTGAAACTGGCGTTAGGAAATTTCTGCGAAATCTGTAAAAATTTCTAGGTATAAATATGCCTTGCATGGTGGATGAAATATCTCAATACACATACTCACATCTCATTAATGAATGCTTGTGAAATCCTTGATGCTTGTAGAATGTTCAGAACACGGAATGTCTCGGTGATTGAAATTATGTGAGTTACATTTCTATTGGGTAGATCTTGCTCCAAGAGCATTTGTGTGTGAAATCTCCCTCATTTTCGAAACTGACTTTAGGAAAATACTGTGAACAAAGAGTAAATATTTCTTGGTGTAAATATGCCCTGTATGGTGTTGAAAGTTTGTTAATCCACATGTTCTCACGTCTTTAATGCATGTTTTTCGTATCCGCGATGCATGTTACATGTTCGGAACACGGAATATCACGCTGAGGAAACTATGTAAATTACATGCCGATTGGGTAGAACTCGCTCCAAGAGAAGTTTTCTGTGATATCTACCTCATTTTCGAAACTGGTGTCAGGAAAAAGCTGGGAAATCAGAGAAAAATTTTCTAGGTGTAACTCTGCCATGTATGGGGATGAAAGTTCAGTAATCCACATGCTCACAACTCAGTCATGAATGTTTTTTTGAATCCGTGTTACATGTAGTGTGTTCGTAACACGGAATGTCACGGTGGAGGAAGAAAAGTAAATTACATGTCTATTGGTTAGAATTCGCTCCAAGAGGAATTTTTTGAGAAAACTGCCTGATTTTGGAATCTGGTTTTATGAATAACCTGCAAACTGAGAATAAATATATCTAGGAAATAAATATGCCTTTTATGGTGGATGAAAGTTCGGTAATTCATGAAAAATAATCACAACTCATTAAAAATATTTGTCAAATCCATGATGCATGTATCGTGTTCAGAACGTGAAAAGTCACCGTGAGTGAAATAATTTAAATAAAATTTCTAGTGGATAAAACACACTCAAAGAGGATTTTTCTGTGCATTATGCCTCATTTTCTAAACTGGAGTTAAGAAAATGCTGTGAAATAAATTTAAATGCTTCTCGGTGTTAATATGCCTGTCATAGTAGGTGAAAGTTCAGTAATCCATATGCAAACAACTCAGTAGTGAATATGTGTTGAATCCGTGATGCATGTAGCATATATGGAACACGGAATTACACGGTGAGGGAATCTCTGTCAATTAGATTTCTGTTGGATAGTACTCGATGTAAGACATTTTTTCTGTGAAAACTGCCTGTTTTTCAAAACTGGCATTAGACAAAAGCTGTGAACTCAGAGTAATTAATTCTAAGTGTTAATATTCCCTGAATGGTGAACGAAAGCTCGGTAATCCACATGCTCACAAATGAGTAATAACTGTTTCTCGAATCCATGATGCATGTAATGTGTTCGGAGCACAGAATGTCACGGTCAGGTAAACTATGTAATTTACATGTCTATCGGGTAGAACTCGGTAAAAGAGCATTTTTCTGCAAAATATGCCTCACTTCCGTAACTGGCTTTTGGAAAAGACTGTGAAATCAGTGTAAATGTTTCTTGGTGTAAATATGCCCTGTATGGTGTTGAAAGTTTGGTAATCCACATGTTCTCACCTCAGTAATGAATGTTAGTCTTATCCCTGATGCATGTAACAGGTCCGGAATGCGGAATATCACGGTGAGGGAACTATGTAAATTCAAAGTCGATTGGGAAAAACTCTCTCCAAGAGAATTTTTCTGTGATATCTACTTCAATTTCAAAACTGGTGTTAGGAAATACTGGGAAATAAGAGTTAACTTTCTTCGGTGATAATATGCCCATTTTGGTGATGAATGTTCATTAATCCTCCTGCTCACAACTCAGTAATGAATGTTTTTTCGAATCCATGATGCATGTAACGTGTTCGGAACACAGAATATCATGGTGAGGAGACTATGTAAACTACAGGTCTAGTGGGTACAACACACTCAAAGAGTATTTTACTGAGCAATCTGCCTCATTTTTAAACTGCCGTTAGAAAAATGCTGCAAAATCAGAGTAAATGCTGTAGGTGCACATATGCCTTAAATGGTGAATGAAATTTAGGTAATCCACATGCTCACATCTCATTAAAGAATGATTGTTGAATCCATGATTCATGTAGCATGTTCAAAGCACGGAATGTCACGGTGAGTGAAACAATTTAAATAAAATGTCTAGTGGGTCAACTCACTCAAAGAAATTTTTCTGCGCAATATGCCTCATTTTCTATACTGGAGTGAGGAAAAAGCTGCGAAATAAGAGTAAATGCTTCTAGGTGTTAATATGCCTTGTATGGTGGATGAGAGTTGGGTAATCCACATGTTCACAGCTCAGTAATATAAGTTTTACCATTCTGTGATGAAATTAATGTGTTTGGAACACGGAATGACATGGTCAAATAAGCTATGTAAATTACATATCTGTCGGGTAGAACTCGCTAAATGAGCATTTTTATGTGAAATATGCCTCATATCAGAAGCTGGCTTAAGGAAAAGCAGCGAAATCTGTGTAAATGCTTCTAGGTGACAATAGGGCTTTTATGGTGGATGCAATTTCGATAATCCACATGTTCACAACCCATTAAAGAATGTCGAATCCATCATGCATGTAGCGTGTTCATGACACTGTATTTCATGGTGAGGGGAACTATGTAAATTCAAATTCTATTTGGTAGGACACGCAGCAAGAGGATTTTACTGTGATAATTTCATGATTTTTAAAACTGGCTTTAGGAATAAGCTGAGAAATCAGTGTAAATATTTCTAGGTATGAAGAGGCCATGCATGATGAATGAAAGATCGGTAATCCACATGTTCACAACTCAGTAAATAATGTTTGTCAAATCTGTCATGCATGTAGCGTGCTCGGAATATGGAATATCATGGTCAGGGAAACTATGTAAATTAAAATAGTATTTGAAAGGACTCGCCCAAGAGGAGTTTTCTGCGAAGGCTTCATAATTTTTGAAACTGGCATTAGGAAATTTCTGCAAAATCTGATAAAAGTTTCTAGGAATAAATATGCCTTGCATGGTGGATGAAAGATCGTAATACACAAACTCACATCTCAGTAATGAATGCTTGTGAAATCCTTGATGCTTGTAGAATATTCGGAACATGGAAGGTCACGGTGAGAGAAATTATGTAAATTATATTTCTATTGGGTAGAACTCGCTCCAAGAGCATTTGTCTGCGAAATCTCCCTCATTCTCCAAACTGTCATTAGGAAAAAACTGTGAACTCAGAGTAAATCTTTCTTGGTGTAAATATGCCCTCTTTGGTGTTGAAAGATTGTTAATCCACATGTTCTCACCTCTGTAATGCATGTTTGTCTTATCCGTGATGCATGTAATGTGTTCAGAACATGGAATATCACGCTGAGGTATCTATATAAATTACATGCCGATTGGATAGAACTCGCTCCAAGAGAATTTTTCTGTGATATCTACCTCATTTTCGAAACTGGTGTTAGGAAAAAGCTGGGAAATCATAGAAAAATTTCCTAGGTTTACTCTGCCATGTATGGGGAACAATGTTCAGCAATCCACATGCTCATGACTCATTCATGAATGTTTTTTCGAATCCGTGTTGCATGCAGCGTGTTTGTAACACGGAATGTCACGGTGGAGGAAGAAATGTAAATTACATGTCTATTGGTTAGAACTCGCTCCAAGAGAATTTTTTTGAGAAAAATGCTTGATTTTGGAATCTGGCGTTATGAATAACCAGCGAACTGAGATTAAATATATCTAGGAATAAATATGCCTTTTATGGTGGATGAAAGATCGGTAATTCATGAAAAATGATCACAACTCATTAAAAATGTTTGTCTAAATCCATGATGCATGTATCGTGTTCAGATCATGGAAAGTCACGGTGAGTGAAATAATTTAAATAAAAAGTCTAGTGGATACAACACACTCAAAGAGGATTTTTCTGTGCAATATGTCTCATTTTCTAAACTGGAGTTAAGAAAATGCTGCGAAATAAGATTAAATGCTTCTCGGTGTTATTATGCCTCTCATAGTAGGTGAACGTTCAGTAATCCACATGCAAACAACTCAGTAGTGAATATGTGTTGAATCCGTGATGCATGTAGCATATATGGAACACGGAATTACATGGTGAGGGAATCTCTGTCAATTTGATTTCTGTTGGATAGAACTCGATGTAAGACAGTTTTTCTGTGAAAACTGCCTGTTTTTCAAACTGATATTAGAAAATAGCTGGGAACCCAGAGTAAATAATTCTAAGTGTTTATATTCCTTGAATGGTGAATGAAAGCTCGGTAATGCACATGCTCACAAATCAGCAATAACTGTTGGTCAAATCCGTGATGTATGTAATGTGTTCAGAGCACAAAATGTCACGGTCAGGTAAACTATGTAAATTACATGTCTATCGGGTTGAACTCGATGAAAGAGCATTTTTCTGCAAAATATGCCTCACTTCGGAAACTGGCTTTTGGAAAAAACTGTGAAATCTGGGTAAATGTTTCTTGGTGTAAATATGCCCTGTATTTTGTTGAAAGTTTGGTAATCCACATGTTCTCAACTCAGTAATGAATATTTATAGTATCCTTGATGCATGTAACAGGTTCGGAATGCGGAATATCACGGTGAGGAAACTATGTAAATTGTCGATTGGTTAGAACTCGCTACAAGAGAATTTTTCTGTGAAATCTACCTCAATTTCAAAACTGGTTTTAGGAAATACTGGGAAATAAGGGTAAAATTTCTTCGGTGTTAATATGCCCATTTTGGTGATGAATGTTCATTAATCCTCGTGCTCAAAACTCAGTAATGAATGTTTTTTCGAATCCATGATGCATGTAACCTGTTCGGAACACAGAATATCATGGTGAGGAGACTATGTAAACTACAGGTCTAGTGGGTACAACACGCTCAAAGAGTATTTTACTGAGCAATCTGCCTCATTTTTAAACTGCCGTTAGAAAAATGCTGCAAAATCAGAGTAAATGCTGTAGGTGCACATATGCCATAAATGGTGAATGAAATTTAGGGAATCCACATGCAAACAACTCATTAAAGAATGATTGTCGAATCCATGATTCATGTAGCATGTTCAGAGCACAAAATGTCACGGTGAGTGAAACAAATTAAATACAATGTCTAGGGGTCAACTCACTCAAAGAAGATTTTTCTGCGCAATATGCCTCATTTTCTATACTGGAGTCAGGAAAAAGCTGCAAAATAAGAGTAAATGTTTCTAGGTGTTAATATGCCTTGTACGGTGGATGATAGTTGGATAATCCACATGCTCACAACTCAGTAATTAAAGTTTTTCCAATCCGTGATGAATATAATGTGTTTGGAACACGGAATGACATGGTCAAATAATCTATGTAAATTACATATCTGTCGGGTTGAACTCACTAAATGACCTTTTTTATGCGAAATAGGCCTCATATCCGAATCTCGCTTAAGGAAAAGCAGCGAAATCTGTGTAAATGCTTCTAGGTGACAATAGGAGTTTTATGGTGGATGAAATATCGATAATCCACATGATCACAACTCATTAAAGAATGTTTGTCGAATCCATCATGCATGTAGAGTGTTTGTACACATTATTTCATGGTGAGGGAAACTATGTAAATTAAAACTTTATTTGGTAAGACTCGCAGCAAGAGAATTTTTCTGTGATAATTTCATGAATTTTTAAAACTGGCGTTAGGAAAAACCTGAGAAATCAGTTTAAATATTTCTAGGTATGAATAGGCCATGCATGGTGGATGAAAGATCGGTAATCCACATGCTCACAACTCAGTAATGAATGTTTTTCAAGTCTGTGATGCAATTAATGTGTTTGGAAGTTGGAATGACACGATCAGGTAAGCTATGGAAATTACATATCTGTCCGGTAGAACTCGCTATAAGACCATTTATCTGTGAAAAATAACTCATATCCAAAACTGGCATTAGGAAAAGCTGCAAAATCTGAGTAAATGCTTCTAGGTGACAATATGCCTTTTATGGTGGATGAAAGTTCGGTACTCCACATGCTCACAACTCATTAAAGAATGTTTGTGCAATCCGTCATGTATGTAGCGTGTTTGAAACACAGAATATCATGGTTAGGGAAACTGTGTAAATAAAATTTTATTTAGTAGAACTCGTACCAAGAGGATATTACTGCAAAAACTTCATGATTTCTGAAACAGGCGTTATGAAAAACCTGTGAAAAATGAGAAAATATTTCTAGGAATAAATATGCCATTCATGGTGAATGAAAGTTTGTAATACACATGCTCACATCTCAGTAATGAATTTTTGTCGAATCCGGGATGCTTGTATTGTGTTGGGAACACGGATGTCACGTTATGGAAAACAATGTAATTTACATGTCTCGTGTTTAGAACACACTCAAAGAGAATTTTTCAGCACAATCTTTCTCATTTTCTTACCTGGCGATAAGAATAAGCTGCAAAATCAAGGTAAATAATTCTATGTGTAAGGATTCCTTTTACGGTGAATGAAAGTTCGGTAATCCACATGCTCACAGCTCAGTAACCATTGTTTGTCGAATCCGTAGAGCGTGTAGCATATTCGGAACACCGAATGTCACGGTGAGGGAAAGAAATTATATTACATATCTATTGGGTAGAACTCGCTCCAAGAGTATTTTTCTATGAAAACTGCCTGATTTTCGAATCTGACATTAGGGAAAATCTGCGCACACAGACTAAGTGTTTCTAGGTGTAAAATGCCTTGTATGGTGGATGAAAGTTCTCTAATCCACATTCTCAGAACTAAGTAATGATTGTTTGTCGAATCCGTGATACATAAAGCCTGTTCTGAACACGGAACGTCATGGTGAGGGAAACTGTGTAAATTACATGTCTATTGGTTATAAATCGCTCCAAGAGGATTTTTATGTGAAATCTACCGCATTTTCGGATGTGACATTAGGAAAAACCTGCGAAAACAGAGTAAGTGTTTCTATGTGTAAATATGCCTTCTACGGTGGATGAAAGTTCAGTAATCCACATGTTCACAACTCAGAAATAAATGTTTAACGAATCCGTCATGCATGTAGTGTGTTCAGAACACGGATATTCACGGTGAGGGCAACTATGTAAATTACACGTCTATTGTGTATAACTTCCTCCACAAGGATATTTCTGTGGAAACTGCCTGATTTTTGATACTGGCATTAGAAAAAAGATGCGAACTCTAAATAAATATTTCTAGGTGTTTATATGCCTTGAATGGTGATTGAAAGTTCGGTTATCCACATGCTCACAACTCAGTAATGAATGTTTTTCGAATCCGTGTTGTATTTAACGTGATCGGAAGACGGAATGACACAATAAGTTAAGCTATGTAAATTACATATCTATAGGGAAGAGCTCCCTACAAGAGCATTTTCCCGTGAAATATTCCTCATTTCCGAAACTGATGTTAGGAAAAGCTGCGAAATCTGAGTAAATGCTTCTAGGTGACAATATGCCTTTTATGGTGGATGAAAGATCGGTAATCCACATGCTCACAACTCAGTAAGTAATGTTTGTCAAATCCATCATGCATGTAGCATGCTCGGAACACGGAATATCATGGTGAGTGAAACCATGTAAATTAAAATACTATTTGATAGGACTCGCCCCAAGTGAATATTTCTGCGCAATCTTCATGAATTTTGAAACTGGCTTTAGGAAATTCTGCGAAATCTGGTAAATATTTCTAGGTATAAATATGCCTTGCATGGTGGATGAAAGATCGCTATACACATACTCACATCTCAGTAAGGAATGCTTGTGAAATCCTTGATGCTTGTAGAATGACGGAACACGGAAAGTCACGGTGAGGGAAATTATGTGAGTTACATTTCTATTGGGTAGATCTCGCTCCAAGAGCATATGTGTGTGAAATCCCCTCATTTTCGAAACTGTCTTTAGGAAAATACTGTGAACTCAGAGTAAATGTTTCTTGGTGTAAATATGCCCTGTATGGTGTTGAAAGTTTGTTAATCCACATGTTCTCACCTCTGTAATGCATGTTTGTCGTATCCGTGATGCATGTTACGTGTTCGGAACACGGAATATCACGCTGAGGAAACGATGTAAATTACATGCCGATTGGTTAGAACTCGCTCCAAGAGAAGTTTTCTGTGATATCTACCTCATTTTTGAAACTGGTGTTAGGAAAAAGCTGGGAAATCAGAGAAAAATTTTCTAGGTGTAACTCTGCCATGTATGGGGATGAAAGTTCAGTAATCCACATGCTCACAACTCAGTCATGAATGTTTTTTCGAATCCGTGTTACATGTAGTGTGTTCGTAACACGGAATGTCATGGTGGAGGAAGAAAAGTAAATTATGTGTCTATTGGTTAGAATTCGCTCCAAGAGTATTTTTTTCAGAAATCTGCCTGATTTTGGAATCCGGCGTTACGAATAACCTGCGAACTGAGAATAAATATATCTAGTATTTAACATGCCTTGTATGGAGGATGAAAGTTCGGTAATTCATGAAAAATGCTCCCAACTCATCAAAAATAATTGTCGAATCCGTGATGCATGTATCGTTTTCAGAACGTGGAAATTCACGGTGAGTGAAACAATTTAAATAAAAGTTCTAGTGTATACAACACACTCAAAGAGGATTTTTATGCGCAATATACCTCATTTTCTAAACTGGAGTTAAGAAAATGCTGCGAAATAATATTAAATGCTTCTCGGTGTAAATATGCCTTTCATACTAGGTGAAAGTTCAGTAATCCACATGCTAACAACTCATTAGTGAATATGTGTCGAATCCGTGATGCATGTAGCATATACGGAACATGGAATTACACGGTGAGGGAATCTCTGTCAATTACATTTCTGTTGGATAGAACTTGATGTAAGACGGTTTTTCTGTGAAAACTGCCTGTTTTTCAAAACTGGCATTAGAAATAACTGGGAACTCAGAGTATATAATTCGAAGTGTTAATATTCTTTGAATGGTGAATGAAAGCTCTGTAATCCACATGCTCACAAATCAGTAATAACTGTTTGTTGAATCCATGATGCATGTAATGTGTTCGGAGAACAGAATGTCACGGTCAGGTAAACTTTGTAAATTACATGTCAATCGGGTAGAAGTCGATAAAACAGCATTTTTCTGCAAAATATGCCTCATTTCCGAAACGGGCTATTGGAAAAGTCTGTGAAATCAGGGTAAATGTTTCTTGATGTTAATATGAACTGCATGGTGTTGAAAGTTTGGTAATCCACATGTTCTCACCTCAGTAATGAACGTTTGTCGTATCCTTGATGCATGTAACAGGTTCGGAACGCAGAATATCACGGTGAGGAAACTGTAAATTCAATGTCGATAGGGAAGAACACGCTCCAAGAGAATTTTTCTGTGAAATCTACCTCAATTACAAAACTGGTGTTAGGATAAAGTTGGGAAATAAGAGTAAAATTTCTTTGGTGTCTATATGCCCATTTTGGTGATGAATGTTCATTAATCCTCGTGCTCACAACTCAGTAATGAATGTTTTTTCGAATCCATGATGCATGTAACGTGTTCGGAACACAGAATATCATGGTGAAGAGACTATGTAAACTAGATATCTAGTGGGTACATCAATTTCAAAGTGTATTTTACTGAGCCATCTGCCTCATTTTTAAACTGGCATTAGAAAAACTTGCAAAATCAGAGTAATTTATGTAGGTGAACATATGCCTTTAATGGTGAATGAGATTTCAGTAATCCACATGCTCACAAATCAGTAATGAATGTTTTTCAAGTCTGTGATGCAATTAATGTGTTTGGAAGATGGAATGACACGGTCAGGTAAGCTATGGAAATTACATATCTGTCGGGTAGAACTAACTATAAGACCATTTATCTGTGAAAAATACCTCATATCCAAAACTGGCGTTAGGAAAAGCTGCAAAATCTGAGTAAATGCTTCTAGGTGACAATATGCCTTTTATGGTGGATGAAAGTTCGGTACTCCACATGTTCACAACTCATTAAAGAATGTTTGTGCAATCCATCATGTATGTAGCGTCTTCGAAACACAGAATATCATGGTTAGGGAAACTGTGTAAATTAAATTTCTATTTGGTAGAACTCGCACCAAGAGGGTTTTACTGCAAAAACTTCATGATTTCTGAAACAGGCGTTATGAAAAACCTGTGAAAAATGAGAAAATATTTCTAGGAATAAATATGCCATTCATGGTGAATGAAAGTTTGTAATACACATGCTCACATCTCAGTAATGAATTTTTGTCGAATCCGGGATGCTTGTATTGTGTTGGGAACACGGATGTCACGTTCTGGAAAACAATGTAATTTACATGTCTCGTGTGTAGAACACACTCAAAGAGAATTTTTCAGCACAATCTTTCTCATTTTCTAACCTGGCGATAAGAATAAGCTGCAAAATCAAGGTAAATAATTCTATGTGTAAGGATTCCTTTTATGGTGAATGAAAGTTCGGTAATCCACATGCTCACAGCTCAGTAACCATTGTTTGTCGAATCCGTAATGCGCGTAGCATTTTCGGAACACCGAATGTCACGGTGAGGGAAAGAAATTATATTACATGTCTATTGGGTAGAACTCGCTCCAAGAGTATTTTTCTATGAAAACTGCCTGATTTTCGAATCTGACATTAGGGAAAACCTGCGCACACAGACTAAGTGTTTCTAGGTGTAAAATGCCTTGTATGGTGGATGAAAGTTCTCTAATCCACATTCTCAGAACTCAGTAATGATTGTTTGTCGAATCCGTGATACATAAAGCCTGTTCTGAACACGGAACGTCATGGTGAGGGAAACTGTGTAAATTACATGTCTATTGGTTATAAATCGCTCCAAGAGGATTTTTATGTGAAATCTACCGCATTTTCGGATGTGACATTAGGAAAAACCTGCGAAAACAGAGTAAGTGTTTCTATGTGTAAATATGCCTTCTATGGTGGATGAAAGTTCAGTAATCCACATGTTCACAACTCAGAAATAAATGTTTGACGAATCCATCATGCATGTAGTGTGTTCAGAACACGGATATTCACGGTGAGGGCAACTATGTAAATTACACGTCTATTGTGTATAACTTCCTCCACAAGGATATTTCTGTGGAAACTGCCTGATTTTTGATACTGGCATTAGAAAAAAGATGCGAACTCAAAATAAATATTTCTAGGTGTTTATATGCCTTGAATGGTGATTGAAAGTTCGGTTATCCACATGCTCACAACTCAGTAATGAATGTTTTTCGAATCCGTGTTGTATTTAACGTGATCGGAAGACAGAATGACACAATAAGTTAAGCTATGTAAATTACATATCTATAGGGAAGAGCTCCCTACAAGAGCATTTTCCCGTGAAATATTCCTCATTTCCGAAACTGATGTTAGGAAAAGCTGCGAAATCTGAGTAAATGCTTCTAGGTGACAATATGCCTTTTATGGTGGATGAAAGATCGGTAATCCACATGCTCACAACTCAGTAAGTAATGTTTGTCAAATCCATCATGCATGTAGCATGCTCGGAACACGGAATATCATGGTGAGTGAAACCATGTAAATTAAAATACTATTTGAACGGACTCGCCCCAAGTGAATATTTCTGCGCAATCTTCATGAATTTTGAAACTGGCTTTAGGAAATTCTGCGAAATCTGGTAAATATTTCTAGGTATAAATATGCCTTGCATGGTGGATGAAAGATCGCTATACACATACTCACATCTCAGTAAGGAATGCTTGTGAAATCCTTGATGCTTGTAGAATGACGGAACACGGAAAGTCACGGTGAGGGAAATTATGTGAGTTACATTTCTATTGGGTAGATCTCGCTCCAAGAGCATATGTGTGTGAAATCCCCTCATTTTCGAAACTGTCTTTAGGAAAATACTGTGAACTCAGAGTAAATGTTTCTTGGTGTAAATATGCCCTGTATGGTGTTGAAAGTTTGTTAATCCACATGTTCTCACCTCTGTAATGCATGTTTGTCGTATCCGTGATGCATGTTACGTGTTCGGAACACGGAATATCACGCTGAGGAAACGATGTAAATTACATGCCGATTGGTTAGAACTCGCTCCAAGAGAAGTTTTCTGTGATATCTACCTCATTTTTGAAACTGGTGTTAGGAAAAAGCTGGGAAATCAGAGAAAAATTTTCTAGGTGTAACTCTGCCATGTATGGGGATGAAAGTTCAGTAATCCACATGCTCACAACTCAGTCATGAATGTTTTTTCGAATCCGTGTTACATGTAGTGTGTTCGTAACACGGAATGTCATGGTGGAGGAAGAAAAGTAAATTATGTGTCTATTGGTTAGAATTCGCTCCAAGAGTATTTTTTTCAGAAATCTGCCTGATTTTGGAATCCGGCGTTACGAATAACCTGCGAACTGAGAATAAATATATCTAGTATTTAACATGCCTTGTATGGAGGATGAAAGTTCGGTAATTCATGAAAAATGCTCCCAACTCATCAAAAATAATTGTCGAATCCGTGATGCATGTATCGTTTTCAGAACGTGGAAATTCACGGTGAGTGAAACAATTTAAATAAAAGTTCTAGTGTATACAACACACTCAAAGAGGATTTTTATGCGCAATATACCTCATTTTCTAAACTGGAGTTAAGAAAATGCTGCGAAATAATATTAAATGCTTCTCGGTGTAAATATGCCTTTCATACTAGGTGAAAGTTCAGTAATCCACATGCTAACAACTCATTAGTGAATATGTGTCGAATCCGTGATGCATGTAGCATATACGGAACATGGAATTACACGGTGAGGGAATCTCTGTCAATTACATTTCTGTTGGATAGAACTTGATGTAAGACGGTTTTTCTGTGAAAACTGCCTGTTTTTCAAAACTGGCATTAGAAATAACTGGGAACTCAGAGTATATAATTCGAAGTGTTAATATTCTTTGAATGGTGAATGAAAGCTCTGTAATCCACATGCTCACAAATCAGTAATAACTGTTTGTTGAATCCATGATGCATGTAATGTGTTCGGAGAACAGAATGTCACGGTCAGGTAAACTTTGTAAATTACATGTCAATCGGGTAGAAGTCGATAAAACAGCATTTTTCTGCAAAATATGCCTCATTTCCGAAACGGGCTATTGGAAAAGTCTGTGAAATCAGGGTAAATGTTTCTTGATGTTAATATGAACTGCATGGTGTTGAAAGTTTGGTAATCCACATGTTCTCACCTCAGTAATGAACGTTTGTCGTATCCTTGATGCATGTAACAGGTTCGGAACGCAGAATATCACGGTGAGGAAACTGTAAATTCAATGTCGATAGGGAAGAACACGCTCCAAGAGAATTTTTCTGTGAAATCTACCTCAATTACAAAACTGGTGTTAGGATAAAGTTGGGAAATAAGAGTAAAATTTCTTTGGTGTCTATATGCCCATTTTGGTGATGAATGTTCATTAATCCTCGTGCTCACAACTCAGTAATGAATGTTTTTTCGAATCCATGATGCATGTAACGTGTTCGGAACACAGAATATCATGGTGAAGAGACTATGTAAACTAGATATCTAGTGGGTACATCAATTTCAAAGTGTATTTTACTGAGCCATCTGCCTCATTTTTAAACTGGCATTAGAAAAACTTGCAAAATCAGAGTAATTTATGTAGGTGAACATATGCCTTTAATGGTGAATGAGATTTCAGTAATCCACATGCTCACAAATCAGTAATGAATGTTTTTCAAGTCTGTGATGCAATTAATGTGTTTGGAAGATGGAATGACACGGTCAGGTAAGCTATGGAAATTACATATGTGTCGGGTAGAACTAACTATAAGACCATTTATCTGTGAAAAATACCTCATATCCAAAACTGGCGTTAGGAAAAGCTGCAAAATCTGAGTAAATGCTTCTAGGTGACAATATGCCTTTTATGGTGGATGAAAGTTCGGTACTCCACATGTTCACAACTCATTAAAGAATGTTTGTGCAATCCATCATGTATGTAGCGTCTTCGAAACACAGAATATCATGGTTAGGGAAACTGTGTAAATTAAATTTCTATTTGGTAGAACTCGCACCAAGAGGATTTTACTGCAAAAACTTCATGATTTCTGAAACAGGCGTTATGAAAAACCTGTGAAAAATGAGAAAATATTTCTAGGAATAAATATGCCATTCATGGTGAATGAAAGTTTGTAATACACATGCTCACATCTCAGTAATGAATTTTTGTCAAATCCGGGATGCTTGTATTGTGTTGGGAACACGGATGTCACGTTCTGGAAAACAATGTAATTTACATGTCTCGTGTGTAGAACACACTCAAAGAGAATTTTTCAGCACAATCTTTCTCATTTTCTAACCTGGCGATAAGAATAAGCTGCAAAATCAAGGTAAATAATTCTATGTGTAAGGATTCCTTTTATGGTGAATGAAAGTTCGGTAATCCACATGCTCACAGCTCAGTAACCATTGTTTGTCGAATCCGTAATGCGCGTAGCATTTTCGGAACACCGAATGTCACGGTGAGGGAAAGAAATTATATTACATGTCTATTGGGTAGAACTCGCTCCAAGAGTATTTTTCTATGAAAACTGCCTGATTTTCGAATCTGACATTAGGGAAAACCTGCGCACACAGACTAAGTGTTTCTAGGTGTAAAATGCCTTGTATGGTGGATGAAAGTTCTCTAATCCACATTCTCAGAACTCAGTAATGATTGTTTGTCGAATCCGTGATACATAAAGCCTGTTCTGAACACGGAACGTCATGGTGAGGGAAACTGTGTAAATTACATGTCTATTGGTTATAAATCGCTCCAAGAGGATTTTTATGTGAAATCTACCGCATTTTCGGATGTGACATTAGGAAAAACCTGCGAAAACAGAGTAAGTGTTTCTATGTGTAAATATGCCTTCTATGGTGGATGAAAGTTCAGTAATCCACATGTTCACAACTCAGAAATAAATGTTTGACGAATCCATCATGCATGTAGTGTGTTCAGAACACGGATATTCACGGTGAGGGCAACTATGTAAATTACACGTCTATTGTGTATAACTTCCTCCACAAGGATATTTCTGTGGAAACTGCCTGATTTTTGATACTGGCATTAGAAAAAAGATGCGAACTCAAAATAAATATTTCTAGGTGTTTATATGCCTTGAATGGTGATTGAAAGTTCGGTTATCCACATGCTCACAACTCAGTAATGAATGTTTTTCGAATCCGTGTTGTATTTAACGTGATCGGAAGACAGAATGACACAATAAGTTAAGCTATGTAAATTACATATCTATAGGGAAGAGCTCCCTACAAGAGCATTTTCCCGTGAAATATTCCTCATTTCCGAAACTGATGTTAGGAAAAGCTGCGAAATCTGAGTAAATGCTTCTAGGTGACAATATGCCTTTTATGGTGGATGAAAGATCGGTAATCCACATGCTCACAACTCAGTAAGTAATGTTTGTCAAATCCATCATGCATGTAGCATGCTCGGAACACGGAATATCATGGTGAGTGAAACCATGTAAATTAAAATACTATTTGAACGGACTCGCCCCAAGTGAATATTTCTGCGCAATCTTCATGAATTTTGAAACTGGCTTTAGGAAATTCTGCGAAATCTGGTAAATATTTCTAGGTATAAATATGCCTTGCATGGTGGATGAAAGATCGCTATACACATACTCACATCTCAGTAAGGAATGCTTGTGAAATCCTTGATGCTTGTAGAATGACGGAACACGGAAAGTCACGGTGAGGGAAATTATGTGAGTTACATTTCTATTGGGTAGATCTCGCTCCAAGAGCATATGTGTGTGAAATCCCCTCATTTTCGAAACTGTCTTTAGGAAAATACTGTGAACTCAGAGTAAATGTTTCTTGGTGTAAATATGCCCTGTATGGTGTTGAAAGTTTGTTAATCCACATGTTCTCACCTCTGTAATGCATGTTTGTCGTATCCGTGATGCATGTTACGTGTTCGGAACACGGAATATCACGCTGAGGAAACGATGTAAATTACATGCCGATTGGTTAGAACTCGCTCCAAGAGAAGTTTTCTGTGATATCTACCTCATTTTTGAAACTGGTGTTAGGAAAAAGCTGGGAAATCAGAGAAAAATTTTCTAGGTGTAACTCTGCCATGTATGGGGATGAAAGTTCAGTAATCCACATGCTCACAACTCAGTCATGAATGTTTTTTCGAATCCGTGTTACATGTAGTGTGTTCGTAACACGGAATGTCATGGTGGAGGAAGAAAAGTAAATTATGTGTCTATTGGTTAGAATTCGCTCCAAGAGTATTTTTTTCAGAAATCTGCCTGATTTTGGAATCCGGCGTTACGAATAACCTGCGAACTGAGAATAAATATATCTAGTATTTAACATGCCTTGTATGGAGGATGAAAGTTCGGTAATTCATGAAAAATGCTCCCAACTCATCAAAAATAATTGTCGAATCCGTGATGCATGTATCGTTTTCAGAACGTGGAAATTCACGGTGAGTGAAACAATTTAAATAAAAGTTCTAGTGTATACAACACACTCAAAGAGGATTTTTATGCGCAATATACCTCATTTTCTAAACTGGAGTTAAGAAAATGCTGCGAAATAATATTAAATGCTTCTCGGTGTAAATATGCCTTTCATACTAGGTGAAAGTTCAGTAATCCACATGCTAACAACTCATTAGTGAATATGTGTCGAATCCGTGATGCATGTAGCATATACGGAACATGGAATTACACGGTGAGGGAATCTCTGTCAATTACATTTCTGTTGGATAGAACTTGATGTAAGACGGTTTTTCTGTGAAAACTGCCTGTTTTTCAAAACTGGCATTAGAAATAACTGGGAACTCAGAGTATATAATTCGAAGTGTTAATATTCTTTGAATGGTGAATGAAAGCTCTGTAATCCACATGCTCACAAATCAGTAATAACTGTTTGTTGAATCCATGATGCATGTAATGTGTTCGGAGAACAGAATGTCACGGTCAGGTAAACTTTGTAAATTACATGTCAATCGGGTAGAAGTCGATAAAACAGCATTTTTCTGCAAAATATGCCTCATTTCCGAAACGGGCTATTGGAAAAGTCTGTGAAATCAGGGTAAATGTTTCTTGATGTTAATATGAACTGCATGGTGTTGAAAGTTTGGTAATCCACATGTTCTCACCTCAGTAATGAACGTTTGTCGTATCCTTGATGCATGTAACAGGTTCGGAACGCAGAATATCACGGTGAGGAAACTGTAAATTCAATGTCGATAGGGAAGAACACGCTCCAAGAGAATTTTTCTGTGAAATCTACCTCAATTACAAAACTGGTGTTAGGATAAAGTTGGGAAATAAGAGTAAAATTTCTTTGGTGTCTATATGCCCATTTTGGTGATGAATGTTCATTAATCCTCGTGCTCACAACTCAGTAATGAATGTTTTTTCGAATCCATGATGCATGTAACGTGTTCGGAACACAGAATATCATGGTGAAGAGACTATGTAAACTAGATATCTAGTGGGTACATCAATTTCAAAGTGTATTTTACTGAGCCATCTGCCTCATTTTTAAACTGGCATTAGAAAAACTTGCAAAATCAGAGTAATTTATGTAGGTGAACATATGCCTTTAATGGTGAATGAGATTTCAGTAATCCACATGCTCACAAATCAGTAATGAATGTTTTTCAAGTCTGTGATGCAATTAATGTGTTTGGAAGATGGAATGACACGGTCAGGTAAGCTATGGAAATTACATATGTGTCGGGTAGAACTAACTATAAGACCATTTATCTGTGAAAAATACCTCATATCCAAAACTGGCGTTAGGAAAAGCTGCAAAATCTGAGTAAATGCTTCTAGGTGACAATATGCCTTTTATGGTGGATGAAAGTTCGGTACTCCACATGTTCACAACTCATTAAAGAATGTTTGTGCAATCCATCATGTATGTAGCGTCTTCGAAACACAGAATATCATGGTTAGGGAAACTGTGTAAATTAAATTTCTATTTGGTAGAACTCGCACCAAGAGGATTTTACTGCAAAAACTTCATGATTTCTGAAACAGGCGTTATGAAAAACCTGTGAAAAATGAGAAAATATTTCTAGGAATAAATATGCCATTCATGGTGAATGAAAGTTTGTAATACACATGCTCACATCTCAGTAATGAATTTTTGTCAAATCCGGGATGCTTGTATTGTGTTGGGAACACGGATGTCACGTTCTGGAAAACAATGTAATTTACATGTCTCGTGTGTAGAACACACTCAAAGAGAATTTTTCAGCACAATCTTTCTCATTTTCTAACCTGGCGATAAGAATAAGCTGCAAAATCAAGGTAAATAATTCTATGTGTAAGGATTCCTTTTATGGTGAATGAAAGTTCGGTAATCCACATGCTCACAGCTCAGTAACCATTGTTTGTCGAATCCGTAATGCGCGTAGCATTTTCGGAACACCGAATGTCACGGTGAGGGAAAGAAATTATATTACATGTCTATTGGGTAGAACTCGCTCCAAGAGTATTTTTCTATGAAAACTGCCTGATTTTCGAATCTGACATTAGGGAAAACCTGCGCACACAGACTAAGTGTTTCTAGGTGTAAAATGCCTTGTATGGTGGATGAAAGTTCTCTAATCCACATTCTCAGAACTCAGTAATGATTGTTTGTCGAATCCGTGATACATAAAGCCTGTTCTGAACACGGAACGTCATGGTGAGGGAAACTGTGTAAATTACATGTCTATTGGTTATAAATCGCTCCAAGAGGATTTTTATGTGAAATCTACCGCATTTTCGGATGTGACATTAGGAAAAACCTGCGAAAACAGAGTAAGTGTTTCTATGTGTAAATATGCCTTCTATGGTGGATGAAAGTTCAGTAATCCACATGTTCACAACTCAGAAATAAATGTTTGACGAATCCATCATGCATGTAGTGTGTTCAGAACACGGATATTCACGGTGAGGGCAACTATGTAAATTACACGTCTATTGTGTATAACTTCCTCCACAAGGATATTTCTGTGGAAACTGCCTGATTTTTGATACTGGCATTAGAAAAAAGATGCGAACTCAAAATAAATATTTCTAGGTGTTTATATGCCTTGAATGGTGATTGAAAGTTCGGTTATCCACATGCTCACAACTCAGTAATGAATGTTTTTCGAATCCGTGTTGTATTTAACGTGATCGGAAGACAGAATGACACAATAAGTTAAGCTATGTAAATTACATATCTATAGGGAAGAGCTCCCTACAAGAGCATTTTCCCGTGAAATATTCCTCATTTCCGAAACTGATGTTAGGAAAAGCTGCGAAATCTGAGTAAATGCTTCTAGGTGACAATATGCCTTTTATGGTGGATGAAAGATCGGTAATCCACATGCTCACAACTCAGTAAGTAATGTTTGTCAAATCCATCATGCATGTAGCATGCTCGGAACACGGAATATCATGGTGAGTGAAACCATGTAAATTAAAATACTATTTGAACGGACTCGCCCCAAGTGAATATTTCTGCGCAATCTTCATGAATTTTGAAACTGGCTTTAGGAAATTCTGCGAAATCTGGTAAATATTTCTAGGTATAAATATGCCTTGCATGGTGGATGAAAGATCGCTATACACATACTCACATCTCAGTAATGAATGCTTGTGAAATCCTTGATGCTTGTAGAATGACGTAACACGGAAAGTCACGGTGAGGGAAATTATGTGAGTTACATTTCTATAGGGTAGATCTCGCTCCAAGAGCATATGTGTGTGAAATCCCCTCATTTTCGAAACTGTCTTTAGGAAAATACTGTGAACTCAGAGTAAATGTTTCTTGGTGTAAATATGCCCTGTATGGTGTTGAAAGTTTGTTAATCCACATGTTCTCACCTCTGTAATGCATGTTTGTCGTATCCGTGATGCATGTTACGTGTTCGGAACACGGAATATCACGCTGAGGAAACGATGTAAATTACATGCCGATTGGTTAGAACTCGCTCCAAGAGAAGTTTTCTGTGATATCTACCTCATTTTTGAAACTGGTGTTAGGAAAAAGCTGGGAAATCAGAGAAAAATTTTCTAGGTGTAACTCTGCCATGTATGGGGATGAAAGTTCAGTAATCCACATGCTCACAACTCAGTCATGAATGTTTTTTCGAATCCGTGTTACATGTAGTGTGTTCGTAACACGGAATGTCATGGTGGAGGAAGAAAAGTAAATTATGTGTCTATTGGTTAGAATTCGCTCCAAGAGTATTTTTTTCAGAAATCTGCCTGATTTTGGAATCCGGCGTTACGAATAACCTGCGAACTGAGAATAAATATATCTAGTATTTAACATGCCTTGTATGGAGGATGAAAGTTCGGTAATTCATGAAAAATGCTCCCAACTCATCAAAAATAATTGTCGAATCCGTGATGCATGTATCGTTTTCAGAACGTGGAAATTCACGGTGAGTGAAACAATTTAAATAAAAGTTCTAGTGTATACAACACACTCAAAGAGGATTTTTATGCGCAATATACCTCATTTTCTAAACTGGAGTTAAGAAAATGCTGCGAAATAATATTAAATGCTTCTCGGTGTAAATATGCCTTTCATACTAGGTGAAAGTTCAGTAATCCACATGCTAACAACTCATTAGTGAATATGTGTCGAATCCGTGATGCATGTAGCATATACGGAACATGGAATTACACGGTGAGGGAATCTCTGTCAATTACATTTCTGTTGGATAGAACTTGATGTAAGACGGTTTTTCTGTGAAAACTGCCTGTTTTTCAAAACTGGCATTAGAAATAACTGGGAACTCAGAGTACATAATTCGAAGTGTTAATATTCTTTGAATGGTGAATGAAAGCTCTGTAATCCACATGCTCACAAATCAGTAATAACTGTTTGTTGAATCCATGATGCATGTAATGTGTTCGGAGAACAGAATGTCACGGTCAGGTAAACTTTGTAAATTACATGTCAATCGGGTAGAAGTCGATAAAACAGCATTTTTCTGCAAAATATGCCTCATTTCCGAAACGGGCTATTGGAAAAGTCTGTGAAATCAGGGTAAATGTTTCTTGATGTTAATATGAACTGCATGGTGTTGAAAGTTTGGTAATCCACATGTTCTCACCTCAGTAATGAACGTTTGTCGTATCCTTGATGCATGTAACAGGTTCGGAACGCAGAATATCACGGTGAGGAAACTGTAAATTCAATGTCGATAGGGAAGAACACGCTCCAAGAGAATTTTTCTGTGAAATCTACCTCAATTACAAAACTGGTGTTAGGATAAAGTTGGGAAATAAGAGTAAAATTTCTTTGGTGTCTATATGCCCATTTTGGTGATGAATGTTCATTAATCCTCGTGCTCACAACTCAGTAATGAATGTTTTTTCGAATCCATGATGCATGTAACGTGTTCGGAACACAGAATATCATGGTGAAGAGACTATGTAAACTAGATATCTAGTGGGTACATCAATTTCAAAGTGTATTTTACTGAGCCATCTGCCTCATTTTTAAACTGGCATTAGAAAAACTTGCAAAATCAGAGTAATTTATGTAGGTGAACATATGCCTTTAATGGTGAATGAGATTTCAGTAATCCACATGCTCACAAATCAGTAATGAATGTTTTTCAAGTCTGTGATGCAATTAATGTGTTTGGAAGATGGAATGACACGGTCAGGTAAGCTATGGAAATTACATATCTGTCGGGTAGAACTAACTATAAGACCATTTATCTGTGAAAAATACCTCATATCCAAAACTGGCGTTAGGAAAAGCTGCAAAATCTGAGTAAATGCTTCTAGGTGACAATATGCCTTTTATGGTGGATGAAAGTTCGGTACTCCACATGTTCACAACTCATTAAAGAATGTTTGTGCAATCCATCATGTATGTAGCGTCTTCGAAACACAGAATATCATGGTTAGGGAAACTGTGTAAATTAAATTTCTATTTGGTAGAACTCGCACCAAGAGGGTTTTACTGCAAAAACTTCATGATTTCTGAAACAGGCGTTATGAAAAACCTGTGAAAAATGAGAAAATATTTCTAGGAATAAATATGCCATTCATGGTGAATGAAAGTTTGTAATACACATGCTCACATCTCAGTAATGAATTTTTGTCGAATCCGGGATGCTTGTATTGTGTTGGGAACACGGATGTCACGTTCTGGAAAACAATGTAATTTACATGTCTCGTGTGTAGAACACACTCAAAGAGAATTTTTCAGCACAATCTTTCTCATTTTCTAACCTGGCGATAAGAATAAGCTGCAAAATCAAGGTAAATAATTCTATGTGTAAGGATTCCTTTTATGGTGAATGAAAGTTCGGTAATCCACATGCTCACAGCTCAGTAACCATTGTTTGTCGAATCCGTAATGCGCGTAGCATTTTCGGAACACCGAATGTCACGGTGAGGGAAAGAAATTATATTACATGTCTATTGGGTAGAACTCGCTCCAAGAGTATTTTTCTATGAAAACTGCCTGATTTTCGAATCTGACATTAGGGAAAACCTGCGCACACAGACTAAGTGTTTCTAGGTGTAAAATGCCTTGTATGGTGGATGAAAGTTCTCTAATCCACATTCTCAGAACTCAGTAATGATTGTTTGTCGAATCCGTGATACATAAAGCCTGTTCTGAACACGGAACGTCATGGTGAGGGAAACTGTGTAAATTACATGTCTATTGGTTATAAATCGCTCCAAGAGGATTTTTATGTGAAATCTACCGCATTTTCGGATGTGACATTAGGAAAAACCTGCGAAAACAGAGTAAGTGTTTCTATGTGTAAATATGCCTTCTATGGTGGATGAAAGTTCAGTAATCCACATGTTCACAACTCAGAAATAAATGTTTGACGAATCCATCATGCATGTAGTGTGTTCAGAACACGGATATTCACGGTGAGGGCAACTATGTAAATTACACGTCTATTGTGTATAACTTCCTCCACAAGGATATTTCTGTGGAAACTGCCTGATTTTTGATACTGGCATTAGAAAAAAGATGCGAACTCAAAATAAATATTTCTAGGTGTTTATATGCCTTGAATGGTGATTGAAAGTTCGGTTATCCACATGCTCACAACTCAGTAATGAATGTTTTTCGAATCCGTGTTGTATTTAACGTGATCGGAAGACAGAATGACACAATAAGTTAAGCTATGTAAATTACATATCTATAGGGAAGAGCTCCCTACAAGAGCATTTTCCCGTGAAATATTCCTCATTTCCGAAACTGATGTTAGGAAAAGCTGCGAAATCTGAGTAAATGCTTCTAGGTGACAATATGCCTTTTATGGTGGATGAAAGATCGGTAATCCACATGCTCACAACTCAGTAAGTAATGTTTGTCAAATCCATCATGCATGTAGCATGCTCGGAACACGGAATATCATGGTGAGTGAAACCATGTAAATTAAAATACTATTTGAACGGACTCGCCCCAAGTGAATATTTCTGCGCAATCTTCATGAATTTTGAAACTGGCTTTAGGAAATTCTGCGAAATCTGGTAAATATTTCTAGGTATAAATATGCCTTGCATGGTGGATGAAAGATCGCTATACACATACTCACATCTCAGTAAGGAATGCTTGTGAAATCCTTGATGCTTGTAGAATGACGGAACACGGAAAGTCACGGTGAGGGAAATTATGTGAGTTACATTTCTATTGGGTAGATCTCGCTCCAAGAGCATATGTGTGTGAAATCCCCTCATTTTCGAAACTGTCTTTAGGAAAATACTGTGAACTCAGAGTAAATGTTTCTTGGTGTAAATATGCCCTGTATGGTGTTGAAAGTTTGTTAATCCACATGTTCTCACCTCTGTAATGCATGTTTGTCGTATCCGTGATGCATGTTACGTGTTCGGAACACGGAATATCACGCTGAGGAAACGATGTAAATTACATGCCGATTGGTTAGAACTCGCTCCAAGAGAAGTTTTCTGTGATATCTACCTCATTTTTGAAACTGGTGTTAGGAAAAAGCTGGGAAATCAGAGAAAAATTTTCTAGGTGTAACTCTGCCATGTATGGGGATGAAAGTTCAGTAATCCACATGCTCACAACTCAGTCATGAATGTTTTTTCGAATCCGTGTTACATGTAGTGTGTTCGTAACACGGAATGTCATGGTGGAGGAAGAAAAGTAAATTATGTGTCTATTGGTTAGAATTCGCTCCAAGAGTATTTTTTTCAGAAATCTGCCTGATTTTGGAATCCGGCGTTACGAATAACCTGCGAACTGAGAATAAATATATCTAGTATTTAACATGCCTTGTATGGAGGATGAAAGTTCGGTAATTCATGAAAAATGCTCCCAACTCATCAAAAATAATTGTCGAATCCGTGATGCATGTATCGTTTTCAGAACGTGGAAATTCACGGTGAGTGAAACAATTTAAATAAAAGTTCTAGTGTATACAACACACTCAAAGAGGATTTTTATGCGCAATATACCTCATTTTCTAAACTGGAGTTAAGAAAATGCTGCGAAATAATATTAAATGCTTCTCGGTGTAAATATGCCTTTCATACTAGGTGAAAGTTCAGTAATCCACATGCTAACAACTCATTAGTGAATATGTGTCGAATCCGTGATGCATGTAGCATATACGGAACATGGAATTACACGGTGAGGGAATCTCTGTCAATTACATTTCTGTTGGATAGAACTTGATGTAAGACGGTTTTTCTGTGAAAACTGCCTGTTTTTCAAAACTGGCATTAGAAATAACTGGGAACTCAGAGTATATAATTCGAAGTGTTAATATTCTTTGAATGGTGAATGAAAGCTCTGTAATCCACATGCTCACAAATCAGTAATAACTGTTTGTTGAATCCATGATGCATGTAATGTGTTCGGAGAACAGAATGTCACGGTCAGGTAAACTTTGTAAATTACATGTCAATCGGGTAGAAGTCGATAAAACAGCATTTTTCTGCAAAATATGCCTCATTTCCGAAACGGGCTATTGGAAAAGTCTGTGAAATCAGGGTAAATGTTTCTTGATGTTAATATGAACTGCATGGTGTTGAAAGTTTGGTAATCCACATGTTCTCACCTCAGTAATGAACGTTTGTCGTATCCTTGATGCATGTAACAGGTTCGGAACGCAGAATATCACGGTGAGGAAACTGTAAATTCAATGTCGATAGGGAAGAACACGCTCCAAGAGAATTTTTCTGTGAAATCTACCTCAATTACAAAACTGGTGTTAGGATAAAGTTGGGAAATAAGAGTAAAATTTCTTTGGTGTCTATATGCCCATTTTGGTGATGAATGTTCATTAATCCTCGTGCTCACAACTCAGTAATGAATGTTTTTTCGAATCCATGATGCATGTAACGTGTTCGGAACACAGAATATCATGGTGAAGAGACTATGTAAACTAGATATCTAGTGGGTACATCAATTTCAAAGTGTATTTTACTGAGCCATCTGCCTCATTTTTAAACTGGCATTAGAAAAACTTGCAAAATCAGAGTAATTTATGTAGGTGAACATATGCCTTTAATGGTGAATGAGATTTCAGTAATCCACATGCTCACAAATCAGTAATGAATGTTTTTCAAGTCTGTGATGCAATTAATGTGTTTGGAAGATGGAATGACACGGTCAGGTAAGCTATGGAAATTACATATGTGTCGGGTAGAACTAACTATAAGACCATTTATCTGTGAAAAATACCTCATATCCAAAACTGGCGTTAGGAAAAGCTGCAAAATCTGAGTAAATGCTTCTAGGTGACAATATGCCTTTTATGGTGGATGAAAGTTCGGTACTCCACATGTTCACAACTCATTAAAGAATGTTTGTGCAATCCATCATGTATGTAGCGTCTTCGAAACACAGAATATCATGGTTAGGGAAACTGTGTAAATTAAATTTCTATTTGGTAGAACTCGCACCAAGAGGATTTTACTGCAAAAACTTCATGATTTCTGAAACAGGCGTTATGAAAAACCTGTGAAAAATGAGAAAATATTTCTAGGAATAAATATGCCATTCATGGTGAATGAAAGTTTGTAATACACATGCTCACATCTCAGTAATGAATTTTTGTCAAATCCGGGATGCTTGTATTGTGTTGGGAACACGGATGTCACGTTCTGGAAAACAATGTAATTTACATGTCTCGTGTGTAGAACACACTCAAAGAGAATTTTTCAGCACAATCTTTCTCATTTTCTAACCTGGCGATAAGAATAAGCTGCAAAATCAAGGTAAATAATTCTATGTGTAAGGATTCCTTTTATGGTGAATGAAAGTTCGGTAATCCACATGCTCACAGCTCAGTAACCATTGTTTGTCGAATCCGTAATGCGCGTAGCATTTTCGGAACACCGAATGTCACGGTGAGGGAAAGAAATTATATTACATGTCTATTGGGTAGAACTCGCTCCAAGAGTATTTTTCTATGAAAACTGCCTGATTTTCGAATCTGACATTAGGGAAAACCTGCGCACACAGACTAAGTGTTTCTAGGTGTAAAATGCCTTGTATGGTGGATGAAAGTTCTCTAATCCACATTCTCAGAACTCAGTAATGATTGTTTGTCGAATCCGTGATACATAAAGCCTGTTCTGAACACGGAACGTCATGGTGAGGGAAACTGTGTAAATTACATGTCTATTGGTTATAAATCGCTCCAAGAGGATTTTTATGTGAAATCTACCGCATTTTCGGATGTGACATTAGGAAAAACCTGCGAAAACAGAGTAAGTGTTTCTATGTGTAAATATGCCTTCTATGGTGGATGAAAGTTCAGTAATCCACATGTTCACAACTCAGAAATAAATGTTTGACGAATCCATCATGCATGTAGTGTGTTCAGAACACGGATATTCACGGTGAGGGCAACTATGTAAATTACACGTCTATTGTGTATAACTTCCTCCACAAGGATATTTCTGTGGAAACTGCCTGATTTTTGATACTGGCATTAGAAAAAAGATGCGAACTCAAAATAAATATTTCTAGGTGTTTATATGCCTTGAATGGTGATTGAAAGTTCGGTTATCCACATGCTCACAACTCAGTAATGAATGTTTTTCGAATCCGTGTTGTATTTAACGTGATCGGAAGACAGAATGACACAATAAGTTAAGCTATGTAAATTACATATCTATAGGGAAGAGCTCCCTACAAGAGCATTTTCCCGTGAAATATTCCTCATTTCCGAAACTGATGTTAGGAAAAGCTGCGAAATCTGAGTAAATGCTTCTAGGTGACAATATGCCTTTTATGGTGGATGAAAGATCGGTAATCCACATGCTCACAACTCAGTAAGTAATGTTTGTCAAATCCATCATGCATGTAGCATGCTCGGAACACGGAATATCATGGTGAGTGAAACCATGTAAATTAAAATACTATTTGAACGGACTCGCCCCAAGTGAATATTTCTGCGCAATCTTCATGAATTTTGAAACTGGCTTTAGGAAATTCTGCGAAATCTGGTAAATATTTCTAGGTATAAATATGCCTTGCATGGTGGATGAAAGATCGCTATACACATACTCACATCTCAGTAATGAATGCTTGTGAAATCCTTGATGCTTGTAGAATGACGTAACACGGAAAGTCACGGTGAGGGAAATTATGTGAGTTACATTTCTATAGGGTAGATCTCGCTCCAAGAGCATATGTGTGTGAAATCCCCTCATTTTCGAAACTGTCTTTAGGAAAATACTGTGAACTCAGAGTAAATGTTTCTTGGTGTAAATATGCCCTGTATGGTGTTGAAAGTTTGTTAATCCACATGTTCTCACCTCTGTAATGCATGTTTGTCGTATCCGTGATGCATGTTACGTGTTCGGAACACGGAATATCACGCTGAGGAAACGATGTAAATTACATGCCGATTGGTTAGAACTCGCTCCAAGAGAAGTTTTCTGTGATATCTACCTCATTTTTGAAACTGGTGTTAGGAAAAAGCTGGGAAATCAGAGAAAATTTTCTAGGTGTAACTCTGCCATGTATGGGGATGAAAGTTCAGTAATCCACATGCTCACAACTCAGTCATGAATGTTTTTTCGAATCCGTGTTACATGTAGTGTGTTCGTAACACGGAATGTCATGGTGGAGGAAGAAAAGTAAATTATGTGTCTATTGGTTAGAATTCGCTCCAAGAGTATTTTTTTCAGAAATCTGCCTGATTTTGGAATCCGGCGTTACGAATAACCTGCGAACTGAGAATAAATATATCTAGTATTTAACATGCCTTGTATGGAGGATGAAAGTTCGGTAATTCATGAAAAATGCTCCCAACTCATCAAAAATAATTGTCGAATCCGTGATGCATGTATCGTTTTCAGAACGTGGAAATTCACGGTGAGTGAAACAATTTAAATAAAAGTTCTAGTGTATACAACACACTCAAAGAGGATTTTTATGCGCAATATACCTCATTTTCTAAACTGGAGTTAAGAAAATGCTGCGAAATAATATTAAATGCTTCTCGGTGTAAATATGCCTTTCATACTAGGTGAAAGTTCAGTAATCCACATGCTAACAACTCATTAGTGAATATGTGTCGAATCCGTGATGCATGTAGCATATACGGAACATGGAATTACACGGTGAGGGAATCTCTGTCAATTACATTTCTGTTGGATAGAACTTGATGTAAGACGGTTTTTCTGTGAAAACTGCCTGTTTTTCAAAACTGGCATTAGAAATAACTGGGAACTCAGAGTATATAATTCGAAGTGTTAATATTCTTTGAATGGTGAATGAAAGCTCTGTAATCCACATGCTCACAAATCAGTAATAACTGTTTGTTGAATCCATGATGCATGTAATGTGTTCGGAGAACAGAATGTCACGGTCAGGTAAACTTTGTAAATTACATGTCAATCGGGTAGAAGTCGATAAAACAGCATTTTTCTGCAAAATATGCCTCATTTCCGAAACGGGCTATTGGAAAAGTCTGTGAAATCAGGGTAAATGTTTCTTGATGTTAATATGAACTGCATGGTGTTGAAAGTTTGGTAATCCACATGTTCTCACCTCAGTAATGAACGTTTGTCGTATCCTTGATGCATGTAACAGGTTCGGAACGCAGAATATCACGGTGAGGAAACTGTAAATTCAATGTCGATAGGGAAGAACACGCTCCAAGAGAATTTTTCTGTGAAATCTACCTCAATTACAAAACTGGTGTTAGGATAAAGTTGGGAAATAAGAGTAAAATTTCTTTGGTGTCTATATGCCCATTTTGGTGATGAATGTTCATTAATCCTCGTGCTCACAACTCAGTAATGAATGTTTTTTCGAATCCATGATGCATGTAACGTGTTCGGAACACAGAATATCATGGTGAAGAGACTATGTAAACTAGATATCTAGTGGGTACATCAATTTCAAAGTGTATTTTACTGAGCCATCTGCCTCATTTTTAAACTGGCATTAGAAAAACTTGCAAAATCAGAGTAATTTATGTAGGTGAACATATGCCTTTAATGGTGAATGAGATTTCAGTAATCCACATGCTCACAAATCAGTAATGAATGTTTTTCAAGTCTGTGATGCAATTAATGTGTTTGGAAGATGGAATGACACGGTCAGGTAAGCTATGGAAATTACATATCTGTCGGGTAGAACTAACTATAAGACCATTTATCTGTGAAAAATACCTCATATCCAAAACTGGCGTTAGGAAAAGCTGCAAAATCTGAGTAAATGCTTCTAGGTGACAATATGCCTTTTATGGTGGATGAAAGTTCGGTACTCCACATGTTCACAACTCATTAAAGAATGTTTGTGCAATCCATCATGTATGTAGCGTCTTCGAAACACAGAATATCATGGTTAGGGAAACTGTGTAAATTAAATTTCTATTTGGTAGAACTCGCACCAAGAGGATTTTACTGCAAAAACTTCATGATTTCTGAAACAGGCGTTATGAAAAACCTGTGAAAAATGAGAAAATATTTCTAGGAATAAATATGCCATTCATGGTGAATGAAAGTTTGTAATACACATGCTCACATCTCAGTAATGAATTTTTGTCAAATCCGGGATGCTTGTATTGTGTTGGGAACACGGATGTCACGTTCTGGAAAACAATGTAATTTACATGTCTCGTGTGTAGAACACACTCAAAGAGAATTTTTCAGCACAATCTTTCTCATTTTCTAACCTGGCGATAAGAATAAGCTGCAAAATCAAGGTAAATAATTCTATGTGTAAGGATTCCTTTTATGGTGAATGAAAGTTCGGTAATCCACATGCTCACAGCTCAGTAACCATTGTTTGTCGAATCCGTAATGCGCGTAGCATTTTCGGAACACCGAATGTCACGGTGAGGGAAAGAAATTATATTACATGTCTATTGGGTAGAACTCGCTCCAAGAGTATTTTTCTATGAAAACTGCCTGATTTTCGAATCTGACATTAGGGAAAACCTGCGCACACAGACTAAGTGTTTCTAGGTGTAAAATGCCTTGTATGGTGGATGAAAGTTCTCTAATCCACATTCTCAGAACTCAGTAATGATTGTTTGTCGAATCCGTGATACATAAAGCCTGTTCTGAACACGGAACGTCATGGTGAGGGAAACTGTGTAAATTACATGTCTATTGGTTATAAATCGCTCCAAGAGGATTTTTATGTGAAATCTACCGCATTTTCGGATGTGACATTAGGAAAAACCTGCGAAAACAGAGTAAGTGTTTCTATGTGTAAATATGCCTTCTATGGTGGATGAAAGTTCAGTAATCCACATGTTCACAACTCAGAAATAAATGTTTGACGAATCCATCATGCATGTAGTGTGTTCAGAACACGGATATTCACGGTGAGGGCAACTATGTAAATTACACGTCTATTGTGTATAACTTCCTCCACAAGGATATTTCTGTGGAAACTGCCTGATTTTTGATACTGGCATTAGAAAAAAGATGCGAACTCAAAATAAATATTTCTAGGTGTTTATATGCCTTGAATGGTGATTGAAAGTTCGGTTATCCACATGCTCACAACTCAGTAATGAATGTTTTTCGAATCCGTGTTGTATTTAACGTGATCGGAAGACAGAATGACACAATAAGTTAAGCTATGTAAATTACATATCTATAGGGAAGAGCTCCCTACAAGAGCATTTTCCCGTGAAATATTCCTCATTTCCGAAACTGATGTTAGGAAAAGCTGCGAAATCTGAGTAAATGCTTCTAGGTGACAATATGCCTTTTATGGTGGATGAAAGATCGGTAATCCACATGCTCACAACTCAGTAAGTAATGTTTGTCAAATCCATCATGCATGTAGCATGCTCGGAACACGGAATATCATGGTGAGTGAAACCATGTAAATTAAAATACTATTTGAACGGACTCGCCCCAAGTGAATATTTCTGCGCAATCTTCATGAATTTTGAAACTGGCTTTAGGAAATTCTGCGAAATCTGGTAAATATTTCTAGGTATAAATATGCCTTGCATGGTGGATGAAAGATCGCTATACACATACTCACATCTCAGTAAGGAATGCTTGTGAAATCCTTGATGCTTGTAGAATGACGGAACACGGAAAGTCACGGTGAGGGAAATTATGTGAGTTACATTTCTATTGGGTAGATCTCGCTCCAAGAGCATATGTGTGTGAAATCCCCTCATTTTCGAAACTGTCTTTAGGAAAATACTGTGAACTCAGAGTAAATGTTTCTTGGTGTAAATATGCCCTGTATGGTGTTGAAAGTTTGTTAATCCACATGTTCTCACCTCTGTAATGCATGTTTGTCGTATCCGTGATGCATGTTACGTGTTCGGAACACGGAATATCACGCTGAGGAAACGATGTAAATTACATGCCGATTGGTTAGAACTCGCTCCAAGAGAAGTTTTCTGTGATATCTACCTCATTTTTGAAACTGGTGTTAGGAAAAAGCTGGGAAATCAGAGAAAATTTTCTAGGTGTAACTCTGCCATGTATGGGGATGAAAGTTCAGTAATCCACATGCTCACAACTCAGTCATGAATGTTTTTTCGAATCCGTGTTACATGTAGTGTGTTCGTAACACGGAATGTCATGGTGGAGGAAGAAAAGTAAATTATGTGTCTATTGGTTAGAATTCGCTCCAAGAGTATTTTTTTCAGAAATCTGCCTGATTTTGGAATCCGGCGTTACGAATAACCTGCGAACTGAGAATAAATATATCTAGTATTTAACATGCCTTGTATGGAGGATGAAAGTTCGGTAATTCATGAAAAATGCTCCCAACTCATCAAAAATAATTGTCGAATCCGTGATGCATGTATCGTTTTCAGAACGTGGAAATTCACGGTGAGTGAAACAATTTAAATAAAAGTTCTAGTGTATACAACACACTCAAAGAGGATTTTTATGCGCAATATACCTCATTTTCTAAACTGGAGTTAAGAAAATGCTGCGAAATAATATTAAATGCTTCTCGGTGTAAATATGCCTTTCATACTAGGTGAAAGTTCAGTAATCCACATGCTAACAACTCATTAGTGAATATGTGTCGAATCCGTGATGCATGTAGCATATACGGAACATGGAATTACACGGTGAGGGAATCTCTGTCAATTACATTTCTGTTGGATAGAACTTGATGTAAGACGGTTTTTCTGTGAAAACTGCCTGTTTTTCAAAACTGGCATTAGAAATAACTGGGAACTCAGAGTACATAATTCGAAGTGTTAATATTCTTTGAATGGTGAATGAAAGCTCTGTAATCCACATGCTCACAAATCAGTAATAACTGTTTGTTGAATCCATGATGCATGTAATGTGTTCGGAGAACAGAATGTCACGGTCAGGTAAACTTTGTAAATTACATGTCAATCGGGTAGAAGTCGATAAAACAGCATTTTTCTGCAAAATATGCCTCATTTCCGAAACGGGCTATTGGAAAAGTCTGTGAAATCAGGGTAAATGTTTCTTGATGTTAATATGAACTGCATGGTGTTGAAAGTTTGGTAATCCACATGTTCTCACCTCAGTAATGAACGTTTGTCGTATCCTTGATGCATGTAACAGGTTCGGAACGCAGAATATCACGGTGAGGAAACTGTAAATTCAATGTCGATAGGGAAGAACACGCTCCAAGAGAATTTTTCTGTGAAATCTACCTCAATTACAAAACTGGTGTTAGGATAAAGTTGGGAAATAAGAGTAAAATTTCTTTGGTGTCTATATGCCCATTTTGGTGATGAATGTTCATTAATCCTCGTGCTCACAACTCAGTAATGAATGTTTTTTCGAATCCATGATGCATGTAACGTGTTCGGAACACAGAATATCATGGTGAAGAGACTATGTAAACTAGATATCTAGTGGGTACATCAATTTCAAAGTGTATTTTACTGAGCCATCTGCCTCATTTTTAAACTGGCATTAGAAAAACTTGCAAAATCAGAGTAATTTATGTAGGTGAACATATGCCTTTAATGGTGAATGAGATTTCAGTAATCCACATGCTCACAAATCAGTAATGAATGTTTTTCAAGTCTGTGATGCAATTAATGTGTTTGGAAGATGGAATGACACGGTCAGGTAAGCTATGGAAATTACATATCTGTCGGGTAGAACTAACTATAAGACCATTTATCTGTGAAAAATACCTCATATCCAAAACTGGCGTTAGGAAAAGCTGCAAAATCTGAGTAAATGCTTCTAGGTGACAATATGCCTTTTATGGTGGATGAAAGTTCGGTACTCCACATGTTCACAACTCATTAAAGAATGTTTGTGCAATCCATCATGTATGTAGCGTCTTCGAAACACAGAATATCATGGTTAGGGAAACTGTGTAAATTAAATTTCTATTTGGTAGAACTCGCACCAAGAGGGTTTTACTGCAAAAACTTCATGATTTCTGAAACAGGCGTTATGAAAAACCTGTGAAAAATGAGAAAATATTTCTAGGAATAAATATGCCATTCATGGTGAATGAAAGTTTGTAATACACATGCTCACATCTCAGTAATGAATTTTTGTCGAATCCGGGATGCTTGTATTGTGTTGGGAACACGGATGTCACGTTCTGGAAAACAATGTAATTTACATGTCTCGTGTGTAGAACACACTCAAAGAGAATTTTTCAGCACAATCTTTCTCATTTTCTAACCTGGCGATAAGAATAAGCTGCAAAATCAAGGTAAATAATTCTATGTGTAAGGATTCCTTTTATGGTGAATGAAAGTTCGGTAATCCACATGCTCACAGCTCAGTAACCATTGTTTGTCGAATCCGTAATGCGCGTAGCATTTTCGGAACACCGAATGTCACGGTGAGGGAAAGAAATTATATTACATGTCTATTGGGTAGAACTCGCTCCAAGAGTATTTTTCTATGAAAACTGCCTGATTTTCGAATCTGACATTAGGGAAAACCTGCGCACACAGACTAAGTGTTTCTAGGTGTAAAATGCCTTGTATGGTGGATGAAAGTTCTCTAATCCACATTCTCAGAACTCAGTAATGATTGTTTGTCGAATCCGTGATACATAAAGCCTGTTCTGAACACGGAACGTCATGGTGAGGGAAACTGTGTAAATTACATGTCTATTGGTTATAAATCGCTCCAAGAGGATTTTTATGTGAAATCTACCGCATTTTCGGATGTGACATTAGGAAAAACCTGCGAAAACAGAGTAAGTGTTTCTATGTGTAAATATGCCTTCTATGGTGGATGAAAGTTCAGTAATCCACATGTTCACAACTCAGAAATAAATGTTTGACGAATCCATCATGCATGTAGTGTGTTCAGAACACGGATATTCACGGTGAGGGCAACTATGTAAATTACAGGTCTATTGTGTATAACTTCCTCCACAAGGATATTTCTGTGGAAACTGCCTGATTTTTGATACTGGCATTAGAAAAAAGATGCGAACTCAAAATAAATATTTCTAGGTGTTTATATGCCTTGAATGGTGATTGAAAGTTCGGTTATCCACATGCTCACAACTCAGTAATGAATGTTTTTCGAATCCGTGTTGTATTTAACGTGATCGGAAGACAGAATGACACAATAAGTTAAGCTATGTAAATTACATATCTATAGGGAAGAGCTCCCTACAAGAGCATTTTCCCGTGAAATATTCCTCATTTCCGAAACTGATGTTAGGAAAAGCTGCGAAATCTGAGTAAATGCTTCTAGGTGACAATATGCCTTTTATGGTGGATGAAAGATCGGTAATCCACATGCTCACAACTCAGTAAGTAATGTTTGTCAAATCCATCATGCATGTAGCATGCTCGGAACACGGAATATCATGGTGAGTGAAACCATGTAAATTAAAATACTATTTGAACGGACTCGCCCCAAGTGAATATTTCTGCGCAATCTTCATGAATTTTGAAACTGGCTTTAGGAAATTCTGCGAAATCTGGTAAATATTTCTAGGTATAAATATGCCTTGCATGGTGGATGAAAGATCGCTATACACATACTCACATCTCAGTAATGAATGCTTGTGAAATCCTTGATGCTTGTAGAATGACGGAACACGGAAAGTCACGGTGAGGGAAATTATGTGAGTTACATTTCTATTGGGTAGATCTCGCTCCAAGAGCATATGTGTGTGAAATCCCCTCATTTTCGAAACTGTCTTTAGGAAAATACTGTGAACTCAGAGTAAATGTTTCTTGGTGTAAATATGCCCTGTATGGTGTTGAAAGTTTGTTAATCCACATGTTCTCACCTCTGTAATGCATGTTTGTCGTATCCGTGATGCATGTTACGTGTTCGGAACACGGAATATCACGCTGAGGAAACGATGTAAATTACATGCCGATTGGTTAGAACTCGCTCCAAGAGAAGTTTTCTGTGATATCTACCTCATTTTTGAAACTGGTGTTAGGAAAAAGCTGGGAAATCAGAGAAAAATTTTCTAGGTGTAACTCTGCCATGTATGGGGATGAAAGTTCAGTAATCCACATGCTCACAACTCAGTCATGAATGTTTTTTCGAATCCGTGTTACATGTAGTGTGTTCGTAACACGGAATGTCATGGTGGAGGAAGAAAAGTAAATTATGTGTCTATTGGTTAGAATTCGCTCCAAGAGTATTTTTTTCAGAAATCTGCCTGATTTTGGAATCCGGCGTTACGAATAACCTGCGAACTGAGAATAAATATATCTAGTATTTAACATGCCTTGTATGGAGGATGAAAGTTCGGTAATTCATGAAAAATGCTCCCAACTCATCAAAAATAATTGTCGAATCCGTGATGCATGTATCGTTTTCAGAACGTGGAAATTCACGGTGAGTGAAACAATTTAAATAAAAGTTCTAGTGTATACAACACACTCAAAGAGGATTTTTATGCGCAATATACCTCATTTTCTAAACTGGAGTTAAGAAAATGCTGCGAAATAATATTAAATGCTTCTCGGTGTAAATATGCCTTTCATACTAGGTGAAAGTTCAGTAATCCACATGCTAACAACTCATTAGTGAATATGTGTCGAATCCGTGATGCATGTAGCATATACGGAACATGGAATTACACGGTGAGGGAATCTCTGTCAATTACATTTCTGTTGGATAGAACTTGATGTAAGACGGTTTTTCTGTGAAAACTGCCTGTTTTTCAAAACTGGCATTAGAAATAACTGGGAACTCAGAGTATATAATTCGAAGTGTTAATATTCTTTGAATGGTGAATGAAAGCTCTGTAATCCACATGCTCACAAATCAGTAATAACTGTTTGTTGAATCCATGATGCATGTAATGTGTTCGGAGAACAGAATGTCACGGTCAGGTAAACTTTGTAAATTACATGTCAATCGGGTAGAAGTCGATAAAACAGCATTTTTCTGCAAAATATGCCTCATTTCCGAAACGGGCTATTGGAAAAGTCTGTGAAATCAGGGTAAATGTTTCTTGATGTTAATATGAACTGCATGGTGTTGAAAGTTTGGTAATCCACATGTTCTCACCTCAGTAATGAACGTTTGTCGTATCCTTGATGCATGTAACAGGTTCGGAACGCAGAATATCACGGTGAGGAAACTGTAAATTCAATGTCGATAGGGAAGAACACGCTCCAAGAGAATTTTTCTGTGAAATCTACCTCAATTACAAAACTGGTGTTAGGATAAAGTTGGGAAATAAGAGTAAAATTTCTTTGGTGTCTATATGCCCATTTTGGTGATGAATGTTCATTAATCCTCGTGCTCACAACTCAGTAATGAATGTTTTTTCGAATCCATGATGCATGTAACGTGTTCGGAACACAGAATATCATGGTGAAGAGACTATGTAAACTAGATATCTAGTGGGTACATCAATTTCAAAGTGTATTTTACTGAGCCATCTGCCTCATTTTTAAACTGGCATTAGAAAAACTTGCAAAATCAGAGTAATTTATGTAGGTGAACATATGCCTTTAATGGTGAATGAGATTTCAGTAATCCACATGCTCACAAATCAGTAATGAATGTTTTTCAAGTCTGTGATGCAATTAATGTGTTTGGAAGATGGAATGACACGGTCAGGTAAGCTATGGAAATTACATATCTGTCGGGTAGAACTAACTATAAGACCATTTATCTGTGAAAAATACCTCATATCCAAAACTGGCGTTAGGAAAAGCTGCAAAATCTGAGTAAATGCTTCTAGGTGACAATATGCCTTTTATGGTGGATGAAAGTTCGGTACTCCACATGTTCACAACTCATTAAAGAATGTTTGTGCAATCCATCATGTATGTAGTGTCTTCGAAACACAGAATATCATGGTTAGGGAAACTGTGTAAATTAAATTTCTATTTGGTAGAACTCGCACCAAGAGGATTTTACTGCAAAAACTTCATGATTTCTGAAACAGGCGTTATGAAAAACCTGTGAAAAATGAGAAAATATTTCTAGGAATAAATATGCCATTCATGGTGAATGAAAGTTTGTAATACACATGCTCACATCTCAGTAATGAATTTTTGTCGAATCCGGGATGCTTGTATTGTGTTGGGAACACGGATGTCACGTTCTGGAAAACAATGTAATTTACATGTCTCGTGTGTAGAACACACTCAAAGAGAATTTTTCAGCACAATCTTTCTCATTTTCTAACCTGGCGATAAGAATAAGCTGCAAAATCAAGGTAAATAATTCTATGTGTAAGGATTCCTTTTATGGTGAATGAAAGTTCGGTAATCCACATGCTCACAGCTCAGTAACCATTGTTTGTCGAATCCGTAATGCGCGTAGCATTTTCGGAACACCGAATGTCACGGTGAGGGAAAGAAATTATATTACATGTCTATTGGGTAGAACTCGCTCCAAGAGTATTTTTCTATGAAAACTGCCTGATTTTCGAATCTGACATTAGGGAAAACCTGCGCACACAGACTAAGTGTTTCTAGGTGTAAAATGCCTTGTATGGTGGATGAAAGTTCTCTAATCCACATTCTCAGAACTCAGTAATGATTGTTTGTCGAATCCGTGATACATAAAGCCTGTTCTGAACACGGAACGTCATGGTGAGGGAAACTGTGTAAATTACATGTCTATTGGTTATAAATCGCTCCAAGAGGATTTTTATGTGAAATCTACCGCATTTTCGGATGTGACATTAGGAAAAACCTGCGAAAACAGAGTAAGTGTTTCTATGTGTAAATATGCCTTCTATGGTGGATGAAAGTTCAGTAATCCACATGTTCACAACTCAGAAATAAATGTTTGACGAATCCATCATGCATGTAGTGTGTTCAGAACACGGATATTCACGGTGAGGGCAACTATGTAAATTACACGTCTATTGTGTATAACTTCCTCCACAAGGATATTTCTGTGGAAACTGCCTGATTTTTGATACTGGCATTAGAAAAAAGATGCGAACTCAAAATAAATATTTCTAGGTGTTTATATGCCTTGAATGGTGATTGAAAGTTCGGTTATCCACATGCTCACAACTCAGTAATGAATGTTTTTCGAATCCGTGTTGTATTTAACGTGATCGGAAGACAGAATGACACAATAAGTTAAGCTATGTAAATTACATATCTATAGGGAAGAGCTCCCTACAAGAGCATTTTCCCGTGAAATATTCCTCATTTCCGAAACTGATGTTAGGAAAAGCTGCGAAATCTGAGTAAATGCTTCTAGGTGACAATATGCCTTTTATGGTGGATGAAAGATCGGTAATCCACATGCTCACAACTCAGTAAGTAATGTTTGTCAAATCCATCATGCATGTAGCATGCTCGGAACACGGAATATCATGGTGAGTGAAACCATGTAAATTAAAATACTATTTGAACGGACTCGCCCCAAGTGAATATTTCTGCGCAATCTTCATGAATTTTGAAACTGGCTTTAGGAAATTCTGCGAAATCTGGTAAATATTTCTAGGTATAAATATGCCTTGCATGGTGGATGAAAGATCGCTATACACATACTCACATCTCAGTAAGGAATGCTTGTGAAATCCTTGATGCTTGTAGAATGACGGAACACGGAAAGTCACGGTGAGGGAAATTATGTGAGTTACATTTCTATTGGGTAGATCTCGCTCCAAGAGCATATGTGTGTGAAATCCCCTCATTTTCGAAACTGTCTTTAGGAAAATACTGTGAACTCAGAGTAAATGTTTCTTGGTGTAAATATGCCCTGTATGGTGTTGAAAGTTTGTTAATCCACATGTTCTCACCTCTGTAATGCATGTTTGTCGTATCCGTGATGCATGTTACGTGTTCGGAACACGGAATATCACGCTGAGGAAACGATGTAAATTACATGCCGATTGGTTAGAACTCGCTCCAAGAGAAGTTTTCTGTGATATCTACCTCATTTTTGAAACTGGTGTTAGGAAAAAGCTGGGAAATCAGAGAAAAATTTTCTAGGTGTAACTCTGCCATGTATGGGGATGAAAGTTCAGTAATCCACATGCTCACAACTCAGTCATGAATGTTTTTTCGAATCCGTGTTACATGTAGTGTGTTCGTAACACGGAATGTCATGGTGGAGGAAGAAAAGTAAATTATGTGTCTATTGGTTAGAATTCGCTCCAAGAGTATTTTTTTCAGAAATCTGCCTGATTTTGGAATCCGGCGTTACGAATAACCTGCGAACTGAGAATAAATATATCTAGTATTTAACATGCCTTGTATGGAGGATGAAAGTTCGGTAATTCATGAAAAATGCTCCCAACTCATCAAAAATAATTGTCGAATCCGTGATGCATGTATCGTTTTCAGAACGTGGAAATTCACGGTGAGTGAAACAATTTAAATAAAAGTTCTAGTGTATACAACACACTCAAAGAGGATTTTTATGCGCAATATACCTCATTTTCTAAACTGGAGTTAAGAAAATGCTGCGAAATAATATTAAATGCTTCTCGGTGTAAATATGCCTTTCATACTAGGTGAAAGTTCAGTAATCCACATGCTAACAACTCATTAGTGAATATGTGTCGAATCCGTGATGCATGTAGCATATACGGAACATGGAATTACACGGTGAGGGAATCTCTGTCAATTACATTTCTGTTGGATAGAACTTGATGTAAGACGGTTTTTCTGTGAAAACTGCCTGTTTTTCAAAACTGGCATTAGAAATAACTGGGAACTCAGAGTATATAATTCGAAGTGTTAATATTCTTTGAATGGTGAATGAAAGCTCTGTAATCCACATGCTCACAAATCAGTAATAACTGTTTGTTGAATCCATGATGCATGTAATGTGTTCGGAGAACAGAATGTCACGGTCAGGTAAACTTTGTAAATTACATGTCAATCGGGTAGAAGTCGATAAAACAGCATTTTTCTGCAAAATATGCCTCATTTCCGAAACGGGCTATTGGAAAAGTCTGTGAAATCAGGGTAAATGTTTCTTGATGTTAATATGAACTGCATGGTGTTGAAAGTTTGGTAATCCACATGTTCTCACCTCAGTAATGAACGTTTGTCGTATCCTTGATGCATGTAACAGGTTCGGAACGCAGAATATCACGGTGAGGAAACTGTAAATTCAATGTCGATAGGGAAGAACACGCTCCAAGAGAATTTTTCTGTGAAATCTACCTCAATTACAAAACTGGTGTTAGGATAAAGTTGGGAAATAAGAGTAAAATTTCTTTGGTGTCTATATGCCCATTTTGGTGATGAATGTTCATTAATCCTCGTGCTCACAACTCAGTAATGAATGTTTTTTCGAATCCATGATGCATGTAACGTGTTCGGAACACAGAATATCATGGTGAAGAGACTATGTAAACTAGATATCTAGTGGGTACATCAATTTCAAAGTGTATTTTACTGAGCCATCTGCCTCATTTTTAAACTGGCATTAGAAAAACTTGCAAAATCAGAGTAATTTATGTAGGTGAACATATGCCTTTAATGGTGAATGAGATTTCAGTAATCCACATGCTCACAAATCAGTAATGAATGTTTTTCAAGTCTGTGATGCAATTAATGTGTTTGGAAGATGGAATGACACGGTCAGGTAAGCTATGGAAATTACATATGTGTCGGGTAGAACTAACTATAAGACCATTTATCTGTGAAAAATACCTCATATCCAAAACTGGCGTTAGGAAAAGCTGCAAAATCTGAGTAAATGCTTCTAGGTGACAATATGCCTTTTATGGTGGATGAAAGTTCGGTACTCCACATGTTCACAACTCATTAAAGAATGTTTGTGCAATCCATCATGTATGTAGCATCTTCGAAACACAGAATATCATGGTTAGGGAAACTGTGTAAATTAAATTTCTATTTGGTAGAACTCGCACCAAGAGGGTTTTACTGCAAAAACTTCATGATTTCTGAAACAGGCGTTATGAAAAACCTGTGAAAAATGAGAAAATATTTCTAGGAATAAATATGCCATTCATGGTGAATGAAAGTTTGTAATACACATGCTCACATCTCAGTAATGAATTTTTGTCGAATCCGGGATGCTTGTATTGTGTTGGGAACACGGATGTCACGTTCTGGAAAACAATGTAATTTACATGTCTCGTGTGTAGAACACACTCAAAGAGAATTTTTCAGCACAATCTTTCTCATTTTCTAACCTGGCGATAAGAATAAGCTGCAAAATCAAGGTAAATAATTCTATGTGTAAGGATTCCTTTTATGGTGAATGAAAGTTCGGTAATCCACATGCTCACAGCTCAGTAACCATTGTTTGTCGAATCCGTAATGCGCGTAGCATTTTCGGAACACCGAATGTCACGGTGAGGGAAAGAAATTATATTACATGTCTATTGGGTAGAACTCGCTCCAAGAGTATTTTTCTATGAAAACTGCCTGATTTTCGAATCTGACATTAGGGAAAACCTGCGCACACAGACTAAGTGTTTCTAGGTGTAAAATGCCTTGTATGGTGGATGAAAGTTCTCTAATCCACATTCTCAGAACTCAGTAATGATTGTTTGTCGAATCCGTGATACATAAAGCCTGTTCTGAACACGGAACGTCATGGTGAGGGAAACTGTGTAAATTACATGTCTATTGGTTATAAATCGCTCCAAGAGGATTTTTATGTGAAATCTACCGCATTTTCGGATGTGACATTAGGAAAAACCTGCGAAAACAGAGTAAGTGTTTCTATGTGTAAATATGCCTTCTATGGTGGATGAAAGTTCAGTAATCCACATGTTCACAACTCAGAAATAAATGTTTGACGAATCCATCATGCATGTAGTGTGTTCAGAACACGGATATTCACGGTGAGGGCAACTATGTAAATTACACGTCTATTGTGTATAACTTCCTCCACAAGGATATTTCTGTGGAAACTGCCTGATTTTTGATACTGGCATTAGAAAAAAGATGCGAACTCAAAATAAATATTTCTAGGTGTTTATATGCCTTGAATGGTGATTGAAAGTTCGGTTATCCACATGCTCACAACTCAGTAATGAATGTTTTTCGAATCCGTGTTGTATTTAACGTGATCGGAAGACAGAATGACACAATAAGTTAAGCTATGTAAATTACATATCTATAGGGAAGAGCTCCCTACAAGAGCATTTTCCCGTGAAATATTCCTCATTTCCGAAACTGATGTTAGGAAAAGCTGCGAAATCTGAGTAAATGCTTCTAGGTGACAATATGCCTTTTATGGTGGATGAAAGATCGGTAATCCACATGCTCACAACTCAGTAAGTAATGTTTGTCAAATCCATCATGCATGTAGCATGCTCGGAACACGGAATATCATGGTGAGTGAAACCATGTAAATTAAAATACTATTTGAACGGACTCGCCCCAAGTGAATATTTCTGCGCAATCTTCATGAATTTTGAAACTGGCTTTAGGAAATTCTGCGAAATCTGGTAAATATTTCTAGGTATAAATATGCCTTGCATGGTGGATGAAAGATCGCTATACACATACTCACATCTCAGTAATGAATGCTTGTGAAATCCTTGATGCTTGTAGAATGACGGAACACGGAAAGTCACGGTGAGGGAAATTATGTGAGTTACATTTCTATTGGGTAGATCTCGCTCCAAGAGCATATGTGTGTGAAATCCCCTCATTTTCGAAACTGTCTTTAGGAAAATACTGTGAACTCAGAGTAAATGTTTCTTGGTGTAAATATGCCCTGTATGGTGTTGAAAGTTTGTTAATCCACATGTTCTCACCTCTGTAATGCATGTTTGTCGTATCCGTGATGCATGTTACGTGTTCGGAACACGGAATATCACGCTGAGGAAACGATGTAAATTACATGCCGATTGGTTAGAACTCGCTCCAAGAGAAGTTTTCTGTGATATCTACCTCATTTTTGAAACTGGTGTTAGGAAAAAGCTGGGAAATCAGAGAAAAATTTTCTAGGTGTAACTCTGCCATATATGGGGATGAAAGTTCAGTAATCCACATGCTCACAACTCAGTCATGAATGTTTTTTCGAATCCGTGTTACATGTAGTGTGTTCGTAACACGGAATGTCATGGTGGAGGAAGAAAAGTAAATTATGTGTCTATTGGTTAGAATTCGCTCCAAGAGTATTTTTTTCAGAAATCTGCCTGATTTTGGAATCCGGCATTACGAATAACCTGCGAACTGAGAATAAATATATCTAGTATTTAACATGCCTTGTATGGAGGATGAAAGTTCGGTAATTCATGAAAAATGCTCCCAACTCATCAAAAATAATTGTCGAATCCGTGATGCATGTATCGTTTTCAGAACGTGGAAATTCACGGTGAGTGAAACAATTTAAATAAAAGTTCTAGTGTATACAACACACTCAAAGAGGATTTTTATGCGCAATATACCTCATTTTCTAAACTGGAGTTAAGAAAATGCTGCGAAATAATATTAAATGCTTCTCGGTGTAAATATGCCTTTCATACTAGGTGAAAGTTCAGTAATCCACATGCTAACAACTCATTAGTGAATATGTGTCGAATCCGTGATGCATGTAGCATATACGGAACATGGAATTACACGGTGAGGGAATCTCTGTCAATTACATTTCTGTTGGATAGAACTTGATGTAAGACGGTTTTTCTGTGAAAACTGCCTGTTTTTCAAAACTGGCATTAGAAATAACTGGGAACTCAGAGTATATAATTCGAAGTGTTAATATTCTTTGAATGGTGAATGAAAGCTCTGTAATCCACATGCTCACAAATCAGTAATAACTGTTTGTTGAATCCATGATGCATGTAATGTGTTCGGAGAACAGAATGTCACGGTCAGGTAAACTTTGTAAATTACATGTCAATCGGGTAGAAGTCGATAAAACAGCATTTTTCTGCAAAATATGCCTCATTTCCGAAACGGGCTATTGGAAAAGTCTGTGAAATCAGGGTAAATGTTTCTTGATGTTAATATGAACTGCATGGTGTTGAAAGTTTGGTAATCCACATGTTCTCACCTCAGTAATGAACGTTTGTCGTATCCTTGATGCATGTAACAGGTTCGGAACGCAGAATATCACGGTGAGGAAACTGTAAATTCAATGTCGATAGGGAAGAACACGCTCCAAGAGAATTTTTCTGTGAAATCTACCTCAATTACAAAACTGGTGTTAGGATAAAGTTGGGAAATAAGAGTAAAATTTCTTTGGTGTCTATATGCCCATTTTGGTGATGAATGTTCATTAATCCTCGTGCTCACAACTCAGTAATGAATGTTTTTTCGAATCCATGATGCATGTAACGTGTTCGGAACACAGAATATCATGGTGAAGAGACTATGTAAACTAGATATCTAGTGGGTACATCAATTTCAAAGTGTATTTTACTGAGCCATCTGCCTCATTTTTAAACTGGCATTAGAAAAACTTGCAAAATCAGAGTAATTTATGTAGGTGAACATATGCCTTTAATGGTGAATGAGATTTCAGTAATCCACATGCTCACAAATCAGTAATGAATGTTTTTCAAGTCTGTGATGCAATTAATGTGTTTGGAAGATGGAATGACACGGTCAGGTAAGCTATGGAAATTACATATCTGTCGGGTAGAACTAACTATAAGACCATTTATCTGTGAAAAATACCTCATATCCAAAACTGGCGTTAGGAAAAGCTGCAAAATCTGAGTAAATGCTTCTAGGTGACAATATGCCTTTTATGGTGGATGAAAGTTCGGTACTCCACATGTTCACAACTCATTAAAGAATGTTTGTGCAATCCATCATGTATGTAGCGTCTTCGAAACACAGAATATCATGGTTAGGGAAACTGTGTAAATTAAATTTCTATTTGGTAGAACTCGCACCAAGAGGGTTTTACTGCAAAAACTTCATGATTTCTGAAACAGGCGTTATGAAAAACCTGTGAAAAATGAGAAAATATTTCTAGGAATAAATATGCCATTCATGGTGAATGAAAGTTTGTAATACACATGCTCACATCTCAGTAATGAATTTTTGTCGAATCCGGGATGCTTGTATTGTGTTGGGAACACGGATGTCACGTTCTGGAAAACAATGTAATTTACATGTCTCGTGTGTAGAACACACTCAAAGAGAATTTTTCAGCACAATCTTTCTCATTTTCTAACCTGGCGATAAGAATAAGCTGCAAAATCAAGGTAAATAATTCTATGTGTAAGGATTCCTTTTATGGTGAATGAAAGTTCGGTAATCCACATGCTCACAGCTCAGTAACCATTGTTTGTCGAATCCGTAATGCGCGTAGCATTTTCGGAACACCGAATGTCACGGTGAGGGAAAGAAATTATATTACATGTCTATTGGGTAGAACTCGCTCCAAGAGTATTTTTCTATGAAAACTGCCTGATTTTCGAATCTGACATTAGGGAAAACCTGCGCACACAGACTAAGTGTTTCTAGGTGTAAAATGCCTTGTATGGTGGATGAAAGTTCTCTAATCCACATTCTCAGAACTCAGTAATGATTGTTTGTCGAATCCGTGATACATAAAGCCTGTTCTGAACACGGAACGTCATGGTGAGGGAAACTGTGTAAATTACATGTCTATTGGTTATAAATCGCTCCAAGAGGATTTTTATGTGAAATCTACCGCATTTTCGGATGTGACATTAGGAAAAACCTGCGAAAACAGAGTAAGTGTTTCTATGTGTAAATATGCCTTCTATGGTGGATGAAAGTTCAGTAATCCACATGTTCACAACTCAGAAATAAATGTTTGACGAATCCATCATGCATGTAGTGTGTTCAGAACACGGATATTCACGGTGAGGGCAACTATGTAAATTACAGGTCTATTGTGTATAACTTCCTCCACAAGGATATTTCTGTGGAAACTGCCTGATTTTTGATACTGGCATTAGAAAAAAGATGCGAACTCAAAATAAATATTTCTAGGTGTTTATATGCCTTGAATGGTGATTGAAAGTTCGGTTATCCACATGCTCACAACTCAGTAATGAATGTTTTTCGAATCCGTGTTGTATTTAACGTGATCGGAAGACAGAATGACACAATAAGTTAAGCTATGTAAATTACATATCTATAGGGAAGAGCTCCCTACAAGAGCATTTTCCCGTGAAATATTCCTCATTTCCGAAACTGATGTTAGGAAAAGCTGCGAAATCTGAGTAAATGCTTCTAGGTGACAATATGCCTTTTATGGTGGATGAAAGATCGGTAATCCACATGCTCACAACTCAGTAAGTAATGTTTGTCAAATCCATCATGCATGTAGCATGCTCGGAACACGGAATATCATGGTGAGTGAAACCATGTAAATTAAAATACTATTTGAACGGACTCGCCCCAAGTGAATATTTCTGCGCAATCTTCATGAATTTTGAAACTGGCTTTAGGAAATTCTGCGAAATCTGGTAAATATTTCTAGGTATAAATATGCCTTGCATGGTGGATGAAAGATCGCTATACACATACTCACATCTCAGTAATGAATGCTTGTGAAATCCTTGATGCTTGTAGAATGACGGAACACGGAAAGTCACGGTGAGGGAAATTATGTGAGTTACATTTCTATTGGGTAGATCTCGCTCCAAGAGCATATGTGTGTGAAATCCCCTCATTTTCGAAACTGTCTTTAGGAAAATACTGTGAACTCAGAGTAAATGTTTCTTGGTGTAAATATGCCCTGTATGGTGTTGAAAGTTTGTTAATCCACATGTTCTCACCTCTGTAATGCATGTTTGTCGTATCCGTGATGCATGTTACGTGTTCGGAACACGGAATATCACGCTGAGGAAACGATGTAAATTACATGCCGATTGGTTAGAACTCGCTCCAAGAGAAGTTTTCTGTGATATCTACCTCATTTTTGAAACTGGTGTTAGGAAAAAGCTGGGAAATCAGAGAAAAATTTTCTAGGTGTAACTCTGCCATGTATGGGGATGAAAGTTCAGTAATCCACATGCTCACAACTCAGTCATGAATGTTTTTTCGAATCCGTGTTACATGTAGTGTGTTCGTAACACGGAATGTCATGGTGGAGGAAGAAAAGTAAATTATGTGTCTATTGGTTAGAATTCGCTCCAAGAGTATTTTTTTCAGAAATCTGCCTGATTTTGGAATCCGGCGTTACGAATAACCTGCGAACTGAGAATAAATATATCTAGTATTTAACATGCCTTGTATGGAGGATGAAAGTTCGGTAATTCATGAAAAATGCTCCCAACTCATCAAAAATAATTGTCGAATCCGTGATGCATGTATCGTTTTCAGAACGTGGAAATTCACGGTGAGTGAAACAATTTAAATAAAAGTTCTAGTGTATACAACACACTCAAAGAGGATTTTTATGCGCAATATACCTCATTTTCTAAACTGGAGTTAAGAAAATGCTGCGAAATAATATTAAATGCTTCTCGGTGTAAATATGCCTTTCATACTAGGTGAAAGTTCAGTAATCCACATGCTAACAACTCATTAGTGAATATGTGTCGAATCCGTGATGCATGTAGCATATACGGAACATGGAATTACACGGTGAGGGAATCTCTGTCAATTACATTTCTGTTGGATAGAACTTGATGTAAGACGGTTTTTCTGTGAAAACTGCCTGTTTTTCAAAACTGGCATTAGAAATAACTGGGAACTCAGAGTATATAATTCGAAGTGTTAATATTCTTTGAATGGTGAATGAAAGCTCTGTAATCCACATGCTCACAAATCAGTAATAACTGTTTGTTGAATCCATGATGCATGTAATGTGTTCGGAGAACAGAATGTCACGGTCAGGTAAACTTTGTAAATTACATGTCAATCGGGTAGAAGTCGATAAAACAGCATTTTTCTGCAAAATATGCCTCATTTCCGAAACGGGCTATTGGAAAAGTCTGTGAAATCAGGGTAAATGTTTCTTGATGTTAATATGAACTGCATGGTGTTGAAAGTTTGGTAATCCACATGTTCTCACCTCAGTAATGAACGTTTGTCGTATCCTTGATGCATGTAACAGGTTCGGAACGCAGAATATCACGGTGAGGAAACTGTAAATTCAATGTCGATAGGGAAGAACACGCTCCAAGAGAATTTTTCTGTGAAATCTACCTCAATTACAAAACTGGTGTTAGGATAAAGTTGGGAAATAAGAGTAAAATTTCTTTGGTGTCTATATGCCCATTTTGGTGATGAATGTTCATTAATCCTCGTGCTCACAACTCAGTAATGAATGTTTTTTCGAATCCATGATGCATGTAACGTGTTCGGAACACAGAATATCATGGTGAAGAGACTATGTAAACTAGATATCTAGTGGGTACATCAATTTCAAAGTGTATTTTACTGAGCCATCTGCCTCATTTTTAAACTGGCATTAGAAAAACTTGCAAAATCAGAGTAATTTATGTAGGTGAACATATGCCTTTAATGGTGAATGAGATTTCAGTAATCCACATGCTCACAAATCAGTAATGAATGTTTTTCAAGTCTGTGATGCAATTAATGTGTTTGGAAGATGGAATGACACGGTCAGGTAAGCTATGGAAATTACATATCTGTCGGGTAGAACTAACTATAAGACCATTTATCTGTGAAAAATACCTCATATCCAAAACTGGCGTTAGGAAAAGCTGCAAAATCTGAGTAAATGCTTCTAGGTGACAATATGCCTTTTATGGTGGATGAAAGTTCGGTACTCCACATGTTCACAACTCATTAAAGAATGTTTGTGCAATCCATCATGTATGTAGTGTCTTCGAAACACAGAATATCATGGTTAGGGAAACTGTGTAAATTAAATTTCTATTTGGTAGAACTCGCACCAAGAGGATTTTACTGCAAAAACTTCATGATTTCTGAAACAGGCGTTATGAAAAACCTGTGAAAAATGAGAAAATATTTCTAGGAATAAATATGCCATTCATGGTGAATGAAAGTTTGTAATACACATGCTCACATCTCAGTAATGAATTTTTGTCGAATCCGGGATGCTTGTATTGTGTTGGGAACACGGATGTCACGTTCTGGAAAACAATGTAATTTACATGTCTCGTGTGTAGAACACAGTCAAAGAGAATTTTTCAGCACAATCTTTCTCATTTTCTAACCTGGCGATAAGAATAAGCTGCAAAATCAAGGTAAATAATTCTATGTGTAAGGATTCCTTTTATGGTGAATGAAAGTTCGGTAATCCACATGCTCACAGCTCAGTAACCATTGTTTGTCGAATCCGTAATGCGCGTAGCATTTTCGGAACACCGAATGTCACGGTGAGGGAAAGAAATTATATTACATGTCTATTGGGTAGAACTCGCTCCAAGAGTATTTTTCTATGAAAACTGCCTGATTTTCGAATCTGACATTAGGGAAAACCTGCGCACACAGACTAAGTGTTTCTAGGTGTAAAATGCCTTGTATGGTGGATGAAAGTTCTCTAATCCACATTCTCAGAACTCAGTAATGATTGTTTGTCGAATCCGTGATACATAAAGCCTGTTCTGAACACGGAACGTCATGGTGAGGGAAACTGTGTAAATTACATGTCTATTGGTTATAAATCGCTCCAAGAGGATTTTTATGTGAAATCTACCGCATTTTCGGATGTGACATTAGGAAAAACCTGCGAAAACAGAGTAAGTGTTTCTATGTGTAAATATGCCTTCTATGGTGGATGAAAGTTCAGTAATCCACATGTTCACAACTCAGAAATAAATGTTTGACGAATCCATCATGCATGTAGTGTGTTCAGAACACGGATATTCACGGTGAGGGCAACTATGTAAATTACACGTCTATTGTGTATAACTTCCTCCACAAGGATATTTCTGTGGAAACTGCCTGATTTTTGATACTGGCATTAGAAAAAAGATGCGAACTCAAAATAAATATTTCTAGGTGTTTATATGCCTTGAATGGTGATTGAAAGTTCGGTTATCCACATGCTCACAACTCAGTAATGAATGTTTTTCGAATCCGTGTTGTATTTAACGTGATCGGAAGACAGAATGACACAATAAGTTAAGCTATGTAAATTACATATCTATAGGGAAGAGCTCCCTACAAGAGCATTTTCCCGTGAAATATTCCTCATTTCCGAAACTGATGTTAGGAAAAGCTGCGAAATCTGAGTAAATGCTTCTAGGTGACAATATGCCTTTTATGGTGGATGAAAGATCGGTAATCCACATGCTCACAACTCAGTAAGTAATGTTTGTCAAATCCATCATGCATGTAGCATGCTCGGAACACGGAATATCATGGTGAGTGAAACCATGTAAATTAAAATACTATTTGAACGGACTCGCCCCAAGTGAATATTTCTGCGCAATCTTCATGAATTTTGAAACTGGCTTTAGGAAATTCTGCGAAATCTGGTAAATATTTCTAGGTATAAATATGCCTTGCATGGTGGATGAAAGATCGCTATACACATACTCACATCTCAGTAAGGAATGCTTGTGAAATCCTTGATGCTTGTAGAATGACGGAACAAGGAAAGTCACGGTGAGGGAAATTATGTGAGTTACATTTCTATTGGGTAGATCTCGCTCCAAGAGCATATGTGTGTGAAATCCCCTCATTTTCGAAACTGTCTTTAGGAAAATACTGTGAACTCAGAGTAAATGTTTCTTGGTGTAAATATGCCCTGTATGGTGTTGAAAGTTTGTTAATCCACATGTTCTCACCTCTGTAATGCATGTTTGTCGTATCCGTGATGCATGTTACGTGTTCGGAACACGGAATATCACGCTGAGGAAACGATGTAAATTACATGCCGATTGGTTAGAACTCGCTCCAAGAGAAGTTTTCTGTGATATCTACCTCATTTTTGAAACTGGTGTTAGGAAAAAGCTGGGAAATCAGAGAAAAATTTTCTAGGTGTAACTCTGCCATGTATGGGGATGAAAGTTCAGTAATCCACATGCTCACAACTCAGTCATGAATGTTTTTTCGAATCCGTGTTACATGTAGTGTGTTCGTAACACGGAATGTCATGGTGGAGGAAGAAAAGTAAATTATGTGTCTATTGGTTAGAATTCGCTCCAAGAGTATTTTTTTCAGAAATCTGCCTGATTTTGGAATCCGGCGTTACGAATAACCTGCGAACTGAGAATAAATATATCTAGTATTTAACATGCCTTGTATGGAGGATGAAAGTTCGGTAATTCATGAAAAATGCTCCCAACTCATCAAAAATAATTGTCGAATCCGTGATGCATGTATCGTTTTCAGAACGTGGAAATTCACGGTGAGTGAAACAATTTAAATAAAAGTTCTAGTGTATACAACACACTCAAAGAGGATTTTTATGCGCAATATACCTCATTTTCTAAACTGGAGTTAAGAAAATGCTGCGAAATAATATTAAATGCTTCTTGGTGTAAATATGCCTTTCATACTAGGTGAAAGTTCAGTAATCCACATGCTAACAACTCATTAGTGAATATGTGTCGAATCCGTGATGCATGTAGCATATACGGAACATGGAATTACACGGTGAGGGAATCTCTGTCAATTACATTTCTGTTGGATAGAACTTGATGTAAGACGGTTTTTCTGTGAAAACTGCCTGTTTTTCAAAACTGGCATTAGAAATAACTGGGAACTCAGAGTATATAATTCGAAGTGTTAATATTCTTTGAATGGTGAATGAAAGCTCTGTAATCCACATGCTCACAAATCAGTAATAACTGTTTGTTGAATCCATGATGCATGTAATGTGTTCGGAGAACAGAATGTCACGGTCAGGTAAACTTTGTAAATTACATGTCAATCGGGTAGAAGTCGATAAAACAGCATTTTTCTGCAAAATATGCCTCATTTCCGAAACGGGCTATTGGAAAAGTCTGTGAAATCAGGGTAAATGTTTCTTGATGTTAATATGAACTGCATGGTGTTGAAAGTTTGGTAATCCACATGTTCTCACCTCAGTAATGAACGTTTGTCGTATCCTTGATGCATGTAACAGGTTCGGAACGCAGAATATCACGGTGAGGAAACTGTAAATTCAATGTCGATAGGGAAGAACACGCTCCAAGAGAATTTTTCTGTGAAATCTACCTCAATTACAAAACTGGTGTTAGGATAAAGTTGGGAAATAAGAGTAAAATTTCTTTGGTGTCTATATGCCCATTTTGGTGATGAATGTTCATTAATCCTCGTGCTCACAACTCAGTAATGAATGTTTTTTCGAATCCATGATGCATGTAACGTGTTCGGAACACAGAATATCATGGTGAAGAGACTATGTAAACTAGATATCTAGTGGGTACATCAATTTCAAAGTGTATTTTACTGAGCCATCTGCCTCATTTTTAAACTGGCATTAGAAAAACTTGCAAAATCAGAGTAATTTATGTAGGTGAACATATGCCTTTAATGGTGAATGAGATTTCAGTAATCCACATGCTCACAAATCAGTAATGAATGTTTTTCAAGTCTGTGATGCAATTAATGTGTTTGGAAGATGGAATGACACGGTCAGGTAAGCTATGGAAATTACATATCTGTCGGGTAGAACTAACTATAAGACCATTTATCTGTGAAAAATACCTCATATCCAAAACTGGCGTTAGGAAAAGCTGCAAAATCTGAGTAAATGCTTCTAGGTGACAATATGCCTTTTATGGTGGATGAAAGTTCGGTACTCCACATGTTCACAACTCATTAAAGAATGTTTGTGCAATCCATCATGTATGTAGCGTCTTCGAAACACAGAATATCATGGTTAGGGAAACTGTGTAAATTAAATTTCTATTTGGTAGAACTCGCACCAAGAGGATTTTACTGCAAAAACTTCATGATTTCTGAAACAGGCGTTATGAAAAACCTGTGAAAAATGAGAAAATATTTCTAGGAATAAATATGCCATTCATGGTGAATGAAAGTTTGTAATACACATGCTCACATCTCAGTAATGAATTTTTGTCGAATCCGGGATGCTTGTATTGTGTTGGGAACACGGATGTCACGTTCTGGAAAACAATGTAATTTACATGTCTCGTGTGTAGAACACACTCAAAGAGAATTTTTCAGCACAATCTTTCTCATTTTCTAACCTGGCGATAAGAATAAGCTGCAAAATCAAGGTAAATTATTCTATGTGTAAGGATTCCTTTTATGGTGAATGAAAGTTCGGTAATCCACATGCTCACAGCTCAGTAACCATTGTTTGTCGAATCCGTAATGCGTGTAGCATTTTCGGAACACCGAATGTCACGGTGAGGGAAAGAAATTATATTACATGTCTATTGGGTAGAACTCGCTCCAAGAGTATTTTCCTATGAAAACTGCCTGATTTCCGAATCTGACATTAGGGAAAATCTGCGCACACAGACTAAGTGTTTCTAGGTGTAAAATGCCTTGTATGGTGGATGAAAGTTCTCTAATCCACATTCTCAGAACTCAGTAATGATTGTTTGTCGAATCCGTGATACATAAAGCCTGTTCTGAACACGGAACGTCATGGTGAGGGAAACTGTGTAAATTACATGTCTATTGGTTATAAATCGCTCCAAGAGGATTTTTATGTGAAATCTACCGCATTTTCGGATGTGACATTAGGAAAAACCTGCGAAAACAGAGTAAGTGTTTCTATGTGTAAATATGCCTTCTACGGTGGATGAAAGTTCAGTAATCCACATGTTCACAACTCAGAAATAAATGTTTGACGAATCCGTCATGCATGTAGTGTGTTCAGAACACGGATATTCACGGTGAGGGCAACTATGTAAATTACACGTCTATTGTGTATAACTTCCTCCACAAGGATATTTCTGTGGAAACTGCCTGATTTTTGATACTGGCATTAGAAAAAAGATGCGAACTCAAAATAAATATTTCTAGGTGTTTATATGCCTTGAATGGTGATTGAAAGTTCGGTTATCCACATGCTCACAACTCAGTAATGAATGTTTTTCGAATCCGTGTTGTATTTAACGTGATCGGAAGACGGAATGACACAATCAGTTAAGCTATGTAAATTACATATCTATAGGGAAGAGCTCCCTACAAGAGCATTTTTCCGTGAAATATGTCTCATTTCCGAAACTGATGTTAGGAAAAGCTGCGAAATCTGAGTAAATGCTTCTAGGTGACAATATGCCTTTTATGGTGGATGAAACATCGGTAATCCTCATGCTTACAACTCAGTAAGTAAGGTTTGTCAAATCCGTCATGCATGTAGCGTGCACGGAACACGGAATATCATGGTGAGGGAAACTATATAAATTAAAATACTATTTGAACCGACTCGCCCCAAGAGAATATTTCTGCGCAATCTTCATGATTTTTGAAACTGGCGTTAGGAAATTTCTGCGAAATCTGGTAAAAATTTCTAGGTATAAATATGCCTTGCATGGTGGATGAAAGATCTCAATACACATACTCACATCTCATTAATGAATGCTTGTGAAATCTTGATGCTTGTAGAATGTTCGGAACACGGAATGTCTCGGTGATTGAAATTATGTGAGTTACATTTCTATTGGGTAGATCTCGCTCCAAGAGCATTTGTGTGTGAAATCTCCCTCATTTTCGAAACTGTCTTTAGGAAAATACTGTGAACACAGAGTAAATATTTCTTGGTGTAAATATGCCCTGTATTTTGTTGAAAGTTTGTTAATCCACATGTTCTCACCTCTGTAATGCATGTTTTTCGTATCCGCGATGCATGTTACGTGTTCGGAACACGGAATATCACGCTGAGGAAACGATGTAAATTACATGCCGATTGGTTAGAACTCGCTCCAAGAGAAGTTTTCTGTGATATCTACCTCATTTTTGAACCTGGTGTTAGGAAAAAGCTGGGAAATCAGAGAAAAATTTTCTAGGTGTAACTCTGCCATGTATGGGGATGAAAGTTCAGTAATCCACATGCTCACAACTCAGTCATGAATGTTTTTTCGAATCCGTGTTACATGTAGTGTGTTCGTAACACGGAATGTCATGGTGGAGGAAGAAAAGTAAATTATGTGTCTATTGGTTAGAATTCGCTCCAAGAGTATTTTTTTCAGAAATCTGCCTGATTTTGGAATCCGGCATTACGAATAACCTGCGAACTGAGAATAAATATATCTAGTATTTAACATGCCTTGTATGGAGGATGAAAGTTCGGTAATTCATGAAAAATGCTCCCAACTCATCAAAAATAATTGTCGAATCCGTGATGCATGTATCGTTTTCAGAACGTTGAAATTCACGGTGAGTGAAACAATTTAAATAAAAGTTCTAGTGTATACAACACACTCAAAGAGGATTTTTATGCGCAATATACCTCATTTTCTAAACTGGAGTTAAGAAAATGCTGCGAAATAATATTAAATGCTTCTCGGTGTAAATATGCCTTTCATACTAGGTGAAAGTTCAGTAATCCACATGCTAACAACTCATTAGTGAATATGTGTCGAATCCGTGATGCATGTAGCATATACGGAACATGGAATTACACGGTGAGGGAATCTCTGTCAATTACATTTCTGTTGGATAGAACTTGATGTAAGACGGTTTTTCTGTGAAAACTGCCTGTTTTTCAAAACTGGCATTAGAAATAACTGGGAACTCAGAGTATATAATTCGAAGTGTTAATATTCTTTGAATGGTGAATGAAAGCTCTGTAATCCACATGCTCACAAATCAGTAATAACTGTTTGTTGAATCCATGATGCATGTAATGTGTTCGGAGAACAGAATGTCACGGTCAGGTAAACTTTGTAAATTACATGTGAATCGGGTAGAAGTCGATAAAACAGCATTTTTCTGCAAAATATGCCTCATTTCCGAAACGGGCTATTGGAAAAGTCTGTGAAATCAGGGTAAATGTTTCTTGATGTTAATATGAACTGCATGGTGTTGAAAGTTTGGTAATCCACATGTTCTCACCTCAGTAATGAACGTTTGTCGTATCCTTGATGCATGTAACAGGTTCGGAATGCGGAATATCACGCTGAGGGAACTATGTAAATTACATGCCGATTGGGTAGAACTCGCTCCAAGAGAATTTTTCTGTGATATCTACCTCATTTTCGAAACTGGTGTTAGGAAAAAGCTGGGAAATCAGAGAAAAATTTTCTAGGTGTAACTCTGACATGTATGGGGATGAAAGTTCAGTAATCCACATGCTCACAACTCAGTCATGAATGTTTTTTCGAATCCGTGTTACATGTAGTGTGTTCGTAACACGGAATGTCACGGTGGAGGAAGAAAATAAATTACATGTCTCTTGGTTAGAATTCGCTCCAAGAGGATTTTTTTGAGAAAACTGCCTGATTTTGAAATCCAGCGTTATGAATAACATGCAAACTGAGAAAAAATATATCTAGTTGTTAATATGCCTTGTATGGATGATGAAAGTTCGGTAATTCATGAAAAATGCTCACAACTCATTGAAAATATTTGTTGAATCCATGATGCATTTATCGTGTTCAGAACGTGGAAATTCACAGTGAGTGAAACAATTTAAATAAAAGTTCTACTGTATACAACAAACTCAAAGAGGATTTTTCTGCGCAATATGCCTCATTTTCTAAACTGGATTTAAGATAATGCTGCGAAATAATATTAAATTCTTCTCGGTGTAAATATGCCTTACATACTAGGTGAAAGTACAGTAATCCACATGCTAACAACTCATTAGTGAATATGTGTCGAATCCGTGATGCATGTAGCATATACGGAACATGGAATTACACGGTGAGGGAATCTCTGTCTATTACATTTCTGTTGGATAGAACTCGATGTAAGACGGTTTTTCTGTGAAAACTGCCTGTTTTCCAAAATTGGCATTAGAAAATAGCTGGGAACTCAGAGTAAATAATTCCAAGTGTTAATATTCCTTGAATGGTGAATGAAAGCTCGGTAATCCACATGCTCACAAATCAGTAATAACTGTTTGTCGAATCCATGATGCATTTAATGTGTTCTGAGCACAGAATGTCACGGTCAGGTAAACTATGTAAATAACATGTCTATCGGGTAGAAGTCAATAAAAGAGCATTTTTCTGCAAAATATGCCTCATTTCTGAAACTGGCTATTGGAAAAGTCTGTGAAATCAGGGTAAATGTTTGTTGGTGTAAATATGCCCTGCATGGTTTTGAAAGTTTGGTAATCCACATGTTCTCACCTCAGTAATGAATGTTTGTCGTATCCTTGATGCATGTAACAGTTTCAGAACTCGGAATATCACGGTGAGGAAACTATGTAAATTCAATGTTGATTGGGAAGAACTCACTCCAAGAGAATTTTTCTGTGAAAACTACCTCAATTCCAAACTGGTGTTAGGAAAAACCTGGGAAATAAGAGTAAAATTTCTTTGGTGTCAGTATGCCCATTTTGGTGATGAATGTTCATTAATCCTCATGCTCATAACTCAGTAATGAATGTTTTTTCGAAACCATGATGCATGTAACGTGTTCGGAACACAGAATATCATGGTGAAGAGACTATGTAAACTACATGTCTAGTGGGTACATCAATTTCAAAGTGTTCTTTACTGAGCCATCTGCCTCATTTTTTAAACTGGCATTAGAAAAACTTGCAAAATCAGAGTAAATTCTGTAGGTGCACATATGCCTTTAATGGTGAATGAGATTTCGGTAATCCACATGCTCACAAATCAGTAATGAATGTTTTTCAAGTCTGTGATGCAATTAATGTGTTTGGAAGATGGAATGACACGGTCAGGTAAGCTATGGAAATTACATATCTGTCGGGTAGAACTCGCTATAAGACCATTTATCTGTGAAAAATACCTCATATCCAAAACTGGCGTTAAGAAAAGCTGCAAAATCTGAGTAAATGCTTCTAGGTGACAATATGCCTTTTATGGTGGATGAAAGTTCGGTACTCCACATACTCACAACTCATTAAAGAATGTTTGTGCAATCCGTCATGTATGTAGCGTGTTCGAAACACAGAATATCATGGTTAGGGAAACTGTGTAAATTAAATTTCTATTTGGTAGAACTCGCACCAAGAGGATTTTACTGCAAAAACTTCATGATTTCTGAAACAGGCGTTATGAAAAACCTGTGAAAAATGAGAAAATATTTCTAGGAATAAATATGCCATTCATGGTGAATGAAAGTTTGTAATACACATGCTCACATCTCAGTAATGAATTTTTGTCGAATCCGGGATGCTTGTATTGTGTTGGGAACACGGATGTCACGTTCTGGAAAACAATGTAATTTACATGTCTCGTGTGTAGAACACACTCAAAGAGAATTTTTCAGCACAATCTTTCTCATTTTCTAACCTGGCGATAAGAATAAGCTGCAAAATCAAGGTAAATAATTCTATGTGTAAGGATTCCTTTTATGGTGAATGAAAGTTCGGTAATCCACATGCTCACAGCTCAGTAACCATTGTTTGTCGAATCCGTAATGCGTGTAGCATTTTCGGAACACCGAATGTCACGGTGAGGGAAAGAAATTATATTACATGTCTATTGGGTAGAACTCGCTCCAAGAGTATTTTCCTATGAAAACTGCCTGATTTCCGAATCTGACATTAGGGAAAATCTGCGCACACAGACTAAGTGTTTCTAGGTGTAAAATGCCTTGTATGGTGGATGAAAGTTCTCTAATCCACATTCTCAGAACTCAGTAATGATTGTTTGTCGAATCCGTGATACATAAAGCCTGTTCTGAACACGGAACGTCATGGTGAGGGAAACTGTGTAAATTACATGTCTATTGGTTATAAATCGCTCCAAGAGGATTTTTATGTGAAATCTACCGCATTTTCGGATGTGACATTAGGAAAAACCTGCGAAAACAGAGTAAGTGTTTCTATGTGTAAATATGCCTTCTACGGTGGATGAAAGTTCAGTAATCCACATGTTCACAACTCAGAAATAAATGTTTGACGAATCCGTCATGCATGTAGTGTGTTCAGAACACGGATATTCACGGTGAGGGCAACTATGTAAATTACACGTCTATTGTGTATAACTTCCTCCACAAGGATATTTCTGTGGAAACTGCCTGATTTTTGATACTGGCATTAGAAAAAAGATGCGAACTCAAAATAAATATTTCTAGGTGTTTATATGCCTTGAATGGTGATTGAAAGTTCGGTTATCCACATGCTCACAACTCAGTAATGAATGTTTTTTGAATCCGTGTTGTATTTAACGTGATCGGAAGACGGAATGACACAATCAGTTAAGCTATGTAAATTACATATCTATAGGGAAGAGCTCCCTACAAGAGCATTTTTCCGCGAAATATGCCTCATTTACGAAACTGATGTTAGGAAAAGCGGCGAAATCTGAGTAAATGCTTCTAGGTGACAATATGCCTTTTATGGTGGATGAAAGATCGGTAATCCTCATGCTCACAACTCAGTAAGTAATGTTTGTCAAATCCGTCATGCATGTAGCGTGCTCGGAACACAGAATATCATGGTGAGTGAAACCATGTAAATTAAAATACTATTTGAACGGACTCGCCCCAAGAGAATATTTCTGCGCAATCTTCATGATTTTTGAAACTGGCGTTAGGAAATTTCTGCGAAATCTGGTAAAAATTTCTAGGTATAAATATGCCTTGCTTGGTGGATGAAAGATTGCAATACACATACTCACATCTCAGTAGTGAATGCTTGTGAAATCCTAGATGCTTGTAGAATGTTCGGAACACAGAATGTCTCGGTGATTGAAATTATGTGAGTTACATTTCTATTGGGTAGATCTCGCTCCAAGAGCATTTGTGTGTGAAATCTCCCTCATTTTCGAAACTGTCTTTAGGAAAATACTGTGAACTCAGAGTAAATGTTTCTTGGTGTAAATATGCCATGTATGGTGTTGAAAGTTTGTTAATCCACATGTTCTCACCTCTGTAATGCATGTTTTTCGTATCCGCGATGCATGTTACGTGTTCGGAACACGGAATATCACGCTGAGGGAACTATGTAAATTACATGCTGATTGGGTAGAACTCGCTCCAAGAGAAGTTTTCTGTGATATCTACCTCATTTTCGAAACTGGTCTTAGGAATAAGCTGGGAAATCAGAGAAAATTTTCTAGGTGTATCTCTGCCATGTATGGGGATGAAAGTTCAGTAATCCACATGCTCACAACTCAGTCATGAATGTTTTTTCGAATCCGTGTTACATGTAGTGTGCTCGTAACACGGAATGTCACGGTGGAGGAAGAAAAGTAAATTACATGTCTATTGGTTAGAATTCGCTCCAAGAGGAATTTTTTGAGAAAACTGCCTGTTTTTGGAATCCGGCTTTATGAATAACCTGCAAACTGAGAATCAATATATCTAGTTGTTAATATGACTTGTATGGAGGATGAAAGTTCGGTAATTCATGAAAAATGCTCACAACTCATTAAAAATGTTTGTCGAATCCGTGATGCATGTATCGTGTTCAGAACATGGAAAGTCACGGTGAGTGAAACAATTTAAATAAAAGTTCTAGTGGATACAACACACTCAAAGAGGATTTTTCTGCGCAATATGCCTCATTTTCTAAACTGGAGTTAAGAAAATGCTGCGAAATAATATTAAATGCTTCTCGGTGTAAATATGCCTTTCATACTAGGTGAAAGTTCAGTAATCCACATGCTCACAACTCATTAAAGAATGTTTGTGCAATCCGTCATGTATGTAGTGTGTTCGAAACACAGAATATCATGGTTAGGGAAACTGTGTAAATTAAATTTCTATTTGGTAGAACTCGCACCAAGAGGATTTTACTGCAAAAACTTCATGATTTCTGAAACAGGCGTTATGAAAAACCTGTGAAAAATGAGAAAATATTTCTAGGAATAAATATCCCATTCATGGTGAATGAAAGTTTGTAATACACATGCTCACATCTCAGTAATGAATTTTTGTCGAATCCGGGATGCTTGTATTGTGTTGGGAACACGGATGTCACGTTCTGGAAAACAATGTAATTTACATGTCTCATGTGTAGAACACACTCAAAGAGAATTTTTCAGCACAATCTTTCTCATTTTCTAACCTGGCGATAAGAATAAGCTGCAAAATCAAGGTAAATTATTCTATGTGTAAGGATTCCTTTTATGGTGAATGAAAGTTCGGTAATCCACATGCTCACAGCTCAGTAACCATTGTTTGTCGAATCCGTAATGCGTGTAGCATTTTCGGAACACCGAATGTCACGGTGAGGGAAAGAAATTATATTACATGTCTATTGGGTAGAACTCGCTCCAAGAGTATTTTCCTATGAAAACTGCCTGATTTCCGAATCTGACATTAGGGAAAATCTGCGCACACAGACTAAGTGTTTCTAGGTGTAAAATGCCTTGTATGGTGGATGAAAGTTCTCTAATCCACAGTCTCAGAACTCAGTAATGATTGTTTGTCGAATCCGTGATACATAAAGCCTGTTCTGAACACGGAACGTCATGGTGAGGGAAACTGTGTAAATTACATGTCTATTGGTTATAAATCGCTCCAAGAGGATTTTTATGTGAAATCTACCGCATTTTCGGATGTGACATTAGGAAAAACCTGCGAAAACAGAGTAAGTGTTTCTATGTGTAAATATGCCTTCTACGGTGGATGAAAGTTCAGTAATCCACATGTTCACAACTCAGAAATAAATGTTTGACGAATCCGTCATGCATGTAGTGCGTTCAGAACACGGATATTCACGGTGAGGGCAACTATGTAAATTACACGTCTATTGTGTATAACTTCCTCCACAAGGATATTTCTGTGGAAACTGCCTGATTTTTGATACTGGCATTAGAAAAAAGATGCGAACTCTAAATAAATATTTCTAGGTGTTTATATGCCTTGAATGGTGATTGAAAGTTCGGTTATCCACATGCTCACAACTCAGTAATGAATGTTTTTCGAATCCGTGTTGTATTTAACGTGATCGGAAGACGGAATGACACAATAAGTTAAGCTATGTAAATTACATATCTATAGGGAAGAGCTCCCTACAAGAGCATTTTTCCACGAAATATGCCTCATTTACGAAACTGATGTTAGGAAAAGCTGCGAAATCTGAGTAAATGCTTCTAGGTGACAATATGCCTTTTATGGTGGATGAAAGATCGGTAATCCTCATGCTCACAACTCAGTAAGTAATGTTTGTCAAATCCGTCATGCATGTAGCGTGCTCGGAACACAGAATATCATGGTGAGTGAAACCATGTAAATTAAAATACTATTTGAACGGACTCGCCCCAAGAGAATATTTCTGCGCAATCTTCATGATTTTTGAAACTGGCGTTAGGAAATTTCTGCGAAATCTGGTAAAAATTTCTAGGTATAAATATGCCTTGCATGGTGGATGAAAGATTGCAATAGACATACTCACATCTCAGTAGTGAATGCTTGTGAAATCCTAGATGCTTGTAGAATGTTCGGAACACAGAATGTCTCGGTGATTGAAATTATGTGAGTTACATTTCTATTGGGTAGATCTCGCTCCAAGAGCATTTGTGTGTGAAATCTCCCTCATTTTCGAAACTGTCTTTAGGAAAATACTGTGAACTCAGAGTAAATGTTTCTTGGTGTAAATATGCCCTGTATGGTGTTGAAAGTTTGTTAATCCACATGTTCTCACCTTTGTAATGCATGTTTTTCGTATCCCCGATGCATGTTACGTGATTGGAACACGGAATATCACGCTGAGGGAACTATGTAAATTACATGCCGATTGGGTAGAACTCGCTCCAAGAGAAGTTTTCTGTGATATCTACCTCATTTTCGAAACTGGTGTTAGGAATAAGCTGGGAAATCAGAGAAAATTTTCTAGGTGTATCTCTGCCATGTATGGGGATGAAAGTTCAGTAATCCACATGCTCACAACTCAGTCATGAATGTTTTTTCGAATCCGTGTTACATGTAGTGTGTTCGTAACACGGAATGTCACGGTGGAGGAAGAAAAGTAAATTACATGTCTATTGGTTAGAATTCGCTCCAAGAGGAATTTTTTGTGAAAACTGCCTGATTTTGGAATCCGGCTTTATGAATAACCTGCAAACTGAAAATAAATATATCTAGTTGTTAATATGACTTGTATGGAGGATGAAAGTTCGGTAATTCATGAAAAATGCTCACAACTCATTAAAAATGTTTGTCAAATCCGTGATGCATGTATCGTGTTCAGAACATGGAAAGTCACGGTGAGTGAAACAATTTAAATAAAAGTTCTAGTGGATACAACACACTCAAAGAGTATTTATCTGCGCAATATGCCTCATTTTCTAAACTGGAGTTAAGAAAATGCTGCGAAATAATATTAAATGCTTCTCGGTGTAAATATGCATTTCATACTAGGTGAAAGTTCAGTAATCCACATGCTCACAACTCATTAAAGAATGTTTGTGCAATCCGTCATTTATGTAGCGTGTTCGAAACATAGAATATCATGGTTAGGGAAACTGTGTAAATTAAATTTCTATTTGGTAGAACTCGCACCAAGAGGATTTTACTGCAAAAACTTCATGATTTCTGAAACAGGCGTTATGAAAAACCTGTGAAAAATGAGAAAATATTTCTAGGAATAAATATGCCATTCATGGTGAATGAAAGTTTGTAATACACATGATCTCATCTCAGTAATGAATTTTTGTCGAATCCGGGATGCTTGTATTGTGTTGGGAACACGGATGTCACGTTCTGGAAAACAATGTAATTTACATGTCTCGTGTGTAGAACACACTCAAAGAGAATTTTTCAGCACAATCTTTCTCATTTTCTAACCTGGCGATAAGAATAAGCTGCAAAATCAAGGTAAATAATTCTATGTGTAAGGATTCCTTTTATGGTGAATGAAAGTTCGGTAATCCACATGCTCACAGCTCAGTAACCATTGTTTGTCGAATCCGTAATGCGTGTAGCATTTTCGGAACACCGAATGTCACGGTGAGGGAAAGAAATTATATTACATGTCTATTGGGTAGAACTCGCTCCAAGAGTATTTTCCTATGAAAACTGCCTGATTTCCGAATCTGACATTAGGGAAAATCTGCGCACACAGACTAAGTGTTTCTAGGTGTAAAATGCCTTGTATGGTGGATGAAAGTTCTCTAATCCACATTCTCAGAACTCAGTAATGATTGTTTGTCGAATCCGTGATACATAAAGCCTGTTCTGAACACGGAACGTCATGGTGAGGGAAACTGTGTAAATTACATGTCTATTGGTTATAAATCGCTCCAAGAGGATTTTTATGTGAAATCTACCGCATTTTCGGATGTGACATTAGGAAAAACCTGCGAAAACAGAGTAAGTGTTTCTATGTGTAAATATGCCTTCTACGGTGGATGAAAGTTCAGTAATCCACATGTTCACAACTCAGAAATAAATGTTTGACGAATCCGTCATGCATGTAGTGTGTTCAGAACACGGATATTCACGGTGAGGGCAACTTTGTAAATTACAAGTCTATTGTGTATAACTTCCTCCACAAGGATATTTCTGTGGAAACTGCCTGATTTTTGATACTGGCATTAGAAAAAAGATGCGAACTCAAAATAAATATTTCTAGGTGTTTATATGCCTTGAATGGTGATTGAAAGTTCGGTTATCCACATGCTCACAACTCAGTAATGAATGTTTTTCGAATCCGTGTTGTATTTAATGTGATCGGAAGACGGAATGACACAATCAGTTAAGCTATGTAAATTACATATCTATAGGGAAGAGCTCCCTACAAGAGCATTTTTCCGCGAAATATTCCTCATTTACGAAACTGATGTTAGGAAAAGCTGCGAAATCTGAGTAAATGCTTCTAGGTGACAATATGCCTTTTATGGTGGATGAAAGATCGGTAATCCTCATGCTCACAACTCAGTAAGTAATGTTTGTCAAATCCGTCATGCATGTAGCGTTCTCGGAACACAGAATATCATGGTGAGTGAAACCATGTAAATTAAAATACTATTTGAACGGACTCGCCCCAAGAGAATATTTCTGCGCAATCTTCATGATTTTTGAAACTGGCGTTAGGAAATTTCTGCGAAATCTGGTAAAAATTTCTAGGTATAAATATGCCTTGCATGGTGGATGAAAGATTGCAATACACATACTCACATCTCAGTAGTGAATGCTTGTGAAATCCTTGATGCTTGTAGAATGTTCGGAACACAGAATGTCTCGGTGATTGAAATTATGTGAGTTACATTTCTATTGGGTAGATCTCGCTCCAAGAGCATTTGTGTGTGAAATCTCCCTCATTTTCGAAACTGTCTTTAGGAAAATACTGTGAACTCAGAGTAAATGTTTCTTGGTGTAAATATGCCCTGTATGGTGTTGAAAGTTTGTTAATCCACATGTTCTCACCTCTGTAATGCATGTTTTTCGTATCCGCGATGAAGTTACATGTTCGGAACACGGAATATCACGCTGAGGGAACGATGTAAATTACATGCCGATTGGGTAGAACTCGCTCCAAGAGAATTTTTCTGTGATATCTACCTCATTTTCGAAACTGGTGTTAGGAATAAGCTGGGAAATCAGAGAAAATTTTCTAGGTGTATCTCTGCCATGTATGGGGATGAAAGTTCAGTAATCCACATGCTCACAACTCAGTCATGAATGTTTTTTCGAATCCGTGTTACATGTAGTGTGTTCGTAACACGGAATGTCACGGTGGAGGAAGAAAAGTAAATTACATGTCTATTGGTTAGAATTCGCTCCAAGAGGAATTTTTTGAGAAAACTGCCTGATTTTGGAATCCGGCTTTATGAATAACCTGCAAACTGAGAATAAATATATCTAGTTGTTAATATGACTTGTATGGAGGATGAAAGTTCGGTAATTCATGAAAAATGCTCACAACTCATTAAAAATGTTTGTCAAATCCGTGATGCATGTATCGTGTTCAGAACGTGGAAAGTCATGTTGAGTGAAACAATTTAAATAAAATTTCTAGTGGATACAACACACTCAAAGAGGATTTTTCTGCGCAATATGCCTCATTTTCTAAACTGGAGTTAAGAAAATGCTGCGAAATAATATTAAATGCTTCTCGGTGTAAATATGCCTTTCATACTAGGTGAAAGTTCAGTAATCCACATGCTCACAACTCATTAAAGAATGTTTGTGCAATCCGTCATGTATGTAGCGTGTTCGAAACACAGAATATCATGGTTAGGGAAACTGTGTAAATTAAATTTCTATTTGGTAGAACTCGCACCAGGAGGATTTTACTGCAAAAACTTCATGATTTCTGAAACAGGCGTTATGAAAAACCTGTGAAAAATGAGAAAATATTTCTAGGAATAAATATGCCATTCATGGTGAATGAAAGTTTGTAATACACATGCTCACATCTCAGTAATGAATTTTTGTCGAATCCGGGATGCTTGTATTGTGTTGGGAACACGGATGTCACGTTCTGGAAAACAATGTAATTTACATGTCTCGTGTGTAGAACACACTCAAAGAGAATTTTTCAGCACAATCTTTCTCATTTTCTAACCTGGCGATAAGAATAAGCTGCAAAATCAAGGTAAATAATTCTATGTGTAAGGATTCCTTTTATGGTGAATGAAAGTTCGGTAATCCACATGCTCACAGCTCAGTAACAATTGTTTGTCGAATCCGTAATGCGTGTAGCATTTTCGGAACACCGAATGTCACGGTGAGGGAAAGAAATTATATTACATATCTATTGGGTAGAACTCGCTCCAAGAGTATTTTCCTATGAAAACTGCCTGATTTCCGAATCTGACATTAGGGAAAATCTGTGCACACAGACTAAGTGTTTCTAGGTGTAAAATGCCTTGTATGGTGGATGAAAGTTCTCTAATCCACATTCTCAGAACTCAGTAATGATTGTTTGTCGAATCCGTGATACATAAAGCCTGTTCTGAACACGGAACGTCATGGTGAGGGAAACTGTGTAAATTACATGTCTATTGGTTATAAATCGCTCCAAGAGGATTTTTATGTGAAATCTACCGCATTTTCGGATGTGACATTAGGAAAAACCTGCGAAAACAGAGTAAGTGTTTCTATGTGTAAATATGCCTTCTACGGTGGATGAAAGTTCAGTAATCCACATGTTCACAACTCAGAAATAAATGTTTGACGAATCCGTCATGCATGTAGTGTGTTCAGAACACGGATATTCACGGTGAGGGCAACTATGTAAATTACAAGTCTATTGTGTATAACTTCCTCCACAAGGATATTTCTGTGGAAACTGCCTGATTTTTGATACTGGCATTAGAAAAAAGATGCGAACTCAAAATAAATATTTCTAGGTGTTTATATGCCTTGAATGGTGATTGAAAGTTCGGTTATCCACATGCTCACAACTCAGTAATGAATGTTTTTCGAATCCGTGTTGTATTTAACGTGATCGGAAGACGGAATGACACAATCAGTTAAGCTATGTAAATTACATATCTATAGGGAAGAGCTCCCTACAAGAGCATTTTTCCGCGAAATATGCCTCATTTACGAAACTGATGTTAGGAAAAGCTGCGAAATCTGAGAAAATGCTTCTAGGTGACAATATGCCTTTTATGGTGGATGAAAGATCGGTAATCCTCATGCTCACAACTCAGTAAGTAATGTTTGTCAAATCCGTCATGCATGTAGCGTGCTCGGAACACAGAATATCATGGTGAGTGAAACCATGTAAATTAAAATACTATTTGAACGGACTCGCCCCAAGAGAATATTTCTGCGCAATCTTCATGATTTTTGAAACTGGCGTTAGGAAATTTCTGCGAAATCTGGTAAAAATTTCTAGGTATAAATATGCCTTGCATGGTGGATGAAAGACTGCAATACACATACTCACATCTCAGTAGTGAATGCTTGTGAAATCCTTGATGCTTGTAGAATGTTCGGAACACAGAATGTCTCGGTGATTGAAATTATGTGAGTTACATTTCTATTGGGTAGATCTCGCTCCAAGAGCATTTGTGTGTGAAATCTCCCTCATTTTCGAAACTGTCTTTAGGAAAATACTGTGAACTCAGAGTAAATGTTTCTTGGTGTAAATATGCCCTGTATGGTGTTGAAAGTTTGTTAATCCACATGATCTCACCTCTGTAATGCATGTTTTTCGTATCCGCGATGCATGTTACATGTTCGGAACACGGAATATCACGCTGAGTAAACGATGTAAATTACATGCCGATTGGGTAGAACTCGCTCCAAGAGAAGTTTTCTGTGATATCTACCTCATTTTCGAAACTGGTGTTAGGAATAAGCTGGGAAATCAGAGAAAATTTTCTAGGTGTATCTCTGCCATGTATGGGGATGAAAGTTCAGTAATCCACATGCTCACAACTCAGTCATGAATGTTTTTTTGAATCCGTGTTACATGTAGTGTGTTCGTAACACGGAATGTCACGGTGGAGGAAGAAAAGTAAATTACATGTCTATTGGTTAGAATTCGCTCCAAGAGGAATTTTTTGAGAAAACTGCCTGATTTTGGAATCCGGCTTTATGAATAACCTGCAAACTGAGAATAAATATATCTAGTTGTTAATATGACTTGTATGGAGGATGAAAGTTCGGTAATTCATGAAAAATGCTCACAACTCATTAAAAATGTTTGTCGAATCCGTGATGCATGTATCGTGTTCAGAACATGGAAAGTCACGGTGAGTGAAACAATTTAAATAAAAGTTCTAGTGGATACAACACACTCAAAGAGGATTTTTCTGCGCAATATGCCTCATTTTCTAAACTGGAGTTAAGAAAATGCTGCGAAATAATATTAAATGCTTCTCGGTGTAAATATGCCTTTCATACTAGGTGAAAGTTCAGTAATCCACATGCTCACAACTCATTAAAGAATGTTTGTGCAATCCGTCATGTATGTAGCGTGTTCGAAACACAGAATATCATGGTTAGGGAAACTGTGTAAATTATTTTCTATTTTGTAGAACTCGCACCAAGAGGATTTTACTGCAAAAACTTCATGATTTCTGAAACAGGCGTTATGAAAAACCTGTGAACAATGAGAAAATATTTCTAGGAATAAATATGCCATTCATGGTGAATGAAAGTTTGTAATACACATGCTCACATCTCAGTAATGAATTTTTGTCGAATCCGGGATGCTTGTATTGTGTTGGGAACACGGATGTCACGTTCTGGAAAACAATGTAATTTACATGTCTCGTGTGTAGAACACACTCAAAGAGAATTTTTCAGCACAATCTTTCTCATTTTCTAACCTGGCGATAAGAATAAGCTGCAAAATCAAGGTAAATAATTCTATGTGTAAGGATTCCTTTTATGGTGAATGAAAGTTCGGTAATCCACATGCTCACAGCTCAGTAACCATTGTTTGTCGAATCCGTAATGCGTGTAGCATTTTCGGAACACCGAATGTCACGGTGAGGGAAAGAAATTATATTACATGTCTATTGGGTAGAACTCGCTCCAAGAGTATTTTCCTATGAAAACTGCCTGATTTCCGAATCTGACATTAGGGAAAATCTGCGCACACAGACTAAGTGTTTCTAGGTGTAAAATGCCTTGTATGGTGGATGAAAGTTCTCTAATCCACATTCTCAGAACTCAGTAATGATTGTTTGTCGAATCCGTGATACATAAAGCCTGTTCTGAACACGGAACGTCATGGTGAGGGAAACTGTGTAAATTACATGTCTATTGGTTATAAATCGCTCCAAGAGTATTTTTATGTGAAATCTACCGCATTTTCGGATGTGACTTTAGGAAAAACCTGCGAAAACAGAGTAAGTGTTTCTATGTGTAAATATGCCTTCTACGGTGGATGAAAGTTCAGTAATCCACATGTTCACAACTCAGAAATAAATGTTTGACGAATCCGTCATGCATGTAGTGTGTTCAGAACACGGATATTCACGGTGAGGGCAACTATGTAAATTACACGTCTATTGTGTATAACTTCCTCCACAAGGATATTTCTGTGGAAACTGCCTGATTTTTGATACTGGCATTAGAAAAAAGATGCGAACTCAAAATAAATATTTCTAGGTGTTTATATGCCTTGAATGGTGATTGAAAGTTCGGTTATCCACATGCTCACAACTCAGTAATGAATGTTTTTCGAATCCGTGTTGTATTTAACGTGATCGGAAGACGGAATGACACAATCAGTTAAGCTATGTAAATTACATATCTATAGGGAAGAGCTCCCTACAAGAGCATTTTTCCGCGAAATATGCCTCATTTACGAAACTGATGTTAGGAAAAGCTGCGAAATCTGAGTAAATGCTTCTAGGTGACAATATGCCTTTTATGGTGGATGAAAGATCGGTAATCCTCATGCTCACAACTCAGTAAGTAATGTTTGTCAAATCCGTCATGCATGTAGCGTGCTCGGAACACAGAATATCATGGTGAGTGAAACCATGTAAATTAAAATACTATTTGAACGGACTCGCCCCAAGAGAATATTTCTGCGCAATCTTCATGATTTTTGAAACTGGCGTTAGGAAATTTCTGCGAAATCTGGTAAAAATTTCTAGGTATAAATATGCCTTGCATGGTGGATGAAAGATTGCAATAGACATACTCACATCTCAGTAGTGAATGCTTGTGAAATCCTAGATGCTTGTAGAATGTTCGGAACACAGAATGTCTCGGTGATTGAAATTATGTGAGTTACATTTCTATTGGGTAGATCTCGCTCCAAGAGCATTTGTGTGTGAAATCTCCCTCATTTTCGAAACTGTCTTTAGGAAAATACTGTGAACTCAGAGTAAATGTTTCTTGGTGTAAATATGCCCTGTATGGTGTTGAAAGTTTGTTAATCCACATGTTCTCACCTTTGTAATGCATGTTTTTCGTATCCCCGATGCATGTTACGTGATTGGAACACGGAATATCACGCTGAGGGAACTATGTAAATTACATGTCGATTGGGTAGAACTCGCTCCAAGAGAAGTTTTCTGTGATATCTACCTCATTTTCGAAACTGGTGTTAGGAATAAGCTGGGAAATCAGAGAAAATTTTCTAGGTGTATCTCTGCCATGTATGGGGATGAAAGTTCAGTAATCCACATGCTCACAACTCAGTCATGAATGTTTTTTCGAATCCGTGTTACATGTAGTGTGTTCGTAACACGGAATGTCACGGTGGAGGAAGAAAAGTAAATTACATGTCTATTGGTTAGAATTCGCTCCAAGAGGAATTTTTTGTGAAAACTGCCTGATTTTGGAATCCGGCTTTATGAATAACCTGCAAACTGAAAATAAATATATCTAGTTGTTAATATGACTTGTATGGAGGATGAAAGTTCGGTAATTCATGAAAAATGCTCACAACTCATTAAAAATGTTTGTCAAATCCGTGATGCATGTATCGTGTTCAGAACATGGAAAGTCACGGTGAGTGAAACAATTTAAATAAAAGTTCTAGTGGATACAACACACTCAAAGAGTATTTATCTGCGCAATATGCCTCATTTTCTAAACTGGAGTTAAGAAAATGCTGCGAAATAATATTAAATGCTTCTCGGTGTAAATATGCATTTCATACTAGGTGAAAGTTCAGTAATCCACATGCTCACAACTCATTAAAGAATGTTTGTGCAATCCGTCATTTATGTAGCGTGTTCGAAACATAGAATATCATGGTTAGGGAAACTGTGTAAATTAAATTTCTATTTGGTAGAACTCGCACCAAGAGGATTTTACTGCAAAAACTTCATGATTTCTGAAACAGGCGTTATGAAAAACCTGTGAAAAATGAGAAAATATTTCTAGGAATAAATATGCCATTCATGGTGAATGAAAGTTTGTAATACACATGATCTCATCTCAGTAATGAATTTTTGTCGAATCCGGGATGCTTGTATTGTGTTGGGAACACGGATGTCACGTTCTGGAAAACAATGTAATTTACATGTCTCGTGTGTAGAACACACTCAAAGAGAATTTTTCAGCACAATCTTTCTCATTTTCTAACCTGGCGATAAGAATAAGCTGCAAAATCAAGGTAAATAATTCTATGTGTAAGGATTCCTTTTATGGTGAATGAAAGTTCGGTAATCCACATGCTCACAGCTCAGTAACCATTGTTTGTCGAATCCGTAATGCGTGTAGCATTTTCGGAACACCGAATGTCACGGTGAGGGAAAGAAATTATATTACATGTCTATTGGGTAGAACTCGCTCCAAGAGTATTTTCCTATGAAAACTGCCTGATTTCCGAATCTGACATTAGGGAAAATCTGCGCACACAGACTAAGTGTTTCTAGGTGTAAAATGCCTTGTATGGTGGATGAAAGTTCTCTAATCCACATTCTCAGAACTCAGTAATGATTGTTTGTCGAATCCGTGATACATAATGCCTGTTCTGAACACGGAACGTCATGGTGAGGGAAACTGTGTAAATTACATGTCTATTGGTTATAAATCGCTCCAAGAGGACTTTTATGTAAAATCTACCGCATTTTCGGATGTGACATTAGGAAAAACCTGCGAAAACAGAGTAAGTGTTTCTATGTGTAAATATGCCTTCTACGGTGGATGAAAGTTCAGTAATCCACATGTTCACAACTCAGAAATAAATGTTTGACGAATCCGTCATGCATGTAGTGTGTTCAGAACACGGATATTCACGGTGAGGGCAACTTTGTAAATTACAAGTCTATTGTGTATAACTTCCTCCACAAGGATATTTCTGTGGAAACTGCCTGATTTTTGATACTGGCATTAGAAAAAAGATGCGAACTCAAAATAAATATTTCTAGGTGTTTATATGCCTTGAATGGTGATTGAAAGTTCGGTTATCCACATGCTCACAACTCAGTAATGAATGTTTTTCGAATCCGTGTTGTATTTAATGTGATTGGAAGACGGAATGACACAATCAGTTAAGCTATGTAAATTACATATCTATAGGGAAGAGCTCCCTACAAGAGCATTTTTCCGCGAAATATTCCTCATTTACGAAACTGATGTTAGGAAAAGCTGCGAAATCTGAGTAAATGCTTCTAGGTGACAATATGCCTTTTATGGTGGATGAAAGATCGGTAATCCTCATGCTCACAACTCAGTAAGTAATGTTTGTCAAATCCGTCATGCATGTAGCGTGCTCGGAACACAGAATATCATGGTGAGTGAAACCATGTAAATTAAAATACTATTTGAACGGACTCGCCCCAAGAGAATATTTCTGCGCAATCTTCATGATTTTTGAAACTGGCGTTAGGAAATTTCTGCGAAATCTGGTAAAAATTTCTAGGTATAAATATGCCTTGCATGGTGGATGAAAGATTGCAATACACATACTCACATCTCAGTAGTGAATGCTTGTGAAATCCTTGATGCTTGTAGAATGTTCGGAACACAGAATGTCTCGGTGATTGAAATTATGTGAGTTACATTTCTATTGGGTAGATCTCGCTCCAAGAGCATTTGTGTGTGAAATCTCCCTCATTTTCGAAACTGTCTTTAGGAAAATACTGTGAACTCAGAGTAAATGTTTCTTGGTGTAAATATGCCCTGTATGGTGTTGAAAGTTTGTTAATCCACATGTTCTCACCTCTGTAATGCATGTTTTTCGTATCCGCGATGAAGTTACATGTTCGGAACACGGAATATCACGCTGAGGGAACGATGTAAATTACATGCCGATTGGGTAGAACTCGCTCCAAGAGAAGTTTTCTGTGATATCTACCTCATTTTCGAAACTGGTGTTAGGAATAAGCTGGGAAATCAGAGAAAATTTTCTAGGTGTATCTCTGCCATGTATGGGGATGAAAGTTCAGTAATCCACATGCTCACAACTCAGTCATGAATGTTTTTTCGAATCCGTGTTACATGTAGTGTGTTCGTAACACGGAATGTCACGGTGGAGGAAGAAAAGTAAATTACATGTCTATTGGTTAGAATTCGCTCCAAGAGGAATTTTTTGAGAAAACTGCCTGATTTTGGAATCCGGCTTTATGAATAACCTGCAAACTGAGAATAAATATATCTAGTTGTTAATATGACTTGTATGGAGGATGAAAGTTCGGTAATTCATGAAAAATGCTCACAACTCATTAAAAATGTTTGTCAAATCCGTGATGCATGTATCGTGTTCAGAACGTGGAAAGTCATGGTGAGTGAAACAATTTAAATAAAATTTCTAGTGGATACAACACACTCAAAGAGGATTTTTCTGCGCAATATGCCTCATTTTCTAAACTGGAGTTAAGAAAATGCTGCAAAATAATATTAAATGCTTCTCGGTGTAAATATGCCTTTCATACTAGGTGAAAGTTCAGTAATCCACATGCTCACAACTCATTAAAGAATGTTTGTGCAATCCGTCATGTATGTAGCGTGTTCGAAACACAGAATATCATGGTTAGGGAAACTGTGTAAATTAAATTTCTATTTGGTAGAACTCGCACCAAGAGGATTTTACTGCAAAAACTTCATGATTTCTGAAACAGGCGTTATGAAAAACCTGTGAAAAATGAGAAAATATTTCTAGGAATAAATATGCCATTCATGGTGAATGAAAGTTTGTAATACACATGCTCACATCTCAGTAATGAATTTTTGTCGAATCCGGGATGCTTGTATTGTGTTGGGAACACGGATGTCACGTTCTGGAAAACAATGTAATTTACATGTCTCGTGTGTAGAACACACTCAAAGAGAATTTTTCAGCACAATCTTTCTCATTTTCTAACCTGGCGATAAGAATAAGCTGCAAAATCAAGGTAAATAATTCTATGTGTAAGGATTCCTTTTATGGTGAATGAAAGTTCGGTAATCCACATGCTCACAGCTCAGTAACAATTGTTTGTCGAATCCGTAATGCGTGTAGCATTTTCGGAACACCGAATGTCACGGTGAGGGAAAGAAATTATATTACATGTCTATTGGGTAGAACTCGCTCCAAGAGTATTTTCCTATGAAAACTGCCTGATTTCCGAATCTGACATTAGGGAAAATCTGCGCACACAGACTAAGTGTTTCTAGGTGTAAAATGCCTTGTATGGTGGATGAAAGTTCTCTAATCCACATTCTCAGAACTCAGTAATGATTGTTTGTCGAATCCGTGATACATAAAGCCTGTTCTGAACACGGAACGTCATGGTGAGGGAAACTGTGTAAATTACATGTCTATTGGTTATAAATCGCTCCAAGAGGATTTTTATGTGAAATCTACCGCATTTTCGGATGTGACATTAGGAAAAACCTGCGAAAACAGAGTAAGTGTTTCTATGTGTAAATATGCCTTCTACGGTGGATGAAAGTTCAGTAATCCACATGTTCACAACTCAGAAATAAATGTTTGACGAATCCGTCATGCATGTAGTGTGTTCAGAACACGGATATTCACGGTGAGGGCAACTATGTAAATTACACGTCTATTGTGTATAACTTCCTCCACAAGGATATTTCTGTGGAAACTGCCTGATTTTTGATACTGGCATTAGAAAAAAGATGCGAACTCAAAATAAATATTTCTAGGTGTTTATATGCCTTGAATGGTGATTGAAAGTTCGGTTATCCACATGCTCACAACTCAGTAATGAATGTTTTTCGAATCCGTGTTGTATTTAACGTGATCGGAAGACGGACTGACACAATCAGTTAAGCTATGTAAATTACATATCTATAGGGAAGAGCTCCCTACAAGAGCATTTTTCCGCGAAATATGCCTCATTTACGAAACTGATGTTAGGAAAAGCTGCGAAATCTGAGAAAATGCTTCTAGGTGACAATATGCCTTTTATGGTGGATGAAAGATCGGTAATCCTCATGCTCACAACTCAGTAAGTAATGTTTGTCAAATCCGTCATGCATGTAGCGTGCTCGGAACACAGAATATCATGGTGAGTGAAACCATGTAAATTAAAATACTATTTGAACGGACTCGCCCCAAGAGAATATTTCTGCGCAATCTTCATGATTTTTGAAACTGGCGTTAGGAAATTTCTGCGAAATCTGGTAAAAATTTCTAGGTATAAATATGCCTTGCATGGTGGATGAAAGACTGCAATACACATACTCACATCTCAGTAGTGAATGCTTGTGAAATCCTTGATGCTTGTAGAATGTTCGGAACACAGAATGTCTCGGTGATTGAAATTATGTGAGTTACATTTCTATTGGGTAGATCTCGCTCCAAGAGCATTTGTGTGTGAAATCTCCCTCATTTTCGAAACTGTCTTTAGGAAAATACTGTGAACTCAGAGTAAATGTTTCTTGGTGTAAATATGCCCTGTATGGTGTTGAAAGTTTGTTAATCCACATGTTCTCACCTCTGTAATGCATGTTTTTCGTATCCGCGATGCATGTTACATGTTCAGAACACGGAATATCACGCTGAGTAAACGATGTAAATTACATGCCGATTGGGTAGAACTCGCTCCAAGAGAAGTTTTCTGTGATATCTACCTCATTTTCGAAACTGGTGTTAGGAATAAGCTGGGAAATCAGAGAAAATTTTCTAGGTGTATCTCTGCCATGTATGGGGATGAAAGTTCAGTATTCCACATGCTCACAACTCAGTCATGAATGTTTTTTCGAATCCGTGCTACATGTAGTGTGTTCGTAACATGGAATGTCACGGTGGAAGAAGAAAAGTAAATTACATGTCTATTGGTTAGAATTCGCTCCAAGAGGAATTTTTTGAGAAAACTGCCTGATTTTGGAATCCGGCTTTATGAATAACCTGCAAACTGAAAATAAATATATCTAGTTGTTAATATGAATTGTATGGAGGATGAAAGTTCGGTAATTCATGAAAAATGCTCACAACTCATTAAAAATGTTTGTCGAATCCGTGATGCATGTATCGTGTTCAGAACATGGAAAGTCACGTTGAGTGAAACAATTTAAATAAAAGTTCTAGTGGATACAACACACTCAAAGAGGATTTTTCTGCGCAATATGCCTCATTTTCTAAACTGGAGTTAAGAAAATGCTGCGAAATAATTTTAAATGCTTCTCGGTGTAAATATGCCTTTCATACTAGGTGAAAGTTCAGTAATCCACATGCTCACAACTCATTAAAGAATGTTTGTGCAATCCGTCATGTATGTAGCGTGTTCGAAACACAGAATATCATGGTTAGGGAAACTGTGTAAATTAAATTTCTATTTGGTAGAACTCGCACCAAGAGGATTTTACTGCAAAAACTTCATGATTTCTGAAACAGGCGTTATGAAAAACCTGTGAAAAATGAGAAAATATTTCTAGGAATAAATATGCCATTCATGGTGAATGAAAGTTTGTAATACACATGCTCACATCTCAGTAATGAATTTTTGTCGAATCCGGGATGCTTGTATTGTGTTGGGAACACGGATGTCACGTTCTGGAAAACAATGTAATTTACATGTCTCGTGTGTAGAACTCACTCAAAGAGAATTTTTCAGCACAATCTTTCTCATTTTCTAACCTGGCGATAAGAATAAGCTGCAAAATCAAGGTAAATAATTCTATGTGTAAGGATTCCTTTTATGGTGAATGAAAGTTCGGTAATCCACATGCTCACAGCTCAGTAACCATTGTTTGTCGAATCCGTAATGCGTGTAGCATTTTCGGAACACCGAATGTCACGGTGAGGGAAAGAAATTATATTACATGTCTATTGGGTAGAACTCGCTCCAAGAGTATTTTCCTATGAAAACTGCCTGATTTCCGAATCTGACATTAGGGAAAATCTGCGCACACAGACTAAGTGTTTCTAGGTGTAAAATGCCTTGTATGGTGGATGAAAGTTCTCTAATCCACATTCTCAGAACTCAGTAATGATTGTTTGTCGAATCCGTGATACATAATGCCTGTTCTGAACACGGAACGTCATGGTGAGGGAAACTGTGTAAATTACATGTCTATTGGTTATAAATCGCTCCAAGAGGATTTTTATGTGAAATCTACCGCATTTTCGGATGTGACATTAGGAAAAACCTGCGAAAACAGAGTAAGTGTTTCTATGTGTAAATATGCCTTCTACGGTGGATGAAAGTTCAGTAATCCACATGTTCACAACTCAGAAATAAATGTTTGACGAATCCGTCATGCATGTAGTGTGTTCAGAACACGGATATTCACGGTGAGGGCAACTTTGTAAATTACAAGTCTATTGTGTATAACTTCCTCCACAAGGATATTTCTGTGGAAACTGCCTGATTTTTGATACTGGAATTAGAAAAAAGATGCGAACTCAAAATAAATATTTCTAGGTGTTTATATGCCTTGAATGGTGATTGAAAGTTCGGTTATCCACATGCTCACAACTCAGTAATGAATGTTTTTCGAATCCGTGTTGTATTTAACGTGATCGGAAGACGGAATGACACAATCAGTTAAGCTATGTAAATTACATATCTATAGGGAAGAGCTCCCTACAAGAGCATTTTTCCACGAAATATGCCTCATTTACGAAACTGATGTTAGGAAAAGCGGCGAAATCTGAGTAAATGCTTCTAGGTGACAATATGCCTTTTATGGTGGATGAAAGATCGGTAATCCTCATGCTCACAACTCAGTAAGTAATGTTTGTCAAATCCGTCATGCATGTAGCGTGCTCGGAACACGGAATATCATGGTGAGTGAAACCATGTAAATTAAAATACTATTTGAACGGACTCGCCCCAAGAGAATATTTCTGCGCAATCTTCATGATTTTTGAAACTGGCGTTAGGAAATTTCTGCGAAATCTGGTAAAAATTTCTAGGTATAAATATGCCTTGCATGGTGGATGAAAGATTGCAATACACATACTCACATCTCAGTAGTGAATGCTTGTGAAATCCTTGATGCTTGTAGAATGTTCGGAACACAGAATGTCTCGGTGATTGAAATTATGTGAGTTACATTTCTATTGGGTAGATCTCGCTCCAAGAGCATTTGTGTGTGAAATCTCCCTCATTTTCGAAACTGTCTTTAGGAAAATACTGTGAACTCAGAGTAAATGTTTCTTGGTGTAAATATGCCCTGTATGGTGTTGAAAGTTTGTTAATCCACATGTTCTCACCTCTGTAATGCATGTTTTTCGTATCCGCGATGAAGTTACATGTTCGGAACACGGAATATCACGCTGAGGGAACGATGTAAATTACATGCCGATTGGGTAGAACTCGCTCCAAGAGAAGTTTTCTGTGATATCTACCTCATTTTCGAAACTGGTGTTAGGAATAAGCTGGGAAATCAGAGAAAATTTTCTAGGTGTATCTCTGCCATGTATGGGGATGAAAGTTCAGTAATCCACATGCTCACAACTCAGTCATGAATGTTTTTTCGAATCCGTGTTACATGCAGTGTGTTCGTAACACGGAATGTCACGGTGGAGGAAGAAAAGTAAATTACATGTCTATTGGTTAGAATTCGCTCCAAGAGGAATTTTTTGAGAAAACTGCCTGATTTTGGAATCCGGCTTTATGAATAACCTGCAAACTGAGAATAAATATATCTAGTTGTTAATATGACTTGTATGGAGGATGAAAGTTCGGTAATTCATGAAAAATGCTCACAACTCATTAAAAATGTTTGTCAAATCCGTGATGCATGTATCGTGTTCAGAACGTGGAAAGTCATGGTGAGTGAAACAATTTAAATAAAATTTCTAGTGGATACAACACACTCAAAGAGGATTTTTCTGCGCAATATGCCTCATTTTCTAAACTGGAGTTAAGAAAATGCTGCAAAATAATATTAAATGGTTCTCGGTGTAAATATGCCTTTCATACTAGGTGAAAGTTCAGTAATCCACATGCTCACAACTCATTAAAGAATGTTTGTGCAATCCGTCATGTATGTAGCGTGTTCGAAACACAGAATATCATGGTTAGGGAAACTGTGTAAATTATTTTCTATTTGGTAGAACTCGCACCAAGAGGATTTTACTGCAAAAACTTCATGATTTCTGAAACAGGCGTTATGAAAAACCTGTGAACAATGAGAAAATATTTCTAGGAATAAATATGCCATTCATGGTGAATGAAAGTTTGTAATACACATGCTCACATCTCAGTAATGAATTTTTGTCGAATCCGGGATGCTTGTATTGTGTTGGGAACACGGATGTCACGTTCTGGAAAACAATGTAATTTACATGTCTCGTGTGTAGAACACACTCAAAGAGAATTTTTCAGCACAATCTTTCTCATTTTCTAACCTGGTGATAAGAATAAGCTGCAAAATCAAGGTAAATAATTCTATGTGTAAGGATTCCTTTTATGGTGAATGAAAGTTCGGTAATCCACATGCTCACAGCTCAGTAACCATTGTTTGTCGAATCCGTAATGCGTGTAGCATTTTCGGAACACCGAATGTCACGGTGAGGGAAAGAAATTATATTACATGTCTATTGGGTAGAACTCGCTCCAAGAGTATTTTCCTATGAAAACTGCCTGATTTCTGAATCTGACATTAGGGAAAATCTGCGCACACAGACTAAGTGTTTCTAGGTGTAAAATGCCTTGTATGGTGGATGAAAGTTCTCTAATCCACATTCTCAGAACTCAGTAATGATTGTTTGTCGAATCCGTGATACATAAAGCCTGTTCTGAACACGGAACGTCATGGTGAGGGAAACTGTGTAAATTACATGTCTATTGGTTATAAATCGCTCCAAGAGGATTTTTATGTGAAATCTACCGCATTTTCGGATGTGACATTAGGAAAAACCTGCGAAAACAGAGTAAGTGTTTCTATGTGTAAATATGCCTTCTACGGTGGATGAAAGTTCAGTAATCCACATGTTCACAACTCAGAAATAAATGTTTGACGAATCCGTCATGCATGTAGTGTGTTCAGAACACGGATATTCACGGTGAGGGCAACTATGTAAATTACACGTCTATTGTGTATAACTTCCTCCACAAGGATATTTCTGTGGAAACTGCCTGATTTTTGATACTGGCATTAGAAAAAAGATGCGAACTCAAAATAAATATTTCTAGGTGTTTATATGCCTTGAATGGTGATTGAAAGTTCGGTTATCCACATGCTCACAACTCAGTAATGAATGTTTTTCGAATCCGTGTTGTATTTAACGTGATCGGAAGACGGAATGACACAATCAGTTAAGCTATGTAAATTACATATCTATAGGGAAGAGCTCCCTACAAGAGCATTTTTCCACGAAATATGCCTCATTTACGAAACTGATGTTAGGAAAAGCTGCGAAATCTGAGTAAATGCTTCTAGGTGACAATATGCCTTTTATGGTGGATGAAAGATCGGTAATCCTCATGCTCACAACTCAGTAAGTAATGTTTGTCAAATCCGTCATGCATGTAGCGTGCTCGGAACACGGAATATCATGGTGAGTGAAACCATGTAAATTAAAATACTATTTGAACGGACTCGCCCCAAGAGAATATTTCTGCGCAATCTTCATGATTTTTGAAACTGGCGTTAGGAAATTTCTGCGAAATCTGGTAAAAATTTCTAGGTATAAATATGCCTTGCATGGTGGATGAAAGATTGCAATACACATACTCACATCTCAGTAGTGAATGCTTGTGAAATCCTTGATGCTTGTAGAATGTTCGGAACACAGAATGTCTCGGTGATTGAAATTATGTGAGTTACATTTCTATTGGGTAGATCTCGCTCCAAGAGCATTTGTGTGTGAAATCTCCCTCATTTTCGAAACTGTCTTTAGGAAAATACTGTGAACTCAGAGTAAATGTTTCTTGGTGTAAATATGCCCTGTATGGTGTTGAAAGTTTGTTAATCCACATGTTCTCACCTCTGTAATGCATGTTTTTCGTATCCGCGATGCATGTTACATGTTCAGAACACGGAATATCACGCTGAGTAAACGATGTAAATTACATGCCGATTGGGTAGAACTCGCTCCAAGAGAAGTTTTCTGTGATATCTACCTCATTTTCGAAACTGGTGTTAGGAATAAGCTGGGAAATCAGAGAAAATTTTCTAGGTGTATCTCTGCCATGTATGGGGATGAAAGTTCAGTATTCCACATGCTCACAACTCAGTCATGAATGTTTTTTCGAATCCGTGCTACATGTAGTGTGTTCGTAACATGGAATGTCACGGTGGAAGAAGAAAAGTAAATTACATGTCTATTGGTTAGAATTCGCTCCAAGAGGAATTTTTTGAGAAAACTGCCTGATTTTGGAATCCGGCTTTATGAATAACCTGCAAACTGAAAATAAATATATCTAGTTGTTAATATGAATTGTATGGAGGATGAAAGTTCGGTAATTCATGAAAAATGCTCACAACTCATTAAAAATGTTTGTCGAATCCGTGATGAATGTATCGTGTTCAGAACATGGAAAGTCACGGTGAGTGAAACAATTTAAATAAAAGTTCTAGTGGATACAACACACTCAAAGAGGATTTTTCTGCGCAATATGCCTCATTTTCTAAACTGGAGTTAAGAAAATGCTGCGAAATAATTTTAAATGCTTCTCGGTGTAAATATGCCTTTCATACTAGGTGAAAGTTCAGTAATCCACATGCTCACAACTCATTAAAGAATGTTTGTGCAATCCGTCATGTATGTAGCGTGTTCGAAACACAGAATATCATGGTTAGGGAAACTGTGTAAATTAAATTTCTATTTGGTAGAACTCGCACCAAGAGGATTTTACTGCAAAAACTTCATGATTTCTGAAACAGGCGTTATGAAAAACCTGTGAACAATGAGAAAATATTTCTAGGAATAAATATGCCATTCATGGTGAATGAAAGTTTGTAATACACATGCTCACATCTCAGTAATGAATTTTTGTCGAATCCGGGATGCTTGTATTGTGTTGGGAACACGGATGTCACGTTCTGGAAAACAATGTAATTTACATGTCTCGTGTGTAGAACTCACTCAAAGAGAATTTTTCAGCACAATCTTTCTCATTTTCTAACCTGGCGATAAGAATAAGCTGCAAAATCAAGGTAAATAATTCTATGTGTAAGGATTCCTTTTATGGTGAATGAAAGTTCGGTAATCCACATGCTCACAGCTCAGTAACCATTGTTTGTCGAATCCGTAATGCGTGTAGCATTTTCGGAACACCGAATGTCACGGTGAGGGAAAGAAATTATATTACATGTCTATTGGGTAGAACTCGCTCCAAGAGTATTTTCCTATGAAAACTGCCTGATTTCCGAATCTGACATTAGGGAAAATCTGCGCACACAGACTAAGTGTTTCTAGGTGTAAAATGCCTTGTATGGTGGATGAAAGTTCTCTAATCCACATTCTCAGAACTCAGTAATGATTGTTTGTCGAATCCGTGATACATAATGCCTGTTCTGAACACAGAACGTCATGGTGAGGGAAACTGTGTAAATTACATGTCTATTGGTTATAAATCGCTCCAAGAGGATTTTTATGTGAAATCTACCGCATTTTCGGATGTGACATTAGGAAAAACCTGCGAAAACAGAGTAAGTGTTTCTATGTGTAAATATGCCTTCTACGGTGGATGAAAGTTCAGTAATCCACATGTTCACAACTCAGAAATAAATGTTTGACGAATCCGTCATGCATGTAGTGTGTTCAGAACACGGATATTCACGGTGAGGGCAACTTTGTAAATTACAAGTCTATTGTGTATAACTTCCTCCACAAGGATATTTCTGTGGAAACTGCCTGATTTTTGATACTGGCATTAGAAAAAAGATGCGAACTCAAAATAAATATTTCTAGGTGTTTATATGCCTTGAATGGTGATTGAAAGTTCGGTTATCCACATGCTCACAACTCAGTAATGAATGTTTTTCGAATCCGTGTTGTATTTAATGTGATCGGAAGACGGAATGACACAATCAGTTAAGCGATGTAAATTACATATCTATAGGGAAGAGCTCCCTACAAGAGCATTTTTCCGCGAAATATTCCTCATTTACGAAACTGATGTTAGGAAAAGCTGCGAAATCTGAGTAAATGCTTCTAGGTGACAATATGCCTTTTATGGTGGATGAAAGATCGGTAATCCTCATGCTCACAACTCAGTAAGTAATGTTTGTCAAATCCGTCATGCATGTAGCGTGCTCGGAACACAGAATATCATGGTGAGTGAAACCATGTAAATTAAAATACTATTTGAACGGACTCGCCCCAAGAGAATATTTCTGCGCAATCTTCATGATTTTTGAAACTGGCGTTAGGAAATTTCTGCGAAATCTGGTAAAAATTTCTAGGTATAAATATGCCTTGCATGGTGGATGAAAGATTGCAATACACATACTCACATCTCAGTAGTGAATGCTTGTGAAATCCTTGATGCTTGTAGAATGATCGGAACACAGAATGTCTCGGTGATTGAAATTATGTGAGTTACATTTCTATTGGGTAGATCTCGCTCCAAGAGCATTTGTGTGTGAAATCTCCCTCATTTTCGAAACTGTCTTTAGGAAAATACTGTGAACTCAGAGTAAATGTTTCTTGGTGTAAATATGCCCTGTATGGTGTTGAAAGTTTGTTAATCCACATGTTCTCACCTCTGTAATGCATGTTTTTCGTATCCGCGATGAAGTTACATGTACGGAACACGGAATATCACGCTGAGGGAACGATGTAAATTACATGCCGATTGGGTAGAACTCGCTCCAAGAGAAGTTTTCTGTGATATCTACCTCATTTTCGAAACTGGTGTTAGGAATAAGCTGGGAAATCAGAGAAAATTTTCTAGGTGTATCTCTGCCATGTATGGGGATGAAAGTTCAGTAATCCACATGCTCACAACTCAGTCATGAATGTTTTTTCGAATCCGTGTTACATGCAGTGTGTTCGTAACACGGAATGTCACGGTGGAGGAAGAAAAGTAAATTACATGTCTATTGGTTAGAATTCGCTCCAAGAGGAATTTTTTGAGAAAACTGCCTGATTTTGGAATCCGGCTTTATGAATAACCTGCAAACTGAGAATAAATATATCTAGTTGTTAATATGACTTGTATGGAGGATGAAAGTTCGGTAATTCATGAAAAATGCTCACAACTCATTAAAAATGTTTGTCAAATCCGTGATGCATGTATCGTGTTCAGAACGTGGAAAGTCATGGTGAGTGAAACAATTTAAATAAAATTTCTAGTGGATACAACACACTCAAAGAGGATTTTTCTGCGCAATATGCCTCATTTTCTAAACTGGAGTTAAGAAAATGCTGCAAAATAATATTAAATGCTTCTCGGTGAAAATATGCATTTCATACTAGGTGAAAGTTCAGTAATCCACATGCTCACAACTCATTAAAGAATGTTTGTGCAATCCGTCATGTATGTAGCGTGTTCGAAACACAGAATATCATGGTTAGGGAAACTGTGTAAATTAAATTTCTATTTGGTAGAACTCGCACCAAGAGGATTTTACTGCAAAACTTCATGATTTATGAAACAGGCGTTATGAAAAACCTGTGAAAAATGAGAAAATATTTCTAGGAATAAATATGCCATTCATGGTGAATGAAAGTTTGTAATACACATGCTCACATCTCAGTAATGAATTTTTGTCGAATCCGGGATGCTTGTATTGTGTTGGGAACACGGATGTCACGTTCTGGAAAACAATGTAATTTACATGTCTCGTGTGTAGAACACACTCAAAGAGAATTTTTCAGCACAATCTTTCTCATTTTCTAACCTGGCGATAAGAATAAGCTGCAAAATCAAGGTAAATAATTCTATGTGTAAGGATTCCTTTTATGGTGAATGAAAGTTCGGTAATCCACATGCTCACAGCTCAGTAACAATTGTTTGTCGAATCCGTAATGCGTGTAGCATTTTCGGAACACCGAATGTCACGGTGAGGGAAAGAAATTATATTACATGTCTATTGGGTAGAACTCGCTCCAAGAGTATTTTCCTATGAAAACTGCCTGATTTCCGAATCTGACATTAGGGAAAATCTGCGCACACAGACTAAGTGTTTCTAGGTGTAAAATGCCTTGTATGGTGGATGAAAGTTCTCTAATCCACATTCTCAGAACTCAGTAATGATTGTTTGTCGAATCCGTGATACATAAAGCCTGTTCTGAACACGGAACGTCATGGTGAGGGAAACTGTGTAAATTACATGTCTATTGGTTATAAATCGCTCCAAGAGGATTTTTATGTGAAATCTACCGCATTTTCGGATGTGACATTAGGAAAAACCTGCGAAAACAGAGTAAGTGTTTCTATGTGTAAATATGCCTTCTACGGTGGATGAAAGTTCAGTAATCCACATGTTCACAACTCAGAAATAAATGTTTGACGAATCCGTCATGCATGTAGTGTGTTCAGAACACGGATATTCACGGTGAGGGCAACTATGTAAATTACACGTCTATTGTGTATAACTTCCTCCACAAGGATATTTCTGTGGAAACTGCCTGATTTTTGATACTGGCATTAGAAAAAAGATGCGAACTCAAAATAAATATTTCTAGGTGTTTATATGCCTTGAATGGTGATTGAAAGTTCGGTTATCCACATGCTCACAACTCAGTAATGAATGTTTTTCGAATCCGTGTTGTATTTAACGTGATCGGAAGACGGAATGACACAATCAGTTAAGCTATGTAAATTACATATCTATAGGGAAGAGCTCCCTACAAGAGCATTTTTCCGCGAAATATTCCTCATTTACGAAACTGATGTTAGGAAAAGCTGCGAAATCTGAGTAAATGCTTCTAGGTGACAATATGCCTTTTATGGTGGATGAAAGATCGGTAATCCTCATGCTCACAACTCAGTAAGTAATGTTTGTCAAATCCGTCATGCATGTAGCGTGCTCGGAACACAGAATATCATGGTGAGTGAAACCATGTAAATTAAAATACTATTTGAACGGACTCGCCCCAAGAGAATATTTCTGCGCAATCTTCATGATTTTTGAAACTGGCGTTAGGAAATTTCTGCGAAATCTGGTAAAAATTTCTAGGTATAAATATGCCTTGCATGGTGGATGAAAGATTGCAATACACATACTCACATCTCAGTAGTGAATGCTTGTGAAATCCTTGATGCTTGTAGAATGATCGGAACACAGAATGTCTCGGTGATTGAAATTATGTGAGTTACATTTCTATTGGGTAGATCTCGCTCCAAGAGCATTTGTGTGTGAAATCTCCCTCATTTTCGAAACTGTCTTTAGGAAAATACTGTGAACTCAGAGTAAATGTTTCTTGGTGTAAATATGCCCTGTATGGTGTTGAAAGTTTGTTAATCCACATGTTCTCACCTCTGTAATGCATGTTTTTCGTATCCGCGATGCATGTTACATGTTCAGAACACGGAATATCACGCTGAGTAAACGATGTAAATTACATGCCGATTGGGTAGAACTCGCTCCAAGAGAAGTTTTCTGTGATATCTACCTCATTTTCGAAACTGGTGTTAGGAATAAGCTGGGAAATCAGAGAAAATTTTCTAGGTGTATCTCTGCCATGTATGGGGATGAAAGTTCAGTATTCCACATGCTCACAACTCAGTCATGAATGTTTTTTCGAATCCGTGCTACATGTAGTGTGTTCGTAACATGGAATGTCACGGTGGAAGAAGAAAAGTAAATTACATGTCTATTGGTTAGAATTCGCTCCAAGAGGAATTTTTTGAGAAAACTGCCTGATTTTGGAATCCGGCTTTATGAATAACCTGCAAACTGAAAATAAATATATCTAGTTGTTAATATGAATTGTATGGAGGATGAAAGTTCGGTAATTCATGAAAAATGCTCACAACTCATTAAAAATGTTTGTCGAATCCGTGATGCATGTATCGTGTTCAGAACGTGGAAAGTCACGGTGAGTGAAACAATTTAAATAAAAGTTCTAGTGGATACAACACACTCAAAGAGGATTTTTCTGCGCAATATGCCTCATTTTCTAAACTGGAGTTAAGAAAATGCTGCGAAATAATTTTAAATGCTTCTCGGTGTAAATATGCCTTTCATACTAGGTGAAAGTTCAGTAATCCACATGCTCACAACTCATTAAAGAATGTTTGTGCAATCCGTCATGTATGTAGCGTGTTCGAAACACAGAATATCATGGTTAGGGAAACTGTGTAAATTAAATTTCTATTTGGTAGAACTCGCACCAAGAGGATTTTACTGCAAAAACTTCATGATTTCTGAAACAGGCGTTATGAAAAACCTGTGAAAAATGAGAAAATATTTCTAGGAATAAATATGCCATTCATGGTGAATGAAAGTTTGTAATACACATGCTCACATCTCAGTAATGAATTTTTGTCGAATCCGGGATGCTTGTATTGTGTTGGGAACACGGATGTCACGTTCTGGAAAACAATGTAATTTACATGTCTCGTGTGTAGAACACACTCAAAGAGAATTTTTCAGCACAATCTTTCTCATTTTCTAACCTGGCGATAAGAATAAGCTGCAAAATCAAGGTAAATAATTCTATGTGTAAGGATTCCTTTTATGGTGAATGAAAGTTCGGTAATCCACATGCTCACAGCTCAGTAACCATTGTTTGTCGAATCCGTAATGCGTGTAGCATTTTCGGAACACCGAATGTCACGGTGAGGGAAAGAAATTATATTACATGTCTATTGGGTAGAACTCGCTCCAAGAGTATTTTCCTATGAAAACTGCCTGATTTCCGAATCTGACATTAGGGAAAATCTGCGCACACAGACTAAGTGTTTCTAGGTGTAAAATGCCTTGTATGGTGGATGAAAGTTCTCTAATCCACAGTCTCAGAACTCAGTAATGATTGTTTGTCGAATCCGTGATACATAAAGCCTGTTCTGAACACGGAACGTCATGGTGAGGGAAACTGTGTAAATTACATGTCTATTGGTTATAAATCGCTCCAAGAGGATTTTTATGTGAAATCTACCGCATTTTCGGATGTGACATTAGGAAAAACCTGCGAAAACAGAGTAAGTGTTTCTATGTGTAAATATGCCTTCTACGGTGGATGAAAGTTCAGTAATCCACATGTTCACAACTCAGAAATAAATGTTTGACGAATCCGTCATGCATGTAGTGTGTTCAGAACACGGATATTCACGGTGAGGGCAACTATGTAAATTACACGTCTATTGTGTATAACTTCCTCCACAAGGATATTTCTGTGGAAACTGCCTGATTTTTGATACTGGCATTAGAAAAAAGATGCGAACTCAAAATAAATATTTCTAGGTTTTTATATGCCTTGAATGGTGATTGAAAGTTCGGTTATCCACATGCTCACAACTCAGTAATGAATGTTTTTCGAATCCGTGTTGTATTTAACGTGATCGGAAGACGGAATGACACAATCAGTTAAGCTATGTAAATTACATATTTATAGGGAAGAGCTCCCTACAAGAGCATTTTTCCGCGAAATATTCCTCATTTACGAAACTGATGTTAGGAAAAGCTGCGAAATCTGAGTAAATGCTTCTAGGTGACAATATGCCTTTTATGGTGGATGAAAGATCGGTAATCCTCATGCTCACAACTCAGTAAGTAATGTTTGTCAAATCCGTCATGCATGTAGCGTGCTCGGAACACAGAATATCATGGTGAGTGAAACCATGTAAATTAAAATACTATTTGAACGGACTCGCCCCAAGAGAATATTTCTGCGCAATCTTCATGATTTTTGAAACTGGCGTTAGGAAATTTCTGCGAAATCTGGTAAAAATTTCTAGGTATAAATATGCCTTGCATGGGGGATGAAAGATTGCAATACACATACTCACATCTCAGTAGTGAATGCTTGTGAAATCCTTGATGCTTGTAGAATGTTCGGAACACAGAATGTCTCGGTGATTGAAATTATGTGAGTTACATTTCTATTGGGTAGATCTCGCTCCAAGAGCATTTGTGTGTGAAATCTCCCTCATTTTCGAAACTGTCTTTAGGAAAATACTGTGAACTCACAGTAAATGTTTCTTGGTGTAAATATGCCCTGTATGGTGTTGAAAGTTTGTTAATCCACATATTCTCACCTCTGTAATGCATGTTTATCGTATCCGCGATGCATGTTACGTGTTCGGAACACGGAATATCACGCTGAGGGAACTATGTAAATTACATGCCGATTGGGTAGAACTCGCTCCAAGAGAATTTTTCTGTGATATCTACCTCATTTTCAAAACTGGTGTTAGGAAAAAGCTGGGAAATCAGAGAAAAATTTTCTAGGTGTAACTCTGCCATGTATGGGGATGAAAGTTCAGTAATCCACATGCTCACAACTCAGTCATGAATGTTTTTTCGAATCCGTGTTGCATGTATTGTGTTCGTATCACGGAATGTCACGGTGGAGGAAGAAAATTAAATTACATGTCTCTTGGTTAGAATTCACTCCAAGAGTATTTTTTTGAGAAAACTGCCTGATTTTGAAATCCACCGTTATGAATAACATACCAACAGAGAAAAAATATATCTAGTTGTTAATATGCCTTGTATGGAGGATGAAAGTTCGGTAATTCATGAAAAATGCTCACAACTCATTAAAAATATTTGTTGAATCCATGATGCATTTATCGTGTTCAGAACGTGGAAAATCACGGTGAGTGAAACAATTTAAATAAAAGTTCTAGTGTATACAACACACTCAAAGAGGATTTTTCTGCTCAATATGCCTCATTTTCTAATCTGGAGTTAAGGTAATGCTGCGAAATAATATTAAATACTTCTCGGTGTAAATATGCCTTTCTTACTAGGTGAAAGTACAGTAATCCACATGCTAACAACTCAGTAGTGAATATGTGTCGAATCCGTGATGCATGTAGCATATACGGAACATGGAATTAAACGGTGAGTGAATCTCTGTCAATTACAATTCTGTTGGATAGAACTCGATGTAAGACGGTTTTTGTGTGAAAACTGCATGTTTTTCAAAACTGGCATTAGAAAATAGCTGGGAACTCAGAGTAAATAATTCCAAGTGTTAATATTCCTTGAATGGTGAATGAAAGCTCGGTAATCCACATGCTCACAAATCAGTAATAACTGTTTGTCGAATCCGTGATGCATGTAATGTGTTCGGAGCACAGAATGTCACGGTCAGGTAAACTATGTAAATTACATGTCAATCGGGTAGAAGTCAATAAAAGAGCATTTTTCTGCAAAATATGCCTCATTTCCGATACTGGCTATTGGAAAAGTCTGTGAAATCAGGGTAAATGTTTCTTGGTGTAAATATGCCCTGCATGGTGTTGAAAGTTTTGTAATCCACATGTTCTCACCTCAGTAATGAATGTTTTTCTTATCCTTGATGCATATAACAGGTTCAGAAAGCGGAATATCACGGTGAGGAAACTATGTAAATTCAATGTCGATTGGGAAGAACTCGCTCCAAGAGAATTTTTCAGTGAAATCTACCTCAATTTCAAAACTGGTGTTAGGATAAAGCTGGGAAATAAGAGTAAAATTCCTTCGGTGTCAATATGCCCATTTTGGTGATGATTGTTCATTAATCCTCGTGCTCACAACTCAGTAATGAATGTTTTTTCGAAACCCTGATGCATGTAACGTGTTCGGAACACAGAATATCATGGTGAAGAGACTATGTAAACTAGATGTCTAGTGGGTACATCAATCTCAAAGTGTACTTTACTGAGCCATCTGCCTCATTTTTAAACTGGCATTAGAAAAACTTGCAAAATCAGAGTAAATTCTGTAGGTGCACATATGCCTTTAATGGTGAATGAGATTTCGGTAATCCACATGCTCACAACTCAGTAATGAATGTTTTTCAAGTCTGTGATGCAATTAATGTGTTTGGAAGATGGAATGACACGGTCAGGTAAGCTATGGAAATTACATATCTGTCGGGTAGAACTCGCTATAAGACCATTTATCTGTGAAAAATACCTCATATCCAAAACTGGCGTTAGGAAAAGCTGCAAAATCTGAGTAAATGCTTCTAGGTGACAATATGCCTTTTATGGTGGATGAAAGTTCGGTACTCCACATGCTCACAACTCATTAAAGAATGTTTGTGCAATCCGTCATGTATGTAGCGTGTTCGAAACACAGAATATCATGGTTAGGGAAACTGTGTAAATTAAATTTCTATTTGGTAGAACTCGCACCAAGAGGGTTTTACTGCAAAAACTTCATGATTTCTGAAACAGGCGTTATGAAAAACCTGTGAAAAATGAGAAAATATTTCTAGGAATAAATATGCCATTCATGGTGAATGAAAGTTTGTAATACACATGCTCACATCTCAGTAATGAATTTTTGTCGAATCCGGGATGCTTGTATTGTGTTGGGAACGCGGATGTCACGTTCTGGAAAACAATGTAATTTACATGTCTCGTGTGTAGAACAAACTCAAAGAGAATTTTTCAGCACAATCTTTCTCATTTTCTAACCTGGCGATAAGAATAAGCTGCAAAATCAAGGTAAATAATTCTATGTGTAAGGATTCCTTTTATGGTGAATGAAAGTTCGGTAATCCACATGCTCACAGCTCAGTAACCATTGTTTGTCGAATCCGTAATGCGTGTAGCATTTTCGGAACACCGAATGTCACGGTGAGGGAAAGAAATTATATTACATGTCTATTGGGTAGAACTCGCTCCAAGAGTATTTTCCTATGAAAACTGCCTGATTTCCGAATCTGACATTAGGGAAAATCTGCGCACACAGACTAAGTGTTTCTAGGTGTAAAATGCCTTGTATGGTGGATGAAAGTTCTCTAATCCACATTCTCAGAACTCAGTAATGATTGTTTGTCGAATCCGTGATACATAAAGCCTGTTCTGAACACGGAACGTCATGGTGAGGGAAACTGTGTAAATTACATGTCTATTGGTTATAAATCGCTCCAAGAGGATTTTTATGTGAAATCTACCGCATTTTCGGATGTGACATTAGGAAAAACCTGCGAAAACAGAGTAAGTGTTTCTATGTGTAAATATGCCTTCTACGGTGGATGAAAGATCAGTAATCCACATGTTCACAACTCAGAAATAAATGTTTGACGAATCCGTCATGCATGTAGTGTGTTCAGAACACGGATATTCACGGTGAGGGCAACTATGTAAATTACACGTCTATTGTGTTAACTTCCTCCACAAGGATATTTCTGTGGAAACTGCCTGATTTTTGATACTGGCATTAGAAAAAAGATGCGAACTCAAAATAAATATTTCTAGGTGTTTATATGCCTTGAATGGTGATTGAAAGTTCGGTTATCCACATGCTCACAACTCAGTAATGAATGTTTTTCGAATCCGTGTTGTATTTAACATGATCGGAAGACGGAATGACACAATCAGTTAAGCTATGTAAATTACATATCTATAGGGAAGAGCTCCCTACAAGAGCATTTTTCCACGAAATATTCCTCATTTACGAAACTGATGTTAGGAAAAGCTGCGAAATCTGAGTAAATGCTTCTAGGTGACAATATGCCTTTTATGGTGGATGAAAGATCAGTAATCCTCATGCTCACAACTCAGTAAGTAATGTTTGTCAAATCCGTCATGCATGTAGCGTGCTCGGAACACGGAATATCATGGTGAGTGAAACCATGTAAATTAAAATACTATTTGAATGGACTCGCCCCAAGAGAATATTTCTGCGCAATCTTCATGATTTTTGAAACTGGCGTTAGGAAATTTCTGTGAAATCTGGTAAAAATTTCTAGGTATAAATATGCCTTGCATGGTGGATGAAAGATTGCTATACACATACTCACATCTCAGTAGTGAATGCTTGTGAAATCATTGATGCTTGTAGAATGTTTGGAACACAGAATGTCTCGGTGATTGAAATTATGTGAGTTACATTTCTATTGGGTAGATCTCGCTCCAAGAGCATTTGTGTCTGAAATCTCCCTCATTATCGAAACTGTCTTTAGGAAAATACTGTGAACTCAGAGTAAATGTTTCTTGGTGTAAATATGCCCTGTATGGTGTTGAAAGTTTGTTAATCCACATGTTCTCACCTCTGTAATGCATGTTTTTCGTATCCGCGATGCATGTTACATGTTCGGAACACGGAGTATCACGCTGAGGAAACGATGTAAATTACATGCCGATTGGGTAGAACTCGCTCCAAGAGAAGTTTTCTGTGATATCTACCTCATTTTCGAAACTGGTGTTAGGAATAAGCTGGGAAATCAGAGAAAATTTTCTAGGTGTATCTCTGCCATGTATGGGGATGAAAGTTCAGTAATCCACATGCTCACAACTCAGTCATGAATGTTTTTTCGAATCCGTGTTACATGTAGTGTGTTCGTAACACGGAATGTCACGGTGGAGGAAGAAAAGTAAATTACATGTCTGTTGGTTAGAATTCGCTCCAAGAGGAATTTTTTGAGAAAACTGCCTGATTTTGGAATCCGGCTTTATGAATAACCTGCAAAATGAAAATAAATATATCTAGTTGTTAATATGACTTGTATGGAGGATGAAAGTTCGGTAATTCATGAAAAATGCTCACAACTCATTAAAAATGTTTGTCGAATCCGTGATGCATGTATCGTGTTCAGAACATGGAAATTCACGGTGAGTGAAACAATTTAAATAAAATTTCTAGTGGATACAACACACTCAAAGATGATTTTTCTGCGCAATATGCCTCATTTTCTAAACTGGAGTTAAGAAAATGCTGCAAAATAATATTAAATGCTTCTCGGTGTAAATATGCATTTCATACTAGGTGAAAGTTCAGTAATCCACATGCTCACAACTCATTAAAGAATGTTTGTGCAATCCGTCATGTATGTAGCGTGTTCGAAACACAGAATATCATGGTTAGGGAAACTGTGTAAATTAAATTTCTATTTGGTAGAACTCGCACCAAGAGGATTTTACTGCGAAAACTTCATGATTTCTGAAACAGGCGTTATGAAAAACCTGTGAAAAATGAGAAAATATTTCTAGGAATAAATATGCCATTCATGGTGAATGAAAGTTTGTAATAAACATGCTCACATCTCAGTAATGAATTTTTGTCGAATCCGGGATGCTTGTATTGTGTTGGGAACACGGATGTCACGTTCTGGAAAACAATGTAATTTACATGTCTCGTGTGTAGAACACACTCAAAGAGAATTTTTCAGCACAATCTTTCTCATTTTCTAACCTGGCGATAAGAATAAGCTGCAAAATCAAGGTAAATAATTCTATGTGTAAGGATTCCTTTTATGGTGAATGAAAGTTCGGTAATCCACATGCTCACAGCTCAGTAACCATTGTTTGTCGAATCCGTAATGCGTGTAGCATTTTCGGAACACCGAATGTCACGGTGAGGGAAAGAAATTGTATTACATGTCTATTGGGTAGAACTCGCTCCAAGAGTATTTTCCTATGAAAACTGCCTGATTTCCGAATCTGACATTAGGGAAAATCTGCGCACACAGACTAAGTGTTTCTAGGTGTAAAATGCCTTGTATGGTGGATGAAAGTTCTCTAATCCACAGTCTCAGAACTCAGTAATGATTGTTTGTCGAATCCGTGATACATAAAGCCTGTTCTGAACACGGAACGTCATGGTGAGGGAAACTGTGTAAATTACATGTCTATTGGTTATAAATCGCTCCAAGAGGATTTTTATGTGAAATCTACCGCATTTTCGGATGTGACATTAGGAAAAACCTGCGAAAACAGAGTAAGTGTTTCTATGTGTAAATATGCCTTCTACGGTGGATGAAAGTTCAGTAATCCACATGTTCACAACTCAGAAATAAATGTTTGACGAATCCGTCATGCATGTAGTATGTTCAGAACACGGATATTCACGGTGAGGGCAACTATGTAAATTACACGTCTATTGTGTATAACTTCCTCCACAAGGATATTTCTGTGGAAACTGCCTGATTTTTGATACTGGCATTAGAAAAAAGATGCGAACTCAAAATAAATATTTCTAGGTGTTTATATGCCTTGAATGGTGATTGAAAGTTCGGTTATCCACATGCTCACAACTCAGTAATGAATGTTTTTCGAATCCGTGTTGTATTCAACGTGATCGGAAGACGGAATGACACAATCAGTTAAGCTATGTAAATTACATATCTATAGGGAAGAGCTCCCTACAAGAGCATTTTTCCACGAAATATTCCTCATTTCCGAAACTGATGTTAGGAAAAGCTGCGAAATCTGAGTAAATGCTTCTAGGTGACAATATGCCTTTTATGGTGGATGAAAGATCGGTAATCCTCATGCTCAAACTCAGTAAGTAATGTTTGTCAAATCCGTCATGCATGTAGCGTGCTCGGAACACAGAATATCATGGTGAGTTAAACCATGTAAATTAAAATACTATTTGAACGGACTCGCCCCAAGAGAATATTTCTGCGCAATCTTCATGATTTTTGAAACTGGCGTTAGGAAATTTCTGCGAAATCTGGTAAAAATTTCTAGGTATAAATATGCCTTGCATGGTGGGTGAAAGATTGCAATACACATACTCACATCTCAGTAGTGAATGCTTGTGAAATCCTTGATGCTTGTAGAATGTTCGGAACACAGAATTTCTCGGTGATTGAAATTATGTGAGTTACATTTCTATTGGGTAGATCTCGCTCCAAGAGCATTTGTGTGTGAAATCTCCCTCATTTTCGAAACTGTCTTTAGGAAAATACTGTGAACTCACAGTAAATGTTTCTTGGTGTAAATATGCCCTGTATGGTGTTGAAAGTTTGTTAATCCACATGTTCTCACCTCTGTAATGCATGTTTTTCGTATCCGCGATGCATATTACATGTTCGGAACACGGAATATCACGCTGAGGAAACGATGTAAATTACATGCCGATTGGGTAGAACTCGCTCCAAGAGAAGTTTTCTGTGATATCTACCTCATTTTCGAAACTGGTGTTAGGAATAAGCTGGGAAATCAGAGTAAATTTTCTAGGTGTATCTCTGCCATGTATGGGGATGAAAGTTCAGTAATCCACATGCTCACAACTCAGTCATGAATGTTTTTTCGAATCCGTGTTGCATGTATTGTGTTCGTATCACGGAATGTCACGGTGGAGGAAGAAAATTAAATTACATGTCTCTTGGTTAGAATTCACTCCAAGAGTATTTTTTTGAGAAAACTGCCTGATTTTGAAATCCACCGTTATGAATAACATACCAACAGAGAAAAAATATATCTAGTTGTTAATATGCCTTGTATGGAGTATGAAAGTTCGGTAATTCATGAAAAATGCTCACAACTCATTAAAAATATTTGTTGAATCCATGATGCATTTATCGTGTTCAGAACGTGGAAAATCACGGTGAGTGAAACAATTTAAATAAAAGTTCTAGTGTATACAACACACTCAAAGAGGATTTTTCTGCTCAATATGCCTCATTTTCTAATCTGGAGTTAAGATAATGCTGCGAAATAATATTAAATACTTCTCGGTGTAAATATGCCTTCCTTACTAGGTGAAAGTACAGTAATCCACATGCTAACAACTCAGTAGTGAATATGTGTCGAATCCGTGATGCATGTAGCATATACGGAACATGGAATTAAACGGTGAGTGAATCTCTGTCAATTACAATTCTGTTGGATAGAACTCGATGTAAGACGGTTTTTGTGTGAAAACTGCCTGTTTTTCAAAACTGGCATTAGAAAATAGCTGGGAACTCAGAGTAAATAATTCCAAGTGTTAATATTCCTTGAATGGTGAATGAAAGCTCGGTAATCCACATGCTCACAAATCAGTAATAACTGTTTGTCGAATCCGTGATGCATGTAATGTGTTCGGAGCACAGAATGTCACGGTCAGGTAAACTATGTAAATTACATGTCAATCGGGTAGAAGTCAATAAAAGAGCATTTTTCTGCAAAATATGCCTCATTTCCGATACTGGCTATTGGAAAAGTCTGTGAAATCAGGGTAAATGTTTCTTGGTGTAAATATGCCCTGCATGGTGTTGAAAGTTTGGTAATCCACATGTTCTCACCTCAGTATTGAATGTTTTTCTTATCCTTGATGCATATAACAGGTTCAGAAAGCGGAATATCACGGTGAGGAAACTATGTAAATTCAATGTCGATTGGGAAGAACTCGCTCCAAGAGAATTTTTCAGTGAAATCTACCTCAATTTCAAAACTGGTGTTAGGATAAAGCTGGGAAATAAGAGTAAAATTCCTTCGGTGTCAATATGCCCATTTTGGTGATGATTGTTCATTAATCCTCGTGCTCACAACTCAGTAATGAATGTTTTTTCGAAACCCTGATGCATGTAACGTGTTCGGAACACAGAATATCATGGTGAAGAGACTATGTAAACTAGATGTCTAGTGGGTACATCAATCTCAAAGTGTACTTTACTGAGCCATCTGCCTCATTTTTAAACTGGCATTAGAAAAACTTGCAAAATCAGAGTAAATTCTGTAGGTGCACATATGCCTTTAATGGTGAATGAGATTTCGGTAATCCACATGCTCACAACTCAGTAATGAATGTTTTTCAAGTCTGTGATGCAATTAATGTGTTTGGAAGATGGAATGACACGGTCAGGTAAGCTATGGAAATTACATATCTGTCGGGTAGAACTCGCTATAAGACCATTTATCTGTGAAAAATACCTCATATCCAAAACTGGCGTTAGGAAAAGCTGCAAAATCTGAGTAAATGCTTCTAGGTGACAATATGCCTTTTATGGTGGATGAAAGTTCGGTACTCCACATGCTCACAACTCATTAAAGAATGTTTGTGCAATCCGTCATGTATGTAGCGTGTTCGAAACACAGAATATCATGGTTAGGGAAACTGTGTAAATTAAATTTCTATTTGGTAGAACTCGCACCAAGAGGGTTTTACTGCAAAAACTTCATGATTTCTGAAACAGGCGTTATGAAAAACCTGTGAAAAATGAGAAAATATTTCTAGGAATAAATATGCCATTCATGGTGAATGAAAGTTTGTAATACACATGCTCACATCTCAGTAATGAATTTTTGTCGAATCCGGGATGCTTGTATTGTGTTGGGAACACGGATGTCACATTCTGGAAAACAATGTAATTTACATGTCTCGTGTGTAGAACACACTCAAAGAGAATTTTTCAGCACAATCTTTCTCATTTTCTAACCTGGCGATAAGAATAAGCTGCAAAATCAAGGTAAATAATTCTATGTGTAAGGATTCCTTTTATGGTGAATGAAAGTTCGGTAATCCACATGCTCACAGCTCAGTAACCATTGTTTGTCGAATCCGTAATGCGTGTAGCATTTTCGGAACACCGAATGTCACGGTGAGGGAAAGAAATTGTATTACATGTCTATTGGGTAGAACTCGCTCCAAGAGTATTTTCCTATGAAAACTGCCTGATTTCCGAATCTGACATTAGGGAAAATCTGCGCACACAGACTAAGTGTTTCTAGGTGTAAAGTGCCTTGTATGGTGGATGAAAGTTCTCTAATCCACAGTCTCAGAACTCAGTAATGATTGTTTGTCGAATCCGTGATACATAAAGCCTGTTCTGAACACGGAACGTCATGGTGAGGGAAACTGTGTAAATTACATGTCTATTGGTTATAAATCGCTCCAAGAGGATTTTTATGTGAAATCTACCGCATTTTCGGATGTGACATTAGGAAAAACCTGCGAAAACAGAGTAAGTGTTTCTATGTGTAAATATGCCTTCTACGGTGGATGAAAGTTCAGTAATCCACATGTTCACAACTCAGAAATAAATGTTTGACGAATCCGTCATGCATGTAGTGTGTTCAGAACACGGATATTCACGGTGAGGGCAACTATGTAAATTACACGTCTATTGTGTATAACTTCCTCCACAAGGATATTTCTGTGGAAACTGCCTGATTTTTGATACTGGCATTAGAAAAAAGATGCGAACTCAAAATAAATATTTCTAGGTGTTTATATGCCTTGAATGGTGATTGAAAGTTCGGTTATCCACATGCTCACAACTCAGTAATGAATGTTTTTCGAATCCGTGTTGTATTTAACGTGATCGGAAGACGGAATGACACAATCAGTTAAGCTATGTAAATTACATATCTATAGGGAAGAGCTCCCTACAAGAGCATTTTTCCACGAAATATTCCTCATTTACGAAACTGATGTTAGGAAAAGCTGCGAAATCTGAGTAAATGCTTCTAGGTGACAATATGCCTTTTATGGTGGATGAAAGATCAGTAATCCTCATGCTCACAACTCAGTAAGTAATGTTTGTCAAATCCGTCATGCATGTAGCGTGCTCGGAACACGGAATATCATGGTGAGTGAAACCATGTAAATTAAAATACTATTTGAATGGATTCGCCCCAAGAGAATATTTCTGCGCAATCTTCATGATTTTTGAAACTGGCGTTAGGAAATTTCTGTGAAATCTGGTAAAAATTTCTAGGTATAAATATGCCTTGCATGGTGGATGAAAGATTGCTATACACATACTCACATCTCAGTAGTGAATGCTTGTGAAATCATTGATGCTTGTAGAATGTTTGGAACACAGAATGTCTCGGTGATTGAAATTATGTGAGTTACATTTCTATTGGGTAGATCTCGCTCCAAGAGCATTTGTGTCTGAAATCTCCCTCATTATCGAAACTGTCTTTAGGAAAATACTGTGAACTCAGAGTAAATGTTTCTTGGTGTAAATATGCCCTGTATGGTGTTGAAAGTTTGTTAATCCACATGTTCTCACCTCTGTAATGCATGTTTTTCGTATCCGCGATGCATATTACATGTTCGGAACACGGAATATCACGCTGAGGAAACGATGTAAATTACATGCCGATTGGGTAGAACTCGCTCCAAGAGAAGTTTTCTGTGATATCTACCTCATTTTCGAAACTGGTGTTAGGAATAAGCTGGGAAATCAGAGTAAATTTTCTAGGTGTATCTCTGCCATGTATGGGGATGAAAGTTCAGTAATCCACATGCTCACAACTCAGTCATGAATGTTTTTTCGAATCCGTGTTGCATGTATTGTGTTCGTATCACGGAATGTCACGGTGGAGGAAGAAAATTAAATTACATGTCTCTTGGTTAGAATTCACTCCAAGAGTATTTTTTTGAGAAAACTGCCTGATTTTGAAATCCACCGTTATGAATAACATACCAACAGAGAAAAAATATATCTAGTTGTTAATATGCCTTGTATGGAGTATGAAAGTTCGGTAATTCATGAAAAATGCTCACAACTCATTAAAAATATTTGTTGAATCCATGATGCATTTATCGTGTTCAGAACGTGGAAAATCACGGTGAGTGAAACAATTTAAATAAAAGTTCTAGTGTATACAACACACTCAAAGAGGATTTTTCTGCTCAATATGCCTCATTTTCTAATCTGGAGTTAAGATAATGCTGCGAAATAATATTAAATACTTCTCGGTGTAAATATGCCTTCCTTACTAGGTGAAAGTACAGTAATCCACATGCTAACAACTCAGTAGTGAATATGTGTCGAATCCGTGATGCATGTAGCATATACGGAACATGGAATTAAACGGTGAGTGAATCTCTGTCAATTACAATTCTGTTGGATAGAACTCGATGTAAGACGGTTTTTGTGTGAAAACTGCCTGTTTTTCAAAACTGGCATTAGAAAATAGCTGGGAACTCAGAGTAAATAATTCCAAGTGTTAATATTCCTTGAATGGTGAATGAAAGCTCGGTAATCCACATGCTCACAAATCAGTAATAACTGTTTGTCGAATCCGTGATGCATGTAATGTGTTCGGAGCACAGAATGTCACGGTCAGGTAAACTATGTAAATTACATGTCAATCGGGTAGAAGTCAATAAAAGAGCATTTTTCTGCAAAATATGCCTCATTTCCGATACTGGCTATTGGAAAAGTCTGTGAAATCAGGGTAAATGTTTCTTGGTGTAAATATGCCCTGCATGGTGTTGAAAGTTTGGTAATCCACATGTTCTCACCTCAGTATTGAATGTTTTTCTTATCCTTGATGCATATAACAGGTTCAGAAAGCGGAATATCACGGTGAGGAAACTATGTAAATTCAATGTCGATTGGGAAGAACTCGCTCCAAGAGAATTTTTCAGTGAAATCTACCTCAATTTCAAAACTGGTGTTAGGATAAAGCTGGGAAATAAGAGTAAAATTCCTTCGGTGTCAATATGCCCATTTTGGTGATGATTGTTCATTAATCCTCGTGCTCACAACTCAGTAATGAATGTTTTTTCGAAACCCTGATGCATGTAACGTGTTCGGAACACAGAATATCATGGTGAAGAGACTATGTAAACTAGATGTCTAGTGGGTACATCAATCTCAAAGTGTACTTTACTGAGCCATCTGCCTCATTTTTAAACTGGCATTAGAAAAACTTGCAAAATCAGAGTAAATTCTGTAGGTGCACATATGCCTTTAATGGTGAATGAGATTTCGGTAATCCACATGCTCACAACTCAGTAATGAATGTTTTTCAAGTCTGTGATGCAATTAATGTGTTTGGAAGATGGAATGACACGGTCAGGTAAGCTATGGAAATTACATATCTGTCGGGTAGAACTCGCTATAAGACCATTTATCTGTGAAAAATACCTCATATCCAAAACTGGCGTTAGGAAAAGCTGCAAAATCTGAGTAAATGCTTCTAGGTGACAATATGCCTTTTATGGTGGATGAAAGTTCGGTACTCCACATGCTCACAACTCATTAAAGAATGTTTGTGCAATCCGTCATGTATGTAGCGTGTTCGAAACACAGAATATCATGGTTAGGGAAACTGTGTAAATTAAATTTCTATTTGGTAGAACTCGCACCAAGAGGGTTTTACTGCAAAAACTTCATGATTTCTGAAACAGGCGTTATGAAAAACCTGTGAAAAATGAGAAAATATTTCTAGGAATAAATATGCCATTCATGGTGAATGAAAGTTTGTAATACACATGCTCACATCTCAGTAATGAATTTTTGTCGAATCCGGGATGCTTGTATTGTGTTGGGAACACGGATGTCACATTCTGGAAAACAATGTAATTTACATGTCTCGTGTGTAGAACACACTCAAAGAGAATTTTTCAGCACAATCTTTCTCATTTTCTAACCTGGCGATAAGAATAAGCTGCAAAATCAAGGTAAATAATTCTATGTGTAAGGATTCCTTTTATGGTGAATGAAAGTTCGGTAATCCACATGCTCACAGCTCAGTAACCATTGTTTGTCGAATCCGTAATGCGTGTAGCATTTTCGGAACACCGAATGTCACGGTGAGGGAAAGAAATTGTATTACATGTCTATTGGGTAGAACTCGCTCCAAGAGTATTTTCCTATGAAAACTGCCTGATTTCCGAATCTGACATTAGGGAAAATCTGCGCACACAGACTAAGTGTTTCTAGGTGTAAAGTGCCTTGTATGGTGGATGAAAGTTCTCTAATCCACAGTCTCAGAACTCAGTAATGATTGTTTGTCGAATCCGTGATACATAAAGCCTGTTCTGAACACGGAACGTCATGGTGAGGGAAACTGTGTAAATTACATGTCTATTGGTTATAAATCGCTCCAAGAGGATTTTTATGTGAAATCTACCGCATTTTCGGATGTGACATTAGGAAAAACCTGCGAAAACAGAGTAAGTGTTTCTATGTGTAAATATGCCTTCTACGGTGGATGAAAGTTCAGTAATCCACATGTTCACAACTCAGAAATAAATGTTTGACGAATCCGTCATGCATGTAGTGTGTTCAGAACACGGATATTCACGGTGAGGGCAACTATGTAAATTACACGTCTATTGTGTATAACTTCCTCCACAAGGATATTTCTGTGGAAACTGCCTGATTTTTGATACTGGCATTAGAAAAAAGATGCGAACTCAAAATAAATATTTCTAGGTGTTTATATGCCTTGAATGGTGATTGAAAGTTCGGTTATCCACATGCTCACAACTCAGTAATGAATGTTTTTCGAATCTGTGTTGTATTTAACGTGATCGGAAGACGGAATGACACAATCAGTTAAGCTATGTAAATTACATATCTATAGGGAAGACCTCCCTACAAGAGCATTTTTCCACGAAATATTCCTCATTTACGAAACTGATGTTAGGAAAAGCTGCGAAATCTGAGTAAATGCTTCTAGGTGACAATATGCCTTTTATGGTGGATGAAAGATCAGTAATCCTCATGCTCACAACTCAGTAAGTAATGTTTGTCAAATCCGTCATGCATGTAGCGTGCTCGGAACACGGAATATCATGGTGAGTGAAACCATGTAAATTAAAATACTATTTGAATGGATTCGCCCCAAGAGAATATTTCTGCGCAATCTTCATGATTTTTGAAACTGGCGTTAGGAAATTTCTGTGAAATCTGGTAAAAATTTCTAGGTATAAATATGCCTTGCATGGTGGATGAAAGATTGCTATACACATACTCACATCTCAGTAGTGAATGCTTGTGAAATCATTGATGCTTGTAGAATGTTTGGAACACAGAATGTCTCGGTGATTGAAATTATGTGAGTTACATTTCTATTGGGTAGATCTCGCTCCAAGAGCATTTGTGTCTGAAATCTCCCTCATTATCGACACTGTCTTTAGGAAAATACTGTGAACTCAGAGTAAATGTTTCTTGGTGTAAATATGCCCTGTATGGTGTTGAAAGTTTGTTAATCCACATGTTCTCACCTCTGTAATGCATGTTTTTCGTATCCGCGATGCATGTTACATGTTCGGAACACGGAGTATCACGCTGAGGAAACGATGTAAATTACATGCCGATTGGGTAGAACTCGCTCCAAGAGAAGTTTTCTGTTATATCTACCTCATTTTCGAAACTGGTGTTAGGAATAAGCTGGGAAATCAGAGAAAATTTTCTAGGTGTATCTCTGCCATGTATGGGGATGAAAGTTCAGTAATCCACATGCTCACAACTCAGTCATGAATGTTTTTTCGAATCCGTGTTACATGTAGTGTGTTCGTAACACGGAATGTCACGGTGGAGGAAGAAAAGTAAATTACATGTCTGTTGGTTAGAATTCGCTCCAAGAGGAATTTTTTGAGAAAACTGCCTGATTTTGGAATCCGGCTTTATGAATAACCTGCAAAATGAAAATAAATATATCTAGTTGTTAATATGACTTGTATGGAGGATGAAAGTTCGGTAATTCATGAAAAATGCTCACAACTCATTAAAAATGTTTGTCGAATCCGTGATGCATGTATCGTGTTCAGAACATGGAAATTCACGGTGAGTGAAACAATTTAAATAAAAGTTCTAGTGGATACAACACACTCAAAGATGATTTTTCTGCGCAATATGCCTCATTTTCTAAACTGGAGTTAAGAAAATGCTGCGAAATAATATTAAATGCTTCTCGGTGTAAATATGCATTTCATACTAGGTGAAAGTTCAGTAATCCACATGCTCACAACTCATTAAAGAATGTTTGTGCAATCCGTCATGTATGTAGCGTGTTCGAAACACAGAATATCATGGTTAGGGAAACTGTGTAAATTAAATTTCTATTTGGTAGAACTCGCACCAAGAGGATTTTACTGCGAAAACTTCATGATTTCTGAAACAGGCGTTATGAAAAACCTGTGAAAAATGAGAAAATATTTCTAGGAATAAATATGCCATTCATGGTGAATGAAAGTTTGTAATAAACATGCTCACATCTCAGTAATGAATTTTTGTCGAATCCGGGATGCTTGTATTGTGTTGGGAACACGGATGTCACGTTCTGGAAAACAATGTAATTTACATGTCTCGTGTGTAGAACACACTCAAAGAGAATTTTTCAGCACAATCTTTCTCATTTTCTAACCTGGCGATAAGAATAAGCTGCAAAATCAAGGTAAATAATTCTATGTGTAAGGATTCCTTTTATGGTGAATGAAAGTTCGGTAATCCACATGCTCACAGCTCAGTAACCATTGTTTGTCGAATCCGTAATGCGTGTAGCATTTTCGGAACACCGAATGTCACGGTGAGGGAAAGAAATTGTATTACATGTCTATTGGGTAGAACTCGCTCCAAGAGTATTTTCCTATGAAAACTGCCTGATTTCCGAATCTGACATTAGGGAAAATCTGCGCACACAGACTAAGTGTTTCTAGGTGTAAAATGCCTTGTATGGTGGATGAAAGTTCTCTAATCCACAGTCTCAGAACTCAGTAATGATTGTTTGTCGAATCCGTGATACATAAAGCCTGTTCTGAACACGGAACGTCATGGTGAGGGAAACTGTGTAAATTACATGTCTATTGGTTATATATCACACCAAGAGGATTTTTATGTGAAATCTACCGCATTTTCGGATGTGACATTAGTAAAAACCTGCGAAAACAGAGTAAGTGTTTCTATGTGTAAATATGCCTTCTACGGTGGATGAAAGTTCAGTAATCCACATGTTCACAACTCAGAAATAAATGTTTGACGAATCCGTCATGCATGTAGTGTGTTCAGAACACGGATATTCACGGTGAGGGCAACTATGTAAATTACACGTCTATTGTGTATAACTTCCTCCACAAGGATATTTCTGTGGAAACTGCCTGATTTTTGATACTGGCATTAGAAAAAAGATGCGAACTCAAAATAAATATTTCTAGGTGTTTATATGCCTTGAATGGTGATTGAAAGTTCGGTTATCCACATGCTCACAACTCAGTAATGAATGTTTTTCGAATCCGTGTTGTATTTAACGTGATCGGAAGACGGAATGACACAATCAGTTAAGCTATGTAAATTACATATCTATAGGGAAGAGCTCCCTACAAGAGCATTTTTCCGCGAAATATTCCTCATTTCCGAAACTGATGTTAGGAAAAGCTGCGAAATCTGAGTAAATGCTTCTAGGTGACAATATGCCTTTTATGGTGGATGAAAGATCGGTAATCCTCATGCTCAAACTCAGTAAGTAATGTTTGTCAAATCCGTCATGCATATAGCGTGCTCGGAACACAGAATATCATGGTGAGTTAAACCATGTAAATTAAAATACTATTTGAACGGACTCGCCCCAAGAGAATATTTCTGCGCAATCTTCATGATTTTTGAAACTGGCGTTAGGAAATTTCTGCGAAATCTGGTAAAAATTTCTAGGTATAAATATGCCTTGCATGGTGGGTGAAAGATTGCAATACACATACTCACTTCTCAGTAGTGAATGCTTGTGAAATCCTTGATGCTTGTAGAATGTTCGGAACACAGAATTTCTCGGTGATTGAAATTATGTGAGTTACATTTCTATTGGGTAGATCTCGCTCCAAGAGCATTTGTGTGTGAAATCTCCCTCATTTTCGAAACTGTCTTTAGGAAAATACTGTGAACTCACAGTAAATGTTTCTTGGTGTAAATATGCCCTGTATGGTGTTGAAAGTTTGTTAATCCACATGTTCTCACCTCTGTAATGCATGTTTTTCGTATCCGCGATGCATATTACATGTTCGGAACACGGAATATCACGCTGAGGAAACGATGTAAATTACATGCCGATTGGGTAGAACTCGCTCCAAGAGAAGTTTTCTGTGATATCTACCTCATTTTCGAAACTGGTGTTAGGAATAAGCTGGGAAATCAGAGTAAATTTTCTAGGTGTATCTCTGCCATGTATGGGGATGAAAGTTCAGTAATCCACATGCTCACAACTCAGTCATGAATGTTTTTTCGAATCCGTGTTGCATGTATTGTGTTCGTATCACGGAATGTCACGGTGGAGGAAGAAAATTAAATTACATGTCTCTTGGTTAGAATTCACTCCAAGAGTATTTTTTTGAGAAAACTGCCTGATTTTGAAATCCACCGTTATGAATAACATACCAACAGAGAAAAAATATATCTAGTTGTTAATATGCCTTGTATGGAGTATGAAAGTTCGGTAATTCATGAAAAATGCTCACAACTCATTAAAAATATTTGTTGAATCCATGATGCATTTATCGTGTTCAGAACGTGGAAAATCACGGTGAGTGAAACAATTTAAATAAAAGTTCTAGTGTATACAACACACTCAAAGAGGATTTTTCTGCTCAATATGCCTCATTTTCTAATCTGGAGTTAAGATAATGCTGCGAAATAATATTAAATACTTCTCGGTGTAAATATGCCTTCCTTACTAGGTGAAAGTACAGTAATCCACATGCTAACAACTCAGTAGTGAATATGTGTCGAATCCGTGATGCATGTAGCATATACGGAACATGGAATTAAACGGTGAGTGAATCTCTGTCAATTACAATTCTGTTGGATAGAACTCGATGTAAGACGGTTTTTGTGTGAAAACTGCCTGTTTTTCAAAACTGGCATTAGAAAATAGCTGGGAACTCAGAGTAAATAATTCCAAGTGTTAATATTCCTTGAATGGTGAATGAAAGCTCGGTAATCCACATGCTCACAAATCAGTAATAACTGTTTGTCGAATCCGTGATGCATGTAATGTGTTCGGAGCACAGAATGTCACGGTCAGGTAAACTATGTAAATTACATGTCAATCGGGTAGAAGTCAATAAAAGAGCATTTTTCTGCAAAATATGCCTCATTTCCGATACTGGCTATTGGAAAAGTCTGTGAAATCAGGGTAAATGTTTCTTGGTGTAAATATGCCCTGCATGGTGTTGAAAGTTTGGTAATCCACATGTTCTCACCTCAGTATTGAATGTTTTTCTTATCCTTGATGCATATAACAGGTTCAGAAAGCGGAATATCACGGTGAGGAAACTATGTAAATTCAATGTCGATTGGGAAGAACTCGCTCCAAGAGAATTTTTCAGTGAAATCTACCTCAATTTCAAAACTGGTGTTAGGATAAAACTGGGAAATAAGAGTAAAATTCCTTCGGTGTCAATATGCCCATTTTGGTGATGATTGTTCATTAATCCTCGTGCTCACAACTCAGTAATGAATGTTTTTTCGAAACCCTGATGCATGTAACGTGTTCGGAACACAGAATATCATGGTGAAGAGACTATGTAAACTAGATGTCTAGTGGGTACATCAATCTCAAAGTGTACTTTACTGAGCCATCTGCCTCATTTTTAAACTGGCATTAGAAAAACTTGCAAAATCAGAGTAAATTCTGTAGGTGCACATATGCCTTTAATGGTGAATGAGATTTCGGTAATCCACATGCTCACAACTCAGTAATGAATGTTTTTCAAGTCTGTGATGCAATTAATGTGTTTGGAAGATGGAATGACACGGTCAGGTAAGCTATGGAAATTACATATCTGTCGGGTAGAACTCGCTATAAGACCATTTATCTGTGAAAAATACCTCATATCCAAAACTGGCGTTAGGAAAAGCTGCAAAATCTGAGTAAATGCTTCTAGGTGACAATATGCCTTTTATGGTGGATGAAAGTTCGGTACTCCACATGCTCACAACTCATTAAAGAATGTTTGTGCAATCCGTCATGTATGTAGCGTGTTCGAAACACAGAATATCATGGTTAGGGAAACTGTGTAAATTAAATTTCTATTTGGTAGAACTCGCACCAAGAGGGTTTTACTGCAAAAACTTCATGATTTCTGAAACAGGCGTTATGAAAAACCTGTGAAAAATGAGAAAATATTTCTAGGAATAAATATGCCATTCATGGTGAATGAAAGTTTGTAATACACATGCTCACATCTCAGTAATGAATTTTTGTCGAATCCGGGATGCTTGTATTGTGTTGGGAACACGGATGTCACATTCTGGAAAACAATGTAATTTACATGTCTCGTGTGTAGAACACACTCAAAGAGAATTTTTCAGCACAATCTTTCTCATTTTCTAACCTGGCGATAAGAATAAGCTGCAAAATCAAGGTAAATAATTCTATGTGTAAGGATTCCTTTTATGGTGAATGAAAGTTCGGTAATCCACATGCTCACAGCTCAGTAACCATTGTTTGTCGAATCCGTAATGCGTGTAGCATTTTCGGAACACCGAATGTCACGGTGAGGGAAAGAAATTATATTACATGTCTATTGGGTAGAACTCGCTCCAAGAGTATTTTCCTATGAAAACTGCCTGATTTCCGAATCTGACATTAGGGAAAATCTGCGCACACAGACTAAGTGTTTCTAGGTGTAAAATGCCTTGTATGGTGGATGAAAGTTCTCTAATCCACATTCTCAGAACTCAGTAATGATTGTTTGTCGAATCCGTGATACATAAAGCCTGTTCTGAACACGGAACGTCATGATGAGGGAAACTGTGTAAATTACATGTCTATTGGTTATAAATCGCTCCAAGAGGATTTTTATGTGAAATCTACCGCATTTTCGGATGTGACATTAGGAAAAACCTGCGAAAACAGAATAAGTGTTTCTATGTGTAAATATGCCTTCTACGGTGGATGAAAGTTCAGTAATCCACATGTTCACAACTCAGAAATAAATGTTTGACGAATCCGTCATGCATGTAGTGTGTTCAGAACACGGATATTCACGGTGAGGGCAACTATGTAAATTACACGTCTATTGTGTATAACTTCCTCCACAAGGATATTTCTGTGGAAACTGCCTGATTTTTGATACTGGCATTAGAAAAAAGATGCGAACTCAAAATAAATATTTCTAGGTGTTTATATGCCTTGAATGGTGATTGAAAGTTCGGTTATCCACATGCTCACAACTCAGTAATGAATGTTTTTCGAATCCGTGTTGTATTTAACGTGATCGGAAGACGGAATGACACAATCAGTTAAGCTATGTAAATTACATATCTATAGGGAAGAGCTCCCTACAAGAGCATTTTTCCACGAAATATTCCTCATTTACGAAACTGATGTTAGGAAAAGCTGCGAAATCTGAGTAAATGCTTCTAGGTGACAATATGCCTTTTATGGTGGATGAAAGATCGGTAATCCTCATGCTCACAACTCAGTAAGTAATGTTTGTCAAATCCGTCATGCATGTAGCGTGCTCGGAACACGGAATATCATGGTGAGTGAAACCATGTAAATTAAAATACTATTTGAATGGACTCGCCCCAAGAGAATATTTCTGCGCAATCTTCATGATTTTTGAAACTGGCGTTAGGAAATTTCTGTGAAATCTGGTAAAAATTTCTAGGTATAAATATGCCTTGCATGGTGGATGAAAGATTGCTATACACATACTCACATCTCAGTAGTGAATGCTTGTGAAATCCTTGATGCTTGTAGAATGTTCGGAACACAGAATGTCTCGGTGATTGAAATTATGTGAGTTACATTTCTATTGGGTAGATCTCGCTCCAAGAGCATTTGTGTCTGAAATCTCCCTCATTTTCGAAACTGTCTTTAGGAAAATACTATGAACTCAGAGTAAATGTTTCTTGGTGTAAATATGCCCTGTATGGTGTTGAAAGTTTGTTAATCCACATGTTCTCACCTCTGTAATGCATGTTTTTCGTATCCGCGATGCATGTTACATGTTCGGAACACGGAATATCACGCTGAGGAAACGATGTAAATTACATGCCGATTGGGTAGAACTCGCTCCAAGAGAAGTTTTCTGTGATATCTACCTCACTTTCGAAACTGGTGTTAGGAATAACCTGGGAAATCAGAGTAAATTTTCTAGGTGTATCTCTGCCATGTATGGGGATGAAAGTTCAGTAATCCACATGCTCACAACTCAGTCATGAATGTTTTTTCGAATCCGTGTTACATGTAGTGTGTTCGTAACACGGAATGTCACGGTGGAGGAAGAAAAGTAAATTACATGTCTATTGGTTAGAATTCGCTCCAAGAGGAATTTTTTGAGAAAACTGCCTGATTTTGGAATCCGGCTTTATGAATAACCTGCAAACTGAGAATAAATATATCTAGTTGTTAATATGACTTGTATGGAGGATGAAAGTTCGGTAATTCATGAAAAATGCTCACAACTCATTAAAAATGTTTGTCGAATCCGTGATGCATGTATCGTGTTCAGAACATGGAAAGTCACGGTGAGTGAAACAATTTAAATAAAAGTTCTAGTGGATACAACACACTCAAAGAGGATTTTTCTGCTCAATATGCCTCATTTTCTAAACTGGAGTTAAGAAAATGCTGCGAAATAATATTAAATGCTTCTCGGTGAAAATATGCATTTCATACTAGGTGAAAGTTCAGTAATCCACATGCTCACAACTCATTAAAGAATGTTTGTGCAATCCGTCATGTATGTAGCGTGTTCGAAACACAGAATATCATGGTTAGGGAAACTGTAAATTAAATTTCTATTTGGTAGAACTCGCACCAAGAGGATTTTACTGCAAAAACTTCATGATTTCTGAAACAGGCGTTATGAAAAACCTGTGAAAAATGAGAAAATATTTCTAGGAATAAATATGCCATTCATGGTGAATGAAAGTTTGTAATACACATGCTCACATCTCAGTAATGAATTTTTGTCGAATCCGGGATGCTTGTATTGTGTTGGGAACACGGATGTCACGTTCTGGAAAACAATGTAATTTACATGTCTCGTGTGTAGAACACAGTCAAAGAGAATTTTTCAGCACAATCTTTCTCATTTTCTAACCTGGCGATAAGAATAAGCTGCAAAATCAAGGTAAATAATTCTATGTGTAAGGATTCCTTTTATGGTGAATGAAAGTTCGGTAATCCACATGCTCACAGCTCAGTAACCATTGTTTGTCGAATCCGTAATGCGTGTAGCATTTTCGGAACACCGAATGTCACGGTGAGGGAAAGAAATTGTATTACATGTCTATTGGGTAGAACTCGCTCCAAGAGTATTTTCCTATGAAAACTGCCTGATTTCCGAATCTGACATTAGGGAAAATCTGCGCACACAGACTAAGTGTTTCTAGGTGTAAAATGCCTTGTATGGTGGATGAAAGTTCTCTAATCCACAGTCTCAGAACTCAGTAATGATTGTTTGTCGAATCCGTGATACATAAAGCCTGTTCTGAACACGGAACGTCATGGTGAGGGAAACTGTGTAAATTACATGTCTATTGGTTATAAATCGCTCCAAGAGGATTTTTATGTGAAATCTACCGCATTTTCGGATGTGACATTAGGAAAAACCTGCGAAAACAGAGTAAGTGTTTCTATGTGTAAATATGCCTTCTACGGTGGATGAAAGTTCAGTAATCCACATGTTCACAACTCAGAAATAAATGTTTGACGAATCCGTCATGCATGTAGTGTGTTCAGAACACGGATATTCACGGTGAGGGCAACTATGTAAATTACACGTCTATTGTGTATAACTTCCTCCACAAGGATATTTCTGTGGAAACTGCCTGATTTTTGATACTGGCATTAGAAAAAAGATGCGAATTCAAAATAAATATTTCTAGGTGTTTATATGCCTTGAATGGTGATTGAAAGTTCGGTTATCCACATGCTCACAACTCAGTAATGAATGTTTTTCGAATCCGTGTTGTATTTAACGTGATCGGAAGACGGAATGACACAATCAGTTAAGCTATGTAAATTACATATCTATAGGGAAGAGCTCCCTACAAGAGCATTTTTCCACGAAATATGCCTCATTTACGAAACTGATGTTAGGAAAAGCTGCGAAATCTGAGTAAATGCTTCTAGGTGACAATATGCCTTTTATGGTGGATGAAAGATCGGTAATCCTCATGCTCACAACTCAGTAAGTAATGTTTGTCAAATCCGTCATGCATGTAGCGTGCTCGGAACACAGAATATCATGGTGAGTGAAACCATGTAAATTAAAATACTATTTGAACGGACTCGCCCCAAGAGAATATTTCTGCGCAATCTTCATGATTTTTGAAACTGGCGTTAGGAAATTTCTGCGAAATCTGGTAAAAATTTCTAGGTATAAATATGCCTTGCATGGTGGGTGAAAGATTGCAATACACATACTCACATCTCAGTAGTGAATGCTTGTGAAATCCTTGATGCTTGTAGAATGTTCGGAACACAGAATGTCTCGGTGATTGAAATTATGTGAGTTACATTTCTATTGGGTAGATCTCGCTCCAAGAGCATTTGTGTGTGAAATCTCCCTCATTTTCGAAACTGTCTTTAGGAAAATACTGTGAACTCAGAGTAAATGTTTCTTGGTGTAAATATGCCCTGTATGGTGTTGAAAGTTTGTTAATCCACATGTTCTCACCTCTGTAATGCATGTTTTTCGTATCCGCGATGCATGTTACATGTTCAGAACACGGAATATCACGCTGAGTAAACGATGTAAATTACATGCCGATTGGGTAGAACTCGCTCCAAGAGAAGTTTTCTGTGATATCTACCTCATTTTCGAAACTGGTGTTAGGAATAAGCTGGGAAATCAGAGAAAATTTTCTAGGTGTATCTCTGCCATGTATGGGGATGAAAGTTCAGTATTCCACATGCTCACAACTCAGTCATGAATGTTTTTTCGAATCCGTGTTACATGTAGTGTGTTCGTAACACGGAATGTCACGGTGGAGGAAGAAAAGTAAATTACATGTCTGTTGGTTAGAATTCGCTCCAAGAGGAATTTTTTGAGAAAACTGCCTGATTTTGGAATCCGGCTTTATGAATAACCTGCAAACTGAGAATAAATATATCTAGTTGTTAATATGACTTGTATGGAGGATGAAAGTTCGGTAATTCATGAAAAATGCTCACAACTCATTAAAAATGTTTGTCAAATCCGTGATGCATGTATCGTGTTCAGAACGTGGAAAGTCATGGTGAGTGAAACAATTTAAATAAAATTTCTAGTGGATACAACACACTCAAAGAGGATTTTTCTGCGCAATATGCCTCATTTTCTAAACTGGAGTTAAGAAAATGCTGCGAAATAATATTAAATGCTTCTCGGTGTAAATATGCCTTTCATACTAGGTGAAAGTTCAGTAATCCACATGCTCACAACTCATTAAAGAATGTTTGTGCAATCCGTCATGTATGTAGCGTGTTCGAAACACAGAATATCATGGTTAGGGAAACTGTGTAAATTATTTTCTATTTGGTAGAACTCGCACCAAGAGAATTTTACTGCAAAAACTTCATGATTTCTGAAACAGGCGTTATGAAAAACCTGTGAACAATGAGAAAATATTTCTAGGAATAAATATGCCATTCATGGTGAATGAAAGTTTGTAATACACATGCTCACATCTCAGTAATGAATTTTTGTCGAATCCGGGATGCTTGTATTGTGTTGGGAACACGGATGTCACGTTCTGGAAAACAATGTAATTTACATGTCTCGTGTGTAGAACACAGTCAAAGAGAATTTTTCAGCACAATCTTTTTCATTTTCTAACCTGGCGATAAGAATAAGCTGCAAAATCAAGGTAAATAATTCTATGTGTAAGGATTCCTTTTATGGTGAATGAAAGTTCGGTAATCCACATGCTCACAGCTCAGTAACCATTGTTTGTCGAATCCGTAATGCGTGTAGCATTTTCGGAACACCGAATGTCACGGTGAGGGAAAGAAATTGTATTACATGTCTATTGGGTAGAACACGCTCCAAGAGTATTTTCCTATGAAAACTGCCTGATTTCCGAATCTGACATTAGGGAAAATCTGCGCACACAGACTAAGTGTTTCTAGGTGTAAAATGCCTTGTATGGTGGATGAAAGTTCTCTAATCCACAGTCTCAGAACTCAGTAATGATTGTTTGTCGAATCCGTGATACATAAAGCCTGTTCTGAACACGGAACGTCATGGTGAGGGAAACTGTGTAAATTACATGTCTATTGGTTATAAATCGCTCCAAGAGGATTTTTATGTGAAATCTACCGCATTTTCGGATGTGACATTAGGAAAAACCTGCGAAAACAGAGTAAGTGTTTCTATGTGTAAATATGCCTTCTACGGTGGATGAAAGTTCAGTAATCCACATGTTCACAACTCAGAAATAAATGTTTGACGAATCCGTCATGCATGTAGTGTGTTCAGAACACGGATATTCACGGTGAGGGCAACTATGTAAATTACACGTCTATTGTGTATAACTTCCTCCACAAGGATATTTCTGTGGAAACTGCCTGATTTTTGATACTGGCATTAGAAAAAAGATGCGAACTCAAAATAAATATTTCTAGGTGTTTATATGCCTTGAATGGTGATTGAAAGTTCGGTTATCCACATGCTCACAACTCAGTAATGAATGTTTTTCGAATCCGTGTTGTATTTAACGTGATCGGAAGACGGAATGACACAATCAGTTAAGCTATGTAAATTACATATCTATAGGGAAGAGCTCCCTACAAGAGCATTTTTCCGCGAAATATTCCTCATTTCCGAAACTGATGTTAGGAAAAGCTGCGAAATCTGAGTAAATGCTTCTAGGTGACAATATGCCTTTTATGGTGGATGAAAGATCGGTAATCCTCATGCTCAAACTCAGTAAGTAATGTTTGTCAAATCCGTCATGCATATAGCGTGCTCGGAACACAGAATATCATGGTGAGTTAAACCATGTAAATTAAAATACTATTTGAACGGACTCGCCCCAAGAGAATATTTCTGCGCAATCTTCATGATTTTTGAAACTGGCGTTAGGAAATTTCTGCGAAATCTGGTAAAAATTTCTAGGTATAAATATGCCTTGCATGGTGGGTGAAAGATTGCAATACACATACTCACTTCTCAGTAGTGAATGCTTGTGAAATCCTTGATGCTTGTAGAATGTTCGGAACACAGAATTTCTCGGTGATTGAAATTATGTGAGTTACATTTCTATTGGGTAGATCTCGCTCCAAGAGCATTTGTGTGTGAAATCTCCCTCATTTTCGAAACTGTCTTTAGGAAAATACTGTGAACTCACAGTAAATGTTTCTTGGTGTAAATATGCCCTGTATGGTGTTGAAAGTTTGTTAATCCACATGTTCTCACCTCTGTAATGCATGTTTTTCGTATCCGCGATGCATATTACATGTTCGGAACACGGAATATCACGCTGAGGAAACGATGTAAATTACATGCCGATTGGGTAGAACTCGCTCCAAGAGAAGTTTTCTGTGATATCTACCTCATTTTCGAAACTGGTGTTAGGAATAAGCTGGGAAATCAGAGTAAATTTTCTAGGTGTATCTCTGCCATGTATGGGGATGAAAGTTCAGTAATCCACATGCTCACAACTCAGTCATGAATGTTTTTTCGAATCCGTGTTGCATGTATTGTGTTCGTATCACGGAATGTCACGGTGGAGGAAGAAAATTAAATTACATGTCTCTTGGTTAGAATTCACTCCAAGAGTATTTTTTTGAGAAAACTGCCTGATTTTGAAATCCACCGTTATGAATAACATACCAACAGAGAAAAAATATATCTAGTTGTTAATATGCCTTGTATGGAGTATGAAAGTTCGGTAATTCATGAAAAATGCTCACAACTCATTAAAAATATTTGTTGAATCCATGATGCATTTATCGTGTTCAGAACGTGGAAAATCACGGTGAGTGAAACAATTTAAATAAAAGTTCTAGTGTATACAACACACTCAAAGAGGATTTTTCTGCTCAATATGCCTCATTTTCTAATCTGGAGTTAAGATAATGCTGCGAAATAATATTAAATACTTCTCGGTGTAAATATGCCTTCCTTACTAGGTGAAAGTACAGTAATCCACATGCTAACAACTCAGTAGTGAATATGTGTCGAATCCGTGATGCATGTAGCATATACGGAACATGGAATTAAACGGTGAGTGAATCTCTGTCAATTACAATTCTGTTGGATAGAACTCGATGTAAGACGGTTTTTGTGTGAAAACTGCCTGTTTTTCAAAACTGGCATTAGAAAATAGCTGGGAACTCAGAGTAAATAATTCCAAGTGTTAATATTCCTTGAATGGTGAATGAAAGCTCGGTAATCCACATGCTCACAAATCAGTAATAACTGTTTGTCGAATCCGTGATGCATGTAATGTGTTCGGAGCACAGAATGTCACGGTCAGGTAAACTATGTAAATTACATGTCAATCGGGTAGAAGTCAATAAAAGAGCATTTTTCTGCAAAATATGCCTCATTTCCGATACTGGCTATTGGAAAAGTCTGTGAAATCAGGGTAAATGTTTCTTGGTGTAAATATGCCCTGCATGGTGTTGAAAGTTTGGTAATCCACATGTTCTCACCTCAGTATTGAATGTTTTTCTTATCCTTGATGCATATAACAGGTTCAGAAAGCGGAATATCACGGTGAGGAAACTATGTAAATTCAATGTCGATTGGGAAGAACTCGCTCCAAGAGAATTTTTCAGTGAAATCTACCTCAATTTCAAAACTGGTGTTAGGATAAAACTGGGAAATAAGAGTAAAATTCCTTCGGTGTCAATATGCCCATTTTGGTGATGATTGTTCATTAATCCTCGTGCTCACAACTCAGTAATGAATGTTTTTTCGAAACCCTGATGCATGTAACGTGTTCGGAACACAGAATATCATGGTGAAGAGACTATGTAAACTAGATGTCTAGTGGGTACATCAATCTCAAAGTGTACTTTACTGAGCCATCTGCCTCATTTTTAAACTGGCATTAGAAAAACTTGCAAAATCAGAGTAAATTCTGTAGGTGCACATATGCCTTTAATGGTGAATGAGATTTCGGTAATCCACATGCTCACAACTCAGTAATGAATGTTTTTCAAGTCTGTGATGCAATTAATGTGTTTGGAAGATGGAATGACACGGTCAGGTAAGCTATGGAAATTACATATCTGTCGGGTAGAACTCGCTATAAGACCATTTATCTGTGAAAAATACCTCATATCCAAAACTGGCGTTAGGAAAAGCTGCAAAATCTGAGTAAATGCTTCTAGGTGACAATATGCCTTTTATGGTGGATGAAAGTTCGGTACTCCACATGCTCACAACTCATTAAAGAATGTTTGTGCAATCCGTCATGTATGTAGCGTGTTCGAAACACAGAATATCATGGTTAGGGAAACTGTAAATTAAATTTCTATTTGGTAGAACTCGCACCAAGAGGATTTTACTGCAAAAACTTCATGATTTCTGAAACAGGCGTTATGAAAAACCTGTGAAAATTGAGAAAATATTTCTAGGAATAAATATGCCATTCATGGTGAATGAAAGTTTGTAATACACATGCTCACATCTCAGTAATGAATTTTTGTCGAATCCGGGATGCTTGTATTGTGTTGGGAACACGGATGTCACGTTCTGGAAAACAATGTAATTTACATGTCTCGTGTGTAGAACACAGTCAAAGAGAATTTTTCAGCACAATCTTTCTCATTTTCTAACCTGGCGATAAGAATAAGCTGCAAAATTAAGGTAAATAATTCTATGTGTAAGGATTCCTTTTATGGTGAATGAAAGTTCGGTAATCCACATGCTCACAGCTCAGTAACCATTGTTTGTCGAATCCGTAATGCGTGTAGCATTTTCGGAACACCGAATGTCACGGTGAGGGAAAGAAATTATATTACATGTCTATTGGGTAGAACTCGCTCCAAGAGTATTTTCCTATGAAAACTGCCTGATTTCCGAATCTGACTTTAGGGAAAATCTGCGCACACAGACTAAGTGTTTCTAGGTGTAAAATGCCTTGTATGGTGGATGAAAGTTCTCTAATCCACATTCTCAGAACTCAGTAATGATTGTTTGTCGAATCCGTGATACATAAAGCCTGTTCTGAACACGGAACGTCATGGTGAGGGAAACTGTGTAAATTACAAGTCTATTGGTTATAAATCGCTCCAAGAGGATTTTTATGTGAAATCTACCGCATTTTCGGATGTGACATTAGGAAAAACCTGCGAAAACAGAGTAAGTGTTTCTATGTGTAAATATGCCTTCTACAGTGGATGAAAGTTCAGTAATCCACATGTTCACAACTCAGAAATAAATGTTTGATGAATCCGTCATGCATGTAGAGTGTTCAGAACACGGATATTCACGGTGAGGGCAACTATGTAAATTACACGTCTATTGTGTATAACTTCCTCCACAAGGATATTTCTGTGGAAACTGCCTGATTTTTGATACTGGCATTAGAAAAAAGATGCGAACTCAAAATAAATATTTCTAGGTGTTTATATGCCTTGAATGGTGATTGAAAGTTCGGTTATCCACATGCTCACAACTCAGTAATGAATGTTTTTCGAATCCGTGTTGTATTTAACGTGATCGGAAGACGGAATGACACAATCAGTTAAGCTATGTAAATTACATATCTATAGGGAAGAGCTCCCTACAAGAGCATTTTTCCGCGAAATATGCCTCATTTCCGAAACTGATGTTAGGAAAAGCTACGAAATCTGAGTAAATGCTTCTAGGTGACAATATGCCTTTTATGGTGGATGAAAGATCGGTAATCCTCATGCTCACAACTCAGTAAGTAATGTTTGTCAAATCCGTCATGCATGTAGCGTGCTCGGAACACAGAATATCATGGTGAGTGAAACCATGTAAATTAAAATACTATTTGAACGGACTCGCCCCAAGAGAATATTTCTGCGCAATCTTCATGATTTTTGAAACTGGCGTTAGAAAATTTCTGCGAAATCTGGTAAAAATTTCTAGGTATAAATATGCCTTGCATGGTGGGTGAAAGATTGCAATACACATACTCACATCTCAGTAGTGAATGCTTGTGAAATCCTTGATGCTTGTAGAATGTTCGGAACACAGAATGTCTCGGTGATTGAAATTATGTGAGTTACAATTCTATTGGGTAGATCTCGCTCCAAGAGCATTTGTGTGTGAAATCTCCCTCATTTTCGAAACTGTCTTTAGGAAAATACTGTGAACTCAGAGTAAATGTTTCTTGGTGTAAATATGCCCTGTATGGTGTTGAAAGTTTGTTAATCCACATGTTCTCACCTCTGTAATGCATGTTTTTCGTATCCGCGATGCATATTACATGTTCGGAACACGGAATATCACGCTGAGGAAACGATGTAAATTACATGCCGATTGGGTAGAACTCGCTCCATGAGAAGTTTTCTGTGATATCTACCTCATTTTCGAAACTGGTGTTAGGAATAAGCTGGGAAATCAGAGAAAATTTTCTAGGTGTATCTCTGCCATGTATGGGGATGAAAGTTCAGTAATCCACATGCTCACAACTCAGTCATGAATGTTTTTTCGAATCCGTGTTACATGTAGTGTGTTCGTAACATGGAATGTCACGGTGGAGGAAGAAAAGTAAATTACATGTCTATTGGTTAGAATTCGCTCCAAGAGGAATTTTTTGAGAAAACTGCCTGATTTTGGAATCCGGCTTTATGAATAACCTGCAAACTGAGAATAAATATATCTAGTTGTTAATATGACTTGTATGGAGGATGAAAGTTCGGTAATTCATGAAAAATGCTCACAACTCGTTAAAAATGTTTGTCGAATCCGTGATGCATGTATCGTGTTCAGAACATGGAAAGTCACGGTGAGTGAAACAATTTAAATAAAAGTTCTAGTGGATACAACACACTCAAAGAGGATTTTTCTGCGCAATATGCCTCATTTTCTAAACTGGAGTTAAGAAAATGCTGCGAAATAATATTAAATGCTTCTCGGTGAAAATATGCATTGCATACTAGGTGAAAGTTCAGTAATCCACATGCTCACAACTCATTAAAGAATGTTTGTGCAATCCGTCATGTATGTAGCGTGTTCGAAACACAGAATATCATGGTTAGGGAAACTGTAAATTAAATTTCTATTTGGTAGAACTCGCACCAAGAGGATTTTACTGCAAAAACTTCATGATTTCTGAAACAGGCGTTATGAAAAACCTGTGAAAATTGAGAAAATATTTCTAGGAATAAATATGCCATTCATGGTGAATGAAAGTTTGTAATACACATGCTCACATCTCAGTAATGAATTTTTGTCGAATCCGGGATGCTTGTATTGTGTTGGGAACACGGATGTCACGTTCTGGAAAACAATGTAATTTACATGTCTCGTGTGTAGAACACAGTCAAAGAGAATTTTTCAGCACAATCTTTCTCATTTTCTAACCTGGCGATAAGAATAAGCTGCAAAATTAAGGTAAATAATTCTATGTGTAAGGATTCCTTTTATGGTGAATGAAAGTTCGGTAATCCACATGCTCACAGCTCAGTAACCATTGTTTGTCGAATCCGTAATGCGTGTAGCATTTTCGGAACACCGAATGTCACGGTGAGGGAAAGAAATTATATTACATGTCTATTGGGTAGAACTCGCTCCAAGAGTATTTTCCTATGAAAACTGCCTGATTTCCGAATCTGACTTTAGGGAAAATCTGCGCACACAGACTAAGTGTTTCTAGGTGTAAAATGCCTTGTATGGTGGATGAAAGTTCTCTAATCCACATTCTCAGAACTCAGTAATGATTGTTTGTCGAATCCGTGATACATAAAGCCTGTTCTGAACACGGAACGTCATGGTGAGGGAAACTGTGTAAATTACAAGTCTATTGGTTATAAATCGCTCCAAGAGGATTTTTATGTGAAATCTACCGCATTTTCGGATGTGACATTAGGAAAAACCTGCGAAAACAGAGTAAGTGTTTCTATGTGTAAATATGCCTTCTACAGTGGATGAAAGTTCAGTAATCCACATGTTCACAACTCAGAAATAAATGTTTGATGAATCCGTCATGCATGTAGAGTGTTCAGAACACGGATATTCACGGTGAGGGCAACTATGTAAATTACACGTCTATTGTGTATAACTTCCTCCACAAGGATATTTCTGTGGAAACTGCCTGATTTTTGATACTGGCATTAGAAAAAAGATGCGAACTCAAAATAAATATTTCTAGGTGTTTATATGCCTTGAATGGTGATTGAAAGTTCGGTTATCCACATGCTCACAACTCAGTAATGAATGTTTTTCGAATCCGTGTTGTATTTAACGTGATCGGAAGACGGAATGACACAATCAGTTAAGCTATGTAAATTACATATCTATAGGGAAGAGCTCCCTACAAGAGCATTTTTCCGCGAAATATGCCTCATTTCCGAAACTGATGTTAGGAAAAGCTACGAAATCTGAGTAAATGCTTCTAGGTGACAATATGCCTTTTATGGTGGATGAAAGATCGGTAATCCTCATGCTCACAACTCAGTAAGTAATGTTTGTCAAATCCGTCATGCATGTAGCGTGCTCGGAACACAGAATATCATGGTGAGTGAAACCATGTAAATTAAAATACTATTTGAACGGACTCGCCCCAAGAGAATATTTCTGCGCAATCTTCATGATTTTTGAAACTGGCGTTAGAAAATTTCTGCGAAATCTGGTAAAAATTTCTAGGTATAAATATGCCTTGCATGGTGGGTGAAAGATTGCAATACACATACTCACATCTCAGTAGTGAATGCTTGTGAAATCCTTGATGCTTGTAGAATGTTCGGAACACAGAATGTCTCGGTGATTGAAATTATGTGAGTTACAATTCTATTGGGTAGATCTCGCTCCAAGAGCATTTGTGTGTGAAATCTCCCTCATTTTCGAAACTGTCTTTAGGAAAATACTGTGAACTCAGAGTAAATGTTTCTTGGTGTAAATATGCCCTGTATGGTGTTGAAAGTTTGTTAATCCACATGTTCTCACCTCTGTAATGCATGTTTTTCGTATCCGCGATGCATATTACATGTTCGGAACACGGAATATCACGCTGAGGAAACGATGTAAATTACATGCCGATTGGGTAGAACTCGCTCCATGAGAAGTTTTCTGTGATATCTACCTCATTTTCGAAACTGGTGTTAGGAATAAGCTGGGAAATCAGAGAAAATTTTCTAGGTGTATCTCTGCCATGTATGGGGATGAAAGTTCAGTAATCCACATGCTCACAACTCAGTCATGAATGTTTTTTCGAATCCGTGTTACATGTAGTGTGTTCGTAACATGGAATGTCACGGTGGAGGAAGAAAAGTAAATTACATGTCTATTGGTTAGAATTCGCTCCAAGAGGAATTTTTTGAGAAAACTGCCTGATTTTGGAATCCGGCTTTATGAATAACCTGCAAACTGAGAATAAATATATCTAGTTGTTAATATGACTTGTATGGAGGATGAAAGTTCGGTAATTCATGAAAAATGCTCACAACTCGTTAAAAATGTTTGTCGAATCCGTGATGCATGTATCGTGTTCAGAACATGGAAAGTCACGGTGAGTGAAACAATTTAAATAAAAGTTCTAGTGGATACAACACACTCAAAGAGGATTTTTCTGCGCAATATGCCTCATTTTCTAAACTGGAGTTAAGAAAATGCTGCGAAATAATATTAAATGCTTCTCGGTGAAAATATGCATTGCATACTAGGTGAAAGTTCAGTAATCCACATGCTCACAACTCATTAAAGAATGTTTGTGCAATCCGTCATGTATGTAGCGTGTTCGAAACACAGAATATCATGGTTAGGGAAACTGTAAATTAAATTTCTATTTGGTAGAACTCGCACCAAGAGGATTTTACTGCAAAAACTTCATGATTTCTGAAACAGGCGTTATGAAAAACCTGTGAAAATTGAGAAAATATTTCTAGGAATAAATATGCCATTCATGGTGAATGAAAGTTTGTAATACACATGCTCACATCTCAGTAATGAATTTTTGTCGAATCCGGGATGCTTGTATTGTGTTGGGAACACGGATGTCACGTTCTGGAAAACAATGTAATTTACATGTCTCGTGTGTAGAACACAGTCAAAGAGAATTTTTCAGCACAATCTTTCTCATTTTCTAACCTGGCGATAAGAATAAGCTGCAAAATTAAGGTAAATAATTCTATGTGTAAGGATTCCTTTTATGGTGAATGAAAGTTCGGTAATCCACATGCTCACAGCTCAGTAACCATTGTTTGTCGAATCCGTAATGCGTGTAGCATTTTCGGAACACCGAATGTCACGGTGAGGGAAAGAAATTATATTACATGTCTATTGGGTAGAACTCGCTCCAAGAGTATTTTCCTATGAAAACTGCCTGATTTCCGAATCTGACTTTAGGGAAAATCTGCGCACACAGACTAAGTGTTTCTAGGTGTAAAATGCCTTGTATGGTGGATGAAAGTTCTCTAATCCACATTCTCAGAACTCAGTAATGATTGTTTGTCGAATCCGTGATACATAAAGCCTGTTCTGAACACGGAACGTCATGGTGAGGGAAACTGTGTAAATTACAAGTCTATTGGTTATAAATCGCTCCAAGAGGATTTTTATGTGAAATCTACCGCATTTTCGGATGTGACATTAGGAAAAACCTGCGAAAACAGAGTAAGTGTTTCTATGTGTAAATATGCCTTCTACAGTGGATGAAAGTTCAGTAATCCACATGTTCACAACTCAGAAATAAATGTTTGATGAATCCGTCATGCATGTAGAGTGTTCAGAACACGGATATTCACGGTGAGGGCAACTATGTAAATTACACGTCTATTGTGTATAACTTCCTCCACAAGGATATTTCTGTGGAAACTGCCTGATTTTTGATACTGGCATTAGAAAAAAGATGCGAACTCAAAATAAATATTTCTAGGTGTTTATATGCCTTGAATGGTGATTGAAAGTTCGGTTATCCACATGCTCACAACTCAGTAATGAATGTTTTTCGAATCCGTGTTGTATTTAACGTGATCGGAAGACGGAATGACACAATCAGTTAAGCTATGTAAATTACATATCTATAGGGAAGAGCTCCCTACAAGAGCATTTTTCCGCGAAATATGCCTCATTTCCGAAACTGATGTTAGGAAAAGCTACGAAATCTGAGTAAATGCTTCTAGGTGACAATATGCCTTTTATGGTGGATGAAAGATCGGTAATCCTCATGCTCACAACTCAGTAAGTAATGTTTGTCAAATCCGTCATGCATGTAGCGTGCTCGGAACACAGAATATCATGGTGAGTGAAACCATATAAATTAAAATACTATTTGAACGGACACGCCCCAAGAGAATATTTCTGCGCAATCTTCATGATTTTTGAAACTGGCGTTAGGAAATTTCTGCGAAATCTGGTAAAAATTTCTAGGTATAAATATGCCTTGCATGGTGGATGAAAGATCGCAATACACATACTCACATCTCAGTAGTGAATGCTTGTGAAATCCTTGATGCTTGTAGAATGTTTGGAACACGGAATGTCTCGGTGATTGAAATTATGTGAGTTACATTTCTATTGGGTAGATCTCGCTCCAAGAGCATTTGTGTGTGAAATCTCCCTCATTTTCGAAACTGTCTTTAGGAAAATACTGTGAACTCAGAGTAAATGTTTCTTGGTGTAAATATGCCCTGTATGGTGTTGAAAGTTTGTTAATCCACATGTTCTCACCTCTGTAATGCATGTTTTTCGTATCCGCGATGCATGTTACATGTTCGGAACACGGAATATCACGCTGAGGAAACGATGTAAATTACATGCCGATTGGGTAGAACTCGCTCCAAGAGAACTTTTCTGTGATATCTACCTCATTTTCGAAACTGGTGTTAGGAATAAGCTGGGAAATCAGAGAAAATTTTCTAGGTGTATCTCTGCCATGTATGGGGATGAAAGTTCAGTAATCCACATGCTCACAACTCAGTCATGAATGTTTTTTCGAATCCGTGTTACATGTAGTGTGTTCGTAACACGGAATGTCACGGTGGAGGAAGAAAAGTAAATTACATGTCTATTGGTTAGAATTCGCTCCAAGAGGAATTTTTTGAGAAAACTGTCTGATTTTGGAATCTGGCTTTATGAATAACCTGCAAACTGAGAATAAATATATCTAGTTGTTAATATGACTTGTATGGAGGATGAAAGTTCGGTAATTCATGAAAAATGCTCACAACTCATTAAAAATGTTTGTCGAATCCGTGATGCATGTATCGTGTTCAGAACATGGAAAGTCACGGTGAGTGAAACAGTTTAAATAAAAGTTCTAGTGGATACAACACACTTAAAGAGTATTTTTCTGCGCAATATGCCTCATTTTCTAAACTGGAGTTAAGAAAATGCTGCGAAATAATATTAAATGCTTCTCGGTGTAAATATGCCTTTCATACTAGGTGAAAGTTCAGTAATCCACATGCTCACAACTCATTAAAGAATGTTTGTTCAATCCGTCATGTATGTAGCGTGTTCGAAACACAGAATATCATGGTTAGGGAAACTGTGTAAATTAAATTTATAGTTGGTAGAACTCGCACCAAGAGGATTTTAATGCAAAACCTTCATGATTTCTGAAACAGGCGTTATGAAAAACCTGTGACAAATGAGAAAATATTTCTAGGAATAAATATGCCATTCATGGTGAATGAAAGTTTGTAATACACATGCTCACATCTCAGTAATGAATTTTTGTCGAATCCGGGATGCTTGTATTGTGTTGGGAACACGGATGTCACGTTCTGGAAAACAATGTAATTTACATGTCTCGTGTGTAGAACACACTCAAAGAGAATTTTTCAGCACAATCTTTCTCATTTTCTAACCTGGCGATAAGAATAACCTGCAAAATCAAGGTAAATAATTCTATGTGTAAGGATTCCTTTTATGGTGAATGAAGATCGGTAATCCACATGCTCACAGCTCAGTAACCATTGTTTGTCGAATCCGTAATGCGTGTAGCATTTTCGGAACACCGAATGTCACGGTGAGGGAAAGAAATTATATTACATGTCTATTGGGTAGAACTCGCTCCAAGAGTATTTTTCTATGAAAACTGCCTGATTTTCGAATCTGACATTAGGGAAAATCTGCACACACAGACTAAGTGTTTCTAGGTGTAAAATGCCTTGTATGGTGGATGAAAGTTCTCTAATCCACATTCTCAGATCTCAGTAATGATTGTTTGTCGAATCCGTGATACATAAAGCCTGTTCTGATCACGGAACTTCATGGTGAGGGAAACTGTGTAAATTACATGTCTATTGGTTATAAATCACTCCAAGAGGATTTTTATGTGAAATCTACCGCATTTTCGGATGTGACATTAGGAAAAACCTGCGAAAACAGAGTAAGTGTTTCTATGTGTAAATATGCCTTCTACGGTGGATGAAAGTTCAGTAATCCACATGTTCACAACTCAGAAATAAATGTTTGACGAATCCGTCATGCATGTAGTGTGTTCAGAACACGGATATTCACGGTGAGGGCAACTATGTAAATTACACATCTATTGTGTATAACTTCCTCCACAAGGATATTTCTGTGGAAACTGCCTGATTTTTGATACTGGCATTAGAAAAAAGATGCGAACTCAAAATAAATATTTCTAGGTGTTTATATGCCTTGAATGGTGATTGAAAGTTCGGTTATCCACATGCTCACAACTCAGTAATGAATGTTTTTCGAATCCGTGTTGTATTTAACGTGATCGGAAGACGGAATGACACAATCAGTTAAGCTATGTAAATTACATATCTATAGGGAAGAGCTCCCTACAAGAGCATTTTTCCGCGAAATATGCCTCATTTCCGAAACTGATGTTAGGAAAAGCTGCGAAATCTGAGTAAATGCTTCTAGGTGACAATATGCCTTTTATGGTGGATGAAAGATCGGTAATCCTCATGCTCACAACTCAGTAAGTAATGTTTGTCAAATCCGTCATGCATGTAGCGTGCTCGGAACATGGAATATCATGGTGAGTGAAACCATGTAAATTAAAATACTATTCGAACGGACTCGCCCCAAGAGAATATTTCTGCGCAATCTTCATGATTTTTGAAACTGGCGTTAGGAAATTTCTGCGAAATCTGGTAAAAACTTCTAGGTATAAATATGCCTTGCATGGTGGATGAAAGATCGCAATACACATACTCACATCTCAGTAGTGAATGCTTGTGAAATCCTTGATGCTTGTAGAATGTTTGGAACACGGAATGTCTCGGTGATTGAAATTATGTGAGTTACATTTCTATTGGGTAGATCTCGCTCCAAGAGCATTTGTGTGTGAAATCTCCCTCATTTTCGAAACTGTCTTTAGGAAAATACTGTGAACTCAGAGTAAATGTTTCTTGGTGTAAATATGCCCTGTATGGTGTTGAAAGTTTGTTAATCCACATGTTCTAACCTCTGTAATGCATGCTTTTCGTATCCGCGATGCATGTTACATGTTCGGAACACGGAATATCACGCTGAGGAAACGATGTAAATTACATGCCGATTGGGTAGAACTCGCTCCAAGAGAAGTTTTCTGTGATATCTACCTCATTTTCAAAACTGGTGTTAGGAATAAGCTGGGAAATCAGAGAAAAATTTTCTAGGTGTAACTCTGCCATGTATGGGGATGAAAGTTCAGTAATCCACATGCTCACAACTCAGTCATGAATGTTTTTTCGAATCCGTGTTACATGTAGTGTGTTCGTAACACGGAATGTCACAGTGGAGGAAGAAAAGTAAATTACATGTCTATTGGTTAGAATTCGCTCCAAGAGGAATTTTTTGAGAAAACTGCCTGATTTTGGAATCCGGCTTTATGAATAACCTGCAAACTGAGAATAAATATATCTAGTTGTTAATATGACTTGTATGGAGGATGAAAGTTCGGTAATTCATGAAAAATGCTCACAACTCATTAAAAATGTTTGTCGAATCCGTGATGCATGTATCGTGTTCAGAACATGGAAAGTCACGGTGAGTGAAACAATTTAAATAAAAGTTCTAGTGGATACAACACACTCAAAGAGGATTTTTCTGCGCAATATGCCTCATTTTCTAAACTGGAGTTAAGAAAATGCTGCGAAATAATATTAAATGCTTCTCGGTGTAAATATGCCTTTCATACTAGGTGAAAGTTCAGTAATCCACATGCTCACAACTCATTAAAGAATGTTTGTTCAATCCGTCATGTATGTAGCATGTTCGAAACACAGAATATCATGGTTAGGGAAACTGTGTAAATTAAATTTCTATTTGGTAGAACTCGCACAAAGAGGATTTTACTGCAAAAACTTCATGATTTCTGAAACAGGCGTCATGAAAAACCTGTGAAAAATGAGAAAATATTTCTAGGAATAAATATGCCATTCATGGTGAATGAAAGTTTGTAATACACATGCTCACATCTCAGTAATGAATTTTTGTCGAATCCGGGATGCTTGTATTGTGTTGGGAACACGGATGTCACGTTCTGGAAAACAATGTAATTTACATGTCTCGTGTGTAGAACACACTCAAAGAGAATTTTTCAGCACAATCTTTCTCATTTTCTAACCTGGCGATAAGAATAAGCTGCAAAATCAAGGTAAATATTTCTATGTGTAAGGATTCCTTTTATGGTGAATGAAGTTCGGTAATCCACATGCTCACAGCTCAGTAACCATTGTTTGTCGAATCCGTAATGCGTGTAGCATTTTCGGAACACCGAATGTCACGGTGAGGGAAAGAAATTATATTACATGTCTATTGGGTAGAACTCGCTCCAAGAGTATTTTTCTATGAAAACTGCCTGATTTTCTAATCTGACATTAGGGAAAATCTGTGCACACAGACTAAGTGTTTCTAGGTGTAAAATGCCTTGTATGGTGGATGAAAGTTCTCTAATCCACATTCTCAGAACTCAGTAATGATTGTTTGTCGAATCCGTGATACATAAAGCCTGTTCTGAACACGGAACGTCATGGTGAGGGAAACTGTGTAAATTACATGTCTATTGGTTATAAATCGCTCCAAGAGGATTTTTATGTGAAATCTACCGCATTTTCGGATGTGACATTAGGAAAAACCTGCGAAAACAGAGTAAGTGTTTCTATGTGTAAATATGCCTTCTACGGTGGATGAAAGTTCAGTAATCCACATGTTCACAACTCAGAAATAAATGTTTGACGAATCCTTCATGCATGTAGTGTGTTCAGAACACGGATATTCACGGTGAGGGCAACTATGTAAATTACACGTCTATTGTGTATAACTTCCTCCACAAGGATATTTCTGTGGAAACTGCCTGATTTTTGATACTGGCATTAGAAAAAAGATGCGAACTCAAAATAAATATTTCTAGGTGTTTATATGCCTTGAATGGTGATTGAAAGTTCGGTTATCCACATGCTCACAACTCAGTAATGAATGTTTTTCGAATCCGTGTTGTATTTAACGTGATCGGAAGACGGAATGACACAATCAGTTAAGCTATGTAAATTACATATCTATAGGGAAGAGCTCCCTACAAGAGCATTTTTCCACGAAATATGCCTCATTTCCGAAACTGATGTTAGGAAAAGCTGCGAAATCTGAGTAAATGCTTCTAGGAGACAATGTGCCTTTTATGGTGGATGAAAGATCGGTAATCCTCATGCTCACAACTCAGTAAGTAATGTTTGTCAAATCCGTCATGCATGTAGAGTGCTCGGAACACGGAATATCATGGTGAGTGAAACCATGTAAATTAAAATACTATTTGAACGGACTCGCCCCAAGAGAATATTTCTGCGCAATCTTCATGATTTTTGAAACTGGCATTAGGAAATTTCTGCGAAATCTGTTAAAAATTTTTAGGTATAAATATGCCTGGCATGGTGGATGAATGATCGCAATACACATACTCACATCTCAGTAGTGAATGCTTGTGAAATCCTTGATGCTTGTAGAATGTTCGGAACATGGAATGTCTCGGTGATTGAAATTATGTGAGTTACATTTCTATTGGGTAGATCTCGCTCCAAGAGCATTTGTGTGTGAAATCTCCCTCATTTTCGAAACTGTCTTTAGGAAAATACTGTGAACTCAGAGTAAATGTTTCTTGGTGTAAATATGCCCTGTATGGTGTTGAAAGTTTGTTAATCCACATGTTCTCACCTCTGTAATGCATGTTTTTACTATCCGCGATGCATGTTACATGTTCGGAACACGGAATATCACGCTGAGGAAATGATGTAAATTACATGCCGATTGGGTAGAACTCGCTCCAAGAGAACTTTTCTGTGATATCTACCTCATTTTCGAAACTGGTGTTAGGAAAAAGCTGGGAAATCAGAGAAAAATTTTCTAGGTGTAACTCTGCCATGTATGGGGATGAAAGTTCAGTAATCCACATGCTCACAACTCAGTCATGAATGTTTTTTCGAATCCGTGTTACATGTAGTGTGTTCGTAACACGGAATGTCACGGTGGAGGAAGAAAAGTAAATTACATGTCTATTGGTTAGAATTCGCTCCAAGAGGAATTTTTTGAGAAAACTGCCTGATTTTGGAATCCGGCTTTATGAATAACCTGCAAACTGAGAATAAATATATCTAGTTGTTAATATGACTTGTATTGAGGATGAAAGTTCGGTAATTCATGAAAAATGCTCACAACTCATTAAAAATGTTTGTCGAATCCGTGATGCATGTATCGTGTTCAGAACATGGAAAGTCACGGTGAGTGAAACAATTTAAATAAAAGTTCTAGTGGATACAACACACTCAAAGAGGATTTTTCTGCGCAATATGCCTCAATTTCTAAACTGGAGTTAAGAAAATGCTGCGAAATAAAATTAAATGCTTCTCGGTGTAAATATGCCTTTCATACTAGGTGAAAGTTCAGTAATCCACATGCTCACAACTCATTAAAGAATGTTTGTGCAATCCGTCATGTATGTAGCGTGTTCGAAACACAGAATATCATGGTTAGGGAAACTGTGTAAATTAAATTTCTATTTTGTAGAACTCGCACCAAGAGGATTTTACTGCAAAAACTTCATGATTTCTGAAACAGGCGTTATGAAAAACCTGTGAACAATGAGAAAATATTTCTAGGAATAAATATGCCATTCATGGTGAATGAAAGTTTGTAATACACATGCTCACATCTCAGTAATGAATTTTTGTCGAATCCGGGATGCTTGTATTGTGTTGGGAACACGGATGTCACGTTCTGGAAAACAATGTAATTTACATGTCTCGTGTGTAGAACACACTCAAAGAGAATTTTTCAGCACAATCTTTCTCATTTTCTAACCTGGCGATAAGAATAAGCTGCAAAATCAAGGTAAATAATTCTATGTGTAAGGATTCCTTTTATGGTGAATGAAGATCGGTAATCGACATGCTCACAGCTCAGTAACTATTGTTTGTCGAATCCGTAATGCGTGTAGCATTTTCGGAACACCGAATGTCACGGTGAGGGAAAGAAATTATATTACATGTCTATTGGGTAGAACTCGCTCCAAGAGTATTTTTCTATGAAAACTGCCTGATTTTCGAATCTGACATTAGGGAAAATCTGCGCACACAGACTAAGTGTTTCTAGGTGTAAAATGCCTTGTATGGTGGATGAAAGTTCTCTAATCCACATTCTCAGAACTCAGCAATGATTGTTTGTCGAATCCGTGATACATAAAGCCTGTTCTGAACACGGAACGTCATGGTGAGGGAAACTGTGTAAATTACATGTCTATTGGTTATAAATCGCTCCAAGAGGATTTTTATGTGAAATCTACCGCATTTTCGGATGTGACATTAGGAAAAACCTGCGAAAACAGAGTAAGTGTTTCTATGTGTAAATATGCCTTCTACGGTGGATGAAAGTTCAGTAATCCACATGTTCACAACTCAGAAATAAATGTTTGACGAATCCGTCATGCATGTAGTGTGTTCAGAACACGGATATTCACGGTGAGGGCAACTATGTAAATTACACGTCTATTGTGTATAACTTCCTCCACAAGGATATTTCTGTGGAAACTGCCTGATTTTTGATACTGGCATTAGAAAAAAGATGCGAACTCAAAATAAATATTTCTAGGTGTTTATATGCCTTGAATGGTGATTGAAAGTTCGGTTATCCACATGCTCACAACTCAGTAATGAATGTTTTTCGAATCCGTGTTGTATTTAACGTGATCGGAAGGCGGAATGACACAATCAGTTAAGCTATGTAAATTACATATCTATAGGGAAGAGCTCCCTACAAGAGCATTTTTCCACGAAATATGCCTCATTTCCGAAACTGATGTTAGGAAAAGCTGCGAAATCTGAGTAAATGCTTCTAGGTGACAATATGCCTTTTATGGTGGATGAAAGATCGGTAATCCTCATGCTCACAACTCAGTAAGTAATGTTTGTCAAATCCGTCATGCATGTAGCGTGCTCGGAACACGGAATATCATGGTGAGTGAAACCATGTAAATTAAAATACTATTTGAACGGACTCGCCCCAAGAGAATATTGCTGCGCAATCTTCATGATTTTTGAAACTGGCGTTAGGAAATTTCTGCGAAATCTGGTAAAAATTTCTAGGTATAAATATGCCTTGCATGGTGGATGAAAGATCACAATACACATACTCACATCTCAGTAGTGAATGCTTGTGAAATCCTTGATGCTTGTAGAATGTTCGGAACACGGAATGTCTCGGTGATTGAAATTATGTGAGTTACATTTCTATTGGGTAGATCTCGCTCCAAGAGCATTTGTGTGTGAAATCTCCCTCATTTTCGAAACTGTCTTTAGGAAAATACTGTGAACTCAGAGTAAATGTTTCTTGGTGTAAATATGCCCTGTATGGTGTTGAAAGTTTGTTAATCCACATGTTCTAACCTCTGTAATGCATGTTTTTCGTATCCGCGATGCATGTTACATGTTCGGAACTCGGAATATCACGCTGAGGAAACGATGTAAATTACATGCCAATTGGGTAGAACTCGCTCCAAGAGAAGTTTTCTGTGATATCTACCTCATTTATGAAAGTGGTGTTAGGAAAAAGCTGGGAAATCAGAGAAAATTTTCTAGGTGTAACTCTGCCATGTATGGGGATGAAAGTTCAGTAATCCACATGCTCACAACTCAGTCATGAATGTTTTTTCGAATCCGTGTTACATGTATTGTGTTCGTAACACGGAATGTCACGGTGGAGGAAGAAAATTAAATTACATGTCTATTTGTTAGAATTCGCTCCAAGAGGAATTTTTTGAGAAAACTGCCTGATTTTGGATTCCGGCTTTATGAATAACCTGCAAACTGAGAATAAATATATCTAGTTGTTAATATGACTTGTATGGAGGATGAAAGTTCGGTAATTCATGAAAAATGCTCACAACTCATTAAAAATGTTTGTCGAATCCGTGATGCATGTATAGTGTTCAGAACATGGAAAGTCACGGTGAGTGAAACAATTTAAATAAAAGTTCTAGTGGATACAACACACTCAAAGAGGATTTTTCTGCGCAATATGCCTCATTTTCTAAACTGGAGTTAAGAAAATGCTGCGAAATAATATTAAATGCTTCTCGGTGTAAATATGCCTTTCATACTAGGTGAAAGTTCAGTAATCCACATGCTCACAACTCATTAAAGAATGTTTGTTCAATCCGTCATGTATGTAGCGTGTTCGAAACACAGAATATCATGGTTAGGGAAACTGTGTAAATTAAATTTATAGTTGGTAGAACTCGCACCAAGAGGATTTTAATGCAAAACCTTCATGATTTCTGAAACAGGCGTTATGAAAAACCTGTGACAAATGAGAAAATATTTCTAGGAATAAATATGCCATTCATGGTGAATGAAAGTTTGTAATACACATGCTCACAACTCAGTAATGAATTTTTGTCGAATCCGGGATGCTTGTATTGTGTTGGGAACACGGATGTCACGTTCTGGAAAACAATGTAATTTACATGTCTCGTGTGTAGAACACACTCAAAGAGAATTTTTCAGCACAATCTTTCTCATTTTCTAACCTGGCGATAAGAATAAGCTGCAAAATCAAGGTAAATAATTCTATGTGTAAGGATTCCTTTTATGGTGAATGAAGATCGGTAATCCACATGCTCACAGCTCAGTAACCATTGTTTGTCGAATCCGTAATGCGTGTAGCATTTTCGGAACACCGAATGTCACGGTGAGGGAAAGAAATTATATTACATGTCTATTGGGTAGAACTCGCTCCAAGAGTATTTTTCTATGAAAACTGCCTGATTTTCGAATCTGACATTAGGGAAAATCTGCGCACACAGACTAAGTGTTTCTAGGTGTAAAATGCCTTGTATGGTGGATGAAAGTTCTCTAATCCACGTTCTCAGAACTCAGTAATGTTTGTTTGTCGAATCCGTGATACATAAAGCCTGTTCTGATCACGGAACGTCATGGTGAGGGAAACTGTAAATTACATGTCTATTGGTTATAAATCGCTCCAAGAGGATTTTTATGTGAAATCTACCGCATTTTCGGATGTGACACTAGAAAAACCTGTGAAAACCGAATAAGTGTTTCTATGTGTAAATATACCTTCTACGGTGGATGAAAGTTCAGTAATCCACATGTTCACAACTCAGAAATAAATGTTTGACGAATCCGTCATGCATGTAGTGTGTTCAGAACACGGATATTCATGGTGAGGGCAACTATGTAAATTACATGTCTATTGTGTATAACTTCCTCCACAAGGATATTTCTGTGGAAACTGCCTGATTTTTGATACTGGCATTAGAAAAAAGATGCGAACTCAAAATAAATATTTCTAGGTGTTTATATGCCTTGAATGGTGATTGAAATTTCGGTTATCCACATGCTCACAACTCAGTAATGAATGTTTTTCGAATCCGTGTTGTATTTAACGTGATCGGAAGATGGAATGACACAATCAGTTAAGCTATGTAAATTACATATCTATAGGGAAGAGCTCCCTACAAGAGCATTTTTCCACGAAATATGCCTCATTTCCGAAACTGATGTTAGGAAAAGCTGCGAAATCTGAGTAAATGCTTCTAGGTGAAAATATGCCTTTTATGGTGAATGAAAGAACGGTAATCCTCATGCTCACAACTCAGTAAGTAATGTTTGTCAAATCCGTCATGCATGTAGCGTGCTCGGAACACGGAATATCATGGTGAGTGAAACCATGTAAATTAAAATACTATTTGAACGGACTCGCCCCAAGAGAATATTTCTGCGCAATCTTCATGATTTTTGAAACTGGCGTTAGGAAATTTCTGCGAAATCTGGTAAAAATTTCTAGGTATAAATATGCCTTGCATGGTGGATGAAAGATCGCAATACACATACTCACATCTCAGTAGTGAATGCTTGTGAAATCCTTGATGCTTGTAGAATGTTCGGAACACGGAATGTCTCGGTGATTGAAATTATGTGAGTTACATTTCTATTGGGTAGATCTCGCTCCAAGAGCATTTGTGTGTGAAATCTCCCTCATTTTCGAAACTGTCTTTAGGAAAATACTGTGAACTCAGAGTAAATGTTTCTTGGTGTAAATATGCCCTGTATGGTGTTGAAAGTTTGTTAATCCACATGTTCTCACCTCTGTAATGCATGTTTTTCGTATCCGCGATGCATGTTACATGTTCGGAACACGGAATATCACGCTGAGGAAACGATGTAAATTACATGCCGATTGGGTAGAACTCGCTCCAAGAGAAGTTTTCTGTGATATCTACCTCATTTTCGAAACTGGTGTTAGGAAAAAGCTGGGAAATCAGAGAAAAATTTTCTAGGTGTAACTCTGCCATGTATGGGGATGAAAGTTCAGTAATCCACATGCTCACAACTCAGTCATGAATGTTTTTTCGAATCCGTGTTACATGTACTGTGTTCGTAACACAGAATGTCACGGTGGAGGAAGAAAAGTAAATTACATGTCTATTGGTTAGAATTCGCTCCAAGAGGAATTTTTTGAGAAAACTGCCTGATTTTGGAATCCGGCTTTATGAATAACCTGCAAACTGAGAATAAATATATCTAGTTGTTAATATGACTTGTATGGAGGATGAAAGTTCGGTAATTCATGAAAAATGCTCACAACTCATTAAAAATGTTTGTCGAATCCGTGATGCATGTATCGTGTTCAGAACATGGAAAGTCACGGTGAGTGAAACAATTTAAATAAAAGTTCTAGTGGATACAACACACTCAAAGAGGATTTTTCTGCGCAATATGCCTCATTTTCTAAACTGGAGTTAAGAAAATGCTGCGAAATAATATTAAATGCTTCTCGGTGTAAATATGCCTTTCATACTAGGTGAAAGTTCAGTAATCCACATGCTCTACAACTCATTAAAGAATGTTTGTGCAATCCGTCATGTATGTAGCGTGTTCAAAACACAGAATATCATGGTTAGGGTAACTGTGTAAATTAAATTTCTATTTGGTAGAACTCGCACCAAGAGGATTTTACTGCAAAAACTTCATGATTTCTGAAACAGGCGTCATGAAAAACCTGTGAAAAATGAGAAAATATTTCTAGGAATAAATATGCCATTCATGGTGAATGAAAGTTTGTAATACACATGCTCACATCTCAGTAATGAATTTTTGTCGAATCCGGGATGCTTGTATTGTGTTGGGAACACGGATGTCACGTTCTGGAAAACAATGTAATTTACATGTCTCGTGTGTAGAACACACTCAAAGAGAATTTTTCAGCACAATCTTTCTCATTTTCTAACCTGGCGATAAGAATAAGCTGCAAAATCAAGGTAAATATTTCTATGTGTAAGGATTCCTTTTATGGTGAATGAAGATCGGTAATCCACATGCTCACAGCTCAGTAACCATTGTTTGTCGAATCCGTAATGCGTGTAGCATTTTCGGAACACCGAATGTCACGGTGAGGGAAAGAAATTATATTACATGTCTATTGGGTAGAACTCGCTCCAAGAGTATTTTTCTATGAAAACTGCCTGATTTTCGAATCTGACATTAGGGAAAATCTGCGCACACAGACTAAGTGTTTCTAGGTGTAAAATGCCTTGTATGGTGGATGAAAGTTCTCTAATCCACATTCTCAGAACTCAGTAATGTTTGTTTGTCGAATCCGTGATACATAAAGCCTGTTCTGATCACGGAACGTCATGGTGAGGGAAACTGTGTAAATTACATGTCTATTGGTTATAAATCGCTCCAAGAGGATTTTTATGTGAAATCTACCGCATTTTCGGATGTGACACTAGGAAAAACCTGTGAAAACCGAATAAGTGTTTCTATGTGTAAATATGCCTTCTACGGTGGATGAAAGTTCAGTAATCCACATGTTCACAACTCAGAAATAAATGTTTGACGAATCCGTCATGCATGTAGTGTGTTCAGAACACGGATATTCACGGTGAGGGCAACTATGTAAATTACACGTCTATTGTGTATAACTTCCTCCACAAGGATATTTCTGTGGAAACTGCCTGATTTTTGATACTGGCATTAGAAAAAAGATGCGAACTCAAAATAAATATTTCTAGGTGTTTATATGCCTTGAATGGTGATTGAAAGTTCGGTTATCCACATGCTCACAACTCAGTAATGAATGTTTTTCGAATCCGTGTTGTATTTAACGTGATCGGAAGATGGAATGACACAATCAGTTAAGCTATGTAAATTACATATCTATAGGGAAGAGCTCCCTACAAGAGCATTTTTCCACGAAATATGCCTCATTTCCGAAACTGATGTTAGGAAAAGCTGTGAAATCTGAGTAAATGCTTCTAGGTGACAATATGCCTTTTATGGTGGATGAAAGATCGGTAATCCTCATGCTCACAACTCAGTAAGTAATGTTTGTCAAATCCGTCATGCATGTAGCGTGCTCGGAACACGGAATATCATGGTGAGTGAAACCATGTAAATTAAAATACTATTTGAACGGACTCGCCCCAAGAGAATATTTCTGCGCAATCTTCATGATTTTTGAAACTGGCGTTAGGAAATTTCTGCGAAATCTGGTAAAAATTTCTAGGTATAAATATGCCTTGCATGGTGGATGAAAGATCGCAATACACATACTCACATCTCAGTAGTGAATGCTTGTGAAATCCTTGATGCTTGTAGAATGTTCGGAACACGGAATGTCTCGGTGATTGAAATTATGTGAGTTACATTTCTATTGGGTAGATCTCGCTCCAAGAGCATTTGTGTGTGAAATCTCCCTCATTTTCGAAACTGTCTTTAGGAAAATACTGTGAACTCAGAGTAAATGTTTCTTGGTGTAAATATGCCCTGTATGGTGTTGAAAGTTTGTTAATCCACATGTTCTCACCTCTGTAATGCATGTTTTTCGTATCCGCGATGCATGTTACATGTTCGGAACACGGAATATCACGCTGAGGAAACGATGTAAATTACATGCCGATTGGGTAGAACTCGCTCCAAGAGAAGTTTTCTGTGATATCTACCTCATTTTCGAAACTGGTGTTAGGAAAAAGCTGGGAAATCAGAGAAAAATTTTCTAGGTGTAACTCTGCCATGTATGGGGATGAAAGTTCAGTAATCCACATGCTCACAACTCAGTCATGAATGTTTTTTCGAATCCGTGTTACATGTACTGTGTTCGTAACACGGAATGTCACGGTGGAGGAAGAAAAGTAAATTACATGTCTATTGGTTAGAATTCGCTCCAAGAGGAATTTTTTGAGAAAACTGCCTGATTTTGGAATCTGGCTTTATGAATAACCTGCAAACTGAGAATAAATATATCTAGTTGTTAATATGACTTGTATGGAGGATGAAAGTTCGGTAATTCATGAAAAATGCTCACAACTCATTAAAAATGTTTGTCGAATCCGTGATGCAGGTATCGTGTTCAGAACATGGAAAGTCACGGTGAGTGAAACAATTTAAATAAAAGTTCTAGTGGATACAACACAATCAAAGAGGATTTTTCTGCGCAATATGCCTCATTTTCTAAACTGGAGTTAAGAAAATGCAGCGAAATAATATTAAATGCTTCTCGGTGTAAATATGCCTTTCATACTAGGTGAAAGTACAGTAATCCACATGCTCTACAACTCATTAAAGAATGTTTGTGCAATCCGTCATGTATGTAGCGTGTTCGAAACACAGAATATCATGGTTAGGGAAACTGTGTAAATTAAATTTCTATTTGGTAGAACTCGCACCAAGAGGATTTTACTGCAAAAACTTCATGATTTCTGAAACAGGCGTCATGAAAAACCTGTGAAAAATGAGAAAATATTTCTAGGAATAAATATGCCATTCATGGTGAATGAAAGTTTGTAATACACATGCTCACAACTCAGTAATGAATTTTTGTCGAATCCGGGATGCTTGTATTGTGTTGGGAACACGGATGTCACGTTCTGGAAAACAATGTAATTTACATGTCTCGTGTGTAGAACACACTCAAAGAGAATTTTTCAGCACAATCTTTCTCATTTTCTAACCTGGCGATAAGAATAAGCTGCAAAATCAAGGTAAATAATTCTATGTGTAAGGATTCCTTTTATGGTGAATGAAGATCGGTAATCCACATGCTCACAGCTCAGTAACCATTGTTTGTCGAATCCGTAATGCGTGTAGCATTTTCGGAACACCGAATGTCACGGTGAGGGAAAGAAATTATATTACATGTCTATTGGGTAGAACTCGCTCCAAGAGTATTTTTCTATGAAAACTGCCTGATTATCGAATCTGACATTAGGGAAAATCTGCGCACACAGACTAAGTGTTTCTAGGTGTAAAATGCCTTGTATGGTGGATGAAAGTTCTCTAATCCACGTTCTCAGAACTCAGTAATGTTTGTTTGTCGAATCCGTGATACATAAAGCCTGTTCTGATCACGGAACGTCATGGTGAGGGAAACTGTAAATTACATGTCTATTGGTTATAAATCGCTCCAAGAGGATTTTTATGTGAAATCTACCGCATTTTCGGATGTGACAGTATGAAAAACCTGTGAAAACCGAATAAGTGTTTCTATGTGTAAATATACCTTCTACGGTGGATGAAAGTTCAGTAATACACATGTTCACAACTCAGAAATAAATGTTTGACGAATCCGTCATGCATGTAGTGTGTTCAGAACACGGATATTCATGGTGAGGGCAACTATGTAAATTACATGTCTATTGTGTATAACTTCCTCCACAAGGATATTTCTGTGGAAACTGCCTGATTTTTGATACTGGCATTAGAAAAAAGATGCGAACTCAAAATAAATATTTCTAGGTGTTTATATGCCTTGAATGGTGATTGAAATTTCGGTTATCCACATGCTCACAACTCAGTAATGAATGTTTTTCGAATCCGTGTTGTATTTAACGTGATCGGAAGATGGAATGACACAATCAGTTAAGCTATGTAAATTACATATCTATAGGGAAGAGCTCCCTACAAGAGCATTTTTCCACGAAATATGCCTCATTTCCGAAACTGATGTTAGGAAAAGCTGCGAAATCTGAGTAAATGCTTCTAGGTGAAAATATGCCTTTTATGGTGAATGAAAGAACGGTAATCCTCATGCTCACAACTCAGTAAGTAATGTTTGTCAAATCCGTCATGCATGTAGCGTGCTCGGAACACGGAATATCATGGTGAGTGAAACCATGTAAATTAAAATACTATTTGAACGGACTCGCCCCAAGAGAATATTTCTGCGCAATCTTCATGATTTTTGAAACTGGCGTTAGGAAATTTCTGCGAAATCTGGTAAAAATTTCTAGGTATAAATATGCCTTGCATGGTGGATGAAAGATCGCAATACACATACTCACATCTCAGTAGTGAATGCTTGTGAAATCCTTGATGCTTGTAGAATGTTCGGAACACGGAATGTCTCGGTGATTGAAATTATGTGAGTTACATTTCTATTGGGTAGATCTCGCTCCAAGAGCATTTGTGTGTGAAATCTCCCTCATTTTCGAAACTGTCTTTAGGAAAATACTGTGAACTCAGAGTAAATGTTTCTTGGTGTAAATATGCCCTGTATGGTGTTGAAAGTTTGTTAATCCACATGTTCTCACCTCTGTAATGCATGTTTTTCGTATCCGCGATGCATGTTACATGTTCGGAACACGGAATATCACGCTGAGGAAACGATGTAAATTACATGCCGATTGGGTAGAACTCGCTCCAAGAGAAGTTTTCTGTGATATCTACCTCATTTTCGAAACTGGTGTTAGGAAAAAGCTGGGAAATCAGAGAAAAATTTTCTAGGTGTAACTCTGCCATGTATGGGGATGAAAGTTCAGTAATCCACATGCTCACAACTCAGTCATGAATGTTTTTTCGAATCCGTGTTACATGTACTGTGTTCGTAACACGGAATGTCACGGTGGAGGAAGAAAAGTAAATTACATGTCTATTGGTTAGAATTCGCTCCAAGAGGAATTTTTTGAGAAAACTGCCTGATTTTGGAATCTGGCTTTATGAATAACCTGCAAACTGAGAATAAATATATCTAGTTGTTAATATGACTTGTATGGAGGATGAAAGTTCGGTAATTCATGAAAAATGCTCACAACTCATTAAAAATGTTTGTCGAATCCGTGATGCAGGTATCGTGTTCAGAACATGGAAAGTCACGGTGAGTGAAACAATTTAAATAAAAGTTCTAGTGGATACAACACAATCAAAGAGGATTTTTCTGCGCAATATGCCTCATTTTCTAAACTGGAGTTAAGAAAATGCAGCGAAATAATATTAAATGCTTCTCGGTGTAAATATGCCTTTCATACTAGGTGAAAGTACAGTAATCCACATGCTCTACAACTCATTAAAGAATGTTTGTGCAATCCGTCATGTATGTAGCGTGTTCGAAACACAGAATATCATGGTTAGGGAAACTGTGTAAATTAAATTTCTATTTGGTAGAACTCGCACCAAGAGGATTTTACTGCAAAAACTTCATGATTTCTGAAACAGGCGTCATGAAAAACCTGTGAAAAATGAGAAAATATTTCTAGGAATAAATATGCCATTCATGGTGAATGAAAGTTTGTAATACACATGCTCACAACTCAGTAATGAATTTTTGTCGAATCCGGGATGCTTGTATTGTGTTGGGAACACGGATGTCACGTTCTGGAAAACAATGTAATTTACATGTCTCGTGTGTAGAACACACTCAAAGAGAATTTTTCAGCACAATCTTTCTCATTTTCTAACCTGGCGATAAGAATAAGCTGCAAAATCAAGGTAAATAATTCTATGTGTAAGGATTCCTTTTATGGTGAATGAAGATCGGTAATCCACATGCTCACAGCTCAGTAACCATTGTTTGTCGAATCCGTAATGCGTGTAGCATTTTCGGAACACCGAATGTCACGGTGAGGGAAAGAAATTATATTACATGTCTATTGGGTAGAACTCGCTCCAAGAGTATTTTTCTATGAAAACTGCCTGATTATCGAATCTGACATTAGGGAAAATCTGCGCACACAGACTAAGTGTTTCTAGGTGTAAAATGCCTTGTATGGTGGATGAAAGTTCTCTAATCCACGTTCTCAGAACTCAGTAATGTTTGTTTGTCGAATCCGTGATACATAAAGCCTGTTCTGATCACGGAACGTCATGGTGAGGGAAACTGTAAATTACATGTCTATTGGTTATAAATCGCTCCAAGAGGATTTTTATGTGAAATCTACCGCATTTTCGGATGTGACAGTATGAAAAACCTGTGAAAACCGAATAAGTGTTTCTATGTGTAAATATACCTTCTACGGTGGATGAAAGTTCAGTAATACACATGTTCACAACTCAGAAATAAATGTTTGACGAATCCGTCATGCATGTAGTGTGTTCAGAACACGGATATTCATGGTGAGGGCAACTATGTAAATTACATGTCTATTGTGTATAACTTCCTCCACAAGGATATTTCTGTGGAAACTGCCTGATTTTTGATACTGGCATTAGAAAAAAGATGCGAACTCAAAATAAATATTTCTAGGTGTTTATATGCCTTGAATGGTGATTGAAATTTCGGTTATCCACATGCTCACAACTCAGTAATGAATGTTTTTCGAATCCGTGTTGTATTTAACGTGATCGGAAGATGGAATGACACAATCAGTTAAGCTATGTAAATTACATATCTATAGGGAAGAGCTCCCTACAAGAGCATTTTTCCACGAAATATGCCTCATTTCCGAAACTGATGTTAGGAAAAGCTGCGAAATCTGAGTAAATGCTTCTAGGTGAAAATATGCCTTTTATGGTGAATGAAAGAACGGTAATCCTCATGCTCACAACTCAGTAAGTAATGTTTGTCAAATCCGTCATGCATGTAGCGTGCTCGGAACACGGAATATCATGGTGAGTGAAACCATGTAAATTAAAATACTATTTGAACGGACTCGCCCCAAGAGAATATTTCTGCGCAATCTTCATGATTTTTGAAACTGGCGTTAGGAAATTTCTGCGAAATCTGGTAAAAATTTCTAGGTATAAATATGCCTTGCATGGTGGATGAAAGATCGCAATACACATACTCACATCTCAGTAGTGAATGCTTGTGAAATCCTTGATGCTTGTAGAATGTTCGGAACACGGAATGTCTCGGTGATTGAAATTATGTGAGTTACATTTCTATTGGGTAGATCTCGCTCCAAGAGCATTTGTGTGTGAAATCTCCCTCATTTTCGAAACTGTCTTTAGGAAAATACTGTGAACTCAGAGTAAATGTTTCTTGGTGTAAATATGCCCTGTATGGTGTTGAAAGTTTGTTAATCCACATGTTCTCACCTCTGTAATGCATGTTTTTCGTATCCGCGATGCATGTTACATGTTCGGAACACGGAATATCACGCTGAGGAAACGATGTAAATTACATGCCGATTGGGTAGAACTCGCTCCAAGAGAAGTTTTCTGTGATATCTACCTCATTTTCGAAACTGGTGTTAGGAAAAAGCTGGGAAATCAGAGAAAAATTTTCTAGGTGTAACTCTGCCATGTATGGGGATGAAAGTTCAGTAATCCACATGCTCACAACTCAGTCATGAATGTTTTTTCGAATCCGTGTTACATGTACTGTGTTCGTAACACAGAATGTCACGGTGGAGGAAGAAAAGTAAATTACATGTCTATTGGTTAGAATTCGCTCCAAGAGGAATTTTTTGAGAAAACTGCCTGATTTTGGAATCCGGCTTTATGAATAACCTGCAAACTGAGAATAAATATATCTAGTTGTTAATATGACTTGTATGGAGGATGAAAGTTCGGTAATTCATGAAAAATGCTCACAACTCATTAAAAATGTTTGTCGAATCCGTGATGCATGTATCGTGTTCAGAACATGGAAAGTCACGGTGAGTGAAACAATTTAAATAAAAGTTCTAGTGGATACAACACACTCAAAGAGGATTTTTCTGCGCAATATGCCTCATTTTCTAAACTGGAGTTAAGAAAATGCTGCGAAATAATATTAAATGCTTCTCGGTGTAAATATGCCTTTCATACTAGGTGAAAGTTCAGTAATCCACATGCTCTACAACTCATTAAAGAATGTTTGTGCAATCCGTCATGTATGTAGCGTGTTCAAAACACAGAATATCATGGTTAGGGTAACTGTGTAAATTAAATTTCTATTTGGTAGAACTCGCACCAAGAGGATTTTACTGCAAAAACTTCATGATTTCTGAAACAGGCGTCATGAAAAACCTGTGAAAAATGAGAAAATATTTCTAGGAATAAATATGCCATTCATGGTGAATGAAAGTTTGTAATACACATGCTCACATCTCAGTAATGAATTTTTGTCGAATCCGGGATGCTTGTATTGTGTTGGGAACACGGATGTCACGTTCTGGAAAACAATGTAATTTACATGTCTCGTGTGTAGAACACACTCAAAGAGAATTTTTCAGCACAATCTTTCTCATTTTCTAACCTGGCGATAAGAATAAGCTGCAAAATCAAGGTAAATATTTCTATGTGTAAGGATTCCTTTTATGGTGAATGAAGATCGGTAATCCACATGCTCACAGCTCAGTAACCATTGTTTGTCGAATCCGTAATGCGTGTAGCATTTTCGGAACACCGAATGTCACGGTGAGGGAAAGAAATTATATTACATGTCTATTGGGTAGAACTCGCTCCAAGAGTATTTTTCTATGAAAACTGCCTGATTTTCGAATCTGACATTAGGGAAAATCTGCGCACACAGACTAAGTGTTTCTAGGTGTAAAATGCCTTGTATGGTGGATGAAAGTTCTCTAATCCACATTCTCAGAACTCAGTAATGTTTGTTTGTCGAATCCGTGATACATAAAGCCTGTTCTGATCACGGAACGTCATGGTGAGGGAAACTGTGTAAATTACATGTCTATTGGTTATAAATCGCTCCAAGAGGATTTTTATGTGAAATCTACCGCATTTTCGGATGTGACACTAGGAAAAACCTGTGAAAACCGAATAAGTGTTTCTATGTGTAAATATGCCTTCTACGGTGGATGAAAGTTCAGTAATCCACATGTTCACAACTCAGAAATAAATGTTTGACGAATCCGTCATGCATGTAGTGTGTTCAGAACACGGATATTCACGGTGAGGGCAACTATGTAAATTACACGTCTATTGTGTATAACTTCCTCCACAAGGATATTTCTGTGGAAACTGCCTGATTTTTGATACTGGCATTAGAAAAAAGATGCGAACTCAAAATAAATATTTCTAGGTGTTTATATGCCTTGAATGGTGATTGAAAGTTCGGTTATCCACATGCTCACAACTCAGTAATGAATGTTTTTCGAATCCGTGTTGTATTTAACGTGATCGGAAGATGGAATGACACAATCAGTTAAGCTATGTAAATTACATATCTATAGGGAAGAGCTCCCTACAAGAGCATTTTTCCACGAAATATGCCTCATTTCCGAAACTGATGTTAGGAAAAGCTGTGAAATCTGAGTAAATGCTTCTAGGTGACAATATGCCTTTTATGGTGGATGAAAGATCGGTAATCCTCATGCTCACAACTCAGTAAGTAATGTTTGTCAAATCCGTCATGCATGTAGCGTGCTCGGAACACGGAATATCATGGTGAGTGAAACCATGTAAATTAAAATACTATTTGAACGGACTCGCCCCAAGAGAATATTTCTGCGCAATCTTCATGATTTTTGAAACTGGCGTTAGGAAATTTCTGCGAAATCTGGTAAAAATTTCTAGGTATAAATATGCCTTGCATGGTGGATCAATGATCGCAATACACATACTCACATCTCAGTAGTGAATGCTTGTGAAATCCTTGATGCTTGTAGAATGTTCGGAACACGGAATGTCTCGGTGATTGAAATTATGTGAGTTACATTTCTATTGGGTAGATCTCGCTCCAAGAGCATTTGTGTGTGAAATCTCCCTCATTTTCGAAACTGTCTTTAGGAAAATACTGTGAACTCAGAGTAAATGTTTCTTGGTGTAAATATGCCCTGTATGGTGTTGAAAGTTTGTTAATCCACATGTTCTCACCTCTGTAATGCATGTTTTTCCTATCCGCGATGCATGTTACATGTTCGGAACACGGAATATCACGCTGAGGAAACGATGTAAATTACATGCCGATTGGGTAGAACTCGCTCCAAGAGAAGTTTTCTGTGATATCTACCTCATTTTCGAAACTGGTGTTAGGAAAAAGCTGGGAAATCAGAGAAAAATTTTCTAGGTGTAACTCTGCCATGTATGGGGATGAAAGTTCAGTAATCCACATGCTCACAACTCAGTCATGAATGTTTTTTCGAATCCGTGTTACATGTACTGTGTTCGTAACACGGAATGTCACGGTGGAGGAAGAAAAGTAAATTACATGTCTATTGGTTAGAATTCGCTCCAAGAGGAATTTTTTGAGAAAACTGCCTGATTTTGGAATCTGGCTTTATGAATATCCTGCAAACTGAGAATAAATATATCTAGTTGTTAATATGACTTGTATGGAGGATGAAAGTTCGGTAATTCATGAAAAATGCTCACAACTCATTAAAAATGTTTGTCGAATCCGTGATGCATGTATTGTGTTCAGAACATGGAAAGTCACGGTGAGTGAAACAATTTAAATAAAAGTTCTAGTGGATACAACACACTCAAAGAGGATTTTTCTGCGCAATATGCCTCATTTTCTAAACTGGAGTTAAGAAAATGCTGCGAAATAATATTAAATGCTTCTCGGTGTAAATATGCCTTTCATACTAGGTGAAAGTTCAGTAATCCACATGCTCTACAACTCATTAAAGGATGTTTGTGCAATCCATCATGTATGTAGCGTGTTCGAAACACAGAATATCATGGTTAGGGAAACTGTGTAAATTAAATTTCTATTTGGTAGAACTCGCACCAAGAGGATTTTACTGCAAAAACTTCATGATTTCTGAAACAGGCGTCATGAAAAACCTGTGAAAAATGAGAAAATATTTCTAGGAATAAATATGCCATTCATGGTGAATGAAAGTTTGTAATACACATGCTCACATCTCAGTAATGAATTTTTGTCGAATCCGGGATGCTTGTATTGTGTTGGGAACACGGATGTCACGTTCTGGAAAACAATGTAATTTACATGTCTCGTGTGTAGAACACACTCAAAGAGAATTTTTCAGCACAATCTTTCTCATTTTCTAACCTGGCGATAAGAATAAGCTGCAAAATCAAGGTAAATAATTCTATGTGTAAGGATTCCTTTTATGGTGAATGAAGATCGGTAATCCACATGCTCACAGCTCAGTAACCATTGTTTGTCGAATCCGTAATGCGTGTAGCATTTTCGGAACACCGAATGTCACGGTGAGGGAAAGAAATTATATTACATGTCTATTGGGTAGAACTCGCTCCAAGAGTATTTTTCTATGAAAACTGCCTGATTATCGAATCTGACATTAGGGAAAATCTGCGCACACAGACTAAGTGTTTCTAGGTGTAAAATGCCTTGTATGGTGGATGAAAGTTCTCTAATCCACATTCTCAGAACTCAGTAATGTTTGTATGTCGAATCCGTGATACATAAAGCCTGTTCTGATCACGGAACGTCATGGTGAGGGAAACTGTGTAAATTACATGTCTATTGGTTATAAATCGCTCCAAGAGGATTTTTATGTGAAATCTACCGCATTTTCGGATGTGACATTAGGAAAAACCTGCGAAAACAGAGTAAGTGTTTCTATGTGTAAATATGCCTTCTACGGTGGATGAAAGTTCAGTAATCCACATGTTCACAACTCAGAAATAAATGTTTGACGAATCCGTCATGCATGTAGAGTGTTCAGAACACGGATATTCACGGTGAGGGCAACTATGTAAATTACACGTCTATTGTGTATAACTTCCTCCACAAGGATATTTCTGTGGAAACTGCCGGATTTTTGATACTGGCATTAGAAAAAAGATGCGAACTCAAAATAAATATTTCTAGGTGTTTATATGCCTTGAATGGTGATTGAAAGTTCGGTTATCCACATGCTCACAACTCAGTAATGAATGCTTTTCGAATCCGTGTTGTATTTAACGTGATCGGAAGACGGAATGACACAATCAGTTAAGCTATGTAAATTACATATCTATAGGGAAGAGCTCCCTACAAGAGCATTTTTCCACGAAATATGCCTCATTTACGAAACTGATGTTAGGAAAAGCTGCGAAATCTGAGTAAATGCTTCTAGGTGACAATATGCCTTTTATGGTGGATGAAAGATCGGTAATCCTCATGCTCACAACTCAGTAAGTAATGTTTGTCAAATCCGTCATGCATGTAGCGTGCTCGGAACACGGAATATCATGGTGAGTGAAACCATGTAAATTAAAATACTATTTGAACGGACTCGCCCCAAGAGAATATTTCTGCGCAATCTTCATGATTTTTGAAACTGGCGTTAGGAAATTTCTGCGAAATCTGGTAAAAATTTCTAGGTATAAATATGCCTTGCATGGTGGATGAAAGATCGCAATACACATACTCACATCTCAGTAGTGAATGCTTGTGAAATCCTTGATGCTTGTAGAATGTTCGGAACACGGAATGTCTCGGTGATTGAAATTATGTGAGTTACATTTCTATTGGGTAGATCTCGCTCCAAGAGCATTTGTGTGTGAAATCTCCCTCATTTTCGAAACTGTCTTTAGGAAAATACTGTGAACTCAGAGTAAATGTTTCTTGGTGTAAATATGCCCTGTATGGTGTTGAAAGTTTGTTAATCCACATGTTCTCACCTCTGTAATGCATGTTTTTCGTATCCGCGATGCATGTTACATGTTCGGAACACGGAATATCACGCTGAGGAAACGATGTAAATTACATGCCGATTGGGTAGAACTCGCTCCAAGAGAAGTTTTCTGTGATATCTACCTCATTTTCGAAACTGGTGTTAGGAAAAAGCTGGGAAATCAGAGAAAAATTTTCTAGGTGTAACTCTGCCATGTATGGGGATGAAAGTTCAGTAATCCACATGCTCACAACTCAGTCATGAATGTTTTTTCGAATCCGTGTTACATGTACTGTGTTCGTAACACGGAATGTCACGGTGGAGGAAGAAAAGTAAATTACATGTCTATTGGTTAGAATTCGCTCCAAGAGGAATTTTTTGAGAAAACTGCCTGATTTTGGAATCTGGCTTTTTGAATAACCTGCAAACTGAGAATAAATATATCTAGTTGTTAATATGACTTGTATGGAGGATGAAAGTTCGGTAATTCATGAAAAATGCTCACAACTCATTAAAAATGTTTGTCGAATCCGTGATGCAGTTATCGTGTTCAGAACATGGAAAGTCACGGTGAGTGAAACAATTTAAATAAAAGTTCTAGTGGATACAACACAATCAAAGAGGATTTTTCTGCGCAATATGCCTCATTTTCTAAACTGGAGTTAAGAAAATGCAGCGAAATAATATTAAATGCTTCTCGGTGTAAATATGCCTTTCATACTAGGTGAAAGTTCAGTAATCCACATGCTCTACAACTCATTAAAGAATGTTTGTGCAATCCTTCATGTATGTAGCGTGTTCGAAACACAGAATATCATGGTTAGGGTAACTGTGTAAATTAAATTTCTATTTGGTAGAACTCGCACCAAGAGGATTTTACTGCAAAAACTTCATGATTTCTGAAACAGGCGTCATGAAAAACCTGTGAAAAATGAGAAAATATTTCAAGGAATAAATATGCCATTCATGGTGAATGAAAGTTTGTAATACACATGCTCACATCTCAGTAATGAATTTTTGTCGAATCCGGGATGCTTGTATTGTGTTGGGAACACGGATGTCACGTTCTGGAAAACAATGTAATTTACATGTCTCGTGTGTAGAACACACTCAAAGAGAATTTTTCAGCACAATCTTTCTCATTTTCTAACCTGGCGATAATAATAAGCTGCAAAATCAAGGTAAATAATTCTATGTGTAAGGATTCCTTTTATGGTGAATGAAGATCGGTAATCCACATGCTCACAGCTCAGTAACCATTGTTTGTCGAATCCGTAATGCGTGTAGCATTTTCGGAACACCGAATGTCACGGTGAGGGAAAGAAATTATATTACATGTCTATTGGGTAGAACTCGCTCCAAGAGTATTTTTCTATGAAAACTGCCTGATTATCGAATCTGACATTAGGGAAAATCTGCGCACACAGACTAAGTGTTTCTAGGTGTAAAATGCCTTGTATGGTGGATGAAAGTTCTCTAATCCACGTTCTCAGAACTCAGTAATGTTTGTTTGTCGAATCCGTGATACATAAAGCCTGTTCTGATCACGGAACGTCATGGTGAGGGAAACTGTAAATTACATGTCTATTGGTTATAAATCGCTCCAAGAGGATTTTTATGTGAAATCTACCGCATTTTCGGATGTGACAGTATGAAAAACCTGTGAAAACAGAATAAGTGTTTCTATGTGTAAATATACCTTCTACGGTGGATGAAAGTTCAGTAATACACATGTTCACAACTCAGAAATAAATGTTTGACGAATCCGTCATGCATGTAGTGTGTTCAGAACACGGATATTCATGGTGAGGGCAACTATGTAAATTACATGTCTATTGTGTATAACTTCCTCCACAAGGATATTTCTGTGGAAACTGCCTGATTTTTGATACTGGCATTAGAAAAAAGATGCGAACTCAAAATAAATATTTCTAGGTGTTTATATGCCTTGAATGGTGATTGAAATTTCGGTTATCCACATGCTCACAACTCAGTAATGAATGTTTTTCGAATCCGTGTTGTATTTAACGTGATCGGAAGATGGAATGACACAATCAGTTAAGCTATGTAAATTACATATCTATAGGGAAGTGCTCCCTACAAGAGCATTTTTCCACGAAATATGCCTCATTTCCGAAACTGATGTTAGGAAAAGCTGCGAAATCTGAGTAAATGCTTCTAGGTGAAAATATGCCTTTTATGGTGAATGAAAGAACGGTAATCCTCATGCTCACAACTCAGTAAGTAATGTTTGTCAAATCCGTCATGCATGTAGCGTGCTCGGAACACGGAATATCATGGTGAGTGAAACCATGTAAATTAAAATACTATTTGAACGGACTCGCCCCAAGAGAATATTTCTGCGCAATCTTCATGATTTTTGAAACTGGCGTTAGGAAATTTCTGCGAAATCTGGTAAAAATTTCTAGGTATAAATATGCCTTGCATGGTGGATGAAAGATCGCAATACACATACTCACATCTCAGTAGTGAATGCTTGTGAAATCCTTGATGCTTGTAGAATGTTCGGAACACGGAATGTCTCGGTGATTGAAATTATGTGAGTTACATTTCTATTGGGTAGATCTCGCTCCAAGAGCATTTGTGTGTGAAATCTCCCTCATTTTCGAAACTGTCTTTAGGAAAATACTGTGAACTCAGAGTAAATGTTTCTTGGTGTAAATATGCCCTGTATGGTGTTGAAAGTTTGTTAATCCACATGTTCTCACCTCTGTAATGCATGTTTTTCGTATCCGCGATGCATGTTACATGTTCGGAACACGGAATATCACGCTGAGGAAACGATGTAAATTACATGCCGATTGGGTAGAACTCGCTCCAAGAGAAGTTTTCTGTGATATCTACCTCATTTTCGAAACTGGTGTTAGGAAAAAGCTGGGAAATCAGAGAAAAATTTTCTAGGTGTAACTCTGCCATGTATGGGGATGAAAGTTCAGTAATCCACATGCTCACAACTCAGTCATGAATGTTTTTTCGAATCCGTGTTACATGTACTGTGTTCGTAACACAGAATGTCACGGTGGAGGAAGAAAAGTAAATTACATGTCTATTGGTTAGAATTCGCTCCAAGAGGAATTTTTTGAGAAAACTGCCTGATTTTGGAATCCGGCTTTATGAATAACCTGCAAACTGAGAATAAATATATCTAGTTGTTAATATGACTTGTATGGAGGATGAAAGTTCGGTAATTCATGAAAAATGCTCACAACTCATTAAAAATGTTTGTCGAATCCGTGATGCATGTATCGTGTTCAGAACATGGAAAGTCACGGTGAGTGAAACAATTTAAATAAAAGTTCTAGTGGATACAACACACTCAAAGAGGATTTTTCTGCGCAATATGCCTCATTTTCTAAACTGGAGTTAAGAAAATGCTGCGAAATAATATTAAATGCTTCTCGGTGTAAATATGCCTTTCATACTAGGTGAAAGTTCAGTAATCCACATGCTCTACAACTCATTAAAGAATGTTTGTGCAATCCGTCATGTATGTAGCGTGTTCAAAACACAGAATATCATGGTTAGGGTAACTGTGTAAATTAAATTTCTATTTGGTAGAACTCGCACCAAGAGGATTTTACTGCAAAAACTTCATGATTTCTGAAACAGGCGTCATGAAAAACCTGTGAAAAATGAGAAAATATTTCTAGGAATAAATATGCCATTCATGGTGAATGAAAGTTTGTAATACACATGCTCACATCTCAGTAATGAATTTTTGTCGAATCCGGGATGCTTGTATTGTGTTGGGAACACGGATGTCACGTTCTGGAAAACAATGTAATTTACATGTCTCGTGTGTAGAACACACTCAAAGAGAATTTTTCAGCACAATCTTTCTCATTTTCTAACCTGGCGATAAGAATAAGCTGCAAAATCAAGGTAAATATTTCTATGTGTAAGGATTCCTTTTATGGTGAATGAAGATCGGTAATCCACATGCTCACAGCTCAGTAACCATTGTTTGTCGAATCCGTAATGCGTGTAGCATTTTCGGAACACCGAATGTCACGGTGAGGGAAAGAAATTATATTACATGTCTATTGGGTAGAACTCGCTCCAAGAGTATTTTTCTATGAAAACTGCCTGATTTTCGAATCTGACATTAGGGAAAATCTGCGCACACAGACTAAGTGTTTCTAGGTGTAAAATGCCTTGTATGGTGGATGAAAGTTCTCTAATCCACATTCTCAGAACTCAGTAATGTTTGTTTGTCGAATCCGTGATACATAAAGCCTGTTCTGATCACGGAACGTCATGGTGAGGGAAACTGTGTAAATTACATGTCTATTGGTTATAAATCGCTCCAAGAGGATTTTTATGTGAAATCTACCGCATTTTCGGATGTGACACTAGGAAAAACCTGTGAAAACCGAATAAGTGTTTCTATGTGTAAATATGCCTTCTACGGTGGATGAAAGTTCAGTAATCCACATGTTCACAACTCAGAAATAAATGTTTGACGAATCCGTCATGCATGTAGTGTGTTCAGAACACGGATATTCACGGTGAGGGCAACTATGTAAATTACACGTCTATTGTGTATAACTTCCTCCACAAGGATATTTCTGTGGAAACTGCCTGATTTTTGATACTGGCATTAGAAAAAAGATGCGAACTCAAAATAAATATTTCTAGGTGTTTATATGCCTTGAATGGTGATTGAAAGTTCGGTTATCCACATGCTCACAACTCAGTAATGAATGTTTTTCGAATCCGTGTTGTATTTAACGTGATCGGAAGATGGAATGACACAATCAGTTAAGCTATGTAAATTACATATCTATAGGGAAGAGCTCCCTACAAGAGCATTTTTCCACGAAATATGCCTCATTTCCGAAACTGATGTTAGGAAAAGCTGTGAAATCTGAGTAAATGCTTCTAGGTGACAATATGCCTTTTATGGTGGATGAAAGATCGGTAATCCTCATGCTCACAACTCAGTAAGTAATGTTTGTCAAATCCGTCATGCATGTAGCGTGCTCGGAACACGGAATATCATGGTGAGTGAAACCATGTAAATTAAAATACTATTTGAACGGACTCGCCCCAAGAGAATATTTCTGCGCAATCTTCATGATTTTTGAAACTGGCGTTAGGAAATTTCTGCGAAATCTGGTAAAAATTTCTAGGTATAAATATGCCTTGCATGGTGGATGAAAGATCGCAATACACATACTCACATCTCAGTAGTGAATGCTTGTGAAATCCTTGATGCTTGTAGAATGTTCGGAACACGGAATGTCTCGGTGATTGAAATTATGTGAGTTACATTTCTATTGGGTAGATCTCGCTCCAAGAGCATTTGTGTGTGAAATCTCCCTCATTTTCGAAACTGTCTTTAGGAAAATACTGTGAACTCAGAGTAAATGTTTCTTGGTGTAAATATGCCCTGTATGGTGTTGAAAGTTTGTTAATCCACATGTTCTCACCTCTGTAATGCATGTTTTTCGTATCCGCGATGCATGTTACATGTTCGGAACACGGAATATCACGCTGAGGAAACGATGTAAATTACATGCCGATTGGGTAGAACTCGCTCCAAGAGAAGTTTTCTGTGATATCTACCTCATTTTCGAAACTGGTGTTAGGAAAAAGCTGGGAAATCAGAGAAAAATTTTCTAGGTGTAACTCTGCCATGTATGGGGATGAAAGTTCAGTAATCCACATGCTCACAACTCAGTCATGAATGTTTTTTCGAATCCGTGTTACATGTACTGTGTTCGTAACACGGAATGTCACGGTGGAGGAAGAAAAGTAAATTACATGTCTATTGGTTAGAATTCGCTCCAAGAGGAATTTTTTGAGAAAACTGCCTGATTTTGGAATCTGGCTTTATGAATAACCTGCAAACTGAGAATAAATATATCTAGTTGTTAATATGACTTGTATGGAGGATGAAAGTTCGGTAATTCATGAAAAATGCTCACAACTCATTAAAAATGTTTGTCGAATCCGTGATGCAGGTATCGTGTTCAGAACATGGAAAGTCACGGTGAGTGAAACAATTTAAATAAAAGTTCTAGTGGATACAACACAATCAAAGAGGATTTTTCTGCGCAATATGCCTCATTTTCTAAACTGGAGTTAAGAAAATGCAGCGAAATAATATTAAATGCTTCTCGGTGTAAATATGCCTTTCATACTAGGTGAAAGTACAGTAATCCACATGCTCTACAACTCATTAAAGAATGTTTGTGCAATCCTTCATGTATGTAGCGTGTTCGAAACACAGAATATCATGGTTAGGGTAACTGTGTAAATTAAATTTCTATTTGGTAGAACTCGCACCAAGAGGATTTTACTGCAAAAACTTCATGATTTCTGAAACAGGCGTCATGAAAAACCTGTGAAAAATGAGAAAATATTTCTAGGAATAAATATGCCATTCATGGTGAATGAAAGTTTGTAATACACATGCTCACAACTCAGTAATGAATTTTTGTCGAATCCGGGATGCTTGTATTGTGTTGGGAACACGGATGTCACGTTCTGGAAAACAATGTAATTTACATGTCTCGTGTGTAGAACACACTCAAAGAGAATTTTTCAGCACAATCTTTCTCATTTTCTAACCTGGCGATAAGAATAAGCTGCAAAATCAAGGTAAATAATTCTATGTGTAAGGATTCCTTTTATGGTGAATGAAGATCGGTAATCCACATGCTCACAGCTCAGTAACCATTGTTTGTCGAATCCGTAATGCGTGTAGCATTTTCGGAACACCGAATGTCACGGTGAGGGAAAGAAATTATATTACATGTCTATTGGGTAGAACTCGCTCCAAGAGTATTTTTCTATGAAAACTGCCTGATTATCGAATCTGACATTAGGGAAAATCTGCGCACACAGACTAAGTGTTTCTAGGTGTAAAATGCCTTGTATGGTGGATGAAAGTTCTCTAATCCACGTTCTCAGAACTCAGTAATGTTTGTTTGTCGAATCCGTGATACATAAAGCCTGTTCTGATCACGGAACGTCATGGTGAGGGAAACTGTAAATTACATGTCTATTGGTTATAAATCGCTCCAAGAGGATTTTTATGTGAAATCTACCGCATTTTCGGATGTGACACTAGAAAAACCTGTGAAAACCGAATAAGTGTTTCTATGTGTAAATATACCTTCTACGGTGGATGAAAGTTCAGTAATCCACATGTTCACAACTCAGAAATAAATGTTTGACGAATCCGTCATGCATGTAGTGTGTTCAGAACACGGATATTCATGGTGAGGGCAACTATGTAAATTACATGTCTATTGTGTATAACTTCCTCCACAAGGATATTTCTGTGGAAACTGCCTGATTTTTGATACTGGCATTAGAAAAAAGATGCGAACTCAAAATAAATATTTCTAGGTGTTTATATGCCTTGAATGGTGATTGAAATTTCGGTTATCCACATGCTCACAACTCAGTAATGAATGTTTTTCGAATCCGTGTTGTATTTAACGTGATCGGAAGATGGAATGACACAATCAGTTAAGCTATGTAAATTACATATCTATAGGGAAGAGCTCCCTACAAGAGCATTTTTCCACGAAATATGCCTCATTTCTGAAACTGATGTTAGGAAAAGCTGCGAAATCTGAGTAAATGCTTCTAGGTGAAAATATGCCTTTTATGGTGAATGAAAGAACGGTAATCCTCATGCTCACAACTCAGTAAGTAATGTTTGTCAAATCCGTCATGCATGTAGCGTGCTCGGAACACGGAATATCATGGTGAGTGAAACCATGTAAATTAAAATACTATTTGAACGGACTCGCCCCAAGAGAATATTTCTGCGCAATCTTCATGATTTTTGAAACTGGCGTTAGGAAATTTCTGCGAAATCTGGTAAAAATTTCTAGGTATAAATATGCCTTGCATGGTGGATGAAAGATCGCAATACACATACTCACATCTCAGTAGTGAATGCTTGTGAAATCCTTGATGCTTGTAGAATGTTCGGAACACGGAATGTCTCGGTGATTGAAATTATGTGAGTTACATTTCTATTGGGTAGATCTCGCTCCAAGAGCATTTGTGTGTGAAATCTCCCTCATTTTCGAAACTGTCTTTAGGAAAATACTGTGAACTCAGAGTAAATGTTTCTTGGTGTAAATATGCCCTGTATGGTGTTGAAAGTTTGTTAATCCACATGTTCTCACCTCTGTAATGCATGTTTTTCGTATCCGCGATGCATGTTACATGTTCGGAACACGGAATATCACGCTGAGGAAACGATGTAAATTACATGCCGATTGGGTAGAACTCGCTCCAAGAGAAGTTTTCTGTGATATCTACCTCATTTTCGAAACTGGTGTTAGGAAAAAGCTGGGAAATCAGAGAAAAATTTTCTAGGTGTAACTCTGCCATGTATGGGGATGAAAGTTCAGTAATCCACATGCTCACAACTCAGTCATGAATGTTTTTTCGAATCCGTGTTACATGTACTGTGTTCGTAACACGGAATGTCACGGTGGAGGAAGAAAAGTAAATTACATGTCTATTGGTTAGAATTCGCTCCAAGAGGAATTTTTTGAGAAAACTGCCTGATTTTGGAATCCGGCTTTATGAATAACCTGCAAACTGAGAATAAATATATCTAGTTGTTAATATGACTTGTATGGAGGATGAAAGTTCGGTAATTCATGAAAAATGCTCACAACTCATTAAAAATGTTTGTCGAATCCGTGATGCATGTATCGTGTTCAGAACATGGAAAGTCACGGTGAGTGAAACAATTTAAATAAAAGTTCTAGTGGATACAACACACTCAAAGAGGATTTTTCTGCGCAATATGCCTCATTTTCTAAACTGGAGTTAAGAAAATGCTGCGAAATAATATTAAATGCTTCTCGGTGTAAATATGCCTTTCATACTAGGTGAAAGTTCAGTAATCCACATGCTCTACAACTCATTAAAGAATGTTTGTGCAATCCGTCATGTATGTAGCGTGTTCGAAACACAGAATATCATGGTTAGGGAAACTGTGTAAATTAAATTTCTATTTGGTAGAACTCGCACCAAGAGGATTTTACTGCAAAAACTTCATGATTTCTGAAACAGGCGTCATGAAAAACCTGTGAAAAATGAGAAAATATTTCTAGGAATAAATATGCCATTCATGGTGAATGAAAGTTTGTAATACACATGCTCACATCTCAGTAATGAATTTTTGTCGAATCCGGGATGCTTGTATTGTGTTGGGAACACGGATGTCACGTTCTGGAAAACAATGTAATTTACATGTCTCGTGTGTAGAACACACTCAAAGAGAATTTTTCAGCACAATCTTTCTCATTTTCTAACCTGGCGATAAGAATAAGCTGCAAAATCAAGGTAAATAATTCTATGTGTAAGGATTCCTTTTATGGTGAATGAAGATCGGTAATCCACATGCTCACAGCTCAGTAACCATTGTTTGTCGAATCCGTAATGCGTGTAGCATTTTCGGAACACCGAATGTCACGGTGAGGGAAAGAAATTATATTACATGTCTATTGGGTAGAACTCGCTCCAAGAGTATTTTTCTATGAAAACTGCCTGATTATCGAATCTGACATTAGGGAAAATCTGCGCACACAGACTAAGTGTTTCTAGGTGTAAAATGCCTTGTATGGTGGATGAAAGTTCTCTAATCCACATTCTCAGAACTCAGTAATGTTTGTTTGTCGAATCCGTGATACATAAAGCCTGTTCTGATCACGGAACGTCATGGTGAGGGAAACTGTGTAAATTACATGTCTATTGGTTATAAATCGCTCCAAGAGGATTTTTATGTGAAATCTACCGCATTTTCAGATGTGACACTAGGAAAAACCTGTGAAAACCGAATAAGTGTTTCTATGTGTAAATATGCCTTCTACGGTGGATGAAAGTTCAGTAATACACATGTTCACAACTCAGAAATAAATGTTTGACGAATCCGTCATGCATGTAGTGTGTTCAGAACACGGATATTCACGGTGAGGGCAACTATGTAAATTACATGTCTATTGTGTATAACTTCCTCCACAAGGATATTTCTGTGGAAACTGCCGGATTTTTGATACTGGCATTAGAAAAAAGATGCGAACTCAAAATAAATATTTCTAGGTGTTTATATGCCTTGAATGGTGATTGAAAGTTCGGTTATCCACATGCTCACAACTCAGTAATGAATGTTTTTCGAATCCGTGTTGTATTTAACGTGATCGGAAGATGGAATGACACAATCAGTTAAGCTATGTAAATTACATATCTATAGGGAAGAGCTCCCTACAAGAGCATTTTTCCACGAAATATGCCTCATTTACGAAACTGATGTTAGGAAAAGCTGCGAAATCTGAGTAAATGCTTCTAGGTGACAATATGCCTTTTATGGTGGATGAAAGATCGGTAATCCTCATGCTCACAACTCAGTAAGTAATGTTTGTCAAATCCGTCATGCATGTAGCGTGCTCGGAACACGGAATATCATGGTGAGTGAAACCATGTAAATTAAAATACTATTTGAACGGACTCGCCCCAAGAGAATATTTCTGCGCAATCTTCATGATTTTTGAAACTGGCGTTAGGAAATTTCTGCGAAATCTGGTAAAAATTTCTAGGTATAAATATGCCTTGCATGGTGGATGAAAGATCGCAATACACATACTCACATCTCAGTAGTGAATGCTTGTGAAATCCTTGATGCTTGTAGAATGTTCGGAACACGGAATGTCTCGGTGATTGAAATTATGTGAGTTACATTTCTATTGGGTAGATCTCGCTCCAAGAGCATTTGTGTGTGAAATCTCCCTCATTTTCGAAACTGTCTTTAGGAAAATACTGTGAACTCAGAGTAAATGTTTCTTGGTGTAAATATGCCCTGTATGGTGTTGAAAGTTTGTTAATCCACATGTTCTCACCTCTGTAATGCATGTTTTTCGTATCCGCGATGCATGTTACATGTTCGGAACACGGAATATCACGCTGAGGAAACGATGTAAATTACATGCCGATTGGGTAGAACTCGCTCCAAGAGAAGTTTTCTGTGATATCTACCTCATTTTCGAAACTGGTGTTAGGAAAAAGCTGGGAAATCAGAGAAAAATTTTCTAGGTGTAACTCTGCCATGTATGGGGATGAAAGTTCAGTAATCCACATGCTCACAACTCAGTCATGAATGTTTTTTCGAATCCGTGTTACATGTACTGTGTTCGTAACACGGAATGTCACGGTGGAGGAAGAAAAGTAAATTACATGTCTATTGGTTAGAATTCGCTCCAAGAGGAATTTTTTGAGAAAACTGCCTGATTTTGGAATCCGGCTTTATGAATAACCTGCAAACTGAGAATAAATATATCTAGTTGTTAATATGACTTGTATGGAGGATGAAAGTTCGGTAATTCATGAAAAATGCTCACAACTCATTAAAAATGTTTGTCGAATCCGTGATGCATGTATCGTGTTCAGAACATGGAAAGTCACGGTGAGTGAAACAATTTAAATAAAAGTTCTAGTGGATACAACACACTCAAAGAGGATTTTTCTGCGCAATATGCCTCATTTTCTAAACTGGAGTTAAGAAAATGCTGCGAAATAATATTAAATGCTTCTCGGTGTAAATATGCCTTTCATACTAGGTGAAAGTTCAGTAATCCACATGCTCTACAACTCATTAAAGAATGTTTGTGCAATCCGTCATGTATGTAGCGTGTTCGAAACACAGAATATCATGGTTAGGGAAACTGTGTAAATTAAATTTCTATTTGGTAGAACTCGCACCAAGAGGATTTTACTGCAAAAACTTCATGATTTCTGAAACAGGCGTCATGAAAAACCTGTGAAAAATGAGAAAATATTTCTAGGAATAAATATGCCATTCATGGTGAATGAAAGTTTGTAATACACATGCTCACATCTCAGTAATGAATTTTTGTCGAATCCGGGATGCTTGCATTGTGTTGGGAACACGGATGTCACGTTCTGGAAAACAATGTAATTTACATGTCTCGTGTGTAGAACACACTCAAAGAGAATTTTTCAGCACAATCTTTCTCATTTTCTAACCTGGCGATAAGAATAAGCTGCAAAATCAAGGTAAATAATTCTATGTGTAAGGATTCCTTTTATGGTGAATGAAGATCGGTAATCCACATGCTCACAGCTCAGTAACCATTGTTTGTCGAATCCGTAATGCGTGTAGCATTTTCGGAACACCGAATGTCACGGTGAGGGAAAGAAATTATATTACATGTCTATTGGGTAGAACTCGCTCCAAGAGTATTTTTCTATGAAAACTGCCTGATTATCGAATCTGACATTAGGGAAAATCTGCGCACACAGACTAAGTGTTTCTAGGTGTAAAATGCCTTGTATGGTGGATGAAAGTTCTCTAATCCACATTCTCAGAACTCAGTAATGTTTGTTTGTCGAATCCGTGATACATAAAGCCTGTTCTGATCACGGAACGTCATGGTGAGGGAAACTGTGTAAATTACATGTCTATTGGTTATAAATCGCTCCAAGAGGATTTTTATGTGAAATCTACCGCATTTTCAGATGTGACACTAGGAAAAACCTGTGAAAACCGAATAAGTGTTTCTATGTGTAAATATGCCTTCTACGGTGGATGAAAGTTCAGTAATACACATGTTCACAACTCAGAAATAAATGTTTGACGAATCCGTCATGCATGTAGTGTGTTCAGAACACGGATATTCACGGTGAGGGCAACTATGTAAATTACACGTCTATTGTGTATAACTTCCTCCACAAGGATATTTCTGTGGAAACTGCCGGATTTTTGATACTGGCATTAGAAAAAAGATGCGAACTCAAAATAAATATTTCTAGGTGTTTATATGCCTTGAATGGTGATTGAAAGTTCGGTTATCCACATGCTCACAACTCAGTAATGAATGATTTTCGAATCCGTGTTGTATTTAACATGATCGGAAGACGGAATGACACAATCAGTTAAGCTATGTAAATTACATATCTATAGGGAAGGGCTCCCTACAAGAGCATTTTTCCGCGAAATATGCCTCATTTCCGAAACTGATGTTAGGAAAAGCTGCGAAATCTGAGTAAATGCTTCTAGGTGACAATATGCCTTTTATGGTGGATGAAAGATCGGTAATCCTCATGCTCACAACTCAGTAAGTAATGTTTGTCAAATCCGTCATGCATGTAGCGTGCTCGGAACACGGAATATCATGGTGAGTGAAACCATGTAAATTAAAATACTATTTGAACGGACTCGCCCCAAGAGAATATTTCTGCGCAATCTTCATGATTTTTGAAACTGGCGTTAGGAAATTTCTGCGAAATCTGGTAAAAATTTCTAGGTATAAATATGCCTTGCATGGTGGATGAAAGATCGCAATACACATACTCACATCTCAGTAGTGAATGCTTGTGAAATCCTTGATGCTTGTAGAATGTTCGGAACACGGAATGTCTCGGTGATTGAAATTATGTGAGTTACATTTCTATTGGGTAGATCTCGCTCCAAGAGCATTTGTGTGTGAAATCTCCCTCATTTTCGAAACTGTCTTTAGGAAAATACTGTGAACTCAGAGTAAATGTTTCTTGGTGTAAATATGCCCTATATGGTGTTGAAAGTTTGTTAATCCACATGTTCTCACCTCTGTAATGCATGTTTTTCGTATCCGCGATGCATGTTACATGTTCGGAACACGGAATATCACGCTGAGGAAACGATGTAAATTACATGCCGATTGGGTAGAACTCGCTCCAAGAGAAGTTTTCTGTGATATCTACCTCATTTTCGAAACTGGTGTTAGGAAAAAGCTGGGAAATCAGAGAAAAATTTCTAGGTGTAACTCTGCCATGTATGGGGATGAAAGTTCAGTAATCCACATGCTCACAACTCAGTCATGAATGTTTTTTCGAATCCGTGTTACATGTACTGTGTTCGTAACACGGAATGTCACGGTGGAGGAAGAAAAGTAAATTACATGTCTATTGGTTAGAATTCGCTCCAAGAGGAATTTTTTGAGAAAACTGCCTGATTTTGGAATCCGGCTTTATGAATAACCTGCAAACTGAGAATAAATATATCTAGTTGTTAATATGACTTGTATGGAGGATGAAAGTTCGGTAATTCATGAAAAATGCTCACAACTCATTAAAAATGTTTGTCGAATCCGTGATGCATATATCGTGTTCAGAACATGGAAAGTCACGGTGAGTGAAACAATTTAAATAAAAGTTCTAGTGGATACAACACACTCAAAGAGGATTTTTCTGCGCAATATGCCTCATTTTCTAAACTGGAGTTAAGAAAATGCTGCGAAATAATATTAAATGCTTCTCGGTGTAAATATGCCTTTCATACTTGGTGAAAGTTCAGTAATCCACATGCTCACAACTCATTAAAGAATGTTTGTGCAATCCGTCATGTATGTAGCGTGTTCGAAACACAGAATATCATGGTTAGGGAAACTGTGTAAATTAAATTTCTATTTGGTAGAACTCGCACCAAGAGGATTTTACTGCAAAAACTTCATGATTTCTGAAACAGGCGTTATGAAAAACCTGTAAAAAATGAGAAAATATTTCTAGGAATAAATATGCCATTCATGGTGAATGAAACTTTGTAATACACATGCTCACATCTCAGTAATGAATTTTTGTCGAATCCGGGATGCTTTTATTGTGTTGGGAACACGGATGTCACGTTCTGGAAAACAATGTAATTTACATGTCTCGTGTGTAGAACACACTCAAAGAGAATTTTTCAGCACAATCCTTCTCATTTTCTAACCTGGCGATAAGAATAAGCTGCAAAGTCAAGGTAAATAATTCTATGTGTAAGGATTCCTTTTATGGTGAATGAAAGTTCGGTAATCCACATGCTCACAGCTCAGTAACCATTGTTTGTCGAATCCGTAATGCGTGTAGCATTTTCGGAACACCGAATGTCACGGTGAGGGAAAGAAATTATCTTTCATGTCTATTGGGTAGAACTCGCTCCAAGAGTATTTTCCTATGAAAACTGCCTGATTTCCGAATCTGACATTAGGGAAAATCTGCGCACACAGACTAAGTGTTTCTAGGTGTAAAATGCCTTGTATGGTGGATGAAAGTTCTCTAATCCACATTCTCAGAACTCAGTAATGATTTTTTGTCGAATCCGTGATACATAAAGCCTGTTCTGATCACGGAACGTCATGGTGAGGGAAACTGTGTAAATTACATGTCTATTGGTTATAAATCGCTCCAAGAGGATTTTTATGTGAAATCTACCGCATTTTCGGATGTGACATTAGGAAAAACCTGCGAAAACCGAATAAGTGTTTCTATGTGTAAATATGCCTTCTACGGTGGATGAAAGTTCAGTAATCCACATGTTCACAACTCAGAAATAAATGTTTGACGAATCCGTCATGCATGTAGTGTGTTCAGAACACGGATATTCACGGTGAGGGCAACTATGTAAATTACACGTCTATTGTGTATAACTTCCTCCACAAGGATATTTCTGTGGAAACTGCCGGATTTTTGATACTGGCATTAGAAAAAAGATGCGAACTCAAAATAAATATTTCTAGGTGTTTATATGCCTTGAATGGTGATTGAAAGTTCGGTTATCCACATGCTCACAACTCAGTAATGAATGATTTTCGAATCCGTGTTGTATTTAACATGATCGGAAGACGGAATGACACAATCAGTTAAGCTATGTAAATTACATATCTATAGGGAAGGGCTCCCTACAAGAGCATTTTTCCGCGAAATATGCCTCATTTCCGAAACTGATGTTAGGAAAAGCTGCGAAATCTGAGTAAATGCTTCTAGGAGACAATATGCCTTTTATGGTGGATGAAAGATCGGTAATCCTCATGCTCACAACTCAGTAAGTAATGTTTGTCAAATCCGTCATGCATGTAGCGTGCTCGGAACACGGAATATCATGGTGAGTGAAACCATGTAAATTAAAATACTATTTGAACGGACTCGCCCCAAGAGAATATTTCTGCGCAATCTTCATGATTTTTGAAACTGGCGTTAGGAAATTTCTGCGAAATCTGGTAAAAATTTCTAGGTATATATATGCCTTGCATGGTGGATGAAAGATCGCAATACACATACTCACATCTCAGTAGTGAATGCTTGTGAAATCCTTGATGCTTGTAGAATGCTCGGAACACGGAATGTCTCGGTGATTGAAATTATGTGAGTTACATTTCTATTGGGTAGATCTCGCTCCAAGAGCATTTGTGTGTGAAATCTCCCTCATTTTCGAAACTGTCTTTAGGAAAATACTGTGAACAAAGGGTAAATGTTTCTTGGTGTAAATATGCCCTGTATGGTGTTGAAATTTTGTTAATCCACATGTTCTCACCTCTGTAATGCATGTTTTTCGTATCCGCGATGCATGTTACATGTTCGGAACATGGAATATCACGCTGAGGAAACTATGTAAATTACATGCCGATTGGGTAGAACTCGCTCCAAGAGAATTTTTCTGTGATATCTACCTCATTTTCGAAACTGGTGTTAGGAAAAAGCTGGGAAATCAGAGAAAAATTTCTAGGTGTAACTCTGCCATGTATGGGGATGAAAGTTCAGTAATCCACATGCTCACAACTCAGTCATGAATGTTTTTTCGAATCCGTGTTACATGTACTGTGTTCGTAACACGGAATGTCACGGTGGAGGAAGAAAAGTAAATTACATGTCTATTGGTTACAATTCGCTCCAAGAGGAATTTTTTGAGAAAACTGCCTGATTTTGGAATCCGGCTTTATGAATAACCTGCAAACTGAGAATAAATATATCTAGTTGTTAATATGACTTGTATGGAGGATGAAAGTTCGGTAATTCATGAAAAATGCTCACAACTCATTAAAAATGTTTGTCGAATCCGTGATGCATGTATCGTGTTCAGAACGTGGAAAGTCAAGGTGAGGGAAACAATTTAAATAAAATTTCTAGTGGATACAACACACTCAAAGAGGATTTTTCTGCGCAATATGCCTCATTTTCTAAACTGGAGTTAAGAAAATGCTGCGAAATAATATTAAATGCTTCTCGGTGTAAATATGCCTTTCATACTAGGTGAAAGTTCAGTAATCCACATGCTCACAACTCATTAAAGAATGTTTGTGCAATCCGTCATGTATGTAGCGTGTTCGAAACACAGAATATCATGGTTAGGGAAACTGTGTAAATTAAATTTCTATTTGGTAGAACTCGCACCAAGAGGATTTTACTGCAAAACCTTCATGATTTCTGAAACAGGCGTTATGAAATACCTGTGAAAAATGAGAAAATATTTCTAGGAATAAATATGCCATTCATGGTGAATGAAAGTTTGTAATACACATGCTCACATCTCAGTAATGAATTTTTGTCGAATCCGGGATGCTTGTATTATGTTGGGAACACGGATGTCACATTCTGGAAAACAATGTAATTTACATGTCTCGTGTGTAGAACACACTCAAAGAGAATTTTTCAGCACAATCTTTCTCATTTTCTAACCTGGCGATAAGAATAAGCTGCAAAATCAAGGTAAATAATTCTATGTGTAAGGATTCCTTATATGGTGAATGAAAGTTCGGTAATCGACATGCTCACAGCTCAGTAACCATTGTTTGTCGAATCCGTAATGCGTGTAGCATTTTCGGAACACCGAATGTCACGGTGAGGGAAAGAAATTATATTACATGTCTATTGGGTAGAACTCGCTCCAAGAGTATTTTCCTATGAAAACTGCCTGATTTTCGAATCTGACATTAGGGAAAATCTGCGCACACAGACTAAGTGTTTCTAGGTGTAAAATGCCTTGTATGGTGGATGAAAGTTCTCTAATCCACATTCTCAGAACTCAGTAATGATTGTTTGTCGAATCCGTGATACATAAAGCCTGTTCTGAACACGGAACGTCATGGTGAGTGAAACTGTGTAAATGACATGTCTATTGGTTATAAATCGCTCCAAGAGGATTTTTCTGTGTATCTACCTCATTTTCGGTTGTGGCATAAGGAAAAACCTGCGAAAACAGATTAAGTGTTTCTATGTGTTAATATGCATTCTATGGTGGATGAAAGTTCAGTAATACACATGTTCACAACTCAGAAATAAATGTTTGACGAATCCGTCATGCATGTAGTGTGTTCAGAACACGGATATTCACGGTGAGGGCAACTATGTAAATTACACGTCTATTGTGTATAACTTCCTCCACAAGGATATTTCTGTGGAAACTGCCTGATTTTTGATACTGGCATTAGAAAAAAGATGCGAACTCAAAATAAATATTTCTAGGTGTTTATATGCCTTGAATGGTGATTGAAAGTTCGGTTATCCACATGCTCACAACTCAGTAATGAATGTTTTTCGAATCCGTGTTGTATTTAACGTGATCGGAAGACGGAATGACACAATCAGTTAAGCTATGTAAATTACATATCTATAGGGAAGAGCTCCCTACAAGAGCATTTTTCCGCGAAATATGACTCATTTCCGAAACTGATGTTAGGAAAAGCTGCGAAATCTGAGTAAATGCTTCTAGGTGACATTATGCCTTCTATGGTGGATGAAAGATCGGTAATCCTCATGCTCACAACTCAGTAAGCAATGTTTGTCAAATCCGTCAAGCATGTAGCGTGCTCGGAACACGGAATATCATGGTGAGTGAAACCATGTAAATTAAAATACTATTTGAACGGACTAGCCCCAAGAGAATATTTCTGCGCAATCTTCATGATTTTTGAAACTGTCGTTAGGAAATCTCTGCGAAATCTGTTAAAAATTTCTAGGTATAAATATGCCTTGCACGGTGGATGAAAGATCGCAATACACATACTCACATCTCAGTAGTGAATGCTTGTGAAATCCTTGATGCTTGTAGAATGTTCGGAACACGGAATGTCTTGGTGATTGAAATTATGTGAGTTACATTTCTATTGGGTAGATCTCTCTCCAATAGCATTTGTGTGTGAAATCTCCCTCATTTTCGAAACTGTCTTTAGGAAAATACTGTGAACTCAGAGTAAATATTTCTTGGTGTAAATATGCCCTGTATGGTGTTGAAAGTTTGTTAATCCACATGTTCTCACCTCTGTAATGCATGTTTTTCGTATCCGCGATGCATGTTACATGTTCGGAACACGGAATATCACACTGAGGAAACTATGTAAATTACATGCCGATTGGGTAGAACTCGCTCCAAGAGAAGTTTTCTGTGATATCTACCTCATTTTCCAAACTGGTGTTAGGAAAAAGCTGGGAAATCAGAGAAAAATTTTCTGGGTGTAACTCTGCCATGTATGGGGATGAAAGTTCATTTATCCTCATGCTCACAACACAGTCATGAATGTTTTTTCGAATCCGTGTTACATGTAGTGTGTTCGTAACACGGAATGTCACGGTGGAGGAAGAAAAGTAAATTACATGTCTATTGGTTAGAATTCGCTCCAAGAGGAATTTTTTGAGAAAACTGCCTGATTTTGGAATCCGGCTTTATGAATAACCTGCAAACTGAGAATAAATATATCTAGTTTTTAATATGACTAGTAAGGAGGATGAAAGTTCGATAATTCATGAAAAATGCTCACAACTCATTAAAAATGTTTGTCGAATCCGTGATGCACGTATCGTGTTCAGAACATGGAATGTCACGGTGAGTGAAACAATTTAAATAAAAGTTCTAGTGGATACAACACACTCAAAGAGGATTTTTCTGCGCAATATGCCTCATTTTCTAAACTGGAGTTAAGAAAATGCTGCGAAATAATATTAAATGCTTCTCGGTGTAAATATGCCTTTCATACTAGGTGAAAGTTCAGTAATCCACATGCTCACAACTAATTAAAGAATGTTTGTGCAATCCATAATGTATGTAGCGTGTTCAAAACACAGAATATCATGGTTAGGGAAACTGTGTAAATTAAATTTCTATTTGGTAGAACTCGCACCAAGAGGATTTTACTGCAAAAACTTCATGATTTCTGAAACAGGCGTTATGAAAAACCTGTGAAAAATGAGAAAATATTTCTAGGAATAAATATGCCATTCATGGTGAATGAAAGTTTGTAATACACATGCTCACATCTCAGTAATGAATTTTTGTCGAATCCGGGATGCTTGTATTGTGTTGGGAACACGGATGTCACATTCTGGAAAACAATGTAATTTACATGTCTCGTGTGTAAAACACACTCAAAGAGAATTTTTCAGCACAATCTTTCTCATTTTCTAACCTGGCGATAAGAATAAGCTGCAAAATCAAGGTAAATAATTCTATGTGTAAGGATTCCTTTTATGGTGAATGAAAGTTCGGTAATCAACATGCTCACAGCTCAGTAACCATTGTTTGTCGAATCCGTAATGCGTGTAGCATTGTCGGAACACCGAATGTCACGGTGAGGGAAAGAAATTATATTACATGTCTATTGGGTAGAACTCGCTCCAAGAGAATTTTTCTATGAAAACTGCCTGATTTTCGAATCTGACATTAGGGAAAATCTGCGCACACAGACTAAGTGTTTCTAGGTGTAAAATGCCTTGTATGGTGGATGAAAGTTCTCTAATCCACATTCTCAGAACTCAGTAATGATTGTGTTTCAATTCCGTGATACATAAAGCCTGTTCTGAACACAGAACGTCATGGTGAGGGAAACTGTGTAAATTACATGTCTATTGGTTATAAATCGCTCCAAGAGGATTTTTCTGTGTATCTACCTCATTTTCGGTTGTGGCATTAGGAAAAACCTGCGAAAACAGAGTAAGTGTTTCTATGTGTAAATATGCCTTCTATGGTGGATGAAAGTTCAGTAATCCACATGTTCACAACTCAGAAATAAATGTTTGACGAATCCGTCATGCATGTAGTGTGTTCAGAACACGGATATTCACGGTGAGGGCAACTATGTAAATTACACGTCTATTGTGTATAACTTCATCCACAAGGATATTTCTGTGGAAACTGCCTGATTTTTGATACTGGCATTAGAAAAAAGATGCGAACTCAAAATAAATATTTCTAGGTGTTTATATGCCTTGAATGGTGATTGAAAGTTCGGTTATCCACATGCTCACAACTCAGTAATGAATGTTTTTCGAATCCGTGTTGTATTTAACGTGATCGGAAGACGGAATGACACAATCAGTTAAGCTATGTAAATTACATATCTATAGGGAAGAGCTCCCTACAAGAGAATTTTTCCGCGAAATATGCCTCATTTACGAAACTGATGTTAGGAAAAGCTGCGAAATCTGAGAAAATGCTACTAGGTGACAATATGCCTTTTATGGTGGATGAAAGATCGGTAGTCCTCATGATCACAACTCAGTAAGTAATGTTTGTCAAATCCGTCATGCATGTAGCGTGCTCGGAATATGGAATATCATGGTGAGTGAAACCATGTAAATTAAAATACTATTCGAACGGACTCGCCCCAAGAGAATATTTCTGCGCAATCTTCATGATTTTTGAAACTGGCGTTAGGAAATTTCTGCGAAATCTGGTAAAAATTTCTAGGTATAAATATACCTTGCATGGTGAATGAAAGATCGCAATACACATACTCACATCTCAGTAGTGAATGCTTGTGAAATCCTTGATGCTTGTAGAATGTTCGGAACACGTAATGTCTCGGTGATTGAAATTATGTGAGTTACATTTCTATTGGGTAGATCTCGCTCCAAGAGCATTTGTGTGTGAAATCTCCCTCATTTTCGAAACTGTCTTTAGGAAAATACTGTGAACTCAGAGTAAATGTTTCTTGGTGTAAATATGCCCTGTATGGTGTTGAAAGTTTGTTAATCCACATGTTCTCACCTCTGTAATGCATGTTTTTCTTATCCGCGATGCATGTTACATGTTCGGAACACGGAATATCACGCTGAGGAAACGATGTAAATTACATGCCGATTGGGTAGAACTCGCTCCAAGAGAAGTTTTCTGTGATATCTACCACATTTTCGAAACTGGTGTTAGGAAAAAGCTGGGTAATCAGAGAAAAATTTTCTAGGTGTAACTCTGCCATGTATGGGGATGAAAGTTCAGTAATCCACATGCTCACAACTCAGTCATGAATGTTTTTTCGAATCCGTGTTACATGTAGTGTGTTCGGAACACGGAATATCTCGGTGATTGAAATTATGTGAGTTACATTTCTATTGGGTAGATCTCGCTCCAAGAGCATTTGTGTGTGAAATCTCCCTCATTTTCGAAACTGTCTTTAGGAAAATACTGTGAACTCAGAGTAAATATTTCTTGGTGTAAATATGCCCTGTATGGTGTTGAAAGTTTGTTAATCCACATGTTCTCACCTCTGTAATGCATGCTTTTTGTATCCACGATGCATGTTACAGGTTCGGAACACGGAATATCACGCTGAGGAAACGATGTAAATTACATGCCGATTGGGTAGAACTCGCTCCAAGAGAAGTTTTCTGTGATATCTACCTCATTTTCGAAACTGGTGTTAGGAAAAAGCTGGGAAATCAGAGAAAAATTTTCTAGGTGTAACTCTGCCATGTATGGGGATGAAAATTCAATAATCCACATGCTCACAACTCAGTCATAAATGTTTTTTCGAATCCGTGTTACATGTAGTGTGTTCATAACACGGAATGTCACGGTGGAGGAAGAAAAGTAAATTACATGTCTATTGGTTAGAATTCGCTCCAAGAGGAATTTTTTGAGAAAACTGCCTGATTTTGGAATCCGGCTTTATGAATAACCTGCAAACTGAGAATAAATATATCTAGTTGTTAATATGACTTGTATGGAGAATGAAAGTTCGGTAATTCATGAAAAATGCTCACAACTCATTAAAAATGTTTGTCGAATCCGTGATGCATGTATCGTGTTCAGAACATGGAAAGTCACGGTGAGTGAAACAATTTAAATAAAAGTTCTAGTGGATACAACACACTCAAAGAGGATTTTTCTGCTCAATATGCCTCATTTTCTAAACTGGAGTTAAGAAAATGCTGCGAAATAATATTAAATGCTTCTCGGTGTAAATATGCCTTTCATACTAGGTGAAAGTTCAGTAATCCACATGCTCACAACTCATTAAAGAATGTGCAATCCGTATTGTATGTAGCGTGTTCGAAACACAGAATATCATGGTTAGGGAAACTGTGTAAATTAAGTTTCTATTTGGTAGAACTCGCACCAAGAGGATTTTACTGCAAAAACTTCATGATTTCTGAAACAGGCGTTATGAAAAACCTGTGAACAATGAGAAAATATTTCTAGGAATAAATATGCCATTCATGGTGAATGAAAGTTTGTAATACACATGCTCACATCTCAGTAATGAATTTTTGTCGAATCCGGGATGCTTGTATTGTGTTGGGAACACGGATGTCACGTTCTGGAAAACAATGTAATTTACATGTCTCGTGTGTAGAACACACTCAAAGAGAATTTTTCAGCACAATCTTTCTCATTTTCTAACCTGGCGATAAGAATAAGCTGCAAAATCAAGGTAAATAATTCTATGTGTAAGGATTCCTTTTATGGTGAATGAAGATCGGTAATCCACATGCTCACAGCTCAGTAACCATTGTTTGTCGAATCCGTAATGCGTGTAGCATTTTCGGAACACCGAATGTCACGGTGAGGGAAAGAAATTATATTACATGTCTATTGGGTAGAACTCGCTCCAAGAGTATTTTTCTATGAAAACTGCCTGATTTTCGAATCTGACATTAGGGAAAATCTGCGCACACAGACTAAGTGTTTCTAGGTGTAAAATGCCTTGTATGGTGGATGAAAGTTCTCTAATCCACATTCTCAGAACTCAGTAATGATTGTTTGTCGAATCCGTGATACATAAAGCCTGTTCTGAACACGGAACGTCATGGTGAGGGAAACTGTGTAAATTACATGTCTATTGGTTATAAATCGCTCCAAGAGGATTTTTATGTGAAATCTACCGCATTTTCGGATGTGACTTTAGGAAAAACCTGCGAAAACAGAGTAAGTGTTTCTATGTGTAAATATGCCTTCTACGGTGGATGAAAGTTCAGTAATCCACATGTTCACAACTCAGAAATAAATGTTTGACGAATCCGTCATGCATGTAGTGTGTTCAGAACACGGATATTCACGGTGAGGGCAACTATGTAAATTACACGTCTATTGTGTATAACTTCCTCCACAAGGATATTTCTGTGGAAACTGCCTGATTTTTGATACTGGCATTAGAAAAAAGATGCGAACTCAAAATAAATATTTCTAGGTGTTTATATGCCTTGAATGGTGATTGAAAGTTCGGTTATCCACATGCTCACAACTCAGTAATGAATGTTTTTCGAATCCGTGTTGTATTTAACGTGATCGGAAGACGGAATGACACAATCAGTTAAGCTATGTAAATTACATATCTATAGGGAAGAGCTCCCTACAAGAGCATTTTTCCACGAAATATGCCTCATTTCCGAAACTGATGTTAGGAAAAGCTGCGAAATCTGAGTAAATGCTTCTAGGAGACAATATGCCTTTTACGGTGGATGAAAGATCGGTAATCCTCATGCTCACAACTCAGTAAGTAATGTTTGTCAAATCCGTCATGCATGTAGCGTCCTCGGAACATGGAATATCATGGTGAGTGAAACCATGTAAATTAAAATACTATTTGAACGGACTCGCCCCAAGAGAATATTTCTGCGCAATCTTCATGATTTTTGAAACTGGCGTTAGGAAATTTCTGCGAAATCTGGTAAAAATTTCTAGGTATAAATATGCCTTGCATGGTGGATGAAAGATCGCAATACACATACTCACATCTCAGTAGTGAATGCTTGTGAAATCCTTGATGCTTGTAGAATGTTTGGAACACGGAATGTCTCGGTGATTGAAATTATGTGAGTTACATTTCTATTGGGTAGATCTCGCTCCAAGAGCATTTGTGTGTGAAATCTCCCTCATTTTCGAAACTGTCTTTAGGAAAATACTGTGAACTCAGAGTAAATGTTTCTTGGTGTAAATATGCCCTGTATGGTGTTGAAAGTTTGTTAATCCACATGTTCTCACCTCTGTAATGCATGATTTTCCTATCCGCGATGCATGTTACATGTTCGGAACACGGAATATCACGCTGAGGAAATGATGTAAATTACATGCCGATTGGGTAGAACTCGCTCCAAGAGAAGTTTTCTGTGATATCTACCTCATTTTCGAAACTGGTGTTAGGAAAAAGCTTTGAAATCAGAGAAAAATTTTGTAGGTGTAACTCTGCCATGTATGGGGATGAAAGTTCAGTAATCCACATGCTCACAACTCAGTCATGAATGTTTTTTCGAATCCGTGTTACATGTAGTGTGTTCGTAACACGGAATGTCACGGTGGAGGCAGAAAAGTAAATTACATGTCTATTGGTTAGAATTCGCTCCAAGAGGAATTTTTTGAGAAAACTGCCTGATTTTGGAATCCGGCTTTATGAATAACCTGCAAACTGAGAATAAATATATCTAGTTGTTAATATGACTTGTATGGAGGATGAAAGTTCGGTAATTCATGAAAAATGCTCACAACTCATTAAAAATGTTTGTCGAATCCTTGATGCATGTATCGTGTTCAGAACATGGAAAGTCACGGTGAGTGAAACAATTTAAATAAAAGTTCTAGTGGATACAACACACTCAAAGAGGATTTTTCTGCGCAATATGCCTCATTTTCTAAACTGGAGTTAAGAAAATGCTGCGAAATAATATTAAATGCTTCTCGGTGTAAATATGCCTTTCATACTAGGTGAAAGTTCAGTAATCCACATGCTCACAACTCATTAAAGAATGTTTGTGCAATCCGTCATGTATGTAGCGTGTTCGAAACACAGAATATCATGGTTAGGGAAACTGTGTAAATTAAATTTCTATTTTGTAGAACTCGCACCAAGAGGATTTTACTGCAAAAACTTCATGATTTCTGAAACAGGCGTTATGAAAAACCTGTGAACAATGAGAAAATATTTCTAGGAATAAATATGCCATTCATGTTGAATGAAAGTTTGTAATACACATGCTCACATCTCAGTAATGAATTTTTGTCGAATCCGGGATGCTTGTATTGTGTTGGGAACACGGATGTCACGTTCTGGAAAACAATGTAATTTACATGTCTCGTGTGTAGAACACACTCAAAGAGAATTTTTCAGCACAATCTTTCTCATTTTCTAACCTGGCGATAAGAATAAGCTGCAAAATCAAGGTAAATAATTCTATGTGTAAGGATTCCTTTTATGGTGAATGAAGATCGGTAATCCACATGCTCACAGCTCAGTAACCATTGATTGTCGAATCCGTAATGCGTGTAGCATTTTCGGAACACCGAATGTCACGGTGAGGGAAAGAAATTATATTACATGTCTATTGGGTAGAACTCGCTCCAAGAGTATTTTTCTATGAAAACTGCCTGATTTTCGAATCTGACATTAGGGAAAATCTGTGCACACAGACTAAGTGTTTCTAGGTGTAAAATGCCTTGTATGGTGGATGAAAGTTCTCTAATCCACATTCTCAGAACTCAGTAATGATTGTTTGTCGAATCCGTGATACATAAAGCCTGTTCTGAACACGGAACGTCATGGTGAGGGAAACTGTGTAAATTACATGTCTATTGGTTATAAATCGCTCCAAGAGTATTTTTATGTGAAATCTACCGCATTTTCGGATGTGACTTTAGGAAAAACCTGCGAAAACAGAGTAAGTGTTTCTATGTGTAAATATGCCTTCTACGGTGGATGAAAGTTCAGTAATCCACATGTTCACAACTCAGAAATAAATGTTTGACGAATCCGTCATGCATGTAGTGTGTTCAGAACACGGATATTCACGGTGAGGGCAACTATGTAAATTACACGTCTATTGTGTATAACTTCCTCCACAAGGATATTTCTGTGGAAACTGCCTGATTTTTGATACTGGCATTAGAAAAAAGATGCGAACTCAAAATAAATATTTCTAGGTGTTTATATGCCTTGAATGGTGATTGAAAGTTCGGTTATCCACATGCTCACAACTCAGTAATGAATGTTTTTCGAATCCGTGTTGTATTTAACGTGATCGGAAGACGGAATGACACAATCAGTTAAGCTATGTAAATTACATATCTATAGGGAAGAGCTCCCTACAAGAGCATTTTTCCACGAAATATTCCTCATTTCCGAAACTGATGTTAGGAAAAGCTGCGAAATCTGTGTAAATGCTTCTAGGTGACAATATGCCTTTTATGGTGGATGAAAGATCGGTAATCCTCATGCTCACAACTCAGTAAGTAATGTTTGTCAAATCCGTCATGCATGTAGCGTGCTCGGAACACGGAATATCATGGTGAGTGAAACCATGTAAATTAAAATACTATTTGAACGGACTCGCCCCAAGAGAATATTGCTGCGCAATCTTCATGATTTTTGAAACTGGCGTTAGGAAATTTCTGCGAAATCTGGTAAAAATTTCTAGGTATAAATATGCCTTGCATGGTGGATGAAAGATCACAATACACATACTCACATCTCAGTAGTGAATTCTTGTGAAATCCTTGATGCTTGTAGAATGTTCGGAACACGGAATGTCTCGGTGATTGAAATTATGTGAGTTACATTTCTATTGGGTAGATCTCGCTCCAAGAGCATTTGTGTGTGAAATCTCCCTCATTTTCGAAACTGTCTTTAGGAAAATACTGTGAAATCAGAGTAAATGTTTCTTGGTGTAAATATGCCCTATATGGTGTTGAAAGTTTGTTAATCCACATGTTCTCACCTCTGTAATGCATGTTTTTCGTATCCGCGATGCATGTTACATGTTCGGAACTCGGAATATCACGCTGAGGAAACGATGTAAATTACATGCCAATTGGGTAGAACTCGCTCCAAGAGAAGTTTTCTGTGATATCTACCTCATTTACGAAAGTGGTGTTAGGAAAAAGCTGGGAAATCAGAGAAAATTTTCTAGGTGTAACTCTGCCATGTATGGGGATGAAAGTTCAGTAATCCACATGCTCACAACTCAGTCATGAATGTTTTTTCGAATCCGTGTTACATGTAGTGTGTTCGTAACACGGAATGTCACGGTGGAGGAAGAAAATTAAATTACATGTCTATTGGTTAGAATTCGCTCCAAGAGGAATTTTTTGAGAAAACTGCCTGATTTTGGAATCCGGCTTTATGAATAACCTGCAAACTGAGAATAAATATATCTAGTTGTTAATATGACTTGTATGGAGGATGAAAGTTCGGTAATTCATGAAAAATGCTCACAACTCATTAAAAATGTTTGTCGAATCCTTGATGCATGTATCGTGTTCAGAACATGGAAAGTCACGGTGAGTGAAACAATTTAAATAAAAGTTCTAGTGGATACAACACACTCAAAGAGGATTTTTCTGCGCAATATGCCTCATTTTCTAAACTGGAGTTAAGAAAATGCTGCGAAATAATATTAAATGCTTCTCGGTGTAAATATGCCTTTCATACTAGGTGAAAGTTCAGTAATCCACATGCTCACAACTCATTAAAGAATGTTTGTGCAATCCGTCATGTATGTAGCGTGTTCGAAACACAGAATATCATGGTTAGGGAAACTGTGTAAATTAAATTTCTATTTGGTAGAACTCGCACCAAGAGGATTTTACTGCAAAAACTTCATGATTTCTGAAACAGGCGTTATGAAAAACCTGTGAACAATGAGAAAATATTTCTAGGAATAAATATGCCATTCATGGTGAATGAAAGTTTGTAATACACATGCTCACATCTCAGTAATGAATTTTTGTCGAATCCGGGATGCTTGTATTGTGTTGGGAACACGGATGTCACGTTCTGGAAAACAATGTAATTTACATGTCTCGTGTGTAGAACACACTCAAAGAGAATTTTTCAGCACAATCTTTCTCATTTTCTAACCTGGCGATAAGAATAAGCTGCAAAATCAAGGTAAATAATTCTATGTGTAAGGATTCCTTTTATGGTGAATGAAGATCGGTAATCCACATGCTCACAGCTCAGTAACCATTGTTTGTCGAATCCGTAATGCGTGTAGCATTTTCGGAACACCGAATGTCACGGTGAGGGAAAGAAATTATATTACATGTCTATTGGGTAGAACTCGCTCCAAGAGTATTTTTCTATGAAAACTGCCTGATTTTCGAATCTGACATTAGGGAAAATCTGTGCACACAGACTAAGTGTTTCTAGGTGTAAAATGCCTTGTATGGTGGATGAAAGTTCTCTAATCCACATTCTCAGAACTCAGTAATGATTGTTTGTCGAATCCGTGATACATAAAGCCTGTTCTGAACACGGAACGTCATGGTGAGGGAAACTGTGTAAATTACATGTCTATTGGTTATAAATCGCTCCAAGAGTATTTTTATGTGAAATCTACCGCATTTTCGGATGTGACTTTAGGAAAAACCTGCGAAAACAGAGTAAGTGTTTCTATGTGTAAATATGCCTTCTACGGTGGATGAAAGTTCAGTAATCCACATGTTCACAACTCAGAAATAAATGTTTGACGAATCCGTCATGCATGTAGTGTGTTCAGAACACGGATATTCACGGTGAGGGCAACTATGTAAATTACACGTCTATTGTGTATAACTTCCTCCACAAGGATATTTCTGTGGAAACTGCCTGATTTTTGATACTGGCATTAGAAAAAAGATGCGAACTCAAAATAAATATTTCTAGGTGTTTATATGCCTTGAATGGTGATTGAAAGTTCGGTTATCCACATGCTCACAACTCAGTAATGAATGTTTTTCGAATCCGTGTTGTATTTAACGTGATCGGAAGACGGAATGACACAATCAGTTAAGCTATGTAAATTACATATCTATAGGGAAGAGCTCCCTACAAGAGCATTTTTCCACGAAATATTCCTCATTTCCGAAACTGATGTTAGGAAAAGCTGCGAAATCTGTGTAAATGCTTCTAGGTGACAATATGCCTTTTATGGTGGATGAAAGATCGGTAATCCTCATGCTCACAACTCAGTAAGTAATGTTTGTCAAATCCGTCATGCATGTAGCGTGCTCGGAACACGGAATATCATGGTGAGTGAAACCATGTAAATTAAAATACTATTTGAACGGACTCGCCCCAAGAGAATATTGCTGCGCAATCTTCATGATTTTTGAAACTGGCGTTAGGAAATTTCTGCGAAATCTGGTAAAAATTTCTAGGTATAATTATGCCTTGCATGGTGGATGAAAGATCACAATACACATACTCACATCTCAGTAGTGAATTCTTGTGAAATCCTTGATGCTTGTAGAATGTTCGGAACACGGAATGTCTCGGTGATTGAAATTATGTGAGTTACATTTCTATTGGGTAGATCTCGCTCCAAGAGCATTTGTGTGTGAAATCTCCCTCATTTTCGAAACTGTCTTTAGGAAAATACTGTGAAATCAGAGTAAATGTTTCTTGGTGTAAATATGCCCTATATGGTGTTGAAAGTTTGTTAATCCACATGTTCTCACCTCTGTAATGCATGTTTTTCGTATCCGCGATGCATGTTACATGTTCGGAACTCGGAATATCACGCTGAGGAAACGATGTAAATTACATGCCAATTGGGTAGAACTCGCTCCAAGAGAAGTTTTCTGTGATATCTACCTCATTTACGAAAGTGGTGTTAGGAAAAAGCTTTGAAATCAGAGAAAAATTTTGTAGGTGTAACTCTGCCATGTATGGGGATGAAAGTTCAGTAATCCACATGCTCACAACTCAGTCATGAATGTTTTTTCGAATCCGTGTTACATGTAGTGTGTTCGTAACACGGAATGTCACGGTGGAGGCAGAAAAGTAAATTACATGTCTATTGGTTAGAATTCGCTCCAAGAGGAATTTTTTGAGAAAACTGCCTGATTTTGGAATCCGGCTTTATGAATAACCTGCAAACTGAGAATAAATATATCTAGTTGTTAATATGACTTGTATGGAGGATGAAAGTTCGGTAATTCATGAAAAATGCTCACAACTCATTAAAAATGTTTGTCGAATCCTTGATGCATGTATCGTGTTCAGAACATGGAAAGTCACGGTGAGTGAAACAATTTAAATAAAAGTTCTAGTGGATACAACACACTCAAAGAGGATTTTTCTGCGCAATATGCCTCATTTTCTAAACTGGAGTTAAGAAAATGCTGCGAAATAATATTAAATGCTTCTCGGTGTAAATATGCCTTTCATACTAGGTGAAAGTTCAGTAATCCACATGCTCACAACTCATTAAAGAATGTTTGTGCAATCCGTCATGTATGTAGCGTGTTCGAAACACAGAATATCATGGTTAGGGAAACTGTGTAAATTAAATTTCTATTTTGTAGAACTCGCACCAAGAGGATTTTACTGCAAAAACTTCATGATTTCTGAAACAGGCGTTATGAAAAACCTGTGAACAATGAGAAAATATTTCTAGGAATAAATATGCCATTCATGTTGAATGAAAGTTTGTAATACACATGCTCACATCTCAGTAATGAATTTTTGTCGAATCCGGGATGCTTGTATTGTGTTGGGAACACGGATGTCACGTTCTGGAAAACAATGTAATTTACATGTCTCGTGTGTAGAACACACTCAAAGAGAATTTTTCAGCACAATCTTTCTCATTTTCTAACCTGGCGATAAGAATAAGCTGCAAAATCAAGGTAAATAATTCTATGTGTAAGGATTCCTTTTATGGTGAATGAAGATCGGTAATCCACATGCTCACAGCTCAGTAACCATTGATTGTCGAATCCGTAATGCGTGTAGCATTTTCGGAACACCGAATGTCACGGTGAGGGAAAGAAATTATATTACATGTCTATTGGGTAGAACTCGCTCCAAGAGTATTTTTCTATGAAAACTGCCTGATTTTCGAATCTGACATTAGGGAAAATCTGTGCACACAGACTAAGTGTTTCTAGGTGTAAAATGCCTTGTATGGTGGATGAAAGTTCTCTAATCCACATTCTCAGAACTCAGTAATGATTGTTTGTCGAATCCGTGATACATAAAGCCTGTTCTGAACACGGAACGTCATGGTGAGGGAAACTGTGTAAATTACATGTCTATTGGTTATAAATCGCTCCAAGAGTATTTTTATGTGAAATCTACCGCATTTTCGGATGTGACTTTAGGAAAAACCTGCGAAAACAGAGTAAGTGTTTCTATGTGTAAATATGCCTTCTACGGTGGATGAAAGTTCAGTAATCCACATGTTCACAACTCAGAAATAAATGTTTGACGAATCCGTCATGCATGTAGTGTGTTCAGAACACGGATATTCACGGTGAGGGCAACTATGTAAATTACACGTCTATTGTGTATAACTTCCTCCACAAGGATATTTCTGTGGAAACTGCCTGATTTTTGATACTGGCATTAGAAAAAAGATGCGAACTCAAAATAAATATTTCTAGGTGTTTATATGCCTTGAATGGTGATTGAAAGTTCGGTTATCCACATGCTCACAACTCAGTAATGAATGTTTTTCGAATCCGTGTTGTATTTAACGTGATCGGAAGACGGAATGACACAATCAGTTAAGCTATGTAAATTACATATCTATAGGGAAGAGCTCCCTACAAGAGCATTTTTCCACGAAATATTCCTCATTTCCGAAACTGATGTTAGGAAAAGCTGCGAAATCTGTGTAAATGCTTCTAGGTGACAATATGCCTTTTATGGTGGATGAAAGATCGGTAATCCTCATGCTCACAACTCAGTAAGTAATGTTTGTCAAATCCGTCATGCATGTAGCGTGCTCGGAACACGGAATATCATGGTGAGTGAAACCATGTAAATTAAAATACTATTTGAACGGACTCGCCCCAAGAGAATATTGCTGCGCAATCTTCATGATTTTTGAAACTGGCGTTAGGAAATTTCTGCGAAATCTGGTAAAAATTTCTAGGTATAAATATGCCTTGCATGGTGGATGAAAGATCACAATACACATACTCACATCTCAGTAGTGAATTCTTGTGAAATCCTTGATGCTTGTAGAATGTTCGGAACACGGAATGTCTCGGTGATTGAAATTATGTGAGTTACATTTCTATTGGGTAGATCTCGCTCCAAGAGCATTTGTGTGTGAAATCTCCCTCATTTTCGAAACTGTCTTTAGGAAAATACTGTGAAATCAGAGTAAATGTTTCTTGGTGTAAATATGCCCTATATGGTGTTGAAAGTTTGTTAATCCACATGTTCTCACCTCTGTAATGCATGTTTTTCGTATCCGCGATGCATGTTACATGTTCGGAACTCGGAATATCACGCTGAGGAAACGATGTAAATTACATGCCAATTGGGTAGAACTCGCTCCAAGAGAAGTTTTCTGTGATATCTACCTCATTTACGAAAGTGGTGTTAGGAAAAAGCTGGGAAATCAGAGAAAATTTTCTAGGTGTAACTCTGCCATGTATGGGGATGAAAGTTCAGTAATCCACATGCTCACAACTCAGTCATGAATGTTTTTTCGAATCCGTGTTACATGTAGTGTGTTCGTAACACGGAATGTCACGGTGGAGGAAGAAAATTAAATTACATGTCTATTGGTTAGAATTCGCTCCAAGAGGAATTTTTTGAGAAAACTGCCTGATTTTGGAATCCGGCTTTATGAATAACCTGCAAACTGAGAATAAATATATCTAGTTGTTAATATGACTTGTATGGAGGATGAAAGTTCGGTAATTCATGAAAAATGCTCACAACTCATTAAAAATGTTTGTCGAATCCTTGATGCATGTATCGTGTTCAGAACATGGAAAGTCACGGTGAGTGAAACAATTTAAATAAAAGTTCTAGTGGATACAACACACTCAAAGAGGATTTTTCTGCGCAATATGCCTCATTTTCTAAACTGGAGTTAAGAAAATGCTGCGAAATAATATTAAATGCTTCTCGGTGTAAATATGCCTTTCATACTAGGTGAAAGTTCAGTAATCCACATGCTCACAACTCATTAAAGAATGTTTGTGCAATCCGTCATGTATGTAGCGTGTTCGAAACACAGAATATCATGGTTAGGGAAACTGTGTAAATTAAATTTCTATTTGGTAGAACTCGCACCAAGAGGATTTTACTGCAAAAACTTCATGATTTCTGAAACAGGCGTTATGAAAAACCTGTGAACAATGAGAAAATATTTCTAGGAATAAATATGCCATTCATGGTGAATGAAAGTTTGTAATACACATGCTCACATCTCAGTAATGAATTTTTGTCGAATCCGGGATGCTTGTATTGTGTTGGGAACACGGATGTCACGTTCTGGAAAACAATGTAATTTACATGTCTCGTGTGTAGAACACACTCAAAGAGAATTTTTCAGCACAATCTTTCTCATTTTCTAACCTGGCGATAAGAATAAGCTGCAAAATCAAGGTAAATAATTCTATGTGTAAGGATTCCTTTTATGGTGAATGAAGATCGGTAATCCACATGCTCACAGCTCAGTAACCATTGTTTGTCGAATCCGTAATGCGTGTAGCATTTTCGGAACACCGAATGTCACGGTGAGGGAAAGAAATTATATTACATGTCTATTGGGTAGAACTCGCTCCAAGAGTATTTTTCTATGAAAACTGCCTGATTTTCGAATCTGACATTAGGGAAAATCTGTGCACACAGACTAAGTGTTTCTAGGTGTAAAATGCCTTGTATGGTGGATGAAAGTTCTCTAATCCACATTCTCAGAACTCAGTAATGATTGTTTGTCGAATCCGTGATACATAAAGCCTGTTCTGAACACGGAACGTCATGGTGAGGGAAACTGTGTAAATTACATGTCTATTGGTTATAAATCGCTCCAAGAGTATTTTTATGTGAAATCTACCGCATTTTCGGATGTGACTTTAGGAAAAACCTGCGAAAACAGAGTAAGTGTTTCTATGTGTAAATATGCCTTCTACGGTGGATGAAAGTTCAGTAATCCACATGTTCACAACTCAGAAATAAATGTTTGACGAATCCGTCATGCATGTAGTGTGTTCAGAACACGGATATTCACGGTGAGGGCAACTATGTAAATTACACGTCTATTGTGTATAACTTCCTCCACAAGGATATTTCTGTGGAAACTGCCTGATTTTTGATACTGGCATTAGAAAAAAGATGCGAACTCAAAATAAATATTTCTAGGTGTTTATATGCCTTGAATGGTGATTGAAAGTTCGGTTATCCACATGCTCACAACTCAGTAATGAATGTTTTTCGAATCCGTGTTGTATTTAACGTGATCGGAAGACGGAATGACACAATCAGTTAAGCTATGTAAATTACATATCTATAGGGAAGAGCTCCCTACAAGAGCATTTTTCCACGAAATATTCCTCATTTCCGAAACTGATGTTAGGAAAAGCTGCGAAATCTGTGTAAATGCTTCTAGGTGACAATATGCCTTTTATGGTGGATGAAAGATCGGTAATCCTCATGCTCACAACTCAGTAAGTAATGTTTGTCAAATCCGTCATGCATGTAGCGTGCTCGGAACACGGAATATCATGGTGAGTGAAACCATGTAAATTAAAATACTATTTGAACGGACTCGCCCCAAGAGAATATTGCTGCGCAATCTTCATGATTTTTGAAACTGGCGTTAGGAAATTTCTGCGAAATCTGGTAAAAATTTCTAGGTATAATTATGCCTTGCATGGTGGATGAAAGATCACAATACACATACTCACATCTCAGTAGTGAATTCTTGTGAAATCCTTGATGCTTGTAGAATGTTCGGAACACGGAATGTCTCGGTGATTGAAATTATGTGAGTTACATTTCTATTGGGTAGATCTCGCTCCAAGAGCATTTGTGTGTGAAATCTCCCTCATTTTCGAAACTGTCTTTAGGAAAATACTGTGAAATCAGAGTAAATGTTTCTTGGTGTAAATATGCCCTATATGGTGTTGAAAGTTTGTTAATCCACATGTTCTCACCTCTGTAATGCATGTTTTTCGTATCCGCGATGCATGTTACATGTTCGGAACTCGGAATATCACGCTGAGGAAACGATGTAAATTACATGCCAATTGGGTAGAACTCGCTCCAAGAGAAGTTTTCTGTGATATCTACCTCATTTACGAAAGTGGTGTTAGGAAAAAGCTGGGAAATCAGAGAAAATTTTCTAGGTGTAACTCTGCCATGTATGGGGATGAAAGTTCAGTAATCCACATGCTCACAACTCAGTCATGAATGTTTTTCCGAATCCGTGTTACATGTAGTGTGTTCGTAACACGGAATGTCACGGTGGAGGAAGAAAATTAAATTACATGTCTATTGGTTAGAATTCGCTCCAAGAGGAATTTTTTGAGAAAACTGCCTGATTTTGGAATCCGGCTTTATGAATAACCTGCAAACTGAGAATAAATATATCTAGTTGTTAATATGACTTGTATGGAGGATGAAAGTTCGGTAATTCATGAAAAATGCTCACAACTCATTAAAAATGTTTGTCGAATCCTTGATGCATGTATCGTGTTCAGAACATGGAAAGTCACGGTGAGTGAAACAATTTAAATAAAATTTCTAGTGGATACAACACACTCAAAGAGGATTTTTCTGCGCAATATGCCTCATTTTCTAAACTGGAGTTAAGAAAATGCTGCGAAATAATATTAAATGCTTCTCGGTGTAAATATGCCTTTCATACTAGGTGAAAGTTCAGTAATCCACATGCTCACAACTCATTAAAGAATGTTTGTGCAATCCGTCATGTATGTAGCGTGTTCGAAACACAGAATATCATGGTTAGGGAAACTGTGTAAATTAAATTTCTATTTGGTAGAACTCGCACCAAGAGGATTTTACTGCAAAAACTTCATGATTTCTGAAACAGGCGTTATGAAAAACCTGTGAACAATGAGAAAATATTTCTAGGAATAAATATGCCATTCATGGTGAATGAAAGTTTGTAATACACATGCTCACATCTCAGTAATGAATTTTTGTCGAATCCGGGATGCTTGTATTGTGTTGGGAACACGGATGTCACGTTCTGTAAAACAATGTAATTTACATGTCTCGTGTGTAGAACACACTCAAAGAGAATTTTTCAGCACAATCTTTCTCATTTTCTAACCTGGCGATAAGAATAAGCTGCAAAATCAAGGTAAATAATTCTATGTGTAAGGATTCCTTTTATGGTGAATGAAGATCGGTAATCCACATGCTCACAGCTCAGTAACCATTGTTTGTCGAATCCGTAATGCGTGTAGCATTTTCGGAACACCGAATGTCACGGTGAGGGAAAGAAATTATATTACATGTCTATTGGGTAGAACTCGCTCCAAGAGTATTTTTCTATGAAAACTGCCTGATTATCGAATCTGACATTAGGGAAATTCTGCGCACACAGACTAAGTGTTTCTAGGTGTAAAATGCCTTGTATGGTGGATGAAAGTTCTCTAATCCACATTCTCAGAACTCAGTAATGTTTGTTTGTCGAATCCGTGATACATAAAGCCTGTTCTGATCACGGAACGTCATGGTGAGGGAAACTGTGTAAATTACATGTCTATTGGTTATAAATCGCTCCAAGAGGATTTTTATGTGAAATCTACCGCATTTTCGGATGTGACACTAGGAAAAACCTGTGAAAACCGAATAAGTGTTTCTATGTGTAAATATGCCTTCTACGGTGGATGAAAGTTCAGTAATACACATGTTCACAACTCAGAAATAAATGTTTGACGAATCCGTCATGCATGTAGTGTGTTCAGAACACGGATATTCACGGTGAGGGCAACTATGTAAATTACACGTCTATTGTGTATAACTTCCTCCACAAGGATATTTCTGTGGAAACTGCCTGATTTTTGATACTGGCATTAGAAAAAAGATGCGAACTCAAAATAAATATTTCTAGGTGTTTATATGCCTTGAATGGTGATTGAAAGTTCGGTTATTCACATGCTCACAACTCAGTAATGAATGTTTTTCGAATCCGTGTTGTATTTAACGTGATCGGAAGACGGAATGACACAATCAGTTAAGCTATGTAAATTACATATCTATAGGGAAGAGCTCCCTACAAGAGCATTTTTCCACGAAATATGCCTCATTTCCGAAACTGATGTTAGGAAAAGCTGTGAAATCTGAGTAAATGCTTCTAGGTGACAATATGCATTTTATGGTGGATGAAAGATCGGTAATCCTCATGCTCACAACTCAGTAAGTAATGTTTGTCAAATCCGTCATGCATGTATCGTGCTCGGAAAACGGAATATCATGGTGAGTGAAACCATGTAAATTAAAATACTATTTGAACGGACTCGCCCCAAGAGAATATTTCTGCGCAATCTTCATGATTTTTGAAACTGGCGTTAGGAAATTTCTGCGAAATCTGGTAAAAATTTCTAGGTATAAATATGCCTTGCATGGTGGATGAAAGATCGCAATACACACACTCACATCTGAGTAGTGAATGCTTGTGAAATCCTTGATGCTTGTAGAATGTTCGGAACACGGAATGTCTCGGTGATTGAAATTATGTGAGTTACATTTCTATTGGGTAGATCTCGCTCCAAGAGCATTTGTGTGTGAAATCTCCCTCATTTTCGAAACTGTCTTTAGGAAAATACTGTGAACTCAGAGTAAATGTTTCTTGGTGTAAATATGCCCTGTATGGTGTTGAAAGTTTGTTAATCCACATGTTCTCACCTCTGTAATGCATGTTTTTCCTATCCGCGATGCATGTTACATGTTCGGAACACGGAATATCACGCTGAGGAAACGATGTAAATTACATGCCGATTGGGTAGAACTCGCTCCAAGAGAAGTTTTCTGTGATATCTACCTCATTTTCGAAACTGGTGTTAGGAAAAAGCTTTGAAATCAGAGAAAAATTTTCTAGGTGTAACTCTGCCATGTATGGGGATGAAAGTTCAGTAATCCACATGCTCACAACTCAGTCATGAATGTTTTTTCGAATCCGTGTTACATGTAGTGTGTTCGTAACACGGAATGTCACGGTGGAGGAAGAAAAGTAAATTACATGTCTATTGGTTAGAATTCGCTCCAAGAGGAATTTTTTGAGAAAACTGCCTGATTTTGGAATCCGGCTTTAAGAATAACCTGCAAACTGAGAATAAATATATCTAGTTGTTAATATGACTTGTATGGAGGATGAAAGTTCGGTAATTCATGAAAAATGCTCACAACTCATTAAAAATGTTTGTCGAATCCGTGATGCATGTATCGTGTTCAGAACATGGAAAGTCACGGTGAGTGAAACAATTTAAATAAAAGTTCTAGTGGATACAACACACTCAAAGAGGATTTTTCTGCGCAATATGCCTCATTTTCTAAACTGGAGTTAAGAAAATGCTGCGAAAAAATATTAAATGCTTCTCGGTGTAAATATGCCTTTCATACTAGGTGAAAGTTCAGTAATCCACATGCTCACAACTCATTAAAGAATGTTTGTGCAATCCGTCATGTATGTAGCGTGTTCGAAACACAGAATATCATGGTTAGGGAAACTGTGTAAATTAAATTTCTATTTTGTAGAACTCGCACCAAGAGGATTTTACTGCAAAAACTTCATGATTTCTGAAACAGGCGTTATGAAAAACCTGTAAAAAATGAGAAAATATTTCTAGGAATAAATATGCCATTCATGGTGAATGAAAGTTTGTGATACACATGCTCACAGCTCAGTAACCATTGTTTGTCGAATCCGTAATGCGTGTAGCATTTTCGGAACACCGAATGTCACGGTGAGGGAAAGAAATTATATTACATGTCTATTGGGTAGAACTCGCTCCAAGAGTATTTTCCTATGAAAACTGCCTGATTTCCGAATCTGACATTAGGGAAAATCTGCGCACACAGACTAAGTGTTTCTAGGTGTAAAATGCCTTGTATGTTGGATGAAAGTTCTCTAATCCACATTCTCAGAACTCAGTAATGATTTTTTGTCGAATCCGTGATACATAAAGCCTGTTCTGAACACGGAACGTCATGGTGAGGGAAACTGTGTAAATTACATGTCTATTGGTTATAAATCGCTCCAAGAGGATTTTTATGTGAAATCTACCGCATTTTCGGATGTGACATTAGGAAAAACCTGCGAAAACAGAGTAAGTGTTTCTATGTGTAAATATGCATTCCACGGTGGATGAAAGTTCACTAATCCACATGTTCACAACTCAGAAATAAATGTTTGACGAATCCGTCATGCATGTAGTGTGTTCAGAACACGGATATTCACGGTGAGGGCAACTATGTAAATTACACGTCTATTGTGTATAACTTCCTCCACAAGGATATTTCTGTGGAAACTGCCTGATTTTTGATACTGGCATTAGAAAAAAGATGCGAACTCAAAATAAATATTTCTAGGTGTTTATATGCCTTGAATGGTGATTGAAAGTTCGGTTATCCACATGCTCACAACTCAGTAATGAATGTTTTTCGAATCCGTGTTGTATTTAACGTGATCGGAAGACGGAATGACACAATCAGTTAAGCTATGTAAATTACATATCTATAGGGAAGAGCTCCCTACAAGAGCATTTTTCCGTGAAATATGCCTCATTTCCGAAACTGATGTTAGGAAAAGCTGCGAAATCTGAGTAAATGCTTCTAGGTGACAATATGCCTTCTATGGTGGATGATAGATCGGTAATCCTCATGCTCACAACTCAGTAAGCAATGTTTGTCAAATCCGTCAAGCATGTAGCGTGCTCGGAACACGGAATATCATGGTGAGTGAAACCATGTAAATTAAAATACTATTTGAACGGACTCGCCCCAAGAGAATATTTCTGCGCAATCTTCATGATTTTTGAAACTGGCGTTAGGAAATTTCTGCGAAATCTGGTAAAAATTTCTAGGTATAAATATGCCTTGCATGGTGGATGAAAGATCGCAATACACATACTCACATCTCAGTAGTGAATGCTTGTGAAATCCTTGATGCTTGTAGAATGCTCGGAACACGGAATGTCTCGGTGATTGAAATTATGTGAGTTACATTTCTATTGGGTAGATCTCGCTCCAAGAGCATTTGTGTGTGAAATCTCCCTCATTTTCGAAACTGTCTTTAGGAAAATACTGTGAACAAAGGGTAAATGTTTCTTGGTGTAAATATGCCCTGTATGGTGTTGAAATTTTGTTAATCCACATGTTCTCACCTCTGTAATGCATGTTTTTCGTATCCGCGATGCATGTTACATGTTCGGAACATGGAATATCACGCTGAGGAAACTATGTAAATTACATGCCGATTGGGTAGAACTCGCTCCAAGAGAATTTTTCTGTGATATCTACCTCATTTTCGAAACTGGTGTTAGGAAAAAGCTGGGAATTCAGAGAAAAATTTTCTAGGTGTAACTCTGCCATGTATGGGGATGAAAGTTCAGTAATCCACATGCTCACAACTCAGTCATGAATGTTTTTTCGAATCCGTGTTACATGTTGTGTGTTCGTAACACGGAATGTCACGGTGGAGGAAGAAAATTAAATTACATGTCTATTGGTTAGAATTCGCTCCAAGAGGAATTTTTTGAGAAAACTGCCTGATTTTGGAATCCGGCTTTATGAATAACCTGCAAACTTAGAATAAATATATCTAGTTGTTAATATGACTTGTATGGAGGATGAAAGTTCGGTAATTCATGAAAAATGCTCACAAATCATTAAAAATGTTTGTCGAATCCGTGATGCATGTATCGTGTTCAGAACGTGGAAAGTCAAGGTGAGGGAAACAATTTAAATAAAATTTCTAGTGGATACAACACACTCAAAGAGGATTTTTCTGCGCAATATGCCTCATTTTCTAAACTGGAGTTAAGAAAATGCTGCGAAATAATATTAAATGCTTCTCGGTGTAAATATGCCTTTCATACTAGGTGAAAGTTCAGTAATCCACATGCTCACAACTCATTAAAGAATGTTTGTGCAATCCGTCATGTATGTAGCGTGTTCGAAACACAGAATATCATGGTTAGGGAAACTGTGTAAATTAAATTTCTATTTGGTAGAACTCGCACCAAGAGGATTTTACTGCAAAACCTTCATGATTTCTGAACCAGGCGTTATGAAATACCTGTGTAAAATGAGAAAATATTTCTAGGAATAAATATGCCATTCATGGTGAATGAAAGTTTGTAATACACATGCTCACATCTCAGTAATGAATTTTTGTCGAATCCGGGATGCTTGTATTATGTTGGGAACACGGATGTCACATTCTGGAAAACAATGTAATTTACATGTCTCGTGTGTAGAACACACTCAAAGAGAATTTTTCAGCACAATCTTTCTCATTTTCTAACCTGGCGATAAGAATAAGCTGCAAAATCAAGGTAAATAATTCTATGTGTAAGGATTCCTTATATGGTGAATGAAAGTTCGGTAATCCACATGCTCACAGCTCAGTAACCATTGTTTGTCGAATCCGTAATGCGTGTAGCATTTTCGGAACACCGAATGTCACGGTGAGGGAAAGAAATTATATTACATGTCTATTGGGTAGAACTCGCTCCAAGAGTATTTTCCTATGAAAACTGCCTGATTTCCGAATCTGATATTAGGGAAAATCTGCGCACACAGACTAAGTGTTTCTAGGTGTAAAATGCCTTGTATGGTGGATGAAAGTTCTCTAATCCAGATTCTCAGAACTCAGTAATGATTGTTTGTCGAATCCGTGATACATAATGCCTGTTCTGAACACGGAACGTCATGGTGAGGGAAACTGTGTAAATTACATGTCTATTGGTTATAAATCGCTCCAAGAGTATTTTTCTGTGTATCTAACTCATTTTCGGTTGTGCCATTAGGAAAAACCTGCGAAAACAGAGTAAGTGTTTCTATGTGTTAATATGCCTTCTACGGTGGATGAAAGTTCAGTAATCCACATGTTCACAACTCAGAAATAAATGTTTGACGAATCCGTCATGCATGTAGTGTGTTCAGAACACGGATATTCACGGTGAGGGCAACTATGTAAATTACACGTCTATTGTGTATAACTTCCTCCACAAGGATATTTCTGTGGAAACTGCCTGATTTTTGATACTGGCATTAGAAAAAAGATGCGAACTCAAAATAAATATTTCTAGGTGTTTATATGCCTTGAATGGTGATTGAAAGTTCGGTTATCCACATGCTCACAACTCAGTAATGAATGTTTTTCGAATCCGTGTTGTATTTAACGTGATCGGAAGACGGAATGACACAATCAGTTAAGCTATGTAAATTACATATCTATAGGGAAGAGCTCCCTACAAGAACATTTTTCCGCGAAATATGCCTCATTTACGAAACTGATGTTAGGAAAAGCTTCGAAATCTGAGTAAATGCTTTTAGGTGACAATATGCCTTTTATGGTGGATGAAAGATCGGTAATCCTCATGCTCACAACTCAGTAAGTAATGTTTGTCAAATCCGTCATGCATGTAGCGTGCTCGGAACACGGAATATCATGGTGAATGAAACCATGTAAATTAAAATACTATTTGAACGGACTCGCCCCAAGAGAATATTTCTGCGCAATCTTCATGATTTTTGAAATTGGCGTTAGGAAATCTCTGCGAAATCTGGTAAAAATTTCTAGGTATAAATATGCCTTGCACGGTGGATGAAAGATCGCAATACACATACTCACATCTCAGTAGTGAATGCTTGTGAAATCCTTGATGCTTGTAGAATGTTCGGAACACGGAATGTCTCGGTGATTGAAATTATGTGAGTTACATTTCTATTGGGTAGATCTCGCTCCAAGAGCATTTGTGTGTGAAATCTCCCTCATTTTCGAAACTGTCTTTAGGAAAATACTGTGAACTCAGAGTAAATGTTTCTTGGTGTAAATATGCCCTGTATGGTGTTGAAAGTTTGTTAATCCACATGTTCTCACCTCTGTAATGCATGTTTTTCGTATCCGCGATGCATGTTACATGTTCGGAACACGGAATATCACGCTGAGGGAACGATGTAAATTACATGCCGATTGGGTAGAACTCGCTCCAAGAGAACTTTTCTGTGATATCTACCTCATTTTCGAAACTGGTGTTAGGAATAAGTTGGGAAATCAGAGAAAAATTTTCTAGGTGTAACTCTGCCATGTATGGGGATGAAAGTTCAGTAATCCACATGCTCACAACACAGTCATGAATGTTTTTTCGAATCCGTGTTACATGTAGTGTGTTCGTAACACAGAATGTCACGGTGGAGGAAGAAAAGTAAATTACATGTCTATTGCTTAGAATTCGCTCCAAGAGGAATTTTTTGAGAAAACTGCCTGATTTTGGAATCCGGCTTTATGAATAACCTGCAAACTGAGAATAAATATATCTAGTTGTTAATATGCCTTGTATGGAGGATGAAAGTTCGGTAATTCATGAAAAATGTTCACAACTCATTAAAAATGTTTGTCGAATCCGTGATGCATGTATCGTGTTCAGAACATGGGGAGTCAAGGTGAGTGAAACAATTTAAATAAAAGTTCTAGTGGATACAACACACTCAAAGAGGATTTTTCTGCGCAATATGCCTCATTTTCTAAACTGGAGTTAAGAAAATGCTGCGAAATAATATTAAATGCTTCTCGGTGTAAATATGCCTTACATACTAGGTGAAAGTTCAGTAATCCACATGCTAACAACTCATTAGTGAATATGTGTCGAATCCGTGATGCATGTAGCATATACGGAACATGGAAATGCACGGTGAGGGAATCTCTGTCAATTACATTTCTGTTGGATAGAACTCGATGTAAGACAGTTTTCTGTGAAAACTGCCTGTTTTTCAAAACTGGCATTAGAAAATAGCTGGGAACTCAGAGTAAATAATTCCAAGTGTTAATAATCCTTGAATAGTGAATGAAAGCTCGGTAATCCACATGCTCACAAATCAGTAATAACTGTTTGTCGAATCCTGATGAATGTAATTTGTTCGGAGCACAGAATGTCACGGTCAGGTAAACTATGTAAATTACATGTCTATCGGGTAGAAGTCAATAAAAGAGCATTTTTCTGCAAAATATGCCTCATTTCCTAATCTGGCTATTGGAAAAGTCTGTGAAATCAGGGTAAATGTTTCTTGGTGTAAATATGCCCTGCATGGTGTTGAGAATTTTGTAATCCACATGTTCTCACCTCAGTAATGAATGTTTTTCTTATCCTTGATGCATGTAACAGGTTCAGAACGCGGAATATCACGGTGAGGAAACTATGTAAATTCAATGTCGATTGGGAAGAACTCGCTCCAAGAGAATTTTTCTGTGAAATCTACCTCAATTTCAAAACTGGTGTTAGGAAATAGCTGGGAAGTAAGTGTAAAATTTCTTCGGTGTCAATATGCCTATTTTGGTGATGAATGTTCATTAATCCTCGTGCTCACAACTCAGTAATGAATGTTTTTTCGAAACCCTGATGCATGTAACGTGTTCGGAACACAGAATATCATGGTGAAGAGACTATGTAAACTAGATGTCCAGTGGGTACATCAATTTCAAAGTGTACTTTACTGAGCCATCTGTCTCATTTTTAAACTGGCATTAGAAAAACTTGCAAAATCAGAGTAAATTCTGTAGGTGCACATATGCCTTTAATGGTGAATGAGATTTCGGTAATCCACATGCTCACAACTCAGTAATGAATGTTTTTCAAGTCTGTGATGCAATTAATGTGTTTGGAAGATGGAATGACTCGGTCAGGTAAGCTATGGAAATTACATATCTGTCGGGTAGAACTCGCTATAAGACCATTTATCTGTGAAAAATACCTCATATCCAAAACTGGCGTTAGGAAAAGCTGCAAAATCTGAGTAAATGCTTCTAGGTGACAATATGCCTTTTATGGTGGATGAAAGTTCGGTACTCCACATGCTCACAACTCATTAAAGAATGTTTGTGCAATCCGTCATGTATGTAGCGTGTTCGAAACACAGAATATCATGGTTAGGGAAACTGTGTAAATTAAATTTCTATTTGGTAGAACTCGCACCAAGAGGATTTTACTGCAAAAACTTCATGATTTCTGAAACAGGCGTTATGAAAAACCTGTGAAAAATGAGAAAATATTTCTAGGAATAAATATGCCATTCATGGTGAATGAAAGTTTGTAATACACATGCTCACATCTCAGTAATGAATTTTTGTCGAATCCGGGATGCTTGTATTTTGTTGGGAACACGGATGTCACGTTCTGGAAAACAATGTAATTTACATGTCTCGTGTGTAGAACACACTCAAAGAGAATTTTTCAGCACAATCTTTCTCATTTTCTAACCTGGCGATAAGAATAAGCTGCAAAATCAAGGTAAATAATTCTACGTGTAAGGATTCCTTTTATGGTGAATGAAAGTTCGGTAATCCACATGCTCATAGCTCAGTAACCATTGTTTGTCGAATCCGTAATGCGTGTGGCATTTTCGGAACACCGAATGTCACGGTGAGGGAAAGAAATTATATTACATGTCTATTGGGTAGAACTCGCTCCAAGAGTATTTTCCTATGAAAACTGCCTGATTTCCGAATCTGATATTAGGGAAAATCTGCGCACACAGACTAAGTGTTTCTAGGTGTAAAATGCCTTGTATGGTGGATGAAAGTTCTCTAATCCAGATTCTCAGAACTCAGTAATGATTGTTTGTCGAATCCGTGATACATAATGCCTGTTCTGAACACGGAACGTCATGGTGAGGGAAACTGTGTAAATTACATGTCTATTGGTTATAAATCGCTCCAAGAGTATTTTTCTGTGTATCTAACTCATTTTCGGTTGTGCCATTAGGAAAAACCTGCGAAAACAGAGTAAGTGTTTCTATGTGTTAATATGCCTTCTACGGTGGATGAAAGTTCAGTAATCCACATGTTCACAACTCAGAAATAAATGTTTGACGAATCCGTCATGCATGTAGTGTGTTCAGAACACGGATATTCACGGTGAGGGCAACTATGTAAATTACACGTCTATTGTGTATAACTTCCTCCACAAGGATATTTCTGTGGAAACTGCCTGATTTTTGATACTGGCATTAGAAAAAAGATGCGAACTCAAAATAAATATTTCTAGGTGTTTATATGCCTTGAATGGTGATTGAAAGTTCGGTTATCCACATGCTCACAACTCAGTAATGAATGTTTTTCGAATCCGTGTTGTATTTAACGTGATCGGAAGACGGAATGACACAATCAGTTAAGCTATGTAAATTACATATCTATAGGGAAGAGCTCCCTACAAGAACATTTTTCCGCGATATATGCCTCATTTACGAAACTGATGTTAGGAAAAGCTTCGAAATCTGAGTAAATGCTTTTAGGTGACAATATGCCTTTTATGGTGGATGAAAGATCGGTAATCCTCATGCTCACAACTCAGTAAGTAATGTTTGTCAAATCCGTCATGCATGTAGCGTGCTCGGAACACGGAATATCATGGTGAATGAAACCATGTAAATTAAAATACTATTTGAACGGACTCGCCCCAAGAGAATATTTCTGCGCAATCTTCATGATTTTTGAAATTGGCGTTAGGAAATCTCTGCGAAATCTGGTAAAAATTTCTAGGTATAAATATGCCTTGCACGGTGGATGAAAGATCGCAATACACATACTCACATCTCAGTAGTGAATGCTTGTGAAATCCTTGATGCTTGTAGAATGTTCGGAACACGGAATGTCTCGGTGATTGAAATTATGTGAGTTACATTTCTATTGGGTAGATCTCGCTCCAAGAGCATTTGTGTGTGAAATCTCCCTCATTTTCGAAACTGTCTTTAGGAAAATACTGTGAACTCAGAGTAAATGTTTCTTGGTGTAAATATGCCCTGTATGGTGTTGAAAGTTTGTTAATCCACATGTTCTCACCTCTGTAATGCATGTTTTTCGTATCCGCGATGCATGTTACATGTTCGGAACACGGAATATCACGCTGAGGGAACGATGTAAATTACATGCCGATTGGGTAGAACTCGCTCCAAGAGAACTTTTCTGTGATATCTACCTCATTTTCGAAACTGGTGTTAGGAATAAGTTGGGAAATCAGAGAAAAATTTTCTAGGTGTAACTCTGCCATGTATGGGGATGAAAGTTCAGTAATCCACATGCTCACAACACAGTCATGAATGTTTTTTCGAATCCGTGTTACATGTAGTGTGTTCGTAACACAGAATGTCACGGTGGAGGAAGAAAAGTAAATTACATGTCTATTGCTTAGAATTCGCTCCAAGAGGAATTTTTTGAGAAAACTGCCTGATTTTGGAATCCGGCTTTATGAATAACCTGCAAACTGAGAATAAATATATCTAGTTGTTAATATGCCTTGTATGGAGGATGAAAGTTCGGTAATTCATGAAAAATGTTCACAACTCATTAAAAATGTTTGTCGAATCCGTGATGCATGTATCGTGTTCAGAACATGGGGAGTCAAGGTGAGTGAAACAATTTAAATAAAAGTTCTAGTGGATACAACACACTCAAAGAGGATTTTTCTGCGCAATATGCCTCATTTTCTAAACTGGAGTTAAGAAAATGCTGCGAAATAATATTAAATGCTTCTCGGTGTAAATATGCCTTACATACTAGGTGAAAGTTCAGTAATCCACATGCTAACAACTCATTAGTGAATATGTGTCGAATCCGTGATGCATGTAGCATATACGGAACATGGAAATGCACGGTGAGGGAATCTCTGTCAATTACATTTCTGTTGGATAGAACTCGATGTAAGACAGTTTTTCTGTGAAAACTGCCTGTTTTTCAAAACTGGCATTAGAAAATAGCTGGGAACTCAGAGTAAATAATTCCAAGTGTTAATAATCCTTGAATAGTGAATGAAAGCTCGGTAATCCACATGCTCACAAATCAGTAATAACTGTTTGTCGAATCCTGATGAATGTAATTTGTTCGGAGCACAGAATGTCACGGTCAGGTAAACTATGTAAATTACATGTCTATCGGGTAGAAGTCAATAAAAGAGCATTTTTCTGCAAAATATGCCTCATTTCCTAATCTGGCTATTGGAAAAGTCTGTGAAATCAGGGTAAATGTTTCTTGGTGTAAATATGCCCTGCATGGTGTTGAGAATTTTGTAATCCACATGTTCTCACCTCAGTAATGAATGTTTTTCTTATCCTTGATGCATGTAACAGGTTCAGAACGCGGAATATCACGGTGAGGAAACTATGTAAATTCAATGTCGATTGGGAAGAACTCGCTCCAAGAGAATTTTTCTGTGAAATCTACCTCAATTTCAAAACTGGTATTAGGAAATAGCTGGGAAGTAAGTGTAAAATTTCTTCGGTGTCAATATGCCTATTTTGGTGATGAATGTTCATTAATCCTCGTGCTCACAACTCAGTAATGAATGTTTTTTCGAAACCCTGATGCATGTAACGTGTTCGGAACACAGAATATCATGGTGAAGAGACTATGTAAACTAGATGTCCAGTGGGTACATCAATTTCAAAGTGTACTTTACTGAGCCATCTGTCTCATTTTTAAACTGGCATTAGAAAAACTTGCAAAATCAGAGTAAATTCTGTAGGTGCACATATGCCTTTAATGGTGAATGAGATTTCGGTAATCCACATGCTCACAACTCAGTAATGAATGTTTTTCAAGTCTGTGATGCAATTAATGTGTTTGGAAGATGGAATGACTCGGTCAGGTAAGCTATGGAAATTACATATCTGTCGGGTAGAACTCGCTATAAGACCATTTATCTGTGAAAAATACCTCATATCCAAAACTGGCGTTAGGAAAAGCTGCAAAATCTGAGTAAATGCTTCTAGGTGACAATATGCCTTTTATGGTGGATGAAAGTTCGGTACTCCACATGCTCACAACTCATTAAAGAATGTTTGTGCAATCCGTCATGTATGTAGCGTGTTCGAAACACAGAATATCATGGTTAGGGAAACTGTGTAAATTAAATTTCTATTTGGTAGAACTCGCACCAAGAGGATTTTACTGCAAAAACTTCATGATTTCTGAAACAGGCGTTATGAAAAACCTGTGAAAAATGAGAAAATATTTCTAGGAATAAATATGCCATTCATGGTGAATGAAAGTTTGTAATACACATGCTCACATCTCAGTAATGAATTTTTGTCGAATCCGGGATGCTTGTATTTTGTTGGGAACACGGATGTCACGTTCTGGAAAACAATGTAATTTACATGTCTCGTGTGTAGAACACACTCAAAGAGAATTTTTCAGCACAATCTTTCTCATTTTCTAACCTGGCGATAAGAATAAGCTGCAAAATCAAGGTAAATAATTCTACGTGTAAGGATTCCTTTTATGGTGAATGAAAGTTCGGTAATCCACATGCTCATAGCTCAGTAACCATTGTTTGTCGAATCCGTAATGCGTGTGGCATTTTCGGAACACCGAATGTCACGGTGAGGGAAAGAAATTATATTACATGTCTATTGGGTAGAACTCGCTCCAAGAGTATTTTCCTATGAAAACTGCCTGATTTCCGAATCTGATATTAGGGAAAATCTGCGCACACAGACTAAGTGTTTCTAGGTGTAAAATGCCTTGTATGGTGGATGAAAGTTCTCTAATCCAGATTCTCAGAACTCAGTAATGATTGTTTGTCGAATCCGTGATACATAATGCCTGTTCTGAACACGGAACGTCATGGTGAGGGAAACTGTGTAAATTACATGTCTATTGGTTATAAATCGCTCCAAGAGTATTTTTCTGTGTATCTAACTCATTTTCGGTTGTGCCATTAGGAAAAACCTGCGAAAACAGAGTAAGTGTTTCTATGTGTTAATATGCCTTCTACGGTGGATGAAAGTTCAGTAATCCACATGTTCACAACTCAGAAATAAATGTTTGACGAATCCGTCATGCATGTAGTGTGTTCAGAACACGGATATTCACGGTGAGGGCAACTATGTAAATTACACGTCTATTGTGTATAACTTCCTCCACAAGGATATTTCTGTGGAAACTGCCTGATTTTTGATACTGGCATTAGAAAAAAGATGCGAACTCAAAATAAATATTTCTAGGTGTTTATATGCCTTGAATGGTGATTGAAAGTTCGGTTATCCACATGCTCACAACTCAGTAATGAATGTTTTTCGAATCCGTGTTGTATTTAACGTGATCGGAAGACGGAATGACACAATCAGTTAAGCTATGTAAATTACATATCTATAGGGAAGAGCTCCCTACAAGAACATTTTTCCGCGAAATATGCCTCATTTACGAAACTGATGTTAGGAAAAGCTTCGAAATCTGAGTAAATGCTTTTAGGTGACAATATGCCTTTTATGGTGGATGAAAGATCGGTAATCCTCATGCTCACAACTCAGTAAGTAATGTTTGTCAAATCCGTCATGCATGTAGCGTGCTCGGAACACGGAATATCATGGTGAATGAAACCATGTAAATTAAAATACTATTTGAACGGACTCGCCCCAAGAGAATATTTCTGCGCAATCTTCATGATTTTTGAAATTGGCGTTAGGAAATCTCTGCGAAATCTGGTAAAAATTTCTAGGTATAAATATGCCTTGCACGGTGGATGAAAGATCGCAATACACATACTCACATCTCAGTAGTGAATGCTTGTGAAATCCTTGATGCTTGTAGAATGTTCGGAACACGGAATGTCTCGGTGATTGAAATTATGTGAGTTACATTTCTATTGGGTAGATCTCGCTCCAAGAGCATTTGTGTGTGAAATCTCCCTCATTTTCGAAACTGTCTTTAGGAAAATACTGTGAACTCAGAGTAAATGTTTCTTGGTGTAAATATGCCCTGTATGGTGTTGAAAGTTTGTTAATCCACATGTTCTCACCTCTGTAATGCATGTTTTTCGTATCCGCGATGCATGTTACATGTTCGGAACACGGAATATCACGCTGAGGGAACGATGTAAATTACATGCCGATTGGGTAGAACTCGCTCCAAGAGAACTTTTCTGTGATATCTACCTCATTTTCGAAACTGGTGTTAGGAATAAGTTGGGAAATCAGAGAAAAATTTTCTAGGTGTAACTCTGCCATGTATGGGGATGAAAGTTCAGTAATCCACATGCTCACAACACAGTCATGAATGTTTTTTCGAATCCGTGTTACATGTAGTGTGTTCGTAACACAGAATGTCACGGTGGAGGAAGAAAAGTAAATTACATGTCTATTGCTTAGAATTCGCTCCAAGAGGAATTTTTTGAGAAAACTGCCTGATTTTGGAATCCGGCTTTATGAATAACCTGCAAACTGAGAATAAATATATCTAGTTGTTAATATGCCTTGTATGGAGGATGAAAGTTCGGTAATTCATGAAAAATGTTCACAACTCATTAAAAATGTTTGTCGAATCCGTGATGCATGTATCGTGTTCAGAACATGGGGAGTCAAGGTGAGTGAAACAATTTAAATAAAAGTTCTAGTGGATACAACACACTCAAAGAGGATTTTTCTGCGCAATATGCCTCATTTTCTAAACTGGAGTTAAGAAAATGCTGCGAAATAATATTAAATGCTTCTCGGTGTAAATATGCCTTACATACTAGGTGAAAGTTCAGTAATCCACATGCTAACAACTCATTAGTGAATATGTGTCGAATCCGTGATGCATGTAGCATATACGGAACATGGAAATGCACGGTGAGGGAATCTCTGTCAATTACATTTCTGTTGGATAGAACTCGATGTAAGACAGTTTTTCTGTGAAAACTGCCTGTTTTTCAAAACTGGCATTAGAAAATAGCTGGGAACTCAGAGTAAATAATTCCAAGTGTTAATAATCCTTGAATAGTGAATGAAAGCTCGGTAATCCACATGCTCACAAATCAGTAATAACTGTTTGTCGAATCCTGATGAATGTAATTTGTTCGGAGCACAGAATGTCACGGTCAGGTAAACTATGTAAATTACATGTCTATCGGGTAGAAGTCAATAAAAGAGCATTTTTCTGCAAAATATGCCTCATTTCCTAATCTGGCTATTGGAAAAGTCTGTGAAATCAGGGTAAATGTTTCTTGGTGTAAATATGCCCTGCATGGTGTTGAGAATTTTGTAATCCACATGTTCTCACCTCAGTAATGAATGTTTTTCTTATCCTTGATGCATGTAACAGGTTCAGAACGCGGAATATCACGGTGAGGAAACTATGTAAATTCAATGTCGATTGGGAAGAACTCGCTCCAAGAGAATTTTTCTGTGAAATCTACCTCAATTTCAAAACTGGTGTTAGGAAATAGCTGGGAAGTAAGTGTAAAATTTCTTCGGTGTCAATATGCCTATTTTGGTGATGAATGTTCATTAATCCTCGTGCTCACAACTCAGTAATGAATGTTTTTTCGAAACCCTGATGCATGTAACGTGTTCGGAACACAGAATATCATGGTGAAGAGACTATGTAAACTAGATGTCCAGTGGGTACATCAATTTCAAAGTGTACTTTACTGAGCCATCTGTCTCATTTTTAAACTGGCATTAGAAAAACTTGCAAAATCAGAGTAAATTCTGTAGGTGCACATATGCCTTTAATGGTGAATGAGATTTCGGTAATCCACATGCTCACAACTCAGTAATGAATGTTTTTCAAGTCTGTGATGCAATTAATGTGTTTGGAAGATGGAATGACTCGGTCAGGTAAGCTATGGAAATTACATATCTGTCGGGTAGAACTCGCTATAAGACCATTTATCTGTGAAAAATACCTCATATCCAAAACTGGCGTTAGGAAAAGCTGCAAAATCTGAGTAAATGCTTCTAGGTGACAATATGCCTTTTATGGTGGATGAAAGTTCGGTACTCCACATGCTCACAACTCATTAAAGAATGTTTGTGCAATCCGTCATGTATGTAGCGTGTTCGAAACACAGAATATCATGGTTAGGGAAACTGTGTAAATTAAATTTCTATTTGGTAGAACTCGCACCAAGAGGATTTTACTGCAAAAACTTCATGATTTCTGAAACAGGCGTTATGAAAAACCTGTGAAAAATGAGAAAATATTTCTAGGAATAAATATGCCATTCATGGTGAATGAAAGTTTGTAATACACATGCTCACATCTCAGTAATGAATTTTTGTCGAATCCGGGATGCTTGTATTTTGTTGGGAACACGGATGTCACGTTCTGGAAAACAATGTAATTTACATGTCTCGTGTGTAGAACACACTCAAAGAGAATTTTTCAGCACAATCTTTCTCATTTTCTAACCTGGCGATAAGAATAAGCTGCAAAATCAAGGTAAATAATTCTACGTGTAAGGATTCCTTTTATGGTGAATGAAAGTTCGGTAATCCACATGCTCATAGCTCAGTAACCATTGTTTGTCGAATCCGTAATGCGTGTAGCATTTTCGGAACACCGAATGTCACGGTGAGGGAAAGAAATTATATTACATGTCTATTGGGTAGAACTCGCTCCAAGAGTATTTTCCTATGAAAACTGCCTGATTTCCGAATCTGATATTAGGGAAAATCTGCGCACACAGACTAAGTGTTTCTAGGTGTAAAATGCCTTGTATGGTGGATGAAAGTTCTCTAATCCAGATTCTCAGAACTCAGTAATGATTGTTTGTCGAATCCGTGATACATAATGCCTGTTCTGAACACGGAACGTCATGGTGAGGGAAACTGTGTAAATTACATGTCTATTGGTTATAAATCGCTCCAAGAGTATTTTTCTGTGTATCTAACTCATTTTCGGTTGTGCCATTAGGAAAAACCTGCGAAAACAGAGTAAGTGTTTCTATGTGTTAATATGCCTTCTACGGTGGATGAAAGTTCAGTAATCCACATGTTCACAACTCAGAAATAAATGTTTGACGAATCCGTCATGCATGTAGTGTGTTCAGAACACGGATATTCACGGTGAGGGCAACTATGTAAATTACACGTCTATTGTGTATAACTTCCTCCACAAGGATATTTCTGTGGAAACTGCCTGATTTTTGATACTGGCATTAGAAAAAAGATGCGAACTCAAAATAAATATTTCTAGGTGTTTATATGCCTTGAATGGTGATTGAAAGTTCGGTTATCCACATGCTCACAACTCAGTAATGAATGTTTTTCGAATCCGTGTTGTATTTAACGTGATCGGAAGACGGAATGACACAATCAGTTAAGCTATGTAAATTACATATCTATAGGGAAGAGCTCCCTACAAGAGCATTTTTCCGCGAAATATGCCTCATTTCCGAAACTGATGTTAGGAAAAGCTGCGAAATCTGAGTAAATGCTTCTAGGTGACAATATGCCTTTTATGGTGGATGAAAGATCGGTAATCCTCATGCTCACAACTCAGTAAGTAATGTTTGTCAAATCCGTCATGCATGTAGCGTGCTCGGAACACGGAATATCATGGTGAATGAAACCATGTAAATTAAAATACTATTTGAACGGACTCGCCCCAAGAGAATATTTCTGCGCAATCTTCATGATTTTTGAAATTGGCGTTAGGAAATCTCTGCGAAATCTGGTAAAAATTTCTAGGTATATATATGCCTTGCACGGTGGATGAAAGATCGCAATACACATACTCACATCTCAGTAGTGAATGCTTGTGAAATCCTTGATGCTTGTAGAATGTTCGGAACACGGAATGTCTCGGTGATTGAAATTATGTGAGTTACATTTCTATTGGGTAGATCTCGCTCCAAGAGCATTTGTGTGTGAAATCTCCCTCATTTTCGAAACTGTCTTTAGGAAAATACTGTGAACTCAGAGTAAATGTTTCTTGGTGTAAATATGCCCTGTATGGTGTTGAAAGTTTGTTAATCCACATGTTCTCACCTCTGTAATGCATGTTTTTCGTATCCGCGATGCATGTTACATGTTCGGAACACGGAATATCACGCTGAGGAAACGATGTAAATTACATGCCGATTGGGTAGAACTCGCTCCAAGAGAACTTTTCTGTGATATCTACCTCATTTTCGAAACTGGTGTTAGGAATAAGTTGGGAAATCAGAGAAAAATTTTCTAGGTGTAACTCTGCCATGTATGGGGATGAAAGTTCAGTAATCCACATGCTCACAACACAGTCATGAATGTTTTTTCGAATCCGTGTTACATGTAGTGTGTTCGTAACACAGAATGTCACGGTGGAGGAAGAAAAGTAAATTACATGTCTATTGCTTAGAATTCGCTCCAAGAGGAATTTTTTGAGAAAACTGCCTGATTTTGGAATCCGGCTTTATGAATAACCTGCAAACTGAGAATAAATATATCTAGTTGTTAATATGCCTTGTATGGAGGATGAAAGTTCGGTAATTCATGAAAAATGTTCACAACTCATTAAAAATGTTTGTCGATTCCGTGATGCATGTATCGTGTTCAGAACATGGGGAGTCAAGGTGAGTGAAACAATTTAAATAAAAGTTCTAGTGGATACAACACACTCAAAGAGGATTTTTCTGCGCAATATGCCTCATTTTCTAAACTGGAGTTAAGAAAATGCTGCGAAATAATATTAAATGCTTCTCGGTGTAAATATGCCTTACATACTAGGTGAAAGTTCAGTAATCCACATGCTAACAACTCATTAGTGAATATGTGTCGAATCCGTGATGCATGTAGCATATACGGAACATGGAAATGCACGGTGAGGGAATCTCTGTCAATTACATTTCTGTTGGATAGAACTCGATGTAAGACAGTTTTTCTGTGAAAACTGCCTGTTTTTCAAAACTGGCATTAGAAAAAAGCTGGGAACTCAGAGTAAATAATTCCAAGTGTTAATAATCCTTGAATGGTGAATGAAAGCTCGGTAATCCACATGCTCACAAATCAGTAATAACTGTTTGTCGAATCCTGATGAATGTAATTTGTTCGGAGCACAGAATGTCACGGTCAGGTAAACTATGTAAATTACATGTCTATCGGGTAGAAGTCAATAAAAGAGCATTTTTCTGCAAAATATGCCTCATTTCCTAATCTGGCTATTGGAAAAGTCTGTGAAATCAGGGTAAATGTTTCTTGGTGTAAATATGCCCTGCATGGTGTTGAGAATTTTGTAATCCACATGTTCTCACCTCAGTAATGAATGTTTTTCTTATCCTTGATGCATGTAACAGGTTCAGAACGCGGAATATCACGGTGAGGAAACTATGTAAATTCAATGTCGATTGGGAAGAACTCGCTCCAAGAGAATTTTTCTGTGAAATCTACCTCAATTTCAAAACTGGTGTTAGGAAATAGCTGGGAAGTAAGAGTAAAATTCCTTCGGTGTCAATATGCCTATTTTGGTGATGAATGTTCATTAATCCTCGTGCTCACAACTCAGTAATGAATGTTTTTCGAAACCCTGATGCATGTAACGTGTTCGGAACACAGAATATCATGGTGAAGAGACTATGTAAACTAGATGTCTAGTGGGTACATCAATTTCAAAGTGTACTTTACTGAGCCATCTGCCTCATTTTTAAACTGGCATTAGAAAAACTTGCAAAATCAGAGTAAATTCTGTAGGTGCACATATGCCTTTAATGGTGAATGAGATTTCGGTAATCCACATGCTCACAACTCAGTAATGAATGTTTTTCAAGTCTGTGATGCAATTAATGTGTTTGGAAGATGGAATGACACGGTCAGGTAAGCTATGGAAATTACATATCTGTCGGGTAGAACTCGCTATAAGACCATTTATCTGTGAAAAATACCTCATATCCAAAACTGGCGTTAGGAAAAGCTGCAAAATCTGAGTAAATGCTTCTAGGTGACAATATGCCTTTTATGGTGGATGAAAGTTCGGTACTCCACATGCTCACAACTCATTAAAGAATGTTTGTGCAATCCGTCATGTATGTAGCGTGTTCGAAACACAGAATATCATGGTTAGGGAAACTGTGTAAATTAAATTTCTATTTGGTAGAACTCGCACCAAGAGGATTTTACTGCAAATACCTCATGATTTCTGAAACAGGCGTTATGAAAAACCTGTGAAAAATGAGAAAATATTTCTAGGAATAAATATGCCATTCATGGTGAATGAAAGTTTGTAATACACATGCTCACATCTCAGTAATGAATTTTTGTCGAATCCGAGATGCTTGTATTGTGTTGGGAACACGGATGTCACGTTCTGGAAAACAATGTAATTTACATGTCTCGTGTGTAGAACACACTCAAAGAGAATTTTTCAGCACAATCTTTCTCATTTTCTAACCTGGGGAGAAGAATAAGCTGCAAAATCAAGGTAAATAATTCTATGTGTAAGGATTCCTTTTATGGTGAATGAAAGTTCGGTAATCCACATGCTCACAGCTCAGTAACCATTGTTTGTCGAATCCGTAATGCGTGTGGCATTTTCGGAACACCGAATGTCACGGTGAGGGAAAGAATTTATATTACATGTCTATTGGGTAGAACTCGCTCCAAGAGTATTTTCCTATGAAAACTGCCTGTTTTCCGAATCTGACATTAGGGAAAATCTGCGCACACAGACTAAGTCTTTCTAGGTGTAAAATGCCTTGTATGGTGGATGAAAGTTCTCTAATCCACATTCTCATAACTCAGTAATGATTGTTTGTCGAATCCGTGATACATAAAGCCTTTTCTGAACACGGAACATCATGGTGAGTGAAGCTGTGTAAATTACATGTCTATTGGTTATAAATAGCTCCAAGAGGATTTTTATGTGAAATCTACCGCATTTTCGGATGTGACATTAGGAAAAACCTGCGAAAACAGAGTAAGTGTTTCTATGTGTAAATATGCCTTCTACGGTGGATGAAAGATCAGTAATCCACATGTTCACAACTCAGAAATAAATGTTTGACGAATCCGTCATGCATGTAGTGTGTTCAGAACACGGATATTCACGGTGAGGGCAACTATGTAAATTACACGTCTATTGTGTATAACTTCCTCCACAAGGATATTTCTGTGGAAACTGCCTGATTTTTGATACTGGCATTAGAAAAAAGATGCGAACTCAAAATAAATATTTCTAGGTGTTTATATGCCTTGAATGGTGATTGAAAGTTCGGTTATCCACATGCTCACAACTCAGTAATGAATGTTTTTCGAATCCGTGTTGTATTTAACGTGATCGGAAGACGGAATGACACAATCAGTTAAGCTATGTAAATTACATATCTATAGGGAAGAGCTCCCTACAAGAGCATTTTTCCGCGAAATATGCCTCATTTACGAAACTGATGTTAGGAAAAGCTGCGAAATCTGAGTAAATGCTTTTAGGTGACAATATGCCTTTTATGGTGGATGAAAGATCGGTAATCCTCATGCTCACAACTCAGTAAGTAATGTTTGTCAAATCCGTCATGCATGTAGCGTGCTCGGAACACGGAATATCATGGTGAATGAAACCATGTAAATTAAAATACTATTTGAAAGGACTCGCCCCAAGAGAATATTTCTGCGCAATCTTCATGATTTTTGAAATTGGCGTTAGGAAATCTCTGCGAAATCTGGTAAAAATTTCTAGGTATAAATATGCCTTGCACGGTGGATGAAAGATCGCAATACACATACTCACATCTCAGTAGTGAATGCTTGTGAAATCCTTGATGCTTGTAGAATGTTCGGAACACGGAATGTCTCGGTGATTGAAATTATGTGAGTTACATTTCTATTGGGTAGATCTCGCTCCAAGAGCATTTGTGTGTGAAATCTCCCTCATTTTCGAAACTGTCTTTAGGAAAATACTGTGAACTCAGAGTAAATGTTTCTTGGTGTAAATATGCCCTGTATGGTGTTGAAAGTTTGTTAATCCACATGTTCTCACCTCTGTAATGCATGTTTTTCGTATCCGCGATGCATGTTACATGTTCGGAACACGGAATATCACGCTGAGGGAACGATGTAAATTACATGCCGATTGGGTAGAACTCGCTCCAAGAGAACTTTTCTGTGATATCTACCTCATTTTCGAAACTGGTGTTAGGAATAAGTTGGGAAATCAGAGAAAAATTTTCTAGGTGTAACTCTGCCATGTATGGGGATGAAAGTTCAGTAATCCACATGCTCACAACACAGTCATGAATGTTTTTTCGAATCCGTGTTACATGTAGTGTGTTCGTAACACAGAATGTCACGGTGGAGGAAGAAAAGTAAATTACATGTCTATTGCTTAGAATTCGCTCCAAGAGGAATTTTTTGAGAAAACTGCCTGATTTTGGAATCCGGCTTTATGAATAACCTGCAAACTGAGAATAAATATATCTAGTTGTTAATATGCCTTGTATGGAGGATGAAAGTTCGGTAATTCATGAAAAATGTTCACAACTCATTAAAAATGTTTGTCGAATCCGTGATGCATGTATCGTGTTCAGAACATGGGGAGTCAAGGTGAGTGAAACAATTTAAATAAAAGTTCTAGTGGATACAACACACTCAAAGAGGATTTTTCTGCGCAATATGCCTCATTTTCTAAACTGGAGTTAAGAAAATGCTGCGAAATAATATTAAATGCTTCTCGGTGTAAATATGCCTTACATACTAGGTGAAAGTTCAGTAATCCACATGCTAACAACTCATTAGTGAATATGTGTCGAATCCGTGATGCATGTAGCATATACGGATCATGGAAATGCACGGTGAGGGAATCTCTGTCAATTACATTTCTGTTGGATAGAACTCGATGTAAGACAGTTTTTCTGTGAAAACTGCCTGTTTTTCAAAACTGGCATTAGAAAAAAGCTGGGAACTCAGAGTAAATAATTCCAAGTGTTAATAATCCTTGAATGGTGAATGAAAGCTCGGTAATCCACATGCTCACAAATCAGTAATAACTGTTTGTCGAATCCTGATGAATGTAATTTGTTCGGAGCACAGAATGTCACGGTCAGGTAAACTATGTAAATTACATGTCTATCAGGTAGAAGTCAATAAAAGAGCATTTTTCTGCAAAATATGCCTCATTTCCTAATCTGGCTATTGGAAAAGTCTGTGAAATCAGGGTAAATGTTTCTTGGTGTAAATATGCCCTGCATGGTGTTGAGAATTTTGTAATCCACATGTTCTCACCTCAGTAATGAATGTTTTTCTTATCCTTGATGCATGTAACAGGTTCAGAACGCGGAATATCACGGTGAGGAAACTATGTAAATTCAATGTCGATTGGGAAGAACTCGCTCCAAGAGAATTTTTCTGTGAAATCTACCTCAATTTCAAAACTGGTGTTAGGAAATAGCTGGGAAGTAAGAGTAAAATTCCTTCGGTGTCAATATGCCTATTTTGGTGATGAATGTTCATTAATCCTCGTGCTCACAACTCAGTAATGAATGTTTTTCGAAACCCTGATGCATGTAACGTGTTCGGAACACAGAATATCATGGTGAAGAGACTATGTAAACTAGATGTCTAGTGGGTACATCAATTTCAAAGTGTACTTTACTGAGCCATCTGCCTCATTTTTAAACTGGCATTAGAAAAACTTGCAAAATCAGAGTAAATTCTGTAGGTGCACATATGCCTTTAATGGTGAATGAGATTTCGGTAATCCACATGCTCACAACTCAGTAATGAATGTTTTTCAAGTCTGTGATGCAATTAATGTGTTTGGAAGATGGAATGACACGGTCAGGTAAGCTATGGAAATTACATATCTGTCGGGTAGAACTCGCTATAAGACCATTTATCTGTGAAAAATACCTCATATCCAAAACTGGCGTTAGGAAAAGCTGCAAAATCTGAGTAAATGCTTCTAGGTGACAATATGCCTTTTATGGTGGATGAAAGTTCGGTACTCCACATGCTCACAACTCATTAAAGAATGTTTGTGCAATCCGTCATGTATGTAGCGTGTTCGAAACACAGAATATCATGGTTAGGGAAACTGTGTAAATTAAATTTCTATTTGGTAGAACTCGCACCAAGAGGATTTTACTGCAAATACCTCATGATTTCTGAAACAGGCGTTATGAAAAACCTGTGAAAAATGAGAAAATATTTCTAGGAATAAATATGCCATTCATGGTGAATGAAAGTTTGTAATACACATGCTCACATCTCAGTAATGAATTTTTGTCGAATCCGGGATGCTTGTATTGTGTTGGGAACACGGATGTCACGTTCTGGAAAACAATGTAATTTACATGTCTCGTGTGTAGAACACACTCAAAGAGAATTTTTCAGCACAATCTTTCTCATTTTCAAACCTGGCGATAAGAATAAGCTGCAAAATCAAGGTAAATAATTCTATGTGTAAGGATTCCTTTTATGGTGAATGAAAGTTCGGTAATCCACATGCTCACAGCTCAGTAACCATTGTTTGTCGAATCCGTAATGCGTGTGGCATTTTCGGAACACCGAATGTCACGGTGAGGGAAAGAATTTATATTACATGTCTATTGGGTAGAACTCGCTCCAAGAGTATTTTCCTATGAAAACTGCCTGTTTTCCGAATCTGACATTAGGGAAAATCTGCGCACACAGACTAAGTCTTTCTAGGTGTAAAATGCCTTGTATGGTGGATGAAAGTTCTCTAATCCACATTCTCATAACTCAGTAATGATTGTTTGTCGAATCCGTGATACATAAAGCCTGTTCTGAACACGGAACGTCATGGTGAGGGAAACTGTAAATTACATGTCTATTGGTTATAAATCGCTCCAAGAGGATTTTTCTGTCTATCTACCTCATTTTCGGTTGTGGCATTAGGAAAAACCTGCGAAAACAGAGTAAGTGTTTCTATGTGTTAATATGCCTTCTATGGTTAATGAAAGTTCAGTAATCCACATGTTCACAACTCAGAAATAAATGTTTGACGAATCCGTCATGCATGTAGTGTGTTCAGAACACGGATATTCACGGTGAGGGCAACTATGTAAATTACACGTCTATTGTGTATAACTTCCTCCACAAGGATATTTCTGTGGAAACTGCCTGATTTTTGATACTGGCATTAGAAAAAAGATGCGAACTCAAAATAAATATTTCTAGGTGTTTATATGCCTTGAATGGTGATTGAAAGTTCGGTTATCCACATGCTCACAACTCAGTAATGAATGTTTCTCGAATCCGTGTTGTATTTAACGTGATCGGAAGATGGAATGACACAATCAGTTAAGCTATGTAAATTACATATCTATAGGGAAGAGCTCCCTACAAGAGCATTTTTCCGCGAAATATGCCTCATTTACGAAACTGATGTTAGGAAAAGCTTCGAAATCTGAGTAAATGCTTCTAGGTGACAATATGCCTTTTATGGTGGATGAAAGATCGGTAATCCTCATGCTCACAACTCAGTAAGTAATGTTTGTCAAATCCGTCATGCATGTAGCGTGCTCGGAACACGGAATATCATGGTGAATGAAACCATGTAAATTTAAATACTATTTGAACGGACTCGCCCCAAGAGAATATTTCTGCGCAATCTTCATGATTTTTGAAATTGGCGTTAGGAAATCTCTGCGAAATCTTGTAAAAATTTCTAGGTATAAATATGCCTTGCACGGTGGAAGAAAGATCGCAATACACATACTCACATCTCAGTAGTGAATGCTTGTGAAATCCTTGATGCTTGTAGAATGTTCGGAACACGGAATGTCTCGGTGATTGAAATTATGTGAGTTACATTTCTATTGGGTAGATCTCGCTCCAAGAGCATTTGTGTGTGAAATCTCCCTCATTTTCGAAACTGTCTTTAGGAAAATACTGTGAACTCAGAGTAAATGTTTCTTGGTGTAAATATGCCCTGTATGGTGTTGAAAGTTTGTTAATCCACATGTTCTCACCTCTGTAATGCATGTTTTTCGTATCCGCGATGCATGTTACATGTTCGGAACACGGAATATCACGCTGAGGGAACGATGTAAATTACATGCCGATTGGGTAGAACTCGCTCCAAGAGAACTTTTCTGTGATATCTACCTCATTTTCGAAACTGGTGTTAGGAATAAGTTGGGAAATCAGAGAAAAATTTTCTAGGTGTAACTCTGCCATGTATGGGGATGAAAGTTCAGTAATCCACATGCTCACAACACAGTCATGAATGTTTTTTCGAATCCGTGTTACATGTAGTGTGTTCGTAACACAGAATGTCACGGTGGAGGAAGAAAAGTAAATTACATGTCTATTGCTTAGAATTCGCTCCAAGAGGAATTTTTTGAGAAAACTGCCTGATTTTGGAATCCGGCTTTATGAATAACCTGCAAACTGAGAATAAATATATCTAGTTGTTAATATGCCTTGTATGGAGGATGAAAGTTCGGTAATTCATGAAAAATGTTCACAACTCATTAAAAATGTTTGTCGAATCCGTGATGCATGTATCGTGTTCAGAACATGGGGAGTCAAGGTGAGTGAAACAATTTAAATAAAAGTTCTAGTGGATACAACACACTCAAAGAGGATTTTTCTGCGCAATATGCCTCATTTTCTAAACTGGAGTTAAGAAAATGCTGCGAAATAATATTAAATGCTTCTCGGTGTAAATATGCCTTACATACTAGGTGAAAGTTCAGTAATCCACATGCTAACAACTCATTAGTGAATATGTGTCGAATCCGTGATGCATGTAGCATATACGGATCATGGAAATGCACGGTGAGGGAATCTCTGTCAATTACATTTCTGTTGGATAGAACTCGATGTAAGACAGTTTTTCTGTGAAAACTGCCTGTTTTTCAAAACTGGCATTAGAAAAAAGCTGGGAACTCAGAGTAAATAATTCCAAGTGTTAATAATCCTTGAATGGTGAATGAAAGCTCGGTAATCCACATGCTCACAAATCAGTAATAACTGTTTGTCGAATCCTGATGAATGTAATTTGTTCGGAGCACAGAATGTCACGGTCAGGTAAACTATGTAAATTACATGTCTATCAGGTAGAAGTCAATAAAAGAGCATTTTTCTGCAAAATATGCCTCATTTCCTAATCTGGCTATTGGAAAAGTCTGTGAAATCAGGGTAAATGTTTCTTGGTGTAAATATGCCCTGCATGGTGTTGAGAATTTTGTAATCCACATGTTCTCACCTCAGTAATGAATGTTTTTCTTATCCTTGATGCATGTAACAGGTTCAGAACGCGGAATATCACGGTGAGGAAACTATGTAAATTCAATGTCGATTGGGAAGAACTCGCTCCAAGAGAATTTTTCTGTGAAATCTACCTCAATTTCAAAACTGGTGTTAGGAAATAGCTGGGAAGTAAGAGTAAAATTCCTTCGGTGTCAATATGCCTATTTTGGTGATGAATGTTCATTAATCCTCGTGCTCACAACTCAGTAATGAATGTTTTTCGAAACCCTGATGCATGTAACGTGTTCGGAACACAGAATATCATGGTGAAGAGACTATGTAAACTAGATGTCTAGTGGGTACATCAATTTCAAAGTGTACTTTACTGAGCCATCTGCCTCATTTTTAAACTGGCATTAGAAAAACTTGCAAAATCAGAGTAAATTCTGTAGGTGCACATATGCCTTTAATGGTGAATGAGATTTCGGTAATCCACATGCTCACAACTCAGTAATGAATGTTTTTCAAGTCTGTGATGCAATTAATGTGTTTGGAAGATGGAATGACACGGTCAGGTAAGCTATGGAAATTACATATCTGTCGGGTAGAACTCGCTATAAGACCATTTATCTGTGAAAAATACCTCATATCCAAAACTGGCGTTAGGAAAAGCTGCAAAATCTGAGTAAATGCTTCTAGGTGACAATATGCCTTTTATGGTGGATGAAAGTTCGGTACTCCACATGCTCACAACTCATTAAAGAATGTTTGTGCAATCCGTCATGTATGTAGCGTGTTCGAAACACAGAATATCATGGTTAGGGAAACTGTGTAAATTAAATTTCTATTTGGTAGAACTCGCACCAAGAGGATTTTACTGCAAATACCTCATGATTTCTGAAACAGGCGTTATGAAAAACCTGTGAAAAATGAGAAAATATTTCTAGGAATAAATATGCCATTCATGGTGAATGAAAGTTTGTAATACACATGCTCACATCTCAGTAATGAATTTTTGTCGAATCCGAGATGCTTGTATTGTGTTGGGAACACGGATGTCACGTTCTGGAAAACAATGTAATTTACATGTCTCGTGTGTAGAACACACTCAAAGAGAATTTTTCAGCACAATCTTTCTCATTTTCAAACCTGGCGATAAGAATAAGCTGCAAAATCAAGGTAAATAATTCTATGTGTAAGGATTCCTTTTATGGTGAATGAAAGTTCGGTAATCCACATGCTCACAGCTCAGTAACCATTGTTTGTCGAATCCGTAATGCGTGTGGCATTTTCGGAACACCGAATGTCACGGTGAGGGAAAGAATTTATATTACATGTCTATTGGGTAGAACTCGCTCCAAGAGTATTTTCCTATGAAAACTGCCTGTTTTCCGAATCTGACATTAGGGAAAATCTGCGCACACAGACTAAGTCTTTCTAGGTGTAAAATGCCTTGTATGGTGGATGAAAGTTCTCTAATCCACATTCTCATAACTCAGTAATGATTGTTTGTCGAATCCGTGATACATAAAGCCTGTTCTGAACACGGAACATCATGGTGAGTGAAGCTGTGTAAATTACATGTCTATAGGTTATAAATCGCTCCAAGAGGATTTTTCTGTCTATCTACCTCATTTTCGGTTGTGGCATTAGGAAAAACCTGCGAAAACAGAGTAAGTGTTTCTATGTGTTAATATGCCTTCTATGGTTAATGAAAGTTCAGTAATCCACATGTTCACAACTCAGAAATAAATGTTTGACGAATCCGTCATGCATGTAGTGTGTTCAGAACACGGATATTCACGGTGAGGGCAACTATGTAAATTACACGTCTATTGTGTATAACTTCCTCCACAAGGATATTTCTGTGGAAACTGCCTGATTTTTGATACTGGCATTAGAAAAAAGATGCGAACTCAAAATAAATATTTCTAGGTGTTTATATGCCTTGAATGGTGATTGAAAGTTCGGTTATCCACATGCTCACAACTCAGTAATGAATGTTTCTCGAATCCGTGTTGTATTTAACGTGATCGGAAGACGGAATGACACAATCAGTTAAGCTATGTAAATTACATATCTATAGGGAAGAGCTCCCTACAAGAGCATTTTTCCGCGAAATATGCCTCATTTACGAAACTGATGTTAGGAAAAGCTTCGAAATCTGAGTAAATGCTTCTAGGTGACAATATGCCTTTTATGGTGGATGAAAGATCGGTAATCCTCATGCTCACAACTCAGTAAGTAATGTTTGTCAAATCCGTCATGCATGTAGCGTGCTCGGAACACGGAATATCATGGTGAATGAAACCATGTAAATTTAAATACTATTTGAACGGACTCGCCCCAAGAGAATATTTCTGCGCAATCTTCATGATTTTTGAAATTGGCGTTAGGAAATCTCTGCGAAATCTTGTAAAAATTTCTAGGTATAAATATGCCTTGCACGGTGGAAGAAAGATCGCAATACACATACTCACATCTCAGTAGTGAATGCTTGTGAAATCCTTGATGCTTGTAGAATGTTCGGAACACGGAATGTCTCGGTGATTGAAATTATGTGAGTTACATTTCTATTGGGTAGATCTCGCTCCAAGAGCATTTGTGTGTGAAATCTCCCTCATTTTCGAAACTGTCTTTAGGAAAATACTGTGAACTCAGAGTAAATGTTTCTTGGTGTAAATATGCCCTGTATGGTGTTGAAAGTTTGTTAATCCACATGTTCTCACCTCTGTAATGCATGTTTTTCGTATCCGCGATGCATGTTACATGTTCAGAACACGGAATATCACGCTGAGGAAACTATGTAAATTATATGCCGATTGGGTAGAACTCGCTCCAAGAGAAGTTTTCTGTGATATCTACCTCATTTTCGAAACTGGTGTTAGGAAAAAGCTGGGAAATCAGAGAAAAATTTTCTAGGTGTAACTCTGCCATGTATGGGGATGAAAGTTCAGTAATCCACATGCTCACAACTCAGTCATGAATGTTTTTTCCAATCCGTGTTACATGTAGTGTGTTCGTAACACGGAATGTCACGGTGGAGGAAGAAAAGTAAATTATATGTCTATTGCTTAGAATTCGCTCCAAGAGGAATTTTTTGAGGAAACTGCCTGATTTTGGAATCCGTCTTTATGAATAACCTGCAAACTGAGAATAAATATATCTAGTGTTTAATATGACTAGTATGGAGGATGAAAGTTCGGTAATTCATGAAAAATGCTCACAACTCATTAAAAATGTTTGTCGAATCCGTGATGCACGTATCGTGTTCAGAACATGGAAAGTCACGGTGAGTGAAACAATTTAAATAAAAGTTCTAGTGGATACAACACACTCAAAGAGGATTTTTCTGCGCAATATGCCTCATTTTCTAAACTTAAGTTAAGAAAATGCTGCGAAATAATAATAAATGCTTCTCGGTGTAAATATGCCTTTCATACTAGGTGAAAGTTCAGTAATCCACATGCTCACAACTCATTAAAGAATGTTTGTGCAATCCATAATATATGTAGCGTGTTCAAAACACAGAATATCATGGTTAGGGAAACTGTGTAAATTAAATTTCTATTTGGTAGAACTCGCACCAAGAGGATTTTACTGCAAAAACTTCATGATTTCTGAAACAGGCGTTATGAAAAACCTGTGACAAATGAGAAAATATTTCTAGGAATAAATATGCCATTCATGGTGAATGAAAGTTTGTAATACACATGCTCACATCTCAGTAATGAATTTTTGTCGAATCCGGGATGCTTGTATTGTGTTGGGAACACGGATGTCACATTCTGGAAAACAATGTAATTTACATGTCTCGTGTGTAGAACACACTCAAAGAGAATTTTTCAGCACAATCTTTCTCATTTTCTAACCTGGCGATAAGAATAAGCTGCAAAATCAAGGTAAATAATTCTATGTGTAAGGAATCATTTTATGGTGAATGAAAGTTCGGTAATCCACATGCTCACAGCTCAGTAACCATTGTTTGTCGAATCCGTAATGCGTGTGGCATTTTCGGAACACCGAATGTCACGGTGAGGGAAAGAAATTATATTACATGTCTATTGGGTAGAACTCGTTCCAAGAGTATTTTTCTATGAAAACTGCCTGATTATCGAATCTGACATTAGGGAAAATCTGCGCACACAGACTAAGTGTTTCTAGGTGTAAAATGCCTTGTATGGTGGATGAAAGTTCTCTAATCCACATTCTCAGAACTCAGTAATGATTGTTTGTCGAATCCGTGATACATAAAGCCTGTTCTGAACACGGAACTTCATGGTGATGGAAACTGTGTAAATTACATGTCTATTGGTTATAAATCGCTCCAAGAGGATTTTTATGTGAAATATACCGCATTTTCGGATGTGACATTAGGAAAAACCTGCGAAAACAGAGTAAGTGTTTCTATGTGTAAATATGCCTTCTACGGTGGATGAAAGTTCAGTAATCCACATGTTCACAACTCAGAAATAAATGTTTGACGAATCCGTCATGCATGTAGTGTGTTCAGAACACGGATATTCACGGTGAGGGCAACTATGTAAATTACACGTCTATTGTGTATAACTTCCTCCACAAGGATATTTCTGTGGAAACTGCCTGATTTTTGATACTGGCATTAGAAAAAAGATGCGAACTCAAAATAAATATTTCTAGGTGTTTATATGCCTTGAATGGTGATTGAAAGTTCGGTTATCCACATGCTCACAACTCAGTAATGAATGTTTTTCGAATCCGTGTTTTATTTAACGTGATCGGAAGACGGAATGACACAATCAGTTAAGCTATGTAAATTACATATCTATAGGGAAGAGCTCCCTACAAGAGCATTTTTCCGCGAAATATGCCTCATTTACGAAACTGATGTTAGGAAAAGCTGCGAAATCTGAGTAAATGCTTCTAGGTGACAATATGCCTTTTATGGTGGATGAAAGATCGGTAATCCTCATGCTCACAACTCAGTAAGTAATGTTTGTCAAATCCGTCATGCATGTAGCGTGCTCGGAACACGGAATATCATGGTGAGTGAAACCATGTAAATTAAAATACTATTTGAACGGACTCGCCCCAAGAGAATATTTCTGCGCAATCTTCATGATTTTTGAAACTGGCGTTAGGAAATTTCTGCGAAATCTGGTAAAAATTTCTAGGTATAAATATGCCTTGCATGGTGGATGAAAGATCGCAATACACATACTCACATCTCAGTAGTGAATGCTTGTGAAATCCTTGATGCTTGTAGAATGTTCGGAACACGGAATGTCTCGGTGATTGAAATTATGTGAGTTACATTTCTATTGGGTAGATCTCGCTCCAAGAGCATTTGTGTGTGAAATCTCCCTCATTTTCGAAACTGTCTTTAGGAAAATACTGTGAACTCAGAGTAAATGTTTCTTGGTGTAAATATGCCCTGTATGGTGTTGAAAGTTTGTTAATCCACATGTTCTCACCTCTGTAATGCATGTTTTTCGTATCCGCGATGCATGTTACATGTTCGGAACACGGAATATCACGCTGAGGAAACGATGTAAATTACATGCCGATTGGGTAGAACTCGCTCCAAGAGAACTTTTCTGTGATATCTACCTCATTTTCGAAACTGGTGTTAGGAATAAGTTGGGAAATCAGAGAAAAATTTTCTAGGTGTAACTCTGCCATGTATGGGGATGAAAGTTCAGTAATCCACATGCTCACAACACAGTCATGAATGTTTTTTCGAATCCGTGTTACATGTAGTGTGTTCGTAACACAGAATGTCACGGTGGAGGAAGAAAAGTAAATTACATGTCTATTGGTTAGAATACGCTCCAAGAGGAATTTTTTGAGAAAACTGCCTGATTTTGGAATCCGGCTTTATGAATAACCTGCAAACTGAGAATAAATATATCTAGTTGTTAATATGCCTTGTATGGAGGATGAAAGTTCGGTAATTCATGAAAAATGTTCACAACTCATTAAAAATGTTTGTCGAATCCGTGATGCATGTATCGTGTTCAGAACATGGGAAGTCAAGGTGAGTGAAACAATTTAAATAAAAGTTCTAGTGGATACAACACACTCAAAGAGGATTTTTCTGCGCAATATGCCTCATTTTCTAAACTGGAGTTAAGAAAATGCTGCGAAATAATATTAAATGCTTCTCGGTGTAAATATGCCTTACATACTAGGTGAAAGTTCAGTAATCCACATGCTAACAACTCATTAGTGAATATGTGTCGAATCCGTGATGCATGTAGCATATACGGAACATGGAAATGCACGGTGAGGGAATCTCTGTCAATTACATTTCTGTTGGATAGAACTCGATGTAAGACAGTTTTTCTGTGAAAACTGCCTGTTTTTCAAAACTGGCATTAGAAAAAAGCTGGGAACTCAGAGTAAATAATTCCAAGTGTTAATAATCCTTGAATGGTGAATGAAAGCTCGGTAATCCACATGCTCACAAATCAGTAATAACTGTTTGTCGAATCCTGATGAATGTAATTTGTTCGGAGCACAGAATGTCACGGTCAGGTAAACTATGTAAATTACATGTCTATCAGGTAGAAGTCAATAAAAGAGCATTTTTCTGCAAAATATGCCTCATTTCCTAATCTGGCTATTGGAAAAGTCTGTGAAATCAGGGTAAATGTTTCTTGGTGTAAATATGCCCTGCATGGTGTTGAGAATTTTGTAATCCACATGTTCTCACCTCAGTAATGAATGTTTTTCTTATCCTTGATGCATGTAACAGGTTCAGAACGCGGAATATCACGGTGAGGAAACTATGTAAATTCAATGTCGATTGGGAAGAACTCGCTCCAAGAGAATTTTTCTGTGAAATCTACCTCAATTTCAAAACTGGTGTTAGGAAATAGCTGGGAAGTAAGAGTAAAATTCCTTCGGTGTCAATATGCCTATTTTGGTGATGAATGTTCATTAATCCTCGTGCTCCCAACTCAGTAATGAATGTTTTTTCGAAACCCTGATGCATGTAACGTGTTCGGAACACAGAATATCATGGTGAAGAGACTATGTAAACTAGATGTCTAGTGGGTACATCAATTTCAAAGTGTACTTTACTGAGCCATCTGCCTCATTTTTAAACTGGCATTAGAAAAACTTGCAAAATCAGAGTAAATTCTGTAGGTGCACATATGCCTTTAATGGTGAATGAGATTTCGGTAATCCACATGCTCACAACTCAGTAATGAATGTTTTTCAAGTCTGTGATGCAATTAATGTGTTTGGAAGATGGAATGACACGGTCAGGTAAGCTATGGAAATTACATATCTGTCGGGTAGAACTCGCTATAAGACCATTTATCTGTGAAAAATACCTCATATCCAAAACTGGCGTTAGGAAAAGCTGCAAAATCTGAGTAAATGCTTCTAGGTGACAATATGCCTTTTATGGTGGATGAAAGTTCGTTACTCCACATGCTCACAACTCATTAAAGAATGTTTGTGCAATCCGTCATGTATGTAGCGTGTTCGAAACACAGAATATCATGGTTAGGGAAACTGTGTAAATTAAATTTCTATTTGGTAGAACTCGCACCAAGAGGATTTTACTGCAAAAACTTCATGATTTCTGAAACAGGCGTTATGAAAAACCTGTGAAAAATGAGAAAATATTTCTAGGAATAAATATGCCATTCATGGTGAATGAAAGTTTGTAATACACATGCTCACATCTCAGTAATGAATTTTTGTCGAATCCGGGATGCTTGTATTGTGTTGGGAACACGGATGTCACGTTCTGGAAAACAATGTAATTTACATGTCTCGTGTGTAGAACACACTCAAAGAGAATTTTTCAGCACAATCTTTCTCATTTTCTAACCTGGCGATAAGAATAAGCTGCAAAATCAAGGTAAATAATTCTATGTGTAAGGATTCCTTTTATGGTGAATGAAAGTTCGGTAATCCACATGCTCACAGCTCAGTAACCATTGTTTGTCGAATCCGTAATGCGTGTAGCATTTTCGGAACACCGAATGTCACGGTGAGGGAAAGAATTTATATTACATGTCTATTGGGTAGAACTCGCTCCAAGAGTATTTTCCTATGAAAACTGCCTGTTTTCCGAATCTGACATTGGGGAAAATCTGCGCACACAGACTAAGTGTTTCTAGGTGTAAAATGCCTTGTATGGTGGATGAAAGTTCTCTAATCCACATTCTCAGAACTCAGTAATGATTGTTTGTCGAATCCGTGATACATAAAGCCTGTTCTGAACACGGAACGTCATGGTGAGTGAAGCTGTGTAAATTACATGTCTATTGGTTATAAATCGCTCCAAGAGGATTTTTATGTGAAATCTACCGCATTTTCGGATGTGGCATTAGGAAAAACCTGCGAAAACAGAGTAAGTGTTTCTATGTGTAAATATGCTTTCTACGGTGGATGAAAGTTCAGTAATCCAAATGTTCACAACTCAGAAATAAATGTTTGACGAATCCGTCATGCATGTAGTGTGTTCAGAACACGGATATTCACGGTGAGGGCAACTATGTAAATTACAAGTCTATTGTGTATAACTTCCTCCACAAGGATATTTCTGTGGAAACTGCCTGATTTTTAATACTGGCATTAGAAAAAAGATGCGAACTCAAAATAAATATTTCTAGGTGTTTATATGCCTTGAATGGTGATTGAAAGTTCGGTTATCCACATGCTCACAACTCAGTAATGAATGTTTTTCGAATCCGTGTTATATTTAACGTGATCGGAAGACGGAATGACACAATCAGTTAAGCTATGTAAATTACATATCTATAGGGAAGAGCTCCCTACAAGAGCATTTTTCCGTGAAAAATGCCTCATTTACGAAACTGATGTTAGGAAAAGCTGCGAAATCTGAGTAAATGCTTCTAGGTGATAATATGCCTTTTATGGTGGATGAAAGATCGGTAATCCTCATGCTCACAACTCAGTAAGTAATGTTTGTCAAATCCGTCATGCATGTAGCGTGCTCGGAACACGGAATATCATGGTGAGTGAAACCATGTAAATTAAAATACTATTTGAAGGGACTCGCCCCAAGAGTATATTTCTGCGCAATCTTCATGATTCTTGAAACTGGCGTTAGGAAATTTCTGCGAAATCTGGTAAAAATTTCTAGGTATAAATATGCCTTGCATGGAGGATGAAAAATCGCAATACACATACTCACATCTCAGTAGTGAATGCTTGTGAAATCCTTGATGCTTGTAGAATGTTCGGAACACGGAATGTCTCGGTGATTGAAATTATGTGAGTTACATTTCTCTTGGGTAGATCTCGCTCCAAGAGCATTTGTGTGTGAAATCTCCCTCATTTTCGAAACTGTCTTTAGGAAAATACTGTGAACTCAGAGTAAATGTTTCTTGGTGTAAATATGCCCTGTATGGTGTTGAAAGTTTTTAATCCACATGTACTCACCTCTGTAATGCATGTTTTTCGTATCCGCGATGCATGTTACATGTTCGGAACATGGAATATCACGCTGAGGAAACTATGTAAATTACATGCCGATTGGGTAGAACTCGCTCCAAGAGAAGTTTTCTGTGATATCTACCTCATTTTCGAAACTGGTGTTAGGAAAATGCTGGGAAATCAGTGAAAAATTTTCTGGGTGTAATTCTGCCATGTATGGAGATGAAAGTACATTAATCCACATGCTCACAACTCAGTCATGAATGTTTATTCGAATCCCTGTTACATGTAGTGTGTTCGTAACACGGAATGTCACGGTGAAGGAAGAAAAGTAAATTACATGTCTATTGGTTAGAATTCGCTCCAAGAGGAATTTTTTGAGAAAACTGCCTGATTTTGGAATCTGGCTTTATGAATAACCTGCAAACTGAGAATAAATATATCTAGTTGTTAATATGACTTGTATGGAGGATGAAAGTTCGGTAATTCATGAAAAATGTTCACAACTCATTAAAAATGTTTGTCGAATCCGTGATGCACGTATCGTGTTCAGAACATGGAAAGTCACGGTGAGTGAAACAATTTAAATAAAAGTTCTAGTGGATACAACACACTCAAAGAGGATTTTTCTGCGCAATATGCCTCATTTTCTAAACTGGAGTTAAGAAAATGCTGCGAAATAATATTAAATGCTTCTCGGTGTAAATATGCCTTTCATACTAGGTGAAAGTTCAGTAATCCACATGCTCACAACTCATTAAAGAATGTTTGTGCAATCCGTAATATATGTAGCGTGTTCAAAACACAGAATATCATGGTTAGGGAAACTGTGTAAATTAAATTTCTATTTGGTAGAACTCGCACCAAGAGGATTTTACTGCAAAAACTTCATGATTTCTGAAACAGGCGTTATGAAAAAACTGTGAAAAATGAGAAAATATTTCTAGGAATAAATATGCCATTCATGGTGAATGAAAGTTTGTAATACACATGCTCACATCTCAGTAATGAATTTTTGTCGAATCCGGGATGCTTGTATTGTGTTGGGAACACGGATGTCACATTCTGGAAAACAATGTAATTTACATGTCTCGTGTGTAGAACACACTCAAAGAGAATTTTTCAGCACAATCTTTCTCATTTTCTAACCTGGCGATAAGAATAAGCTGCAAAATCAAGGTAAATAATTCTATGTGTAAGGATTCCTTTTATGGTGAATGAAAGTTCGGTAATCCACATGCTCACAGTTCAGTAACCATTGTTTGTCGAATCCGTAATGCGTGTAGCATTTTCGGAACACCGAATGTCACGGTGAGGGAAAGAAATTATATTACATGTCTATTGGGTAGAACTCGTTCCAAGAGTATTTTTCTATGAAAACTGCCTGATTATCGAATCTGACATTAGGGAAAATCTGCGCACACAGACTAAGTGTTTCTAGGTGTAAAATGCCTTGTATGGTGGATGAAAGTTCTCTAATCCACATTCTCAGAACTCAGTAATGATTGTTTGTCGAATCCGTGATACATAAAGCCTGTTCTGAACACGGAACTTCATGGTGATGGAAACTGTGTAAATTACATGTCTATTGGTTATAAATCGCTCCAAGAGGATTTTTATGTGAAATCTACCGCATTTTCGGATGTGACATTAGGAAAAACCTGCGAAAACAGAGTAAGTGTTTCTATGTGTAAATATGCTTTCTACGGTGGATGAAAGTTCAGTAATCCACATGTTCACAACTCAGAAATAAATGTTTGACGAATCCGTCATGCATGTAGTGTGTTCAGAACACGGATATTCACGGTGAGGGCAACTATGTAAATTACAAGTCTATTGTGTATAACTTCCTCCACAAGGATATTTCTGTGGAAACTGCCTGATTTTTAATACTGGCATTAGAAAAATGATGCGAACTCAAAATAAATATTTCTAGGTGTTTATATGCCTTGAATGGTGATTGAAAGTTCGGTTATCCACATGCTCACAACTCAGTAATGAATGTTTTTCGAATCCGTGTTATATTTAACGTGATCGGAAGACGGAATGACACAATCAGTTAAGCTATGTAAATTACATATCTATAGGGAAGAGCTCCCTACAAGAGCATTTTTCCGCGAAAAATGCCTCATTTACGAAACTGACGTTAGGAAAAGCTGCGAAATCTGAGTAAATGCTTCTTGGTGATAATATGCCTTTTATGGTGGATGAAAGATCGGTAATCCTCATGCTCACAACTCAGTAAGTAATGTTTGTCAAATCCGTCATGCATGTAGCGTGCTCGGAACACGGAATATCATGGTGAGTGAAACCATGTAAATTAAAATACTATTTGAACGGACTCACCCCAAGAGTATATTTCTGCGCAATCTTCATGATTCTTGAAACTGGCGTTAGGAAATTTCTGCGAAATCTGGTAAAAATTTCTAGGTATAAATATGCCTTGCATGGTGGATGAAAAATCGCAATACACATACTCACATCTCAGTAGTGAATGCTTGTGAAATCCTTGATGCTTGTAGAATGTTCGGAACACGGAATGTCTCGGTGATTGAAATTATGTGAGTTACATTTCTCTTGGGTAGATCTCGCTCCAAGAGCATTTGTGTGTGAAATCTCCCTCATTTTCGAAACTGTCTTTAGGAAAATACTGTGAACTCAGAGTAAATGTTTCTTGGTGTAAATATGCCCTGTATGGTGTTGAAAGTTTGTTAATCCACATGTTCTCACCTCTGTAATGCATGTTTTTCGTATCCGCGATGCATGTTACATGTTCGGAACACGGAATATCACGCTGAGGAAACGATGTAAATTACATGCCGATTGGGTTGAACTCGCTCCAAGAGAACTTTTCTGTGATATCTACCTCATTTTCGAAACTGGTGTTAGGAATAAGTTGGGAAATCAGAGAAAAATTTTCTAGGTGTAACTCTGCCATGTATGGGGATGAAAGTTCAGTAATCCACATGCTCACAACACAGTCATGAATGTTTTTTCGAATCCGTGTTACATGTAGTGTGTTCGTAACACAGAATGTCACGGTGGAGGAAGAAAAGTAAATTACATGTCTATTGGTTAGAATACGCTCCAAGAGGAATTTTTTGAGAAAACTGCCTGATTTTGGAATCCGGCTTTATGAATAACCTGCAAACTGAGAATAAATATATCTAGTTGTTAATATGCCTTGTATGGAGGATGAAAGTTCGGTAATTCATGAAAAATGTTCACAACTCATTAAAAATGTTTGTCGAATCCGTGATGCATGTATCGTGTTCAGAACATGGGAAGTCAAGGTGAGTGAAACAATTTAAATAAAAGTTCTAGTGGATACAACACACTCAAAGAGGATTTTTCTGCGCAATATGCCTCATTTTCTAAACTGGAGTTAAGAAAATGCTGCGAAATAATATTAAATGCTTCTCGGTGTAAATATGCCTTACATACTAGGTGAAAGTTCAGTAATCCACATGCTAACAACTCATTAGTGAATATGTGTCGAATCCGTGATGCATGTAGCATATACGGAACATGGAAATGCACGGTGAGGGAATCTCTGTCAATTACATTTCTGTTGGATAGAACTCGATGTAAGACAGTTTTTCTGTGAAAACTGCCTGTTTTTCAAAACTGGCATTAGAAAAAAGCTGGGAACTCAGAGTAAATAATTCCAAGTGTTAATAATCCTTGAATGGTGAATGAAAGCTCGGTAATCCACATGCTCACAAATCAGTAATAACTGTTTGTCGAATCCTGATGAATGTAATTTGTTCGGAGCACAGAATGTCACGGTCAGGTAAACTATGTAAATTACATGTCTATCAGGTAGAAGTCAATAAAAGAGCATTTTTCTGCAAAATATGCCTCATTTCCTAATCTGGCTATTGGAAAAGTCTGTGAAATCAGGGTAAATGTTTCTTGGTGTAAATATGCCCTGCATGGTGTTGAGAATTTTGTAATCCACATGTTCTCACCTCAGTAATGAATGTTTTTCTTATCCTTGATGCATGTAACAGGTTCAGAACGCGGAATATCACGGTGAGGAAACTATGTAAATTCAATGTCGATTGGGAAGAACTCGCTCCAAGAGAATTTTTCTGTGAAATCTACCTCAATTTCAAAACTGGTGTTAGGAAATAGCTGGGAAGTAAGAGTAAAATTCCTTCGGTGTCAATATGCCTATTTTGGTGATGAATGTTCATTAATCCTCGTGCTCACAACTCAGTAATGAATGTTTTTTCGAAACCCTGATGCATGTAACGTGTTCGGAACACAGAATATCATGGTGAAGAGACTATGTAAACTAGATGTCTAGTGGGTACATCAATTTCAAAGTGTACTTTACTGAGCCATCTGCCTCATTTTTAAACTGGCATTAGAAAAACTTGCAAAATCAGAGTAAATTCTGTAGGTGCACATATGCCTTTAATGGTGAATGAGATTTCGGTAATCCACATGCTCACAACTCAGTAATGAATGTTTTTCAAGTCTGTGATGCAATTAATGTGTTTGGAAGATGGAATGACACGGTCAGGTAAGCTATGGAAACTACATATCTGTCGGGTAGAACTCGCTATAAGACCATTTATCTGTGAAAAATACCTCATATCCAAAACTGGCGTTAGGAAAAGCTGCAAAATCTGAGTAAATGCTTCTAGGTGACAATATGCCTTTTATGGTGGATGAAAGTTCGGTACTCCACATGCTCACAACTCATTAAAGAATGTTTGTGCAATCCGTCATGTATGTAGCGTGTTCGAAACACAGAATATCATGGTTAGGGAAACTGTGTAAATTAAATTTCTATTTGGTAGAACTCGCACCAAGAGGATTTTACTGCAAATACCTCATGATTTCTGAAACAGGCGTTATGAAAAACCTGTGAAAAATGAGAAAATATTTCTAGGAATAAATATGCCATTCATGGTGAATGAAAGTTTGTAATACACATGCTCACATCTCAGTAATGAATTTTTGTCGAATCCGGGATGCTTGTATTGTGTTGGGAACACGGATGTCACGTTCTGGAAAACAATGTAATTTACATGTCTCGTGTGTAGAACACACTCAAAGAGAATTTTTCAGCACAATCTTTCTCATTTTCTAACCTGGCGATAAGAATAAGCTGCAAAATCAAGGTAAATAATTCTATGTGTAAGGATTCCTTTTATGGTGAATGAAAGTTCGGTAATCCACATGCTCACAGCTCAGTAACCATTGTTTGTCGAATCCGTAATGCGTGTAGCATTTTCGGAACACCGAATGTCACGGTGAGGGAAAGAATTTATATTACATGTCTATTGGGTAGAACTCGCTCCAAGAGTATTTTCCTATGAAAACTGCCTGTTTTCCGAATCTGACATTGGGGAAAATCTGCGCACACAGACTAAGTGTTTCTAGGTGTAAAATGCCTTGTATGGTGGATGAAAGTTCTCTAATCCACATTCTCAGAACTCAGTAATGATTGTTTGTCGAATCCGTGATACATAAAGCCTGTTCTGAACACGGAACGTCATGGTGAGTGAAGCTGTGTAAATTACATGTCTATTGGTTATAAATCGCTCCAAGAGGATTTTTCTGCCTATCTACCTCATTTTCGGTTGTGGCATTAGGAAAAACCTGCGAAAACAGAGTAAGTGTTTCTATGTGTAAATATGCCTTCTATGGTTAATGAAAGTTCAGTAATCCACATGTTCACAACTCAGAAATAAATGTTTGACGAATCCGTCATGCATGTAGTGTGTTCAGAACACGGATATTCACGGTGAGGGCAACTATGTAAATTACACGTCTATTGTGTATAACTTCCACCACAAGGATATTTCTGTGGAAACTGCCTGATTTTTGATACTGGCATTAGAAAAAAGATGCGAACTCAAAATAAATATTTCTAGGTGTTTATATGCCTTGAATGGTGATTGAAAGTTCGGTTATCCACATGCTCACAACTCAGTAATGAATGTTTCTCGAATCCGTGTTGTATTTAACGTGATCGGAAGACGGAATGACACAATCAGTTAAGCTATGTAAATTACATATCTATAGGGAAGAGCTCCCTACAAGAGCATTTTTCCGCGAAATATGCCTCATTTACGAAACTGATGTTAGGAAAAGCTTCGAAATCTGAGTAAATGCTTCTAGGTGACAATATGCCTTTTATGGTGGATGAAAGATCGGTAATCCTCATGCTCACAACTCAGTAAGTAATGTTTGTCAAATCCGTCATGCATGTAGCGTGCTCGGAACACGGAATATCATGGTGAATGAAACCATGTAAATTAAAATACTATTTGAACGGACTCGCCCCAAGAGAATATTTCTGCGCAATCTTCATGATTTTTGAAATTGGCGTTAGCAAATCTCTGCGAAATCTGGTAAAAATTTCTAGGTATAAATATGCCTTGCACGGTGGATGAAAGATCGCAATACACATACTCACATCTCAGTAGTGAATGCTTGTGAAATCCTTGATGCTTGTAGAATGTTCGGAACACGGAATGTCTCGGTGATTGAAATTATGTGAGTTACATTTCTATTGGGTAGATCTCGCTCCAAGAGCATTTGTGTGTGAAATCTCCCTCATTTTCGAAACTGTCTTTAGGAAAATACTGTGAACTCAGAGTAAATGTTTCTTGGTGTAAATATGCCCTGTATGGTGTTGAAAGTTTGTTAATCCACATGTTCTCACCTCTGTAATGCATGTTTTTCGTATCCGCGATGCATGTTACATGTTCAGAACACGGAATATCACGCTGAGGAAACTATGTAAATTACATGCCGATTGGGTAGAACTCGCTCCAAGAGAAGTTTTCTGTGATATCTACCTCATTTTCGAAACTGGTGTTAGGAAAAAGCTGGGAAATCAGAGAAAAATTTTCTAGGTGTAACTCTGCCATGTATGGGGATGAAAGTTCAGTAATCCACATGCTCACAACTCAGTCATGAATGTTTTTTCCAATCCGTGTTACATGTAGTGTGTTCTTAACACGGAATGTCACGGTGGAGGAAGAAAAGTAAATTACATGTCTATTGGTTAGAATTCGCTCCAAGAGGAATTTTTTGAGGAAACTGCCTGATTTTGGAATCCGGCTTTATGAATAACCTGCAAACTGAGAATAAATATATCTAGTTTTTAATATGACTAGTATGGAGGATGAAAGTTCGGTAATTCATGAAAAATGCTCACAACTCATTAAAAATGTTTGTCGAATCCGTGATGCATGTATCGTGTTCAGAACATGGAAAGTCACGGTGAGTGAAACAATTTAAATAAAACTTCTAGTGGATACAACACACTCAAAGAGGATTTTTCTGCGCAATATGCCTCATTTTCTAAACTGGAGTTAAGAAAATGCTGTGAAATAATATTAAATGCTTCTCGGTGTAAATATGCCTTTCATACTAGGTGAAAGTTCAGTAATCCACATGCTCACAACTCATTAAAGAATGTTTGTGCAATCCGTAATGTATGTAGCGTGTTCAAAACACAGAATATCATGGTTAGGGAAACTGTGTAAATTAAATTTCTATTTGGTAGAACTCGCACCAAGAGGATTTTACTGCAAAAACTTCATGATTTCTGAAACAGGCGTTATGAAAAACCTGTGAAAAATGAGAAAATATTTCTAGGAATAAATATGCCATTCATGGTGAATGAAAGTTTGTAATACACATGCTCACATCTCAGTAATGAATTTTTGTCGAATCCGGGATGCTTGTATTGTGTTGGGAACACGGATGTCACGTTCTGGACAAGAATGTAATTTACATGTCTCGTGTGTAGAACACACTCAAAGAGAATTTTTCAGCACAATCTTTCTCATTTTCTAACCTGGCGATAAGAATAAGCTGCAAAATCAAGGTAAATAATTCTATGTGTAAGGATTCCTTTTATGGTGAATGAAAGTTCGGTAATCCACATGCTCACAGTTCAGTAACCATTGTTTGTCGAATACGTAATGCGTGTAGCATTTTCGGAACACCGAATGTCACGGTGAGGGAAAGAAATTATATTACATGTCTATTGGGTAGAACTCGTTCCAAGAGTATTTTTCTATGAAAACTGCCTGATTATCGAATCTGACAATAGGGAAAATCTGCGCACACAGACTAAGTGTTTCTAGGTGTAAAATGCCTTGTATGGTGGATGAAAGTTCTCTAATCCACATTCTCAGAACTCAGTAATGATTGTTTGTCGAATCCGTGATACATAAAGCCTGTTCTGAACACGGAACGTCATGGTGAGGGAAACTGTGTAAATTACATGTCTATTGGTTATAAATCGCTCCAAGAGGATTTTTATGTGAAATCTACCGCATTTTCGGATGTGACATTAGGAAAAACCTGCAAAAACAGAGTAAGTGTTTCTATGTGTAAATATGCTTTCTACGGTGGATGAAAGTTCAGTAATCCAAATGTTCACAACTCAGAAATAAATGTTTGACGAATCCGTCATGCATGTAGTGTGTTCAGAACACGGATATTCACGGTGAGGGCAACTATGTAAATTACACGTCTATTGTGTATAACTTCCTCCACAAGGATATTTCTGTGGAAACTGCCTGATTTTTAATACTGGCATTAGAAAAAAGATGCGAACTCAAAATAAATATTTCTAGGTGTTTATATGCCTTGAATGGTGATTGAAAGTTCGGTTATCCACATGCTCACAACTCAGTAATGAATGTTTTTCGAATCCGTGTTATATTTAACGTGATCGGAAGACGGAATGACACAATCAGTTAAGCTATGTAAATTACATATCTATAGGGAAGAGCTCCCTACAAGAGCATTTTTCCGCGAAAAATGCCTCATTTACGAAACTGATGTTAGGAAAAGCTGCGAAATCTGAGTAAATGCTTCTAGGTGATAATATGCCTTTTATGGTGGATGAAAGATCGGTAATCCTCATGCTCACAACTCAGTAAGTAATGTTTGTCAAATCCGTCATGCATGTAGCGTGCTCGGAACACGGAATATCATGGTGAGTGAAACCATGTAAATTAAAATACTATTTGAAAGGACTCGCCCCAAGAGAATATTTCTGCGCAATCTTCATGATTTTTGAAGTTGGCTTTAGGAAATCTCTGCTAAATCTGGTAAAAATTTCTAGGTATAAATATGCCTTGCATGGTGGATGAAAGATCGCAATACACATACTCACATCTCAGTAGTGAATGCTTGTGAAATCCTTGATGCTTGTAGAATGTTCGGAACACGGAATGTCTCGGTGATTGAAATTATGTGAGTTACATTTCTATTGGGTAGATCTCTCTCCAAGAGCATTTGTGTGTGAAATCTCCCTCATTTACGAAACTGTCTTTAGGAAAATACTGTGAACTCAGAGTAAATGTTTCTTGGTGTAAATATGCCCTTTATGGTGTTGAAAGTTTGTTAATCCACATGTTCTCACCTCTGTAATGCATGTTTTTCGTATCCGCGATGCATGTTATATGTTCGGAACACGGAATATCACGCTGAGGAAACGATGTAAATTACATGCCGATTGGGTAGAACTCGCTCCAAGAGAAGTTTTCTGTGATATCTACCTCATTTTCGAAACTGGTGTTAGGAAAATGCTGGGAAATCAGTGAAAAATTTTCTGGGTGTAATTCTGCCATGTATGGAGATGAAAGTACATTAATCCACATGCTCACAACTCAGTCATGAATGTTTATTCGAATCCCTGTTACATGTAGTGTGTTCGTAACACGGAATGTCACGGTGAAGGAAGAAAAGTAAATTACATGTCTATTGGTTAGAATTCGCTCCAAGAGGAATTTTTTGAGAAAACTGCCTGATTTTGGAATCTGGCTTTATGAATAACCTGCAAACTGAGAATAAATATATCTAGTTGTTAATATGCCTTGTATGGAGGATGAAAGTTCGGTAATTCATGAAAAATGTTCACAACTCATTAAAAATATTTGTCAAATCCGTGATGCACTTATCATGTTCAGAACGTGGAAAGTCACGGTGAGTGAAACAATTTAAATAAAAGTTCTAGTGGATACAACACACTCAAAGAGGATTTTTCTGCGCAATATGCCTCATTTTCTAAACTGGAGTTAAGAAAATGCTGCGAAATATATTTAATGCTTCTCGGTGTAAATATGCCTTACATACTATGTGAAAGTTCAGTAATCCACATGCTCACAACTCATTAAAGAATGATTGTCGAATCAATGATTCATGTAGCATGTTCAAAGCACGGAATGTCACGGTGAGTGAAACAATTTAAATAAAATGTCTAGTGGGTCAACTCACTCAAAGAAGATTTTTCTGTGCAATATGCCTCATTTTCTATACAGGAGTGAGGGAAAAGCTGCGAAATAAGAGTAAATTCTTCTAGGTGTTATTATGCCTTGTATGGTGGATGAGAGTTGGGTAATCCACATGTTCACAGCTCAGTATTATAAGTTTTACCATTCTGTGATGAAATTAATGTGTTTGGAACACGGAATGACATGGTCAAATAAGCTATTTAAATTACATATCTGTCGGGTAGAACTCGCTAAATGACTATTTTTATGTGAAATATGCCTCATATCTGAAGCTGGCTTAAGGAAAAGCAGCGAAATCTGTGTAAATGCTTCTAGGTGACAATAGGGCTTTTATGGTGGATGCAATTTCGATAATCCACATGCTCACAACCCATTAAAGAATGTCGAATCCATCATGCATGTAGCGTGTTCGTGACACAGTATTTCATGGTGAGGGGAACTATGTAAATTCAAATTCTATTTGGTAGGACCCGCAGCAAGAGTATTTTACTGTGATAATTTCATGATTTTTAAAACTGGCTTTAGGAATAAGCTGAGAAATCAGTGTAAATATTTCTAGGTATGAAGAGGCCATGCATGGTGGATGAAAGATCGGTAATCCACATGTTCACAACTCAGTAAGTAATGTTTGTCAAATCTGTCATGCATGTAGTGTGCTCAGAATGTGGAATATCATGGTCAGGGAAACTATGTAAATTAAAATACTATTTGAAAGGACTCGCCCCAAGAGGAGTTTTCTGCGAAATCTTCATGATTTTTGAAACTGGCATTAGGAAATTTCTGCAAAATCTGGTAAAAATTTCTAGGTACAAATATGCCTTGCATGGTGGATGAAAGATCGTAATACACATACTCACATCTCAGTAATGAATGCTTGTGAAATCCTTGATGCTTGTAGAATGTTCGGAACATGGAATGTCACGGTGAGAGAAATTATGCAAATTACATTTCTATTGGGAAGAACTCGCTCCAAGAGCATTTGTCTGCCAAATCTCCCTCATTCTCCAAACTGTCATTAGGAAAAAACTGTGAAATCAGAGTAAATCTCTCTTGGTGTAAATATGACCTGTTTGGTGTTGAAAGATTGTTAATCCACATGTTCTCACCTCTGTAATGTATGTTTGTCTTATCCGTGATGCATGTAACGTGTTCGGAACATGGAATATCACGCTGAGGAATCTATATAAATTACATGCCGATTGGATAGAACTCGCTCCAAGAGAATTTTTCTGTGATATCTACCTCATTTTCGAAACTGGTGTTAGGAAAAAGCTGGGAAATCATAGAAAAGTTTTCAAGGTTATCTCTGCCATGTATGGGTAACAATGTTTAGTAATCCACATGCTCACAACTCATTCATGAATGTTTTTTCGAATCCGTGTTGCATGCAGCGTGTTTGTAACATGGATTATCACGGTGGAGGAAGAAATGTAAATTACATGTCTATTGGTTAGAACTCGCTCCAAGAGGATTTTTTTGAGAAAACTGCTTGATTTTGGAATCTGGCGTTATGAATAACCTGCGAAATGAGATTAAATATATCTGGGAATAAATATGACTTTTATGGTGGATGAAAGATCGGTAATTCATGAAAAATGATCACAACTCATTAAAAATGTTTGTCAAATCCATGATGCATGTATCGTGTTCAGATCATGGAAAGTCACGGTGAGTGAAACAATTTAAATAAAAAGTCTAGTGGATACAACACACTCAAAGAGGATTTTTCTGTGCAATATGTCTCATTTTCTAAACTGGAGTTAAGAAAATGCTGTGAAATAATTTTAAATGCTTCTCGGTGTTAATATGACTCTCATAGTAGGTGAAAGTTCAGTAATCCACATGCAAACAACTCAGTAGTGAATATGTGTTGAATCCATGATGCATGTAGCATATATGGAACACGGAATTACATGGTGAGGGAATCACTGTCAATTAGATTTCTGTTGGATAGAACTCGATGTAAGACAGTTTTTCTGTGAAAACTGCCTGTTTTTCAAACTAGCATTAGAAAATAGCTGTGAACTCAGAGTAAATAATTCCAAGTGTTAATATTCCTTGAATGGTGAATGAAAGCTCGGTAATCCACATGCTCACAAATGAGTAATAACTGTTTGTCAAATCCATGATGCATATAATGTGTTGGGAGCACAGAATGTCACGGTCATGTAAACTATGTAAATTACATGTCTATCGGGTAGAACTCGATAAAAGAGCATTTGTCTGCAAAATATGCCTCACTTCCGTAACTGGCTTTTGGAAAAGACTGTGAAATCAGGGTAAATGTTTCTTGGTGTAAATATGCCCTGTATGGTGTTGAAAGTTAGGTAATCCACATGTTCTCACCTCAGTAATGAATGTTTGTCATATCCCTGATGCATGTAACAGGTTCGGAACGCGGAATATCACGGTGATGAAACTATGTAAATTAAATGTCGATTGAGTAGAACTCGCTCCAAGAGAATTTTCCTGTGAAATCTACCTCAATTTCAAAACTGGTGTTAGGAAATACTGGGAAATAAGTGTAAATTTTCTTCGGTGTTAATATGCCCATTTTGGTGATGAATGTTCATTAATCCTCGTGCTCACAACTCAGTACTGAATGTTTTTTCGAATCCATGATGCATGTAACATGTTCGGAACACAGAATATCATGGTGAGGAGACTATGTAAACTACAGTTCTAGTGGGTACAACACACTCAAAGAGTATTTTACTGAGCAATCTGCCTCATTTTTAAACTGCCGTTAGAAAAATGCTGCAAAATCAGAGTAAATGCTGTAGGTGCACATATGCCTTAAATGGTGAATGAAATTTAGGTAATCCACATGCTCACAACTCATTAAAGAATGATTGTCGAATCCATGATTCATGTAGCATGTTCAAAGCACGGAATGTCACGGTGAGTGAAACAATTTAAATAAAATGTCTAGTGGGTCAACTCACTCAAAGAAGATTTTTCTGTGCAATATGCCTCATTTTCTATACAGGAGTGAGGAAAAAGCTGCGAAATAAGAGTAAATTCTTCTAGGTGTTATTATGCCTTGTATGGTGGATGAGAGTTGGGTAATCCACATGTTCACAGCTCAGTGTTATAAGTTTTACCATTCTGTGATGAAATTAATGTGTTTGGAACACGGAATGACATGGTCAAATAAGCTATGTAAATTACATATCTGTCGGGTAGAACTCGCTAAATGACTATTTTTATGTGAAATATGCCTCATATCTGAAGCTGGCTTAAGGAAAAGCAGCGAAATCTGTGTAAATGCTTCTAGGTGACAATAGGGCTTTTATGGTGGATGCAATTTCGATAATCCACATGCTCACAACCCATTAAAGAATGTCGAATCCATCATGCATGTAGCGTGTTCGTGACACAGTATTTCATGGTGAGGGGAACTATGTAAATTCAAATTCTATTTGGTAGGACCCGCAGCAAGAGTATTTTACTGTGATAATTTCATGATTTTTAAAACTGGCTTTAGGAATAAGCTGAGAAATCAGTGTAAATATTTCTAGGTATGAAGAGGCCATGCATGGTGGATGAAAGATCGGTAATCCACATGTTCACAACTCAGTAAGTAATGTTTGTCAAATCTGTCATGCATGTAGTGTGCTCAGAATGTGGAATATCATGGTCAGGGAAACTATGTAAATTAAAATACTATTTGAAAGGACTCGCCCCAAGAGGAGTTTTCTGCGAAATCTTCATGATTTTTGAAACTGGCATTAGGAAATTTCTGCAAAATCTGGTAAAAATTTCTAGGTACAAATATGCCTTGCATGGTGGATGAAAGATCGTAATACACATACTCACATCTCAGTAATGAATGCTTGTGAAATCCTTGATGCTTGTAGAATGTTCGGAACATGGAATGTCACGGTGAGAGAAATTATGCAAATTACATTTCTATTGGGAAGAACTCGCTCCAAGAGCATTTGTCTGCCAAATCTCCCTCATTCTCCAAACTGTCATTAGGAAAAAACTGTGAAATCAGAGTAAATCTCTCTTGGTGTAAATATGACCTGTTTGGTGTTGAAAGATTGTTAATCCACATGTTCTCACCTCTGTAATGTATGTTTGTCTTATCCGTGATGCATGTAACGTGTTCGGAACATGGAATATCACGCTGAGGAATCTATATAAATTACATGCCGATTGGATAGAACTCGCTCCAAGAGAATTTTTCTGTGATATCTACCTCATTTTCGAAACTGGTGTTAGGAAAAAGCTGGGAAATCATAGAAAAGTTTTCAAGGTTATCTCTGCCATGTATGGGTAACAATGTTTAGTAATCCACATGCTCACAACTCATTCATGAATGTTTTTTCGAATCCGTGTTGCATGCAGCGTGTTTGTAACATGGATTATCACGGTGGAGGAAGAAATGTAAATTACATGTCTATTGGTTAGAACTCGCTCCAAGAGGATTTTTTTGAGAAAACTGCTTGATTTTGGAATCTGGCGTTATGAATAACCTGCGAAATGAGATTAAATATATCTGGGAATAAATATGACTTTTATGGTGGATGAAAGATCGGTAATTCATGAAAAATGATCACAACTCATTAAAAATGTTTGTCAAATCCATGATGCATGTATCGTGTTCAGATCATGGAAAGTCACGGTGAGTGAAACAATTTAAATAAAAAGTCTAGTGGATACAACACACTCAAAGAGGATTTTTCTGTGCAATATGTCTCATTTTCTAAACTGGAGTTAAGAAAATGCTGTGAAATAATTTTAAATGCTTCTCGGTGTTAATATGACTCTCATAGTAGGTGAAAGTTCAGTAATCCACATGCAAACAACTCAGTAGTGAATATGTGTTGAATCCATGATGCATGTAGCATATATGGAACACGGAATTACATGGTGAGGGAATCACTGTCAATTAGATTTCTGTTGGATAGAACTCGATGTAAGACAGTTTTTCTGTGAAAACTGCCTGTTTTTCAAACTAGCATTAGAAAATAGCTGTGAACTCAGAGTAAATAATTCCAAGTGTTAATATTCCTTGAATGGTGAATGAAAGCTCGGTAATCCACATGCTCACAAATGAGTAATAACTGTTTGTCAAATCCATGATGCATATAATGTGTTGGGAGCACAGAATGTCACGGTCATGTAAACTATGTAAATTACATGTCTATCGGGTAGAACTCGATAAAAGAGCATTTGTCTGCAAAATATGCCTCACTTCCGTAACTGGCTTTTGGAAAAGACTGTGAAATCAGGGTAAATGTTTCTTGGTGTAAATATGCCCTGTATGGTGTTGAAAGTTAGGTAATCCACATGTTCTCACCTCAGTAATGAATGTTTGTCATATCCCTGATGCATGTAACAGGTTCGGAACGCGGAATATCACGGTGATGAAACTATGTAAATTAAATGTCGATTGAGTAGAACTCGCTCCAAGAGAATTTTCCTGTGAAATCTACCTCAATTTCAAAACTGGTGTTAGGAAATACTGGGAAATAAGTGTAAATTTTCTTCGGTGTTAATATGCCCATTTTGGTGATGAATGTTCATTAATCCTCGTGCTCACAACTCAGTACTGAATGTTTTTTCGAATCCATGATGCATGTAACATGTTCGGAACACAGAATATCATGGTGAGGAGACTATGTAAACTACAGTTCTAGTGGGTACAACACACTCAAAGAGTATTTTACTGAGCAATCTGCCTCATTTTTAAACTGCCGTTAGAAAAATGCTGCAAAATCAGAGTAAATGCTGTAGGTGCACATATGCCTTAAATGGTGAATGAAATTTAGGTAATCCACATGCTCACAACTCATTAAAGAATGATTGTCGAATCCATGATTCATGTAGCATGTTCAAAGCACGGAATGTCACGGTGAGTGAAACAATTTAAATAAAATGTCTAGTGGGTCAACTCACTCAAAGAAGATTTTTCTGTGCAATATGCCTCATTTTCTATACAGGAGTGAGGAAAAAGCTGCGAAATAAGAGTAAATTCTTCTAGGTGTTATTATGCCTTGTATGGTGGATGAGAGTTGGGTAATCCACATGTTCACAGCTCAGTGTTATAAGTTTTACCATTCTGTGATGAAATTAATGTGTTTGGAACACGGAATGACATGGTCAAATAAGCTATGTAAATTACATATCTGTCGGGTAGAACTCGCTAAATGACTATTTTTATGTGAAATATGCCTCATATCTGAAGCTGGCTTAAGGAAAAGCAGCGAAATCTGTGTAAATGCTTCTAGGTGACAATAGGGCTTTTATGGTGGATGCAATTTCGATAATCCACATGCTCACAACCCATTAAAGAATGTCGAATCCATCATGCATGTAGCGTGTTCGTGACACAGTATTTCATGGTGAGGGGAACTATGTAAATTCAAATTCTATTTGGTAGGACCCGCAGCAAGAGTATTTTACTGTGATAATTTCATGATTTTTAAAACTGGCTTTAGGAATAAGCTGAGAAATCAGTGTAAATATTTCTAGGTATGAAGAGGCCATGCATGGTGGATGAAAGATCGGTAATCCACATGTTCACAACTCAGTAAGTAATGTTTGTCAAATCTGTCATGCATGTAGTGTGCTCAGAATGTGGAATATCATGGTCAGGGAAACTATGTAAATTAAAATACTATTTGAAAGGACTCGCCCCAAGAGGAGTTTTCTGCGAAATCTTCATGATTTTTGAAACTGGCATTAGGAAATTTCTGCAAAATCTGGTAAAAATTTCTAGGTACAAATATGCCTTGCATGGTGGATGAAAGATCGTAATACACATACTCACATCTCAGTAATGAATGCTTGTGAAATCCTTGATGCTTGTAGAATGTTCGGAACATGGAATGTCACGGTGAGAGAAATTATGCAAATTACATTTCTATTGGGAAGAACTCGCTCCAAGAGCATTTGTCTGCCAAATCTCCCTCATTCTCCAAACTGTCATTAGGAAAAAACTGTGAAATCAGAGTAAATCTCTCTTGGTGTAAATATGACCTGTTTGGTGTTGAAAGATTGTTAATCCACATGTTCTCACCTCTGTAATGTATGTTTGTCTTATCCGTGATGCATGTAACGTGTTCGGAACATGGAATATCACGCTGAGGAATCTATATAAATTACATGCCGATTGGATAGAACTCGCTCCAAGAGAATTTTTCTGTGATATCTACCTCATTTTCGAAACTGGTGTTAGGAAAAAGCTGGGAAATCATAGAAAAGTTTTCAAGGTTATCTCTGCCATGTATGGGTAACAATGTTTAGTAATCCACATGCTCACAACTCATTCATGAATGTTTTTTCGAATCCGTGTTGCATGCAGCGTGTTTGTAACATGGATTATCACGGTGGAGGAAGAAATGTAAATTACATGTCTATTGGTTAGAACTCGCTCCAAGAGGATTTTTTTGAGAAAACTGCTTGATTTTGGAATCTGGCGTTATGAATAACCTGCGAAATGAGATTAAATATATCTGGGAATAAATATGACTTTTATGGTGGATGAAAGATCGGTAATTCATGAAAAATGATCACAACTCATTAAAAATGTTTGTCAAATCCATGATGCATGTATCGTGTTCAGATCATGGAAAGTCACGGTGAGTGAAACAATTTAAATAAAAAGTCTAGTGGATACAACACACTCAAAGAGGATTTTTCTGTGCAATATGTCTCATTTTCTAAACTGGAGTTAAGAAAATGCTGTGAAATAATTTTAAATGCTTCTCGGTGTTAATATGACTCTCATAGTAGGTGAAAGTTCAGTAATCCACATGCAAACAACTCAGTAGTGAATATGTGTTGAATCCATGATGCATGTAGCATATATGGAACACGGAATTACATGGTGAGGGAATCACTGTCAATTAGATTTCTGTTGGATAGAACTCGATGTAAGACAGTTTTTCTGTGAAAACTGCCTGTTTTTCAAACTAGCATTAGAAAATAGCTGTGAACTCAGAGTAAATAATTCCAAGTGTTAATATTCCTTGAATGGTGAATGAAAGCTCGGTAATCCACATGCTCACAAATGAGTAATAACTGTTTGTCAAATCCATGATGCATATAATGTGTTGGGAGCACAGAATGTCACGGTCATGTAAACTATGTAAATTACATGTCTATCGGGTAGAACTCGATAAAAGAGCATTTGTCTGCAAAATATGCCTCACTTCCGTAACTGGCTTTTGGAAAAGACTGTGAAATCAGGGTAAATGTTTCTTGGTGTAAATATGCCCTGTATGGTGTTGAAAGTTAGGTAATCCACATGTTCTCACCTCAGTAATGAATGTTTGTCATATCCCTGATGCATGTAACAGGTTCGGAACGCGGAATATCACGGTGATGAAACTATGTAAATTAAATGTCGATTGAGTAGAACTCGCTCCAAGAGAATTTTCCTGTGAAATCTACCTCAATTTCAAAACTGGTGTTAGGAAATACTGGGAAATAAGTGTAAATTTTCTTCGGTGTTAATATGCCCATTTTGGTGATGAATGTTCATTAATCCTCGTGCTCACAACTCAGTACTGAATGTTTTTTCGAATCCATGATGCATGTAACATGTTCGGAACACAGAATATCATGGTGAGGAGACTATGTAAACTACAGTTCTAGTGGGTACAACACACTCAAAGAGTATTTTACTGAGCAATCTGCCTCATTTTTAAACTGCCGTTAGAAAAATGCTGCAAAATCAGAGTAAATGCTGTAGGTGCACATATGCCTTAAATGGTGAATGAAATTTAGGTAATCCACATGCTCACAACTCATTAAAGAATGATTGTCGAATCCATGATTCATGTAGCATGTTCAAAGCACGGAATGTCACGGTGAGTGAAACAATTTAAATAAAATGTCTAGTGGGTCAACTCACTCAAAGAAGATTTTTCTGTGCAATATGCCTCATTTTCTATACAGGAGTGAGGAAAAAGCTGCGAAATAAGAGTAAATTCTTCTAGGTGTTATTATGCCTTGTATGGTGGATGAGAGTTGGGTAATCCACATGTTCACAGCTCAGTGTTATAAGTTTTACCATTCTGTGATGAAATTAATGTGTTTGGAACACGGAATGACATGGTCAAATAAGCTATGTAAATTACATATCTGTCGGGTAGAACTCGCTAAATGACTATTTTTATGTGAAATATGCCTCATATCTGAAGCTGGCTTAAGGAAAAGCAGCGAAATCTGTGTAAATGCTTCTAGGTGACAATAGGGCTTTTATGGTGGATGCAATTTCGATAATCCACATGCTCACAACCCATTAAAGAATGTCGAATCCATCATGCATGTAGCGTGTTCGTGACACAGTATTTCATGGTGAGGGGAACTATGTAAATTCAAATTCTATTTGGTAGGACCCGCAGCAAGAGTATTTTACTGTGATAATTTCATGATTTTTAAAACTGGCTTTAGGAATAAGCTGAGAAATCAGTGTAAATATTTCTAGGTATGAAGAGGCCATGCATGGTGGATGAAAGATCGGTAATCCACATGTTCACAACTCAGTAAGTAATGTTTGTCAAATCTGTCATGCATGTAGTGTGCTCAGAATGTGGAATATCATGGTCAGGGAAACTATGTAAATTAAAATACTATTTGAAAGGACTCGCCCCAAGAGGAGTTTTCTGCGAAATCTTCATGATTTTTGAAACTGGCATTAGGAAATTTCTGCAAAATCTGGTAAAAATTTCTAGGTACAAATATGCCTTGCATGGTGGATGAAAGATCGTAATACACATACTCACATCTCAGTAATGAATGCTTGTGAAATCCTTGATGCTTGTAGAATGTTCGGAACATGGAATGTCACGGTGAGAGAAATTATGCAAATTACATTTCTATTGGGAAGAACTCGCTCCAAGAGCATTTGTCTGCCAAATCTCCCTCATTCTCCAAACTGTCATTAGGAAAAAACTGTGAAATCAGAGTAAATCTCTCTTGGTGTAAATATGACCTGTTTGGTGTTGAAAGATTGTTAATCCACATGTTCTCACCTCTGTAATGTATGTTTGTCTTATCCGTGATGCATGTAACGTGTTCGGAACATGGAATATCACGCTGAGGAATCTATATAAATTACATGCCGATTGGATAGAACTCGCTCCAAGAGAATTTTTCTGTGATATCTACCTCATTTTCGAAACTGGTGTTAGGAAAAAGCTGGGAAATCATAGAAAAGTTTTCAAGGTTATCTCTGCCATGTATGGGTAACAATGTTTAGTAATCCACATGCTCACAACTCATTCATGAATGTTTTTTCGAATCCGTGTTGCATGCAGCGTGTTTGTAACATGGATTATCACGGTGGAGGAAGAAATGTAAATTACATGTCTATTGGTTAGAACTCGCTCCAAGAGGATTTTTTTGAGAAAACTGCTTGATTTTGGAATCTGGCGTTATGAATAACCTGCGAAATGAGATTAAATATATCTGGGAATAAATATGACTTTTATGGTGGATGAAAGATCGGTAATTCATGAAAAATGATCACAACTCATTAAAAATGTTTGTCAAATCCATGATGCATGTATCGTGTTCAGATCATGGAAAGTCACGGTGAGTGAAACAATTTAAATAAAAAGTCTAGTGGATACAACACACTCAAAGAGGATTTTTCTGTGCAATATGTCTCATTTTCTAAACTGGAGTTAAGAAAATGCTGTGAAATAATTTTAAATGCTTCTCGGTGTTAATATGACTCTCATAGTAGGTGAAAGTTCAGTAATCCACATGCAAACAACTCAGTAGTGAATATGTGTTGAATCCATGATGCATGTAGCATATATGGAACACGGAATTACATGGTGAGGGAATCACTGTCAATTAGATTTCTGTTGGATAGAACTCGATGTAAGACAGTTTTTCTGTGAAAACTGCCTGTTTTTCAAACTAGCATTAGAAAATAGCTGTGAACTCAGAGTAAATAATTCCAAGTGTTAATATTCCTTGAATGGTGAATGAAAGCTCGGTAATCCACATGCTCACAAATGAGTAATAACTGTTTGTCAAATCCATGATGCATATAATGTGTTGGGAGCACAGAATGTCACGGTCATGTAAACTATGTAAATTACATGTCTATCGGGTAGAACTCGATAAAAGAGCATTTGTCTGCAAAATATGCCTCACTTCCGTAACTGGCTTTTGGAAAAGACTGTGAAATCAGGGTAAATGTTTCTTGGTGTAAATATGCCCTGTATGGTGTTGAAAGTTAGGTAATCCACATGTTCTCACCTCAGTAATGAATGTTTGTCATATCCCTGATGCATGTAACAGGTTCGGAACGCGGAATATCACGGTGATGAAACTATGTAAATTAAATGTCGATTGAGTAGAACTCGCTCCAAGAGAATTTTCCTGTGAAATCTACCTCAATTTCAAAACTGGTGTTAGGAAATACTGGGAAATAAGTGTAAATTTTCTTCGGTGTTAATATGCCCATTTTGGTGATGAATGTTCATTAATCCTCGTGCTCACAACTCAGTACTGAATGTTTTTTCGAATCCATGATGCATGTAACATGTTCGGAACACAGAATATCATGGTGAGGAGACTATGTAAACTACAGTTCTAGTGGGTACAACACACTCAAAGAGTATTTTACTGAGCAATCTGCCTCATTTTTAAACTGCCGTTAGAAAAATGCTGCAAAATCAGAGTAAATGCTGTAGGTGCACATATGCCTTAAATGGTGAATGAAATTTAGGTAATCCACATGCTCACAACTCATTAAAGAATGATTGTCGAATCCATGATTCATGTAGCATGTTCAAAGCACGGAATGTCACGGTGAGTGAAACAATTTAAATAAAATGTCTAGTGGGTCAACTCACTCAAAGAAGATTTTTCTGTGCAATATGCCTCATTTTCTATACAGGAGTGAGGAAAAAGCTGCGAAATAAGAGTAAATTCTTCTAGGTGTTATTATGCCTTGTATGGTGGATGAGAGTTGGGTAATCCACATGTTCACAGCTCAGTGTTATAAGTTTTACCATTCTGTGATGAAATTAATGTGTTTGGAACACGGAATGACATGGTCAAATAAGCTATGTAAATTACATATCTGTCGGGTAGAACTCGCTAAATGACTATTTTTATGTGAAATATGCCTCATATCTGAAGCTGGCTTAAGGAAAAGCAGCGAAATCTGTGTAAATGCTTCTAGGTGACAATAGGGCTTTTATGGTGGATGCAATTTCGATAATCCACATGCTCACAACCCATTAAAGAATGTCGAATCCATCATGCATGTAGCGTGTTCGTGACACAGTATTTCATGGTGAGGGGAACTATGTAAATTCAAATTCTATTTGGTAGGACCCGCAGCAAGAGTATTTTACTGTGATAATTTCATGATTTTTAAAACTGGCTTTAGGAATAAGCTGAGAAATCAGTGTAAATATTTCTAGGTATGAAGAGGCCATGCATGGTGGATGAAAGATCGGTAATCCACATGTTCACAACTCAGTAAGTAATGTTTGTCAAATCTGTCATGCATGTAGTGTGCTCAGAATGTGGAATATCATGGTCAGGGAAACTATGTAAATTAAAATACTATTTGAAAGGACTCGCCCCAAGAGGAGTTTTCTGCGAAATCTTCATGATTTTTGAAACTGGCATTAGGAAATTTCTGCAAAATCTGGTAAAAATTTCTAGGTACAAATATGCCTTGCATGGTGGATGAAAGATCGTAATACACATACTCACATCTCAGTAATGAATGCTTGTGAAATCCTTGATGCTTGTAGAATGTTCGGAACATGGAATGTCACGGTGAGAGAAATTATGCAAATTACATTTCTATTGGGAAGAACTCGCTCCAAGAGCATTTGTCTGCCAAATCTCCCTCATTCTCCAAACTGTCATTAGGAAAAAACTGTGAAATCAGAGTAAATCTCTCTTGGTGTAAATATGACCTGTTTGGTGTTGAAAGATTGTTAATCCACATGTTCTCACCTCTGTAATGTATGTTTGTCTTATCCGTGATGCATGTAACGTGTTCGGAACATGGAATATCACGCTGAGGAATCTATATAAATTACATGCCGATTGGATAGAACTCGCTCCAAGAGAATTTTTCTGTGATATCTACCTCATTTTCGAAACTGGTGTTAGGAAAAAGCTGGGAAATCATAGAAAAGTTTTCAAGGTTATCTCTGCCATGTATGGGTAACAATGTTTAGTAATCCACATGCTCACAACTCATTCATGAATGTTTTTTCGAATCCGTGTTGCATGCAGCGTGTTTGTAACATGGATTATCACGGTGGAGGAAGAAATGTAAATTACATGTCTATTGGTTAGAACTCGCTCCAAGAGGATTTTTTTGAGAAAACTGCTTGATTTTGGAATCTGGCGTTATGAATAACCTGCGAAATGAGATTAAATATATCTGGGAATAAATATGACTTTTATGGTGGATGAAAGATCGGTAATTCATGAAAAATGATCACAACTCATTAAAAATGTTTGTCAAATCCATGATGCATGTATCGTGTTCAGATCATGGAAAGTCACGGTGAGTGAAACAATTTAAATAAAAAGTCTAGTGGATACAACACACTCAAAGAGGATTTTTCTGTGCAATATGTCTCATTTTCTAAACTGGAGTTAAGAAAATGCTGTGAAATAATTTTAAATGCTTCTCGGTGTTAATATGACTCTCATAGTAGGTGAAAGTTCAGTAATCCACATGCAAACAACTCAGTAGTGAATATGTGTTGAATCCATGATGCATGTAGCATATATGGAACACGGAATTACATGGTGAGGGAATCACTGTCAATTAGATTTCTGTTGGATAGAACTCGATGTAAGACAGTTTTTCTGTGAAAACTGCCTGTTTTTCAAACTAGCATTAGAAAATAGCTGTGAACTCAGAGTAAATAATTCCAAGTGTTAATATTCCTTGAATGGTGAATGAAAGCTCGGTAATCCACATGCTCACAAATGAGTAATAACTGTTTGTCAAATCCATGATGCATATAATGTGTTGGGAGCACAGAATGTCACGGTCATGTAAACTATGTAAATTACATGTCTATCGGGTAGAACTCGATAAAAGAGCATTTGTCTGCAAAATATGCCTCACTTCCGTAACTGGCTTTTGGAAAAGACTGTGAAATCAGGGTAAATGTTTCTTGGTGTAAATATGCCCTGTATGGTGTTGAAAGTTAGGTAATCCACATGTTCTCACCTCAGTAATGAATGTTTGTCATATCCCTGATGCATGTAACAGGTTCGGAACGCGGAATATCACGGTGATGAAACTATGTAAATTAAATGTCGATTGAGTAGAACTCGCTCCAAGAGAATTTTCCTGTGAAATCTACCTCAATTTCAAAACTGGTGTTAGGAAATACTGGGAAATAAGTGTAAATTTTCTTCGGTGTTAATATGCCCATTTTGGTGATGAATGTTCATTAATCCTCGTGCTCACAACTCAGTACTGAATGTTTTTTCGAATCCATGATGCATGTAACATGTTCGGAACACAGAATATCATGGTGAGGAGACTATGTAAACTACAGTTCTAGTGGGTACAACACACTCAAAGAGTATTTTACTGAGCAATCTGCCTCATTTTTAAACTGCCGTTAGAAAAATGCTGCAAAATCAGAGTAAATGCTGTAGGTGCACATATGCCTTAAATGGTGAATGAAATTTAGGTAATCCACATGCTCACAACTCATTAAAGAATGATTGTCGAATCCATGATTCATGTAGCATGTTCAAAGCACGGAATGTCACGGTGAGTGAAACAATTTAAATAAAATGTCTAGTGGGTCAACTCACTCAAAGAAGATTTTTCTGTGCAATATGCCTCATTTTCTATACAGGAGTGAGGAAAAAGCTGCGAAATAAGAGTAAATTCTTCTAGGTGTTATTATGCCTTGTATGGTGGATGAGAGTTGGGTAATCCACATGTTCACAGCTCAGTGTTATAAGTTTTACCATTCTGTGATGAAATTAATGTGTTTGGAACACGGAATGACATGGTCAAATAAGCTATGTAAATTACATATCTGTCGGGTAGAACTCGCTAAATGACTATTTTTATGTGAAATATGCCTCATATCTGAAGCTGGCTTAAGGAAAAGCAGCGAAATCTGTGTAAATGCTTCTAGGTGACAATAGGGCTTTTATGGTGGATGCAATTTCGATAATCCACATGCTCACAACCCATTAAAGAATGTCGAATCCATCATGCATGTAGCGTGTTCGTGACACAGTATTTCATGGTGAGGGGAACTATGTAAATTCAAATTCTATTTGGTAGGACCCGCAGCAAGAGTATTTTACTGTGATAATTTCATGATTTTTAAAACTGGCTTTAGGAATAAGCTGAGAAATCAGTGTAAATATTTCTAGGTATGAAGAGGCCATGCATGGTGGATGAAAGATCGGTAATCCACATGTTCACAACTCAGTAAGTAATGTTTGTCAAATCTGTCATGCATGTAGTGTGCTCAGAATGTGGAATATCATGGTCAGGGAAACTATGTAAATTAAAATACTATTTGAAAGGACTCGCCCCAAGAGGAGTTTTCTGCGAAATCTTCATGATTTTTGAAACTGGCATTAGGAAATTTCTGCAAAATCTGGTAAAAATTTCTAGGTACAAATATGCCTTGCATGGTGGATGAAAGATCGTAATACACATACTCACATCTCAGTAATGAATGCTTGTGAAATCCTTGATGCTTGTAGAATGTTCGGAACATGGAATGTCACGGTGAGAGAAATTATGCAAATTACATTTCTATTGGGAAGAACTCGCTCCAAGAGCATTTGTCTGCCAAATCTCCCTCATTCTCCAAACTGTCATTAGGAAAAAACTGTGAAATCAGAGTAAATCTCTCTTGGTGTAAATATGACCTGTTTGGTGTTGAAAGATTGTTAATCCACATGTTCTCACCTCTGTAATGTATGTTTGTCTTATCCGTGATGCATGTAACGTGTTCGGAACATGGAATATCACGCTGAGGAATCTATATAAATTACATGCCGATTGGATAGAACTCGCTCCAAGAGAATTTTTCTGTGATATCTACCTCATTTTCGAAACTGGTGTTAGGAAAAAGCTGGGAAATCATAGAAAAGTTTTCAAGGTTATCTCTGCCATGTATGGGTAACAATGTTTAGTAATCCACATGCTCACAACTCATTCATGAATGTTTTTTCGAATCCGTGTTGCATGCAGCGTGTTTGTAACATGGATTATCACGGTGGAGGAAGAAATGTAAATTACATGTCTATTGGTTAGAACTCGCTCCAAGAGGATTTTTTTGAGAAAACTGCTTGATTTTGGAATCTGGCGTTATGAATAACCTGCGAAATGAGATTAAATATATCTGGGAATAAATATGACTTTTATGGTGGATGAAAGATCGGTAATTCATGAAAAATGATCACAACTCATTAAAAATGTTTGTCAAATCCATGATGCATGTATCGTGTTCAGATCATGGAAAGTCACGGTGAGTGAAACAATTTAAATAAAAAGTCTAGTGGATACAACACACTCAAAGAGGATTTTTCTGTGCAATATGTCTCATTTTCTAAACTGGAGTTAAGAAAATGCTGTGAAATAATTTTAAATGCTTCTCGGTGTTAATATGACTCTCATAGTAGGTGAAAGTTCAGTAATCCACATGCAAACAACTCAGTAGTGAATATGTGTTGAATCCATGATGCATGTAGCATATATGGAACACGGAATTACATGGTGAGGGAATCACTGTCAATTAGATTTCTGTTGGATAGAACTCGATGTAAGACAGTTTTTCTGTGAAAACTGCCTGTTTTTCAAACTAGCATTAGAAAATAGCTGTGAACTCAGAGTAAATAATTCCAAGTGTTAATATTCCTTGAATGGTGAATGAAAGCTCGGTAATCCACATGCTCACAAATGAGTAATAACTGTTTGTCAAATCCATGATGCATATAATGTGTTGGGAGCACAGAATGTCACGGTCATGTAAACTATGTAAATTACATGTCTATCGGGTAGAACTCGATAAAAGAGCATTTGTCTGCAAAATATGCCTCACTTCCGTAACTGGCTTTTGGAAAAGACTGTGAAATCAGGGTAAATGTTTCTTGGTGTAAATATGCCCTGTATGGTGTTGAAAGTTAGGTAATCCACATGTTCTCACCTCAGTAATGAATGTTTGTCATATCCCTGATGCATGTAACAGGTTCGGAACGCGGAATATCACGGTGATGAAACTATGTAAATTAAATGTCGATTGAGTAGAACTCGCTCCAAGAGAATTTTCCTGTGAAATCTACCTCAATTTCAAAACTGGTGTTAGGAAATACTGGGAAATAAGTGTAAATTTTCTTCGGTGTTAATATGCCCATTTTGGTGATGAATGTTCATTAATCCTCGTGCTCACAACTCAGTACTGAATGTTTTTTCGAATCCATGATGCATGTAACATGTTCGGAACACAGAATATCATGGTGAGGAGACTATGTAAACTACAGTTCTAGTGGGTACAACACACTCAAAGAGTATTTTACTGAGCAATCTGCCTCATTTTTAAACTGCCGTTAGAAAAATGCTGCAAAATCAGAGTAAATGCTGTAGGTGCACATATGCCTTAAATGGTGAATGAAATTTAGGTAATCCACATGCTCACAACTCATTAAAGAATGATTGTCGAATCCATGATTCATGTAGCATGTTCAAAGCACGGAATGTCACGGTGAGTGAAACAATTTAAATAAAATGTCTAGTGGGTCAACTCACTCAAAGAAGATTTTTCTGTGCAATATGCCTCATTTTCTATACAGGAGTGAGGAAAAAGCTGCGAAATAAGAGTAAATTCTTCTAGGTGTTATTATGCCTTGTATGGTGGATGAGAGTTGGGTAATCCACATGTTCACAGCTCAGTGTTATAAGTTTTACCATTCTGTGATGAAATTAATGTGTTTGGAACACGGAATGACATGGTCAAATAAGCTATGTAAATTACATATCTGTCGGGTAGAACTCGCTAAATGACTATTTTTATGTGAAATATGCCTCATATCTGAAGCTGGCTTAAGGAAAAGCAGCGAAATCTGTGTAAATGCTTCTAGGTGACAATAGGGCTTTTATGGTGGATGCAATTTCGATAATCCACATGCTCACAACCCATTAAAGAATGTCGAATCCATCATGCATGTAGCGTGTTCGTGACACAGTATTTCATGGTGAGGGGAACTATGTAAATTCAAATTCTATTTGGTAGGACCCGCAGCAAGAGTATTTTACTGTGATAATTTCATGATTTTTAAAACTGGCTTTAGGAATAAGCTGAGAAATCAGTGTAAATATTTCTAGGTATGAAGAGGCCATGCATGGTGGATGAAAGATCGGTAATCCACATGTTCACAACTCAGTAAGTAATGTTTGTCAAATCTGTCATGCATGTAGTGTGCTCAGAATGTGGAATATCATGGTCAGGGAAACTATGTAAATTAAAATACTATTTGAAAGGACTCGCCCCAAGAGGAGTTTTCTGCGAAATCTTCATGATTTTTGAAACTGGCATTAGGAAATTTCTGCAAAATCTGGTAAAAATTTCTAGGTACAAATATGCCTTGCATGGTGGATGAAAGATCGTAATACACATACTCACATCTCAGTAATGAATGCTTGTGAAATCCTTGATGCTTGTAGAATGTTCGGAACATGGAATGTCACGGTGAGAGAAATTATGCAAATTACATTTCTATTGGGAAGAACTCGCTCCAAGAGCATTTGTCTGCCAAATCTCCCTCATTCTCCAAACTGTCATTAGGAAAAAACTGTGAAATCAGAGTAAATCTCTCTTGGTGTAAATATGACCTGTTTGGTGTTGAAAGATTGTTAATCCACATGTTCTCACCTCTGTAATGTATGTTTGTCTTATCCGTGATGCATGTAACGTGTTCGGAACATGGAATATCACGCTGAGGAATCTATATAAATTACATGCCGATTGGATAGAACTCGCTCCAAGAGAATTTTTCTGTGATATCTACCTCATTTTCGAAACTGGTGTTAGGAAAAAGCTGGGAAATCATAGAAAAGTTTTCAAGGTTATCTCTGCCATGTATGGGTAACAATGTTTAGTAATCCACATGCTCACAACTCATTCATGAATGTTTTTTCGAATCCGTGTTGCATGCAGCGTGTTTGTAACATGGATTATCACGGTGGAGGAAGAAATGTAAATTACATGTCTATTGGTTAGAACTCGCTCCAAGAGGATTTTTTTGAGAAAACTGCTTGATTTTGGAATCTGGCGTTATGAATAACCTGCGAAATGAGATTAAATATATCTGGGAATAAATATGACTTTTATGGTGGATGAAAGATCGGTAATTCATGAAAAATGATCACAACTCATTAAAAATGTTTGTCAAATCCATGATGCATGTATCGTGTTCAGATCATGGAAAGTCACGGTGAGTGAAACAATTTAAATAAAAAGTCTAGTGGATACAACACACTCAAAGAGGATTTTTCTGTGCAATATGTCTCATTTTCTAAACTGGAGTTAAGAAAATGCTGTGAAATAATTTTAAATGCTTCTCGGTGTTAATATGACTCTCATAGTAGGTGAAAGTTCAGTAATCCACATGCAAACAACTCAGTAGTGAATATGTGTTGAATCCATGATGCATGTAGCATATATGGAACACGGAATTACATGGTGAGGGAATCACTGTCAATTAGATTTCTGTTGGATAGAACTCGATGTAAGACAGTTTTTCTGTGAAAACTGCCTGTTTTTCAAACTAGCATTAGAAAATAGCTGTGAACTCAGAGTAAATAATTCCAAGTGTTAATATTCCTTGAATGGTGAATGAAAGCTCGGTAATCCACATGCTCACAAATGAGTAATAACTGTTTGTCAAATCCATGATGCATATAATGTGTTGGGAGCACAGAATGTCACGGTCATGTAAACTATGTAAATTACATGTCTATCGGGTAGAACTCGATAAAAGAGCATTTGTCTGCAAAATATGCCTCACTTCCGTAACTGGCTTTTGGAAAAGACTGTGAAATCAGGGTAAATGTTTCTTGGTGTAAATATGCCCTGTATGGTGTTGAAAGTTAGGTAATCCACATGTTCTCACCTCAGTAATGAATGTTTGTCATATCCCTGATGCATGTAACAGGTTCGGAACGCGGAATATCACGGTGATGAAACTATGTAAATTAAATGTCGATTGAGTAGAACTCGCTCCAAGAGAATTTTCCTGTGAAATCTACCTCAATTTCAAAACTGGTGTTAGGAAATACTGGGAAATAAGTGTAAATTTTCTTCGGTGTTAATATGCCCATTTTGGTGATGAATGTTCATTAATCCTCGTGCTCACAACTCAGTACTGAATGTTTTTTCGAATCCATGATGCATGTAACATGTTCGGAACACAGAATATCATGGTGAGGAGACTATGTAAACTACAGTTCTAGTGGGTACAACACACTCAAAGAGTATTTTACTGAGCAATCTGCCTCATTTTTAAACTGCCGTTAGAAAAATGCTGCAAAATCAGAGTAAATGCTGTAGGTGCACATATGCCTTAAATGGTGAATGAAATTTAGGTAATCCACATGCTCACAACTCATTAAAGAATGATTGTCGAATCCATGATTCATGTAGCATGTTCAAAGCACGGAATGTCACGGTGAGTGAAACAATTTAAATAAAATGTCTAGTGGGTCAACTCACTCAAAGAAGATTTTTCTGTGCAATATGCCTCATTTTCTATACAGGAGTGAGGAAAAAGCTGCGAAATAAGAGTAAATTCTTCTAGGTGTTATTATGCCTTGTATGGTGGATGAGAGTTGGGTAATCCACATGTTCACAGCTCAGTGTTATAAGTTTTACCATTCTGTGATGAAATTAATGTGTTTGGAACACGGAATGACATGGTCAAATAAGCTATGTAAATTACATATCTGTCGGGTAGAACTCGCTAAATGACTATTTTTATGTGAAATATGCCTCATATCTGAAGCTGGCTTAAGGAAAAGCAGCGAAATCTGTGTAAATGCTTCTAGGTGACAATAGGGCTTTTATGGTGGATGCAATTTCGATAATCCACATGCTCACAACCCATTAAAGAATGTCGAATCCATCATGCATGTAGCGTGTTCGTGACACAGTATTTCATGGTGAGGGGAACTATGTAAATTCAAATTCTATTTGGTAGGACCCGCAGCAAGAGTATTTTACTGTGATAATTTCATGATTTTTAAAACTGGCTTTAGGAATAAGCTGAGAAATCAGTGTAAATATTTCTAGGTATGAAGAGGCCATGCATGGTGGATGAAAGATCGGTAATCCACATGTTCACAACTCAGTAAGTAATGTTTGTCAAATCTGTCATGCATGTAGTGTGCTCAGAATGTGGAATATCATGGTCAGGGAAACTATGTAAATTAAAATACTATTTGAAAGGACTCGCCCCAAGAGGAGTTTTCTGCGAAATCTTCATGATTTTTGAAACTGGCATTAGGAAATTTCTGCAAAATCTGGTAAAAATTTCTAGGTACAAATATGCCTTGCATGGTGGATGAAAGATCGTAATACACATACTCACATCTCAGTAATGAATGCTTGTGAAATCCTTGATGCTTGTAGAATGTTCGGAACATGGAATGTCACGGTGAGAGAAATTATGCAAATTACATTTCTATTGGGAAGAACTCGCTCCAAGAGCATTTGTCTGCCAAATCTCCCTCATTCTCCAAACTGTCATTAGGAAAAAACTGTGAAATCAGAGTAAATCTCTCTTGGTGTAAATATGACCTGTTTGGTGTTGAAAGATTGTTAATCCACATGTTCTCACCTCTGTAATGTATGTTTGTCTTATCCGTGATGCATGTAACGTGTTCGGAACATGGAATATCACGCTGAGGAATCTATATAAATTACATGCCGATTGGATAGAACTCGCTCCAAGAGAATTTTTCTGTGATATCTACCTCATTTTCGAAACTGGTGTTAGGAAAAAGCTGGGAAATCATAGAAAAGTTTTCAAGGTTATCTCTGCCATGTATGGGTAACAATGTTTAGTAATCCACATGCTCACAACTCATTCATGAATGTTTTTTCGAATCCGTGTTGCATGCAGCGTGTTTGTAACATGGATTATCACGGTGGAGGAAGAAATGTAAATTACATGTCTATTGGTTAGAACTCGCTCCAAGAGGATTTTTTTGAGAAAACTGCTTGATTTTGGAATCTGGCGTTATGAATAACCTGCGAAATGAGATTAAATATATCTGGGAATAAATATGACTTTTATGGTGGATGAAAGATCGGTAATTCATGAAAAATGATCACAACTCATTAAAAATGTTTGTCAAATCCATGATGCATGTATCGTGTTCAGATCATGGAAAGTCACGGTGAGTGAAACAATTTAAATAAAAAGTCTAGTGGATACAACACACTCAAAGAGGATTTTTCTGTGCAATATGTCTCATTTTCTAAACTGGAGTTAAGAAAATGCTGTGAAATAATTTTAAATGCTTCTCGGTGTTAATATGACTCTCATAGTAGGTGAAAGTTCAGTAATCCACATGCAAACAACTCAGTAGTGAATATGTGTTGAATCCATGATGCATGTAGCATATATGGAACACGGAATTACATGGTGAGGGAATCACTGTCAATTAGATTTCTGTTGGAAAGAACTCGATGTAAGACAGTTTTTCTGTGAAAACTGCCTGTTTTTCAAACTAGCATTAGAAAATAGCTGGGAACTCAGAGTAAATAATTCCAAGTGTTAATATTCCTTGAATGGTGAATGAAAGATCGGTAATGCAAATGCTCACAAATCAGCAATAACTGTTTGTTGAATCCGTGATGTATGTAATGTGTTCGGAGCACAAAATGTCACGGTCAGGTAAACTATGTAAATTACATGTGTATCGGGTAGAAGTCGATAAAAGAGAATTTTTCTTCAAAATATGCCTCACTTCCGAAACTGGCTTTTGGAAAAGACTGTGAAATCTGGGTAAATGTTTCTTGGTGTAAATATGCCCTGTATTTTGTTGAAAGTTTGGTAATCCACATGTTCTCAACTCAGTAATGAATGTTTGTAGTATCCTTGATGCATGTAACAGGTTCGGAACGCGGAATATCACGGTGAGGAAACTATGTAAATTGTCGATTGGTTAGAACTCGCTCCAAGAGAATTTTTCTGTGAAATCTACCTCAATTTCAAAACTGGTCTTAGGAAAAAGCTGGGAAATAATAGTAAAATTACTTCGGTGTTTATATGCCCAGTTTGGTGATGAATGTACATTAATCCTCGTGCTCACAACTCAGTAATTAATGTTTTTTCGAATCCATGATGCATGTAACGTGTTCGGAACACAGAATATCATGGTGTGGAGACTATGTAAACTACAGGTCTAGTGGGTACAACACGCTCAAAGAGTATTTTACTGAGCAATCTGCCTCATTTTTAAACTGCCGTTAGAAAAATGCTGCAAAATCAGAGTAAATGCTGTAGGTGCACATATGCCATAAATGGTGAATGAAATTTAGGGAATCCACATGCAAACAACTCATTAAAATATGATTATCGAATCCATGATTCATGTAGCATGTTCAGCGCATGGAATGTCACGGTGAGTGAAACAATTTAAATAAAATGTCTAGTGGATCAACTCACTCAAAGAGGGTTTTTCTGCGATATAAGCCTCATTTTCTATACTGGAGTGAGTAAATAGCTGTGAAATAAGAGTAAATGCTTCTAGGTGTTAATATGCCTTGTACGGTGGATGATAGTTGGATAATCCACATGCTCACAACTCAGTAATGAAAGATTTTCCAATACGTGATGAATTTAATGTGTTTGGAACACGGAATGTCATGGTCAAGTAAGCTATGTAAATTTCATATCTGTCGGGTAGGACTCGCTAAATGACCATTTTTATGTGAAATAGGCCTCATATCCGAAAATCGCTTAAGGAAAAGCAGCGAAATCTGTGTAAATGCTTCTAGGTGACAATAGGAGTATTATGGTGGATGAAATATCGATAATCCACATGCTCACAACTCATTAAAGAATTTTTGTCGAATCCATCATGCATGTAGAGTGTTCGTAACACAGTATTTCATGGTGAGGGAAACTATGTAAATTAAAACTCTATTTCGTAAGACTCGCAGCAAGAGAATTTTTCTGTGATAATTTCATGATTTTTAAAACTGGCTTTAGGAATAAGCTGAGAAATAAGTGTAAATATTTCTAGGTATGAAGAGGCCATGCATGGTGGATGAAAGATCGGTAATCCACATGCTCACAACTCAGTAAGAAATGTTTGTCAAATCCGTCATGCATGTAGTGTGCTCGCAACATGGATTATCATGGTGAGGGAAACTATGTAAATTAAAATACTATTTGAACGGAGTCGCCTCAAGAGAATTTTTCTATGAAATCATGATTTTTGAAACTGGCATTAGGAAATTTCTGCAAAATCTGGTAAAAATTTCTAGGTATAAATATGCCTAGCATGGTGGATGAAAGATCGCAATACACATACTCACATCTCAGTAATGAATGCTTGTGAAATCCTTGATGTTTGTAGAATGTTCAGAACATGGAAGGTCACGGTGAGGGAAATTATGTAAATTACATTTCTATTGGGTAGAACTCGCTCCAAGAGCATTTGTCTGAGAAATTTCCATCATTCTCCAAACTGTCATTAGGAAAAAACAGTGAATTCGGAGTAAATGTTTCTTTGTGTAAATATGTCCTATTTGGTGTTGAAAGATTTTTAATCCACATGTTCTCACCTCTGTAATGCATGTTTGTCTTATCCGTGATGCATGTAACGTGTTCAGAACATGGAATATCACGCTGAGGAATCTATATAAATTATATGCCGATTGGATAGAACTCGCTCCAAGAGAATTTTTCTGTGATATCTACCTCATTTTCGAAACTGGTGTTAGGAAAAAACTGGGAAATCATAGAAAAGTTTTCTAGGTTAACTCTGCCATGTATGGGTAACAATGTTTAGTAATCCACATGCTCACAACTCATTCATGAATGTTTTTTCAAATCCGTGTTGCATGTAGCATGTTCGTAACACGGAATGTCACGGTGAAGGAAGAAATGTAAATTACATGTCTATTGGTTAGAACTCGCTTCAAGAGGATTTTTTTGAGAAAACTGCCTGATTTTGGAATCTGGTGTTATGAATAAGCTGTGAACAGTTTATAAATATATCTAGGATTAAATATGCCTTGTATGGCGGATGAAAGTTCGGTAATTCATGAAAAATACTCACAACTCATTAAAAACATTTGTCAAATCCGTGATGCATCTATCGTGTTCAGAACATGGAAAGTCACGTTGAGTGAAACAATTTAAATAAAATTTCTAGTGAATAAAACACACTCAAAGAGGATTTTTTTGTGCAATATGCCTCATTTTCTAAACTGGAGTTAAGAAAATGCTGTGAAATAAGATTAAATGCTTCTTGGTGTTAATATGCCTTTCATAGTAGGTGAAAGTTCAGTAATCCACATGCAAACAACTCAGTAGTGAATATGTGTTGAATCCGTGATGCATGTAGCATATATGGAACACGGAATTACACGGTACGGGAATCTCTGTCAATTAGATTTCTGTTGGATAGTACACGATGTAAGACAGTTTTTCTGTGAAAACTGCCTGTTTTTCAAAACTGGCATTAGAAAAAAGCTGTGAACTCAGAGTAAATAATTCTAAGTGTTAATATTCCTTGAATGGTGAATGAAATCTCGGTAATCCACATGCTCACAAATGAGTAATAACTGTTTGTCAAATCCATGATGCATGTAATGTGTTCATAGCACAGTATGTCACAGTCAGGTAAACTATGTTAATTACATGTCTATCGGGTAGAACTCGATAAAAGAGCATTTTCTGCAAAATATGCCTCACTTCCGTAACTGGCTTCTGGAAAAGACTGTGAAATCAGGGTAAATGTTTCTTGGTGTAAATATGCCCTGTATGATGTTGAAAGTTTGGTAATCCACATGTTCTCACCTCAGTAATGAATGTTTGTCGTATCCCTGATGCATGTAACAGGTTCGGAACGTGGAATATCACGGTGAGGAAACTATGTAAATTAAATGTCGATTGGGAAGAACTCGCTTCAAGAGAATTTTTCTGTGAAATCTACCTCAATTTCAAAACTGGTGTTAGGATAAAGCTGGGAAATAAGAGTAAAATTCCTTCGGTGTCAATATGCCCATTTTGGTGATGAATGTTCATTAATCTTCCTGCTCACAACTCAGTAATGAATGTTTTTTCGAAACCCTGATGCATGTAACATGTTCGGAACACAGAATATCATGGTGAAGAGACTATGTAAACTAGATGTCTAGTGGGTACATCAATTTCAAAGTGTACTTTAATGAGCCATCTGCCTCATTTTTAAACTGGCATTAGAAAAACTAGCAAAATCAGAGTAAATTCTGTAGGTGCACATATGCCTTTAATGGTGAATGAGATTTCGGTAATCCACATGCTCACAACTCAGTAATGAATGTTTTTCAAGTCTGTGATGCAATTAATGTGTTTGGAAGATGGAATGACACGGTCAGGTAAGCTATGGAAATTACATATCTGTCGGGTAGACCCAGCTATAAGACCATTTATCTGTGAAAAATACCTCATATCCAAAACTGGCGTTATTAAAAGCTGCAAAATCTGAGTAAATGCTTCTAGGTGACAATATGCCTTTTATGGTGGATGAAAGTTCGGTACTCCACATGCTCACAACTCATTAAAGAATGTTTGTGCAATCCATCATGTATGTAGCGTGTTCGAAACACAGAATATCATGGTTAGGGAAACTGTGTAAATTAAATTTCTATTTGGTAGAACTCGCACCAAGAGGATTTTACTGCAAAAACTTCATGATTTCTGAAACAGGCGTTATGAAAAACCTGCGAAAAATGAGAAAGTATTTCTAGGAATAAATATGCCATTCATGGTGAATGAAAGTTTGTAATACACATGCTCACATCTCAGTAATGAATTTTTGTCGAATCCGGGCTGCTTGTATTGTGTTGGGAACACGGATGTCACGTTCTGGAAAACAATGTAATTTACATGTCTCGTGTGTAGAACACACTCAAAGAGAATTTTTCAGCACAATCTTTCTCATTTTCTAACCCGGCGATAAGAATAAGCTGCAAAATCAAGGTAAATAATTCTATGTGTAAGGATTCCTTTTATGGTGAATGAAAGTTCGGTAATCCACATGCTCACAGCTCAGTAACCATTGTTTGTCGAATCCGTAATGCGTGTAGATTTTTGGAACACCGAATGTCACGGTGAGGGAAAGAAATTATATTACATGTCTATTGGGTAGAACTCGCTCCAAGAGTATTTTCCTATGAAAATTGCCTGATTTCCGAATCTGACATTAGGGAAAATCTGCGCACACAGACTAAGTGTTTCTAGGTGTAAAATGCCTTGTATGGTGGATGAAAGTTCTCTAATCCACATTCTCAGAACTCAGTAATGATTGTTTGTCGAATCCGTGATACATAAAGCCTGTTCTGAACACGGAACTTCATGGTGAGGGAAACTGTGTAAATTACATGTCTATTGGTTATAAATCGCTCCAAGAGGATTTTTCTGTGTATCTACCTCATTTTCGGTTGTGGCATTAGGAAAAACCTGCGAAAACAGAGTAAGTGTTTCTATGTGTAAATATGCCTTCTATGGTGGATGAAAGTTCAGTAATCCACATGTTCACAACTCAGAAATAAATGTTTGACGAATCCGTCATGCATGTAGTGTGTTCAGAACACGGATATTCACGGTGAGGGCAACTATGTAAATTACACGTCTATTGTGTATAACTTCCTCCACAAGGATATTTCTGTGGAAACTGCCTGATTTTTGATACTGGCATTAGAAAAAAGATGCGAACTCAAAATAAATATTTCTAGGTGTTTATATGCCTTGAATGGTGATTGAAAGTTCGGTTATCCACATGCTCACAACTCAGTAATGAATGTTTTTCGAATCCGTGTTGTATTTAACGTGATCGGAAGACGGAATGACACAATCAGTTAAGCTATGTAAATTACATATCTATAGGGAAGAGCTCCCTACAAGAGCATTTTTCCGCGAAATATGCCTCATTTCCGAAACTGATGTTAGGAAAAGCTGCGAAATCTGAGTAAATGCTTCTAGGTGACAATATGCCTTTTATGGTGGATGAAAGATCGGTAATCCTCATGCTCACAACTCAGTAAGTAATGTTTGTCAAATCCGTCATGCATGTAGCGTGCTCGGAACACGGAATATCATGGTGAGTGAAACCATGTAAATTAAAATACTATTTGAACGGACTCGCCCCAAGAGAATATTTCTGCGCAATCTTCATGATTTTTGAAACTGGCGTTAGGAAATTTCTGCGAAATCTGGTAAAAATTTCTAGGTATAAATATGCCTTGCATGGTGGATGAAAGATCGCAATACACATACTAACATCTCAGTAGTGAATGCTTGTGAAATCATTGATGCTTGTAGAATGTTCGGAACACGGAATGTCTCGGTGATTGAAATTATGTGAGTTACATTTCTATTGGGTAGAACTCGCTCCAAGAGCATTTGTGTGTGAAATCTCCCTCATTTTCGAAACTGTCTTTAGGAAAATACTGTGAACTCAGAGTAAATGTTTCTTGGTGTAAATATGCCCTGTATGGTGTTGAAAGTTTGTTAATCCACATGTTCTCACCTCTGTAATGCATGTTTTTCGTATCCGCGATGCATGTTACATGTTCGGAACACGGAATATCACGCTGAGGAAATGATGTAAATTACATGCCGATTGGGTAGAACTCGCTCCAGGAGAAGTTTTCTGTGATATCTACCTCATTTTCGAAACTGGTGTTAGGAAAAAGCTGGGAAATCAGAGAAAAGTTTTCTAGGTGTAACTCTGCCATGTATGGGGATGAAAGTTCAGTAATCCACATGCTCACAACACAGTCATGAATGTTTTTTCGAATCCGTTTTTCCATGTAGTGTGTTCGTAACACGGAATGTCACGGTGGAGGAAGAAAAGTAAATTACATGTCTATTGGTTAGAATTCGCTCCAAGAGGAATTTTTTGAGAAAACTGCCTGATTTTGGAATCCGGGTTTATGAATAACCTGCAAACTGAGAATAAATATATCTAGTTGTTAATATGCCTTGTATGGAAGATGAAAGTTCGGTAATTCATGAAAAATGCTCACAACTCATTAAAAATGTTTGTCGAATCCGTGATGCACTTATCGTGTTCAGAACATGGAAAGTCACGGTGAGTGAAACTATTTAAATAAAAGTTCTAGTGGATACAACACACTCAAAGAGGATTTTTCTGCGCAATATGCCTCATTTTCTAAACTGGAGTTAAGAAAATGCTGCGAAATAATATTAAATGCATCTCGGTGTAAATATGCCTTTCATACTAGGTGAAAGTTCAGTAATCCACATGCTCACAACTCATTAAAGAATGTTTGTGCAATCCGTCATGTATGTAGTGTGTTCGAAACACAGAATATCATGGTTAGGGAAACTGTGTAAATTAAATTTCTATTTGGTAGAACTCGCACCAAGAGGATTTTACTGCAAAAACTTCATGATTTCTGAAACAGGCGTTATGAAAAACCTGTGAAAAATGAGAAAATATTTCTAGGAATAAATATGCCATTCATGGTGAATGAAAGTTTGTAATACACATGCTCACATCTCAGTAATCAATTTTTGTCGAATCCTTGATGCTTGTATTGTGTTGGGAACACGGATGTCACGTTCTGGAAAACAATGTAATTTACATGTCTCGTGTGGAACACACTCAAAGAGAATTTTTCAGCACAATCTTTCTCATTTTCTAACCCGGCGATAAGAATAAGCTGCAAAATCAAGGTAAATAATTCTATGTGTAAGGATTCCTTTTATGGTGAATGAAAGTTCGGTAATCCACATGCTCACAGCTCAGTAACCATTGTTTGTCGAATCCGTAATGCGTGTAGCATTTTCGGAACACCGAATGTCACGGTGAGGGAAAGAAATTATATTACATGTCTATTGGGTAGAACTCGCTCCAAGAGTATTTTTCTATGAAAACTGCCTGATTTTCGAATCTGACATTAGGGAAAATCTGCGCACACAGACTAAGTGTTTCTAGGTGTAAAATGCCTTGTATGGTGGATGAAAGTTCTCTAATCCACATTCTCAGAACTCAGTAATGATTGTTTGTCGAATCCGTGATACATAAAGCCTGTTCTGAACACGGAACTTCATGGTGAGGGAAACTGTGTAAATTACATGTCTATTGGTTATAAATCGCTCCAAGAGGATTTTTATGTGAAATCTACCGCATTTTCGGATGTGACATTAGGAAAAACCTGCGAAAACAGAGTAAGTGTTTCTATGTGTAAATATGCCTTCTATGGTGGATGAAAGTTCAGTAATCCACATGTTCACAACTCAGAAATAAATGTTTGACGAATCCGTCATGCATGTAGTGTGTTCAGAACACGGATATTCACGGTGAGGGCAACTATGTTAATTACAAGTCTATTGTGTATAACTTCCTCCACAAGGATATTTCTGTGGAAACTGCCTGATTTTTGATACTGGCATTAGAAAAAATATGCGAACTCAAAATAAATATTTCTAGGTGTTTATATGCCTTGAATGGAGATTGAAAGTTCGGTTATCCACATGCTCACAACTCAGTAAAGAATGTTTTTCGAATCCGTGTTGTATTTAACGTGATCGGAAGACGGAATGACACAATCAGTTAAGCTATGTAAATTACATATCTATAGGGAAGAGCTCCCTACAAGAGCATTTTTCCGCGAAAAATGCCTCATTTACGAAACTGATGTTAGGAAAGTCTGCGAAATCTGAGTAAATGCTTCTAGGTGACAATATGCCTTTTATGGTGGATGAAAGATCGGTAATCCTCATGCTCACAACTCAGTAAGTAATGTTTGTCAAATCCGTCATGCATGTAGCGTGCTCGGAACACGGAATATCATGGTGAGTGAAACCATGTAAATTAAAATACTATTTGAACGGACTCGCCCCAAGAGAATATTTCTGCGCAATCTTCATGATTTTTGAAACTGGCGTTAGGAAATTTCTGCGAAATCTGGTAAAAATTTCTAGGTATAAATATGCCTTGCATGGTGGATGAAAGATCGCAATACACATACTCACATCTCAGTAGTGAATGCTTGTGAAATCATTGATGCTTGTAGAATGTTCGGAACACGGAATGTCTCGGTGATTGAAATTATGTGAGTTACATTTCTATTGGGTAGATCTCGCTCCAAGAGCATTTGTGTGTGAAATCTCCCTCATTTTCGAAACTGTCTTTAGGAAAATACTGTGAACTCAGAGTAAATGTTTCTTGGTGTAAATATGCCCTGTATGGTGTTGAAAGTTTGTTAATCCACATGTTCTCACCTCTGTAATGCATGTTTTTCGTATCCGCGATGCATGTTACATGTTCGGAACACGGAATATCACGCTGAGGAAATGATGTAAATTACATGCCGATTGGGTAGAACTCGCTCCAGGAGAAGTTTTCTGTGATATCTACCTCATTTTCGAAACTGGTGTTAGGAAAAAGCTGGGAAATCAGAGAAAAGTTTTCTAGGTGTAACTCTGCCATGTATGGGGATGAAAGTTCAGTAATCCACATGCTCACAACACAGTCATGAATGTTTTTTCGAATCCGTGTTACATGTAGTGTGTTCGTAACACGGAATGTCACGGTGGAGGAAGAAAAGTAAATTACATGTCTATTGGTTAGAATTCGCTCCAAGAGGAATTTTTTGAGAAAACTGCCTGATTTTGGAATCCGGGTTTATGAATAACCTGCAAACTGAGAATAAATATATCTAGTTGTTAATATGCCTTGTATGGAAGATGAAAGTTCGGTAATTCATGAAAAATGCTCACAACTCATTAAAAATGTTTGTCGAATCCGTGATGCACTTATCGTGTTCAGAACATGGAAAGTCACGGTGAGTGAAACAATTTAAATAAAAGTTCTAGTGGATACAACACACTCAAAGAGGATTTTTCTGCGCAATATGCCTCATTTTCTAAACTGGAGTTAAGAAAATGCTGCGAAATAATATTAAATGCATCTCGGTGTAAATATGCCTTTCATACTAGGTGAAAGTTCAGTAATCCACATGCTCACAACTCATTAAAGAATGTTTGTGCAATCCGTCATGTATGTAGTGTGTTCGAAACACAGAATATCATGGTTAGGGAAACTGTGTAAATTAAATTTCTATTTGGTAGAACTCGCACCAAGAGGATTTTACTGCAAAAACTTCATGATTTCTGAAACAGGCGTTATGAAAAACCTGTGAAAAATGAGAAAATATTTCTAGGAATAAATATGCCATTCATGGTGAATGAAAGTTTGTAATACACATGCTCACATCTCAGTAATCAATTTTTGTCGAATCCTTGATGCTTGTATTGTGTTGGGAACACGGATGTCACGTTCTGGAAAACAATGTAATTTACATGTCTCGTGTGGAACACACTCAAAGAGAATTTTTCAGCACAATCTTTCTCATTTTCTAACCCGGCGATAAGAATAAGCTGCAAAATCAAGGTAAATAATTCTATGTGTAAGGATTCCTTTTATGGTGAATGAAAGTTCGGTAATCCACATGCTCACAGCTCAGTAACCATTGTTTGTCGAATCCGTAATGCGTGTAGCATTTTCGGAACACCGAATGTCACGGTGAGGGAAAGAAATTATATTACATGTCTATTGGGTAGAACTCGCTCCAAGAGTATTTTTCTATGAAAACTGCCTGATTTTCGAATCTGACATTAGGGAAAATCTGCGCACACAGACTAAGTGTTTCTAGGTGTAAAATGCCTTGTATGGTGGATGAAAGTTCTCTAATCCACATTCTCAGAACTCAGTAATGATTGTTTGTCGAATCCGTGATACATAAAGCCTGTTCTGAACACGGAACGTCATGGTGAGGGAAACTGTGTAAATTACATGTCTATTGGTTATAAATCGCTCCAAGAGGATTTTTATGTGAAATCTACCGCATTTTCGGATGTGACATTAGGAAAAACCTGCGAAAACAGAGTAAGTGTTTCTATGTGTAAATATGCCTTCTATGGTGGATGAAAGTTCAGTAATCCACATGTTCACAACTCAGAAATAAATGTTTGACGAATCCGTCATGCATGTAGTGTGTTCAGAACACGGATATTCACGGTGAGGGCAACTATGTTAATTACAAGTCTATTGTGTATAACTTCCTCCACAAGGATATTTCTGTGGAAACTGCCTGATTTTTGATACTGGCATTAGAAAAAATATGCGAACTCAAAATAAATATTTCTAGGTGTTTATATGCCTTGAATGGAGATTGAAAGTTCGGTTATCCACATGCTCACAACTCAGTAAAGAATGTTTTTCGAATCCGTGTTGTATTTAACGTGATCGGAAGACGGAATGACACAATCAGTTAAGCTATGTAAATTACATATCTATAGGGAAGAGCTCCCTACAAGAGCATTTTTCCGCGAAAAATGCCTCATTTACGAAACTGATGTTAGGAAAGTCTGCGAAATCTGAGTAAATGCTTCTAGGTGACAATATGCCTTTTATGGTGGATGAAAGATCGGTAATCCTCATGCTCACAACTCAGTAAGTAATGTTTGTCAAATCCGTCATGCATGTAGCGTGCTCGGAACACGGAATATCATGGTGAGTGAAACCATGTAAATTAAAATACTATTTGAACGGACTCGCCCCAAGAGAATATTTCTGCGCAATCTTCATGATATTTGAAACTGGCGTTAGGAAATTTCTGCGAAATCTGGTAAAAATTTCTAGGTATAAATATGCCTTGCATGGTGGATGAAAGATCGCAATACACATACTCACATCTCAGTAGTGAATGCTTGTGAAATCCTTGATGCTTGTAGAATGTTCGGAACACGGAATGTCTCGGTGTTTGAAATTATGTGAGTTATATTTCTATTGTGTAGATCTCGCTCCAAGAGCATTTGTGTGTGAAATCTCCCTCATTTTCGAAACTGTCTTTAGGAAAATACTGTGAACTCAGAGTAAATGTTTCTTTGTGTAAATATGCCCTGTATGGTGTTGAAAGTTTGTTAATCCACATGTTCTCACCTCTGTAATGCATGTTTTTCATATCCGCGATGCATGTGACATGTTCGGAACACGGAATATCACGCTGAGGAAATGATGTAAATTACATGCCGATTGGGTAGAACTCGCTCCAAGAGAAGTTTTCTGTGATATCTACCTCATTTTCGAAACTGGTGTTAGGAAAAAGCTGGGAAATCAGAGAAAACTTTTCTAGGTGTAACTCTGCCATGTATGGGGATGAAAGTTCAGTAATCCACATGCTCACAACACAGTCATGAATGTTTTTTCGAATCCGTGTTACATGTAGTGTGTTCGTAACACGGAATGTCACGGTGGAGGCAGAAAAGTAAATTACATGTCTATTGGTTAGAATTCGCTCCAAGAGGAATTTTTTGAGAAAACTGCCTGATTTTGGAATCCGGGTTTATGAATAACCTGCAAACTGAGAATAAATATATCTAGTTTTTAATATGCCTTGTATGGAAGATGAAAGTTCGGTAATTCATGAAAAATGCTCACAACTCATTAGAAATGTTTGTCGAATCCATGATGCATGTATTGTGTTCAGAACGTGGAATGTCACGGTGAGTGAAACAATTTAAATAAAAGTTCTAGTGGATACAACACACTCAAAGAGGATTTTTCTGCGCAATATGCCTCATTTTCTAAACTGGAGTTAAGAAAATGCTGCGAAATAATATTTAATCCTTCTCAGTGTAAATATGCCTTACATACTCGGTGAAATTTCAGTAATCCACATGCTGACAACTCATTAGTGAATATGTGTCGAAACCGTGATGCATGTAGCATATACTGAACATGCAATTGCATGGTGAGGGAATCTCTGTCAATTACATTTCTGTTGGATAGAACTCGATGTAAGACGGTTTTTCTGTGAAAACTGCCTGTATTTCAAAAATGGCATAAGAAAATAGCTGGGAACTCAGAGTAAATAATTCCAAGTGTTAATATTCCTTGAATGGTGAATGAAAGCTCGGTAATCCACATGCTCACAAATCAGTAATAACTGTTTGTCAAATCCGTGTTTAATGTAAAGTGTTCGGAGCACAGAATATCACGGTCAGGTAAACTATGTAAATTACATGTCTATCGGGTAGAAGTCAATAAAAGAGCATTTTTCTGCAAAATATTCCTCATTTCCTAATCTGGCTATTGGAAAATTCTGTGAAATCAGAGTAAATGTATCTTGGTGTAAATATGCTCTGCATGGTGTTGAATATTTGGTAATCCACATGTTCTCACCTCAGTAATGAATGTTTTTCTTATCCTTGATGCATGAAACAGGTTCGGAACGTGGAATATCACGGTGAGGAAACTATGTAAATTAAATGTCGATTGGGAAGAACTCGCTCCAAGAGAATTTTTCGGAGAAATCTACCTCAATTTCAAAACTGGTGTTAGGATAAAGCTGGGAAATAAGAGTAAAATTACTTCGGTTTCAATATGCCCATTTTGGTGATGAATGTTCATTAATCCTCGTGCTCACAACTCAGTAATGAATGTTTTTTCGAAACCCTGATGCATGTAACATGTTCGGAACACAGAATATCATATTGAAGAGACTATTTAAACTAGATGTCTAGTGGGTACATCAATTTCAAAGTGTACTTTACTGAGCCATCTGCCTCATTTTTAAACTGGCATTAGAAAAACTTGCAAAATCAGAGTAAATTCTGTAGGTGCACATATGCCTTTAATGGTGAATGAAATTTAGGGAATCCACATGCAAACAACTCATTAAAATATGATTATCGAATCCATGATTCATGTAGCATGTTCAGCGCATGGAATGTCACGGTGAGTGAAACAATTTAAATAAAATGTCTAGTGGATCAACTCACTCAAAGAGGGTTTTTCTGCTATATAAGCCTCATTTTCTATACTGGAGTGAGTAAATAGCTGTGAAATAAGAGTAAATGCTTCTAGGTGTTAATATGCCTTGTACGGTGGATGATAGTTGGATAATCCACATGCTCACAACTCAGTAATGAAAGATTTTCCAATCCGTGATGAATTTAATGTGTTTGGAACACGGAATATCATGGTCAAGTAAGCTATGTAAATTACATATCTGTCGGGTAGAACTCGCTAAATGACCATTTTTATGTGAAATAGGCCTCATATCCGAAAATCGCTTAAGGAAAAGCAGCGAAATCTGTGTAAATGCTTCTAGGTGACAATAGGAGTATTATGGTGGATGAAATATCGATAATCCACATGCTCACAACTCATTAAAGAATGTTTGTCGAATCCATCATGCATGTAGAGTGTTCGTAACACAGTATTTCATGGTGAGGGAAACTATGTAAATTAAAACTCTATTTCGTAAGACTCGCAGCAACTGAATTTTTCTGTGATAATTTCATGATTTTTAAAACTGGCTTTAGGAATAACTGAGAAATAAGTGTAAATATTTCTAGGTATGAAAAGGCCATGCATGGTGGATGAAAGATCGGTAATCCACATGCTCACAACTCAGTAAGTAATGTTTGTCAAATCCGTCATGAATGTAGTGTGCTCGGAACATGGATTATCATGGTGAGGGAAACTATGTAAATTAAAATACTATTTGAACGGAGTCGCCTCAAGAGAATTTTTCTATGAAATCATGATTTTTGAAACTGGCATTAGGAAATTTCTGCGGAACCTGGTAAAAATTTCTAGGTATAAATATGCCTAGCATGGTGGATGAAAGATCGCAATACACATACTCACATCTCAGTAATGAATGCTTGTGAAATCCTTGATGTTTGTAGAATGTTCGGAACATGGAAGGTCACGGTGAGGGAAATTATGTAAATTACATTTCTATTGGGTAGAACTCGCTCCAAGAGCATTTGTCTGAGAAATCTCCCTCATTTTTGAAACTGTCATTAGGAAAAACCTGTGAACTCGGAGTAAATGTTTCTTTGTGTAAATATGTCCTATTTGGTGTTGAAAGATTTTTAATCCACATGTTCTCACCTCTGTAATGCATGTTTGTCTTACCCGTAATGCATGTAACGTGTTCAGAACATGGAATATCACGCTGAGGAATCTATATAAATTATATGCCGATTGGATAGAACTCGCTCCAAGAGAATTTTTCTGTGATATCTACCTCATTTTCGAAACTGGTGTTAGGAAAAAACTGGGAAATCATAGAAAAGTTTTCTAGGTTAACTCTGCCATGTATGGGGAAGAATGTTCAGTAATCCACATGCTCACAACTCAGTCATGAATGTTTTTTCGAATCCGTGTTGCATGTAGCGTGTTCGTAACACGGAATGTCACGGTGAAGGAAGAAATGTAAATTACATGTCTATTGGTTAGAACTCGCGTCAAGAGGATTTTTTTGAGAAAACTGCCTGATTTTGGAATCTGGTGTTATGAATAACCTGCGAACAGGTTATAAATATATCTAGGAGTAAATATGCCTTGTATGGCGGATGAAAGTTCGGTAATTCATGAAAAATACTCACAACTCATTAAAAACATTTGTCAAATCCGTGATGCATCTATCGTGTTCAGAACATGGAAAGTCACGTTGAGTGAAACAATTTAAATAAAATTTCTAGTGGATAAAACACACTCAAAGAGGATTTTTCTGTGCAATATGCCTCATTTTCTAAACTGGAGTTAAGAAAATGCTGTGAAATAAAATTAAATGCTTCTTGGTGTTAATATGCCTGTCACAGTAGGTGAAAGTTCAGTAATCCACATGCAAACAACTCAGTAGTGAATATGTGTTGAATCCGTGATGCATGTAGCATATATGGAACACGGAATTACACGGTGAGGGAATCTCTGTCAATTAGATTTCTGTTGGATAGTACACGATGTAAGACAGTTTTTCTGTGAAAACTGCCTGTTTTTCAAAACTGGCATTAGAAAAAAGCTGTGAACTCAGAGTAAATAATTCTAAGTGTTAATATTCCTTGAATGGTGAATGAAAGCTCGGTAATCCACATGCTCACAAATGAGTAATAACTGTTTGTCGAATCCATGATGCATGTAATGTGTTCGGAGCACAGAATGTCACGGTCAGGAAAACTATGTTAATTACATGTCTATCGGGTAGAACTCGATAAAAGAGCATTTTCTGCAAAATATGCCTCACTTCCGTAACTGGCTTCTGGAAAAGACTGTGAAATCAGGGTAAATGTTTCTTGGTGTAAATATGCCCTGTATGATGTTGAAAGTTTGGTAATCCACATGTTCTCACCTCAGTAATGAATGTTTGTCGTATCCCTGATGCATGTAACAGGTTCGGAATGTGGAATATCACGGTGAGGAAACTATGTAAATTAAATGTCGATTGGGTAGAACTCGCTCCAAGAGAATTTTCCTGTGAAATCTTCCTCAATTTCAAAACTGGTGTTAGTAAATACTGGGAAATAAGAGTAACCTTTCTTCGGTGTTAATATGCCCATTTTGATGATGAATGTTCATCAATCCTCGTGCTCACAACTCAGTAATGAATGTTTTTTCGAATCCATGATGCATGTAACGTGTTCGGAACACAGAATATCATGGTGAGGAGACTATGTAAACTACAGGTCTAGTGGGTACAAGACACTCAAAGAGTATTTTACTGAGCAATCTGCCTCATTTTTAAACTGCCGTTAGAAAAATGCTGCAAAATCAGAGTAAATGCTCTAGGTGCACATATGCCTTAAATGGTGAATGAAATTTAGGTAATCCACATGCTCACAACTCATTAAAGAATGATTGTCGAATCAATGGTTCATGTAGCATGTTCAAAGCACGGAATGTCACGGTGAGTGAAACAATTTAAATAAAATGTCTAGTGGGTCAACTCACTCAAAGAAGATTTTTCTGCGCAATATGCCTCATTTTCTATACTGGAGTGAGGAAAAAGCTGCGAAATAAGAGTAAATGCTTCTAGGTGTTAATATGCCTTGTATGGTGGATGAGAGTTGGGTAATCCACACGTTCACAGCTCAGTAATATAAGTTTTACCATTCTGTGATGAAATTAATGTGTTTGGAAGACGGAATGACATGGTCAAATAAGCTATGTAAATTACATATCTGTCAGATAGAACTCGCTAAATGACCATTTTTATGTGAAATATGCCTCATATCAGAAACTGGCTTAAGGAAAAGCAGCGAAATTTGTGTAAATTCTTCTAGGTGACAATAGGACTTTTATGGTGAATGAAAATTCGATAATCCACATGCTCACAACTCATTAAAGAATGTCGAATCCATCATGCATGTAGCGTGTTCGTGACACAGTATTTCATGGTGAGGGAAACTATGTAAATTAAAATTCTATTTGGTAGGACTCACAGCAAGAGTATTTTACTGTGATAATTTCATGATTTTTAAAACTGGCTTTAGGAATAAGCTGAGAAATCAGTGTAAATATTTCTAGGTATGAAGAGGCCATGCATGTTGGATGAAAATCGGTAATCCACATGTTCACAACTCAGTAAGTAATGTTTGTCAAATCCGTCATGCATGTAGTGTGCTCGGAACATGGAATATCATGGTGAGGGAAACTATGTAAATTAAAATACTATTTGAACGTTGTCACCTCAAGAGAATTTTTCTATGAAATCATGATTTTTGAAACTGGCGTTAGGAAATTTCTGCGAAACCTGGTAAAAATTTCTAGGTATAAATATGCCTAGCATGGTGGATGAAACATCGCAATACACATACTCACATCTCAGTAATGAATGCTTGTGAAATCCTTGATGCTTGTAGAATGTTCGGAACATGGAATGTCACGGTGAGGGAAATTATTTAAATTACATTTCTATTGGGTAGAACTCGCTCCAAGAGCATTTGTCTGTGAAATCTCCCTCATTTTTGAAACTGTCATTAGGAAAAACCTGTGAACTCGGAGTAAATGTTTCTTGGTGTAAATATGCCTTGTATGGTGTGGAAAGTTTGTTAATCCACATGTTCTCACCTCTGTAATGCATGTTTGTCGTATCCGTGATGCATGTAACGTGTTCGGAACATGTAATTTCACGCTGAGTTATCTATGTATATTACATGTCGATTGGGTAGAACTCGCTCCAAGGGAATTTTTCTGTGATATCTACCTCATTTTCGAAACTGGTGTTAGGAAAAAGTTGGCAAATCAGAGAAAAATTTTCTAGGTGTAACTCTGCCATGTATGGGGATGAAAGTTCAGTAATCCACATGCTCACAACTCAGTCATGAATGTTTTTTCGAATCCGTGTTGCATGTAGCGTGTTCGTAACACGGAGTGTCACGGTGAAGGAAGAAATGTATATTACATGTCTATTGGTTAGAACTCACTCTAAGAGAATTTTTTTGAGAAAACTGCCTGATTTTGGAATCTGGTGTTATGAATAACCTGCGAACAGGTTATAAATATATCTAGGAGTAAATATGCCTTGTATGGCGGATGAAAGTTCGGTAATTCATGAAAAATACTCACAACTCATTAAAAACATTTGTCAAATCCGTGATGCATCTATCGGGTTCAGAACATGGAAAGTCACGTTGAGTGAAACAATTTAAATAAAATTTCTAGTGGATAAAACATACTCAAAGAGGATTTTTCTGTGCAATATGCCTCATTTTCTAAACTGGAGTTAAGAAAATGCTGTGAAATAAAATTAAATGCTTCTCGGTGTTAATATGCCTGTCACAGTAGGTGAAAGTTCAGTAATCCACATGCAAACAACTCAGTAGTGAATATGTGTTGAATCCGTGATGCATGTAGCATATATGGAACACGGAATTACACGGTGAGGGAATCTCTGTCAATTAGATTTCTGTTGGATAGTACTCGATGTAAGACAGTTTTTCTGTGAAAACTGCCTGTTTTTCAAACCTGGCATTAGAAAAAAGCTGTGAACTCAGAGTAAATAATTCTAAGTGTTAATATTCCTTGAATGGTGAATGAAAGCTCGGTAATCCACATGCTCACAAATGAGTAATAACTGTTTGTCGAATCCATGATGCATGTAATGTGTTCGGAGCACAGAATGTCACGGTCAGGTAAACTATGTTAATTACATGTCTATCGGGTAGAACTCGATAAAAGAGCATTTTCTGCAAAGTATGCCTCACTTCCGTAACTGGCTTCTGGAAAAGACTGTGAAATCAGGGTAAATGTTTCTTGGTGTAAATATGCCCTGTATGATGTTGAAAGTTTGGTAATCCACATGTTCTCACCTCAGTAATGAATGTTTGTCGTATCCCTGATGCATGTAACAGGTTCGGAATGTGGAATATCACGGTGAGGAAACTATGTAAATTAAATGTCGATTGGGTAGAACTCGCTCCAAGAGAATTTTCCTGTGAAATCTTCCTCAATTTCAAAACTGGTGTTAGGAAATACTGGGAAATAAGAGTAACCTTTCTTCGGTGTTAATATGCCCATTTTGGTGATGAATGTTCATCAATCCTCGTGCTCACAACTCAGTAATGAATGTTTTTTCGAATCCATGATGCATGTAACGTGTTCGGAACACAGAATATCATGGTGAGGAGACTATGTAAACTACAGGTCTAGTGGGTACAAGACACTCAAAGAGTATTTTACTGAGCAATCTGCCTCATTTTTAAACTGCCGTTAGGAAAATGCTGCAAAATCAGAGTAAATGCTCTAGGTGCACATATGCCTTAAATGGTGAATGAAATTTAGGTAATCCACATGCTCACAACTCATTAAAGAATGATTGTCGAATCCATGATTCATGTAGCATGTTCAGAGCACGGAATGTCACGGTGAGTGAAACAATTTAAATAAAATGTCTAGTGGGTCAACTCACTCAAAGAAGATTTTTCTGCGCAATATGCCTCATTTTCTATACTGGAGTGAGGAAAAAGCTGCGAAATAAGAGTAAATGCTTCTAGGTGTTAATATGCCTTGTATGGTGGATGAGAGTTGGGTAATCCACACGTTCACAGCTCAGTAATATAAGTTTTACCATTCTGTGATGAAATTAATGTGTTTGGAAGACGGAATGACATGGTCAAATAAGCTATGTAAATTACATATCTGTCAGTTAGAACTCGCTAAATGACCATTTTTATGTGAAATATGCCTCATATCAGAAGCTGGCTTAAGGAAAAGCAGCGAAATCTGTGTAAATGCTTCTAGGTGACAATAGGACTTTTATGGTGAATGAAATTTCGATAATCCACATGCTCACAACTCATTAAAGAATGTCGAATCCATCATGCATGTAGAGTGTTCGTAACACAGTATTTCATGGTGAGGGAAACTATGTAAATTAAAACTCTATTTGGGAGGACTCACAGCAAGAGAATTTTTCTGTGATAATTTCATGATTTTTAAAACTGGCGTTAGGAAAAAGCTGAGAAATCTGTAAATATTTCTAGGTATGAAGAGGCCATGCATGGTGTATGAAAGCTCGGTAATCCACATGCTCACAAATGAGTAATAACTGTTTGTCGAATCCATGATGCATGTAATGTGTTCGGAGCACAGAATGTCACGGTCAGGTAAACTATGTTAATTACATGTCTATCGGGTAGAACTCGATAAAAGAGCATTTTCTGCAAAGTATGCCTCACTTCCGTAACTGGCTTCTGGAAAAGACTGTGAAATCAGGGTAAATGTTTCTTGGTGTAAATATGCCCTGTATGATGTTGAAAGTTTGGTAATCCACATGTTCTCACCTCAGTAATGAATGTTTGTCGTATCCCTGATGCATGTAACAGGTTCGGAATGTGGAATATCACGGTGAGGAAACTATGTAAATTAAATGTCGAGTGGGTAGAACTCGCTCCAAGAGAATTTTCCTGTGAAATCTTCCTCAATTTCAAAACTGGTGTTAGGAAATACTGGGAAATAAGAGTAACCTTTCTTCGGTGTTAATATGCCCATTTTGGTGATGAATGTTCATCAATCCTCGTGCTCACAACTCAGTAATGAATGTTTTTTCGAATCCATGATGCATGTAACGTGTTCGGAACACAGAATATCATGGTGAGGAGACTATGTAAACTACAGGTCTAGTGGGTACAAGACACTCAAAGAGTATTTTACTGAGCAATCTGCCTCATTTTTAAACTGCCGTTAGGAAAATGCTGCAAAATCAGAGTAAATGCTCTAGGTGCACATATGCCTTAAATGGTGAATGAAATTTAGGTAATCCACATGCTCACAACTCATTAAAGAATGATTGTCGAATCCATGATTCATGTAGCATGTTCAGAGCACGGAATGTCACGGTGAGTGAAACAATTTAAATAAAATGTCTAGTGGGTCAACTCACTCAAAGAAGATTTTTCTGCGCAATATGCCTCACTTTCTATACTGGAGTGAGGAGAAAGCTGCGAAATAAGAGTAAATGCTTCTAGGTGTTAATATGCCTTGTATGGTGGATGAGAGTTGGGTAATCCACACGTTCACAGCTCAGTAATATAAGTTTTACCATTCTGTGATGAAATTAATGTGTTTGGAAGACGGAATGACATGGTCAAATAAGCTATGTAAATTACATATCTGTCAGTTAGAACTCGCTAAATGACCATTTTTATGTGAAATATGCCTCATATCAGAAGCTGGCTTAAGGAAAAGCAGCGAAATCTGTGTAAATGCTTCTAGGTGACAATAGGACTTTTATGGTGAATGAAATTTCGATAATCCACATGCTCACAACTCATTAAAGAATGTCGAATCCATCATGCATGTAGAGTGTTCGTAACACAGTATTTCATGGTGAGGGAAACTATGTAAATTAAAACTCTATTTGGGAGGACTCACAGCAAGAGAATTTTTCTGTGATAATTTCATGATTTTTAAAACTGGCGTTAGGAAAAAGCTGAGAAATCTGTAAATATTTCTAGGTATGAAGAGGCCATGCATGGTGTATGAAAGATCGGTAATCCACATGCTCACAACTCAGTAAGTTATGTTTGTCAAATCCGTCATGCATGTAGTGTGCTCGGAACATGGAATATCATGGTGAGGGAAACTATGTAAATTAAAGTACTATTTGAACTGTGTCACCTCAAGAGAATTTTTCTATGAAATCATGATTTTTGAAACTGGCGTTAGGAAATTTCTGCGAAACCTGGTAAAAATTTCTAGGTATAAATATGCCTAGCATGGTGGATGAAACATCGCAATACACATACTCACATCTCAGTAATGAATGCTTGTGAAATCCTTGATGCTTGTAGAATGTTCGGAACATGGAATGTCACGGTGAGGGAAATTATTTAAATTACATTTCTATTGGGTAGAACTCGCTCCAAGAGCATTTGTCTGTGAAATCTCCCTCATTTTTGAAACTGTCATTAGGAAAAACCTGTGAACTCGGAGTAAATGTTTCTTGGTGTAAATATGCCTTGTATGGTGTGGAAAGTTTGTTAATCCACATGTTCTCACCTCTGTAATGCATGTTTGTCGTATCCGTGATGCATGTAACGTGTTCGGAACATGTAATTTCACGCTGAGTTATCTATGTATATTACATGTCGATTGGGTAGAACTCGCTCCAAGGGAATTTTTCTGTGATATCTACCTCATTTTCGAAACTGGTGTTAGGAAAAAGTTGGCAAATCAGAGAAAAATTTTCTAGGTGTAACTCTGCCATGTATGGGGATGAAAGTTCAGTAATCCACATGCTCACAACTCAGTCATGAATGTTTTTTCGAATCCGTGTTGCATGTAGCGTGTTCGTAACACGGAGTGTCACGGTGAAGGAAGAAATGTATATTACATGTCTATTGGTTAGAACTCACTCTAAGAGAATTTTTTTGAGAAAACTGCCTGATTTTGGAATCTGGTGTTATGAATAACCTGCGAACAGGTTATAAATATATCTAGGAGTAAATATGCCTTGTATGGCGGATGAAAGTTCGGTAATTCATGAAAAATACTCACAACTCATTAAAAACATTTGTCAAATCCGTGATGCATCTATCGGGTTCAGAACATGGAAAGTCACGTTGAGTGAAACAATTTAAATAAAATTTCTAGTGGATAAAACATACTCAAAGAGGATTTTTCTGTGCAATATGCCTCATTTTCTAAACTGGAGTTAAGAAAATGCTGTGAAATAAAATTAAATGCTTCTCGGTGTTAATATGCCTGTCACAGTAGGTGAAAGTTCAGTAATCCACATGCAAACAACTCAGTAGTGAATATGTGTTGAATCCGTGATGCATGTAGCATATATGGAACACGGAATTACACGGTGAGGGAATCTCTGTCAATTAGATTTCTGTTGGATAGTACTCGATGTAAGACAGTTTTTCTGTGAAAACTGCCTGTTTTTCAAACCTGGCATTAGAAAAAAGCTGTGAACTCAGAGTAAATAATTCTAAGTGTTAATATTCCTTGAATGGTGAATGAAAGCTCGGTAATCCACATGCTCACAAATGAGTAATAACTGTTTGTCGAATCCATGATGCATGTAATGTGTTCGGAGCACAGAATGTCATGGTCAGGTAAACTATGTTAATTACATGTCTATCGGGTAGAACTCGATAAAAGAGCATTTTCTGCAAAGTATGCCTCACTTCCGTAACTGGCTTCTGGAAAAGACTGTGAAATCAGGGTAAATGTTTCTTGGTGTAAATATGCCCTGTATGATGTTGAAAGTTTGGTAATCCACATGTTCTCACCTCAGTAATGAATGTTTGTCGTATCCCTGATGCATGTAACAGGTTCGGAATGTGGAATATCACGGTGAGGAAACTATGTAAATTAAATGTCGATTGGGTAGAACTCGCTCCAAGAGAATTTTCCTGTGAAATCTTCCTCAATTTCAAAACTGGTGTTAGGAAATACTGGGAAATAAGAGTAACCTTTCTTCGGTGTTAATATGCCCATTTTGGTGATGAATGTTCATCAATCCTCGTGCTCACAACTCAGTAATGAATGTTTTTTCGAATCCATGATGCATGTAACGTGTTCGGAACACAGAATATCATGGTGAGGAGACTATGTAAACTACAGGTCTAGTGGGTACAAGACACTCAAAGAGTATTTTACTGAGCAATCTGCCTCATTTTTAAACTGCCGTTAGAAAAATGCTGCAAAATCAGAGTAAATGCTCTAGGTGCACATATGCCTTAAATGGTGAATGAAATTTAGGTAATCCACATGCTCACAACTCATTAAAGAATGATTGTCGAATCCATGATTCATGTAGCATGTTCAGAGCACGGAATGTCACGGTGAGTGAAACAATTTAAATAAAATGTCTAGTGGGTCAACTCACTCAAAGAAGATTTTTCTGCGCAATATGCCTCATTTTCTATACTGGAGTGAGGAAAAAGCTGCGAAATAAGAGTAAATGCTTCTAGGTGTTAATATGCCTTGTATGGTGGATGAGAGTTGGGTAATCCACACGTTCACAGCTCAGTAATATAAGTTTTACCATTCTGTGATGAAATTAATGTGTTTGGAAGACGGAATGACATGGTCAAATAAGCTATGTAAATTACATATCTGTCAGTTAGAACTCGCTAAATGACCATTTTTATGTGAAATATGCCTCATATCAGAAGCTGGCTTAAGGAAAAGCAGCGAAATCTGTGTAAATGCTTCTAGGTGACAATAGGACTTTTATGGTGAATGAAATTTCGATAATCCACATGCTCACAACTCATTAAAGAATGTCGAATCCATCATGCATGTAGAGTGTTCGTAACACAGTATTTCATGGTGAGGGAAACTATGTAAATTAAAACTCTATTTGGGAGGACTCACAGCAAGAGAATTTTTCTGTGATAATTTCATGATTTTTAAAACTGGCGTTAGGAAAAAGCTGAGAAATCTGTAAATATTTCTAGGTATGAAGAGGCCATGCATGGTGTATGAAAGCTCGGTAATCCACATGCTCACAAATGAGTAATAACTGTTTGTCGAATCCATGATGCATGTAATGTGTTCGGAGCACAGAATGTCACGGTCAGGTAAACTATGTTAATTACATGTCTATCGGGTAGAACTCGATAAAAGAGCATTTTCTGCAAAGTATGCCTCACTTCCGTAACTGGCTTCTGGAAAAGACTGTGAAATCAGGGTAAATGTTTCTTGGTGTAAATATGCCCTGTATGATGTTGAAAGTTTGGTAATCCACATGTTCTCACCTCAGTAATGAATGTTTGTCGTATCCCTGATGCATGTAACAGGTTCGGAATGTGGAATATCACGGTGAGGAAACTATGTAAATTAAATGTCGAGTGGGTAGAACTCGCTCCAAGAGAATTTTCCTGTGAAATCTTCCTCAATTTCAAAACTGGTGTTAGGAAATACTGGGAAATAAGAGTAACCTTTCTTCGGTGTTAATATGCCCATTTTGGTGATGAATGTTCATCAATCCTCGTGCTCACAACTCAGTAATGAATGTTTTTTCGAATCCATGATGCATGTAACGTGTTCGGAACACAGAATATCATGGTGAGGAGACTATGTAAACTACAGGTCTAGTGGGTACAAGACACTCAAAGAGTATTTTACTGAGCAATCTGCCTCATTTTTAAACTGCCGTTAGAAAAATGCTGCAAAATCAGAGTAAATGCTCTAGGTGCACATATGCCTTAAATGGTGAATGAAATTTAGGGAATCCACATGCTCACAACTCATTAAAGAATGATTGTCGAATCCATGATTCATGTAGCATGTTCAGAGCACGGAATGTCACGGTGAGTGAAACAATTTAAATAAAATGTCTAGTGGGTCAACTCACTCAAAGAAGATTTTTCTGCGCAATATGCCTCACTTTCTATACTGGAGTGAGGAGAAAGCTGCGAAATAAGAGTAAATGCTTCTAGGTGTTAATATGCCTTGTATGGTGGATGAGAGTTGGGTAATCCACACGTTCACAGCTCAGTAATATAAGTTTTACCATTCTGTGATGAAATTAATGTGTTTGGAAGACGGAATGACATGGTCAAATAAGCTATGTAAATTACATATCTGTCAGTTAGAACTCGCTAAATGACCATTTTTATGTGAAATATGCCTCATATCAGAAGCTGGCTTAAGGAAAAGCAGCGAAATCTGTGTAAATGCTTCTAGGTGACAATAGGACTTTTATGGTGAATGAAATTTCGATAATCCACATGCTCACAACTCATTAAAGAATGTCGAATCCATCATGCATGTAGAGTGTTCGTAACACAGTATTTCATGGTGAGGGAAACTATGTAAATTAAAACTCTATTTGGGAGGACTCACAGCAAGAGAATTTTTCTGTGATAATTTCATGATTTTTAAAACTGGCGTTAGGAAAAAGCTGAGAAATCTGTAAATATTTCTAGGTATGAAGAGGCCATGCATGGTGTATGAAAGCTCGGTAATCCACATGCTCACAAATGAGTAATAACTGTTTGTCGAATCCATGATGCATGTAATGTGTTCGGAGCACAGAATGTCACGGTCAGGTAAACTATGTTAATTACATGTCTATCGGGTAGAACTCGATAAAAGAGCATTTTCTGCAAAGTATGCCTCACTTCCGTAACTGGCTTCTGGAAAAGACTGTGAAATCAGGGTAAATGTTTCTTGGTGTAAATATGCCCTGTATGATGTTGAAAGTTTGGTAATCCACATGTTCTCACCTCAGTAATGAATGTTTGTCGTATCCCTGATGCATGTAACAGGTTCGGAATGTGGAATATCACGGTGAGGAAACTATGTAAATTAAATGTCGAGTGGGTAGAACTCGCTCCAAGAGAATTTTCCTGTGAAATCTTCCTCAATTTCAAAACTGGTGTTAGGAAATACTGGGAAATAAGAGTAACCTTTCTTCGGTGTTAATATGCCCATTTTGGTGATGAATGTTCATCAATCCTCGTGCTCACAACTCAGTAATGAATGTTTTTTCGAATCCATGATGCATGTAACGTGTTCGGAACACAGAATATCATGGTGAGGAGACTATGTAAACTACAGGTCTAGTGGGTACAAGACACTCAAAGAGTATTTTACTGAGCAATCTGCCTCATTTTTAAACTGCCGTTAGAAAAATGCTGCAAAATCAGAGTAAATGCTCTAGGTGCACATATGCCTTAAATGGTGAATGAAATTTAGGTAATCCACATGCTCACAACTCATTAAAGAATGATTGTCGAATCCATGATTCATGTAGCATGTTCAGAGCACGGAATGTCACGGTGAGTGAAACAATTTAAATAAAATGTCTAGTGGGTCAACTCACTCAAAGAAGATTTTTCTGCGCAATATGCCTCACTTTCTATACTGGAGTGAGGAGAAAGCTGCGAAATAAGAGTAAATGCTTCTAGGTGTTAATATGCCTTGTATGGTGGATGAGAGTTGGGTAATCCACACGTTCACAGCTCAGTAATATAAGTTTTACCATTCTGTGATGAAATTAATGTGTTTGGAAGACGGAATGACATGGTCAAATAAGCTATGTAAATTACATATCTGTCAGTTAGAACTCGCTAAATGACCATTTTTATGTGAAATATGCCTCATATCAGAAGCTGGCTTAAGGAAAAGCAGCGAAATCTGTGTAAATGCTTCTAGGTGACAATAGGACTTTTATGGTGAATGAAATTTCGATAATCCACATGCTCACAACTCATTAAAGAATGTCGAATCCATCATGCATGTAGAGTGTTCGTAACACAGTATTTCATGGTGAGGGAAACTATGTAAATTAAAACTCTATTTGGGAGGACTCACAGCAAGAGAATTTTTCTGTGATAATTTCATGATTTTTAAAACTGGCGTTAGGAAAAAGCTGAGAAATCTGTAAATATTTCTAGGTATGAAGAGGCCATGCATGGTGTATGAAAGATCGGTAATCCACATGCTCACAACTCAGTAAGTTATGTTTGTCAAATCCGTCATGCATGTAGTGTGCTCGGAACATGGAATATCATGGTAAGGGAAACTATGTAAATTAAAATACTATTTGAACGGTGTCACCTCAAGAGAATTTTTCTATGAAATCATGATTTTTGAAACTGGCGTTAGGAAATTTCTGCGAAACCTGGTAAAAATTTCTAGGTATAAATATGCCTAGCATGGTGGATGAAACATCGCAATACACATACTCACATCTCAGTAATGAATGCTTGTGAAATCCTTGATGCTTGTAGAATGTTCGGAACATGGAATGTCACGGTGAGGGAAATTATTTAAATTACATTTCTATTGGGTAGAACTCGCTCCAAGAGCATTTGTCTGTGAAATCTCCCTCATTTTTGAAACTGTCATTAGGAAAAACCTGTGAACTCGGAGTAAATGTTTCTTGGTGTAAATATGCCTTGTATGGTGTGGAAAGTTTGTTAATCCACATGTTCTCACCTCTGTAATGCATGTTTGTCGTATCCGTGATGCATGTAACGTGTTCGGAACATGTAATTTCACGCTGAGTTATCTATGTATATTACATGTCGATTGGGTAGAACTCGCTCCAAGGGAATTTTTCTGTGATATCTACCTCATTTTCGAAACTGGTGTTAGGAAAAAGTTGGCAAATCAGAGAAAAATTTTCTAGGTGTAACTCTGCCATGTATGGGGATGAAAGTTCAGTAATCCACATGCTCACAACTCAGTCATGAATGTTTTTTCGAATCCGTGTTGCATGTAGCGTGTTCGTAACACGGAGTGTCACGGTGAAGGAAGAAATGTATATTACATGTCTATTGGTTAGAACTCACTCTAAGAGAATTTTTTTGAGAAAACTGCCTGATTTTGGAATCTGGTGTTATGAATAACCTGCGAACAGGTTATAAATATATCTAGGAGTAAATATGCCTTGTATGGCGGATGAAAGTTCGGTAATTCATGAAAAATACTCACAACTCATTAAATACATTTGTCAAATCCGTGATGCATCTATCGGGTTCAGAACATGGAAAGTCACGTTGAGTGAAACAATTTAAATAAAATTTCTAGTGGATAAAACATACTCAAAGAGGATTTTTCTGTGCAATATGTCTCATTTTCTAAACTGGAGTTAAGAAAATGCTGTGAAATAAAATTAAATGCTTCTCGGTGTTAATATGCCTGTCACAGTAGGTGAAAGTTCAGTAATCCACATGCAAACAACTCAGTAGTGAATATGTGTTGAATCCGTGATGCATGTAGCATATATGGAACACGGAATTACACGGTGAGGGAATCTCTGTCAATTAGATTTCTGTTGGATAGTACTCGATGTAAGACAGTTTTTCTGTGAAAACTGCCTGTTTTTCAAACCTGGCATTAGAAAAAAGCTGTGAACTCAGAGTAAATAATTCTAAGTGTTAATATTCCTTGAATGGTGAATGAAAGCTCGGTAATCCACATGCTCACAAATGAGTAATAACTGTTTGTCGAATCCATGATGCATGTAATGTGTTCGGAGCACAGAATGTCACGGTCAGGTAAACTATGTTAATTACATGTCTATCAGGTAGAACTCGATAAAAGAGCATTTTCTGCAAAATATGCCTCACTTCCGTAACTGGCTTCTGGAAAAGACTGTGAAATCAGGGTAAATGTTTCTTGGTGTAAATATGCCCTGTATGGTGTTGAAAGTTTGGTAATCCACATGTTCTCACCTCAGTAATGGACGTTTTTCGTATGCCTGATGCATGTAACAGGTTCGGAATGCGGAATATCACGGTGAGTAAACTATGTAAATTAAATGTCGATTGGGTAGAACTCGCTCCAAGAGAATTTTCCTGTGAAATCTACCTCAATTTCAAAACTGGTGTTAGGAAATACTGGGAAATAAGAGTAAATTTTCTTCGGTGTTAATATGCCCATTTTGGTGATGAATGTTCATTAATCCTCGTGCTCACAACTCAGTAATGAATGTTTTTTCGAATCCATGATGCATGTAACATATTCGGAACACAGAATATCATGGTGAGGAGACTATGTAAACTACAGGTCTAGTGGGTACAAGACACTCAAAGAGTATTTTACTGAGCAATCTGCCTCATTTTTAAACTGCCGTTAGAAAAATGCTGCAAAATCAGAGTAAATGCTGTAGGTGCACATATGCCTTAAATGGTGAATGAAATTTAGGGAATCCACATGCTCACAACTCATTAAAGAATGATTGTCGAATCCATGATTCATGTAGCATGTTCAGAGCACGGAATGTCACGGTGAGTGAAACAATTTAAATAAAATGTCTAGTGGGTCAACTCACTCAAAGAAGATTTTTCTGCGCAATATGCCTCATTTTCTATACTGGAGTGAGGAAAAAGCTGCGAAATAAGAGTAAATGCTTCTAGGTGTTAATATGCCTTGTATGGTGGATGAGAGTTGGGTAATCCACACGTTCACAGCTCAGTAATATAAGTTTTACCATTCTGTGATGAAATTAATGTGTTTGGAAGACGGAATGACATGGTCAAATAAGCTATGTAAATTACATATCTGTCAGTTAGAACTCGCTAAATGACCATTTTTATGTGAAATATGCCTCATATCAGAAGCTGGCTTAAGGAAAAGCAGCGAAATCTGTGTAAATGCTTCTAGGTGACATTAGGACTTTTATGGTGAATGAAATTTCGATAATCCACATGCTCACAACTCATTAAAGAATGTCGAATCCATCATGCATGTAGAGTGTTCGTAACACAGTATTTCATGGTGAGGGAAACTATGTAAATTAAAACTCTATTTGGGAGGACTCACAGCAAGAGAATTTTTCTGTGATAATTTCATGATTTTTAAAACTGGCGTTAGGAAAAAGCTGAGAAATCTGTAAATATTTCTAGGTATGAAGAGGCCATGCATGGTGTATGAAAGATCGGTAATCCACATGCTAACAACTCAGTAAGTTATGTTTGTCAAATCCGTCATGCATGTAGTGTGCTCGGAACATGGAATATCATGGTGAGGGTAACTATGTAAATTAAAATACTATTTGAACGGTGTCGCCTCAAGAGAATTTTTCTATGAAATCATGATTTTTGAAACTGGCGTTAGGAAATTTCTGCGAAACCTGGTAAAAATTTCTAGGTATAAATATGCCTAGCATGGTGGATGAAACATCGCAATACACATACTCACATCTCAGTAATGAATGCTTGTGAAATCCTTGATGCTTGTAGAATGTTCGGAACATGGAATGTCACGGTGAGGGAAATTATTTAAATTACATTTCTATTGGGTAGAACTCACTCCAAGAGCATTTGTCTGTGAAATCTCCCTCATTTTTGAAACTGTCATTAGGAAAAACCTGTGAACTCGGAGTAAATGTTTCTTGGTGTAAATATGCCTTGTATGGTGTGGAAAGTTTGTTAATCCACATGTTCTCACCTCTGTAATGCATGTTTGTCGTATCCGTGATGCATGTAACGTGTTCGGAACATGTAATTTCACGCTGAGTTATCTATGTATATTACATGTCGATTGGGTAGAACTCGCTCCAAGGGAATTTTTCTGTGATATCTACCTCATTTTCGAAACTGGTGTTAGGAAAAAGTTGGCAAATCAGAGAAAAATTTTCTAGGTGTAACTCTGCCATGTATGGGGATGAAAGTTCAGTAATCCACATGCTCACAACTCAGTCATGAATGTTTTTTCGAATCCGTGTTGCATGTAGCGTGTTCGCAACACGGAGTGTCACGGTGAAGGAAGAAATGTATATTACATGTCTATTGGTTAGAACTCACTCTAAGAGAATTTTTTTGAGAAAACTGCCTGATTTTGGAATCTGGTGTTATGAATAACCTGCGAACAGGTTATAAATATATCTAGGAGTAAATATGCCTTGTATGGCGGATGAAAGTTCGGTAATTCATGAAAAATACTCACAACTCATTAAAAACATTTGTCAAATCCGTGATGCATCTATCGGGTTCAGAACATGGAAAGTCACGTTGAGTGAAACAATTTAAATAAAATTTCTAGTGGATAAAACATACTCAAAGAGGATTTTTCTGTGCAATATGTCTCATTTTCTAAACTGGAGTTAAGAAAATGCTGTGAAATAAAATTAAATGCTTCTCGGTGTTAATATGCTTGTCACAGTAGGTGAAAGTTCAGTAATCCACATGCAAACAACTCAGTAGTGAATATGTGTTGAATCCGTGATGCATGTAGCATATATGGAACACGGAATTACACGGTGAGGGAATCTCTGTCAATTAGATTTCTGTTGGATAGTACTCGATGTAAGACAGTTTTTCTGTGAAAACTGCCTGTTTTTCAAACCTGGCATTAGAAAAAAGCTGTGAACTCAGAGTAAATAATTCTAAGTGTTAATATTCCTTGAATGGTGAATGAAAGCTCGGTAATCCACATGCTCACAAATGAGTAATAACTGTTTGTCGAATCCATGATGCATGTAATGTGTTCGGAGCACAGAATGTCACGGTCAGGTAAACTATGTTAATTACATGTCTATCGGGTAGAACTCGATAAAAGAGCATTTTCTGCAAAGTATGCCTCACTTCCGTAACTGGCTTCTGGAAAAGACTGTGAAATCAGGGTAAATGTTTCTTGGTGTAAATATGCCCTGTATGATGTTGAAAGTTTGGTAATCCACATGTTCTCACCTCAGTAATGAATGTTTGTCGTATCCCTGATGCATGTAACAGGTTCGGAATGTGGAATATCACGGTGAGGAAACTATGTAAATTAAATGTCGATTGGGTAGAACTCGCTCCAAGAGAATTTTCCTGTGAAATCTTCCTCAATTTCAAAACTGGTGTTAGGAAATACTGGGAAATAAGAGTAACCTTTCTTTGGTGTTAATATGCCCATTTTGGTGATGAATGTTCATCAATCCTCGTGCTCACAACTCAGTAATGAATGTTTTTTCGAATCCATGATGCATGTAACGTGTTCGGAACACAGAATATCATGGTGAGGAGACTATGTAAACTACAGGTCTAGTGGGTACAAGACACTCAAAGAGTATTTTACTGAGCAATCTGCCTCATTTTTAAACTGCCGTTAGAAAAATGCTGCAAAATCAGAGTAAATGCTCTAGGTGCACATATGCCTTAAATGGTGAATGAAATTTAGGTAATCCACATGCTCACAACTCATTAAAGAATGATTGTCGAATCCATGATTCATGTAGCATGTTCAGAGCACGGAATGTCACGGTGAGTGAAACAATTTAAATAAAATGTCTAGTGGGTCAACTCACTCAAAGAAGATTTTTCTGCGCAATATGCCTCACTTTCTATACTGGAGTGAGGAAAAAGCTGCGAAATAAGAGTAAATGCTTCTAGGTGTTAATATGCCTTGTATGGTGGATGAGAGTTGGGTAATCCACACGTTCACAGCTCAGTAATATAAGTTTTACCATTCTGTGATGAAATTAATGTGTTTGGAAGACGGAATGACATGGTCAAATAAGCTATGTAAATTACATATCTGTCAGTTAGAACTCGCTAAATGACCATTTTTATGTGAAATATGCCTCATATCAGAAGCTGGCTTAAGGAAAAGCAGCGAAATCTGTGTAAATGCTTCTAGGTGACAATAGGACTTTTATGGTGAATGAAATTTCGATAATCCACATGCTCACAACTCATTAAAGAATGTCGAATCCATCATGCATGTAGAGTGTTCGTAACACAGTATTTCATGGTGAGGGAAACTATGTAAATTAAAACTCTATTTGGGAGGACTCACAGCAAGAGAATTTTTCTGTGATAATTTCATGATTTTTAAAACTGGCGTTAGGAAAAAGCTGAGAAATCTGTAAATATTTCTAGGTATGAAGAGGCCATGCATGGTGTATGAAAGATCGGTAATCCACATGCTCACAACTCAGTAAGTTATGTTTGTCAAATCCGTCATGCATGTAGTGTGCTCGGAACATGGAATATCATGGTGAGGGAAACTATGTAAATTAAAATACTATTTGAACGGTGTCACCTCAAGAGTATTTTTCTATGAAATCATGATTTTTGAAACTGGCGTTAGGAAATTTCTGCGAAACCTGGTAAAAATTTCTAGGTATAAATATGCCTAGCATGGTGGATGAAACATCGCAATACACATACTCACATCTCAGTAATGAATGCTTGTGAAATCCTTGATGCTTGTAGAATGTTCGGAACATGGAATGTCACGGTGAGGGAAATTATTTAAATTACATTTCTATTGGGTAGAACTCACTCCAAGAGCATTTGTCTGTGAAATCTCCCTCATTTTTGAAACTGTCATTAGGAAAAACCTGTGAACTCGGAGTAAATGTTTCTTGGTGTAAATATGCCTTGTATGGTGTGGAAAGTTTGTTAATCCACATGTTCTCACCTATGTAATGCATGTTTGTCGTATCCGTGATGCATGTAACGTGTTCGGAACATGTAATTTCACGCTGAGTTATCTATGTATATTACATGTCGATTGGGTAGAACTCGCTCCAAGGGAATTTTTCTGTGATATCTACCTCATTTTCGAAACTGGTGTTAGGAAAAAGTTGGCAAATCAGAGAAAAATTTTCTAGGTGTAACTCTGCCATGTATGGGGATGAAAGTTCAGTAATCCACATGCTCACAACTCAGTCATGAATGTTTTTTCGAATCCGTGTTGCATGTAGCGTGTTCGTAACACGGAGTGTCACGGTGAAGGAAGAAATGTATATTACATGTCTATTGGTTAGAACTCACTCTAAGAGAATTTTTTTGAGAAAACTGCCTGATTTTGGAATCTGGTGTTATGAATAACCTGCGAACAGGTTATAAATATATCTAGGAGTAAATATGCCTTGTATGGCGGATGAAAGTTCGGTAATTCATGAAAAATACTCACAACTCATTAAAAACATTTGTCAAATCCGTGATGCATCTATCGGGTTCAGAACATGGAAAGTCACGTTGAGTGAAACAATTTAAATAAAATTTCTAGTGGATAAAACATACTCAAAGAGGATTTTTCTGTGCAATATGTCTCATTTTCTAAACTGGAGTTAAGAAAATGCTGTGAAATAAAATTAAATGCTTCTCGGTGTTAATATGCCTGTCACAGTAGGTGAAAGTTCAGTAATCCACATGCAAACAACTCAGTAGTGAATATGTGTTGAATCCGTGATGCATGTAGCATATATGGAACACGGAATTACACGGTGAGGGAATCTCTGTCAATTAGATTTCTGTTGGATAGTACTCGATGTAAGACAGTTTTTCTGTGAAAACTGCCTGTTTTTCAAACCTGGCATTAGAAAAAAGCTGTGAACTCAGAGTAAATAATTCTAAGTGTTAATATTCCTTGAATGGTGAATGAAAGCTCGGTAATCCACATGCTCACAAATGAGTAATAACTGTTTGTCGAATCCATGATGCATGTAATGTGTTCGGAGCACAGAATGTCACGGTCAGGTAAACTATGTTAATTACATGTCTATCAGGTAGAACTCGATAAAAGAGCATTTTCTGCAAAATATGCCTCACTTCCGTAACTGGCTTCTGGAAAAGACTGTGAAATCAGGGTAAATGTTTCTTGGTGTAAATATGCCCTGTATGGTGTTGAAAGTTTGGTAATCCACATGTTCTCACCTCAGTAATGGACGTTTTTCGTATGCCTGATGCATGTAACAGGTTCGGAATGCGGAATATCACGGTGAGGAAACTATGTAAATTAAATGTCGATTGGGTAGAACTCGCTCCAAGAGAATTTTCCTGTGAAATCTACCTCAATTTCAAAACTGGTGTTAGGAAATACTGGGAAATAAGAGTAAATTTTCTTCGGTGTTAATATGCCCATTTTGGTGATGAATGTTCATTAATCCTCGTGCTCACAACTCAGTAATGAATGTTTTTTCGAATCCATGATGCATGTAACATGTTCGGAACACAGAATATCATGGTGAGGAGACTATGTAAACTACAGGTCTAGTGGGTACAAGACACTCAAAGAGTATTTTACTGAGCAATCTGCCTCATTTTTAAACTGCCGTTAGAAAAATGCTGCAAAATCAGAGTAAATGCTGTAGGTGCACATATGCCTTAAATGTTGAATGAAATTTAGGGAATCCACATGCTCACAACTCATTAAAGAATGATTGTCGAATCCATGATTCATGTAGCATGTTCAGAGCACGGAATGTCACGGTGAGTGAAACAATTTAAATAAAATGTCTAGTGGGTCAACTCACTCAAAGAAGATTTTTCTGCGCAATATGCCTCATTTTCTATACTGGAGTGAGGAAAAAGCTGCGAAATAAGAGTAAATGCTTCTAGGTGTTAATATGCCTTGTATGGTGGATGAGAGTTGGGTAATCCACACGTTCACAGCTCAGTAATATAAGTTTTACCATTCTGTGATGAAATTAATGTGTTTGGAAGACGGAATGACATGGTCAAATAAGCTATGTAAATTACATATCTGTCAGTTAGAACTCGCTAAATGACCATTTTTATGTGAAATATGCCTCATATCAGAAGCTGGCTTAAGGAAAAGCAGCGAAATCTGTGTAAATGCTTCTAGGTGACATTAGGACTTTTATGGTGAATGAAATTTCGATAATCCACATGCTCACAACTCATTAAAGAATGTCGAATCCATCATGCATGTAGAGTGTTCGTAACACAGTATTTCATGGTGAGGGAAACTATGTAAATTAAAACTCTATTTGGGAGGACTCACAGCAAGAGAATTTTTCTGTGATAATTTCATGATTTTTAAAACTGGCGTTAGGAAAAAGCTGAGAAATCTGTAAATATTTCTAGGTATGAAGAGGCCATGCATGGTGTATGAAAGATCGGTAATCCACATGCTCACAACTCAGTAAGTTATGTTTGTCAAATCCGTCATGCATGTAGTGTGCTCGGAACATGGAATATCATGGTGAGGGTAACTATGTAAATTAAAATACTATTTGAACGGTGTCGCCTCAAGAGAATTTTTCTATGAAATCATGATTTTTGAAACTGGCGTTAGGAAATTTCTGCGAAACCTGGTAAAAATTTCTAGGTATAAATATGCCTAGCATGGTGGATGAAACATCGCAATACACATACTCACATCTCAGTAATGAATGCTTGTGAAATCCTTGATGCTTGTAGAATGTTCGGAACATGGAATGTCACGGTGAGGGAAATTATTTAAATTACATTTCTATTGGGTAGAACTCACTCCAAGAGCATTTGTCTGTGAAATCTCCCTCATTTTTGAAACTGTCATTAGGAAAAACCTGTGAACTCGGAGTAAATGTTTCTTGGTGTAAATATGCCTTGTATGGTGTGGAAAGTTTGTTAATCCACATGTTCTCACCTCTGTAATGCATGTTTGTCGTATCCGTGATGCATGTAACGTGTTCGGAACATGTAATTTCACGCTGAGTTATCTATGTATATTACATGTCGATTGGGTAGAACTCGCTCCAAGGGAATTTTTCTGTGATATCTACCTCATTTTCGAAACTGGTGTTAGGAAAAAGTTGGCAAATCAGAGAAAAATTTTCTAGGTGTAACTCTGCCATGTATGGGGATGAAAGTTCAGTAATCCACATGCTCACAACTCAGTCATGAATGTTTTTTCGAATCCGTGTTGCATGTAGCGTGTTCGCAACACGGAGTGTCACGGTGAAGGAAGAAATGTATATTACATGTCTATTGGTTAGAACTCACTCTAAGAGAATTTTTTTGAGAAAACTGCCTGATTTTGGAATCTGGTGTTATGAATAACCTGCGAACAGGTTATAAATATATCTAGGAGTAAATATTCCTTGTATGGCGGATGAAAGTTCGGTAATTCATGAAAAATACTCACAACTCATTAAAAACATTTGTCAAATCCGTGATGCATCTATCGGGTTCAGAACATGGAAAGTCACGTTGAGTGAAACAATTTAAATAAAATTTCTAGTGGATAAAACATACTCAAAGAGGATTTTTCTGTGCAATATGCCTCATTTTCTAAACTGGAGTTAAGAAAATGCTGTGAAATAAAATTAAATGCTTCTCGGTGTTAATATGCCTGTCACAGTAGGTGAAAGTTCAGTAATCCACATGCAAACAACTCAGTAGTGAATATGTGTTGAATCCGTGATGCATGTAGCATATATGGAACACGGAATTACACGGTGAGGGAATCTCTGTCAATTAGATTTCTGTTGGATAGTACTCGATGTAAGACAGTTTTTCTGTGAAAACTGCCTGTTTTTCAAACCTGGCATTAGAAAAAAGCTGTGAACTCAGAGTAAATAATTCTAAGTGTTAATATTCCTTGAATGGTGAATGAAAGCTCGGTAATCCACATGCTCACAAATGAGTTATAACTGTTTGTCGAATCCATGATGCATGTAATGTGTTCGGAGCACAGAATGTCACGGTCAGGTAAACTATGTTAATTACATGTCTATCGGGTAGAACTCGATAAAAGAGCATTTTCTGCAAAGTATGCCTCACTTCCGTAACTGGCTTCTGGAAAAGACTGTGAAATCAGGGTAAATGTTTCTTGGTGTAAATATGCCCTGTATGATGTTGAAAGTTTGGTAATCCACATGTTCTCACCTCAGTAATGAATGTTTGTCGTATCCCTGATGAATGTAACAGGTTCGGAATGTGGAATATCACGGTGAGGAAACTATGTAAATTAAATGTCGATTGGGTAGAACTCGCTCCAAGAGAATTTTCCTGTGAAATCTTCCTCAATTTCAAAACTGGTGTTAGGAAATACTGGGAAATAAGAGTAACCTTTCTTCGGTGTTAATATGCCCATTTTGGTGATGAATGTTCATCAATCCTCGTGCTCACAACTCAGTAATGAATGTTTTTTCGAATCCATGATGCATGTAACGTGTTCGGAACACAGAATATCATGGTGAGGAGACTATGTAAACTACAGGTCTAGTGGGTACAAGACACTCAAAGAGTATTTTACTGAGCAATCTGCCTCATTTTTAAACTGCCGTTAGAAAAATGCTGCAAAATCAGAGTAAATGCTCTAGGTGCACATATGCCTTAAATGGTGAATGAAATTTAGGTAATCCACATGCTCACAACTCATTAAAGAATGATTGTCGAATCCATGATTCATGTAGCATGTTCAGAGCACGGAATGTCACGGTGAGTGAAACAATTTAAATAAAATGTCTAGTGGGTCAACTCACTCAAAGAAGATTTTTCTGCGCAATATGCCTCACTTTCTATACTGGAGTGAGGAGAAAGCTGCGAAATAAGAGTAAATGCTTCTAGGTGTTAATATGCCTTGTATGGTGGATGAGAGTTGGGTAATCCACACGTTCACAGCTCAGTAATATAAGTTTTACCATTCTGTGATGAAATTAATGTGTTTGGAAGACGGAATGACATGGTCAAATAAGCTATGTAAATTACATATCTGTCAGTTAGAACTCGCTAAATGACCATTTTTATGTGAAATATGCCTCATATCAGAAGCTGGCTTAAGGAAAAGCAGCGAAATCTGTGTAAATGCTTCTAGGTGACAATAGGACTTTTATGGTGAATGAAATTTCGATAATCCACATGCTCACAACTCATTAAAGAATGTCGAATCCATCATGCATGTAGAGTGTTCGTAACACAGTATTTCATGGTGAGGGAAACTATGTAAATTAAAACTCTATTTGGGAGGACTCACAGCAAGAGAATTTTTCTGTGATAATTTCATGATTTTTAAAACTGGCGTTAGGAAAAAGCTGAGAAATCTGTAAATATTTCTAGGTATGAAGAGGCCATGCATGGTGTATGAAAGATCGGTAATCCACATGCTCACAACTCAGTAAGTTATGTTTGTCAAATCCGTCATGCATGTAGTGTGCTCGGAACATGGAATATCATGGTGAGGGAAACTATGTAAATTAAAATACTATTTGAACGGTGTCACCTCAAGAGTATTTTTCTATGAAATCATGATTTTTGAAACTGGCGTTAGGAAATTTCTGCGAAACCTGGTAAAAATTTCTAGGTATAAATATGCCTAGCATGGTGGATGAAACATCGCAATACACATACTCACATCTCAGTAATGAATGCTTGTGAAATCCTTGATGTTTGTAGAATGTTCGGAACATGGAATGTCACGGTGAGGGAAATTATTTAAATTACATTTCTATTGGGTAGAACTCGCTCCAAGAGCATTTGTCTGTGAAATCTCCCTCATTTTTGAAACTGTCATTAGGAAAAACCTGTGAACTCGGAGTAAATGTTTCTTGGTGTAAATATGCCTTGTATGGTGTGGAAAGTTTGTTAATCCACATGTTCTCACCTCTGTAATGCATGTTTGTCGTATCCGTGATGCATGTAACGTGTTCGGAACATGTAATTTCACGCTGAGTTATCTATGTATATTACATGTCGATTGGGTAGAACTCGCTCCAAGGGAATTTTTCTGTGATATCTACCTCATTTTCGAAACTGGTGTTAGGAAAAAGTTGGCAAATCAGAGAAAAATTTTCTAGGTGTAACTCTGCCATGTATGGGGATGAAAGTTCAGTAATCCACATGCTCACAACTCAGTCATGAATGTTTTTTCGAATCCGTGTTGCATGTAGCGTGTTCGTAACACGGAGTGTCACGGTGAAGGAAGAAATGTATATTACATGTCTATTGGTTAGAACTCACTCTAAGAGAATTTTTTTGAGAAAACTGCCTGATTTTGGAATCTGGTGTTATGAATAACCTGCGAACAGGTTATAAATATATCTAGGAGTAAATATGCCTTGTATGGCGGATGAAAGTTCGGTAATTCATGAAAAATACTCACAACTCATTAAAAACATTTGTCAAATCCGTGATGCATCTATCTGGTTCAGAACATGGAAAGTCACGTTGAGTGAAACAATTTAAATAAAATTTCTAGTGGATAAAACATACTCAAAGAGGATTTTTCTGTGCAATATGCCTCATTTTCTAAACTGGAGTTAAGAAAATGCTGTGAAATAAAATTAAATGCTTCTCGGTGTTAATATGCCTGTCACAGTAGGTGAAAGTTCAGTAATCCACATGCAAACAACTCAGTAGTGAATATGTGTTGAATCCGTGATGCATGTAGCATATATGGAACACGGAATTACACGGTGAGGGAATCTCTGTCAATTAGATTTCTGTTGGATAGTACTCGATGTAAGACAGTTTTTCTGTGAAAACTGCCTGTTTTTCAAACCTGGCATTAGAAAAAAGCTGTGAACTCAGAGTAAATAATTCTAAGTGTTAATATTCCTTGAATGGTGAATGAAAGCTCGGTAATCCACATGCTCACAAATGAGTAATAACTGTTTGTCGAATCCATGATGCATGTAATGTGTTCGGAGCACAGAATGTCACGGTCAGGTAAACTATGTTAATTACATGTCTATCGGGTAGAACTCGATAAAAGAGCATTTTCTGCAAAATATGCCTCACTTCCGTAACTGGCTTCTGGAAAAGACTGTGAAATCAGGGTAAATGTTTCTTGGTGTAAATATGCCCTGTATGGTGTTGAAAGTTTGGTAATCCACATGTTCTCACCTCAGTAATGAATGTTTGTCGTATCCCTGATGAATGTAACAGGTTCGGAATGTGGAATATCACGGTGAGGAAACTATGTAAATTAAATGTCGATTGGGTAGAACTCGCTCCAAGAGAATTTTCCTGTGAAATCTTCCTCAATTTCAAAACTGGTGTTAGGAAATACTGGGAAATAAGAGTAACCTTTCTTCGGTGTTAATATGCCCATTTTGGTGATGAATGTTCATCAATCCTCGTGCTCACAACTCAGTAATGAATGTTTTTTCGAATCCATGATGCATGTAACGTGTTCGGAACACAGAATATCATGGTGAGGAGACTATGTAAACTACAGGTCTAGTGGGTACAAGACACTCAAAGAGTATTTTACTGAGCAATCTGCCTCATTTTTAAACTGCCGTTAGAAAAATGCTGCAAAATCAGAGTAAATGCTGTAGGTGCACATATGCCTTAAATGGTGAATGAAATTTAGGTAATCCACATGCTCACAACTCATTAAAGAATGATTGTCGAATCCATGATTCATGTAGCATGTTCAGAGCACGGAATGTCACGGTGAGTGAAACAATTTAAATAAAATGTCTAGTGGGTCAACTCACTCAAAGAAGATTTTTCTGCGCAATATGCCTCACTTTCTATACTGGAGTGAGGAAAAAGCTGCAAAATAAGAGTAAATGCTTCTAGGTGTTAATATGCCTTGTATGGTGGATGAGAGTTGGGTAATCCACACGTTCACAGCTCAGTAATATAAGTTTTACCATTCTGTGATGAAATTAATGTGTTTGGAAGACGGAATGACATGGTCAAATAAGCTATGTAAATTACATATCTGTCAGTTAGAACTCGCTAAATGACCATTTTTATGTGAAATATGCCTCATATCAGAAGCTGGCTTAAGGAAAAGCAGCGAAATCTGTGTAAATGCTTCTAGGTGACAATAGGACTTTTATGGTGAATGAAATTTCGATAATCCACATGCTCACAACTCATTAAAGAATGTCGAATCCATCATGCATGTAGAGTGTTCGTAACACAGTATTTCATGGTGAGGGAAACTATGTAAATTAAAACTCTATTTGGGAGGACTCACAGCAAGAGAATTTTTCTGTGATAATTTCATGATTTTTAAAACTGGCGTTAGGAAAAAGCTGAGAAATCTGTAAATATTTCTAGGTATGAAGAGGCCATGCATGGTGTATGAAAGATCGGTAATCCACATGCTCACAACTCAGTAAGTTATGTTTGTCAAATCCGTCATGCATGTAGTGTGCTCGGAACATGGAATATCATGGTGAGGGAAACTATGTAAATTAAAATACTATTTGAACGGTGTCACCTCAAGAGAATTTTTCTATGAAATCATGATTTTTGAAACTGGCGTTAGGAAATTTCTGCGAAACCTGGTAAAAATTTCTAGGTATAAATATGCCTAGCATGGTGGATGAAACATCGCAATACACATACTCACATCTCAGTAATGAATGCTTGTGAAATCCTTGATGCTTGTAGAATGTTCGGAACATGGAATGTCACGGTGAGGGAAATTATTTAAATTACATTTCTATTGGGTAGAACTCGCTCCAAGAGCATTTGTCTGTGAAATCTCCCTCATTTTTGAAACTGTCATTAGGAAAAACCTGTGAACTCGGAGTAAATGTTTCTTGGTGTAAATATGCCTTGTATGGTGTGGAAAGTTTGTTAATCCACATGTTCTCACCTCTGTAATGCATGTTTGTCGTATCCGTGATGCATGTAACGTGTTCGGAACATGTAATTTCACGCTGAGTTATCTATGTATATTACATGTCGATTGGGTAGAACTCGCTCCAAGGGAATTTTTCTGTGATATCTACCTCATTTTCGAAACTGGTGTTAGGAAAAAGTTGGCAAATCAGAGAAAAATTTTCTAGGTGTAACTCTGCCATGTATGGGGATGAAAGTTCAGTAATCCACATGCTCACAACTCAGTCATGAATGTTTTTTCGAATCCGTGTTGCATGTAGCGTGTTCGCAACACGGAGTGTCACGGTGAAGGAAGAAATGTATATTACATGTCTATTGGTTAGAACTCACTCTAAGAGAATTTTTTTGAGAAAACTGCCTGATTTTGGAATCTGGTGTTATGAATAACCTGCGAACAGGTTATAAATATATCTAGGAGTAAATATTCCTTGTATGGCGGATGAAAGTTCGGTAATTCATGAAAAATACTCACAACTCATTAAAAACATTTGTCAAATCCGTGATGCATCTATCGGGTTCAGAACATGGAAAGTCACGTTGAGTGAAACAATTTAAATAAAATTTCTAGTGGATAAAACATACTCAAAGAGGATTTTTCTGTGCAATATGCCTCATTTTCTAAACTGGAGTTAAGAAAATGCTGTGAAATAAAATTAAATGCTTCTCGGTGTTAATATGCCTGTCACAGTAGGTGAAAGTTCAGTAATCCACATGCAAACAACTCAGTAGTGAATATGTGTTGAATCCGTGATGCATGTAGCATATATGGAACACGGAATTACACGGTGAGGGAATCTCTGTCAATTAGATTTCTGTTGGATAGTACTCGATGTAAGACAGTTTTTCTGTGAAAACTGCCTGTTTTTCAAACCTGGCATTAGAAAAAAGCTGTGAACTCAGAGTAAATAATTCTAAGTGTTAATATTCCTTGAATGGTGAATGAAAGCTCGGTAATCCACATGCTCACAAATGAGTTATAACTGTTTGTCGAATCCATGATGCATGTAATGTGTTCGGAGCACAGAATGTCACGGTCAGGTAAACTATGTTAATTACATGTCTATCGGGTAGAACTCGATAAAAGAGCATTTTCTGCAAAGTATGCCTCACTTCCGTAACTGGCTTCTGGAAAAGACTGTGAAATCAGGGTAAATGTTTCTTGGTGTAAATATGCCCTGTATGATGTTGAAAGTTTGGTAATCCACATGTTCTCACCTCAGTAATGAATGTTTGTCGTATCCCTGATGAATGTAACAGGTTCGGAATGTGGAATATCACGGTGAGGAAACTATGTAAATTAAATGTCGATTGGGTAGAACTCGCTCCAAGAGAATTTTCCTGTGAAATCTTCCTCAATTTCAAAACTGGTGTTAGGAAATACTGGGAAATAAGAGTAACCTTTCTTCGGTGTTAATATGCCCATTTTGGTGATGAATGTTCATCAATCCTCGTGCTCACAACTCAGTAATGAATGTTTTTTCGAATCCATGATGCATGTAACGTGTTCGGAACACAGAATATCATGGTGAGGAGACTATGTAAACTACAGGTCTAGTGGGTACAAGACACTCAAAGAGTATTTTACTGAGCAATCTGCCTCATTTTTAAACTGCCGTTAGAAAAATGCTGCAAAATCAGAGTAAATGCTCTAGGTGCACATATGCCTTAAATGGTGAATGAAATTTAGGTAATCCACATGCTCACAACTCATTAAAGAATGATTGTCGAATCCATGATTCATGTAGCATGTTCAGAGCACGGAATGTCACGGTGAGTGAAACAATTTAAATAAAATGTCTAGTGGGTCAACTCACTCAAAGAAGATTTTTCTGCGCAATATGCCTCACTTTCTATACTGGAGTGAGGAGAAAGCTGCGAAATAAGAGTAAATGCTTCTAGGTGTTAATATGCCTTGTATGGTGGATGAGAGTTGGGTAATCCACACGTTCACAGCTCAGTAATATAAGTTTTACCATTCTGTGATGAAATTAATGTGTTTGGAAGACGGAATGACATGGTCAAATAAGCTATGTAAATTACATATCTGTCAGTTAGAACTCGCTAAATGACCATTTTTATGTGAAATATGCCTCATATCAGAAGCTGGCTTAAGGAAAAGCAGCGAAATCTGTGTAAATGCTTCTAGGTGACAATAGGACTTTTATGGTGAATGAAATTTCGATAATCCACATGCTCACAACTCATTAAAGAATGTCGAATCCATCATGCATGTAGAGTGTTCGTAACACAGTATTTCATGGTGAGGGAAACTATGTAAATTAAAACTCTATTTGGGAGGACTCACAGCAAGAGAATTTTTCTGTGATAATTTCATGATTTTTAAAACTGGCGTTAGGAAAAAGCTGAGAAATCTGTAAATATTTCTAGGTATGAAGAGGCCATGCATGGTGTATGAAAGATCGGTAATCCACATGCTCACAACTCAGTAAGTTATGTTTGTCAAATCCGTCATGCATGTAGTGTGCTCGGAACATGGAATATCATGGTGAGGGAAACTATGTAAATTAAAATACTATTTGAACGGTGTCACCTCAAGAGTATTTTTCTATGAAATCATGATTTTTGAAACTGGCGTTAGGAAATTTCTGCGAAACCTGGTAAAAATTTCTAGGTATAAATATGCCTAGCATGGTGGATGAAACATCGCAATACACATACTCACATCTCAGTAATGAATGCTTGTGAAATCCTTGATGTTTGTAGAATGTTCGGAACATGGAATGTCACGGTGAGGGAAATTATTTAAATTACATTTCTATTGGGTAGAACTCGCTCCAAGAGCATTTGTCTGTGAAATCTCCCTCATTTTTGAAACTGTCATTAGGAAAAACCTGTGAACTCGGAGTAAATGTTTCTTGGTGTAAATATGCCTTGTATGGTGTGGAAAGTTTGTTAATCCACATGTTCTCACCTCTGTAATGCATGTTTGTCGTATCCGTGATGCATGTAACGTGTTCGGAACATGTAATTTCACGCTGAGTTATCTATGTATATTACATGTCGATTGGGTAGAACTCGCTCCAAGGGAATTTTTCTGTGATATCTACCTCATTTTCGAAACTGGTGTTAGGAAAAAGTTGGCAAATCAGAGAAAAATTTTCTAGGTGTAACTCTGCCATGTATGGGGATGAAAGTTCAGTAATCCACATGCTCACAACTCAGTCATGAATGTTTTTTCGAATCCGTGTTGCATGTAGCGTGTTCGTAACACGGAGTGTCACGGTGAAGGAAGAAATGTATATTACATGTCTATTGGTTAGAACTCACTCTAAGAGAATTTTTTTGAGAAAACTGCCTGATTTTGGAATCTGGTGTTATGAATAACCTGCGAACAGGTTATAAATATATCTAGGAGTAAATATGCCTTGTATGGCGGATGAAAGTTCGGTAATTCATGAAAAATACTCACAACTCATTAAAAACATTTGTCAAATCCGTGATGCATCTATCTGGTTCAGAACATGGAAAGTCACGTTGAGTGAAACAATTTAAATAAAATTTCTAGTGGATAAAACATACTCAAAGAGGATTTTTCTGTGCAATATGCCTCATTTTCTAAACTGGAGTTAAGAAAATGCTGTGAAATAAAATTAAATGCTTCTCGGTGTTAATATGCCTGTCACAGTAGGTGAAAGTTCAGTAATCCACATGCAAACAACTCAGTAGTGAATATGTGTTGAATCCGTGATGCATGTAGCATATATGGAACACGGAATTACACGGTGAGGGAATCTCTGTCAATTAGATTTCTGTTGGATAGTACTCGATGTAAGACAGTTTTTCTGTGAAAACTGCCTGTTTTTCAAACCTGGCATTAGAAAAAAGCTGTGAACTCAGAGTAAATAATTCTAAGTGTTAATATTCCTTGAATGGTGAATGAAAGCTCGGTAATCCACATGCTCACAAATGAGTAATAACTGTTTGTCGAATCCATGATGCATGTAATGTGTTCGGAGCACAGAATGTCACGGTCAGGTAAACTATGTTAATTACATGTCTATCGGGTAGAACTCGATAAAAGAGCATTTTCTGCAAAATATGCCTCACTTCCGTAACTGGCTTCTGGAAAAGACTGTGAAATCAGGGTAAATGTTTCTTGGTGTAAATATGCCCTGTATGGTGTTGAAAGTTTGGTAATCCACATGTTCTCACCTCAGTAATGAATGTTTGTCGTATCCCTGATGAATGTAACAGGTTCGGAATGTGGAATATCACGGTGAGGAAACTATGTAAATTAAATGTCGATTGGGTAGAACTCGCTCCAAGAGAATTTTCCTGTGAAATCTTCCTCAATTTCAAAACTGGTGTTAGGAAATACTGGGAAATAAGAGTAACCTTTCTTCGGTGTTAATATGCCCATTTTGGTGATGAATGTTCATCAATCCTCGTGCTCACAACTCAGTAATGAATGTTTTTTCGAATCCATGATGCATGTAACGTGTTCGGAACACAGAATATCATGGTGAGGAGACTATGTAAACTACAGGTCTAGTGGGTACAAGACACTCAAAGAGTATTTTACTGAGCAATCTGCCTCATTTTTAAACTGCCGTTAGAAAAATGCTGCAAAATCAGAGTAAATGCTGTAGGTGCACATATGCCTTAAATGGTGAATGAAATTTAGGTAATCCACATGCTCACAACTCATTAAAGAATGATTGTCGAATCCATGATTCATGTAGCATGTTCAGAGCACGGAATGTCACGGTGAGTGAAACAATTTAAATAAAATGTCTAGTGGGTCAACTCACTCAAAGAAGATTTTTCTGCGCAATATGCCTCACTTTCTATACTGGAGTGAGGAAAAAGCTGCAAAATAAGAGTAAATGCTTCTAGGTGTTAATATGCCTTGTATGGTGGATGAGAGTTGGGTAATCCACACGTTCACAGCTCAGTAATATAAGTTTTACCATTCTGTGATGAAATTAATGTGTTTGGAAGACGGAATGACATGGTCAAATAAGCTATGTAAATTACATATCTGTCAGTTAGAACTCGCTAAATGACCATTTTTATGTGAAATATGCCTCATATCAGAAGCTGGCTTAAGGAAAAGCAGCGAAATCTGTGTAAATGCTTCTAGGTGACAATAGGACTTTTATGGTGAATGAAATTTCGATAATCCACATGCTCACAACTCATTAAAGAATGTCGAATCCATCATGCATGTAGAGTGTTCGTAACACAGTATTTCATGGTGAGGGAAACTATGTAAATTAAAACTCTATTTGGGAGGACTCACAGCAAGAGAATTTTTCTGTGATAATTTCATGATTTTTAAAACTGGCGTTAGGAAAAAGCTGAGAAATCTGTAAATATTTCTAGGTATGAAGAGGCCATGCATGGTGTATGAAAGATCGGTAATCCACATGCTCACAACTCAGTAAGTTATGTTTGTCAAATCCGTCATGCATGTAGTGTGCTCGGAACATGGAATATCATGGTGAGGGAAACTATGTAAATTAAAATACTATTTGAACGGTGTCACCTCAAGAGAATTTTTCTATGAAATCATGATTTTTGAAACTGGCGTTAGGAAATTTCTGCGAAACCTGGTAAAAATTTCTAGGTATAAATATGCCTAGCATGGTGGATGAAACATCGCAATACACATACTCACATCTCAGTAATGAATGCTTGTGAAATCCTTGATGCTTGTAGAATGTTCGGAACATGGAATGTCACGGTGAGGGAAATTATTTAAATTACATTTCTATTGGGTAGAACTCGCTCCAAGAGCATTTGTCTGTGAAATCTCCCTCATTTTTGAAACTGTCATTAGGAAAAACCTGTGAACTCGGAGTAAATGTTTCTTGGTGTAAATATGCCTTGTATGGTGTGGAAAGTTTGTTAATCCACATGTTCTCACCTCTGTAATGCATGTTTGTCGTATCCGTGATGCATGTAACGTGTTCGGAACATGTAATTTCACGCTGAGTTATCTATGTATATTACATGTCGATTGGGTAGAACTCGCTCCAAGGGAATTTTTCTGTGATATCTACCTCATTTTCGAAACTGGTGTTAGGAAAAAGTTGGCAAATCAGAGAAAAATTTTCTAGGTGTAACTCTGCCATGTATGGGGATGAAAGTTCAGTAATCCACATGCTCACAACTCAGTCATGAATGTTTTTTCGAATCCGTGTTGCATGTAGCGTGTTCGTAACACGGAGAGTCACGGTGAAGGAAGAAATGTATATTACATGTCTATTGGTTAGAACTCACTCTAAGAGAATTTTTTTGAGAAAACTGCCTGATTTTGGAATCTGGTGTTATGAATAACCTGCGAACAGGTTATAAATATATCTAGGAGTAAATATGCCTTGTATGGCGGATGAAAGTTCGGTAATTCATGAAAAATACTCACAACTCATTAAAAACATTTGTCAAATCCGTGATGCATCTATCGGGTTCAGAACATGGAAAGTCACGTTGAGTGAAACAATTTAAATAAAATTTCTAGTGGATAAAACATACTCAAAGAGGATTTTTCTGTGCAATATGTCTCATTTTCTAAACTGGAGTTAAGAAAATGCTGTGAAATAAAATTAAATGCTTCTCGGTGTTAATATGCCTGTCACAGTAGGTGAAAGTTCAGTAATCCACATGCAAACAACTCAGTAGTGAATATGTGTTGAATCCGTGATGCATGTAGCATATATGGAACACGGAATTACACGGTGAGGGAATCTCTGTCAATTAGATTTCTGTTGGATAGTACTCGATGTAAGACAGTTTTTCTGTGAAAACTGCCTGTTTTTCAAACCTGGCATTAGAAAAAAGCTGTGAACTCAGAGTAAATAATTCTAAGTGTTAATATTCCTTGAATGGTGAATGAAAGCTCGGTAATCCACATGCTCACAAATGAGTAATAACTGTTTGTCGAATCCATGATGCATGTAATGTGTTCGGAGCACAGAATGTCACGGTCAGGTAAACTATGTTAATTACATGTCTATCGGGTAGAACTCGATAAAAGAGCATTTTCTGCAAAATATGCCTCACTTCCGTAACTGGCTTCTGGAAAAGACTGTGAAATCAGGGTAAATGTTTCTTGGTGTAAATATGCCCTGTATGGTGTTGAAAGTTTGGTAATCCACATGTTCTCACCTCATTAATGAATGTTTGTCGTATCCCTGATGCATGTAACAGGTTCGGAATGCGGAATATCACGGTGAGGAAACTATGTAAATTAAATGTCGATTGGGTAGAACTCGCTCCAAGAGAATTTTCCTGTGAAATCTACCTCAATTTCAAAACTGGTGTTAGGAAATACTGGGAAATAAGAGTAAATTTTCTTCGGTGTTAATATGCCCATTTTGGTGATGAATGTTCATTAATCCTCGTGCTCACAACTCAGTAATGAATGTTTTTTCGAATCCATGATGCATGTAACATGTTCGGAACACAGAATATCATGGTGAGGAGACTATGTAAACTACAGGTCTAGTGGGTACAAGACACTCAAAGAGTATTTTACTGAGCAATCTGCCTCATTTTTAAACTGCCGTTAGAAAAATGCTGCAAAATCAGAGTAAATGCTGTAGGTGCACATATGCCTTAAATGGTGAATGAAATTTAGGGAATCCACATGCTCACAACTCATTAAAGAATGATTGTCGAATCCATGATTCATGTAGCATGTTCAGAGCACGGAATGTCACGGTGAGTGAAACAATTTAAATAAAATGTCTAGTGGGTCAACTCACTCAAAGAAGATTTTTCTGCGCAATATGCCTCATTTTCTATACTGGAGTGAGGAAAAAGCTGCGAAATAAGAGTAAATGCTTCTAGGTGTTAATATGCCTTGTATGGTGGATGAGAGTTGGGTAATCCACACGTTCACAGCTCAGTAATATAAGTTTTACCATTCTGTGATGAAATTAATGTGTTTGGAAGACGGAATGACATGGTCAAATAAGCTATGTAAATTACATATCTGTCAGTTAGAACTCGCTAAATGACCATTTTTATGTGAAATATGCCTCATATCAGAAGCTGGCTTAAGGAAAAGCAGCGAAATCTGTGTAAATGCTTCTAGGTGACAATAGGACTTTTATGGTGAATGAAATTTCGATAATCCACATGCTCACAACTCATTAAAGAATGTCGAATCCATCATGCATGTAGAGTGTTCGTAACACAGTATTTCATGGTGAGGGAAACTATGTAAATTAAAACTCTATTTGGGAGGACTCACAGCAAGAGAATTTTTCTGTGATAATTTCATGATTTTTAAAACTGGCGTTAGGAAAAAGCTGAGAAATCTGTAAATATTTCTAGGTATGAAGAGGCCATGCATGGTGTATGAAAGATCGGTAATCCACATGCTCACAACTCAGTAAGTAATGTTTGTCAAATCCGTCATGCATGTAGTGTGCTCGGAACATGGAATATCATGGTGAGGGAAACTATGTAAATTAAAATACTATTTGAACGGTGTCACCTCAAGAGTATTTTTCTATGAAATCATGATTTTTGAAACTGGCGTTAGGAAATTTCTGCGAAACCTGGTAAAAATTTCTAGGTATAAATATGCCTAGCATGGTGGATGAAACATCGCAATACACATACTCACATCTCAGTAATGAATGCTTGTGAAATCCTTGATGCTTGTAGAATGTTCGGAACATGGAATGTCACGGTGAGGGAAATTATTTAAATTACATTTCTATTGGGTAGAACTCGCTCCAAGAGCATTTGTCTGTGAAATCTCCCTCATTTTTGAAACTGTCATTAGGAAAAACCTGTGAACTCGGAGTAAATGTTTCTTGGTGTAAATATGCCTTGTATGGTGTGGAAAGTTTGTTAATCCACATGTTCTCACCTCTGTAATGCATGTTTGTCGTATCCGTGATGCATGTAACGTGTTCGGAACATGTAATTTCACGCTGAGTTATCTATGTATATTACATGTCGATTGGGTAGAACTCGCTCCAAGGGAATTTTTCTGTGATATCTACCTCATTTTCGAAACTGGTGTTAGGAAAAAGTTGGCAAATCAGAGAAAAATTTTCTAGGTGTAACTCTGCCATGTATGGGGATGAAAGTTCAGTAATCCACATGCTCACAACTCAGTCATGAATGTTTTTTCGAATCCGTGTTGCATGTAGCGTGTTCGTAACACGGAGTGTCACGGTGAAGGAAGAAATGTATATTACATGTCTATTGGTTAGAACTCACTCTAAGAGAATTTTTTTGAGAAAACTGCCTGATTTTGGAATCTGGTGTTATGAATAACCTGCGAACAGGTTATAAATATATCTAGGAGTAAATATGCCTTGTATGGCGGATGAAAGTTCGGTAATTCATGAAAAATACTCACAACTCATTAAAAACATTTGTCAAATCCGTGATGCATCTATCGGGTTCAGAACATGGAAAGTCACGTTGAGTGAAACAATTTAAATAAAATTTCTAGTGGATAAAACATACTCAAAGAGGATTTTTCTGTGCAATATGCCTCATTTTCTAAACTGGAGTTAAGAAAATGCTGTGAAATAAAATTAAATGCTTCTCGGTGTTAATATGCCTGTCACAGTAGGTGAAAGTTCAGTAATCCACATGCAAACAACTCAGTAGTGAATATGTGTTGAATCCGTGATGCATGTAGCATATATGGAACACGGAATTACACGGTGAGGGAATCTCTGTCAATTAGATTTCTGTTGGATAGTACTCGATGTAAGACAGTTTTTCTGTGAAAACTGCCTGTTTTTCAAACCTGGCATTAGAAAAAAGCTGTGAACTCAGAGTAAATAATTCTAAGTGTTAATATTCCTTGAATGGTGAATGAAAGCTCGGTAATCCACATGCTCACAAATGAGTAATAACTGTTTGTCGAATCCATGATGCATGTAATGTGTTCGGAGCACAGAATGTCACGGTCAGGTAAACTATGTTAATTACATGTCTATCGGGTAGAACTCGATAAAAGAGCATTTTCTGCAAAGTATGCCTCACTTCCGTAACTGGCTTCTGGAAAAGACTGTGAAATCAGGGTAAATGTTTCTTGGTGTAAATATGCCCTGTATGGTGGTGAAAGTTTGGTAATCCACATGTTCTCACCTCAGTAATGAATGTTTGTCGTATCCCTGATGAATGTAACAGGTTCGGAATGTGGAATATCACGGTGAGGAAACTATGTAAATTAAATGTCGATTGGGTAGAACTCGCTCCAAGAGAATTTTCCTGTGAAATCTTCCTCAATTTCAAAACTGGTGTTAGGAAATACTGGGAAATAAGAGTAACCTTTCTTCGGTGTTAATATGCCCATTTTGGTGATGAATGTTCATCAATCCTCGTGCTCACAACTCAGTAATGAATGTTTTTTCGAATCCATGATGCATGTAACGTGTTCGGAACACAGAATATCATGGTGAGGAGACTATGTAAACTACAGGTCTAGTGGGTACAAGACACTCAAAGAGTATTTTACTGAGCAATCTGCCTCATTTTTAAACTGCCGTTAGAAAAATGCTGCAAAATCAGAGTAAATGCTCTAGGTGCACATATGCCTTAAATGGTGAATGAAATTTAGGGAATCCACATGCTCACAACTCATTAAAGAATGATTGTCGAATCCATGATTCATGTAGCATGTTCAGAGCACGGAATGTCACGGTGAGTGAAACAATTTAAATAAAATGTCTAGTGGGTCAACTCACTCAAAGAAGATTTTTCTGCGCAATATGCCTCACTTTCTATACTGGAGTGAGGAAAAAGCTGCGAAATAAGAGTAAATGCTTCTAGGTGTTAATATGCCTTGTATGGTGGATGAGAGTTGGGTAATCCACACGTTCACAGCTCAGTAATATAAGTTTTACCATTCTGTGATGAAATTAATGTGTTTGGAAGACGGAATGACATGGTCAAATAAGCTATGTAAATTACATATCTGTCAGTTAGAACTCGCTAAATGACCATTTTTATGTGAAATATGCCTCATATCAGAAGCTGGCTTAAGGAAAAGCAGCGAAATCTGTGTAAATGCTTCTAGGTGACAATAGGACTTTTATGGTGAATGAAATTTCGATAATCCACATGCTCACAACTCATTAAAGAATGTCGAATCCATCATGCATGTAGAGTGTTCGTAACACAGTATTTCATGGTGAGGGAAACTATGTAAATTAAAACTCTATTTGGGAGGACTCACAGCAAGAGAATTTTTCTGTGATAATTTCATGATTTTTAAAACTGGCGTTAGGAAAAAGCTGAGAAATCTGTAAATATTTCTAGGTATGAAGAGGCCATGCATGGTGTATGAAAGATCGGTAATCCACATGCTCACAACTCAGTAAGTTATGTTTGTCAAATCCGTCATGCATGTAGTGTGCTCGGAACATGGAATATCATGGTGAGGGAAACTATGTAAATTAAAATACTATTTGAACGGTGTCACCTCAAGAGAATTTTTCTATGAAATCATGATTTTTGAAACTGGCGTTAGGAAATTTCTGCGAAACCTGGTAAAAATTTCTAGGTATAAATATGCCTAGCATGGTGGATGAAACATCGCAATACACATACTCACATCTCAGTAATGAATGCTTGTGAAATCCTTGATGCTTGTAGAATGTTCGGAACATGGAATGTCACGGTGAGGGAAATTATTTAAATTACATTTCTATTGGGTAGAACTCGCTCCAAGAGCATTTGTCTGTGAAATCTCCCTCATTTTTGAAACTGTCATTAGGAAAAACCTGTGAACTCGGAGTAAATGTTTCTTGGTGTAAATATGCCTTGTATGGTGTGGAAAGTTTGTTAATCCACATGTTCTCACCTCTGTAATGCATGTTTGTCGTATCCGTGATGCATGTAACGTGTTCGGAACATGTAATTTCACGCTGAGTTATCTATGTATATTACATGTCGATTGGGTAGAACTCGCTCCAAGGGAATTTTTCTGTGATATCTACCTCATTTTCGAAACTGGTGTTAGGAAAAAGTTGGCAAATCAGAGAAAAATTTTCTAGGTGTAACTCTGCCATGTATGGGGATGAAAGTTCAGTAATCCACATGCTCACAACTCAGTCATGAATGTTTTTTCGAATCCGTGTTGCATGCAGCGTGTTCGTAACACGGAGAGTCACGGTGAAGGAAGAAATGTATATTACATGTCTATTGGTTAGAACTCACTCTAAGAGAATTTTTTTGAGAAAACTGCCTGATTTTGGAATCTGGTGTTATGAATAACCTGCGAACAGGTTATAAATATATCTAGGAGTAAATATGCCTTGTATGGCGGATGAAAGTTCGGTAATTCATGAAAAATACTCACAACTCATTAAAAACATTTGTCAAATCCGTGATGCATCTATCGGGTTCAGAACATGGAAAGTCACGTTGAGTGAAACAATTTAAATAAAATTTCTAGTGGATAAAACATACTCAAAGAGGATTTTTCTGTGCAATATGTCTCATTTTCTAAACTGGAGTTAAGAAAATGCTGTGAAATAAAATTAAATGCTTCTCGGTGTTAATATGCCTGTCACAGTAGGTGAAAGTTCAGTAATCCACATGCAAACAACTCAGTAGTGAATATGTGTTGAATCCGTGATGCATGTAGCATATATGGAACACGGAATTACACGGTGAGGGAATCTCTGTCAATTAGATTTCTGTTGGATAGTACTCGATGTAAGACAGTTTTTCTGTGAAAACTGCCTGTTTTTCAAACCTGGCATTAGAAAAAAGCTGTGAACTCAGAGTAAATAATTCTAAGTGTTAATATTCCTTGAATGGTGAATGAAAGCTCGGTAATCCACATGCTCACAAATGAGTAATAACTGTTTGTCGAATCCATGATGCATGTAATGTGTTCGGAGCACAGAATGTCACGGTCAGGTAAACTATGTTAATTACATGTCTATCGGGTAGAACTCGATAAAAGAGCATTTTCTGCAAAATATGCCTCACTTCCGTAACTGGCTTCTGGAAAAGACTGTGAAATCAGGGTAAATGTTTCTTGGTGTAAATATGCCCTGTATGGTGTTGAAAGTTTGGTAATCCACATGTTCTCACCTCATTAATGAATGTTTGTCGTATCCCTGATGCATGTAACAGGTTCGGAATGCGGAATATCACGGTGAGGAAACTATGTAAATTAAATGTCGATTGGGTAGAACTCGCTCCAAGAGAATTTTCCTGTGAAATCTACCTCAATTTCAAAACTGGTGTTAGGAAATACTGGGAAATAAGAGTAAATTTTCTTCGGTGTTAATATGCCCATTTTGGTGATGAATGTTCATTAATCCTCGTGCTCACAACTCAGTAATGAATGTTTTTTCGAATCCATGATGCATGTAACATGTTCGGAACACAGAATATCATGGTGAGGAGACTATGTAAACTACAGGTCTAGTGGGTACAAGACACTCAAAGAGTATTTTACTGAGCAATCTGCCTCATTTTTAAACTGCCGTTAGAAAAATGCTGCAAAATCAGAGTAAATGCTGTAGGTGCACATATGCCTTAAATGGTGAATGAAATTTAGGGAATCCACATGCTCACAACTCATTAAAGAATGATTGTCGAATCCATGATTCATGTAGCATGTTCAGAGCACGGAATGTCACGGTGAGTGAAACAATTTAAATAAAATGTCTAGTGGGTCAACTCACTCAAAGAAGATTTTTCTGCGCAATATGCCTCATTTTCTATACTGGAGTGAGGAAAAAGCTGCGAAATAAGAGTAAATGCTTCTAGGTGTTAATATGCCTTGTATGGTGGATGAGAGTTGGGTAATCCACACGTTCACAGCTCAGTAATATAAGTTTTACCATTCTGTGATGAAATTAATGTGTTTGGAAGACGGAATGACATGGTCAAATAAGCTATGTAAATTACATATCTGTCAGTTAGAACTCGCTAAATGACCATTTTTATGTGAAATATGCCTCATATCAGAAGCTGGCTTAAGGAAAAGCAGCGAAATCTGTGTAAATGCTTCTAGGTGACAATAGGACTTTTATGGTGAATGAAATTTCGATAATCCACATGCTCACAACTCATTAAAGAATGTCGAATCCATCATGCATGTAGAGTGTTCGTAACACAGTATTTCATGGTGAGGGAAACTATGTAAATTAAAACTCTATTTGGGAGGACTCACAGCAAGAGAATTTTTCTGTGATAATTTCATGATTTTTAAAACTGGCGTTAGGAAAAAGCTGAGAAATCTGTAAATATTTCTAGGTATGAAGAGGCCATGCATGGTGTATGAAAGATCGGTAATCCACATGCTCACAACTCAGTAAGTTATGTTTGTCAAATCCGTCATGCATGTAGTGTGCTCGGAACATGGAATATCATGGTGAGGGAAACTATGTAAATTAAAATACTATTTGAACGGTGTCGCCTCAAGAGAATTTTTCTATGAAATCATGATTTTTGAAACTGGCGTTAGGAAATTTCTGCGAAACCTGGTAAAAATTTCTAGGTATAAATATGCCTAGCATGGTGGATGAAACATCGCAATACACATACTCACATCTCAGTAATGAATGCTTGTGAAATCCTTGATGCTTGTAGAATGTTCGGAACATGGAATGTCACGGTGAGGGAAATTATTTAAATTACATTTCTATTGGGTAGAACTCGCTCCAAGAGCATTTGTCTGTGAAATCTCCCTCATTTTTGAAACTGTCATTAGGAAAAACCTGTGAACTCGGAGTAAATGTTTCTTGGTGTAAATATGCCTTGTATGGTGTGGAAAGTTTGTTAATCCACATGTTCTCACCTCTGTAATGCATATTTGTCGTATCCGTGATGCATGTAACGTGTTCGGAACATGTAATTTCATGCTGAGTTATCTATGTATATTACATGTCGATTGGGTAGAACTCGCTCCAAGGGAATTTTTCTGTGATATCTACCTCATTTTCGAAACTGGTGTTAGGAAAAAGTTGGCAAATCAGAGAAAAATTTTCTAGGTGTAACTCTGCCATGTATGGGGATGAAAGTTCAGTAATCCACATGCTCACAACTCAGTCATGAATGTTTTTTCGAATCCGTGTTGCATGCAGCGTGTTCGCAACACGGAGTGTCACGGTGAAGGAAGAAATGTATATTACATGTCTATTGGTTAGAACTCACTCTAAGAGAATTTTTTTGAGAAAACTGCCTGATTTTGGAATCTGGTGTTATGAATAACCTGCGAACAGGTTATAAATATATCTAGGAGTAAATATGCCTTGTATGGCGGATGAAAGTTCGGTAATTCATGAAAAATACTCACAACTCATTAAAAACATTTGTCAAATCCGTGATGCATCTATCGGGTTCAGAACATGGAAAGTCACGTTGAGTGAAACAATTTAAATAAAATTTCTAGTGGATAAAACATACTCAAAGAGGATTTTTCTGTGCAATATGTCTCATTTTCTAAACTGGAGTTAAGAAAATGCTGTGAAATAAAATTAAATGCTTCTCGGTGTTAATATGCCTGTCACAGTAGGTGAAAGTTCAGTAATCCACATGCAAACAACTCAGTAGTGAATATGTGTTGAATCCGTGATGCATGTAGCATATATGGAACACGGAATTACACGGTGAGGGAATCTCTGTCAATTAGATTTCTGTTGGATAGTACTCGATGTAAGACAGTTTTTCTGTGAAAACTGCCTGTTTTTCAAACCTGGCATTAGAAAAAAGCTGTGAACTCAGAGTAAATAATTCTAAGTGTTAATATTCCTTGAATGGTGAATGAAAGCTCGGTAATCCACATGCTCACAAATGAGTAATAACTGTTTGTCAAATCCATGATGCATATAATGTGTTGGGAGCACAGAATGTCACGGTCATGTAAACTATGTAAATTACATGTCTATCGGGTAGAACTCGATAAAAGAGCATTTGTCTGCAAAATATGCCTCACTTCCGTAACTGGCTTTTGGAAAAGACTGTGAAATCAGGGTAAATGTTTCTTGGTGTAAATATGCCCTGTATGGTGTTGAAAGTTAGGTAATCCACATGTTCTCACCTCAGTAATGAATGTTTGTCATATCCCTGATGCATGTAACAGGTTCGGAACGCGGAATATCACGGTGATGAAACTATGTAAATTAAATGTCGATTGAGTAGAACTCGCTCCAAGAGAATTTTCCTGTGAAATCTACCTCAATTTCAAAACTGGTGTTAGGAAATACTGGGAAATAAGTGTAAATTTTCTTCGGTGTTAATATGCCCATTTTGGTGATGAATGTTCATTAATCCTCGTGCTCACAACTCAGTACTGAATGTTTTTTCGAATCCATGATGCATGTAACATGTTCGGAACACAGAATATCATGGTGAGGAGACTATGTAAACTACAGTTCTAGTGGGTACAACACACTCAAAGAGTATTTTACTGAGCAATCTGCCTCATTTTTAAACTGCCGTTAGAAAAATGCTGCAAAATCAGAGTAAATGCTGTAGGTGCACATATGCCTTAAATGGTGAATGAAATTTAGGTAATCCACATGCTCACAACTCATTAAAGAATGATTGTCGAATCCATGATTCATGTAGCATGTTCAAAGCACGGAATGTCACGGTGAGTGAAACAATTTAAATAAAATGTCTAGTGGGTCAACTCACTCAAAGAAGATTTTTCTGTGCAATATGCCTCATTTTCTATACAGGAGTGAGGAAAAAGCTGCGAAATAAGAGTAAATTCTTCTAGGTGTTATTATGCCTTGTATGGTGGATGAGAGTTGGGTAATCCACATGTTCACAGCTCAGTGTTATAAGTTTTACCATTCTGTGATGAAATTAATGTGTTTGGAACACGGAATGACATGGTCAAATAAGCTATGTAAATTACATATCTGTCGGGTAGAACTCGCTAAATGACTATTTTTATGTGAAATATGCCTCATATCTGAAGCTGGCTTAAGGAAAAGCAGCGAAATCTGTGTAAATGCTTCTAGGTGACAATAGGGCTTTTATGGTGGATGCAATTTCGATAATCCACATGCTCACAACCCATTAAAGAATGTCGAATCCATCATGCATGTAGCGTGTTCGTGACACAGTATTTCATGGTGAGGGGAACTATGTAAATTCAAACTCTATTTGGTAGGACCCGCAGCAAGAGTATTTTACTGTGATAATTTCATGATTTTTAAAACTGGCTTTAGGAATAAGCTGAGAAATCAGTGTAAATATTTCTAGGTATGAAGAGGCCATGCATGGTGGATGAAAGATCGGTAATCCACATGTTCACAACTCAGTAAGTAATGTTTGTCAAATCTGTCATGCATGTAGTGTGCTCAGAATGTGGAATATCATGGTCAGGGAAACTATGTAAATTAAAATACTATTTGAAAGGACTCGCCCCAAGAGGAGTTTTCTGCGAAATCTTCATGATTTTTGAAACTGGCATTAGGAAATTTCTGCAAAATCTGGTAAAAATTTCTAGGTACAAATATGCCTTGCATGGTGGATGAAAGATCGTAATACACATACTCACATCTCAGTAATGAATGCTTGTGAAATCCTTGATGCTTGTAGAATGTTCGGAACATGGAATGTCACGGTGAGAGAAATTATGCAAATTACATTTCTATTGGGAAGAACTCGCTCCAAGAGCATTTGTCTGCCAAATCTCCCTCATTCTCCAAACTGTCATTAGGAAAAAACTGTGAAATCAGAGTAAATCTCTCTTGGTGTAAATATGACCTGTTTGGTGTTGAAAGATTGTTAATCCACATGTTCTCACCTCTGTAATGTATGTTTGTCTTATCCGTGATGCATGTAACGTGTTCGGAACATGGAATATCACGCTGAGGAATCTATATAAATTACATGCCGATTGGATAGAACTCGCTCCAAGAGAATTTTTCTGTGATATCTACCTCATTTTCGAAACTGGTGTTAGGAAAAAGCTGGGAAATCATAGAAAAGTTTTCAAGGTTATCTCTGCCATGTATGGGTAACAATGTTTAGTAATCCACATGCTCACAACTCATTCATGAATGTTTTTTCGAATCCGTGTTGCATGCAGCGTGTTTGTAACATGGATTATCACGGTGGAGGAAGAAATGTAAATTACATGTCTATTGGTTAGAACTCGCTCCAAGAGGATTTTTTTGAGAAAACTGCTTGATTTTGGAATCTGGCGTTATGAATAACCTGCGAAATGAGATTAAATATATCTGGGAATAAATATGACTTTTATGGTGGATGAAAGATCGGTAATTCATGAAAAATGATCACAACTCATTAAAAATGTTTGTCAAATCCATGATGCATGTATCGTGTTCAGATCATGGAAAGTCACGGTGAGTGAAACAATTTAAATAAAAAGTCTAGTGGATACAACACACTCAAAGAGGATTTTTCTGTGCAATATGTCTCATTTTCTAAACTGGAGTTAAGAAAATGCTGTGAAATAATTTTAAATGCTTCTCGGTGTTAATATGACTCTCATAGTAGGTGAAAGTTCAGTAATCCACATGCAAACAACTCAGTAGTGAATATGTGTTGAATCCATGATGCATGTAGCATATATGGAACACGGAATTACATGGTGAGGGAATCACTGTCAATTAGATTTCTGTTGGATAGAACTCGATGTAAGACAGTTTTTCTGTGAAAACTGCCTGTTTTTCAAACTAGCATTAGAAAATAGCTGTGAACTCAGAGTAAATAATTCCAAGTGTTAATATTCCTTGAATGGTGAATGAAAGCTCGGTAATCCACATGCTCACAAATGAGTAATAACTGTTTGTCAAATCCATGATGCATATAATGTGTTGGGAGCACAGAATGTCACGGTCATGTAAACTATGTAAATTACATGTCTATCGGGTAGAACTCGATAAAAGAGCATTTGTCTGCAAAATATGCCTCACTTCCGTAACTGGCTTTTGGAAAAGACTGTGAAATCAGGGTAAATGTTTCTTGGTGTAAATATGCCCTGTATGGTGTTGAAAGTTAGGTAATCCACATGTTCTCACCTCAGTAATGAATGTTTGTCATATCCCTGATGCATGTAACAGGTTTGGAACGCGGAATATCACGGTGATGAAACTATGTAAATTAAATGTCGATTGAGTAGAACTCGCTCCAAGAGAATTTTCCTGTGAAATCTACCTCAATTTCAAAACTGGTGTTAGGAAATACTGGGAAATAAGTGTAAATTTTCTTCGGTGTTAATATGCCCATTTTGGTGATGAATGTTCATTAATCCTCGTGCTCACAACTCAGTACTGAATGTTTTTTCGAATCCATGATGCATGTAACATGTTCGGAACACAGAATATCATGGTGAGGAGACTATGTAAACTACAGTTCTAGTGGGTACAACACACTCAAAGAGTATTTTACTGAGCAATCTGCCTCATTTTTAAACTGCCGTTAGAAAAATGCTGCAAAATCAGAGTAAATGCTGTAGGTGCACATATGCCTTAAATGGTGAATGAAATTTAGGTAATCCACATGCTCACAACTCATTAAAGAATGATTGTCGAATCCATGATTCATGTAGCATGTTCAAAGCACGGAATGTCACGGTGAGTGAAACAATTTAAATAAAATGTCTAGTGGGTCAACTCACTCAAAGAAGATTTTTCTGTGCAATATGCCTCATTTTCTATACAGGAGTGAGGAAAAAGCTGCGAAATAAGAGTAAATTCTTCTAGGTGTTATTATGCCTTGTATGGTGGATGAGAGTTGGGTAATCCACATGTTCACAGCTCAGTGTTATAAGTTTTACCATTCTGTGATGAAATTAATGTGTTTGGAACACGGAATGACATGGTCAAATAAGCTATGTAAATTACATATCTGTCGGGTAGAACTCGCTAAATGACTATTTTTATGTGAAATATGCCTCATATCTGAAGCTGGCTTAAGGAAAAGCAGCGAAATCTGTGTAAATGCTTCTAGGTGACAATAGGGCTTTTATGGTGGATGCAATTTCGATAATCCACATGCTCACAACCCATTAAAGAATGTCGAATCCATCATGCATGTAGCGTGTTCGTGACACAGTATTTCATGGTGAGGGGAACTATGTAAATTCAAATTCTATTTGGTAGGACCCGCAGCAAGAGTATTTTACTGTGATAATTTCATGATTTTTAAAACTGGCTTTAGGAATAAGCTGAGAAATCAGTGTAAATATTTCTAGGTATGAAGAGGCCATGCATGGTGGATGAAAGATCGGTAATCCACATGTTCACAACTCAGTAAGTAATGTTTGTCAAATCTGTCATGCATGTAGTGTGCTCAGAATGTGGAATATCATGGTCAGGGAAACTATGTAAATTAAAATACTATTTGAAAGGACTCGCCCCAAGAGGAGTTTTCTGCGAAATCTTCATGATTTTTGAAACTGGCATTAGGAAATTTCTGCAAAATCTGGTAAAAATTTCTAGGTACAAATATGCCTTGCATGGTGGATGAAAGATCGTAATACACATACTCACATCTCAGTAATGAATGCTTGTGAAATCCTTGATGCTTGTAGAATGTTCGGAACATGGAATGTCACGGTGAGAGAAATTATGCAAATTACATTTCTATTGGGAAGAACTCGCTCCAAGAGCATTTGTCTGCCAAATCTCCCTCATTCTCCAAACTGTCATTAGGAAAAAACTGTGAAATCAGAGTAAATCTCTCTTGGTGTAAATATGACCTGTTTGGTGTTGAAAGATTGTTAATCCACATGTTCTCACCTCTGTAATGTATGTTTGTCTTATCCGTGATGCATGTAACGTGTTCGGAACATGGAATATCACGCTGAGGAATCTATATAAATTACATGCCGATTGGATAGAACTCGCTCCAAGAGAATTTTTCTGTGATATCTACCTCATTTTCGAAACTGGTGTTAGGAAAAAGCTGGGAAATCATAGAAAAGTTTTCAAGGTTATCTCTGCCATGTATGGGTAACAATGTTTAGTAATCCACATGCTCACAACTCATTCATGAATGTTTTTTCGAATCCGTGTTGCATGCAGCGTGTTTGTAACATGGATTATCACGGTGGAGGAAGAAATGTAAATTACATGTCTATTGGTTAGAACTCGCTCCAAGAGGATTTTTTTGAGAAAACTGCTTGATTTTGGAATCTGGCGTTATGAATAACCTGCGAAATGAGATTAAATATATCTGGGAATAAATATGACTTTTATGGTGGATGAAAGATCGGTAATTCATGAAAAATGATCACAACTCATTAAAAATGTTTGTCAAATCCATGATGCATGTATCGTGTTCAGATCATGGAAAGTCACGGTGAGTGAAACAATTTAAATAAAAAGTCTAGTGGATACAACACACTCAAAGAGGATTTTTCTGTGCAATATGTCTCATTTTCTAAACTGGAGTTAAGAAAATGCTGTGAAATAATTTTAAATGCTTCTCGGTGTTAATATGACTCTCATAGTAGGTGAAAGTTCAGTAATCCACATGCAAACAACTCAGTAGTGAATATGTGTTGAATCCATGATGCATGTAGCATATATGGAACACGGAATTACATGGTGAGGGAATCACTGTCAATTAGATTTCTGTTGGATAGAACTCGATGTAAGACAGTTTTTCTGTGAAAACTGCCTGTTTTTCAAACTAGCATTAGAAAATAGCTGGGAACTCAGAGTAAATAATTCCAAGTGTTAATATTCCTTGAATGGTGAATGAAAGATCGGTAATGCAAATGCTCACAAATCAGCAATAACTGTTTGTTGAATCCGTGATGTATGTAATGTGTTCGGAGCACAAAATGTCACGGTCAGGTAAACTATGTAAATTACATGTGTATCGGGTAGAAGTCGATAAAAGAGAATTTTTCTTCAAAATATGCCTCACTTCCGAAACTGGCTTTTGGAAAAGACTGTGAAATCTGGGTAAATGTTTCTTGGTGTAAATATGCCCTGTATTTTGTTGAAAGTTTGGTAATCCACATGTTCTCAACTCAGTAATGAATGTTTGTAGTATCCTTGATGCATGTAACAGGTTCGGAACGCGGAATATCACGGTGAGGAAACTATGTAAATTGTCGATTGGTTAGAACTCGCTCCAAGAGAATTTTTCTGTGAAATCTACCTCAATTTCAAAACTGGTCTTAGGAAAAAGCTGGGAAATAATAGTAAAATTACTTCGGTGTTTATATGCCCAGTTTGGTGATGAATGTACATTAATCCTCGTGCTCACAACTCAGTAATTAATGTTTTTTCGAATCCATGATGCATGTAACGTGTTCGGAACACAGAATATCATGGTGTGGAGACTATGTAAACTACAGGTCTAGTGGGTACAACACGCTCAAAGAGTATTTTACTGAGCAATCTGCCTCATTTTTAAACTGCCGTTAGAAAAATGCTGCAAAATCAGAGTAAATGCTGTAGGTGCACATATGCCATAAATGGTGAATGAAATTTAGGGAATCCACATGCAAACAACTCATTAAAATATGATTATCGAATCCATGATTCATGTAGCATGTTCAGCGCATGGAATGTCACGGTGAGTGAAACAATTTAAATAAAATGTCTAGTGGATCAACTCACTCAAAGAGGGTTTTTCTGCGATATAAGCCTCATTTTCTATACTGGAGTGAGTAAATAGCTGTGAAATAAGAGTAAATGCTTCTAGGTGTTAATATGCCTTGTACGGTGGATGATAGTTGGATAATCCACATGCTCACAACTCAGTAATGAAAGATTTTCCAATACGTGATGAATTTAATGTGTTTGGAACACGGAATGTCATGGTCAAGTAAGCTATGTAAATTACATATCTGTCGGGTAGGACTCTCTAAATGACCATTTTTATGTGAAATAGGCCTCATATCCGAAAATCGCTTAAGGAAAAGCAGCGAAATCTGTGTAAATGCTTCTAGGTGACAATAGGAGTATTATGGTGGATGAAATATCGATAATCCACATGCTCACAACTCATTAAAGAATTTTTGTCGAATCCATCATGCATGTAGAGTGTTCGTAACACAGTATTTCATGGTGAGGGAAACTATGTAAATTAAAACTCTATTTCGTAAGACTCGCAGCAAGAGAATTTTTCTGTGATAATTTCATGATTTTTAAAACTGGCTTTAGGAATAAGCTGAGAAATAAGTGTAAATATTTCTAGGTATGAAGAGGCCATGCATGGTGGATGAAAGATCGGTAATCCACATGCTCACAACTCAGTAAGAAATGTTTGTCAAATCCGTCATGCATGTAGTGTGCTCGCAACATGGATTATCATGGTGAGGGAAACTATGTAAATTAAAATACTATTTGAACGGAGTCGCCTCAAGAGAATTTTTCTATGAAATCATGATTTTTGAAACTGGCATTAGGAAATTTCTGCAAAATCTGGTAAAAATTTCTAGGTATAAATATGCCTAGCATGGTGGATGAAAGATCGCAATACACATACTCACATCTCAGTAATGAATGCTTGTGAAATCCTTGATGTTTGTAGAATGTTCAGAACATGGAAGGTCACGGTGAGGGAAATTATGTAAATTACATTTCTATTGGGTAGAACTCGCTCCAAGAGCATTTGTCTGAGAAATTTCCATCATTCTCCAAACTGTCATTAGGAAAAAACAGTGAATTCGGAGTAAATGTTTCTTTGTGTAAATATGTCCTATTTGGTGTTGAAAGATTTTTAATCCACATGTTCTCACCTCTGTAATGCATGTTTGTCTTATCCGTGATGCATGTAACGTGTTCAGAACATGGAATATCACGCTGAGGAATCTATATAAATTATATGCCGATTGGATAGAACTCGCTCCAAGAGAATTTTTCTGTGATATCTACCTCATTTTCGAAACTGGTGTTAGGAAAAAACTGGGAAATCATAGAAAAGTTTCCTAGGTTAACTCTGCCATGTATGGGGAAGAATGTACAGTAATCCACATGCTCACAACTCATTCATGAATGTTTTTTCAAATCCGTGTTGCATGTAGCATGTTCGTAACACGGAATGTCACGGTGAAGGAAGAAATGTAAATTACATGTCTATTGGTTAGAACTCGCTTCAAGAGGATTTTTTTGAGAAAACTGCCTGATTTTGGAATCTGGTGTTATGAATAAGCTGTGAACAGTTTATAAATATATCTAGGATTAAATATGCCTTGTATGGCGGATGAAAGTTCGGTAATTCATGAAAAATACTCACAACTCATTAAAAACATTTGTCAAATCCGTGATGCATCTATCGTGTTCAGAACATGGAAAGTCACGTTGAGTGAAACAATTTAAATAAAATTTCTAGTGAATAAAACACACTCAAAGAGGATTTTTTTGTGCAATATGCCTCATTTTCTAAACTGGAGTTAAGAAAATGCTGTGAAATAAGATTAAATGCTTCTTGGTGTTAATATGCCTTTCATAGTAGGTGAAAGTTCAGTAATCCACATGCAAACAACTCAGTAGTGAATATGTGTTGAATCCGTGATGCATGTAGCATATATGGAACACGGAATTTCACGGTACGGGAATCTCTGTCAATTAGATTTCTGTTGGATAGTACACGATGTAAGACAGTTTTTCTGTGAAAACTGCCTGTTTTTCAAAACTGGCATTAGAAAAAAGCTGTGAACTCAGAGTAAATAATTCTAAGTGTTAATATTCCTTGAATGGTGAATGAAATCTCGGTAATCCACATGCTCACAAATGAGTAATACCTGTTTGTCAAATCCATGATGCATGTAATGTGTTCATAGCACAGTATGTCACAGTCAGGTAAACTATGTTAATTACATGTCTATCGGGTAGAACTCGATAAAAGAGCATTTTCTGCAAAATATGCCTCACTTCCGTAACTGGCTTCTGGAAAAGACTGTGAAATCAGGGTAAATGTTTCTTGGTGTAAATATGCCCTGTATGATGTTGAAAGTTTCGTAATCCACATGTTCTCACCTCAGTAATGAATGTTTGTCGTATCCCTGATGCATGTAACAGGTTCGGAACGTGGAATATCACGGTGAGGAAACTATGTAAATTAAATGTCGATTGGGAAGAACTCGCTTCAAGAGAATTTTTCTGTGAAATCTACCTCAATTTCAAAACTGGTGTTAGGATAAAGCTGGGAAATAAGAGTAAAATTCCTTCGGTGTCAATATGCCCATTTTGGTGATGAATGTTCATTAATCTTCCTGCTCACAACTCAGTAATGAATGTTTTTTCGAAACCCTGATGCATGTAACATGTTCGGAACACAGAATATCATGGTGAAGAGACTATGTAAACTAGATGTCTAGTGGGTACATCAATTTCAAAGTGTACTTTAATGAGCCATCTGCCTCATTTTTAAACTGGCATTAGAAAAACTAGCAAAATCAGAGTAAATTCTGTAGGTGCACATATGCCTTTAATGGTGAATGAGATTTCGGTAATCCACATGCTCACAACTCAGTAATGAATGTTTTTCAAGTCTGTGATGCAATTAATGTGTTTGGAAGATGGAATGACACGGTCAGGTAAGCTATGGAAATTACATATCTGTCGGGTAGACCCAGCTATAAGACCATTTATCTGTGAAAAATACCTCATATCCAAAACTGGCGTTATTAAAAGCTGCAAAATCTGAGTAAATGCTTCTAGGTGACAATATGCCTTTTATGGTGGATGAAAGTTCGGTACTCCACATGCTCACAACTCATTAAAGAATGTTTGTGCAATCCATCATGTATGTAGCGTGTTCGAAACACAGAATATCATGGTTAGGGAAACTGTGTAAATTAAATTTCTATTTGGTAGAACTCGCACCAAGAGGATTTTACTGCAAAAACTTCATGATTTCTGAAACAGGCGTTATGAAAAACCTGCGAAAAATGAGAAAGTATTTCTAGGAATAAATATGCCATTCATGGTGAATGAAAGTTTGTAATACACATGCTCACATCTCAGTAATGAATTTTTGTCGAATCCGGGCTGCTTGTATTGTGTTGGGAACACGGATGTCACGTTCTGGAAAACAATGTAATTTACATGTCTCGTGTGTAGAACACACTCAAAGAGAATTTTTCAGCACAATCTTTCTCATTTTCTAACCCGGCGATAAGAATAAGCTGCAAAATCAAGGTAAATAATTCTATGTGTAAGGATTCCTTTTATGGTGAATGAAAGTTCGGTAATCCACATGCTCACAGCTCAGTAACCATTGTTTGTCGAATCCGTAATGCGTGTAGATTTTTGGAACACCGAATGTCACGGTGAGGGAAAGAAATTATATTACATGTCTATTGGGTAGAACTCGCTCCAAGAGTATTTTTCTATGAAAATTGCCTGATTTCCGAATCTGACATTAGGGAAAATCTGCGCACACAGACTAAGTGTTTCTAGGTGTAAAATGCCTTGTATGGTGGATGAAAGTTCTCTAATCCACATTCTCAGAACTCAGTAATGATTGTTTGTCGAATCCGTGATACATAAAGCCTGTTCTGAACACGGAACTTCATGGTGAGGGAAACTGTGTAAATTACATGTCTATTGGTTATAAATCGCTCCAAGAGGATTTTTCTGTGTATCTACCTCATTTTCGGTTGTGGCATTAGGAAAAACCTGCGAAAACAGAGTAAGTGTTTCTATGTGTAAATATGCCTTCTATGGTGGATGAAAGTTCAGTAATCCACATGTTCACAACTCAGAAATAAATGTTTGACGAATCCGTCATGCATGTAGTGTGTTCAGAACACGGATATTCACGGTGAGGGCAACTATGTAAATTACACGTCTATTGTGTATAACTTCCTCCACAAGGATATTTCTGTGGAAACTGCCTGATTTTTGATACTGGCATTAGAAAAAAGATGCGAACTCAAAATAAATATTTCTAGGTGTTTATATGCCTTGAATGGTGATTGAAAGTTCGGTTATCCACATGCTCACAACTCAGTAATGAATGTTTTTCGAATCCGTGTTGTATTTAACGTGATCGGAAGACGGAATGACACAATCAGTTAAGCTATGTAAATTACATATCTATAGGGAAGAGCTCCCTACAAGAGCATTTTTCCGCGAAATATGCCTCATTTCCGAAACTGATGTTAGGAAAAGCTGCGAAATCTGAGTAAATGCTTCTAGGTGACAATATGCCTTTTATGGTGGATGAAAGATCGGTAATCCTCATGCTCACAACTCAGTAAGTAATGTTTGTCAAATCCGTCATGCATGTAGCGTGCTCGGAACACGGAATATCATGGTGAGTGAAACCATGTAAATTAAAATACTATTTGAACGGACTCGCCCCAAGAGAATATTTCTGCGCAATCTTCATGATTTTTGAAACTGGCGTTAGGAAATTTCTGCGAAATCTGGTAAAAATTTCTAGGTATAAATATGCCTTGCATGGTGGATGAAAGATCGCAATACACATACTAACATCTCAGTAGTGAATGCTTGTGAAATCATTGATGCTTGTAGAATGTTCGGAACACGGAATGTCTCGGTGATTGAAATTATGTGAGTTACATTTCTATTGGGTAGATCTCGCTCCAAGAGCATTTGTGTGTGAAATCTCCCTCATTTTCGAAACTGTCTTTAGGAAAATACTGTGAACTCAGAGTAAATGTTTCTTGGTGTAAATATGCCCTGTATGGTGTTGAAAGTTTGTTAATCCACATGTTCTCACCTCTGTAATGCATGTTTTTCGTATCCGCGATGCATGTTACATGTTCGGAACACGGAATATCACGCTGAGGAAATGATGTAAATTACATGCCGATTGGGTAGAACTCGCTCCAGGAGAAGTTTTCTGTGATATCTACCTCATTTTCAAAACTGGTGTTAGGAAAAAGCTGGGAAATCAGAGAAAAGTTTTCTAGGTGTAACTCTGCCATGTATGGGGATGAAAGTTCAGTAATCCACATGCTCACAACACAGTCATGAATGTTTTTTCGAATCCGTGTTACATGTAGTGTGTTCGTAACACGGAATGTCACGGTGGAGGAAGAAAAGTAAATTACATGTCTATTGGTTAGAATTCGCTCCAAGAGGAATTTTTTGAGAAAACTGCCTGATTTTGGAATCCGGGTTTATGAATAACCTGCAAACTGAGAATAAATATATCTAGTTGTTAATATGCCTTGTATGGAAGATGAAAGTTCGGTAATTCATGAAAAATGCTCACAACTCATTAAAAATGTTTGTCGAATCCGTGATGCACTTATCGTGTTCAGAACATGGAAAGTCACGGTGAGTGAAACAATTTAAATAAAAGTTCTAGTGGATACAACACACTCAAAGAGGATTTTTCTGCGCAATATGCCTCATTTTCTAAACTGGAGTTAAGAAAATGCTGCGAAATAATATTAAATGCATCTCGGTGTAAATATGCCTTTCATACTAGGTGAAAGTTCAGTAATCCACATGCTCACAACTCATTAAAGAATGTTTGTGCAATCCGTCATGTATGTAGTGTGTTCGAAACACAGAATATCATGGTTAGGGAAACTGTGTAAATTAAATTTCTATTTGGTAGAACTCGCACCACGAGGATTTTACTGCAAAAACTTCATGATTTCTGAAACAGGCGTTATGAAAAACCTGTGAAAAATGAGAAAATATTTCTAGGAATAAATATGCCATTCATGGTGAATGAAAGTTTGTAATACACATGCTCACATCTCAGTAATCAATTTTTGTCGAATCCTTGATGCTTGTATTGTGTTGGGAACACGGATGTCACGTTCTGGAAAACAATGTAATTTACATGTCTCGTGTGGAACACACTCAAAGAGAATTTTTCAGCACAATCTTTCTCATTTTCTAACCCGGCGATAAGAATAAGCTGCAAAATCAAGGTAAATAATTCTATGTGTAAGGATTCCTTTTATGGTGAATGAAAGTTCGGTAATCCACATGCTCACAGCTCAGTAACCATTGTTTGTCGAATCCGTAATGCGTGTAGCATTTTCGGAACACCGAATGTCACGGTGAGGGAAAGAAATTATATTACATGTCTATTGGGTAGAACTCGCTCCAAGAGTATTTTTCTATGAAAACTGCCTGATTTTCGAATCTGACATTAGGGAAAATCTGCGCACACAGACTAAGTGTTTCTAGGTGTAAAATGCCTTGTATGGTGGATGAAAGTTCTCTAATCCACATTCTCAGAACTCAGTAATGATTGTTTGTCGAATCCGTGATACATAAAGCCTGTTCTGAACACGGAACGTCATGGTGAGGGAAACTGTGTAAATTACATGTCTATTGGTTATAAATCGCTCCAAGAGGATTTTTATGTGAAATCTACCGCATTTTCGGATGTGACATTAGGAAAAACCTGCGAAAACAGAGTAAGTGTTTCTATGTGTAAATATGCCTTCTATGGTGGATGAAAGTTCAGTAATCCACATGTTCACAACTCAGAAATAAATGTTTGACGAATCCGTCATGCATGTAGTGTGTTCAGAACACGGATATTCACGGTGAGGGCAACTATGTTAATTACAAGTCTATTGTGTATAACTTCCTCCACAAGGATATTTCTGTGGAAACTGCCTGATTTTTGATACTGGCATTAGAAAAAATATGCGAACTCAAAATAAATATTTCTAGGTGTTTATATGCCTTGAATGGAGATTGAAAGTTCGGTTATCCACATGCTCACAACTCAGTAAAGAATGTTTTTCGAATCCGTGTTGTATTTAACGTGATCGGAAGACGGAATGACACAATCAGTTAAGCTATGTAAATTACATATCTATAGGGAAGAGCTCCCTACAAGAGCATTTTTCCGCGAAAAATGCCTCATTTACGAAACTGATGTTAGGAAAGTCTGCGAAATCTGAGTAAATGCTTCTAGGTGACAATATGCCTTTTATGGTGGATGAAAGATCGGTAATCCTCATGCTCACAACTCAGTAAGTAATGTTTGTCAAATCCGTCATGCATGTAGCGTGCTCGGAACACGGAATATCATGGTGAGTGAAACCATGTAAATTAAAATACTATTTGAACGGACTCGCCCCAAGAGAATATTTCTGCGCAATCTTCATGATTTTTGAAACTGGCGTTAGGAAATTTCTGCGAAATCTGGTAAAAATTTCTAGGTATAAATATGCCTTGCATGGTGGATGAAAGATCGCAATACACATACTCACATCTCAGTAGTGAATGCTTGTGAAATCATTGATGCTTGTAGAATGTTCGGAACACGGAATGTCTCGGTGATTGAAATTATGTGAGTTACATTTCTATTGGGTAGATCTCGCTCCAAGAGCATTTGTGTGTGAAATCTCCCTCATTTTCGAAACTGTCTTTAGGAAAATACTGTGAACTCAGAGTAAATGTTTCTTGGTGTAAATATGCCCTGTATGGTGTTGAAAGTTTGTTAATCCACATGTTCTCACCTCTGTAATGCATGTTTTTCGTATCCGCGATGCATGTTACATGTTCGGAACATGGAATATCACGCTGAGGAAATGATGTAAATTACATGCCGATTGGGTAGAACTCGCTCCAGGAGAAGTTTTCTGTGATATCTACCTCATTTTCGAAACTGGTGTTAGGAAAAAGCTGGGAAATCAGAGAAAAGTTTTCTAGGTGTAACTCTGCCATGTATGGGGATGAAAGTTCAGTAATCCACATGCTCACAACACAGTCATGAATGTTTTTTCGAATCCGTGTTACATGTAGTGTGTTCGTAACACGGAATGTCACGGTGGAGGCAGAAAAGTAAATTACATGTCTATTGGTTAGAATTCGCTCCAAGAGGAATTTTTTGAGAAAACTGCCTGATTTTGGAATCCGGGTTTATGAATAACCTGCAAACTGAGAATAAATATATCTAGTTTTTAATATGCCTTGTATGGAAGATGAAAGTTCGGTAATTCATGAAAAATGCTCACAACTCATTAGAAATGTTTGTCGAATCCATGATGCATGTATTGTGTTCAGAACGTGGAATGTCACGGTGAGTGAAACAATTTAAATAAAAGTTCTAGTGGATACAACACACTCAAAGAGGATTTTTCTGCGCAATATGCCTCATTTTCTAAACTGGAGTTAAGAAAATGCTGCGAAATAATATTTAATCCTTCTCAGTGTAAATATGCCTTACATACTCGGTGAAATTTCAGTAATCCACATGCTGACAACTCATTAGTGAATATGTGTCGAAACCGTGATGCATGTAGCATATACTGAACATGCAATTGCATGGTGAGGGAATCTCTGTCAATTACATTTCTGTTGGATAGAACTCGATGTAAGACGGTTTTTCTGTGAAAACTGCCTGTATTTCAAAAATGGCATAAGAAAATAGCTGGGAACTCAGAGTAAATAATTCCAAGTGTTAATATTCCTTGAATGGTGAATGAAAGCTCGGTAATCCACATGCTCACAAATCAGTAATAACTGTTTGTCAAATCCGTGTTTAATGTAAAGTGTTCGGAGCACAGAATATCACGGTCAGGTAAACTATGTAAATTACATGTCTATCGGGTAGAAGTCAATAAAAGAGCATTTTTCTGCAAAATATTCCTCATTTCCTAATCTGGCTATTGGAAAATTCTGTGAAATCAGAGTAAATGTATCTTGGTGTAAATATGCTCTGCATGGTGTTGAATATTTGGTAATCCACATGTTCTCACCTCAGTAATGAATGTTTTTCTTATCCTTGATGCATGAAACAGGTTCGGAACGTGGAATATCACGGTGAGGAAACTATGTAAATTAAATGTCGATTGGGAAGAACTCGCTCCAAGAGAATTTTTCGGAGAAATCTACCTCAATTTCAAAACTGGTGTTAGGATAAAGCTGGGAAATAAGAGTAAAATTACTTCGGTTTCAATATGCCCATTTTGGTGATGAATGTTCATTAATCCTCGTGCTCACAACTCAGTAATGAATGTTTTTTCGAAACCCTGATGCATGTAACATGTTCGGAACACAGAATATCATATTGAAGAGACTATTTAAACTAGATGTCTAGTGGGTACATCAATTTCAAAGTGTACTTTACTGAGCCATCTGCCTCATTTTTAAACTGGCATTAGAAAAACTTGCAAAATCAGAGTAAATTCTGTAGGTGCACATATGCCTTTAATGGTGAATGAAATTTAGGGAATCCACATGCAAACAACTCATTAAAATATGATTATCGAATCCATGATTCATGTAGCATGTTCAGCGCATGGAATGTCACGGTGAGTGAAACAATTTAAATAAAATGTCTAGTGGATCAACTCACTCAAAGAGGGTTTTTCTGCTATATAAGCCTCATTTTCTATACTGGAGTGAGTAAATAGCTGTGAAATAAGAGTAAATGCTTCTAGGTGTTAATATGCCTTGTACGGTGGATGATAGTTGGATAATCCACATGCTCACAACTCAGTAATGAAAGATTTTCCAATCCGTGATGAATTTAATGTGTTTGGAACACGGAATATCATGGTCAAGTAAGCTATGTAAATTACATATCTGTCGGGTAGAACTCGCTAAATGACCATTTTTATGTGAAATAGGCCTCATATCCGAAAATCGCTTAAGGAAAAGCAGCGAAATCTGTGTAAATGCTTCTAGGTGACAATAGGAGTATTATGGTGGATGAAATATCGATAATCCACATGCTCACAACTCATTAAAGAATGTTTGTCGAATCCATCATGCATGTAGAGTGTTCGTAACACAGTATTTCATGGTGAGGGAAACTATGTAAATTAAAACTCTATTTCGTAAGACTCGCAGCAACTGAATTTTTCTGTGATAATTTCATGATTTTTAAAACTGGCTTTAGGAATAACTGAGAAATAAGTGTAAATATTTCTAGGTATGAAAAGGCCATGCATGGTGGATGAAAGATCGGTAATCCACATGCTCACAACTCAGTAAGTAATGTTTGTCAAATCCGTCATGAATGTAGTGTGCTCGGAACATGGATTATCATGGTGAGGGAAACTATGTAAATTAAAATACTATTTGAACGGAGTCGCCTCAAGAGAATTTTTCTATGAAATCATGATTTTTGAAACTGGCATTAGGAAATTTCTGCGGAACCTGGTAAAAATTTCTAGGTATAAATATGCCTAGCATGGTGGATGAAAGATCGCAATACACATACTCACATCTCAGTAATGAATGCTTGTGAAATCCTTGATGTTTGTAGAATGTTCGGAACATGGAAGGTCACGGTGAGGGAAATTATGTAAATTACATTTCTATTGGGTAGAACTCGCTCCAAGAGCATTTGTCTGAGAAATCTCCCTCATTTTTGAAACTGTCATTAGGAAAAACCTGTGAACTCGGAGTAAATGTTTCTTTGTGTAAATATGTCCCATTTGGTGTTGAAAGATTTTTAATCCACATGTTCTCACCTCTGTAATGCATGTTTGTCTTACCCGTAATGCATGTAACGTGTTCAGAACATGGAATATCACGCTGAGGAATCTATATAAATTATATGCCGATTGGATAGAACTCGCTCCAAGAGAATTTTTCTGTGATATCTACCTCATTTTCGAAACTGGTGTTAGGAAAAAACTGGGAAATCATAGAAAAGTTTTCTAGGTTAACTCTGCCATGTATGGGGAAGAATGTTCAGTAATCCACATGCTCACAACTCAGTCATGAATGTTTTTTCGAATCCGTGTTGCATGTAGCGTGTTCGTAACACGGAATGTCACGGTGAAGGAAGAAATGTAAATTACATGTCTATTGGTTAGAACTCGCGTCAAAAGGATTTTTTTGAGAAAACTGCCTGATTTTGGAATCTGGTGTTATGAATAAGCTGTGAACAGTTTATAAATATATCTAGGATTAAATATGCCTTGTATGGCGGATGAAAGTTCGGTAATTCATGAAAAATACTCACAACTCATTAAAAACATTTGTCAAATCCGTGATGCATCTATCGTGTTCAGAACATGGAAAGTCACGTTGAGTGAAACAATTTAAATAAAATTTCTAGTGGATAAAACACACTCAAAGAGGATTTTTCTGTGCAATATGCCTCATTTTCTAAACTGGAGTTAAGAAAATGCTGTGAAATAAAATTAAATGCTTCTTGGTGTTAATATGCCTGTCACAGTAGGTGAAAGTTCAGTAATCCATATGCAAACAACTCAGTAGTGAATATGTGTTGAATCCGTGATGCATGTAGCATATATGGAACACGGAATTACACGGTGAGGGAATCTCTGTCAATTAGATTTCTGTTGGATAGTACACGATGTAAGACAGTTTTTCTGTGAAAACTGCCTGTTTTTCAAAACTGGCATTAGAAAAAAGCTGTGAACTCAGAGTAAATAATTCTAAGTGTTAATATTCCTTGAATGGTGAATGAAAGCTCGGTAATCCACATGCTCACAAATGAGTAATAACTGTTTGTCGAATCCATGATGCATGTAATGTGTTCGGAGCACAGAATGTCACGGTCAGGAAAACTATGTTAATTACATGTCTATCGGGTAGAACTCGATAAAAGAGCATTTTCTGCAAAATATGCCTCACTTCCGTAACTGGCTTCTGGAAAAGACTGTGAAATCAGGGTAAATGTTTCTTGGTGTAAATATGCCCTGTATGATGTTGAAAGTTTGGTAATCCACATGTTCTCACCTCAGTAATGAATGTTTGTCGTATCCCTGATGCATGTAACAGGTTCGGAATGTGGAATATCACGGTGAGGAAACTATGTAAATTAAATGTCGATTGGGTAGAACTCGCTCCAAGAGAATTTTCCTGTGAAATCTTCCTCAATTTCAAAACTGGTGTTAGTAAATACTGGGAAATAAGAGTAACCTTTCTTCGGTGTTAATATGCCCATTTTGATGATGAATGTTCATCAATCCTCGTGCTCACAACTCAGTAATGAATGTTTTTTCGAATCCATGATGCATGTAACGTGTTCGGAACACAGAATATCATGGTGAGGAGACTATGTAAACTACAGGTCTAGTGGGTACAAGACACTCAAAGAGTATTTTACTGAGCAATCTGCCTCATTTTTAAACTGCCGTTAGAAAAATGCTGCAAAATCAGAGTAAATGCTGTAGGTGCACATATGCCTTAAATGGTGAATGAAATTTAGGTAATCCACATGCTCACAACTCATTAAAGAATGATTGTCGAATCAATGGTTCATGTAGCATGTTCAAAGCACGGAATGTCACGGTGAGTGAAACAATTTAAATAAAATGTCTAGTGGGTCAACTCACTCAAAGAAGATTTTTCTGCGCAATATGCCTCATTTTCTATACTGGAGTGAGGAAAAAGCTGCGAAATAAGAGTAAATGCTTCTAGGTGTTAATATGCTTTGTATGGTGGATGAGAATTGGGTAATCCACATGTTCACAGCTCAGTAATATAAGTTTTACCATTCTGTGATGAAATTAATGTGTTTGGAACATGGAATGACATGGTCAAATAAGCTATGTAAATTACATATCTGTCAGGTAGAACTCGCTAAATGACCATTTTTATGTGAAATATGCCTCATATCAGAAACTGGCTTAAGGAAAAGCAGCGAAATTTGTGTAAATTCTTCTAGGTGACAATAGGACTTTTATGGTGAATGAAAATTCGATAATCCACATGCTCACAACTCATTAAAGAATGTCGAATCCATCATGCATGTAGAGTGTTCGTGACACAGTATTTCATGGTGAGGGAAACTATGTAAATTAAAATTCTATTTGGTAGGACTCGCAGCAAGAGTATTTTACTGTGATAATTTCATGATTTTTAAAACTGGCTTTAGGAATAAGCTGAGAAATCAGTGTAAATATTTCTAGGTATGAAGAGGCCATGCATGTTGGATGAAAATCGGTAATCCACATGTTCACAACTCAGTAAGTAATGTTTGTCAAATCCGTCATGCATGTAGTGTGCTCGGAACATGGAATATCATGGTGAGGGAAACTATGTAAATTAAAATACTATTTGAACGTTGTCACCTCAAGAGAATTTTTCTATGAAATCATGATTTTTGAAACTGGCGTTAGGAAATTTCTGCGAAACCTGGTAAAAATTTCTAGGTATAAATATGCCTAGCATGGTGGATGAAACATCGCAATACACATACTCACATCTCAGTAATGAATGCTTGTGAAATCCTTGATGCTTGTAGAATGTTCGGAACATGGAATGTCACGGTGAGGGAAATTATTTAAATTACATTTCTATTGGGTAGAACTCGCTCCAAGAGCATTTGTCTGTGAAATCTCCCTCATTTTTGAAACTGTCATTAGGAAAAACCTGTGAACTCGGAGTAAATGTTTCTTGGTGTAAATATGCCTTGTATGGTGTGGAAAGTTTGTTAATCCACATGTTCTCACCTCTGTAATGCATGTTTGTCGTATCCGTGATGCATGTAACGTGTTCGGAACATGTAATTTCACGCTGAGTTATCTATGTATATTACATGTCGATTGGGTAGAACTCGCTCCAAGGGAATTTTTCTGTGATATCTACCTCATTTTCGAAACTGGTGTTAGGAAAAAGTTGGCAAATCAGAGAAAAATTTTCTAGGTGTAACTCTGCCATGTATGGGGATGAAAGTTCAGTAATCCACATGCTCACAACTCAGTCATGAATGTTTTTTCGAATCCGTGTTGCATGTAGCGTGTTCGTAACACGGAGTGTCACGGTGAAGGAAGAAATGTATATTACATGTCTATTGGTTAGAACTCACTCTAAGAGAATTTTTTTGAGAAAACTGCCTGATTTTGGAATCTGGTGTTATGAATAACCTGCGAACAGGTTATAAATATATCTAGGAGTAAATATGCCTTGTATGGCGGATGAAAGTTCGGTAATTCATGAAAAATACTCACAACTCATTAAAAACATTTGTCAAATCCGTGATGCATCTATCGGGTTCAGAACATGGAAAGTCACGTTGAGTGAAACAATTTAAATAAAATTTCTAGTGGATAAAACATACTCAAAGAGGATTTTTCTGTGCAATATGCCTCATTTTCTAAACTGGAGTTAAGAAAATGCTGTGAAATAAAATTAAATGCTTCTCGGTGTTAATATGCCTGTCACAGTAGGTGAAAGTTCAGTAATCCACATGCAAACAACTCAGTAGTGAATATGTGTTGAATCCGTGATGCATGTAGCATATATGGAACACGGAATTACACGGTGAGGGAATCTCTGTCAATTAGATTTCTGTTGGATAGTACTCGATGTAAGACAGTTTTTCTGTGAAAACTGCCTGTTTTTCAAACCTGGCATTAGAAAAAAGCTGTGAACTCAGAGTAAATAATTCTAAGTGTTAATATTCCTTGAATGGTGAATGAAAGCTCGGTAATCCACATGCTCACAAATGAGTAATAACTGTTTGTCGAATCCATGATGCATGTAATGTGTTCGGAGCACAGAATGTCACGGTCAGGTAAACTATGTTAATTACATGTCTATCGGGTAGAACTCGATAAAAGAGCATTTTCTGCAAAGTATGCCTCACTTCCGTAACTGGCTTCTGGAAAAGACTGTGAAATCAGGGTAAATGTTTCTTGGTGTAAATATGCCCTGTATGATGTTGAAAGTTTGGTAATCCACATGTTCTCACCTCAGTAATGAATGTTTGTCGTATCCCTGATGCATGTAACAGGTTCGGAATGTGGAATATCACGGTGAGGAAACTATGTAAATTAAATGTCGATTGGGTAGAACTCGCTCCAAGAGAATTTTCCTGTGAAATCTTCCTCAATTTCAAAACTGGTGTTAGGAAATACTGGGAAATAAGAGTAACCTTTCTTCGGTGTTAATATGCCCATTTTGGTGATGAATGTTCATCAATCCTCGTGCTCACAACTCAGTAATGAATGTTTTTTCGAATCCATGATGCATGTAACGTGTTCGGAACACAGAATATCATGGTGAGGAGACTATGTAAACTACAGGTCTAGTGGGTACAAGACACTCAAAGAGTATTTTACTGAGCAATCTGCCTCATTTTTAAACTGCCGTTAGAAAAATGCTGCAAAATCAGAGTAAATGCTCTAGGTGCACATATGCCTTAAATGGTGAATGAAATTTAGGTAATCCACATGCTCACAACTCATTAAAGAATGATTGTCGAATCCATGATTCATGTAGCATGTTCAGAGCACGGAATGTCACGGTGAGTGAAACAATTTAAATAAAATGTCTAGTGGGTCAACTCACTCAAAGAAGATTTTTCTGCGCAATATGCCTCATTTTCTATACTGGAGTGAGGAAAAAGCTGCGAAATAAGAGTAAATGCTTCTAGGTGTTAATATGCCTTGTATGGTGGATGAGAGTTGGGTAATCCACACGTTCACAGCTCAGTAATATAAGTTTTACCATTCTGTGATGAAATTAATGTGTTTGGAAGACGGAATGACATGGTCAAATAAGCTATGTAAATTACATATCTGTCAGTTAGAACTCGCTAAATGACCATTTTTATGTGAAATATGCCTCATATCAGAAGCTGGCTTAAGGAAAAGCAGCGAAATCTGTGTAAATGCTTCTAGGTGACAATAGGACTTTTATGGTGAATGAAATTTCGATAATCCACATGCTCACAACTCATTAAAGAATGTCGAATCCATCATGCATGTAGAGTGTTCGTAACACAGTATTTCATGGTGAGGGAAACTATGAAAATTAAAACTCTATTTGGGAGGACTCACAGCAAGAGAATTTTTCTGTGATAATTTCATGATTTTTAAAACTGGCGTTAGGAAAAAGCTGAGAAATCTGTAAATATTTCTAGGTATGAAGAGGCCATGCATGGTGTATGAAAGCTCGGTAATCCACATGCTCACAAATGAGTAATAACTGTTTGTCGAATCCATGATGCATGTAATGTGTTCGGAGCACAGAATGTCACGGTCAGGTAAACTATGTTAATTACATGTCTATCGGGTAGAACTCGATAAAAGAGCATTTTCTGCAAAGTATGCCTCACTTCCGTAACTGGCTTCTGGAAAAGACTGTGAAATCAGGGTAAATGTTTCTTGGTGTAAATATGCCCTGTATGATGTTGAAAGTTTGGTAATCCACATGTTCTCACCTCAGTAATGAATGTTTGTCGTATCCCTGATGCATGTAACAGGTTCGGAATGTGGAATATCACGGTGAGGAAACTATGTAAATTAAATGTCGATTGGGTAGAACTCGCTCCAAGAGAATTTTCCTGTGAAATCTTCCTCAATTTCAAAACTGGTGTTAGGAAATACTGGGAAATAAGAGTAACCTTTCTTCGGTGTTAATATGCCCATTTTGGTGATGAATGTTCATCAATCCTCGTGCTCACAACTCAGTAATGAATGTTTTTTCGAATCCATGATGCATGTAACGTGTTCGGAACACAGAATATCATGGTGAGGAGACTATGTAAACTACAGGTCTAGTGGGTACAAGACACTCAAAGAGTATTTTACTGAGCAATCTGCCTCATTTTTAAACTGCCGTTAGAAAAATGCTGCAAAATCAGAGTAAATGCTGTAGGTGCACATATGCCTTAAATGGTGAATGAAATTTAGGGAATCCACATGCTCACAACTCATTAAAGAATGATTGTCGAATCCATGATTCATGTAGCATGTTCAGAGCACGGAATGTCACGGTGAGTGAAACAATTTAAATAAAATGTCTAGTGGGTCAACTCACTCAAAGAAGATTTTTCTGCGCAATATGCCTCATTTTCTATACTGGAGTGAGGAAAAAGCTGCGAAATAAGAGTAAATGCTTCTAGGTGTTAATATGCCTTGTATGGTGGATGAGAGTTGGGTAATCCACACGTTCACAGCTCAGTAATATAAGTTTTACCATTCTGTGATGAAATTAATGTGTTTGGAAGACGGAATGACATGGTCAAATAAGCTATGTAAATTACATATCTGTCAGTTAGAACTCGCTAAATGACCATTTTTATGTGAAATATGCCTCATATCAGAAGCTGGCTTAAGGAAAAGCAGCGAAATCTGTGTAAATGCTTCTAGGTGACATTAGGACTTTTATGGTGAATGAAATTTCGATAATCCACATGCTCACAACTCATTAAAGAATGTCGAATCCATCATGCATGTAGAGTGTTCGTAACACAGTATTTCATGGTGAGGGAAACTATGTAAATTAAAACTCTATTTGGGAGGACTCACAGCAAGAGAATTTTTCTGTGATAATTTCATGATTTTTAAAACTGGCGTTAGGAAAAAGCTGAGAAATCTGTAAATATTTCTAGGTATGAAGAGGCCATGCATGGTGTATGAAAGATCGGTAATCCACATGCTAACAACTCAGTAAGTTATGTTTGTCAAATCCGTCATGCATGTAGTGTGCTCGGAACATGGAATATCATGGTGAGGGTAACTATGTAAATTAAAATACTATTTGAACGGTGTCACCTCAAGAGAATTTTTCTATGAAATCATGATTTTTGAAACTGGCGTTAGGAAATTTCTGCGAAACCTGGTAAAAATTTCTAGGTATAAATATGCCTAGCATGGTGGATGAAACATCGCAATACACATACTCACATCTCAGTAATGAATGCTTGTGAAATCCTTGATGCTTGTAGAATGTTCGGAACATGGAATGTCACGGTGAGGGAAATTATTTAAATTACATTTCTATTGGGTAGAACTCACTCCAAGAGCATTTGTCTGTGAAATCTCCCTCATTTTTGAAACTGTCATTAGGAAAAACCTGTGAACTCGGAGTAAATGTTTCTTGGTGTAAATATGCCTTGTATGGTGTGGAAAGTTTGTTAATCCACATGTTCTCACCTCTGTAATGCATGTTTGTCGTATCCGTGATGCATGTAACGTGTTCGGAACATGTAATTTCACGCTGAGTTATCTATGTATATTACATGTCGATTGGGTAGAACTCGCTCCAAGGGAATTTTTCTGTGATATCTACCTCATTTTCGAAACTGGTGTTAGGAAAAAGTTGGCAAATCAGAGAAAAATTTTCTAGGTGTAACTCTGCCATGTATGGGGATGAAAGTTCAGTAATCCACATGCTCACAACTCAGTCATGAATGTTTTTTCGAATCCGTGTTGCATGTAGCGTGTTCGCAACACGGAGTGTCACGGTGAAGGAAGAAATGTATATTACATGTCTATTGGTTAGAACTCACTCTAAGAGAATTTTTTTGAGAAAACTGCCTGATTTTGGAATCTGGTGTTATGAATAACCTGCGAACAGGTTATAAATATATCTAGGAGTAAATATGCCTTGTATGGCGGATGAAAGTTCGGTAATTCATGAAAAATACTCACAACTCATTAAAAACATTTGTCAAATCCGTGATGCATCTATCGGGTTCAGAACATGGAAAGTCACGTTGAGTGAAACAATTTAAATAAAATTTCTAGTGGATAAAACATACTCAAAGAGGATTTTTCTGTGCAATATGTCTCATTTTCTAAACTGGAGTTAAGAAAATGCTGTGAAATAAAATTAAATGCTTCTCGGTGTTAATATGCTTGTCACAGTAGGTGAAAGTTCAGTAATCCACATGCAAACAACTCAGTAGTGAATATGTGTTGAATCCGTGATGCATGTAGCATATATGGAACACGGAATTACACGGTGAGGGAATCTCTGTCAATTAGATTTCTGTTGGATAGTACTCGATGTAAGACAGTTTTTCTGTGAAAACTGCCTGTTTTTCAAACCTGGCATTAGAAAAAAGCTGTGAACTCAGAGTAAATAATTCTAAGTGTTAATATTCCTTGAATGGTGAATGAAAGCTCGGTAATCCACATGCTCACAAATGAGTAATAACTGTTTGTCGAATCCATGATGCATGTAATGTGTTCGGAGCACAGAATGTCACGGTCAGGTAAACTATGTTAATTACATGTCTATCGGGTAGAACTCGATAAAAGAGCATTTTCTGCAAAGTATGCCTCACTTCCGTAACTGGCTTCTGGAAAAGACTGTGAAATCAGGGTAAATGTTTCTTGGTGTAAATATGCCCTGTATGATGTTGAAAGTTTGGTAATCCACATGTTCTCACCTCAGTAATGAATGTTTGTCGTATCCCTGATGAATGTAACAGGTTCGGAATGTGGAATATCACGGTGAGGAAACTATGTAAATTAAATGTCGATTGGGTAGAACTCGCTCCAAGAGAATTTTCCTGTGAAATCTTCCTCAATTTCAAAACTGGTGTTAGGAAATACTGGGAAATAAGAGTAACCTTTCTTTGGTGTTAATATGCCCATTTTGGTGATGAATGTTCATCAATCCTCGTGCTCACAACTCAGTAATGAATGTTTTTTCGAATCCATGATGCATGTAACGTGTTCGGAACACAGAATATCATGGTGAGGAGACTATGTAAACTACAGGTCTAGTGGGTACAAGACACTCAAAGAGTATTTTACTGAGCAATCTGCCTCATTTTTAAACTGCCGTTAGAAAAATGCTGCAAAATCAGAGTAAATGCTGTAGGTGCACATATGCCTTAAATGGTGAATGAAATTTAGGTAATCCACATGCTCACAACTCATTAAAGAATGATTGTCGAATCCATGATTCATGTAGCATGTTCAGAGCACGGAATGTCACGGTGAGTGAAACAATTTAAATAAAATGTCTAGTGGGTCAACTCACTCAAAGAAGATTTTTCTGCGCAATATGCCTCACTTTCTATACTGGAGTGAGGAGAAAGCTGCGAAATAAGAGTAAATGCTTCTAGGTGTTAATATGCCTTGTATGGTGGATGAGAGTTGGGTAATCAACACGTTCACAGCTCAGTAATATAAGTTTTACCATTCTGTGATGAAATTAATGTGTTTGGAAGACGGAATGACATGGTCAAATAAGCTATGTAAATTACATATCTGTCAGTTAGAACTCGCTAAATGACCATTTTTATGTGAAATATGCCTCATATCAGAAGCTGGCTTAAGGAAAAGCAGCGAAATCTGTGTAAATGCTTCTAGGTGACAATAGGACTTTTATGGTGAATGAAATTTCGATAATCCACATGCTCACAACTCATTAAAGAATGTCGAATCCATCATGCATGTAGAGTTTTCGTAACACAGTATTTCATGGTGAGGGAAACTATGTAAATTAAAACTCTATTTGGGAGGACTCACAGCAAGAGAATTTTTCTGTGATAATTTCATGATTTTTAAAACTGGCGTTAGGAAAAAGCTGAGAAATCTGTAAATATTTCTAGGTATGAAGAGGCCATGCATGGTGTATGAAAGCTCGGTAATCCACATGCTCACAAATGAGTAATAACTGTTTGTCGAATCCATGATGCATGTAATGTGTTCGGAGCACAGAATGTCACGGTCAGTTAAACTATGTTAATTACATGTCTATCGGGTAGAACTCGATAAAAGAGCATTTTCTGCAAAGTATGCCTCACTTCCGTAACTGGCTTCTGGAAAAGACTGTGAAATCAGGGTAAATGTTTCTTGGTGTAAATATGCCCTGTATGATGTTGAAAGTTTGGTAATCCACATGTTCTCACCTCAGTAATGAATGTTTGTCGTATCCCTGATGCATGTAACAGGTTCGGAATGTGGAATATCACGGTGAGGAAACTATGTAAATTAAATGTCGATTGGGTAGAACTCGCTCCAAGAGAATTTTCCTGTGAAATCTTCCTCAATTTCAAAACTGGTGTTAGGAAATACTGGGAAATAAGAGTAACCTTTCTTTGGTGTTAATATGCCCATTTTGGTGATGAATGTTCATCAATCCTCGTGCTCACAACTCAGTAATGAATGTTTTTTCGAATCCATGATGCATGTAACGTGTTCGGAACACAGAATATCATGGTGAGGAGACTATGTAAACTACAGGTCTAGTGGGTACAAGACACTCAAAGAGTATTTTACTGAGCAATCTGCCTCATTTTTAAACTGCCGTTAGAAAAATGCTGCAAAATCAGAGTAAATGCTCTAGGTGCACATATGCCTTAAATGGTGAATGAAATTTAGGTAATCCACATGCTCACAACTCATTAAAGAATGATTGTCGAATCCATGATTCATGTAGCATGTTCAGAGCACGGAATGTCACGGTGAGTGAAACAATTTAAATAAAATGTCTAGTGGGTCAACTCACTCAAAGAAGATTTTTCTGCGCAATATGCCTCATTTTCTATACTGGAGTGAGGAAAAAGCTGCGAAATAAGAGTAAATGCTTCTAGGTGTTAATATGCCTTGTATGGTGGATGAGAGTTGGGTAATCCACACGTTCACAGCTCAGTAATATAAGTTTTACCATTCTGTGATGAAATTAATGTGTTTGGAAGACGGAATGACATGGTCAAATAAGCTATGTAAATTACATATCTGTCAGTTAGAACTCGCTAAATGACCATTTTTATGTGAAATATGCCTCATATCAGAAGCTGGCTTAAGGAAAAGCAGCGAAATCTGTGTAAATGCTTCTAGGTGACAATAGGACTTTTATGGTGAATGAAATTTCGATAATCCACATGCTCACAACTCATTAAAGAATGTCGAATCCATCATGCATGTAGAGTGTTCGTAACACAGTATTTCATGGTGAGGGAAACTATGTAAATTAAAACTCTATTTGGGAGGACTCACAGCAAGAGAATTTTTCTGTGATAATTTCATGATTTTTAAAACTGGCGTTAGGAAAAAGCTGAGAAATCTGTAAATATTTCTAGGTATGAAGAGGCCATGCATGGTGTATGAAAGATCGGTAATCCACATGCTCACAACTCAGTAAGTTATGTTTGTCAAATCCGTCATGCATGTAGTGTGCTCGGAACATGGAATATCATGGTGAGGGAAACTATGTAAATTAAAATACTATTTGAACGGTGTCACCTCAAGAGTATTTTTCTATGAAATCATGATTTTTGAAACTGGCGTTAGGAAATTTCTGCGAAACCTGGTAAAAATTTCTAGGTATAAATATGCCTAGCATGGTGGATGAAACATCGCAATACACATACTCACATCTCAGTAATGAATGCTTGTGAAATCCTTGATGCTTGTAGAATGTTCGGAACATGGAATGTCACGGTGAGGGAAATTATTTAAATTACATTTCTATTGGGTAGAACTCGCTCCAAGAGCATTTGTCTGTGAAATCTCCCTCATTTTTGAAACTGTCATTAGGAAAAACCTGTGAACTCGGAGTAAATGTTTCTTGGTGTAAATATGCCTTGTATGGTGTGGAAAGTTTGTTAATCCACATGTTCTCACCTCTGTAATGCATGTTTGTCGTATCCGTGATGCATGTAACGTGTTCGGAACATGTAATTTCACGCTGAGTTATCTATGTATATTACATGTCGATTGGGTAGAACTCGCTCCAAGGGAATTTTTCTGTGATATCTACCTCATTTTCGAAACTGGTGTTAGGAAAAAGTTGGCAAATCAGAGAAAAATTTTCTAGGTGTAACTCTGCCATGTATGGGGATGAAAGTTCAGTAATCCACATGCTCACAACTCAGTCATGAATGTTTTTTCGAATCCGTGTTGCATGTAGCGTGTTCGTAACACGGAGTGTCACGGTGAAGGAAGAAATGTATATTACATGTCTATTGGTTAGAACTCACTCTAAGAGAATTTTTTTGAGAAAACTGCCTGATTTTGGAATCTGGTGTTATGAATAACCTGCGAACAGGTTATAAATATATCTAGGAGTAAATATGCCTTGTATGGCGGATGAAAGTTCGGTAATTCATGAAAAATACTCACAACTCATTAAAAACATTTGTCAAATCCGTGATGCATCTATCGGGTTCAGAACATGGAAAGTCACGTTGAGTGAAACAATTTAAATAAAATTTCTAGTGGATAAAACATACTCAAAGAGGATTTTTCTGTGCAATATGTCTCATTTTCTAAACTGGAGTTAAGAAAATGCTGTGAAATAAAATTAAATGCTTCTCGGTGTTAATATGCCTGTCACAGTAGGTGAAAGTTCAGTAATCCACATGCAAACAACTCAGTAGTGAATATGTGTTGAATCCGTGATGCATGTAGCATATATGGAACACGGAATTACACGGTGAGGGAATCTCTGTCAATTAGATTTCTGTTGGATAGTACTCGATGTAAGACAGTTTTTCTGTGAAAACTGCCTGTTTTTCAAACCTGGCATTAGAAAAAAGCTGTGAACTCAGAGTAAATAATTCTAAGTGTTAATATTCCTTGAATGGTGAATGAAAGCTCGGTAATCCACATGCTCACAAATGAGTAATAACTGTTTGTCGAATCCATGATGCATGTAATGTGTTCGGAGCACAGAATGTCACGGTCAGGTAAACTATGTTAATTACATGTCTATCAGGTAGAACTCGATAAAAGAGCATTTTCTGCAAAATATGCCTCACTTCCGTAACTGGCTTCTGGAAAAGACTGTGAAATCAGGGTAAATGTTTCTTGGTGTAAATATGCCCTGTATGGTGTTGAAAGTTTGGTAATCCACATGTTCTCACCTCAGTAATGGACGTTTTTCGTATGCCTGATGCATGTAACAGGTTCGGAATGCGGAATATCACGGTGAGGAAACTATGTAAATTAAATGTCGATTGGGTAGAACTCGCTCCAAGAGAATTTTCCTGTGAAATCTACCTCAATTTCAAAACTGGTGTTAGGAAATACTGGGAAATAAGAGTAAATTTTCTTCGGTGTTAATATGCCCATTTTGGTGATGAATGTTCATTAATCCTCGTGCTCACAACTCAGTAATGAATGTTTTTTCGAATCCATGATGCATGTAACATGTTCGGAACACAGAATATCATGGTGAGGAGACTATGTAAACTACAGGTCTAGTGGGTACAAGACACTCAAAGAGTATTTTACTGAGCAATCTGCCTCATTTTTAAACTGCCGTTAGAAAAATGCTGCAAAATCAGAGTAAATGCTGTAGGTGCACATATGCCTTAAATGGTGAATGAAATTTAGGGAATCCACATGCTCACAACTCATTAAAGAATGATTGTCGAATCCATGATTCATGTAGCATGTTCAGAGCACGGAATGTCACGGTGAGTGAAACAATTTAAATAAAATGTCTAGTGGGTCAACTCACTCAAAGAAGATTTTTCTGCGCAATATGCCTCATTTTCTATACTGGAGTGAGGAAAAAGCTGCGAAATAAGAGTAAATGCTTCTAGGTGTTAATATGCCTTGTATGGTGGATGAGAGTTGGGTAATCCACACGTTCACAGCTCAGTAATATAAGTTTTACCATTCTGTGATGAAATTAATGTGTTTGGAAGACGGAATGACATGGTCAAATAAGCTATGTAAATTACATATCTGTCAGTTAGAACTCGCTAAATGACCATTTTTATGTGAAATATGCTTCATATCAGAAGCTGGCTTAAGGAAAAGCAGCGAAATCTGTGTAAATGCTTCTAGGTGACATTAGGACTTTTATGGTGAATGAAATTTCGATAATCCACATGCTCACAACTCATTAAAGAATGTCGAATCCATCATGCATGTAGAGTGTTCGTAACACAGTATTTCATGGTGAGGGAAACTATGTAAATTAAAACTCTATTTGGGAGGACTCACAGCAAGAGAATTTTTCTGTGATAATTTCATGATTTTTAAAACTGGCGTTAGGAAAAAGCTGAGAAATCTGTAAATATTTCTAGGTATGAAGAGGCCATGCATGGTGTATGAAAGATCGGTAATCCACATGCTCACAACTCAGTAAGTTATGTTTGTCAAATCCGTCATGCATGTAGTGTGCTCGGAACATGGAATATCATGGTGAGGGTAACTATGTAAATTAAAATACTATTTGAACGGTGTCGCCTCAAGAGAATTTTTCTATGAAATCATGATTTTTGAAACTGGCGTTAGGAAATTTCTGCGAAACCTGGTAAAAATTTCTAGGTATAAATATGCCTAGCATGGTGGATGAAACATCGCAATACACATACTCACATCTCAGTAATGAATGCTTGTGAAATCCTTGATGCTTGTAGAATGTTCGGAACATGGAATGTCACGGTGAGGGAAATTATTTAAATTACATTTCTATTGGGTAGAACTCACTCCAAGAGCATTTGTCTGTGAAATCTCCCTCATTTTTGAAACTGTCATTAGGAAAAACCTGTGAACTCGGAGTAAATGTTTCTTGGTGTAAATATGCCTTGTATGGTGTGGAAAGTTTGTTAATCCACATGTTCTCACCTCTGTAATGCATGTTTGTCGTATCCGTGATGCATGTAACGTGTTCGGAACATGTAATTTCACGCTGAGTTATCTATGTATATTACATGTCGATTGGGTAGAACTCGCTCCAAGGGAATTTTTCTGTGATATCTACCTCATTTTCGAAACTGGTGTTAGGAAAAAGTTGGCAAATCAGAGAAAAATTTTCTAGGTGTAACTCTGCCATGTATGGGGATGAAAGTTCAGTAATCCACATGCTCACAACTCAGTCATGAATGTTTTTTCGAATCCGTGTTGCATGTAGCGTGTTCGCAACACGGAGTGTCACGGTGAAGGAAGAAATGTATATTACATGTCTATTGGTTAGAACTCACTCTAAGAGAATTTTTTTGAGAAAACTGCCTGATTTTGGAATCTGGTGTTATGAATAACCTGCGAACAGGTTATAAATATATCTAGGAGTAAATATGCCTTGTATGGCGGATGAAAGTTCGGTAATTCATGAAAAATACTCACAACTCATTAAAAACATTTGTCAAATCCGTGATGCATCTATCGGGTTCAGAACATGGAAAGTCACGTTGAGTGAAACAATTTAAATAAAATTTCTAGTGGATAAAACATACTCAAAGAGGATTTTTCTGTGCAATATGCCTCATTTTCTAAACTGGAGTTAAGAAAATGCTGTGAAATAAAATTAAATGCTTCTCGGTGTTAATATGCCTGTCACAGTAGGTGAAAGTTCAGTAATCCACATGCAAACAACTCAGTAGTGAATATGTGTTGAATCCGTGATGCATGTAGCATATATGGAACACGGAATTACACGGTGAGGGAATCTCTGTCAATTAGATTTCTGTTGGATAGTACTCGATGTAAGACAGTTTTTCTGTGAAAACTGCCTGTTTTTCAAACCTGGCATTAGAAAAAAGCTGTGAACTCAGAGTAAATAATTCTAAGTGTTAATATTCCTTGAATGGTGAATGAAAGCTCGGTAATCCACATGCTCACAAATGAGTAATAACTGTTTGTCGAATCCATGATGCATGTAATGTGTTCGGAGCACAGAATGTCACGGTCAGGTAAACTATGTTAATTACATGTCTATCGGGTAGAACTCGATAAAAGAGCATTTTCTGCAAAGTATGCCTCACTTCCGTAACTGGCTTCTGGAAAAGACTGTGAAATCAGGGTAAATGTTTCTTGGTGTAAATATGCCCTGTATGATGTTGAAAGTTTGGTAATCCACATGTTCTCACCTCAGTAATGAATGTTTGTCGTATCCCTGATGAATGTAACAGGTACGGAATGTGGAATATCACGGTGAGGAAACTATGTAAATTAAATGTCGATTGGGTAGAACTCGCTCCAAGAGAATTTTCCTGTGAAATCTTCCTCAATTTCAAAACTGGTGTTAGGAAATACTGGGAAATAAGAGTAACCTTTCTTCGGTGTTAATATGCCCATTTTGGTGATGAATGTTCATCAATCCTCGTGCTCACAACTCAGTAATGAATGTTTTTTCGAATCCATGATGCATGTAACGTGTTCGGAACACAGAATATCATGGTGAGGAGACTATGTAAACTACAGGTCTAGTGGGTACAAGACACTCAAAGAGTATTTTACTGAGCAATCTGCCTCATTTTTAAACTGCCGTTAGAAAAATGCTGCAAAATCAGAGTAAATGCTCTAGGTGCACATATGCCTTAAATGGTGAATGAAATTTAGGGAATCCACATGCTCACAACTCATTAAAGAATGATTGTCGAATCCATGATTCATGTAGCATGTTCAGAGCACGGAATGTCACGGTGAGTGAAACAATTTAAATAAAATGTCTAGTGGGTCAACTCACTCAAAGAAGATTTTTCTGCGCAATATGCCTCACTTTCTATACTGGAGTGAGGAGAAAGCTGCGAAATAAGAGTAAATGCTTCTAGGTGTTAATATGCCTTGTATGGTGGATGAGAGTTGGGTAATCCACACGTTCACAGCTCAGTAATATAAGTTTTACCATTCTGTGATGAAATTAATGTGTTTGGAAGACGGAATGACATGGTCAAATAAGCTATGTAAATTACATATCTGTCAGTTAGAACTCGCTAAATGACCATTTTTATGTGAAATATGCCTCATATCAGAAGCTGGCTTAAGGAAAAGCAGCGAAATCTGTGTAAATGCTTCTAGGTGACAATAGGACTTTTATGGTGAATGAAATTTCGATAATCCACATGCTCACAACTCATTAAAGAATGTCGAATCCATCATGCATGTAGAGTGTTCGTAACACAGTATTTCATGGTGAGGGAAACTATGTAAATTAAAACTCTATTTGGGAGGACTCACAGCAAGAGAATTTTTCTGTGATAATTTCATGATTTTTAAAACTGGCGTTAGGAAAAAGCTGAGAAATCTGTAAATATTTCTAGGTATGAAGAGGCCATGCATGGTGTATGAAAGATCGGTAATCCACATGCTCACAACTCAGTAAGTTATGTTTGTCAAATCCGTCATGCATGTAGTGTGCTCGGAACATGGAATATCATGGTGAGGGAAACTATGTAAATTAAAATACTATTTGAACGGTGTCACCTCAAGAGAATTTTTCTATGAAATCATGATTTTTGAAACTGGCGTTAGGAAATTTCTGCGAAACCTGGTAAAAATTTCTAGGTATAAATATGCCTAGCATGGTGGATGAAACATCGCAATACACATACTCACATCTCAGTAATGAATGCTTGTGAAATCCTTGATGCTTGTAGAATGTTCGGAACATGGAATGTCACGGTGAGGGAAATTATTTAAATTACATTTCTATTGGGTAGAACTCGCTCCAAGAGCATTTGTCTGTGAAATCTCCCTCATTTTTGAAACTGTCATTAGGAAAAACCTGTGAACTCGGAGTAAATGTTTCTTGGTGTAAATATGCCTTGTATGGTGTGGAAAGTTTGTTAATCCACATGTTCTCACCTCTGTAATGCATGTTTGTCGTATCCGTGATGCATGTAACGTGTTCGGAACATGTAATTTCACGCTGAGTTATCTATGTATATTACATGTCGATTGGGTAGAACTCGCTCCAAGGGAATTTTTCTGTGATATCTACCTCATTTTCGAAACTGGTGTTAGGAAAAAGTTGGCAAATCAGAGAAAAATTTTCTAGGTGTAACTCTGCCATGTATGGGGATGAAAGTTCAGTAATCCACATGCTCACAACTCAGTCATGAATGTTTTTTCGAATCCGTGTTGCATGTAGCGTGTTCGTAACACGGAGAGTCACGGTGAAGGAAGAAATGTATATTACATGTCTATTGGTTAGAACTCACTCTAAGAGAATTTTTTTGAGAAAACTGCCTGATTTTGGAATCTGGTGTTATGAATAACCTGCGAACAGGTTATAAATATATCTAGGAGTAAATATGCCTTGTATGGCGGATGAAAGTTCGGTAATTCATGAAAAATACTCACAACTCATTAAAAACATTTGTCAAATCCGTGATGCATCTATCGGGTTCAGAACATGGAAAGTCACGTTGAGTGAAACAATTTAAATAAAATTTCTAGTGGATAAAACATACTCAAAGAGGATTTTTCTGTGCAATATGTCTCATTTTCTAAACTGGAGTTAAGAAAATGCTGTGAAATAAAATTAAATGCTTCTCGGTGTTAATATGCCTGTCACAGTAGGTGAAAGTTCAGTAATCCACATGCAAACAACTCAGTAGTGAATATGTGTTGAATCCGTGATGCATGTAGCATATATGGAACACGGAATTACACGGTGAGGGAATCTCTGTCAATTAGATTTCTGTTGGATAGTACTCGATGTAAGACAGTTTTTCTGTGAAAACTGCCTGTTTTTCAAACCTGGCATTAGAAAAAAGCTGTGAACTCAGAGTAAATAATTCTAAGTGTTAATATTCCTTGAATGGTGAATGAAAGCTCGGTAATCCACATGCTCACAAATGAGTAATAACTGTTTGTCGAATCCATGATGCATGTAATGTGTTCGGAGCACAGAATGTCACGGTCAGGTAAACTATGTTAATTACATGTCTATCGGGTAGAACTCGATAAAAGAGCATTTTCTGCAAAATATGCCTCACTTCCGTAACTGGCTTCTGGAAAAGACTGTGAAATCAGGGTAAATGTTTCTTGGTGTAAATATGCCCTGTATGGTGTTGAAAGTTTGGTAATCCACATGTTCTCACCTCATTAATGAATGTTTGTCGTATCCCTGATGCATGTAACAGGTTCGGAATGCGGAATATCACGGTGAGGAAACTATGTAAATTAAATGTCGATTGGGTAGAACTCGCTCCAAGAGAATTTTCCTGTGAAATCTACCTCAATTTCAAAACTGGTGTTAGGAAATACTGGGAAATAAGAGTAAATTTTCTTCGGTGTTAATATGCCCATTTTGGTGATGAATGTTCATTAATCCTCGTGCTCACAACTCAGTAATGAATGTTTTTTCGAATCCATGATGCATGTAACATGTTCGGAACACAGAATATCATGGTGAGGAGACTATGTAAACTACAGGTCTAGTGGGTACAAGACACTCAAAGAGTATTTTACTGAGCAATCTGCCTCATTTTTAAACTGCCGTTAGAAAAATGCTGCAAAATCAGAGTAAATGCTGTAGGTGCACATATGCCTTAAATGATGAATGAAATTTAGGGAATCCACATGCTCACAACTCATTAAAGAATGATTGTCGAATCCATGATTCATGTAGCATGTTCAGAGCACGGAATGTCACGGTGAGTGAAACAATTTAAATAAAATGTCTAGTGGGTCAACTCACTCAAAGAAGATTTTTCTGCGCAATATGCCTCATTTTCTATACTGGAGTGAGGAAAAAGCTGCGAAATAAGAGTAAATGCTTCTAGGTGTTAATATGCCTTGTATGGTGGATGAGAGTTGGGTAATCCACACGTTCACAGCTCAGTAATATAAGTTTTACCATTCTGTGATGAAATTAATGTGTTTGGAAGACGGAATGACATGGTCAAATAAGCTATGTAAATTACATATCTGTCAGTTAGAACTCGCTAAATGACCATTTTTATGTGAAATATGCCTCATATCAGAAGCTGGCTTAAGGAAAAGCAGCGAAATCTGTGTAAATGCTTCTAGGTGACAATAGGACTTTTATGGTGAATGAAATTTCGATAATCCACATGCTCACAACTCATTAAAGAATGTCGAATCCATCATGCATGTAGAGTGTTCGTAACACAGTATTTCATGGTGAGGGAAACTATGTAAATTAAAACTCTATTTGGGAGGACTCACAGCAAGAGAATTTTTCTGTGATAATTTCATGATTTTTAAAACTGGCGTTAGGAAAAAGCTGAGAAATCTGTAAATATTTCTAGGTATGAAGAGGCCATGCATGGTGTATGAAAGATCGGTAATCCACATGCTCACAACTCAGTAAGTTATGTTTGTCAAATCCGTCATGCATGTAGTGTGCTCGGAACATGGAATATCATGGTGAGGGAAACTATGTAAATTAAAATACTATTTGAACGGTGTCGCCTCAAGAGAATTTTTCTATGAAATCATGATTTTTGAAACTGGCGTTAGGAAATTTCTGCGAAACCTGGTAAAAATTTCTAGGTATAAATATGCCTAGCATGGTGGATGAAACATCGCAATACACATACTCACATCTCAGTAATGAATGCTTGTGAAATCCTTGATGCTTGTAGAATGTTCGGAACATGGAATGTCACGGTGAGGGAAATTATTTAAATTACATTTCTATTGGGTAGAACTCGCTCCAAGAGCATTTGTCTGTGAAATCTCCCTCATTTTTGAAACTGTCATTAGGAAAAACCTGTGAACTCGGAGTAAATGTTTCTTGGTGTAAATATGCCTTGTATGGTGTGGAAAGTTTGTTAATCCACATGTTCTCACCTCTGTAATGCATGTTTGTCGTATCCGTGATGCATGTAACGTGTTCGGAACATGTAATTTCACGCTGAGTTATCTATGTATATTACATGTCGATTGGGTAGAACTCGCTCCAAGGGAATTTTTCTGTGATATCTACCTCATTTTCGAAACTGGTGTTAGGAAAAAGTTGGCAAATCAGAGAAAAATTTTCTAGGTGTAACTCTGCCATGTATGGGGATGAAAGTTCAGTAATCCACATGCTCACAACTCAGTCATGAATGTTTTTTCGAATCCGTGTTGCATGCAGCGTGTTCGCAACACGGAGTGTCACGGTGAAGGAAGAAATGTATATTACATGTCTATTGGTTAGAACTCACTCTAAGAGAATTTTTTTGAGAAAACTGCCTGATTTTGGAATCTGGTGTTATGAATAACCTGCGAACAGGTTATAAATATATCTAGGAGTAAATATGCCTTGTAGGGCGGATGAAAGTTCGGTAATTCATGAAAAATACTCACAACTCATTAAAAACATTTGTCAAATCCGTGATGCATCTATCGGGTTCAGAACATGGAAAGTCACGGTGAGTGAAACTATTTAAATAAAATTTCTAGTGGATAAAACATACTCAAAGAGGATTTTTCTGTGCAATATGTCTCATTTTCTAAACTGGAGTTAAGAAAATGCTGTGAAATAAATTTAAATGCTTCTCGGTGTTAATATGCCTGTCACAGTAGGTGAAAGTTCAGCAATCCACATGCAAACAACTCAGTAGTGAATATGTGTTGAATCCGTGATGCATGTAGCATATATGGAACACGGAATTACACGGTGAGGGAATCTCTGTCAATTAGATTTCTGTTGGATAGTACTCGATGTAAGACAGTTTTTCTGTGAAAACTGCCTGTTTTTCAAACCTGGCATTAGAAAAAAGCTGTGAACTCAGAGTAAATAATTCTAAGTGTTAATATTCCTTGAATGGTGAATGAAAGCTCGGTAATCCACATGCTCACAAATGAGTAATAACTGTTTGTCGAATCCATGATGCATGTAATGTGTTCGGAGCACAGAATGTCACGGTCAGGTAAACTATGTTAATTACATGTCTATCGGGTAGAACTCGATAAAAGAGCATTTTCTGCAAAATATGCCTCACTTCCGTAACTGGCTTCTGGAAAAGACTGTGAAATCAGGGTAAATGTTTCTTGGTGTAAATATGCCCTGTATGGTGTTGAAAGTTTGGTAATCCACATGTTCTCACCTCAGTAATGAATGTTTTTCTTATGCCTGATGCATGTAACAGGTTCGGAATGCGGAATATCACGGTGAGGAAACTATGTAAATTAAATGTCGATTGGGTAGAACTCGCTCCAAGAGAATTTTCCTGTGAAATCTACCTCAATTTCAAAACTGGTGTTAGGAAATACTGGGAAATAAGAGTAAATTTTCTTCGGTGTTAATATGCCCATTTTGGTGATGAATGTTCATTAATCCTCGTGCTCACAACTCAGTAATGAATGTTTTTTCGAATCCATGATGCATGTAACATGTTCGGAACACAGAATATCATGGTGAGGAGACTATGTAAACTACAGGTCTAGTGGGTACAAGACACTCAAAGAGTATTTTACTGAGCAATCTGCCTCATTTTTAAACTGCCGTTAGAAAAATGCTGCAAAATCAGAGTAAATGCTGTAGGTGCACATATGCCTTAAATGGTGAATGAAATTTAGGGAATCCACATGCTCACAACTCATTAAAGAATGATTGTCGAATCCATGATTCATGTAGCATGTTCAGAGCACGGAATGTCACGGTGAGTGAAACAATTTAAATAAAATGTCTAGTGGGTCAACTCACTCAAAGAAGATTTTTCTGCGCAATATGCCTCATTTTCTATACTGGAGTGAGGAAAAAGCTGCGAAATAAGAGTAAATGCTTCTAGGTGTTAATATGCCTTGTATGGTGGATGAGAGTTGGGTAATCCACATGTTCACAGCTCAGTAATATAAGTTTTACCATTCTGTGATGAAATTAATGTGTTTGGAAGACGGAATGACATGGTCAAATAAGCTATGTAAATTACATATCTGTCAGTTAGAACTCGCTAAATGACCATTTTTATGTGAAATATGCCTCATATCAGAAGCTGGCTTAAGGAAAAGCAGCGAAATCTGTGTAAATGCTTCTAGGTGACAATAGGGCTTTTATGGTGGATGCAATTTCGATAATCCACATGCTCACAACCCATTAAAGAATGTCGAATCCATCATGCATGTAGCGTGTTCGTGACACAGATTTCATGGTGAGGGAAACTATGTAAATTAAAATTCTATTTGGTAGGACCCACATCAAGAGTATTTTACTGTGATAATTTCATGATTTTTAAAACTGGCTTTAGGAATAAGCTGAGAAATCAGTGTAAATATTTCTAGGTATGAAGAGGCCATGCATGGTGGATGAAAGATCGGTAATCCACATGTTCACAACTCAGTAAGTAATGTTTGTCAAATATGTCATGCATGTAGCGTGCTCGGAATATGGAATATCATGGTCAGGGAAACTATGTAAATTAAAATACTATTTGAAAGGACTCGCCCCAAGAGAAGTTTTCTGCAAAATCTTCATGATTTTTGAAACTGGCATTAGGAAATTTCTGCGAAATCTGGTAAAAATTTCTAGGTATAAATATGCCTTGCATGGTGGATGAAAGATCGTAATACACATACTCACATCTCAGTAATGAATGCTTGTGAAATCCTTGATGCTTCTAGAATGTTCGGAACATGGAAGGTCACGGTGAGAGAAATTATGTAAATTACATTTCTATTGGGTAGAACTCGCTCCAAGAGCATTTGTCTGCGAAATCTCCCTCATTCTCCAAACTGTCATTAGGAAAAAACTGTGAACTCAGAGTAAATCTTTCTTGGTGTAAATATGCCCTCTTTGGTGTTGAAAGATTGTTAATCCACCTTTTCTCACCTCTGTAATGCATGTTTGTCTTATCCGTGATGCATATAACGTGTTCGGAACATGGAATATCACGCTGAGGAATCTATATAAATTACAAGCCGATTGGATAGAACTCGCTCCAAGAGAATTTTTCTGTGATATCTACCTCATTTTTGAAACTGGTGTTAGGAAAAAGCAGGGAAATCTTAGAAAAGTTTTCTAGGTTAACTCTGCCATGTATGGGGAAGAATGTTTAGTAATCCACATGCTCACAACTCATTCATGAATGTTTTTTCGAATTCGTGTTGCATGCAGCGTGTTTCTAGCACGGAATGTCACGGTGGAGGAAGAAATTTAAATTACATGTCTAGTGGTTAGAACTCGCTCCAAGAGGATTTTTTTGAGAAAACTGCTTGATTTTGTAATCTGGCGTTATGAATAACCAGCGAACTGAGATTAAATATATCTAGGAATAAATATGCCTTTTATGGTGGATGAAAGATCGGTAATTCATGAAAAATGATCACAACTCATTAAAAATATTTTATCTAAATCCATGATGCATGTATCGTGTTCAGATTATGGAAAGTCACGGTGAGTGAAAAAATTTAAATAAATAGTCTAGTGGATACAACACACTCAAAGAGGATTTTTCTGTGCAATATATCTCATTTTCTAAACTGGAGTTAAGAAAATGCTGCGAAATAAGATTAAATGCTTCTCGGTGTTAATATGCCTCTCATAGTAGGTGAAAGTTCAGTAATCCACATGCAAACAACTCAGTAGTGAATATGTGTTGAATCCGTGATGCATGTAGCATATATGGAACACGGAATTACATGGTGAGGGAATCTCTGTCAATTAGATTTCTGTTGGATAGAACTCGATGTAAGACAGTTTTTCTGTGAAAACTGCCTGTTTTTCAAACTGGCATTAGAAAAAAGCTGTGAACTCAGAGTAAATAATTCTAAGTGTTAATATTCCTTGAATGGTGAATGAAAGCTCGGTAATGCACATGCTCACAAATGAGTAATAACTGTTTGTCGAATCCATGATGCATGTAATGTGTTCGGAGCACAAAATGTCACGGTCTGGTTAACTATGTAAATTACATGTCTATCGGGTTGAACTCGATGAAAGAGCATTTTTCTGCAAAATATGCCTCACTTTCGAAACTGGCTTTAGGAAAAAACTGAAATCTGGGTAAATGTTTCTTGGTGTAAATATGCCCTGTATTTTGTTGAAAGTTTTGTAATCCACAAGTTCTCAACTCAGTAATGAATGTTTGTAGTATCCTTGATGCATGTAACAGGTTCGGAATGCGGAATATCACGTTGAGGAAACTATGTAAATTGTCGATTGGTTAGAACACGCTCCAAGAGAATTTTTCTGTGAAATCTACCTCAATTTCAAAACTGGTGTTAGGAAAAAGCTGGGAAATGAGAGTAAAATTTCTTCCGTGTTAATATGCCCAGTTTGGTGAAGAATGTTCATTAATCCTCGTGCTCACAACTAAGTTATGAATGTTTTTTCGAATCCATGATGCATGTAACGTGTTCGGAACACACAATATCATGGTGAGGAGACTATATAAACTACAGGTCTAGTGGGTACAACACGCTCAAAGAGTATTTTACTGAGCAATCTGCCTCAGTTTTAAACTGCCGTTAGAAAAATGCTGCAAAATCAGAGTAAATGCTGTAGGTGCACATATGCCTTAAATGGTGAATGAAATTTAGGGAATCCACATGCTCACAACTCATTAAAGAATGATTGTCGAATCCATGATTCATGTAGCATGTTCAGAGCACGGAATGTCACGGTGAGTGAAACAAATTAAATAAAATGTCTAGTGGGTCAACTCACTCAAAGAAAATTTTTCTGCGCAATATGCCTCATTTTCTATACTGGAGTGAGGAAAAAGCTGCGAAATAAGAGTAAATGCTTCTAGGTGTTAATATGCCTTGTACGGTGGATGATAGTTGGATAATCCACATGCTCACAACTCAGTAATGAAAGTTTTTCCAATGAGTGATGAATATAATGTGTTTGGAGCACGGAATGACATGGTCAAGTAAGCTATGTAAATTACATATCTGTCGGGAAGAACTCGCTAAATGACCATCTTTATGTGAAATAGGCCTCAATACGAAACTCGCTTAAGGAAAAGCAGCAAAATCTGTGTAAATGTTTCTAGGTGACAATAGGAGTTTTATGGTGGATGAAATATCGATAATCCACATGCTCACAACTCATTAAAGAATGATTGTCGAATCCATCATGGATGTAGAGTGTTCTTAACACAGTATATCATGGTGAAGGGAAACTATGTAAATTAAAACTCTATTTGGTAGAACTCGCAGCAAGAGAATTTTTCTGTGATAATTTCATAATTTTTAAAACTGGGGTTAGGAAAAAGCTGAGAAATCAGTGTAAATATTTCTAGGTATGAATAGGCCATGCATGGTGGATGAAAAATCGGTAATCCACATGGTCACAACTCAGTAATGAATGTTTTTCAAGTCTTTGATGCAATTAATGTGTTTGGAAGGTGGAATGACACGGTCAGGTAAGCTATGGAAATTACATATCTGTCGGGTAGAACTCGCTAAAAGACCATTTATCTGTGAAAAATACCTCATATCCAAAACTGGCGTTAGGAAAAGCTGCGAAATCTGAGTAAATGCTTCTAGGTGACTATATGCATTTTATGGTGGATGAAAGTTCGGTCCTCCACATGCTCACAGCTCATTAAAGAATGTTTGTGCAATCCGTCATGTATGTAGCGTGTTCGAAACACAGAATATCATGGTTAGGGAAACTGTGTAAATTAAATTTCTATTTGGTAGAACTCGCACCAAGAGTATTTTACTGCAAAAACTTCATGATTTCTGAAACAGGCGTTATGAAAAACATGCGAAAAATGAGAAAATATTTCTAGGAATAAATATGCCATTCATGGTGAATGAAAGTTTGTAATACACATGCTCACATCTCAGTAATGAATTTTTGTCGAATCCGGGATGCTTGTATTGTGTTGGGAACACGGATGTCACGTTCTGGAAAACAATGTAATTTACATGTCTCGTGTGTAGAACACTCAAAGAGAATTTTTCAGCACAATCTTTCTCATTTTCTAACCTGGCGATAAGAATAAGCTGCAAAATCAAGGTAAATAATTCTATGTGTAAGGATTCCTTTTATGGTGAATGAAAGTTCGGTAATCCACATGCTCACAGCTCAGTAACCATTGTTTGTCGAATCCGTAATGCGTGTAGCATTTTCGGAACACCGAATGTCACGGTGAGGGAAAGAAATTATATTACATGTCTATTGGGTAGAACTCGCTCCAAGAGTATTTTCCTATGAAAACTGCCTGATTTTCGAATCTGACATTAGGGATTATCTGCGCACACAGACTAAGTGTTTCTAGGTGTAAAATGCCTTGTATGGTGGATGAAAGTTCTCTAATCCACATTCTCAGAACTCAGTAATGATTGTTTGTCGAATCCGTGATACATAAAGCCTGTTCTGAACACGGAATGTCATGGTGAGGGAAACTGTGTAAATTACATGTCTATTGGTTATAAATCGCTCCAAGAGGATTTTTATGTGAAATCTACCGCATTTTCGGATGTGACATTAGGAAAAACCTGCGAAAACAGAGTAAGTGTTTCTATGTGTAAATATGCCTTCTATGGTGGATGAAAGTTCAGTAATCCACATGTTCACAACTCAGAAATAAATGTTTGATGAATCCGTCATGCATGTAGTGTGTTCAAACACGGATATTCACTGTGAGGGCAACTATGTAAATTAGACGTCTATTTTGTATAACTTCCTCCCCAAGGATATTTCTGTGGAAACTGCCTGATTTTTGATACTGGCATTAGAAAAAAGATGCAAACTCAAAATAAATATTTCTAGGTGTTTATATGCCTTGAATGGGGATTGAAAGTTCGGTTATCCACATGCTCACAACTCAGTAATGAATGTTTTTTGAATCCGTGTTGTATTTAACGTGATCGGAAGACGGAATGACACAATCAGTTAAGCTATGTAAATTACATATCTATAGGGAAGAGCTCCCTATAAGAGCATTTTTCCCCGAAATATGCCTCTTTAACGAATCTGATGATAGGAAAAGCTGCGAAATCTGAGTAAATGCTTCTAGGTGACAATATGCCTTTTATGGTGGATGAAAGATCGGTAATCCTCATGCTCACAACTCAGTAAGTAATGTTTGTCAAATCCGTCATGCATGTAGCGTGCTCGGAACACGGAAATCATGGTGAGTGAAACCATGTAAATTAAAATACTATTTGAACGGACTCGCCCCAAGAGAATATTTCTGCGCAATCTTCATGAATTTTGAAACTGGCGTTAGGAAATTTCTGCGAAATCTGGTATAAATTTCTAGGTATAAATATGCCTTGCATGGTGGATGAAAGATCGCAATACACATACTCACATCTCAGTAGTGAATGCTTGTGAAATCATTGATGCTTGTAGAATGTTCGGAACACGGAATGTCTCGGTGATTGAAATTATTTGAGTTACATTTCTATTGGGTAGATCTCGCTCCAAGAGCATTTTGTGAGAAATCTCGCTCATTTTCGAAACTGTCTTTAGGAAAATACTGTGAACTCAGAGTAAATGTTTCTTGGTGTAAATATGCCCTGGATGGTGTTGAAAGTTTGTTAATCCACATGTTCTCACCTCTGTAATGCATGTTTCTCGTATACGAGATGCATGTTACATGTACGGAGCACGGAATATCACGCTGAGGAAACTATGTAAATTACATGCCGATTGGGTAGAACTCGCTCCAAGAGAAGTTTTCTGTGATAACTACCTCATTTTCGAAACTGGTGTTAGGAAGAAGCTGGGAAATCAGAGAAAAGTTTTCTAGGTGTAACTCTGCCATGTATGGGGATGAAAGTTCAGTAATCCACATGCTCACAACTCAGTCATGAATGTTTTTTCGAATCTGTGTTACATGTCGTGTGTTCGTAACATGGAATGTCACGGTGGAGGAAGAAAAGTAAATTACATGTCTATTGGTTAGAATTCGCACCAAGAGGAATTTTTTGAGAAAACTGCCTGATTATGGAATCCGGCTTTATGAATAACCTGCAAACTGAGAATAAATATATCTAGTTGTTAATATGCCTTGTATGGAGAATGAAAGTTCGGTAATTCATGAAAAATGCTCACAAATCATTAAAAATGTTTGTCGAATCCGTGATGCATGTATCGTGTTCAGAACATTGAAAGTCACGGTGAGTGAAACAATTTAAATAAAATTTCGAATGGATAAGACACACTGAAAGAGGATTTTTCTGCGCAATATGCCTCATTTTCTAAACTGGAGTTAAGAAAATGCAGCGAAATAATATTAAATGCTTCTCGGTGTAAATATGCCTTTCATACTAGGTGAAAGTTCAGTAATCCACCTGCTAACAACTCATTAGTGAATATGTGTCGAATCCGTGATGCATGTAGCATATACGGAACATGGAATTACCCGGTGAGGGAATCTCTGTCAATTACATTTCTGTTGGATAGAACTCGATGTAAGACGTTTTTTCTGTGAAAACTGCCTATTTTTCAAAACTGGCATTAGAAAATAGCTGGGAACACAGGGTAAAAAATTCCAAGTGTTAATATTCCTTGAATGGTGAATGAAAGCTGCGTAATGCACATGCTCACAAATCAGTAATAACTGTTTGTCGAATCCGTGATGCATGTAATGTATTCGGAGCACAGAATGTCACGGTCAGGTAAACTATGTAAATTACATGTCTATCGGGTAGAAGTCGATAAAAGAGCATTTTTCTGCAAAATATGCCTCATTTCCTAAACTGGCTATTGGAAAAGTCTGTGAAATCATGGTAAATGTTTCTTGGTGTAAATATGCCCTGCATGGTGTTGAAAGTTTGGTAATCCACATGTTCTCACCTCAGTAATGATTGTTTGTCGTATCCTTGATGCATGTAACAGGTTTGGAACGCGGAATATCACGGTGAGGATACTATGTAAATTCAATGTCGATTGGGAAGAACTCGCTCCAAGAGAATTTTTCTGTGAAATCTACCTCAATTTCAAAACTGGTGTTAGGAAAAAGCTGGGAAATAAGAGTAAAATTTCTTTGGTGTCAATATGCCCATTTTGGTGATGAATGTTCATTAATCCTCGTGCTCACAACTCAGTAATGAATGTTTTTTCGAATCCATGATGCATGTAACGTGTTCGGAACACAGAATATCATGGTGAAGAGACTATGTAAACTAGATGTCTAGTGGGTACATCAATCTCAAAGTGTATTTTACTGAGCCATCTGCCTCATTTTTAAACTGGCATTAGAAAAACTTGCAAAATCAGAGTAAATTCTGTAGGTGAACATATGCCTTTAATGGTGAATGAGATTTCGGTAATCCACATGCTCACAACTCAGTTATGAATGTTTTTCAAGTCTGTGATGCAATTAATGTGTTTGGAAGATGGAATGACACGGTCAGGTAAGCTATGGAAATTACATATCTGTCGGGTAGAACTCGCTATAAGACCTTTTATCTGTGAAAAATACCTCATATCCAAAACTGGCGATAGGAAAACCTGCGAAATCTGAGTAAATGCTTCTATGTGACAATATGGCTTTTATGGTGGATGAAAGTTCGGTACTCCACATGCTCACAACTCATTAAAGAATGTTTGTGCAATCCATCATGTATGTAGCGTGTTCAAAACACAGAATATCATGGTTAGGGAAACTGTGTAAATTAAATTTCTATTTGGTAGAACTCGCACCAAGAGGATTTTACTGCAAAAACTTCATGATTTCTGAAACAGGCGTTATGAAAAACCTGTGAAAAATGAGAAAATATTTCTAGGAATAAATATGCCATTCATGGTGAATGAAAGTTTGTAATACACATGCTCACATCTCAGTAATGAATTTTTGTCGAATCCGGGATGCTTGTATTGTGTTGGGAACACGGATGTCACGTTCTGGAAAACAATGTAATTTACATGTCTCGTGTGTAGAACACACTCAAAGAGAATTTTTCAGCACAATCTTTCTCACTTTCTAACCTGGCGATAAGAATAAGCTGCAAAATCAAGGTAAATAATTCTATGTGTAAGGATACCTTTTATGGTGAATGAAAGTTCGGTAATCCACATGCTCACAGCTCAGTAACCATTGTTTGTCGAATCCGTAATGCGTGTAGCATTTTCGGAACACCGAATGTCACGGTGAGGGAAAGAAATTATATTACATGTCTATTGGGTAGAACTCTCTCCAAGAGTATTTTTCTATGAAAACTGCCTGATTTTCGAATCTGACATTAGGGAAAATCTGCGCACACAGACTAAGTGTTTCTAGGTGTAAAATGCCTTGTATGGTGGATGAAAGTTCTCTAATCCACATTCTCAGAACTCAGTAATGATTGTTTGTCGAATCCGTGATACATAAAGCCTGTTCTGAACACGGAACGTCATGGTGAGGGAAACTGTGTAAATTACATGTCTATTGGTTATAAATCGCTCCAAGAGGATTTTTATGTGAAATCTACCGCATTTTCGGATGTGACATTAGGAAAAACCTGCGAAAACAGAGTAAGTGTTTCTATGTGTAAATATGCCTTCTATGGTGGATGAAAGTTCAGTAATCCACATGTTCACAACTCAGAAATAAATGTTTGACGAATCCGACATGCATGTAGTGTGTTCAGAACACGGATATTCACGGTGAGGGCAACTATGTAAATTACACGTCTATTGTGTATAACTTCCTCCACAAGGATATTTCTGTGGAAACTGCCTGATTTTTGATACTGGCATTAGAAAAAAGATGCGAACTCAAAATAAATATTTCTAGGTGTTTATATGCCTTGAATGGTGATTGAAAGTTCGGTTATCCACATGCTCACAACTCAGTAATGAATGTTTTTCGAATCCGTGTTGTATTTAACGTGATCGGAAGACGGAATGACACAATCAGTTAAGCTATGTAAATTACATATCTATAGGGAAGAGCTCCCTACAAGAGCATTTTTCCGGGAAATATGCCTCATTTCCGAAACTGCTGTTAGGAAAAGCTGCGAAGTCTGAGTAAATGCTTCTAGGAGACAATATGCCTTTTATGGTGGATCAAAGTTCGGTACTCCACATGCTCACAACTCATTAAAGAATGTGCAATCCGTCATGTATGTAGCGTTTTCGAAACACAGAATATCATGGTTAGGGAAACTGTGTAAATTGAATTTCTATTTGGTAGAACTCGCACCAAGAGGATTTTACTGCAAAAACTTCATGATTTCTGAAACAGGCTTTATGAAAAACCTGCGAAAAATGAGGAAATATTTCTAGGAATAAATATGCCATTCATGGTGAATGAAAGTTTGTAATACACATGCTCACATCTCAGTAATGAATTTTTGTCGAATCCGGGATGCTTGTATTGTGTTGGGAACACGGATGTCACGTTCTGGAAAACAATGTAATTTACATGTCTCGTGTGTAGAACACACTCAAAGAGAATTTTTCAGCACAATCTTTCTCATTTTCTAACCTGGCGATAAGAATAAGCTGCAAAATCAAGGTAAATAATTCTATGTGTAAGGATTCCTTTTATGGTGAAAGAAAGTTCGGTAATCCACATGCTCACAGCTCAGTAACCATTGTTTGTCGAATCCGTAATGCGTGTAGCATTTTCGGAACACCGAATGTCACGGTGAGGGAAAGAAATTATATTACATGTCTATTGGGTAGAACTCTCTCCAAGAGTATTTTTCTATGAAAACTGCCTGATTTTCGAATCTGACATTAGGGAAAATCTGCGCACACAGACTAAGTGTTTCTAGGTGTAAAATGCCTTGTATGGTGGATGAAAGTTCTCTAATCCACATTCTCAGAACTCAGTAATGATTGTTTGTCGAATCCGTGATACATAAAGCCTGTTCTGAACACGGAACGTCATGGTGAGGGAAACTGTGTAAATTACATGTCTATTGGTTATAAATCGCTCCAAGAGGATTTTTATGTGAAATCTACCGCATTTTCGGATGTGACATTAGGAAAAACCTGCAAAAACAGAGTAAGTGTTTCTATGTGTAAATATGCCTTCTATGGTGGATGAAAGTTCAGTAATCCACATGTTCACAACTCAGAAATAAATGTTTGACGAATCCGTCATGCATGTAGTGTGTTCAGAACACGGATATTCACGGTGAGGGCAACTATGTAAATTAGACGTCTATTGTGTATAACTTCCTCCACAAGGATATTTCTGTGGAAACTGCCTGATTTTTGATACTGGCATTAGAAAAAAGATGCAAACTCAAAATAAATATTTCTAGGTGTTTATAAGCCTTGAATGGTGATTGAAAGTTCGGTTATCCACATGCTCACAACTCAGTAATGAATGTTTTTCGAATCCGTGTTTTATTTAACGTGATCGGAAGATGGAATGACACAATCAGTTAAGCTATGTAAATTACATATCTATAGGGAAGAGCTCCCTATAAGAGCATTTTTCCCCGAAATATGCCTCATTAACGAATCTGATTATAGGAAAAGCTGCGAAATCTGAGTAAATGCTTCTAGGTGACAATATGCCTTTTATGGTGGATGAAAGATCGGTAATCCTCATGCTCACAACTCAGTAAGTAATGTTTGTCAAATCCGTCATGCATGTAGCGTGCTCGGAACACGGAAATCATGGTGAGTGAAACCATGTAAATTAAAATACTATTTGAACGGACTCGCCCCAAGAGAATATTTCTGCGCAATCTTCATGAATTTTGAAACTGGCGTTAGGAAATTTCTGCGAAATCTGGTATAAATTTCTAGGTATAAATATGCCTTGCATGGTGGATGAAAGATCGCAATACACATACTCACATCTCAGTAGTGAATGCTTGTGAAATCATTGATGCTTGTAGAATGTTCGGAACACGGAATGTCTCGGTGATTGAAATTATTTGAGTTACAATTCTATTGGGTAGATCTCGCTCCAAGAGCATTTTGTGAGAAATCTCGCTCATTTTCGAAACTGTCTTTAGGAAAATACTGTGAACTCAGAGTAAATGTTTCTTGGTGTATATATGCCCTGGATGGTGTTGAAAGTTTGTTAATCCACATGTTCTCACCTCTGTAATGCATGTTTCTCGTATCCGCGATGCATGTTACATGTTCGGAGCACGGAATATCACGCTGAGGAAACTATGTAAATTACATGCCGATTGGGTAGAACTCGCTCCAAGAGAAGTTTTCTGTGATAACTACCTCATTTTCGAAACTGGTGTTAGGAAGAAGCTGGGAAATCAGAGAAAAGTTTTCTAGGTGTAACTCTGCCATGTATGGGGATGAAAGTTCAGTAATCCACATGCTCACAACTCAGTCATGAATGTTTTTTCGAATCCGTGTTACATGTCGTGTGTTCGTAACACGGAATGTCACGGTGGAGGAAGAAAAGTAAATTACATGTCTATTGGTTAGAATTCGCACCAAGAGGAATTTTTTGAGAAAACTGCCTGATTATGGAATCCGGCTTTATGAATAACCTGCAAACTGAGAATAAATATATCTAGTTGTTAATATGCCTTGTATGGAGAAAGAAAGTTCGGTAATTCATGAAAAATGCTCACAAATCATTAAAAATGTTTGTCGAATCCGTGATGCATGTATCGTGTTCAGAACATTGAAAGTCACGGTGAGTGAAACAATTTAAATAAAATTTCGAATGGATAAGACACACTCAAAGAGGATTTTTCTGCGCAATATGCCTCATTTTCTAAACTGGAGTTAAGAAAATGCAGCGAAATAATATTAAATGCTTCTCGGTGTAAATATGCCTTTCATACTAGGTGAAAGTTCAGTAATCCACCTGCTAACAACTCATTAGTGAATATGTGTCGAATCCGTGATGCATGTAGCATATACGGAACATGGAATTACCCGGTGAGGGAATCTCTGTCAATTACATTTCTGTTGGATAGAACTCGATGTAAGACGGTTTTTCTGTGAAAACTGCCTATTTTTCAAAACTGGCATTAGAAAATAGTTGGGAACACAGGGTAAAAAATTCCAAGTGTTAATATTCCTTGAATGGTGAATGAAAGCTGCGTAATGCACATGCTCACAAATCAGTAATAACTGTTTGTCGAATCCGTGATGCATGTAATGTATTCGGAGCACAGAATGTCACGGTCAGGTAAACTATGTAAATTACATGTCTATCGGGTAGAAGTCGATAAAAGAGCATTTTTCTGCAAAATATGCCTCATTTCCTAAACTGGCTATTGGAAAAGTCTGTGAAATCATGGTAAATGTTTCTTGGTGTAAATATGCCCTGCATGGTGTTGAAAGTTTGGTAATCCACATGTTCTCACCTCAGTAATGATTGTTTGTCGTATCCTTGATGCATGTAACAGGTTTGGAACGCGGAATATCACGGTGAGGATACTATGTAAATTCAATGTCGATTGGGAAGAACTCGCTCCAAGAGAATTTTTCTGTGAAATCTACCTCAATTTCAAAACTGGTGTTAGGAAAAAGCTGGGAAATAAGAGTAAAATTTCTTTGGTGTCAATATGCCCATTTTGGTGATGAATGTTCATTAATCCTCGTGCTCACAACTCAGTAATGAATGTTTTTTCGAATCCATGATGCATGTAACGTGTTCGGAACACAGAATATCATGGTGAAGAGACTATGTAAACTAGATGTCTAGTGGGTACATCAATCTCAAAGTGTATTTTACTGAGCCATCTGCCTCATTTTTAAACTGGCATTAGAAAAACTTGCAAAATCAGAGTAAATTCTGTAGGTGAACATATGCCTTTAATGGTGAATGAGATTTCGGTAATCCACATGCTCACAACTCAGTTATGAATGTTTTTCAACTCTGTGATGCAATTAATGTGTTTGGAAGATGGAATGACACGGTCAGGTAAGCTATGGAAATTACATATCTGTCGGGTAGAACTCGCTATAAGACCTTTTATCTGTGAAAAATACCTCATATCCAAAACTGGCGATAGGAAAAGCTGCGAAATCTGAGTAAATGCTTCTATGTGACAATATGGCTTTTATGGTGGATGAAAGTTCGGTACTCCACATGCTCACAACTCATTAAAGAATGTTTGTGCAATCCATCATGTATGTAGCGTGTTCAAAACACAGAATATCATGGTTAGGGAAACTGTGTAAATTAAATTTCTATTTGGTAGAACTCGCACCAAGAGGATTTTACTGCAAAAACTTCATGATTTCTGAAACAGGCGTTATGAAAAGCCTGTGAAAAATGAGAAAATATTTCTAGGAATAAATATGCCATTCATGGTGAATGAAAGTTTGTAATACACATGCTCACATCTCAGTAATGAATTTTTGTCGAATCCGGGATGCTTGTATTGTGTTGGGAACACGGATGTCACGTTCTGGAAAACAATGTAATTTACATGTCTCGTGTGTAGAACACACTCAAAGAGAATTTTTCAGCACAATCTTTCTCACTTTCTAACCTGGCGATAAGAATAAGCTGCAAAATCAAGGTAAATAATTCTATGTGTAAGGATACCTATTATGGTGAATGAAAGTTCGGTAATCCACATGCTCACAGCTCAGTAACCATTGTTTGTCAAATCCGTAATGCGTGTAGCATTTTCGGAACACCGAATGTCACGGTGAGGGAAAGAAATTATATTACATGTCTATTGGGTAGAACTCGCTCCAAGAGTATTTTTCTATTAAAACTGCCTGATTTTCGAATCTGACATTAGGGAAAATCTGCGCACACAGACTAAGTGTTTCTAGGTGTAAAATGCCTTGTATGGTGGATGAAAGTTCTCTAATCCACATTCTCAGAACTCAGTAATGATTGTTTGTCGAATCCGTGATACATAAAGCCTGTTCTGAACACGGAACATCATGGTGAGGGAAACTGTGTAAATTACATGTCTATTGGTTATAAATCGCTCCAAGAGGATTTTTATGTGAAATCTACCGCATTTTCGGATGTGACATTAGGAAAAACCTGCGAAAACAGAGTAAGTGTTTCTATGTGTAAATATGCATTCTATGGTGGATGAAAGTTCAGTAATCCACATGTTCACAACTCAGAAATAAATGTTTGATGAATCCGTCATGCATGTAGTGTGTTCAGAACGCGGATATTCACGGTGAGGGCAACTATGTAAATTACACGTCTATTGTTTATAACTTCCTCCACAAGGATATTTCTGTGGAAACTGCCTGATTTTTGATACTGGCATTAGAAAAAAGATGCGAACTCAAAATAAATATTTCTAGGTGTTTATATGCCTTGAATGGTGATTGAAAGTTCGGTTATCCACATGCTCACAACTCAGTAATGAATGTTTTTCGAATCCTTGTTGTATTTAACGTGATCGGAAGACGGAATGACACAATCAGTTAAGCTATGTAAATTACATATCTATAGGGAAGAGCTCCCTACAAGAGCATTTTTCCGGGAAATATGCCTCATTTCCGAAACTGCTGTTAGGAAAAGCTGCGAAGTCTGAGTAAATGCTTCTAGGAGACAATATGCCTTTTATGGTGGATCAAAGTTCGGTACTCCACATGCTCACAACTCTTTAAAGAATGTGCAATCCGTCATGTATGTAGCGTGTTCGAAACACAGAATATCATGTTTAGGGAAACTGTGTAAATTGAATTTCTATTTGGTAGAACTCGCACCAAGAGGATTTTACTGCAAAAACTTCATGATTTCTGAAACAGGCTTTATGAAAAACCTGCGAAAAATGAGAAAATATTTCTAGGAATAAATATGCCATTCATGGTGAATGAAAGTTTGTAATACACATGCTCACATCTCAGTAATGAATTTTTGTCGAATCCGGGATGCTTGTATTGTGTTGGGAACACGGATGTCACGTTCTGGAAAACAATGTAATTTACATGTCTCGTGTGTAGAACACACTCAAAGAGAATTTTTCAGCACAATCTTTCTCATTTTCTAACCTGGCGATAAGAATAAGCTGCAAAATCAAGGTAAATAATTCTATGTGTAAGGATACCTTTTATGGTGAATGAAAGTTCGGTAATCCACATGCTCACAGCTCAGTAACCATTGTTTGTCGAATCCGTAATGCGTGTGGCATTTTCGGAACACCGAATGTCACGGTGAGGGAAAGAAATTATATTACATGTCTATTGGGTAGAACTCGCTCCAAGAGTATTTTTCTATGAAAACTGCCTGATTTTCGAATCTGACATTAGGGAAAATCTGCGCACACAGACTAAGTGTTTCTAGGTGTAAAATGCCTTGTATGTTGGATGAAAGATCTCTAATCCACATTCTCAGAACTCAGTAATGATTGTTTGTCGAATCCGTGATACATAAAGCCTGTTCTGATCACGGAACGTCATGGTGAGGGAAACTGTGTAAATTACATGTCTATTGGTTATAAATCGCTCCAAGAGGATTTTTATGTGAAATCTACCGCATTTTCGGATGTGACATTAGGAAAAACCTGCGAAAATAGAGTAAGTGTTTCTATGTGTAAATATGCCTTCTATGGTGGATGAAAGTTCAGTAATCCACATGTTCACAACTCAGAAATAAATGTTTGACGAATCCGTCATGCATGTAGTGTGTTCAGAACACGGATATTCACGGTGAGGGCAACTATGTAAATTACACGTCTATTGTGTATAACTTCCTCCACAAGGATATTTCTGCGGAAACTGCCTGATTTTTGATACTGGCATTAGAAAAAAGATGCAAACTCAAAATAAATATTTCTAGGTGTTTATATGCCTTGAATGGTGATTGAAAGTTCGGTTATCCACATGCTCACAACTCACTAATGAATGTTTTTCGAATCCGTGTTGTATTTAACGTGATCGGAAGACGGAATGACACAATCAGTTAAGCTATGTAAATTACATATCTATAGGGAAGAGCTCCCTACAAGAGCATTTTTCCCCGAAATATGCCTCATTTACGAAACTGATGTTAGGAAAAGCTGCGAAATCTGAGTAAATGCTTCTAGGTGACAATATGCCTTTTATGGTGGATGAAAGATCGGTAATCCACATGCTCACAACTCAGTATGTAATGTTTGTCAAACCCGTCATGCATGTAGCGTGCTCGGAACACGGAATATCATGGTGAGTGACACCATGTAAATTAAAATACGATTTGAACGGACTCGCCCCAAGAGAATATTTCTGCGCAATCTTCATGAATTTTGAAACTGGCTTTAGGAAATTTCTGCGAAATCTGGAAAAAATTTCTAGGTATATATATGCCTTGCATGGAGGATGAAAGATCGCAATACACATACTCACATCTCAGTAATGAATGCTTGTGAAATCCTAGATGCTTGTAGAATGTTCGGAACACGGAAGGTAACGTTTAGGGAAATTATTTGAGTTACATTTCTATTTGGTAGATCTCGCTCCAAGAGCATTTGTGTGTGAAATCTCCCTCATTTTCGAAACTGTCTTTAGTAAAATACTGTGAACACAGAATAAATGTTTCTTGGTGTAAATATGCCCTGTATGGTGTTGAAAGTTTGTTAATCCACATGTTCTCACCTCTGTAATGCATGTTTGTCGTATCCGTGATTCATGTTACGTGTACGGAACACGGAATATCACGCTGAGGAAACTATGTAAATTATATGCCGATAGGGTAGAACTCGCTCCAAGAGAATTTTTCTGTGATATCTACTTCATTTTCAAAACTGGTGTTAGGAAAAAGCTGGGAAATCAGAGAAAAATTTTCTAGGTGTAACTCTGCCATGTATGGGGATGAAAGTTCAGTAATCCACATGCTCATAACTCAGTCATGAATGTTTTTTCGAATCCGTGTTGCATGTAGTGTGTTCGTAACACGGAATGTCACGGTGGAGGAAGAAAAGTAAATTACATTTCTATTGGTTAGAATTGTCTCCAAGAGGATTTTTTTGAGAAAACTGCCTGATTTTGGAATCCAGCGTTATGAATAACCTGCAAACTGAGAATAAATATATCTAGTTGTTAATATGCCTTGTATGGAGGATGAAAGTTCGGTAATTCATGAAAAATGCTCACAAATCATTAAAAATGTTTGTCGAATCCGTGATGCATGTATCGTGTTCAGAACGTGGAAAATCAAGGAGAGTGAAACAATTTAAATAAAAGTTCTATTGTTTACAACACACTGAAAGAGGATTTTTCTGCGCAATATGCCTCATTTTCTAAACTGGAGTTAAGAAAATGCTGCGAAATAATATTTAATGCTTCTCGGTGTAAATATGCCTTTCATAGTAGGTGAAAGTTCAGTAATCCACATGCCAACAACTCATTAGTGAATATGTGTCGAATCCATGATGCATGTAGCTTATACGGAACATGGAATTACACGGTGAGGGAATCTATGTCAATTACATTTCTGTTGGATACAACTCAATGTAAGACGGTTTTTCTGTGAAAACTGCATGTTTTTCAAAACTGGCATTAGAAAACAGCTGGGAACTCAGAGTAAATAATTCGAAGTGTTAATATTCCTTGAATGGTGAATGAAAGCTGGATAATGCACATGCTCACAAATCAGTAATAACTGTTTGTCGAATCCGTGATGCATGCTATTTGTTCGGAGCACAGAATGTCACAGTCAGGTAAACTATTTTAACTACATGTCTATCGGGTATAACTCAATAAAAGAGCATTATTCTGCAAAATATGCCTCATTTCCGAAATTGGCTATTGGAAAATTCTGTGAAATCAGGGTAAATGTTTCTTGGTGTAAATATGCCCTGCATGGTGTTGAAAGTTTGGTAATCCACATGTTCTCACCTAAGTAATGAATGTTTGTCGTATCCTTGATGCATGTAACAGGTTCGGCACGCGGAATATCACGGTGAGGAAACTATGTAAATTCAATGTCGATTGGGAAGAACTCGCTCCAAGAGAATTTTTCTGTGAAATCTACCTCAATTTCAAAACTGGTGTTAGGAAAAAGCTGGGAAATAAGAGTAAAATTTCTTTGGTGTCAATATGCCCATTTTGGTGATGAATGTTCATTAATCCTCGTGCTCACAACTCAGTAATGAATGATTTTTCGAAACACTGATGCATGTAACGTGTTCGGAACACAGAATATCATGGTGAAGAGACTATGTAAACTAGATATCTAGTGGGTATATCAATCTCAAAGTGTATTTTACTTAGCCATCTGCCTCATTTTAAAACTGGCATTAGAAAAACTTGCAAAATCAGAGTAAATTCTGTAGGTGCACATATGCCTTTTTGGTGAATGAGATTTCGGTAATCCACATGCTCACAACTCAGTAATGAATGTTTTTCAAGTCTGTGATGCAATTAATGTGTTTGGAAGATGGAATGACACGGTCAGGTAAGCTATGGAAATTACATATCTGTCGGGTAGAACTCGTTATAAGACCATTTATTTGTGAAAAATACCTCATATCCAAAACTGGTGTTAGGATAACCTGCGAAATCTGAGTAAATGCTTCTAGGTGACAATATGCCTTTTATGGTGGATGAAAGTTCGGTACTCCACATGCTCACAACTCATTAAAGAATGTTTGTGCAATCCGTCATGTATGTAGCGTGTTCGAAACACAGAATATCATGGTTAGGGAAACTGCGTAAATTAAATTTCTATTTGATAGAACTCGGACCAAGAGGATTTTACTGCAAAAACTTCATGATTTCTGAAACAGGCGTTATGAAAAACCTGCGAAAAATGAGAAAATATTTCTAGGAATAAATATGCCATTCATGGTGAATGAAAGTTTGTAATACACATGCTCACATTTCAGTAATGAACTATTGTCGAATCCGGGATGCTTGTATTGTGTTGGGAACACGGATGTCACGTTCTGGAAAAGAATGTAATTTACATGTCTCGTGTGTAGAACACACTCAAAGAGAATTTTTCAGCACAATCTTTCTCATTTTCTAACCTGGCGATAAAAATAAGCTGCAAAATCAAGGTAAATAATTCTATATGTAAGGATTCCTTTTATGGTGAATGAAAGTTCGGTAATCCACATGCTCACAGCTCAGTAACCATTGTTTGTCGAATCCGTAACGCGTGTAGAATTTTCGGAACACCGAATGTGACGGTGAGGGAAAGAAATTATATTACATGTCTATTGGGTAGAACTCGCTCCAAGAGTATTTTTCTATGAAAACTGCCTGATTTTCGAATCTGACATTAGGGAAAATCTGCGCACACAGGCTAAGTGTTTCTAGGTGTAAAATGCCTTGTATGGTGGATGAAAGTTCTCTAATCCACATTCTCAGAACTCAGTAATGATTGTTTGTCGAATCCGTGATACATAAACCTGTTCTGAATACGGAACTTCATGGTGAGGGAAACTGTGTAAATTACATGGCTGTTGGTTATAAATCGCTCCAAGAGGATTTTTATGTGAAATCTACCGCATTTTCGGATGTGACATTAGAAAAACCTCTGAAAACAGAGTAAGTGTTTCTATGTGTAAATATGCCGTCTATGGTGGATGAAAGTTCAGTAATCCACATGTTCACAACTCAGAAATAAATGTTTGATGAATCCGTCATGCATGTAGTGTGTTCAGAACACGGATATTCACGGTGAGGGCAACTATGTTAATTACACGTCTATTGTGTATAACTTCCTCCACAAGGATATTTCTGTGGAAACTGCCTGATTTTTGATACTGGCATTAGAAAAAAGATGCGAACTCAAAATAAATATTTCTAGGTGTTTATATGCCTTGAATGGTGATTGAAAGTTCGGTTATCCACATGCTCACAACTCAGTAATGAATGTTTTTTGAATCCGTGTTGTATTTAATGTGATCAGAAAACGGAATGACACAATCAGTTAAGCTATGTAAATTACATATCTATAGGGAAGAGCTCCCTACAAGAGCATTTTTCCGCGAAATATGTCTCATTTCCGAAACTGATGTTAGGAAAAGCTGCGAAATCTGAGTAAATGCTTCTAGGTGACAATATGCCTTATATGGTGGATGAAAGATCGGTAATCCACATGCTCACAACTCAGTAAGTAATGTTTGTCAAATCCGTCATGCATGTAGCGTGCTCGGAACACGGAATATCATGGTGAGGGAAACTATGTAAATTAAAATACTATTTTAACGGAGTCGCCCCAAGAGAAATTTTCTGAGAAATCTTCATGAATTTTGAAACTGGCTTTAGGAAATATCTGCGAAATCTTCTAAAAATTTCTAGGTATATATATGCCTTGCATGGTGGATGAAAGATCGCAATACACATACTCACATCTCAGTAATGAATGCTTGTGAAATCCTAGATGCTTGTAGAATGTTCGGAACACGGAATATCACGGTGAGGAAAATTATGTGAGTTACACTTCTATTAGGTAGAACTCGCTCCAAGAGCGTTTGTGTGTGAAATCTCCCTCATTTTCGAAACTGTCTTTAGGAAAATACTGTGAACACAGAGTAAATGTTTCTTGGTGTAAATATGCCCTGGATGGTGTTGAAAGTTTTTAAATCCACATGTTCTCACCTCTGTAATGCATGTTTGTCGTATCCGTGATGCATGTTACGTGTTCAGAACACGGAATATCACGCTGAGGAAACTATGTAAATTACATGCCGATTGGGTAGAACTCGCTCCAAGAGAATTTTTCTGTTATATCTACCTCATTTTCAAAACTGGTGTTAGGAAAAAGCTGGGAAATCAGAGAAAAATTTTCTAGGTGTAACTCTGCCATGTATGGGGATGAAAGTTCAGTAATCCACATGCTCAGAACTCAGTCATGAATGTTTTTTTGAATCCGTGTTGCATGTAGTGTGTTCGTAACACGGAATGTCACGGTGGAGGAAGAAAAGTAAATTACATTTCTATTGGTTAGAATTGTCTCCAAGAGGATTTTTTTGAGTAAACTGCCTGATTTTGGAATCCAGCGTTATGAATAACCTGCAAACTGAGAATAAATTTATCTAGTTGTTAATATGCCTTGTATGGAGGTTGAAAGTTCTGTAATTCATGAAAAATGCTCACAACTCATTAAAAATGTTGTCGAATCCGTGATGCATGTATCGTGTTCAGAACGTGGAAAGTCAAGGTGATTGAAACAATTGAAATAAAAGTTCTAGTGGATAAAACACACTCAAAGAGGATTTTTCTGCGCAATATGCCTCATTTTCTAAACTGGAGTTAAGAAAATGCTTCGAAATAATATTAAATGCTTCCCGATGTAAATATGCCTTTCATAGTAGGTGAAAGTTCAGTAATCCACATGCCAACAACTCATTAGTGAATATGTGTCGAATCCGTGATGCATGTAGCATATACGGAACATGGAATTACACGGTGAGGGAATTTATTTCAATTAAATTTCTGTTGGATAGAACCCGATGTAAGACGGTTTTTCTGTTAAAAACTGCCTGTTTTTCAAAACTGGCATTAGAAAATAGCTGGGAACTCAGAGTAAATTATTCCAAGTGTTAATATTCCTTGAATGGTGAATGAAAGCTCGGTAATCCACATTCTCACAAATCAGTAATAACTGTTTGTCGAATCCGTGATGCATGTAATTTGTTCGGAGCACAGAATATCACGGTCAGGTAAACTATGTAAATTACATGTCTATCGGGTAGAAGTCGATAAAAGAGCATTTTTCTGCAAAATATGCCTCATTTCCGAAACTGGCTTTTGGAAAAGTCTATGAAATCAGGGTAAATATTTTTTGGTGTAAATATGCCCTGCATGGTGTTGAAAGTTTGGTAATCCACATATACTCACCTCAGTAATGAATGATTGTCGTATCCTTGATGCATGTAACAGGTTCGGAGCACAGAATATCACGGTGAGGAAACTATGTAAATTCAATGTCGATTGGGAAGAACTCGCTCCAAGAGAATTTTTCTGTGAAATCTACCTCAATTTCAAAACTGGTGTTAGGAAAAAGCTGGGAAATAAGAGTAAAATTCCTTCAGTGTCAATATGCCCATTTTGGTGATGAATGTTCATTAATCCTCGTGCTCAAAACTCAGTTATGAATGTTTTTTCGAAACCCTGATGCATGTAACATGTTCAGAACACAAAATATCTTGGTGAAGAGACTATGTATACTAGAAGTCTAGTGGGTACATCAATCTCAAAGTGTATTTTACTGAGCCATCTGCCTCATTTTAAAACTGGCATTAGAAAAACTTGCAAAATCAGAGTAAATTCATTAGGTGCACAAATGCCTTAAATGGTGAATGAGATTTCGGTAATCCACATGCTCACAACTCAGTAATGAATGTTTTTCAAGTCTGTGATGCAATTAATGTGTTTGGAAGATGGAATGACACGATCAGGTAAGATATGGAAATTACATATCTGTCGGGTAGAACTCGCTATAAGACCATTTATCTGTGAAAAATACCTCATATCCAAAACTGGCGATAGGAAAAGCTGCGAAATCTGAGTAAATGCTTCTAGGTGACAATATGCCTTTTATGGTGGATGAAAGATCGGTAATCCACATGCTCACAACTCAGTAAGTAATGTTTGTCAAAACCGTCATGCATGTAGCGTGCTCAGAACACGGAATATCATCATGAGTGAAACCATGCTAATTAAAATTCTATTTGGTAGAACTCGCACCAAGGGGATTTTACTGCAAAAACTTCATGATTTCTGAAACAGGCGTTATGAAACACCTGTGAAAAATGAGAAAATAATTCTAGGAATAAATATGCCATTCATGGTGAATGAAAGTTTGTAATACACATGCTCACATCTCAGTAATGAATTTTTGTCGAATCCGGGATGCTTGTATTTTCTTGGGAACACGGATGTCACGTTCTGGAAAACAATGTAATTTACATGTCTTGTGTGTAGTACACACTCAAAGAGAATTTTTCAGCACCTTCTTTCTCATTTTCAAACCTGGCAATAAGAATAAGCTGCAAAATCAAGGTAAATAATTCTATGTGTAAGGATTACTTTTATGGTGAATGAAAGTTCGGTAATCCACATGCTCACAGCTCAGTAACCATTGTTTGTCGAATCCGTAATGCGTGTAGCATTTTCGGAACACCGAATGTCACGGTGAGGGAAAGAAATTATATTACATGTCTATTGGGTAGAAATCGCTCCAAGAGTATTTTTCTATGAAAGCTGCCTGATTTTCGAATCTGACATTAGGGAAAATCTGCGCACACAGACTAAGTGTTTCTAGGTGTAAAATGCCTTGTATGGTGGATGAAAGTTCTCTAATCCACATTCTCAGAACTCAGTAATGATTGTTTGTCGAATCCGTGATACATAAAGCCTGTTCTGAACACGGAACGTCATGGTGAGGGAAACTGTGTAAATTACATGTCTATTGGTTATAAATCGCTCCAAGAGGATTTTTATGTGAAATCTACCGCATTTTCGGATGTGACATTAGGAAAAACCTGCGAAAACAGAGTAAGTGTTTCTATGTGTAAATATGCCTTCTATGGTGGATGAAAGTTCAGTAATCCACATGTTCACAACTCAGAAATAAATGTTTGACGAATCCGTCATGCATGTAGTGTGTTCAGAACACGGATATTCACGGTGAGGGCAACAATGTAAATTACACGTCTATTGTGTATAACTTCATCCACAAGGATATTTCTGAGGAAACTGCCTGATTTTTGATACTGGCATTAGAAAAAAGATGCGAACTCAAAATAAATATTTCTAGGTGTTTATATGCCTTGAATGGTGATTGAAAGTTCGGTTATCCACATGCTCACAACTTAGTAATGAATGTTTTTCGAATCCGTGTTGTATTTAACGTGATCGGAAGACGGAATGACACAATCAGTTAAGCTATGTAAATTACATATCTATAGGGAAGAGCTCCCTACAAGAGCATTTTTCCGCGAAATATGCCTCATTTCCGTAACTGATGTTAGGAAAAGCTGCGAAATCTGATTAAATGCTTCTAGGTGACAATATGCCTTATATGGTGGATGAAAGATCGGTAATCCACATGCTCACAACTCAGTAAGTAATGTTTGTCAAATCCGTCATGCATATAGCGTGCTCGGAACACGGAATATCATGGTGAGTGAAACCATGTAAATTAAAATACTATTTGATAGGACTCGCCCCAAGAGTATATTTCTGCGAAATCTTCATGATTTTTGAAACTGGCTTTAGGAAATTTCTGCGAAATCTTGTAAAAATTTCTAGGTATATATATGCCTTGCATGGTGGATGAAAGATAGCAATACACATACTCACATCTCAGTAATGAATGCTTGTGAAATCCTAGATCCTTTAGAATGTTCGGAACACGGAATGTCACGGTGAGGGAAATTATGTGAGTTACACTTCTATTTGGTAGAACTCGCTCCAAGAGCGTTTGTGTGTGATATCTCCCTCATTTTCGAAACTGTCTTTAGGAAAACACTGTGAACACAGAGTAAATGTTTCTTGGTGTAAATATGCCCTGGATGGTGTTGAAAGTTTGTTAATCCACATGTTCTCACCTATCTAATGCATGTTTGTCGTATCCGTGATGCATGTTACGTGTTCGGAACACGGAATATCACGCTGAGGAAACTATGTATATTACATGCCGATTGGGTAGAACTCGCTCCAAGAGAATTTTTCTGTTATATGTACCTCATTTTCAAAACTGGTGTTAGGAAAAAGCTGGGAAATCAGAGAAAATTTTTCTAGGTGTAACTCTGCCATGTATGGGGATGAAAGTTCAGTAATCCACATGCTCACAACTCAGTCATGAATGTTTTTTTGAATCCGTGTTGCATGTAGTGTGTTCGTAACACGGAATGTCACGGTGGAGGAAGAAAAGTAAATTACATTTCTATTGGTTAGAATTGTCTCCAAGAGGATTTTTTTGAGTAAACTGCCTGATTTTGGAATCCAGCGTTATGAATAACCTGCAAACTGAGAATAAATATATCTAGTTGTTAATATGCCTTGTATGGAAGATGAAAGTTCGGTAATTCATGAAAAATGCTCACAACTCATTAAAAATATTTGTCGAATCCGTGATGCATGTATCGTGTTCAGAACGTGGAAAGTCAAGGTGATTGAAACAATTGAAATAAAAGTTCTAGTGAATAAAACACACTCAAAGAGGATTTTTCTGCGCAATATGCCTCATTTTCTAAACTGGAGTTAAGAAAATGCTTCGAAATAATATTAAATGCTTCCCGATGTAAATATGCCTTTCATAGTAGGTGAAAGTTCAGTAATCCACATGCCAACAACTCATTAGTGAATATGTGTCGAATCCGTGATGCATGTAGCATATACGGAACATGGAATTACACGGTGAGGGAATTTATTTCAATTAAATTTCTGTTGGATAGAACCCGATGTAAGACGGTTTTTCTGTTAAAAACTGCCTGTTTTTCAAAACTGGCATTAGAAAATAGCTGGGAACTCAGAGTAAATTATTCCAAGTGTTAATATTCCTTGAATGGTGAATGAAAGCTCGGTAATCCACATTCTCACAAATCAGTAATAACTGTTTGTCGAATCCGTGATGCATGTAATTTGTTCGGAGCACAGAATATCACGGTCAGGTAAACTATGTAAATTACATGTCTATCGGGTAGAAGTCGATAAAAGAGCATTTTTCTGCAAAATATGCCTCATTTCCGAAACTGGCTTTTGGAAAAGTCTATGAAATCAGGGTAAATATTTCTTGGTGTAAATATGCCCTGCATGGTGTTGAAAGTTTGGTAATCCACATATACTCACCTCAGTAATGAATGATTGTCGTATCCTTGATGCATGTAACAGGTTCGGAGCACAGAATATCACGGTGAGGAAACTATGTAAATTCAATGTCGATTGGGAAGAACTCGCTCCAAGAGAATTTTTCTGTGAAATCTACCTCAATTTCAGAACTGGTGTTAGGAAAAACCTGGGAAATATGAGTAAAATTCCTTCGGTGTCAATATGCCCATTTTGGTGATGAATGTTCATTAATCCTCGTGCTCACAACTCAGTTATGAATGTTTTTTCGAAACCCTGATGCATGTAACGTGTTCGGAACACAGAATATCTTGGTGAAGAGACTATGTAAACTAGAAGTCTAGTGGGTACATCAATCTCAAAGTGTATTTTACTGAGCCATCTGCCTCATTTTTAAACTGGCATTAGAAAAACTTGCAAAATCAGAGTAAATTTTTTAGGTGCACATATGCCTTTAATGGTGAATGAGATTTCGGTATTCCACATGCTCACAACTCAGTAATGAATGTTTTTCAAGTCTGTGATGCAATTAATGTGTTTGGAAGATGGAATGACACGGTCAGGTAAGCTATGGAAATTACATATCTGTCGGGTAGAACTCGCTATAAGACAATTTATCTGTGAAAAATACCTCATATCCAAAACTGGCGATAGGAAAAGCAGCGAAATCTGAGTAAATGCTTCTAGGTGACAATATGCCTTTTATGGTGGATGAAAGTTCGGTACTCCACATGCTCACAACTCATTAAAGAATATTTGTGCAATCCGTCATGTATGTAGCGTGTTCGAAACACAGAATATCATGGTTAGGGAAACTGTGTAAATTAAATTTCTATTTGGTAGAACTCACACCATGAAGATTTTACTGCAAAAACTTCATGATTTCTGAAACAGGCGTTATGAAAAACATGCGAAAAATGAGAAAATATTTCTAGGAATAAATATGCCATTCATGGTGAATGAAAGTTTGTAATACACATGCTCACATCTCAGTAATGAATTTTTGTCGAATCCGGGATGCTTGTATTTTGTTGGAAACACGGATGACACGTTAAGGAAAACAATGTAATTTACATGTCTCGTGTGTAGAACACACTCAAAGAGAATTTTTCAGCACAATCTTTCTCATTTTCTAACCTGGCGATAAGAATAAGCTGCAAAATCAAGGTAAATAATTCTAAGTGTAAGGATTCCTTTTATGGTGAATGAAAGTTCGGTAATTTACATGCTCACAGCTCAGTAACCATTGTTTGTCGAATCCGTAATGCGTGTAGCATTTTCGGAACACCGAATGTCACGGTGAGGGAAAGAAATTATATTACATGTCTATTGGGTAGAACTCGCTCCAAGAGTATTTTTGTATGAAAACTGCCTGATTTACGAATCTGACATTAGGGAAAATCTGCGCACACAGACTAAGTGTTTCTAGGTGTAAAATGCCTTGTATGGTGGATGAAAGTTCTCTAATCCAGATTCTCAGAACTCAGTAATGATTGTTTGCCGAATCCGTGATACATAAAGCCTGTTCTGAACACGGAACGTCATGGTGAGGGAAACTGTGTAAATTACATGTCTATTGGTTATAAATCGCTCCAAGAGGATTTTTATGTGAAATCTACCGCATTTTCGGATGTGACATTAGGAAAAACTTGCAAAAAACAGTACGTGTTTCTATGTGTAAATATGCCTTCTATGGTGGATGAAAGTTCAGTAATCCACATGTTCACAACTCAGAAATAAATGTTTGACGAATCCGTCATGCATGTAGTGTGTTCAGAACACGGATATTCACTGTGAGGGCAACTATGTAAATTACAAGTCTATTGTGTATAACTTCCTCCACAAGGATATTTCTGCGGAAACTGCATGATTTTTGGTACTGGCATTAGAAAAAGATGCGAACTCAAAATAAATATTTCTAGGTGTCTATATGCCTTGAATGGTGATTGAAACTTCGGTTATCCACATGCTCACAACTCAGTAATGAATGTTTTTCGAATCCGTGTTGTATTTAATGTGATCGGAAGATGGAATGACATAATCAGTTAAGCTATGTAAATTACATATCTATAGGGAAGAGCTCCCTACAAGAGCATTTTTCCGCGAAATATGCCTCATTTCCGAAACTGATGTTAGGAAAAGCTGCGAAATCTGAGTAAATGCTTCTAGGTGACAATATGCCTTTTATGGTGGATGAAAGATCGGTAATCCTCATGCTTACAACTCAGTAAGTAATGTTTGTCAAATCCGTCATGCATTTAGCGTGCTCGGAACACGGAATATCATGGTGAGTGAAATCATGTAAATTAAAATACTATTTGAACTGACTCGCCCCAAGAGAATTTTTCTGCGAAATCTTCATGAATTTTGAAACTGGCTTTAGGAAATTTCTGCGAAATCTGGTAAAAATTTCTAGGTATATATATGCCTTGAATGGTGGATGAAAGATCTCAATACACATACTCACATCTCAGTAATGAATGCTTGTGAAATCCTTTATGCTTGTAGAATGTTCGGGACACGGAATGTCACGGTTGGGGAAATTATGTGAGTTACATTTCTATTGGGTAGAATTTGCTCCAAGAGCATTTGTGTGTGAAATCTCCCTCATTTTCCAAACTGTCTTTAGGAAAATACTGTGAACTCAGAGTAAATGTTTCTTGGTGTAAATATGCCCTGGATGGTGTTGAAAGTTTGTTAATCCACATGTTCTCCCCTCTGTAATGCATGTTTGTCGTATCCGTGATGCATGTTACGTGTTTGGAACACGGAATATCACGCTGTGGAAACTATGTAAATTACATGCCGATTGGGTAGAACTCGCTCCAAGAGAATTTTTCTGTGATATCTACCTCATTTTCAAGCCTGGTGTTAGGAAAAAGCTGGGAAATCAGAGAAAAATTTTCTAGGTGTAACTCTGCCATCTATGGGGATGAAAGTTCAGTAATCCACATGCTCACAACTCAGTCATGAATGTGTTTTCGAATCCGTGTTGCATGTAGCGTGTTCATAACAAGGAATTTCACGGGTGAAGAATAAATGTAAATTATATGTCTATTGGTTAGAATTCGCTCCAAGAGAATTTTTTTGAGAAAACTGCCTGATTTTGGAATCCAGCGTTATGAATAACCTGCAAACTGAGAATAAATATATCTAGGTGTAAAGATGCCTTGTATGGTGGATGAAATTTCGGTAATTCATGAAAAATTCTCACAACTCATTAAAAATGTTTGTCGAATCCGTGATGCATATATCGTATTCAGAACATGGAAAGTCACGGTGAGGGAAACAATTCAAATAAAAGGACTAGTGGATACAACACACTCAAAGAGGATTTTTCTGCACAATATGCCTCATTTTCTAAGCTGGAGTTAAGAAAATGCTGCGAAATAAGATTAAATGCTTCTCGGTGTAAACAAGCCTTTCATAGTAGGTGAAAGTTCAGTTATCCACATGCGAACAGCTCAGTAGTGAATATGTGTCGAATCCGTGATGCATGTAGCATATACAGAACATGGAATTACATGGTGAGGGAATCTATGTCAATTATATTTCTGTTGGATAGTACACGATATATGACTATTTTTCTGTGAAAACTGCCTATTTTTCAAAACTAGCATTAAAAAATAGCTGGGAACTCAGAGTATATACTTCTAAGTGTTAATAATCCTTGAATGGTGAATGAAAGCTCGGTAATCCACATGCTCACAAATCAGTAATAACTGTATGTCGAATCCGTGATTCATGTAATGTGTTCGGAGCACAGAATGTCACGGTCAGGTAAACTATGTAAATTACATGTTTATCTGGTAGAACTCGATAAAAGAGCATTTTTCTGTGAAATATTCCACGTATCCAAAACTGGTGTTAGGAAAAGCTGCAAAATCTGAGTAATGCTTCTAGGTGACTATATGCCTTTAATGGTTAATGAAAGTTCGGTACTCCACATGCTCACAACTCATTAAAGAATGTTTGTGCAATCCGTCATGCATGTAGCGTTTTTGAAACACAGAATATCATGGTTAGGGAAAATGTGTAAATTAAATTTCTATTTGGTAGAACTCACACCAAGAGGATTTTACTGCAAAAACTTCATGATTTTTGAAACAGGCTTTATGAAAAACCTGCAAAATCTGAGTAAATATTTCTAGGAATAAATATGCCATGCATGGTGAATGAAAGTTTGTAATACACATGCTCACATCTCACTAAAGAATTTTTGTCGAAACCGGGATGATTGTATTGTGTTGGGAACATGGATGTCACGTTCTGGAAAACAAAGTAATTTTCATGTGTCGTGTGTAGAACTCATTCAAAGAGGATTTTTCTGCACAATCTTTCTCATTTTCTAACCTGGCGATAAGAATAAGCTGCAAAATCAAGGTAAATAATTCTATGTGTAAGGATTCCTTTTATGGTGAATGAAAGTTCGGTAATCCACATGCTCACAGCTCAGTAACCATTGTTTGTCGAATCCATAATGAGTGTAGCATTTTCGGAACACCGAATGTCACGGTGAGGGAAAGAAATTATATTACATGTCTATTGGGTAGAACTCGCTCCAAGAGTATTTTTGTATGAAAACTGCCTGATTTCCGAATCTGACATTAGGGTAAATCAGCGCACACAGACTAAGTGTTTCTAGGTGTAAAATGCCTTTTATGGTGGATGAAAGTTCTCTAATCCACATTCTCAGTACTCAGTAAAGTTTGTCGAGTCCGTGATACATAAACCTCTTCTTAACACGGAACTTCATGGTGAAGGAAACTGTGTAAATTACATGTCTATTGGTTATAAATCACTCCAAGAGGATTTTTCTGTGTAATCTACCTCATTTACGGTTGTGGCATTAGGAAAAACCTGCGACACCATAGTAAGTGTTTCTATGTGTTAATATGTCTTCTATGGTGGATGAAAGTTCAGTAATCCACATGTTAACAACTCAGAAATAAATGTTTCACGAATCCATCATGCATGTATTGTGTTCATAACACGGATATTCACGGTGAGTGCCACTATGTAAATTACACGTCTATTGTGTATAACTTCCTCCACAAGTATATTTCTGTGGAAACAGCCTGATTTTTGATACTGGCATTAGAAAAAAGAAGCGAACTCAAAATAAATATTTCTAGGTGTTTATATGCCTTGAATGGTGATTGAAAGTTCGGTTATCCACATGCTCACAACTCAGTAATGAATGTTTTTCGAATCCGTGTTGTATTTAACGTGATCGGAAGATGGAATGACACAATAAGTTAAGCTATGTAAATTACATATCTATCGGGAATAACACCCTACAAGAGGATTTTTCCATGAAATATGCCTCATTTCTGAAACTGGTGTTAAGAAAAGCTGCGAAATCTGAGTAAATTCTTCTAGGTGACAATATGCCTTTTATGGTGGGTGAAAGATCGGTAATCCTCATGCTTACAACTCAGTAAGTAATGTTTGTCAAATCCGTCATGCATGTAGCGTGCTCGGAACATGGAATATCATGGTGAGGGAAACTATGTAAATTAAAATACTATTTGAACGGACTCGCCCCAAGAGAATATTTCTGCGCAATCTTCATGAATTTTGAAACTGGCTTTAGGAAATTTCTGCGAAATCTGGTAAAAATTTCTAGGTATAAATATGCCTTGCATGGTGGATGAAAGATCTCAATACACATACTCACATCTCAGTAATGAATGCTTGTGAAATCCTTGATGCTTGTAGAATGATCCGAACACGGAATGTCACAGTGAGTGAAATTATGTAAATTACATTTTTATTGGGTAGAAGTCGCTCCAAGTACATTTGTGTGAGAAATCTCACTCATTTTCGAAACTATCTTTAGGAAAATACTGTGACCTCAGAGTAAATGTTTCTTGGTGTAAATATGCCCTGTATGGTGTTTAAAGATTCTTAATCCACATGTTCTCACCTCTGTAATGCATGTTTGTCGTATCCGTGATGCATGTTACGTGTTCGGAACACGGAATATCACGCTGCGGAAACTATGCAATTTACATGCCGATTGGGTAGAACTCGCTCCAAGAGAATTTTTCTGTGATATCTACCTCATTTTCAAAACTGGTGTTAGGAAAAAGCTGGTAAATCAAAGAAAAGTTTTCTAGGTGTAACTCTGCCATATATGGGGATGAAAGTTCAGTAATCCACATGCTCACAACTCAGTCATGAATGTTTTTTCGAATCCGTGTTGCATGTAGTGTGTTCGTAACACAGAATGTGACAGTGGAGAAAGAAAAGTAAATTACATGTGTATTGGTTAGAATTCGCTCCAAGAGGATTTTTTTTGAGAAAACTGGCTGATTTTGGAATCCAGCGTTATGAATAAAATGCAAACTGAGAATAAATATATCTAGTTGTTAATATGCCTTGTATGGAGGATGAAAGTTCGGTAATTAATGAAAAATGCTCAGAAATCATTAAAAATGTTTGTCGAATCCTTGATGCATTTATTGTGTTCAGAAAATGGAAAATCACGATGAGTGAAACAATTTAAATAAAAGTTCAAGTGGATACAACACACTCAAAGAGGATTTTTGTACGCAGTATGCCTCATTTTCTAAACTGGATTTAAGAAATTGCTGCGAAATAATATTAAATGTTTCTCGGTGTAAATATGCCTTTCATAGTAGGTGAAAGTTCAGTAATCCACAAGCGAACAACTCAGTAGTGAATATGTGTCTAATCCGTGACGCATGTAGCATACACGGAGCATGGAATTACACGGTGAGGGAATCTCTGTCAATTACATTTCTGTTGGACAGAACTCGATGTAAGACTGTTTTTCTGTGAAAACTGCCTGTTTTTCATGACTGGTATTAGAAAATAGCTGGGAATTCAGAGTAAATAATTCTAAGGTTTAATATTCCTTGAATGGTGAATTAAAGCTCGGTTCCTCACATGCTCACAAATCAGTAATAACTGTTTGTCGAATCCGTGATGCATGTAATGTGTTCGGATCACAGAATGTCATGGTCAGGTAAACTATGTAAGTTACATATCTATTGGGTAGAAGTCGATAAAAGAGCATTTTTCTGCAAAACATGCCTCAATTCTGACACTGGCTATTGGGAAAGTCTGTGAAATATGGGTAAATGATTCTTGGTGCAAATATGCCCTTTATGGTGTTGAAAGTTTAGTAATCAACATGTTCTCACCTCAGTAATGAATGTTTGTCCTAGCATTGATGCATGTAACAGGTTCGGAACGCTTAATATCACGGTGAGGAAACTATGTGAATTCAATATCGATTGGGAAGAACTCGCTCCAAGAGAATTTTTCTGTGAAATTTACCTCAATTTCAAAACTGGTGTTAAGAAAAACTGTAAAATAATAGTAAAATTTCTTCGGTGTCAATATGCCCATTTTGGTGATGAATGTTCATTAATCCTCGTGCTCACTACTCAGTATGAATGTTTTATCGAATCCGTGATGCATATAACGTGTTCGGAACACAGAATATCATGGTGAGGAGACTATGTAAACTAGATGTATAGTGGGTACATCAATCTCAAAGTGTATTTTACTGAGCCATCTGCCTCATTTTTAAACTGGCATTAGAAAAAGCTGCAAAATTAGAGTAAATACTGTAGGTGCACATATGCCTTTAATGGTGAATGAGATTTCGGTAATCCACATGCTCACACCTCAGTAATGAATGTTTTTCAAGTCTGTGATGCAATTAATGTGTTTGGAAGATGGAATGACACGCTCAGGTAAGCTATGGATATTACACATCTGTCGGGTAGAATTCACTATAAGACCATTTATCTGTGAAAAATTCCTCATATCCAAAGCTGGCTATAGGAATAGCTGTGAAATCTGAGTCAATGTTTATAGGTGACAATATGCCTTTTATGGTGGATGAAAGATCGGTACTCCACATTCACACAACTCATTAAAGAATGATTGTGCAAACCATCATGCATGTAGCATGTTCGAAAAACAGAATATCATGGTTAGGGAAACTGTGTAAATTAAATTTCTATTTGGTAGAACTCGCTCCAAGAGGATTTTACTGCAAAAACTTCATGATTTCTGAAACAGGCGTTATGAAAAACCTGCGAAATCTGAGTAAATATTTCTAGGAATAAATGTGCCATTCATGGTGAATGAAAGTTTGTAATACACATGCTCACATCTCATTAATGAATTTTTGTCGAAATGTGATGCTTGTATTGTGTTGGGAACACAGATGTCACGTTCTGGAAAACAATGTAATTTACATGTCTCGTGTGTAGAACACACTCAAAGAGATTTTTTCAGCAAAATCTTTCTCATTTTCTAACCTGGTGATAAGAATAAGCTGCAAAATCAAGGTAAATAATTCTATGTGTAAGGATTCCTTTTATGGTGAATGAAAGTTCGGTACTCCACATGCTCACAGCTCAGTAACCATTGTTTGTCGAATCCGTAATGCGTGTAGCATTTTCGGAACACCAAATGTCACGGTGAGCGAAACAAATTATATTACATGTCTATTGGGTAGAACTCGCTCCAAGATTATTTTTCTATGAAAACTGCCTGATTTTCGAATCTGACATTAGGGAAAATCTGCGCACACAGACTAAATATTTCTAGGTGTAAAATGCCTTGTATGGTGGATGAAAGTTCTCTAATCCACATTCTCAGAACTCAGTAATGATTGTTTGTCGAAACTGTGATACATAAAACCTGTTCTGAACACGGAACGTCATGGTGAGGGAAACTGTGTAAATTACATGTCTATTGGTTATAAATCGCTCCAAGAGGATTTTTCTGTGAAAACTACCTCATTTTTGGATGTGGCTTTAGGAAAACCAGCGACACCAGTGTATGTGTTTCTATGTGTAAATATGCCTTCTATGGTGGATGAAAGTTCAGTAATCCACATGTTCACAACTCAGAAATAAATGTTTGACGAATCCGTCATGCATGTAGTGTGTTCAGGGCACGGATATTCACGGTGAGGGCAACTATGTAAATTACACGTCTATTGTGTATAACTTCCTCCACAATGTTATTTCTGAGGAAACTGCCTGATTTTTGATACTGGCATTAGAAAAATGTTGCAAAATCAATAAAATATTTCTAGGTGTTTATATGCCGTGAATGGTGATTGAAAGTTCGGTTATCCACATGCTCACAACTCAGTAATGAGTGTTTTACGAATCCGTTTTGTATTTAACGTGATCGGAAGGGGGAATGACACAATCAGTTAAGCTGTGTAAATTACATTTCTATAGGGAAGAGCTCCATACAAGACCATTTTTCCGCGAAATATGCCTCATTTCCGAAACTGATGTTAGGAAAATCTGCGAAATCTGAGTAAATGCTTCTAGGTGACAGTATGCCTTTTATGGTGGATGAAAGATCGGTAATCCTCATGCTTACAACTCATTAAGTAATGTTTGTCAAATCCGTCATGCATGTAGCATGCTTGGAACATGGAATTTTATGGTGAGGGAAAGTATGTAAATTAAAGTTCTATTTCATAGGACTCGCCGAAGAGATTTTTTCTGAGAAATCTTCATGAGTTTTGAAACTGGCGTTAGGAAATTTCTGCGAAAACTGGTAAAAATTTTGAGGTATAAATATGCCTTGCATGGTGGATGAAAGATCGCAATACACATACTCACATCTCAGTAATGAATACTTGTGAAATCCTTGATGCTTGTAGAATGTGCGGAACACGGAATGTCATGGTGAGGGAAATTATGTAAATTACATTTCTATTGGGTAGAACTCGCTCCAAGTGCATTTGTCTGCGAAATTTCCCTCATTTTCGAAACTGTCATTAGGAAAAAACTGTGAACTAAGAGTAAATGTTTCTTGGTGTAAATATGCCCTGTATGGTATTGAAAGTTTGTTAATCCACATGTTCTCACCTCTGTAATGCATGTTTGTCTTAACCGTGATGCATGTAACATGTTCAGAACACGGAATATCACGCTGAGGAAACTATGTAAATTACATGCTGATTGGGTAGATGGCGCTCCAAGAGAATTTTTCTGTGATATATACATCATTTTTGAAACTGGTGTTAGGAAATAGCAGGGAAATGAGAGAAAAATTTTCTAGGTGTAACTCTGCCATGTATGGGGATGAAAGTTCACTAATCCACATGCTCACAACTCAGTCATGAATGTTTTTCGAATCCAGGTTGCATGTAGGGTGTTCGTAACACGGAATGTCACGGTGGAGGTAGAAATGTAAATTACATATCTATTGGTTAGAACTCGCTCCAAGAGGATTTTTTTGAGAAAACTGCCTGATTTTGGAATCTGGCCTTATGAATAACCTGCGAACTGAGAATAAATATATCTAGTTGTAAATATGCTTGTATGGTGGTTGAAAGTTCGGTAATTCATGAAAAATGCTCACAATTAATTAAAAATATTTGTCGAATCCGTGATGCATGTATCGTGTTCATAACATGGAATGTCACGTTGAGTGAAACAATTTAAATAAAAGGTCCAGTGGAAACAACACACTCAAAGAGGATTTTTCTGCGCAATATGCCTCATTTTCTAAACTGGAGTTAAGAAAATGCTGTGAAATAAGATTAAATGCTTCTCAGTGTAAATATGCATTACATAGTAGGTGAAAGTTCAGTAATCCACATGCTAACAACTCAGTAGTGAGTATGTTTCGAATCCGTGATGCATGAAGCATATATGGAACATGGAATTACACGGTGAGGGGGTCCATGTCAATTACATTTCTGTTGGGTAGAAACAGATGTAAGAAATTTTTTCTGTGAATACTGCCTGTTTTTCAAATCTGGCATTACAATAAAGCTGGGAACTCAGAGTATATAATTCCAAGTGTTAATATTCCTTGAATGGTGAATGAAAGTTCGGTAATCCACATGCTCACAAATCAGTAATTACTGTTTGTCGAATCCATGATGCATGTAATGTGTTCGGAACACAGAATGTCACGGTCAGGTAAACTATGTAAATTACATGTCTGTCAGGTAGAACTCGATAAAAGAGCATTTTTCTGCAAATTATGCCTCATTTCCGAAACTGGCTTTTGGAAAGTCTGTGAAACCATAGTAAATGTTTCTTGGTGTAAATATGCACTGTATGGTGTTGAAAGTTTGGTAATTCACATGTTCTCACCTCAGTAATGAATGTTTGTCGTATCCTTGATGCATGTAACAGGTTCGGAACGCGGAATATCACGGTGAGGAAACTATGTAAATTCAATGTCGATTGGGAAGAACTCGCTCCAAGAGAATTTTTCTGTGAAATCTACCTCAATTTCAATACTGGTGTTAGGAAAGAGCTGGGAAATAAGAGTAAAATTTCTTTGGTGTCAATATGCCCATTTTGGTGATGAATGTTCATTAATCCTCGTGCTCACAACTCAGTAATGAATGTTCTTTCGAAACCGTGAAGCGTGTAATTTGTTCGGAACACAGAATATCATGGTGAGGAGACTATGTAAACTAGATTTCTAGTGGGTACATGAAGCTCAAAGTGTATTTTAATGAGCCATCTGCCTCATTTTTAAACTGGCATTAGATAAAGCTGCAAAATCAGATTAAATTCTGTAGGTGCACATATGCCTTTAATGGTGAATGAGATTTCGGTATTCCACAAGCTGACAACACAGTAATGAATGTTTTTCAAGTCTGTAATGCAATTAATGTGTTTGGAAGGTGGAATGACACGTTCAGGTAAGCTATGGAAATTACATATCTGTCTGGTAGAACTCGCTATAAGACCATTTATCTGTGAAATTTTCCTCATATCCAAAACTGGTGTTAGGGAAAGCTGCGAAATCTGAGTAAATGCTTCTAGGTGACAATATGCCTTTTATGGTGGATAAAAGTTAAGTACTCCACCTGCACACAACTCATTAAAGAATGTTTGTGCAATCCGTCATGTATGTAGCGTGTTCGAAACACAGAATATCATGGTTAGGGAAACTTTGTAAATTAAATTTCCATTTGGTAGAACTCGCACCAAGAGGATTTTACTGCAAAAACTTCATGATTTCTGAAACAGGCGTTATGAAAAACCTGCGAAATCTGAGTAAATAATTCTAGGAATAAATATGCCATGCATGGTGAATGAAAGTTTCTAATACACATGCTCACATCTCAGTAATGAATTTTTGTCGAATCCGTGATGCTTGTATTGTGTTGGGAACACGGATGTCACGTTCTGGAAAACAATGTAATTTACATGTCTTGTGTGTAGAACTCACTCAAAGAGGATTTTTCAGCACAATCTTACTCTTTTTCTAACCTGGCGATAAGAATAAGCTGCAAAATCAAGGTAAATAATTCTATGTGTAAGGATTCCTTTTATGGTGAATGAAAGTTCGGTCATCCACATGCTCACAGCTCAGTAACCATTGTTTGTCGAATCCATAATGCGTGTAGAATTTTCGGAAATCTGAATGTCACGGTGAGGGAATCAAATTATTTTACATGTGTATTGGGTAGAACTCGCTCCCGGAATATTTTTCTATGAAAACTGCCTGATTTTCGAATCTGACATTAGGGAAAATCTGCGCACACAGACTGAATGTTTCTAGGTGTAAAATGCCTTGTATGGTGGATGAAAGTTCTATAATCCACATTCTCAGAACTCAGTAATGATTGTTTGTCGAATCCGTGATACATAAAGCCTATTCTGAACTCGGAACTTCATGGTGAGGGAAACTGTGTAAATTACATGTCTATTGGTGATAAATCGCTCCAAGAGTATTTTTCTGTGAAATCTACCTCATTTTCGGATGTGGCATTAGGAAAAACCTGCGAAAACAGAGTAAGTGTTTCTATGTGTAAATATGCCTTCTATGGTGGATGAAAGTTCATTAATCCACATGTTCGCAACTCAGAAATAAATGTTTGACGATTCGGTCATGCACGTATTGTGTTCAGAACACGGATATTCACGGTGAGTGCAACTATGTAAATTACATATCTATTGTGTATAACTTCCTCTACAAGGATATTTCTGTGGAAACTGCCTGATTTTTGATACTGGCATTAGAAAAAAGATGCGAACTCAAAATAAATATTTCTAGGTGTTTATATGCCTTGAATGGTGATTGAATGTTTGGTTATCCACATGCTCACAACTCAGTAATGAATGTTTTTCGAATCCTTGTTGTATTATCGTGTTCGGAAGACGGAATGACACAATCAGTTAAGCTATGTAAATTACATATCTATCGGGAAGTACTCCCTACAAGAGCATTTTTCTAAGATTTATGCCTCATTTACGAAACTGGTGATAGTAAAATCTGCGAAATCTGAGTAAATATTTCTAAGTGACAATATGCCATTTATGGTGGATGAAAGATCGGTAATCCACATGATTACAACTCAGTAAGTAATGTTTGTCAAATCCGTCATTCATGTTGCTTGCTCGGAACACGGAATATCATGGTGAGGGAAACTATGTAAATTAAAATACTATTTGATAGAACTAACCACAAGAGAATTTTTCTGCGAAATCATGATATTTGAAACTGGCATTTGGAAATTTCTGCGAAATCTGGTAAAAATTTCTAGGTATAAATATGCCGTGCATTGTGTATGAAAGATCGCAATACACATACTAACATCTCAGTAATGAATGCTTGTGAAATCCTTGATGCTTTTAGAATGTTCGGAACACGGAATGTCACGGTGTGGGAAATTATTTAAATTACATGTCTATCGGGTAGAACTCGATAAAAGACCATTTTTCTGCCAAATATGCCTCATTTCCGAAACTGGCTTTTGGAAAAGTCTGTGAAATCAGGGTAAATGTTTCTTGGTGTAAATATGCCCTGTATGGTGTTGAAAGTTTGTTAATCCACATGTTCTCACCTCTGTAATACATTTTTGTCGTATCCTTGATGCATGTAACGTGTTTGGAACATGGAATATCAAGCTGAGGAAACTATGTAAATTACATGCCGATTGGGTAGAACTCGCTCTAAGAGAATTTTTCTGTGATATCTACCTCATTTTCGAAACTGGTGTTAGGAAAAAGCTGGGAAATCAGAGAAAAATTTTCTAGGTGTAACTCTGCCATGTTTGGGAATGAAAGTTCACTAATCCACATGCTCACAACTCAGTCATGAATCTTTTTCGAATCCTTGTTGCATGTAGGGTGTTCGTAACACGGAATGTCACGGTGGAGGAAGAAATGTAAATTACATGTCTATTGGTTAGAACTCGCTCCAAGAGAATTTTTTTGAGAAAACTGCCTGATTTTGGAATCTGGCCTTATGAATAACCTGCGAACTGAGAATAAATATATTTAGGAATAAATATGCCTTGTATGGTGGTTGAAAGTTCGGTAATTCATGAAAAATGCTCACAACTCATTAAAAATATTTGTCAAATCCGTGATGCATATATTGTTTTCAGAACATGGAAAGTCACGGTGAGTGAAACAATTTAAATAAAAGTCTATTGGATACAACACACTCAAAGAGTATTTTTCTGCGCAATATGCCTCATTTTCTAAACTGGAGTTAAGAAAATGTTGCAAAATAGTTTTAAATGCTTCTCGGTATAAATATGCCTTTCATAGTAGGTGAAAGTACAGTAATCCACATAGCTAACAACTCAGTAGTGAATATGTGTTGAATCCGTGATGCATGTAGCATATATGGAACATGGAATTCACGGTGAGGGAGTCTATGTCAATTATATTTCTGTTGAGTAGAAACCGATGTAAGACTGTTTTTCTGTGAAAAATGCCTGTTTATCAAAACTGGCATTAGAAAAAAGCTAGGAACTCAGAGTAAATAATTCCAAGTGTTAATATTCCTTGAATGGTGAATGAAAGCTCGGTAATCCACATGCTCACAAATCAGTAATAACTGTTTGTCGAATCCGTGATGCATGTAAAGTGTTCGGAGCACAGAATGTCACGGTCAGTTAAACTATGTAAATTAAATGTCTATCAGGTAGAACTCGATAAAAGAGGATTTTTCTGCAAATTATGCCTCATTTCCGAAACTGGCTTTTGGAAAAGACTGTGAAATCAGGGTAAATGTTTCTTGGTGTAAATATGCCCTGTATGGTGTTGAAAGTTTGGTAATCCACATGTTCTCACCTCAATAATGAATGTTTGTCGTATCCTTGATGCATGTAACAGGTTCGGAACGTGGAATATCACGGTGAGGAAACTATGTTAATTCCATGTCGATTGGGAAGAACTCGCTCCAAGAGAATTTTTCTGTGAAATCTACCTCAATTTCAAAACTGGTGTTAGGAAAAAGCTGGGAAATAAGAGTAAAATTTCTTCGGTGTCAATATGCCCATTTTGTTGAATAATGTTCATTAATCCTCATGCTCACAACTCAGTAATGAATGTTTTTTCGAATCCGTGATGCATGAAACTTTTTCGGAACACAGAATATCATGGTGAGGAGACTATGTAAACTAGATGTCTAGTGGATACATCAAGCTCAAAGTGTATTTTACTGAGCCATCTGCCTCATTTTTAAACTGGCATTAGAAAAATCTGCAAAATCAGATTAAATTCTGTAGGTGCACATATGCATTTAATGGTTAATGAGATTTCGGTAATCCACAAGCTGACAACTCATTAATGAATGTTTTTCAAGTCTGTGATGCAATTAATGTGTTTGGAAGTTGGAATGACACAGTCAGGTAAGATATGTAAATTACAAATCTGTCTGGTAGAACTCGCTATAAGACCATTTATCTGTGAAATTTTCCTCATATCCAAAACTGGTGTTAGGGAAAGCTGCGAAATCTGAGTAAATGCTTCTAGGTGACAATATGCCTTTTATGGTGGATGAAAGTTCAGTACTCCACATGCTCACATTTCATTAAAGAATGTTTTTGCAATCCGTCATGCATGTAGCGTGTTCAAAAAACAGAATATCATGGTTAGGGAAACTGTGTAAATTAAATTTCCATTTGGTAGAACTCGCACCAAGAGGATTTTACTGCAAAAACTTCATGATTTCTGAAACAGGCATTATGAAAAACCTGCGAAATCTGAGTAAATAATTCTAGGAATAAATATGCCATGCATGGTGAATGAAAGTTTCTAATACACATGCTCACATCTCAGTAATGAATTTTTTTCCAATCCGTGATGCTTGTATTGTGTTGGGAACACGGATGTCATGTTCTGGAAAACAATGTAATTTACATGTCTCATGTGTATAACTCACTCAAAGAGGATTTTTCTGCACAATCTTTCTCATTTTCTAACCTGGCGATAAGAATAAGCTGCAAAATCAAGGTAAATAATTCTATGTGTAAGGATTCCTTTTATGGTGAATGAAAGTTCGGTAATCCACATGCTCACAGCTCAGTAACAATTGTTTGTCAAATCCGTGATGCGTGTAGCATTTTCGGAACACCGAATGTCACGGTGAGGGAAACAAATATTATTACATGTCTATTGGGTAGAAATCGCTCCAAGAGTATTTTTCTATGAAACTGCCTGATTTTCGAATCTGACATTAGGGAAAATCTGCGCACACAGACTAAATGTTTCTAGGTGTAAAATGCCTTGTATGGTGGATGAAAGTTCTATAATACATATTCTCAGAACTCAGTAATGATTGTTTGTCGAATCCGTGATTCATAAAGCCTGTTCTGAACACGGAACTTCATGGTGAGGGAAACTGTGAAAATTACATGTCTATTGGTGATAAATCGCTCCAAGAGAATTTTTGTGTGAAATCTACCTCATTTTCGGATGTGGCATTAGGAAAAACCTGGGAAAACAGAGTAAGTGTTTCTATGTGTAAATATGCCGTCTATGGTGTATGAAAGTTCAGTAATCCACATGTTCACAACTCAGAAATAAATGTTTTATGAATCCGTCATGCATGTAGTGTGTTCAGAACACGGATATTCACGGTGAGTGCAACTACTTAAATTACATGTCTATTGTGTATAACTTCCTCCACAAGTATATTTCTGTGGAAACTGCATGATTTTTGATACTGGCATTAGAAAAATGATACGAACTCAAAAATAAATATTTCTAGGTGTTTATATGCCTTGAATGGTGATTGAAAGTTCGGTTATCCACATGCTCACAACTCAGTAATGAATGTTTTTCGATTCCGTGTTGTATTTAACGTGTTCGGAAAACGGAATGACACAATCAGTTAAGCTACGTAAATTACATATCTATCGGGAAGAACTTCCTACAAGAGCATTTTTCTGCGAAATATGCTTCATTTACGAACCTGGTGAAAGGAAAATCTGCGAAATCTGAGTAAATATTTCTAGGTGACAATATGCCATTTATGGTGGATGAAAGATCAGTAATCCACATGATTACAACTCAGTAAGTAATGTTTGTCAAATCCGTCATGCATGTAGCGTGCTCGGAACACGGAATATCATGGTGAGGGAAACTATGTAAATTAAAATACTATTTGATAGGACTCGCCCCAATAGAAATTTTCTGCGAAATCTTCTTGGTTTTTGAAACTGGCATTAGGAAATTTCTGCGAAATCTGGTTAAAATTTCTAGGTATAAATATGTCGTGCATGGTGGATGAAAGATTGTAATACACATACTCACATCTCAGTAATGAATGCTTGTGAAATCCTTGATGCTTGTAGAATGTTTGGAACACGGAATGTCACGGTGAGGGAAATTATGTAAATTACATGTTAATCGGGTAGAACTCGATAAAAGAGCATTTTTCTGCAAAATATGCCTCATTTCCGAAACTGGCTTTTGGAAAAGACTGTGAAATCAGGGTAAATGTTTCTTGGTGTAAATATGCCCTGTATGGTGTTGAAAGTTTGTTAATCCACATGTTCTCACCTCTGTAATACATGTTTCTCTTATCCTTGATGCATGTAACGTGTTCGGAACACGGAATATCATGGTGAGGAAACTATGTAAATTACATGCCGATTGGGTAGAACTCGCTCTAAGAGAATTTTTCTGTGATATCTACCTCATTTTCGAAACTGGTGTTAGGAAAAAGTTGGGAAATCAGAGAAAAATTTTGTAGGTGTAACTCTGCCATGTATGGGGATGAAAGTTCAGTAATCCACATGCTCACAACTCAGTCATGAATGTTTTTTGAATCCAGGTTGCATGTAGTGTGTTCGTAACACGGAATGTCACGGTGGAGGAAGAAATGTAAATTACATGTCTATTGGTTAGAAATCGCTCCAAGAGGATTTTTTTGAGAAAACTGCCTGATTTTGGAATCTGGCCTTATGAATAACCTGCGAACTGAGAATAAATATATATAGGTGTAAAGATGCCTTTTATGGTGGATGAAAGTTCGGTAATTCATGAAAAATGCTCACAACTCATTAAAAATTTTTGTCGAATCCGTGATGCATATATTGTTTTCAGAACATGGAAAGTCACGTTGAGTGAAACAATTTAAATAAAAGGTCTAGTGTATACAACACACTCAAAGAGGATTTTTCTGCGCAATATGCCTCATTTTTTAAACTGGAGTTAAGAAAATGTTGCGAAATAAGTTTAAATGCTTCTCGGTATAAATATGCCTTTCAAAGTAGGTGAAAGTTCAGTAATCCACATGCTAACAACTCAGTAGTGAATATGTGTCCAATCCTTGATGCATGTAACAAGTTCGGAACGCGGAATATCACGGTGAGGAAACTATGTAAATTCAATGTCGATTGGGAAGAACTCGCTCCAAGAGAATTTTTCTGTGAAATCTACCTCAATTTCAAAACTGGTGTTAGGAAAATGCTGGGAAATAAGAGTAAAATTTCTTCGGTGTCAATATGCCCATTTTGTTGATGAATGTTCATTAATCCTCGTGCTCACAACTCAGTAATGTATGTTTTTTCGAATCCGTGATGCATGTAACGTGTTCGGAACACAGAATATCATGGTGAGGAGACTATGTAAACTAGATGTCTAGTGGATACATCAAGCTCAAAGTGTATTTTACTGAGTCATCTGCCTCAGTTTTAAACTGGCATTAGAAAAATCTGCTAAATCAGAGTATATTCTTTAGGTGCACATATGCCTTTAATGGTGAATGAGATTTCTGTAATCCACATGCCCACAACTCAGTAATGAATGTTTTTCAAGACTGTGATGCAATTAATGTGTTTGGAAGATGGAATGACACGGTCAGGTAAGCTATGTAAATTACAAATCTGTCGGGTAGAACTCGCTATAAGACCATTTTTCTGTGAAAAATACCTCATATCCAAAACTGGCGTTAGGAAAAGCTGCAAAATCTGAGTAAATGCTTCTAGGTGACAATATGCCTTTTATGGTGGATGTAAGATCTGTACTCCACATGCTCACAACTCATTAAAGAATGTTTGTGCAATCCGTCATGCATGTAGCGTGTTCGAAACACAGAATATCATGGTTAGGGAAACTGTGTAAATTAAATTTCTATTTGGTAGAAATCGCTCCAAGAGGATTTTACTGCAAAAACTTCATGATTTCTGAAACAGGCTTTATGAAAATCCAGCGAATTCTGAGTAAATATTTCTAGGAATAAATATGCCATGCATGGTGAATGAAAGTTTGTACTACACATGCTCACATCTCAGTAATGAATTTTTGTTGAAACAGGGATGATTGTATTGTGTTGGGAACACGGATGTCACGTTCTGGAAAACAATGTAAATTACATGTCTCGTGTGTAGAACTCACTCAAAGAGGATTTTTCTGCACAATCTTTCTCATTTTCTAACCTGGCGATAAGAATAAGCTGCAAAATCAAGGTAAATAATTCTATGTGTAAGGATTCCTTTTATGGTGAATGAAAGTTAGGTCATCCACATGCTCACAGCTCAGTAACCATCGTTTGTCGAATCCGTAATGCGTGTAGCATTTTCGGAACACCCAATGTCACGGTGAGGGAAAGAAATTATATTATATGTCTATTGGGTAGAACTCGCTCCAAGGGTATTTTTCTAAGAAAACTGCTTGATTTTCGAATCTGACATTAGGGAAAATTTGCACACACAGACTAAGTGTTTCTAGGTGTAAAATGCCTTGTATGGTGGACGAAAGTTCTCTAATCCACATTCTCAGAACTCAGTAATGATTGTTTGTCGAATCCGTGATACATAAAGCCTGTTCTGAACACGGAACGTCATGGTGAGGGAAACTGTGTAAATTACATGACTATTGGTTATAAATCGCTCCAAGAGGATTTTTATGTGAAATCTACCGCATTTTCGGATGTGGCATTAGGAAAAATCTGTGACACCATAGTAAGTGTTTCTATGTGTAAATATGCCTTCTATGGTGGATGAAAGATCAGTAATCCACATGTTCACAACTCAGGAATAAATATTTGACGAATCCGTCATGCATGTAGTGTGTTCAGAACACGGATATTCACGGTGAGGGCAACTATGTAAATTACACGTCTATTGTGTATAATTTCCTCCACAAGTATATTTCTGTGGAAACTGCCTGGTTTTTGATACTGGCATTTGAGAAAAAATGCGAACTGTAAATAAATATTTCTAGGTGTTTATATGCCTTGTATGGTGATTGAAAGTTCGTTTATCCACATGCTCACAACTCAGTAATGAATGTTTTTCGATAACGTGTTATATTTAACGTGATCAGAAGACGGAATGACACAATCAGTTAAGCTATTTAAATTACATATCTATAGGGAATAGCTCCCTACAAGAGCATTTTTCCACGAAATATGCCTCATTTCCGAAACTGGTGTTAGGAAAAACCCGGGAAATAAGGATAAATTTTCTTCTGTGTTAATATGAACATTTTGGTGATGAATGTTCATTAATCCTCGTGCTCCCAACTCAGTAATGAATGTTTTTTCGAATCCATGATGCATGTAATGTGTTCAGAACACAGAATATCATGGTGAGGAGACTATGTAAACTACAGATCTAGTGGGTACAACACGCTCAAAGAGTATTTTACTGAGCAATCTACCTCATTTTTAAACTGCCGTTAGAAAAATGCTGCAAAATCAGAGTAAATGCTGTAGGTGCACATATGCCTTAAATGGTGAATGAAATTTCGGTAATCCACATGCTCACAGCTCATTAAAGAATGATTGTCGAATCCATGATGCATGTAGCATGTTCAGAACACGGAATGTCACGGTGAGTGAAACAATTTAAATTAAATTTCTAGTGTGTCAACTCACTTCAAGAGGATTTTTCTGCGCAATATGCCTCATTTTCTATACTGGAGTGAGGAAATAGCTGCGAAAATAAATAAATGATTCTAGGTGTTGATATGCCTTGTACGGTGGATGAAAGTTGGGTAATCCACATGCTCACAACTCAGTAATGAAAGTTTTTCCAATCCGTGATGAATTTAATATGTTTGGAAAACGGAATCACATGGTAAATAAGCTATGTGAAATAAATATTTGTCGGGTTGAAATCGCTAAATGAACTTTTTTATGTGAAATATGCCTCATATCAGAAACTGGCTTAAGGAAAAGCACCGAGATCTGTTTAAATGCTTCTAGGTGACAATAGGACTTTTATAGTGGATGAAAATTCGATAATCCACAAGCTCACATCTCATTAAAGAATGTTTGTCGAATCCATCATGCATGTAGCGTGTTCATAACACATTATTTCATGTTGAGGGCAACTACGTACATTAAAAATTCATTTGGTAGGACTCACAGCAAGAGAAACTTTCTGTGATAATTTCATGATTTTTAAAACTGGCATTATGAGAAAGCTGAGAAATCAGTGTAAATATTTCTAGGTATGAATAGGCCATGCATGTTGGATGAAAGATCGGTAATCCACATGTTCACAACCCAGTAAGTAATGTTTGTCAAATTTGTCATGCATGTAGCGTGCTCGGAACACGGAATATCATGGTGAGTGAAACTATGTAAATTAAAATACTATTTGAAAGGACTCGCCTCAAGAGAATTTTTCTGTGAAATCTTCATCAATTTTGAAATTGGCGTTAGGAAATTTCTGTGAAATCTGTTAAAAATTTCTAGGTATAAATATGCCTTGCATGGTGGATGAAAGATCGCAATACACATACTCACATCTCAGTAATGAATGCTTGTGAAATCCTTGATGTTGTAGAATGTTCGGAACATGGAATGTCATTGTGAGGGAAATTATGTAAATTACATTTCTAATGGGTAGAAGTCGCTAGAAGAGCATTTGTCTGCATAATATCCCTCATTTCCCAAACTGTCATTAGGAAAACCTGTGAACTCAGAGTAAATGTTTCTTGGTGTAAATATGCCCTGTATGATGTGGAAAGTTTGTTAATCCACATGTTCTCACCTATGTAATGCATGTTTGTCGTATCCGTGATGCATTTAACGTGTTCGGATCATGGAATATCACGCTGAGGAATCTATGTAAATTACATGCCGATTGGGTAGAACTCGTTCCAAGAGAATTTTTCTGTGATATCTACCTCATTTTCGAAACTGGTGTTAGGAAATAGCTGGGAAATCAGAGAAAAATTTTCTAGGTGTAACTCTGCCATGTATGGGGATGAAAGTTCAGTAATCCACATGCTCACAACTCAGACATGAATGTTTTTTCTAATCCGGGTTGCATGTAGCGTGTTGGTATCACGGAATGTCACGGTGAAGGAAGAAATGTAAATTACATGTCTATTGTTTAGAAGTCGCTCCAAGAGAATTTTTTTGAGAAAACTGCCTGATTTTGGAATCTGGCATTATGAATAACCTGCGAACTGAGAATAAATATATCTAGGAGTAAATATGCCTTGTATGGTGGATGAAAGTTCGGTAATTCATGAAAAATTCTCACAACTCATTCAAAATGTTTGTCGAATCTGTTATTCATGTATCGTGTTCAGATCATGGAAAGTCACGGTGAGTGAAACAATTTAAATAAAAGGTGTAGTGGATACAACACACTCAAAGAGTTTTTTTCTGTGCAATATGCCTCATTTTCTAAACTGGATTTAAGAAAATTCTGTGAAATAATATTAAATGCTTCTCGGTGTAAATATGCCTTTCATAGTAGGTGAAAGTTCAGTAATCCACATGCGAACATCTCAATAGTGAATATGTGTCGAAACCATGATGCATGTAGCATATACGAAACACGGAATTACACGGTGAGGGAATCTATGTCAATTACATTTCTGTTGGATAGAACTCGATGTAAGACGGTTTTTCTGTGAAAACTCTCTGTTTTTCAAAACTGGCATTAGAATAAATCTGGGAACTCAGAGTAAATAATTCTAAGTGTTAATATTCCTTGAATGGTGAATGAAAGCTCGGTAATCCACATGCTCACAAATCAGTAATAACTGTTTGTCGAATCCGTGATGCATGCTATTTGTTCGGAGCACAGAATGTCACAGTCAGGTAAACTATTTTAACTACATGTCTATCGGGTATAACTCAATAAAAGAGCATTATTCTGCAAAATATGCCTCATTTCCGAAACTGGCTTTTGGAAAAGACTGTGAAATCAGGGTAAATGTTTCTTGGTGTAAATATGCCCTGTATGGTGTTGAAAGTTTGGTAATCCACATGTTCTCACCTCAGTAATGAATGTTTGTCTTATCCTTGATGCATGTAACAGGTTCGGAATGCAGAATATCACGGTGAGGAAACTATGTAATTTAAATTTCGATTAGGTAGAACTCGCTCCAAGAGAATTTTTCTGTGAAATCTACCTCAATTCCAAAACTGGTGTTAGGAAAAAGCTGGGAAATAAGGATAAAATTTCTTCGGTGTTAATATGAACATTTTGGTGATGAATGTTCATTAATCCTCGTGCTCCCAACTCAGTAATGAATGTTTTTTCGAAACCGTGATGCATGTAATGTGTTCAGAACACAGAATATCATGGTGAGGAGACTATGTAAACTACAGTTCTAGTGGGTACAAGGCGCTCAAAGAGTATTTTACTGAGCAATCTGCCTCATTTTTAAACTGCCGTTAGAAAAATGCTGCAAAATCAGAGTAAATGCTGTAGGTGCACATATGCCTTAAATGGTGAATGAAATTTCGGTAATCCACATGCTCACAACTCATTTAAGAATGATTGTCGAATCCATGATGCATGTAGCATGTTCAGAACACGGAATGTCACGGTGAATGAAACAATTTAATTAAAATGTCTAATGTGTCAACTCACTCAAAGAGGATTTTTCTGCGCAATATGCCTCATTTTCTATACTGGAGTGAGGAAAAAGCTGTGAAAGAAGACTAAATGCTTCTAGTTGTTAATATGCCTTGTACGGTGGATGAAAGTTGGGTAATCCACATGCTCACAATTCAGTAATGAAAGTTTTTCCAATCCGTGATGAATTTAATGTGTTTCGAACACGGAATGACATGGTCAAGTAATCTATGTAAATTACATATCTGTCGGGTAGAACTCGCTAAATGACCATTTTTATGTGAAATATGCCTCATATCAGAATCTGGCTTAAGGAAAGCAGTGAAATCTGTGTAAATGATTCTAGGTGACAATAGGCTTTTTTTGGTGGATGAAATTTCGATAATCCACAAGCTCACAACTCATTAAAGAATGTTTGTCGAATCCATCATGCATGTAGCGTTTTCGTGACACAGTATTTCTTGCTGAGGGAATCTATGTAAATTAAAATTCTATTTGGTAGGACTCGCAGCAATAGAATTTTGTGTGATAATTTCATGATTTTTAAAACCTGCGTTAGGAAAAAGCTGAGAAATCAGTGTAAATATTTTTGGGTATGAAGAGGCCATGCATGGTGGATGAAAGTTCATAAAACACATGCTCACATCTCAGTAATTAATTTTTCTAGAATCCATGATGCATGTAGTTTGTTTTGAACACAGACTGACATGCTGAGGGAATCTATGTCAATTACATTTGTAATGGGTAGAACTCGATGTAAGGGTAGTTTTCTGTGAAAACTGACTGTTTTTCAAACCTGGTGTTAGAAAGAACTGGGAACTAAGAATAAATAATTCTAGGTGTTAATATGCCTTGAATGGCGAATGAAAGCTCGGTAATCCACATGCTCATAACTCAGTAATAAATGTTTGTCGAATACTTAATGCATGTAATGTGTTTGGAATACAGAATGTCACGGTCAGTTAAACTATGTAAATTACATGTCTATGGGGTAGAACTCGATAAAAGAGCATTTTTCTGCAAAATATGCCTCATTTTCAAAACTGGTGTTAGGAAAACTGTGAACTAACAATAAATATTTCTAGGTTTTATTATGCATTGTATTGTGGATGCAAGTTCATTAATACACATCCTCACTGCTAAGCAACGAATGTAGTCGAACCCGTGATGCTTGAATCGTGTTCAGAACACGAAATGTAATGTGGATTGAAAGTATGTAAATTACATGTCTCTTGGGTCAAAAACACTGCAAGAGGATTTTTCTGTGAAATGTACCACATTTTTGGATGTGGCATTAGGAAAAATCTGTGAAAACAGAGTCCGTACTTCTAGGTGTAAATATGCCTTCTATCGTGGTTGAAATGTCAGTAAAACACATTCTGAGTACTCAGTTATTAATGTTTGTCTTATCCGTTATGCATGAAGCGTGTTAGGAACACAGAATATCATGGTGAGGAAACTATGTAAACTAGATATCTAGTGGGTACATCACGGTCAAAGTGTATTCTACAGAGCCATCTGCCTCATTTTTAAACTGGCATTAGAAAAATCTGCAAAATCTGAGTAAATGATTCTAGGTGACAATATGCCTTTTATGGTGGATGAAAGTTCGGTACTCCACATGCTCACAACTAATTAAAGAATTTTTGTGCAATCCGTCATGCATGTAGCATGTTCAAAACACAGAATATCATGGTTAGGGTAACTGTGTAAATTAAATTTCTATTTGGTAGTACTCGCACCAAGAGTATTTTACTGCAAAAATTTCATGATTTCTGAAACAAGTTTTATGAAAAACCTGCGAAATCTGAGTAAACATTTCTAGGAATAAATATGCCATGCATGGTGAAAGAAAGTTTGTAATACACATGCTCACATCTCAGTAATGTATTTTTGTCGAATTCGTGATGCTTTTATTGTGTTGGGAACACGGATGTCACGTTCTGGAAAACAATGTAATTTACATGTCTCGTGTGTAGAACTCACTCAAAAAGGATATTTCTGCACAATCTTTCTCATTTTCTAACCTGGCGATAAGAATAAGCTGCAAAATCAAGGTAAATAATTCTCTGTGTAAGGATTCCTTTTATGGTGGATGAAAGATCGGTAATCCACATGCTCACAACACAGTAAGTAATGTTTGTCAAATCCGTAATGCATGTAGTGTGCTCAGAACACGGAATATCATGGTGAGGGAAACTATGTAAATTAAAATACTATTTGATAGGACTCGCCCCAAGAGAAATTTTCTGCAAAATCTTCATGATTTTTGAAACTGGCGTTAGAAAATTTCTGTGAAATCTGGTAAAAATTTCTAGGTATAAATAAGCCTTGCATGGTGGATGAAAGATCGCAATACACATACTCACATCTCAGTAATGAATGCTTTTGAAATCCTTGATGCTTGTAGAATGTTCAGAACACGGAATGTCACGGTGAGGGAAATTATCTAACTTACATTCCTATTGGGTAGAACTCGGTCCAAGAGCATTTGTCTGCGAAATCTCCCTCATTTTCAAAACTGTCATTAGGAAAATACTGTGAACTCAGAGTAAATGTTTCTTGGTGTAAATATGCCCTGGATGGTGTTGAAAGTTTGTTAATCCACATGTTCTCACCTCTGTAATGCATGTTTGTCGTATCCGTGATGCATGTAACGTGTTCGGAACATGGAATATCACGCTGTGGAAACTATGTAAATTACATGCTGATGGGGTAGAACTCGCTCCAAGAGAATTTTTCTGTGATATCTACCTCATTTTTGAAACTGGTGTTAGGAAAAAGCTGGGAAATCAGAGAAAAATTTTCTAGGTGTAACTCTGCCATGTATGGGGATGAAAGTTCAGTAATCCACATGCTCACAACACAGTCATGAATGTTTTTTCGAATCCGTGTTGCATGTAGTGTGTTCATAACACGGAATGTCACGGTGAAGGAAGAAATGTAAATAACATGTATATTGGTTAGAATTCGCTCCAAGAAAATTTTTTTGATAAAACTGCCTGATTTTGGAATCTGGCATTATGAATAACCTGCGAACTGTGAATAAATATATCTAGGTGTAAATATGCCTTGTTTGGTGGATGAAAGTTCGGTAATTCATGAAAATGCCCACAAATCATTAAAAATGTTTGTCGAATCCGTGATGCACGTAACGTGTTCAGAACATGGAAAGTCACGGTGAGTGAAACAATTTAAATAAAAATTCTAGTGGATACAACACACTCAAAGAGGATTATTCTGCGCAATATGCCTCATTTTCTAAACTGGAATTAAGAAAATGCTGCGAAATAAGATTAAATGCTTCTCAGTGTAAATATGCCTTCCATAGTATGTGAAAGTTCAGTAATCAACATGAGAACAACTCAGTAGAGAATATGTGTTGAATCCGTGATGCATGTAGCATATATGGAACACGGAATTATACGGTGAGGGAATCTATGTCAATTTCATTTGTGTTGGATAGAACTCGATGTAAGACGGTTTTTCTGTGAAAACTGCCTGTTTTTCAAAACTGGCATTAGAAAAAAGCTGGGAACTCAGAGTAAATAATTCTAAGTGTTAATATTCCTTGAATGGTGAATGAAAGCTCAGTAATCCACATGCTCACAAATCAGTAATAACTGTTTTTCGAATCCGTGATGCATGTAATGTATTTGGAGCAGAGAATGTCACGGTCTGGTAAACTATGTAAATTACATGTCTATCGGGTAGAACTCGATAAAAGAGCATTTTTCTGCAAAATATGCCTCATTTCCGAAACTGGCTTTTGGAAAACAATGTGATATCAGGGTAAATGTTTCTTGGTGAAAATATGCCCTGCATGGTGTTGAAAGTTTGGTAATCCACATGTTTTCACCTCAGTAATGATGTTTGTCGTATCCTTGATGCATGAAACAGGTTCGGAATGCGGAATATCACGGTTTGGAAACTATGTAAATTAAATGTCGATTGAGTAGGGCTCGCTCCAAGAAAATTTTTCCGTGAAATCTACCTGAATTTCAAAACTGGTGTTAGGAAAATGCTGGGAACTCAGAGAGTATTTGATCTTTTAGGAATTCACTGTTGTTGTCAGAGTGTGAATCTGTTGGATCCCTGATTCCAGGAGGGGCTTTCTATACTCCTACTGGCTTCATTTCACCTCAGGTGCTGATTTTAAAATGGATGCCTGAGTGGAGTGGAGGGTAGAGCATGGGCTTGATAGCTATGGCGATAATGGGAAAGGTCTTACTTGGGCTTGGTGCATTTTGTTCTGAATTGTTTGTAAATGCCCAATGGGACGTGTGGATTCTAACAACCACTTCCAAGAATATGAGCACATTTATCATCTCTGTCATCTCTTCTCTTGTAGACGTCAGTTATCTTGGACCCGTTCTTGGAGCAGGGAATTGAGTAACTTCTTCAAGGACACGTTGACATTCCATATATTACTGCCAGAATCAGCGAGGTCCTTTATGTCTCAGGAAGGACTTTTGAGCCTTGTATTCTCTACAAATGTCTCCATGCCAGTATTCTCCATTGTAGCAGAACAACACTCATGAATGTATTCGCATCTCTCCTCAATCAGTGCAGCCAGCTTTTCTGTCAGCTTCTCTTTGTGTCTCCCATAAAGTCGACTTCAAGAGGAATTGGCCATTTTGAAAGGACCTTGGAGCCTCACCAGTAAGCTGATGACAGGTAGATCTTCCACTCTCTGCCCTTTCAGGTTCTGGAAACTGACCCATAATCTCATGTCTTTGGGCAGCAGCAGTATCTCGAACTTACACAGCTTCCCGAAAAAAAGACCTAAGACAAACTCCACAGAGTGCGGCAGCCCCTCCATCACACTGATCCACCCACAGAATTCTGCCCAGTTTCCTTGGATCCACCAGCCACAACAAGCCTCGTGGTACCCAGCAATATTCCACCTGGAATCCAACCGGTAACTGAAATCTCCAATGGTTGGTGCATCTTGTTATTGTTTGGGGAGTGGCTTCATCAGACGACAGATTCCTAAGATTAATGTGATTCTGTCCACTAGCGTCCCATGGTCCTTTTTTCTTCCCTCTTTCCTTTGGTTCAGATCCATATACACACTGCAAACGGAGGGAAAATTGTCCATTTTAGTTTATGGTTTCACACGACTTTAAACTTTCTAAAAGTACAGAGTTCACATTGACACACTTAATGAAATTATGTTTGTGTAATATCCATTCACCCAGAATACATATCCATTTGTTTCTTTCTGCTGAAACACCCACACTTTCAGAATATATATCTTATTTTTTCATAAGAGCTGAATTTCCAAGAATTGAAACCAATCCCTATGTGCAATTTACTGTCTTTCTCTTTAGTTCTTTGTATAGTTTTGCAGAGCTACTTGTGCTTGTTATAGGCTTATGCCATTTCGTCTCTACCAAGGGCAGTATATGGCATTCATTTATCCTGTTGGAAAACATGTAATTCTATTTCACGGTCTATGAATACAATTTAGTGGATCTCGGCATTTGATTTGGTTCACGATATACCCTTCTGAATCAATATTTATGAATATTTGTGCATGTATCTTTTATTTTAATACAAGCGTCTTGAATATATGCAAGCATCGATATTGGGTCGATGCGTGCTGAATGATACTTGACATCACTTTTAGTATTTTCCTTTGAATATTCATGGTTTCTTTGGTATATGTCAGCCAACCGTACCCTTTTTGTGTTTGTTTGATTGATTGTTTGTTTGCTTGTTGTTTGTTTTGCAAACACATTAGGCCATGCATCTCCCCAATTGCTTCAACCAGAGAGTCATAGAAGCTGATTCAGTTAAGATAGTGCTTAAAATCACCTATGATTTCCTGCTTCCCTCTCCCATCTCTAGGGTTTTACTGTCCTCCTTGCCTTCTTATTTTTTATCCTTTGGATCTCAATTTCTTCCTGCATTTCCTGTAGTGGTTTTCTTATACCCATTAAATCTTGCTACTTTCTATTCAGGGTAGAATTTTCAATTTTTCTTTTAGGGTTAATTTAGAACTGCTGATTTCTTTTAAGTTTTGCTGGTCTCTGAAATTTTCTAGCTTTGCATTTATTATTAATGGTGGACATGTGGCATAGGCTAACCTAGATTGCAGCTTTATCTCACTCACTTTATGGTCTATGTCCTGGCCTTCCTCCCTTTCCTGCAATATTTCTCTCGACTTATCTGCTGAAACCCTGCTGTATGTTCGGGTGTGACTAAGTTGCTTTCGTCTGGGTGATTTTAAATCAATGGGATGATCATGAACTTTGTATATTTGAATTAAACAGCTGCCATTAGGTCTATTGTGATTCCAACTCCTTTGGACGCTGTGTACTTCCTGAAAACTTATAGATGATTCTTTCTTGCCTTTCAGAAAGTTTCAGTCTGAATTTTCTACAGATAAATTTTCAGACTTTTTTTTCTTTAAATCTCTTGCATTCCCATCTGGGACTCTTAAGTATCATAGTCTTTCATGCTTTGTCTTACCCCGTGATTCAACAGCTTTGTTTGCATTGGTTTACACTTGCTTTTCTATGTCTTCTTCTAATTGTGGGATTTCTATTACCCTGAATTCAAAGTCATTCACAAGTCCCTCTGCGTTATCTAGTCTGCTTAGGACTGACTTTAGCCCTGTTATTATCTCATTCATTGAGTTTTCTGATATTATTTGGCTAGTCTTTAGATTTTCTCTTCCCCTTTTTTGCTATTCTGGCTTTTGTGAATCTGAGACACTTTTTCCTTCAGTGTTTTACTCACCTCCAATTTCAATGCTTTCTGTGGTAGAGTTATGCCGTCTAGTCATTTGAAAGCTTATTTTTTTGGCCTTCAATCTCTTTGGAACTGTAAATGGTACTTCCTGTTTCTTTTCCTATTCTTCTTTATCTCTACTGGTCAAGTACTATCAGGTATCTAATTTAGAATTATAGGGTTTTGTTAAGTGAATATTGTAGACTCTTTGGTGTGCACAATTCCATGAGATTTCTGTGAGGGCAATTTTTCCTAGACATTGATTCTATGTCCTGTTCTTGTGTGTGTTGTCTGGTATATCTCTAATTGCTGGTGTTGCCTTTGTTGTGATGAACACACCATAATATTTCGATTAGTATTACCTCATTTTTATTACGCTTATCTCAGAACCATGAAAGTGCACAGGACACTTCCACTTGTGGAAATGAAGCTTCTAAAGATTTTCAGCTCTGCATTCTGCTGTATGTCATTTTGGAGCTTTTCCAAAAGAAACTGACAGTGAGCTTGTGCTTTCTATTGCCATGGGAATGTCCCAATATTACCAGTTCTTCCCAGAGCTTCTCTGTCTACAGAAACACCAGTGGAAACATATCTATGGATGTCATACAATAGGGCCGTCTGCAATGATCCCACAGAACGACGTATGTGTCCTCGGTGCAGTACCATGTCAGTGCCATTCAAAATGTAGCATCTGTATTTGGGAGAAAATGCTGAATGAAATTCTTCATCTTCTCATGCTATAGACTTTGACCACTCTTCCTTGTTCACTCATCCTTGTGTCATGTGTGCATGAAGGAATGAACAGAGCTGTTCTGCTTCCTCTTCCTCAAACCAAACTGTAATCCAACTCAAGATAACGAATGTAGCAGATCCTAATTGTTTTAATACTTATTTCAAACCGAAGGACCCCTGGATCCCTCAGGCCTCATGCACAATATCTCTGATTGAGCCCCACACGTGCTCTGTTGGCAAAATGCCAAATTTGTCCCTGGTCCTGCAGATGCAGTGGATGTGGCCATGGGACATATAGATAAACTGAAACTCACGCACTAATTTGGTTGCTTTCTCATTGGGGTCACAAGTCGGTTTGCTCTCTTGATAGGACCAACCACAACCCACAATGCAATCCAGATCCCTGAGACTCAGCATGTGCCATCATCAGTAGTCCTTTCCCCCATTTTCTGCTGCCTCTGCTAGCTCAAATATGGCAGCTCGGCTCTTGGCCTCATAATCAATTGTGGGGATATTTTGTGCTGGTTTCTTTGAGTCCTGTCAGCCAAGCATCTGCTGTGCACTCTTCTAACTCTCAGTGCAACACTTTCAATCCCACGTGTGCTGTCCCGTTGAGAGTGTGCATCCAAGTAAAGCAGAGTTTCACCTTTGCTGCTCCATTACCAGAGTTCAGATCCTGTAGTGGTTTCCATTCTCTACACTGCCTTCTCTTCCTCTGGTTTCTCAGGCCCCATCTTGTCTTTGGAATTAACAGACCACTCTTCAGCATGTGTCCTGTGCCATGGGCTGTTTGGGTAGATGTTTACATTGCTGTGTACATGGGAGCGAGTGAGCACAGTTTGCACTTTTTCTCTGCCATCTGGGCAGTGATAAATCAACACTTTCCAGATATAATTCACAGAAATACGATATTTACTTAGCTCTATTTTCTATACAACCATGGTGGGAGGGTTTGTCCTAAGACTCCACTTTTGACATTGTTTTGATAACTCAGTTGCAGTATTTTAAAATATTATTTGAATTTATTTACATATTTTGGGATTTATATGAAAATGAAGTTAGTTTTTGAAACATACTTGATCTACCTAGAAGCAAGTCTTGTCAATTTTTGTTACTTTTTGTCAGGTCTAAGAAAAATATAGACAGATATAATGTAAAATAGCAGTCCAAAATGTTGAATGGGACATGTCAACTGTTTACTGTTGAAGCCTCCAGCATGAACAGGAACCATGAAATACCTATTGGAACTATGAAATAACCCCAAAACTTGGTTTCCCTTGTTCAGATTTTGCCCTTTATTACCAATGTCACATACTGGCCAATGTTGGCATTTCAAGGTGTAACATTGCTCTCTACTAGAATACAAGATATTCCAAATAAAATATAGACATTTAGGCTTGATTCTAAAAGCACCTAGAGGCATTATAACTATGAGAAACCTCTGCAGCTATGCTAGGCTTTTGAGAACCAGGTGTTTTTCTAGCAGTAATGAGAACACATAATCATCCGATCATGTTAGGTAAAGCAATTTAACACAACCAAGGCTGCACCCCCATGATAAAGTGCACCCGGGGCTTTACTGAAGGGAAGCATGGTCCACATAACCTGCGTCTTTAAAGTCTTTGGTGACTTTTACAGTTCAGTTCACTATCCGACTTCTAATATTTGTCTATACTGTCTTGAAATTCTGAGGCCTAATATCTATTAAAGATCAGTCAAAGATTCCCCTCAGTTACCACACTCCATTCACCACATAGAATACATTACTCCAGCATTTGCTGAATCTAGGGGAAGGTCATCATTTCTTTGTGTGTACTAAGTATTCAATTCATATCTATTTTATTCGAGAGTATTTGATCTTTAAGAAATTCACTGTTGTTCACAGAGTGTGAAGCTGTTGGAACCCTGATTCTAGGAGGGGCTTACTATTCTTCTAATGAGTTCATTTCACCTCAGGTTCTTATCTTTAAAATGGATGCCTGAGTGGATTGGAGGGTAGAGAAATTGCTTGATAGCTAGGCCCAAACCTGGGAAAATTCTTACCTGGGCTTGGTGCATTTTGGTCTAATTGGTTTATAAATGTCCCTTGGGACATTTGCATTCTCACTATCCCTTCCAATAACACGAGCGATTTTATCATCTCTGTCATCTCTTCTCTTTTAGACGTCGGGAATCTTGGACTCGTTCTTGGAGAAGGGAATTGAGTAACTTCTTCAAGGTCACGTTGACGCTCCGTATATTCCTCCCAGTATCAGCGAGGTTCAATAAGTCTCATGAATGTCTTTCGAGCCTGGTATTCTCTACAGATGTCTCCATGCCAGTATTCTCCATTGTAGCAGAACAACTCTCATCAATTTGTTGGCATCTCTCCTCAATCCGTGCTGCTAGCTTTTCTGCCAGCTTCTCTCCGTGTCTCCCATAAAGTTTACTTCAAAAGGACTGGGCATTTCTGAAAGGACCTCGGAGCATCACCAGTAAGCTGATGACAGGCAGATCATGCACTGTCTGCCCTTTCAGGTTCTGGAAACTAACCCGTGATACTAGGTTTTTGGGCAGCAGCATTATCTCGAACTTACACAGCTTCCCGAAAAAAAGACCTAAGACAAACTCCACAGAGTGCGGCAGCCCCTCCATCACACTGATCCACCCACAGAATTCTGCCCAGTTTCCTTGGATCCACCAGGCACAACAAGACTCGTGGTAGCCACCAACATTCCACCTGGAAACCAAAACGTAGCTGCCATGTCCAATGGTTGCTGCATTTTTTTTTTTTTGTGTTGGGAGAATGGCTGCATCACACATCAGACTCCTAAGTTTAATGTGATTCTCTCCACTAGCATCCCATGGTCCTTTTTTCTTTCCTCTTTCCTTTGGTTCAGATCCGTATACACAGTACAAACGGAGGGAAATGTGACTAATTTTAGTTTATGCTTTCACACGTGTGTAAACTTTCTAACAGTTCACATTACACAGAGACACACTAAAGGAAATTAAGTTTGTGTAATATACATTCACCCAGAATACATATCCATTTGTTGCTTTCTGCTGAAACACCCACAATCTCAGAATATGGATCCAATTGTTTCATGGTGGCTGAAATTCCTAAAAATGGAACAAATCACTACGTGCACTTTACTGGCTTTCTCTTTCACACTTAGTACAGTTTTGCAGAGCTACTTGTCTTTGTTATAGGCTTATGCCATTTCGTCTCTACCTAGGGTAGAATATGGCATTGATTCATCCTGTTGGAAAACATGTAAGTCTATATCACGGTCTATGAATACATTTTATTCAAACTCGGCATTTGATTTGGGTCACGATATACTCTTATCAACCAATATTTATTAATATTTATGTGCGCATCATTTTTCTGAATACAAACGTGTTGAATACATGCAAGCAGCGATACTGGGTCGATGCGTGATGAATGATCCTTGACATCAATTTGAGTATTTTATTTGAATAGTCATGGTTGCTTTGGTATAAGTCAGCCAATCGTACCGTTTTTTTGTTTGTTTGATTGTTTGCTTGTTGTTTGTTTTGCAAACACATTAGGCCATGCATTTCTCCGTTTGCTTCAGACTGTCATAGCAGCTGATTCACTTAAGATAGTGCTTTAAGACACCTAAGATTACCTGCTTCCCTCTCCCATCTCTAGTGTTTTGCTGTCCTCTTTGCCTTCTTCTTTTTTATTCTTTGCAACTCATGCTCTTCCTGCATTTCCAATAATGGTTTTCTTATTTCCATTTCATCTTGCTACTATTCTATTCAGCATAAATCTCAATCTTTATTTTGTGATAATTTTCGAACTGCTGAATTGTTTTAAGTTTGCCGGTCTGTAAAATTCCCTAGCTCTGCCTTTATTATTAATGGCGGTCATTTGGCAAAGGCTACTCAAGTTTGCAAGTTTTTCTCATTCAGGTTATGGTCTATGTCCTGGCACTCCTCCCTGTCCTTCAATATTTCTGTCGAGATATCAGCTGGAACACCTCTGGAGATTCTGTTGTGACTAAGTTGCTTTCATCTAGGTGCATTTTAAATCACTGGGATGATCATGAACTTTGTTGATTTGAATTCTGCAGCTGCTTGTTTGTCTATTGGGATTCCACCACCTTTGGACACTGTGTACTCCTGAAATCGTATAGATGAACCTTTTTTGGCTTTCAGAAAGTTTCACTCTGATTTTTCCACAAATAATTTTTCAGATTTTTTTTTTTTTATCTCTTGCATTACGATCTGGGACTCTTTTGAACCATAGACTTTCATGCTTTTTCTTACCCCGGGATTCAACAGCAATGTTTGCATTGGTTTACTCTTGCTTTTCTATGTCTTCCTCAGATCGAGGGATTTCAGTTCCCCTGTTTTCACAGTCATTCACGAGTCCCTCTGCATTATCTAGTCTGCTTAGGACTGACTTCAGCCCTGTTATTATCTAATCCATTGAGTTTACTGATATTATTTGGCCTGTCTTTAGAGTTTTTCTTCACCTTTTCTTGCATTCTGTCTTTTGTGATTCTGAGACACTGTTGTTCCTCAGTGTTTTCTTCACCTCCGCTTTCAATACTTGCTTTGGTAGCATTTTGCATTCTAGTTGTTAGGAAACTTATTTTTTGGGCCTTTAATCACTTTGGAACTGAAAATGGTACTTCCTGTTTCTTTTCCTATTCTTCTTTATCTCTACTGGTCAAGTACTATCAGGTATCTATTGTAGACTTATAGGGCTTTGTTAAGTGAATATTATAGACCATTGTGTGTACGCAATTCCATGATATTTCTGTGAGGACAATTTTTCCTAGACTTTGATGCCAAGTCCTGTTCCTGTGTGTGTTGTCTGGTATATCTCTAATTGTTGGTGTTGCCTTTGTTGTGATGAAAATACCATAATATTTCGATTATTATAACCTCATTTTTATTACGCTTATCTCACAATTCTGGTAGTGTACAGGATACTTCCTCTTGTGGAAATGAAGCTTCTAAATATTTTCAGCTCTGCATTTTGCTGTATGACATTTTGGAGTGTTTCCAAAAGAGGAAACTGACAATGAGCTTGTGCTTTCTATTGCCATGGGAATGTCTCAATGTTACCAGTTCTTCCCAGAGCGTCTCTGTCTACAGAAACACCAGTGGAAACATATCTATGGATGTCATACAACAGGGCCTTCTGGAATGATCCCGCAGACCGATGTATGTGTTCTCGGTACAGTAACATTTCAGTGCCATTGAAAATGTAGCATCTGCATTTGAGAAAATGCTCAAAGAAATTCTTCATCTTCTCACACTGTGGACTTTGACCACTCTTCCTTGTTCCCTTATCCTTTTGTCATTGGTGCACGAAGGGAAGAACAGAGCTGTTCTGAAACCTCTGCCTCAAAACGAACCATAATCCCACTCCAGGATATGAATGTAGCAGATCCTAATGCTTTTAATTCTGATTTCAAACCCAAGGCCCCCTGGATCTCTCAGGCCTGATGCACAGTATCTCTGATTGAGCCCCACATGTGCTCTCTTGGCAAAATGCCAAATTGGTCCCTGGTCCTGCAGATGCAGTGGATGTGGCCATGGGGCATATTGATAAACTCAAACTCACACGCTAATTTGGTTGCTTTCTCATTGGGGTCACAAGTCAGTTTGCTCTCTTGATAGGACCAACCACAACCCACAACGCAATCCAGATCCCTGAGACTCAGCGTGTGTCATCATCCGTAGCCCTGTCCCTCATTTTCTGCTGCCTCTGCCAGCTCAAATTTGGCAGCTAGGGTCTTGGTCTCAGATTCAATTGTGGGGATATTTTGTGCTGGTTTCTTTGAGTCCTGTCAGCCAATCATCTGCTGTGCACTCTTCTAACACTCCACACAGCACACTCAATCCCATGTGTGCTGTCTGCTAGAGAGTGTGCATCCAAATAAATCAGAGTTTCACCTTTGCTGCTCCATTACCTGAGGTCAGATCCTGTAGTGGTTTCCATTCTCTACATTATCTTCTCTTCCTTCGAAGTTTCTGAGGCCTCATCCTGTTTTTGGAATTAACAAACACCTCTTCGGCAACTGTCCTTTGCCAAGTGCTGGTTGAGTGGATATTTACATTGCTGTGTACATGGGAGTGATTGAGCACATGTTCACTTGTTCTCTGCCAACTGGGCAGTGATAAATCAACACTCTCCAGATATAATTCACAGTAATATGATGTTTACTTAGCCCTATTTTCTATACAGCCTTGGTGAGAGTGTTTGTCCGAAGACTCCAGTTTTGGCATTGTGTTGATAACTCAGTTGCTGTTTTTGAAAAGGTTAATAGTATTGATTTTCATGTTTTGGGATTTATATGAAAATGAAGTTAGTTTTTGAAACATATTAAATCTACCTGTAAGCCAGACTTTTCAATTTTTGTAACATTTTCTCAGCTCTAAAAAAAAATACACAGAGTATAAAATAGCAGTTTAAATTGTTGAAGGGAACATGTCAACTCTTTAGTGTTGATGCCTCCAACACCAACGGGAACCATGAAATAACCCCCAAACTATGTTTCCCTTATGCATATGTTGCCCTTTAATTCCAATGACACATACTGGCCAATGTTGGATTTTCAAGGTGTAACGTCTCTCTCTACTGGAATACAATACATCCAAACAAAATATATACATTTAGGCTTGATTCTAAATGCACCAAGAGGAAATATCGCTACGAGAATCCTGCTGCAGCTGTGCTAGGCTTTTGAGAACAAGGTGTTTTTCTATCAGCGATAAGAACGCTTAAGCATCATATCATGTTGGGTAAAGCAATTTTACACAACCAAGTCTGCACCCCCATGGTATAGTGCACCCGGGGCTTGACTGAAGGGAACACAGACAACATAACCTGTGTCTAATATCTTTGGTGACATTTACAGTTCAGTTCACTATCTGACTTTTAATATTTGAGAATACTCTCTTAAAAAACTGAGGCATAATATGTATTCAAGTTCAGTCAAAGATTCCCCTCACATAAAACACTCCATTCACCCCAAATGAGACATAACCCCAGTATTTGCTGAATCTACAGGAAGGTCATCATTATTTTGTGTGAGCTAAGTATTCAATTCCTATCTCTTTTAGTCAAGAGTGTTTGATCTTTAAGGAGTTCACTGTTGTTCACAGAGTGTGAATCGGTTAGAATCCTGATTCTACAAGGGGATTGCTATTCTCCTACTGGCTTCAATTCACCTCAGGTGCTGATCTTTAAAATGGATGCCTGAGTGGAGGGGAGGGTAGAGCGAGTGCTTGATAGCTAGGCCCATACCAGGGAAAATTCTTACCTGGGCTTGGTGCATTTTGGTCTGAATTGTTTGTAAATTCCCCTTGTGACTTGTGGATTCTAATGACCTCTTCCAAGAACACGAGCACTTTTATCATCTCTGTCATCTCTTCTATTTTAGACATCAGGAATCTTGGACCCGTTCTTGGAGCAGGGAATTAAGTAACTTCTTCAAGGACACGTTGACACTCCGTATATTTCTGCCAGTATCAGCGGGGTTCAATATGTCTCATGAATGTCTTTTGAGCCTGGTATTCTCTACAGATGTCTCCATGCCAGTATTCTCCATTGTAGCAGAAAAACTCTCATCAATGTGTTCGCATCTCTCCTCAATCATTGCAGCCAGCTTTTCTGCCAGCTTCTCTTCGTGTCTCCAATAAAGTCGACTTCAACAGGAATGAGGAATACTGAAAGTACTTCGGAGCATCACCAGTAAGCTGATGACAGGCAGATATTCCACTGTCTGCCCTTTCAGGTTCTGGAATCTGACCCGTGATCTCAGGTCTTTGGGCAGCAGCAGTATCTCAAACTTATATACCTTCCCGAAAAAAAGACCTAAGACAAGCTCCACAAAGGGTGGCAGCCCCTCCATCACACTGATCCACCCACAGAATTCTGCCCAGTTACCTTGGATCCACCAGGCACTGCAAGCCTCGAGGTACCCACCAAAATTCCACCTGGAATCCAACCAGTAACTGCCATATCCAATGGTTGCTGCATCTTTTATTGTTGGGGGAGGGGCTGCATCAGACGACAGATTCCTAAGTTTAATGTGATTCTATCCACAAGCGTCCCATGGTCCTCTTTCCTTCCTTCTTTCCTTTTGTTCAGATCCATATACACAGTACAATGGGAGGGAAATGTGTCCATTTTCAGTTTATGGTTTCACACGACATTAAACTTTCTAGCATTTCACAGTACACAGAGACACACTAAAGGAAATTATGTTTGTGTATTATCCATTCACCCAGAATACATATCCTTTTGTTGCTTTCTGCTGAAACACCCACACTCTCAGAATATGGATACAATTTTTTCATGGGGACTGAAATTCCTATAAATGAAACCAATCCCTATGTGCATTTTTCTGGCTTTCTCTTTTGCTCTTAGTACAGTTTTGCAGAGCTACTTGTCTCTGTTATAGGCTTATGCCATTTCTTCTCTACCTAGGGTAGAATATGGTATTGATTCATCCTGTTGGAAAACTTGTAAGTCTATATTATGTACTATGAATCCATTTTATTCAATCTCGTCATTTGATTTGGGTGATGATATACTCTTATCAATCAATGTTTATGAATATTTATGCATGCATCATTTTGCTTAATACAAGCATGTTAAGTACATGCAAGCAGTGATACTGGGTCGATGCGTGCTGAATGATCCTTGACATCACTTTGAGTAATTTGTTTTGAATTGTCATGGTTGCTTTGGTATATGTCAGCCAAACGTACCCTTATTGTGTTTGTTTGATTGATTGTTTGCTTGTTGTTTGTTTTGGAAACACATTAGGCCATGCATCTCTCCGTTTGCTTCAAACAGGGAGTCATAGAAGCTGATTCACTTAAGATAGTGCTTTAAATTACCTAAGATTACCTGCTTCCCTCTCCCATCTGTAGGGTTTTGCTGTCCTCCTTGCCTTCTTTTTTATTCTTTGCAACTCATGCTCTTCCTGCATTTCCAATAATGTGTTTCTTATTTCCATTTCATCTTGCTACTTTTCTATTCAGCGTAGAATAATCAATCTTTATTTTGCAATAATTTTCAAAATGCTGAATTCTTTTAAGTTTTGCCGGTCTGTGAAATTCTCTAGCTTTGCCTTTATTATTAATGGCGGTCATGTGGCATAGGCTACCCTAGATTGCAGCTTTTTCTCATTCAGATTATGGCCTATGTCCTGGCACTCCTCCCTGTCCTTCAGTATTTCTGTCGAGATATCAGCTGAAACCCCTCTGGAGGTTCTGTTGTGAATAAGTTTCTTTCATCTAGGTGCATTTTTAATCAGTGGGTTGATCATGAACTTTGTTGATTTGAATTATGCAGCTCCTTGTAGGTCTATTGGGATTCCACCTCGTTTGGAAACTGTGTTTCCTGATTTTGTACAGTTGATTGTTTCATGGCTTTCATCAAGTTTCAGTCTGATTTTTCAACAAATATCTTTTCAGACTTTTTTTTAACTCTTGCTTTTTCATCTGGGACTCTTATGAATCCTAGTCTTTCATGCTTTGCCTTTACCCATGGTTCAACAGCAATGTTTGCATTGGTTTTCCCTTGGTATTCTATGTCATCTCTGATCGAGTGATTTCAGTTCCTCTGTCTTCAAAGTTATTCACGAGTCCCTCTGCATTATCTAGTCTGCTTAGGACTGACATTAGCTCTGGTAATATCTCATTCTTTGAGTTTTCTGATATTATTTGGCTCGTTTTTAGAGGTTCTCTTCCCCTTTTCAGGTATTCTGACTTTTGTGATTCTGAGACTTTCTTGTTCTTCAGTGCTTTCCTAACCTCCATTTCCAATACCTTCTCTGGTAGCGTTTTGCAGTCAAGATGTTTGAAACTCTTTTTTGGGGTATTCAATTTCTTTGGAACTGAAAATGTCATTTCCTGTTTCTTTTACTATACTTCTTTATCTCTACTGGTCAAGTACTATCAGGTATGTAATGTAGACTTATAGGGCTTTGTCAAGTGAAAATTTAGACTCTTGGCTGTACGCAATTCCATGATATTTCTGTCAGGATAATGTTTTCTAGACATTGATGCCATGTCATTTTCCTGTGTGTGTCGTCTGGTAAATCTCTAATTCCTGGTGTTGCCTTTGTTGTGATGAACACACCATACTCTTTCGATTAGTATAATCTTATTTTAATTACACTTATCTCACAGTTCTGAAAATGCACAGGACTCTTCCTCTTGTGGAAATGAGGCTTCTAATTGTTTTCAACTCTGCAGGCTGCTCTATATCATTTTGGAGTTTTTCCAAAACAGCATCGTGACAGTGTGTTTGTGTTTTCTATTGCCATGGAAATATCCCAATGTTACCAGTTCTTCCCAGAGCTTCTCTGTCTACAGAAACACCAGGGGAAACATATCTATGGATGTCATGCATCAGGGTCTGCTGAAATGATCCCAAAGCCCCACCTATGTGTCCTCGGTGCCGTACCATGTCAGTGTCATCCAAAAAGTAACATCTGCATTAGCAAGATAATGCTGAAGGAAATGCTTCATGTTCTCACACTGTGGATTTTGAACACTATTTTCTATGTTCACACATCCTAGTGGCACGGGAACACGAAGGCAACCTCAGAACTGTTTTGCATCCTCTGCCTCAAACCATATTGTAATCCCATTCCAGGGTAAGAATGTAACAGATCCTAAGGCTTTTGATACTAATTTCAACCCCAAGGCCCCCTGGATCACTCAGATCACATGCATGATAACTCTGCTTGAGCCCCACACATGCTCTTTTGTCAAAATGCCAAATTGGTTCCTGGTCATGCAGCTGCAGTAGATGTGGACATGGGACATTTCAATACACTTAACCTCGCACGCCTCAGTGGTTGCTCTCTCATTGGGGTCACATGTCATTTTGCTCTCTTGATAGGACCCACCACAATCCAAAATGCCCTCCAGATCCCTGAAACTCAGCTTGTGCAATCATCCATAGCCCTATCTCTCATTTTCCACAGCCTCTTTTTGCTCAAAATTGCCAGCTCGGATCGTGCTCTCAGAATAAATTTTCGGGTTATTTTGTGCTGATTTCTTTGAGTCCTGTCAGCCAAGCATCTGCTCTGCACTCTTCTAACACTCAGCGTATCACTTTCAATCTCATGTTTCCTGTCTGCTAGAGAGTGTGCTTCCAGGTAAAGTAGAGTTTCACTTTGCTTCTCCAACACCAGTGGTCATGTCCTGCAGTGATTTCCTTTATCTACTATGCCTTCTCTTCATTCCAGGTTTTCTGAGGACTCATTCTCTCTTTGGAAATAAGAGACTACTCTAAGGCAAGTGTCCTGAGCCAAGGGCTGTGTGAGTGGAATCTTACCTTGCTGTGTACATTGTAGTGAGTGAGCGTATGTTGCACTGATACTCTGCTAAATAGGAATTGACAAATCAAAAGTTTCCAGATATAACTCACAGTAATTTCAGTTTGTTTAGCACTATTTTCTACACAGCCATGGTGTGAGGGATTTTCTGAACACTACACTTTTGACATTGGGTTGATAACTCCGTTGAAGTCTTTCAAAAGGTTAATAGAATTGATTTACATATTTTGGGGTTTATATGAAAATGAAGTTTCTTTTTGAAACATACTAAATATACCTAGAAGCCAGACTTGTCAATTTCAGGTATCATTTTGTCAGCTCTAAGGAAAAATAGACATATAGAATGTAAAATAGCAGTCCAAAATCACGAAGGGGACAGTTCAACTCTTTACTGTTGATGCCTCCTACAACAACAGGAAGCATGATGCAACTATTGGAACCATGAAATAACCCCCAACCTGGGTATCTCTTGTGCATGTGGTGCCCTTTCCTCCCAATGTCACACACTAGCCAATGGTGGCTTTTCAAAGGGTAACATTCCTCTCTAGGAAAACACAATATTAACCAAACAAAATATATACATTTAGTCTTGGTTCCAAAAACACCTAGAGGCATTATAGCTATGAGAAATCTGCTGCAGCTATGCTAGGCTATAGAGACACAGGTGTTCTTCTATCAGTGATGGGAACACTTAAAAGTCCGGTAATATAGGGTAAAGATATTTAACAAAACCAAGTGTGCACCCCCATGATAAAGTGCACCTGGGGCTTGACTGAAGGGAAAAGACGGTCCACATAACCTGTGTCCTTACATGTCCATGGCGACATTTACAGTTCATTTCACTAAGTGACTTATACTATTTACCTATACTGTCTTGAAAAACTGAGGCCTAATTCATATTCAAGTTCAGTCAAAGATTCCCCTCACTTACCACACTCCCTTCACCCCAAAGAAGACATAAACCCAGCATTTGCTGAATCTAGGGAAGGTCATCATTTCTTTGTGTGAGCTAAGTATTCAATTCCTATCTATTTTAGTCGAGAGTATTTGACCATTGAGGGGTTCAATGTTGTGCACAGAGAGTGAAGGTGGAGGAATTCTGATTCTAGGAGGGTCTTGCTCTTCTCCTAGTGGCTTCATTGAAGCTCAGGTGCTGATCCTTTGAAATGGATGCATGAGTGGAGGCGAGGGAAGAGCAAATGCTTGTTATTTAGGCCCAAACCTGGGAAAAGTCTTACCTGGGCTTGATGCATTGTGGTCTGAATGGTTTCTTAATGCCCATTGGGAAGTGTGCATTCTCACAATCTCTTCCAAGAACATGAGCACTTTTATCATCTCTGCCATCTCTTCTCTTTCATACATCAGTAATCTTGGACCCGTTCTTGGAGCAGAGAATTGACTACCTTCCTAAAGTGCACATTGACCCTCCACAGGTTTCTGCCAGTATCAGTGAGGCTCAATATGTCTCACGAATGTCTTACAAGCCTGGTATTCTCTACAGAAGTCTCCATGACAGTGTCCTCCATTGTAGCAGAACAAACCTCATCAATGTGTTCGCATCTCTCCTCAATCCATTCAGCCAGGTTTTCTTCCAGCTTTTATCATGTCTCCCATAAAGTCGACTACTACATGACTGGGCAAGTCTGAATGTACAACGGAGTCTCACCAGGAAGCTGATGACAGGCAGATCTTCCACTGTCTGCCCTTTCAGGTTCTGGAAACTGACCCGAAATCTCATGTCTTTGGGCAGCAGCAGTATCTCGAACTTACACAACTTCCCAAACAAAAGACCTAAGCCAAGCTCCACAGAGGTTGGCAGCCCCTCCATCACACTGATCCACCCACAGAGCTCGGCCCAGTTACCTTGGATCCACCAGCCACAACAAGCCTCGTGTTACACACCAACATTCCACCTCGAATCCAACCAGTAATTGCCATCCACAATGGTTGCTGTATTTTGTCAGTGTTGGGGGAGGGGATGCATCAGACGAGAGGTTCCAAAGGTAAATGTGATTCTCTCCATTAGCCTCCCAAGGTCCGTTTTTTCTTCCCTTTTCCCTTTTGTTCAGATCTCTATACATAGTTCAAATGGAGGGAATTGTGTCCATTTTTACTTTATGGTTTCACACGTCTTTCAACTTTCTAACAGTTAACAGTACACAAAGACCCACTATAGGAATAATATATTTGTGAAATATCCATTCACCCAGAATACATATCCATCAGTTGCTTTTCTGCTGAAACATCCAAACTTCCAGAACATGGATCCATTTGTTTCATAGGGGCTGAAATTCCTAAAAATTAAACCAATCTCAAAGTGCACTTTACTGTCTGTCTCTTTTGCACTTAGTACAGTGTTGCAGAGCTAACTCTTTTTGTTATAGGCTTATGCCATTTCTTCTCTATGTAGGGTTGAATATGCCTTTCATTCATCCTGTTGGAAGACTTGTAAGTCTATATCACGGACTATGAATCCATTTTATTCAAAAGAATCTTTGGGTTAGCTCACAATGCGCTCTTATTAATCAATATTTATGAATATTACTGCATGCATCAGATTTCTGAATACAAGTCTGTAGAGTACATGCAAGCATCGATATTGGATCAATGTGTACTGAATGATCCTTGACATCATTTTGAGTACTTTCTTTCCAATTATCGTGGATCTTTTGGATATATGTCAGCCACCCGTACTCTTTTGGTGTTTATTTGTTTGTTTGATTGTTTGTTTGTTTGCTTGTTCTTTGTTTTGCAAACACATTAGGCCATGCATCTCTCCGTTTGTTTCAAAGAGGGAGTCATATAAGCTGATTCACTTAGTTTAGTGCTGAAAATCACCTATGTTTTCCTGCTTCCCTCTCCCGTTTTTAGGGTTTTGATGTCCTCCTTGACTTCTTCTTGTTTATTCTTTGCAACTCTTTGGACTTCTTACATTTCCAATAATGGTTTTCTTATTTCCATTTCATCTTCCTACTTTCCTATTCAAGGTACAATTCTCAATTTTTTTTCTTGGAGAAGTTTCAAACTGCTGAATTCTTTTAAGTTTTCCCGGCATGTGAAATTCTCTAGCTCTGCCATTATTAGAAATGGCAGTCCTGTGGCATAGGCTAGCCTAGATTGCAGCTTTTACTCATTCAGGATTTGGTCTATGTCCTGGCACTCCTCCCTGTCCTGCAATATTTCTGTCGAGATATCAGCTGAAACCCCTCTGGAGGTTCTGTTGTGATTAATTTGCTTTCCATTAGGTGCATTTTAAATCAGTGGGTTGATCATGAACTTTGTTGATTTGAATAATACAGCTGCTTGTAGTTCAATTGGGATTCCACGTCCTTTGGAAGATGTGTATTTCCTGAATTCGTATAGATGATATTTTGTTGGCTTTCAGCAAGTTTCTGTATAATTTTTCTACAAATAACTTTACAGACATTTTTTTAAGTCTTGCTGTTCCATCTGGGACTCTTATGAATCCAAGTCTTTCATGCATTGTCTTACCCCGGGATTCAACCGCAATGTTTGCATTGATTATCACTTGCTTTTCTATGTCATCTAATGATAGAGGGATTTTAGTTCCCCTCTCTTCACAGTCATTCAAGAGTCCTTCTGCATTATCAAGTCTGCTTAGGACTGACTTTAACCATGGTATTATCTCATCCATTGAGTTTTCTGATATTATTTGGCTCGTCTTTGAAGTTTCTCTTCCCCTTTTCTGGTATTCTGCCTTTTGTATTTCTGAGACACTCTTGTTCTTCAGGGTTTCCCTCACGTTCATTTCCAATTCCTGCTCTGGTAGCGTTTTGCTGTCTAGTTGTTTGAAAGCTTATTTTTTGGGCCTTCAATCTCTTTGGAACTGAAAATCGTATTTCCTGTTTCTTTTACTATAATTCTTTACATCTACTGGTCGTGTATGATGAGGTTTCTAATTAAGACTTATAGGGCTTTGTTAAGTGAAAGATTTAGACTCCTGGCTGTACGCAATTCCATGATGTTTCTGTGAGGACAATTTTTCCTAGACATTGATACCATGTCCCTTTCCTGTGTGTGTTGCCTTGTATATCTCTAATTGCTGGTGTTGCCTTTGTTGTGATGAACACACCATACTCTTTTGATTAGTATAACCTCATTTTTATTATGCTAATCTCACAATTCTTAAGGTCGTAGGACACTTCCTCTTGTGGAAATGAAGCTTCTAATGGTTTTCTGCTCTGCAGGCTGCTCTATATCATTTTGGAGTATTTCCAAATCAGCATCGTGACAGTGCGCTTGTGCTTTCATTTCCATGGGAGTGTCCCAATGTTACCAGTTCTTCCCAGAGCATTTCTGTCTACAGAAACACCAGTGGAAACATATCTAAGGATGTCATGCATCATGGCCTGCTGGAATGATCCCGCAGTCCCATCTATCTGTCCTGGGTGCCGTACCATGTCAGTGCCAACCAAAATGTATCATCTGCATTTGGGAGATAATGCTGAAGTCAATGCTTAAATTCTCATGCTGTGGACATTGTCTACTCTTCTTTGTTCTCTCATCCTTGTTGCATGGGACCATGAGGGCTACCGCAGAGCTGTTTCACATTCTCTGCCTCAAACCAAATCATAATCCCAGTCCAGGCTATGAATGTAGCAAATCCTAAGGCTTTTGATACTTATTTCAAACCCTAGGGCCCCTGGATCTCTCAGATCAGATGCATGTTATCTCTGATTGAGCTCCACACATTCTCCATTGGAAAAATGGCAAACTGGTCCCTGGTACTGCAGCTGCAGTGGATGTGGCTTGGGATATTTCGATAAACTCCATCCTCATCCGCCAGTGTGGTTGCTTTCTCATTGGGGTCACAGGTCGGTTTGCTTTCTTGATAGGACCCACCACAGTCCAAAATGCACTCCAAATCCCTGATACCCAGTGTGTGCCATCATCCATAGCCCTATGCCTCATTTTCTGCAGCCCCTCCTAGCTCAAATTTGGCAGCTTGGATCTTGGTCTCATAATCAATTTTGGGGATATTTTGTGCTGATTTCTTTGAATTCTGTCAGCCAAGCGTCTGCTGTGCATTCTTCTAACACTCAGAGCATCACTTTTAAGCCAGTGTATCCTGTCCGCTTGAGAGTGTGAGTCCATGAAAAATAGTTTCACCTTTGCTGCTCCATCACAAGAGGTCATGCCCTGCACTGGTTTCCATTCTCTACTTTGCCTTCTCCACATTCCAGGTTTTCTGAGGCCTCATTCTTTCTTTGGAAGTAAGAGACCACTCTTTGGCTAGTGTCCTTAGCCAAGGGTTGGGTGAGTGAATATTTACCTTGCTGTGTATATGGAAGTGTGTGAGCATATGTTGCACTGATACTCTGCCAACTGGGCATAGATAAATCAACACTATCCAGATATAACTCACAGAATTGTGAGTTTGTTTAGCTCTTTTTTATACAGCTATAGTGTGAGGGTTTTTCTTAAGACTCCAGTTTTGACATTGTGTTAATAACTCAGTTGCAGTCTTTCAAAAGGTTAAAAGGATTGATTTACATATTTTGGGGTTTATATGAAAATGAAGTTAGTTTTTGAAACATACTAAATATACCTAGAGGCCAGACTTGTCAATTTTAGGTACCAATTTGTCAGCTCTAAGGACAAATAGACAAACTGAATGCAAAATAGCAGTCCAAAATGATGAAGGAGACAGGTCAACTCTTTACTGTTGATGCCTCCAACACCAACAGGAAGAATGATATAACTACTGGAACCATGAAATAACCCCCAACCTGGGTTTCCCTTGTGCATGTGGTGCCCTTTCCTCCCAATGACACACACTGGCCAATGTTGGCATTTCAAAGTGTACCATTCCTCTCTAGGAAAACACGGGAATAACCAAACAAAATATATACATGTAGGCTTGGTTCCACAAACACCTAGAGGCATTATACCTATGAGAAATCTGCTGCAGCTATGCTAGGCTATAGAGAACCAGGTGTTCTTCTATTAGTGATGGGAACACTTAATAGTCCTGTAATGTAGGGTAAAGCAATTTAACACAACCAAGTCTGCACCCCCATGATATAGTGCACCCGGGGCTTGACTGAAGGCAAAAGACAGTCCAAAAAACCTGTGTCCTTACATGTCTTTGGCTACTTTTAAAATTCAGTTCACAAAGTGACTTATGATATTTACGTATACTGTCTTGAAAAACTGAGGCCTAATACCTATTCAAGTTCAGTCAAAGATTCCCCTCACTTACCACACTCCCTTCACCCCAAAGAAGACATAAACCCAGCATTTGCTGAATCTAGGGGAAGGTCATCATTTCTTTGTGTGAGCTAAGTATTCAATTCCTATCTATTTTGGTCGAGAGTTTTTGACCATTGATTAGTTCACTATTGTCCACAGAGAGTGAAGGTGGAGGAACTCTGATTCTAGGAGTGTCTTGCTTTACTTTTATTGGCTTCATTGCAGCTCATGCGGATCCTTTGAAATGGATTCCTGAGTGGGGTGGAGGGAAGAGCAAGTGCTTGTTATCTAGGGCCAAACCTGGGAAAATGCTTACCTGGGCTTGCTTCATTGTGGTCTGAATGGTTTGTAAATGCCCATTGGGAAGTGTGGATTTTAACATCTTCCAAGAACATGAGCACTTTTATCATCTCTGCCATCTCTTCTCTTTTAGACGTCAGGAATCTTGGACCCGTTCTTGGAACAGAGAATTGAGTAAATTCCTCAAGTGCACGTTCACCCTCCATATGATTCTGCCAGTTTCAGCGAGTCTCAATATGTCTTATGGATGTCTTTTGAGCCTGGTATTCTCTACAGAAGTCTCAATGAGAGTATTCTCCATTGTAGCAGAACAACTCTCATCAATGTGTTCGCATCTCTCCTCAATCAGTGCAGCCATATTTTCTGTTAGCTTCTCTTCATGTCTCCCATAAAGTCCACTTCTACAGGACTGGGCATGTCTGAAAGGACCTCGGAGCCTCACCAGGAAGCTGATGACAGGTAGATCTTCCACTGTCTGCCCTTTCATGTTCTGGTAACTAACACGTGGTCTCAGGTCTTTGGGCAGCTTCAGTATCTCGAACTTACACAGCTTCCCAAATAAAAGACCTAAGCCAAGTCCCATAGAGGGTGGCAGCCCCTCCATCACACTTATCCAACCACAGAACTCTGCCCAGTTTCCTTGGATCCACCAGCCACAACAAGCCTCGTGGTGCAAAACAACATTCCACCTGGGATACAACCGGTAACTGCCATCCCCAATGGTTTCTGCATCTTTTCAGTGTTGGGGGAGGGGCTGCATCAGACGAGAGGTCCCTAATTTAAATCTGTTTCTCTCCACTAGCATCCCATGGTTCTTTTTTCTTCCATCTTTCCTTTGTTCACATCTCTATACACAGTACAAACGGAGGGATCTTTGTCCATTTTCAGCTAATGTTTTCACACGTCGTTAAACTTTCTAACATTTAACATTACACAAAGACCCAATAAAGGTATCTTATATTTGTGTAATATCCATTCACCCAGAATACATATCTGTCTGTTGCTTTCCTCCTGAAACACCCACACTCTCAGTACATTGATCCATTTGTTTCATGGGGGCTGAAATTCCTAGAAATGAAACCAATCCCAACGTGCACTTTCCTGTCTGTCTCTTTTGCTCTTAGTACAGTTTTGCAGAGCTACTTGTCTTTGTTATAGGCTTATGCCATTTTTTCTCTACGTAGGGTAGAATATGCCATTCATTAATCCTGTTGGAAGACATGTAAGTCTATATCACGGACTATGAATCCATTTTATTCAAAATAGGCATTTGGTTAGGTCACGATATGCTCTTATGAATCAATATTTATGAATATTAAAACACACATCTGTTTTCTGAATACAAGTGCGTTGAGTACATGCAGGCCGCGATAATATATCGATGCATGCTGAATGATCCTTCACATCACTTTGAGTATTTTCTTTTGAATATTCATGGTTCCTTTGGACAGATGTCAGCCAACATTAATCTTTTGGTGTTTGTTTGTTTGATTGAGTGTTTCTTTGCTTGTTCTTTGTTTCCCCAAACACATTAGTCCTTCTATCTATCCGTTTGCTTCAAACAGATAGTCATAAAAGCTCATTCACTTAGTATAATGCTGAAAATCCCCTATGATTTCCTGCTTTCCTCTCCCATCTTTAGGATTTTGATATCCTCCTTGGCTTCTTCTTGTTTATTCATTGCAACTCATTGTTATACTTGCATTTCCAATAATGGTTCTCTTATTTCCATTTAATCTTGCTACTTTTCTATTCAGGGTAGAAGTCACAATCTTTCTTTTAGGATAAATTTCAAACTGCTGAATTCTTTTAACTTTGCCGGTCTGTGAAATTCTCTAGCTCAGCCGTTATCAGAAATGGCGGACTTGTGGCATAAGCTACCCTAGATTGCAGCTTTTTCTCATTCAGGATTTGCTCTATGTCCTGGCACTCCTTCGTGTCCTGCAGTATTTCTGCCGAGATATCAGCTGAAACCCCTCTGGAGGATCAGTTGTGACTAAGTTGCTTTCCTCTAGGTGCATTTAAAATCACTGGGATGATCATGAACTTTGATGACTTGAATTATAAAGTTGCTTGTAGGTCTACTGGGATTCCAACTCCTTTGGATGCTGTGTACTCCCTGAATTCATATAGAAGTTTTTTTCTTGGCTTTCAGCAAGTTTCAGTGAGACTTTTCTACAAATAACTTTTCAGACTTTTTTTTTTCTCTTGCTTTTCCAACAGGGAATCTTATGAATGTTAGTCTTTCATGCTTTGTCTTAACTCAGCATTCAACATCAATATTTGCATTGGTTTTCACATGTTTTTCTATGTCATCTTCTGATCAAGGGATTTCAGTTCCCCTGCCTTCACAGCCATTCACGAGTCCCTATGCATTATCTAGTCTGCTTAGGACTGAATTTAGTTCTGGTAATATCTCATCCATTGAGTTTTCTGATATTCTTTGGCTCGTCTTTAGAGTTTCTCTTCCCCTTTTCTGCTATTCTTCCTTTTGTGCTTCAGAGACACTGCTGTTCTTCAGTGTTTTCCTCACCTCCGTTTTCAATACTTGCTCTTGTAGCGTTTTGCAGTTTAGTTGTTTGAATACTTATTTTTTGGGCCTTCAATCTCTTTGGAACTGAAAATGGTACTTCCTGTTTCTTTTACCATGCTTCTTCATCTCTACTGGTCAGGTACTATCAGGTATCTAATGTGGACTTATAGGATTTTTTAAGTGAAAATTTTATACACGTGTGTGTACGCAATTCAATGATAGTTCTGTGAGGACAATTCTTCCCAAACATTGATGCCATGTCCTTTTGCTGTGTGAGTTGCTTGTATATCTCTAATTACTGGTGTTGCCTTTGTTGTGATGAACACACCATACTCTTTGATTAGTATAACCTCATTTTTATTACACTTATCTCAGAGTTCTGAAAGTGCACAGGACATTTCCTCATGTGGAAATTATGCTTCTAATGGTTTTCAGCTCTGCAGGCTGCTGTATGTCATTTTGGAGTTTTTCCAAAACAGCATCGTGACAGTGCGCTTGTGCTTTCTATTGCCATGGGAATGTCCCAATATTACCAGTTCTTCCAAGAGCTTCTCTGTCTGCAGAAAAATCAGTGGAAACATATCTAAGGATGTCATGCATCAGGACCTGTGGGAATGATCCCACAGCCCCTCCTAAGTGTCCTCCATTCTGTAACATGTCAGTGCCATCAAAAATGCAGCATCTGCATTTGGGAGATAATGCTGAATGAAATGCTTCATCTTCCCCCGCTGTGGACTTTGACCAGTATTCTTTGTTCCCTCATCCTTTTGGCATGGGAACATGAAGGCAACAAGAGAGCTTTTCCGCATCCTCTGCCTCAAATCAGATCGTAATCCCAGTCCAGGCTATGAAAGTATTACTTCCTAAGGCTTTTTATACTGATTTCAACCTCAAGTCCACCTGGATCCCTCAGATTAGATGCATGATATCTTTGAATGAGCCCCACATGTGCTTTAATGCTAAAATGCCAAATTGCTCCCTGGTCCTCCAGCTGCAGTGGATGTGGCCATGGGACATATCGGTAAACTCAAACTTGTTCACCAGTGTGTTTGCTTTCTCTAAGTGTCACAGGTCGGTTTGCTCTCTTGATAGGACCCACCAAAATCCAAAATGCACTCCAGATCCCTGAGACTCAGCGTGTGCCATCATCCATAGCCCTATCCACCTTTTCCTGCAGCATCTGATAGCTCAAATTTGGCAGCTCTGATTTTGGTCTCAAAATTATTCGTGGGGATATATGTGCTGATTTATTTGAGTACTGTCAGCTAAGTATCTGCTGTGCACTCTTCTAACACTCAGGGCATCAATTTCAATCCAATGTGTCCTGTCCACTTGAGAGTCTGTGTCCAAGTAAGACAGTATTTCACCTTTCCTGCTCCATGACAAGAGGTCATGTCCTGCACTGATTTCCATTCTAAACTTTGCCTTCTCCTCCTTCCAGGTTTTCTGTGACCTAATCCTGTCTTTGGAAGTAAGAAACCACTCTTCGGCAAGTGCCCTGAGACAAGGGCTGGGTGAGGGGATGTTTACCTTGCTGTGTACATGGGAGCGAGAGAGCGTAGATTGCACTGATTCTCTGCCCACTGGGCTTCGATAAATCAACACTTTCCAAATATAATTCACAGAAATGTAATTCTTGTTTAGATATTTTTTCTATACAGCCATGGTGGGAGGTTTTGTCCAAACACACCAGTTTTGACATTGTGTTGATAACTCAGTTGCAGTCTTTAAAAAGTTTAGAAGAATTGATTTACATGTTTGGGATTTATATGAATATGAAGTTAGTTTTCAAAACATACTAAATCTGCCTAGAAGCCAGACTTGTCAATTTTTGTTACATTTTGTCAGCTCTAAGGAAACAATAGACAGATAGAATGTAAAATAGCAGTCCAAAATATTGAAGGGGCATGTCAACCCTTTAATGTTGAATCCTCCAACACTGACAGAAAGGATGAAATAACTATTGGAACCAAGAAATAACCCCCAACCTGGGATTCCATTGTGCATGTGGTGCCCTTTCTTCCCAATGGCACAACTGGCCAATGTTTTCATTTCAAGGGGTGTCATTCTTCTAGAGGAAAACACAAGAAAAACCAAACAAAATATGTACATTTGGGCTTCATTTCAAAAGCAACTAGAGGCAATATATCTATGAGAATCCTGCTGTAGCTATGCGAGGCTATTGAGAACCAGGTGTTCTTCTATCAGTGATGACAAAGATTAATCGTCTGATCATGTTAGGTAAAGCAATTTAACATAACATTTTCTGCATCCCATGATATAGTGCACCCGGGTCTTGACTGAAGGGAAAAGATGGTACACATAAATTGTGTCCTTTAATGTCCTTGGCGACTTTTACAGTTCAGTTCACTATCTGACATAATATTTACCTATACTGTTTGGAAAAACTGAGGCATAATACCTATTCAAGTTCATTTAAAGATTCCCCTCACTTACCACACTCCCTTCACCCCAAAAAGACATAACCAGAGCATTTGCTGAATCTAGGGGAAGGTCATCATTTCTTTGTGTTAGCTAAATATTCAAATCCTAGCTTTTTTAGTCAAGTGTATTTGACCTTTGAGGATTTCACTGTTGTTCACAGAGTGTGAAGTTGTAGGAACTCTGATTCTAGGAGGGGCTTGCTCTTCTCTTATGGGTTCATTTCAGCTCAGGTGCTGATCCTTTAAAATGGATGACTTAGTGGAGGGGAGGGTAGAGCAACTGCTTGATAGCTAGGCCCATACCTGGGAAAATTCTTACCTGGGCTTGGTTCATTTTGGTCTGAATGGTTTGTAAATGCCCCTTGGGACATGGGGATTCTCACAACTTATTCCACCAACATGAGCGATTTTATCATCTCTGCCATCTCTTCTCTTTAGACGTCAGGAATCTTGGATCCATTCTTGGAGCAGAGAACTTAGTAACTTCCTCAAGTGCTTGTTGATCCTCCATAACTTCTGCCAGTATCAATGAGGCTCAATATGTCTCATGAATGCCTTTTGAGCCTGGTATTCTCTACAGAAGTATCCATGCCTGTGTCCTCCATTGTAGCAGAACAACTCTCATCAATGTGTTCTCATATCTCCTCAATCCATGTAGCCAGGTTTTCTTCCAGCTTCTCTAAATCTCCCATAAATTCGACTTCTACATGACTGGGCAAGTCTGAAAGATCCTCGGAGCCTAACCAGTATGCTTATGACTGGCAGATGTTCCACTGTCAGCCCTTTCAGTTTCTGGAAACTGACCCGTGAACTCAGTTCTTTGGGCAGAAGCAGTATCTCAAACTTACCCAGCTTCCTGAACTAAAGACCGAAGACAAGCTCCACATAGGGCGGCAGCCCTTCCATCACACTGATCCACCCACAGAACTCTGCCCAGTTACCTTGGGCCCACCAACCACAACAAGCTGCACGGTACACACCAACATTCCACCTGGATTCCAACCGGTACCTGCCATCCCCAATGGTTGCTGCATCTTGTCAGTGTTTGGGAGGGGCTGCATCAGACGAGAGGTTCCTAAGGTAAATGTGAATCTCTCCAGTAGCATCCCATGGTCATTTTTTTTCTTCCTTCTTTCTTTTTGTTCTCATCCCTATACACAGTACAAACGGAGGGAAGTGTGTCCATTTTTAGTTTATGGTTTCATACGTCTTTAAACTTTCTAACTGTTAACAGTACAAAAAGACCCACTAAAGGAATCTTATGTTTGTGTAATATCCATTCACCCAGAATACATATCTGTTTGTTGCTTTTCTGCTGAAACACCCGCACTCTAAGAACATGTATCCATTTGTTCCATCTGGGCTGAAATTCCTAGAAATGAAACCAATCCCAATGTGCACTTTACTGACTGACTCTTTTGCTCTTAGTACAGTTCTGCAGAGCTACTTTCCTTTGTTTTAGGCTTATGCCATTTCTTCTGTATGTAGGGTAGAATATGCCATTCATTCATCATGTTGAAAGACTTCTAAATCTATACCACGGACTAGGAATACATTTTAATCAAAATAGAGATTTGGGTTAGGTCACAATGTGCTATTATGAATCAAAATTTATGAATATTAATGCACGCATCTGTTTTCTGAACACAAGTCTTTTGAGTACTTGCATGCCTCGAAACTTTGTCAATGCGTACTGAATGATCCTTGACATTACTTTGAGTATTTTGATTTAATTTATCATGGTTCCTTTGGATAGATGTCTGCCAAGTGTACTCTTTTGATGTTTGTTTCTTTGTTCAATTGTTTGTTTGTTTGCTTGTTCTTTGTTTTGCAAACTCATTAGGCCATGCATCTCTCCGTTTGCTTCAGAGTCATATATGCTAATTAACTTAGTATAGTGCTGAAAATCACCTATGTTTTCCTGCTTCCCTCTCCCATCTTTAGGATTTTGATGTCCTCCTTGCCTTCTTCTTGTTTATTCTTTGAAGCTCATTGCTCTAATTGCATTTCCAATAATGGTATTCTTATATCCATTTCATCTTGCTACTTTTCTATTCTGTTTAGAATTCTCAATCCTTTTTTTAATATTAGTTTTGAACTGCTGTAATCTTTTAAGTATTGCCGGTCTGTGAAATTCTCTAGCTCTGCCATTATTAGAAATGGTAGTCTTGTGGCATAGGCTACCCTAGATTGCAGCTTTTACTCATTCAAGATTTGGTATATGTCCTGGCACTATTACCTGTCCTGTACTATTTGTGTTGAGATATCAGCTGAAAACCCTCTGGAGATTCTGTTGTGACTAAGTTGCTTTCCTCTACGTGCATTAAGAATCACTTGGTTGATCATGAACTTTGTTGCTTTGAATAATACAGCTGCTTGTAGGTCTATTTTAATTCCACCTCCTTTGGACACTGTGTACTTCCTGAATTCGTATAGATGACTGCTTCTTGGCTTTAAGCAAGTTTCTGTCTGATTTTTCTGCAAATATATTTCAGACTTTTCTTCTTTATCTCTTGCTAATTCATCTGGGACACTTATGAATCATAGTCTTTCATGCTTTGTCTTACCCTGTGATTCAACAGCAATGGTTGCATTGATTTTCACTTGCTTTTCTATGTCATCTTCTGATCGAGGGATTTCTATTCCTCTGTCTTCACAGTCATTCACGAGTCCCTCTGCATTATCTATTCTGCTTAGGAATGACTTTAGCCCTGGTATTATCTCATCCATTGAGTTTTCTGGTATTCTTTGGCTCATCTTTAGAGGTTCTCTTCCCCTTTTCTGGTATTCTGCCTTTTGTGATTCTGAGACACTGTTGTTCTTCAGTGTTTTCCTCACCTCCATTTTCAATACATTCTCTGGTAGCGTTTTGCCATCTAGTTGTTTGAAAGCTTATATTTTGGGCCTTCAAACTCTTTTGTACTTAAAATAGTACTTCCTGTTTCTTTTACTATACTTCTTTACCTCTACTGGTCAAGTACTTTCAGGTATCTAATGTAGACTTATAGGGCTTTGTTAAGTGAAAATTTTAGACCATTGGATGTATGCAATTCCATGATTTTTCTGTGAGGACAATTTTTCCTAGACATTGATGCCATGTCTTTTTCCTGTGTGTGTTGTCTTATATATCTCTAATTGCTGGTGTTCCCGTTGTTGTCATGAACACACCATACTCTTTCTATTAGTATAACCTCATTTTTATTACACTTATCTCACAGTTCTTAAAGTACACAGGACACTTCCTCTAGTGGAAATGAAGCTTCAAAGGGTTTTCAGCTCTGTAGACTGCTGTATTTCATTTAGGAGTTTTTCCAAAACAGAATTGTGACAGTGCGCTTGTGCTTTCTATTGCCATGGGAATGTCCCAATGTTACCAGTTCTTCCCAGGGCTTCTCTGTCTAGAGAAACACCAGTGGAAACTTATCTAAGGATGTCATGCATCAGGGCCTGTTGGAATTATCCCGCAGCCCCATCTATGTTTCCTGGGTGCCATAGCATGTCAGTGCCATCCAAAATGTAGCATCTGCATTTCAGAGATAATGCTGAGGGAAATATTGCATCTTCTCACTCTGTGGACTTTGACCACTCTTCATTGTTCTCTCATCTGTGGCATGGGACCACGAAGGAAACCACCGAATTATTCCGCATCCTCTGCCTCAAACCAAAGTATAATCCCAGTCCAGGCTATGAATGTAGCAGATCCTGAGATTTTGGAAACAGATTTCAACCCCAAGGCCCCCTGGATCCCTCAGACCAGATGCATGATGACTCTGATTGAGCCCCACACGTGCTCTATTGGCAAAATGCCAAATTTGTCCCAGGGCTTACAGATGCATTGGATGTGTCCATGGGATTTTTCGATAAAATCAACCTCACTCGCCAGGGTTGTTGCTTTCTCATTGGGGTCCCAGGTAAGTTTCCTCTCTGGATAGGGCCTACCACAATCCACAACACACTCCAGATCCCTGAGAATCAGCGTGTGCTATCATCAATAGCTGTATCCCCAATTATTCACAGCCATTGTGAGCCCAAATTTGGCAGCACCAATCTTTGTCTAAGAATGAATTGTGGGTATATTTTGTGCTGATTTCTTTCAGTTCTGTCATCCCAGCACCTGCTGTGCACACTTCTAACTCTCAGTGCACCACTTTCAATCCCATGCGTCCTATCCCCTTGAGGGTGTGTGTCAAAATAAAACAGATTTTCACTTTGCTGCTCCATCAGCAGAGGTCAGGTCCTACACTTATTTACATCACTACTGTGTCTTCTCCTCCTTCCAGGTTTTCTGAGGCCTCATTCTGTCTTTGGAAGTAAGAGACCACTCTTCGGCAAGTGTCCTGGGCTATGGGCTGGGCGAGTGGATGTTTATCTTCCTGTGTACATGGGAGCGACTATGCGTAATTTGTACTTGTACTCTGCCAACTGGGCACTGATAAATCATCACTTTCCATATATAACTCACAGACATGTGATTCTTGTTTATCTCTATTTTCTATACAGCCATGGTGGGAGGGTTTGTCCAAAGAATACAGGTTTGACATTGTGTTGATCCCTCAGTTGCAGACTTTCAAAATTTTAATACAATTGATTTACATATTTGGGGAATTATCTGAAAATGAAGTTAGTTTTTGAAACATACTAAATCTACCTTCAAGCCAGACTTGTCAAATTAAAGTACCATTTTTTCAGCTGTAATGGAAAAATAGACAGATAGAATGTAAAATTGCAGTCCAAAATGATGAAGTGAACAGGTTAACTGTTTACTGTTGATGCCCCAACACAAACAGGAACCATGAAATAAATATTGGAACCATGAAATAACCCTCACCCAGTGTTTCCCTTTTGCATGTGGTGTCCTTTCCACCCAGTGAATCATACTGTTCATTGTTGTCATTTCAAGCGGTAACATTTCTATCTAGGAAGACACTAGGTAACCCAAACAAAATATTTATATGAAGGCTTGGTTCCAAAAGCACCTAGAGGCATTATAGCTAAGAGAAAACTGCTGCAACTATGCTAGGTTACTGAGAACCAGGTGCTCTTCTACCAACGATGAGAATGCTTAATCGTCCAATCATGTTGGGTAAAGCAATTTAACCCAGCCAAGTCTGCGCTCCCATGATATTCTACATAAGGGGCTTGAATGAAGGGAAAAGACAGTCCACATAACATGTGTCCTTACATGTCTATGGCGACTTTTAGAGTTCAGTTCACAAACTGACTTACAATAGTTACCTATACTGCCTTGAAACACTGAGGACAAATACATACTCAAGTTCAGTCAAAGATTCCCCTCACTTACCACACTCCCTTCAACCCAAAGAAGACTTTAACCCAGCATTTGCTGAATCAAGGGGAAGGTCATCATTTCTTTGTGTGAGACAAATATTCAATTTCTATCTATTTCAGTCGAGAGTATTTGACAATTGAGGAGTTCAGTTTTGTGCACAAAGTGTGAATTTGATGGAACACTTGTTCTAGGAGGGGCTTGCTATTCTTCTCCTGGCTTCATTGCAGCTCAGGTGCTGATCCTTTGAAATGGATGCCTGAGTGGAGGGTAGGGAAGAGCAAGTGCTTGATAGCTATCCCAACCCTGGGAAAAGGCTTACCAGGATTTCATGCACTGTGATATGTTTGATTTGTAGATGTCTCTTGGGACGTGTGGATTCTCATGACCTCTTCCAAGAACATGAGCAATTTTATCATCTCTGCCATCTCTTCTCTTTTAGACGTCAGGAATCTTGGACCAGTTCTTGTAGCAGAGAATTGAGTACCTTCCACAAGTGCACATTGACCCTCCACAAGTTTCTGTCCGTATCAGCGAGGCTCAATATTTCTCATGAATGTCTTTTGAGCCTGGTATTCTCTACAGAAGTCTGCATGCCAGTATTCTCCATTGTAGCAGAACAACACTCATCAATGTGTTCACATCTCTCCTCAATCCGTGCACTCATCCTTCTGACAGCTTCTCTTGGTGTCTCCCATAAAGTCGACTTCTACAGGAGTGGGCAAGTCTGAAAGTCCCTCGGAGCCTCACCAGTAAGCTGATGACAGGCAGATCTTTCACTGTCTGCCGTTTCAATTTCTAGAAACTGACCAGTGATCTCAGGTCTTTGGGCAGCATCAGTATCTCGAAATTTCACAGCTTCCTGAAAAGTAGACCTAAGCCAAGCTCCACAGAGGGCTGCAGCCCCTCCATGACCCTGATCCACTCACAGAGCTCTGCCCAGTTACCTTGGATCCACCAGCTACACCAAGACTGACAGAACACACAGAACACACCGACATTCCACCTGGAATCAAACCGGTACCTGCAATCCACAATATTTGCTACATCTTGTCAGTGTTGGGGGAGGAGCTGCATCAGACGAGAGGTTACTAATGTAAAAGTGATTCTCTCCATTAGCATCCCATGGTCCTTTTTTTCCTACCCTCTTTGCTTTAGTTCAGATGTCTATACACAGTACAAACCGAGGGAAGTATGTCCATGTTAAGTTTATGGTTCCACACGTCTTTAACCTTTCTAAAAGTTAACAGTTCACAAAGACCCCACTATAGGAATCTTAAGTTTGTGTAATAGCCATTCACTCAGAATACATATCTGTCTCTTGCTTTTTGGCTGAAACACCCACACTCCCAGATCATGGATTCATTTGATTCATGGGGGCTGAAGTTCCTAGAAATGAAGCCCATCCTAATGTACACTTTAATGTTTGTCTCTTTTGCTCTTAGTACAGTTTTGTATAGCTACTTTTCTTTGTTATAGGCGTATGCCATTTATTCTTACGTAGGGTTGAATAGGCCATTCATTCATCCTGTTGGAATTCTAGTAAATCTATATAATGGAATACGAATCAATGTTATTCAAAATAGGCATTTGGTTTAGGTCACGATATGCTCTAATGAATCAACATTTTTGAATATTAATGCACGCATCTGTTTTCTGAATACAAGTGTTTTGAGTACATGCCAGCAGCAATAATGTATCGATGCCTGCTGAATGATTCTTGACACCCGTTTGAGTATTTTCTTTTGAATTATCATGGTTTCTTTGGGTATATGTCAGCCAACCGTACTATTTGGTGTTTGTTTGTTTGTTTGTTTGATTTTTTGTTTGTTTGCTTGTTCTTTGTTTTGCAAACACATTAGGCCATGCATCTCTCCGTTTGCAGCAAACAGAGAGTGATATAAGCTTATTAACTTTGTATAGTGCTGAAAATCACCTATGTTTACCTGCTTCCCTCTCCCATCTTTAGCGTTTTAATGTCCTCCATCCCTTCTTCTTGTTTATTCTCTGCAACTCTTTGCTCTTCTTGCATTTCCAATGATGGTTTTCTTATTTCAATTTCATTTTGCTACTTTTCTTTTAAGGGTAGAATTCTCAATCTTTGTTTAATGATAAGGTTCGAGCTGCTGAATTCTTTTACGTTTTGCCGGTCTATGAAATTTTCTAGATCTGCCATTATCAAAAATGGCAGTCTTGTGGCATAGGCTACCCTAGAATGCAGATTTTTCTCATTCAGGTTTTGGTCTATGTCCTGGCACTCCTTCCTGTCCTGCAATATTTCTGTCGAGGTATAAGCTGAAACCCCTCTGGTCTTTCTGTTGTAACTAAGTTGCTTTCCTCTAGGTGCATTTAAAATCACAGGCTTGATCATGAAATTTGATGATTTGAATAATACAGATGCTTGTAGGTCTATAGGGATTCCACATAATTTGGATGCTGTTTGCTCCTGGTTTCGTATAGATGATTGTTTCTTGGCTTTCAGCAAATTTCAGTCAGATTTTTCTCCAAATATATTTTCAGAGGTTTTTTTTTTTATATACCCAGCTTTTCCTTCTAAGACTCTTATGAATCCTAATCTTTCATGCTTTGTCTTACCCCAGGATTCAACAGCAATATTTGCATTGGTTTACACTAGCTTTTCTGTGTCATCTTCTGATAGAGGGATTTCTGTTCCCCTTTGTTCACAGACATTCACGAGTCGCTCTGCATTATCTAGACTGCTCAGGACTGACTTTTAACCTGCTATTATCTTATACATTGAGTTTACTTATTTTATTTGGCTCATCTTAGAGATTCTCTTCCCCTTTTCTGATATTCTGCCTTTTGTGATTCTGAGACACTGGTGTTCTTTATTGTTTCGCTCACCTCCGTTTTCAATAATTTCTCTAGAAATGTTTCAAAGTCTAGTTGTTTGAAAGCTTTTTTTTTGGCCTTCAATCTCTTTGGAACTGAAATTGTTACTTCCTGTTTCTTTTACTATATCTTTATCTCTATTGGTCAAGTACTATCAGGTATCTAATGCAGACTTGTAAGGCTTGGTTAAGTGAAACTTTTAGTCTATTTGGTGTACCCAATCCTATGATATTTCCCTGAAGACAAATTTTCCTTGACATTGAAACCCTTTCGTTTTCCTGTGTGTGTTGTCTGGTATACCTCTATTTACTGGTGATACCTTTGTTGTGATGAACACAACATATGCGTGTCATTTAGAATAATCTCCTTTTTATTATGCTTATGTCACTTTTCTGAAAGTTTACAGGACCCTTCCTCTTGTGGAAATGGAGCATCTAAATGTTTTCAGCTCTGTAGGCTGTTGTATGTCATTTTGGAGTGTTTTCAAAACAGAATATTCTTAGTGCACTTGTCCTTTCTAGTTCTATGGGAATGTCCCAATTTTACCAGTTCTTCCCAGAGCTTCTCTGTCTACAGAAAAACCTGTGTAAACATATCTAAGGATGTCATGCATCAGGGCCTGCTGCCATTATCCCACAGCCCCACCAAGTTGTCCTCGGTGCCATACAATTTCAGTACTATCCAAAATGTAGCATCTGCATTTGGGAGGTAATGGTGAATGAAATGCTTCATCTTCTCATGCTGTGGACCTAGACAACTAATCTTTGTTCTCTCATCCTTGTGGCTTGGGACCACGAAGGCAAACACAGCGATGTCCCGCATCCTCTGCCTCATACCAAAACTTAATCCCAGTCCAGACTAGGAAACTAGCTGATCCTAACCCTTTGCAATCTGATTTCAACCCCAAGGACCCCTGGATCCCTCAGACCAGATTCATGATTTCTCTAATTGAGCCTCACTCGTGCTCTATTGGCAAAATGTCAAATTGTTCCCATGGCCTGCAGATGCAGTGAATGTGGCCATAGGACATTTCGATAAACTCAACTTTGCTCACAGGGTGGTTGCTTTCACATTGGGGTCCAAGTTCAGTGTCCTCTCTTGGTAGGGCAAACCACAATCCACAACACACTCTGGATCCCTGAGACACAGCGTGTGACATCATCCATAGCCCTATACCTCATTTTCCACAGCCAATGCAAGCTCAAATTTGGCAGTTCGGATCTTGATCTCAGATTCAATTGTGGGGATATTTTGTGCTGATTTCCTTGAGTTCTGTCAGCCAAGTATTTGCTGTGCATGCTTCTAACACTCAGCGCATTGCTTTCAATCCCATGTGTCCTTTCCGCTTGAGATTGTGTGTCCAAGTAAAACAGAGTTTCACCTTTGCTGCTCCATCACCAGACGTCAGGTACTGCACTGATTTCCATTCTCTACTTTGCCTTCTCCTCCTCCCAGGTTTCCTGAGGCCTCATTCTCTCTTGGAACTAAGGGACCACTCTTCAGCATGTGTCCTGAACCAAGAGCTTCATGAGTGGATATTTATCTTGCTGTGTACATGGGAACGAGTGAGCATAGTTGGCACTGGTACCCTGCCAACTGGGCATCGAGAAATCAACACATTCCATATATAACTCACAGAAATGTGATTCTTGCTTATCTCTGTTTTCTATACAGCCATGGTGGGAGGGTTTGTCCGAAGACTACAGTTTTGACATTGTGTTAATACCTCAGTTGCAGTCTTTCAAAAGGTTAATAGAATTGATTTACATATTTTGGGATTTATATGAAAATGAAGTTAGATTTTGAAACATAATAAATCTAATTACAAGCCAGACTTGTGAAGTTCTTTTACAATTTTGTCAGGTCTAAGGGAAAAATAGACAGATAGAATGTACAGTAGCAGTCCAAAATGATGAAGGGGACAGGTGAAATCTTTACTGTTGATACCTACAACACCAACAGGAACCATGAAATAACTATTGGAACCATGAAATAACCCCCATCCTGGGTTTCCCTTCTGCATGTGCTGCACTTTCCTCCCAATGACACATACTGGCCAATGTTGTCATTTCAAGGGGAAACATTTCTCTCTAGGGAAACCCAATTAAACTAAAACACCATATTTATATGTATTCTTGGTTCCAAAACTCCTAGAGGCATTATAGCTATGAGAAAACTGCTGCAGTTTTGCTCTGCTATTGAGAACCAGGTGCTCTTCTATCAACCATGAGAACAAACGGTTGATCATGTTGGGTAAAGCAGTTTAACCCAACAAATTATGCACCAACATGATATACTGCACCTGGGGCTTCAATGAAGTGAAAAGATGGCCCACATATCATGTGTCCTTACATGTCTATGGAGACTTTTACAGTTCACTTCACTAACTGACTTATAACTGTTACCTGTACTGTCTAGAAAAACTGAGGCCTAATATATATCAAGTTCAGTCAAAGATTCCCCTCATTTACCTCACTCCCTTCACCCCAAGGTAGACGTAACCGCAGCATTTGCTGAAACTAGGCTAAGTTCATCATTTCTTTGTGTGAGCTATGTATTCTATTCCTGTCTATTATAGCCAACAGTATTTGATCTTTGAGGATTTAAGTGTTGTGCACAAAGTGTGAAGTTGGAGGAACACTGTAAGTAGGAGTGGCTTGCTTTTCTCCTACTGGCTTCATTGCAGCTCAAGTGCTGATCCTTTGAAATGGATGCCTGTTTGGAGGGGAGGAAAGAGCAATTTCTTGATATCTAGGCCCAACCCCGGGGAAAGCTTACCAGGGCCTCATGCTCTGTGGTCTGTGTGATTTTTAAATGCCCCTTGGGACATGTGGATTCTCACAAACCCTTCCAAGAACATGAGCGGTTTTATCATCCCTGCCATTTCTTCTCTTTTAGACGTCAGGAATCTTGGACCACTTCTTGGAGCAGAGAATTGAGTACCTTCCTCAAGTAAACCTTGACCCTCCACAGGTTTCTGCTAGTATCAGTGAGGCTTAACATGACGCATGAAAGTCTTTCAAGCCTGGTATTCTCTAAAGAAGTCTTCATGCCAGTATTCTCCATTGTAACAGAACAACTCTCATCAATGTGTTTGCATCTCTCCTCAATCTGTGCAGCCAGGTTTTCTGCCAGCTTCTCTTCGTGTCTCCAATAAAGTCGACTTCTACAGCACTGGGCAAGTCTGAAAGTACCTCACAGCCTCACCAGTATGCTGATGATGGGCAGATCTTCCACAGTCTGTCTTTTCAGTTTCTTGAAACTGACCCATGATCTCAGGCCATTGGGAAGCAGCAGTACCTCGAACTTACAAATCTTTCCAAAAATTAGACCTAAGCCAAGCTCCACAGAGGGTGGCAGTCCCTTCATGACACTGATCCACCCACAGAGCTCTGTCCAGTTAACTTGGATCCACCAGCCACAACAAGCCTGGTTGAACACACCAATATTCCATCTGGAATGCAACCGGTAACTGCCATCCCCAATATTTGCTGCATCTTTCCAGTATTGGGGGAGGGGCTGCATCAGACGAGAGATTCCTAAGATAAAAGTGATTCTTTCCAATAGCATCCCATGGTCCTTTTTTTCCTACCCTCTTTCCTTTAGTTCAGAACTCTATACACAGTACAAAATAGGGAAGTGTGTTCATGTTAATTTTATGGTTCCACACATCTTTAACTTTTCTCACAGTTAAAAGTACAAAAAGACCCCACTATAGGAATCTTATGTTTGTGTAATACCCTTTCACCCAGAATACATATCTGTCTGTTGCTTTTCGGCTGAAACACCCACACTCCCAGAAAATGGATCCATTTGATTCATGGGGGCTGAAATTCCTAGAAATTAATCCAATCACAATGTACACTTTACTGTCTGTCTCTTTTGCTCTTAGTGCAGTTTTGTAGAGCTACTTGTCTTTGTTAAAGGCATATGCCATTTATTCTCTATGTAGGGTCTAATAGGCCATTCATTCTTCCTATCGGAAGACTAGTAAACCTATATCATGGAATACGAATTGATTTTATTCAAAATAGGCATTTGGTTTAGGTCACGATGTCCTCTTATGAATCAATATTTTTGAATATTGCACGCATCTGTTTTCTGAATACAAGTCTGTTGAGTACATGCAAGCAGCAATACTGCATCGATGCGTGCTGAAAGCTCTTTGACATCCCTTTGAGTATTTTCTTTTGAATTATCATGATTCTTTGGATATATATCATCCAACCGTACTGTTTTGGCGTTTGTTTGTTTGATTGTCTGTTTGCTTGTTCTTTGTTTTGCAAACACATTAGGCCATGCATCTCTCCGTTTGCTTCAAACAGAGGGTCATATAAGCTGATTCACTTAGTATAGTGCTGAAACTCATCAATGTTTTCCTGCTACCCTATTCCGTCTTTAGGGTTTTGATGTCCTCCTTGCCTTCTTTTTGTTTATTCTCTGCAAGTCATAGCTCTTCTTGCATTTCCAATGACGGTTTTCTTAATTCCATTTCGTATTGCTTCTTTTCTATTCAGGGTAGAAATCTCAATCTTTCTTTTAGGATAAGGTTAGAACTGCTGAATTGTTTTAAGTTTTGCTGGTCTGTGAATTTCTCTACTGCCATTATTTTAAAGGTCGGTCTTGTGGCATAGGCTACGCTAGTTTGCAGCTTTTTCTCATTCAGGATTTGGTCTATTTCTTGGCACTCCTTCCTGTCCTTCAATATTTCTGTCAGGATATCAGCTGAAACCCCTCTGGAGGTTCTGTTGTGGCTAAGTTGCTTTACTTTAGGTGTATTTAAAATCATTGGGTTGATCATGAACTTTGATGATTTCAATGATAATACAGCTGCTTGTAAGTCTATTGGGATTCCACCTGCTTTGGAAGCTGTTTGCTTCCTGATTTCGTATAGATGATAGTTTCTTGGCTTTCAGCAAATTTCAGTCTGATATTTTTCGAATACATTTTCAGCCTTTTTTTGTTTTTTTCTTATTCTTTTATAATCTTTCTTTTTCATCTGGGAATCCTATATGTCCTAACCTTGCATTCTTTGTCTTTTCCCATGTTTCAACAGCATTGTTTGCATTGGTTTATGCTTGAATTTATATGTCATCTTTTACTGACAGTTTTGTGTTCTCATGTCTTCTCAAACACTTTTAAGTCCCTCTTCATTATCTAGTCTGCCAATTCCTGTCTTTAGCCATGATATTATCTCATCCACTAATTTTTCTTTTTGTTTTTAACTGTTTATTGATTCATAATCATTTTGCAATTTTGTTTCAAATTCCAGTGTAGAGCACCATTTTTCTCTTATGCATGTGCATATATACATTCATTGACATTTCTCTTCTTTTTTAGCCAACACAAAATCTTGTATATATTTCCCTGTGGTACACAGTACAGTCTCGTGTATATTTTCTACATTTTGATATCCCAGTACTTTCCCACCCCCATTCCCCTTTGATCAGAAGTTTTCATTCTATGTCTATGAGTCTGTCTCTGTTATATATATATATATATACATATATTTCCACATATAAGTGATCTCATATGGTATTTTTCTTTTTCTTTCTGGCTCAATCCGCTCAGAATAGTATTCCCCAGTAACATCCATGTTGCTTCAATTGGCATTATTTTGTCAGATTTTATGTCTGAATAGTTTTCCATTTTATAAATATACCACATCTGCTTTATCCAGTCATCTGTTGATGGACGTTTAGGCTCTTCCTGTGTCTTGGCTATTGTAAATAGTTCTGCTATGAACATTGGGGTGCAAGTGTCATTTTGAAGTAGGGTTCCTTCTGTATATATGCCCAAGTGTGGTACCCTGGGTCATATGTTGTCTAATCCTAATCTTTTTAGGAATCTCCATACTGTTTTCCACAGTGGCTGCACCAAACATCATTCTCTCCAGCAGTATAGGAGTGTTCCCTTTTATCCACAGCCTTTCCAGCATTTGTCATTTGTGAACTTTTGAATGATGGCCATTCCGACTTGTTTGGGGTGATACCTCATTTTAGTTTTGATTTGCATTTCTCTGATAATTTGTGATATTGAGCTTTTTTTCATGTGCCTATTGATCATTTGCATGCCTTCTTTGGAGAATGTCTTATTTGGGTCTCCTATCCATTTTGGATTGGGTTGTTTGTTTTTATTCTTATTAAATTGTGTGAGATGCTTATATATTCTGGAGATCAAGCATTTGTCAGTTTCATTTGCAAAATTTTTTTCCCATTCACTAGGTTGTCATTTTGTTTTACTTATGGTTTCTTTTGCTGTGCAGAAGCTTGTAAATTTTATTAGGTCCCATTTGTTTATTCTTTCATTTATGTCTATTGCTTGGGTTGACTGTTCTAGGAGAATATTTTTGAGATGTATGTCAGATAATGTTTTGCCTATATTTTCCTCTAGGAGGTTTATTGTATCATGTCATATGTTTAAGTCTTTGATTCATTTTGAGTTTATTTTTTTGTATGATGTAAGGGAGTGTTCTAGCTTCATTGCTTTACATGCTGCTGTCCAGTTTTAACAACCCCATTTGCTGAAGAGACTCTCTTGATTCCACTGAATATTCTTGCCTCCTTTGTTGAAGATTAGTAGACCAAAATTTTGTGGGTTCATTTCAGGGCTCTCTATTCTGTTCCAATGTTCCATATGTCTGTTTTTGTACCAATACCATACTATCTTGATTAGTTTAGCTCTGAGGTATTGTCTGAAGTCTCGGAGAGTTATTCCTCCAGCCTCTGTTCTTTTTCTTCAACAATGCTTTGGCAATTCTAGGTCTTTTGTGGTTCCATATAATTTCTTATTTGAATTTAATAGATGCAGAAAAAGCATTTGATAAAATTCAATGCCAATTTATGATAAAAATTCTCACCAAAGTGGGCTTATAGGGAGCATATCTCAACATGATAAAAGCTATTTATGACAAACCTACAGCCAGCATAGAACTCAATTGTGAAATGCTGAAAACCTTCCTACTAAAATCTGGGAAAAGGCAAGGTTGTCCACTTTCCCCATTTCTATTCAACATAATCTTGGAAGGCCTAGCCACTGCACTCAGTCAAGAAAAAGAAATAAAAGAGATCCAAATTGGAAAAGAAGCAGAAGGAGATAAAGATCCCTGTGCTATACAGAAGAAATTTGTTTTTTTCAATCCAGTTTTTATATATTGTGGCCCTCATTTGCAAATCACAAACTCCCAAATTTATCCCTTCCCATTCGCTTTCCCCCAGTAACCATAAGAATATTTACTTTGCTTGCAAGTCTGTTTCTACTTTGTAGATGAGTTCATTACTGTGTTCCTTTTCTTTCATTTCTTAGATTTCACATATAAGTGATACCATATATATTCTTTCTCTTTCTGGATTCCTTCACTTAAGAATGATGATCTCTATATCCATCCACGTTATGATTTTATTCTTTTTTATGGCTGAATAGTATTCCATTGTATAAATATAACACCGCTTCTTTATAGTGTCATATGTCAACGGACATTTAGGATGTTTCCACATCTTGGCTATTGTATATTGTGCTGCTATGGATATTGGGGTGCATATATCTTTTCAATTTAGAGTTCCCTCTGGATATATACCCAGGAGTGGGATTGCTAGATCATATGCTTGGTGCAGCCATTATGGAAAACAGTATGGATATGTCTCAAAAAAATAAAAATAGACTTACCGCATGATCCACTCCTGGGCATATCTATTTCTGAATGATATGAGTATAATTTATAGAAATCATGTCTCAAATTCAATGACTATTTTTTAAGATATAGATTTTCTCTTATGCAATCACAATATATTTATCATAATCAGGGTACTTAATACTGATTCAGTATTATTATGTATGCCACAATTCATATTCAAATTGTACCAGCTGTTCTAATCATGTTCTTCTTAATAATTTTTTTTTTTTTGGTCCAACTGCAATCCAGATATTTGTGGGAAGATTTTCAGTTTTTCACCATTGAGTATTGTGCTGGCTGTAGGTTTGTCAAAAATAGCTTTTATTAAACAAGGTTATGTAAATTTTATTATGATTTGTTCTACATCTGTGAAATATGTCCTGGGTAAATTGATAAGGATCACCTTAAATCTGTAGATTGCCTTGGGCATATGACCATTTCAACAATATTGATTCTTCCAATCCAGGAGCATGGGATATCTTTCCACTTTTTTAAAGTCTTATTTAATTTCCTTCATCAGTGTTTTATAGTTTTCTGTGTAGAAGTCTTTCATTTCCTTGGTTAGATTTACTCCTAGGTATTTTATTACTTTGGGGGCTATTTTAAAGGGGATTGATTCTTTACATTCTTTTTCTGTTGATTCATCATTAGTGTAAAGAAATGAAATTTATTTTTGAATGCTAATCTTGTAACTTGCTACCTTGCTGAATTCTGTGATTATTTCTAGTAGTTTTTGGGTTTTCTATATATAATATCATGTCATCTGCATATAGTGACAATTTTACCTCTTCTTTTCCAATTTGGATCCCTTTTATTTCTCTCTCTTGCCTGATTGCTGTGGCTAGGACTTTCAAGACTATGTTGAATAGGAGTGGTGATAGTGGGTAACCGTGTCTTGTTCCAGATTTTAGTGGGAAGATTTTGAGCTTTTCACCATTGAGTACTATGCTGGCTGTAGGATGTGTAGACGTATTTTTGATTTAGCATTCCCTTTGTACAATTGCCCAGGAGTGGGATTGTTGCATCATAAGTTATTTGCATTTTTAGTCTTTTTAGGAATCTCCATACTGTTTTCCACAATGGCTGCACCAAACTGCATTGACACCGACAGTGTATTAGGGAGCCCTTTTCTCCACACCCCCTCCAACATTTTTCATTTGTAGACTTTAGAATGATGGCCATTCTGACTAGTGTGAGATAATATCTCATTGTAGTATTGATTTACATTTCTCTGATAATTAGTTATTTTAAGCATTTTTTCATGAGCCTATTGGGCATTTATATGTCTTCATTGGAGAATTGCTTGTTTAGGTCTTCTGCTCATTTTGGGATTGAGTTGTTTGTTTTTCTTATTAAGTCATATGAGCTGTTTATATATTCTGGAGACCAAGCCATTCAATTTCATCTTTTGCAAATATTTTCTCCCATTACATAGGTTGCTGATTTGTTTTGTTTATGGTTTTCTTTGCTGTGCAAAAGCTTGTAAGTTTAATTATATCCCACTTGCTTAGTTTTGATTTTATTTCTATTGTTTGGGTACACTGCCCTAGTAGAACATTGTTGAGATGCATGTGAGATAATGTTTTGCCTATGATTACTTCTAGGAAGTTTATTGCGTCTTGTCTTATGTTTTAGTCTTTAATCCATTTTGCATTTATTTTTGTGTATGGTATAAGGGAGTATTCTAACTTCATTGATTTACATGCTGCTCTCCAGTTTCTCCAACACCATTTGCTGAAAAGACTCTGTTTATTCCATTGTATGTTCTTGCCACCTTCATTGAAGATTAATTGACCAAAATTTTCTGGGTTTATTTCTGGGATTTCTATCCTGTTCCATTGATCCATATTTCTGTTTTTGTACTAATACTATGCTGTTTTGTTTACTGTAGCTTGTAGTATTTTCTGAAATCTGGGAGGGTTATTTCTCCAGCCTTATTCTTTTTCTTCAGCTATGCTTTGGCAATTTTGTGTCTTTTGTGATTCCATATAAAATTTAATATGATTTGTTCTATTTCTGTGCAGTATGTCCTAGTTAATTTAATACAGGTTGCATTAAATCTGTAAATTGCCTTGGGCAGTATGAGCATTTTAACAATATTTTTCTTCCAATCCAGGTGCATGGGCTATCTTTCCATTTTTTCAGGTTTTCTTTAATCTCCTTAATCTAAGTTTCATTGTCCTTCATTTATAAAACTTTCACCTACTTGATTAAATTTATTATTAGATATTTTATTACTTTGGGTGCTATTTTAAAAGGGAGTGTTTCTTTAAATTCTTTTCCTGATGATTCATTATTAGTATAAAGAAATGCAACCAATTCTTGTCCATTAACATTGAATCTGTTACCTTGCCAAATTCTTTTATTAGTTTTAGAAGTTTTGTTTGAAATTTTCAAATTTTTCTGTATACAGTATCATGTCATCTGCATATAGTCACAATTTTACCTCTTCCTTTTCCTATTTGGATCCCTCTTATTTCTTTCTTCTTACCTGATTGCTGTGGCTAGGGCTTCCAAGACTATATTGAATACAAGTGGTAAGAGTGAAAACCTTGTCCTTTATGAAGATTATACTATATAGCACAGGAAAATATATACAAAATCTTGTGGAAGCTCACAGCAAAAAACAATGTGACAATGAATATATGTATGTTTATGTACAACTGAAAAATTGTGCTGTAAACTGGAATGTGACACAACATTGTAAAATGACTATAACAATTTTAAAAAGTTTAAAAAAAGCTTTTATTATGTTGAGATGTGTTCCCTCTATAACCACTTTTGTAATGTGTTTTATCATAAATTAGTGTTGAATTTTATCAAATGATTTTTCTGCATCTATTGAGATGATTGTGTGTGTGTGTGTTTTTTTTCTTTCTCTTGTTGAGATGCATTACATTGATTGATTCATGTATATTGCAGCATCCTTGTGTTCCTGGGATGAATCCAAATTGATCATGGTGTATGATCTCTTTTATGTGATGTTGGACTCTGCTAATATTTTGTTGAGGAGTTTTGCATCTATGATCACCAGTGATATTAGTACATGTTTTTTGGTAGTACCTTTGTTTTTGGTATCAGGCTAATGGTGGCTTCATAGAATGAGTTTGGGGGTACTCTCTCTTTTTCAGTCTACTGGATGTGTTCAAGATGGACTGTTATGAGTTCTCTGTATGTTTGGTCAAATTCCTCAGTGAAGCCTTCTGGTCCTGGACTTTTGTTTCTAGGTAAGCCTTTTATTTCTAATTCAATTTGTTTTCTCCTGATTGGTTTGTTCAAGTGGTCAATTTCTTCTTCATTCAGTCTTGGTGGACTCTATATTTCCAGAAACTTGTCCATTTCTTCTAGGTTATCCATTTTATTTCCTCATAGTTTTTCATAGTATTCTCATATGACATTTTGTATTCTGTGGTATTGTTTTTAATTTCTCCATTTTCCTCTCTTATTTTGTTTATTTCTGCTCCCTCTTTTCTCTTCTTCATGAGCTTGGCCAGAGATGTGTCAATTTTGTTTACTCTTTCAGAAAACCAGCTCTTGGTATATTGATTTTTTCCATTGTTTTTTAATCTTTATTTATTTCCTCTGTGATCTTTCTTATTTTCTTTCTTCTGCTAACTTGCTTTTGTTTGCTCTTGGTTTTTCTGATTCTTTTAGCTAGTAGGTTAGAATGTTTATTTGAGATTGTTCTTCTTTTTTGAGGAAGTCCTGTATTATTATGAGCTTCCCTCCTAGGACTGCTTTTTCCTGCAAAGCATATATTCTCTGTGGTTATGACTAATAAAACTTTAAATAGATGTTTTCCAAGAGCAGTTTTACATTCACAGCAAAACTGAGAGGAAGGTACAGAGATTGCCCATATGCCCTGTCCCCATACTTGCACAACCTTCCCTATTAGGCCACTCTGGTGGGAGACGTTTCTATCTATTACTGTTGATGAACCAATAATGACAAATGTTTATCACCTGAAGCTCATGGTTTTTATTAAGTTTCACTCTTGGTGTGCATTCTGTGGATTTAGACAAATGTGTAATGACATACATGCATTATTATAGTATCAAATGGTGTATTTTCACCATCTTCAAAATCTTCATTGCTTGCCGATTCAGCTCTCCCATCCAAAATCCCTGGCAACCATCAGCCTTTTTACTGTCCATATGATTTTGCCTTTTCTAAGATATCACATAGTTGAAATCACACAATATGTACCCTTTTCCAATTGGCTTCTTTCACTTAGTAATAGCCATTCAAAAAAAAAAAAGACATTCAAATTTCTTCCATGTCTTTTCATACCTTGATGGCTCATTTGTTTTTAGCATAGAATATTGTTCTGTTGTCCAGCTGTACCACAATTTGTTTACCCATTACCTAATGAAGAGCATCTTGGTTGCTTCAAAGATTTTGATAAGATGGATAAAGCTGCTCTAAACATCTATATATTGTTTTTTGTGTGGACATAAGTTTTCAACTCCTTCTGGTAAATACCAAGGAGTGCAACTGCTGGATTATATTGTGCATGAGTGTTTAGCTTTTTAAGAAATGCCAAACTGTCTTCCACAGATTCCCTACCATCTTGCATTCCCATCAGCAGTGAATAAGAAGTGCTATAGATCCACATCCTCACCAGGATTTGGTGTTGCCAGTGTCCTGAATTTGGGGTGTTCTAATATGTTTGTTTCCATTTGCCTAATGACATATGATGCAGAACATTTTTTCATATGTTTATTTGCCCTCTGTGTATTTTCTTTGTTGAGATGTCTGTTAATGACTTTTGGCTACATTTAATCAGGTATTTTTGTTTCACTGTTGAGTTTTAAGTGTTTTGTGTATATTGAAGATAACAGTCCTTTATCAGATGTGCCTTTTGAAAAGATTTTCTCCAAATGTCTTCTCTGTCATTCTCTTGACATTATCATTTCTCTGGCAAATTTTTAAATTCAGTTAAACTTATCAACTTCAGGTTTTCCATTCCTTTTTTTTTTTAAAGTAAGTTCTTTCTTATTATTTTCTATTGGATGAGACATTTGCATATCTTCCTTTAAAATTTTAATCATGACTTTTTGTTCTTATAGGAGTTATAATGTCTAATATTATATCTATAATATCTAATATTTGTGCTCAGATATTGAAAAATAGTATTCATTTGATTTGTACTTTTATTCTCCTTTAGTATGGAACAATTTTCAGCATTTCTTTTCTTTCATGATCTTATGATTTTTGAAGAACACATGTCATTAATTTTATAGTGTCCATTTTATAGTTTTCTGATATTGTCTCATGACTAGTTCCATGTCATGTATTGTTAGCAGAAGCACAACAGGCATCAGTGATGCTATGTTCTTCCCAAAGTGTTACTTTAGATGGCACAAGATGTCAGTTTTTCCACTTATGGGTGATGCTAAGTTCATCACTGCATTAGGTGGTGTCTATTAGGTTTCTTCCCTATAAAGTTCTTTTTTCCTTTCTGACTAACCAGTAACTTGAGATTATGTAAATATTCTGTTCTTCATCAAAATTTCACCCACTATTTTTAAGCATCTATTAATTTGAGATTATGTAAATATTCTGAGTTTATGTAAATATTCTGTTCTTTATTTAATACTTATTCAATTTCATTTCTACTGATGGTTTGTTCTAGTGGTCAATTTCTTCTTGATTCAGTCATGTGGACTGTATGTTTCCAGAAACTTGTCCATTTCTTCAAGGTTATTCATTTATTTTCCATAAAGTTGTTCACAGTATTCTCTTATGATATTTTGAATTTCTGTGGTATTGGTTGTAATTTCTCCATTTTCCTTTCTTATTTTGATAATTTGTGCTCTGTCTTTTCTCTTCTTTGTGAGCTAAGCCTGAGGTTTGTCAATTTTATTTACTCTTTCAAAAAACCATCTCTTCGTTTGATTGAATTTTTCTATTTTTTTTAAATCTCTACTTTATTTATTTCCTCCCTGATTTTTATTGTTTTCTTCCTTCTGCTGACTTTAGGTTTTGTTTGCTCTTCTTTTTCTAATTCTTTTAGTTGGTTGGTTAGGTTGCTTATTTCAGATTGTTTATCTTTTTTGAAGAAGGCCTTTATTGCAATGAACTTTCTTCTTAGGACTGCTTTTGCTGCATCCCATACATTTTGTGTGGTTGTGATTTTTGTCATTTGTCTCAAAGTATTTTTTAATTTCTTCTTTGATTTTATCATTGACCCATTGGTTTCTTAGTATCATGTTGTTTAATCATCATGCTGTTGTTTTTTTCTCCTTTGTTTTGCTGTAGTTAATTTCTAGTTTCATGGCATTGTGTTCAGAAAAAAATGCTTAAAATAATTACTATCTTCTTAAAATTGTTGAGTCTTCTTTTGTGCCCAAGTGCATGGTCCATCCTAGAAAGTGTTCCATGTGCACTGGAAAGAATGTATATTGTAATTTTGGGGGATGTAATATTCTAAAAATATCAACCAAGTCTAATTGTTCCATTGTATCATTTAGTTGCTGTGTTGCCTTTATCTTTCTGTCAGAAGAACCTGTCAAGTGATGTGAATGGGGTGTTATAAACTCCTACCATGATTTTGTTCCCATAGATTTCTCTCTTTATATTTGTTAGTATTCACTTTATGTATTTAGGTTCTCTTATGTTTTGTTCTTCTATGTTAACATGTATACTATCCTCATCTTGCATTTTGCCTTCAATCATTTTATAGTGCCCTGTTTATCTTTATTTATGGCTTTAGTTTTTAAGTTATTTTGTCTGTAATCAGTATTGCTACTCCTACTTTGTTTTTTCATTTGCATGGAATATCATTTTCAATCCTCTCATTCTCACTCTATGTCTCTTCTTATCCCTAAAATATGTCTCTTGTATACAGCATATGGTATGTTGTTGTTTTATTTTCCAATATACCACTCTGTCTTTTTATTGGAGCATTTAGTCCATTGACATTTACAGTAATCATTGATAGACTTGTATTTATTGCCATTTTGAACTTGGTTTTGCAGTTGATTTGTTATTTCCTCTTTGTTTCTTTCTTTTTCTTTTTGTGGTTTGATAATTTTCCTTGTATTAACTCTGTTTTATTTTGTGTGTGTCTCCGTTGTAAGTTTTTGTCATGTGGTTACTCTGGTTTTTACATATACTAACCCATTACTATGTCTGTTTGTTTTAAACAGATAGTGATATAAGTTCAAACCATCCTGCCAAAAAGAAAAAGAAAAAGAAAAAAAGAAAAATACTCTTAATTTTCTTGCTTCCCTCTCCCAATCTTAATGATTTAGATGTCTCTCTTACAATTTCATGTTTATCCTGTTGTTATTCATTGTAGTTATCACCTTTCCAATTACTTTTTTTTTTCCTTTCAGTAGAAAACTGGTCATCATGATTATAATATGTCTTGGTGTGGTTATGTTTGGTTTCTTCTTGTTTTGGACCCTCTGTGCTTCCTGTACTTGGATATCTGATTGCTTCTTTAGGTTTGGGGAGTTTTCAGTTATTTTTTCTTTAAATGCCTTTTCAATCCTTTTTGCTCTTTCTTCTCCTTCTGGGACCCCAATTATGCATACATTGACACACTTTATATTTTACCATAGGTCACTTATATCGTTTACTTTGTTTTTTTCTCTCTCTCTGCTGTTCTGATTAGGTGATTTTGTTTTCCTGTCTTCTAAGTCACTTATTTGTTCCTCTGCATTATCTAGCCCACTAGCTCTCATTTCAAAAAATGGGTTTTCCAATTTTATGTGGCTCTTTTATATAGTGTTAATTCCTTTTTTTTGACATATTCTCTGTCTCTATGCACAATTTGTTTTAGTTCCTTCAGTACTGTGATCAGTCATTTTTTGTAATAATGATGTAGCAGACTATCAAAGTCTGTTTTATTGATTATTCTTTCAGGGAATTTCTCTTGTTCTTTTAATTGGGAGTGATTCTTTGCTTCTTTATCTTGCTTATCTTTCTTTGGCACTATGGATTATGAAGTATCAGTTGTCTACTCTGGTCCTGAAAGGTTTTATTTATTCATTTATTTATCTGAAGTGGATGCAGAAATAAAACTATGAAAAAGAAATGCAAAATTAAAAAAATTGAAAACGTGTATAATCAATAACAGAAGAACAAAACAAATAAAAATCAAATTGAAATCAATTTAAAAATTAATAAAAATATTTTAAAGAAAAATTTTAAGTTAATGAATAAAATATAAAAAAAATAAAGTAAAAATTAAAGAAAATATGGATATATTTCTCTATAGACTGTGTGCCCTTTTAATTTTGTTGAGAGTTCTTTCTTACTTACGGGTAGTTGCCAAGTCTTCTTTCATTCCCTTTTGCCTGTTATTACTTTGGTTGGGGGTGTAGCCAGCGTTCTGGTGGCAAGAGCATGCCCTGTCAATTTAGTGGGGCCTCCTTTTTGTTCTATTGTTGTCACCGAACCTATCCTTACCCTGCTGCCTGAATTTCACTCACTGGTTCTAAAGGCCCACCAGTCATGTCCCTGGATCAGGGAAAATGGCCTCACTAGCACTTGCCCCTGCTCTGTGCCAAATCTCTGCTTCTTATTCATTTCTCTTAGAAGCATGAGTCCACAGAGGCACCTTTACAGAAAGTTTCCCTATGTCTGGGGCTGTAAACAAATCTCACTCTCACCTATGAGGTTGCCGAACCCTAAGTATAGCTTCAGGTTTCAACCCCACTTTCACTTGGGAGCTGCACACTGGAGAATATGGTGGTTGTCATTAAGCCCTGCCTCTCTTCTCCCAAGGATACACCAATAATGGTGCCATGGGTCTGCAGAGATAAATGCTACAGTGCCCCTCTCCCTAGGGCACACCTGCAGTGTTGCTTTGTGTGTGTGTGTGAGTGTGTGTGTGTGTGTGTGTGTGTGTATTTTATGAGGGACCCAGGCTTTTCTGATCTTTATATCCCCCTAGCTATGGCACATAGCTCACTGAAGTCCCCCAAGCTTGCCTCTGTAGAGTTGGCCCATGTCCTTTTCCTGGCTCTGGCAGCCTGTCCTGTCCTAACCCTGCTGGTTGATATCTATGCCTGGGGATTACAGGGATCCTTTGTGCCCACTTAACTTAGTTCTGTAAGTCAAAGGCCATTCCATCCAGATCCAAACCTTGGCAGTTCCCCCTCCAACCCACTGACCTCTCCTTTGGAGTGAAGGAGACCTAGCAAATGAATGCTATTTCTCTTTTGTCATTCTCTCCCTGCAGGACCTGTTCCCCACTATTTTCCTTTCTCTTCCTTTTTTTTTCTTTTCTCCTACTCAATTTGCAATCTTTTTTGTCTTTTGAAGAAGGCAATGTTCTGTCAAAGTTCAGCAATTGTTCTGATTGGATGGGTGGGTTCATGGATATCAGTCTTGGTGTATTTGTGGGAGAAGGTGAGCTACAAGTGTCCTTCTACTCCACCATTTTTGCCCTTGTCCTCTGCTTATTTTCTATTTAGAGTAAACCTTTCATTATTTCCTTAGCATAGGTTTAGTATTGCTGAATTCTTTTAGTTTTTGCTTGTCTGTGAAATTCTTTCTCTTTCTATTCTAAAGTACAGCCTTACTGTATAAATTATCCTAGGTTGCAGCTTTCTCTCATTCAGAAGTTTTAATATATATTGCCACTCCCTTCTGGCTGGCAGTGTTGGTGAAGAGAAACCAAAAGATTGCCTTATGGAGTTTTCCTTATAACTAACAATTCATTTTTCTCTTGCTGCCTTTAGTATAATTTCTTTATCTTTAAATTTCACCATCTTAATTTTAATATGCCTTGGTGTAGGTCTATTTGGGTTCTTCTTCTTGAGTACTCTCTGTGCTTCCTGTACTTGGATATTTGATTGCTTCTTTAGGTTTGGGATATTTTCAGTCATGATTTCTTCAAATACCTTTTCAATCCCTTTTGCTTTTTCTTCTCCTTCTGTGACCCCTATTATGCATAGGTTGGAATGTATTATATTATCCCATAGATCCCTTATATTGCTTTCATTGTTTTTTTTTTTTTTTTTTCCTCTTGCTTTTCTGTCTGCTGTTCTGATTGGGTGAATTCTCTTATCATGTCTTCTAAGTCACTTATTCATTCTTCTGCATTGTCTAGTCTGTTTTGGACTCTCTATCGCTTGGCTCTTTTCATAGCCATTGAGTATTATGTTTTTAATTATCTCCTCTTTATAGTTTCAATTTCCTTTTCATAATGTTCTCTCTCTCTATTTATAGTCTCTTTAATTTCTTTCAGTGCTTTCATCACTCCAGTTTTGAAGACATGATCTAGTAGACTATTGAGATGTATTTCATTGACTGTTCTTTCTGGGGACTTCTATTGTTCTTTTAATTGAGAATCATTACCCTCCTTCTTCATTTTACTTATATCTCTCTGGCACTATGGATTATGAAGTATCAGTTATCTTCTCTGGCCTTCAAGGGATTTTTTTTTGAAGAGGTTGTGTTCCTGTGTAGACTGTGCACACCTAATAATTTTTTCGCTATGTCTGTTTTTAGTATGGATGGTAGCCACGTCTTTCTTCTATGTGTGTTATCTGTTATCCTTTTGATTAAGGATGTGGCTGGTGTTGTGGTGACCAGAGCCTTCTCTGGTTTTTTAGTGTGGTCTCCTTTTTGTTCTGTGGTTGTCACAGCTCTGTCAGGGACTGGGTCTGTTTCCTTTTTGTTGGGAGTGAGGCTTCCAGACCTGATTCTGAGCTCTGGTGCATAGTAGGTGGGGTTGGAGCAGTTTAAGTACTTTTTCTTGACTCTGCCCTTATCCTAGCTTTAGTTACAGGAATGTCAGTGTCACACACTTGGTTGGTGATGCACTATCAGGTCAGTGACATCACCAGCAGCAAACACTGCACCTGCACTTGCCCTGATACACAAACTCTGCTCACCTGTCTTAGATGCCTACACCAGTAGGGCTTCCAGCACTCAGTGACTGCATTCATGCTACCAGATCAGCACCATGCCAAGTGCCAAATGCTGCCCCTTCAATCACCCCACTTTGCAAATTCTGCTCACTCTTCCCAGAGGCCCACAGGCCATGCTACTTGGTCAGAACTACTCTCAGTGCTGCATCCACTCAGGGTAGGTGGGCTCACAGAAAATGGCCACACCAGCACTCACCCTTACTCTGTGCCAGAACTCTAGTCCTTGCCCATTTGTCTTAGAGGTGTGGGTCCACAAAGACACCTGCATAGCAAAATGGTCCCCTTTGCTTGGTGTTGTAAACAAATTTCAGTCCTGCATGTGAAGTTGTGGACCCTCTGGGTATGAATTCATGTTTCAAATCCACCTCTGCCTAGGAGCTGAACACTAAGGGATATGGTGGTTGTGCTGGAGCCCTGCCTCTCTTCTAAGAACACTTCAGCAATGGTGCCACAGGCCTGTGTAGACAAAGGCTATGGCCCAGCTGCATTGTGCTCCTCCCTACAATGCACACCAGCAGTATTGTTTTCTTTTTTTCAATTTTATGGAGAACTCAGGCTGTTCTGTTCTCTATATCCTCCAAGACATAGTTCATAGCATACTCCAGCTCCCTGAGATTGCCTCTGTGCAGTTGGCCCCAGTCCACCACGTGGCTCTGGCAGCCATCCCCAGCCCACCCCTGCTTGTTTGTGTCTAGGTCTGAGGTCACAGGGAAATTTAGTGTTCATTTTACTTATTGTTTTGTGGGTCAAGGGCTACTTTGCCCTGATACAAGACTTGGAGTCCTCCGTCCCCCCCAGTTTAAGAGTGTGAATCCTTATTTGTCACTCCCACACTGTGGAATCCATCCCACGCTATTTTCCTTTTACATTTTTCCTACCAGATTTGTGGTGAATTTTGTCTTTTGAAGAAGGTGATGTTCTGTCAATGTTCAGTAGGTGTTCTGAGTGAATGGGTGGGTCCTGGGGTGTTTCTCTTGGTGTATTTGTAGGAAAGGGTGAGCTACTAGTGTCTTTCTACTCCACCATCTTGGCTGCTCCTGACTCCTCTTTCTTAGATTTGATACTGAAATTACTAATAATTGGCCAGAATTCTCAAACAATGTTTCCATGATCTATTCAGACAGATATTGTATACCTGTCTGAAAATTAACATGACATTTCTTATTTTTAAAAAAATTGACAGCACATTCTGCAGGGAAGAAGTAAATGTAAGTGTAATCCTATGAATTTTCAATAAAAGGATGAACTAATGGAAAGTCTGGTAGCCATGTACAGTGAATATCAGTTATCTTTGTTCTACCTTCATTGATAATGCCTTTTTCTGTGGTACTAATTTCTTCTCTTCCCTCTACTGATCAAAACTTCTCCATTCGAAGGCATTGGTGGTATAGTGGTGAGCATAGCTGCCTTTCAAAACTTCTCCACTCTCCACTGTGAACAAAAATTAAAACTAAAATGTCTTAGCCAGACATCCAAAGTCAAACATAGTTTTATCTTAATTCCATTCCCCCACAATCCGTATAATTCTAGGAAATAAAGGTGAACATATCAGTCTAATACTGGAAGACACTGCACTTCTTTTGAATGTCTATTGGTGGATGTCTAATATCAGTTTGAGATTTTTTTCCTCTTGGGCAAAATCTAATTTCCCAAAAGTAAATATTTAAGTATTTTCTCTGCTGGGTTTAAGTCTTACCAGTTATTTATTAATTATAGACTAGAATCATCCTTATATTATGAGATAATGAAATACAAAATACATTTCAAATTGCTTCTCCACTCACTCTCCTCTTTCTTTTAGAGAATAAAAGTTTATTGTTGAATTTTAATGCATAATTAAAATATATCCATATATATTTATTTATTGAAGTATAGTCAATTTACAATGTTATGTCAATTTCCGGTGTACAGGATAATGCTTCAGTCATACATTAACATACATATATTCTTTTTTATATTCCTTTTCACCATAAGTTACTATAAGATATTGAATATAGTTCTCTGTGCTATACAATATGGAATTGTTTTTTATATATTATATATATATTATTATCTACAAATCTCAAGCTCTCAATTTAGCCCTTCCTTTTCTCTTCTCCCTCTGGAAACCATAAGTTTGTTTTCTATGTCTGTGAGTCTATTTTTAATAATTTCATCTATTTTTTAGATGCTACATATAAGTGATATCGTATGGCATTTTTCTTTCTCTTTCTGCGTTCACTTAGAATGATATTTCCCAGGTCCATTCATGTTGCTATAAATGACATTATTTTATTATTTTTTTATGGATGTGCATTATTCCATTGTATAAATATACAACTTCTTTATCCAGTCATCTGTCCTCTTGTTAATCTTACTGGAGAGGCCAAATCTTTCTGGAGAGACCAATGCTCACTGCCTAGGTCACAAGTGGAATAGTCAATTTGTTTTGGCTTGCTTTGAACTGAAAATTGTTGTGTTAGAGGATTTCATTTTCTATGATGATGCCTTTTTCCACACAGTAATATTCCCACTGTTTAGTCATACCTTTCCTGAATCTCCCTACATGGACAAAAATGTCAAGCTTCACCATGAGAGACACAAGCTCGTAGACTTTATACTTCCAGAATGATACAAGAGTTGGATGTAAGACTCAGGTTAGAATCAGTGCATTAAGTTGTTCAACAAATAAATTACACAGACTTAGTATATGCCAAACTCAGACACTGGCTGCAAGTGGATTCTGGGTATTCACAAACCAGAAAGCATCACTGAGTTTGAAGTCCAGAGGTTTTACTTGGGCTTTATAACTTATTAAATCATTGGACACATGACTAATCTCCATCTCCAGCACCATCTACTCCCATTTTCCCAGAGTCCAGCGTGTCCCTAATTTTTAACCCTCTAATTATGTGGCTGGTCTTTCTGGGATTAGTGCTCATGCTGAAGTTAACTTGGGGCCCACTACCATGAGTCACCTCATTAGCATAATAGACAGTCTTCTCACTCAAGAAATTCCAAGAGTTTTGAAGTTCTGTGTCTGGTACCAGAAATAAAGGACAGATAATTTATTTATTATACCACTGATAATAACTCTAAAAATTTGGTATGCATGAGAACTACAAAGGAGATTGTTTAAAATTTTACCCTTTGTAGAACTGAATTGAGGCTCAGAACTTCCTAACTTTCAGGAGCACATAAAGAATGCTACATTGCTAATGAGCATGTAAATTGGTACAATCACCTGAGAAGCAAATATCTGTCAGTATCCACTTTAACCTGAACATACAGATAAACCTATTCCAGCAAATCTGCTTCTAGGCAAATACCTAATAAAAGTGGCCACTGTCAGGAAAAACTGAAACATTTTGAAACACACACTCAACCACACAAAAGATTACTTGGTGTCTGTCTAGCTCACCCTTTGAATATTTCAAATTCAATATTACTGAGCAATTTTCTAACTCTGTAGGTAGTAGGAAACATACAGTACTATAAATTATTATTTTTCTTTAGAAATGCTAATGTACTTAATCTTGTGGAATGCAATTGCTGGGTACCATTTCCTCAGTGTGCTGTTGTTTGCCTAGATTTCTTCTTTAAAGGAACCCTTCATCTCCTCTCTAATTCACCATTTCTAAGAGGGTCAACACATATTGGTGTGAAAGACAAGACTTATAATGTATGATAGCACATCTTAATTTGACCTTCAAGGCCTTTTACATTCTGGCCTCAAACATCATTTCCAAATTCAACATTTTATTTCCCTTTCTCAACTCATATTCCAAAGACTGTTACTGACACTTCAACCATCTTGCATGATGTCTTCATCCATTACCCAATTCCTTTCACAGCATGCATGCTCACACACACAAACACACACAAACAGGACCACTTCCACCTGCCTTCCTTTCCTCTTTGAACTTTTTGAGCACTACTGTGAGCCAGTCATTTAAATTTCAATTATTCATCATCTTACATATTTACCTTTGTGCATACCAATCTCTCCTTTTGCTTGGCAAGTTCTGAAGGCTTATCCTTCCTGTTATTAACTGTTTTGTTATCTGGTCCTGGGGTGAAGTCTTTTATGCATATGAGTTGAAAGAGAAGCAGTCAAGGGAATGGTTGATGAAGAAGTATAAAAATTGCCATTTAGGAAAATCTAGGACAGCAAAAAGAAACAAACAAAAATAATTGGTCATGCAGAGAAACTGTGAGACAAATGATCTTTATGCTTTAAGTCCAGGATTACCTCCCTGCCTAGTTCATTGGAATTCAAACCTAGGAATTTGCCCATGTGGTCCCACACCAGCTCCACTTTCTGCTTCTGCTATTCATTCTTGTGGAATTGTCTGTATGACATCTGCCTTCAGCTTGTCTTTGTCTTCCGGTTTCTGCTTATGTCCGTTCATCCCAGTTCTTAGTGACTTGTCAAATGTCACTGAGATCACAGCCACGAAGTTCCTTATACCATGTCTGGTGCAGGGTAGGTGCTCAGTGAGGATTTTCCTTCTTCTTAATGTAGCTCAGATTTGTTATTATGCTTCCCATGGAAGTGAACAAAAGGCTTTTATTAAATTAGGAAATAAAAGCAACCTGTGTTATTTCTTGATCAAAGGTGTCAGTCTGAGGCAGAATTCCAAGTTAGATGCTTGGAGAGTCAGTGGGAGCACCACAGGACCCTCTCCCTCCTTGTCTCTCTAGAAGAACTCACTTGCTCATTGTCCTTTAGGGTCTTAAAGAGCAAGTCTGAACTCACAGCTCCTTGTTCACATCAGAGGCTTCCATCCAACCACCATTGCCCTGACTCCACCCTCTCCTCCAGCAGCACCAGCTCAACTCCAGAGTAGAAATTGAGAGCAGTGTCTGTAGATCAGAGTCCAGACAGATAGCTCTTCCTGCATAAAGTAGGGTGCCCCTGCACTGCGCTGTGTTGAAAGGCAGCAAGCATCCACTTTTTAGCAGGTAGGACTTCCCCCTTCTCCACTCTCTCACCCTTTGTGTCTCTTCCCCCTCTCCCCTTCCTCCCCTCCATCCTTCTCTAACACACCCTTGAGTGGATGATGCTGGCTTGCAGCTGTTAACTTAGTTCTTTTTTATAAACCCAGTAGTTTATTTCAAAGTAGAGATTTTAGGCTTACTGAACAAAATCCCACTACAATTGACACTTATACAGACACTAGACTACTGTACACTTAAAAAAAGAAAAAAATCAAGAAGGGCCAAGGTGGTAGATTAGAACAACACTCTTAGCTCACCCTCTCCCACAAATGCACCAAGACTGACATCCACTGACCCACCTATCCAATCAGAAAGTCTGATGAACTTTGACAGAACTTCACCTTCATCAAAAGACAAAACATGCCATTAATCTGGTAGGAGAAAAGGAAAATAAAAGGAAGAAAAAGGGAAATAGTGCAATCTAGTCCCATGGGGAGGGAGGAGCAAAGGTGGTATAGTGCTCATTTGTTGGGTCTCTCCCACTCCAATGAAGAGTTCAGCTGGATGGAGGGGGAACCTCTGAGGCTTGAAATTGTATAGAATAGCCCTTGACTGACAGAACAAAGTTAAATGGGCAGAAAGGGTCCTCATGATCCCCAAGCTTAGACACGAACCAGCAGGTGTGGGATGAAACAGACTGCCTGAGCCTGATGGAGGACTTGGGCCAACTGTACAGAGGCAACCTCAGGAGATTTCAATTTGCTGTGTGCCATCCCTGGAAAGGTATACAGAGCAGAACAACATGAGTCTCACATAAAATATGAAAAAAAAAGGCAAAGCAACACTGCTGGTGTGCCCTGGGGGGAGGGGTGCCATAGCTTTTGTCTTTGAAGGCTTGTGGCATCATTTCTGGTGCCTTTTCTGGAGAAGAGAGGTAGGACTCAACCACACTCACCATATAATCTAATGTGCACCCAGGTGGAGGCAGGGTTGAAATCTCAATCCCTACCTAGGGGCTCTGCAACCTCATAGGGGGGACTCAGATTTGTTTACAGCCCCAAAAATAGGAAAGTTCTGCTGCAGTACCTCTGTGAGCTAATGCTTCTAAGAAAAATGAACAAGGAGCAGATTTCTGCCACAGAGCAGGGGTGATGACTGTTATGACCATTTTATCCAAGTCCACCTAGAGAGCATGGAACTGAAGTGAAGTTGGGAGGGACACTGAAAGACAGAGTGACCCAACAACCTATCATGCACAAGTGCACCACCACAATGCAGCATTTAGAGGAGACATGACACATGGCACTAGGAGAAGCACAGATCAGGGGCACAACTGGAGGGCCTCTGGAACCAGTGACTGGAGTTCATGTAGCAGGGTGAGAACAGGAGCAGCAACAAACACAAAATAAAAAGGAGATCTCATTTAATAGCCAGGGAAGACTCTTACTACCAGATCACAGGCCAAATCCCCAACAAAAAGGATAGCAGGCAAAAGACAAGAAGACATAGTAACCACCCATACTTCAGACAGAGCTATAGACAAAATTATTAAGAGCACATAGTGCCCACAAGAACACATCCACATATTTTCACTTTTTTCTTTTACTTTTTAAATTTTTACTTTTGAAAGATTTTTATGTTTCTATGTTTAACCCCTTTTAAAATTGGACATTAAAATATTGTAATTTGTTTTTAGTTTGTCTCAATTTCATTTTTATTTCTCTTTGCTTTAATCTTCTATTATTTATTAGACTCTGTTCTCAAATTTTTTTCTGTTTTAAGATTTTTAATTTCTCACAATTTGATTTTTATCTCTTTGTTTTGTTCTCTTATTTATTATAATCAGTTTTCAGATATTATTTTCTAATTTTAAGGCTTTTAAAATTTGTCTCAACTCAATTTTTATTTCTCTTTGACTTGTTCTTTTATTGTTCATAGTCTGTTTTCAAATCTTCTTCTCTTCTTTTAAATTTATTTTTTAGCTTTATTTCTGCATCTGTTTTAGGTAAATAAGTAAAAAGAAAACCTTTAGAAACAGAAAAGATAACTGATGCTCCATAATCAATAGTGCAGGAGAGATATAAGTAAAATAAAGAAGTAGAGGAACAACTCCCATTTAAAAGAGCAGGTAAAATCCCCTGAAAGATTGATCAATGAAATAGACCTTGATAGTCTATTAAATCATGATTTCAAAGAAAGAGAGATAAAAGTACTAAAGACACAAAAGGTGATTGTGTATAGAGGCAAAGACTATGTCAGATAGGAAATTGAAACTTTATAAAGAAGTGTGAATTAAAATAGGAAAACACATTTGCTGAGATAAGACCTGAGTTAAAAGTTGTAAAAAAAAAATGTAGGCTACTTAATGGAGAGGAATTAATAAGTGGTTGAGAATACAGGACAACAGAAATCAACTAATCAGAACAGAAGAGAGGAAAACAAATATAAAACAATGAAAGAACAAAATTCAATGAAAACAATTATCCTATGGGATAATATAAAACTTGCCAAAACCTATGTATAACAGGGGTCTCAGAAAGAGAAGAAAAAGCAAAAGGGATTGAAAAAGTATTTGAAGAAATCTTAATTAAGAACTTCTGAAACATAAAGAAGCAATCAGATATACCAATACCGGAATTACAAAGGGACCAAAACAAGAAGAAACCAAACAGACACACACTGAGATATATTATAATCAGCATTGCCAGGGTTAAAGATAAAGAAATGCTTCTAAATGCATAAGGAGAAAAATAGAGTTAGTTACAAATGAAACCTCATAAGGCTTTCAGCTGTTTTCTCTACAGAAACACTACAAGCCAGAAGGTAGTGGCAAGATATATTCAAAGTCCTGAATGAAAAACAAACAAACAAAAAAATTCAGCCTAGGATAATTTATCCAGCAAGTCTATTCTTTAGAATAGAAGGAGAAATAAATATCTTCACAGACAAGCAAAAATAAAAGAATTTAGCAACACTAAATCTATACTAAAAGAAATATTGAATGGTATACTCTAAATCAAAAAGAAGTAGGTTGCTTTTGAAAGGAGAAAACCATAATTGGAAAGGTGATAAATACCATGAATTACAACAGAATAAACATGGAATAGTAAAAGAAGACATCTAAATCATTCTCGGTAGGATGGGTTTGAGCTTATATTTCTATATGTTTAAAACAAACAGATACAGTAATGGGTTAATATATGTACAAAATTGGGTAACCATAAGACAAAAACTTACAAGAGAGTCACAAAAACTAAAAATTAACCAAGATAATAGGAAGAAAAACTTTAAAAAAACACACACACAATAAGAAAAAAAAAGGAACAAGGGAAAAAATGCCAAATCACCTGCAAAATTAAGTTCAAAATGGCAATAAACTAAAGTTTATCAGAAATTACTTTAAATTTCAATAGATTAAATGCTCCAATGAAAAGACCTAGAATGACAGACTGGATAATAAAACAAGAACCTATAATATGCCACATACAAGAGACCCACCTTTGGGAAAAGGACACAAATAGACTGTGAGTGAGAAAATTGAACAAGATATTACACACAAAAAGAAATGAAAAGAAAGCAGGGGTAGCAATACTGATTTCACACAACATGAACTTTAAAACAAAGACCATAAAGAAAGATGAAGAACGTTTTATGATTTAAGGAGCAATACAAGATGAAGATATTACATCCATTAACATAATTACACCCAATGTAGGAGCAACTAAATACATAAAGCAAATACTAACAGATATAAAAGGAGAAATTGCTGGGAATATAATAATGGTAGGAAATTAAAACATCCCATTATCCTCACTGGAAGATCTTCCAGATGCAAATTTAATAACGCAACAGAAATTAAATGATACAATATACAAATTAGACATGGTTGATATTTCAGAATATTACATCCTAAAAAAAATACAATATACATTCTTCATAAGTGCACATGGAACATTTTCTAGGGTGGATCATGTACTTGGGCACAAAAGAAGACTCAACAATTTTAAGACAATAATAATTATTTTAAGCATTTTTTTTCTGAACACAATGCATGAAACTAGAAATCAACTACAGAAAAACAAAGGAGAAAGAAATGACAGCATGATAATTAAACAACATGATACTAAGAAACCAATGGGTCAATGATAAAATCAAAGAAGAAATTAAAAACTACTTTGAGACAAATGACAAAAATTAAAACCACACAAAATCTATAGGATGCAGCAAAAATATTCCTAAGAAGAAAGTTCATTGCAATAAAGGTCTTCCTCAAAAAAGATGAACACTCTGAAATAAACAACTGACCAACTAAAAGAATTAGAGAAAGGAGAGCAAACAAAACCTAAAGTCAGCAGAAGGAAGAAAACAATAAATATCAGGGAGGAAATAAATAAAATAGAGATTTAAAAAACAATAGAAAAAATCAATCAAAGAGCTGTTGTTTGTTTTTTTTTTTTTTGAAACAGTAAATAAAATTGACAAACCTCGGGCCTAGCTCACAAAGAAGAGAAATGTCAGAGCACAATCAAAATAAGAAAGGAAAAGAGAAATTACAGCCAATACCACAGAAATTCAAAATATCATATGAGAATACTGTGAACAACTTTATGGAATATAAATGAATAACCTTGAAGAAACGGACAAGTTTCTGGAGACATACAGTCCACATGACTGAATCAAGAAGAAATTGACCACCAGAACATACCAATCACTAGAAATGAAATTGAATAAGCATAAAAAAAAAAAACTCCCAATGAACAAATGTCCAGGACTGCATGGCTTCCCTGGGGAATTCTATCATACATACAAAGAAGAACTCCTACCGGCCTTTCTCAAAATATTCCAGAAGATTGAAAAGGAGGGGGTACTCCCAAACTCATTCTATGAAGTCACCATCACCCTGATACCAAAACCAGACAAAGACACTACTAAAAATGTAACTCACAGATCAATATCACTGAGGAAACATAGATACAAATATTCTCAACATAATATTAGCAAACAGAATCCAACAGCACATAGAAAAGTTCATACACCATGATCAAGTTGGGTTTATCCCAGGACCACAAGGATGGTTCAACATATGCAAATCAATCAATAATATACCCCAACAACAAGAGAAAGGACAAAACCCACATGATCATCTTAATACATGCAGAAAAAGCATTTGATAAGATTCAGTGCCCATTATGATAAAAATCCTCACCAAAGTAGGTATAGAGGGGACATATCTCAACATAAGTAAAGCTGTTTATGACAAACCTACAGCCAGCATAGAACTCAATGGTGAAAAGCTGAAAACCTTCCTACTAAAATCTGGCAAAAAGCAAGGTTCTCCACTCTCACCATTTTTATTCAACATAATCTTGGAAGTCCTAGCCACTGCAATCAGGAAACAAAAAGAAATACAAGAGATCCAAATTGGAAAAGAAGCTAAAATATTGTCACTATATGCAGATGACATGATACTATATATAGAAAACCCTAAAAGGCCCAGGCAAAAACTACACGAACTAATGAAAGAATTTGGCAAGGTACAAGGATACAAGATCACAAGATTAATGTACAAAAGGATACAAGATTAATGTACAAAAATCAGTTGCATTTCTTTACACTAATGATGAATCAACAGGAAAAAGAAATAAAGAAACAATCCCTTTTAAAATTACATCTAAAGTAATAAAATATCTAGGAGTAAATCTAACCAAGGAAGCAGAAGACTTATACATGGAGAACTACAAGGAAATTAAAGGATACTTTAAAAAATGGAAAGATATCCCATGCTCCTGGATTGGAAGAATTAGTATTGTTAAAACGGTCACATTTCCCAAGGCAATCTACAGATTTAATGCAATCCCTATCAAATTACTAAGGGCATATTTCACAGAAGTGGAACAAATTATTATAAAATTTATATGGAATCACAAAAGACCCAGAATTGCCAAAACATAACTGAAGGAAAAGAATGAGGCTGGAGGAACAACCCTCCCAGACTTCAGACCATACCACAGAGCTACATTAATCAAAACAGCATGGTATTGATACAAAACAGACATATGGAACAAAATTGCCCAGCAATGAACCCACAATGTTTTGGTCAATTAACCTTCAACAAAGGAGGCAAGAACATACAATGGAAAAAAGACAGTCTTTTCAGCAAATGGTGTTGGGAAAATTGGACAGCAGCATGTAAATCAATGAAGTTAAAATACTCCCTCTCACCATACACAAAAATAAACTCAAAGTGAATTAAAGACTTAAACAAAAGACAAGTCACAATAAACCTCTTAGAAGAAAACACAAGCAGAACATAATCTCACATACATCTCAGCAATGTTCCCCAGGGCAGCCTACCAAAGAAATAGATATAAAAGTAGAAATAAACAAATGGGACCTAATTAAACTTAAAAGCTTTTTCACAACAAAGGAAACCATAGGCGAAACAAAATGCCAACCTATGGATTAGGAGAAAATATGTGCAAAAGATGAAACTGACAATGTTCAATCTCCAGAATATAAAAACATCTCATACGACTTAATAAGAAAAAGAAAATCAACCCAATCCAAAAAATGGGCAAAACACCTAAACAAGCAATTCTCCCATGAAGACATACAAATGGACAAAGGCACATGAGAAAATGCTCAATACCTCTAATTATCAGAGAAATGCAAATTAAAACTACAATGAGGCTTCACCTCACACCAGTCGGAATGACCATCATTCAAAAGTCTAAATGACAAATGCTGGAAAGGGTGTTGTTGAAAAGGGACCCCCCTACACTGTTGGTGGGAATGTTGTTTTGTGTAGCCATTGTGGAAAACAGTATGGAGATTCCTCAAAAGACCAAAAGTAGACTTAACATATGATGCAGTGTTCCCACTCCTGGGCATATATACAGAAGAATCCCTAATTCCGAAAGACACCTGCACCCTAATGTTCATAGCAGCACTATTTACAATAGCCAAGACATGGAAGCAACCTAAATGTTCATTGACAGATGACTGGATAAAGAAGTTGTGGTATATTTATACAATGGAATAATACTCAGCCATGAAAATTGAGAACATATTGCCATTTGTAGCCACGTGGATGTCCCTGGAGAATGTCATTCTAAGTGAATTAACCCAGAAAAATAAATATACCACATAACATTTATATGTGGGCTCTAAAAAATAAGACAAATGAACTTATATGTAAAACAAAAACAGATTCACAGACATATAATGCAAACTTGTGGTTGCCAGGGGAGAGGGGATTTTGAAAGGATAAACTGGGAATTTGAGATTTGCAGATACTGAGTGACATATACAAAATAGATAAACAAGTTTTACTGTATAGCACAGGAAATTATATTCCATATCTTGTGGTAGCCAATTTTTTAAAAAGAATATGAAAATTAATATATGTATATTTATGTATCACTGAAGAATTGTGCTGTGCACCAGAAATTGAGGCATTGTAAACTAACTATAACTCAATTTTAAAAAGTAAAAAAAAAAAGTTGTCATTAAACTAGCAAAAATGCTCAGAGAGCACATACAGATGAACCTACTGTCACTGTCCAAATGAAATCACAGTGGGTTAGGAGGAAACTTGCACTGATTTTGAGAAAAACAAGCAATGAGCCCAAACCAAATTTATTATCTTCCACTCTTCGTTTTTCCCTTTGGGCTTCATTCTCATGGAAATCCGACATGGAAGGGAAGTGTTAGGGACTTCAGTCTAGCTGATGCTCACTCCATGTTCTCTGATCATCCATCTTAGCTGTGACAGGGGAGCGAGTGTCTCACTCCAAGTGGAAGAACACAGCACCAAGGCAGTGGGGGACCTCAAATACATCCACATCACAAAGAAATAGTTTCTCAAAACGTTTTGAGATATATGTCTACCAATCAGCATCATCAAAATATTCACTTGTATGTACTGCTTATGAAGCCATCACTATGGTCTCTGAGGGTACTAGAATTACAAGAGTTTACAAGATCTGACAAATAACATAATGAGTTTTTCTTCTGTCTTTAAAATTTAAAGAAGTCGAAAACATTATTTTGGTGGGCTAGCTGCCTCCATTGAGAAAAATTTAAAGAAGCACAGCTACAAATATAAATATCAAACCAAGCTCGGTCTCTGTACTGATCACTGGTCCCTGGCAGACACAAGATGGAAATGTGTAGCTCAAGTTCTTGGCATGAATTACTTGCTATTAGTTTGTCATTAAAAGTAGATTCTATCAAACTTAAATTTAATCATATTGATTTGTTTTCCAAAATAAAGACCTTTCACTTAAAAAATTAAAAAAAAAACATAAAAATCTTCAAAACCTAATAAAAACGGGCAAATTGCTATAGCCTGGTTTATATTAGACATTAGGGAGGTCTTCCATTGCCTTCTTATTTACACTTTCACATGCAATAAAGAAAAATCAGGATGCAGTTTAATCTAGTTCTTTTAAAAGATCTCTGAAGGCACCATAGCAAGATAGATAGGTTGATTCACACACTAGCTTCTCCAAAGTTCAGATGATTTTTACAAGTGTCATTTATTCCAAATTTGGAAACACCCTGGAGGAAGGTAGGGATGAATGGTGGTAGGAGACACACTGTAACTATAGGAAGGACCTTACCTCTTCCCTGAATGTGTAGAAGAGCAGAGTGAGTCATGCTTGTGGGGAGTGGAGAGGAACCGAGTGCAGATTCCACTGTGGACCTGCTGAGGTTAGGGTTGGCATGGTGCTGTTGATGAGCATGTGCTCCAAGGAAAGGTGGGGTCAGGGAGTCCAGAATCACTGTAAATGGTTTTGTGGGACATGTGTCTAGAACCGGATGGTTTGGAATGGAACTAGCATGAACAGAATTCCACAGTCCCACAAAGGTAGATTCCCAGGTCCATGAACAACCAGGACCACAGGTGTGGGGGAGATGAAGGTCACTGTCTGAGAAAGTGGCAACAGGCCATTAACAGCAGTGAGGGTGTATGTGTCAGGGCTGGGAGGTGGGGTAATTCTTAAATTTTGTTCACATGTAGACTACAAGAGACTGGGTGTGGAGAAGCCAAAGTCAGGGTGAGGAAAATTAGTGGGGTGTTTTTGTAGAAGGACACACTGAGGCTTGGTGATGTGTTAAAAATGGGGGAGTACCCCTTGTTTTCTGTTTGGGGTGGCTAAAACCGATAGCAGTGGAATGAGAGGTGGATTAATGGGCACTGTGTGACTGACAAGAAATGTGTGTGGTAGAATAGCCTTTCATATCTTACATCTTAAAGCAGTCATTTTCCCTCCCTTTTTGTTACAAAAGAATTTATGTTGTTGGGAAAACTACTCGTTAGGTGGACTTACCATAGTCACAGCCTTATGCCACTTTACCATATTTTCTTCTTGTGCTTTCCAGAACATTATAAAGCTGATAGAAAGAAAAAAACATGAGGGAATACTCCTAAAGTCATTCTATGAAGCCACCATCAGTCTGATACCAAAAACAGGCAAAGACACCACCAAGAAAGAGAATTAAAGACCAATATCACAGAAGAACATAGATGCAAAAAATCCTCAAGGAAATACTATGAAATAGAATGCAACAGCACATAAAAAAAAGATCATACATTATGATCAAGTTGGGTTCATCCCAGGGAAACAAGTGTGGTTCAACACATACAAATCAATGTAATAATTCACAACAACAAGAGAAAGGACTAAAACCACATCATGATCTCAATAGATGCAGAAAACACACTTAATAAAATTCAACGGAGAACTATAAAACATTGATGAAGGAAATTAAAGAAGTTTCTAAAAAATGGAAATATACCCCCATGCTCCTGGATTGGAAGAATCAATATTGTTGAAATGGTCATACTGCCCAAAGCAATCTACAGATTTAATGTGATCTCTATCAGATAACACAGGACTTTTTTTTTATAGAATTTGAACAAATAATCTTAAATTTATATGAACCACAAAAGACCCAGAATTGCCAAAGCAATAATGAAGAAAAAGAATGAAGCTGGAGAAATAACCCTCCCAGACTTCAGACAACACTATAGAACTACAGTCATCAGAACAGAATGTTATTGACATAAACACAGGCATATGGATCAATGGAACAGACTAGAAAGCCCAAAAATAAACCCACAGACCTACAGTCAATTAGTCTTTGACAAAGATGGGCAAGAAACTACAGTGATTAAAGACAGTCTCTTCAGCAAATGGTGTTGGGAACACCGGACAGCAGCATGTAAATCAATGAAGTTAGAACAACTCCCACATGCCATACACAAAAATAAACTCAAAATGGCTTAAAGAATTAAATGTAAGGCAAGACACTGTAAATCTCCTAGAAGAAAACATAGGCAAAACATTCTCTGACATAAATCTTAGCAATGTCCTCGTAGGGCAGTCTATCCAAGCAATAGAAAGCCTAGACACCTCTTCATTCCACCATTCCACAGTGTTCAAAACAGTAATTCACTTGTGCAGCTGGGTAATAAGCCACAGCTGCCAGACCACTGGGCTTTTCTAGATTTCTTGTAATGTCAAAGAAATCCAGAAAAGTCATTTGCTATTTGAAGAAATCTTTGGTATCTCATTTTACAGTTAAAATTTTTTATTCCATTTTTCTAAAATTCAAAACTTCTGATTATATTAATGCATAATCATACAGACACACTTGTCAGGTGTACACACTACACTTTTTTCTTATCATTATAAACAAAGTTCAGTTAATCAAGAAGTTACAATGAATTACAAATTATGTCCTAGGACATGAAGCAGATACAAAACATGTGAAAAAGAGCAATCTTTATGATAGTTTGGAATCTAGCTGGAGACATAAGTACTATGTTGTGCCATCAAACAATTACTTGGTTTTGTGTTATATTCCAGATATATAAAGGAAGTACCAAGAGAAGAAATGTTGTGTGACTTGAAACATGACATAGCTTTGCACCTGAAGGACACTCAGTAAATACTAAATGAGGGAACAAATGAATGAACAAGAAAAACCAGCATAGCTGTGCAGATACATAGGCTTGAGCAGGGTTTTCAACAACCAGCAACACAAAATCTGCTCCTCGGCAAAGAAAAGCCCTCAAGTCTAAATACACACCTGAAATATTTCATTGAGTCTAAAGGCACATATCTGTTTTCATGTCTCAGCTTCTCAGAAATTGATGAGATGCCATAATTTAAAGAGTAGCATTTTTTCTTTCTAATAGTTAAAATAAATGTGTATCTCAAGCATCTTAAATTTGATGAAGCATATTGATTGACTCTAAACAAATGTTATTTTATGTAATATGATTTCAAAATTAATCCCTTATACATGTAAATTTATATACCTTATTATAACTTTTATTATACATAACAGCTCAAAAACTTAATGAAAGCCAATGAAAAATTGTGATGTCAAATCCTGTGAGATCTAATTCTTAAAGTTTCAAAACATAAAACAACAAAATTACAACCACTACAAACTCATACAGCACATCTTAAAATCTAGAGCATGCAGAATCTGTAATGTTACTGCAAACGGTGCTGTGAGGTAAATAACTGCAGATACTGTAAACAAACCTGTTATAGGAATACGGAAGATATTCTTCCCATTTTACACTAAAAGGTGGAAAGTTGGGGAAAAGAAAATAATTTTTGTTGCTATAATTTTATCTATAAATAAAAGAATAAAATACTGACCATCTTAACATGTAGAAGTTTTACTGAAAAAGAAATAGAAAAGTGTTAACTTCATATTAATGAATTTCATATTCATTTATAAATTACTCTAAAGGAAAACTCACACAATCAACATAATGCAGTAACATAAAACAAGCAACCTGCTATATTTTATTTTGACTGGGGGAGAAGCCATTTTTTTTTTAAAAAGGAAGCAATGAATTTGCCAATGTCTGACTATTATCAGTCAGCTAGGGAAACATTTTATAGTCTACTGGAAAAGTGCAAACGCATGAATTAAACTGCTGACACAACCTTAGTACAGCATCCTAGTCTAATTACTATAGGAAGTTACGTCAAGGAAAGAGATTCCCTACCAATTTTTTTAATCATTATCAGCCTCAATATCTGAATAGAAAAGGATATGAACTAGTGAAACATTAATCAATTACGGGAAGAATAAACCTTAAATCTGTAGGAAAATCTGCATTTATCTATGCACCTACAGGTATGTATGTGTGTATAGGAATTTCTCATAAGAATTACATAGTGAATCTGACTTTTGCTATGTACAGGGGTAACTAGTCACTTAGTATTTTTAGCCTTAAGATTCATCACTAGAAAATGAAATAGCACTTGTTGAGTTTCTGCAATATGCCAATCACTGTGCTAGATATTTTATGTAAATTATCTCAATCTCCAAAAGAATCCTACCAGATAATTAGAATTTACTTCACATAACCAAAACTCAGTCACCTAAATTTGATTCCATTGGCCAAGTCAGCCAAACTCCAAAGCCCTTTTCCTTTACTACATGGTACTATGTATATATAAACATGAATGTGCACAAATACATTCCACTACATGAATCATGAGATAGCAATGGGACAGCTAGAGACTACTGTCTAATTTTTTCTACATAACAAACTTCTGCAGGGAGAATTAGTTCAATCATTCCTCATTAAGTGATGAGGTCAGTATAATGTGAAAGTCACATTGGTCCAGAAAGAATTATTTCCAGCAGAGTAATGTTTTAAACCGGTGAGGGATGAGCTTTCTCACAGAGTCTTAGCAATGTATGATGACCTTAAGGAAAACAGATGACCATCCTGTGGAAGAGGGTGAACAGAGGCCAGTTAATGGCTTCAAGAACTGCTAGGATTTCTACTATGTTAGACTATCTGGCTGAGCTGTGAATACAAATAAGCCATGAAAATATTTCCACATGTTTACTTAAAAGAAAAATAAGAGGGGAGTATCTAAAGAAGAAAGTCTACATCCTGGATCAGAATTTTTAATTTTGACAATTTATCTTTAACAGAATTGAATGCCCTCATGGAACTACATTTCAAAGAAGACTAACTGATATTGGGTGCAAATGTTCAGCTATACTAACATTTTATGAGAACTGTTACCAGTTTTGCTAGTACAGAGATTACAAGGCTGCATAGTTCTGAGTTGCTTGTCCATATTTTTAGGGTATAATTTTGCAGAACTTTAATTTTTTTTCCAGAGACACATATATTCCTTTACAAGAGAACTGCCTGTACTATGGTATTGAAGAAAACCTAGTTTCACCACCAGCTTTATTCAGACCTAGTCTAAATTCTTCAGTATTTGCTGTTACAGAGTAAAACCAATCTACACTGAGAGGTTAAATAAACTTTATTGCTGCTAAACAATTAAGAATTACTTTGTCAAACCAAATCATTGCCCATTTTTATTTTTACTTTAAGAAAAAAAAGAGTTGGAGTGAAATATTTGAAATAAACAAAAATAGAAGATAACGTTATAAAATACAGATTATATTAACAGAAGTAGAATATATGATCTCAAAATTCTCAAAATTATGCTAAATTAAATGTAAATTCTAATGTATACTATGTATTAAAAATATTTTGAGTCAGTTAAAAAAATTTTTAATTCCACAAGGAAGATGACATTCATTACAATAATAATATGTTTTTTCCGTAGAATTAGTCTACAGACAGCATACTTGAGATTATTTTCCTTATGAAAATGTCAATTATTAAGGAGAAAACAATATTTCACAATACTGGTCACAGAAAATACACATTACTAAGTTGGCTTCTTCATTTAAATCTCTCTCTGTAATGTGTTTAAGACATCACTAATACTTTAAGAATGTCAAACCCTAATCAAATTTTAACTCTGGTAAAATAAGTTACTAAAAGTTATCAATATTGAAAGTTATTAAATTTCCACTGTGATAAAACAAAATATGAATCAAAATTGAACAGTCCTACATAAAATAAAATGTTTATTTAACAACTAGAGCTTACACTGCTCAGTAAGTGTTTTACTCTCCTCATCGAGATAATTGAAGATTTCAGAGCTAGGCTTCTGTCAATTTGCTACCTCTCAATCTAGAAGGCTTTTGTTTCTTGATTCCTCTTTCCTTCCTTCCTGTCTGTGAAGAAAAGTGTGATCCCTATCATTCCCAAGACTGATATCAGTCCTTTTGATTTTGTCTTCCCCATATCTCCTCCAGAAACTTGTTCTTTTAATCATCTCCCTCCTGCTTAAAAGTTCAATTGCTTTAATCTCATTTGTCTCTCTTTCCATGGACATTATTCTTCCTAAGTTTAAGAGATAATGTTTTTCCATGAAACTTGCCTGTGTTTTGTGTATTCAGATACCCTGCTGTAAAATGTACCTCTTACTATGACTCACAGTTAAAAAAAAAAAGCTTGAAAGTTACTAAACTAATCTTGCGCCTTCATTTCATAGATGTGAACATTGAACCCACAGATCTGATCTATCAAAATTCACTCACTCAGTAATAGAATCCTTGGCCTTTCAATTCTCTGTATGGACAGAGCTTTTCTTTACTTTTCAAACTATGTCATGACATGGTGTCATTTAGTGACGACCACTTGTCATTATCTTAAGGTTATCTGTCAATAGATGCTTTATGTTAATATTAACTGAAAACTCAAGTTACTGGTTCCAAGCAAGGTCAGAATTCTGGACCAAAACTATTAACATCTTCATTTTGTTCATGTGCACCTCTTTTATTGTAAGTCCATGAAGTGCCTTTATTTTTTTAGTCACTTTTTCCCTTTCTAGGTCATACCTCAGATAATGATGTCTGCCTTGGAGATCAGACTCCATCCTATCTTGGGTGTCTGACTGTAGAGGAGAAGGCAAATATGTGTATTTTCCCAGTTTTCTAGGATGCTCTTTGTCCTGTGAGGTGACATATTGGAGATACTTTACAAAAATATGCGCTGTTGGGAAAGTAACAGGACTTGCCTTACCCTGTGTGCAGGCTGGAAATGAAGGTCAGTGGTGGGCGTGGCGGTGGCAGCCGCATAGGCTTACTGAGCCGTCCTCCACCAGGGGGCAGCACTTCCTTTACTGCTAGTGGAAGGGAGGGAGAGAGTGTGTGTGTGTGTCTCTGTGGCCTTCCAATACCTTTGCAATAACTGTAGTATGTGCTTTACTATGTTAAAGAGCTCCTCCCTTCACTCTTGAAATAATTTGATTTCTTTGAATTTGATTTTTGAATAAAGATTTACAGAATTAAATTAGTTGCATTCAAAGAAGTTTAAAAACCCTATCTTTAGTAACAACTTTACCATGATTTGTCTTCATGTTTGTTTAAGGACCATTTAACATTGTGTTTGTAATAGAAGAAAAAACATTTTAACTTTCAAAAGTAAATTTATTATTTTCAAATTATGCATTTATTACATTTATTTTGAAGTAAAACCTGTAATCTTTAATCACTTTGAATAATCACTGTTAACATTTTTGTATGTGCAATTTTTAATGTATAAATAAATTTTTAAATATACAGCTAGACTGAAGCAATATGCTGTATACCAGAAATTGTCACAACATTGCAAACTAACTTTATTTCAATTAAAAAAAAAAATCTCCTAGAAGAAAATATAGGCAAAACATTCTCTGAAATAAATCTTAGCAATGTTCTCCTAGGGCAGTAAACCCAGGCAATAGAAATAAAGCAAAAATAAATGAGACCTAATTGAACTTATAATCTTTGCATAGAAAAGAAAACAATACACAAAACAAAATGACAGCCTATAGAGTGGGAGAAAATATTTGCAAATGATGAAACTGACAACTGCTTAATTCACAGAATATTAAAAAAATCAGCTGATAAATTATAACAACAACAAAAAATAAAAAACAGTCCTATCCAAAAATGGGCAGAAGACCTAAACATGTAATTCTCCCATGAAGACAAACAAATGGCCAATAGGCACACGAAAAAATACTCAGTATCGCTAATTATCAGAGAAATGCAAATTAAAACTACAATGAGATATCACCTCACCAGTCAGAATGGTCATCACCCAAAAGTCCACAAATGATAAATGCTGAAGAGAGTGTGGAAAAAAGAGAACCCTCCTAGAGTGCTGGTGGTAATGTAGTTTATTGCAGCTATTATGAAAAGCAGTATGGAGATTCCTTAAAAAACTAAAAACAGACCTAACATATGATCCAGCAATCCCACTCCGGGACATACATCTGGAGGGAACTCTAATTCAAAAAGTCACATGAACCCCAATGTTCATAGCAGCACTATTTACTATAACCAACCTAAAATGTCCATCAAAAGATAACTGGATAAACAAGCTGTGGTATATTTATATAATGAAATACTAATCAGCCCTATAAAAGAATAAAATAATATCATTTGCAGCAACATGGATGGACTTGGAGATCATCAGTCTAAGTAAAGGCAGTCAGACTGAGAAAGAAAAATACCATATAATATCACTCATATGTGGAATCTAAAAAAAGAAAAAAAGACATTGATGAACTCATCTACAAGACAGAAAGAGACTTGCAGACATAGTAAACAATCTTATGGATACTGGGGGAAAGGGGATGGGGAGGAATAAATTGATAGTTTGAGATATGCAAACATTAACTACTATATATAAAAATAGATTAAAAAACACATTTCTTCTGTATAGCACAGGGAAATATACTCAATATCTTGTAGTAATCTATAATAAAAATTGTGAAAATGAATATATTTGTGTATATGTATGACTGAAACTTTATGCTGATCACAAGAAATTGACAAATTGTAACAGTATAATTTTAGAAAAGCTTAATTGACCAAAAAAAAAAAGTCAAGGAGAAGAAAAAAAAATATATATATATATATGTATATTAAGCTAGATTCTTAGTCGTATCACTTAACGTGTAATGGGAATGATTTTTTTCCCTCTGCCACCTTCTTACAGGTTGATGCGTTGGGAGTCTCCCTGGGCCTCTCCATCACCTCTCAATGTGGAGACTGTCCACAGTTCCTGCTAGTACTTTGGTGTTCTTGTGGCGTTAGTTACTGTCTCTATGTTGGGATCCAAATCTGCATCTCTAGTCCCTAAGCCTTTTTTATATTCTTCTAACTACCTGTCAGAAATTTTCAACTGGGTGTTTTATAGGCACCTCTTCATGTATATTTTTACTCTCCCCTGGGGCTCTTAGCATGACCTACAAACTTTTTGCAATCACTTTGGTGTATTTCTCTCCTGTCGCCTTACTGTTCTACTTAGTTCTCTCCCACCCCTTCTGGGCTGGTTTCCTAGCTTCTTACCATCTCCTTCCTTCAACTTGGCCTGGCTACTCAGACATCAGGTTTCAGAGCCTGATCTCTGGGAAATGTTTTTGAACTCCTCTTTGACCTCCTTAAGACTGGGTCAAGTGCTTCAATGTACCCTCTGATACCTTTTTCCACCATAGCATTTGTCACTTCATATAGTATTATTGTTGCCTGTTTACTAGACATAAACTTCTTATTCACAATTTCCTAACACGTAGTCTGGGGCCTGGCACTTAGTAGGGATGTAATAAATATTGTTTGGATAAGCGAACAGTATTATGAAGTGTCCCCAGTCTAATTAGCTGTAATTAGTCTTCTACATTATTTTTAATGTCTTTGATGGTATTGGCATTTAATAGCACTAAGGTTCACCCAGTGTTTGGGCATTTTCCTTTCTTTTTTTCTTTTGAGTACAGCACGAATGGGTTTTCATAGTTCAGTGTTCAGAAGAAGCCTCCCCTTTACTTTCTCATGGGAGACTCAGCTGAGCTTAACACGCCTGGGTGGTGCACCTGATTAGGATAACAGAACCAGAGCTATTACCCAGCTCTGCTGTGTCCGGCTTTATTGCCCTATTCAGCTGCTTATACGGCTCTTACCAGAACTTCATAGAGGCTTCTGATTATTTTTTAACTTACCTGCCCTCAGACTCAGTGGAGGTTAATTTAACAGTCTCATCCTCTCCCTACAGGGTGCTGTTAGCTAATAATATGTTTGAAAAGAATTCTCTAACCTAACAACCTCCCCATATCTGTTTAAACTTTGTTGTTGAGACATTTGTGGAGCTGGCTCTTATTTATGATTTCCTCTTAGTATTTTTCTAATACCATAGTAAGGAATTGGCCCTTGTGTACAGAATGAGGTACTTTTCTTTTGGTGGTTTCTGACCGGCTGGCAGTATCTGGCCCATAAAAAGCAGCCCTTACCCCAACTCCACACTTCTCTAGCCATTCCTTTCCTGGTTCTCTTGTTTCCTGAATATGTATTTCCCAGGTGCTCTTTTGGGCCTTGTCTTCTCTTCATCTTCATCTTAAAGCAATTGCAAAGATTATTGACAAATTTTACTTCTTGGTTATCATCTCAGATTGCAGTTGCTTCTTGCACATCCCATAAACCTGAGAGTGAGGCTTAGATAACTCAGGTACCTTATACGTTAACTGATTAAGCGGGGCTTTTTCCCCTTCCTTCACTGAAGTTTTGAGTTGCTCCTGTATTTGTAGTTTTTGAAGACTGTCACTATCACTGCTGTCATCTGGGCTCTGAACCTATCCAGATCATGCCAGTTCTAGTTCCCGTAACACCTCCTGAATCTCTCTATGATGCACACCCTACCACGGTCAGTTCAGGAATGAATTTTCTCTGACCTGCTCACCACTCTTCCATCTGGCCTCATCCTCCAATGCCTTGTGAAGGTGCACATTCAGAGGGAGCCTCGGGTGCTTGTCTTTCCTAGCTCTGCAGTGCTAACCACCTGTTGCAAATTGCATAGCCCTTAACATTCCTATCAGTTCTGCCCCTCTTTATCAGGACCTGGCAGTGCCTTTTCATGTGAATTCTCTGATTGTAAAACTTAAGCACCAGATGAAGATTTTTTGTAACTTTCTTTCAAAATTGTTCCAAGTTTAAATAGACCCTTGGCTTTCAGCTTTTATCTACTGTTTAAAAGCAGTGCAGTGTTTCTTGACAGGGGACCATGGGCTCTTAAATACTGGCGCCCCTCTAGAAAGATCCAAGAATCATTTGGAATTGTTGTGACCTTGTCGACAGTCTTAAGTGAGTAGGCCATGGGACCAAGGTCAAAGTTCACAATAACTTGCATGTGTGTGAGGTGCGAAGTAAATGTATGCATGTGCCAATAGCATGAGAAAGTATTATGAACAATACGCATGCGCGGGCATAATAAAAGGACAAGTACATACGCCCGAGGACGCGCTTCACCCGCTTGTAATGCAATAAGCTGCTGTTTTGCTCCATGTCAGCTCCTCACGCATTATGTCAGCTCCTTGTGCATTTTTTTCCAGTTGGGAAGCTCACCTCTTAGCATCCCCTCTCCAGCCTCCCACGGCTGACAAACCTAAACCAGTATTTCTCATTATTTCTAAGGCTGTAGTTTTGCACATGCTACTTCCCTGTACCCCAAAACTATTTGGATTCCCGCTGCTTTCAGAATGTTTACGTAAGTTCCAGATAGTCTGGCATTCTGAGTGTATTACATATTGGCTTAGAACTACGTTTCCAACCTCATAACCTGCTATTTTACACCATATTCCTGGTATAAATCCTGTCACAGCCAGATAGGTGTATCTGAGGCCCGCTGGTCTGGGGTGCCCTGTTCATTCCCTCCCCCACACCCTTCATCCTCTACGTCATAAACTCTTCAGTTCCAGCTCCATCCTAAGCCTTCTCTGGCATGCCCAGATGAAAATAATACCACACTTATCACCTCTAATACCTAAAACTTTGTACAATGGAATGATAGTTTTTTCTGTGCACTGCTCCTACTCACTGGATGTTCTCACAGCAGGACTTTATTTCCCTACAGCATCCAGCACATAATAAGCACTTGCTATTTTTTTGATGAAAAAATTGTCACTTAATCAGTTGCCACCTGTGATCCACCTGTTTGTAAGTTGAGAGTACTGTGGATTCATTGGTTTAGCTCCACACTATGAAAGTCTTCTTTGTGGAAAAACTTGTTCATAAAGGTGAAATTTCCCTTAGCTCACCATGATTCTGTTCCTCTAAACTTCTAACTCATTTTGAAGTTTACAGGTAGGGCATGAGAGTCAAAGTGAGCCTGTGGCATATATATTTTTACTTGATAAGTGTAGACATTTACTGGTATATTGAGAAGATGATCAGACTAGGACTCAGAATACAGACCTAAATTTGAGTTCTACATTTCCACCTAAGCTTAGATAAGTCATTTAAAATCTCTTGGTCTTAGTTTCCTCTATAAGGGAAAAGTTGCATAAGATAGTTTCAGGTATCAGTTTGGAATGAAAAAGCCTATATAAGTGATTTTGTATGGGAGGCTGCAAACTTTTTCTTTAAAGGACCAGATAATATTTTAGGCCTTGCTAGCCATAGACTGTTGCAGCTCCTCGACTCTGCTATTAGTAGCTTGAAAGTGGCCATAAACAATATGTAAACTAGCGTTTCAGTATTTTATTTATGAGAACATTACTATATAGTTTCATTTTTATGAAATTATAAAACAAGCAATACGTATCTGTGCTTGAAAAAAGCTCAAAATTATGTCTGCCTCTAGGATGGTGGGTGTGGGTTTTGACTGGGTAGGGACATGAGAGACATTCATAGGGTGATAGTAATGTTCTCTATCTTGATAGTGGCTTGGATCATATAGGCTGAACTCAAGTAATGGTACATTGGAAGTTTGTGCATTTCACTGAATATAATTTGCTTTCTCAATTTTAGTTAATATGCATGGAGTGTTTAAGGGTAAAGTGTATGGACATCTGCAAAATGAAATGCATTAAAAAGAGATGGTGAATAGATATAAGATAAATATAGTAGACTACTGTAGAATCTAGGTGGGTTTATGGATGTTCACTTACATTTCTTCTAACCTTTCTATGTATTTGCAAATATTCCTAATTAAATGTTGCAGAAAAAATAATAAATGTATATATTGATTTTTTCCTTGACTGCCTTCTACCAGTCACGGATTCTTTCCTGCAGATAATGATTGCTTGTCAGTTTTTCTACCAGTGCTTTTCCAACACGATTATGTACGTCTGTCTGTATATGTCTGTATGTGTGTGTGTATATATGGGTCTATGTGGAATGTGTAGGAATAATTTTCTTTTCCACTTTTACATGAGTTATTGGAAGAATATATATTCTTGAACTTATTTTTTCCCATTTAATGTCTTGATTGTGTTTCCTTGTCTCTCTCTATATATATTATGCATGTATGTCTCCTTTGAATCATTGCAAACTATTCCACAGTGTAGGGATATATATCCAAGTTTATATATGTGTATATATATATATGTATTTCTTGGCGATATATATTTAGATTTTTCAATTTTTCTCTTACAAATTGCTGCAGTGCAATTTGTAAAAGATAAAACCTATTTCTCTACGGTAGACACTGAGAAATGGAATCACCAGTTTGTAGTATATGTTTATTTGTATATTAATAGATTGTCCTCCTTTAAAGCTGTACTAGTAGTCCCTCCAGCAGAGATTAAATTACCTGTTTATTTTCAACTTTCTGAGCATTGATTATCACTTTAAATTTTTTTCTTTGCTAATTTGATAGGATGCTGGTATCTGGTTGGGTTAATTTGCAGTGTCTCTGGTGACTGCAACTGAGCGTATTTTTATGCTTACACTATTTCCATTTCTTTACAGTCATGTGTTCATCATCTTGCTCTCTTTTGTCTTATAATTCCTTTATTTTAGAAATTGTACTTGTTTTTAATTAATATTTTCATTTTTATGGGCTTTTCCTAATCATTTATCCCAAAATATATTGCATAATCTGCCATTCCTCACCATTTCAATTGCCAAATGTGTTACATGCAAAACTGCATTTTATATGGATCCTTTCCTAGACAATGTTCGGTTTTGTCAATTTCTACATCTATTCTGTGCTATTATAACACTGTGGTATGTAACCTCTATGTGTTTGTAAAATAAAATAAAAGTGTGAAGATTGTGTGAGTACCGTCTCTCCAATTTTGTCATCTGTGTAGTATTAGCCTTATAAAAAACCATTTAGGTAAAATTGCAGAAAAGAAAAATATGTGTAGAAAAATAATGTATTTCTCGAAAATTGGGAGAATCATCTAAAGGCATTTGGACATGAGAGATAGAGCTCTATTTATTTTTTCTAAGAACTTCTGATTTGAAAATATTAACCAGCTCTTACTTAGACATTACCAGTAGGTCTTACTGGTTTCTCTTCTCACCGTTGTTTTATATGTTTTTCTTGTCTCAGATTTTTTAAAATACAACTTTAAAAAATGAAAAACATACAATTACATTAAATTTATGGAATTTAGTCCATGAGATTTGTCCTTTTTCTCATGTTAGATATATAATATATAAGAAAATTTTCTCCCCCAACCAAAAGAACAAAAAAATATGCCTCTAGAGGGCAGCATTCCTCATACAAGTATGAAAAATATAAAAGAATTCCACTGTCCAAGAAGTTTAAGAGACAAAAGATAAATAAGCTTTTACAAGTTTCTTTCTTGTAAGATGTCTCAGAATCTTTAACATACCATTGTGCTTTACGAATCATCAATAGGCCACTATTATGGTACACAGTGTTTCTTCAAACTTAATCAAAGAAACCTTTCTTCAAGGGCCATCTCTAGTGACTACTACAGAATGCATTTGGAAACAATCTAGTAGACAAATTCTCTAATTGACAAGTTTCAATTCCTTTTTTTATTCATAGAGTTGCTCCTCTGATTTTTAAAATAGGTCTTTAGACATCCCCCTCTATTCACAGATCATGGCTGAGAATTCAATATGTATTTACACTCATTTATTTTGGGGAAATCAGAAACATGAAGAACTTACGCTTGGCTTGCTCAAAGGAGAACAGTGAAAGAAAGAAAAGAAGGCAAAAGGAAAAGCAAGACAGAAAGAGAGAGTGAGAGAAAGGCTGGTACTATAACTAGTTGAGAGAGCCCTAGCTTTAAAAATCACAAAGCAGTTGAGGTGTGCATAAAAAAACATTTTCATTCTTACCCAAACTCAGAATATTAAATACTTGAACTCCATTAACCTCTTTCCACAGTCCATGTCAGCTGAAATTAAACTTCCTAATTTAAACATCTGTTGTATGCCTGATGAGATATCTATAGATCTCTATAGATGAGATGTTCTTAAATTTTAACTTGTGAGAGAGTGCTTAAACAAAATTACTCCCCTCTTTTGTTGTCATTTGGTCTTTCACTGAAATGATGAAATCAGTTTTAGAATATAGACATGCCCCCACTCCCCAAGTACTCCTGCAGAATACTTGGAGAATAATGGGGGATGAGCCATGACTTCAAATATAATACATGTGTCCAAATGTTTGATTCCTAAATAGCCTTTATCCATAAACAGTGTTTGAATTTTTTTTCTTTTTAATTTGTCATGACTATGAGGCATGCCACAAAGACAATGCAAGTACAGGCATACCTTGGAAACACTGCAGGCTCAATTCCAGTCTACTACAATGAAGTCAATGTTGCAACAATGCAAGTCACAGGAGTTTTGGGGTTTCCTAGTACATATAAAGTTATAGTTACAATATACTATAGCTTATTAAGTGCACAATAACTTTATGTCTAAAAATTATACATACCTTGATCAAAAAATACTTTATTGTTAAAAAATGCTAATCACCCACTGAGCTGACAGTGAGCTGTAATCTTTCTGCTGGTGGAGGATCTTGCCTCCATGTTGGTGGCGGCTGACTGACCAGGGCGGTGTTTGCTGGAAGCTGGGGTGGCAGTGGTAATTTCTAAAAATTAAGCAGTGAAGCTTGCATCAATTGGTTCTTCCTTTTACAAGTGTTTTCCCTCTAATGTGTAATGCTGTTTGATAGCACTCTATCCACAGTAAAACTTCTTTCAAATCTGGACTCAATTCTCTCAAACCCTACTGCCACTTTATCAAGTTTATGTAATATTCTAAATCCTTTTTGGTCATTTCAACAATCTTCATAACATATTCACCAAGAGTAGGTTTCATCTCAAGAATAACTGTCTTTGTTCATCCATAAGGAGAATCTCTTCACTCATTCACATTTTATCCTGAGATTGCAGCTAATTCAGTCACATCTCCATGCTCCAATTCTGATTCTCATTCTCTTGCTATTTCCACCACATCTGTAGTTCATTCCTCCACTGAAGGTTTGAACTCCTCAAAAAGTCATCCAGGAGGATTGGAATCAATATCTTTCAAACTCCTGTTAATGTTGATACTTTGACCTCTTCCCGCAAGTCACAAATGTTCTTAATGTCATCTAGAATGGGGAACCATTTCCAGAAGGTTTTCACTTTACTTGGCACAGATTTATCAGAGGAAATTCTACCTATGGCAGCTGTAGCCTTGCAAAACATATCTTAAATAATAAGACTTGAGAGTTGTAGTCACTCTATCCATGGGCTGCAGAACATATGTTTTTTTAGCAGGCACATAACATTAATCTCCATCAGAGCTTTTGGGTAATCATTTGCATTGCCAATGAGCAAAAATATTTTGAAAGGAATCTTTTTGTTTTTTTCTGATGTCTCAACTGTGAGCTTAAAATATTCAATAAGCCATGTTGTCAATAGATGTGTTCTCATCTAGGCTTTGTTGTTCCATTCATAGAACACAGGAGAGCAGACTGAACATAATTCTTCAGGGCCTGATGGTTTTCAGAATGCTGGATAAGTACTGTCTTCAACTTAGTCACCAGCAATGTTAGACCCGAATGAATGTCCTAGATGGCATCTTCCAATATAAGGCTGTTCCATCAACACTGAAAATCTGTCATTTAGTGTGAACCCCAAAATGAATTCTCTTATTGAGGTCTTGAGGCTGACTTGCTGCACTTTCTCCATCAGCCTTTATTGTTTCTCCTTGTACTTTTTTGTTAAGGAGATTGTGTCTTTCCTTAAACCTCATCAGCGAACCTCTGCTAGCTTCAAACTTTTCTTCTGCAGCTTTCTCACCTCTCTCAGCGTTCAAAGAATTAAAGAGAATTAGGGCCTTGCTCTAGATTAAGTTTTGGATTAAGGGAATGCTGTGGCTTAGATTTTTTATCTAGAACAATAAAGCCTTCTCCGTATCAACAATTAGCCTGTTTCACTTTCTTCTTATTTGTGTATTCACTGGAGTAGCACTGTAAATTTCCTTCAAGAAATTTCCTTTGCTCACAATTTGGCTCATTTGCACAAGAGGCCTAGTTTTCAGTCTATCTCAGCTTCAGCATATCTTCCTCACTGCTCTTAATTGTTTCTAGCTTTTGATTTAAAGTGAGAAATATGCAACTCTTACTTTCACTCGAACACTGGGACCACTGTAGGGTTATTAATTACCCTGATTACAATATTGTTGTGTATTAAGGAATAGGGAGGTCTGAAGAGAGGGAGACAGATGGGAGAATGAACAATTTGTGGAGCAGCCAGAACACACAGCATTTACCAATTATGTTTGCCATCTTAAATGGGTGTGGTTTTTGGCACCCCAAAACAATTGCCATAGTAACATCAAGGATTACTGATCACAGATTACCACAACAACTATAAAAATAATGAAAAATTTTGAAATATTGCAAGAATTGCTAAAATGTAACACAAAGACATGAAGTGAGCAGATGCTGTGATAGCGCTGCCACTGGCACAGTGAAGTGAGACTAGAAGAAAACAATGAACCAATTTTAACATGAATAATAATCACAATTATCTCTGGTAAAGCAAAATTTAGAAACTATTAATTATATAAAAATATTTTAAACAAAAAAAGTAGACAATATTAAGAGACATTTTCAGGAAATACATAGTAAATTTTCATAAGAAGTTTCCTAAGTCAAAAGAGAAGCAACAAACTTATTCACCTGAGATCAGAATTAAATGTCCAACAAACATTTTTAAAAGATTTATAAAGGATCTGGGCTTATTAATCTAGTGAGCTATAAAATGGTATGGATTCTTGCAAAAAGAAAGAGAGGGAGGGAGAGAGATATGAAAGAAAGAAAGGAAGGATGGAAGGAAGGAAGGATGGAAGGAAGGAATGATGGAAGGAAGGAAAGAGGGAAGAAACCACATTTAAGTAGAGAGATGGTAAATAAATTATTTCAATTATAGATATTTTATTAGAAAATTATGAGGAATACTAAAACAGATATTATAGAAAAAGTAGAAGGCCTTCAATTAATCCACCAAACAACTCTCCATCATATGGAAGACATGTCTAAAAATATCAAAAATCAGTAGATTCAAAATATGAGAAATTACTTTTCTTTTAGCTTTAGATAAGCCATGTGATACAAGAGACACTACCAAAGTACAACTTTAGACGCATTTTGTTTGAAAGAACTTCCAAACTTAAGAATAAATGTCAATATATACCTTAAAAAATCAAAATTTTAGCATGGATTATTTTTCATCTTTTACACGGCCAAAGAATTTCAGCTATATATTAAAATATTAGTCTCTGTCTCAATAGACAGCTCCAGCCATGTTAGGTTAAAAAGCTACACTTACTGGATTTTTAAAAGAAGAAACTGATACTCCTCTTATTGCTCTGCTCTACTATATGATATACATAGAGTAGATTTTTGAGGCGGTGAGTATAGTTCAGCGATAGAGTGTGTGCCTAGCATGCACAAGGTCCTGGGTTCAATCCCCAGTGCCATCATCAAAAACAAACAAACATACAAATAAACCTAATTACCTCCCCTTCAAAAAATAGAATGAAAAAATTTTTGTGCTCAGCATTCTAAAGCTATGAAAAGTAGCATTTATTAAGTTGTTAAAACTGATAAGTATGTACATGAAAATAATAAGAATCCTAGCCAGCTTGCAAAACTATTGGAAAAATAGAAAACAATACATTTAAGAATCTTGTGTATCTTGCTCAGTTGAGTAGAGGAAGAAGTTCACAAAGATTTACTGTATTATTAACACTGATCAAGAAAGTATTTTTTTCAATATTCAATAATCAAAGACAAAAATGGCAGTGCTTATGTTTATTCACTGGTATCTCAGTACAGGTAAACAAGCATGGCTTGAAGTACCAAAGAAAGAAAAATTGTACCTACGACCTAGTTACACAGGTACAGACATTTATGTTGAAATTGAAAGTTCTCATAATTGTGGGAGCCAATGATGGGTTAACAAATTGTAACAGATCCCAGCCGCTTATCTCCTTAAAGGAGATGTGCTTAGTAACTGCCTTGAGGTTTTAGCAATACCCAAGGCCCCTGGCTATAAACGCTGGGCGTGCCTGCTTTTAGTCTTCTATACCCAAAACAGCCTTGGGCTGGAATGGTAAAAAGCTGTAGACTCAGAGGTGAGAAGGCTGGTTAGCCAATGACCGGAAAGGTACCCTGAGGGGGGCAACCTAAGACAGGCACGGCCGCCTGAGTTCAAATTGTTAAACAGCTGATTCTCATACGTTCCGCCCAGATAAGCTGAAAGGCTCAACACAAACAGTATTCACCAAAGAGTCTTCTGACCTTGAGCCAAACACCAACTATAAACAAAGCCTTTGTGCTCATTGTGATCCGAACCTATACTTTCCTAAATTCCTGCATTCCTCCTTTGACTGTACTCAACAAATGTGGGAGATTTGAGAGGCTCCAGGTTCCCAACTCCCTCTAGCTCTCTTGACTTTTCCACAGTCTTGAGTAATTAATTCCATCTCGGTGGGACTTCTGCTGGCCAGAACCCACAACTGGTGACGAACCCACTATAATATGAATTGATAATAAAGATTTTACATTTTTCTCTAACATGAACCAATATACAGAATATTTTATTTACAATGCAGAGTGTTGTAAAAATTGGCTGCAAAAATAATCAGAAATAGTTGAACAGTTTGTTGTTTTGACCGAATTTAAAGTTGTTCAATTTATGCAATATCATTAGGAAATGATGTTAATAACGCTAAGTTGACACAAGAATTAGTGAATTTGCTTAATTTAAGTAGCACAGATTTGAAACTGTTAAACTTTTGCTTCAAATTCTAAAAAAACATGAACAAGTTTTATCAAATTAGATAAAAATACTAAAAGAAAATACTTGGGCACTTAATTCAGATATTGAAAAGTATAAGTTTCTTTGGAGCAACTTAGTCATGTGAATCTGCATTTTCAACCATAAATTGAAGTCTAAACTAAGATCAAGCATTTTGATGCAAATTTGGTGATCCAATCAGGATGTAAAAGATCTACTAGTGTGAAGGAAAAGCCGGGCTGGTCTAAAAAGATAACTCACAAATCTATGTATCAGTATACTTATCTGAGTTCTGCTGGACTAACTTGTAAATCTAAGTTAATTAGTGTTGGTTTGCTGTTCATGTTTTTTTTTGCTAGCCAGCTGGGTTTTCGAAGATATATATCTGGCTTTGGAATGGTGGTTTGATGCCTCCCCGCCTCCACTTTTGTGATGATAATGCTGCTAAAGCTGTTCCATGCCTATTGGCCGAATACCCCAACTTTGCACTTTACCCTATAAAACCTCATGAGCACGTCTTGGAGGTGCTCAGAGCTTCGGAGCAGAAGCCCCTCTGAGCCCGCTGGCGTAATATATCTGAGTGCTCCAACCCTTCGAGTGGTGCTTGTTTCTTGACTGCCCGGTCGTTTCCATAACACTCTGGGAAGAGAGAACTTGAAACTGGTCTTGAGGGCAGAGCTGTGCTCCCCTGGCCTTCCATGTTTCATGTTTTACACAGGGCTTCGGGGAAGTGAAATGGCCCCGGCCAAGTAAGACCTGCTGTGCACCCACCTCAGTCCTGTCTCTGAGGCAGACAGACTGTCTCCCAGCCTCAAGGCCAAGTTTGGGCACCTGAATGGTCCCTTGGAGGCATCCCATCAGTTCTCAGGAAGAAGTCTGGCTGCTTCTACCCCATGGCCCTCCCTCCCATGGTGCTGGCCTCAGGAAGTTTCCTTATTTGGGGAAGGGGGCAGCCTACCCCCTACCCCACCCCTCACCTTGCTCTCACCCAGGCTGGTGCTTTCTCTGCCAGTCAGAGTCTGGAAAGCCATCCCTCTTCAGTTATGTCTCTTCTGAGATGGATTTGCTTCCACTCAATTCTAGGCGAGGATGCACCATGGAATGCACTGGGTAAGAGAACCAAAATTTATAGTTTCTTCTGTGAGGTTTTCTGTTAATCTACTGGGGCTGGGCTGTGTGTAGTTTGCTACAGCTATTGGTGTGAGAGGCTAAAGCCGCATGTGTGTCCTTGTTTTCATCTCCCCGCTGTCTTTGGGTTTTCCCTAGCACTGCTGAGACATTTACTTCTTTTAGTTTTATTCCTGTTATCACACAGGGGCCCTAATGACATGGAGGTAAGGTGTTGGGGTAGCGGGACAGAGCAGGGCATCTATACTCCTGTGATTAGTTCTCATTGAGCCTGTGCCCTGAGCTGTGACCTCCACAAGTGTGTCTCTTTCCCCCACCCCAATTTGGGTGACACAGAAGGTATTTCCCTTCCCCCAGGTTGGTTAGGCTCTGGTAAAATAATTTCTCATTAAAAAAAAACAACCCCCCACAATGGAACAGAATGTTCTGGGTGTATTTCAATTGAGATATTTTCTCCTTTACTGGCAGGAAGCATGAGGGGTTCTTCTCTGATATTTACTCTGAGAACAGCGCATGGTCCTGGAGGTAAAATGCATGAAAAAGAGCAGGGGGGCCCTCTGACTGGCCCCCTGGAGTTGTCACACTCAGACTTACCCATGCTGAGCCTCCTGATGGTCAAAGGGAACTTTGAAATCTGCCTGCCCCAGCGGGTCTTACAGCAGTGGGTTCTGCCCTGGGAGATGTGACTCTCCAACCCTGCCCAGCTGCCTTTCTGGGTTGGGAGTAGCTTTTCCCCTCAGTTTTCTGGTGGATCTAAGAAGAGCAGTGTGTTTGCAGCTCCCTCAGCTCTGGTGTTGTTTTCAGGAAAGAAGGAGCAATTTCTGAGCTCCTCACAAGCTGGACCAGAGGCTGGAAGCCTCCCCTCCTCTCCTTCCATACAGACAATCAGTGGCTGTGTTTCTAGCCGAGTTTCTGAAGCTGTGGATTTAAACACACACATCCCAGCCCCCACAGGAGCACACAGTCCCATAAATCCCTACAATTTCCACTGGTAACTACGGAGCTGATGGGGACACGGGTTTCGGGGCTGCAGAGGCCTGACTGCACGACTTTCTCCATGGCTTATTTACGTGGTTGTTCGGGGCCTTGTCTGAAGTGGCTCGCTTACCATACCTGGTACATGGGAAATATAAAATAAGTACTAGAACCTCCAGTTTTGCTCCCTCCAGGGCCTTCCAACATAAAAAGAATTAAGTGAACTCAGACGGCCTAGTCACCACAATGATGTCCAACCAACCTGGCTCTCCTGAGTGACGGGCACTGACTTGCACGTTAACTCGGAACAGTAGGAGAACCGCCTTCCTCTAACTGGGCATCTCCCCACACCAGGCACGCCCTCAGCTGAGACGGGGCCAACTCCCCCATTGAGGTGTGTGCTGGTGGCTTCAGTGTGACCTGGCCTTGCCGGGACATGAACCTGCAGTGAGTGAGGTGGAGGGTCAGGAGGAGGGGAGTCCCTGCTGGGGCAGCAGGGCCCCAGCAGTACCCTGCCCGGCCTGGTGCCTGGGGCTCCCCAAAACCTCCCACGGCCCCCGGGTCGGTTCTGGTCCAGGCCACTGCACGTACTCTCCCAGTATCTTTTCTTTAAGTCCTGTTTTGCTTATATCAGCCAGAGGTGGCTTCTGTTGCTTGTTCAGTGAAACAGTGCATCGGGAAACCAGACTATTTCTAAGATCAGTAAAATACCAACCTCGGTCAGCTCGTGGGGCAGACCGTGAAGCACAAATTCTCGCACAGGGCTGTGTGAACGGCTTACGTGAAGGGTCCACATCATCTGTCTTCAGAGATACAGAATCTGGTGGTTCAGGTAAAACCTCAGGGAGGGATTGAGGAATCCAAAGCTGGTTGGTTTCAAAGACTAACCGGTCGGACCAGACCCCTGAGCTGTGGTCAGAAGTCTGGCTCAACGTCACGCAGACTCAGCACCCTAAGTGTCCGGTGGGGCCGGTGCTGTTTCCTTTACAGGCTCTCGTTGGGGAGTCACTGTAGCCCCTTACACTCAGCAGGGAATCCAGCCCTCTTAGCCCCCACCCTGAGTGTTCCATGACACAAATCTCGGGAGTTTTTAATTTTCATCTTTGTTTAGGAGGATGGAGGTGGGGCAAGAGGAGAGATAAATTCACACTTAGTGACACCAAGTCACAGCCAGTACCTCCCCCTCGGAGAGCTATGTGCTCCCACAGTGGTGGCTGGGGGGCTGGGCAGAGCCTCTCCACTGGTCACAGAGGGACTCACTCCTCTGCAACTGATGGGTTGGACAACCAATCCAGAGGGGACAGAGCATCTTTCCCGGGAATTTGGAACTGACACACAGAAATTAATTTCACTCATCTGGGGATTGGGAGGAGGGTGGGAATCAAATGAAACCAGAGCAGAAGAGAAAGTTACAAGTGAATGAGAGAGAGACAGAGAGACTGAGCTTGTGAGAGCAAATAGTGGGAAGGAAGGAAAACAATGAGGGGACAGAGGAATTCCAGCTCCTGGCTGTCTAGTGTGTCCCAGCCCATCAACGACCCTGCGGGATGGTTAACATCATTCCAGTTTTGCAGATTAGGAAACAGGCTGAAAGAGATGGGGGTTGGCTTCGAGTTCACAGTTAATTTATGTGCCACTGGACCCCTCAATTCCCATTGCCTGAAGGCACCATGATCCTCAAAGGGACCCTGCTGTGCTGAGAGCCCAGCACCCAGATCAAAGGGCCTCTGTGGGAGTGGGAACCCCTCTGAGTGTGGAGAGTTCCCTGCACCGAGATTCTATGCATCAGCTGGCTCCCGCTCACCCCAGGTTAACGTCTCCCCAGCTGTGCAGTCTCTCGACCCGCTTCCCTCCCTGCCAGGCACCCCCGTCCTTACCACCGAGTGTACTGCAGGAATTCAGGCACATGGATGCCCGAAGCAACACGAGCTCACCGGCTGTACAAACAGCAGGCTCCCAGCCCCAACTGGGCTTCATGGGGATAGTAGGCGTCCTCAACTTTCATGTATCTAAGGCAAACTGCTTCTTCAGCTGGAGGCTATAGAGAAAAAAAAAAGGTCCAAAACATCGTTCAGTGAGGAATTCCTCCAAGGACCTGACTCCAGAGTCTACAACCAGGTGTGCTGGCAGCTCCTACCCCCGGACTTGGGGTGAAGTGATCAGCACAACCCCCAGTGGCCCAGCTCCTCGGCTTGGCTGCCCAGAGGGGGCTGGGGGAATGGGTAAGGCCAGGGCACTTAGGAAGAGCACAGAGGCCCTGTCCTCACCCCTCCGCACTTGTAAGCCCTTCCCCAAATATCAAGGCATCGGGCATAGAGCAGCCACCACAATAAGGAGATGCTCCCATCTCTTCACTCACTCCTCTCTGTTCACTTACGTGCTGAGCATCCACTGGGTCACAGGACATGACACACAGGATGGCCGATGGAACAGGCTTGGTCCTACCCCCTGGACCCTGTTCAATCTGATGGAAGAATGATCACTGATAAATGGTATCTCAAAAGGATACATAGACCAAAGACAAACTGCAAAGTGAATCAAATTTTAAAATATATATGAAGATTCCCCAGTCCCCCGCCTAAGGTTAACAGCATAAAGCTAAAAGATCTTGCCTTTGATCAGCAAGGAAGTGGTCACCCCCTCTCAGGAGGAAAAGAGAGTTATTCTTTGAGCAGGACACAGAAGTGCTCCATCGGATTGGACCCAGGCCTCTGCATTCATTCAGCAAATCTGTAGAAGCTCCTACTATGTATGGGAATCTAGTAACTAAACCCGTTCCCAAGGCTCTTGGGCTTTATTAGTCAACAAAATAGACACGACTCCCCATCACTGGGGGCTCAGAGTTTTAGCAGAGGACACAGGCAGCATGTTGGAGGTAGCAAGAGCTTGGGGAAAAAAAAGAGTGATATGAGCAAACTCAGGTGATGGTGGTGGGGTGGGAGGCAGGCAGGAGGGAATAAGGCAATCCTGGCAGATCTCACGGAGTAATGAACTTGAAGCAGAATAGTTCCGGAAGAAGAAGGAAGAGCAGGCGCCAGAGGCCCCCAAATTGAGGGAGAGAGTGTGGGCAGAGGGGCAGAGCACTCCGGGTCCTGGAAGCCTTTGTGACAACTTTGGCTCTTAATGAAATGGTGAACCTTTTAGTGAGTTTTGATGGGATGGGTGATGTCCAATTTATGCTTTGGTTTTGTTTTTTTTGGGGGGGGATGGTAATTTATTTATTTTAATGAAGGTGCTGGGGATTGAACCCTGGATCTCATGCATGCTAAGCATGCGCTATACCACTGAGCTGCACTCACATCCTCAATGTATGCTTTTAAAGTCTCCCTCTGACTCTGTATGGATGAGAGATTGTATAAAAGCAAAGATGGAAGAAAGAGGCTATTTGGTGTCCAAGAAGGGGCTGAAGGTGGCTCTTATGAGGGCAGGGAGCAGGGAGCAGATGGTTAATGAAGACAGATTAGCCAGAATTTTCTAACAAGCTGGATTTGCTGTGTGTGTGTGTAAGAGAAAGAGAGAGAAAGAACATGGTTTGAACATCTGGACCTGGACAATGGAAGGGATGTCCTCTCCATCCACAGGGGATGGGACAAGGTGAGGCTGAGCAGGTGGAAAGAGGCTGGAATCAGCTCAGTTCTTCAATGTCATGGTTAAGGGGTCTATTAAATATTGCCACAGAAATGTCTAATAGGTAGAGGAGTCTGGTTATTTTTTTTCTTTTTAACAGTTAAAAACTATAATTTACATATATTAATTGTATTATGTGAATGATTTTGGAATTTTATTTCATGCCAAGGTGTATGTTATACATAGCCAAATGGAAAATATATCAGAAAAGGGGAGAAATGAGGTCTTTCACATAAACTGACTGTCCATAACTTGGGTAAAATTTCAATAAAACCAGTCTTCAGTGCAAAAACCTCATCTTGGTGTTACATAAAAATAAATGAAAAAAGACTATCTTGATGTATCATTATTTCATGTTACATAATAGCCCCAAACAAACACACTGTTTAACTATGAGGCTTGTAGAAATACTATTTGCTTTATTCACATAAATACAGAAATGCAGAAATATTTTAAGGTAGAATAAGCATCTCAGTGGAAATAATAGAGATTTGAGCATTTTACATGATATATATGGACTGATACAAAATTTGGAAAAGTAACTTACATAGTAGAACATATGTATGAATGTGAAAGCAAGATGAATGAAAGAAAAAGAATATGAGTCTCAGGGAGAGGGGTCCAAATGGAAAGGGCAAATCAGGGAGTTTTTGACAAATCGAGAAATTGATGGCATGTCAATTTTCAAGGCTGGTTTCTTCCACCTAAGGTATAGCAGAGAGAGAGAGGAGAGACCCAGGACCCAACTCTGGGGTACACCCACAGTAAATGTTTGGAAGAAAGAGGAGACATTGGCAAAGGACCAGCCAGTGGACCAAAAGCAGAAAGCAGACAGAGCGATGGGCTGGAGGCCAAGCAGGAACATGGGGGAGGAGTGATGGAAGAGCTGGGACAAATGCTGCCGAGGGGCCACGCATGATGAGGACTGAAAACTGACCACTATATTTAGCAACGTGGGGTCACTGATGGCCTTGACAGAAAAGTTTCCATAGAGCGAGGGATCAGGGGAAAAGCCACAGTGGGTGTAAAAAGGGATGGCTCAAGTGAAGATGCAGACAGTGAATTTAAACAACTCCTTAAAGATTTTCTGCAAAGACATGGGGTGGCAATTAGTGGGGGTGAATTAGGGTCAAGGAGTGCTGTTTGTTTATTTTAAGAGGATGGACGTTTATATACTGATAGGAGCCAACAAACAGAAGAACAAAATAGATGAGGTAGTGAGAGAGAGTTTAGTTTTGGGAGTGATAGCCTGGAGAAGATAGGAGGAACAGGGCCCCGGGGACTTTTGGAGAAACTGGCTTTCGATGTCACCTGTAATAAGAGGTGGGGCAGTGAGAGTGAGTTCACAGACATCTGAAAGCAAGCAGATGTGCTGGGAGTTGCTGGTGAAAGTTCTCTTCTGTTGGCTTCAGTTTGCTTGGTTAAAGTAAAAAAGTAAACTCACCAGCTGAGGAACGAGAAGGAAGAAAGAGTTACTGGAGTCATGAGCAGAAGATACGAAAGAGCCTTCAGGGACAATGGGACAGTGAAAAGAGCAGGGGGAGATGGGGTGAGTGTGCTCCCAGAAAGTCACATTTTATCTTTTAGGTCCACAAATGTGTGATTGCCCTTCCTGCTGTCTACGAAATAAAAATTAAGTATAGCTCAGGGAAAATGCTACTTCATTCTAACAGGATGCCTGTTTCTCAGGAATGGTCATCTTAAACTGAAAACATTACAAAAAATGTTGAAAAGATGAACTTGTGTACCTAAAGACCCACTGTTTTCTATAAATTTGGTTACTATTTATTTCCCCTAGCAATAACACATAACCGATACTGCCTAGGATGGAGGTACAGCGATGCTTAAAAGGAAATGAGATCTGTATCCTTTTCCTAAACTCCATGGCCTCCTTAATATCCAGTTCCCCTTGGAATTTAGGGATGTCCGGTATAAGAAGTGAGAAACAGTGTGAGAAAATCCCAGCTCAGATTTACACAGCAAAACCTCAGCTCAGAAGTATACAGCCGTCAAAAATTTTTAGAAGAAAAACTCCGTAACTACTCTTAAAGGCTTTTTCAAACCTGGGCCTGCCCAGATGTTTCCATACTGGAAAAGTACTCCAGTCACTTGCCCGATATGGGAACCAGAGGCTGGCCAGCCATTTCCGTAAAAGCCAGAGAGTAAATATTTTCAGTTTGGCAGATCATTTTGTTGTAACCATGCAGGTCTGCAATAAGAAAGCTAAGAGCACTGGGAGACAGGAAGCAAATGGGCATGCCCACACCCTCCCTTCCACTCAGGGCAGCTTCTCTGTGGTGGGGAGCTTTGCCACAATCACTTGTTTCTTTGTTTCCAATGGTTTCTTTGTTTCCATTGGTTTCTTTGTTTCCACCTTACTGCTCAAGCTCAGAACTTCAGGTGGGCCTGGTCCTTCAGCATCCATGCAAAGAGAAGGCTGAGCAGGGGTGGGGACACCACCTGACATAGAAAAGATTGCCTGTCACTGTGACATGAGACAATCACACCTTCCGGGGTGAAAGGGAACAAAGACAAGGGAGGGACACAGCAGTGGGGCCCCCAGGTCGCCTGCCAGGCTTGCTCTCCCTCCACGGCCACCCTGGGGGCCTGAGGGGTGCTGGGCCTCAGCTACAGTGATTAGTCTGAGGGGACTCAGGATAAAGGACCCTCCAACTCCTCACCGGGTTCCAAACGCAGCCTCTCTAAGCCCACCCTCTGAGTTTCTGGAACTCAGCTGGAAGAATACAAGATCAGGCCAGACCCAGAGCCCAAGCCAAACACGACAGGGGTCACGTGGGTTGTAATCCTGTGCTCAGTGGGCGGGGACTCCTTGCAAATCTGCAGAAATCCCAGTTCTGCCTCATTCCTGGGAGAAACCCCAGATCTCCTCCTGCTCTGTCTGTTCTTCTCTTGAGGCCATTGTCCTGGAGGGATGCAGAGTCCTTGAACCTGGCCCTCCAAACGTACATAAGCAGCCAGTTCAATAAAACAAATTATGCAGTTTTTCACCTTTGCCAGTTTTTTGATTCCAGAAAGGCTACGGGACTCATTCTCACTGTCTCCTGTGCCCCCACCACTTGGTGGCCCTCTGCTCATGGAAACATGATTTCCCACAACTGCACCCTGCCTCCCATCTGGTCAGAGGGGAGTGTCCCACAAAGTCACAGGTGTTTGTGAGGATCCTGTCCCCCAGCAGAAAGCCTACTCCTGGAGCCATGGACGGGGATCTGGCCTCCTGAGCCACTCAGCTCTAATTCAAAGCCTAAACTGGGGACCGTGAACATTACTGAATGACTTTCTGAGTCACCTGGGATGGAGGGGCCTGATTTTTCTTTCCAGGAATGGATGTAGCGCAGCCTCCATTTTCAGGGCTGACATTCATGATGGATCTAGTTCCCCCCACTGCACCGCAGGAAGGAGAGGCCCTTCCATCCCACAGCTTGGAAACCCAGCCCAGGGGAGTTCTGAAGCACCACATCGCTGCCAGGTCCAGCATCCCTGCAGAGTGTACCCTGCCCCTGAGTGAGCCCCTTCCCTGGGCCTTCCCTGCCCCGACACGACCACACCCCAGGCTGTGCCAGAGTTCTGGGGCTCTGCGTGTCCAGGGCACACAGGTGGGACCTGAGCCAGGTGTCCCCTGGGCCTCAAGGAGGAGACGTGTGCCTCTGCATCAGGGGAAGGTGACCCCACATGGCTGGCAGGACGCTCTCAGTATGGACCTCCAGGAGCCCTGGGAGCAGTTTCCCTGCAGGTGTTAGGAGCCATCATCAGGAGGGCAGGCCCCTCTTTGGGCAGACTGTCTTGCTGTCCTGGGCCCACGTACTGACCACAGGAATCTACACGTTCCCAGGAAACCCCAGGCAGCCTCACAACTTGGTCACTTTGTGGCCTGGGTACCATGGGCTCCTTGACCATCCCATGAGGGTGGTCCTGGCAGGCATGGTCTCCAGCTGCTCCCATTAAGAAATCCCCCTGGGTTTCTGTGGTCACAGAGCCCACACCAGAAGCTTCCAGTCCTGCAGTGACCCCCACAACAGTCAGCTCCCCTGTGCATGTCCAGGGACAAATGACAGCAATTTATTGCCAGGAACCGTGATGAACAAGGGGATGGGATTCCATATTAAGTTCAGGATCCTGGTAACTCACTCTGCACCCCAAAAAGCATCCATGAGAAATGTGTGTATTGGAATGTCTTTGCCCCTAGGAGAGCTGCTCCTCAGGGCTCCTGGGACCCTCCAGCCCCACTCAAGTTTTTCAGAGCCTGGGTCTAAATTTCTATCTCCCTGCTTTGGTGGAAGGCCGCCTGTGTCTTGTGGTCACAGGTCACTTTATTGCATGACTTGGCATGTTCTTAGTGACCGTCCTCCTCTCCTGTGTCCGATTCCCAAGATGTTCCCACTGACCCTTGGCTCCCTGTGTGGGTCAGGGGTCCTAAGGCTGCACCCTTCACTCTCCTCCTCTGCCCCCACCCATGGGTCCACCCCTAGATGGACTGGGAGGTGTTTGTGAGACTCACACGAGGACATGACTGAACAAAGCAGGGCCCCTCACTGGGAAGTACAACTGCTCCCTTCTCTGAGGAGGACCCCACAGCCCCACACTGCCTCCAAGGGGTCTACTCAGCACACAGTCCCCCTTCTGGGCAAGGCGTCTCCCTGGAATCCTTGTTTCCAGAAGGGTCTCTCTGTCCTTCTTCAGAGTTTAGAGTTGTTCATGTCCCTGACCACCAGAATGTCCAGCATGGACACATCAGAGACCTGGGGAGACAAGGAAGCTATGTGGCCAAGGATCTCACAGGACACATCTGCTGGGACCCCAGGCCAATGGGCCGTCCTCCTCCCTTCTCAGGTGTGGATCCCGTGGTAACTTTTTGCAGGGAGCCCGACTGGGGAGTTGGGCCCAGGGCAGTTCATGGGGCTCTCTGGGCAGGAAAGACTTGGGTCAGGCTGCCTTGCCTGGTTTCCCTGCTGGGCCAGCTCTGAAAACCTCCAGTTCCTCTGGCTGTGGCTGGAGATCCCCCAAGCCTCATGGTGGGGCCCTTTCTCTCGGCCTCCACTGCCTCCAAAGACACGCTGGCACTGGCAAGGGGAAAGAGCTTTATTGCGTTCTTGTGGCTAAGTTGCCACAGACGGATGCTGCTGGGAGATGGAGGGAGAGTTAACACTTGCTCAGATGTGACTGGTCAGACCACTTGACACCCTGTCAACTAGCCTTAAACATTGGAAAGAAGACTTTCCTGGGAAAGAAGGAAGTTGCTTTCAGTAATACGTCTATAGATTTCTTGTTTTTTTTCCTTAAGGATTCATAAAACTTCTCCCAGGTCATTCCTGGTAAGGACCATTATCCAGGGATCAATCAAGAAATGAAGGAGAAGAGGGGTGAGGATATGGGGAGAGAAGAGGGGAGATCAGAGCCCACGGATAGGAGATGCCCCTCCCTGGGGCCACAAACTGGGCAGTGGCTGCTGGCATCCAGCTCTCTTGTTCTCAGACCCATTTCATCCGGAGGCTGTTTCCAAAAGAAACAATGGTGGAAGGGCCGTGGAGGACACCTAGACCTCCCAGAATGGACAGCGGGAGCAGAGTCACCATACTGGCTCTGGGCTCTGGAGCCGGACCTGCAATGGAGACCACAGGTCTTGTGAGAAGCGACTCCCAGCGTGTTCAGAGCTGTTTTTGGCTCTGTCCCAGCTGGAGGGTGCAATCCGCAACCTCCAGAAAGAGAGGCCAGGCCCCCCACCTGCCAGGTGGTGTTGCCTTTGTTGGGGAACAGTGATCTTTGGTTGTGAGATGTTTTGCGGCTCTCTCTAAAAACTGCTTTGACTTACATTTGTATCCCAGTCACCAGTTCCAGGGCAACAGAAAAAGCATACCCTACATCCCTTTGCACTCAGATCTTCCCCAAAGAGCAAGTATTTGCCCATGAAAATGCCAGCTGCTCTTCTAAGTCCCCCTAAATACCCAGCAGTGTGGGCGGTGCACTCTTGATCAGGGACAGGAGGAGAGGGACCAGCGGTCCTCTGGCAGGCTTGGCCCGGTGTGGCAGCTGCGCTGTGGGTGCGTGGTGGGGAGTGACATGCAGGGAATCCTGTTAGAGGGCCCTCTATGCATGCCTGAATCATGGTCTGAGGTTTCATGTAAAGGATTCAGGCGTCCTAACTGGTCAGATATTGCCCCTCACCCTCGGGCTGGAGCCACCAGGAGCTCACTACCTCTAACAGAGATGTGCCCGGTGTGGGGAAAGGTCATGGGACACTCTGGGGGCAGGGGCAGTGGTGCTGGGGAAGGCAGGGAGTGCAGTGAAGGGTGCAGGGAGTAGAGCCCCTTGCTCTGGAGTGAGGGTTCTTGGGGAGACCACAGAGCATGGCACACACCATCCCCACCCTATACCCCAAACTCCTAGCCCCGCCAACACAGGGGCCACTCTGCGCCCTCTCAGCATGCCTCTCCTGTGAGACCGCACCCAACCCGGCATCTGGCACCCCTGCCCTACCTCCCCTCTTGGGACAGACCCTGTCTCCTTCGAAACTGCCCAGCAGCGCGAATTCAAGGCCGGCAGTGGGCCTGGTGGATCTGCACTTCAGGTGCCCTAACCTGGCCAGCCCTGCGTGCCTGGGCTCAGTCCTCTATCTTGCCCACCCGCAGCCCGGGTCCACGTCCAGTGCAAGTGGAGGCCACGGAGCCCAGGCTGAGCCCTGCACACGGATGGGTGAGGGTGCCCCCGCCCCGCTGACACGACCACTGTTGGCAGCAATGCCCCAGACTTCGGCCGGCGCCACGTGCAAGTGAGAACTTCCGTGTGGCCCCACCCATCACAGTCTCGCTCAGCTGCCCCATAAGCCTCCCACCGACCCCTGTCCTGGCCTTGCCCCGGCTCCCATTGGCTCCGCAAGTTCTGCCCTCGCACATCTAGCCTCGGGAGGATGCACGACTCAAGAGCTAAGGGAGGGCCCAGAGGCGTTGCCATGGCTACAGGCGCCGTGCTCCGCGGGGGGCCGGTGTGAGCTTCTGGGGCAGGGAGCGGGCTCTGGAAGTGTGTAGCTGCCAGGGAACATGGCGGTGCTTGCTGCTGGGGATGGCGGCTTGCTTGGCCGGGAGACTAGTTTTGGCCTGGTCAGTCGGCGGCCGACATCCTGTCTGGGGCGGCATCCCACAGATGGTAAATGTATGGCTGTGCCGCCGGCGGGGCGGGTGGACATGAACCACGGTGGGATCGGGGTTGTGGTGGTGGCCGGTGAGGGGCTGTGGTGCCGGGGAGCGGGTTGGTGTGGGGGGGACAGGGCTGGGGCACAGCCTCAGGCTTTCCTCCCCCTCAGGCCCTGGGTCTGGGGCCACGAGTCTGGATCACACTGGGTGGCTACGGCCTCCCGAACCCCCCGGGAAGTGCAGGCGGAGGACCCATAGTTGATGAAGAGGGGCCTTACCCAGGTTTTGAAGAGCCCCAGAATCAGATGTTGGAATGGGGTGGTTTATCAGCCTTGTTTATCTGCAGGGAAATTTGAGCTCCATCCAGATGTTGATTCCTTCAGTAAAACTCAGGAATAAGTCACAAGGGTCAGTGCTGATTAGCAGTTATCTAGGGCTTGACTCAAAATAGACTGTGCGGGGTGTAGGGTTGGTAGATGGGACCCTCCCTCTCGAAGTTAGCAGTCTTCTAGGACTAGAGGCCCCAGATGAGGATTACATCCTCATCTGCAGTAATGGAGGTTGTGGGAAACACACTGAGAAGGGAGGGATGTGGTGGTTGTAACTCATTACAGAAGCTAGGACCCTTGCCTGGCTCTTGTGTAGAAGAGTTTCGCCTAGGGTAGGGCAGCAGTTATCAAAGTGTGTCCGAGGCCCCTGAGGTGCAAGGCTATTTTCGTAGAAACCCCGGGATGTCAAATGCCTTTTGCACACTCTTGCTCTTCTGAGTTCCTGTGGGGTTTTCCAGGGAAAACCTGGCCTGTGATATCACAAAACAGGAATGCAGAGGCAGATAGGAGAATTCAGCTCTCAACAGTCCAAAAGAGATTTGCAGAAATTAAAATCACTGTTATTCTTCCTACTAATGATTTTTGTTTTGAAAAATAGACTTATTTTTTATTTAGGAGTATTAATCATAACATGTAGTAGGTTGTTAATATTTTTAAGTGAATTCATACACTTTTTTAAGTTCTTATTTAACTTCTAACACACGATCTATTGATAGATTTAGCTCACATAAATAGCAGACTTTTGGAGTTCTCAGTAATTGTTAAGAGTGTATATGGTTCTGTAGACCAAGAAGTTTGAAAGCCCCTGGAGAACGTGTGCTCAGGTGCTAGTCAGGTGCTTAGCAGTGTTAGACGGATGCCAAGATGTCTTCGCAGCTGCTCCTGGACTCGAAGTTATTGGCCACATGGAGATGAGTGGGCAGTGCCTCCACTTTAAAAACCAGAAGCTGCTGAACGTGTCTGGAGTCTAGGCCATGTGCTGTGCGGGGATTCTTGTTCTATCTGTTATATCTAAGCCAGGATTCCTGGGCAGAGGCCTGGCCCTGAAGACCCACTCTCCTTTGCTCCCTGCCAGGTACCTTCTGTGTGATGTCAACCCTCCAGAGGGCTTTAGCCACCATAGGAACGTCTGCATCCACATTGCCTTCCTTCTGAAAACCCTGCTGAAGATGGAGGAGTCGGTACTGGTGCTCCCCCCTTGGGGCCACCTCTACCAATGGAGGAGCCCCAACATCAACCAGGTCCAGATTCTCTGGTCCGACTTCTTTGATCTCCCAAGTCTCAACAGAAACATCCCTGACATTGAGTATAAGTAGTTCATTGCAGGTGAGGTTGTGGTCATTTAACTGCAGACAGGTGGTCATTGTTCTGGTTCCAATCTGAACATCAGGCCATCTTGCTTTGGGCTTGTTGGTCTGCTTAGGGGCCCTGCTCATGTTTCCCACACTGCAGGTGAATTTACTGTTCCCGTAGTTTTTCTCGGGATATCGATTTGAAGTGTATGAGCTCTATGTCCCCTCCCCTCTGAAAATCCTGGCCTCCTGGTGAGAAGGAGCGTGACAAAGAGGCCACTGCCACAGAGGCCTTGTCCCAGCAGGACTCGCTCCCTGGGCAGCCAGGGCCATTCTTACCTGTAGGAAAACACGATGTGTGTGTAGCATGGGCCACATGCTACAGAAGACATGTAACTGCCCATCCAGTATAATTTGGTCCTGCTCAAGATTCCCATTTTAATTTTTGTAAGAGGGAAGATTTGAAGATTTTCTTTGTATAAAGGTATTTAGAACTTATCATTCTTTTTTATTTTTTAATTGAAATGTGGTTGATTTACAATGTTTTGTGAGTTTCAGATATACAGCTGTTTTGTTAGTTTCAGGTATACAGCATAGTGATTCAGTTGTACATATACATAGTCTATTCTTTTTCAGGTTCTTTTCCATTATAGGTTTCAAGATACTGAATATTGTTCCCTGTGTTCTACAGTGAATCCTTGTTGTTTGTCTGTTTTACATATAGTAATTTGTATCTGTTAATCCCAAACTCCTGTTTGTTTTCTAAGTCTGTGAGTCTGTTTTTGTTTGATAAATAATTTCATTTGTATCATTTTTGAAAATTCCACATATAAGTGATATCATATGATACTTGTCTTTGTCTGACTTATTTCACTTAGTGTGATAATCTCCAGGTCCATCCATGTTGCTGTAAGTGGCATTATTTCCTTCTTTGTTACGACTGAGAAATATTCTGTTATATTTAAATACCACATCTTTATCCAGTCATCTGTCAGTAGATGTTTATGTTGCTTCTATGTCTTGGCCATTGCAAACAGTGCTGCTGTGAACATTGTGGTGCAGGTATCTTTTGGAATTAAGGTTCCCTCTGGATCTATGACCAGGAGTGGGATTGCTGGATCAAGTGATAAGTCTTTTTTTTTTTTTTTTTGTCTTTTGAGGAATCTCCATACTGTTTTCCACAGTGGCTGCACCAAACTACATTCCCATCAACAATGTAGGAGGGTTCCCTTTTCTCCACAGCCTCTCCGGCATTTATGGTTTGTGGATTTTTGAAAACTGGCCATTCTGACTGGTGTTAGATGATAACTTACTCTAGTTTTGCTTTGCATTTCTCTCATAATTGAGCAACATTGAGCATTTTTTTAATATGCCTACTGGCCATTTGTGTGTCTTCATTGGAGAATTGCTTGTTTAGTTTTTCTGCCCACTTTTGGATTTGGTTGTTTATTTTTTTCTTATTAAGTTGTATGAACTATTTATATAGTCTAGAAATTAAGCCATGGTCAGTCTCATCTTTTGCGAATATTTCCTTCCATTCCATAGGTTGTCTTTTTGTTTTGCTTATGGTTTCTATTGCTGTGCAAAAGCTTATATGTTTAATTAGGTCTCATTTGTTTATTTTGGCTTTCAATTCTGTCGCTAGGGTAGATTACCCTAGGAAAACATTGCTGTGATATATGTCAAATAATGTTTTGCCTATGTTTTCTCGTAAGAAGTTTATAGTGTCCTGTCAAATGTTTAAGTCTTTAAGCCATTTTGAGTTTGTTTCTTTTGGGTTTTTTGTTTTTTTTTTTGTGACTCTATTGTACGCTTTTGATTTCTGGTTACCTTATTTTTCAACTATATCAACCCATTACTATGTCTATTTCCTTTAGACTGATAATCACGTAGGGTCGAACACATCCTAAGAATAATTTAGAAAAAAAGGAAAGAAAAAAATTTATATTTTCTTGTCCCCTCTACCATTCCCACCTTTTTTTATTTTGATGTCCTTTTTCTTTTTCACATCTTCATGTTAATTCTCTTGTAACTCGTTATTGCATTTCCAGCTATGGTTTTCCTGTTTCTATAGTATCCTACTTCCTTTCTGTTTAGAATAGAACCTTTTAATGTCTCTGTTAGGTTCAATATTGCTGAGTTATCTCCCCTCCCACCCCCACGCCTCTGAATCCTCAGTTCAGGAAAGCCAAACCATTTTAGCCTTCATCAGTTCTGGGAAAGCAATCTTCAGATTGGGAAAAAAATTGAAAAATAATATTCTGTGTGTTGCTTTCTACCCTTGCCCATAGATGAGAAACTTCTGAAGGTGGAGAAAAAAAGTTGGAGGCGGGGAACACAAAGTCTTTTCTCCTTTTGCTCCTGAAGAAATGATTGATTTTGTAATAAATGATAATGCCCTTTATATTGGTGAGAACGAGATTCCACAGCTTCAGCACCTGTGAATAACCAGCTGGGAGAAAGCTCTCCAGGGCCCCTGTAGTGGGAAAGGCAGCCCCTCTGAGCACATGTTCTGTATTCTTCCTGCCTCCACATGGGTTCCCGAGGCACCGTGCAGGACGATGCAGTTACCAGAGGTGGAGGACGGGAGACCCCTGCTGGGTGGCGAGCCACAGGAGCCCTCACTTGAAGGACAAAGTGAAGAGTAGTGGGGCGGGCGTAGGAATAGAGGATGGTTGATACCCAGGATGGTGTCTTGGAGTCCAGCAGGCAAGGCTGGCGGGGCAGATGGGCCATGGGGCATGGGCAGTACTTGAGGGATCTGAAGCAAAGATAGGAACAAAGAGACCGGATTCGTGTGGGGGTACAGCGCCCCCTGGAGGCCGCGGGGCAGCGCAGTGAGCCCTGAGGGAGCAGGCACTTCCCCAAAGCTGGGTTGACAGGTCACAACCAACTCACTGGGGACCAAGAGGCACTGAGTTATTTTTAACTTTTTGTCCCTCTTCCTGGAAAAGAAACTGCTGCCTGTTTAATAGCCTCTGTCGTTAGTGAGAATTAAAGACATGAAGCAAGATTGCCTCAAAAGTCATCCATTGTGTAGTTGTTAATAAGGGTCAAATGCAGACTTGAATAGATGAAATGAAACTTTCATCAGAGGATTTTAAAATCCTTTAAAATAAAAATTCTTGCTGCCTTTGTTCTTCATTTCAGGGTTCACTTGGTGATAATAGTAGTAACCAAAGTAATAGCAAACCCTTACAGAACTCTGTCCTGCTGTTCCAGGAACGCTGTGTTCACGACAATCCAATGAGTTGGCACCACTGTGAGTTCCACTTTAAAGGTAAGGACATTCACTAATCACACGGCTAATAAATGGCAGAGCTGGGACTTGAACCCAAGCTGTCTGGCCCCAGAGCCCCCTTTCAGCCCCCTCACTGCAGCTCATCACTTGGCATGCCCGACACAGGGCAGCATTTAAGAGCAGTGTGTCCTTGGCCAAGTTTGCTTCACCGCTTGGTCTCTATTTCCTCATCTGTAGAATGGGGTTGTGGGCAGTGAACTCTGTGAGCTCAGTTGTCATTTCCTCCAGCTCTGATATTCTACTGCTTTGGGTTAATTTAGTAAGTATTCAAGCCCCTTTATGGCCCACTCATGGGCTGGCGCTTTGCTAGGCCCTGGGTTACGGAGCAAACTAAGAACAGCCTGCTTCTCCCAGGAGCCTGTGTCCCTCCATGGGAAACAGCTGTGAGGCCCAGGCTCCCTCACTGGCAGTTGGGGTCTGGGCAGGAAAGCCTGATAGGAGATGATGGAGGCAGAGCTCCTCCGGGAACAGTGGTGGCCACACAGCTCTCAGGAGTGGGAGCCTCTGTCCAGACTTCTGAAAGGGGGATCCTCATGAGGCCAGTAGTCCCCCAACCTAAGCCCTCAGGACAAAGATCCAGCCATCCCGCCAGTGTCACCGTGGAGCCAGTCCATCCTCATCACTGTGCCCATGTGCTCCTTTGTCCTGGGGCCTCTCTTCCCCCTATACCCAGAAGACTCTTCTCCCTCTCTTCTCTGAGTGTCCCGTCATTTCATCCGTGGTCCCTGCTTCCTGGGCAACCATCTCTGGAGTTGAAGCTTTGCCCCCTCACAACCCCCGTTTGATCAGGAGCCTGGGTTGACCTCCTTGTTCTCAATTTCCACCTTCAGATCATTGCTTCTCCTCTCTTGGGAGCACCTGGAAAACCCAGATCCTTTCCTAGCAGTGCCTGCCACCCTGTCCTCCCTGCTCATCTGCCTCAGTCAGGAGCACCTGGACCACCACCTCTGTATTGCCTCGCCTCCTACCATCAAGACGTCAAAGCTGATTCTCCCTCCACCACCCAGTATGGTCATTTTAGGGTCTTCTTCTCCATCAGCCTGAGCCAGCCACCCCCCATTCACCCTACCCATGGGCTTTTACCTGGGCGTGACTCCACCCTAGGTCCATGCTCTCTCCTTTAAGTGCCCACCTCTAGCCATCCAGCTACTTCACAACTGGCCTCCCTGGCCCTCCTTCACCCTCACTGGGGCATCATGCGCTGACTCCTCTGCTTTCCTGCCTGTCCACGTTCCTCTTACTTCCACTTCCCCACCTTCTAGCTCTGCATCCACAGTCAGCACTCTCTTTATGACAAACAAAACTCCCTTGACCCTTGATCTTTTCAGTTCCTCACCAGGACGACTTCCATCTCCGTTCACCCAGCTCTATTTGTTCTGAGCCTGCAAGCAGAAGGCTCTCCCAGCACAGATTTCTAAGACTACAAATCAATGCCCACCATGTTGCCACTGCCAGGTAATCCTCCAGGGTTTCTCTAGTGAGCACATTTCCCCACTTATCACTCAGTGCTGTCAACATTCTCTGCTCTCTGCACAACTCTAACCTTCCCTCTGTCTCTTCCCTGACTCCCAGCAGATGGCCTTGCCTCCTGCTTCAGAGAGAATGGCATGTTACTGGAAAGGAACTCGCTCACCTGCAGCAAATCTGCTCACCTCACCTTTTCTCTGTCCCTCACCCACCTGGACTCTAGCTGTAATTGTTCATAATTTGGTGAGTTTAGTTGACATATATATACACAGTTAAAAGCATAGCACACTATAGGCTACCTTCTAGGGCTTACTTTATTCATTTAACATTGAGTGTATGATTCATCCACTTCGCTGCATGTACCTGCAGCTCATTTGTTTTAACTGATCTTAAATGTTGTGTGTGTGAAAGTAACACAAGACAAGGGTAAGCCAGGATTCAGGATGTTGGTTACTTCCTGTGAGAAGAGGCCAAGAGAAGGATAGGGAAAGGGGACACAGTATGTCACTGTCAATAGTCCTGTTCTGATGCTGGGTGATACGTTCACAACTGTTTCTTATAATATTAATTTTAATACATAAATACCTCTGACAGGCACCTAAGGTGAGAATGTGTCATGAACCGGGACATACAATGGGTAATATTACATCATTATTGTTATGTAATCTTGTTATAAAATATATTAATCATAATCTTACATTATGTTTTATGTGTTATATATTATATAGATGCATGAATTATATATTATGTATATAAACACCTGCATATATATTATATACTATCTGCTAATAAATAAACAGAACATAATATGCTAGTATATCTATTATTATGTATTATTTAATAAATAATAACATACTATATCCTGATATATGACATGGCACATAATCTTTAATAAAATAAGAAATCTTTCACTATATATAATGGTAATTAATAAAATTAAATAAAAACGCCCGCAGCTTTTAACGCCAACACCGCTCCAGCTGTCACTGTCTTTTCTCTTCCCTTTCATGGTCGAGGTCCTCACAGTGCTGTCCGTTCTCCCTTTCATCTCCTTATCCTGAACCTTCCTCCTCCTCCTCCCATCCCATGCTGCCTTCTGCCCCGTGGCCCCTCTAGTCACCAGCGGCCTCTGGGGCACTGATCTGCGGGCACGGTCTCAGGCCCCAGCTCACCTGCCTGTCCGCCGCCTCTGCCACCGCTGGTGGGGGCGGGGCAGGGGTCAGAGTGCACCCCTTGTCCTGGAAGAGAACACAGCACAGACTCAGTGACCAGCAGCAGGTTTGGCCGGGAACTGCAGGACTGGGGTGAGAGCCAGACTGTCTGCACCCAGACCTGGGGCACTTGGAGTGTGAAGAAGCCCCGTCCTCACTGCCCCTGAAGTGAGGAAAACACCCTCAGGTGAGTTAAAGTGCTTATGACCCTGGTCTGTTGGCTGGAAAGGACAAACGGGTCCCTAAGGGGAGGGTACTTGATGTTCCTGTCCCCACCAAGGCCCTAAGGGCTGGCGGGGAACCAGGCTGGACACTCCACTGGACCCAGTGCCCCCTCCAGGGTGGGGCCTTCTGGAACAAGCAAAAAGCCCTCGGTCTGTGAGGTGAATAGGGCAGTGAGGGAGCATCTCTGCAGCGAGTCAATTGATGTCAGGGCCTGTGGGATCCATTTTTATGGCCACTTCGAGCCTCAGCAGAAGCCACAGAAGGAGTGGATTCCTGTCTCTCCAGCTCTCATCCTCGTGTCTGAGTGCCAGGCTTCAGACCCGATCCCCTGGGGCGCTAGAACCGTTATAGGCAGAGGCAGCTTGGGGAAGCCTCAAGAGGGCGGTACTGGCCTACCTGCCAACACGATTACACGAAGATCAAACAATCCATCGATGGGAAGAAAATAAGAACCATGGTCACATCTGGACCCCAAGCTTAGACGTGGTGCATGGGTGACATTTATCGACAATCCAGTGAGGTTCTGTCCAGAGCTAGAGGCCAGGGCAGCAAGCAGGGAGTGGCACTAAGGAGCATCATGATGCAGAGGCTGGACTGGGGGCCTGCAGGCTCCTCCCAGGAGGAGCCACAGTGTTTGGGAGGTGGCTCACATGCCTCCTTCTTGTCACCAGCAAGTGATGCCACCTGCGGAAAATCAGCTGTAATCCTGAGCCGGGTCAGCCCTGGGTGATGTGATAAAGGCTCCTACAAGAAGGGGCACCAGATGGACAGTGAACCAACCAACAGGCAGATGAGTTTCCCACCTGTGTTAATCCTGTTTTCATAGCCAAGAATGAGGAGAGAGTTGCATGTCTCACCATGAATATTTTAACAACTTGAGAGGGTTCCATGTCTCACTGCAATTCAGTGTCACCTGGAGGAATTCAGGCGGTGTTTAGACCCAGGGGAGGCTAACGGCCTCTCAGTTCCTCATCAACCTGGCAAACCCACCAGCCCTCTATGGCCAGAAATTGGCAAGTGCCCTCCCTTGTTATAACAAAACCCTTCCCACTCACATCTGTGGTGAGCTTTTGTTTTTTTAATTAATGGGAATGAAGATACCTTACAGTCTCCTCAGGCCTTTCCTTAGGGATTCTGCCCTTAGTTCCCGGCAAGGGGGCCCGCTGCCCTGGGTCCTGCACTACAGAAGGTCCCCCTGGCCCTGACACTTCCTCTGGCCATGCCCTCCATGGGGTGGAGTCAGCAGAGCCAAGGGGACACAGTCATTGGCTCCATCCCTTGCTCTGGAAACCCAGGACCCCGAATGCCTTGCCTCTGCAGCCCCTGACCCATTTCTAGGTCATGCACCGGCTCTCCCCAGATTTCAGATTCCCAGGACTCATAGAGAGGCCAAAGGGCAGCTGTTTGCATGGAGGGTATAGGCCGAGCACAGACGTGAATTCTGAGTGTCCCACTTTGCACATCCAAGGCCCTTTGTGACAAGGGATGGACCCAGCATTTGGAAGAAAAGGGTCAGGCTAGTGATCAGAGACTTGGAATCAGCTCTCCCCACACACTCACTTTCTTTGCAGGACTCTCCTGAGTCTGGGAATTCTAAATTTGAACCTGGCCTTCCCCCTTATAATGAATGTATATTTGTAAAGGCAGGACTTAGGACCTACTGCACTTAAAATGTTTAGATATATAGGATGTGAGCTCCCAGGTATGCTCTGGCCCTGCACTTCCAAAGGTCCAGAGCAGTTATGTTGGCTCTGCTGAGACTGTAAGTGGCAAAGACCATCTCCAGAGAGGAGGGGCTCCTGCTTCACGCTCCGAAGTCAGGATCTTCTGAGCGGATAAAACAATGGACACTGAGACCCTCAATTGTAAATTGATTTAGAATAATGCCAAAGGTGTGTATGATGTGTGTGTGTGCACGCGTGCACCTGGGGATGTTTGTGGTACATGACTGTGACTGTATGTGTGTGTGCGCTCACGCCTGGGGATGTATGTGGTTGTGTGTATGTTATGTGTGTGTTTGAGCCTGAGGACGTGTGTGGTTGTTTGTATGGTATGTGTGTGTGTGGTTCATGAGTCCATGTGTGTGTGCGCGTGGGGATGTATGTGAAGCAGAGCCAGTGTGTCTGCACATGTGTTTGTGTGTACATGCATGCATTAGTTTTAACAGTAGAAGCTGTCCTTTAGAATTCTGAAGTAGTAAAAATTGTGTGATGTCCTTTGCTGTATAATTTAAAATTAAAATAATCTTCAATCACCAGAAATTTATTCCCCACCAGATTCTGATATTTTTTTTCCATATTGATTATTTCTTCATTTTACTGATGAGGAAACTGTAGCTTAGAGATGTTAAATGACTCAACCAAGGGCATGGAGCTCACGAGCCCAGGGCCAGGACACAGTCCAAGCCATGCTGCTCCAGAGTCCTGGAGCCTTGCTCACGATCATGCATGGCCTCTTGGTGGGGGAACAGATTCTGATGGGCTGTGGCCAGCGTGCAGACTGCCCAAGACGGGGACTCGGGAAACCGGGTGGGGAGTACCAGACAGCAGACATGAGTGAAGGGCTGCTCAGAAATCAGATAGTTTCCTAGTTCTTGGATGAGTAAGGAGGCTTACTACTCATCCTTTATCCCTTTGCTGGTGGCTAAAATGGACCAAGGCCCAGAAGAGCACTTCTGGGAGCTGCCTGCCAAAACCTGGAAAAGGACTGTGCAGGACTGGCTCTGCAGTAGGAGCAGAGGAAGGAAATGTCGCCTCCTGGTGGACGTTCTTGGTGATGGCAGTAGGAGGCCTAGCAGCCTTATTATGGAGGTGTCAGTACAGGGTCCTAGTGGAGGATATTTTTCACGTGGTTTAAAAATCATTGCTTCATATATTGCATCCAATTTGTGGTTTATTTTAGGATGGTAAATATTGTCTCTGTTACTCCATATTAGCTGGATTGATTACTTTTTTATTGTTAATTTTCTCTTCAATGATTTGGAAGCTATATTGCCTTTTAATGAAAATTGTCTCTAAGTTTTTATAAATCATCTCTAATTTCATAACTTTATATGTATTTGGACCAGTATTTCTATAACAGTCTCAAAAATGAAATAATCTATTAAATCCTGTTCCTCAATAATGATAAATTTAGCATATTTTACCTCTCTGCTGTTCCAGATTGTGTGTGTGTGTGTGTGTGTGTGTGTGTTTGTCCTCCAGTTACTATTTCTTAGACAGTTGCTTTCAGTTTGTTACATTAACAATGAAATTATTGGTATAAACTTCTTGGATTTCATTGCTCACTACCACTATTTAATCCCATGTCTTTCCCACTTTTGAGTTATTTACTTATAGGGATTTTCAAATCAACTGGACACATGATTAGCTAAGTTTTTTTGAGCAGTGGACTTGGTACCCTTACATGTCTATATGCAGCTTTATGTTCTCCTCCTCAACAACTCTCAGCGTGTTATTGATGGCCCAAGCCATGTTTTAAAATATGGCATTGTTTTTCATCAACAAAAAAATGTTTTATTGATTTAAAGTGCTGTCTTTTTATGACTGCCTAGTCATGTCTGGTGAATAAAGATTTCCTTAACCTTCCTCCATCTTTTCGCCATAACTCAGATTCAATGACATGCATGTTTTCACCATTTCTCAGTTGGGCTTCCGCTTTGACTTCCACTTTAAACCATCACCCCACTCTTTTTATCTATGCTTATTCCTGAATAAGTGAGCTCTCTATCGGATTAAAGATGGTTCCCGTCAGAGATATGTGGCTCCCTGTCCAAAGGTCCAAAGGAAGAGAAAAGGAAAGATTCCTGTTTCTGGTGGTTATATTTTGTCAGCTTAGAGATCTAGTTATCCATGTGGCTGCGGTGGAATCTGCAATATCTTGGCTCAGAGTTTCCTTTTTCTGGCTTACTAGGGGGACGCATTAGCTGGGGTCACGGCGCTGTGGCCATTGTCAGGATCCCGGGGCTGAGGCAGGCCCTCTCCCCCCTTGTTATTTTGATCTTGCAAACTGGGTCCCAGCTATGTGAACCCTGCACCTGGCGGCCAGGATCGCCCCCAAGTGACGTGTCCCCAGTTCCTCGGCGTCCCTCACTGCTATCAACTAGCTCCATTCAGGGTACAAGCTGGCTTCCACTGCGGTCCTTCCTCCTTCCTCTCCAGGCAGGCCCTCCTTTCCCACTAGTTGGCCCTAAACCTTCTCTCCTGCTCTACATACGCTGAAGGAGTTCTTCAGCATTTATAGCAGGTAGATGGCGCTCTTCTATATTTGGAACCCTTCAGTGCTTGCAGTGGAAATTTAGGTGGAAAGGAAGAGCTTGGGGGTTCTCCATATCTAGGGGCTCCCTATCCAGCAGATTCAACTAACTGTGGATTGAAAATTTTCGGGAAAAAACAGAAAGTTTCAAAAAGCAACACTTGAATTTGCCATACACTGGCAACTACTTACATAGCATTCATGTTGTATTAGATACCATGAATAATCTAGAGATGATTTAAAGTACACAGGAGGACACAGCAAAAGAGAATATGACAACGAATGTACGTGAATATTCATGTATAACTGAAAAACTGTGCTCTACACTGGAATTTGATGCAACATTGTAAAATGACTATAACTCCATAAAACAAAAGTTTGTACATATATATAGAAAATGTACATGGGAGGGTGCACATAAGTTCCATGCAAGTCCTATGCCATTTTATACAAGAGGCGTCAGCATCCATGGATGTTGACTTCAGGGGGGAGTCCTGGAACCAGTGCCCCATGGTTACCAAGGGATGACTGGAAGTCCAGGCTCCTTATCCCAGCCTATCAGGTACCCACATGGTCTGAATGCTGCCTGTACCACACTCTCCCTGTCACTCTCCTCCAGCCCTGCCAGACTGCCCTCTGATTCTTCAACAGGCCACACTCACTGCACTTCATGTCTGGCCCCTAGAAATACATGTTACTTTCTGAGCATGGTTCTGCTTTAATAAAATGGGCTGCATTGTCACTAGAGAGGACAGTGTGGAGGTTGCTTTAAAAACTGAAAATGGACTTAACTCATGATCCAGCCTTCCCACTCCCAGGCATATGTCAAGAGAAAACTCTAATTCAAAAAGTTACATGCATCTCAATGCTCAAAGCAGCACTATTTATAATAGCCAGGACATGGCAACAACCCAAGTGTCCATCGACAGCTGACTGAATAAAGAAGTAGTAGTATATTTATACAAAGGAATACTACTCAGCTATTAAAAAGAACAAAATAATGCCATTTGCAGCAACATGGATGGACGTAAAGATAGTCATTCTAAGTGAAGTAAGCCAGAAAAAGTGAAAAATGCCATATAATATCACTTATATGTGGAATCTAAAAAAAGACATAAATGAACTTAACTACAAAAGAGAAACAGACCCACAGACATAGAGAAACAAACTTACAGTTACCAGGGAGAGAAGGGGATGGGAAGGGATAAATACGGGAATTCAAAAAGTGTCACTCTTGGGGAGTGATGGGAATGATAGATATTTTGATTGTGGTGATGGTTTTCTGGGTGTAGACATCTATCAAATTCATCAAATAGTACATGTGAAATATGTGTAATTTACTGTAAAGGAATCATACCACAATAAATGTGCCTGTAAAAAAAAAAAAAAAAGAAAAGAAAAGATTGGCGGCATTGTGTCCTACGTTTTTATGTGTCTTCAGTGAGTGGGTCTTCAAGTTTCTGGTCTGCCATATTTTCTGAACCAGAAGTGCCCTCCTTCCCTTCTCTTTGATAAACTGTCAGTGGGTGGCATTTATTCCTGTGGCTTCAACTGCTCTCTGCCCACTGATTAACTGTCAAATGTTTTCCAGCATGGACATCTAATTTCAGTCCCAGAAATATACTTGTAATTGACAAGTAGACATTCCCACTTGATTAGCCCATAAAAATCTCAAGCTCTGTATGTTTGAATTTACACTTGCCCAGAACTAGGATTACTTCTTCAAACAATGGCATCACGATCTCATGTGTTTTCCGTGCCATACATCTGGGAGTTTTCCTTTACTTTTCCACTCCTTCACCCCTGTCAGTATTACAATTCTATTCCTTAATGTCCCCCAGCTAAGTCCCTGCCCCTCGCTCCCCACTGCATTAACTCACACCCCTTGCTAGTCTCCCCAGTGCTGTTCTTTAGAGTGAACAATCCACTTTGCTCTCTTTTAATGACTAATCTGTGTCACTCTCCTCCTTAAAACCCCAAAGAATTCCCCGCTGCGTATGCGAGGAAGTCCACGCTCCCTGATTTAAAGTTACACCTTCTCATCAGCTAGTTGCTGCTTTTTTTCAGCCTCAGCTTCCATTAGTTCCTCACAGCCTTTAACCTCACTGACCTTCCTTCCCTAAGTGCAAAGTGCTCTTAGACACGACCAGGCATCTGCACGAGACACGCAAGCTGGCGAGAATCCCGTCCCCACCGAGCTGTCTCCTGGTCTAGAGATTTGCTGGAATCCTTCAGATGTCATTGCAGAAAGCATTTCCTCTCTGACACCTTCCCTACCATCTAGAACCCTTCCCCAGGCAGTGCAAGAGCCCCTCTGAACATACAATATACATGATGCCAAGTGACTCTTACCACATTGTTTTGAAAACCTATTTAAATTTGTCTCTTCCATGACACACTGTGATCTCCTTGAGGGATAGGGGGCTGTGTGGTATTTGTCTAGACAGCTAATGTCTGGTGCAGACCCTGGGCCATCGGAAACAGTCTGCTGACTCATCAAGGATTGTTGTCTTTGCGATGTAAGAAAGACTACATGATTTCTGATCTTACACCATCCGGCAAGGGTCAAAATAATTTCACATAGAACTACACAGGCAAAATATGTGTATTCCTTTCCTCTTTGTGAGCCTGAGATCATAGGCATCTTGGAACGAAGGTGTCACTCTAAGCTGTGTGTCCCCAAGTCTGTCACGTCCAGCTTCAACATATTTTTTAGAAGTTGTAGGGATACGCGTACATCACCCCATCTTAGAGCAAACGGCGCTTCAGCCTGACCCAGTTTAATGTTCATATAAATATCATAAGTCTTCCAAACTGAAGCCTGAGGAAACATTTCCCTTCTCTCCTTCCAGTCTGTCTGCCATCTGCACCCCACATCCCCACTGCTCACCTGTGTCAGACCACCTTCCATCTAGAAACATTTTCAGTGGGACATTTGGATGAGAACTAATTACAGCAGTAATTAAAAATGGTCCCATGAACGTAGGCTCTGCACAACAAGGATGCTTTGACTGGAGGCCTCAGCCGTGGCCTGCAGGATCTCTTCACGTGTTCTGCCTGGCTTCCCTGAAGACGTTCTGCAGACAATCAAGCCTGCAGTTAAAGTCATAGAAGGCCCAAAAAATCCAGAAAAATAGAGTGAGATTCATCTCCTTGGGAATATTTTTGAAAACCATCCACTAATAGGAAAAAGAGTTCTAAGATGTTCATTTCAGAGCAGATGATGTCCAACTGCAGGTGGGTCAGTTTTGTCATTGCTGCTCGCTAGTTGGCTTTCTGCTGCTTCTAACACGCCTCTGTTTAGAGAAGTGGCCTGAGTCGGCCCTCAGTGCAGAAAGGTGAGCTGGGCCTGGTGACAGCCAAGCTCCTCTGCTGTGTAGTAACCCGCTGAGAAGGAAGGGATGGTCCAGGGCTTCCTCTGACTCTCTCCCTCAGTTATAAACTCTATGAAGGGAAAATGGAACAAAATTCTTAATTCAATATGGTATTGTCAAAGTATAAAAATAATTGTCTTTGGAGGGGATGGTATAGTTCAAGGGGTAGAGTACGTGCTGAGTTCAATTCGCAGTACCTCAATGTAAAAAAAAATAAGAAAAAATCTTTAAAAAAAAGAAAAAGAACAAAGAAGAAAAGAGATCTCAAACAACCCAAGTTTAAAAAGAAAAAAAAAGTCTTTTAATAATAGTAATCAGCTCGGTCTTTTGCTAGATTAGGAGTTTGGGATTAACAGATACAAACTATTGTGTATTAAATAAATAACCAACTCCCAGGTCCTTAATAACCTAGTTCAACCTGAATCCTTTCTCTTTTTTCCCCTAAGCAACCCGTGGAAGCCACTGAAATTCTCACTTTATGAAAGAATTCATTTAAAGGCAGTTTGAAAGTTACTGGTTAAAACAGTTATTTGTGCTTCCATGAATATAGGTATAGTAAGAAAAATATACAATAAACAAGTAAGCAAATAAATATATGATGTACTGCCAGGTACTAATAATTGCCACAAAGAAAGATAAAGCATATTAGGAGAGAAAATGATTGAATAGGAAATATGTGCGTGCTATTTTAAATAATGTGGTCAGATAAGTCCTCTCTGAGGGTAAAATAATTTGAACAATGTCCTGAATGAAGCAAAAGAATAAGCCACATAGGTAACAGACAAGAAAATCCTCCCAAGCCAGGAGAAGTGTAAGTACAAGACTTGGAGTTACAAACACAGCTGTCCTGGTGTGGATCATCTGGGCGGTGAAGATGGGCTGGAGCACAACGGTGAGAACGGAGGCTTCAGAGACGGGTGAGGGACCAGATCACACAGGGCCTTGGTAGGGACTCTGGATATCCTTCTGAATACAATGGAAAATCACGAGAGTATTTTGCAAAGCGGAACAACTTGATCTGATTCATACTTTAATAAGACCGTTGTGGGTAACATATGGGGAATAAACAATGGAAGCAGGGCAAGGTAAGCTGATGGGAAGCCAATGGGAAGAGTGCTGCTGACCTGGAGAGAGACAGCGAGGTTGGGCTGGGATGATGGCGGGAGACGGGCTGAAAGGGGGACACGATTTGACAGTAACGGTCACAGGCATTAATGCTTAAGTTGCACACAGACACAGAGTGGTTCAGGGTGATGGGTATGTGATATTTGGGGCTGAGTCACAGTTTTTGTGCAGAGACCTGACAGGAGAATAAAGTGGGGAAGTTAACGTTGGTAAGAAGAGTTGGTGGGTGTTGAATGCCCCCTAGAGCCGCGTCTCTGTTTCTCTGTAGATGAAGTCAGCAGAGCAGGGATGGGTGTTCCTATTTCTGCAGAGAATTGCGTGTCTTCCTCATCGACAATTTCGAGAGGCCGACGTGCCCATCCAATTGCAACATCTTCAATCTGCTTCTTTCTATCCAGGAGGAGATTTCAAAATAAGATGCCAATCAAAAATCCCCGTGTCCAGAGTTAGAGCTGTGTGCCTTTGGGATGATCTCAGAGATGCCTCCACAGAGGCTCAGTGTGCTCTCTCTCCCTCAGAGCACGCAGTTTCCTTCAGTCCGGTGGGTCTCAGCAGAGAAGATTTCACAAATAGACCCTCTCAGGCCATGGGGACCAACTTCCCGCTTGGCCGAGCTCTGAAAATGAGCACGAGTTCCGGGCAAAGGCCTTCTCCAGGACTCCATCTGGCAGATTACATGAGGAAAGTGTCCAAAGAGTGGAAGGGTTGTTGGTATAAATGGATTTAAATTTTTGCTCTGAATCTGATTCTGTCCTTCTGTTTTGTTAAGGAAGATTTTTTAGGCCAGACATGATTCTCATTTCTTCTATTTGATCATCCAAGAGGTTTAGATAGGGTTTTTGTTTTAGGGTAAGAATCTAAAAAAAAAAAAAAAAAATCCTTGCAAATAGCGTCTTGTTAGGCATTTGGGCAAGACAACCAGTAAATTCTCCCAACAGTATTGAACCCCCTTGTTCCTCCAGGGGGTCTCCAAATGTATACATGTTCCAAATCTGACCCAAAACCAATGAGTCTTTTCTTTTTTTAAGCACTTCACCATGGACAAAAGATGTCACTAAAGAAGGTGAGAAAAGAGCAGGTCCCTATCATTCAGAATCCCTCCCAAAGGGCCCACAGAAGTAAAGAGGAGATGAACGAGAGAAAAGGTTTATTTATACACATGCAGGAGCCAACCAGAAAAGTAACTACCATGTTAAATGGTGAAAGTTAAAGGCTTTTTTTATCAACCTAACTTAATAGGGCAAAGGGAGAGGAGAGAATTGGCTTACATGACAGGTTTTCTTCTACATCTATTGAATCTCAGGTATCTTCAGCTTAAAGTGCTTTTGTATTAACCATGGGTTCCATCTGACTTTCCATTCCTCGAACTTTGTTCTTTTTCAAGATTCACTCATGTATTCTGAGCCCCTGGATTTTCCACGTGAATTTTAGATTGATTGTCAGTTCCTGCAAAACAGAACCTGGGATTTGGGTAGGCATTCTTTGAATCCTTAGATCTATTTGTGGACTATTGTCATCTTAGTAGAATGAAGCCTTCTGCTCCATGAATATGGGATTATTTTCTGTGAATGTAGGTCTTAATTTCTCTCAACAGAATCTCTCATCTATTGTAGTCTTCAGTGCCCAAGTTTGATACTTCTTCCTCACCTCTATTGGATGCTGATTCAGAAAAGACACGACCTCCTGGAGAACCTCTGCTGCCACGGAGCTGACATGGAACTGAGTCCTGAGAAGGCTTTAAATTCTTTTAAAAACAGGATTAGTGTACTTTAATTACTCCATAGATGAGTAATGAATGGGTCACATTAACATAAGATTTTAATCCTTTTAGAATTAGTAGAGTAATACAGACACATTACAAAAAATTGAAATATTGCCTAAAAGAGAAGAGATTTGTGATTCCCACCCACAGAGGTGACTGTCATGAATGATTTGTTGCTTAGGTCTCAGTCTCTGTGTCTATCAGTATGTCTCTTTCCATCTCTGCCTCTCACACACTCACAATCAGATCAATTTACATCTATATTGATTTCACACATATGTGGTAGTGCAGATGGGACCCTGGATGCAGACAGTGGATCTGCATACTTCCACCCTGAGGCGTCCCTTGACATTGGATTGAGACCAGGCAACCACTTTTCCAACTGCACAGCATTCATTCATTCACATCAACCAGAATGAATGGACCCCATCCCGTCTCCATCAACATTAGTGTTGCCTTAATTCTGACTGTTTCAACCAGTGCTGTGATGAACACCCTTGAAAAGGCATCTTTGAATAGGTGTGTAAGGATTTTATTGGGATGAACTGTAAGGATCAGAAGTTATGGGGAAGAGATGCATCTGTGGCCCTTTGATGCGTCCTGCACCCTGTTCTCCTGAAGAGGAGCTTCCCTTCACTCTTCCCTCCAGGGGATCTGCTGGAGACTCTGCCTGATTACATTGTCTCCAGGGCTGGTTGTCACCTGACTAAAGACCCGCCAGTGTGATGGTGACCGGTGCTGTCTCTGCAGTGTTTCCGTCTGCCTGAGTTCTCACCTGAGAGGTCACGCCTCTCTAACACACACTGGCCACCTGCATTGCCTCTCATTGGAACTGCCCATTTCTGTTCTATTTCTGTTTAGAACACTGGGTTTTGAAAGGTTTTTGGACTACAGGGGTGGGAAAACCTTCGCCAACCTTGGGTTATGAAGAATGCTTTTTCCAGGTTGTGGTTTGTCTTTCCAGCTGTTTTTCTGGGCTTTTGCTAATTTTTTTTTATTTGTTTGGTTTTGTTTTTGCCACAGGAAGAGCTAAGCATCTCCCTTATGTCTTCTGGCTGTGGTGTCTCAGGGTGAACAGCAGTGTCTACTCTGAGATTATGCACAGAGTTACTAAAAGGGCTTCATTTTGTACATCACATCTTTAATGTGATATCCCTGGATATCCCCTTAAGATAATAAAAATGCTGTTTCAAGTGAAAACAAAAAAAATCACCAGCCCCAGCTTAAAATATGTGGGCAGGGACAAAAAAAAACAAACACCTTTTTTAAAGTTTCATTGACAGGGAACACCCAGGAGAGGTAAAGACACGCAGAGAGAAAGAGGACTTGGGGTTGTCAGGGGCTGGGTGAGGAGGGAAGGGAGTGCACGCTCTGGATCCATGGTTTCACTTTGAGGAAAGAAATAGTGTGAAACTAGATGGTAGTGATGGTCGCACAACATTGTGAATGCCCCTAATGCTCCTGAATTGCACAATTTAAAAAAGGAAATATCTATATTTTATTACATGAAACTCTAAAAAGAAAAATAAAGGATGCCATAAATGATGAGAAACAAACAAAGGAAACTAAAGAAAACCAAACAAAAACATCTCCAGCGGAAGGGAAGTCAAGTTTGGGAGGGGGAGGGGACTGACGGTGGGATTTTGGAGAACATTTTGGAGAAGAAGGTGTGGGTGGGTGCAGAGGGGGCTCTGCCCCAGGGGGTGGTGATGCCTGAACTGGTTCTCCATTGCCCAGCAGTCCAGCTGCAGATGCAGGTTCAGGAGGAGTTGCAGGAGATGCAGGAGGGAGCTCGGGGTCTCCTGCTGGATCCAGATCATCCTTTTTTGGTCTCTGACATCTTCCTCTGCCCCTGCCTCCTGTGTAACTATTGGATGTGGAGAGAGTTTTAAGTCTTCTGGAAGTGCTCATGCTGTGAGAGAGGAAAAATTGACCCACCTGCCTCCCTTTCCATGTGCCTCTTCAAGGACAGAAACCTTCCCAGAGCTTTCCAGACAGCTCCCACCCAGAAAGTGCCCACAGGATGTGTTCTGGGACTGAATTTTTCCAGACAGGTGGTCTGAGGCCATTCTTTGCTCTGGTCCCAACAGTAGCCTCTGGGGACACCTCCCTGTGTGGCCCAGCCCTTGCCCCTCCCTCACCTACACACAGGCACAAGCCCTGCCTTCCTGACCTTTGGGCTCTGCTTCGGTGGCCCCTGGTCCTCCACCTGACTTGCAGCGAGGTGGGCACGGTGCTCCACATCAGAGCAGTGTGTGTTGAGCTACCCGTCAGTCCCGGGCATGTCCCTGGGGAGAGCCCTGGGTGATGTCTGGGTCGGAGGACTGCCCCACTGATTTCTGGGCCATGGTGGTGGGTACCCCTCCATATCCAGACCCACCTGGAGCCTGTGCTGGCCCTCAGAATAGTGGCACACCAGCCCTTCACTTGGGGAGGGGGCGTTGGTGTTCTTATTCATCAGCTTCTGTTCAGTATGTGGTTTCTGGCTCTGCAATGACAGTGACCAGCAACTGACTCGGCCTGGAAGTCTCAGAGCCCTGCCCGGCCAGGAACACTCCTGATTCTGTCCACTCGACCCTCTGCTGCCAGGTCAGACTGGGACCTTGTTCAGCTCAGACACCCAGGAGGGAAAAGACATACCCAGAGAGCATGGGCTCCACCTCGGGCAGCAGGACCGTTCCCCGGCTCTCCACATCCCAGCCAGCCAGCTTTGACCTGGGCTGGGGATGTGACCGGCCCCCTAAGCCTCTGACCTGCTCTTGCTTGAGGCAGAAGCCCATCCCCAACATGACTGCTCCACCTCCACCAGCCAGGAAAGGGCCATGGTTCTACCTGGGTGGGATCTGAGTGGTGGCCCAGCATGGGCGGGCCTGCCCTGGGCCTCCCTGTTTTACCTTTGGGTGTCTCTCGCCAAAAGGCCAGAGGAGCCTTGAGTGAGACCTGACCCAGCGCCGGTAGCGTTGGTACAGCCCCTCGCTGCGGGCTTTCCGGGAGCTGTGGCCTTGGGATAATGGGATGCAGCAGAACATGCCTCTGTCTCCAACCAGGTGAGCTGAGTAGGGACTTCTGTACAGAGTTGGTGCCTGGTGACTTCAGTTCCAAATTCTGTTGGGCTCTATTGCCAGGGAAGTGAGGTCACTTACTGGGGTCCACTTATCCAAGCTTCCTCCTGACACAAAGCTCCCCAAGGGCCCTTCTGGGCTGCCGATCTCTCATTTCTCACTTCTTGCTATGTTCACACACAGTGATATCAACTCAGCCTCCCCCATAGCCCTGGGGAGGCCTGGATGCAGCCAGTGCTGCAGCTCTGAGGACACCTGGGGTCAGACCTGGCTCCCCCCACTCAGCAGTTGCTGTCACCCTGGACAAGCCACGTGCCTCTCAGGGTCTTCCCAAACCCCCATCGGCACAGTGGGGATCATTCTGGCCCCTGCTTCCTAGAGAAGCCATCCTGTCTCTAGACCTAGTAACACCTACTGCACCTGTCACCCCCACGGGCTGGCATCACAGGGAGCTCGTGCACAGACTCAGCAAAGGAAGGACCCCACAGAGGGCTGGCGGAGCGCAGAGAACATGCCACACCAGCCGGGGTCTGCCCTGGGGTCTGGAGAAAGTCACTTTCCTTGCTACATGCTTCCCAGCTCCCAGTCGTGAGACTGAAATTAAATACAACTCTGACATCGTCCGCTCTGGCATACAGCCACCTAGGTCATTCTGTCATGTTGACATACAGGTCCAGTGTCTCATCTCAGTCTCTGTGGTGGGCTACCCCACAATGGTTTCCAATTTTTTGCCTTCTGTTCCCATGCCATTGTGTGATCCCCACACCCTCCCCTGGAAGGTGGATGGGCTTTGGGACCAGGTTCTGACATGTAGACTGACTTGTGAAAATGTGCGTGAGTTCCACTCATTACCAGCTCCAGTGTTCCTTCTCTCTGTCTCTGTCTCTCAGTGCCTCTCTCTCTGTCTTGTCTCTCTCTCTGTTTCTCTGTCTCCCCCTGCATTTCTGTGTTTCAGTCTGTCTCTTTTCCTGTATGTATGTGTATATATATTTATGTGCATATGTGTGGATTTATGTATGTATTTTTCTGGCCCACGGCAGGTCACTTCTGAAAATCCCTTGATGACATATTGATTATTTTGATTTCATGTTACTGAAGAAAAATTATCTTTGAAAATTGTGCAAGAACTTTGGTGGGTTCTCCTCTAAGGACCAGCACTGCTAGGGAAGGGATGCACCTTTGGCGCCTTGATGTATCCTGCACCTTGTTCTGCCGGAGAGAAGCGTCCATTTGCTCTTCCCTCCAGAGGACCTCCTGGGGCCTCTGCCTGCTCACGTTGTCACCAGGGTTGGTTGTCACCGGGCTAAAGTCCTACCAGTATGATGGTGGCCAAAGCTCTCTCTGCAGTCTGTCCATCTGCTTGTGTCCTCACCTGAGAGGTCGAACATCTCTAGCAGACACTGGCCACCTGCACTGCCTCTCGTTGGAAATGCCTGTGTGTGTTTTGTTTCTTTTCAGAACACTGGGCTTCAAGAGGTTTTTGGACCACAGGGATGTGAAGCTTTTCTCCGACCTTGGGTCATGAGGAAAGGTTTTTCCAGGCTGTGGTTTGTCTTTCAATCTGCTTTTCTTGGCCTTTGTTTTCTGTTTTTGTTTGCTTTTATTTTGCCACAAGAAGAGCTAAGCATCTCCCTTCTGGCTCTGGTTTCACAGTTAGAACAGCAGTGCCTACCCCGAGATTATGCCAGAGTTACTAAAAGGGATTCATTTGGTACGTCTCATCTTTAATCCAGCTGGTTTTCCTCTCCAAATACAAAAATGCTAATTCACGTGAAAACAAACAAACAAAAATTCACCCTTCCCTAATTAAGATATGTGGGCAGACAAAAATAATAAAAAAAAGCCAACTTTTATATGATTTCATTGACAGGGAACCTCCAGGATAGGTAAAGACATAGAGAGAGTAAGGGGATTAGGGCTTGTCAAGGGCTGGGGGAGGTAGGATGTGGGGTTCGCTTTGTATACAAGCTTTCACTTTGAGGAAGGAAATAGTCTGAAACCAGTGGTGTTGGTCTCACAGCATTGTGAATGCACTTCATGCTCCTGAAAACTGCACAATTTAAAATGGGAAAAGGCTAAACTTTATTCTTATAAACTTAAAAAAAAAATAGAATATAGTATAATACAAAAGAAAAAAATCTGACTCCATAGATGATCTGTTCTTTTGGCTTTAACCCTGTACCCCCTTTTCTAGGCTTAATCTTACTAGCTCTGCACATTTTGTAAAACAATGTTACCTTTAGCTGGAAATATACAGGAGAGCCTATTTTCAAGGCTCTGATCTTTAATGATATTAACACTTTTGCACTTATATAAAGACAACAAGTTGCAGAATAGAAAATAACTTTTGTTTTGTTAGAGGTTTTACAGAGGCACTATGACCTGGTCTACGTAGACAGCTGCAGACCAAGATAATGGCAGACTTGGAGAACCATCTTCCCCAAGTCAGACTTCAGGCTCCTTTTCTACTAAAAAGGGGAGGGGCTGTGGTTGGTTGTTGCAAACTTGTTGGTGTAGGATTTCTTTGTTCTTGGAATCCTTTGCAGCTGTCCACGTGGGTCAGATCATGGTGTTCCTGTAAAACCTGCAACAAAACAAACATTTTCTATTCTGCAAATTGTTATCTTTATAGGAGTGCAAAAGTGTTAATATCGTTAAAGTTCAGAGCCCTGAGAATAGGCTCTCCTCTTTATTTCAGGCTAAAGGCAACTTTGTTTTACAAAAGGAGCAGAGCTAACTAGACTAAGCCTAGAGAACACGGCAGAGGGTTAAAGGGAAATGAACAGATCCAATATGGAGTCAGATTTGTTCTTCTCTATTACAGTGACTTTTGGTGAGAGCTAACATGATGATTCCTGGGTGGGTCCTCCACTGTCCCAGGCTGGAGTTCAGGCAGGATCACTGCCAGATTCCCCATGACTTGGACCTGATCTCCCCCAGAGAAAGTGACAATTATTGGATTAAAATTACCTGTCAAAATCCCTTCAATTGCCTGTAAACTATACCACAGCAGGGGATGTCTCATTGGCCAGTCAACTGCCAGTCTCTCCTGATGCAAGGGACCAGCGTCGACGGGGGCTCCAAGGTGGCCTGGCCAATGCACCTGCCTACATTGCTCTCCAGCCTTGGCTTCCTAACATTGATGCTTTAAAAGCTCCCGTCCCTCTTCCCTCTGGCCTGGTGTGAATGAACAAGATCCCTGCACCCACCTGGGCTGAGCCCAGGCCATGCACACAGCCCCATGCACACAGCCCACCATCTGCTGTCTACCCCTGGGCTCAAGTGCACCCTCTGAACTCCCCCACGTCAAATGTCTGTGTGCCAGTGCCTCCGCCCTAGGGGTCAAGATCACCATCAGGACCATCAACAACCCAAGGCCCACAGGCCAGTGGCTGGCAGCCTGGGATCACCCTGATCCATCGGGTCAGATGAGACACAGGGTGCGGGGATAAGGGTGCCAGGGCGGGAATTGGAACCGCTTTCAGCCCAGCCTGCCTCGCCCTGTAGCCTCAGACATTAACTATGAACGTGCACACTAGGCTGGATCCCCCACTGGTGGCAGTAGTCATCATTACTGGAGCCCGGATTTCCCCACCCCAACCACAGGGTGAGGGGTGAGGGAGTCAGCTCAGGGTAGGGTTGCAGTCAGAGTGAAGGGGATCCCATGGTGAGGGAGTATAGGTTGAGGGGCGTGGGGCCCGCTCAGAGTGGAACTGACCTGGCTGAGAGGTGAGGGGGATTGTTTCAGGATGTTGGGGGTCCTGTGGTGAGGCATGAGGGTGTAGGGGCCTTAGGTTAGGACCTAGCAGGATGGAGTGTCAGGGCATGGACCTCAGTGTGAGGAGAAGAAGCTCTGTCTTCAAGGTCTTGTGGGAGACTAGGCCTGGCCAGGAGTGGGAGGGTAGTAACAGGGAGGGGAAGGTGAGCAGGGGAAGTGGGGCTGGCGGGGTGTGGCCTGGCCCAGGACAGTCGTGGTTCTAGTTCAGTGCCAGGACCCAGTCAGTGGCGGGGTGAAGGCTCTGGGGATGGAGACACGGCGGGACGTGCAGGAGGGGCCCCACTTGGCCCCTCCCAGACCCTGTGCCCAGGTCAGGTAAAGCAGGAGACCCACCCGGGCGGTTTGCGCTGCAGGAGGGAGGAGAAGGGGCGCGCACGCGCAGACGGACAGACGCGCGGACGCCGGGAGCCGCCCAGAACACGTGGAAGCTGGCGGGAACCGGGTGCTCCTGGACCAGCTCCTGGAAGAGGAACACGGCCTGGGGTCTGGGCCGCCTCTTGCCCGCGGCTCGGCTGCCGCTGCCGGGCAGTTAAGGGGCACGCTGCTCGGGGAGCCGGTGGGTGAGGCGTGCGCTGTGCAGCTGAGGAGGCGCCCAGGGAGGGGTGCAGAGGTGAGGTCCCGGCCGTGCATCACGTTAGGACTCTTAGGCGGGTCCCAGCCGCCGCTGTGGTTTGTGGTAACCCCTCTATTAGTAGTTCCTGAACCCCGCGTTTTTGCCGCCGCTTATACCCGGGTTTAGGAGAGCAGGTACAGCCCCGGGAGGTGGGAGGGCTCCGGACGGCTCCGGAGCATCTCTGACTGGTCCTCAGACCATGGCCTGCTCCTGGGAGGCGGGTGCGGTGCGGTCGCGGGGCCTCGGATGGAATGGAGGCTGCCCCATGAGAGCCCCGGGATTTGCTCCCATCTTTCCCATGGCCTGACCTTGGGGGCGTCCTGTAAAGCCCCAGGTTTGTGGGACTCATATTACAGGTCAGTCTGCTCCTGGGAGGTGGGCTCGGTGCGATCAGTGTGCTGGGATGGCTGCAGAAGCAGCGGGAAATGGTCGCAACCCCCGCGCTCCAACAGGGCAGCCCCAATCCCGCCATCGCAGCCGCCGCCTTTCCCTGACAGCACAGCACCTGCCTTCCAGGAGCAGGCTGACCTGTAACCTGAGTTCCACAAAACTGGGGCAGCAGAGGCCAAGCTCAGGCCATGCGCTGGGGAGTTTGAAGCAAATCCACGGGCTCCCATTGGCAGACCGCAAACCTCGCCAATACCTTCAACCACACCGTGCCCTCCTACCAGAAGCAGGCTCACCTGCGGACCGTGCCTGGAGTAGCTGAGGACTAGCCCTGGACAGGCCGTGGGGGAGATGGGGGCAAGTCGACCAGCTTGCCAGGTCTCTGCCCATCTCCCTGCCACTGCCTCAGATTCGTGGATCACTTGTTTTCAAGTCAGTGGGTTCCTGAGAGGCAGGCGCAGTGCAGTCAGGTGGCGGGGGCTGTGGGTAGGGGTGCTGCCCCAAGGGGAGTAGGTGGACTTGCTCCCATCTCCCCCAGGGCCAGATCTGGGGACGGCCTCTGCTGCCCCAGGTTTGCAGGACACATGTCATGTCAGCCTGTCCCTGGGAGGAGGGCTCAGTGTACTCGAGGCAGCCTCAGTGGCTGACAAGGATTTTAGAAGTGGGCTCTAGCCCAGCATAACTAAATCCTTTCTTCTCTTGCTTCCTCAGTTGGTGGCTGTATCGGCTTTTCCATTATAGGTTATTGCTGGATAATGAACATAGGTTTCTGTGCTATACAGAAGAAACTTTATTTAAAATCTATTTTTCTATATAGTGGCTAACATTTGTAAATCTCAAACTCCCAAATTTATCCCTTCCCATCGCCTTTCCCTGGTAACCTTAAGATTGTTTACTAAGTCTGCAAGTCTGTTTCTGTTTTGTAGATGAGTTCAGTGTCTTTTTCTTTCTTTTTTTAGATTGCACATATGAGTGGTAGCACTTGATATTTTTCTGTTTCTGGTTGCTTTCACTTAGAATGACGATCTCTAGCTCCATCCATGTTGCTGCAGATGGTTTTATTTTGTCCTATTCATGGAACAGTAGTATTCCACTGTATAAATATGCCACAACTTCTTTATCCAGTCATCTGTTGCTACATTTAGCTTGCCTCCATGTCTCGGCTCTTGTATACAGTGGTGCTATGAATACTGGGGTGCATGTATCTTTTCACATTGGAGTTCTTTCCAATTATATAACCAGATGTGATATTGCTGGGTCATAGGGTAAGTCTACTTTTAGTTTTTTGAGGGATTTCCATGCTTTCCATAATGACTACACCAAATTGGATTCCCACCAGCAGTGTAAGAGGGTTCCCTTCCCTCTACAGCCTCTCTAGCATTTATCATTCATGAACATCTGAGCGATGGCCATTCTGACTGGTGTGAGCTGATACCTCATTGTAGTTTTGATTTGAATTTCTCTGTTTATTAGTAATATCGAGCATTTTTTCATGTGCCTATTGGCCATTTGTGTCTTCATTGGAGAAATGCTTGTTTAGGTCTTCTGCCTATTTTTGGATTGAGTTGTTTTTTTTTTGTTATTAAGTTGTATGAGCTGTTTATATATTCTGAAAATTAAGGCTTTTTTAGTCATATCATTTGCAAATATTTTCTCCCATTCGTAGGTTGTTGTTTCCTTTTGTTTTACTTATGGCTGCCTTTGCTGTGAAGAAATTTATGAGTTTAATTATGTCCCATTTGTTTATTTTTTTCTCTTATTTCCATTGCCTGGGTAGATTGCCCTAGGAGAACATTGCTAAGTTTTATGTCAGATAATGTTTTGCCTATGTTTTCTTTTAGGAGATTTATCATGTCTTGTCCATCTGCATCTTAAGCCTGTACTCTAGATCTGTGCTTCAGTTTTGAATTTGAGCTTCTTAGAGAACACCTACTCTTACCTCATATGTCAGATTCAACATGTCTAAAGCTGATTTCATAATCTTTTTTCTTGCAGCGTCTCCACTTATTCAGTGGGATAATCATTCTTCCGGTCTTGAATACCCAAAGGCTTGGAATGATCTTTGATTTATATTTCTCCCACTACCCTCCACATATTTTCGGCTTCTGGAACTGTATGATTTTGGTTTCAAGTGTCTATTCTGATTGCTGATACTATGATGAAGAGCTTTCATCCCTGATACATGAATTTTTCCTTCTGTTGAATTCTTGGATATTCTCTCCCCCCCTTTCAGTCAACCTACAGTTTTGACGCTCCAACATCTAGAGTCAAGTCAAAGACTTACCACAACCAGATCTCAGCCAGGTAGTCTCGACCCTCCATCATTTTAGACTTACCTTATATGTTCCAATCATTATGTGACTTAGCCTCATAGGGTAACCTGTGCCTAATTAAAAACCAGGAGTCACCAGCCTTTTCCTATCCAGTCCTCAGTTAAAACAGCTTAGAATTGCCCTGAGAACTAGTTGGAGCCCCATCCACTTCATAGAGTCTTCCCTATTTACTCCAAATACTTCTAGCTCCTCTCTGTTTTCCTGCAGTGTTTATGATCGGTAGCCTGTAATCTTGGCTTTGAGTACTGACTTGGTACCATTGCTGGGTGGTTTCCAATGTATCTCCTCACTTAGCTGGTAACTGGAGAAGACTCCCTTGTTCAGCCTCCTTTATACCCCTCACCCTGCTTAGCATCGGGCAATAGCAGGCATCCAGGCAGTGCTTAACAACTTTACTTATTTGCAGGGGTGGTGGTGTGGATTATAGCTAATAACTATTAATTCAGTGTTGCAATTAAAAAAGAAAGTCAAGATGATCCATAAAACTTTATCTCCATATTCAGTTTAGTGCTTTACCTCAACAGTTTCCTTAACTCTGTGTTTACATTCACATAGTGTTCAGTGCTTGTACCGTTCCCTGAGGCTAGCAGGTGAGATATCATTATGTTTGACTTTCACGTTACATTTCATATTGGATATATTTGTGCAATGACAAAACCTTCGTTTATAAGTAAACAGCCGGAAGCCCAGAGAGACTAACAGCCTAACCCAGGGTCACCTGGTTAGTGTTTGGCACAGACCAGGACCACGTTTCACATCTTCCAGCTGCTCCTCTTCCAGTGCCTTTTCATTCCAGTGCTGGGGAATGTAGCCCCATCAGCCAAACGGCCAAGTCACATTGCTGCCCCTTTACCTGCCAGTGATGGCAGTGCTACAATAAGTGGTAAAGGAAAGGTCAGAAATAGGAGTGATAAAAGACATGGAAGTGCTGGAAATGGATCCTCAACCTCCTCCTCCCTATTTGAGCGCCTCACAAGTGTCCAACTCTGACATTGCTGTTCATTGTTTATGACATAGTCTTTAAAATCAGACTGATTTTTTATAGGACATGCTTTTATCCTGGTCCCTTTCCTGCTAGTAGTCACTGTCATGGGTAGAAAGTGCCTGACTCTGCTGTTTGTCACGTAGGTGGGAGGGAAAGTGGGAGAGGGAGCGGGTTGAACTGAAGCTGAGCTTTTTACAGCTCTATTGTTCTAGGACCAGAGCAGTTCCACTCCTGCTTTCATCACCTCTCCACCTCCGAGTCCCAGCCACCCACTCCTGCCTGCTTCCCCACATGCCACATCCTGGGGGAGGACAGGGTGGTGGGCAATGCCCTCTCTGCCCTCCGCTTTGGGAGGTGAAGGAGTCTGCTTTAACTTTTGAGCTGTTTTGGTAATTGGGCTTTTCCAGCTTTTCTAGACATCTCCTATCTAGCTCTGAGAAATTGGAGATGTAACTTAACCATACATGGACTCTACTAATGTATTCAGTGGCATTAATGTGATGTTGTCTGTAAGGTGTTCTGTGACTGGATAGGAGGTTTTATATCTCACAGGATGCTTCACATCCAATTCTAAAGACCTACAGGCTGCAGGTGTAATTCAAGTTCTTACATGTCTGTAAGGCAGACATGAACATTATTTGGTAATATGACCATATGTTCATTGATTACGGTTAGTCCGCCGGCTCTGTATCTAATAAAAGTTTAAATTCCAAACGCTTGAAGAAAATTTGCAGAACATGTCTTTTTGCCTTTAAGTAGTTGCAAAAACTGAAATCACATCTCTACCACAGGCCACAGTGTTTTCCAGTAGAGAAAGCCCTCTACTTTTACAATCTGTAAGTAATGCGGTGGTTCTTTGGGTGAGCTGAGGGATACCAGAGTATTTTGTTGGAAAACTAGAGTGGCATGACAAGTATTCTGGGACTGGTTACAGTTGTACCTCTACTTCCTATATCCTGGACTGATTACAGAGGCAATGTTAGTGCTGTAACCAGCTCCTGAATTCTAGTGTAGCTAGGAAGACAACAGAGAAAATAGAAGGGATATAAAATAATGGAGGGACTTCATAGCAGTACAAATGGTGACTTTGACACCACCAGCTGCTGACGTGGACTTGGCAGGAATTTGTGAGAAGTGGTGAGTGTCTTTGCAAGCAGGATTGTCCTGCAGCTTTTGGAGTGAACAGGCAAAGGGGAGAGCAGATATGGTGGCCACCCTGGGGCTATTTGTGTCTTGAATGTGAAAATATCTGGTTCCCTGTTCAATTTTGCAGCCACAACTTCACATGACTCAGGGCATTATTTCCACCAGAAAACCATAAAAACATAAAGAACCTCTGTTTCCCAAAGTGTTTGTTCTCGATCTGAGATGATTGTCCTGTGGTGGGAGGTAAGTGGGCGCTGGGGCCTGTTACATCACCCCCTTTCACTAAAAGTCTACCTCACTGTTTTTCACCCCACTCCTAGAGGTGCTGTCATTCTATTACACCTAGACCTGTGAGACGGGCTTGCTTGAATCCTCACGTGAAGAGGGACGGATATGTGCAGTTTTAAAAAATTGCTTGAGTCATGGGGTCCTATGTTCCCTCCATTGGAAATCGCTCTTCCAGAGCAAATAGTATGCATCTATAGAAACTATATTTTTTGTAAGATGTCTTCAGAAGTTTTGCAGTAGGTTTAAATATTTTCTTGGTGATGGCGTCTTGATTGTTTGAAGGTGGCAACCCTCACTAGGGGCTTTGTTTGCTTCCTGTCTGAGATTTCCTTTACTGACAGTAGAGTGTTCGTAGGCAGAGTTAGAAAGTTACCTGGTCTGAGAAGCCGAATTTGCCCGCAGTTGCGAATTGGCAGAAGAGTCAGTTATGGAAGGAAGGCTTTAGGATTATCTGGTAGCAGAGTTCTGGGATCCAAACCCTGGGAAACCTCAGCTTTTGTAGAGTATGTTCTGTAACAATAGGCTATTGGATAATTTTAACACTTGTTATGGGATGTAGAGTTGGGGAAAGACTTAAAAGTGAAATAACCTTAAAAAAGAATCTCCAAATATTTTAAAGAAGACAGTTCTCAGAATGAGAGCTTTTCTGGAAAAGACTAGTTCTTCACTTCACAGGGGAAGCAGGGAGCAGGTGTAACTGCACTTACGGTAACTTAGAAGGTAAACTTCACCCTCCCACTTAGCTGTGTCCTGGTGTCCGTTCATCTTCCACATCTGTAGTTTTAGATATGACGTGTCATTTTCTGGTACTGCATTCTGCTTCTGAGTGAGAGACTGACACAAAGTCACATAGCAACTGAAAAATTGGGCTAAGGTCTTTATTGTTAAAAATGTGGACCTGTGGCAGGGTGCTGCATTTGCAGGTGACTTTCAGTACAGAGAACACTTAAAAGAGTGCAGTGTTATTTCTTTTTTTATTCCTTTAAGCCTTTGAATAGAGGTTTTCTATGCAGAATTTCTGGAGTACATCAGAACAAGCAGGAACTAAAAATAGCTTTAAGAATGTACCAGTATAGACGTTGCTTATAGTATGGCATCTGTCTTAAAGTTAATTCTTTAAAGCAGGAAGTTGTAACTCTGAATTTCTTAAGCAATTATAAACATTCTTGACTCTTAATGACATTCTTTGTGCGGTGAAGCTGCTTTTGCTTCCATTCTGAACATTGAAAGGCCTTCTATGATACTTCTACCAGTCCTCAATATTTTATTTTCCCTCTGTTGTGAACTAGTTATTAAACTTGAAGCAGGTATAAATACCATTAACTTGCAACATATGTAGATATTCAGTGTTACATAGTCAGAAAGTTTGTGTACATCACACGTATCTACATAATTCCCCCCTTTCCAACTGTGTTCCTTATGAAAGGATGGTGGGAAATGGCATTATGGGGATATGTCTTAAACTACACAGTGTTTCCCATGTTCCCTTTATCAGATCTGGATGTTCTTTCATCTTTCGGTTTCTAGACTTACTAGCTCTTTTTCTTAAGCGAGGTGTAACTCATCCCCCTGCACACACACACATGAGTGTACACACACACACACACACACACACACACACACACATATTCTGCCATAGGGAGTAGCGTGCACCATCCCATTCTCCCACTCCAGCTCTGATCCCACCCACTGGAGGCAGTGTCTTGCACGAATTCATTTGTAAGTTCCATTTTAAAACTCGAGTGGTCGGGAAATAGGACTGATATCCACACCTAGTAGGCAGGTCCTCAAGGATAACTTCTATGGTTAATGCCAGGTTATCTTAATGTTTGAGTACCTGGGTTTCATGTCTTCCTGTATCACCTGTTGACCCATGATTCCCACATTTCTGTCTCCCGCTAGACTTTTTCTCTCCAACTCTGGACTCTTACAATCTTCTGCTGATTTGACATCTTCACTTGGAACTCTGATATCTTAAGACCAACATGTGTTAAAACTGAGCTCTTGGTCCTCTTACCCCCCAAAATGGTTCTTTCTGCAGCCTCCCCTATTCAGTTAGTGAGAACTTAATCCTTCCAGATTCTTGGGTCAAAAATCTTGGAGTTATTCTGACTTTCACTGACATACCACTAGAATTCTGTCAATATATCTGGTTTAACACTGCCTTTAAAACTTATCCAGAACCCAGCCACTTCTCACCATGGCTCCTGCCTCCACTGCTGCTTCCCTGCCCTGAGCCACTGTCCTCTTCTCCTGCACAGCCCTTCTCAATGGCTTCCCTCTTTTAATCTCTGAACCATTTCGACTATTCTCACCTGGCACTCAAGTGAGCCTTGAATACCTAAATTAGATTCTGTCGTCCTTCTGCAGTGCCTCCACGTTTCACTCCGGGTAAAAGCCACAGTCCTTACAAAGTCCTCCAAGGCCATACAGGATCTGCACTGACCCTTCTCCGCAGCTCCAGCTGTGCCCCCATTCTGGAACATGCGAGGTGCGTGCTGGCCTTGGTGATGGTTATTCCGTCCACCTGGGACTTCTCACCTCCTAGTCCTAGTCCTAACCTCAGTCCTCTGTGTGGCCTGCTCTGGTATTTAATACAGCATCACCCTTATCCCATACTCTCAACCCTATTTACCTTGCCCTTTTTTCTTTTTTCCATGGTTCCTCTTTCCTAACATGCCACCTCCTCTGCTGCTCTGTTGTGTGAATTGTCATCTCCAACAACCACCCCAGCTAGAACCCAACCAAGCTCCATGAGGACAGGACTTTTGTTTATTGATCTATTCCAAGTGCCTAGACTAGTCCTGGGTACATAGTAGGCAGTCAAAAATTATTTGCTGAATAAATTAAAAGACTATTTTAAAACTGAATCATCCTTTCAGGAACGGGTGAGGAAAGGAAGCTGCATGAAGGAAAATGTCGCAGTAAATAATGATATTTGCCTGTTGTTCTTTGTGTGATATATATGTGTTTTAGTCTTAATTTGGTATCCCAGTTTCTTAATTTAATAGCTGTATTAAGGTGCAATTTACAGGCCATAAAATTCACTCATTATAATTGTTCAAGTCAGCCATTTTAGCTATTTCTAGAGTTGTGCAACTGTGTCCCCAAAATGTCCCCTTGTGTCCATCCATATGCAGTTCGCCCTCCCCTCAGTGGTACCCTGATATTATATCTTTTTGTTTTTTTGACAATCACATCTAAAAGAATAATTTACACAGGAGTACTAATATAGCTTTGCACTTTTAGAAATGACACACTTAAATATGAAATCAGCAGTCATTGCTGAATGTAGGTAGCAGTATCAGACATTGGTGAGAAGAATGGACTTGAGTGTCACACTGGCTGCAGTCTTACCCAGCTCCACCATTTACCAAGTTACCCAAATTATTTTCTGCCCCAAGCTCTTTATCTGTTATATGGGGATAATAATAGCAGCTTACAGAGTTGTGAGGATTAAGAAAACAGGGAAACAAAATTTAGTATAGTGGCCAGCTTATGTTATTACCTAAAAAATAGCCTTGCAGGTAGACAGCAAAATTCAAATCAGTTTCTAAAGTATGTTTATAATATGATCTAGTTCCTGCCTGGTTTGTAAACACGTATGCTTACTGCAGAATGTAAAAGCAGGCTAATATCCAACAGAAAAGATCATTTCTCAGCATTTCTTTCAAAGGTAGTTGCAAAATCATTTTTACTAAATTTTCTGTGCCCATCTCTGACAGAGCTTTGACAGCAGGGAGGTAATTATCTACTTTTCTGTTAAAATCATGCTGATCATCAGAAAGTGTTCTGAATTATATTTTAGCCTTTATGTTGGGAAATACTGTGAGACTTCTTCAAAATTAATGGGGGGACGGGCATTCATTGTAGCTCTTGTTGCCTGATAAGCCTGCACTAAATTATCATTTTTAAACTTTTAATTAAAATTAGTTAATTAATTTTTTGCAGGGGGGTGGTAATTAGAATTTTATTTATTCATTTTATTTTTAGAAGAAGTACTGGGGATTGAACCCAGGCCCTTGTGCATGCTAAGGATATGATCTTTCACTTGAGCTATACCCTCCCCCCTAAATTATCTTTAACAAGGTCTTTTTCTCTGTTTTGTTATTTTCTTTTATGTACAGATGCACAAAGCAGGGTCATCAGAATCCTCTCAATTCCAAAGATGATAATAGTGAAAAATATTGCAGAGTGACAGTGAATCCTTGGCATATGAAGAAAGATTGTAAAGTCCTGAATGAATTAAGGAGTTATTGTTAAATTAACATACATGTAACCATGGCTCTCTTACCTTTATTTTTCACCTTATAATGAAGATACTCCACAACCGTCAAGGTTGCTTTGTTTGATATAGGGAATATCTAAAGCCTTTTCTGCAAGTTTTTTAAATAAGTAAGAGCAGGTAATTTTTCAGAAGTGGAAATGGTGTAATCTGCTCTGTCTAGTATGGTAGCCACCGACCACATGTGGCTATTGTGAATTGAGATGTTTTATAAGTGGATAATACGTAATAGATTTTCAAGACTTCATACAACAAAAATAATGTAAAATATTTTTTAATAAGTTTTAAAAGTGTTTATCACACTTTTGAAATGATAGTATATTGGATATTTTGAGATAAATATAATTATTACTGGAATTAATTTCACTTGTTCCTTTTTATTTTCCAAATGGGATTATTGGAAATTGTGATTTGCGCTATGTTTCTATTGACAGTGCTGGCTTGTAAATTATTGCAAATAATATGAAAAGAAAACTTTGATTAAAAATTTTGTAATTGAGTAGTTGATTTACATCCTAGTATTTTCAGGTGTACAACACAGAGGCTCAACATTTTTATAGATTATATTCCATTTAAAGTCACCATAAAATAATGGCTATATTTCCCTGTGCTGCATGATGCAGCCCTGTAACCTATCCATTATATACGTAGTAATTTTTACCTCTCAATCCCCTACTCCCTTCCTGCCTCCCCTCTCCTCCTTCTCCCCATTGGTAACCACCAGTCTGTTCTGTGTACCTGTGAGTATATTTCTGTTTTATTTTAGTCATTAATTTGTTTTATTTTTTAGATATACATGTAAGTTAATACATAGAATAATTGTTTTTCTTTCTCTGACTTATTTCACTTAGCATAATACCCTGTAGGTCCATCCATGTTATTGCAAATGGCATTATTTTATCTTTTATGGGTGAGCAGTATTCCATTGTGTGTGTGTGTGCATGTGTATATATGTGTGTTTATATATATGTATATATAATTATTTATATAATATACCACACCTTCATTATCCAGTAATCTGTCAGTGAACATTTGGGTGGTTTCAGTGTCTTGGCTATTGTAAATAGTGCTGCTGTGAACATTGGGGTGCATGTGTCTTTTTGAATTATATTCTTCTCCAGACATATACCCATGAATGGGATTGCTGGATGACATGGAAATCTATTTTTAGTTTTATAAGGAACCTCTATACTGTCCTCCATAGTGGCTGCACCAATTTACATTCCCACCAACTGAGTAGGAGGGTTCCTTTTTCTCTTAAAAGGTCAAAAATTCTCTACATTTATATACTTTCCTTACAGTTTAGGACACAATTTGGCAAAAGCCAGATAGAATTTAATAGCAGTTAATACAGTATTTTTTTTTTAAATGGCCATGCATTATGGATAAATATGTTACTGATGAGTTGGTTCTCTATTTTTGTAGATGCAGAAGTTTTTATAGCTTCACAGACATTTCAGACTTGCAGAGAGAAAAATTTCTTTACATTTTGCTGAACTTGTCCGGGTGGCTTTATCGAAATTGGTCCAGGCCTGCAGAGGTAAATACACATCCAAACCTGAACCATTTGAATGTCTGCAAGATTTTAAGAGTCTAGAATGTCAGATCTGGACTATAACTCTGGTGAATGACATCAGTGAGTGGACTCAAGAAAACTCCATTTGAGTACAAAACTTTTCAAAAGCCAAAAAAGGCTTTGAAATTGTGGCAAAGCCAGAGAGTTTTGTGCTCCACATATGGCCACAAATACATGGGGACAACCACAGGCCTTCTGGAGTGCCAAGGGAATTCCATGTGGGAGTCCAGCACTCACAGGGATCCAACAAATCTCTGCCTGCCGGAGCACCTTCATTGCTACTGTGCTGTTTTGAGCAAATGTCTTTTCATCAGGTTCAAATTGGTTTGTTGTTATTTTTGCATAAAAAAATCAAACAACTTCTTGTTCCCTTGGTGAAAGTAAAAGCCTAACATTTTCTGGTTTCTTTTGACAGAGAAAACATGAGCCTATGAATCCAACCTCATCTATGATGGTCTGCAGCTGGGAGCAACCAGATCAGTGTCAGTCCCTTTGCAGCCATTGGTTGGGAGCATGCATGTTACCTGGAATGGTATTTGAAACATGTCACACTAGCCGTGCCTTTGCTGTGTGCTGGGAGGCGAGTCAGTCAGAATCTGCATTATGGAATGTATGTTTCAGATCCAAAGCTAGGAGATCTTTTCTAATAGCCAGAGAATGTAGTCATAAATATATCTATTAATTATGCAAGAACGTTTTTAAAGAGTTTTTTATTATAAATATTTACCCCCAGAAATTGAAAATGAAAGAACAGTGGAATTAAAAATAATCTGTACCTTAATTATACATTAAGAATCTTAAAATCCTTCTAAACTTTTTTTATTCAAATGTACATAATTTCCCTTCCAAGAAGGAAAATTACTATTTCATATTTTTTTGCTTTTTCCTTTTATTATATATTCCATATCAATAAATATAATTCTTTTAAATCCCTTTCAATGGCCGTTTAACACTATATTGAACAGATATGTAATTAGTCCTAGGTTTCAGAAATTTAAAAATTTGTCATTACAATACCACTGCAAAGAATATTTTGGTGTTTCTATTTTTAGTTACTAATTTGGACTAAAAATTAAGAAGTTTGCTTTTCTTCATCTAAATCATTGGTTATTTTATGAATGAACTGCAAGGATTTTAAATAACTTTTCAGTAATTTCAACAAAGAAATTATCTTTAAGGCAAATATGTATGATGGTTTGCAAATCTACTTTTATTATATCTTCACTTTTACCAGTGTCATATGTGTGTGTGTTTGCACAAGTGCTTTAACTACCAGCAATATAAGAAAAACCTGTGTACTAAAAATGTGAAAATAGTTAGTTTCCTGGTTTGTGTTTTCATTCTCCCAATATAGGTTTTGGATGACAAGCTTGTATTTGCAAAAGTACACACCCTGTGGGAGGTGCTCTGTACATACGTTGAGATACTGCACATAAAATTGCCTCTGAAGCCCAATGATCTGAAAACCCGGTCCTCAGCCTTTGATAATTTCAGCTGTTATCTGAAAGTCCCCCAAGTGGATGAAAGTATCATCAAGCTGGAGCAAGAGTTTTTCATTTCCCTATTTGAGAAGAGCTGCGTGAATGACTTTTTTATTCAGGATAGAGATACATTCTTCAATCCAGCCACCAGAAGCTGCATTGTAAGTCTAAACCGAGTTTAGCAGCTGTCTTGGGGGTGATTTAGAGCCTGTTGTTGAATTATCAGTGATTTGGTTTGGTTGGTTTGGTTTGGTTTTTAAAAGCTGCCCATAAAAAAAAAAAAGAGAAAGAAAAGAAATATGCCTCGAGATTCCTGTTAGGATAATAAACAGTGGCTGGTTAGTTACCCTGTATAAACCACACACTCTCTTAGAATCTTTTTAGGTTTACTTCATCCTTTCTCAGATCAAGTATCAACTAAGGGATAGTGTTAAAAAAAATTTCGGGATTAACAGGCTTGTGAGCTCTGGGATCTGCAAGGCAGCTTTCCCTCCCCATGGTGTAAGTCAAATGGCAGAAATGAAATAAAGCACGTCATGTATCCTCCGGTATTAACAGGAAAAGGCTAATATTCTTGACCTTGTTTCTTCCTGGGTAAAATGAAGACAATATGTCAGGAGGCGAGACGCTCACTTAGGGCAAGAACCATGTTGTTTTGTTCACTGCTAAATCCCAGGCACCGGGAAGGCTGAGTTTAACAAGTGAATGGATGAAGTGTAGTTCCCCCAGAGTTACCATGTGGGGCAGTGCGGATTAGCAGCTAAGAGCATAGACTCGAGAGGGGAGGGTACAGCTCAAGTGATGGTGTGCATGCTTAGCACGCATAAGGTCCTGGGTTCAGCCCCCAACACCTCCTCTAAAATAAACCAATAACCCTAATTACCTCCCCACCCCCCACCATAATTACCTTATTATCTCCCCGCCACAAAAAAAAAAAAAAAGAGAAGTGGCCAAGAGCGTAGACTCAGGCTGGAACACCTGTGCTGGTTTCTTGCTGTCGACCTTGTAAAAGTCATTTAGCCACTGTGTTTATCAAGTTCCTCATCAATAAAATGGGGATAATAATATTACCCACCTCGTAGAGTTGCTAAGGGGATTAATGAATCTGTGTCAATGTTAGAACAGCCCTGGCTAATAGTAAGTACTATGCATCTGTCAGCTCTTTTCATAATTATTGACATGTTATTATCAACCAAATAAGTATTAGTTCTTTGTAAGGGAAATGCATTTTAGACCATTTCATTTATCATTTTCTGTAATTCAGGCTTTTCCCTCTGAAATACCATTTTCTGTCTGTGCACTAGGAAGCCACAGGGCTTTCCAAATTTCATCTGTCTGGGTTCTTGTCATGATGGCAATACTGCAGAGTGTTGACATTTTTTAGGGACTCCGTCTGAGATGACAGCAACCCCTCAAATTCAGGAGCACTTCTCTAACGGATAACATCTCGCATGAAATGAAGTTTTTAAAATGTAACAGCTTCAGACGCTTAATGATGCCATAAATGCAAGGATGTTATATCTAAACTCTTTAAATAAATCCTGTCATTGAAATAATGGAAATACTGTATTATAGCACTCTATGACTTTGTTATCTTTGCTATCCATTTATCTGACTCTCTAAGACCAAAGAAAGCAAAGACTGAGATTGATCGTTACTACTGTGTGGTACACGTATTTGTGGATGAAGACAATACTGAAATGCACTGTTTAAGATATTAAAATGGACATTAAACAGCTGCTTGATGCACATGCATAAACAGAACAGGGAGCTGGGTACAGGGAGCAGACACTGAGCTTCCTGGATCAGAGACCCAGCATAGCAGTCCAGCCCAGCCGTCCACATGTTTTATATTTATGTACCAGCAAAATTAGCAGTGAGAGTCTTAAATGAACTTTGGGGACACTTGCAAACAGCTGTCATGATTACTACTATGGGACACCAGGATCCTACAGTGTTTAGTTGGCATCTGCGCATATCCAGTTCTTTTCCACTAAAGCCTCTTGTACTTGCTGGTCCCATATCCAGGCTGAGGAATCATCTCATGTGGTGTTTGGGAGGGAGGTAAGTGGAGTCAGGACCCATGCTAAGGCTGGGTGGGTAATAATCCGGTTCTACTACAGGAGAAAGGAACGTAGGTCAGGTGGGAAGGAGAATGACTGGATTTAAATTTTGTTTCTTGAGTAAGCTAAATATATAACATCATGTCAAGTTTCTTTGTTGTTTATATTCCATGTGCTGTCACCGAATATCTACTGAATTGTGGGGACAAAAAAGCCTGGGTTTTAGAATTGACCCTGCCCCTAACCAGCCAGAGTCCAGGTTCCTCTGGGGGTCCAAGGAGGGGGCTGCACCATCAGGTTTCCCTCCACTGCAGCAGTTTGGGCACTTGGGTGGCCTGGTTTTTTGGCTTTTGAAGACTGGCCCGCTTGTAGGACATTAAGCATCTGCAAGGCTCTCACCAGGTACCCACAGTGGTCCCAGGACTGTAACATCCAAGCGTTCCTTTCCACCCACCATTGCAAATGACCCTCAAGGGGTTAGTATTAATACTGGGTGAGAATTATGAAAAAGTGTATGGTACCTCCATCCCTCCTGGCAAGTGAGGGCCCCATATTTACAAATGACCACGAAGTGTTAGCACCACATTTTAACAACAGAACATGTGAAAACGTGGTGACAGTGATGCTCACCTGTTTGCTTCTGCTTCCCAATGCAACTTTAACCTACGTCAGAGGACATCAGCTGCCCCAGCAAACCTGGCCTTCTGTACAGGGAATGGGCTCCTCCTCAAAGCATAGACAAGAAGCAGCCCTTAGATCTCATCAGGTGAACTGTTGTAGAGAGCACTCCAGTGGGAAGGGCTCAGGGTTGCCCTCATGGCATCTGAGTGTGACAGTCCTCCAAGAGTGTTACCAACCAGGAAGCTCACAGGAGCTCTGAGCTTTATTGCCCCAAGTCTTTTCTGGAGGCTTTATTACAAAGACATGGTTTATTGGGTCACTACCGGCATGGCTAACCCAAACCCTAACTGTAACTCAAACCTTTCCTTAGCACTAACCATTGAGCCCATTCCTCTCCTGGTGGTCACTCATTTGTCACAAAGCTCAAAGCGCCACTCCTTTAATCACATGGTTGGTGTCTCTGGCTAGCCAGTCCCAATCCTGAGTCATCTCATGAACACAAGCCATCCAAGGGTCCACCATGAATAGAAAAGACACTCCTATCTTGGGAAATTTCAAGGCTTTAGGGGTTGCCATCCAGGAACTGGGACCAAAGACCTACCAAATTCTTCATTAAACAGGAGTAAATGTTAGATTTCACTTAAATTATGAAATAAGAGATGGAGGACGGAGATGGCGGAGTACAGGGACGCTCGTGGCTCACCCTCTCCCACAGATACAACAAGACCTACATCTATGGACCTACTCAGCCAACCAGAGAACCTGCAGAACTCTGACAGAACATTGCCCTCTTCAAAAGATAAAGACGCCAAAAATCTGGTAGGAGAAAAGGAAAAAAGAAAGAACAAAAGGCAAAGCAGCACGGGACGGGTCCCGAGGGGAGGGAGCGGCAAAGGAGGACTGGTGCTCGCCCGCTGGGTCTCCCCCTCCAACTGAGAGGCCAGCTGGATGGAGGCGGAGCCTCCGAGGCTCTGATCTGTACAGAGCAGCCCTTGACTGACAAAACTAAGTTAAACGGGCACAGAGCGTCCCCCCGACACCCAGCCAGAGACGGGCCGGCAGTGGCGGGCAGGGCCAGGCTGCATAAGCCAGGCGGAGGATGGGGGCGGCTGCACGGAGGCAGCCCCGGTGGAACCCAAGGGGCTGCGTGCCGTGGCTGTGGGTGCACAGGGCAGAACAACCTGGGCCCTCCATAAAACAGCAAGGTTGATGTGCTCTCGGGGGAAGGGTGCACACCCCCGTCTCTGAAAACCTGCGGAAACTTTTCAGGGGAAGAGACGCGGGGCTCAGGCACAGCCACCATATCACCATATCCTCCGGCGGTTAGCACCCAGGCGGGGGCGTGGGCGAAACCTGCATCTGCACCGAAGGCCTTAGCAGCCTCAAAGGCCAGACTGAGACTGCCCTACATACAGCCCGGGGCAGATAGGATCCTTTCATCCTGGTCCCTCAGAGAACTTGCTCCACAAAGACAAACAAGGAGCTGTGCTCTGGCTCGGAGCAGGGACAGGGCTGTCCCTTGGTCCTCCCTGAGCCCACCTGCGGAGCGCCGACCAGGGCAGAGTGTGCAGCCGCACAGAGCAGTGGAGCTACCAGCGGAGGTGCAGGTAAAGCGAGAGCGGCCCCCCACCTTTCGGGCAGGAACACAGCCCCTGACCAAGGTCCTGGGAGTGGGCACGACCCGCCCTCCTACCCGGCCAATCTGCAACATCTGACTGCGGCATCTGGAGGGGCATCGACCAGCCCGCCCACAGCAGAGGAGTGCTGCACCTGACCCAGTGTTAGGAGGAGGCGTGATCTGCTTGCCGACAGGTGCTGGGAGCAGCACAGAAGAGGGACCAATGGAGGGCCTCTGAAAAGAGCAAGCTGAGCTTCCAAAACAGGATGAAGACAGAAAGACTTCACATTAAAAGCACACAGACTCCAGGAGAACACCGACAACCCCCCTTTTTTTCTTCTTTTTTTAAATCTGTTTTTACCTGTTCTATTTTCTATTACTCTCTTAATTTTTACCTCTTAATACATTTCTATTTCTCTTGGGTTTTGATGTCCTGTTATTGATTAGACAGAGGTTTCAAATACATCTATTCATCTCCCCCCCTTTTTTTTTAAAGGTTTTAAAAGGACGTCTCAACCCGATTAATACTCTGCTTCAACTCGCTCTTCTATTATTCATTATACAATGTTTTCAAACCCTCTTTCTCCCTTCTTTTAAAATTCCTTCTCTCTCTCTCTTATTTTTTTTCTTTTATTCCTAAGATCTATTCCTAAATAGGCATTAGATAGGTTAAAAGTTTAAGGACCATAATAGACAACTGATACTCCATAAACCACAGTGCCAGAGAGGTATGAGCAAGATGAAGCAGAGAAACATTTCCCAATTAAAAGAACAAGAGAAATCCCCTGAAAGAAAGATCAATGAAATAGACATTGATAGACTACTAGATCAAAATTTCAAAAAAGGAGTGATCAAATTGCTGAAGGAATTAAAAGAGATAGTTTTTAGAGATATAAAATGTGTCAAAAATGAAATTGAAGCTATAAAGAAGAGCCAAGTAGAATGGGTAAACTCATTGACAGAGATGAGGAATGATCTAATAGCTGTGCAAAGTCAACTAGATAATGCAGAGGAACGAATTAGTGGTCTAGAAGACAGGGTGATAGAAAGCACGCATTCAGAAGAACTACAAGATAAGCAAATAAAAAATACTGAAAATAGCATAAGGGAACTATGGGATAATATAAAGCATCCCAATCTTCGCATAATAGGGGTCCCAGAAGGGGAAGAAAGATCAAAGGGGATTGAAAAGGTTTTTGAAGAAATCATGACTGAAAACTTCCCAAACTTAAAGAAGGAATCAGATATCCAAGTACAGAAAGCTCAGAGGGTCCCAAACAGGAAGAACCCAAATAGACCCACACCAAGACATATCATAATCAAGCACACCAAGACATATCATAATCAAGATGGCCAGAGTCAAGGATAAAGAAAGGATTCTAAAGGCAGCAAGATGAAAGCAAAGAGTAAGTTACATGGGAACCCCCATAAGGCTCTCAGCTGATTTCTCTACACAAACACTACAGGCCAGAAGGAAGTGGCAAGATATATTCAAAGCCCTGAATGAAAAAAAAAAAAGATGCAGCCTAGGATATTTTATCCAGCAAGGCTATCCTTTAGGATAGACGGAGAAATAAAGAGTTTCACAGACAAAAAAACTGCAGGAGTTTAGCAACACTAAACCCATGCTAAAAGAAATATTGAAAGGACTATTCTAAATAGAAAAGCAGCAGGATGCTGCAGAAATGAGAAACTCACAACCTGAAAGGTGATAACTCATGAATTACAAATAAAGTAAACACGAAATTATAAAAGAAGACATACAAATCACTGAGAGTGGGAGAGGGAGGCAGGGAAATATAGAACATTTTTTTCTTTCTTTTTTAAATTTTTTTAACAGTAGGATGGGTTTGAGATCATGTTACTATCAGTTTAATAAATACAGTTATAGTAATGGGTTAATAGATTTACAAAAAAGGGTAACCACAAGCCAAAAATTTACAAGGGAGTCACAAAAATTAAATAAAATCCATGATAATACAAAGGAAAATTACCAAACCACAAAAGGAAGAAGAAAGGAATAAAGAGTATATACCAATTCAACTGCAAAGATAAGTTCAAAATGGCAATAAACACACATCTATCAATAATTACTGTAAATGTTAATGGACTAAATGCTCCAGTCAAAACACATAAAGTGGCAGACTGGATAATAAAGCAAGAAACTTCAATATGCTGCATACAAGAGACCCACTTTAGGGAGAAGGACACATATAGATTGAGAGTGAATGGAAGGAAAAGATATTCCATGCAAATGGAAAAGACAAAAAAGCAGGTGTTGCAGTACTGATTTCAGACAAAATAGACTTTAAAACAAAGGCCATAAAGATAAAGAAGGACATTTTATAATGATTAAAGTAATGATACAAGATGAGGATATTACACTTGTTAATATATATGCACCCAATATAGGAGCACCTAAGTACATACAAGAAATACTAACAGAGATAAAGGGGGATATTGATGGGAATACAATCATAGTTGGAGATTTTAACACTGCATTAACATCACTAGACAGATCTTCCAGAAAGAAAATAAACAAGGCAACAGAGAAATTAAATACTACAATAGAAAAACTAGATTTGGTGGATATTTTCAGAGCATTAGACCCCCCCAAAATAGGATATACATTCTTTTCAAGTGCACATGGAACATTTTCCAGGTTTCATCATGTACTTGGGCACAAAAGAAACCTCAACAATTTTAAGAAGATAGAAATTATCTCAAGCATCTTTACTGACAACAATGCCATGAAACTGGAAATCAACAGCAGAGAAACAAAGGAGAAAAAAAGGAAAGCATGGAGATTAAACAATACGTTATTGAAAAAACAATGGATCAATGAGGAAATCAAAGCTGAAATTAAAAAAATACCTTGAGACAAATGATAATGAAAGCACAACCACTCAAAACCTATGGGACACAGCAAAGGCAGTGCTAAGAGGGAAGTTTATAGCGATACAGGCCTTCCTCAAAAAAGAAGAACAATCTCAAAAAAACAATTTAACCCACCACCTGACTGAATTAGAAAAAGAAGAACAAAAAGCCCCAAAAAGCAGCAGAAGGAAGGAAATAATATAGATCAGAGGGGAATTAAATACAATAGAGATTAACAAGACCACAGAAAAAAATCAACCAAACCAAAAGCTGGTTTTTTGAAAAAGTAAATAAAATCGACAAACCTCTGGCCAAACTCACAAAGAAGAAAAAAGAGAGAGCACAAATTAGCAAAATAAGAAAGGAAAATGGAGAAATTACAACAAACAAAATAGAAATACAGAATATCATACGAGAATATTATGAAAAACTATATGGAACCAAACTGGATAACCTAGAAGAGATGGACAAGTTTCTGGAAACATACTGTCCACCAAAACTGAATCAAGAAGAATCTGAACACTTGAACAATCCGATCACTAGAAAGGAAATAGAAATAGCAATTAAAAACCTCCCTACAAATAAAAGTCCAGGACCGGACGGCTTCACTGGGGAATTCTACCTTACATACAAAGCAGAACTCATACCAGTCCTTCTCAAACTCTTCCAGACGATTGAAAATGAGGGAATACTCCCAAACTCATTCTATGAAGCCACCATCACCCTGATACCAAAACCAGGCAAAGACACTACAAAAAAAGAGAATTATAGGCCAATATCACTGATGAACATAGACGCCAAAATCCTCACCAAAATTCTAGCAAATAGAATCTAACAACAGATAAAAAAGATTATACATCATGACCAAGTGGGGTTCATCCCAGGGACACAAGGCTGGTTCAACATATGCAAATCAATCAATGTAATACATCAGATCAACAAGAGAAAGGACAAAAACCACATGATCATCTCAATCAATGCAGAAAAAGCATTTGATAAAATTCAACACCCATTTATGATAAAAACTCTCGCCAAAGTGGGTATAGAGGGAACATATCTCAACATAATAAAAGCTGTATATGACAAACTTACAGCCAGCATAGTACTCAACGGTGAAAAACTCAAAAGCTTCCCACTAAAATCTGGGACAAGACAAGGATGCACACTATCACCACTCCTATTCAACACAGTCCTGGAAGCCCTAGCCACAGCAGTCAGGTAAGAGAAAGAAATAAAAGGGATCCAAATTGGAAAAGAAGAGGTAAAAGTGTCATTATATGCTGATGACATGTTACTATATATAGAAAACCCTAAAAGGTCCACACAAAATCTTCTAGAGCTGATTGAAGAATTCAGCAAGGTAGCAGGTTACAAAATTAACGTTCAAAAATCAGTTGCATTTCTTTACACTAATGATAAATCAACAGAAGAAGAAAGTAAAGAAACAATCCCCTTTCAAATATCACCCAAGTAATAAAATATCGGAATAAATCTATCCAAGGAGGTGAAAGAATTATACACAGAAAACTATAAAGCATTGATGAAGGAAATTAAAGAAGTCTTTAAAAAATGGAAAGATATTCCATGCTCTTGGATTGGAAGAATCAATATTGTTAAAATGGTCAAACTGCCCAAGGTAATCTACAGATTTAATGTCATCCCTATCCAATTACCCAGGAAATATTTCACAGAACTAGAACAAATCATAATAAAATTTATATGGAACCATCAAAGACCTAGAATTGTCAAAGCATTACTGAAGAGAAAGAAAGAGGCTGGAGGAATAACTCTCCCAGACTTCAGACAATACTATAGAGCTACAGTCAAGACAGCATGGTATTGTTTCCAAAACAGACATATAGCCCAGAAATGAACCCACAAACTTTTGGTCAACTCAACTTTGAGAAAGGAGGCAAGAATATACAATGGAATAAAGACAGTCTCTTCAGCAAATTGTGTTGGGAAAACTGGACAGCAGCATGTAAAACAATGAAGCTAGAACACTCCCTTACACCATATACAAAAATCAACTCAAAATGGATTAAAGACTTAAACATAAGACAAGATACAATAAACCTCCTAGAGGAAAACATAGGCAAAACATTATCTGACATGCATTTCAAAAATTTTCTCCTAGAAGAAATAAAAGCAAGAATAAACAAATGGGACCTAATGAAACTTACAAGCTTCTGCACAGCAAAGGAAACCAGAAGTAAAACAAGAAGAAAACCTACGGAATGGGAGAAAATTTTTGCAAGTGAAACCGACAAAGGCTTGATCTCCAGAATATATAAGCAGCTCATACGACTCGATAAGAAAAATATAAACAACCCAATCCAAAAATGGGCAGAAGACCTAAACAAGCAATTCTCCAAGGAAGACATACAAATGATCAAAAAGCACATGAAAAATGCTCAATATCACTAATTATCAGAGAAATGCAAATCAAAACTACAATGAGGTATCACCTCACACCAGTCAGAATGGCCGTCATTCAAAAATCCACAAATGACAAATGCTGGAGAGGCTGTGGAGAAAGGGGTACCCTACTACACTGCTGGTGGGAATGCAGTTTGGTGCAGCCACTATGGAAAACAGTGTGGAGATTCCTCAAAAGACTAGGAATAGCCTTACCAAATGACCAAGGAATCCCACTCCTGGGCTTGTATCCAGAAGGAAATCTACTTCAGGATGACACCTGCACCCCAATGTTCATAGCAGCACTATTTACAATAGCCAAAACATGGAAACAGCCTAAATATCCATCAACAGGTGACTGGATAAAGAAGAGGTGGTATATTTATACAATGGAATACTACTCAGCCATAAAAACTGACAACATAATGCCATTTGCAGCAACATGGATGCTCCTGGAGAATGTCATTCTAAGTGAAGTAAGCCAGAAAGGGAAATAAAAATACCATATGAGATCGCTCATATGTGGAATCTAAAAAACAAAAACAAAAACAAACAAACAAAAACAAAGAATAAATAAAGGACAGAATTAGACTCAGAGACAGAGAATACAGACTTGTGGTTACCGGGGGGTGGAGGGTGGGAAGGAATAGCTTGGGATTTCAAAATTGTAGAATAGATAAACAAGATTACACTGTATAGCACAGGGAAATATACACAAAATGTTATGATAACTCACAGAGAAAAAAATGTGACAATGAGTGTGTATATGTCAATGAATGACCGAAAAATTGTGCTGAACACTGGAATTTGACACATTGTAAAATTATTATAAATCAATAAAAAAAGCTAAAAAAAAAAAAAGTAAAAGAAAAATGCCATGAGTGTTGACAGGGGTTACATTGGATCTGTAGATTCCTTTGGGTAGATGGCCATTTTGATAATGTTGTTGCTTCCAACCCAAGAGCATAAGATATATTTCCATTTCTTTGTATCATTCTCAATTTCCTTCATCAGTGTTTTACAGTTTTCAGAATACACCTAACCTCCTTGGTTAAGTTTATTTCTAGGTATTTTGTTGGTTTTGATGCAATGGAAATGTTTATGCCAGTTCTAAAATTCTGGGTTTTGAAGTTCAAAATGAATGAAGGCCAAAAAAGGAAAAATACACTTCTCTCTTATGGGTGAATTGTATTCCATTACCTACATATGGTGAATCTCCTTTATTCATTCATCTGTTGATATGTACTTGGGATGCTTTCATGTCTTGGCAATTGTAAATAGTGTTGCTGTTAATAGTGGGATGCGTGTATCTTTTTGAATTTTTATTGTGTTTGGTTTTATTCCTTTAATAACTATATAAGTTTAAAAAGCTAAAGCTCTAAACAGTCTTAGAGACAATGAACAGTACATACATGTAAATTTAAAAAATATGTGCAGTAAAGACAGCTGATAGACTCATGAGGGATTTCCTTTTCTGTGACACTTTCCTTTTTTTTTTTTGCTGCCTTTAGAATTCTATCATTGTCTTTAAATTTTGCTTTTTGAATGATGGTATGTCTTGATGTGAGTCTGTCTCAGCTGATCCTGTTTGAGACTCTCGGATTCCTATGCCTTGATACTCGTTTCTTTCTTCAGATTAGGGAAGTTTTCAGCCTTAATTTTATCCAATGTTTTCTCAGCCTTTTTCTCTCTCCCTGCAGGGACTCCTGTAATGTGAGTGTTACTATGCTTGCTGCTGTCTCAGAAGTGCTTTAAACTCATGTAGCAGGCCTTTTCTTCTTGCTTTTTTGATTGGGTGTTTTTCATTTTGTCTTCCGGGTTGCTAATGGATCATCTGCATTGCCTAATCTTCTGTACAACTTGCAGTTCTGCTCTGATTGGTCTTTTTTATATTTTCTAGTTCTTTTGACAGTTCTCCCGGTGCTCATCTCTTCTTTTTCCCAGTTCAGTTATCATTCTTGTTGCTATTGCTTTGACCTCTTTGTTAGGTAAAGTATTTATTTCTTTTCATTATGGTTATTTTGTTATTCTTTCATTTAAAATGTGTTCTTGTGTCTTCTCATTTTAACTTTCTTTATTTCTGTGAAATTAGGTGAAACAGTTGCCTGCTCCAGAATGAAAGGTGTCCTTGCATGAGAGCATTCCTGTGCAGTCTTCTGTGCCCAGTGGGTTTGTTGGGAACAGCTGGACCTGAAGTGAGCCTGGGCTGCCCTCTTCCCCCAGGACGTGCTGTCAGCCGCTGCAATGGGGGCAGCAGGGCTGGAGTCAGAGGGGCTGGAGCCAGTTCCAGGTTGAAGCAGAGACTTCTCCTCTGCTCAGTGACTGTTCCAGCCCTATCAGGGTTGGCACGGGGTCCTGTGGGCCTGGAGCAGGATCTCTGTGGAAGTGGGGTTCTCCTGGGTGTGGTGGCAGTCTCTGGTTTGGGATGTGGCTGAGGCCTGAGGGCTTGCAGCAGCACTTCTGTACTGGTTTTACTTTTCCCCAGTGTGCACACCTTGGCTAGAGGGTGGATTGGGGCCAGAGAAATTGGGGCCGCACCACTGAGCTGGCCCCACCCCGTCAGGCGTGCACAGGAAAGTGAGTTCTGGTGATGGCGGGCCCTGCCCTGGTGCTGGTGATGTTCCCTGCAGAGTGTGTGAGGGGACACTAGCTGGCCGTGACTGCCGGCCGTCTTTTCAGAGGCAGGGCCACACCCACACCCAGCGCCACTTTCTCCCATGGTGTGCACTCTCACTGGCATTGGAGGCCTCCACCTGAGTGGGGAGCAGCACCAGAACACGGAGGGAGGGAGCAGGAGCCTGGGGGAGTCCGGGGGTCCCCCTGAGCCACCCCTGCCAGCCGGCCGGAGCCCCAGGCAGTGTTCAGCCTGCTGTGTCCCTGCCGTGACGGGGAGTCAGCGGGTCTCTGCACATGCTGTTCAAGATCAGTGGCTCCGCATCTTACAGCGCCCCAGCAAGCTCGCTGGTTTTCACTCCAGCTGAGGGGACTCCTCATCCCGGTGCTGAACCCCGTGCCTGGGTGCCTGACACGTGCTTCAGACCAGGACATGAGGCGTGGGTTGTTGTCAGGGCTGGAGCACCTCTGTGACATCATGCTGTCTGAGCACGGATGCCCACAGCTCCTACTGTCTGTGGCTGGTGGGGAGCCCTGAGGGAGTGGCTGTACATCTGCCTGGCACAGACAGAAGGGGCTCGTTATGATCATTCTTTGTAAAGATAGTGTAAGGACAGGATATGCCATCTGGTTTTCCAAGGGATTGAATATTATAATGTGTGATGTGCCCCAGCTGCCTCGTGTGAGCAGCATGACTGCAGGTGCTCTGGGTCCAGGAATGCAAACTCCAGTTATGCCCTTGGGAACCAAAGGAGCAGGTCCTAAATGAGTCTGCTTACTCTAAATGCTCTTACTCATGCCAGTCATAGGGAAACACCAGATTAAGAAATGGATGCTGCCTGAGTTTAGTGTTGAGTTATTATAAAATGTAAGGAACCTACAAGATTCTGGGTAAAAATTAATGCAGTGACAAGTGAAAATGATCCAAAGAGTACATACAGTAAAAAACAGAGTCCTGAATTTAATCATCTTGTCTGATTTTCTCAGTGGGTAGTAAATAATTAGGGTTTTGACTAATGTTGTTTTGATTAAACTATAGAATGTGGTCAGTTGTGAAGTGTGAAAGTCTAAGGATGTTTGTAGTAAGGGTACTTGTAATGACACAGTTTTGGGGGTTAATGATTGCTGGGATGGATGAAATCGGCTGGCTGTGTATGCTGGTGGAAGAAGAGACATTGTTGATGCAAGTGGAGGCACTAACAGAAAGGAGGCTAGTGAAAAGTGGAGGCTGTGTCAGTTGATTCAGGAGCAATAAGCTGATAAGGCTGGTTAATAGGCCATAAGGTTTAGTTTTAATTCAGAGGATATAATTTTGGTAATCGTGTTAATTGTATTACTATAATGTTTGGAATAATGAGTTTTAGCCTTGAAGAAGGTTAAGATTTTGTACACAATCAGTACCGCAGGCGCTGGATCCCACAGCTGTTAGTGACGGTCCCGGTGCGGCCACACAGGCGGGGAGCACTGATGGCAGGTGTTATGCCAGTTCACGTAGAATGCGTGCTGAGCGTGGTGACAGCGGCTGTAATGAAAAATGATGATATTGTGCCATCTAAGCATAGTAATTGGGGATGTTAAGTGTGATTTATATATTAGTATCCATATAGGGTACTGTAAATGCAAAAAGGATAGTAAAATAGACTAATGCCATTTGATAATTATGAAGTTAATTACAGTTTTATTAGTCAAAATGTTTTTGTTTAAAGTAATTATCATACATTCATTCTAATCCTTTTAAATTCATTCATAGGCTAACTTTATGGCTACTAGTAATGTGATTACAGTTTGTGCCATGAAGAGTTTAGTTTTTAGGTTACTCTTCTGAAATGCTCAGGGTAGGGGTAGGAGGAGGGCAACTTCTAGGTCAAATATAGGAAAGTAGTGACGACTGAGAGTAAGTAAATGGAGAAGTTAGGCATGCTGGCCCTATAGAGTCACATCCACACGTGTGTGGGCTTGATTTTTCTGGACACTGACTAGAGGAGGTCAGAGTGCGGTCGGGACAAGCTGTGAGTCTGGTAGTGTAGTGGTGAGTGACGTCGGTATAAGCTTTATTGTTTCTCCAGTTACAGGAAAAGCTGTAGACTGGAAGTCATTTGTTCTATTTAATACTAAAAGAATAAAATGCTCATCAATAGATAGCGATCTGTAGGAACAATCAAACTATCTACAAAATGCACTATCAGGCCACTGACTGAAATCCAAAATAACGAGATGTATAGGGAAATTTTAGTTGGGACAGGAAGCACAGAACGAGAAAAGTAGAGCCAATAATTTTGTGTAGTCAGTGGAAACTTTTAACCATGAAAACTACTGAGCCAAAAACTCCATCTGAAATTGAATTTTATATTCTTCTGACACTTGCAATAATATAAGTTCTTAGAGGAACTGTAATGAATCAAACTTGAAGAATTTTTTATGACTTCTTTCTGTTAGATGATGGTGAGCGCAAGTGAGGGGAACTTCAGAGGCTCATAGAACTGAAGTATTAAGAAGTCATTATGGGAACTGTGTGTGTGGTCAGTGTGTTGTTAGGTGATGTGAGCACATATCTTTATCTTTTTTCTGATCAGAAGGTAGATGGTCATTTTAGGATCTATGTACATTTGCCTGTGTGTGTGTGTGTGTGTGTGTGTGTGTGTGTGTGGTGAGAGTTTGGTCGTGGGGAGAAGCACTGTGAACTTACCCACCCTGTACTGAGAGCTGTAGGACATCCTTCCCTGCTAAAAATGACCCTGCTCTTGTCACCACATCCCCACCCATGACAGCACTTCTTTGTAATGAATGTACATAATGTCCTGTTTGTCATGGACCAATGCAATGCATCCATTTATAGTTCATAAAGTTATTTATATTTTAAATTAAAAGTACTTATATGTATGATGGATTTTATGTTGTTACTCTTATTTACCTTGGTGCCCGAATTAATGGTAATAGAAGACCCATTTCCTGAGACAAAGTTGACTTGTCGTTAAGAGTCAGGATCCCTCATGAACACATCCTCACCGTTTGTCCTGACTGATGCATGACTTAATGTCATTGCAAGAGGAATTTCCCAAGGAAAAGCCAACGGTCTTCCTCAGAACCTCAGGGAGCAGGTCACAGGATGGGTTCCAGGTGGAATCGCTTTCCAAGGTAGATCTTAGTTCAGGGTAAAGTTACAGCACTCGCCGCCCCGAGACCCTTAGGTGATTCACACCCCCCCTGTCTTCTCATCCATAAAATGGGTTATTGAGAATGTTGTGTAGTTGGAACACTGCACTTTGAATTTGGTCAGTTGGCACAGTTTATTGCTTAGTGTGAGACCTCAATACCTTTGACCTGATGCTAATTGGTGATTTACAGGGGGTCCCGATTCCTGAGGGTTGGAAGGAATTCTGATTGACAGTAGGAGGAGACCCAGGATCCCTGAAGCCTGCTCACCCTGGATGGGACTCAGTCCCTCCAGGCCAGGGGATCCTGGAGCCAGCACAGCGCCTTAAGCCCGGCTGTGGGACCAGGAAGGCCCAGCAGTGCGGTTGGAAATGCAGCCCCTGTGGGCCTGTGAGCAGTCGGGGTCAACTCCCCACAGGGCAGGAGGGTCTCTCCGACTCCTGAGACTGGCAGGCCCCATGTGCTCAGAATTTCTTGATTGAGTGAACACAACCACCCCCCATATCTAGACACCAATTCTTCCCACCTCCCCAAAAGGGTTTCTCAGGCCCTCTCACAGCCAGTACTGCCCCAAAGCACAACTTTGCTTCTGTCCCACCCAGGTAGTTTCTGCCTCCTTGAACCTGGGTGTAAGTGAATCACCCAAGGGCAGTGTAGGGGGTGTGACAATATATAATTATTTTTTATAGTTTTATATATTTTTGGCAAAAACCATAGGGTTATTTTTATGTATGTGACATACGTACTTAAAATTAATGTGTCACCTACAGGTGTACTACAGATAAGGACAGCCACATGGGTGTGGCGATGTGATTAAGATGGTGTGCTGTTAAGATCTCCATCTTGTGGACGTTCTCTCTGCATTTTGTGTGCAGTGCTGAGCGAAGGGGAGAGAGGACCTCCCACCCTGCCTGTATATTTGATTCCTCCTGGTTCTGTCATTGTCTACCTAATATGTTTTTCAGCCACTGCCCAAGGGAAATCCTGGGAATTTGGAAAAGAAGGAGGGAGCACCCAAGAAGTAGGGGGCAGGGGACATCAGTTGGGCAGGACCAGAAAGCATAAGGTCAGAAAAGTTTGCAGAGAGGACCCAGGGTTAGATGGCAGTTGGTGGTGGGGGATCAGTTAGGCGGGGCACATTGTAAAAGTGACGTCACCCAGAATGTCCACTGTGAGGTGCCAGGGGCAAAGGCAGGTGATTGGTCGAGAGAGGTCATAAAGCATGGGGCGTTGCTAAGGTAGCGTTCAGACAGGAGAAGGCTTGGAGGGAGGTGTCTGGTCCCCTCCAGCTGCTCCTGAGAGTCCGCTTGCCTGCTGTTTGTTTTCCTGACCTGCTGACCTCCTGACCTGACTGAACCCTCCTTCCTCCCCTCAAGAGCTTGATTGGCCCTCATCCTTTCTGTGACCCCCTTCTCCTCCCAAGTGCCAAACCCCTCTTCCTGTCACACTCCCTCCCCACCCCTCCCCAACCCTCCCCTCCCCTCCCCTGCCCCCTCCCCACCTGAGAGGACCAGGACATGTAGGGGATGGGGATGTTCTGTTCCCACGTGCTGGGGTGTACTGGATATGAATATACAACTGTGAGTAAACATTGGGCATCAGGTGTCCTCCTTTTTCCTGGGCTCTTTCACACTGTGGTTAAATAGATACTTTCTCATAGGGTCCTTGATGGGAACGCATCGTTGGTGAAGCCCGAGGCTCTCAGGACAGGTTTCTTGACCAGCCTAGAGCAGCTTTGGCCACCGGCGTCCTCAAGATCTGAGTCCTATCAGGACCTCTTGGACCAAACAGCAGGTTGACAGGATGAAACCTGAATTAGTTACTTTATTGCATCAAAGAAGGAAGTGTGAACATCCTAAAAATCATTGAGTTGTATGCCTAAATTGGGGGAGTGGGTGAATTATATCTCAGTAAAGCAGTTTTTTAAAAAGCGAGAAACTCCTATTTACTAGAAGTCATAGTGAGACTGGCTCCCGGAAAGCTTGTCAGGATCCTGCTTCAAGTTGTGCATGTTCCGGTTCTGTCCCTGTGTGGTGTGCTCTCCTGTGTGTGCACCCTTCCTGGTGGTGACGTCTGGCAGTCCTGGGAGCAGTGGGGTCTCAGCACTGGGTTGGTGCTGGTCTGTTAAACAGGGAAATGTCATCTCTGCTCTGTGCTTTCTGGTTTGTTAACTTACAGCAACTTTGTTTTTTCTTTAAAGTGTATTCTTTTCAGAAATTTTAATGTAACAAAAATATTCAATAGCCCTATAAATTTTAAAATATTTTTATTGAAGTATAGTCGGTTTACCATGTTGTCCATTTCTCATGTACAACAGAATGCTTCAGTCATATAGGAAAATACATATATTCATTTTCATATTCTTTTTTTACCATAAATTACTACAAGACATTAAATAGAGTTCCCTGTGCTGTACAGTGTAAACTAGTTGTTGTCTACTTTATAGAGATTAGTATTCATGTATCTCAAACTTCCAATTTTTCCCTTCCCACTCCCTTTCCCTCTGGTAACCATAAGTTTGTTTTCTATGCTGTAAGTCTGTTTCTGTTTTGTAAATAAGTTTGTCTTTTTTTTTTTTGATTCCAAATATAAGTGATATCATATGGTATTTTTCTTTTCCTTTATGACTACTTCACTTAGAATGACATTCTCCAGGTCCATCCATTCCCTGTTGCTGCAAATGGCATCATTTTATCATTTTTATGGCTGAGTAGTAGTCCATTGTGTAAAATATACCACAGCTTCTTTCTTTTTTTACATTTTTATTCAGTTATAGTCATTTTACAATAGTGTGTCAAATTCTAGTGTAGAGCACAGTTTTTCAGTTATATATGAACATACATATTTTCATTGTCAGAATTTTTTTCTCTGTGAACTAGCATAAGATCTTGTATATATTTCCCTGTGATATACAGTATAATCTTGATTATCTATTCTGCATATGCCTGTCAGTATCTACAAATTTCAAACTCCCAATCTGTCCCTTCCCACCCCTCAGCCCCTTGGCAACCGCAAGTTTGTATTCTATGTCTGTGAGTCTGCTTCTGTTTTGTATTTATGCTCTTTTTTTTTTTTTTTTTTTGGATTCCACATGTGAGCAAACTCATATGGTATTTTTCTTTCTTTTTTGGCTTACTTCACTTAGAATGACATTCTCTAGGGACATCCATGTTGCTGCAAATGGCATATTGGTTTTTTATGGCCAAATAGTATTTCATTGTATAAATATACCACCTCTTCTTTATCCAGTCATCTGTTGATGGACATTTAGGCTGTTTCCATGTCTTGGCTATTGTAAATAGTGCTGCTATGAACATTGGGGTGCAGGTGTCTTTTTGAAGTAGGGTTCCTTCTGGACATATGCCCAGGAGTGGGATTATTAGGTCATATGGTAAGTCTATTCTTAGTCTTTTGAGGAATCTACAAACTTTTGCACAGTGGCTGCACCAACCTGCATTCCCACCAGCGGTGTAGGAGAGTTCCCTTTTCTCCACAGCCTCTCCAATATTTGTCATTTGTGGACTTTTGAATGATGGCCATTCTGACTTGTGTGAGGTGATACCTCATTGTAGTTTTGATTTGCAATTCTCTGATAATCAGTGATAATGAGCACTTTTTCATGTGCCTGTTAGCCATTTGTATGTCTTCACTGGACAATTGCTTGTTTAGGTCTTCTGCCCATTTTTGGATTGAGTTTTTTTTTTTTTTCTTATTTAGTTGTATGGTTTGTTTCTATATTCTGGTGATTAAGCCCTTGTCAGTTTCATGTTTTGCAAAAATTTTCTCCCATTCTGTAGGTTGTCTTTTTGTTTTGCTTATGGTTTCCATTGCTATGCAAAAGCTTCCAAGTTTAATTAGGTCCCATTTGTTTATTTTTGCTTTTATTTTTATTGGACTTCTAGCAAATTCTTAGTTATCCCTTTCCTTTTTATCTTGGAGGCTGCCCCCAGGGACTCTGTGTCCAGCTAGGTTGATGGGGGAGCCCTGAGAGCCGAGCTGATGTGAAAATCAGTGGCTGCAACCTGCTGTGATGTTTACAATGAGGAAATGCTCACGAGGGATTTGACCAGGAGGTGGACGAGTTGTCTGTTTTTTTAGTGACGTGTCCTTGTGAAGAATGTTGATTTCCCCAAAGCAGAAAGACTCCTTCATGTCTTTAGAATTGTCTAAATATAAAGAAAATTCAGATACATGCTGTGAAATTTTTACTGTGTCAGGATAAATCACCTCCGCACCCTAAAAAAGAAAGACTGAGAACACCTCATGGATTTAAGTGGTTTGCTCTGATAGGCTTCCACCAGATTCTTATGGACCTGGAAAAACCGAGTGTCAGGAACAATCTTTGCACTGAAGCAGAATCAATGCCACATGAACACTCCACCCAAAGGAGAGTCTGTTCTGTTTCTTTTGAGCCTATTAAGGAGGGCGTTTCTAGGTCATCTTTGTTGGGATTTTTTCCCTCAAAGTGAATGAGGCTGAGTTCTCACAGGTTAGTCAGCCCTCTTTCCCTACCACATCTTTGAGCATTTGGATAAATTAACTTGTCCTTCTCCACCGTTGCTCATGGCTGCTGACAGAACCTGAGTCCATCGGCCCTGATGGATAGACTTTAGGTAGGAGGCAGCTGCTGACGTCAGCACTCAGACAGTGCCGTGTGTAACAAGCATGCCCATGTTGGAGGGGGTTTTACCAGTTAGCGACTAGATGGTGTTTGTTTTTGTGCCTTTTATCTGGATGTCTCTCCTTTGTGCTGAGATCCACTGCTCTCTCAGATGGCAGCTATGCAAAGACAGTGCATGTTTTCCACCAGCACACATTTTACTGACCCCAACTGTGAGAGCTGACAATGACAGTGTTACTGATTTCAGAGGCTGCTTTCTAGAGGGGTTTTATTTGCACAAGACTGAAACTTGGTGTGTAGAAAAAGTACAAATTACATTGTGCATTTATTCCCTCCTATAATACTTATAAATCTAGTTTTTACAAAACTATGTGTTTGGCTTTTGTTTTGGTGACTGTACATTCCAGAAATACAAATTAATTTTCTTGGTGGCTGTTAATGGACGTAGGTGCAGTACTGTGAAATATGCATGTAAATTATTTGTACTGATTATTTTGAGTTCTCTTTTTATGTAACTTCATTCTTTGTGTAATCTTGTATAATATGATTAAAACTCTATTATACAAATCCCTATTTATTTCAGAAGTCTGACATTACATGCTCTGGTTCAGAACCAAAGTGAATATTGAAGAAAACCTCCATGGTTTTTAGATAGTTGGGCTAAAATATATCATTAATTTTTGCTGGAATAGTAATTTTGACATTATTCTAAGAGCTGGTCTGCTTTCTCACTCATGTCCAGTCTATAAATGTAGAAATACATCTCTGTACATCTCTCTGTATTTTAACACATACCTTCATTGCTCTTTCCCCATACATGTTGGGTGTATTTTTGGAGACATTTCATAGGGGTTTGTCCAGGTACTTCATGAACATACAATAGAAGATGGAGGCGTCCCATGCCCTGTAGGTTTGTGTTTGCTTAATTTCAATTTCAAGTTGGCTTCTACATTCATAAATTAAGTTCTGTTAACTATTTTAAATATATTTGCAATGTGCCTGTCAGCAAAGTCAAATCTCTAAAATTTTGTGTATCAGGTGTTTGACGTATGTGTGCAGCAGTGAAAATATTACCAAATCAAGACAGTAAACATGCCCACACTCCCAAGAGCTCCTTTGAGCTCAAGTGTCCCTTCTCTCCTCTCTGTGGAGCTATCTGAGGATGTGGTTGAGGGTTTCTAAAAGTGATTCTCTGTGACATATACACTGGGAATATCTTTGAGGTTCCTCATTATATCTAATAACTTTTCAGATCCTCGACACTCTGATTCTCCTTTTCCATCCTGCGTCTGATGTTTATGAACTTCTGTGGAAGCTTATTCTTCTTGCTGCCTCCTGGGGAGTTTCTAGTTTTCTCTTGTTCGTCTGGAGGACCGTCCTTGCTGTGAGTATTACTAAAGTACCTGACAGTGTCCTTTTAATCACACCTAATAGAAATTTTTATAGTCACTGGACATTTTATTTGCCTGCCTGGGCCAGAATCCAGGAGTCTTTTCTTTGTTTCCTTTTAGATTACTAACTTGAACACAAATTAGTTTGAAATGGAAATTTGTTGCAAAATCTTTATAGTAAGAACTCATTGAGCAAGACAACAGTATATTCTCAATGAGACAATGGCAATTTATAAACTCTTCTCTTCAATAACAAAACAGGAAGGTTAAGTATTTGGTGAGCCCATCTATCTCTCCACCTGCCCCTGCCTGTGTGTTGGGTGACAGGGGACAGGGAAGCTCAGTGTTCCTGAGCAAGTGTGAAGTTAAGGGAACATCTGTGGTTTTCTGTTTGCCCTCCGTGGATGCATTCTTCTATTGCCACATTATTGCCACTGGATCTTCGACACTGTGATGATTCTCCAATATCTTGGCAAGGTTAGGGGCTGGCCTCAGTCTCTGATCATCACTTAAAGTTTTGAATGAAGAAATATGTGTTAAGGGTCAGGGAAATGTGTCTTTACATGGTATTACAGTGGAGTCCTGCCTGGGTTTTACTGAAAAATTACTCCTCATACGATGACTTGTATCTGAGTCAAGAATCACGTTCGCTTCTTGAAAATGGTCGCTGTCCGTCCTGCTGCTGTGTGTGTTTTACTACAGCCATTACTCACTTTCATTCTCGTTTGATGTCTCATTTGATGTCCGTTTGTTTTTAGTGGTCTTGACAAATCTTACGACCTCATATGTTACAATTACTTATCAATTCAACAGTCAACTCTGTATAAGATTTCAGAAAACCTTTCATTGAATGAAAGTGGTGCATCTTAATCTTAGTATAAAGATTTTGCCTTTATTTTTCTTTTAGTTTTCTCCTCTCTGTCTCTCTCTCTCTTTTGAAGGTTACACAAATATCCAGGTTCTGGACTTAAGTGTGGATGTTTGGTTTGACAAAAAAAAATTAGATAAATGATGCATTACAACAACATATCATGAAAATAATATAGTTCAGTGTTGTTAAATATGAATATGTGTTATGAAAATTGAATAGAGTGATGTTTATTTAATAGAATGTAAGCAGATCTTTTGTTCAAAAATAAGTTATTTACCATTGTGCTATCAGAAATGGTGAGTGAAAGATCATGCCTTAAGTAGGAAATTCTGATTTTTCCTGATTTTTAATCATATTAATTGTTATGCTGAACCAAAGTGATAATTGTGATTTCAGTGGATTACTGTTTTGATAGTTTATTAGAAATTATAGATTTACTAATTATATGTTTTGACTTCAAATTTAATGTTTCTTCCTCTCCTAGGTTAAGCCTCCTGTGTGTCAAGGTAAGGTATTAGGGTTTAGTTTCCTTTGTAATATTTTCTCAATACCAGGATTTGATGTGGATTTTAATTCAACTAAGAGTAAACACAATGACTTCTGATGTCTAACTGACTTCTCAACTCTTGAAAATTTTACTCCTGCGATGGGGTCTAAATGACATCGTAGAGGAAGTTGGCATCTATTGAGCTAAGAGGCCAGGAGGGTCACAGGATTAGGGAGACTAGGATGAGTTTAATTTTGCATAGCAACCTTGAGGAAGCAGGTGATGAGAAGAGTCTAATGTTCGGAGTGTGTCCCTAATATGAGCTGGCTCTTGGTGAAAAGTAAAGATGCTGAAACACTACTTGAGCCTGTCAGGACTCTCCAGGCTGAGGGAGGGATGCAGATGTAGCCAGGTGGTGTGTGTCACAGCAGAGGGGAATCCATGGGCTGTGACTCATAAGTGAAAGGAGCCATTCATGGCAGTGGGGACTTAATGGAAGTGATTCAGCCTGAGGATGATGCTTTCTATGCAGGCTTCACACTCTGCTGAATGAGTGGGGCTGTGCGTGATGGGCAGGGTGGCTGCCCGGTGCTCATTAGGCCCTCAAGGGCTGCTGTTGGTGACAGTTGATGCAGAAGGGCTGGTGCTGAGAAGAGGGATCTCAGCATCAGAGCATCCCCACTGGGCAGACAGAAGACGCGTGTGCACTGTGTGGTCAGATGAGGGACTTAAATGCCTGAGAGAGGAGTCTGGTTCTGAGGGCTGTGTTCTAGAGCTTCACACGTGGAGTCACCTGTGACTGGCTGTTTTACATGTGCTGCTTTCCTGAAGCAGTGATGGTAACATTCTCATCCTGGCGATAGAAAAGCTTGTCATTTAGGGCCTGTGTGTTATCCAGGTCCTCCAGTGACTAGGTGGGGAAGCCCACATGGTACCAAAGTGTTTAATTCCAGCGACCTTGTCCTTCAGGGCCCCCAACATGGTTTTCATGAAAGACGATCTTCCAGGCAGCAGGAAGACACTGGAGGCCTGTGCAGGCCCAGTCAGGCAACGTTTTGAACTTGCCTTCTGTGGTGTTGCAGATAGGGCCTGGCTGTGGGGTGAACCTGCGTGGGATAAGGGTTCTATTTTTTTTAAGCAGGGGCATGTTTACTTACCTTAGTAATTGGAGGAGAGAATGTTAAGGGGACAGGATGCTTGGTTTTTCTTTTTCATCTCTGGTGATGTCAGAAGTATTTGAATGATTGAATTTTCTAAGAATGGTGCTTATAGCTGGGAGATAATTTAGGGGAAGGCTTTTTATTGTGTTTCTGCATCTTTGAAAATAATTAAACTAGGAATCTCAATGATCTCACATTTAGAATGCCACTAAGATTTGCTTCCTTTAGGCACAGTAGAAAAGCTAAAAGGTTAATTATACTCATAGTGCCAGCCAGATATGTCTCTACTGCAAATAAATCATGATAATTCTATTCTACTGGGTTTTCTTGCCAATATGAGAAATTGCTTCATCTCCTTTTAGTTACTTTAAAGCAGATGACTGAGCAGAGCAATAATTTGGGGAATGAAAACAGAGAACTTGCAGAAAATATATCTGCTTGGGTGCAGAAGGTATCCTTGTCCTTTTGCTTTTTTTTTTGTGATTTTACCTTCAGTTCCTCCCCCCTCTGGCAGTTCAGTTATTTGGCTCTCTTTTCCTTCATCCTACTGTCCTGTTCCATGTGTTCCATAAGAGGTCTAGGTTCAAAGCAAGTGTCCTAGATAAAACAAACAAACAAACAAACAAACAAAAAACCCAAAAAACAAATTTCTTCTGTAGAGCACAGGGAACTCTGCTTGATATCTTGTAATCTATAATGAAAAAGAATGTGAAGACAAACATAGATGTATATATATATGTGACTGAAACATGCTGTACACCAGAAAATTTACACATTGTAACTGACTATATATCAGTAAAAAAATAAACAAAGTAAGTGTTGTAGATGTAAAGCACCACTTTCTGTATTAGTGGAAGGGGTCACACACAAGATAGGTTCAGCTAGCAGTGTAATTAGTATTTGTAATTCTGTTTCCTTCATTACATTTTTGCATAGACCAACAACGCAAAGAAATGCTTAGAGGAGGCCATCAGGCAAAAGAAGCTGCCCTCTGAGAAAGCACTTAAGTTTAAGGTACGAACATCTTGTTAGATTACATTCTGAAAATAGAAATGAAAGTAATGAGTAATTGTTACTAATTCAATGTTTCATTCAATGAGAGCTTGAAAGCCATTGAGAAGGTGAATGAAAATTTGAATGACATCATTCAGATTGTTCGAGCTAAGCTGCAGGCAGTGAGGGACCAGAACGCCAAGAGCCCACACCTGGTAAGAGCTGCCACGTTGACCATAGCCGGGCTTCTGAGGCTTTTTGTGCCCTGGGCAAGCTGTGTGCACCTGCTCCTCCTGCTTTTGACCACAGCAGAGTGTGAGAGCCCAGGAGCGGAACCTACCTGTGAACAATGACCCAGAATTTCATGGACTAAAACCTCTGTGACTTTTTCTATTTCAGAGACTAGGAAATATGTCTTATTTTCACAACCTAGAGAGTTTTCTCACCACTCACACTGCCCTCCAAGATACACAGAAGATGCCAGGAAATACCTGAGAGGTTAAGGAAGTTACTAGACTAGGTGCACAGCTCCTTGCCCTGTTGATGTTAAACAGAGAATTTTCCATGTGAATTTGGGTAAACTTTGTTTATATTCCACCAGCAACACTCATTTGTGAGCACTTTGACATGAGCAGTTTCCCACCCTTGCTTCCTCTTGTCGTCCAGTCGTGCCCTCCATTGTCCAGGGAGGAGGAAGCCTGTGGAGGTGAGGAAAAATCTGTACCTGGAGGTCTTTTTTCCACATTTCTTTATGGGCTTGACATTTGTCCTGGGCCCAGCCTGTATCAGCTGCCATCACAGGAAACTTAGGGGTAGTTGTGGGTACTGGCTGAGAATGGACAGGATTCCAAAAGGGTTGAAGAGAAGCAACTGCCCATCAGAACAAACCAAGACTTTCTGGAAGAGATTGGCTGGCTGGCAGTGGAAGAGGACCAGCTGAAGAAGGAAATGCAAGATGCAAAGGGTCAGAATGAGCTGCTAGGATGCCCGGTGCTAGAACTTGAAGGAAGAGGCCCTGTCTGCTGTAAACTCTCAAATGGAGCACTGTCTTCAGCCCCAAACCGAAATTCAGGGAAAGTCTCAGATGCTTTCAAGCATGTGTAAGGGAACGTATAACACTTGCTTTCCTTTCTTTATAAAATTTGTATGTTCAGAATCATTTCACTGCCTTAATGTCTTCTGGAGAGAATGCTCACCAAAGTCTTTGGACATATACCAGGGCTAATATATTTATTTTCTATGGTTTCTTTTGCAGTTAACAAAATACTTTGTTTCTGGAAAAAAAAATACACTTTTTAAGCATATCACCCTGAGTTTTCATTGAAATCTTAGTACATACTTTATTTCTGTCCTGTGTGAAGATACTGGAAAAAGGAACATCTCCAGGGAACTTGAAAGGTGCTGTTTCAATGAACACTTCAGGAATTTGAGGTAAATGCCTCCAGTTGCAGCAGGATTTCCACTGTACACATTAGCTTTCACAAGGAACAACAATCTCATGTCTTAGAAGATTAAATGTTGATATCTACTCAAATTATTTTTCTTGGGACTTTAGTCACCAATGAGAATGTTTTAAGTTGAAATTGCTCTTAATAAATCTTATGTCTGTGAAGCCACAGTGAAATCTGAAGAAATGCATGTGCAGGAGGACGTTCAGCTCAGCAGCAAGAAGAGAGTAAGGATTGTTACTCACCCTCAGAGATGCTTACCTCAGAGAACCGAGCATCACTGTGTCAGTGTTTAATTGTGCTGTAACGCAAGGAAAGCAGATGGCCCATCTTAGCTGATTCCAAGTGTATGATTCCTCTCATGTTAAGTATGTGCACATTGCTGTGGATCAGTATTTCTTGAATGTCTTCTCATATCAATCTTACAGCCAGGTGTTTCGAAGACCAGATCTGAGGATTCGATGCAGCGAGCTGTGACAACTGGGGACTGCAGCCTGGAAGGTATGTTGCTTGTTGGGAAGAAAACCTTACATACTGGATTCCTGGGAGATGTTGTGGCTTCAGTTCTAGAACCCTAGAATAAAATAAATATAATAAAGAGAGTCAAATAACTTATTTTTTTGGGTTTTTTTTTTTTTTGGTTTTCCAGTGGAAATAACAGTTAAGTTTACACTATACAGTAGTCTATTAAGTGAGCAATACCAATGTGTCTAAAAACCCCAATGTTCATAACTTAATGAAAATACTCTTTATTACTAAAAACTGCTAGCCATCATTGGAGCCTTTAGTGAGGTTTAATCTTTTTGTTGGGGGATGGTCTTTTTTTTAACATTTTTTTTTATTGAGTTACAGTCATTTTGGTGGATGGTCTTGAATTAACATTGGTGGCTGCTTACTGGTCATTGTGGCAGTTGCTGAAGATCAGTGTGGCTTTTGCAATTTCTTAACATAAGACCACAATGAAGTTTGTGACAGGATTCTCTCTTCCTTTCAGGAACAAGTCCTCTGTCACAGGCAATTTGACACATTTTACACACAGTAGAAATTCTTTCCAAATTGGAGTCAGTCCTCTCAAACCCTGTGGTAATTTATCAGCTAAGTTCATACGCTCTTCTAAGTCCTTTGTTATTTCAACCTTCTTCACAGCATCTTCACCAGTAGATTCCATCTCAAGAAACCAATTTCTTTGCTTGTCCATAAGAAGCAGCTCCTCATTCATGCACATTTTATCATGAGGTTGCAGCCAATCAGTCATATCTTCAGGCTCCACTTGTAACTCTAGTTCTCCTGCTATTTTCAGCACATCTGCAGCTCCTTCCTGCACTGAATTCTTGAGCCCCTCAAAGTCACACATCAGGATTGGAATCAATTCCTTCCAAACCCCAGTTCATGTTGATATTTTGACTTCTTCCCATGAATCATGAATGTTCTTAATGGCATGTAAAATGGTGAATCCTTTCCAGAAAATTTTCCATTCATTTGCCCAGACCCATCATTGGTGTCACTGTCTATGGCAGCTAAAGCCTTCCAAAATGTATTTCTTAAATAATAAGACTTGAAAGTCATAATTACTCCTGATTCATGGGCTGCAGAATAGATGTCGTGTTAAGCATGGAAACAGCATTCATCTCATGCATCTCCGTCAGAGCTCCTGGATGACTTGTGCATTGTCCATGAGCAGTAATATTTTGAAAGAAATTTTTTTTGTGTGTTTTGTTTTGTTTTCTGAGCAGTAGGTCTCAACAATGGGCTAAAATATTCATGTTGTAAATAGATGTGCTGTCATTCAGGCTTTGTTCTATTTATAGAGCACAGAGTAGATTTCACTTTATTCTCATGGGACATAGGATTTTCATAATGTTAAATGAATATTGGCTTCGTTAGCTGCTAATGGGAAAATCAGCCTGTCCATTGAAGCCTTGATGCCAGGCGCTGACTTCTCTCCAGCTGTGATGGTGCTGGGTGGCCTCCCCTTGCAGTTCTCTGCATTGAAACCTGTTGTTTAGTGCAGCCAACTTCATTAGCTGCCTTAGCTTCATCTCCTGGAGTACTTGCAGCAGCCTCTGGGTCAGCTCTTCCCGCCTTACCTTGCACAGGTATGCAGTGGAGATGGAATCTTGCCTTAAACCTCATGGGCCAACCCCTGCTGGCTTCACACTTTTCTTCTGAAGCCTCTTCACCTCTCTCAGGGTTTATAGAATTGTTGAGAACTAGGGACTTCCACTGGATTAGGCTTTGCCTTAAAGGAATGTCATGCCTGTTTTAATTAAAGTGATAAAGAACCAAATATTTCAGAAACTACAAAAATGTGACACAGAGATAAGAAATGAGCAAATGCTGCCAGAAAAAAATGTCACCAATGGAATTGCTGTACTCAGGGTTGTTACAAATCTTCAATTGTTTAAAAATATGCATTACCAGGGAGGACAATAAAATGAAACATGCCTGTAATAGCAATGAATTTGCACTGGGAAGGTAAAAAGGGATTCCTGCCTTCAGAATTCTCTCCTTTCTCCACTCCCCAGCACAGCAAAGCTCTTGAGTGCACATGTGCACACACAAAGCCAGTTGTTTTATGTTTATAGAGGGTAAAAAGAAAATGCAAGACCACCATGCTGCATCGGGATCTCTGAAAGAACGTGAGGAAGACAGTTTCCAAAGGCAGGTGAAGAAAGTACGCGTCCTTGATGAAATCAGTGGACAGAGAACTATGGACACTGAAGGGTAAGACATTCCCGTGTTAATTATGACAATGTGTGAATGAATGTGTGGAGTTATGTGGATATTGTAATACATTTCAGAATACTTACCACCATATTTACTTTACCATATTCAATCAGTACAGATGTGCATTTATTTTTCGACCTTGATTTCTGTAATCTGCTGCTTCTGTTCTTTCTAACTGGTTACCAGAGTCTTGTTTGTATTTAGTTTGAGATTTTAGTGGGTTCTTGGACCAGATTTAGTCACTTCATTATCTGGATCCCCCTAGGTCCATTTTTATTGTCCTTAGGTTTCAACAACATCAAAGTGTCATGACCTGCCATGTGTCTATAATTTTTAATAAACTCTAGACATTGGGTAGAAAATAGAGAAAATTTGAGGCCTCGTGTGAGGTTAACTTGCTGCAGAGAAGGTGGGCATTACAGCTGGCAGGTGGTCAGGGCACCAGCAGCGCTACATCCTGTTAACCCGGTTAGCAGCTGAGATCAGTCAGTGCAGCCAGCTTTCGGGAGGCCCGTGTGTCTCCTGTCCACCTTTGTTTCTGGCATGTAGCTCTCGTGGATCCCAGCTAAGTCCTGTGGGTCTCTCTAGGGATCACCTTTGCTGACGGACCGTGAGCTCCAGCTGCCTGACTGCGGTGCCTGTGCGTAGGGGGCACCGGCTGCCGGGCTGCTCTGCATCTCAGTGGTTTCCTCTGCAGTTACCAGGTGACCCCCGGGGAAGGTGGGCCCAGTCCTGGGCTTTCTTCTTCTCCATCTTGGCCTCATGTCCCTTTCTGGCTTGTTAGCAATTTGGTACATTTGATCATGGATTTCATAATTTGTCCAGAGTTTCCTGTCATTCTCAGGGAGAGGTCATGGACATCACACCCATTAACCCGCTCTCAAAAACAAACATTTCCTTATATTTCCTAAAGGATCAGGTTTTGCTCCAGGTGTTGACTGAAATCTGGGCTCTCTGTGGGAGAAATCAAACAAGTCATGAACGCTTGCTTTACCCTAATGTGTTTGGTTGTGATGACTTGGTCAGACCCTGATTCCCACGTTGAAACACAGTGAGCTCGCGCTGTCCCAGGCACAGGAGGCTGAGCCTGGTGGGGGGGGCGCAGAGCACACCTCACGTGGGCTTTTCCTGTGTGTTTACTTTATGCATAAATGATTAGGGGTGGGGATGCTGAAGGGAAGCCCAGATACCAAACACTTGCCAGAGGCCTGAGTGTAGTTTTTTCATATTTATTAGTGGGGGTACTTTAATTCTTTCCTGTGTATTTATCAGCCTGAGCATTTATGGGGAAGGGCAAAAGGAACATGGAATTCTTCCCTTCCAGTTTCTGGGAGGGAAACTGGCAGAATTTCAGAGTTTCTTTCCCCTCTCAGGAAGGTGGACATGAACGGATGTGAGCTGGTGGGAAAGCAGCAGCTGTTGGCAGCAAAGGAGGAGGCAAAATTGGCTTAAGAGGAGACAAGATGTTACAAGTGAGTTCAGCTCCTCTGCACCTGCGGCTCTGAAAACACCTGTTGGATTTTTTGAAAACTTTTCTAAAATGTTTAGACACAATATCATAAACCGACCCAAACAAAAGACATTTGTATACATGGCTTCACACAGGAAGAAAAGTGTTAAGTTTTACATATGTTAAGTTAAACATTTAACTTTAAAAAGTATTAAGTCACTAAGAATTTCCTGGTCTCACTGCTGGCCAGAATGAGAGGAGAGATGGTTCACAGAGATGTTTCTGAAGGTGCTATAAGCCGTTCTCACCCTGAGGATAGCAGTTTAGTGTAGCGTCAGTCGGACCAATAAACATTCCCGTGCTGCTGGGGAGACCCAGGGGTAAGAAGTAGGGTCAGGATGTAAGGAAAGGAAGAATCAAGCTTTGTGATGAAAGATGCTCAGCACAGGACACGTGAGGGAAATGCTGAGAACGGGAGGGGGAATTGTGTCAGCGCAGAACCGGGCAGGCGTTCAGTAACAGTGACGGAAGGGGTGGCTGCAGCGACAGCTTTGCACCTGCTGTGCTTCTGCAGCCGTGTGCAGTGTGTCTTGAGTGGTGAGATGATGTGTGTGAGTGTGCGGTGCAGATAACATGGACTGGGGCAGATTATTTAACAGCATACCCAGCATTGTGTCTTCTCTGATGGAACAATTTGTAACTCATAGGATAAGACTTGAAGAATGTCACGGGCAAATGCGGGAAGCAGAGATCATTTGGAGACACCAGGTAACCTGCCTTCCTCCTGACACACCGAGTCCTCAGCACCTGATGCAGACAGTTATTGTGGCCCTGAGAACCCCTAGCCATGGGGTGTTTCTTGATGTGTTGACTTTTTCAGGTCACTCTTGCCGAGAAGAAGGCCCAAGACAGCTCGGTAAGAATTTGTTTCCTTCCTTCCCTTTGTGCACAGTCGGCCACAACTGAACGTGGATTTGTTTTTCTCCCACAGCTCAGGGCTCAGGAGCTGGAGAGGGAAATCTCTGAATTGAGAAGGGAAAACTCTGACCTGAGAAGGGAAAACTCTGACCTGAGAAGGGAAAAATCCTCAGAGCTGAGAAGGGAAGTTGCCCACCTGAAACAGAGGTACAGAATTTTGACACATTTTTACGGGTGTTTTGAGATTTTTAAGGACTGGTTGTTTTGTGCCTGTAGAGGAATTGGTGGTGTAATTTGTATTGAAGCCATTCTTTATCTTTAAGATTGGATGCAATCTGCAGATGGAGGCAGGCAGAGGAATACATGAGGCAGGAGCCCACCCCAGGAGGACCGTACAGGCTGCACCCTCCCCTGAGAGGTAAGGTGCTCACTGTGAAGTGTGGCAGCTCCATTTCTGCAGCAGGAGCTGCCCAGTGGGCTGCTTGTCCCCATGGGTAGTTGTCGGGTTTCCTGGACACCACACCACACACTCACTGTGGGGAACAGGTTCACAGCTGGGTGACAAGATGCTGATTTCTTTACATGCCACCAGCCAGCAGGGCTCTGTCCCCTGTGAGCGGTGGAGCTCACGCCCCTCCAGAGACTGCGGGCCGCCCCCAGTCTCTTGGTTGCCTGGCGTGGCTGGCATGGCTGGTTTCTATGCACTAGAAGTCATGAGCGTCAGCCCTCTCTTCCCGCCTGGACACGGTTTTGAAGGCTGAATTTTCTTCTAATTTCAGGAAAATAACATGGATGACGTTTTAGAATGAAGGCAGTATGTCATAACGAGAAAAATATTTTTCTTCATTTGCCTTGGTGGATAAATATTCTATTCAAGATCTGCTTTAAGGCAGCATGCATTTCTTCACTAATTTTGCAGGTCCCTTCATTCTTATAAAAAAGCTTGCACAGTGACCTAGAGTAGCCAGTTAGTAAGTGATATGACTACGTAGCCTCCCTCTCCCAGAGTTAACGTTTAACTCTAAAGTCTCCCACCAGCTACTCCATGTAACTCACCATTCTTTTGCCGATTATTACAACATGAGTCATTGGGGCTACTTCTTTCATAAATGTTTACGTGACATCTGGTCACTTATACAAGACATGCGCTGTCAGAGAGAAGGCTTTTAACAGTTTACAAACAGGCTGAGGAGGAAGAGGTGGAGCTCACAGTCAGGGGTTGTTGATACTCTTCCTACGAAAGACCCTTCTTACTTTAATGTATAATCTGTATACAGACTGATTTGCCCTGAAGTGTGCTGTGAGTCCACTGTGTAAGTGTTGGTTGACAGGGATCTGAGCCCTGAGACAACATCCAGGGTGATTAGCTATGAAAACACCTGAATCAAGGCCCTGTGGTGTCCTCGTCATGCGACAGGGGTCCAGTCTCCCCTCGTCCTCGTGGTCAACTGAGGTGAGGAGACCTGCGGACTCTGTGAAGAGTCAAGGGCGTGGGCGGAAGTGAGAGCTCTTGGAGGAGGGCACGGAGGGCTTGGCTCGTGCTTCCCCCGCACAGCATCTGTCAGATAGAATCCACCTTCAGCGCTGCTCTCCCTTTACAGCTTCAGGGAGGAATGGCACCCCTGTTAGGAATGGAACCACCTTTCCGGCTCAGAAGGCAGAGGAAACCAAAGTAAGTAATTTTACTCAGTTGTGTACCAGTGGTCAATTTGTATTGAATACTCTCTGGAACCAGGATTTTCCTTTTGAACAAACAATTCCTGGCTTAGCCTGTGGATTGGGAATTAGGGGATAAGTATGCCCAGGCATCACAGTGAAGTTTGGTAAGTGTATTTTATCGCCAAAGCCTCCTGAGCAGTCCAGGATGCAGGCAGGCCCAGGGCTGAAGGAGAGCATGCAGCGTAGTTGCCAACTGGGCACCAAGTGCAGGGGAGGGTGCAAGGTGCCGACGACTGCTGCATTGGGTTTCGGCGTTTGTCGGTGTTGGCGCTTTTGTCTGTCATCCAACCCAGCCCTCCCTTCTGTCCTGCAGGTCACCCCATGGGCCGGAGGGCCCCAACCTTTCCGAGGACCAGCCTGCGTGGCCTGCCCTGGGTGCGGCCCGTCGTCGCCCAGCTGGGCACCTGCAACTGGTCCCCCTTGGTGCCCTGTGCAACCTCGCCCCCCACCGCCAGCTGCTCCGATCGGTAAGAGGAAAGCATAGTCCTCTGTTTCTTTCTTGAGTCACTGCAGAAGAAGGGCAGATCGCTCTCCGGGGCTTCCCCATGCACGGGCGGCCGTGACTGGGCTCACGGCCGTGTCCATCTGGTCCCTTAGCAGACGCACTTGATGGACCGTGCCTTCCCCATCCTGCGCGGGGGAGGGAGGTGTCTGTTGTAGAGGGAAAGAGGGTCCTCTGACGGAGGGCAGACATGTCGGTTCTGCACACGGGCCTTCAACAGACACTACGTTCCGGGCTCCCTAGGGGACAAGCCCGCCCCTATCACGGTCTGCAGCGAGTGGAGCCCTGACCTTCCACAGCCGATGATTGGTTATGGAAGAAACACCCGAACCCGGGGCCTGTGGTCTCTTCAGTCAAGGGTCCTGAGACCTGTCTCCCACTCGGTCTGATGTGAGACTTAGTGTGATACGGGGAATAAGGCCTCAAAGATCTTTTGCGCTTCAGCAAACTAACAAGTTTTGTAAGGCAGTGAACCGTGAAAGAGTGATTTGTAAATTATTTTATCTATGCTGAGAAGCTAGTTGACTCGGGGAAGGACATAGGTTAGTGGTAAATAGAATGCTTGCTTAGCATGCCGAATTCCGTGTGCTCAATCCCGGTACCTCCATTTAAAAACAGAAGAAAAGGAAAAACAAAAACAAGAGCAAATTCAAGAGTTAGAGATACATAGTGCGCAAGCCCAAATTAATATCCATTTTTTTAATTATTTTCCACTTACTACTTGGTTTGAAATATATCCCAACCGTGACTTAAGACTTTTTTTACAGAAAAAGTTCTAAAACTCTGAAAGCCTTTTCTGCCACTTTTGTTTTGACACATCCACGAACGGAGATAGACGCACATGGTGGTTTTAATATACATTCGTGAATATTCTCATTAATGTACCTGTAACTACATTTTACAGATGGTGTGTCAGTGCGCCACTTTACAGAAGAGAGAGGAAGAGAATCTTCCTGGGATGAGGTACAGTCTCTTGTTGTTAATATACTTGTGTGTCTATATAAGTACCAGGGGATTCTGAGACATAAACCGGGGGTTGGTGTGAGTGTGCATTTTCATGTTTGCGTCTGCTGATGAGAATTTTTGACTTATGCTTTTAACTTACAGTTTAGGATGTGATTCTGTGCTTAATGCCGTAGGACTGGATAATGCACTTGTGTTAATTTTCCAGACTCAACTAGTGAAACCAGTGTCTGTATGGGCATTCTTTTTTTCAGGGTCTTCCCTTAGAGTTTATTAGAGGATATGGAAAAGAAATTCATCCCTGGGAAAGTTAGTTGTATCTTGGAGTTGGTTCTTGTTTTAGCCGTCCTCACTTGAAATTAATTAAGTGATGTTTCATTTTCAAGGCAGCATGTTTTGTCTTCCCATTCCATGGACAGTAACAGTGGTCTAGTTTCCTTAATACCTTACGCTGTTTCCCACCTGCTCCTTTTATTCAGGCTGCCCTTCCCCAAAGCCCCTCCACATCCACCCTCTGCCCTGGATCTCTCTTTTACAAAACAGTGCGGTCTTCCCAGCATTCTCTGAGCTATCCACGTGCAGCGGACTCTCCTGTCCTTTGTGGCATTACTGTACCCGTTCACCTCAGTTGTAGAGCTGTTGAAACTTTTCTGTGCTGATTTGTTTTCATGGATCCTGTGCCTCTGGCAGAACAGAGAGGAGAATCTGCCTTTTATTTGTACGGCCAGCTTCTCCCAGGATAGGGCTTATGTTCTGATAGCTTCGGTAAATAACTGTTGTCTACCTGACTGACTAAGCGTATGCACATGATCTGAAGTTCGGTTCCTGATTTATTTGTTTTGTGTTCCTAAGAAAGGGCGACTAAGCCCGAAATTACAAAACTGGAGTACGCTACTGGGACTGTAGAAATGGCTCCGCAGGAGCTGACGGATCATAAAACACTGACCTCTGTTGGTGGAGCACACGGAGCTTATTACACACTGGGTAAGTTAGTGAACGTGGCTGGCATTTGTTGTTCTCTGTGCCTAGAAACTAGTGTGCTCTGGGGGGAAGGGTATATGTAGCTCAGCAGTAGAGAGAATGCGGGCTTAGCATGCAGGAGTTCCTGGGGTCAGTATCAAGTTCCTCCAAGAAACGAGTGTGATACAGGGAAGGAAGGAAGGAAGGAAGGCGCAAAATTTTGTTTCGCTTCAGCAGTGTCTTCGCAGGATAGCCTAATCCTCCATCCATTTCTGTGGTTTTTCGCCGACGCGGGACCTGGCGCGGCTCCGGTGTGGCCCCGCAGCGCCCGCCCACATGCGGCGGCCCCAAAAGCCCAGGTAAGTGGGGTGGCCATGCTCTGTTGGACCTCGTCCTGGGAAAGGTGATCTTCCCGTTCTCCCGGCAGCCGTTCCTGGGCTCGTCTGCAGACTGTGTGTCCTGTGACGTGTCTGGCGTGGCGTGTCGCTGCCTTTTACAGACTCAAACTCTTGCCCAGGAGCCAGTGGGATGCTTCTCCCGGGAGCACGTCGCCTTGGCTGGTGCCTGCAGGAGAAAGGATGGAGTGCTTAGGAGCCTGGGCCCGCAGACTTTGACTGTGGGTTTCTCAAAACAGCGTGAGGAGGGTGAGCCCTCGCTCCACACTGACTTCTCCTGGCTCGGCTGACTCCTTCCTGATCTCCTGCACCTGGGGTTGGTTCTGGGTCACTGAGACGGATTTCTGTGTCGTCGTTCTTTTGACTGGTTTCCCGGCTCAGGCCAGGTGATTCTCCTGTTTAGAATGTCCATTCAGATCCTGGTAACTGGAAAAGGGGCAAAGCCCTCCCTCCAGCTTTGTACGGTGTGCTTTGTGCAACTTTGAGTCTTCCTGTTTGTGGTAAACTTCACAGCCCGTCACTGTCTTTCTCGGGAGGTCAGTGTGTCTTGGCCGCTGCCTCCAGTTGTACTCTGGGCAGAAAAGCCTGGCTCTCGGTGATGGTGCGTTTATAGTAGGGAATAGAGGCTGGAAGAGAAAGAGCCCGCCGTGAAAATGCCTCCTTCCCTGCGGGGGAATTCTGATGCGCACCAGAGTGCGTACGTTGTGTTTGTCCCCCACCCTGCGCTGGGTCGGGCCTGCCTTGGAAGCTGTCAGAGCTGCTCGTCGGTCTCATTGCACACCGTGGGGTTTTGCGCACGAGCTTGTACAGTCCCTTTGGTGTCAGGTGTGGGGTTGAGACTCCCCACGTCACTCTCCCGTAGCACGCAGGTCGGGTGCGTTCCATAGCGAACGTAAAATCCGGACGTCCCTGAGGATAGGGATGATTGTAGCGGAGCCTGTGTCCCTTCTGAAGACAGCCTTGTCCCCTCGGTTGCCCTTGGCCAGCTCCGCCGCAGGACTCCGGGATACCCAGCACTGCAGTGGCCTTTGCACGCTGGGGCAGCCCCTGCGGGGTGGAGGAGGGCCCTTTGTGAAGAGGGGGCAGAGAGGGCCTGGCAGGGTCCTTCAGGCAGATCCCTGCAGGCAGAGCGGTGACCCTGGTGCGGCTCTGCTTGCTCGTGTGGAGAATGAGGTCTTCACGTCCGTCCCGTCTCCGTGTTCCTGGTCCGCGCCGGGCATGCTTGCATGGAAATGGGAAGGTGGCGGGGAGGGCCGTCCCGCCCAGAGCGGCTGGCTGTTGGGAAGGCGCTAGTTGGCCCATGTGCTGGAAGCTCTGTGTGCAGCCTCTCGGTCATGAGGTCCCTTGGCTTCCTCCACATGGAGACAGCGGTGGCGGTGACGTGCGGCTTCAGGGTCGTATCCTCGTGTCCCACTGTGCGGCCCAGGCTGCAGGCAGGCCCCAGAGTGCTAGACGGAGCTTGTGGCACAGTGCTGCTCTCTGGGCACCAGGTGGAGTGGAGGTGCCTGGTGCCGACGGCTGCTGCGTTGGGTTTCGGCTCTTGTCGGTGTTGGCGCTTTTGTCTGTCATCCAACCCAGCCCTCCCTTCTGTCCTGCAGGTCACCCCGTGGGCCGGAGGGCCCCAACCTTTCCGAGGACCAGCCTGCGTGGCCTGCCCCGGGTACGGCCCGTCGTCGCCCAGCTGGGCACATGCACCTGTCCCCCTTTGTGCCCTGTGCAAATTCGCCCCGCACCGCCAGCTGCTCCGCTCGGTAAGAGGAAAGCATAGTCCACTGTTTCTTCCTTGAGTCACTGCAGAAGAAGGGCAGATCGCTCTCCGGGGCTTCCCCGTGCACGGGTGGCCGTGACTGGGCTCACGGCCGTGTCCCTCTGGTCCCTTAGCAGACGCACATGATGGACCGCGTTTTCTCCGTAATGCACTGGGGAGGAAGGTGTCTGTTGTAGAGGGAAAGAGGGTCCTCTGACAGAGGGCAGACGTGTCGGTTCTGCACACGGGCCTTCAACAGACACCATGTTCCGGGCTCCCTGGAGGACAAGCCCGCCCCTGTCACTGTCTGCAGCGAGTGGAGCCCTGACCTTCCACAGCCAATGATCGGTTATGGAAGAAACACCCGAACCCGGGGCCTGTGGTCTCTTCATTCAAGGGTCCTGAGACCTGTCTCCCACTCGGTCTGATGTGAGACTTAGTGTGATACGGGGAAGAAGGCCTCAAAGATCTTTTGCGCTTCAGCAAACTAACATGTTTTTTAATGCGGTGAACCGTGAAAGATTGTTTTGTATTTTATTTTATCTATGCCGTTAAGCTAGTTGACTCGGGGATGGACATAGGGTAGTGGTAATTAGAATGCTTGCTTAGCATGCCGAATTCCGTGTGCTCATTCCCGGTACCTCCATTTAAAAACAGAAGAAAAGAAAAAACAAAAACAAGAGCAAACTTCAATTGTTAGAGATACATATTGCGCAAACCCAACTTCCATATCCATTCTTTTAACGGGTTTTCCTCTTTCTACTTGGTTGAAATATATCCCAACCGTGACTTAAGCATTTTTTTCAGAAAATGCTCTAACTCTTTGAAAGTCTTTTCTGCCACTTTTGTTTTGACACATCCACGAACGGAGATAGACGCACATGGTTGTTTTAATATACATTCGTGAATATTCTCATTAATGTACCTGTAACTACATTTTACAGATGGTGTGTCAGTGTGCCACTTTACAGAAGAGAGAGGAAGAGAATCTTCCTGGGATGAGGTACAGTCTCTTGTTGTTAAAATCCTTGTGTGTCTATATAAGTACCAGGGGATTCTGAGACATAAACCGGGGGTTGGTGTGAGTGTGCATTTTCACGTTTGCGTCTGCTGATGAGAATTTTTGACTTATGCTTTTAACTTACAGTTTAGGATGTAATTCTGTGCTTAATGCCGTAGGACTGGATAATGCATTTGTGTTCATTTTCCAGACTCACTTATTGAAACCAGTGTCTGTATGGGCATTCTTTTTTTCAGGGTCTTTCTCTTAGAGTTTATTAGAGGATATTGAAAAGAAATACATCCCTGGAAAATTTAGTTGTATCTTGGATTTGGTTCTTGTTTTAGCCGTACTCACTTAAAATTAATTAAGTGATGTTTCATTTTCAAGGCAGCATGTTTTGTCTTCCCATTCCACCGCCAGTAACAGTGGTCTAGTTTCCTTAATGCCTTACGCTGTTTCCCACCTGCTCCTTTTACTCAGGCTGCCCTTCCCCAAAGCCCCTCCACATCCACCCTCTGCCCTGGATCTCTCTTTTACAAAACAGTGCGGTCTTCCCAACATTCCCTGAGCTATCCACGTGCAGCGGACTCTCCTGTCCTTTGTGGCATTACTGTACCCGTTCACCTCAGTTGTAGAGCTGTTGAAACTTTTCTGTGCTGATTTGTTTTCATGTATCCTGTGCCTCTGGCAGAACAGAGAGGAGAATCTGCCTTTTATTTGTACGGCCAGCTTCTCCCAGGATAGGGCTTATGTTCTGATAGCTTCGGTAAATAACTGTTGTCTACCTGACTGACTAAGCGTAGGCACATGATCTGAAGTTCGGTTCCTGATTTATCTTGTTTTGTGTTCCTAGTAAGGGGCGACTAAGCCCGAAATTACAAAACCGGAGTATGCTACTGGGACTGTAGAAGTGGCTCCGCAGGAGCTGACGGAGCATAAAACACTTACCTCTGTTGGTGGAGCACACGGAGCTTATTACACATTGGGTAAGTTAGTGAACGTGGCTGGCAATTCTTTTTCTCTGTGCCTAGAAACTAGTGTGCTCTGGGGGGAAGGGTATATGTAGCTCAGCAGTAGAGAGAATGCGGGCTTAGCATGCAGGAGTTCCTGGGGTCAGTATCCAGTTCCTCCAAGAAACGAGTGTGATACGGGGAAGGAAGGAAGGAAGGAAGGCGCAAAGATTTTGTTTCGCTTCAGCAGTGTCTTCGCAGGAAAGCCTAATCCTCCATCCTTTTCTGTGGTTTTTAGCCGACGCGGGACCTGGCGCGGCTCCAGTGTGGCCCGGCAGCGCCCGCCCAACTGCGGCTGCCCCGGAGGCCCAGGTAAGTGGGGTGGCCATGCTCTGTTGGACCTCGTCCTGGGAAAGGTGATCTTCCCGTTCTCCCGGCAGCCGTTCCTGGCTTCGTCTGCAGACTGTGTGTCCTGTGACGGGTCTGGCGTGGCGTGTCGCTGCCTTTTTCAGACTCAAAACTCTTGCCCAGGAGCCAGAGGGCTGCTTCTCCCTGGAGCCCGTCGCCTTGGCTGGTGCCTGCAGGAGCCATGAGGAGGTGCTTAGGAGCCTGGGCCCGCAGACTTTGACTGTGGGTTTCTCGAAACACAGTGAGGAGGGTGAGCCCTCGCTCCACACTGACTTTTACTGGCTTGGCGGGCTCCTACCTGACCTCCTGCACCTGGGGTTGCACCTGGGTCACTGAGATGGATTTCTGTGTCGTCGTTCTTTTGACTGTTTTCCCGGCTCAGGCCAGGTGATTCTCCTGTTTAGAATGTCCATTCAGATCCTGGTAACTGGAAAAGGGGCAAAGCCCTCCCTCCAGCTTTGTACGGTGTGCTTTGTGCAACTTTGAGTCTTTCTGGGTGTGGTAAACGTCACAGCCCGTCACTGTCTTTTCTCGGGAGGTCAGTGTGTCTTGGCCACTGCCTCCAGTTGTACTCTGGGCAGAAAAGCCTGGCTCTCGGAGATGGTGCGTTTGTAGAAGGGAATAGAGGCTGGAAGGGAAAGAGCCCGCCGTGAAAATGCCTCTTCCCTGCGAGGGAATTCCGATGCGCACCAGAGTGCGTACGTTGTGTTTGTCCCCTACACTGCGCCGGGTCGGGCCTGCCCTGGAAGCTGTCATAGCTGCTCGTCGGTCTCATCGCACACCGTGGGGTTTTGCGCACGAGCTTGTACAGTCCCTTTGGTGTCAGGTGTGGGGTTGAGACTCCCCACGTCACTCTCCCGTAGCACGCAGGTCGGGTGCGTTCCATAGCGAACGTAAAATCCGGACGTCCCTGAGGATAGGGATGATTGTAGCGGAGCCTGTGTCCCTTCTGAAGACAGCCTTGTCCCCTCGGTTGCCCTTGGCCAGCTCCGCCGCAGGACTCCGGGATACCCAGCACTGCAGTGGCCTTTGCACGCTGGGGCAGCCCCTGCGGGGTGGAGGAGGGCCCTTTGTGAAGAGGGGGCAGAGAGGGCCTGGCAGGGTCCTTCAGGCAGATCCCTGCAGGCAGAGCGGTGACCCTGGTGCGGCTCTGCTTGCTCGTGTGGAGAATGAGGTCTTCACGTCCGTCCCGTCTCCGTGTTCCTGGTCCGCGCCGGGCATGCTTGCATGGAAATGGGAAGGTGGCGGGGAGGGCCGTCCCGCCCAGAGCGGCTGGCTGTTGGGAAGGCGCTAGTTGGCCCATGTGCTGGAAGCTCTGTGTGCAGCCTCTCGGTCATGAGGTCCCTTGGCTTCCTCCACATGGAGACAGCGGTGGCGGTGACGTGCGGCTTCAGGGTCGTATCCTCGTGTCCCACTGTGCGGCCCAGGCTGCAGGCAGGCCCCAGAGTGCTAGACGGAGCTTGTGGCACAGTGCTGCTCTCTGGGCACCAGGTGGAGTGGAGGTGCCTGGTGCCGACGGCTGCTGCGTTGGGTTTCGGCTCTTGTCGGTGTTGGCGCTTTTGTCTGTCATCCAACCCAGCCCTCCCTTCTGTCCTGCAGGTCACCCCGTGGGCCGGAGGGCCCCAACCTTTCCGAGGACCAGCCTGCGTGGCCTGCCCCGGGTACGGCCCGTCGTCGCCCAGCTGGGCACATGCACCTGTCCCCCTTTGTGCCCTGTGCAAATTCGCCCCGCACCGCCAGCTGCTCCGCTCGGTAAGAGGAAAGCATAGTCCACTGTTTCTTCCTTGAGTCACTGCAGAAGAAGGGCAGATCGCTCTCCGGGGCTTCCCCGTGCACGGGTGGCCGTGACTGGGCTCACGGCCGTGTCCCTCTGGTCCCTTAGCAGACGCACATGATGGACCGCGTTTTCTCCGTAATGCACTGGGGAGGAAGGTGTCTGTTGTAGAGGGAAAGAGGGTCCTCTGACAGAGGGCAGACGTGTCGGTTCTGCACACGGGCCTTCAACAGACACCATGTTCCGGGCTCCCTGGAGGACAAGCCCGCCCCTGTCACTGTCTGCAGCGAGTGGAGCCCTGACCTTCCACAGCCAATGATCGGTTATGGAAGAAACACCCGAACCCGGGGCCTGTGGTCTCTTCATTCAAGGGTCCTGAGACCTGTCTCCCACTCGGTCTGATGTGAGACTTAGTGTGATACGGGGAAGAAGGCCTCAAAGATCTTTTGCGCTTCAGCAAACTAACATGTTTTTTAATGCGGTGAACCGTGAAAGATTGTTTTGTATTTTATTTTATCTATGCCGTTAAGCTAGTTGACTCGGGGATGGACATAGGGTAGTGGTAATTAGAATGCTTGCTTAGCATGCCGAATTCCGTGTGCTCATTCCCGGTACCTCCATTTAAAAACAGAAGAAAAGAAAAAACAAAAACAAGAGCAAACTTCAATTGTTAGAGATACATATTGCGCAAACCCAACTTCCATATCCATTCTTTTAACGGGTTTTCCTCTTTCTACTTGGTTGAAATATATCCCAACCGTGACTTAAGCATTTTTTTCAGAAAATGCTCTAACTCTTTGAAAGTCTTTTCTGCCACTTTTGTTTTGACACATCCACGAACGGAGATAGACGCACATGGTTGTTTTAATATACATTCGTGAATATTCTCATTAATGTACCTGTAACTACATTTTACAGATGGTGTGTCAGTGTGCCACTTTACAGAAGAGAGAGGAAGAGAATCTTCCTGGGATGAGGTACAGTCTCTTGTTGTTAAAATCCTTGTGTGTCTATATAAGTACCAGGGGATTCTGAGACATAAACCGGGGGTTGGTGTGAGTGTGCATTTTCACGTTTGCGTCTGCTGATGAGAATTTTTGACTTATGCTTTTAACTTACAGTTTAGGATGTAATTCTGTGCTTAATGCCGTAGGACTGGATAATGCATTTGTGTTCATTTTCCAGACTCACTTATTGAAACCAGTGTCTGTATGGGCATTCTTTTTTTCAGGGTCTTTCTCTTAGAGTTTATTAGAGGATATTGAAAAGAAATACATCCCTGGAAAATTTAGTTGTATCTTGGATTTGGTTCTTGTTTTAGCCGTACTCACTTAAAATTAATTAAGTGATGTTTCATTTTCAAGGCAGCATGTTTTGTCTTCCCATTCCACCGCCAGTAACAGTGGTCTAGTTTCCTTAATGCCTTACGCTGTTTCCCACCTGCTCCTTTTACTCAGGCTGCCCTTCCCCAAAGCCCCTCCACATCCACCCTCTGCCCTGGATCTCTCTTTTACAAAACAGTGCGGTCTTCCCAACATTCCCTGAGCTATCCACGTGCAGCGGACTCTCCTGTCCTTTGTGGCATTACTGTACCCGTTCACCTCAGTTGTAGAGCTGTTGAAACTTTTCTGTGCTGATTTGTTTTCATGTATCCTGTGCCTCTGGCAGAACAGAGAGGAGAATCTGCCTTTTATTTGTACGGCCAGCTTCTCCCAGGATAGGGCTTATGTTCTGATAGCTTCGGTAAATAACTGTTGTCTACCTGACTGACTAAGCGTAGGCACATGATCTGAAGTTCGGTTCCTGATTTATCTTGTTTTGTGTTCCTAGTAAGGGGCGACTAAGCCCGAAATTACAAAACCGGAGTATGCTACTGGGACTGTAGAAGTGGCTCCGCAGGAGCTGACGGAGCATAAAACACTTACCTCTGTTGGTGGAGCACACGGAGCTTATTACACATTGGGTAAGTTAGTGAACGTGGCTGGCAATTCTTTTTCTCTGTGCCTAGAAACTAGTGTGCTCTGGGGGGAAGGGTATATGTAGCTCAGCAGTAGAGAGAATGCGGGCTTAGCATGCAGGAGTTCCTGGGGTCAGTATCCAGTTCCTCCAAGAAACGAGTGTGATACGGGGAAGGAAGGAAGGAAGGAAGGCGCAAAGATTTTGTTTCGCTTCAGCAGTGTCTTCGCAGGAAAGCCTAATCCTCCATCCTTTTCTGTGGTTTTTAGCCGACGCGGGACCTGGCGCGGCTCCAGTGTGGCCCGGCAGCGCCCGCCCAACTGCGGCTGCCCCGGAGGCCCAGGTAAGTGGGGTGGCCATGCTCTGTTGGACCTCGTCCTGGGAAAGGTGATCTTCCCGTTCTCCCGGCAGCCGTTCCTGGCTTCGTCTGCAGACTGTGTGTCCTGTGACGGGTCTGGCGTGGCGTGTCGCTGCCTTTTTCAGACTCAAAACTCTTGCCCAGGAGCCAGAGGGCTGCTTCTCCCTGGAGCCCGTCGCCTTGGCTGGTGCCTGCAGGAGCCATGAGGAGGTGCTTAGGAGCCTGGGCCCGCAGACTTTGACTGTGGGTTTCTCGAAACACAGTGAGGAGGGTGAGCCCTCGCTCCACACTGACTTTTACTGGCTTGGCGGGCTCCTACCTGACCTCCTGCACCTGGGGTTGCACCTGGGTCACTGAGATGGATTTCTGTGTCGTCGTTCTTTTGACTGTTTTCCCGGCTCAGGCCAGGTGATTCTCCTGTTTAGAATGTCCATTCAGATCCTGGTAACTGGAAAAGGGGCAAAGCCCTCCCTCCAGCTTTGTACGGTGTGCTTTGTGCAACTTTGAGTCTTTCTGGGTGTGGTAAACGTCACAGCCCGTCACTGTCTTTTCTCGGGAGGTCAGTGTGTCTTGGCCACTGCCTCCAGTTGTACTCTGGGCAGAAAAGCCTGGCTCTCGGAGATGGTGCGTTTGTAGAAGGGAATAGAGGCTGGAAGGGAAAGAGCCCGCCGTGAAAATGCCTCTTCCCTGCGAGGGAATTCCGATGCGCACCAGAGTGCGTACGTTGTGTTTGTCCCCTACACTGCGCCGGGTCGGGCCTGCCCTGGAAGCTGTCATAGCTGCTCGTCGGTCTCATCGCACACCGTGGGGTTTTGGGCACGAGCTGGTACAGTCCCATTGGTGTCAGGTGTGGGGTTGAGACTCCCCACATCACTCTCCCTTAGCACGCAGGTCGGGTGCGTTTCGTAGCGAACGTAAAATCCAGACGTCCCTGAGGATAGGGATGATTGTAGCGGAGCCTGAGTCCCTTCTGAGGACAGCCTTGCCCCTCAGGAGCCCTTGGCCAGCTACGCCGCAGTACTCCGGGATGCCCAGCACCCCAGGGCTCTTTGCGCCCAGGGGCAGCCCCTGCGGGGCGGAGGAGGGCCCTTTGTGAGGAAGGGGCAGAGAGGGCCTGGCAGGGTCCTGCAGGCAGAGCCCTGCAGGCAGAGCGGTGACCCTGGTGTGGCTCTGCTTGCTCGTGTGGAGAATGAGCTCTTCACGTCCGTCCCGTCTCCGTGTTCCTGGTCCGCGCCGGGCAAGCTTGCGTGGAGCTGGGGAAGGTGGCAGGGAGGGCCATCCCACCCAGAGCGGCTGGCTGTTGGGTAGGCGCTAGTTGGCCCGTGTGTTGGAAGCTCTGTGTGCAGCCTCTCGGGCAGGAGGACCCTTGGCTTCCTCCACTTGGAGACAGCGTCGGCGGCGACATGCGGCGTCAGGGTCGTATCCCCGTGTCCCCCTGTGCGGCCCAGGCTGCAGGCATACCCCAGAGGGCTGGGCGGAGCATGTGGCACCTTGCTGCTCTCTGTGCACCCGGTGGAGCGGAGGGTGCCCGGTGCCGACGACTGCTGCATTGGGTTTCGGCTCTTGTCGGTGTTGGCGCTTTTGTCTGTCATCCAACCCAGCCCTCCCTTCTGTCCTGCAGGTCACCCCGTGGGCCGGAGGGCCCCAACCTTTCCGAGGACCAGCCTGCGTGGCCTGCCCCGGGTTCGGCCCGTCGTCGCCCAGCTGGGCACCTGCACCTGGTCCCACTTATTGCCTTGTGCATCCTCGCCCCCCACCGCCAGCTGCTCCGCTCGGTAAGAGGAAAGCATAGTCCTCTGTTTCTTCCTGGAGTCACTGCAGAAGAAGGGCAGATCGCTCTCCGGGGCTTCCCCGTGCACGGGCGGCCGTGAATGGGCTCACAGCCGTGTCCCTCTGGTCCCTTAGCAGACTTGATGGACCACGTCTTCCCCGTCCTGCCCTGGGGAGGGAGGTGTCTGTTGTAGAGGGAAAGAGGGTCCTCTGACGGAGGGCAGACGTGTCGGTTCTGCACACGGGCCTTCAACAGACAGCACGTTCCGTGCTCCCTGGAGGACAATCCCACCCCTGTCACTGTCTGCAGTGAGTGGAGCCCTGACCTTCCACAGCCGATGATCGGTTATGGAAGAAACACCCGAACCCGGGGCCTGTGGTCTCTTCAGTCAAGGGTCCTGAGACCTGTCTCCACTCGGTGTGATATGAGAGCGATTGTCATATGAGAAAGAAGGCGCAAATTTTTTTTTCCTTGAATATAGTCTGCTCTGATTATCCTAATCCTACATCCTTTCTGTGTTTTTTTCCGATTCAGTTCCTCGTGTGTCTCCTGTGTTCCCCGGTAACTCCCACCCTCCTGAGGTGACCACGGAGGCCTAGATAATTTGGGAGGTCTTTTTCGGTGGATGTGTTTCTGGGATATTTATTCTTTTTGTTTTTTCAGCAGCCTCTTGTGGCCTCGTCTGTAGACTGTGTGTTCTGTTATGAGTCTGTCATGTCTTTTTGTTTTCAAATTCAAACACTTGCCAGTTTCCATTGGCTTTTCCTCTCCCCCTGTCACCTTGAGTGTTACTTGCAGAAGCCATCAGCGAGGGAGTGCATGAGGGCTGAAGACCTCAAGTTTTGACTGTGTTTTTCTTAAAATAGCATAAGAATGGTGAGTCCTTGCTCCATACTGACTTCTCCTGGCTCGGCTAACTCCTTTTTCCCTCCTTCTCTTGGGATTGCTCCTGTTTCACTGAGACCGGTTCCTGTTGTCATTCTTTGAATGGTTTCCAGGCTCAAACTGTGGGATTCTCCTTTGTATAATGCCCATTCAATTCCTTGTAACTGAAAACTGATCTAAGCCACCCCTCCAGCCTTACACTGTGGTGTTTGTGCAACTTTGATTCTTCCTGGGTGTGGTAATATCACAGGCCATCACTGTCTCTTCTGGGGAGCTAAAGGTGCCTTCCCCGCTGCCTCCAGTTGTACTCTTGGGCAGAAAAGCCTGACTCTCAGAGATGGTGCGTTTGTAGTAGGGAATTGAGGCTAGAAGGGCAAGTGCCCGCCATGAAAATGCCTACTTCCCTGCAGGACCAATTTGCACCACAGTCCTGGCATCATGTTCTCCATCCCGCGGTGGGTCAGTTCTGCCCTGGAAGCTGTCAGAGCTTCTTCTCTGTCTCATCACACACCGTGGGATTTTCCACATGTGCTAAAACCCCGTTGGTGTTATTTGCAGGATTGAGACTTCCCCCTTCCCTTTCCCATATGACAAACGTATTGTGCTTTTCCTAGCGAACTTAAAATCCAGACATCCCTGCGAATAAGGATGATTGTAGCGGAGACTGACTCCCTTCTGAGGACAGCCTTGTCCCCTCAGAATCACTTTGCCAGCTCCCCCACAGGACTGCAGGATGCCCAGCTCCTCAGAGCTCATTGCACCCAGGGGAAGCTCCTGCTGGCGGAGGAGGGCCCTTTGTGATCAGGGAGTAGAGAGGGTCTGGCAGGGTCCTGCAGATAGAGCAAGTACCCAGGTGCGGCTTTGATTCTATGTGGAAAACCAGGCCTTCACTTCCTTTCTTTCTCTGTGTTTCTGGTTCATGCAGACCATGCTTCTGTGGAGCTGGGGAAGGTGTCAGGGTGGGTTGTCCTGCACAGAGAGGCTTCCTGTTTGGGAGGTCCTACTTTATCAATTTGCTGGAACCTCTGTACATCATCTCAGGCAGGACTCTCGCCTTCCTCCACTTACAGACACCGGCGGTGTCATGTGGCAACAGTGTTTTATCCCCAAGGTCGAGTGTGTGGCCCTGTTCTGCTGTCTGGGCACCTGGTGGAGGGGAGGGTGCCCGGTGCTGACAGCTGCTGCATTGGGTTTCAGGTTCTGTAGGTGTTGTTCCTTTTGTCTGTCATCCAACACAGCTCTCTCTTCTGTTCTGCAGGTCACTGTGGATTCCCGATGTCCCGGTACTTGTGCAGGACCACTTGGTGTGCCTCACCCGATCGGACACCCAGCGTCACTTCTCAGAGGCTATTCATCACCACCACCCCCACTTCTGTTGTGGCCTATGCGGTCTCACCCACCGCCACCCCCACCACCACCAGTTACAGCACTCGGTAAGATGAGAGCATGTGCTTCTGCTCCCTTGTCGAGTCTTTGCAGAAGGGGAGATGGCACTCCAGGGCCTTGCGATGCCTGAGGAAATCTGACTTGGGACATTGTGACGTCTGTCTAGCTTCCCAGCACACACATCTGATGGACTGTGTCATTTCCCCATCCTGACCTGGGAAGCAGATGTCTCTTGTATAGAACAGAATAGACTTTTGACAGAATATCAAATGAATTTGAAGTCCCAGTTTGGCAGATGTGCCTCTTGCATGGACCATGTGATGTGCTCTGTGAGGGGTGAAGCACACCCCTAACTTCAGGGGCTCATGGGGTTGCCTCGAGGGGTAAGGGAGCGAGTGAGGGAGAGAGACATTCACAGCAGACAGCTTGTCACCATAGCAGATGTGCCCGTGCAGGGCCTCAGAGTGCAGAAGAGGGACACGTGAGCCACACAGGAGTGAATAAGAGGCTGTGGAGGGGAAGAAAGAAATTGAAGGGCTGCCCAGTGGGCGTTTGTTGGGTTCATTCAGATGGAGCTGGAAGGTCACTCCTGGCAGGGCGGGCAGCTCAGGTGGGCCATGTGAATGCGGCATGAGGTCCACTCAGAGCCACGTGTGTGTGCAGGGGACTCAGTGCAGCCATGCACGTATCCCCTTCAGAACCCAGTGCCTTCAGAAAGCCCTCAGTTCACAACCTCATATAAAGATGATTGTTCTCTTGGGTTTCTGAAAGTTCTGGATCTGGATGAAATCTCTGGATATCAGAGAAACTGAAATTTAGCTTGTTTTTTTCAGGGTAATTTGTGTGGCTGAAGTTTTCTTTTGCCCCAGTGATTTGAAAAGTGCAGGCAGGATTTAGATCAGCTGAGCAGGTGCCTTGCCCTTCAGCATGAGGCAGGTTCTTTGGGGGAAGTCGGGGTGATCAGGAGACACCCTGTAGGACCCCTGTCCCTACACCCCTGCTCCCTCCTGTCACCATGCCCACTGTCAGCTTGGCATCTCCACATTTATGTCACAAGATCCAATTTCTGATTCTTTGAGTTCTTGCAGTTCATCCCCTAACACCAAGACTCAGTGGGGCCCCCACAGGTTCTCAGTGTTGTTCTCTGTGAGCCGGGGGGTAACGCTGGTCCCTGACGTCATTGTGAGGAGGGTTGGGTCAAGCACACACATTGTTTTGCAAAATGACTGGGACATATTTCTCACTCAGCATTCTCATAGTTTAAAAGAAAGTGTCTGCACACAGAATTATCAAAAGAGACCTTAGGAAGTACATTAAATTAAACTGAAGATATAAGAGCTCAGGCCCAGAGCTTAACATTCTCTGCTTTAAACATAAGGCAAAAGGTCCCTTTCTTCTATTAAATATTAGGTCTTACTAGTTAAAGAAGGAAATATAATAATGAGAATGTGCACATTTTGAGATCTGTGTCTGAGATGTGAAAATAATTATTTTCATTCTGTATAGACACGGAGATGCACACACAGACTACAGTGTCTGTCAGAGGCCATACATACATTAGAGAAGACAAAATCAGGAAAAAATAAGATCCTATTAAAATAAATAACTCTTTTTGCCTTACAGCACAGTCCATTTGCCAACTGAAGGGGCCCCTCAGCTGTGGCAATTATGTGTTTAGAGAAGATATCAGAGGTGCATTACAGCCCGAATGTTTCCCTGCTCAAACCAGCCCCCTCTGCTCTTCTCTCCTATTGTCACCCCTAATGAAATTGTCACAGTTCTCTCTGTGTCAGTGTCTGCTTCCTGGAGGACTAGTGGTCACACCCTCTTGAGGGCATGCAGTGATTCACGGGCACACAACTCACAAACCAGCAGGAACTAAGATGACAGGGCAGATGCAAGGTTACCCCTTCAGGGCAGCAGTGACCACAGGGGCCCCGGGGCTCCTCCTGGGTGGTGGGTACAGCCTGTGTCTAGATCTAGTGATGGCTGTGCTGCTTCAGTCCGTAAACACTCACTGGGCATGTGGGGCCTGTCAGTCACAGGGGTGTCCGGTCATGAGCTAGATGACCAGAATGAAGTGGCCGTGTCTCATGGTGAGGAACGGATGAGGTGCAGGGAGGCCATGGGCGTCCAGCGAGAGGCCCTGCACTGACCAGGCCCGTGCCCCCGCCCCATGTCAGCTGCCCAGCAGCCCCGGCTCCAGGCAGACCCTGAGGGGGGCTGAGGGCGGTAGTGCTCTCAGTGGGCCACATGAGAGCCCTTCGTCCTCCCACAGCCTCCCGACTCTGAGGTGGGCAGGGCAGGGTCAGTGGTTGGGGTGCCACCACTGCCAGGGAGAAGGTGTTGGGCATAAAAAGAGTCCACTCCACTCTGCACCAGCTGTCCCTGGAGCCCACGGGGCCCTCCCTCCTTCCAGGTGGGGGAGGCAGCCAGCCCTGCAGCAGCTCTGGGGTCCAGGCTGGGCCACAAACAGGTCAAGGTGAGACTGCTGCGCTGCCCGGGAAGTGGGGGGGATCAGCGATGCAGCAGCAAATGCCAGCAGGAGCAGCTCTGTAACCGGGCTCCTCCACTGTGAGCAGAGCTGGGGCTGGAACATCGCTGTGAGGGTGGGAGTGCTGGGAGAGATGTGGCCCTGTGGCTCTGTGGCCCTGGACAGGGCTAGACCTGAGCTCAGGGCCTGAGGGCCTGGGGGAGAGGCAGAGAAAGACACACGCAGGGAGAGACAGTGTGTGAGTGAGAGAGAGAAAGGTGGGGGTCAAGTCCTAGAGAGGGACAGGAGGTGACAAGAGAGGGACACCAGGTGGGGGAAGCAGAGACAAGAGGAGGCAGGAAGGAAAGAGGGAGCCAGCCCAGGGTGCATGGTGGGGGACGATGGGCCAGGGTGCCTGGGAAGGGGAGTTGGCCCATCCTTCACTAAGCCGTGTAGCTGCCACTGTCAGGGCCGCAGGGACCAGCAGCCCGCCCAGCTAGACAGGCACCATCGGCCCTCAGGAAGGGCCCTCTGGGCACTTCCAAGGTAAGGAGGACCAGGAGGGCTCTCCCCAGCACCACAGCAGCACCATCTCTAGCTTCACAGAGACCCTGTGAGCAGGCGCCGTCCCGTCCCCTGTTCCACAGAGGGGAAACTGATGCTCGGCCAGCCAGCCAACCAACTTGGCTCTGTCTGCAGGGTTATTCACTTACCCGATGCTTCTTTCCCAGGCAGGCCTGTGCCCCTTTCCTAAGAAGGGGGCCTGTGACAAGCCCGAAGTCCTGGGTCCCACCCGACTGCCCTCCTGTGCTGGGTGACCTGGGCAGGTCTCTTCCCCTCCTTGGGCCTCAACTGTATGACCAGCGGCCCTTCTCCCCATCTTCCTGGGTAGTGGGACCCCAGCAGGGCCATCACTCCAGGCCTCCCAGGCCCCTGGGTGGGTGTGGGGTGAGCTCTGGCTCTCGGGGGAATTCCTTTCTGGGCGAGGCGATGGCTCACGTGCGCTCACAACTTTTTACGGGGTCACATCCTGCTATTTCCGTCTGGAATGGGACTTATCTACCATGGAGCCTGAAACTTGGTTTTCCACATTTTTCTAAATTGGCCCTTGTGCAGAAGAGTGGCTCCCTTGGCCGGGGTGACAAACTCAGTCCTGGTGAGGAGGCCCTTCTTACCCCCCTCACCTCACTGCTGATGGTCACCCACAAACTCCAGAGCCATGCTCACCCCCTTGGATTCCCTGCTCCCTCCTCCCCATGCCAAGCCCAGCCACCTCCTCCTGCCCCAGAGACCCCTCCTCCTGAGGGAAGTTGTGGGGCCCTTAGGGTCAGGACTCCAAGCCCTGTGTCACGGCAGGGGACAGCCCAGCTGATTGGTGACAGGCCTGGAAGCAAGGGTGGGGCCCTGGGCCCCAAGATGGGCTGTGTGGCCTTGGTCAGGTCACAGCCTCTCAGCCCAGCATCACAGCCTCGCACACCCCTCCAGGCCCACGTGCCTGAGATGTCAGTCACACACACAGGCTCCAGCCCCACTCCCCACCCCCATGCAGGTGCATGGAGGGCACACATGTACACACAGGGACATGTACACACATACAGGAACATACACACATGCACAGGGACACACAAACAGGCTCATCCCCCAGCCACCAGGATGCCACTTTTTCATTCTTACATGTTGCTGCTGCAATAAAATAATTAAAGCATGAATATTCAAATGGTAAATGCTAGAGAGGGTGTGGAAAACAGTGAACCCTTGTACACTGTCGGTGGGAATGTAGTTTGGTACAGCAGTTATGGAAAATGGTATGGAGAGTCCTCAAAAAACTAAAAATACACTTACTATATGATACAATAATCCCACTCCTGGGCATATATCCAAAGGAAGCATTAATACAGAAAGATACCAGCACCCTAATGTTCATAGCACTATTTACAATAGCCAAGACATGGAGACAGCTTAAATGTCCAGCAACAGATGACTGGATACAGAAGCCGTGTCATGTATACAATGGAATACTACTCAGCCATAAAAAATAATATCATGCCATTTGGAGCAACATGGATGGCCCTGGAAAACATCATTCTAAGTGAAGTAAGCCAGAAAGAAAGAAAAACACCATATGACAACACTCATGTGGAATCTAAAATTAAACAGGCTTAGAAAACTCATGGTTATCAGAGGGGAACAGGGTGGGAAAGGATAGACTGGGAGTTCAAGATTTGCAGACAGTGAGTGGTAAATATAAAATAAAGCAACAAGTTTATACCACACAGCACAGGGAACCATAGTCAAAATCTTGTAGTAGCTCATGGTGAGAAAGGACATGAAAATGAATATACGAATGTTATTGTATGACTGAAGCATTGAGCTATACACCAGAAATTGACACAAAATTGTAAGCTGACTATAATTCAGTAAAATAAAAATTTAAAAATCTGAATATTTAAAACGACCCTTGAGAGAAATGGCCCCATCTCACCAAAGGCAGGAAAATGCTGAGACACTATGGGGAGGAGGAGGGGAGATGGCGCTGAGAGGCCGGGAGAGTGGGAGGGCAGATATAGAGGGGCACCAGGCAGGGGGCAAACGTGGAGAAGAGGGGATAGATGCTCTACTCCAAGGAACGCTTGCCAGCCAGATGTATGACAGAGCCATGTGGCATTTGGACAGGCCAGGGTGGAGCAGGGCTGAAAATGGGCCACGGGCTGACCTGGGCATCTTTCAGGCTTCCAGCTGAGCTGGGAATGGAGGGAAAAGTGTGACCCAGACTCCCCTAGCCTCAAAGCAGGGGTCTTCGGACAAAACCTCGGACCATGGCTGTATAGAAAAAGGAGCTAAACAAACATCCAATTTCTGTGAAGTATATGTGGAAAGTGTTGATTTATCAATGCCCAGTAGGCAGAGAACCAGTGCAAACTGCTCTCACTCGCTCCCATACACACAGCATTGTAAACATCCACTCACCCAGCCCTTGGCAGAGGACACTTGACGAAGAGTGGTCTGTTATTCCAAAGAAAGGATGAGGCCTCAGAAAACCTGGGAGAAGGAGAAGGCAAAGTAGAGAATGGAAACCAGTGCAGGATCTGAACTCTGGTAATGGAGCATCAAAGGTGAAACACTGTTTATCTTGGAAGCAAACTCTCAAGAAGGCAGCAAGCATGGGAATGAAGGTGATGTGCTGAGGGTTAGAAGAGTGCACCACAGATGCTTGGCTGACAGAACTCAAAAAATTAGCACAAAATATCCCCACAAATGAATCTGAGACCAAGATCCGAGCTGCCAAATCTGAGCTAGCAGAGGCAGCGGAAAGAGAGGGATAGGGCTACGGATGATGGCACACTCAGAACTCAGGGATCTAGAGTGCGTTGTGGGTATTGGCGGGTACTTTCAAGAGAGCAAATAGAACTGTGACCTCAGTGAGACAGCAACCGCACTGGCGCATGAGGTTGAGTTTATCGATATATCCTATGGCCACATCCACTGCATCTGCAGGACCAGGGACCAATTTGATATTTTGCCAATACAGCACGGGTGGGGATCAATCAGAGATATCATGCATCTGGTCTTAGGGTTCCAGGGGGCGTTGGGTTTGAAATCAGTATTAAAAGTTTTAGGATCTGCTATATTCATAACCTTGACGTGGATAACGATCTGGTTTGAGGCAGAGGATACGGAACAGCTCTGTGTTTGCTTTAGTGAACCCATGACTCAAGGATGAGAGAACAAGGAAGAGTGGTCAAAGTCCACAGCATGAGAAGATGAAGCATTTCTTACAGCATTATCTCCCAAATGCAGATGCTACATTTTGGACGGCACTGACAGGGTACTGCACCGAGGAGACATAGGTCGGTCTGCGGGATCATCCTAGCAGGCCCTGAAGTATGACATCCATACATATGCTTCCACTGGTGTTTCTGTAGACAGAGAAGCTCTGGGAAGAACTGGTAACATTGGGACATTCCCAAGGCAGTAGAAAGTACAAGCGCACTCTCTGTAGGCACTTTGGAGACACTCCAAAATGACATACAGAGGAATGCAGACCTAAAACATATAGAAGCTTCATTTCCAGTAGAGGAAGTGCCTAGTGCCCTTTCAGAACTGTGAGATTAGCATAATAAAAATGAGGTTCTACTAACTGAAATAGTATGGTGTGTTCATCACAAAAAATGGAACACCAGCAATTTGAGATATAACAACCAACACACACAGGAAAAGGGTATGGCATCAAGGTCTAGGGAAAATTTTCCTCTCAGAAATGCCATGGAATTGCTTACACCAAATACTCTAAAGTTTTCATAAATCCAAGCCCTATAAATCTATACTACATACCTGATATTACTTGAAGTGTAGAGAAAAAGAAGTATAGTAAAAAAACAGGAAGTGCCATTTTCTGTTCCAAAGTGATTGAAGGCCCAAAAAATAAGCTTTCAAGCAACTAGACGGCAAAAAGCTACCAGAGAAAGCACTGAAAATGGAAGTGAGGAAAACACTGATGAACAGCAGGGCCTCTGAATAACAAAAGGCAGAATACCAGAAAAGGGGAAGAGAAAGTCAAAAGAAGAACCCAATAATGACAGAAAACTCAATGGGTGAGATAATAACTGGGCTAAATTCAGTCCTATGCAGACTAAATAATGCAGAGGGACTCGTGAATGACTGTGACTACAGGGGAACAGAAATCAATCGATCAGAAAAAGACACAGAAAAGCAAGTGCAAACCAACGCAAACATCGCTGTTGAATCATGGATTAAGACAAAGCAGGAAAGAATAGGACTCATAGAATTCCCAAATGGAAAAGGAAGAGAAAAAATAAAAATTCTCAAAAGGAATTTGTACAAAAATCAGAATGAAACTTGCTGAAAGCCAAGAAAGGATCATCTATACGAATTCAGTAAGTACACAGCGTCCAAATGAGGTGGAATCCCAATAGACCAACAAGCAGCTGAAGAATTCAAATAAACAAATCTCATGATCATCACAGTGATGTAAAATGCACCTCGAGGAAAGCAACTTAGTCACAACAGAACCACCAGAGGTGTTTCAGCTGATATCTCTGCAGAAATTTTGCTGCACGGGGAGAAGTGCGAGGACATAGACCATATCCTGAATGAGAAAAAGCTGCAATCTAGGGTAGCCTATGCCAAATGACCGCCGTTTATAACAACGGCAGAGCTAGGGAATTCACTGACCTGCAAGCCTGAAAAGAATTCAGCAGTTTGAGACTGATCCTAAAACAAAAATTGAGAATCCTACCCTGAGTAGAAAAGTAGCATGATGAAATGGAAATAACAAAACCATTATTGCAAATGCAAGAAGAGCCTGAGTTGCAAAGAAGTAAGAAGAAGAAGGCAAGGAGGACATCCAAATCCTAAAGATGGGAGAGGGTAGCATGAAATCATAGGTGATTTTAAGCACTATCTTAAGTGAATCAGCTTATATGACTGTCTGAAGCAAAAGGAGAGATGCATGGCCTAATGTGTTTGCAAGACAAACAAACAATCAGACAAACAAACAAACACCAAAAGGTTACAGTTGGCTGACATATACCAAACAACCATGATTATTCAAAACAAAATATTCAAAGTGATGTCAAGGAACATTCATCACGCAATGACCCAGTATCGCGGCTAGCATGTACTCAAAACACTTGTATTCAGAACACAGACGCGTGCATTAGTATTCATAGATACTGATCCAGAAGTGCATATCTTGACACAAATCAAATGACAGTTTTCAACAACAGTGGGTCATAGAACGGGATATATACTTACAAGAATTCCAACAGGAGGAATGAATGCCATATTCTAACCAAGGTAGAGAAGAAATGGCATAAGCCTATAACAAAGACAAGTAGCTCTGCAAAACTGTACTAAGTGCAAAAGAGACATACAGGAAAGTGCACGTTGGGATTGGTTTAATTTCTAGCAATTTAAGCCTCCATGAAAAAAACGGATCCGTGTTCTGAGAGTGTGGGTGTTTCAGAAGAAAGCAACAGACGGATATGTATTCTGGGTGAATGGATATTACACAAAATGAATTTCCTGTAGTGGGTCTCTGTGTACTGTGAACTGTTAGAAAGTTTAAAGAGCTGTGAATTGATAAACTGAACATGGACACCCTTCCCTCCGTTCTTAATGTGTATACAGATCTGAACAAAAGGAAAGAGGGAAGAGAAAAGACCATGGGACCCTTGTTGATATATTCACATTTCCCTTAGGAACCTCTCGTCTAAAGCAGCCTCTCCCCCAACACTGACTTAATGCATCTACTACTGTGAATGTCACTTACCGGTTGGATTCCAGGTGGAATATTGGTGTGTACCATGAGGCTTGTTGCAGCTGGTGGATCCAAGGTAACTGGGCAGAATTCTGTAGGTGGATCAGTATGATGGTGGGGATGCCGCCATATGTGGAGATTGGCTTAAGTCTTTGTTTCGGGAATCTGTGTAAGTTGGAGATACTGCTGCTGCCCAAAGACCTGAGTTCACGGGTCAGTTTCCAGAAACTTAAAGGGCATACAGTGGAAGAACTAACTGTCATCAGCTTAATGCTGAGGCTCCGAAGTACGTTCAGACTTGCCCATTCTTGTTGACGTCGACTTTATGGGAGACACGAAGAGAAGTTGGCAAAAAAGCTGGCTGCATGGTCTGAGGAGACGTGCGAACAAATTGATGAGAGTTGTTCTGCTACAGTGAAGAATATCGTCATGGAGAAATCACTAGAGCATACCAGGCTCTAAAGAAATTCATGAGAGCTACTGAATCACACTGATACTGGCAGAAACACACTGAGTGTGAACTTGTACTTGAGAAATTTACTCGATTCTCTGCTCCAAGAATGGGTCCATGATTACTGATATCTAAAAGAGAAGAGATGGCAGAGATGATAAAAACGCTCATGTTATTGGAAGAGATCATGAGAATCCACACATCCCAAGGGGCAGTTATGAATCATTCAGACCAAAATGCACCAAGCCCTAGTAAGCCGATTCCCAGGTTTGTGCCTAGCTATCAATCACATGCACTTCCCTCCACTCCACTCAGACATCCATTTCAAAGGGTCAGAACCTGAGCTGCAATGAATCCAGTATTAGGAAAGCAAGCCCCTCCTAGAACCAGAGTACCTACTTTTTCACACTCGGTAAAAAGTGAACTCCTTAAAGCTCAAATACTCTCGAATATTTGATAGGAATTGAACACTTAGCTCACACAAAGGAATGATGACCTTGTCGTAGATTCAGGAAATGCTGGGATTATTTATTCTTTGGGCTGAAAAGAGTGTGGGAAGTGAGGGGAATATTTGAATGAACTTGAACATGTATTAGGCCTCAGTTTTTCAAGACAGTACAGGAAAATATTAGAAGTCAGATAGTGAACTGAACTGTAAAAGTCGCCAAACACATTAAAGACACAGGTTATCTGGACCGACTTTCCCTTCCGTCAAGACCCGGGTGCAATATATTTTGGAGGTGCAGACATGGTTGTGTTAAATTGCTTTACCCAACATGATCGGATGATTAAGAGTTCTCAGCACTGATAGAAGAACACCTGGTTCTCTATAGCCTAGCATAGCTACAGCAGGTTTCTCAAAGTTAAATGCCTCTAGGTGCTTTTGGAATCAAGCCTAAAATTATAAATTCTGTTTAGATATTCTTGTATATTCCTAGAGAGGAATGTTACCCCTTGAAGTGCAAACATTGCCTAGTATGTGTCATTGGGAGTAAAGAGCAACAGGTGCACAAGGGAAACACAGGTTGGGGGTTATTTCATGGTTCCAATACGTATTTAATGGTTCCTAATTTTGTTGGATGCTTCAAGAGAAAAGAGTTGGCATGTCTCCTTCAAACATTTGGACAGCTATTTTATATTGAGTCCACCGGTTTTTTCCATAGAGCTGACAAAATGTTACAAAAATTTACAAGTCTGGCTTCTAGGTTGATTTGGTAATTTTCAAAAACTAACTTCACTTTCATATAAATCCCAAAACACGTAAATCGATACTATTAACCTTCTTAAAGACTGCAACTGCCTTGTGAACATAATGCTAAAACTAGAGTCATCAGAAAATCACTCCGACCATGACTGTAAAGAAAAAGGAGCTAAACAAATGTTCAATTTCTGTGAAGTATATGTGTAAAGTGTTCATTTATTGATGTCCAGTAGGCAGAGAATCAGTGCAAACTGCTGTCACTTGCTCCCATACACAAAAATTTGTAAACATCACTCACACAGGCCTTGGCATAGAACACTTCCCTAAGAGAGGTCTGTTACTTCCAAAGACAGGATGAGGCCTCAAAAAACCGCAAGCAGGAAATGGCAAATTACAGAATGGAAACCAGTGCAGGATCAGACCACTGGTAATGGAGCAGCAAAGGTGAAACTCTGTTTTCCTTGGAAGCACACTCTCAAGCGGGCAGCAGGCATGGGATCGAAGGTGATGTGCTGAGTGTTAGCAGAGTGCACAGCAGATGCTTCACGGACAGAACTCAAAGAAATCAGCTCAAAATATCCCCACAATTGAATCTGAGACTACGATCCGAGCTGCCAAATCTGAGCTAGCTGAGGCAGCGGAAAAAGAGGGGTAGGGATATGGATGATGGCTCTCGCATAACTCAGGGATCTAGAATGCATTGTGGGTTTTGGTGGGTAATTTCAAGAGAGCAAAGAGAACTGTGAACTCAGTGAGACAGCAACCGCACTGGCACGTGAGGTTGAGTTTATCGATATGTCCAATGGCCACATCCACTGCATCTGCAGGACCAGGGTCCAATTTGACATTTTGCCAATAGAGCACGTGTGGGGCTCAATCAGAGGTATCATGCATCTGGACTGAGGGTTCATGGGGGCGTTGGGTTTGAAATCAGTATTAAAAGATTTAGGATCTGCTACATTCATAACCTGGATTGGCATTACATTCTGGTTTGAGTCAGAGGATGCGGAACAGCTCAGTGTATGCCTTCGTGAACCCATTACTCAAGAATGAGAGAACTAGGAAGAGTGGTCAAAGTCCACATCATGAGAAGATGAAGCATTTCTTACAGCATTATCACCCAAATGCAGATGCTACATTTTGGACGGCACTGAAAGGGTACTGCACTGAGGACACATAGGTCGGTTTGCAGGATCATCCTAGCAGGCCCTGAAGTATGACATCCATACATATGCTTCCACTGGTGTTTCTGTAGACAGAGACGTTCTGTGAACTACTGGTAACATTGGGACATTCACATGGCAGTAGAAAGTACAAGCGCACTCTATTTTGGCTGTTTTGGAGACACTTCAAAATGACATACAGAAGAATGCAGAGCTGAAAACCTATAGAAGCTTCATTTCCACTAGAGGAAGTGCCCTGTGCCCTTTCAGAATTGTGAGATTAGTGTAATAAATAAGAGGTTCTACTAACTGAAACAGTATGGTGTGTTCATCACAACAAAGGCAACACCAGGATTTAGAGATATACCAGACAACACAAACAGTAATAGGGCATGGCATCAAGGCCTAGGGAAAATTGTCCTCACAGAAATAACATGGAATTGCATACAGCAAAGAGTCTAAAGATTGCACTTAACCAAGCTCTAAAAGTCTATATTAGATACGTGATAGTACCTGAACTGTAGAGTAAAAGAAGTATAGTAAAGAAACAGGAAGGACCATTTTCAGTTCCAAAGAGATTGAAGGCCCAAAAAATAAGCTTTCAAACAACTAAATGGCAAAACGATACCACAGCAGGCTCTGAAAATGGATGTGAGGAAAACACTGCAGAAGCACAGTGCCTCAGAATCACAAAAGTCAGAATAACAGAAAAGGGGAAGAGAAACTCTAAAGAAGAACCCAGTAGTATCAGAAAACTCAATGGATGAGATAAAAACTGGGCTAAAGTCAATCCTAAGCAGACTATATAATGCAGAGGGACTCGTGAATTACTGTGAGGAAAGGGGAACAAAAATCCCTCGATCAGAAGAAGACACACCAAAGCAAGTGCAAATGAACGCGGACATCACTGTTGAATCCTGGGTTAAGTCAAAGCAGGAAAGAATAGGACTCATAGGATTCCCAAATGGAAAAGAAAGAGATAAAATAATAAATTCTGAAAAAGGATTTGTAGAAAAATCAGAATGAAACTTGCTGAAAGCCAAGGAAATATCATCTATACGAATTCAGTAGGTACACAGCGTCCAAATGAGGTGGAATTCCAATAGACCAACAAGCAGCTGTAGAATTCAAATAAACAAAATTCATGATCATCCCAGTGATGTAAAATGCACCTCGAGGAAAGCAACTTAGTCACAACAGAACCACCAGAGGTGTTTCAGCTGATATCTCGGCAAAAAATTTGCAGCACGGGGAGGAGTGCCAGGACATAGAACATATCCTGAATGAGAAAAAGCTGCAATCTAGGGTAGCCTATGCCAAATGAACACCGTTTATAAGAACGGCAGATCTAGGGAATTTCACTGACCGGCAAACCTTAAAGGAATTCAGCAGTTTGAGACTGATCCTAAAACAAAAATTGAGAATACTACCCTGAGTAGAAAAGTAGCATGATGAAATGGAAATAACAAAACCATTATTACAAATGCAAGAAGAGCCTGAGTTGCAAAGAAGTAAGAAGAAGAAGGCAAGGAGGACATCAAAATCCTAAAGATGGGAGAGGTAGAGGAAATCATAGGTGATTTTAAGCACTATCTTAAGTGAATCAGCTTATATGACTGTCTGTCTTAAGCAAAAAGAGAGATGCATGGCCTAATGTGTTTGCAAAACAAACAATCAGACAAACAAACAAACACCAAAAGGTTACAGTTGGCTGACATATACAAAACAACCATGATTATTCAAGACAAAATACTCAAAGTGATGTCAAGTATCATTCAGCACGCATCAAGTTATTATCGCTGTTAGCATGTATTCAACACACTTGAATTCCAAAAACAGACGCATGCATTACTATTCATAGATAATGATCCAGAAGTGCATATCGTGAGCCAACCCAAATGACGGTTTTTAATAACAGTGTGTCATAGAACGGGATATAGTCTTACAAGTCTTCCAACCGGATGAACGAATGCCTTATACTAAAATACGTAGAGAAGAAATGGCATAAGCCTATAACAAAGACAAGTAGCTCTGCAAAACTGATGTAAGTGCAAAAGAGACAGACAGGAAAGTGCACGTTGGGATTGGTTTCATTTCTAGGAATTTCAGCCCCCATGAAAAAAATGGATCCATGTTCTGAGAGTGTGGGTGTTTCAGCAGAAAGCAACAGACGTATATGAAATCTGGCTGAATGGATATTACACAAACATGAGTTTCCTTGAGTGGGTCTCTGTGTACTGTGAAATGTTAGAAAGTTTAAATAGGTGTGAATCAATAAACTGAACATGGAAAAACTTCCATCCGTTTGTATTGTGTATACAGATCTGAACAAAAGGAAAGAGGGAAGAGAAAAGGACCATGTGACCCTTGTGGATAGAATCACATTTCCCTTAGGAAACTCTCGTCTAATACAGCATCACCCCCAACACTGACTTGATGCATCAACCACTGGGGATGGCAGTTACCGCTTGGATTCCAGGTGGAATATTGGTGTGTACCACGAGGCTTGTTGCGGCTGGTGGATCCAAGGTAACTGGGCAGAATTCTGTGGGTGGATCAGTTTGACGTTGGGTCTGCTGCCCTATGTGGAGATTGGCTTAGGTCTATTGTTCGGGAAGCTGGGTAAGTTCGAGATACTGCTGCTGCCCAAAGACCTGAGTTCACGGGTCAGTTTCCAGAATCTGAAAGGGCAGACAGTGGAAGATCTGCCTGTCATCAGCTTACTGGTGAGGCTCCGAGGTATTTTCAGACTTGCCCAGTCCTGTTGACGTCGACTTTATGGGAGACACGAAGAGAAGCTGGCAGAAAAACTGGCTGCATTGTTTGAGGAGATGTGCGAACACATTGATGAAAGTTGTTCTGCTACAGTGGAGAATATCGGCATGGAGACATCTCTAGAGCATTCCAGGCTCGAAAGACATTCAAGAGACCTACTGAACCTCGCTGATACTGCAGAAACATACGGAGAGTCAACGTGCACTTGAGAAAGTTACTCGATTCTCTGCTGCAAGAACGAGTCCAAGATTCCTGACATCTAAATGAGAAGAGATGGCAGAGATGATAAAAGCGCTCATGTTCTTGGAAGAGGTCGTGAGAATCCACACATCCCAAGGGGCATTTACGAATCATTCAGACCGAAATGCACCAAGCCCAGGTAAGCCTATTCCCAAGTTTGTGCCTAGCTATCAATCACATGCTCTTCACTCCACTCCACTCCGGCATCCATTTCAAAGTATCAGAAACTGAGCTGCAATGAATCCAGTAGGAGGAGAGCAAGCCCCTACTAGAATCATAGTTCCACCACCTTCACACTCGGTGAACAACGGTGAACCCCTTAAAGTCAAATACTCTCGACTAAAATAGATAGGAATTGAATACTTAGCTCACACAAAGAAATGATGACCTTCCCCTTGATTCAGGAAATGTAGGGGTTATGTATTCTTTGGGCTGAAAGGAGTGTGGGAAGTGAAGGGATTCTTTGAATGAACTTGAATATGTGTTAGGCCTCAGTTTTTCAAGAGAGTACAGGAAAATATTAGAATTCAGATAGTGAACTGAACTGTAAAAGTCGCCAAAAACATAAAAGACTCAGGTTATGTGGACAGTCATTCACTTCCATCAAGCCCCGGGTGCACTATATCTTGGAGGTGCAGACATGGTAATTTTAAATTGCTTTACCCAACATGATCGGATGATTAAGCTTTCTCAGTACTGATAGAAGAGCACCTGGTTCTCAATAGCCTAGCATAGCTGCAGCAGGTTTCTCATAGTTAAATGCCTCTAGGTTCTTTTGGAATCAAGCCTTAAATGTATATATTCTGTTTAGATTTTCTTGTATATTCCTAGAGAGGAATGTTACCCCTTGAAATGTCTACATTGTCTAGTATGTGTCATTGGGATTTAAGGGCACCAAGTTCACAAATAAATAACAGGTTGGGGGTTATATCATGCTTCCTATAGGTATTTCATTGTTCCTTTTGTTTTTGGAGGCTTCAAGAGAAAAGAGATGTCATGTCCCCTTCAAACATTTGGACTGCTATTTAACATTGAGACTGACGGTTTTTTCCTTAGAGCTGACAAAATCATACAGAAATTTTCAAGTCTGGCTTCTAGGTTGATTTGATAATTTTCAAAAAATAACTTCAATTTCATATAATTCCCAAAACACGTAAATCAATACTATTATCCTTCTTAAAGACTGCAACTGCCTTATCAACATTAAGCCAAAGCTGGAGTCTTCGGAAAAATCCTCCGAACATGGCTGCAAAGAAAATGGAGCGTAACAAGTATCAAATTTCTGTGAATTATTTGTGAAAAGTGTTGATTTATCGATGTCACTTAGGAAGAGGACCAATGCAAACTTCTCTCACTAGCTACCATACACAAAATATTGTAAAAATAAACTCACCCACCCCCTGGCACAGGACACTTTCCTAAGAGTGTTCTGTTACTTCCAAAGACAGGATGAGGCCTCAGAAAAACCGGAAGCAGGAAAAGGCAAAGTAGAGAATGGAAACCAGTGCAGGATCTGACCTCTGGTAATGGAGCATCAAAGGTGAGTCTCTGTTTTACTTGGAAGCACACTCTCAAGCGGGCAGCTGGCATGGGATTGAAGGTGATGCGCTGAGTGTTAGAAGAGTGCACAGCAGATGCTTGGCTGACAGAACTCAAAGAAATCAGCTCAAAATATGCCCAAAATTGAATCTGAGACCAAGATCCGAGCTGTCAAACCTGAGCTAGCAGAGGCAGCGGAAAAAGAGGGATAGGGTGATGGATGATGGCTCTCGCATAACTCAGGGATCTAGAGTGCGTTGTGGGTTTTGGTGGGTACTTTCAAGGGAACAAGGAGAACTGTGACCTCAGTGAGACAGCAACAGCACTGGCACGTGAGGTTGAGTTTATCGATATGTCCTATGGCCACATCCAATGCATCTGCAAGACCAGGGTCCAATTTGACATTTTGCCAATAGAGCACGTGTGGGGCTCAATCGCAAGTATCACACATCTGGACTGAGGTTTCCTGGGGGCGTTGGGTTTGAAATGAATATTAAAAGCTTTAGGATCTTCTACATTCATAACCTGGATTGGGATTACATTCTGTATTGTGGCAGAGGATGTGGAACAGCTCTTTGGTTGCTTTCATTATCCCATTACTCAAGAATGAGAGAACTAGGAAGTGTGGTCAAAGTCCACAGCTTGAGAAGATGAAGCATTTCTTACAGCATTATCACCCAAATGCAGATGCTACATTTTGGACGGCACTGACAGGGTACTGCACCGAGGACACATAGGTCGGTTTGCAGGATCATCCCATCAGGCCCTGAAGTATGACATCCATACATATGCTTCCACTGGTGTTCCTGTAGACAGAGAAGCTCTGGGAAGTACTAGTAACATTGGGACATTACCGTGGCAGTAAAATTACAAGCGCACTCTACGTTGGCTGTTTTGCAGACATATCAAAATGATATACAGAAGAATGCAGAGCTGAAAACCTATAGAAGCTTCATTTCCACTAGAGGAAGTGCCATGTGTACATTCAGAATTGTGAGATTAGTGTAATAAAAATGAGGTTCAACTAACTGAAACAGTATGGTGTGTTCATCACAACAAATGCAACACCAGGATTTAGAGATATACCAGACAACATACAAAGGAACAGGGCATGGCATCAAGGTCTAGGGAAAATAGTCCTCACAGAAATAACATGGAATTGCATACACCAAAGAGTCTAAAGTTTGCACTTAACCAAGCCCTATAATTCTTTATTAGATACATGATAGTACCTGACCAGTAGAGTAAAAGAAGTATAGTAAAAGAAACAGGAAGTACCATTTTCAGTTCCAAAGAGATTGAAGGCCCCAAAAATAAGTTTTCAAACAACTAGACGGCAAAACGATACCAGAGCTAGCTCTGAAAATGGAGGTGAGGAAAACACTGATGAACCAAAGTGCCTCAGAATAACAAAAGGCAGAATACCAGAAAAGGGTAAAAGAAAATCTAAAGAAGAACCCAATAGTATGACAAATCCCAATGGATGAGATAAAAACTGGGCTAAAGTCAATCCTAAGCAGACTACATAATGCAGAGGTACTCGTGAATGACTGTGAGGACAGGGGAACAGAAATCCCTCCATCAGAAGAAGACACAGAAAAGCAAGGGAAAACCAACGCAAACATCACTGTTGAATCCTGGGTTAAGACAAAGCAGTTAAGAATAGGACTCATAGGATTTCCAAATGGAAAAGCAAGATGTAAAATAATAAATTCTGAAAAGGAATTTGTAGAAAAATCAGAATGAAACTTGCTGAAAGCCAAGAAAGTGGCATCTATACGAAATCAGGAAGTACAGAGCATTCAAAAGAGGTGGAATACCAATAGACCAACAAGCAGCTGTATAATTCAAATAAACAAATTTCATGATCATCCCAGTGATGTAAAATGCACCTCGAGGAAAGCAACTTAGTCACAACAGAACCTCCAGAGGTGTTTCAGCTGATATCTCGGCAGAAATTTTGCAGCACGGGGAAGAGTGCCAGGACATAGACCATATCCTGAATGAGAAAAAGCTGCAATCTAGGGTAGCGTATGCCAAAGCACTGCAATTTATAACAATGGCAGATCTAGGGAATTTCACTGACCGGCAAACCTTAAAAGAATTCAGCAGTTTGAGACTGATCCTAAAATAAAAATTGAGAATCCTACCCTGAGTAGAAAAGTATCAAGATGAAATGGAAATAACAAAACCATTATTCCTAATGCAAGAAGAGCCTGAGTTGCAAAGACGTAAGAAGAAGAAGGCTAGGAGGACATCAAATTCCTAAAGATGGGAGAGGGTAGCAGTAAATCATAGTTGATTTTAAGCACTATCTTAAGTGAATCAGCTTACATGACTGTCTGTCTGAAGCAAAAGGATAGATGCATGGCCTAATGTGTTTGCAAAACAAACAATCAGACAAACAAACAAACACCAAAAGGTTACAGTTGGCTGACATATACCAAACAAACATGATTATTCAAGACAAAATACTCAAAATGATGTCAAGTATCATTCAGCACGCATTGACCTATTATCGCTGTTAGCATGTAATCAACACACTTGTATTCAGAAAACAGACGCGTGCATTACTATTCATAGATACTGATCCAGAAGTGCATATTGTGAGCCAACCCATACGACGGTTTTGTATAAGAGTGGGTCATAGAACGGGATATTGACTTAGAAGTCTTCCAACAGGATGAACGAATGCCTAATTTTCCCTACGTAGAGAAGAAATGGCATAAGCCTATAACAAAGACAATTAGCTCTGCAAAAATGAACTAAGTGCAAAAGAGACAGACAGGAAAGTGCACGTTGGGATTGGTTTCATTTCTAGGAATTTCAGCCCCCATGAAACAAATGGATCCATGTTCTGAGAGTGTGGGTGTTTCAGCAGAAAGCAACAGACGTATAAGTAATCTGGGTGAATGGATATTACAAAAACATGAGTTTCCTTGAGTGGGTCTCTATGTACTGTGAAATGTTAGAAAGTTTAAATAGGTGTGAATCCATAAACGGAACATGGACACTCTTCCCTCCGTTTGTACTGTGTATACAGATCTGAAGAAAAGGAAAGAGGGAAGAGAAAAGGACCATGGGACCCTTGTGGATAGAATCACATTTCCCTTAGGAAACTCTCGTCTAATGCAGCATCACCCCCAACACTTATTGTTGCATCAACCACTGGGGATGGCAGTTACCGGTTGGAATCCAGGTGGAATGTTGGTGTGTACAACGAGGCTTGTTGCGACTGGTGGATCCAAGGTAACTGGGCAGAATTCTGTGGGTGGATCAGTTTAATGGTGGGTCTGCTGCCCTACGTGGAATTTGGCTTAGGTCATTATTTCGGGAAGCTGAGTAAGTTCGAGATACTGTTGCTGCCCAAAGACCTGAGTTCACGGGTCAGTTTCCAGAAACTGAAAGGGCAGAAAGTTAAAGATCTGCCTGCCATCAGCTTACTGGTGAGGCTCCGAGGTATTTTCAGAATTGCCCAGTCCTGTTGACGTCGACTTTTATGGGAGACACGAAGAGAAGCTGGCAGAAACCTGGCTGCATTGATTGAGGAGATGTGCGAAAACATTGATGAAAGTTGTTCCGCTACAGTGGAGAATATCGGCATGGAGACATCTCTAGAGCATACCACGCTCAAAAGACTGTCATGAGAACTACTGAACCTCGCTGATACTGGCAAAAACATAGGGAGAGTCAACGTGCCCTTGAGAAAGTTACTCGATTCTCAAATCCAAGAACGGGACAAAGATTTCTGACGTCTAAAAGAGAAGAGATGGCAGAGATGGTAAAAGCGCACATGTTCTTGGAAGAGGTCGTGGGAATCCACACATCCCAAGAGGCATTTACGAATCATTCAGAACGAAATGCACCAAGCCCTGGTGAGCCTATTCCCAGGTTTGTGCCTAACTATCAATCACATGCTCTTCCCTCCACTCCACTCAGGCATCCATTTCACAGGATCAGAACCTGAGCTGCAATGAATCCAGTAGGAGGAGAGCAAGCCCCTACTAGAATCAGAGTTCCACCTCCTTCAAACTCGGTGAACCACAGTGAATTCCTTAAAGGTCAAATACTCTCGACTAAAATAGATAGGAATTGAATACTTAGCTCACACAAAGTAATGATGACCTTCTCCTAGATTCAGGAAATGCTGGGGTTATGTACTCTTTGGGCAGAAAGGAGTGTGGGAAGTAAGGGGAATCTTTGAATGAACTTGAATATGTATTAGGCCTCAGTTTTTCAAGACAGTACAGGAAAATATTAGAAGTCAGATAGTGAACGGAACTGTAAAAGTCGCCAAACACATTAAAGACACAGGTTATGTGGACAGTCATTCCCTAAATTCAAGCCCTAGGTGCACTATATCTTGAACGTGCAGACTTGGTTGTGTTACATTGCTTTACCCAACATGATCGGATGATTAAGCATTCTCAGCACTGATAGAAGAGCACATGTTTCTCAATAGCTAGCATAACTGCAGCAGGTTTCTCATAATTAAATGCCTCTAGGTGCTTTTGGAATCAAGCCTAAATGTATATATTCTGTTTAGATTTTCTTGTATATTCCTAGAGAGGAATGTTACCCCTTGAAATGCCAACATTGCCTAGTATGTTTCAGTGAATTAAAGGGCACCAGGTGCACAAGGGAAACACAGGATGGGGGTTATATCATGGTTCAAATAGGTATTTCATTGTTCCTTTTGTTGTTGGAGGCTTCAAGAGAAAAGAGTTGGCAAGTCCCCTTCAAACTTTTGGACTGCTATTTTAAATTGAGGCTGACTGTTTTTTCCTTAGAGCTGACAAAATCTTACAGAAATTGTCAAGTCTGGCTTCTAGGTTGATTTGGTAATTTTCAAAAACTAACTTCAATTTCATATAAATCCCAAAATACGTAAATCGAAACTATTAACATTCTTAAAGACTGCAACTGCCTTGTCAACATAGGGTCAAACCTGGAGTCTTCGGACAAACACTCCGACGCTGGCTGTAAAAAAATGGAGCGAAACAAACATCCAATTTCTGTGAATTATTTGTGAAAAGTGTTGATTTGTCGATGCCCAGTAGGAAGAGAACCAGTGCAAACTGCTCTCACAAGCTACCATACACAAAATATTGTAAACACCCACTCACCAACCCCTTGGCAAGGACACTTTCCTAAGAGTGGTCTGTTACTTCCAATGACAGGATGAGGCCTCAGAAAAACCGGAAGCAGGAAAAGGGAAAGTAGAGAATGGAAACCAGTGCAGGATCTGACCTCTGGTAATGGAGCATCAAAGGTGAAACACTGTTTTACTAGTAAGCACACTCTCAAGCGGGCAGCAGGCATGGGATTGAAGGTGATGCACTGAGTGTTAGAAGAGTGCACAGCAGAAGCTTGCTGACAAAACTCAAAGAAATCAGCTCAAAATATCCCACAATTGAATCTGAGACCAAGATCCGAGCTGCCAAATCTGAGCTAGCAGAGGCAGCGGAAAAAGAGGGGTAGGGCTAAGGATGAGGGCTCTCCCAGAACTCAGGGATCTAGTGTGCATTGTGAATTTTGGTGGGTACTCTCAAGAGAGCAAAGAGAATTTGACCTCAGTGAGACTGCAACGGCACTGGCACGTGAGGTTGAGTTAATCGATATGTCCTATTGCCACATCCACTGCATCAGCAGGACCAGGTTCCAATTTGACACTTTGCCAATAGAGCACGTGTGGGGCTCAATCAGAGGTATCATGCATCTGGACTGAGTGTTCCTGGGGGCGTTGGGTTTGAAATCAGTATTAAAAGCTTTAGGATCTGCTACATTCATAACCTGGATTGGGATTACATTCTGTATTGTGGCAGAGGATGTGGAACAGCTCTTTGGTTGCCTTCATGAACCCATTACTCAAGAATGAGAGAACTAGGAAGTGTGGTCAAAGTCCACAGCATGAGAAGATGAAGCATTCCTTACAGCATTATCACCCAAATGCAGATGCTACATTTTGGACGGCACTGACAGGGTACTGCACCGAGGACACATAGGTCGGTTTGCAGGATCATCCCATCAGGCCCTGAAGTATGACATCCATACATATGCTTCCACTGGTGTTCCTGTAGACAGAGAAGCTCTGGGAAGTACTAGTAACATTGGGACATTACCGTGGCAGTAAAATTACAAGCGCACTCTAAGTTGGCTGTTTTGCAGACATATCAAAATGATATACAGAAGAATGCAGAGCTGAAAACCTATAGAAGCTTCATTTCCACTAGAGGAAGTGCCCTGTGCACATTCATAATTGTGAGATTAGTGTAATAAAAATGAGGTTCAACTAACTGAAACAGTATGGTGTGTTCATCACAACAAATGAAACACCAGGATTTAGAGATATACCAGACAACATACAAAGGAACAGGGCATGGAATCAAGGTCTAGGGAAAATTGTCCTCACAGAAATAACATGGAATTGCATACACCAAAGAGTCTAAAGTTTGCACTTAACCAAGCCCTATAATTCTTTATTAGATACATGATAGTAACTGACCAGTAGAGTAAAAGAAGTATAGTAAAAGAAACAGGAAGTACCTTTTTCAGTTCCAAAGAGATTGAAGGCCCAAAAAATAAGTTTTCAAACAACTAGATGGCAAAACGATACCAGAGCTAGCTCTGAAAATGGAGGTGAGGAAACACTGATGAACCACAGTGCCTCAGAATCACAAAAGGCAGAATACCAGAAAAGGGAAAAAGAAACTCTAAAGAAGAACACAATAGTATCACAAAACCCAATGGATGAGATAAAAACTGGGCTAAAGTCAATCCTAAGCAGACTAGATACTGCAGAGGGACTCGTGAATGACTGTGAGGAAAGGGGAATAGAAATCCCTCCATCAGAAGAAGACACAGAAAAGCAAGGGAAAACCAACGCTAACATCACTGTTGAATCCTGGGTTAAGACAAAGCAGTTAAGAATAGGACTCATAGGATTCCCAAATGGAAAAGCAAGAGATAATATAATAAATTCTGAAAAGGAATTTGTAGAAAAATCAGAATGAAATTTGCTGAAAGCCAAGAAAGTGGCATCTATACGAAATCAGGAAGTACAGAGCATTCAAAAGAGGTGGAATACCAATAGACCAACAAGCAGCTGTATAATTCAAATAAACAAATTTCATGATCATCCCAGTGATGTAAAATGCACCTCGAGGAAAGCAACTTAGTCACAACAGAACCTCCAGAGGTGTTTCAGCTGATATCTCGGCAGAAATTTTGCAGCACGGGGAAGAGTGCCAGGACATAGACCATATCCTGAATGAGAAAAAGCTGCAATCTAGGGTAGCCTATGCCAAATGACCACCGTTTATAACAACGGCAGAGCTAGGGAATTTCACTGACCGGCAAACCTTAAAAGAATTCAGCAGTTTGAGACTGATCCTAAAATAAAAATTGAGAATCCTACCATGAGTAGAAAAGTAGTAAGATGAAATGGAAATAACAAAACCATTATTGCAAATGCAAGAAGAGCCTGAGTTGCAAAGAAGTAAGAAGAAGAAGGTAAGGAGGACATCAAATTCCTAAAGATGGGAGAGGGTAGCAGGAAATCATAGGTGATTTTAAGCACTATCTTAAGTGAATCAGCTTACATGACTGTCTGTCTGAAGCAAAAGTAGAGATGCATGTCCTAATGTGTTTGCAAAACAAACAATCAGACAAACAAACAAACACCAAAAGGTTAGAGTTGGCGGACATATACCAAACAAACATGATTATTCAAGACAAAATACTCAAAGTGATGTCAAGGATCATTCAGAACGCACCGACCTATTATCGCTGTTAGAATGTACTGAACACACTTGTATTCAGAATACAGACACGTGCATTATAATTCATAGATAGTAATCCAGAAGTACATATCGTGAGCCAACCCAAATGACGGTTTTGAATAAGAGTGGGTCATAGAAAGGGATATAGGCTTACAAGTATTCCAACAGGATGAACGAATGCCTAATTCTACCCTACGTAGAGAAGAAATGACATAAGCCTATAAAAAAGACAATTAGCTCTACAAAATTGAACTAAGAGCAAAAGAGACAGACATGAAAGTGCACGTTGGGATTGTTTACATTTCTAGGAAATTCAGCCCCCATGAATCAAATGGATCAATGTCCTGAGAGTGTGGGTGTTTAAGCAGAAATCTACTGACGGATATGTAATCTGGGTGAATGGATATTACACAAACATGAGTTTCCTTGAGTGGGTCTCTGTGTACTGTGAACTGTTAGAATGTTTAAATAGGTGTGAATCAATAAACTGAACATGGAAACTCTTCCCTCCGTTTGTACTGTGTATACAGATCTGAACAAAAGGAAAGAGGGAAGAGAAAAGGACCATGGGACCCTTGTGGATAGAATCACATTTCCCTTAGGAAATTCTCGTCTAATGAGGCATCACCCCCAACAATGACTTGATGCATCAACCAATGGGGATGGCAGTTACCGGTTGGAATCCAGGTGGAATGTTGGTGTCTACCACGAGGCTTGTTGCGGCTGGTGGATCCAAGGTAACTGGGCAGAATTCTGTGGGTGGATCAGTTTGATGGTGGGTCTGCTGCCCTATGTGGAGATTAGCTTAGGTCTTTTGTTCGGGAAGCTGAGTAAGTTCGAGATACTGCTGCTGCCCAAAGACATGAGTTCACGGGTCAGTTTCCAGAATCTGAAAGGGCAGACAGTGGAAGATCTGCCTGTCATCAGCTTACTGGTGAGGCTCCGAGGTATTTTCAGACTTGCCCAGTCCTGTTGGCGTCGACTTTATGGGAGACACGAAGAGGAGCTGGCAGAAAAACTGGCTGCATGGATTGAGGAGATGTGCGAACACATTGATGAAAGTTGTTCTGCTACAGTGGAGAATATCGGCATGGAGACATCTCTAGAGCATACCAGGCTCGAAAGACATTCATGAGAGCTACTGAAACTCGGTGATACTGCAGAAACTTACGGAGAGTCAACGTGCCCTTGAGAAAGTTACTCGATTCTCTCTTCCAAGAATGGGTCCAAGATTCCTGACGTCTAAAAGAGAAGAGATGACAGAGATGATAAAAGCGCTCATGTTCTTGGAAGAGGTCGTGAGAATCCACACATACCAATGGGCAATTACGAATCATTCAGTCCGAAATACACCAAGCCCAGGTAAGCCTATTCCCACATTTGTGCCTAGCTATCAATCATAAGCTCTTCCATCCACTCCACTCAGGCATCCATTCCAAAGGATCAGAACCTGAGATGAAATGAATCCATTAGGAGGAGAGCAAGCCCCTACTAGAATCAGAGTTCCTCCTCCTTCACACTCGGTGAACAGCAGTGAATTCCTTAAAGGTCAAATACTCTCGACTATAATAGATAGGAATTGAATACTTAGCTCACACAAAGAAATGATGACCTTCCCCTAGATTCAGGAAATTTTGGGTTTATGTATTCTTTGGGCTGAAAGGAGTGTGGGAAGTGAGGGGAATTTTTGAATGAACTTGAATATGTATTAGGCCTCAGTTTTTCAAGACAGTCCAGGAAAACATTAGAAGTCAGATAGTGAACGGAACTGTAAAAGTCGCCAAAAACATTAGAGACACAGGTTATGTGGACAGTCATTCACTTCAATCAAGCCCCAGGTGCAATATAGCTTGGAGATGCAGACTTGGTTGTGTTAAATTGCTTTAACCAACATGATATGATGATTAAGAATTCTCAGCACAGATAGAAGAGCACCTGGTTCTCAATAGCTAGCATAGCTGCAGCAGGTTTCTCATAGTTAAATGCCTCTAGGTGCTTTTGGAATCAAGCCTAAATATATATATTCTGTTTAGATTTACTTGTATATTCCTAGAGAGGAATGTTACCCCTTGAAATGCCAACAATTCCTAGTATGTGTCATTGGGATTAAAGGGCACCAGGTGCACAAGGGAAAAACAGGTTGGGGGTTATATCATTGTTCCAACTGGTATTACATTGATCCTTTTGTTGTTCGAGGCTTCAAGAGAAAAGAGTTGGCATGTCCCCTTCAAACTTTTGGACTGCTATTTTACATTGAGACTGTCTGTTTTTTCCTTAGAGCTGACAAAATCTTACAGAAATTGTCAAGTCTGGCTTCTAGGTAGATTTGGTAATTTTCAAAAACTAACTTCAATTTCATATAAATTCCAAAACACGTAAATCGATACTATTAAACATCTTAAAGACTGCAACTGCCTTGTCAAAATAAGGTCAAAATTGTAGACTTCGGAAAACCCTCCGATGCTGGCTGTAAAAAAAAGTAGCGAAACAAATATCAAATTTCTGTGAATTATTTGTGAAAAGTGTTGATTTGTCGATGCCCAGTATGAAGAGGACCAGTGCAAACTGCTCTCACTAGCTACCATACACAAAATATTGTAAACATCCACTCACCCAGCCCTTGGCAAGGAGACTTCCCTAAGAGTGGTCTGTTACTTCCAAAGACAGGATGAGGCCTCAGAAAAACCGGAAGCAGGAAAAGGCAAAGTAGAGAATAGAAACCAGTGCAGGATCTGACCTCTGGTAATGAAGCATCAAGGTGAAACTCTGTTTTACTTTTAAGCACACTCTCAAGCGGGCAGCAGGCATGGGATTGAAGGTGATGCGCTGAGTGTTAGAAGAGTGCACAGCAGATGCTTGGCTGACAGAACTCAAAGAAATCAGCTCAAAATATCCCCACAATTGAATCTGAGACCAAGATCCGAGCTGCCAAATCTGAGCAAGCAGAGGCAGCGGAAAAAGAGGGGTAGGGATACGGATGATGGCTCTCGCAGAACTCAGGGATCTAGAGTGCGTTGTGGGTTTTGGTGGGTACTTTCAAGAGAGCAAAGAGAACGGTGAACTCAGTGAGACAGCAACAGCACTGGCGCATGAGGTTGAGATTATCGATATGTCCTATGGCCACATCCACTGCATCAGCAGGACCAGGGTCCAATTTGACATTTTGCCATTAGAGCACGTGTGGGGCTCAATCAGAGGTATCATGCATCTGGACTGAGTGTTCCTGGGGGCGTTGGGTTTGTAATCACTATTAAAAGGCTTAGGATCTACTACATTCATAACCTGAATTGGGATTACAGTCTGTATTGTGGCAGAGGATGCGGAACAGCTCTGTGGTTGCCTTCGTGAACCCATAACTCAAGAATGAGAGAACTAGGAAGAGTGGTCAAAGTCCACAGCATGAGAAGATGAAGCATTTCTTACAGCATTATCACCCAAATGCAGATGCTACATTTTGGACGGCTCTGACACGGTACTGCACCAGGGACACTTAGGTCGGTCTGCGGGATCATCCCAGCAGGCCCTGAAGTATGACATCCATACATATGCTTCCACTGGTGTTTCTGTAGACAGAGAAACTCTGGGAAGAACAGGTAACATTGGGAAATTCCCGTGGCAGTAGAAAGTACAAGCGCACTCTACGTTGGCTGTTTTGCAGACACTTCAAAATGGCATACAGAAGAATGCAGAGCTGAAAACCTATAGAAGCTTCATTTCCACTAGAGGAAGTGCCCTGTGCACTTTCAGAATTGTGAGATTAGTGTAATAAAAATGAGGTTCTACTAACTGAAACAGTATGGAGTGATCATCACAACAAAGGCAACAGCAGGATTTAGAGATATACCAAACAACACACACAGGAACAGGGCATGGCATCAAGGTGTAGGGAAAATTGTCCTCACAGAAACACCATGGAATTGCGTACACTAAAGAGTCTAAAGTTTGCACTTAACCAAGCCCTATAAATCTATATTAGATACATGATTGTACCGGAACTGTAGAGTAAATGATGTATAGTAAAAGAAACAGGAAGTACCTTTTTCAGTTCCAAAGAGATTGAAGGACCAAAAAATAAGCTTTCAAACAACTAGATGGCAAAACTATACCAGAGCAGTCTCTGAAAATGGAAGTCAGGAAAACACTGATGAACCACAGTGCCTCAGAATTACAAAAGGCAGAATACCAGACAAGGGGAAGAGAAACTCTAAAGAAGAACACAATAGTATCACAAAACTCAATGGATGAGATAAAAACTGGGCTAAAGTCAATCGTAAGCAGACTACATAATGCAGAGGGACTCGTGAATGACTGTGAGGACAGGGGAACAGAAATCCCTCCATCAGAAGAAGACAAAGAAAAGCAAGTGCAAAGCAATGCTAACATCACTGTTGAATCCTGGGTTAAGACCAAGCAGGTAAGAATAGGACTCATAGGATTCCCAAATGGAAAAGCAAGAGATAAAATAATAATTTCTGAAAAGGAATTTTTAGAAAAATCAGAATGAAACTTGCTGAAAGCCAAGAAAGTATCATCTATACGAATTCAGGAAGTACACAGCATCCAAAAGAGGTGGAATACCAATAGACCAACAAGCAGCTGTAGAATTCAAATAAACAAATTTAAGGTCATCCCAGTGATGTAAAATGCACCTCGAGGATAGCAACTTAGTCACAACAGAACCTCCAGAGGTGTTTCAGCTGATATCTCGGCAGAAATTTTGCAGCACGGAGAAGAGTGCCAGGACATAGACCGTATTCTGAATGAGAAAAAGCTGCAATCTAGGGTCGCCTATGCCAAATGACCACTGTTTATAACAATGGCAGAGCTAGGGAATTTCACTGACCGGCAAACCTTAAAAGAATTCAGCAGTTTGAGACTGATCCTAAAATAAAAATTGAGAATCCTACCCTGAGGAGAAAAGCAGCAAGATGAATTGGAAATAACAAAACCATTATTGCAAATGCAAGAAGAGCCTGAGTTGCAAAGAAGTAAGAAGAAGAAGGCAAGAGGACATCAAAATTCTAAAGATGGGAGAGGGTAGCAGGAAATCATAGGTGATTTTAAGCACTATCTTAAGTGAATCAGCTTACATGACTGTCTGTCTGAAGCCAAAGGAGAGATGCATGGCCTAATGTGTTTGCAAAACAAACAATCAGACAAACAAACAAACACCAAAATTTACAGTTGGCTGACATATACCAAACAAACATGATTATTCAAGACAAAATTCTCAAAGTGATGTCAAGGTTCATTCAACATGTATCGACCTATTATCGCTGTTAGCATGTACTCAACACACTTGTATTCAGAAAACAGACGTGTGCATTATTATTCATAGATACTGATACAGAAGTGCATATCGTGAGCCAACCCAAATGACGGTTTTGAATAAGAGTGGATCATACAACGGGATATAGACTTAGAATTTTTCCAACAGGATGAACGAATGCCTTATTTTACCCTACGTAGAGAAGAAATGGCATAAGCCTATAACAAAGATAATTAGCTCTGCAAAACTGAACTAATTGCAAAAGAGGCAGACAGGAATGTGTATGTTGGGATTGGTTTAATTTCTAGGAATTTCAGCCCTCATGAAACAAATGGATCCATGTCCTGAGAGTGTGGGTGTCTAAGCAGAAAGCTACAGACGGATATGTAATCTGGGTGAATGGATATTACACAAACATGAGTTTCCTTGAGTGGGTCTCTGTGTACTGTGAACTGTTAGAAAGTTTAAATAGTTGTGAATCCATAAATTGAACATGGAAACTCTTCCCTCTGTTTGTACTGTTTATACAGAACTGAACAAAAGGAAAGAGGGAAGAGAAAAGGACCATGAGACCCTTGTGGATAGAATCACATTTCCCTTAGGAAACTCTCGTCTAATGAGGCATCACCCCCAACATTGACTTGATGCATCAACCACTGGGGATGGCAGTTACCGGTTGGATTCCAGGTTGAATGTTTGTGTCTACCACGAGGCTTGTTGCAGCTGGTGGATCCAAGGTAACTGGGCAGAATTCTGTGGGTGGATCAGTTTGATGGTTGGTCTGCTGCCCTATGTGGTGTTTGGCTTAGGTCTTTTGTTTGAGAAGCTGAGTAAGTTCGAGATACTGCTGCTGCCCAAAGACCTGAGTTCACGGGTCAGTTTCCAGAATCTGAAAGAGCAGACAGTGGAAGATCTGCCTGTCATCAGCTTACTGGTGAGGCTCTGAATTATTTTCAGACTTCCCCAGTCCTGTTGACGTCGACTTTATGGGAGACACGAAGAGAAGCTGGCAGAAAAACTGGCTGCATGGATTGAGGAGATGTGCGAACACATTGATGAAATTTGTTGTTGTACAGTGGAGAATATCGGCATGGAGACATCTCTAGAGCATACCAGGCTCGAAAGACATTCATGAGAGCTACTGAAACTCGGTGATACTGCAGAAACATACGGAGATTCAACGTGCCATTGAGAAAGTTACTCGATTCTCTCTTCCAAGAATGGGTCCAAGATTCCTGAAGTCTAAAAGAGAAGAGATGACAGAGATGATAAAAGCGCTCATGTACTTGGAAGAGGTCGTGAGAATCCACACATACAAAGGGGCATTTGCGAATCATTCAGACCGAAATGCACCAAGCCCTGGTAAGCCTATTCCCAAGTTAGTGCCTAGCTAACAATCATATGCTCTTCCATCAACTCCAGTCAGGCATCCATTTCAAAGGATCAGAACCTGAGATGCAATGAATCCAGTAGGAGGAGAGCAAGCCCCTACTAGAATCAGTGTTCCTCCTCCATCACACTCGGTGAACAACAGTGAATTCTTTAAAGGTCAAATACTCTCGAATATAATAGATAGGAATTGAATACTTAGCTCATACAAAGAAATGATGACCTTCACCTAGATTCAGGAAATGCTGGGTTTATGTATTCTTTGGGCTGAAAGGAGAGTGGGAATTGAGGGGAATTTTTGAATGAACTTGAATATGTATTAGGCCTCAGATTTTCAAGACAGTACAGGAAAACATTAGAAGTCAGATAGTTAACTTAACTGTAAAATTTGCCAAAAACATTAGAGACACAGGTTATGTGGCAGTCATTCATTTCCATCAAGCCCAGGGTGCACTATATCTTGGAGGTGCAGACTTGGTTGTGTTAAATTGCTTTAACCAACATGATATGATGATTAAGCATTCGCAGCACTGATAGAAGAGCACCTGGTTCTCAATAGCCTAGCATAGCTGCAGCAGGTTTCTCGTAGTTAAATGCCTCTAGGTGCTTTTGGAATCAAGCCTAAATTTATATATTCTGTTCAGATTTTCTTGTATATTCCTAAAGAGGAATGTTACCCCTTGAAATGCCAACAATGCATACTATCTGTCATTGGGATTAAAGGGCACCAGGTGCACAAGGGAAACACAGGTTGGGGGTTATATCATGGTTCCAATTGGTATTACATTGATCCTTTTGTTGTTCGAGGCTTCAAGAGAAAAGAGTTTGCATGTCCCCTTCAAACTTTTGGACTGCTATTTTACATTAAGACTGTCTGTTTTTTCTTTAGAGCTGAAAAATCTTACAGAAATTGTCAAGCCTGGCTTCTAGGTAGATTTGGTAAATTTCAAAAACTAACTTCAATTTCTTATAAATCCCAAAACTCATAAATCGATACTATTAAACATCTTAAAGACAGCAACTGCCTTGTCAACATAAGGTCAAAAATGGAGACTTCGGAAAACACTCCGACGCTGGCTGTAAAAAAAAGGAGCAAAACAAATATCAAATTTCTGTGAATTATTTGAAAAGTGTTGATTTGTCGATGCCCAGTATGAAGAGGACCAGTGCAAACTGCTCTCACTAGCTACCATACACAAAATATTGTAAACAACCACTCACCCAGCCCTTGGCAAGGACACTTTCCTAAGAGTGGTCTGTTACTTCCAAAGACAGAATGAGGCCTCAGAAAAACTGGAAGCAGTAAAAGGCAATGTAGAGAATGGAAACCAGTGCAGGATCTGACCTCTGGTAATGGAGCATCAAAGGTGAAACTCTGTTTTACTTGAAAGCACTCTCTTAAGCGGGCAGCAGGCATGGGATTGAAGGTGATGCGCTGAGTGTTAGAAGAGTGCACAGCAGATGCTTGGCTGACAGAACTCAAAGAAATCAGCTCAAAATATCCCCACAATTGAATCTGAGACCAAGATCCGAGCTGCCAAATCTGAGCAAGCAGAGGCAGCGGAAAAAGAGGGGTAGGGATACGGATGATGGCTCTCGCAGAACTCAGGGATCTAGAGTGCGTTGTGGGTTTTGGTGGGTACTTTCAAGAGAGCAAAGAGAACTGTGAACTCAGTGAGACAGCAACAGCACTGGCGCATGAGGTTGAGATAATCGATATGTCCTATGGCCACATTCACTGCATCAGCAGGACCAGGGTCCAATTTGACATTTTGCCAATAGAGCACGTGTGGGGCTCAATCAGAGGTATCATGCATCTGGACTGTGTTCCTGGGGGCGTTGGGTTTGAAATCACTCTTAAAAGACTTAGGATCTACTACATTCATAACCTGGATTCGGATTACAGTCTGTATTGTGGCAGAGGATGCGGAACAGCTCTGTTGTTGCCTTCGTGAACAAATAACTCAAGAATGTGAGAACACGGAAGAGTGGTCAAAGTCCACAGCATGAGAAGATGAAGCATTTCTTACAGCATTATCACCCAAATACAGATGCTACATTTTGGACGGCACTGACACGGTACTGCACCAGGGACACTTAGGTCGGTCTGCGGGATCATCCCAGCAGGCCCTGAAGTATGACATCCATACATATGCTTCCACTGGTGTTTCTGTAGACAGAGAAACTCTGGGAAGTACTGGTAACATTGGGACATTCCCGTGGCAGTAAAAAGTACAAGCGCACTCTACGTTGGCTGTTTTGCAGACAATTCAAAATGACATACAGAAGAATGCAGAGCTGAAAACCTATAGAAGCTTCATTTCCACTAGAGGAAGTGCCCTGTGCACTTTCAGAATTGTGAGATTAGTGTAATAAATATGAGGTTCTACTAACTGAAACAGTATGGAGAGTACATCACAACAAAGGCAACAGCAGGATTTAGAGATATACCAAACAACACACACAGGAACAGGGCATGGCATCAAGGTGTAGGGAAAATTGTCCTCACAGAAACACCATGGAATTGCATTCACCAAAGAGTCTAAAATTTGCACTTAACCAAGCCCTATAATTCTATATTTGATACATGATATTACCTGAACTGTAGAGTAATTGAAGTAGAGTAAAAGAAACAGGAAGTACCATTTTCAGATCCAAAGAGATTGAAGGCCCAAAAAATAAGCTTTCAAACAACTAGATGGCAAAACTATACCAGAGCATTCTCTGAAAATGGAGGTGAGGAAAACACTGATGAACCACAGTGCCTCAGAATCACAAAAGGCAGAATACCAGACAAGGGGAAGAGAAACTCTAAAGAAGAACACAATAGTATCACAAAACTCAATAGATGAGATAAAAACTGGGCTAATGTCAATCCTAAGCAGACTACATAATGCAGAGATACTCCTGAATGACTGTGAGGACAGGGGAACAGAAATCCCTCGATCAGAAGATGACACAGAAAAGCAAGTGCTAACCAACGCTAACATCATTTTTGAATCCTGGGGTAAGACCAATTAGGTAAGAATAGGACTCATAGGAATCCCAAATGGAAAAGCAAGAGTTAAAATTATAAATTTTGTAAAGGAATTTGTAGAAAAATCAGAATGAAACTTGCTGAAAGCCAAGAAAGTATCATCTATACGAATTCAGGAAGTACACAGCATCTAAAAGAGGTGGAATACCAATAGACCAAAAAGCAGCTGTAGAATTCAAATAAACAAATTCCATGATCATCACAGTGATGTAAAATGCACCTCGAGGAAAGCAACTTATTCACAAAAGAACATTCAGAGGTGTTTCAGCGGATATCTCGGCAGAAATTTTGCAGCACGGGGAAGAGTGCCAGGACATAGACCATATCCTGAATGAGAAAAAGCTGCAATCTAGGGTAGCCTATGCCAAATGAACACCGTTTATAACGGCAGTGCTAGGGAATTTCACTGACCAGCAAAACTTAAAAGAATTCAGCAGTTTGAGACTGATCCTAAAATAAAAATTGAGAATCCTACCCTGAGTAGAAAAGTAGCAAGATGAATTGGAAATAACAAAACCATTATTGCAAATGCAAGAAGAGCCTGAGTTGCAAAGAAGTAAGAATAAGAAAGCAAGGAGGACATCAAAATCCTAAAGATGGGAGAGGGTAGCAGGAAATCATAGGTGATTTTAAGCACTATCTTAAGTGAATCAGCTTACATGACTGTCTGTCTGAAGCAAAAGGAGAGATGCATGGCCTAATGTGTTTGCAAAACAAACAATCCGACAAACAAACCAACACCAAAATTTAAAGTTGGCTGACATATACCAAACAAACATGATTATTCAAGACAATATACTCAAAGTGATGTCAAGGATCATTCAGCACGCATCGACCTATTATCGCTGTTATCATGTACTCAACACACTTGTATTCAGAAAACAGACGTGTGCATTACTATTCATAGATACTGATCCAGAAGTGCATATCGTGAGCCAACCCAAATGACGGTTTTGAATAAGAGTGGATTATACAACGGGATATAGACTTAGAATTCTTCCAACAGGATGAACGAATGCCTTATTCTAACCTACGTAGAGAAAAATGGCATAAGCTTATAACAAAGAAAATTAGCTCTGCAAAAATGAACTAAGTGCAAAAGAGACAGACAGCAAAGTGCACGTTGGGATTGGTTTCATTTCTAGGAATTTCAGCCCCCATGAAACAAATGGATCCATGTCCTTAGAATGTGGGTGTTTAAGCAGAAAGCCACAGACGGATATGTAATCTGGGTGAATGGATATTACACAACCATGAGTTTCCTTGAGTGGGTCTCTGTGTACTGTGAACTGTTAGAATGTTTAAATAGTTGTGAATCAATAAACTGAACATGGAAACTCTTCCCTCCGTTTGTACTGTGTATACAGATCTGAACAAAAGGAAAGAGGGAAGAGAAAAGGACCATGGGACCCTTGTGGATAGAATCACATTTCCCTTAGGAAATTCTCGTCTAATGAGGCATCACCCCCAACAATGACTTGATGCATCAACCAATGGGGATGGCAGTTACCGGTTGGAATCCAGGTGGAATGTTGGTGTCTACCACGAGGCTTGTTGCGGCTGGTGGATCCAAGGTAACTGGGCAGAAATCTGTGGGTGGATCAGCTTGATGTTGGGTCTGCTGCCCTATGTGGAGATTAGCTTAGGTCTTTTGTTCGGGAAGCTGAGTAAGTTCGAGATACTGCTGCTGCCCAAAGACCTGAGTTCACGGGTCAGTTTCCACAATCTGAAAGGGCAGACAGTGGAAGATCTGCCTGTCATCAGCTTACTGGTGAGGCTCCGAGGTATTTTCAGACTTGCCCAGTCCTGTTGACTTCGACTTTAAGGGAGACACGAAGAGAAGCTGGCAGAAAAACTGGCTGCATGGATTGAGGAGATGTGCGAACACATTGATGAAAGTTGTTCTGCTACAGTGGAGAATATCGGCATGGAGACATCTCTAGAGCATACCAGGCTCGAAAGACATTCATGAGAGCTACTGAAACTCGGTGATACTGCAGAAACATACGGAGAGTCAACGTGCCCTTGAGAAAGTTACTCGATTCTCTCTTCCAAGAATGGGTCCAAGATTCCTGAAGTCTAAAAGAGAAGAGATGACAGAGATGATAAAAGCGCTCATGTTCTTGGAAGAGGTCGTGAGAATCCACACATACCAATGGGCAATTACGAATCATTCAGTCCGAAATGCACCAAGCCCAGGTAAGCCTATTCCCACATTTGTGCCTAGCTATCAATCATATGCTCTTCCATCCACTCCACTCAGGCATCCATTCCAAAGGATCAGAACCTGAGCTGAAATAAATCCATTAGGAGGAGAGCAAGCCCCTACTAGAATCAGAGATCCTCCTCCTTCACACTCGGTGAACAGCAGTGAATTCCTTAAAGGTCAAATACTCTCGACTATAATAGATAGGAATTGAATACTTAGCTCAGACAAAGAAATGATGACCTTCCCCTAGATTCAGGAAATTTTGGGTTTATGTATTCTTTGGGCTGAAAGGAGTGTGGGAAGTGAGGGGAATTTTTGAATGAACTTGAATATGTATTAGGCCTCAGTTTTTCAAGACAATACAGGAAAACATTAGAAGTCAGATAGTGAACTGAATTGTAAAAGTTGCCAAAAACATTAGAGACACAGGTTATGTGGACAGTCATTCTCTTCCGTCAAGCCCCGGGTGCACTATATCTTGGAGGTGCAGACTTGGTTGTGTTAAATTGCTTTAACCAACATAATATGATGATTATGCATTCTCAGCACAGATAGAAGAGCACCTGGTTCTCAATAGCCTAGCATAACTGCAGCAGGATTCTCATAGTTAAATGCCTGTAGGTTCTTTGAAATCAAGCCTAAATATATATAATCTGTTTAGATTTTCTTGTATATTCCTAGAGAGGAATGTTACCCCTTGAAATGCCAACAATGCCTAGTATGTGTCATTGGGATTAAAGGGCACCAGGTGCACAAGGGAAACACAGGTTGGGGGTTATATCATGGTTCCAATAGGTATTTCATTGATCCTTTTGTTGTTGGAGGCTTCAACAGAAAAGAGTTGGCAAGTCCCCTTCAAACTTTTGGACTGCTATTTTACATTGAGACTGTCTGTTTTTTCCTTAGAGCTGAAAATATCTCACAGAAAATGTCATGTCTGGCTTCTAGGTAGATTTGGAAATTTTCAAAAACTAACTTCAATTTCATATAAATCCCAAAACACGTAAATCGATAGTATTAAACTTCTTAAACACTGCAACTGCCTTGTCAAAATAAGGTCAAAATTGGAGACTTCGGACAAACCCTCCGACGCTGGCTGTAAAAATAGGAGCGAAACAAATATCCAATTTCTGTGAATTATTTGTGAAAAGTGTTGATTTGTCGATGCCCAGTAGGAAGAGGACCAGTGCAAACTGCTCTCACTAGCTACCATAAACAAAATATTGTAAACACCCACTCACCCAGCTCTTGGCAAGGACAATTATCTAAGAGTGGTCTGTTACTTCCAAAGACAGGATGAGGCCTCAGAAAAACCGGAAGCAGGAAAAGGCCAAGTAGAGAATGGAAACCAGTGCAGGATCTGACCTCTGGTAATGGAGCATCAAAGGTGAAACTCTGTTTTACTTGTAAGCACACTCTCAAGCGGGCAGCAGGCATGGGATTGAAGGTGATGCGCTGAGTGTTAGAAGAGTGCACAGCAGATGCTTGGCTGACAGAACTCAAAGAAATCAGCTCAAAATATCCCCACAATTGAATCTGAGACCAAGATCCGAGCTGCCAAATATGAGCAAGCAAAGGCAGCGGAAAAATAGGGGTAAGGATACGGATGATGGCTCTCGCAGAACTCAGGGATCTAGAGTGCGTTGTGGGTTTTGGTGGGTACTTTCAAGAGAGCAAAGAGAACGGTGAACTCAGTGAGACAGCAACAGCACTGGCGCGTGTGGTTGAGTTTATCGATATGTCCTATGGCCACATCCACTGCATCAGCAGGACCAGTGTCCAATTTGACATTTTGATAATAGAGCACGTGTGGGGCTCAATCAGGGGTATCATGCATCTGGACTGAGTGTTCCTGGGGGCGTTTCTTTTGAAATCACTATTAAAAGACTTAAGATCTGCTACATTCATTACCTGGATTGGGATTACAGTCTGTTTGTGGCAGAGGATGGGGAACAGCTCTGTGGTTGCCTTTGTGAACCCATAACTCAAGAGTGAGAGAACTAGGAAAAGTGGTCAAAGTCCACAGCATGAGAAGATGAAGAATTCCTTACAGCATTATCACCCAAATGCAGATGCTTCAATTTGGACGGCAGTGACACGGTACTGCACCGAGGAATTTTAGTTCAGTATGCGGGATCATCCCAGCAGGCCCTGAAGTATGACATCCATACATATGCTTCCACTGGTGTTTCTGTAGACAGAGAAGCTCTGGGAAGAACTGGTAACATTGGGACATTCCCGTGGCAGTAGAAAGTACAAGCGCACTCTATGTTGGCTGTTTTGCAGACACTTCAAAATGATATACAGAAGAATGCAGAGCTGAAAACCTATAGAAGCTTCATTTCCACAAGAGGAATTGCCCTGTGCCCTTTCAGAATTGTGAGATTAGTGTAATAAAATGAGGTTCTACTAACTGAAACATTATGGAGTGTTCATCACAACAAAGGCAACACCAGGATTTAGAGATATATCAAACAACACACACAGGAACAGGGCATGGCATCAAGGTGTAGGGAAAATTGTCCTCACAGAAACACCATGGAATTGCATACACTAAAGAGTCTAAAGTTTGCAATTAACCAAGCCCTATAAGTCTATATTAGATATATGATTGTACCTGAACTGTAGAGTAATTGAAGTATAGTAAAAGAAACAGGAAGTACCATTTTCAGTTCCAAAGAGATTGAAGGCCCAAAACATAAGCTTTCAAACAACTAGATGGCAAAACGATACCAGAGGAAGCTCTGAAAATGGAGGTGAGGGAAACACTGATGAACCACAGTGCCTCAGAATCACAAAAGGCAGAATACCAGAAAAGGGGAAGAGAAACTCTAAAGAAGAACCCAATAGTATCACAAAACTCAATGGAGGAGATAAAAACTGGGCTAAAGTCAATCGTAAGCAGACTACATAATGCAGAGGGACTCGTGAATATCTGTGAGGACAGGGGAACAGAAATCAATCCATCAGATGAAGACACAGAGAAGCAAGTGCAAACCAACGCTAACATCACTGTTGAATCCTGGATTAAGACAAAGCAGGTAAGAATAGGACTCATAGGATACCCAAATGGAAAAGCAAGAGATAAAATTATAAATTCTGAAAAGGATTTTATAGAAATATCAGAATGAAACTTGCTGAAAGCCAAGAAAGTATCATCTATACGAATTCAGGAAGTACACAGCGTACAAAAGAGGTGGAATACCAATAGACCAACAAGCAGCTGTAGAATTCAAATAAACAAATTTCATGATCATCTTAGTGATATAAAATGCACCTCGATGAAAGCAACTTAATCACAAAGAACCTCCAGAGGTGTTTCAGCTGATATCTCGGCAGAAATTTTGCAGCACGGGGAAGAGTGCCCGGACATAGACCATATCCTGAATGAGAAAAATCTGCAATCTAGGGTAGCCTATGCCAAATGAACACCGTTTATAACAACGGCAGAGCTAGAGAATTTCACTGACCGGCAAACCTTAAAAGAATTCAGCAGTTTCAGACTGATCCTAAAATAAAAATTGAGAATCCTACCCTGAGTAGAAAAGTAGCAAGATGAAATGGAATTAACAAAACCATTATTGCAAATGCAAGAAGAGCTTGAGTTGCAAAGAAGTAAGAAGAATAAGGCAAGGAGGACATCAAAATCCTAAAGTTGGGAGAGGGTAGCAGGAAATCATAGGTGATTTTAAGCACTATCTTAAGTGAATCAGCTTACATGACTGTCTGTCTGAAGCCAAAGGAGAGATGCATGGCCTAATGTGTTTGCAAAACAAACAATCAGACAAACAAACAAACACCAAAATGTTACAGTTGGTTGACATATACCAAACAAACATGATTATTCAAGACAAAATACTCAAAGTGATGTCAAGGATCATTCAGCACGCACCGAACTATTATCGCTATTAGCATGTACGCAACATACTTGTGTTCAGAAAACAGACGTGTGCATTTCTATTCATAGATACTGATCCAGAAGTGCATATCGTTAGGCAACACAAATGACTGTTTTGAATAAGAGTGGGTCATACAACGGGATATAGACTTAGAATTCTTCCAAAAGGATGAACGAATGCCTTATTCTACCCTACGTAGAGAAAAATGGCATAAGCTTATAACAAAGACAATTAGCTCTGCAAAAATGAACTAAGTGAAAAAGAGACAGACAGGAAAGTGCACGTTGGGATTGGTTTCATTTCTAGGAATTTCAGCCCCCATGAAACAAATGGATCCATGTCCTGAGAGTGTGGGTGTTTAAGCAGAAAGCCACAGACGGATATGTAATCTGGGTGAATGGATATTACACAAACATGAGTTTCCTTGAGTGGGTCTCTGTGTACTGTGAACTGTTAGAATGTTTAAATAGGTGTGAATCAATAAACTGAACATGGAAACTCTTCCCTCCGTTTGTACTGTGTATACAGATCTGAACAAAAGGAAAGAGGGAAGAGAAAAGGACCATGGGACCCTTGTGGATAGAATCACATTTCCCTTAGGAAATTCTCGTCTAATGAGGCATCACCCCCAACAATGACTTGATGCATCAACCAATGGGGATGGTAGTTACCGGTTGGAATCCAGGTGGAATGTTGGTGTCTACCACGAGGCTTGTTGCGGCTGGTGGATCCAAGGTAACTGGGCAGAATTCTGTGGGTGGATCAGTTTGATGGTGGGTCTGCTGCCCTATGTGGTAATTAGCTTAGGTCTTTTGTTCGGGAAGCTGAGTAAGTTCGAGAAACTGCTGCTGCCCAAAGACCTGAGTTCACGGGTCAGTTTCCACAATCTGAAAGGGCAGACAGTGGAAGATCTGCCTGTCATCAGCTTACTGGTGAGGCTCCGAGGTATTTTCAGACTTGCCCAGTCCTGTTGGCGTCGACTTTATGGGAGACACGAAGAGGAGCTGGCAGAAAAACTGGCTGCATGGATTGAGGAGATGTGCGAACACATTGATGAAAGTTGTTCTGCTACAGTGGAGAATATCGGCATGGAGACATCTCTAGAGCATACCAGGCTCGAAAGACATTCATGAGAGCTACTGAAACTCGGTGATACTGCAGAAACTTACGGAGAGTCAACGTGCCCTTGAGAAAGTTACTCGATTCTCTCTTCCAAGAATGGGTCCAAGATTCCTGACGTCTAAAAGAGAAGAGATGACAGAGATGATAAAAGCGCTCATGTTCTTGGAAGAGGTCGTGAGAATCCACACATACCAATGAGCAATTACGAATCATTCAGTCCGAAATGCACCAAGCCCAGGTAAGCCTATTCCCACATTTGTGCCTAGCTATCAATCATATGCTCTTCCATCCACTCCACTCAGGCATCCATTCCAAAGGATCAGAACCTGAGATGAAATGAATCCATTAGGAGGAGAGCAAGACCCTACTAGAATCAGAGTTCCTCCTTCACACTCGGTGAACAGCAGTGAATTCCTTAAAGGTCAAATACTCTCGACTATAATAGATAGGAATTGAATACTTAGCTCAGACAAAGAAATGATGACCTTCCCCTAGATTCAGGAAATTTTGGGTTTATGTATTCTTTGGGCTGAAAGGAGTGTGGGAAGTGAGGGGAATTTTTGAATGAACTTGAATATGTATTAGGCCTCAGTTTTTCAAGACAGTACAGGAAAACATTAGAAGTCAGATAGTGAACTGAACTGTAAAAGTCGCCAAAAACATTAGAGACACAGGTTATGTGGACAGTCATTCACTTCCGTCAAGCCCCGGGTGCACTATATCTTGGAGGTGCAGACTTGGTTGTGTTAAATTGCTTTAACCACATAATATGATGATTATGCATTCTCAGCACAGATAGAAGAGCACCTGGTTCTCAATAGTCTAGCATAACTGCAGCAGGATTCTCATAGTTAAATGCCTCTAGGTTCTTTTGAAATCAAGCCTAAATATATATAATCTGTTTAGATTTTCTTGTATATTCCTAGAGAGGAATGTTACCCCTTGAAATGCCAACAATGCCTAGTATGTGTCATTGGGATTAAAGGGCACCAGGTGCACAAGGGAAACACAGGTTTGGGGTTATATCATGGTTCCAATAGGTATTTCATTGATAATTTTGTTGTTGGAGGCTTCAACAGAAAAGAGTTGGCATGTCCCCTTCAAACTTTTGGACTGCTATTTTACATTGAGACTGTCTGTTTTTTCCTTAGAGCTGAAAATATCTCACAGAAATTGTCATGTCTGGCTTCTAGGTAGATTTGGAAATTTTCAAAAACTAACTTCAATTTCATATAAATCCCAAAACACGTAAATCGATAGTATTAAACTTCTTAAAGACTGCAACTGCCCTGTCAACATAAGGTCAAAACTGGAGACTTCGGACAAACACTACGACGCTGGCTGTAAAAAAAGGAGCGAAACAAATATCCAATTTCTGTGAATTATTTGTGAAAATTGTTGATTTGTCGATGCCCAGTAGGAAGAGGACCTGTGCAAACTGCTCTCACTAGCTACCATAAACAAAATATTGTAAACACCCTCTCACCCAGCTCTTGGCAAGGACAATTTTCTAAGTGTGGTCTGTTACTTCCAAAGACAGGATGAGGCCTCAGAAAAACCGGAAGCAGGAAAAGGCAAAGTAGAGAATGGAAACCAGTGCAGGATCTGACCTCTGGTAATGGAATATCAAAGGTGAAACTCTTTTACTTGTAAGCACACTCTCAAGTGGGCAGCAGGCATGGGATTGAAGGTGATGTGCTGAGTGTTAGAAGAGTGCACAGCAGATGCTTGGCTGACAGAACTCAAAGAAATCAGCTCAAAATATCCCCACAATTGAATCTGAGACCAAGATCCGACCTGCCAAATCTGAGCAAGCAAAGGCAGCGGAAAAATAGGGGTAAGGCTACGGATGATGACTCTCGCAGAACTCAGGGATCTAGAGTGCGTTGTGGGTTTTGGTGGGTACTTTCAAGAGAGCAAAGAGAACGGTGAACTCAGTGAGACAGCAACAGCACTGGCGCGTGTGGTTGAGTTTATCGATATGTCCTATGGCCACATCCACTGCATCAGCAGACCAGGGTCCAATTTGACATTTTGATAATAGAGCACGTGTGGGGCTCAATCAGGGGTATCATGCATCTGGACTGAGTGTTCCTGGTGGCGTTTCGTTTGAAATCACTATTAAAAGACTTAAGATCTGCTACATTCATTACCTGGATTGGGTTTACTGTCTGTTTGTGGCAGAGGATGGGGAACAGCTCTGTGGTTGCCTTTGTGAACCCATAACTCAAGAGTGAGAGAACTAGGAAAAGTGGTCAAAGCCCACAGCATGAAAAGATGAAGAATTCCTTACAGCATTATCACCCAAATGCAGATGCTTCAATTTGGACGGCACTGACACGGTACTGCACCGAGGAAATTTAGTTCAGTCTGCGGGATCATCCCAGCAGGCCCTGAAGTATGACATCCATACATATGCTTTCACTGGTGTTTCTGTAGACAGAGAAGCTCTGGGAAAAACTGGTAACATTGGGACATTCCCGTGGCAGTAGAAAGTACAACGCACTCTACGTTGGCTGTTTTGCAGACACTTCAAAATGATATACAGAAGAATGCAGAGCTGAAAACCTATAGAAGCTTCATTTCCACTGGAGGAATTGCCCTGTGCCCTTTCAGAATTGTGAGATTAGTGTAATAAAATGAGGTTCTACTAACTGAAACATTATGGAGTGTTCATCACAACAAAGGCAACACCAGGATTTAGAGATATATCAAACAACACACACAGGAACAGGGCATGGCATCAAGGTGTAGGGAAAATTGTCCTCACAGAAACACCATGGAATTGCATACAATAAAGAGTCTAAAGTTTGCAATTAACCAAGCCCTATAAGTCTATATTAGATACATGATAGTACCTGAACTGTAGAGTAATTAAAGTATAGTAAAAGGAACAGGAAGTACCATTTTCAGTTCCAAAGTGATTGAAGGCCCAAAAAATAAGCTTTCAAACAACTAGATGGCAAAACGATACCAGAGGAAGCTCTGAAAATGGAGGTGAGGGAAACACTGATGAACCACAGTGCCTCAGAATCACAAAAGGCAGAATACCAGAAAAGGGGAAGAGAAATTCTAAAAAAGAACCCAATAGTATCACAAAACTCAATGGATGAGATAAAAACTGGGCTAAAGTCAATCGTAAGCAGACTACATAATGCAGAGGGACTCGTGAATGTCTGTGAGGACAGGGGAACCGAAATCAATCCATCAGATGAAGACACAGAAAAGCAAGTGCAAACCAACGCTAACATCAATGTTGAATCCTGGATTAAGACCAAGCAGGTAAGAATAGGACTCATAGGATTCCCAAATGGAAAAGCAAGAGATAAAATAATAAATTCTGAAAAGGATTTTGTAGGAAAATCAGAATGAAACTTGCTGAAAGCCAAGAAAGTATCATCTATACGAATTCAGGAAGTACACAGCGTACAAAAGAGGTGGAATACCAATAGACCAACAAGCAGCTGTAGAATTCAAATAAACAAATTTCATGATCATCTTAGTGATATAAAATGCACCTCGAGGAAACAACTTAATTAAAACAGAACCTCCAGAGGTGTTTCAGCTGATATCTCGGCAGAAATTTTGCAGCATGTGGAAGAGTGCCAGGACATAGACCATATCCTGAATGAGAAAAAGCTGCAATCTAGGGTAGCCTATGCCAAATGAACACCGTTTATAACAACGGCAGAGCTAGAGAATTTCACTGACCGGCAAACCTTAAAAGAATTCAGCAGTTTGAGACTGATCCTAAAATAAAAATTGAGAATCCTACCCTGAGTAGAAAAGTAGCAAGATGAAATGGAATTAACAAAACCACTATTGTAAATGCAAGAAGAGCTTGAGTTGCAAAGAAGTAAGAAGAATAAGGCAAGGAGGACATCAAAATCCTAAAGTTGGGAGAGGGTAGCAGGAAATCATAGGTGATTTTAAGCACTATCTTAAGTGAATCAGCTTACATGACTGTCTGTCTGAAGCCAAAGGAGAGATGCATGGCCTAATGTGTTTGCAAAACAAACAATCCGACAAACAAACAAACACCAAAAGGTTACAGTTGGCTGACATATACCAAACAAACATGATTATTCAAGACAAAATACTCAAAGTGATGTCAAGGATCATTCAGCACCCATCGATCTATTATCGCTGTTAGCATGTACTCAACATACTTGTATTTAGAAAACAGACGTGTGCATTTCTATTCATAGATACTGATCCAGAAGTGCATATCGTTAGCCAACACAAATGACGGTTTTGAATAAGAGTGGATCATAGAACGTGTTATAGTCTTACAAGTCTTCCAACAGAATGAACAAATGCCTAATCCTAACCTACGTAGAGAAGAAATGGCATAAGCCTATAACAAAGACAATTAGCTCTGCAAAAATGAACTAAGTGCAAAAGAGACAGACAGGAAAGTGCAAGTTGGGATTGGTTACATTTCTAGGAATTTCAGCCCCCATGAAATAAATGGATCTATGTTCTGAGAGTGTGGGTGTTTCAGCAGAAAGCAACAGACGGATATGTATTCTGAGTGAATGGATATTACACAAACATGAGTTTCCTTGAGTGGGTCTCTGTGTACTGTGAAATGTTAGAAAGTTTAAATAGGTGTGAATCCATAAACAGAACATGGACACTCTTCCCTCCGTTTGTACTGTGTATACAGATCTGAAGAAAAGGAAAGAGGGAAGAGAAAAGGACCATGAGACCCTTGTAGATAGAATCACATTTCCCTTAGGAAACTCTCGTCTAATGAGGCATCACCCCCAATAATGACTTGATGCTTTAACCACTGAGGATGACAGTTACCGGTTGGATTCCTGGTGGAATGTTGGTGTGTACCACGAGGCTTGTTGCGGCTGGTGGACCCAAGGTAACTGGGCAGAATTCTGTGGGTGGATCAGTTTGATGTTGGGTTTGCTGCCCTATGTGGTGTTTGGCTTAGGTCTTTTGTTCGGGAAGCTGAGTAAGTTTGAGATACTGCTGCTGCCTAAAGACCTGAGGTCACGGGTCAGTTTCCAGAATCTGAAAGGGCAGACAGTGGAAGATCTGCCTGTCATCAGCTTACAGGTGAGGCTCCGAGGTATTTTCAGAATTGCCCAGTCCTGTTGACGTCGACTTTATGGGAGACACGAAGAGAAGCTGGCAGAAAAACTGGCTGCATGGATTGAGGAGATGTGTGAACACATTGATGAAAGTTGATCTGCTACAGTGGAGAATATCGGCATGGAGACATCTCTAGAGCATACCAGGCTCGAAAGACATTCATGAGACCTACTGAACCTCGCTGATACTGGCAGAAACATACGGAGAGTCAACGTGCCCTTGAGAAAGTTACTCGATTCTCAGCTCCCAGAACGGGTCCGAGATTCCTGACGTCTAAAAGAGAAGAGATGGCAGAGATGATAAAAGCGCTCATGTTCTTGGAAGATGTCTTGAGAATCCACACATCCCATGGGGCATTTACGAATCATTCAGACCGAAATGAACCAAGCCCAGGTAAGCCTATTCCCAAGTTTGTGTCTAGCTATCAATCACAAGCTCTTCCCTCCAATCCACTCAGGCATCCATTTAAAAGGATCAGAACGTGAGCTGCAATGAATCCAGTAGGAGGAGAGCAAGCCCCTTCTAGAATCAGAGTTCCTCCTCCTTAACACTTGGTGAAAAACACTGAAATACTTAAAGGTCAAATACTCTCGACTAAAATAGGAATTGAATAGTTAGCTCACACAAAGAAATGATGACCTTTCCCTAGATACAGGAAATGCTGTGTTTATGTAATCTTTGGGCTGAAAGGAGTGTGGGAAGTGAGGGGAATTTTTGAATGAACTTGAATATGTATTAGGCCTCAGTTTTTCAAGACAGTACAGGAAAACATTAGAAGTCAGATAGTGAACTGAACTGCAAAAGTCGCCAAAAACATTAGAGACACAGGTTATGTGGACAGTCATTCACTTCCGTCAAGCCCCGGGTGCACTATATCTTGGAGGTGCAGACTTGGTTGTGTTAAATTGCTTTAACCAACATAATATGATGATTATGCATTCTCAGCACAGATAGAAGAGCACCTGGTTCCCAATAGCCTAGCATAACTGCAGCAGGATTCTCATAGTTAAATGCCTCTAGGTTCTTTTGAAATCAAGCCTAAATATATATAATCTGTTTAGATTTTCTTGTATATTCCTAGAGAGGAATGTTACCCCTTGAAATGCCAACAATGCCTAGTATGTGTCATTGGGATTAAAGGGCACCAGGTGCACAAGGGAAACACAGGTTGGGGGTTATATCATGGTTCCAATAGGTATTTCATTGATAATTTTGTTGTTGGAGGCTTCAACAGAAAAGAGTTGGCATGTCCCCTTCAAACTTTTGGACTGCTATTTTACATTGAGACTGTCTGTTTTTTCCTTAGAGCTGAAAATATCTCACAGAAATTGTCATGTCTGGCTTCTAGGTAGATTTGGAAATTTTCAAAAACTAACTTCAATTTCATATAAATCCCAAAACACGTAAATCGATAGTATTAAACTTCTTAAAGACTGCAACTGCCCTGTCAACATAAGGTCAAAACTGGAGACTTCGGACAAACACTACGACGCTGGCTGTAAAAAAAGGAGCGAAACAAATATCCAATTTCTGTGAATTATTTGTGAAAAGTGTTGATTTGTCGATGCCCAGTAGGAAGAGGACCAGTGCAAACTGCTCTCACTAGCTACCATAAACAAAATATTTTAAACACCCACTCACCCAGCTCTTGGCAAGGACAATTTTCTAAGAGTGGTCTGTTACTTCCGAAGACAGGATGAGGCCTCAGAAAAACCGGAAGCAGGAAAAGGCAAAGTAGAGAATGGAAACCAGTGCAGGATCTGACCTCTGGTAATGGAGCATCAAAGGTGAAACTCTGTTTTATTTGTAAGCACACTCTCAAGCGGGCAGCAGGCATGGGATTGAAGGTGATGCGGTGAGTGTTAGAAGAGTGCACAGCAGATGCTTGGCTGACAGAGCTCAAAGAAATCAGCTCAAAATATCCCCACAATTGAATCTGAGACCAAGATCCGAGCTGCCAAATCTGAGCAAGCAGAGGCAGCGGAAAAAGAGGTGTAGGGCTACGGATGATGGCTCTCGCAGTACTCAGGGATCTAGAGTGCGTTGTGGGTTTTGGTGGCTACTTTCAAGAGAGCAAAGAGAACTGTGACCTCAGTGAGGCAGCAACCGCACTGGCGTGTGAGTTTGAGTTTATCGATATGTCCTATGGCCACATCCACTGCATCTGCAGGACCAGGGTCCAATTTGACATTTTGACAATTGGGCACGTGTGGGGCTCAACTAGATGGATCATGCATCTGGACTGAGGGTTCCAGGGGACGTTGGGTTTGAAATAAGAATTAAAAGACTTAGGATCTGCTACATTCATAACCTGGATTGGGATTACAGTCTGGTTTGAGACAGAGGATGAGGAACAGCACTGTGGTTACCTTCGTGAACCCATTACTCAAGAATGATAGAAATAGGAAGAGTGGTCAAAGTCCACAGCATGAGAAGATGAACATTTTTTACAGCGTTATCACCCAAATGCAGATGCTATATTTTGGAAGGCACTGAAAGGGTACTGCACAGAGAACACATAGGTAGGTCTGCGGGAACATCCCAGTAGTCCCTGAAGTATGACATCCATACATATACTTCCACTGGTGTTTCTGTAGACAGAGAATCTCTGGGAAGAACTGGTAACATTGGGAAATTCCCATGGCAGTAGAAAGTACAAGCGCACTCTATGTTGGCTGTTTTTGAGACACTTCAAAATGACATACAGAAGAATGCAGAGCTGAAAACCTATACAAGCTTCATTTCCACTAGAGGAAGTGCCCTGTGCCCTTTCAGAATTCTGAGATTAGTATAATAAAAATGAGGTTCTACTAACTGAAACTTTATGGTGTGTTCATCACAACAAATGCAACACCAGGATTTAGAGATATACCAGACAACACACACAGGAATAGGGCAAGGCATCAAGGTCTAGGGAAAATTGTCATCACAAAAATAACATGGAATTGCGTACACAAAAGGGTCTAAAGTTTGCACTTATCCAAGCCCTATAAGTCTATATTAGATACATAATAGTACCTGACCTGTAGAGTAAAAGAAGTATAATAAAAGAAACAGGAAATACCATTTTCAGTTCCAAAGAGATTGAAGGCCCAAAACATAAGCTTTCAAACAACTAGAGGGCAAAACGTTACCAGAGCAAGCTCTGGAAATGGAGGTGAGGAAAACACTGATGAATCACAGTGCCTCAGAATCTCAAAAGGCAGAATACCAGAAAAGGGGAAGAGAAACTCTAAAGAAGAACCCAATAGTATCCCAAAACTCAATGGATGAGATAAAAACTGGGCTAAAGTCTATCCTAAGCAGACTATATAATGCAGAGGGACTCGTGAATTTCTGTGAGGACAGGGGAACAGAAATCCCTCCATCAGAAGAAGACACAGAAAAGCAAGTGCTAACCAATGCTAACCTCATGGTTGAATAATGGGTTAAGAAAAACCAGGTAAGAATAGGATTCATAGGATTCCCAAATGGAAAAGCAAGGGATAAAATAATAAATTCTGAAAAGGAATTTGTAGAAAAATCAGAATGAAACTTGCTGAAAGCCAAGAAAGTATCATCTATACGAATTCAGGAAGTACACAGCGTCCAAAAGAGGTGGAATACCAATAGACCAACAAGCAGCTGTAGAATTCAAATAAACAAATTTCATGATCATCACAGTGATGTAAAATGCACCTCGAGGAAAGCAACTTACTCACAACAGAACCTCCAGTGGGGTTTCAGCTGATATCTCGGCAGAAATTTTGCAGCACGGGGAAGAGTGCCAGACATAGACTATATACTTAATTAGAAATATCTGCAATCTAGGGTAGCCTATGCCAAATGACCACCATTTATAACAACGGCAGAGCTAGGGAATTTCACTGACCGGTAAACCTTAAAAGAATTCAGCAGTTTGAGACTGATCCTAAAACAAAAATTGAGAATCCTACCCTGAGTAGAAAAGTAGAAGGATGAAATGGAAATAACAAAACCATTATTGCAAATGCAAGAAGAGCCTGAGTTGCAAAGAAGTAAGAAGAAGAAGGCAAGGAGGACATCAAAATCCTAAAGTTGGGAGAGGGTAGCAGGAAATCATAGGTGATTTTAAGCACTGTCTTAAGTGAATCAGCTTACATGACTGTCTGAAGCAAAAGGAGAGATGCATGGCCTAATGTGTTTGCAAAACCAACAATCAGACAAAGAAACAAACACCAAAAAGTAACAGTTGGCTGACATATATCAAACAAACATGAATATTCAAGACAAAATACTCAAAGTGATGTCAAGGGTCATTCAGCATGCAACGACCAATTATCGCTGTTAGCATGTACCCAACAAACTTGAATTCAGAAATCATACTCGTGCATTATTATTCATAGATAGTGATCCAGAAGTGTATATCATGAGCCAACCCAAATGACGGTTTTGTGTAAGAGTGGGTCATAGAAAGGGATATAGACTTACAAGTCTTCCAACAGGAAGAACGAATGCCTTATTCTACCCTACGTAGAGAAGAAATGGCATAAGCCTATAACAAAGACAAGTAGCTCTGCAAAACTGTACTAAGAGCAAAAGAGACAGACAAGAAAGTGCACGTTGGGATTGGTTTCATTTCTAGGAATTTCAGCCCCCATGAAACAAATGGATCCATGTTCACAGAGTGTGGGTGTTTCAGCAGAAAGCTACAGACGGATATGTAATCTGGGTAATGGATATTACACAAACATGAGTTTCCTTGAGTGGGTCTCTGTGTACTGTGAAATGTTAGAAAGTTTAAATAGGTGTGAATCCATAAACTAATCATGGACACAATTCCCTCCGTTTGTACTGTGTATACAGATCTGAACAAAAGGAAAGAGGGAAGAGAAAAGGACCATGGGACCCTTGTGGATAGAATCACATTTCCCTTAGGAAACTCTCGTCTAATACAGCATCACCCCCAACACTGACTTGATGCATCAACCACTGTGGACGGCAGTTACCGGTTGGATTCCTGGTGGAATGTTGGTGTGTACCAGGAGGCTTGTTGCGGCTGGTGGTTCCAAGGTAACTGGGTAGAATTCTGTGGGTGGATCAGTTTGATATTGGGTCTGCTGCCCTATGTGGAGATTGTCTTAGGTCTTTTGTTCGGGAAGATGAGTAAGTTCGAGATATTGCTGCTGCCCAAAGACCTGAGTTCACGGGTCAGTTTCCAGAATCTGAAAGGGCAGACAGTGGAAGATCTGCCTGTCATCAGCTTACTGGTGAGGCTCCGAGGTATTTTCAGGCTTGCCCAGTCCTGTTGACGTCGACTTTATGGGAGACACGAAGAGAATCTGGCAGAAAAACAGGCTGCATTGATTGAGGAGATGTGCGAACACATTGATGAAAGTTGTTCTGCTACAGTGCAGAATATCGGCATGGAGACATCTCTAGAGCATACAAGGCTCCAAAGACATTCATGATACCTACTGAACCTCGCTGATACTCGCAGAAACATACAGAGAGTCAACGTGCCCTTGAGAAAGTTACTCGATTCTCTGCTCCAGGAACGGGTCCAAGTTTCCTGACGTCTAAAAGAGAAGAGATGGCAGAGATGATAAAAGCGCTCATGTTCTTGGAAGAGGTCGTGAGAATAAACACATCCCATGGGGCATTAAAGAATCATTCAGACCGAAAAGCACCAAGCCCAGGTAAACATTTCCCCACGTTTGTGCCCAGCTATCAATCTCATGCTCTTTACCCAACTCCACTCAGGCATCCATTTCAAAGGATCAGAACCTGAATTGCAATGAATCAATTAGGAAAAGAGCAAGCCCCTACTAGAATCAGAGTTCCTCCTCCTTCACACACGGTGAACAACAATGAAATCCTTAAAGGTCAAATACTCTCGAATAAAATAGATAGAAATTGAATACTTAGCTCACACAATGAAATGATGGCCTTCCCCTAGATTCAGGAAATGCTGGGGTTATGTATTCTTTGGGCAGAAATGAGTGGAAAGTGAGAGGAATATTTGAATGAACTTGAATATGTATTAGGCCTCAGTTTTTCAAGACAGTACAGGAAAATATTAGAAGTCAGATAGTGAACTGAACTGTAAAAGTCGCCAAACACATTAAAGACACAGGTTATGTGGACAGTCATTCACTTACGTGAAGCCCCGGGTGCACTATAACTTGGAGGTGCAGACTGGTTTTGTTAAATTGCTTTACCCAATATGATCGGAAGATTAAGCCTTCTCAGCACTCATAGAAGAACACCTGATTCTCAATAGCCTAGCATAGCTGCAGCAGGTTTCTCATAGTTAAATGCCTCTAGGTGCTTTTGGAATCAAGCCTAAATTTATATATTCTGTTTAGATTTTCTTGTATATACCTAGAGAGGAATGTTACCCCTTGAAATGCCAACATTAGCTAGTATGTGTCATTGGGAGTAAAGGGCACCAGTTTCACAAGGGTATCACAAGCTGGGGGTTATTTCATGTTTCCAATAGTTATTTCATTGTTCCTTTTGATGTTGGAGGCTTCAAGAGAAAAGAGTTGGCATGTCCCCTTCAAACTTTTGGACTGCTATTTTACATTGAGACTGTCTGTTTTTTCCTTAGAGCTGACAAAATTTTACAGAAATTGTCAAGTCTGGATTCTAGGTTGATTTGGTAATTTTCAAATTCTAACTTCACTTTCATATAAATCCCAAAACACGTAAATTGATACTGTTAACTTTCTTAAAGTCTGAAACTGCCTGGTAAACATAAGGTCAAATCTGGAGTCTTCAGGAAAACCATACGACGATGGCTGTAAAAAAATGGAGCGAAACAAATATCCAATTTCTGTGAATTATTTGTGAAAATTGTTGATTTGTCGATGACCAGTAAGAAGAGAAAAAGTGCAAACTGCTCTCACTACCAACCATACAGAAAATATTGTAAACACACACTCACCCAGACCTTGGCACAGGACACATTCCTAAGAGTGGTCTGTTAATTCCAAAGACAGGATGAGGCCTCAGAAAACCTGGAAGTAAGAAAAGTCAGAGTATGGAAACCAGTGCAGGTTCTGACCTCTGGTAATGGAGCATCAAAGGTGAAACTCTGTTTTCATTGGAAGCACACTCTCAAGCGGGCAGCAGGCATGGGACTGAAGGTGATGCGCTGAGTGTTAGAAGAGTGCACAGCAGATGCTTGGCTGACAGAACTCAAATAATTCAGCTCAAAATATCCCCACAATTGAATCTGAGACCAAGTTCCGTGCTGCCAAATCTGAGCTAGCACAGGCAGCAGAAAAAGAGGGGTAGGGCTACGGATGATGGCTCTCGCAGAACTCAGGGTTCTAGAGTGCGTTGTGGGTTTTGGTGGGTACTTTCAAGAGAGCAAAGAGAACTGTGACCTCAGTGAGACAGCAACTGCACTGGCGTGTGAGGTTGTGTTTATCGATATATCCTATGGCCACATTCACTGCATCTAGCAGGACCAGTGTCCAATTTGACATTTTGACAATAGAGCACGTGTGGGGCTCTATAAAATGTATCATGAATCTGGACTGAGTGTTCCTGGGGGCGTTGTGTTTGAAATCAGTATTAAAAGATTTAGGATCTGCTACATTCATAACCTTGATTGGGATTACAGTCAGGTTTGAGGCAGAGGATGCGGAACAGCTCTGTGGTTGCCTTCGTGAACACATGACTGAAGAATGTGAGAACTAGGAAGAGTGGTCAAAGTCCACAACATGAGAAGATGAAGCATTTCTTACAGCATTATCACCCAAATGCAGATGCTACACTTTGGACGGCACTGACAGGGTTCTGCACCAAGGACACATAGGTCGGTCTGCGGGACCATCCCAGCAGGCCCTGAAGTATGACATCCATACATATGCTTCCACTGGTGTTTCTGTAGACAGAGAAGCTCTGGGAAGAACTGGTAACATTGGGACATTCCCGTGGCAGTAGAAAGTACAAGCGCACTCTACGTTGGCTGTTTTTGAGACACTTCAAAATGACATACAGAAGAATGCAGAGCTGAAAACCTATACAAGCTTCATTCCCACTAGAGGAAGTGCCCTGTGCCCTTTCAGAATTGTGAGATTAGTGTAATAAAAATGAGGTTCTAATAACTGAAACAGTATGGTGTGTTCATCACAAAAAAGGCAACACCAGGATTTAAAGGTATACCAGACAACACACACAGGAACAGGGCATGGCTTCAAGGTCTAGGGAAAATTGTCCTCACAGAAATACCATGGAATTGTGTACACCAAAGAGTCTAAAGTTTGCAATTAACCAAGCCCTATAAGTCTATATTAGATACATGATAGTACCTGACCTGTAGAGTAAAAGAAGTATAGTAAAAGAAACAGGAAGTACCATTTCAGTTCCAAAGACATTGAAGGCCCAAACTATAATTTTCCAAGCAACTACATGGCAAAAGTCTACCAGAGCAAGCATTGAAAACGTAGGTGAGGAAAACACTGTAGAAAAACAGAGTCTCAGAATCACAAAAAGCAGAATACCAAAAAAGTGGAAGGGAAACTGTAGAGAAGGACCAAATAATTTCAGAAAACTCAATGGATGAGGTAATATCTGGGTTAAAGTCAGTCCTAATCAGACTAGATAATGCAGAGGGACTCGTGAATGACTGTGAAGACAGGGGTACAGAAATCCTTCGATCAGAAAAACACATAGAAAAGCAAGTGCAACCAATGCAAACATCGCTGTTGAATCCTGGTGTAAGACAAAGCATGAAAGAATAGGATTCATAAGAGACCCAAATGGAAAAGCAAGAGATAAAATAAAAAATTCTGAAAAGGTGTTTGTAGAAAAATCACAATGAATCTTGCTGAAAGCCAAGAAAGGATCATCTATACAAATTCAGGAAGTACACAGTGTCCAAAGGAGATGAAATCCCAATACACAAACAAGCAGCTGTAGAATTCAAATAAACAAATTTCATGATCATCCCAGTGAACTAAAATGAACCTCGAGGAAAGCAACTTAGTCACAATAGAACCTCCAGTGGGGTTTCAGCTCATATCTCGGCAGAAATTTTGCAGGACAGGGAGGAGTGCCAGGACATAGGCTATATCCTCAATGAGAAAAAGCTGCAATCTAGGGTAGCCAATGCCAAATGACCGCCATTTCTAAGAACGGCAGAGCTAGGGAATTTCACTGACCAGCAAATCTTAAAAGAATTCAGCAGTTTGAAACTGATCCTAAAACACAAGTTGAGTATCATTCCCTGAATAGAAAAGTAGCAAGATGAAATGGAAATAAGAAAACCACTATTGGAAATGCAAGAAGAGCATGAGTTGCAAAGAAGAAACAAGAAGAAGGCAAGGAGGACATCAAAATCCTAAAGATGGGAGAGGGTAGCTGGTAATCATAGGTGATTTTAAGCGCTATCTTAAGTGAATCAGCTTATATGAATGTCTGTCTGAAGCAAAAGGAGAGATGCATGGCCTAATGTGTTTGCAAAACAAACAATCAAACAAACAAACACCAAAAGGTTACAGTTGGCTGACATATACCAAAGAACCATGATTATTTGATACAAAATACTAAAAGTGATGTCAAGGATCATTCAGCATGCATTGACCCAGTATGGCGGCTAGCATGTACTCAACACACTTGTATTCAGAATATGAATGCTTGCATTCATATTCATAAATATTGATTCATAAGTGCATATCGTGACCCAAACCAAATGACGGTTTTGAATATGATTGTGTCATAGAAAGTGATATAGACTTTCAAGTCTTCCAACAGGATGAACGAATGTCATATTCTACCCTACGTAGAGAGGAAACGGCATAAGCCTATAGCAAAGAAAAGTAGCTCTGCCAAGCTGTACTAAGAGCAAAAGAGACAGACTTGAAAGGGCACATTGGGATTGGTTTCACTTCGAGGAATTTCAGCCCAAAATGAAACAAATGGATCCATGATCTGAGAGTGTGGATGTTTCAGCAGAAAGCAACAGATGTATATGTATTCTGGGTGAATGGATATTACACAAACATGACTTTAGTGGGACTCCGTGTACTGTGAACTGTTAGAAAGTTTCAAGACGTGTGAAACTGTAAATTAAAAATGGACACACTTCCCTCGGTTTATACTGCGTTAACAGATCTGGACCAAAGGAAAGCGGGAAGAAAAAAGGACGATGGAACGCTAGTGGATTGAATCACATTTCCCTTCGGAACCTCTAGTCTAATGCAGCCCCTCCCCCAACACTGAAATTATGCAACAACCTTTGGGGATGGCAGTTACCGGATGGAATTCCAGATGTAATGTTGCTGTGTACCGCGAGGCTTGTTGTGGCTGGTGGATCAACGGTAACTGGGCAGAATTCTGTGGGTGGATCAGTGTGATGGAGGGTCTGCCACCCTCTGTGGAGCTTGGCTTTGGTCTTTTGCTCGGGAAGCTGTGCAACTTCGAGTTACTGCTGCTGCCCAAAGACCTGAGTTCACGGGTCAGTTTCCAGAATCTGAAAGGGCAGACAGTGGAAGATCTGCCTGTCATCAGCTTACTGGTGAGGCTCCGAGGTACTTTCAGACTTTCCCAGTCCTGTTGAAGTCGACTTTATGGGAGACACGAAGAGAACCTGGCAGAAAAGCTGGGTGGACGGATTGAGCTGAGATGCGAACATATTGATGAGAGTTGTTCTGCTACAATGGAGAATACCGGCATGGAGGCTTCTCTAGAGAATTCCAGGCTCGAAATTCTTTCATGAGACCTACTGAACCTCGGTGATACTGGTAGAAATATACGGAGTGTCAACGTGCACTTGAGAAAGTTACTCAATTCCCTGCTCCAAGAACGGGTCCAAGATTCCTGACGTCTATAAGAGAAGAGATGGCGAAGATGATAAAAACACTCATGTTCTTGGAAGTGGTCATGAGAATCCACAGGTCCCAAGGGGCATTTACTAACCATTCAGACCAAAATGCACCAAGCCCAGGTAAGCCTTTTCCCAGGTTTGGGCATAGCTATCAGGCACTTGCACTTCCCACCCCTCCACTCAGTCATCCATTTTAAAGAATCAGATCCTGAGCTGCAATGAAGCCAGTAGGAGAAGAGCAAGCCCCTCCTAGAATCAGAGTTCCTCCAACTTCACACTCTGTGAAGAATGGTGAATTCCTTAAAGGTCAAATACTCTTGACTAAAATCGATAGGAATTTAATACTCAGCTCACACAAAGAAATGATGACCTTCCTGTAGATTCAGCAAATGCTGTGGTTAAGTCTTTTTGGGGTGAAGGGAGTGTGGTAGGTGAGGGGAATCTTTGACTGAACTTGAATATGTATTAGGCCTCAGTATTTCAAGACAGTATAGTCAAATATTATGTCAGATAGTGAACTGAACTGTAAAAGTCGTGAAAGACATTAAAGACACAGGATATGTGGGGCGTCTTTCCCTTCAGACAAGCCCCGGGTGCACGATATCATGGGGGTGCACACTTGGTTGTGTGAAATAGATTTACCCATTATGATCGGATGATTAAGCATTGTCATCAATGATAGAAGAACACCTGGTTCTCAATTGCCTAGCATAGCTGCAGCAGGGTTCTCATAGCTAAAATGCATCTAGGTGCTTTGGAATCAAGCCTAAATGTATAATTTTGTTTGGTTTTTCTTGTGTTTTCCTAAAGAGCAATGTTACCCCTTGAAATGCCAACATTGGCCAGTATGTATCATTGTGAGTAAAGGGAACCACATGCACAAGGGAAATCCAGGTTCTCGGTTATTTCTTGGTTCCAATAGGTACTTCATGGTTCCGGTTGGTGTTGGAGGCTTCAACAGTAAAGAGTTGACATATCCCCTTCAACATATTGGACAGCAATTTTACTTTATAACTGTCTATATTTTTCTTATAGTTGACATAATGTTACAAAATTGACAGGTCTGGTATCTAGGTGGATTTAGTATGTTTCAAAATCTACCTTCATTTTCTTATAAATCCCAAAACATGTAAATCAATTCTATTAACCTTCTTAAAAACTGCAACTGAGTTATCAACACAATGTGAAAATTGGAGGCTACGGACAAACCCTCCCACCATGGCTGCATATTAAACAGAGCTAAACAAACATCATAATTCTGTGAATTATATTTGTAAAGTGTTGATTTATCGATGCCCAGTTGGTAGAGAACCAGTGCAACCTGCGCTCACTCCCACCCATGTACACAGCAATGTAAACATCCACTCACCCAGCCCTTGGCACATTACACTTTCCGAAGTGTGGTCTGTTACTTCCAAAGACAGGATGAGGCCTCAGAAAACCTGGAAGCAGGAGAAGGCAAATTAGAGAATGGAAATCTGTGCAGGATCTGACCTCTGCTGATGGAGCAGCAAAAGTGAAACTCTGTTTTACTTGGACACACACTCTCAAGTGGACAGCACACATGGGATTGTAGGTAATGCGCTGAGTGTTAGAAGAGTGCACAGCAGATGCTTGGCTGACATAACTCATAGAAATCAGCACAAAATATCCCCACAATTTATTCTGAGACAAAGATCCGATCTGCTAAATTTGAGCCAGCAGAGGCAGCGGAAAATGAGGTATAGACCTACAGATAATGGCACACGCTGAGTCTCAGGGATCTGGAGTGCATTGTGGGTTGTGGTGGGTTCTATCAAGAGAGCAAACTGACCTGTTACCCCATTAAGAAAGCAACCACATTGGCGTGTGAGGTTGAGTTTTTCGATATGTGCCATGGCCACATCCACTGCATCTTGCAGGCCCAGGATCAATTTGGCATTTTGCCAATAGAGCACGTGCGGGGCTCAATCAGAGATGTCGTGCATCTGGTCTGAGGGATTCAGTGGCCCTTGTGTTTGAAATCAGTATTAAAAGCTTTAGGATCTGCTACTGTCATAACCTGGACAGGGATTACGGATTGGTTTGAGGAAGAGAATTCGGTACAGCTCTGTGGTTGCATTCGTGCACCCATGACCCAAGCATGAGGGATCAAGGAAGAGTGGTCAAAGTTCACAATGTGAGAAGTTGAAGCATTTCCTTCAGCATTATCTCCCAAATGCAGATGCTACATTTTGGATGGCACTGACATGGTACTGCACAGAGGACACAAAGATCGTTCTGCGGGATCATTCCAGCAGGCCCTGATGTATGACATCCATACATATGTTTCCTCTGGTGTTTCTGTAGACAGAGGAGCTCTGGGAAGAACTGGTAAAATTGGGACATTCCCATGGCAATAGAAAGCACAAGCGCACTCTCAGTTTGCTGTTTTGGAAAGACTCCAATATGACATACAGCAGAATGCCGAGCTGAAAACCTTTAAGCTTCATTTCCAGAACAGGAAGTGTACTCTGCACTTTCAGAATTGTGAGGTAAGTGCAATAAAACGAAGTTTTACTAATTGAAAAAATATGGTGTGCTCATCACAACAAAGGCAACACCATCAATTAGAGATATACCAGGAAACACACACAGGAAAAGGACATGGCATCAATGCCTAGGGAAAATTGTCCTCACAGAAATATCATGGAACTTTGTACACCCAATGGTCTAAAATTTTCACTTAACAAACCCCTATAAATCTATATTAGATATCTGATATTACTTGACCAGTAGAGATAAAGAAGTATAGTAAAAGAAACAGGAAGTACCATTTTCAGTTCCAAAGAGTTTGAAGGCCCAAAAAATAAGCTTTCAAACATCTAGACTGCAAAACCCTACCAGAGCATGTATTGAAAACGGAGGTGAGGAAAATATGAAGTACAACAGTGTCTCAGAATCACAAAAGGCAGTTATCCAGGAATGGGGAAGAGAAACTCTACAAACGAGCCAAATAATATCAGAAAACTCAAGGATGAGATAATATCAGTGCTAAAGTCAGTCCAAAGCAGACTTGATAATGCAGACGGACTCGTGAAAGACTGTGAAGACAGGGGAACAGAAATCCCTCGATCAGAAGAAGACATAGAAAAAGAAGTGCAACCCAATGCAAACATTGCTGTTGAAGCCTGGGGTAAGACAAAGCATGAAAGAGTAAGATTCGTAAGAGTCCCAGATGGAAAAGCAAGATTAACAAAAAAAGTCTGAAAAGATATTTGTAGAAAAATCAGACTGTAACTTGCTGAAAGACAAGAAAGAATGAGGTATACGAAATCAGAAAGTACACATACCAATGGATTTGGAAACCCAATACACCTACATTCAGCAGTATTATTCAAATCAACAAAGTTCATGATCAACCGAGTGATTTTAAATGCATGTAGAGGAAAACAACTTAGTCACAACACTACCTCCAGAGGGGTTTCAGCTTATATTTCGAGAGGAATATTGCAGGATAGAAGGAGTGACAGGACATAGACCAAATCCTGAATAAGAAAAAGCTGCAATCTATGGTAGCCTATGCTACAAGACTGCCATTCCTATTAAAGGCAGAGCTAGATAATTTCACAGACCAGCAAAACTTAGAAGAATTCAGCAGTTAGGAACTTATCCTTAAAGGAAGATTGAGAATTCCACCCTGAATCGAAAAGTAGCAAGTAGAAATGTAAATAAGAAAACCATTACTGGAAATGCAAGAAGAGCAATGAGTTGCAAAGAATAAACAAGAAGGCAATGAGGAAATCAAAATCCTGAAGATGGAAGTGGGGAGCAGGAAATCATAGGTGATTTTCAGCACTATACTAAGTAAATCAGCTTACATAACTCTCTGAAGCAAACGGAGATATTCATGGCGTAATGTGTTTGCAAAACAAACAACAAGCAAAGAAACAATCAAACAAATAAACACAAAAAGTGTACGGTTGGCTGACATCTATCCAAAGGAAACATGATAATTCAAAATAAATTACTCAAAGTGATGTCAAGGATCATTCAGCCTGCATTGACCCAGTATCGAGGCTTGCATGTAATCAACACACATGTATTCAGAACACAGACGTGTGCATTAATATTCATAAATATTGATTCAAAAGAGTATATCGTGACCTAACCCAAATGCCGATTTTGAATAAGATGGAGTCATAGTCCGTGATATAGGATTACAAGTCTTCCAACAGGATCAATGAATGGCATATTCAACCCTACGTAGAGAATAAATGGCATACACCTATAACAAAGACAAGTAGCTCTGCAAAACTGTACTAAGAGCAAAAGAGACAGACAGGAAAGTGCACATTGGGATTGGTTTCACTTCTAGGAATTTCAGCCCCCATGAAACAAACGGATCCATGTTCTGAGAGAGTGTGTATTTCAGCAGAAATGCAAAAGACGGATATGCATTGTGGGTGAATGGATATTACACAAACAAAAGATTCTTATAGTGGGTCTTTGTGTAATGTTAACTGTTAGAAAGTTTAAAGACGTGTGAAACCATAAACTTAACATGGACAGAATTCCCTCCGTTTGTACTGTGTATACAGATCTGTACAAAAGGATAGAGGGAAGAAAAAACTGATCATGGGACGCTAATGGAGAGAATCACATTTACCTTTGGAACCTCTAGTCTGATGCAGCCCCTCCCCCAACACTGACAAGATGCAGCAACCATTGGGGATGGCAGTTACCGGTTGGATTCCAGGTGGAATCTTGGATATGTTCCACCAGGATTGTTGTTGCTGGTGGATCCAAGGTAACTGGGCAGAATTCTGTGGGTGGATCAGTGTCATGGAGGCGGTACCGCCCTCTATGGAGCTTGGCTTAAGTCTCTTTTTCTGGAATCTGTGTAAGTTCGAGATACTCGTGCTGTGCAATGGCCTGAGTTCACGGGTCAGTTTCCAGAATCTGAAAGGGCAGATAGTGGAAGATCTTCCTGTCATCAGCTTACAGGTGAGGCTCCGAGGTACTTTCAGACTTGCCCTGTCCTTTAGAATTTGACTTTATAGGAGACATGAAGGAAGCTGGCAGAAAAGCTGGCTGCACGATTTGAGGTGAGATGCGAACACATTGATGAGAGTTGTTCTGCTACAATGGAGAATACTGGCATGGAGACTTCTGTTGAGAATACCAGGCTTAAAAGACATTCATGAGACATATTGAACCTCGCTGATACTGGCAGAAACATATGGAGTGTCAACGTGCACTTTAGGAAGGTACTCAATTCTCTGCTCCAAGAACGGGTCCAAGATTACTGACGTCTAAAAGAGAAGAGATGGCAGAGATGATAAAAGTGCTCATGTTCTTTGAAGAGGTCGTGAGAATCCACACGTCCCAAGGGGCATTTATAAAACACTCAGACGACCAAGCACGAAGCACAGGTAAGCCTTTTCCCAGGGTTGGCCCTTGGTACCAAGCACTTGCTCTTCCCTCCCCTCCCCTCATGTATCCATTTCAAAGAATCAGCACTTGAGTTGCAATGAAGCCAGTAGGAGCTGAGCAAGCCCCTCCTTGTATCAGAGTTCCTCCTCCTTCACATTCTGTGCACAACAGTGAACTCCTCCATTGTCAACTACTCTCGACTAAAATAGATTGGTATTGAATTCTTCGCTCACACCTTGATATGATGATCTTCCCCTAGATTCAAGAAATGCTGGGCTTATGTCTACTTTGGTGTGAAGGGAGTTTTGTAAGTGAGTGAATTTTTTTCCTGAATTTGGATATTTATTTATCCTCATTTTTTCAAAACAGTATTTGTAACTATTATAATTCAGTTATTGAAATGAAGTGTAATTGTTGGGATAGATATGTAGTGACACTTCTTTTGTGGACCGTCTTTTCCCTTTTGTCAAGTCCCAGGAGCAGGATATAATGTGATTGCTGTATTTTTTTGGGTTAAATTGCTTTTCTCAACATAATTAGTCGATTAAACATTCTCATCTTTGATAGACGAGCACATGATTCTCAATAGCCTAGCAAAGCTGCGGCAGTGTTCTCATATCTATAATATCTCTAAGTGCTATTGAAACCAAGCCTATGTAAAAATACATTGTTTGGGTTTCTTTGTGGTTTCCTAAATAATAATTTTTCCCCTTGAATCGCCAACATTGAACAGTATGTGTCATTATTAGGAAAGGGCACCACATGCACAATGGAAACCTAGGGTTGTGGTTGTTAATGGTTCTAAGAATTATTTCATTGTTTCTGTTAGTGCTGGAGGCACCAAGAGAAAACTGTTGACCTGCCTCCTTCATGACTTTTGGCTGCTAATTTATATTTTCTGTGCATTTTTCTTATTTGGATATTTCAAGCTGGTACCTAAATTTGGCAACTCTGTCTTATAGTTAGATATAGTATGTTTCTAAAACTGTATTTATCTTGATACAATTCCCATGTATGTAATTTAATTCTGTTTATTATTTGAAAGTCTGCAATGAGGTATGAACACATTGTCAGACCTGGAGTTTTCGGACACATCCTCCCACAATTGATATACAGAAAAATAGCTAAACAAGAATCAAGTGTCTGTGAGTTATGACTAAATTGTGTTAATTTATCCATGCCAAACTGGCAGAGTACCAGTGCAAACTTTGCTCACTCTCTCCCATGTATACAGCAAGATAAACATACACTCTCCCAGCCCTTGGCTCAGGAACCCTGCTGAATAATGCCCAAACATATCTTACTTCAAAAGTCACAAAGAATTCTCACATAACCTGGAAAGAGTAGAAGGCAAATTAGAGAATGGAAATCAGTGCAGGACCTGACCTTTGGTGATGGAGCAGTAAAGGGGAAACTGTGTTTTACTGGAATGCACACTCTAAAGTGGACAGGTCATTTGAGATGGAAGAAAATGTGCTGAGGGTTAAAAGAGTGCATAGTGGACGTTTGGTTGACATATCTGAAAGCAATAATCACAAAATTTCTCTGCAATTCATTCCCAGACCAATACTCCACCTGTTAATTTTGAGCTAGGAGTGCCTGTGGAATCTGTGTGTTAGGGCTGTGGCTGATGTCACAAATTTATTCCCAGGGGTTTGGAGATTGTTTTGGGCTGTGGTTGGTACTATCTAGAGAACAGATCTGCCTGAGTCCTCTCTTAATATTAAATCTGCTGGCATATGTGTTGTGGATTAGCTTAGTAACCCAGGGCCTTAGTCACAGTCTTTCCACATCCACGGTATAATTGCTCATTTTCTCCATAAAGGAGAAATGGGTCTCATTCAGAGCCATCTTCATCTAGTTTCTAGAATCCAGGGCAATTTATTGTTGAAATCAGATTCTATAGCCCAAGGATCTGCAACTATCATAGGCAGGATTGAAATTTCTTATTGTCCAAAGCAGAGGTTTTTGAAATGCCCCATGCTTGCCTTTGAGTTCCAATGCCTTATTGCAAGAGTTCTTGGAGCAGAGATCTGCTGAACAATATGTGAATTTGAAGCCTTTCCATCAGACTTGACTACCACATGCTAATGCAACAATAGTTGTGGTGCTGACCCAGTACTACACTAAGGACCCAACTGTGGCACTGCACGCTTCAACAGGTTCTAATGTGTGACATCATTAGATTTGTTTCCACTTTTGTTTTTGTTTGCAGAGAACCTGAGGGAACCCATTATAAAATTTTGACTTTTCCGTGGCAATAGTAAGGATGAATGCACTTTCATGAGAGTGTATTGGAACCATTCCCTATCCACATATCCAGCCGGCAGCCCAGAAACCATTTGGAAGCCTGTATTCCAGCAAAAATTACTAGTCCCAACACTGTCAGAGTTATGATAAGCATTTAACCAAAATGACACTCTGCTAACTTTACTAGAATAGGTTGTATTCACCACAACAAAAACCACACTAGCAATCATAGATATAACAGGCAACAGACACAGAAGGAATGCATGGCATCATTACATACCAAAAACAATCCTCACAGCATTAATACTAAATGTGCACAGAAATGATTTCACTTACAAAAGCTGTTCAAGTCTATAATAGATAACTGATAATCCTTAACCCATAGCGGTAGAGAGATATAATAAAATTAAAAGAACCATTCCAAATTTTCAAAAGACAGGAGTCTCCTGAAAGAACATCCAATGTATTAGACCACCAAAATTTACTAGAACATGACTTGAAAAGGGAGGACATAAAAACACTGAAGGAAATCTTGAGTCTATGAGTACAAATGCAGGCTAGTATAAATGGAAAGAGAAACACTTTAGATGAGCCAAATAGAATCAGAAAACTCAATGGTGAGAATAGCTAAGCTAAAGACAGTCCAAATCGGACTAGAAAATGCAGAGGAACAAATAAGTGACTTCGAAAGCAGGATAACCGCAATCACTCAGTCAGAACACGACATAGAAAAGCAAGTGAAAACCAATGCAAGCAATGCAACTGAAACCTGGGATAAGAGAAAACATACCAGTCTATGACTCATAGGGATCCCACATGGAAAAGAAGAAAGACAAATGGTTTGAAAAGATATTTGAAAAAATCAGACTGAAATTTTCTTAAACCAAAGATAGAACCAGCTATCTCAACACAGGAAGCACAGAGGGTCCAAGCATAATGAACCCCAGTAGGCCTACAACAATATATATTCTAATTTAAATGGCCAAAGTTGATAATAAAGAAATGATTCTAAATGCACCAAAATAGAAACAAGTGCATTGCAAGAGAACTTTCTAATGTCTTCAGCTGATTTCTTAATAGATAGATTGGTAATTTTTTCTTCCCTCTTTCATTTTGTGTTGATCTCTATTCCAAGAACTGATGAAAGGCAGATTCCTTCAGTCTAAACAAGATGAGTTGGCAGAGATTCTAAAAGTGTTCAAGTTCTTGGAAGAGGTCATCACAATCAACACATCCCAAGGGGCTTTTTCAGACAATACAAGAGACCATGCACCAAGCCCTGTTTATACTTTTACCAGGAGTGGGCCAATGTATTAAGACTTGCTGTTCCTTCACACTAAACCAGCCATGCAGGTATACCTTCAGTCTGCTACTGCAGTTGAATTGGAGCCAGGTCCAATTTTACCAACACTGTAGGGAGAACCTGAGCCTGCTACTGCAGGAGACACAGCACTGTGTCTCATTTCACCAATCTTTCAAGGAGGCCCTGAGCCTACTTCTGCAGGAGACTCAGAGCCAAATCACATTCCACCAGCTGTGTAGGAAGAACCCCAAGCCTTCACTTGCAATGGATCCAGGAATGTGTCCAATTCCACTAGCCTTGTAGGGAGACCTTGAGCCTATTCCTGCAGGAGAACCAGATCTTTGTCATATTCCACCATCCCTCCAGGAAGATGCAGGGCCTCCTCCTGCAGGAGACTCAGGAATGGGTCCAATTTCACCAGTCCTGCAGGGAGACTCTGAGCCAATTCCTGCAGGAGACCCAGGACTGGGTCCCATTCCATCAACCCTGCACTAAGACCTTGAAGTGGGTCCAATTCCACTAGCCTTGCTGGGTGACCCACAAGCCTGATCCTGCAGGTGATACAGAGCGAGGTACAATTCCAACAGCCCTGCAGGGATATCCTGAGGCCACTTCAGCAGGAAACACATGACTGGGTCACATTCCAATATCCCAGAAGGGAGACTGTAAGCCTGCTATTCCAGGAAACTCAGGACTTCGTCCCATTCCACCAAACCTGCAGTCAAACACTGAGACTGCATCTGCAGAAAAGAGTGGGTCACATAACACCAGCCCTGTAGTGAGACTACAAACCTGCTCCTGGGGGAGACCAAGCCCTTCACAGAGAACATGAGCCAGCTCCTGCAGAAGAACAAGAGTTGTGTGACATTCTACCAGCTCTGCAGGTAATCCCTAGGCTTGCTCCTGCAGGAGACAGACATCCCAGTCCAATTCCATCAGCCTTTCCAGGGAGAATCCCAGCTTCCTCTTGTAGGAGAGCCAGAACTAGATCTCATTCCACCAACCCTGCACGGAAACACTGAGCTTGCTCCTGCAGGATACCCACAGCCAAGTCATATTCCACAAACCCTGCAGGGAGACACTGTGTCTGCAATTGCAAGAGACCGAGGACTGGGACGAATTCCACCAGCTCTGCAGGGAATCCCTCACCTGCTCCCATAGGAGACTAAGAGCCATCAGTTCTGGTGGGGTCCCTAAGCCTGCATCTGCAAAAAATACTACAGAGTGGAGTCACATTCCACCAGCCCTGCAAAGAGAACAGAACCTGCTGCTGCAGGAGACACAGGACTAGGTCCCATTCTACCAACCTTGCAGGGATACCCTGAGCCTTGGACCAAGGAATGGGACAAATTCTGCTAACCTTCTAGGGAGACCATGAGCCTCTCCTGCAAGAGAACCAGAGATGGGTCATATTACAGTATTCTTCCAGGAAGACCCAAGGCCTGTTCCTGCAGGAAATGCAAGAACAGGCCCAATTCCTCCAGCCTGAAGGTAGTGTCCAAATCTGTTCTGGCAGGTGACACAGAGATGGGTCCCATTCCACCAGCCCTGCAGGGAGACTCTGAGCCTACTTCTACAGGAGACCAAGGAATGGGTCCCATTAAACCAACCCTGAAGGGAGACACAGAACCTACACTTGCAGGAACCACAGAGCCAGGTCACATTCCATCAGCCATGTAGTGACCCCTGAGCTGGGTCCAATTACACTATCCTTGCAAGGAGACCCTGTGCCTACTCCTGAAGCAGAACCAGTAATGGGGTCATGTTCCAACAGCCCTGCAGGAAGACCTGGAGCCTGCTTCTGCAGAAGACCCAGGACAGGGTCTGATTCCACCATCCCAGCAGGGAGAAAACTAGCCTGCTCCTGCAAGTGACCAAGGTCTGAGTCATATTCCACTAGCCCTGTAGGAAGAACATAAGACTGCTGTTACAGGAAACTCAGAGCCATGTGCCATTCCAGCAACACTGCAAGGAGAATCTGAACCTGCCCCTGCAGGAAACAGAAACCCAGTCACATTCCACAAGCCCTGCAGGGATACCTGAGCCTTCACATGCAGGAGACCCAGGGCTGGGACCAATTCTACCAGCCCTGTGGAAAGACCCTGAATCAGCTCTGGCAGGAGACTAAGAGCCATGTCACATTCCACCAGCCCTACAGGTAATTTATCAGCCTGCTCCTGCAGAAGAACCAGAGCCAGGTCACATTCCATGAGCAATGCAGGGAAATTTAGAACCTACACCTTCAAAAGATCCAAGATTTGGACAAATTCCAATGGCACTGCACGGAGACCATGAGCCGTGTCCAATTCCACTAGCCCTGCAGGAAGGCCCCGAGCCTACTCCTACAGGAGAACCTGAGATTGGTCATATTGCAACAGCTCTAGAATGACCCAGAGCCTGCTCCTCCAGGAGACCCAGGACTATGTCCCATCCACAAGCCCTGCAGGGAAACCCTGAGACTGTTCCTTCAGGAGAACCACAACTGGCTCACATTTCACCAGCAATGCAGGGAGACTTAGAGCCTGCACCTTCAAGACACCCAAGAATTGGACCAATTCCAACAGCACTGCAGGGAGACCATTAGCCAGGTCCAATTCCACTAGCCCTGCCTAGAGACCCCGAGCATGCTCCTGTAGGAGACCCAGCACTGGGTCTCATTCCACAAGGCTTGCAGGGAGAAACTCTGCCTGTTTCTGCAGGAGACCAACAGCTGAGTCACATTTCACCAGCCCTGAAAGAAGACCCCAATCCTGAACCTGCAAGGGACCTAGGACTGGAACAAAATTGACTAGCCCTGTAGAGGGACCCTGAGCCTGCTTCTGCAAGAGAATCAGAGATGGGTCATATTCCAACAACCCAGCAGGGACAGTCTGAGCCTGCTCCTGCAGGTGATACAGAGCAGGGTGAAATTGCAAAACCTTGCAGGTACATCATGAATCTGCTGCTGCAGGAGAAAAAGGATGGGGTCTCATTCCACAAGTCTTACAAGGAGACCCTGAGCCTGGTCTTGCATGAGATCCTGAGCTGGATCGTGCAGGAGACACAGGACTGGGTCCTATTCTACCAACCCTGCAGGGGAACCCGAACCTGCACCTGCAAAAACCACAGAACCGTGTCACATCCCACCAGCTCTGCAGGGAGACTGTAAGACTAGCCCTACAGGAGACCTAGAGCCAGGTTACATTACCAGTCCTGCAGGGAGACCCTGAGCCTGATCTTGTAGCTCCTCCTGCACCTACACACACACTTCTATGAGACCCAGAGCCAATTCAGGCATCACCACCCCTATGGGCTGAGATGCCTCTGCAAACACCAACACTGTCATCTAATTCTCAGAATCAACCCACTCCCAGACCCGAACTTTACTTCCCTTCTCCTGGAATCATTTTTGTTTGTTTTTTTCTGTAATTTCCTTGTTTTCTTTCATGTCATTTAGAGTATCATCTATTTTTATGTTTTATGTTTACAATAATAAAATTTAGATGTTTTTCCATTTTAAATTGTGCAATTCAGGAGTATTAAGTGCATTCACAATGCTGTGTAACAATCATCACTGTCTAGTTTCAGACTGTTTCTTTCCTTATAATAAAACCCTGTATCCAAAGCACACATTCTCTTTTCTCCCTCCCCTAGCCCCTGACAAGCCCTAATCCTCTTTCTCTCTGTGTGTCTTTCCCTACCCTGGATGTTCCCTATCAATGAAATCATACAAAAGGTGGCTGTTTGTGTCTGCTCTCATATTTTAACAAGGGACTGGTGTTTATTTTTTTTTTACTTGAAGTAGCATTTTGGTTATTTGAAAGGGAAACCCAGGTGGATTAAACATGAGATGTACAAAATGAAAATTTTTAGTAACTATGTGCATAATCTCGAGATAGGCACTGCTATTCTATGTGTGAAACCAGAGCCAGAAGGGAGATGCTTAGCTCTTCCTGTGGCAAAACATAACCTACAAAATAAAAAATAATAATATTCAAAAGCCATGAAAGTCAAACCACAACCTGGAAAAATCATTTTTCATAACCTAAAGTCAGAGAAAGATTTCACATCCCTGTGGTCCAAAAACTTCTTGAAACACTGTGTTCTAAACAGAAACAGAACAAACACATGCAATTCCAACAAGAGGAAATGCAGGTGGCCAGTGTATATTAGAGGTGCTTGACCTCTCAAGTGAGGATGCACACAGATGTACACACTTTGGAGACAGCATTGGTCACCATCACACTGGCAGGAATTTAGCCTGGTGACAACCAGCTCTAGTGACAACATGAGGAGGCAGAGGCCACAGTAGATCCCCTGGAGGGAAGAGTGAGCAGACACTCCTCTCTGGGAGAACAGTATGCAGGATGAATTACAGTTCCACAAGTTCACCACTTTCCGAGTAGTGCTGATGCTTAGTTTTGATCTTACTAAAATTCTTGCACAATTTTCAAAGATGTCTTTTCAAGGATGTTCATCACAGTTTATCTGGTTTAACTAGTAGGAGATTGGAAGCAACACTAATGTTCATGGAGAGGGGGTGGGATTCATCAATTCTGGTTTAACTAGTAGGAGATTGGAAGCAACACTAATGTTCATGGAGAGGGGGTGGGATTCATCAGTTCTGGTTCACATGGAGGAATGATTGTAGTGCAGCTGGAAAAATGACTGCTAGGTCTTTACCTGATGTCAAGGAAGCCCTCAGTTTGGATGCTTGTTAATCCATCATCTACATCCCAGATGCCATCTATGACCACATATGTGTCAAATCATCATAGATGTAAATGAATCTTGTGGTGTGTGAGAACAGAGGCAGAGAGAATAAGAGAGATAGAGACTGAGAGATGTTCACCAAGCCATTCATGACGGTCACTTCTGGGGGTGGGATTTGCAAATCTCTGCACTTTTCCTTTAGGCAACATTTCAAGTGTTCATAATGTATCTATATTGCTTTACTAATTCTAAGGTATTTAAAGCATATGTTACTTGAGATTCATTCATATTGAATCCACAGCATAAAGTTTATTATTTTTATTTTAAAGTATTTGTTACAAGTACAATCAGCATTTATGAGAGTAAAATGATAAATTCTAAAGAATTAAGAATCAGATAAAGAACAAAAACTTTTGGTGACTCAGACACAGGCCAACTAGTTGGCAGCAAATGGCAGAGTGGGACAGGTTTCTCTAGAAGGTTGTGTATGTTCTGAATCAGCATCCAATAGAGGCAAGGAAAAATTACAAAACATGTATGCTGGAAACTACAACAGCTTGTTGAGAGTAATTAAGAAAGACCTAGCCATATTTTAAAATTTGAAGGAGCCAAAGTGACAGAGTAGAGAGACTCACAGCTTGACCTCTCCCACAAATACACAAAGAATTACATCTACAAAAACATTGAATTGCACAGAAACCTCCTGAACTCTGGCACAGTGTCTCTCATTTTGAAATACAGGAAGATTCTCACAAAATATGGTAAGGAATAAAAAGAAAAAAGACAAATTCAGTGCAGGACTGATCCTGCAGGGAAAAAGTAGCATAGGAAGAAAGGCACCCTCACACTGGGACACAACCTCTCTAGCTGGGAGATCAGCTAGGAAAGAAGCAGAGCTTCCAAGGTTTGGAGGAGACAGTGGCAACTGCATGGCAGGCAGAACTGGGGAGTACTGACACAGAGGGTCCCTGTGATGACCAGCCCTAGACATGAAATAGCAGGGATGAGCCAGGACTGGCTACTGGAGTCAGTGAAGAGCCCAGGCAGAGGGCTGGGTCACACTGCAGAGAGGCAGCATCAGGAAACTAGAGGGCAGTGTGAGCTCTGGCTGTGTGTGTGTGTGTGTGTGTGTGGAACAGAACAGACTGAAACTCTCATAAAAAACACCAATGTTGGTATAATGGGGGAGGAATGATGCATGGCTGTGCCAAAGTCACTTTCTCCACTTGGCTCCATTGTTGGTGTGTTCTCACGAGAAGAGAAATGGGGCTTGGTCATAGCCAACACTGCTGCACAAAGGCAGACCTGAATGTTGAATCCATATCCTGTGCCATTGCAACTTCACAGGCGGGACTGAGATTTGTTTACAGCCCCAGGCAGAGAGGGTGGATTTGCTCTCTCTGGTCACTTTGTGGATCCACACCTCTGGGACTTACAGGCAGTGAGTGGAGTTCTGACTCAAGAAGGGTGGCCAGTGAGGGTATTTACAACAGGGTGGTGTATGGTTCCATATGTGGATGCGGGATTGGGGTTTGAGCTGAACCTGTAGTGGACCACAAATTCATGTGTGTGACTACACACTTGCTAAGGCAGGTCCAAGGGACTGACACTGCTGGATCTGCACTGATGTTTCCTGGGACTCAGAACCTGAGGGGCACCAGAGTAGGTGGCTGACATTCCCATAGCTAAAGCAGGGATAAAGCCAACATCAACAAATAGTACTTTGTAAGTCTGCATAACAAGTGACAGACAACACCACAGAGGGAACTCCCCAGTGGAAATCTCCTGCCTATTTTTCTTTACAACTGAAGTGCTCCCACACTGCCTACTACACACCACAGCTCAGAAAAGGGTCTAGAAGAAATACATAGAGCCAGAGAAATATAAGTAAATAAAGAAGCTGAGGAACCACTTTCAATTAAAAGAACAAGAGAAATCCCCTGAAAGCACAAACAGTAAAATAGACTGATAGTCTACTAGACTTCAAAAAGGGAATGATCAACACACTGAAAGAACTAAAAGAGACTATCAATAGAGACAGAAAACCTTGAAAAGAAAATTTAAACTATAAAGAAGAGCTAGTTAAAAATAGAAAATTCAACTACAGGCAATCAAAAACAGACTAGATAATGCAGAGGAATGAATAAATGACTTAGGAGACAAGATAAAAGAAATAACCCAATACAGCAGACATAAAAGCCAATAAAAACCAATTAAAGCAAGATAATATAAAGTGCGCCAGCCTATGCATAATAGTGGGTCCCAGAAGGAGAAGAAAGAGAAAAGGGGATTGAAAAGATAGTTAAAGAAATCATGACTGAAAACTTTCCAAACCTTAAGAAGGAAAGAATTCTCCAAGTACAGGAGGCACAGAGGGTCCCAAACAAGAAGAAACCAAACAGACCTACACCAAGACATATTATAATTAAAATGGTTAATGTTAAAGATAAAGAAAATATTCTAAAGGCAGTGAGAGAAAAACAAAATGTTAGTTACAAGGGAGCCCCATAAGCATTCAGCAGATTTCTCTACATAAAAACTTCTGGCCAGAAGGGAGTGGCAAGATATATTCAAAGTCCTGAATGAGAAAAGGCTGCAAACTAGGATATTCTATCTAGAAAGACTCTCCTTTAGAACAGAAAGAGAGAGAAAGAATTTCACAGACAAGCAAAACTAAAAGAATTCAGCAGTACTAAATCTATGCTAAAAAAAAATTGAAAGTTCTAATCTAAATAAAACATAAACAGGAAGCTATAGAAATTAGGAAACCATAATTGGAAATGCAATAAATACAGTGAATTGCAAGGGAAAACATGAAGATATAAATAAGTCAGTAAGTCAATAAAGAAAGCAAGAAAGAAAGAGAGAATAGCAAAATCATAAAAGGTGAAAGAGGAGAGCAAGAGAATATAGATTTTGTTCCCTTTCTTTTTTTTTTCTTCTTTCTTTTTGTCTTCTTTCTTTTTAGGATGCACTTGAGCCTACATGACTATCAACTAAAACCAAACAGATGAAGTAAGGGGTTACCATACTTGAAAGACAAGATAACCACAAATCAGAAGTATATAAAGAGTCATAAAACCCAAAATGAAACCAAGCTTATAGAAAAGAAATTTATCATATGACAAAAATGAAAAAAAAAATTAAAAGAAAGAAACAAATAAGAAATACCAAATCAACTGGAAAACAAATTTCAAAATGGCAATAAAACCACATCTATAAAATAACTACTATAAATGTCAATGGACTAAGTGTTCCAATCAAAAGAAAAAGTGAAGGAGGAGGAAAGATGGTGGAGTAAAAAAGATGCTCAGAGCTCACCCTCTCCCACAAATTCACCAAGAGTGACATCCACAGACACACCCACCACCCAGAACACCTCCTGAACTTTGACAGAATATTGCCTTCTTCAAAAGATAAAATTTTCCACAAATCTGGTAGGAGAAAAGAAGAAAAAGGCAAATAGTTCAGGACCATTCCAATGAGGAGGGAGCTGCAAAGGAGTAATAGCATTAATACACTGGGTCTACCCAACTCCAATGGCGAGTTCAGCAAGATGGAGAGGGAACATCTGCGGCTCTGATCTGTACAGAATAGCCTTTGACTGACAGAACTAAGTTAATTGGGCACAAAGAGTCCCAATGATCCCCAGACCTAGACGTGAACCAGCAGAGGTGGGATGGGACAGGCTGTCTGAGTCGAGCAGAGGATTCGGGCTGACTGTACAGAGGAAACCTTGGGGGACTGCAATGTTCTGTGTGCCATGGCTGGGAGAGTATACAGATTAGAACAGCCTGGGTCCCCCATAAAATCCAAAAAAAAAAAAATGCAAAGCAACACTGCTGGTGTGCCCTGGGGGGAATGGGATCCGTAGCCTTTGTGTCCACAGACCCACAGTGCCATTATTGGAGACTTCTTGGGAGAAGAGAGTCAAGGCTCAGCCATAGCCACCATATTTTCTGGTTCATCGTTCCCAGGTGAAGGAGGGGTCAAAAGCCGAATCCCTACCTAGGGGCTCCACAACCTCATAGGTGGGACTGAGATTTGTTTACAGTCCCAAGCAGAGGGGACCATTACACACCGATGCCTCTCTGAATTGGCTTTTCTAAGACAAATGGACAAGAAGCAGTGTTCTGGAACAGAGCAGGGGTGACGGCTAGTGCAGCTGTTTTCTCTGAGTCCACCTATGAAGCATGGACCTAATGCGGCAGGGGAGCTACCTGCCAACTACCTTGCACAAGTGTGGTGCTGGGACCAGGCATCTGGTGGGGGTGCAGACCACCCACAAACTGATGCTGGGACACAGACCAGGAGCACGACTGGAGGGCCTCTGGAACCAGCAAGTGGAGTTTTCACAGCAGGATATGGGCAGGAGTGTGACAACCACAGGAAAAAAAGGAGCTCCTGCTCAATAGCCAGGGCAGACTCAGGCCACCAGAACACCAGCCACACCACCAACAAAGGGGATAACAGGCAAAAGGCATGGAAGGAAGACTTGGCAACCACCCATAATTAAAAACAACCTTATGACAAAATTATTAAGAGTGCATATTCTTGGAGAAAGGCCAAGATAGTGGAGCAGAAGGATACTTGTATCTTATCCTCTCCAATAAATACACCAAGACTGACATTCACAGACACACCGATCCACTCAGAACATCTGCTGAACTTTGATAAAACATTGCCATCTTCAAAAGACAAAATGTGCCACCAATCTGGTAGGAGAAATGGAAAAAAGAAGGAAGAAAATGCAAAATGGCTTGGGGTTGGTCCTTTGAAGAGGGAGCAGCAAAGGAGGGATAGTGCTGGTTGACTGGGTCTCCCCCTTTCCAATGGAGAGGTCAGCAGGATGGACAGGGAACCTCTGAGGCTCAGATGTGTACAGAACCGCCCTTGACTGACAGAATTAAGTTATATGGGCACAAAGTGTGTCAACAACCCCCAAACCTAGAAGTGAATCAGGGATGGGAAGGGACAGGCTGCTGGATCCAGGCAGACTCTGGTTGACTGTACAGAGGTAACCCTGGGGTACTACAGTGTGCTGTGGACAACTGCTTGGATTGTATACAGATCAGAACAGCCTGGGCCCCCCATAAAATAAGAAAAAAAAATAAAGCAAAGCAACATTGCTGGCTTGCCTGAGGGAAGGGGAGTTTTGTCCTTTGTCTCTGCTGACCCACAGCAACATAACTGTTGATTTCTCAGAGGAAGAGAGATGAGGCTCAGCCACAGCCATCATACCCACCCAGGCAGAGGCAGGGTTGAAACCTGAATATGTACCTGGCAGTTCTGCAGCCTCATAGGTGGGACTGAGACTTGTTTACATCCCCAGACATATAGGAAGGTTCTGTCCTGGTGCGTCTATGAACTCGCACCTCTAAGACAAATGAACAAGGAGCAGAGTTCTGGCAAAGAGCAGGGACTAGGGCTGGTGTGGCCATTTGCCTCAAGCCCACCTACAGAGTGTGGAACAGATGTGGAGTGGGGAGTAGCACTGAATAGGGGAGCAATCAACCCAACTACTGTGCAGGACTGCTGCACCTGGATACGGCATTGGGAAGGGGCACACCCTACCCACCTACCATGCAGGAGAGCAGCACCAAGATGCAGCATTGGGAGGAGATGTGACATGTCTACCTACAGGCACTGGGAGCAGCACAGACCAAGGGTGTGACCAGAGGGTCTCTGGAACCAATAAGCTGAGTTCATGAATCAAGGCAGGGGCAGGAGCTGTGACAACCACAAAACAAATAGGAGTCCCCATTCAATAGCCAGGGTAGGCTCTGGTTAACAGGTTAATGGCCACATACGTAACCAAAGGGATAACAGACAAAAGGCACAGAAGTAAGACTTGGCAACCACACTTATTTAAGAAAGACCTCTTGATAAAATTATTAAGGGCACACAATCTCCACGGGAACATCCTCTCTTCTTTTTCTGTTCCATTTTCTTTTACTTTTTAAATGTTACTTCTTAAATAATTTTTATATTTCTATTTTTAATCCCTTTTAAAATTTTCTTTTAAAATACTAATATTATTATCTTTCAATTTGTCCAATTTCATTTTTATCTTTGTTTTGTTCTTCTGTTATGATGATACTCTGTTCTCAAATATTTTTCTTCCTTTAATGTTTTAAAAATTCATCCCAACTCAATTGTTATCTTGTTTCAATATGTTCTTCTGTTATTGATTATACTGCTTTTAAAACTAATTTCTTTGTGCTTAGTTTTATTTCTGCATCCACTTTATATAAATAAATAAACTCCTAAAGGACGACAGTAGATAACTGATACTCCATAAGCCATAGTGCCAGAGAGATATAAGCAAGATGAAGAAGCAGAGCCACCTCTCTCAATTAAAAGAACAAGATAAATCCCCTGAAAGAACAATCAATGATATAGACATTGATAGTCTACTAGATGATTTCAAGAAAGGAGTGATCAAAGTACTGAAGAAACTAAAAGAGATTGTATATAGAGACAGAGAATATGTCAAAAAACGAAATTGAAACTCTAAAGAGGAACCAGTGAAAATTGGAAAACTCATTTGCTGAGATGAGAGTTGAGCTAAAGGCTGTAAAATGTAGGCTAGATAATTGAGAGGAATGAATATGTGACTTAGAAGACAGGACAACAGAACAGCTGAGAGAAAACAAATAAAAACCAATGAAAGCAATATAAGGGACCTATGGAATAACATAAAGCATGCCAACCTACTCATAATGGGGGTCCCAGAAGGAGAAGAAAGAACAAAGGGGATTGAAAAGGTATTTGAAGAAATCATGACTGAAAACTTCCCAAACCTAAAGAAGGAATCAGATATCCAAGTACAGGAAGCACAGAGCGTCCCAAACAAGGAGGTCCCAAACAGACCCACACCAAGACATATTACAATTAGGATGACCAGGGTTGAGAATAGGAAATGATTCTAAAGGCAGCAAGAGAAAAACAAAGAATGAGATACAAGGGAACCCCCATAAGATTTTCAGCTGATTTCTCTACACAAACAGTACAGGCCAGAAGGGAGGGGCAAGGAATATTCAAAGTCCTGAATGAAAAAATGATGCAGCCTACGATACTTTATCCAGCAAGGCTATCCTTTAGAATAGAAGGAGAGATAAAGAACTTCACAGACAAGCAAAAACTAAAAGAATTTAGCAACACTAAACCTATGCTAAAGGAAATATTGAAAGACCTACTCTAAACAGAAAAGAAGCAGGATGCTACAAAAAGGAGAAAACCATGATTGGAAAGGTGATTGCTACAATGAATTACAACAGAATAAACATGAAATCATAAAAGAGGACATCTAAATCATTAAGGGTGGGGGAGGCGAACAAGAAAATATACAGGTTTCTCTCTCTCTCTCTCTCTCTCTCTCTTTTGTTCTTGGTAGGATGAGTTTGAGCTTATATTACTATCTGTTTAAAACAAACAGATATAGTAATGGGTTAATATATGTACAAAGTAGGGTAACCACAAGCCAAAAAGTTACAATAGAGTCACAAAACTAAGAAGACACCAAGATAATAAAAAGGAAAATTATCAAACCACAAAAAGAAAATGAAAGGAACAAAGAGGAAATACAAAATCAAATGCAAAACAAAGTTCAAAATATAATAAACACATATCTATCAATAATTATTATAAATGTCAATGGACTAAATGCTTTAATCAAAGGATGTAGAGTGCAGAGTGGATAATAAAGCAAGTATCTACAATACACTGTATACAAGAGACCCACGTTAGGGAGAAGGACACACATAGATTGAAAGTGAGAGGATTGAAAAAGATATTCCACAAAAATGGAAATGACAAGAAAGCAGGAATATCAACAGTGATTTCAAATAAAATAGACTTTAAAACAAAGATTATAAAGAAAGATTAAGAAGGACATTTTATAATGATTAAAGGAGTCATAGATGAAGATATTACACTCATTAACATATATGAACCCAACATAGGAGCACCTAAATACATAACAGATAAAAAGGGAAAATTTGATCAGAATACAGTCATGGTAGAAGACTTTAACTATCCATTAACGTCACTGGACAGATCTTCCATACATAAAATTAATAAGACAACATAGAAATTAAATGATAAAATAGAACAATTTGTCTTGGTTATTATTTTCAGAACATTATATTTCCCTAAAATAGAATATACATTCTTCCCAAGCGCACGTACCACATTTTCTAGGATAGATCATATACTTTGGCACAAAAGAAGCATTAACAATTTGAAGAAGATAGAAAATATTTGAAGCAACTTTTTCTGAACACAATACCATAAAACTAGAAATTAACTACAGAAAAATAAAGGAGAAATAAATGACAGCATGGAGATTAAAAAACATACTACTTTAAAAAAAAATGGGTGGATGATGAAATCAAAGAAGAAATAAAAAAACACAGTGAGACAAATGATGATGAAAACACAACCACACAGAACCTATGGGATCCAGAAAAGGCAGTGCTTGGAGGGAAGTTTATAGCGAGAGAATCAGGTCTACCTCAAAAAAGAGGAAAAACTGCAATAAACAATCAAACTTACCACCTAAAAGAATTAGAAAAAGAAGAGCAAAAAATAACAAAAGTAAGCAGAAGGAAGGAAATAATAAAGATCAGGGAGGAAATAAATAAAATAGAGATATTAGAAACATTTGAAAAAATCAAGCCAAGAGATGGTTTCTTGAAAGAGTAAACACAATTTACAAAATTATGCTCTATGCTGGAAATTGACACAACAATGCAAACTGACTATAACTCAATAAAATAAAAATTAAAAAATAAATATATTAACAAAAGAAAAAAGAAAAGGTAGTTTCTACTCACCAGACTGGAGGAGGGGACTGCACCCCATGAGGGGTCACACACCATGGGAAAGCCTGGGGTCAGGATCGGAGGAGCAGGGTGCTGTGGACAGGATCTGTCACAGGGTTTCTGCAGGAGGGGAGGGTGAGGCATGTGAGCAGGCTGAGGACTGGCCATTTGAGTAAGTTCATGGGCTCTGGGGTGGAGGGGCTCCCCCAAGTGTCTGGACTTGACTCTGGGTGAGTTGGGCAGGTGGACAGTGGCTCAGTGTGAGTCCAAGTCCAGTGGAGGGGGTAGTGCGTTAGATCTAGAAGGACTCCTTCTGGTGTGGGAAGGCCCATAATGGAGGCAGGAGGCCAAGCCCAGGTGACTGAGAACAGGGTGTGTCCTGCATAGGCCTGCAGGGCAGACGAAAGCATCCAGTCTACAGAAGGTGGAAACATGGTCCATACAAGGGCTCAGCTCAGATGTCACCCCCTCAGAGGAGCCTTCCTTGCCTGCACAGTCTACAGGGACAGCCTCCTCCACGCACATCTCCAAAGCAGACACCTGCTCCATCTCCTGCATAGCATTCAGGAACAGGGCCCCTGCTCCACGCCCAGCCATGGCTCCGCTGCCCTGAGGAAAAGCCCTCACAGGAGCCATCAAGCCCTGCACGACCTGGGCCCCACCTCTCTGTCTCTTCTGCCACCACTGTCTCCCCCTGGCCCTCTTCTCCTCCACTCCTGCACTCCCCCAGCCCTGTGTGCTCTCCAGAGCACGTGTCCCTCCTAACATGCTGTGTATGCTCACTGTGTCTTATCCACTGCATGCCTCCCACCCAGGTCAGTATCCAGTGCACAGTAGGGCTCAGTAAGTAGAGAATGAATGACTCTTACCATCACTGCTGGGAAGACCTTTGTCCGTGGCCTACAGTGATCACACATCCGTCACACATTCGCTGAGGTCCTACTGTGTGTTGGGCGGGTTCCTTATACCGGGCACAGCAGGGAGTGAAGCAGGCAGGTCTCCATTCTCATGCAGCAGACAGCCTGGTGGGGGACACAGAGAAAATTAAGTAAAATATACACAATGTCCGGAGGTGATATGTTCCATGGAGAAAAATAAGGTCAGGGAGGACATTTGAGCAGATTCCTGGAGGTGTTCAAGAAGCAGGAGGAGAGAGATCCTGGCTGGAAGAGCAGCCAGCGCAAAGGCCCTGAGGCCACAGTGGGATGCGCGTGTAGGGTCTTAGTTATCGTTGTGAGTTCTTAGTCCTGCCTTGAGTACGTATGTTGCTTTTATTTGTAAACCTTGATTTCACCTTTAAAGCAAATTAAACTGCATCATCTGCATAATTTAGCCAATTCTGTTTCAGGTGTTGTGGGCACAATGGCGGGCTAGTTACTTGGGTTGGTAAAGAATTACCAGCGTCTGAGAAGGGTCTAGGAAAATTTAGTAGGGACACTGCTATAGGCAACATCAGGCCACACAGGCAAGAGGTGCCTACACGAGCGCCAAGGTTGAGTGTGTGGGGTCTGTTATTGGGGGGGTGCTGTTCACACAAGGAGGAGGGGGCTGCATGATCAATTCATGCACAGGTACCTGGTTGGTTGTGAGATCTGTCAGGGGCTTCTCTGAACAACAGGCTTTACCACTTTAATAAGGGCAGGATGTGAGGCCTCTCTTCCTGGGGCAATGAGTTTTCATAGGGTAAACACACAGCAAGAGAAGATGTTTTATAGATTGTGGAAATGCAGGTGTGCAAAGGGTCCTGCAGTGGGGAGTGGGAGGTAAAGTGCCACTGGGCTCTAGGCAACAGAGAGCCCAGGGGTGAGGGTGTATGACTCTAAAGAGTGTCACCTGGCTTCACACCAGGGACTTTATGTGAAAACAGGAGAATCTACGTTGTCAGCACGTGTCTACTCAGTGACCTCCCTAAGCCTAGCTCTGTCAGGCACCAGGTGGCTGTGAAATGAACATGAAGGTCCCCACCCTGAGGACCCCAATGAATGAACATCTTGACATCCTCAAGCCCCTTCCCCTGCACCACCACCCCACCTCATCTGGGTCTCAGGCTCTGACCCTGATATCAGTGGCACCTTTGTTCCCTATATCCAGCTCCTCTGGACGTCTCTGTGATGAGCTGTTCCATGTCAGCGAGCCCCAAACTGAGCTCTGCCTTTACCCCATGAATGCTTCCTCACTGTGAAGCCCCTTATGAAGGAGCCACCACTAGCAGGATCCTTCAGCCCTGAGTCTCTACCTTCCCCACCCCTCCGATTTCCCCCAGCCCATGATCCCCTCTGGAGGTCCCTATTATCCTCTCCCTCACACTTCAGTCTTGGGCTGCACACCAAATCCCTCTTCACAATCTCCCACAAGACAGGTCCAGGTCCACTTGGGGACACTGAGGTGACACAGGCGGGTGTTGCTGGGAATGAAGAGCAGGATACTGTAGCAGAGGAGAGGCAAGGGCTCCCAATCCAACAGAACACAGGCTAAAGTGGGGGCAAGACACCCATAAAGGGTGAGGCAGGCATCACACTGCAGCCCCGCCCTCTGCTCCCCCAGGGTGCCCTGTGTTTCCTGCTTTGGTCTGGGGGACTTCCCCATTCACTCTCTGTTAGAGGGGTGCCCATTCATTCATTCACACCCTCATTCACCATGTACATGGGTCCTGATCAGTGCCAGGCCTCAGCTGGATGACAGCTCATCCTTGGGGACACAGCTCAGATCTCACCTCCTCCATGAAGCACTTCTGGATTCCCACCCCTCCTGAAGTTCCTCTGGCCTCAGTTGGGACCACTAGGGCTGAGACCACACTCTGATTACCTCCCAAGTCTGTGATCTCTGTGAAAGCCCTGGGCCCAATGTGGAAAGAGACTCAGAAAAATGGGGCCAAAAGGGGCTAAGAAAAATGTTACTAGTTCTCTATTACAGAGAAGGGCACTGAGCAGAGAGAGGGCAGTGTCCAACCAAAGCTACAGAGGAGGGTCTCAGTGAGCCCTCCCTTGGCCCTGTTACTAGTTCTCTGTTACAGATGAGGACACTGAGCCACAGAGAGGGAGCAGAGCCCTGCTATAGCCTTGGCCCCACGGCCTGTGTCCTTTATTACTAGCTCAATGCTGCCAGCAGGGGTGTGGGCCTGTAATGGAGGTTGAAAGCAGCCTGACCCCCAGAACCCCTTCATACACAAAGTCAGTCTCAGGAAACACCCCTCAAGACCTACTCTACACCCCTGGGATTGGGACCTGATTGCTGTTCCTGGAAGCTGGCTGGGCTTCCCTGTGAATTGCCCCAGGAGATGCTTGGGACAGACACAGGGCCCCTGAGGCTCCCTGTCCCCAGATGAGCAGCTCTGGTCCCCTTGACTGTCCCTGGCAGAGGCCTGATGACACGAGGTGTTGGTCGGGTAGCCAGCTGTGGAGATGAGGAAATGGGAGCAATATGCAGGTAGATGCAGAGGTTCAGATATTCACTCAACAATCATTGATTCAGGCCTTGCAGTGTGGCTGGCCTGGGCCCAGGCCTGGGTGTCCAGTAGTGAATACAATCAACCCCTTGAGCCTTCTGGGAAAGCAGTGCTTGGAGAAACGGGCCCTCAGAGCCCCCATCCTGCTCCCCATGAACAATCACACTGAGATGAGGCTGCAGCCATGGGTCCCAGTGGAGGGTGAAGGGAGGAAGGAAACCCAGAGTGGGCACTGACCATGAGCCTGGACACTGGAACCAGATGGCCTGGGCTCTGTAATCTGTGGTGGTCACCTCCCCTGTTCTCTCTGTGCCTCAGTTACTTCTGCAGAAATGGGTGATAACGCCTGTCCCTGCCCCACAGATTTTCATGAGGAGTCGTTGATCTCTTATGCGTGTAGGACAGTGCCTGGCTATGGGTCAGGATCCTGCTCACCTCACAATAGTCTGTCCCACTTTAAAGATGAGAAAGGCAAGGCTAAGGGGGTTATGAGACCAGCCTGGGCTAGCCCCCTTCTCATGCTCTGCTGTCCAGGTCTCCTGCTTTTACATCATCCCTCTGCCCCCATATCCACCCAGCAAAGTAGGTGCTGAGAATCTGAGCAAATCAGAGTATGAATGGAGGCACACCCTCTCCCCAACTTGGGCTCTTGGGGCGGTGGGCAGGATGGGGATATCGGGCTCCCCCAGACTGTCCAGGAGGCCCAGCATGTCCCTCACCTCATTTCCACTCAACACGGAGGTGTGTGTCCAAGGGCCAGAGGGTGATGGAGTAACCCAGGGTGGGTGGATGCTAGGTAGGTGTGGGAGGCACAGAGTGGCCCCTGGAAGACAGTATCCAGGCAGCCAAGGTGTGGGGAATGAGGGTGCCCAGAAGGGGCAGAGGACAGAGTCCAGCCTGTACACCACCCCCTGCTGGACCCTGATCTGGGGTGAGAATTGGGACAAGCCAGGGCCCCACTAGGGCTCCTCATCCAGCAAAGAGTTGAGGAAAAGTTAAGGAGACAATGGAGGCTGACCCCACCATGCTCCCTGTGTGAGGGTGCTGCTTCCAGGATCCTGGAGGTTCCTTAGACCCTTGTGAAGTGGCTGCTGTTTCCAGCCCCATGTGGGAAGAAGAACTGAGGCAGGGAGGACAGAGTGACTCAGGACAGAGCTAGGATTCATCCAAGAGTGTGTGCTGGGCCTCTCACTGAGAGCAGCCTCTGGGCATCATGGACTCAGGAAGTGTCTTGTCCTCCCTCTTAAGGCTCCTGGCATGTTAGGCAGGAAAGGTCCCAGTGCCCATACCTGGGCCTCTCTGGGTGATGCTGACATGTGGGATCATGATGGTCCTGTGAAAGGAGAGAGAATGTAGGCTGGGCGTCAGGTCTGCATCAGACCCTAATGATGCCCCTAATGTTGTGTGACCTGGAAACTCCCTGACCTCTCTGTGCCTGGCTTTCCAGCTCTGACTCAGAGGACTGCTGTGCTTGGCACACAGTAGGACTTCAATCAGAGGAAAAAGCCAGCCCTTCCCGAGGAACCTCTCCTCTTACATGCCCAAAGCTAAGCCCATGTGCCACACATCACCAGAGCTGATACTTGACAAACAGGGCAAGTGAAATCCAGCAACCCCTCCCTCCTGCCTGAGGCCCTTCCCTCGTCAGTGAGTGGCTCAGAGCAGGTCTCTGCATCCCAGAAGCCTGAACTGAGCCTTGTGACCTGGAGGAGTCCCTGTTCCACACAACTCTTTTTCCAGGTGCTTCCAACAAGACACAAGAACACCTGGTCAGTCTCTTAGCTGCAATGTCCTCCCTTTGCAAATTCCCCCATCACATCCGGGCTAGAAGATGTGAGTTCCAGGGCACATGACCATCCAAATGATGACTTCAGGGAAACATCCCTGCCCACACTGCACTCTTCAGAGCCCACCTTCTAAAAGAAGGGGTAGTGACCCACGGTTGTGCACAGTTTTATCACAACACAGCCCTCACCCACCCACCATTGGAAACATGTGAGAAGCAGAGATTCCCAAGTGCCTGGACCCCTGTCATCCAGAAAGCAGAGGTTAGGGTAACAGACAGAAGGGGAGAAAGTACTTTCATACTATGTATCTGATAAGGGGTTAACACCCAAAACATAAATAACTCTTACAATTCAACAGCAAAAAAACAAGCAATCTGATTTAAAAAGTGGGCAGAGGAACTGAATAGACATTTTTCCAAAGAAGGCACACAGATGTCTAACAGGTACATGAAAAGGTGCTCAACATCACTCACCATCAGGGAAATGCAAATCAAAACCACAATGAGATATCCCCTCACACCTGTCAGGGTGGGTGTCATCAAAATACAAGAGATAACAAGTGATGGTGGTGGTGTGAAGAAAAGGGAAACTTCTGCAATGTTGGTGGGAATGTAAATTGGTGCCATCACTCTGAAAAAGAGTAAGAAGACTCCCCCAAAATTTAAAATTAGAACTTCCATATGATCCAGCAAGTCCACTGCTGGGAATATATCCAAAGGAAATGAAATCACTATGTCAATGAGACAACTGCACCCTCACGTTCACTGTATTATTATTTACAATAACCAAGATATGTAAACAACCTAAGTGTCCATCAACAGATGAATGGATACAGAAAACGTGACGCATATATATGTATATATAATGGAATCTTATTCAGACATTAAAAAAATGAAATCCTGCCATTTGTGACAACTTGGATGGACCTTCAGGGTATTATGCTAAGTGAAATAAATAAGACAGAGAAAGACAAATACTTATGATCTCATTTATATGTGGAATCTATAAAATAAACCGAAACCCATAGAAACAGAGATCAGGTTGGTGGTTGCCAGAGGTGAGTCAGGGGGTGATTGAAATTCGGGAAGATAATCAAAATGTACAAACTTCCAGTTAGAAGATAAACAAGTCCTGGGGACATAATGTACTGCAAGGTGACTGTAGTTAACAACACTGCACTGTGCATTTGATAGTTGTTAAGAGAGTACCTCTTAAAATTTCTGATCACAAGGAAAATAGTGTGTGACTATGGGTGATGACAGACGTCAAGTAAACTTAATGCAGTGATCATTTCACAATATGCACATGTAACAAGCCATTATGCTGCACACCTAAAGCCAACAAAGTTATGTGAAAATTGTATCTCAGGAATACTTATCCCAGGAAGCGGGGGTGCGAGCCTGGACTACCTACTGCAGGAGCTGCCTTTGCCCTCCAACAGCAGAGGGTGGTAGTTGTGACAGGGACTGTAGGTCCCTCAAAGCCTAGAATGTTTACTGTCTGGACCTTCACAGGGAGAGTGTGCAGACCCTGCCCTGGAAGACGGTGGTCATGGCAGCAACAACGGCCTGCCTGTGAGCAGGCTCAGCCCAGACATCTCCTGTGCTCTGCTGTCACCGCATTTACTTCCCTCCACACCCTCAGAGGGAGAGGCTTCAATGTTCCGATTTTACACATGAGAAAACTGAGGCTCATTTGCTTTGAATTATTGACCAAGTGGTGGGGGAAGCTTTGAACTCCAGTGTTCTGATTTCAAAGCCACATCTCAGTCCTGATTTTTACAAGGTGGAGGTCCAGGCACTGGGGACCCTCCACCTTCCTCACTTGTAGTCTTACTCCAGGGCTGCCATCCCCGAGGCGTCTGGGTGAACACATTTAATCCGCTTACTCTGCACCAGCTGAGCCCTTGGCTGCCAGTCTGTTGTCGCTGCCTGACACCAGCTGAGTTTTACAAGTGAACCATCACCCCCTGCCAGCCCACCTGCCCTGCCATGTGGGGCAGACCCCTCCTAGCCTGGTCATTCTAAACCCTTAGCTCACACATTTGCACAACTGCATCGAAAGGGCCCTACTCCCTGTGTGGAGGTATCGACAAGGGGAAGGGAGGGGAGTTTTGGGTGGCCCCTTACTCTGAAGTTGACACATGACAGGGACATGTTCATGTCCATAATGGCACTCAATTTGAAGCTAAGAACATGGTCACAACGAGTGGTAAAAGCTGAGAGGCTACAAAGCTGCTGAGAAAGGGGCTTGACTATTGAATTGTAAATGTGTAATTTAATTTAAAAATTAGCCTCCTGGGTGATAAGAATTTGCCCCTAAGGCCAGAATTAGCCACCTGACCCCTGGGAACCCCTCAATTCCAGGATGTAATCATCTGAGCATGGAGGGGGCTTAAATTGGGGTGCTGTCCTCTCAGTCATGGTGCACCTGCCCACATGTGCACCCATGAACTGCAGTTCTCACACATCAAGGCACCTCTCATGCCCTGCCAAGGAGGTCCAGGTCATAAGGAAGGGATGACAGACTGTGAGGTCACACGTGTGCCCCTGCTGGGATGAATTTTGTATAGGGCAGAGCCCCCCCACTCTCACCTCCAGGAGGGGTGCTGGAGGGAGCAGGACTCCTGAGCCCCTAGGCTTAGCAAGCATCCTGGCTGAGGGTGGGGAGGCTGTCCACTCTGAAGTCATAGGTCAGATGGTAGATTGGGGTCCCACCCCCACAGCTCACCAGTGAGATCGTCTAGTCTGTTTTCTCTGTAAACTGGAACACAGTCACCCTCACCCTCAGAAGTGGGGGCAGCCTGTGTAAATTACAACACAAAGCCCTGGGCTGTTTCAGGTGCCCGGGGGTGTCCAGCCCCCCTAGGCCGGGCAGGTGGGAGAGGAGATGTATGAGTTAGCAGGTGTGAGAGCAGGGCTGAGACTTGGCTGAGTGCATGCACTCTAATATCCAGGAACTGCGAGCTACCACTAGCAAATCTGTTCACTGAGGCCATGTGTACTCTCCCTTGTCATTTACAATCCCCTGTTTGAACAGAGGCCTCTGGAGTCTATTAGCCACATTGTTGCCTGTCACCACACTGTTGCAGTTCCAGGGTCTCCATTTAGCCAGCTTGAAGGAATAGTCAAACTTTTTCTTAAAACCAGTGACAGAAAACCAAAGTGGCTTAAAGAAGCAAACAGGGCAGGAGAGAATGACTTACCTGAGACATCCACAGGGAGATAGCTTCAGGCAGGGCTGTACCTGGTGCTCAGTGACATCAGCAGAAGTCATCCTTCCCCACCTCTGGGCTCTGCCACTGGTGTCATCTTCACATGGCTCTGCCTTTATGAGAGCAAGATAGTCACCAACTGCCACAGGCTGACATCACCACCCCTCAACTCCCAACTGAAATAGAACTTCTCTGCTCCCACGATTCCAGCAACTAGGTCTGACCTCCGTGGAGCCTGATTGGGCTGGTGCCCAGCCCTGAGCCAATCACAGTGGCCAGGGAGGATGGAAAATGCTGATTGGCCAGATCAAGGCCATGTGACCATCCTCTCCAGGAAACCTGTGAGCTGTTCACCTGTTTTCAGGTTGGGAGAGTGTGATGTCTCCCAGAGGATCCTGCTACTAGCACAAACTGCAGGTGGCACAATGAGCTGAAATGAGACTGTCTGCTTGGTGACAAGTGACAGGTCACTTAGTGGTTCCCTGCTCCAGGGAGGGAGGCATGTCCAAACAATACTGGGGCTTCAGAGCCAGAATGTATTAGAAAAGCCTCCCAGTCTCCCAAAAGGTGGGAAAGTGAGCAGTGACACTGGAAAGGCACTCCTCTCTGTGGCCCTTGGCTTTCTCCTTGTTACAGTGGAGAGTGCAGTGTTGCCCCTGACAGCCCACTTCCCTGCTGGGAGGCCTTTGCAAAAGGTGGAGAGTGCTTGGAAAAGCTCACTTATTCTGAGGAACTGTTATTGCTCCTGGTGGCATTATTATTTTCATGTCACTTGTGAGGTGGGCCCTGAGGGGTCCCTGATCTGGGGGCACAGACACCCACAGAAAGTTGACCCAGTATTGCTGTTCATTCAACAATGACTTACCGAGCACCTACTGTGTGTCAGATTCCCAGGGTAGAGCAGTGGTGTTGACAGCACAAGCCCCTGCCTCACCTCATCTCTGCATCACAGGTGGGGTCACCAGAATGGGAGTTCAGGAAGCAGAGGACGTGGCCGAAGCCTTGTGGGAACCCCTGGGTTTTTCTCTGTGCTGAGGGCACTAGCAGCACACCGATTGTGGGACTCAGTACCCGCAGGACCCAGCATTGATGGGTAAAGGAGAGGGGCATTTCTACAAGCCCATCCTCACTAACCCCAGGCTCCAGAGGGCAGCTCCACTCTGCTCAACCCAAGGGGGCATCTTCCACCATCCTGATCACCCTCTGGTATTACTCCCCGCTCAGATGCACTTTTTCCTGTGGCAGCTACACTCAGAATATGTGTTTGTTTCTCTCCCATGTGGTTAAGTGGACTTCAGATACATGATAGTGATGGAGTGGCTAAGCCTCTGGGCAGATTGCTGGGTGACCCGCGGAAATAGCTGCACATGGTGAGCTCCCTTCTGCCAACCAATGGGCCAGGCCCCACCACTTCTGTCTGTTCTACCTCACTTAATCTGCACAGACACTCTGTGCAGGACATCCTGTCATCCCCCATCTCTGCTGACCTTGGGTGGACAAAGCTTGGGTTTGAGAAAGTTGCCCAGGTCACATTGTTGACAAGTGGGGAGCTGAGGATTTGCACCCTTGTCCCAGGAGTCTGGATCATGGAAAGGCCTGGGTGGGGCAGCTTATTGCCAAGGGAAGTCCTGCCCAAGCCTCTCCCATGAGAGCCCACCCAACAGCACATCTAGCAGAGTCAGCATTTCCTGGACCAGATGGACAGAACCTCAAAACTTCTTTGCAGATTGTTTCCATGTTCTTTTGCAAACACAGAAAGGCCACAGGCCAGGGAAGGATAAGGCCAAGAGTGTTTTCATTGGGGAGAGTGAAGGACAAGTGTGAAGACACACAGCACTCCCAGCAGCCCTCTCGGCAGAGCCTGCCACTGGGTGAGCAGCTACCATGACTACCTACCATAATCCTGTGAGGTTCATGCCTGTACAAGCCTGCCTGTGAGAAGAGCAAAGTGAAGCTCAGAGAGGTGTAGGGACACTCCAAAGACAAACAGATAAGGTGGGATCATCACCACCATGCTGTGCTGGGACAGGCAGTCACCTGTCACACTGCTCATGCATGGCCTGCTGGGAGTAGTGAAGGCCTGATAGGAGCACAGGAACACTGTGGTGAAGGTGATGATTCTACCTGGGACAGCTGGTACCCGGGGCTCTAGCTGATTCTTCATTGTGCCTGCTTTGACTGTCAGCATGTTGCAGCCTCATGTAGGGGAAGGGCTGCCTCCTTTCCACACCGGTGCACAAGGAAGAGCATGCACACACTGGCATCACCATAGACCACCGGCAGGATCAGGATCTGGAGCTCAGAGCAGAAACTGCCAACACCAGGAACTGGTGCAAGAGGAGGACCTGAGTGCCCCCTGAAACATTTCTAGTTTTAAAAACATACTTAATTAGGGGGAAGTGATAAACAGTTGATCCCTTCAAAATATTCGGTTATCCAAGGAACAACAGCACCTCAGCATTGTAAGAGGATTAACTCAGTCATCAATAACCATCACTATAGGTATGAGAAAACAGTGTTAGGAGTTACAAAAGGGTCTCAAGATCATGCAGGTCAGAACTGAGAACCGTCCAAAGCATGTGCTGCATGATAGTCTCTCTAAGCTACCTGAGGCTTGGTCTGCTCCTGACACAGGGCAGATGGTCTGAGAAAACCACACTCCTCAGGGGACCCCAGGGAGTTGACAGAGTTGAGTTTGGGTTCCTGATCATCTTCTAAGTTTGGAATTTTGAGATTCTTCTGCACCTGTCCTTCCTCCAGAACAGAATCTGATTCAGGCGGGATTCCAAGGACTGAGGCATGTGCCAGGCAAGAGAGCAGGCATGGCTGGATGAGCGCATCGCCAGTGCCATCAACAAAGAGGCCAGGGCACTGAGATTTCCAGTGATTTAGCATCCTGGCTGGGAGGGGTCATGTGTTCTACAGTGAGTTCTGAGTATACTGCACTGCCCTCGAGGACCTGCAGGTGGCGCGCGAAGCCAGCGTGTCTTAGGTGGCGGTGCGCATGCGCAGTTCGCGTAAGCAGCCAGCGTCTTCCCTGGGGGCGGAGCTTGTTTTCCTCAGGACTGAGCGGGCGTTGCCATGGAAGCTCCGGGACAGCGCTGCCTGCGTGTCCGCGGGAGGAGGACGCTCCCCACCCGCTGTCTGAAGTTACGCCGGTTTCCCACGGCCTGAGCCCGCTTCCTGCCGGGGTGTGTGTGGACCTGACCGAGCTGGGGCCCCGGCCGGCTGGGCAGGAGGGGACGGGTGCGCTGGCGGGCCCGCTTCGACTATTCTCCTCGCCCGCCGGGAGCGGGTGAGTGTCCGCGCCCCTGGTCCTCACCGCCCGGGTCTCCCTTCCCCCGTGTGATTGGAGGTGTGTACACCGCGCGGGTCAGGAGCGGGGACGCAGGTGTAATGGGAAAGGGGCTGAGAAAGTACTGAAAGAGTTAAAGAGAAGTGTGTAAAATCACATTATGTTAATTTTTATATTTTAAGTGTGTCAAAGTCAGAGTTTATCATGCTTTTACTTTCTTGTCTTTAAAGGCATGCAATCATTTATTTTATACTTAAAATATGCTTCTCATCTTATGTCGTTTTCAAGTCAAAATACTGCCATGGTTGACATTTTCTCATAATATAGTGACAATCTTCAACATGTGTGAATATAAACTCATTGAAAAAATCTTGCAGCATTCCATGGTGAGTAGTCTTGTTAAAAATAATATCCGGGCCATTACTAAATTATTACAAAAATATAAATTTTTTTGAATCACTTTTAGAAGTTCCACACACAGTGGTATTTTTAAAACACCAACCAGTGCATAGTGCTTAAGACCATTTAAGATGAAATATATTCAAACCTAAAACTTTAGAATACTCAAAAGGCAGGATAATGGCTGCTTTTTCATTGCAAATACATTTTTTCTTCATAAGTGCAAAATACGAAAGTATTCAGCTAAATTTTGTATATCTTTATTCAAAAAGTGAAATTAGAATATAATCTCCTTATTTTTTATATTAAGGCTATTTCCCATAATAATTGGTATTTTTATCTGTAGGATCTTAATTGTCCATTCATTTGTTTTTTCTTTTGGTTTCTTTAACAGAGAGTGCATTCTTGTGTCTTTTTAGAGTTTTTAATTCTGCTAACTTATTCCAAGAGACTTTCTGACACTGATAGTAAATAAGGGGAGAGCCCTTATAGTAACTGTGCATCTTTTCATGTAGTCAGGATTTTTTTTTTTTTTTTTGGATAACATTTTTTTACAATTTCCACTTGGTTCACAATATTATCCCATTATGACAACTCAATGAAAAATTGTAATCTGTTTACACCAAGACACTTATTTAAGCACAGTGTGCTTGCTGATATGATTTTACATTAGATTATAATATAATTATTTTATTTGATTTACATATATACTAATACACATTTTATATATGTACACACATATATGAATATCTACTAAATGCCATTAATTTGCATGGGGTGGTAGCTGATAACATGTGATCTTTCTGACCATTGGCTATTCTTATGTGTGTCTAACGTACTTCTTAGAACAGATACTAGAACATCACACCTCTCATTATACAGTATTTTAAAGGTTACATTTTATTTTACTTATTTTTAAACATTCTTTATTGAGTAATAGTCATTTTACAATGTTATGACAAATTACAGTGTAGAGCACAATTTTTCAGTTATACATGAACGTACATATATTCATTGTCACTTTTTTTTTGCTGTGAGTTACCACAAGATCTTGCATATATTTAAGATTCCACACATGAGTGATCTCATATGGTATTCCTCTTTCTCTTTCTGTTCTGCTCCACCTAGAATAACATTCTCCAGGAGCATCCATGTCTCTGCAAATGGCGTTATGTTGTCAGTTTTTGTGGCTGAATAGTATCCCATCATATAAATATCCAACATCTTTATCCAGTCATCTGTTGATGGACATTTTAGGCTGTTTCCATGTCTTAGCTGTTGTAAACAGTGTAGAGAAATCAGCTGAAAACCTTATGGGGGTTCCCTTGTAACTCACTCTGTTTTTCTCTTGCTTCCTTTAGGATCATTTCTTTATCCTTGACTCTGGCTATCTTGATTAGGATGTGCCTTGGTGTGGGTCTGTTTGGGTTCTTCCTGTTTGGGACCCTCTGAGCCTCCTGTGCTTGGATATGATTCCTTCTTTAGGTTTGGGAAGTTTTCAGTCATGAGTCCTTCCCATACCTTTTCAATCCCCTTTGTTCTTTTCCCCCTTCTGGAACTCCTATTATGCATAGATTGGCACACTTTATATTACCCCATAGGTCCCATATATTGTTTTCACTGTTTTTTATTTGTTTTTCTCTCAGCTGTTCTGATTGGGTGCTTCCTGTTGTCCTGTCTTCTAGATCACATATTTGTTCTTCTGTATTTTCTAGTCTGCTTTGCACAGCCTTTAGGTCAGCTCTCATCTCAGCCAATGAGTTTACTAATTCTACTTGGTTCTTTTCTATAGTTTCTATTTCATTTTTGACATATTTTATATCCCTAAACCCTATTTCTTTTAGTTCCTTCAGTACTTTGATCACTCTTTTCTTGAAATCTTGATCTAGTAGGCCATCAATGTCTATTTCCTTGATCATGCTTTCAGGGGATTTCTCTTGATCTTTTAATTGGGAGTGGTTTCTCTGATTCTTCACATTGCTCATATCTCTCTGGCACCGTGGCTTAAGGAGTATCAGTTACCTACTTAACCTGGAGATGGTGTGCCCTTAATGATTTGATCTAGAGGTCTTTGTGTCTTCGCCCTGCTTCGCGAACTCAGCTTGCTGTTTCATAGCCCTTCTGTTGGCGCCCTCATCTGTGCTGCTCTCAGTGGCTGTTGGCTAGCAGATTGTGCCCCCTCCTAACACTAGGTCAGGAGCTGAGCTCTTACCCAGTGGGCCGGCAGGTCACTCCCCCTCCTGATGCCACAGTAAGATGCTGTGCTCAGGGGGAGGCAGGTGGGCAGATCACACCCCATCCCAGCACCGTGGTCAGGTGCTGTGCCCTCTCCTGGTGCTGGTCACTCCGCTGCTCTGTGCAGCTGCCTGCTCTGCCTCGGGTAGGCGGTCTGTAGGTGGGCTCGGGGAAGACCGAGGAACAGCCCCGCCTACGCTCTGTGCCAAATCTGAGCTCCTTGTTTCTCTTGGCAGCACAAGTTCTCTGAGGTGTCAGGGTAGAAAGATCCTCCCTGCCTCAGGCTATAAACAAGTCTCAGTCCTGCCTAGGAGGTTGTGGAGCCCCCACGTGCAGATTCAGGACTCAGCCACGCCCCCGCCCGGGCACTATGCACAGGAGGAGATGGTAGCTGTGGCTGAGCCCTGCCTCTCTTCTTGCGGGATGTGCCAGTAATGGCACAGGTCTGAGGAGACAAAGGCTAAAGCACCCCTCCCCCCAGGGCACATGCCTGTTTACAGTTTTGTTTACCTTCTGAGTTAAAATTTACCTGACAATGAGATGTATAAATTAGGCTTTTGAGGTTCATCCTTGTATCAGTAGTTCATTCTTTTTTATTGTTGAATAGTATTCCATTATTTGAATATACTATCATTTGTTTTATCCATCCTCCTACTAATAAATACTTAGGCTTTGGATATCTTTTTTTGCAAGCAAACATTTTTTAAAAAAATGCAAATATAATATACATGCTTAAATGTGAACACATCTTAAGTATGCAGCTCAGTGATTTTTCACAAAGTAAACACATCTATGTAACCTTCATCCAGTCAAGAAACAGAACATTGCTGTTCCACTTTGGGTTTCTTCCCAGATACTACGGCACCCCTTTGATGGACTCACCATCCTAAATTCAGCCACCATGGATTGGCTTTTTTGCTTTTGAAATTTTTGGTCCCATACTTTCCACTCAAAATTATATAAGATTCATCCACTAGTGTTTTCTGTAAACTAGTATATTTATTTTTATTGCTTTAAAGTATACAACTTGTATGCATGTGCCACCACTTATGGTCATGTATTGTTGAAAAGTGTTTGGGTCATTTTCTATTTGGGGGTATAACAAATAGTGATTATGAGAATTTTCTGGACGTCCTTTGGTGCTCAGATGTAGAAGTTTCTGAAGGGTACACACATGGGTTACCCTTGGTAATAGGGTGTGTGTGTGTGTGTGTGTGTACACATATACACACACACATATACATATATAACTTTCATTCAAAAAGCCTATTTCCAAAGTATTTGTAAGAATTTATATTCCCCCTGGCCATGTGTAAGAGTCCCCATTGCTTGTTGCCCTCACCAATGCTTCGTATCACTTAACAACTAACTATTCTAGTGGATGTCTAATGGCGTTCCAAGTGTGGTTTAGTACGTATTTCCATTATTACTAAAGAGGTCAGCCCCTTTTCATAGCTTATGTGGATTTTTTTGTGTGTGTGAGAAGCACCTGTTCAATTTTTTTGCACATTTTAATATTAAGGTTGCCTTTTTCTCCACTGGTTTTTGTTCTTTATATGCCCTAGATACAAGTCTTTTTTTGGATATAGGTATAGCAAATATATTTTCCCACCGTGTGGCTTAGCTTTTCACTTTCTTAATGGTATCTCTTGATAAAAATAATTCTTAATTTTACTGAAGTCCAACTTAAAACTCTTCTTTTATGTTTAGTGCTGTGTCCTGTTTAAGAACTCTTTGCCACTTCAAAGTCATTAAAATATCTCCTACACTATTTTCTAGATGCTTTATTTTGGTGGGGGATTAGGTTATTTATTTTAATGGAGGTACTGGGAGTTGAACCCAAGACCTTATGCATGCTAAGCACACATTCCACCGGAGCTTTACCCTCCCCCAGATGCTTTGCTTTATGTTTCAAATTTATTAGATTTATAATCTATCTAAAATTACTGTTCATGTATGGTACAGGGTTTAATTCAATACTGTTCCATTGGTCTATATGTCTAACTTTAGGTAGTTATCACATAGACTTAATATTGTTTTATAATAAGTCCTTTAATATTGTTCTTTAATATCATCTTGGCTATTGGCCCTTCACGCTTCTCTATGTATTTAGAATCAGCTTGTCAAGTTCTACAAAAAAACAGTAACAACAATTAACTGTTGGGGATTTTGATGTGCACATATAAATCTTTGAATCAGTTGAAGGGGAACTGACATCTTTAAAATGTTGAGCCCTCCAATCCATAAATTTGGATTATCTCCCCTATACTTATTTTTATCACTGCTGTAACAAGTTATCACAAATTTTGCAGCTTAAAGCAACACAAACTTATTGTTTTATGGTTCTGTAGGTCGTCAGGAACAGGTATCACTTGGCTAAAAATCAAGATGTCAGCAGCACTATGCCCTCCTGTAGGTCAAAGGAAGAATGTATTTCCTTGTCTTTTTCAGCTTCTAGAGTTCACCCACACTTCTTTACCCATGGCCCTTCCTCTATCTTCAAAGCTAACAGCTTTACAGCTTTCTAATCCCTCTTCCAAAGTCATATCTTTCTGACCACAGCTGGGAAAGATTTTCAATTTTTAAGGACTCCTGTTGTTAGACTAGGCCCATGTAGATAATCCAGGCTAATCTCCCTGTCTCAGAGTCCTTAACCTGATACATCTGCAAAATCCCCTTTGCCATGTAAAATAACATATTCACAGATTTCAGGATTAGAGCATGGATATAGGTAGGGGTCAGTGTGGTGCACTATTCTGTTTATCAAACTGTTTAACATTTGACACTTTCTGACTAACGTACAAGATAGAAGACCCTGATCATGTTTAGAATGCTTCCTCTGCAAAATATTGGGCACTGAGTTTATTTGAAAGGACTGAAAATAATATTACCACAGGAATGGTTTCCTAATTCTACTGACATTTACTTACTTTATACTTAAATACCCAAAATGGTCAGCCAGGAGTGGGATCTTGGCAAATAAAATAAAAGTATAATTCAAGCTTTTATCACTGAATTTACTAGCTAATTCTATTTTAGAAACAGACAGAAAATAAAACAATTTAGAGTAAGTCTGCTTACTTATATGTTAAGTGAACATAAAGTTTTAAAAGCATATCTGAATATGGGATAAAGTGAGCATCATAAAATATAATGTTAATATTTAGTACCTGCAAATCAAACTCCCAATTTATAAACAAGTTCATACTGTATAGCACAGGGAACTATATCCAATATTGTTTTGTAGTAACTTATGGTGAAAAAGAGTATGAAAATGAATATATGTATGTTCATGTATGAGTGAAGCATTGTGCTGTACACCAGAAATTGACACAACAGTGTAAACTGACTACATATATATATACATATATTTGAAAGGACTATATATACCAAGAAAAAAATTAGATTGATAACCAACAAAAAATCTGTCAGTAATATAATGCTAGAGACACTGAGACACATAAGAAAATCTCAGGCATACATCTGTCTATAGAGTCATAGAAAAAATAGTGCCTATGCAAGTCCCTGATAAGCATGAGAAAATAGGAAAGGCAATATAAAAGTTCAAAATGCTTTGCTATGTAAGAGCTGCAAGATGACTCAGACACAAACTTAAGTGGTCAAAATGTTTATATAATTAATGATAACTTAAAGTAATTGAGGACATCATTTTAAATGAGATTAAAATAGCTGCACCATTTTCATATTACTAAGCAAGTCATTTCTGTTTACAGTAGGTTTATATTATTTTTATATGTATTTATGTTTTATAAAGACATCAACTTAGATCCTGGCTGATAACTGACAGTAGAGCAACTGATTGATTTAAATGGGTATCATAGGCTTATCAGATTTCATATGCTTTAAATATACATTAGTTATTAGCTGTCAGGAAGAGTTCAATTTTCATTTATTCTAACATAGCTGTGTCACAGGCAGGTTACTCTGTATTTACAATGGAGAATCATGATAGATATAAAGATATCAAGTCTTATTGATCTTCATAGAGGTGCTTTTATAAGAAAAGGAGAATAAAATAAGAAAAATCTAAAATACTACTTTTTTTATAGTGTTCTAACAGTTTTATCTTTATTCATATTTTTTTACTGAGTTATAGTCCGTTTACAATGTTGTGTCAATTTCTGGTGTACAGCACAATTTTTCAGTCCTTTATGAATATACGTATATTTGTTTTCATATTTTTTCACCATGAGCTACTACAAAATCTTGAATATATTTCCCTGTGCTATACAGTATAAACTTGTTTATCTATTCTATATATACTGTCAGTATTTACAAATCTTGAGCTTCCAGTCTGTCCCTACTCACACCCTGTAAAATACTATTAAATCAACATATATTTATGAAGAACTATGAAAAATGGGAAACTATAAGTTGTTTCTTTAAATTGGAGCAAAGAGAACTACTTTAAATGGGAAAATAGTTAAAATCTGGCAAGTTTTATGATTTCATGTTCACCCCTGACAGCTTTTCTTTCCTCCTTTCTCCTTCAATCTTTTTTGGGCCTTCTAAAGAATTAAATTAAAAAAAAACAAAAAGAAAGAAAGGAATAAAAAGAAAATTAAGAAACAGCTTTGCATCTAAAATAACCTCCTAACTGGAAAGATTGTATACTTTGTGAAAAATTTACAGCTGCCAACTTATGATCTATGTCTCTGTCCACACTGCCTTACTTGTTAGGAAGGGTCTTAAAAAAAAAAAAAAAAGTAAAGAAAAATAGCAAATTATAATGGCTTTTACATTTTAAATTCTTTTCTATGTGTCTACAATCTGCTCTATCATGAGTTATTAAGATAAACATTATCAGCTATACTCTACTTTCCTATCATTCACATTGTGACTCTGAGAAGCACTCACGCTCTAACTTACCATCTGCAGGTGGTGTACAGGTTAATGCAGTTCTTTTGACAATATATGGTTTGTAGTCTAGTTGTCTAACTACTACATAATGGAAAAGATGTAGAACTACTGGTACCACTGCCCTCGGTCTCTGTCATTTACCTTAAACATACCTGGAAAAGTAGATTCAAAAACTCATTGGCAAAAACATTTTTCACACTCCAGATCTGATATTCTTCTAGAGTTAAGATGGCCATTCTGAAAGAGAAACAATATTTAAGAACATCTTAAATCTTCATTTTCTTATATTATTTGAATAAAATGTTTTATTAAACTTGCAATGGTCATTTGCCTGAAAGAAAACTAATGATTTAATGTAGATGCTATGTGTTCATCTAAAAGTAGGCCAGCAAAAATAAGTTCAAAAGTAACCAAACTCTGAAGTAGTGAGTCATAACGTGGGCAATTTATCACCAAAAATCTTCTTCCAGTAATACCTGGGAAATAACTCACAGTATCTTCTGGTTCAAGGTGAAGTTTACTAACAGAACCCAGAAAAGGTTCTGGGTAGAGAAAAAGGATTATTTACTAACTTTGAAAGCATTTTTCCAAACTCTCTGGATTATGCCCTTTGACCCTAACAATTTTCTAAGATCTTCTTTAAAACATCTGGCATTATTAGACTTCTTAAGAGATTTAAAAGAACTAAATATATATAATAAATATCTATATTAACATTTCCTCAAAATAAAATTTAACATTACTTTCACAAGTTGAGTAAAGCAGTTTTTTTTTTTTTTTTTGGTGTGAAAGTGTACCAAAAATTACATTTATATACAGTAGAAAATATTTCTTGGGAGGCAAAAATATAACCAAATGCCTCTTACTTCATGTTTTGAACAATCACCTTAACAATCCTAGATGAATAATAATGTTCTTAGCTTTTATTACTTAATTATATTTTTATTATTTAATGATTTATTATTTAATGATACTTAATATTATTATTAATGATATTCATGTATTCATTCAATATATAATACCATTTATTATAAGAAAAGATTTTAAAGCACTGTGATGGTACTTATTGGCTTTCATGATGCAACTTCCATTAAAGTATATTAATACCAATGTAATGGTACAAAATAATGGGTAATATTGTCACAGTCTAGTCACCAGTGAATATGGGTAATAGGTTTGGTTGAAAGGTCCAAATTCTATTCTAAATTTTTACCATTTCATTATTATGTTTACACGGAGATGGAGCAGCTAAATGATCTTTTTTTTTAATGTTCAAAAGTACAGTCATAAGAAGAAACTCGGTCTTACACAAAAATAGACAGCAATGATAACCTCCATACTTATCAAACACCCAGAAAAAAGGCAATGGAAATTGTTATCTCTACATAAGGTATTTCCTAAAAGAAACTTTCCTATGTTTCTGTTTTCATATATACCAAATAGAAATGGCTACCTTAGTTTTGGGCAGAAAAGTAAATGAAGATGGTTATCTGAATTGCCAAACAAAGATCAAGCCCTGAAAAATTCATTTCTATTATTTATTTCTATTGAGTGTCAGTTAATAAGACTATGATGATTTCTTCTGGATTTGTGATTAAAAAAAAATGTTACTTATTTTTCTAAGCCTGTATAAGACCACTATGGTCTACATCCTACCATCTGCTACTTGGTACATGTCAACATTTGAATAGAAAGGGTCAAATTAACTCATATGTGTCTCACATATATGGATTATCTTCAGTTTCACAGGGATACATAGACATTAAGGCAAACCTATTATAATATCTTTAATAAATGTTGTGAAACTAAGAAAATTCAAGGCTTTATTCTTTGTAAAGTACATGCTCGTTTCTGCTATTATACAATTATTCTGGCTGCTATTAAAGAACTTAGGACAGACCCTCACCAATATTATTAAAAAAAATTTTTTTTAAACAATATACACCACCCAGATTGAGATAAAAAATAATTTCCATCATCCCAGATATCCTATGGTCCTTCCCAGTTAAATCACCCATCTCCAAAATCACTATTGTAACACTTATTAACATTAGTTCTGTCTCTGTTCTAGAACTTCATATAAATTGAATTGTACAATGTGTTCTTTTATTCTGTGGCTTCTTTTGCTCAATATAAGTTTTGTCTTACCATAATGTATTAAAATGGGAGAAGTAAAGATTATAAACTACAGATGGCAAGGGCTGTCTCTACTTAATTTTTATAAAATGCCTAGCTTATAAAATATAATGTTTTTATGTAAATAACACTTAATGGAGTTGTTTAAAGGTGGAATGGGCTTTCCTTAGGGACAACTTGGAGGTATTGTAATGACAGGTCCAAATAAGCATTTAGCAGGGATGATGTAGAAGAGATTCAAGTATGTATACGTAAGGTATGTATAGCAATTCAGAATATAATGTATTTTTAGAAAAGAATAAATTAGTCTCTGCTAGACTCACCTTTGTGGTATCATGCGCATTCTATGTGTCTTCTACAATGTTGGATACATCCACGTGTAATTCCTTTAAAACCAGAAACCCAAATCAGTAGTTAGGAAGGAGAAGGTATCATTTTTATTAGCCAGTAGCTGAAGTATAAAGTATTTTCGGTCAAGGTTTTTTTTTTTTTTTTTTTAATTACAGAAATAGATTGCTTGTTTACCTTAAAAATTTATGACAATTTTCCAGTGGTTTCATTTTTTTTTACATAATACATTCAGTTTATTAAATTTTCTAAGGCAAATTCTCTTCCCAATTTTGCATCTTTTGCTATGAATATTTTGAGTAGCATAATATAGAACCTAGAAGTAGTAAGAAATCTTTTTCTCAAACTCTTTTAAAAAATTCTTCACTCTATGTTCCTGTTGGAAGTTTACATGCAAGAAGATGTATGCAATCAGACTTTACCAGGATATCATCGGTGCAGTTGTCCTTCCAGACCTCTAAATGTGCAACCACGTGTCTCTCAGTTCAACCCTAGAAAGAACTCCATCACCGTCAACATCAAATACCTTGAATCAAACTAAACAAAAGAAACTCTTATGGAGGGAAATTACTTTCATATTCTGAAGTATAATACATTTTATTACAAGCTGCCCTAGTAAAATTACTTAGTTCCTCAAACAACTACATTCTGGATTAAGTTCTTATTTGGAGGACACTGTGTCCTTAAAGTCCTTTGAACTTGTAGGAATTCCTGTACACTTCACAAGTCTCTCTCCTTATATCATTAGCCAGCTTAGAGAACTCTATCCTTCACCTAAATCTAAAGTTAAATTTCTTGCAAACTGAAAAAGAAGGGCCAAGTTACTATACAATATCTCACAGATTTTGAGAAGGTAATTCAAGCTTTTAAATTAATTTCTAATATTTAAAACTGATCACTTCAGAGTTGATTCTTACAATGCTGAAAATATTCCATTTACATTAAGAATCAACAAAAAGCTGGTACAGTAAGCCCCCTGTATCCATTGGTTCTGCATTCACAGGTATAAACAATAGGTCAGAAATTATATAAATATATATATATAAATTTTCCCAGAAAGTTCTCAAAAGCAAAACTTGAATTTGCTATACACTGACAACTATTTACATATCATTTACATTGTATTTACAAATAATTACATTATATTAGGTATTACAAGTAACCTAGAGATGATTTAAAGTATACAGGATGATGTTCATAGGTTATATACAAATACTATGCCATTTTACATAAGGACTTAAGCATCCATGGATTTGGTATCTGAGGGGGTCTCAGAACCAATCCTCAGCAGATAATGAGAGATGACTGTATAAAGATTTTGCCTCTCCAATGTAATTAATGTGCACCCAATATTTTTGCCTAAGAACAATTTCAAATCTTCAATGAAGTTTATATACAACAAGCTAAAAATCCGAAATATCAGCACTTTGCTAATTAACATCAATATCAGCAAAATTGCTAGTTAGTCTAGTTGGTTAACTTCCACTAGTCCACTGGCAAAAAATAAATTAAAAAAAATTTAAGACAATAATTAACCTCAATTGAGAAAAAAAAACTTCAGCCTCTTTAATACCAGAACTTTAATGTGAACAAATAATCTATCACAAAGCCAGGTTAGAGTAATGGTATACTATCAGGGAAGATAAAAGAAATCTAAAGTTTTAAGATTAAATAATTATCTACTTCACACACCCGTGTAACAATTATGCTATTAAATTAACTGAGTGCATCACAGTACAACATTACTAAAGAATATTGAACTATTAAGTATCATACCCAAAATATGCAGTATTTGTGAAGCTGTATTTTACAAAGATGCAGAGATAATGACCCTAGTGAATATATAAGAATTAGGTTCCAATTAAATGTAAACTGCTGCATTTTCCTAAACAAATATGTTTAAGATTTATTAATGTAATATGCTTATAAATTATGCTATAATATTTTAGCTAGGTTTAAAAGATAAACTTAGTATTTAATAAAATTGTTTTATCATAAATTTAATTTTGCTAATAAAATATCAATATACACAGTGCTAGAAAATAAGTTGGAATTCAAGTTAAGCAAGACAAATTTTCTATATAGACTACCAGAAAATATTTTCTATATGCTTAACATTTTCAAACACATCATGAATGATGTAGTTCATTTATCATGAATTGTACATTCATCTGGAAAATCAACCATTATTAATAACAAAGATCTTAAATTACTCCACAGTAAAAAAGAACAGATGACTGAACCTTTACACTGACCTCAGTAAAACCTCAGCAAGAGATTGCTATTTGCCAAAGGGATGAAAATTCAAGCTTTAATCAGATGATTTTTTACATGAATGGATGCTAATTTTTTTCTCTGTATAGCTTCCAAATTTTGTGATGTTTAACACACTTACATTTCTGTCTTTCAGCCAGAGGTCCTCTGCAACAAGCTGATAACCCACAGGATATCTCCTTAAAATCTATGTGGCTGTCATGATTTTCACCAAAAGCGTTAAATAAACCTGTAAAATAGGAACACAGAATAAATCACAGCCAACAAACTTCCTGTTAATAATGACATGCTTATGAAAGGAGGCATGACTCGCATAAACTGACTTAGTTTTTAAAAGTTATCAGTAGTTTCCACTGTCTTAGGAAGTTTTTTTTTTCCCCCCTGGCATAATTATAACCAAAATTTAACTTCCTAGAAGAAAATACTATCATTTAGTGTTTGGTTTGGTCTGCCTACCTGTCTCTATCTTATATTAATTCCAAAAGTCTAAAGTGATTGTAGAATGTAAAACATAAAAGTATATTTTAAAAATGTAACTGGAAAAAAGTCAGAGACCACAATTATCCTAATTTGGAAAGACTAAGAAGAAAAAGGAAAAAAGAAGAAGAAAAGTTGAACTCTATCAAAGATATACTGTGTTGTTATTAACAAGCTTCATACAGCTCCTTCATGAAGCAAAGAAAACTAACACACTATATTATAAAAGAAAGAAATTCTGTACTGCAGTCTTCATTGTACCACTTAATCTGTATACATAAATATATTAAATTTCAGAAATAAAGGGCAATTTATAATCTAATCCTGTGGATTTTAAACTTTTCATAAAAAATAAATGGAATCATTTTGTTTTCAAATGAAATGATTTCTCAATCTCTAATTCTAAAAAGGTAAAAACATAACTGCACTGCTGAAGTGGAAGCCCTGTCTGTTCTAGCTCCCCTAACAAATATTTCTAAAACACACTAGAAACCTGAAGAATACAGACTATTTCAAGAATCTAATTCTGTGCCCTCAAAGAGCAGAAAATTGAAGCTAAGAAGTAGTTAAATGACTTGCTAAAAGTAAGAAATTTTTTTTAAAAAGGTCTGAATCAGAAGCAGAACCCAAGCTTTCAGATTTCAAATACAGTTTTTGTGATTATCAGCCACAACTACTCCTTGTAAACCTCATTTAATATATATATATACTATATATATATATATATATAGTATATATATATAGTAGTGAAAAGTTTAGAGCTAAGTGGGGACCTTAGAAATGGTCTAGTCCAGTGGTTTCTTAATTTTTTAAGGGTGGGGGAAGGATACAGCAGTGGAACCCTCTTCTATATAAAAGAAATACAATAGACATTACTCAGCTGAGGAAGAGGTGGGGTCATGTGTGGAAGCTAGAGCTTTGCCTATTCAGTGTCCACCACCCTGACCCTGCACCAGATGCTGAGGCACCGCACTGGAGCACAGTTTCATAATGATTGTCTTGGTCAAACCAATTTTATATATGAGAATATTCAGGTGCAGAAAGGTAAACCAACTTACACAAGGCTCCAAAGGTGGAACAAGGCTCACGTGTTTAGCAAAGAACATTTGTAGAAAATAGGATTCCCACCTTCACTCAGAGATGGACAAATTGGTGGTGAAGCCAATGGGCCAAATGTCTCTAAATCAAGTATCCAGTTCAGGATTGAGCCCTCAGCAACCAATAGCATTTCTCCAGATGAATGATGTCTGATTCTTCCACTAACAAATCAAACAAGATTATAAAATCTCACTCTTCTCTTCTGGACAATTAATTAGTTCATCCTGATAATGTAACTTCTAAAGATACATTTTAATTTTCCAGTTAAACTGTTAAAAAACTACCTAAAACAAAAACTCTGAAAGACAAATATATTGTATATAAAGTGGCATGAAAATTAAATTCAAATTAACATAAAAGAGGCTTTAAAATGGGAAAAAATCTTGCAATTTCCCATTAAGCAGGCTGTTTAATTCCAACATGTAAAATAATAAACTAAGATATTTATTTTTTGCTTCCCACACTTTTATCTGTATTCATTTTGGTGATTTTAATCTCTATCTTGGATTTGAAAATTCCTGATCATAGTCTCTCCTGGCTACACAGGTAACACACTAATAGCAGAATCTATGTTTGAGTTATCCTGTCACTATGGTAACCATTTACACTTTTAATACTTATTAAATAAATGTACAAAGGGGATAGACCTAAGCTTCTCCTTCTTGGCCCTAAAATTCTTACTACCCCTCCTATAAAGGCAGGAGCCTCCTCTGTAGGACAGAGTGTAAATGTATCTCCTGAGAAGGATTCCACAACAAGGGCTGTCTTTACAGCGTGCTTTTAGATAAGATGTTTTTATGGGACATTTCAATAAAAGGATCAAGGACCTAAGCTTCCCAGTATGGTGGGAGTTGTGATGGGCATGGGAGGATGCTCACTTGGGAGGATGAGATGTTAAAGACACTAACAGTGAAAAGGACAGGGCAAGATGAAGGGCGATTGGGAAACAGGACCACAGAGATGTGACATCTACTTCCCACTGTCATCTAAGTGATACCTACTTGAAAGAAATATTTTTACAGTTAAATTCTATAATGGGGGTTATTTAAATGAAGCACACATATACTCAATGAGTAGATCACATAATTTTTAGAGATTCAGAGTGCATTAGCATTTTCAGAGTACTTTTTACATCAATAACTAGTATTTATAAATTCCTGTGTGCTAAATAATTATGTGGAATTATTTCCATTTTGCTTTTAGACTTACTACAGCTTAATCTATTCAATGCACTGATACAGAGTAATTTTTCTAATGAATAAAAATGATAATATACAACCTTGTTAAAGATTCTTTAATTTCTCCATCACCAGATTTATGAACACTTAGGCCTATGTGTCAGGCCCCATTTCTTGCCAGCTTTTTCACCAACACCTTACATTTAGGTTATATTGCATTACCCAGAGGTTGGGAAATGTTCTTTCACACATCCATGTCTTTATTAGGTCCTGTGTCCTCTGAGGAGAAACCTTCTCCCCACTTTGACATCCTTCCATTTTACAGCCTAACCACTAATCCTTCTGTGAACACCTTCTAGTGCTTTCCAACCTCACCAGCTACCCCAGGGTTTTAACTTCTCTCTTCCACAACTGTCCTCCACTGTATATAGTATCCAATATTCAAGTGAAGTATGAGTCCTCATTTACAGGTCTGTGGCCTCTCTAGATTATAAAGTATTTGGATTCAGAAACCTTGTGCTTTTATCACTGTAGCTGCTAGAATTCATTTCATAGGACCTGATACATAGTAACCACACAATAAATACTTGCTGAATGAATGAATGAATGAATGAATGAATAGCCAAGGCACTCTTCACAGCCAAGGCTTCCCCATCCCAGCTCAGTATTCTTTCTGTTATATCAAAGAGACTCTGCCCCATGAAACAACAGACCCTGCACATTTTAACAAATGTATACAATTATTAGGAACTATTATTAGAACAGAGACTAGCACTACTGTTCTCATAGTTATGTCACATAAGTAGTGTATTAAAGCTCATTCTGATTTGTTATTTATACAAATCAGCTATGTCTGTCACCAGTTTAAATATTAGTAATTTAGAAAACAAAAGTTATTGATTTATCCACTCATCAAAAAACATTATGACAGATCTACTTACATACCTCTTTTGTCAGTTTATATACCAACTGGAAAAGAAGGGGTGTACAGTCAACTCTGAGAGTATAATTGCCTGCAAAATAAGAGAGTATTTTAATACCTCCAAATGGACTTCAAACCTGTATTTAATTCTAACTTTATTTTCTAATTATAAACAAGATGTAACAGATTTCAAATTGAAGGCATCATTCCTGGAGAATTAAAAATAGGGTGGACCCTACAGATTATCATATTCAGTGAAATGTGTCAGACAGAGAAAGACAAATATCAAATTATATCACTTATATGTGGAATGTAAACAAACAAAAAAATGATACAAATGAACTTATTTACAAACCAGAAATACATTCACGACATAGAAAAGAAACTATGGTTACCCAAGGGGAAAGGGGGAAGGGAAGAGAGATGTTAGGAGTTCAGGACTAACAGATATACACTATTATATATGAAACAGATAAACAACAAGGACCTACTGTATAGCACAGAGAATTATATTCAGTATCTTATAATAACCTATAATGGAAAAGAATCTAAAAACAATGTATATGTATATGTATATGTATATGTATATGTATATGTATATGTATATGTATATAACTGTGTAACTTCGCTGTACACCTGAAACTAATATTACAAATCAAATGTACTTCAGTAAAAACAAATAAATAAAATTTTAGAATAGATAGATAGGTAGGTAGATAAACAGACAGACAGACAGTCTGGCTAAAACTAAAACACAAGGTGGAAATAACTCTTCAGGAGCCAGAGAGGCTGCAGCACACACTCAGGATAGGAGACTGCAGAGGCAGACTCTGCTGCTAAGGCCGCAGCTCCTGCAGTAACAGTAAGGGCCATTGCTCATTATGGCAGCAGTACCTAGGGGTCTTTGGCAAAGGAAGTGGTAAGGCCATAATGTTCACGTTTTTATTCATTCATTCAATTCAATATCAAGACGTTAGACTAGAGCGTGTCAGTAACTAACATGTGTCCTGTGACACTTACCTAGAAATGACCATAACACGATGAAAGCCTACAGATGCACATGCCACATGTCAGGGTCAAAAGGAAGTCTGTAGTGGGTGCTTATTTCAGAGTTGTTCCAATACATACAGGAACTATTTCTGTATGAAATACTTTAGCCCAACTTTTAAAAATAGCTCCACAGGAAGAATGTCAAAAGTACTAAAGTTTTAAGTAGTAATCCAAGATAGGCCAATGGTAAATATACTAAAGAAATTAGGATCAATAGCTTAGTTATGAATCGTATTGATTCATTTGAATCATAATAATGTTCTCTCTGGTAAAATGGAGAAATGGAGGTATTATTGAGGCATCTCATAGAAAGAGGATAATCCTAGTTTATGAGTTGGAGTTGACAGACTTAAATACTGGTATACTATTTAATGAAAATCTGAAATAAAATTTACCTTCTGTGTATGAGTCTGCATTGATATATGCAACCTCTCTCTCCTGGAGTGTTTTCACATTCTCCTGTAGTTGAAGCAAAGCAGTCACTTAACTCACGGCATTTACAATTGTGGAAATACAAGCAAAACAAATTAATTCAGTAAAAGAGTGGTTTGAAGATACCATTATAAATCAAATGCCTATGCCTTTGACCATAATTTTAAGAAAATGCTATTAACTGCTTGATAATATTAATGCAATTAAAACAAGAAAGAAAAATATTAGTGATGCTGTAGCCACTTTTCATAGCAACAACACGGAGACCCAGAGGAAAACTGCCCCTGATCCCCTGCACCATAATATGAAGGGGGAAGGCTCAGAGATGCTCAGCCTCACCCTGGATCTGCTGGAAGAGAACTGCTCAAAGTAAGGCCTGGAAATCTGTACTTTTAAAAGGTGTCCCTGGCAATCCTTACAGACATTAAAGTATGAGATCCCTTGACGTTGGAGATCCAAGTAACTTTACCATATTAAAAGTGAGGAAGTTGGAAACTTGATTTATCAAGAATTTTTTGAAAGAGAAGATATTGATGAAAAAGAAAAAGAAAGGAGGGGAGGATAGAGAAAAAACTAGAGGGAGAGAAGAGTGGCTATTAGGACAAAGACAAGACATTTCTCTCTCACACATACATGCACACACGCACACACATTCTAGAAAAATACAGCAGAAGAAGACTAATGCCATCACACACATGGGAATATGCAGAGAGAACTCTTTTCTTCTCTCTGTTTCTCTCTCTCTCTCTAGCTTGCTACCTTATAAGAGCAGTTACAGTAAAAACATTTAAAGCTGTGAGTGGTCATCCCACAAATGAGAATTCTCACCTCTGCACTTGGCCACATGGGATAGATGACAGCTGATTCTGCTGCAGAGTTTCCATTATGACAGAGCTACAGTAGAAATAAAAAAGATTCCTTAAATATATGTAAAGGTAAATGTGCTGCTGAATATGATCAAGAAGCTAGTAGAAAATGGGAAACAATATTCAAATTGTCTTTTAACTCACATGAATTTAAATTAATGTAAGGCATATTATCTTGTATCTTGGATTTATTTTATTTGTATTCTAAGCTGCTTAAATTATAGAAAGACACATGTATTTCTATATACATGTATTCACAAGAAATTACATATTTCTAAAAGTAAGTGACCTTAATGAATAAGATCTGATTCATGTAAATAAGTGTATTATGAAATGCATGTTCATAACACCAACATAATAATAAGACTTTGCAATATACATGGAATCAAATGTGATACAAGTAACTGTGATTTTATTCCCATACTTATTTGATTCATATTATTATTTTAAAGTATGCAGAAATGAGTCAGAAGGAAAGCATTTTAAAAACCAGATACAATGATAAGAAAGATATGACATTCTTCAAATAAATTCTATAAAATTTGGACTCATAAATGATGAACAAAACAGAGGATAGTCACAGGAAAGTGCTTTTTGGTGCACCTGCCTTTAAAAAAAACACACAAGCCTACCATGAACATGTAAGAACTTAGAGTTACTGGACAGAGAGCCTAAGGGAAGAAGATGAAAGAAGGGGGCCTATGAAAGACACTTTAAAATAAAGCATTAAGAGCCAGTGACAAATGAAAATTAATCATAATTGAATTAAAAATAAATCCTTGAAATTTTAGAGTAATTCAATTTACAAAATCATTGTATTATACTTCCCAATCAGGCACTTTTGTAAATGGTAAAATATACCTATGGTTCCAATTTAGTACGGAATCCATAAAGGAGAGACTATAATCAGAGTATAGTTATCTTAAAAGAGCATGTTGTTTTCCTAGATAGAAGAAATCCAAGGAAACTGTAAAAACTTGAAAATTAATGCCAAGGATCTATATCAGATTTTCAATAAGCTAATTCACTTGTCAGAAGCAGCTTCCTAGGTTTGACTATTTTCTGAGCTTACAGATTTTACTTACTTATCACAAAACAAATACAAATAGAAACTAAAATATTTTAAAAATAATGAAAAACTTGGTTTGTACTTAGTAATTAAGAGGTTGTTCTGTTTTACCAAACTGATGTAAAAGCAAAAGCAAACTCTATTTCTTAAATTTTCTTGAGTATTTATCCAAATTAAAACAATATCAGGTAATGGAACACATCTGTGATTACCCTGAGATACATGTTGACCAAGAAGATACGTTTTCTGTCTTAGTTACCTCAGCCCATTTGTGGAACCCAGAAGTCCAAACTTTTCTGCATCCCAGCTGGCAAAAATGGTAGTTCTCGGTCTCCAGCCTGTAATCATTGTTAACATACATGGTTAGGTACATCTGCCTAAAAACAAAGGAAAATTCACTCAAGTCACTTTCTGTCATCACTTGCCAAGGAAACATTATTTACCTCTACTAATCAGTTTTCCAAAATTCTGGACAACTTATAAATCAGCAGTTCCACTGGTTAGGTCAGTACCTCCAAATACCCAGAAGTCCTGATGATCTCCCAGAATAACACACCTGTTTGGAAAGGAAGGCATTCAAAAGAATGACAACTTAGAATGTATTATAAAGAGCAGTAATTCATGTTTTTAAATTAAACTTCCTCCTGCTTGAGTTTCCTCCATAGAAAACCATCAAGGTAGTGTCTCCTTTTAGAGTTTACCTTTTTTCCCCACATTTAATTATATCACATCAACCAGGAAAAAAAATATTAAGAGTTGATTAAAATTTATCTTCTCTTACTCCTGTAATCTTTGTAAAAACAAAATGTTTTAAGACATTTTAAAAAATCCACCAACTCACCAAGTTTCACAGATCCTCAGGTAGTTCTGATTACATCGTAAATGCTTGTGATTTTCTTGATGTTATGAACATGCATTTTAACCTTCCTAGAATTTCACAAAGGGAACAAATTACTTCACATAGAGCATTATGTCTAACAGGTTCCTTCCAATGTTTTATTCTAAGTCTCAGAAGTACAGAAAACTGTTTAATAGGATGATAAATTCCCATATGCCCACCATCTAAATTCAATCATTGTTAATACTGTTGAACTATTTGCAAGCGAGTAGCGCAAATCATGACAGTTCTCTCCTATGTATTTAAGAATGCACCTTACGGTGAGATTAAAAAAAAAAAATCAGTATTTTATATTTTTCCTCCCTCATAGCTCTATTGTTGGTATTTATTTAAACTTCAAAATTATTATTCAACGTGAAAAAGAATCTTGTTCTTAGCATTTTTTTTTTTTAAATGTGTATTTGTCCATTTAGAGCTCAAATCAATTAAGGGATATAAGCCCCAGGTGCTTTTTTTGATATTTTGACCAGGAAAAATTTCTGTTTCTGACTTTTCTCTTAAACTGTTACTGAAGCTACATGCTCTGTTTTCCTTGTGTCTGTATGTGTCTGTTTATAAATCACATTTGTCATTGTGTACCTCTAGCAGGTATTAATACATGAGATAATAAAGTCTCCTATGTTAAAGGAACTCCATTCTAGTTGAGTTAAATAAAGACTTTTTAAAAAAAATTCTTATAAAATAAAACTGAACTTCTAATACGTTAAGAGTTCTGAAATTTTAAAACAAGCTTCTTACAGAACTTATAAAATACTTGCAGAATCCAAATTCACATTGCTAAGGCAAATCATTAACCAACAAGGCTCACTTAACCATTTTAGTTTAATAAAAACAGCTATCTCCTCTCTGATTCATCAGTGTGAAGTTTCCCTTTCCCTCTACATTTCAAGCCAGTCAAACTAAAGTTCTGATCATGCCATGCTGTTTCCCAACCCTGCACAAGCTGTCCTCTGCAGCTGGTGTTTACTGCCTGTCTTGATTCCTTGGAAATCTTAGTTTGTGTAAAATTAAGCTCAATGAGCACCTGTTCCGTGGTCATGCCTCCTTATCACCAGTGCTGTCCGGGGTTAGTAACAGTAACGACTATGATGGTAAGTGCAGGGGGCCATGTAGCAGTTAAGCGTTCACCACTGTGCCCATCTAACCCACCCCCACAGAAGTGACCGGTGAACTTCGCTCCTTTCCCCCTTCTCTCCTACTCCTTCCCTTAAGTTAACCTAGGGTTTTGCATGCATAGTGTTTTGACAGTTATCTGAAACACTGTTTTAAACCGTCAGTTGAAAAGGGAAGACAAAATGTTACACCTGGCCCGGAGGAGGAGAGGGGTGGGAGTGGCCCAGAAGAAGCCGAACGGGACGCGCGGCCTCGGATCACAACACAGCCCCGTTCCTTCCCGAGTTTCGCAGCTGGGAAAGCAGAGGCCTTGGGCCCGGACCACCTCGGGGCCTTCAGGGGCCTTCAGGGGAGGCCAAGGGAGGGACGGAGACCCGCGCAGGGCTGGGGAGGGGCCAGCAGGGACTCACCGTCTGTGCAGCGGCTCCTGACCCACGGCTGGGCAGGCGGCGGTGGCGGTTGAGGCTGCGGTGCCGGCTGAGGCGGCGGTACCGGCTGAGGGGGCTGAGGCGGCGGCGGTACCGGCTGAGAGGGCTGAGGCTGCGGCGGTACCGGCTGAGAGGGCTGAGGCGGCGGCTGAGACGGCTGAGGCTGCGGCGGTACCGGCTGAGGCGGCGGCGGCGGCGGTACCGGCTGAAGGGGCTGAGGCGGCGGCGGCGGCCGTGCCGGCTGAGGGGGCTGGGCGGGCGGCGGTGGCGGTTGAGGCCGCGGTGCCGGCTGAGGGGGCTGAGGCGGCGGCGGTACCGGCTGAGAGGGCTGAGGCTGCGGCGGTACCGGCTGAGAGGGCTGAGGCGGCGGCTGAGACGGCTGAGGCTGCGGCGGTACCGGCTGAGGCGGCGGCGGCGGCGGTACCGGCTGAAGGGGCTGAGGCGGCGGCGGCGGCCGTGCCGGCTGAGGGGGCTGCGGCGGCTGCGGTACCGGCTGAGGCGGCGGTACCGGCTGAGACGGCTGAGGCGGCGGCGGTACCGGCTGAAGGGGCTGAGGCGGCGGCGGCGGCCGTGCCGACTGAGAGGGCTGAGGCGGCGGCGGCTGCGGTGCCGGCTGAGGGGGCTGGGCGGGCGGCGGTGGCGGTTGAGGCCGCGGTGCCGGCTGAGGGGGCTGAGGCGGCGGCGGTACCAGCTGAAGGGGCTGAGGCGGCGGCGGCGGCCGTGCCGGCTGAGGGGGCTGCGGCGGCGGCGGTACCGGCTGAGACGGCTGAGGAGGCGGCGGTACCGGCTGAAGGGGCTGAGGCGGCGGCGGCGGCCGTGCCGACTGAGAGGGCTGAGGCGGCGGCGGCTGCGGTGCCGGCTGAGGCAGCGGCGGCGGCGGTGGCGGCCGCTGGAAGGACTTGAGGGACTCGAAGGCCTTCGCCAGCTTTTCCAGGGTCGCTATGGCGGCCTCCCGCCCTGCGGGGTCAGCCCCCGGAGTCGCCGGGCCGACCGGCGGCTCTGGTCGGCAGCGGTGGCAGTGAACGAGGCTCGGGGCCGCCAGCAGGTGCGGACACTAAGCGCGCGACCATCTTGGAGCAGTCCCGACAGCCCCCGCGGCCCTGCGTCCTGCCACGCTCCGCCGGTGGGGCGGGGCCGGGCCGCGGGATTGACAGCCGGAGGCAGCGACCTCCGCCAATGGCTCCCGCGCCCGCCCCTTCGGCCCAAAGAGCCGCCAGGGCTGCTGGAGTCACTGCGTTCTTCCCGGCGAGGGGCGAGGGGTACTGCACGGAGATCGGGAGGGCGGTTCAGGGGCGGGGTTGCGTGGCACGGCGAGGAGGGTGGGGAGGGCGGGGTGACTTGTGATTGAGGGTCTCTCTCGGTGAGGGGCATTCCCGGACGACGCCTAGCAGGTGGCAGGGAGGCGGGGCAGTGGGCTGGGAGCCCGAGACCCCCGCGGGGCGCTTGCCCACCCCGCGGCGCGGGCGGAGGGCCGGCTCGCCGGACAGCCTGCTGTAGTATGCTGACTGTTATATATTTGGCCTTACCCTTGTTAGTTGCCTCAAATCACTCCTTGTTCACCTTCATGATCATTACCATAGATATACTTCTTAGAATCCTCGTACTTACTATGTTCCCTCATGCTACAGGGCCATACACATGCTATTCTCACTGTCAGAAATAATCTTTTACACATCAATGCCCTACTCCCCTCAAGAGATTTGCCTATCTAATTCCAATCACTCTCAGTGCTCAGCTAATTTGTGAATTCATAAAGCCCATTACATTAACATAATTTCTTAACACCATGTAATTCTCCTTTATCACATTATTAAAGTATGCTTTATAATAACATTAAAAACTCTTCCATGCATGAAGGTAGATATTAAACAATTAAGTTCACAGTATAAAGTTGTAAGTACATATACTGTATATTATGAAAAATGTTAAGGAATAACATACTATCGTTAAATTCATTCACAATTTTTCATAGAAATATGGAAATATTTATTCCAAGTTGGATCATCACTATATGTGTGTGTGTATATATGTATATATCTTTCATCCTTCATTCACATTATAAGTTCTGATAAAATATTGCCAACAATTAACTTTTATACCCCAAATTACCAATAAAGGAATAGGAAAGAAGGGAGAAAAGAAGAAAGGAAAGAAGGAAATTGAGGGGTTTTAGAACTCTTGAGATTGAGACATATTAGATAAAGACTCAGATCTGTACATTTATGTATGATAATTATTTTCCTAAAATTATATAAAAACATAAAGAAAACGGAAAGCTAAATATAAAATTATTTACTACCCAAATTTGAGGTTAATTTATATCTTCAATTGATATGCATTTTTTAAATTTAATATTACACTGTTCCATTGCTATAATATAATCAAATTCATAAACAGAAAACTATATATGATATATACATCCTCTCACCATTGATAACATCTCTGAAAGCATTTTTGAAGTAGAATACTTTATATTTAAAGTTTTTATCATTAGAAAGGCTTTGAATATTTTAACACTATTAGATTTAATTTGCTTCATTGTATTATTTTTTCCATTACATGAGAAATAATATCTTATATGGTTTTGATTCATTCTTTAAGTAATTTGTTAATATTGTGTAATAAGTGAATTCATGGAATTAAGGAAAGAATTTATTTTAGGGCCTGACATGTAACAGTTTGACTACAAATCCTTCCTTCCTTCCTTCCCTCCTTTTTCTCTTTCACTCCCTTTCATCTTCCTCTCTCCCTCTCTTCCCTACTTTCTTCTTATTCCTTCCTGATTTTAATAATCAGATTTACTAGCTAGCAGGACCATTTTACTACCTCTGTAGATCTAGTCTTCCACAATTATAGCCATCTTATTCTACATTATATTAGTGTGATAAGCACACATATAGATTACTTTTATCAAATATGTAACTTATAGTTTTGATTTTAAGTTAATTAGCTATTTAATTCAGATTGTCCATCATTTCTTAGAAGTCATGGAGTATTCTTTCCAACACTTAAATGAGATATGTAACCAATGGAATTTTTTCAACAGAATAGTGAAACTGAATTTTAGCAGTGACATGCAATAGTTTTGTGGATATTTATTGATAGAATTTTGTAAGATCTCTTCTGTAATGTATACAGTATGTACATTTTTTCCACCTGTCAAAGAACTCCAGGCTTTGAAAAGAGAGGTTCTAATGGATCATGTGTTAAACTGCATTGGTTGATTGATCCTTATAAAAGCATGTTTAGTCATTGCTGTTTTTGGTAGTGGTTTTACCAAAAAAAAAACTGACAAATTTAATTGTGATAGTTAACAAATAATTCATAGATTATGTGTTATCACATAAAATAGAATGAATAATTGAATGCAAAAAATTCAACATGACTACTTCTACTCTATTGAAGTGTTCATATTGACAACTACCGTCTCCTTACACAATAGTTGCATTTAGTTAAATGTCTTGAAAAACATAATTTGGAAAACTCAAGGTCCTCGGGAGCCAGAACCTTTAATGTGCAATTCATTTTCACAATTTATGATTCTAAGAGAGTTGCTCCAAGTCAAGAAGAGGGAATCTGTTAATCAAAATTGGCAGAGAGGTACAGAGACGATTGCTTCCAGGTAGTTTTCTTTTTTCAAAGACACACAGGCATTGTGTGAACAAGACACTCCTGTTGTTTTTGTTTTTGAGTTAAGATTTTATTGCTGAATTCTGATCAAAATAATTTATACATTTTAAATTTGCACTGAATGAAGGGAAAATCTGCACAATATGGATCAGTTAGATTGAACTTTGTATTCTCTTTTGACAAGTGTGTGTCCCTATAGTTTTGCATATAGATCAAAAACAATACTTCAAGGCATTCTCACCAACAGCAAGCAGATCTCCAATTTAGAGTGTCTTGTCTTGCTTTTAATTTGCATTTAGAGTGTACCTTATTCTAGTTGGGAAGTTGTAGTCTCACTTCTGTAAGTGGAATAGTGAAGCTGTCTATATGTGAATTTGTTACATGTTGGTATTATTGTGTCTGTTGGGGGCTGGGAAATAAGTAAGCTTAATAAATTGATTCAATTTTGAGTGTGTTTGAATTTAATGAAACTTAAATTGTACTGATTGATTCTCAACACTTTAATTACAGGTTAATTTCAGATCACTGAATTGTTTTATTTACATCAGGGCATCACAGATAGGATAGAATGATATGTTGTAATATTTTGGATACAGTTATTTTGGTTTTCACACTAATTAAAAGTTTTACCTCCATCTCCACCAAGGACAAAGGGACAAGAATACAGTTGTTTAGAAAATGATACATTTGTAGGCCATCTGCTCTTTGCATAGAACTGCATGAGCATTTGCTTATAAAAAGGAATTATGCTCCTCTTTTTAGTGTGCAGATTAAAGACAAGCCAGGAGAGAAAATATTAATGCAGACAATGAGAGGGCAAAAGCAATATGATTTGTTAATTACTACAGGAATGTAAAATGCAGGTGGAAAGGTACATCAGTGAAGGTTAACCTAAATCTTGAATTGTGAAACAAGCTATAACCGTGTAATTAAGCTGAACTATTTACAATTGTTCAAATGCTTTGAATTTTTTAATCTCAAATCCTTTGCTCAGAATGTTCTTCCCTGTGTCCTATTAGCTTGTTATTTATTTTGAAGATTTTTCAGAATTGCTCCATATTATCCTTCTGTAACTCCTCTGAACTACCCTCAGTAGAATTAAATGTTTCCTCCATTGTGCTCCATTAGTAGCTAGTACATACCTTTATCATATAACTATTCAGAAACTTGTATATCTCTTCAGCTTGACCTTAATCCCCTAGAAGTCAAAGCTTTGTTCTATTATTTCTGTATCTCCATTTCCTAGTGCATGCTCCCAGATTTTATTCCTCTACTCAAACCTTACTATTGAAACTATACTGGAAGTATCTTCTCTAGACACTCTTTGGGGAACCTGTTTTTATGACTTATAATTGCAGCCCAAGATATCTCTCATTATACCTCTAACTTCAATCTGATCACCTCCTCTGAAGTTTGACCTATACTCAGCTTTCCACCTGACATCTCTGCTTTAGTGCCAGAAAGGGTGTCTCTAACACATTTTGCAAACTCATCTCACTCCTTCCATAAACTATGTCCCATATTTTGCTGCTTAAGCTCAGATTTTAGGGGCCATCCTTGATACTTCTGTATTCCTTAGTCCTCACATACAAAAAATCACCAATTCCTGATAATTATATTTCCAAAAAACACCTTCTTGATCTTCAGCATCAGGGCCACCACCCAGCATCTTCTAATATCTTTCTCTCCTTTTATTCACTGAATTTCAGTTGCACTGGACTCTGGTGTACTGAAGACTGTGACTTTTACCCATCTCAGTACTTAAATGTGATGATATTCTATCAGAAAAACATGAATTTGAATTCTTGGGCATGGCTATTTCCTTCTCTTCACTCAGCTCTCAGGTTGATTTACTTCTTTAAGGACAATATTGGGCTGCATATTCTATACAAGAATCTGCTACCCAGATTGTTTTCTTACAAAGCAATTGTCTCTTTCTTAGTACTTAAAATGTCATTATTTTGTATTCATGTCTGCCTTTATTATATAATATTCATTTCCCCATTCTAATTTAAAAACCACGAAGATAGTAATCATCTCACCATTATGTACCAAACATGTAGAACAAAGCCAAGCACATAAGAACACCATAAATATTTGTTAAAAAGATGAATGCATAGATTGAGAAAGAATCAAGAGAAACACCATAATCAGAAGGATAGAGGATGCTATAATGCAAGCTTCGTGGAGGCAGGCATATTTTGTTTTAATCATTATATCCCTTTGTCTAAGGACATTCTGATGTGTTATATGTATTCAATATTTGTTGAATAAATGTAAGAATTTAGAAACAATGCTTAAAGCAGTTTTGAATGACAACATCAATGTCAGGATATAGATTCAAGAAAAATAAAATTAAATTCTTCCACATGCATGACACACTTCAGTTTTTACAAAATTTCTACTAACTATATTCACTGCCTTATCAATCAGTAAATAAAAGGGGTAACAGCAGTTTTTTGGGTCACTGTATAAGATAATGCAATCAAGGTAATGAAGAAGCAGAAATAACTTAAAATCAAGGAACACAGTAATAAACTGACTAATTATCAAAATGACTTTCATGGAGAAGAAAAAATAACAAAAAGCACTCATTATAAATTTTGATCTGTAAGTAACAAAGGGAAAAACAAGAATTTCAAAAAAAATTAAGTATACATTTAATGGTATAAAACTTGTATAAAAATTGGTTTTCTGTCACTTTATACAATAGTTATCCAACTGCAAAACTGTACAATAACAGCTTTCACATTTATTTCTTCTAAAGTCAATGCATTAGGCTAATTTCTCCTATCCCATTTCTGTTTCTTTTCACTCTCTCCAGGAGACAATGGAAAAGACTTCTAAATAACTACAGCATTTGGCCAGTTCACAATGGAGGGAAAAATGAACGGCGTAAGGAGCTAAAAATCATCTATAGTTTGAGTGTTAACTTTCAGATGATAAACAACCCTCAATCTATTTTAGATTCTATTTTAGAAAGAATGAGAGGAGTAAATATGATATAACTAAATATCCATCCAAATAAATTTGAGAAATACACATAAATAGATTTTTAAAAAAGTTAACATTAAAGCATAATTTAAATTACAACTTAAACAAGGCTTAAATTTAATCCTAATTAAGCTGCACATTTCTTTGTATAATGTTCAGTGTGAGGATCTCATTAAAAAAGTGTTTTCTTCTAAGTCTTCTCAAAAAGCAAGGGCATTATATTGCTTTTCATATGCTTAATGATATCTGTTTTGTAGTGTACTCTGATAGACACTAAAAAAATTCCTTTTATGGGCCCCAAGATCCCTGACATCACAAGGAAATGATTCATTTACAACTTCGGTAACAGATGAGTTTTTTAAGCAGTGATTTGGGGCTATTGTTAATAACAAGGTACATGAAAGCTTCTTTATAAAACTAAAATTGTATAATAATAATAAATAATACCATTTAGTAAATGGTAAATGTATTATGTAAATTGTTTCATGGAATCCCACACTGGGGACCTGGGCCTATTGTTTCCCTTTGAATAACAGATTCTTCCCTAAATCATTTGAAATCTGTTCCCTGTAAATTTTAAATAGGATAACATTATTTCGTTATAATAGAGTAGTTTAAATTTAAGCACAACCATTCTGTTTCAATTACAGAAGTGTCATTGGGATTTAATTACACAATTTGAAAGACTGAGAGCAAAAACTACCTGTGTGCTCCTGATCTGGGAAGGAAGGCCTGGCTCCTCTAGACCAGGGTTTCTGGACTTTGGCATTATTGCCATTTTGGACGGGATTGTGCTTGTGTGTGTGTCTGTGGTCGGGGGAGTGAGGAGGGATGCTGACTTGTACATTTTATGACATTTAGCAGCATCTTAGACAAGATTGCAATAGCAATGCACTCCTAGAATGACAATCAAAAATCTTTCCAGATCTTACCAAATGTCCCAGGGAAGAATTACTCCACGTGGAGACCTACTGCTTAAAAAAATAAATAAATACATAAAAAACTCTGAGCAACTCACCTGGCCACTAAAAAGCATAATCCTTCAGCCTCTCTTCCTTGGATACCTGGTGGAATCAGTGCCGCAGCTGTCACCCATTCCCTACGAAAATCACTGCCTTTGTCTGAAGTAGTAAAGCTGAGATACTGCACTCAAGAACTCACTACCAAGCAGTGAACAATCTCCTCTCTACAAACATCATGGACTCAAGTCAGGAGCCCTTTATCCTTTATCCTCTTCCTCCACCCTCTAAGGTAGATGGAGGTAGTAACCAGATGTGCTTTATTCAATCTATGGTTTCTGCCAATAGCCACATTAGAGAAATGAAGCTGCTCTTGTTGGTTCAAAAACAGACCCCATACATAGAGTGCAAAGAGTGACTGAAGAAAGAGGCAAACCACTCCAGACTGGTATGTGGCAGGTTTAATAAGCATGGGAAATTACATATGAGGTTTGTCTTGGGTGGCTGTGAGACAAATAGAATTCTGAACCTGCCCACCAGAATCTTAAAAGTTTATTTGGAGGCCTTTACTGGATTCAGTCACATGTACTTTCCAGATGGTCTGCATCAAACATTGCTCTCTCAAGGCTGTGTCCTTGAAAACAGCTCCAGCTGTGGGAAAGGTGGTCAGAAGGTACATGGCAAGGGCAGGGGAGGGGTTGAGGAGCCTCTGATTGGTGGGTCCAGCTCATGAGTCAGCTGAAGTCACATCCTCTCTTTGATGACCTCCAATAGCTCTTTGTTTCATTTTTGAAGCTCAAAGATCAATCTTTACCTAAGCCTTTATTAAGGACATGTATGTGTTAATAAGCCAGGGCTGTTGACATTTTATATCTATTTAAAAGACCATGGTGATGTGTCCTTCCATGGACTGTGATCACATGTAACCATAGGTCCACAGTTTCTGCTCTGGAGAAAATGATAAATAGGAACAGTGCAGAATCCCACCTTTAGATGAGCAGCTACCTTCAGATGTGGCTGACAGAGGACAAGGCCAATAAGCAGGCTAGTCCACTCTCATCCATCCTTTCTAAGAAAGAAGCAAACACAGCTCAGTGTCTCTAGAATTTCTAGACAGGTGAAGAAAGCCACATTCTGGCAGGGGGCATGAATAGTGAACTTAATATCTAGATATCACTTGGTATTTAATTTGTCAGGGAAAATTTATTGAAATAATTTTGTCCAATTCCTGTTGGTCAGTGTTGTATCAGTTATTTTGTGTTGAATGAAAGAAACACCTGGAAACTTAACAACTTAAAAAGATAACCATTACTTCTGTCAGGTTCTCTGGGTCAAAGCAAGTCATAGACAAGCCCAGATTCACAGAACTGAGATGCAGATTCCATCTCTTGAATAGGAGGTGCTATAAAATATGTTAGTCATTTGTTTTGTAATTTTTCTTAGATGTTCTGAATTTCATTAATTTTGCAGTTAAAACAATTAAATGAGGTGTTTTTCACAGTAAGAAAATATCCTTAATTTTGGCAGGAGCTATGAAATTTATAATATAGATTTGCACAATGTTTATAAATGATTCTATTTGAAGAGCAGGCATAGACAATTGTATTTTATAAAGTGCCAAGCCCAGGAAAAAGGTACTGCTTCTAGGAAAATTGACTGCAAGCCTTTTTTCTACTTATTTCTTTTTCTTACTTTGTTCTTTCCACTCAAATTCTTGATACTTGGATGTCCTCACGTGGTAGAACAGAAGTAGTATTTTTTTAAATAACATTGAATAAATATTTTACTATATCCTCTTACACAGTTTCCTGTAATATTAATCTATAGGTTTATTTACTTTTAGGGGAAATCATGATTCCATTAATGTGCCCAGGATCTTTTAAAGAGTGTTTTTGGTTCATATTCAGATAACAGATGCTCTGAGGCTATGTAAACTACATAACTTTCTCTCTGCCATGACAACAATTATAAGCACTTTCCTTCTGGCTTATTTCCATAGCTTTTAATATATAAAAATTCCAAATTATATCATTTTATATTTGGTGTCTGTGTATTTGCAAACATACTATTCACGTGGAGATTTTGCTTATAAGCTTAAAAATGACAAAAATATTTGTATAAAATTATAGATTTAGGAGTCCTATAAAGTTTGCTATTCTATGATCATATATATATTACATATTTTTCTCTTAAAAAGATAAGATATATTCACAAATGTACTATAAGACTGTAGATCTAAGAATAAAGGCTTATGCCACAAAGAAAGCACAGTACAAAAAAGGACATGAAGAAGGGACATAAGAAAGTTTGAAGCCATTAAGTAAGAAAGGACAATAGAAAAGAGGATGAGGAGGACAATGATATAGAGTAGTTTAAAAAAATTACAAAAAAGCAATGTATATGTTTTCTTTCCTCTTTTTCATAATTTTATGTGCTTTTACTGTTTTCAGAGTAAGCCACACAGTAAAAGAAACCCACATTTTACTGCTGAATACTCAAGCATGCTTTGAAAGAAGCCATGGTTTAAACTGTGTGGGACAGCAGAATAATTCGGTGGACCTGAGCTCAGATCTAGTCCTACCCTGACATTTGCCATCTGAAATGAGCTGGGGAAGCCTCCCTGAAACTCATTTTCTTCAACAGGAAATTGAACATGATAATAGTTCCCTGTTAGTGTCAATGTAAATTTTGAATTTTTTTTAACACAATCTTTTTTTGATTTGAGTGGGGGCAAAGGTAATTTGGTCTGTTTGTTTGTTTGTATAATGGAGGTCCGGGATTGAACGTAGGACCTCGTGCATGCTAGGCATGCACTCTACCACTGAACTCTAACTTCCACCTCAAATCTGAATTCTTGAAAAATTAAAATATGTGCAGAACAGTGTAATAGTCCAATAAATGGTAGATATTTTACAAATATACACCAACATATTTTTGAGGAACCACTTTCTATTCTGTTTCTGTTATACAAGAAATTTTTATATTTGTAGTAAATAAAATATATGCAGATACTTGAGAAGTCAACCTCTCAACCTTTGCTCAACCTTTAAGCAAACACGTCTAGACTGTTTAAAATTTTAGGAATGTCAAAAAATTTCAGTTGCATCTTGCTGATATTTATGTTTTTTGACAAAAACAAGGGTTTAAAAAATGTTAGTGTAAAGTTGATTCACCAATACTTAAATACTTAAAAAGTGCTTTTTTCCTCTTGTTCATCTGGACTGGAACTCAAAGCTTTCACAATTCAGTTCTCACATTGATTCCTTTGGACATCTTTCAGTACATGGTGTCCTATCTCTGTGTCTAGACAACTTTTTCATAAGACAAAAGATGTTGGACTACTGTGTGTGTGTGTGTGTGTGTGTGTAAATTTTTTAATAAATTATCTAATAGATAATATCACTGCCTTAGAGAAAATGCTCCACTGAAGATCAATTGAAATTAGAAGAATACCTAAGACTTTTTCATGGCCAAATTGAGCCCATATTATTCCTTCACATCCACCCCATAAAACTTGTCATGGTTTTCTTCAATCCCACTAACATTTTCTCATCTTTTTCTCTCTTTCTCTCTCTCTCTCCCTCTTCCTACCTTCCCTTTCTTCTTCAATTCTTTGGAAAACTCAAGCCACTATCCTCCTTGGAAATTAAGCCTGACATTCTCTTCTCCCAATATCCTGTTGTGGCTGAGTGTCCACTTGTCACACCCCAGCTTGAAATGTAACTCCCTAAGAGAAGACATTCAGAACACTAGCTCTAAAATAGCCATGAAAACATCCTCACTCTATACCTCTGCCCCCTTATTTCTTCTTTACATTTTTATTTTTTGCATTCTGAAATTACTTTACTTATTTTTTTTCATTTACAGTGTCTCTCTCCCAGTTAGAATGTAAGTTCTTGGAATGCAAAAATTCCACAGCCCTTTAGTATAGAGAAAATGTGTGATGAATACATAGTATATATATTTGAATGACTAACCTTTTGAATCAATAGATGTATGAATATATTAATAAGGGCTGGAGAGGGGACAGGGAGACACACTTTGACTTACTCCATTCATAATTATTTCCTAAAGAATGGGTGAGTGGTTTATCTCCTGGAACACATGTAAGTCAGTGTTACACTCCTATGTGTGCGTGGGGAGGAAGTTTATTATGACATCACTGAGTGGCTCACTTGAATCTCCTTTTATCCTGAAAATGTTTAGATATATCTGCTGTGCTACACACAGAAAAAGTGATAGAGAAAGCTGGCCACCACTTGGTTTATTCCCTTCCAAGTCCATTATATTTTTCAATTTAAATATGAGAGATAATCAATACACTGGGATCATTCCAGATGTGTTTTTAAGACAGTAAACTGTAAATGTGATATGACCTGAAGTTGAAAAAAGAAAACTGTGTGCAGAGGCATCAGTGAATTTCAGTGCCATCACTGAGCAGAAGTAGCAAGAAGGATTTTGAAAGCAGGGAATGCAGCTTGTTCCTAGGGGCATTCTAAGTTTTAGGCAGTTTCTGCTTTTTTTCTCTTCCAAAAATATTAAATGATCTTACCAATGTTATTCATCTTTCTTACAGTAATTTTATTTTACATATTTACCATGGCTGATTCTACTAGAACCTGAGTTAACCTATCACAAGAAATCATTCTGAACAGAGACACAGTAAATTATCACAAGCTATGGGTTAAAGCAGTTTATGAAAAAAACTATCTTACTCAGGAAACAACTTAAAGGAAAATTGGATTAATTCTCTTCAGGAAGTAAAAAGTGTTTGTTTATTTAGTTATCTGCTTAGACATCAGGCATATAATGAAATTATAGATAGATATGCACGTATATGTATATAAAGTCCTGCTCTTCTTTTCTTCAAAATTCCTAGACTTTCTATGAAGTCTTTTCTATTAGCTTCATTACATTCACCCTTTTATTCATTTACCTATAAGTAAAGTTGTATTATAAAATTACCAAATGCCAGGCACTAATCTATAGTAGTGAATTCACAGGTCCCTAGCCTCACAGAGTTTACACTGTATTGGAAATTATTAGCTGGGGTTTAAGAGCACTCCTGATACTCCAGCAGTCTTAGTTCTTTGGTGGGCATTATGTTAATATCATTTCTCATTCAAAGGACAAGGAGATGAAGTCTCAGAGCATGCAAATCACTTCTTCAAGATCATCAAGCTAGTAAGCATTAAATATGAGATTTAACCCCATCCAGTTTGCCCATGCCCACGAGTCCAGCTGCCATGCTATTTCACCTTTTTAACACATATTCTTCTAATACGTATTAACTATGCTACTCACATGTTTCCTTGCGTTTTTAAGTAAATTTAATATTTTAATGGTGAAAATAGAAAACAACACAGAAATTTGGAAAATGGAGAAAATATTCATATTGACACCATGTAATAACTATTATTCTCTAAATATTCTCATGTTTCAATCTGTTAACACTTGGAATCATAGTTCATGAGCAATTTCACCTCCTGTCTTTTCCATTTTATTATAATGTTTCTATTATGTTACATGCAATTCACATACATTTTATTATAATGTTTCCACAATGCTACACAGAGTTCATAATCATTATTTTTAGAGGCCACTTAAATGTATATTGAGTTGATATAGCATAATATAATTAATAGTCTCATTGGTAGCTATTTTACTTCACTGGAGGGAAGAACCCCATGATTTTATCACATAAAAAAGGTCTTTAGAATTTCAATTCAAGTTAAATTGAACATGTGCAATTGTTTGACAACTTTATGATAGCTAGCGTTCCAGGTACTGATATGTCTCCAAAAATGCACTTCAACAAATATTTCTTGTAGCCTAACATTCACCACTCACTGTGATAAGTCTTAAGGATGTTTAATTGGTGGGAAACAGTCTCTAAACTGAAGAAGCTTCTAAATCAGTCACAGGTGACAGAAATCCAAAACAGTATTAGCTAGAACATATAAAAATGCAGCAAGCCTAGTAATGTGGTGTTGATGAAAATGGATGTGATAGAAAGGGCTTTGGAAAAGGTGATATTTACACAGAAATCTGAAAGGGTGATAGAAATTGATTGCTTAGGTTGAGACTGCTCAGGATGCTATAACAAGATACCACAGACTGGGTGGATTAAACAACAGGCACACTTATTTCCATACCATTCTGAAGGCTGGCAGTCTGATATATAGTTGCCAACAGGTTGGTCTCTGGGAGACCTCTCTTTCTGCCTTGTAGATGATGATCTGCTCTCTGTGTCTTCATATGTCCCCTTTTTTGTATGTACATGGAGAGAGAACCTGTATCTTTTCCTCTTTTGATAAAGACAGAAGTCCTGTGGGATTAGGGTCCTACCCTAATGACTTAATTTAACTAATTACCTCATAAGTGTCCTATGTATGGCCACAATCACATTGGGGGTTAGGACATCATATGACATCATAAGAATTTTAGAAAGACACAATTCAGTCCACAACAGATAAGCAGAAGGGTGGAGATGAGAAATGAGTTAAATCCTGAGGAAGGGAAGGGATAGATGGATAGATAGGTAGGTAAAGTTCATCAATAATACATTTAGAAAATTATTTTAAAAACATGATGGGGAGAGAAGAAACTAGTAAAATAACTTCATGCTATCTTAGAGGAGATTAAATTGAAATTTCCAACAAAATTAACAATCACAGTTTGAACAGGTCGCTTAAAACAAGACAGGAAATCAATTATTTAATAGCATTTTTAGTTTATAGATTTGCTTCTAGTTAGGGTCAAGTATGAATAATTAACTTACTTGATTACAAATTCATTCTGAATAATCTGCTTATAATTTTAAAGATAATATGAAAACTATAATCATAAAATGTGAGAGAAGAAAATATATAGAGAGATGAAAGAAGGTTGTTAACAAGAAATATGTACCTCCAATAGAGGTCTCTAAAGAAACTAAACTAAAACTTTGTCAGGGCAGGAGACAGGAATAAGATTATAGACTCAGATTCTTCTTTTGACCAATATTTGGACAAACTTGATCAGATTGATAAAGATGAAAAGATGACACCTGTCTTAAACTTATTATCTAATAATGATGTACAAATGTTTTCAAAGGCTGTCTGTATTTCAATATATGAAATCTCTTTCTGTATTATGAGAGTTAGAGTTCAAAAATCTTCCTTTGTGGACTCACAATATATGTTAATATGACAGCTAAATTTTTTACATATTTTTAGAAAATGAAAATGATTTATTAAATACAATTTTAATAATTTGATTTATAAAAGAGCTGGAGGTGGCAACCCACAATAAATTAATCTATTGTGAATTATGAAAATATTAATCAGCTTGATGTAAACATCTGTGGTTCACAGAAATGGCCTGGAATATTTATCAGTGTCATTTCTCCTTTCTGCCTCACCTAACTCCACTTAATGACTGGGACTCGCATGTCTTTGTCATTACATAGGGAATAGAATATGTGCCAAAACATACAGCTCAGGGTTTAAAAGTTAAATTGCATGAATATTTATGAATACACTGTCTAGAATACAAAAATTCTAAAATACCTCAATGATTGAGATTTAGCATTCAACTTGACAGAGTGAGAAAATGTTCGCTTTAAATTTAAAACAAAATAACTACCATTTCTTAATCTGTTAGACTGTACTAACAGCTTTACCTCCCCTATTTAATTTAACTGTTCAAAACAATTTTATTTAAAAAATACTGAAGAATGCATGGGAATGCAAATTGATGGTAAGTTATAAAGCCAGAATTTGAAATCAAGTATATCTGATTCAAGATGCCATGCTCATTTTTCTCATCTGCAAAATTGAAAAAATATATACCATGTTCTCCTTAACTCACATTATATTGAGGTTCAAATGTAAGAGTGAGAATATTGTAAATTGTGACATCAAAATAGTTGTACAATTATTTATTCAGCTATGGGTGATGGTTGCTAGTACAAGCTAATAACAACATAAAACTCATATATATGTGGATAGTTGAGTTAGAATGAAGTTCTTCAGTGGATTAACAGGAATTACTGAAAACTTGTTTTGTGGTTGTTAAGTTCATCAAATCATTGAAGAAGAAATGTTTGAAAAGTCCTTTAAATCACATAAAGAAGGTAGATGTTTGATCCAATTCCAAATCAATATCCCTTCCTCCTTTAAAAACATATGTCTAATTTCCAGCTCACTTTACAAATTTTTTCCAAATCTTTCAAACCTCTATGGCATTCTTCTCTGGTGTTTCTATATGAAAAGCTTCCTGGATGTCTGTTTTATATTGTTCTAGTACTTATCCAAATATTCATTTTTAATTAACATTTCCTATCTCTATTTCCTAAGGCTGTTATGTAACTGTGTCTATGATACCAGAGAGATCACGGACTTTGCTTCTGTAAGTCACAAAACCCTTCAACTAATTATCCTGCAATTAGCAATGCACAATGAAGAAGTAAGTTCTTAATATTTGCTTGTGGTTGACAAGTATTATGACAATGCAATTTTCTGAAAAGGTTACCAGCTCACTGGGAGTGTTTAACAACCTGGGGCCTGACATAATAGACCATATTGCATTCACATCTAACATCATGAGGCCCACTATAATATAAATGATGAAACTAAGCAAATAGCTAAACTGGTAGAGACTTTATGCATGGATTAATGTCTTTGAAAAATGTTTATCAGTGTATTTGTACCTCCAGTATGTCTGAAAAATGTAGGTAATAATCTACCTTCTGGAACAGCACTGAATATATATATGTATATGTGTGTATATAAATATATATATGTATATGTGTATATATATTTATGTGTATATATATATATATATGTGTATATGAATACATTTACTTAGTTTCACATCCACACACCCACAAGCAAACATACAAAATATCCATTATATATATTTGTAAACTTATATAGAGGACTTCCTTTTTTATGTGTGAACTATGCACTTGGTATCTTATTTTTAAAACACATTATGCGTATAAGAAAGACTGCATTACACATATCCATATGTAGGAGCCTAAGCGATTGTTGATCTTTTTTTTAAATAGGACTATTACTCCATGATCTCTTATTTCTAAATCCAGAACTCTCTTCCCTACTGTCCTATGAAGGGGAAAGTGGCATGTGTGTTGAAGAGCAGAAGTAGATGAGAGGCCTTTGTAAATCAAAGAATGAAGACTCATCATTTTGTCCTTAGATATGTGACATATAATTTAACCACATTCATCAAAGGAAAAACATTCAGGAAAAACTTTAAGTCCCCTAGTTCCATTTGTTAAAGGTGATATAAGTTGATCTTTTTTATTGCTTTATGCTTTTTTTTTTTTTGAAAAATGAATTTTCCTCATTGAAGAAGTTTGCCCTGCCTTGGAAAACAACTTGCCATCAAACAAGTTCACAAGATATTTACAAGCTTGATGCATTAAAGGGAAGAATTTTTGTATACAAGTCTTTGCAAATTTTCTTGGATGAAATGCAAGAAGGGTTTGATTTGTATGAGATTCTACTTGATGGCAAACAGGGCAGAGCTATCACATGGTTCCCAGGAGGCTTAAACCCAACAGCATGAAAACTTGGAAGTCTGCCTGTATTACCTTATGTGATGACTGCAGAGCTCAATCGCATTTAAGATTTAATATCATTGGCAAGATGCCTCCAGCAGCCACTGAATAATATGGAGTAAAAATGTCTTAATCTCCAAAAGATTGCTGCCTTGTGAAGTAAATTACTCTAGTTACATTAACAAGTTAACTAGGTACAAGGTGAGAATATAAAATCTTAGAACTAAACTCTGGTTCATATATATTCAAAAGGTAGCAGGATAAAAGCAATGTATAGACTAAGAAGAAGCAGGGAGAAATTTGTGATGTTTGGACACCAAAGATGTCTGAAATTTATGAGAAAGAAGTATCAACCTAGTGTAAAAAGCCGGGTCTCCTTTGGCTCTAATACTAAGTTTGTCATTTATAAGTAGTGTGATCTTGGACAAGTAACTTAAATTCTTAATATCTGTTTTCTTGATTGTAAAATTGGATTAATAATGAAACCTAGCTCATGGAATTATCAGGGAGGCTTTAAAGGATAAAATACATTAAATTATTAGAACATCTAGACTTTTATACTATAGTTTTATGTTATTATCATTATCAAAGTCATTAAAATTAGGAATTAAAAGTGATCATTTTCTTTACTTTTCTATATGTAACTTCTATTGTTAGCACAATTTCTTTATTTCTTAATGCCTACAATCAGTTCAAGCTCTAAAGAGAAAAGACTGAAATTTTTCTATTATTTTAAAGGGTTAGTAACACATTCTTTAGAATGGAACAAAGTCTCTTATTCTTTATCCTAAAATGACCCACTAAAATAGTAACCTGTAAGTTACAGAGAATTTGGTAAATCTAAAAACTCACCTTGCTATTTATTTTAACATTAAATTAAGATGAACGCAAAGATTCTTTAATCTGGAAATAAAGATGAGAGATGCATCAGTACATATTTGGTGATTGAAGCCAAAAAATTAGTAATTTTGGACATTAGGAAATTTAAATCCTAGGACATTATTTAAGAATGTACAACTGCTAGACTGGCACCAAAACACAAACACTGGAGTGGAGGCTACCAATTGTAAAGCTAGTATTCATAAACACTAAGGACTTCTCTCAAAATACTTTGATATTTTTTTCCCCAAAGTGTGACCAAGGATAGAGCATTTATCGAGACTTAATTGTGATAAGTATCAGGATTATGTGTTTGTCTGAAATCCATCAATGAAACATAATGAAATAGTGTATAACCACGGATTTAATATTTCCCCTGTTATTTGATTGTGAATATGGGGGGTGGAGAATAAAGTTTAATAAAATTTCAATCACATAGATGCAATAGCATTCAATCTCAATATCCCAAACAAGTGGTTCAAAACAGAATGTCATATATCAAATCACTGATATGCTCATCCAGGACAATGACATTAGCATTTGTCATCTTGTCACTCGTAAAAATCCTGAAGACCTCAAGAGGTTGAAATATCCATTTTCCTGCCCCCAAAGGCCAGTCTCAGATAGGTTGATGTAAATTCTCATGTATTTAGAATCAATTGGAGACTTTTCAATAAAACTAAAATTATATAGCAGTTTTAAAAAGAATTTTACTCTCAGAGGAAACACAGCAGTAATGAGAGAAAGAAAAAAAATAAAAAAAAACCCTTGCATTTACTTGGCATTAGTTTTGGCTATTTAGATTCTGCTTTCAAAGGATGTCCGTGATAATTATTTTTCTTTATTTTCCTTCAGATTGGCCCTTCATTTGACAATGACTGTGTAAGCTCTATGTTTTGAATATGCGGCTGATTGACAACAGCAAAAGAGGAAGAAATGGTCACTTAACTTGAAACTCCACAGGAAAACAGGACACTCATATAAAGATGATTTTAAGAGCTGAATATACGTTATTCTGTTTGAAAATCATTGTACTGAGAGAATTTTAATAATAATATTGTAATTAATGTGTGATGAGAAGGAAGTCTGCATTTATGGTACTTGTACAATATTCACTTTGATTTCATGTCTTTTAAAAATATATTTTCTACAGTAACATATCTGGTTCATTGACAGTCATTTATACTACTCATTAGATGATAATACATGAATGAAATTGTAGTTAAATGCATAAACTATCACTACAGGAGGCAAAGATTCTAAAACAAATGCATTAAAGCTGTCTGCCATTCTGCCTGATGCTCCAGTTGATCGCTGATATTTAGGTTGCCACGACAACATGAAATGTGTGTACTACTTAGCATTTAAGAATTTATTTTAATTTTTATCCTTATTTGATTTTTTAATATATTAAATGATAATTTCTCACATATTTCTGTTATATATCAAAATAATAAAACATTTGAGCACCTTAAACTGTTCTAATGTTATTATAAATATTATTGTAATAAATTATATAGTTACTCTTTATGAAGTTACAATAAATTATATAATTAATAAAAATATATAGGTATATAGTTTTCTGACAAATTATTAAAATACTATAATAAAGGACACAAAAAATTATGGCAAATGCTTTGCCCTTATGGAATACTTCTTTATTCCTAGTAATACAAATAATTCTAAGAATTAACAGCAGCCCTGATATTTAATAATTTAGTCCATACACACACATGCAGACACACATACACTGACACTAACACACAAAAATCATATTCTGGCCAATGTTAAGGGCACCTTCTTAAGAAGAAAGTGTCATATCTAACACTTGTTTTGTTGTTTTGGTGGTTGAAACTCTCCCAGTAGGGACTTTGTTTTATTGGTAACCCTCTCTTCCCAAAATGCCATCACAAGGAAATGACTGATTCAACTGTGGCTAAAGAGTTTATGAGTGATTTGTTCACAACTTATTTCTATTTTTCATTTTGTGAAGATCAATGGAAGTCAGCAGTTATGATACTTACAAATCTAAAAAGCATTAAGTGCACCACCACATAGTAGGTCCAGGAATGTTCCCATGTGTGTTTATCAGCTTTACTTATACAAAAGCCTACAGCAAAACTCCAAAGAAGGACTCCATCTTTTCACCTCCTGCTCCTGGGAAGGCGGTGGGGATATTCAGCCTGAGGGGAAAATCATATTAAAATAAAAGGTAAAGAAATGGAGCACAACCTTATACAAGGCCAAAAATAATATAGACCTTGTTTAGAACTATTACCTACTAAAGGACGTGTGAAAAGCAAGAACAACTACAGATAAACAAACACCCTTTGATCCCAAAAGCCTGTCTTTCCTTCCCACTTCTCTGTTAAAAACCACAAATAAACTTAATAAGGTTATCAGTGTTTTCAGATGACACCTTAAACTCAGGAAATGACCAATATTCAGCCCAATTGGCTTAGTTTGTCAGGGATTGTCTTCAAAGAGAACATAAGAGAAAATACTTGGTGTTTCAGGGAACATTATTTCTTCCTGATGAAAAGGGAGAGTAGTAAGAAAGATCTCCTCCACACACTTCTTCCTTGCTGCTTTCAGATGTTGTTAACTGAGGATGTGATACTGAAACCCCAGCACCATCTGATGAATGGGGGAGTAGCCCGAATACTCAGCAGAATGCTTGAAAAGGATTCCATCATTCCATCACTGGAACACCATTTTTGATATTCTCTTTTTCTAGAATTTCTATTAAAGGAAAGCACACAAGTGCCTACAGTAGAAGCCAAAATTATTCAGATTTACTGCAACTTGAAGACAACACATCCTCACTGAATCAGATGCCCACTTGGAAATCAGATTCAGGATTACACATATTTGTTGATTTTCTCCATTCTCTTATTCCACTAGGAAGCAGTTTTGGTTAATTTGTGAAACCAGAAAGAATTTGAAGCCATAGGAAATATATAAATTATGATGGCTATAGAATCTGCTTGCCCTCATTTTGTCCACTTGTAATTTTATCTGGTACCCTTCTTTTCTCTATTTCACTTACTTTTACTGCTTCATTTTCATGTGCTTTATCCTATCAATTGACATCAATTCATATTACCATATTTGGTTGGGCAAGATAAGAAATTATTACCCATGCTAATCCAAATAGCATAACATTCAACTATCAGTGAGTACACATGTATAGCATATAATTTTGTGCCTTATGTTTATCTTTGCAATTATGCTCTGTTTATCATGATATCCAATTGAGGACAGAGAGAGGGCAAAGATAGAAAACATTCAGGAAAAAGTCAGAGCATACCACAAAAATGCAACAAATTAGAAAGCTAGAAGGTTAATAGTAACTACTTAATCCAGTTCCATTCATGATAAAACTAAGATGAGAGACACAAAGCAGTATCAATCACTTGTGGTGGTATAGTCAAGAAATGAATCCAGGTTCCTATTTACTGACATGATCCTCTCTTAATTGCATTACATGGCATGCTTTCAAATGGAGCATCTTGGATGTCACATGATTTGCCCTGTTGATAAGCCAAGGCAAGTTAGCCTTACCTATGTAAAATATTAAATGAAGGATGGATGCAGAAATGAGCTAACAAGAGTGAAGCTAAAAGAACAATTTAATTTAATTCAAAACAGTACAGATAGATTTTCTTTTTAATCCTCTCTTCTCCCAATTCCCCTGTTTGAATATTTCTTCTGGGCATTATCTTATTTAATTATAATTATTTGTTGATATCTTCTTGCATCTATATGTATATTTTTTAACTCTGGTCTTTCTATTCATGTATAGGCCAGGCATTTTTTCTAGGATCTAGGAAGATTGTGTAAATAAACTGACAAATTGCCCCTTCTCACGTATCTTTCACTCTAATGTGAGAAATAAATAATAACAAATAAATATATAACCTAACATTGGGTATTTTCCATGTGCCAGGCACTGTTTTTAGCCCCTTAGATAACGTAACATTATCACTATCAAGGTACTATTATTAGCCTCATTTTTAGGGTTATGGAAACCAGAGCACAGAGTGGTAGGTAAAATTGCTCAAGGTCACATAACTATTAAGAAGTAAAACCGAGGAAATATGGCTCCAAAATCTGTACTCTTAATCACTATGCTATGACAGTTCTCCATGTAAGAAGAGTTCTGAAAACAAATTAGAGTGTAACTTGTTAAGAGAAAATAGCATGAATGTGTGAAAGATGAGAGAGTTTTTAGTTAAGGAAATAGATACATGCACCCCAATGTACATAGCAGCAATATATACAACAGCCAAGACATGGAAGCAACCTAAATGTCCATTGATAGATGACTAGATAAAGAAGTTGTGGTATATTTACACAATGGAATGCTACTCAGTGATTAAAAAAAAGAATAAAATAATACCATTTGCAGCAACATGGATGGATCTGGAGGTTGTCATTGTAAGTGAAGTAAGTCAGAAAGAGAAAGAAAAATACCATATGATATTACTCATATGAGGAGTCTAAAAAAAAAAGAAAAGAAAAGAAAAGAAAAAGAGGGCACTAATGGACTCATCTACAAAACAGAAACAGATTCTCAGACATAGTAAACAATCTTATGATTACTGGGGGAAATGGGTTAGGAAGGGATATATTTGGAAGTTTGAGACTTGCAAATGTTAACAATTATATATAAAGATAGATTAAAAACAAATTTCTTCTATATAGCACAAGGAAAAATAGTCAATATTTTACAATAACATTTAATGGAAAAGAATATGAAAATGAATATAGGTATGTATATATGCATGACTGGGACATGATGCTGTACACCAGAAACTGATACATTGTAACTGACTATACTTCAATTAAAAAAATGAAATAAAATAAAAAAATAATAGGAGAGCCTCAATGAGAAGATAAGGGAGTTAGCCAAGTAACTAGATGAGAAGGAATTTCAAAGGGGTCTGCAAAGGTAAAGCCTTACTGTGGGATGTGCTTCCTGTGGTCAGGGCATAATCAAGAAAACACCTTGGATGATCTGCAGATGGCGGATGAGTCAACAGAGCGAGAAATGACCAGATCATGTCAGACTTTTGATTGCAGTATGTTTTTTATGATTAATGAAAACATTTTGAGGAACTCTGAGCAACTAAGCAGCACATTCAGATGAAAAGGATTAGTTAGCCTGGGAAATACCATATAGGCACTAAAAGTGAAAGAAGAAGAATCAATAAATATTTGAGCTTTAACAGCAGAGGTGGTGAATGGTGGTCAGTTTATTTTTTTATTTATTTTTTTTTTTTTTTACATTTGTATCACAATTTCCTGGACACTGGATATGAGGGGTGGAAATAGCCTAGAGTTAAGTCTGACTTCAAGTTTTTTGACCTTAGCCCACAGGCAAATGACAGTGCCCGGTACTGTAGTCGGGAAGCCTAGGAGAGAAGCAGATTTGAGGGTAGGGTAAGCATGCAATTTGTGAATCTGTAACTTTGAGACACCTGTTTTTCCTACATTGTTTTATATGGTAGCCTCTGGTACTTAGCAGAGACCAAATTTTACATTTTATTTAATCTACTGAAGTTAAACTTAAATTTAAAGCTGCTACTCAACTCACTGAAAAATTTTCCTTGTATTTGGATCAAGTTAGCTTGTGACTCTACTTTCTGAATTGCAAATTTTATAAAATCCAAATACAGTTCAAGTAATTGATGAAAATCTAGTATCTGAATTGGGATATCTTTTAAGTGTAAAATACATGCTAGTTTTCAAAGATTTGAGGTGAGTACCCCATTAAATATATTGTCTTCCATTCATTAGAGATATTGAGATTGGAGATACGCATTTTGAAAGCATCAGTAAAAACATGGTGTTGAAGCTTTGGAAATTAATGATTTGATTAAAGAGTGTGTTTGGTTAGCAAGGAGTAACATCTTCCTATGGGTAGACAATGTGACCATGGTGAGCACCTGGCTTCTTCAGAGGAGGTCTGGTTTGCTTATTTGTGTTCAGGAGTTGGAGGATGGGTGAGGAAGGAAGGGAGAGGAAGGAGAGCTTTTATCCTCTTTGTTTTCATACAATCTTAGAAAAATAGCTAGATGCTTAGATTTCAGTCCTTTTCACCCACAATTTTCAGTACATCTAGACCAATTTTGGCAAGATAAAACTAACCATCAAATCATTTAGCTAATTTTCAAAAATTTTCCCAGAAAAGTAGTGATTAATTAAGATTAGGATTTAAATACATTTCAATGTATAATTCAGCAATGATTCCATTATCCTCAGGGTGACCAGATGCCCAGGTTTTCACAGCCTGTTTTAGTTAGAAGTTTCTTGTTTGATTTAATTATCAATAGTGCTCCTTTTCACCCTAAACTCTTTCCTGATTCAGATGATAAATTATATATTCACCCAAATTATTCTACTGTTTTTCTTTAGTCTGATGAATCAAGGGGTTTTTTTTATTAGTTTATTTCATCTGGCTTTCTGTTTTTGCTTTTATTTTGTTTTTTGGTTTTGTGCTTTACTTTGTTTAATTTCATATTTTTATTTTATATTTCCTAATACCTGTCTTATTGTTTTCCGTTCATCTCCACCACATTATTTTATATCAGGTCAGCATCAATTCTTACTTGGATTATGCAATCAGATTTTTAACTAGTGTTCCTGCCTCCTCATCTCATTACTCTAATCCTATCAACACTGCAGGACTGATCTTTCTAAACTACTATAAAGGAAGTAAATGTGAAGGATTCAGAATGGCAGAAAAGGAAGAGATTGATAAAAGAAAGACAGAACTGGAGGTGAGACCAGCCTCACAATGTGCTGACATTTAAATTTGACCTTGATAAAGAGACAGACATTTCCCCATGGGGGTAAAAAATGAAAAGAAAAGGCAGAGACTTTGATAAAGAAGAAAAGAAGGTAAAACCAGGAGAAGGTTGTAGACCTCCCTGACATAGGACTGTTCAGCTTATGCTTTCCTGCTACAAAGCTCTTAAACATTTTTTTATCTCTTCTCAGAAAACATTTTTTGCAGAATAATGTTTATTTTTTACATAAATGCATACTGAATGCACTATAAAATGTGATAACTCAACAATATGATTCCAAACAAAGACACACCCAAAAATGAAAAGAGGTTTCTAGTGACAAATTGTCTAGCTTGTACAATGTCACATGGGGCATTTTGAGTCACCTGCCATGTTTTGATGGACCCCAAGCAATTTACATTCCCCTACCTATGCCAATCAAGACAAGTAAAAATGTAGCATTTTCTGCAACTCCTCTATCTGTTTTGCACATGCAATATTTCCAAGTATTTTTAAATCCTCTCTAATATAGCCTTTATCTTTTCCTAAGCATGTTTTCTGTGTTGTAACAATATTTAAGGGCTGCTTGTTTGTTTGCCAGAATAACTGGCACACTAAAAGCCTGGAAACATAAACAAAGAATAAAGTAACTTTCTAAGAATGATCCCTTTGCTGTTTTTATCTACCAACAACAAGTCATTTATTCTTTTTTTAGTGAGGCCAGCACACATTCAGTAGAATACATGTTATGGAAATAATTTTCTAATTAATAATTTGGTGTTTTAAATAATTACTTTTAGGACCAGAGATTCTTAGCATGTTAAAATGCTAAATGTAGCCAGTTCTTCCAAAAATACACACCAGGCTCATGGCATCAGTGAGGTCACTTTCATTAGGGCATGGGTGAAATGAGGTAGGCAGAGTAATTAGGAATTGGGAAATCAGAACAAGAACCTTAATTCTGCTAAGAAAATCCCCAGACTTTCTTTTATTTACTGCGGTGTTCTAGCATCTAGACCAAAGCCTGACTTTCATTAGCACTAAGTAAACACTGATGAATGAACTCAAGGATACCAAGCACAGCAGTTCTTCAGTTTTCTCATCTGATGTTAAAGGGTCATATCAAAGAATTCTGATGTTTCTATTGCATCCTATATTCTATAGTTTAGCTAACAAAACAATGTTAAATGTTATTTTTGTTGCCTATCATTTTCCATATATCATTCTTCCTTCCTTCCTTTCCTTTCCTTTCCTTCCTTTTCTTCTCTTTGCTTATTTCTCTTTTGTCCTCTCCATCTTTGTCTTTTTTCTTTTTTTTCTTTCTTATTAACATCTTAAAGATAGTAGAACTGAATCTTTTCAAGTTTAAATAGCATGAGTTATCTTTGCTTAGAAGCAGATGATAAGTAGTGGTCCAGAAAAAAGGAAACAAGAAGCCCTTCTCTGCCTTTCAGAGAATGCACAGAACATAGGAAACACTTCTTTTCACATAGAAAAGGAAAAGCTGTCAGCCCTGAGACACAGGGAGGTGCTGAGGTACAGGTAGAAATCACTGATTATTAACTCAATTTTTGGCCTATCTCTCCTCCCTGGAGAACAGGGGATGAGGCTGAAAGTTCCAAACTTCTGATAATGGCTTGGTCTGGTGACCAGCTCTGATGCTGAAGCTATCCAAAAGCCCACCAAGAATTTACTCATTAGAACATAAGATATTCTCATCATCCAGGAAGTTACAAGAGATTTAGAAGCTCTGTGTCAGAAATTGGTGGCAGAGACCAAATATATATCCTATGTTTCACATATATTCATATATTCAAGATAAGAAAATATATTTAATAATTAAAATAATATGCCTTCAATGAGCATTTTACTTATATTGTAGTATCAATTGCCATAATCACTCATTTGGAAAGTACTATTTTAATCCTTAGTTTTACAGATAAGGAAACTAAAGCATAAAGGCTTTAAGTTACTTGATTATATCTAGAACATGCCTGAGCCAGAATTCCAATCCACGCAGTTTACTCTAGAGTTTACTATTTTAAACATTTGTACATTTATGTAGTGATAGCTGCAATTGTTTGGATAAAATAATTTAGAAATATTTTAAATAAGATTCTTTATATAAGTGGCTGTTCATGGTTCTACTGCACATAATCATATAGTGATGTCTGAGTTTAACATATTGAATGGAAAATGATATTGTTTTTTAAAATCATAAGTAGAAGTTTTGCCAGAAGTGTTAATAATTTCCTGGAAGTGTTATAACACTTGAGTAAAGAAATTGTTTTGATCTATATTCTATGTTTATTACTTTACAAGAAAGAACAATTCTGAGAATATCAGAGAGTGACAATTTAATTTGGATATACCACAAAACCATAAATGAGTTTGTAGATTGAAACAAATTTATGTCTGGGAGACTCATTAAACTAATTTGTTATCTTTTCCTGTTAATGAATTATATGAATAGCAATAATTACCTATCCTATAGTACTGCCATCGATGACAGTTCATTTTTTTCTATAAAGTAATTTAAGATAAAACAGCTGATCAAAATATTCATAATGATGCAAAATATTTTTAATGTATTAATGTCCATATGCATAAAATAGAAACGCTCACATGGTATCATGTAAAGATTAAAACATATTGAAATCGGATGTGTTTCCCCCCCCCACAAGATTAGTCTCCAACATTTCTAATGAAATCATCAAGACATATAAAATAAGTAAAATTTTCTATCAGCAAAATAGATTAAAATTTACTCACAGATTTGACATTTGAAAAATTACTCCCAGACAAAAACAAGTAAAGCCAGCTTCAAAAATTTGCCAACCAAAAAATCTGTAAAGCAGAATTGAAAACATAAGAATCAAAGAATGACCACATTCATGGCCTCCAGTATCACACTAGATGAGAAAACTTATTATTCTTATTCAGATTTGTTAAGAAAATTCTCAATTCTGTAGGAATCCCTGTTGGGGAAAAAAAAATTCATCCATTCAAGACACAAATCTCATTGAAATTCTTAGTCTAGCCCTGTCTTTCATATGCTTATTTGGCTGTGAAATGCACTATGGGATCATTTTCATGAGTTTTTGATAATGCAGGCCACTGGGCTATTAATCCCAGCTTGTGGACTATGTTCTAGGTAAATTCATTGACTTTGTCTTCAGAAAAAGAAATTCTTACTGCAGGATGAATTTACCCACCTTGGCTACATCAGTATGCAGCAACTTCCTTCCTGTTCATCAGCCATTAGCCTCATCTGAGGGCTGGACAAATCAAACACTCTGAGAATGGCAGAGAAGAAAGATGAGAAGAACTGGGTCTTTGTTGATGTCACTGCATGTCAACAAATACAGTTTCATAATGTCCTGTCTCTAAATGTCTTGTATACAAATAATATACATACAGTTAAATGCAAGTTGTTTTGGAGTCTTCTGTTATTTGAAATCTAACAATATGTACCAGCCTGTTGTGCTTGATTCTCTAGAAAATTTCCTGATGGACTTTATTGCCTTACAATGTTGTTTCTGGGATGTAGAAGGTTTGTATCTAACACTTGAATTTTATAAACTATGGCCTAAGGCTTAAAATCTGTACCTTAATATATTCTAACTTTTATTTTCAAACAGCAAAATTTTCAACACTGAGAAGTGCTCCTCTAATTTTTGTACCTTCTTTATTTATTACTTAGTGAAAGGAGCAAAACAAGCTGAGTTAGTGATTTTCATGTTACACGTTGCAACATCAAGTAAAATATTCATTTGCACTTAGACTAATCATGAAAAAAAATCCAAGTTTCCTTGGATAAAATATAATCCTTGCCATTCAGTGGTCAGAGATAAATTTATTATGGTTATTTTTGTTGTTATGTTTTATTTTATCTAAACAATCTTTCAATCCCCCAAATGTGAGGTTTTTTGCTTGTGTTTTTTCTGCAATCTGACACCTATAGGTGAGAGAGAAAAGCCCTACACTCATTTCTTTCTTTATACACATTCTCTGAAAGCATTCTCAAATATATATCATGTCTCTAAAGAAAAGCATAGTACATCCTCTGAAATTTTCCTGGCTCCCTCACTAGGCACATCTCCAGCATCATGTTGATGGGCCTTTTCAGATTGTCAGCATCTGTGATTTTATGCTTGCACTGTAGGGAAAACTGAATATGTAGTTATATGATGCAACCAACCTATATCCTTTAGCTTGACCATGATAATTTCAATTAGACTTCATCAAACTACACGCACTTGGTTTTGTTCATCTAAAGCTAAAGAATAACAAAGAAATACAACATTGAATATCTTTGTAGGACAATTTTTTTTTCAGGAAAATATATGCTTCTTCTTTTTTTGCCTTTTACAGCAGAGCCTTTAAATACTCCACAAACAATATGAACAAATGAAACCAATGGATTTGTCAATATCTGAAATGTTGTCATAAGGAGAAGCCAAGAACTTAGATATATTGGGAAAGTCTTTAAAAACATGAGGAAAACAGATTAAATGGAGACACACATCTTGAATAATCCTTTATAATAAGAAAAAAAATAAAGAAAAAAAAAAGACTCTAGAGGGAATGCATGGAACTATTGTGTATTCATTTTAAAGGTTCTATTTGTTAGTTCTTTACTTAAGACTCACTCCCTAGAATTCTAACTAGAGCACTCAGTTTTTCTTTTGTGAAATGGCATTCCCATTCCACTCTCTCCTTGAGTTCGATGGGAATGATTAATCTTAAGCTCCGTGGAGGACTCCTATTCTCCTAGCCACAGAATTCAGTTCTGAGATGACCACAAGACCTAATCCATGTCATGTGACATTGAGAACACTTAGCTAAGGCAGTAAGGAAAGAAGCTTTGTCTAACTCCTTGAGAACAACAGAATGTTGGACTGGTTGGAGTAGCATAGGGATTTTAGGAACTCCTATATATATTTTACTCATCAGATGAGCTGTCCTAATGGTGAAAGTGACTCACAGAGGAAAAAAATGCCCAAAACATCACAGAATACACAGAAATAAAGCAAAATTTCTGAGGATGTGTGAATGTGGAAATTAACATTCAAAAGAATCCAGGGCTCTTTTTAAGTTTTCTGCTCTGTGATCTAAACAGTTACCTTTTTATTTAAATGAGTATATATACATTTATTTACAAATATTTCATATATTAAATATATTATGTATATAGTTATATTTAACTATAAAACTCTTAAATTTTTCAAAGACCATGTTCAAAATTGAGACTACCAATAAGCCTTAGAAGTAAGTGAAACAATGCTGAATTCAGATTTCTAATCACTTAATAATGAAGAAATAACATTGCAATATCATTTATTCTAAAAATTGTACATATTATAGCATATATATATTTTTATTTATTTTAAAATTTTTTTATATATATATAAACAATCAAATATTTCAAGAAGGCAATTTTGCTGAGCATTTAATATGTCTCAAACATTATTCTAAATATTTTCACATATTAAATCATGTAATCTTTAAAACAACACCATGAATTAGGTTTCTGTATTATCTTGATATTATAGGAAAACACATCCAAGATATTGGGCATCAGCATCCAGGAACTTAACATTTATTTATTATATAAATAATAGGTTGATTGTGAAAAGAGATTGTAGGAGGTAAAGTATAAAACCAGTGTATCAAAGGTTAAGATTTAAGTTTCACCCATTAGGTTAGAATAGCTCTATTTTTGTTTTTCCTCTCACTATTGCAGACTTGTAGTACAAGAATTAAGTACATATTTCCCCATTCTACTTTCTACATGCTTTCAATATCCCCAGTTCCCCCAACAGAGATATTCTAATGCTTTGGGCATGAATAATTGAATATATGTGTCTACACACATATGTTGAATATATATGTATGCTTTTAAGTATAATGTATTTTTCTTGCATATCTTCATTGTTTACATGCATAAATGTGATTGAGAAATGATAATACAATGACATTTTATTTTTCCTCTTGTTTGTGCTCAACTTCATGTTTTAAGATCCATCAAAATGCTCTGAGGGCCTCTAGTTTATACATATTTGTTTTGCTACCTATTATGGCATCATATGTATTACACATATCCTACATTTACATTGTTATTTTTAGTAATCAGTAACAAGGATGGTTCCAATTGTTTGCTTCCACATAGAATGCTGTAATAAACATCTTGAAAATATACACTAAAGGACATATCATGTACAGAGGCCCCTCTTTCCTTTGCTTATTAGTGAGCTTTGTCCTCTTCGCATTTGGTCTCTACTGTTTTTTATTATGTTGATATAAACTTGTATAGTGTAGATGTGAAATTTTTTTCAGATACTAATTTTGCAAATACCTTCATATCTCTATTATCTCAGCTTATTTTTCAGTTGTGCCTTTGATTGAACAACAATATTAAATTTGCCAATACTGAACCAGAATTTTTAATTTTTGGCCTTGTATATGTGCTTTCAAATGCTTTATTAAAATCCCTTACTGAACACAATGGTGAATATAGTTTCCTTGGTTTTATTCTATTACCTTTACAATTTTACTATTCCCATATAGTTCTTTGTGTATATTGATATGTAGAGATCCAAAGTTATAATCTTCTCCATGATTCAGTTTTTCCAATACCTTCCTTTAAACAAGCTGCACTTTGTCCAATTTTTGTGATACTTTTACCATAGAATAGATTCATTCATATGTGTTTTATTTCTATTTTAAAAATTTCCAATTTATTCCAAGAAGCTGATTTGTTTACTGTGATGTTTAGACTACATTGTTTTGTTTCTTGAAAATATGACATCTTCTCAGGTAGGAAAATTCTTCCAGGTTCTTTTTTTTTTTTTTTGAAATGATTGAACTATTATTAAATAGATGCTCTTGTGTATTTATGTTGAGTATTTACTAAAAATAATTTGTCAGGAATTATAATTTAAACTTCACTGAAGTTATGATGGTTTGGGTAGTGATAGTGGGTGACCTGGTCTTATTGTCAATCTTAAGAAAATATGGAATGATCAAATGCAAATTACAATATATAAAATAGATAAGCAATAAGGATTTACTGTATAACATGGAGAATTACACCTAATATCTTATAATAACAAATACTGGAATAAAATCTGCAAAAATACTGAATCACTATGCTGCATACCTGAAACTAATACCAAAAAAACCCATATAAATTTTTCTAGTACATTTAACATTTACAGAAAGTTATATATCATTTACAATCTTAAAATAGCTACCCTCTGTTCATTGCATTAATAGGATAATATTCTTTAAGTACTTTTATGTATCTATTTAAATATAAACAAATATAAAGCACTTCCTGAAGTTGGTGTCCCAATAGGGTAGAATAGATTTGGACTACCCCATAGAGCCTTATTCCTACAGATATCTTTTATTATTATTTGGCATGGCAGCCCCCTGTAAACCCAAATTCAACAGCTGCTTTTTATTTGATACGAGTCAGCATGTAGAGTGGAAATTTTTACCCCAGGACACGTGTTAAAAACCATCAGCCATAATTGTTTAGTACCACAACTGCTTGAGCCAATAACAACACCTGGAGCAAATGGGAAGATGACCAAAAGACTTAAAAGGAAAAATTGGAAAATAGGACATCCATAGGGGGTTTTAAATAGCTCTGATATATTCCTGAGAATGTGGAAGGTCATGTATAGGGGAGTTTTTAAGCTCAGGAGGAACTAAGAAGGTCTTAATATCTCACTTCTGGCTGATATTGAAACTTCAAAGTGAGAGATGAAGCATAGTGTAAACTGAAGGAGCATTAAAGATGTGTCTAACATGCACATAAAACCCCTCAGCAATATCCAGGAGACTTATTGGAACATCACATTTAAGTAAAATATGTGCACTTATTAGGTGACCACTAAGCTAATAAAAGAGGTAGTTCTGGTGACAAGTGATATAGAACACAGACTTTACAGGTTTGTTCAGGAAATGTACAAAAAAAAAAAAAAGCAGTAAGAACAAAAATCTTATTTCCACAATTGCCACATTATATTACTTTAAATGTTCAGTTTTCAAAAAAAAAAAAACAACAAATTTATGAGACATGCAAAGAATCACGAAACTATGCTACACAATAGGGAAAAAAGAGTAAAGAAACTTTCCCTGAGAAAACTTAGATGTGGGATACACTTTACAAAGACTTTATATCAACTTCTACAAATATCTCCCAAGAATCAAATTAAATCATGTTTAATGAACTAAAGGAAAACATAAGAGTTATGCCTTGCTAAATATAAAAATGTTTCCATATACTTACAGATGACATGTGAGTGGATACAGAAATTACAAAGTATTTCACACACACTCAAAAACAATTACAAGTAACAAATGAGTTTAGAAAGATTGTTGGATATCAAATCAGTATAAAATATATGTTGTAATTCTATACAATAGCAGTGGACAAATTTCATACATTTATGATCTTGCATATAAAAGAATAAAATTTTTAAAATCCATTTATCAAAAGAACTATAAGACTTGTACACTGAAAACTGTAAAACCTCTTTTAAAGAAATTAAGATAAACTTACATAAATGGAAAGGAATCTTGTATTCATACATTGGCAAACAATATTTTGGGGGGATCAGTAGTTCCCAGACTGATTTAGATTCAGTGAATTCCCTATTGAAATTCTACCTAACTTTTTCACAGAAATTGATAAGCTGACTGTAAAATTTATATGGAAATTCAAGGGTCCAGGATACCACAAAAATGGAAAAGAAAAACAAAGGTAGAAGACTCACATTTCCCAATTTCAAAACTTTCTATAAATTACATTATTCAAGATGGTGTGGCACTGTCAGAAGGATAGAGATCAAATTAACATAACCCACCTCTTGATAAACAATGTTGGAGGGATTACAATTCAAATGATATTAAAAGAAAAACATAGTTACTAACAACTTGTGAGCCATGAAAGTATAGTGCAGAATCAAATATATTGAACAAAATACAAAACACTTAAAGGAGGGTATTAATTCTGAAAATGATCTGTTCCATAATTTGGAAAATGTTTGGGAAATTGTTTTGAGTTCTCAGAAGAATGTTATTGATTAAGTGACATGGGGAACAATTTGAAAAGTTTTCCCTGAATTCACAGGACAAGATGAAAATTAACAGAAAAAATATGCAAGTATCTATAGAAGCTGTAAACTGTTGATTCTAAAATGCAGATTACTGGTGATTACTGATAGAACAGAACAAAAAGGGAAGAAGTGGTAGCCAAAATTGTAGTGTGGATATGTTTTCTAGACAAGTAAAAATGTTTAAAAATCATTGCATGTGCAATGAAATGCTCCCTATGTTACATGTAATATAATTCTTAAGACACCTACATGTAAACACAGAGGAGAGAGGAAGGAAATTCATCCCATAAAATATATAACAGAAAAGTCAAAGATAAAGGTTAGCTTCATACTAAAAATAGCAAATAAACAAACTCATATTCCTCACATTTTCTTTTGAAACACAAAATGATAGAAGAAAAAATAAACTCACAGCATCATCCATAGTTTAATATTGAAAATAAAAGCTCATGATCAGATATTCCTTTTCAAGATAAAATCCACTTAAATTAAACAGGACTCAAGAAGAATTTAAACCTGTTTACTTTGCCTAAAAAAAATAAATAAATAAATAAAGATCTATTTTAACCAATTGATAGAAAAAGGAAAATTAATACTCTTAAATAGAAAGATTGATTAAAATGTCTAACAATGAACAAGGCTTAATGATAATTCAGAGATGATATAAATAATTGTTAACTTTATTACAACTGTAATAGCAAATTATAATTAATAAGATAATATCTATAGCATATTGGACCATTAAAACTAAAACTGATTGTGATTATTATGTATTTATTTCTTACATGGTTGTAACAAACACATACACCCCCTTTTTTTGGTTATCTATTCTTCTACTTTGTGGAAATTTCTACCAAAATGTGTCATTTACCATTCCCAAAATTAGGCACATTGAGGTTGTTTCAAACATGTTCTCAAATTCTCACAAGATATATGAGTCTTTGGAATATGGACTGGTTTATTGACTCATTTCTAATGAATATAATGTGTCAGAAGTTACATTGTATAACTTGTAACTCTAAGAAAAAGGAAACACAACTTCCTTCCACCTGGATCTCTTGTTCTGGAACTTTTGAGCTGACACATTAAAAGCCTGATTACCCTAAGCTTCATACTGATGTCAGGTTATGAGACCACATGGAGTAAGGAAGAGATGCCATAGGATTCCTGTCTATTCTTTCCCTAAGCTGTCCAACTCCCTCTAACTTCAACCTGCAGAAATATGAGTGAGAGAGACTTCAGATTACTTCAGACCCCTGCCTCTGAGATGCCCTGGCAGATGTCAAGTGAAGCAGACAAGGCTTCCCCTCCATTCCCTGTCTGAAACACTGACCCACAGAACCAACCAGCAAAATGAATTTTCACAACAAAAGTTTTGATAATTTGTCAAGAAGCAGTCACTGCAAAACACAGAGACCAACATTTCAGTTCGAATGTATCTTCCACAGATTGCAATTGGTTTAAGGATGATTATGTGGTTTAAGCTAAGCAAGACAGAATTGGGATTGCTTCCTTGCCTGATTGCTTGATTAATTTGATTTATCTTGATTGATTCTTTTTTCTGGGTGGTAGAAGTAGACATATGTGGAGTTTTCAACGTGGAATTTGGAAAGGAGGATATCTCTGCATGTGAGGTCCTGAAAAATAAGTTCCTTGTTAAACTGGAACTCTGAGCAGCATTCATAATGATGAAGAGAGGGTGTCTCAGAAAGAATTCAGAAATGAGATGCAGAAAATGATACAGGTTGCTAGTTACATATTTGAAGCCTGGAATCCATTCTCACCTGAAATAAGCATTTTTCCCCTTGGTTGGCCTGCTCCCGATTCTCAGGAGTGTACTCTCTTTTAGTACCTTTTTACTTTACTAATAAAAAACCTTACTTATATCACACTTTCTATCTCTCATTAATTTTTTTTCAGTTCCCTAAGAACCATGATAATTCTTATTTCCCTTATCACAGTATCTATCCTTCTCAATGTATGGACTGATAAGTAATTTTTTATGGCTTAAACTAGTTTGAATCAATGTCACTTTTAACCAAACGGTTACTGAATAATGCAATAGTAAAACATTTTTTATTGTCCTCTTACAAATCTGATTCTCACAGATTTCTTCCAAACAGTATTCACTTTCTATCAGTGTTGTTCCTCAGTAATTCTCCAAAGGGGCATAATACCCTCTGAGAGCTGCCCTACATCAAAGAAAATAAAAAAGTCAGTTTATTTGGTTATAATACAAATTTGGGAACACTTTTTTCTAAGGAAGTTGCTTTTTAAAAAATTTGGATCTGTTACAATTGTGATTTATTACAAGTTATAAAAACCCCAGACAATGTCAAAACTTTGAGCAATTGACAATGGATATTTGAAAATAGATAATTGAAAAGAGATATTTGACAGTATCTCATTTCCATACTCATAAAGGAAGACAAGAAGGGTTGCAGATGATCTTTCTCATCTATTGATATTATGCTGTCTATCAGATCCTAATAACATATCTGATGTATATAGCTTCAGATGCATTTAAAGCTATTTTTAGGACATTCAAAAATTAATTGTTGTAAGATTATTAAATGAATAAACTCAAAATATTTTCTTCTTTAAAATATTAAAATACTGTTTGAGAATTAATATTTTAAGAGACTAGTTATATTCTCCATTTCAAACTTGGGGATTGTAAATAAATAGAAACAAGTATGAAACACAGTTTTAGAAAAAAATATGGATAACCATACATTTTGTTCTACTATTTTCTTTTCTTTCTTGTTTTAAACCTGAAGCTGCCAATCATGTTTTTCCATAGGACATATATTCTTCTGATTTTATTCCTTTCAAAATGTAGTTTTTCCCTTAGGGAAAAATTTTTATATTTTAAAAAAGGATCTGGAATTTCTCAACAGAGTCAAGGAACCATGTTGTATGAGTCAAGGGTACAAAAGGTGTCTTTTCCCTGCACCGCTCCCACCCAATCAATCTGCATGAAACACTGATGCATGGCAAATTCCAGAATAAAAAAATATACTGTCAAGAGGAATAAAGCATGACAACAAGAGTGATACAAGATTCACTTTTCTGATTGTGTGCACATTCTCCATTTCCCCATTGTATTGTCATTAAGTTCTCACACTATGTAACAGTGCAGAGTGGCCAGAAGTTGGTGAACTATCCTTTCCATCAGAAAGCATACATGCATAAACAAACAAACAAACAAACAAAGTACAATTGTAAAACACAAACCCCAAAAAATAAGGAAAGAGAAGAGGAGTAGAGGGGAGGGGAAGATCATAAGAGAGAATGCTGTCAAAAACCCACTAGCATAAATATTTAACACACAGGAAACAGAAGCAATGTAGCAGGTGTGACCCAGAAAGAGAGCAATTGACTTAAGATACAGGAGAAATTAAGCCTTGGAAGGATAACACAGAAAGAAGATTTTCCTGTCACAGATTTGACAGGATTGTTTAATACATGTTAATTCCTGTTTTATTCTTACAACTGTATCCTACACAGCAAAGAGTGAGAGACCATGGTAACCCTCCTCCTCAAAGTCAGAGAAGCATTGTGTCCTGGGAATTGTGGCTATTCTGGACTTAAACGGACAATGGTGAGAAACTAATTTGAATATTCAAATTTTAGAATTAGAGTATTCCAAAATGTGTAAACGCAAAAAGAATATAACTGAAAGACAGCTGCATGGCCCCAAATGATGATTTTCATAGAGTATTTTCCTAAGCTCTGGCTCTTTTACTACATGCTGCATTTGTTGCTGTGCACCATCTCTTGGTCTTGCCCAGAGCCTGCTGAGCTAAAGAGAGATAAGCTGTCAGATGTTGAAGTAGTTATCAAGACAAAAGACCAGATGAATGTAACAGTCAAGCCTTCTATCACTTGTTGAGATGACACAGTTAGAGGTTAAACAGGAGAAAGTGCCAGCACCCATGGTGGTTCACTTTCCCCCAGGATATTGCCCAAGACAATGGCCAGGTGGATCAATGAAAATATTTGTCTTACTTTCCAAGGAGCCCCCAAACCAAATGCTCCTGTCATGTTGGATCTGAGGTCTGTGGGGAGCCAAATGGTAAGGGCTAGGATACCACAGAGAAAAATATTTTCAAGGGTCCCTGATAAGGTTATCAGGGCAGAGGTGCCTGAGAGCCTCCTCTGCAGTGAGACACTGATGATGAAGCCTCCAAGAGGAGGGCCTGGGCCAGGAAATGAGGTAAGCATAAAGACATGCATGACTAGGGTCCCTGGGTTCTGAGACTGCAATTCATTGGCTGGGCACTGAGTCTGGGTGGGCTGAGCAGCTTTCCCCTGTGAATTTCCTCAAGTAAATCCTTTGCAATTGCCTATAGTTGGACTTAAATTAGACATAGGCTTTTGTCCTGGAGCCTGGCAAACTCAATTCTGTCTATGTGAATGATAGTAGTGATAGGACATTAGCCAACTAGTTTGGATGCTTTCAAAAAGAGCAGAGACCTAAGATTGATGTGCTGAATAGATCATGTCAGGGAGGGAGTCTGTGTTAGGGGAGAGCATTGTCTAACTTACCAGCCAGTGAAAGTCCCCAAGGGTCAAATGTAAAATGCCAGTGAGGAGGAAACAGCTCCCTATTGAGTAACTTGGCTGAATAGAATAAATATTTCTCACCACATAAGGAAGAGGTGTTAATATACAAGTGGTTTGATTTAAGGAAATTAAAGCAACATAATACTTCTTAACCTGAAAGATATTCAGCAAAAATATACCCATTATACAACTATAAAAATATACCAGTGAGGATTGTATTCAGCAGAATATTACAACCTCATGTTCACCAAAAACACAGGACTTTTTTTTTTTTAAATTATTTAACAACATGCCAAGTGATAGATTTTACAAAGGGGACCTAATTTATGTTATCCCAGAAGAGACTTAATGTCTCAAGGATATGTAGGAGATATTCTGAAAAGTGTATCCCAGGTGACAAATATGTGGACCACAAGATACCAAGGATCCTGGGCTGCTGGAGGGTCTGAATGAGGCCTCCCTGGGCCAAGTCTGATGGCAGGAGATAAAATTGGATAGGCAATAAGATATTCTTTTCTGATATAAAATTTAAAACTCTCAAAAAAAAAAAACCACTCATGACATTTTCTTTTATTGTACCATATGTCTCCCCCTTATAACTGTTAACCTAAGATATGAAATATTTTTTAGTGATATGTACTAATGATTTCCTAGAAAGGCATTATAATATATTCAGTCTAGAAACCCATTAGAATTGCTCTTTTAAGATTTATAGTCATGACTTTTTACTGTATGATTTTTCATGATTTTAGAAATGTGTATAAATTTTCCAAATTGTGAAAATAGCTTGATTTCCAGTTATTCTTTTCCTTCCTATTTTTCTCTGAATGTGAAACTATCATCTGAACAATGAAGCTGTCTGATCCCTCACAGCCAAAATGAAAGAGACCCTTAGAAAAGTAGTCCTTCCCTGAGAAAGCAAGAATATGCAGCTTCACTTATAAGGGAACCCAGAACATCTTAAATTTACCAACCTCACAAAGAATACAGGGATGTGATATTGGAATGAATGGCTAGAAGTAATTATAAAACTTTCATCCTTAAAACCCTAACAGGTTTACTCCCATTTAGAAATCTCCAGTGCATGAGAAATCAAATATGTCAATTTATGAACTTTTAATTCCTTATCATTAAGAGAATATGCTTCACGTTTCACTGTAATTTACTAAGTTCTGTCTGAAACTGCATTTCATGTTCTCCTTACACCTATCTGTGAGATAAAGTGAGCAAATGTTTTAATTCCAATTTTGTACATATGGAAATCAAAACAGAGAGAAAGGAAATAATTTTCTCCAATTTCTTGAAACCAGTCAGTGACCAAATTGTGTTTCAAATCTAAGTCTTCATTTTTCAAACACTTAATGGCCTAAATAAATAATTGGATCTGAAGTGCTGTAAAGTTAACCCAAGCAACAATAGATTTCCTCTAAGAAGCTTAATTTTCATGGGAAAATTATTGCACACATGTGGGTAGATAATATCATCCAATGTAGCTCAAAGAAGCAGAAAGGATAGGTCAAAATAAAAAACATTTAGAGATGATAAATAATCATCATCCAAGAATACTGTAAGTATCTTCTTAGCTATATAAGCAAACATAAAATTGGAGAGTTGAAATTATTTAAGATTAGAAGTAGAATAAAAATCAGATGGCTTTTTTCAGGTCCTCAACATCAATTATATCTTTTCCTTTGTGATTAGTTAAAAGGAAATTATTTCTTCCCATTCAACTTCTGAAAGGAGAGTTAGGCAGTCTTTGCCTGTGACTCATATTAGCTGTTAAGATGAGGTGCTCAATAAACATTTCTCAAAAATATAATCTTACAGAATGTTTATAGTGCTCTTCATTTTTAAAATTCTTGTTTATTCTTGTCTCCAAAACAGACAGACAGTTTAAAAGTAATAAAAAAAAAAAGAGTCATTGTTTTGGAATATGATGTATGTTTTAGCTGTGGTGTGTGCAATTAGCAGGGCAACACTCCCCATTCTCTCTTGACTCATGAATCACAGCTGAGCCAACACATGGCATCACCAAGTGACACACATACAAATCTTCATAAAATATAGTAATACATTTCTCACAGAAATTGTATTTATTGGCTATTCGTCAAGTCACAGGTTCTTTCCCTGAGTTTTCACAATGATTCAGGACTTGGGACAGTTTGGTTTTGGCAGCTGTTCTCATAATTGCCTGATTGTCAGTCATTAAATTTGCCCTGTTTTTTAAATAACCTATGGGTTCACACACACTTGTTGTAACAATGATTAAGCCTACACTTATTCAATTATCACTTTTTTATTGTAAAATATTTCTAAATAATTTTGAAAAGAAATTCACTTAACTCTTGCAACATCAGTTAATGAGGGAATCAGATCATCAGTATTGTCTTTTTTGTTTTATTTTTGTTTGCTTGTTTTTGTTTTGACAATGACCAGCACCAAGAGGTTGCTGGCTTTATTTTATTTTTTTAAATTAAAGTATAGTTGATTTACAATGTTGTGTTAATTTCAGCTGTACAGCACAGTGATTTAGTATATATATATTATTTTTCAGACTCCTTCCCATTATTGGTTATTACAAGAGATTGAAAATAGTTCCCTGTGCTATACCTTGTGCGTCTGTTGATCCCAGACTCCTAATTTATCCCTCCACTGCCTTTTCCCCTTTTGTAACCATAGTTTGTTTTCTATGTCTGTAAGTCTGGTTTAGTTTTGTAAATATGTCCATTTGTATCATTTTTAGATTCAGCATGTAAGTAATATGATATTTGATTTTCTCTGACTTCAGATAATATGATAATCTCTAGATCCAAAAATAATTAATAAAAAGCATTCTTAGTTTCTAATCAATTCTCTCATTTGGTGGACTCAACACTTGTAGATTTTAACTTTAAACTTTTAACTCTTCCCAAGGAACCCTACAAGTTCATAGTATGTAATATTTTGTATCTTAGTTATAGTGAAATTTAGATTCACAATTTCTCTTGCTGGGTTGAAGAAAAATGTATTTGAACTATAATAAATTCACATGACCATCTCATATAAGAATATCAGTGCTTTTTCTGGTTCTTAATTCCCTGTCAATGCATAAAACTTGAGAGGAGTGCTATGAATAATATTTCCTAAGGAACAAAAAATATTGTTTTTAAATTTTAAAACATTGAGTGAGAGAGAAAACTTCTGCCAGAAGTGAAAAGTTTTGCTATGTAGATATTTTCCCATGACATATCAAAATATAGTGACTTAAAATCACATCTACCTGTTATTTTTTTGCAAGGTTTTGACTCAGTTTGGAGGTCTTGCTAATCTGAATTGAGTTGGACTGACATTGCTGAAGGTTCTTTCTCCTGTATAATACACTTATGAGTCAGTAGTGAACTGACCAGACTTGGCTGGCTTCAGCTGGGGTGACTTAACCCAGCTTGATGGGGTCTCTTAGCTGCCAGGAAGCTAGTCTCAGCTCATTCTCAGGTTGATGGTGAGGATTCAAGAGAGAGTAGGTCATGTCATGAACAGGACAATCAAAAGTGCACTCTTCTATCTTCAATTAATTTTCAGCTTATATCACAATTGTTAACATTGCTTTGACCAGAGCTTGCAACGTAGAAAAGTCCATTGTCAAAGGGAAGAGCAGAAAATTACAAAGTAAATGACAGGATTTAGAAAAGAATTAATGAGACCATGAATGAAATTAGCCTACCACAAAAGGTGATTCACTTGTTAATAACACTGTTGAAGACCTGTCTTCTAAGACAGGGACTGATTCTCCATTGAAGGGTGAAGACAGTAATAATAATAATTAATAATATTAATAATAATATTAATAATAATATTAATAATAATATTATTAATAATAATAATAATAATAATGAAGAAGAAGAAGAAGAAGAAGAAGAAGAAGAAGAAGAAGAAGAAGAAGAAGAAGAAGAAGAAGAAGAAGAAGAAGAAGAAGAAGAATAGATATAGCAAAGCAGAAACAGACTCACAGATACAGAGAATGGACTGTTGGTTGTCAGGAGAGTGGGGTGTGGGGTGGGGCAAAGCTATTATAGAGGATTATGGAATACAAGCTACTATGCATAAAACAAGATACAAAAAGACCTAATGGATAGCACAAGGAAAATAGTCACTATTTTATAATAGCTTTGTATGCAGTATAATCTATAAAAATATAAAATTTCCATGCTGTACACCAGAACTAATATATTGTAAGTCAAAAATACTTCAGTTTAAAATAAAAGAACTTAGTGAATGAAATGAGGGTCAGTTGGTTTTTTACTATAAAATAATTACCATACAATAATTACTAGCTTACTGATGGCATTTATAATTACTATAACTTTCAGTTAGAGGCAAACTAGGAACCTCTAAGAAGTCAAAGAAAACACATATTTTGCATGATTGACAAGTCTTTCTTTCCAAAATACACTCATACTTCAATTTAAAAAAAAATCTTTATTGAGAGCCTGGAAATACAGTTATGTTCAATTCAGAGTCCTTGCAGTTGAATTGACAATTGAAATATAAAGAAATCCATGTGCCAATAGAGCTAAATACATGAATTCTATGGAGTGCTACATAATCAAAAACTAAACTTTGCCACATATATGCTTTACTCTAAAAGTCTTTATTGAAATATATAAATGATAAGACAAGTGCATAAAACTTAACTTTAAAGCTTGATGAGATTTCACAAATTGAAAACACTGACATAACCAGCTCTGGGATGCTTTTGAATGTTTTCCCTGTGTTGTCTCTTTCTTTCCCCTTATTATTGGCAAATACTTAGAATAGCAAGTGCGTGTAGTGAAAAATTTGTGGCTCAAACTAGACCAGATAGCTGACCATGCTTTTTTTCCAGATGCATTTTTCTTGAGAGACATTAAAATGTAATATATTTGTTATCAGTGCATTGCCTCTCTGCTGCAAACCACCCTTAAATGACTGCTCTGAAATAATATATTTGGACCCTGTAGATGTTTCTCCTGTGGCAGATGGCATGCTTTGTTAGTAGAGAGTACCAGAGAGACACTAGAGTAAGAAAGGGGTTTCTCTTCCAAGTCTGCTGTGTTTTCCTAGGCAGGCTCCTGCACCATGTCAACTTCCAAGCTCAGCAGAGGGCATAACTCCTCCAGTCCCTTGACTCCAGAAGTACCTGACTTATAAGCAGCTCAGGATATTCCTGGGGGGTAGATTTCTCCACCAACTCCACAGTGGCTTCTTAGTGGGGATTTTCCAGCAGGGTACCTCCTATTAAAAATTTCTTCCTGTACTCCCTGGGAGGCTTGTGGCCTCGGTGAACTTCTCCACTCTCTCATGAGCCATAGATATACCCACCCTCTAAAAAGAGGTCTGGGTGTTCTCCACACTTCAGGAAATGAGTCTCTCCCTGTGGTTCATGATCTCATCTCTAGGAGATCTGGTTGTTATTTTATTTGTTATTTCTAGATTTTCTATAGGACCCTTTACATTCTAGTAGATGTTTCCCTGTTATAGTTAATACTTTTAATTAAAATGTCCACATTCAATTTACCACATGGTTCCTGCCTCTGGATTAGTGCTTGACTGATGTGCTTGCTTTCTTCAGGGTCCCAGAGCTCTTCTGATTCAAGACATGATTCACAGTAGTAAAGTTGGGTGCATTTTGCATAGTATTATTTGTCAGTTGAATCTATGAAATTTAAAATATCTGTCAATGAATATTAAGCTCAACTTAGTAGAATATTAAAATCAACCTGAGATATTGGAAAGATAATTATTGAAATTACATTGAAAGAAAGAAGCAAATGTTATTGAAAAGCAAATCAAAAGGGAGTGGGAAGGAATAAATTGGGAGTTTGAGATTTGCTGACACTGCTATGTATAAGATAGATAAACAACAAGCTTATACTGTTTAGCACAGGGAAATATGTTCAGTATTTTTCAGTGACCTGTAATAAAGAATATGAAAAGGGATATATGTATGTATATGTCTGATTGAAATATTATGCTGTACACCAGAAATTGATACATTGTAAACTGACTATACTTACATTAAAAAAAATCATCAGAAATGTATATTATTTGAGTACAAATACTGAGACATATTTTGTTTTATCATTTGAATATATAATAGCATCAGAATATAATTTTAAATTGTCTTTATTAGTTATTTATATAGGTTCATACAGTTAATTAATTGATTCATTGATTGGTACACTATATATGACTGGGTGATCCAACTTCTAGCCAGGAAAAGCATACTTTACACGGGATAACTGACCTTGTTACCTCCCTTCTCTGATTTCTCTTAACCCCTTTGGCGGATCATTCACTCCTCTAAATTATACATCATTTTTTTAGGCACGTTGATAACTTTATTCTAGTTCCACCTGGTCTCAAACACCTGGGAGACACCCCATTTCCTAAAGATGATCATGTAATTTTCTCTGACAGAGTTTAATGCTTCCCTTCATCTTTGGCCTTTAGCAGTATGAATTTATTTCTAGGTTGTTTTTTAATTCATTATTTGTTGAAAATTCTTGACCATTCATTTTGCAATTTTTTTCCCTCATTCTTTTACTTTCATTTTCCTTCTGGGACTTCAATTAAATATATTTCAGATTGATTGGCCTACATCTCTTGGATACTCTGTTCTTTTAAATTTAAATTATTAAAATTTTCCAAGAATTTCCTCTTTTGTTTTCATTTGAGTAATGTCTGTTGACCTATATTCAAGTCCACCAACGCTTTCGTTGAATGTGTCAGGCCTACTGATGAGCCTGTCAAAGACATTCTTCATTCCCTTTGCTGGGCATGTGTTTAAATTTATTCCTAGCCTGCTCTTTGACATTTTCTTATTGTTTCCATTTCTCTGCTGAAATGACCCATCTATTCACGAATGTCTTCAAGTCTTTTCACTGGAGCGTGTGATGTATTAATCATAGTGATTTTATATTCCCTGTCTGATTTTCACTTCTATTATTTGTTTTATCTTTCAACAGTGGATTCTTTTTTCTTTCCATTTCATAGGTCTCATAACTTTTAGTTGAAATCTACATATTCCATGTAGGGGGTCAGAAGCCTAAGTAAATAATGTTTAAGTCTGGAAATAGGCACACCTCTTTTCCTGCTAGGCTTTCATTGAGGAACTGAGCTGTGTTTCTGTTTTGCTGGTAGTTTCAATTACCTGCCATGCATGGCCAACCTCAGGTTCCTTCAGTGTCACCTTGTGGTTAGGGCGGGAGCTAGACAGATAGACTATCTGGGTTTTATTCTGGAATGTGCTTGGTCCACCTTCAGTTGTAGATGTTCCCTGTGACCCTGCATCTTGGTCCCTGTGTGCTCTTATCCCTCTGCTGGGGGTTGGTCTGCTGTTGCTTGTTTCTTGGTCCTGGTTACTCCAGGTGGTGAGGAACAAAGAGGCTTTCCACATTTTCCTCATTTAGCATCAGTCTTAGGTAGCTCACGTGTCTCTGAGTCCTTGGAGCCAAGTTTCCTTGGTGATCCTGCACTGCCCTCCATGGTAAAAAGAAATCTTTAATTTTCTGAAACTAGGAGGATGTCTGCCTATCTCCATTAACCAAACTCTGAGTTTTCAACCCCCTGAAAGTGACAGGATTTACTGCCCTTTATTTTCAGCATCTTAAGACATTATTCCACTGGGGAAAGCATCCAGGTAAGAATTGTTTTCTCCCTCAGCAGTGCCATCCCAGGGCAACAGGAACACACCAACTGTGGGAGGCTTTCTCCACTCTTTCCTGCCCCCAGGCTTTTTCACAAGCAAACAGTGAGGTCCATGGAGAAGGGGCTGCGACCATCTGTGCTCCCAGGACTCCATACTCTCCCAACTGGGAGTGCTCAGCTTTGAGCAGTTCATTAAGGAGTTAGTTGATACTTTTGTATCTGTTTGCATCCCCACCTTGTCTCCTTCTGTTACCCTAAAAGGGGGAAGGAAAAGGCCCCAGTTCTTGACTTACTCAAAAGATAAGAATTCACATGGGAGATGAAAGCATTGTGCAGTGAAAGATTTTATTAGGAAAGGTGAAGTACCCCTCCAAAACAGGAGGCAGGCTGATCCAAGTGCAGACAGCTCCTTCCTCTTGTACCCTCACTTAGAGGTGGTCTTTTGATTGATTGATGGCTCTTGCCCCTGGAGTGCTCAGTCATGTTTGTCCCGTTTTGTGAATGCCCTTATCCATGATGAACACAGAAAAACCCATGGAGGGGCCAGAACCTCAATGCTAATTATATTACAATGAGCACTGTGTCATGTCCGGTTAGGTCCTTGTCACTACCATGAAGTTCCAGCCTTTTAGTTCTAACTGGTTTCTTGCTGGCACTCACTTAGAAGAAGTAAAGCCCCTTTATGCTGGAGGCAGGCATGCCACCATCATCCAGACCATCCTCTCTCTCCTCCACCTGTCTGCCTGGTGCCCCCACTTATCTAACTACCTAACACTTTCAGTGCTCTGGGGTAGGTGAGGGATTGCCAGTGTCTTGTCTGTCTGGATGCTCATGCCAGCGTTCCTCAAATTTTACCCTGATGGTAACCATTCAAAGTCAGCACTCTGATGGGTTCAGCAGCAGTGTGATTTTGCAGATTTCCCAGCTTCTTCTTATGGTTTGATAAGTATGACACTCTTTCCATGTGTTTATCCTTAGATGGAACCAGGTCTCTGTAATACATGTGATTAAATCACTAATTATTCATGGTTACCAAGATTCCAGGTATTTTTGGTTATTATGTTATTAATATTTCATGATGAAACCAAAATAAAGATGTGTTCTCCTTTGAAATATGCCAAAATATAGCTTAAAATCTAAATGTTTTATTTTTATTTCATTAAATTAAAAAATACAGTTCCTGTCTATTTAAAGCAATAAAAAGAGATGTGGGATTTTCTATGTATACTTAGGGGAACCTATGTACTTTGAAATATGTGACAATTTTTATTGAATTTTTTATACATATTGCACACATGAGGGTATCTATAAGCTACATACTACTTAAAGTAAAATAATACTCTGATAACTGTAGAATTAATAATCATTTAAAAATATACAATGGCAAAGACACTTGAAGCCCTTGGAGGCTCCTCCCCACTAAATTCTCCTTTTTCTCTAGAGGTAACTCCTACCATGAGTCCTATGTTAACCAGTTCTTTGCTAGTCTTTGTATTTTTACTGTAAATGTATGTATCTGTAAAACATGCCATTTATTTTTGCCTGTTTGGAATTTTACATAAATTGAGCCATACCTCATATATGTATGACAGAGTCTGGAGTTCCATCTGTGTTAATATCTATGTCTATAAGTGTGGACTTTCAGAACAGGGACTCAAGAGCCAGAAGGCCTTGTTTTGAATATTATATCATTAACTTAACAGCCTTCATATAGAATTTCCTTAATTTTCCTGTCCTGTTTCTTTGTGTGTAAAGCATATTGTCATATTAATTAAACAAATTAATGCAGTCGATTCATATAGCTAAATAATACAGCTCAAGGCTATATGACCCTTTAACTTTTAAAGCCCCTCCATTTTGAAGCGGCTCTATTTAAGAAATAGAAGACAAATTATAAATAACTATCAGTCACAAAATAAAATATTAATTACAATAAGAAAAAAATCACAATTATAAATATATTTCTAAATTTAACAAAGTAACTGACCATATAAACACATTCTAGGACTGTTTTCAGGTCCCTGGAAAGGTTTGTACAAATGAGGTGCTCGGAAACAAATTCCATCAGCTTCATGGCAAGTCTGACTCCGCATATGTAAAACACTGAATAATAGTTCTGTAAAAGTGACTGATATTTTTATGTATTTTTATTATGCATGTTAATAGAAATTTTTTACGGTATTGTTTCCTTAAGTGAAATAAAATTAATCTAACTAATTACATTTACCATCAAATAATATTGTCACATAGAATTTTCATACTTTTGGTTTTAGTTTTCTTTTGTTGTTGTTCTCAAAGTATATTGTTGCAGGGATTAAAAAGAAATTGAAACTAATGCTGTTATTCACTCGTGCAGTTAAATACCTTCAGGCACATATGAGACACGGAGTGAAAATTTGAAGCTTATCTTTCTGCAGTCAGGTGTGGGGGACGAGGGAGGGAAGCACGCTCCAGCTCCGGGGGAGGGGGCTGTTTACGAGTGTATGCGGGTGCGCGGTCCAGATCCGGGGATGCCCGCGGGCAGCGGGGTTCCCGAGGGGCGATCACGTCTCCCAGGTGCCCCCCTGGGGCTCTAGATCCCGCTCGCTTGGCACGAACAGCAGCGCGCCAGCCCCTCCCGCTCCAATTCGGACTCGCGGGTGGGCGGCAGAGGACGCACATCTGTCCCGCTGGAGACATTTTCTCTCTCTGACTTGGACACCAAGCTGGGCCCAGTCAGCCCAAAGCCCCAGCACCGGGAGCCCGGCTTTGACACCGGATACTCGCCAGCCCTGCACTGAGGCCAGCGTGCCAGGACCTGAGCCCCCAATCTGCCTGGAGAGGTTCTACCCGGGGCCGGGGCCGGGGCCGGCCACGTGGGCAGTCCCCTCTTCCACACCAGGCCTTGACGCTGGATGTCCCCGCTCCGCGTGTCCCGCCGCCCCTGCCCAGGTCCGAATCACGGCTGGGCGACTTTCTGGGCGTCGCAGCCACGTTAGGGACAGGGGTGAGCATCGATGAACGGTGGCGCCCGCGCCGGGCTTACGTTGGAGCGGGAGAGGCCGAGCGGTCTCGGGCGCAGCCACGCCGCCTGTGCCCGCGGCGCGAGACGCTCCGGCCTCGTCCTGGAGTTACTTTCTCTCTCGGTCCCAACCCTCCCCGCACCCCTCCCGGCCTGGCCCCAGCTTCGCGCGGCCCCTCCCCTCCCCTTACCGCCTCCTTGCCCTGCTCTCCGGCTGCCCTCCCGCCGCTACCACTCCCTGTCCTCCCTCCCCTCTCTCCAGCGGCCTTCCCCGATGGCCTGCGAGAAAACCAGCCCCCACCCCAGCCGGTAGCTGGCGCCCCACGGCGGCCAGCCCAGGCGCGAAGGGCAGCGGTCCGGCTCCCAGTCACCCAGCGCGGCGCGCTCGAGCGGGAGCGCGCCGCCACTCCTGGCTGGGGGCTCAGCTGCGCCGCCTGGTGGTAGCTTTTCTACCAGATAACGCAGTTGCTTCACTTTTTGTTTGCTACCAATTTGAAATAAGAATTTTAATTCCTGTACATTTCGTCATCTGCTGTGTTTCTTTGAATTGATACATGAAATTTTTTACTTTAGGAAAGAAAGTTGTTAAGAGTAATGTATCTATCAAATTCAATTTATATATTTAATTTATATTTCACTGTGCTATTTATTGATGAAAGATTAAATATCTAAGTAAATAGGCCAGTAAGAAATTGCCATAATTTTTAGAAAATCACATAAATTTTTAGATAATAGTATTTCTGTGACCTTCAATAATTAGAAGCTTGCCTAAATTACTTTTATTGCTATTTTATAAACATATATTGTGTGCACATTAAAAGCTAGGAAAATAGTTTTCACAATATTACAAAGTAAAAAGCATACTGACATAATCAAACTTAGAAAGGAAACGACTTTAATGTCACTGTATATGAAGGCAATGTATGTTACATAGAAAACTGCATTTAAAGTGTACTAATATGTGGAGACCATGTAATTTAGAACCGTGAGTACAAACCTAATATGAAATGGGAAAATAAACTTAAATTTACAATTGACCACATTGTAACAGACAGAATTTATCTTTTACATCGTAACAAACGCCTATGGTTAAATACAGGTCTGAAATTCAGCTGCTGGAGTCCGGTGTAATCACACCTGATGTTCACTGCCTTGTACATTCTGACTGAAAAGTGCTCGTCACCTACAGGTTGTCAAACCTTGTGATTATTATTCTCACACAATATATTACAGTCAATTAGCACTAGCCATACAATTTTCAAAATTTTAGAAATGTACTACAAATTTTCTTTCCCCCCCCACCAGTTCCCTTCTGTGTTGTCTTGAAAATAAAATTAGCAATCAACTCAGTATAATACATTATTTTAGGTATTTCCTATTGACTTTCCAGATATTAGCACCCTGAGGCAACTGTTTAATAGTGTTGAGGCCTATAAAGATTTAATCACTGAGAAAATATTTATGGAGTGTCTATTAGCAGCAAGACTATAGAGACGTACTAAGGGTTCTGAATAAGTCAAGATTTTGTCCCTGAATATAAGAAGTGTCAGTTCTAAGGCCGTAGCTCTCCCTGGTGACTAACCATCACAATCACACATTTGACTTCATCTGTTTAAGATTGGGAGAATGCTGAGAAAATCAAAGAGTAAAAGATCAGAAATGCTGAATCAGGATGGAGGTAAAGAGTAGAACTGATGTATCTGTGTTAAAGAAAAACTCAACAGATGATTTTGATGTTTCGCTAAAGTAGTGGAGAATTAGGAAAGAGGAAGATGGGTTAGTAATTGTAATATCACAAGAGCAGGTCAGTTCTAGAGTCTGACTGGTTGGATGCCAATCTTAGACCATTGTTTTGACGTATGTCTTATTCTGCTGGGCTGCTGTGACAAAATCCTACCACATTAGTGACATAAACAACAAAAATGTCTTTCTCACAGATCTGAGGCTAAGTCCAAGATCAAGGTATGAGCACGTTAATGTCCTGGGTGAGGGCCTCACCTTATGGCTCATAGCCAGTCTTCTCCTGTGTTCTCAAATGATGGAATGGGTGAGAGATCTCTGTGGGGTCTCTTTTCTAAGGGCACTGACCCATTCCTGGGGGCTTCACCCTCACAACCTAATCACCTCCCACAGGCACCAGGATTTCAACGGATGAACTGTGGGGTGGGGCACACATTCAGCCCATAGCGGTCGATGACCCACAAACTTAATTTAACATCATTATATTTCAGTTTTCTTGTATATAACATGGGGCTAATAGTAGTGCATTTTAAAAAGATAGTTTAAAGGATGAAGTTTATTTATTTAAATTCTTAATCACAGTGCCTGACATATTTAAGTGATCAATAAATATTTATCGAGTTTTACTTTAAGTGTAGTGAAAAGATCCATGCTTTATTCAAAGTTGGGAGGCAATATTAAAATATGACTTATTCAGAAATGCTGTCTGGAATGGTGATTGTAAAGTTGAGTCTGGAAGATTCTGCTTCCACTTAGAAGAAAGAGGAAAAAACATGGAAAGATATATAAGTTAGAAGTGATCACACAATATTCTGATTGAGACAATATCTAAATTAAAGGGATTTCCTGTTGCAGAATGACACAGATAGCAAATTAAGATACTTTAATAAACATTCTCAAGGTTATATTCTTGGATAATTTTCACTTTACTGGGTGAAGGGATCTTGATTATAGCAGATAGCGAAGGGCTGTGCTTTCTAGATAGCCATATAGGAAAAAGGTGGAAAACTTGTTTATTTCAGGTTTTAAGGGTTATTTTTAAAAGATTATTTGAAAATAGACTTTAAAAACATGTATGCAGTTTGGGATAAAAGAATATATAAATGTAATTACAAATATCAGGTATACTTTGTGTTTGGATGATCGTTTCCAGTTATTCTCATCCAGCAAAGGGGCTCATCTTTGTTCTGATGTGGTCCCCTGAGCTGTTCTGCTTGTGAAAAAGCTTTCTCATACTTGCATCCCTGTGTGCTTGTCTATCTTACACACACTGGTTATCTTACTGTTACACTTCAGGTCATCGAGAATTCTTTTTGGCTTGTGAGATTTTTCAAAATATTTTTAACTTGAATCATCCTGAATTGGTATCTGCAGAAGTTTGACCTCTTCCTTATGATACCCAGCCATGTGTCCACTACCTGTCTTGGTGTTAACTGGAGGGATGGCTCTGGCCTTTCTGTTTGGAATCTCTGTTCTACTGCCTAAGTGCTCACCCAGGAACCCTGTTTTTCATGATAGCCCACGGTGGTGTTGGGGGTGTTATCACACAGTAGTGTTACACGGCGATGTCTTTGTTAGGGTCTAAGCCCCAGATCTTCTCCCATTGTCCAGGTCATGAGGCTTTTCCTGTAAGTCCACAAAAGCTCCCCCTGGGAGCTGCAGAAACATGATATGCATAATCTTCTCTAATATGACACTGAGAAATTTTATTTTGTTTGATAGTTATTAAGAATGTATTCTTCTTGAGCTAAATAATATGGAAGCCAGAACACACAGGATGTTTCCCTTTCTCTTCAGCCCCTCCTCCTCTTCACCCTCTCTTTGACTTTCTTGATGGACAGAATATTTTCATCATTTGAGACCTAGATTCAACAGCCCCATAATAATTTTTTTCCTTGATTGCCATCAATCTGTGTCTATCAGTTGAAGGGAAGCCATTTTTAACAGAAATGCACATGTTGTGAATACAGGTAAATTCAGAAACACAATAGAGAAGATTTTTGGAGCCATGCTTTGTGGATATTGCTAAGTCCCTGAATACTACAATATTTTAAAGATACAGGGATAAAAAATAACAGATGAGGGAAAGTTTTCTTAAACAAATGATGCTGACACAATTAGTTACAGTTTAGAAAAAGAAGTAAAGATGGATACTTACTTCCTTAAAAAAAATTTGAAAGGAAATGTTAAAGGGTTTGATGGAATTGTTACAACAATAAGGGAATGAGTGAAATGTATTGGGAAATGTATTAAATTAGAATGAAAAAGGGTTTTCTAATCATAAAGTTGACATAAAGAATGAAAAAAATCCCAATCAAAAATGTTCTACACAAAAATTAAAAGATGAGTAATACATTAAAAGTAAAATTGAAGAACAAACATGAAAAATAGTAAACTCAATACTTAAAACCTGGAAAAGATAATAAAGAATTCTTAGAGGGTACATCCTAATCATTAACAAATATATGAACAAAAACCTTTAAATAACACCTATAGTAAGAGATTCTGAAAATGTGCAAATCACAGCTTAAGAAGACAGGTGCATCATCCCCTCCTGGTCATCCTCATTCTCTGCTGCTGAGACAGTGAAGACACCACTTTTGACTCTAGTTTACAGGTTGTTGTTTCCTGACCTCAGGAGATCTGTCAACTTTTCTTCCCTTTACCCATGCATTTCCACTGTATTTCTAGCCTCTCGTCTTCAGCCCTATCAGGATAGTTGACCTCCTTTGATTTGGGCATTTTTCTCTCTGCTTGCTTCTTTGTTCTCCTTTCCTGTCTTTATTCCTATTTCAGTTCATGATTGACAAGGTCAGCAGTGTGTGTAGGGGCTTAAAAGCCCGGCCTCTGGAGGAAACTTACTGGTGTCTGAGCCTAGCTCTGCTAACTAGGGGCCAAGTGAAACTAAGAAGATGACTTGACTTCTCAGTATCCCCCGCTCCAAAATGGGAGGATTGTAGTAGTCTCTTGTCATTGGTTTGTTATAAGATCAAATATGTCAATATGTATGGATTACTTAGATTAAGTATCTGGCATATAATAGCTGCTATGTAAGTAGGATTCAAATGCACTGATGATCTGTTTTTTCATTTTGCATACATAGTTTGGGTTATTATATTTCAAGCTTACAGTGTTTTGTAATTCAGTGTTTCTTCTTTAGAGAAACATATTGATCATTCTTTCTAGATTTCTAATTTTTTAAAATTCATAAAGATTCCAGTAGCCAAAGTGATATATGGCTTTATTTTAATAAACTTAATTTTTCATTTTTATGTACTCCATACATAACTTATTTTTAATAACAACTTTATTGAAATATAATTCTCATATGATAAAATTAACCCCCATAAATGTGCAATTTAGTGTTTCCTAGTATATTCCCAACATTATTCAGTCATGAAAGCTATTAAACTTTAGAATAATAGGATTCCATAGCTATTAGTGGTTATTTCTATCACCCCACCCCCTCAGCTCCTGGTAAGACTAACATATTTTCTGTCTCAATAGATTAGGCCATTCTGGACGTTTTCATATAAACTGACCCCTACAATTGGAGGCTGTTTTCATTATCATAATGTTTTCAAGATTCATTTATATTGTAGTATATATCAGTACTCTATTCCTTTTAATTGGTAAAAAAAAATTCTATTGTATATAGGTATTCAATTTTGCTTTTGCCCATTCATCAACTTGATAGCTTTTTGAGTTGTTTTCACTTTTGGTTACTATAAACATTCGTGTATAGTGTGTGTGTAGACATATGTTTTTATTCTTTTGGATATATGCCTAGGAATGCAATTGTTACACACAGAATAACTCTTTGTTTAAATTTTGAGGAACTGTCAAACTGTTATTTAGAGTGGGTACAACATTTAATATTCACACCAGCAAAGCTGAAGGTTCCAACTTTTCCACATCCTTCCAAAAGTTGTTATTGCCCGTTTTTTTTTTCATTTTAGCCATCCTAGCAGGTGTGAAGTTGCATTTCATAGTGATTTTTATTTTCATTTCCCTAATGACTAATGAGGCTGGACATTTTTTACTGTACTTATTTTTTATGTGCTCTCTGTAAATTTTATTTGAACAATATCTATTAAAATCATCCAAGATGTACTGCAGATAATGGTTATCGTGTCTCTTTTCATGCCAATACTTTTTTTTTTTTTTTTGCCTGGGGGCACTTGCTAGAACTTGGGAGTAGCAGGCCCTTTTGTATTTCTGACTTAAAAAATAATGATTTTAGTGTTTCACTGGTGATTACTATAGGTTTTTGTAGAAATGCTTTTTCAGGTTAATACAGTACCTTTGCATTCCTAGTTTACCAAGAGGTTTTTTTAAAAAAAAATTTATTATGAATAGATGTTGACATTTAAGGCTTTTTGTATATCTGCAAAGATGATTATATAGCTTTTATAATTAAGCTCCTAACATGGTGAATTAAATTGACACATTTTCAAATATTGAACAGTCTTTTATTTCATTCTTGAGGTAAACCCTAATTGGTTATGAAATATCAAGTACATGCTAAATTGTATTTGCATATATTTGGCATTTTTGTATCAATATTCAAAAGTGAGATAATTTTCCTTTCTTGTACTAGTTTATGAAATATCAAGTACATGCTAAATTGTATTTGCATATATTTGGCATTTTTGTATCAATACTCAAAAGTGAGATAATTTTCCTTTCTTGTACTAGTTTAATGCAGTTTGTATATCAGAATTTTACTGGCTTTGTAAAATTAATTTTTTAGCTTTCTTTTTCTATTCTTTGAAACAGTTTATATAAGATAAAAATTATTAATTCTGTAAAGGTTTAGTAAAATATATGACATTCTTTTGGGAAACATATTGGATATTTTTATTTTAAAAATTACTATTGTCAACTGCTGTAGCAGGTGTTCTTAAGATCCAGAATTTATATCTAAATCTTTAGATGAAATCTTCCTTAGATATATGGTCCCTAATAATCTTCTTTAGATTGCCCTCAGATGACTTTTTAGCACTTGGAGAATAGTATGTCTTTTCTGGTTACAAACATTCTATTTTTTTAAAAAAAATCTTCAAAATGTTTACATTGTTATTTATTGAGTTTAATCTCATTAGTTTTGATTCATCATTACAACTAACTGAGGTGTTTTAATTTTTAATTTGTTTAAATCATTTAAAACTATTTTTTGTCTTTAAAATATTTTATTTTGAAACAATTTTAGAGCCACAGGGAGTTGTAAAGGGAGTTTAGAAAGTTCTATTTACTCTTCTTTCTGTTTCCTCCAAAGGTTACATCTTACACAACTATAGTACAACATCATAACCAGAGGTTTGACATTGGTACAATGTAAGTGCAGTTCTCCGTTATTTCATCCCGTGTGTGGATTTCTGTAATCACCACTACAGTCAAGATACAGAACTGTCTCATAATCGCAAAGATCTTTCCTACGCTATTTCTTTATAATTACACACTCCCCCTCCCCTCCACCATTCCTGACCTCTGACAACCACTCATCTGTTTCCATCTCTCTAATTTTGTTATTTTGAGGATTCTTGGTATATACTAGATATGAGTCCTTTGTCAGATGTGTGTAATTTCTCCTATCACATAGCTTGCCTTTTCACCTTCTTCCCAGGGTCATTTGCTGAGTAAAAGTTTTAACTTTTGATGAATTGTCTTCTTGATTCATTGATTTTTCTCTATTTTTTGTTTTGCATTTCATTAATTTCCTCTTTTTATTTCCTTTCATTTACTTGCTTTGAGTTTACTTTTATCTTCTTCTAGGTTATTAAGGTGAGAACATAGATTATTGATTTGAGACTTTTTCTCTCTTCTAAAATTTTTCCTTTTGGCACTGCTTTAGTTATGTTCCACGTATTTTAATATTTTGTATTTTCTATTTTCATCCTGTTCATATAGTTTTTAGTTTCCCTGAGCCTTCCTCTTTGATCCATAGATTATTTAGAACCATGTTGTTAAGTTTCCAAGTGTTTGGGGGTATTTTCTCGTTACCCATCTCTTGCTGATTTCTGGGTTAATTCCATTGTAGTCAGAAAGCATTGTCTGTATGGTTTCAGTTCTTTTAAAGTTTTGAGGTTTGTATTATGATCAGTATTAAGTTTACTTTGGTCCCCTGTGCACTTGAAAACAATGTGCGTTCTGCTCCTGCTGGGTGGAGTACTCTCTTCGTGTTGGTTAGACCCTGCAGGTTGAGAGTATTGTTGAGTCCTGTATCCTTGCTGAATTCCCCTCTACTTGTGCCATCAGTTGCTGAGAGAAGGGATTGAAGTCTGCAGCTGTAACTGTGCACTCTTCTACTTCTCCTTTCGGTTTTTGCTTCATGTATCGTGCAGCACTCTTCTTTGGTACATGCACATTTAGAATTGCTATGTCTTCTTGATGGATTGACTTTTGATCATTATTTAGTATCCCTCTCTGTTAGTGGTAATTTTCTTTGCTATAAATTTTACTTTTTCTGATAGCAATGTGTCCACTCATACTTTCTTTGATTAATGTTTATGTGGAATATCTTTTTTCATCTGTCTAGTTTTAACCTACATATAGGCATACCTTGGAGATGTGGTGGTTTTGGTTCCAGACCACTGTAATAAAGCAAATATCACAAGAAAGCCAGTCATATGAAATTTTGGTTTCCCAGTCCATTTAAAAGTTATGTGTATACTGTGCTGTAGTCTGTTAAGTGTGCAATAGCATTATGTCTAAAACAACAATGTATGTACCTTAGTTTAAAAATATTTTATTGCTAAAAAATGCTAACCATCACCTGAGCCTTCAGTGAGTCGTGGTAGTTACATCAAAGATCTCTGATCACAGATCTCCATAAACAAATTAATAATAATAAAGCAGTTTGAAGTGGTGTGAGAATTACCAAATGGTGACCCAGAGACACAAAGTGAGCAAATGCTGTTGGAAAAGTGATGCTGATAGACTTGCTTGATTCTGAATTGCCACAAACCTTCAATTTGTAAAACTCAATAAACTGAAGTGTAGTAAAACAAGTATGTTTCTATACTGTTAAATTGAAGTGTTTCTTATAGACAACATAGAGCTCATTTTTTTTAAATTGACTGTTATTTAACTGGTGTGTTTAGACCACTTAGATTTATTGTGGTTATTGATTGGTCCTTTTTCTGTTTGTTCTGCTTTTCACTTCTCTGTTTTGCTTTACGTGACTTCTTGTGGATTACCTGAAAATGTTTTAGAACTTAATTTTGACTTATCTGTGGTGTTTTTGAGTGCTTCTCTTTGTGTATCATTTTTTTTTAAATTGAAGTTGAGTCAGATTACAATGTTGTGTCAGTTTCTGGTGAACAGCATAGTAGTTCAGTCATACAGATTTATTCATTTTCATATCCTTTTCATTATAGGCTACTACAAGATATTGAATACAGTTCCCTGTGCTACAGCTATTTGTGTATCTTTTTAAGTGGTTACTGTAACCATTACATCATATACACATAACTTTTCTTAGTCTGCTGGTGTCAACACTTACCAGTTTGTTATGATAGTCTTGTATGTTTCCTCTTCACACACTGAGAAGTGCATCAGCATTATAATTTTTGCTTCAACTACCAAACAAAATTTAGCAAACACAAAGGAGTAAGAAAGTGTAATTGTCCATATTTGTACTATTTTTATTGTTCTTCCTTCCTTCCTGATGTTCCAGGATTCCTTCTTTTTTCATTTTCTCTTTGTTTTGTTCATTCTTTTAGAGTAGATATGTTGGTTGACAAATTCTGTTAGTTTTGTTCATCTGAGAATGCCTTATTTTGCTATTTAAAAAGTGTTTTTTTAATTGACACAACATTGTAAGCTGACTATACTTCAGTTAAAAATACATACTTAAAGTAAAAACATTTTCTTTTGTTGAAGTACAGTCCATCTACAATGTTGTTACTTTCTGGTGTACCACAGAGTGATTCAACTTTATATATATAGGCCATTATGAGGTACTGAATTCCCATGCTGTACAGGAGGACCTTGTTGTTTATCTATTTTATAGATAATAGTTAGTTGATTTGCTCTTCATTTTTGAAGGTTATTTTTGCAGAATACAGAATTCTGAGTGGGCAGTTCTCTCAACACTTGAAAAATATGTAACTTCCTTTTGGGCTCCCTGATTTCTGATGAGAAATTTGCTGGAGGCATTCAGAATTTTTTCTTTGGTCTTTAGTTTTTAGGTGTTTAGCTATAATATGTCAGAGTGGATTTCTTTGGGTTAAGATCCTGTTTGGAATTTGTTCAGTCTTAAATATTTAGGTTTGTTTATTTATTTATATTTATTTATTTATTCATTCATTCATTCATAACAAATTTGGCAAAATTTTAGCCATTATTTCTTTGAATACTTTTCTAGCCCTACTGCTTTATCCTCTCTGGGACTCAGAATGCATAAATGTCATATTCATTGATATTGCGCCCATCTGTCCCTGAGGCCCTGTTCATTTTTCAGTCTATTTTCTCTTTGTTTTTCAGTTTGGGTAATTTCTATTGTCGTGTCTTCAAGTTCAGTGATTCATCTGTTCTTTTCTGCTGTTGAGTCCATGTATTGAGATTTTTATTTCAGGTATTAGGTTATTTGGTTTTAAATTTCCATGTGGCCTTTTACCTTTGCTGTGATTTTGTGTTTCTTTGCTGACTTTTTTGTTTGTTTGTTTGTCTTTCATTTGTTTCAGGTGTGTTTGTAGTTGCTCACTGAAGCATTCTGTGATGGCTTTTAAAGTCTTGTTTGGTAACTGTTACCTGTGTCATACCAGTGTTCTTATCTATTGATTATCTTTTCTCCTTTCACTTGAGATGTTCGTGGTTCTTGCTATGTTGAGAGAATTTTTGTTATTCAGTGCTGGACATTTTGGGTATTATATTACGAGGTTCCAGATCTTATTTAAATATTATGTTTTAGTAAGTCATTTCTGTTAATGCTCCAGCAGGGAGAAGGGGATAATGCCAGTTAGGATTTGAAGCTCAGATTTTAATCTTGGCCTTTGCTGACACTCATCTGGGGAGGGGCTCCATGTTACTGCTGATTGTGGACCAGAGTTCGGGCTTCCCCCCAAGGCCTCTGCAGGTACCTTCTTTCTGGGATGGCAAGTGGTGCCCTAATGTCATTGGTGGAATTCCTGATGTTCCACTGGGCCTCCTGTCATAACCCCAACATGGAGGCAGTGAGGGGGATGGAGGTCCTCGTTCCTCATGTGGTGTCTACATTGCAGGTGGGGGCTTGTCTTCCTGTAATGTTTGGCTGGAGTCAGGCAGTAACTGTGCAAGTTTTCTGTGTTTCCACTGTCCCTTCATCTCCTTTGGCTGGAGAGAGCAGGCTTTCTGGGGACATTTTTTATTTGCTCCCATTGGTGTTTCTGGGTTGTTGGCTTCCCTGGCACCTAGTGTGGGATGCATGAGACAAAAAGAAAACTCAGGAAGTCACCACTGTGTAGTTCCTCAGGTCCTGATCCCTGGCCAGACTGCCACATTCTCTTCACCTCTCAGCATGTTTTTGTTTCTTTCAAATATAAAGCCTAGGGAGTCTAGCCATGCTTAGTGGGAAGAGCAGGGAAAAGTATGTTTATCCATCTTTCCAGAAGCAGAAGTCCAAATTTAATTAACTTTGAATGGGTAATACATTCATGTGACATACAAGTTGAGTGATATAAAAAGAAGTTACAGTGAAATTAACTTTCTCCCACCCACTTCCCCTCTTAGTTGGCAACAGTGCTTCTGGTTACTGTGCTTCCTTCTGAGGTAACTTTACAGATACCAGCAGACATACACAGATGCGTTGTTACCCAGGTGGTGGCATACTGCATACACTTTATCCTGTTTTTTTTCTCATAACACTGCAATTTAGTGAACCTTCTGGATTCATACAAGAAGAACTTCTTTATCATTTTTCATGGCCTCATGCTGTTCCAGTGCATGGAGATGCCATGTGTATGTAACCACTTGCACTGTTTAGGTGTTGGTCCTGTTACCTGATATATTTATTTTCCCTTCCATCTTAGTGTCTTCTGCACATTTCTTGTGTTTTCTGTGTACACCTGAGTCAGGGTCCTGTGTAAGCTGAAGTGTGTTGGAGACAGCTGCTGGTGACTGAAGTCTTCATTTTATGATAAGTCATATGTATACTCCATAAGTATTTGGAGATACTTATTACAGCTGCTTTCCTAGACTTGGTTCTCCATCATGTTCACAAGGGCTCTTTGGTCCACAGCTTGCTTTTCATAGGTGTCAACAAAAGATTTTGGGTATAAGCTCTATATACCCTTATTCACTTTCATGGGTTTAGGTGCTTCCACATAACAGTTAACAGAATGTATGCACTTTGTTGTTATTTCTAAGGGGCATGAAAACACAGGTCTACTATGATTTGGGGTCAGAGTACTTGTATCTACCTTTTGGGAAAGATGAGATTGATTTTGTTATCATTTAAATTTTTGAGCATGGTAGTTTCATTCTCACTAAATTAGCACTTTTTCTTTAGGGTGGTGATTTTTTTCTTTTGAGTAGAAATATTACCCTCAAATTCTTGGTGAACTTGAGTAAAGTCATGAATTGAAGAACCTTTTTGCCTTTGTCTCTTGATAGTCTTTCATGTTCTCTTGGCAGTTTAATGCTAAATCCATGCATAATTAAGTTTGATCTTGCACAGAGGATGGAGTCTGGAACTTGCACTGATAGACTGGAACTTGCACTGACAGACTGTGTGAGGATTTTTTTTTTTTAATTTCAATTTTTTAATTTGATATTTCCAAATATATAAAACATCAAGATTCTTACACCAGTTATCTCAAATGAGACCATACAAAGCAATTTTAAAGTGTATACAACAATCATTCCCCCCTTCAGTTTTGCTACTTTATACACCTATGGGATATACAGAAAATTGAATGGCATGTGCCTAGTTGGAAAATTTCACCTGTTTACAAAAAAAAAAAAAAAAAGGAAGAAATTAAGAAAACTCAAAATCAAACATGTAGGATACTTGCTACTTTGTGTCTGCAAGTCAATTTACAAACTTTTTTTTTAATTTAGTAGGCACTTGGGACTGAAAATTTTAGCTGCCCAGTTTTATCCAACTACCCAACAGAAAGCAGCACAAATGAAAGTCCCAACACTCTGTAAACTTTGAGGGACTGAGAGAGTAGACACTATTTTTTATCTGTAGTAGATTCAATTGTTGAGCCTGCAAATGTAGGCTTTTTTCTCTTAACAGAAATAAATATCCTCAGGGCCTTTCCTCTAGCTTCAGTGAGCTGAGTTCAAGAATAGTGAAGAACCCCTCATGTGAAATTTAAAGTGTGACAACTCTGAAGTATTCTGATGCATTATACAAAATTTTGCTAGTTGCACAGACCAAAGACAGATGTTTTGCTAAATGGCACTGAAGAAAATCCTGACCCAAGTGGCACTACTTGGTCCAAATGTTACTGACCAAAGAAAATGATACAACAATATTTATAGGCTCACCTTTAAGAAATGGTTGACATTAATACTGTACATATTTTACACATCAAATACATAGTCCAAGAGTTTATAAAAGAAATTCATGCATTATTACCTTTAAGAATATCAATGTACAACATACCCAGGCCCCCCAGTAATTGTGACATTTCAGGTGGACACAGTGTTATGTACAAAAACAATCAATTTATCTTCTGTGTTAAGTATATAATTTAAAGAAACTTCAGAGATTACTGAGGAAAAAAGTCCACTGAAGATTGATAACAAGTGTCAATCTGTGGGATTTTTAAGTATTTCCTTAAAAAAAAAACACCCAGAAAACATAACCTCTGTACAAAGAAAAATATAAAAATTCTGGAAGATCATGTCTGATCACACTGCATAATTTAGAATGAAATGTCAGTGGTTTAAAGTTTTTCTGTCTTATTCCTTTGGCAGCCTTAATTTGTGAACTAATACTCGTATTTAGCTCAGCTGCTTTTATGGCACAAGAGCCCAGTTTCAAAATGGTGGCACTGATTTTCCTTATAACAGCACTATTTTCAGCAGCAATTATATTTTTAAAGGTTAACAATTTGTACAACAAATGTCTAACTATGCTTATTCCTACTTTTTACTTAACAGTTATGATCTTTACGAAAAGCTAATATCTACATAGAGAACCATCTTTTACTTGCCCCATCTCATCTCTGACTTGGTTGAGGAAGTACAGGCATTTCAGATTAGGTATTTATGTGTTTTAGATGGGATTCCTGGATTTATGTGAATATAAAAATAAGACAAAATAATTCTTAGGTACATTCCAGTGTCCCAGTAATTAGTTACATGATAAATAGTACCTACCTGCTGACCACCTATAAAAGATGAGACATTCCGAGGCACCCTAAAAACCTAGGTCTGTAACAGGTGAACAAGAAGGCCATTTTACTCAATTCTGATGCAGTCACCACTGACTGCTATTTAAGGTGTTTACTGGTAACCAGCAAGTTTAACTGAAGAGATGTCACTAAATTCAAACTGAAAATATATATTTAAAACAGCAATTTACATTGAGGGAAATATGGTTCTTGTGTGTTCTGTGTAAAGAGAGATTATGAATAAAGGGAACTGGCAACTGAGCACCCTAATTCAATTCCATGAATACAGGTTCCATGCTAAGATATCTACTACATGCATTTTGCTTACAGTAACTGCCTAAAACTCACCAGCTATATAGAGTTAAACTCTGTATTAAAGGACTATTGAGTTACAGGGGAATTGGCCATATCAGGTAGCTAGTGACATAGTACCAGTTGTGAAAATTTAGATAAATGAGTTGACAAATGGATTCATTGAATATGTTAATATTTTGAATGAGAAGACAATTCACCAGGATAATATACCCACATGTATGTTGATCTGACAAAAACCACAGACTGACATCAAATGGATAAAAAAATACTGGGGAAAAAGTGAAAATGCCAACCACAATAACAAGGTGGGTGGGCTGGGTGGGAGAGCACATTTAAGGCATCTAAAAAAAAAAATTCCACATGGCTTTGGCTTATTAAAATATTTTACACTATCTTTTTTCTTTTTAAAGAAGATTTGAAAGCACCTAAAAATCAAGCAGATTGTTAAAAAAATCCCGCATGGCAAATTCAGTTTGTAAGCGTCATTCAGATATTTGTCAAGGAAAATAAAGAAGCCTCTGCCCATGAGATTGCACATGGTGGAAGAGGTCCTTCCAACCCTGTCTATCTTATGCTGGATGGCAGCCCAGAGGTTCGCTGTGCAGCAGATACAATCAAGGTGTTACTCTCTGGAAGGGAAGGGACTGTGGAATTTCCACTGGTTGGCGAGCAACCCAGCTTTAATTTTTCCAGATACTCTGCATGTACAGGCTTATGACACTGGAGAACTTTGATGGCATCCTTTATTTTGAACCACTCTGTCTTCCTTCCTGTATTAACAGAATCTTCCCAGTCTTCTAATATTTCAGTGACATTAAGGACATAGACATATACCCTGTGCTTTCTGTCTTGGTTCTCAAATATGCCCAGGAATCTGCCTGACTTTCCTTTGACTCCAGCCTCTTGGTAAGCCTCCCTCACGGCAGCACCGGCAGGCTCCTCCTGGGGCTCCAGTCCTCCTCCTGGGCCAGTCCACTGGTCCGGGACCGAAGCCTTCCCACCTGCAGCACCTCGTCCTCCTGCTCGCTCCGGAAGCACAGGGACGCCGCCCGCTTCTTGAAGCCCTCGCGGTCCTAGGTCCGCGGCCTAGGGGGGCTTGGACCTCATCGCAGAGGCGGGCTCTCGCTGCCGCGGCCCCTGCGGAGGCCGCCACCCCGCCGGGGCGCGGGGGCGAGGGCGAGTCGGGGCCCAGGGCGACGCGGCCGGCCAGTCCCGGAGCCGGCGGCCGCTCCGACGCGGGGCGGGGCGCGAGGGCTGGTCCCTGCAGCCCGGGCGCCTCGGAGGGAGCGCGGCCTCCGCCCGGGCGTCTGTGGCTTTCCCCGGAGCCCGCCGCCCGCTCGCCCCGGTTCCCACAGCTGCCGCCGCCTCCCAGGGCTGAGCGGGGCGCGAGGTGCGGGGAGTCGGCTGCAGGGGCTCCCGCCGGCCCGGCAGCAGTGCCGCGGCAGCGCGAGGCGTTTGGTGTCGGCTGCGGGCCGTCCCGTCAGGGCCCTCTGACGTGCTGCGTGTGCACAGGTGGCTGCGCGGTGCCCGTCAGTGCGCCGCCCGTGGCGGGGTCTGTGTTCGGGAACGGGTGTGTTTGTGGCTGCAGTTGCCGCAGTTCGTCCCTGCCCTCCAGACCTCCCCAGCCCCACTCTCGGCCTCGTGGTCCTGGCATGCCCGCTGCTTCGGCCCCGGATGCTTCCTCTGGGCTCCGCCCCCAGCACGTCCACGTCACGCCTGCTGCCTTAGTCCTGCAGAAATCCTGCGCTTTGGGTTTGTGCCACCTTCTGTAAGTTGAAAGCTTCTGGACCAAGTGCGACAGTGAGATGGAGTCAGAAGAGGAGTTGAGCAAAGTGATTTCTGTCCTGTACCTCTTTTTTTTTTCCTACCTTTTCAAGCTATTATTTCAAGATGCCTTTCTGAGGGCAAGGTTTAAAATTCACTCCCTTAGCTTTGCTGTTATTCTTCATTTCTAATAAATTGGGAACTACAAATACTCTACTTTTAAAAATGGTTGTATACGTTTACTCATTTGTTTTGGAATAAATTTGATGAAGATGAGTTTATGGGAAAGCAAAGTGTGACCAGGGGTTAGGAATTTAAGTGGAAAATTGAATCTTCCTGAAGCTTTCCACATTTCATTAGATGTTAAATTCTACAGTGAAGTTTCATATGATTATTAACTATAAGTATATTCCTAAATATCGTGGTTAAACTGTTATTAAATCATATATCATAAAGCCATTAATATTTTTACATAATACAGTTGTTTGATTATTGAATTTTTCTTGTGAGATATTAGTCAGCAACCTCAGTTTTTTCTTTTAGTGATTTTGTAACAAGAATAAAAATATATTTTAAATCTGTGTGACACAGTTTTATTAAAATGACTTGAGAGTGTATGAGCATTTTTCAGTTTATTTTCTTCTTTCACATTATATTTTTAATTTTGTGTCCTTCTACATTGTATTCTAAAATTTGGAACCGATTGATATGTGCTTTTCACTTCACTATCATGAGGGATGTTTTTTCAAATGAAACTGAAAAATTTAGTAATTCATCTTTTGTCAGTATTAAAAGCAGACCAGCTAGGCTCCTTTGTGCCGCAGTAAAAATAATACCAGAACATAAGAAAGGTTTCTGTATTACTTTATGTGCTCTGTGATAGCGTCTTTTCTGTGAACACTCTCAATTCCAAATAAGACCCTGACATTGAAAATTTACTTGTACATACACAGGGGTTATATTATGCTTCCTTGACCCTTGAAATGAGTATGGATGCAGACAGAAATCTTTGCGTTGTTCTCCCTAAGGTATTGCCATCAGAGAGTCAGCAAAAGTGGTTGACCAAGCCCAAAGGAGGGTGCTGAGGGGAGTTGATGACCTGGGCTTTTTCATAGGGCATGAAGCCATAGATAAACCCACGTATGCCACAAAGGTAAACTCCCCACTGGGATTTGCTTCTGTAAGTGTATCACCAAGAACAGAGAGTAGGATGAATCATGCAAAATGGTAGATTTCATAGCAATTGTACTTGTGAGCTGTGTATTTTATTCTTGTGTTGGAAAAGAGGTTTTGTTGTTGTTGGTTTTGAATGGGGTATTTTTCAAAATTGAAGTATAGTTGATTTACAGTGTTGTGTTAGTTGAACAAGGTATTTTTCATGTGGGGAATCAAGTGAATTTAAGAAACCCCAGAATGCAGGATTGACTCTGGGAATGCTGGGCTTCATGTGAGAGCAAGATCTGCTTCTGTGGAAAATTGCAGGTTGACTCACTGACCTGTCAGATGTAGAAGAGCTGTAGACTGATTAATTAAAAAGAAGCACTAAAATTGTTTAACTAGGTATTTGTTCTCAAAACCTCCAAACTCCAAATGGAATGGTATGGCGGATTAGCTGTACTTTTGCATCTATTACTCCACTGTTAAGATGATACTTAGTACTTAGAGATGTGAAGTAGAATATAAATGATAATATAACAATATTTCTGGTAAAGTGCCTGTTATTTCTTTACATAAATTAACATTCACCCAGTGCAAAGGACCTGTTTTCTCTAATAACTCAGTCTCTTCTGGGCCAGTGTTTTTAAAACTGTTGCTCTTACTGACATGGACTGAAGCTTGACATAGTTTGATTTCTCTTCCTTTAGTGGCCAATAAGACATGGAATAATTGAAGACTGAGATCTAATGGAGAGGTTCATGGAACAAGTTATTTTTAATTTTCCCTGAGCTGAACCTTAGGGCCATCACTTTTTGATGGTGAGTAAATGGGACTGAGAGAAGAGCCCTGTGGATTCTTGGTTGCTTAGATTTTAAACCCAGGATATTCTTCCCTGGGGAGTTTTTAATTCCCACTAAAGCTCTTTGTATGAGTTGGAGTGCTTTTTGGGCAAATAACAGAAGGCTCAACCAAAATGTCCAAAACCAAAGAGGACTTATTATCCCACAAAACAGGATGCCAGTGTCAGGCCACTCAGGACTGGTTACTTGAGCAGCTCAGAGATGGAGGTGAGAACCCAGCCTAATTCACTTGTTGGCCTCTTGTGCTGGTTCCCCTCAGGCCCCAGGGTGGCTGCCCGAGTTCCTGTACTGACTTTTGGTGTATTTACTTTCAGAGTTTTAGAATTAAGACTCTCATCCTCAGAAACCTTCCTAGCAGATTTGCCCTGTCTGTCCGTGTCCAGTGTGGGCCCTAGAGGGGAACAAAATTACTTTGGTACATTTTGATGAGTCAAGATTCTCTCCTGTTGCTGGTGAGGGGACCACATCTCATCACCTGGCCCCAAGAGGTAAGTACCTAAACCGGCCTCCAGCAGCAAGGAATGAGGAGGGAGGAATGGGTTTGGGTAGGAAACCACCTGTGTAGTTAGGTGTCCTCCTGAAATAACTGTTTGGCTCTGACCTTTGCTTCTTACAGCAGAGGGAGCTGAGTCAAGGTGCTGTTTTGCCAAGGTTAAATCTCACACTAACACTGAGCTGAGTTACAGGCCCTGATATTGTGGATGTAATTGATCTTGTTCAGATGAAATAAAACAATACAGAGAAATGAAGAGAAGTGTCTCTTGGTTGTGGAGCCTGTTTTCATTGTTTTATGTTCTTTTTAAGTTAAAATTAATTACATGTATAAAACACTTACTTTAAGGAGAGCAATTGCATGTAACATAAGCTGCACATTAAAACCTACATAATTTAGCTTTGCATTTTTTCCATGCTAGTGCATTGTCAAATGGTCCCTGATCCAATTATATAATTCTTCCTAATGTTAAATATGGAATATTCTTTAGAATTATCTGGCTTAAAATATGTTAAGTACAAGGCTGTTATGGTAGTTAGTGGAATCTATATATTTTGTGTCTATTAAATCAAGTCCTTGAAAGTGCTCTAAGCTTTTTCCTGGCTGTATCTTCACAACTAGGAATTGCCACGTCCAAGTACTGTGTTTTACAGGCCACTGTGTATTTTCTCTCCTGTGTATCTACGATGGTTTATTTAAAATACATGGAGCCAGGAAACTGACAGTATGTCTGAGTGGCTTTGTCTTTACAGCCAAAACAAATTACAGACTCCCACCTGCCATGCTTGGCATGTTCCCTTCTCTCATACGTCACATAACTACCTGTTGATAGGACTCCAGGCATGGGCCTGGGGCCCAGCTTCTTCTCCCTGCCTGCCCCATCCCGCTCTGCTCAGAGGGAGTCTGAGTCTTAGGCCCGTGGAGCAAATGCAATCACCAGGACACAGCCCACAGGAAATTTTTCCTACCAGGAATTTTTCTGCTCTAGCTGGCATATACACCGCAGTACAATAAAACCAATTGCTGGGAACGAACTGGAGGTGTTTGGTATGAATATGGAAAAGCTTAAGTCCTTTGCCAAAAATGAGTATCTGAAGAGAATTTTCAAAAATAATTGTTTATTACATTAAACATAAGAAAATATTGTGTTACATTTATTGTACTTTGAAGTTAGGAGGTGTGTTTGCTGCATGATGTGACAGAGGAAGTTATGAGAAGGGTGGTTTTATCTCAGGCTTATGTCCTTCCTCATCAGTTAATGGAATAATTGAAGGGGAGTGAAGCAGGTACAGGGATTTGTGGCCATGTCCAGAAATTCATTGAAGACATTTACTGAACCACTACATCAGCTAATGGCTTCTTGGTGTAAAAGAGTCTAAAAGTTTTAAATTAAAGTTCCCTCAGTAGCCTATGAAATTGTCCCTTCTGACTGCTATGACAGACATCTGCAAATCCATGGTGGGAATGAGCTCAGTAGGGCTCATGTTTTTCAAGAAGTTTCAGAGACTCAACTCACGTTGGTCACGTGGACTAAACAGATAGCAAATGGGAACCACACTCTTTTCTCTAATACTGAATTGCCCAGAGTTCAAGACAGAATCATATATTCTAAAGAACTGCAGTGCTCTTGAAGGGAAATTGAATTGTAACTGTAGAGGAGATTTGCAAACCTTTTTGTATATGAATCAGGGGAGGAAGAGCAAGCAGAAGTGCTGCCCAAGGATGCTGGGAACCAGGAGCTCTGCCATCCACCTGAGAGCAGGAAAGATGTGTGTCCCAGCTCAGGGATGGAGGGTCACCCTTCCTTCATCCTTTTGTTCCAATCAAGTCCTCAGTAGCCTGTGTGCTGCCCACCCACATTGGCAAGGGCAGGTCTCCTTACTCAGTCTGCTGCATGCTAAGCTCTTCCAGAGACACCCTCTCAGACACATCCCAGAAAGAATGGTTTACCAGCTCTCGGGGTACCCCTTAGCCCAGTCAAGCTGACACATAATAATCACCATGACATGTGGCTTGTCCTGGCTTACCGCAGTAACTCCCTTCCTGGTTCATGAGGGTGGCTCAGACCTGCTCTGTCCTGTACACTAGTACTGGCCGGTGTGGAGCTGGACATCCTTGGCGCTACTGAGTCTGTTACTGCTGGCCCGTGTTCTTCCCATTTTCAGTATATTGTCATCTCCATTGCTACTTGCCCTTCCTTGAGGATTTATGCTTTTAAAAATGTTTCTTTACTGCAGTTATGGAGAGGTTTGGGACTGGAGCAATATTAGTTGCATGTGTTCAGCTTGCTTTCTTTATCCAGAAATATGGATTGATTTTTATAGTACTGACTAATTATTCATTTTTGAATTAATGCTTGATGATATTTTACCATTATTATGAATACAATGCTTATGTAACTTGCATTCATGTGAAGTTTTAATCATATACTTCAGTATTTAAAAAATAAGAAAAACTTGATATCTCCAATTTAGATCTCGTTATATATAAATAATGGTTTTTGGAAAGTTTTATTTAAATTAGTCCTCTAAAGGAACAATTACTTGTGGTAAACATAGGAGAAATGGAGGATTGAGGAAAACATAGATTTATGATTATGGTTCTGAGAACCCAGAAGAATGTGTCTTTAATAATGCTGAATTTGAATCAGGAGCCAGGAGAACCTAATTTTATTGTAAACATTCTCTTAATGGAAGTGTATAGATTTTAATGTTAGTTCTTCACAGATGGTGAATTGTTTGGCAGCAAGTACTAAAGTGTAAAAATCAGTGATTTAAGCAAGTTAAAGGTTTTATTTTTCTTAAAGTCATTTGTAGCAGGGAGGGCAGTGCTGGTATGTCAGGTTTCTGGTGTCATTAGGGATCTGTGTGATCTAGTATATTTAGCATATGGCTTCCATTCTAAGATTGCCTTAGATCACAAGTTAGCTGCTGCAGCTCCAGTCATCACCTCCATATTCCAGGAAAGAAGGGGTTAAGAGCAGAAGTGGGCCTACTACATGAGTCTACCTCCAACCTTGTAAGGAGCTTTCCCAGAAGACACATCCAATAACTTTTGCTTCTTATTGGCCAGAACTTACTTAGCCATCCCTGTACACCAGGAAGTCTGGGAAATGCTGTTTTCTGGGCCTGTGATTGATCAGTGGTCTGTCATTAAGGCAGAAGGCAGAATAGATACTGGGTAGGGAAATTGCAGTGCCTGCCATAATGATGTGACTACAGGTATGAAGACAGTGGCAGATCAAGAATTCAGCTGTCTTCACAACTGTGGTTGGATATGGAAAGTGTTTTCCACGTTACAGAGCCAACAGGCTAGGGAAAAGCCACACCAGGATGTGCTGTGGCTTCTGCCCTGGGGTGAAGTCTTTCTTCTGTTAGCTTCTCCGCCTGTGGAGAAATAAACCAGGAAGTTGTATTGGGAGTTTCTGTGGCCTTCGCACACAGGCTGTAACTCAGGGTTTCACAATTCTTGTAATGAATTTTTTTTTTCTTATTATAGAACTATAAGTGCGATTTAGAAAATTTGGAAGATTCTTGTGGGGCTTTTCACACTCCTATCCCATTATCATAAATATTATCATTTAGTATAGCTATACTTAATCTTTTCACTCATGTTTTTATATGATTTTGCATTCAATATTGTTTCCTCCATCCCTCTCCCCCATTTTCTTGCACGGTTTTCATAATCCTCGCTTTAATGGTCATGCAATCATGTATCCAGTGGTTGTTTCCTGTCTGTTTAGCAGCCCCACTATTTTTAGATGTTTACTTTTGTTTCCAGTTTCTTGGTTTTGTAAGACATAACATAAATTAATATTTGCACATTTTTTTCTATATTTAGAGCATTTTTATATTAAGAATATAAAAATTATATATATATATATAATTTGGAGGTCCAGATGTGTTAATAATTTTGAATCTCTGGTATACCATTTCACACTGAAATCTTCAATGTACAAGAAGCCACATTATTTGAACTCTTAGGATTGATTAATATCATTTTTGATTATTTGACTTTTTAATTTGCAGTTTGAATACCTTTGATCTTAAACAGTTTTTCATGTATTTATTAGTTGTATTTTCTCCTTTGTGAATTGCCTATTCATGTCCTGGGTTTTGTACATATCAGTGTTTTATTGCTTTTATTGTTGCTATGATTTCTTTGAACTTTATTCTACTTAAATTTTTCTTTTGTGATAAAATGCACATACCATAAAATTTATCATTTTAACCATTTCTGAATGTACAGTTTGGTGAGTTGCGTACATTGACATTGTTGTGCAACCATCACCACCATCCATCTCAGGAACTTCTTCATCTTCCAAACTGAAACTCTGTCCACATTAAAGAATAACTCTCTTTCCCCCTCTCCCAGCCCTAGCCCCCACCATCCCCCCTATGTCTCTATGACTGTAACTATTCTGGGTCCTCATATAAGTGGAATCATCCAGTATTAGTCCTTTCATGACTGGCTTATTTCACTTGGTATAAGGTCTTCAGGGTTCAGCCACATTGTAGCATGTGTCAGAATTTCCTTCCTTTTTTAGGGCTGAATAATATTCTGTTGTATGTATGGCCACAATCTGTTTATGGTGTGAAATCTTTCATATAACAGATAAGAATTTTTTGTCATAAGCAGATACTTTTTCTCACTTGATTTTTTGTAGGTTATGTTTTTGAACATCTATAATTGTAAATTTTTATGTATGTAAACCTACTTTCCTTTGATGTTTATATATATTTTTCATTCATCTGGGATTTATTTGGAACATCACTTGACACTGAAATTAAACCCAGGAAGAATCCAGAGCCAGGGTTAATCTACTACTTGTTGGAATGCCTTCTATAGGCTCACATTTTTTTTTAAACCAGGCAGGAAGGAAACATTGCATGACTATGCTCCCACTTTGCATACCTTTCTAGCCTTCCTCTCTTCATCCTATTCCCCCCTCTAATCAGTTTAAATGTTATGTTTATAAAATTACCTTATTAAGGTGCTTGGATTCCTCCTCAAGGTAAGAGAAGACTCTAGGTCTCTGGAGTTAATACATTCAATTTCTTCTGGCCTGAGATATATTCTTGATATTACAGTTGATTGTTGATATATTCAGCACTTGCTAAAGGCCCAGCCCTCTCCCCACCAAGCATTTGCATGAATTATCTCACTTATTTAATCCCACAGACAATTGTGGGGTAGGTAGTTATTAGGCCTGTTTTTCAGGTTGATAGGAGGTGCCATAAGGAGATATATTGTAACCTAAATATTGGAATCCACAGCTATTCTTCATGTGCTTTAAATGAAAGAAAACTAAAAAAAAAAATCTGATATAGTAATCACTAACACAGTGCTAAATGTGTACTGGGAACATTAAGGTATTAACTAATTTGATCTCAGCCGCTTGAGGTAGGCACATTAAAATAAGTAATGTGTTGTTGAATAACGTTTAGATCATTTACTTACAATCTGCTTTTGATGACTTTATTATTTCTTGTCTATGTCTTAAGATTGCTTTCTCTCTCCCATTCAGGGAGTGTATTGATTCTAATCAGAGTAATTAAAACTTACTTGGGGCATGATGTTTGAGCTTTGTATCAGACAGGAGTATAAACTAAAGCCCCCAGCTAGTTGATAGCCAGATTTGATTATTTGCTTGAAGAGTTAGCATACACACAGCACAGAATTCAAAAGGTGCAGTACGATTTCCAGTGCAAGAGTGTCTCTTTCCCACTTCTGTGTTGCCTTCCAGATCCCCTTCCTGGAGGAAACCAACTTTACTGGTGCTTAACCAGCAATAATTATGTGCAGGCACATGGATTATACATAAACTTGATTCATAAAATGGTAACAAAATTGACATACTATGGTACATTTTGATTTTTACTTTAAAAATTTTAGAAATTATAATTTGAAATATATGAAATTTACCCACTTAACACAGTTTTAAATGTATCATTTGGTAACATTACCTACATTGATATTGTGATGTAACAGAACTCTAGAACTTTTCCATCTTGCAAGATCAAAACTTTGTGCCCATAAACAGCTCCTCATTTCTCTCCTCATACACCTTGCTTTTTAAAAAAAATGTTGTAGATACAGAAGTATATTTAAGAATGTGTATGTATGGAGAGGCCTCTTTTCATGTAGCAAATTTATAGTAGATATTTTTTCATATCTGCAGACACACTGCCCATCCTTTTTAATTGCTTCAAAGTGTTACATTTTATGGATGTGACCTAATCTGTGTAATCAGTTCCTTGTTATGTGCAGTTATGTTTTTTTCTGATATTGGAAGCTGTGACAACTGTGCACCTCTCTGAGGCACCTTGTTTTAGATGTCCCTTGGCTTGACAATGGAATTTGATTTTGTCTCATAGTCTTTGTTCAGAGACTTTCTCTTCAGTAGGTGAGTTTCTCACTGGTACATGCTGATGATTTTAGTGATAATAATGCACTTTCACTGAGTACATTCCCCATGCCAGGTGCTGCCATGAGCACTTTGTTTAGACTCCTGTGAAGTCAGTGCTAATTATGCATGGAGAGAGGAAATCACTTTCCAAACTTGGTAAAATCGAAGGTGGGGTGTAGCTGGGCTGATTGGAGTTGGAGCTCTCCCGTTGCCCGTGCTGAAATGGCCTGGGCTGTGTGGCAGGTGTGTGTGGTCACAGCTGCTTTTCTGGTGCTGTGCTTTCTGGTTTTAGTGTGTTTTATTTATGTATGGATATTTTAAAACTCAGGCTTGGCTTTCTCTTTGATTTCTATTGGGTGCATATTCGTTCTGATAATTGGTAAAACATATTTTAACATAACTGTACTTTTGTATAAGATATTTACCTGTATTTGTTTAGGGATGATTACTTCCTACTGTGCTTAGTGACCACGTTGGTACATGGCCACATTTCTTACCTCCTCCTCCTTTCTTCTATCACCTGCTTTTGATTGTTTATGTTAGTGTACTTACTCTGATATTTATGTTTGTGACTTTATGTTTACTGGTGTCTCTGCTGCTCTACCAAGAAAACAATATCTTTTGATTCCATGACACAAGGGCATCAGTGTCTTTATATTTTCCTCCTTTCCATCTGTGCCTGTCAACTTGATACTACTCCTGTTGTTTTAATTTATAATATTTACATTCTGTTCTATAGCTATAGATTCTCCCAGAAAAGAAAAGCATTTATCCCTACATCTTAAATGGACTACTTGCTCACTGTAAGTCTTTGGCTGTACTTTATGCATTCTTATTATTTGGCTAAAGCTTATTGTCTGATGGTTAATTCATGAAGGGTTCATAGAAACCAAATTCTCTCAAGTTGTTCTATGTTTAAAGATATTTTGTTTTTGCAACAGACTTGATTGGCAGTGTGGCCAGATATAGAATTCTGGGGTCATATTTTCCTGCCAGAAAAGTCTGTAAATGTGGCCCTGTGTGTCCCAGTGTCCTGCATGCAGCTGTGCCAATGGCCAAGACAGGCTGCCCTTTTCCTGCTTTAAGAGTATGTTGCTCTGCTCAATAAGCCTAACAAAACACCATAGGCTGAGTGGCTTCAACAACAGACAGTTGTTTTCTCACAGCTCTGGGGGCTTTAGGTCTGAGATCAAGGTGCCATCATGGTTGGTTTATGATCAGATCTCTCTTCCTGGCTTGCAGATGGCCTCCTTGTCACCAGGTCCTTGTGTGGCTCTTCCTCTGTGTGTGAGTGAGAGAGAGCTCCCTGATCCCTCTGCCTTATCCTGCAGAGATGTTAGTGCTGTCCTGTGACCTCACTGATCCTGGATTACCCCTCTAGGGGCTTCATCTCCAAACACAGTCACCTGAGGGTTGCAGCTTCAGCATAAGAGTTTTGGGACACACAGCTCAGTATATAACAAAGGGTAATGTGGATTTTTATTTATTTATTTTTTTTGCCAAAAGGTGTAGATTTTTTTTTCCTTTCTTTGTTTTTTTTTTCTCCTTTTCTCTCTCTTTTTTTCCCTAGCTTAAATATGTGATGTAAATCCATATTTATTAACATGGAAAAATGTTCAACATATTGCTGAATGACAAAAAGCAGTTTTATTTATTTTTATCTTTCTGTAATCCTGTTAATTTCCTCCTATTAGATAATAGTTTTTATTTTAAATAGACATTTTAAAAAACTCGGATATCTATGTCATGATATTCATCTGCTTTATTTTTATATTTTTCTGGGTACATGTTTTTTATCTGCCATTTGTTTTTTCCTATTTTCTCTCTCCACTCTCTTTTTCTATGAGTGTTTTTATTTGATGTTTGGCTAGTCTTTTTGTGTTCTTTCCTCATCTTTGAGTGAGGGGAGCTCTTTCTGAACTGGCTGTGTGTCTGGTTTAGGCTGGGTGGTGGGCAGTGTCTGGCTGAAGCAGCTTCTGTCCCAGGCTTGTCTTTCTCACAGCAGATGGTGGAGGTGTAACTTCTCACCTTGCTGCCTGTGCTCTGAGGGGAGGGGCCTGGGGAGCGAGGCTCCTGCAGCTGTGCTGCTCAGACTGCTCTGACTCCAAGAAAGGGCTCTCTGCTTTTGCTCTTCTCTGGAGAACTGGATATTGCCTGGTATCTGAAGTCACTGGTGTTCTCTTTCCATGTCCTCACTCATCTGGTCTCAGTGGGGCTGTTATTGCCCTTGGCAGCTCAGTGCATGTCTCTTCAGATTCACGGTGTTTGGGTGTTCTGTTATCCGAGGTGGAGTTTCCTTTTCTGTAGCTTGTTCTTGTTTTGGGGTGGATTAGTAAGAGCAGAAGTGTTTAGAGAGGCTTTACTCTCTCAAAGATTTTAAACCTCACAGCCAAAATATGTTTAATCAATCACTCTGTGTGTACTCTGTCTGCCAAATTAAGGAGTTGTACAGCATCTTAATGAACATGCTTTTAGATTAACATTTTGCTGTTCTGATGTAATTACATGAAATTTGGGTGAACACTAAATATAGTGAATATTTCCTTACAGACAGAACCTCCTCTGAATACACCAGAAAATAAAGAATATCTTGCAGAAATTATGTTCAAATTATTTAATGTACCGGGACTCTACATTGCAGTTCAGGTAAGGACAAGTGACTTTCATGATTCCCAAGTGACCTTAGTTGTCTAATGTGGAAGAAATGGTGATTCTAGAGGCCTCTGTAAGATTGTGTGATGTGGTTTCCTTTCCCATGCACTCAAGTGCACATGAACTCATCCCATTCAGGTCTGAGCTCAAACACTGTACAGAGCAATTTCTGTGATTTATGTTTTTACTGCTGGTGTAGAGTTTGTCCAGCTTTTGTCTGTTTACATTCATTAAAATCTAAGGTATCCTCAGGAAGACAAGATCAAGATGTAGGTGTGGTTCTTTGGCTATTTTTACTTGTGATCATAAAAAAGAAAATATACTATAGAATCTGTTAAAACAAAACAAAATGAAACAAAATAAATGTCTTTCAAGGGTTTCCCTTTGTGGATCTGAGCTCCTGTGGTTCCATGAGTTTACAGAACTTCCCCTGGAGCTGCTTGTTCTTCGTGGGGGGGTTTGTTGTTTTTAGGTGTAATGTATCTGCCTCTATATAAGGGAATTGACTGAAATTTGGGGGAATAAATGATAAAATTGTTTTCCAAAATGCTTCCTGCATATTCTATTCCCTTACTTGTAGGAAAAAAGAGGAGGAGTTGCATAGATGTTTAACTTGGAAGATTCCACATGCTGTGTCCTCTGTGTGGTGATTCTCAGTAGACAGTGATGTCTTAAAGGCTCTGAAAATGCCTACATTAGGAAACTCTGTTTATTCCACCACTTCCAAATTTAACCAGAAATATTCCCCCACCCCTAAGCTGTTTCTGTTCCATGGAGTAGGAGACACTTCAGGAAACACTGGCCCAGTGGTTCTCAAAGTGATCTATGCAGCAAGGTCTCCTCAAAAGTGTTTTTTTCAAAATACACATTCTCAGAATTTATATCAGACCACGGGTTTCCAGCCTCAAAATTTTGGATCGGGCAGTCCTCAGGGGAGGGGAGGGTACTGAGCTGTGTGTTGGATGTCTAGCAGCATCTCTGGTCTTGACCCACCAGGGGAAGCACCACCACCAGCCTCCCCTCCATCAAGTGTGACAGCGAGAAATGGCACCAGGTATTGCCAGGTGCTCCTTGGGGGCAAAATTGCCCCTGGTTGAGAACCACTATCCTGGTTCTGCCAGATGAGAATTTCTGGGTGCCAGGCCCAGTATTTTGTCTTTCTAAAGTCCCCACAAGTAGTCTTATTGCAATCCATCTGTGGACCCACACTGGGAACCAGTGGATTAGAAATTAAAACCTCCTGATTCCACAATAAAATTCCTTTCTCTCTGGCTTTTCTTTGCAAAGCTTTGATTTATCTTACTGAGAAGTTGACTCCTCCAGATTAAGTGCACAGAATTTACATGTTAGTTGTCCACTTTGGAATTTGGATTTGGGAGGAAGATGGAAGGTAGGGAAAGGGAAAGGTCATTCAGTCTCAGTAAGAAAGAAAGGGCTTATTGCTCCAACCTGAAGATAGGCTTGTGGAACACTTGAGAAAGTCCCCATGCTGATGGTCTCTGTTGTATTTGTGAAGGCAGTGCTGGCCTTAGCTGTGTAGTGGACATCATGACAAGTTGGTGAACACACATTAACAGGAATCATCATTGACAGCAGGGATGGGGTCACTCACACTATCCCAATGGTCAGCAGGGCACCGAGTTCTGCTCTGTCTGTGGGCCTAACCTGATTTGAGGTGAAGGAAGCAGTGAAAGGAAAAACCCTTCTGTTAATTAAAGCACCACTTTTGAAGACATACCTGTACTTAGCAAAGGTAACAAGAGCCTTTAAACACAGTTGTGTGAGAAAGTGGAAGATGCCTAGTGTCTGTGGCACTGGCAGTTGGAAATTTGCAGTAGCAGATTTGTGCAGTCTGGTGTCAGCAGTCGTCTGATGTCCCGGGGCTCTGCTTGGCCCCGGTGTCACTTTGCCAGAGGGCTTTCCTGACTTTCATTCTGAACTGTAATCTGGATATCAGTGGGTGCGGCACATGAACATTTGGAGGATGATTTTGTGTTCTGTGACAATCCTCTGGAGAGGATTTGTTTCTTGCTTTTTAAAAATTTTTTAAGAGCCAAGAAGGAGAGATTGTTCACCTTGACTTGTAGGATGCTCTGCAATGTCACTTTTTGGTTTTAATTTTCAAAATATAACAGAAGTGGTTTCTAATTCAGGCTTCAAGAGACTATATATATAAATATATATATATATATATTTATATATATATATATATACATTTGGTACAATGGACTAGTTAAATGAATTATTTAAAGTTTTTTTTTTTAATAAATTGAAGCTATCTGGAGGGGGTTACATTGGGAATTCAGACCTGCCTTTCCTTCTCCACGTCCCTTCTTGGAGGCAACCCATGATACTAATGTTTGTTATTTTGTGTATTACAAGTATCTTTTGTGCAAATATAGGTTTGTGTGTTTATGTGCTAAGCTCCTTTTAAAAATGCAATAAATGAATCACTATGCTATACACTGGAAACTAACAGAATTTTGTAAATCAACTAAGACAAATTTAAAAAATGCAAACTAGTTTTTTTTAAAAAAACAATTCATTTATTTCATTTAAAAATAGTCACTGTTTTATTTCAGGACATTGCAGAGATGATGTACTAATATGCTGGTGCTTTAATACCTCAAAGATCAGAAATCACTGCAGGGGGAGGCTGATGTGTCTACAGTCAGGAGGAAAAAGCCAAATCTTTCCCCTCTGTCATTGCACCCTGCCAGTGTCCCCTTTGCCCGGGGGTGAGGAGAGGCAGGAGGCCTGCAGAGCATGCTCTGTGCTCGCAGCCCCTTCATCCAGTCTCGGAACACTGCCCCCTCCTGGGTGTGAGGTGTTTAGGTGCCACTTGCTGTGTGGTCCTGCCTGGCTCCTCTCTGAGGTCACGTCCTCAGAGGTCAGTGCAGGCCAAGGTCAGGGCCTGTGCCTGTGGGTCTGCTTCCTGGCCTCCCCTGTGCATCTGAAACAAGTTTCACACTACGTGCAGGCCCACAGAGAAAGTTGTTGTTCAAATTTTTCTCTGTTTCTTAATGCAGTTTTTTCCCCCTATTTATAAAAATTACATTTACTGTACAAAATTTAGGTAAAATGGAGAAATGTAAAGAAGAAAATAGAATGACCCACAAACCTGCCCAGAGGACTGTGCCACACTTTTTTGGTATAGTCTACTGAGCTCTTTTTCTTAGACAAACAACACACATTTTAAGCACAGTTGGGATACCATCCATCTGATTTCATGTGCTAATTGTACAATGTGCTCCTGAGGTTGTATTTTGCATATTGACTTATCCCTGATGTATCTTTATGGTTAAATACTCTGTGGAAAGATATTTAGTAACTACCTGACAGCCCATCATGTGGGTGTAGCACAACTCACTTACTTGTTTTCCTACCATTGGCTGTGGTTTGTTTTAATATATTTAATCTGTGATGAAGCTGATACTCAACATGGGTTGAATTAATTTTAGAAAATGTTATATGTAATGTATTGAGTATAGAAATTGTGAATAGTTTCTGTTTGTGAGAGCTACTGTTCTTATGATTTTTTTATTTTAATAATGTGTACATATCTTTTATCTTGATCTTAAATATTTTACAATTGGCTTGGGCTCCTGAGAAAGGCTACACACTCTCTCACTTCTAGAAGTTGGGCACCTCAGAAGACATAAGAGGAATTCAGTCACCTGTTCTTGCAACTTCAGTGGTAACTGTTTTGTACATAGTGGAACTGATCCATCTGTCAGATGGATGAGGATTTGCTCCAGCCTTCTGTCTCCATGAGTGTGTGACAAGCAGCCAGTGACATCAGGGAGCTCAGAGTGCCTCCTCTACCTGGTGCAGGTGGGGACATTGTCCACTCTGCACAGCTACTCCCACCAGCATGAGCTGGACCTTCCCAGCCTGTGGCCTGCATGTTGAGTGGCACCCCAGGGGGCTGGTGAGGACCTGGGACCACATAGCAGCTCCTGGCCCTCTCCTGCTGGTGATGGCTGACAGCCTGGTCACTGGTCCGGGAGGGCAGCTGGGTGAGTGGATCCAAACTCCCCCCAGCATGGATCTCACATAGCATAGGGTTGAGGGGTACCTGCCAGACTGTTCCTTCCTACCAAGTGCAGCTCTTACTAGAGTGAGCAGATCGGTTATTGAGTCTTTAATGCATGCCTAAACCATGCTGTGTACTTGACCCGCTGTCTGTCACTGGGTCTCTTCTGTGCACCCACTCACCGCATATGATGGGTGAAGGTGCCAAGGCTGAAACATATGTGTTAACAGATGTTGCCATGGTTACTCTGCCCACAGATGTGGAACCAGGATCTGAGTCCAGGTTGTCACACTCTAAGTCCTGCATGCTAACCAGGTGGTTGACTTTTAAGTGCAAGCCAATTTGTAGTTGGTTTAAAAATTAATAGTTAAACAGCAAAAAAAAAGTGACAATGAATATATATATGTTCATGTATAACTGAAAAATTGTGCTCTACACTGGAATTTGACAAAACATTTTAAAATGCCTATAACTCAATAAAAATGTTTATAAAATTAATAGTTAAAACTTTTTCCTTTTTGTTAGAGGAACAATAAAATGACCCATTGTTCGGACAGACAGCAGCATTTTGGAAATTAACTGCCTTCTGTGGTTTTCTCTTCACATTCCTAATGGAAAGGCCACTTTGCTTACAGAGCATCTCAGGTTCTCCTAATGGAATTGCATGCATGGTCATTTTATTCCCCCTCCCCCAGTCCTGAGCTTTGCACAGAGTGGAGATTCAGTAAATGCTTGCATTGCCAGGGCAGGTGGGGGCAGGAGTCTAACTTACAGTCCAGGGAGGGCTTTCCTCCTGGAGTTACTCACATGGTGTTTTGCCTCTCTGTCTCCCCAGATGGAAGGTTAGGTAATTGGAAGCTGCATCAAACACATCCCTATTGCAGATAGAGATATGTATTTCATTCAACAGCTGCCAAGGGAGAGGGAGGTGGGAATCCCTCCTGAGCAACCACTGGAGACCACAAAGGCCATTAAAGTAAAAACAGATGGGAAATGGGCCAGTTTGGTGGTGAGAGAGAAATAGTGTTTGCACACTTCCCCTTGTGGCCACCACCCCTGCTCCCACTGTGCCTTCCCTCCCCTCCCCATGAATGTGGGTCTCCATCTGTTTACCACTTGAATTAAGGGGCTGAAAACTTAGCCTCTTCTCTGAACATGGATGCTTGTGGAGTTCTCCAGCTGTAAATGAGAGCAGCTTGATAACTGGTATTGAGCATCCTGCCTAGTACGATGTCATTTAATTGGAGCCTGATTAGACAGAACCTTCAATTAGCCAATGTGTCTTGCACCTCTCCCTCCAGGCTTCATTTCCCGAGTAAGGAGCAGACAGCAGCAGCAGTGACTGTGAGGAATCCTGTGCAGTCAGCCAGAATTCAAACTCATTTCCAGCTCTTGCTGTGTGTGGTTCTGTACCCTGAGAATTACCATTCAGAGTGATGCTGTTCTAGGGTGAATCATTGAACAGAGTCCACCTGTGTTTTCTAGACTCTGTTACCATGCTGGAGGAGTTACAGGAAGCTCTAAAATTAAATCAGTAAGATTCGGAGGAAAATGGCTCATTGGTCCTTATTTAAAATGCCCACTTGACTGATCCATCGGTTTGGTCTTTGTGTCACTCTGTAGGTAGCAGTTGACAGACCCCTTTCAAAGCAATTTTCTCTTCAGGTTGCAAAATCAGGACAAATTACTGTTTTGTTTTTGTTTTGTTTTAGTCAAAATGAAGAGATTCTTAGTAATACAAGGATAATTATTATATAAAGAGCAAAGATTTTGTTTTTGGAGAAAAATTTAAGCATGGAAGTGACATGTGACCTTGAACACACAGTTTCTGAGCTGCAGGGGAGTTTAAGGGAGGTTAGCCTCCTCCCTTCCCTCCCACTTTTGCACCCAGTAACAAGCTGGTTGAAGGAAAGTTAGTGCCTGGGGGAGTCCCACATTTTGCATGACACTCTTGGTGGACGGAGAGGTATTTTTAGGACAGGGTGCACAGGTGCGAGTCAGAGCCCGTGTGAGTAGGGTGGCTGGGTGCCCGGGTGTGCCCAGGACTAGAGTTTCCAGGGATGGGTCACTTCACAGCTTGGGTGTGTGGTCCTGGGCAGCCCATGGGAGTCAATCCTTTCCCCCTGGAGGAAGGTTTACAGAAGTAGCATGACTTTCTTTTTATGTTAAAATATTTCCTAGAACTTCCCCTAGTCCTTTCCTTGTGTTTCTTCAAGGAAATAAATTTGGATAGTTGACCCAAGTTCCCTCACCTCCCCATTCCTGTTACCAATATGTCTCACAGCCTCTGGCTCCTGACTGTCGGGGTGGCCATGCAGGTGAGAAGGGCCCTGAGTATGCTGACTGTGACAGAGGCTGCTCTCCTAGTCCTCGTGGTGGGCTTTACCTTCCTCACTGGCTCTCTGGGGTCCATCTCTGACCCTGAACCAGGTTTGGCCCATTTGGGCAGTGACAATCTATCACTCAGCCATGAAGGTAGGCAGTGGAAGAGCTCCTTGTGTTCCCTGCAGGTCAGCCACCCCATCCCTGCTGTCAGTTAGTTCTTGCCCCACTTCCCTCTGTGGGAGTGGGTCAGAGTTACCCTGTGTCTTGTTGCCCCTGTGGGCAGGAGTGGGCCTGTGGATGCGTGGATTCTGTTGGTGGGGACAGTGGTGGTCCAGGACTTGGGGCTGACACACTGCACACCATCAACACTGTGGAGGCACTTCCTGCCTTCAGTTAAGCCTCTGAGTTGCTGCGAGACATTGACCTGGTATCTTAGGACAACTTACTGTTTCTGCCCTCAGCCTGGTAGATTTGAAGTTGTATGGGGTGACCCACTCACTCAGTTATCAGTGAGAACAGGGGTGTGTAGCAAGTCTGGCCCATCAGTCTTACAGTTGTGCAGAGTATACCAAGGATGGTATTAGGTTTCATTTCAGGGATTCTAAGAAATTTTGAACTTAGTATCATGAAAATGCCTTCAGAGGTCCTCCTGAGCACCAGCTTTGGGCCTGACAAAGTGCAGGCATTGAACAAAGCCCACCTGGCCCACAGGAAGCTGACTTTCAGAATCCGGTACCCAGGGGCCAACTGCTGTTCTTGTGAGGCTAGCTCTAAGGACAGATGATCAACCCAGAGACCCCCAGTCAGGCATCACCAGCTGAGGAAACACTTTGCACAGCACAGGCTGGGGCTGGCACTGAGCGGGTTCTCATGCCCCAATGTGTGGCAGCTCCATCCTGTCAAAGTCGGGCTTTCCTTTGGTTCATGGTCCCAGCACCTTATAAAGTGCTCTGCCATTTACTTATTTATCACTGTCACTTGTTACTCTGACTCTCAGCCAGTGTATGGGCCAGTGGGCAGGGGTCTGTGTGTGTTTTATTCACTTGTGCATCCCACGTGCCTAGGCACTCACTAACTCTCTGTCATGGAGCCACTGAGTGTGCTGTGTCAGACCGCAGAGCAGGTTAACCACCTGCCAATCGGATGTGGTGACCACAGGGCCAGATCTGCTGCCTTCAGATCTGGGTTGGGCTGCGATGCGGGTCTGCTTGTCCCAGTAGGTGGCAGCGAGTGCCTGGGCAGGTGCCACGTGGGGGCATACAAGGAGTAAGAAGAGAGGAGATGGAGACTAGGGACTTGATAGGCACCGTCAGACATCATCTCAGATAGTAGGCAGCAACATGTGACACAGTGAGGCTGGGACTAATAGCAGAGCTGGAAAGAAAGCAGAGTACGTGGCCAGAGCATAGCTGTTAGACATCACTGAGCCCAGTAAATGTCCCTTGGAGCTGTGGCATTGGGCAGGACTGATGTCGGGGGTTTGTGGTGCTGGAGTTACTGGGTATTTGCCGGAGGGCAGACTGGGTGGCCGCTAATGCCTGGTGACATCTCTGTGTGTGTGTCTGCAGGAGAAGTACTGTCACATTTGCCCCAATATAGTCAAGAAGTTTGCCAAGTATGACGTGGATCAGCGGAAGTGGATCAAACAGCAAACAGGGAACAATGCCATAAGCCAGAAGAAATTCATTATCGATGTTGGCTAGGAAAGTTTCCCAGGCCCTGAAATTTTCTTTCACCCAGAGGTAAGACGTTTGCTTTCTGAGTGTGCAGAGAATGACGTGTGTGGAGCAATGCTGTCACCTCGTGTGTGCAAGAGTGGCTCCCCGTTGGGCTCCCAAGTGAGGTGGCCACCTTTCAGGGAGAACCTTGGGAGTGTAGGCTGCAGCTTCAGTGGCTGCTCTGGCTCCTGCATGGTCCACGCACTTGACTGTGTGTTTCATCATGCTCCTCTTTGGGTCTGGCTATCTGTTAAACAGTTAATGGTTGGTTAAACCAATAGTGGTTAGGAAGAAGCTTTAAGAGCAATAGAAGAGAATGGATTTGAAATTCATCTCCTACTGATATGAAAACTAGTAAATCTCGAGGATTGATTGGAATTTGCCTCTGTATAAGAGTACGATAGCGTACATATAACCTTCCCATCACACATGACGATCCATCCCCAGTCCAACATTTAACCCAGTACAGCTGGTCCTGCTGTGTTCCCTGCTGCAAGTTAGATAAAGCTTCTGTCTGAGGACAGCCTTGGAAAGAAGAATTAAAGATATCATCAGTTTAGCAAGTAGTCACAAAGAATTATTACTGCTTTTGTAAAAGCAGTAACTAAGAGGCAATATTTTAAGGTTTAAGTAAAATGGACTTTATTTGTATTTTGGTATATTTTTCTGCCTCATTCAGTTTACATTTAATAGGTAAATACAAACCACTGCCTGTTCTTCGATGTGTATGACTGTTCAGGGAAATGGCACACAATGTATGTCTGACAGTACCTGATATCACGGCACTCATTCGCTCGTGTTAGTCTTCAGTTAAAATAGACATAAACCAGCAAAGTCCAGTGAACAGCTGCATGGCGCCTTCTTCTTCCCTCGAGCACATTGACACTTTTCATGATTTTTAAAGCATTTTTAAGAATTTTGTAATTGAATTACTTATACTTTAGCTTATTTCACTTATGGAATTGAATGTAAGACTTTTTAGTTAATAACATGGTTATTACCATATTGATTGTTTCACCTAGAAGCCACCACCATCCCCCATTCCCAGTCTTCTAGCTCAGATTTACAGTGTGAGTCACTGACTAGGTTTTTTCTTATATCCTGGCTAACTTTTTCATGACATTAGTGTCTATACATCACATGCTCATTATCTACAATATTTTTCATTACATGCCACATACACTGAGCACTTGCTTTTTACAATCTCATATAAAGTTTGAGTCACTGTGTATCCTAACGCAGGGCTGGTCTGTCTTTGTTACTGTTTGATTTCTTTTCCCTCTCTAAACCCACACATTTCATCTCTTGAAGGGACATGTCACCATCACTCCATGCACAGAGTCACTTGGATTAATTTGACACATTCATTCCAATGTGATGGTTTAAAAGGCATAGTGAATTCTGTATTTGTTAAAGTTACATTTTAAAAAAGTTGTTGAGAGAAATGTGTATTGTTTCTTTTATATCTGTACAAAATTCTGTTCACCAACCTGGATTTTATGCAATCCATCTCAGATGTTGTTGACAAAGTAACACAGAACTGTCCCATTGATGTCCACCATCTGCTATATAAGGTATAAGCTGCTTGGGTAACATGCTTGGATTTCATTCTGAAATTAAAGGCCCAGCATTCTGAGAATAATAGACCCTTACCATCAGTCTGCAGATAGTCCTATTTGACTTCTGTTTTATAGGATTTGTTAAGGGCCTGATTCCTGGTAAAATATTTTTCTTGGAGTGAGGGTGACTTAAATGCTTGGCAATATAACTCAGTTAGCCAGAAGTATTTGATTTAAATATTCTAGTATCTCTTATTCTTATCTGCCCAGCTGTATTTTTAAATTGGACAATTTTAACCCTCCATGTTGACTGAAAGATCAAGGGGGTCCTTCCCCTCTTGCTTTCTGTGAGTTTGCTGGTCTTGCTTCATGAGTATTTAGATTAGTGCCAGATGTGTTATTGTCAGAGAGAAGGAGGAATCTGAAATGAACAATCAGAAAATGTTCATGTAATATTTCTCCAAAATTCTTTGAGTGCAGGGAATTTTGAAACTTGAAAGGAGAAAAAGGCAGTTCATGTAACTGTAGGATGAAGGAAGTGTTGCTGAAAGCCAGAGGGGAGGGGCAGAAAGTGGCAGTCAGCTGGCCCTGCTTCCCTGCCTGCTCACCTCTGTCTGCACATCCTGCTCTTCCCCCAAGACCACGTCTCCCCTTCACAGATGCAGGGGCCTGCACCTTAGGGGGGAGAGGACCAGGCTCAGTAGGGAGGGCTTAATACAGTTTATTTCATCTGGACAGTAGAATACTATTCAGCCTTTAAAAAGAATGAGGTAAAGCAATGTAAATTCAAATGAAAAGATGTCTACAGTATATATTGTCAAATGAAAAAGCAAGTTGTAAAATTTACACATAGTATTAATACATTTTATTTAAAATATACTTTATGTATATATATATATAAGAAAAGGTATTGAATGATATGAGTTAAACTCCTTAAAGGAAATAAAATATATCTGGGCAAGAGATGGATAACTCTTACTTTCTACTCTTTGTGTTTTAAAATTATTTGAAATTTTATGGTTAATAAATGTTATTTTTATTATTTGAAAACATTTTCTATATAGACAAATTTGATGGGTAAAAGCAAATAATAATTTGGTTTTTATTGGTATATAACCTTAAACACATCTCACCTCCAGTAAGTGTGCAAGGAAGGGAAAGCAAAGGCAGATGAGAGTATTAAGTATAGTGCAGTATGTGGCTTGTTCTCCCTACTTCTTAAATCTCACATAACATCAGCTGTGTCTTCCTGCCTATGAAAGCAAGGAACAAGTGTGCACTATCTAGTCCTCATTTCATCATGTTGGAGATGGAACTTCTGCCAGCAGTAAGGATTGCTCATGCTGGGATTGAGTTTTCTCATTTGATCATTTAGTTTGCTTTCAATAGATTTACAGGATTCTTGAAGTAGAGCTGGCCTTCTAGCCTGAGTACCTTATTTAACAGATGATGACACTGAGCCCTACAGATAGGAAAAGGAGGCAAAACTGGAGGGACCTCGGTCACATGGGGCAAACTGGTCTTCGACGTTTTTCTAATTGAGGTAGGGTTGATGTACAATATTATATAAGTTCCAGGTTGCAGTTTTTAAAGGTTATACTCCATTTATAGTTATTATAAGATATCAGCTATATTCCCTGTGCTGTATAACATATCCTTGTAGCTTATTTATTGTATAAGTAGTAGTTTGTACCTCTTAATTCCCTATCCCAGTCTTGCCCTCCCCTCTTCCCTGTCTCCATGGATACCCATTAGTTTGTTCTCCATACCTGTGAGTCTGTTTTTTGTTGTTGTTGTTGTTGTTGTTATGTTCACTAGTTTTCTTTTTCAGAGTTCATATATAAGTGATATTCTACAGTATTTGTTTTTTCTGTCTGACTTATTTCACTCAGCATAATACTCCCCAAGTCCATCTATATTGTTGCAGATGGCAACATTTCATTCTTTTTTATGGCTCAGTAATATTCCATTTTATATATACCACAACTTCTTTATCCAGTCATCTGTTGATGGACACTTAGTTTGCTTCCATATCTTGGCAATTGTAAATAAGGTTACCATGAACATTGGGGTTCATATATATTTTTAGGTTAATGTTTTCATTTTCGTTGGATGAATACCCAGAAGTGGAATTGCTAGATCATATATTAGTTCTATTTTTAGTTTTTTGAGAAGCCACCATCCTGTTTTCCATTGTGGTTGTAATAGTTTGCATTTCTATTGTTCCTTCTTTTCCTAGTTTGGGTGTATAAATTATACTGACTAAACCCAGAGTGAACTAGTTGCTCACAGTGTCTCTCAATGTGACTACACATTGAATCAAGTGGGAAGCTTTTCAAATCAGGATGCCTGGGCCAATTATATCAGAATCTCTGGGTGGGAGTTTGTGATTTTGGGGGACTCAGCTCCTGAGGAGACTGATGTGCATGGACAGCCAGGGCTGAAAGCTGGCTTCAAGCAGCACATGCTGCCTGCAATGACTTGACCTCCTGGATAAATCACAGGCCTCCAGGACTCAGCTCTCACAAACTAGTCTCTGTATAAACTATACACCTACAGTGTATATGGGTTCAATTTTCTCCACATTGTTGCTGAATGTTTGTGGTTTTGTGGTCTTTTTGATGATAGCCATCCTGGTAGACACGAGGTAATATCTCACTGTGGTTTTAATTTGCATTTCTCTGATGATTAACAACACTGAATGTCTTTTCACTGCCTGTTTTCCTGGCTCAGTGGCAGGAACTATAGGTCGATTTTCTTTTGATGAAGCAAGTAGAAGGAGGCTTGCTTTAGGTCCTGCTGACAACACCTGAGATCTTCTTGGTCACTGAGTGAACACCTTACTCAGGCTCATTGACAAGAAAAAGGTGGTGGAGAATATAAAATGTGGCTTTGAAAATTCAGACATTTTAGAAAACTAAAACTTTTTTTTAAGAAGTAGTCATAATCTAATTTTTATTTCAGTCTGTTCTGTAGATAAGGATGTTCACATGCTGCCTTTTTTTAATTTATTTTTTGTTCAGTTTCCAAGTGTGTTGGAGGTTGGGTCTGGGAATGGTTCTTCTTTTTCATTTTATTATAGCTCTCTATCTTTATGGGTTAAAGATTGTCAGTTATCTGTTGTAGACTTGAAGGGCTTTTTTTAAGTGGAAGATTTCCTATGTTGGCTGTGCACATTTCCATGATATTGCTGTGAGATCTGTTTTTGGTATGGTGTGGTGCCATGTCATTCTTGTGAGTGCATTGCCTGTTATTTCTATGATTGTCAATGTGGTTTTTGTTGTGGTGAACACAATGTACTTTTGTTGTTTAACAGAGCCTCATTTTGATTAGGTGTTTATCACAGATTGGAGAGTGGCTAGGGTTTCTCCTTTTATTGGAATTGAGACTTCCAAACCATTTCTGGGGTGCAGGCTGTGGTATGTGGTGTTGGAATGTTTCCAATACACACTCATAACAGTTCCTTTGCCCTTTCTATTGCCATGGGAATGTCCAAATTCTACACAGAAACACCAGTGGAAACAAATCTAAAGATGTCATGCACTAGGGCCTCCTGTAATGATCCTTCAGTCCCCCAGCTGGGTCCTCAGTGCAGTATCAGGTCACTGCCATCCCTATTGTCACATTTTCATGTAGTAGACAAGGCTGATGGAAAGGCTTCAACTTCCCCTTCTGTGCACCCAGATCTCTGCTCTTGGCTCTCTCTTCCTTGTGGCATGGGACCACCAAGACAACCACAGAGCATATCCACACCCTCTGCCTTGGACCCAATAAAAATCACAGTTGTGCCAATGAAATATGCAGGTTCTTTGGCCATGGATTCTGATTTCAACCCGAACTTCCCCTGGGTCTCTCAGACCAAAATTATGATGATTCTGATAGAACCGTGCTTCTCTTCTATTGCAAAAATGCCAAATTGGGCCCTGGACCTGCAGAGATAGTGAATATGTCCATGAGATAACTAGATAATCCACACCATGTGCATCAGCAATGTTGCTTTTTGAATTCAGGTCCCAGGCAGTTCTGTTCCATAGACACTACCAATTACAGAAAACAACACACTCCAACCCCATGAGACTCAGTCTGTGCCATCAGCCTCAGCTCTCTCCCTCAGCTTCAGCAGACATTCCTAGCTCAGCATCAACAGCTCAAGTCAAGGTCTGGGGATTGATTACAGGGATATTTTGTGCTGGTTTCTTTCAGTTCTGTCAGCCAGGCATCTGCTGTGCACTCCTCTCACCCTCATTGGATCTCCTTCAATCCCAACTGATCTCTCTGTGTGTGTCCCAGTAAAAGAGTGTTTTCCCCTTTTTGGCTCCCTCACCAAAAGTCAGGTCCTGCACTGATTTCCTTTTCTACTTTTCTTTTTCCTCCTTCCCAATTTTGTGAGGATCTTTTCTGTCTCTTGAAGTAAGAGACAGAAAAGTTGAAATTGATGTTCAACCAATGTCCAGCAGGTGTCCTGAGCCAAGGGGTGGGTGTACATGGATGAGAGTGAGCTAAGAATGCACTTGTAATCAAGAAAATATATCAAACACAAGAATGTTATATGGGGATTAAGTTTTATAGGAGAAGAGGAATGAAATGAGTTCTGCAAGGGAAACAACTATGTAAAATTCCTGGCTTTTCTAGAACAGTTTGTTTATAATGTGTGTTTTTTTTTTTATATGGATGACATGGTAGATACAAAATCACTTTGGTATTTAATTTAGCTTCCATTGTGTACATTAAAAAGAGTGGTTTTTGTAAATCAATATTTATAATGTAAGAAGCACCATCTTTTATAATGATTTAAAGTCAAGATAAAATTTTTACATATTATCTTTTTAAATGGATGAGGAAAGGACACAGTGTTTCAAAATCCTTTAAGAGGGTAGTGGATGAAAAAACATTCAGGCACTATGTTCTAAACTGCCTGGAATCTGAGAACCTGTGCTGACCATTTAACATTTTGACCCAGTGAAATGATAAAGCCAGAGTCATTTCAGAAATGTCCAAAAGCTATTTCAAGCATCCCCTGCAATTGGCCACATCCAGAACTCTGAACACAGTAAATGTTCAGTTAACACTAGCTCATTGACAAAATATTTTGGCCATTCAACTGATATCTATTAACAGCATAAATACAATATCCCTTCTTCCTAACTCTAACCTTCAAGGAGATCTTTCAATTTTTCAAATATCAGTCAAAAGTATGTTATTGAATGAAGCCCTCTACTAGATAATAAGTACACTGAATTTGGTTGTTTTGTTCTTTTCCAGATACTGATTAACATGCCAAGTATAATGCCTGGCCCAGGAAGCTCAGGAGATGAATCAAATAACTTGACCATGAAGGAGCACTGAGGAGGAGGCAGAGATGATCTCTGGCATGGGTATTCTTATAGGCATACTACAAGGCTCAGAGGCAGTGCAGAGGAAGAAATGAGGAGCTCTTGGAAGTGGTGGGCAGAGGGCAAGTGTTTGGAATGTTCTTTAAGAATAGGTACACTTGAACTGACTCTTAAAAGATGAGCAGGTGTTTGACAAGGCAATGTGAACACCACAGATAGAGGGGAGTGAAGCCACCTGGAATCCTTCCTCTCTGCACTGCAAACAGTTTGGATGGTTAGTGCATATGGCACGTGACTGTGCACATTCTGTCCATGTTGTGTGCACTGATGATTTAGAAATGACAGAAGGGCAAGTGGTGAAGCTGGAGAGTTGCAGAAGCACACAGAGGAAGACTGCCTTACATGGTTCTTCAAGGTATTTGGACATGATCCTGTGGCAAAGCAAGTCATTACATGATTATTAAACTAAGCAGTATTGGTGTGGAATTTGCCTTCCACAACAATTATTTTCCTGCAGTGTGGATGACAAATTTGGGAGGTGGAAGAGGGGAAAGAATACAAACTGAACTGCTGGTTGGAAGACAATTATCAGTGGTCCTGGAAAGACTCAAGGCAATCAAGAAGCTGTGAAGGAAGGGTGCTGAAGGGAGGGACCTTAAGGATATGGCCTCTGGACAAACTGATTACTATTGTTTAAGGAGTAGTTTAGTGGGGAGCAAAGCAAAGACAAGCACAAAATGTGTTCTAAGACTTTTGGGGTTATGTAATTGGGTAAATGGTATTGATATTTGCAATATATATATATATATATATATATATATATATATATATATATATATATATGGAATCAAAAAATTAGTCACAAGTTTCTGGGAGAGAAAGTATCTTCGGGACCCTAACTCCAGGTCCTCAGTTTTTCTATGAGACAGGAAGCACAGGTGATGTTATCAATATTTTATGTCCAAAGGGGTAAACTTTTTGCCTACTATCAAATGCAGCAGGTTGGGAAGTTTACTCTCTACCAGGCTTAAGAACAGGTAAACAAGGGAGACAAGAACCATGCTTTCACAGAACTTATATTCTTGTGTTTGTGTTGGGGGGAACAGAATATGAACAAGTCAGCAAGCAATGAACCCAGGTCTGAAGGACTATGATGGTAGCAGGCAGTGGTACTTTATCTAGATATTAGGGAAAGTATCCCTGAGGTCACTCTGGAGCTGACCTTCCATTGAGAAGGAAGCAGTCATTCAGATTCTTAGGGGAAGAATTTTCTAGGCAGAGAACAGCAATTGAGAAGTCCCTGAGGTCGAAACAAGTTTGCTGCACCCTGAGGGAGGAATTCCAATTACAGAGCAATTGAAGAGCTGGGGAAAGTCCTAGTTCCAATGGCATTCCTGGGAAGGTGAAAGTGAAAGGCTTGTGACGCCTTAGGGTAAATACCTAGCACAAATACTCTTGGGGAGGGATGGGAACCTGCCCACCGTGCACAACACTATGCCTCTAGAAACTGCATCATGACTCACAAATGCTTTTGGAAGACAAGCCCTTGCTCAGTTGCCTATTTTGATACCTCATTTAACTAAAACTCATTTAGGTTTGCCTACAGAGATGAACTTAAAAATCTTTAGATGAATGGAATTCATCTTAAATTTATCAGCTCAGAACAAGAAACCACCTACAGTCTGATGGCAGGCAGCTCTACCCCCGAGGATCAGTCATGCCCTAACATGTTACATGGGAACAGAGCCTCCCAGCCAACTTCCAAACCCCTAAAAGAGACCAGAGAGGCAACATTTTCCCCAAAGGATGCCCCGTTAGCTCAGCTGGACAGGACAAGGAGAAATGGTACCCCACTGCCAAGGTGCCAAGCTGGGTTCTTGTCTATGTGAACCTGGAATGCCTTGGAGAGATGGGACATTGGGGCTGCCTGCTGGCTCTGAGATGGGCCATCACAAGCACAGTCCTGCCTGCTCTCTGGAACACACTGTTCACACCTCTCATCCTGTGGTCATCCTCCACTGCTACTTTGTGGGCTACCTATTCTTCTGCCAACAGTGTTTCTTATGCCACCTCATTCAGCCAAATGGCTTCAAATTCAAATTCTCACTACAGGTAATGCAGATCAACACTCTGACCCTCTCTGAAAAGATCCTACTTTACAGCCAATTTTCTCAGATATCTCTGCTTGGTGTATCAAAAAAAAAGTATGTGAATTTAATATTTATCAATATAGCATGAATACATTATGAAATAATTAGATTATTCCTAAGTTATGTAGCCCCTTTCAGAGTATCACATTGAGAAGTTATATATCACGGGCACTTATTTTAAATACAGCCCCAAACCATGAAATGCATTCTTTGGAGTGGTGCTGGAGACTGTGGCATGTTTTGGTCCATGCCAAGGGCAGGCTCACCTTGTGTCTGAGCTCATTTCAAACCATATGCTCATAACATCTCTTTACTTCAACTGACTGGTCAATTTTTTGTTCCTAAAATCACCATTCAACCTTGGATCATAAGATGTTCACACATACTTTCACAGCACCGGTATGTCTCCTTCCTAACAACTTTAATAATGGCAATTTTTCATTTATTTTCAGTGATTGATTCACCTGTCTCCCTCAGTAACTGCGACTTCCACAGCAGCAGGGACCATGTGCATTTCTGCTTACCAATATGTCCCCAGAAACTAGCACAGCTTCTGGGATACAGTAGGGGCTTAACAACTAGCCACTGGGGGAAAGATGCTATGAAATATACTCATTGGTGGAAATGTTTCTGCGTCTAAGAGTGGATCTGCCAAAAATCATTCAAATCAAGGCTAAATAAGGTTAAGGCTCAGCTATGCTGTTTTTTTCTTTAAAAAAAAATACAAGAAAGACTTTGCTGCTATTTGGGTTTAAACTGATTTTGGAGACAATTATCAAAAGGTTTGACTAACAATTTAACAACACTCATTTGTATATGTATGGAGATGACCAATTTTAAAACTTTTTTTTTAATGGAATAAGAGTTCATTATCAAAAAGTTTCACCCAGATTAGGCCAAATTTAAAAAGATAAGAAAAACTACCACTTACTTTGTCAGACGCTCTCTCTCTATTATTTTCATTTAATCCTCATATCTGAATCTTACCCCAGGTCACAGATGAGGAAATGGAGGGAGCAAGAGGCTGGGGTTAGACAGTGACTAAGTGGCAGAACCAGGATTCACATCTAGGTCTATTTGATTCCAAGAGCTTTGTCTTAAATCTAAGCCAAACTTTAAGCTAAAAAATTAATGCTGACATTGAATAATAATGTATTTGTTGCTCCCTCTTATGAAAAGGTACAAGACTACAGCTTAGTACCATCAACTGGGGCAAGTATTTAAAATAGAATTTGGATGCCAATGATGGGGTATCAGGGAAATGAGAAAATTCACAAAAAAGGAATAAGGAGGGATATTAACTAACATTAACCGAAAGCTTGTTTTATGCTAGATACTGTATTAGATGCTTTCATAGTAACATTTATTTTAATCCTAAGACTCCTGTGAGATGGGTAATAACAGTCAAGAAAAAAGTGGTATAGAGTAACTGGTATTTGGCTACTCCAATGCTCCTTTCCCCCTTTCTTTCTAACGATGTGAACCACCCACATTTCAGCTGAGTATTGTCTGGAATAAGGACAACATTCCCCAGTCTCTATTCCAGCTTAGTGAGGTCACAATACTAAATTCTGGTCAATGAAATGTAACAGGAAGTGTATGACAGCCTCTGGGAAATTTCCTTAAGAGATCATAGATGCTTGCCTTCCTCTGTCTCCTTCCCTTCCTTCCTTCCTCCTTTCTACATTGCATGTGATGGATAAAGCTCCATCTAAGGCTATGAGATTGAGGACCTCATCTGATGTTTAGCAAACCTAAAAAGTGGAACCAGCCTAAGCCTCAGGAGATTTGTGAAATCATAATACCAGTTCTGGATTGTCTCTCTAGAAATTTTTTTAATGTGAAAGAGAAACAAACATCACTTTGTTTATGCCACTGTTCTTTGCAGTCTCTGTAACTGGCAGCTAATTTTAACTAATCCAGAAACTTATCCAAAGTGATCATGTAAGGTTCAAACCCAGGCCCACCAGTCTGCAAAGTCCACCCTCTTAGGCAGAAGCCTGAAGAACTCCTGAATATAATCTGCAAAAGATTGGTGGTGGGGGAAGAGTGTGTGTGTGTGTAAAACTGCTGACAAGAATTTGACAGAAGGAAAGAAGGAAAGTTCGAATATGCTCGCAATTCTGCATACCTAAGAGACAATCAAAGGGAATATGCTACTGGACAGTAAAGAATATAGTCTCCATCAGAGGTGGACAGAGAAAGATCTGTCAGCTCCATGGATCTGGAAAGAGAAAGGAAAGAGAAGCTGTGTCTCTGAAAGATGCTGCTGTATTTTATTTCCCATCTATATTTTATAAATTTCCTATATACATTTATTATTCTGTTCATAGAAAATTCTAAAAGACTCAGTCACTATTTCCACAGCCAAATTTGTCAAAGTGTAAAATTGTGTTTAGAAGTCTCATCATAATTATTAAGCACTCATTCTGTGCCCATCAGTATGCTAGATATCAAGAACAATATCAAAAAGCATCAATATTGGTTTCTGACCTCAAGCAGCTGAGAACTTAGGTGAACACATAGAAAACAACCAAGTACTACTTACATGAAGAGATGGATCAGTGCAGGTGTTAATAATCAGAAAGAGACTCATGAAAGAGAAGTAAAATTTAGAAAGACCTAAATTCTATATGTTTGCCTTATCTGCCCCAAATATTGTCTTAAAATGACCAATCCACCCTCAGGGCTCAGTCAATCTCTTTCTGGTAACCTGAGAAAATCCAGAAGAAAAAGACATAGAAATACTCTGTTTTCTACAGCATCCCATTGGTTTGGGGAAATATCTAGTGGTAGGCTCCTCACATTCATATGATAAAGGAGATGACTGTGAGCAGCAATGTGGCCGTTTCCTCTGCCCAATGGCACAAGCAGAGTCACAAATAACAGAAATGAAAGGATCACTACAAATTGTGTTATTGAACTGCATGACCTACATGGAGCAATCAACTCACTCCTAGGTTTGGCAGGGCCTTTCTGAGTTGATTCCCTGAAAAACAAAACAAAACAATAAAACCCAAACCAAACCAAAAAATAAAAAAAAAAAATTAAAAAAAGAGAGACTCTGAGTGTCATCATCTCTGCTGCATGTGGCTGCCTTGATAAGAGTTCAGATTTCTCTGTGTCATGAGAAAATTTTTATGATTAATGGAAGACAGAATATTATCCAGTATTAACAGTTATTTTCCAATTCTGTATTATAAAATTATTTCTGATAATGGAAAATTCTCTATTTCTTTCAATTAATTAAAACATTGAAATTCTACAGTGTATAAAAGAAAGCACTGGAGTTCTGGAGAGGTGAGGCAGAATACGAAGGTAAACAGGAATCATTATTCCTTTTCTGAGAGGTATGTAATCTACAGGGGAAGCATGCAGCACCTGAAAGGGGAGGAGAGGTTGGTGGGCCACGCAGGGTTGAAGGAGGAGCATAGGAACATGGGTCTGGGAAAGTTTGGCTAGCTTTACAGTGCTCAATTGAAATACTACTTTGCAATATTTTCTCAACACCAGGGTTCAAGTTTGTTAGTCCTACTGAGACATCAAGTCAGAAGAAAAGAACAAAAGTGAGAAGGCATTCATGGCTTTGCATTCTCAGAAAGTCTTCCTGCTGGTTCAACTCTGTATGATTGAGCATATTGTCATTGATGAAGAATTTTTATTTATTTTTGATCAAAGACTTCACCATATTTTCCTGACCTTTTCAATCTCCTGGTTGCAGAGTTTTAACGTGAGCTCTCCTCGGGCCTGGGAGAAATTCTGAGAATGACTCCTGAGAATGAGCTCAGTGGTGAGAAGTCCAAGGACAGGATGAGGTCGACATTGCAAGTGTTTTTGGAATAAGGTAGGTTGACTAGAAACTGTAATTGTGCAAGGCCAGCTGTGCACTACTGTGTGAACTGATCCCTTATCATGGTCCCAGTCTTAAATATTCACGACCAATTACTCTGTGTTCTCAGCCCACTATGCTGATTGACCCTCTGCCTTAACTATATGGCATCCCTTCCTTTTATGACAAGTGTTAGGAAGGTGATCTTCCAGGCTCTCCTTCAAGGGAAAAACACGATTTCCTGCAGCAGGATGCTCGCCATCTCCAGCTAATCTGTCTTCTTGGAAGATGTCCAAATATTTCTTTGAAAGTTTCCCATGCATCCCATTTAAAGAATATGTACTGTCATCTGGGTCCCATATTGGAATCTGCCACACAGGAGCCAGCCAGTTATTGACTATTGTCTCTTTCCCATCCATAAAATGAAGACTTCTAAGAAAATATTTGCAAGTGAAGCCAGGCTGAAAGCTTAGAATTAAAGCAGAGTTAGTGCTCCTTAGCTCCTGTGAAGTGATATAAAAAAAGCCCTGATGGGTTCTGCTAGTGACTGAGACAGTGCTTGCTGGGATCCCTGTAAGAATTCAATCTGTGTTCCCTGGACCATGTTGAAATCTGGGCAAAAGTTTTCCTGATACTGTGAAAACAGCTGGTTTCTGAGGTTCCTCATAGTCAACTTTTTCATTTCTTTGATTTGAAATAACCCAGGTCTAATACCAGCTAGGCCTTGATTCCATGCCCCTCCCATCTTTTTTTCCTCAATGACTGTGTGTGTATGTATTTGTGCATATGTGTTTCTTGGCCTAATATTAGGCTATCTGTTAATTGTAATACACATTTAATACTGAACTTCAATTCTAATCTTAACTGATTCTCTAAGACTAGGACATAATATGTATGCATATGTATGTGTATGTGTGTGTGTATGTATGTATATATACACACATATATATAGTTTGTTAAGAATTTTTAAGAATCAATATAAATTGTAAAAGAACAAGATTCAGAACATTTTAGAAATAGAGGAAAAGAGATATGAGTCAGAAAGTGTATGAGAATTGGTATCTTGGCTTCTGCTGGTGGCTCTTCTGGCAGTGAGATCTGGCGTAAGCCACTAACAGTCCAGGCAGGAGTTTCTGTTTTCTATGTGTTTAATGTAACTATCCTGGACTATATCAGAAAAGAAGATAGGAATATTTCATGTTCCAGATATCTCAGACTACGTTTCATCTTACCACTCATTTATCATCCAACAAATGTTTATTCTATGCCTACTGTGTGCAAAACACTGGACTGGTTTCTGAGGATACATTGGTCCATTTGATGGATCTGGCCTTTGCCCTCCTGGGGTCCACAAGTCTCCAAGCATTCCTCCAGGGACCGTTAGGCTGGACATGATAAATCAGTGGGGACTAACTAACCAAACCCCAGTGTGTCCCCACACCAGAGTTCTCTTTGTCTTTGTCTCCTGAATCCTATGTATCCAAATGCAGGAACACCTTCCAATTATCCACTTATTCTACTAATTTATCTCTGCTAACTTCTTTATCTCCAATTCAGTCTCTCCACCAAATTGTTTTTGGAGGATTTAAAAACAAATAAACATGTGCCCTCAAGAAACTTATAGTTTTAAAAAAAAATTGAGGCAAATATGTAGCTGGATGTATGAGCAAATTCAGGGCTGAGTAAAATCTCCTAGTAAAGGATATTGACATGGTTCAGAGCCTATGACTCAAATATGCTTTATAATAGCTGAATATAACCAGGTCACCTTATGAAAAAGAGCAGTATGATAATAAATCAGGCGTCATTTATCTCATTACAAAATTGAAGGGCAAAAGTAGTTGGGTCTTACAATGGTAGATGAAAGAGTGGGCTAAAGTGGAGAGGACTTCCCAGATTCCTCAGAGAAATTGAGACCTAAAGGGCAAATTAAAAAAAAAAAACTTAAGGCTTAAGGAAGCCTGTTGTTTTTGTGAGCAGAATAGATTTTTGTGTCTGGTAAAGGCCTCTGTGTAACTGGGGGAGTTACAGACAGATTGATTACAAGTAAAAATGAGGGGAGAAGCATACTAAAGGATGAAACAAATATGTAAGTGGGTGTAAATTTTATAATTTTACCTTCATCTTTGAGTGAACTTGATTATCAAATAAAATGCCTGGATTTGCTTAATTTACTTAACCAATTCAATAATCAGATACAAAATTTTGTTCTTCAGGGTCCTCAAGGACACAAACACACAAAAAATATGTGTGCATTCTGACAAAACATAATCATAATGCAAATAATTTCTATTTATAAACTATTTTATAGTTCATGCATATCACTCAAACAGTGTATTACTGTCATTTCAAAATAACATGCTCTCTCCTCTGTAGTCTGCACACCTGAGAGTGACAGCATCTCTTAGCAGTCCCCAGTCTTGCTGAGTCATTCGGTTCATCCTCCTGTAGCTCAGGCATCATTCAGAGGCCCAACAGGTTGAGAATTGACAAGTGCTTAACTATGGATCCCTAACTTACTCTGGAGGAATGCTGTAAGACTGTGGACCTCAGGAGGGTAAAGGTCACATCCATCACATAGACTAGCACATCCCCAGAACCCAGTGCATTGTTGTGCATATGACAGGCACCAAATAAATATTTGTTAGATAATAAATGAATGGGTGAAGTGAAGTCTGAGGCTTCTGAAATGCACATTTTCTCTATCTTGTATAGTGCAGGGTCCTCTCAAGATTTAATCCCTAGCTCTGTCTACATTAACATGTTCTTATTTGATTGAAGAATCAACACACTTAAAGACTGGGATTTGGAAGTGAGAAGGAGTACATGGAAGTGATTCAGGAAGACAAGGAAATGAGACACAAGTGGCAACATTTGTCAAAGTAAGATAAAAGAATACTTATTACAAGATTACTTATTATATTTCTCATGTCTGTTCATGTCTTCATCTTCACCTTCTGGTAACATATACATCCACGTTGAATTGAGCCATTTTCCCCAAATCGAGGATCTTGTGACTTTGAAGTACCATAATATCTTGAGATTTCTTTGATAATTTTTGACCAATGGGTTCTAGAGATGCTGGAAACCCTGACAGTATAAAATAACAAGACAGTGTAAAAACATGAGTCAGAAAATCATGACTGCCTTTAGACATAGCTACTTAAATATAGCATGGTGACTAAAAGTATGGATTCTGGAGCAAGACTACTTAGATTCAAATCCTGACTTTGCCCTTGTGAGCTGTTTGATTTTTGTTGTTAATTAATTTCTCTGTGCCTTAGGTTTGTATTTCAAAAATGAGTTGTGGTGAGGATTAAATAAACAATACTGTTAGAGCAGTTCTAGGCATATAGGAAGTGCCATATTAATCTTAGCTCTTGTCGTGATCATAGGTAAGTCACTTATCCAATCTGGGTTTAAAGTTTCCAGGTATAAAATGAGAGATTTTGACTAGATTTTCTCTAAGGCCCTCCTGAACCTACTGTTTGCAAATGCTTATAGTCCATGTGCTTTTCTACATATATGTATGTAGTTTGTGATAGGAAAGTGCATGATTAGTAAATGCTTTCCTTGATTGATGCAAGGAGATGTTATTAGGGGATTGAGACTGTCTTCTTCACTAGGCCAAATTCCTTGAGGGTAAGAGTGTATCTTTTCCTCCTCAGGATCCCAAGGCCTAATGTGGTGCCTGGGGACAGTGGGTGCTCTGTAAACTGTTAATAGATATGGAATAAATGCCTATGTCTTGTGTACCCAGATATATGGGAATGGGAAATGGTTGTAACTCCTTCCTAGGCCTTATCTCAATTAAAGCTACTTACACCGAATATTCAAAAAACATTAGTGCTCTCTACTGGAGACATTCCTAGTACAGGAATTCAAGTTTGAGTTTTTGATGGCAAATTCTGATTTGAGTTCATAAGTCCTGGATTTGAGAAGTAGGGTATAGCAGATACACATAGTTTACTGTGTTGCAAGCACAGATTTGGTGTTATGGCAATGAGGATGGCATGATCAGCATTAAAATGCCAAGTCTCATTTCTTTGCCATGTATTTATGCATTTTTTCCAGAGCAGCTTTATCTATAGATTTGTACACATGTTGTGTTTGCTCTGATTCATTTTAAGGAAAAAAAATAAAAGAGAGAGAGACATAGCATTAATTGAAAAAGTAATGTTAAGAAAATGAAAAGACAACCCACAAAATGGTAGAAAATATTCACAAATAATATATCTGATAAGGGACTTGTATCCAGAGTTCATAAAAACAAAACTAAGCAAAACAATAGGATTTACATTTCTCATTTAAGTTATTATTTTCTCTACACCTCAAGTCTTTATTTTTGTCATTACTGTTTTCTTTTTCATTAATTGAATATTTTCTAATATTACTTTTTAACTTCTTTAATGAATTTCTTGCTATATATTTTTAGTTATTTACTTAGTGATTGCTTTAGGCCTTACCATATATGTCTTATCAAAAACAGTTTCACAATTACACCAGCAATTTCAGAGAATTTAGAAACAGCATTCCCATATAGCTCTACTCTCTTTTCTTTCTTACTGTGGTATTCTTGTCATAGGTATTATCTCTATGCATGTTATAAGCCCAAAAGTACATCATTATAATTATTATTCCTTTATGTAATTTTATGTCTTTTAAAGAAGCTGAGAGGAGAAAAGAGAGCAAGTTTATACGTATAACTTTTTTCTTTTTTTTTAATTGAGTTATAGTCAGTTTCCAGTGTTGTGTCAGTTTCCAGTGTAGAATACAATTTTTATGTTATATGTATAATTTTTCTCATATTAGCCTTCTTTCCATTTCAGGTTCTATGCATTGTTTCCTTTGGATTCAAGTGAAACATCTGGAGTCAATTCTTAACCCAATGTTGGTTTGTTCTCACCAACCTCTTTGCCATGCTATTGGAAAATATATTACATTTCTGTATGTTATATGCCCACAAATACAATTAAATGTATACTGCTTTATGATTTTTAAACAAGATAAGAAAGGATAAGAAATAGGCAATTATACTCCTTTATAATTGCATAATTACCTTTATCAGTGTTCTTTGTTTTGTGTGTGTGTGTATTCAAATTACTGTCTTGGGTCACTTGCTTTCAGCCTGAAGAACTAACTTTAGTATGTCTTGTAAGGTAGGTCTACTGGCAGCAGATTCCTTCAGATTTTGTTTTCCAAATGTCTTTTTATTTCATCTTAATTTTAAATGATAATTTTGCTGGATATACGATTCTTGATTAAGAACTTTTAAAATTTGAGGGCTGAGAATAGGTTATCCTATTGCCTTCAGCCCTCTACTGTTTCTGATGATAAGTCAACTGTTAATCTTATAGGAGTTTCCTTAAGCAAGATGTCATTTTCCTCTTGCTGCCTTCAAGATATTCTTTGGCATTTTTACTATGTGTCTATTCATGGGTCTTTCTGAGTTTATCCTACTTGCAGTTTGTTGAACTTCCTGGATATGTAGATTTAAATTTTTTAGGAAATGGGAATTTTTTAGCCACTAATTTTTCAAATATTTTTCTGCTCCTTTCCTTCTCTGTTCTTCTGGTGCTGCTTTTAGATGTCTGTTGGTATACATTAGTGTCCCACATTTCTCTGAGACTTTGCTCATTTTTTCTTCATTCATTTTTCACTCTGTTCTTGGATTGCATAATTTCTATTGATCTATTCTTAAGTACTTTTACTTTCTGCCCGTTTAAGTGTATTATTGATTCCATCTAGTGAATTTTTAAATTTCAGTTTTTGCTCCTTTCAGTTCCAAAATTTCCATTTGGTTATTTTTAATAATTTCTGTCTCTTTATTAATGTTCTCTATGTGATGTGACACTGTCATCATGCTTTACTTCTAAAATCATGGTTTTCTTTGTTTCTTTGAACATATTTATAATGGCTTCTTTTCTCACATCTGTTCTCTCCTGCAGGTGGCTTTATTGCCTGCTATTCTTCTGGTATCTAGGCCATAATTTCCTGCTTATTTTGCATGTCTCATATTTTTTGGAAAATGAACATTTTAGATATTGCAGCAACTTTGGGTACTGGCTTCATCTCTCCCCTCTTTCAGTGCTTGTCATTGTTGTTAGCTTGTTTACTTGTTTAAAGACTAACTGGATTATTTTAGTGTTGTCCATTCCCTTCTCTTCCTCCTCTATCCCCTAAACAGACACAGGGTAAAGCCTCTGATGTTTTTCCTCAGGGATTCATCCTTGGACATGCCCAGCCACTTTGGGATAACAAGGTTTTAGCAGGACTTAGGCAGTGTTTGTCTAGTTACCTGACCACACTAACCTATGAAACGCCACTAAGTGCTGGTTAAAAGCTCTACTGTTCATAACAATGCCCTGGAGAATAAATTATTTACACCCTAATCCAGTCAAATTCAGGCTGCTATGAAGGGACAGTTCCTGATGGTCAAAGTTTGAAATTTATTCAGACTCTAGTTCTTGCAGCTGGTTTCTTATTTTTCTCCAGGAACTAGTTGGCTTATCATTTAGCCTGTATCTTCAATGAATTTATCAGTCTCCTCCCCATTGCCTCTCACCAACACTTCTACTCTTTTTGAAAGCACACTTAGATTTGAACTTCATATGCTGTTGCAAATAAAGTTGGCTCCTTTGGGGAGATAATTTGAACTCTCTTTTCTATGGTCTGCCTTTCCTCCGAGGGAAAATCTCTGAGCCACAACTCTGGTGCTGGAGTAAGGAACAATAGGTCAATTCTAAGTGACAGCCCAGTTTGAAGAAGTAAATGCTCAGTGGATATATGGGCAAGAGCCCCAGGTGTCCTTGGCTTGTCTCCCTTGGCACAAGCCCATGTCCTATGAGCTGAGTCAATAGCAATTGGGACCTCAATGTCCTACCATGCCCAAGGTAGAACCTTTGTCTCATGAGAGGAAACGTGGTGGAAGAATGGGGCCCCCACCTGTTGGCTGCAGTAGTACAGAACTTTGCCTCAGCAACAAGTATCTAGGGGCAGTATGAGAATTGCTAATGTCATGTCTTTCCCAGGAAGACAACCCTCCAACCAGGACCTGGGGGGAGTCAAAAAATTGTGTTCTTGGTTGTACAAGTCTGGGTGGAGTTCCCAGCTCAATGAGTCGAGAGGGGAAAAGTGCGGATCTTCAAATACTAAAGACTCATCATTTTATGGAGCTTTAGTAAATATTCTTGAGTAAATGTGTCCTCATTTGCTGTATATGTGTAGCGGCATTTCCATTTGTGTATGCTCATAAGGCCAACTATTTTTAAATGTGTTTTAAAAATAGTTTTCATCAGTTTTTTTGAGGAGTGATTCTGAGTTGCACACCATCGTGCCAGAAGTGGAGCCAGGAAGGGGAAACTGATACAGTATAGATTAGCATTCTCTTTAACTGAGGGCTTGCTGTATCTTTGGTTGATAGTGGAAGGCCTAAGATATATTTGTAGTATTAAAAATAAAAATTAAAAAATAATTTTCTAATGTTAGTATGTTAGAAGCAAAGCCTAAGATGGCAATTCCTGTAGATGATTTGTTGCTTGAATCCTCTGAGAAGAAATCTTTAGAGAAGTGGAGACATAGGAGGATGCAAGTTCCCAGGCATTTCTCAAGGGAGATCATGTAAGCATTTCTAGAAGCCAGCACTCAAAGCATCTTGGGATGGATACTCTGCTGTAAAGAGACTAAGAGAGTTCAATATCAGCTATCAAAATCAACCTCATAAAAATAATCATATTAAAGATTATGTAGAGTAAAGAAACTCAGTGTAGAGTTTACTAACAGCTGCTCCATGAACCCAAATCAACCACATAAACAAAATTGTAGCAACAGTAATAAAAATAATATAACAGCCACTCTTATTGGACACTTTCTACCTTTAAGGAAGTACACTTACTATCTCTAATCCTCATGATCACACAGTAAATTAGATATTATTCCTACATTTATGCAAGTGAAGAGATTAGACTTAACATCTTCTAGGTCACTTAGCTTGGTTCTAGAGCTTAGTCTCAGATGCAAGCTCTCTGACTCCAAGGCCTGTCCTCTGTCCATTACTTACACAAAACTGTCCAAAAAGGGGTGAAGAAATGAGAAAAGAAAGAAAAACAAAGGGTAAAAATAGATAAGAGAATAAAGTGGTAAGGAAAAATGTATGAAAGTATAGTCATGCATGGGAGTGCCAGGGCAGGATCAACAGGTTCCCCTGTAGCTCTTCATTAGCACAAATACCCTCCAATTTGGTCTAAGCCTTCTGAGGTGAGCTTCATCAAGGCTCAACAATGCTGAACCCACAAATCCTTTCAATGTAGCCCTATTTCTACGTTGGGTTTTTGCTGAGAAGTCTGAGGAAAAACTCCCTTAAACTTTCCAGAAGCCCAATTGTTTGAGAGCATCTATGATACATACTGTATCTCCTCAGAGAGTCTTTTTCTGATTATGTCATACTCCAAGGATGCAACTGTAATGATTCTGAGGTTTAAGGAAAATAATCTTCAGTCATGTCCTTCATTTCATATTTGACCCCTCCATCTTTTTTCTTTTCTTTTCTGGCAACACCCTGGATTTGTTCTTTGCTTGGAAACCATTTATGAATTTAATTTTAGGATCATTTCCCTTCCTGGGAACTGCTGCTTTGTGTCTTCCTATTCCCCTTCCCAAAATTGAGTTTATGGTCTCCATAAGATTATATATCATGACAAAAGTATCTTACAAGTCTCCTTCAACTTTCACTGCATTTTGCAAATTTTGATGAGTTGTATTTTTATTTTTATTTCATTGAATACATTTTAAAATCCCTCTTGAGACTTATTTGACCTATGTATAATGTAGAAGTGTGTTGTTTACTATCCAGGTATTTTAGGACTTTCCAGCTATCTTTCCATTGTTGATTTCTAGTTTAATTTCACTCTAGTCTGAGACATACATTATAACATTTCTGTTCCTTTCAATTTTTAAGGTGTGTTTAATGATACATAATGAGGTCTAGCTTGGTGAATGTTTCATGTTAGCTTGAGGAAAGTATGTATTCTGATGTTTTTGGTATTCTATAAATGTTGATTACATCCTGTAGATTCCAAATAGAAAAATCAATCAATATAATATACCACATTAAGAGAGCAAAGAAAAAAAATGGTCATCCAATTGATTCACAAAAATCCTTTGATCAAATTTAATAATTTTTCTGTTAAAAAAATACTAAAAAATTAGGAATAGAAGAAAACTTCCTCAACATGATAAAAATCATGCATGAAAAATACACAGCTACATCCTACTCAATGATGAAAGACTGAAATCTTCTCCCCTAAGATAACAAAAAAGACAGTAATGCCCATTTTTCCCTCCTCTATTTAACATAGTATTAGAGGTACTAGCCAGTGTAATAAAACAAGGGAAAGAAATAAAGGGATTTAAAATTGGAAATGAAGAAATAAATTCTCTCAACACACGACAAGATATTAAATATAGAAATATCAAAGATTTCACCAAAAAATAGAAAAAATAAACGAATTCAGCAAATTTGGAGGATACAAAATCAACAATTAAAAATCAGTTGCATTTCTATACACTAACATGACAATTCAAAAAATTAAGAAAGCAATCCCATTTAAAATAGGATCAAAGTGATTAATTAAAAATAAATTTAGCCTAGAAGAAGAAAGATTTGCATACTGAAAACATTGCCAAAAGACATTAAAGAAGACATAAAGAAATAGACATCCATGTTCATAGGTGGGAAGTTTTAATATTGTTAAACTGTCAGTACTACTCAACAGATTCTACAGATCTCATGCAATTCTTATCAACATTCCAATATTTTTTCCAGAAAATAAAAAGTTCTAAAATTCATAGGGAATTTCAAGAGATCCCAAATAAACAAATAAAAAATCTTGAAACAGAAGAACAAAGTGGGAGATATCATACTTCCTGATTTCAAAACTTAGTACAAACTATTGTAATCCAAATAGACATATAGACGAATACAGTAAATAAATCTTCTCATATGCGGTCAAATGATTTGGTAAAGGTGTCAAGACCATTCAGTGGGAAAAGCACAATATTTTCAACAAGTGATACAGAGGAAATTCGATATTCACATGCAAAAGAATGAAGTTATACCCTTACCTTCCTCCATATTCAAAAATTTACTCAAAATAGAACAAAGATCTAAATGTAAAAGCTAAACAAAATCTCTTAGAAGAAAACGTAGAGGAAACTCTTCATTCTATTGGGTTTGGCAATGATTTCTTGGATATACACCAAAGGTGTTTGTAGATAACAAATGAAAAAATAGATAAATTGGTTTTTACAAAAATTTAAAACTTTTGTGCATATCAAAGTACAATATCAAAAGAATAAAGGGTAACTCACAGGATGGGAGAAAATGTTTACAAATCATACATTTGATAAGAAATTAATATACAGAATATATAAAGAACCCTTTAACTCAGCAACAACAAAAACAAAAACAAAGAGCTCATTTCACATATAGTCAAGGACTTGAAGACACCTTCCCCAAATAACAAAGATAAATGGCCAATAAGTACCTGAAAAGGTGCTCATCATCATTATTCATTAAGGAAATGAGATACATTTCACACACATTAATATGGTTGCCATTTCTTTAGAAACAGAAAACAAATTTTGGTAAGGATGTAGAGAAATTGAGAATCCTGTACATCATTGGTAGGAACAAATTGAACAGCTAATGTAGGAAACAGTATAACTATTCCTCAGAAAATTAAACATAAAATTACCATTTGATTCAACAGTTCAACTTCTAGTTATATATCTCAAAAGAACTGAAAGTAAGAACTCAAATATATAGTTGTACACCAATGTTTATAATAGCATTATTCAAAACAATACAAAAAAATGGAAACAATCTAGTTATCCACTAACATATGAATGGGTAAATAAATTGTAGTGTATTTGCTGGTCAGAATGGCTGTCATCAAAAGAACACAAGCAACAAATATTGGCAATGATGTGGAGAGAAGAAACCCTTGGTGGGCTCTTGGTGGGAAAGTAAATTCATGCAGCCACTGTGGAAAATAGTATGGAGATTTCTCCAAAAATCTCAAAATATAATTACTATATGACCCAGATTCCACCCCTGGGTATATAAAAGCAAAACCAAAACCAAAACCAAAAACACTAATTTGAAAAGATACATGCATGTCAATGTTCATAGCATCATTATCTACAATTGCCAAGGTATGGAAGCAACCTAAGTGTCCATGAACAGGTGAATGGATAAAGAAGATATGATATACACACACAGAGAGATAGATAGATATAGATAGATATAGTATGTATAGATATTTATTGTATACTACACACACACACACACACACACACACACACACACAATGGAATACTATTCAGCCATAAAAAATGAAATTTTGCCATTAACAGAAACATGGATGGACTTGGATGGCATTATGCTAAGTGAAATAAGTCAGACAGAGAAAGACAAATACTATATGATATCACTTTTATGTAGAATGTATAAAATACAACAAACTATTGAATATAACAAAAACAACAACAAAAAAGGAAGCAGGCTCACAGATATAGAGAACAAACCAGTGGTTACCAGTGGGAAGTGGGGCGGGAAATTAAGGTATGGAGGAGTGGGAGGAGTGGGAATAACACACTATTGAGTATAAGACAGGCTACAAAGATGTACTGCACAACAAAGGGAACATAGCCAGTGTTTTGTAATAATTGCAAATTAAGTGGAAATGTGAAAGTTCTATAATAATTAAAAATTAAAAAAATAAAATAGAGTGTAGTACATTCTTACCATGGAATGTTATTCAGCCTTAAAAAGAAGGATATTCTAACACAATTTACAGTCTAAATAAACCTGAGGACATTATGCTAACTGAAATAAGACAGTCACAAAAAGAAAAATACTATATGATGTCATTATTATGAGGTATCCAGGGTAGTTAAATTCATAGAAACAGAAAGTTTACTCACACTTACCAGGAGCTTGGGGAGAGGGAAATGGAGACTTGTTTATTGAATACAGAGTTTCAGCTGAGCATGATGCAATGGGTTGGAGGTAGATAGTGATGATGATTGTAACATCTATGTGAATATACTTAATTCCACCATATTGTACACTTTAAATAGTTAAAATAGTAAATAGTTGTGCATATTTCATCAAAATAAAATAATTAGGTACTTTAAGTGGGAGGGAAATAGAACTTGATTGTCTGCATTGTCTATATTAGTGGACAGTCAGCAGGGGCAGAGAGAGATTGGGGCCTTAGACCAAATATATCAGGGGAGGAATTCATTACTCATGTTTTATCAGGGACTGTTTCCTGGGCTAAGAGTGAGCACCATATTCAATGCAGCCTGGGACCACTGTCCACAAAATAGTGGTCAGGAAATAAGATCACATTATCTGAAGTAAAAGGAATTCCATCCAAATAACACTGTTGAGTGGCACAACCACACTTCCATGGAAAAAGAGACACAAGGAAGAATATTCCAGAGTTGTCATATCAGTCCTAGTACAGTCATAGAAACAGAATCCACTTTAGTTTGTTTAAACACAATAAATTTGTACAGGTGATAAAGGAATAGAGATCAAAGAACACAAAATTCTTCATCAAAGCCTTTACTTTTTGGCCTATAGGTAATGAGGGATATTTATTACCCTTTGAAATAATAAACAAATGTCACACTTATTCATACATCCAACCATTAATCTATTTATTCATTGTTTCAATCACCATGCACTCTAGGTTTTACCTTACTTTAAAGTTACCATATTTGGTCCTTAGGGCTCTATAATACACAATTATATCTCCAGGCAAGATGCACTAACTTGAAACCAAACTTAAAAAATGACTATTTGGTTGCTACTTAGATTCTTGATCACTACACATAAAATATTTATATATATACACACACACATACACATACATACACATACACATATCTATATACACACACACATCTATATACACACACATAAATATATATACATGTATATAATTACAATATATATTTCTGCCTAAATAAAATTATGTAAGGCCCATACACAGTGTAAGCTGCATGAGGACAAGATCTTTGCTTTTCTCTATTTACATAATCCAGAACAATGGCAGGGAGGACATAAGAATTTAACAATGTAAATAATTAGAACCAAGCATTCCTTAATGAGGATTAGAATAGATGTGTGAATAAATTGTTAACTACTTTTTAAAGCCTTTTTATTTTTCTAAGTGACCATAGTCAGTTTTATTATTTTTTATTGAAAGAAAATAGAAACAGTATTTCAAAGAGATATCTGCACTCATGTTTATTGCAGCATTAACCACAGTAGCCAAGAAATGAAAGCAACCTAAATGCCAACACATGAATGGATACAAAAGATGTGGCACATATACATATACACAAGGGAATATTATTCAGTCACAAGGAAGGAGGATATCCTGCCATTTGCAACATCAATGGACCTTGAGCACATTATGCTAAGTGAGATAGGTCAGAGAAAGAAAGTACAGTGTGATATCACTTGCATGTCGAATCTAAAAAAGACAAGGCTTCTCTTTGCTCTTCAATGCAGGGTGTGTCTAGTCCAAGGGATTAGAACATCTGCTTAAGTCAAGCTCTCAGTGGGAACAGATATACAGATATTTCTGTAGAATTGTTTACTTTTCCATTAAACCCCATGATACATTGGTCACATATTCATTACTATATGGTTTCTTCTTTAAAAGGCAAAGCCATTCATTCTTCCTTCTGAACACCTGAAGCCACGACTAGATGGAGTCATTTAAATTCTCCAGTGGAGATGAGTTAACATCCTCGCAGAGATACTGAGACTGGTGAATAAGGTCACAGAGGGGGAAACTGTACCGAAAGAGTTTCTTCTGCTCCTCTGGTCCCTAAGTCAAATTAGAGACCTTAATCTAATATCTAAAATCCAAACAATCTATTATCTCAGAGGTTTGGGGTGATCATGGAATTCTGGCAATCGAAAACAATCACACATGTGTCAGCTTTTTGTTTTTACAGAAGTTTCTTACTAAGTACCCTCTGTGCCTAAACATACACTATGAAGATGTAAAGAAAATACATATATATATATATAAAATGGTGTCTGTCTTCAGACGAACTATACTTTTATTTGAAAAAAATACTAGACCAAGTTAGTTGCACCTGGGCCAAGACTGTGTTCATACCAGGATGTCATGTACCTCTAACAGGGAGACTGTGATGTCTTTTCAGGATCTGAGCATCACTCCTAGCTTGGATCCTGATTCTGAGAGTCCTTGAAGTGTTTGGGCATTCTCATTTCCCAGCATATGGATCCAAGTACATTTCCAGAGGTCCCTTGGAGAGGCACTGTGAAAATCATTATCATTTATCCTCATCCCAGAGTTGCAAGGTCCTCTCTCCTGGGATCCTGCCCTCCCCTCCAGGTGATAGTTCCATCATCTGAAATTGGTTTAGACCAAGGCTACGGATTATAACCTTTTATCAATGTTACCTCTCAGCTTCCTATAAATATCCTTGATTCCAATGGTTTCCTCCCCATTCTTTTTTCTCTACAGACACCTTGTTTTATTTGCCATCTTCAGAATTTTCTCTGGTCATGTCTGCTGGCTGCCACTCAAACCAAATTATAGACTGAATGTTTGAATGTGTTCTCCAAAATCTATTTGAGGAAACCCCAACTACCAATGTCCCAATGTGCTTGGAAATGGGGTTTGGGAGGGATTAGATAATGAGTGTGGGGCCTTCATGAATCTAATTAGTGCCTGTATAACAAAGAATCATGAGATTCATTCTCTCTGTCTCTCTCTCTGTCTCTCTCTCTTCACCATGCTAGGACACAGTAAGAACCTTGTCATCTGTAAAGCTGTAAGAGGACCCTTACCAAGAAAATAACAATGCTGGCACAGTGTTTTTGGACTTACAGACTCCAGGACTGGGAGAAATAAATGTTTGTTTTGTAAGCCACACAGTCTATGGTAATTTGTTATAGCAGCCTGAGCTAAGACAAACCACGATGCTCATTACTCTTATTGTATGTACTTGAATTCTGATGTTTAAATGCCAACACCTGGCCTCTGTGTGTCTGGGGTTTTCATTCCCCATTACTATCAAGGCATCCACTTCTGCAGTGGTGCATCACCCCTTCTGTACTTGTCTACAGCAGAGATGCCACCACTGAACTTAAGGATGATGGGAATTCCTCTCACCAGTGAATATTCTTAGTGTTTTGTAATTTGTTTCTAAACACTGTAAAAGTGTAATTGAAACCTATGAAGCAAAGGTTACTGTTGTTGAGATTTCAAGGGGTAACAGGAAAGTTCATACCTTATTTTTGAAGCAAATATAAGGGATTAAAAACCAAGGCCAAAGCAAAAACAAGATTAGGATGCAAACGTTATTTTCTAGTATTCTGATCTTAGTCTTAGACCCCTCATTAAGCAGGCTAATGTCATTTCTGGAAGCAATGAGCAATTCCATTTATTCACATTCCATTTACTATTTTAATTATTAGTATTTTAGTTTGTTTTCTTTGTTATTCGAGACATAACACAAGCTAACATTGCAAAATTGAAAATATAGAGTATATAATGAAAAGCATGTGTCCTTTCCATCCCTGATGCCAAGCTGCCCTTTCCAGGAAGAACCAATGATACCAATTTCTAATGAATCTTCCAGAAATGTACTATACATACATGTGTATGAGTGCCCAAAATAATTGCCTTTTTTTTTTTTTACGGTGAACACATTATACAAACTGTTTTGTGCCTCTTTTTTCACTCTACATTCTATCTTCCAGATTGTTCTATATTTATACGAATAGAGCTCCACTATCTATTTACTAGCAACCTAGTATTCTAGTATAAATGCATGCAAAATATATATTACCAAATTACAAAAATGAGCATTAAGTGGTTTCCAATCTTTTGCCATTAGAAGTGAAGCCTCAGTGAAACTCTTGTATATATGTACATACACATATATATGATTTTGCACACATATATATTTCCTAAAACTGAACAAACTATATCAAAGTGTCCATGCATTTATTCTATCTAATGTGGGCCAGGCATCAGTATTCTCTAGAAATCACTTTTTATATTTAAAGCATTGCTGGATGAAAGTGAAAAGCATGCACATCAGAAATAGGCCAGAGAACATACATGTATATTATATTATATATCTGATTTCTTTACAAGGAGAGCTACTTCTTTTTAAATAGTGAGCTCACTAATTTCATAACATTACAAAGAATGTTAGCTGGGGCAGGCAATAACGAAGCGATCCTTTTGCCAAGGTTGTCCAAGGCTTGTGCAAGCAAGGAACTATCATCATTTTTAGTATCAACAATTCTCTCTCCCAAATCATTTATCTCTGTCCTCATCTCCTCACATTTCTTTCTAAATCCTTCAGTACACAGATCTTCTTGGACCTAAAAAAAAAAAATGAGGAAGTAAGTAAAACTTTTTAAATCCCCCATTTTTTCAAGGATTACATTTTGTCAAACTTTAAAACTTTGTCAGACTATCTTTGTTTTATTCCTAAAATTGTTCTCTCTTAATCATGAAAGGAGACTCTTGTAACAAGGAATATTTCCTGGTTTGGACCTAAATATTAAGAGGAAGTGTAGTTTACAGCCTTAATAATATTCATATACCTTAGGGTTTTGCCAGGAGGCTAAGCCTGGCATGAGGACAAATGTAATATTTTCCAGTCAAAAAATGCAAATGAGAGGTAGCCTTGGTCTGACTGCACTAATTCTCAGTCCCACTCAGGATGACACTGTCACCCATATTATAAAAATCTGTTATAAACACATGGCCCCTAAATTACAGAAATCTCTTATAAATCATGTTCAGATGAACAATGAGAGAAATCCCTGCACGCCACATGATAGCTTGGGGATCTGTCCACACCTGGAGGCAATGCAGCAAGTGTAAAATCTATTATTTCTATGTGTTTTTAAATCTGGACATTTCTGGTAGTTTTATGTCAGCACAGATCTACCTCAGGGCCTTGGGCTGAGCAGGTCTCCTGGTAAAAGGTAGTAATCTTGGTAGAGCATACTAGTTGTTGTTCATATTAAACACACATAGTTGGAATATCTGTTCAATCAAGCCCTGTGAGATCATTTTAAAATTCTCTAAATGGCTATTCAACCCTATTTATATTCTCTGAGGGCTTGGAGTAGAGGGGGGAATACTCATCCTGAACTCTCCAAAGTCTACTTACAGAGCCGAATTTAAAGGTTTTGGAAGGATTCAAAGGCTTCAGGGTTTTAATAAATCACAAGCAGTAGATGCACTTGTGATCTCTGCATGACCATGCTGTAACCTTCACCCAACCCTTCCTGGGGTACCGGGGCAAAGTTATCAAGCTCTACTACTGCCACAGCCTGATTCACCTTCAGCTGATGCTCCAATATCTTGTTTGGCTCTCCCAGCAGGTTTTCTCTTTCTCTCACCAGCTTCTCCATCATCTGGACTATGTGTTTCTGGAGACTTCTCTTCTGAGCCTCCACCTGCTGCTGCTGCTCCTGCAGTTTCTGATTCAGCAGCTCCTGTTCCTTCTCAGCTGTCTCCTTCCAGGTCCGCTCTTCTGCCCCAGGAAGGTATTAGAGAGGGAAAAAATAGGCAAGAATTGGCCTCCACCCTCCTGAGCTCAGAGGCCAAACCAAATTGAAGAGAGAGGTAGGAAATCTCTGAAGTCCTCCCCCCCACCCCATGTCCACACCATCGAGAGCACACTTCAGAATGTGAGAGAAAAGGCTCTGCCTGTCTGGCATCCAATCACAGTTTCCTTTGCTGTTTCCAAATGCAGCAGGGTTGCTCCACAGAAAGGAAGGAAGCTCCGATATTGGGAAGGTTTTGCTCTCACACCTGTCAGAGGGCACTGCAAGAACATACGCATCCCACTGTGAGCCCAGCCCTACCCCGTACCTGCTATGGCCTTCTCCCCATCAGTGAGGGCTTTATCTGCCTGCAGGATTTCTCTAGTGCCACCTGGGACTGCAGAAACCTCTGGAGGAACTCATTTGCCTGAGGAACCAAGGAGGAGCACAGAAATTAGCTTTCCAATAGGGAAATTAGTGCTGCAAAGACAACTAAGTCCATGTAAATTTTGCTTCAAGTTTAAAGTTCCACAGTGGTTCCTTACAATGAGTCCAAGCTCCTTAGAATGACCTGTCTCTCTCCAGTCTCTTGCCCAGTGCTACTTTCTTCTCCCCACTCTAGAATCCAGCCAGTCAGAATCATGTTCAGTTCTACAAACCCCAAATCTCTGGTGCTTTTACATATCTGCTTTACCAGTGTGAAATAGTGCCTCTAAATTGTGCTGCTGTTCTCCTCTGCCACTAGCTGGTTATAACTTTAGACAACTTATTTTAACCTGCCTATGCTTCTCAGTTGAGATCTTTAAAATGTTGATAATGTAGACGCTTCTTAATGCTATTTGAAAGATTAAGTTAAAGAGTCTAGGGAAAGAACTTAACACTTTGGCTATAGGAAACAACAGTTCAATATATATTAGTTGCATTATTATTGTTTATTATTATTATTATTATTATTATTATTATTATTATTATTATTATTATTATTATTATTATTATTATTATATTTGTTTCTAACACCTAAGTAGCTCTTTCCTGAGTGTTATAGCTTGCCTATGTAGTTGACTTCCTGTCTCACTTGTGATCATCCTTGTGTACAAAGACTGACTTGTAAATTATCAGTGCTCAACACGTCCAATATGTTTTTGAGTAAAAAAAAAATGAATAATTTCTGTTCTGTCTCTTGTGGATTTAAGAAATCTGTACTCAAGTTTGGGAGTTGACATTTGTACTCTCTTCAGGAATAAATAGCATGCAGTGAACCTTAAAAGCCACAGCTGTTTGAATGGCCCCATACACTCTCTTTATGCATGCATGGAGCTGCACTCTCAGATTTTCAGGAGACCCCTTTGAGTACTCTGTAGGTTCCCCATGTTTCCCTTATTCCTCACCTTCACTCCTTTCATGGTCACTTGGTAATATTCCTTTTAAATAATTTCCTTTGCTTTCCTGTAGAGTTCATGACCTCCAGGAACAGAGAAAGTTCCTGCTGAGATACTTTTTATTAGTGCCTTTGAAAGCTGATCAAGTTTAGTCTGGCAATATTTGATTGATGTCTCTTCATTCTGCATCAAGAAATCATCTTTCTTATTCTTTATGATTTCCTAGAGGGAAGAAAGATAGAGGGCTGTCACCAGAAGCAAGGAACAGAGGAAGTAAATTTCCAAAGGATCTGGTAGAAGAATTGGTCTAACTGTGTTCCTCATGAGAAAAGTATTCTGTTGGAGGACATGTAATAAAACAGCAGTCACAAGATTTGATTTATTCACAGCTCTGAAAACTCTGGAAGACCATGGGGAAGTTCCCTAACCTCCTTTGGGTATTTCATCAGAGCTGTTGGAGTTGCATTACCTAATCTCTCTGGTTCCTTGAAGCTGCCACATTCAGTGATTCTGTCTTCAATGATAGATACAACAAGGAGCAACCTAAGCTGAAAGTGGCCTGAGATGTGGATCTGAAAAGAGAAATTTTGGTTCCCAGCCATAGGAGTGTGTTCACAGAAAAGAAGACAGCTAAAGAATGTCTTGGGTGTTCTGGACAGGCTTGGAATCCACAGAAGTATTTAATTCAAGAGGATATCTATACTGATTTTTCATTGAAGGTCAAAGGGAGTTCCAGATAAACTGCCTGAGTTCTGGCAGTCAAAAAAGAAGGAAATGTAGTCCTTTGAAACTCTGTCCCTCATGAGAACATGGACTACTTTATCCTTGAGTGAGAGATGAGCCATGGGACCGGTAACAACACTTCTAGGCTTCATTCTTCAAGGGGAGGCGACATAAAGTAAATACTAAGACAGATTACCACAAGGTTACTCTGGAACTCCTGCTTGTCTTCCTTGAAGGAGTGCTCCATGAAGACTGAAGGGGCTTCCCTCTCACAGGCAGCATGCTCCTCCAGCAGCTCCTGCAGCATGTCTGTGGGGAAGCTCACTTGCTGGGCTATCTGCTCGCTGTAGTTGTTGTCTGCCTTCTGAATGGCAGCTGAGTTCTCCAGCTGGGCCAGAGTTGTCACTGGGTTCTCCAAGCGAGGTACTGCTCCACTATTGATAGTATCCAGGTAGGTCACAACCAGAGTCCTCAGCCCTGAAGAAGCCAGGAAATTTAGGGGCTAAATATCAAGTTATCAGTCAATGGCTCCAGGATTCTGAGACTATGCTTCTAGGGTCATATACACATGCACACACACAAACACACACACGCAACCCTACCTCCTTCTACTATTATCACCTTCATTTTCCTACTGACTCTTCATTTTTATGGTTTTCCAGGCCACAGGACTAAAAAAGTTAATATCTACTTCTATCTAACATACTAGGGGCTACCTGGAAAATACAGTTTCTCATTTTAAAAATTGAAAGCAACACAGATTACATAGATAGACAGATGAGGCAAAGTGTACCATGTTTAATTTATTCCTAATTCTGAGGCTTTGAATGGATTTTCAGAGATTTATGGGCTAATATTTATTTTTGGACCACTCTAAATTCTCAAAATATCTTTTGAATTCTCCTTGTGAAAAACACTTATTGTATAGGACTTTCTTTGAAAACATGCAGTATTCTGTTTTTACACCAAGAGAGTGATTATATTCTAAGTGGAGGTTGTTTTCAGATAAGTGGGAGTCACCGATATCATTGACAAAAGTTGCAATTTGGGGAAGGAATTTGTAAATCCCCCAAAGTGAGATAATTATAAAGTATACAGATTTCTTCATGGAGTATAAAAGTCTGTAAAATCAGAATCCTTTATAGAATCAAACAAAAATACTAGAAAGCACATTATATAAAATATTCAACACATAGCAGTCCCCATGGAAATGGGAAAAAGAGACTCACCTTTCCCAGTGACTATGATTCCTTCTGTGAGGGTCTTGCTCCTTGCATCAGTGAAGATGTAAGAACAGAAATTTTTTGTTTGCTCCTGGAATTTAGGATCCAGTTGGTCTTCAGATACCATCCCAATATTGGCTAGAATTTTTTTTTCCTATGTTGGCCAGTCAAAGACAAAACACTTCCATCTTGGAAATAAATGCCTGATGCAGTCTCTGGGTAGATTGGATGTTTGGGCTTTGGGATTCTTCCCTGAGGGACAGAAAAACAGGGATTAGAGTGTGTAGAGTCTTGAGGCGAGGGGGTTACAGGTGTTCATGGCAGGGATTTGTGTGTCTTTGCCATTTCTACACATAGAACTGTTTTAACATAGACATTCAATACTTCTTTGCACATCAGACTTATACCAATGATATAACTGCAGAGAAATTTAGGGAGACATCTGATCCAGTAAAGGAAACCTATGGCTGGTCTCTCCAGACATGCACATAGTAGAGTGGTTCCCTATGATGTGTTTGCTTAACTAGCAGCTAAAAGGATGAAAGGTCACATGAAACTTTCTGCTCAACTCAACTTCATGTAGGAATTGAGCTGTGGAACCAAAAAGGAGAGCTACAAACAAGGGATCATGGACAGTAATTGGAATATTAGGAATGACATCCTCATTATTTAAGAAAAACTGTTTTGATGCTAAAAATAATTGATGCAGTGTTATGTATTTATTAGTAAAAACCTCTGAAGTATAAATGTACCTGAAATATAATTTTAAGGTATCACCACTAATCTATAAACTCTTTGAGGTAAATGTATATATCTGGTCCTCTCCTGCCAGCCAATTTCTTAATAGCTGTTTTGAGAAATCATAAATAGAAACGTGAAAGGAAGAATGACTAAATTGGGATTGATATTTCTCTCAAGGTTTCAATAGACACACATCCTTGGAAATGTAACCCATGAAAATAAATTTTTACCTTGTAATTAATTCATGGGTAAACATGTGTGAATTAGGAGAAAGCTATGATGTGGAAGGTAAAATGAATATTCTAATAATTGTCAGTATTATTGAAAAGGCATAGATTGTAAAGACAGTCACTTCTTCAGGTTTATTTAGAACATACAGTCATTTTGTAGATGATATAATTATACAGGATTAGAAGTTTTCTAGCCCTCTTTGAAAAGAATAATATGTGAAATCTATATTTTGTTCATTAGATAAGCTTTTCACTGCAGTTTCATGTCTAACAATTAGCTGATTAGTTGTTTTCTTCAACAGAGAAAAATTGATGGAAAAGGAAACACAGTGTCCAGTCTTTAGAATGTTTCATCACCCATGTAAATCTGGATGCTAAATTTAAAGATGTATAAAAAACAAATTGGTTTTGAGTAATTTCACTTTACACTTTACTTTTCTTGAGTAAACTTCAACTGTAGCCCCTAGATCTTTGCAACCCACTTTCCAGCCACCATTTCCACAGACTTTGATTTAGTTTCAAATACAAATGCAATCACAGAGATGAGGGATATTGTTTAGTAGATCCCACACTCTATTGGACCGTACACTGCCCAGGCCATACTCTGATACCTGGAATCAGCTTCAGGGCATTCTCCAAGTACTCATCTTCTGTGATAGGCTGACCACATAACTGCAGCTCCAGGGTGAAATCCCATACAGTCCAGATAAAGTCTGGAAAGAAATTCACAAATTCTGTGGAATCTTCTACTCTATCAGGTGTTTGAGAGGACTTTGCCCTGATGTTTTCAAGCTCTGTCGCATAACTAACATTTGGTTAGGGAAAAGAAACTCACTACCAACAATTCCCACATTTCTCTAGTATAAAAATATTATAAACACACTCTTTTGCCATGGGTCCCCTCTGTTCCACCCAAGAAACTAAATGACAGGAAGGGAGAGACTGACTCTATCCTCATCCCCATGAATTCAGTGAAACATGGTGGTTCAGGACCTGGAAGGATACTGCAGATGCTCCAGGGCCTGGTGGTTGATGGTGCTCATGCTGTTCTAGACAAAGCTACTGCAGAGAACCACGGCCAGGGCAAAGATCCATGAATCCTTCTTAGACTCATCCTAGAAAGCACATTAGAACAAGAGAGTTAGAAGTTTACCCCTACATTAGAAATTCATCTGTACACTTCTTCAATCATGATTTCATTTATTATTTCAGCTAACATACTCACCATGCAAAGAAATTGCTTGAAGACAGATGTAAATGCAGATATCAACTTTGACAATTACAGAGACATTTCTTGTGTTTGCAAATTTTTCATATATAAAAGGATTCTAGTGTTCACAGTGCTTTCTTTTTCCTCAATTGGATAAAGTAAAATAACATATACAGAAAAACTAATACAGTACCTGTTGTGTAATTAGGAATTCAGTGATGAGTGTGGGCACTTATTCATTCTGCATATATTTATTAATCAGAGTCCATATAAAATATACCATAGTTGGCATAACTGGGTATTTAAATTATATGCAATCAATAAATACTTGCAGGAAGATACTAAATATCCCCCACTGTTCTTAGATTTTAAAAAAGCAATGCTAAAAATAAAAATTTTCTTTCAACATGATTATTTCAAAGCAGTGGACAAACATCCATAACAGTAAGTGCAAAAAAGATAGAAGTATCTGTAAAAGGCTTACTCTCAGTAATGTATATAAGCAGTGAAACCTATAGCTATAACACTAAACTAAAATTTAGAAGTCTATCAAGGAAGAACAGAGCTATGAAATTTGGAGAAAGAATATGTGATCTGAAAGCTTCCTCAATGTCTTGAGCTGAATATTAAAGAACTGGTAAATGTGGAACTGAAGAAATGAAGGTGATCCCATAGACAGGAAAACCCAGAGAAACAAAATTAGAGATGGGAGAAGACAGGGGTCTTGTAGTTAGAACAGAGTCATTTGAGGGCAGAGGGCAACTGGAGAAGTTAAGGTGAGTTTCATGCAGCCTAATCAAGGGCCCTAAAGCCCAGGCTAAGTTGTATAAATCATAGCATTGTCTAAATGATGGCATAAACTGGAAATAGTTTTTTTTTAATTATAAATGACATGTAAAGTTGCTCCCAGTGTAAATGCAAAAACTGTGGTTTATGTTGAGAAGATTCTAAATGGGAGTTTGGGGGGATAAGAGTCTATTCATTACTTTCTTTCCCCAAAACCCAGTTTTTAAAAATAATCAATTAGGATAAGAAGAAGTAGCAGTTATGACAAACAATTATTTCAACAGCAAGATTATATCATTGTTTGATATATGGCTTTAAATATAAGCAGACTTTCTAACTCCTGTTGAGAAAAAAGACAGAGCTATAAAAATGTAGGTACTATTTCCAAATAAATCTCAAAACGGGGAAAAGAGGGATAGTTCATTTCACCCATTAGCAGAAAGCTAAAACACCAAAAATCCATTTTAAAATGTTTCTTGTAGGACAAAAACTTTCTTTTATAGAACTTGCACATTCAGAGGTGTCTCACAGATTTCCAGAACACTCTGTGAGTAGTTGATGAACTTCATCATAGAAAATGTAAACCCGTCTCTTAAATCCAACCCTCAAATACACTCTTCACCTTGTAGCTAAGAAGGTGAATCAGAAATTTTTCCTCACTCACAGATTGATACTTCTCTTTCTTAGTTATGCTTAACTGTAAGTTCTCAAAACCAGTCAGGTGCTGCCTGGATTGCCTTTCAAAACTGAAGGACTTATTCCCCCAGCTGTTGGGAGTGCTGGTGGAAGACAGTCTTCAGGTGTCAGCCCTCTTAATTAGAAAGGCTTCTGGAGCAGCTCTTCAAAAATGTATCAGCACCCCTTTCCCAAACTCAGGCTAACTCAAAAAAGCCAATCCAGCCATGAGCTCCCATGAAATTCCCAGAAATTGGGGATTGCAATGCAATGTAATTTCTTCTTCTCTCCAGCCTGCTTCTTTCCCAATTACATGGTATTAAATCTGACTGCAGATAATGTCTTGTCAATTGAACTAAAGACTCTTTTAGGGCAGGACATTTACTTTGGTCACTGATATCTACAATCCTAAGTCCAAAGGCCTGGAACTCAGCCGTTCAATAATGACTTACTAAATGTAATCAAGTCATCCACACAGTGCCAAGAAATAAAAGAATTTATCTAAGACACTATGATAACTTACCTAGAAGTGAGATTCAAACAAAACATAGTTTGCCTTATTTACTATAATTGATTTCTAGATTTTACAGATTAAAGCAGTAAAATTTCTAGGACCATGGAGAGATAAGGGGAAAATCCAGAATAAAAAGGATTTAATTGTGAATTTCTGCTTTACCATTCACACATCCCCCAGGCTCTAATTGTGCAGAAGGACCACCAGAGTACGATTGGGCTTGCATGGGTGAGGCACACACCACATCCAGATACCCTTGGTTTCAGATTGCACTGTAGAGCCTAGAGGAAAGCCTGTGAGGAGAGGGGAGAAAGCAGCATTTAGTTAGAGCAGATAATCTAAACCACCAAGGGGCTACAGAGTCAGATCTATTGGAATGTCAGTATCCCAGCATACGAGTTGGTGCTTTCTCCATTTCCTCAAGAATGTCCTACTTTGTGTGTCATCTGTTTCAAGGAGGAAGGAACATTAATTGTGATAAAGATACCAAGCAAGGGCTCAACATAGAGGCAAAGGGGAATCCATGAATCAGACAAAATGGAAGTCACTGATAACCATAACAAGAGTATCTTGAAAGAACAGTGAGGTTCAAAGCCAGAGAGAAATGGACTGAAGACAGACATGGGAAGAGAAAAAGGTGGGAAAAAAATCAAGATTATATTTTTTGTCAGAGAAATTTTTCAAAAGTGGGGAGAGGTGTTAGCCACAGTAGTATATGACATACAGGAAATATTTTTAAGATTATAGACATTTGAACACATTTATATGTTGATGAGTATAGTCCATAAAAAAGCAAAATGTGTTTCAAGAGCGAGTAGACACAATTGCAAGAGTCCAGTGCTTAAGCATGTAAAATAAGGTAGGATTGTGAGAATTGGTAGGAGAAATTTTGCTTTACAGGAATAAAACATACAATATGATAATGAATTACAGTAAGACAGTGGTTAGCAGTGAGAAATAGGAGTGGAAAGTTGATTTGTTAAGAGAAGTTTGGTTCTCCCTACACAAGATCAGGACAAAAATTAAGAAGCTGAGGTATTAGCTAGAATCAAGCAATTGGTCCTTGACCCAGTACAACACTCACCATGATTCTGACCTGCAAGATGGTTCATCAAGTAGGATTTGCCTGTATGATACGGCCCTACGATGGCCACCACCAGCACTGGCAAAGAAATCTCACCAAGAATCTGCAGAGATTTTTGGTTCACTGAAAGCACCTTGACACTTTCCAGCAGACAAATGGGGTCCATCATTTTGGGTCTGGATGCCATGGCAACCTGCCAACCTAGAAGAGCTTCTTAGTGGAAATCAGATTATAAAGTCATTCTCTAACTCAGACTTATACAAAGCATCTATCAACATAGGATAAGGTAAGTAAGAGTTCTGTGCTTTCCATGAGACAAAATGTAACCTAGAATTAGCATACTGCAGAGGTTTTCCCCCATCAATCCCTCAAGTCTCTCATGATATTGGTAGTGAAATAATATAATATCACTCTCCAAACTGTTATTTCAAAATAATAATATAATTAAAGTTATTGTTATGATGCACTGAAGGCCTACAATATACCAAGCCCTTTGATAATAACTTACATATCCAGCTAAACTGATATTCACAAGAGACTGAAAGTTAGAAATTAACATAACTACTTTGGAAATGAGGTAAATGGTTCTCACAAAGGCTGAGTGAATGTCATTGAGAAAGGATTGAAAATCTACATACTTGAGCAAAATGACAGACTAGCAAACTCTAAGCTCTTGTTTCCCCAAGGAGATATAAACAACAACCAAAATACTAGCTAGAATAACCTTACAGTAGTTCCATAAAACAGTCAAAGGTCCAAAGCAACCAACCAAATACCAAATCAAGAAACAGCCTCATTCAAAATGGTAGGAAATTCTGTGGTTTTTCTGTTGCCCTCGGTCCCCATTGTGGTAAGGTCTTTAAGGAAGTGGCAAATTATTTCCCAATTCCCTCCCCTGATTCAGAGAGAGGGAATTTTATAATGTTCTAACCTGTCAGGGCTGCCTCTTCAGGTCTCTGTTTCACTTCACATGAAACTCAGGGAAGGGTGGCAGAGGGGGAGGTGGTGGTAAAACTTGGATATCAGGTGGAAAGAAGCAGCAGGTATTTCTCAAGGAAAAATGTGGAGAGACAGCTCCACAGATGCCTAGAGCAAGAGGTTACCAGTGAATATATAAAATAGACTATCTAAGGCATCAATTGAGTTTCCAATTCACTTTTTCAAAATAAACAGAGCAGAGCAGACTGCATTTACAATGTTCTGACATCTCATGGGCTGCCTGAAGGACTGTTATCTTTTCCCTTATTTGGATCTTAGGCAGGGAGAAGCAGTGGGCATTGCTTGGGAAAGATGCAGGGAGAATGACCTGCAGACACCTATGACAAGATATTATGGGTGTGTGATATTGAGATGTATAATAAGAAACACAAATTTGATCATTGTCCTTATTCCTGGTATATAGCTCTTAAAACCCTATGTGATGAGAGAGATGAAATTATTTTTCTTGTAACTTTTGGTCTTTTGTCCTCAATTCCTAAAATAGCTCCAGGCTGATAAAGATGAAAGAAGAGTCTTTTGTTATTTATAACAAGCACCTTTCAACAACAACTGAGTTTATGTTAATGAGGTGATTTTGTAAAGCCCCTAGATCACTACAATGGAGTTGTTTGCTAGAGGAATCAATGTTATTAGAAATTTGCAACATTTAGCCTGATGCTCCAACCACTGGGGAGCAGAGAAGAGATGAAAGTTGAGTTAATTACCAATGACCAATAGTTTACTCAACCATATCTATCTAAGAAGTCCTCCATTAAAAAATAAATAAAACCTAACTGAAATGGTTCAGAGAGTTTCTGGCTTGATGAATATGTGGATGTTGTTAGAAGGTGGCACATCCAAAGGGGTCATGGAAGCTCCACATGCTTTTCTTGATATCTTTCCCTTTGCATCTCCTATTTTGCTGTTTATAGGCTGTATCCTTTTTTAAAATAAACCAGTAATCTAGTAAGCAAACTATCCTTCATGAGTTCTTAAGCCATCCTAGCAAATCATTGAACCTGGGGAAGAGATGGGTAACTCCAATGTACAGCCAGTTAGTCAGAAGCACAGGTGACAACCTGGATTTGTAATTGCATCTGAACTGAGGAGAAGTCTTGTGGGACTGAGCCCTTAATCTGTAGGGTATAAACTAACTCTTGGAAGTTAGTGTCAGAATTGCTTATTGTGAAAAAATGCTCACGTATGTGGTGACCAGAAATAAGTATAGAGAATAGAAAGTTGAGAAGAGAAACTGAATTTTTCTTTTTCTTTTCAGGGTGGAGACACACAATAGACAATCAAAAGTTCAAAGGAGGCATCCTTTGGGAAATTAATATACTTAAAAGGAGCACATATATGGGAAAACTGAAAAAGCAAAACACAGGCCCAGGGAAGATGCATGCTCAAAAAAGCCTAAAAAGACTTTAGAACTTCTCTTAAGTTTAATCCCAAGTTTCAAAATCAAGAGCCAGCTTAGGAAAAGACTTCCTTGTCAAAAGGCCAGTATGCAAAGAATGGGAAAGGTGACTGCTTTCATAAATGCTCAATTTTCAGGGGGTGGGAGGGTAATAACTCAGTAGTAGAGCATGTACTTAACATGTCCAAAATCCTGGGTTAAGTACTGAGTACCTTCATTTAAAATAAATAAATAGATAAATAAATATCCAATTTTTCAACAACAACAACAAAAATCACAAGGCATACAAAATAAATGAAAATATGGCCCTTCCAAAGGAAGAATATAAAGTGGTAAAAAAAAAAAAAAAAAACCCTGAAGAAACATGTGCATTAGATGTTTTAAGCAAAGACTTTAAAATAACTTTTTAAAAATATGCTTAAAAAGCTAAAGGAAAACTCAGAAAAATAACTAAATAAAATCAGAAAAACAATATATGAACAAAATTAGAAAATGAACAAGGAGATAAACATAATTAAAAAAGGAACCAAATTGAAATTCTGAGGCTGGAAAATACAATGAATGAATTTACACATTTTCTACAGGGAATTAGCCTTGGTGGTAAAGCTCAGGGTAAGAGCATTTGAATACATATAAAGGGGATTAGACTTGCACAGGCAAAAAGACTCAGCAAACTTGAAGACAGGACATTTGAAATTATCAAGTCTCAGGAGCAGAAGGAAGAAATAATTTTTTTAAAGTGAATACAGCCTAACAAACTTATGGAATACTGTCACATAGACAGGTATATACATTATGAAAGTCCCTAAAGCAGAAGGGAGAGGCAGGGCAGAGAGATTATTTGAGGAAATAATGGCTAAAAAATTCCCAATGCAATGAAATATATAAATTTACAAATGCCAGATATTCAACAAACTCCAGTAGGATAAATAATCAGAGACCAATGCTGAGGCATATTATAATCAAACTGTCAAAAGACAAAGAGAGAATCTTGAAAGCGACAAAAAGCAGTAACTCATCACATCCAATAAGATTGTCAGTCAATTTATCAACAAAATATTTGTAGGCCAGAAGGCAGTGGAATGATATGTTTAAATTGCTAAAAACTGAGTGATGGGGTAGGGGGGAACCTACCAATGAAGAATACTGTTTCCAGAGGAGGGGGGTCAAGATGAGGGATAATAACTTCTCACAGAAAAGTGACTGAAAACTGGCAGAACTCCTATACAAACAAGATTTCAAGAGATATTTCCACAAAATTAGGGAGGAGTAAAAACTTCAGGTTGGGACCTGTGCACCTAGGGAAGGACTAAGAGGAAAAGGAAGACTGTGCAAATAGACCCTAACCCTGAGGAGTGAGTAGGTCAATCCACAGACTTGGCATCCCAGTCCTGGGGTCCTGCACAGAGGAGACAAATCCCCTTGGCTACTTGGAGAAAGACTGAAACAGATAGAAAGGCTGGAGAAGCCTAGACTAGAAGGAGTGAATGGGTGCTTGTTTGCCACCAGACAGGTTGGAGACAGGTCAGCCTGAGCAACTACCACCTTACTGTACACCCCAGGAAGATTTTCTATTCAAATAACAACAAAAAGAGTACTGTTGCGGTTATATCTATATGAGATAAAAAAGTTATTTCAAGCACTGTTAAAAGAGACAAAGAAGGACATTATGTTAAAAGAGTCAAGTTTATCTAGAAGATAAACAATTCTAAATATGTATACCTGAACCTCAGAGTTCCAAAATGTGTGAAATAAACATTGACAATATTGAGCAACAGATCACTTAACAATAATACAATAGTTTAATACCTTACTTGCAATAATAGGTAGAAAAAACAGAGTACTTGAATAACACGATAAATTAATTGAACCTAACAGACATATACAGAACACTCTCATCCAACAAGTGAAAACACGTTTTCCCAGATGGGCATGGAATATTTCCAAGGATAGACCATATTTTAGGCCACAAAACAAGTCAACAAATTTTAAAAGGTTAAACTGATACAAAGTATCTTTTCTGAACCCAATGAAATGAAACTGGAAATTAATAGATGGAATAAAACTGCAAAGCCTACAAATATGTGAAAACTAAACAAAATACAATTAAGAATAAAAATAAACTACCTGAACATAATGAAGTCTATGTATGGAAAAACGCACAGGTAACATCATCCTCATAGGTAAACTACTGAAGACTTTTCCCACCCTCCTGCCTCCCCTTTTTGAGAAGGAGACTGCACATTTTAGGTCAATGTTCCCACACACTTGCTCCTTCTCCCGCTTGCCACTCTTCTTCTGTTTCAGGAGGATGTCCTGAATCTTGAGAGATTTAGGCCAAGGTACTTAGCTGAGAAGGGTCAGGATTTTTGCAACTTAATCCCATAAACGAAAATAAGAATGAAAATGCAAATATTGTTTTATATTATATTGAGAGACTTATACATATATTTAGAGAGAGGAAGCAAATCTAGGAAAATGCCACCAGTGGGTAAATCTAGGTGAAAAGGTTATGAGATTCCCTTGTAATTGTTTTCCAAAGCAAATTTGATTTTAAAAATTAAGTACTAAAAACAAAATTATACCATGGTTCTTCTGGCATATTTCTGATTGGCATTATAATGAAAGTTCCCTATAATATCTATGCATATTTCATAATCAGACTATATAAACATGATATTATATTCAAATGTCTAAACTATTCAGTTCCATATTTATAGGTCAAGTATTCAAGATGCCTCAAATACTATCAAAAATATTTTTAAAAAATACCAGCTTTATCAGTTACTACTTGTGTGGCCTTAAACAAGAAGCCTCACCTAGCTAAACCTAAGTTTTTAAGAATAATTATAGGGGTAATATGAAAAAAATGGTAAGTCCAGTCTGGAGGATGTATTGATAATAAAATCAGATAAGTAAAAGCTTATATATGAGCATAGAATGCAGCACAAAATGGGATTTCAGTGCATGCTTACTGAACTAGATGGAGATTTATCCACAATAATTGCACTAAACAAATTGGATTACATATTTGAACACAATCTGCAAACTTCAGGTTACTAAGAAACAAGGTCTATAATTTTTTTTTTCAGAGCAAAGCAGCAAGAAAATTCAAACACTGCTCCTGTACCATCTCCTTTTTTCTGATTCTTCATTGTGGGAGAAAAGAATACAAAGGTAAAACAGGATCCTCTAACAGCTACATTATAATGACCAGAGTAGTCCAGTCCCCCTCTTTAAATGGAACACTTAAAGGAAGCTGCAGGAAAATGTGAGAGAAACAACTTTATAAAAACCAGGTCTGCGGAATAGAATAGAAAGCCCATAAATGAACTCACAAGCTTTTGGTCAACTAAACTTCTACAAAGGAGGCAAGAATATAAAATGGAATAAAGATAGTCTATTCAGCAAATGATTTTGGGAAAACTGGACAGCAGCATGTAAATCAATGAAGCTAGAACATTCCCTACACCATACACAAAAATAAACTCAAAATGGATCAAATGTTTAAACATAACACAAGATACAATAAACCTCCTAGAAGAAAACATAGGTAAAACATTATCTGACATACAGCTCAAAAATGTTCTCCTAGGGCAGTCTACACAAGCAGTATAAATAAAAGCAAGAATAAACAAATAGGACCTAACTAAGCTTACAAGCTTCTGCACAGCAAAGGAAACCATAAGTAAAACAAAACAAAAATATAAGGAATGGGAAAAAATTTTTGCAAATGATGAAACCAACAAAGGCTTGATCTCCAGAATATATAAGTAGCTCATACTACATAATAAGAAAAAACCAACAGCCCAATTCAAAAATGGGCAGAAGATCTAAACAAGCAATTCTCCAAGGAAGACATACAAATGATCAATAGGAACAAGAAAAAATGCTCAAGATCACTAATTATCAGAGAAATGCAAATCAAAACTACAGTGAGGTATCACCTCACAACAGCCAGAATGGCCATCATTCAAATGTCCACAAATGACAAATGCTGGAGAGGCTGTGGAGAAAAGGGAACCCTCTTACACTGCTGGTGGGAATGCAGTTTGGTGCAGCCACTGTGGAAAACAGTATGGAGATTCCTCAAAAGACTAGGAATAGACATAACATATGACCCAGTGATCCCACTCCTGGGCATATATCAAGAAGGAACTCTACTTCAAAAAGACACCTGCACCCCAATGTTCATAGCAGCACTATTTACAATAGCCAAGAGATGTCAACAGCCTAAATGTCCATCAACAGATGACTTGATGAAGAAGAAGTGGTATATTTGTACAATGGAATACTATTCAGCCATAAAAACTGACAACATAACGCCATTTGCAGCAATATGGATGCTCCTGGAGAATGTCATTCTAAGTGAAGTAAGCCAGAAAGAGAAAGAAAAATACCATATGAGATCTCTGATATGTGGAATCTCAAAAAATTTTAAAATGTATATAAATACAAAACAGAAACTGACTCATAGACATAGAATACAAACTTGTGGTTGCCAAGGGGACAGGGCGGGGGGAGGGAAAGACTGGGAGTTCAAAACTTGTAGATACTGACAGGCATATGCAGAATAGATAAAGAAAATTATACTGTATAGCACAGGGAAATATATACAAGATCTTGTGGTACCTCACAGTGAAATGTGTGACAATGAATATAAGTATGTTCATGTATAACTGAAAAATTGTGCTTTACAGTGGAATTTGACACAACATTGTAAAATGACTATAACTCAATAAAAAATGTTTTAAAGAAACAGACCTGTGATTTCTTAGCTGTGAATAAGCCACATAATTTTTAACATCAAATTAACAATCTGCAGCTATTCAATCCTGTTCCAGGTTGGTTTTCAAAATGTGATCTACAGAAAAAAATCACCCAGAGTGATTTATAAACCTAGGTTGTGTACGTATAAAACATGCTACAAATGATTCCAATGTTCTTATGAAAAACAAACCCACAAATGAGGGGGCGGGTGTTGGGGGACAGGGGAAGAGAGAGAATAAGAGGGAGGAAGAGGGAGCCAGGGAGACAGAAAGAGAAAGATAGTTTTGATGTGATCGTAATGTTTAACTAATAAAGGTCAGGGGTGAGGGGACTAAATTTATCTCTACATAGAGATTTACAGAGCTCTCACTGTGAGCTTTCTTAAATTGACTAATAGAAACATTAAAAAGAAACAATTTCTATAGATGACAGTTCCCTATAACCTCCTTGCCAGGGACGGTCTTATTCTCTGAATTCTAATGCCAGCCCACAGAGCTTGACAGAGGAAGACAGGCAGGACCCCAGGAGGACTCTCTCAAGGAGAAGAACATCGAGGGGGACACAGTGTGTCTGGCTGTCACTTTGCAGCTGCTACTATTCCATACAGAGAAGCTGAGCTTCCTTTGAACTAAAGCCAGCCACAGACCCCTGCATGCCAGAGAGCAGGCCACTTGCCCTTCCTCATGTGTCACTTTGAATCTGAAATCAATCTTGCTAACTAGTACATACAGAATAGATAAGCAACAAAGTCCTATTGAACTATATTCAGCATCTTGTAATAACCTATAATGAGAAAGAATATATATATATCAATCACTATGTTGTACACAAGAAACTAACACAGCATTGTAAATCGACTCTATTTCAATAAAAACAGAAAAGACATCAATTTTGCACTCCATGTAAAAGACAAGGACATACCTGCTCCACACACTGGGGATAAAAGAACGGTTCTCAGTGCCTCTCACACCTTTCTCACTAGCTCCTCCTACCAGTCTGACTCTCCTTCATGAAAGCTAAAAAAGAGCGAAGAGGTTCATCTTTTCTTGGTCCATCTAGTATGATGGTAATAAAACTGAAGCTGAAAGCAAAAGTAATTCATGCTGTTTTTCAGTTAGCAGAGTCATGCTAGATCCACTGATTACATTTCGAATATGGGTGTGTAGTTCATGATGAGAGGAGATTAGAAAAAGCTATTTAATAGTCACATCTTAACACATGCCACCACTTTCTGTGGGCTGCCCTGCACTGGAAGGCCTTCATAGCCCCCCTTCTTGATACATCTATCCCCCCCTGTAAAGTTGCCAAAGGCGGCTTAAGCTTCCTTAGCAAACAAGAAAAATAGAAAATCCATGGCACAAATGTAAGCAAGGCTGTATACAACAAGTATATTTCAAGCATTTTCCTCTTGGCGGGGATTCCTGGGTATTTTTGTTAGTAAAGGGCTTTTAACATTTTACATCTGTTCCTTAATATATATGTTTAGTTAAATGAAAATCTTTTATCATAATTAGAAAATAAAGATTAAAGATGGAAATGAACAACCTTCATTGTATTATCTGGAGATGCTCACTATTAGCATTTTGCTCAGCATGCCTCTACTTCCCTAACACATGGACCCTCTCCTAACATAGATACCCTCTTTCCACAGGAATTTAGCAAATTGGACCAGTTCCAAAGGGATGTATTTGGTCAGATAAGAAAGTGACTGGGGGCACACATTTGTGAGAAAGAAAATGGAGCAGCGTATAAGGGAAAGATGAGAAGTGCAGCAGGGAGATGTCCAAGGAAGCCAGACTGTGAGGGTATAGGGAGTACTTCTCCTTCCTCCTCTTCTCCACCTTCCTCAGCATTCTCCGTGTCTATGGTTACTTCTTCATAAAAGGCCAGATTGTAAATATTTTAGGCTTTTTGAGATATAGGGTCTCTGTCACAACTATTCAGTGAAAGCATCCATGCAATAGGTAAACAAATTGGCATAACTATGTTCCAGTAAGACATTGTTTACAAAGGTGGACAATGGGAAGTCATCCTGGTTTAAGTAAATGTGGTGCTACGATATACCAGGGGTTGTCATCAGCTCATATATGTATCATTGTCTTACAAGCCAAGTAAAATGGTCCAAGTCCAGAATCTCAGGCTGAGTGTCTGCTTCTAGTGCCATTTGGGTTAAACAGTGTCTAACTATCCTCATTGTCTTGGAGCAGAGATGCAGAAAAGGAATCTGTGTACTGTCCATGTGTCTATGCATCATCCACATGGGTTCCTGCCTGGTCCCCAAGCCATGCATCCACACATCTATGCCAGTAACTGTCTCACTCCCAACAACATAGCACTGCCAGTAACTCCTAGATCAGCCAAAGAGAAACAAAACGTGATGGAATACACTCAGTGGTAGTGAGGAAGATTCTGGTTTGGTGTGTGACATCTGCCCAGGTCTGCAGGCCTCTGTGAGTGTGGGAGGAAGCCTGACATCTGGATAAGTGTCAAGGTGACTGTAAACTCAGTTTTTGAATGGGGACTAGGAAGACACCAAGCAGCTATCTGGGTATTTTTCAAATTCATTTGAGTTGGTAAAATATCCACTCTGTTTTCAACTAGTCTTTTCCACATGTGGTAGTTGCTTTTAGGGTCCCTACATTTCCAAAAATCCACAGAAGGGAAAAAGAAGCCTAAAGCTGAGTGATTATAGAGAGCTTAAGGCTAGAGTGGGAAGGGGAAATTCTGATAAGGGTGGATTGAGGGTTGAAGTATATAGTTATGGGAACATTTAAATAGACCTCAGGATAGAGTTCTATTAGATTTGAAGGGGAACATGTTAGTATCTCCAGTCTTGGAATAGCCAGTATCCTTTCCATTTGTCTTTTAAACAGCCAGAATGAAAGTGTTGCATGGGATACAAGTAGGAACCAGGAGTACCTTATCTAATAATTCTTGAACTATTAGCACCCATCAAGTTTCTCTTGTGTTATATTATATTGGGGGATCTTGGGGGGGTGGGCATGGACAGAACTAATTCTACTTACCATAGCATTCTATTATGGGGTTCTCCACCTCATACATGCCCAATTTCAGTTAAATTCCTTGTCTAGAAAGAAGAGAACTCCTGTCCACTAATTGACTTAAGTCCACAGTAAGATTGGTACTAGGTTGAAGAGGACAGAGAAGCTTAAGGAAGTCAGGTAAAGCCATTAGAGGTAACAAAAGTGAAAGAAATGAATAGGAGACCTGTGAAAGGAGTCCTGCAGTATCACAATGAAGTATAATACCCCAATCCATGAAGTTATTGGAGTAGTTGGTCTAAGAGGAAAATTGGGTTGACACAGAAGGGATCTTATAGATATACTAAGGGACTGGGAAGCAAACTATGAGGGAAATTATCAAAACCCACCACTGGCAGTTTGATGACTTTGAAGAAGTTGCCAGAAAAGGAAGCAGTGTTAAAAGTGAAATATGTCACTCCAAAATTAAAGAGAAATGTGTTAGGGTGCCCTTCAACTCATAAAGGTAACCTCACCCTGTGAATTTAGTGGGAACTGTGGTCAAAGAATGCTTGCTTCCTCAGAGCTAAGTTAGTATTCCTCCTGTGTGTTTTGGGGGCTTTTCTTTCTATTTGGAGTCTAGACAGTCCAAAATCCAGTGAAATTTTCTTTCTAATACCAGCAACTATTCTGTTCAATGGAAGCCCTTATTTTGGGGTCCTGTCTTTGTTCAGATTTTTGTAATAGTTTTAATTGTAAAGCCATGTGATTTGATAGTGAATTTTCTATTTTTTAGAAATGTTACCCTCACAATGCTGAGCTGATGTCTGAAATTCAGGCATCTCAGCATTTTAACAGTAGACTTTTTTCTGTCATAAAGCTCAAGTCTTATGTCATTCAGAAAGCTGTGGCTAGAGCAAAGGCTACTTTTGTAATTCAGTTCAAGCCTTGACTGCTCTTTCCAAATAGTTTCTAATTGCTGGTGTTATTTTGCCACATTTCATCCTTCAGTTGTTTACAATTTTGAACACAGGACCAAACGATTTTAACAAGATAAATCTTGGAATGGCTTCTAACCCTTTTTCTCTAACTCTTACTTTCTGACTGAACTCAGCAGTAATTTGAGACCCCTCCAGGTCTTCCAAGATAGTGGTCCATTTAGCTTTCTGAAACCAAAGAAAAGTATCACCACAAAAAAGTTTATAAGTTGATATAAGTTTGGGGAATCTCAGAGAGTAAGCAGCCAAGGCTTCTTGACTTTTTGCATAGTTTCCCTCTTTCCTTTTGGGACTTGGGGAAATCACTCTCCATGCAATTTAATTGAAGACAAAGGTTTAAATGCTACTTTCTCAGTTTGTTTATGGTTGGGATTAGGTGGCATGAGTGGTTTGAGCATTGTCTCCAGAAGGTGGAGATCCAACAGATTTATTCTCCACAGTAAGCTGAAAAGCAGGAGATCATTTTGAGGGGGGAACTAAAAGAGAGGGTGAAGAGGGAAGAATGGAGGCCCTGGAGGATAGGGCATATGGGATTGTGTTTGAGCAAGCAAACTCCTCTGCTGCCCTCTTGTGGATATCTGTGGCTGAGCAGCCAATCATCAGGCTCCCACTAACGAGCAACTGGTAGGTTGCTTTCCTCCTTGGCAGTAACCAAGATGCTGAATCAGTCATAGCCACACTTTAAAAAGATTAACCAGGGAGGCCGAGGGTGGGAAGGGATAGACTGGGATTTCAAAATTGTACAATAGAAAAACAAGATTATACTGTATAGCACAGGGTAATATACACAAAATGTTATGGTAGCTCACAGAGAAAAAAATGTGACAATGAGTGTGTGTATGTTCATGTATGACTGAAAAATTGTGCTGAACACTGGAATTTGACACAACATTGTAAAATGATTATAAATCAATAAAAAATATTAAAAAATTAATTAATTGATTTGTTTGTTTGTTTGTTTGTTTAGGCTCAGCTAGTCTTCTGTTGTTGGTAGCTTATGAGAAGTTTCCCCTAATTTCTGTCCTAGTCCCAAGGTTTAGAGTCAAGGAAGAAAGCAAAGCATTTCACAAATGTATGAAGCTGTTCCCTGCAAAGAGCTCCTGGATTGTGACTAGGTGGGATCAGAATGGTCCTTCTCAAGTGTCCTGATTGAACTTCATTCTGGGTGCCAGGGAGTTACTGAGCTATTTCTGCTGTTTTTTTTTCCCTCCAGGAGGGTGCTAAGCATTTAAAATATCTATATCTATATCTATGTGTATATCTATATCTATATCTATATAAAAGTCACATGTTCATTTGTACTTTGGGAAAAACAGATAGTGAGAGAAAGAGAAAGTGACAAGTGACACAGTGACAAGCTGTTGGTGGTTTGCATTGTATCATCCTGTGTGTACATGTATCTTTGAAGAGTTGTATCCTATTAGAGAAGATGTTCTAGACCCCTCTTCTCACACAGCACCATAATTGCAAACATGTTCCTCAGCCATGCTCATCTTTTTCACCTGTGTAGCCGTCCTCATGCTCACATCAGTGCCTTTACACTCTGCTATCACTTGTGAGGATGGGAAGATTTAAGAGGTGTCCCCCGTGGCAGCTCCTTGTTTTCACTCAAGCCTCAGCTCCAATACTGCCACCCCAATGTAACCTTCCCATCTCCCTCAATCTAGGGAAACTCCTCTGTCGTTTATTATTTCCTTCATGCCATGCACCAGTCCTATCGGTAATGAATTTGTTCATTTATTTGTTGGCTTGTTTTTGGCTCTCCCCTGAGAGCAGAAGCCTTCTCTATTTTCTTTATCACTCTGTCCTCAGGGCTTAGGGTAGTATTGATGCCAAGAACTTGCCTGGGTGGTAACTGTTCACTGATTGGCTGAATTCATTCTGTGGCTGGAACAACTGTACTAAATGTGTTTAAGTGATTTATTTTTGCAGTGCATTTAGATTGTACCCTGAGTTATAATATTTTTAACAGCATTGCAAGAATGCCTTTCTACACTTGGACAGTTCTTTTCTCTCTCCAAACATTAAATTGATACATTTTAAACATACAGAAAAGTGGAAAAGATAGTGCAATGAACACCCATATACCTTTCATTAAGATTTAAAATTTGTTAATATTTTGTCACGTTTACTTTCTCTCTCTACATACTTTTTTCGATGAACCATTTAAAACTTGTTTCATGACAATTCACAATACCCCTAAGTATTTCAGCATGCATCTCCCAAGAATAAGTATTTTTTCCTGAATAAACATTTGTTATTAGTGTAACTGGGAAAGAATGGTAATTTATAATTCTCTAATATAACCTGATAGCCAATATTTGAATTTCCCCAATTGCGTCTAACATACCTTTTTAGCTGTATCATTTATTTATATCTTTGAATCAGGGTCAAACCAAGTATCATGTCCTATATTTATTTGTTATATCTGTTTATATAAACCTAGAAGTATCATTTTGTGTTTTTAATGTGTTATTCATTTTAAAAACAGCATTGAATTTTAAAAGAAACTAGTTTTCATATAGAATATCCCACCTGTTTATTTTCTCATGGTGTGTTTTATCTTGGTTTACTTTCCCTGTGTTTCCTATTACTGAAGTTATATCTGGATACCGGCTTAGGTTATGTGAATATAATCACTTATAGTCATGAGTCTTTTTGATATTAAAATTATCCCAAACTTGCCCATGATATGTCCATTTGGCATATTTGATATGACCTATTTGATATGACCTCATTAATCTTTGAGTGTACTTTTGTTTTCTGGCACCAAACTATATCATAGCCACATGTTGTGTTTTTCCCCTACACCTGCAATCAATGTGTGATTTCTCTAAGGAACATTGTTTGCTACATTTTTTTAAGTGAACAAAAATTTGAAAACAAAAATCTGGGTGTTGCATTTATTCATTATTTCTGCAGTACTGTTGCTTCAAAAACATTTTAGTGGGCCAAACTGCTATATATATATATTATATATATTTATATATATATAATATGTATACACATACACACACACTTTTTAATTTAATTTTTATTAAAGTTTAGTCAGTTTACAATGTTGCATCCATTTCTGATACACAGAATAATGTTTCAGTCATAAACACATACATATATTCATTTTCATCTTTTTCTTTATATGTTACTACAAGATACTGAATATAGTTTCCTGTGTTATACAGTATAAACTTGTTTATCTATTTTATATATCTTAACAAGTTTTTAAGTGTGTAGTGCAATATTGTTAACTGTAGGCATAGTACCATAATGCAGCTCTCTGGAACATACACATCTTGTGCAACTGACAACTTAATGAGCAACCAATCTCCCTTTCATCCTCTTCATAGCTCCTGGCAACCAGCATTTTATTCACTACATCTATGACTTTGACAATATTTAGGCACCTCATGTAAGTAGAATCATGCAATATTGTCCTCTGTGACCAACTTAATTCGCTTATATAACGTCTTCCGGTTTCATTCATGTTGTGTTAAATGGTGGGAATTCCTTACCTTTTTAAAGCCGAGTAGTATTCCATTGTATGATTAGACCACATTTTCTTAATCTTCTCATTTGTTGCTGGACATTAACTGTTTATAGCTTTGTCTATCTTATAGTTCTTTGTTCCTCTTTTCCTTTCTTGCTGTCTTCCTTTGTGTTTTGTTGATTTTTGTTACTTTTTGATTGTTTTCTGTTTTTCTTCTGTCTTTTCTGTTGGTAATTTCATGTCATGTGGTTACCATGAGGCTTGCATAAAATATCTTAGAGTTATGTCTCTTTTTAAACTGACAATAACTTGACTTCCATCACATGCAAATACTCTACTCTTTTACTTCTCCAATTTTATATTTGTTGTCACATTTTACATATTTTTATATTGTGCATCCATTCATAACTTTTTATACTTATGTTTATTTTTAACACTTTTGTGTTTTAACTCTTATACCAAAATAAGCTGTGATTTACACACTACTATCACAGTGTACAATATTCCATATTTGTTTATATATTTATATTTATCAGTGAGTTTTATACTTTGGTATACTTTCCTGTTGCTATTTAGTGTCTTTTCTTTTCAACTTGAATAACTCCCTTTAATATTTCTTGGTGATGAACTCCTTCAGCTTTTGTTTGTCTGAGAATGTCTTTATCTCTCCTTCACTTTTGAATACCAATTTTGTGGGATATAGTAGTCTTATTTTACAGTTTTTCTTGTATCAGCATTTTGAATATATCATTTTACTCCTTTCTAGCCTATAAGATTTATGCTGAGAAATTCTCTCATTTCTGGGCTCACTATCATGTTCCATTGGTCCATATGTCTGTTTTTGTACCAATACAATGCTGTCTTGATGACTGTAGCTCTGTAGTATTGTCTGAAGTCTGGGAGAGTATTTTCTCCAGCCTCTTTCTTTCTCTTCAGTAATGCTTTGGTAATTCTAGGTCTTTGATGGTTCCATATAATTTTATAATGATTTGTTCTAGTTCTCTGAAATATGTCCTGGGTAATTTGATAGGGATTGCATGAAATCTGTACACTGCCTTGGGTAGTGTGACCATTTTAACAATATTGATTCTTCCAATCCAAGAACATGGGATATCTTTCCATTTTTTAAAGTCTTCTTTAATTTCCTTCAGCAGTGTTTTATAGTTTTCTGTATAATTCTTTCACCTCCTTGGTTAAATTTATTCCTAGGTATTTTATTATTTTGGGTGCTATTTTAAAGGGGATTGTTTCTTTACTTTCTTTTTCTGTTGATTCATCATTAGTGTAAAGGAATGCAACTAATTTTTGAACATTAACCTTGTGACCTGCTACCTTGCTGAATTCTTTAAACAGATCTAGTAGTTTTTGTGTGGACCTTTTAGGGTCTTCTATATATAGTAACATGTCGTTGGCATATAGTGACACTTTTACCTCTTCTCTTCCAATTTGGATCCCTTTTCTCTCTCTTGCTTGATTGCTGTGTCTAGGACTTCCAAGACGATGTTGAATATGAGTGGTGATATTGGGCATCCTTGTCTTCTCCCAGATTTTAGTGGGAAGCTGCTGAGTTTTTCATCATTGAGTACTATGCTGGCTGTAGGTTTGTCATATATAGCTTTTATTATGTTGAGATATGTTCCATCTATATCCACTTTGGTAAGAATTTTTATCACAAATGGGTGTTGAATTTTATCAAATGCTTTTTCCACATCTATTGAGATGAGCATGTGGTTTTTGTCCTTTCTCTTGTTGATGTGATGTATTACATTGATTGATTTGCATATGTTGAACCATCCTTGTGTCCCTGGGATGAACGCCACTTGGTCATGATGTATAATCTTTTTTATGTGTTGTTGGATTCTATTTGCTAATATTTTGGTGAGGACTTTGGCATGTATGTTCATCAGTGATACCGGCATATAATTTTCTTTTTTGGTAGTGTCTTTGCCTGGTTTTGGTATCAGGATGATGATGGCTTCATAGAATGAGTTTGGGAGTATTCCCTCCTGTTCAGTCTTCTGGAAGAGTTTGAGAATGACTGGTATGAGTGAACCCACAAACTTTTGGTCAACTCATCTTCAACAAAGGAGGCAAGAGTATACAATGGAATAAAGACAGTCTCTTCAGCAAATGGTATGGAGGAAACTGGACAGAACATGTAAAGCAATGAAGCTAGAACACTCCCTTACACCATACGCAAAAATAAACTCAAAATGGATCAAAGACTTAAACATAAGACAAGATACAATAAACCTCCTGGAAGAAAATATAGGCAAAATATTATCTGACATACATCTCAAGAATGTTCTCCTAGAATAGTCTACTCAAGCAATAGAAGTAAAAGCAAGAATAAATAAATGGGACCTAATGAAACTTACAAGCTTCTGCACAGCAGAGGAAACCATAAGTAAAACAAAAAGACAACCTATGGAATGGGAGAAAATGTTTGTAAATGAAACCGACAAAGGCTTGATCTCCAGAATATATAAGCAGCTCATATGACTTAATAAAAGAAAAAACCCAATCCAAAAATGGGCAGAAGAGCTAAACAACAATTCTCCAAGGAAAACATACAAATGATCAATAGGCAGATGAAAAAGTGCTCAATATCACTAATTATCAGAGAAATGCAAATCAAAACTACAATGAGGTTTCACCTCACATCAGTCAGAATGGCCATAACTTAAAAATCCACAAATGACAAGTGCTGGAGAGGCTGTCGAGAAAAGGGAACCCTCCTTCACTTCTGGTGGGAATGCAGTTTGGTGCAGCCACTGTGGAAAACAGTATGGAGATTTCTCAAAAGACTAGGAACAGACTTAATATATGACCCAGGAACCCCACTCCTGGGCATATATAGAGAAGGAGCCCTACTTCAGGATGACACCTTCACCCCAATGTTCATAGCAGCACTATTTACAATAGCCAAGACATGGAAACAGCCTAAATGTCCATCAACAGATGACTGGATAAAGAAGAAGTGGTATAGTTATACAATGGAATACTATTCAGCCATAAAAACCAACAACATAATGCCATTTGCAGCAACATGGATGTTCCTGGAGAATGTCATTCTAAGTGAAGTAAGCTAGAAAGAGAAAGAAAAATACCATATGAGTTCGCTCATATGTGGAATCTAAAAATAAAAACAAAACAAAAAAAAAAGCATAAATACAAAACAGAAATAGACTTATAGACATAGTATACAAGCTTGTGGTTGCCAAGGGGGTGGAGTGTGGGAAGGGATAGACTGGGATTTCAAAATTGTAGAACTGATAAACAAGATTATACTGTATAGCATGGAGAAAGAAATAAAAGGTCTTATGGTAGCTCACAGAAAAATATATGTGACAATGAATTTATATATGTTCATGTATAACTGAAAAATTATGCTCTACACTAGAATTTGACACAACATTGTAAAGTGATTATAAATTAATAAAAACGTTAAAAAAAGGAAATTCTCTCATAGTTATGGGTTCTCTTGTATGTGACAATTTATTTTTTTAATGACTCTTTGTAAAGTCTGTCTTCATCTTTGATTTGACAATTGCTTATAATGTGTCTCAGTGTCGACTTTGAATCCATTCCCTTTGGATTATGCTGTATGAATATGGATATTTATTTCCCTCCATAAATTTGGGAAGATTTCAACCATTATTTCTTTCTAATAAACTTTCTGTCCCTTCTCTCTCTCTCCTCCTCCACTCATACTGTTCTAGTATTTCCTTCCTTCTACTCACTTTGGGCTTTCTTTGTTTATTTGTTTGTTTGCTTTAGTTTGTTTTGGTGTAAGGTTAGATTGTTTATTTGCTTTCTTGTTTCCCAAGATAGGCCTTTATAACTATACATTTTTGTCTTAGAATGATTTTTGCAGTGTCCTACAGATTTTGGAATGCTCTATTTCTATTTTAATTTGTTTCAAGGTATTTTTTAATTTCCTCTTTGATTTCTTTGTTGACTCATTTACTTTTTTAGAACCTTGATCTTTAGCCTCCATGTGTTTGTGGCTTTTTTTTTTTTCCAGTTTTCTTATTATAATTGATTTCTAATTTTATACCGTTTTGGTCAGAAAAGATGCTTAATATAATTTCACTCTTCTTAAATTTATTGAGTTTTGTTTTGTGGCCTCACATGTGATCTATCTTGTATAATGCTTTATGTGCATTCGAAAGGAATATGTATCTGCTGCTTCTGGGTGGAATGTTCTGTGTTTATCTATTATGTTCATCTGGTCTAAAGTACTGTTTTAGGTCATTGTTTCCTTTCTGCTTTTCTGTGATCTAGCCATTGATGTAAGTGAGGTGTTAAAGTCCTCAAATATTATTGTATTTTTGTCATTACTATTATTATCTTACTGTCTCCCTTTGTGTCTGTTAATATTTGCTTTGTGTATTTCGGTACTCCTATGTTGGATGCATAGATTTTACAAGTCTTGTGTACTCTTTTAAAAAATATTTTATTTATTATTGTATGATTTAATTATTTAATCTTGGGGGCAAGGTAATTGGGTTTGTCTATTTTTAGAGGAGCTACTGGGGATTGAACCCATGACCTCATGCATGCTAAGCAAGAACTCTACCAATTGAACTATACCTTTCCCCCATACAATTGTTATATCCTCTTGTTAAATTGATCCCTTTATTATTATGTAATGCTCTTCTTTGTCTCTTTTTACAGTCTCTGTTTTAAATCTATTTTGTCTGATGTAAGTATTGCTACCCCAGCTTTCTTTTTGTCTCCCTTTGTATAGGATATATTTTGCCATTCCTTCACTTTCAGTCAGTGTGTATCTTGATCCAAAGTGAGGCTTTTGTAGGCAACATATATATCGATCTTGTTTTTCATATGTTCAGTCACTCTATGTCTTCTGTTTGGAGACTTTAGTCCATCTACATTTAGAGTAATTATTGATAGGTATTCAATTATTGCCATTTTGTTAATTTCTTTCTGGTTGTTGATATTTCTTTAAAACTTCTTCTGCATTAATCTCAATTTGGTTCTGGAACACCCATTTCATATAGTTAAGATTTTCTTGCCTTATCCTCTAAGATGCCTCACTTCTCTTCCATATCTTCTTCTCCTTCTCCTCCTACTTCCTCTTCTGTATTGCACTCAGGATATTGTATTCTGATTTGTCTCCCAGAACAGCAGTTCTCTTGTCAGATGTCTCTAATCTGCTTTTAATAATATATTTTGGGTTTTTAATTTCAGCTATTCCATTTTTCATTTAAAGACTTTTCCATTCCTTTTGAAATTTGCTGTCACTATATAATTTTCTATTACTTGCAAATATTTTAAAGTTTGTCTTTTATTTGTTTAAACAGAGAAAGCTTATGAGTTTGTAATCTGTATTCAATAATTTTCAACATTTAAATTTTTTTAGTCACTTTATTCTTTTTTTTTTTTTTTTTGGAGGGGTGTTTGCTCATTGTTTCCGTTTGAGCTTGGCAATTTTTAAATTGTTATTGTTATTTAATTTCTTTTAAAATTTCTTGTTGGAATTGTAAGATGAATAGGGTAAAATTATCTTCCATTGTGAAGGATTCATATTTAATTTTTTAAGGTGCCTGTGGATATTACCAGTCCAGAGTCATCCTAAACCAAAATTTTGGCTTGAGTTCCTGGACCATCCAAGAGATGCAACCCTGCAGTAACTATATTTACTAGCTTCTGTATTTAATGGTTTGGCATCTTGGGACTTTGCAGTCCCTGAAGAGACTGATCAATCTGGGGTTAGCCAATTCTTAGAAATAGTAAAGGACTCCCTTGCAAGTGTGCCTTTTGTAAAAAACCAACCAATCAATAGGCTATATTCCAGCCACCTCCTCTATCAGCCTTCACACTCTGGGCCACTATCCAACTGCTCTAATCACCTGAGGATCAGATATCAGTCAACTATGGACACCCCCATACCATACAGCCTGCTGAAATTATTCAAACTAACCAATCTTAACCTGACTACTTTGCTTCACGTCTTCCCTTTCCCCTTCCAGCAGCAGCCACAATAAAGCTCTTGCCCAGGTTTCACCTTGCTCACTCTGCTCCTTACTGACACTGGTACTTTCTTGTGTTGCCCCACATTGTCATGGCATGCCCTCTCCTCTTGGGAGCTGTGAATAACAAACCATCTTTTCCATGACAGTCATCTCCTTATCTGTTGGCCTCACCATATTTGAATAATAACAAAACATACACTTAAAAACAAACCCCTGGCTGCAAATAAATATGATAGCCATGAATCTTTTTTTGCTACTCTTCTCTCTCCTTTCCATACTGTATCAAATCAACATTGAATATAATGCATTGGGAGTGAGGGAAGGCAGATTCCCTTCAAGTTCACACTTTCTTTGTAGGTGTACTCCAGTTGTTTTCATCCTTGGCTTGCAATTAAAATCACTTGGATTGGAGGCCTTAAAAAAACACTCATGCTTAGCTCCAAGTCCAGCTCTGTTAAATCAGACACTCTGGTGATGGTCCAAAGGTCAAGTGTGAGCATTTATAAGAGCATCCCTGTTGATGTTTATGTACAGAAAATGTTAAGAATAACTAGTTTATTCTTTCAATATCTAAAGGAGTTCTCCCACTAGACCGTGTCTGTTATCTTAACACCTTCTACTGACAAAGCTGAACTTTGCCATTTTGCCAAGGAAAAATACTTGAGGAGTTAAGCTCTATTTTTTCAGAATAGAGAATAAAGAGTAGACTTGGAGTTGGGAAGTCAATGAATTGACAAATAGCACAATCACATTGAGAATCACACAAGGTGTATAGTTATCACATTTAATTTATTAACATTGAGCAAGTTTAGCACTGTTCCAGGAATACAATAAGTGATTAATATATATTTTGCTGTTATTATATTTTCTAATATAACATATAGTTTTATGTATAATAAAACCCATTCTAGTCTTATTATCAAATAATGCTGGAATTCTAATTAACGACTCTAGGAGGTGTGAAATAATGGATAAATTTCAGGAGAGATGAGATAGCATCTATTCCTTTTAAGCTGAAAAAAAAACAAACAATGCACAGTTATTCATTTGCCTCATATAGTTTAGGGAGTATTCTGATCTGAAGTTATTTTTTGAAGTGAAAGTTTAAGCCCCTCAAACTGCAGCAAGAATTCTTTAGTAGGGCTCTACTATGGGAATTTCAAGCTTGGAATTTTTAATGTTCAAGCAAAACATATTTCTTCATTAATAAAGACACTTTGCCATTGAAGCTTCATCATATTTTGTGTTGAATGGAACTGTGTTGTCATTGCATTAATCTTCAGTGTTCTTGAGAGGCAAGAATATAGAATTATACATCCCATTTTATATTGCTTTTATTTCTCATAATTGGTTAATATCATGTTATTAAAACCTAAGTCCTTTACCTTTATTTTTCTTCTTTTCTCCTTTGATATTTTAGTTCATGCATTTTTACATTATTTTTAAATTGTATATATAACTGGCATATAATATTATATTACTTTCAGGTACACAAAATCATGGATTTGAAATAGATATATTATATATATATATATCATATTTATGTATTTGATACAAATGATCACAATAAGTCTAGTTAACATCCATTGCCACAAATAGCTATATATATTTTTTCCTATGATGAGAACGTTTAATATCTACTCTCTTAGCAACTTTCAAATATATGATACAGTATTATTAACTATGGTCATCAAGTACAATGCATCCCCATAGACTCTTTGGGTGAGCTCTGGCTTTGAACTCTGTCCCCTTATCTCACACCTTCAAAATTGATGGCACATTCCTTTGTTTGACAACAGCTTCCATGCTCCACTTACCTCACTGAGTTCCCACTTTCCCTTGAAAGTTGTCCTAATGATGTCATTCAGTACTAGTTTAACATTTTTATTGCTTTTGAAAAGGTACATTTCCTTAATCCAGAAGCTTAAATTATTTTCAGTACAAGGCTTTGTCTGAAAGTATTATTCAGATTTCGTCACTCTATTTTGCAATTCCTAGGCTTCAGTTATTTCCAATTCTCATTGCTCATCCTCTTGCCTCTGTTCTCAAACGTACTGTAGCAGAGCATTCCTGGTACCAGTAAGCTTACGTCTATGTCCTGCCTCGAGTGCCTTTCATCTATTCTGTCTCAGGATTTTCTTTAAACTGAAAGGCAGCTCATTTTGCACAAGCACAGCCTGAAAGTTTAGGGGTTTTAAAGACATCTACAAAAACTCTCAATGGGAAATGTGAGTTGTTGGATAAATCTCCACATTGCCCTTCAAAGGGATACTTCTGAAGTGCATTCTATGTAGTTCTTCAGAATATCCATTTTGGGATTGACCTCATTTCCCAGAAGTGGAACCAGTCCCATAACTTGCCTTTCTTGACTTTTCCATTTTCCCTGTCTTACTGTCCTTTTTTGCCATCTACACCTCTCTGGATTCCTGTCATCACTTCCCAAATAAGCCACATACATCCAAATATCTTTTGCTGTGAAATTGTCTCTCTATAGGAGCTTAAGATCTTACTACTTCTCTCTTCATTTCAATTAACCTTTAAAGAAACTACATTATAGCTGTTTATGTTAGGAAACATATGATGGCAAAATTATTATTGCATGTATGGGATATATTTGTATATGTGGATTTCTACTTCACTATAATTGAATTTCTATAAAATCTACATTGAATTTATATTGAATTCTGTAAAGCACTTTTCTCAGGAAAATTCACACATTACTGGATGGATGATGGTTTTGAGTTACCACACGATGGCAGGGTCAGTAAGCCATTACACCTTAGGTTTGGCCATGTGCAGCACCCGTGGGAACTGTGTTGTTCTCTAATCTGTGCTGGGGATGAACAGACCATGTTGCACAAGTGTAGGCAGAAGTACCCCTGAAAATCTGTTATAACCTTCACCAATGCCCCACACTCTCAGCCCAGCTGAGGTCACCTTGACATGTTCCCAGATATCAGGCTTCCTCGCTCACTCACAGAGGCCTGCAAACCTAGGAAGATGACACATGTCCAAGCCAGCCTCTCCCAAACCACTATCACTGACTATATCCCATCACTTTCTGTTTCTCTTTGTCTGGTCTAGGAGCTACTGGCAGTGCTATGTTGTTGGGAGTGAGACAGTTACTTGCATAGACATGTGGATGCATGGCTTGGGGACCCAGGCAGGAACTAACATGGATGATGCTTAGACAGAATGGCAGTACATCTGCACCTCTGATGCAAGACAATAAGGATGTTTAGATACTGTTTAACCTTGATGGCTACTTGTATACTCCTCCCACAGTACCTCTTAATAGCAAGTGGATTTCTACAAGGGCAATTATCATCACAACTTTAGATGACCTTGGTCTGGATAAGTATTGGCTTCTATATCAACGTTTGATATCTGTCTTATCCACTTTTCTGCCATTGTATTGATATGGTTGCTTTGAAAATATTGGACTTTCCAATAAATTTTTTAATGATAAAAAGTCCTCATAGTTGGCACTTTGCACCAGATACTGTAGTCCGCTTTCCCCAAAGCAGGGACACTCTCCTGAAGAACCACCATATAATGTGCAAATGAGGAAGTGATATGCTTTCCACATTATTATTTAATCCGTAGGATCACTTCAACTTTCACCAGTAGGTCTAACTGCTTGTTTTCTTTTTTTTTCTTTTTCTAGAATTGTTACTGAGATTCTCTCCTTTTTACAAACTTGATGGATTTAAAGCAAACACGATAATCACTTCATCTGGGAGAACATTTCTTTATGGCTTTTTTCACTAGGGGTCTTTTTAGTGTGTATTACTATCATGCATTGTATCAGTACTACATTCCTGATTATTTTGATTGTGATTAAAAATACATAATATGACACTTAAATCATTTTAAATCATAACATTTAAATCATTTTAAGTACACACTTTTGTGGTATTAGCTGTCTATAGATAATTGTATAAACAAACTTAGCAACATGAGTACCACCTTTAAGCATGGGAGATACCAAGAAAATTGAGTAATTCCCTGAAATGGCCCAAGACATCACTTGAAATACCATCTTCACCTAAAACCAAAAGAAACGAAGGGTATGTTCATTGTAAAGATTTAAATCTTAGCCTTCTCCATTAATAACAGTGTTTTGTTGTTGTTGTTGTTGTTGTTGTTGTTGTTGTTGTTGTTTGAGATTTAGTCATTTTTCTATTCCTGGTACAGAGGGGGACACAACCTTTCAAATGGAGATTTCCACTATAAATATAAAATTGCCTCAAAAAGGCAAAATTGACTTGGGTTTCAGAGAACCTCATGGTTCTTTTTTAAGAAATCTGTCCATTGTAATCTTCAAGCTAAAGAGATCTATGTTAGAGTGTAATTTGCCATCCTTCACATGGATTCATGCATGGAAGGATATCCTCATATTTTAAAGATTTTAGGCATTATGAGTAGAGTTGTGCGTAATTGCAGGCTAGGTTTTGTTTGGACACTTTCAAAGCAGTTGTCTAAATACTAAAGACACATTGTTGGGTCCTCAGGTGAACTTTGACTAGCTTTGGAAAAAACTGCCAAACTGTCTTTCAAAGTAGCAACACATGGATTCCTCCAGCAGTGAGGGAGAGTTCCTGTTTTTCTTCATTCTCTATAAATCACAGGTAATGTCATTTCTTTGGAGTTTAGTGGTTCTAATAAGTGTGCATTTCTATATCATCATTTTAGTTTGTAATTCCTTAATGGTATATGATTTTCTTTGGAAAGGTGTTTGTTAAGATCTTTGCCAGTTTTTATTTGGGTTGTTTGTTATAAAATTTTTGATGTAATTGTGTCCAAATCCTTAATCAGTTATGTGTTGTGTAGATTTATTTTTCTCAGTGTGTGGTTTGTCTTTATGTTTTCTGAATAAGATCATAAACAATGTTTAAATTTTTATTTTTTTAAAATTCCATGATACAAATTTTACTTTTCTGGATAGATTTGGGAATTTTTTTTAAAAAGTTCATCACTTAGACAAGGTTATGTAGATTTTCTTACATGTTTTCCTTTAGAATATTTATAGATGTGCATTTTTATAATTGTATGGACAATTTAGAGTACACTTGGTAAACACTGAGTGGTTGCACCTGCAGTTCCCAGCTGGTCAGAAGGTGGCTCCATGCCCACTCTCTGACCCTTGAGGTGCACGTTTCTCACTGAGGGGCTTGGCTCCTTGTGGAGCTAGTGGAGGCTGGGCCTCTTCAGGACCCATTGTGGTTTCAACTTCAGGACAATGCTCAGGTAAGTACATACAGGCAGGAACCAGACTTCTTCAGGAACAAACAGGAGGCAACATCATGAGAGTAAAAGATGTGGAAAAAGTGGGCAGAAGCTTTCTCCAAGTGGTTACAGCCAAGGGTTTCCATTTTCAGAGGATCCAGCAGAGAAGGGGCTTTATATGGGAACTTGTGGAGTTTACTCTTAATTTTGTGTGTGATGTTGACAGTGTCTCATTTCATTTTGGGGGGATATGGTTTCCGGTGTTCTTGGCACCATTTATTGAGGATAATGTCTTTCCCCATTATGTGTCCTTAGCTCTTTTGTTGTGAATTAACTGACAACATAAACTGGGTTTATTCCTGTGCTCTCTATTCTATCACTCTGGTTCATGTGTCTGTTTTTGTGCCAGTACCACACTGCTTAGGTGACTGTAGCTTCATCATGTTCTGTGAAGTCAGTGAGAAAGATGCCTCTAGCTGTTTTCTCCTTTCTTAGGATCATTTAGGTTATTCCAGGTTCTTTGTTCTACACAAATGCTAGGATTTCTTGGTTTTTGTGTCCATGAAAAAAAGCTATTTGAATTTGATAGAGTTTGCAATTAATGTGTACACTGCTTTGGCTTGATGAATGTTATACCAATGTTCTTCTAATGTATGAGCACAAATTTTGTGGATGTGTGTTCTGTATCAATTTCTTTATCACTGTTTTATAAGTTTCCATGTGCAGGCCTTTCACATCCTTTATAATTTATTTCTAGGCATTTTGGTTATTTTTTGGTACAATTGTGAAATAAGTTTGTTTTAGTAATTTATCTTTCTGGAACTTATTAGCATATAGAAAGTCAACTCATTTTTCTTTTTTTAACATTTTTTATTGCTTTATAATCATTTTACAATGTGTCAAATTCCAGTGAAGAGCACAATTTTTCAGTTACACATGTACATATATATATATATATACTCATTGTCAAATTTTTCTCTCTGTGAGCTACCATAAGATCTTGTATTTATTTCCCTGTGCTATACAGTATAATCTTGTTTATCTATTCTACAATTTTGAAATCCCAGTCTATCCCTTCCCACCGTCTGCCCCCTTGGCAACCACAAGATTGTATTCTATGTCTATGTGTCTATTTCTGATTTGTATTTATGCTGTTTGTTTGTTTGTTTGTTTGTTTTAGGTTCCACATATAAGTGATTTCATATAGTATTTTTCTTTCTTCTTCTGGCTTACTCCACTTAGAATGACATTCTCCAGGAGCATCCATGTTGTGCAAATGACGTTATGTTGTCGATTTATATGGCTGAATAGTATTCAATTGTATAATTATACCACTTCTTATTTATCCAGTCATCTGTTGATGGACATTTAGGCTGTTTCCATGTCTTGGCTACTGTAAATATTGCTGCTATAAACATTGGGACACAAGTGTCTTTTTGAAGTAGGGTTCCTTCTGGACAGAGGCCCAGGAGTGGGATTCCTGGGTCATATGATAAGTCTATTCATAGTCTTTTGAGTAATCTCCATACTGTTTTCCACAGTGGCTTCACCAAGCTGCATTCCCACCAACAGTGTAGGAGAGTTCCATTTCTCCACAGCCTCTCCAGCATTTGTCATTTGTGGATTTTTGGATGATGGCCGTTCTGACTGGTGTGAGGTGATACCTCATTGTAGTTTTGGTTTGCATTTCTCTGATAATTAGTGATATTGTGTATATTTTAAGAATTGATTTTTCTGTATTGATATTTTGTCATACAACTTTTCTAAACACATTTATTTTTTCAGTTTTTTTTTTTTTGGTGGTTTGTCTCTGTAACAGCATCTTCAGTATACCCACAAAAGGAGCAGTCATAATCATAATGATTAGATATAAAAATGTCAGGTCTAAGTGTAAACTATTGGATGGCAAGTCAAGGGAAAACTTGAGTACAAAATAATATATACAAAATTGTTAAGAAATACCAAAGGAGAACATAGTTGTAAATTAAGAAGTGTGACAAATACAATCAGGACATGAAGCAGGCACACTCATGCCATCACTCTACTCTAACAGTGATAACTTTTTATAGCCCATTAGCAAGTACAAGTAATTAACGAGGAGGTGATTCATGACAATGTGAGCACACCAGAGAGTGTGCTTTGATGCATTAAAGTGTAGTTGAAAGAAAAGCACCTGGTTTACACCCAGTAGATTCCATACTTCATGAAAATTTTGAACTAAAGCCAGCCCCAGCTTCCTACCATATTCAACTATCATAAGTAAATTAGAGATTTGTTTAACAGTTAATATATTGAAGATAGAAAATTAAATCTAGTAGTATAAAGTACCATTAGGGAAAGATGAAATAAGTTAAATACCTTGAAACCAGATGATGTATTTATGAACAGTTTACTGGAACAAATTCATCTATATGGTATAATAGAAGATTTATGAGTAGAGGTAATAAGCCCAACAAGTCTGATGATAACAGGTTGTTCAGAAAATAATTTTAGTTCAATTTTAATTATTAATTAAAAACAAAACTGTTAATACAATTTAATATACTTTTAAAAGGTACAGGTTTTATGTAGATGCAGGATATAAGTTTCTCTAGAGAATAAGCATAAACAATGCTGTAGTTTGCTTAAAAGCAGCCACCAATTAAGAAAGTATTCAAGGTTAAGAACACATTCATCTCAATATCAATAGCAAAATAATAAACCTCATAATTTAATACTGGACTAATCTATTAGTTAGTAAAAGCAATACTATTCATATTGGTAGCAAGAAATATTTATCCTTGTATAAGCTTATATCAGGATGAATCACTTACTGATGGTTAACAGCAAAATAAACCCTAACCAATATTTAATTATTTTTAAAAAACTGTTAGTCCAACACAGGTTTGCATTTAAGGAATGACTTTGTAAAAGGAAAAGGAACTTTGTAATCACATGTCCTGCATGTTTACCAGGAAGGTTACCTCTAGCACTTCTAATCTTAGAGGCACTGCCTAACAAAGGACATATTTAATGACCATGGTTTCCTGACACTGAAAATGTAGAATAATCACTTGTTTTCTAAATAAGCAGCTGGGAGAATGGCACAAGGTTTTTACTATCTCTTTTCATCAGTGAAATTGACCTTCCCAATAAGAGGTGGGAGCCATATAAAATGAGAAGATCCTTTGGTGCTTTATGTGTTTAATCTATAAAATAAATTACTGAATCTTAACAGATAGCATAGCTTTTAATGGGTTAATAATTTTGGTTGTGGTGGCCCCAATGAATATAACAAGCTCCAAGTGATTAAAATTTAGACCAGCTTTTCAAAATGCTGTAGCATGTATTGATCCAATACATTGATTAACAGAAAAAAGTACTCTAAGAATAATAGCTCAATTCAAAAGTAGAATTCATTTCAGCCATAGATTTTATACCCTCAGAATTGGATCAGAAGATCCCAGTGTTGTAACTGCTGAAAATGCTTCATTTAATGATTAAAGTTCTGTGAGATATGAGTTCAGACTGGATTGATCCCAATAAGTTTGTATGTATTACACACTTGTCCCAGTATGAGAGGACAAGAGAATTAAGGGTCACTTTATAAAAGCACCATCAAATTAATTGGTGATACAGTAAAATTTTAATAATTTATACATACCCTAGTGTAGAACATGGTTTGCTACAGTAGCAGAACACAACAATTGCATCAAACATAAATATTTATTTCCTCAAGGTTAAGTCCTCTTCCTAAGAACAGGTTTATAATCTACATTCTTTTACTAAGTATTACAGGTTTGCTCACTGTATCACTTTTCACATTAATTAAAGGGAATTCCTAGGTTCTGGAAATTTAGAGAGACACAAATATCATCAATTTATGTATATTATTGCACCAATGCTGGCCTTAACCATGGCTTTCACATTAGCAGTTCCTCTTAACATAACTTATCCACTATCCACTGATGTAAACTTAGGCACACTTCTCATACTGGCTGTATGAAGCCTAGCTTCTTATTCCATGCTCTGATCTGGATGAGTATAATATTAAAAATACACACTAATCAGAGCTTTATGGGCAAGAGTACAATCTCAAATAATGTAAACTAGCAATTATTGGTTTATCATTCCTGCTGATAAATGGATCATTTATACTCTCAGTTATTAAACAAGAATACATATGATTAATTTTCCCCTCCCAAACCCTAGCTAGATTTTTTTTTATATTTACCTCTACTGTAGCAGAAATCAACAGAGCCCCATTTTGATTTAACAGGAGAATCAAAACTTGTATATACCTTCCATGTAGAATATGTAGCAGGTCTATTTTCTCTGATTTTTATAGCTGAATATGTCAGTATCACTATAATAGATGGTTTCAAAATTATTCTATTTTTAAGGGCATTTCAAAATCCCTAGATAACAGAATTATATACAGCCAAATTACATACAGCCAATGTTATTATTCAAACATGCCTCCTAACAATATCCTTTCTATGAATTTGAATATCCTACACACAATTTTGAGATGATCATCTTATACATCTCTTATTTTTTAACATTTTTATTGAGTTATAGTCATTTTACAATGTTGTGTCAAATTCCAGTGTAGAGCATAATTTTTCAGACATACATGAACATATATATGTATTCATTGTTACATTATTTTCCCTGTGAACTACCACAAGATCTTGTATATATTTCCCTGTGCTATACAGTACAATCTTGTTTATCTATTCTGCATATGCCTGTCAGTATCTACAAATTTTGAACTCCCAGTTTATCCCTTCCCATCCCTCTCTCCCTTGGTAACCACAAGTTTGTATTCTATGTCTATGAATCTATTTCTGTTTTGGATTTATGATCTCTTTTTAGATTTCTTTTTTATACATCCATTATTTATGAAAAAAATTAACACAAAGACTAGCTCTATGTATATGTTTCAGTACCTGTCAGTGCATCAGGCATCCCACTACAAACATAAGAATTATGTCTGACCAAAGAGTTTTTGTTTGTTTGTTTTGCTCTGCTTTTAGGGGGGAAGTAAGTAGGTTTATTTATGCATGTTTAAATTTATTATTATTATTATAATCATTTAAAATATTAAATATATTATTATTATTATTATCATCATCATCTAAGCATACAATCTACCACTGATCTATACCCTCCCCCAAAATAGTTCTTTTAAAATAGTAAATAAAAGAGGTCTAATCAGTTCCTAGAATCATAGGAATTGATCCTACCCCTAAGAATTTTAAAATGTTCATACTACCACATTATACCACATTCTATGGTGAATATAGTCTGTTAAATAAACTATCAGGCACATACCCTAAGAGTATTGTTTTACATGTTTAGTATACTAGTAAACCCTATTTTTACTGTCATTCTACTGAACATTATCTCAGGAATCATTATTTTAATAAAAAGCTCACATGGTACTAGTATTTCCTATCTAAAAGAAAATTAAATGCACAAGTTATAGAAGCAACCAATAAGTATTTTCTAACAAAAAACACCACATCAATACTATTTATATTGGATATTATTATTAATCTAGTATACTCCAGTCAATGAACAAGTACAAAATTCTTTAATGTAAGAGCATCCACCATTTTAACAATAGCCCTAGACATAAAATTGAACTTCCCCCATTTCTTTTCTGAGTGATTGAATTTATACAGGGCATACGTCATACAATAGAGCCAATCTTATTAATGTGACAAATGTACACCCCTATGTGTTACACCAAATCTCACTGCCCACTAAACATACTATTCATCAAAGCTGTATTATGAAGTATCATCAGCAGCTGAGGCAGACTAACAAAACCCACTACAAAATGTATAGCCTGCTCATCAACTGTCCATATAAGATGAATAAAAGCTATTACAATGTGTAATCCAATCATGACAACCCTAAATGCACTAATTTGTATCAAAAACACTGTCAACTTACTATTTATGCCCTGTGCATGGACTGCAACAGTATCATTATCACACACATAAAATAAAACTCTTCTGATCACAATTTTTATCCCCATCATCATATTGTCTTAGGTGGTCTGCCACCAGTATAAGGGTTTTTCCTCAAATGAGTAATAACTCAAGATATAACAAAATTCATTAACATCAACCTACAAACATTAATATTCCTTGCAGCATTATTCAACATATATTTGAACTTCTGGCTAAAATCCTCCAAGGCACTACCTATATTTTTATCAATAAATTATAAAAAAATGATATTTTAAACATAGAAAACAACACTCTGATTATTACTAATCCTAACAGTCATAGGATTACTGCCTTAATATCAACGGTATCAGTGCTTAAGTATGGATTCAGGTTGTACACACCAACAGTCTTCAAATGTTTAAGGAAGTACAATTTCATTTCTGAAAATACAGATTACAAGAGTTTGCACTACATCAATTGAAGCCAATCAAACACTTTAATTAAGGAAAATACTTAGTAGATTGGTGGGCTTCCACTACAGGAAGTTTCAGTCAGCAGATAAATCTTCTAGTAAACTGGCTTCAGTCTATTTCTCTCTAGATCGCTTTGGGCACTCCTTCCATGTTTAGTTTTGTTATCAACATGGGATGTCTTCTTTTTTTAAGGTTTTATTTTATTTCTTTTGGTAATGTCTTTTCCATTTCAATTTACTAGTCTTACACGTTGATAAAATTGATTCTTAAGTATTCTAGTAATATTGATATTATGTAAAATATAATTCTGTTAAATTATTCTTGACATTATTCATTGTTACTGTGTACAAGAAAGAAATTCTGATACATTGACAATTTGTATTGTCTACTTGCTGAAGTATTTGAGTTGCTTACAGCTTAAAAGTTGAGCTACTTAATGAATTGTTCAAGATTTCAAGATTTATATATATATATATATATGATGATGTCATCTGATTGGTGAATAGATTTGTTTTTAGTGTAACAATTTTATTTGTTGATACTTTTACTGTCTTTCACCCTGGCTTTTTGTGGAAGTTCCAGGAAAATAGTGAATAAAAGTGTTGAAAGGAAACCTCTGGGCTTTATTCCAGATTTTTATTTACTGTTTCTTATAATGCTGTGTATCATACTAAGATAATTTGTTTCTACCCCTATTTTCAAGAGTGTTTATTCCATGAAGTAAGAGTGGAGTTTTTTTAACGTTTCTTGTGATCAATTGAATCATATTATGTGATTTCTCCTGCTGTAATATTGTTGTTTATTATACCATTTAGTTTTATGTTAAAATTTAAGACATTGTTTGGTTTAAAATGTTAAAAAATTATAAAATCTTCTGTGGAGACATTTGCTTAAGGTGCATAATCTTTTTATTGTGTGGTTAAATTAAGGTAAGTAGTACTTTAGGTAAGTGGAGGAATCGAATTTAATAGGCAAATTGATTGTTTTTGTGATGTTTCTGTGGGATTTTATTCTATCAAGATAGACTTAGTTTATTCCAAGAAAATAGGATTAAGGGATGAGGGGTAGAGACAGGGTGAAAGTAAAATAGTCAGTGGTAAGGGTTAGGCAAAGTGTGTTAGGGGTCAGTGCTAGGGAACAGGGGTCTGGGGAAGTATTGGATGTTTATGTCATGAGTATGGGCTGTGGTTGGGTCTATGGGCAAGAGCTGGGTTAGGCATTATGGGTCAGGGCAAAGGTCAAGGTCTGGGTCATGGTCTAGGTCAGGGTCTAGGGTTTAGGGTCTAAGGTCAGAGTCAGGGTCTGGGTCTGGGTAAGGGTCAGGGTCAGGGTTTTAGGGTTCAGGTTAGGGTGTGAGGGTTCAGGTTCGGGTTCAGGCTTGGGTTGGGGTTTGATTCGGGGTCAGGGTTGGTGTTGTAATCAGGTTAGGGTTAAGGTTAGGGTCAGGGTTCAGGCTTATGGTCAGCATTCAGGCTTAGGGTCAGGGTTCAGGTTCAGGGTCAGTGTTTTGGTTCAGGGTCAGGGTTAGGGCTAGGGCTCTGTCTATGGCTAGGGTTATGGTAAAGGCTTGGTTTCAGGTTAGGGTTTAGGGTTAGGGTTAGGGTAGGGTTAAGGTAGGATTAGGGTTAGTGTTAAGGGTAGGGTTAGGGTAAGGTTCAGTTCAGCATCTGGGTCTGGGTCAGGGTCTGGGTCAGGGTCTGGGTCAGGGTCAAGTTCAGGGGTCAGCATTAGGGTCTGGATAGGAGGCAGTGGTCAGTGTTAAGGTCAATGTTTTTGGTGTGGGGACAAGTTTCAGGGACAGGTCCAGGGTCAATGTTGGTCAGAGTCATGTTCAGGTATAGGGTTTATGGTCAGGGTCAGCAGATGTGGTCAGGGCTTCTGGGTCAGGGCTTGGATAGGGCTAGTGTTAGGACCAGGGCTAGGACTAAATCCACGTCCAGGGTTAGGGTTTGGGCCAAAGTCAGGGCTAGGGTCAGGGTCAGGGTCAAGTTCAGGGCTAGTGCTGGGATAGGGCTAGGGCTCAGGGTACAAGTTTAGGGCACGGGTATGTAGGATGCTGGCTCAGGTGATGGTTAGGGTATATGTTCGTTTTTAGTATGAGGTTGAGGGAGAGGGTGAGGTTGAGGGAGTGGATAAGGGTGAGGGTCAGGATGAGAGTGAGGTTCGGGGTCAGGTTAGGGGACAGGGACAAGTTTGTGGTTGGGGTTGTGTTTGTGTTTGTGTTTGGGGTTGGGGTTAGGGTTAGGATTGAGTTTAGGGTTAGGGTTTGGGTTGGGGTTAGGTTTGGGATTGTGGTTGGGGTTGGGGCTGGGGCAAGGTTAGGGTTGGAGCTGGGGCTGGGGCTGGGGCAGGTTCAGGGTCAGGGTTTAGGGATAGGAGAAGTGTTCATGGTTAGGGTCAGAGTTCAAGGTTAGGGTCTGGATCCCAGAATGGAACATGTGGAGAAGCATACATTCAGCTAGCCTAAAGGGCAAGGGTAAATATAGAATCACTCTCCCTGAGTTCTCACCATGTTTCCCAGAGCCGGTTTCAAGGTAAAGGCAGTTTGCGAAGGAAAATCGAGTTGGAGAGAGTGCCTCCCCATATATACATATAGGTATGACTGTGTCCAAATCAATGAAACTCAGTGTTCGCAAAAAGGTAGGTGATGGATGGCTTCCACACACATTCAGTTCCGAGATTTATTTTTTAACATTTTTTATTGATTTATAGTCATTATACAATGTTGTGTCAATTTACTATTTAGAGCACAATTTTTCAGTTATACATGAACATATATTTCACATTTTTCTCTCTGTGAGCTACCATAAGATCTTGTATATATTTCCCTGTGCTATACAGTATAATCTTGTTTAACTATTCTACAATTTTGAAATCCCAATCTATCTCTTCCCACCCCCCTCCTCCTTGGCAGCCACAAGTTTGTATTCTGTGTCTCTGAGTCTATTTCGGTTTTGTATTTATGCTTTTTTTTTTTTTGATTCCACATATGAGTGATCTCTTATGGCATTTTTCTTTCTCTTTCTGTCTTACTTCACTTAGAATGACATTCTCCAGGAACATCCATGTTGCTGCAAATGGCGTTATGTTGTCGGGTTTTATGGCTGAATATTATTCCATTGTATAAATATACCACTTCTTCTTTATCCAGTCATCTGTTGGACATTTAGGCTGTTGCCATGTCTTGGCTATTGTAAAGCTGCTATGAACATTGGGGTGCATGTGTCATCCTGAAGTAGGGGTCTTTCTGGATATATGCCCAGGAGTGGGATTCCTGGGTCATACGGTAAGTCTATTCCTAGTCTTTTGAGGAATCTCCATACTGTTTTCCACAGTGGCTGCACCAAACTGCATTCCTTCTAGCAGTGTAGGAGAGTTCCCTTTTCTCCACAGCCTCTCCAGCATTTGTCATTTGTGGACTTTTGAATGATGGCCATTCTGACTGGTGTGAGGTGATACCTCATTGTAGTTTTGATTTGCATTTTTCTGATAATTAGTGATATTGAACATTTTTTCATGTGTCTATTGATCATTTGTATGTCTTCCTTGGAGAATTGCTTCTTTAGATCTTCTGCCCATTTTTGGATTGTGTCATTTATTTTTTTCTTTTTGAGTCATATGAGCTGCTTATATATTCTGGAGATCAAGTCTTTATCGAATTCATTTGCAAAATTTTCTCCCATTCCGTAGGTTGTCTTTTTATTTTACTTATGGTTTCCTTTGCTGTGCAGAATCTTGTAAATTTCATTAGGTCCCATTTATTTATTCTTGCTTTTACTTCTACTAGGAGAAAAATTTTGATATGTATGTCAGATAATGTTTTGCCTATGTTTCCCTCTTATTGTATCTTGTCTTATATTTATGTCTTTGATACATTTTGAGTTTATTTTTGTGTATGTTGTTAAGGGAGTGTTCTAGCTTCATTGTTTTACATGCTGCTGTCCAGTTTTCCCAATACCATTTGCTGAAGAGTCAGTCTTTATTCCATTGTATATTCTTGCTTCCTTCATCAAAGATTAGTTGACCAAAAGCTTGTGGGTTCGTTTCTGGGTTCTCTTTTCTGTTCCATTGGTCTATATGTCTGTTTTTGTACCAATACCATGCTGTCTTAATAACTGTAGTTCTATAGTATTGTCTGAAGTGTTGGAGAATGATTCCTCCAGCCTCTTTCTTTCTCTTCAGTAATGCTTTGGTAATTCTAGGTCTTTGATGGTTCCATATAAATTTTATTATGATTTATTCTAGTTCTGCGAAATATGTCCTGGGTAATTTGATAGGGATTGCATTAAATATGTCAATTGTCTTGTGCATTGTGACCATTTTAACAATATTGATTCTTCCAATCCAAGAGCATGGGATACCTTTCCAATTTTTAAAGTCTTCTTTAATTTCCTTCATCAATGTTTTTTTTAAATTTTTTATTGATTTATATTCATTTTACAATGTTGTGTAAATTTCCAGTGTAGAGCACAATTTTTTCAGTTATACATGAACATATATATATTGATTGTCACATTTTTTTCTCTGTGAGCTACCATAAGATCTTGTATATATTTCCTTGTGCTGTACAGTGTATCTTGTTTATCTATTCTAAAACTCCGAAATCCTGGTCTATCTCTTCCCACCCCCCTGCCCCCTTGACAACCACAAGTTTGTATTCTATGTCTATGAGTCTACTTCTGTTTGTATTTATGATTTGTTTTTTTTGTTTGTTTGTTTTTTGGGTTTTTTGTTTGTTGGTTTTGTTTTGTTTTGTTTTTTTAGATTCCACAAATGAGCAATCTCATATGGTATTTTTCTTTCTCTTTCTGGCTTACTTCACTTTAATGACATTCTCCACGAATATCCATGTTGCTGCAAATGGCATTATGCTGTCAGCTTTTATTGCTGAGTAGTATTCCATTGTTTATATGTACCACTTCTTCTTTATCCAGTTATTTGTTAATGGACATTTAGGCTGTAGGTGACACCTGCACCCCAATATTCATAGCAGCATTACCTACAATAGTCAAGACATGGAAACATCCTTCATCATTGGTTCATAGTTTTCTGTGTATAATTCGTTAACCTCCTTGGTTAGATTTGTTCCTTGTTATTTTATTACTTTGGGTGCTATTTTAAAGGGGATTGTTTCCTTACTTTCTATTTCTGTTGATTCATAATCAGTGTAAAGAAATGCAACAGATATTTGAACGTTAATCTTGTAACCTGATACCTTGCTGAATTCTTTGATCAGCTCTAGTAGTTTTTGTGTGGACCTTTTAGGGTTTTGTATATATAGTAACTTGTTGTCGGCATATAGTGACACTTTTATCACTTCTTTTCCAACTTGGATCCTTTTATTTCTCTCTCTTGTCTGATTGCTGTGGCTAGGACTTCCAACACTGTGTTGAATAGGAGTGGTGATAGTGGGCATCCTTGTCCCAGATTTTAGTGGGAAGCTTTTGAGTTTTTCACCATTTTGTTCTATTGTGGCTGTAGGTTTGTCATATATAGCTTTTATATGTAGATATGTTCCTTCTATACATACTTTGGTGACAGTTTTTATCATAAATTGGTGTTGAATTTTATCAAATGTTTTTTCTGCATCTATTGAGATGATCATGTGGTTTTTGTCTTTTCTCTTGTTGATGTGATGTATTACATTGATTAATTTGCATATGTTGAAACACCCTTGTGTCCCTGGGATGAACACCACTTGGTCATGTAGTATAATCTTTTTTATGTGTTGTTGGATTCTATTTGCTAATATTTTGATGAAGATTTTGGCATCTATGTTCATCAGTGATATTGGCCTATAATTTTATTTTTTGGTAGTGTCTTTGCCTGGTTGTGGTATCAGGGTGATGGTGGCTTTATAGAATCAGTTTGGGAACATTCCCTACTTTTCAATCTTCTGGAAGAGTTTGAGAAGGACTGGTATCAGTTCTTCTTTGCATGCTTTGTACAATTCCCCGGTGAAGCCATCAGGTCCTGGATTTTTATTTATACGGAAGTTTCTTATTGCAAATTAGATTTCATTTCTAGTTATCAGTTTGTTCAAGTGGTCAGTATTTATTGATTCAGTCTTGGTGGACAGAATGTTTCCAGAAACTTGTCCATCTCCTGTAGGTTAACCAGTTTTGTTACATATAGTTTTTCATAATATTCTCAAATGGTAAGTCTGTATTTCTATTTTGTTTGTTGCAATTTCTCCATTTCCTTTCTTTTTTTGGCTAATTTGTGCTCTCTATTTTTTCTTCTTTGTGAGTTTGGCCAGAGTTTTGTCGATTTTATTTACCTTTTCAAACAACCAGATTTTGGTTTGGTTGATTTTACCTATGGTCTTGTTAATCTCTATTTTCTTTATTTCCTCCCTAATCTTTATAATTTCCTTCCTTCTGCTGCCTTTTGGGGTTTTTTGGTCTTCTTTTTCTAGTTCATTCAGCTGGTGGGTTAAATTGTTTATTTGAGGTTTTTCTTCTTTTTAGAGGAAAGGCTGTATTGCTATAAAATTCCCTCTTAGCACTGCCTTTGCTGTGTCCCATAAATTTTGTCTGGTTATGCTTTCATTGTCATTTGTCTCAAGGTATTTTTTAATTTCAGCTTTCACTTCCTCATTGACTCATTGTTTTTTTTTTTTAATAACAATTTGTTTAATCTCCAAGCTTTCCTTTTCTTCTTCTTTGTTTCTCTGTTGTTGATTTCTAGTTTCATGGCATTGTTGTCAGTATAGATGCTTGAGATAATTTCTATCTTCTTAAAATTGTTGAGATTTCTTTTGTGCCCAAGTACATGTTCTACTGAGAACAAGAAATTTAAAAAAGAAAAAAATTCTATATTTTCCTCCCTCCCTCTCCCACTCTCAATGATTTATATGCCTTCTTTTATAATTTTGTGTTTATTTTATTTGTAATTCATGAGTTATCACCTTTCCAGTTGTGAGTTTCTCATTTATGTAGCATCCTGCTGCTTTTCTATTTAGAATACACCTTTCAATATTTCTTTTAGCATGGGTTTAGTGTTGCTAAACTCTTGTAGTTTATTCTTGTCTGTGAAATTCTTTGTCTCTCCTTCTATCCTAAAGGATAGCCTTGCTGGATAAAGTATACTAGGCTGCATCTTTTTTTCATTCAGGGCTTTGAATATATTTTGCCACTCCCTTCTGGCCTGTAGTGTTTGTGTAGAGAAATCAGCTGAAAGTCTTATGGCGGTTCCCTTGTAACTCCCTCTTTGCTTTTCTCTTGCTGACTTTAGGATCATTTCTTTATCCTTGACTCTGGCCATCATGATTATGATATGTGTTGGTGTGGGTCTATTTGGGTTCTTCCTGTTTGGGACCCTCTGAGCTTCCTGTACTTGGATATCTGATTCCTTCTTTACGTTTGGGAAGTTTTCAGTCATGATTTCTTCAAAAACCTTTTCAATCCCCTTTGATCTTTCTCCCCCTTCTGGGAACCCTATTATGGGAAAATTGGGATGCTTTATATTATCCCATAGGTCCCTTATGTCATTTTCATTTATTTTAATTTGTTTATCTTGTAGCTCTTCTCATTGGGTGCTTTCTATTGTCCTGTCTTCTAGGTCACTAATTCGTTCCTCTGCATTTTCTAGTCTGGTTTGCTCAGCCATTAGATCATTCCTCATCTAAGTCAATGAGTTTATCAATTCTACTTGGCTCTTCTTTATAGCTTCAATTTCATTTTTGGCATATTTTATTTCTCTAAACACTATCTCTTTTAGTTCCCTCAATACTTTGATCACTCCTTTTTTGAAATGTTGATCTAGTAGGCTATCAATGTCTATTTCATTGATTTTCTTTCAGGGTATTTCTCTTGGTCTTTTAATTGGGAATGCTTTCTCTGCTTCTTCATCATGCTCATGCCTCTCTGGCACTGTGGTTTATGGAGTATCAGTTATCTATTGTTCTCCTTAAGGAATTTATCTATCTAATTCCTATGTAGGAATAAGACTTAGAAAAAAAAAGAGAGAAAGAATTTTAAAAGAATGGAGAAAAAAAGGTTTGAAAAGAGTGTATAATGAATGATAGAAGAGCAAGTTGAAGCAGAACAGCAATCTGGTTGAGATGTCATTTAAAAACCTTTAAAAAAGGAGAAAAGTGGAAAAGATGTATCTGAAACCTGTGTGTAATCAATAACAGGACATCAAAGCCAAGAGAAATAAAAATGAATTAAGAAGTAAAAATTAAAAGGGTGATAGAAAATATAACAGGTAAAAACAGTTTTAAAAAAACAAAAAAGTAGGGGCTCAGTGTTCTCCTGTAGACTGTGTGCTTTTGATGTGAGATCTATCTGTGTTTATCCTGTTTTGGAAGCTCAGCTTGCTGTTTCCAGAGGCCGTCCATTGGCACCCTTGTCTGTGCTGCTCCCAGTGCCTGTCAGCAAGCAGATTGTGCCTCCTCCCTAAACTGAGTCAGGTGCAGCTCTCCTTTGCTATGGGTGGGCATGTCACTTCCCCTCCCGATGCCACAGTCAGATTTTGCAGACTGGCCAGGTAGAAGGGTGCATCACTCCCCCTCCCAGCACTGTGGTCAGGGGCTGCATTCCTGCCCAAAAGTCTGGGGCCATCCTCCTTCTCCTGGTGCCAGTCGCTTTGCTGATTTGTGCTGCTGTGCTCTCTGCCTGGGTCCGTGCTCCACAGGTGGTCTCAGGGAAGACTGAGGAACATCCCTGTCCCTGCTGAGGGCCAAAACCCATCTCCTTGTTTGTCTTGGCAGAGTAAGTTTTCTGAGGGACCAGGACGGAAAGATCCTATCTGCCTCAGGCTGTTGTCAAGTCTCTTCCTGGCCCTTGAGGCTAAGTCCTTAGGTGCGGATGCAGGTTTTGCCCCTAACCCCACTTGGGTGCTAAGCACCAGAGGATATGGTGGCTGTGCCTGAGGCCAGCCTCTCTTCACCTGAAAACTTTCCATGGGTTTTCATATATGAGGGTATGCATCCTTCCCCCAGGGCATGTCAACCATGTTGTTTTATGGAGGGCCCAGTTTTTTCTGCCCTGTGCACCCACACCCATGTTGCACAGCCCTCTGCAGCCCCCTGGGGCTGCCTCAGTGCAGCTGCCCCCATCCTCCACCTGCCTTGGGCAGTCTGGTCCTGGCCCTGGCTGCTGGCCCGTGTCTCAGGCTGGGTGTTGTGGGGAACCCCTGTGCCTGTTTAACTTAGTTCTGTTGGTCAAGGGCTGCTCTGTACAGATCCGAGCCTCAGAGGCTCCCCCTCTCTCCTGCTAGTCTCTCAGTTGGAGAGGGGAGACCCACCAAACTAGCACCAGTCCTTCTTTTCTGCTCCCTCCCCCAGGACCCGTCCCACTCTTCTTTGCCTTTTCTTCTTTCTTTTTTCATTTTCTCCTACTAGATTTTTGGAGTCTCTATCTTTTGAAGAGGACAATATCCTGTTGGAGTTCCACAGGTGCTCTGGTTGGCTGAGTGGGACTGTGGATGTGATTCTTGGTGCATTTGTGGGAGAGGGTGAGCTATGAGTATCCTTCTACTCCACCATCTTGGTTTCCTCAGTTCCAAGATTTTAATATGTGAAGAGGCATACATTCAACTAGCCTAAAGGGCAAAGGTACATCTACAAACAGTTACTCTCATTTCTAACCATGTTTCTTGGGGCCTATTTCAAGGTAAAGGAAGTTTGCAATAGAAAACGGAGTTGGAGCAAGTGCCACCCCTTATATATATAGGTAAGCCTGTCTCCATAAAACAGAATCTCTCTGCACACAAGGTAGGTGAAGGAAGGTTTCCACACACATTCAAATCCCAGAATAGAACATGTTGAGAAACATTCCTTGAGCTAGCCTAAAGTACAAGGGTACATGTAGAAACACTGACCCAGATTTTTCAGCATGTTTCTAAGTCCGGTTTCAATTAAAGGTAGCTTGCATTGGAAAACCGAGTTGGAGCTAGTGCTTCCCCTTATATATATGGGTAGGCCTGTCTCCCTAACACAGAATCTGTGTTCCCTACAAGTTAGATGAAGGATGGAGTGCACACACATTGGATCCCAGAATGGATATGTGGAGAAGAATTCATTCAGGTAGCCTAAAGGGCAAGTGTTTCTAACACTTACCCATATTTCTCAGCTTTTTTTCCTATAGCCACACACATTCGGATCCCTATATGGAGCATGTGGAGAGGCAATCTTTCATCTAGCATAAAAGGCATAGGTACATCTAGAAACACTTATCTGATAACTCAGCATGTTTCCTAGAGCCAATTTTAAGAGAAAGGCAGTTCGCACTGAAAAACAGATATGGAGTGAGTGCCTCCAGATAGGTCACTTGCATAGTTCCTCTAACACAGAACACCTGTGTTCCCAACAAGCTATTTGAAGGAAGTCTTCCAGACACATTCAGATCCCAGAATGGAGCACTTAGAGAGGCATTCTTTCACCTAACATAAAGGGCATGGGTACATCTAGAAACACTTACTCTGTTTTCTCAGCATGTTTCCTAGAGGCGGTTTCAAGGCACAGGCAGTTTGTGCTGGAAAACCGAGCTGGAGACAGGGCTTCCCCAAAGATATGTAAGTAGCATTGTTCTGCTAACCTCAAAACCCTGTGTTACCCACTAGCTAGGGGAAGGATGTCTTATATGAACACTTACTCTGCTTTCTCAGCATGTTTCCTAGAGTTGGTTTCAAGGGAAATTCACTTTGCACTGGAAATCCAATTTGGAGCAATTGCCTCCCGAAAGATAGGTAAGTTGCATAGTTCCCCTAACACAGAATTCCTGTGTTCCATACAAGCTAGTTTAAGGCCGACTTCCACACACATTCAGATCCCACAATGAAGCATGTGGAGAGGAGTTCTTTCATTTAGCATAAAGAGTATGGGTACATCTAGCAATAAATTCTCTGATTTCTCAGCATGTTTCCTACAGCCGGTTTCAAAGGAAAGGCAGTTTGCTCCAGAAAACTGATTAGAAGCAAGCGCCTCCTGATGGATATGTAAAAAGCATAGTTCTCATCAAACAGAAGCCCTGTGTCCAAAGCAAGCTAGATGAAGGACAGCTTGCATATACATTAGGATCCCAAATGGACAATGTGGGGAGGTGTTCTTTCATGGAGCATAAAGGGCATGGGTACATCTAGAAAAACTTTCTGTGATTTCTCAGCATGTTTCCTAGAGCCGGTTTCAAGGGAATGGCACTTTGCCCTGGAAAATTGTGTTAGAGTGATTGCATCCCCATAGATATATAACTAGAATAATTCCCCTAATACAGAAACCCAGTGTTCCCAAAACTCTGAGGGATGGCTTCCACACACATTCGGATCCCAGAATGGAGCATGGGGACAGGTGTTCTTTCAGCTTGCATAAAGGGAATGAGTACATCTAGAAATAATTCTTCTGATTTCTCAGCATGTTTACTACAGCCAGTTTCAAGGGAAAGGCAGTTTGCACTGGAAAACCGAGTAGGAACAAGTGCCTCCCCATGGATATATAAGTAGTGTAGTTCTCATGCCACAGAAACCATGTGTTCAAAGCAAGCTAGATGAAGGATCGCTTTCACACACATTAGGATCCCAGAATGGAGCATGTGGAGATTCGTTCTTTCTTCTAGCATAAAGGGCATAGGTATCTAAAGATACAGTTAGTCTTAATTCTCCACATGTTTCCTAGAAGCAGTTTCAAGGGAAAGAAGATAGCGCTGGAAAACCGAGTTGGACTGAGTGCCTCCATATGGATTTGTAAATAGAGTATTCCCCTAACACAGAAACTCTGTGTTCCCAACAAACTAGTTGAAGAATAGCTTACATACACATTTGGATCTCAGAATGAAACATGTAGAGAGGCATTAAGTTCATCTAGCATTTAGAGGATTGGTACATTTAGAAACAATGACTCTGAATTCTTAGCATGTTTCATAGGGCCTGTTTCAAGACAAAGGTAGTTTGTGCAGGAAAACTATTTTGGAGCGAGTGCCTCCCATCAATCTTTAGGTAGCGAGTTCCTCCAACACAGAAACAATGTGTTCCCATCAAGCTTGGTTAAAGAAGTCTTCCACACATATTCAGATACCAGAATGGAACATGTGGAGAAGAGTTCTTTCTTCTAGCTCAAAGGGCATGGGTACAGCTAGAAACAATTACTCTGATTTCTCAGCGTGTTTCCCAGAGCCGGGTTAAAAGGAAAGGCAGTTTACTCTGGAAAACCAAGCTGGAATGTGTGATTTCCCCATACGTTTGTAAGTTGCGAATCTCCACTAACACAGGAAATATGTGTTCCCAACAAGCTAAGTGAAGGACAGCTTCCACACACACTCGGATCCCAGATAGGAACATGTGGAGAGGCGTTCATTCATGTAGCATAAAGGGCATGATTAGAATTAAGAACCATTACTCTGATTTCCCAGCAAGTTTCCTTGAGCCGGTTTCAAGGGAAAGGAATTTTGACCTAGAAAAATATGTAGGAGTGATTGCCTCCCAATTGGTCTCTAAGTAACATTGTTCCCTTAATACAGTAACTATGGTTTTCCAACAAGCTAGATTAAGGAAGTCTTCCCAACATTCGGTTCCCAGAATGGAACATGTGGAGAAGCGTTCATTCATCTAGCTGAAAGGCATATGTACATTTAGAAACACTCTGAATTCTCAGCATGTTTCCTGGAGCCGGTTTCAAGGGAAAGGCAGTTTTTCCTGGAAAACCGAGTTGGAACTATTGCCTCCCCATACGTATGTAACTTGTGTACTTCCCCTAACTCAGAATCTCTGTGTTACCAACCAGATAGTTGACGGAGAGCTTCCACAGACATTCGTATTCCAGAATGGAACATGTGGTGATTCGTTAATTCATCTAGCAGAAAGGGAATGTATACATCTAGAAACACTTTGATTTCTCAGCATGTTTCCTAGAGCAGGTTTCGAGGGAAAGGCAGTTTGCCTGGAAAACAGAGTTGGAGCAAGTGCCTCCATATAGGTTTGTGAGTAGTTCCCACAACACAGGAACTATGTGTTCAAAACAAGCTAGGTGAAGGAGGCCTTACACCCACATTTGGATCCCAGAATAGAACTTGTGGAGAAGTGTTCATTCATCTTGCACAAAGGGCTTGGGTACATCTAACACAAACACTCAGATTTCTCAGCAAGTTTCCTAGAGCCGGGTTCAATGGAACAGCAGTTTGTGCTGGAAAACATAGTTGGAGCTCCTGCATCCCCATATGTATTAATGTAATGTAGTTACTTTAACACAGAAACTATGTGTTCTGAACAAGATATGTGAAGGACGGCTTGAGCACATATTCCGAACCAAATAAGGAACTTGTGGACTGGCATTCTTTCATCTAGCACAAAGGACATCTGTACAGTTATATACACTCTGAATTCTCAGCCTGTTTCCTAGAACCAGTTTTAAAGGAAGGGCAGTTTGCACTTCAAAACCGAGTTGGAGTGATTGCCACACCATACATATGTAAGTAGCGTAGTTCGGCAAACTTCAAAACACTGTGTTCCCAACAAACTATTTGAAGGAAGGCTTCCACACTTATTCATATCCCAGAATGGAGATGTGGAGAAGCATTCTTTCATCTAGCATAAAAGACATGGGTATATCTACAAACACTTACTCTGATTTCTCAGCATGTTTCTCACAGCCGGTCTCTAGGGAAAGGCAGTTTGCAATTCAAAACCGAGTTGGAGCGAGTGTCTCCCAATAGATATGTAAGTAGCTTAGTTCCCCTAACACAAAACACCTGTGTTTCCAACAAGCTAGTTGAAGGGTGGCTTCCACACACATTCGGATCCCAGTATGGAGCAAATTGAGAGGCTTTCTTTCATCTAGCATAAAGGGCATGGTTACATCTAGAAATACTTACACTTATTTCTCAGCATCTTTCCTACAGTTGGTTCCACGGGAAAGGCAGTTTGCCTGGAAAACCGTCTTGGAGCAAGTGCCTCCTCATAGATAGGTAAGTAGCGTAGTTCCCATAAAACAAAACACATGTGTTCCAAACAAACTAATTTAGCAGGACATCCACGCAGATTCAGATCACAGAATGGAGAATGTGGAGAGGCATTATTTCATCTACTATAAAGCGCTTGGGTATATCTAGAAACAAATTCTCTGATATTTCATCATGTTTCCTAGAGTTAGTTTCAACAGAAAGGCAGTTAGCGATTGAAAACAGTATTGGAGCTAGTGCCTCCCCGTAGATAATTAAGTAGAATACTTCCCCTAACTTAAAAACCTGGTATTCCCAAAAAGCTGGATGAAAGACGACTTCCACACACATTAGGATTCCAGAATGGAGCATGGGGATAGCCATTCTCTCATCTAGCATAAAAAGCATGGGTATATCTAGAAACACGTACTCTGATTTCTCAGCATGTTTCCTAGGGCTGTTTTCAAGGGAAAGGAAGCTTGTGCAGGAAAAACTAATTGGAGAAAGTCCCTCCCCATAAATAAGTAAGTAGCATAGTTCCTTTAACACAGAACACCTGTGTGACCAACAATCTTTTGAGAGCAGCTTCCACACACATTCAGATCGCAAATGGAGCATGTGGAGAGGCACTATTTCATCTAGCATAAAGAGCATGGTTACATCTAGAAAAACTTACTGTGATTTCTCAGCATGTTTCCTAGAGCCTTTTTAAAGGGAATAGCTGTTTGCTCTGGATATATGAGTTGAAGTAAATGCCTCCCCATAGATATTTAAGTTGTGCAGTTCCCAGAACACAGAACAACTCTGTTCCCAACAAGCTATATGAAGGAAGGCTTCCACACTCATTTGGATCCCAGAATGGAGCATGTGGAATGCCGTTCTTTCATCTAGCATAAAAGGCATGGGTATACTAGAAACACTTAGTCTGATTTCTCAGCATATTTCCTAAAGCTGTTTCAAGGGATAGGCCGTTTGCATTAGAAAACCTAGTTGGAGTGAGTGCCTCCCAATAGATAGGTAAGTAGCATAATTCCCCTAACTCAAAACACCTATGTTCCCAACAAAGTAGTTGAAGGACGGCTTCCACACATATTCAGGTGCCAAAATGGAGCATGTGGAGAGTCGTTCTTTCTTCTATCATAAAGGGCATGTGTACATCTAGTAATAGTTACTCTGATCCCTCAACATGTTTCCTAGAGTTGGTTTGCAGGGAAAGGCAGTTTGTGCTGGAAAACTGAGTACCAGCAAGTGCCTACTCACAGATATTTATGTAGCATAGTTCAGTTAACCCAGGAACACTGTGTTAAAAATAAACAACCTGAAGGACAGCTTCCACACACATTGAGATCTCAGATATGAGCATGTGGAGAGTGGCATATTCATCCAGCATAAAGGACCTGGCTACAAGTAGAAACAATGACACTGATTTAATAAAGTGTTTCCTTCAGCTGGTTTCCAAGTAAAGTCAGTGTGCACTGGAAAGCTGAGCTGGAGTGCCTCCCTATAGATATGTAAGTAGCATAGTTCCCTCTCATCAAAAATTCGGTATTACAAACAAGGTAGGTGAAGGATGGCTTCCACACACATTCAGATCTGAGAATGGAACAAGAACAGAGGCATTGCTGCACCTAGCATCAAGGGCTGGGCATCATCTATAAGGACTGACTGTGATTTTTCAGATGATTCTTAGAGTCACTTTGCAAGGAAAGGCAGTTCGTGCTGGGAAAACGATTAGGAGGAGCTTCTTCCTGTAGAAATGTAAGTTGCTTTGTTCCCCTCAAGCAGAAACTATGTGTTCCCAACAAGGTAGGATAAGGACGATTTCCACACATATTCAGATCTGAGAATGGAACAAGAAGAGAGGCATTGCTGCATGTAGTATCAATGGCTGGGGAATATCTGTACACACATACTGTGATTTCTCAGCATGTTTCCTAGAGCTGGATTGTAAGCAAAGGCAGTTTGCACTGGAAAACCAAGTTGGAGTGAGGGCCCCCCCCATGGATATGTAAGTAGCGTAGTTCCCCTCAAGCAGAAACTCTGTGTTCCCAAGAAGGTAGGTGAAGGACTGCTTCAACACACATTCTGATCTGAGAATTAAACAAGGAGCGAGATGTTGCTCCATCCAGCATCAAGGGCTGTGGGACATCTGGAAACACTCACTGTGATTTCTCATCATGTTTACTAGAGCTGGTTTGGAAGGAAAGGCAGTTTGTGCTAAAAAACTAAGTTGGAGCCAGGGCCTCCCCATAGATATGTAAACCATGTTCTTCCACTCAAACAGAAACTCTGTGTTCCCAACAAGTTAGATGAAGGATGGCTTCCTCACACACTCAAATCTTAGAATGGAACAGGAGAGAGGCTTTGCTGCATTTAGCTCCAAGGGCTGGAGTTCATCTAGAAACAGTGACTGTGATCTATCAGCATGTTTCCTTGAGCCTGTTTCCAAGAAAAGGCAGTTTGTGCAAGAAAACTAAGTTGGAGCTAGAACATCCCTATAAACATGTAAGTAGCATACTTCCCATCAGGTAGAAACTCTGTGTTCCAAACAAGGTAGGTGAAGGACGGTTTCCACACACAATCAGATCTGATAATGGAACAAGGAGAGAGACGTTGTTACATCTAACATCAGGGATGGGGGATATCTAGAAATAATGACTGTGATTTCTCAGCATGTATCCTTGAGCTGGATTGCAAGGAAAGGCATTTTGTGCTGGAAAAAAGAGTAGACGTGAATCCATTTGAGTAGATATGTAAGTAGAATTGTTCCACGCAAGCCAAAACACAATGTTCCCTACAAGGAAGGTGAAGGACGACTTCCACACACACAGATCTGAGAATGGAACATTGAAAGAGGCGTTGCTCCATCTAGCATCAAGTGCGAGCAGATATTCAGAATCACTGACTGTGATTTCTAAATATGTTTCCTAATGCCGGTTCCCAAGGAAAGGCAGTATATGCCAGAACAACGAGTTTGAGCAAGTGCCTGCCCATACATATGTAAGTAGCATAGATCCCCTCAAGCAGAAGCTCAGTGTTCGAAACAAGGTAAGGGAAGGACGTCTTCCACACAAATTCAGGTCTGAGAATCTAATAAGGAGAGTGGTGTTGCTGCATCTAGCATCAAGGTCTTAGGGGCATCTAGAAACACTGTCTGATATATCACCATGGTTCCTAGAGCCGGTTTGCAAGGAAAGGCAGTTTGCAGTGAAAAATCGTGTTGCAGCAAGGGCTTCCCCATAGATATGTAAGTCACGTAGTTCCCCTCAAACAGAACCTCTGTGTTCCCAACAAAGTATGGAAAGGCCAGCTTCCACACACATTCCGATCTGAGAATGATAAAAGAAAAGATCTGTTGCTGCGTCAAGCATCAAGGGCTGGCAGATAGCTAGAAACAGTGGCTGTGATCTCTGCATATTTCCTTGAGCTGGTTTGTAAAGAAAGGCAGTTTGCAATGACAACTAAGTTGGAGTGAGTGTCTTCCCATATATATGCAAGAATTCTAGTGCCCCTAAAGCAGAAAATCTTTGTTCCCAACAAGGTACGTGAAGGACGGCTTCCACACACATTGAGATCTGAGAATGGAACAAGGAGGGAGGTGTTACTGCATCTAGCATCAAGTGCTAGGGGACATCTGGAACTCTGATTGTGATATCTCTACATGTTTCCTTGAGCCAGTTAGCAAGGAAAGGCAGTTTGCACTTGAAATCTAACTTGGAGAGAGTGCTTCACCATTGATATGTAAGTAGCATTGCTCCACTCAAGCAAACACTCAGTGATCCCAACAAGGTAGTTGATCGATGGCTTTCACATATATTTATCTCTAACAATGGAAAAAGGAGGGAGGCGTTGCTGTATCTTGCTTCAAGGGCTAGGGGACGTCTAGAAACACTGACTGTAATTTCTCTGCATGTTTTCTAGAGACGGTTTTCAAAGAAAGGCAGTTTGCATTGGAAAAACGAGCTGGAGTGAGTGACTCCCCATAGATATGTAGTTAGCATACTTCCCCTCATGCAGAAACTCTGTGTTCCAAAGAAGGTAGGTGAAGGATGGCTTCCACACACACTGTGATCTGAGAATGGAACAAGGAGAGAGGCAATGCTGCATCTAGCATCAAGGGCTTGGGGACATCTAGAAACACTGACTGTGATATCTCAGCATGTTTCCTAGAGCCAGCTTGCAAGGAAAGTCAGTTTGCTTGAAAACGGTGTTGGAGAGATTGCCTCCCTTTTGATACGTAAGTAACGCAGATTACCTCAATCAGAAACTCTGTTCCCAACAAGGTAGGGGAAGAACGACTTCCACACACATTCTGATCTGAAAATAGAACAAGGAGAGAGGCATTGCTGCATATAGCATTAAGTGCTTGGTGACACCAAGAAACAATGACTGTGAATGCTCAGCAATTTTCCTAGAGCCGGTTTGCAAGGAAAGGCAGTTTGCTGGAAAACTGTGTTGGATAGAGTGCCTCCCCATAGCTATGTAAGTAGTGTAGTTCCTCTCAAGCAGAAACTCTCTGTTTCCAACAAATATGTGAAAGATGACTTCCACACACATTCAGATCTGAGAATGCAACAAGGAGAGAGATGTTGCTGCATCTAGCATCAAGGGATTGGGAACATCTAGAAACACTGACTGTGATCTTCTAGCATTTTTCTAGATCCGCTTTACAAGGAAAGGCCACTTGCATGGGAAAGCCGAGTATGAGCGAGTGCCTATCAAGAGATATGTAAGTTGCAAAGTTCCCCTTAAGCAGAAACTCTGTGTTCCCAACAAGGTAAGTGAAGGACGGCTTCCATACACATTCAAATCTGAGAATGGAACAAGGAGAGAGGCATTGCTGCATCAAGCATCAAGGGCTGTGGGACATGTAGGAAGAATGACTGTCATTTCTCAGCATGTTTCCTAGTGCCAGTTTACAAGGAAAGACAGTTTTCACTGGAAAACCTAGTTGGAGCGAATGCGTCCCCATATATATGTAAATAGTGTAGTTCACCTTAAGCAAAATATCTATGTTCCCAACAAGATAGGTGAAGGACGGCTTCCACACACATTCAGATGTGAGAATGGAACAAGGAGAGAGTCTTTGCTGCATCTAGAATCAAGGGTTGGGGAACATCTAGAAACACTGTATGTGATCTACCAGCATGTACCCTACAGCTGGTTTGTAAGGAAAGGAAGTTTCTACTGGAAACATGAGTTGGAGCGAGGGCCTCCCCATAGATATGTAAGTAGCATAGCTCACCTGAAGCAGAATGTCTATGTTCCCAACAAGGTAGGTGAAGGGCTGCTTCCATACACATTAAGATTTGAGAATGGAACAAGGACAGAGGCGTTGTTGCATCTAGCATTAAAGGCTGGGGGACACCAAGTAAGAATGACTGTGATCTCTCAACATTTTTCCTAGAACATGTTGGCAACAAAAGGCAGTTTGCAATGGAAAGCCGAGTTGGAGCGAATGCCTCCCAATAGTTATGTAATTAGCATGTTTCCTCTCAAACAGTAAGTCTGTGTTCCCAACAAGCTAGCTGAAGGACACTTGCAACATACATTCATATCTGAGAATGGAACAGGGAGAGTGGCATTGCTGCATCTAGCATTAAGGGCTGGGGGACATCTAGAAACACTGACTGCGATCTCTCAGCATGTTTCATAGAGCTGGCTTGCAAGAAAAGGCAGTTTCTGCTGTAAAAGCAGTTAGAGCATGTATCTCCCAATACACATGGAGGTTGTGTACTTCCCCACAAACAGAAACTCTGTGTTCCCAACAAGGATGGTCAAGAATGGCTTCCTCACACATTCAGATCTGAGAATGGAACAAGGATAGAGGCATTGCTGCATCTAGCATCAGGGGCTGGGTACATCTCACAACACTTACTTTGATTTCTCCACATGTTACCAAGAGCCAGTTTGCAAGGAAAGGCATTTTGCACTAGAAAACCGAGTTGGAGAGAGTGCCTCCCAATAGATATGGGAGTAATGTTATATCCCTGAAGGAGAAACTGTGTTCCTAACAAGTATTTGAAGAAAGGCTTCCACACACATTCAGATCTGAGAATGGAACAAGAAGAGAGGTTTTGCTGCATCTATATGCATCTGTAAGCTAGATGAAACAATGCCTCTCCACATGCTTCATTTTAGGATCTCAATGTTTGTGGAAGCCATCCTTCTCTTAGCTTGTTGGCAACATGGAGATTCCGGTTATGAAAACTATGCTACTTATATATCTATAGGCATGCATTGACCAATCTCAGTTTTACAGCCAAAGTGCCTTTCCCTTGTAACCTGTTCTAGAAAACATACTGAAAATTCATTGTAAGTGATTCTACATGTACCCATGCTGTTTATGCTAGATGATCCAATGGCTCTCCCCATGCTCCATTCTGGGATGCGTATGAATGTGGAAGACCTCCTTCACCTAGCTTGTTGGGCACTCAGAGTTTCTGTGTTAGGAGAACTAAGCTACATTCCTTTCAATGATGAGGCACTGACACCAAGTCTGTTTTCCAGCATAAAATTCCTTTCTTGGAAATCAGGCCTAGGAAACATGTAGAGAAATCAGAGTAATTGTTTCTAGAAATACTCATGACCTGTATGCTAGATGTAAGAACGCATTTCCACATGCTCCGTAATGGGACCCGAATGTGTTTGGAAGCCATAGTTCACCTAGCTTTTTGAGGACAAAGATTTTCTGTGTTACGGGAAAAATGCCACCTAAATATCTATGGGGAAGCACTTGCTCGAACTCAGTTTTCCAGGGCAAACTGCCTGTCCTTTAAGAAAGGCACTAGGAAACATGCAGAGAAATCAGTGTATATGTTTCTAGATATACCCAAGAAATGTATGCTTAATGAGTGAATGCCTCTCCGCATGTTTCTTTCTGCAATCCGATTGTGTGTAGAAGCCGTTCTTCACCTGTCTTGTAGGGAACAGAGAGTTTCTGTGTTAGGGGACGGAACTGCTTCCATATATATGGGGAGGCACTCACTCCAACTCTGTATTCCTGCGCAAATTTCCTTAAACTTGAAAACGGCTCTAGGAAACATGCTGAGAAATCAGAGTATATGTTTTAGAGATAACCATTTCCTGTAGGATAGATTAATGAACGCCTGTCCACATGCTCCATTCTGGGATCGAAAAGTGTCTGGATGCCATCTTTCACCTAGCATGTTGGGAACAGTGTTACTGGGCTAGGGCATCTATGCTACTTACACACCTATGGGCATGCACTCACTCCAGCTTGGTTTTCCAATGAGAATTGTCTTTCCCTTGAACCTGGCTCCAGGAAACATGCTGAGAAATCAGAGTAAGGGTTTCTGGATGTGCCCATGCCCTGTATGCTAGATGTAAGAACACATCTCCACATGCTCCATTGTGGGATCTGAATGTGTGTGGATGCTGTCCTCCACCTAGATTGTTGGTAACACAGAGTTTCTGGGCTAGAGGATCTACACTACTTGCATACCTATGGGTATTCACTCACTCCAACTTGGTGTTCCAGCACAAAATGCTTTTCCCTTAAAACCGACACTAGGGAACATGCTGAGTAGTCATAGTAAGTTTTTCTAGATGTACACAGTCCCTATACACTGGATGAATGAACACCTCTCCACATGCTCCATTATGGTATCCGAGTATTTGAAGAAGCCATCCTTCACCTAGCTTGTTGGGAAAACATAGATTCTGGGTTAGGGGAACTACACTACTTACATACAATTGTGTAGGCACCACCCAACACTTTTTCCCAGCACAAACTGACTTTCTTTTAACCCAGCACAAGGAAACATGCTGAGATTTCAAGGTAATTGTTCCTACTTGTACCCATGCCCTGTATACTAGATGAATGAAGGTCTCTCCACATGCTCTCTTCTGCGATCTGAATGTGTGTGGAAGCCATCCTTCACCTAACTTGTTGGTAACACAGAGTTTCTGTGTTAGGGGTACTACGCTACTTACATACCTATAGGGAGGCAGTTGCTTCAACTCGGTTTTCCAGCAAAAAGTGTCTTTCCCTTCAAACCGGCTCTAGGACAGATGCATAGAAATCAGAGTATGTGTTTCTATATATAACCATGCCATGTATGCTATTTGAATGAATGCCTCCCCACATCCTCTATTCTTAGATTGCAATATGTTTGGAAACAATCCTTCACCTAACTTGTTGGGAAAACAGAGTTTCTGTGTTAGGGTAACAACGCCACTTACATATCTGTGGGCAGGAACTCGTTCAAACTCAGTTTTCCAGGGCAAATGGCCTTTCCTTTGAAATCGGCTCTAAGAAGAATCTTCAGTTTTCAGAGTATGTGTTTCTAGATATAACAATTAAATGTATGATAGATGAAAGAATGCCTCTGTACATGCTCCATTCTGGGATCTGAATGTGTGTGGCAGCTGTTCTTCATCTAAATTATTGAGAACTCTAAGTTCCTGTGTTAGGGGATCTACACTCCTTACATATCAATGGGGAGATAATTACTCCAACTCGCTTTTCCAGGGCAAACTTCCTTTTCTTTGAAACCGGCTCTTGGAAACATGCTGAGAAATCAGTATTTCTAGATGTACCCATGCCCTGTATACTAGATGAATGAACGCTTCTCCACATGCTCCATTTTGGGATCCGAATGTGTGTGGAAGCTGTCCTTCACCTAGCTTGTTATGAGCAGATACATTCTGTGTTATGGGAAATAGGCTACTTATATACCTATGGGCATGCACTTGATCCAACCAGGTTTTCCAATGCAAACAGCCTTTGCCTTGAAACCTGTTTTAGAAAACATGATGAACAGTCAGAGTAAGTGTTCCTACATGTCCCCATGACCTGTATGCTAGATGAATGAATTGATCTTGCCGTGCTCCATTCTGGGATCTGTATGTCTGTGGAAGACTTCCTTCACTGAGCTTGTTGGGAACACAGAATTTCTGTGTTAGGAGAACTCAGCTATATTCATAACTATGGGGAGGCACTGGCTCCAAATCAGTTTTCCAGTGCAAAATGCCTTTCCTTTAAAATCGGGTTCAGGAATCATGCTGGTAAATCAGAGTAAGTGTTTCTAGATATATTCATACTTTGAATGTTACATAAATGAACGCATTTCCACATGCTACATTCTGGGATCTGAACGTGTGTGGAAGCCATCCTTCACCTAGCTTGTTTGCAATACAGAGTTTCTATCTTAGGGGAACTCCACTACTTACATACCTATGGAGAGGCACTCCCTCTACTCAGTTTTCCATCGCAAACTGCCTTTCCCTTGAAAACGGCTCTATGAAGGATGCTGAGAAATGAGAGTAAGTGTTTCTAGATATACCCATGTGATGTATGCTAGTTGAATAAACACCTCCCCACATACTTCATTCTTAGATCCCTATATATTTGGAAGCCATCCTTCACCTAGCTTGTTGGGAACACAGACTTTCTGGCTTAGGGAAACTATGCTACTTACATATCTATGGGGAAGCACTCACTCCAACTCGGTTTTCCAGTGCAAACTATCTTTCCCTTGAAACTGGCTCTAAGAAACATGCTGAGAAATCAGAGTAAGTGTTTCTAGATGTACTCATACCCTGTATGCTAGATGAATGAATGCCTTTCCACATGCTCCATTCTAGGATGCAAAAGTGTGTGGTAGTAGTTCTTTACCTAGATTGTTGGGAACATATAGTTTATTGGTTAGGGGGTCTACACTACTTGTATTAATATGGAAAGGCACTCGCTCCACTCAGTTTTCCATCACAAACCACCTTTCCCTTGAAAACGGCTCTATGAAAGATACTGAGAAATGAGAGTAAGTGTTTCTAGATATACCCATGTGATGTATGCTAGTTGAATGAATGCCTCCCCAAATATTCCATTCTTAGATCCCTATGTATTTGGAAGCTGTCCTTCACCTAGCTTGTTGGTAACACAGAGATTCTGTATTAGGGGAACTGTGCTACTTACATACCTATGTGGAGGCACCCACTACAACTCAGTTTTCCAGTACAAACTACATTTCCCCTGAACCCAGCTCTAGGGAACATGCTGAGTGTTTCTAGATGTACCCATGCCCTGTATGCTAGATGAATGAACGCCTCTCAACATACTACATTCTGGGATCAGAGTGTGTGTGGAAGTCATCTTTCACCTAGATTGCTGGGATCAGAGTTTCTGTTCTAGGGGAAGTAATCTACCTACATATCTATGGGAAGGAACTGGCTCCAACTGTGTTTTCCAGCACAAAATACATTTTGCTTGAAACTGGCTGTATGAAACTTGCAGAGATATCAGAGTGTTTCTAGACATATTCATGCCCTGTATGCTAGATGAAGGAGTGTCTCTCCACATACTCCACTCTGGGATCCGAATGTACATGAAAGCCATCCTTCACCTAGCTTGTTGGGGACATGGAGTTTCTGTCTTAGGGGAATTACACTACTTATATATTTATGGGTAGGCACACGCTGCAACTCGTTTTTTCAGCACAAACTGTCTTTCCATTACTACCGGCTTTAGGATAAACGCTGAGAATTCAGAGAGTGTTTCTACATGGACTCATGCCCTGTATGCTAGATGAATGAAGGCATCTCCACATGGTTCATTCTGGGATCTGAATGTTTGTGGAAGACGTCCTTCATCTGGATTGTTGGGAACACAGATTTCTGTGTTCAGGGATTTACACTTCTTACAAATCTATATGAAGGCACTCACTCCAACTCGGTTTTCCAGTGCAAATTGCCTTTCCCTTGAAAACGGTTCTAGGAAAGATGCTGAGAAATCAGATAAGTGTTTCTAGATATACCCATGCCATGTATGCTAGTTGAATTAACTCATACCCACATACTCCAATGTTAGTTCCCAACATGTTTGGAAGCAATCCTTCAACTTGCCTGTTGGGGACCCAGAGTTTCTGGGTAAGGAGAGCAATGCCATTTACATATCTGTGGGCAGGCACTGGACCGAAGTCAGTTTTCCAGCACAAATGGACATTCCTTTGATATCGGCTCTATGAAACATATTGAGAAATCAGAGTATGTGTTTCTAGATATAACCATTACCTGTACGATAGATGAATGGACGCATCTTCACATGCTCCACTCTGGAATTTGAATGTGTGTGAATGCCATCTACAACTTGCTTGTTGGGAACACTGAGTTTCTGCGTTAGGGGAACTACAATATTTACATACCTGTTTGGAGTCACTCATTCCTTCTCTGTTTTCCAGCACAAACTGCCTTTCCCTTGGAAACATCACTAGGCAACATGCTGAGAAATCATAGTAAGTGTTTCTAGATATACCTATGCCCTGTATGCTAGACAAATGAACACCTCTTCACATGATCCATTCTAGGATCCGAATGTGTTTGGAAGCCATCCTTCACCTAGCTTGTTGGGAACACAGACTGTCTGTGGTTGGGGAAAAACTCTACTTACATACCTATGAGTATGCACTCTCTCCAACTCGGTTTTCCAGCACAAATTGCCTTTCTCTTGAAACCTGCTCCAGGAAACATGCTGAGCAATCAGGATAAGGGTTTCTTGATGTTCACCTGCCCCTTGTGCTAGATGAATGAATGCTCATTCACATGTTCCATTTTGAGTTTCTAATCTGTGTGGAAGCAGTCCTTCACCTACCTTGTTGTTAACATGGAGTTTCTGGGATAGGGGCACTGGCCAAACTGTATATATAAGGGAAGGCTCTCGATCCAACTCGACTTACCAGCACAAACTGCCTTTACATTGAAACCGGCTCAATGAACCATTCTGAGAAGCAGGGTATGTATTTCAATATATATCTTTCCATTTTGAGCTAGGTTAGAGAGTGCTTCTCGTCATGTTCCATTCTGGGATCCGAATGTGCGTGTAAGCCAACCTTCACAAACCTTGTTGTGAACACAGAGTTACTGGGTTAGAGTCACTGGCCTACCTATATATATTAGAGGAGAGCCTCACTCCAAGTCATTTATTAGCACAAACTGCCTTTACCTTGAAACTGACTATAGGAAACATGCTGAGAAATCAGGGTAATTGTTTCTAGATGTACACTTGCTCTCTGTGCTAGATAAATGAATGTTTCTCCACATTTTCCATTCTGACATTCGAATGTGTGTGCAAGCCCTCCTCACATACCTTGTTCAGAACACAGAGTTTCTGTATTAAGGGCACTAGGCTACTTATATATATAAGAGGAGGCACTCACTTCAACGAAATTTTTCAGCGCAAACAGCCTCTACCTTGAAACTGGCTCAATGAAACATGCTGAGAAATCAGGCAAAGTATTTCCACGTGTAACCTTGCCCACTCTGCTAGAATGAAAGAATGCTTCTGTGATCCTAATGTGTGCAGAAACCATGATTCACATACCTTGATCCGAACACAGTGTTTCTGGTTTTGGGGCACTGGCCTACCTATATATATTAGGGGAGGCACATGCTCCAACTCAGTTTTCCAGTGCAAACTGCCTTTACCTTGAAACCTACTCTAGGCAACATGCTTAGAAATGAGGGTAAGTGTTTCCAGATATACACTTGCCTTTTGTGCTAGATGAGTGAATGCTTCTCCACATGTTCCATTCTGGGAACTGAATGTGTGTGGAAGCTGTCCTTTACCTAGCTTGTTGGGAACACAGAGGTTCTCGGATAGGGGCAGTGGCCAACATATGTATATTATGGGAGGTACTCACTCCAACTCATTTTTCCATTGCAATCTGCCTGTACCTTGAAGCTGACTGTAGAAAGCATGCTGAGAAATCAGGGTAACTCTTTCTAGATGTACCATTTCCCTTTGGGCTAGATGAATGAACGATTCACCTAATGTTCCATTTTGGGATCCAAATGTGTGTGGAAGTCATTCTTCAACTGTGTTGTTTGTAGCACAGAGTTTTTCGGTTAGTGACACTGGCCTACCTATATATGTAAGGGGAGACAATTGCTCCAACTTGATTTTCCAGTGCAAAAGCCTTTACCTTGAAACCTGCTCTAGGAAATATGCTGAGAAATCATGGTTAGTATTTTCAGAAGTACTCTTGCCCTTTGTGCTAGCTCAATGAACGCTTCTCCACCTGTCACATTCTGGGATCCAAATGTATGTGTAAGCCACCCTTCACCTACCTTGTTGGGAAAAAAGGGTTTCTGGGTTAGGGGTAATGGTCTACCTGTAATAAAAGTGGAGTGAATCACTCCAACTCGGTTTTCCAGCACAAATTGTGTTTACCTTGAAACCATCCCTAGAAATCATGCTGAAAAATCAGGGTAGGTGTTTCTAGAGGTACTCTTGCACTTTCTGCTTGATGAATGAACACTTCTGCACATCTTTAGTTCTGGGATCAGACTGTGTTTGGAAGCAGCCTTTCACCTACTTTATTCTGAATGCAGTGTTTTTCGGTTAGTTGCATTGGCCTACCTATTTATAGAAGGGGAGGCACTCACTCTAACTTGGTTTTCCAGAGCAAACTGCCTTTACATTGAAACCCACTCTAGGAAGCATGCTGAGAAGTCAAGGTACTTGTTTCTAGATGTACATTTGCCCTTTGTGCTAGCTGAAAGAAAGCTTCTCCACATGTTCCATTCTAGCATCCGAATGTGTGTGTGTAAGGCAACCTTCACCTACCTTGTTCAGAACACAGAGTTTCTGGTTTAGAGGCACTGGCCTACCTCTGTATGTAAAAAGGGGAGTGACTCTCTCCAACTTAGTTTTCCAGCAAAATTGCGTTTACTTTGAAACCCTCTCTAGGAACCATGTTGAGAATTCAGGGTGTTTCTAGATATGTCCACGCCCTTTCTGCTGCAAGAATGAATGCTTCTCCACTTGTTCCATTCTGGGATCTGAAAGTGTGTAGAAGCAGTCTTTCACCTACACTTTTGTGAAAATAGTTTCTGGGTTAGTGGAACTAGCCAAACTTTATATATAAGTGAAGAACCCACTCCAACTCGGTATTCCAGCACAAACTGCCTTTACCTTGAAACCAGCTCAAGGAACATGATGAGAAAGGGTAAGTGTTTCTAGATGTAATCTTGCCTTTTGTGCTCGGTGAATGAACGCTTCCCTACATGATTCATTCTGGTATCCAAATGTGTGTCGAATCCTTCATTCACATACCTTGTTCTGAGCACAGAATTTCTCGGTTAGTGGCACTGGCCTGCCTATATATAAAAGGGGAGTCACTTGCTCCAACTCGGCTTTACAGAGCAAACTGGCTTTACTTTGAAACCAGCTTCAGGAAACATGCTGAGAAATGAGGGTAATTGCTTCTAGATGTACCCTTTTCTTTTGTGCTACGTGAATGAACGCTTCTTCACATGTAACATTCTGAGATTCATCTGTGTGTGGAAGCCTTCCTTCAACTACATTTTTATGAACACAAAGTTTCTCGGTTAGTGGCACTGGCCCACCTGTACATATAAGGGAGGCAATCTCTCCAACTGTTATCCAAAGCAAACAGCCTTTACTTTGAAATCGGCTGGAGGAAACATGCAGAGAAACCAGAGTATGTGTTTCTAGATGAACCCTTGTCCTTTGTGCTAGATAAATGAACACATCTCAACATGTTGCATTCTGACATCCCAATGTGTGTGGATGCTTTTATGTAACTACCATGTTGGGAAAACAGAGTTTCTGGATTAGGGGGGTCTGTCCTACCTTTATATATAATGGGAGGCACATGCTCCAACTTAGTTTTCCAGAGCATTCTGCCTTTACCTTGAAACGGCTTGAGGAAACATGCTGAGAAATCAGGGTAAGTGTTTCTAGATGTACCCTTGTCCTTTGTGCTAGATGAATGATCGGTTCTACACATGTTCCATTCTGGGATCTGATTGTCTGTGGAAGCCGTCCTTCAACTACCCTGTTGGTAACACCTAGTTTATGGGTTAGTGACACTGGCCTACCTATATATATAAGGGGAGACACTCACTCCATCTTGGTTTTTCAGCACAAACTTCATCTCCCTTGAAACCAGCTCTTGGAAACTTGCTGAGAATTCACATTGTTTATACTTGTACCCTTCACTTTCAGTCTAGCTGAATGAAGGCTTTCCCACATGTTCCATTTTTTGATCCAAATGTGTGTGCAAGCTGTTATTCACCTATCATGTTGGGAACAAAAATTTGTTGTGTTATGTTGACAGGCCTTCCTAAATACATAATGAGAGGCACTCTATCTAACTCGGTTTTCCAGCTCAAACCTCCTTTAGCTTCAAACCATCTCTACAGAACTTGATTTTTATTTCAGGGTAATTGTTTCTAGATATACCATGCCTATTCTGGCTAGCTGAATGAACTCTTCTCCACATATTCCAATCTGGGATCTGAATGTGTTGGAAGCTGTCCTTCAACTACCTTGTTGGAAACAGACTTTCTTTGTTAGGATGACAGGCTTACGTATGTACATAGGGGAGCAATCACTCCAAATCAACTTTCCAGCACAAACTGCCTTAATTTGAAACTTTCTCTAGGAAACATGCTGAGAAATCAGAGTGTGTGTTTCTAGATATATTTATGTTTTACATGAAGTTCTATGATTCATTTTGAGTTATTTTTACATAAGGTGTAAGACTTAGGTCAAGGTTCATTTTTTTCTATGCATATCCAATTGTCCCAGTACCTTTGGTTGAAAAGACTTTTCAAAAGTTGCTTTTTGTATCTTTGTCAAAAATCAGTTTCCTGTTCTTGGGTGGGGGCTATTTCTGGTTTTTCTATTATGTTCCATTGACTTATGTGTCTATTGACTAATATAAATTTTATGTAATGGTTCTAAATATTTCCTACTATACAATCTAGTCGCCTGTCTACTGTAGTCTCCTGTTCATTGCTGTCCTCAAAAAGGGACTCTTATCATTATGTTCCTGGTGTAAGTTTTTTGCTTTGGGGTTTGTTTTTTATTTTTGGTCTATAAAGAAGATATAGAGAATCTTGAATATTATTCTATTTAATGGTATTTTGTGAATTTCCTTGTGAAGAATTTAGTCTCTTTATTAAGCTTTCTTAGAGGGAAAGCCCTCAGCCTCACCATTGAGTATATTAGCTGTGGGCTTTTCATATGTATCATTTATTATGTTGAGATAGTTATCTTTTATTCCTAGTTTGTTAAGGGTTTACATAATTAAAAGGTGTTAAATTTTGTCAAATGCTCTTTCTGCATAAATTGAGATGATCATGGGTTCCCTTCATCTTTATTCTGCTACTGTGGTATATTAAATTGATTAATATTTGTATGTTGAACCATTCTTGCATTCCAGGAATAAATTCCACTTGGTCACAGTGTATAATACTTACAAACGTGCTGTTAAATTGTCTGCTGATATTTTCTTGAGAATTTTCATCAGGGATAATGGTCTGCAATTTTTATAGTGTCCTTGTCAGGATTTGGTATCAGTGTAATGCTGACAGCATAAAATGAGTCTGGAAATGCTCCATCCTCTTCAAATTTTTGGAAGAGTTTGGGGGAGAATTAATGTCAATTCCTCTGTAAATATTTGGTAGAATTCACAAGTGAAGTCTTCTGGCCCTGAGCTTTAATTTGTTGGAAGTTTTTTGATGATTGATTCAATCTCCTAAATAGTTTTGGATGTTTAGATTTTCTATTTCTTTATGTTTCAGTCTTGGTAGGTTTTGTGATTCTAGGAATTTGTCCATTTCATCTGAGATATCCAAATTTTTGGTGTACAATTTTTCATAATGCTTTTATAACACTTTTTATTTCTGTAAAATTTATTGTAATATCCCTTCTTTCATTTATGATTTTAGTTATTTGAGTCTGTTTCCTTTTTCCATAGTCAACTTAGCAAAAAGTTTGTCAATTTTGTTTATGTTTTCAATAAAGCAACTCTTGGTTTTATTGATTTTTCTCTGTAGCTTTTCTATTCTCATTTTGAGTATCTCTGCTTGAATCTTTATTATTAAATTTCTGCCATTAGTTTTGCATTTAGTTTGTTTTTTTTTAGTTTTTAAGTTGTAAAGTGTTGATTTGGGAATTGTTCTTTTTTTAATATAAGCATTTGCAGGTATAAATTTCCTTCTTAGTACTACTTTTGCAGAATCCCTAAGTTCTGTATGCTAAGTTTTCACTTTCACTTGACTCAGTATTCCTAAATTTTCTTATGGTTCCTTCTCTGACCCATGGGTTGTTTAAGGGTGTTAATTCCTCACATTAGTGGATCTTCCCAGTTTTTCTCTGCTACTGATATCTAGTTTCATTCCATTTTGATTTAAAAGATTATTTGTATGATTTCAAACTTTTTAAATTTATTGTGACATTTTTGTGGCTTGACATATATTGTAACCTGGAGAATATTCCATATATATTAGAGAACAATGTGTTTTGCTGTTTTGTGAAGTGAAGTTTTCTATATATATATCTCTTAGATTCAACTGATCTATAATGTTGTTCAAGCTGCCTATCTCCTTATTGACCTTCTGTCTTGTTGTTCTACCTGTTATTGAAAGTGTGTTATTGATGTCTCCTACTATTATTGTAGAGCTGTCTACTTCTCCCTGCAATTTTGTCAATGTTTTCTTCATATATTTAGGAGCTTTTATGTTTGTTACATATATCATTATAAATTATATATGTATAACAACTCAATTGAAAAATAGGGAGGAGACCTGAATAGACATTTTGGCAAATAAGACATACAGATGGCCAACAAGCACATGCAAAGATGCTCACCACCACTAATAATCAGAGAAATGCAAATCAAACACACAATGAGGCATCACCTTTCACCTGTCAGAATGGTCATCTAAAAGAACCCAAATAACTAATGTTGGCAGGGATATGGAGAAAAGTAATCCCTCATATGCTGTCGGTGAGAATGTAAATTGGTGTAGCCATTGTAGAAAACAGTATGGAGGTTCCTCAAAAAGCTAAAAATGGAACTACCATTTGATCCTTGGTGTATATATATAGATACATATATACACACAAACATACATAGAATGGAATACTAATCAGCAATAAAAAATGAAAATTTGCCATTTACAACAACATGGATGGACTTGCAGGGTATTATGCTTGGTGAAATGAGGCAGACAGAGAAAGACAAATACTGTATGATATCACTAGTCGTGGAATCTAAAAAATACAACAAATTATAAACTAGTGAATATAACAAAAGAAACAGACTTGTAGAGAACAAACTAGTGGTTACCAGGCTACATTGTTTGTCTTTGTGTTGCTTTGTTAAGTGACTGTGTTAGTTTGTCATCATTCAGGATCATCAGGGTGTGCTTAAATAACACGTTACTCATAATAATTGAATCATCTTACTTTTTGGAACTCTTAAGAGTTTCTTCATTTCTAACATTTGAGAGTTTTCTCCTGCACAGTGAAAAAAAAAGTGACAATGAATATATGTATGTTCATGTATAACTGAAACTTTTGTTCTAAACTGGAATTTGACACAACACTGTAAAATGACTATTACTCAGTAAAAAAAAATTTAAAAAGAGAAAAAGAAGAAAAAAAGAAACTTTTTTAATACAAAATAAAGCACTAAAATATAAAATATAGAAAAAAAAAGAGTTTTCTCCTGGATCCATCTCCCTGTACTCACTTGAAACTCTTATTTAAAATGTTGCTTTATTGTTTGGTTTGAAGTTTCTAAACCTAGTCTGTATTAACTTTTATATCTTTTCCTTTTTAAAGTTTATCTGAAAAGAAAACTAGAAAAAAAACCCTCTGGCAGCTGTGATATCAAACAGAATTTTATTACAATAAAAGTCTTACAAAAGATGAAATGCATTTTTAAACACATGTAAACAGAACTTACCTGCATGAGGTATGGTTACTAAGCCTAATGTATGGATTTTCCTTGCTTCTGCTTTGAAGTCCATGATGCTGAACCAGCAGAGGGTGTTGTTGTTTTGTCCCTCCATGGTGTCATGCAGGTGGTCCCCCTATGGTGGTACAAAGTATGACCAGCAATACACCAGACAGGAGATCGTGTCTTGTGTGAAAGTGATGATCATGGCCTATGCTGGGAAGAAAACAGTAAAGGGAGTTTAATTTAGAGCCTTTTTATTTATGGTCAACAGAAAAGCCAGAATTTCAATTTCAGCAGTAGATTTTTTTTTAAGATTCAGAAAACTTAATTCTTTCCTGTGAACTGAATATAGATAGTGAATGTCTTAAAATCTTTGAGCAACTGCTTTAAAGTAGAATAGTTACTTTGCTTTTGGTCTTTAACTTAAGGGAATATCCAGAAGTCCAGGGGCATTTCAAAAGCAAGGGCTTGATCCTTGCCTATTACATTTTTTAAGCACAGTAAGAATAACTGTATACTAGGGTAATGTGGATAACTCAAGAGCTATTTGGATATGTTATATGAAAGTTATATTATCAAAATTAGAAATAACATGAAAATCAATCAACCTTGGAGATCAATTTGGTATAATTTATTCTTTAATAATGTAGATTTAGATAGCCCTTTTGTATTTGTAACACTTATGAAGATAAGTTGGCTTTATATAACTCCTTTGTAGATAAATGATTCAAAATTTGATTTTTTTTATCATTTGCTTCTTAAAAATAAAATATTAATTGCATAAAATATATTTTCCTTCAAATTCATAATTTTTCCCTATACTATCTTCACTTGTTTAGATAATTGAACCCACAATCTGATTTATTTTAAACACTCAGTATTTCTTCTGTCAGTTGCTTTATTAGATAGCAAGAATTCTTTATTATTTTTAATAAAATGCACTAGCAGGAAACTATACTGGGATTCTTCCATTCACAGAGTCAAGCAATGATACCTGTTTTGTTAGATCAAGTGTCTAAGCCTCTCAACTTCCAAAAGATTACATGGACAAAGTTAAAAAAGTCATAAGTGATCAACTAACAAAATTTAACATGTTCCTTGATTAAAAGTATAAATATGGGTCAATATTAAATTCGGATGTAAAGCTTTTATGAATTACATGAGTTTTCTCCAAAATTCTTTAATTTGGGATTTAAACCCTCCAGTAAAAAACTGGTTTGAAGGAAGAAGAAAGTCGAAAATAGATTCAATCCAAATTCTATGGCAATAAACAAAGCTAAATATTTCAGTCATTTTTTGAAACAGAATAGATATGTTTTCTGCACCATATGATTTTAATAGTATTCATCTTAACATACAGTTTAGACACCATGAGACCACAAGCCAACAAACAAGATCTCAGGCAAACCAAGAAAAACAACTAAGGGGATTTTCTATTGCAAAATTTCCCCCAACTAGAACTGTAATAGAGGAGAACGAATCTGACGCCATATTGGATCTGTTCCTTTACTTTGAAGCACTGTGCCCTGTTTTCCAGGCTTAATCTTGCTGGCTCTGCATCTTTTGTAAAACAACGTTGCCTTTAGCCTAAAACCTACAGGAAAGCCTATTCTCGGGGCTCTGACCTTTAAGGATGTTAGCACTTCTGCACTTAGGCAGAGATGGCAAGTTGCAAAATAGAGAATAACCGTTGTTTTGTTGGAGGTTTACAGGGACACCATAGCCTGACCCACATGGATGGCTACAAGAACAAAGAATGCCTGCAGCAAGAAGTTTGCACAATCAACCACACCCCCTCTCCTTTTTAGTTTAAAAGGAGCCTGAATTCTGACTTGGGCAAGATGGTTCTCCAGGACATTAGTCCCCCATCTTCTTGGTCTGCCAGCTTTCTGAATAAAGTTACTATTCCTTGCCCCAAAACCTCATCTCCTGATTTATTTATTTATCACTGTTGGGCAGTGGGCAGAACAAGTTTGGCCTCGGTAACAGAACCAGCTTTGTCATTTCCTCTGATGTGAAATCTCTCTGGGTGTACACGTGCTTGCCTGGTGGTTGTGGTGGTGGTGGTGATGGTGTTGGTGGTGGTGGTAAGCAAAAATATTTCACTTCTCCTAGATTTCAATAGGCTAAAATTTCCTGTTATTTAATTCAACTCTAGACTTTTACATAATCACCTGCAGATGTGCTTCTGGAAGCTACAAAAATTCCAACAAGGAAAACAATTCTATTGTCTCCTGACAAGATACTTTTCCACAAAACTGAGCAGCTCTGAAATACACTGCGGGAGTACAGGTAGATGAAGTGTGCTTCATTTCCCATGCTGTTCCAACACAATTTTCCACTTATATCAAAGTAAATTAAAATCAGCCTTCAATAGCAGATGCTCTAGCATGATACAATAATGCCAATTTCACTTATTTATTGAGCCAGAGCAGCTTTAGAATAAATTATTTGATACCAAACTCCTGCTTGATGCCCTGTCTTCTCCCTGGTGGCTAATTTCTTCTTCTTACTTCCTTAAAGTTCTACTGTTATGGGAAGTTAGCCTTTACTATGCACATTTGATTGGGAAGGCACAAATTAAATATGTGAGGGGATGACATACATGTTTAATTCTTACTTATACATATATACAAGCACACAGGACCTGTGTCTTGGAAGATGTCATTTCCTAATGTGGGCAAGAGGATGGTCTATAATACAATCAATGATCTAAAAGCAGTTTTCTAGGGTATAATAAAGCAATGCCTGAGTTATAAGGCAGAACAACTACTGGATATGGATCAGTGGCACCAATCAGTGGGTGCACGTGTGTACACAAACACGCCCATGCACATGGAGCAGCCTTGGAGACAATCCATCTGTGTTGATGGAGCAAAGCCATGCTAGGGTGATGAGGAAAAAGTGCCTAATACAATCAAACCAGGACACCTGAGTAATGGGTAATAGGAGTCAATTGAATTTTCTGGTTAGCTGAAGGTGAAACAAAAACACTTTTAGTTACAAATGTCATTGCTAAAAATTTCCTTAAAGCATGGGAGCCCGCTTTCCTGCCTTGCTTAGTGTCATATGACATATTAAACATGACAGATTCATACTTCTCTGAATGTGGAACTGGAAAGGCCTCGCTGTCATATTTCTGAACATTAGTCTATGATTTGCAGCACAGTGGATACTGAAAATGGGGCAATTTGAGTGAATGGAAATGGACATAATCTAGCAGTCATTGTCTGTGTGTGATTTGCCAACTTTCTCCAAAAAGTAGGGGTAGCAAGCAAATCAGATAAAGTGAGTGTTTTTGGGGTGGGGAGTCAGGTGAGCTGACAGCTAAGTGGTCCCAGGAATCTTGTTTTACTCTGTAAAATTGTGACTATGATCCAGACAGTGACACATTGTCAAATTCTTGTGCCTGTAGCTTTGATACCTGGCCAAGTCTGTGCAGCCAATTTTATCGATGGTGCATAATGAAGATAACTAACAATCCCTGAGGACCAGGTTGTGTGACTTCCATGCATTGACACACTGAATTCCCTAAGCACACTTTGTGGTACATAACAGTCAAAATATGCGGCAGGGAATTATTCTGTTTACAGATGATAAAATGAAGTTGTGAACAGTTGAAGCCTGGCCCGAAATCATGCAGATGGGAATCTGCCATGCTGGGAGATGAGCTCGGGCCAGACTCTAAAACCTGAAGTGCCCAGCAAGTCCCCTAACCCAGGAACCTGGCCCACAGCCACTGCCAGGCCCTGTTCTGTTTCTATGAATGCTCATGGGAAAATGCCAGGGACTCAGGGCCAGTGTGACTTGATTAAGAAATTCAAACTGCAACAGCCTTTTGTTGGGGACTGTAATCTGGGAGTGAAATTGGCAGTGTAGTAAGGGAGGAAACAGCCCTGGTTGTAAGGGTATTTCTAGGGAAGGAGGTTCCCTGATGGGCTGGCATGGGAATCTGTGGTTGTGAGCCCCCAGTTGCCCTGTGGGAGTGGAGGCAGGGAAGGAGAGAGATTCTTCAGACTGGTCATAGTCAATACAGTTTGTAAACAGCTGAGTTCTGTTCCCTCACAGCTCAGACACATTCAGGGCATGAGGATGCTTAGCTAATGAACAACAGTGTGTAGTAAAGGCCAAGAGTGGGGTGGGGAGGAGATATGTGACCACCCCCTGGAAGGACCTCTGCCCCAGGGGACCAGGAAGGTAATGAATGTTTGGGGATGCACAAAGTGTTTATATGGCCTCATCAGGTAGTTCCCACTTTAAACTGATAGTCTGGACTATATGGTAAAATACGGTGGAATGACTGCTCTTATTTTAGGTTCTACAAACTCTTAAACAGATAGATTTGTATCTCCATTATACAAGCACTGCTGGGTAACCTTTATATTCATGTTAGGATCAAAAGAGTGAGTACTTATTAATATTATTATCATGCTTCTACTGAATTAACACTCCAGCAACAGTATAATGGTCCCACTTCTTAACAACTGCCTCTGTAAGAGCCCTGGTAAGTCACAAATAATAATTATAAAGAAAATATATTAAAAATAATAATTACAGTTACAACAACTATGTTATTTTTAACGATGATAGTGTTAGATTCTCCCTCTCATATTAAACAATACCCAACACTGGATTCCTTAGGAAGGACCGCTAATGCATTTTTGGACTTTTCAAGGTCTTCACCGTGTGAAGCCTTTTTACTCACATTGGTCCACCACAGCCAGAATTGCTGGTCCTTGCATGATGGGCAGCCACGATCTGATGTCCTGGCCTTTTTCTGGCACCATGCATCTCTACTGGGTAGTCAAGTTTCCACGTGTCCACTCTGATTTCCAATATATTGTTCCCCAGAACTAACAGAGGGGCCAGTGGAAAAGAGGCCACAAATAAGGTGGTGAATCCAAGTTGAATAACTGTTGAAGGAATGGACACATATCATGGAGTGGTGGATGGATGGAAGGACAACATATATTCCTTTACTCCTGTAAAGAGAGGGAGGCATATGGTGAAAAAAATCCCAAAGAGAAAAGACGGTCATGGTAATAATAATGTTCAATAGTGAAAGAAACCAAACAAAAGACAAATATAAAATCTCTGGGAAGACGATTAATTACAACCTTTTTCTTTCATGTATATACCCTTAATAGGAATAACATACTTAAAAATCTTTAACCAACCATAGTTATTTGCTGATAATAAACTTGGGAATCTTGAAGCATATTATTCATTCTCAGTGTTGAAATAATACAATCTTGGAAGATGATTTGTAATTGAGGATTAAAAAAAGAATATTGTGGAAGAATCTAACAATTTAAATAGAAATAAGAAATGTACCTTTGGGAAAGCTATGCATAGAGAATGTTGGAGGAAATATGCTGCAAATAGGCAAGTGAGCAAGCTCCCTTGAGTCTGGGAAGGTGAGTGCAGCACATCCAGAGAGTCTATGAAGTTGTTACAAGTCACAGAAAGGTATGCAATTAAAGTGTCTTCATAAGCAAAATATCCTTCTTCAGGAATGTTTATATTGATATTTCTATTTTCTGTGTGGTCACAGGAAGTGAAAATTATGGTGGTGGCTTGGAAGTTCTTTTCTCTTTGTCTGTAAATTACATGGCGTTGTTACAGATGGGGCAGCAGAGACCTGTGGTAAGCTGTTCCATGGGGTGGGGGAGCAGTTAGAAATGATAAGGCCAGAGATCTAAAAGACTTTTAGACCCTCCCCTCCTAACTGGCAGACATTAAAACTAGCACAGGTATGCAACTAAGACAGTGGATGAGAGGCAAATTTATGGTCCCTATAGGGTTACTGCTCAGTCAAGGGATAGGGACCTCTCATGCCATGAACGGCAAGACCGTGGATGGGGTGGATGGGTAGGAGGAGCTGACATTTGCTTCTGACCTGAGAGGCAGGGGTGCGTTGCAGAAAAGCAGTGTTGGAAAGATGCAGCAGCTCCACAGCCCAGAAGGAGCTGTCATATTCAGGGAGGTCAGAGAGGCAAGAACCAGAGTTAGTGATGCCACAAAGTCAGCAGCGTGGCAGCAGTGATGTCAGTATCTGTGTCCATAACCCATCTAACCCTACATGAACTCATCTGCCTACAGGGGCCAGGTAAGTAACAGAAATGTGTGGAGTGGGTGCACTTACTGGCAAATTGGCAAGTGGATATCCTAATGAAATGCACTGCTCACAATCACCATATTGGAAAGTGGGCCCCACACTGTCAGATCTCCTTCTCATTCAAGAGAAGCTAGAAATTAAGACTTTATTAGAAATCAACCCAGTTCAAATCCCAGAAGTCATTTATAATGAAAACAAAGGCACAGACTATTTAGGAAAAATTAATGAAAAATGTTAAGATGGTTCTGATAAATGAGTTAAAAAAAGAAAGAAAAATAAAGATGGTTGAATGAACAGTAGAATGCACCATACTCTTCATTGGGTAGACTCATATTTGGGTGACATAGCACACTTTTTCTCCAAAATAAATTTAGAATCTGAATGCAAATTTAGTTATTAATCCCAAATGGATTTAAGAAAAAAAGCTGAAAGGTGATGCTAAAGTTCTTCCAGAAAAATACACAAATATACAAGTAAAATAATGAGGAGGGATGGTTGAATTGGTAACATTAGGGACCTTCTGGAAAAGGATAAAGTAGGACCAACTCTAGGAGGTATTAATCTATGGTCATGGAAACAGTTTAGAAATAGTGCACTGAGATTATGAATGAAATAGAATACATTTCAAGAACAGATGTGGATATTTATGAGATTTCAGTAATATTATAAAACTGACACTTCAAATCAGTGGATTAAACTATTGGAGTAATTAGCTAAATCATTGGAAGTCCTGGTAGAGTGTCCTCACTTTTGACATTAAAATAAATTCCAGATAGCTTTTTTAATTAAAAACTAGAACACCAGAAAAAAAACCCCAACATGATTTAATCTGTTCAGATATTCAAGCGAGAAGAACTTTCTAAAAAGCTTTTGGAACAAAGACCAACAACAACAAAGGCCTAGCAACTTAACAAGGCCAGAAAAGCCCACTGCCCACTGTAAAACAAAACTAACCCTCACCTGACCTTCTCTCACGGCCCTGTATTGCTCTCTGATACTTTATACTCTTTATTCTTCCCTTTAAATTCCGGTTTCTTGGGGAAGTACATGCGCTGATAACTCCTCCAGGGCTCAGAGCCCTGCATCCCCCACGGCCCTCACCACGGCACTGAGAAGGAGTTGCACTGTCGGTGGCTATGAGTTCCAAACCAGTGGGCGTTTTCAGTAACTGTTTATTTGATTACCAGGTAGCTTTTGCTGTGGACAAATATTTTCCTCTCTGTGGAATGTTCTTTCCCCTTGGATTTTGTTTTACTTAAATAAAATTAAAAAGCCCAGACAGATATACACAGATCAGTTTTTCAAAGGCTACCTAAGTATAGTTCTCCTCCATTTCCCCAGTCTTGGCAATTAAAGGTCGGCTTTAGCTCTTGCTTTTTTCCCCACACACCCACCTTTCTCACTATGCTTCTTTTAGTCAGTGTTCAAATCCCTCTTAAGCCAGGTTACAGTCTTCCCTGTGTTGCTTCAACAAGTTTTCTCCCAACTGCTCTGCTATTCTTCTTTCTCTTGGTGGATTTCTCTTCTTCCATTTGCCATGTACATGGCCATTTTCCCCAGGGCCTCGTCTTCAATCCTCTGCCTGGCAAGACTGAATCATGCCGATGGACTCACCCACATCTCCCCTGAGCTCCTGACTTGTGAATCCAGCTTAACAACGGACATCACCCCTCAGATGTCCCATAGACAATTCACACTCAAAATGCCACACACAGAACCATCTCCTAGAAACCAGCTCATCCCCTTACACTCCTCCTGCAGATCCTCTCTCCGGATGGGTGGCTGGAAGGTCATCTCAGCAGCTCTGTGCCCCGCCGCCATGCAGTCACCTCTGCAGCAGTTACCACTTCTGCCGCCCATGTCACTATCCCTCTGCCCAGGGCCTCTCTGCAGGCGTGTGCCACTTGTTGTCAGGGTTACCTGGGGTGGCCCCCTGAAGTAACATTTCCCCCAAATATGGGCCTACCCCCAAAATAGTATCTTCCATTCTGCTGCCAGAATAACCAGATCTTCTCCATAATAAACATTATGCAATTCTCTTGCTTACAAATATTCCAATATATACTTGTTTCTTTAAGGATACATAAAGTATACTCATCATGACAGAGGCCTTGTGTACCTGATATTCTCACCTGTGGATACTTTGTTCTAGCCCTACTTGTTCTTCAGTCTGGCCAAGCTTCTTCATGCCCGTGTACTCTTATATGTCTCCACCTCTCTGCATGAAGTGTCCACTATCTCTACCACATGTTAGAGAACTAACTTCCATTCATCTTTCAAAATTCAGTTCAAATATCTCCAGGTCTAGGAAGTCCAATTTGTGTTCACCTGCTTAGTAATCCATCAACTACTCGCCATGCCTCACCTGGCCTGGGGAGTGCAGACACCAAGTCTTACCTGTCTTGGTCTCCCCAGCAGTTGATAGTTTTTGGCATAGCAGGTGCTCAATGTTTGTTGGGTGGATAAATGAATGAGTGAGTAAAGAGATGAGTGGTCTACAATCCCCCCAGTTACTCAGCTGCCATTTTGGAAAGTTCATTCTGCAGAGACAAGGAAATCTCAGTGCAGGTGGTGGGCAGACAGAGCAGAGGTGAGGGCGTGGGGGAGACAGGCCTGGTCCTGGAGAGCGCAGAATAGGTGTGGATGGGATAGCACTGGAGAGAGAGGGAATGAAGGGGGCGGGTGCAAGGAGATGTTGAAGAACAACTGATATTAACTGTAGTAAATTAAAAGGAGAACATATTATATGAAGGGAAGATCAAGTTAACACAGCACAGGTGGAAGAGGCAGTAACAGAGACAAAGAGGTCTCACTTCATCATTCACTGCATTTCACTTATGGCACCTGCCCTCTGGGAAGGCATCACCAAATTCTTGACAGACTGGTGTTTTTGTTGTGGGTGCTCTAAGTACAAAAAGGTATCTTATGGCTTCCAGATTTTAAGAATGATAGATTATTTCTCTTATGTCCCATGTCTGAGTTCTCAGACAGCAGGATCATTTGCTGGTGGGGGGAGAGTTATTGTGGTTAACAACTCATGATTACTCTAATAATCTCAAAGGACGGTAGGGAATTCACTAAAACAAATAAAAGAGAAATTTCACTCAAAAAATCATATGCCATATAGAATCTTGTGGGGGCCTTGAGGGCAATGTTACCGCCAACTCATCTAAGAGTTGTACGTGAGTGTGTTGAAACTCCAAGCTCAAGTCACTTAAACATGTATGAGAACCAGGGTCCAGGCTGTGGTGCTCTGGACATGGACAGGAAGATGCAAAGCCTTACTACTGCCTCCAACAGGATCAGTCCAGCCGAGGAGCACAATGGACACGGACACAATCACACACCATCAAGAGAAGAATCAAGTGCAATTCATGCCTAGAGAGGAGAGCAGAAAATCTCTAAATAGTGGAGGGGTTCCTGCCAAGGCTTGGCAAGAATCCTTCCAGGTAGAAAAGCAGAGAAAGGTACTTCAGGAGAAGGAGAATAGGGTTGATGTCTGGGTGCGAGGCCTAATGAAGCACAGGTGGAGGGCTCCAGGATCACCTCTCAGAAGCTGTTCCCCTTCAGCAGCTAAGAGGTATAACTAAAAAGGCAGGTGGGGTGTCATTAATGATCATGGGGAAAACTGGGAGGAGGAAACTGAGGTCAGGAGATCATCACCAAAGGCACTTTATTTTAGAGGAACAAAAATAATTCAAAAAGCAATTGGAAATTCTATCTCCCATGAACCAAAAGAACAAAAATTAGGTTTCACTCCAGCGTTGAAAACAGAATAACAGACTGCCTACTCTCAGAAATGGATTGAATTTTCTAATTCATTATGGATTATTTAGATAATAGGAAAACTAATAAATCTGAAAAATCTCTCTAGAATTGATGTTACTCCATCCTGTTTTGCAGGGTAGGGGGAGGCTGAATTATTTAATTGGTATTTTAATGAGACTATAAAGTTCTAAAAATCCTATCAATTTCTCCCGAAAGCCTACAACTTTTCCTTTCAATTCCCTTTATTTGACTTAACTAGAACAATAAATTTTTTCCAAGGCTTTTTCTGTGTGTGTTAAAATAATAAATGCTATGCTGCCCCCAGAATGTTGTTGTTATTATTAATGCTGATAATAGCTCCAATAAGAAATATTTACAATTATGACTCATTTTGGAATAACAGGTCATTGTCTTATAGTCCTTTTGAAAATAAGCAAAATAAACGAACATAACTTCTACACCAGGGACTGCAGCTGCACCTTTAATGGAACCTGGTCATGAAACACAGCAAAAGCAAAAATGTAACTCAAATCAGTCCCCAGGCCACAAAGCATCACTGACTGAAGATGCCACAAGATGACCTTTCACTCACTGAGGGAACCAGATGCGTTTCCATGTATAATGTATATTTTTAAAAGCAATTATTTTATATAGAGAATGTGATTTAGGAAAAAAAAAACCTTTATCTCTAGACTTATAAACAGGAAGCACAAAGTGGTGCCTTTGCAGACATGAACCCTCATGCATAAATGCAAAGCTTATTGGCCAAAATCCTTTTCTGTCTCCTAAGCTTTAAAGAAAAAACTAATTCAAGGCAGTGGTGAGCTGAAAGGGCTCAGATAGAAAACGTGCACATCATCAGCTTTCTAGTAGATAAAAGTGTCCCATGCATAATAGAAAAGATGGCTTTTCCTATGGAAATCTATTTTAAGATACAACCATTTAAAGGCAACTGAGATCTCAAAACCAAGCTCAACCAAAGAGAAACAGAGCCCAAGCAAATGTACAGAAATGGACAAAGACATTGGAGAAGGAGGGGATCTGTGCTTAGCCGATATTTGAGATCAGCAAGTTCATCCTGAATTCAAGCCAGTGATGTGCCATGAGGTCACTCAAGGAACCAGGCAGAAACCATCGGTCAGAAGAATGTGAAAAGGAACAATGTGAAAGGCAGGTGTGAGATGTTTAAGGGGTGACACTGTGAACCTTGCTGCCATGACGCAGGATGCTCTTGCGGGCTTTCTGCACAGGCTGGCGGGCTCACATGACTCTGTTTAGAAGGATATCAGCCAACAGCTGTGCCACACGGGCTACATGAATATTCCATTTCATTCCTTGGCAGTAAATCTTCAGCTTTGTACAACATAAATATTGACAAAGATACACAGAGGCACCCTGTGTTTGAAAGCCTGACTGCATAATTGCATCTAATGGAGAAAAGCGGGCTCCGTTTCGGTATGATGGTCATTGTTTGGCTCAGTAACCGATGCTTCTGAGACCCAAAACATACTCTAGTATAACTGACAGCACCGAAATCTCCACTGATGACTTACTCATTTCAAGGTATTCATAAAATAACCCCAGTTTGCCCATGGGCTGCAGATGGCAGTACCGTTCCCATCGTGGGGTGGTCTGTTCTGCTTCTGAAACTGCGGCACCATTAGATTCATGACCCAGATGCCAAACAGATCAAATTATAAAGCAGGATATTATCAGACCAAGGTCATAAAAGTATTACTGACAGTTCAAGCTGAACACATCATCTTCCCAAGAATTTAATTTCTTGTTTTCAGGATAAATTTCTTTTTATTGCTGCCACCCTACCCACAAACATTGTGAAAACTAGTCCTGACTACGTATCTGTGTTTACCAAAACTGTAATGACTGCTAATTTACCTCCTACCTCCTTTTCAGGTGGGCATTTTAGCTTTTAGAAGATACCTTCCCTCATTTGTCTTTTTTCCCCCATTTCTCTGCTATTATCCACCATGGCCTTTCCAGTCTGAAAATCATCAGAGCAAATAAGTAAAAGAAAGAAAGACAGGGTCTGTGAGCTGGTGATAAGTGCTGTGGAGGAAAATAAAGGAGGACGAGGAATTTGTGGTAGGGAGGATTGGGGATGGTGCAGTGACCTTTGAATAAGGCAAAGAATGAGGCAAAGGGGTGGGCAGAGAGAACAGTGATCACGGGCCTGGAGGTCCCTCACGCTGGACAGACAGCATGGAGACTGGTGTGGGCCAGAGCAAACAGGAAATCAGTGGTGGTTTTGGGGGTGGAGCCTAAGAGACCACAGTGAGGATGTGGGCATTTTTCCCTCTGTAAGAATTGGAGAGCCATGGAGGGTCACCGAGCAGAAAAGTGTTACTCTAACTTTGGATCAAACAGGTCCAAGGCCCTAATTTAAGCAGAATAAATCAAGGGTCAGAGAAGTGACATGCCACCTCAAAGTCAGTGCAGAGCTTAAAAGAAACACAGCCTCGACTTACAGCCCAGTGCTCTGCTCCCTCCTGGATGCTGTCCCACAGAGCTGTCTCTAAGGTTACCTTTTATCCTCACTCAGAGGCTTGTGGGCCAACTGACTGCTTCCCCCTATTTCAAATGGCAATTTGTCCTGAAATGAAATCGGGGTTGGCAGTGAAACAAGGCATGGGCCTGTAGCCTACAGAGCTGTTGTCCCTGAAAGCAACAGCTGGCATGTGGCTTACTCATGGAATTCAGGAGAAGAGACAGAGCAACAACAGACAACTTAGCATCTGGCAAAGCTTTGGCTGACTGCACTGCACGTTTGGATGGATTTCAAATTTGGACAGAGAGGCAGCTTCACACGAAAGGCCGGTGTATACACCGTACATGCACACACGTCTATATGCACACACACACGGACACACACAGTGTATGTGATGTGACTTGTAAAGAGCTGTCCCTGCTAGGTTTCCCACTGCCTCTGATCTCAGCGTTAACCTTTCCCTGGTCATGCTCCCAGGTTTGCTACGAGATTTCTTTGCAATGGAACATGCCCTTCACTTCACAAACTTTCCCCACTGCTTTCAATGACATTAGGGGAAGAGCAGGGAGCTCTGGGAAGTGGTGGGGATATGGACTGAAGATACCCCTGAAACTGAATCCACACTTCATGGCTTATTTGTTATTTAACTTTATTTACATTCAAAATGCAATTGTTGCAGATCTCAGAAGATGATTTACACTCACTGCTATGGCAGAAAGTTGCGGTTAGTAGACCCACCACTGGATCCCCTTATTCAACACGTTCTTCCAATAATTCAGATATTACTGTATCACAAATGTCCATTTCTATATTTTGATATCTGCTTTTCAGTATAATTATCTTCCTTCTTTATTCTCTAAATCTTAAGATTTTAAAACATTTTTCTGAGAAGTGGTCCACATGCTCTTTAATTATGATAAGTAGATAAAGAGATCCTGGAGATCAAAACCACATTTAAATCCTGAGATAAAATCAACTCTGTCATATACATGGCTAGGTTTAGTCTGCAAATAACTTGTTTAGTAATTTTTGCATCAAACAACAAGGTCCTACTGTATAGCACAGGGAACTACATTCAAAAAATTTTAATAGCCGATAGTGAAAACGAATATGACAAGGAATATATATATATATATGTATGTATAACTGAATCACTATGCTGTACACCAAGAATTAACACAAAATTGTAAACCAACTATACTTTCAACAAAAAAAGTTGAAATAAAATTGGGAGATGAAACTTCCACTGCCCAGGCTGCTGTCAGGATGAAACGATTCAGAGCAGGCCAGGTATTAGCAACCCCCCTAACACATCAAAATGTGGGATCTTCCTTTTGAGCAGCACAGGCTAACTGGCTGTGGCCACCTGTAAATAAGGCTGAAGTCAGTTAGACCCTTGGTTTGGGGACACCGTGGCCACAGGGTTGGGGGTCACTGCAGCACCTACGAGAATGACGGGGACAGCCTGCTGCTGAAGCTGCTCCCCAGTATGCAGCCCAGAGTGCTGCAGTCAGGTCTGAGGTTTGGCCAGGAGCACGCAGCTCCACAGCCAGTTGGAGCCCTGCGGTGTGGGTGGCGCTGGGACCGTGCTCACCCATCACCCTTCCTGGCACCCAGACTCGGGAGTCTCTTGGGGGAATTTTTCTCTACCTCATACCTCCTGTCTCAGCCTCTTGTGGAATCCGGTCCATGTCCCACGGAAACAGGGCTTTTACCCTCCAGGACCTAAATTCATCACGGTTTGGATCCAGGATGAAACTTCCATGCTAACTCATCTGGCAATAACTTCTTGTGCTGAAATGCTCTCCCCCGCCGATGGTATTAGGTCATATTAGAAGTCCCGACTTGCTTGTCCTTAGCTAAGACTCTGACCCTCTTTCTCAGTCTTCCTGAGTGGAACCACTCATCTGTCGCAGAAAATCTTCGGCTGTCGTCTACCCATCATAGTCCTCGGTCTTTTGGGTTTTCTGTTGGGTTATGGTTCTTGTGCAGGGATATCAATTTGCACATGCGAAGCACCTGTAGACATTTTAAAAAATACAGGCACTGGATCCTCCCCCCTCTCTGGCCAAGGCTGGAAGCTTTCTCCCTCTAGCAGGGGTTACACAATCATTTGCTTGGGAATTGACCACAGATTAGCATAATCATAGTAAATTGCCCTTTACTCAGTGCTTGCCACGTGGCACTTTCTACTTCATGTTGTCTTTGTACCTTCATTATCACATTTAATCTCTGCATTATAGATAATCACCATTTCTGTTGAGGACACTCCCACTTGCTAATCTTGAATACAAGTATCTTTGATTCTCTGAATCTATTTCATTCCTGAGTTTCCTGTTCCTGAATTTAAAGAGTGAATTACACACACATGTATTTAAGATTCTCTTATTATATGTCTCTGCCTCATCCTTTAACCAAATCATATCTGGAGAAGAGAGATTTTCTTATTATATAGTAGTGCATACCCACGGAGGAAAATGTAGAAAACATAAAGTAAGAAAATTACAGCCATACATTATCTAAACACCAAAGGACAATGCTATGCCATTTTGGGCATTTAACTATTTTTCTTAATATTTTATCCTAAAATTTATCCAGGGCAAGTTGCTTAACCCTGGAGTCATACTAGCCTTTTGTCAAGTACAGAATAACATTCCCAGAAATGATCCCAATATCAAAATAGTATGTGAGGCTGGGAAGGCCACAGGGCTCTCAGCTTATTCTCTGAGTCCTACAAATAATGCTGTTAATTCACTGATATTATGCATTCGATGCCTGTGAGTCACTCACTCATCAGCTGGCTTGGACTGAGACCTACTATACACCAGGTGCTGATCCAAGTGCTGGGGAGACCCCAGTGGGAGCCTGGATCATGGCTTCACTGTCCTTCTTCATTTGCTCCCAGAATCCTACTCAAGAGCCCCACATGGAATTGGGGGGTGTAGGCAGGTGAGTTATTTCATTTCATTATGTTCCTTTGGACATATTTAAATAGCATGAAAATAGTCGCTAACTTTGATAAGTTTTCTTTTCCCTTCCTATGTATTTTTGATGATGGGTGTAGTTTTGGCATAGCAAGAATTACTGATAGATATTTGGTGTGTTAGGATTTAATATGAAAAAGTAAGAAGGAGACTGGCACCTTATACAAAGAGAAGAGGCAGTGAGGAAAACACAAGCCACCCTCGAACTTAGCTACCACTCAGCATTCCTGGTTTTCAAACAAGGGAATTATAATACAAAACATATTCCCTAAATATTTTAGCCCATAGTAGAAATACATGGAGGCAAAGTTCAGCTCACTGGAACCTACAACAATGAGCTTACTTAAGCGAAAGAATAAACAGACCACAGATACTATAATGCATCCTTTACTTTAAACTAGTTCATGTGAGCAAGTTTCATTTCACATGAATTTCTCAGTACCAATTTAGGAAATATATCCTCCTCCTTGATTGGTTAAAATAGCTCACTGACAACCAGGTTCAACAAAATTTAGTGTTAAATAATTAACCTATTTCCTTAAGGAAATGCTTTTGAGTAACCTGAGTTTAGTATTTCCTCTATCTGATCTATTTCTTTTCACAGAGAAAAATAGTATTATTTGCACATGAGCTACATTTACTCCTCTGGAAAAATCTGAATGTGGGCTCAGTGTAAGAGTTGTGCACTGCACAGTAGGGAAAAAAAAGATTCATTTCACAGCAAAGATCAGAATCTTTTTTTTGAGGGGTGTGGTGAGCTGGGGGACAAGGGAAATGCCTTTGTTTAGAGACAGGCCCCAGTAATCCATACTGAACCTGAAAGATGAAGCCCTTGTGAAGAAATGTGGAAGGACACACTGACACACAAAGTTGTTCACTCTGCAAAAAGAGAAAGAAAGAAAGAAAAAATAATTTAACTGCCCTATAAAGAGAATGGACAGAAACTTGGTATTAAGGGAGAGAGAAGGATGGTTTAGGGAAGGGAGGAGAAACAATGAAAGGGAAGTTGGATGTGGTGGGCAGATAGCAGGTTTCTGGAGCTTACAATGAAGGAAGATAAGAAAAAAAGTAAAGTTTTAAAAAAGTAACAAAGTTTAAAATAGTTTAAAAATTAAAAAAAGAAGTTAAAAAATAAATTTTTTATAGTGGCATGGAAGATTTTAAAATGATGGATGTTTTTTATTTCGAAATTCAAGTTGTTTGAGTTTCTCCTCCATGCTCCAAACATCAGTAAGGCTTGCTTGTGTAAGTGGTTTTGGGGGACACCACAGAGAGTGGTGTGCTCTGCAGTTAGGTTCGCCAGGAGAAGAATGCTGGTGTGGAAGGCAAGACAGAAGAGAGATCAACAGTTTTGTGAGAACAGAAACTGAAAGCCAAACATTATCCTAAAAAGGTTAGCATGGTAGGCAGAAAAATGGTCCCCCCCAAAGATGTCCATGTCCTAATCCCCAGAACATATGAAGAGGTCAGGGTCCCTGGCAAAGGGGGACTATGGTTGCAGATGCAGTTAAGGTTGCTAACCAGCCAACTTTAAGAGAGAGGTGGGCCCAGTGTACTCGCCAGGGTCATTAAAGGAGGAAGAGGGAGGCAGAAGAGGGGAGAGAGGAGAGGAGATATGACCACAGAATCAGAGTCAGAGGCACACCGTGCTGACCTTGAGAGAGAGAAAATAGGTCACAGGCCAAGAGACACAGGTGGCCTCTGGAAGCCAGAAGAGGCAAAGATACAGGTTCCCCTGGGGCCTTCAGAAACAGCCCTGCCAACACCTTGACTTCAGCAGGCTTCTGCATTCAAGAACCCTAGGAGGTTTAATTTGTGTTGTTTAGTGGAGACTTTTTCTTTTTTCTTCCTACTACCATGACGCTGGGGGATACTTGTTACAGCAGCAAAAGAAAGTGAATACAGTAAGCTCCTTGAATTGTGCAGAAATTGCAGATAACAGTGGACTGTCCACCTTGATATGGGATTGGGCTTATGTGAAAATCTAAAGGACAGTGTGACCTTAGCTAATATCTGCTTTTCTCATTTTTAGGAAGAGAACAGTAAGTCAAAACCTCTGTAGTTATTATTTTAGACAAGTGTCTCTTAAAACATTATGTAAACCTGTGCCTTAGGACCCCAAGAGAGCCTCTGTTCTTAGAAGAACATGGATTCAGAGAGATAGGGTCTTACATCTGAGTCCCACAGTGGTCTCTTATTGGCAATGAGAGCTTGGGCAAATCACTTACCCTCTTTAAGCCACAGGATCTTCATTTGCAAAAGGGAGATAAGAATAAGGATTGTTTGGGTGATTAAATTATACACACACACGCACACACACACATATGTACAACACTTAATACAGTGACTAGCACATACTAGGCACTCAACAAATTCCTGTTATGGATTTTTAAATGCATGTATAAAAGGAGGAGAAAGTTGTGGGAAGTTGTGGGAAATCTTAGCTCACGGCCCCAACAAGGGCCATCTCTCAAAGGGCTCTGATCAGTCAGCCCCCAGTGATGGGCTAATAAGCAGAAATTATAGCACTTGGGGATTTAAGTTAAACATAAAAAGAAGGTATTTAAGCATAATTATTAAACAGCAGGTACGTTTACACTGTTGGATGGATCTTCTTATCTGGAGACCTTTAATAAGCAGAGTCTCCCCTGTTTTAGAGATGGGCATGCAGGAAAATGACTTGGATGGGTGGGCCGTTCTCACCCCAAGATCACATGACTTAGTATTCACGGAAGTAACACCTCTTGTGTGTTATTCCAGATTGACTGTCCTCCCATGATTATTGTCAGCTGTGTCATCAGTTCAAGGAGACAGCCACCTGGGTCACACTGGAATATTAGAAAGAAAATATCATTTAAATTTTAGATAGCTATAACATGAAATAAAGTCATTATTTTATGGCTAAAAAAATCTAAGGAACAGACAGTAAAGACACTCTTCTTTGAGCAACTAGGGGAAAACATGAACCAGGTTAGACTGTCAGAACACAAAGCTGTATTCACAGCACTTCATTTCTGTATTTTCACAGCCAATACATCGGATCTCCTGGATAAGTCACAAATCTGCCCTTAAAGAATGTGATGTAGAAACACGAAGAGTAGTAGCTGACAAACTGGAACAAGAACACCTCCATGGCTAGGTTGTTCTCATAGTCATTCTGGTCCTTGGGAGCTCTGCAGCTAGAATAAAGAAAAGTTAAGTCTCTAAAGCTGTGAACAGCTTTGAGACTAATCAAAGCCACGGATACATGAGTTAACACTGTAAAATTATATATATATACACAATTCACACTGTTTTCATTTAAGCTGTTTTGAATTCCTTAACATAGCTACTATGTTAATTCCAAGTGTACACACTGTTGTAAGAGTTTCTCACACTATGAACACAATATCCCACAAGGCAAAAAAAATAGTCAGCTCTTCCTTAAAATTTGTAAGCACAACAGTATCCAATGGGCAAGAACTGTCCTCTGTCAGGTGTAAGTTGATAGAAAACTACTTCTGAACATCCTGCTAAATGATATTCTCTTGTCTCCCTGAACGGCAGGAAGGTAGGACTATTGAAGAAAACAAACAAAACACGGGGAAACTTGCTAGAAGAATTTGGGGAACATAAAACAGGTCATCCTCCTAGTTTAGAATTTAAATTGGTCTTAGTGTTTTCAGAAGATGACTACTGAGCAGACCACTGGGAGAACGACCCAGCCACATGCAGCTTGTGGGAAGCACTTGGGCCGCTAAGCCGCTGGCTGGGATAAAAGCCAGAGAGAAGAAACATTTATTATAGAAGCTATAGATGATGAGAATGGAGCTACACTAACAGGAACAGCATCGGGGAAAGACACATAACACTGTGATTATTTGTCCTCTCCGTAACACATGAGCAAATCTGCCACTGGAACCATGACCCTCTTCCACTTATTTGCAATAAAGAGACTATTTACTTTCAACAATAGGGTACATGATCTAATGTAATTGAAAATACTATTCAGCACTGACCTCTTTACACAGAGCTTGGACATTCTAATGCTTGCTTTGTCCCTTTAACTAATGCAAAGCCGGAGCTAATTCACTTCTCATATAGGCTAGAGAAAATACGTTTACACTTGACGTTTTCTAAAGACTGTAATGTACTGGAATTGAAGTGCCCAAAAGATACAGTTTCTGTTTTGACCTGGTTCTAAAAGTGGTGTAGAAATGACCTCAGCTGCAGTAGGAGCTTACCAGAGTCAGTCCTCATGATTGCCACTTTCTCATATACTGCCTTCAGGGTCACAATGATGATAAAACTGATGAGAGAAGCAGTGATGGGCGTGGCCCATCTGCACAGTCAGGTACTTCTGGATTGGGTCTCTTCCATGCAGGTTCTTGGGAAGTTTTGCAGAAAATACAATGAACACTGAGAGTCCGTAGACAATGATCCCAATAACTGAAGCAATGGTGAACAGGACCTGACAACCCAAAAACCCAGCAGCATGAGACTCACTAATGATCATATTTTTACACAGAAAACTTGCCCCAACCCACACTTAAACAGACAACATGCATGTGCTCTAAACCTCAAATAAACGTGAGAAGTGATGTAAATCACACATAAATGCCACAAGAGATGTGAATATCAGGTACGTTAATCTTTAGGGTAGGAGGAATGAAGGATGTCAAAAAGAATGAGTGCATCCACTAATGTAACATGCTGACAGCAGGAGCAGCTGTGTGCAGAGCATAGGGAATATATGGGAACTCCACTTTCTGTGAATTTTTCTGTAAACCTAAAACTGCACTAAAGAAGGAAGCCTGTTAAGTATATCTTTAAATGGGTGAAAATGGAGTAACTGGTGACATGTTCTTTTGGAGACAATCTGTGATAGCAGAACCAATGAAAATATCCCTTCTACATCTATAGAATTACGTAGGTTATGAACTAGTTGTAACCCGTGAAGGGGATATGCTTCCTTTAAAGGGAGAACCTATCACTGATTCAGGGGCCAGCAGGTGCTAGCTGTCGTCTTCATTCTGAATAGGACCAGTGAAGCTGTGGACATGTCCTGAGGGAAACACTGGAAGTGACAGCAGATCTCTGTTGATGAAAGCTTCACATGCTTTTCATACTCCTTGAGATTTTAAAATGGCAGGTATTCATACTCCCTGCATTTGCACAAGATTCATGTCCCTGATCCATTGTAGTTCTGACTGTGTGGACCCAAGGGCAACGGGGGTGTGAAGCATAATTTGCACGTGGCTGATAGGGTTTCAGTTCCTCACTAGGCAGGTTTTTTTCTGGCCACTGAAGAATGCACATTAAAGATCCCATTTTTAAACTGTTTTCCTTCCATCTATCTTCTTGGTCATAGTCCAGAAGCATGTCTCAGTGTCCCTGGCTGCTCCTGATGGCTTCCCCAGAGAGAAAGCTCCAAAGAATGTGAATTTCAAGACTAAGTAAACCACATCATGTTATTTACAGTAATAGCGGGAGGCTGGCTTGCACCTGCAGGAGAGAGCAGAGGGAGTGTTTACAAGCCCCTCCTGGAGCCACACTCCTTCATCTGGATCCCAGCTCTGATGCTAGCTGTGGGGCCTTGTGCAAATTTCTTAACCTCTAGGGGCTTCAATCTCCTCACCCATATAATGGGGGGATAATAATAGCAATTTATAGGATTATTGTGATGAGTCAATGATTTACTAATTGTGAAAACAATTAGAACGTTAATCACAGGCATGTGAAAAACTCCACCTAATTATTAGCTATGAATATGGTGACCAAAGTCTTAAAAAGGTGTTTTTTTCTTAGTTTTTAAGCCATCAGTTTTTAGAGAAAGCATTTTATTTCCTCCTCTACTCTCTTTCATTATCCTTTTCTTCACAGTTAAGGCTTCATGCTTGTGAAAGGAATAACATTTTGGTGTGTGTGTGATTAAATGTGAAAATTAGTTAAGGCTAAAAAAAATGTATTATAGAAGGTATATTAAGCCTTCCTCTCTTGTACAGCACATATAGGCCATTTAAATAGTATGCATTTTTAAAAAGTCTGCATAATAAATTTTTTAATTATGTATTAAGTAATCAAAATAGTTAAATTCTTTAAATGCTTACTATTGCTTCAGCACAGATGTATTTTTCTAAATCCTCACAATCACCCTGTGGGAAAGGTAATATTATATCTCTTTTACAGATGAGGAAATAGATCCACGTGGAAATGATGCAATTTTCCCCAAATGAAACAACTATTAAGTGAAAGAACTGAAATACTCAAAGAGCCCAAAGACACACTAACCGTATAGCACTGCCTCCTACATGGACTGTGAAATCAATTCTAATTCATTTCAGAACTTATACAAACGACACATTTCCATTTTTCTTCCAAGAACTTAATGGGTTCAATATTTCTTAAGAAACAGGAAAGCTTTCCATTCTCCTTCCTCAAGTTTCTTCTTACTTATCATCTTTTCTGATCATAACTTTAATATTTGCTCATTAATGAAAATTTGAAAGTACTCAGTAGTGGACAGAACTGCTGTCCTGGAGCTGTCCCCAGTCTTAGAAGAGGACCCAGATTTTGCTTTAGGATAAATAACTTCCCTCTATCTTTAGTCCTGTGATTTAAGCTTGATTGACACACTCTTTCTGAAGCACCAGAGGTAGATCTCAGTTGGTTTAAGACAAATAATACCCCTCATTCTATTGGTCTCACACATGATTTGAGAATTGGCAAATAACACAGTAAAAGTCACTGTTATGTGAGGAGATACGTGCTGGTGCCCATGTGAATGATGAGCTTCCTCTATCAAGAGAGGAAGCTGCCAAAAGAGACCTCTCTTGGCTTGGATGGATGTGTGATCTGTGATGCTGAGTGCCTAGAAGCAGCATGCTGAGACATCCTTGGACACAGGATGAAGACAGGACAAAAGCAGCCCTTGACATCATCTGGGCTACAGTATCTCTCCTTGACTGAAGCCAGACCTCAGACCTGAGGTTTTCATTTACAGGAACCAATAAATCCCATGCATCCCCATTTTTTGGTTGTTGTTTAAACACATTGGAGATTGATTTTGTCACCTACAATCAAAAGACTCCAACTCTGAAAATGAATAAAAAATAAAATAAGAAAAATGCTTCTACCTATAGACATAATTCCTTCAGAACTGTGCATTGTTTGTATATTAAAATCATTTTATATATTAATTTTATTCTCAAGCCTATCATAAGCATAACACTTTGACATGTCATAAAATATATTCATGGACACACTTTTTCATGACTGCAAAATATTCTACTATGTGAAGTGTTGGAAGAATATTTTGGCTGAGATTTTATATATATATATATACATATAAAAGTATGTCTGTGACTTTCATCCATACTGACTTTTCCCTGCCATTTTGAAATACTTCCTTATTAAAAGTTTTTCAAAGCTGAATTAGTGGATTAAAGCATATGAATATTTTTGACTCTTGATATGAACTGCCAGACTGCTCTCTAAGAAGGCTGGAGGAGTACACCGGAAACTAACACAGCATTGTAAATCAACCATACTTCACAAAAACTATCCAGTAGCCTAGGCATGGGATTGGTGATCACTGGCTCTTCATCCTCATAAACAGAGCTGTGTCACTTGAGAGGTGGAAAACTATTTCATTCTGATGTGCACTGACTGAATTACTATTGGAGTGTGACATCTATTTTTTCCTTTGTGAATATGTGTTCATGTTCTCTGCCTTCTACGCTCCTGAGATTTTTTGGTGTTACGTTTGAAGTGATCTGAACTCTCTGTGTATTGAAGGAATTAGCCCCTTGTCGGATTTGTAAACAAATAACATCCTCTGGTGTTTTGTTTAAAATTAGGATGCTTCTGATGCATGGAAATCTTTATATATTTTCCTCTGAAACTTACTGCTCATCTAGAGGTTGTATATTCATCCATATTTATTTCTAGTTTTTTTCTAATTGTGTTACTTTTTTAAATATTTCTGGAATTTCTCACAATATATGGTTCACTGTTTTATTTCAATCTTTTCTTTTCCCCTCAAGTAGCTATCATATGTTCCATTTATTGAATAACCTTTATTTACCTCCCTGATTTGTAATGCCTTCCATCTCATATATTAAATTATTATTGATATCAGAAACCATATCTGGACTTCCTGTCCTATTTTCTAATCTGGCTATTCTTGAGCTAGTAAAACTCTCATTGTCTTATTAATTATTATATTAGTAATATGATTTTATTCACAATAAACCACAAATCAATTTTATAACTTCTGATATTTTGGAGATATGATCTTTTAATCTAGAATCATGTGATTAAAGCTTCTTTTATGTCTTTCAGTAGTTTTTATTTATTTAATTTTTTTTGACAGTTCCTACTATCCTTTTGTTAGGCTATTCTTAGACATTTTACCTTGGTTGTTACTCTTGGAAAGTTTTAGAATTCTTAATGCCTCCATCTGGTCTCTTAATCAGAACCTGGAGAATCCTAAAGCACTGATCTGATTTGAACAAATGAGTTGAAAAGAACTGGGGGAAGCACTGTGAGCAGAAGAGACTCTGGAACCTCCAGATTGGAGCCCTGCATTGGCTGAGGTGTTCTCTGGAAACAGTTTTCTCTATGAGACTACATATTCCCCATCTTGACTTTCAGTTTCCTCAGCATTTCACATTAGATTTTAAGAAGTCTGTGGCAGATTCTTACCCAGAAAAAGAGCACTTGCACAAAGGGTTATATGTATACACTTTCCCCAGGTGGTAAAAGGAACACGCTCTTCTTCCTAATTAAAAAAAATGTTTAGTCAATCAAGGGATTACACCAATGAAATGATTTTCTCCTAACTGGTCACTAAATCCTAAGCATAATTTAAAAAAAAATAATTTTCAGACATAGCCTCCTTATTTTTTAACTGCATGGGGTTTTTTCCTTTTTTTTTTTTCTTTTCTTTTCTTTTCTGTTAATGATGTCAAACACACAACAAAATACATACACTGTTCATTTTAATATTATTTTTTGAAAATGCACATGTGAACAGCAAACAGTTTCCCTGCCATGGTCTGAGCTTAGGGGTCTGGGTACCTGACGAGGCCAAGCTGTAAAGCTCTATTCCTGAGCTTGCCTTAGATTTCAGAAGTGACTGAAGTGACAGCTTAGAGTCCATGCAGGACAGAAAGTTTCACAGGTATCTGCAGCTAACTGGTCTCCACTGTGTGTTTCTTGGTTGGGCTTTGTGTGTTAATTAGCTACAACTATGAAGTTTGAGAGTTTCCATTTTAGAGTTTATATTTAGATGTTTTTTAGAGATGATATTAGTAAGACTCAAGGTTTACCTGGATTATAAAAGCAGCAGGAGTATAATAATACCTGTAACTAAGAACATGGCCCCTCCTCTGTGCCAGGAAGTCTTCCAAGTAGATTCTGTACATTAATTCGACCCGTCCTTACCACAGTCATGAGGAACTCTCCTATTCTTATTTTATAGGAAACTATGGCACAGAGAAGTTAAGTTGTCCAAGATCACTCAGGAAGCAAGCTGCTGTGCTCAAATATGAATTTAGGCAACTTCATTCCCAAGGTCTCACTACCACAATGCTGGCCTCTCTAAAAAATGGAGCATGCATTTGCAATTAAAATAAAACTCTTCAATTAAAAAACTAAAAAAAAAATTAAAAAATTTTTTAAATAAGGAAGAATGATAAAGTGAAATGAATCTTCATCTTCAATTTTTCAACAAGCATGTTCCAATGAAAATTTAAACTTATTAGTTGGCAATTTTAAATTTAAAATTGGCAGTTTAAATGACCAAAAAACTTTTCTTCAGTATTTTTTGTATTCTGCCAATATGATACGTTTTTGTTTTTCAGGACTCAAAAACATTATGAACATCTAATTTTGTCTAAGTTTCAGCTTTCATCTCTGAATGTACAGTCTTTCACCAACATATGCTTTGACCGCCATCTTCAGTTGTAAACAATGGGAACTATTCATAATGGGGATTATTAGAAGCTTATTACATTTTAAAAGGCAAATGTCACTTTCTATTGGTAGCTGAACCTCATTTTTTTCCATTTATAAAAAGAGGAGTTTGACCTGCTCCCTCCAGACCTTTTCAGTGCCAACATTCTGTAGATCTGTGATTCAATTTATAAAATCTATAGTTGGAGACATTTTCAGATGCTCCTAGTAAAAGCATTTTATTTCCAAGAGTTATTCATGCTCACAACCTGCTGTCCTGCTGCTGCTGACTGCAAGTACCATCAGCTCTAAATTATCTCAGCTGATGGAAAGAAGCAATAATACAGATGACTCAAAAAATCATCATTTCATAGCTCTGGAAGGTTGATACAAAGATATATAGTTTTATTTTTTTAATTTTGCAGCAGGAGTGGCAGCAATAAATTTACATTTCCAATTATATAAAATGCCTAGCTCAGTGCACAAACACTGATGGCACCTCAACAAAGGTTTCCCTGCTTCTTCTACCCTTTCTCTGACTTTAGGATGAGAGCCACGCTGCTTTGTGCACATCCCAAAAAGAAGGGGGAGCAGTGACCAGGACTTAGTTCAAGCAAAAGGGCACCTAGTCTATGATGAAAAGGAGGCCGCAATAATGAAGGCACATGTGAAAAAATGGGAGTCAACTATAAAAACCAGTGTGTCTTTCTTTCTACATCTATGTCATAGCGGCTAATTTATATTTTGCATTTTTTTTTATTGGTGTTATGAAAGGATACAATTCAATGCCTCTTTTCTTATACAATTACCATCCTTTTCCTTTTCCCCCTTTTTACTGTTATTATGAAGGAAGGACCACACTTCTCTTCTGTGTCCACCATTCCAGGCAGTGCTCCTTCACCTTGGCTGCACATTAGAATAACCAGAGGAGCTTTAAAAACTTCCCTATGCCAGAATGCACCCCAGGCCACTAAGTACCATCGGAGTTTGCAGTGATGGAATCCAAGCACCAACATTTTTTAAGGTCCCCTGGTGATTCCAACATGCAGCCAAGGCGGACAACTCCAAAAGTAAACAGACTAAAGTGCATCTAATCAGCGCCTGCTTTTCCTGGGTAATCTCATCTATCTCCACGTGGGGACACCACACCTCCTATTCTGACCAGACTTGTTCTTCCTGCTCAACCCTGTCCCATTTGTACTCAAGTTCTGCCTGGCGCCGCTTCCAGAACTCCAGAATTATGGTGACTAACACAGAGAGAGAACAGCAGAATGTGGATCTTCAGTGAAGACTGATGCTTCAGAAATCTGTACTTAATATTTATTACACTTAACACTTTGGTAAATGATTAATAAAATCACATTTTATTTATAGGTGATACTAAAGAGAAACATGAGTTAATGCCTTTCTTTTAAGAAAAAGGAAAATGTAGAGAATTTATTGAACTTGTGAAAACAGAATATCTAGCTCTCTAGCTCAGGGGAAAGGTATTAATGTGATGGTCAGAGGCAGGTGACTGTGTCTGATGCTAAAGTACCTGCTACAAGCAGATTATGCCCACTAAAAACACAAATATCGGGGGGAAGGGTGGGTATAGCTCAGTGGTAGAGCACGTGCTTAGCATGTACAAGGTCCTGGGTTCAAACCGCAGTACCTCCATTACAAAAGAAAGTTAAAAAAAAGCGCAAGTAACTGTCATAATTTAAAAGCAGTGCATGGTCCACCCTCCAAGTCTTCTCCTCACATCACTCTGTCTCTTCTGTCCGAAGGACCTGAGGGTAGGGAAGGGGATGAGAATGCTTTAGTATCCCCTGCATTTCTATTCCATAACCCCAGTCACACAAAATTTAAATAATATTCTTAAATATGGAAAACTGCCATTTTCCTCAATCTTCGGTAAAGTAATTTTTAGAAATCGTCATTCTGTTTTAAGACTCAACACTTCAAATAGTAGACAAAAACAACATGAAATGTTAATTGAAAATGTGGCTTCAGGGTAGATCACCTAAGCCCTTCTTCCAACCAGACTGTTACCCCTAGGCCCCAACTACAGAGAAATTTCAGAATAACCACTGTTCCCTCCACCATTATACCTGAGTCTCTACCATGCCCTGAGAATAAAGAGAAAAGAGACACAGTCCCTGCTTCTGGGAGCTCCTAGGTGCACAGAAGTCATCATGAAATGAAGGCTGAGGAGGCGTGTTAAGAGGTCTTGGATAACAGTCAGCAGAGGGTGCTCGGGGCAGAGAGCCAGAACTGTAGCCAAGGCTTTCCCAGAGGAGGGAACCACTGTGGTGAGTTCTGAGATGCCCTAGAAGTGATCAGGTGAAGGTATAATGTTAAGGCAATTTCTCCCTGGGGAGCTGCACATGCAAAGGTGGGAGGCCAAAGAGAGCCAGGTCCCTTCCAGGAACTCCAAATAGTCTAGAAGTGAGCACAGGGTGTGGGAAGCAGGTGAGGCAACCAGGTGGAGAGATCACAGGTGCACATCACAAAGGACTCTGTGTGCCTCCAAAGTAGAGGAGACATGCAAAGTGATCAAGAAAGAGACAAGATAGAGGCAGGGAGACCTATTGGCAGGTTCATGTGAAGGCCTGCTGAGGCCCCGCCAGGAGGAGAGAGAAGAAAACATTTAAGCAGGTGGACGGATTGGCCACAGGTGTGATGGAAGGGAAGGAAGAGGTCAAAGATGCCGGGCAGCTTTCTGGCTTTGGCAGTGTCTTAAATTATAGTGCCATTCCCTGAAATAAGAAGGGCAGGAAGAGGGGCAAGCCATGAGAGGAGACAACTGATTCAGTTCTGGGTGGGTGCCTGTGGGCTCCAGGAGAGATGTCCAGTAGGCAAATCAAAGTCTAGAAATCAGGAGAAAGTCCTAGGCTGAGCCAAGTAGTTTTCCTGTTTCAAGAGGCTAATGGGTGTGAGTGGACAAGCTCAAGAGAAGAGGTGTGGAGGGGTAGCTCTCACCCTCCTGCACAGGGGAAGCATCTGGGAGCCTTTAAAAAATAGTGTGCCCCAGCCTGGAGTGGGGACTTTGTACTGTTTATTGTTTTTTAAATACGTCTTTCCTTTTTTGGGAGGTAGTTAGTTTTATTTATTTTAATGGAGGTACTGGGAATTGAACCCAGGACCTCTTGCATGCTAAGCACGGGCTCTACCACTGAGCTGTACCCTCCCCACCTTTTTTTGTTTTTAGACATTAGCTCTACTGAGCAGTCAGGGTTGAGACTCAACCTGTAGAGAGCAGAGAACCTTGGGGTAGAGATCAAGGAGAAGCTGCCCAGATCCCTGCAGACCCCACCAGGGGCAGCCAGAGACACAGGGAGCCTCAGACAGGCTGTGAGGAACATGAACTCAACACTTCCCAATGGCGAAGACGACAAACATGTTTCAAGCACCCACTTCCCAGCAGTGTTTGTTCCGACTTTACTAGATTTCCAGTAATACTGAGTGAGAATAGAAATAATCTGGACACAGGGATCAAATTCAAATGCCGGCTCTGACCATTCTTAACTGCGTGATTACTGATTAAAAAGCTACCCATCTGCCACGTGTAAAATGGGGGACCTAGAACCGTGCTTGTGGGCTGCTGTGAGAGTAATGAAATGACATCTATAAATGCCCTCCTGACTCTCAGAGGTAATTGCTACTATTGTCCCCATTTGGGACACCAAGAAACAGAGGCACAGAAAGCTTCAAACACTTGCCCAAGATGAGGGTTGGGGTCAGGAATCAAGCCAATGACTTCTTGGATCCAGAGCCCAGGATCTTCTTATGAACAACACATCACTGCCCAGGCTCCCTGCTCCAAAACCCGCCTCCCTTTGGCTCAGTTCCATGGCACCTGCGCTGCACAGATGTCATCACTGCCTGTCTGCCTGCCTGGTGTCTGATCCTGGCACTCCTCCCTCCATCCCACACAGCACTTCCTTGGGCACACCAATCCTCACAAGGCCATTGCTGTGGCTACTCGGATGTTTACATGGAAACGCAGGTGGCAGCCCAGCTTTTTGCTATAGATGCTGCTGTCAGTGGAGGCAAAGAGCTCACAGTTTGTGGGGGAGGCCAATTCTGGTCTCCTCTTTGGCTGGAGAGCTGGATGGAATCTAGTTTCCCTCTGCAACTTAGACATCCAGCATGAGAGATATGTAAGGCCATCTGGGCTCTCAACATAGAAATGATGCCCCCACAGTTGTACTTAACATTGTAATCTCCTGGCTCCACCAGAGAGCAGAGGCCATGGCCTGTTGTCCACCAAGTTTTGTTTCCTTGCATGACAGCTACAATGGGGTGAGTTAACACTGGACCAGAAAATCTACAAAGCCCTCGTGTACTATTTCTTGACACCTGCAGGTCACCCAAATATCCCAGATCCTCCAAGTAAACAACTAGTAAGAGGAACTGAGCTGGCTCATCTCTCAGACCCCTGATGGCAGGACTGATTTGGCCTATCCTGCTCTTGGGATGATCTGTTCTCCTTCTATGTGTTCTATCCCGATTGAAAGAGACTGTTCTTTGTTTATGGGCGAGGGAGTATTTGTGGCTTTCTGACCAGAACCTTCAAAAGTAGAGCTCTTAGTTTGAATGGAAGCATGGCACCCACATCTCATGAGATCAGCTACCCAACAGCCTCATCTAGCCAAGACTGTGGGCAAAACCAGGGGTCCATGCTGTTGAGTGTTGGGTCTGGAGAGCAATGCCTCCACCACTGAGAAGCTGCCCCGCCACTTGTGCCCTTGTCCCCATCCAGGGGGAGGTGACACATCCATGGGATGAAAGACTTGAGGGCACTAGGTGACTGTGGACCAAGCTGTGACTGGCTGGTCCTTCTCCCAGTGTGACCCATGTTAGCCTCACATGCAGAAAATCCCCAAAGAGACCCCTGCTTGAGTGAATGGGTCACGTATCAGCCAACTGTCCTCGGGCCACCTAAGAAGCAACACAGTATACACAGTGAGCCACCAACTCACTGAATTCCCCAAGGCTCACAGCTCCCTAATTTGACACCAGGTACCCCCAGCAAAAAGAAGACCCTTACTTTATAATTGAGTTGAGAATTCTACTGCCAATGCTGCCTTCACCTTCCACTTATGAAATTCTTTCCACTCTGTCCCCTGCTCTGCAATTATGCAATCAGTCCAGAGCTCCTTCATGAGACAGGAGGGAAGGGGGCTGGGCAGAGCCATTAAAAGAATGGCACAGCCATTAGCACCAAGATGGTGGAAAAGTCAACTCCCAGTAGATTTTGAGCTTCAACACACACTCACCGAAATACAGCAGGATGCTAAATGGCACTCCCACAGGTGCCAGGACAGGTTCAAGGCTGACCATAAGAGGTCAAAGGGTCAGTGGTGGCCCAATTTCTGGGAATCCCAACACCTTCCCCAAAACGGTTGGAATATTCCTCCCACTTATTAGCATATGAAGATACTGAGTGCATAATTACTAACCCCACACCTCGTGGCTGCTCTCTCTGCTGAGGGAGACAGCCCACACTCTGTCTGTGGAGTGTGTATCTACTTTTACTTTAAACTGGAGCACCCAACTCCCACGCCTCATGGACTTTCTCTTGCCTTCTGAAACAGCCCAGTCTGTCTATGGAGTATATATCTCTCTGAATAAATCTACTTTTACTGAACTGTGTCTCTCTCTTGAATTCATTCCTGTGCAAACCAAGGACCCACACTTGGCAAGGTGCATCCCAGGGATCCAAATAAGACCTGGGATACGGCCATCCTCTCCCCCCCCATTTTCCTGTATCATACATTCCTTCCCAAAGGATCTCACATTGTGCACTCCAAAATAGACAGCACTCATGTGTCCTGACCTGGATCTGCTTCTGCATGTATCATTCTCATGTCCACTAGAATGTCACCTTCATGAGGACAGGGATTTGGTTCTGTTCACAATGGAAGCACAAGCACATCACAGGTGCTGGAGAAGTATTAACTGATTGAATGAGCTGTGGGAAGTCCTGGGAATTCCACCTGCAACTCCTAGCCTCTTGGGTCCCAGCTGACTCCAGTTGCTCCCGGCTACTCATGGCTGACCTCTTGCCACCACTCTCAACTCTGCCACCACCTGAGCCGGGATGAGCTTAGATGAGCACACACCCCAGAGAGCATGGCGGCTGGTTCATGAGGTTGCAACACACTCACCCCTTGACTGCTAGGGGTTACTTAGGATGGACAAACTGAAGGAAGCACCATGTGCACCGCCCTACCCCACAAATCACTTGAAGCACCAGGACTGCACACAGGGGAAACGCTGGCCCTTTCCAACCTAAGGAGAGGGGCTATGGGTGAGAAGAGGGTCTCTGTCAACTAACAGTCTCTTTACAAGCCCAGTCTTAGAAAAGTTCTTTAAAGACACTTTTGGTATCTTCCTTGTGTTTCTGTAATCCCTCTAGATTTTGTCATTTTCATCTACACATCAGAAATACAGATGCTCTTGAAATCTCTATTGATTTTCAATGAAGAAAATCCTCAATTTCCTTCTCTGCTAAGAAAATTACTGCACTTTATATTAAAAAAAAAGCAGCTTCCTTTCATGAGTTTCTATCTTCAAACACCTAATTTCACAAGAATCAGTGAAGCAGGACATGAAAATCATGCTGTGCTTTACCACCTACTGTTGGGCAGGAATGAAATGAATGAGTACTGATCTCATGAGATGGGAAGGCTGGGGCTGTCTTATTCCTGCTACAGATGGAAGGGTCCATAACTGTAAGGGTGAGGAAGGACCAAGGATGAGAAACCAAAATTTTCTAACCCATTTCCCTTTTTCAGAGTCCCAGACAAAACAGGGTGATTGTATCAACAAAAACAAGAACATCTGCACCCTTCTAAAAGCATGCTACGAATTTACTACTACACACGGCACTCTGTCACTGACCTAAAGGCTGATGACAGCCAAGAAATTTGCAGGGATCTTATTCTGTGCTCATCCCTTTTTTGTCTTTGGAACCTCAGGAAATTTGCCTCCTCTCCATGAATGTCATTTTCCTCATCCTTCAAATGGGAGTGTAACAGTCATTCATTTGCTCAGTGTCTATTCGACAACAGGAGACGGCTTATGAAAACAACAAAAAAAAGCAAAACAGCTATTCTGATCTGTGCTGTCTTCCTCCTCCTCCCTGAACATGAACTTACAGGGTAAAATGGTATCTTTCACTAAATCCCGAACTTAAGGAGCACTTCTGATAAGGAAGTCACAGGACTGCCGTGTAACCGAGAAATGACCTGGTGCAAAAGAATGAGTTGCCAGCAAATCCTCAAAACCCGTAAGGGTGCAAACCCTGGGAGTTACAGGCATGGGTGGGAGTTCCTTAGTTCCCCATTTCACAAAGCTGAGAACTTTGCAGGGTCCATGAAAGACAAAGATAGCCCAGTACAACCACACCATGTTTTGGAGTACACCAGGGCCACATCACTGCTGGCCTGCACTTCTTTGTGTCCCAGAGCAAGAGCCCTGGGCGGGGGTGACTGTGTTTGAGGATGGACAAGAAATTCCTCTTCTGTCTCTTTTGCTCTCTCTCTTCCTGCAATAAAACAACTGGTAGGACTCTGGTGGGGAGCACTGCACCCACATTCTCTGGCAAATCACACACCAGGCAGCTCTAGCTGATCTGAGAGAGGACTCTTCAATGAACATATATACACCAAAGTCAGGCAGAAGGCTGCCTGTGACCTTGGGAATCCAAACCAGCTTGCCCTGTTAATCAGGATGTTAGACATCTAAAGAAAGTGTGCACCAGATGAAGACGATGCCTTAGACAGCGTTGGTGGTTATGGCCGGCAGTATCTAAGGACAAGTCATGCTCTGGCAGATGGGAGCATTTTGGTTTCTTTAAGAGTTTGATACTGAAGGGCTGTGATATTTAATTGGGCCTTGAAACTCCAGACCTCTTTACTCACAAAGGCAGACAAGTTAGGTAAGCCAGCTCAGTCTTTATTCCAACTTCCTAACCAAAAGGCTATGAGGTTGAAAATATATTTCTCAGGCTCTTCTGCAGCAAGGGTTCCAGATGTGGCTTTAAAAATGCCCATCAGAGATTGAGATTTGAAAATATCAACTACTATATAAAAAAATAGGTAAAAAAACTAAATTTCTTCTGTATAGCACAAGGAACTATATTTAATATCTTGTAATAACTTTAATGAAAAAGAATATGAAAAGGAATTCATACATATATATGTGTATATGAATGACTGGAACATTGTGCTGTATATTAGAAATTGACACATTGTAACTGACCATACTTCAATTAAAAATATATATATATATAATGCCCATCAGCAGCATCTGAGTGTCACTAAAAGCAGAAACCCAGATGAATAGAGGCAGAGGTGGTTGGAGGAGCTACGTTATTTTGCTGGGGTGGATGCAGCCGGCATGGCAGAGATATAGAAGTAATGGTCACAACAGCCACTCACTGATCTGCAAGTGAGTTATGGTAACAGCTTCCTGAAATCCTCCCCACCCCTCCTGATGAGCCAGGTGTTTGGCGTTTCTCTGGAAGTCACTAGGCGCAGCCTGGAACTCAAAGGTAAAAATTAAAAACTGCAGTCAGGCTGCAAATGGCCTGGCAGGACACATTGGACAAAAGTAGTTCAGAAAGAACAAGGAATGGGGAGGGGATAGAACGTGTGCTGAGGACCCTGACTTCAGTGGTGGATTGTCTGTGTTGAGGAATCTGAGTCAGTATGAGTAGATGGATTGGTGTGGACTAAAATGGTGGCCATTCTTCAGATAAGTGTGTGATTTGGATGATACTTATTAGAGGAGGGTTTTTTTTCCCCCTTCAACATTGATCATTTCTAGGGAGCAGGAAAATACTCTGCCACACAACATCTAATTGCAAAAGAGATGCTATGGGATGATAGTGATATGAAAAATTTCAGTTCTGCAGTTCCAAGGTTTCTTTAATGAGGTTCACAGCAGTAGGTACTTAAAATAAAGACATCATCATATGTACAGATCCTTAAAGATACACATATGGTGCTATAAGTGGGCCTAAAATGTGTTCTGCAGTCTAAAATCCAATGAAATAAAATCAGTAGCTCAATATGCCTGTCGGCTCTATAAACATGATGTAGCTAATGATCACAGAAAGCAAGATCAGCTAGCAAATTTGAGATTTGTCTTTTCTAGGGTCAAAGATAATATTTTTTGCTTTACTTAAAAAGCATTTTTTTAATTAGGGCTCTCAGCATCCATTGGTGTACGGGGTTTAGTAGATGTGTTCAGATGTTCTAGACAGTGAATCAGAGCAAAGACTGAGGTTTAGACAGTAGTTAAATGTCTCACCCGTGTGATCAGCATCCACATATTGCTATACTGAAAATCCTTAAAAGTGAGAACTTCATTAAAGCAACGAAAAGAGACGGAAAAAAATAGCCACAGACTACTGGAAGTTTTTTGTCGTGTAAAAATGACAAAGGGCTATTCATGAGCATATTTTTAAAAACTCTACACTTTAATAAGAAAAACAATAAACTGACAACAGATTGCACACTGCTCCCTGTAGGAGAATCCATGCAGAAGGACTCTTATGTGAATGGGGCTGGAGCTGTAGAATTAGTTAGTCTTGCATGTAATTCAGTTAAAAACAAATGCACTTGGGATACACTTCTAGAATATCTGAGTAAAAATCTTGGAAAACTTACTCCTCTATGAAGCAATGACAATGGCAAAATTTGTCAAAATTAACCTCTGCAGAACTCTGGAAATTAAACAGAGGCTTCCAGCAGTCCAGGGAGTGTTTATTTGAGGGAAAAAAACCAGCTAAATCTCCATAAAGATAGTGAGTTTTGTGGCATTGTAATTTGATCTACCCCATCCCCGTATCCTCACCTAAATGGTGGCCTTTAAAAGCAACAGTCTCACAATCAAGGTAGGGGCAGAAGTGATTTGAAGTTACCCAAAAAATCCGTACCCAGAGAGCTGTCACTATTTGACCTATCTCAAACTCATGCTGTGCAAACAGCCTGTCCCCAGAGTGTGTGTGGAAAACAATCAGCAGTGAGTATTTAACATTACAACTGCCTGAGGCAGTGGTACCAGTAGAGGCTAACTAGATGCTGACTAGGAAACTTAGAAGGCAAAATTGAGTAATGAGACATTCTGGGGGTGGAGGTACTGTTAAAAATCTCCAAAAAAATTCTGAGAATTGTAGAAGGCCGTACACATGTGTGGCACATGGCAAGGAAAGATCTGAGAAAATCTTAAACCTTCAACTCTGGCTGAAATTGAGGCTCTGCATAAGCAAGAACTAAAGGCTTTGGAAGAGCTGCAGACTGCCTGCTGGTGCTGAGGGCATCCCTCAGCATGCAGCATCCCTCACACAGCCACCTGGCAACAGCTCAAACTATTGGCTCGAGGCATTGAAAGAAGTCACTGTCCAATCATTATTACAGTGATGACAACTAGGCTTTCTGCACACACACTGATCTCATGGCCATGCATGATAAAGAATACAGATTTTACAGAATTTGTTCAGAAAAGTAACTAAATAAATAGCTGCAGCAGCAATGACAATGGAAGCAACGATAAACCCTGGAGATGAGGAAAATCTGGCTTTCAGATCTGCCACATTGTAATATTTTAAATGTCCAGTTTTCAACAGAAAATTACAAGATGTACAAAGAAACAGAAAAATTTGGCCATAACACAGGGGAAAAAGTAGTCAATAGAAACTCCCTGAGGAAACCCAGACACTGGACTTACTAGACAAAGACATAAATAAGCAATTACACATATATTCAAAGAGCTAACAGAAACCATGCCTAAAGAATTAAATTATGTGAACATCTCATTGTACAGAGAATATCAATAGGTAAAATTTATATTAAAAACCAACTAGAAATTCTAGAGATACAAATATAGTGACTAAAATGAAAAATTCAATAAGAGATTTCTTTGTAGATATGAACTTGTTGAAGAAAAAGTCAGTTAACTTAAAACTACTGAGATTATCCAGTCTGTGGAGCAGAAAGAAAAAGGAATGAAAAATAAAAAAGAACACTGTGTCAGAGATAGGTGGGACACCATCAACAATACCAATAAACACATAATGGGAGCGCCAGAAGGAAGGAGAGAAAAAAAGGGTTAGAAAGATTATATAAAGTATAATGGCTGTAAACTTCCCAAATTTGATGAAAACATTAATTTGTACATCCCAGCAGCTCAACAACCTCCACGTGGTATAAACATAGAGACATCAAAAATAGGCACATCAGACTTAGTGTGTCAAAAGACAAGAACAAAGAACCTTGACAGCAGAAAGAGAAAAGTGGCTCAACATATACAAAGGCTCCTCAGTAAGACAGTTGATTTCTCATCAAAAACCATGGAGACCAGAAGGCAGTGGGATGGTATTGTCAAAGTGATAAAAGGAAAAGACTGTCACCAAGTATTTTATAGCCAGCAAGGTGATTCTTCAAAAAAATTAAAGGAGAAATTAAGACCCTCCTACAAAAACAAAATCTGAAAGAATTCATTGCTAGCAGACCTGCCCTACAAGAAATACTAAGGATAGTCCAGCAGGTGTAAATGAAAGGACACTCACCTGAAAAATAAAGAGCACTAGTAGAGGTAACTACATGAGTAAAAAAAGAAAAAAACACAGTATAAATATAGTATTACATGTAAGTGTTTTCTTCTATTTGATTTAAAAGACAACTGCATAAAACAATACTTATGAAACTGTGTAGATGGGCTTATAAATGCATAAAGGTGTAATTTGTATGACAGTGACAGCATGAGGAGGGGGAGGGAAAAGATTGATACCAAAGCCAAGTTTTTGTGTACTATTGAAATTAAGTTGGCATTCATGTGAACTAGATTGCTTTAAAACAAGATGTTAATTATAATCTCCAGGGCAATGGAGGAGAAGGAGGAGGAGTAGGAGGAGGAGAAGGAGAAGAAAAAGATAAAACAACAAATTAAAATGGCACACTGGAAAATGCCTCCTTTTACCAAAAAGTGTAGTAATAGAGGAATGGGGAATTAAAAGACATATAGAAAGCAGATAGCAGAGTTAACTTCAACCTGATAAGAAATTACATTAATGTAAATGAATTAAACATTCTAATCAAAATACTAATGGCAGAAATAAATGGAATAGAGAATTGATGAACAACAGAGAATAACCAACAAGAAGAAAAGTTGGTTCTTTGAAAAGATCAACAAAGTTGACAAAGTTTAACTACTACTGAAGAAAAAAAGAGAGAAGATTCAAATTACTAAAAAGAAATGAAAGAAGGATGTCACTACTGCCCTTACAAAAATAACAAGGAATATAAGGGAATACCATGAATAATTATACAGCCAATAAATTAGATAATCTAGATGAAATGGATAAATTCCTAGAAGGACGTAAATGACTGAAGCTAATTCAAGGAGAAATAGAAAACTCAAATAATCCTACAATAAGTAGTGACTGAAATAGTAATCCAAAACATTCCCACGAGGAAATGCTAGGCCCCTATGGCTTTGCTGGTGAATTCCATCAACTACTTAAAGAAAAAACAAACAAACAAACAAAAAAAAAGAAAAATAAACAATGCTTCACAAACTCGTCTAAAAAAAAGAGGTGGGCACACTTCCCAATTCATTCAATGAGACTAGTATGACACTGATACCAAAACCAGACAAAGGCATCACAAGAAACTAAAGACTGTCTCTTATGAATATAAAGGCAAAAATCCTCAACAGAATACAAGCAAATCCAATCCAGTAACATATAAAATAGGCCACAATTAAGTGGGATATATCCAGGTATGCAAAGGCAGTTCAACGTACAAAAGTCAATTCATGTAATATGCCATATTAATAGAATAATGGATAAAAACTAGGAATAGAAGACAACTTCCTCAAATTGACAGACAACATCTATGAAAAACCTGGAGCAAAGATCATACATAATGGTGAAAGACTGAATTATTTCCTCCCAAAATCAACATTGTACTAGAGGTTCTAGTCAAAGCAACCAGACAAAGAAAATAAAGCCTCTAGATTAGAAAGAAAGAAATAAAACTATTTCAATTCCACATGACATGATATTATATATTGAAATCCCAAGGAATCCACAAAGAAAAAGAGAGAGAGAGAAAAGAAAAAAAAACTTATTAGAATTAAAAACCCAGTCTGACCAAAATTGTAAGACACAAATCAATATATAAAAAAGTAATCATACTTCTATACAACAGCAGTGAATGATCTAAAAATAAAATGAAGGAAACATTTTCATTTACAATAGCATCCAAAAGAATAAAATACTTAGGAATATTAAGAAAAATATGTGGAATACTGAGAAAAATGTCTGAAACTTGTATATTGAAAAGTAAAGTAATACTGATAGAAGTTAAAAATGACCTAAAATAAATGGAAAGCTCTTCTGTGTTCATGGATCAGAAGCCTTATTTTTAGGATGGCAATTGTCCCCAAATGACCTATAGATTCAATGCAACTCTGGCTTTTTGGCAGAAATGAACAAGCTGATCCTAAAACTAATATGGAAATGCAAGATACCCAGAATGGTCAAAAAAATCTTGAAAAAGAACAAAGTTTTGAATTTTCCACATTCAAAACTCACTAACAAAACTGTAATCCATACAGTGTGATACTTGCATAAAGGACAGACAAATAGATTGAGAGAAAAGAACTGAGAGTCCATAAACAAATTCTTACACATAGCCAGTTAATTTTTGACAAAGGTGCCATGACAATCCAATAGGGAAAAATAATCTTTACAAAAATGATGCTGGGACACCTGAACATACACCTGGAAAGAAAGAAAACTGAACTTTTATCTTAACACCATTTATGAAAATTAACTCAAAATAAATCACAGACCTGAAATTATAAACTTTTACAAAATGAACAATGAGAAAATCTTCAGGACATTGGATTACAAATACTTCTAAGATATGACACCAAAAGCACAAACAACAAAAGAAAAAAAATCAAGTAAACTGGACTTCCGTAAAATTAAAAACTTCTGTGCTTCAAAGGACTTCATCAAGAAAGTAAGAAGACAATCCACAGAATGGGTGAAAATATTTCCAATATTTTCCCTGATAAGGGAATTTTTTCCAGAATAGACAAAGAAGACTTAAAACGTGACAATACAAAGACAAATACAATTAAAATGGGCAAAGAATTTGAATAGATGTTTCTCCAGAGAAGACATACGAATGGGAAATAAGCACATAAAAAGATGTTCAACATCAGTAGGCATTAGGGAAACAGAAATCAAAAGCACAATGTCATGCAACTTCATACCAACTAGGGTGACAAATATATATGATATATGATATATGATATATAAATATGTATGTATAAACCCGGTAGTAAAAAGTGTTGATGAGGATGTGGAGAAACTGGACTCCTCATACATTACTACTGTAAATATAAGATGGTGCAGTCACTTTAAAAACTACTTTAGCAATTCCTCAAAATGTTAAAAGTAGAATACATCCCAGCAATTCCATTTTTTGATATATCCTCAAGAGAACTGAAAATATGTGTTCACACAAAAACTTGTCCATGAGCATTTACAGCAGAATTATTCATCATCAACAGATGGATGGATAAGCAATGTGGTGTATTTATAAAAATGGCAAATTATTTGAACACAAAAAGGAATTTGGGTACTGATATATGCTACACCATGGATGAGCCTTGACAACGTCACACTAAATGAAAGAAAACAATCAAAAAAGGCAGCATACTGTATGGTTCTACTTATATGAAATGCCCAGAACAGGCAAATCCATAGAGGCAGAAAGTAGAGTGGTGGCTGCTGGGGACTAAGAGAAAGGAAGGTTAGGAAGTGACTTACTAAAGGGTACTGCTTCCTTTTGGGGGTGATGGCTACACAACCCTGAAATGTACTTAAAACCCTAATGCACACTTTCAAAGGCTGCATTTTATGGTACGTGAATTATGTCTCCATAAAGTTGTTATTCTTGAGGCTGAGCCCACCTATGGAGCAACTGGCACAGCACTGACTGTGGCATCTGGAGAGGGAGTGACCCACCCGCCCACCGCGAAGGAGAGCAGCATCTGATCCAGTGCTGGAGGGGCGCGATCTTCTTGCCGACAGACACTGTGAGCAGCACAGACGAGGGTATCAACACAGCAAGCTGAGTTCGTGAAACAGGGCAAAGACACAAAGACCTCTCAATAAAACCATTAAGAGCGCAGTCTTTAGGAGAACACATCTTTGTTCTTTAAATCTTTTTATATCTGTTTTATTTTCTATTACCTTTTTAACCTTTACTTTTTAAACATTTCTATATGTTTACAGTTCTCATTTCATTTTTAATTCTCTTGGTTTTGATCTGTTATTGATTATTCACAGGTTTTAAATATTGTGTTTTGATTTTTTCTTCTTTTTATTAACATTTTTAAAAGACATCTCAACTCGATTCCTATTCTGCTTCAACTTGCTCTTCTATTATTTATGATACACTGTTTTCAAACCTTCTTTTCCTCCATTCTTTTAAAATTCTCTCTCTCTCTCGTTTTTAAGTTTTATTCCTGCATATGCTTTAGATATATAAATAAATAAACTCCTTTAAGTACCACAATAGATAACTGATACTCCTTAAGCCACAGTGCCAGAGATATGAGCAGCATGAAGAAGCAGAGGAAGCACTCCCAATTAAAAGAGCAAGAGAAATCCCCTGAAAGAATGGTCAATAAAATAGGCATTGATTTCCTACTAGATCAAGATTTCAAAAAAGAAGTGATCAAATTACTGAAGGAACTAAAAGAGATAGTGTTTAGAGACATAAAATATGCCAAAAACAAAATAGAAGCTATAAAGAAGAGCCAAGTAGAATTGGTAAATTCGTTGGCTGAAATGAGATCTCACCTAAAGCGTATACAAAGCAGGCTAGATAATTCAGAGGAACGAATAAGTGACCTTGAAGACAGGACCACAGAAAGCTCCCAATCAGAACAGATGAGAGATAAACAAATAAAAAACAATGAAAACAATATAAGGAACCTATTGGATAATATAAAGCATGCCAATCTATGCATAATATGGGTTCCAGAAGGGGAAGAATAAACAAAGTGGATGGGAAAGGTATTTAAAGAAATCACGACTGAAAACTTCCCAAACCTAAAGAAGGAATCAGACACCCAAGTACAGGAGGCTCAGAGGTTCCCAAACAGGAAGAGTCCAAAGAGAACCACACCAAGACATATCATAATCAAGATGGCCAGACTGAAGGATAAAGAAATGATCCTAAAGGCAGCAAGAGAAAAAAAAAGAGTCAGTTACAAGAGAAGACTCTCAGCTGATTTCTCTACAGAAACACCACAGGCCAGAAGGGAGTGGCAAGATATATTCAAAGTCCAGAATGAAAAAAAAAAAAAGCAGCCAAGGATACTTTCTCCAGCAAGGCTATCCTTTAGAATAGAAAGAGAGATAAAGAATTTCACAGAGAAGCAAAAACTAAAAGACTTTAGCAACACTAAAGCCATGCTAAAAGAAATATTGAAAGGTCTACTCTAAATAGAAAAGAAGCAGGATGCTACAGAAATGAGAACTCATAAATGGAAAGGTGATAACTACCATGAATTACAAATAGAATAACCATGAAATTGTAAAAGAAGACATCTAAAGCATTGAGTGGGAGAGGGAAACAAGAAAATATAGAGTATTTTTTTCTTTCTTCTTTTTTTTTTTAAATGTTTTATTCTCGGTAGGATGGGTTTGACATTACATTACTATCTGTTTAGTACACACAGTTACAGTAATTGGTTAACAGACTTAAAAAAAGTGAAACCACAAGCCAAAAACTTACAAGTGAGTCACAAAAACTAAATACAATCCAAGATAATACAAAGGAAAATTAACATACCACAAAAGGATGAAGAAAGGAACAAAGAAGAAATACCAAATCAACTGCAAAAATAAGTTCAAAATAGCAATAAACACTCATCTATCATTAATTACTGTAAATGTTAATGGACTAAATGCTCCAGTCAAAAGACAGAGTGGCAGACTGGATAATAAAGCAGGAAACTTCAGTACACTGCATACAAGAGACACACTTTAGGAAGAAGGACACATATAAATTGAGAGTGAATGGAGGGAAAACGATATTCCATGCAAATGGAAATGCCAGAAAAGCAGGTGTAACAGTACTGATTTCAGTCAAAATAGACTTTAAAACAAGGGTCACAAAGAAAGATAAATAAAGACATTTTATAATGATTAAAGGAGCAATACAAGATGAGGATATTACAATCATTAATATATATGCACCCAACATGAGCACCTAAGTACATAAAACAACTACTAACAGAGATAAAGGGGGAAATTGATGGGAATACAATCATTGTCAGAAATTTTAACAACACATTAAGATCACTAGGTAGATCTTCCAGACAGAAAATAAATAAGGCAACAGAGAAATTAAATGATACAATAGAAAAATTAGATTTAGTAGATATTTTCAGAACATTACAACCCCCCAAAATAGGATATACATTCTTTTCAAGTGTGCATGGAACATTTTCTGGGATTGATCATGCACTTGGTCACAAAAGAAGCCTCAATAATTTTAAGAAGATAGAAATTATCTCAAGCATCTTTACTGACCATAATGCCATTGAAACTAGAAATCAACTACAGAGAAACAAAGGAGAAAAAAAGGAAAGCATAGAGATTAAACAACATGCTATTAAAAAACCAATGGGTCAATGATGAAATCAAAGTTGAAATTAAAGAATACCTTGAGACAAATGAAAATGAAAACACAAACACACAAAACTTATGGGATGCAGCAAAAGCAGTGCTAAGAGGAAAGTTTAGGGTGATACAGGCCTTCCTCAAAAAAGAAGAACAATATCAAACAAACAATCTAACCCACCAGCTAAAAGAACTAGAAACAGAAGAGCAAAAACACCCAAAAGTCAGCAGAAGGAAGGAAATAATAAAGATCAGGGAGGAAATAAATAAAATAGAGATTAAAAAAAAATAAAGAAAATAATCAGTCAAACCAAAAGCTAGTTTTTTGAAAGAGTAAATAAAATCGACAAACCTCTGGCCAAACTCACAAAGAAGAAAAAGAGAGAGCACAAATAAGCAAAATAAGAAAGGAAAATGGAGAAATTACAACAAATAACAAAGAAATACAGAATATCATATGAGAATATCATGTAAAACTACATGGAAAATAATGGATAACCTAGAGGAGATGGACAAGTTTCTGGAAACATACAGTCCACCAAGACTGAATCAAGAAGAAACTGACCACTTGAACAAACCGATCACAAGGAATGAAATCGAATTAACAATAAAAAACCTCCCTACAAATAAAAGTCCAGGACTGGACAGCTTCACCAGGGAATTCTACCACACATACAAAGAAGAACTCATACAAGTCCTTCTCAAACTCTTCCAGAAGTTTGAAAAGAAGGAATATTCCCAAACTCATTCTATGAAGCCACCATCACTCTTATAACAAAAGCAGGCAAAGACACCAACCAAAAAGAGAATTACAGACCAATATCACTGATGAACACAGATGAAAATGTCCTTACCAAAATACTAGCAAACAGACTCCAACAGCACATAAAAAAGATTATACAACATGCCCAAGAGGGGTTCATCCCAGGGACACAAGGGTGGTTCAACATATGCAAATAAATCAATGTAATACTTCACATCAACAAGAGAAAGGACAAAAACCATATGATCACCTCAATAGATGGAGAAAAGGTTTTGATAAAATTCAACACCAATTTATGATAAAAATTCTCACCAAAGTGGGTATTAATGGAAAATATTTCAACATCATAAAACTATATATGACAAACCTACAGCCAGCATAGCACTCAACAGTGAAAAACTCAAAACCTTCCCACTAAAATCTGGGACAGGACAAGGATGCCCACTAACACCACTCCAATTCAACATAGTCTTGCAAACCCTGGCCAAAGCAATCAGGCAAGAAAGAGAAGTAAAAGGGGTCTAAATTGGAAAAGAAGAGGTAAAAGTTTCACTATATGCAGATGACATGATACTATATATAGAAAACCATAAAAGTTCCACACAAAACGACTAGAGCTGATTGAAGAATTTAGCAAGGTAGCAGGTTAAAAGATTAATGTTAAAAATCACTTGCATTTCTTTACACAAATGATGAATCAAAGGAAAAAGAAAGTAAAGAAACAAACAATAAAACAAAAAAACAAACACCAAAGAGTACGATTGGCTGACATATATCCAAAGGAACCATGATAATTCAAAAGAAAATACTCAAAGTGATGTCAAGGATCATTAAGCACGCATCAACACAGTATCACTGCTTGCATGTACTCAACACACTTGTAATCAGAAAACAGATGCGTGCCTTAATATTCATAAATATTGATTCATAAGAGCACAGAGTGACTTAACCCAAATGCTTACTTTAAATAAAATGGTTTCATAGTCCGTGATATAGGCTTACGGGTCTTCCAAAAGGATGAATGAATGTCTTATTCAAACCTACGTAGAGAATACATGGCATACGCGTATAACAAAGACAAATAGCTCTAGAAAACTGTACTAAGAGCAAAAGAGACAGGAAGTAAAGTGTACACTGGGATTAGCCTCATATCTAGGAAATTCAGCCACCATGAAACAAATGGATCCATGTTCTGAGAGTGTGGGTGTTTCAGCAGAAAAGCAAAAGACGGATATGTATTCTGGGTGAATGGATATTACACAAACATAAGATTACTATAGTGGGTCTCTGTGTACTGTTAACTGTTAGAAAGATTAAAGAAGTGAGAAACCATAAAACTAACATGGACTCATAACCCTCCGTTTGTAATTTGTATAGAGATCTGTACAAAAGGAAAGAGGGAAGGAAAAAAAGGACAATCAGACACTAATGGAGAGAATCACATTAACCTTAGGAACCTCTCGACTGATGCAGCCCCTTCCCCAACACTGACAAGATGCAGCCAACATTGGGGATGGCAGTTACCGGTTGGATTCCAGGTGGAATGTTGGTGTGTTCCACGAGGCTTGTTGTGGCTGGTGGAGCCAAGGTAACTGGGCAGAGCTCTGTGGGTGGATCAGTGTCATGGAGGGGCTGCCGACCTCTGTGGAGCTTGGCTTAGGTCTCCTGTACGGGAAGCTGTGTAAGTTAGAGATACTGCTTCTGACCATGGCCTGAGTTCATGGGTCAGTTTCCATACCTGAAAGGGCAGACAGTGGGAGATCTGCCAGTCATCAGCTTACTGTTGAGGCTCTGAGGTAATTTCAGGACTGTCCCGTCCTGTAGAAGTCGACTTTATGGAAGACATGAAGAGAAGCCAGCAGAAAAGCTGGCTGCACAGACTGAGGTGAGATGCGAATACACTGATAATAGTTGTTCTGCTACAATGGAGAATACTGACATGGAGACTTCTGTAGATAATACCAGGCTTGAAAGGCTTTCATGAGACATATTGAGAGTTGCTGATACTGTAAGAAACCTGTAGAGGGTCAACATGCACTTGAGGAAGGTACTCAATTCACTGCTGCAAGAACGGGTCCAAGATTCCTGATGTATAAAACACAAGAGATGGCAGAGATGTTCAAACCACTCATGTTCTTGGAAGAAGTCGTGAGAATCCACACGTCCCAAGGGGCATTTACAAACCATTCAGACCACAATGCACCAAGCCCAGGTAAGACATTTCCCAGGTTTGGGCCTATCTATCAAGCACTTGCTCTTCCCTCCCCTCCACTCAGGCATCCATTTCAAATGATCAGCACCTGAGCTGCAATGAAGGAAGTAGGACAAGGGCAAGCCCCTACTAGAATCAGAGTTCCTCCTCCTTCACAGTCTGTGCACAACAGTGAAATCCTCTAGGGTCAAATAGTCTTGACTAAAATACATAGGAATGGAATACTTAGCTCACACAAAGAAATGATGACCTTCCCCTAGATTTAGCAAATGCTGGGGTTATGTCTTCTTTGGTGTGAAGGGAGTGTGGTAAATGAGGGGAATATTTGACTGAACTTGAATATATATTAGGCCTCAGTTTTTTAAGACATTATAGGTAACTATTGTAAGGCAGTTTGTGAAGATATCAGTATAAGTCACCATAAACATGTAAAGACACATGTTATGTGGACCAACTTTTCCCTTGATTGAAGCCCCGGGTGCAGTATATCATGGGGTGTGCAGACTTGGTTGGGTTAAGTTGCTTTACCCAACATGATTGGAAGATTAAGTGTTCTCACTGTTGATAGAAGAGCACATGATTCTCAATAGCCTAGAAAATCTTCAGCAGTTTTCTCATAGATATGTCTCTAGTTGCTTTTGGCACCAAGCCTACATTTAAATATGCTGTTTTTATTTCCTTGAGATTTCCTTGAGAGAAATGTTACCCCTTGAAATGGCAACAATTGCCTTTATGTATCACTGGGGAGAAAGGGCACCACATTCTCAAGGGAAACCCAGGGTGGGTGTTAATTCATGGTTCCAATACATATTTCATGGTTCCTGTTGGTGTTGGGGGCATCAACAGTAAAAAGTTGACCTGTCCCCTTCATCATTTTAGACTGCTATATTACATTCTATCTGTCTATTTTTCCCTTAGGACTGACAAAATGGTACCTGAATTTGACAAGTCTGGCTTGTAAGTAGATTTAGTATGTTTCAAAACCTAACTTCATTTTCATATAAATCCCAAAATATGTAAATAAATTCTATTAAGCTTTTGAAAGATTGCAACTGAGGAATCAACACAATATCAAAGCTGGTGTCTTCGGGCAATCCCTCCCAACAGGACAGTATAGAACAAAGAGATAAACAAGAATCAAATTTTTGTGAGTTATATATGGAATGTGTCAATTTATCAAAGCCCAGTTGGCAGAGTACCAGTGCAACGTATGCTCACTCGCTCCCAATGAACACAGCAATATAAGTATCCACTCACCCAGCCCGTGGTCCAGGCCAAATGCTGAAGAGTGGTCTCTAACAACCAAAGACAGAATGAGGCCTCAGAAAACCTGGAAGGAGGAGAAGGGAAAGTAGAGAAGAAAAATCAGTGCAGGACCTGAACTCATGATAGAGCAGCAAAGGTGAAACTCTGTTTTACTTGGATGCACAATCTGAAGTTGACAGCACACATGGGGTTGAAAGGGATGCGCTGAGTGTTAGTAGAGTGCACAGCACATGTTTGGCTGACAGAACTGAAAGAAACAGCACAAATTATCCCAATTGATTCTGAGACCAAATCTGAGCTGCCAAATTTGAGCTAGCAGTGGCTGTGGAAAATGAGATATTGGTCTATGGATCATGGCACACACTGAGTGTCAGTGATCTGGAGTGTGTTTTGGATGGTGGTTGGCCCTATCAAGACAGGAAACTGACCTTAGACCCCAATAAGAATGCAACCACACTGGCGGGCAAAGTTGAGTTTTTTGAAATATCCCATGGCCACATCCACTGCATCTGCAGGCCCAGGGACCAATCTGGCAATTTGCCAATAGAGCACATGTGGGAATCAATCAGAGAAATCATGCATCTTGTCTGAGATATCCAGGGGGCCTTGGGGATGAAATCAGTTTCAAAAGCCTTAGGATCAGCTACATTCATAGCCTGGTCTGGGATTAGAGTTTGGTATGAGGCAGAGGATGCGGGACAGCTCTGTGGTTCCCTTCATGGTCCAAAGCCACAAGGATGAGTGAACAAAGAATAGTGGTCTATTCCACAGTGTGAGAAGATGAAGCATTTCCTTCACCATTATCTCCCAAAAGCAGAAACCACATTTTGAATGGCATGACATTATACGGCACCGAGGAAAACTAGGTGGGGCTGTGTGATAATGGCAGAAGGCCCTGATGCATGACACCCTTAGATATGTTTCCACAGGTTTATCTGCAGAGAGAGAAGCTCTGGGAAGAATTGTTAACATTGGGACATTCCTATGGAAATAGAAAGGACAAGTGCACTGACATGATGCTGTTTTGGAAACACTCAAAAATGACATACAACAGCCTGCAGAGCTGAAAACATTTAGATGCTACGTTTCCACTAGAGCAAGGATCCTGTAGACTTTCAGAACAGTGATATAAGCATAATAAAAATGAGGTTATACTGAATGATATGGTGTGTTCATCACAACGAAGGCATCACCAGCAATTACATATATACCAGATATTACACAAGGAAAACTACATGGCATCAAAGTCTAGGAAAAATTGTCCTCACAGAAATATCATGGAATTGTGTACAACCAAGAGACTGAAATTTTCACTTAACAAAGCCCTAGAAGTCTACTTAGATACCTGAGAGTACTTGACCAGTAGAGATAAAGAAGTATAGTAAAATAAACAGGAAGTACCATTTTCAGTTAAAAAGAAATTGAAGGCCCCCAAAAAAGCTTTCAAACATCTAGACTGTGAAACACTACCAGAGCAATTATTGAAAATGGAGGTGAGGGAAATACTGAAGAACAACAGTGTCTCAGAATCACAAAAGGTAGAATACAGAAAAGGGGAGGAGAACCTCTAAAGAGGAGCCAAATAAAATCAGAAAACTCAATGGATGAGATAATAGCAGGGCTAAAGTCAGTCCTAAGCAGACTAAATAATGCAGAGGGACTCGTGAATGACTGTGAACACAGGGGAACAGAAATACATCTATCAGAAGATGACATAGAAAAGCAAGTGAAAACCAATGCAAATATTGCTGTTGAACCCTGGGGTAAGACAAAGCATGAAAGACTAGGACTCATAAGAGTCCCAGAGGGTAAAGCAAGATATATAAAAAAAAAAATTCTGGAAATTAATTTGTAGAAAAACCAGTCAGAAAATTACTAAAAGCCAAGAAACAATCATCTATAAGAAACCAGAAGCAAACAGCATCTAAATTATCTGGAATACCAATAGACATACAAGAAGCTGTTGTATCATTCAAATAATTAAAGTTCATGATCAACCCAGATATTTTAAATGAACCTAGAGGAAAGCAACTTAGTCACAACAGAATCTACAGATGGGATTCAGCTGATATTTTGACAGGACTATTGCAGGAAAGGAAAGAGTGCCAGTAAATAGTCCAAAACCTGAATGAGAAAAAGCTGCAATTTTGAGCAGCATAAGCCACAAGACCGCCATCTCTAAAAACAGCAGAACTAGGCAATTTCCCAGATCAGCAAAATGTAAAAGAATTCAGCAGTTCAAAACTAATCTTAAAGAAATATTTAGAATTCTACCCTGAATAGTAAAGTAGCAAGATGAAATAGAAATAAAAAAACCGTCATTGGAAAGGCAAGAAGAGTCATGAGTTGCAGAGAATAAACAAGAAGAAGTCAAGGAGGACATCAAAACCCTAAATATGGGAGAGGGAAGAAGGAAAACATAGGTGATTTTCAGCACTATACTAACTGAATAATCTTATATGAATCTCTGTTTAAAGAAAATGGAGAGATGCATGGACGAATGTGTTTCAAAAACAAACAAAAGCAAACAATCAAAATATCAAACAAACAAACAAACACCAAACAGTACTGTTGGATGACATATATGCAAAGGAACCATGATAATTCAAAAGAAAATACTCAAAGGGGTGTCAAGTATCATTCAGCATGCACAGTATTGCTGCTTGCAAGTAATCAACACACTTGTATTCAGAAAACAGATGCGAGCAAAAAGATTGAAAAATGTTCATTCAAAAGAGCATATCGCGACCAAACCCAAATGACTATTTTGTATAAAATAGATTCATATTCCGTTATATACTTTGACTCTATTTCCAACAGAAAGAATGAATGTGATATCCATGCCTACATAGAGAATAAATGGCATACGCGCAGAACAAAGACAAGTAGTTCTACAAAACTGTACTAAGAGCAAGAAAGACAGACAGCAATGAATACATTGGGATGGGCTTCATTTCTAGGAATTTCAGCCCCCATGATACAAATGGATCCATGTCCTGAGAGTGCGGGTGTTTCAGCAGAAAAGCAACAGACGGATAAGAATTCTGGGTGAATGGCTATTACACAAGCATAAGATTCCTATAGTGGGGTATTTGTGAACTGTTAAATGTTAGAAAGGTTAAAGATGTATGGAAAAATAAACATAACATGCACACACTTCCCTTGGTATTGTGTATAGACATCTGAACTAAAGGAAAGAGGGTCGGAAAAAAAGGACCATGGGATGCTAATGGAGAGAATCACTTTTAACTTAGGAAACTCTCATCTGATGCAGTCCCTCCCCCAAAACTGAAAAGATGCTGCAATCTTTGTGGATGGCAGTTACCGTTTGGATAACAGGTGGAATGTTGGTGTGTTCCACGAGGCTTGATGTGGCTGCTGGATACAAGGTAACTCGGCAGAGCTCTGTGGGTGGATCAGAGTCATGTAGGGGCTGACACCCTCCATGGAACTTGGCTTAGGTCTATTGTATGGGGAGCTCTTTAAGTTCGAGATAATGTTGCTGCCCAATGAGATTAGATCACGGGTCAGTTTCTAGGAACTGAAAAGTCAGACATTGGAAGATCTGCCCATCATTAGCATACTGCTGAGGCTCCGAAGAACTTTCAGACTTCCTCAGTACTGTAGAAGTCGAGTTTATGGGAGACACGAAGAGAAGCCTGCAGAAAAGCTGGCTGCACAGATTGAGGGGAGATGCGAACACACTGATGAGACTTGTTCTGCTACAATGGAGAATACTGGCATGGATATTTCTTTACATAATTCCAGGCTCAGAAGTCATTCATGAGACATGTTGAGCCTGGGTGATACTAGCAGAAACCTGTGGAGGGTCAACGTGAACTTCAAGAAGGTACTAAATTCTCTGCTCCAAGAAGTGGCCCAAAATTCCTGACGTCTAAAAGAGAAGAGATGTCAGAGTTGATAAAACTGCCCATGGTCTTGAAAGAGGTCGTGAGAATCCACACGTCCCAAGGGGCATTTAAAAATCACACAGACCACAGGGAATGAAGTCCTGGTAAGCATTTACCCAGGGTTGGGAATACCTATCAAGCACATGCCCTTCCCTCCTATCCACTCAGGCATCCATTTCAGAGGATCAGAACTTGAGCTGCAATGAAGCCAATGGGAGAAGAGCAAGCCCCTCCTAGAACCAGTTTTCCTACAACTTCAAACTCTGTGCACAACACTGAAATCCTCAATGGTCAAATACTCTCGACTATAATAGATAGAAATTAAGTAAATAGCTCACACAAAGAAATGATGACGTTCCCCTAGATTCAGCAAATTCTGGGGTTACGTCTTCTTTGGTGTGAAGGGAGTGTGGTAAGTGAGGGGATTTTTGACTGAACTTGAATATGTATTAGGCATCTGGTTTTCTAGACAGTATAGGTAACTATTATAAGTCAGTTAGTGAAGTGAACAGTAAAAGTCGCCATAGATATGTAAGGACATTTTCTTTTTTTATGTGGACCGTCTTTTCCCTTCATTCATTCCTGGGTGCAGTATGTCATGTGGGTGCACACTTGGTTGTGTTAAACTGCTTTACCCAACATGATCGGACGTTTAAGAGTTCTCATGGTTGATAGAAGAAGACCTGGTTCTCAATAGACTAGCAAAGCTGCAGCAGGTTTCTCATTGCTTTAGTGCCCCTAGTTCCTTTGTGAACCAAGCCTACATATAAATATCTTGTTTCAGATACCTTGTGTTTTCCTGGAGAGAAATGTTACTGCTTGAAATGACAACATTGGTCAGTATGTGTCATTGGGTGGAAAGGGCACCACATGCACAAGGGAAACCAAGTGTGGGGGTAATTTCATGCTTACAATAATTATTTCATGGTACCTGTTGGTGTTGGAGGCATCAAAATTAAAGAGATTACCTCTCACCTTCATCATTTTCGAGAAGTATTTTACAATTTATCTGTCTATTTTTTCCTTAGAGCTGACAAAATGGTACCTGAATTTGACAAGTGTGGATTGTAAGTAGATTTAGTATGTTTCAAAAACTAACTTCATTTTCATATAAATCCCAAAATATGTAAATCAATTGTATTACACTATTGAAAGGCTGCAACTGAGGTATCAACTCAATGACAAGAATGTATTCTTCGGACAAACACATAAAATCATGACTGTATAGAAAAAAGAGATAAACAAGAATACCCTTTTGGCGAGTTATATATGGAAAATGTTGATTTATTGATGCCCAGGTGGCAGTGTACCATTGCATCATACGCTAACTCACTCCCAATTACACAGAATTATAAAAATCCACTCACCAAGCCCTTGGATAAGGAGACTTGCCAAAGAGTGGTCGCTTAATTCCAAAGACAGTATGATGCATTAGATAACGTGGACGGAGGAGAAGCAAAGTAGAGAATGGAAATCAGTGCAGTACCTGACCTCTGGTAATGGAGCAGCAAAGGTGAAAGTCTGTTTCAATTGGACACACACTCTTAAGGGGACCGGACACATGGGATTCAAAGCGATGCACTGAGTGTTAGAAGAGTGCACAGCAGATGCTAAGTTGACAGAACTGAAATAAATCAGCACAAATTGTCCCCAAAATTGATTCTGAGGCCAAGAAACGAGCAGCCAAATTTGAGCTAGCAGTGGCTGCATAAAACGAGGTATAGGACTATGGATTATGACACATGTTTGTCTCAGAGATCTTGAGTGTACTGTGGATTGAGGTTGGCCTTAAAAAGAGAGAAAACTGACCTTGAAACCCAAAGAGAATGCACCACTCTGGTGTGCAAAGTTGACTTTGTCGAAATATCCCATGGCCTCATGCACTGCATCTGCAGGCCCAGGGACCAATTTGGCATTTTGCCAATAGAGCACGTGGGGGCTCAATCAGAGAAATCATGCATTTGGTCTGAGGAATTCAGGGGGCCTTTTGGTTGAATTCAATTTCGAATGCCTTTGGATAATCTAAAGTCCTAGCCTGGACTGTGATTAGGGTTTGGTATGAGGCAGAGATGCATGACAGCAGGGTTTCCATTCATGGTGCCAAGCCACAAGGATGAGAGAACAAACAGCATTTGTCTACATCAGCAGTGTGAGAAGATGAAGCATTACCTTCACCATTATCTCCCAAATGCAGTAGGTACATTTTGGATGGCATTGATATTGCAATAACCCGAGGACATCTAGGTGGGTTGAGCAATAATGGCAGCAGGCCCTGATGCATGACATGCATAGATATGTTTCCACAGGTTTTTCCTTGGACAGAGAAGATCTGGGAAGAACTGGTAAGATTGGAAAATTCTTATGGAAGTAGAAAGGACAAGTGCACTGTCAATGTGCTCTTTAGAAAACACTTCAAAATGACGTACAACAGCCTGCAAAGCTGAAAATATTTAGATGATACGTTTCCACAAGGGGTAGGGTCCTCTGAACTTTCAGAAAATTGACATAAGCATAATAATATTGAGATTGTTCTAAACGATGAGGGTATGTTGCGTTCATCACATCAAAGTCAACACCAGCAGTTAGAGATAAACAAGACAACACACACAGGAAAACGACATGGAATCAATGTGCAGGAAAATGTGTCCTCACAGAAATATCATGGAATTGCCTACATTTAAGAGACTAAAATTATCACTATAACAAGCCATAAAATTCTACACTAGATACCTGAGAGTACTAGAACTGTATGCATAAAGAAGTATAGTACAAGAAACAGGAAGTAAAATTTTCTGTTTCAAAGAGATTGAAGGTCCAAAAAAATGCTTTCAAACAACTAGATTATGAAACATTATCAGAGCATGTATTGAAAACCGAGGTTAGAGAAACACTGAAGTAAACTAGTGTCTCAGAATCACAAAAGGCACAATACCAAAAATGGGGAAGAGAATCATTTTGACGAGAAAAATAAAATCAGAATACTCAATGTATGAGTTAATAGCAGGGCAAAATTCAGTCCTAAGTAGACTAGATAATGCAGAGGGACTCGTGAATATCCGTAAACACAAGGGATAAGAAATCCCTGTATCAGAAGAGGGCATAGAAAAGCAAGTGTAAAGCAATGCAATTATTGCTGTTGAAACCTGGGGTAAGACAAAGCATGAAAGAATAGGATTCATAAGAGCCCCATAGGGAAAAGCTAGATATAAATATCAAACTCTGAATAGGTATTTGGAGAAAAATCAGACTGAAAATTGCTGAAAGCCAACAAACAATCTCCTATACGAAACCAGGATCAAACAGCATCCACATAATGTGGAATCCCAGTAGACATACAAGCAGCTTTCTTTTCATTCAAATCATCAATTTTCATGATCAAGTCTGTGATTTTCGATGCACGTAGAGTACAGCAACTCAGTCACAACAGAACCCCCACAGGTGTTTCAGCTTATACCTAGACAGAAATATTGCAGTACAGGAAGGAGTGCCAAGACATAGACCAAAACATGAATGAGACAAACCTGCATTATATGGTAGACTATGCCACAAGACAGCCATTACCATTAACGACAGAGCTTGGCAAATTCACAGATCGGCAAAGTGTAAAATAATTCAGCATTTAAAAACTTATTCTAAAAAAATTTTGAGAAATCTACTCTGAATAGAAAAGTAGTCACAAAAGTAACTCTGGAAGTGTTTCAGCTGATAACTCGACACGAATATTGCAGGACAGGAAGGAGTGCCAAGACATACACCAAAAGCTGAATTAGAAAAAGCTGCATTCTAGAGAAGCCTATGCCACAAGAACGCCATATCTGATAACGGCACATCTAGACAATTTCACAGACTGGCATAACTGAATAGAATTCAACAGTTCAAACTTATCTTTAAACAAAGATTGAGAATTCTACCCTGAAGAGAAAAGTAGCAATATGAAATGGAAATAAGAAAAACATTAATGGAAATGCATAAATATCCATGAGTTGTAGAGAGTAATCAAGTAGAAGGCAAGGAGGACAACAAATCCCTAAATTTGGGAGAAGGAAGCAGGAAAAAAAAGGAGATTTTCAACACTATACTAACTGAATCAACTTATATGACTCTCTGTTTAATGCAAATGGAGAGATGCATGGACTAAAGTGTTTGCAAAACAAACAACAAGCAAATAATCAAAATATCAAAAAAAAAAACCAAAGAGTACTGTTGGCTGACATATATGCAAAGGAACCATGAAAATTCAAAAGAAAATACTCAAAGGGGTGTCAAGTATCATTCAGTACGCACTGACCCAGTATTGCTCCTTGCATGTACTCAACACACATGTATTCAGAAAACAGATGCGAGCAAAAAGATTGAAAAATGTTCATTCATAAGAGCATATCGTGATCAAACCCAAATGCTTATTTTGTATGAAATCGATTCATATTCTTTATATAGATTGAGTCTATTTCCAACAGAAAGAATGAATGTGATATCCATCCCTACATGGAGAATAAATGGCATACGCCCATAACAAAGACAAGTAGTTCTACAAAACTATACTAAGAGCAAAAAAGACAGACAGTAATGCATACATTGGGACGGGCTTCATTTCTAGGAATTTCAGCCCCCATGAAACAACTGGATCCATGTCTTGAGAGTGTGGGTGTTTCAGCAGAAAAGCAACAGACGGATATGTATTCTGTGTGAATGTCTATTACACAAACATAAGATTCCTATAGTGGGGTCTTTGTGAACTGTTAACTGTTAGAAAGGTTAAAGACGTGTGGAAAAATAAACATAACATGCCCACACTTCCCTCAATATTGTGTATAGAGATCTGAAATAAAGGAAAGAGGGTCGAAAAAAAGGACCATGGGATGCTAATGGAGAGAATCATTTTTAACTTAGGAAACTCTCGTCTGATGAAGTCCCCCCAAACACTGAAAAGATGCTGCAACCTTTGTGGATGGCAGTTACCGGTTGGATTCCAGGTGGAATGCTGGTATGTTCCACGAGGCTTGTTGTGGCTGCTGGATCCAAGGTAACTCGGCAGAGCTCTGTGGGTGGATCAGAGTCAGGTAGAGGCTGACAGATTCCGTGGAGCTTGGCTTATGTCTATTGGATGGGGAGCTCTTTATGTTCGAGATACTGTTGCTGCCCAATGACCTTAAATCACGGGTCAGTTTCGAGGAAATGAAAAGTAAGACAGTGGAAGATCTGTCCGTCATCAGCATACTGGTGAGGCTCCGAGGAACTTTCAGACTTGCTCAGTAATGTAGAAGTCGACTTTATAGGAGACACGAAGGGAAGCCTGCAAAAATCTGGCTGCAGAGATTGAGGGGAGATGCGAACACATTGATGAGACTTGTTCTGCTACAATGGAGAATACTGGCATGGAGACTTCTTTACAGAATACCAGGCTCAGAAGACATTCATGAGACATGTTGAGCATGGCTGATACTAGCAGAAACCTGTGGAGGGTCAACGTGAACTTGAAGAAGGTACTCTATTCTCTGCTCCAAGAAGTGGCCCAATATTCCTGATGTCTAAAAGAGAAGAGATGTCAGAGTTGATAAAACTTCCCATGATCTTGAAAGAGTTCGTGAGAATCCACACGTCCCAAGGGGCATTTAAAAATCACACAGACCACAGGACATGAAGTCCTGGTATGCATTTACCCAGGGTTGGGAATACCTATCAAGGACTTGACCTTCCCTCCCATCCAGTCAGGCATCTATTTCAGAGAATCAGAACTTGAGCTGCAATGAAGCCAATAGGAGAATAGCAAGCCGCTCCTAGAACCAATTTTCCTACAACTTCACATTCTATGCACAACACTGAAATCCTCAATGGTCAAATACTCTCTACTGTAATAGATAGGATTTAAGTAAATAGCTCACACAAAGAAATGATGATATTCCCCTAGATTCAGCAAATTCTGGGGTTACGTCTTCTTTGGGGTGAAGGGAGGGTGGTAAGTGAGGGGATTTTTGACTGAACTTGAATATGTATTAGGCCTGTGGATTTCTAGACATTATATTTTACTATTATAAGTCAGTTAGTGAAATGAAGAGTAAATGTCGCCATAGACACGTAAGGGCATTTTTTTTTTTATGTGGACCTTCTTTTCCCTTCATTCATGCCCGGGTGTTGTATGTCATGTGGGTGCAGACTTGGTTGTGTTAAATTGCTTTACCCAACATTATCGGAAGTTTAAGAGTTATCATGGTTGATAGAAGAGAAACTGGTTCTCAATAGACTAGCAAAGCTGCAGCAGGATTCTCATTGCTCTAATGCCCCTAGTTCCATTGTGAACCAAGCCTACATATAAATATCTTGTTTCAGATTCCAAGAGTTTTCTTGGAGAGAAATGTTACTGCTTGAAATGACTGCTTTGTTCAGTACGTGTCATTGGGTGGAAAGGGCACCACATGCACAAGGGAACCCAAGTGTGGGGGTAATTTCATGCTTACAATAATTATTTCATGGTTCCTGTTGGTGTTGGAGGCATCAAAATTAAAGAGTTTACCTGTCCCCTTCATCATTTTCGAGTGGTATTTTACAATTTATCTGTCTATTTTTTCCTTAGAGCTGACAAAATGGTACCTGAATTTGACAAGTGTGGATTGTAAGTAGATTTAGTATGTTTCAAAAACTAACTTCATTTTCATATAAATCCCAAAATATGTAAATCAATTGTATTACACTATAGAAAGGCTGCAACTGTGGTATCCACACAATGACAAAAATGTATTCTTCAGACAAACACATAATATCATGAATGTATAGAAAAAAGAAATAAACAAGGATCCCTTTTCGGCGAGTTATATATGGAAAGTGTTGATTTATTGATGCCCAGGTGGCAGTGTAACAGTGCATCATATGCTAACTCGCTCCCAAATACACAGAATTTTAAAAATCCACTCACCAAGCACTTGGTTAAGGAGACTTGAAAATAGTGGTCCCTTAATTCCCAAGACAGTATGATGCCTTAGATAAAGTGGACGGAGGAGAAGCAATGTAGAGAATGGAAATCAGTGCAGTACCTGACCTCTGGTAATGGAGCAGCAAAGGTGAAACTCTGTTTCAATTGGACGCACACTCTTAAGTGGACCGGACACATGGGATTCATAGCGATGCGCTGAGAGTTAGAAGTGTGCACAGCAGATTCTAAGTTGACAGAACTGATATAAATCAGCACAAATTGTCCCCACAATTGATTCTGAGGCCAAGAAAGGAGCAGCCTAATTTGAGCTAGCAGTGGCTGCGTAAAATGAGGTATAGGACTATGGATTATGACTCATGCTTTGTCTAAGCGATCTGGAGTGTGCTGTGGATTGAGGTTGGCCATAAAAAGAGAGAAAAATGAACTTGAACCCAAAAGAGAAAGCAACCACTTCAGTGTACAAAGTTGACTTTATCGAAATGTCCCATGGCCCCATGCACTGCATCTGCAGGACCAGGGACCAATTTGGCATTTTGCCAAAAGAGCACGTGGGGGCTCATTCAGATAAATCATGCATCGGGTTGAGGAATCCAGGGGGCCTTGGGATTGATATCAGTTTCCAAAGCCTTTGGATCAGTTAAAGTCATAGCCTGGACTGGGATTAGGGCTTGGTGTGAGGCAGAGGATGCGGGACAGCTGGGTTTCCTTTCGTGGTCCCAAGCCACAAGGATGAGAGAACAAAGACCATTTGTCTAGGTCCGCAGTGTGAGAAGATGAAGCATATCCTTCAGCGTTATCTCCCAAAAGCAGATGCTAAATTTTGGATGGCCTTGACATTGCAGAGCCCTGCGGACACCTAGGCAGTTTGAGCAATAATGGCAGCAGGCCCTGATGCATGGCATCCAAAGATATGTTTCCACATGTTTTTCTGTGGATAGAGAAGCTCTGGGAAGAACTGGTAAGATTGGAACTTTCTTATGGAAGTAGAAAGGACAAGGGCACTGTCAATGTGCTCTTTTGAATACACTTCAAAATGACATACAACAGCCTGCAAAGCTGAATATAATTAGATGCTCCGTTTCCACAAGGGGAAGTGTCCTCTGAACTTTCAGAAATGTGACGTAAGCGTAATAAAAATGAGATTGTTTAAACGATGATTGTATAGTGCGTTCATCACATCAAAGGCAACAACAGCATTTAGAGATATACAGGACAACACACACAGGAAAACGACATGGAATCAATGTGCAGGAAATTTTGTCCTCATATAAATATCATGGAATTGCCTACACCAAGGAGGCTAAAATTTTCACTTTACCAAGCCCTACAATTCTACATTAGATACCTGATAGTACTAGACCAGTAGAGATAAAGAAGTATAGTTCAAGAAACAGGAAGTACCATTTTCTGTTTCAAAGAGATTGAAGGTCCAAGAAAAAGCTTTCAAACAACTAGATTATGAAACTTTATCAGAGCATGTATTGAAAACCGAGGTGAGAGAAACACTGAAATAAACCAGTGTCTCAGAAACACAAAAGGCACAATACCAGAATTGGGGAAGAGAATCATTGAGACGAGAAAAATAAAATCAGAATACTCAATGTATGAGATAATAGCAGGGTAAATTCAGTCCTAAGCAGACTAGAAAATGCAGAGGGACTTGTGAATATCCGTGAACACAAGGGAAAAGAAAACCCTGTATCAGAAGATGATATAGAAAAACAAGTGTAAACCAATGCAAATATTGCTGTTGAAACCTGGGGTAAGACAAAGCATGAAAGACTAGAAATCATAAGAGCCCCATAGGGAAAACCTCGATAAAAAAATGAAACCCTGTATAGGTATTTGGAGAAAAATCAGACTGAAATTTGCTGAAAGCCAACAAACAATCTCCTATAAGAAACCAGGAGCAAACAGCATCCAAATAATGTGGAATCCCAATAGGATTACAAGCAGCTTTCTTTTCATTCAAATCATCAAAGTCCATGATCAACTCTGTAATTTTCAATGCACGAAGTGTACAGCAACTCAGTGACAACAGAACCCCCACAGGTGTTGCAGCTGATACCTAGACAGAAATATCACAGTACAGGAAGCATTTCCAAGACAAAGACCAAATCATGAATGAGAAAAAGCTGCATTATACGGTAGCCTATGCCTCAAGACAGCCATTACCATTAACGACAGAGCTTGGAAATTTCACAGATTGGCAAAGTGTAAAATAATTCAGCATTTAAAAACTTATCCTAAAAGAAAGACTGAGAATTCTACCCTGAATAGAAAAGTAGTCACAACAGAAACTCCGGAAGTATTTCAGCTGATAACTTGATATAAATATTTCAGGACAGGAAGGAGTTCCAGGACATACATCGGAACCTGAATGAGAAAAAGATTCATTCTAGACTAGCCTATGCCACAAGAACGCCATATCTGATAACGGCAGATATAGACAATTTCACAGACTGGCAAAATTGAATAAAATTGAAGAGTTCAAAACTTATCCTTAAACAAAGATTGAGAATTCTACACTGAAGAGAAAAATAGCAACATGAAATGGAAATAAGAAATACATCAATGGAAATGCATGAAGACCCATGAGTTGTAGAGAGTAAACAAGTAGAAAGCAAGGAGGACAACAAATCCCTAAAGTTGGGAGAGGGAAGCAGGAAAACATAGGTGAATTTCAGCACTATACTAACAGAATCATCTTATGTGAATCTCTGTTTAATGCAAAAGGAGAGATGCATGGACTAATGTGTTTGCAAAACAAACAACAAGCAAACAATCAAAATATCAAACAAAAACCAAAGAGTACATTTGGCTGACATATATGCAAAGGAACCATGATAATTCAAAAGAAAATACTCAAAGGGGTGTCAAGCATCATTCAGCACGCACCGACCCAGTACTGCTCCATGCATGTAATCAACACACATGTATTCAGGAAAGAGATGCGAGCAAAAAGATTGAAAAATGTTCATTCATAAAAGCATATCATGACCAAACCCAAATGCTTATTTTGTTTAAAATCGATTCATATTCCTTTATATAGATTGAGTCTACTTCCAACAGAAAGAATGAATGTGATATCAATCCCTACATGGAGAATAAATGGCATACGCCCATAACAAAGACAAGTAGTTCTACAAAACTATACTAAGAGCAAAAAAGACAGACAGTAATGTGTACTTTACTATGGGCTTCATTTCTAGGAATTTCAGCCCCCATGAAACAACTGGATCCATGTCTTGAGAGTGTGGGAGTTTCAGCAGAAAAGCAACAGACGGATATGTATTCTGTGTGAATGTCTATTACACAAACATAAGATTCCTATAGTGGGGTCTTTGTGAACTGTTAACTGTTAGAAAGGTTAAAGACGTGTGGAAAAATAAACATAACATGCCCACACTTCCCTCAATATTGTGTATAGAGATCTGAAATAAAGGAAAGAGGGTCGAAAAAAAGGACCATGGGATGCTAATGGAGAGAATCATTTTTAACTTAGGAAACTCTCGTCTGATGAAGTCCCCCCAAACACTGAAAAGATGCTGCAACCTTTGTGGATGGCAGTTACCGGTTGGATTCCAGGTGGAATGCTGGTATGTTCCACGAGGCTTGTTGTGGCTGCTGGATCCAAGGTAACTCGGCAGAGCTCTGTGGGTGGATCAGAGTCAGGTAGAGGCTGACAGATTCCGTGGAGCTTGGCTTATGTCTATTGGATGGGGAGCTCTTTAAGTTCGAGATACTGTTGCTGCCCAATGACCTTAAATCACGGGTCAGTTTCTAGGAACTGAAAAGTAAGACAGTGGAAGATCTGTCCATCATCAGCATACTGGTGAGGCTCCGAGGAACTTTCAGACTTGCTCAGTAATGTAGAATTTGACTTTATGGGAGACACGAAGGGAAGCCTGCAGAAAATCTGGCTGCAGAGATTGAGGGGAGATGCGAACACATTGATGAGACTTGTTCTGCTACAATGGAGAATACTGGCATGGAGGCTTCTTTACAGAATACCAGGCTCAGAAGACATTCATGAGAAATATTGAGCCTGGCTGATACTAGCAGAAACCTGTGGAGGGTCAACGTGAACTTGAAGAAGGTACTCTATTCTCTGTTCCAAGAAGTGGCCCAATATTTCTGACGTCTAAAAGAGAAGAGATGTCAGAGTTGATAAAACCGCCCATGGTCTTGGAAGAGGTCATGAGAATCCACACGTTCCAAGGGGTATTTAAAAATCACACAGACCACAGATCATGAAGTCCTGGTAAGCATTTACCAGGGGTGGGGAATACCTATCAAGCACTTGCCCTTCCCTCCTATCCACTCAGGCATCCATTTCAGATGATCAGAAATTGAGCTGCAATGAAGCCAATAGGAGAAGAGCAAGCCCCTCCTAGAACCAGTTTTCCTACAACTTCACACTCTGTGCACAACACTGAAATCCTCAATGGTCAAATACTCTCGACTATAATAGATAGAAATTAAATAATTAGCTCACACAAAGAAATGATGACGTTCCCCTAGATTCAGCAAATTCAGGGGTTACGTCTTCTTTGGGTTGAAGGGAGTGTGGTAAGTGAGGGGATTCTTTGCCTGAACTTGAATATGTATTAGGCCTCAGATTTTCTTGACTGTATAGGCAACTATTATAATTCAGTTAGTGAAGTGAACAGTAAATGTCGCCATAGTCACGTAAGTACATTTTTTTTTAATGTGGAATGTCTTTTCTCTTCATTCATGCCCGGGTGCAGTATGTCATGTGGGTGCAGACTTGGTTGTGTTAAACTGCTTTACCCAACATGATCGGACGTTTAAGATTTCTCATGGTTGATTGATGAGCACTTGTTTCTCAAAAGACTAGCAAAGCTGCAGCAGGTTTCTCATTGCTCTAGTGCCCCTAGTTCCTTTTTGAACCAAGCCTACATATAAATATCTTGTTTCAGATTCCTTGTGTCTTCCTGGAGAGAAATGTTACTGCTTGAAATGACAACATTGGTCAGTATGTGTCATTGGGTGGAAAGGGCACCACATGCACAAGGGAAACCAAGTATGGGGGTAATTTCATGCTTACAATAATTATTTCATGGTTCCTTTTGGTGTTGGAGGCATCAAAATTAAAGAGGTTACCTGTCCCCTTCATTATTTTCGAGTGTTATTTTACACTTTATCTCTCTAGTATTTCCTTAGAGCTGACAAAATGGTACCTGAATTTGACAAGTGTGGATTGTAAGTAGATTTAGTATGTTTCAAAAACTAACTATATTTTCATATAAATCCCAAAATATGTAAATCAATTGTATTACACTATTGAAAGGCTGCAACTGAGGTATCAACACAATGACATAAATGAAGTCTTTGGACAAACACGTAACATCATGACTGTATAGAAAAAGAGATAAACAAGAATAATATTTCGGCGAGTTATGTATGGAAAATGTTGATTAATTGATGCCCAGGTGGCAGTGTACCAGTGCATCATATGCTAACTTGCTCACAATTACACAGAATTTTAAACATCCACTCACGAAGCCATGGTTAATGAGACTTGCCAAAGAGTGTTCCCTTAATTCTAAAGGCAGTATGATGCCTTAGAATACGTGGATGGAAGAGAAGCAAAGTAGAGAATGGAAATCAGTGCAGTACCTGACCTCTGGTAATGGAGCAGCAAAGGTGAAAGTCTGTTTCAATTGGACACACACTCTTAAGTGGACCGGACACATGGGATTCATAGCGATGCGCTGAGAGTTAGAAGAGTGCACAGCAGATGCTAAGTTGACAGAACTGATATAAATCAGCACAAAGTGTCCCCAAAATTGATTTTGAGGCCAAGAAATGAGCAGCCTAATTTGAGCTAGCAGTGGCTGCGTAAAATGAGTTATTGGACTATGGATTATGACACATGCTTTGTCTAAGCGATCTGGAGTGTGCTGTGGATTGAGGTTGGCCCTATAAAGAGAGAAAAATGAACTTGAACCCCAAAGAGAAAGCAACCACTCCAGTGTACAAAGTTGACTTTATCGAAATGTCCCATGGCCCCATGCACTGCATCTGCAGGACCAGGGACCAATTTGGCATTTTGCCAAAAGAGCACGTGGGGGCTTATTCAGAGAAATCCTGCATCTGGTCTGAGTAATCCAGGGGGCCTTGGGATTGATATCAATTTCCAAAGACTTTGGATCTGCTAAAGTCATAGCCTGGACTGGGATTAGGGTTTGGTATTAGGCAGAGGATGCAGGACAGCTGGGTTTCCTTTCGTGTTCCCAAGCCACAAGTATGAGAGAAAAAAGAGCATTTGTCTAGGTCCGCAGCGTGAGAAGATGAAGCATTTCCTTCAGCGTTATCTCCCAAAAGCAGATGCTAAATTTTGGATGGCCTTGACATTGCAGAGTCCTGCAGACACCTAGGAAGTGTGAGCAATAATGGCAGCAGGCCCTGATGCATGGCATCCAAAGATATGTTTCCACAGGTTTTTCTGTGGATAGAGAAGCTGTGGGAAGTACTGGTAAGATTGGAACTTTCTTATGAAAGTAGAAAGGACAAGGGCACTGTCAATGTGCTCTTTTGAATACACTTCAAAATGACATACAACAGCCTGCAAAGCTGAATATATTTAGATGCTCCGTTTCCACAAGGGGGTGTGTCCTCTGAACTTTCAGATATGTGACGTAAGCATAATAAAAATGAGATTGTTCTAAACGATGAGTGTATGGTGCGTTAATCACATCAAAGGCAACACTAGCAGTTAGAGATATACAAGACAACACACACAGAAAAATTACATGCAATCAATGTGCAGGAAAATTTGTCCTCATATAAATATCATGGAATTGCCTACAGCAAAGAGACTAAAATTTTCACTTTATCAAGCCCTACAATTCTACATAAGATACCTGATAGTACTAGACCAGTAGAGACAAAGATGTATAGTATAAGAAACAGGAAGTACCATTTTCTGTTTCAAAGAGATTGAAGGTCCAAGAAAAAGCTTTCAAACAACTAGATTATGAAACATTATCAGAGCATGTATTGAAAACCGAGGTGAGAGAAACACTGAAATAAACCAGTGTCTCAGAAACCCAAAAGGCACATTACCAGAAATGGGGAAGAGAATCATTGAGACGAGCCAAGTAAAATCAGAATACTCAATGTATGAGGTAATAGCAGGGCAAAATTCATTTCCAAGCAGACTAGATAATGCAGAGGTACTCGTGAATGTCCGTGTACACAGGGGAAAAGAAATCCCTGTATCAGAAAGTGACATAGAAAACAAGTGTAAAGCAATGCAAATATTGCTGTTGAAACCTGGGGTAAGACAAAGCATGCAAGACTAGGATTCATAAGAGACCTATAGGGAAAAGCTAGATATAAATATCATACTCTGAAAAAGTATTTGGAGAAAAATCAGACTGAAACTTGTTGAAATCCAAGAAACAATCTCCTATACGAAACCAGGAGCAAAGAGCATCCATATAATGTGGAATCCCAATAGACATACAAGCAGCTATACTTTCATTCAAATCATCAATTTTCATGATCAAATCTGTGATTTTCGATGCACGTAGAGTACAGCAACTCAGTCACAACAGAACCCCCACAGGTGCTTCAGCTTATACCTAGACAGAAATATCACAGTACAGGAAGCATTTCCAAGACATAGACCAAATCATGAATGAGACAAAGCTGCATTATACGGTAGCCTATGCCACAAGACAGCCATTACCATTAACGACAGAGCTTGGCAATTTCACAGATCAGCAAAGTGTAAAATAATTCAGGAGTTAAAATCTTATCCACAAAATAGATTGAGAAATCTACTCTGAATAGAAAAGTAATCACAACAGTAATTCCAGAAGTGTTTCAGCTGGTAACTCGACACGAATATTGCAGGACAGGAAGGAGTGCCAAGACATACATCAAAAGCTGAAATAGAAACTGCTGCATTCTAGAGAAGCCTATGCCACAAGTATGCCATATCTTATAACGGCCCATCTAGACAATTTCACAGACTGGCAAAACTGAATAGAATTCAACAGTTCAAAACTTATCCTTAAACAAAGATTGAGAATTCTACCCTGAAGAGAAAAGTAGCAACATGAAATGGAAATAAGAAATACATCAATTGAAATTTATGAAGAGCCATGAGTTGCAGAGAATAAAAAAGTAGAAGGCAAGGAGGACAACAAATCCTTAAAGTTGGGAGAGGCAAGCAGGAAATCATAGGAGATTTTCAGCACTATACTAACTGAATCATCTTATATGACCCTCTGTTTAATGTAAATGCAGTGACGCATGGCCTAATGTGTTTGCAAACAAACAACAAGCAAATAATCAAAATATCAAACAAAAACCAAAGAGTACTGTTGGCTGACATATATGCAAAGAACCATGAAAATTCAAAAGAAAATACTCAAAGGGTGTCAAGTATCATTCAGCAAGCACCGACCCAGTATTGCTCCAAGCATGTACTCAACACACATGTATTCAGAAAACAGATGCGAGCAAAAAGATTGAAAAATGTTCATTCATAAGAGCATATCGTGTCCAAACCCAAATGCCTATTTTGTATAAAATAGATTCATATTCCTTTATATAGATTGAGTCTACTTCCAACAGAAAGAATGAATGTGATATCCATCCCTACATGGAGAATAAATGGCATACGCCCATAACAAAGACAAGTAGTTCTAAAAAACTGTACTAAGAGCAAAAAAGACAGACAGTAATGCGTACATTGGGAGGGGCTTTATTTCTGAGATTTTCAGCCCCCATTATAAAACTGGATCCTTGTCTTGAGAGTGTGGGTGTTTCATCAGAAAAGCAACAGATGGATATGTATTCTGGGTGAATGTCTATTACACAAACATTAGATTTCTATAGTGCGGTCTTTGTTAACTGTTAAATGTTAGAAAGTTTAAAGACGTGTGGAAAAATAAACATAACATGCACACACTTCCCTCTGTATTGTGTATAGAGATCTGAACTAAAGAAAAGAGGGTCAAAAAAAAGGACCATGGGATGCTAATGGAGAGAATCACTTTTAATTTAGGAAACTCTCGTCTGATGCCGTCCATCCCCCAACAATGAAAAGATGCTGCAACCTTTGTGGATGGCAGTTACCGGTTGGATTCCAGGTGGAATGCTGGTGTGTTCCACGAGGCTTGTTGTGGCTGCTGGATCCAAGGTAACTCGGCAGAGCTCTGTGGGTGGATCATAGTCATGTAGGGGCTGACAACCTCCGTGGAGCTTGGCTTAGGTCTATTGTATGGGGAGCTCTTTAAGTTTGAGATAATGTTGCTGCCCAATGAGCTTAGATCACAGGTGAATTTCTAGGAACTGAAAAGTCAGACAGTGGAAGATCTGCCAGTCATCAGCATACTGGTGAGGCTCTGAGGAATTTTCAGAATTGCTCAGTAATTTAGAAGTCGACTTTATGGGAGACACGAAGAGAAGCCTGCAGAAAAGCTGGCTGCACAGATTGAGGGGGGATGTGAACACATTGATGAGACTTGTTCTGCTACAATGGAGAATACTGGCATGGAGACTTCTTTACAGAATGCCAGGCTCAGAAGAATTTCATGAGACATGTTGAGCATGGCTGATACTAGAAGAAACCTGTGGAGGGTCAACGTGGACTTGAAGAAGGTACTCTATTCTCTGCTCCAAGAAGTGGCCCAATATTTCTGACGTCTAAAAGAGAAGAGATGTCAGAGTTGATAAAACTGCCCATGGTCTAGTAAGAGGTCATGAGAATCCACACGTCCCAAGGGGCATTTAAAAATCACACAGACCACAGGGCATGAAGTCCTGGTAAGCATTTACCCAGGGTTGGGAATACCTATCAAGCACTTGCCATTGCATCCTATCAACTCAGGCATCCATTTCAGAGGATCCGAACTTGAGCTGCAATGAAGCCAATAGGAGAATAGCAAACCCCTCCTAGAACCAGTTTTCCTACAACTTCACACTCTGTGCACAACACTGAAATCCTCAATGGTCAAATACTCTCGACTATAATAGATAGAAATTAAATAATTAGCTCACACAAAGAAATGATGACGTTCCCCTAGATTCAGCATATTCTGGGGTTACGTCTTCTTTGGGGTGAAGGGAGTGTGGTAAGTGAGGGGATTCTTTGACTTAACTTGAATTTGTATTAGTCCTCCGGTTTTCTAGACTGTATAGGTAACTATTATAAGCCAGTTAGTGAAGTGAACTGTAAAAGTCGCCACAGACATGTAAGGACATTTTTTTTTTTATGTGGACCGTCCTTTCCCTTCATTCAAGCCCGGGTGCTGTATGTCATGTGGGTGCAGACTTGGTTGTGTTAAAATGCTTTACCCAACATGATTGGATGTTTAAGCGTTCTCATGGTTGATAGAAGAGCACCTGCTACTCAATAGACTAGCAAAGCTGCAGCAGGTTTCTCATTGCTCTAGTGCCCCTAGTTCCTTTGTGAACCAAGCCTACATATAAATATCTTGTTTCAGATTCCTTGTTTTTTCCTGGAGAGAAATGTTACTGCTTGAAATGACAACATTGGTCAGTATGTTTCATTGAGTGGAAAGGGCATCACATGCACAAGGGAAACCAAGTGTGGGGGTAATTTCATGCTTACAATAATTATTTCATGGTTCCTGTTGGTGTTGGAGGCATCAAAAGTAAAGAGTTTACCTGTCCCCTTCATCATTTTCGAGTGGCAATTTACATTTTATCTGTCTAGTTTTTCCTTAGAGATGACAAAATGGTACCTGAATTTGACAAGTGTGGATTGTAAGTAGAATTAGTATGTTTCAAAAACTAACTTCATTTTCATATAAATCCCAAAATATGTAAATCAGTTGTATTAAACTTTTGAAAGGCTGCAACTGAGGTATAAACACAATGACAAAAATGGAGTCTTCTGACAAACACTAACATCAAGACTGTATAGAAAAAAGAGATAAACGAGAATCCCATTTTGGTGAGATATATATATGGAAAGTGTTGATTTATTGATGCCCAGGTGGCAGTGTACAAGTGCATCATACGCTAACTCGCTCCCAATTACACAGAATTTTAAACATCCACTCACCAAGCCCTTGGTTCAGAAGACTTGTCGAAGAGTGCTCCCTTACTTGCAAGGACATTATGATGCCTCAGAAAACGTGGATGGAGGAGAAGCAGAGAATGGAAATCAGTGCAGTACCTGACCTGTGGTAATGGAGAAGCAAAGGTGAAACTCTGTTACAGTTGTTCGCACACTCTTAAGTGGACCGCACACATGGGATTCAAAGCGATGTGCTGAGAGTTAGAAGAGTGCACAGCAGATGGTAAGCTGACGGAACTGAAATAAATCAGCACAAATTGTCCAGACAATTGATTTTGAGGCCAAGAAACGAGCATCCGAATTTGAGCTAGCAGTGGCTGCGTAAAATGAGGTATAGGACTATGAATGATGTAACTCACTTTGTCTCAGGGATCTGGAGTGTGTTATTGATTGTGCTTGTCCCTACCAAGACAGAAAACTGACGTTGAACACCAATGAGAAAGCAACCCCTCCGGTGTGCATAGTTGACATAATCGAAATTTCTCATGGCCACATGCACTGCATCTGCAGGCCCAGGGACCAATTTGGAATTTTGCCAATAGAGAACGTGGAGGCTCAATCAGAGAAATAATGCATCTGATCTGAGGAATCCAGGGGGCCTTGGGGTTGAAATCAGTTTCCGAAGCCTTTGGATGAGCTAAACTCCTAGCCTGGAATGGGATTAGGGTTTGTTATGAGGCAGAGGATGCGGAACAGCTGGGTTTCCATTCGTGGTCCCAAGCCACAAGGATGAGAGAACAAAGAGCATTTGTCTAGGTCCGCAGCGTGAGAAGAAGAAGCATTTCCTTCACCATTAGCTCCCAAATGCAGATGCTACATTTTGGATGGCGTTGAAATTGCACAGCCCCGTGGACACCAAGGCGGGGTGAGCAATAATGGCAGCAGGCCCTGATGCATGACATGCATAGATATGTTTCCACAGGTTTTTCTGTGGACAGAGAAGCTCTAGGAAGAACTGGTATGATTTGAACATTCTTATTGAAGTAGAAAAGACAAGCACACTGTCAATGTGCTCTATTGAATACACTACAAAATGACATACAACAGCCTGAAAAGCTGAATATATTTAGATGCTCCATTTCCACAAGGGGAAGTGTCCTCTGAACTTTCAGAAAAATGACATAAGCGTAATAAAAATGAGATTGTTCTAAACGATGAGAGTATGTTGCGTTGATGACATCAAAGGCAACACCAGCAGTTCAAGATATACAAGACACACACAAAGGAAAACGACATGGAATCAATGTGCAGGAAAATTTGTCCTCACAGTAATATCATGGAATTGCCTAAAACTAAGAGACTAAAATTTTCACTCTACAAATCCCTAAAATTTTACATTAGATACCTGATAGTAATAGACCAGTTGAAATAAAGAAGTATAGTACACGAAACAGGAAGTACCATTTTCTGTTTCAAAGAGATTGAAGGTCCAAGAAAAAGCTTTCAAACAACTAGATTATGAAACATTATCAAAGCATGTATTGAAAACCGTGGTGAGAGAAAAACTGAAGTAAAACAGTGTCTCAGAATCCCAAAAGGCAGAATACCAGAAATGGGGAAGCGAAACATTTAGACGAGAGAAATAAAATCAGAACACTTAATGTATGAGATAATAGCAGGGCAAAATTCAGTCCTAAGCAGAATAGATAATGCAGAGGGACTCGTGAATGTCTGTGAACACGAGGGAAAAGAAATCCCTGTATAAGAAGATGGCAGAGAAATACAAGTGTAAACCAATGCAAATATTGCTGTTGAATCCTTGGGTAAGACAAAGCATGAAAGACTAGGATTCATAAGAGCCCCATAGGGAAAAACTAGATATAAAAATCAAACTCTGAATAGGTATTAGGAGAAAAAGCAGACTGAAAATTACTGAAAGCCAAGAAACAATCATCTATAAGAAACCAGAAGCAAACAGCATCCAAATAATGTGGAATCCCAATAGACCTACAAGCAGCTATATTTTCATTCAAATCATCAATGATCATGATAAGCTCTGTGATTTTCAATGCACCTAGAGGACAGCAACTGAATCACAACAGAACTCCCACAGGTGTTTCGCTGATTCCTAGACAGAAATATCACAGTACAGGTAGGTGTGCCAAGACATACACCAAATCATGAATGAGACAAAGCTGCATTATATGGTAGCCTATGCCAAAAGACAGCCATTACCATTAAAGACAGAACTTGGCAAATTCACCGATTGGCAAAGTGTAAAATAATTCAGCAGTTAAATAGTTATCCTAAAAGAAAGTTTGAGAATTCTACCCTGAATAGAAAAAGAGTCACAACAGAACTCCTGAAGTGTTTCAGCTGATAACTTGACACAAATATTTCAGGACAGGAAGGAGTGCCAGGACATACACTGAAACCTGAATGAGTAAAAGCTTCAATCTAGAGTAGCCTATGCCACAAGAACACCATATCTGATAACAGCAGATATAGACAATTTCACAGAGCGGCAAAACTGAATAGAATTCAGCAGTTCAAATCTAATCCTTAGACAAAGTTTGACAATACTACCCTGAAGAGAAAAGTAGCAAGATGAAATGGAAATAAGAAAACCATCATTGGAAATGCAAGAAGAGCCATGAGTTGCAGAGAATTAACAAGAAGAAGGCAAGGAGGACAACAAAAGCCTACAGATGGGAGAGGGAAGCAGGAAAACATAGGTGATATTCAGCACTATACTAACTGAATCATCCAATATGGCTCTCTGCTTAATGCAAATGGAGAGATGCATGGCCTAATGTGTTTGCAAAACAAACAACAAGCAAACAATCAAAATATCAAACAAACAAACAAACACCAAAGAGTACTGTTGGCTGACATATATGCAAAGGAACCTTGAGAATTCAAAAGAAAATACACAAAGGGCTGTCAAGTATCATTCAGCACGCACCGAACCAGTTTCGCTGCTTGCATGTACTCAAAATACTTGTATTCAGAAAACAGATGCGAGCAAAAATATTGAAATATGTTCATTCATAAGAGCATATCGTGACCTAACCAAAATGCCTTTTTTGTATAAAATGGATTCATATTCCGTTATATAGATTGACTCTTTTTCCAACAGGAAGATTGAATGTGATATTCATCCCTAGTTAGAGAATTAATGGCATACGCCTCTAACAAAGACAAGTAATTCTACAAACTGTACTAAGAGCAAAAGAGACAGAGAGTAAAGAGTACATTGGAATGGGCTTCATTTTTAGGAATTTCAGCCCCCATGAAACAAATGGATCCATGTCTTGAGACTGTGGGAGTTTCAACAGAAAAGCAACAGACGGATATGTATTCTGAGTGAATGGCTATAACAAAAAATAAGATTCCTTTGGGTGGTCTTTGAGAATTTTAACTGTTAGAAAGGTTAAAGTCGTTGGAAATATAAACTTAACATGCACACACTTCCCTCTCTTTGTAATGTGTATTGAGATATGAACTAAAGGAAAGAGGGTTGGAAAAACAGGACCATGGGATGCTAATGGAGAGAATTACTTTTAACTTAGGAATCTCTCGTCTGATGCAGTCCCTCCCCCAGCACTGAAAAGATGCTGCAACCTTTGTGGATGGCAGTTACCAGTTGGATTCCAGGTGGAACGTTGGTGTTTTCCACGAGTCTTGTTGTGGCTTCAGGATCCAAGGTAACTCGGCAGAGCTCTGTGTGTGGATCAGAGTCATGTAGGGGCTGACACCCTCTGTGGAGCTTGGCTTAGGTCTATTTTATCGGGAGCTGTTTATGTTCGTGATACTGCTGCTGCCCAATTACCTGAGATCACGGTTCAGTTTCTAGAAACTGAAAAGTCAGACATTGGAAGATATGCCCATCATCAGCATACTGGTGAGTCTCCGAGGTACTTTCAGACATGCCCAGTAATGTAGAGGTCGACTTTATGGGAGACACGAAAAGAAGCATGAAGAAAAGCTGGCTGCACAGATTGAGGAGAGATGCGAACACATTGATGAGAGTTGTTCTGCTACAATGGAGAATAATGGCATGGAGACTTCTTTCCAGAACACCACGCTCCAAAGACATTCATGAGACATGTCGAGCCTGGCTGATACTAGCAGAAACCTGTGGAGGGTCAACGTGAACTTGAAGAAGGTACTCAATGCTCTGCTCCAAGGAGTGGTCCAATATTCCTGACGTCTAAAAGAGAAGAGATGGCAGAGTTCATAAAATAGCTCATGTTTTTGAAAGAGGCCGTGAGAATCCACACTTCCCAAGGGGCATTTAAAAATCACACAGACCACAGAGCACGAAGTCCTGGTATGTTTTACCAGGGTTTGGTCATACTTATAATGCATTTGCCTTCCCTCCCATTCACTCACTCATCCATTCCAGATGATCAGCACTTGAGCTGCAATGAAGCCAATAGGATAAGAGCAAACCCCTCCTAGAAACAGTTTTCCTGCAACTTCACACTCTGCGCACAACACTGATTTCCTCAATGGTCAAATACTCTCGGCTATCATAGATATATATTAAATTCTTAGCTCACACTAAGAAATGATGATGTTCCCCTAGTTTCAGCAAATTCTGGGTTATGTCTTCTTTGGGTTGAAGGGAGTGTGTTAAGTGAGGGGATTTTTTGAATGAAGTTGAATATGTATTAAGCTTCATTTTTTCTAGAGAGCATAGGTAACTATTATAAATCAGTTAGTGAAACGAACTGTAAAATTCGCCGTAGACATGTGAGGAAATACTTTTATTTTGACAGTCTGTTTTCTTCATTCAATCCCGGGTGCAGTATATCATGTGGGTGGAGACATGGTTGTGTTAAACTGCTTTACCCAACATGTTTGGGCGTTTAAGCGTTCTCATGGTTGATAGAAGAGCACCTGGTTCTCAATAGACTAGCAAAGCTGCAGCAGGTTTCTCATTACTCTAATGCCCCTAGTTCCTTTTTGAACCCAGCCCACATATTAATAACTTGTTTAAGATTCCTTGTGTTTCCCTGGAGAGAAATGTTACTTCTTGAAATGACAACATTGGCCAGTATGTGTCATTGGGTGGAAAGGGCACCACATGCACAAGGGAAAGCATGTGTGGGGGTAATTTCATGCTTACAATAATTATTTCATGGTTCCTGTTGGTGTTGGAGGCATCAAAAGTAAAGAGTTTACCTGTCCCCTTCATCATTTTCGAGTGGCAATTTACATTTTATCTGTCTAGTTTTTCCTTAGAGATGACAAAATGGTACCTGAATTTGAGAAGTGTGGATTGTAAGTAGATTTACTATGTTTCAAAAACTAACTTCATTTTCATATAAATCCCAAAATATGTAAATAAATTGTATTAAACTTTTGAAAGTCTGCAACTGAGGTAGCAGCACAATGACAAAAATGGGGTTTTGGACAAACAGTAACATCATGAATCTATAGAAAAAGAGATAAACAAGAATCCCATTTCGGTGAGTTATATATGGAAAGTGATGACTTATTGATGCCCAGGTGGCAGTGTACCAGTGCATCATATGCTAACTTGCCCCAATTACACAGAAATTTAAACATCCACTCACCAAGACCTTGTTTCAGAGACTTGCCATAGAGTGCTCCCTTAATTGCAAGGACAGTATGATGCCTCAGAAAACGTGGATGGAGGAGAAGCAAAGTAGAGAATGGAAATCAGTGCAGTACCTTACCTCTGGTAATGGAGCAGCAAAGGTGAAACTCTGTTTCAATTGGACGCACACTCTTAAGCCGACCGGACACATGGGATTAAAAGCGATTCGCTGAGTGTTAGAAGAGTGCACAGCAGATGCTAAGCTGACAGACCTGAAATAAATCAGCACAAATTGTCCCCACAATTGATTCTGAGGCCAAGAAACGAACAGCCGAATTTGAGCTAGCAGTGGCTGCATAAAATGAGGTATAGGACTATGGATGATGTCACATGTTTTGTCTCAGGGATCTGAAGTGTGTTGTGGATTGTGGTTGGTCCTACCAAGAGAGAAACCTGACCTTGAACCCCAATGAGAAAGTAGCCACTCCGGTGTGCAAAGTTGACTTTATTGAAATGTCCCATGGCCACATGCACTGCATCTGCAGGCCCAGGTACCAATTTGGCATTTTGCCAATAAAGAACGTGGGGGCTCAATCAGAGAAATCATACATCTGGTCTGAGGAATCCAGGGGACCTTGGGGTTGAAAACAGTTTCCAAATCCTTTGGATTAGCTAAATTCCTAGACTGGACTGGGATTAGGGTTTGGTATGAGGTAGAGGATGCGGGACAGCTGGGTTTCCTTTCGTGGTCCCAAGCCACAAGAATGAGAGAACAAAGACCATTTGTCTAGGTCCGCAGCATGAGATGAAGCATTTCCTTCACCATTATCTCCCAAATGCAGATGCTACATTTTGGATGGCTTTGAAATTGCACAGCCTCGTGGACACCAAGGCGGGTTTAGCAAAAATGGCAGCATGCCCTGATGCATGACATCCATAGATGTGTTTCCACAGGTATTTCTGTGGACAGAGAAGCTCTGGGAAGAACTGGTAAGATTGGAACATTCTTATGGAAGTAGAAAGTACAAGCGCACTGTCAATGTGCTCTATTGAATACACTTCAAAATGACATACAACAGCCTGCAAAGCTGAATATATTTAGATGCTCCATTTCCACAAGGGGAAGGGTCCTCTGAAATTTCAAAAATGTGACATAAGTGTAATAAATATTAGATTGTTCTAAACGATGAGAGTATGTTGCATTGATCACATCAAAGTCAACACCAGCCGTTAGAGATATACAAGACAACACACACACAGGAAAACGACATGGAATCAATCTGCAGGAAAATTTGCCCTCACAGAAATATCATGGAATTGCCTACAAATAAGAGACTAAAATTTTCACTTTACAAATCCCTAAAATTCTACATTAGATACCTGATAGTAATAGACCAGTTGAGATAAAGAAGTATAGTACAAGAAACAGGAAGTACCATTTTCTGTTTCAAAGAGTTTGAAGGTCCAAAAAAAGCTTTCAAACATCTTGATTATGAAACATTATCAGAGCATATATTGAAAAACGAGGTGAAAGAAACACTGAAGTAAAACAGTTTCTCAGAATCACAAAAGTCACAATACCAGAAATGTGGAAGAGAATCATTGAGACGAGCCAAATAAAATCAGAATACTCAAAGTCTTAGATAATAGCAGGGCAAAATTCAGTCGTAAGCAGAAAATAATGCAGAGGGACGTGTGAATGTCCGTGAAAACAAGGGAAAAGAAATCCCTGTATCAGAAGATGGCATAGAAAAGCAAGTGTAAACCAGTGCAAATATTGCTGTTGAATCCTTGGGTAAGAAAAAGCATGAAAGACTAGGATTCATAAGAGCCCCATAGGGAAAATCTAGATATAAAAATCAAACTCTGAATAGGTATTTGGAGAAAAAGCAGACTGAAAATTACTGAAAGCCAAGAAACAATCATCTATATGAAACCAGGAGCAAACAGCATTCAAAATAATGTGGAATCCCAATAGACCTACAAGCAGCTATAATTTCATTCAAATCATCAAAGATCATGATAAGCTCTGTGATTTTCGGTGCACCTAGAGGACAGCAACTCAGTCACAACAGAACCCCCACACGTATTTCAGCTTATACTTAGACCAAAATATCACAGTACAGGAAGGAGTGCCAAGACATAGACAAAATCTTGAATGAGACAAAGCTGCATTATATGGTAGCCTATGCCACAAGACAGCCATTACCATTAATGACAGAACTTGGCAATTTCACAGATCGGCTAAGTGTAAAATAATTCAGCATTTAAATAGTTATCCTAAAAGAAAGATTGAAAATTCTACCCTGAATAGAAAAGTAGTCACAACAGAAACTCCGAAAGTGTTTCAGCTGATAACTCGACACATATATTGCAGTACAGGAAGGAGTGCCAGGCATACACCGAAACCTGAATGAGAAAAAGCTGCAATCTAGAGTAGCCTATGCCACAAGAACGCCATATCTGATAGCAGCAGATCTAGAAAATTTCACAGAGCGGCAAAACTGAATAGAATTCAGCAGTTCAATACTTATCCTTAGACAAAGATTGACAATTCTTCCCTGAAGAGAAAAGTAGTAAGATGAAATGGAAATAAGAAAACCATCATTGGAAATGCAAGAAGAGCCATGAGTTGCAGAGAATTAACAAGAATAAGGCAAGGAGGACATCAAAAGCCTACAGATGGGAGAGGGAAGCAGGAATACATAGGTGATTTTCAGCAAAATACTAATTGATTCATCCTATATGACTCTCTGTTTAATGCAAATGGAGAGATGCATGGCCTAATGTGTTTGCAAAACAAACAACAAGCAAACAATCAAAATATCAAACAAACAAACAAACACCAAAGAGTACTGTTGGCTGACATATATGCAAAGGAACCATGAGAATTCAAAGGAAAATACTCAAAGGGCTGTCAAGTATCATTCATCACGCACCGACCCAGTATCGCTGCTTGCATGTACTCAACACACTTGTATTCAGAAAACAGATGCGAGCAATAAGTTTGAAAAATGTTAATTCATAAGAACAAATCGTGACCTAACCCAAATGCCTATTTTGTATAAATTTGATTCATATTACTTTATATAGATTGACTCTTCTTCCAACAGGAAGATTGAATGTGATATTCATCCCTAGTTAGAGAATAAATGGCATACGCCCATAACAAATACAAGTAGTTCTACAAAACAGTTCTAAGAGCAAAATAGAAAGACAGTAAAGTGTATATTGGGATGGGCTTCATTTCTAGGAATTTCAGCCCCCATGAAACAAATGGATCCATGTCTTGAGACTGTGGGTGTTTCAGCAGAAAAGCAACAGATGGATATGTATTCTGAGTGAATGGCTATTACACAAACATAAGACTCCTTTGGGTGGTCTTTGTGAATATTTAACTGTTAGAAAGCTTAAAGTCGTGTGGGAATATAAACTTAATATTCACACACTTCCCTCTCTTTGTAATGTGTATTTACATCTGAACTAAAGGAAAGAGGGTCAGAAAAACAGGACCATGTGATGCTAATGGAGAGAATTACTTTTAACTTAGGAATCTCTCGTCTGATGCAGTCCCTCCCCCAACACTGAAAAAATGCTGCAACCTTTGTGGATGGCAGTTACCGGTTGGATTCCAGGTGGAACTTTGGTGTGTTTCAGGAGGCTAGTAGTGGCTGCTGGATCCACATTTCTTTTAGCTTGTGTTTAGTGTTGCTAAAGTCTTTTAGTTTTTGCTTCTCTGTGAAATTCTTTATCTCTCCTTCTATTCTAAAGGATAGCCTTGCTGGAGAAAGTGTCCTAGGCTGCTTTTTTTTTTTTTTTTTTTTTAATTCTGGACTTCGAATATAACTTCCCTCTCCATTCTGGCCTGTTGTGTTTCTGTAGAGAAATCAGCTGAGAGTCTTCTCTTGTAACTCACTCTTTTTTTTTCTCTTGCTGCCTTTAGGCTCATTTCTTTATCCTTCAGTCTACCCATCTTGATTATCATATGTCTTGGTGTGGGTCTCTTTGGGCTCTTCCTGTTTGGGAATCTCTGAGCCTCCTGTATTTGGGTGTCTGATTCCTTCTTTAGGTTTGGGAAGTTTTCAGTCATGATTTCTTTAAATACCTTTTCCATCCCCTTTGTTTTTTCTTCCCCTTACGGAATCCATATTATGCATAGATTGGCATGCTTTATATTATCCCATAGGTTCCTTATATTTTTTTCATTGTTTTTTATTTGTTTTTCTCTCATCTGTTCTGATTGGGTGCTTTCTTTTGTCCTGTCTACTAGGTCACTTATTCGTTCGTCTGCATTTTCTAGCCTGCTTTATATAAGCTTTAGGTCAGATCTCATTTCAGCCAATGAATTTACCAATTCTACTTGGCTCTTCTTTATAGCTTCTATTTTGTTTTTGGCATATTTTATGTCTCTAAACACTATCTCTTTTAGTTCCTTCAGTAATTTGATACTTCTTTTTTGAAATCTTGATCTAGTAGGCCATCAATGCCTATTTTTTTGACCATTCTTTCAGGGGATTTCTCTTGCTCTTTTAATTGGGAGTGCTTCCTCTGCTTCTTCATGCTGCTTATATCTCTCTGGCACTGTAGCTTAAGGAGTATCAGTTATCCATTGTGGTCCTTAAAGGATGTTTATTTATTTATCTATCTAAAGCCTATGCAGGAATAAAACTTAAAAACGAGAGAGAGAGAGAGAATTTTAAAAGAATGGAGGAAAAGAAGGTTTGAAAACAGTGAAAATAGAAGAGCAAGTTGAAGCAGAATAGGAATCGAGTTGAGATGTCTTTTAAAAATGTTAATAAAAAGAAGAAAAAATCAAAACACAATATTTGAAACCTGTGAATAATAATAACAGATCAAAACCAAGAGAATTAAAAATGAAATGAGAACTGTAAACATATAGAAATGTTTAAAAAGTAAAGGTTAAAAAGGTAATAGAAAATAAAACAGATATAAAAAGATTTAAAAAACAAAGATGTGTTCTCCTAAAGACTGCGCTCTTAATGGTTTTATTGAGAGGTCTTTGTGTCTTTGCCCTGTTTCACGAACTCAGCTTGCTCTGTTGATACCCTCGTCTGTGCTGCTCACAGTGTCTGTCGGCAAGAAGATCGCGCCCCTCCAGCACTGGATCAGATGCTGCTCTCCTTCGCGGTGGGCGGGTGGGTCACTCCCCTCAAGATGCCGCAGTCAGTGCTGTACCACTTGCTCTATAGGTGGGATCAGCTTCAAGAATAACAACTTTATGGAGATATAATTCACATGCCATAAAATGCAACCTTTGAAAGTGTGCATTAGGGTTTTAAGTACATTTCAGGGTTGTGTAGCCATCACCCCCAAAAGGAAGCAGTACCCTTTAGTAAGTCACTTCCTAACCTTCCTTTCTCTTAGTCCCCAGCAGCCACCACTCTACTTTCTGCCTCTATGGATTTGCCTGTTCTGGGCATTTCATATAAGTAGAACCATACAGTATGCTGCCTTTTTTGATTGTTGTCTTTCATTTAGTGTGACGTTGTCAAGGCTCATCCATGGTGTAGCATATATCAGTACCCAAATTCCTTTTTGTGTTCAAATAATTTGCCATTTTTATAAATACACCACATTGCTTATCCATCCATCTGTTGATGATGAATAATTCTGCTGTAAATGCTCATGGACAAGTTTTTGTGTGAACACATATTTTCAGTTCTCTTGAGGATATATCAAAAAATGGAATTGCTGGGATGTATTCTACTTTTAACATTTTGAGGAATTGCTAAAGTAGTTTTTAAAGTGACTGCACCATTTTATATTTCCAGTAGTAATGTATGAGGAGTCCAGTTTCTCCACATCCTCATCAACACTTTTTATTACCGGGTTTATACATACATATTTATATATCATATATCATATATCATATATATTTGTCACCCTAGTTGGTATGAAGTGGCATGACATTGTGCTTTTGATTTGTGTTTCCCTAATGCCTACTGATGTTGAACATCTTTTTATGTGCTTATTTCCCTTTCGATTGTCTTCTTTGGAGAAACATCTATTCAAATTCTTTGCCCATTTTAATTGTATTTGTCTTTGTATTGTCACGTTTTAAGTCTTCTTTGTCTATTCTGGATAAATGTCCCTTATCATATTGGAAATATTTTCACCCATTCTGTGGATTGTCTTCTTACTTTCTTGATGAAGTCCTTTGAAGCACAGAAGTTTTTAATTTTACAGAAGTCCAGTTTACTTGATTTTTTTTCTTTTGTTGTTTGTGCTTTTGGTGTCATATATTAGAAGTATTTGTAATCCAATGTCCTGAAGATTTTCTCATTGTTCATTTTGTAAAAGTTTATAGTTTCAGGTCTGTGATTTATTTTGAGTTAATTTTCATAAATAGTGTTAAGATAAAAGTTCAGTTTTCTTTCTTTCCAGGTGTATGTTCAGGTGTCCCAGCATCATTTTTGTAAAGATTATTTTTCCCCATTGGATTGTCATGGCACCTTTGTCAAAAATTAACTGGCTATGTGTAAGAGTTTGTTTATGGACTCTCAGTTCTTTTCTCTCAATCTATTTGTCTGTCCTTTATGCAAGTACCACACTGTATGGATTACAGTTTTGTTAGTGAGTTTTGAATGTGGAAAATTCAAAACTTTGTTCTTTTTCAAGATTTTTTTGACCATTCTGGGTATCTTGCATTTCCATATTAGTTTTAGGATCAGCTTGTTCATTTCTGCCAAAAACCCAGAGTTGCATTGAATCTATAGGTCATTTTGAGGACAATTGCCATCCTAACAATAAGGCTTCTGATCCATGAACACAGAAGAGCTTTCCATTTATTTTAGGTCATTTTTAACCTCTATCAGTAGTATTTTACTTTTCAATATACAAGTTTCAGACATTTTTCTCAGTATTCCACATATTTTTCTTAATATTCCTAAGTATTTTATTCTTTTGGATGCTATTGTAAATGAAAATGTTTCCTTCATTTTATTTTTAGATTATTCACTGCTGTTGTATAGAAATATGATTACTTTTTTATATATTGATTTGTGTCTTACAATTTTGGTCAGACTGGGTTATTAATTCTAATAAGTTTTTTTTTTCTTTTTTCTCTCTCTCTTTTTCTTTGTGGATTCCTTGGGATTTCAATATATAATATCATGTCATGTGGAATCGAAATAGTTTTATTTCTTTCTTTCTAATCTAGAGGCTTTATTTTCTTTGTCTGGTTGCTTTGACTAGAACCTCTAGTACAATGTTGATTTTGGGAGGAAATAATTCAGTCTTTCACCATTATGTATGATATTTGCTCCAGGTTTTTCATAGATGTTGTCTGTCAATTTGAGGAAGTTGTCTTCTATTCCTAGTTTTTATTCATTATTCTATTAATATGGCATATTACATGAATTGACTTTTATACGTTGAACTGCCTTTGCATACCTGGATACATCCCACTTAATTGTGGCCTATTTTATATGTTACTGGATTGGATTTGCTTGTATTCCGTTGAGGATTTTTGCCTTTATATTCATAAGAGACAGTCTTTAGTTTCTTGTGATGCCTTTGTCTGGTTTTGTTATCAGTGTGATACTAGTCTCATTGAATGAATTGGGAAGTGTGCCCACCTCTTTTTTTTAGACGAGTTTGTGAAGCATTTTTTATTTTTGCTTGTTTTTGTTTTGTTTTGTTTTTCTTTAAGTAGTTGATGGAATTCACCAGAAAAGCCATAGGGGCCTAGCATTTCCTTGTGGGAATATTTTGGATTACTTTTTCAGTCACTAATTATTGTAGGATTATTTGAGTTTTCTATTTCTCCTTGAATTAGCTTCAGTCATTTATGTCCTTCTTGGAATTTATCCATTTCATCTAGATTATCTAATTTATTGGCTGTGTAATTATTCATGGTATTCCCTTATATTCCTTGTTATTTTTGTAAGGGCAGTAGTGACATCCTTCCTTTCATTTCTTTTTAGTAATTTGAATCTTCCCTCTTTTTTTTCTTCAGTACTTGTTAAACTTTGTCAATTTTGTTGATCTTTTCAAAGAACCAACTTTTCTTCTTGTTGGTTATTCTCTGTTGTTAATCAATTTTCTATTCCATTTATTTCTGCCTTTAGTATTTTGATTAGAATGTTTCATTCATTTACATAAATGTAATTTCTTATCAGGTTGAAGTTAACTCTGCTATCTGCTTTCTATATATCTTTTTTTCCCCATTCCTCTATTACTACACTTTTTTTGTACAAAGTAGGCATTTTCAAGTTTGCCATTTTAATTTGTTGTTTTATCTTTTTCTTCTCCTTCTCCTCCTCCTACTCCTCCTCCTTCTCCTCCATTGCCCTGGAGATTATAATTAACATCTTGTTTTAAAGCAATCTAGTTCACATGAATGCCAACTTAATTTCAATAGTACACAAAAACTTGGCTTTGGTATCAATCTTTTCCCTCCCCCTCCTCATGCTGTCACTGTCATACAAATTACACCTTTATGCATTTATAAGCCCATCTACACAGTTTCATAAGTATTGTTTTATGCAGTTGTCTTTTAAATCAAATAGAAGAAAACACTTACATGTAATACTATATTTATACTGTGTTTTTTTCTTTTTTTACTCATGTAGTTACCTCTACTAGTGCTCTTTATTTTTCAGGTGAGTGTCCTTTCATTTACACCTGCTGGACTATCCTTAGTATTTCTTGTAGGGCAGGTCTGCTAGCAATGAATTCTTTCAGATTTTGTTTTTGTAGGAGGGTCTTAATTTCTCCTTTAATTTTTTTGAAGAATCACCTTGCTGGCTATAAAATACTTGGTGACAGTCTTTTCCTTTTATCACTTTGACAATACCATCCCACTGCCTTCTGGTCTCCATGGTTTTTGATGAGAAATCAACTGTCTTACTGAGGAGCCTTTGTATATGTTGAGCCACTTTTCTCTTTCTGCTGTCAAGGTTCTTTGTTCTTGTCTTTTGACACACTAAGTCTGATGTGCCTATTTTTGATGTCTCTATGTTTATACCACGTGGAGGTTGTTGAGCTGCTGGGATGTACAAATTAATGTTTTCATCAAATTTGGGAAGTTTACAGCCATTATACTTTATATAATCTTTCTAACCCTTTTTTTCTCTCCTTCCTTCTGGCGCTCCCATTATGTGTTTATTGGTATTGTTGATGGTGTCCCACCTATCTCTGACACAGTGTTCTTTTTTATTTTTCATTCCTTTTTCTTTCTGCTCCACAGACTGGATAATCTCAGTAGTTTTAAGTTAACTGACTTTTTCTTCAACAAGTTCATATCTACAAAGAAATCTCTTATTGAATTTTTCATTTTAGTCACTATATTTGTATCTCTAGAATTTCTAGTTGGTTTTTAATATAAATTTTACCTATTGATATTCTCTGTACAATGAGATGTTCACATAATTTAATTCTTTAGGCATGGTTTCTGTTAGCTCTTTGAATATATGTGTAATTGCTTATTTATGTCTTTGTCTAGTAAGTCCAGTGTCTGGGTTTCCTCAGGGAGTTTCTATTGACTACTTTTTCCCCTGTGTTATGGCCAAATTTTTCTGTTTCTTTGTACATCTTGTAATTTTCTGTTGAAAACTGGACATTTAAAATATTACAATGTGGCAGATCTGAAAGCCAGATTTTCCTCATCTCCAGGGTTTATCGTTGCTTCCATTGTCATTGCTGCTGCAGCTATTTATTTAGTTACTTTTCTGAACAAATTCTGTAAAATCTGTATTCTTTATCATGCATGGCCATGAGATCAGTGTGTGTGCAGAAAGCCTAGTTGTCATCACTGTAATAATGATTGGACAGTGACTTCTTTCAATGCCTCGAGCCAATAGTTTGAGCTGTTGCCAGGTGGCTGTGTGAGGGATGCTGCATGCTGAGGGATGCCCTCAGCACCAGCAGGCAGTCTGCAGCTCTTCCAAAGCCTTTAGTTCTTGCTTATGCAGAGCCTCAATTTCAGCCAGAGTTGAAGGTTTAAGATTTTCTCAGATCTTTCCTTGCCATGTGCCACACATGTGTACGGCCTTCTACAATTCTCAGAATTTTTTTGGAGATTTTTAACAGTACCTCCACCCCCAGAATGTCTCATTACTCAATTTTGCCTTCTAAGTTTCCTAGTCAGCATCTAGTTAGCCTCTACTGGTACCACTGCCTCAGGCAGTTGTAATGTTAAATACTCACTGCTGATTGTTTTCCACACACACTCTGGGGACAGGCTGTTTGCACAGCATGAGTTTGAGATAGGTCAAATAGTGACAGCTCTCTGGGTACGGATTTTTTGGGTAACTTCAAATCACTTCTGCCCCTACCTTGATTGTGAGACTGTTGCTTTTAAAGGCCACCATTTAGGTGAGGATACGGGGATGGGGTAGATCAAATTACAATGCCACAAAACTCACTATCTTTATGGAGATTTAGCTGGTTTTTTTCCCTCAAATAAACACTCCCTGGACTGCTGGAAGCCTCTGTTTAATTTCCAGAGTTCTGCAGAGGTTAATTTTGACAAATTTTGCCATTGTCATTGCTTCATAGAGGAGTAAGTTTTCCAAGATTTTTACTCAGATATTCTAGAAGTGTATCCCAAGTGCATTTGTTTTTAACTGAATTACATGCAAGACTAACTAATTCTACAGCTCCAGCCCCATTCACATAAGAGTCCTTCTGCATGGATTCTCCTACAGGGAGCAGTGTGCAATCTGTTGTCAGTTTATTGTTTTTCTTATTAAAGTGTAGAGTTTTTAAAAATATGCTCATGAATAGCCCTTTGTCATTTTTACACGACAAAAAACTTCCAGTAGTCTGTGGCTATTTTTTTCCGTCTCTTTTCGTTGCTTTAATGAAGTTCTCACTTTTAAGGATTTTCAGTATAGCAATATGTGGATGCTGATCACACGGGTGAGACATTTAACTACTGTCTAAACCTCAGTCTTTGCTCTGATTCACTGTCTAGAACATCTGAACACATCTACTAAACCCCGTACACCAATGGATGCTGAGAGCCCTAATTAAAAAAATGCTTTTTAAGTAAAGCAAAAAATATTATCTTTGACCCTAGAAAAGACAAATCTCAAATTTGCTAGCTGATCTTGCTTTCTGTGATCATTAGCTACATCATGTTTATAGAGCCGACAGGCATATTGAGCTACTGATTTTATTTCATTGGATTTTAGACTGCAGAACACATTTTAGGCCCACTTATAGCACCATATGTGTATCTTTAAGGATCTGTACATATGATGATGTCTTTATTTTAAGTACCTACTGCTGTGAACCTCATTAAAGAAACCTTGGAACTGCAGAACTGAAATTTTTCATATCACTATCATCCCATAGCATCTCTTTTGCAATTAGATGTTGTGTGGCAGAGTATTTTCCTGCTCCCTAGAAATGATCAATGTTGAAGGGGGAAAAAAAACCCTCCTCTAATAAGTATCATCCAAATCACACACTTATCTGAAGAATGGCCACCATTTTAGTCCACACCAATCCATCTACTCATACTGACTCAGATTCCTCAACACAGACAATCCACCACTGAAGTCAGGGTCCTCAGCACACGTTCTATCCCCTCCCCATTCCTTGTTCTTTCTGAACTACTTTTGTCCAATGTGTCCTGCCAGGCCATTTGCAGCCTGACTGCAGTTTTTAATTTTTACCTTTGAGTTCCAGGCTGCGCCTAGTGACTTCCAGAGAAACGCCAAACACCTGGCTCATCAGGAGGGGTGGGGAGGATTTCAGGAAGCTGTTACCATAACTCACTTGCAGATCAGTGAGTGGCTGTTGTGACCATTACTTCTATATCTCTGCCATGCCGGCTGCATCCACCCCAGCAAAATAACGTAGCTCCTCCAACCACCTCTGCCTCTATTCATCTGGGTTTCTGCTTTTAGTGACACTCAGATGCTGCTGATGGGCATTATATATATATATATTTTTAATTGAAGTATGGTCAGTTACAATGTGTCAATTTCTAATATACAGCACAATGTTCCAGTCATTCATATACACATATATATGTATGAATTCCTTTTCATATTCTTTTTCATTAAAGTTATTACAAGATATTAAATATAGTTCCTTGTGCTATACAGAAGAAATTTAGTTTTTTTACCTATTTTTTTATATAGTAGTTGATATTTTCAAATCTCAATCTCTGATGGGCATTTTTAAAGCCACATCTGGAACCCTTGCTGCAGAAGAGCCTGAGAAATATATTTTCAACCTCATAGCCTTTTGGTTAGGAAGTTGGAATAAAGACTGAGCTGGCTTACCTAACTTGTCTGCCTTTGTGAGTAAAGAGGTCTGGAGTTTCAAGGCCCAATTAAATATCACAGCCCTTCAGTATCAAACTCTTAAAGAAACCAAAATGCTCCCATCTGCCAGAGCATGACTTGTCCTTAGATACTGCCGGCCATAACCACCAACGCTGTCTAAGGCATCGTCTTCATCTGGTGCACACTTTCTTTAGATGTCTAACATCCTGATTAACAGGGCAAGCTGGTTTGGATTCCCAAGGTCACAGGCAGCCTTCTGCCTGACTTTGGTGTATATATGTTCATTGAAGAGTCCTCTCTCAGATCAGCTAGAGCTGCCTGGTGTGTGATTTGCCAGAGAATGTGGGTGCAGTGCTCCCCACCAGAGTCCTACCAGTTGTTTTATTGCAGGAAGAGAGAGAGCAAAAGAGACAGAAGAGGAATTTCTTGTCCATCCTCAAACACAGTCACCCCCGCCCAGGGCTCTTGCTCTGGGACACAAAGAAGTGCAGGCCAGCAGTGATGTGGCCCTGGTGTACTCCAAAACATGGTGTGGTTGTACTGGGCTATCTTTGTCTTTCATGGACCCTGCAAAGTTCTCAGCTTTGTGAAATGGGGAACTAAGGAACTCCCACCCATGCCTGTAACTCCCAGGGTTTGCACCCTTACGGGTTTTGAGGATTTGCTGGCAACTCATTCTTTTGCACCAGGTCATTTCTCGGTTACACGGCAGTCCTGTGACTTCCTTATCAGAAGTGCTCCTTAAGTTCGGGATTTAGTGAAAGATACCATTTTACCCTGTAAGTTCATGTTCAGGGAGGAGGAGGAAGACAGCACAGATCAGAATAGCTGTTTTGCTTTTTTTTGTTGTTTTCATAAGCCGTCTCCTGTTGTCGAATAGACACTGAGCAAATGAATGACTGTTACACTCCCATTTGAAGGATGAGGAAAATGACATTCATGGAGAGGAGGCAAATTTCCTGAGGTTCCAAAGACAAAAAAGGGATGAGCACAGAATAAGATCCCTGCAAATTTCTTGGCTGTCATCAGCCTTTAGGTCAGTGACAGAGTGCCGTGTGTAGTAGTAAATTCGTAGCATGCTTTTAGAAGGGTGCAGATGTTCTTGTTTTTGTTGATACAATCACCCTGTTTTGTCTGGGACTCTGAAAAAGGGAAATGGGTTAGAAAATTTTGGTTTCTCATCCTTGGTCCTTCCTCACCCTTACAGTTATGGACCCTTCCATCTGTAGCAGGAATAAGACAGCCCCAGCCTTCCCATCTCATGAGATCAGTACTCATTCATTTCATTCCTGCCCAACAGTAGGTGGTAAAGCACAGCATGATTTTCATGTCCTGCTTCACTGATTCTTGTGAAATTAGGTGTTTGAAGATAGAAACTCATGAAAGGAAGCTGCTTTTTTTTTAATATAAAGTGCAGTAATTTTCTTAGCAGAGAAGGAAATTGAGGATTTTCTTCATTGAAAATCAATAGAGATTTCAAGAGCATCTGTATTTCTGATGTGTAGATGAAAATGACAAAATCTAGAGGGATTACAGAAACACAAGGAAGATACCAAAAGTGTCTTTAAAGAACTTTTCTAAGACTGGGCTTGTAAAGAGACTGTTAGTTGACAGAGACCCTCTTCTCACCCATAGCCCCTCTCCTTAGGTTGGAAAGGGCCAGCGTTTCCCCTGTGTGCAGTCCTGGTGCTTCAAGTGATTTGTGGGGTAGGGCGGTGCACATGGTGCTTCCTTCAGTTTGTCCATCCTAAGTAACCCCTAGCAGTCAAGGGGTGAGTGTGTTGCAACCTCATGAACCAGCCGCCATGCTCTCTGGGGTGTGTGCTCATCTAAGCTCATCCCGGCTCAGGTGGTGGCAGAGTTGAGAGTGGTGGCAAGAGGTCAGCCATGAGTAGCCGGGAGCAACTGGAGTCAGCTGGGACCCAAGAGGCTAGGAGTTGCAGGTGGAATTCCCAGGACTTCCCACAGCTCATTCAATCAGTTAATACTTCTCCAGCACCTGTGATGTGCTTGTGCTTCCATTGTGAACAGAACCAAATCCCTGTCCTCATGAAGGTGACATTCTAGTGGACATGAGAATGATACATGCAGAAGCAGATCCAGGTCAGGACACATGAGTGCTGTCTATTTTGGAGTGCACAATGTGAGATCCTTTGGGAAGGAATGTATGATACAGGAAAATGGGGGGGGAGAGGATGGCCGTATCCCAGGTCTTATTTGGATCCCTGGGATGCACCTTGCCAAGTGTGGGTCCTTGGTTTGCACAGGAATGAATTCAAGAGAGAGACACAGTTCAGTAAAAGTAGATTTATTCAGAGAGATATATACTCCATAGACAGACTGGGCTGTTTCAGAAGGCAAGAGAAAGTCCATGAGGCGTGGGAGTTGGGTGCTCCAGTTTAAAGTAAAAGTAGATACACACTCCACAGACAGAGTGTGGGCTGTCTCCCTCAGCAGAGAGAGCAGCCACGAGGTGTGGGGTTAGTAATTATGCACTCAGTATCTTCATATGCTAATAAGTGGGAGGAATATTCCAACCGTTTTGGGGAAGGTGTTGGGATTCCCAGAAATTGGGCCACCACTGACCCTTTGACCTCTTATGGTCAGCCTTGAACCTGTCCTGGCACCTGTGGGAGTGCCATTTAGCATCCTGCTGTATTTCGGTGAGTGTGTGTTGAAGCTCAAAATCTACTGGGAGTTGACTTTTCCACCATCTTGGTGCTAATGGCTGTGCCATTCTTTTAATGGCTCTGCCCAGCCCCCTTCCCTCCTGTCTCATGAAGGAGCTCTGGACTGATTGCATAATTGCAGAGCAGGGGACAGAGTGGAAAGAATTTCATAAGTGGAAGGTGAAGGCAGCATTGGCAGTAGAATTCTCAACTCAATTATAAAGTAAGGGTCTTCTTTTTGCTGGGGGTACCTGGTGTCAAATTAGGGAGCTGTGAGCCTTGGGGAATTCAGTGAGTTGGTGGCTCACTGTGTATACTGTGTTGCTTCTTAGGTGGCCCGAGGACAGTTGGCTGATACGTGACCCATTCACTCAAGCAGGGGTCTCTTTGGGGATTTTCTGCATGTGAGGCTAACATGGGTCACACTGGGAGAAGGACCAGCCAGTCACAGCTTGGTCCACAGTCACCTAGTGCCCTCAAGTCTTTCATCCCATGGATGTGTCACCTCCCCCTGGATGGGGACAAGGGCACAAGTGGCGGGGCAGCTTCTCAGTGGTGGAGGCATTGCTCTCCAGACCCAACACTCAACAGCATGGACCCCTGGTTTTGCCCACAGTCTTGGCTAGATGAGGCTGTTGGGTAGCTGATCTCATGAGATGTGGGTGCCATGCTTCCATTCAAACTAAGAGCTCTACTTTTGAAGGTTCTGGTCAGAAAGCCACAAATACTCCCTCGCCCATAAACAAAGAACAGTCTCTTTCAATCGGGATAGAACACATAGAAGGAGAACAGATCATCCCAAGAGCAGGATAGGCCAAATCAGTCCTGCCATCAGGGGTCTGAGAGATGAGCCAGCTCAGTTCCTCTTACTAGTTGTTTACTTGGAGGATCTGGGATATTTGGGTGACCTGCAGGTGTCAAGAAATAGTACACGAGGGCTTTGTAGATTTTCTGGTCCAGTGTTAACTCACCCCATTGTAGCTGTCATGCAAGGAAACAAAACTTGGTGGACAACAGGCCATGGCCTCTGCTCTCTGGTGGAGCCAGGAGATTACAATGTTAAGTACAACTGTGGGGGCATCATTTCTATGTTGAGAGCCCAGATGGCCTTACATATCTCTCATGCTGGATGTCTAAGTTGCAGAGGGAAACTAGATTCCATCCAGCTCTCCAGCCAAAGAGGAGACCAGAATTGGCCTCCCCCACAAACTGTGAGCTCTTTGCCTCCACTGACAGCAGCATCTATAGCAAAAAGCTGGGCTGCCACCTGCGTTTCCATGTAAACATCCGAGTAGCCACAGCAATGGCCTTGTGAGGATTGGTGTGCCCAAGGAAGTGCTGTGTGGGATGGAGGGAGGAGTGCCAGGATCAGACACCAGGCAGGCAGACAGGCAGTGATGACATCTGTGCAGCGCAGGTGCCATGGAACTGAGCCAAAGGGAGGCGGGTTTTGGAGCAGGGAGCCTGGGCAGTGATGTGTTGTTCATAAGAAGATCCTGGGCTCTGGATCCAAGAAGTCATTGGCTTGATTCCTGACCCCAACCCTCATCTTGGGCAAGTGTTTGAAGCTTTCTGTGCCTCTGTTTCTTGGTGTCCCAAATGGGGACAATAGTAGCAATTACCTCTGAGAGTCAGGAGGGCATTTATAGATGTCATTTCATTACTCTCACAGCAGCCCACAAGCACGGTTCTAGGTCCCCCATTTTACACGTGGCAGATGGGTAGCTTTTTAATCAGTAATCACGCAGTTAAGAATGGTCAGAGCCGGCATTTGAATTTGATCCCTGTGTCCAGATTATTTCTATTCTCACTCAGTATTACTGGAAATCTAGTAAAGTCGGAACAAACACTGCTGGGAAGTGGGTGCTTGAAACATGTTTGTCGTCTTCGCCATTGGGAAGTGTTGAGTTCATGTTCCTCACAGCCTGTCTGAGGCTCCCTGTGTCTCTGGCTGCCCCTGGTGGGGTCTGCAGGGATCTGGGCAGCTTCTCCTTGATCTCTACCCCAAGGTTCTCTGCTCTCTACAGGTTGAGTCTCAACCCTGACTGCTCAGTAGAGCTAATGTCTAAAAACAAAAAAAGGTGGGGAGGGTACAGCTCAGTGGTAGAGCCCGTGCTTAGCATGCAAGAGGTCCTGGGTTCAATTCCCAGTACCTCCATTAAAATAAATAAAACTAACTACCTCCCAAAAAAGGAAAGACGTATTTAAAAAACAATAAACAGTACAAAGTCCCCACTCCAGGCTGGGGCACACTATTTTTTAAAGGCTCCCAGATGCTTCCCCTGTGCAGGAGGGTGAGAGCTACCCCTCCACACCTCTTCTCTTGAGCTTGTCCACTCACACCCATTAGCCTCTTGAAACAGGAAAACTACTTGGCTCAGCCTAGGACTTTCTCCTGATTTCTAGACTTTGATTTGCCTACTGGACATCTCTCCTGGAGCCCACAGGCACCCACCCAGAACTGAATCAGTTGTCTCCTCTCATGGCTTGCCCCTCTTCCTGCCCTTCTTATTTCAGGGAATGGCACTATAATTTAAGACACTGCCAAAGCCAGAAAGCTGCCCGGCATCTTTGACCTCTTCCTTCCCTTCCATCACACCTGTGGCCAATCCGTCCACCTGCTTAAATGTTTTCTTCTCTCTCCTCCTGGCGGGGCCTCAGCAGGCCTTCACATGAACCTGCCAATAGGTCTCCCTGCCTCTATCTTGTCTCTTTCTTGATCACTTTGCATGTCTCCTCTACTTTGGAGGCACACAGAGTCCTTTGTGATGTGCACCTGTGATCTCTCCACCTGGTTGCCTCACCTGCTTCCCACACCCTGTGCTCACTTCTAGACTATTTGGAGTTCCTGGAAGGGACCTGGCTCTCTTTGGCCTCCCACCTTTGCATGTGCAGCTCCCCAGGGAGAAATTGCCTTAACATTATACCTTCACCTGATCACTTCTAGGGCATCTCAGAACTCACCACAGTGGTTCCCTCCTCTGGGAAAGCCTTGGCTACAGTTCTGGCTCTCTGCCCCGAGCACCCTCTGCTGACTGTTATCCAAGACCTCTTAACACGCCTCCTCAGCCTTCATTTCATGATGACTTCTGTGCACCTAGGAGCTCCCAGAAGCAGGGACTGTGTCTCTTTTCTCTTTATTCTCAGGGCATGGTAGAGACTCAGGTATAATGGTGGAGGGAACAGTGGTTATTCTGAAATTTCTCTGTAGTTGGGGCCTAGGGGTAACAGTCTGGTTGGAAGAAGGGCTTAGGTGATCTACCCTGAAGCCACATTTTCAATTAACATTTCATGTTGTTTTTGTCTACTATTTGAAGTGTTGAGTCTTAAAACAGAATGACGATTTCTAAAAATTACTTTACCGAAGATTGAGGAAAATGGCAGTTTTCCATATTTAAGAATATTATTTAAATTTTGTGTGACTGGGGTTATGGAATAGAAATGCAGGGGATACTAAAGCATTCTCATCCCCTTCCCTACCCTCAGGTCCTTCGGACAGAAGAGACAGAGTGATGTGAGGAGAAGACTTGGAGGGTGGACCATGCACTGCTTTTAAATTATGACAGTTACTTGCGCTTTTTTTTAACTTTCTTTTGTAATGGAGGTACTGCGGTTTGAACCCAGGACCTTGTACATGCTAAGCACGTGCTCTACCACTGAGCTATACCCACCCTTCCCCCCGATATTTGTGTTTTTAGTGGGCATAATCTGCTTGTAGCAGGTACTTTAGCATCAGACACAGTCACCTGCCTCTGACCATCACATTAATACCTTTCCCCTGAGCTAGAGAGCTAGATATTCTGTTTTCACAAGTTCAATAAATTCTCTACATTTTCCTTTTTCTTAAAAGAAAGGCATTAACTCATGTTTCTCTTTAGTATCACCTATAAATAAAATGTGATTTTATTAATCATTTACCAAAGTGTTAAGTGTAATAAATATTAAGTACAGATTTCTGAAGCATCAGTCTTCACTGAAGATCCACATTCTGCTGTTCTCTCTCTGTGTTAGTCACCATAATTCTGGAGTTCTGGAAGCGGCGCCAGGCAGAACTTGAGTACAAATGGGACAGGGTTGAGCAGGAAGAACAAGTCTGGTCAGAATAGGAGGTGTGGTGTCCCCACGTGGAGATAGATGAGATTACCCAGGAAAAGCAGGCGCTGATTAGATGCACTTTAGTCTGTTTACTTTTGGAGTTGTCCGCCTTGGCTGCATGTTGGAATCACCAGGGGACCTTAAAAAATGTTGGTGCTTGGATTCCATCACTGCAAACTCCGATGGTACTTAGTGGCCTGGGGTGCATTCTGGCATAGGGAAGTTTTTAAAGCTCCTCTGGTTATTCTAATGTGCAGCCAAGGTGAAGGAGCACTGCCTGGAATGGTGGACACAGAAGAGAAGTGTGGTCCTTCCTTCATAATAACAGTAAAAAGGGGGAAAAGGAAAAGGATGGTAATTGTATAAGAAAAGAGGCATTGAATTGTATCCTTTCATAACACCAATAAAAAAAAATGCAAAATATAAATTAGCCGCTATGACATAGATGTAGAAAGAAAGACACACTGGTTTTTATAGTTGACTCCCATTTTTTCACATGTGCCTTCATTATTGCGGCCTCCTTTTCATCATAGACTAGGTGCCCTTTTGCTTGAACTAAGTCCTGGTCACTGCTCCCCCTTCTTTTTGGGATGTGCACAAAGCAGCGTGGCTCTCATCCTAAAGTCAGAGAAAGGGTAGAAGAAGCAGGGAAACCTTTGTTGAGGTGCCATCAGTGTTTGTGCACTGAGCTAGGCATTTTATATAATTGGAAATGTAAATTTATTGCTGCCACTCCTGCTGCAAAATTAAAAAAATAAAACTATATATCTTTGTATCAACCTTCCAGAGCTATGAAATGATGATTTTTTGAGTCATCTGTATTATTGCTTCTTTCCATCAGCTGAGATAATTTAGAGCTGATGGTACTTGCAGTCAGCAGCAGCAGGACAGCAGGTTGTGAGCATGAATAACTCTTGGAAATAAAATGCTTTTACTAGGAGCATCTGAAAATGTCTCCAACTATAGATTTTATAAATTGAATCACAGATCTACAGAATGTTGGCACTGAAAAGGTCTGGAGGGAGCAGGTCAAACTCCTCTTTTTATAAATGGAAAAAAATGAGGTTCAGCTACCAATAGAAAGTGACATTTGCCTTTTAAAATGTAATAAGCTTCTAATAATCCCCATTATGAATAGTTCCCATTGTTTACAACTGAAGATGGCGGTCAAAGCATATGTTGGTGAAAGACTGTACATTCAGAGATGAAAGCTGAAACTTAGACAAAATTAGATGTTCATAATGTTTTTGAGTCCTGAAAAACAAAAACGTATCATATTGGCAGAATACAAAAAATACTGAAGAAAAGTTTTTTGGTCATTTAAACTGCCAATTTTAAATTTAAAATTGCCAACTAATAAGTTTAAATTTTCATTGGAACATGCTTGTTGAAAAATTGAAGATGAAGATTCATTTCACTTTATCATTCTTCCTTATTTAAAAAATTTTTTAATTTTTTTTTTAGTTTTTTAATTGAAGAGTTTTATTTTAATTGCAAATGCATGCTCCATTTTTTAGAGAGGCCAGCATTGTGGTAGTGAGACCTTGGGAATGAAGTTGCCTAAATTCATATTTGAGCACAGCAGCTTGCTTCCTGAGTGATCTTGGACAACTTAACTTCTCTGTGCCATAGTTTCCTATAAAATAAGAATAGGAGAGTTCCTCATGACTGTGGTAAGGACGGGTCGAATTAATGTACAGAATCTACTTGGAAGACTTCCTGGCACAGAGGAGGGGCCATGTTCTTAGTTACAGGTATTATTATACTCCTGCTGCTTTTATAATCCAGGTAAACCTTGAGTCTTACTAATATCATCTCTAAAAAACATCTAAATATAAACTCTAAAATGGAAACTCTCAAACTTCATAGTTGTAGCTAATTAACACACAAAGCCCAACCAAGAAACACACAGTGGAGACCAGTTAGCTGCAGATACCTGTGAAACTTTCTGTCCTGCATGGACTCTAAGCTGTCACTTCAGTCACTTCTGAAATCTAAGGCAAGCTCAGGAATAGAGCTTTACAGCTTGGCCTCGTCAGGTACCCAGACCCCTAAGCTCAGACCATGGCAGGGAAACTGTTTGCTGTTCACATGTGCATTTTCAAAAAATAATATTAAAATGAACAGTGTATGTATTTTGTTGTGTGTTTGACATCATTAACAGAAAAGAAAAGAAAAGAAAAAAAAAAAAGGAAAAAACCCCATGCAGTTAAAAAATAAGGAGGCTATGTCTGAAAATTATTTTTTTTTAAATTATGCTTAGGATTTAGTGACCAGTTAGGAGAAAATCATTTCATTGGTGTAATCCCTTGATTGACTAAACATTTTTTTTAATTAGGAAGAAGAGCGTGTTCCTTTTACCACCTGGGGAAAGTGTATACATATAACCCTTTGTGCAAGTGCTCTTTTTCTGGGTAAGAATCTGCCACAGACTTCTTAAAATCTAATGTGAAATGCTGAGGAAACTGAAAGTCAAGATGGGGAATATGTAGTCTCATAGAGAAAACTGTTTCCAGAGAACACCTCAGCCAATGCAGGGCTCCAATCTGGAGGTTCCAGAGTCTCTTCTGCTCACAGTGCTTCCCCCAGTTCTTTTCAACTCATTTGTTCAAATCAGATCAGTGCTTTAGGATTCTCCAGGTTCTGATTAAGAGACCAGATGGAGGCATTAAGAATTCTAAAACTTTCCAAGAGTAACAACCAAGGTAAAATGTCTAAGAATAGCCTAACAAAAGGATAGTAGGAACTGTCAAAAAAAATTAAATAAATAAAAACTACTGAAAGACATAAAAGAAGCTTTAATCACATGATTCTAGATTAAAAGATCATATCTCCAAAATATCAGAAGTTATAAAATTGATTTGTGGTTTATTGTGAATAAAATCATATTACTAATATAATAATTAATAAGACAATGAGAGTTTTACTAGCTCAAGAATAGCCAGATTAGAAAATAGGACAGGAAGTCCAGATATGGTTTCTGATATCAATAATAATTTAATATATGAGATGGAAGGCATTACAAATCAGGGAGGTAAATAAAGGTTATTCAATAAATGGAACATATGATAGCTACTTGAGGGGAAAAGAAAAGATTGAAATAAAACAGTGAACCATATATTGTGAGAAATTCCAGAAATATTTAAAAAAGTAACACAATTAGAAAAAAACTAGAAATAAATATGGATGAATATACAACCTCTAGATGAGCAGTAAGTTTCAGAGGAAAATATATAAAGATTTCCATGCATCAGAAGCATCCTAATTTTAAACAAAACACCAGAGGATGTTATTTGTTTACAAATCCGACAAGGGGCTAATTCCTTCAATACACAGAGAGTTCAGATCACTTCAAACGTAACACCAAAAAATCTCAGGAGCGTAGAAGGCAGAGAACATGAACACATATTCACAAAGGAAAAAATAGATGTCACACTCCAATAGTAATTCAGTCAGTGCACATCAGAATGAAATAGTTTTCCACCTCTCAAGTGACACAGCTCTGTTTATGAGGATGAAGAGCCAGTGATCACCAATCCCATGCCTAGGCTACTGGATAGTTTTTGTGAAGTATGGTTGATTTACAATGCTGTGTTAGTTTCCGGTGTACTCCTCCAGCCTTCTTAGAGAGCAGTCTGGCAGTTCATATCAAGAGTCAAAAATATTCATATGCTTTAATCCACTAATTCAGCTTTGAAAAACTTTTAATAAGGAAGTATTTCAAAATGGCAGGGAAAAGTCAGTATGGATGAAAGTCACAGACATACTTTTATATGTATATATATATATATAAAATCTCAGCCAAAATATTCTTCCAACACTTCACATAGTAGAATATTTTGCAGTCATGAAAAAGTGTGTCCATGAATATATTTTATGACATGTCAAAGTGTTATGCTTATGATAGGCTTGAGAATAAAATTAATATATAAAATGATTTTAATATACAAACAATGCACAGTTCTGAAGGAATTATGTCTATAGGTAGAAGCATTTTTCTTATTTTATTTTTTATTCATTTTCAGAGTTGGAGTCTTTTGATTGTAGGTGACAAAATCAATCTCCAATGTGTTTAAACAACAACCAAAAAATGGGGATGCATGGGATTTATTGGTTCCTGTAAATGAAAACCTCAGGTCTGAGGTCTGGCTTCAGTCAAGGAGAGATACTGTAGCCCAGATGATGTCAAGGGCTGCTTTTGTCCTGTCTTCATCCTGTGTCCAAGGATGTCTCAGCATGCTGCTTCTAGGCACTCAGCATCACAGATCACACATCCATCCAAGCCAAGAGAGGTCTCTTTTGGCAGCTTCCTCTCTTGATAGAGGAAGCTCATCATTCACATGGGCACCAGCACGTATCTCCTCACATAACAGTGACTTTTACTGTGTTATTTGCCAATTCTCAAATCATGTGTGAGACCAATAGAATGAGGGGTATTATTTGTCTTAAACCAACTGAGATCTACCTCTGGTGCTTCAGAAAGAGTGTGTCAATCAAGCTTAAATCACAGGACTAAAGATAGAGGGAAGTTATTTATCCTAAAGCAAAATCTGGGTCCTCTTCTAAGACTGGGGACAGCTCCAGGACAGCAGTTCTGTCCACTACTGAGTACTTTCAAATTTTCATTAATGAGCAAATATTAAAGTTATGATCAGAAAAGATGATAAGTAAGAAGAAACTTGAGGAAGGAGAATGGAAAGCTTTCCTGTTTCTTAAGAAATATTGAACCCATTAAGTTCTTGGAAGAAAAATGGAAATGTGTCGTTTGTATAAGTTCTGAAATGAATTAGAATTGATTTCACAGTCCATGTAGGAGGCAGTGCTATACGGTTAGTGTGTCTTTGGGCTCTTTGAGTATTTCAGTTCTTTCACTTAATAGTTGTTTCATTTGGGGAAAATTGCATCATTTCCACGTGGATCTATTTCCTCATCTGTAAAAGAGATATAATATTACCTTTCCCACAGGGTGATTGTGAGGATTTAGAAAAATACATCTGTGCTGAAGCAATAGTAAGCATTTAAAGAATTTAACTATTTTGATTACTTAATACATAATTAAAAAATTTATTATGCAGACTTTTTAAAAATGCATACTATTTAAATGGCCTATATGTGCTGTACAAGAGAGGAAGGCTTAATATACCTTCTATAATACATTTTTTTTAGCCTTAACTAATTTTCACATTTAATCACACACACACCAAAATGTTATTCCTTTCACAAGCATGAAGCCTTAACTGTGAAGAAAAGGATAATGAAAGAGAGTAGAGGAGGAAATAAAATGCTTTCTCTAAAAACTGATGGCTTAAAAACTAAGAAAAAAACACCTTTTTAAGACTTTGGTCACCATATTCATAGCTAATAATTAGGTGGAGTTTTTCACATGCCTGTGATTAACGTTCTAATTGTTTTCACAATTAGTAAATCATTGACTCATCACAATAATCCTATAAATTGCTATTATTATCCCCCCATTATATGGGTGAGGAGATTGAAGCCCCTAGAGGTTAAGAAATTTGCACAAGGCCCCACAGCTAGCATCAGAGCTGGGATCCAGATGAAGGAGTGTGGCTCCAGGAGGGGCTTGTAAACACTCCCTCTGCTCTCTCCTGCAGGTGCAAGCCAGCCTCCCGCTATTACTGTAAATAACATGATGTGGTTTACTTAGTCTTGAAATTCACATTCTTTGGAGCTTTCTCTCTGGGGAAGCCATCAGGAGCAGCCAGGGACACTGAGACATGCTTCTGGACTATGACCAAGAAGATAGATGGAAGGAAAACAGTTTAAAAATGGGATCTTTAATGTGCATTCTTCAGTGGCCAGAAAAAAACCTGCCTAGTGAGGAACTGAAACCCTATCAGCCACGTGCAAATTATGCTTCACACCCCCGTTGCCCTTGGGTCCACACAGTCAGAACTACAATGGATCAGGGACATGAATCTTGTGCAAATGCAGGGAGTATGAATACCTGCCATTTTAAAATCTCAAGGAGTATGAAAAGCATGTGAAGCTTTCATCAACAGAGATCTGCTGTCACTTCCAGTGTTTCCCTCAGGACATGTCCACAGCTTCACTGGTCCTATTCAGAATGAAGACGACAGCTAGCACCTGCTGGCCCCTGAATCAGTGATAGGTTCTCCCTTTAAAGGAAGCATATCCCCTTCACGGGTTACAACTAGTTCATAACCTACGTAATTCTATAGATGTAGAAGGGATATTTTCATTGGTTCTGCTATCACAGATTGTCTCCAAAAGAACATGTCACCAGTTACTCCATTTTCACCCATTTAAAGATATACTTAACAGGCTTCCTTCTTTAGTGCAGTTTTAGGTTTACAGAAAAATTCACAGAAAGTGGAGTTCCCATATATTCCCTATGCTCTGCACACAGCTGCTCCTGCTGTCAGCATGTTACATTAGTGGATGCACTCATTCTTTTTGACATCCTTCATTCCTCCTACCCTAAAGATTAACGTACCTGATATTCACATCTCTTGTGGCATTTATGTGTGATTTACATCACTTCTCACGTTTATTTGAGGTTTAGAGCACATGCATGTTGTCTGTTTAAGTGTGGGTTGGGGCAAGTTTTCTGTGTAAAAATATGATCATTAGTGAGTCTCATGCTGCTGGGTTTTTGGGTTGTCAGGTCCTGTTCACCATTGCTTCAGTTATTGGGATCATTGTCTACGGACTCTCAGTGTTCATTGTATTTTCTGCAAAACTTCCCAAGAACCTGCATGGAAGAGACCCAATCCAGAAGTACCTGACTGTGCAGATGGGCCACGCCCATCACTGCTTCTCTCATCAGTTTTATCATCATTGTGACCCTGAAGGCAGTATATGAGAAAGTGGCAATCATGAGGACTGACTCTGGTAAGCTCCTACTGCAGCTGAGGTCATTTCTACACCACTTTTAGAACCAGGTCAAAACAGAAACTGTATCTTTTGGGCACTTCAATTCCAGTACATTACAGTCTTTAGAAAACGTCAAGTGTAAACGTATTTTCTCTAGCCTATATGAGAAGTGAATTAGCTCCGGCTTTGCATTAGTTAAAGGGACAAAGCAAGCATTAGAATGTCCAAGCTCTGTGTAAAGAGGTCAGTGCTGAATAGTATTTTCAATTACATTAGATCATGTACCCTATTGTTGAAAGTAAATAGTCTCTTTATTGCAAATAAGTGGAAGAGGGTCATGGTTCCAGTGGCAGATTTGCTCATGTGTTACGGAGAGGACAAATAATCACAGTGTTATGTGTCTTTCCCCGATGCTGTTCCTGTTAGTGTAGCTCCATTCTCATCATCTATAGCTTCTATAATAAATGTTTCTTCTCTCTGGCTTTTATCCCAGCCAGCGGCTTAGCGGCCCAAGTGCTTCCCACAAGCTGCATGTGGCTGGGTCGTTCTCCCAGTGGTCTGCTCAGTAGTCATCTTCTGAAAACACTAAGACCAATTTAAATTCTAAACTAGGAGGATGACCTGTTTTATGTTCCCCAAATTCTTCTAGCAAGTTTCCCCGTGTTTTGTTTGTTTTCTTCAATAGTCCTACCTTCCTGCCGTTCAGGGAGACAAGAGAATATCATTTAGCAGGATGTTCAGAAGTAGTTTTCTATCAACTTACACCTGACAGAGGACAGTTCTTGCCCATTGGATACTGTTGTGCTTACAAATTTTAAGGAAGAGCTGACTATTTTTTTTGCCTTGTGGGATATTGTGTTCATAGTGTGAGAAACTCTTACAACAGTGTGTACACTTGGAATTAACATAGTAGCTATGTTAAGGAATTCAAAACAGCTTAAATGAAAACAGTGTGAATTGTGTATATATATATAATTTTACAGTGTTAACTCATGTATCCGTGGCTTTGATTAGTCTCAAAGCTGTTCACAGCTTTAGAGACTTAACTTTTCTTTATTCTAGCTGCAGAGCTCCCAAGGACCAGAATGACTATGAGAACAACCTAGCCATGGAGGTGTTCTTGTTCCAGTTTGTCAGCTACTACTCTTCGTGTTTCTACATCACATTCTTTAAGGGCAGATTTGTGACTTATCCAGGAGATCCGATGTATTGGCTGTGAAAATACAGAAATGAAGTGCTGTGAATACAGCTTTGTGTTCTGACAGTCTAACCTGGTTCATGTTTTCCCCTAGTTGCTCAAAGAAGAGTGTCTTTACTGTCTGTTCCTTAGATTTTTTTAGCCATAAAATAATGACTTTATTTCATGTTATAGCTATCTAAAATTTAAATGATATTTTCTTTCTAATATTCCAGTGTGACCCAGGTGGCTGTCTCCTTGAACTGATGACACAGCTGACAATAATCATGGGAGGACAGTCAATCTGGAATAACACACAAGAGGTGTTACTTCCGTGAATACTAAGTCATGTGATCTTGGGGTGAGAACGGCCCACCCATCCAAGTCATTTTCCTGCATGCCCATCTCTAAAACAGGGGAGACTCTGCTTATTAAAGGTCTCCAGATAAGAAGATCCATCCAACAGTGTAAACGTACCTGCTGTTTAATAATTATGCTTAAATACCTTCTTTTTATGTTTAACTTAAATCCCCAAGTGCTATAATTTCTGCTTATTAGCCCATCACTGGGGGCTGACTGATCAGAGCCCTTTGAGAGATGGCCCTTGTTGGGGCCGTGAGCTAAGATTTCCCACAACTTCCCACAACTTTCTCCTCCTTTTATACATGCATTTAAAAATCCATAACAGGAATTTGTTGAGTGCCTAGTATGTGCTAGTCACTGTATTAAGTGTTGTACATATGTGTGTGTGTGCGTGTGTGTGTATAATTTAATCACCCAAACAATCCTTATTCTTATCTCCCTTTTGCAAATGAAGATCCTGTGGCTTAAAGAGGGTAAGTGATTTGCCCAAGCTCTCATTGCCAATAAGAGACCACTGTGGGACTCAGATGTAAGACCCTATCTCTCTGAATCCATGTTCTTCTAAGAACAGAGGCTCTCTTGGGGTCCTAAGGCACAGGTTTACATAATGTTTTAAGAGACACTTGTCTAAAATAATAACTACAGAGGTTTTGACTTACTGTTCTCTTCCTAAAAATGAGAAAAGCAGATATTAGCTAAGGTCACACTGTCCTTTAGATTTTCACATAAGCCCAATCCCATATCAAGGTGGACAGTCCACTGTTATCTGCAATTTCTGCACAATTCAAGGAGCTTACTGTATTCACTTTCTTTTGCTGCTGTAACAAGTATCCCCCAGCGTCATGGTAGTAGGAAGAAAAAAGAAAAAGTCTCCACTAAACAACACAAATTAAACCTCCTAGGGTTCTTGAATGCAGAAGCCTGCTGAAGTCAAGGTGTTGGCAGGGCTGTTTCTGAAGGCCCCAGGGGAACCTGTATCTTTGCCTCTTCTGGCTTCCAGAGGCCACCTGTGTCTCTTGGCCTGTGACCTATTTTCTCTCTCTCAAGGTCAGCACGGTGTGCCTCTGACTCTGATTCTGTGGTCATATCTCCTCTCCTCTCTCCCCTCTTCTGCCTCCCTCTTCCTCCTTTAATGACCCTGGCGAGTACACTGGGCCCACCTCTCTCTTAAAGTTGGCTGGTTAGCAACCTTAACTGCATCTGCAACCATAGTCCCCCTTTGCCAGGGACCCTGACCTCTTCATATGTTCTGGGGATTAGGACATGGACATCTTTGGGGGGGACCATTTTTCTGCCTACCATGCTAACCTTTTTAGGATAATGTTTGGCTTTCAGTTTCTGTTCTCACAAAACTGTTGATCTCTCTTCTGTCTTGCCTTCCACACCAGCATTCTTCTCCTGGCGAACCTAACTGCAGAGCACACCACTCTCTGTGGTGTCCCCCAAAACCACTTACACAAGCAAGCCTTACTGATGTTTGGAGCATGGAGGAGAAACTCAAACAACTTGAATTTCGAAATAAAAAACATCCATCATTTTAAAATCTTCCATGCCACTATAAAAAATTTATTTTTTAACTTCTTTTTTTAATTTTTAAACTATTTTAAACTTTGTTACTTTTTTAAAACTTTACTTTTTTTCTTATCTTCCTTCATTGTAAGCTCCAGAAACCTGCTATCTGCCCACCACATCCAACTTCCCTTTCATTGTTTCTCCTCCCTTCCCTAAACCATCCTTCTCTCTCCCTTAATACCAAGTTTCTGTCCATTCTCTTTATAGGGCAGTTAAATTATTTTTTCTTTCTTTCTTTCTCTTTTTGCAGAGTGAACAACTTTGTGTGTCAGTGTGTCCTTCCACATTTCTTCACAAGGGCTTCATCTTTCAGGTTCAGTATGGATTACTGGGGCCTGTCTCTAAACAAAGGCATTTCCCTTGTCCCCCAGCTCACCACACCCCTCAAAAAAAAGATTCTGATCTTTGCTGTGAAATGAATCTTTTTTTTCCCTACTGTGCAGTGCACAACTCTTACACTGAGCCCACATTCAGATTTTTCCAGAGGAGTAAATGTAGCTCATGTGCAAATAATACTATTTTTCTCTGTGAAAAGAAATAGATCAGATAGAGGAAATACTAAACTCAGGTTACTCAAAAGCATTTCCTTAAGGAAATAGGTTAATTATTTAACACTAAATTTTGTTGAACCTGGTTGTCAGTGAGCTATTTTAACCAATCAAGGAGGAGGATATATTTCCTAAATTGGTACTGAGAAATTCATGTGAAATGAAACTTGCTCACATGAACTAGTTTAAAGTAAAGGATGCATTATAGTATCTGTGGTCTGTTTATTCTTTCGCTTAAGTAAGCTCATTGTTGTAGGTTCCAGTGAGCTGAACTTTGCCTCCATGTATTTCTACTATGGGCTAAAATATTTAGGGAATATGTTTTGTATTATAATTCCCTTGTTTGAAAACCAGGAATGCTGAGTGGTAGCTAAGTTCGAGGGTGGCTTGTGTTTTCCTCACTGCCTCTTCTCTTTGTATAAGGTGCCAGTCTCCTTCTTACTTTTTCATATTAAATCCTAACACACCAAATATCTATCAGTAATTCTTGCTATGCCAAAACTACACCCATCATCAAAAATACATAGGAAGGGAAAAGAAAACTTATCAAAGTTAGCGACTATTTTCATGCTATTTAAATATGTCCAAAGGAACATAATGAAATGAAATAACTCACCTGCCTACACCCCCCAATTCCATGTGGGGCTCTTGAGTAGGATTCTGGGAGCAAATGAAGAAGGACAGTGAAGCCATGATCCAGGCTCCCACTGGGGTCTCCCCAGCACTTGGATCAGCACCTGGTGTATAGTAGGTCTCAGTCCAAGCCAGCTGATGAGTGAGTGACTCACAGGCATCGAATGCATAATATCAGTGAATTAACAGCATTATTTGTAGGACTCAGAGAATAAGCTGAGAGCCCTGTGGCCTTCCCAGCCTCACATACTATTTTGATATTGGGATCATTTCTGGGAATGTTATTCTGTACTTGACAAAAGGCTAGTATGACTCCAGGGTTAAGCAACTTGCCCTGGATAAATTTTAGGATAAAATATTAAGAAAAATAGTTAAATGCCCAAAATGGCATAGCATTGTCCTTTGGTGTTTAGATAATGTATGGCTGTAATTTTCTTACTTTATGTTTTCTACATTTTCCTCCGTGGGTATGCACTACTATATAATAAGAAAATCTCTCTTCTCCAGATATGATTTGGTTAAAGGATGAGGCAGAGACATATAATAAGAGAATCTTAAATACATGTGTGTGTAATTCACTCTTTAAATTCAGGAACAGGAAACTCAGGAATGAAATAGATTCAGAGAATCAAAGATACTTGTATTCAAGATTAGCAAGTGGGAGTGTCCTCAACAGAAATGGTGATTATCTATAATGCAGAGATTAAATGTGATAATGAAGGTACAAAGACAACATGAAGTAGAAAGTGCCACGTGGCAAGCACTGAGTAAAGGGCAATTTACTATGATTATGCTAATCTGTGGTCAATTCCCAAGCAAATGATTGTGTAACCCCTGCTAGAGGGAGAAAGCTTCCAGCCTTGGCCAGAGAGGGGGGAGGATCCAGTGCCTGTATTTTTTAAAATGTCTACAGGTGCTTCGCATGTGCAAATTGATATCCCTGCACAAGAACCATAACCCAACAGAAAACCCAAAAGACCGAGGACTATGATGGGTAGACGACAGCCGAAGATTTTCTGCGACAGATGAGTGGTTCCACTCAGGAAGACTGAGAAAGAGGGTCAGAGTCTTAGCTAAGGACAAGCAAGTCGGGACTTCTAATATGACCTAATACCATCGGCGGGGGAGAGCATTTCAGCACAAGAAGTTATTGCCAGATGAGTTAGCATGGAAGTTTCATCCTGGATCCAAACCGTGATGAATTTAGGTCCTGGAGGGTAAAAGCCCTGTTTCCGTGGGACATGGACCGGATTCCACAAGAGGCTGAGACAGGAGGTATGAGGTAGAGAAAAATTCCCCCAAGAGACTCCCGAGTCTGGGTGCCAGGAAGGGTGATGGGTGAGCACGGTCCCAGCGCCACCCACACCGCAGGGCTCCAACTGGCTGTGGAGCTGCGTGCTCCTGGCCAAACCTCAGACCTGACTGCAGCACTCTGGGCTGCATACTGGGGAGCAGCTTCAGCAGCAGGCTGTCCCCGTCATTCTCGTAGGTGCTGCAGTGACCCCCAACCCTGTGGCCACGGTGTCCCCAAACCAAGGGTCTAACTGACTTCAGCCTTATTTACAGGTGGCCACAGCCAGTTAGCCTGTGCTGCTCAAAAGGAAGATCCCACATTTTGATGTGTTAGGGGGGTTGCTAATACCTGGCCTGCTCTGAATCGTTTCATCCTGACAGCAGCCTGGGCAGTGGAAGTTTCATCTCCCAATTTTATTTCAACTTTTTTTGTTGAAAGTATAGTTGGTTTACAATTTTGTGTTAATTCTTGGTGTACAGCATAGTGATTCAGTTATACATACATATATATATATATATTCCTTGTCATATTCGTTTTCACTATCGGCTATTAAAATTTTTTGAATGTAGTTCCCTGTGCTATACAGTAGGACCTTGTTGTTTGATGCAAAAATTACTAAACAAGTTATTTGCAGACTAAACCTAGCCATGTATATGACAGAGTTGATTTTATCTCAGGATTTAAATGTGGTTTTGATCTCCAGGATCTCTTTATCTACTTATCATAATTAAAGAGCATGTGGACCACTTCTCAGAAAAATGTTTTAAAATCTTAAGATTTAGAGAATAAAGAAGGAAGATAATTATACTGAAAAGCAGATATCAAAATATAGAAATGGACATTTGTGATACAGTAATATCTGAATTATTGGAAGAACGTGTTGAATAAGGGGATCCAGTGGTGGGTCTACTAACCGCAACTTTCTGCCATAGCAGTGAGTGTAAATCATCTTCTGAGATCTGCAACAATTGCATTTTGAATGTAAATAAAGTTAAATAACAAATAAGCCATGAAGTGTGGATTCAGTTTCAGGGGTATCTTCAGTCCATATCCCCACCACTTCCCAGAGCTCCCTGCTCTTCCCCTAATGTCATTGAAAGCAGTGGGGAAAGTTTGTGAAGTGAAGGGCATGTTCCATTGCAAAGAAATCTCGTAGCAAACCTGGGAGCATGACCAGGGAAAGGTTAACGCTGAGATCAGAGGCAGTGGGAAACCTAGCAGGGACAGCTCTTTACAAGTCACATCACATACACTGTGTGTGTCCGTGTGTGTGTGCATATAGACGTGTGTGCATGTACGGTGTATACACCGGCCTTTCGTGTGAAGCTGCCTCTCTGTCCAAATTTGAAATCCATCCAAACGTGCAGTGCAGTCAGCCAAAGCTTTGCCAGATGCTAAGTTGTCTGTTGTTGCTCTGTCTCTTCTCCTGAATTCCATGAGTAAGCCACATGCCAGCTGTTGCTTTCAGGGACAACAGCTCTGTAGGCTACAGGCCCATGCCTTGTTTCACTGCCAACCCCGATTTCATTTCAGGACAAATTGCCATTTGAAATAGGGGGAAGCAGTCAGTTGGCCCACAAGCCTCTGAGTGAGGATAAAAGGTAACCTTAGAGACAGCTCTGTGGGACAGCATCCAGGAGGGAGCAGAGCACTGGGCTGTAAGTCGAGGCTGTGTTTCTTTTAAGCTCTGCACTGACTTTGAGGTGGCATGTCACTTCTCTGACCCTTGATTTATTCTGCTTAAATTAGGGCCTTGGACCTGTTTGATCCAAAGTTAGAGTAACACTTTTCTGCTCGGTGACCCTCCATGGCTCTCCAATTCTTACAGAGGGAAAAATGCCCACATCCTCACTGTGGTCTCTTAGGCTCCACCCCCAAAACCACCACTGATTTCCTGTTTGCTCTGGCCCACACCAGTCTCCATGCTGTCTGTCCAGCGTGAGGGACCTCCAGGCCCGTGATCACTGTTCTCTCTGCCCACCCCTTTGCCTCATTCTTTGCCTTATTCAAAGGTCACTGCACCATCCCCAATCCTCCCTACCACAAATTCCTCGTCCTCCTTTATTTTCCTCCACAGCACTTATCACCAGCTCACAGACCCTGTCTTTCTTTCTTTTACTTATTTGCTCTGATGATTTTCAGACTGGAAAGGCCATGGTGGATAATAGCAGAGAAATGGGGGAAAAAAGACAAATGAGGGAAGGTATCTTCTAAAAGCTAAAATGCCCACCTGAAAAGGAGGTAGGAGGTAAATTAGCAGTCATTACAGTTTTGGTAAACACAGATACGTAGTCAGGACTAGTTTTCACAATGTTTGTGGGTAGGGTGGCAGCAATAAAAAGAAATTTATCCTGAAAACAAGAAATTAAATTCTTGGGAAGATGATGTGTTCAGCTTGAACTGTCAGTAATACTTTTATGACCTTGGTCTGATAATATCCTGCTTTATAATTTGATCTGTTTGGCATCTGGGTCATGAATCTAATGGTGCCGCAGTTTCAGAAGCAGAACAGACCACCCCACGATGGGAACGGTACTGCCATCTGCAGCCCATGGGCAAACTGGGGTTATTTTATGAATACCTTGAAATGAGTAAGTCATCAGTGGAGATTTCGGTGCTGTCAGTTATACTAGAGTATGTTTTGGGTCTCAGAAGCATCGGTTACTGAGCCAAACAATGACCATCATACCGAAACGGAGCCCGCTTTTCTCCATTAGATGCAATTATGCAGTCAGGCTTTCAAACACAGGGTGCCTCTGTGTATCTTTGTCAATATTTATGTTGTACAAAGCTGAAGATTTACTGCCAAGGAATGAAATGGAATATTCATGTAGCCCGTGTGGCACAGCTGTTGGCTGATATCCTTCTAAACAGAGTCATGTGAGCCCGCCAGCCTGTGCAGAAAGCCCGCAAGAGCATCCTGCGTCATGGCAGCAAGGTTCACAGTGTCACCCCTTAAACATCTCACACCTGCCTTTCACATTGTTCCTTTTCACATTCTTCTGACCGATGGTTTCTGCCTGGTTCCTTGAGTGACCTCATGGCACATCACTGGCTTGAATTCAGGATGAACTTGCTGATCTCAAATATCGGCTAAGCACAGATCCCCTCCTTCTCCAATGTCTTTGTCCATTTCTGTACATTTGCTTGGGCTCTGTTTCTCTTTGGTTGAGCTTGGTTTTGAGATCTCAGTTGCCTTTAAATGGTTGTATCTTAAAATAGATTTCCATAGGAAAAGCCATCTTTTCTATTATGCATGGGACACTTTTATCTACTAGAAAGCTGATGATGTGCACGTTTTCTATCTGAGCCCTTTCAGCTCACCACTGCCTTGAATTAGTTTTTTCTTTAAAGCTTAGGAGACAGAAAAGGATTTTGGCCAATAAGCTTTGCATTTATGCATGAGGGTTCATGTCTGCAAAGGCACCACTTTGTGCTTCCTGTTTATAAGTCTAGAGATAAAGGTTTTTTTTTTCCTAAATCACATTCTCTATATAAAATAATTGCTTTTAAAAATATACATTATACATGGAAACGCATCTGGTTCCCTCAGTGAGTGAAAGGTCATCTTGTGGCATCTTCAGTCAGTGATGCTTTGTGGCCTGGGGACTGATTTGAGTTACATTTTTGCTTTTGCTGTGTTTCATGACCAGGTTCCATTAAAGGTGCAGCTGCAGTCCCTGGTGTAGAAGTTATGTTCGTTTATTTTGCTTATTTTCAAAAGGACTATAAGACAATGACCTGTTATTCCAAAATGAGTCATAATTGTAAATATTTCTTATTGGAGCTATTATCAGCATTAATAATAACAACAACATTCTGGGGGCAGCATAGCATTTATTATTTTAACACACACAGAAAAAGCCTTGGAAAAAATTTATTGTTCTAGTTAAGTCAAATAAAGGGAATTGAAAGGAAAAGTTGTAGGCTTTCGGGAGAAATTGATAGGATTTTTAGAACTTTATAGTCTCATTAAAATACCAATTAAATAATTCAGCCTCCCCCTACCCTGCAAAACAGGATGGAGTAACATCAATTCTAGAGAGATTTTTCAGATTTATTAGTTTTCCTATTATCTAAATAATCCATAATGAATTAGAAAATTCAATCCATTTCTGAGAGTAGGCAGTCTGTTATTCTGTTTTCAACGCTGGAGTGAAACCTAATTTTTGTTCTTTTGGTTCATGGGAGATAGAATTTCCAATTGCTTTTTGAATTATTTTTGTTCCTCTAAAATAAAGTGCCTTTGGTGATGATCTCCTGACCTCAGTTTCCTCCTCCCAGTTTTCCCCATGATCATTAATGACACCCCACCTGCCTTTTTAGTTATACCTCTTAGCTGCTGAAGGGGAACAGCTTCTGAGAGGTGATCCTGGAGCCCTCCACCTGTGCTTCATTAGGCCTCGCACCCAGACATCAACCCTATTCTCCTTCTCCTGAAGTACCTTTCTCTGCTTTTCTACCTGGAAGGATTCTTGCCAAGCCTTGGCAGGAACCCCTCCACTATTTAGAGATTTTCTGCTCTCCTCTCTAGGCATGAATTGCACTTGATTCTTCTCTTGATGGTGTGTGATTGTGTCCGTGTCCATTGTGCTCCTCGGCTGGACTGATCCTGTTGGAGGCAGTAGTAAGGCTTTGCATCTTCCTGTCCATGTCCAGAGCACCACAGCCTGGACCCTGGTTCTCATACATGTTTAAGTGACTTGAGCTTGGAGTTTCAACACACTCACGTACAACTCTTAGATGAGTTGGCGGTAACATTGCCCTCAAGGCCCCCACAAGATTCTATATGGCATATGATTTTTTGAGTGAAATTTCTCTTTTATTTGTTTTAGTGAATTCCCTACCGTCCTTTGAGATTATTAGAGTAATCATGAGTTGTTAACCACAATAACTCTCCCCCCACCAGCAAATGATCCTGCTGTCTGAGAACTCAGACATGGGACATAAGAGAAATAATCTATCATTCTTAAAATCTGGAAGCCATAAGATACCTTTTTGTACTTAAAGCACCCACAACACAAACACCAGTCTGTCAAGAATTTGGTGATGCCTTCCCAGAGGGCAGGTGCCATAAGTGAAATGCAGTGAATGATGAAGTGAGACCTCTTTGTCTCTGTTACTGCCTCTTCCACCTGTGCTGTGTTAACTTGATCTTCCCTTCATATAATATGTTCTCCTTTTAATTTACTACAGTTAATATCAGTTGTTCTTCAACATCTCCTTGCACCCGCCCCCTTCATTCCCTCTCTCTCCAGTGCTATCCCATCCACACCTATTCTGCGCTCTCCAGGACCAGGCCTGTCTCCCCCACGCCCTCACCTCTGCTCTGTCTGCCCACCACCTGCACTGAGATTTCCTTGTCTCTGCAGAATGAACTTTCCAAAATGGCAGCTGAGTAACTGGGGGGATTGTAGACCGCTCATCTCTTTACTCACTCATTCATTTATCCACCCAACAAACATTGAGCACCTGCTATGCCAAAAACTATCAACTGCTGGGGAGACCAAGACAGGTAAGACTTGGTGTCTGCACTCCCCAGGCCAGGTGAGGCATGGCGAGTAGTTGATGGATTACTAAGCAGGTGAACACAAATTGGACTTCCTAGACCTGGAGATATTTGAACTGAATTTTGAAAGATGAATGGAAGTTAGTTCTCTAACATGTGGTAGAGATAGTGGACACTTCATGCAGAGAGGTGGAGACATATAAGAGTACACGGGCATGAAGAAGCTTGGCCAGACTGAAGAACAAGTAGGGCTAGAACAAAGTATCCACAGGTGAGAATATCAGGTACACAAGGCCTCTGTCATGATGAGTATACTTTATGTATCCTTAAAGAAACAAGTATATATTGGAATATTTGTAAGCAAGAGAATTGCATAATGTTTATTATGGAGAAGATCTGGTTATTCTGGCAGCAGAATGGAAGATACTATTTTGGGGGTAGGCCCATATTTGGGGGAAATGTTACTTCAGGGGGCCACCCCAGGTAACCCTGACAACAAGTGGCACACGCCTGCAGAGAGGCCCTGGGCAGAGGGATAGTGACATGGGCGGCAGAAGTGGTAACTGCTGCAGAGGTGACTGCATGGCGGCGGGGCACAGAGCTGCTGAGATGACCTTCCAGCCACCCATCCGGAGAGAGGATCTGCAGGAGGAGTGTAAGGGGATGAGCTGGTTTCTAGGAGATGGTTCTGTGTGTGGCATTTTGAGTGTGAATTGTCTATGGGACATCTGAGGGGTGATGTCCGTTGTTAAGCTGGATTCACAAGTCAGGAGCTCAGGGGAGATGTGGGTGAGTCCATCGGCATGATTCAGTCTTGCCAGGCAGAGGATTGAAGACGAGGCCCTGGGGAAAATGGCCATGTACATGGCAAATGGAAGAAGAGAAATCCACCAAGAGAAAGAAGAATAGCAGAGCAGTTGGGAGAAAACTTGTTGAAGCAACACAGGGAAGACTGTAACCTGGCTTAAGAGGGATTTGAACACTGACTAAAAGAAGCATAGTGAGAAAGGTGGGTGTGTGGGGAAAAAAGCAAGAGCTAAAGCCGACCTTTAATTGCCAAGACTGGGGAAATGGAGGAGAACTATACTTAGGTAGCCTTTGAAAAACTGATCTGTGTATATCTGTCTGGGCTTTTTAATTTTATTTAAGTAAAACAAAATTCAAGGGGAAAGAACATTCCACAGAGAGGAAAATATTTGTCCACAGCAAAAGCTACCTGGTAATCAAATAAACAGTTACTGAAAACGCCCACTGGTTTGGAACTCATAGCCACCGACAGTGCAACTCCTTCTCAGTGCCGTGGTGAGGGCCGTGGGGGATGCAGGGCTCTGAGCCCTGGAGGAGTTATCAGCGCATGTACTTCCCCAAGAAACCGGAATTTAAAGGGAAGAATAAAGAGTATAAAGTATCAGAGAGCAATACAGGGCCGTGAGAGAAGGTCAGGTGAGGGTTAGTTTTGTTTTACAGTGGGCAGTGGGCTTTTCTGGCCTTGTTAAGTTGCTAGGCCTTTGTTGTTGTTGGTCTTTGTTCCAAAAGCTTTTTAGAAAGTTCTTCTCGCTTGAATATCTGAACAGATTAAATCATGTTGGGGTTTTTTTTCTGGTGTTCTAGTTTTTAATTAAAAAAGCTATCTGGAATTTATTTTAATGTCAAAAGTGAGGACACTCTACCAGGACTTCCAATGATTTAGCTAATTACTCCAATAGTTTAATCCACTGATTTGAAGTGTCAGTTTTATAATATTACTGAAATCTCATAAATATCCACATCTGTTCTTGAAATGTATTCTATTTCATTCATAATCTCAGTGCACTATTTCTAAACTGTTTCCATGACCATAGATTAATACCTCCTAGAGTTGGTCCTACTTTATCCTTTTCCAGAAGGTCCCTAATGTTACCAATTCAACCATCCCTCCTCATTATTTTACTTGTATATTTGTGTATTTTTCTGGAAGAACTTTAGCATCACCTTTCAGCTTTTTTTCTTAAATCCATTTGGGATTAATAACTAAATTTGCATTCAGATTCTAAATTTATTTTGGAGAAAAAGTGTGCTATGTCACCCAAATATGAGTCTACCCAATGAAGAGTATGGTGCATTCTACTGTTCATTCAACCATCTTTATTTTTCTTTCTTTTTTTAACTCATTTATCAGAACCATCTTAACATTTTTCATTAATTTTTCCTAAATAGTCTGTGCCTTTGTTTTCATTATAAATGACTTCTGGGATTTGAACTGGGTTGATTTCTAATAAAGTCTTAATTTCTAGCTTCTCTTGAATGAGAAGGAGATCTGACAGTGTGGGGCCCACTTTCCAATATGGTGATTGTGAGCAGTGCATTTCATTAGGATATCCACTTGCCAATTTGCCAGTAAGTGCACCCACTCCACACATTTCTGTTACTTACCTGGCCCCTGTAGGCAGATGAGTTCATGTAGGGTTAGATGGGTTATGGACACAGATACTGACATCACTGCTGCCACGCTGCTGACTTTGTGGCATCACTAACTCTGGTTCTTGCCTCTCTGACCTCCCTGAATATGACAGCTCCTTCTGGGCTGTGGAGCTGCTGCATCTTTCCAACACTGCTTTTCTGCAACGCACCCCTGCCTCTCAGGTCAGAAGCAAATGTCAGCTCCTCCTACCCATCCACCCCATCCACGGTCTTGCCGTTCATGGCATGAGAGGTCCCTATCCCTTGACTGAGCAGTAACCCTATAGGGACCATAAATTTGCCTCTCATCCACTGTCTTAGTTGCATACCTGTGCTAGTTTTAATGTCTGCCAGTTAGGAGGGGAGGGTCTAAAAGTCTTTTAGATCTCTGGCCTTATCATTTCTAACTGCTCCCCCACCCCATGGAACAGCTTACCACAGGTCTCTGCTGCCCCATCTGTAACAACGCCATGTAATTTACAGACAAAGAGAAAAGAACTTCCAAGCCACCACCATAATTTTCACTTCCTGTGACCACACAGAAAATAGAAATATCAATATAAACATTCCTGAAGAAGGATATTTTGCTTATGAAGACACTTTAATTGCATACCTTTCTGTGACTTGTAACAACTTCATAGACTCTCTGGATGTGCTGCACTCACCTTCCCAGACTCAAGGGAGCTTGCTCACTTGCCTATTTGCAGCATATTTCCTCCAACATTCTCTATGCATAGCTTTCCCAAAGGTACATTTCTTATTTCTATTTAAATTGTTAGATTCTTCCACAATATTCTTTTTTTAATCCTCAATTACAAATCATCTTCCAAGATTGTATTATTTCAACACTGAGAATGAATAATATGCTTCAAGATTCCCAAGTTTATTATCAGCAAATAACTATGGTTGGTTAAAGATTTTTAAGTATGTTATTCCTATTAAGGGTATATACATGAAAGAAAAAGGTTGTAATTAATCGTCTTCCCAGAGATTTTATATTTGTCTTTTGTTTGGTTTCTTTCACTATTGAACATTATTATTACCATGACCGTCTTTTCTCTTTGGGATTTTTTTCACCATATGCCTCCCTCTCTTTACAGGAGTAAAGGAATATATGTTGTCCTTCCATCCATCCACCACTCCATGATATGTGTCCATTCCTTCAACAGTTATTCAACTTGGATTCACCACCTTATTTGTGGCCTCTTTTCCACTGGCCCCTCTGTTAGTTCTGGGGAACAATATATTGGAAATCAGAGTGGACACGTGGAAACTTGACTACCCAGTAGAGATGCATGGTGCCAGAAAAAGGCCAGGACATCAGATCGTGGCTGCCCATCATGCAAGGACCAGCAATTCTGGCTGTGGTGGACCAATGTGAGTAAAAAGGCTTCACACGGTGAAGACCTTGAAAAGTCCAAAAATGCATTAGCGGTCCTTCCTAAGGAATCCAGTGTTGGGTATTGTTTAATATGAGAGGGAGAATCTAACACTATCATCGTTAAAAATAACATAGTTGTTGTAACTGTAATTATTATTTTTAATATATTTTCTTTATAATTATTATTTGTGACTTACCAGGGCTCTTACAGAGGCAGTTGTTAAGAAGTGGGACCATTATACTGTTGCTGGAGTGTTAATTCAGTAGAAGCATGATAATAATATTAATAAGTACTCACTCTTTTGATCCTAACATGAATATAAAGGTTACCCAGCAGTGCTTGTATAATGGAGATACAAATCTATCTGTTTAAGAGTTTGTAGAACCTAAAATAAGAGCAGTCATTCCACCGTATTTTACCATATAGTCCAGACTATCAGTTTAAAGTGGGAACTACCTGATGAGGCCATATAAACACTTTGTGCATCCCCAAACATTCATTACCTTCCTGGTCCCCTGGGGCAGAGGTCCTTCCAGGGGGTGGTCACATATCTCCTCCCCACCCCACTCTTGGCCTTTACTACACACTGTTGTTCATTAGCTAAGCATCCTCATGCCCTGAATGTGTCTGAGCTGTGAGGGAACAGAACTCAGCTGTTTACAAACTGTATTGACTATGACCAGTCTGAAGAATCTCTCTCCTTCCCTGCCTCCACTCCCACAGGGCAACTGGGGGCTCACAACCACAGATTCCCATGCCAGCCCATCAGGGAACCTCCTTCCCTAGAAATACCCTTACAACCAGGGCTGTTTCCTCCCTTACTACACTGCCAATTTCACTCCCAGATTACAGTCCCCAACAAAAGGCTGTTGCAGTTTGAATTTCTTAATCAAGTCACACTGGCCCTGAGTCCCTGGCATTTTCCCATGAGCATTCATAGAAACAGAACAGGGCCTGGCAGTGGCTGTGGGCCAGGTTCCTGGGTTAGGGGACTTGCTGGGCACTTCAGGTTTTAGAGTCTGGCCCGAGCTCATCTCCCAGCATGGCAGATTCCCATCTGCATGATTTCGGGCCAGGCTTCAACTGTTCACAACTTCATTTTATCATCTGTAAACAGAATAATTCCCTGCCGTATATTTTGACTGTTATGTACCACAAAGTGTGCTTAGGGAATTCAGTGTGTCAATGCATGGAAGTCACACAACCTGGTCCTCAGGGATTGTTAGTTATCTTCATTATGCACCATCGATAAAATTGGCTGCACAGACTTGGCCAGGTATCAAAGCTACAGGCACAAGAATTTGACAATGTGTCACTGTCTGGATCATAGTCACAATTTTACAGAGTAAAACAAGATTCCTGGGACCACTTAGCTGTCAGCCCACCTGACTCCCCACCCCAAAAACACTCACTTTATCTGATTTGCTTGCTTCCCCTAGTTTTTGGAGAAAGTTGGCAAATCACACACAGACAATGACTGCTAGATTATGTCCATTTCCATTCACTCAAATTGCCCCATTTTCAGTATCCACTGTGCTGCAAATCATAGACTAATGTTCAGAAATATGACAGCGAGGCCTTTCCAGTTCCACATTCAGAGAAGTATGAATCTGTCATGTTTAATATGTCATATGACACTAAGCAAGGCAGGAAAGCGGGCTCCCATGCTTTAAGGAAATTTTTAGCAATGACATTTGTAACTAAAAGTGTTTTTGTTTCACCTTCAGCTAACCAGAAAATTCAATTGACTCCTATTACCCATTACTCAGGTGTCCTGGTTTGATTGTATTAGGCACTTTTTCCTCATCACCCTAGCATGGCTTTGCTCCATCAACACAGATGGATTGTCTCCAAGGCTGCTCCATGTGCATGGGCGTGTTTGTGTACACACGTGCACCCACTGATTGGTGCCACTGATCCATATCCAGTAGTTGTTCTGCCTTATAACTCAGGCATTGCTTTATTATACCCTAGAAAACTGCTTTTAGATCATTGATTGTACTATAGACCATCCTCTTGCCCACATTAGGAAATGACATCTTCCAAGACACAGGTCCTGTGTGCTTGTATATATGTATAAGTAAGAATTAAACATGTATGTCATCCCCTCACATATTTAATTTGTGCCTTCCCAATCAAATGTGCATAGTAAAGGCTAACTTCCCATAACAGTAGAACTTTAAGGAAGTAAGAAGAAGAAATTAGCCACCAGGGAGAAGACAGGGCATCAAGCAGGAGTTTGGTATCAAATAATTTATTCTAAAGCTGCTCTGGCTCAATAAATAAGTGAAATTGGCATTATTGTATCATGCTAGAGCATCTGCTATTGAAGGCTGATTTTAATTTACTTTGATATAAGTGGAAAATTGTGTTGGAACAGCATGGGAAATGAAGCACACTTCATCTACCTGTACTCCCGCAGTGTATTTCAGAGCTGCTCAGTTTTGTGGAAAAGTATCTTGTCAGGAGACAATAGAATTGTTTTCCTTGTTGGAATTTTTGTAGCTTCCAGAAGCACATCTGCAGGTGATTATGTAAAAGTCTAGAGTTGAATTAAATAACAGGAAATTTTAGCCTATTGAAATCTAGGAGAAGTGAAATATTTTTGCTTACCACCACCACCAACACCATCACCACCACCACCACAACCACCAGGCAAGCACGTGTACACCCAGAGAGATTTCACATCAGAGGAAATGACAAAGCTGGTTCTGTTACCGAGGTCAAACTTGTTCTGCTCACTGCCCAACAGTAATAAATAAATAAATCAGGAGATGAGGTTTTGGGGCAAGGAATAGTAACTTTATTCAGAAAGCTGGCAGACCAAGAAGATGGGGGCAAATGTCCTGGAGAACCATCTTGCCCGTCAGAATTCAGGCTCCTTTTAAACTAAAAAGGAGAGGGGGTGTGGTTGATTGTGCAAACTTCTTGCTGCAGGCATTCTTTGTTCTTGTAGCCATCCATGTGGGTCAGGCTATGGTGTCCCTGTAAACCTCCAACAAAACAACGGTTATTCTCTATTTTGCAACTTGCCATCTCTGCCTAAGTGCAGAAGTGCTAACATCCTTAAAGGTCAGAGCCCCGAGAATAGGCTTTCCTGTAGGTTTTAGGCTAAAGGCAACGTTGTTTTACAAAAGATGCAGAGCCAGCAAGATTAAGCCTGGAAAACAGGGCACAGTGCTTCAAAGTAAAGGAACAGATCCAATATGGCGTCAGATTCGTTCTCCTCTATTACAGTTCTAGTTGGGGGAAATTTTGCAATAGAAAATCCCCTTAGTTGTTTTTCTTGGTTTGCCTGAGATCTTGTTTGTTGGCTTGTGGTCTCATGGTGTCTAAACTGTATGTTAAGATGAATACTATTAAAATCATATGGTGCAGAAAACATATCTGTTCTGCTTCAAAAAATGACTGAAACATTTAGCTTTGTTTATTGCCATAGAATTTGGATTGAATCTATTTTCGACTTTCTTCTTCCTTGAAACCAGTTTTTTACTGGAGGGTTTAAAGCCCAAATTAAAGAATTTTGGAGAAAACTCATGTAATTCATAAAAGCTTTACATCCGAATTTAAGATTGACCCATATTTATACTTTTAATCAAGGAACATGTTAAATTTTGTTAGTTGAACACTTATGACTTTTTTAACATTGTCCATGTAATCTTTTGGAAGTTGAGAGGCTTAGACACTTGATCTAACAAAACAGGTATCATTGCTTGACTCTGTGAATGGAAGAATCCCAGTATAGTTTCCTGCTAGTGCATTTTATTAAAAATAATAAATAATTCTTGCTATCTAATAAAGCAACTGACAGAAGCAATACTGAGTGTTTAAAATAAATCAGATTGTGGGTTCAATTATCTAAACAAGTGAAGATAGTATAGGGAAAAATTATGAATTTGAAGGAAAATATATTTTATGCAATTAATATTATATTTTTAAGAAGCAAATGATTAAAAAAATCAAATTTTTAATCATTTATCTACAAAGGAGCTATATAAAGCCAACTTATCTTCATAAGTGTTACAAATACCAAAGGGCTATCTAAATCTACATTATTAAAGAATAAATTATACCAAATTGATCTCCAAGGTTGATTGATTTTCATGATATTTCTAATTTTTGATAATATATATTTCATATAACATATACAAGTAGCTCTTGAGTTATCCACAGTATCCTAGTTTACATTTATTCTTACTGTGCTTAAAAAAAGTAATAGGCAAGGATCAAGCCCTTGCTTTTGAAATGCCACTGGACTTCTGGATATTCCCTTAAGTTAAAGACCAAAAGCAAAGTAACTATTCTACTTTAAAGCAGTTGCTCAAAGATTTTAAGACATTCACTATCTATATTCTGTTTACAGGAAATAATTAAGTTTTCTGAATCTTAAAAAAAAATCTGCTGCTGAAATTGAAATTCTGGCTTGTCTGTTGACCATAAATAAAAAGGCTCTAAATTAAACCTACCTTTACTGTTTTCTTCCCAGCACAGGCCATTGTCATCGCTTTCACACCAGACACGATCTCCTGTCTGGTGTATTGCTGGTCATTCTTTGTACCACCATAGGGGGACCACCTGCATGACACCATGGAGGGACAAAACAACAACACCCTCTGCTGGTTCAGCATCATGGACTTCAAAGCAGAAGCAAGGAAAATCCATACATTAGGCTTAGTAACCATACCTCATGCAGGTAAGTTCTGTTTACAGGTGTTTAAAAACGTATTTCATCTTTTGTAAGACTTTTATTGTAATATAATTCTGTTTGATATCACAGCTGCAAGAGGGGTTTTTTTTCTAGTTTTCTTTTCAGATAAACTTTAAAAAGGAAAAGATATAAAAGTTAATACAGACTAGGGTTAGAAACTTCAAACCAAACCATAAAGCAACATTTTAAAATGAGAGTTTCAAGTGAGTACAGGGAGATGGATCCAGGAGAAAACTCTTTTTTTTTCTCTATTTTATATTTTAGTGCTTTATTTTGTATTAAAAAAGTTTCTTTTTTTATTCTTTTTCTCTTTTTAAATTTTTTTTACCGAGTAATAGTCATTTTACAGTGTTGTGTCAAATTCCAGTTTAGAACACAAGTTTCAGTTATACATGAACATACATATATTCATTGTCACTTTTTTTTCACTGTGCAGGAGAAAACTCTCATATGTTAGAAATGAAGAAACTCTTAAGAGTTCCAAAAAGTAAGATGATTCAATTATTATGAGTAATGTGTTATTTAAGCACACCCTGATGATCCTGAATGATGACAGACTAGCACAGTCACTTAACAAAGCAACACAAAGACAAACAATATAACCTGGTAACCACTAGTTTGTTCTCTACATGTCTGTTTCTTTTGTTATATTCACTAGTTTATAATTTGTTGTATTTTTTAGATTCCACGTATAAGTGATATCATACAGTATTTGTCTTTCTCTGTCTGCCTCATTTCACCAAGCATAATACCCTGCAAGTCCATCCATGTTGTTGTAAATGGCAAATTTTCATTTTTTATGGCTGATTAGTATTCCATTCTATGTATGTGTGTGTGTATATATGTATCTATATATATACACCAAGGATCAAATGGTAGTTCCATTTTTAGCTTTTTGAGGAACCTCCATACTGTTTTCTACAATGGCTACACCAATTTACATTCTCACCGACAGCATATGAGGGATTACTTTTCTCCATATCCCTGCCAACATTTGTTATTTGGGTTCTTTTAGATGACCATTCTGACAGGTGAAAGGTGATGCCACATTGTGGGTTTGATTTGCATTTCTCTGATTATTAGTGGTGGTGAGCATCTTTGCATGTGCTTGTTGGCCATCTGTATGTCTTATTTGGCAAAATGTCTATTCAGGTCTCCTGCCTATTTTTCAATTGAGTTGTTATACAAATATAATTTATAATGATATATGTAACAAACATAAAAGCTCCTAAATATATGAAGAAAACATTGACAAAATTGCAGGGAGAAGTAGACAGCTCTACAATAATAGTAGGAGACATCAATAACACACTTTCAATAATAGGTAGAACAACAAGACAGAAGGTCAATAAGGAAATAGGTGGCTTGAACCACATTATACATCAGTTGAATCTAAGAGAAATATATATAGAAAACTTCACTTCACAAAACAACAAAACACATTGTTCACTAATACATATGAAATATTCTCCAGGTTACACTATATGTCAGGCCACAAAAATGTCTCAATAAATTTAAAAAGATTGAAACCATACAAATAATCTTTTAAATCAAAATGGAATGAAACTAGATATCAGTAGCAGAGAAAAACTGGGAAGATCCACTAATGTGAGGAATTAACACCCTTAAACAACCCATGGGTCAGACAAGGAACCATAAGAAAATTTAGGAAAACTGAGTCAAATGAAAATGAAAACTTAGCATACAGAACTTAGGGATTCTGCAAAAGTAGTACTAAGAAGGAAATTTATACCTGCAAATGCTTATATTAAAAAAAGAACAATTCCCAAATCAACACTTTACAACTTAAAAACTAAAAAAGAACAAACTAAATGCAAAACTAGTGGCAGAAATTTAATAATAAAGATTCAAGCAGAGATACTCAAAATGAGAATAGAAAAGCTACAGAGAAAAATCAATAAAACCAAGAGTTGCTTTATTGAAAACATAAACAAAATTGACAAACTTTTTGCTAAGTTGACTATGGAAAAAGGAAACAGACTCAAATAACTAAAATCATAAATGAAAGAAGGGATATTACAATAAATTTTACAGAAATAAAAGTGTTATAAAAGCATTATGAAAAATTGTACACCAAAAATTTGGATATCTCAGATGAATGGACAAATTCCTAGAATCACAAAACCTACCAAGACTGAACCATAAAGAAATAGAAAATCTAAACATCCAAAACTATTTAGGAGATTGAATCAATCATCAAAAAACTTCCAACAAATAAAAGCTCAGGGCCAGAAGACTTCACTTGTGAATTCTACCAAATATTTACAGAGGAATTGACATTAATTCTCCCCCAAACTCTTCCAAAAATTTGAAGAGGATGGAGCATTTCCAGACTCATTTTATGCTGTCAGCATTACACTGATACCAAATCCTGACAAGGACACTTTAAAAATTGCAGACCAATATCCCTGATGAAAATTCTCAAGAAAATATCAGCAGACAATTTAACAGCACGTTTGTAAGTATTATACACTGTGACCAAGTGGAATTTATTCCTGGAATGCAAGAATGGTTCAACATACAAATATTAATCAATTTAATATACCACAGTAGCAGAATAAAGATGAAGGGAACCCATGATCATCTCAATTTTTGCAGAAAGAGCATTTGACAAAATTTAACATCTTTTAATTATGTAAACCCTTAACAAACTAGGAATAAAAGATAACTATCTCAACATAATAAATGATACATATTAAAAGCCCACAGCTAATATACTCAATGGTGAGGCTGAGGGCTTTCCCTCTAAGAAAGCTTAATAAAGAGACCAAATTCTTCACAAGGAAATTAACAAAATACCATTAAATAGAATAATATTCAAGATTCTCTATATCTTCTTTATAGACCAAAAATGAAAAACAAACCCCAAAGCAAAAAACTTACACCAGGAACATAATGATAAGAGTCCCTGGTTGAGGACAGCAATGAACAGGAGACTACAGTAGACAGGCGACTAGATTGTATAGTAGGAAATATTTAGAACCATTACATAAAATTTATATTAGTCAATAGCCACATAAGTCAATGGAACATAATAGAAAACCCAGAAATAGCCCCCACCCAAGAACAGGAAACTGATTTTTGACAAAGATACAAAAAGCAACTTTTGAAGTCTTTTCAACCAAAGGTACTGGGACAATTGGATATGCATAGAAAAAAATGAACCTTGACCTAAGTCTTACACCTTATGTAAAAATAACTCAAAATGAATCATAGAACTTCATGTAAAACATAAATATATCTAGAAACACATACTCTGATTTCTCAGCATGTTTCCTAGAGAAAGTTTCAAATTAAGGCAGTTTGTGCTGGAAAGTTGATTTGGAGTGATTGCTCCCCTATGTACATACGTAAGCCTGTCATCCTAACAAAGAAAGTCTGTTTCCAACAAGGTAGTTGAAGGACAGCTTCCAACACATTCAGATCCCAGATTGGAACATGTGGAGAAGAGTTCATTCAGCTAGCCAGAATAGGCATGGTATATCTAGAAACAATTACCCTGAAATAAAAATCAAGTTCTGTAGAGATGGTTTGAAGCTAAAGGAGGTTTGAGCTGGAAAACCGAGTTAGAGTGCCTCTCATTATGTATTTAGGAAGGCCTGTCAACATAACACAACAAATTTTTGTTCCCAACATGATAGGTGAATAACAGCTTGCACACACATTTGGATCAAAAAATGGAACATGTGGGAAAGCCTTCATTCAGCTAGACTGAAAGTGAAGGGTACAAGTATAAACAATGTGAATTCTCAGCAAGTTTCCAAGAGCTGGTTTCAAGGGAGAGGAAGTTTGTGCTGAAAAACCAAGATGGAGTGAGTGTCTCCCCTTATATATATAGGTAGGCCAGGGTCACTAACCCATAAACTAGGTGTTACCAACAGGGTAGTTGAAGGACGGCTTCCACAGACAATCAGATCCCAGAATGGAACATGTGTAGAACCGATCATTCATCTAGCACAAAGGACTAGGGTATATCTAGAAACACTTACCCTGATTAATCAGCATGTTTCCTAAAGACAGTTTCAAGGTAATGGCAGTTTGTGCTTGAAAACCGTGTTGGAGCGAGTGACTCCACTTTTATATACAGGTAGGCCAGTGCACCTAACCCAGAAACTCTTTGTTCTCAACAAGGTAGGTGAAGGACAGCTTCCACACACATTAGGATCCCATAATGGAACATATGCAGGAGCATTCTGTAATCTAGCAGAAAGGGCAAAAGTACATTGAGAACACTTGCCTTGATTTCTCAGCATGTTTCCTAGAGCAGGTTTCAAGGAAAAGGCAGTATGCCCTGGAAAACAGAGCTGGAATATGTCCTGCCATATATATATATATATATATAGGCTTGTGTCCACAACCTAGGAACAGTGTGTTCCAAACAAGGTAGTTGAAGGACGGTTTCTAAACACATTCAGATCCCAGAATGGAACATATGCTGAAGAGTTTATTCATCTAACACAAAGGGCAAGGATATATCTAGAAACACATATCCAGATTTCTCAGCATGTTTCCTAGTGATGGTTTTAATGTAAAGGCAGTTTGTGCTCAAAAACCATGTTGGAGCAAGTGAATCTGCTTATATATATATAGGCAGGCAAGTGCCCCTAACCCAGAAACACTCTGTTCCCAACAAGGTTGTTGAAGGATGGCTTCCACACACATTTGGATACCAGAATGGAACATGTGGAAACGTTCATTCATCTAGCACATAGGACAAGGGTATATATACAAACACTTACCCTGAATTATCATCATGTTTCCTCAAGCCGTTTCAAGGTAAAGGCAGAATGCTCTGGAAAACTAAGTTGGAGCATGTGCCTCCCATTATATATAAAGGTAGGACAGACCCCCTAACCCAGAAACTCTGTTTTCCCAACATGGTAGTTTCATGACAGCATCCACACATATTGGGATGTCGGAATGCAACATGTTGAGATGTGTTCATTTATCTAGCACAAAGGACAAGGGTTCATCTAGAAACACATACCCTGGTTTCTCTGCATGTTTCCTCCAGCCGATTTTAAAGTAAAGGCTGTTTGCTTTGGATAACAGTTGGAGAGAGTGCCTCCCTTATATGTACAGGTGGGCCAGTGCCACTAACCGAGAAACTTTGTGTTCATAAAAATGTAGTTGAAGGAAGGCTTCCACACACAGATGAATCTCAGAATGTTACATGTGAAGAAGCGTTCATTCACGTAGCACAAAAGAAAAGGGTACATCTAGAAGCAATTACCCTCATTTCTCAGCATGTTTCCTGAAGCTGGTTTCAAAGTAAAGCCAGTTTGCTCTGTAAAGCCGAGTTGGAGCAAGTGACTCCCCTTTTATATATAGGCAGGCCAGTGCCACTAACCGAGAAATTCTGTGCTCAGAACAAGGTATGTGAATGAAGGATTCGACACACATTTGGATACCAGAATGAATCATGTAGGGAAGCGTTCATTCACCAAGCACAAAAGGCAAGATTACATCTAGAAACACTTACCCTTTCTCATCATGTTCCTTGAGCTGGTTTCAAGGTAAAGGCAGTTTGTGCTGGAATACCGAGTTGGAGTGTGTTCTTCACTTATATATAAAGTTTGGCTAGTTCCACTAACCCAGAAACTATTTTCACAAAAGTGTAGGTGAAAGACTGCTTCTACACACTTTCAGATCCCAGAATGGAACAAGTGGAAAAGCGTTCATTCATGCAGCAGAAAGGGCGTGGACATATCTAGAAACACCCTGAATACTCAACATGGTTCCTAGAGAGGGTTTCAAAGTAAACGCAATTTTGCTGGAAAACTAAGTTGGAGAGAGTCACTCCCCTTTTTACATACAGAGGTAGGCCAGTGCCTCTAAACCAGAAACTCTGTGTTCTGAACAAGGTAGGTGAAGGTTGCCTTACACACACACATTCGGATGCTAGAATGGAACATGTGGAGAAGCTTTCTTTCAGCTAGCACAAAGGGCAAATATACATCTAGAAACAAGTACCTTGACTTCTCAGCATGCTTCCTAGAGTGGGTTTCAATGTAAAAGGCAGTTTGCTCTGGAAAACCAAGTTAGAGTGAGTGCCTCCCCTTCTATAAATAGGTAGGCCAATGCAACTAACCGAAAAACACTGCATTCAGAATAAAGTACGTGAAAGGCTGCTTCCAAACACAGTCTGATCCCAGAACTAAAGATGTGCAGAAGTGTTCATTCATCAAGCAGAAAGTGCAAGAGTACCTCTAGAAACACCTACCCTGATTTTTCAGCATGATTTCTAGGGATGGTTTCAAGGTAAACACAATTTGTGCTGGAAAACCGAGTTGGAGTGATTCACTCCACTTTTATTACAGGTAGACCATTACCCCTAACCCAGAAACCCTTTTTTCCCAACAAGGTAGGTGAAGGGTGGCTTACACATACATTTGGATCCCAGAATGTGACAGGTGGAGAAGCGTTCATTGAGCTAGCACAAAGGGCAAGAGTACTTCTGAAAATACTAACCATGATTTCTCAGCATATTTCCTAGAGCAGGTTTCAAGGTAAAGGCTTTTGCACTGGAAAATCAAGTTGGAGCAATTGTCTCCCCTTACATATATAGGTAGGCCAGTGTCACTAACCAAAAAACTGTGAGCTACAAACAACACAGGTGAAGAATGACTTCCACACACATTTGGATCCCAAAATGGAACATTAGGTGAATCGTACATTCATCTAGCACAAAGGCAAATGGTACATCTAGAAAGAGTTACCCTGATTTCTCAACATGCTTTCTACAGTCAGTTTCAAGGTACAGGCAGTTTGCAATGGAATTCTGAGTTGGAATAAGTACCTCCCACAATATACATCGGTTGGCCAGTGCCCCTAACCGAGAACCTCTGTGTTCCCAACAAGCTAGGTAAAGGACAGCTTCCACACACATTCAGTTCCCAGAATGGAACATGTGGAGAAGCATTCATTCATCTAGCACAAAGGGCAAGTGTACATCTGGAAACACTTACCCTCATTTCTAAGCATGTTGCCTAGAGTAGGTTTCAAGGTAAAGGCAGTTTGCAATGGAAAACTGAGTTGGAGTATGTGCCTCCCCTAATATATATAGGGAAGCCAGTGCCCCAAAACCAGAAACTCTGTGTTCGGATCAAGGTATGTGAATCACGGTTTCTGCACACATTAGGATCACAGAAGCATTCTTTCATTCTAGTAGAGTGGGCAAGGTTACACGTGGAAATACTTTGCCTGATTTCTCAGCATGTTTCATCGAGCCAGTTTCAAGGTAGAGGTTGTTTGTGCTGGAAAATTGAGTTGGACTGAGTGCCTCCTCATATATATAAGTAGCCTAGTGCCCTTAATACAGAAACTCTGTGTTCTGAACAAGGTATGTGAGGAGGGCTTGCACACACATTCGAATGTCAGAATGGAAAATGTGGAGAAACATTCATTTATCTAACACAGAGAGCAAGTGTACATCTAGAAACAATTACCCTGATTTCTCAGCATGTTTCCTATAGTCAGTTTCAAGGTAAAGGCAGTTTGTGCTAATAAATGACTTGGAGTGAGGCTCTCCCCTAATATATATAGGTAGGCCAGTGACTCTAACCCAGTAACTCTGTGTTCACAACAATGTTTTTGAAGGTTAGCTTACGCACACATTCGGATCCCAGAATGGAACATGACGAGAAGCATTCTCTAAAGTAGCTCAAAATGGAAAGATGTATCTTGAAATACATACCCTGCTTCTCGGAATGGTTCTTTGAGCCGGTTTCAATGTAAAGGCAGTTTGTGCTGGTAAGTCGAGTTGGATCGAGAGCCTTCCCTTATATATACAGTTTGGCCAGTGCCCCTATCCCAGAAACTCCATGTTAACAACAAGGTAGGTGAAGGACTGCTTCCACACAGATTAGAAACTCAAAATGGAAAATGTGAAGGAGTGTTCATTCATCTAGCACAAGGGGCAGGTGTACATCTAGAAACCCTTATCCTGATTGCTCAGCATGTTTCCTGGAGCAGGTTTCAAGAGAAAGGCAATTTGTGCTGGAAAACCGAGTTGGAGAGAGTGCATACTCATAGGTATGTAAGTAGAGTTTTTCCCCAACCACAGACAGTCTGTGTTCAGAACAATCTAGGTGAAGGATGGCTTCCAAACACATTCGGATCCTAGAATGGATCATGTGAAGAGGTGTTCATTTGTCTAGCATACAGGGCATAGGTATAACTAGAAACACTTACTACGATTTCTCAGCATGTTGCCTAGTGACATTTCCAAGGGAAAGGCAGTTTGTGCTGGAAAACAGAGAAGGAATGAGTGACTCCAAACAGGTATGTAAGTAGTGTAGTTCCCCTAACGCAGAATCTCAGTGTTCCCAACAAGCAAGTCATAGATTGCATTCACACACATTCAGATTCCTGAGTGGAGCATGTGGAGATGCGTTCATTCATCTATCGTACAGGTAATGGTTATATCTAGAAACACATACTCTGATTTCTCAATATGTTTCATAGAGCCGATATCAAAGGAATGTCCATTTGTGCTGGAAAACTGACTTCGGTCCAGTGCCTGCCCACATATATGTAAATGGTGTTGCTCTCCTTAAGCAGAAACTCTGGGTTCCCAACAGGCTAGTTGAAGGATTGCTTCAAAACATGTTGGGAACTAACATTGGAGTATGTGGGTATGAGTTAATTCAACTAGCATACATGGCATGGGTATATCTAGAAACACTTATCTGATTTCTCAGCATCTTTCCTAGAGCCGTTTTCAAGGGAAAGGCAATTTGTACAGGAAAACCAAGTTGGAGTATGTGCCTTCATATAGATTTGTAAGAAGTGTAAATCCCTGAACACAGAAATCTGTGTTCCCAACAATCCAGATGAAGGACATCTTCCACAAACATTCAGATCCCAGAATGAACCATGTGGAGATGCCTTCATTCATCTAGCATACAGGGCATGAGTCCATGTAGAAACACTCTCTGAATTCTCAGCGTTTATCCTAAAGCCGGTAGTAATGGAAAGACAGTTTGTGCTGAAAAAACGAGTTGCAGCGTGTGCCTACCCATAAATATATAAGTAGTGTAATTCCCCTAAGACAGAAACTCCATGTCCCCAACAAGCTAGGTGAAGGATGGCTTCCACATACATTCGGATCCCAGAGTGGAGTATGTGGAGAGACACTCCTTCATCTAGCATACAGGGCATGAATATGTCTAGAAACACTTACTCTGATATCTCTGCAAGTTTCATACAGCCAGTTTCAAGCAAAATGTATTTTGTGCTGGAAAACACAGTTGGAGCCAGTTCCTTCCCATAGATATGTAGGTAGATTACTTCCCCTAGAACAGAAACTGTGATCCCAGCAATCTAGGTGAAGGATGGCTTCCACACACATTCTGATCCCAGAATGTAGTATGTGGAGAGGCGTTCATTCATCTAGCATACAGGGCATGGGTACATCTAGAAACACTCAGCATGTTCCCTAGAGCTGGGTTCAAGGGAAATGCAGTTTGCACTGGAAAACTGAGTTATAGCGGGTGCCTCCACATAGGTATGTAAGTAGCACAGTTCCCCTAATACAGAATCTCTGTGTTACCAACAAGCTAGGTGAAGGACAGCTTCCAAATACATAGGGATCTAAGAATGGAATATGTGGGGAGGCATTCATTCAACTAGCATACATCACATGGATATATCTAGAAACACTCTCATTTCTCAGCATCTTTCATAGAGCCGTTTTCAAGGGAAAGGTGGTTTGCAATGGAAAACTGAGTGGAGCGAGTGCCTTTCCATACTAATATAAGTAGTGTAGATATCCTAACCAATAAACTATATGTTACCAACAATCTAGGTAAAGAACTACTACCACACACTTTCGAATCCCAGAATGGAGCATGTGGAAAGGCATTCATTCATCTAGCATACAGGGTATGAGTACATCTAGAAACACTTACTCTGATTTCTCAGCATGTTTCTTAGAGCCAGTTTCAAGGGAAAGATAGTTTGCACTGGAAAACCGAGTTGGAGTGAGTGCTTCCCCATTGATATGTACGTAGCATGGTTTCCCTAAGCCAGAAACTCTGTGTTCCCAACAAGCTAGGTGAAGGATGGCTTCCAAATATATAGGGATCTAAGAACGAAGTATGTGGGGAGGCATTTATTCAACTAGCATACATCACATGGGTATATCTAGAAACACTTACTCTCATTTCTCAGCATCCTTCATAGAGCCGTTTTCAAGGGAAAGGCAGTTTGCGATGGAAAACTGAGTGTAGGGAGTGCCTCTCTATAGGTATGTAAGTAGTGGAGTTCCCCTAAGATAGAAACTCTGTATTGCAAACAAGCTAGGTGAAGGATGGCTTCCACACACGTTCAGATCCCAGAATGGAGCATGTGGAAAGGCATTCATTTATGTAGCATTCAAAGTATGAATATATCTAGAAACACTTACTCTGATTTACCAGCATGATTCCTGAACCCGATTTTAAAGGAAAGGCATTTTGCACTGGAAAACTGATGTGGAGCCAGTGCCTCCCCATAGGTATGAATATAGCTGAGTTCTCCTAACACAGAAATTCTGTGTTCCCAACAAGCTCAGTGAAGGAACTCTTCCACAGCCATACAGATCCCAGAATGGAGCACGGCAAGATCAATTCATTCATCTAGCATACAGGTCATGGGGACATGTAGGAACACTTACTCTGACTGTTCATCATGTTTTCTAAAACAGGTTTCAAGGCAAAGGCTGTTTGCATTGGAAAACCTGGTTGGATCAAGTGCATGCCCATAGGTATATAAGTAGTCTATTTCTCATAACACAGAAAGTATGTGTTCACAACAAGCTAGGAGAAGGACAGCTTCCACACACATTCGGATCCCAAAATGGAGCATGTGGAGAAGCGTTCATTCATCTAGTATACAGGGCATGGGTACATCTAGAAATACTGATTTCTCAGCATGTTTCCAAGAGCCGGTTTCAAAGGAAAGGAAGTTTGCCCTGGAAAAGCGAGTTGGAGTAATTATCTCCCCATTGATATGTAAGCAGAGTAGATCCCCTAACATAGGAACTTAGAGTTCTCAATAATTTAGATGAAGAACAGCTGCCACACATATTCAGATCCCAGAATGGAGCATGTAGAGAGGCGTTCATTCGTCCATCATATATTTAATTGTTATATCTAGAAACACATACTCTGATAACTCAAGATGCTTCTTAGGGCCGATGTCAAAGGAAAGGCCGTTTGCCCTGGAAAACTGAGTTCGAACGAGTTCCTGCCCACAGATATGTAAGTGGCGTTGTTACCCTAACACAGAAACTCTGTGTTCCAAACAAGTTAGGTGAAGGATTGTTTCCAAACCTATTGCAATCTAAGAATAGAGGATGTGGGGAGGCATTCATTCAAATAGCATACATGGCATGGTTATATATAGAAACACTCTGATTCCTATGCATCTGTCCTAGAGCCGGTTCGAAGGGAAAGACACTTTGTGCTGGAAAACCGAGTTGAAGCAACTGCCTCCCTATAGGTATGTAAGTAGCATAGTACCCCTAACACAGAAACTCTGTGTTACCAACAAGTTAGGTGAAGGATGGCTTCCACACACATTCAGATCGCAGAAGAGAGCATGTGGAGAGACCTTCATTCATCTAGGATACAGGGCATGGGTACAAGTAGGAACAATTACCTTGAAATCTCAGCATGTTTCCTTGTGCTGGGTTAAGACAAAGACAGTTTGCGCTGGGAAAAATAGTTGAGGGCTGCGTACACAATGGTATGTAAGTAGCGTAGTTCCCCTAACCCAGAATATAAGTTTTCCCAAAAAGCTAGGTGAAGGATGGCTTCTTCAAATACTCGGATACCATAATGGAGCATGTGGAGAGGTGTTCATTCATCCAGTGTATATGGAATGTGTACATCTAGAAACACTTACTATGACTTCTCAGCATGTTCCCTAGTGTCAGTTTAAAGGGAAAAGCATTTTGTGCTGGAACACCAAGTTGGGGCGAGTGAATACCCATAGGTATGCAAGTAGTGTAGATCCCCTAGCCCAGAAACTCTGTGTTACCAACAATCTAGGTGGAGGACAGCATCCACACACATTCAGATCCCACAATGGAGCATGTGGAGATGTGTTCTTACATCTAGCATACAGGGCATGGGCACATCCAGAAACCCTTACTCTGATTTCTCAGCATGTTTCCTGGAGCCAGTTTCAAGGGAAAGACAATTTTCATTGGAAAACCAAGCTGGAGTGAGTGCATGCCCATAGGTGTGTAAGTAGCATAGATGCCCTAGCCCAGTAACTCTGTGTTCCCAACAAGCTAGGTGAAAGATGGTGTCCACACAGTTTCAGATCCCAGAATGGAGCATGTGGACAGGCGTTCATTAATCTAACCTACAGGAAATGGTTATCTCTAAAACACATACTCTGATTTCTCAGCATGTTTCCTAGAGCAGTTTTCAAGTTTAAGGCAGTTTGTGCAGGAATACCGAGTTAGAGTGAGTGCCTCCCTATATATATGTAAGTGGTTCAGTCCCCTAACACAGAAACTCTCTGTTCCCTACAAGACAGGTGAAGAATGGCTTCTACACACATTCGGATTGCAGAAAGAAACATGCAGAGAGGCATTCACTCATTAAGAATACATTTCTTGGGTATATCTAGAAACATATACACTGATTTCTCCGCATGTTTCCTAGTGCCTTTCTTAAAGGACAGGCAGTTTGCCCTGGAAAACTGAGTTCGAGCAAGTGCTTCCCCATAGATATTTAGGTGGCATTTTTCCTGTAACACAGAAAATCTTTGTTCTCAAAAAGCTAGGTGAACTATGGCTTCCAAACACATTTGGGTCCCATTACGGAACATGTGGAAATGCGTTCTTACATCTAGCATACAGGGCATGAGTATTTCTAGAAACAATTACTCTGATTTCTCCGCATGTTTCCTAGGCCCGATTTCCAAGAAAGGAGTTTTATGCTGGAAAACAGACTTGGTGTCAGTGCCTCATCATTGATAGGAATGTAGCTTAGTTCTAACACAGAAACTCTGAGTGCCCAACAAGCTAGGTGAAGGAGGTCTTCCACATTCATACGCATCCCAGAATGGAGCATGGGGAGAGCCATTGAATCATCTAGCATAAACAGCATGGGTACATGTAGAATCACTTACAATGAATTTTCAGTATGTTTTCTAGAACATGTTATAAGGGAAAGGCACTTTGGCTGTAAAACTGAGATTGGTCAGTGCATGCCTATAGATATATAAGTAGCATAGTTTTCATAACCGGAATCTCCATGTTGCCAACAAGCTAAGAGAAGGATGGCTTCCACAAAAATGCAGATTCTAAAATGAAGCATGTGGAGAGGCATTGTTTCATCTAGCTTACATATGCATATAGATACAGCAAATCCTCTCTACTTCTTCCATTCTCAGATCTGAATGTGTGTGGAAGCCTTTCTTCAAATACTTGTTGGGAATACAGTTTCTCCTTCAGGGATATAACACTACTTCCATATCTATTGGGAGGCACTCTCTCCAACTCGGTTTTCTAATGCAAAATGCATTTCCTTGCAAACTGGCTCTTGGTAACATGTGGAGAAATCAAAGTAAGTGTTGTGAGATGTACCCAGCCCCTGATGCTAAATGCAGCAACGCCTCTATCCTTGTTCCATTCTCAGATCTGAATGTGTGAGGAAGCCATCCTTGACCATCCTTGTTGGGAACACAGAGTTTCTGTTTGTGGGGAAGTACACTACTTCCATGTGTATTGGGAGATACATGCTCTAACTGCTTTTACAGCAGAAACTGCCTTTTCTTGCAAACCAGCTCTATGAAACATGCTGAGAGATCACAGTCAGTGTTTCTAGGTGTCCCCCAGCCCTTAATTCTAGATGCAGCAATGCCACTCTCCCTGTTCCATTCTCAGATATGAATGTGTGTTGCAGCTTTCCTTCAACTAGCTTGTTGGGAACACAGACTTACTGTTTCAGAGGAAACATGCTAATTACATATCTATTGGGAGGCTTTCACTCCAACTCGGCTTTCCATTGCAAACTGTCTTATGTTGCCAACATGTTCTAGGAAAAATGTTGAGAGATCACAGTCATTCTTACTTGGTGTCACCCAGCCCTTAATGCTAGATGCAACAACGCCTCTGTCCTTGTTCCATTCTCAAATCTGAATGTGTATGGAAGCAGCCCTTCACCTACCTTGTTGGGAACATAGACATTCTGCTTGAGGTGAACTGTACTATTTACATATATATGGGGAGGCACTCGCTCCAACTCGGTTTTCCAGTGAAAACTGTCTTTCCTTGTAAACTGGCACTAGTAAACATGCTGAGAAATGACAGTCATTCTTCCTACATGTCCCACAGCCCTTGATGCTTGATGCAGCAATGCCTCTCTCCTTGTTCCATTCTCAGATCTGAATGTGTATGGAAGCCGTACTTCATTTACCTTGTTGAGAACACAGAGTTTCTGCTTAAGGGGAACTATGCGACTTACATATCTCTTGGTAGGCACTCGCTCATACTCAGCTTTCCCATGCAAGTGGCATTTCCTTGCAAAGGGGATCTAGGAAGCATGCTGATATATCTGAGTCAATGTTTCTAGATGTCCCCCAATCCTTGATCTAGATGCAGCAATGCCTCTCGCCTTGTTCCATTCTCAGATCTGAATGTGTTTGAAGCCTTCTTTCACCTTCCTTGTTGGGAACACAGATTTTCAGTTTGCAGGAAACTATGTGACTTGCATAGCTATTCAAAGGGACTCACTCCCACCTGGTTTTCCAGCGCAAAATACTTTCCTTGCAATCCAGATCCAGGATACATGCTGAGAGTCAAAGTCAGTGTTTCTTGCTGTCCTCCAGCCCTTGATGTTAAATGCAGAAACACCTCTCTCCTTGTTCCATTCTCAGGTTTGAGTGTGTGAGGAAGCCTTCCTTCAGCTACCTTGTAGGGAACAAAAGTTTCTGCTTGAGGGAAAATATGTGACTTAAATATCTATGTGGAAGCCATCACTGGAAATCGATTTTCAGTCCAAACTACCTTTCCTTGTAAACTGGCTCTAAGAAACATGCTGATATATCAGAGTCAGTGTTTCTAGATATCCCGCAGTCCTCGATGCTAGATGCAGCAACGCCTCTCTCATTGTTCCATTCTCAGATCTTAATGTGTGAGGAAGCCATCCTTGACCTTCCTTGTTGAGAACACAAAGTTTCTGCTTGACACTACTACCATATTGATTGGGAGAGAATTGCTCCAACTGGCTTTCCATTGGAAATTACTTTTTCTTGCAAACCGGCTCCAGGAAACATGCTGAGAAATCACAGTCAGTGTTTCTATATGTTCCCCACCACATGATGCTAGATGCAGTAATGCCTGTCTCCTTGTTCGGGTCTCAGATTTGAATGTAAGTGGAAGCTGTCTTCACTAACTTGTCGGGAACACAGAGTTTCTGCTTGAGGGGAACTATGTGACTTACATATCTAGGGGGAGGCCCTCATTCCAACTCTCTTTTCCAGTGGAAACTGCCTTTCCTTGCAAAACGACTCTAGGAAACATGCTGGTATATCAAAGACAGTGTTTCTAGAAGTTCCCCAACCTTAATGCTCGATGCAGCAAAACCTCTCTCCTTGTTCCATTCTCAGATCTGAATGTGTGTGGAAGCACTCCTTCAAATAAATTGTTGGAACACAGCGTTTCTGCTTGAGGGGAACTATGTGACTTAAATCTCTATGGACAAGCCCTTGCTGCAACTTGATTTTCCAGTGCAAAGAACCTTTCCTTGCAAACCAGCTCTAAGAAACATGCTGAGAGATCACAGTAAGTGTTTCTAAATGTCCTGCAACCCTCGATGCTAGATGTAGCATACCTCTCTTCTTATTCAATTTTCAGATCTAAATGTGTTTGGAAGCCATCCTACAAATACCTTGTTGGGAATACAGACATTCTGCTTGAGGTGAACTATACTACTTACATATCAATTGGGAGGCACTCGCTCCTACTCAGTTTTCCCACGCAAACAGCCTTTCCCTGCAAACCTACTCTACGAAACATGCTGAGATAACACAGTCAGTTTTTTTTAGATGTCCCCAGGCATTGATGCTATATGCAGCAACACCACTTGCCTTATTAGATTCTCAGATCAGAATGTGTGTGGAAGCCATCTTTCACTACTTTGTGGCGAACACTGAGTTTCTTCTTGAGGGGAGCAATGCTATTTATATCTCTATGGGGAGGAGCTCACTCCAACATTCTTTTCCAGTGTGAAATGCCCTTCCTTGCAAACTGGCTCTAGGAAACATGCTGAGAAATCACAGACTTTATTTCTACATGTCCCCCAGCCAATGATGCTAGATGCAGCAACGCCACTCTCCTTGTTCCATCTCAGATCTGAATGTGTGTGGAAGCTTTCCTTCACCTACCTTGTTGGGAACACTTAGTTTCTGCTTCAGGGGAACTACACGACTTACATTTCTAGGGGTAGGCCCTCGCTCCAACATGCTTTTCCCATGGAAACTGCCTTTCCTTGCAAACCGGCTCTATGAAACATGCTGAGAGGTCGCAGTCAGTGTTTCTAGATGTTCCCCAGCCCTTGATGCTAGATGCAGCAGAGCCACTCTCCTTGTTCCATTCTCAGATCTGAATGTGTGTGGAAGCTGTCCTTCCCTTAAGTTGCTGGGAACACTGAGTTTCTGCTTGAGGGGAACTATGCTAGTTACATATGTGTGGGGAGGCACTTGATCAAATTCGCTTTTCTAGCTTATATTGCCTTTTCTTGGAACCCAGCATTAGGAAACAAATTGAGAAATCACAATCAGTGATTCTGGATATCCCCTAGCCCTTGATTCTACATGGAGTAACGCCTCTCTCCTTGTTCAATTCTGAGATCTGAATGTGTGTGAAAGCTGTCATTCACCTACCTTGTTGGGAATATAAACTTTCTTTTTGAGGTGAACCACACTACTTTCATATCTATGGGGAGTCACTCGCTCCAACTCAGTTTTCCATTGCAAACTGCCTTTCCTTGAAAACCAGGTGTAAGGAACATGCTGAGAAATTACAGTGTTTCTAGATGTCTCCCAGCCCTTGATTCTAGACGCAGCAATACCTCTCTCTTGTTTCATTTTCAGCTCTGAATGTGATTGGAGTCCTTCCTTTACCTACCTTGTTGGGAACAGCGAGATTCTGCTTGAGGGGAACTATGCAACTTACAAATCTATTGGAAGATACTCGCTCCAACTCGGCTTTCCTTTGCAAATTGCCTTTCCTTGCAAACAGGATCTAGGAAAAGTGCTGAGCATTCACAGTCATTGTTTCTTGGTGTCACCCAGCACTTAATGCTACATGCAGCATTGCCTCTCTCATTGTTCTATATTCAGAACAGAATGTGTGTGGAAGTTGTGCTTCCCCAACCTTGTTGGGAACACAGTTTCTGCTTGAGGTAATCTATGCTACTTACATATCAAAGGGGAGGCACTCTCTCCAACACCGATTTCAAGCAAACTGCCTTTCCTTTCAAGCCTGCTCTAGGAAACATGCTGAGATATCACGGTCATTGTTTCTAAAGGTCCCCCAGCCCTTGCTAGATGCAGCAACGTCTCTCCCCTTGTTTCATTCTCAGATCTGAATGTATGTGGAAGCCGTCCTTCACCTACCTTGTTGGGAACACATAGTTTCTGCTTAAGGGGAAATGCGCTACTTATATATCCATGGGTAGTCACTTGTTCCAACTCAGTTTTCCAGTGCAAACGGCCTTTCCTTGCAAACCGGCTGTAGGAAACATGCTGAGAAATCACAGTCAGTGTTTCTAGATGTCCCCTAGCCCTTGAACCAAGATGCAGCAATGCGTCTCTCCTTGTTCCATTCTCAGATCTCAATGTGTGTGGAAGCTGTTATTCAACTACCTTGTTGGGAGCAGTGAGTGTCTGCTTGAAGGGAACTAGGCTACTTACATATCTATGAGAGGCAATCACTCCAAATCGTTTTTCCAGTGGAAACTGCCTTTCCTTCCAAACCAGCTCTAGTAAACATGATGAGAAATCAGTGAGTGTTTCCAGATGTCCCGCAGCCCTTGATGCTGGGTGGAGAAACACCTCTCTCCTTTTTTAATTCTCAGATCAGAATGTGTGTTGAAGCAGTCCTTCACCTACCTTCTTGGGAAAACAGAGTTTCTGCTTGAGGGGAACTACGCTAGTTAAATATCCATGGGGAGGCCCTCACTCCAACTCGGTTTTCCAGGGAAAACTGCCTTTCCTTACAATCTGGCTCTAGGAAACATGCTGAGAAATCACAGTATGTGTGTCCAGATATTCCCCAGCCATTGATACTACATGCAGCAACGCCTCTCTTCTTGTTCCATTCTCAGATCTGAATATGTGTGGAAATCGTCCTTATCCTACCTTGTTGGGAACACATAACTTATGCTTGAGGGGAACAAAGCAACTTACATTTCTACGGGAAGCAGCTCCTCCTACTCATTTTCCCAGCACAAACTGCCTTTCCTTCCAAAGTGACTCTAGGAAACATCTGAGAAATCACAGTCAGTGTTTATAGATGATGCCCAGCCCTTGATGCTAGGTGCAGCAATGCATCTGTTCTTGTCCCATTCTCAGATCTGAATGTGTGTGGAAGCCATCCTTCACCTACCTTGTTTGGAAAACCGAGTTTTTGATGAGGGGGTACTATGCTTCTTACATATCTATGGGGAGGCACTCCAGCTCGGCTTTCCAGTGCACACTGACTTTACTTGGAAACCGGCTGAAGGAAACATTTTATTAAATCAGTGTCATTGTTTCTACTTGTAGCCAGGTCCTTTATGCTGGATGAATATGCCATTCTCCACATGCTCATATCTGAGATCTCAATGTGTGTGGAAGCTGTCCTTCAGGTTGTTTATTGTTAACACAGTGTTCCTGGGTTAACTGAACTACGCTACATAAATATCTGTGATTGTACTCAATTTTCCAGCGCAAACTGCCTTTCCCTGCAAACCGACTCTAGGAAACATGAGGGATCAGAGTAAGTATTACAAGATGTACACATGCCCTTTATGATAGAAGAAAGTACGACTCTCCACATGCTCCATTTTGGCATCTGAATGTGTGTGGAAGCCGTCCTTCAACTAATTTGTTGGGAACATAGGTATTCTGAGTTACGGGAATTACGCTACTTACCTATATATTGGGAGGCACTCGCTCCAACTAGGTTTTCTAATGCAAATGGCCTATCCCTTGAAACAGCTCTAGGAAATATGCTGAGAAATCAGACTAAGTGTTTCTATATATACCCATGCCTTTTATGCTAGATGAAAGAACGGCATTCCACATGCTCCATTCTGGGATCCAAATGAGTGTGGAAGCCTTCCTTCATATAGCTTGTTGGGAACAGAGTTGATCTGTGTTCTGGGAACTGCACAACTTAAATATCTATGGGGAGGCATTTACTTCAACTCATATATCCAGAGCAAACAGCCATTCCCTTTAAAAAGGCTCTAGGAAACATGCTGAGAAATCACAGTAAGTTTTTCTAGATGTAACCATGCTCTTTATGCTAGATGAAATAGCGCCTCTCCACATGCTCCATTTGGGATCTGAATGTGTGTGGAAGCTGCTCTCAAAAGTTTGTTGGTCACACAGGTGTTCTGTGTTAAAGGAGTTATGCTACTTACCTATTTATGGGGAGTGACTTGCTCCAACTAGTTTTTCCTGCACAAGCTTCCTTTCCCTTGAAAACGGCCCTAGGAAACATGCTGAGAAATCAGAGTACGTGTTTCTAGATATACCCATGCTCTTTATGCTAGATGAGAGAATGGCTATCCCCATGCTCCATTCTGGAATCCTAATGTGTGTGGAAGTCGTCCTTCATCCAGCTTTTTGGGAATACCAGGTTTTTATGTTAGGGGAAGTATTCTACTTAATTATCTATGGGGAGGCACTAGCTCCAATACTGTTTTCCATCGCAAACTGCCTTTCTGTTGAAACCGACTCTAGGAAACATGGTGAAATATCAGAAAATTTGTTTCTAGATGTACCCAAGCTCTTTATAGTAGATGAAAGAATGCCTCTCCACATTCTCCATTCTGTGATCTAAATCTGCGTGGATGTCCTGCTAAATTAGTTTGTTTGGAACACATGTGTCTTGTTTTATGGGAACTACACTACTTACCTATCTATGAGGAGTCACTTGCTCCAAGATGGTTTTCCAGGCAAACCGCCTTTCCCGTGGAACCAACTGTAGAAAAGATGCTGAGAAATAAGTGTAAGTATTTCTAGATGTAATCATGCCCTTTATGCTTGATGAAAGAAAGCCTCTCCATTTGCTCCATACTGGGATCCGAATGTGTGTGGAAGCCGCCCTTCAACTAGCTTGTTGGAAACACAGGTGTTCTGTGTTAGGGGAACTAAGCTACTTACATTTCTATTGGGAGACACTCGCTCGAACTCGGTTTTGAATTGCAAACTGCCTTTCCCTTGAGACCGGCTGTGAGAAACATGCTGAGAAATCAGAGTAAGTGTTCTTAGATATACCCATGACCTTTATGCTAGATGAAAGAATGCTTCTCCACAGCTCCATTCTGGGATATGAATATTTGTGGAAGCCTTCCTTCAAATATTTTTTTGGGAACACAGTGTTTTGAAGTTTGCCGAACTACGCTACTTACATATGTATGTCGTGGCAATCACTCCAACTCGGTTTTGAAGTGCAAACTGCCTTTCCTTTAAAACTGGTTCTAGGAAACAGGCTGAGAATTCAGAGTGTTTATAGCTGTACAGATGCCCTTTGTGCTAGATGAAAGAATGCCAGTCCACGAGTTCCATATTTGTTTCGGAATATGTGTGCAAGCCATCCTTCACATAGTTTGTTCTTAACACATAGCTTCTGTGTTAAAGTAACTACATTACATTAATACATATGGGGGTGCAGGAGCTCCAACTATGTTTTCCAGCACAAACTGCTGTTCCATTGAACCCGGCTCTAGGAAACATGCTGAGAAATCTGAGTATTTGTGTTAGATGTACCCAAGCCCTTTGTGCAAGATGAATGAACACTTCTCCACAAGTTCTATTCTGGGATCCAAATGTGGGTGTAAGGCCTCCTTCACCTAGCTTCTTATGAAGACAGAGTTCCTGCGTTGTGGGAACTACTCTACTTACAAACCTATATATAGGCACTTGCTCCAACTCTGTTTTCCAGGCAAACTGCCTTTCCCTAGAAACCTGTTCTAGGAAACATGCTGAGAAATCAAAGTGTATCTAGATGTATACATTCCCTTTCTGCTAGATGAATTAACACCTCACCACATGTTCCATTCTGGAATATGAATGTCTGTGGAAGCCGTCCATCAACTCTCTGGCTGGGAACACAGAGATTCTGAGTTAGGGGAACTACACAAGTTACATACGTATGGGGAGGCAATAGCTCCAACTCGGTTTTCCAGGGAAAACAGCCTTTTCCTTGAAACCGGCTCCAGAAAACATGCTGAGAATTCAGAGTAAGTGTTTCTAAATGTACACATGCCTTTCGGCTAGATGAATGAACGCTTCTCCACATGTTCCATTCTGGGAACCGAATGTTGGGAAGACTTCCTTAATCTAGCTTGGTGGAAAACCATAGTTACTGTATTAAGGGAACAATGTTACTTAGAGACCAATTGGGAGGCAATCACTCCTACACAGTTTTCCGGATCAAAATTCCTTTCCCTTGAAACCAGCTCAAGGAAACTTGCTGGGAAATCAGAGTAATGGTTTTTAAATCTAATCATGCCCTTTATGCTACATGAATGAACGCCTCTCCACATGTTCCTATCTGGGATCCGAGTGTGTGTGGAAGCTGTCCTTCACTTAGCTTGTTGGGAACACATATTTTCTGTGTTAGTGGAGCTTTACAACTTACAAGCATATGGGGAATCACACATTGCAACTTGCTTTTCCAGAGTAAACTGCCTTTCCTTTTAACCCGGCTCTGGGAAACATGCTGAGAAATCAGGGTAATTGTTTCTAGACGTACCCATGCCCTTTGAGCTAGACGAAAGAACTCTTCTCCACACGTTCCATTCTGTTATCTGAATATGTGTGGAAGATATCTTTAACCAAGTTTGATGGGAACACATTGTTTCTGTGTTGGAGGAACTCGCTACCTACAGATTGATGGGAGGCACTCGCTCCAAAACTGTTTTCCTGCACAAACTACCTTTCTCTTGAAACAGGCCCTATGAAACATGCTAAGAATTCAGAGTCATTGTTTCTAAATGTACCAATCCTCTAAATGCTAGATGAACTTAATACCTCTCTACATGTTTCATTCTGAGATCCAAATGTGTATGTAAGCTATTCTTCAACTAGTTTGTTGGGAACACAGAGTTTCTGTGTTAGGGGAATACTCTATTTACAAATCCATATGGAGGCACTCAGTCCAACTCGGTTTTCCAGTGCTATCTTCTTTCCTTTGAAACAGCTTCTAGGAAATATGTGGAGAATTAAGACTAACTGTATCTTTAGATACCTATGCCCTTTATGTTAGAAGAAAGAACGAATCTCCACATGCTCCATTCTGGGATCCTAATGTGTGTGAAAGCCATCCTTCATCTAGCTTGCTTTGAAAACAGGGTTTCTGTGGCATGAGAACTACACTACTTACATATCCATGGGGAGGCACTTGCTTCTAATCAGTTTTCTGGAGCAAACTGCCTTTCCTTTGAAACTGGCTGTAGGAAACATGCTGAGAAATCAGAAAATTTATTGCTAGATGTACCCATACTCTTTATGCTAAATGAAAGAACTCCTCTCCACATGCTTCATTGTGGGATCCGAATGTGTGTGGAAGTCGGCCTTAAACTTGCTTGTTTGGAACACAGGAATTCTGTGTTAGGGGAACTATGCAACTTACCTATCTTTCAGGAGGCAATCGTTTCAAATTGGATTTCCAGTGCAAAGTGACTTTCCCTTGAAACCAACTCTAGGAAACATGCTGAGAAAGCAGAGTAAGTGTTCATATAAGACATCCTTCCCCTAGCTAGTGGGTAACACAGGGTTTTGAGGTTAGCAGAACAATGCTACTTACATATCTTTGGGGAAGCCCTGTCTCCAGCTCGGTTTTCCAGCACAAACTGCCTGTCCCTTGAAACCGCCCCTAGGAAACATGCTGAGAAAACAGAGTAAGTGTTTCTAGATGTACCCATGCCCTTTATGTTAGGTGAAAGAACTCCTCCCTACATGCTCCACTCTGGGATCCGAATGTGTCTGGAAGTCTTCCTTCAAATAGCTTGTTGGGAAAACAGGTGTTCTGTGTTAGAGGAACTATGCAACTGACCTATCTGGAGGCACTCGCTCCAAATCTGTTTTTCAGTGCGAACTGCCTTTCTCTTAAAATTGGCTCTAAGAAACATGCTGAGTTATCAGGTAAGTGTTTCTAGATGTACCTATGCCCTTTATGCTAGATGAAAGAGTGCCTCTCCACATGCTCCATATAGGGATCTGAATGTGTGTGGAAGCCGTCCTTCAAATAATTTGTTGGGAGAAGATGGTTTCTGGGTTAGCCAAAGTAATCTACATACGTATCTATGGGGTGGCAGCGGCTCCAAGTCTGTTTAACAGTTCAAACTGCCTTTACCTTGAAACCGGCTCTAGGAAACATGTTAAGAAAAGAGAGTAAGTTTTTGTTGATGTAACCTTACCTTTTACGCTAAATGAAAGAACTCCTCTCCACATGATCCATTCTGGGATGTGAATGTGTGGATGGTGTCCTTCACCTAGCTTTAATGAATCACAGTGTTTCTGTGTTAGGAGAACTACACTACTTACATATCTATGAGGAGGCAATCGCTCCAACTCTGTTTTCCAGCAAAAACTCCTTTCCTTTGATATCAGATCTAGCAAACATTCTGAGAAATCAGAGAAAGTGTTTTTTAGATGTACCAATGCCGATTCAGCTAGAAGAAAGAATGCATCTCCAAATGCTCCATTCTGGGATCCGAATGTGTGTGAAGCCGTCCTTCAACTAGCTTGTTGGTAACACATTGTTACTGTGTTAGGGGAACAACAATACTTACATATCTATTGGTAGTCACAGGTTCCAACTCGGTTTTCCAGTGCAAACAGACTTTCCCTTTAAACCGGCTCTAGGCAACATGCTTAGAAATCTGAGTAAGTGTTTCTAGATGTAAAATTTCCATTTCTGGTAAATGAAAGAATGCCTTTCCACATACTCCATTCTGGGATGTTAATGTGTGTGAAAGCCATCCTTTACCGAGCTTGATGGGAACACTGGATTTCTGTGTTAAGGGAATTATGCTACCTACATATCTAAGGGGAGACACTCGCTCTAACACAATTTTTACAGGGCAAAGCTCCTTGCCCTTGAAACCAGCTCTAGGAAACATGCTGAGAAATCAGAATAATTGTTTCTAGATATACCAATGCAGGGACAGGGATGTTCCTCAGTCTTCCCTGAGCCCACCTGTGGAGCACCGACCCAGGTGGAGAGCACAGCAGCAGAAAGCAGCAAAGTGACTGGCACCAGGAGAATGAGGGTGGCCCCTGACGTTTGGGCAGGAACGCAGCCCCTGACCACAGTGCTGGGAGGGGCAGTGACCCACCCTTCTACCTGGCCAGTCTGCAAAATCTGACTGTGGCATTGGGAGGGGCAGTGACATGCCCACACATAGCAAAGGAGAGCTGCACTTGACTCAGTGTTGGGAGGAGGCACAATCTGCTTGCTAACAGGCACTGGGAGCAGCACAGACAAGGGTGCCAATGGAGGGCCTCTGGAAACAGCAAGCTGAGCTTCCAAAACAGGATAAAGACAGAAAGATCTCACATCAAAAGCACACAGTCTACAGGAGAACACTGAGCCCCTCCTTTTTTGTTTTTTTAAATCTGTTTTTACCTCTTCTATTTTCTATCACCCTTTTAATTTTTACTTCTTAATTCATTTTTATTTCTCTTGGCTTTGGTGTCCTGTTATTGATTACACACAGGTTTCAGATACATCTTTTCCACTTTTCTCCTTTTTTAAAGGTTTTTAAATGACATCTCAACCCGATTGCTATTCTGCTTCAACTTCCTGTTCTATCATTCATTATACACTCTTTTCAAACCTTTTTTTCATTCTTTTAAAATTCTTTCTCTCTTTTTTTTCTAAGTCTTACTCCTACATAGGCATTAGATATATAAACTCCTTAAGGACCACAATAGATAACTGATACTCCATAAAACACAGTGCCAGAGAGGCATGAGCATGATGAAGAAGCAGAGAAAGCATCCCCAATTAAAAGACCAAGAGAAATACCCTGAAAGAAAATCAATGAAATAGACATTGATAGACTAATAGATCAACATTTCAAAAAAGGAGTGATCAAAATATTGAGGGAACTAAAAGAGATAGTGTTTAGAGAAATAAAATATGCCAAAAATGAAATTGAAGCTATAAAGAAGAGCCAAGTAGAATTGATAAACTCATTGACTTAGATGAGGAGTGATCTAATGGCTGAGCAAACCAGACTAGAAAATGCAGAGGAACAAATTAGTGACCTAGAAGACAGGACAATAGAAAGCACCCAATGAGAAGAGCTACAAGATAAACAAATTAAAATAAATGAAAATGACATAAGGGACCTATGGGATAATATAAAGCATCCCAATCTTCCCATAATAGGGGTCCCAGAAGGGGGAGAAAGATCAAAGGGGATTGAAAAGGTTTTTGAAGAAATCATGACTCAAAACTTCCCAAACGTAAAGAAGGAATCAGATATCCAAGTATAGGAAGCTCAGAGGGTCCCAAACAGGAAGAACCCAAATAGACCCACACCAACACATATCAGAATCATGATGGCCAGAATCAAGTATAAAGAAATGATCCTAAAGTCAGCAAGAGAAAAGCAAAGAGGGAGTTACAAGGGAACCGCCATAAGACTTTCAGCTGATTTCTCTACACAAACACTACAGACCAGAAGGGAGTGGCAAAATATATTCAAAGCCCTGAATGAAAAAAAGATGCAGCCTAGTATACTTTATCCAGCAAGGCTATCCTTTAGGATAGAAGGAGAGACAAAGAATTTCACAGACAAGAAAAACTACAGAGATTAGCAACACTAAGCCCATGCTAAAAGAAATATTGAAAGTTCTACTCTAAATAGAAAAGAAGCAGGATTCTACATAAATGAGAAACTCACAACTGGAAAGGTGATAACTCATGAATTACAAATAAAATAAACACAAAATTATAAAAGAAGGCATATAAATAATTGAGAGTGGGAGAGGGAGGCAGGAAAATACAGAATTTTTTTTTTAATTTCTTGTTCTCAGTAGAATGAGTTTGAGATCATGTTACTATCAGTTTAATAAAAACAGTTATAGTAATGGGTAAATAGACTTAAAAAAAAGGGTAACCACGAGCCAAAAACTTACAAGGGAGTCACTAAAACTAAATAAAATTCATGATAATACAAAGGAAAATTACCAAACCACAAAAGGAAGAAGAAAGGAACAAAGAGGAAATACCAAATCAACTGCAAAGATAAGTTCAAAATGGCAATAAACACTCATCTGTCATTAATTACTGTAAATGTTATTGGACTAATGCTCCAGTCTAAAGACACTGAGTGGCAGACTGGATAATAAAGCAAAACCTTCAATATACTGCATACAAGAGACCCACTTCAGGGAGAAGGACACATATAGATTGAGAGTGAAAGGTTGGAAAAGGATAATCCATGCAAACGGAAAAGCCAAAAAAGCAGGTGTTGCAGTACTGATTTCAGATAAAATAGACATTAAAACAAAGGCCATAAAGAAGGACGTTTTATAATGATTAAAGGAGTGATACAAGATGAGGATATTACACACATTAATATATATGCACCCAATATAGGAGCACCTAAGTACATAAGACCATTACTAACAGAGATAAAGGGGGATATTGATGGGAATACAATCATAGTTGGAGATTTTAACACCACATTAACATCACTAGACAGATTTTCCAGAGGGAAATTAAATAATGCAACAGAGAAATTAAATAATACAATAGAAAAATTACATTTGGTGGATATTTTCAGAGAATTACACTCCCCAAAAATAGGATATACATTCTTTTCAAGTGCACATGGAACATTTTCCAGGATTGATCATGTACTTGGGCACAAAAGAAACCTCAACAATTTTAAGAAGATAGTAATTATCTCAAGCATCTTTACTGACAACAATGCCATGAAACTAGAAATCAACAACAGAGAAACAAAGAAGAAGAAAAGGAAAGCTTGGAGATTAAAAAAAAATGTTATTAAAAAAAACAATGGGTCAATGAGGAAGTGAAAGCTGAAATTAAAAAATACCTTGAGACAAATGACAATGAAAGCATAACCACACAAAATTTATGGGACACAGCAAAGGCAGTGCTAAGAGGGAAGTTTATAGCGATACAGCCCTTCCTCTAAAAAGAAGAAAAACCTCAAAAAAACAATTTAACCCACCAGCTGAATGAACTAGAAAAAGAAGACCAAAAAACCCCAAAAGGCAGCAGAAGGAAGGAAATTATAAAGATTAGGGAGGAAATAAAGAAAATAGAGATTAACAAGACCATAGGTAAAATCAACCAAACCAAAATCTGGTTTTTTGAAAAAGTAAATAAAATCGACAAACCTCTGGCCAAACTCACAAAGAAGAAAAAAGAGAGAGCACAAATTAGCAAAAAAAGAAAAGAAATGGAGAAATTGCAACAAATAAAATAGAAATACAGAATATCATTTGAGAATATTATGAAAAACTATATGTAACCAAACTGGATAACCTAGAGGAGATGGACAAGTTTCTGGAAACATGCTGTCCACCAAGACTGAATCAATAAAAACTGACCATTTGAACAAACAAATCACTAGTAATGAAACCAAATTTGCAATAAGAAACCTCCCTATAAATAAAAATCCAGGGCTATGAATAAAAATCAAATACTTTTTCTGCATCTATTGAGATGATCATGTGGTTTTTGTCTTTTCTCTTGTTGATGTGATGTATTACATTGATTGATTTGCATATGTTGAACCACCCTTGTGTCCCTGGGATGAACGCCACTTGGTCATGAAGTATAATCTTTTTTATGTGTTGTTAGATTCTATTTGCTAATATTTTGATGAGGATTTTGGCATCTATGTTCATCAGTGATATTGGCCTATAATTTTCTTTTTTGGTAGTGTCTTAGCCTGGTTGTGGTATCAGGATGATGGTGGCTTTATAGAATGAGTTTGGGAGCATTCCTTACTTTTCAATCTTCTGGAAGAGTTTGAGAAGGACTGGAATCGGTTCTTCTTTGCATGCTTTGTACAATTCCCCATTGAAGCTAGAACACTCCCTTACAACATACACAAAAATAAACTCAAAATGTATCAAAGACTTAAATATAAGACAAGATAAAATAAGAGGGAAACATAGGCAAAACATTATCTGACATACATATCAAAACTTTTCTCCTAGTAGAAATAAAAGCAAGAATAAATAAATGGGACCTAATGAAACTTACAAGCTTCTGCACAGCAAAAGAAACCATAAGTAAAATAAAAAGACAACCTATGGAATGGGAGAAAAAATTTGCAAATGAAATCGATAAAGGCTTGATCTCCAGAATATATAAGCAGCTCATATGACTCAAAAAGAAAAAAATAAACGACACAGTCCAAAAATGGGCAGAAGATCTAAACAAGCAATTCTCCAAGGAAGACATATAAATGATCAATAGACACATGAAAAAATGTTCAATATCACTAATTATCAGAAAAATGCAAATCAAAACTACAACAAGGTATCACCTCACACCAGTCAGAATGGCCATCTTTCAATAGTCCACAAATGACAAATGCTGGAGAGGCTGTGGAGAAAAGGGAACTCTCTTACACAGCTAGTGGGAATGCAGTTTGGTGCAGCCACTGTGGAAAACAGTATGGAGATTCCTCAAAAGACTAGGAATAGACTTACCATATGATCCAGAAATCCCACTCCTGGGCATATATCCAGAAGGACCCCTACTTCAGGATGATACATGCACCCCAATGTTCATAGCAGCTTTACAATAGCCAAAACATGGTAACAGCCTAAATGTCCAACAGATGACTGGATAAAGAAGAAGTGGTATATTTATACAATGGAATAATATTCAGCCATAAAACCCGACAATATAATGCCATTTGCAGCAACATGGATGTTCCTGGAGAATGTCATTCCAAGTGAAGTAAGCCAGAAAGAGAAAAAAAATGCCATAAGAGATCACTCATAAGTGGAATCAAAAAAAAAAAAGCATAAATACAAAACAGAAACTGACTCATAGACATAGAATACAAACTTGTGGCTGCCAAGGGGACGGGGGGTGGGAAGAGATAGATCGGGATTTCAAAATTGTATAATAGTTAAACAAGATTATACTGTATAGCACAGGGAAATATATACAAGATCTTATGGTAGCTCACAGAGAGAAAAATGTGAAATATATGTTCATGTATAACTGAAAAATTGTGCTCTAAATAGGAAATTGACACAACATTGTAAAATGACTATAAATCAATAAAAATTTTAAAAAATAAATCTCGGAACTGAATGTGTGTGGAAGCCATCCATCACCTACCTTTTTGCGAACACTGAGTTTCATTGATTTGGACACAGTCATACCTATGTATATATATGGGGAGGCAATCTCTCCAACTCGATTTTCTATCACAAACGGCCTTTAACTTGAAACCGGCTCTAGGAAACGTGGTGAGAACTCAGGGTAAGTGATTCTATATTTACCCTTGCCCATTACGCTAGCTGAATGTATGCTTCTCCACATGTTCCATTCTGGGATCCAGGCCCTAACCTTGAACTCTGACCCTCACCATGAACACTTTTCCTATCCCTAAACCCTGGCACTGAAACTGCCCCAGCCCCAGCCCCAACCCTAACCTTGCCCCAACCCCAACCAGAAACTTGTCCCTGACCCCTAACCTGAACATGAGCCTCACTCTCATCCTGATCCTCACCCTCATCCTCTCCCTCAACCTCACCATCTCCCTCATACTAAACACGAACATGTACCCTATCACCTGAGCCCGCATCCTGCTTACCCGTGCCCTAAACTTGTACCCTGACCCCTAGCCCTATACCCAGCACTACCCATGAAATTGACCCTGACACTGACCCTAGCCCTGACTCTGCCCAAGCCCTAACCCTGGCCCTGGCTCTAGTAATAACCCTAGTCATAACACTAGCCCAATCCATAGCTATGACCCAGAAGCCCTGACCCCATCTGCTGACCCTGACCATAAACCCTGTACCTGAACATGACCCTGACTGACATTGACCCAGAACCTGTCCCTGAAACTTGTCCCCACACCAAAAACACTGATCTTAACACTGACAACTGACTCATATCCAGACCCTAATGCTGACCCCTGAACTTGACCCTGAGCCAGACTCTGACCCAGACCCAGATGCTGAACACGACCTTACCTTAACCCTACCGTTAACACTAACCCTAACCTTAACTTAACCCTACCCTAACCCTAACCTGAAACCAAGCCTTTACCCTAACCCTAGCCATAGACAGAGCCCTAGCCCTAACCCTGACCCTGAACCAAAACACTGACCCTGAACCTGAACCCTGACCCTAAGCCTGAATCCTGACCATAAGCCTGAACCCTGACCCTAACCTTAACCCTAACATGATTCCAACCCCAGCCCCAACACCGAATCGAACCCCAACCCAAGCCTGAACCCAAACCCGAACACTAAAACCCTGACTCTGACCCTAGACCCTAAACCCTAGACCCTGACCTAGACCATGACCCAGACCTTGACCTTTGCCCTGACCCTAGGCCATAATGCCTAACCCAGCTTTTACCCATAGACCCAACCACAGCCCATAAACATGACATAAACATCCAATACTTCCCCAGGCCCCTGTTCCCTAGCACTGACCCCTAACACACTTCGCCTAACCCTTACCACTGACTATTTTACTTTCACCCTCTCTCTACCCCTCATCCCTTAATCCTATTTTCTTGGAATAACCTAAGACTATCTTGATGGAATAAAATCCCACAGAAACATCACAAAAACAATCAACTTGCCTATTAAATTCGATTCCTCCACTTACCTAAAGTACTACTTACCTTAATTTAACCACACAATAAAAAGATTATGCACCTTAAGCAAATGTCTCCACAGAAGATTTTATACTTTTTTAACATTTTAAACCAAACAATATCATAAATTTTAACATAAAACTAAATGGTATAATAAACAACAATATTACAGCAGGAGAAATTACATAATCTGATTCAATTGATCACAAGAAACGTTAAAAAAAACTCCACTCTTACTTCATGGAATAAACACTCTTGAAAATAGGGGTAGAAACAAATTATCTTAGTATGATACACAGCATTATAAGAAACAGTAAATAAAAATCTGGAATAAAGCCCAGAGGTTTCCTTTCAACACTTTTATTCACTATTTTCCTGGAACTTCCACAAAAAGCCAGGGTGAAAGACAGTAAGAGTATCAACAAATAAAATTGTTACACTAAAAACAAATCTATTCACCAATCAGATGACATCATATATATATATATAAGTCTTGAAATCATGAACAATTCACTGAGTAGCTTAACTTTTAAGCTGTAAGCGACTCAAATAATTCAGCAAGTAGACAATACAAATTGTCAATGTATCAGAATTTCTTTCTTGTACACACTAACAATGAATAATATCAAGAATAATTTAACAGAATTTTATTTTACATAATATCAATATTACTAGAATACTTAAGAATCAATTTTATCAAGGTGTAAGACTAGTAAATTGAAATGGAAAAGACATTACCAAAAGAAATAAAATAAAACCTTATAAAAAGAAGACATCCCATGTTGATAACAAAACTAAACATGGAAGGAGTGCCCAATGCGATCTAGAGAGAAATAGACTGAAGCCAGTTTACTAGAAGATTTATCTGCTGACTGAAACTTCCTGTAGTGGAAGCCCACCAATCTACTAAGTATTTCCCTTTATTAAAGTGTTTGATTGGCTTCAATTGATGTAGTACAAACTCTTGTAATCCATATTTTCAGAAAGGAAATTGTACTTCCTTAAACATTTGAAAACTGTTGGTGTGTATAACCTGAATCCATACTTAAGCACTGATACAGTTGTTATTAAGGGCAGCAATCCTGTGACTGTTAGGATTAGTAATAATCAGAGTGTTGTTTTCTATGTTTAAAATCTCATTTTTTTCATAATTTATTGTTAAAAATATAGGTAGTGCTATGGAGGATTTTAGCCAGAAGTACAAATATATGTTGAATAATGCTGCAAGGAATATTAATGTTTGTAGATTGATATTAATGAAATTTGTTATATCTTGAGTTATTACTCATTTGAGGAAAAACCCTTATACTGGTGGCAGACCACCTTAGACAATATGATGATGGGGATAAAAATTATGATCAGAAGAGTTTTATTTTATGTGTGTGATAATGATACTGTTGCAGTCCATGCACAGGGCATAAATAGTAAGTTGACAGTGTTTTTGATACAAATTAGTGCATTTAGGGTTGTCATGATTGGATTACACATTGTAATAGCTTTTATTCATCTTATATGGACAGTTGATGAGCAGGCTATAAATTTTGTAGTGGGTTTTGTTAGACTGTCTCAGCTTCTGATGATACTTCATAATACAGCTTTGAAGAATAGTATGTTTAGTGGGCAGTGAGATTTGGTGTAACACATAGGGGTGTACATCTGTCACATTAATAAGATTGGCTCTATTGTATGATGTATGCCCTGTATAAATTCAATCACTCAGAAAAGAAATGGGGGAAGTTCAATTTTATGTCTAGGGCTATTGTTAAAATGGTGGATGCTCTTAGATTAAAGAATTTTGTACTTTTTCATTGACTGGAGTATACTAGATTAATAATAATATCCAATATAAATAGTATTGATGTGGTGTTTATTGTTAGAAAAGACTTGTTGGATGCTTCTATAACTTGTGCATTTAATTTTCTTTTAGAATGGAAATACTAGTACCATGTGAGCTTTTTATTAAAATAATGATTCCTGAGATAATGGTCAGCAGAGTGACAGTAAAAATAGGGTTTACTAGTATACTAAAGATATAAAACAATACTCTTAGGGTATGTACCTGATAGTTTATTTAACAGACTATATTCACCATAGAATGTGGCATAATGTGGTAGCATGAACATTTTAAAATTCTTAGGGGTAGGATCAATTCCTATGATTCTAGGAACTGATTAAACCTCTTTTATTTACTATTTTAAAAGAGCTCTTTTGGGGGAGGATATAGCTCAGTGGTAGAGTGTATGCTTAGATGATGATGATGATGATAATAATAATAATAATAATAATAATTAATAATAATAATAATATATTAAATATTTTAAATAATAATAATAATAATAAATTTAAACATGCATAAATAAACCTACTTACTTCCCCCCTAAAAGCAAAGCAAAACAAACAAACAAAAACTCTTTGGTCAGACATAATTCTTATGTTTGTAGTGGGATGCCTGATGCACTGACAGGTACTGAAACATATACATAGAGCTAGTCTTTGTGTTAATTTTTTTCATAAATAAGGGATGTATAAAAAAGAAATCTAAAAAGAGAACATAAATCCAAAACAGAAATAGATTCATAGACATAGAATACAAACTTGTGGTTGCCAAGGGGGAGAGGGGTGGGAAGGGATAAACTGGGAGTTCAAAATTTGTAGATACTGACAGGCATATGCAGAATAGATAAACAAGATTGTACTGTATAGCACAGGGAAATATATACAAGATCTTGTGGTAGCTCACAGGGAAAATAATGTAACAAAGTATATATATATATATATATATATATATGTTCATGTATAACTGAAAAATTATGCTCTACACTGGAATTAGACACAACATTGGAAAATGACTATAACTCAATAAAAATGTTAAAATGTAAGAGATGTATAAGATGATCATCTAAAAATTGTGTGTAGGATATTCAAATTCATAGAAAGGATATTGTTAGGATGCATGTTTGAATAATAACATTGGCTATATGTAATTTGGCTGTATATAATTCTGTTATCCAGGGATTTTGAAATGCCCTTAAAAATAGAATAATTTTGAAACCATTTATTATAGTGATACTGACATATTCAGCTATAAAGATCAGAGAAAATAGACCTGCTACATATTCTACATGGAAGGTATATACAAGTTTTGATTCTCCTGTTAAATCAAAATGGGGTTCTGTTGATTTCTGCTACAGTAGAGGTAAATATAGAAAAATATGACTAGGGGTTGGGAGGGGAAAATTAATCATATGTATTCTTGTTTAATAAATGAGAGTATAAATGATCCATCAGTGGGGATAATAAACCAATAATTGCTAGTTTACATTATTTGAGATTGTGCTCTTGCCCATAAAGCTCTGATTAGTGTGTATTTTTAATATTATACTCATCCAGATCAGAGCATGGAATAAGAAGCTAGGCTTCATACAGCCAGTATAAGAAGTGTGCCTAAGTTTACATCAGTGGATAGTGGATAAGTTATGTTAAGAGGAACTGCTAATGTGAAAGCCATGGTTAAGGCCAGCATTGGTGCAATAATATACATAAATTGATGATATTTGGGCCTCTCTAAATTTCCAGAACCTAGGAATTCCCTTTAATTAATGTGAAAAGTGACACAGTGAGCAAACCTGTAATACTTAGTAAAAGAATTTAGATTGTAAATCTGTTCTTAGGAAGAGGACTTAACCTTAAGGAAATAAAGATTTATGTTTGAAGCAATTGTGTTCTGCTACTGTAGCAAACCATGTTCTACACTAGGGTATATATAAATTATTAAAATTTTACTGTATCACCAATTAATTTGATGGTGCTTTTATAAAGTGACCTTTAATTCTTTTGTCCTCTCATACTGGGACAAGTGTATAATAGATACAAACTTACTGGGATCATTCCAGTCTGAACTCATATCTCACAGAACTTTAATCATTAAATGAAACATTTTCAGCAGTTACAACACTGGGATCTTCTGATCCAATTCTGAGGGTATAAAACCTATTGCTGAAATGAATTCTAAATTTGAATTGAGCTATTATTCTTAGAGTACTTTATTATGTTTATCAATGTATTGGATCAATACATGCTACAGCATTTTGAAAAGCTGGTCTAAATTTTAATCACTTGAAGCTGGTTATATTCATTGGGGCCACCACAACCATAATTATTAACCCATTAAAAGCTATGCTATCCCTTAAGATTCAGTTATTTATTTTATAGATTAAACACATAAAGCACCAAAGGAACTTCTCATTTTATATGGCTCCCACCTCTTATTGGGAAGGTCAATTTCACTGATGAAAAGAGATAGTAAAAACCTTGTGCCATTCTCCTAGCTGCTTATTTAGAAAACTAGTTATTATGCTACATTTTCAGTGTCAGGAAACCATGGCCATTAAATATGTCCTTTGTTAGGCAGTGCCTCTAAGATTAGAAGTGCTAGATGTAACCTTCCTGGTAAACATGCAGGACATGTGATTACAAAGTTCCTTTTCCTTTTAGAAAGTCATTCCTTAAATGCAAACCTGTGTTGGACTAACAGTTTTTTATAATTAAGTATTGGTTAGGGTTTATTTTACTGTTAACCATCAGTAAGTGATTCATCCTGATATAAGCTTATGCAAGGATAAATATTTCTTGCTACCAATATGAATAGTATTGCTTTTACTAAAAGATTAGTCCAGTATTAAATTATGAGGTTTATTATTTTGCTATTGATATTGAGATGAATGTGTTCTTAACCTTGAATACTTTCTTAATTGGTGGCTGCTTTTAAGCAAACTACAGCATTGTTTATGCTTATTCTCTAGAGAAGCTTATATCCTGCATCTACAAACCTGTACCTTTTAAAATTACATTAAATTATATTAACAGTTTTGTTTTTAATTAATAATTAAAATTGAACTAAAATTCTTTTATGAACAACCTGCTATCATCAGACTTGTTGGGCTTATTACCTCTAATCATAAATCTTCTATTATACCATATAGATGAATTTGTTCCAGTAAACTGTTCATAAATACATCATCTGGTTTCAAGGTATTTAACTTATTTCATCTTTCCCTAATGGTACTTTATACTACTAGATTTAATTTTCTATCTTCAATATATTAAGTGTTAAACAAATCTCTAATTTACTTATGATAGTTGAATATGGTAGGAAGCCTGGGCTGGCTTTAGTTCAAATTTTTCATGAAGTAAGGAATCTACTGGGTGTAAACCAGGTGCTTTTCTTTCAACTACACTTTAATGCATCAAAGCACACTCTATGGTGTGCTCACCTTGTCATGAATCACCTCCTCATTAATGACTTGTACTTGCTAATGGGCTATAAAAAGTTATCACTATTTGAACAGGGTGATGGGATGAGTGTGCCTGCTTCGTGTCCTGATTGTATTTGTCACAATTCTTAATTTACAACTATGTTCTCCTTTGGCATTTCTTAACAATTTTGTATATATTATTTGTACTCAAGTTGGCCCTTGACTTGCCATCCAATAGTTTAAAATTAGACCTGACATTTTTATATCTGATCATTATGATTATGACTACTCCTTTTGCGGGTATACTGAAGATGCTGTTACAGAGACAAACCACCAAAAAAAAAAAAAAAACCTGATAAAATAAATGAGTTTAGAAAAGTTGTATGATAAAATATCAATACAGAAAAATCAATTGTTAAAATATACACAATATCACTAATTATCAGAGAAATGCAAACCAAAACTACAATGAGGTATCACCTCACACCAGTCAGAATGGCCATCATCCAAAAATCCACAAATGACAAATGCTGGAGACGCTGTGGAGAAATGGAACTCTCCTACACTGTTGGTGGGAATGCAGTTTGGTGCAGCCACTGTGGAAAACAGTATGGAGATTCCTCAAAAGACTAGGAATATACTTATCATATGACCCAGGAATCCCACTCCTGGGCCTCTGTCCAGATGGAACCCTACTTCAAAAAGACACTTGTGTCCCAATGTTTATAGCAGCAATATTTACAGTAGCCAAGACATGGAAACAGGCTAAATGTCCATCAACAGATGACTGGATAAATAAGAAGTGGTATAATTATACAATTGAATAATATTCAGCCATATAAATCGACAACATAACGTCATTTGCACAACATGGATGCTCCTGGAGAATGTCATTCTAAGTGGAGTAAACCAGAAGGAGAAAGAAAAATACCATATGAGATCACTTATATGTGGAACCTAAAACAAACAAACAAACAGCATAAATACAAATCAGAAATAGACACATAGACATAGAATACAATCTTGTGGTTGCCAAGGGGGCAGACGGTGGGAAGGGATAGACTGGGATTTCAAAATTGTAGAATAGATAAACAAGATTATACAGTATAGCACAGGGAAATAAATACAAGAACTTATGGTAGCTCACAGAGAGAAAAATTTGACAATGAGTATATATATATATGTTCATGTGTAACTGAAATATTGTGCTCTTCACTGGAATTTGACACATTGTAAAATGATTATAAAGCAATAAAAAATGTTTAAAAAAAGAAAAATGAGTTGACTTTCTATATGCTAATAAGTTCCAGAAAGATAAATTACTAAAACAAACTTATTTCACAATTGTACCAAAAAATAACCAAAATGTCTAGAAATAAATTATAAAGGATGTGAAAGGCCTGCACATGGAAACTTATAAAACAGTGATAAAGAAATTGATACAGGACACACATCCACAAAATTTGTGCTCATACATTAGAAGAACATTGGTATAACATTCATCAAGCCAAAGCAGTGTACACATTAATTGCAAACTCTATCAAATTCAAATAGCTTTTTTTTCATGGACACAAAAACCAAGAAATCCTAGCATTTGTGTAGAACAAAGAACCTGGAATAACCTAAATGATCCTAAGAAAGGAGAAAACTGCTAGAGGCATCTTTCTCACTGACTTCACAGAACATGATGAAGCTACAGTCACATAAGCAGTGTGGTACTGGCACAAAAACAGGCACATGAACCAGAGTGATAGAATAGAGAGCACAGGAATAAACCCAGTTTATGTTGTCAGTTAATTCACAACAAAAGAGCTAAGGACACATAATGGGGAAAGACATTATCCTCAATAAATGGTGCCAAGAACACTGGAAACCATATCCCCCCAAAATGACACAAGACACTGTCAACATCACACACAAAATTAAGAGTAAACTCCACAAGTTTCCATATAAAGCCCCTTCTCTGCTGGATCCTCTGAAAATGGAAACCCTTGGCTGTAACCACATGGAGAAAGCTTCTGCCCACTTTTTCCAAATCTTTTACTCTCATGATGTTGCCTCCTGTTGGTTCCTGAAGAAGTCTGGCTCCTGCCTGTGTGTACTTACCTGAGCATTGTCCTGAAGTTGAAACCACGACGGGTCCTGAAGAGGCCCAGCCTCCACTAGCTCCACAAGGAGCCAAGCCCCTCAGTGAGAAACGTGCACCTCAAGGGTCAGAGAGTGTGCATGGAGCCACCTTCTGACCAGCTGGGAACTGCAGGTGCAACCACTCAGTGTTTACCAAGTGTACTCTAAATTGTCCATACAATTATAAAAATGCATATTTATAAATATTCTAAAGGAAAACATGTAAGAAAATCTACATAACCTTGTCTAAGTGATGAACTTTTAAAAAAAAAACCCAAATCTATCCACAAAAGAAAAATTTGTATCATGGAATTTAAAAAAAATAAAAATTTAAACATTGTTTATGATCTTATTCAGAAAACCTAAACACAAACCACACACTGAGAAAAATAAATCTACACAACACATAACTGATTAAGGATTTGGACACAATTACATAAAAAATTTTATAACAAACAACCCAAATAAAAACTGGCAAAGATCTTAACAAACACCTTTCCAAAGAAAACCATATGCCATTAAGGAATTACAAACTAAAATGATGATATAGAAATGCACACTTATTAGAACCACTAAACTCCAAAGAAATGACATTACCTGTGATTTATAGAGAATGAAGAAAAACAGGAACTCTCCCTCACTGCTGGAGGAATCCATGTGTGGCTACTTTGAAAGACAGTTTGGCAGTTTTTTCCAAAGCTAGTCAAAGTTCACCTCAGGACCCAACAGTGTGTCTTTAGTATTTAGACAACTGCTTTGAAAGTGTCCAAACAAAACCTAGCCTGCAATTATGCACAACTCTACTCATAATGCCTAAAATCTTTAAAATATGAGGATATCCTTCCATGCATGAATACATAAGATAATTAGGGTATACCCATGTGAAGGATGGCAAATTACACTCTAACATAGATCCCTTTAGCTTGAAGATTACAATGGACAGATTTCTTAAAAAAGAACCATGAGGTTCTCTGAAACCCAAGTCAATTTTGCCTTTTTGAGGCAATTTTATATTTATAATGGAAATCTCCATTTGAAAGGTTGTGTCCCCCTCTGTGCCAGGAATAGAAAAATGTCTAAATCTCAAACAACAACAACAACAACAACAACAACAACAACAACAACAACAACAACAACAACAACAACAACAACAAAACTCTGTTATTAATGGAGAAGGCTAAGATTTAAATCTGTACAATGAACATACCCTTCCTTTCTTTTGGTTTTAGATGAAGATGGTATTTCAAGTGATGGGCCATTTCAGGGAATTACTCAATTATCTTGGTATCTCCCATGCTTAAAGGAGGTACGCATGTTACTAAGTTTGTTTATACAATTATCTATAGACAGCTAATACCACAAAAGTGTGTACTTAAAATGATTTAAATGTTATGATTTAAAATGATTTAAGTGTCATATAATGTATTTTTAATCACAATCAAAATAATCAGGAATGTAGTACTGATACAATGCATGATAGTAATACACACTAAAAAGATCCCTAGTGAAAAAAGCCATAAAGAAAAGTTCTCCCAGATTAAGTGATTATCATGTATGTTTTAAACCCATCAATGTTATAAAAAGGAGAGAATCTCAGTAACAATTCTAGAAAAAGAAAAAAAAGAAAACAAGCAGTTAGACCTACTGGTGAAAGTTGAAGTGAGCCTACAGATTAAATAATAATGTGGAAAGCATATCACTTCCTCATTTGTACATTATATGGTGGTTCTCCAGGAGAGTGTCCCTGCTTTGGGGAAAGCAGACTACAGTATTTGGTGCAAAGTGCCAACTATGAGGACTTTTTATCATTACAAAAATTATTGGAAAGTCCAATATTTTCAAAGCAACCATATCAATACAATGGCAGAAAAGTGGATAAGACAGATATCAAACGTTGATATAGAGGCCAATACTTATCCAGACCAAGGTCATCTAAAGTTGTGATGATAATTGCCCTTGTAGAAATCCACTTGCTATTAAGAGGTACTGTGGGAAGAGTATACAAGTAGCCATCAAGGTTAAACAGTATCTAAACATCCTTATTGTCTTGCATCAGAGGTGCAGATGTACTGCCATTCTGTCTAAGCATCATCCATGTGAGTTCCTGCCTGGGTCCCCAAGCCATGCATCCACATGACTATGCAATAACTGTCTCACTCCCAACAACATAGCACTGCCATTAGCTCCTAGACCAGACAAAGAGAAAAAGAACTCGATGGGATATAGTCAGTGGTAGTGGTTTGGAAGAGGCTGGTTTGGCCGTGTGGCATCTTCCTAGGTTTGCAGGCCTCTGTGAGTGAGCGAGGAAGCCTGATATCTGGGTACATGTCAAGGTGACCTCAGCTGGGCTGAGAGGGTGGGGCATTGGTGAAGGTTATAACAGACTTTTCAGGGGTACTTCTGCCTACACTTGTGCAACATGGTCTGTTCATCCCCAGCACAGATTAGAGAACAACACAGTTCCCATGGGTGCTGCACAAGGCCAAACCTAAGGTGTAGTGGCTTACTGACTCTGCCATCGTGTGGTAACTCAAAACCATCATCCATCCAGTAATGTGTGAATTTTCCTGAGAAAAGTGCTTTACAGAATTCAATATAAATTCAATGTAGTTTTTATAGAAATTCAATTATAGTGAAGTAGAAATCCACATATACAAATATATCCCATGCATGCAATAATAATTTTGCCATCATATGTTTCCTAACATAAACAGCTATAATGTAGTTTCTTTAAAGGTTAATTGAAATGAAGAGAGAAGTAGTAAGATCTTAAGCTCCTATAGAGAGACAATTTCACAGCAACAGATATTTGGATGTATGTGGCTTATTTGGGAAGTGATGACAGGAATCCAGAGAAGTATAGATAGCAAAAAGGGACAGTAAGACAGGGAAAATGGAAAAGTCAAGAAAGGCGAGTTATGGGACTGGTTCCCCTTCTGGGAAATGAGGTCAATCCCAAAATGGATATTCTGAAGAACTACATAGAATGCACTTCAGAAGTATCCCTTTGAAGGGCAATGTGGAGATTTATCCAACAACTCACATTTCCCATTGATTGAGAGTTTTTGTAGATGTCTTTAACACCCCTAAACTTTCAGGCTGTGGTTGTGCAAAATGAGCTGCCTTTCAGTTTAAAGAAAATCCTGAGACAGAATAGATGAAAGGCACTCGAGGCAGGACATAGACGTAAGCTTACTGGTACCAGGAATGCTCTGCTACAGTACGTTTGAGAACAGAGGCAAGAGGATGATCAATGAGAATTGGAAATAACTGAAGCCTAAGAATTGGGAAATAGAGTGACCAAATCTGAATAATAAATTCAGACAAAGCCTTGTACTGAAAATAATTTAAATTTCTGGATTAAGGAAATGTATCTTTTCAAAAGCAATAAAAATGTTAAACTAGTACTGAATGACATCATTAGGACAACTTTCAAGGGAAAGTGGGAACTCAGTGAGGTAAGTGGAGCATGGAAGCTGTTGTCAAACAAAGGAATGTGCCATCAATTTTGAAGGTGTGAGATAAGCAGCCAGAGTTCAAAAGTCAGAGCTCACCCAAACAGTCTATGGGGATGCAATGTACTTAATGACCATAGTGAATAATACTGTATTATATATTTGAAAGTTGCTAAGAGAGTAGATATTAAACATTCTCATCATAGGAAAAAATATATATAGCTATTTGTGGCAATGGATGTTAACTAGACTTATTGTGATCATTTGTATCAAATACATAAATATGATATATATATATATAATATATCTATTTCAAATCCATGATTTTGTGTACCTGAAAGTAATATATGCCAGTTATATCTCAATTTAAAATAATGTAAAAATGCATGTACTAAAATATCAAAGGAGAAAAGAAGAAAAATAAAGGTAAAGGACTCAGGTTTTAATAACATGATATTAACCAATTATGAGAAATAAAAGCAATATAAAATGGGATGTATAATTCTATATTCTTGCCTCTCAAGAACACTGAAGGTTAATGCAATGACAACAGTTCCATTCAACACAAAAGGTGATGAAGCTGCAATGGCAAAGTGTCTTTATTAATGAAGAAATATGTTTTGCTTGAACATTAAAAATTCCAAGCTTGAAATTCCCATAGTAGAGCCCTAGTAAAGAATTCTTGCTGCATTTTGAAGGGCTTAAACTTTCACTTCAAAAAATAACTTCAGATCAGAATACTCCCTAAACTATATGAGGCAAATGAATAACTGTGCATTGTTTGTTTTTTTCAGCTTAAAGGGAATAGAAGCTATCTCATCTCTCCTGAAAATTATCCACTATTTCACACATCATACAGTCGTTAATTAGAATTCCAGCATTATTTGATAATAAAACTAGAATTGGTTTTATTATACATAAAACTATATGTTATATTAGAAAATATAATAACAGTATAATATATATTAATCACTTATTGTATTCCTGGAACTGTGCTAAACTTGCTCAATGTTAATATATTAAATGTGATCACTATACACCTTGTGTGATTCTCAATGTGATTGTGCTATTTGTCAATTCATTGACTTCCCAACTCCAAGTCTACCCTTTATTCTCTATTCTGAAAAAATAGAGCTTAACTCCTCAAGTATTTTTCCTTGGCAAAATGGCAAATTTCAGCTTTGTCAGTAGAAGGTGTTAGGAGGACAGACACGGTCTAATGGGAGACCTCCTTTAAATATTGAAAGACTAAACTAGTTATTCTTAACATTTTCTGTACATAAACATCAACAGGGATGGTCTTAAAAATGCTCACACTTGACCTTTGGACCATCACCAGAGTGTCTGATTTAACAGAGCTGGACTTGGAGCTAAGCATGAGTGTTTTTTTAAGGCCTCCAATCCAAGTGATTTTAATTGCAAGCCAAGGATGAAAACAACTGGAGTACACCTACAAAGAAAGTGTGAACTTGAAGGGAATCTGCCTTCCCTCACTCCCAATGCATTATATTCAATGTTGATTTGATACAGTATGGAAAGGAGAGAGAAGAGTAGCAAAAAAAGATTCATGGCTATCATATTTATTTGCAGCCAGGGGTTTGTTTTTAAGTGTATGTTTTGTTATTATTCAAATATGGTGAGGCCAACAGATAAGGAGATGACTGTCATGGAAAAGATGGTTTGTTATTCACAGCTCCCAAGAGGAGAGGGCATGCCATGACAATGTGGGGCAACACAAGAAAGTACCAGTGTCAGTAAGGAGCAGAGTGAGCAAGGTGAAACCTGGGCAAGAGCTTTATTGTGGCTGCTGCTGGAAGGGGAAAGGGAAGACGTGAAGCAAAGTAGTCAGGTTAAGATTGGTTAGTTTGAATAATTTCAGCAGGCTGTATGGTATGGGGGTGTCCATAGTTGACTGATATCTGATCCTCAGGTGATTAGAGCAGTTGGATAGTGGCCCAGAGTGTGAAGGCTGATAGAGGAGGTGGCTGGAATATAGCCTATTGATTGGTTGGTTTTTTACAAAAGGCACACTTGCAAGGGAGTCCTTTACTATTTCTAAGAATTGGCTAACCCCAGATTGATCAGTCTCTTCAGGGACTGCAAAGTCCCAAGATGCCAAACCATTAAATACAGAAGCTAGTAAATATAGTTACTGCAGGGTTGCATCTCTTGGATGGTCCAGGAACTCAAGCCAAAATTTTGGTTTAGGATGACTCTGGACTGGTAATATCCACAGGCACCTTAAAAAATTAAATATGAATCCTTCACAATGGAAGATAATTTTACCCTATTCATCTTACAATTCCAACAAGAAATTTTAAAAGAAATTAAATAACAATAACAATTTAAAAATTGCCAAGCTCAAACGGAAACAATGAGCAAACACCCCTCCAAAAAAAAAAAAAAAAAAGAATAAAGTGACTAAAAAAATTTAAATGTTGAAAATTATTGAATACAGATTACAAACTCATAAGCTTTCTCTGTTTAAACAAATAAAAGACAAACTTTAAAATATTTGCAAGTAATAGAAAATTATATAGTGACAGCAAATTTCAAAAGGAATGGAAAAGTCTTTAAATGAAAAATGGAATAGCTGAAATTAAAAACCCAAAATATATTATTAAAAGCAGATTAGAGACATCTGACAAGAGAACTGCTGTTCTGGGAGACAAATCAGAATACAATATCCTGAGTGCAATACAGAAGAGGAAGTAGGAGGAGAAGGAGAAGAAGATATGGAAGAGAAGTGAGGCATCTTAGAGGATAAGGCAAGAAAATCTTAACTATATGAAATGGGTGTTCCAGAACCAAATTGAGATTAATGCAGAAGAAGTTTTAAAGAAATATCAACAACCAGAAAGAAATTAACAAAATGGCAATAATTGAATACCTATCAATAATTACTCTAAATGTAGATGGACTAAAGTCTCCAAACAGAAGACATAGAGTGACTGAACATATGAAAAACAAGATCGATATATATGTTGCCTACAAAAGCCTCACTTTGGATCAAGATACACACTGACTGAAAGTGAAGGAATGGCAAAATATATCCTATACAAAGGGAGACAAAAAGAAAGCTGGGGTAGCAATACTTACATCAGACAAAATAGATTTAAAACAGAGACTGTAAAAAGAGACAAAGAAGAGCATTACATAATAATAAAGGGATCAATTTAACAAGAGGATATAACAATTGTATGGGGGAAAGGTATAGTTCAATTGGTAGAGTTCTTGCTTAGCATGCATGAGGTCATGGGTTCAATCCCCAGTAGCTCCTCTAAAAATAGACAAACCCAATTACCTTGCCCCCAAGATTAAATAATTAAATCATACAATAATAAATAAAATATTTTTTAAAAGAGTACACAAGACTTGTAAAATCTATGCATCCAACATAGGAGTACCGAAATACACAAAGCAAATATTAACAGACACAAAGGGAGACAGTAAGATAATAATAGTAATGACAATAATACAATAATATTTGTGGACTTTAACACCTCACTTACATCAATGGCTAGATCACAGAAAAGCAGAAAGGAAACAATGACCTTAAACAATACTTCAGACCAGATGAACATAATAGATAAACACAGAACATTCCACCCAGAAGCAGCAGATACATATTCCTTTCAAATGCACATAAAGCATTATACAAGATAGATCACATGTGAGGCCACAAAACAAAACTCAATAAATTTAAGAAGAGTGAAATTATATTAAGCATCTTTTCTGACCAAAACGGTATAAAATTAGAAATCAATTATAATAAGAAAACTGGAAAAAAAAAAGCCACAAACACATGGAGGCTAAAGATCAAGGTTCTAAAAAAGTAAATGAGTCAACAAAGAAATCAAAGAGGAAATTAAAAAATACCTTGAAACAAATTAAAATAGAAATAGAGCATTCCAAAATCTGTAGGACACTGCAAAAATCATTCTAAGACAAAAATGTATAGTTATAAAGGCCTATCTTGGGAAACAAGAAAGCAAATAAACAATCTAACTTTACACCAAAAGAAACTAAAGCAAACAAACAAATAAACAAAGAAAGCCCAAAGTGAGTAGAAGGAAGGAAATACTAGAACAGTATGAGTGGAGGAGGAGAGAGAGAGAAGGGACAGAAAGTTTATTAGAAAGAAATAATGGTTGAAAATTTCCCAAATTTATGGATGGAAATAAATATCCATATTCATACAGCATAATCCAAAGGGAATGGTTTTAAACTCGACACTGAGACACATTATAAGCAATTGTCAAATCAAAGATGAAGACAGACTTTACAAAGATTCATTAAAAAAAATAACTTGTCACATACAAGAGAACCCATAACTATGAGAGAATTTCCTTTTTTTAACGTTTTTATTAATTTATAATCACTTTACAATGTTGTGTCAAATTCTAGTGTAGAGCATAATTTTTCAGTTATACATGAACATATATAAATTCATTGTCACAAATATTTTTCTGTGAGCTACCATAAGACCTTGTATTTCTTTCTCCATGCTATACAGTATAATCTTGTTTATCAGTTCTACAATTTTGAAATGCCAGTCTATCCCTTCCCACCCTCCACCCCCTTGGCAACCACAAGCTTGTATTCTATGTCTATAAGTCTATTTCTGTTTTGTATTTATGCTTTTTTTTGTTTTGTTTTTAATTTTAGATTCCACATATGAGCGAACTCATATGGTATTTTTCTTTCTCTTTCTAGCTTACTTCACTTAGAATGACATTCTCCAGGAACATCCATGTTGCTGCAAATGGCATTATGTTGTTGGTTTTTATGGCTGAATAGTATTCCATTGTATAACTATACCACTTCTTCTTTATCCAGTCATCTGTTGATGGACATTTAGGCTGTTTCCATGTCTTGGCTATTGTAAATAGTGCTGCTATGAACATTGGGGTGAAGGTGTCATCCTGAAGTAGGGCTCCTTCTCTATATATGCCCAGGAGTGGGGTTCCTGGGTCATATATTAAGTCTGTTCCTAGTCTTTTGAGAAATCTCCATACTGTTTTCCACAGTGGCTGCACCAAACTGCATTCCCACCAGCAGTGAAGGAGGGTTCCCTTTTCTCGACAGCCTCTCCAGCACTTGTCATTTGTGGATTTTTAAGTTATGGCCATTCTGACTGATGTGAGGTGAAACCTCATTGTAGTTTTGATTTGCATTTCTCTGATAATTAGTGATATTGAGCATTTTTTCATCTGCCTATTGATCATTTGTATGTCTTCCTTGGAGAATTGTTGTTTAGCTCTTCTGCCCATTTTTGGATTGGGTTTTTTCTTTTATTAAGTCATATGAGCTGCTTATATATTCTGGAGATCAAGCCTTTGTCAGTTTCATTTACAAACATTTTCTCCCATTCCATAGGTTGTCTTTTTGTTTTACTTATGGTTTCCTCTGCTGTGCAGAAGCTTGTAAGTTTCATTAGGTCCCATTTATTTATTCTTGCTTTTACTTCTATTGTTTGAGTAGACTATTCTAGGAGAACATTCTTCAGATGTATGTCAGATAATATTTTGCCTATATTTTCTTCCAGGAGGTTTATTGTATCTTGTCTTATGTTTAAGTCTTTGATCCATTTTGAGTTTATTTTTGTGTATGGTGTAAGGGAGTGTTCTAGCTTCATTGCTTTACATGTTCTGTCCAGTTTCCTCCATACCATTTGCTGAAGAGACTGTCTTTATTCCATTGTATACTCTTGCCTCCTTTGTTGAAGATGAGTTGACCAAAAGTTTGTGGGTTCACTCATACCAGTCATTCTCAAACTCTTCCAGAAGACTGAACAGGAGGGAATACTCCCAAACTCATTCTATGAAGCCATCATCATCCTGATACCAAAACCAGGCAAAGACACTACCAAAAAAGAAAATTATATGCCAGTATCACTGATGAACATACATGCCAAAGTCCTCACCAAAATATTAGCAAATAGAATCCAACAACACATAAAAAAGATTATACATCATGACCAAGTGGCGTTCATCACAGGGACACAAGGATGGTTCAACATATGCAAATCAATCAATGTAATACATCACATCAACAAGAGAAAGGACAAAAACCACATGCTCATCTCAATAGATGTGGAAAAAGCATTTGATAAAATTCAACACCCATTTGTGATAAAAATTCTTACCAAAGTGGATATAGATGGAACATATCTCAACATAATAAAAGCTATATATGACAAACCAACAGCCAGCATAGTACTCAATGGTGAAAAACTCAGCAGCTTCCCACTAAAATCTGGGAGAAGACAAGGATGCCCAATATCACCACTCATATTCAACATCGTCTTGGAAGTCCTAGACACAGCAATCAAGCAAGAGAGAGAAAAGGGATCCAAATTGGAAGAGGAGAGGTAAAAGTGTCACTAAATGCCAACGACATGTTACTATATATAGAAGACCCGAAAAGGTCCACACAAAAACTACTAGATCTGTTTAAAGAATTCAGCAAGGTAGCAGGTCACAAGGTTAATGTTCAAAAATCAGTTGCATTCCTTTACACTAATGATGAATCAACAGAAAAAGAAAGTAAAGAAACAATCCCCTTTAAAATAGCACCCAAAATAATAAAATACCTAGGAATAAATCTAACCAAGGAGGTGAAAAAATTATACAGAAAACTATAAAACACTGCTGAAGGAAATTAAAGAAGACTTTAATAAATGGAAAGATATCCCATGTTCTTGGATTGGAAGAATAAATATTGTTAAAATGGTCACACTACCCAAGGCAGTGTACAGATTTCATGCAATCCCTATCAAATTACCCAGGACATATTTCAGAGAACTAGAACAAATCATTATAAAATTATATGGAACCATCAAAGACCTAGAATTACCAAAGCATTACTGAAGAGAAAGAAAGAGGCTGGAGAAATAACTCTCCCAGACTTCAGACAATACTACAGAGCTACAGTCATCAAGACAGCATTGTATTGGTACAAAAACAGACATATGGACCAATGGAACAGGATAGTGAGCCCAGAAATGAGAGAATTTCTCAGCATAAATCTTATAGGCTAGAAAGGAGTAAAATGATATACTCAAAATGCTGATAGAAGAAAAACTGTAAAATAAGACTACTATATCCCAAAAAATTGGTATTCAAAAGTGAAGGAGAGATAAAGACATTCTCAGACAAACAAAAGCTGAAGGAGTTCATCACCAAGAAATATTAAAGGGAGTTATTCAAGTTGAAAAGAAAAGACACTAAATAGCAACAGGAAAGTATACCAAAGTATAAAACTCACTGATAAATATAAATATATAAACAAATATGGAATATTGTACACTGTGATAGTAGTGTGTAAATCACAGCTTATTTTGATATAAGAGTTAAAAGACAAAAGTGTTAAAAATAAACATAAGTATAAAAAGTTATGAATGGATGCACAATATAAAAATATGTAAAATGTGACAACAAATGTAAAGTAGGAGAAGTAAAAGAGTAGAGTATTTGTATGTGATTGAAGTCAAGTTATTGTCAGTTTAAAAAGAGGCATAACTCTAAGATATTTTATGCAAGCCTCATGGTAACCACATGACATGAAAATACCAACATAGAAGACAGAAGAAAAAGAGAAAACAATCAAAAAGTAACAAAAATCAACAAAACACAAAGGAAGACAGCAAGAAAGGAAAAGAGGAACAAAGATCTATAAGATAGACAAAGCTGTAAACAGTTAATGTCCAGTAAAAAATGAGTAGATTAAGAAAATGTGGTCTAATCATACAATGGAATATTACTCGGCTTTAAAAAGGTAAGGAATTCCCACCATTTAAAACAACATGAATGAAAGCGGAAGACGTTATATAAGCGAATTAAGTTGGTCACAGAGGACAAATACTGCATGATTCTACTTACATGAGGTGCCTAAATATTGTCAAAGTCATAGATGTAGTGAATAAAATGCTGCTTGCCAGGAGCTATGAAGAGGATGAAAGGGAGATTGGTTGCTCATTAGGTTGTCAGTTGCACAAGATGTGTATGTTCCAGAGAGCTGCAGTATGGTACTATGCCTACAGTTATCAATACTGCACTACACACTTAAAAACTTGTTAAGATATATAAAATAGATAAACAAGTTTGTACTGTATAACACAGGAAACTATATTCAGTATCTTGTAGTAACATATAAAGAAAAAGATGAAAATGAATATATGTATGTGTTTATGACTGAAACATTATTCTGTGTATCAGAAATGGATGCAACATTGTAAACTGACTAAACTTTAATAAAAATTAAATTAAAAAGTGTGTGTGTATGTGTATACATATTATATATATATAAATATATATAATATATATATATAGCAGTTTGGCCCACTAAAATGTTTTTGAAGCAACAGTACTGCAGAAATAATGAATAAATGCAACACCCAGATTTTTGTTTTCAAATTTTTGTTCACTTAAAAAAATGTAGCAAACAATGTTCCTTAGAGAAATCACACATTGATTGCAGGTGTAGGGGAAAAACACAACATGTGGCTATGATATAGTTTGGTGCCAGAAAACAAAAGTACACTCAAAGATTAAGGAGGTCATATCAAATAGGTCATATCAAATATGCCAAATGGACATATCATGGGCAAGTTTGGGATAATTTTAATATCCAAAAGACTCATGACTATAAGTGATTATATTCACATAACCTAAGCCGGTATCCAGATATAACTTCAGTAATAGGAAACATAGGGAAAGAAAAACAATATAAAAGACACCATGAGAAAATAAACAGGTGGGATATTCTATATGAAAACTAGTTTCTTTTAAAATTCAATGCTGTTTTTAAAACGAATAACACATTAAAATCACAAAATGATACTTCTAGGTTTATATAAACAGATATAACAAATAAATATAGGACATGATACTTGGTTTGACCCTGATTCAAAGATATAAATAAATGATACAGCTAAAAAGGTATGTTAGACGCAATTGGGGAAATTCAAATATTGGCTATCAGGTTATATTAGAGAATTATAAATTACCATTCTTTCCCAGTTACACTAATAACAAATGTTTATTTAGGAAAAGATACTTATTCTTGGGAGATGCATGCTGAAATACTTAGGGGTATTGTGAATTGTCATGAAACATGTTTTAAATGGTTCATCGAAAAAAGTATGTAGAGAGAGAAAGTAAACGTGACAAAATATTAACAAATTTTAAATCTTAATGAAAGGTATATGGGTGTTCATTGCACTATCTTTTCCACTTTTCTGTATGTTTAAAATGTATCAATTTAATGTTTGGAGAGAGAAAAGAACTGTCCAAGTGTAGAAAGGCATTCTTGCAATGCTGTTAAAAATATTATAACTCAGGGTACAATCTAAATGCACTGCAAAAATAAATCACTTAAACACATTTAGTACAGTTGTTCCAGCCACAGAATGAATTCAGCCAATCAGTGAACAGTTACCACCCAGGCAAGTTCTTGGCATCAATACTACCCTAAGCCCTGAGGACAGAGTGATAAAGAAAATAGAGAAGACTTCTTCTCTCAGGGGAGAGCCAAAAACAAGCCAACAAATAAATGAACAAATTCATTACCGATAGGACTGGTGCATGGCATGAAGGAAATAATAAATGACAGAGGAGTTTCCCTAGAATGAGGGAGAGGGAAGGTTACATTTGGGTGGCAGTATTGGAGCTGAGGCTTGAGTGACATCAAGGAGCTGCCACGGGGGACACCTCTTAAATCTTCCCATCCTCACAAGTGATAGCAGAGTGTAAAGGCACTGATGTGAGCATGAGGACGGCTACACAGGTGAAAAAGATGAGCACGGCTGAGGAACATGTTTACAATTATGGTGCTGTGTGAGAAGAGGGGTCTAGAACATCTTCTCTAATAGGATACAACTCTTCAAAGATACATGTACACACAGGATGATACAATGCAAACCACCAACAGCTTGTCACTGTGTTGACATCACAGGAGACCTTTCTCTTTCTCTCACTATTTGTTTTTCCCAAAGTACAAATGAAGATGTGACTTTTATATAGATATAGATATAGATATACACATAGATATAGATATAGATATTTTAAATGCTTAGCACCCTCCTGGAGGGAAAAAAAAACAGCAGAAATAGCACAGTAACTCCCTGGCACCCTGAATGAAGTTCAATCTGGACACTTGAGAAGGACCATTCTGATCCCACCTAGTCACAATCCAGGAGCTCTTTGCAGGGAACAGCTTCATACATTTGTGAAATGCTTTGCTTTCTTCCTTGACTCTAAACCTTGGGACTAGGACAGAAATTAGGGGAAACTTCTCATAAGCTACCAACAACAGAAGACTAGCTGAGCCTAAACAAACAAACAAACAAAGCAATTAAATAATTTTTTAACATTTTTTATTGATTTATAATCATTTTACAATGTTGTGTCAAATTCCAGTGTTCAGCACAATTTTTCATTCATACATGGACATACACACACTCATTGTCACATTTTTTTCTCTGTGAGCTACCATAACATTTTGTGTATATTACCCTGTGCTATACAGTATAATCTTGTTTATCTATTGTACAATTTTGAAATCCCAGTCTATCCCTTCCCACACTCGGCCTCCCTGGTTAATCTTTTTAAAGTGTGGCTATGACTGATTCAGCATCCTGGTTACTGCCAAGGAGGAAAGCAACCTACCAGTTGCTCGTTAGTGGGAGCCTGATGATTGGCTGCTCAGCCACAGATATCCACAAGAGAGCAGCAGAGGAGTTTGCTTGCTCAAACACAATCCCATATGCCCTATCCTCCAGGGCCTCCATTCTTCCCTCTTCACCCTCTCTTTTAGTTCCCCCTTCAAAATGATCTCCTGCTTTTCAGCTTACTGTGGAGAATAAATCTGTTGGATCTCCACCTTCTGGAGACAATGCTCAAACCACTCATGCCACCTACTCCCAACCGTAAACAAACTGAGAAAGTAGCATTTAAACCTTTGTCTTCAATTAAATTGCATGGCGAGTGATTTCCCCAAGTCCCAAAAGGAAAGAAGGAAACTATGCAAAAAGTCAAGAAGCCTTGGCTGCTTACTCTCTGAGATTCCCCAAATTTATATCAACTTATAAACTTATTTGTGGTGATACTTTTCTTTGGTTTCAGAAAGCTAAATGGACCACTATCTTGGAAGACCTGGAGGGGTCTCAAATTACTGCTGAGTTTAGTCAGAAAGTAAGAGTTAGAGAAAAAGGGTTAGAAGCCATTCCAAGTTTTATCTTGTTAAAATCGTTTGGTCCTGTGTTCAAAATTGTAAACAACTGAAGGATGAAATGTGGCAAATTAACACCAGCAATTAGAAACTATTTGGAAAGAGCAGTCAAGGCTTGAACTGAATTACAAAAGTAGCCTTTGCTCTAGCCGCAGCTTTCTGAATGATATAAGACTTGAGCTTTATGACACAAAAAAAGTCTACTGTTAAAATGCTGAGATGCCTGAATTTCAGACATCAGCTCAGCATTGTGAGGGTAACGTTTCTAAAAAATAGAAAATTCACTATCAAATCACATGGCTTTACAATTAAAACAATTGCAAAAATCTGAACAAAGACAGGACCCCAAAATATGGGCTTCCATTGAATAGAATACTTGCTGGCATTACAAAGAAAATTTCACTGGATTTTGGACTGTCTAGACTCCAAATAGAAAGAAAAGCCCCCAAAACACACAGGAGGAATACTAACTTAGCTCTGAGGAAGCAAGCATTCTTTGACCACAGTTCCCCCTAAATTCACAGGGTGAGGTTACCCTTGTGAGTTGAAGGGCACCCTACCATATTTCTCTTTAATTCTGGAGTGATATATTTCACTTTTAACACTGCTTCCTTTTGTGGCACCTTCTTCAAAGTCACCAAACTGCCAGTGGTGGGTTTTGATAATTTCCCTCATAGTTTGCCTCCCAGCCCCTCAGTATATCTATAAGATCCCTTCTGTGTCAGCCCAATTTTCCTCTTAGACCAACTACTCCAATAACTTCATGGATTGGGGTATTATACTTCATTGTGATACTGCAGGACTCCTTTCACAGGTCTCCTATTCATTTCTTTCACTTTTGTTACCTCTAATGGCTTTACCTGACTTCCTTAAGCTTCTCTGTCCTCTTCAACCTAGTACCAATCTTACTGTGGACTTAAGTCAATTAGTGGACAGGAGTTCTCTTCTTTCTAGACAAGGAATTTAACTGAAATTGGGCATGTATGAGGTGGAGAACCCCATAATAGAATGCTATGGTAAGTAGAATTAGTTCTGTCCATGCCCACCCCCCCCCAAGATCCCCCAATATAATATAACACAAGAGAAACTTGATGGGTGCTAATAGTTCAAGAATTATTAGATAAGGTACTCCTGGTTCCTACTTGTATCCCATGCAACACTTTCATTCTGGCTGTTTAAAAGACAAATGGAAAGGATACTGTCTATTCCAAGACTGGAGATGCTAACATGTTCCCCTTCAAATCTAATAGAACTCTATCCTGAGGTCTATTTAAATGTTCCCATAACTATATACTTCAACCCTCAATCCACCCTTATCAGAATTTCCCCTTCCCACTCTAGCCTTAAACTCTGTATAATCACTCAGCTTTAGGCTTCTTTTTCCCTTCTGTGGATTTTTGGAAATGTAGGGACCCTAAAAGCAACTACCACATGTGGAAAAGACTAATTGAAAACACAGTGGATATTTTACCAACTCAAATGTATTTGAAAAATACCCAGATAGCTGCTTGGCGTCTTCCTAGTCCCCATTCCAAAATTGAATTTACAGTCACCTTGACACTTATCCAGATGTCAGGCTTCCTCCCACACTCACAGAGGCCTGCAGACCTAGGCAGATGTCACACACCAAACCAGCCTCTTCCTCACTACCACTGAGTGTATTCCATCACGTTTTGTTTCTCTTTGGCTGATCTAGGAGTTACTGGCAGTGCTATGTTGTTGGGAGTGAGACAGTTACTGGCATAGATGTGTGGATGCATGGCTTGGGGACAAGGCAGGAACCCATGTGGATGATGCATAGACACATGGACAGTACACAGATTCCTTTTCTGCATCTCTGCTCCAAGACAATGAGGATAGTTAGACACTGTTTAACCCAAATGGCACTAGAAGCAGACACTCAGCCTGAGATTCTGGACTTGGACCATTTTACTTGGCTTGTAAGACAATGATACATATATGAGCTGATGATAACCCCTGGTATATCGTAGCACCACATTTACTTAAACCAGGATGACTTCCCATTGTCCACCTTTGTAAACAATGTCTTACTGGAACATAGTTATGCCCATTTGTTTACCTATTGCATGGATGCTTTCACTGAATAGTTGTGACAGAGACCCTATATCTCAAAAAGCCTAAAATATTTACTATCTGGCCTTTTATGAAGAAGTGACCATAGACACGGAGAATGCTGAGGAAGGTGGAGAAGAGGAGGAAGGAGAAGTACTCCTTATACCCTCACAGTCTGGCTTCCTTGGACATCTCCCTGCTGCACTTCTCATCTTTCCCTTATACGCTGCTCCATTTTCTTTCTCACAAATGTGTGCCCCCAGTCACTTTCTTATCTGACCAAATACATCCCTTTGGAACTGGTCCAATTGGCTAAATTCCTGTGGAAAGAGGGTATCTATGTTAGGAGAGGGTCCATGTGTTAGGGAAGTACAGGCATGCTGAGCAAAATGCCAATAGTGAGCATCTCCAGATAATACAATGAAGGGTTGTTCATTTCCATCTTTAATCTTTATTTTCTAATTATGATAAAAGTTTTTCATTTAACTAAACATATATATTAAGGAACAGATGTAAAATGTTAAAAGCCCTTTACTAACAAAAATACCCAGGAATCCCCACCAAGAGAAAAATGCTTGAAATATACTTGTTGTATACAGCCTTGCTTACATTTGTGCCATGGATTTTCTATTTTTCTTGTTTGCTAAGGAAACTTAAGCTGCCTTTGGCAACTTTACACGGGGGGAGAGATGTATCAAGAAGGGGGGCTATGAAGGCCTTCCAGTGCAGGGCAGCCCACAGAAAGCGGTGGCATGTGTTAAGATGTGACTATTAAATAGCGTTTTCTAATCTCCTCTCACCATGAACTACACACCCATATTCGAAATGTAATCAGTGGATCTAGCATGACTCTGCTAACTGAAAAAAAACATGAATTACTTTTGCTTTCAGCTTCAGTTTTATTACCATCATACTAGATGGACCAAGAAAAGATGAACCTCCTCGCTCTTTTTTAGCTTTCATGAAGGAGAGTCAGACTGGTAGGAGGAGCTAGTGAGCAAGGTGTGAGAGGCACTGAGAACCGTTCTTTTATCCCCAGTGTGTGGAGCAGGTATGTCCTTGTCTTTTACATGCAGTGCAAAATTGATGTCTTTTCTGTTTTTATTGAAATAGAGTCGATTTACAATGCTGTGTTAGTTTCTTGTGTACAACACAGTGATTGATATATATATATTCTTTCTCATTATAGGTTATTAAAAGATGCTGAATATAGTTCAATAGGACTTTGTTGCTTATCTATTCTGTATGTAGTAGTTAGCAAGATTGATTTCAGATTCAAAGTGACACCTGAGGAAGGGCAAGTGGCCTGCTCTCTGGCATGCAGGGGTCTGTGGCTGGCTTTAGTTCAAAGGAAGCTCAGCTTCTCTGTATGGAATAGTAGCAGCTGCAAAGTGACAGCCAGACACACTGTGTCCCCCTCGATGTTCTTCTCCTTGAGAGAGTCCTCCTGGGGGCCTGCCTGTCTTGCTCTGTCAAGCTCTATGGGCTGGCGTTAGAATTCAGAGAATAAGACAGTCCCTGGCAAGGAGGTTATAGGGAACTGTCATTTATAGAGATTGTTTCTTTTTAATGTTTCTATTAATCAATTTAAGAAAGCTCACACTGAGAGCTCTGTAAATCTCTATGTAGAGATAAATTTAGTCTCCTCACCCCTGATCTTTATTACTTAAACATTACGATCACATCAAAACTATCTTTTTCTGTCTCTCTGGCTCCCTCTTCCTCCCTTTATTCTCTCTCTTCCCCTGTCCCCCAACCCCCGCCCCCGCATTTATGGGTTTGTTTTTCATAAGAACATTGGAATCATTTGTAGCATGTTTTATACATACACAACCTAGGTTTAACAATCCCTCTGGGTGATTTTTTTTCTGTAGATCACATTTTGAAAACCAACCTGGAACAGGATTGAATAGCTGCAGTTTGTTAATTTGATGTTAAAAATTATGTTACTTATTCACAGCTAAGAAATCACAGGTCTGTTTCTTTAAAACATTTTTTATTGAGTTATAGTCATTTTACAATGTTGTGTCAAATTCCACTGTAAAGCACAATTTTTCAATTATATATGAACATACATACATTCATTGTCACACATTTCACTGTGAGGTAACACAAGATCTTATATATATTTCCCTGTGCTATACAGTATAATCTTGTTTATCTATTCTGCATATGCCAGTCAGTATCTACAAGTTTTGAACTCCCAGTCTGTCCCTCCCCCCGCCCTGCCCCCTTGGCAACCACAAGTTTGTATTCTATGTCTATGAGTCAGTTTCTGTTTTGTATTTATATTCATTTTAAAAATTTTTGAGATTCCACATATGAGAGATCTCATATGGTATTTTTCTTTCTCTTTCTGGCTTACTTCACTTAGAATGACATTCTCCAGGAGCATCCATATTGCTGCAAATGGCGTTATGTTGTCAGTTTTTATGGCTGAATAGTATTCCATTGTAAAAATATACCACTTCTTCTTCATCAAGTCATCTGTTGATGGACATTTAGGCTGTTGACATCTCTTGGCTATTGTAAATAGTGCTGCTATGAACATTGGGGTGCAGGTGTCTTTTTGAAGTAGAGTTCCTTCTTGATATATGCCCAGGAGTGGGATCACTGGGTCATATGTTATGTCTATTCCTAGTCTTTTGAGGAATCTCCATACTGTTTTCCACTGTGGCTGCACCAAACTGCATTCCCACCAGCAGTGTAAGAGGGTTCCCTTTTCTCCACAGCCTCTCCATCTTTTGTCATTTGTGGACATTTGAATGATGGCCATTCTGGCTTTTGTGAGGTGATACCTCACTGTAGTTTTGATTTGCATTTTTCTGATAATTAGTGATCTTGAGCATTTTTTCTTGTTCCTATTGATCATTTGTATGTCTTCCTTGGAGAATTGCTAGTTTAGATCTTCTGCCCATTTTTGAATTGGACTGTTGGTTTTTTCTTATTATGTAGTATGAGCTACTTATATATTCTGGAGATCAAGCCTTTGTTGGTTTCATCCTTTGCAAAAATTTTTTCCCATTCCTTATATTTTTGTTTTGTTTTACTTATGGTTTCCTTTGCTGTGCAGAAGCTTGTAAGCTTAGTTAGGTCCTATTTGTTTATTCTTGCTTTTATTTATACTGCTTGTGTAGACTGCCCTAGGAGAACATTTTTGAGCTGTATGTCAGATAATGTTTTACCTATGTTTTCTTCTAGGAGGTTTATTGTATCTTGTGTTATGTTTAAACATTTGATCCATTTTGAGTTTATTTTTGTGTATGGTGTAAGGGAATGTTCTAGCTTCATTGATTTACATGCTGCTGTCCAGATTTCCCAAAATCATTTGCTGAATAGACTATCTTTATTCCATTGTATATTCTTGCCTCCTTTGTCGAAGTTTAATTGACCAAAAGCTTGTGGGTTCATTTATGGGCTTTCTATTCTATTCCGCAGACCTGGTTTTTATAAAGTTGTTTCTCTCACATTTTCCTGCAGCTTCCTTTAAGTTTTCCATTTAAAGAGGGGGACTGGACAACTCTGGTCATTATAATGTAGCTGTTAGAGGATCCTGTTTTACCTTTGTATTCTTTTCTCCCACAATGAAGAATCAGACAAAAGGAGATGGTACAGGAGCAGTGTTTGAATTTTCTTGCTGCTTTGCTCTGAAAAAAAAAAATTATAGACCTTGTTTCTTAGTAACCTGAAGTTTGCAGATTGTGTTCAAATATGTAACCCAATTTGTTTAGTGCAATTATTGTGGATAAATCTCCATCTAATTCAGTAAGCATGCACTGAAATCCCTTTTTGTGCTGCATTCTATGCTCATATATAAGCTTTTACTTATCTGATTTTATTATCAAAACATCCTCCAGACTGGACTTACCATTTTTTTCATATTACCCCTATAATTATTCTTAAAAACTTAGGTTTAGCTAGGTGAGGCTTCTTGTTTAAGGCCACACAAGTAGTAACTGATTAAGCTGGTATTTTTTAAAAATATTTTTGATAGTATTTGAGGCATCTTGAATACTTGACCTATAAATATGGAACTGAATAGTTGAGACATTTGAATATAATATCATGTTTATATAGTCTGATTATGAAATATGCATAGATATTATAGGGAACTTTCATTATAATGCCAATCAGAAATATGCCAGAAGAACCATGGTATAATTGTGTTTTTAGTACTTAATTTTTAAAATCAAATTTGCCTTGGAAAACAATTACAAGGGAATCTCATATCCTTTTCACCTAGATTTACCCACTGGTGGCATTTTCCTAGATTTGCTTCCTCTCTCTAAATATATGTATATGTCTCTCAATATAATATAAAACAATATTTGCATTTTCATTCTTATTTTCATTTATGGGATTAAGTTGCAAAAATCCTGACCCTTCTCAGCTAAGTACCTTGGCCTAAATCTCTCAAGATTCAGGACATCCACCTGAAACAGAAGAAGAGTGGCAAGCGGGAGAAGGAGCAAGTGTGTGGGAACATTGACCTAAAGTGTGCAGTCTCCTTCTCAAAAAGGGGAGGCAGGAGGGTGGGAAAAGTCTTCAGTAGTTTACCTATGAGGATGATGTTACCTGTGCGTTTTTCCATACATAGACTTCATTATGTTCAGGTAGTTTATTTTTATTCTTAATTGAATTTTGTTTAGTTTTCACATATTTGTAGGCTTTGCAGTTTTATTCCATCTATTAATTTCCAGTTTCATTTCATTGGGTTCAGAAAAGATACTTTGTATGAGTTTAACCTTTTAAAATTTGTTGACTTGTTTTGTGGCCTAAAATATGGTCTATCCTTGGAAATATTCCATGCCCATCTGGGAAAACGTGTTTTCTCTTGTTGTTGTATGAGAGTGTTCTGTATATGTCTGTTAGGTTCAATTAATTTATAGTGTTATTCAAGTACTCTGTTTTTCCTACCTATTATTGCAAGTAAGGTATTAAACTATTGTATTATTGTTAAGTGATCTGTTGCTCAATATTGTCAATGTTTATTTCACATATTTTGGAACTCTGAGGTTCAGGTATACATATTTAGAATTGTTTATCTTCTAGATAAGCTTGACTCTTTTAACATAATATCCTTCTTTGTCTCTTTTAACAGTGCTTGAAATAACTTTTTTATCTCATATAGATATAACCACAACAGTACTCTTTTTGTTGTTATTTGAATAGAAAATCTTCCTGGGATGTACAGTAAGGTGGTAGTTGCTCAGGCTGACCTTTCTCCAACCTGTCTGGTGGCAAACCAGCACCCATTCACTCCTTCTAGTCTAGGCTTCTCCAGCCTTTCTATCTGTTTCAGTCTTTCTCCAAGTAGCCAAGGGGATTTGTCTCCTCTGTGCAGGACCCCAGGACTGGGATGCCAATTCTGTGGCTTGACCTACTCACTCCTCAGGGTTAGGGTCTATTTGCACAGTCTTCCTTTTCCTCTTAGTCCTTCCCTAGGTGCACAGGTCCCAACCTGAAGTTTTTACTCCTCCCTAATTATGTGGAAATATCTCTTGAAATCTTGTTTGTATAGGAGTTCTGCCAGTTTTCAGTCACTTTTCTGTGAGAAGTTATTATCCCTCATCTTGACACCCCTCCTCTGGAAACAGTATTCTTCATTGGTAGGTTCCCCCCTACCCCATCACTCAGTTTTTAGCAAATTAAACATATCATTCCACTGCCTTCTGGCCTAAAAATATTTTGTTGATAAATTGACTGACAATCTTATTGGATGTGATGAGTTACTGCTTTTTGTCGCTTTCAAGATTCTCTCTTTGTCTTTTGACAGTTTGATTATAATATGCCTCAGCATTGGTCTCTGATTATTTATCCTACTGGAGTTTGTTGAATATCTTGCATTTGTAGATTTATATATTTCATTGCATTGGGAATTTTTTAGCCATTATTTCCTCAAATAATCTCTCTGCCCTGCCTCTCCCTTCTGCTTTAGGGACTTTCATAATGTATATACCTGTCTATATGACAGTATTCCATAAGTTTGTTAGGCTGTATTCACTTTAAAAAAGTTATTTCTTCCTTCTGCTCCTGAGACTTGATAATTTCAAATGTCCTTTCTTCAAGTTTGCTGAGTCTTTTTGCCTGTGCAAGTCTAATCCCCTTTATATGTATTCAAATGCTCTTTCCCTGAGCTTTACCACCAAGGCTAATTCCCTGTAGAAAATGTGTAAATTCATTCATTGTATTTTCCAGCCTCAGAATTTCAGTTTGGTTCCTTTTTTAATTATTTTTATCTCCTTGTTCATTTTCTAATTTTGTTCATATATTGTTTTTCTGATTTTCTTTAGTTATTTTTCTGAGTTTTCCTTTAGCTTTTTAAGCATATTTTTAAAAAGTTATTTTAAATTCTTTGCCTAAAACATCTAATGCACATGTTTCCTCAGGGTTGTTTTGGTTTTTTTTTTTTACCACTTTATATTCTTCCTTTGGAAGGGCCATATTTTCATTTACTTTGTATGCCTTGTGATTTTTGTTGTTGTTGTTGAAAAATTGGATATTTATTTATCTATTTATTTATTTTAAATGAAGGTACTCAGTACCTAACCCATGATTTTGGACATGTTAATTACATGCTTTACTACTGAGGTATTACCCTCCCACCCCCTGAAAATTGAGCATTTATCACTCAGTCACCTTTCCCATTCTTTGCATACTGGCCTTTTGACAAGGAAGTCATTTCCTAAGCTGGCTCTTGATTTTGAAACTTGGGATTAAATTAAGAGAAGTTCTAAAGTCTTTTTAGGCTTTTTTGAGCATGCATCTTCCCTGGGCCTGTGTTTTGCTTTTTCAGTTTTCCCATATATGTGCTCCTTTTAAGTATATTAATTTCCCAAAGGATGCCTCCTTTGAACTTTTGATTGTCTATTGTGTGTCTCCACCCTGAAAAGAAAAAGAAACATTCAGTTTCTCTTCTCAACTTTCTATTCTTTAAACTTATTTCTGGTCACCACATATGTGAGCATTTTTTCACAATAAGCAATTCTGACCCTAACTTCCAAGAGTTAGTTTATACCCTACAGATTAAGGGCTCAGTCCCACAAGACTTCTCCTCAGTTCAGATGCAATTACAAATCCAGGTTGTCACCTGTGCTTCTGACTAACTGGCTGTACATTGGAGTTACCCATCTCTTCCCCAGGTTCAATGATTTGCTAGGATGGCTTAAGAACTCAGGAAGGATAGTTTGCTTACTAGATTACTGGTTTATTTTAAAAAAGGATACAGCCTATAAACAGCAAAATAGGAGATGCAAAGGGAAAGATATCAAGAAAAGCATGTGGAGCTTCCATGACCCCTTTGGATGTGCCACCTTCTAACAACATCCACATATTCATCAAGCCAGAAACTCTCTGAACCATTTCAGTTAGGTTTTATTTATTTTTTAATGGAGGACTTCTTAGATAGATATGGTTGAGTAAATTATTGGTCATTGGTGATTAACTCAACTTTTATCTCTTCTCTGCTCCCCAGTGGTTGGATCATCAGGCTAAATGTTGCAACTTTCTAATAACATTGATTCCTCTAGCAAACAACTCCATTGTAGTGATCTAGGGGCTTTACAAAATCACCTCATTAACAAAAACTCAGTTGTTGTTGAAAGGTGCTTGTTATAAATAACAAAAGACTCTCCTTTCATCTTTATCAGTCTGGAGCTATTTTAGGAATTGAGGACAAAAGACCAAAAGTTACAAGAAAAATAATTTCATCTCTCTCATCACATAGGGTTTTAAGAGCTATATACCAGGAATAAGGACAATGATCAAATTTGTGTTTCTTATTATACATCTCAATATCACACACCCATAATATCTTGTCATAGGTGTCTGCAGGTCATTCTCCCTGCAGCTTTCCCAAGAAATGCCCACTGCTTCTACCTGCCTAAGATCCAAATAAGGGAAAAGATAACAGTCCTTCAGGCAGCCCATGAGATGTCAGAACATTGTAAATGCAGTCTCCTCTGCTCTGTTTATTTTGAAAAAGGGAATTGGAAACTCAATTGATGCCTTAGATAGTCTATTTTATATATTCACTGGTAACCTCTTGCTCTAGGCATCTGTGGAGCTGTCTCTCCACATTTTTCCTTGAGAAATACCTGCTGCTTCTTTCCACCTGATATCCAAGTTTTACCACCACCTCCCCCTCTGCCACCCTTCCCTGAGTTTCATGTGAAGTGAAACAGAGACCTGAAGAGGCAGCCCTGACAGGTTAGAACATTATAAAATTCCCTCTCTCTGAATCAGGGGAGGGAATTGGGAAATTATTTGCCACTTCCTTAAAGACCTTACCAAAATGGGGACCGAGGGCAACAGAAAAACCACAGAATTTCCTACCATTTGGAATGAGGCTGTTTCTTGATTTGGTATTTGGTTGGTTGCTTTGGACCTTTGACTGTTTTATGGAACTACTGTAAGGTTATTCTAGCTAGTATTTTGGTTGTTGTTTATATCTCCTTGGGGAAACAAGAGCTTAGAGTTTGCTAGTCTGTCATTTTGCTCAAGTATGTAGATTTTCAATCCTTTCTCAATGACATTCACTCAGCCTTTGTGAGAACCATTTACCTCATTTCCAAAGTAGTTATGTTAATTTCTAACTTTCAGTCTCTTGTGAATATCAGTTTAGCTGGATATGTAAGTTATTATCAAAGGGCTTGGTATATTGTAGGCCTTCAGTGCATCATAACAATAACTTTAATTATATTATTATTTTGAAATAACAGTTTGGAGAGTGATATTATATTATTTCACTACCAATATCATGAGAGACTTGAGGGAATGATGGGGGAAAACCTCTGCATTATGCTAATTCTAGGTTACATTTTGTCTCATGGAAAGCACAGAACTCTTACTTACCTTATCCTAAGTTGATAGATGCTTTGTATAAGTCTGAGTTAGAGAATGACTTTATAATCTGATTTCCCCTAAGAAGCTCTTCTAGGTTGGCAGGTTGCCATGGCATCCAGACCCAAAATGATGGGCGCCATTTGTCTGCTGGAAAGTGTCAAGGTGCTTTCAGTGAACCAAAAATCTCTGCAGATTCTTGGTGATATTTCTTTGCCAGTGCTGGTGGTGGCCATTGTAGGGCCGTATCATACAGGCAAATCCTACTTGATGAACCATCTTGCAGGTCAGAATCATGGTGAGTGTTGTACTGGGTCAAGGACCAATTGCTTGATTCTAGCTAATACCTCAGCTTCTTAATTTTTGTCCTGATCTTGTGTAGGGAGAACCAAACTTCTCTTAACAAATCAACATTCCACTCCTTTTTCTCACTGCTAAACCACTGTCTTACTGTAATTCATTATCATATTGTATGTTTTATTCCTGTAAAGCAAAATTTCTCCTACCAATTCTCACAATCCTACCTTATTTTACATGCTTAAGCTCTGGACTCTTGCAATTGTGTCTACTCGCTCTTGAAACACATTTTGCTTTTTTATGGACTATACTCTTCAACATATAAATGTGTTAAAATGTCTATAATCTTAAAAATATTTCCTGTATGTCATATATTACTGTGGCTAACACCTCTCCCCACTTTTGAAATATTTGTCTGACAAAAAATATAATCTTGATTTTTTTCCCACCTTTTTCTCTTCCCATGTCTGTCTTCAGTCCATTTCTCTCTGGCTTTGAACCTCACCATTCTTTCAAGATACTCTTGTTATGGTTATCAGTGACTTCCATTTTGTCTGATTCATGGATTCCCCTTTGCCTCTATGTTGAGCCCTTGCTTGGTATCTTTATCACAATTAATGTTCCTTCCTCCTTGAAACAGATGACACACAAAGTAGGACATTCTTGAGGAAATGGAGAAAGCACCAACTCGTATGCTGGGATACTGACATTCCAATAGATCTGACTCTGTAGCCCCTTGGTTTTTTAGATTATCTGCTCTAACTGAATGCTGCTTTCTCCCCTCTCCTCACAGGCTTTCCTCTAGGCTCTACAGTGCAGTCTGAGACCAAGGGCATCTGGATGTGGTGTGTGCCTCACCCACGCAAGCCCAATCGTACTCTGGTGGTCCTTCTGCACAATTAGAGCCTGGGGGATGTGTGAATGGTAAAGCAGAAATTCACAATTAAATCCTTTTTATTCTGGATTTTCCCCTTATCTCTCCATGGTCCTAGAAATTTTACTGCTTTAATCTGTAAAATCTAGAAATCAATTATAGTAAATAAGGCAAACTATGTTTTGTTTGAATCTCACTTCCAGGTAAGTTATCATAGTGTCTTAGATAAATTCTTTTATTTCTTGGCACTGTGTGGATGACTTGATTACATTTAGTAAGTCATTATTGAATGGCTGAGTTCCAGGCCTTTGGACTTAGGATTGTAGATATCAGTGACCAAAGTAAATGTCCTGCCCTAAAAGAGTCTTTAGTTCAATTGACAAGACATTATCTGCAGTCAGATTTAATACCATGTAATTGGGAAAGAAGCAGGCTGGAGAGAAGAAGAAATTACATTGCATTGCAATCCCCAATTTCTGGGAATTTCATGGGAGCTCCATGGCTGGATTGGCTTTTTTGAGTTATCCTGATTTTGGGACAGGGGTGCTGATACATTTTTGAAGAGCTGCTCCAGAAGCCTTTCTAATTAAGAGGGCTGACACCTGAAGACTGTCTTCCACCAGCACTCCCAACAGCTGGGGGAATAAGTCCTTCAGTTTTGAAAGGCAATCCAGGCAGCACCTGACTGGTTTTGAGAACTTACAGTTAAGCATAACTAAGAAAGAGAAGTATCAATCTGTGAGTGAGGAAAAATTTCTGATTCACCTTCTTAGCTACAAGGTGAAGAGTGTATTTGAGTGTTGGATTTAAGAGACGGGTTTACATTTTCTATGATGAAGTTCATCAACTACTCACAGAGTGTTCTGGAAATCTGTGAGACACCTCTGAATGTGCAAGTTCTATAAAAGTAAGTTTTTGTCCTACAAGAAACATTTTAAAATGGATTTTTGGTGTTTTAGCTTTCTGCTAATGGGTGAAATGAACTATCCCTCCTTTCCCCCTTTTGAGATTTATTTGGAAATAATACCTACATTTTTATAGCTCTGTCTTTTTTCTCAACAGGAGTTAGAAAGTCTGCTTATTTTTAAAGCCATATATCAAACAATGATATAATCTTGCTGTTGAAATAATTGTTTGTCATAACTGCTACTTCTTCTTATCCTAATTGATTATTTTTAAAAACTGGGTTTTGGGGAAAGAAAGTAATGAATAGACTCTTATCCCCCCAAACTCCCATTTAGAATCTTCTCAACATAAACCACAGTTTTTGCATTTACACTGGGAGCAACTTTACATGCCATTTATAATAAAAAAAAAAACTATTTCCAGTTTATGCCATCATTTAGACAATGCTATGATTTATACAACTTAGCCTGGGCTTTAGGGCCCTTGATTAGGCTGCATGAAACTCACCTTAACTTCTCCAGTTGCCCTCTGCCCTCAAATGACTCTGTTCTAACTACAAGACCCCTGTCTTCTCCCATCTCTAATTTTGTTTCTCTGGGTTTTCCTGTCTATGGGATCACCTTCATTTCTTCAGTTCCACATTTACCAGTTCTTTAATATTCAGCTCAAGACATTGAGGAAGCTTTCAGATCACATATTCTTTCTCCAAATTTCATAGCTCTGTTCTTCCTTGATAGACTTCTAAATTTTAGTTTAGTGTTATAGCTATAGGTTTCACTGCTTATATACATTACTGAGAATAAGCCTTTTACAGATACTTCTATCTTTCTTGCACTTACTGTTATGGATGTTTGTCCACTGCTTTGAAATAATCATGTTGAAAGAAAATTTTCATTTTTAGCATTGCTTTTTTAAAATCTAAGAACAGTGGGGGATATTTAGTAGCTTCCTGCAAGTATTTATTGATTGCATATAATTTAATTACCCAGTTATGCCAACTATGGTGTATTTTATATGGACTCTGATTAATAAATATATGCAGAATGAATAAGTGCCCACACTCATCACTGAATTCCTAATTACACAACAGGTACTGTATTAGTTTTTCTGTATATGTTATTTTACTTTATCCAATTGAGGAAAAAGAAAGCACTGTGAAAACTAGAATCCTTTTATATATGAAAAATTTGCAAACACAAGAAATGTCTCTGTAATTGTCACAGTTGATATCTGCATTTACATCTGTCTTCAATTTCTTTGCATGGTGAGTATGTTAGCTGAAATAATAAATGAAACCATGATTGAAGAAGTGTACAGATGAATTTCTAATGTAGGGGTAAACTTCTAACTCTCTTGTTCTAATGTGCTTTCTAGGATGAGTCTAAGAAAGATTCATGGATCTTTGCCCTGGCCGTGGTTCTCTGCAGTAGCTTTGTCTAGAACAGCATGAGCACCATCAACCACCAGGCCCTGGAGTATCTGCAGTATCCTTCCAGGTCCTGAACCACCATGTTTCACTGAATACATGGGAATGAGGATAGAGTCAATCTCTCCCTTCCTGTCATTTAGTTTCTTGGGTGGAGCAGAGGGGACCCATGGCAAAAGAGTGTGTTTATAATATTTTTATACTAGAGAAATGTGGGAATTGTTGGTCGTGAGTTTTTTTCCCTAACCAAATGTTAGTTATGCGACAGAGCTTGCAAAACATCAGGGCAAAGTCCTCTCAAACACCTGATAGAGTAGAAGATTCCACAGAATTTGTGAATTTCTTTCCAGACTTTATCTGGACTGTATGGGATTTCACCCTGGAGCTGCAGTTATGTGGTCAGCCTATCACAGAAGATGAGTACTTGGAGAATGCCCTGAAGCTGATTCCAGGTATCAGAGTATGGCCTGGGCAGTGTACGGTCCAATAGAGTGTGGGATCTACTAAACAATATCCCTCATCTCTGTGATTGCATTTGTATTTGAGACTAAATCAAAGTCTGTGGAAATGGTGGCTGGAAAGTGGGTTGCAAAGATCTAGGGGCTACAGTTGAAGTTTACTCAAGAAAAGTAAAGTGTAAAGTGAAATTACTCAAAACCAATTTGTTTTTTATACATCTTTAAATTTAGCATCCAGATTTACATGGGTGATGAAACATTCTAAAGACTGGACACTGTGTTTCCTGTTCCATCAATTTTTCTCTGTTGAAGAAAACAACTAATCAGCTAATTGTTAGACATGAAACTGCAGTGAAAAGCTTATCTAATGAACAAAATATAGATTTCACATATTATTCTTTTCAAAGAGGGCTAGAAAACTTTCTAATCCTGTATAATTATATCATCTACAAAATGACAGTATGTTCTAAATAAACCTGAAGAAGTGACTGTCTTTACAATCTATGCCTTTTCAATAATACTGACAATTATTAGAATATTCATTTTACCTTCCGCATCATAGCTTTCTCCTAATTCACACATGTTTACCCATGAATTAATTACAAGGTAAAAATTTATTTTCATGGGTTACATTTCCAAGGATGTGTGTCTATTGAAACCTTGAGAGAAATATCAATCCCAATTCAGTCATTCTTCCTTTCACGTTTCTATTTATGATTTCTCAAAACAGCTATTAAGAAATTGGCTGGCAAGAGAGGACCAGATATAAACTTTTACCTCAAAGAGTTTATAGATTAGTGGTGATACCTTAAAATTATATTTCAGGTACATTTATACTTCAGAGGTGTTTACTAATAAATACATAACACTGCATCAATTATTTTTAGCATCAAAACAGTTTTTCTTAAATAATGAGGATGTCATTCCTAATATTCCAATTACTGTCCATGATCCCTTGTTTGTAGCTCTCCTTTTTGGTTCCACAGCTTAATTCCTACATGAGGTTGAGTTGAGCAGAAAGTTTCATGTGACCTTTCATCCTTTTAGCTGCTAGTTAAGCAAACACATCATAGACAACCATTCTACTATGTGCATGTCTGGAGAGACCAGCCATAGGTTTCCTTTACTGGATCAGATGTCTCCCTAAATTTCTCTGCAGTTATATCATTGGTATAAGTCTGATGTGCAAAGAAGTATTGAATGTCTATGTTAAAAGAGTTCTAAGAGTAGAAATGGCAAAGAAACACAAATCCCTGCCATGAACACCTGTAACCCCCTCGCCTCAAGACTCTACACACTCTAATCCCTGTTTTTCTGTCCCTCAGGGAAGAATCCCAAAGCCCAAACATCCAATCTACCCAGAGACTGCATCAGGCATTTATTTCCAAGATGGAAGTGTTTTGTCTTTGACTGGCCAACATAGGAAAAAAAAATTCTAGCCAATATTGGGATGGTATCTGAAGACCAACTGGATCCTAAATTCCAGGAGCAAACAAAAAATTTCTGTTCTTACACCTTCATTGATGCAAGGACCAAGACCCTCACAGAAGGAATCATGGTCACTGGGAAAGGTGAGTCTCTTTTTCCCATTTCCATGGGGACTGCTATGTGTTGAATATTTTATATAATGTGCTTTCTAGTATTTTTGTTTGATTCTAAAAAGGATTCTGATTTTACAGACTTTTATACTCCATGAAGAAATCTGTATACTTTATAATTATCTCACTTTGGGGGATTTACAAATTCCTTCCCCAAATTGCAACTTTTGTCAATGATATCGGTGACTCCCACTTATCTCAAAACATCCTCCACTTAGAATATAATCACTTTCTTGGTGTAAAAACAGAATACTGCATGTTTTCAAAGGAAGTCCTATACAATAAGTGTTCTTCACAAGGAGAATTCAAAAGATATTTTGATAATTTAGAGTGGTCCAAAAATAAATATTAGCCCATAAATCACTGAAAATCCATTCAAAGCCTCAGAATTAGGAATAAATTAAACATGGTACACTTTGCCTCATCTGTCTATCTATGTAATCTGTATTGCTTTCAATTTTTAAAATGAGAAACTGCATTTTCCAGGTAGCCCCTAGTATGTTAGATAGAAGTAGATATTAACTTTTTTAGTCCTGTGGCCTGGAAAACCATAAAAATGAAGAGTCAGTAGGAAAATGAAGGTGATAATAGTAGAAGGAGGTAGGGTTGCGTGTGTGTGTTTGTGTGTGTGCATGTGTATATGACCCTAGAAGCATAGTCTCAGAATCCTGGAGCCATTGACTGATAACTTGATATTTAGCCCCTAAATTTCCTGGCTTCTTCAGGGCTGAGGACTCTGGTTGTGACCTACCTGGATACTATCAATAGTGGAGCAGTACCTCGCTTGGAGAACCCAGTGACAACTCTGGCCCAGCTGGAGAACTCAGCTGCCATTCAGAAGGCAGACAACCACTACAGTGAGCAGATAGCCCAGCGAGTGAGCTTCCCCACAGACATGCTGCAGGAGCTGCTGGAGGTGCATGCTGCCTGTGAGAGGGAAGCCCCTGCAGTCTTCATGGAGCACTCCTTCAAGGAAGACAAGCAGGAGTTCCAGAGGAACCTTGTGGTAATCTGTCTTAGTATTTACTTTATGTCGCCTCCCCTTGAAGAATGAAGCCTAGAAGTGTTGTTACCGGTCCCATGGCTCATCTCTCACTCAAGGATAAAGTAGTCCATGTTCTCATGAGGGACAGAGTTTCAAAGGACTACATTTCCTTCTTTTTTGACTGCCAGAACTCAGGCAGTTTATCTGGAACTCCCTTTGACCTTCAATGAAAAATCAGTATAGATATCCTCTTGAAATAAATACTTCTGTGGATTCCAAGCCTGTCCAGAACACCCAAGACATTCTTTAGCTGTCTTCTTTTCTGTGAACACACTCCTATGGCTGGGAACCAAAATTTCTCTTTTCAGATCCACATCTCAGGCCACTTTCAGCTTAGGTTGCTCCTTGTTGTATCTATCATTGAAGACAGAATCACTGAATGTGGCAGCTTCAAGGAACCAGAGAGATTAGGTAATGCAACTCCAACAGCTCAGATGAAATACCCAAAGGAGGTTAGGGAACTTCCCCATGGTCTTCCAGAGTTTTCAGAGCTGTGAATAAATCAAATCTTGTGACTGCTGTTTTATTACATGTCCTCCAACAGAATACTTTTCTCATGAGGAACACAGTTAGACCAATTCTTCTACCAGATCCTTTGGAAATTTACTTCCTCTGTTCCTTGCTTCTGGTGACAGCCCTCTATCTTTCTTTCCTCTAGGAAATCATAAAGAATAAGAAAGATGGTTTCTTGATGCAGAATGAAGAGACATCAATCAAATATTGCCAGACTAAACTTGATCAGCTTTCAAAGGCACTAATAAAAAGTATCTCAGCAGGAACTTTCTCTGTTCCTGGAGGTCATGAACTCTACAGGAAAGTAAAGGAAATTATTGAAAAGGAAAATTACCAAGTGCCCATGAAAGGAGTGAAGGTGAGGAATAAGGGAAACATGGGGAACCTACAGAATACTCAAAGGGGTCTCCTGAAAATCTGAGAGTGCAGCTCCATGCATGCAAAAAGAGAGTGTATGGTGCCATTCAAACAGCTGTGGCTTTTAAGGTTCACTGCATGCTATTTATTTCTGAAGAGAGTACAAATGTCAACTCCCAACCATGAGTACAGATTTCTTAAATCCACAAGAGACAGAACAGAAATTATTCATTTTTTTTTTACTCAACAACATATTTGACGTGTTGAGCACTGATAATTTACAAGTCAGTCTTTGTACACAAGGATGATCACAAGTGAGACAGGAAGTCAACTACATAGGCAAGCTATAACACTCAGGAAAGAGCTACTTAGGTGTTAGAAACAAATATAATACTAATACTAATAATACTAATACTAATACTAATAATAATAATAATAATAATAATAAACTATAATAATGCAACTAATATATATTGAACTGTTGTTTCCTATAGCCAAAATGTTAAGCTCTTTCCCTAGACTCTTTAACTTAATCTTTCAAATAGCATTAAGAAGCATCTACATTATCAACATTTTAAAGATCTCAACTGAGAAGCATAGGCAGGTTAAAATAAGTTGTCTAAAGTTATAACCAGCTAGTGGCAGAGGAGAACAGCAGCACAATTTAGAGGCACTATTTCACACTGGTAAAGCAGATATGTAAAAGCACCAGAGATTTGGGGTTTGTAGAACTGAACATGATTCTGACTGGCTGGATTCTAGTGTGGGGAGAAGGAAGTAGCACTGGGCAAGAGACTGGAGAGAGACAGGTCACTCTAAGGAGCTTGGACTCATTGTAAGGAACCACTGTGGAACTTTAAACTTGAAGCAAAAGTTACATGGACTTAGTTGTCTTTGCATCACTAATTTCCCTATTGGAAATCTAATTTCTGTGCTCCTCCTTGGTTCCTCAGGCAAATGAGTTCCTCCAGAGGTTTCTGCAGTCCCAGATGGCACTAGAGAAATCCTGCAGGCAGATAAAGCCCTCACTGATGGGGAGAAGCCCATAGCAGGTACAGGGTCGGGCTGGGCTCACAGTGGGATGTGTATGTTCTTGCAGTGCCCTCTGACAGGTGTGAGAGCAAAACCTTCCCAATACCGGAGCTTCCTTCCTTTCTGTGGAACAACCCTGCTGCACCTGGAAACAGCAAAGGGAACTGTGATTGGACGCCAGACAGACAGAGCCTTTTCTTTCACATTCTGAAGTGTACTCTCGATGGTGTGGACACAGGGTGTGGGGGGAGGACTTAAGAGATTTCCTACCACTCTCTTCAATTTGGTTTGGCCTCTGAGCTCAGGAGGGTGGAGGTCAATCCTTGCCTATTTTTTCCCTCTCTAATACCTCCCTGGGGCAGAAGAGTGGACCAGGAAGTAGACAGCTGAGAAGGAACAGGAACTGCTGAAACAGAAACTGCAGTAGCAGCAGCAGCAGGTGGAGGCTCAGAAGAGAAGTCTCGAGAAACACATAGTCCAGATGATGGAGAAGCTGGTGAGAGAAAGAGAAAACCTGCTGAGAGAGCCAAACAAGATATTGGAGCATCAGCTGAAGGTGAATCAGGCTGTGGCAGTAGTAGAGCTTGATAGTTTTGCCCTGGTACCCCAGGAAGGGATGGGTGAAGGTTACAGCATGGTCATGCAGAGATCACAAGTGCATCTACTGCTTGTGATTTATTAAAACCCTGAAGCCTTTGAATCCTTCCAAAACCTTTAAATTTGGCTCTGTAAGTAGACTTTGGAGAGTTCAGGATGAGTATTCCCCCCTCTACTCCAAGCCCTCAGAGAATATAAATAGGGTTGAATAGCCATTTAGAGAATTTTAAAATGATCTCACAGGGCTTGATTGAACAGATATTCCAATTATGTGTGTTTAATATGAACAACAACTAATATGCTCTACCAAGGTCACTACCTTTTACCAGGAGACCTGCTCAGCCCAAGGCCCTGAGGTAGATCTTTTCTGACATAAAACTACCAGAAATGTCCAGACTTAAAAACACATAGAAATGATAGATTTTACACTTGCTGCATTGCCTCCAGGTGTGGACAGATCCCCAAGCTATCATGTGGCTTGGAGGGATTTCTCTCATTGTTCATCTGAACATGATTTATAAGAGATTTCTATAATTTAGGGGCCATGTGTTTATAACAGATTTCTATAATATGGGTGACAGTGTCATCCTGAGTGGGACTGAGAATTAGTGCAGTCAGACCAAGGCTACCTCTCATTTGCATTTTTTGACTGGAAAATATTACATTTGTCCTCATGCCAGGCTTAGCCTCCTGGCAAAACCCTAAGGTATATGAATATTATTAAGGCTGTAAACTACACTTCTTCTTAATATTTCGGTCCAAACAAGGAAATATTCCTTGTTACAAGAGTCTCCTTTCATGATTAAGAGAGAACAATTTTAGGAATAAAACAAAGATAGTCTGACAAAGTTTCAAAGTTTGACAAAATGTAATCCTTGAAAAAATGGGAGATTTAAAAAGTTTTACTTCCTTCCTCATTTTTTTTTTTTTAGGTCCAAGAAGATCTGTGTACTGAAGGATTTAGAAAGAAATGTGAGGAGATGAGTACAGAGATAAATCATTTGGGAGAGAGAATTGTTGATACTAAAAATGATGATAGTTCCTTGCTTGCACAAGCCTTGGACAACCTTGGCAAAAGAATCGCTTCGTTATTGCCTGCCCCAGCTAACATTCTTGGTAATGTTATGAAATTAGTGAGCTCACTATTTAAAAAGAAGTAGCTCTCCTTGTAAAGAAATCAGATATATAATATAATATACATGTATGTTCTCTGGCCTATTTCTGATACGCATGCTTTTCACTTTCATCCAGCAATGCTTTAAATATAAAAAGTGATTTCTAGAGAATACTGATGCCTGGCCCACATTAGATAGAATAAATGCATGGACACTTTGATATAGTGTGTTCAGTTTTAGGAAATATATATGCGTGCAAAATAATATATATGTGTATGTACATATATACAAGAGTTTCACTGAGGCTTCACTTCTAATGGCAAAGGATTGGAAACCACTTAATGCTCATTTATGTAATTTGGTAATATATATTTTGCTTGTATTTATACTAGAATACTATTTTGCTAGTAAATAGATAGTGGAGCTCTATTTGTATAAATATAGAACAATTTGGAAGATAGAATGTAGAGTGAAAAAATGAGGCACAAAACAGTTTGTATAATGTGTTCACCGTAAAAAAAAAAAAGGCAATTATTTTGGGCACTCATACACATGTATGTAAAGTACATTTCTGGAAGATTCATTAGAAACTGGTATCATTGGTTCTTCCTGGAGAAGACAGCTTGGCATCAGGGATGGAAAGGACACATGCTTTTCATTATATACTCTATATTTTCAATTTTGCAAATTTAGCTTGTGTTATTTCTCGAATAACAAAGAAAACAAACTACAATACTAATAATTAAAATAGTAAATGGAATGTGAATAAATGGAATCGCTCATTGCTTCCAGAAATGACATTAGCCTGCTTAATGAGGGGTATAAGACTAAGATCAGAATACTAGAAAATAACCTTTGCATCCTAATCTTGTTTTTGCTTTGGCCTTGGTTTTTAATCCCTTATATTTGCTTCAAAAATAAGGTATGAACTTTCCTGTTACCCCTTGAAATCTCAACAGCAGTAACCTTTACTTCATAGGTTTCAATTACACTTTTACAGTGTTTAGAAACAAATTACTAAACACTAAGAATATTCACTGGTGAGAGGAATTCCCATCATCCTTAAGTTCAGTGGTGGCATCTCTGCTGTTGGCAAGTACAGAAGGGGTGATGCAACACTGCATAAATGGATGCCTTCATAGTAATGGGGAATGAAAAACCCAGACACACAGAGGCCAGGTGTTGGCATTTAAACATCAGAATTCAAGTACATACAATAAGAGTAATGAGCATCGTGGTTTGTCTTAGCTCAGGCTGCTATAACAAATTACCATAAACTGTGTGGCTTACAAAACAAACATTTATTTCTCCCAGTCATGGAGGCTGTAAGTACAAAAGCACTGTGCCAGCATTGTTATTTTCTTGGTAAGGGTCCTCTTACAGCTTTACAGATGACAAGGTTCTTACTGTATCCTAGCATGGTGAAGAGAGAGAGACAGAGAGAGAGAGAGACAGAGAGAATGAATCTCATGATTCTTTGTTATACAGGCACTAATTAGATTCATGAAGGCCCCACACTCATTATCTAATCCCTCCCAAACCCCATTTCCAAGCACATTGGGACATTGGTATTTGGGGTTTCCTCAAATGGATTTTGGAGAACACATTCAAACATTCAGTCTATAATTTGGTTGGAGTGGCAGCCAGCAGACCTGACCAAAGGAAATTCTGAAGATGGCAAATAAAACAAGGTGTCTGTAGAGAAAAAAAGAATGGGGAAGAAACCATTGGAATCAAGGATATTTATAGGAAGCTGAGAGGTAACATTGATAAAAGGTTATAATCCGTAGCCTTGGTCTAAACCAATTTCAGATGATGGAACTATCACCTGGAGGGGAGGGCAGGATCCCAGGAGAGAGGACCTTGCAACTCTGGGATGAAGATAAATGATAATGATTTTCACAGTGCCTCTCCTAGGGGACCTCTGGAAATGTTCTTGGATCCATATGCTGGGAAATGAGAATGCCCAAACACTTCAAGGACTCTCAGAATCAGGATCCAAGCTAGGAGTGATGCTCAGATCCTGAAAAGACATCACAGTCTCCCTGTTAGAGGTACATGACATCCTGGTATGAACACAGTCTTGGCCCAGGTGCAACTAACTTGGTCTAGTATTTTTTTCAAATAAAAGTATAGTTCGTCTGAAGACAGACACCATTTTAATATATATATATATATATATATATATATATATATATATATATATATATATGTATTTTCTTTACATCTTCATAGTGTATGTTTAGGCACAGAGGGTACTTAGTAAGAAACTTCTGTAAAAACAAAAAGTTGACACATGTGTGATTGTTTTCAATTGCCAGAATTCCATGATCACACCAAACCTCTGAGATAATAGATTGTTTGGATTTTAGATATTAGATTAAGGTCTCTAATTTGACTTAAGGACCAGAGGAGCAGAAGAAACTCTTTTGGTACAGTTTCCCCCTCTGTGACCTTATTCACCACAGTCTCAGTATCTCTGCGAGGATGTTAACTCATCTCCACTGGAGAATTTAAATGACTCCGTCTAGTCGTGGCTTCAAGTGTTCAGAAGGAGAATGAATGGCTTTGCCTTTTAAAGAAGAAACCATATAGTAATGAATATGTGACCAATGTATCATGGGGTTTAATGCAAAAGTAAACTATTCTACAGGAATATCTGTATATCTGTTCCCACTGAGAGCTTGACTTAAGCAGATGTTCTAATCCCTTGGACTAGACACACCCTGCATTGAAGAGCAAAGAGAAGCCTTGTCTTTTTTAGATTCGACATACAAGTGATATCACACTGTACTTGTCTTTCTCTGACCTATCTCACTTAGCATAATGTGCTCAAGGTCCATTGATGTTGCAAATGGCAGGATATCCTCCTTCCTTGTGACTGAATAATATTCCCTTGTGTATATGTATATGTGCCACATCTTTTGTATCCATTCATGTGTTGGCATTTAGGTTGCTTTCATTTCTTGGCTACTGTGGTTAATGCTGCAATAAACATGAGTGCAGATATCTCTTTGAAATACTGTTTCTATTTTCTTTCAATAAAAAATAATAAAACTGACAATGGTCACTTAGAAAAATAAAAAGGCTTTAAAAAGTAGTTAACAATTTATTCACCCATCTATTCTAATCCTCATTAAGGAATGCTTGGTTCTAATTATTTACATTGTTTGTTAAATTCTTATGTCCTCCATGCCATTGTTCTGGATTATGTAAAGAGAGAAAAGCAAAGATCTTGTCCTCATGCAGCTTACACTGTGTATGGGCCTTACATAATGTTATTTAGGCAGAAATAAATATTGTAATTATATACATGTAATTATATACATATATATGTATATATATATATGTGTGTGTGTATATAGATGTGTGTGTGTATATAGATATGTGTATGTGTATGTATGTGTATGTGTGTGTGTATATATATAAATATTTTATGTGTAGTGATCAAGAATCTAAGTTGCAACCAAATAGTCATTTTTTAAGTTTGGTTTCAACATAGTGCATCTTGCCTGGAGATATAATTGTGTATTATAGAGCCCTAAGGACCAAATATGGTAACTTTAAAGTAAGGTAAAACCTAGAGTGCATGGTGATTGAAACAATGAATAAATAGATTAATGTTTGGATGTATGAATAAGTGTGACATTTGTTTATTATTTCAAAGGGTAATAAATATCCCTCTTATTACCTATAGGCCAAAAAGTAAAGGCTTTGGTGAAGAATTTTGTGTTTTTTGATCTCTATTCCTTTATCACCTGTACAAATTATTATGTTTAAACAAACTAAAGTGGATTCTGTTTCTATGACTGTACTAGGACTGATATGACAACTCTGGAATATTCTTCCTTGTGTCTCTTTTTCCATGGAAGTGTGGTTGTGCCACTCAACAGTGTTATTTGGATGGAATTCCTTTTACTTCAGATAATGTGATCTTATTCCTTAACCACTGTTCTGTGGACAGTGGTCCCAGGCTGCATTGAATATGGTGCTCACTCTTAGCCCAGGAAACAGTCCCTGATAAAACATGAGTAATGAATTCCTCCCCTGATATATTTGGTCTAAGGCCCCAATCTCTCTCTGCCCCTGCTGACTGTCCATTAATATAGAAAATGCAGACAATCAAGTTCTATTTCCCTCCCACTTAAAGTACCTAATTATTTTATTTTGATGAAATATGCACAACTATTTACTATTTTAACTATTTAAAGTGTACAATATAGTGGAATTAATATATTCACATAGATGTTACAATCATCATCACTATCTACCTCCAACCCATTGCATCATGCTCAGCTGAAACTCTGTATCCAATAAACAAGTCTCCATTTCCCTCTCCCCAAGCTCCTGGTAAGTGTGAGTAAACTTTCTGTTTCTATGAATTTAACTACCCTGGATACCTCATAATAATGACATCATATAGTATTTTTCTTTTTGTGACTGTCTTATTTCAGTTAGCATAATGTCCTCAGGTTTATTTCGACTGTAACATGTGTTAGAATATCCTTCTTTTTAAGGCTGAATAACATTCCATGGTAAGAATGTACTACACTCTATTTTATTTTTTTTAATTTTTAATTATTATAGAACTTTTACATTTCCACTTAATTTGTAGTTATTACAAAATACTGGCTATGTTCCCTTTGTTGTGCAGTACATCTTTGTAGCCTGTCTTATACTCAGTAGTGTGTTACTCCCACTCCTCCCACTCCTCCATACCTTTATTGCCTGCCCCACTTCCCACTGGTAACCACTGGTTTGTTCTCTATATTTGTGAGCCTGCTTCTTTTTTTGTTGTTGTTTTTGTTATATTCAATAGTTTGTTGTATTTTATACATTCTACATATAAGTGATATCATATAGTATTTGTCTTTCTCTGTCTGACTTATTTCACTTAGCATAATGCCATCCAAGTCCATCCATGTTTCTGTTAATGGCAAAATTTCATTTTTTATGGCTGAGTAGTATTCTATTGTGTGTGTGTGTGTGTGTGTGTGTGTGTAGTGTACAATAAATATCTATACATACTATATCTATCTATATCTATCTATCTCTCTGTGTGTGTATATCATATCTTCTTTATCCATTCACCTGTTCATGGACACTTAGGTTGCTTCCATATCTTGGCAATTGTACATAATGATGCTATGAACATTGACATGCATGTATATTTTCAAATTAGTGTTTTTGGTTTTGGTTTTGGTTTTGCTTTTATATACCCAGGGGTGGAATCTGGGTCATATAGTAATTATATTTTGAGATTTTTGGAGAAATCTCCATACTATTTTCCACAGTGGCTGCATGAGTTTACTTTCCCACCAAGAGCCCACCAAGGGTTTCTTCTCTCCACATCATTGCCAATATTTGTTGCTTGTGTTCTTTTGATGACAGCCATTCTGACCAGCAAATACACTACAATTTATTTACCCATTCATACGTTAGTGGATAACTAGATTGTTTCCATTATTTTGTACTGTATTGAATAATGCTATTATAAACATTGGTGTACAACTATATATTTGGGTTCTTACTTTCAGTTCTTTTGAGATATATAACTAAAGTTGAACTGTTGAATCAAATGGTAATTTTACGTTTAATTTTCTGAGGAATAGTTATACTGTTTTCTACATTAGCTGTTCAATTTGTTCCTACCAATGATGTACAGGATTCTCAATTTCTCTACATCCTTACCAAAATTTGTTTTCTGTTTCTAAAGAAATGGCAACCATATTAATGTGTGTGAAATGTATCTCATTTCCTTAATGAATAATGATGATGAGCACCTTTTCAGGTACTTATTGGCCATTTATCTTTGTTATTTGGGGAAGGTGTCTTCAAGTCCTTGACTATTTTTGAAATGAGCTCTTTGTTTTTGTTTTTGTTGTTGCTGAGTTAAAGGGTTCTTTATATATTCTGTATATTAATTTCTTATCAAATGTATGATTTGTAAACATTTTCTCCCATCCTGTGAGTTACCCTTTATTCTTTTGATATTGTGCTTTGATATGCACAAAATTTTAAATTTTTGTAAAAACCAATTTATCTATTTTTTAATTTGTTGTCTACAAACACCTTTGGTGTATATCCAAGAAATCACTGCCAAACCCAATAGAATGAAGAGATTCCCCTACGTTTTCTTCTAAGAGATTTTGTTTAGCTTTTACATTTAGATCTTTGTTCTATTTTGAGTAAATTTTTGAATATGGAGGAAGGTAAGGGTATAACTTAATCCTTTTGCATGTGAATATCGAATTTCCTCAGTATCACTTGTTGAAAATATTGTGCTTTTCCCACTGAATGGTCTTGACACCTTTACCAAATCATTTGACCGCATATGAGAAGATTTATTTACTGTATTCGTCTATATGTCTATTTGGATTACAATAGTTTGTACTAAGTTTTGAAATCAGGAAGTATGATATCTCCCACTTTGTTCTTCTGTTTCAAGATTTTTTATTTGTTTATTTGGAATCCCTTGAAATTCCCTATGAATTTTAGAACTTTTTATTTTCTGGAAAAAATACTGGAATGTTGATAAGAATTGCATGAGATCTGTAGAATCTGTTGAGTAGTACTGACAGTTTAACAATATTAAAACTTCCCACCTATGAACATGGATGTCTATTTCTTTATGTCTTCTTTAATGTCTTTTGGCAATGTTTTCAGTATGCAAATCATTCTTCTTCTAGGCTAAATTTGTTTTTAATTAATCACTTTGATCCTATTTTAAATGGGATTGCTTTCTTAATTTTTTGAATTGTCATGTTAGTGTATAGAAATGCAACTGATTTTTAATTGTTGATTTTGTATCCTCCAAATTTGCTGAATTCGTTTATTTTTTCTATTTTTTGGTGAAATCTTTGATATTTCTATATTTAATATCTTGTCGTGTGTTGAGAGAATTTATTTCTTCATTTCCAAATTTAAATCTCTTTATTTCTTTCCCTTGTTTTATTACACTGGCTAGTACCTCTAATACTATGTTAAATAGAGGAGGGAAAAATGGGCATTACTGTCTTTTTTGTTATCTTAGGGGAGAAGATTTCAGTCTTTCATCATTGAGTAGGATGTAGCTGTGGATTTTTCATGCATGGTTTTTATCATGTTGAGGAAGTTTCCTTCTATTCCTAATTTTTTAGTATTTTTTTAACAGAAAAATTATTAAATTTGATCAAAGGATATTTGTGAATCAATTGGATGACCATTTTTATTCTTTGCTCTCTTAATGTGGTATATTATATTGATTGATTTTTCTATTTGGAATCTACAGGATGTAATCAACATTTATAGAATACCAAAAACATCAGAATACATATTTTCCTCAAGCTAACATGAAACATTCACCAAGCTAGACCTCATTATGTATCATTAAACACACCTTAAAAATTGAAAGGAACAGAAATGTTATAATGTATGTCTCAGACTAGAGTGAAATTAAACTAGAAATCAACAATGGAAAGATAGCTGGAAAGTCCTAAAATACCTGGATAGTAAACAACACACTTCTACATTATACATAGGTCAAATAAGTCTCAAGAGGGATTTTAAAATGTATTCAATGAAATAAAAATAAAAATACAACTCATCAAAATTTGCAAAATGCAGTGAAAGTTGAAGGAGACTTGTAAGATACTTTTGTCATGATATATAATCTTATGGAGACCATAAACTCAATTATGGGAAGGGGAATAAGAAGACACAAAGCAGCAGTTCCCAGGAAGGGAAATGATCCTAAAATTAAATTCATAAATGGTTTCCAAGCAAAGAACAAATCCAGGGTGTTGCCAGAAAAGAAAAGAAAAAAGATGGAGGGGTCAAATATGAAATGAAGGACATGACTGAAGATTCTTTTCCTTAAACCTCAGAATCATTACGGTTGCATTCTTGGAGTATGACATAATCAGAAAAAGACTCTCTGAGGAGATACAGTATGTATCATAGATGCTCTCAAACAATTGGGCTTCTGGAAAGTTTAAGGGAGTTTTTCCTCAGCCTTCTCAGCAAAAACCCAACGGAGAAATAGGGCTACATTGAAAGGATTTGTGCGTTCAGCATTGTTGAGCCTTGATGAAGCTCACCTCAGAAGGCTTAGACCAAATTGGAGGGCATTTGTGCTAATGAAGAGCTACAGGGGAACCTGTTGATCCTGCCCTGGCACTCCCATGCATGACTATACTTTCATACATTTTTCCTTACCACTCTATTCTCTTATCTATTTTTACCCTTTGTTTTTCTTTCTTTTCTCATTTCTTCACCCATTTTTGGACAGTTTTGTGTAAGTAATGGACAGAGGACAGGCCTTGGAGTCAGAGAGCTTGCATCTGAGACTAAGCTCTAGAACCAAGCTAAGTGACCTAGAATATGTTAAGTCTAATCTCTTCACTTGCATAAATGTAGGAATAATATCTAATTTACTGTGTGATCATGAGGATTAGAGATAGTAAGTGTAATTCCTTAAAGGTAGAAAGTGTCCAATAAGAGTGGCTGTTATATTGTTTTTATTACTGTTGCTACAATTTTGTTTATGTGGTTGATTTGGGTTCTTGGAGCAGCTGTTAGTAAACTCTACACTGAGTTTCTTTACTCTACATACTCTTTAATATGATTATTTTTATGAGGTTGATTTTGATAGCTGATATTGAACTCTCTTAGTCTCTTTACAGCAGAGTATCCATCCCAAGATGCTTTGGGTGCTGGCTTCTAGAAATGCTTACATGATCTCCCTTGAGAAATGCCTGGGAACTTGCATCCTCCTATGTCTCCACTTCTATAAAGATTTCTTCTCAGAGGATTCAAGCAACAAATCATCTACAGGAATTGCCATCTTATGCTTTGCTTCTAACATACTAACATTAGAAAATTATTTTTTAATTTTTATTTTTAATACTACTAATATATCTTAGGCCTTCCATTAGCAACCAAAGATACAGCAAGCCCTCAGTTAAAGAGAATGCTAATCTATACTGTATCAGTTTCCCCTTCCTGGCTCCACTTCTGGCACGATGGTGTGCAACTCAGAATCACTCCTCAAAAAAACTGATGAAAACTATTTTTAAAACACATTTAAAAATAGTTGGCCTTATGAGCATCCACAAATGGAAATGCCGCTACAGATATACAGCAAATGAAGACACATTTACTAAAGAATATTTACTAAAGCTCCATAAAATGATGAGTCTTTAGTTTTTGAAGATCCGCACTTTTCCCCTCTCCACTCATTGAGCTGGGAACTCCACCCAGACTTGTACAACCAAGAACACAATTTTTTGACTCCCCCCAGGTCCTGGTTGGAGGGTTGTCTTCCTGGGAAGGACATGACATTAGCATTTCTCATACTGCCCCTAGATACTTGTTGCTGAGGCAAAGTTCTGTACTACTGCAGCCAACAGGTGGGGGCCCCATTCTTCCACCACATTTCCTCTCATGAGACAAAGGTTCTACCTTGGGCATGGTAGGACATTGAGGTCCCAATTGCTATTGACTCAGCTCATAAGACAGGGGATTGTGCCAAGGGAGACAAGCCAAGGACACCTGGGGCTCTTGCCCATATATCCACTGAGCACTTACTTCTTCAAACTGGGCTGTCACTTAGAATTGACCTATTGTTCCTTACTCCAGCACCAGAGTTGTGGCTCAGAGATTTTCCCTCGGAGGAAAGGCAGACCACAGAACAGAGAGCTCAAATTATCTCCCCAAAGGAGCCAACTTTATTTGCAACAGCATATGAAGTTCAAATCTAAGTGTGCTTTCAAAAACAGTAGAAGTGTTGGTGAGAGGCAATGGGGAGAAGACTGATAAATTCATTGAAGATACAGGCTAAATGATAAGCCAACTTGTTGCTGGAGAAAAATAAGAAACCAGCTGCAAGAACTAGAGTCTGAATAAATTTCAAACTTTGACCATCAGGAACTGTCCCTTCATAGCAGCCTGAATTTGACTGGATTAGGGTGTAAATAATTTATTCTCCAGGGCATTGTTATGAACAATAGAGCTTTTAACCAGCAGTTAGTGGAGTTTCATAGGTTAGTGTGGTCAGGTAACTAGACAAACACTGCCTAAGTCCTGCTAAAACCTTGTTATCCCAAAGTGGCTGGCATGTCCAAGGATGAATCCCTGAGGAAAAACATCAGTGGCTTTACCCTGTGTCTGTTTAGGGGATAGAGGAGGAAGAGAAGGGAATGGACAACACTAAAATAATCCAGTTAGTCTTTAAACAAGTAAACAAGCTAACAACAATGACAAGCACTGAAAGAGGGGAGAGATGAAGCCAGTACCCAAAGTTGCTGCAATATCTAAAATGTTCATTTTCCAAAAAATATGAGACATGCAAAATAAACAGGAAATTATGGCCTAGATACCAGAAGAATAGCAGGCAATAAAGCCACCTGCAGGAGAGACCAGATGTGAGAAAAGAAGCCATTATAAATATGTTCAAAGAAACAAAGAAAACCATGATTTTAGAAGTAAAGCATGATGACAGTGTCACATCACATAGAGAACATTAGTAAAGACACAGAAATTATTAAAAATAACCAAATGGAAATTTTGGAACTGAAAGGAGCAATAACTGAAATTTAAAAATTCACTAGATGGAATCAATAATACACTTAAACGGGCAGAAAGTAAAAGTACTTAAGAATAGATCAATAGAAATTATGCAATCCAAGAACAGAGTGAAAAAAAGAATGAAGAAAAAATGAGCAAAGTCTCAGAGAAATGTGGGACACTAATGTATACCAACAGACATGTAAAGGCAGCACCATAAGAACAGAGAAGGAAAGGAGCAGAAAAATATTTGAAAAATTAGTGGCTAAAAAATTCCCATTTCCTAAAAAATTTAAATCTACATATCCAGGAGGTTCAACAAACTGCAAGTAGGATAAACTATGTGTCATGAATAGACACATAGTAAAAATGCCAAAGAAAATCTTGAAGGCAGCAAGAGGAAAATGACATCTTGCTTAAGAAAACTCGTATAAGATTAACAGTTGACTTATCATCAGAAACAATAGAGGGCTGAAGGCAATAGGATAATCTATTCTCAGCCCTCAAATTTTAAAAGCTCTTAATCAAGAATCATATATCCAGCAAAATTATCATTTAAAAGTGAAGATGAAATAAAAAGACATTTGGAAAACAAAATCTGAAAGAATCTGCTGCCAGTAGACCTACCTTACAAGACATAATAAAGTTAGTTCTTCAGGCTGAAAGCAAGTGACCCAAGACAGTAATTTGAATACACACACACACAAAACAAAGAACACTGATAAAGGTAATTATGCAATTATAAAGGAGTATAATTGCCTATTTCTTATCCTTTCTTATCTTGTTTAAAAATCATATAGCAGTATACATTTAATTGTATTTGTGGGCATATAACGTACAGAAATGTAATATATTTTCCAATAGCAGGGCAAAGAGGTTGGTGAGAACAAACCAACATTGGGTTAAGAATTGACTCCAGATGTTTCACTTGAATCCAAAGGAACCAATGCATAGAACCTGAAATGGAAAGAAGGCTAATATGAGAAAAATTATACATATAACATAAAAATTGTGTTCTACACTGGAAACTGACACAACACTGGAAACTGACTATAACTCAATTTAAAAAAAAGAAAAATTATACGTATAAACTTGCTCTCTTTTCTCCTCTCAGCTTCTTTAAAAGACATAAAATTACATAAAGGAATAATAATTATAATGATGTACTGTCGGGCTTATAACATGCATAGAGATAATACCTATGACAAGAATACCACAGTAAGAAAGAAAAGAGAGTAGAGCTATATGGGAATGCTGTTTCTACATTCTCTGAAATTGCTGGTGTAATTGTGAAACTGTTTTTGATAAGACATATATGGTAAGGCCTAAAGCAATCACTAAGTAAAAACTAAAAATATATAGCAAGAAAACCATTAAAGAAGTTAAAAAGTAATATTAGAAAATATTCAATTAATGAAAAAGAAAACAGTAATGCCAAAAAAAGGCTTGAGGTGTAGAGAAAATAATAAATGAGAAATGTAAATCCTATTGTTTTGCTTAGTTTTGTTTTTATGAACTCTGGATACAAGTCCCTTATCAGATATATTATTTGTGAATATTTTCTACCATTTTGTGGGTTGTCTTTTCATTTTCTTAACATTACTTTTTCAATTAATGCTATGTCTCTCTCTCTCTCTTTTTTTTTTTTTTCCTTAAAATGAATCAGAGCAAACACAACATGTGTACAAATCTATAGATAAAGCTGCTCTGGAAAAAATGCATAAATACATGGCAAAGAAATGAGACTTGGCATTTTAATGCTGATCATGCCATCCTCAGTGCCATAACACCAAATCTGTGCTTGCAACACAGTAAACTATGTGTATCTGCTATACCCTACTTCTCAAATCCAGGACTTATGAACTCAAATCAGAATTTGCCATCAAAAACTCAAACTTGAATTCCTGTACTAGGAATGTCTCCAGTAGAGAGCACTAATGTTTTTTGAATATTCGGTGTAAGTAGCTTTAATTGAGATAAGGCCTAGGAAGGAGTTACAACCATTTCCCATTCCCATATATCTGGGTACACAAGACATAGGCATTTATTCCATATCTATTAACAGTTTACAGAGCACCCACTGTCCCCAGGCACCACATTAGGCCTTGGGATCCTGAGGAGGAAAAGATACACTCTTACCCTCAAGGAATTTGGCCTAGTGAAGAAGACTGTCTCAATCCCCTAATAACATCTCCTTGCATCAATCAAGGAAAGCATTTACTAATCATGCACTTTCCTATCACAAACTACATACATATATGTAGAAAAGCACATGGACTATAAGCATTTGCAAACAGTAGGTTCAGGAGGGCCTTAGAGAAAATCTAGTCAAAATCTCTCATTTTATACCTGGAAACTAAACCCAGAGTGGATAAGTGACTTACCCACGATCACGACAAGAACTAAGATTAATATGGCACTTCCTATACGCCTAGAACTGCTCTAACAGTATTGTTTATTTAATCCTCACCACAACTCATTTTTGAAATACAAACCTAAGGCACAGAGAAATTAATTAACAACAAAAATCAAACAGCTCACAAGGGCAAAGTCAGGATTTGAATCTAAGTAGTCTTGCTCCAGAATCCATACTTTTAGTCACCATGCTATATTTAAGTAGCTATGTCTAAAGGCAGTCATGATTTTCTGACTCATGTTTTTACACTGTCTTGTTATTTTATACTGTCAGGGTTTCCAGCATCTCTAGAACCCATTGGTCAAAAATTATCAAAGAAATCTCAAGATATTATGGTACTTCAAAGTCACAAGATCCTCGATTTGGGGAAAATGGCTCAATTCAACGTGGATGTATATGTTACCAGAAGGTGAAGATGAAGACATGCACAGACATGAGGAATATAATAAGTAATCTTGTAATAAGTATTCTTTTATCTTACTTTGACAAATGTTGCCACTTCTGTCTCATTTCCTTGTCTTCCTGAATCACTTCCATGTACTCCTTCTCACTTCCAAATCCCAGTCTTTAAGTGTGTTGATTCTTCAATCAAATAAGAACATGTTAATGTAGACAGAGCTAGGGATTAAATCTTGAGAGGACCCTGCACTATACAAGATATAGAAAATGTGCTTTTCAGAAGCCTCAGACTTCACTTCACCCATTCATTTATTATCTAACAAATATTTATTGGGTGCCTGCCATATGCACAACAATGCACTGGGTTCTGGGGATGTGCTAGTCTATGTGATGGATGTGACCTTTACCCTCCTGAGGTCCACAGTCTTACAGCATTCCTCCAGAGTAAGTTAGGGATCAATAGTTAAGCACTTGTCAATTCTCAACCCGTTGGGCCTCTGAATGATGCCTGAGCTACAGGAGGATGAACAGAATGACTCAGCAAGACTGGGGACTGCTAAGAGATGCTGTCACTCTCAGGTGTGCAGACTACAGAGGAGAGAGCATGTTATTTTGAAATGACAGTAATACACTGTTTGAGTGATATGCATGAACTATAAAATAGTTTATAAATAGAAATTATTTGCATTATGATTATGTTTTGTCAGAATGCATACATCATTTTTGTGTGTGTGTGTGTCCTTGAGGACCCTGAAGAACAAAATTTTATATCTGATTATTGAATTGGTTAAGTAAATTAAGCAAATCCAGGCATTTTATTTGATAATCAAGTTCACTCAAAGATGAAGGTAAAATTATAAAATTTACACCCACTTACATATTTGTTTCATTCTTTAGTATGCTTCCCCCCCTCATTTTTACTTGTAATCAATCTGTCTTTAACTACCCCAGTTACACAGAGGCCTTTACCAGACACCAAAAGCTATTCTGCTCACAAAAACAACAGGCTTCCTTAAGCCTTAAGTAGTTTTTTTTTTTTTTTAATTTGCCCTTTAGGTCTCAATTTCTGTGAGAAATCTGGGAAGTCCTCTCCACTTTAGCCCACTCTTTCATATACCAATGTAAGACCCAAATACTATTGCCCTTCAATTTTTTAATGAGATAAAGGACGCCTGATTTATTATCATACTGCTCTTTTTCATAAGGTGACCTGGTTACATTCAGCTATTATAAAGCATATTTGAGTCATAGGCTCTGAACCATGTCAATATCCTGTACTAGGAGATTTTACTCAGCCCTGAATTTGCTCATATATCCAGCTACATATTTGCCTCTATTTTTTTTTAAACTCTAAGTTTCTTGAGGGCACATGTTTATTTGTTTTTATATCCTCCAAAAACAATTTGGTGGAGAGACTGAATTGGAGATAAAGAAGTTAGCAGAGATAAATTAGTAGAATAAGTGGATAATTGGAAGGTGTGCCTGCATTTGGATACATAGGATTCAGGAGACAAAGCCAAAGAGAACTGTGGTGTGGGGACACACTGGGGTTTGGTTAGTTAGTCCTCACTGATTTATCATGTCCAGCCTAATGGTCCCTGGAGGAATGCTTGGAAACTTGTGGAACCCGGGAGGGCAAAGGCCACATCCATCAAATGGACCAATGTATCCTCAGAAACCAGTCCAGTGTTTTGCACACAGTAGGCATAGAATAAATATTTGTTGGATGATAAATGAGTGGTAAAATGAAACGAAGTCTGAGATATCTGGAACATGAAATATTCCTATCTTCTTTTCTGATATAGTCCAGGATAGCTACATTAAACACATAGTAAACAGAAACTCCTGCCTAGACTGTTAGTGGCTTGCCCCAGATCTCACTGACAGAAGAGCCACAAGCAGAACACAAGATACCAATTCTCATATGCTTTCTGAGTCATATCTCTTTTTCTCTATTTCTAAAATGTTCTGAATCTTGTTCTTTTACAATTTATATTGATTCTTAAAAATTCTTAAAAAATTATATATATTATATATATATACATACATACATACACACACACACACACACACACATATATGTGCATACATATTATGTCCTAGTCTTAGAGAATCAGTTAAGGTTAGAATTGAAGTTCAGTATTAAATGTGTATTACAATTAACAGATAGCCTAATATTAGGCCAAGAAACACATATGCACAAATACATACACACACAGTCATTGAGGAAGAAAAGATGGGAGGTGCATGGAATCAAGGCCTAGCTGGTATTAGACCTGGGTTACTTCAAATCAAAGAAATGAAAAAGTTGACTATGAGGAACCTCAGAAACCAGCTGCTTTCACTGTATCAGGAAAACTTTTGCCCAGATTTCAACATGGTCCAGGGAGCAGATTGAATTCTTACAGGGATCCCAGCAAGCACTATCTCAGTCACTAGCAGAACTCATCAGGGTGTTTTTTATATCAATTCACAGGAGCTAAGGAGCACCAACTCTGCTTTAATTCTAAGCTTTCAGCCTGGCTTCACTTGCAAATATTTTCTTAGAAGTCTTCATTTTATGGATGGGAAAGAGAAAATAGTCAATAACTGGCTGGCTCCTGTGTGGCAGATTCCAATATGGGACCCAGATGACAGTACATATTCTTTAAATGGGATGCATGGGAAACTTTCAAAGAAATATTTGGACATCTTCCAAGAAGACAGATTAGCTGGAGATGGCGGGCATCCTGCTGCAGGAAATCGTGTTTTTCCTTTGAAGAAGAGCCTGGAAGATCACCTACCTAACACTTGTCATAAAAAGAAGGGATGTCATATAGTTAAGGGAGAGGGTCAATCAGCACAGTGGGGTGAGAACACAGAGTAATTGGTCGTGAATATTTAAGACTGGGACCATGATAAGGGATCAGCTCACACAGAAGTGCACAGCTGGCCTTGCACAATTACAGTTTCTAGTCAAGCTACCTTATTCCAAAAACACTTGCAATGTCGACCTCATCCTGTCCTTGGGCTTCTCACCACTGAGCCCATTCTCAGGGGTCACTCTCAGAATTTCTCCCAGGCCCGAGGAGAGCTCACGTTAAAACTCTGCAAACAGGAGATTGAAAAGGTCAGGAAAACATGGTGAAGTCTTTGATCAAAAATAAATAAAAATTCTTCATCAATGACAGTATGCTCAATCATACACAGTTGAACCAGCAGGATGTCTTTCTGAGAATGCAAAGCCATGAATGCCTTCTCACTTTTGTTCTTTTCTTCTGACCTGATGTCTCAGTAGGACTAACAAACTTGAACCCTGGTGTTGAGAAAATATTCCAAAGTAGTATTTCAATTGAGCACTGTAAAGCTAGCCAAACTTTCCCAGACCCATGTTCCTATGCTCCTCCTTCAACCCTGCATGTCCCACCAACCTCTCCTCCCCTTTCAGGTGCTGCCTGCTTCCCCTGTAGATTACATACCTCTCAGAAAAGGAATAACGATTCCTGTTTACCTTCATATTCTGCCTCACCTCTCCAGAACTCCAATGCTTTCTTTTATACACTGTAGACTTTCAATGTTTTAATTAATTTAAAGAAATAGAGAATTTTTCATTATCAGAAATAATTTTATAATACAGAATTGGAAAATAACTTTTAATACTGGATAATATTCTGTCTTCCATTAATCATAAAAATTTTCTCAAGACACAGAGAAAACTGAACTCTTATCAAGGCAGCCACATGCAGCAGAGATGATGACACTCAGAGTCTCTCATTTTTTAAATTTTTTTTTAATTTTTTATTTTTTGGTTTGGTTTGGGTTTTATTGTTTTGTTTTGTTTTTCAGGGAATCAACTCAGAAAGGCCCTGCCAAACCTAGGAGTGAGTTGATTGTTCCATGTAGGTCATGCAGTTCAATAACACAATTTCTAGTGATCCTTTCATTTCTGTTATTTGTGACTCTGCTTGTGCCATTGGGCAGAGGAGCCGGCCACATTGCTGCTCACAGTCATCTCCTTTATCATATGAATGTGAGGAGCCTACCACTAGATATTTCCCCAAACCAATGGGATGCTGTAGAAAACAGAGTATTTCTATGTCTTTTTCTTCTGGATATTCTCAGGTTACCAGAAAGAGATTGACTGAGCCCTGAGGGTGGATTGGTCATTTTAAGACAATATTTGGGGCAGATAAGGCAAACATATAGAATTTAGGTCTTTCTAAATTTTACTTCTCTTTCATGAGTCTCTTTCTGATTATTATCACCTGCACTGATCCATCTCTTCATGTAAGTAGTACTTGGTTGTTTTCTATGTGTTCACCTAAATTCTGAGCTGCTTGAGGTCAGAAATCAAGATTGATGCTTTTTTGATATTGTGCTTGATATCTAGCATACTGATGGGCACAAAATTAATGCTTAATATTTATGATGAGACTTCTAAACACAATTTTACACTTTGACAAATTTGGCTGTGGAAATAGTGACTGAGCCTTTTAGAATTTTCTATGAACAGAATAATAAATGCATATAGGAAATTTATAAAATATAGATGGGAAATAAAATACAGCAGCATATTTCAGAGACACAGCTTCTGTTTCCTTTCTCTTTCCAGATCCATGCAGGTGACAGATCTTTCTCTGTCCACCTCTGATGGAGACTACATTCTTTACTGTCCAGTAGCATATACCCTTTGATTGTCTCTTAGGTATGCATAATTGTGAGCATATTCGAACTTTCCTTCTTTCCTTCTGTCAAATTCTTGTCAGCAGTTTTACACACACACACACACACACACACAAACACACACACTTCCCCCACCACCAACCTTTTGCAGATTATAAGCAGGAGTTCTTCAGGCTTCTGCCTAAGAGTGTGGACTTTGCAGACTGGTGGGCCTGGGTTTGAACCTTACATGATCACTTTGGATAAGTTTCTGGATTAGTTAAAATTAGCTGCCAGTTACAGAGACCGCAAAGAACAGTGGCATAAACAAAGTGATGTTTGTTTCTCTTTCACATTAAAAAATATTTCTAGGAGACGGAGAAGATGGAGGAGTAGAAGGATGCTTGCAGGTCACCTTCTCCCACAAATACACCAAGACCCACTTCTACAGACCCACTCAGCCGACCAGAGCACCTGTGGAAATCCGACAGAACATCGCCCTCTTCAAAAGATAAAGACGCCAAAAATCTGGTAGGAGAAAAGGAAAAAAGAAAGAACAAAAGGCAAAGCAGCAGAGGATGTGTCCCACGGGGAGGGAGCGGCAAAGGAGGTCTGGCGCTCACTTGCTGGGTCTCCGCTCTCCAACTGAGAGGCCAGCGGGATGGAGGGGGAGCCTCCGAGGCTCGGATCTGTACAGAGCAGCCCTTGACTAACAGAACTAAGTTAAACGGGCACAGAGCGTCCCCCAGACACCCAGCCTGAGACGCGGGCCGGCAGCCGTGGGCAGGGCCAGGCTGCACAAGCCAGGCGGAGGATGGAAGTGGCTGCACGGAGGCAGCCCCGGGGGAATGCAAGGGGCTGCACGCCATGGCTTTGGGTGCACAGGGCAGAACAACCTGGGCCCTCCATAAAACAGCAAGGTTGATGTGCTCTCAGGGTAAGGGTGCACACCCCTATCTCTGAAAACCTGCGGAAAGTTTTCGGGGGAAGAGATGTGAGGCTCAGGCACAGCCACCATATCCTCCGCGCTGAGCACTCAGGCGGGGGCGAGGGCAAAACCTGCATCCGCACTGAAGGGCTTAGCAGCCTCAAAGGCCAGACTGAGACTGGCCTGCCGCCCGGGGCAGATAGGATCCTTCCATCCTGGTCCCTCAGAGAACTTGCTCCACAAAGACAAACAAGGAGCTGTGTTTTGCCTTGGAGCAGGGACAGGGCAGTCCCTCGGTCTTCCCCGAGCCCACCAGCGGAGCGCCGACCAGGGCGGAGCAACGACCAGGGCAGAGTGCGCAGCCGCACAGAGAGCGGAACTACCAGCGGTGCAGGTAGAGGGAGAGCGGCCCCCCCCCGCCTTTAGGGCAGGAACACAGCCCCTGACTGATGTGCTGGGAGGGGGCACGACCCGCCCTCCTACCTGGCCAGTCTGCAACATCTGACTGCAGCATCCGGAGGGGCAGAGACCCGCTTGCCCAAAGCAGAGAGCTGCACCTGACCCAGTGTTAGGAGGAGGCACGATCTGCTTGCCGACAGGTGCTGGGAGCAGCACAGAAGAGGGCGCCAACAGAGGGCCTCTGAAAATAGCAAGCTGAGATTCCAAAACAGGACCAAGACAGAAAGATTCCACATTAAAAGCACGCAGACTCCAGGAGAACACCGACAACCCCCCCTTTTTTTTTTAAATCTGTTTTTACCTGTTCTATTTTCTATTAATCTCTTAATCTTTACTTCTTAATTCATTTTTATTTCTCTTGGGTTTTGATGTCCTGCTATTGGTTAGACACAGGTTTCAAATACATCTATTCATCTCCCCCCCTTTTTTTGTAAAGGCTTTAAAAGGACGTCTCAACCTGATTAATACTCTGCTTCAACTTAATCTTCTTTCATTATACACTGTTTTCAAACCCTCTTTCTCCCTTCTTTTAAAATTCTTTCTTTCTCTCTCTTATTTTTTTTTCCTAAGTTCTATTCCTAAATAGGCATCAGATAGATAAAATCCTTAAGGACCAAAATAAACAACTGATACTCCATAAACAACAGTGCCAAGGAGGTATGAGCAAGACGAAGAAGCAGAAACACCTTTCCCAATTAAAAGAACAAGAGAAATCCCCTGAAAGAAAGATCAACAAAATAGACATCGATAGCCTACTAGATCAAGATTTCAAAAAAGGAGTGATCGAATTGTTGAATGAATTAAAAGAGATAGTGTTTAGAGACATAAAATATGTCAAAAATGAAATTGAAGCTATAAAGAAGAGCCAAGTAGAATGGGTAAACTCATTGACAGAGATGAGGAATGATCTAATAGCTGTGCAAAGCCGACTAGATAATACAGAGGAACAAATTAGTGATCTAGAAGACAGGGCAATAGAAAGCACCCATTCAGAAGAACTACAAGAGAAGCAAATAAAAAATAATGAAAATAGCATAAGGGACCTATGGGATAATATAAAGCATCCCAATCTTCGCATAATAGGGGTCCCAGAAGGGGGAGAAAGATCAAAGTGGATTGAAAAGGTTTTTGAAGAAATCATGACTGAAAACTTCTCAAACTTAAAGAAGGAATCAGATATCCAAGTACAGGAAGCTCAGAGAGTCCCAAACAGCAAGAACCCAAATAGACCCACACCAAGTTTTATCATAAGCAAGATGGCCAGAGTCAAGGATAAAGAAATGATTCTAAAGGCAGCAAGAGAAAAGCAAACAGTAAGTTACAAGGGAACCCCCATAAGGCTCTCAGCTGATTTCTCTACACAAACACTACAGGCCAGTAGGGAGTGGCAAGATATATTCAAAGCCCTGAATGAAAAAAAGATGCAGCCTAGGATCCTTTATATAGCAAGGCTATCCTTGAGGATAGAAGGAGAAATAAAGAGTTTCACAGACAAAAAAAAAAAAAGCTGCAAGAGTTTAGCAACACTAAACCCATGCTAAAAGAAATATTGAAAGGGCTATTCTAAATAGAAAAGCAGCAGGATGCTACAGAAATGAGAAACACACAACTGGAAAGGTGATAACTCATGAATTACAAATAAAGTAAACATGAAATTATAAAAGAAGACATACAAATCACTGAGAGTGGGAGAGGGAGGCAGGGAAATATAGAATATTTTTTCTTTCTTTTTTAAAAATTTTTAACAGTAGGATGGGTTTGAGATCATGTTACTATCAGTTAAATAAAAACAGTTATAGTAATGGGTTGATAGATTTACAAAATAGGGTAACCACAAGCCAAAAATTTACAAAGGAGTCACAAAAATTAAATAAAATCCATGATAATACAAAGGAAAATTACCAAACAACAAAAGGAAGAAGAAAGCAACAAAGAGGATATAACAATTCAACTGCAAAGATAAGTTCAAAATGGCAATAAACACACATATGTCATTAATTACTGTAAATGTTAATGGACTAAATGCTCCAGTCAAAAGACACAGAGTGGCAGACTGGATAATAAAGCAAGAACCTTCAACATGCTGCATACAAGAGACCCACTTTAGGGAGAAGGACACATATAGATTGAGAGTGAAAGGATGGAAAAGAATATTGCATGCAAATGGAAAAGCCAAAAAAGCAAGTGTTGCAGTACTGATTTCAGACAAAATAGACTTTAAAACAAAGGCCATAAAGAAAGATAAAGAAGGACATTTTATAATGATTAAAGGAGTGATACAAGATGAGGATATTACACTCGTTAATATATATGCACCCAATATATGAGCACCTAAGTACATACAAGAACTACTAAAAGATATAAAGGGGGGTATTGATGGGAATACAATCATAGTTGGAGATTTTAACACTGCATTAACATCACTAGACAGATCTTCCAGACAGAAAATAAACAAGTCAACAGAGAAATTAAATACTACAATAGAAAAACTATATTTGGTGGATATTTTCAGAGCATTACACCCCCCAAAAATAGGATATACATTCTTTTCAAATGCACATGGAACATTTTCCAGGATTCATCATGTACTTGGGCACAAAAGAAACCTCAACAATTTTAAGAAGATAGAAATTATCTCTAGCATCTTTACTGACCACAGTGCCATGAAACTGGAAATCAACAACAGAGAAACAAAGGAGAAAAAAAGGAAAGCATGGAGATTAAACAATATGTTATTGAAAAAACAATGGATCAATGAGGAAATCAAAGCTGAAACTAAAAAATACCTTGAGACAAATGATAATGAAAGCACAACCACTCAAAACCTATGGGACACAGCGAAGGCAGTGCTAAGAGGGAAGTTTATAGCGATATAAGCCTTCCTCAAAAAAGAACAACATTCTCAAATAAACAATTTAACCCACCACCTGAATGAAATAGAAAAAGAAGGACAAAAAGCCCCAAAAAGCAGCAGAAGGAAGGAAATAATAAAGATCAAAGAGGAATTAAATACAATAGAGATTAACAAGACCATAGAAAAAATCAACCAAACCAAAAGCTGGTTTTTTGAAAAAGTAAATAAAATCGACAAAACTCTGGCCAAAGTCACAAAGAAGAAAAAAGAGAGAGCACAAATTAGCAAAATAAGAAAGGAAAATGGAGAAATTACAACAAACAAAATAGAATTACAGAATATCATATGAGAATATTATGAAAAACTATATGGAACCAAACTGGATAACCTAGAGGAGATGGACAAGTTTCTGGAAACATACTGTCCACCAAAACTGAATCAAGAAGAATCTGAACACTTGAACAATCCAATCACTAGAAAGGAAATAGAAACAGCAATTAAAAACCTCCCTACAAATAAAAGTCCAGGACTGGACGGCTTCACCGGGGAATTCTACCAAACATACAAAGAACTCATACCAGTCCTTCTCAAACTCTTCCAGACGATTGAAAAGGAGGGAATACTCCCAAACTCATTCTATGAAGCCAAAATCACCCTGATACCAAAACCAGGCAAAGACACTACAAAAAAAAGAGAATTATAGCCCAATATCACTGATGAACATAGACGCCAAAATCCTCACCAAAATTTTAGCAAATAGAATCCAACAACACATAAAAAGGATTATACATCATGACCAAGTGGGGTTCATCCCAGGGACACAAGGCTGGTTCAACATACACAAATCAATCAGTGTAATACATCACATCAACAAGAGAAAGGACAAAAACCACATGATCATCGCAATCGATGCAGAAAAAGCATTTGATAACATTCAACACCCATTTATCATAAAAGCTCTCGCCAAAGTGGGTATAGAGGGAACGTATCTCAACATAATAAAAGCTATATATGACAAACCTACAGCCAGCTTAGTACTCAACGGTGAAAAACTCAAAAGCTTCCCACTAAAATCTGGGACAAGACAAGGATGCCCACTATCACCACTCCTATTCAACATAGTCCTGGAAGTCCTAGCCACAGCAGTCAGGCAAGAGAAAGAAATAAAAGGGATCCAAATTGGAAAAGAAGAGGTAAAAGTGTCATTATATGCTGATGACATGTTACTATATATAGAAAACCCTAAAAGGTCCCCACAAAAGCTACTACAGCTGATTGAAGAATTCAGCAAGGTAGCAGGTTACAAAATTAACATTCAAAAATCAGTTGCATTTCTTTGCACTAACGATAAATCAACAGAAGAAGAAAGTAAAGAAACAATCCCCTTTAAAATAGCACCCAAAGTAATAAAATATCTGGGAATAAATCTAACCAAGGAGGTGAAAGAATTATACACAGAAAACTATAAACCATTGATGAAGGAAATTAAAGAACACTTTAAAAAATGGAAAGATATTCCATGCTCTTGGATTGGAAGAGTCAATATTGTTAAAATGGTCACACTGCCCAAGGCAATCTACAGATTTAATGCAATCCCTATCCAATTACCCAGGGCATATTTCACAGAACTAGAAAAAATCATCATAAAATTCATATGGAACCATCAAAGACCTAGAATTGCCAAAGCATTACTGAAGAGAAAGAAAGAGGCTGGAGGAATAACTCTCCCAGACTTCAGACAATACTATAGAGCTACAGTCATCAAGACAGCATGGTATTGGTACCAAAACAGACATATAGACCAATGGAACACAATAGAGAGCCCAGAAATGAACCCACAAATTTTTGGGCAACTCATCTTTGACAAAGGAGGCAAGAATATACATTGGAATAAAGACAGTCTCTTCAGCAAATGGTGTTGGGAAAACTGGACAGCAGCATGTAAAACAATGAAGCTAGAACACTCCCTTACACCATATACAAAAATCAACTCAAAATGGATTAAAGACTTAATCATGAAACAAGATACAATAAACCTCCTAGAGGAAAACATAGGGAAAACATTATCTGATATACATTTAAAAACTTTCTCCTAGAAGAAATCAAAGCAAGAATAAACAAATGGGACCTAATGAAACTTACAAGCTTCTGCACAGCAAAGGAAACCAGAAATAAAACAAGAAGAAAACCTATGGAATGGGAGAAAATTTTTGCAAGTGAAACCGAAAAAGGCTTGATCTCCAGAATATGTAAGCAGCTCATACGACTCAATAAGAAAAAATAAACAACCCAATCCAAAAATGGGCAGAAGACCTAAACAAGCAATTCTCCAAGGAAGACATACAAATGATCAAAAAGCACATGAAAAAATGTTCAATATCGGTAATTATCAGAGAAATGCAAATCAAAACTACAATGAGGTATCACCTCACACCAGTCAGAATGGCTGTCATTCAAAAATCCACAAATGACATCGTATATTTTTAAATGATTTTTAATTCTACAGTTATCAGAGTATTATTTTACTTTAAGTCGTATGTAGCTTATAGATACCCTCATGTGTGCAATACGTATAAAAAATCAATAAAAATTGTCACATATTTCAAAGTACATAAGTTCCCCTAAGTATACGTAGAAAATCCCAAATCTCTTTCTTATTGCTTTAAATAGACAGGAACTGTATTTTTTAATTTAATGGAATAAAAATAAAACATTTAGATTTTAAGCTATATTTTGGCATATTTCAAAGGAGAACACATCTTTATTTTGGTTTCATCATGAAATATTAATAACATAATAACCAAAAATACCTGGAATCTTGGTAACCATGAATAATTATTGATTTAATCACATGTATTACAGAGACCTGGTTCCATCTAAGGATAGACACATGGAAAGAGTGTCATACTTATCAAACCATAAGAAAAAGCTGCGAAATCTGCAAAATCACACTGCTGCTGAACTCATCAGAGTGCTGACTTTGAACGGCTACCATCAGGGTAAAATTTGAGGAACGCTGGCATGAGCCTACAGACAGACAAGACACTGGCAATCCCTCACCTGTCCCAGAGCACTGGAAGTGTTAGGTAGTTAGATAAGGGGGGCACCAGGCAGACAGGTGGAGGAGAGAGAGGATGGTGTGTATGATGGTGGCATGCCTGCCACCAGCATAAAGGGGCTTTACTTCTTTTATGTGAGTGCCAGCAAGAAACCAGTTAGAACTAAAAGGCTGGAACTTCATGGTAGTGACAAGGACCTAACCGGACATGACCCAGTTCTCATTCTAATATAATTAGCATTGAGGTTCTGGCCCCTCCATGGGTTATTCTGTGTTCATCATGGATAAGGGCATTCACAAAAGGGGACAAACATGACTGAGCACTCCAGGGGTCAAGAGCCATCAATCAATCAAAAGACCACCTCTAAGTGAGGGTACAAGAGGAAGGAGCAAAGACCATTGCTGTCTGAACTTGGATCAGCCTGCCTCCTGTTCTTGGAGGGGTACTTCACCTTTCCTAATAAAATCTTTCACTGCACAATTCTTTCATCTCCCATGTGAATTCTTATCTTTTGAGTAAGTCAAGAACAGTGGCCTTTTCCTTCCTCCTTTTAGGGTAACAGAAGGAGACAAGGTGGGGATGCAAACACATACAAAAGTATCAACTAACTCCTTAATGAACTGCTCAAAGCTGAACACTCCCAGTTGGGAGAGTATGGAGTCCTGGGATCACAGATGGTCGCAGCCCCTTCTCCATGGACCTCACTTTTTGCTTATGAAAAAGCCTGGGGGCAGGAAAGAGTTGAGAAAGCCTCCCACAGTTGGTGTGTTCCTGTTGCCCTGGGGTGGCACTGCTGAGGGAGAAAACAATTCTTACCTGGATGCTTTCCCCAGTGGAATAATGTCTTAAGATGTTAAAAATAAAGGGCAGTATATCCTGTCACTTTCAGCGGTTGAAAACTCAGAGTTTGTTTAATGGAGACAGGCAGAAATCCTCCTAGTTTCAGAAAATTAAAGATTTCATTTTACCATGGAGGGCAGGGCAGGATCACCAAGGAAACTTGGATCCAAAAACTCAGAGACACGTGAGATACCTAAGACTGATGCTAAATGAGGAAAATGTGGAAAGCCTCTTTGTTCCTCACCACCTGGAGTAACCAGGACCAAGAAAAAGCAACAGAAGACCAACCCCCAGCAGAGGGATAAGAGCACACAGGGACCAAGATACTGGGTCACAGGGAACATCTACAACTGAAGGTGGACCAAGCACATTCCAGAATAAAACTCAGATAGTCTATCATTCTAGCTCCCACCCTAACCACAAGGTGACACTGAAGGAACCTGAGGTTGGCCACATATGGCAGGTAATTGAAACTACCAGCAAAACAGAAACACAGCTCAGCTCCTCAATGAAAGCCTAGCAGGAAAAGAGGCATGCCTATTTCCAGCCTTAAACATTATTTACTTAGGCTTCTGACCCCCTACATGGAATATGTAGATTTCAACTAAAAGTTGAAATGGAAAGAAAAAAGAATCCACTGTTGAGAGATAAAACAAATAATAGAAGTGAAAATCAGACAGGGGATATAAAATCACTATGATTAATACATCACACGCTCCAGTGAAAAGACTTGAATACATTCATGAATAGATGGGTCATTTCAGCAGAGAAATGGAAACAATAAGAAAATGTCAAAGAGCAGGCTAGGGATAAATTTAAACACATGCCCAGCAAAGGGGATGAAGAATGTCTTTGACAGGCTCATCAGTAGGCCTGACAAATTCAAGGAAAGCCTTGGTGGACTTGAATATAAGTCAACAGACATTACTCAAATGAAAACAAAAGAGGAAATTCTTGGAAAATTTTAATAATTTAAATTTAAAAGAGCAGAGTATCCAAGAGATGTAGGCCAATCAGTCTGAAATATATTTAATTGAAGTCCCAGAAGGAAAAGAAAGTAAAAGAATGAGGAAAAAATATTGCAAAATGAATGGTCAAGAATTTTCAACAAGTAATGAATTAAAAAACAACCTAGAAATAAATTCATACTGCTAAAGGCCAAAGATGAAGGGAAGCATTAAACTCTGTCAGAGAAAATTACATGATCATCTTTAGGAAATGGGGTGTCTCCCAGGTGTTTGAGACCAGGTGGAACCAGAATAAAGTTATCAACGTGCCTAAAAAAATGATGTATAATTTAGAGGAGTGAATGATCCGCCAAAGGGGTTAAGAGAAATCAGAGAAGGGAGGTAACAAGGTCAGTTATCCCGTGTAAAGTATGCTTTTCCTGGCTAGAAGTTGGATCACCCAGTCATATATAGTGTACCAATCAATGAATCAATTAATTAACTGTATGAACATATATAAATAACTAATAAAGACAACTTAAAATTATATTCTGATGCTATTATATATTCAAATGATAAAACAAAATATGTCTCAGTATTTGTACTCAAATAATATACATTTCTGATGTTTTTTTTTAATGTAAGTATAGTCAGTTTACAATGTATCAATTTCTGGTGTACAGCATAATATTTCAATCAGACATATACATACATATATCCCTTTTCATATTCTTTATTACAGGTCACTGAAAAATACTGAACATAGTTCCCTGTGCTAAACAGTATAAGCTTGTTGTTTATCTATCTTATACATAGCAGTGTCAGCAAATCTCAAACTCCCAATTTATTCCTTCCCACTCCCTTTTGATTTGCTTTTCAATAACATTTGCTTCTTTCTTTCAATGTAATTTCAATAATTACCTTTCCAATATCTCAGGTTGATTTTAATATTCTACTAAGTTGAGCTTAATATTCATTGACAGATATTTTAAATTTCATAGATTCAACTGACAAATAATACTATGCAAAATGCACTCAACTTTACTACTGTGAATCATGTCTTGAATCAGAAGAGCTCTGGTACCCTGAAGGAAGCAAGCACATCAGTCAAGCACTAATCCAGAGGTAGGAACCATGTGGTACCTTGAATGTGGACATTTTAATTAAAAGTATTAACTATAACAGGGAAACATCTACTAAAATGTAAAGGGTCCTATAAAAAATCTAGAAATAACAGATAAAATAACAACCAGATCTCCTAGAGATGAGATCATGAACCACAGGGAGAGACTCATTTCCTGAAGTGTGGAGAACACCCAGACTTCTTTTTAGAGGGTGGGTATATCTATGGCTCATGAGAGAGTGGAGAAGTTCACCGAGGCCACAAGCCTCCCAGGGAGTACAGGAAGAAATTTTTAATAGGAGGTACCCTGCTGGAAAATCCCCACTAAGAAGCCACTGTGGAGTTGGTGGAGAAATCTACCCCCCAGGACAATCCTGAGCTGCTTATAATTCAGGTACTTCTGGAGTCAAGGGACTGGAGGAGCTATGCCCTCTGCTGAGCTTGGAAGTTGACATGGTGCAGGAGCCAGCCTAGGAAAACACAGCAGACTTTGAAGAGAAACCCCTTTCTTACTCTAGTGTCTCTCTGTTACTCTACTAACAAAGCATGCCATCTGCCACAGGAGAAACATCTACAGGGTCCAAATATATTATTTCAGAGCAGTCATTTAAGTGTGGTTTGCAGCAGAGAGGCAATATACTGATAACAAGTATATTACATTTTAATGTCTCTCAAGAAAAATGCATCTGGAAAAAAAAACATGGTCAGCTATCTGGTCTAGTGTGAGCCACACATTTTGCAATACACGCACTTGCTATTCTAAGTATTTGCCAATAATAAGGGGAAAGAAATAGACAACACAGAGAAAACATTCAAAAGCATCCCAGAGCTGGTTATGTCAGTGTTTTCAATTTGTGAAATCTCATCAAGCTATAAAGTTAAGTTTTATGCACTTGTCTTATCATTTATATATTTCAATAAAGACTTTTAGAGTAAAGCATATATGTGGCAAAGTTTAGTTTTTGATTATGTAGCACTCCATAGAATTCATGTATTTAGCTCTATTGGCACATGGATTTCTTTATATTTCAATTGCCAATTCAATTGCAAGGACTCTGAATTGAACATAATTGTATTTCCAGGCTCTCAATAAAGATTTTTTTTTTTTAAATTGAATTATGAGTGTATTTTGGAAGGAAAGACTTATCAATCATGCAAAATATGTATTTTCTTTGACTTCTTAGAGGCTCCTAGTTTGCCTCTAACTGAAAGTTATAGTCATTATAAATGCCATCAGGAAGCTAGTAATTATTGTATGGTAATTATTTTATAGTAAAAAGCCTAATGACCCTTATTTCATTCACTAAGTTCTTTTTTTTTTAAACTGAAGTATTTTTGACTTACAATATATTAGTTCTGGTGTACAGCATGGAAATTTTATATTTTTATAGATTATACTGCATACAAAGCTATTATAAAATAGTGACTATTTTCCTTGTGCTATCCATTAGGTCTTTTTGTATCTTGTTTTATGCATAGTAGCTTGTATTCCATAATCCTCTATAATAGATTTGCCCCAACCCACACCCCTCTCTCCTGACAACCAACAGTCCATTCTCTGTATCTGTGAGTCTGTTTCTGCTTTATTGTATCTGTTCTAATTATTATTATTATTATTATTATTATTATTATTATTATTATTATTATTATTATTATTATTATTATTATTACTGTCTTCACCCTTTAATGGAGAATCAGTCCCTGTCTTAGAAGACAGGTCTTCAACTGTGTTATTAACAAGCGAATCACCTTTTGTGGTAGGCTAATTTCATTCATGGTCTCATTAATTCTTTTCTAAATCCTGTCATTTACTTTGTAATTTTCTGCTCTTCCCTTTGACAATGGACTTTTCTATGTTGCAAGCTCTGGTCAAAGCAATGTTAACAATTGTGATATAAGCTGAAAATTAATTGAAGATAGAAGAGTGCACTTTTGATTGTCCTGTTCATGACATGACCTACTCTCTCTTGAATCCTCACCATCAACCTGAGAATGAGCTGAGACAAGCTTCCTGGCAGCTAAGAGACCCCATCAAGCAGGGTTAAGTCACCCCAGCTGAAGCCAGCCAAGTCTGGTCAGTTCACTACTGACTCATAAGCTTATTATACAGGAGAAAGAACCTTCAGCAATGTCAGTCCAACTCAATTCAGATTAGCAAGACCTCCAAACTGAGTCAAAACCTTGCAAAAAAAAAAAAAAACAGGTAGATGTGATTTTAAGTCACTATATTTTGATATGTCATGGGAAAATATCTACATAGCATAACTTTTCACTTCTGGCAGAAGTTTTCTCTCTCACTCAATGTTTTAAAATTTAAAAACAATGTTTTTTGTTTCCTTAGGAAATATTATTCATAACACTCCTCTCGAGTTTTATGCATTGACAAGGAATTAAGAACCAGAAAAAGCACTGATATTCTTATATGAGATGGTCATGTGAATTTATTATAGTTCGAAAACATTTTTCTTCATCTCAGCAAGAGAAATTATGAATCTAAATTTCACTATAACTAAGATACAAAATATTACATACTATGAACTTGTAGGGTTCCTTGGGAAGAGTTAAAAGTTTAAAGTTAAAATCTACAAGTGTTGAGTCCACCAAATGAGAGAATTGATTAGAAACTAAGAATGGTTTTTATTAATTATTTTTGGATCTAGAGATTATCATATTATCTGAAGTCAGAGAAAATCAAATATCATATTACTTACATGCTGAATCTACAAATGATACAAATGGACATATTTACAAAACTAAACCAGACTTACAGACATAGAAAACAAACTATGGTTACAAAAGGGGAAGAGGAAGTGGAGGGATAAATTAGGAGTCTGGGATCAACAGACACACAAGGTATAGCACAGGGAACTATATTCAATCTCTTGTAATAACCAATAATGGGAAAGAGTCTGAAAAATAATATATATATACTAAATCACTATGCTGTACAGCTGAAATTAACACAACATTGTAAATCAAGTATACTTTAATTTAAGAAAATAAAATAAAGCCAGCAACCTCTTGGTGCTGGTCATTGGCAAAACAAAAACAAACAAACAAAAATAAAACAAAAAAAACAATACTGGTGATCTGATTCCCTCATTAAGAGATGTTGCAAGAGTTAAGTGAATTTCTTTTCAAAATTATTTAGAAATATTTTACAATAAAAAAGTGATAATTGAATAAGTGTAGGCTTAATCATTGTTACACCAAGTGTGCGTGAACCCAAAAGTTATTAAAAAAAAAACAGGGCAAATTTAATGACTGACAATCAGGCAATTATGAGAACAGCTGCCAAAACCAAACTGCCCCAAGTCCTGAATCATTGTGAAAACTAAGGGAAAGAACCTGTGACTTGATGAATAGCCAGTAAATATAATTTATGTGAGAAATGTATTGCTATATTTTATGAAGATTTGTGTGTGTGTCACTAGGTGATGCCACGTTTGGTCTCAGCTGTGATTCATGAGTCAAGAGAGAATGGGGAGCGTTGTTCTGCTAATTGCACACACCACAGCTAAAACATACATCATATTCCAAAACAATGACTCTTTTTTTTTTTATTATTTTTATGTTGTCTATCTGTTTTGGAGACAAGAATAAACAAGAATTTTAAAAATGAAGAGCACTAAAAACATTCTGTAAGACTATTTTTTTGAGAAATGTTTATTGAGCACCTCATCTTTACCAGCTACTATGAGTCACAGGCAAAGACTGCCTAACTCTCCTTTCAGAAGTTGAATGGGAAGAAATAGTTTCCTTTTAACTAATCACAAAGAAAAAGATATAATTGATGTTGAGGACCTGAAAAAAGCCATCTGATTCTTATTCTACTTCTAATCTTAAATAATTTCAACTCTCCAATTTTATGTTTGTTTATATAGCTAAGAAGATACTTACAGTATTCTTGGATGATGATTATTTATCATCTCTAAATGTTTTTTTTCTTTTGACCTATCCTTTCTGCTTCTTTGAGCTACATTGGATGATATTATCTACCCACATGTGTGCAATAATTTTCCCATGAAAATTAAGCTTCTTAGAGGAAATCTATTGTTGCTTGGGTTAACTTTACAGCACTTCAGATCCAATTATTTATTTAGGCCATTAAGTGTTTGAAAAATGAAGACTTAGATTTGAAACACAATTTGGTCACTGACTGGTTTCAAGAAATTGGAGAAAATTATTTCCTTTCTCTCTGTTTTGATTTCCATATGTACAAAATTGGAATTAAAACATTTGCTCACTTTATCTCACAGATAGGTGTAAGGAGAACATGAAATGCAGTTTCAGACAGAACTTAGTAAATTACAGTGAAACGTGAAGCATATTCTCTTAATGATAAGGAATTAAAAGTTCATAAATTGACATATTTGATTTCTCATGCACTGGAGATTTCTAAATGGGAGTAAACCTGTTAGGGTTGTAAGGATGAAAGTTTTATAATTACTTCTAGCCATTCATTCCAATATCACATCCCTGTATTCTTTGTGAGGTTGGTAAATTTAAGATGTTCTGGGTTCCCTTATAAGTGAAGCTGCATATTTTTGCTTTCTCAGGGAAGGACTACTTTTCTAAGGGTCTCTTTCATTTTGGCTGTGAGGGATCAGACAGCTTCATTGTTCAGATGATAGCTTCACATTCAGAGAAAAATAGGAAGGAAAAGAATAACTGGAAATCAAGCTATTTTCACAATTTGGAAAATTTAGACACATTTCTAAAATCATGAAAAACCATACAATAAAAAGTCATGACTATAAATCTTAAAAGAGCAATTCTAATGGGTTTCTAGACTGAATATATTATAATGCCTTTCTAGGAAATCATTAGTACATATCGCTAAAAAATATTTCATATCTTAGGTTAACAGTTATAAGGGGGGAGACATATGGTACAATAAAAGAAAATGTCATGAGTGGTTTTTTTTCTGAGAGTTTTAAATTTTATATCATAAAGAATATCTTATTGCCTCTCCAATTTTATCTCCTGCCATCAGACTTGGCCCAGGGAGGCCTCATCCAGACCCTCCAGCATCCCAGGATCCTTGGTACCTTGTGGTCCACATATTTTTCACCTGGGATACACTTTTCAGAATATCTCCTACATATCCTTGAGACATTAAGTCTCTTCTGGGATAACATAAATTAGGTTCCCTTTGTAAAATCTATCACTTGGCATGTTGTTAAATAATTAAAAAAAAAAGTCCTGTGTTTGTGGTGAACATGAGGTTGTAACATTCTGCTGAATACAATCCTCACTGGTATATTTTTATAGTTGTATAATGGGTATATTTTTGCTGAATATCTTTCAGGTTAAGAAATATTATGTTGCTTTAATTTCCTTAAATCAAATCACTTGTATATTAACAACTCTTCCTTATGTGGTGAGAAATATTTATTCTATTCAGCCAAGTTACAATAGGGAGCTGTTTCCTCCTCACTGGCATTTTTATATTTGACCCTTTGGGACTTTCACTGGCTGGTATGTTAGACAATGCACTCCCCTATACACAGACTCCCTCCCTGACATGATCTATTCAGCACATCAATCTTAGGTCTCTGCTATTTTTGAAAGCATCCAAACTAGTTGGCTAATGTCCTATCACTACTATCAGTCACATAGACAGAATTGAGTTTGTCAGGCTCCAGGCCAAAAGCCTATGTCTAATTTAAGTCCAACCATAGGCAATTGCAAAGGATTTACTTGAGGAAATTCACAGGGGAAATCTGCTCAGCCCACCCAGACTCAGTGCCCAGCCAATGAATTGCAGTCTCAGAACCCAGGGCCCCTAGTCATGCATGTCTTTACACTTACCTCATTTCCTGGCCCAGGCCCTCCTCTTGGAGGCATCATCATCAGTGTCTCACTGCAGAGGAGGCTCTCAGTTACCTCTGCCCAGAAAACCTTATCAGGGACCCTTGAAACTATTTTTCTCTGTGCTATCCTAGCCCTTACCCTTTGGCTCCCCACAGACCTCAGATCCAACATGACAGGAGCATTTGGTTTGGAGCCTCCTGGGAAAGTAAGACAAATTTTTCATTGATCCAACTGACCATTGTCTTGGGCAATATCCTGGGGGAAAGTGAACCACCATGGGAGCTGGCACTTTCTCCTGTTTAACCTCTAACTGTGTCATCTCAACAAGTGATAGAAGGCTTGACTGTTACATTCATCTGGCCTTTTGTCTTGATCAACTACTTCAACATCTGACAGCTTATCTCTCTTTAGCTCAGCAGGCTCTGGGCAAGACACAGAGACGGTGCACAGCAACAAATGCAGCATGTAGTAATAGAGCCAGAGCTTAAGGAAAATACTCTATAAAAATCATCATTTGGGGCCATGCAGCTGTCTTTCAGTTATACTCTTTTTGCGTTTACACATTTTGGAATACTCTAATTCTAAAATTTGAATATTCAAATTAGTTTCTCACCATTGTCCATTTAAGTCCAGAATAGCCACAATTCCCAGGACACAATGCTTCTCTGACTTTGAGGAGAAGGGTTAACATGGTCTCTCACTCTTTGCTGTGTAGGATACAGTTGTAAGAATAAAACAGGAATTAACATGTATTAAACAATCCTGTCAAATCTGTGACAGGAAAATCTTCTTTGTGTGTTATCCTTCCAAGGCTTAATTTCTCCTGTATCTTAAGTCAATTGCTCTCTTTCTGGGTCACACCTGCTACATTGCTTCTGTTTCCTGTGTGTTTAATATTTATGCTAATGGGTTTTTGACAGCATTCTCTCTTATGATCTTCCCCTCCCCTCTACTCCTCTTCTCTTTCCTTATTTTTTGGGGTTTGTGTTTTACAATTGTACTTGTTTGTTTGTTTGTTTATGCATGTATGCTTTCTGATGGAAAGGATAGTTCACCAACTTCTGGCCATCCTGCACTGTTACATAGTGTGAGAACTTAATGACAATACAATGGGGAAATGGAGAATGTGCACACAATCAGAAAAGTGAATCTTGTATCACTCTTGTTGTCATGCTTTATTCCTTTTGACACTATATTTTTGTATTCTGGAATTTGCCATGCATCAGTGTTTCATGTAGATTGATTGGGTGGGAGCGGTGCAGGGAAAAAGACACCATTTGTACCCTTGACTCATACAGCATGGTTCCTTGACTCTGTTGAGAAATTCCAGATCCTGTTTTAAAATATAAACATTTTTCCCTAAGGGAAAAACTAGATTTTGAAAGGAATAAAATCAGAAGAATATATGTCCTATGGAAAAACATGATTGGCAGCTTCAGGTTTAAAACAAGAAAGAAAAGAAAATGGTAGAACAAAATGTATGGTTATCCATATATTTTTTTCTAAAACTGAGTTTCATACTTGCTTCTATTTATTTACAATCCCCAAGTTTGAAATGGAGAATATAACTAGTCTCTTAAAATATTAATTCTCAAACAGTATTTTAATATTTTAAAGAAGAAAACATTTTGAGTTTATTCCTTTAATAATCTTACAACAATTAATTTTTGAATGTCCTAAAAATAGCTTTTAAATGCATCTGAAACTATATATATCAGATGTGTTATTAGGATCTGATAGACAGCATAATATCAATAGATGAGAAAGATCATCTGCAACCCTTCTTGTCTCCCTTTATGAGTATGGAAATGAGATACTGTCAAATATCTCTTTTCAATTATCTATTTTCAAATATCCATTGTCAATTGCTCAAAATTTTCATATTTTCCTGGTTTTTTTTGACTTATAATAAATCACAATTGTAACAGATCCAAATTTTTTAAAAAGCAAATTCCTTAGAAAAAAGTGTTCCCAAATTTGTATAATAACCAAATAAATTAAACTGACTTTTTTATTTTCTTTGATGTAGGGTAGCTCTCAGAGGGTATTATGTCCCTTTGGAGAATTACTGAGGAACAACACTGATAGAAATTGAATACTGTTTGGAAGAAATCTGTGAGAATCAGATTTGTAAGAGGACAATAAAACATGTTTTACTACTGTATTATTCAGTAACCGTTTGGTTTAAAGTGACATTGATTCAAACTAGTTTAAGCCATAAAAAATTACTTATCAGTCCATACATTGAGAAGGATAGATACTGTGATAAGGGAAATAAGAATTATTATGGTTCTTAGTGAACTGAAAAAAAAAATTAATGAGAGACAGAAAGTGTGATATAAGCAAGGTTTTTATTAGTAAAGTAAAAAGGTACTAAAATAGAGTACACTCCTGAGAATCGGGAGCAAGACAACCGAGGGGAAAAATGCTCATTTCAGGTAAGAATGGATTCCAGGCCTCAAATATGTAACTAGCAACCTGTATTATTTTCTGCACCTCATTTCTGACTTCTTTCTGAGACACCCTCTCTTCATCATTATGAATGCTGCTCAGAGTTCCAGTTTAACAAAGAACTTATTTCTCAGGACCTCACATGCAGAGATATCCTCCTTTCCAAATTCCACGTTGAAAACTCCACATATGTCTACTTCTACCACCCAGAAAAAAGAATCAATCAAGATAAATCAAATTAATCAAGCAATCAGGCAAACAAGCAATCCCAATTCTGTCTTGCATAGCTTAAACCACATAATCATCCTTAAACCAATTGCAATCTGTGGAAGATACATTCTAACTGAAATGTTGGACTCTGTGTTTTGCAGTGACTGCTTCTTGACAAATTATCAAAACTTTTGTTGTGAAAATTCATTTTGCTTGTTGGTTCTGTGGGTCAGTGCTTCAGACAGGGAATGGTGGGGAAGCCTTGTCTGCTTCACTTGACATCTGCCAGGGCATCTCAGAGGCAGGGTTCTGAAGTAATCTGAAGTCTCTCTCACTCATATGTCTGCAGGTTGAAGTTAGAGGGAGTTGGACAGCTTAGGGGCAGAATAGATAGGAATCCTATGGCATCTCTTCCTTACTCCATGTGGTCTCATAACCTGACATCAGTATGAAGCTTAGGGTAATCAGGATTTTAATGTGTCAGCTCAAAAGTTCCAGAACAAGAGATTCAGGTGGAAGGAAGTTGCATTTCCTTTTTCTTAGAGTCAGAAGTTATACAATGTAACTTCTGACACATTATATTCATTAGAAATGAGTCAATAAACCAGTCCATATTCCAAAAACTCATATGTCTTGTGAGAATTTGAGAACATGTTTGAAACAACCTCAATGTGCCTAATTTTGGGAATGGTAAATGACACATTTTGGTAGAAATTTCCACAAAGTAGAAGAATAGATATCCAAAAAAAGGGGGTGTATGTGTTTGTTACAACCATGTAAGAAATAAATACATAATAATCACAATCAATTTTAGTTTTAAAGGTCCAATATGCTATAGATATTATCTTATTAATTATAATTTGCTATTACAGTTGTAATAAAGTTAACAATTATTTATATCATCTCTGAATTATCACTAAGCATTGTTCATTGTTAGACATTTATTCAATCTTTCTATTTAAGAGTATTAATTTTCCTTTTTCTATCAATTGGTTAAAATAGATTTTTTTTTTTTTTAGGCAAAGTAAACAGGTTTAAATTCTTCTTGAGTCCTGTTTACTTTAAGTGGATTTTATCTTGAAAAGGAATATCTGATCATGAGCTTTTATTTTCAATATTAAACTATGGATGATGTTGTGAGTTCATTATTTCTTCTATCATTTTGTGTTTCAAAAGAAAATGTGAGGAATATGACTTTGTTTATTTGCTACTTTTAGTATGAAGCTAACCTTTATCTTTGACTTTTCTGTTATATATTTTATGGGATGAATTTCCTTCCTCTCTCCTCTGTGTTTACATGTAGGTGTCTTAAGAATTATATTACATGTACCATAGTGAGCATTTGATTACACATGCAATGATTTTTAAACATTTTTATTTGTCTAGAAAACATATCCACACTACAATTTTGGCTACCACTTCTTCCCTTTTTGTTCTGTTCTATCAGTAATCACCAGTAATCTGCATTTTAGAATCAACAGTTTACAGCTTCTATAGATACTTGCATATTTTTTCTTGTCCTGTGAATTCAGGGAAACCTTTTCAAATTGTTCCCCATGTCACTTACTAATCAATAACATTCTTCTGAGAATTCAAAACAATTTCCCAAACATTTTCCAAATTATGGAAAAGATCATTTTCAGAATTAATACCCTCCTTTAAGTGTTTTGTATTTTGTTCAATATATTTGATTCTGCACTATACTTTCATGGCTCACAAGTTGTTAGTAACTATGTTTTTCTTTTAATATCATTTGAATTGTAATCCCTCCAACATTTTTTATCAAGAGGTGGGTTATGTTAACTTGATCTCTATCCTTCTGACAGTGCCACACCATCTTGAATAATGTAATTTATAGAAAGTTTTGAAATTGGGAAATGTGAGTCTTCTACCTTTGTTTTTCTTTTCCATTTTTGTGATATCCTTGACCCTTGAATTTCCATATAAATTTTACAGTCAGCTTATCAATTTCTGTGAAAAAGTTAGGTAGAATTTCAATAGGGAATTCACTGAATCTAAATCAGTCTGGGAACTACTGATCCCCCCAAAATATTCTTTGCCAATGTATGAATACAAGATTCCTTTCCACTTATGTAATTTTATCTTAATTTCTTTAAAAGAGGTTTTACAGTTTTCAGTGTACAAGTCTTATAGTTCTTTTGATAAATAGATTTTAAACATTTTATTCTTTTATATGCAAGATCATAAGTGTGTGAAATTTGTCCACTGCTATTGTATAGAATTACAACTAATATTTTATACTGATTTGATATCCAACAATCTTGCTAAACTCATTTGTTACTTGTAATTGTGTTTGAGTGTGTGTGAAATACTTTGTAATTTCTGTATCCACTCACATGTCATCTGTAAGTATATGGAAACATTTTTATATTTGGCAAGGCATAACTCTTATGTTTTTCTTTAGTTCATTAAACATGATTTAATTTGATTCTTGGGAGATATTTGTAGAAGTTGATATAAAGTCTTTGTAAAGTGTATCCCACATCTAAGTTTTCTCAGGGACAGTTTCTTTACTCTTTTTTCCCTATTGTGTAGCATAGTTTCCTGATTCTTTGCATGTCTCATAAATTTGTTTGTTTTTTTTTTTTTTTTTTGAAAACTGAACATTTAAAGTAATATAATGTGGCAATTGTGGAAATAAGATTTTTTTCTTACTGCTTTTTTTTTTTTTGGTACATTTCCTGAACAAATCTGTAAAGTCTGTGTTCAATATCACTTGTCACCAGAACTACCTCTTTTATTAGCTTAGCGGTCACCTAATAAGTGCACACATTTTACTTAAATGCAATGTTCCAATAAGTCTCCTGGATATTGCTGAGGGGTTTTATGTGCATGTTAGACACATCTTTAATGCTCCTTCAGTTTACACTATGCTTCATCTCTCACTTTGAAGTTTCAATATCAGCCAGAAGTGACATATTAAGATCTTCTTAGTTCCTCCTGGGCTTAAAAACTGCACTATACATGACCTTCCACATTCTCAGGAATATATCAGAGCTATTTAAAACCCCCTATGGATGTCCTATTTTCCAATTTTTCCTTTAAAGTCTTTTGGTCATCTTCCCATTTGCTCCAGGTGTTGTTATTGGCTCAAGCAGTTGTGGTACTAAACAATTATGGCTGATGGTCTTTAACATGTGTCCTGGGGTAAACTTTTCCACTTTACATGCTGACTCATATCAAATAAAAAGCAGCTGTTGAATTTGGGTTTACAGGGGGCTGCCATGCCAAATAATAATAAAAGATATCTGTAGGAATAAGGCTCTATGGGGTAGTCCAAATCTATTCTACCCTATTGGGACACCAACTTCAGGAAGTGCTTTATATTTGTTTATATTTAAATAGATACATAAAAGTACTTAAAGAATATTATCCTATTAATGCAATGAACAGAGGGTAGCTATTTTAAGATTGTAAATGATATATAGCTTTCTGTAAAAGTTAAATGTACTAGAAAATTTTATATGGGTTTTTTTGGTATTAGTTTCAGGTATGCAGCATAGTGATTCAGTATTTTTGCAGATTTTATTCCAGTATATGTTATTACAAGATATTAGGTATAATTCCCCATGTTATACAGTAAATCCTTACTGCTTATCTATTTTATATATTATAATTTGCATTTGCTCATTCCATATTTTCTTAAGATTGACAATAAGACCAGATCACCCACTATCACTACCCAAACCATCATAACTTCAGTGAAGTTTAAATTATAATTCCTGACAAATTATTTTTAGTAAATACTCAGCATACATACACAAGAGCATCTATTTAATAATAGTTCAATCATTTCAAAAAAAAAAAAAAGAACCTGGAAGACTTTTCCTACCCAATAAGATGTCATATTTTAAAGAAACAAAACAATGTAGTATAAACATCACAGTAAACAAATCAGCTTCTTGGAATAAAATGGAAATTTTTAAAATAGAAATAAAACACATATGAATGATCTATTCTGTGATAAAATTATCACAAAAATTGGACAAAATGCAGCTTGTTTAAAGGAAGGTATTGGAAAAACTGAATCATGGAGAATATTATAACTTTGGATCTCTACATATCAATATACACAAAGAACTATATGGGAATAGTAAAATTGTAAAGGTAATAGAATAAAACCAAGGAAACTATATTCACCATTGTGTTCAGTAAGGGATTTTAATAAAGCATTTGAAAACACATATACAAGGCCAAAAATTAAAAATTCTGGTTCAGTATTGGCAAATTTAATATTGTTGTTCAATCAAAGGCACAACTGAAAAATAAGCTGAGATAATAGAGATATGAAGGTATTTGCAGAATTAGTATCTGAAAAATATTTCACATCTACACTATACAAGTTTATATCAACATAATAAAAAACAGTAGAGACCAAATGCTAAGAGGAAAAAGCTCACTAATAAGCAAAGGAAAGAGGGGCCTCTGTACATGATATGTCCTTTAGTGTATATTTTCAAGATGTTTATTACAGCATTCTATGTGGAAGCAAACAATTGGAACCATCCTTGTTACTGATTACTAAAAATAACAATGTAAATGTAGGATATGTGTAATTCATACGATGCCATAATAGGTAGCAAAACAAATATGTATAAACTAGAGGCCCTCAGAGCATTTTGATGGATCTTAAAACATGAAGTTGAGCACAAACAAGAATAAAAATAAAATGTCATTGTATTATCATTTCTCAATCACATTTATGCATGTAAACAATGAAGATATGCAAGAAAAATACATTATACTTAAAAGCATACATATATATTCAACATATGTGTGTAGACACATATATTCAATTTTTCATGCCCAAAGCATTAGAATATCTCTGTTGGAGGAACTGGGGTTATTGAAAGCATGTATAAAGTAGAATGGGGAAATATGTACTTAATTCTTGTACTACAAGTCTGCAATAGTGAGAGGAAAAACAAAAATAGAGCTATTCTAACCTAATGGGTGAAACTTAAATCTTAACCTGTGATACACTGGTTTTATACTTTACCTCCTACAATCTCTTTTCACAATCAACCTATTATTTATATAATAAATAAACGTTAATATTCCTGGATGCTGATGCCCAATATCTTGGATGTGTTTTCCTATAATACAAGATAATAAAGAAACCTAATTCATGGTGTTGTTTTAAAGATTACATGATTTAATATGTGAAAATATTTAGAACAATGTTTGAGACATATTAAACGCTCAGCAAAATTGCCTTCTTGAAATATTTGATTGTTTATATATATATAAACAAAATTTTAAAATAAATGAAAATATATGTATGCTATAATATGTACAATTTTTAGAATAAATGACATTGCAATGTTATTTCTTCATTATTAAGTGATTAGAAATCTGAATTCAGTATTGTTTCACTTACTTCTAAGGCTTATTGGTAGTCTCAATTTTGAACTTGGTCTTTGAAAAATTTGAGTTTTATAATTAAATATAACTATATACATAATATATTTAATATATGAAATATTTGTAAATGTATATATACTCATTTAAATAAAAAGGTAACTGTTTAGATCACAGAGCAGAAAAGCTTAAAAGAGCCCTGGATTCTTTTGAATGTTAATTTCCACACTCACACATCCTCAGAAATTTTGCTTTATTTCTGTGTATTCTGTGATGTTTTGGGCATTTTTCTCCTTTGTGAGCCACTTTCACCATTAGGACAGCTTGTCTGATGAGTAAAATATATATAGGAGTTCCTAAAATCCCTATGCTACTCCAACCAGTCCAATATTCTGTTGTTCTCAAGGAGTTAGAAAAAGCTTCTTTCCTTACTGCCTTAGCTAAGTGTTCTCAATGTCACATGACCTGGATTAGGTCTTGTGGTCATCTCAGAAGTGAATTCTGTGGCTAGGAGAATAGGAGTCCTTCACGGAGCTTAAGATTAATCATTACCATCGAACTCAAGGAGAGAGTGGAATGGGAATGGCATTTCACAAAAGAAAAACTGAGTGCTCTAGTTAGAATTCTAGGGAGTGAGCCTTAAGCAAAGAACCAAAAAATAGAACCTTTAAAATGAATACACAATAGTTCCATGCATTCCCTCTAGAGTCTTTTTTTTTCTTATTATAAAGGATTATTCAAGATGTGTGTCTCCATTTAATTTGTTTTCCTCATGTTTTTAAAGACTTTCCCAATATATCTAAGTTCTTGGCTTCTCCTTATGACAACATTTCAGATATTGACAAATCCATTGGTTTCAATTGTTCATATTGTTTGTGGAGTATTTAGAGGCTCTGCTGTAAAAGGCAAAAAAAGAAGAAGCAGCACATATATTTTCCTGAAAAAAAAATTGTCCTACAAAGATATTCAATGTTGTATTTCTTTGTTATTCTTTAGCTTTAGACGAACAAAACCAAGTGCATATAGTTTGATGAAGTCTAACTGAAATTATCATGGTCAAGCTAAAGAATATAGGTTGGTTGCATCATCTAACTACATATTCAGTTTTCCCTACAGTGCAAGCATAAAATCACAGATGCTGACACTCTGAAAAGGCCCATCAACATGATGCTGAAGATGTGTCTGGTGAGGGAACCAGGATAATTTCAGAGGATGTATTATGCTTTTCTTTAGAGGCATGATATATATTTGAGAATGCTTTCAGAGAATATGTATAAAGAAAGAAATGGGTGTAGGGCTTTTCTCTCTCACCTATAGGTGTCAGATTGCAGAAAAAACACAAGCAAAAGACCTCACATTTGGGGGATTGAAAGATTGTTTAGATAAAATAAAACATAACAACATAAATAACCATAATAAATTTATCTCTGACCACTGAATGGCAAGGATTATATTTTATCCAAGAAACTTGGATTTTTTTTCATGATTAGTCTAAGCTGCAAGTGAATATTTTACTTGATGTTGCAACGTGTAGCATGAAAATCACTAATTCAGCTTGTTTTGCTCCTTTCACTAAGTATTTAATAAATAAAGAAGGTACAAAAATTAGAGGAGCATTTCTCAGTACTGAAAATTTTGCTGTTTGAAAATAAAAGTTAGAATATATTAAGGTACAGATTTTAAGCCTTAGGCCATAGTTTATAAAATTCAAGTGTTAGATACAAACCTTCTACATCCCAGAAACAATGTTGTAAGGCAATAAAGTCCATCAGGAAATTTTCTAGAGAATCAAGCACAACAGGCCAGTACATATTGTTAGATTTCAAATAACAGAAGACTCCAAAACAATTTGCATTTAACTGTATGTATATTGTTTGAATACAAGACATTTAGAGGCAGGACATCATGAAACTGTATTTGTTGACATGCAGTGACATCAACAAAGACCCAGTTCTTCTCATCTTTCTTCTCTGCCATCCTGAGGGTGTTTGATTTGTCCAGCCCTCAGATGAGGCTAATGGCTGATGAACAGGAAGGAAGTTGCTGCATACTGATGTAGCCAAGGTGGGTAAATTCATCCTGCTGTAAAAATTTCTTTTTCTGAAGACAAAGTCATTGAATGTATCTAGAACAAAGTCCACAAGCTGGGATTAATAGCCCAGTGGCCTGCATTATCAAAAACTCATGAAAATGATCCCATAGTGCCTTGCACAGCCAAATAAGCATATGAAAGACTGGGCTAGACTAACAATTTCAATGAGATTTGTGTCCTGAATGGATGTATTTTTTTTCTGCACCCAGCAGGGATTCCTACAGAAGTGAGAATTTTCTTAATAAATCTGAATAAGAATAATAAGCTTTCTCATCTAGTGTGATACTGGAGGCCAGGAATGTGGTCATTCTTTGATCCCTATTTGTTCAATTCTGCTTTACAGATTTTTTGCTTGGCAAATTTTTGAAGCTGGCTTTATTTGTTTTTGTCTGGGAATAATTTTTCAAATGTCAAATCTGTGAGTAAATTTTAATCTATTTTGCTGATAGAAAATTTTAATTATTTTATATGTCTTGATGATTTCATTAGAAATGTAGGAGACTAATCTTGTGGGGGGAAAAAATCCAAATTCAATTTGTTTTACTCTTTACATTATACCATGTGAGCGTTTCTATTTTATGCATATGGACATTAATACATTAAAAATATTTTGCATCAATATGAACATTTTGATCAGCTGTTTTATCTTAAATTACTTTATAGAAAAAAAGAACTGTCATTGATGGTAGTACTATAGGATATGTAATTACTGCTATTCATATAATTCATTAAGAGGAATCGATAACAAATTATTTTAATGAGTCTCCCAGACATAAATTTGTTTCAATCTACAAACTCACTTATGTTTTTGTGGTATATCCAAGTTAAATAGTCACTCTCTGATATTCTCAGAATTGTTCTTTCTTATAAAGTAATAAATATAGCACATAGATCAAAACAATTTCTTTACTCAAGTGTTATAGCACTTTCAGGAAATTATTAACACTTCAGGCAAGCCTTCTACTTATGATTTTAAAAAACAATATTATTAGTTTCCATTCAATATGGTAAACTCAGACATCACTTTATGATGATGTGCAGTAGAACCATGAAAAGCCACTTATCTAAAGAGTCTTATTTAAAATATTTCATAATTATTTTACCCAAACAATTGCAGCTATCACTACATAAATGTACAAATGTTTAAACTAGTAAACTCTAGAGTAAACTGCGTGGATTGGAATTCTGGCTCAGGTATGTTCTAGATAAAATCAAGTAACTTAAAGCCTTTATGTTTTAGTTTCCTTATCTGTAAAACTAAGGATTAAAATAGTACTTTCCAAGTGAGTGATAATGGCAATTGATATTACAATATAGGTAAAATGCTCATTTAAGGCATATTATTTTAATTATTAAATATATTTCCTTATCTTGAATATATGAATATATGTGAAACATAGGATATATATTTGGTCTTTGCTGCCAATTTCTGACACAGAGCTTCTAAGTCTCTTGTAACTTCCTGGATGATGAGAATATCTTTTGTTCTAATGGGTAAATTCTTGGTGGGCTTTTGGATAGCTTCAGCATCAGAGCTGGTCATGAGAAAGAACAAGCCATTATCAGAAGTTTGGAACTTTCTGCCTCATCCCCTGTTCTCCAGGGAGGAGAGATAGGCCAAAATTGAGTTAATAATCAGTCATTTCTACCTGTATCTCAGCAACTCCCTGTGTCTCAGGGCTGACAGCTTTTCCTTTTCTATGTGAAAAGAAGTGTTTCCTATGTTCTGTGCATTCTCTGAAAGGCAGAGAAGGGCTCCTTGTTTCCTTTTTTCTGGACCACTACATATTTTCTGCTTCTAAGCGAAGATCACTCATGCTATTTAAACTTGAAAAGATTCAGTGCCACTATCTTTAAGGTGTTAATAAGAAAGAAAAAAAAAGAGAAAAGACAAAGATGGAGAGGACAAAAGAGAAATAAGCAAAGAGAAAAAAAGGAAGGAAAGGAAAGGAAGGAAGGAAGAATGATATAGGGAAAATAATAGGCAACAAAAATAACACTTAACATTGTTTTGTTAGCTAAACTATAGAATATAGGATGCAACAGAAACATCAGAATTCTTTTATATGACCCTTTAACATCAGATGAGAAAACTGAAGAACTGCTGTGCTTGTATCCTTGAGTTCATTCATCAGTGTTTATTTAGTGCTAATGAAAGTCAGGCTTTGGTCTAGATGCTAGAACACAGCAGTAAATAAAAGAAAGTCCCTATTCTGGTGATCTTCTTAGCAGAATTAAAATTCTTGTTCTGATTTCCCAATTCCCAATTACTCTGCCTACCTCATTACACTCATGCCCTAGTGAAAGTGACCTCAATGATGCCATGAGCCTGGTGTGTATTTTTGGAAGAAGTGGCTACAGTTAGCATTTTAACATGCTAGGAATCTCTGGTCCTAAAAGTAATTATTAAAAACACCAAATTATTAATTAGAAAATTATTTCCATAACATGTATTCTACTGAATGTGTGCTGGCCTCACTAAAAAAAGAATAAATGACTTGTGGTTGGTAGATAAAAGCAGCAAAGGGATCATTCTTAGAAAGTTACATTATTCTTTGTTTATGTTTCCAGTCTTTTAGTGTGCCACTTATTCTGGCAAACAAACAAGCAGCCCTTAAATACTGTTACAACACAGAAAACTTGCTTAGGAAAAGATAAAGTCTATATTAGAGAGGATTTTAAAATACTTGGAAATATTGCATATGCAAAACAGATAGAGGAGTTGCAGAAAATGCTACATTTTTACTTGTCTTGATTGGCATAGGTAGGGGAATGTAAATTGCTTGGCGTCCATCAAAACATGGCAAGTGACTCAAAGATGCCCAATGTGACATTGTACAAGCTAGACAATTTGTGACTAGAAACCTCTCCATTTTTGAGTGTGTCTTTGTTTGGAATCATATTGTTGAATTATCACATTTTATAGTGCATTCAGTATGCATTTATGTAAAAAATAAACATTATTCTGCAAAAAATGTTTTCTGAGAAGAGATTAAAAAAATATTTAAGAGCTTTGTAGCAGGAAAGCATAAACTGAACGGTCCTATGTCAGGGAGGTCTACAACCTTCTCCTGGTTTTACCTTCTTTTCTTCTTATCAGAGTCTCTGCCTTTTCTTTTCATTATTTACCCCCATGGGGAAATGTCTGTCTCTTTATCAAGGTCAAATTTAAATGTCAGCACATTGTGAGGCTGGTCTCACCTCCAATTCTGTCTTTCTTTTATCAATCTCTTCCTTTTCTGCCATTCTGAATCCTTCATATTTACTTCGTTTATAGTAGTTTAGAAAGATCATTCCTGCAGTGTTGAAAGGATTAGAGTAATGAGATGAGGAGGCAGGAACACTAGTTAAGAGTCTGATTGCATGATCCAAGTAAGAATTGATGCTGACCTGATATAAAGTAATGTGGTGGAGATGAACAGAAAACAATAAGACAGGTATTAGGAAATATAAAATAAAAATATGAAATTAAACAAAGTAAAGCACAAAACCTAAAAACAAAATAAAGGCAAAAACAGAAAACCAGGTGAACTAAACTAACAAAAAACCCTTGATTCATCAGACTAAAGAAAAACAGTAGAATAATTTGGGTGAATATATAATATATCATCTGAATCAGGAAACAGTTTAGGGTGAAAAGGAACACTGTTGATAATTAAATCAAACAAGAAGCTTCTAACTAGAGCAGGCTTGTGAAAACCTGGGCATCTGGTCACCCTGAGGATAATGGCATCATTGCTGAATTATACATTGAAATGTATTTAAATCCTAATCTTAATTAATCACTAATTTTCTGGGAAAATTTTTGAAAATTAGCTAAATGATTTGAGGGTTAGTTTTATCTTGCCAAAATTGGTCTAGATGTACTGAAAATGGTGGGTGAAAAGGACTGAAATCTAAGCATCTAGCTATTTTTCTAAGATTGTATGAAAACAAAGAGGATAAAAGCTCTCCTTCCTCTCCCTTCCTTTCCCACCCATCCTCCAACTCCTGAACACAAATAAGCAAACCAGACCTCCTCTGAAGAAGCCAGGTGCTCACCATGATCACATTGTCAACCCATGGGAAGATGTTACTCCTTGCTAACCACACTCTTTAATCAAATGATTAAGTTCCAAAGCTTCAACACTGTGTTTTTACTGATGCTTTCAAAATATGTATCTCCAATCTCAATGTCTCCAACGAATGGAAGACAATATATTTTATGGGGTACTCACCTCAAATTTTTGAAAACTAGCATGTATTTTACACTTAAAAGATCCCAATTCAGATACTAGATTTTCATAAATTACTTGATCTGTATTTGAATTTTATAAAATTTGCAGTTCAGAAAGTACAGTCACAACGTAAGTTGATCCAAATACAAGGAAAATTTTTCAGTGAGTTGAGTAGCAGCTTTAAATTTAAGTTTAACTTCAGTAGATTAAATAAAATGTAAAATTTGGTCTCTGCTAAGTACCAGAGGCTACCACACAAAACAATGTAGGAAAAACAGGTGTCTCAAAGTTACAGATTCACAAATTGCATGTTTACCCTACCCTCAATTCTGCTTCTCTCCTAGGCTTCCCGACTACAGTACCTGGCACTGTCATTTGCCTGTGGGCTAAGGTCAAAAAACTTGAAGTCAGACTTAACTCTAGGCTATTTCCACCCCTCATATCCAGTGTCCAGGAAATTGTGATACAAATGTAAAAAAAAAAAAAAATACTGACCACCATTCACCACCTCTGCTGTTAAAGCTCAAATATTTATTGATTCTTCTTCTTTCACTTTTAGTGCCTATATGGTATTTCCCAGGCTAACTAATCCTTTTCATCTGAATGTGCTACTTAGTTGCTCAGAGTTCCTCAAAATATTTTCATTACTCATAAAAAAACATACTGCAATCAAAAGCCTGACATGATCTGGTCTTTTCTCGCTCTGTTGACTCATCCGCCATCTGCAGATCATCCAAGGTGTTTTCTTGATTATGCCCTGAACACAGGAAGCACTTCCCACAGTAAGGCTTTACCTTTGCAGACCCCTTTGAAGTTCTTTCTCATCTAGTTACTTGGCTAACTCCCTTATCTTCTCATTGAGGCTCTCCCATTTTTTTTTATTTTATTTCATTTTTTTAATTGAAGTATAGTCAGTTACAATGTATCAGTTTCTGGTGTAAAGCATCATGTCCCAGTCATGCATATATATATACCTATATTCATTTTCATATTCTTTTCCATTAAATGTTATTGCAAAATATTGAATATAGTTCCTTGTGCTATATAAAAGAAATATGTTTTAATCTATTTTTATATATAATTGTTAACATTTGCAAATCTCAAACTTCCAAATTTATCCCTTCCTAACCCATTTCCCCCAGTAATCATAAGATTGTTTACTATGTCTGAGAATCTGTTTCTATTTTGTAGATGAGTCCATTAGTGCCCTCTTTTTCCTTTTTCTTTTCTTTTTTCTTTTCTTTTCTTTTCTTTTTTTTTTTTTTTTTTAGATTCCTCATAAGAGTAATATCATATGGTATTTTTCTTTCTCTTTCTGGCTTACTTTACTTAGAATGACAATCTCCATATCCATCCATGTTGCTGCAAATGGTATTATTTTATTCTTTTTTTTTTTAATGACTGAGTAGCATTCAATTGTATAAATATACCACAACTTCTTTACCCAGTCATCTATCAATGGACATTTAGGTTGCTTCCATGTCTTGGCTGTTGTATATATTGCTGCTATGAACATTGGGGTGCATGCATCTACTTCCTTAAATAAAAACTCTATCACCTTTCACACATTAATTCTATTTTCTCTTAACAAGTTACACTCTAATTTGTTTTCAGAACTCTTCTTAAATGGAGAACTGTCATAGCATAGTGGTTAGGATTACAGACTTTTTGGAGCCATATTTTCTGGGTTTTACTTCTTAGTAGTTATGTGACCTTGAGCAATTTTACCTTACCACTCTGTGCTCTGGTTTCCATAACCCTAAAAATGAGGCTAATATTAGTGCCTTGATAGTGATAATGTTACTTTATCTAAGGGGCTTAAAACAGTGCCTGGCACATGGAAATTACCCAATGTTAGGTTATATATTTATTTGTTATTATTTATTTCACACATTAGAGTGAAAGATACATGAGAAGGGGCAATTTGTCAGTTTATTTACACAATCTTCCTAGATCCTAGAAAAAATGCCTGGCCTATACATGAATAGAAAGACCAGAGTTAAAAAATATACATACAGATGCAAGAAGATATCAACAAATAATTATAATTAAATAAGATAATGTCCAGAAGAAATTTTCAAACAGGGAATTGGGAGAAGAGAGGATTAAAAAGAAAATCTATCTGTACTCTTTTGAATTAAATTAAATTGTTCTTTTAGCCTCATTCTTTTGTTAGCTCATTTCTGCATCCATCCTTCATTTAATATTTTACATAGGTAAGGCTACCTTGCCTTGGCTTATCAACAGGGCAAATCATGTGACATCCAAGATGCTCCATTTGAAAGCATGCCATGTAATGCAATTAAGAGAGGACCATGTCAGTAAATAGGAACCTGGAATCATTTCTTGACAATACCACCACAAGGGATTGATACTGCTTTGTGTCTCTCATCTTAGTTTTCTTATTAATGGAACTGGATAAAGTAGTTACTATTAACCTTCTAGCTTTCTAATTTGTTGCACTTTTGTGGTATGCTCTGACTTTTTCCTGAATGTTTTCTATCTTTGTCCTCTTTCTGTCCTCAATTGGCACCAGTAGAAGGCATCAAAGTAATTTTAATATCATGGTAAACAGAGCATAATTGCAAAGATAAACATAAGGCACAAAATTATATGCTATACATGTGTACTCACTGATAGTTGAATGTTATGATATTTGGATTAGCATGGGTAATATTTCTTATCTTGCCCAACCAAATATGGTAATATGAATTGATGTTAATTGATAGGATAAAGCACATGAAAATGAAGCAGTAAAAGTAAGTGAAATAGAGAAAAGAAGGGTACCAGATAAAATTACAAGTGGACAAAATGAGGGCAAGCAGATACTATAGCCATCATAATTTATATATTTCCTATGGCTTCAAATTCTTTCTGGTTTCACAAATTAACCAAAACTGCTTCCTAGTGGAATAAGAGAATGGAGAAAATCAACAAATATGTGTAGTCCTGAATCTGATTTCCAAATGGGCATCTGATTCAGTGAGGATGTGTTGTCTTCAAGTTGCAGAAAATCTGAATAATTTTGGCTTCTACTGTAGGCACATGTATGCTTTCCTTTAATAGAGATTCTAGAAATAGAGAATCTCACAAAGGGTGCTCCAGTGATGGAATGATGGAATCCTTTTCAAGCATTCTGCTGAATATTCAGGCTATTCCTCCATTCATCAGATGGTGCTGGGGTTTCAGTATCACATCCTCAGTTAACAACATCTGAAAGCAGCAAGGAAGGAGTGTGTAGAGGAGATCTTTCTTACTACTCTCCCTTTTCATCAGGAAGAAATAATGTTCCCTGAAACACCAAGTATTTTCTATTATGTTCTCTTTGAAGACAATCCCTGGCAAACTAAGCCAATTGGGCTGAATATTGGTCATTTCCTGAGTTTAAGGTGTCATCTGAAAACACTGATAACCTTATTAAGTTTATTTGTGGTTTTTAACACAGAAGTGGGAAGGAAAGACAGGCTGTTGGGATCAAAGTGTGTTTGTGTATTTGTAGTTGTTCTTGCTTTTCACACGTCCTTTAGTAGGTAATAGTTCTAAAGAAGGTCTATATTATTTTTGGCCTTGTATAGATTGTGCTCCATTTCTTTACCTTTTATTTTAATATGATTTTCCCCTCAGGCTGAATATCCCCACCGCCTTCCCAGGAGCAGGAGGTGAAAAGATGGAGTCCTTCTTTGGAGTTTTGCTGTAGGTTTTTGTATAAGTAAAGCTGATAAACACACATGGGAACATTTCTGGACCTACTATGTGGTGGTGCACTTAATGCTTTTTAGATTTTTAAGTATCATAACTGCTGACTTCCATTGATATTCACAAAATGAAAAATAGAAATAAGTTGTGAACAAATCACTCATAAACTCTTTAGCCACAGTTGAATCAATCATTTCCTTGTGATGGCATTTTGGGAAAAGAGGGTTACCAATAAAGCAAAGTCCCTACTGGGAGAGTTTCAACCACCAAAACAACAAAACAAGTGTTAGATATGACACTGTCTTCTTAAGAAGGAGCCCTTAACATTGGCCAGTATAAGAATTTTTGTGTTAGTGTGTGAGTGTATGTGTGTCTGCATGTGTGTGTATGGAGTAAATTATTCAATATCAGGGCTGCTGTTAATTCTTAGAATTATTTGTATTATTAGGAATAAAGAAGTATTCCATAAGGGCAAAGCATTTGCCATAATTTTTTGTGTCCTTTATTATAGTATTTTAATAATTTGTCAGAAAACTATATACCTATATATTTTTATTAATTATATAATTTATTGTAACTTCATAAAGAGTAACTATATAATTTATTACAATAATATTTATCATAACTTATTAGAACATTTTAAGGTGCTCAAATGTTTTATTATTTTGATATATAACAGAAATATGTGAGAAATTAATATATTAAAAAATCAAATAAGGATAAAAATTAAAATAAATTCTTAAATGCTAATTAGTACACAAATTTCATGTTGTCATGGTAACCTAAATATCAGCTATCAACTGGAGCATCAGACAGAATGGCAGGCAGCTTTAATGCGTTTGTTTTAGAATTTTTGCCTCATGTAGTGATATTTTATGCATTTAACTACAATTTCATTCATGTATTATCATCTAATGAGTAGTATAAATGACTCTCAATGAACCAGATATGTTACTGTAGAAAATATATTTTTAAAAGTCATGAAATCAAAGTGAATATTGTACAAGTACCATAATTGCAGACTTCCTTCTCATCACACATTAATTAAAATATTATTATTAAAATTCTCTCAGTACAATGATTTTCAAACAGAATAACATATATTCAGCTCTTAAAATCATCTTTATATGAGTGTCCTGTTTTCCTGTGGAGTTTCAAGTTAAGTGACCATTTCTTCCACTTTTGCTGTCGTCAATCAGGCGCATATTCAAAACATAGAGCTTACACAGTCATTGTCAATTGAAGGGCCAATCCGAAGGAAAATAAAGAAAAATAATTATCATGGACATCCTTTGAAAGCAGAATCTACATAGCCAAAACTAATGCCAAGTAAATGCAAGGGTTTTTTTTTTTTTTTTTTTTTTCTCTCTCTCATTACTGCTGTGTTTCCTCTGAGAGTAAAATTCTTTTTAAAACTACTATATAATTTTAGTTTTATTGAAAAGTCTCCAATTGATTCTAAATACATGAGAATTTACATCAACCTATCTGAGACTGGCCTTTGGGGGTAGGAAAATGGATATTTCTGCCTCTTGAGGTCTTCAGGGTTTTTACGAGTGACAAGATGACAAATGCTAATGTCATTGTCCTGGATGAGCATATTAGTGATTTGATATATGACATTCTGTTTTGAACCACTTGTTTGGGATATTGAGATTGAATGCTATTGCATCTATGTGATTGAAATATTATTAAGCTTTATTCTCCACCCCCCATATTCACAATCAAATATCAGGGGAAATATTAAATCCGTGGTTATAGACTATTTCATTATGTTTCATTGATGGATTTCAGACAAACACATAATCCTTATACTTATCACAATTAAGTCTCGATAAATGCTCTATCCTTGGTCACACTTTGGGGAAAAAATACCAAAGTATTGTGAGAGAAGTCCTTAGTGTTTATGAATACTAGCTTTACAATTGGTAGCCTCCACTCCAGTGTTTGTGCTTTAGTGCCAGTCTAGCAGTTGTACATTCTTAAATAATGTCCTAGGATTTAAATATCCTAATGTCCAAAATTACTAATTTTTTGGCTTCAATCACCAAATATGTACTGATGCATCTCTCATCTTTATTTCCAGATTAAAGAATCTTTGCATTCATCTTAATTTAATGTTGTTAAAATAAATAGCAAGGTGAGTTTTTAGATTTACCAAATTCTCTGTAACTTACAGGTTAATATTTTAGTGGGTCATTTTAGGATAAAGAATAAGAGACTTTGTTCCATTCTAAAGAATGTGTAACTAACCCTTTAAAATAATAGAAAAATTTCAGTCTTTTCTCTTTAGAGCTTGAACTGAATGTAGGCATTAAGAAATAAAGAAATTGTGGTAACAATAGAAGTTACATATAGAAAAGTAAAGAAAATGATCACTTTTAATTCCTAATTTTAATGACTTTGATAATGATAATAACATAAAACTATAGTATAAAAGTCTAGATGTTCTAATAATTTAATGTATTATATCCTTTAAAGCCTCCCTGATAATTCCATGAGCTAGGTTTCATTATTAATCCAATTTTACAATCAAGAAAACAGATATTAAGAATTTAAGTTACTTGTCCAAGATCACACTACTTAGAAATGACAAACTTAGTATTAGAGCCAAAGGAGACCCAGCTTTTTACACTAGGTTGATACTTCTTTCTCTTAAATTTCAGACATCTTTGGTGTCCAAGCATCACAAATTTCTCCCTGCTTCTTCTTAGTCTATACATTGCTTTTATCCTGCTACCTTTTGAATATATATGAACCAGAGTTTAGTTCTAAGATTTTATATTCTCACCTTGTACCTAGTTAACTTGTTAATGTAACTAGAGTAATTTATTTCACAAGGCAGCAATCTTTTGGAGATTAAGACATTTTTACTCCATATTATTCAGTGGCTGCTGGAGGCATCTTGCCAATGATATTAAATCTTAAATGCGATTGAGCTCTGCAGTCATCACATAATGTAATACAGGCAGACTTCCAAGTTTTCATGCTGTTGGGTGTAAGCCTCCTGGGAACCATGTGATAGCTCTGCCCTGTTTGCCATCAGGTAGAATCTCATACAAATCAAACCCTTCTTGCATTTCATCCAAGAAAAATTGCAAAGACTTGTATACAAAAATTCTTCCCTTTAATGCATCAAGCTTGCAAATATCTTGTGAACATGTTTGATGGCAAGCTGTTTTCCAAGGCAGGGCAAACTTCTTCCATGAGGAAAATTCATTTTTCAAAAAAAAAAAAAAGCATAAAGCAATAAAAAAGATCAACTTATATCACCTTTAACAAACGGAACTAGGGGACTTAAAGTTTTTCCTGAATGTTTTTCCTTTGATGAATGTGGTTAAATTGTATGTCACATATCTAAGGACAAAATGATGAGTTTTCATTCTTTGATTTACAAAGGCCTCTCATCTACTTCTGCTCTTCAACACACATGCCACTTTCCCCTTCATAGGACAGTAGGGAAGAGATTTCTGGATTTAGAAATAAGAGATCATGGAGTAATAGTCCTATTTAAAAAAAAAGATCAACAATCGCTTAGGTTCCTACATATGGATATGTGTAATGCAGTCTTTCTTATACGCATAATGTGTTTTAAAAATAAGATACCACGTGCATAGTTCACACATAAAAAAGGAAGTCCTCTATTAGGTTTACAAATATATATAATGGATATTTTGTATGTTTGTTGTGGGTGTGTGGATGTGAAACTAAGTAAATGTATTCATATACACACATATATATATATATACACATACATATATATACACATATACATATATATATTTATATACACACATAAACATATATATGTTCAATGCTGTTCCAGAAGGTAGATTATTACCTACATTTTTCAGACATACTGGAGGCACAAATACACTAATAAACATTTTTCAAAGACATTAATCCATGCATAAAGTCTCTACCAGTTTAGCTATTTGCTTAGTTTCATCATTTATATTATAGTGGGCCTCAGGATGTTAGATATGAATGCAATATGGTCTATTATGTCAGGCCCCAGGTTGTTAAACACTCCCAGTGAGCTGGTAACCTTTTCAGAAAATTGCATTGTCATAATACTTGTCAACCGCAAGCAAATATTAAGAACTTACTTCTTCATTGTGCATTGCTAATTTCAGGATAATTAGTTGAAGGGTTTTGTGACTTACAGAAGCAAAGTCCGTGATCTCTCTGGTATCATAGACACAGTTACATAACAGCCTTAGGAAATAGAGATAGGAAATGTTAATTAAAAATGAATATTTGGATAAGTGCTAGAACAATATAAAACAGACATCCAGGAAGCTTTTCATATAGAAACACCAGAGAAGAATGCCATAGAGGTTTGAAAGATTTGGAAAAATTTGTAAAGTGAGCTGGAAATTTGACATATATTTTTAAAGAAGGAAGGGATATTGATTTGGAATTGGATCAAACATCTACCTTCTTCATGTGATTTAAAGGACTTTTCAAACATTTCTTCTTCAATGATTTGATGAACTTAACAACCACAAGACAAGTGTTCAGTAATTCCTGTTAATCCACTGAAGAACTTCATTCTAACTCAACTATCCACATATATATGAGTTTTATGTTGTTATTAGCTTGTACTAGCAACCATCACCCATAGCTGAATAAATAATTGTACAACTATTTCGATGTCACAATTTACAATATTCTCACTCTTACATTTGAACCTCAGTATAATGTGAGTTAAGGAGGACATGGTATATATTTTTTCAATTTTTCAGATGAGAAAAATGAGCATGGCATCTTGAATCAGATATACTTGATTTCAAATTCTGGCTTTATAACTTACCATCAATTTGCATTCCCATGCATTCTTCAGTATTTTTTAAATAAAATTGTTTTGAACAGTTAAATTAAATAGGGGAGGTAAAGCTGTTAGTACAGTCTAATAGATTAAGAAATGGTAGTTATTTTGTTTTAAATTTAAAGCGAACATTTTCTCACTCTGTCAAGTTGAATGCTAAATCTCAATCATTGAGGTATTTTAGAATTTTTGTATTCTAGACAGTGTATTCATAAATATTCATGCAATTTAACTTTTAAACCCTGAGCTGTATGTTTTGGCACATATTCTATTCCCTATGTAATGACAAAGACATGCGAGTCCCAGTCATTAAGTGGAGTTAGGTGAGGCAGAAAGGAGAAATGACACTGATAAATAATTCCAGGCCATTTCTGTGAACCACAGATGTTTACATCAAGCTTATTAATATTTTCATAATTCACAACAGATTAATTTATTGTGGGTTGCCATCTCCAGCTCTTTTATAAATCAAATTATTAAAATTGTATTTAATAAATCATTTTCATTTTCTAAAAATATGTAAAAAATTTAGCTGTCATATTAACATATATTGTGAGTCCACAAAGGAAGATTTTTTGAACTCTAACTCCCATAATACAGAAAGAGATTTCATATATTGAAATACAGACAGCCTTTGAAAACATTTGTACATCATTATTAGATAATAAGTTTAAGGCAGGTGTCATCTCTTCATCTTTATCAATCTGATCAAGTTTGTCCAAATATTGGTCAAAAGAAGAATCTGAGTCTATAATCTTATTCCTGTCTCCTGCCCTGACAAAGTTTTAGTTTAGTTTCTTTAGAGACCTCTGTTGGAGGTACATATTTCTTGTTAACAACCTTCTTTCATCTCTCTATATATTTTCTTCTCTCACATTTTATGATTATAGTTTTCATATTATCTTTAAAAATATGAGCAGATTATTCAGAATGATTTTGTAATCAAGTAAGTTAATTATTCATACTTGACCCTAACTAGAAGCAAATCTATAAACTATAAATGCTATTAAATAATTGATTTCCTGTCTTGTTTTAAGAGACCTGTTCAAACTGTGATTGTTAATTTTGCTGGAAATTTCAATTTAATCTCCTCTAAGATAGTATGCAGTTATTTTACTAGTTTCTTCTCTCCCCATCATAAGTTTTTAAAACAATTTTCTAAATGTATTATTGATGAACTTTACCTACCTATCTATCCACCTATCCCTTCCCTTCCTCAGGATTTAACTCATTTCTCATTTCCACCCTTCTGCTTATCTGTTGTGGACTGAATTGTGTCTTTCTAAAATTCATATGATGTCATATGATGTCCTAACCCCCAATGTGATTGTGGCCATACATAGGACACTTATGAGGTAATTAGTTATATTAAGTCATTAGGGTAGGGCCCTAATCCCACAGGAGATCTGTCTTTATCAAAAGAGGAAAAGATACCGGTTCTCTCTCCATGTACATACAGAAAAGGGGACATATGAAGACACAGAGAGCAGATCATCATCTACAAGGCAGAAAGAGAGGTCTCCCAGAGACCAACCTGTTGGCAAGTAGATATCAGACTGCCAGCCTCCAGAATGGTATGGAAAGAAGTGTGCCTGTTGTTTAATCCACCCAGTCTGTGATATCTTGTTATAGCAGCCTGAGCAGTCTCAACCTAAGCAACCAATTTCTAACACCCTTTCAGATTTCTGTGTAAATATCACCTTTTCCAAAGCCCTTTCTATCACATCCATTTTCATCAACACCACATTACTAGACTTGCTGAATTTTTATATGCTCTAGCTAATAATGTTTTGGATTTCTGTCACCTGTGACTGATTTAGAAGCTTCTTCAGTTTAGAGACCGTTTCCCACCAATTAAACATCCTTAAGACCTATCACAGTGAGTGGTGAATGTTAGGCTACAAGAAATATTTGTTGAAGTGCATTTTTGGAGACATATCAGTACCTGGAAGGCTAGCTATCATAAAGTTGTCAAACAATTGCACATGTTCAATTTAATTTGAACTGAAATTCTAAAGACCTTTTTTATGTGATAAAATCATGGGGTTCTTCTCTCCAGTGAAGTAAAATAGCTACCAATGAGAGTATTAATTATATTATGCTATATCAACTCAATATACATTTAAGTGGACTCTAAAAATAATGATTATGAACTCTGTGTAGCATTGTGGAAATATTATAATAAACTGTATGTGAATTGCATGTAACATAATAGAAACATTATAATAAAATGGAAAAAACAGGAGGTGAAATTGCTCATGAACTATGATTCCAAGGGTTAACAGATTGAAACATGAGAATATTTAGAGAATAATAGTTATAACATGTTGTCAATATGAATATTTTCTCCATTTTCCAAATTTCTGTGTTGTTTTCTATTTTCACCATTAAAATATTAAATTTACTTAAAAATGCAAGTAAACATGTGAGTAGCATAGATAATAAGTATTAGAAGAACATGTGTTAAAAAGGTGAAATAGCATGGCAGCTGGACTCGTGGGCATGGGCAAACTGGATGGAGTTAAATCTCATATTTAATGCTTACTAGCTTGATGATCTTGAAGAAGTGATTTGCATGCACTGAGACTTCATCTCCTTGTCCTTTCAATAAGAAATGATATTAACATAATGCCCGCCAAAGAACTAAGAATGCTGGAGTATCAGGAGTGCTCTTAAATGCCAGCTAATAATTTCCAATACAGTGTAAACTCTGTGAGGCTAGGGACCTGTGAATTCACTACTATAGATTAGTGCCTGGCATTTGGTAATTTTATAATACAACTTTACTTATAGATAAATGAATAAAAGGGTGAATGTAATGAAGCTAATAGAAAAGACTTCATAGAAAGTCTAGGAATTTTGAAGAAAAGAAGAGCAGGACTTTATATACATATACGTGCATATCTATCTATAATTTCATTATATGCCTGATGTCTAAGCAGATAACTAAATAAACAAACACTTTCTGCTTCCAGAAGAGAATTAATCCAATTTTCCTTTAAGTTGTTTCCTGAGTAAGATAGTTTTTTTCATAAACTGCTTTAACCCATAAATTGTGATAATTTACTGTGTCTCTGTTCAGAATGATTTCCTTGTGATAGGTTAACTCAGGTTCTAGTAGAATCAGCCATGGTTAATATGTAAAATAAAATTACTGTAAGAAAGATGAATAACATTGGTAAGGTCATTTAATATTTTTGGAAGAGAAAAAAAGGAGAAACTGCCTAAAACTTAGAATGCCTCTAGGAACAAGCTGCATTCCCTGCTTTCAAAATCCTTCTTGCTACTTCTGCTCAGTGATGGCACTGAAATTCACTGATGCCTCTGCACACAGTTTTCTTTTTTCAACTTCAGGTCATATCACAATTACAGTTTACTGTCTTAAAAACACATCTGGAATGCACCCAGTGTATTGATTATCTCTCATATTTAAATTGAAAAATATAATGGACTTGGAAGGGAATAAACCAAGTGGTGGGCAGCTTTCTCTATCACTTTTTCTGTGTGTAGCACAGCAGATATATCTAAACGTTTTCAGGATAAAAGGAGATTTGAGTGAGCCACTCAGTGATGTCATAATAAACTTCCTCCCCACGCACACATAGGAGTGTAACACTGACTTACATGTGTTCCAGGAGATAAACCACTCACCCATTCTTTAGGAAATAATTATGAATGGAGTAAGTCAAAGTGTGTCTCCCTGTCCCCTCTCCAGCCCTTAATAATATATTCATACATCTATTGATTCAAAAGGTTAGTCATTCAAATATATATACTATGTATTCATCACACATTTTCTCTATACTAAAGGGCTGTGGAATTTTTGCATTCCAAGAACTTACATTCTAACTGGGAGAGAGACACTGTAAATGAAAAAAATAAGTAAAATAATTTCAGAATGCAAAAAAAAAAATTAAAGAAGAAATAAGGGGCAGAGGTATAGAGTGAGGATGTTTTCATGGCTATTTTAGAGCTAGTGTTCTGAATGTCTTCTCTTAGGGAGTTACATTTCAAGCTGGGGTGTGACAAATGGACACTCAGCCACAACAGGATATTGGGAGAAGAGAATGTCAGGCTTAATTTCCAAAGAGGATAGTGGCTTGAGGTTTCCAAAGAATTGAAGAAAAAAGGGAAGGAAGGAAGAGGGAGAGAGAGAGAGAAAGAGAGAAAAAGATGAGAAAATGTTAGTGGGATTGAAGAAAACCATGGCAAGTTTTATGGGGTGGATGTGAAGGAATAATATGGGTTCAATTTGGCCATGAAAAAGTCTTAGGTATTCTTCTAATTTCAATTGATCTTCAGTGGAGCATTTTCTCTAAGGCAGTGATATTCTCTATTAGATAATTTCTTAAAAAATTACACACACACACACACACACACACACACACACACACACTACTCCATCATCTTTTGTCTTATGAAAAAGTTGTCTAGACACAGAGATAGGACACCATGTACTGAAAGATGTCCAAAGGAATAATGTGAGAACTGAATTGTGAAAGCTTTGAGTTCCAGTCCAGATGAACAAGAGGAAAAAAGCACTTTTTAAGTATTTAATTATTGGTGAATCAACTTTACACTAACATTTTTTAAACCCTTGATTTTGTCAAAAAACATAAATATCAGCAAGATGCAACTGAAATTTTTTGACATCCCTGAAGTTTTAAACAGTCTAGACGTGTTTGCTTAAAGGTTGAGCAAAGGTTGAGAGGTTGACTTCTCAAGTATCTGCATATATTTTATTTACTACAAATATGAAAATATCTTGTATAACAGAAACAGAATAGAAAGTGGTTCCTCAAAAATATGTTGGTGTATATTTGTAAAATGTCTACCATTTATTGGACTATTACACTGTTCTGCACATATTTTTATTTTTCAAGAATTCAAATTTGAGGAGGAGGGTAGAGTTCAGTGGTAGAGTGCATGCCTAGCATGCACGAGGTCCTACATTCAATCCCGGACCTCCATTATACAAACAAACAGACCAAATTACCTTGGTCCCCACTCACCTCAAAAAAAGATTGTGTTAAAAAAAATTCAAAATTTACATTGACACTAACAGGGAACTATTATCATGTTCAATTGCCTGTTGAAGAAAATGAGTTTCAGGGAGGCTTCCCCAGCTCATTTCAGATGGCAAATGTCAGGGTAGGACTAGATCTGAGCTCAGGTCCACCGAATTATTCTGCTGTCCCACACAGTTTAAACCATGGATTCTTTCAAAGCATGCTTGAGTATTCAGCAGTAGAATGTGGGTTTCTTTTACTGTGTGGCTTACTCTGAAAACAGTAAAAGCACATAAAATTATGAAAAAGAGGAAAGAAAATATATACATTGCTTTTTTGTAATTTTTTAAACTACTCTATATCATTCTTCTCCTCATCCTCTTTTCTATTGTCCTTTCTTACTTAATGGCTTCAAACTTTCTTATGTCCCTTCTTCATGTCCTTTTTCGTACTGTGCTTTGTTTCTTTGTGGCATAAGCCTTTATTCTTAGATCTACAGTCTTATAGTACATTTGTGAATATATCTTATCTTTTTAAGAGAAAAATATGTAATATATATATGATCATAGAATAGCAAAGTTTATACGACTCCTAAATCTATAATTTTATACAAATATTTTTGTCATTTTTAAGCTTATAAGCAAAATCTCCATGTGAATAGTATGTTTGCAAATACACAGACACCAAATATAAAATGATATAATTTAGAATTTTTATATATTAAAAGCTATGGAAATAAGCCAGAAGCAAAGTGCTTATAATTATTGTCATGGCAGAGAGAAAGTTATGCAGTTTACATAGCCTCAGAGCATCTGTTATCTGAATATGAACCAAAAACACTCTTTAAAAGATCCTGGGCACATTAATGGAATCATGATTTCCCCTAAAATTAAATAAACCTATAGATTAATATTACAGGAAACTGTGTAAGAGGATATAGTAAAATATTTATTCAATGTTATTTAAAAAAAAATACTACTTCTGTTCTACCACGTGAGGACATCCAAGTATCAAGAATTTGAGTGGAAAGAACAAAGGAAGAAAAAGAAATAAGTAGAAAAAAGGCTTGCAGTCAATTTTCCTAGAAGCAGTACCTTTTTCCTGGGCTTGGAACTTTATAAAATACAATTGTCTATGCCTGCTCTTCAAATAGGATCATTTATAAACATTGTGCAAAACTATATTATAAATTTCATAGCTCCTGCCAAAATTAAGGATATTTTCTTACTTTGAAAAACACCTCATTTAATTGTTTTAACTGCAAAATTAATGAAATTCAGAACATCTAAGAAAAATTACAAAACAAATGACTAACATATTTTATAGCACCTCCTATTCAAGAGATGGAATCTGCATCTCAGTTCTGTGAATCTGGGCTTGTCTATGACTTGCTTTGACCCAGAGAACCTGACAGAAGTAATGGTTATCTTTTTAAGTTGTTAAGTTTCCAGGTGTTTCTTTCATTCAACACAAAATAACTGATACAACACTGACCAACATGAATTGGACAAAATTATTTCAATAAATTTTCCCTGACAAATTAAATATCAAGTGATATCTAGATATTAAGTTCACTATTCATGCCCCCTGCCAGAATGTGGCTTTCTTCACCTGTCTAGAAATTCTAGAGACCCTGAGCTGCGGTTGCTTCTTTCTTAGAGAGGATGGATGAGAGTGGACTAGCCTGCTTATTGACCTTGTACTCTGTCAGCCACATCTGAAGGTAGCTGCTCATCTAAAGGTGGGATTCTGCACTGTTCCTATTTATTATTTTCTCCAGAGCAGAAAATGTGGACCTATGGTTACATGTGATCACAGTCCATGGAAGGACACATCACCATGGTCTTTTAAATAGATATAAAATGTCAACAGGCCTGGCTTATTAACACATTCAGGTCCTTAATAAAGGCTTAGGTAAAGATTGATCTTTGAGCTTCAAAAAAGAAACAAAGAGCTATTGGAGGTCATCAATGAGAGGATGTGACTTCAGCTGACTCATGAGCTGGACCCACCAATCAGAGCTCCTCAACCCCTCCACTGCCCTTTCCATGTACCTTCTGACCACCTTTCCCACAGCTGGAGCTGTTTTCAAGGACACAGCCTTGAGAGAGCATTGTATGATGGAGACCAACTGGAAAGTACATGTGACTGAATCCAGTAAAGGCCTCCAAATAAACTTTTAAGATTCTGCTGAGCAGGTTCAGAAGTCTATTTGTCTCACAGCCACCAAAGACAAACCTCATATGTAACTTCCCATGCTTATTAAACCTGCCACATACCAGTCTGGAGTGGTTTGCCTCTTTCTTCAGTCTCTCTTTGCACTCTATGTATGGGGTCCATTTTTGAACCAACAAGAGCATCTTCATTTCTCTAATGTGGCTATTGGCAGAAACCATAGATTGAATAAAGCACATCTGGTTACTACCTCCATCTACCTTAGAGGGTGGAGGAAGAGGGTAAAGGATAAAGGGCTCCTGAGTTGAGTCCATGATGTTTGTAGAGAGGAGATTGCTCACTGCTTGGTAGTGAGTTCTTGAGTGCAGTATCTCAGCTTTACTACTTCAGACAAAGGCAGTGATTTTCGTAGAGAATGGGTGACAGCTGCAGCACTGATTCCACCAGGTTTCCAAGGAAGAGAGGCTGAAGGATTATGCTTTTAAGTGGCTAGGTGGGTTGCTCAGAGTTTTTTATGTATTTATTTATTTTTTTAAGCAGTAGGTCTCCACGTGGAGTAATTCTTCCCTGGGACATTTGGTAAGATCTGGAAAGATTTTTGATTGTCATTCTAGGAGTGCATTGTTATTGCAATCTTGTCTAAGATGCTGCTAAAGGTCATAAAATGTACAAGTCAGCATCCCTCCTCACTCCCCCCCTACCACAGACACACACATAAGCACAATCCTGTCCAAAATGGCAATAATGCCAAAGTCCAGAAACCCTGGTCTGGAGGAGCCAGGCCTTCCTTCCCAGATCAGGAGCACGCAGGTAGTTTTTGCTCTCAGTCTTTCAAATTGTGTAATTAAATCCCAATGACACTACTATAATTGAAACAGAATGGTTGTGCTTAAATTTAACCTACTGTATTATAGCAAAATAATGTTATCCTATTTAAAATTTACAGGGAACAGATTTCAAATGATTTAGGGAAGAATCTGTTATTCAAAGGGAAACAATAGGCCCAGGTCCCCAGTGTGGGATTCCATGAAACAATTTACATAATACATTTACCATTTACTAAATGGTATTATTTATTATTATTATACAATTTTAGTTTTATAAAGAAGCTTTCATGTACCTTGTTATTAACAATAGCCCCAAATCACTGCTTAAAAAACTCACCTGTTACCCAAGTTGTAAATGAATCATTTCCTTGTGATGTCAGGGATCTTGGGGCCCATAAAAGGAATTTTTTTAGTGTCTATCAGAGTACACTACAAAACAAATATCATTAAGCATATGAAAAGCAATATAATGCACTTATTTTTTGAGAAGACTTAAAAGAAAACACTTATTTAATGAGATCCTCACACTGAACATCATACAAAGATATGTGCAGCTTAATTAGGATTAAATTTAAGCCTTTTTTAAGTTGTAATTTAAATTATGCTTTTATGTTAACTTTTTAAAAATCTATTTACATGTATTTCTGAAATTTATTTGGATGGACATTTAGTTATATCATATTTACTCCTCTCATTCTTTCTAAAATAGAATCTAAAATAGGTTGAAGGTTGTTTATCATCTGAAAGTTAAAACTCAAACTATAGATGATTTTTAGCTCCTTACGCTGTTCATTATTTCCTCCATTGTGAACTGGCCAAATGCTGTAGTTATTTAGAAGTCTTTTCCATTGTCTCCTGGAGAGAGTGAAAAGAAAAAGAAATGGGATAGGAGAAATTAGCCTAATGCATTGACTTTAAGAAGAAATAAATGTGAAATCTGTTATTGTACACTTTTGCAGTTGGATAACTATTGTATGAAGTGACAGAAAACCAATTTTTATAGTTTTATACCATTAAAAGTATACTCAATTTTTTTGAAATTCTTGTTTTTGCCTTTGTTACTTACAGATCAAAATTTAAAATGAGTGCTTTTTGTTATTTTTTCTTCTCCATGAAAGTCATTTTGATAATTAGTCCGTTTATTAATGTGTTCCTTGATTTTAAGTTATTTCTGCTTCTTCATTATCTTGATTACATTATCTTATACAGTGACCCAAAAAACTGCTGTTAACCCTTTTATTTACTGGTTGATAAGGCAGTGAATATAGTTAGCAGAAATTTTGTAAAAACTGTAGTGTCTCATGTATGTGGAAGAATTTAATTTTATTTTTCTTGAATCTATATCCTGACATTGATGTTGTCATTCAAAACTGCTTTAAGCATTACTTTCTAAATTCTTACATTTATTCAACAAATATTGAATACATATAACACATCAGAATATCCTTAGACATAGGGATATAATGATTAAAACAAAATATGCTTGCCTCCATGAAGCTTGCATTATAGCATCCTCTATCCTTCTGATTATGGTGTTTCTCTTGATTCTTTCTCAATCTATACATTCATCTTTTTAACAAATATTTATGGTGTTCTTATGTGCTTGGCTTTGTTCTACATGTTTGGTACATAATGGTGAGATGATTACTATCTTCGTGGTTTTTAAATTAGAATGGGGAAATGAATATTATATAATAAAGGCAGACATGAATACAAAATAATGAGAATTTAAGTACTAAGAAAGAGACAAATGCTCTGTAAGAAAACAATCTGGGTAGCAGATTCTTGTATAGAATATGCAGCCCAGTATTGTCCTTAAAGAAGTAAGTCAACATGAGAGCTGAGTGAAGAGAAGGAAATAGTCATGCCCAAGAATTCAAATTCATGCTTTTCTGATAGAATATCATCACATTTAAGTACTGAGATGGGTAAAAGTCACAGTCTTCAGTACACCAGAGTCCAGTGCAACTGAAATTCAGTGAATAAAAGGAAAGAAAGATATTAGAAGATGCTGGGTGGTGGCCATGATGCTGAAGATCAAGAAGGTGTATTTTGGAAATATAATTATCAGGAATTGGTGATATTTTTTATGTGAGGACTAAGGAATACAGAAGTATCAAGGATGACCCCTAAAATCTGAGCTTAAGCAGCAAAACAGGGGACATAGTTTATGGAAGGAGTGAGATGAGTTTGAAAAATGTGTTAGAGACACCTTTTCTGGCACTAAAGCAGAGATGTCAGGTGGAAAGCTGAGTATAGGTCAAACTTCAGAGGAGGTGATCAGATTGAAGTTAGAGGTACAATGAGAGGTGTCTTGGGCTGCAATTACAAGTCATAAAAACAGGTTCCCCAAAGAGTGTCTAGAGAAGATACTTCCAGTATAGATTCAATAGTAAGGTTTGAGTAGAGGAATAAAATCTTGGAGCATGCACTAGGAAATGGAGATACAGAAAAAATAGAACAAAGCTTTGACTTCTAGGGGATTAAGGTCAAGCTGAAGAGATATACATGTATCTGAATAGTTATATGATAAAGATATGTACTAGCTACTAATGGAGCACAATGGAGGAAACATTTAATTCTACTGAGGGTAGTTCTGAGGAGAGTTACAGAAGGATAATATGGAGCAATTCTGAAAAATCTTCAAAATAAATAACAAGCTAATAGGACACAGGGAAGAACATTCTGAGCAAAGGATTTGAGATTAAAAAATTCAAAGCATTTGAACAATTGTAAATAGTTCAGCTTAATTACACGGTTATAGCTTGTTTCACAATTCAAGATTTAGGTTAACCTTCACTGATGTACCTTTCCACCTTTATTTTACATTCCTGTAGTAATTAACAAATCATATTGCTTTTGCCCTCTCATTGTCTGCATTAACATTTTCTCTCCTGACTTGTCTTCAATCTGCACACTAAAAAGAGGAGCATAATTCCTTTTTATAAGCAAATGCTCATGCAGTTCTATGCAAAGAGCAGATGGTCTACAAATGTATCATTTTCTAAACAACTGTATTCTTGTCCCTTTGTCCTTGGTGGAGATGGAAGTAAAACTTTTGAATAGTGTGAAAACCAAAATAACAGTATCCAAAATATTACAACATATTCTATCCTATCTGTGATGCCCTGATGTAAGTAAAACAATTCAGTGATCTGAAATTAACCTGTAATTAAAGTGTTGAGAATCAATCAGTACAATTTAAGTTTCATTAAATTCAAACACACTCAAAATTGAATCAATTTATTAAGCTTACTTATTTCCCAGTCCCCAACAGACACAATAATACCAACATGTAACAAGTTCAGACATAAACAGCTTCACTGTTCCACTTACAGAAGTGAGACTACAACTTCCCAATTAGAATAAGGTACACTCTAAATACACATTAAAAGCAAGACAAGACACTCTAAATTGAAGATCTGCTTGCTGTTGGTGAGAATGCCTTGAAGTATTGTTCTTGATCTATATGCAAAAGTATAGGGGAACACACTTCTCAAAAGAGAATACAAAGTTCCATCTAACCAATCCATCTTGTGCAGATTTTCCCTTCATTCAGTGCAAGTTTAGAATGTATAAATTATTTTGATCAGAATTCAGCAATAAAATCTTAACTCAAAAACAAAAACAACAGAAGTGTCTTGTTCACACAATGCCTGTGTGTCTTTGAAAAAAGAAAACTACCTGGAAGCAGTCCTTTCTGTAGCTTTCTGTGAATTTTGATTAACAGATTCCCTCATCTTGACTTGGAGCAACTCTCTTAGAATCATAAATTGTGAAAATTAATTGCACATTAAAGGTTCTGGCACCCAAGAAACTTGAGTTTTCCAAATAATGTTTTTCAAGACATTTAACTAAATGCAACTATAGTGTAAGGAGAAGGTAGTTGTCAATATGAACACTTCAATAGAGTAGAAGTAGTCATGCTGAATTTTTTGCATTCAATTATTCATTCTATGTTATGTGATAACACATAATCTATCAATTATTTGTTAACTATCACAATTAAATTTGTCAGATTCTTTTGGTAAAACCACTACCAAAAATAGCAATGACTAAACATGCTTTTATATGGATCAAGCAACCAATGCAGTTTAACACATGATCCATTAGAACCTCACATTTCAAAGCCTGGAGTTCTTTGACAGGTGGAAAAAATGTACACACTGTATACATTACAGAAGAGATCTTACAAACTTCTATCAATAAATATCCACAAAACTATTGCATGTCACTTCTAAAATTCAATTTCACAATTCAGTTGAAAAAATTCCATTGGTTACATATCTCATTTAAGTGTTGGAACGAATACTCAGTGACTTCTAAGAAATGATGGACAATCTGAATTAAATAGCTAATTAAATTAAAATCAAAACTATAATAAGCTACATATTTGATAAAAGTAATCTATATGTGTGTTTATCACACTAATATAATGTAGAATAAGATGGCTATAATTGTGCATGACTAGATATACAGAGGTAGTAAAATGGTCCTGCTAGCTAGCAAATCTGATTATTAAAATCAGGACAGAATAAGAAGAAAGTAGGGAAGAGAGGGAGAGAGGAAGATGAGAGGGAGTGAAAGAGAAAAAGGAGGGAAGGAAGGAAGGATTTGTAGTCAAACTGTTACATGTCAGGCCCTAAAATAAATTATTTCCTTAATTCTCCAGCACTGGTTCTGTTATCCCCAGAATTTAGTTTAGCTTTTTTTTTTTTTTTCCCAAGGTGAAAACATCAAGGTTTAGGAAGATTAAATAAACTTTCTGTGAACACATAAATAATGAAGGAAGAAACAGGATTTTAAACTATTGACTTTTTATTAAATCTGGACAACACAATTTACTTAAACATAGACTGATTAAACAAATATTTACTACTATTTGTTTTTATCATTTATGTACTTTCCTATAACTGATAATCACCAGCAAAAACTTTGGATGTAATGTCTCTTTATTTCACCATTGTAACAGGAGAAATAGAAAACATATTTTCTATACAAAACATTTGATTTTAAGATTTTTTTACTCAGCATGCTGAAGATAAATTCAATTAATGGTAGTTAAAATTAATCAGCAAGTAACTGAATGGGACAAAGGGCCTAATTGTTCCTTAAAACATTTATTTCACAGTCTGTTCTAGATGTCATTTTTTATGACATCTTGTTGGGACATCTCTTAATAATAAAAATAGTTACTTTTTTGAGATACACTTTTGAAAGGTTGTGATAATATAATACAAATAGAATAATACTGTTTTACTAAACTTGTGTAAATGCAAATTCCAAAACACAAGCATAAGTTCAGCTTTGTTTCTCAGTACAAAATTAAACTATACTAAATTAAACTATGCTAAAGGGAAGTGCTTGGCTAAGGGAGTTTGGCCATCTCAGTAAATAACCATCATTTATGCAGTTTGCTCATTTCCCTGCAATTCTTTTGCATGTTAAATAAATATTGATATGAGTGAAAGGATATGAAATCTCTACTAACAAAGTATAAAGAAAAAATAACACACTAACTTAAAATATACTTCAGCTACCTGTCATGAGCAAATTTTAAAAAGCCTTTAATGAAAAGAAGTGCAGTACTTGGCAATATCAGTACTTGCTTCTATAGATGATTCAGCTTATTTGAGTCTTAAAAAGGACTCAGATATATTCGTGTCTTCATATCTGAATGCTATGTGGTTTTCCTGTGGGATAAGGTGAATTATTTCCTTTTAATAACTTTAGAAACAAAAGATAGGATATTTCCATATTAAATTTTAGATGTTGGTATTTAAAATAGCACCTTTGGCCATAGCTTGACCTCATATTTTGTTTCTCTTTATTTGATATTAATCTTGAGTCATCATTTGCAAAATTTTGTGCATCGTACTTCTTGTGAATAATTAAAATGGGTCAAACCAAGGAATTGTATTTGACTTCTTTAGGGCAGAAAACTGGGAGAAAAAAGTTAAGAAATTCTACCAATTTACCAGGGATTGCTCAGCAAGGCTGACTGCAGGAGACTTTCAACTGCTTACCCATGCAAGGGTTCATCAGTAAACTGGCAATTTCAACTGTCTGTATTTACAAGTTCCTGCTGTTCAACATCAATAAACTCACTGACTGAATTCATGCAATTCAGCCACACAGCCAAGCACTGAGTGCAACTGCAAGGAATGCCTTCGAAAAATTGAGATCAAAGATTGAATACTTGCACTTTTAAGTGTAGATCCATTCACATTCTTTATGACTCTTTAGGGAAGCACAGCAGTGGACAGTCATATAACTGCTATGCACTTACAGTTGGTGTTATTTGTTAAGAAAATGTATGGCAGTTTGAAGACCAGAAAAGGGATTGCCAAGATGACAGAGTAGAAGGACACATAGCTCACCCTGTCCCATGAACACACCAAAAATTATATACAAATACAGAACAATTCACACAGAATAACTCCTGAAATTTGACATAACTTCTCTTACTTTGGAAATACAAGGAAAGCCCCACAAAACCAGGTAGAGGAAAAAAAGAAAGAAAAAGGAAATTGGTGCATGATATGCTTCACAGAGAGAGAGCAGCATAGAAAGAAAAGTGCCCTCACCCTGGGAAGCTCCCTCTCCAGCAAAGAGATCCACAGGGACAGAACAGGAGCTTCAGAGGTTTAGAGGAGGCAGCAACAGCAGCTTAGCAGAAAGAACTAAGAGAAACCAGCAATGAGAGTATCTGTGAACCCTAGCCTAAGATGCATGCCAGTGGGGACAGGCTGGGCTGAACTGCTGGAACTCAGGCTTCCATGGATGAGCCTGGGGAGGGGACTGGGGTTGACTGCACACAGGCAGCCTCAGGAGCCTGGAGTGTGGTGTGGGCTGTGGCTAGAAGAGAGTGCAAATCAATCTGGGTCCCTCCATAGAAAGCACCATTGCATGTGGGATGAGGGGTGCATTGCAACCTTCATAGCTGCCATCTCCACTAGTGCACAGGGTATTGCTCTGCACCAATGTTGATGAGCATTCTTGTGAGAAGAGAGGTGGGGTTCAGTCACAGCCATCTTCTCAGCTTGCTCTGGAGGGGTACAACTGCTGGTGCTTGTCTTCTGGGCAAAGGAGGGGCTGAAACATGAACTGTTACCCAGGGGCCCTGCAACATCACAGGCAAGACTGTCATTCTGGTCCCAGGCAGAGGTGGTTGATTTGCTCTTCTGGTGCATTTGTGGACCTGTGCCTCTAAGACAAATGAGTGGAGATTTGGTGCACATTGGGGATGGGTTTGGCATCAACCGTGGGTCTGTGTACCCTGCTTTTGATTTGTGGTTACCCTGTTTTTTAATTATGTTAGCCCATTAGTATATCTATTTGCTTTAGAATGGTAGTCATATAGGCTTTAACACATCCTATGACGAATGCAAAGAAAATTTACATTTGGTTTCACTGGGGAATTCTACCAAACATACAGAGAAGAACACATATTGATCCTTCTCAAACTCTTCCAAAAGATTGAAGAGGAGGAAATACTACCAAACTCATTCTACAAAGTCACCATCACCCCAATATCAAAACCAGGTAAATATACTACCAAAAAAGAAAACTATAGGCCAATATCATTGATAAACATAGATGCAAAAATCCCTCACAAAATATTAGCAAACAGACTCCAACAACACATAAAAAAGATCATACACAATGATCAATTTGGATTCATCCCAGGGATGGTTCAATATACACAAATCAAACAATGTGATACACCACATCAACAAAAGAAAGGACAAAAATCACATGATCATCTCAATAGATGCAGACAAAGCATTTGATAAAATTCAAAACTCATTTATGATAAAAATTCTTACCTAAGTGGGCATAGAAGGAACATATCTCAACATAATGAAAGCTATTTATAACAAACCCACAGCCAGCATAATACTCAACAGTGAAAAGGTGAAAACCTTCCCTCTAAAATCTGGAACAAGACAAAGATGCCCATTCTCATCACTTCTATTCAACAGAGTAGTGGAAGTCCTGGCCACAGCAATCAGACAAAAAAAAGAAATAAAAGGAATCTAAATTCAAAGAGAAGAAGTAAAATTGTCACTAAATGTGGATTACATGATACTATATATTGAAAACCTTAAAGGCTCCACACAAAACTAATAAATCTGATAAAAAAAATTTGGCAAGATAGCAGGATACAAGATTAGCATTGACAATTCAGTTGCATTTCTTCACACTAACAATGAAATATCAGAAAAGGAAAATAAAGAAACAATCTCTTAAAATCTCATCCAATTAAAAAAAAATTCTTAGGAATAAATCTGACCAAGGAGGAGAAAGATTTGTATCAGGAGGACTACAAAACATTAATTAAGGAAATTAAAGATAACTCAAAGAAATAGAAAGATATCCCATGGTCTTGGATTGGAGACATTAATATTGTTAAAATGGCCATACTACCAAAAGCAATCATTAAAAAGTCCATGAATGATAAACGGAAGAGAGAGTGTGGAGAAAAGGGAGCCTTCACACACTGCTGGTGAGAATGTAGTTTGGTACAGCTATTATGGAAAACAATATGGAGATTCCTTAACAAAAACTAAAAATAAACTTACAATATTATCCAGCAATCCCACTCCTGGGCATATATCTGGAGATAACTCTAATTCAAAAAGATACATGCACCCCAATATTCATAGCAGCACTATATACAATAGCCAAGATATGGAAGCAGCCTAAGTGTCCATTGACAGATGGCTGGATAAAGAAACTGGAATATTTATACAATGGAATGCTACTCAGCCATAAAAAGAATAAAAGAATGTCATTTGCAGCAATATGGATGGACCTGGAGGTTATCATTCTAAGTGAAGTAAGCCAGAAAGAAAAAGAAAATTATATATGATATCACTCATATGTGGAATCTAAAACAAATTAAAAATAAAGACACAAATGAACTTCTTTACAAAGCAGAAATAGACTCACAGACATAGAAAAAACTTATGGTTACTAGGGTGAAAGGAGGTGGGAATGAATAAATTAGGAGTTTGTAGATATATGTACTATTATATATATAATATATAAGCAACAAGTTTCTTCTGTATAGCACAGGGAAGTATGTTCAGTATTTTGTAGTAATCTATAATGAAGAATAATATGAAAACAAATATATGTATGAATACATATATGACAGAAACATTATGCTGTGCACCAGAAATTGACACAACTTTGTAAACTGACTTTACTTCAATTGAAAGATAAGAAAGAAAGAAAGAAAGAAAGAAAGAAAGAAAGAAAGAAAGAAAGAAAGAAAGAAAGAAAGAAACTAAAAAATTTAAAAAAGAAAAAGATGGCCAACAAATATAATAAACAAAAAGAGGAAAATTGGATTGGATTGTTTCAAAGTACCCCTTTATCTTATTATTTATAATTTAGTCAGTCCTCTATTCAACCATATATCAGTTGGTTATTGCCCCTGACATTCACTGACCTACTTTCTGTCTCTATCATCCTACTTATTCTAAACATTTCATATAAATTGTATCCAATATGTGGCTTTTTGTGTATGACTCCTTTCACTTAGCATAATCAGAACTACATTCTTTTTATGGCCAAATAATATTGTATTCTATGGATGTACCATATTTTATTTACACAATTACTTGTTGATAGACTTTGGCTTGTTTCCATTTTGGGGCTATCATGAATACTGATGCTGTGAAAATTTGTGTACAAATTTTTGAATGTATTTTTAAAATTTTCTTGGGCATGACAGTGGAGTTGCTGGATCATATGATAATTCTTTCTTTAACTTTTTGAAGAACTAGCTGCCTTACAAATTGGCTTCACCATTTTACATCTCCCCCGACTCCAAGCAATGTATGAATTTTCCAATTTCTCCACATTCTTTTCTGTTATTGCCTGTCTTTTTTTTTTTTTTAATGATAGCCATCCTGGTAGGTGTGAAGTGGTACCTCAAATTGTATTAACTTTCTTAGCATTTACAAACTAAGTGATATATGTGTAGATATGAAAGTAGATTCATAGGGACATAATTAGATACATGATAGAAAGAGGTATACAGGCATATCTCAAAGATATTGCATGTTCAATTCCAGACAACTACGATAAAGCACATATCACAGTAAAATGAGCCACATAATGTTTTTGGTTTCCAAGTGCATATAAAATTTATGTTATACTACATTGTAGACTATTTAGCTTGCAATACTATTATATCTAAAAAAACAATACACATACCTCAATTAAAAATACTTTAAAAACTGTTAGCCATCATCTGAGCCTTCAGTGAGTCATAATTTTTTTACTTGTGAAGGGTCTTGCCTCGATGCTGACAGATCAGGCTAACAGTTGCTGAAAGTCGAGATGTCTGGCAATTTCTTAAAATAACAGTAAATAATAATTGATAGCAAAATATTGATTGATTCCTCTTTAACTTGAACACTTAGAGGCCATTGTAGGGTTATCAACTCATCTAATTTAAATATTATTGTGTCTCAGGGAATAGTGAGGCCCAAGGAAAGAAAGAGAGATGGGGGAACAGTCAAGTCAATGGAGCAGTCAGAACACACACAGCATCTGTGAATCTGGTTTTCATCTCATGTGAGTGGGGTTCATGGCACTCTGAAACAATTACAATATTAACATCAAAGATCACAGGTCACCATAACAAATATAATAATAATGAAAAAGTTTGAAATACTGGGAAAATTACCAAAGTGTGACAGAGAGATACAATGTGGAAAAATGGCAGTGATAGACTTGCCAGAGACCAGGTTGCCACAAACTTTCAATTTGTAAAGAAAAAACTCAGTATCTGCAAAGTACAGTTAAGTGAAGCACAATAAAATAAGATATACCTGCATATAGAAACTGCCAAACAAATTATGCAAATTCATGATTCTTTTTTTCTGAGAAAAAGCATACTCACAAGGTCAGATACACTTTTGTGAGAGGAATGACCCTTTTGAAGTCACTGGCATTGACTGGTTTTTGAAGGATGAACACTATTCACACAGAGTGAGAAGAGAGAGAAAACTCTTCAAATAGAATATTTAAAGTGACATTTTGGGAAGGCAAAATGTACAGGGTATCATTGTGAAACATTGGGTAGATCTACTTTGCTTGAGCACAGTTTTACAAGAGAAGAAAATAAACCTGGAAAAATATATAACCATCACAACTAAAATAAGGCAACATAAATAATTAGAGTAATTACATACATTCAATATTTTGAAACAATGCAAGATGATGATAAGTTTAAGTGGCATCATGAGTGAAACATCATAATTAACATGATGTGCACTGAAATTTTCATAAGAGTTTCAGAAAGGGATAGTATTTGAATGGACATCGACACATCCCAGGTTGGTCCAATAGCAGAAGGAACTATTGAGAATTAGATAAGAGATGGGCAAAGCTGTGCCTGCTATTCATTTCTCCCCACAAGCCTTGTGCTGTACCATGATATCCCACTGAATCTGGGCTTTCTGAGGACCCTAGAGCTAAGGTTGCTTCTGATCTCCATGTATTTCCATTCTTTTGAACCCAATTTGGCTACTAGTTACATTATGTTTATATAAACAAAGTGTTTTATGTGAGGGTATTAATTAGCTATGTCAGCACTGGACTGCACCCTGCAGGTCTACAAGCCCTGTACTTGCCCAGCTTCAAGACCTGAGAAAGATCCCAGAGTCAGCAACAGAGATAATCAATAGTTTAATGATTAGGGTGATCTTACACATCTGAAGCAAAGTCCTGGAGCAACATCCTGCCATGTGTGGGAGCTGGAGGGCAGGACATGATGGCAGTCTTTGCTCCTGGTGGGGAAGAAGTGGTTACCAGTCATAGGGGAGTTGATGTCAGGTTGGCTCATTGGTTACGAGGGTAATCAGCACAGGGTCATGCCTCTCACCACCCCTTGGATAAGCATAGTGGTGAGTTCTGATCTAAATTTAGAACAGTCATTAGCTGGGGCCTGGGGTGAATATGAAGGGAGATCAGTCTTATGAGTTGTGTGTAGGTGAAGCAGGCACCAGTCAAGCAGGAGATGTATAGAGAGAAGCCATTTTGAGTTGCCTGACCATACAGCCATCATCAGAGGTACATGTTATTTATTGACTGAAAATAAAGAATCACGGAGTAGTGACATCAGAATTCCCATACTCTCTTAAGGTTATAATTGCTTGTTCTCACTGTATGGGCAGAACCCTTGCCCCCAAGTTTCTGTTGAAAGTCAGGTTTCAGGGAAGTGTCTTCCAGAATAATGTTCCTTGTATACAGGAGGTGGAACTGGAAATTAAGAGAATGGTTAGGATATCAGAAAACTAGACAAAATGATGACAAAGGGATGGATATCCATTCAGAGGAGAACATGAGAAAAGAGAGGGGAGAATGGCAATCTGATAGGGGACACTTAAAATAACCAACGTCAGAAAACAACCTTTGGGAGGACATTTTACTTTTCAACAGGAGGAGATCACCAAAAAGTAAATCATAAAGTTGGCTTGGAATGTGTGCCATCATCCTAAATAGTCTTAAGATGTGTGATGTGATATGTCGAGTTCTCTGGTGAGTGGAGTGATTAAGCTGTAATGACAGCTCCACAGGGCACAATGTCAGGAACCAGTCCCATTGCTTTTCTGTTGAAGAGGGCAGTAGGGTGGAGGTGGTCTTCCATTTTCAAGTTCCTTCAATATGCTGGTCCTCAAGCCAGTGCATATGTATCTGGGGCAGCTGAAAAGAAGAAGGATGAAGAAGGGCATTGAAACCCTTTAAAATTGTACTCAAAGAACAAGTGACACTTACTTTTATATGTGACTGACTACAATTTATTCACTAAATCTAGCTACAAGTCATGCTGGGAAATGTTCCCAGATAAGTACAAGTATCATTTCTACCCAGGAAAGGAGCAGTGGACATTGAATGATAGATAACTGGCAGTCTGGCCCACATCTCCTTTAATAAAGAATCAGTGTAAATCCTCTTATAAACCTGTAGTTTTATGACTCTCAACCCTTGTCTCACAGAAAAGAAAAGTGAGTTTCAGAATCAAGATTAAGCATTTGTGTCCTGCCTTCCTCTGGTCTAACGTCACTTGCTCTCAGTAAGTCAGCTGCTCATTCAGAGGAGAAAATATTTCTCAGATGCCAAAAGCAAAATTGATCTATTGTGAAAGAGTTGAAGTGTGTTCTAAAGAAACTTTAGACACTGCTCAGTCCTCGACACTGAAGGCCTTCAGGATGTTTTGTGATTGTTATAATTATTTTTGGTTCCTTTAAGTTTGTGCTTAGAGCATGGGACAGGTAGCTTTATTTCATTTTAAATATATTTGGATGATGCTATTCATTGAGTAAATGTTGGTCGGACTTAATGCATATCAAGATCTGTGTTAGTCCTGATAATTCCTTTAGAAGAGAACAAAATATAGATCAAATTGTGATGTGTTACAGACCCCCAGACACTCATAGTATAATGAGAAGATGACAAGTATTTCAACAACCAGCATGAACAACTTTACCACACATACACATGCCACATATAGAATATGTTATGTTATACATGCTACAACATATATGCTACATATTATATTATACTATAGTGTACTATACTATACACTTTACTGTAGAGGTGAGTAATACATTCTTCCCATTTTCCAGGAGATAAATCCTTAGTAATTTGCATTCAAAGGGAAAGTAGAAGAAGAAATGTTTCCACTTGTTTTGGGAAAGAGACAAGGTGTAAATATACTCAATCAATAAGACAAATGATTTGAGGGTACTTCCTTTTTTTATGTGTTCCTCAATACATGTACTTTCTTGCAGAAGTGTACTTGAGCATTTTGATCACTAACATATACATATCATGAAGATGCTGGGTGAAGATAAGTGTTTCAATAGGAAACTCCATAGCATACTCAAATGGAGAATTCTGCCACTGGCTAGAATGACAGATTCAGTGTAAATGTCTAAGCACAGCACTAAGACGATTTAAGTTTCCCTTTTGTATGTGAAACACTGAGGTCATGCTTCTTACATGCAGCATGCTTGCGAGGTAATTGGAGTAGGTGATCAGGGTAATCACACTACCTGTGGATGGCTGGAGGGGATGGCACAGAATGCTCTGGAATATGACACGATAGATTACTACTCCTCTTACAATGTGTACCCCCCCAAAATAAGCTACTTTTTAGTATTATATATATAATAGTATTATAGATATATATAATATATCTCCTTAGGTATTTAGTTTAATTCAATTAAACTTTTGGACAAATTATGCAGTGTTATAGTCTGTCAGAAAACCTGATGTTACAGGTAAATAGAATACAAATTTAACACATTTTAATTCCCTGTGTAGAAAAAATAGAACACTTTAACATGAGAAAATTCACAATTTCAAAATTTTCATATCAATCTTTAAAGGCCACTATCTGCTTTTAGCTTGGGGAAGCAAACAATGAGGGCTTTTGTGATTGAAACAACGTTGTTTCCCATTTTCTCTATGACATATTGTCATTGTTCAAATCTAATTTAATCAATCCATCTTATTAGTGTTTTCTGATATTAAAAAGGATATAAAATTACATTTTATTGAATTATAAATGTGAGTAAAATAGCTATTAATATTTCCTGTGGGTTGATGTCCATGCACCAGAATGCAATTGTACTATTTTATTAAATTCAAAAATGTTTCTGTTTCTGCTGCCATTTGGTTTGCACATTCTGTGTCTTGAGTGATGTTCATAAAGTTTTCTTAAGATTTGTTTCTGCCATTGCCACAATACAACACATTTATATAGTAATACATTCCTTTCGTATTTTAAGACAAAAAGATGTAGTATTTTGGAAATATGGTTATGTTTCTAACAATCCTTCCTATGCTCTGGCAATCAGAGGAAGTCAAATTCTGCATTTTCTAAATGTTTATAAAAGCTTTATAGCTACCACAAATAATTTTAATATGAGGGAAAATAAGACAGAATAAAATGATGCTGACAATATAAAAAATAGTATACACATATAATATTTTGATAAAAAGTGCATTTAGACAACATAATAATATTTAATTTTCATAACATTCTGGTGCAGGAATGCTATTATCTACAATTGAAGAGAAGTGAGTCCGAGAGTTCAGTAAACATGTTCAAAGTTGCACATTTTAGATTTCAGATTCAGAACCACACAGTGAATCTTGTGACTCCAAATCTCTTACTCGTTCTGCTAGACCATGTTACTTCCAGAAATAGATCCAGGCAGCCCAGATCTATCTCCACAGTTTACTTTCTCAAAAGAAATTTCAGGTAGGCCAAATTAAATAAAAAATTGAACATCTATTTTTTTCTCATATTTAATTCAAGATCAAACTCCCTCTTCTAAATGTGTCTTTATATTTGACATTCACTAAAAATCCAAGTGCCTTTTTAAATGAGTTTAAATTTATTGTCTCTAGTTTATCTTTTAAACTAAGTAAATAATTTTCAACATCAGCCTCTACTACCAATTGAAACTGGTTAGTAAAAATGACTTTCCTTGTGGTCATATTTTTTAAATTTTGTTTTGATGGGGAGGTATCTATCTATCTATCTATCTATCTATCTATCTATCTATCTATCTATCTATTTATTATTTGTTTGTTTGTTTGTTTATTTAAATGAAGATACTGGGGATTGAACCCAGGATCCTCTGTATACTAAGCATGCACTCTACCATTGATCTAGAATTTTGTTATAGAATGAACTGTGTCCCTGTATAATTTGTATGCTGAAGTCTAAAACTTGGCTGCCTCAGAATGTGACCTTATATGGAATAGAGCTGTTGAAGGTGTGATTAGTGAAGATGAAATCATGGTGGGCTAGTGTGGGTCTGTAACCTAATACGAACGGAGTCCCTGTGAAAAGGGAATATTAGAGCAAGGATACACATGGACACAGGGAGAATGCCACGTGGAAATGAAGGTAGAGATCAGGGCAATGCTTCTTCACACCAAGGAACGCTAAGGACTGCCAGAAAAGCACCAGAAACTAGGGGAGAAACCCTAGAAGGAATCAGCCCCACTAACACCTAGATCTCAGACTTTTAGCATCCTAATCAATAAATCGCTGCTTAAGCCATCTAGTTTGTGGTATTATACAGGCCTCATCGTTTAATACATAGCCTTTTCCTTTCTTTATCAAATCCAGTATTCTTGTCAGGCTCTTTCATCTTTATTATGTCTCTAAAAAATTTGGATTTACCATCCCCTATAATGCCTAAAATGCTGGTCTTCTTAAGGATCGTCCTTTATATACAGTTTTGGAATAATATCAAAAGCTGTGGTTTAAACTAGTACTCATTTATATACCAAAATTGCATATGTCTTCTAAAATCAGGCACAGACTACCCAACATATCTAAAACTGAATTCAGTACACTTGGTGCATTTCCCTATCTTCTTATCTCTTCCCCACTCTCTATTGCTGTAAGTCACTCCTTTGACTCAGTTACTCCAGCAAGAATCTTGAATGAAGGTCAATCTATATTTGCCAACTTCATGTCCTACTTTTAAATAGTACATAAGCCCATCAGTTCTATCTCCTTAATAATTCTTGAATAAATCCACCTTTTTATAACCCTTTACATTCTCTCCTGGTCAACTTCAGTACTTTCTTAGCTAGCCTTTCTGACTTCTGCCTTGTGTACTTCCCCCAACTCATTGCTGTTCTGTTTAAAGACCCATTCTGTTCTGTAAGATATAATACAGTGTATTGTGACTTTTTAATTTTATTTTTCATTTAACTCAGGAATAATTGACAAATAAATTGAAATTGTGATTCTTTTTTTTATTTATTTATTTTTTATTTTTACCAGTGTTCAGCACAATTTTTCAGTTATTCATGGACATATACACACTCATTGTCACATTTTTTTTCTCTGTGAGTTATCATAACATTTTGTGTATATTTCCCTGTGCTATACAGTGTTGTCTATTCTACAATTTTGAAATCCCAGTCTATCCCTTCCCACCCTCCACCCCCCTGGTAACCACAAGTCTGTATTCTCTGTCTGTGAGTCTATTTCTGTCCTTTACTTACGCTTTGTTTTTGTTTGTTTGTTTGTTGTTGTTTAAAGCATTACTGAAGAGAAAGAAAGAGGCTGGAGGAATAACTCTCCCAGACTTCAGACAATACTATAGAGCTACAGTCATCAAGACACATGGTATTGGTACCAAAACAGACATATAGACCAATGGAACAGAATAGAGAGCCCAGAAATGAACCCACAAACTTTTGGTCAACTCATCTTTGACAAAGGAGGCAAGAATATACATTGGAATAAAGACAGTCTCTTCAGCAAATGGTGTTGGGAAAACTGGACAGCAGCATGTAAAACAATGAAGCTAGAATACTCCCTTACACCATATACAAAAATCAACTCAAAATGGATTAAAGACTGAATCATGAGACAAGATACAATAAACCTCCTAGAGGAAAACATAGGCAAAATATTATCTGACATACATTTAAAAAATTTTCTCTTAGAAGAAATCAAAGCAAGAATAAACAAATGGGACCTAATGAAACTTACAAGCTTCTGCACAGCAAAGGAAACCAAAAATAAAACAAGAAGAAAACCTATGGAATGGGAGAAAATTTTTGCAAGTGAAACCGACAAAGGCTTGATCTCCAGGATATATAAGCAGCTCATATGACTCAATAAGAAAAAAAATAAACAACCCAATCCAAAAATGGGCAGAATACCTAGACAAGCAATTCTCGAAGGAAGACATACAAATGATCAATATGCACATGAAAAAATGCTCAATATCACTAATTATCAGAGAAATGCAAATCAAAACTACAATGAGGTATCACCTCACACCAGTCAGAATGGCCGTCATTCACAAATTGTGATTCTTAATACACATTAATGAGAATAACAGTTTTTAGATGCAGTTCATTTATGCAACACATCTTTCTATTTTTAGCATCTAGGTTTCTTTAACCTTAATGCATTTTGATTTCCATTCTTTGTAATGATGAAACATTGCAGATTTAAATAAATTTACATCAGTGTTTTTATTATCTGTTAAGTTTAAAACACCATAAACAAAGCCTCTTTTTTCCCTGTCTACTTCACCTTCAAACCTCCTGCCCCTCCCCAAAAACATGCATACACATACACACACACACACACACACACACACACACACACACACAGAGTCATCACTCTCTCTTTTTTTCTCAATTGTGTCAGCAACATGCCATGGATATAGCAAACATATTTCTTGGTTGGTCTTTTTGTGAGTCTGAATGAGGTTCTTATGCATCTGTAAGTGATTGATTAAAAAGAAATTTTTGATTTCATAGAAAAAGTGGTAAAATGCTTTGGAAAGTCTTTCAAAATAGCATTCCTAAACTTGAAGTGGAATTTTGACATTTTGGCATTTAACATTTTAAGTTTTATCCATTTATTAAGCAATTTAATGTGTTTTTGTCACCTGGCCTTTTCTGTCTTATTCATATATTTCTAGATGGTACAGATTTCTTCCCCAAAGAAAGTTCATAATGGCAAGAATCTTAGTTATATTCTTGACTTTGTGTTCTGTAAGTTTTTATTGAACCATACAATTCTAATAGCATCTTTTTTCTTTTTTGGTGGAAATGGGAGAATAAAAAATCATTTGTATCATTATAAGTCAAATACTACTTTCTTTCAATAATTAAATATTTTAAGTAAACTGACCTATTAACAGTTTAACTTTTTAATTTTTTCTTGTTCATTTCCCACCATGAAAATCCCTAATTTTTAGCACAGTAAGCAAAATTTCCTTGGGTGACTAGATCTTAGAAATTGGAAAATGCATTTGCTCAGGCAATAAGGGCTTTACTATATCAACATATTTCTGCCATGCTTATAAAATCATTAAGCTGACACCTTTGGGAAGATTTTAATTAATTACAAAATGTCAATTAATTGATGGAGTAAAATGAACAAAGGTAACATGGAACAGATTTAGCAGTATACGAAAGAGTTGGATATCTTCAGTCTATGCTTGATAGAAAGTTCTAATTTCCCTATCTTGAGAACAAAGGACACTGGACTTAGACATCTGTTTCCAATTTTGCTGTTAAGGAGATTTGGGCCCAGGTAGGTCACTTAACTGATGGACATCTCTTTTCTCATAAATGAAAGGACAGGATCAGAGTAGGTAATTTCTAAAATTATTTCCAGCTCTAATATTTTTTTTTGTCAAAATCTATCAGCCTCAGTGATACACGTTGTCAAAGACTAGAGATATAGAGAATGATGAAGATGATAATGATGATTTTGATAATGTCTAATATTATTGAGTGTTATATGCCTGCATTTGATTCCCTAATTGTTCTAATAGGGGAATATTACTGCCTTCCATTTTATTAATGAGAAAATTGAGGAAAAGATAATTTAACTAATATGACCAATATCATAAAGCCCTATGCCAAAGTCAATTATTTCAAATATTAAGCTTTATGGAAAGAATATTATCAGTGTTCATCAGTATCCTTTCTGTGCACCAGCAAGACTACATTATTTATCCACTTGAAGATCATTAAGGTCATGTGATTAGCTTTGTCCAATGGCCATGAGTCAAATTTACATGTATAAGTTTTGGCACAAAGCATGGAAAAACCAGCAATGTCTCTGCAGGTGCCTCTTTTTCTGAGATGCCCATCAGGAGGCAGTAAGCTCCATATGATGTTGCTTCAAGATGGTGGTACTTTCCTTTTATTCTGAATCACTGAGTTGCTGGTTTTGGGACAGTTCATCTTGCTTCTTATCTGGATACAGACTTTGCTAGAGTAAATTCTAAATCTTTGTTGTTTAATCCACTGAAATTTGGATTAAATCCACACACACACATATATGAGGACATTTAGCCTATATACAAAATCAGGACAGTTTCATCTTCAATGAAAGTTAAGGGCATGAAGCTTTGAAAGTTTTCCATGTTATCAATTATACCAGTATTTCCTGATATAACCAGCCACCTGGTAGTTAGCTATGGCTACCATGAAAATATTCTTAAGCATGAATCATTCTCTCCTGCTAGATTATCTCCTTTTTTCTCACTTCTATCTCTCTTAAAACCTCTTATTTCTTGCTCCCAACTTCTTTTTTCAGTAAATACATACCTTAACAACTCCTCTTTTTTTTTTTTTTTTTGGAAATACTCTTTCTTTCAAGATTGAGAAATAGTATGAAATATTTGATTTTCAATACTGATGTTTAATAGCAGTGTGATCTCATCGAAGTTATGTCTCAGTCAGATTCAATCTGAAAATGAAAACAAATATGAGTATTATGTGAAAAGGGGTTAGATATGTGATAGCACTTCCCCAAATTGTGTGTATTGCTGGGGTCATAAATTTCTAAAAGGGAGAATTGGAGGCTCATGGAAAAGACAATAACCAACCCTTTGAAGTAAAGCAGTTTGGGCTGCCCAAGTGGGTCTGCAAAGGAGACCTGGTGCAAAAGATTATGGAAAGCTGCTGTCTCCACATATCTGTTGGGTCTCAGTGGCTCTTGGTCAGCAAGATTTTCATTTGGGAAGATGATGTGGGTGTGGAGCCAAAGACAGCAAGAACTAGCTAGAATCCACATGTATCTCTTTGTTACTCGTACCTCTAAATTAACAGATTTCAGATGAGCTGCTTTATTTTCCCCTTCCAAAATTTGTAAAAAGAATTTCTTATTTGGGCCAGTTAACAAACTATCATACAGGATAGGGGATTCTTGTAAACTATTCTAGCTTAGCCAAGATGACAGTATAAAAAAATTGCTGCAAGTCAATTAATTTTCCTGTCCTTTAATTTCTTTATTTCTAAAATGTTTGATTTTGCTTCAGCAACTCAGTGTCATAGTTGTTGGAATCACATGTGAATATACACTGAAAATTACAATAATGATAAAAATTATTGTTGTTTCAAAGTAATTGTGACAACATATTTTAAAATGATTTGCTTAAACACATCAATCTGTGAAAATAAATATTTCATACATTTTAAAAATAGAAGCCTCTTGAAACAGTGTGGGCTTAACTTGTCTTGTGTATATCTGCTTGTTCTATAGTCTATGATTGTAGATTTCAAATTTTTACAGTGCAGTATGCACAATTTACATAAAAAATTCAATAATCATCTGTTAACTAAATCCTTACTTGTGACTTATAAGATAATACATTAATAATTTAATGTTCATGACACATACAGACAAAGAGGTGGATAGCTTACAAAATCTATTACATGGAATTCTGAAGTTCTTGTACTACCAAGAAAATTATAAATATAGATTTGAATTTTATGTAACTGCTGCTCTGATAAAATTAGTTGGGAGGAAATTCAGTGCTTTGAGTTTTTAATAGTTATGATTTTTAATACTTATTTACTTCAATTTTAGCTAATGAACAGTGGAGACCAACACACATTTAAGCTGGTAATTTCTACTTCTGGCCAGAAACACATAGGAACTGTGTATAAATAAATGCAAATGCCATTAATGTATAGATTTTTAAAGTTCTACTATATTTTTCTTGGAAATGAAGAGAACTTTCAAAATTATCTTTCTTAATCCTATCATTTGATAGATAAAAAAAGAAAATTACCCAGATAAAGTAAGAAAAATTATATAGATCATAAATAAACTTTTTGTATAAGTTACTAAACTTTTCATGTGCCTGCTTTATTTTATTATTGCTTTTTGTAATACAACTGACTACTTACACCAACCACCAATTGGTATATATTTTACCAATTGTGCACATATTTCTATGATTCAGTCATACAAATGTTGATTATGGTTTGTTCCAAATTCATTTGGATTTGCAAACCTAATCATAACTAAAACAACTGAGGAATTAGAAATTCATTTTAAACAAAAATCAAAGGAGACCTTGCAGGATACTATCCCAATCAAACCTATGGCCCTATTGCAGAAAACAGATTTTAACAAATCTGGGCTAGGCCTTGTTATGTACATGGTATATAGACTGAGGTTCAAACCACAGTGGCTGATGTTGGGAGTATGTGGTCTTATTAAGATAGTGAAAGACATGTAGTCAGTAGTTACAGAGCAGTGCAAGTATTTGACAATGACTGTTTCATAGGAGAGGCAGTGAAGAATTCATTTCTGTGTTTTCATCAGAGACATAGAGTTCAAAACAATGACTTTGGTCCTAAACTTAGGAGATTTTATACTACAATAAATAGTAGTAAGGAGGATGTGTGGATACATTGTGTTGTGCATGTGGGGGCACACACACACATGCCTGTTGTGGGCAAAGGTATGTGTTATTGGCAGGGTTAGCTCGTTTAGCCAATACTAAAAACAAGGGGTGGGACATAGATCCCAAGTGACTTTGTGATTTTTACTATTAATAATTCTAAAGAAAAACACTGGCAAAATAAGTAAAAATTACAGAGTTTTTCTAGTTTTTAAATCCAAAATCTGTTTATTTTTTCAAGCTACTGTTATTCTTAGTGAAGGGGAATGACAGTTCCTGCCTTTTACAGTGAAGGAATAAAGAGTATTCATGATGTGACTTTTCATTAAAATATGAAATTTTCCATCCTAAGGTCCTCAAAAATGAGTTATTCTACCCTGATCAGAAATGGTCCTCTGGGCATTGGCTCATATGGGATAATTTAATGGAATTTCACATTCTGTAATTGAGACTATATGTTCATCTAATGATGCCAAGCATATTTTAAAAACCCTTCAATGCTGAAGTTTCAGTCTCCTGCCATGATTGTTCATACCTCTCAGTTGATTAGTAATTCTAAGTGACAATGCAAATCAAAGTGAATTTTCATATTGTGTTTACACCATTAGTGAAAATCTAATTAAATATCTAATAATTAATGCAACTCCTTCCAGGAGAGTTAATACATTAGAGAATGTCAATGGGGAATATCCAGTGGGAATATTACCTTCATTGTTGTGTTTCATATTGTGAATTGAGTGAATTATAGTGTATATTATATTTTATATGCATATTTTTTAAAAACTGTGTGGGCAAGACAATCTAGTTCTTGGTACAGTAATGTAATTTTCTTTTAGTTTGACATTATTATATTGATGTCTTACACCAGGTCACCCAGTCAGCTTAGCCAGTAAACATTTAGAGAGTGCCTAATATGTGACCAGCACTGTGTTAAATGTTAGTGATATAGAAAGTGTTAATATAGAGACCTTTTTCTCAAAAGGCTCTTTTCTTAAATTACTAACCATTATAATTAACTTAAGCTTCTAATTTTCAGTGGGGAATTTTTGAGTGGAATTCAGAGAAGGTTATGGTGTGTATTAGAATATCCTTTGGCATTCTATTTCCACATGAGGAGTATTTATCTTCTCCTACTTTTGGGCTTGAACTTGTAACTTGCTTTGGCCCGTAGGCTATCAGCAGATATGATGTGATGCAAGCCAAGGCTTGAAATGTGCTTATGCACTGGGCTTTATATCTTGTACTCTACCTCTACCATGAGGACATGCTGAGTAGACTGATTGGCCTCAAACAATTCAAAGGCACTTAAGATTAAACCTGAACTGAACCCATGTCCTGGAACTAAACCTAAGTGAGGGCATCAGAGTTCTCAGCAGAGCTGGCCCAGTGGGTCAGCAGTTTGAGGTAGAACCCCAGATGAACAATTAGTCAGTGCATAAGAATACTTAGCTTTATAAGCCTCTAAGCTTTGGGATGTTTTGTTGCAGACCCGTAGCTGACAGACACAAATGAATCTGTGGTTTATAGTGATTGCAATAACAGATCTGTTTTTCTTTTTAGATCTTGTATTTAAAAATATTTACAAGAGTATAAATATGTGTTCTCTGTTTTAAGGAAACAGAGGCTTCATCATTATTTAACTACAATTTAAGAACCAAGCAACAAAGGCAGAAACAGTGAAAACATCAATGGTATAAATGTAATAATATGAATGATTCTATTCTGCCAAATGTATCCATGACAATTTCTTAAGTGATCATCAAAGTATGGGCAAATTATTCTCCTCAGAAGGCCCTGTAAGCTCCCTGTGTAGTTAACCAGCTTACATAAACATGGAAGACAGTGATGGAGTTGCTTCTTGATTTAAAAAAAAAGTTCTGTCAGCGTGTTTAGGTAATTTTTTAGAGTTGTGTTTGTGTTTCATCTGAGTTGGCTCAAAAAATGACAAATAGGCAACATAAATATAAAAATTCAAGGACACTAAGAGAAAGAAATATGTGCTAGACTTAAAGCCATTAATATGCAATTGTTAACTCCTTAAAATAAAGCACACTCTTATTTTATATTATACACCTCTAGTCCTTAGAGCTATGTCTTTCATGATGTTGGTATATCATGTATGAGCAATAAATAGTATTATGTGACTCAATGATCACACATAAATATATTACTAATGAAAAGTTAAATGTTTAGGGACCTTTGTATTGTTAGTCCTTGTATAAGTTACTAAATTTACTAAAACAACCTTTTCATGTACATATGTACATTAATAATAGAAAGTCATCTGGCATAAATTAACTGTATTTTCAGTGATTATAGTCACACCTCAAATCTCTGGAAGCAGTTATTTGGTACACTTTGACATGGACCTTTTAAAAACTAGATTAAATTATTATTAGCTGTAAAATCTCTGACAAGAAAATGCTTCTTTCAGCACATTATATATAAATATAAAATTGAAAGAAGGACGTACCCTCCTGTGAGAAAAGCAAATGTAAACATCCAGTTGTGTGGATTAGGTGAAGCAAGGCCCTAGCGTTCACTCTACATACTTTTATAGTGGGCGTTTTTTCACCGTGACTCTTTCACCTCAGGTTGACTAAATGTGACTTGTTCACAACTCAAAATTTAAATAGTTTGAGCTCATGTACGCCTTATGAAAAAAGCGAGATTCAGCATTGCATATTTAACTCTTAAAGTGTAAACTGTCTCATATTTACTATCACACAAAATAACAGAACAAAAATAGGTAAATACAGTAGAAAAATATAAATCTGTAGGCAAAATTGACCTGTAAAAATAAATGGGATTATTCCAACAATGCAAATTAGTTTGCCTGTATACAATAAATTAATGTAGTATGGCACATTAATAGATTACAAAACTACAAGGGGAAAAGCAATTGATCATTTCAGAAGATGCAGAGAAAATACGTGATTAAAGTCCAATACTGGTCCTAATAAAAAGCTCTTAGAAAACAAGAAATGAAAGAACTTCTTTATTCTGACAAAGAATACCTGAAAAAAAAAAAAACAACAAAGTAAACTATTGTGATGAATACAAAAAAGGTAAAAATATTAACTGCAAAATTAGAAACAAGTTAACAATAACCTCTATGACCTCTTCCATTCATCATTGTAAGGGAGGTACTTAAGACCTTAGTAAGAAATAGAATCAAGTGTATTATTTACTAGAATCTGAATGAAGTAATCTAAACTGTTTATGTTAAAAAAACCAAAAAGATAGGTATAAAAAGAGTAGTTTTCAGAGACTAAGTATCAGGTGTATTTCTATGCCTAGAAACAAAATGTTAGAAATGCAATAAACACATACAATTTTAAACACAGAAAAATATGAAGAAAAGAAATTCACCAAATAAAAGTCTTGCATGCCATCCGAAAAAAAAAATATGACTGTGTGGAAATGCATTAAAGATACAAAAGTAACTGGATAAATATAGCTTCTTCATGAATATGGAAAGCCAATATCTTAACCATATAAAATCTTACCAAAGTGATTCAGATTTAATCTCTATGATTAAATTCTGGCAGAGGTTTGAATGGTACTCAACAAACTTACTCTAAAATTTATATGGAAAAAGACACAGCCAATAATAGTCAAGTTATTCTTGAAGAAAATTAGGTGAGTGTAAATTCCAGCCATAAATATTAGCCAGTAACACAGCAGAAAAGATAGAAAAACACACAAATGTGAAACTTTAAGTTTAAACTTTAAACTTTAAGTACAAGTGATGTGGTGTTGGGGCAAGGAATAGCGACTTTATTTGGAAAGCTGGCAGACCGAGAGGATGGCTGACTAATGTCTTGGAGAACCATCCAGATCCAGTCACAATACAGGCTTCTTTTATACAAAACAAAAACAAAAACAAAAAACAAACAACAAAAACAAGGGAGGGTGTATGGTTGGTTGTTGCAAACTTCTTGCTGTAGAAATTCTTTGTTCTTACAGCTGTCCATGTGGGTCAGTTCATGGTGTCCCTGTAAACCTCCAACAAACAAGTGTTATTCTCTATTCTGCAGCTTCTTATCTTTATGTGAGTGCAGAGCTAGCAAGACTAAGCCTAGGAAACAGGGCACAGTGGTCAAAACTAAAGGAACAGATCTAATAAAGAGTCAGATTTGTTCTCCTCTATTACATTAACTTCAGAAAATTATAATATCCTTATAAACTAAAGGTGTACACACACGAACTCCAGCAATTTTTTTCCTAAGTTACCTTCAACCTTCTGCATGTGTTCTGTGTTCACCAAGATAAATATACAAGTATGTTCATAACATCATTGCTTATAGTAATCAAACATTGTAAATAACTCAAATATCCACTTTTTGGAAAATGGATTAATGGAGTAATTTCTAAGTTGCATTCTAAAAATTTCAGTTTTATAAAAACTAATAATTCTAAATATAAAAATTGTAGTAAAGTGAATGTTTCGGGGGAAATTGAACAAAAATATAACATTTAATAAATATAAATGGCAACTTAAACTAAATGATATCATTTTATTGATATATATGTGTGTTCAAGAAATTATAAAGAAAAGCAGGAGAATGCATTTTAAAATCTCAGGATACCTCCATAGTGAAGAAAGAGAGGTAAATAGGATAAAAATAAAAGCACATTAGGGGCTTTAATAATAAAGTACATGCTTTAGTTAATTTCAAAAAGAAGGTTCATAAATTTCAGTTAGCCAGACAATTATCCACTTTTGTTGTTTAAATTTTATCTTACTTATTTTTGTGAAAATAGTACAACTTTAGCCTTAGGAAATTTGTGGACACTTCCTTTCTGACTTACTACATAGTTACTTTTTGTCATTTTTATATGTACCTTTAAAAATATATATTCTGTGAGGTGTACAAATTGTTAGACAAAAGTTGGAAACTCTATAAGAAAATCCTCTCTATACTTTTTTTTGTCTAATTAATCTAGAAAGTTTCAAGGGATTTGTTTGTTTTTATTACTGTAAATCCTCTCACTTTAATTTTGAGTTTCTCAATATCCCGACATCCTTTTTTTTCAGTCTACCCTATATCTACATATATGAGAGGACCAAGACCCTGATGCCACAATCATTCTTCCCAGAGGAAGCCAATGTCCTGGGATCTATAGGACCCAGCAGCATATATAAATATATATTTATCTACACTGGCACATTATAATCACTCATAATTACCTTTGGACTCACTTTTGGTTTTGAATACTCTATATGTCTGGACAAGTGTACAATGGTATTTATCCATTATTACAGTACCACACACAATTGTTTCACTGCCCTAAAAATCCTCTGTGCTTTACCTAATCAATCTTCCCTTTCTCATAACACTTAGCAATTTTTCATCTTTTTATTATCTCCATAGTATTGTTTTTTCCAGAATATCATGAGGTTGGAACCATATAATACATAGCCTTTGTAGATTGGCTTCTTTCACTTATCATTATACATTTAAGGATCTATATTATCTTTCTATGGCTTAATAGCTCATTTCTTTTCAGCACTGAATAATAATCCATTGTCTGATTGTACTATGGTTTATCCATTCTCCTACTGAAGGATATTTTTGTTGCTTCCATGTTTTGATAATTACAAACAAACCTGATGTAAATATCCTTGTGTAGGTTTTCATGTGGACATAGTTTTCAGCTCCTTTATGTAAACTGCAAAGAGTTGACTTGAAGGATTTTATGGTAAGAGCACATTTAGTTCTGTAAGAAACTGCCAAACTATCTTCCAAACTGTTTTAATCATTTTGTATTTCCATCAGCAATAAATAAGAGTTCCTGTTGCTCTACATCTTGGCAGGATGTTTGGTGTTGTCAGTGTTCTAGATTTGGTTAGTCTAATAGGTATGTAGTAGTAACTTCTTGTTTTAATTTGTAGTTTCCTAATGACATATAATGCTGAACATATTTTCATATGTTTGCTTGCTATCTGTTATCTTCTTTGGTGAGGTGTCTGCTCAAGTAAATTGCTCATTTTTTAAATCAGGTTGTTTAATGTTCTATTGTTGAGCTTTTTAGAATTCTTTGTATATTTTGGCTAATAGTCTTTTATCAGATATATTTTTTGCAAATACATCCTCCCAATCTGTTTCATGTCTTATCATCCTTTTGACAATGTCTTTTGCAAAGAAAACAAATTGTGATTTTTTTAAAAGTTCAGCTTTGAAATTATTCCTTTCGTTGATCATGCCTTTGGTGCTTTATCAAAAAGAAAAGTGAACAAAGTCAAAATATGGACTAGATAATCCTTTAAATAACAGAACCAAATTTCCAAAGATGGAGCAAAATACCATAATGTACCTATAATATAAAAACCAGTTAAAATGACTAGTTTCTTGATATAAAGTAGAAAATATATAAAAATATATAATCAGAAAAAATTTAACTACAGAATAATAACTATCAGGAAAAAACAACAAACAGGTTGTTTTTTATATAATATTGGCAAAACTGGATTAAAGAAGACAGCTTCTTGAAATTTATGTTTTGTAGAAAAGTCATCCTGAATTTTATATTCTAGAAATAGCCAAAATATTATACAAGTATGAAATAAATGAAGTTATCTTCAGTGATATAAAGAATGAGGGGTTTAATGCCTGAAAAACACATCTGAAGGAAAAACAAAAGAAAGTCACACAAAAAAATGAAAATAAATGAACAAAGTTTTATGAGGAAAACAAAATAGACAGTCATAAATAAATTAGTCAATAATACATATGGATAAGCCTAAATTGAGTCAATTTTCCTATTAAAAGACATTAAAATGCATAGATTCTCAGATATTTGGGGGGAATCTCTATGATATTTGGAAGAGGAACACTTAAACATGCTACAAAAATTATTGAAAATAAAATATGGAAAAAGAAACACCAGAAAGAAATACCTATTACTATAAAAAGTAGTTATATCAGTTTTAGATTTAAGCAACATAAAAGAGCAAGGGTAAATATATTGGAAATGTCGTGTTTTATTTCTCAGTTTGGGTGGTAGAGTAATGGATATATATTTTATAATCATAACCTGTATGTATCAAATGTTTCATAATTTAGAAATGCAAATAAAAAAATATAATCAAATCTTACTGTAATGTAACAAATAATTAAACATTTTTTTGCATGTAATTCCTGGGTATTAGTTATGTGTGTGTATGTTATATATATGAATGTTTTTGTCCTAGAATCAAATTATGCACACAATTTTGCTCTATGAACATTAGACATTCTATATTGAGAATCCCTTATGGTTTTAAAAGACTTTAAATATAATTAATAACAAAGTAAATTTTTATTTGTTAAAACCATAAGAAATATAATTACTCAGCTTTACTGATGCTGTTACATTGTTTTTAATGCTTCACACTGGCATTTTTCTATTAAAATAACCATTCTAATATCTCTTTATTTATGCATTTGAAACGACTTTAACTTTGTAATTAAATTCTCAAAAATCTTTAGTGAATAATATAGGTTATGAAATTTAGAGACAGAAAAAATATTACTCACAAGCCCATAATTAACTAAATTTAATCTTTGATATAGAGACTTCCAGAACGGAATCATTAAAAATGTACTCAATATTGTAATCATAAATTTTGCACAGAAATTTTAAAATGTTTTACATATCCAAGAAGTCATTAACTCTGTTTTCCTTTTCTTCTTTTTCCCCACTACTTATACCTGATATGGATCAGTCTTGAAGGGATCATCAAGAGGACATGACTGCTGGAATGTGTTTCACTTGCCTTCTCTGAAGAAGCCCCACCAAGTACTCAGCCTTGTGACAGTAATGTGCTTGTTGCCAAGACTACCTGGACAGTTTTTTAAGGCTTTTATATAAACTTTTAAGATTCTGGTGGGGTTGCGAGGAGACTCTTGTGGCTGCTCAAGACAAGTCTCATAAGTAAGTTATCTTGCTGAAAAGACCTGCCACCCACTAAACTGCAGTGCTCTGCTTCTTCCTATGGTCTCTCCTTCCTCTCTGTGTTGGACCAGTTCGTGGATCATCAAGCAGACTGGGCTGAAGTACATCCTCCAGCAATTCTCTCTGTGAAGATGTCTGGGTGTAAATTTTTTGGCATCCTTTTTATTTCTAGAAGTATATTTGGTTATCACTCTCACAACTGCTAATTTGTCCAGATGCATAGTTTTAAGCTTAGAGTGATTTATCTTCCATTCATCATGATGAAAATGTCTCTCCTTACACAGATTCATTATCACGGTGGCCCAGTTTTTTTTTTTTTATTTCAATTCGAAATTATATAGGCAGAGGTATCTTTTCATCAATTGTGACATCAATGTTTTGGACAATTTTAATATACATGCTGTTTACTGAAATAAAATTGTATAACGTAAGAGTTGTGGGTTAAGTTTTATTTGGGGCTAAATGAGGACTATAATCTAGGAGACAGCACCTCAGGTGGCTCTGAGGAACTTTTCTGAAGAGGCAGGGGGAAACTCAGTATTATATATGTAATTTTAGTGAAGGGGAGTATGTGCAGTCAAACACACATTGAGTTCTTTTGCCAGTTATGAGGAGCAGACATCACTGTTAATGAATTTAGTGCTCTTCTAGATATAAGGAGATGCAAGAATTGGGGCTCATAAAATTTTCTCCTGAAAACATCTATCTGAATCTCTATTTTGTCAGTTTTCCCACAGCACAAAGTGCCCCATTCCTAATCTCCACCGTGAACTTTCAGGGAGTGTTGGAGGTCAGCGGCTACAGTGGCTCGTGATTGGTTACAGTACCAAGCAGAGGTAGATGGCAAATGGTATAAATGATTATTCTCCTTAACATTTTTATTTGAATTATTTTTGATTACTTTTTTCTCCATTATAATTTTATATTTTACTTGAAAATATAAAGACTTATGATTGATAAAAATTCACTGTTAAATCTTTTATTTGTAAATATTAGAAAAGAAAGTTATTTTTGCTATCTCAAGTTTTTTATACATTTTCTTTTAATTGTATCTGTGTTATGAACCATAAAATAATCAATAATGCAAATTGATATAAAGTAACATGCATTTACAAAATCAAACAAGTTAGACTGAAATATCATTTTAAGAATTATTTTTATTTATTGGCATTTATTTTGAAATATTTTCAAAATAGACGTGATCCTCACTTTGTCTACCTGTAGATTCAATACCCTTTAACATAGCATTTATATAATCTTGTCTTACTTCTTACATTTTAAAAAATGTATCCTTTTCTTAGTACTTACTATTATTTTTTTAGGATAAATATATAGTTACCATTCCTTCTGATTCTTTGAATGTCTTAGTATTACTTTGGCTTAACTACAAACATAACAACCTTAGTGGTAACACAATTATAGAATTATAATATTTTCCTCAAAGCTTTATAGCTATTTCCATAATATATTGTGGCTAGTCAGTCTTTAATAGAAGAACACAAGGCTATTCTTTGTTTTCTCTAGAGAAGTAATTTTGTTTATATTTTTTTGTGGTCCACTTTTAAATTTAACATTTTGAAATAGATATAGATAAATATCTATTTTGCATTATAATTAAGCTTTAAACGTGGTATATTCTTTTACTTATGTTGATATGCCTATTTCCCTGCCCTGGGAACAGATCTGGGTATCCAACAGTTTGGCACATTTTCTTGGTTGTTCTCTGATTGCTAAGAGTCAGGTCATACCCATACTTTAGCAACTGCACTGGATGACTGAATTTCTAATGTTATTTCCTTCTTTTGAGCTGCAGTTTCATTAAATTTATGTATTATTTATTGTAGAAGCAAATAAAAGCTTATATTTATAGGTAAATGGCATAAGTTTTAGTGGAATGTGGAGGTCACAATACACATGTTTAGTTGATATAGATCTTTACTCTAAATAATGATGAAATTTTTTGATGTTAAATTGCCTTCCTGCTTTCCTTCCCTCTTCTTTTCTTTCTTTTTGATTGGTACTTTTTGCTCTAAAGTTTATTTTTTTGGCAAAATCTTATTTGAATTGATACAGAGATGAAGGATACACACACACACATAAATGTCTATATAAACTCTACTAAATAAATAATCATAAAATCCCTGTTTCTCAAATCAATTCAAAATATTTTAAGAATGCTGCTTTCCTTGAATTAAACTTAATTCTTCTCCTCACTTATTTATTAAGCAGCATTCCTTTGTCATGCAGTGACTATAGCCTTGTTCTTCCTGTAAGTAATTGTGTTTTATAAATTTGTAAGCAACCAGAGTGATTTCAGAATTTGTTAAAGATTTACAAAAAATTGACATGATCTTAACCACATGCTGCTATTGCCAATGTGCCCTTTAGAGTGATGTTTTTACTAAAAGCAATGTCTGACTCCTTCACATTCCTACAATAATGGCCTTATTATTATACTACAAAAGATGACATCTTCAAACAAAAAATGTCTAACTCTATAACAATATTCCATGAATTCACTTATTACACAATATTAACAAACTGCTTAAAGAATGAATCAAAACCATATAAGATATTATTTCTCATGTATTGGAAAAAAATTATACGATGAAGTAAATTAAATCTAGTAGTGTGAAAACATTCTAAGCCTTTCTAATGATAAAAACTTTAAACATAAAATATTCTACTTCAAAAATGCTTTCAGAGATGTTATAAATGGTGAGAGGATGTATATATCATATATAGTTTTCTGTTTATGAATTTGATTATATTATAGCAATGGAACAGTGTAATATTAAATTTTAAAAAATGCATATCAATTGAAGATATAAATTAACCTCAAATTTGGGTTGTAAATAATTTTATATTTAGCTTTCAGTTTTCTTTATGTGTTTTTATATAATTTCAGGAAAATAATTATCATATATAAATGTACACATCTGAGTCTGTATCTAATATGTCTCAATCTCAAGAGTTCTAAAACCCCTCAATTTCCTTCTTTCCTTCCTTCCTCTTTCCTTCTTTCCTTTCTTTTTTTCTCCCTTCTTTCCTATTCCTTTATTGGTAATTTGGGGTATAAAAGTTAATTGTTGGCAATATTTTATCAGAATTTTTAATGTGAATGAAGGATGAGAGATATATACATATATACACACACACATATAGTGATGATCCAACTTGGAATAAATATTCCCATATTTCTATGAAAAATTATGAATGCATTTAACTATAGTATGTTATTCCTTAACATTTTTCATAATATACAGTATATGTACTTACAACTTTATACTGTGAACTTAATTGTTTAATATCTACCTTCATGCATGGAAGAGTTTTTATGTTATTATAACGTATACTTTAATAATGTGATAAAGGAGAATGACATGGTGTTAAGAAATTATGTTAATGTAATGGGCTTTATGAATTCACAAATTAGCTGAGCACTGAGAGAGATTGGAATTAGATAGGCAAATCTCTTGAGGGGAGTAGGGCATTGATGTGTAAAAGATTATTTCTGAGAGTGAGAATAGCATGTGTATGGCCCTGTAGCATGAGGGAACATAGTAAGTACGAGGATTGTAAGACGTATATCTATGGTAATGATCATGAAGGTGAACAAGGAGTGATTTGAGGCAACTAACAAGGGTAAGGCCAAATATATAACAGTCAGCATATTACAGCAGGCTGTCCGGCGAGCCGGCCCTCCGCCCGCGCCGCGGGGTGGGCTAGCGCCCCGCGGGGGTCTCGGGCTCCCAGCCCACTGCCCCGCCTCCCCGCCACCCGCTAGGCGTCGTCCGGGGACGCCCCTTGCCGAGAGAGACCCTCAATCACAAGTCACCCCGCCCTCCCCACCCTCCTCGCCGTGCCACGCAACCCCGCCCCCGAACCGCCCTCCCGATCTCCGTGCAGTACCCCTCGCCCCTCGCCGGGAAGAAGTGACTCCAGCAGCCGTGGCGGCTCTTTGGGCCCAAGGGGCGGGCGCGGCAGCCATTGGCGGAGGCCGCTGCCTCCGGCTGTCAATCCCGCGGCCCGGCCCCGCCCCACCGGCGGAGCGTGGCAGGACGCAGGGCCGCGGGGGCTGTCGGGATGGCTCCAAGATGGCCGCGCGCTTGGGGTCCGCACCTGCTGGCGGCCTCGAGCCCCGTTAACTGCCACCGCTGCTGACCGGAGCCGCCAGTCGGCCTGGCGACTCCGTGGGCTGTCCCCGCGGGGCGGGAGGCCGCCATGGCGACCCTGGAAAAGCTGGCGAAGGCCTTCGAGTCCCTCAAGTCCTTCCAGCGGCCACCGCCTCAGCCCCCTCAGCCGGCACCGCAGCCGCCGCCGCCTCACCCGGTACCGCCGCCGCCTCAGGCCCCTCAGCCGGTACCGCCGCCGCCTCAGCCCCGTCAGCCAGCACCACAGCCGCCGTCGCCTCAGCCGGCACCGCAGCCGCCGCCCCCTCAGCCGGTACCGCCGCCGCCGCAGCCTCAGCCCCCTCAGCCGGCACCGCAGCTGCCGCCGCCTCAGCCCCCTCAGCCGGTACCGCCGCCGCCGCCGCCTCAGCCGGCAACGCAGCCTCCACCGCCGCCGCCGCCGCCTCAGCCCCCTCAGCCGGCACCGCAGCCGCCGCCGCTTCAGCCGGTACCGCCGCCGCCTCAGCCCCCTCAGCCGGTACCGCCGCCGCCTCAGCCCCCTCAGCCGGCACCGCAGCCTCAACCACCGCCGCCGCCGCCGCTCAGCCCACTCAGCCGGCACCGCAGCCTCAACCGCCACCGCCGCCCGTCCACCGTGGGTCAGGAGCCGCTGCACAGACGGTGAGTCCCTGCTGGCCCCTCCCCAGCCCTGCGCGGGTCTCCGTCCCTCCCTCGGCCTCCCCCGAAGGCCCCGAGGCGGTCCGGGCCCCAGGCCTCTGCTTTCCCGGCTGCGAAACTCGGGAAGGAACGGGGCTGTGTTGTGATCCGAGGCCGCGCGTCCCGTTCGGCTTCCTCTGGGCCACTCCCCACCCCTCTCCTTCTCCGGGCCAGGTGTAACATTTTGTCTTCCCTTTTCAACTGAGGGTTTAAAACAGTGTTTCAGATAACTGTCAAAACGCTATGCATGCAAAGCCCTAGGTTAACTTAAGGGAAGGAGTAGGAGAGAAGAGGGGAAGGAGCGAAGTTCACTGGTCACTTCTGTGGGGGTGGGTTAGATGGTCACAGTGGTGAACGCTTAACTGCTACATGGCCCCGTGCGCTTACCAGCATAGTCGTTACTGTTACTAACCCCGGACAGCACTGGTGTTAAGGAGGCATGACCACGGACCGTGTGCTCATTGAGCTTAATTTTACACAAACTAAGATTTCCACAGAATCAAGACAGGCAGTAAACGACAGCTGCAGAGGACAGCTTGTGCAGGTTTGGGGAACAGCATGGCATGATCAGAACTTTAGTTTGACTGGCTTGAAATGTAGAGGGAAAGGGAAACTTCACACTGATGAATCAGAGAGGAGATAGCTGTTTTTATTAAACTAAAATGGTTAAATGAGCCTTGTTGGTTAATGATTTGCCTTAGCAATGTGAATTTGGATTCTGCAAGTATTGTATAAGTTCTGTAAGAAGCTTGTTTTAAAATTTCAAAACTCTTAAGATATTAGAAGTTCAGTTTTATTTTATAAGAATTTTTTAAAAAGTGTTTATTTAACTCAATTAGAACTGAGTTCCTTTAACATAGACTTTATTATCTCATGTATTAATACCCTCTAGAGGTACAGAATGAAAAATGTGATTTATAAACAGACACATACAGACACAAGGAAAACAGAGTATGTAGCTTCAGTAACAGTTTAAGAGAAAAGTCAGAAACAGAAATTTTCCCTGGTCAAAATATCAAAAAAAGCATCTGGGGCTTATATCCTTTAATTGATTTGAGCTCTAAATGGACAAATACACAATTTTTTTTTTTAATTGCTAAGAACAAGATTCTTTTTCACGTTGAATAATGATTTTGGAGTTTAAATAAATACCAACAATAGAGCTATGAGGGAGGAAAAATATAAAATACTGATTTTTTTTTTTAATCTCACCGTAAGGTGCATTCTTAAATACATAGGAGAGAACTGTCATGATTTGCACAACTCGCTTGCAAATAGTTCAACAGTATTAACAATGATTGAATTTAGATGGTGGGCATATGGGAATTTATCATCCTATTAAACAGTTTTCTGTACTTCTGAGACTTAGAATAAAACATTGGAAGGAACCTGTTAGACATAATGCTCTATGTGAAGTAATTTGTTCCCTTTGTGAAATTCTAGGAAGGTTAAATTGCATGTTCATAACATCAAGAAAATCACAAGCATTTACGATGTAATCAGAACTACCTGAGGATCTGTGAAACTTGGTGAGTTGGTGGATTTTTTAAAATGTCTTAAAACATTTTGTTTTTACAAAGATTACAGGAGTAAGAGAAGATAAATTTTAATCAACTCTTAATATTTTTTTCCTGGTTGATGTGATATAATTAAATGTGGGGAAAAAAAGGTAAATTCTAAAAGGAGACACTACCTTGATGGTTTTCTATGGAGGAAACTCAAGCAGGAGGAAGTTTAATTTAAAAACATAAATTACTGCTCTTTATAATACATTCTAAGTTGTCATTCTTTTGAATGCCTTCCTTTCCAAACAGGTGTGTTATTCTGGGAGATCATCAGGACTTCTGGGTATTTGGAGGTACTGACCTAACCAGTGGAACTGCTGATTTATAAGAAGTTGTCCAGAATTTTGGAAAACTGATTAGTAGAGGTAAATAATATTTCCTTGGCAAGTGATGACAGAAAGTGACTTGAGTGAATTTTCCTTTGTTTTTAGGCAGATGTACCTAACCATGTATGTTAACAATGATTACAGGCTGGAGACCGAGAAGAACTACCATTTTTGCCAGCTGGGATGCAGAAAAATTTGGACTTCTGGGTTCCACAAATGGGCTGAGGTAACTAAGACAGAAAACGTATCTTCTTGGTCAACATGTATCTCAGGGTAATCACAGATGTGTTCCATTACCTGATATTGTTTTAATTTGGATAAATACTCAAGAAAATTTAAGAAATAGAGTTTGCTTTTGCTTTTACATCAGTTTGGTAAAACAGAACAACCTCTTAATTACTAAGTACAAACCAAGTTTTTCATTATTTTTAAAATATTTTAGTTTCTATTTGTATTTGTTTTGTGATAAGTAAGTAAAATCTGTAAGCTCAGAAAATAGTCAAACCTAGGAAGCTGCTTCTGACAAGTGAATTAGCTTATTGAAAATCTGATATAGATCCTTGGCATTAATTTTCAAGTTTTTACAGTTTCCTTGGATTTCTTCTATCTAGGAAAACAACATGCTCTTTTAAGATGACTATACTCTGATTATAGTCTCTCCTTTATGGATTCCGTACTAAATTGTAACCATAGGTATATTTTACCATTTACAAAAGTGCCTGATTGGGAAGTATAATACAATCATTTTGTAAATTGAATTACTCTAAAATTTCAAGGATTTATTTTTAATTCAATTATGATTAATTTTCATTTGTCACTGGCTCTTAATGCTTTATTTTAAAGTGTCTTTCATAGGCCCCCTTCTTTCATCTTCTTCCCTTAGGCTCTCTGTCCAGTAACTCTAAGTTCTTACATGTTCATGGTAGGCTTGTGTGTTTTTTTTTAAAGGCAGGTGCACCAAAAAGCACTTTCCTGTGACTATCCTCTGTTTTGTTCATCATTTATGAGTCCAAATTTTATAGAATTGATTTGAAGGATGTCATATCTTTCTTATCATTGTGTCTGGTTTTTAAAATGCTTTCCTTCTGACTCATTTCTGCATACTTTAAAATAATAATATGAATCAAATAAGTATGGGAATAAAATCACAGTTACTTGTATCACATTTGATTCCATTTATATTGCAAAGTCTTATTATTATGTTGGTGTTATGAACATGCATTTCATAATACACTTATTTAGATGAATCAGATCTTATTCATTAAGGTCATTTACTTTTAGAAATATGTAATTTCTTGTGAATACATGTATATAGAAATACATGTGTCTTTCTATAATTTAAGCAGCTTAGAATACAGATAAAATAAATCCAAGATACAAGATAATATGCCTTGCATTAATTTAAATTCATGTGAGTTAAAAGACAATTTGAATATTGTTTCCCATTTTCTACTAGCTTCTTGATCATATTCAGCAGCACATTTACCTTTACATATATTTAAGGAATCTTTTTTATTTCTACTGTAGCTCTGTCATAATGGAAACTCTGCAGCAGAATCAGCTGTCATCTATCCCGTGTGGCCAAGTGCAGAGGTGAGAATTCTCATTTGTGGGATGACCACTCACAGCTTTAAATGTTTTTACTGTAACTGCTCTTATAAGGTAGCAAGCTAGAGAGAGAGAGAGAGAGAAACAGAGAGAAGAAAAGAGTTCTCTCTGCATATTCCCATGTGTGTGATGGCATTAGTCTTCTTCTGCTGTATTTTTCTAGAATGTGTGTGCGTGTGTGCATGTATGTGTGAGAGAGAAATGTCTTGTCTTTGTCCTAATAGCCACTCTTCTCTCCCTCTAGTTTTTTCTCTATCCTCCCCTCCTTTCTTTTTCTTTTTCATCAATACCTTCTCTTTCAAAAAATTCTTGATAAATCAAATTTCCAACTTCCTCACTTTTAATATGGTAAAGTTACTTGGATCCCCAATGTCAAGGGATCTCATACTTTAATGTCTGTAAGGATTGCCAGGGACACCTTTTAAAAGTACAGATTTCCAGGCCTTACTTTGAGCAGTTCTCTTCCAGTAGATCCAGGGTGAGGCTGAGCATCTCCGAGCCTTCTCCCTTCATATTATGGTGCAGGGGATCAGGGGCAGTTTTCCTCTGGGTCTCCGTGCTGTTGCTATGAAAAGTGGCTACAGCATCACTAATATTTTTCTTTCTTGTTTTAATTGCATTAATATTATCAAGCAGTTAATAGCATTTTCTTAAAATTATGGTCAAAGGCATAGGCGTTTGATTTATAATGGTATCTGCAAACCACTCTTTTACTGAATTAATTTGTTTGTTTTGCTTGTATTTCCACAATTGTAAATGCTGTGAGTTAAGTGACTGCTTTGCTTCAACTACAGGAAAATGTGAAAACACTCCAGGAGAGAGAGGTTGCATATATCAATGCAGACTCATACACAGAAGGTAAATTTTATTTCAGATTGTCATTAAATAGTATACCAGTATTTAAGTCTATCAACTCCAACTCATAAACTAGGATTATCCTCTTTCTATGAGATGCCTCAATAATACCTCCATTTCTCCATTTTACCAGAGAGAACATTATTATGATTCAAATGAATCAATATGATTCATAACTAAGCTATTGATCCTAATTTCTTTAGAATATTTACCATTTGCCTATCTTGGATTACTACTTAAAACTTTAGTACTTTTGACATTCTTCCTGTGGAGCTATTTTTAAAAGTTGGGGTAAAATATTTCATACAGAAATAGTTCCTGTATGTATTGGACCAACTCTGAAATAAGCACCCACTACAGACTTCCTTTTGACCCTGACATGTGGCATGTGCATCTGTAGGCTTTCATCATATTATGGTTATTTCTAGGTAAGTGTCACAGGACACATGTTAGTTACTGACATGCTCTAGTCTAAAGTCTTGATATTGAATTGAATGAATGAATAAAAACATGAACATTATGGCCTTACCACTTCCTTTGCCAAAGACCCCTAGGTACTGCTGCCGTAATGAGCAATGGCCCTTACTGTTACTGCAGGAGCTGCGGCCTTAGCAGCAGAGTCCGCCTCTGCAGTCTCCTATCCCGAGTGTGTGCTGCAGCCTCTCTGGCTCCTGAAGAGTTATTTCCACCTTGTGTTTTAGTTTTAGCCAGACGGTTTGTCTGTCTGTCTATTTATCTACCTACCTATCTATCTATTCTAAAATCTTATTTATTTGTTTTTACTGAAGTACATTTGATTTATAATATTAGTTTCAGGTGTACAGCAAAGTTACACAGTTATATACATATACATATACATATACATATACATTTTTAGATTCTTTTCCATTATAGGTTATAATAAGATACTGAATATAATTCCCTGTGCTATACAGTAGGTCCTTGTTGTTTATCTGTTTCATATATAATAGTGTATATCTGTTAATCCTGAACTCCTAACATCTCTCTTCCCTTCCCCCTTTCTCCTTGGGTAACCATAGTTTCTTTTCTATGTCGTGAATCTATTTCTGGTTTGTAAATAAGTTCATTTGTATCATTTTTTTGTTTGTTTACATTCCACATATAAGTGATATAATTTGATATTTGCCTTTCTCTGTCTGACATACTTCACTGAATATGATAATCTGTAGGGTCCACCCTATTTTTAATTCTCCAGGAATGATGCCTTCAATTTGAAATCTGTTATATCTTGTTTATAATTAGAAAATAAAGTTAGAATTAAATACAGGTTTGAAGTCCATTTGGAGGTATTAAAATACTCTCTTATTTATTTTGCAGGCAATTTTACCCTCAGAGTTGACTGTACACCTCTTCTTTTCCAGTTGGTATATAAACTGACAAAAGAGGTATGTAAATAGATCTGTCTTAATGTTTTCTGATGAGTAGATAAGTCAATAACTTTTGTTTTCTAAATTACTAATATTTAAAATGGTGACAGACATAGCTGATTTGTATAAATAACAAATCAGAACGAGCTTTAATACACTTCTTATGTGACATAACTATGAGAACAGTAGTGCTAGTCTCTGTTCTAATAATAGTTCCTAATAATTGTATACATTTGTTAAAATGTGCAGGGTCTGTTGTTTCATGGGGCAGAGTCCCTTTGATGTAACAGAAAGAATACTGAGCTGGGATGGGGAAGCCTTGGCTGTGAAGATTGCCTTGGCTATTCATTCATTCATTCATTCAGCAAGTATTTATTGTGTGGTTACTATGTATCAGGTCCTATGAAATGAATTCTAGCAGCAACAGTGATAAAAGGACAAGGTTACTGAATCCAAATACTTTGTAATCTAGAGAGGCCACAGACCTGTAAATGAGGACTCATACTTCACTTGAATATTGGATACTATATACAGTGGAGGACAATTGCGGAAGAGAGAAGCTAAGACCCTGGGGTAGCTGGTGAGGTTGGAAAGCATTAGAAGGTGTTTACAGAAGGATTAGTGGTTAGGCTGTAAAATGGAAGGATGTGAAAGTGGGGAGAAGGTTTCTCCTCAGAGGACACAAGAGCTAATAAAGACATGGATTTGTGAAAGAACATTTCCTGACCTCTGGGTAATGCAATATAACCTAAATATAAGGTGTTGGTGAAAAAGCTGGTAAGAAACGGGGCCTGACACATAGGCCTAAATGTTCATAAATCTGGTGATGGAGAAATTAAAGAATCTTTAACAAGTTTGTACATTATCATTTTTATTCATTAGAAAAATTACTCTGTATCAGTGCAGTGAATAGGTTAAGCTGTAGTAAGTCTAAAAGCAAAATGGAAATAATTCCACATACTTATTTAGCGCACAGGAATTTATAAATACTAGTTATTGATGTAAAAAGTACTCTGAAAATGCTAATGCACTCTGAATCTCTAAAGGTTGTGTGATCTACTCTTTGAGAATATGTGTGCTTCATTTAAATAACCCCCCATTATAGAATTTAATTGTAGAAATATTTCTTTCAAGTAGGTATCACTTAGATGACAGTGGGAAGTATCTGTCACATTTCTGTGGTCCTGTTTCCCAATTGCCCTTCATCTTGCCCTGTCCTTTTCACTGTTAGTGTCTTTAACATCTCATCCCAAGTGAGCATCCTCCCATGCCCATCACAACTCCCACCATAATGGGAAGCTTAGGTCCTTGATCCTTTTATTGAAATGTCCCATAAAAACATCTTATCTAAAAGCACGCTGTAAAGACAGCCCTTGTTGGGGAATCCTTCTCAGGAGATACATTTACACTCTGTCCTACAGAGGAGGCTCCTGCCTTTATAGGAGGGGTAGTAAGAATTTTAGGACCAAGAAGGAGAAGCTTAGGTCTATCCCCTTTGTACATTTATTTAATAAGTATTAAATGTGTAAGTGGTTACCATAATGACAGGATAAATCAAACAGAGATCCTGCTATTAGTGTGTTACCTGTGTAGCCAGGAGAGACTATGATCAAGAATTTTCAAATCCAAGATAGAGATTAAAATCACCAAAGTGAATACAGATAAAAGTGTGGGAAGCAAAAAATAAATATCTTAGTTTATTATTTTACATGTTGGAATTAAACAGCCTGCTTAATGGGAAATTGCAAATTTTTTTCCAATTTTAAAGCCTCTTTTATGTTAATTTGAATTTAATTTGCATGCCACTTGTATTAGATACAATATATTTGTCTTTCAGAGTTTTTGTTTTAGGTAGTTTTTTAACAGTTTAACTGGGAAATTAAAATGTATCTTTAGAAGTTACATTATCAGGATGAACTAATTAATTGTCCAGAAGAGAAGAGTGAGATTTTATAATCTTTTTTGATTTGATTGTCAGTGGAGGAATCAGACATCATTCATCTGGAGAAATGCTGTTGGTTGCTGAGGGCTCAATCCCGAACTGGATGATTTGACTTAGAGACATTTGGCCCATTGGCTTCACCACCAATTTGTCCATCTCTGAGTGAAGGTGGGAATCCTTCTATTTTCTACAAATGTTCTTTGGTAAACACGTGAGCCTTGTTCCACCTTTGGAGCCTTGTGTAAGTCGGTTTACCTTTCTGCACCTGAATATTCTCATATATAAAATCAGTTTGACCAAGACAATCATTATGAAACTGTGCTCCAGTGCGGTGCCTCAGCATCTGGTGCAAGGTCAGGGTGGTGGACACTGAATAGGCAAAGCTCTAGCTTCCACACGTGACCTCACCTCTTCCTCAGCTGAGTAGTGTCTATTGTATTTCTTTTATATAGAAGAAGGTTCCACTGCTGTATCCTTCCCCCACCCTTAAAAAATTAAGAAACCACTGGACTAGACCATCTCTAAGGTCCCCACTTAGCTCTAAACTTTTCACTACTATATATATATATATATATATATATATATATATTAAATGAGGTTTACAAGGAGTAGTTGTGGCTGATAATCACAAAAACTGTATTTGAAATCTGAAAGCTTGGGTTCTGCTTGTGATTCAGACCTTTTTAAAAAAATTTCTTACTTTTAGCAAGTCATTTAACTACTTCTTAGCTTCAATTTTCTGCTCTTTGAGGGCACAGAATTAGATTCTTGAAATAGACAGTCTGTATTCTCCAGGTTTCTAGTGTGTTTTAGTAATATTTGTTAGGGGAGCTAGAACAGACAGGGCTTCCACTACAGCAGTGCAGTTATGTTTTTACCTTTTTAGAATTAGAGATTGAGAAATCATTTCATTTGAAAACAAAATGGTTCTATTTATTTTTTATGAAAAGTTTAAAAACCACAAGATTAGATTATAAATTGCCCTTTATTTCTGAAATTTAATATATTTATTTATACAGATTAAGTGGTACAATGAAGACTGCAGTACAGAATTTCTTTCTCTTATAATATAGTGTGTTAGTTTTCTTTGCTTCATGAAGGAGTTGTATGAAGCTAGTTAATAACAACACAGTATATCTTTGATAGAGTTCAACTTTTCTTCTTCTTTTTTCTTTTTTCTTCTTAGTCTTTCCAAATTAGGATAATTGTGGTCTCTGACTTTTTTCCAGTTAAATTTTTAAAATATATTTTAATTTTTTACATTCTACAATCACTTTTGACTTTTGGAATTAATATAAGATAGAGACAGGTAGGCAGACAAAACCAAACACTAAATGATAGTATTTTCTTCTAGGAAGTTAAATTTTGGTTATAATTATTCCAGGGGGAAAAAAAAAACTTCCTAAGACAGTGGAAACTACTGATAACTTTTAAAAACTAAGTCAGTTTATGCGAGTCATGCCTCCTTTCATAAACATGTCATTATTAACAGGAAGTTTGTTGGCTGTGATTTATTCTGTGTTCCTATTTTACAGGTTTATTTAATGCTTTTGGTGAAAATCATGACAGCCACATAGATTTTAAGGAGATATCCTGTGGGTTATCAGCTTGTTGCAGAGGACCTCTGGCTGAAAGACAGAAATGTAAGTGTGTTAAACATCACAAAATTTGGAAGCTATACAGAGAAAAAAATTAGCATCCATTCATGTAAAAAATCATCTGATTAAGGCTTGAATTTTCATCCCTTTGGCAAATAGCAATCTCTTGCTGAGGTTTTACTGAGGTCAGCGTAAAGGTTCAATCATGTATTCTTTTTTACTGTGGAGTAATTTAAGATCTTTGTTATTAATAATGGTTGATTTTCCAGATGAATGTACAATTCATGATAAATGAACTACATCATTCATGATGTGTTTGAAAATGTTAAGCATATAGAAAATATTTTCTGGTAGTCTATATAGAAAATTTGTCTTGCTTAACTTGAATTCCAACTTATTTTCTAGCACTGTGTATATTGATATTAGCAAAATTAAATTTATGATAAAACAATTTTATTAAATACTAAATTTATCTTTTAAACCTAGCTAAAATATTATAGTGTAATTTATAAGCATATTACATTAATAAATCTTAACCATATTTGGTTAGGAAAATGCAGCAGTTTACATTTAATTGGAACCTAATTCTTATATATTCACTAGGGTCATTATCTCTGCATATTTCTAAAATACAGCTTCACAAATACTGCGTATTTTGGGTATGATACTTATTAGTTCAATATTCTTTAGTAATGTTGTACTGTGATGTACTCAGTTAATTTAATAGCATAATTAATACATAATTATTACACACACGGGTGTGTGAAGTAGATAATTATTTAATCTTAAAAATTTAGATTTCTTTTATCTTCCCTGATAGTATACCATTACTCTAACCTGGCTTTGTGATAGATTATTTGTTCACATTAAAGTTCTGGTATTAAAGAGGCTGAAGTCTTTGTTTCTCAATTGAGGTTAATTATTGTCTTAAATTTTTTTTTAATTTATTTTTTGCCAGTGGACTAGTGGAAGTTAACCAACTAGACTAACTAGCAATTTTGCTGATATTGATGTTAATTAGCAAAGTGTTGATATTTCGGATTTTTAGCTTGTATATAAACTTCATTGAAGATTTGAGATTGTTCTTAGGCAAAAATATTGGGTGCACATTAATTACACTGGAGAGGCAAAATCTTTATACAGTCATCTCTCATTATCTGCTGAGGATTGGTTCTGAGACCCCCTCAGATACCAAATCCATGGATGCTCAAGTCCTTACGTAAAATGGCATAGTGTTTGCATATAACCTATGCACATCCTCCTGTATACTTTCAATCATCTCTAGGTTACTTGTAATACCTAATACGATGTAATTATTTGTAAATAAAATGTAAATGATATGTAAATAGTTGTCAGTGAATAGCAAATTCAAGTTTTGCTTTTGAGAACTTTCTGGGAAAATTTATATATATATATTTATATAATTTCTGACCTATTGTTTATACCTGTGAATGCAGAACCAATGGATACAGGGGGCTGACTGTACCAGCTTTTTGTTGATTCTTAATGTAGATGGAATATTTTCAACATTGTAAGAATCAACTCTGAAGTGATCAGTTTTAAATATTAGAAATTAATTTAAAAGCTTGAATTACCTTCTCAAAATCTGTGAGATATTGTATAGTAACTTGGCTCTTCTTTTTCAGTTTGCAAGAAATTTAACTTTAGATTTAGGTGAAGGATAGAGTTCTCTAAGCTGGCTAATGATATAAGGAGAGAGACTTGTGAAGTGTACAGGAATTCCTACAAGTTCAAAGGACTTTAATGACACAATCTCCTCCAAATAAGAACTTAATCCAGAATGTAATTGTTTGAGGAACTAAGTAATTTTACTAGGGCGGCTTGTAATAAAATGTATTATACTTCAGAATATGAAAGTAATTTCCCTCCATAAGAGTTTCTTTTCTTTAGTTTGCTTCAAGGTATTTGATGTTGACGGTGATGGAGTTCTCTCTAGGGTTGAACTGAGAGACACGTGGTTGCACATTTAGAGGTCTGGAAGGACAACTGCACCGATGATACCCTGGTAAACTCTGATTGTATACATCTTCTTGAATGTAAACTTCCAACAGGAACATAGAGTGAAGAATTTTTTAAAACAGGTTGAGAAAAAGATTTCTTACTACTTCTAGGTTCTATATTATGCTACTCAAAATATTCATAGCCAAAGATGCAAAATTGGGAAGAGAATTTGCCTTAGAAAATTTAATAAGCTGAATGTATTATATTAAAAAAATGAAACCACTGGAAAATTGTCATAAATTTTTAAGGCAAACAAGCAATCTATTTCTGTAATTAAAAAAAGAAAAAAAAAGTTGACCGAAAATACTTTATACTTCAGCTACCGGCTAATAAAAATGATACCTTCTCTATCCTAACTACTGATTTGGGTTTCTGGTTTTAAAGGAATTACATGTTGATGTATCCAACATTGTAGAAGACACATAGAATGCACATGACACCACAAAGGTGAGTCTAGCAGAGACTAATTTATTCTTTTCTAAAAATACATTATATTCTGAATTGCTATACATACCTTACGTATACATACTTGAATCTCTTCTACATCATCCCTGCTAAATGCTTATTTGGACCTGTGGTTACAATACCTCCAAGTTGTCCCTAAGGAAAGCCCATTCCACCTTTAAACAACTCCATTAAGTGTTATTTACATAAAAACATTATATTTTATAAGCTAGGCATTTTATAAAAATTAAGTAGAGACAGCCCTTGACATCTGTAGTTTATAATCTTTACTTCTCCCATTTTAATACATTATGGCAAAACAAAGCTTATATTGAGCAAAAGAAGCCACAGAATAAAAGAACACATTGTACAATTCAATTTATATGAAGTTCTAGAACAGAGACAACTCATGTTAATAATTGTTACAATAGTGATTTTGGAGATGCGTCATTTAACTGGGAAGGACCATAGGATATCTGGGATGATGGAAATTATTTTTTATCTCAATCTGGGTGGTGTATATAGTTTTAAAATTTTTTTTTTCAATAATATTGGTGAGGGTCTGTTCTAAGTTTTTTAATAGCAGCCAGAATAAGTGTATAATAGCAGAAACAACCATGTACTTTACAAAGAATAAAGCCTTGAATTTTTTTTAGTTTCACAACATTTATTAAAGATATTATAATAGGTTTGCCTTAATGTCTATGTATCCCTGTGAAACTGAAGATAATCCATATATGTGAGACACATATGAGTTAATTTGACCCTTTGTATTCAAATGTTGACATGTACCAAGTAGCAGATGGTAGGATGTAGACCATAGTGGTCTTATACAGGCTTAGAAAAATAAGTAACTTTTTTTTTTCAATCACAAATCCAGAAGAAATCATCATAGTCTTATTAACTGACACTCAACAGAAATAAATAATAGAAATGAATTTTTCAGGGCTTGATCTTTGGCAACTCAGATAACCATCTTCATTTACTTTTCTGCCCAAAACTAAGGTAGCCATTTCTATTTGGTATATATGAAAACAGAAACATAGGAAAGTTTCTGTTAGGAAATACCTTATGTACAGATACAATTTCCATTGCCTTTTTTCTGGGTGTTTGATAAGTATGGAGGTTATCATCGCTGTCTATTTTTATGTAAGACCGTGTTTCTTCTTATGGCTGTACTTTTGAACATTAAAAAAAAAGATCATTTAGCTGCTCCATCTCCGTGTAACCATATAATGAAATGGTAAAAATTTAGAATAGAATTTGGACCTTTCAACCAAACCTATTACCCATATTCACTGGTGACTAGACTGTGACAGTATTACCCATTATTTTGTACCATTACATTGGTATTAATATACTTTTATGGAAGTTGCATCATGAAAGCCAATAATTACCATCATAGTGCTTTAAAATCTTTTCTTATAATACATGGTATTATATATTGAATGAATACATGAATATCATTAATAATAATTATTAAATATCATTAAATAATAAATCATTAGATAATAAAAATATAATTAAGTAATAAAAGCTAAGAACATTATTATTCATCTAGGATTGTTAAGGTGATTGTTCAAAACATGAAGTAAGAAGCATTTGGTTATATTTTTGCCTGCCAAGAAATATTGTCTACTGTATATAAATGTAATTTTTGGTACACTTTGACACCAAAAAAAAAAAAATACTGCTTTATTCAACTTGTGAAAGTAATGTTAAATTTTATTTTGAGGAAATGTTAATATAGATACTCATTTATTATATATATTTAGTTTTTTAAAATCTCTTAAGAAGTCTATTAATATTGCCAGATGTTTTAAAGAAGATCTTAGAAAATTGTTAGGGTCAAAGGGCATAATCCAGAGAGTTTGGAAAGATGCTTTCAAAGTTAGTAAATAGTCCTTTTTCTCTAACCAGAACCTTTTGTGGGTTCTGTTAGTAAACTTCACCTTGAACCAGAAGATACTGTGAGTTATTTCCCAGGTCTTACTGGAGGAAGAAGATTTTTGGTGATAAATTGCCCACGTTGTGACTGACTACTTCAGAGTTTGGTTACTTTTGAACTTATTCTTGCTGGCCTACTTTCAGATGAACACATAGCATCTACGTTAAATCATTAGTTTTCTTTCAGACAAATGACCATTGCAAGTTTAATAAAACAGATTTTATTCAAATAATATAAGAAGATGAAGATTTAAGATATTCTTAAATATTGTTTCTCTTTCAGAATGGCCATCTTAACTCTAGAGGAATATCATATCTGGAGTGTGAAAAATGTTCTTGCCAATGAGTTTTTGAATCTACTTTTCCAGGTATGTTTAAGGTAAATGACAGAGACCGAGGGCAGTGGTACCAGTAGTTCTACATCTTTTCCATTATGTAGTAGTTAGACAACTAGACTACAAAACCATATATTGTCAAAAGAACTGCATTAACCTGTACACCACCTGCAGATGGTAAGTTAGAGCGTGCATGCTTCTCAGAGTCACAATGTGCATGATAGGAAAGTAGAGTATAGCTGATAATGTTTATCTTAATAACTCATGATAGAGCAGATTGTAGACACATAGAAAATAATTTAAAATGTAAAAGCCATTATAATTTGCTATTTTTCTTTACCTTTTTTTTTTTTTTAAGACCCTTCCTAACAAGTAAGGCAGTGTGGACAGAGACATAGATCATAAGTCGGCAGCTGTAAATTTTTCACAAAGTATACAATCTTTCCAGTTAGGAGGTTATTTTAGATGCAAATCTGTTTCTTAATTTTCTTTTATTCTTTCTTTCTTTCTTTTTTTTTTCTTTTTTTTAATTTAATTCTTTAGAAGGTCCAAAAAAGATTGAAGGAGAAAGGAGGAAATAAAGCTGTCAGGGGTGAACATGAAATCATAAAACTTGCCAGATTTTAACTATTTTCCAGTTAAAGTAGTTCTCTTTGCTCCAATTTAAAGAAACAACTTATAGTTTCCCATTTTTCATAGTTCTTCATAAATATATGTTGATTTAATAGTATTTTACAGGGTGTGAGTAGGGACAGACTGGAAGTTCAAGATTTGTAAATACTGACAGGTATATATAGAATAGATAAACAAGTTTATACTGTATAGCACAGGGAATTATATTCAAAATTTTGTAGTAGCTCATGGGAAAAAATATGAAAACAAATATACGTATATTCGTATAGTACTGAAAAATTGTGCTGTACACCAGAAATTGACACAACATTGTAAACGGACTATAACTCAGTAAAAAAATAAAAATAAGATAAAACTGTTAGAACACTATAAAAAAAATAGTATTTTAGATTCTTCTTATTTTATTCTCCTTTTCTTATAAAAGCACCCCTATGAAGATCAATAAGACTTGATATCTTTATATCTATCATGATTCTCCATTGTAAATAGAGTAACCTGCCTGTGACACAGCTATGTTAGAAGAAATGAAAATTGGACTCTTCCTGACAGCTAATAATTAATGTATATTTAAAGCATATGAAATCTGATAAGTCTATGATACCCATTTAAATCAATCAGTTGCTCCACTGTCAGTTATCAGCCAGGATCTAAGTTGATGTCTTTATAAAATATAAATACATATAAAAATAATATAAACATACTATAAACAGAAATGACTTGCTTAGTAATATGAAAATTGAGCAGCTATTTTTATCTCATTTAAAATGATGTCCTCAATTACTTTGTTATCATTAATTATATAAACATTTTGACCACTTAAGTTTGTGTCTGAGTCACCTTGCAGTTCTTACATAGCAAAGCATTTTGAACTTTTATATTGCCTTTCCTATTTTCTCATGTTTATCAGGGACTTGCATAGGCACTATTTTTTCTAGGACTCTATAAACAGATGTATGCCTGAGATTTTCTTTTGTGTCTGTGTTTCTAGCATTATATTACTGACAGATTTTTTGTTGGTTATCAATCTAATTTTTTTCTTGGTATATATAGTCCTTTCAGCCCTTTCAAATATATATGTAGTCAGTTTACAATGTGTCAATTTCTGGTATACAGCACAATGCTTCAGTCATACATGAACATACATATATTAATTTTCATACTCTTTTTCACCATAAGTTACTACAAAACAGTATTGGATATAGTTCCTTGTGCTATACAGTATGAACTTGTTTATAAATTGGGAGTTTGAGATTTGCAGGTACTAAATATTAACATTACATTTTATGATGCTTAGTTTATCCCATATTCAGACATGCTTTTAAAACTTAATTTTCACTTAATATATAAGTAATCAGACTTACTCTAAATTGTTTTATTTTCTGTCTGTTTCTAAAATAGAATTAGCTAGTAAATTCAGTGATAAAAGCTTGAATTATACTTTTATTTTATTTGCCAAGATCCCACTCCTGGCTGACCATTTTGGGTATTTAAGTATAAAGTAAGTAAATGTCAGTAGAATTAGGAAACCATTCCTGTGGTAATATTATTTTCAGTCTTTTCAAATAAACTCAGTGCCCAATATTTTGCAGAGGAAGCATTCTAAACATGATCAGGATCTTCTATCTTGTATGTTTGTCAGAAAGCGTCAAATGTTAAACAGTTTGATAAACAGAATAGTGCACCACACTGACCCCTACCTATATCCATGCTCTAATCCTGAAATCTGTGAATATGTTATTTTACATGGCAAAGGGGATTTTGCAGATGTATCAGGTTAAGGACTCTGAGACAGGGAGATTAGCCTGGATTATCTACATGGGCCTAGTCTAACAACAGGAGTCCTTAATAATTGAAAATCTTTCCCAGCTGTGGTCAGAAAGATATGACTTTGGAAGAAGGATTAGAAAGCTGTAAAGCTGTTAGCTTTGAAGATAGAGGAAGGGCCATGGGTAAAGAAATGTGGGTGAACTCTAGAAGCTGGAAAAGATAAGGAAATATATTCTTCCTTTGACCTACAGAAGGGCATACAGCCCTGCTGACATCTTGATTTTTAGCCAAATGATACCTGTTCCTGACTTGACCTACAGAACCATAAAATAATAAGTTTGTGTTGCTTTAAGCTGCAAAATTTGTGATAATTTGTTACAGCAGTGATAAAAATAAATATAGGGGAGGTAATCCAACTTTATGGATTGGAGGGCTCAGCATTTTAAAGATGTCAGTTCCCCTTCAACTGATTCAAAGATTTATATGTGCACATCAAAATCCCCAACAGTTAATTGTTGTTACTGTTTTTTTGTAGAACTTGACAAGCTGATTCTAAATACATAGAGAAGCGTGAAGGGCCAACAATAGCCAAGATGATATTAAAGAACAATGTTAAAGGACTTATAAAACAATATTAAGTCTATGTGATAACTACCAAAAGTTAGACATATAGACCAATGGAACAGCATTGAATTAAACCCTGTACCATACATGAACAGTAACTTTAGATAGGTTATAAATCTAATATATTTGAAACATAAAGCAAAGCATCTGGGGGAGGGTAAAGCTCAGGTGGAATATGTGCTTAGCATGCATAAGGTCTTGGGTTCAACTCCCAGTACCTCCATTAAAATAAATAACCTAATCCCCCACCAAAATAAAGCATCTAGAAAATAGTGTAGGAGATATTTTAATGACTTTGAAGTGGCAAAGAGTTCTTAAACCGGACAAAGCATGAAACATAAAAGAAGAGTTTTAAGTTGGACTTCAGTAAAATTAAGAATTATTTTTATCAAGAGATACCATTAAGAAAGTGAAAAGCTAAGCCACACGGTGGGAAAATATATTTGCTATACCTATATCCAACAAAAGACTTGTATCTAGGGCATATAAAGAACAAAAACCAGTGGAGAAAAAGGCAGAACCTCAATATTAAAATATGCAAAATAATTGAACAGGTGCTTCACACACACACAAAAAATTCCACATAAGCTATGAAAAGGGGCTGGCCTCTTTAGTAATAATGGAAATACGTACTAAAACCACACTTGGAACACCATTAGACATCCACTAGAATAGTTAGTTGTTAAGTGATATGAAGCATTGGTGAGGGCAACAAGCAATGGGGACACTTACACATGGCCAGTGGGAATATAAATTCTTACAAATACTTTGGAAATAGGCTTTTTGAATGAAAGTTATATATGTGTGTGTGTGTGTGTGTGTGTATATGTACACACACACACATACACATACACACACACCCACACCCTATTACCAAGGGTAAGCCATGTGTGTACCCTTCAGAAACTTCTACATCTGAGCACCAAAGGACATCCAGAAAATTCTCATAATCACTATTTGTTATACCCCCAAATAGAAAATGACCCAAACACTTGTCAACAATAAATACATAACCATAAGTGGTGGCACATGCATACAAGTTGTATACTTTAAAGCAATAAAAAATATACTAGTTTACAGAAAACACTAGTGGATGAATCTTACATAATGTTGAGTGGAAAGTACGGGACCAAAAATTTCAAAAGCAAATAAACCAATCCATGGTGGCTGAATTTAGGATGGTGAGTCCATCAAAGGGGTGCCGTAGTAACTGGGAAGAAACCCAAAGTGGAACAGCAATGTCCTGTTTCTTGACTGGATGAAGGTTACATAGATGTGTTTACTTTGTGAAAAATCACTGAGCTGTATACTTAAGATGTGTTCACATTTAAGCATGTATACTATATTTGCATTTTTTAAAAAAAAGTTTGCTTGCAAAAAAAGATATCCAAAGCCCAAGTATTTATCAGTAGGAGAATGGATAAAACAAATGATAGTATATTCAAACAATGGAATACTACTCAACAATAAAAAAGAACCAACTACTGATAGAAGGATGAACCTCAAAAGGCTAATTTATACATTTCATTGTTAGGTAAATTTTAACTCAGAAGGTAAACAAAACTGTAAACAGGCATGTGCCCTGGGGGGAGGGGTGCTGTAGCCTGTGTCTCCTCAGACCTGTGCCATTACTGGCACATCTCGCAAGAAGAGAGGCAGGGCTCAGCCACAGCTACCATCTCCTCCTGTGCATAGTGCCTGGGCGGGGGCGGGCCTGAGGCCTGAATCTGCACGTGGGGGCTCCACAACCTCCTAGGCAGGACTGAGACTTGTTTATAGCCCGAGGCAGAGAGGATCTTTCTACCCTGAACACCTCAGAGAACTTGTGCTGCCAAGAGAAACAAGGAGCTCAGATTTGGCACAGAGCATAGGTGGGGCTGTTCCGCAGTCTTCCCCGAGCCCACCTACAGACCGCCTACCCGAGGCAGAGCAGGCAGCTGCACAGAGCAGCAGAGTGACCAGCACGAGGAGAGAGCAGGTGGGCAGCCACCCACCTTCCTGGCAGGAACACAGCACCTGACCACGGTGCTGGGACAGGGTGTGATCTGCCCACCTGCCTCCCCCTGATCACAGCATCTGACTGTGGCATCAGGAGGGGGAGTGACCTGCCCGCCCACCGGGTAAGAGCTCAGCTCCTGACCTAGTGTTAGGAGGGGACACAATCTGCTAGCCAACAGCCACTGAGAGCAGCACAGATGAGGGCGCCAACAGAAGGCCTATGAAACAGCAAGCTGAGTTCGCGAAGCAGGGTGAAGATACAAAGTCCTGTCGATCAAATCATTAAGGGCACACCATCTCCAGGTTAAGTAGGTAACTGATACTCCTTAAGCCACGGTGCCAGAGAGATATGAGCAATGTGAAGAAGCAGAGAAACCACTCCCAATTAAAAGATCATGAGAAATCCCCTGAAAGCATGATCAAGGAAATAGACATTGATGGCCTACTAGATCAAGGTTTCAAAAAAAGAGTGATCAAAGTACTGAAGGAACTAAAAAAAATAGTGTTTAGGGATATAAAATATGTCAAAAATGAAATAGAAACTATAGAGAAGAACCAAGTAGAATTAGTAAACTCATTGTCTGAGATGAGAGCTGACCTAAAGGCTGTGCAAAGCAGACTAGAAAATACAGAAGAACAAGTATGTGATCTAGAAGACAGGACAACAGGAAGCACCCAATCAGAACAGCTGAGAGAAAAACAAATAAAAAACAATGAAAACAATATACGGGACCTATGGGGTAATATAAAGTGTGCCAATCTATGCATAATAGGAGTTCCAGAAGGGGAAAAAGAACAAAGGGGATTGAAAAGGTATGGGAAGGACTCATGACTGAAAACTTCCCAAACCTAAAGAAGGAATCATATCCAAGCACAGGAGGCTCAGAGGGTCCCAAACAGGAAGAACCCAAACAGACCCACACCAAGGCACATCCTAATCAAGATAGCCAGGGTCAAAGATAAAGAAATGATCCTAAAGGAAGCAAGAGAAAAACAGAGTGAGTTACAAGGGAACCCCCATAAGGTTTTCAGCTGATTTCTCTACACTATTTACAACAGCTAAGACATGGAAACGACCTAAAATGTCCATCAACAGATGACTGGATAAAGATGTGGGATATTTATATGATGGGATACTATTCAGCCACGAAAACTGACAACATAACGCCATTTGCAGAGACATGGATGCTCCTGGAGAATGTTATTCTAGGTGGAGCAGAACAGAAAGAGAAAGAGGAATACCATATGAGATCACTCATGTGTGGAATCTTAAATATATGCAATGTCTTGTGGTAACTCACAGCAAAAAAAAAAGTGACAATGAATGTATGTACGTTCATGTATAAATGAAAAATTGTGCTCTACACTGGAATTTGTCATAACATTGTAAAATGACTATTACTCAATAAAAAATGTTTAAAAATAAGTAAAATAAAATATAACCTTTAAAATACTGTATAATGAGAGGTGTGATGTTCTAGTATCTGTTCTAAGAAGTACGTTAGACACACATAAGAATAACCAATGGTCAGAAAGATCACATGTTACCAGCTACCACCTCATGCAAATTAATGGCATTTAGGAGATATTCATATATGTGTGTACATATGTAAAATATGTATTAGTATATATGTAAATCAAATAAAATATAATCTAATGTAAAATCATATCAGCAAAAGCACTGTGCTGACATAAGTATCTTGGTGTAAATAGATTACAATTTTTTATTGAGTTGTCATAATGGGAATATTGTGAACCAAGTGGAAGTTGTAAAAAAAAAGTCATCCAAAAAAAAAAAAATCCTGACTACATGAAAAGATGCACAGTTACTATAAGGCCTCTCCCCTTATTTACTATCAATGTGAGAAAGTCTCTTGGAATAAGTTAGGAGAATTAAAAACTCTTAACAAGACACAAAAATGCACTCTCTGTTAAAGAAAATAAACCAAAAGAAAAAACAAATGAATGGACAATTAAGATCCTACAGATAAAAATACCTATTTTTATGGGAAATATAGCCTTAAAATAAAAAATGAGATTATATTCTAATTTCACCTTTTGAATAAAGATATACAAAATTTAGCTGAATACCTTCGTATTTTGCACTTACGAAGAAAAAATATATTTGCAATGAAAAAACAGCCATTATCCTGCCTTTTGAGTATTCTAAAGTTTTAGGTTTGAATATATTTCATCTTAAATGGTCTTAAGCACTATGCAGTGGTTGATGTTTTAAAAATACCACTGTGTGTGGAACTTCTAAAAGTGATTCAAAAATTTATATTTTTGTAATAATTTAGTAATGGCCCGGATATTATTTTTAACAAGACTACTCACCATGGAATGGTGCAAGATTTTTTCGATGAGTTTATATTCACACATGTTGAAGATTGTCACTATATTATGAGAAAATGTCAACCATGGCAGTATTTTGACTTGAAAACGAGATAAGCTGAGAAGCATATTTTAAGTATAAAATAAATGATTGCATGCCTTTAAAGACAAGAAAGTAAAAGCACGATAAAGTCTGACTTTGACACACTTAAAATATAAAAATGAACATAATGTGATTTACACACTTCTCTTTAACTCTTTCAGTACTTTCTCAGCCCCTTTCCCATTACACCTGCGTCCCCGATCCTGACCCGCGCGGTGTACACACCCCTGTTCACACGGGGGAGGGGGACCCGGGCGGTGAGGACCAGGGACGCGGACACTCACCTGCTCCCTGCGGGCGAGAATAGTCGAAGCGGGCCCGCCGGAGCACCCGTCCCCTCCTGCCCAGCCGGCCGGGGCCCCAGCTCGGTCAGGTCCACACACACCCCGGCAGGAAGCGGGCGCAGGCAGTGGGAAACCTGCGAAACTTCAGACAGCGGGCGGGGAGCGTCCTCCTCCCGCGGACACGCAGGCAGCGCTGTCCTGGAGCCTCCATGGCGCCGCCCGCTCAGTCCTGAGGAAAACAAGCTCCGCCCCCAGGGAAGACGCTGGCTGCTTACGCGATCTGCGCATGCGCACCGCCACCTAAGACACGCTGGCTTCGCGCGCCCCCTGCAGGTCCTCGAGGGCGGTGCAGGATACTCAGAACTCACTGTAGAACACATGACCCCTCCCAGCCAGGATGCTAAATCACTGGAAATCTCAGTGCCCTGGCCTCTTTGTTGATGGCACTGGCGATGCACTCATCCAGCCATGCCTGCTCTCTTGCCTGGCACATGCCTCAGTCTTTGGAATCCCGCCTGAATCAGATTCTGTTCTGGAGGAAGGACAGGTGCAGAAGAATCTCAAAATTCCAGACTTAGAAGATGATCAGGAACCCAAACTCAACTCTGTCAATTCCCTGGGGTCCCCTGAGGAGTGTGGTTTTCTCAGAACCATCTGCCCTTTGTCAGGAGCAGACCAAGCCTCAGGTAGCTTAGAGAAGCTATCATGCAGCACATGCTTTGGACGGTTCTCAGTTCTGACCTGCATGATCTTGAGACCCTTTTGTAACTCCTAACACTGTTTTCTCATACCTATAGTGATGGTTATTGACGACTGAGTTAATCCTCTTACAATGCTGAGGTGCTATTGTTCCTTGGAAAACAGAATATTTTGAAGGGATCAACTGTTTATCACTTCCCCCTAATTAAGTATGTTTTTAAAATTAGAAATGTTTCAGGGGGCACTCAGGTCCTCCTCTTGCACCAGTTCCTGGTGTTGGCAGTTTCTGCTCTGAGCTCCAGATCCTGATCCTGCCGGTGGTCTATGGTGATGCCAGTGTGTGCATGCTCTTCCTTGTGCACCGGTGTGGAAAGGAGGCAGCCCTTCCCCTACATGAGGCTGCAACATGCTGACACTCAAAGCAGGCACAATGAAGAATCAGCTAGAGCCCCCGGTACCAGCTGTCCCAGGTAGAAACATCACCTTCACCACAGTGTTCCTGTGCTCCTATCAGGCCTTCACTACTCCCAGCAGGCCATGCAGGAGCAGTGTGACAGGTGACTGCCTGTCCCAGCACAGCATGGTGGTGATGATCCCACCTTATCTGTTTGTCTTTGGAGTGTCCCCACACCTCTCTGAGCTTCACTTTGCTCTTCTCACAGGCAGGGTTGTACAGGCATGAACCTCACAGTGTTATGATAGGTAGTCATGGTAGCTGCTCACCCAGTGGCAGGCTCTGCCGAGAAGGCTGCTGGGAGTGCTGTGTGTCTTCACACTTGTCCTTCACTCTCCCCAATGAAAACACTCTTGGCCTTATCCTTCCCTGGCCTGTGGCCTTTCTGTGTTTGCAAAAGAACATGGAAACAATCTGTTTGCAAAGATGTTTTGAGGTTCTGTCCATCTGGTCCAGGAAATGCTGACTGCTAGATGTGCTGTTGGGTGGGCTCTCATGGGAGAGGCTTGGGCAGGACTTCCCTTGGCAATAAGCTGCCCCACCCAGGCCTTTCCATGATCCAGACTCCTGGGACCAGGGTGCAAATCCCCAGCTCCCCACTTGTCAACAATGTGACCTGGGCAACTTTCTCAAACCCAAGCTTTGTCCACCCAAGGTCATCAGAGATGGGGGATAACAGGATGTCCTGCACAGAGTGTCTGTGCAGATTAAGTGAGGTAGAACAGACAGAACAGTGGTGGGGCCTGGCCCATTGGTTGGCAGAAGGGAGCTCACCATGTGCAGCAATTTCCACGGGTCACCCAGCAATCTGCCCAGAGGTTTAGCCACTCCATCACTATCATGTGTCTGAAGTCCACTTAACCACATGGGAGAGAAACAAACACATATTCTGAGTGTAGCTGCCACAGGGAAAAGTGTATCTGAGCTGGGAGTAATACCAGAGGGTGATCAGGATGGTGGAAGATGCCCCCTGAGGTTGAGCAGACTGGAGCTGCCCTCCAGAGCCTGGGGTTAGTGAGGATGGGCTTGTAGAAATGCCTCTCTCCTTTAACCATCAATGCTAGGTCCTGTGGGTACTGAGTCCCACAATCGGTGTGCTGCTAGTGCCCTCAGCACAGAGAAAAACCCAGGGGTTCCCACAAGGCTTCGGCCATGTCCTCTGCTTCCTGAACTCCCATTCTGGTGACCCCACCTGGGATGCAGAGATGAGGTGAGGCAGGGGCTTGTGCTGTCAACACCACTGCTCTACCCTGGGAATCTGACACACAGTAGGTGCTCGGTAAGTCATTGTTGAATGAACAGCAATACTGGGCCAAGTTTCTGTGGGTGTCTGTGCCCCCAGATCAGGGACCCCTCAGGGCCCACCTCACAAGTGACATGAAAATAATAATGCCACCAGGAGCAATAACAGTTCCTCAGAATAAGTGGGCTTTTCCAAGCACTCTCCACCTTTTGCAAAGGCCTCCCAGCAGGGAAGTGGGCTGTCAGGGGCAACACTGCACTCTCCAGTGTAACAAGGAGAAAGCCAAGGGCCACAGAGAGGAGTGCCTTTCCAGTGTCACTGCTCACTTTCCCACCTTTTGGGAGACTGGGAGGCTTTTCTACTACATTCTGGCTCTGAAGCCCCAATACTGTTTGGACATGCCTCCCTCCCTGGAGCAGGGAACCACTAAGTGACCTGTCACTTGTCACCAAGCAGACAGTCTCATTTCAGCTCATTGTGCCACCTGCAGGTTGTACTAGTAGCAGGATCCTCTGGGAGACATCACACTATCCCAACCTGAAAACAGGTGAACAGCTCACAGGTTTCCTGGAGAGGATGGTCACATGGCCTTGATCTGGCCAATCAGCATTTTCCATCCTCCCTGGCCACTGTGATTGGCTCAGGGCTGGGCACCAGCCCAATCAGGCTCCACGGAGGTCAGGCCTAGTTACTGGAATCCTGGGAGCAGAGAAGTTCTATTTCAGTTGGGAGTTGAGGGGTGATGATATCAGCCTGTGGCAGTTGGTGACTATCTTGCTCTCATAAAGGCAGAGCCATGTGAAGATGACACCAGTGGCAGAGCCCAGAGGTGGGGAAGGATGACTTCTGCTGATGTCACTGAGCACCAGGTACAGCCCTGCCTGAAGCTATCTCCCTGTGGATGTCTCAGTTAGGTAAGTCATTCTCTCCTGCCCTGTTTGCTTCTTTAAGCCACTTTGGTTTTCTGTCACTGGTTTTAAGAAAAAGATTGACTATTCCTTCAAGCTGGCTAAATGGAGACCCTGGAACTGCAACAGTGTGGTGACAGGCAACAATGTGGCTAGTAGACTCCAGAGGCCTCTGTTCAAACAGGGGATTGTAAATGACAAGGGAGAGTACACATGGCCTCAGTGAACAGATTTGCTAGTGGTAGCTCGCAGTTCCTGGATATTAGAGTGCATGCACTCAGCCAAGTCTCAGCTCTGCTCTCACACCTGCTAACTCATACATCTCCTCTCCCACCTGCCCGGCCTAGGGGGGCTGGACACCCCCGGGCACCTGAAACAGCCCAGGGCTTTGTGTTTTAATTTACACAGGCTGCCCCCACTTCTGAGGGTGAGGGTGACTGTGTTCCAGTTTACAGAGAAAACAGACTAGACGGTCTCACTGGTGAGCTGTGGGGGTGGGACCCCAATCTACCATCTGACCTATGACTTCAGAGTGGACAGCCTCCCCACCCTCAGCCAGGATGCTTGCTAAGCCTAGGGGCTCAGGAGTCCTGCTCCCTCCAGCACCCCTCCTGGAGGTGAGAGTGGGGGGTGGCTCTTCCCTATACAACATTCACCCCTGCAGGGGCACACGTGTGACCTCACAGTCTGTCATCCCTTCCTTATGACCTGGACCTCCTTGGCAGGGCATGAGAGGTGCCTTGATGTGTGAGAACTGCAGTTCATGGGTGCATACGTGGGCAGGTGCACCATGACTGAGAGGACAGCACCCCAATTTAAGCCCCCTCCATGCTCAGATGATTACATCCTGGAATTGAGGGATTCCCAGGTGTCAGGTGGCCAATTCTGGCCTTAGGTGCAAATTCTTATCACCCAGGGGGCTAATTTTTAAATTAAATTACACATTTACAATTCAATAGTCAAGCCCCTTTCTCAGCAGCCTTGTAGCCTCTCAGCTTTTACCCCTCGCTGTGACCATGTTCTTAGCTTCAAATTGAGTGCCATTATGGACATGAATATGTCCCTGTCATGTGTCACCTTCAGAGTAAGGGGCCACCAAAAACTCCCCTCCCTTCCCCTTGTCGATACCTCCACACTGTGAGTAGGGTCCTTTCGATGCAGTTGTGCAAATGTGTGAGCTAAGGGTTTAGAATGACCAGGCTAGGAGTGGTCTGCCCCACATGGCAGGGCAGGTGGGCTGGCAGGGGGTGATGGTTCACTTGTAAAACTCAGCTGGTGTCAGGCAGCGACAACAGACTGGCAGCCAAGGGCTCAGCTGGTGCAGAGTAAGCGGATTAAATGTGTTCACCCAGACACCTCGGGGATGGCAGCCCTAGAGTAAGACTACAAATGAGGAAGGTGGAGGGTCCCCAGTGCCTGGACCTCCACCTTCTAAAAATCAGGACTGAGATGTGGCTTTGAAATCAGAACACTGGGGTTCAAAGCTTCCCCCACCACTTGGTCAATAATTCAAAGCAAATGAGCCTCAGTTTTCTCATGTGTAAAATCGGAACATTGAAGCCTCTCCCTCTGAGGGTGTGGAGGGAAGTAAATGCGGTGACAGCAGAGCACAGGAGTTGTCTGGGCTGAGCCTGCACACAGGCAGGCCGTTGTTGCTTCCATGACCACCATCTTCCAGGGCAGGGTCTGCACACTCTCCCTGTGAAGGTCCAGACAGTAAACATTCTAGGCTTTGAGGGACCTACAGTCCCTGTCACAACTACCACCCTCTGCTGTTGGAGGGCAAAGGCAGCTCCTGCAGTAGGTAATCCAGGCTCGCACCCCCACTTCCTGGGATAAGTATTCCTGAGATACAATTGTCACATAACTTTGTTGGCTTTAGGTGTGCAGCATAATGACTTGTTACATGTGCATATTGTGAAATGATCACTGCATTAAGTTTACTTGACGTCTGTCATCACCCATAGTCACACACTATTTTCCTTGTGATCAGAAATTTTAAGAGGTACTCTCTTAACAACTATCAAATGCACAGCGCAGTATTGTTAACTACAGTCACCTTGCAGTACATTATGTCCCCAGGACTTGTTTATCTTCTAACTGGAAGTTTGTACATTTTGATTATCTTCCCGAATTTCAATCACCCCCTGACTCACCTCTGGCAACCACCAACCTGATCTCTGTTTCTATGGGTTTTGGTTTATTTTGTAGATTCCACATATAAATGAGATCATAGGTATTTGTCTTTCTCTGTCTTATTTATTTCACTTAGCATAATACCCTGAAGGTCCATCCAAGTTGTCACAAATGGCAGGATTTCATTTTTTTAAAGTCTGAATAAGATTCCATTATATATACATATATATGCGTCACGTTTTCTGTATCCATTCATCTGTTGATGGACACTTAGGTTGTTTACATATCTTGGTTATTGTAAATAATGATACAGTGAACGTGAGGGTGCAGTTGTCTCATTGACATAGTGATTTCATTTCCTTTGGATATATTCCCAGCAGTGGACTTGCTGGATCATACAGAAGTTCTAATTTTAAATTTTGGGGGAGTCTTCTTACTCTTTTCCAGAGTGATGGCACCAATTTACATTCCCACCAACATTGCAGAAGTTTCCCTTTTCTTCACACCACCACCATCACTTGTTATCTCTTGTATTTTGATGACACCCACCCTGACAGGTGGGAGGGGATATCTCATTGTGGTTTTGATTTGCATTTCCCTGATGGTGAGTGATGTTGAGCACCTTTTCATGTACCTGTTAGACATCTGTGTGTCTTCTTTGGAAAAATGTCTATTCAGTTCCTCTGCCCACTTTTTAAATCAGATTGCTTGTTTTTTTGCTGTTGAATTGTAAGAGTTATTTATATGTTTTTGGTGTTAACCCCTTATCAGATACATAGTATGAAAGTACTTTCTCCCCTTCTGTCTGTTACCCTAACCTCTGCTTTCTGGATGACAGGGGTCCAGGCACTTGGGAATCTCTGCTTCTCACATGTTTCCAATGGTGGGTGGGTGAGGGCTGTGTTGTGATAAAACTGCACAACCGTGGGTCACTACCCCTTCTTTTAGAAGGTGGGCTCTGAAGAGTGCAGTGTGGGCAGGGATGTTTCCCTGAAGTCATCATTTGGATGGTCATGTGCCCTGGAACTCACATCTTCTAGCCCGGATGTGATGGGGGAATTTGCAAAGGGAGGACCTTGCAGCTAAGAGACTTACCAGGTGCTCTTGTGTCTTGTTGGAAGGACCTGGAAACAAAGTTGTGTGGAACAGGGACTCCTCCAGGTCACAAGGCTCAGTTCAGACTTCTGGGATGCAGAGACCTGCTCTGAGCCACTGTCACTGAGGAGGGAAGGGCCTCAGGCAGGAGGGAGGGGTTGCTGGATTTCACTTGCCCTGTTTGTCAAGTATCAGCTCTGGTGATGTGTGGCACATGGGCTTAGCTTTGGGCATGTAAGAGGAGAGGTTCCTGGGGAAGGGCTGGCTTTTTCCTCTGATTGAGGTCCTACTGTGTGCCAAGCACAGCAGTCCTCTTAGTCAGAGCTGGAAAGCCAGGCACAGAGAGGTCAGGGAGTTTCCAGGTCACACAACATTAGGGGCATCATTAGGGTCTGATGCAGACCTGACGCCCAGCCTACATTCTCTCTCCTTTCCCAGGACCATCATGATCCCACATGTCAGCATCACCCAGAGAGGCCCAGGTATGGGCACTGGGACCTTTCCTGCCTAACATGCCAGGAGCCTTAAGAGGGAGGACAAGACACTTCCTGAGTCCATGATGCCCAGAGGCTGCTCTCAGCGAGAGGCCCAGCACACACTCTTGGATGAATCCTAGCTCTGTCCTGAGTCACTCTGTCCTCCCTGCCTCAGTCCTTCTGCCCACATGGGGCTGGAAACAGCAGCCACTTCACAAAGGTCTAAGGAAACTCCAGGATCCTGGAAGCAGGCCCTCACACAGGAAGCACGGTGGGGTCAGCCTCCATTGTCTCCTTAACTTTTCCTCACCTCTTTGCTGGATGAGGAGTCCTAGAGGGGCCCTGGCTTGTCCCAATTCTCACCCCAGATCAGGGTCCAACAGGGGGTGGTGTCCAGTCTAGACTCTGTCCTCTGCCCCTTCTGGGCACCCTCATTCCCTACACCTTGGCTGCCTGGACACTGTCTTCCAGGGGCCACTCTGTGCCTCCCACACCTACCTAGCATCCACCCACCCTGGGTTACTCCATCGCCCTCTGGCCCTTGGACACACACCTACTCCGTGTTGAGTGGAAATGAGGTGACGGACATGCTGGGCCTCCTGGACAGTCTGGGGGAGCCTGATATCCCCATCCTGCCCACCGCCCCAAGAGCCCAAGTTGGGGAGAGGGTGTGCCTCCATTCATACTCTGATTTGCTCAGATTCTCAGCACCTACCTTGCTGGGTGGATATGGGGGCAGAGGGATGATGTAAAAGCAGGAGACCTGGACAGCAGAGCATGAGAAGGGGGCTAGCCCAGGCTGGTCTCATAACCCCCTTAGCCTTGGCTTTCTCATCTTTAAAGTGGGACAGACTATTGTGAGGTGAGCAGGATCCTGACCCATAGCCAGGCACTGTCCTACACGCATAAGAGAAGATCACTGACTCCTCATGAAAATCTGTGGGGCAGGGACAGGCGTTATCAACCATTTCTGCAGAAGAAGTAACTGAGGCACAGAGAGAACAGGGGAGGTGACCACCCCAGATTACAGAGCCCAGGCCATCTGGTTCCAGTGTCCAGGCTCATGGTCAGTGCCCACTCTGGGTTTCCTTCCTCCCTTCACCCTCCACTGGGACCCATGGCTGCAGCCTCATCTCAGTGTGATTGTTCAAGGGGATCAGGATGGGGGCACTGAGGGCCCGTTTCTCTGAGCACTGCTTTCCCAGAAGGCTCAAGGGGTTGACTGTATTCACTATTGGACAACCAGGCCTGGGCCCAGGCCAGCCACACAGCAAGGCCTGAATCAATGATTGTTGAGTGAATACCTGGACCTCTGCATGTACCTGCATGTTGCTCCCATTTCCTCATCTCCACAGCTGGCTACCCGGCCAACACCTTATGTCATCAGGCCTCTGCCAGGGACAGTCAAGGGGACCAGAGCTGCTCATCTGGGGACAGGGAGCCTCAGGGGCCCTGTGTCTGTCCCAAGCATCTCCTGGGCCAATTCACAGGGAAGCCCAGCCAGCTTCCAGGAACAGCAATCAGGTCCCAATCCCAGGGGTGTAGAGTAGGTCTTGAGGGGTGTTTCCTGAGACTGACTTTGTGTATGAAGGGGTCCTGGGGGTCAGGCTGCTTTCAACCTCCATTCCAGGCCCATACCCCTGCTGGCAGCATGGAGCTAGTCATAAAGGACACAGGCTGTGGGGCCAAGGCTATAGCAGGGCTCTGCTCCCTCTCTGTGGCTCAGTGTCCTCATTTGTAACAGAGAACTAGTAACAGGGCAATGGGAGGGCTTACTGAGACCCTCCTCTGTGGCTTTGTTTGGACACTGCCCTCTCTCTGCTCAGTGCCCTTCTCTGTAATAGAGAACTAGTAACATTTTTCTTAGCCCCTTTTGGCCCCATTTTTCTGAGTCTCTTTCCACATTGAGCCCAGGGCTTTCACAGAGATCACAGACTTGGGATGTAATCAGAGTGTGGTCTCAGCCCTAGTGGTCCCAACTGAGGCCAGAGGAACTTCAGGAGGGGTGGGAATCCAGAAGTGCTTCATGGAGGAAGTGAGATCTGAGCTGTGTCCCCAAGGATGAGCTGTCATCCAGCTGAGGCCTGGCACTGAGCAGGACCCATGTACATGGTGAATGAGGGTGTGAATGAATGAATGGGCACCCCTCTAACAGAGAGTGAGGGGGGAAGTCCCCCAGGCCAAAGCAGGAAACACAGGGAACCCTGGGGGAACAGAGGGCGGGGCTGCAGTGTGATGCCTGCCTCACCCTTTATGGGTGTCTTGCCCCCACTTTAGCCTGTGTTCTGGTGGATTGGGAGCCCTTGCCTCTCCTCTGCTTCAGGATCCTGCTCTTCATTCCCAGCAACACCCACCTGTGTCACCTCAGTGTCCCCAAGTGGACCTGGACCTGTCTTGTGGGAGATTGTGAAGAGGGATTTGGTGTGCAGCCCAAGACTGAAGTGGGAGGGAGAGGATAATAGGGACCTCCAGAGGGGATCATGGGCTGGGGGAAATTGGAGGGGTGGGGAAGGCAGAGACTCAGGGCTGAAGGATCCTGCTAGTGGTGGCTCCTTCTCAAGGGGCTTCACAGGGAGGAAGCATTCATGGGGTAAAGGCAGAGCTCAGTTTGGGGCTCGCTGACATGGAACAGCTCATCACAGAGACGTCCAGAGGAGCTGGATATAGGGAACAAAGGTGCCACTGATAGGGTCAGAGCCTGAGACCCAGATGAGGTGGGGCGGTGGTGCAGGGTAAGGGGCTTGAGGATGTCAAGATGTTAATTCATTGGGGTCCTCAGGGTGGGGACCTTCATGTTCATTTCACATGGTGCCTGACAGAGCTAGACTTAGGGAGCTCACTGAGTAGACACGTGCTGACAACCTAGAGTCTCCTGTTTCCACATAAAGTCACTGGTGTGAAACCAGCTGTCACTCTTTAGAGTCATACACCCTCACCCCTGGGCTCTCTGTGTGCCTAGAGCCCAGTGGCACCTTACCTCCCACTCCCCACTGCAGGACCCTTTGCACACCTGCATTTCCACAAGCTATAAAACATCTTCTCTTGCTGTGTGTTTACCCTATGAAAACTCATTGCCCTAGGAAGAGGCCTCACATCCTGCCCTTATTAAAGTGGTAAAGCCTGTTGTTCAGAGAAGCCCCTGTCAGATCTCACAACCAACCAGGTACCTGTGCAAGAATTGATCATGCAGCCCCCTCCTCCTTGTGTGCACAGCACCCCCCCAATAACAGACTCCACACACTCAATCTTGGCCCTCGTGTAGGCACCTCTTGCCTGTGTGGCCTGATGTTGCCTATAGCAGTGTCCCTATTAAACTTTCCTAAACCCTTCTCAGACGCTGGTAATTCTTTACCAACCCAAGTAACTAGCCCGCCATTGTGCCCACAACACCTGAAACAGAATTGGCTAAATTATGCAGATTTATGATGCAGGTTAATTTGCTATAAAGGTGAAATCAAGGTTTACAAATAAAAGCAACATACATACTCACGGCAGGACTAAGAACTCACACGGATAACTAAGACCCTCCATGCGCATCCCACTGTGGCCTCAGGGCCTTTGCGCTGGCTGCTCTTTCAGCCAGGATCTCTCTCTGCCTGCTTCTTAAACACCTCCAGGAATCTGCTCAAATGTCCTCCCTGACCTTATTTTTCTCCATGGAACATATCACCTCCGGACACTGTGCATATTTTACTTAATTTTCTCTGTGTCCCCCACCAGGCTGTCTGCTGCATGAGAATGGAGACCTGCCTGCTTCACTACCTGCTGTGCCCGGTATCTGGAACCCGCACAACACACAGTAGGACGTCAGCGAATGTGTGACGGGTGTGTGATCACTGTAAGCCACAGACAAAAGTCTTCCCAGCAGTGATGGTAAGAGTCATTCATTCTCTACTTACTGAGCCCTACTGTGCACTGGATACTGACCTGGGTGGGAGGCATGCAGTGGATGAGACACAGTGAGCACACACTGCATGTTAGGAGGGACACGTGCTCTGGAGAGCACACAGGGCTGGGGGAAGTCAGGAGTGCAGGAGTGGAGGAGAAGAGGGCCAGGTGGAGACAGTGGTGGCAGAAGAGACAGAGAGGTGGGGCCCAGGTCTTGCAGGGCTTGATGGCTCCTGTGAGGGCTTTTCCTCAGGGCAGCGGAACCATGGCTGGGCGTGGAGCAGGGGCCCGGGTCCTGAATGCTATGCAGGAAATGGAGAAGGTGTCTGCTGGGGAGATGTGCGTGGAGGAGGCTGTCCCTGTAGACTGTGCAGGCAGGGAAGGCTCCTCTGAGGGGGTGACATCTGAGCTGAGCCCTTGTATGGACCGTGTTTCCACCTTCTGTAGACTGGATGCTTTTGTCTGCCCTGCAGGCCTATGCAAGACACACCCTTTTCTCAGTCACCTGGACTTGGCCTCCTGCCTCCCTTGTGGGCCCTCCCACCCCAGAAGGAGTCCTTCTAGATCTAACGCACTACCTCCTCCACTGGACTTGGACTCACACTGAGCCACTGTCCACCTGCCCAACTCACCCAGAGTCAAGTCCAGACACTTGGGGGAGCCCCTCCACCCTAGAGCCCATGAACTTACTCAAATGGCCAGTCCTCAGCCTGCTCACATGCCTCACCCTCCCCTCCTGCAGAAACCCTGTGACAGATCCTGTCCACAGCACCCTGCTTCTCCAATCCTGACCCCAGGCTTTCCCATGGTGTGTGACCCTGCATGGGGTGCAGTCCCCTCCTCCAGTCTGGTGAGTAGAAACTACCTTTTTTTTTTCTTTTGTTAATATATTTATTTTTTAATGTTTATTTTATTGAGTTATAGTCAGTTTGCATTGTTGTGTCAATTTCCAGCATACAGCATAATTTTGTCAATTGTGTTCACTTTTTCAAGAAACCATCTCTTGGCTTGATTTTTTCAAATGTTTCTAATATCTCTATTTTATTTATTTCCTCCCTGATCTTTATTATTTCCTTCCTTCTGCTTACTTTTGTTATTTTTTGCTCTTCTTTTTCTAATTCTTTTAGGTGGTAAGTTTGATTGTTTATTGCAGTTTTTCCTCTTTTTTGAGGTAGACCTGATTCTCTCGCTATAAACTTCCCTCTAAGCACTGCCTTTTCTGGATCCCATAGGTTCTGTGTGGTTGTGTTTTCATCATCATTTGTCTCACTGTGTTTTTTTATTTCTTCTTTGATTTCATCATCCACCCATTTTTTTTTAAAGTAGTATGTTGTTTAATCTCCATGGTGTCATTTATTTCTCCTTTATTTTTCTGTAGTTAATTTCTAGTTTTATGGTATTGTGTTCAGAAAAAGTTGCTTCAAATATTTTCTATCTTCTTCAAATTGTTAATGCTTCTTTTGTGCCAAAGTATATGATCTATCCTAGAAAATGTGGTACGTGCGCTTGGGAAGAATGTATATTCTATTTTAGGGAAATATAATGTTCTGAAAATATTAACCAAGACAAATTGTTCTATTTTATCATTTAATTTCTATGTTGTCTTATTAATTTTATGTATGGAAGATCTGTCCAGTGATGTTAATGGATAGTTAAAGTCTTCTACCATGACTGTATTCCGATCAAATTTTCCCCTTTTATCTGTTATGTATTTAGGTGCTCCTATGTTGGGTTCATATATGTTAATGAGTGTAATATCTTCATCTATGACTCCTTTAATCATTATAAAATGTCCTTCTTAATCTTTCTTTATAATCTTTGTTTTAAAGTGTATTTTATTTGAAATCACTGTTGATATTCCTGCTTTCTTGTCATTTCCATTTTTGTGGAATATCTTTTTCAATCCTCTCACTTTCAATCTATGTGTGTCCTTCTCCCCAACGTGGGTCTCTTGTATACAGTGTATTGTAGATACTTGCTTTATTATCCACTCTACACTCTATATCCTTTGATTAAAGCATTTAGTCCATTGACATTTATAATAATTATTGATAGATATGTGTTTATTATATTTTGAACTTTGTTTCGCAGTTGATTTTGTATTTCCTCTTTGTTCCTTTCATTTTCTTTTTGTGGTTTGATAATTTTCCTTTTTATTATCTTGGTGTCTTCTTAGTTTTGTGACTCTATTGTAACTTTTTGGCTTGTGGTTACCCTACTTTGTACATATATTAACCCATTACTATATCTGTTTGTTTTAAACAGATAGTAATATAAGCTCAAACTCATCCTACCAAGAACAAAAGAGAGAGAGAGAGAGAGAAAGAAACCTGTACATTTTCTTGTTCGCCTCCCCCACCCTTAATGATTTAGATGTCCTCTTTTATGATTTCATGTTTATTCTGTTGTAATTCATTGTAGCAATCACCTTTCCAATCATGGTTTTCTCCTTTTTGTACCATCCTGCTTCTTTTCTGTTTAGAGTAGGTCTTTCAATATTTCCTTTAGCATAGGTTTAGTGTTGCTAAATTCTTTTAGTTTTTACTTGTCTGTGAAGTTCTTTATCTCTCCTTCTATTCTAAAGGATAGCCTTGCTTGATAAAGTATCGTAGGCTGCATCATTTTTTCATTCAGGACTTTGAATATTCCTTGCCCCTCCCTTCTGGCCTGTACTGTTTGTGTAGAGAAATCAGCTGAAAATCTTATGGGGGTTCCCTTGTATCTCATTCTTTGTTTTTCTCTTGCTGCCTTTAGAATCATTTCCTATTCTCAACCCTGGTCATCCTAAATGTAATATGTCTTGGTGTGGGTCTGTTTGGGACCTCCTTGTTTGGGACGCTCTGTGCTTCCTGTACTTGGATATCTGATTCCTTCTTTAGGTTTGGGAAGTTTTCAGTCATGATTTCTTCAAATACCTTTTCAATCCCCTTTGTTCTTTCTTCTCCTTCTGGGACCCCCATTATGAGTAGGTTGGCATGATTTATGTTATTCCATAGGTCCCTTATATTGCTTTCATTGGTTTTTATTTGTTTTCTCTCAGCTGTTCTGTTGTCCTGTCTTCTAAGTCACATATTCATTCCTCTCAATTATCTAGCCTACATTTTACAGCCTTTAGCTCAACTCTCATCTCAGCAAATGAGTTTTCCAATTTTCACTGGCTCCTCTTTAGAGTTTCAATTTCGTTTTTTGACATATTCTCTGTCTCTATAGACAATCTCTTTTAGTTTCTTCAGTACTTTGATCACTCCTTTCTTGAAATCATCTAGTAGACTATCAATGTCTATTTCATTGATTGTTCTTTCAGGGGATTTATCTTGTTCTTTTAATTGAGAGAGGTGGCTCTGCTTCTTCATCTTGCTTATATCTCTCTGGCACTATGGCTTATGGAGTATCAGTTATCTACTGTCGTCCTTTAGGAGTTTATTTATTTATATAAAGTGGATGCAGAAATAAAACTAAGCACAAAGAAATTAGTTTTAAAAGCAGTATAATCAATAACAGAAGAACATATTGAAACAAGATAACAATTGAGTTGGGATGAATTTTTAAAACATTAAAGGAAGAAAAATATTTGAGAACAGAGTATCATCATAACAGAAGAACAAAACAAAGATAAAAATGAAATTGGACAAATTGAAAGATAATAATATTAGTATTTTAAAAGAAAATTTTAAAAGGGATTAAAAATAGAAATATAAAAATTATTTAAGAAGTAACATTTAAAAAGTAAAAGAAAATGGAACAGAAAAAGAAGAGAGGATGTTCCCGTGGAGATTGTGTGCCCTTAATAATTTTATCAAGAGGTCTTTCTTAAATAAGTGTGGTTGCCAAGTCTTACTTCTGTGCCTTTTGTCTGTTACCCCTTTGGTTACGGATGTGGCCGTTAACCTGTTAACCAGAGCCTACCCTGGCTATTGAATGGGGACTCCTATTTGTTTTGTGGTTGTCACAGCTCCTGCCCCTGCCTTGTTTCATGAACTCAGCTCATTGGTTCCAGAGACCCTCTGGTCACACCCTTGGTCTGTGCTGCTCCCAGTGCCTGTAGGTAGACATGTCACATCTCCTCCCAATGCTGCATCTTGGTGCTGCTCTCCTGCATGGTAGGTGGGCAGGGTGTGCCCCTTCCCAATGCCGTGTCCAGGTGCAGCAGTCCTGCACAGTAGTTGGGTTGGTTGCTCCCCTGTTCAGTGCTACTCCCCACTCCACATCTGTTCCACACTCTGTAGGTGGGCTTGAGGCAAATGGCCACACCAGCCCTAGTCCCTGCTCTTTGCCAGAACTCTGCTCCTTGTTCATTTGTCTTAGAGGTGGGAGTTCATAGACGCACCAGGACAGAACCTTCCTATATGTCTGGGGATGTAAACAAGTCTCAGTCCCACCTATGAGGCTGCAGAACTGCCGGGTACATATTCAGGTTTCAACCCTGCCTCTGCCTGGGTGGGTATGATGGCTGTGGCTGAGCCTCATCTCTCTTCTTCTGAGAAATCACCAGTTATGTTGCTGTGGGTCAGCAGAGACAAAGGACAAATCTCCCCTTCCCTCAGGCAAGCCAGCAGTGTTGCTTTGCTTTATTTTTTTTCTTATTTTATGGGGGGCCCAGGCTGTTCTGATCTGTATACAATCCAAGCAGTTGTCCACAGCACACTGTAGTCCCCCAGGGTTACCTCTGTACAGTCAACCAGAGTCTGCCTGGATCCAGCAGCCTGTCCCTTCCCATCCCTGATTCACTTCTAGGTTTGGGGGTTGTTGACACACTTTGTGCCCATGTAACTTAATTCTGTCAGTCAAGGGCGGTTCTGTACACATCTGAGCCTCAGAGGTTCCCTGTCCATCCTGCTGACCTCTCCGTTGGAAAGGGGGAGACCCAGTCAACCAGCACTATCCCTCCTTTGCTGCTCCCTCTTCAAAGGACCAACCCCAAGCCATTTTGCATTTCTTCCTTCTTTTTTCCGTTTCTCCTACCAGATTGGTGGCACATTTTGTCTCTTGAAAATGGCAATGTTTTATCAAAGTTCAGCAGATGTTCTGAGTGGATGGGTGTGTCTGTGAATGTCAGTCTTGGTGTATTTATTGGAGAGGATAAGAAACAAGTATCCTTCTACTCCACTATCTTGGCCTTTCTCCAAGAATATGCACTCTTAATAATTTTGTCATAAGGTTGTTTTTAATTATGGGTGGTTGCCAAGTCTTCCTTCCATGCCTTTTGCCTGTTATCCCCTTTGTTGGTGGTGTGGCTGGTGTTCTGGTGGCCTGAGTCTGCCCTGGCTATTGAGCAGGAGCTTCTTTTTTTCCTGTGGTTGTCACATTCCTGCCCATATCCTGCTGTGAAAACTCCACTTGCTGGTTCCAGAGGCCCTCCAGTCGTGCTCCTGGTCTGTGTCCCAGCATCAGTTTGTGGGTGGTCTGCACCCCCACCAGATGCCTGGTCCCAGCACCACACTTGTGCAAGGTAGTTGGCAGGTAGCTCCCCTGCCGCATTAGGTCCATGCTTCATAGGTGGAAGCATGTTTCAGAGAAAACAGCTGCCCTAGCCCTCACCCCTGCTCTGTTCCAGAACACTGCTTCTTGTCCATTTGTCTTAGAAAAGCCAATTCAGAGAGGCATCGGTGTGTAATGGTCCCCTCTGCTTGGGACTGTAAACAAATCTCAGTCCCACCTATGAGGTTGTGGAGCCCCTAGGTAGGGATTCGGCTTTTGACCCCTCCTTCACCTGGGAACGATGAACCAGAAAATATGGTGGCTATGGCTGAGCCTTGACTCTCTTCTCCCAAGAAGTCTCCAATAATGGCACTGTGGGTCTGTGGACACAAAGGCTACGGATCCCCTTCCCCCCAGGGCACACTAGCAGTGTTGCTTTGCCTTTTTTTTTTTTTTTTTTTTTGGATTTTATGGGGGACCCAGGCTGTTCTAATCTGTATACTCTCCCAGCCATGGCACACAGAACATTGCAGTCCCCCAAGGTTTCCTCTGTACAGTCAGCCCGAATCCTCTGCTTGACTCAGACAGCCTGTCCCATCCCACCTCTGCTGGTTCACGTCTAGGTCTGGGGATCATTGGGACTCTTTGTGCCCAATTAACATAGTTCTGTCAGTCAAAGGCTATTCTGTACAGATCCGAGCCGCAGATGTTCCCTCTCCATCTTGCTGAACTCGCCATTGGAGTTGGGTAGACCCAGTGTATTAATGCTATTACTCCTTTGCAGCTCCCTCCTCATTGGAATGGTCCTGAACTATTTTCCTTTTTCTTCTTTTCTCCTTTTCTCCTACCATATTTGTGGAAAATTTTATCTTTTGAGGAAGGCAATATTCTGTCAAAGTTCAGCAGGTTTTCTTGGTGGTGGGTGTGTCTGTGGATGTCACTTTTGGTGAATTTGTGGGAGAGGGGTGAGCTCTGAGCATCTTTTTTACTCCACCATCTTTCCTCCTCCTTCACTTTTTCTTTTGATTGGAACACTTAGTCCATTGACATTTATAGTAGTTATTTTATAGATGTGGTTTTATTGCCATTTTGAAATTTGTTTTCCAGTTGATTTGGTATTTCTTATTTGTTTCTTTCTTTTATTTTTTTTTATTTTTGTCATTTGATAAATTTCTTTTCTATAAGCTTGGTTTCTTTTTGGGTTTTATGACTCTTTATATACTTCTGATTTGTGGTTATCTTGTCTTTCAAGTATGGTAACCCCTTACTTCATCTGTTTGGTTTTAGTTGATAGTCATGTAGGCCCAAGTGCATCCTAAAAAGAAAGAAGACAAAAAGAAAGAAGAAAAAAAAAAAAAAAAGAAAGGGAACAAAATCTATATTCTCTTGCTCTCCTCTTTCACCTTTTATGATTTTGCTATTCTCTCTTTCTCTCTTTCTTTCTTGCTTTCTTTATTGACTTACTGACTTATTTATATCTTCATGTTTTCCCTTGCAATTCACTGTATTTATTGCATTTCCAATTATGGTTTCCTAATTTCTATAGCTTCCTGTTTATGTTTTATTTAGATTAGAACTTTCAATTTTTTTTAGCATAGATTTAGTACTGCTGAATTCTTTTAGTTTTGCTTGTCTGTGAAATTCTTTCTCTCTCTTTCTGTTCTAAAGGAGAGTCTTTCTAGATAGAATATCCTAGTTTGCAGCCTTTTCTCATTCAGGACTTTGAATATATCTTTCCACTCCCTTCTGGCCAGAAGTTTTTATGTAGAGAAATCTGCTGAATGCTTATGGGGCTCCCTTGTAACTAACATTTTGTTTTTCTCTCACTGCCTTTAGAATATTTTCTTTATCTTTAACTTTAACCATTTCAATTATAATATGTCTTGGTGTAGGTCTGTTTGGTTTCTTCTTGTTTGGGACCCTCTGTGCCTCCTGTACTTGGATAATTCTTTCCTTCTTAAGGTTTGGAAAGTTTTCAGTCATGATTTCTTTAACTATATTTTCAATCCCCTTTTCTCTTTCTTCTCCTTCTGGGACCCACTATTATGCATAGGCTGGCGCACTTTATATTATCTTGCTTTAATTGGTTTTTATTGGCTTTTATGTCTGCTGTATTGCGTTATTTCTTTTATCTTGTCTCCTAAGTCATTTATTCATTCCTCTGCATTATCTAGTCTGTTTTTGATTGCCTGTAGTTGAATTTTCTATTTTTAACTAGCTCTTCTTTATAGTTTAAATTTTCTTTTCAAAGTTTTCTGTCTCTATTGATAGTCTCTTTTAGTTCTTTCAGTGTGTTGATCATTCCCTTTTTGAAGTCTAGTAGACTATCAGTCTATTTTACTGTTTGTTCTTTCAGGGGATTTCTCTTGTTCTTTTAATTGAAAGTGGTTCCTCGGCTTCTTTATTTACTCATATTTCTCTGGCTCTATGTATTTCTTCTAGACCCGTTTCTGAGCTGTGGTGTGTAGTAGGCAGGGTGGGAGCACTTCAGTTGTGAAGAAAAATAGGCAGGAGATTTCCACTGGGGAGTTCCCTCTGTGGTGTTGTCTGTCACTTGTTATGCAGACTTACAAAGTACTATTTGTTGATGTTGGCTTTATCCCTGCTTTAGCTTTGGGAATGTCAGCCACCTACTCTGGTGCCCCTCAGGTTCTGAGCCCCAGGAAACATCAGTGCAGATCCAGCAGTGTCAGTCCCTTGGACCTGCCTTAGCAAGTGTGTAGTCACACACATGAATTTGTGGTCCACTATAGGTTCAGCTCAAACCCCAATCCCGCATCCACATATGGAACCATACACCACCCCGTTGTAAATACCCTCACTGGCCACCCTTCTTTAGTCAGAACTCCACTCACTGCCTGTAAGTCCCAGAGGTGTGGATCCACAAAGTGACCAGAGAGAGCAAATCCACCCTCTCTGCCTGGGGCTGTAAACAAATCTCAGTCCCGCCTGTGAAGTTGCAATGGCACAGGATATGGATTCAACATTCAGCTCTGCCTTTGTGCAGCAGTGTTGGCTATGACCAAGCCCCATTTCTCTTCTCATGAGAACACACCAACAATGGAGCCAAGTGGAGAAAGTGACTTTGGCCCAGCCATGCGTCATTCCTCCCCCATTATACCAACATTGGTGCTTTTTTATGAGAGTTTCAGTCTGTTCTGTTCCACACACACACACACACAGCCAGAGCTCACACTGACCTCTAGTTTCCTGATGCTGCCTCTCTGCAGTGTGACCCAGCCCTCTGCCTGGGCTTTTCACTGACTCCAGTAGCCAGTCCTGGCTCATCCCTGCTAGTTCATGTCTAGGGCTGGTCATCACAGGGACCCTCTGTGTCAGTATTCCCCAGTTCTGCCTGCCATGCAGTTGCCACTGTCTCCTCCAAACCTTGGAAGCTCTGCTTCTTTCCTAGCTGATCTCCCAGCTAGAGAGGTTGTGTCCCAGTGTGAGGGTGCCTTTCTTCCTATGCTACTTTTTCCCTGCAGGATCAGTCCTGCACTGAATTTGTCTTTCTTCTTTTTATTCCTTACCATATTTTGTGAGAATCTTCCTGTATTTCAAAATGAGAGACACTGTGCCAGAGTTCAGGAGGTTTCTGTGCAATTCAATGTTTTTGTAGATGTAATTCTTTGTGTATTTGTGGGAGAGGTCAAGCTGTGAGTCTGTCTACTCTGTCACTTTGGCTCCTTCAAATTTTAAAATAGGGCTAGGTCTTTCTTAATTACTCTCAACAAGCTGTTGTAGTTTCCAGTGTACATGTCTTGTAATTTTTCCTTGCCTCTATTGGATGCTGATTCAGAACATACACAACCTTCTAGAGAAACCTGTCCCACCCTGCCATTTGCTGCCAACTAGCTGGCCTGTGTCTGAGTCACCAAAAGGTTTTGTTCTTTATCTGATTCTTCATTCTTTAGAATTTATCATTTTACTCTCATAAATGCTGATTGTACTTGTAACAAATACTTTAAAATAAAAATAATAAACTTTATGCTGTGGATTCAATATGAATGAATCTCAAGTAACATATGCTTTAAATACCTTAGAATTAGTAAAGCAATATAGATACATTATGAACACTTGAAATGTTGCCTAAAGGAAAAGTGCAGAGATTTGCAAATCCCACCCCCAGAAGTGACCGTCATGAATGGCTTGGTGAACATCTCTCAGTCTCTATCTCTCTTATTCTCTCTGCCTCTGTCTCTCACACACCACAAGATTCATTTACATCTATGATGATTTGACACATATGTGGTCATAGATGGCATCTGGGATGTAGATGATGGATTAACAAGCATCCAAACTGAGGGCTTCCTTGACATCAGGTAAAGACCTAGCACTCATTTTTCCAGCTGCCCACAATCATTCCTCCATGTGAACCAGAACTGATGAATCCCACCCCGTCTCCATGAACATTAGTGTTGCTTCCAGTCTCCTACTAGTTAAACCAGAACTGTGATCAACATCCTTGAAAAGACGTCTTTGAAAAATTGTGCAAGAATTTTAGTATGATCAACACTAAGCATCAGCACTACTCGGAAAGGGGTGAACTTGTGGAACTGTAATTCATCCTGCATACTGTTCTCCCAGAGAGGAGTGTCTGCTCACTCTTCCCTCCAGGGGATCTACTGTGGCCTCTGCCTCCTCATGTTGTCACTAGAGCTGGTTGTCACCAGGCTAAATTCCTGCCAGTGTGATGGTGACCAATGCTGTCTCCAAAGTGTGTACATCTGTGTGCATCCTCACTTGAGAGGTCAAGCACCTCTAATATACACTGGCCACCTGCATTGCCTCTTGTTGGAATTGCATGTGTTTGTTCTGTTTCTGTTTAGAACACAGTGTTTCAAGAAGTTTTTGGACCACAGGGATGTGAAACCTTTCTCTGACTTTAGGTTATGAAAAATGATTTTTCCAGGTTGTGGTTTGTCTTTCATGGCTTTTGAATATTATTATTTTTTATTTTGTAGGTTATGTTTTGCCACAGGAAGAGCTAAGCATCTCCCTTCTGGCTCTGGTTTCACATATAGAATAGCAGTTCCTATCTCGAGATTATGCACATAGTTACTAAAAATTTTCATTTTGTACATCTCATGTTTAATCCACCTGGGTTTCCATTTCAAATAACCAAAATGCTACTTCAAGTAAAAAAAAAAAAAAAACCAGTCCCTTGTTAAAATATGAGAGCAGACACAAACAGCCACCTTTTGTATGATTTCATTGATAGGGAACATCCAGGGTAGGGAAAGACACACAGAAAGAAATAGGATTAGGGCTTGTCAGGGGCTGGGGGAGGGAGAAAAGAGAATGTGTGCTTTGGATACAGGGTTTTATTATGAGGAAAGAAACAGTCTGAAACTACACAGTGATGATGGTTACACAGCATTGTGAATGCACTTAATGCTCCTGAATTGCACAATTTAAAATGGAAAAACATCTAAATTTTATTATTGTAAACTTAAAACATAAAAATAGATGATACTCTAAATGACATGAAAGAAAACAAGGAAATTACAGAAAAAACAAACAAAAATGATGCCAGGAGAAGGGAAGTAAAGTTTGGGTCTGGGAGTGGGTTGATTCTGAGAATTAGATGACAGTGTTGGTGTTTGCAGAGGCATCTCAGCCCGTAGGGGTGGTGATGCCTGAATTGGCTCTGGGTCTCATAGAAGTGTGTGTTTAGGTGCAGGAGGAGCTACAAGATCAGGCTCAGGGTCTCCCTGCAGGACTGGTAAAGTAACCTGTCTCTAGGTCTCCTGTAGGGCTAGTCTTACAGTCTCCCTGCAGAGCTGGTGGGATGTGACACGGTTCTGTGTTTTTTGCAGGTGCAGGTTCGGGTTCCCCTGCAGAGTTGGTAGAATGGGACCCAGTCCTGTGTCTCATGCAGGATCCAGCTCAGGATCTCATGCAAGACCAGGCTCAGGGTCTCCTTGTAAGACTTGTGGAATGAGACCCCATCCTTTTTCTCCTGCAGCAGCAGATTCATGGTGTCCCTGCAAGGTTTTGCAATTTCACCCTACTCTGTATCACCTGCAGGCACAGGCTCAGACTGTCCCTGCTGGGTTGATGGAATATGACAAATCTCTGATTCTCTTGCAGAAGCAGGCTCAGGGTCCCTCTACAGGGCTAGTCAATTTTGTTCCAGTCCTAGGTCCCTTGCAGGTGCAGGATTGGGGTCTTCTTTCAGGGCTGGTGAAATGTGACTCAGCTGTTGGTCTCCTGCAGAAACAGGCAGAGTTTCTCCCTGCAAGCCTTGTGGAATGAGACCCAGTGCTGGGTCTCCTACAGGAGCATGCTCGGGGTCTCTATGCAGGTCTAGTGGAATTGGACCTGGCTAATGGTCTCCCTGCAGTGCTGTTGGAATTGGTCCAATCCTTGGGTGTCTTGAAGGTGCAGGCTCTAAGTCTCCCTGCATTGCTGGTGAAATGTGAGCCAGTTGTGGTTCTCCTGAAGGAACAGTCTCAGGGTTTCCCTGCAGGGCTGGTGGATGGGACTTAGTCCTGGGTCTCCTGGAGGAGCAGGCTCTGGGTCATTTTAGAGCTGTTGCAATATGACCAATCTCAGGTTCTCCTGCAGGAGTAGGCTCGGGGCCTTCCTGCAGGGCTAGTGGAATTGGACACGGCTCATGGTCTCCCTGCAGTGCCATTGGAATTGGTCCAATTCTTGGGTCTTTTGAAGGTGTAGGTTCTAAGTCTCCCTGCATTGCTCATGGAATGTGACCTGGCTCTGGGTCTTCTGCAGGAGCAGGCTGATAAATTACCTGTAGGGCTGGTGGAATGTGACATGGCTCTTAGTCTCCTGCCAGAGCTGATTCAGTGTCTTTCCACAGGGCTGGTAGAATTGGCCCCAGGCCTGGGTCTCCTGCATGTGCAGGCTCAGGTATCCCTGCAGGGCTTGTGGAATGTGACTGGGTTTCTGTTTCCTTCAGTGGCAGGCTCAGACTCTCCTTGCAGTGTTGCTGGAATGGCACATGGCTCTGAGTTTCCTGTAACAGCAGTCTTATGTTCTTCCTAAAGGGCTAGTGGAATATGACTCAGACCTTGGTCACTTGCAGGAGCAGGCTAGTTTTCTCCCTGCTGGGATGGTGGAATCAGACCCTGTCCTGGGTCTTCTGCAGAAGCAGGCTCCAGGTCTTCCTGCAGGGCTGTTGGAACATGACCCCATCACTTGTTCTGCTTCAGGAATAGGCACAGGGTCTTCTTGCAAGGATAGTGTAATTGGACCCAGCTCAGAGGTCACTACAGTGCTGATGGAATGTGACCTGGCTCTGTGGTTCCTGCAAGTGTAGGTTCTGTGTCTCCCTTCAGGGTTGGTTTAATGGGACCCATTCCTTGGTCTCCTGTAGAAGTAGGCTCAGAGTCTCCCTGCAGGGCTGATGGAATGGGACCCATCTCTGGGTCACCTGCCAGAACAGATTTGGACTCTACCTTCAGGCTGGAGGAATTGGGCCTGTTCTTGCATTTCCTGCAGGAACAGGCCTTGGGTCTTCCTGGAAGAATACTGTAATATGACCCATCTCTGGTTCTCTTGCAGGAGAGGCTCATGGTCTCCCTAGAAGGTTAGCAGAATTTGTCCCATTCCTTGGTCCAAGGCTCAGGGTATCCCTGCAAGGTTGGTGGAATGGGACCTAGTCCTGTGTCTCCTGCAGCAGCAGGTTCTGTTCTCTTTGCAGGGCTGGTGGAATGTGACTCCACTCTGTAGTATTTTTTGCAGATGCAGGCTTAGGGACCCCACCAGAACTGATGGCTCTTAGTCTCCTATGGGAGCAGGTGAGGGATTCCCTGCAGAGCTGGTGGAATTCGTCCCAGTACTCAGTCTCTTGCAATTGCAGGCTCAGTGTCTCCCTGCAGGGTTTGTGGAATATGACTTGGCTGTGGGTATCCTGCAGGAGCAAGCTCAGTGTTTCCGTGCAGGGTTGGTGGAATGAGATCTAGTTCTGGCTCTTCTACAGGAGGAAGCTGGGGTTCTCCCTGGAAAGGCTGATGGAATTGGACTGGGATGTCTGTCTCCTGCAGGAGCAAGCCTAGGGATTACCTGCAGAGCTGGTAGAATGTCACACAACTCTTGTTCTTCTGCAGGAGCTGGCTCATGTTCTCTGTGAAGGGCTTGGTCTCCCCCAGGAGCAGGTTTGTAGTCTCACTACAGGGCTGGGGTTATGTGACCCGCTCTGTGTTTTCTGCAGATGCAGTCTCAGTGTTTGACTGCAGGTTTGGTGGAATGGGACGAAGTCCTGGGTTTCCTGGAGTAGCAGGCTCACAGTCTCCCTTCTGGGGTATTGGAATGTGACCCAGTCATGTGTTTCCTGCTGAAGTGGTCTCAGGATATCCCTGCAGGGCTGTTGGAATTGTACCTTGCTCTGTATCACCTGCAGGATCAGGTTTGTGCTCTCCCAGCAAGGCTGGTGGATTTGGACCTATTCCTGGGTCTCCTGCAGGAGCAGGTTTTCAGTCTTCCTGCAGGGCTTCTGGAATATGACATATCTCTAATTTTCCTGCAGGATCAGGCTTGTGGGTCACCCAGCAAGGCTAGTGGAATTGGACCCACTTCAAGGTCTTAGTGCATGGTTGATGGAATGGGACCCAGTCCGGGGTCTCCTGCAGGAATTGGCTCAGAGTCTCCCTGCAGGACTGGTGAAATTGGACCCATTCCTGAGTCTCCTGCAGGAGGAGGCCCTGCATCTTCCTGGAGGGATGGTGGAATATGACAGAGATCTGGTTCTCCTGCAGGAATAGGCTCAAGGTCTCCCTACAAGGCTAGTGGAATTGGACACATTCCTGGATCCATTGCAAGTGAAGGCTTGGGGGTCTTCCTACACAGCTGGTGGAATGTGATTTGGCTCTGAGTCTCCTGCAGGAATAGGCTCAGGGTCTCCTTGAAAGATTGGTGAAATGGGACACAGTGCTGTGTCTCTTGCAGTAGCAGGCTCAGGTTCTCCCTACAGTGTTGGTAAAATTGGACGTGGCTCTAATTCAACTGCAGTAGCAGACTGAGGGTATACCTGCATGGCTGGTTTAGTGTGAAGGAACAGCAAGTCTTAATACATTGGCCCACTACTGGGAAAAGTATAAACAGGGCTTGGTGCATGGTCTCTTGTATTGTCTGAAGAAGCCCCTTGAGATGTGTTGATTCTGATGACCTCTTCCAAGAACTTGAACACTTTTAGAATCTCTGCCATCTCATCTTGTTTAGACTGAAGGAATCTGCCTTTCATCAGTTCTTGGAATAGAGATCAACACAAAATGAAAGAGGGAAGAAAAAATTACCAATCTATCTATTGAGAAATCAGCTGAAGACATTAGAAAGTTCTCTTGCAATGCACTTGTTTCTATTTTGGTGCATTTAGAATCATTTCTTTATTATCAACTTTGGCCATTTAAATTAGAATATATATTGTTGTAGGCCTACTGGGGTTCATTATGCTTGGACCCTCTGTGCTTCCTGTGTTGAGATAGCTGGTTCTATCTTTGGTTTAAGAAAATTTCAGTCTGATTTCTTCAAATATCTTTTCAAACCATTTGTCTTTCTTCTTTTCCATGTGGGATCCCTATGAGTCATAGACTGGTATGTTTTCTCTTATCCCAGGTTTCAGTTGCATTGCTTACATTGGTTTTCACTTGCTTTTCTATGTCGTGTCCTGACTGAGTGATTGCGGTTATCCTGCTTTCGAAGTCACTTATTTGTTCCTCTGCATTATCTAGTCCGATTTGGACTGTCTTTAGCTTAGCTATTCTCACCGTTGAGTTTTCTGATTCTATTTGGCTCATCTAAAGTGTTTCTCTTTCCATTTATACTAGCCTGCATTTGTATTCATAGACTCAAGATTTCCTTCAGTGTTTTTATGTCCTCCCTTTTCAAGTCATGTTCTAGTAAATTTTGGTCTAATACATTGGATGTTCTTTCAGGAGACTCCTGTCTTTTGAAAATTTGCAATGGTTCTTTTAACTTTATTATATCTCTCTATCGCTATGGGTTAAGGATTATCAGTTATCTATTATAGACTTGAACAGCTTTTGTAAGTGAAATCATTTCTGTGCACATTTAGTATTAATGCTGTGAGGATTGTTTTTGGTATGTAATGATGCCATGCATTCCTTCTGTGTCTGTTGCCTGTTATATCTATGATTGATAGTGTGGTTTTTGTTGTGGTGAATACAACCTATTCTAGTAAAGTTAGCAGAGTGTCATTTTGGTTAAATGCTTATCATAGCTCTGACAGTGCTGGGACTAGTAATTTTTGCTGGAATAGAGGCTTCCAAATGGTTTCTGGGCTGCCGGCTGGATATGTGGATAGGGAATGGTTCCAATACACTCTCATGGAAGTGCATTCGTCCTTACTATTGTCACGGAAAAGTCAAAATTTTATAATGGTTCCCTCAGGTTCTCTGCAAACAAAAACAAAAGTGGAAACAAATCTAATGATGTCACACATTAGAACCTGTTGAAGCATGCAGTGCCACAGTTGGATCCTTAGTGTAGTACTGGGTCAGCACCACAACTATTGTTGCATTAGCATGTGGTAGTCAAGGCTGATGGAAAGGCTTCAAATTCACCTATTGTTCAGCAGATCTCTGCTCCAAGAACTCTTGCAATAAGGCATTGGAACTCAAAGGCAAGCATGAGGCATTTCAAAACCTCTGCTTTGGACAATAAGAAATTTCAATCCTGCCTATGAAAGTTGCAGATCCTTGGGCTATAGAATCTGATTTCAACAATAAATTGCCCTGGATTCTAGAAACTAGATGAAGATGGCTCTGAATGAGACCCATTTCTCCTTTATGGAGAAAATGAGCAATTATACCGTGGATGTGGAAAGACTGTGACTAAGGCCCTGGGTTACTAAGCTAATCCACAACACATATGCCAGCAGATTTAATATTAAGAGAGGACCCAGGCAGATATGTTCTCTAGATAGTACGAACCACAGCCCAAAACAATCTCCAAACCCCTGGGAATAAATTTGTGACATCAGCCACAGCCCTAACACACAGATTCCACAGGCAGTCCTAGCTCAAAATTAACAGGTGGAGCATTGGTCTGGGAATGAATTGCAGAGAAATTTTGTGATTATTGCTTTTAGATATGTCAACAAAACGTCCACTATGCACTCTTTTAACCCTCAGCACATTGTTTTCCATCTCAAATGGCCTGTCCACTTTAGAGTGTGCATTCCAGTAAAACACAGTTTCCCCTTTACTTTAGCAGATCCTAAAGCTTTTAATACTGATTTCAAACCCAAGGGCCACTGAATCCCTCAGACCAGATGCACGGCTTCTCTAGTTGAGCCCCACACGTGCTCTATTGGCAAAATGCAAAATTGATCCTGGGCCTGCAAGATGCAGTGAATGTGGCCATGGCACATATCGAAAAACTCAACCTCACACGCCAATGTGGTTGCTTTCTTACTGGGGTAACAGGTCGGATTGCTCGCTTGATAGAACCCACCACAACCCACAACGCACTCCAGATCCCTGAGACTCAGCGTGTGCCATTATATGTAGCTCTATAACTCATTTTCCGCTGCCTCGGTTAGCTCAAATTTGGCAGATCGGATCTTGGACTCAGAAGCTATTGTGGGGATATTTTGTGATGATTTCTATGAGTTATGTCAGCCAAGCATCTGCTGTGCACTCTTCTAACACTCAGCACATTACCTACAGTCCCATGTGTGCTGTCCGCTTGAGAGTGTGCGTCCAAGTAAAACAGAAATTCACCTTTGCTGCTCCATCAGCAGAGGTCAGATCCTGCACAGATTTCCATTTTCTACTTTGCCTTCTCCTGCTTCCAGGTTTCCTGAGGCCTCAGCCTGTCTTTGGAAGTAACAGACCACTCTTCAGAAAGTGTCCTGTGCCAAGGGCTGGGTGAGAGGAAGTATACAATGCTGTGTATATGGGAGGGAGTGAGCGCAGGTTGCACTGGTTCTCTGCCAACTGGGCATCGATAAATCAACACTTTCCAGTTGTAATTCACAGAAATGTGATGTTTGTATAGCTCTGTTTTCTAAAAAGCCATGGTTGGAGGGATTGTCCAAAGACTCCATTTTTGACATTGTGTTGATAACACAGTTGCAGTTTTTAAGAAGGTTAATAGAATTGATTTACATGTTTTGGGATTTATATGAAAATGAAGTTAGTGTTTGAAACGTACTAAATTTACCTAGAAGTCCGACTTGTCAATTTTTGTAACATTATGTCAGCTCTAAGAAAAATGTAGACAGATAGAAAGTAAAATCGCAGTCCAAATTGTTGAAGGGGACATGTCAACTCTTTACTGTTGAAGCCTCCAACACCAACAGGAACCATGAAGTACCTATTGAAACCATGAAATAACCGAGAACCTGGGTTTCCGTTGTGCATGTGGTGCCCTAAACTCCCAATGACAAATACTGGCCAATGTTGGCAATTCAAGGGGTAATATTCCTCTCTAGGAAAGTACAAGAAAAACCAAACAAAATATATACATTTAGGCTTGATTCCAATAGCACTTACAGGCATTTTAGCTATGAGAACCCTGCTGCAGGTATGCTAGGCTATTGAAAAGGAGGTGTTCTTCTATCAGTGATGAGAACGCTTAATCATCCGAACATTTTGGGTAAAGCAATTTAACACAACCAAGTCTGCACCCCCAATATATCGTGCACCCGGTGCTTGACTGAAGAGAAAGACGGTCCACAATACATGTGTCTTTAAATGCTTTCATGAATTTACAGTTCAGGTCACTATCTGACATAATATTTACCTATATATACTGTGTAGAAAAACTGAGGCCTAGTACATATTCAAGTTCAGTCAAAGATTCCTCTCACTTACCACACTCCCTTCACCCCAGACAAGACATAAACCCAGCATTTGCTGAATCTAGGGGAAGGTCATCATTTCTTGGTGTGAGCTAAGTATTCAATTCCCAACTAATTAAGGCGAGAGTATTTGACCTTTCAGGAGTTCACTGTTGTTCACAGAGTGTGAAGATGGAGGAACTCTGATTCTAGGAGGGGCTTGCTCTTCTCCTACTGGCTTCATTGCAGCTCAGGTTCTGTTCATTTAAAATGGATGCCTGAGTGGAAGGGAGGGAAGAGCATGTGCTTGATAGCAAGGACCAAACCTGGGAAAAGGCTTACCTGGGCTTGGTGCATTTTGGTCTGAATGGTTTGTAAATGCCCCTTGGGACCTGTGGATTCTCATGACCTCTCCAAGAACATGAGTGCTTTTATCATCTCTGCCATCTCTTCTCTTTTAGACGTCAGGAATCATGGAGCCGTTCTTGGAGCAGAGAATGGAGTAACTTTCTCAAGTGCACGTTGACACTCCGAATGTTTCTGCCAGTATCACAGAGGTTCAGTATGTCTCATGAATGTCTTTCGAGCCTGGTATTCCCTAGAGATGTCTCCATGCCGGTATTCTCCATTGTAGCGGAACAACTCTCATCAATATGTTCGCATCTCTCCTCAATCCGTGCAGCCAGCTTTTCTGCCAGCTTCTCTTCGTGTCTCCCATAAAGTCGACTTCAACAGAACTGGGCAAGTCTTAAAGTACCTCGGAGCCTCACCAGTAAGCTGATGACAGGCAGATCTTCCACTGTCTGCCCTCTCAGGTTCTGGAAACTTACCCGTGAACTTAGGTCTTTGGGCAGCAGCATTATCTCGAACTTACACAGCGTCCAGAACAAAAGACTTAAGCCAATCTCCACAAAGGGCGGCAGCCCCTCCATCACACTGATCCACCCACAGAATTCTGCCCAATTACCTTGGATCCACCAGCCACAACAAGCCTCGCAGTACACACCAATATTCCACCTAGAATCCAACCGGTAACTGCCATCCCCAATGGTTGCTGAATAGTGTCAGTGTTGGGGGATGGGCTGCATCAAACAAGAGGTTCCTAAGTTAAATGTGATTCTATCCACTAGCGTTCCATTGTCCTTTTGTCTTCCCTCTATCCTTTGGTTCAGATCTGTTTATACAGTACAAACGGTGGGAAGTGTGTCCATTTTTAGTTTATGGTTTCACACTTCTTGAAACTTTCTAACAGCTCACAGTACAGAGAGACCCCACTAAAGGAAACTCATGTTTGTGAAATATCCATTCACCCAGAATACATATCGGTCTGTTGCTTTCTGCTGAAACACCCATGCTCTCAGAAAATGGATCCACTTGTTTCATGGGGGCTGAAATTCCGAGAAATGAAACCAATCCCAATGTGCACTTTACTGTCTGTCTCGTTTGCTCTTTGTACAAATTTGCAGAGCTACTTGTCTTTGTTATAGGCTTATGCCGTTTCTTCTCTACTTAGAGTAGAATATGGCATTCATTCTTGCTGTTGGAAAAATTGTAAGTCTATATCACGGACTATGACCAAATCTTATTCAAAATCGGCATTTGGGTTAGGTCACGATATGCTCTTTTGAATCAATATTTATGAATATAAATGCAAGTGTCTGTGTTCTGAGTACAAGTGTTTTGATTACATTTAAGCTGCGATCCTGGGTCGATTCGTGCTGAATGATCCTTGACATCAATTTGAGTATTTTGTTTTGAACACTGATGGTTTCTTTGGTATATGTCAGCCAACCATACCCTTTAGGTTTCTCTCTGTTTGTTTGTTTGTTTGTTTGCTTGTTGTTGGATTTGCAGACACATTAGGCCATGCATCACTCCGTTTGCTTCAATCAGAGAGTCAAATATGTGAATCACTTAAGATAGTGCTTAAAATCACCTATGATTTCCTGCTACCCTCTCCCATCTTATGGCTTTGATGTCCTCCTTGCCTTCTTCTTGTTTCTTGTTTGTAACTCACGCTCTTCTTGCATTTCCAATAATGGTTTTTCTTATTTCCATTTCATCTTGCTACTTTACTATTCAGGGTAGAATTCTCAATCTTTCTTTTAGGATAAGTTTTGAACTGCTGAATTCTTTTAAGATTTGCTGGTCTGTGAATTTCCCTAGCTCTGCCGTTATTAGAAATGGCAGTCATGTGGCATAGGCTACCCATGATTACAGCTGTATCTCATTCAGGATATGGCCTATGTCCTTGCACTCCTGCCTGTTCTGCAATATTTCTGCCGAGATATGGGCTGAAACCCCCCTGGAGGTTCTGTTGTGACTAAATTGCTTTCCTCTAGATGCATTTTCAATCACTGGGGTTATCATGAACTTTGTTGATTTGAATTGTACAGCTGCAATTAGGTCTATTGGGATTCCACCTCTTTTGGACGCTGTGTAGTTCCTGAATTCGTATAGATGATTCTTTCTTGTCTTTCAGCAAGTTTCAGTCTGACTTTTCTACAATTATCTTTTCAGGCTTTTTTTGTTAATCTTGCTTTTCCATCTGGGACTCTTACGAATCATACTCTTTCATGATTTGTCTTACACCAGGCTTCAACAGCAATGTTTGCTTTGGTTTGCACTTCTTTTTCTATGTCTTCTTCTGATCGAGGGATTTCTGTTCCCCTGTCTTCACAGTCTTTCACGAGTCCATTTGTATTATTAAGTCTGCTTTGGACTGACTTTAGCCCTGGTATTGTCTCATCCTTGGGTTTTCTGATATTGTTTGTCTCTTTTTTAGAATTTCTTTTCCCCTTTCCTGGTATACTGCCTTTGTGATTCTGAGACACTGTTGTACTTCATGTTTTCCTCACCTCAGTTTTCAATACTTGCTCTGGTAGCGTTTTGCAGTCTAGATGTTTGAAAGCTTATTTTTTGGGGCTTCAAACTCTATGGAACTGAAAATTGTACTTCCTGTTTCTTTTTCTATACTTCTTTAACTCTTCTTGTTAAGTAATATCAGGTATCTAATATAGATTTATAGGGCTTGGTTAAGTGAAAATTTTAGACCATTGGGTGTAAAACGATCCATGATATTTCTGTGAGGACAATTTTCCCTAGGCATTGATGCCATGTCCTTTTCCTGTGTGTGTTGTCTTTTATATATCTAATTGCTGGTGTTGCCTTTGTTGTGATGAGCACATCATATTATTTCAATTAGTAAAACTTCGTTTTATTGCACTTACCTCACAATTCTGAAAGTGCAGAGTACACTTCCTCTTCTGGAAATGAAGCTTAAATGTTTTCAGCTTGGCATTCGTCTGTACGTCATATTGGAGTCTTTCCAAAACAGAAAACTGAGAGTGCGCTTGTGCTTTCTCTTGCCATGGGAATGTCCCAATGTTACCAGTACTTCCCAGAGCTTCTCTGTCTACAGAAACACCAGTGGAAACTTATGTATGGATGTCATACATCAGGGCCTGCTGGAATGATCCCGCAGACCGATCTTTGTGTCCTCTGGGCATTACCATGTCAGTGCCATCCAAAATGTAGCATCTGCATTTGCGAGACAATGCTGAAGGAAATTCTTCAACTTCTCACGTTGTGGACTTTGACCACTCTTCCTTGATCCCTCATCCTGGGGTCATGGGTGCACGAAAGCAACCACAGAGCTTTACTGAATTCTCTTCCTCAAACCAATCCGTAATCCCTGTCCAGGTTACGACTGTAGCAGATCCTGAAGTTTTTAATACTGATTTCAAACCCAAGGGACACTGAATCCCTGAGACCAGATGAACGACTTCTCTAGTTGAGCCCCACACGTGCTCTATTAGCAAAATGCCAAATTGATCCTGGGCCTGCAAGATGCAGTTAATGTGGCCATGGCACATATCGAAAAACTCAACCTCACACGCCAATGTGGTTGCTTTCTTACTGGTGAAACAGGTCGGTTTGCTCCCTTGATAGAACACACCACAAACCACAGCACACTCCAGATCCCTGAGACACAGCGTGTGCCATTATCTGTAGCTCTATACCTCATTTTCCGCTGCCTCTGCTAGCTCAAATTTGGCAGAACGGATATTGGTCTCAGAATCAATTGTGGGGATATTTTGTGCTGATTTCTAGGAGTTATGTCAGCCAAGCATCTGCTGTGCACTCTTCTAACACTCAGCGCATTACCTACAGTCCCATGTGTGCTGTCCGCTTGAGAGTGTGCGTCCAAGTAAAACAGAAATTCACCTTTGCTGCTCCATCAGCAGAGGTCAGATCCTGCACAGATTTCCATTTTCTACTTTGCCTTCTCCTGCTTCCAGGTTTCCTGAGGCCTCAGCCTGTCTTTGGAAGTAACAGACCACTCTTCAGAAAGTGTCCTGTGCCAAGGGCTGGGTGAGAGGAAGTTTACAATGCTGTGTATATGGGAGGGAGTGAGCGCAGGTTGCACTGGTTCTCTGCCAACTGGGCATCGATAAATCAACACTTTCCAGTTGTAATTCACAGAAATGTGATGTTTGTATAGCTCTGTTTTCTAAAAAGCCATGGTTGGAGGGATTGTCCAAAGACTCCATTTTTGACATTGTGTTGATAAAACAGTTGCAGTTTTTAAGAAGGTTAATAGAATTGATTTACATGTTTTGGGATTTATATGAAAATGAAGTTAGTGTTTGAAACGTACTAAATTTACCTAGAAGTCCGACTTGTCAATTTTTGTAACATTATGTCAGCTCTAAGAAAAATGTAGACAGATAGAAAGTAAAATCGCAGTCCAAATTGTTGAAGGGGACATGTCAACTCTTTACTGTTGAAGCCTCCAACACCAACAGGAACCATGAATTACCTATTGAAACCATGAAATAACCGAGAACCTGGGTTTCCGTTGTGCATGTGGTGCCCTAAACTCCCAATGACAAATACTGGCCAATGTTGGCATTTCAAGGGGTAATATTCCTCTCTAGGAAAGTACAAGAAAAACCAAACAAAATATATACATTTAGGCTTGATTCCAATAGCACATACAGGCATTTTAGCTATGAGAACCCTGCTGCAGGTATGCTAGGCTATTGAAAAGGAGGTGTTCTTCTATCAGTGATGAGAACGCTTAATCATCCGAACATTTTGGGTAAAGCAATTTAACACAACCAAGTCTGCACCCCCAATATATCGTGCACCCGGTGCTTGACTGAAGAGAAAGACGGTCCACAATACATGTGTCTTTAAATGCTTTCATGAATTTACAGTTCAGGTCACTATCTGACATAATATTTACCTATATATACTGTGTAGAAAAACTGAGGCCTAGTACATATTCAAGTTCAGTCAAAGTTTCCTCTCACTTACCACACTCCCTTCACCCCAGACAAGACATAAACCCAGCATTTGCTGAATCTAGGGGAAGGTCATCATTTCTTGGTGTGAGCTAAGTATTCAATTCCCAACTAATTAAGGCGAGAGTATTTGACCTTTCAGGAGTTCACTGTTGTTCACAGAGTGTGAAGATGGAGGAACTCTGATTCTAGGAGGGGCTTGCTCTTCTCCTACTGGCTTCATTGCAGCTCAGGTTCTGTTCATTTAAAATGGATGCCTGAGTGGAAGGGAGGGAAGAGCATGTGCTTGATAGCAAGGACCAAACCTGGGAAAAGGCTTACCTGGGCTTGGTGCATTTTGGTCTGAATGGTTTGTAAATGCCCCTTGGGACCTGTGGATTCTCATGACCTCTCCAAGAACATGAGCGCTTTTATCATCTCTGCCATCTCTTCTCTTTTAGACGTCAGGAATCATGGAGCCGTTCTTGGAGCAGAGAATGGAGTAACTTTCTCAAGTGCACGTTGACACTCCGAATGTTTCTGCCAGTATCACAGAGGTTCAGTATGTCTCATGAATGTCTTTCGAGCCTGGTATTCCCTAGAGATGTCTCCATGCCGGTATTCTCCATTGTAGCGGAACAACTCTCATCAATATGTTCGCATCTCTCCTCAATCCGTGCAGCCAGCTTTTCTGCCAGCTTCTCTTCGTGTCTCCCATAAAGTCGACTTCAACAGAACTGGGCAAGTCTGAAAGTACCTCGGAGCCTCACCAGTAAGCTGATGACAGGCAGATCTTCCACTGTCTGCCCTCTCAGGTTCTGGAAACTTACCCGTGAACTTAGGTCTTTGGGCAGCAGCATTATCTCGAACTTACACAGCGTCCAGAACAAAAGACTTAAGCCAATCTCCACAAAGGGCGGCAGCCCCTCCATCACACTGATCCACCCACAGAATTCTGCCCAATTACCTTGGATCCACCAGCCACAACAAGCCTCGCAGTACACACCAAGATTCCACCTAGAATCCAACCGGTAACTGCCATCCCCAATGGTTGCTGAATAGTGTCAGTGTTGGGGGATGGGCTGCATCAAACAAGAGGTTCCTAAGTTAAATGTGATTCTATCCACTAGCGTTCCATTGTCCTTTTGTCTTCCCTCTTTCCTTTGGTTCAGATCTGTTTATACAGTACAAACGGTGGGAAGTGTGTCCATTTTTAGTTTATGGTTTCACACGTCTTGAAACTTTCTAACAGCTCACAGTACAGAGAGACCCCACTAAAGGAAACTCATGTTTGTGAAATATCCATTCACCCAGAATACATATCGGTCTGTTGCTTTCTGCTGAAACACCCATGCTCTCAGAAAATGGATCCACTTGTTTCATGGGGGCTGAAATTCCGAGAAATGAAACCAATCCCAATGTGCACTTTACTGTCTGTCTCGTTTGCTCTTTGTACAAATTTGCAGAGCTACATGGCTTTGTTACAGGCTTATGCCGTTTCTTCTCTACTTAGAGTAGAATATGGCATTCATTCTTGCTGTTGGAAAAAATTGTAAGTCTATATCACGGACTATGACCAAATCTTATTCAAAATCGGCATTTGGGTTAGGTCACGATATGCTCTTTTGAATCAATATTTATGAATATAAATGCAAGTGTCTGTGTTCTGAGTACAAGTGTTTTGATTACATTTAAGCTGCGATCCTGGGTCGATTCGTGCTGAATGATCCTTGACATCAATTTGAGTATTTTGTTTTGAACACTGATGGTTTCTTTGGTATATGTCAGCCAACCATACCCTTTAGGTTTCTCTCTGTTTGTTTGTTTGTTTGTTTGCTTGTTGTTGGTTTTGCAGACACATTAGGCCATGCATCACTCCGTTTGCTTCAATCAGAGAGTCAAATATGTGAATCAATTAAGATAGTGCTTAAAATCACCTATGATTTCCTGCTACCCTCTCCCATCTTATGGCTTTGATGTCCTCCTTGCCTTCTTCTTGTTTCTTGTTTGTAACTCACGCTTTTCTTGCATTTCCAATAATGGTTTTTCTTATTTCCATTTCATCTTGCTACTTTACTATTCAGGGTAGAATTCTCAATCTTTCTTTTAGGATAAGTTTTGAACTGCTGAATTCTTTTAAGATTTGCTGGTCTGTGAATTTCCCTAGCTCTGCCGTTATTAGAAATGGCAGTCATGTGGCATAGGCTACCCATGATTACAGCTGTATCTCATTCAGGATATGGCCTATGTCCTTGCACTCCTGCCTGTTCTGCAATATTTCTGCCGAGATATGGGCTGAAACCCCCCTGGAGGTTCTGTTGTGACTAAATTGCTTTCCTCTAGATGCATTTTCAATCACTGGGGTTATCATGAACTTTGTTGATTTGAATTATACAGCTGCAATTAGGTCTATTGGGATTCCACCTCTTTTGGACGCTGTGTAGTTCCTGAATTCGTATAGATGATTCTTTCTTGTCTTTCAGCAAGTTTCAGTCTGACTTTTCTACAATTATCTTTTCAGGCTTTTTTTGTTAATCTTGCTTTTCCATCTGGGACTCTTACGAATCATACTCTTTCATGATTTGTCTTACACCAGGCTTCAACAGCAATGTTTGCATTGGTTTGCACTTCTTTTTCTATGTCTTCTTATGATCGAGGGATTTCTGTTCCCCTGTCTTCACAGTCTTTCACGAGTCCGTTTGTATTATTAAGTCTTCTTTGGACTGACTTTAGCCCTGGTATTGTCTCATCCTTGGGTTTTCTGATATTGTTTGTCTCTTTTTTAGAATTTCTTTTCCCCTTTCCTGGTATACTGCCTTTGTGACTCTGAGACACTGTTGTACTTCATGTTTTCCTCACCTCAGTTTTCAATACTTGCTCTGGTAGCGTTTTGCAGTGTAGATGTTTGAAAGCTTATTTTTTGGGGCTTCAAACTCTATGGAACTGAAAATTGTACTTCCTGTTTCTTTTTCTATACTTCTTTAACTCTTCTTGTTAAGTAATATCAGGTATCTAATATAGATTTATAGGGCTTTGTTAAGTGAAAATTTTAGACCATTGGGTGTAAAACGATCCATGATATTTCTGTGAGGACAATTTTCCCTAGGCATTGATGCCATGTCCTTTTCCTGTGTGTGTTGTCTGGTATATATCTAATTGCTGGTGTTGCCTTTGTTGTGATGAGCACATCATATTATTTCAATTAGTAAAACTTCGTTTTATTGCACTTACCTCACAATTCTGAAAGTGCAGAGTACACTTCCTCTTCTGGAAATGAAGCTTAAATGTTTTCAGCTTGGCATTCGTCTGTACGTCATATTGGAGTCTTTCCAAAACAGAAAACTGAGAGTGCGCTTGTGCTTTCTATTGCCAGGGGAATGTCCCAATGTTACCATTACTTCCCAGAGCTTCTCTGTCTACAGAAACACCAGTGGAAACTTATGTATGGATGTCATACATCAGGGCCTGCTGGAATGATCCCGCAGACCGATCTTTGTGTCCTCTGGGCAGTACCATGTCAGTGCCATCCAAAATGTAGCATCTGCATTTGCGAGACAATGCTGAAGGAAATTCTTCAACTTCTCACGTTGTGGACTTTGACCACTCTTCCTTGATCCCTCATCCTGGGGTCATGGGTGCACGAAAGCAACCACAGAGCTTTACTGAATTCTCTTCCTCAAACCAATCCGTAATCCCTGTCCAGGTTACGACTGTAGCAGATCCTGAAGTTTTTAATACTGATTTCAAACCCAAGGGACACTGAATCCCTGAGACCAGATGAACGACTTCTCTAGTTGAGCCCCACACGTGCTCTATTAGCAAAATGCCAAATTGATCCTGGGCCTGCAAGATGCAGTTAATGTGGCCATGGCACATATCGAAAAACTCAACCTCACACGCCAATGTGGTTGCTTTCTTACTGGTGAAACAGGTCGGTTTGCTCCCTTGATAGAACACACCACAAACCACAGCACACTCCAGATCCCTGAGACACAGCGTGTGCCATTATCTGTAGCTCTATACCTCATTTTCCGCTGCCTCTGCTAGCTCAAATTTGGCAGAACGGATATTGGTCTCAGAATCAATTGTGGGGATATTTTGTGCTGATTTCTAGGAGTTATGTCAGCCAAGCATCTGCTGTGCACTCTTCTAACACTCAGCGCATTACCTACAGTCCCATGTGTGCTGTCCGCTTGAGAGTGTGCGTCCAAGTAAAACAGAAATTCACCTTTGCTGCTCCATCAGCAGAGGTCAGATCCTGCACAGATTTCCATTTTCTACTTTGCCTTCTCCTGCTTCCAGGTTTCCTGAGGCCTCAGCCTGTCTTTGGAAGTAACAGACCACTCTTCAGAAAGTGTCCTGTGCCAAGGGCTGGGTGAGAGGAAGTTTACAATGCTGTGTATATGGGAGGGAGTGAGCGCAGGTTGCACTGGTTCTCTGCCAACTGGGCATCGATAAATCAACACTTTCCAGTTGTAATTCACAGAAATGTGATGTTTGTATAGCTCTGTTTTCTAAAAAGCCATGGTTGGAGGGATTGTCCAAAGACTCCATTTTTGACATTGTGTTGATAACACAGTTGCAGTTTTTAAGAAGGTTAATAGAATTGATTTACATGTTTTGGGATTTATATGAAAATGAAGTTAGTGTTTGAAACGTACTAAATTTACCTAGAAGTCCGACTTGTCAATTTTTGTAACAATATGTCAGCTCTAAGAAAAATGTAGACAGATAGAAAGTAAAATCGCAGTCCAAATTGTTGAAGGGGACATGTCAACTCTTTACTGTTGAAGCCTCCAACACCAACAGGAACCATGAAGTACCTATTGAAACCATGAAATAACCGAGAACCTGGGTTTCCGTTGTGCATGTGGTGCCCTAAACTCCCAATGACAAATACTGGCCAATGTTGGCATTTCAAGGGGTAATATTCCTCTCTAGGAAAGTACAAGAAAAACCAAACAAAATATATACATTTAGGCTTGATTCCAATAGCACATACAGGCATTTTAGCTATGAGAACCCTGCTGCAGGTATGCTAGGCTATTGAAAAGGAGGTGTTCTTCTATCAGTGATGAGAACGCTTAATCATCCGAACATTTTGGGTAAAGCAATTTAACACAACCAAGTCTGCACCCCCAATATATCGTGCACCCGGTGCTTGACTGAAGAGAAAGACGGTCCACAATACATGTGTCTTTAAATGCTTTCATGAATTTACAGTTCAGGTCACTATCTGACATAATATTTACCTATATATACTGTGTAGAAAAACTGAGGCCTAGTACATATTCAAGATCAGTCAAACATTCCTCTCACTTACCACACTCCCTTCACCCCAGACAAGATATAAACCCAGCATTTGCTGAATCTAGGGGAAGGTCATCATTTCTTGGTGTGAGCTAAGTATTCAATTCCCAACTAATTAAGGCGAGAGTATTTGACCTTTCAGGAGTTCACTGTTGTTCACAGAGTGTGAAGATGGAGGAACTCTGATTCTAGGAGGGGCTTGCCCTTCTCCTACTGGCTTCATTGCAGCTCAGGTTCTGTTCATTTAAAATGGATGCCTGAGTGGAAGGGAGGGAAGAGCATGTGCTTGATAGCAAGGACCAAACCTGGGAAAAGGCTTACCTGGGCTTGGTGCATTTTGGTCTGAATGGTTTGTAAATGCCCCTTGGGACCTGTGGATTCTCATGACCTCTCCAAGAACATGAGCGCTTTTATCATCTCTGCCATCTCTTCTCTTTTAGACGTCAGGGATCATGGAGCCGTTCTTGGAGCAGAGAATGGAGTAACTTTCTCAAGTGCACGTTGACACTCCGAATGTTTCTGCCAGTATCACAGAGGTTCAGTATGTCTCATGAATGTCTTTCGAGCCTGGTATTCCCTAGAGATGTCTCCATGCCGGTATTCTCCATTGTAGCGGAACAACTCTCATCAATATGTTCGCATCTCTCCTCAATCCGTGCAGCCAGCTTTTCTGCCAGCTTCTCTTCGTGTCTCCCATAAAGTCGACTTCAACAGAACTGGGCAAGTCTGAAAGTACCTCGGAGCCTCACCAGTAAGCTGATGACAGGCAGATCTTCCACTGTCTGCCCTCTCAGGTTCTGGAAACTTACCCGTGAACTTAGGTCTTTGGGCAGCAGCATTATCTCGAACTTACACAGCGTCCAGAACAAAAGACTTAAGCCAATCTCCACAAAGGGCGGCAGCCCCTCCATCACACTGATCCACCCACAGAATTCTGCCCAATTACATTGGATCCACCAGCCACAACAAGCCTCGCAGTACACACCAAGTTTCCACCTAGAATCCAACCGGTAACTGCCATCCCCAATGGTTGCTGAATAGTGTCAGTGTTGGGGGATGGGCTGCATCAAACAAGAGGTTCCTAAGTTAAATGTGATTCTATCCACTAGCGTTCCATTGTCCTTTTGTCTTCCCTCTTTCCTTTGGTTCAGATCTGTTTATACAGTACAAACGGTGGGAAGTGTGTCCATTTTTAGTTTATGGTTTTACACGTCTTGAAACTTTCTAACAGCTCACAGTACAGAGAGACCCCACTAAAGGAAACTCATGTTTGTGAAATATCCATTCACCCAGAATACATATCGGTCTGTTGCTTTCTGCTGAAACACCCACGCTCTCAGGAAATGGATCCAATTTTTTCATGGGGGCTGAAATTCCGAGAAATGAAACCAATCCCAATGTGCACTTTACTGTCTGTCTCGTTTGCTCTTTGTACAGTTTTGCAGAGCTAATTGTCTTTGTTATAGTCTTATGCCGTTTCTTCTCTACTTAGGGTAGAATATGGCATTCATTCTTGCTGTTGGAAAAATTGTAAGTCTATATCACGGACTATGACCAAATCTTATTCAAAATCGGCATTTGGGTTAGGTCACGATATGCTCTTTTGAATCAATATTTATGAATATAAATGCAAGTGTCTGTGTTCTGAGTACAAGTGTTTTGATTACATTTAAGCTGCGATCCTGGGTCGATTCGTGCTGAATGATCCTTGACATCAATTTGAGTATTTTGTTTTGAACAGTGATGGTTTCTTTGGTATATGTCAGCCAACAATACCCTTTAGGTTTCTCTCTGTTTGTTTGTTTGTTTGTTTGATTGTTGTTGGTTTTGCAGACACATTAGGCCATGCATCACTCCGTTTGCTTCAATCAGAGAGTCAAATATGTGAATCACTTAAGATAGTGCTTAAAATCACCTATGATTTCCTGCTACCCTCTCCCATCTTATGGCTTTGTTGTCCTCCTTACCTTCTTCTTGTTTCTTGTTTGTAACTCACGCTCTTCTTGCATTTCCAATAATGGTTTTTCTTATTTCCATTTCATCTAGCTACTTTACTATTCAGGGTAGAATTCTCAATCTTTCTTTTAGGATAAGTTTTGAACTGCTGAATTCTTTTAAGATTTGCTGGTCTGTGAATTTCCCTAGCTCTGCCGTTATTAGAAATGGCAGTCATGTGGCATAGGCTACCCATGATTACAGCTGTATCTCATTCAGGATATGGCCTATGTCCTTGCACTCCTGCCTGTTCTGCAATATTTCTGCCGAGATATGGGCTGAAACCCCCCTGGGGGTTCTTTTGTGACTAAATTGCTTTCCTCTAGATGCATTTTCAATCACTGGGGTTATCATGAACTTTGTTGATTTGAATTATACAGCTGCAATTAGGTCTATTGGGATTCCACCTCTTTTGGACGCTGTGTAGTTCCTGAATTCTTATAGATGATTCTTTCTTGTCTTTCAGCAAGTTTCAGTCTGACTTTTCTACAATTATCTTTTCAGGCTTTTTTTGTTAATCTTGCTTTTCCATCTGGGACTCTTACGAATCATACTCTTTCATGATTTGTCTTACCCCAGGCTTCAACAGCAATGTTTGCATTGGTTTGCACTTCTTTTTCTATGTCTTCTTCTGATCGAGGGATTTCTGTTCCCCTGTCTTCACAGTCTTTCACGAGTCCGTTTGTATTATTAAGTCTTCTTTGGACTGACTTTAGCCCTGGTATTGTCTCATCCTTGGGTTTTCTGATATTGTTTGTCTCGTTTTTAGTATTTCTTTTCCCCTTTCCTTGTATACTGCCTTTGTGATTCTGAGACACTGTTGTACTTCATGTTTTCCTCACCTCCGTTTTCAATACTTGCTCTGGTAGCGTTTTGCAGTCTAGATGTTTGAAAGCTTATTTTTTGGGGCTTCAAACTCTATGGAACTGAAAATTGTACTTCCTGTTTCTTTTTCTATACTTTTTTACCTCTTCTTGTCAAGTAATATCATGTATCTAATATAGATTTATAGGGCTTTGTTAAGTGAAAATTTTAGACCATTGGGTGTAAAAAGATCCATGATATTTCTGTGAGGACAAATTTTCCTAGGCATTGATGCCATGTCCTGTTACTGTGTGTGTTGTCTGAGATATTTCTAATTGCTGGTGTTGCCTTTGTTGTGATGAGCACATCATATTATTTCAATTAGTAAAACTTCGTTTTATTGCACTTACCTCACAATTCTGAAAGTGCATAGTACACTTCCTCTTCTGGAAATGAAGCTTAAATGTTTTCAGCTAGGCATTCTGCTGTACGTCATATTGGAGTCTTTCCAAAACAGCAAACTGAGAGTCCGCTTGTGCTTTCTATTGCCAGGGGAATGTCCCAATGTTACCAGATCTTCCCAGAGTTTCTCTGTCTACAGAAACACCTGTGGAAACATATGTATGGATGTCATATATCAGGGCCTGCTAGAATGATCCCGCAGACCGATCTTTGTTTCCTCTGGGCAGTACCATGTCAGTGCCATCCAAATTGTAGCATCTGCATTTGGGAGATAATTCTGAAGGAAATGCTTGAACTTCTCACGTTGTGGACTTTGACCACTCTTCCGTGATCCCTCATCCTTGGGTCATGGGTGCACGAATGCAACCCCAGAGCTGTACCGATTTCTCTTCCTCAAACCAATTCGTAATCCCTGTCCAGGTTACGACTGTAGCACATCCTGAATCTTTTAATACTGAATCAATCCAAAGGGCCACTGAATCCCTGAGACCAGATGCACGACTTCTCTAGTTGAGCCTCACACGTGCTCTATTGGCAAAATTCCAAATTGATCCTGGGCCTGCAAATTCAGTGAATGTGGCCATGGCACATATCGAAAATCTCAAACTCACACGCCAATGTGGTTGCTTTCTTACTGTGGTAACAAGTCTCTTTGCTCTCTTGATAAAACCCACCACAACACACAACGCACTCCAGATCCCTGAGACTCTGCGTGTGCCATTATCTGTAGCTCTATACCTCATTTTCCGCTGCCTCTGCTAGCTCAAATTTGGCAGAACGTATCTTGGTCTCAGAATCAATTGTGGGGAGAGTTTTTGCTGATTTCTATGAGTTATGTCAGCCAAGCATCTGCTGTGCACCCTTCTAACACTCAGCGCATTACCTACATTCCCATGTGTGCTGTTCGCTTCAGAGTGTGCGTCCAAGTAAAACAGAGTTTCACCTTAGTTTCTCCATCAGCAGAGGTCAGATCCTGCACAGATTTCCATTTCCTACTTTGCCTTCTCCTGCTTCCAGGTTTCCTGAGGCCTCAGCCTGTCTTTGGAAGTAACAGACCACTCTTCAGAAAGTGTCCTGTGCCAAGGGATTGGTGAGTGGAAGTTTACATTTCTGTGTACATGTGAAGGAGTGAGCGCAGGTTGAAATGGTTCTCTGCCAACTGGGCATCGATAAATCAACACTTTCCAGAAGTAATTCACAGAAATGTGATGATTGTTTAGCTCTGATTTCTATAAAGCCATGGTTGGAGGGATTGTCCGAAGACTCCAATTTTGACATTGTTTGATAACAGAGTTGCAGTTTTTAAGAATGTTAATAAAATTGATTTACATGTTTTGGGATTTATATGAAAATGAAGTTAGTGTTTGAAACTTACTAAATTTTCCTAGAAGTCTGACTTCTCAATTTTTCTAACATTATGTCAGCTCTAAGAAAAATGTAGACAGATAGAAAGTAAAATCGCTGTCCAAATTGTTGAAGGGGACATGTCAACTCTTTACTTTTGAAGCCTCCAACACCAACAGGAACCATGAAGTACCTATTGAAACCATGAAATAACCGAGAACCTGGATTTCCGTTGTGCATGTGGTGCGCTATACTCCCAATGACACATACTGGCCAATGTTGGCATTTCAAGGGGTAACATTCCTCTCTAGGAAAGTACAAGAAAAACCAAACAAAATATATACATTTAGGCTTGATTCCAAAAGCACATACAGGCATTTTAGCTATGAGAACCCTGCTGCAGGTATGCTAGGCTATTTAAAAGCAGGTGTTCTTCTATCAGTGATGAGAACGCTTAATCATCCGATCATGTTGTGTAAAGCAATTTAACACAACCAAATCTGCACCCCCAATATATCGTGCAACCGTTGCTTGACTGAAGACAAAGACGGTCCATAATACCTGTGTCTTTAAAGGCTTTCATGTCTTTTACAGTTCAGGTCACAATCTGATATAATATTTACCTATATATACTGTCTTGAAAAACTGAGGCCTAGTACATATTCAAGTTCAAAGTTTCCTCTCGCTAACCACACTTCCTTCACCCCAGACAAGACATAAACCCAGCATTTGCTGAATCTAGGGGAAGGTCATCATTTCTTGGTGTGAGATAAGTATTAAATCCCCAACTATTTTAAGCGAGAGTATATGACCTTTCAGGATTTCACAGTTGTTCACAGAGTGTGAAGATGGAGGAACTCTGATTCTAGGAGGGGCTTGCTCTTCTCCTACTGGCTTCATTGCAGCTCAGGTTCTGATCCTTTAAAATGGATGCCTGAGTGGTGGGGAGGGAAGAGCAAGTGCTTGATAGCAAGACCCAAACCTGGGAAAAGGCTTACCTGGGCTTGGTGCATTTTGGTATGAATGGATTGTAAATGCCCCTTGGGACCTGTGGATTCTCATGACCTCTTCCAAGAACATGAGCGCTTTTATCATCTCTGCCATCTCTTCTCTTTTAGACGTCAGGAATCTTGGAGCCATTCTTGGAGCAGAGAATTGAGTGACTTTCTCAAGTGCACGTTGACACTCCGAAAGTTTCTGCCAGTATCACAGAGGTTCAGTAAGTTTCATGAATGACTTTCGAGCCTGGTATTCTCTAGAGATGTCTCCATGCCGGTATTCTCCATTGTAGCGGAACAACTCTCATCAATATGTTCGCATCTCTCCTCAATCCGTGCAGCCAGCTTTTCTGCCAGCTTCTCTTCGTGTCTCCCATAAAGTCGACTTCAACAGGACTGGGCAAGTCTGAAAGTACCTCGGAGCCTCACCAGTAAGCTGATGACAGGCAGATCTTCCACTGTCTGCCCTCTCAGGTTCTGGAAACTTACCCGTGAACTTAGGTATTTGGGCAGCAGCATTATCTCGAACTTACACAGCGTCCCGTACAAAAGACCTAAGCCAATCTCCACAGAGGGCGGCAGCCCCTCCATCACACTGATCCACCCACAGAATTCTGCCCAGTTACCTTGGATCCACCAGCCACAACAAGCCTCGCGGTACACACCAAGATTCCTCCTAGAATCCAACCGGTAACTGCCATCCCCAATGGTTCCTTAATATTGTCATTGTTGGGGGAGGGGCTGCATTAAACGAGAGGTTCCTAGGTTAAATGTGATTCTATCCACTAGCGTGCCACTGTCCTTTTATCTTCCCTCTTTCCTTAGTTTCAGATCTGTGTATACAGTACAAACGGTGGGAAGTGTGTCAATTTTTAGTTTATGGTTTCACACGTCTTGAAACTTTCTAACAGCTCACATTACACAGAGACCCCACTAAAGGAAAGTCATGTTTTTGTAATATCCATTCACCCAGAAAACATATTCGTCTGTTGCTTTCTGCTGAAACACCCACGCTCTCAGAAAATGGATCCACTTGTTTCATGGGGGCTGAAATTCCGAGAAATGAAACCAATCCCAATGTGCACTTTACTGTCTGTCTCGTTTGCTCTTAGAACTGTTTTACAGATCTACTTGTATTTGTTATAGGCTTATGCCGTTTCTTCTCTACTTAGGGTAGAATATGGCATTCATTCTTGCTTTTGGAAGAATTGTAATTCTATATCACGGACTATGACCAAATGTTATTCATAATCGGCATTTGGGTTAGGTCACGATATGCTCTTTTGAATCAATATTTATGAATAATATTGCACGCGTCTGTGTTCTGAATACAAGTGTGTTGAGTACATTTAAGCTGCGATACTGTGTCGGTGCGTGCTGAATAATCTGTGACATCAATTTGAGTATTTTGTTTTGAATACTCATGGTTTCTTTGGTATATGTCAGCCAACCGTACCCTTTTGATGTCTCTCTGTTTGTTTGATTTTTTGTTTGTTTGCTTGTTGTTGGGTTTGCAAACACTTTAGGTCATGCATCACTCCGTTTGCTTCAATCAGAGAGTCATATAAGTGAATCACATAAGATAGTGCTTAAAATCACCTATGATTTCCTACTACCCTCTCCCATCTTATGGCTTTGATGTCCTCCTTGCCTTCTTCTTGTTTCTTGTTTGTAACTCACGCTCTTCTTGCATTTCCAATAATGGTTTTTCTTATTTCCATTTCATCTTGCTACTTTTCTATTCAGGGTAGAATTGTCAATCTTTCTTTTAGGATAAGTTTTGAACTGCTGAATTCTTTTAAGCTTTGCTGGTCTGTGAATTTCCCTAGCTCTGCCGTTATTAGAAATGGCAGTCATGTGGCATAGGCTACCCATGATTACAGCTTTTTCTCATTCAGGATATGGCCTATGTCCTTGCACTCCTCCCTTTTCTGCAATATTTCGGCTGTGATATGAGCTGAAACCCCTCTGGAGGTTCTGTTGTGACTAAATGCTTTCCTGTAGATGCATTTTAAATCACTGGGGTGATCATGAACTTTGTTGATTTGAATTATACAGCTGCAAGTAGGTCTATTGGGATTCCAACTCCTTTGGACGCTGTGTAGATACTGAATTCTTATAGATGTTACTTTCTTGTTTTTCAGAAAGTATCAGTCTGAATGTTATACAATTATCATTTCAGGCTTTTTTTTAATCTTGCTTTTCCATCTGGGACTCTTAAGAATCTTACTCTTTCATGCTTTGTCTTACCCCAGGCTTCAACAGCATTGTTTGCATAGGTTTGCAATTCATTTTCCTATATCTTTTCTGATCGAGGAATTTCTGTTCCCCTGTCTTCACAGACTTTCACGAGTCCATCTGCATTATCAAGTCTGCTTTGGACTGAATTTAGCCATGTTATTGTCTCATCCTTGGGTTTTCTGATGCTGTTTGGCTCATTTTTAGAGTTTCTCTTCCCTTTCCGGGTATACTGCCTTTTGTGATTCTGAGACACTGTTGTACTTCATGTTTTCCTCACCTCAGGTTTCAATACTTCCTCTGGTAGCGTTTTGCAGTCTAGATGTTTGAAAGCTTATTTTTCAGGCCTTCAAAATCTTTGGAACTGAAAATGGTACTTCCTGTTTCTTATACTATAGTTCATTATCTCTACTGGTCAAGTAATATCAGGTATCTAATATAGAATTATAGGGCTTTGATAAGTGAAAATTTTAGACAATTGGGTGTACAAAGTTCCATGATATTTCTGTGAGGACAATTTTCCCTAGGCATTGATGCCATGTCCTGTTCCTGTGTGTGTTGTCTGGTATATCTCTAATTGCTTGTGTTGCCTTTGTTGTGATGAGCACACCATATTATTTCAATTAGTAAAACTTCGTTTTATTGCACTTACCTCACAATTCTGAAAGTGCAGGGTACACTTCCTCTTCTGGAAATGAAGCTTAAAGGTTTTCAGCTCGTCGTTCTGCTTTACATAATATTGGAGTCTTTCCAGAACAGCAAACTGAGAGTGCGCTTGGGCTTTCTCTTGCCATGGGAATGTCCAAATGTTACCAGTTCTTCCCAGAGCTTCTCTGTCTACAGAAACAACAGTGGAAACATATGTATGGATGTCATATATCAGGGCCTGCTGGAATGATGCCGCAGACCGATCTTTGTGTCCTCTGGGCAGTACCATGCCAGTGCCATCCAAATTGTAGCATCTGCATTTGGGAGATAATGCTGAAGGTAATGCTTCAACTTCTCACGTTGTGGACTTTGACCACTCTTCCTTGATCCCTCATCTTTGGGTCATGGGTGCATGTATGCAACCACAGAGCTGTACCGAATTCTCTTCCTCAAACCAATCCGTAATCCCTGTCCAGATTACGACTGTAGCAAATCCTGAAGCTTTTAATACTGATTTCATACACAAGGGCCACTGAATCCTTCAGACCAGATTCACGGCTTCTCTATTTGAGAACCACACGTGCTCTATTGGCAAAATGCCAAATTGATCCAGGGCCGGAAAGATGCACTGGATGTGGCCATGGCACATATCGAAAACTCAACTTCACATGCCAATGTGGTTGTTTCTTACTGGGGTAACAGGTCAGTTTGCTCTCTTGATAGAACCCACCAGAACCCACAACACACTCCAGAGCCCTGAGACTCAGCGTGTGCCATTATCTGTAGATCTATATCTCATTTTCCGCTGCCTCTGCTAGCTAAACTTTGCAGGTCGGATCTTGGTCTCAGAATCATTTATGGGGATATTTTGTGCTGATTTCTATGAGTTATGTCAGCCAAGAATCTGCTGTGCACTCTTCTAACACTCAGCGCATTACCTACAGTCCCATGTGTTCTGTCCGCTTGAGAGTGTGCGTCCAAGTAAAACAGAGTTTCACCTTTGCAGCTACATCAGCAGAGGTCAGATCCTGCACAGATTTCCATTCTCTACTTTGCCTTCTCCTGATTCCAGGGTTCCTGAAGCCTCATCCTGTCATTGGAAGTAACAGGCCACTCTTCATATAGTGTCCTGTGACATGGGCTGGGTGAGTGGATGTTTACATTGCTGTGTACATGCGAGGGAGTGAGCGCAGGTTGCACTGGTTCTCTGCCAACTGGGCATCGATAAATCAACACTTTCCAGATGTAATTCACAGAAATGTGATATTTGTTTAGCTCTGTTTTCTATAAATCCATGGTTGGAGGGATTGTCCGAAGACTCCAATTTTGACATTGTGTTGATAACACAGTTGCAGTTTTTAAGAAGGTTAATAGAATTGATTTACATGTTTTGGGATTTATATGAAAATGAAGTTAGTGTTTAAAACGTACTAAATTTACCTAGAAGTCCGACTTGTCAATTTTTGTAACAATATTTCAGCTCTAAGAATAATGTAGACAGTTAGAAAGTAAGATCGCAGTCCAAAATGTTGAAGGGGACATGTCAACTCCTTACTGTTGAAGCCTCCAACACCAACAGGAAACATGAAGTACCTATTGAAACCATGAAATAACCGAGAACCTGGGTTTCCGTTGTGCATGTGGTGTCCTATACTCCCAATGACACATACTGGCCAATGTTGGCATTTCAAGGGGTAATATTCCTCTCTAGGAAAGTACATGAAAAACCAAACAAAATATATACATTTAGGCTTGATTCCAAAAGCACATACAGGCATTTTAGCTATGAGAACCCTGCTGCAGCTATGCTAGGCTATTGAAAACAGGTGTTCTTCTATCAGTGATGAGAACGCTTAATCATCCGGTCATGTTGTGTAAAGCAATTTAACACACCCGTGTGCACTTCCAAGATTTCGTGTACCCGGGGCTTGATTGAAAAGTTAGATGTTCCAAATAACATGAGTCTTTAATGTCTTTCACTACTTTTACAGTTGAGTTCACTATCTGACTTATAATATTTGATTATACTCTCTTGAAATACTGAGGCATAATACATATTCAAGTTCAGTAAAAGAGTTCCCTCACTTACAACACTCCCTTCACCCCAAAGAAGACATAAAAAAAGCATTTGCTCAGTCTAGGGAAAGGTCATCATTTCTTTGTGTGAGATGATTACTCAATTCCTATCTATCTTAGTCAAAAATATTTGACCTTTAAAGATTTCACTGTAGTTCACAGAGTGTGAAGATGGAGGAACTCTGATTCTAGGAGGGGCTTGCTCTTCTCCTACTGTCTTCATTGCAGCTCAGGATCTGATCCTTTAAAATGGATGCCTGAGTGGAGGGGAGGGAAGAGCAAGTGCTTGATAGCAAGGCCCAAACCTGGGAAAAGGCTTACCTGGGCTTGGTGCATTTTGGTCTGAATGGTTTTTAAATGCCCCTTGGGACCTGTGGATTCTCATGACCTCTTCCAAGAACATGAGCACTTTATCATGTCTGCCATCTCTTCTCTTTTAGACGTCAGGAATCTTGGAGCCGTTCTTGGAGCAGAGAATGGAGTGACATTCTCAAGTGCACGTTGACACTCCGAATGTTTCTGCCAGTATCACAGAAGTTCAGAAGGTCTCATGAATGTCTTTCGAGCCTGGTATTCTCTAGAGATGTCTCCATGCCGGTATTCTCCATTGTAGCGGAACAACTCTCATCAATATGTTCGCATCTCTCCTCAATCCATGCAGCCAGCTTTTCTGCCAGCTTCTCTTCGTGTCTCCCATAAAGGCGACTTCAACAGGACTGGGCAAGACTGAAAGTACCTCGGAGCCTCACCAGTAAGCTGATGAAAGGCAGTTCTTCCACTGTCTGCCCTTTCAGCTTCTGGAAACTTACCCGTGAACTTAGGTCTTTGGACAGCAGCATTATCTCGAACTTACACAGCTTCCTGATCAAAAGAATTAAGCCAATCTCCACAAAGGGCGGCAGCACCCCCATCACACTGATCCACCCACAGAATTCTGCCCAGTTACCTTGGATCCACCCGCCACAAGAAGCCTCCCTGTACACACCAAGATTCCACCTGGAATCCAACCGGTAACTGCCATCCCCAATGGTTGCTGAATAGTGTCAGTGTTGGGGGAGGGGCTGCATCAAACGAGAGGTTCCTAATTTAAATGTGATTCTATCCACTAGCGTGCCATTGTCCTTTTAACTTCCCTCTTTCCTTTGGTACATATCTGTATATACAGTACAAACGGAGGGAAGTGTGCCCATTTTTAGTTTATGGTTTAACACGTCTTGAAACTTTCTAACATTTCACAGTTCACAGACACCCCACTAAAGAAACTCATGTTTGTGTAATATCCATTCACCCAGAATACATATCCGTCTGTTGCTTTCTGCTGAAAAACCCACGCTCTCAGAAAATGGATCCATTTGTTTCATGGGGGCTGAAATTCCGAGAAAAGAAACCAGTCCCATTGTGCACTTTATTGTCTGTCTCGTTTGCTCTTAGTACAGTTTTGAAGAGCTATTTGCTTTGTTGTAGGCTTATGCCGTTTCTTCTCTACGTAGTGTAGAATATGGCATTCATTCTTGCTTTTGGAAGAATTGTAAGTCTATATCACGGACTATGACCAAATCTTATTCAAAATCGTCATTTGGGTTAGGTCACTATATGCTCTTTTGAATCAATATTTATGAATATTAATGCACACGTCTGTGTTCTGAATACAAGTGTGTTGAGTACATTTAAGCTGCGATACTGTGTCGGTGCGTGCTGAAAGATCCTTGACACCCTTTTTAGTATTTTGTTTTGAATACTCATGGTTTCTTTGGTATATGTCAGCCAACCGTACCCTTTTGGTGTCTCTCTGTTTGTTTGATTGTTTGTTTGTTTGCTTGTTGTTGGTTTTGCAAACACATTAGGCCATGCATCACTCCGTTTGCTTCAATCAGAGAGTCATATATGTGAATCACTTAAGATAGTTCTTAAAATCACCTATGATTTCCTGCTACCCTCTCCCATCTTACGGCTTTGATGTCCTCCTAGCCTTCTTCTTGTTTCTTGTTTGTAACTCACGCTCTTCTTGCATTTCCAATAATGGTTTTTCTTATTTCCATTTCATCTTGCTACTTTTCTATTCAGGGTAGAATTGTCAATCTTTCTTTTATGATATGTTTGGAACTGCTGAATTCTTTTAAGATTTGCTGGTCTGTGAATTTCCCTAGCTCTGCCGTTATTAGAAATGGCAGTCATGTGGCATAGGCTACCCATGATTACAGCTTTTTCTCATTCAGGATATGGCCTATGTCCTTGCACTCCTCCCTGTTCTGAAATATTTCGGCCGAAATATGAGCTGAAACCCCTCTGGAGGTTCTGTTTTGGCTAAATTACTTTCCTGTGGATGCATTTTAAATCACTGGGGTGATCATGAACTTTGTTGATTTGAATTATACAGCTGCAAATAGGTGTATTGGGATTCCAACTCCTTTGGACGCTGTGTAGTTCCTGAAATCGTATAGATGAACCTTTCTTGGCTTTCAGCATGTTTCATTGTGATTTTTCTTCAAATACCTTTTCAGAATTTTTTTTTTATCTCTTGCTTTTCCATTTATGACACTTGTGAATACTGTTCTTTCATTCTTTGTCTTACCCCAGGATTCAACCTCGATGTTTGCATTGGTTTGCACTTGCTTTTCTATGTCTTCTTCTGATGAGGGATTTCTGTTCCCCTGTCTTCACAGTCATTCACGAGTCCCTCTGCATTATCTAGTCTGCTTCGGACTGACTTTAGCCCAGTTATTATCTCATCCATTGAGTTTTCTTATATTATTTGGTTCTTCTTTAGAGTTTCCCTTCCCCTTTTCATGTATTCTGCCTTTTGTGATTCTGAGACACTGTTGTTCTTCAGTGTTTTCCTCACCTCCGTTTTCAATGCTTGCTCTGGTAGCATTTTTCCGTCTAGTTGCTTGAAACTTATTGTTTTGGCCTTCAAACTCTCTGGAACTGAAATGGTACTTCTGGTTTCTTTTCCTATACTTCTTTTTCTCTACATGTCAAGTACTATGTGTTAACTAATATACACTTACAAGGCTTGGTTAAGTGAAAACTTTAGACTTTGGTGTACGCAATTCCATGATATTTATGTGAAGACAATTTTCCCTAGACATTGATGCCATGTCCTGTTCCTGTGTGTGTTGTCTGTTATATCTCTAATAGCTGGTGATGCCTTTGTTGTGATGAACACAGTGTAATATTTCAATTAGTATATCCTCATTTGTATTATGCTAATCTCACATCTGAATGTGCACAGGGCACTTCCTCTATTGGAAATGAAACTTCTGGAGGGTTTCAGCTCTGCATTCTTCTGTATGTCATATTGGTGTGTTTCAAACCCAGCCAACAGACAGTGTGCTTGTAATTTTTATTTTCATGGGATTGTCCCAATGTTACCAGTTCTTCCCAGAGCTTCCCTGTCTTCAGAAAAACAAGTGGAAACATATGTATGGATGTCATACTTCAGGGCCTGCTGGAATGATCCCGCAGACTGACCTATGTGCCCTCTGTGCAGTACCATGTCAGTGCCATCCAAAATGTAGCTTCTTCATTTTTAGATAATGCTGAAGGATATGCTTCATCTTCTCACTCTGTGGAATTAGACCACTCTTCCTTGTTCTCTCATCCTTGTGTCATGGGTTCACGAAGGCAACCACAGAGCTTTTCCACATACTCTGCCTCAAACCAGACCATAATCCCAGTCCAGGTTACGAATGTAGCATATCCTAAATCTTTTAACAGTGATTTCAACCCCAACGCCTCTGTAAACCTCAGACTAGATGCATGATAATGCTGATTGAGCTGCACACGTTCTCTATTTGAAAAATGCCAAATTGGTCCCTTATACTGTGGATGCAGTGGATGAGGCTATAGGACATATTGATAAACTCAACCTCACACGCCAGTGTGGTTGATTTCTCACTGAGGTCACAGTTCTGTTTGCTGTCTTGATAGGACCCACCATAACCCACAACGCACTCTAGATCCCTGAGTTCTCCGTGTGAAGTCATCCATAGCCCTATCCCCCTTTTTCCGCTGCGTCTGCTAGCTCAAATTTGGCAGTTCGGATCTTGGTCTCAGATTCAATTGTGGGGATATATTGTGCTGATTGCTTTGAGTTCTGTCAGCCAAGCATCTGCTGTGCACTCTTCTAACACTCAGCGCATCACCTTCAATCCCATGTGTGCTGCCCGCTTGAGAGTGTGCGTCCAAGTAAAACAAAGTTTCACCACTGATGCTCCATTACCAGAGGTCAGATCCTGCACTGGTTTCCATTCTCTACATTGCCTTTTCCTGCTTCCAGGTTTTCTGAGGCTTCATCCTGTCTTTCGATATAACAGACCATCCTTCAGCAAGTTTCCTGTGCCAAGGGCTGGGTGAGTGGATGTTTACATTTCTGTGTACATGGGACGGAGTGAGCACAGGTTACACTTATTCTCTGCTAACTGAGCATTGATAAATCAACACATTCCTGATATAATTCAAAGAAATGTGATGTTTGATTAGCTCTGTTTTCTTTACAGCCATGGTGGGTGGGTTTGTTCGTAGACTTCAATTTTGACAAGTGTTGATAACTCAGTTGCTGTTTTTAAGAATGTTAATAGAATTGATTTACATGTTTTGGGATTTATAAGAAAATGAAGTTAGAATTTGAAACATACTAAATCCACCTAGATGCCAGACATGTCAATTTTGTAAGATTATGTCAACTCTAAGAAAAATATAGAAAGATATAAAGTAAAAATGCTGTCCAATATGTTGAAGGGGATATGTCAACTCTTTATGTTGAAGCCTCCAACACCAACCGGAACCATGAAGTGTCTATTGGAACCATGAAATAACCGAGAACCTGGGTTTCCCTTGTACATGTGGTTCCCTATACTCCCAATGACACATACTGGCCAATGTTGGAATTTCAAGGGTAACATTATTCTTTAGGGAAATACAACAAAAACCAAACAATATATATACATTTAGGCTTGATTCCAAAAGCACCTACAGGCATTTTAGCTATGAGAATCCTGATGCACCTATGCTAGGCAATTGAGAACCAGGTGTTCTTGTATCATTGATGAGAACGTTTAATCATCCCATCATATTGCGTACAACAATTTAACTAAACCAAGTGTGGACCCCCATGATATCGTGCACCCGCGTCTTGACAGAAGTCTAAGACGCTCTACAATAACTGTGTCTTTAATGTCTTTCAAAACTTTTACAATTCAGTTCACTATCTGTCTTATAATATTCCTCTATACTTTATAAAAACATGAGGCCGAATACATATTCAAGTTCAGTCAAAGTTTCCCCTCACTTACCACACTCCCTTCACCCCAAAGAATACATAACCCCAGCATTTGCTGAATCTAGGTGTAGGTCATCATTTCTTTGTGTGAGCTAAGTATTCAATTCCTATCTATTTAATCGAGAGTATTTGACCTTTAAGGAGTTCACCGTTGTTCAAAGAGTGTGAATTTGGAGGAACTCTGATTCTAGGAGGGGCTTGCTCTTCTCCTACTGGCTTCATTGCATCTCAGGTTCTGATCCTTTAAAATGGATGCCTGAGTGGAGGGGAGGGAAGAGCAAGTGCTTGATAGCAAGGCCCAAACCTGGGAAAAGGCTTACCTGGGCTTGGTGCATTTTGGTCTGAATGGTTTGTAAATGCCCCTTGGGACCTGTGGATTCTCATGACCTCTTCCAAGAACATGAGCGCTTTTATCAACTCTGCCATCTCTTCTCTTTTAACCTTCAGGAATCTTGGACCCGTTCTTGGAGCAGGGAATTGAATAAATTTCTCTAGTGCACGTTGACACTCCGTACATTTCTACCAGTATCACTGAGGTTCAGTAGGTCTCATGAAAGGCTTTTGAGCCTGTATTCTCTAGAGATGTCTCCATGCCGGTATTCTCCATTGTAGCAGAACAACTCTCATCAATATGTTCTCATCTCAGCTCAATCAGTCCAGCCAGCTTTTCTGCCAGGTTCTCTTCGTGTCTTCCATAAAGTTGACTTCAACAGGACTGGGAAGACTGAAAGTAACTCGGAGCCTCACCAGTAATCTGATGATAGGCAGATCTTTCACTGTCTGCAATTTCAGTTTCTGGAAACTTACCCTTGAACTCCGGTCTTAGGGCAGCAGCAGTAACTCGAACTAACACAGTTTCCTGAGAAAAAGACAAAAGCCAATCTCCACAGAGGGCAGCAACCCATTCATCACACTGATCCACCGACCGAATTCTGCCCAGTTACCTTGGATCCACCAGCCACAAAAAGCCTCGCTGTACACACCAACATTCCATCTGGAATTCCATCCGATAAATGCCTTCCCCAATGTTTGCTGCACATTTACAGTGATGGGGGAGGGGCTGCATTAAAATAGAGGTTCCTAAGTGATATGTGATTCAATCCACTAGCGTCCCATGGTCCTTTTTTCTTCCCTCTTTCCTTTTTCCCAATCTTTTTACTCTGTACAACCTGAAGGAATTGTGTTCATTTACAGTTTACGGTTTCACACATCTTGAAACATTCTAACAGTTCACAGTACAAAGAGACCCACTAAAGAAAACTCATGTTTGTGTAAAATCCATTCACTCAGAATACATATCCTTCTGTTGCTTTCTGCTGAAACACCCACACTCTCAGAACATGGATCCATTTTTTTCATGGGTGTGAAATTCCAAGAAGTGAAACCAATCCCAATGTGCACTTTACTGTCTGTCTCGTTTGCTCTTAGTACAGTTTTGCAGAGCTACTTGTCTTTGCTATACTCTTATGCCATTTCTTCTTTAAGTAGGGTAGAATATGGCCTTCGTTCATTCTGTTGGAAGACTTGTAAGCCTTTATCATGTTCTATGACCCAATATTATTCAAAACCGTCATTTGATTTGGGTCATGATGTGCACTTATGAATCAATATTTATGAATATTAATGCACGCATCTGTTTTTGAATACAAGTGTGTTGAGTACATGCTAGCCGCCATACTGGGTTGATGCATGCTGAATGATCCTTGACATCACTTTGAGTATTTTGTATTGAATATCTATGGTTATTTGGTATATGTCAGCAAACTTTAACCTTTTGGTGTTTGTTTGTTTGTTTGATTGTTTGTTTTGCAAACACATTAGGCCATGCCTCTCTCCTTTTGCTTCAGACAGTCATATAAGATGATTCACTTAAGATAGTGCTTAAAATCACCTATGATTTCCTGCTAAAATCTCCCATGTTTAGGATTGTGATGTCTTCTTTGCCTTCTTCCTGTATCTTCTTTGCAACTCATGCTCTTCTTGCGTTTCCAATAATGGTTTTCTTATTTCAATTTCATCTTGCTACTTTTTTTTTCAGGGAAGGATTCTCAACTTGTTTTTTAGGATCAGTTTCAAACTGCTGAATTCTTTTAAGGTTTGCCAGTCAGTGAAATTCCCTAGCTCTGCCGTTCTTAGTAATGGCGATCATTTGGCATTGGCTACCCTAGATTGCAGCTTTTTCTCATTCAGGATATGGCCTATGTCCTGGCACTCCTCCCTGTTTTGCAAAATTTCTGCCGAGATATGAGCTGAAATGCCTCTGGTGGTTCTGTTGTGACTAAGTTGCTTTCCTCAAGGTGCATTTTAGATCACTGGGATGATCATGAACTTTGTTTATTTGAATTCTACAGCTGATTGTTTGTCTATTGCTATTTCACCTACTTTGGATAATTTGTAATTCCTGAATTCGTATAGATGATCCTTTCTTGGCTTTCAGCATGTTTCATTGTGATTTTTGTACAAATACCTTTTCAGAATTTTTTATTTCATCTATTTCTTTTCCACTTGGGACTCTTATGAATCCTATTCTTCCATTCATTTTCTTACCCCAGGATTCAACAGCGATGTTAGCGTTGGTTTGCACTTGGTTTTCTATGCCTTCTTCTGATCGAAGGATTTCTTTTCCCCTGTCTTCACAGTCATTCACGAGTCCCTCTGCATTATCTAGTCTGCTTAGGACTGAATTTAGCCCAGTTATTATCTCATCCATTGAGTTTTCTGATATTATTTGGTTCTTCTTTAGAGTTTCCCTTCCCCTTTTCGTGTATTCTGCCTTTTGTGATTCTGAGACACAGTTTTTTCTACTGTGTTTTCCTCACCTCCATTTTCAATGCTTGATCTGGTAGCATTTTGCCATCCAGATGCTTGAAAGCTTATTGTTTGGGCCTTCAGTCTCTTTGGAACTGAAATTGTACTTCCTGTTTCTTTTACTATACTTCTATTTCTCTACTGGTCAAGTACTATCAGGTATCCAATATAGACTTAAAAGGCTTGGATAAGTGAAAACTTTAGACTCTTTGGTGTACACAATTCCATGATATTTCTGTGAGGACAATTTTCCCTAGATATTGATGCCATGTCCTATTCCTCTGTGTGTTGTCTGGTATATCTCTAATTCCTGGTGTTGCATTTGTTGTGATGAACACACCATACTATTTCAATTAGTATAACCTCAGTTTTATTATGCTAATCTCACAGTTCAGAAAGTGCACATGGCACTTCCTCTAGTGGAAATGAAGCTTCTAAAGAGTTTCAGCTCTGCATTCTTCTGTATGTCATATTGGTGTGTTTCCAACACAGCCAACAGATATTGCGCTTGTAAGTTTTATTTCCATGGGAATGTCCCAATGTTACCAGTTCTTCCCAGAGCTTCCCTGTCTTCAGAAACACCAGTGGAAACATATGTATGGATGTCATACTTCAGGACCTGCTGGAATGATCCCACAGACCGACCTATGTTTCCTCTGTGCAGTACCATGTCAGTGCCATCCAAAATGTAGCTTCTGCATTTGGGAGATAATGCTGAAGGAAATGCTTCATCTTCTCACTCTGTGGAATTTGAACACACTTCCTTGTTCTCTCATCCTTGTGTCTTGGGTTCTCAAAGGCAACCACGGAGCTGTTCAGCATCGTCTGCCTGAAACCAGAACGTAATCCCAGTCCACGTTACGAATGTAGCTTATCCTAAATTATTTAATACTGATTTCAGTCCCAACGCCCCCTGGAACACTCAGATCAGATGCATGATATCTCTGATTGATCCCCACATGTGCTCTATTTGCAAAATGCAAAATTGGTCCCTGGTCATGCAGATGCAGTGGATGAGGCAATAGGACATATTGATAAACTCAACCTCATACGCCAGTGTGGTTGATTTGTCACTGAGGTCATAGTTCTGTTTGCTCTTTTTATAGGACCCACCATAAACCACAGTGCACTCTAGATCCCTGAGTTCTGCGTGTGCCATCATCCGTAGCCCTATCCCTCTTTTTCTGCTGCCTCTGCTAGCTCAAATTTGGCAGCTCGAATCTTGGTCTCAGATTCAATTGTGGGGATATTTTGTGTTGATTTCTTTGAGTTCTGTCAGCCAAGCATCTGCTGTGCACGCTTCTAACACTCAGGGCATCACCTTCAATCCCAAGTTTGCTGCCGGCTTGAGAGTGTGCGTCCGAGTAATACTGAGTATCACCTTTTATGCTCCATTACCAGAGGTCAGATCCTGCACTGGTTTGCATTCTCTACTTTGCCGTCTCCTGCTTCAATGTTTTCTCAGGCCTCATCCTGTCTTTGGATGTAACAGACCAATCATCGGCAAGTTTCCTGTGCCAAGGGCTTGGTGAGTGGATGTTTACATTGCTGTGTACATGGGAGTGAGAGTGCACAGGTTACACTGGTACTCTGCCAAATGAGCATTGATAAATCAACACTTTCCTGATATAATTCACAGAAATGTGATGTTTGTTTAGCTCTGTTTTCTATACACCCATCATGGGAGGGTTTGTCCGTAGACCACAGTTTTGATATTGTGTTGATAACTCAGTTGCAGTTTTTAAGAAGGTTAATAGAATTGATTTACATGTTTTGGGATTTATAAGAAAATGAAGTTAGTTTTTGTAACATACTAAATCCACCTAGATTCCAGACTTGTCAATTTGTAATATTTTGTCAACTCTAAGAAAAATATAGACAGTTAGAAAGTAAAATCGCAGTCCAAAATGTTGAAGGGGAAATGTTAACTCTTTACTGTTGAAACCTCCAACACCAACAGGAACCATGAAGTTCCTATAGGAACCATGAAATAGCCGAGAACCTGTGTTTCCCTTGTGCATGTGGTTCCCTTTATTCCCAATGACACATACTGGCCAACGTTGGCATTTCAAGGGGTAACATACCTCTTTAGGAAAATACAAGTAAAACCAACAAAATATATACATTTAGGCTTGATTCCAAAAGCACATACAGGCATTTTAGCTATGAGAACCCTGATGCAGCTATGCTAGGCAATTGAGAACCAGGTGTTCTTCTATCATTGGTGAGAATGCTTAATCATCCGATCATATTGGGTAAAGCAATTTCACACAACCAAGTGTGCACCCCCATGATATCGTGCACCAGGGGATTGACAGAAGCATAAGACTCTCTATATAACCTGTGTCTTTAAAGTATTTCATGAATTTTACAGTTCAGTTCACTATCTGACTTATAATATTTGACTATACTGTCGTGAAAAACTGAAGGCCGAATACATATTCAAGTTCAGTCAAATATTCCCCTCACTTATCACACTCCCTTCACCCCAAACTAGAAATAACCCCAGCATTTGCTGAATCTAGGGGAAGGTCATCATTTCTTTGTGTGAGCTAAGTATTCAATTCCTATCTATTTTAGTCGAGAGTATTTGACTTTAAGGAGTTCTCCGTTGTTCACACAGTGTGAATTTGGAGGAACTCTGATTCTAGGAGGGGCTTGTTCTTCTCCTACTGGCTTCATTGCAGCTCAGGTTCTGATCCTTTAAAATGGATGCCTGAGTGGAGGGGAGGGAAGAGCAAGTGCTTGATAGCAAGGCCCAAACCTGGGAAAAGGCTTACCTGGGCTTGGTGCATTTTGGTCTGAATGGTTTGTAAATGCCCCTTGGGACCTGTGGATTCTCATGACCTCTTCCAAGAACATGAGCGCTTTTATCATCTCTGCCATCTCTTCTCTTTTAGACGTCAGGAATCTTGGAGCCGTTCTTGGAGCAGAGAATGGAGTGACTTTCTCAAGTGCACGTTGACACTCCGAATGTTTCTGCCAGTATCACAGAGGTTCAGTAGGTCTCATGAATGTCTTTCGAGCCTGGTATTATCTAGAGATGTCTCCATGCCGGTATTCTCCATTGTAGCGGAACAACTCTCATCAATATGTTCGCATCTCTCCTCAATCAGTGCAGCCAGCTTTTCTGCCAGCTTCTCTTCGTGTCTCCCATAAAGTCGACTTCAACAGGACTGGGCAAGTCTGAAAGTACCTCGGAGCCTCACCAGTAAGCTGATGACAGGCAGTTCTTCCACTGTCTGCCCTCTCAGATTCTGGAAATTTACCCGTGAACTTAGGTCTTTGGGCAGCAGCATTATCTCGAACTTACACAGCGTCCCGAACAAAAGACCTAAGCCAATCTCCACAAAGGGCGGCAGCCCCTCCATCACACTGATCCACCCACAGAATTCTGCCCAGTTACCTTGGATCCACCAGCCACAACAAGCCTCGTGGTACACACCAAGATTCCACCTAGAATCCATCCGGTAACTGCCATCCCCAATGGTTGCTGAATATTGTCAGTGTTGGGGGAGGGGCTGCATCAAATGAGAGGTTCCTAAGTTAAATGTGACTCTATCCACTAGCGTGCCATTGTCCTTTTATCTTCCCTCTTTCCTTTGGTTCAGATCTGTATATACAGTACAAACGGAGGGAAGTGTGTCCATTTTTAGTTTATGGTTTCACACGTCTTGAAACTTTCTAACAGCTCACAGTACACAGAGACCCCACTAAAGGAAACTCATGTTTGTGTAATATCCATTCACCCAGAATACATATCCGTCTGTTGCTTTCTGCTGAAACACCCACGCTCTCAGAAAATGGATCCATTTGTTTCATGGGGGCTGAAATTCCGAGAAATGAAACCAATCCCAATGTGCACTTTACTGTCTGTCTCGTTTGCTCTTAGTACAGTTTTGCAGAGCTACTTGTCTTTGTTGTAGGCTTATGCCGTTTCTTCTCTACTTAGGGTAGAATATGGCATTCATTCTTGCTTTTGGAAGAATTGTAATTCTATATCACGGACTATGACCAAATCTTATTCAAAATCGGCATTTGGGTTAGGTCACAATATGCTCTTTTGAATCAATATTTATGAAGATTAATGCACGCGTCTGTGTTCTGAATACAAGTGTGTTGAGTACATTTAAGCTGCGATACTGGGTCGATGCATGCTGAATGATACTTGACATCAATTTGAGTATTTTGTTTTGAATACTCATGGTTTCTTTGGTATATGTCAGGCAACCGTACCCTTTTGGTGTCTGTCTGTTTGTTTGATTGTTTGTTTGTTTGCTTGTTGTTGATTTTGCAAACACATTAGGCCATGCATCACTCCGTTTGCTTCAATCAGAGAGTCATATATGTGAATCACTTAAGATAGTGCTTAAAATCACCTATGATTTCCTGCTACCCTCTCCCATCTTATGGCTTTGATGTCCTCCTTGCCTTCTTCTTGTTTCTTGTTTGTAACACACGCTCTTCTTGCATTTCCAGTAATGGTTTTTCTTATTTCCATTTCATCTTGCTACTTTTCTATTCAGGGTAGAATTCTCAATCTTTCTTTTAGGATAAGTTTTGAACTGCTGAATTCTTTTAAGCTTTGCTGGTCTGTGAATTTCCCTAGCTCTGCCATTATTAGAAATGGCAGTCATGTGGCATAGGCTACCCATGATTACAGCTTTATCTCATTCAGGATATGGCCTATGTCCTTGCCCTCCTCCCTGTTCTGCAATATTTCGGCCGAGATACGAGCTGAAACCCCTCTGGAGGTTCTGTTGTGACTAAATTGCTTTCCTCTAGATGCATTTTAAATCACTGGGGTGATCATGAACTTTGTTGATTTGAATTATACAGCTGCAAGTAGGTCTATTGGGATTCCACCTCCTTTGGATGCTGTGTAGTTCCTGAATTCGTATAGATGATTCTTTCTTGTCTTTCAGCAAGTTTCAGTCTGACTTTTCTACAATTACATTTTCAGGCATTTTTTTTTTTGTTAATCTTGCTTTTCCATCTGGGGCTCTTACCAATCATACTCTTTCATGATTTGTCTTAGCCCAGGCTTCAACAGCAATGTTTGCATTGGTTTGCACTTCTTTTTCTATGTCTTCTTCTGATCGAGGGATTTCTGTTCCCCTGTCTTCACAGTCTTTCACGAGTCCGTCTGAATTTTCAAGACTGCTTTGGACTGACTTTAACCCTGGTATTGTCTCATCCTTGGGTTTTCTGATATTGTTTGGCTCGTTTTTAGAGTTTCTCTTCCCCTTTCCTGGTATACTGCCTTTTGTGATTCTGAGACACTGTTGTACTTCATGTTTTCCTCACCTCAGTTTTCAATACTTGCTCTGGTAGTGTTTTGCAGTCTAGATGTTTGAAAGCTTATTTTTTGGGCCTTCTAATTCTTTGGAACTGAAAATGGTACTTCCTGTTTCTTTTACTATACTTCTTTATCTCTACTGGTTAAGTAATATCAGGTATCTAATATAGATTTATAGGGCTTTGTTAAGTGAAAATTTTAGACCATTGGGTGTACAAAGTTCCATGATATTTCTGTGAGGACAATTTTCCCTAGGCATTGATGCCATGTCCTGTTCCTGTGTGTGTTGTCTGGTATATCTCTAATTGCTGGTGTTGCCTTTGTTGTGATGAGCACACCATATTATTTCAATTAGTAAAACTTCGTTTTATTGCACTTACCTCACCATTCTGAAAGTGCAGAGTACACTTCCTCTTCTGGAAATGAAGCTTAAAGGTTTTCAGCTCGGCATTCTGCTGTACGTCATATTGGAGTCTTTCCAAAGCAGAAAACTGAGAGTGCGCTTGTGCTTTCTATTGCCATGGGAATGTCCCAATGTTACCAGTTCTTCCCAGAGCTTCTCTGTCTACAGAAACACCAGTGGAAACATATGTATGGATGTCATACATCAGGGCCTGCTGGAATGATCCCGCAGACCGATCTTTGTTTCCTCTGGGCAGTACCATGTCAGTGCCATCCAAAATGTAGCATCTGCATTTGGGAGATAATGCTGAAGGGAATGCTTCAACTTCTCACGTCGTGGACTTTGACCACTCTTCCTTGATCCCTCATCCTTGGGTCATGGGTGCACGAATGCAACCACAGAGCTGTACCGAATTCTCTTCCTCAAACCAATCCGTAATCCCTGTCCAGGTTATGACTGTATCAGATCCTGAAGCTTTTAATACTGATTTCAAACCCAAGGGCCACTGAATCCCTCAGACCAGATGCACGGCTTCTGTAGTTGAGCCCCACACGTGCTCTATTGGCAAAATGCCAAATTGATCCTGGGCCTGCAAGATGCAGTGGATGTGGCCATGGCACATATCGAAAAACTCAACCTCACACGCCAATGTGGTTGCTTTCTTACTGGGGTAACAGGTCGGTTTGCTCTCTTGATAGAACCCACCACAACCCACAACACACTCCAGATCCCTGAGACTGAGCGTGTGCCATTATCTGTAGCTCTATACCTCATTTTCCGCTGCCTCTGCTAGCTCAAATTTGGCAGATCGGATCTTGGTCTCAGAATCAATTGTGGGGATATTTTGTGCTGATTTCTATGAGTTATGTCAGCCAAGCATCTGCTGTGCACTCTTCTAACACTCAGCGCATTACCTACAGTCCCATGTGTGCTGTCCGCTTGAGAGTGTGCGTCCAACTAAAACAGAGTTTCACCTTTGCTGCTCCATCAGCAGAGGTCAGATCCTGCACAGATTTCCATTCTCTACTTTGCCTTCTCCTGCTTCCAGGTTTCCTGAGGCCTCATCCTGTCTTTGGAAGTAACAGACCACTCTTCGGAAAGTGTCCTGTGCCAAGGGTTGGGTGAGTGGAAGTTTACATTGCTGTGTACATGGGAGGGAGTGAGCGCAATTTGCGCTGGTTCTCTGCCAACTGGGCATCGATAAATCAACACTTTCCAGATGTAATTCACAGAAATGTGATGTTTGTTTAGCTCTGTTTTCTATAAAGCCATGGTTGGAGGGATTGTCCGAAGACTCCAATTTTGACATTGTGTTGATAACACAGTTGCAGTTTTTAAGAAGGTTAATAGAATTGATTTACATGTTTTGGGATTTATATGAGAATGAAGTTAGTGTTTGAAACGTACTAAATTTACCTAGAAGTCAGACTTGTCAATTTTTGTAACATTATGTCAGCTCTAAGAAAAATGTAGACAGATAGAAAGTAAAATCGCAGTCCAAAATGTTGAAGGGGACATGTCAACTCTTTACTGTTGAAGCCTCCAACACCAACAGGAACCATGAAGTACCTATTGAAACCATGAAATAACCGAGAACCTGGGTTTCCGTTGTGCATGTGGTGCCCTATACTCCCAAAGACACATACTGGCCAATGTTGGCATTTCAAGGGGTAACATTCCTCTCTAGGAAAGTACAAGAAAAACCAAACAAAATATATACATTTAGGCTTGATTCCAAAAGCACATACAGGCATTTTAGCTATGAGAACCCTGCTGCAGCTATGCTAGGCTATTGAAAAGCAGGTGTTCTTCTATCAGTGATGAGAACGCTTAATCATCCGATCATGTTGGGTAAAGCAATTTAACACAACCAAGTCTGCACCCCCAATATATCGTGCACCCGGTGCTTGACTGAAGAGAAAGACGGTCCACCAAACCTGTGTCTTTAAAGCCTTTCACGACTTTTACAGTTCAGGTCACTATCTGACATAATATTTACCTATATATACTGTCTTGAAAAACTGAGGCCTAGTACATATTCAAGTTCAGTCAAAGATTCCTCTCACTTACCACACTCCCTTCACCCCAGACAAGACATAAACCCAGCATTTGCTGAATCTAGGGGAAGGTCATCATTTCTTTGTGTGAGCTAAGTATTCAATTCCTAACTATTTTAGGCGAGAGTATTTGACCTTTAAGGAGTTCACAGTTGTTCACAGAGTGTGAAGATGGAGGAACTCTGATTCTAGGAGGGGCTTGCTCTTCTCCTACTGGCTTCATTGCAGCTCAGGTTCTGATCATTTAAAATGGATGCCTGAGTGGAGGGGAGGGAAGAGCAAGTGCTTGATAGCAAGGCCCAAACCTGGGAAAAGGCTTACCTGGGCTTGGTGCATTTTGGTCTGAATGGTTTGTAAATGCCCCTTGGGACCTGTGGATTCTCATGACCTCTTCCAAGAACATGAGCGCTTTTATCATCTCTGCCATCTCTTCTCTTTTAGACGTCAGGAATCTTGGAGCCGTTCTTGGAGCAGAGAATGGAGTGACTTTCTCAAGTGCACGTTGACACTCCGAAAGTTTCTGCCAGTATCACAGAGGTTCAGTATGTCTCATGAATGTCTTTCGAGCCTGGTATTATCTAGAGATGTCTCCATGCCGGTATTCTCCATTGTAGCGGAACAACTCTCATCAATATGTTCGCATCTCTCCTCAATCAGTGCAGCCAGCTTTTCTGCCAGCTTCTCTTCATGTCTCCCATAAAGTCGACTTCAACAGGACTGGGCAAGTCTGAAAGTACCTCGGAGCCTCACCAGTAAGCTGATGACAGGCAGTTCTTCCACTGTCTGCCCTCTCAGATTCTGGAAATTTACCCGTGAACTTAGGTCTTTGGGCAGCAGCATTATCTCGAACTTACACAGCGTCCCGAACAAAAGACCTAAGCCAATCTCCACAAAGGGCGGCAGCCCCTCCATCACACTGATCCACCCACAGAATTCTGCCCAGTTACCTTGGATCCACCAGCCACAACAAGCCTCGTGGTACACACCAAGATTCCACCTAGAATCCAACCGGTAACTGCCATCCCCAATGGTTGCTGAATATTGTCAGTGTTGGGGGAGGGGCTGCATCAAATGAGAGGTTCCTAAGTTAAATGTGACTCTATCCACTAGCGTGCCATTGTCCTTTTATCTTCCCTCTTTCCTTTGGTTCAGATCTGTATATACAGTACAAACGGAGGGAAGTGTGTCCATTTTTAGTTTATGGTTTCACACGTCTTGAAACTTTCTAACAGCTCACAGTACACAGAGACCCCACTAAAGGAAACTCATGTTTGTGTAATATCCATTCACCCAGAATACATATCCGTCTGTTGCTTTCTGCTGAAACACCCACGCTCTCAGAAAATGGATCCATTTGTTTCATGGGGGCTGAAATTCCGAGAAATGAAACCAATCCCAATGTGCACTTTACTGTCTGTCTCGTTTGCTCTTAGTACAGTTTTGCAGAGCTACTTGTCTTTGTTGTAGGCTTATGCCGTTTCTTCTCTACTTAGGGTAGAATATGGCATTCATTCTTGCTTTTGGAAGAATTGTAATTCTATATCACGGACTATGACCAAATCTTATTCAAAATCGGCATTTGGGTTAGGTCACAATATGCTCTTTTGAATCAATATTTATGAAGATTAATGCACGCGTCTGTGTTCTGAATACAAGTGTGTTGAGTACATTTAAGCTGCGATACTGGGTCGATGCGTGCTGAATGATACTTGACATCAATTTGAGTATTTTGTTTTGAATACTCATGGTTTCTTTGGTATATGTCAGGCAACCGTACCCTTTTGGTGTCTGTCTGTTTGTTTGATTGTTTGTTTGCTTGTTGTTGGTTTTGCAAACACATTAGGCCATGCATCACTCCGTTTGCTTCAATCAGATAGTCATATATGTGAATCACTTAAGATAGTGCTTAAAATCACCTATGATTTCCTGCTACCCTCTCCCATCTTATGGCTTTGATGTCCTCCTTGCCTTCTTCTTGTTTCTTGTTTGTAACTCACGCTCTTCTTGCATTTCCAGTAATGGTTTTTCTTATTTCCATTTCATCTTGCTACTTTTCTATTCAGGGTAGAATTCTCAATCTTTCTTTTAGGATAAGTTTTGAACTGCTGAATTCTTTTAAGCTTTGCTGGTCTGTGAATTTCCCTAGCTCTGCCGTTATTAGAAATGGCAGTCATGTGGCATAGGCTACCCATGATTACAGCTTTATCTCATTCAGGATATGGCCTATGTCCTTGCACTCCTCCCTTTTCTGCAATATTTCGGCCGAGATACGAGCTGAAACCCCTCTGGAGGTTCTGTTGTGACTAAATTGCTTTCCTCTAGATGCATTTTAAATCACTGGGGTGATCATGAACTTTGTTGATTTGAATTATACAGCTGCAAGTAGGTCTATTGGGATTCCACCTCCTTTGGATGCTGTGTAGTTCCTGAATTCGTATAGATGATTCTTTCTTGTCTTTCAGCAAGTTTCAGTCTGACTTTTCTACAATTACATTTTCAGGCATTTTTTTTTTTGTTAATCTTGCTTTTCCATCTGGGGCTCTTACCAATCATACTCTTTCATGATTTGTCTTAGCCCAGGCTTCAACAGCAATGTTTGCATTGGTTTGCACTTCTTTTTCTATGTCTTCTTCTGATCGAGGGATTTCTGTTCCCCTGTCTTCACAGTCTTTCACGAGTCCGTCTGAATTTTCAAGTCTGCTTTGGACTGACTTTAACCCTGGTATTGTCTCATCCTTGGGTTTTCTGATATTGTTTGGCTGGTTTTTAGAGTTTCTCTTCCCCTTTCCTGGTATACTGCCTTTTGTGATTCTGAGACACTGTTGTACTTCATGTTTTCCTCACCTCAGTTTTCAATACTTGCTCTGGTAGTGTTTTGCAGTCTAGATGTTTGAAAGCTTATTTTTTGGGCCTTCTAATTCTTTGGAACTGAAAATGGTACTTCCTGTTTCTTTTACTATACTTCTTTATCTCTACTGGTTAAGTAATATCAGGTATCTAATATAGATTTATAGGGCTTTGTTAAGTGAAAATTTTTGACCATTGGGTGTACAAAGTTCCATGATATTTCTGTGAGGACAATTTTCCCTAGGCATTGATGCCATGTCCTGTTCCTGTGTGTGTTGTCTGGTATATCTCTAATTGCTGGTGTTGCCTTTGTTGTGATGAGCTCACCATATTATTTCAATTAGTAAAACTTCGTTTTATTGCACTTACCTCACCATTCTGAAAGTGCAGAGTACACTTCCTCTTCTGGAAATGAAGCTTAAAGGTTTTCAGCTCGGCATTCTGCTGTACGTCATATTGGAGTCTTTCCAAAACTGCAAACTGAGAGTGCGCTTATGCTTTCTATTGCCATGGGAATGTCCCAATGTTACCAGTTCTTCCCAGAGCTTCTCTGTCTACAGAAACACCAGTGGAAACATATGTATGGATGTCATACATCAGGGCCTGCTGGAATGATCCCGCAGACCGATCTTTGTTTCCTCTGGGCAGTACCATGTCAGTGCCATCCAAAATGTAGCATCTGCATTTGGGAGATAATGCTGAAGGGAATGCTTCAACTTCTCACGTCGTGGACTTTGACCACTCTTCCTTGATCCCTCATCCTTGGGTCATGGGTGCACGAATGCAACCACAGAGCTGTACCGAATTCTCTTCCTCAAACCAATCCGTAATCCCTGTCCAGGTTATGACTGTATCAGATCCTGAAGCTTTTAATACTGATTTCAAACCCAAGGGCCACTGAATCCCTCAGACCAGATGCACGGCTTCTGTAGTTGAGCCCCACACGTGCTCTATTGGCAAAATGCCAAATTGATCCTGGGCCTGCAAGATGCAGTGGATGTGGCCATGGCACATATCGAAAAACTCAACCTCACACGCCAATGTGGTTGCTTTCTTACTGGGGTAACAGGTCGGTTTGCTCTCTTGATAGAACCCACCACAACCCACAACACACTCCAGATCCCTGAGACTGAGCGTGTGCCATTATCTGTAGCTCTATACCTCATTTTCCGCTGCCTCTGCTAGCTCAAATTTGGCAGATCGGATCTTGGTCTCAGAATCAATTGTGGGGATATTTTGTGCTGATTTCTATGAGTTATGTCAGCCAAGCATCTGCTGTGCACTCTTCTAACACTCAGCGCATTACCTACAGTCCCATGTGTGCTGTCCGCTTGAGAGTGTGCGTCCAACTAAAACAGAGTTTCACCTTTGCTGCTCCATCAGCAGAGGTCAGATCCTGCACAGATTTCCATTCTCTACTTTGCCTTCTCCTGCTTCCAGGTTTCCTGAGGCCTCATCCTGTCTTTGGAAGTAACAGACCACTCTTCGGAAAGTGTCCTGTGCCAAGGGTTGGGTGAGTGGAAGTTTACATTGCTGTGTACATGGGAGGGAGTGAGCGCAATTTGCGCTGGTTCTCTGCCAACTGGGCATCGATAAATCAACACTTTCCAGATGTAATTCACAGAAATGTGATGTTTGTTTAGCTCTGTTTTCTATAAAGCCATGGTTGGAGGGATTGTCCGAAGACTCCAATTTTGACATTGTGTTGATAACACAGTTGCAGTTTTTAAGAAGGTTAATAGAATTGATTTACATGTTTTGGGATTTATATGAGAATGAAGTTAGTGTTTGAAACGTACTAAATTTACCTAGAAGTCAGACTTGTCAATTTTTGTAACATTATGTCAGCTCTAAGAAAAATGTAGACAGATAGAAAGTAAAATCGCAGTCCAAAATGTTGAAGGGGACATGTCAACTCTTTACTGTTGAAGCCTCCAACACCAACAGGAACCATGAAGTACCTATTGAAACCATGAAATAACCGAGAACCTGGGTTTCCGTTGTGCATGTGGTGCCCTATACTCCCAAAGACACATACTGGCCAATGTTGGCATTTCAAGGGGTAACATTCCTCTCTAGGAAAGTACAAGAAAAACCAAACAAAATATATACATTTAGGCTTGATTCCAAAAGCACATACAGGCATTTTAGCTATGAGAACCCTGCTGCAGCTATGCTAGGCTATTGAAAAGCAGGTGTTCTTCTATCAGTGATGAGAACGCTTAATCATCCGATCATGTTGGGTAAAGCAATTTAACACAACCAAGTCTGCACCCCCAATATATCGTGCACCCGGTGCTTGACTGAAGAGAAAGACGGTCCACCAAACCTGTGTCTTTAAAGCCTTTCACGACTTTTACAGTTCAGGTCACTATCTGACATAATATTTACCTATATATACTGTCTTGAAAAACTGAGGCCTAGTACATATTCAAGTTCAGTCAAAGATTCCTCTCACTTACCACACTCCCTTCACCCCAGACAAGACATAAACCCAGCATTTGCTGAATCTAGGGGAAGGTCATCATTTCTTTGTGTGAGCTAAGTATTCAATTCCTAACTATTTTAGGCGAGAGTATTTGACCTTTAAGGAGTTCACAGTTGTTCACAGAGTGTGAAGATGGAGGAACTCTGATTCTAGGAGGGGCTTGCTCTTCTCCTACTGGCTTCATTGCAGCTCAGGTTCTGATCATTTAAAATGGATGCCTGAGTGGAGGGGAGGGAAGAGCAAGTGCTTGATAGCAAGGCCCAAACCTGGGAAAAGGCTTACCTGGGCTTGGTGCATTTTGGTCTGAATGGTTTGTAAATGCCCCTTGGGACCTGTGGATTCTCATGACCTCTTCCAAGAACATGAGCGCTTTTATCATCTCTGCCATCTCTTCTCTTTTAGACGTCAGGAATCTTGGAGCCGTTCTTGGAGCAGAGAATGGAGTGACTTTCTCAAGTGCACGTTGACACTCCGAAAGTTTCTGCCAGTATCACAGAGGTTCAGTATGTCTCATGAATGTCTTTCGAGCCTGGTATTATCTAGAGATGTCTCCATGCCGGTATTCTCCATTGTAGCGGAACAACTCTCATCAATATGTTCGCATCTCTCCTCAATCAGTGCAGCCAGCTTTTCTGCCAGCTTCTCTTCATGTCTCCCATAAAGTCGACTTCAACAGGACTGGGCAAGTCTGAAAGTACCTCGGAGCCTCACCAGTAAGCTGATGACAGGCAGTTCTTCCACTGTCTGCCCTCTCAGATTCTGGAAATTTACCCGTGAACTTAGGTCTTTGGGCAGCAGCATTATCTCGAACTTACACAGCGTCCCGAACAAAAGACCTAAGCCAATCTCCACAAAGGGCGGCAGCCCCTCCATCACACTGATCCACCCACAGAATTCTGCCCAGTTACCTTGGATCCACCAGCCACAACAAGCCTCGTGGTACACACCAAGATTCCACCTAGAATCCAACCGGTAACTGCCATCCCCAATGGTTGCTGAATATTGTCAGTGTTGGGGGAGGGGCTGCATCAAATGAGAGGTTCCTAAGTTAAATGTGACTCTATCCACTAGCGTGCCATTGTCCTTTTATCTTCCCTCTTTCCTTTGGTTCAGATCTGTATATACAGTACAAACGGAGGGAAGTGTGTCCATTTTTAGTTTATGGTTTCACACGTCTTGAAACTTTCTAACAGCTCACAGTACACAGAGACCCCACTAAAGGAAACTCATGTTTGTGTAATATCCATTCACCCAGAATACATATCCGTCTGTTGCTTTCTGCTGAAACACCCACGCTCTCAGAAAATGGATCCATTTGTTTCATGGGGGCTGAAATTCCGAGAAATGAAACCAATCCCAATGTGCACTTTACTGTCTGTCTCGTTTGCTCTTAGTACAGTTTTGCAGAGCTACTTGTCTTTGTTGTAGGCTTATGCCGTTTCTTCTCTACTTAGGGTAGAATATGGCATTCATTCTTGCTTTTGGAAGAATTGTAATTCTATATCACGGACTATGACCAAATCTTATTCAAAATCGGCATTTGGGTTAGGTCACAATATGCTCTTTTGAATCAATATTTATGAAGATTAATGCACGCGTCTGTGTTCTGAATACAAGTGTGTTGAGTACATTTAAGCTGCGATACTGGGTCGATGCGTGCTGAATGATACTTGACATCAATTTGAGTATTTTGTTTTGAATACTCATGGTTTCTTTGGTATATGTCAGGCAACCGTACCCTTTTGGTGTCTGTCTGTTTGTTTGATTGTTTGTTTGCTTGTTGTTGGTTTTGCAAACACATTAGGCCATGCATCACTCCGTTTGCTTCAATCAGATAGTCATATATGTGAATCACTTAAGATAGTGCTTAAAATCACCTATGATTTCCTGCTACCCTCTCCCATCTTATGGCTTTGATGTCCTCCTTGCCTTCTTCTTGTTTCTTGTTTGTAACTCACGCTCTTCTTGCATTTCCAGTAATGGTTTTTCTTATTTCCATTTCATCTTGCTACTTTTCTATTCAGGGTAGAATTCTCAATCTTTCTTTTAGGATAAGTTTTGAACTGCTGAATTCTTTTAAGCTTTGCTGGTCTGTGAATTTCCCTAGCTCTGCCGTTATTAGAAATGGCAGTCATGTGGCATAGGCTACCCATGATTACAGCTTTATCTCATTCAGGATATGGCCTATGTCCTTGCACTCCTCCCTTTTCTGCAATATTTCGGCCGAGATACGAGCTGAAACCCCTCTGGAGGTTCTGTTGTGACTAAATTGCTTTCCTCTAGATGCATTTTAAATCACTGGGGTGATCATGAACTTTGTTGATTTGAATTATACAGCTGCAAGTAGGTCTATTGGGATTCCACCTCCTTTGGATGCTGTGTAGTTCCTGAATTCGTATAGATGATTCTTTCTTGTCTTTCAGCAAGTTTCAGTCTGACTTTTCTACAATTACATTTTCAGGCATTTTTTTTTTTGTTAATCTTGCTTTTCCATCTGGGGCTCTTACCAATCATACTCTTTCATGATTTGTCTTAGCCCAGGCTTCAACAGCAATGTTTGCATTGGTTTGCACTTCTTTTTCTATGTCTTCTTCTGATCGAGGGATTTCTGTTCCCCTGTCTTCACAGTCTTTCACGAGTCCGTCTGAATTTTCAAGTCTGCTTTGGACTGACTTTAACCCTGGTATTGTCTCATCCTTGGGTTTTCTGATATTGTTTGGCTGGTTTTTAGAGTTTCTCTTCCCCTTTCCTGGTATACTGCCTTTTGTGATTCTGAGACACTGTTGTACTTCATGTTTTCCTCACCTCAGTTTTCAATACTTGCTCTGGTAGTGTTTTGCAGTCTAGATGTTTGAAAGCTTATTTTTTGGGCCTTCTAATTCTTTGGAACTGAAAATGGTACTTCCTGTTTCTTTTACTATACTTCTTTATCTCTACTGGTTAAGTAATATCAGGTATCTAATATAGATTTATAGGGCTTTGTTAAGTGAAAATTTTTGACCATTGGGTGTACAAAGTTCCATGATATTTCTGTGAGGACAATTTTCCCTAGGCATTGATGCCATGTCCTGTTCCTGTGTGTGTTGTCTGGTATATCTCTAATTGCTGGTGTTGCCTTTGTTGTGATGAGCTCACCATATTATTTCAATTAGTAAAACTTCGTTTTATTGCACTTACCTCACCATTCTGAAAGTGCAGAGTACACTTCCTCTTCTGGAAATGAAGCTTAAAGGTTTTCAGCTCGGCATTCTGCTGTACGTCATATTGGAGTCTTTCCAAAACTGCAAACTGAGAGTGCGCTTATGCTTTCTATTGCCATGGGAATGTCCCAATGTTACCAGTTCTTCCCAGAGCTTCTCTGTCTACAGAAACACCAGTGGAAACATATGTATGGATGTCATACATCAGGGCCTGCTGGAATGATCCCGCAGACCGATCTTTGTTTCCTCTGGGCAGTACCATGTCAGTGCCATCCAAAATGTAGCATCTGCATTTGGGAGATAATGCTGAAGGGAATGCTTCAACTTCTCACGTCGTGGACTTTGACCACTCTTCCTTGATCCCTCATCCTTGGGTCATGGGTGCACGAATGCAACCACAGAGCTGTACCGAATTCTCTTCCTCAAACCAATCCGTAATCCCTGTCCAGGTTATGACTGTATCAGATCCTGAAGCTTTTAATACTGATTTCAAACCCAAGGGCCACTGAATCCCTCAGACCAGATGCACGGCTTCTGTAGTTGAGCCCCACACGTGCTCTATTGGCAAAATGCCAAATTGATCCTGGGCCTGCAAGATGCAGTGGATGTGGCCATGGCACATATCGAAAAACTCAACCTCACACGCCAATGTGGTTGCTTTCTTACTGGGGTAACAGGTCGGTTTGCTCTCTTGATAGAACCCACCACAACCCACAACACACTCCAGATCCCTGAGACTGAGCGTGTGCCATTATCTGTAGCTCTATACCTCATTTTCCGCTGCCTCTGCTAGCTCAAATTTGGCAGATCGGATCTTGGTCTCAGAATCAATTGTGGGGATATTTTGTGCTGATTTCTATGAGTTATGTCAGCCAAGCATCTGCTGTGCACTCTTCTAACACTCAGCGCATTACCTACAGTCCCATGTGTGCTGTCCGCTTGAGAGTGTGCGTCCAACTAAAACAGAGTTTCACCTTTGCTGCTCCATCAGCAGAGGTCAGATCCTGCACAGATTTCCATTCTCTACTTTGCCTTCTCCTGCTTCCAGGTTTCCTGAGGCCTCATCCTGTCTTTGGAAGTAACAGACCACTCTTCGGAAAGTGTCCTGTGCCAAGGGTTGGGTGAGTGGAAGTTTACATTGCTGTGTACATGGGAGGGAGTGAGCGCAATTTGCGCTGGTTCTCTGCCAACTGGGCATCGATAAATCAACACTTTCCAGATGTAATTCACAGAAATGTGATGTTTGTTTAGCTCTGTTTTCTATAAAGCCATGGTTGGAGGGATTGTCCGAAGACTCCAATTTTGACATTGTGTTGATAACACAGTTGCAGTTTTTAAGAAGGTTAATAGAATTGATTTACATGTTTTGGGATTTATATGAGAATGAAGTTAGTGTTTGAAACGTACTAAATTTACCTAGAAGTCAGACTTGTCAATTTTTGTAACATTATGTCAGCTCTAAGAAAAATGTAGACAGATAGAAAGTAAAATCGCAGTCCAAAATGTTGAAGGGGACATGTCAACTCTTTACTGTTGAAGCCTCCAACACCAACAGGAACCATGAAGTACCTATTGAAACCATGAAATAACCGAGAACCTGGGTTTCCGTTGTGCATGTGGTGCCCTATACTCCCAAAGACACATACTGGCCAATGTTGGCATTTCAAGGGGTAACATTCCTCTCTAGGAAAGTACAAGAAAAACCAAACAAAATATATACATTTAGGCTTGATTCCAAAAGCACATACAGGCATTTTAGCTATGAGAACCCTGCTGCAGCTATGCTAGGCTATTGAAAAGCAGGTGTTCTTCTATCAGTGATGAGAACGCTTAATCATCCGATCATGTTGGGTAAAGCAATTTAACACAACCAAGTCTGCACCCCCAATATATCGTGCACCCGGTGCTTGACTGAAGAGAAAGACGGTCCACCAAACCTGTGTCTTTAAAGCCTTTCACGACTTTTACAGTTCAGGTCACTATCTGACATAATATTTACCTATATATACTGTCTTGAAAAACTGAGGCCTAGTACATATTCAAGTTCAGTCAAAGATTCCTCTCACTTACCACACTCCCTTCACCCCAGACAAGACATAAACCCAGCATTTGCTGAATCTAAGGGAAGGTCATCATTTCTTTGTGTGAGCTAAGTATTCAATTCCTAACTATTTTAGGCGAGAGTATTTGACCTTTAAGGAGTTCACAGTTGTTCACAGAGTGTGAAGATGGAGGAACTCTGATTCTAGGAGGGGCTTGCTCTTCTCCTACTGGCTTCATTGCAGCTCAGGTTCTGATCCTTTAAAATGGATGCCTGAGTGGAGGGGAGGGAAGAGCAAGTGCTTGATAGCAAGGCCCAAACCTGGGAAAAGGCTTACCTGGGCTTGGTGCATTTTGGTCTGAATGGTTTGTAAATGCCCCTTGGGACCTGTGGATTCTCATGACCTCTTCCAAGAACATGAGCGTTTTCATCATCTCTGCCATCTCTTCTCTTTTAGACGTCAGGAATCTTGGAGCCGTTCTTGGAGCAGAGAAAGGAGTGACTTTCTCAAGTGCACGTTGACACTCCGAATGTTTCTGCCAGTATCACAGAGGTTCAGTAGGTCTCATGAATGTCTTTCGAGCCTGGTATTCTCTAGAGATGTCTCCATGCCGGTATTCGCCATTGTAGCGGAACAACTCTCATCAATATGTTCGCATCTCTCCTCAATCCGTGCAGCCAGCTTTTCTGCCAGCTTCTCTTCGTGTCTCCCATAAAGTCGACTTCAACAGGACTGGGCAAGTCTCAAAGTACCTCGGAGCCTCACCAGTAAGCTGATGACAGGCAGTTCTTCCACTGTCTGCCCTCTCAGTTTCTGGAAACTTACCCGTGAACTTAGGTCTTTGGGCAGCAGCATTATCTCGAACTTACACAGCGTCCCGAACAAAAGACCTAAGCCAATCTCCACAAAGGGTGGCAGCCCCTCCATCACACTGATCCACCTACAGAATTCTGCCCAGTTACCTTGGATCCACCAGCCACAACAAGCCTCGTGGTACACACCAAGATTCCACCTAGAATCCAACCGGTAACTGCCATCCCCAATGGTTGCTGAATATTGTCAGTGTTGGGGGAGGGGCTGCATCAAATGAGAGGTTCCTAAGTTAAATGTGACTCTATCCACTAGCGTGCCATTGTCCTTTTATCTTCCCTCTTTCCTTTGGTTCAGATCTGTATATACAGTACAAACGGAGGGAAGTGTGTCCATTTTTAGTTTATGGTTTCACACGTCTTGAAACTTTCTAACAGCTCACAGTACACAGAGACCCCACTAAAGGAAACTCATGTTTGTGTAATATCCATTCACCCAGAATACATATCCGTCTGTTGCTTTCTGCTGAAACACCCACGCTCTCAGAAAATGGATCCATTTGTTTCATGGGGGCTGAAATTCCGAGAAATGAAACCAATCCCAATGTGCACTTTACTGTCTGTCTCGTTTGCTCTTAGTACAGTTTTGCAGAGCTACTTGTCTTTGTTGTAGGCTTATGCCGTTTCTTCTCTACTTAGGGTAGAATATGGCATTCATTCTTGCTGTTGGAAGAATTGTAATTCTATATCACGGACTATGACCAAATCTTATTCAAAATCGGCATTTGGGTTAGGTCACAATATGCTCTTTTGAATCAATATTTATGAAGATTAATGCACGCGTCTGTGTTCTGAATACAAGTGTGTTGAGTACATTTAAGCTGCGATACTGGGTCGATGCGTGCTGAATGATCCTTGACATCAATTTGAGTATTTTGTTTTGAATACTCATGGTTTCTTTGGTATATGTCAGCCAACCGTACCCTTTTGGTGTCTGTCTGTTTGTTTGATTGTTTGTTTGTTTGCTTGTTGTTGGTTTTGGAAACACATTAGGCCAGGCATCACTCCGTTTGCTTCAATCAGAGAGTCATATATGTGAATCACTTAAGATAGTGCTTAAAATCACCTATGATTTCCTGCTACCCTCTCCCATCTTATGGCTTTGATGTCCTCCTTGCCTTCTTCTTGTTTCTTGTTTGTAACTCACGCTCTTCTTGCATTTCCAGTAATGGTTTTTCTTATTTCCATTTCATCTTGCTACTTTTCTATTCAGGGTAGAATTCTCAATCTTTCTTTTAGGATAAGTTTTGAACTGCTGAATTCTTTTAAGCTTTGCTGGTCTGTGAATTTCCCTAGCTCTGCCGTTATTAGAAATGGCAGTCAGGTGGCATAGGCTACCCATGATTACAGCTTTATCTCATTCAGGATATGGCCTATGTCCTTGCACTCCTCCCTGTTCTGCAATATTTCGGCCGAGATACGAGCTGAAACCCCTCTGGAGGTTCTGTTGTGACTAAATTGCTTTCCTCTAGATGCATTTTAAATCACTGGGGTGATCATGAACTTTGTTGATTTGAATTATACAGCTGCAAGTAGGTCTATTGGGATTCCACCTCCTTTGGACGCTGTGTAGTTCCTGAATTCGTATAGATGATTCTTTCTTGTCTTTCAGCAAGTTTCAGTCTGACTTTTCTGCAATTACATTTTCAGGCATTTTTTTTTTTTGTTAATCTTGCTTTTCCATCTGGGGCTCTTACCAATCATACTCTTTCATGATTTGTCTTACCCCAGGCTTCAACAGCAATGTTTGCATTGGTTTACACTTCTTTTTCTATGTCTTCTTCTGATCGAGGGATTTCTGTTCCCCTGTCTTCACAGTCTTTCACGAGTCCGTCTGAATTATCAAGTCTGCTTTGGACTGACTTTAACCCTGGTATTGTCTCATCCTTGGGTTTTCTGATATTGTTTGGCTCGTTTTTAGAGTTTCTCTTCCCCTTTCCTGGTATAATGCCTTTTGTGTTTCTGAGACACTGTTGTACTTCATGTTTTCCTCACCTCAGTTTTCAATACTTGCTCTGGTAGTGTTTTGCAGTCTAGATGTTTGAAAGCTTATTTTTTGGGCCTTCTAATTCTTTGGAACTGAAAATGGTACTTCCTGTTTCTTTTACTATACTTCTTTATCTCTACTGGTTAAGTAATATCAGGTATCTAATATAGATTTATAGGGCTTTGTTAAGTGAAAATTTTAGACCATTGGGTGTACAAAGTTCCATGATATTTCTGTGAGGACAATTTTCCCTAGGCATTGATGCCATGTCCTGTTCCTGTGTGTGTTGTCTGGTATATCTCTAATTGCTGGTGTTGCCTTTGTTGTGATGAGCACACCATATTATTTCAATTAGTAAAACTTCGTTTTATTGCACTTACCTCACCATTCTGAAAGTGCAGAGTACACTTCCTCTTCTGGAAATGAAGCTTAAAGGTTTTCAGCTCGGCATTCTGCTGTACGTCATATTGGAGTCTTTCCAAAACAGCAAACTGAGAGTGCGCTTGTGCTTTCTATTGCCATGGGAATGTCCCAATGTTACCAGTTCTTCCCAGAGCTTCTCTGTCTACAGAAACACCAGTGGAAACATATGTATGGATGTCATACATCAGGGCCTGCTGGAATGATCCCGCAGACCGATCTTTGTTTCCTCTGGGCAGTACCATGTCAGTGCCATCCAAAATGTAGCATCTGCATTTGGGAGATAATGCTGAAGGGAATGCTTCAACTTCTCACGTCGTGGACTTTGACCACTCTTCCTTGATCCCTCATCCTTGGGTCATGGGTGCACGAATGCAACCACAGAGCTGTACCGAATTCTCTTCCTCAAACCAATCCGTAATCCCTGTCCAGGTTATGACTGTATCAGATCCTGAAGCTTTTAATACTGATTTCAAACCCAAGGGCCACTGAATCCCTCAGACCAGATGCACGGCTTCTGTAGTTGAGCCCCACACGTGCTCTATTGGCAAAATGCCAAATTGATCCTGGGCCTGCAAGATGCAGTGGATGTGGCCATGGCACATATCGAAAAACTCAACCTCACACGCCAATGTGGTTGCTTTCTTACTGGGGTAACAGGTCGGTTTGCTCTCTTGATAGAACCCACCACAACCCACAACACACTCCAGATCCCTGAGACTGAGCGTGTGCCATTATCTGTAGCTCTATACCTCATTTTCCGCTGCCTCTGCTAGCTCAAATTTGGCAGATCGGATCTTGGTCTCAGAATCAATTGTGGGGATATTTTGTGCTGATTTCTATGAGTTATGTCAGCCAAGCATCTGCTGTGCACTCTTCTAACACTCAGCGCATTACCTACAGTCCCATGTGTGCTGTCCGCTTGAGAGTGTGCGTCCAACTAAAACAGAGTTTCACCTTTGCTGCTCCATCAGCAGAGGTCAGATCCTGCACAGATTTCCATTCTCTACTTTGCCTTCTCCTGCTTCCAGGTTTCCTGAGGCCTCATCCTGTCTTTGGAAGTAACAGACCACTCTTCGGAAAGTGTCCTGTGCCAAGGGTTGGGTGAGTGGAAGTTTACATTGCTGTGTACATGGGAGGGAGTGAGCGCAATTTGCGCTGGTTCTCTGCCAACTGGGCATCGATAAATCAACACTTTCCAGATGTAATTCACAGAAATGTGATGTTTGTATAGCTCTGTTTTCTATAAAGCCATGGTTGGAGGGATTGTCCGAAGACTCCAATTTTGACATTGTGTTGATAACACAGTTGCAGTTTTTAAGAAGGTTAATAGAATTGATTTACATGTTTTGGGATTTATATGAGAATGAAGTTAGTGTTTGAAACGTACTAAATTTACCTAGAAGTCAGACTTGTCAATTTTTGTAACATTATGTCAGCTCTAAGAAAAATGTAGACAGATAGAAAGTAAAATCGCAGTCCAAAATGTTGAAGGGGACATGTCAACTCTTTACTGTTGAAGCCTCCAACACCAACAGGAACCATGAAGTACCTATTGAAACCATGAAATAACCGAGAACCTGGGTTTCCGTTGTGCATGTGGTGCCCTATACTCCCAAAGACACATACTGGCCAATGTTGGCATTTCAAGGGGTAACATTCCACTCTAGGAAAGTACAAGAAAAACCAAACAAAATATATACATTTAGGCTTGATTCCAAAAGCACATACAGGCATTTTAGCTATGAGAACCCTGCTGCAGCTATGCTAGGCTATTGAAAAGCAGGTGTTCTTCTATCAGTGATGAGAACGCTTAATCATCCGATCATGTTGGGTAAAGCAATTTAACACAACCAAGTCTGCAACCCCAATATATCGTGCACCCGGTGCTTGACTGAAGAGAAAGACGGTCCACCAAACCTGTGTCTTTAAAGCCTTTCACGACTTTTACAGTTCAGGTCACTATCTGACATAATATTTACCTATATATACTGTCTTGAAAAACTGAGGCCTAGTACATATTCAAGTTCAGTCAAAGATTCCTCTCACTTACCACACTCCCTTCACCCCAGACAAGACATAAACCCAGCATTTGCTGAATCTAGGGGAAGGTCATCATTTCTTTGTGTGAGCTAAGTATTCAATTCCTAACTATTTTAGGCGAGAGTATTTGACCTTTAAGGAGTTCACAGTTGTTCACAGAGTGTGAAGATGGAGGAACTCTGATTCTAGGAGGGGCTTGCTCTTCTCCTACTGGCTTCATTGCAGCTCAGGTTCTGATCCTTTAAAATGGATGCCTGAGTGGAGGGGAGGGAAGAGCAAGTGCTTGATAGCAAGGCCCAAACCTGGGAAAAGGCTTACCTGGGCTTGGTGCATTTTGGTCTGAATGGTTTGTAAATGCCCCTTGGGACCTGTGGATTCTCATGACCTCTTCCAAGAACATGAGCGCTTTCATCATCTCTGCCATCTCTTCTCTTTTAGACGTCAGGAATCTTGGAGCCGTTCTTGGAGCAGAGAATGGAGTGACTTTCTCAAGTGCACGTTGACACTCCGAATGTTTCTGCCAGTATCACAGAGGTTCAGTAGGTCTCATGAATGTCTTTCGAGCCTGGTATTCTCTAGAGATGTCTCCATGCCGGTATTCTCCATTGTAGCGGAACAACTCTCATCAATATGTTCGCATCTCTCCTCAATCCGTGCAGCCAGCTTTTCTGCCAGCTTCTCTTCGTGTCTCCCATAAAGTCGACTTCAACAGGACTGGGCAATTCTCAAAGTACCTCGGAGCCTCACCAGTAAGCTGATGACAGGCAGTTCTTCCACTGTCTGCCCTCTCAGATTCTGGAAACTTACCCGTGAACTTAGGTCTTTGGGCAGCAGCATTATCTCGAACTTACACAGCGTCCCGAACAAAAGACCTAAGCCAATCTCCACAAAGGGCGGCAGCCCCTCCATCACACTGATCCACCCACAGAATTCTGCCCAGTTACCTTGGATCCACCAGCCACAACAAGCCTCGTGGTACACACCAAGATTCCACCTAGAATCCAACCGGTAACTGCCATCCCCAATGGTTGCTGAATATTGTCAGTGTTGGGGGAGGGGCTGCATCAAATGAGAGGTTCCTAAGTTAAATGTGACTCTATCCACTAGCGTGCCATTGTCCTTTTATCTTCCCTCTTTCCTTTGGTTCAGATCTGTATATACAGTACAAACGGAGGGAAGTGTGTCCATTTTTAGTTTATGGTTTCATACGTCTTGAAACTTTCTAACAGCTCACAGTACACAGAGACCCCACTAAAGGAAACTCATGTTTGTGTAATATCCATTCACCCAGAATACATATCCGTCTGTTGCTTTCTGCTGAAACACCCACGCTCTCAGAAAATGGATCCATTTGTTTCATGGGGGCTGAAATTCCGAGAAATGAAACCAATCCCAATGTGCACTTTACTGTCTGTCTCGTTTGCTCTTAGTACAGTTTTGCAGAGCTACTTGTCTTTGTTGTAGGCTTATGCCGTTTCTTCTCTACTTAGGGTAGAATATGGCATTCATTCTTGCTGTTGGAAGAATTGTAATTCTATATCACGGACTATGACCAAATCTTATTCAAAATCGGCATTTGGGTTAGGTCACAATATGCTCTTTTGAATCAATATTTATGAAGATTAATGCACGCGTCTGTGTTCTGAATACAAGTGTGTTGAGTACATTTAAGCTGCGATACTGTGTCGATGCGTGCTGAATGATCCTTGACATCAATTTGAGTATTTTGTTTTGAATACTCATGGTTTCTTTGGTATATGTCAGCCAACCGTACCCTTTTGGTGTCTGTCTGTTTGTTTGATTGTTTGTTTGTTTGCTTGTTGTTGGTTTTGGAAACACATTAGGCCAGGCATCACTCCGTTTGCTTCAATCAGAGAGTCATATATGTGAATCACTTAAGATAGTGCTTAAAATCACCTATGATTTCCTGCTACCCTCTCCCATCTTATGGCTTTGATGTCCTCCTTGCCTTCTTCTTGTTTCTTGTTTGTAACTCACGCTCTTCTTGCATTTCCAGTAATGGTTTTTCTTATTTCCATTTCATCTTGCTACTTTTCTATTCAGGGTAGAATTCTCAATCTTTCTTTTAGGATAAGTTTTGAACTGCTGAATTCTTTTAAGCTTTGCTGGTCTGTGAATTTCCCTAGCTCTGCCGTTATTAGAAATGGGAGTCAGGTGGCATAGGCTACCCATGATTACAGCTTTATCTCATTCAGGATATGGCCTATGTCCTTGCACTCCTCCCTGTTCTGCAATATTTCGGCCGAGATACGAGCTGAAACCCCTCTGGAGGTTCTGTTGTGACTAAATTGCTTTCCTCTAGATGCATTTTAAATCACTGGGGTGATCATGAACTTTGTTGATTTGAATTATACAGCTGCAAGTAGGTCTATTGGGATTCCACCTCCTTTGGACGCTGTGTAGTTCCTGAATTCGTATAGATGATTCTTTCTTGTCTTTCAGCAAGTTTCAGTCTGACTTTTCTACAATTACATTTTCAGGCATTTTTTTTTTGTTAATCTTGCTTTTCCATCTGGGGCTCTTACCAATCATACTCTTTCATGATTTGTCTTACCCCAGGCTTCAACAGCAATGTTTGCATTGGTTTGCACTTCTTTTTCTATGTCTTCTTCTGATCGAGGGATTTCTGTTCCCCTGTCTTCACAGTCTTTCACGAGTCCGTCTGAATTATCAAGTCTGCTTTGGACTGACTTTAGCCCTGGTATTGTCTCATCCTTGGGTTTTCTGATATTGTTTGGCTCGTTTTTAGAGTTTCTCTTCCCCTTTCCTGGTATACTGCCTTTTGTGATTCTGAGACACTGTTTTACTTCATGTTTTCCTCACCTCAGTTTTCAATACTTGCTCTGGTAGTGTTTTGCAGTCTAGATGTTTGAAAGCTTATTTTTTGGGCCTTCTAATTCTTTGGAACTGAAAATGGTACTTCCTGTTTCTTTTACTATACTTCTTTATCTCTACTGGTTAAGTAATATCAGGTATCTAATATAGATTTATAGGGCTTTGTTAAGTGAAAATTTTAGACCATTGGGTGTACAAAGTTCCATGATATTTCTGTGAGGACAATTTTCCCTAGGCATTGATGCCATGTCCTGTTCCTGTGTGTGTTGTCTGGTATATCTCTAATTGCTGGTGTTGCCTTTGTTGTGATGAGCACACCATAATATTTCAATTAGTAAAACTTCGTTTTATTGCACTTACCTCACCATTCTGAAAGTGCAGAGTACACTTCCTCTTCTGGAAATGAAGCTTAAAGGTTTTCAGCTCGGCATTCTGCTGTACGTCATATTGGAGTCTTTCCAAAACAGCAAACTGAGAGTGCGCTTGTGCTTTCTATTGCCATGGGAATGTCCCAATGTTACCAGTTCTTCCCAGAGCTTCTCTGTCTACAGAAACACCAGTGGAAGCATATGTATTGATGTCATACATCAGGGCCTGCTGGAATGATCCCGCAGACCGATCTTTGTTTCCTCTGGGCAGTACCATGTCAGTGCCATCCAAAATGTAGCATCTGCATTTGGGAGACAATGCTGAAGGAAATGCTTCAACTTCTCACGTTGTTGACTCTGACCACTTTCACTTAATCTTTCATCTTTTTTGTCATGGGTGCACGAATGCAAACACAGAGCTGTACCGAATTCTCTACCTCAAACCAATCCGTAATCCCTGTCCAGATTATGACTGTAGCAGATCCAAAAGCTTTTAATACTGATTTCAAACCCAAGGTCCACTGAATAGCTCAGACCAGATGCATGGCTTCTCTATTTGAGCCCCACACGTGCTCTATTGGCAAATTACCAATTTGATCCTGGGCCTGCAAGATGCAGTGGATGTGGCCATGGCACATATCAAAAAACTCAACCTCACACGCCAATGTGGTTGAATTCTTACTGGGGTAACAGGTCGGGTTGCTCTCTTGATAGAACACACCACAACCCACAACGCACCCCAGATCCCTGAGACCCAGAATGTGCCATTATCTGTAGCTCTATACCTCATTTCCAAATGCCTCTGCTAGCTCAAATTTGGCACATCGGATATTGGTTTCAGAATCTATTGTGGGGATATTTTGTGCTGATTTCTAGGACTTATGTCAGCCAAGAATCTGCTGTGCACTCTTCTAACACTCAGCACATTACCTACACTCCCATGTGTGCTGTCCGCTTGAGAGTGTGCGTCCAAGTAAAACAGAGTTTCACCTTTGCTGCTCCATCAGCAGAGGTCAGGTCCTGCACTGATATCAATTCTCTACTTTGCCTTCTCCTGCTTCCAGGTTTTCTGAGGCCTCAGCCAGCCTTTGGAAGTAACAGACCACTCTTGAGAAAGTGTCCTGTGCCAAGGGCTGGGTGAGTGGAAGTTTACATTGCTGTGTACATGGGAGTGAGTGAGCGCAGTTTGCACTGGTTCTCTGCCAACTGGGTATCGATAAATCAACACTTTCCAGATGTAATTCACAGAAATGTATTGTTTGTTAGCTCTGTTTTCAATAAAGCCATGGTTGGAGGTAATCTCCGAAGACTACAATTTTGACATTGTGTTGATAACACAGTTGCAGTTTTTAAGAAGGTCAATAAAATTGATTTACATGTTTTGGGATTTATATGAAAATGAAGTTAGTGTTTGAAACGTACTAAATTTACCTAGAAGTCACACTTGTCAATTTTTGTAACATTATGTCAGCTCTAAGTAAAATGTAGACAGATAGAAAGTAAAATCACAGTCCAAATTGTTGAAGGGGACATGTCAACTCTTTACTGTTGAAGCCTCCAACACCAACAGGAACCATGAAGTACCTATTGAAACCATGAAATAACCGAGAACCTGGATTTCCATTGTGCATGTGGTACCCTATAGTCCCAATGAAACATACTGGTCAATGTTGGCATTTCAAGGGGTAACATTCCTCTCTAGGAAAGTACAAGAAAAAACAAACAAAATATATACATTTAGACTTGATTCCAAAAGCACATACAGGCATTTTAGCTATGAGAACCCTGCTGCAGCTATGCTAGGCTATTGAAAAGCAGGTGTTCTTCTATCAGTGATGAGAACGCTTAATCATCCGATCATGTTGGGTAAAGCAATTTAACACAACCAAGTCTGCACCCCCAATATATCGTGCACCCGGTGCTTGGCTGAAGACAAAGACTGTCCACCAAAACTGTGTCTTTAAAGGCTTTCACGACTTTTACAGTTCAGGTCACTATCTGGTATAATATTTACTTATACTGTCTTGAAACACTGAGCCCTAGTACATATTCAAGTTCAGTCAAAATTCCTCTCACTTACCACACTCCCTTCACCCCAGACAAGACATAAACCCAGCATTTGCTGAATCTAAGGGAAGGTCATCATTTCTTGGTGTGAGCTAAGTATTCAATTCCCAACTATTTTAGGCGAGAGTATTTGACCTTTCAGGAATTCACTGTTGTTCACAGAGTGTGAAGATGGAGAAACTCTGATTCTAGGAGGGGCTTGCTCTTCTCCTACTGGCTTCATTGCAGCTCAGGTTCTGATCCTTTAAAATGGATGCCTGAGTGGAGGGGTGGGAAGAGCAAGTGCTTGATAGCAAGGCCCAAACCTGGGAAAAGGCTTACCTGGGCTTGGTGCATTTTGGTCTGAATGGTTTGTAAATGCCCCTTGGGACCTGTGGATTCTCATGACCTCTTCCAAGAACATGAGCGCTTTTATCATCTCTGCCATCTCTTCTCTTTTAGACGTCAGGAATCTTGGAGCCGTTCTTGGAGAAGAGAATGGAGTGACTTTCTCAAGTTCACGTTGAAACTCTGAATGTTTCTGCCAGTATCACAGAAGTTCAGTAGGTCTCATAAATGTCTTTCGAGCCTGGTATTCTCTAGAGATGACTCCATGCCGGTATTCTCCATTGTAGCGGAACAACTCTCATCAATATGTTCGCATCTCTCCTCAATCCGTGCAGCCAGCTTTTCTGCCAGCTTCTCTTCGTGTCTCCCATAAAGTCGACTTCAACAGGCCTGGGCAAGTCTGAAGGTACCTCGGAGCCTCACCAGTAAGATGATGACAGGCCAATCTTCCACTGTCTGCCCTCTCAGTTTCTGGAAACTTACCCGTGAACTTAGGTCTTTGGGCAGCAACATAATCTCGAAATTATATAGCGTCCCGAACAAAATAATTAAGCCAATCTCCACAAAGGGCGGCAGCCCCTCCATCACACTGATCCACCCACAGAATTCTGCCCAGTTACCTTGGATCCACCAGCCACAACAAGCCTCGTGGTACACACCAAGATTCCAACTAGAATCCAACCGGTAACTGCCACCCCAATGGTTGCTGAATATTGTCATTGTTGGGGGAGGGGCTGCATCAAACGAGAGGTTCCTAAGTTAAATGTGATTCTATCCACTAGCGTGCCACTGTCCTTTTATCTTCCCTCTTCCCTTTGGTTCAGATCTGTATATACAATACAAAAGGAGGGAAGTGTGTCCATTTTTAGTTTATGGTTTCACACGTCTTGAAACTGTCTAACAGCTCACAGTACACAGAGACCCCACTAAATGAAACTCATGTTTGTGTAATATCCGTTCACTCAGAATACATATCCGTCTGTTGCTTTCTGCTGAAACACCCACGCTCTCAGTAAATGGATCCACTTTTTTCATGGGGGCTGAAATTCCGAGAAATGAAACCAATCCCAATGTGCACTTTACTGTTTGTCTCGTTTGCAGTTAGTACACTTTTGCAGAGCTACATGTCTTTGTTATATGCTTATGTCGTTTCTTCTCTACTTAGGGTAGAATATGGCATTCATTCTTGCTATTAGAAGAATTGTACGTCTTTATCAAGGACTATGATCAAATCTTATTCAAAATCGGCATTTGGGTTAGATCACGATATGCTCTTTTGAATCAATATTTATGAATATTAATGCACGCGTCTGTGTTTTGAATACAAGCGTGTTGAGTATATTTAAGTTGCTATAGTGGGTCGGTGACTGCTGAATGATCCTTGACATCACTTTGAGAAATTTGTTTTGAATACTCATGGTTTCTTTGGTATATGTCAGCCAACCGTACCCTTTTGGTGTCTGTTTGTTTGTTTGATTGTTTGTTTGTTTGCTTGTTGTTGGTTTTGCAATCACATTAGTCCATGCATCACTCCGTTTGCTTCAATCAGAGGGTCATATATGTGAATCACTTAAGATAGTGCTTAAAATCACCTATGATTTCCTGCTACCCTCTCCCATCTTATGGCTTTGATTTCCTCCTGGCCTTCTTCTTCTTTCTTGTTTGTAACTCACACTCTTCTTGCATTACCAATGATGTTTTTTCTTATTTCCATATCATCTTGCTACTTTTGTATTCAGGGTAGAATTCTCAATCTTATTTTAGGATAAGTTTTGCACTGCTGAATTCTTTTAAGCTTTGATGGTCTGTGAATTTCCCTAGCTCTGCCGTTATTAGAAATGGCAGTCATGAGGCAAAGGCTACCCATGATTACAGCTTTTTCCCATTCAGGATATGGCCTATGTCCTTGCACTCCTCCCTGTTCTGCAATATTTCTGCCGAGATATGAGCTGAAACCCCTCTGGAGGTTCTGTTGTGACTAAATTGTTTCCTCTAGATGCATTTTAAATCACTGGGGTGATCATGAACTTTGTTGATTTGAATTATAGAGCTGCAAGTAGGTCTATTGGGATTCCACCTCCTTTGGACGCTGTGTAGTTCCTGAAATCGTATAGATGATACTTTCTTCACTTTCAGCAAGTTTCAGTCTGACTTTTCTACAATTATCTTTTCAGACTTTTTTTTGTTAATCTTGCTTTTCCATCTGGGACACTTATTAATCATACTCTTTCATGATTTGTCTTATCCCAGGCTTCAACAGCAATGTTTGCATTGGTTTGCACTTCTTCTTCTATGACTTCTTCAGATCGAGGGATTTCTGTTCCCCTGTCTTCACAGTTTTTCAATAGTCCATCTGCATTATCAAGTCTGCTTTGGACTGACTTTAGTCCTGGTATTGTCTCATCCTTGTGTTTTCTGTTATTATTTGGCTCGTTTGTCGAGTTTCTCTTCCCATTTCCCGGTATACTGCCTTTTGTGATTCTGAGACACTGTTGTACTTCATGTTTCCCTCACCTCAGTTTTCAATACATGCTCTGGTAGCGTTTTGCAGTCTAGATGTTTGAAAGCTTATTTTTTGGGCCTTCAAACTCTTTGGAAGTGAAAATGGTACTTAATGTTTCTTTTACTATACTTCTTTATTTCTACTTGTCAAGTAATAGCAGGTATCTAATATAGATTTATAGGGGTTTGTAAAGTGAAAATTTTAGGCCATTTGGTGTACAAAGTTCCATGATATTTCTGTGAGGACAATTTTCCCTAGGCATTGATGCCATCTCCATTTCCTGTGTGTGTTGTCTGGTACATCTCTAATTGCTGGTGTTGCCTTTGTTGTGATGATCACACCATATTATTTCAATTAGTAAAACTTCGTTTTATTGCACTTAACTCACAATTCTGAAAGTGTAGAGTATACTTCGTCTTCTGGAAATGAAGCTTAAAGCTTTTCAGCTCGGCATTCTGCTGTATGTCATCTAGGAGTCTTTCCAAAACAGCAAACTGAGAGTGCGCTTGTGCTTTCTATTGCCATGGGAATGTCCCAATGTTACCAGTTCTTCCCAGAGCTTCTCTGTCTACAGAAACAGCAGTTGAAATATACGTATGGATGTCATACATCAGGGCCTACTGGAATGATCCCGCAGACCAATCTTTGTGTCCTCTGGGCAGTACCATGCCAGTACCAACCAAAATGTAGCATCTGCATTTGGGAGATAATGCTGAAGGAAATGCTTCAACTTCTCACATTGTGGACTTTGAACACTCTCCCTTGATCCCTCATCCTTGGGTCATGGGTGCACCAATGCAACCACAGAGCTGTAACGAATTCTCCTCCTCAAACCAATACGTAATCCCTGTCCAGGTTATGACATTAGCAGATCCTAAATCGTTTAATACAGATTTCAAACCCAATGGCCACTGAATCCCTCAGACCAGATGCAAGGCTTCTTCTAGTTGAGCCCCACATGTGCTATAATGGCAATTTGCCAAATTGATCCTGAGCCTGCAAGATGCAGTTGATGTGGCCATGGCACATATCGAAATACTCAACCTCACACGGCAATGTGTTTGCTTTCTTACTGGGGTATCAGGTCGGTTTGTTCTATTGATAGAACCCACCACAACCCACAACGCACTCCAGATCCCTGAGACCCAGCGTGTGCCATTTTCTGTAGCTCTATACCTAATTTTCCGCTGCCTCTGCTAGCTCAAATTTGGCAGATCGGATCTTGGTCTCAGAATCAATTGTGGGGATATTTTGTGCTGATTTCTAGGAGTTATGTCAGCCAAGCATCTGCTGTGCACTCTTCTAACACCCAGGGCAAAACCTACAGTCCCATGTGTGCTGTCCGCTTGAGAGTGTGCGTCCAAGTAAAACAGAGTTTCACCTTTGCTGCTCCATCAGCAGAGGTCAGATCCTGCACAGATTTCCATTCTCTACTTTGCCTTCTCCTGCTTCCAGGTTTTCTGAGGCCTCAGCCTGTCTTTGGAATTAACAGACCACACTTCGGAAAGTGTCGTGTTCCAAGGGCTGGGGGAGTGGAAGTTTACATTCCTGTGTACATGGGAGGGAGTGAGCGCAGGTTGCACTGGTTCTCTGCCAACTGGGCATCGATAAGTCATCACTTTCCAGATGTAATTTGCAGAAATGTGATGTTTGTTTAGCTCTGTTTTCTATAAAGCCATGGTTGGAGGGATTGTCCGAAGACTCAAATTTTGACATTGTGTTGATAACACAGTTCCAGTTTTTAAGAAGGTCAATAGAATAGATTTACATGTTTTGGGATTTATATGAAAATGAAGTTAGTGTTTGAAACGTACTATATTTACCTAGAAGTCAGACTTGTCAATTCTTGGAAAATTATGTCAGCTCTAAGAATAATGTAGACAGATAGAAAGTAAAATCGCAGTCCAAAATGTTGAAGGGGACATGTCAACTCTTTACGGTTGAAGCCTCCATCACCAACAGGAACCATGAAGTACATATTGAAACCATGAAATAACCGAGATCCTGGGTTTCCGTTGTGCCTGTGGTGCTCTATAGTCCCAATGACACATACTGGCTAATGTTGGCATTTCCAGGGGTAACATTCCTCTCTAGGAAAGTACAAGAAAAACCAAACAAAATATATACATTTAGGCTTGATTCCAAAAGCACATACAGGCATTTTAGCTATGAGAACCCTGCTGCATCTATGCTAGGCTATTGAAAAGCAGGTGTTCTTCTATCAGAGATGAGAACGCTTAATCATCAGATCATGTTGGGTAAAGCAATTTAACACAACCAATTCTGCACCCCCAATATATCGTGCACCCAGTGCTTGGCTGAAGAGAAAGACTGTCCACCAAAACTGTGTCTTTAAAGGCTTTCACGACTTTTACAGTTCAGGTCACTATCTGACATAATATTTACCTATACTGTCTTGAAAAACTGAGGCCTAGTACATATTCAAGTTCAGTCAAAGTTTCCTCTCACTTACCATACTCCCTTCACCCCAGACAAGACATAAACCCAGCATTTGATGAATCTAGGGGAAGGTCATCATTTCTTGGTGTGAGCTAAGTATTCAATACCCAACTATTTTAGGCGAGAGTATTTGACCTTTCAGGGTTCACTGTTGTTCACAGAGTGTGAATATGGAGTAAATCTGATTCTAGGATGGGCTTGCTCTTCTCCTATTGGCTTCATTGCAGCTCAGGTTCTGATCTTTTAAAATGGATGCCTGAGTGGAGGGGAGGGATTAGCAAGTGCTTGATAGCAAGGCCCAAACCAGGGAAAAGGCTTACCTGGGCTTGGTGCATTTTGGTCTGAATAGTTTGTAAATGCCCCTTGGGACCTGTGGATTCTCATGACCTCTTCCAAGAACATGAGTTCTTTTATCATTTCTGCCATCTCTTCTCTTTTAGACGTCAGGAATCTTGGAGCCGTTCTTGGAGCAGAGAATGGAGTGACTTTCTCAAGTGCATGTTGACACTCCGAATGTTTCTGCCAGTATCACAGAGGTTCAGTAGGTCTCATGAATGTCTTTCGAGCCTGGTATTCTCTAGAGATGTCTCCATGCCGGTATTCTCCATTGTAGTGGAACAACTCTCATCAATATGTTCGCATCTCTCCTCAATCCGTGCAGCCAGCTTTTCTGCCAGCTTCTCTTCGTGTCTCCCATAAAGTCGACTTCAACAGGACTGGGCAAGTCTGAAGGTACCTCGGTGCCTCACCAGTAAGCTGATGACAGGCAGATCTTCCACTGTCTGCCATCTCAGGTTCTGGAAACTTACCCGTGAACTTAGGTCTTTGGGCAGCAGCATTATCTCGAAATTACACAGCGTCCCGAAAAAAAGAATTAAGCCAATCTCCACAAAGGGCGGCAGCCACTCCATCACACTGATCCACCCACAGAATTCTGCCCAGTTACCTTGGATCCACCAGCCACAACAAGCCTCGCGGTACACACCAAGTTTCCACCTAGAATTCAACCGGTATCTGCCATCCCCTATGGTTGCTGAATATTGTCTGTGTTGGGGAGGGGCTGCATCAAACGAGAGGTTCCTAAGTTAAACGTGATTCTATCCACTAGCGTGCCACTGTCCTTTTATCTTCCCTCTTACCTTTGGTTCAGATCTGTTTATACAGTACAAACGAAGGGAAGTGTGTCCATTTTTAGTTTATGGTTTCACACGTTTTGAAACTTTCTAACAGCTCAAAGTACACAGAGACCCCACTAAATGAAACTCATGTTTGTGTAATATCCATTCACCCAGAATACATATCCGTCTGTTGATTTCTGCTGAAAAACCCACGCTCTCAGTAAATGGATCCACTTTTTTCATAGGGTCTGAAATTCCTAGAAATGAAACCAATAACAATGTGCACTTTACTGTCTGTCTCGTTTGCTCTTAGTACAGTTTTGCAGAGCTACGTGTCTTTGTTATAAGCTTATGCTGTTTCTTCTCTACTTAGGGTAGGATATGGCATTCATTCTTGCTGTTGGAAGAATTGAAAGTCTATATCACGGACTATGACTAAATCTTATTCAAATTCGGCATTTGGGTTAGGTCACGATATGCTTTTTTGAATCAATATTTATGAATATTAATGCACACGTCTGTGTTCTGAATACAAGTTTGTTGAGAATATTTAAGCTGCGATACTGGTTCGGTGCATGCTGAATGATCCTTGACATCAATTTGTGTATTTTGTTTTGAAAAATCATGGAATCTTTGGTATATGTCAGCCAACTGTACCCTTCTGGTGTCTCTCTGTTTGTTTGATTGTTTGTTTGTTTGCTTGTTGTTGGTTTTGCCAACACATTAGGCCATGCATCCCTCCGTTTGCTTCAATCAGAGAGTCATATATGTGAATCACTTAAGATAGTGCTTTAATTCACCTATGATTTCCAGCTAACCTCTCCCATCTTTTGGCTTTGATGTCCTCCTTGCCTTCTTCTTGTTTCTTTTTTGTAACTCACGCTTTTCTTGCATTTCAAATGATGGTTTTTCTTATTTCCATTTCATCTTGCTACTTTTCTCTTCAGGGTATAATTCTCAATCTTTCTTTTAGGATAAGTTTTGAAATGCTGAATTCTTTTAAGCTTTGCTGCTCTGTGAATTTCCCTAGCTCTGCTGTTATTAGAAATGGCAGTCATGTGGCATAGGCTACCCATGATTACAGCGTTTTCTGATTCAGGATATGGCCTATATCCTTGCACTCCTTCCAGTTCTGCAATATTTCTGCCGAGATATGAGCAGAAACCCCTCTGGAGGTTCTGTTGTGACTAAGTTGCTTTCCTCTAGATGCATTTTAAATCACTGGGGTGATCATGAAATTTGTTGATTTGAATTATACAGCTGCAAGTAGGTCTATTGGGATTCCAACTCCTTTGGACACTGTGTAGTCCCTGAAATCGTATAGATGATTCTTTCTTGTCTTTCAGCATGTTTCAGTGTGACTTTTCTACAATTATCTTTGCAGGCTTTTTTTTGTTAATCTTGCATTTCCATCTGGGACACTTACGAATCATACTCTTTCATGTTTTGTCTTACCCCAGGCTTCAACAGCAATGTTTGCATTGGTTTGCACTTCTTTTTCTATGTCTTCTTCTAATCGACGGATTTCTGTTCCCCTGTCTTCACAGTCTTTCACGAGTCCGTCTGCATTATCAAGTCTGCTTTGGACTGACTTTAGCCCTGGTATTGTCTCATCCTTGTGTTTTCTGATAACATTTGGCTCGTTTTTAGAGTTTCTCTTCACCTTTCCCTGTTTAATGCCTTATGTAATTCTGAGACACTGTTGTACTTCATGTTTTCCTCACCTCAGTTTTCAATACTTGCTCTGGTAGATTTTTCTGTCTAGATGTTTGAAAGCTTATTTTATGGGCCTTCAAACTCTTTGGAAGTGAAAATGGTACTTCCTGTTTCTTTTTCTATACTTCTTTTTCTCTACTGGTCAAGTAATATCAGGTATCTAATATAGATGTATACGGCTTTGTTAAGTGAAAATTTTAGACCATTCGGTGTACAAAGTTCCATGATATTTCTGTGAGGACAATTTTCCCTAGGCATTGAAGCCAAGTCCTCTTCCTGTGTGTGTTGTCTGGTATATCTCTAATTGCTGGTGTTGCCTTTGTTGTGATGAGCACACAATATTATTTCAATTAGTAAAACTTCGTTTTATTGCACTTACCTCACAATTCTGAAAGTGCAGTGTACTCTTCCTCTTCTGGAAATGAAGCTTAAAGGTTTTCAGGTCGGCATTCTGCTGTACGTCACCTTGGAGTCTTTCCAAAACAGCAAACTGGGAGTGCGCTTGTGCTTTCTATTGCCATGGGAATGTCCCAATGTTACCAGTTCTTCCCAGAGATTCTCTGTATACAGGAACACCAGTGGAAAAATATGTATGGATGTCATACATCAGGGCCTGCTGGAATGATGCCGCAGACCGATCTTTGTGTCCTCTGGGCAGTACCATGTCAGTGCCATCCAAAATGAAGCATGTGCATTTGGGGGATAATGCTGAAGGAAATGCTTCAACTTCTCACGTTGTGGACTTTGAACACTCTCCCTTGATCCCTCATCCTTGGGTCATGGGTGCACCAATGCAACCACAGAGCTGTACCCAATTTTCCTCCTCAAACCAATCCGTAATCCCTGTCCAGGTTATGATGGTAGCAGATCCTAAAACTTTTAATACTGATTTCAAACCCAAGGGCCACTGAATCCCTCAGACCAGATGCACGGCTTCTCTAGTTGAGCCTCACACGTGATCTATTGGCAAAATGCCAAATTGATCCTGGGCCTGCAAGATGCAGTGGAAGTGACCATGGCAGATATCGAAAAACTCAATCTCAGACGCCAATGTGGTTGCTTGCTTACTGGGGTTACAGGTCGGTTTGCTCTCTTGATAGAACCCACCAGAACCCACAACGCACTCCAGATACCTGAGATTCAGCGTGTGCCATTTTCTGTAGCTCTATACCTCATTTTCCACTGCCTCTGCTAGCTCAAATTTTGCAGATCGGATCTTGGTCTCAGAATCAATTGTGGGGATATTTTGTGCTGATTTCTAGGAGTTATGTCAGCAAAGCATCTGCTGTGCACTCTTCTAACACTCAGCGCATTACCTACAGTCCCATGTGTGCTGTCCGCTTCAGAGTGTGCGTCCAAGTAAAACAGAGTTTCACCTTTGCTGCTCCAACAGCAGAGGTCAGATCCTGCACAGATTTCCATTCTCTACTTTGCCTTCTCCTGCTTCCAGGTTTTCTGAGGCCTCAGCCTGTCTTTGGAAGTAACAGACCACTCTTCGGAAATTGTCCTGTGGCAAGGACTGGGTGAGTGGAAGTTTACATTGCTGTGTACATGGAAGGGAGTGAGCGCAGGTTGCACTTGTTCTCTGCCAACTGGGCATCGATAAATCAACACTTTCCTGATGTAATTCACAGAAATGTGATGTTTGTTTAGCTCTGTTTTCTATAAAGCCATGGTTGGAGGGATTGTCCGAAGACTCCAATTTTGACATTGTGTTTATAACACAGTTGCAGATTTTAAGAACGTCAATAAAATTGATTTACACGTTTTGGGATTTATGTGAAAATGAAGTTAGTGTTTGAAACGTACTAAATTTACCTAAAAGTAAGACTTGTCAATTTATGTAACATTAAGTCAGCTTTAAGAAAAATGTAGACTGATAGAAACTAAAATCTCAGTCCAAAATGTTGAAGGGGACATTTCAAATCTTTACGGTTGAAGCCTCCAACACCAACAGGAACCATGAAGTACATATTGAAATCAAGAAATAACCGAGAACCTGGATTTCCGTTGTGCATGGTGCCCTATAATCCCAATGACACATACTGGCCTATGTTGGCATTTCAAGGGGAAACAATTCTCTCTAGGAAAGTACAAGAAAAACCAAACAAAATATATACATTTAGGCTTGATTCCAAAAGCACATAAAGGCATTTTAGCTATGAGAACCCAGCTGCAGCTATGTTAGGCAATTGAAAACAGGTGTTCTTCTATCAGAGATGAGAACGCTTAATCATCCGATCATGTTGGGTAAAGCAATTTAACACAACCAATTGTGAACCCCCAATATATCGTGCACCCGGTGCTTGGCTGAAATGAAATAGGGTCCACCAAACGTGTGTCTTTAAAGGCTTTCACGAATTTTACAGTTCAGGTGACTATCTGACATAATAATTGCCTATACTGTATTGAAACACTGAGGCCTAGTACATATTCAAGTTCACTCAAAGATACCTCTCACTTACCAAAATCCCTTCACCCCAGACAAGACATAAACCCAGCATTTGCTGAATCTAGGGGAAGGTCATCATTTCTTGGTGTGAGCTAAGTAATCAATTCCCAACTATTTTAGGCGAGAGTATTTGACCTTTCAGGGGTTGACTGTTGTTCATAGAGTGTGAAGATGGAGGAACTCTGATTCTAGGAGGGGCTTGCTCTTCTCCTACTGGCTTCATTTCAGCTCAGGTTCTGATCTTTTAAAATGGATGCCTGAGTGGAGGGTAAGGAAGAGCATGTGCTTGATAGCAAGGCCCAAACATGGGAAAAGGCTAACCTGGGCTTGGTGCATTTTGGTCTGAATGGATTGTAAATGCCCCTTGGGACCTGTGGATTCTCATGACCTCTTCCAAGAACATGAGCGCTTTTAACATCTCTGCCATCTCTTCTCTTTTAGACGTCAGGAATCTTGGAGCCGTTCTTGGAGCAGAGAATGGAGTGAATTTCTCAAGTGCACGTTTACACTCCGAATGTTTCTGCCAGTATCACAGAGGTTCAGTAAGTCTCATGAATGTCTTTCGAGCCTGGTATTCTCTAGAGATGTCTCCGTGCCGGTATTCTCCATTGTAGCAGAACAACACTCATCAATATATTCGCATCTCTCCTCAATACGTGCAGCCAGCTTTTCTGCCAGCTTCTCTTCGTGTCTCCCATAAAGTCGACTTCAACAGGACTGGGCAAATCTGAAAGTACCTCGGAGCCTCACCAGTAAGCTGATGACAGGCATATCGTCCACTGTCTGCCCTCTCAGGTTCTGGAAACTTACCCGTGAACTTAGGTCTTTGGGCAGCAGCATTATCTCGAACTTAAACAGCGTCCCGAACAAAAGACATAAGCCAATCTCCACAAAGGGCGGCAGCCCCTCCATCACACTGATCCACCCACAGAATTCTGCCCAATTACCTTGGATCCACCAGCCACAACAAGCCTCGCGGTACACACCAAGATTCCACCTAGAATCCAACCGGTAACTGCCATCCCCAAAGGTTGCTGAATATTGTCAGTTTTGGGGGAGGGGCTGCATCAAACGAGAGATTCCTAAGTTAAATGTGATTCTATCCACTAGCGTTCCATTGTCCTTTTGTCTTCCCTCTTTCCTTTGGTTCAGATCTGTGTATACTGTACAAACGGTGGGAAGTGTGTCCATTTTTATTTTATGGTTTCACACGTCTTGAAACTTTCTAACAGCACACAGTACACAGAGACCCCACTAAAGGAAACTCATGTTTGTGTAATATCCATTCACCCAGAATACATATCGGTCTGTTGGTTTCTGCTGAAACACCCACGCTCTCAGAAAATGGATCCACTTGTTTCATGGGGGCTGAAATTCCGAGAAATGAAACCAATCCCAGTGTGCACTTTACTGTCTGTCTCTTTTGCTCTTAGTACACTTTTGCAGAACTACTTGTTTTGTTATAGGCTTATGCAATTTCTTCTCTACTTAGGGTAGAATATGGCATTCATTCTTGCTGTTGGAAGAATTGTAAATCTATATCACGGACTATGACCAAATCTTATTCAAAATCGACAATTGGGTTAGGTCACGATATGCTCTTTTGGATCAATATTTATGAATATTAATGCACGTGTCTGTGTTCTGAATACAAGTGTGTTGAGTACATTTAAGCTGTGATACTGGGTCGGTGGGTGCTGAATGACCCTTGACATCACTTTGAGTATTTTGTTTTGAATACTCATGGTTTCTTTGGTATATGTCAGCCAACCGTAACCTTTTGGTGTCTCTCTGTTTGTTTGATTGTTTGTTTGTTTGCTTGTTTTTGTTTTTGCAAACACAATAGGACATTCATCAGTCCGTTTGCATCAATCAGAGAGTCATATATGTGAATCAGTTAAGATAGTGCTTAAAATCACCTATGATTTCCTGCTACCCTCTCCCATTTTATGGCTTTGATGTCCTCCTTGACTTCTTCTTGTTTCTTGTTTGTAACTCACGCTCTTTTTGCATTTCCAACAATGGTTTTTCTTATTTCCATTTCAGCCTGCTACTATTCTATTCAGGGTAGAATTCTCAATCTTTCTTTTAGGATCTGTTTTGTACTGCTGAATTCTTTAAGTTTTGTTGGTCTGTGAATTTCCCTAGCTCTACCGTTATTAGAAATTGCAGTCATGTGGCAAAGGCTACCCATGATTACAGCTGTTTCTCATTCAGGATATGGCCTATGTCCTTGCACTCCTCCCTGTTCTGCAACATTTCTGCCGAGATATGGGCTGAAACCCCTCTGGAGGTTCTGTTGTGACTAAATTGCTTTCTTCTCGATGCATTTTAAATCACTGGGGTGATCATGAACTTTGTTGATTTGAATTATACAGCTGCAAGTAGGTCTATTGGGATTCCAAATTTTTGGATGCTGTGTAGTTCCTGAATTCGTATAGATGATTCTTTCTTGTTTTTCAGCAAGTTTCAGTCTGACTTTTATACAATTATCTTTACAGGCTTTTCTTGTTAATCTTGCTTTTCCATCTGGGAATCTTAAGAATCATACTCTTTCATGCTTTGCCTTACCCCAGGCTTCAACATCAATGTTTGCATTGTTTTGCACTTCTTTTTCTATGTCTTCTTCTGATCGAGGGATTTCTGTTCCCTTGTCTTCACAGTCTTTCACGAGTCCGTCTGCATTATCAAGTCTGCTTTGGACTGACTTTAGCCCTGGTATTGTCCCATCCTTGGGTTTTCTGATATTGTATGGCTAGTTTTTACAGTTTCTCTTCCCCTTTCCTGGTATACTGCCTTTTGTGTTTCTGAGACAATGTTGTACTTCATGTTTTCCTCACCTCAGTTTTCAATACTTGCTCTGGTAGCGTTTTGCAGTCTAGATGTTTGAAAGCTTATTTTTTGTGTCTTCAAACTCTTTGGAACTGAAAATGGTGCTTCCTGTTTCTTTTACTATACTTCTTTATCTCTACTGGTCAAGTAATATCAGGTATCAAATATAGATTTATAGGGCTTAGTTAAGTGAATATTTTAGACCATTGGGTGTACAAAGTTCCATGATATTTCTGTGAGGACAATTTTCCCTAGGCATTGATGCCATGTCCTGTTCCTGTGTGTGTTGTCTGGTATATCTCTAATTGCTGGTGTTACCTTTGTTGTGATGAGCACACCATATTATTTCAATTAGTAAAACTTCGTTTTATTGCACTTACCTCACCATTCTGAAAGTGCAGAGTACACTTGCTCTTCTGGAAATGAAACTTAAAAGTTTTCAGCTCGGCATTCGGATGTACGTCTTATTGGAGTCTTTCCAAAACAGCAAACTGAGAGTGCACTTGTGCTTTCTATTGCCATGTGAATGTCCCAATGTTACCAGTTCTTCCCAGAGTTTCTCTGTATACAGAAACACCAGTGGAAACATATGTATGGATGTCATACATCAGGGCCTGCTGGAATGATCCCGTGGACCGATCTTTGTGTCCTCAAGGCAGTACCAAGTCAGTGCCATCCAAAATGTAGCATCTGTATTTGGGAGATAATGCTGAAGGAAATGCTTGAACTTCTCACGTTGTGGACTTTGACCACTCTTCCTTGATCCCTCATCCTTGGGTCATGGTTGCACGAATGCAACCACAGAGCTCTTCCTCAAACCAATCCATAATCCCTGTCCAGGTTACGACTGTAGCAAATCCTGAAGCTTTTAATACTGAATTCAAACCCAAGGGCCACTGAATCCCTCAGACCAGATGCACAACTTCTCTAGTTGAGCCCCACACGTGCTCTATTGGCAAAATGCCAAATTGATCCTGGGCCTGCAAGATGCAGTGAATGTGGCCATGGCAAATATCGAAATACTCAACCTCACACGCCAATGTGGTTGCTTTCTTACTGGGGTATCAGGTCGGTTTGCTCTCTTGATTGAACCCACCACAAACGACAACACACTCCAGATCACTGAGACACAGCGTGTGCCATTATCTGTATCTCTATACCTCATTTTCCGCTGCCTCTGCTTGCTCAAATTTGGCCGATCGGATATTGGTCACAGAATCAATTGTGGGGATATTTTGTGCTGATTTCTAGGAGTTATGTCAGCCAAGCATCTGCTGTGCACTCTTCTAACACTCAGCGCATTACCTACAGTCCCATGTGTGCTGTCCGCTTGAGAGTGTGCGTCCAAGTAAAACAGAATTACACATTTGCTGCTCCATCAGCAGAGGTCAGATCCTGCACAGATTTCCATTCTCTAATTTGCCTTCTCCTGCTTCCAGGTTTCCTGAGGCCTCAGCCTGTCTTTGGAAGTAACAGACCTCTCTTCAGATATTGTCCTGTGCCAAGGGCTGGGTGATTGGAAGTTTACATTGCTGTGAACATTGTAGGGAGTGAGCGCACTTTGCACTGGTTCTCTGCCAACTGGGCATCGATAAATCAACACTTTCCAGTTGTAATTCACAGAAATGTGATGTTTGTTTAGCTCTGTATTCTATAAAGCTATGGTTGGAGGGATTGTCCGAAGACTACAATTTTTACATTGTGTTAATAACAGAGTTGAAGTTTTTAAGAAGGTTAATAGAATTGATTTACATGTTTTGGGATTTATATGAAAATGAAGTTAGTGCTTGAAACGTACTAAATTTACCTAGAAGACCAACTTGTCAATTTTTGTAACATTATGTCAGCTCTAAGAAAAATGTACACTGATAGATAGTAAGATCGCAGCCCAAAATTTTGAAGGGGACATGTCAACTCCATACTTTTGAAGCCTCCAACACCAACAGGAACCATGAAGTACCTATTGAAACCATGAAATAACCGAGAACCTGGATTCCCGTTGTGCATATGGTGCCCTATTGTCCCAGTGACACATACTGGCCAATGTTGGCATTTCAAGGGGTAACATTCCTCTCTAGGAAAGTACAAGAAAAACCAAACAAAATATATACATTTAGGCTTGATTCCAAAAGCACATACAGGCATTTTAGCTATGAGAACCCTGCTGCAGCTATGCTAGGCTATTGAAAAGCAGGTGTTTTTCTATCAGTGATGAGAACGCTTAATCATCCGATCATGTTGGGTAAAGCAATTTAACACAACCAAGTCTGCACCCCCAATATATCGTGCACCCGGTGCTTGAATGAAGAGGAGCACGGTACTCAAAAACTGTGTCTTTAAAGGCTTTCACGACTTTTACAGTTCAGGTCACTATCTGACATGATATTTACCTATATATACTGTCTTGAAAAACTGAGGCCTAGTACATATTCAAGTTCAGTCAAAGATTCCTCTCACTTACCACACTCCCTTCACCCCAGACAAGACATAAACCCAGCATTTGCTGAATCTAGGGGAAGGTCATCATTTCTTATTGTGAGATTAGTATTCAATTCCCAACTATTTTAGGGGAGAGTATTTGACCTTTCAGGGTTTCACTGTTTTTCACAGAGTGTGAAGATGGAGGAACTCTGATTCTAGTAGGGACTTGCACTTCTCCTACCAGCTTCATTGCAGCTCAGGTTCTGATCCTTTAAAATGGCTGCCTGAGTGGTGGGGAGGGAAGAGCAAGTGCTTGATAGCAAGGCCCAAACCTGGGAAAAGGCTTACCTGGGCTTGGTGCATTTTGGTCTGAATGGTTTGTAAATGCCCCTTGGGACCTGTGGATTCTCATGACCTCTTCCAAGAACATGAGCGCTTTCATCATCTCTGCCATCTCTTCTCTTTTAGACGTCAGGAATCTTGGAGCCGTTCTTGGAGCAGAGAATTGAGTGACTTTCTCAAGTGCACGTTGACACTCCGAATGTTTCTGCCAGTATCACAGAGGTTCAGTAGGTCTCATGAATGTATTTCGAGCCTGGTATTCTCTAGAGATGTCTCCATGCCGGTATTCTCCATTGTAGCAGAACAAATCTCATCAATATGTTCGCATCTCCCCTCAATCCGTGCAGCCAGCTTTTCTGCCAGCTTCTCTTCGTGTCTCCCATAAAGTCGACTTCAACAGGACTGGGCAAGTCTGAAAGTACCTTGGAGCATCACCAGTAAAATGATGTCAGGCAGATCTTCCACTGTCTGCCCTCTCAGGTTCTGGAAACATACCCGTGAACTTAGGTCTTTGGGCAGCAGCATTATCTCGAAATTACACAGCGTCCTGAACAAAAGACCTAAGCCAATCTCCAAAAAGGGCGGAAGTCCCTCCATCACACTGATCCACCCACAGAATTCTGCCCAATTACCTTGGATCCACCAGCCACAACAAGCCTCACGGTACACACCAAGATTCCTCCTAGAATCCAACCGGTAACTGCCATCCCCAATGGTTGCTGAATAGTGTCACTGTTGGGGGAGGGGCTGCATCAATCAAGAGGTACCTAAGTTAAATGTGATTCTATCCACTAGCGTTCCATTGTCCTTTTGTCTTCCCTCTTTCCTTTGGTTCAGATCTGTTTATACAGTACAAACGGTGGGAAGTGTGTCCATTTTTATTTTATGGTTTCGCACGTCTTGAAACTTTCTAACAGCTCACAGTACAGAGAGACCCCACTAAAGGAAACTCATGTTTTTGAAATAACCATTCACCCAGAATACATATCGGTCTGTTGCTTTCTGCTGAAACACCCACGCTCTCAGAAAATGGATCCACTTTTTTCATGGGGGCTGAAATTCCGAGAAATGAAACCAATCCCAATGTGCACTTTACTGTCTGTCTCGTTTGCACTTTGTACAGTTTTGCAGAGCTACTTGTCTTTGTTATAGGCTTATGCCGTTTCTTCTTTACTTAGGGTAGAATATGGCATTCATTCTTGCTGTTGAAAGAATTGTAAGTCTATATCACGGACTATGACCAAATCTTATTCAAAATCGGCATTTGGGTTAGGTCACGATATGCACTTTTGAATCAATATTTATGAATTTTAATGCACGCGTCTGTGGTCTGAATACATGTTTGTTGAGTACATTTAAGCTGCGATTGTGGGTCGATTAGTGCTGAATGACCCTTGACATCTATTTGAGTATTTTGCTTTGAATACTCATGGTTTCTTTGGTATATGTCAGCCAACCATACACTTTAGGTTTCTCAGTGTTTGTTTGTTTGTTTGTTTGCTTGTTGTTGGTTTGCAGACACATTAGGCCATGCATCACTCCGTTTGCTTCAATCAGAGAGTCATATATGTGAATCACTTTAGATAGTGCTTAAAATCACCTATGATTTCCTGCTACCCTCTCCCATCTTATGGCTTTGATGTCCTCCTTGCCTTCTTCTTGTTTCTTGTTTGTAACTCACGCTCTTCTTGCATTTCCAATAATGGTTTTTCTTATTTCAATTTCATCTTGGTACTTTACTATTCAGGGTAGAATTCTCAATCTGTCTTTTAGGATAAGTTTTGAACTGCTGAATTCTTTTAAGATTTGCTGGTCTGTGAATTTCCCTAGCTCTGCCGTTATTAGAAATGGCAGTCATGTGGCATAGGCTACCCATGATTACAGCTGTATCTCATACAGGATATGGCCTATGTCCTTGCACTCCTGCCTGTTCTGCAATATTTCTGCCGAGATATGGGCTGAAACCCCTCTGGAGGTTCTGTTGTGACTAAATTGCTTTCCTCTAGATGCATTTTAAATCACTGGGGTTATCATGAACTTTGTTGATTTGAATTATACACCAGCAAGTAGGTCTATTTGGATTCCACCTCTTTTGGACGCTGTGTAGTTCCTGAATTCGTATAGATGATTCTTTCTTGTCTTTCAGCAAGTTTCAGTCTGACTTTTCTACAATTATCTTTTCAGGCTTTTTTTGTTAATCTTGCTTTTCCATCTGGGACTCTTACGATTCATACTCTTTCATGATTTATCTTACACCAGGCTTCATCAGCAAAGTTTGCATTGGTTTGCACTTCTTTTTCAATGTCTTCTTCTCATAGAGGGATTTCTGTTCCCCTGTCTTCACAGTCTTTCACGAGTCCGTTTGCATTATCAAGTCTGCTTTGGATTGACTTTAGCCCTGGTATTGTCTCATCCTTAAGTTTTTTGATATTGTTTGTCTCGTTTATAGAATTTCTCTTCCCCTTTCCTGGTATACTGCCTTTGTGATTCTGAGACACTCTTGTACTTCATGTTTTCCTCACCTCAGTTTTCAATACTTGCTCTTTAACGTTTTAAATTCTAGATGTTTGAAAGCTTATTTTTTGGGGCTTCAAACTCTTTGGAACTGAAAATTGTTCTTCCTGTTTCTTTTTCTATACTTCTTTACCTCTTCTTGTTAAGTAATATCAGGTATCTAATATAGATATATAGGGCTTTGTTAAGTGAAAATTTTAGACCATTGGGTGTAAAAAGATCCATGATATTTCTGTGAGGACAATTTTCCCTAGGAATTGATGCCATGTCCTCTTCCTGTGTTTGTTGTCTGGTATATCTCTAATTGCAGGTGTTGCCTTTGTTGTGATGAGCACAACATATTATTTCAATTAGTAAAACTTCGTTTTATTGCACTTACCTCACAATTCTGAAAGTGCAGAGTACACTTCCTCTTCTGGAAATGAAACTTAAAAGTTTTCAGCTCGGCATTCGGCTGTACGTCATATTGGAGTCTTTCCAAAACAGCAAACTGAGAGTGCGCTTGTGCTTTCTCTTGCCATGGGAATGTCCCAATGTTACCAGTACTTCCCAGAGATTCTCTGTCTACAGAAACACCACTGGAAACTTATGTATGGATGTCATACATCAGGGCCTGCTGGAATGATCCCGCAGACCGATCTTTGTGTCCTCTGGGCAGTACCATGTCAGTGCCATCCAAAATGTAGCATCTGCATTTGGGAGATAATGCTGAAGGAAATTCTTCAACTTCTCACGTTGTGGACTTTGACCACTCTTCCTTGATCCCTCATCCTGGGGTCATGGGTGCATGAAAGCAACCACAGAGCTGTACTGAATTCTCTTCCTCAAACCAATCCGTAATCCCTGTCCAGGTTATGACTGTATCAGATCCTGAAGCTTTTAATACTGATTTCAAACCCAAGGGACACTGAATCCCTGAGACCAGATGCACGACTTCTCTAGTTGAGCCCCACACGTGCTCTAATGTCAAAATGCCAAATTGATCCTGGGCCTGCAAGATGCAGTTAATGTGGCCATGGCACATATCGAAAATCTCAACCTCACACGCCAATGTGGTTGCTTTCTTACTGGGGAAACAGGTCGGTTTGCTCTCTTGATAGAACACACCACAAACCACAGCACACTCCAGATCCCTGAGACACAGCGTGTGCCATTATCTGTAGCTCTATACCTCATTTTCCGCTGCCTCTGCTAGCTCAAATTTGGCGGAACGGATATTGGTCTCAGAATCAATTGTGGGGATATTTTGTGCTGATTTCTAGGAGTTATGTCAGCCAAGCATCTGCTCTGCACTCTTCAAACACTCAGCGCATTACCTACAGTCCCATGTGTGCTGTCCGCTTGAGAGTGTGCGTCCAAGTAAAACAGAAATTCACCTTTGCTGCTCCATCAGCAGAGGTCAGATCCTGCACAGATTTCCATTTTCTACTTTGCCTTCTCCTGCTTCCAGGTTTCCTGAGGCCTCAGCCTGTCTTTGGAAGTAACAGACCACTCTTCAGAAATTGTCCTGTGCCAAGGGCTGGGTGAGAGGAAGTTTACAATGCTGTGTTCATGGGAGGGAGTGAGCGCAGGTTGCACTGGTTCTCTGCCAACTGGGCATCGATAAATCAACACATTCCAGTTGTAATTCACAGAAATGTGATGTTTGTTTAGCTCTGTTTTCTATAAAGCCATGGTTGGAGGGATTGTCCGAAGACTCCATTTTTGACATTGTGTTGATAACACAGTTGCAGTTTTTAAGAAGGTTAATAGAATTGGTTTACATGTTTTGGGATTTATATGTAAATGAAGTTAGTGTTTGAAACGTACTAAATTTACCTAGAAGTCCGACTTGTCAATTTTTGTAACATTATGTCAGCCCTAAGAAAAATGTAGAGAGATAGAAAGTAAAATCGCAGTCCAAATTGTTGAAGGGGACATGTCAACTCTTTACTGTTGAAGCCTCCAACACCAACAGGAACCATGAAGTACCTATTGAAACCATGAAATAACCAAGAACCTGGGTTTCCGTTGTGCATGTGCAGCCCTAAACTCCCAATGACACATACTGGACAATGTTGGCATTTCCAGGGGTAACATTCCTCTCTAGGAAAGTACAAGAAAAACCAAACAAAATATATACATTTAGGCTTGATTCCAAAAGCACATACAGGCATTTTAGCTATGAGAACCCTGCTGCATCTATGCTAGGCTATTGAAAAGCAGGTGTTCTTCTATCAGAGATGAGAACGCTTAATCATCCGATCATGTTGGGTAAAGCAATTTAACACAACCAATTCTGCACCCCCAATATATCGTGCACCCAGTGCTTGGCTGAAGAGAAAGACTGTCCACCAAAACTGTGTCTTTAAAGGCTTTCACGACTTTTACAGTTCAGGTCACTATCTGACATAATATTTACCTATACTGTCTTGAAAAACTGAGGCCTAGTACATATTCAAGTTCAGTCAAAGATTCCTCTCACTTACCATACTCCCTTCACCCCAGACAAGACATAAACCCAGCATTTGATGAATCTAGGGGAAGGTCATCATTTCTTGGTGTGAGCTAAGTATTCAATACCCAACTATTTTAGGCGAGAGTATTTGACCTTTCAGGGTTCACTGTTGTTCACAGAGTGTGAATATGGAGTAAATCTGATTCTAGGATGGGCTTGGTCTTCTCCTATTGGCTTCATTGCAGCTCAGGTTCTGATCTTTTAAAATGGATGCCTGAGTGGAGGGGAGGGATTAGCAAGTGCTTGATAGCAAGGCCCAAACCAGGGAAAAGGCTTACCTGGGCTTGGTGCATTTTGGTCTGAATAGTTTGTAAATGCCCCTTGGGACCTGTGGATTCTCATGACCTCTTCCAAGAACATGAGTTCTTTTATCATTTCTGCCATCTCTTCTCTTTTAGACGTCAGGAATCTTGGAGCCGTTCTTGGAGCAGAGAATGGAGTGACTTTCTCAAGTGCATGTTGACACTCCGAATGTTTCTGCCAGTATCACAGAGGTTCAGTAGGTCTCATGAATGTCTTTCGAGCCTGGTATTCTCTAGAGATGTCTCCATGCCGGTATTCTCCATTGTAGTGGAACAACTCTCATCAATATGTTCGCATCTCTCCTCAATCCGTGCAGCCAGCTTTTCTGCCAGCTTCTCTTCGTGTCTCCCATAAAGTCGACTTCAACAGGACTGGGCAAGTCTGAAGGTACCTCGGTGCCTCACCAGTAAGCTGATGACAGGCAGATCTTCCACTGTCTGCCATCTCAGGTTCTGGAAACTTACCCGTGAACTTAGGTCTTTGGGCAGCAGCATTATCTCGAAATTACACAGCGTCCCGAAAAAAAGAATTAAGCCAATCTCCACAAAGGGCGGCAGCCACTCCATCACACTGATCCACCCACAGAATTCTGCCCAGTTACCTTGGATCCACCAGCCACAACAAGCCTCGCGGTACACACCAAGTTTCCACCTAGAATTCAACCGGTATCTGCCATCCCCTATGGTTGCTGAATATTGTCTGTGTTGGGGAGGGGCTGCATCAAACGAGAGGTTCCTAAGTTAAACGTGATTCTATCCACTAGCGTGCCACTGTCCTTTTATCTTCCCTCTTACCTTTGGTTCAGATCTGTTTATACAGTACAAACGAAGGGAAGTGTGTCCATTTTTAGTTTATGGTTTCACACGTTTTGAAACTTTCTAACAGCTCAAAGTACACAGAGACCCCACTAAATGAAACTCATGTTTGTGTAATATCCATTCACCCAGAATACATATCCGTCTGTTGATTTCTGCTGAAAAACCCACGCTCTCAGTAAATGGATCCACTTTTTTCATAGGGTCTGAAATTCCTAGAAATGAAACCAATAACAATGTGCACTTTACTGTCTGTCTCGTTTGCTCTTAGTACAGTTTTGCAGAGCTACGTGTCTTTGTTATAAGCTTATGCTGTTTCTTCTCTACTTAGGGTAGGATATGGCATTCATTCTTGCTGTTGGAAGAATTGAAAGTCTATATCACGGACTATGACTAAATCTTATTCAAATTCGGCATTTGGGTTAGGTCACGATATGCTTTTTTGAATCAATATTTATGAATATTAATGCACACGTCTGTGTTCTGAATACAAGTTTGTTGAGAATATTTAAGCTGCGATACTGTTTCGGTGCATGCTGAATGATCCTTGACATCAATTTGTGTATTTTGTTTTGAAAAATCATGGAATCTTTGGTATATGTCAGCCAACTGTACCCTTCTGGTGTCTCTCTGTTTGTTTGATTGTTTGTTTGTTTGCTTGTTGTTGGTTTTGCCAACACATTAGGCCATGCATCCCTCCGTTTGCTTCAATCAGAGAGTCATATATGTGAATCACTTAAGATAGTGCTTTAATTCACCTATGATTTCCAGCTAACCTCTCCCATCTTTTGGCTTTGATGTCCTCCTTGCCTTCTTCTTGTTTCTTTTTTGTAACTCACGCTTTTCTTGCATTTCAAATGATGGTTTTTCTTATTTCCATTTCATCTTGCTACTTTTCTCTTCAGGGTATAATTCTCAATCTTTCTTTTAGGATAAGTTTTGAACTGCTGAATTCTTTTAAGCTTTGCTGCTCTGTGAATTTCCCTAGCTCTGCTGTTATTAGAAATGGCAGTCATGTGGCATAGGCTACCCATGATTACAGCGTTTTCTGATTCAGGATATGGCCTATATCCTTGCACTCCTTCCAGTTCTGCAATATTTCTGCCGAGATATGAGCAGAAACCCCTCTGGAGGTTCTGTTGTGACTAAGTTGCTTTCCTCTAGATGCATTTTAAATCACTGGGGTGATCATGAAATTTGTTGATTTGAATTATACAGCTGCAAGTAGGTCTATTGGGATTCCAACTCCTTTGGACACTGTGTAGTCCCTGAAATCGTATAGATGATTCTTTCTTGTCTTTCAGCATGTTTCAGTGTGACTTTTCTACAATTATCTTTGCAGGCTTTTTTTTGTTAATCTTGCATTTCCATCTGGGACACTTACGAATCATACTCTTTCATGTTTTGTCTTACCCCAGGCTTCAACAGCAATGTTTGCATTGGTTTGCACTTCTTTTTCTATGTCTTCTTCTAATCGACGGATTTCTGTTCCCCTGTCTTCACAGTCTTTCACGAGTCCGTCTGCATTATCAAGTCTGCTTTGGACTGACTTTAGCCCTGGTATTGTCTCATCCTTGTGTTTTCTGATAATATTTGGCTCGTTTTTAGAGTTTCTCTTCACCTTTCCCTGTTTAATGCCTTATGTAATTCTGAGACACTGTTGTACTTCATGTTTTCCTCACCTCAGTTTTCAATACTTGCTCTGGTAGATTTTTCTGTCTAGATGTTTGAAAGCTTATTTTATGGGCCTTCAAACTCTTTGGAAGTGAAAATGGTACTTCCTGTTTCTTTTTCTATACTTCTTTTTCTCTACTGGTCAAGTAATATCAGGTATCTAATATAGATGTATACGGCTTTGTTAAGTGAAAATTTTAGACCATTCGGTGTACAAAGTTCCATGATATTTCTGTGAGGACAATTTTCCCTAGGCATTGAAGCCAAGTCCTCTTCCTGTGTGTGTTGTCTGGTATATCTCTAATTGCTGGTGTTGCCTTTGTTGTGATGAGCACACAATATTATTTCAATTAGTAAAACTTCGTTTTATTGCACTTACCTCACAATTCTGAAAGTGCAGTGTACTCTTCCTCTTCTGGAAATGAAGCTTAAAGGTTTTCAGGTCGGCATTCTGCTGTACGTCACCTTGGAGTCTTTCCAAAACAGCAAACTGGGAGTGCGCTTGTGCTTTCTATTGCCATGGGAATGTCCCAATGTTACCAGTTCTTCCCAGAGATTCTCTGTATACAGGAACACCAGTGGAAAAATATGTATGGATGTCATACATCAGGGCCTGCTGGAATGATGCCGCAGACCGATCTTTGTGTCCTCTGGGCAGTACCATGTCAGTGCCATCCAAAATGAAGCATGTGCATTTGGGGGATAATGCTGAAGGAAATGCTTCAACTTCTCACGTTGTGGACTTTGAACACTCTCCCTTGATCCCTCATCCTTGGGTCATGGGTGCACCAATGCAACCACAGAGCTGTACCCAATTTTCCTCCTCAAACCAATCCGTAATCCCTGTCCAGGTTATGATGGTAGCAGATCCTAAAACTTTTAATACTGATTTCAAACCCAAGGGCCACTGAATCCCTCAGACCAGATGCACGGCTTCTCTAGTTGAGCCTCACACGTGATCTATTGGCAAAATGCCAAATTGATCCTGGGCCTGCAAGATGCAGTGGAAGTGACCATGGCAGATATCGAAAAACTCAATCTCAGACGCCAATGTGGTTGCTTGCTTACTGGGGTTACAGGTCGGTTTGCTCTCTTGATAGAACCCACCAGAACCCACAACGCACTCCAGATACCTGAGATTCAGCGTGTGCCTTTTTCTGTAGCTCTATACCTCATTTTCCACTGCCTCTGCTAGCTCAAATTTTGCAGATCGGATCTTGGTCTCAGAATCAATTGTGGGGATATTTTGTGCTGATTTCTAGGAGTTATGTCAGCAAAGCATCTGCTGTGCACTCTTCTAACACTCAGCGCATTACCTACAGTCCCATGTGTGCTGTCCGCTTCAGAGTGTGCGTCCAAGTAAAACAGAGTTTCACCTTTGCTGCTCCAACAGCAGAGGTCAGATCCTGCACAGATTTCCATTCTCTACTTTGCCTTCTCCTGCTTCCAGGTTTTCTGAGGCCTCAGCCTGTCTTTGGAAGTAACAGACCACTCTTCGGAAATTGTCCTGTGGCAAGGACTGGGTGAGTGGAAGTTTACATTGCTGTGTACATGGAAGGGAGTGAGCGCAGGTTGCACTTGTTCTCTGCCAACTGGGCATCGATAAATCAACACTTTCCTGATGTAATTCACAGAAATGTGATGTTTGTTTAGCTCTGTTTTCTATAAAGCCATGGTTGGAGGGATTGTCCGAAGACTCCAATTTTGACATTGTGTTGATAACACAGTTGCAGATTTTAAGAACGTCAATAAAATTGATTTACACGTTTTGGGATTTATGTGAAAATGAAGTTAGTGTTTGAAACGTACTAAATTTACCTAAAAGTAAGACTTGTCAATTTATGTAACATTAAGTCAGCTTTAAGAAAAATGTAGACTGATAGAAACTAAAATCTCAGTCCAAAATGTTGAAGGGGACATTTCAAATCTTTACGGTTGAAGCCTCCAACACCAACAGGAACCATGAAGTACATATTGAAATCAAGAAATAACCGAGAACCTGGATTTCCGTTGTGCATGGTGCCCTATAATCCCAATGACACATACTGGCCAATGTTGGCATTTCAAGGGGAAACAATTCTCTCTAGGAAAGTACAAGAAAAACCAAACAAAATATATACATTTAGGCTTGATTCCAAAAGCACATAAAGGAATTTTAGCTATGAGAACCCTGCTGCAGCTATGTTAGGCAATTGAAAACAGGTGTTCTTCTATCAGAAATGAGAACGCTTAATCATCCGATCATGTTGGGTAAAGCAATTTAACACAACCAATTGTGAACCCCCAATATATCGTGCACCCGGTGCTTGGCTGAAATGAAATAGGGTCCACCAAACGTGTGTCTTTAAAGGCTTTCACGAATTTTACAGTTCAGGTGACTATCTGACATAATAATTGCCTATACTGTATTGAAACACTGAGGCCCAGTACATATTCAAGTTCACTCAAAGATACCTCTCACTTACCAAAATCCCTTCACCCCAGACAAGACATAAACCCAGCATTTGCTGAATCTAGGGGAAGGTCATCATTTCTTGGTGTGAGCTAAGTAATCAATTCCCAACTATTTTAGGCGAGAGTATTTGACCTTTCAGGGGTTGACTGTTGTTCATAGAGTGTGAAGATGGAGGAACTCTGATTCTAGGAGGGGCTTGCTCTTCTCCTACTGGCTTCATTTCAGCTCAGGTTCTGATCTTTTAAAATGGATGCCTGAGTGGAGGGTAAGGAAGAGCATGTGCTTGATAGCAAGGCCCAAACATGGGAAAAGGCTAACCTGGGCTTGGTGCATTTTGGTCTGAATGGATTGTAAATGCCCCTTGGGACCTGTGGATTCTCATGACCTCTTCCAAGAACATGAGCGCTTTTAACATCTCTGCCATCTCTTCTCTTTTAGACGTCAGGAATCTTGGAGCCGTTCTTGGAGCAGAGAATGGAGTGAATTTCTCAAGTGCACGTTTACACTCCGAATGTTTCTGCCAGTATCACAGAGGTTCAGTAAGTCTCATGAATGTCTTTCGAGCCTGGTATTCTCTAGAGATGTCTCCGTGCCGGTATTCTCCATTGTAGCAGAACAACACTCATCAATATATTCGCATCTCTCCTCAATACGTGCAGCCAGCTTTTCTGCCAGCTTCTCTTCGTGTCTCCCATAAAGTCGACTTCAACAGGACTGGGCAAATCTGAAAGTACCTCGGAGCCTCACCAGTAAGCTGATGACAGGCATATCGTCCACTGTCTGCCCTCTCAGGTTCTGGAAACTTACCCGTGAACTTAGGTCTTTGGGCAGCAGCATTATCTCGAACTTAAACAGCGTCCCGAACAAAAGACATAAGCCAATCTCCACAAAGGGCGGCAGCCCCTCCATCACACTGATCCACCCACAGAATTCTGCCCAATTACCTTGGATCCACCAGCCACAACAAGCCTCGCGGTACACACCAAGATTCCACCTAGAATCCAACCGGTAACTGCCATCCCCAAAGGTTGCTGAATATTGTCAGTTTTGGGGGAGGGGCTGCATCAAACGAGAGATTCCTAAGTTAAATGTGATTCTATCCACTAGCGTTCCATTGTCCTTTTGTCTTCCCTCTTTCCTTTGGTTCAGATCTGTGTATACTGTACAAACGGTGGGAAGTGTGTCCATTTTTATTTTATGGTTTCACACGTCTTGAAACTTTCTAACAGCACACAGTACACAGAGACCCCACTAAAGGAAACTCATGTTTGTGTAATATCCATTCACCCAGAATACATATCGGTCTGTTGGTTTCTGCTGAAACACCCACGCTCTCAGAAAATGGATCCACTTGTTTCATGGGGGCTGAAATTCCGAGAAATGAAACCAATCCCAGTGTGCACTTTACTGTCTGTCTCTTTTGCTCTTAGTACACTTTTGCAGAACTACTTGTTTTGTTATAGGCTTATGCAATTTCTTCTCTACTTAGGGTAGAATATGGCATTCATTCTTGCTGTTGGAAGAATTGTAAATCTATATCACGGACTATGACCAAATGTTATTCAAAATCGACAATTGGGTTAGGTCACGATATGCTCTTTTGGATCAATATTTATGAATATTAATGCACGTGTCTGTGTTCTGAATACAAGTGTGTTGAGTACATTTAAGCTGTGATACTGGGTCGGTGGGTGCTGAATGACCCTTGACATCACTTTGAGTATTTTGTTTTGAATACTCATGGTTTCTTTGGTATATGTCAGCCAACCGTAACCTTTTGGTGTCTCTCTGTTTGTTTGATTGTTTGTTTGTTTGCTTGTTTTTGTTTTTGCAAACACAATAGGACATTCATCAGTCCGTTTGCATCAATCAGAGAGTCATATATGTGAATCAGTTAAGATAGTGCTTAAAATCACCTATGATTTCCTGCTACCCTCTCCCATTTTATGGCTTTGATGTCCTCCTTGACTTCTTCTTGTTTCTTGTTTGTAACTCACGCTCTTTTTGCATTTCCAACAATGGTTTTTCTTATTTCCATTTCAGCCTGCTACTATTCTATTCAGGGTAGAATTCTCAATCTTTCTTTTAGGATCTGTTTTGTACTGCTGAATTCTTTAAGTTTTGTTGGTCTGTGAATTTCCCTAGCTCTACCGTTATTAGAAATTGCAGTCATGTGGCAAAGGCTACCCATGATTACAGCTGTTTCTCATTCAGGATATGGCCTATGTCCTTGCACTCCTCCCTGTTCTGCAACATTTCTGCCGAGATATGGGCTGAAACCCCTCTGGAGGTTCTGTTGTGACTAAATTGCTTTCTTCTCGATGCATTTTAAATCACTGGGGTGATCATGAACTTTGTTGATTTGAATTATACAGCTGCAAGTAGGTCTATTGGGATTCCAAATTTTTGGATGCTGTGTAGTTCCTGAATTCGTATAGATGATTCTTTCTTGTTTTTCAGCAAGTTTCAGTCTGACTTTTATACAATTATCTTTACAGGCTTTTCTTGTTAATCTTGCTTTTCCATCTGGGAATCTTAAGAATCATACTCTTTCATGCTTTGCCTTACCCCAGGCTTCAACATCAATGTTTGCATTGTTTTGCACTTCTTTTTCTATGTCTTCTTCTGATCGAGGGATTTCTGTTCCCTTGTCTTCACAGTCTTTCACGAGTCCGTCTGCATTATCAAGTCTGCTTTGGACTGACTTTAGCCCTGGTATTGTCCCATCCTTGGGTTTTCTGATATTGTATGGCTAGTTTTTACAGTTTCTCTTCCTCTTTCCTGGTATACTGCCTTTTGTGTTTCTGAGACAATGTTGTACTTCATGTTTTCCTCACCTCAGTTTTCAATACTTGCTCTGGTAGCGTTTTGCAGTCTAGATGTTTGAAAGCTTATTTTTTGTGTCTTCAAACTCTTTGGAACTGAAAATGGTGCTTCCTGTTTCTTTTACTATACTTCTTTATCTCTACTGGTCAAGTAATATCAGGTATCAAATATAGATTTATAGGGCTTAGTTAAGTGAATATTTTAGACCATTGGGTGTACAAAGTTCCATGATATTTCTGTGAGGACAATTTTCCCTAGGCATTGATACCATGTCCTGTTCCTGTGTGTGTTGTCTGGTATATCTCTAATTGCTGGTGTTACCTTTGTTGTGATGAGCACACCATATTATTTCAATTAGTAAAACTTCGTTTTATTGCACTTACCTCACCATTCTGAAAGTGCAGAGTACACTTGCTCTTCTGGAAATGAAACTTAAAAGTTTTCAGCTCGGCATTCGGATGTACGTCTTATTGGAGTCTTTCCAAAACAGCAAACTGAGAGTGCGCTTGTGCTTTCTATTGCCATGTGAATGTCCCAATGTTACCAGTTCTTCCCAGAGTTTCTCTGTATACAGAAACACCAGTGGAAACATATGTATGGATGTCATACATCAGGGCCTGCTGGAATGATCCCGTGGACCGATCTTTGTGTCCTCAAGGCAGTACCAAGTCAGTGCCATCCAAAATGTAGCATCTGTATTTGGGAGATAATGCTGAAGGAAATGCTTGAACTTCTCACGTTGTGGACTTTGACCACTCTTCCTTGATCCCTCATCCTTGGGTCATGGTTGCACGAATGCAACCACAGAGCTCTTCATCAAACCAATCCATAATCCCTGTCCAGGTTACGACTGTAGCAAATCCTGAAGCTTTTAATACTGAATTCAAACCCAAGGGCCACTGAATCCCTCAGACCAGATGCACAACTTCTCTAGTTGAGCCCCACACGTGCTCTATTGGCAAAATGCCAAATTGATCCTGGGCCTGCAAGATGCAGTGAATGTGGCCATGGCAAATATCGAAATACTCAACCTCACACGCCAATGTGGTTGCTTTCTTACTGGGGTATCAGGTCGGTTTGCTCTCTTGATTGAACCCACCACAAACGACAACACACTCCAGATCACTGAGACACAGCGTGTGCCATTATCTGTAGCTCTATACCTCATTTTCCGCTGCCTCTGCTTGCTCAAATTTGGCCGATCGGATATTGGTCACAGAATCAATTGTGGGGATATTTTGTGCTGATTTCTAGGAGTTATGTCAGCCAAGCATCTGCTGTGCACTCTTCTAACACTCAGCGCATTACCTACAGTCCCATGTGTGCTGTCCGCTTGAGAGTGTGCGTCCAAGTAAAACAGAATTACACATTTGCTGCTCCATCAGCAGAGGTCAGATCCTGCACAGATTTCCATTCTCTAATTTGCCTTCTCCTGCTTCCAGGTTTCCTGAGGCCTCAGCCTGTCTTTGGAAGTAACAGACCTCTCTTCAGATATTGTCCTGTGCCAAGGGCTGGGTGATTGGAAGTTTACATTGCTGTGAACATTGTAGGGAGTGAGCGCACTTTGCACTGGTTCTCTGCCAACTGGGCATCGATAAATCAACACTTTCCAGTTGTAATTCACAGAAATGTGATGTTTGTTTAGCTCTGTATTCTATAAAGCTATGGTTGGAGGGATTGTCCGAAGACTACAATTTTTACATTGTGTTAATAACAGAGTTGAAGTTTTTAAGAAGGTTAATAGAATTGATTTACATGTTTTGGGATTTATATGAAAATGAAGTTAGTGCTTGAAACGTACTAAATTTACCTAGAAGAACAACTTGTCAATTTTTGTAACATTATGTCAGCTCTAAGAAAAATGTACACTGATAGATAGTAAGATCGCAGCCCAAAATTTTGAAGGGGACATGTCAACTCCATACTTTTGAAGCCTCCAACACCAACAGGAACCATGAAGTACCTATTGAAACCATGAAATAACCGAGAACCTGGATTCCCGTTGTGCATATGGTGCCCTATTGTCCCAGTGAAACATACTGGCCAATGTTGGCATTTCAAGGGGTAACATTCCTCTCTAGGAAAGTACAAGAAAAACCAAACAAAATATATACATTTAGGCTTGATTCCAAAAGCACATACAGGCATTTTACCTATGAGAACACTGCTGCAGTTACGCTAGGCTATTGAAAATCAGGTGTTCTTCTATCAGTGATGAGAACGCTTAATCATCCGATCATGTTGGGTAAAGCAATTTAACACAACCAAGTCTGCACCCCCAATATATCGTGCACACGGTGCTTGACTGAATATAAAGACGGTCCACAAAACTGTGTCTTTAAAGGCTTTCACGACTTTACAGTTCAGTTCACTATCTGACATAATATTTACCTATATATACTGTCTTGAAAAACTGAGGCCTAGTACATATTCAAGTTCAGTCAAAGATTCCTCTCACTTACCACACTCCCTTCACCCCAGACAAGACATAAACCCAGCATTTGCTGAATCTTAGGGAAGGTCATCATTTCTTTGTGTGAGATATATATTCAAATCCCAACTATTAATGGCGAGAGTATTTGACCTTTCAGGAGTTCACTGTTGTTCACAGAGTGTGAAGATGGAGGAAATCTGATTCTAGGAGGGGCTTGCTCTTCTCCTACTGGATTCATTGCAGCTCAGGTTCTGATCCTTTAAAATGGATGCCTGAGTGGAGGGGAGGGAAGAGCAAGTGCTTGATAGCAAGGCCCAAACCTGGGAAAAGGCTTACCTGGGCTTGGTGCATTTTGGTCTGAATGGTTTGTAAATGCCCCTTGGGACCTGTGGATTCTCATGACCTCTTCCAAGAACATGAGCATTTTGTCATCTCTGCCATCTCTTCTATTTTAGACATCAGGAATCTTGGAGCCGTTCTTGGAGCAGAGAATTGAGTGACTTTCTCAAGTGCATGTTGACACTCCGAAAGTCTCTGCCAGTATCACAGAGGTTCAGTAGGTCCCATGAATGTCTTTCGAGCCTGGTATTCTCTAGAGATGTCTCCGTGCCGGTATTCTCCATTGTAGCGGAACAACTCTCATCAATATGTTCGCATCTCTCCTCAATCCGTGCAGCCAGCTTTTCTGCCAGCTTCTCTTCGTGTCTCCCATAAAGTCGACTTCAACAGGACTGGGCAAGTCTGAAAGTACCTCGGAGCCTCACCAGTAAGCTGATGACAGGCAGATCTTCCACTGCCTGCCCTCTCAGGTTCTGGAAAATTACCCGTGAACTTAGGTCTTTGGGCAGCTGCATTGTCTCGAAATTACACAACGTCCTGAACAAAAGACTTAAGCCAATCTCCACAGAGGGCGGCAGCCCCCCCATCACACTGATCCACCCACAGAATTCTGCCCAGTTACCTTGGATCCACCAGCCACAACAAGCCTCGTGGTACACACCAAGATTCCACCTAGAATCCAACCGGTATCTGACATCCCCAACGGTTGCTGAATATTGTCAGTTTTGGGGGAGGGGCTGCATCAAACGAGAGGTTCCTAAGTTAAATATGATTCTATCCACTAGCGTGCCACTCTCCTTTTATCTTCCCTCTTTCCTTTGGTTCAGATCTGTCTATACAGTACAAACGGTGGGAAGTATGTCCATTTTTAGTTAATGGTTTCACACGTCTTGATACTTTCTAACAGCTCACAGTACACAGAGACCCCTCTAAATGAAACTCATGTTTGTGTAATATCCATTCACCCAGAATACATATCGGTCTGTTGCTTTCTGCTGAAACACCCACGCTCTCAGAAATGGATCCATTTGTTTCATGGGGGCTGAAATTCCGAGAAATGAAACCAATCCCAATGTGCACTTTACTGTCTGTCTCGTTTGCTCTTAGTACAGTTTTGCAGAGCTACTTGTTTTTGTTATAGGCTTATGCCGTTTCTTCTCTACTTACGGTAGAATATGGCAGTCATTCTTGCTGTTGGAAAAATTGTAAGTCTATATCACGGACTATGACCAAACCTTATTCAAAATCGGCATTTGGGTTAGGTCACGATATGCTCTTTTGAATCAATATTTATGAATATTAATGCACACGTCTGTGTTCTGAATACAAGTGTGTTGAGTATATTTAAGCTGCGATTGTGGGTCGATTCGTGCTGAATGATACTTGACATCACTTTGAGTATTTTGTTTTGAATACTCATGGTTTCTTGGGTATATGTCAGCCAACCGTACCCTTTTGTTGTATCTCTGTTTGTTTGTTTGTTTGTTTGTTTGCTTGTTGTTGGTTTTGCAAACACATTAGGCCATGCATCACTCCGTTTGCTTCAATCAGAGATTCATATATGTGAATCACTTAAGATTGTGCTTAAAATCACCTATGATTTCCTGCTAACCTCTCCCATCTTATGGCTTTGATGTCCTCCTTGCCTTCTTCTTGTTTCTTGTTTGTAACTCACGCTCTTCTTGCATTTCCAATAATGGTTTTTCTTATTTCCAATTCATCTTGCTACTTTTCTATTCAGGGTAGAATTCTCAATCTTTCTTTTAGGATAAGTTTTGAACTGCTGAATTCTTTTAAGTTTTGCTGGTCTGTGAATTTCCCTAGCTCTGCCGTTATTAGAAATGGCAGTCATGTGGCATAGGCTACCCATGATTACAGCTTTTTCTCATTAAGGATATGGCCTATGTCCTTGCAGTCCTCCCTGTCCTGCAATATTTCTGCCGAGATATGAGCTGAAACCCCTCTGGAGGTTCTGTTGTGACTAAATTGCTTTCCTCTGGATGCATTTTAAATCACTGGGGTGATCTTGAAATTTGTTGATTTCAATTATATAGCTGCAAGTAGGTCTATTGGGTTTCCACCTCTTTTGGACACTGTGTAGTTCATGAATTCGTATAGATGATTCTTTCTTGTCTTTCAGCAAGTTTCAGTCAGACTTTTCTACAATTATCTTTTCAGGCTTTTTCTGTTAATCTTTCATTTCCATCTGGGACTCTTACGAATCATACTCTTTCATGCTTCGAATTACCCCAGGCTTCAACAGCAATGTTTGCATTGTTTTTCACTTCTTTTCCTATGCCTTCTTCTGATCGAGGGATTTCTGTTCCCCTGACTTCACAGACTTTCACGAGTCTGTCTGCATTATTAAGTTAGCTTTGGATTGACTTTAGCACTGGTATTGTCTCATCCTTGGGTTTTCTAATATTTTTTGGCTCGTGTTTAGGGTTTCTCTACAACTTTCCTGGTATACTGCCTTTTGTGATTCTGAGACATTGTTGTACTTCATGTTTTCCTCACCTCAGTTTTCAATACATGCTCTGTTAGCGTTTTGCAGTCTAGATGTTTGAAAGCTTAATTTTTGGGGCTTCAAACTCTTTGGAACTAAAAATGGTGCTTCCTGTTTCTTTTACTATACTTCTTTAAATCTACTCATCAAGTAATATCAGGTATCTAATATAGATTTATAGGGCTTTGTTAAGTGAAAATTTTAGACCATTATGTGTACAAAGTTCCATGATATATCTGTGAGGACAATTATCCCTTGGCATTGATGCCATGTCCTTTTCCTGTGAGTGTTGTCTGGTATATATCTAATTGCTGGTGTTGCCTTTGTTGTGATGAGCACATCATATTATTTCAATTAGTAAAACTTCGTTTTATTGCACTTACCTCACAATTCTGAAAGTGCAGAGTACACTTCCTCTTCTGGAAATGAAGCTTAAAGCTTTTCAGCTCGGCATTCGGCTGTACGTCAGATTGGAGTCTTTCCAAAACAGCAAACTGAGAGTGCGCTTGTGCTTTCTATTGCCATGGGAATATCCCAATGTTACCAGTTCTTCCCAGAGTTCTCTGTCTACAGAAACACCAGTGGAAACATATGTATGGATGTCATACATCAGGGCCTGCTGGAATGATCCCGCAGACCGATCTTTGTGTCCTCTGGGCAGTACCATGCCAGTACCAAACAAAATGTAGCATCTGCATTTGGGAGATAATGCTGAAGGAAATGCTTCAACTTCTCACGTTGCGGACTTTGACCACTCTTCCTTGATCCCTCATACTTGGGTCTTGGGTACACGAATGCAACCACAGAGCTGTACCGAATTCTCTTCCTCAAACCAATCCATAATCCCTGTCCAGGTTATGACTGTAGAAGATCCTGAAACTTTTAATACTGATTTTTAACGCAAGGGCCACTGGATCCATCAGACCAGATGCAAGGCGTCTCTAGTTGAGCCCCACACGTGCTCTATTGGCAAAATGCCAAATTGATCCTGGGCCTGCAAGATGCAGTTAATGTGGCCATGGCACATATCGAAAAACTCAACCTCACACGCCAATGTGGTTGCTTTCTTACTGGGGAAACAGGTCGGTTTGCTCTCTTGATAGAACACACCACAAACCACAGCACACTCCAGATCCCTGAGATACAGCGTGTGCCATTATCTGTAGCTCTATACCTCATTTTCCGCTGCCTCTGCTAGCTCAAATTTGGCGGAACAGATATTGGTCTCAGAATCAATTGTGGGGATATTTTGTGCTGATTTCTAGGAGTTATGTCAGCCAAGCATCTGCTGTGCACTCTTCTAACACTCAGCGCATTACCTACAGTCCCATGTGTGCTGTCCGCTTGAGAGTGTGCGTCCAAGTAAAACAGAAATTCACCTTTGCTGCTCCATCAGCAGAGGTCAGATCCTGCACAGATTTCCATTTTCTACTTTGCCTTCTCCTGCTTCCAGGTTTCCTGAGGCCTCAGCCTGTCTTTGGAAGTAACAGACCACTCTTCAGAAATTGTCCTGTGCCAAGGGCTGGGTGAGAGGAAGTTTACAATGCTGTGTACATGGGAGGGAGTGAGCGCAGGTTGCACTGGTTCTCTGCCAACTGGGCATCGATAAATCATCACTTTCCAGTTGTAATTCACAGAAATGTGATGTTTGTTTAGCTCTGTTTTCTAAAAAGCCATGGTTGGAGGGATTGTCCGAAGACTCCATTTTTGACATTGTGTTGATAACACAGTTGCAGTTTTTAAGAAGGTTAATAGAATTGATTTACATGTTTTGGGATTTATATGAAAATGAAGTTAGTGTTTGAAACGTACTAAATTTACCTAGAAGTCCGACTTGTCAATTTTTGTAACATTATGTCAGCTCTAAGAAAAATGTAGACAGATAGAAAGTAAAATCGCAGTCCAAATTGTTGAAGGGGACATGTCAACTCTTTACTGTTGAAGCCTCCAACACCAACAGGAACCATGAAATACCTATTGAAACCATGAAATAACTGAGAACCTGGGTTTCCGTTGTGCATGTGGTGCCCTAAACTCCCAATGAGACATACTGGCCAATGTTGGCATTTCCAGGGGTAATATTCCTCTCTAGGAAAGTGCAAGAAAAACCAAACAAAATATATACATTTAGGATTGATTCCAATAGCACATACAGGCATATTAGCTATGAGAACCCTGCTGCAGGTATGCTAGGCTATTGAAAAGGAGGTGTTCTTCTATCAGTGATGAGAACGCTTAACCTTCCGAACATTTTGGGTAAAGCAATTTAACACAACCAAGTCTGCACCCCCAATATATCGTGCACCCGGTGCTTGGCTGAAGAGGAAGACGGTCCAACAAAACTTTGTCTTTAAAGGCTTTCACGACATTTACATTTCAGGTCACTATCTGACATATTATTTACCAATACTGTCTTGAAACACTGAGGCCTAGTACATATTCAAGTTCAGTTAAAGATTCCTCTCACTTACCACACTCCCTTCACCCCAGACAAGACATAAACCCAGCATTTGCTGAATCTAGGGGAAGGTCATCATTTCTAGGTGTGAGCTAAGTATTCAATTCCCAAATATTTTAGGCGAGAGTGTTTGACCTTTCAGGATTTCACTGTTTTTTACAGAGTGTGAAAATGGAGGAACTCTGATTCTAGGAGGGGCTTGCTCTTCTCCTACTGGCTTCATTGCAGCTCAGGTTCTGATCCTTTAAAATGGATTCAAGAGTGGAGGGGAGGGAAGAGCAAGTGATTGATAGCAAGGCCCAAACCTGGGAAAAGGCTTACCTGGGCTTGGTGCATTTTGGTCTGAATGGTTTGTAAATGTCCCTTGGGACCTGTGGATTCTCATGACCTCTTCCAAGAACATGAGCGCTTTTATCATCTCTGCCATCTCTTCTCTTTTAGACGTCAGGAATCGTGGAGCCGTTCTGGGAGCAGAGAATTGAGTGACTTTCTCAAGTGCACGTTGACACTCCGAATGTTTCTGCCAGTATCACAGAGGTTCAGTAGGTCTCATGAATGTCTTTTGAGCCTGGTATTCTCTAGAGATGTCTCCATGCCGGTATTCTCCATTGTAGCGGAACAACTCTCATCAATATGTTCGCATCTCTCCTCAATCCGTGCAGCCAGCTTTTCTGCCAGCTTCTCTTCGTGTCTCCCATAATGTCGACTTCAACAAGACTGGGCAAGTCTGAAAGTACCTCGGAGCCTCACCAGTAAGCTGATGACAGACAGATATTCCACTGTCTGCCCTTTCAGATTTTGGAAACTTACCCGTGAACTTAGGTCTTTGGGCAGCAGCATTATCTCGAACTTACAAAGCGTCACGAACAAAAGACTTAAGCCAATCTCCACAAAGGGCAGCAGCCCCTCCATCACACTGATCCACCCACAGAATTCTGCCCAGTTACCTTGGATACACCAGCCACAACAAGCCTCGCGGTACACACCAAGATTCCACCTAGAATTCAACCGGTAACTGCCATCCCCAATGGTTGCTGAATATTGTCATTGTTGGGGGAGGGGCTGCATCAAACGAGAGTTTCCTAAGTTAATGTGATTCTATCTACTAGCGTTCCCCTGTCCCTTTATCTACCCTCTTCCCTTTGGTTCAGATCTGTATATACAGTACAAACGGAGGGAAGTGTGTCCATTTTTAGTTTAAGGTTTCACAGGTCTTGAAACTTTCTAACAGCTCACAGTACACAGAGACCCCACTAAAGGAAACTCATGTTTGTGTAATATCCATTCACTCAGAATACATATCAGTCTGTTGCTATCTGCTGTAACACCCACGCTCTCAGAAAATGGATCCAATTATTTCATGGGGGCTGAAATTCCGAGAAATGAAACCAATCCCAATGTGCACTTTACTATCTGTCTCGTTTGCTCTTACTACAGTTTTGCAGAGCTACTTGTCTTTGTTATAGGCTTATGCCGTTTCTTCTCTACTTAGGGTCGTATATGGCATTCATTCTTGCTGTTGGAAGAATTGTAAGACTATATCACGGACTGTGACCAAATCTTATTCAAAATCGGCATTTGGGTTAGGTCACGATATGCTCTTTTGAATCAATATTTATGAATATTAATGCACGCGTCTGTGTTCTGAATGCAAGTGTGTTTAGTACATTTAAGATGCGATACTGGGTTTGTGCGTGCTGAATGATCCTTGACATCACTTTGAGTATTTTGTTTTGAATACTCATGGTTTCTTTGGTATATGTCAGCCAACCGTAACATTTTGGTGTCTGTTTGTTTGTTTGATTGTTTGTTTGTTTGCTTGTTGTTGGTATTGCAAACACTTTAGGCCATGCATCACTCCGTTTGCTTCATTCAGAGAGTCATATATGTGAATCACTAAAGATAGTGCTTAAAATCACCTATGATTTCCTGCTACCCTCTCCCATATTATTGCTTTGATGTCCTCCTTGCCTTCTTCTTTTTTCTTGTTTGTAACTCACGCTCTTCTTGCATTTCCAATAATGGTTTTTCTTATTTCCATTTCATCTTGCTACTTTTCTATTCAGGGTAGAATTCTCAATATTTCCTTTAGGATAAGTTTTGAAGTGCTGAATTCTTTTAAGCTTTGCTGGTCTGTGAATTTCCCTTGCTCTGCCGTTATTAGAAATGGCAGTCATGTGGCATAGGCTACCCATGATTACAGCTTTTTCTCTTTCAGGATATGGCCTATGTCCTTGCACTCCTCCCTGTTCTGCAATATTTCTGCCAAGATATGAGCTGAAACCCCTCTGGAGGTTCTGTTGTGACTAAATTGCTTTCCTCTAGATGTATTTTAAATCACTGGGGTGATCATGAACTTTGTTGATTTGAATTATACAGCTGCAAGTAGGTCTATTGGAATTCCACCTCCTTTGGACGCTGTGTAGATCCTGAATTCGTATGGATGATTCTTTCTTGTCTTTCAGAAAGTTTCAGTATGACATTTCTACAAATATCTTTTCAGGCTTTTTTGTGTTAATCTTGCTTTCCATCTGGGACTCTTAAGAATCATACTCTTTCATGCTTTCTCTTACCCGAGGCTTCAACAGCAATGTTTGCATTGGTTTGCACTTCTTTTTCTACGTCTTCTTCTGATCGAGGGATTTCTGTTCCCCTGTCTTCACAGTCTTTCACGAGTCCGTCTGCATTATCAAGTCTGCTTTGGACTGACTTTAGCCCTGGTATTGTCTCATCCTTGGGTTTTCTGGTATTATTTGGCTCATTTTTAGAGTTTCTCTTCCCCTTTCCCTGTATACTGCCTTTTGTGATTCTAAGACACTCTTGTACTTCATGTTTTCCTCACCTCAGTTTTCAATAATTGCTCTGGTAGCGTTTTACAGTCTAGATATATGAAAGCTTATATTTCAGACCTTCAAACTCTTTGGAAGTGAAAATGGTACTTCCTGTTTCTTTTACTATACTTCTTTACATCTACTGGTCAAGTAATATCAGGTATCTAATATAGATTTCTAGGGCTTTGTTAAGTGAAAATTTTAGACCATTTTTTGTATAAAGTTCCATGATATTTCTGTGAGGACAATTTTCCCTAGGAATTGATGCCATCTCCTGATCCTGTGTGTGTTGTCTGGTACATCTCTAATTGCTGGTGTTGCCTTTGTTGTGATGAGCACACCATATTATTTCAATTAGTAAAACTTCGTTTTTTTGCACTTACCTCACAATTCTGAAAGTGCAGTGTACACTTCCTCTTCTGGAAATGAAGCTTAAATGTTTTCAGCTTGGCATTCTGCTGTACGTCATCTTGGAGTCTTTCCAAAACAGCAAACTGAGAGTGCGCTTGTGCTTTCTATTGCCATGGGAATGTCCCAATGTTACCAGTTCCTCCCAGAGCTTCTCTGTCTTCAGAAACAGCAGTGGAAACATATGTATGGATGTCATACATCAGGGCCTGCTGGAATGATCCCGCAGACCGATCTTTGTGTCCTCTGGGCAGTACCATGGCAGTGCCATCCAAAATGTAGCATCTGCATTTGGGAGATAATGCTGAAGGAAATGCTTCAACTTCTCACGTTGTGGACTTTGACCACTCTTCCTTGATCCCTCATCCTTGGGTCATGGGTGCACGAATGCAACCACAGAGCTGTACCGAATTCTCCTCCTCAAACCAAACGTTAATCCCTGTACAGGTTATGACTGTAGCAGATCCTAAACCTTTTAATACTGATTTCAAAACCAAGGGCCACTGAATCCCTCAGACCAGATGCACGGTATCTCTGTTTGAGACCCACACGTGCTCTATTGGCAAAATGCCAAATTGATCCTGGGCCTGCAAGATGCAGTGGATGTGGCCATGGCATATATCAAAAAACTCAACCTCACACGCCAATGTGGTTGCTTTATTACTGGGGTAACAGGTCGGTTTGCTCTCTTGATAGAACCCACCACAACCCACAACACACTCTAGAGCCCTGAGACTCAGCGTGTGCCATTATCTGTAGCTCTATACCTCATATTCCGCTGCATATGTTAGCTCAAATTTGGCAGATCGGATCTTGGTCTCAGAATCAATTGTGGGGATAATTTGTGCTGATTTCTAGGAGTTATGTCAGCCAAGCATCTGCTGTGCACTCTTCTAACACTCAGCGCATTACCTACAGTCCCATGTGTGCTGTCCGCTTGAGAGTGTGCGTCCAAGTAAAACAGAGTTTCACCTTTGCTGCTCCATCAGCAGAGGTCAGATTCTGCACAGATTTCCATTCTCTAATTTGCCTTCTCCTGATCCAGGTTTTCTGAAGCCTCAGGCTGTCTTTGGATGTAACAGACCACTCTTCGGATAGTGTCCTTTGCCAAGGGCTGGGTGAGTGGAAGTTTACATTGCTGTGTACATGGGAGGGAGTGAGCGCAGGTTGCACTGGTTCTCTGCCAACTGGGCATCGATAAATAAACACTTTCCAGATGTAATTCACAGAAATGTGATGTTTGTTTAGCTCTGTTTTCTATAAAGCCATGGTTGGAGGGATTGTCCGAAGACTCCAATTTTGACATTGTGTTGATAACACAGTTGCAGTTTTTAAGAAGGTCAATAGAATTGATTTACATGTTTTGGGATTTATATGAAAATGAAGTTAGTGTTTGAAAAGTAGTAAATTTACCTAGAATCCGACTTGTCAATTTTTGTAACTTTATGTCAGCTGTAAGAAAAATGTAGACAGATAGAAAGTAAAATTGCAGTCCAAAATATTGAAGGGGACATGTCAAATCTTTACTATTGAAGCCTCAAACACCAACAGGAACCATGAAGCACCTATTGAAAACATGAAATAACCGAGAACCTGGGTTTCCGTTGTGCATGTGGTGCCCTATACTCCCAATGACACATACTGGCCAATGTTGGCATTTCAAGGGGTAACATTCCTCTCTAGGAAAGTACAAGAAAAACCAAAAAAATATATACATTTAGGCTTGATTCCAATAGCACATACAGGCATTTTAGCTATGAGAACCCTGCTGCAGGTATGCTAGGCTATTGAAAAGGAGGTGTTCTTCTATCAGTGATGAGAACGCTTAATCATCCGAACATTTTGGGTAAAGCAATTTAACACAACCAAGTCTGCACCCCCAATATATCGTGCACCCGGTGCTTGGCTGAAGAGAAAGACTGTCCACCAAATCTGTGTCTTTAAAGGCTTTCACGACTTTCACAGTTAAGGTCACTATCTGACATAATATATACTTATACTGATTTGAAACACTGAGGCCTAGTACATATTCAAGTTCAGTCAAGATTCCTCTCACTTACCACACTCCCTTCACCCCAGACAAGACATAAACACAGCATTTGCTGAATCTAGGGGAAGGTCATCATTTCTTTGTGTGAGCTAAGTATTCAATTCCCAACTATTTTAGGCGAGAGTATTTGACCTTTCAGGAGTTCACTGTTGTTCACAGAGTGTGAAGATGGAGGAACTCTGATTCTAGGAGGGGCTTGCTCTTCTCCTACTGGCTTCATTGCAGCTCAGGTTCTGTTCATTTAAAATGGATGCCTGAGTGGAAGGGAGGGAAGAGCATGTGCTTGATACCAAGGCCCAAACCTGGGAAAAGGCTTACCTGGGCTTGGTGCATATTGGTCTGAATGGTTTGTAAATGCCCCTTGGGACCTGTGGATTCTCATGACCTCTCCAAGAACATGAGCGCTTTTATCATCTCTGCCATCTCTTCTCTTTTAGACGTCAGGAATCTTGGAGCCGTTCTTGGAGCAGAGAATTGAGTGACTTTCTCAAGTGCACGTTTACACTCCGAATGGTTCTGCCAGTATCAAAGAGTTTCAGTAGGTATCATGAATGTCTTTCGAGCATGGTATTCTCTAGAGATGTCTCCATGCCGGTATTCTCCATTGTAGCGGAACAACTCTCATTAATATGTTCGCATCTCTCCTCAATCTTTGCAGCCAGCTTTTCTGCCAGCTTCTCTTCGTGTCTCCCATAAAGTTGACTTCAATAGAACTGGGCAAGTCTGAAGGTACCTCGGAGCCTCACCAGTAAGCTGATGACAGGCAGATCTTCCACTGTCTGCCCTCTCAGGTTCTGGAAACTTACCCGTGAACTTAGGTCTTTGGGCAGCAAGATTATCTCGAACTTACACAGCGTCCCGAACAAAAGACCTAGCCAATCTCCACAAAGGGCGGCAGCCCATCCATCACACTGATCCACCCACAGAATTCTGCCCAGTTACCTTGGATCCACCAGCCAAAATAAGCCTCGTGGTACACACCAAGATTCCACCTAGAATCCAACCGGTAACTGCCATCCCCCATGGTTGCTGAATATTGTCAGTTTTGGGGGAGGGGCTGCATCAAACGAGAGTTTCCTAAGTTAAATGTGATTCTATCCACTAGCGTACCACTCTCCTTTTATCTTCCCTCTTCCCTTTGGTTCAGATCTGTATATACAGTACAAACGGAGGGAAGTGTGTCCATTTTAATTTATGGTTTCACACGTCTTGAAACTTTCTAACAGCTCAAAGTACACAGAGACCCCACTAAAGGAAACTCATGTTTGTGTAATATCCATTCACTCAGAATACATATCCGTCTGTTGATTTCTGCTGAAACACCCACGCTCTCAATAAATGGATCCACTTGTTTCATGGGGGCTGAAATTCCGAGAAATGAAACCAATCCCAATGTGCACTTTAATGTCTGTCTCGTTTGCTCTTACTACAGTTTTGCAGAACTACTTGTCTTTGTTATAGGCTTATGCCATTTCTTCTCTACTTAGAGTAGAATATGGCATTCATTCTTGCTGTTGGAAGAATTGTAAGTCTCTGGCACGGACTATGACCAAATCTTATTCAAAATTGGCATTTGGGTTAGGTCACGATATGCTCTTTTGAATCAATATTTATGAATATTTATGCACACGTCTGTGTTCTGAATACAAGTGTGTTGAGTATATTTAAGCTGCGATACTGGGTCGGTGCGTGCTGAATGATCCTTGATATCACTTTGAGTATTTTGTTTTGAACACTGATGGTTTCTTTGGTATATGTCAGCCAACCGTACCCTTTTGGTGTCTGTTTGTTTGTTTGATTGTTTGTTTCCTTGTTGTTGCTTTTGCAAACACTTTAGGCCATGCATCACTCCGTTTGCTTCAATCAGAGTCATATATGTGAATCACTTAAGATAGTGCTTGAAATCACCTATGATTTCCTGCTACCCTCTCCCATCTTATGGCTTTGATGTCCTCCTTGCATTCTTCTTGTTTCTTGTTTGTAACTCACGCTCTTCTTGCATTTCCAATAATGGTTTTTCTTATTTCCATTTCATCTTGCTACTTTTCTATTCAGGGTAGAATTCTCAATCTTTCTTTTAGGATATGTTTTGAACTGCTGAATTCTTTTAAGCTTTGCTGGTCTGTGAATTTCCCTAGCTCTGCCGTTATTAGAAATGGCAGTCATGTGGCATAGGCTACCCATGATTACAGCTTTTTCTCATTCAGGATATGGACTATGTCCTTGCACTCCTCCGTGTTCTGCAATATTTCTGCCAAGATATGAGCTGAAACCCCTCTGGAGGTTGTGTTGTGACTAAATTGCTTTCCTTTAGATGCATTTTAAATCACTGGGGTTATCATGAACTTTGTTGATTTGAATTATACAGCTGCAAGTAGGTCTATTGGGATTCCACCTCCTTTGGACGCTGTGTAGTTCCTGAATTCGTATAGATGATTCTTTCTTGTCTTTCAGCAAGTTTCAGTCTGACTTTTCTACAAATATCTTTTCAGGCTTTTTTTTGTTAATCTTGCTTTTCCATCTGGGACTCTTACGAATCATAGTCTTCCATGCTTTGTCTTACCCCAGGCTTCAACAGCAATGTTTGCATTGGTTTGCACTTCTTTTTCTATGTCTTCTTCTGATCGAGGGATTTCTGTAACCCTGTCTTCACAGTATTTCACGAGTCCGTCTGCATTATCAAGTCAGCTTTGGACTGAATTTAGCCGTGGTATTGTCCCATCCTTGGGTTTTCTGGTATTATTTGGCTCGTTTATAGAGTTTGTCTTCCCCTTTCCTGGTATACTGCCTTTTGTGATTCTTAGACACTGTTGTACTTCATGTTTTCCTCACCTCAGTTTTCAATAATTGCTCTGGTAGCGTTTTACTGTCTAGATATGTGAAAGCATATTTTTCAGACCTTCAAACTCTTTGGAAGTGAAAATGGTACTTCCTGTTTCTTTTACTTATTTACATCTACTGGTCAAGTAATATCAGTTATCAAATATAGATTTCTAGGGCTTTGTTAAGTGAAAATTTTAGAACATTGTGTGTACAAAGTTCCATGATATTTCTGTGAGGACAATTTTCCCTAGGCATTGATGCCATCTCCTGATCCTGTGTGTGTTGTCTGGTACATCTCTAATTGCTGGTGTTGCCTTTGTTGTGATGAGCACACCATACTACTTCAATTAGTAAATCTTCGTTTTATTGCACTTACCTCACTATTCTGAAAGTGCAGAGTACACTTCCTCTCTGGAAATGAAGTTTAAAGCTTTTCAGCTCGGTATTCTGCTGTACGTCAGATTGGAGTCCTTCCAAAACAACAAACAGAGAGTGCGCTTGTGCTTTCTATTGCCATGGGATTGTCCCAATGTTACCAGTATTTCCCAGAGTTTCTCTGTCTACAGAAACAGCAGTGGAAACATATGTATGGATGTCATACATCAGGGCCTGCTGGAATGATCCCGCAGACCGAACTTTGTGTCCTCTGGGCAGTACCATGTCAGTGCCATCCAAAATGTAGCATCTGCATTTGGGAGATAATGCTGAAGGAAATGCTTCAACTTCTCACGTTGTGGACTTTGACCACTCTTCCTTGATCCCTCATCCTTGGGTCATGGGTGCACGAATGCAACCACAGTGCTGTACCGAATTCTCCTCCTCAAACCAATCCGTAATCCCTGTCCAGGTTATGACCGTAGCAGATCCTAAAGCTTTTAATACTGATTTCAAACCCAAGGGCCACTGAATCCCTCACACCAGATGAACGGCTTCTTCTAGTTGAACCCCACACGTGCTCTAATGGCAAATTGCCAAATTGATCCTGGGCCTGCAAGATGCATTGGATGTGGCCATGGCACATATCGAAAACTCAACCTCACACGCCAATGTTGTTGCTTTATTACTGGCGTAACAGGTCGGTTTGCTCTCTTCATAGAACCCACCACAACCCACAACGCACTCCAGATCCCTGAGACTCAGCGTGTGCCATTATCTGTATCTCTATACCACATTTTCCGCTGCCTCTGCTAACTCAAATTTGGCAGATAGGATCTTAGTCTCAGAAGCAATTGTGGGATATTTTGTGCTGATTTCTAGGAGTTATGTCAGCCAAGAATCTGCTGTGCAATCTTCTAACACTCAGCGCATTACCTACAGTCCCATGTGTGCTTTCCGCTTGAGAGTGTGCGTCCAAGTAAAACAGAGTTTCACCTTTGCTGCTCCATCAGCAGAGGTCAGATCCTGCACATATTTCCATTCTCTACTTTGCCTTCTCCTGCTTCCAGGTTTTCTGAGGCCTCAGCCTTTCTGACCACTATTCGGAAAGTGTCCTGTGCCAAGGGCTGGGTGAGTGGAAGTTTACATTGCTTTGAACATGGGAGGGAGTGAGCGCAGGTTGCACTGGTACTCTGCCAACTGGGCATCGATAAATCAACACTTTCCAGATGTAATTCACAGAAATGTGATGTTTGATTAGCACTGTTTTCTATAAAGCCATGGTTGGAGGGATTGTCCGAAGACTCCAATTTTGACATTGTGTTGATAACACAGTTGCAGTTTTTAAGAAGGTCAATAGAATTGATTTACATGCTTTGGGATTTATATGAAAATGAAGTTAGTGTTTGAAACGTAGTAAATTTACCTAGAATCCGACTTGTCAATTTTTATAACTTTATGTTAGCTCTAAGAAAATGTAGACAGATAGAAAGTAAAATTGCAGTCCAAAATGTTGAAGGGGACATGTCAACATTTTACTATTGAAGCCTCAAACTCCAACAGGAACCATGAAGTACCTATTGAAACCATGAAATAACCGAGAACCTGGGTTTCCGTTGTGCATGTGGTGCACTATACTCCCAATGACACATACTGGCCAATGTTGGCATTTCAATGGGTAATATTCCTCTCTAGGAAAGTACAAGACAAACCAAACAAAATATATACATTTAGGCTTGATTCCAAAAGCACATACAGGCATTTTACCTGTGAGAACCCTGCTGCAGCTATGCTAGGCTATTGAAAAGCAGGTGTTATTCTATCAGTGATGAGAACGCTTAATCATTCGATCATGTTGGGTAAAGCAATTTAACACAACCAAGTCTGCACCCCCAATATATCGTGCACCTGGTGCTTGGCTGATGAGACTGTGGGTCCACCAAACCTGTGTTTTTAAAGGCTTTCACGACTTTTACTGTCCAGGTCACTATCTGACATAATATTTACATATACTGTCTTAAAACACTGAGGCCTAGTACAAATTCAAGTTCAGTCAAGATTCCTCTCACTTACCACACTCCCTTCACCCCAGACAAGACATAAACCCAGCATTTGCTGAATCTAGGGGAATGTCATCATTTCCTTGTGTGAGCTAAGTATTCAATTCCCAACTATTTTAGGCGATAGTATTTGACCTTTCAGGAGTTCACTGTTGTTCACAGAGTGTGAAGTTGGAGGAACTCTGATTCTAGGATGGGCTTGCTCTTCTCCTACTGGCTTCATTGCAGCTCAGGTTCTGATCCTTTAAAATGGATGACTGAGTGGAGGGGAGGTAAGAGCAAGTGCTTGATAGCAAGGCCCAAACCTGGGAAAAGGCTTACCTGGGCTTGGTGCATTTTGGTCTGAATGGTTTGTAAATGCCCCTTGGGACCTGTGGATTCTCATGACCTCTTCCAAGAACATGAGCACTATTATCATCTCTGCCATCTCTTCTCTTTTAGACGTCAGGAATCTTGGAGCCGTTCTTGGAGCAGAGAATTGAGTGACTTTCTCAAGTTCACGTTGACAATCCGAATGGTTCTGCCAGTATCACAGAGGTTCTGTAGGTCTCATGAATGTCTTTCGAGCCTGGTATTCTCCAGAGATGTCTCCATGCCGGTATTCTCCATTGTAGTGGATCAACTCTCATCAATATGTTCGCATCTCTCCTCAATCTGTGCAGCCAGCTTTTCTGAAAGCTTCTCTTCTTGTCTCCCATAAAGTCGAATTCAACAGGACTGGGCAAGTCTGAAAGTACCTCGGAGCCTCACCAGTAAGCTGATGACAGGCAGATCTTCCACTGTCTGCCCTCTCAGGTTCTGGAAACTTACCCGTGAAGTTAGGTCTTTAGGCAGCAGCATTATCTCGAACTTACACAGCATCCCGAACAAAAGACATAAGCCAATATCCACAAAGGGCGGCAGCCCCTCCATCACACTGATCCACCCACAGAATTCTGCCCAGTTACTTTGGATCCACAAGCCACAACAAGCCTCGCGGTACACACCAAGATTCCACCTAGAATCCAACCGGTAACTGCCATCCCAAATGGTTGCTGAATATTTTCAGTGTTGGGGGAGGGGATGCATCAAACGAGAGGTTCCTAAGTTAAATGTGATTCTGTCCACTAGCGTGCCACTGCCCTTTTTTCTTCCTTCTTCCCTTTGGTTCCGATCTGTATAAACAGTTCAAACAGAGGGAATTGTGTCAATTTTTATTTTATGTTTTCACACGTCTTGAAACTTTCTAGCAGCTCACAGTACACAGAGACCCCACTAAAGGAAACTCATGTTTGTGTAATATCCATTCACTCAGAATACATATCCGTCTGTTGATTTCTGCTGAAACACCCACGCTCTCAGAAAATGGATCCACTTGTTTCATGGGGGCTGAAATTCCGAGAAATGAAACCAATCCCAATGTGACTTTAATGTCTGTCTCGTTTGCTCTTAGTACAATTTTGCAGAGCTACTTGTCTTTGTTATAGGCTTATGCCGTTTCTTCTCTACTTAGGGAAGAATATGGCATTGATTCTTGCTTTTGGAAGAATTGTAAGTCTATATCACGGACTATGACCAAATCTTATTCAAAATCGACATTTGGGTTAGGTCAAGATATGCTCTTTTGAATCAATATTTATGAATATTAATGCACACGTCTGTGTTCTGAATACAAGTGTGTTGAGTACATTTAAGCTGCGATACTGGGTCGGTGCGTGCTGAAAGATCCTTGACATCACTTTGAGTATTTTGTTTTGAATACTCATGGTTTCTTTGGTATATGTCAGCCAACCGTACCCTTTTGGTGTCTGTTTGTTTGTTTGATTGTTTGTTTGCTTGTTGTTGGTTTTGCAAACACATTAGTCCATGCATCACTCCGTTTGCTTCATTCAGAGAGTCATATATGTGAATCACTTAAGATAGTGCTTAAAATCACCTATGATTTCCTGCTACCCTCTCCCATCTTATGGCTTTGATGTCCTCCTTGCCTTCTTCTTGTTTCTTGTTTGTAACTCACGCTCTTCTTGCATTTCCAATAATGGTTTTTCTTATTTCCATTTCATCTTGCTAGTTTTCTATTCAGGGTAGAATTCTCAATCTTTCTTTTAGGATAAGTTTTGCACTGCTGAATTCTTTTAAGCTTTGCTGGTCTGTGAATTTCCCTAGCTCTGCCGTTATTAGAAATGGCAGTCATGTGGCATAGGCTACCCATTGTTACAGCTTTTTCTCATTCAGGATATGGCCTATGTCCTTGCACTCCTCCCTGTTCTGCCATATTTCTGCCGAGAAATGAGCTGAAAACCCTCTGGATGTTCTGTTGTGACTAAGTTGCTTTCCTCTAGATGCATTTTAAATCACTGGGGTGATCATGAACTTTGTTGATTTGAATTATAGAGCTGCAAATAGGTCTATTGGGATTCCACCTCCTTTGGACGCTGTGTAGTCCTTGAAATCTTATAGATGATCCTTTCTTGTCTTTCAGCAAGTTTCAGTCTGAATTTTCTACAATTATCTTTTCAGGCTTTTTTGTGTTAATCTTGCTTTTCCATCTGGGACTCTTAGGAATCATACTCTTCCATGCTATGTCTTAACCCAGGCTTCAACAGCAATGTTTGCTTTTGTTTGCACTTCTTTTTCTATGTCTTCTTCTGATTGAGGGATTTCTGTTCCCCTGTCTTCACAGTATTTCACGAGTCCGTCTGCATTATCAAGTCAGCTTTGGACTGACTTTAGCCCTGGTATTGTCTCATCCTTGGGTTTTCTGGTATTATTTGTTTCGTTTTTAGAGTTTCTCTTCCCCTTTCCTGGTATAATGCCTTTTGTGATTCTGAGACACTTTTGTACTTCATGTTTTCCTCACCTCAGTTTTCAATACTTGCTCTGGTAGCTTTTTGCAGTCTAGATGTTGGAAAGCTTATTTTTTGGGCCTTCAATCTCTTTGGAAGTGAAAATGTTACTTCCTGTTTCTTTTACTATACTTCTTTATCTCTACATGTCAAGTAATATCAGGTATCTAATATAGATTTATAGGGCTTTTTTAAGTGAAAATTTTAGAACATTGGGTGTACAAAGTTCCATGATATTTCTGTGAGGACAATTTTCCCTAGGCATTGATGCCATGTCCTGTTCCTAAGTGTGTTGTCTTGTATATCTCTAATTGCTGGTGTTGCCTTTGTTGTGATGAGCACACCATATTATTTCAATTAGTAAAACTTCGTTTTATTGCACTTACCTCATAATTCCGAAAGTGCAGATTACACTTCCTCTTCTGGAAATGAAGCTTAAAGATTTTCAGCTCGGCATTCTGCTGTACTTCATCTTGGACTCTTTCCAAATAGCAAACTGAGAGTGCGCTTGTGCTTTCTATTGCCATGGGAATGTCCCAATGTTACCAGTTCTTCCCAGAGCTTCTCTGTCTACAGAAAGACCAGTGGAAACATATGTATGGGTGTCATACATCAGGGCCTGCTTGAATGATCCTGCAGACCGATGTTTGTGTGCTCTGGGCATTACCATGTCAGTGCCATCCAAAATGTAGCATCTGCATTTGGGAGACAATGCTGAAGGAAATGCTTCAACTTCTCACGTTGTTGACTCTGACCACTTTCACTTAATCTTTCATCGTTTTTGTCATGGGTGCACGAATGCAAACACAGAGCTGTACCGAATTCTCTACCTCAAACCAATCCGTAATCCCTGTCCAGATTATGACTGTAGCAGATCTAAAAGCTTTTAATACTGATTTCAAACCCAAGTTCCACTGAATAGCTCAGACCAGATGCATGGCTTCTCTATTTGAGCCCCACACGTGCTCTATTGGCAAATTACCAATTTGATCCTGGGCCTGCAAGATGCAGTGGATGTGGCCATGGCACATATCAAAAAACTCAACCTCACACGCCAATGTGGTTGAATTCTTACTGGGGTAACAGGTCGGGTTGCTCTCTTGATAGAACACACCACAACCCACAACGCACCCCAGATCCCTGAGACCCAGAATGTGCCATTATCTGTAGCTCTATACCTCATTTCCAAATGCCTCTGCTAGCTCAAATTTGGCACATCGGATATTGGTTTCAGAATCTATTGTGGGGATATTTTGTGCTGATTTCTAGGACTTATGTCAGCCAAGAATCTGCTGTGCACTCTTCTAACACTCAGCACATTACCTACACTCCCATGTGTGCTGTCCGCTTGAGAGTGTGCGTCCAAGTAAAACAGAGTTTCACCTTTGCTGCTCCATCAGCAGAGGTCAGGTCCTGCACTGATATCAATTCTCTACTTTGCCTTCTCCTGCTTCCAGGTTTTCTGAGGCCTCAGCCTGCCTTTGGAAGTAACAGACCACTCTTCAGAAAGTGTCCTGTGCCAAGGGCTGGGTGAGTGGAAGTTTACATTGCTGTGTACATGGGAGTGAGTGAGCGCAGTTTGCACTGGTTCTCTGCCAACTGGGTATCGATAAATCAACACTTTCCAGATGTAATTCACAGAAATGTATTGTTTGTTAGCTCTGTTTTCAATAAAGCCATGGTTGGAGGTAATCTCCGAAGACTACAATTTTGACATTGTGTTGATAACACAGTTGCAGTTTTTAAGAAGGTCAATAAAATTGATTTACATGTTTTGGGATTTATATGAAAATGAAGTTAGTGTTTGAAACGTACTAAATTTACCTAGAAGTCACACTTGTCAATTTTTGTAACATTATGTCAGCTCTAAGTAAAATGTAGACAGATAGAAAGTAAAATCACAGTCCAAATTGTTGAAGGGGACATGTCAACTCTTTACTGTTGAAGCCTCCAACACCAACAGGAACCATGAAGTACCTATTGAAACCATGAAATAACCGAGAACCTGGATTTCCATTGTGCATGTGGTACCCTATAGTCCCAATGAAACATACTGGTCAATGTTGGCATTTCAAGGGGTAACATTCCTCTCTAGGAAATTACAAGAAAAAACAAACAAAATATATACATTTAGGCTTGATTCCAAAAGCACATACAGGCATTTTAGCTATGAGAACCCTGCTGCAGCTATGCTAGGCTATTGAAAAGCAGGTGTTCTTCTATCAGTGATGAGAACGCTTAATCATCTGATCATGTTGGGTAAAGCAATTTAACACAACCAAGTCTGCACCCCCAATATATCGTGCACCCGGTGCTTGGCTGAAGACAAAGACTGTCCACCAAAACTGTGTCTTTAAAGGCTTTCACGACTTTTACAGTTCAGGTCACTATCTGGTATAATATTTACTTATACTGTCTTGAAACACTGAGCCCTAGTACATATTCAAGTTCAGTCAAAATTCCTCTCACTTACCACACCCCCTTCACCCCAGACAAGACATAAACCCAGCATTTGCTGAATCTAAGGGAAGGTCATCATTTCTTGGTGTGAGCTAAGTATTCAATTCCCAACTATTTTAGGCGAGAGTATTTGACCTTTCAGGAATTCACTGTTGTTCACAGAGTATGAAGATGGAGAAACTCTGATTCTAGGAGGGGCTTGCTCTTCTCCTACTGGCTTCATTGCAGCTCAGGTTCTGATCCTTTAAAATGGATGCCTGAGTGGAGGGGTGGGAAGAGCAAGTGCTTGATAGCAAGGCCCAAACCTGGGAAAAGGCTTACCTGGGCTTGGTGCATTTTGGTCTGAATGGTTTGTAAATGCCCCTTGGGACCTGTGGATTCTCATGACCTCTTCCAAGAACATGAGCGCTTTTATCATCTCTGCCATCTCTTCTCTTTTAGACGTCAGGAATCTTGGAGCCGTTCTTGGAGAAGAGAATGGAGTGACTTTCTCAAGTGCACGTTGAAACTCTGAATGTTTCTGCCAGTATCACAGAAGTTCAGTAGGTCTCATAAATGTCTTTCGAGCCTGGTATTCTCTAGAGATGACTCCATGCCGGTATTCTCCATTGTAGCGGAACAACTCTCATCAATATGTTCGCATCTCTCCTCAATCCGTGCAGCCAGCTTTTCTGCCAGCTTCTCTTCGTGTCTCCCATAAAGTCGACTTCAACAGGCCTGGGCAAGTCTGAAGGTACCTCGGAGCCTCACCAGTAAGATGATGACAGGCCAATCTTCCACTGTCTGCCCTCTCAGTTTCTGGAAACTTACCCGTGAACTTAGGTCTTTGGGCAGCAACATAATCTCGAAATTATATAGCGTCCCGAACAAAATAATTAAGCCAATCTCCACAAAGGGCGGCAGCCCCTCCATCACACTGATCCACCCACAGAATTCTGCCCAGTTACCTTGGATCCAGCAGCCACAACAAGCCTGTGGTACACACCAAGATTCCAACTAGAATCCAACCGGTAACTGCCACCCCAATGGTTGCTGAATATTGTCATTGTTGGGGGAGGGGCTGCATCAAACGAGAGGTTCCTAAGTTAAATGTGATTCTATCCACTAGCGTGCCACTGTCCTTTTATCTTCCCTCTTCCCTTTGGTTCAGATCTGTATATACAATACAAAAGGAGGGAAGTGTGTCCATTTTTAGTTTATGGTTTCACACGTCTTGAAACTGTCTAACAGCTCACAGTACACAGAGACCCCACTAAATGAAACTCATGTTTGTGTAATATCCGTTCACTCAGAATACATATCCGTCTGTTGCTTTCTGCTGAAACACCCACGCTCTCAGTAAATGGATCCACTTTTTTCATGGGGGCTGAAATTCCGAGAAATGAAACCAATCCCAATGTGCACTTTACTGTTTGTCTCGTTTGCAGTTAGTACACTTTTGCAGAGCTACATGTCTTTGTTATATGCTTATGTCGTTTCTTCTCTACTTAGGGTAGAATATGGCATTCATTCTTGCTATTAGAAGAATTGTACGTCTTTATCAAGGACTATGATCAAATCTTATTCAAAATCGGCATTTGGGTTAGATCACGATATGCTCTTTTGAATCAATATTTATGAATATTAATGCACGCGTCTGTGTTTTGAATACAAGCGTGTTGAGTATATTTAAGTTGCTATAGTGGGTCGGTGACTGCTGAATGATCCTTGACATCACTTTGAGAAATTTGTTTTGAATACTCATGGTTTCTTTGGTATATGTCAGCCAACCGTACCCTTTTGGTGTCTGTTTGTTTGTTTGATTGTTTGTTTGTTTGCTTGTTGTTGGTTTTGCAATCACATTAGTCCATGCATCACTCCGTTTGCTTCAATCAGAGGGTCATATATGTGAATCACTTAAGATAGTGCTTAAAATCACCTATGATTTCCTGCTACCCTCTCCCATCTTATGGCTTTGATTTCCTCCTGGCCTTCTTCTTCTTTCTTGTTTGTAACTCACACACTTCTTGCATTACCAATGATGTTTTTTCTTATTTCCATATCATCTTGCTACTTTTGTATTCAGGGTAGAATTCTCAATCTTATTTTAGGATAAGTTTTGCAATGCTGAATTCTTTTAAGCTTTGATGGTCTGTGAATTTCCCTAGCTCTGCCGTTATTAGAAATGGCAGTCATGAGGCAAAGGCTACCCATGATTACAGCTTTTTCCCATTCAGGATATGGCCTATGTCCTTGCACTCCTCCCTGTTCTGCAATATTTCTGCCGAGATATGAGCTGAAACCCCTCTGGAGGTTCTGTTGTGACTAAATTGTTTCCTCTAGATGCATTTTAAATCACTGGGGTGATCATGAACTTTGTTGATTTGAATTATAGAGCTGCAAGTAGGTCTATTGGGATTCCACCTCCTTTGGACGCTGTGTAGTTCCTGAAATCGTATAGATGATACTTTCTTCACTTTCAGCAAGTTTCAGTCTGACTTTTCTACAATTATCTTTTCAGACTTTTTTTTGTTAATCTTGCTTTTCCATCTGGGACACTTATTAATCATACTCTTTCATGATTTGTCTTATCCCAGGCTTCAACAGCAATGTTTGCATTGGTTTGCACTTCTTCTTCTATGACTTCTTCAGATCGAGGGATTTCTGTTCCCCTGTCTTCACAGTTTTTCAATAGTCCATCTGCATTATCAAGTCTGCTTTGGACTGACTTTAGTCCTGGTATTGTCTCATCCTTGTGTTTTCTGTTATTATTTGGCTCGTTTGTCGAGTTTCTCTTCCCATTTCCCGGTATACTGCCTTTTGTGATTCTGAGACACTGTTGTACTTCATGTTTCCCTCACCTCAGTTTTCAATACATGCTCTGGTAGCGTTTTGCAGTCTAGATGTTTGAAAGCTTATTTTTTGGGCCTTCAAACTCTTTGGAAGTGAAAATGGTACTTAATGTTTCTTTTACTATACTTCTTTATTTCTACTTGTCAAGTAATAGCAGGTATCTAATATAGATTTATAGGGGTTTGTAAAGTGAAAATTTTAGGCCATTTGGTGTACAAAGTTCCATGATATTTCTGTGAGGACAATTTTCCCTAGGCATTGATGCCATCTCCATTTCCTGTGTGTGTTGTCTGGTACATCTCTAATTGCTGGTGTTGCCTTTGTTGTGATGATCACACCATATTATTTCAATTAGTAAAACTTCGTTTTATTGCACTTAACTCACAATTCTGAAAGTGTAGAGTATACTTCGTCTTCTGGAAATGAAGCTTAAAGCTTTTCAGCTCGGCATTCTGCTGTATGTCATCTAGGAGTCTTTCCAAAACAGCAAACTGAGAGTGCGCTTGTGCTTTCTATTGCCATGGGAATGTCCCAATGTTACCAGTTCTTCCCAGAGCTTCTCTGTCTACAGAAACAGCAGTTGAAACATACGTATGGATGTCATACATCAGGGCCTGCTGGAATGATCCCGCAGACCGATCTTTGTGTCCTCTGGGCAGTACCATGCCAGTACCAACCAAAATGTAGCATCTGCATTTGGGAGATAATGCTGAAGGAAATGCTTCAACTTCTCACATTGTGGACTTTGAACACTCTCCCTTGATCCCTCATCCTTGGGTCATGGGTGCACCAATGCAACCACAGAGCTGTAACGAATTCTCCTCCTCAAACCAATACGTAATCCCTGTCCAGGTTATGACATTAGCAGATCCTAAATCGTTTAATACAGATTTCAAACCCAATGGCCACTGAATCCCTCAGACCAGATGCAAGGCTTCTTCTAGTTGAGCCCCACATGTGCTATAATGGCAATTTGCCAAATTGATCCTGAGCCTGCAAGATGCAGTTGATGTGGCCATGGCACATATCGAAATACTCAACCTCACACGCCAATGTGTTTGCTTTCTTACTGGGGTATCAGGTCGGTTTGTTCTATTGATAGAACCCTCCACAACCCACAATGCACTCCAGATCCCTGAGACCCAGCGTGTGCCATTTTCTGTAGCTCTATACCTAATTTTCCGCTGCCTCTGCTAGCTCAAATTTGGCAGATCGGATCTTGGTCTCAGAATCAATTGTGGGGATATTTTGTGCTGATTTCTAGGAGTTATGTCAGCCAAGCATCTGCTGTGCACTCTTCTAACACCCAGGGCAAAACCTACAGTCCCATGTGTGCTGTCCGCTTGAGAGTGTGCGTCCAAGTAAAACAGAGTTTCACCTTTGCTGCTCCATCAGCAGAGGTCAGATCCTGCACAGATTTCCATTCTCTACTTTGCCTTCTCTTGCTTCCAGGTTTTCTGAGGCCTCAGCCTGTCTTTGGAATTAACAGACCACACTTCGGAAAGTGTCGTGTTCCAAGGGCTGGGGGAGTGGAAGTTTACATTGCTGTGTACATGGGAGGGAGTGAGCGCAGGTTGCACTGGTTCTCTGCCAACTGGGCATCGATAAGTCATCACTTTCCAGATGTAATTTGCAGAAATGTGATGTTTGTTTAGCTCTGTTTTCTATAAAGCCATGGTTGGAGGGATTGTCCGAAGACTCCAATTTTGACATTGTGTTGATAACACAGTTGCAGTTTTTAAGAAGGTCAATAGAATAGATTTACATGTTTTGGGATTTATATGAAAATGAAGTTAGTGTTTGAAACGTACTATATTTACCTAGAAGTCAGACTTGTCAATTCTTGGAAAATTATGTCAGCTCTAAGAATAATGTAGACAGATAGAAAGTAAAATCGCAGTCCAAAATGTTGAAGGGGACATGTCAACTCTTTACGGTTGAAGCCTCCATCACCAACAGGAACCATGAAGTACATATTGAAACCATGAAATAACCGAGATCCTGGGTTTCCGTTGTGCCTGTGGTGCCCTATAGTCCCAATGACACATACTGGCTAATGTTGGCATTTCCAGGGGTAACATTCCTCTCTAGGAAAGTACAAGAAAAACCAAACAAAATATATACATTTAGGCTTGATTCCAAAAGCACATACAGGCATTTTAGCTATGAGAACCCTGCTGCATCTATGCTAGGCTATTGAAAAGCAGGTGTTCTTCTATCAGAGATGAGAACGCTTAATCATCCGATCATGTTGGGTAAAGCAATTTAACACAACCAATTCTGCACCCCCAATATATCGTGCACCCAGTGCTTGGCTGAAGAGAAAGACTGTCCACCAAAACTGTGTCTTTAAAGGCTTTCACGACTTTTACAGTTCAGGTCACTATCTGACATAATATTTACCTATACTGTCTTGAAAAACTGAGGCCTAGTACATATTCAAGTTCAGTCAAAGATTCCTCTCACTTACCATACTCCCTTCACCCCAGACAAGACATAAACCCAGCATTTGATGAATCTAGGGGAAGGTCATCATTTCTTGGTGTGAGCTAAGTATTCAATACCCAACTATTTTAGGCGAGAGTATTTGACCTTTCAGGGTTCACTGTTGTTCACAGAGTGTGAATATGGAGTAAATCTGATTCTAGGATGGGCTTGCTCTTCTCCTATTGGCTTCATTGCAGCTCAGGTTCTGATCTTTTAAAATGGATGCCTGAGTGGAGGGGAGGGATTAGCAAGTGCTTGATAGCAAGGCCCAAACCAGGGAAAAGGCTTACCTGGGCTTGGTGCATTTTGGTCTGAATAGTTTGTAAATGCCCCTTGGGACCTGTGGATTCTCATGACCTCTTCCAAGAACATGAGTTCTTTTATCATTTCTGCCATCTCTTCTCTTTTAGACGTCAGGAATCTTGGAGCCGTTCTTGGAGCAGAGAATGGAGTGACTTTCTCAAGTGCATGTTGACACTCCGAATGTTTCTGCCAGTATCACAGAGGTTCAGTAGGTCTCATGAATGTCTTTCGAGCCTGGTATTCTCTAGAGATGTCTCCATGCCGGTATTCTCCATTGTAGTGGAACAACTCTCATCAATATGTTCGCATCTCTCCTCAATCCGTGCAGCCAGCTTTTCTGCCAGCTTCTCTTCGTGTCTCCCATAAAGTCGACTTCAACAGGACTGGGCAAGTCTGAAGGTACCTCGGTGCCTCACCAGTAAGCTGATGACAGGCAGATCTTCCACTGTCTGCCATCTCAGGTTCTGGAAACTTACCCGTGAACTTAGGTCTTTGGGCAGCAGCATTATCTCGAAATTACACAGCGTCCCGAAAAAAAGAATTAAGCCAATCTCCACAAAGGGCGGCAGCCACTCCATCACACTGATCCACCCACAGAATTCTGCCCAGTTACCTTGGATCCACCAGCCACAACAAGCCTCGCGGTACACACCAAGTTTCCACCTAGAATTCAACCGGTATCTGCCATCCCCTATGGTTGCTGAATATTGTCTGTGTTGGGGAGGGGCTGCATCAAACGAGAGGTTCCTAAGTTAAACGTGATTCTATCCACTAGCGTGCCACTGTCCTTTTATCTTCCCTCTTACCTTTGGTTCAGATCTGTTTATACAGTACAAACGAAGGGAAGTGTGTCCATTTTTAGTTTATGGTTTCACACGTTTTGAAACTTTCTAACAGCTCAAAGTACACAGAGACCCCACTAAATGAAACTCATGTTTGTGTAATATCCATTCACCCAGAATACATATCCGTCTGTTGATTTCTGCTGAAAAACCCACGCTCTCAGTAAATGGATCCACTTTTTTCATAGGGTCTGAAATTCCTAGAAATGAAACCAATAACAATGTGCACTTTACTGTCTGTCTCGTTTGCTCTTAGTACAGTTTTGCAGAGCTACGTGTCTTTGTTATAAGCTTATGCTGTTTCTTCTCTACTTAGGGTAGGATATGGCATTCATTCTTGCTGTTGGAAGAATTGAAAGTCTATATCACGGACTATGACTAAATCTTATTCAAATTCGGCATTTGGGTTAGGTCACGATATGCTTTTTTGAATCAATATTTATGAATATTAATGCACACGTCTGTGTTCTGAATACAAGTTTGTTGAGAATATTTAAGCTGCGATACTGTTTCGGTGCATGCTGAATGATCCTTGACATCAATTTGTGTATTTTGTTTTGAAAAATCATGGAATCTTTGGTATATGTCAGCCAACTGTACCCTTCTGGTGTCTCTCTGTTTGTTTGATTGTTTGTTTGTTTGCTTGTTGTTGGTTTTGCCAACACATTAGGCCATGCATCCCTCCGTTTGCTTCAATCAGAGAGTCATATATGTGAATCACTTAAGATAGTGCTTTAATTCACCTATGATTTCCAGCTAACCTCTCCCATCTTTTGGCTTTGATGTCCTCCTTGCCTTCTTCTTGTTTCTTTTTTGTAACTCACGCTTTTCTTGCATTTCAAATGATGGTTTTTCTTATTTCCATTTCATCTTGCTACTTTTCTCTTCAGGGTATAATTCTCAATCTTTCTTTTAGGATAAGTTTTGAACTGCTGAATTCTTTTAAGCTTTGCTGCTCTGTAAATTTCCCTAGCTCTGCTGTTATTAGAAATGGCAGTCATGTGGCATAGGCTACCCATGATTACAGCGTTTTCTGATTCAGGATATGGCCTATATCCTTGCACTCCTTCCAGTTCTGCAATATTTCTGCCGAGATATGAGCAGAAACCCCTCTGGAGGTTCTGTTGTGACTAAGTTGCTTTCCTCTAGATGCATTTTAAATCACTGGGGTGATCATGAAATTTGTTGATTTGAATTATACAGCTGCAAGTAGGTCTATTGGGATTCCAACTCCTTTGGACACTGTGTAGTCCCTGAAATCGTATAGATGATTCTTTCTTGTCTTTCAGCATGTTTCAGTGTGACTTTTCTACAATTATCTTTGCAGGCTTTTTTTTGTTAATCTTGCATTTCCATCTGGGACACTTACGAATCATACTCTTTCATGTTTTGTCTTACCCCAGGCTTCAACAGCAATGTTTGCATTGGTTTGCACTTCTTTTTCTATGTCTTCTTCTAATCGACGGATTTCTGTTCCCCTGTCTTCACAGTCTTTCAGGAGTCCGTCTGCATTATCAAGTCTGCTTTGGACTGACTTTAGCCCTGGTATTGTCTCATCCTTGTGTTTTCTGATAACATTTGGCTCGTTTTTAGAGTTTCTCTTCACCTTTCCCTGTTTAATGCCTTATGTAATTCTGAGACACTGTTGTACTTCATGTTTTCCTCACCTCAGTTTTCAATACTTGCTCTGGTAGATTTTTCTGTCTAGATGTTTGAAAGCTTATTTTATGGGCCTTCAAACTCTTTGGAAGTGAAAATGGTACTTCCTGTTTCTTTTTCTATACTTCTTTTTCTCTACTGGTCAAGTAATATCAGGTATCTAATACAGATGTATACGGCTTTGTTAAGTGAAAATTTTAGACCGTTCGGTGTACAAAGTTCCACGATATTTCTGTGAGGACAATTTTCCCTAGGCATTGATGCCAAGTCCTCTTCCTGTGTGTGTTGTCTGGTATATCTCTAATTGCTGGTGTTGCCTTTGTTGTGATGAGCACACAATATTATTTCAATTAGTAAAACTTCGTTTTATTGCACTTACCTCACAATTCTGAAAGTGCAGTGTACTCTTCCTCTTCTGGAAATGAAGCTTAAAGGTTTTCAGGTCGGCATTCTGCTGTAAGTCACCTTGGAGTCTTTCCAAAACAGCAAACTGGGAGTGCGCTTGTGCTTTCTATTGCCATGGGAATGTCCCAATGTTACCAGTTCTTCCCAGAGATTCTCTGTATACAGGAACACCAGTGGAAAAATATGTATGGATGTCATACATCAGGGCCTGCTGGAATGATGCCGCAGACCGATCTTTGTGTCCTCTGGGCAGTACCATGTCAGTGCCATCCAAAATGAAGCATGTGCATTTGGGGGATAATGCTGAAGGAAATGCTTCAACTTCTCACGTTGTGGACATTGAACACTCTCCCTTGATCCCTCATCCTTGGGTCATGGGTGCACCAATGCAACCACAGAGCTGTACCCAATTTTCCTCCTCAAACCAATCCGTAATCCCTGTCCAGGTTATGATGGTAGCAGATCCTAAAACTTTTAATACTGATTTCAAACCCAAAGGCCACTGAATCCCTCAGACCAGATGCACGGCTTCTCTAGTTGAGCCTCACACGTGATCTATTGGCAAAATGCCAAATTGATCCTGGGCCTGCAAGATGCAGTGGAAGTGACCATGGCAGATATCGAAAAACTCAATCTCAGACGCCAATGTGGTTGCTTGCTTACTGGGGTTACAGGTCGGTTTGCTCTCTTGATAGAACCCACCAGAACCCACAACGCACTCCAGATACCTGAGATTCAGCGTGTGCCATTTTCTGTAGCTCTATACCTCATTTTCCACTGCCTCTGCTAGCTCAAATTTTGCAGATCGGATCTTGGTCTCAGAATCAATTGTGGGGATATTTTGTGCTGATTTCTAGGAGTTATGTCAGCAAAGCATCTGCTGTGCACTCTTCTAACACTCAGCGCATTACCTACAGTCCCATGTGTGCTGTCCGCTTGAGAGTGTGCGTCCAAGTAAAACAGAGTTTCACCTTTGCTGCTCCAACAGCAGAGGTCAGATCCTGCACAGATTTCCATTCTCTACTTTGCCTTCTCCTGCTTCCAGGTTTTCTGAGGCCTCAGCCTGTCTTTGGAAGTAACAGACCACTCTTCGGAAATTGTCCTGTGGCAAGGACTGGGTGAGTGGAAGTTTACATTGCTGTGTACATGGAAGGGAGTGAGCGCAGGTTGCACTTGTTCTCTGCCAACTGGGCATCGATAAATCAACACTTTCCTGATGTAATTCACAGAAATGTGATGTTTGTTTAGCTCTGTTTTCTATAAAGCCATGGTTGGAGGGATTGTCCGAAGACTCCAATTTTGACATTGTGTTGATAACACAGTTGCAGATTTTAAGAACGTCAATAAAATTGATTTACACGTTTTGGGATTTATGCGAAAGTGAAGTTAGTGTTTGAAACGTACTAAATTTACCTAAAAGTAAGACTTGTCAATTTATGTAACATTAAGTCAGCTTTAAGAAAAATGTAGACTGATAGAAACTAAAATCTCAGTCCAAAATGTTGAAGGGGACATTTCAAATCTTTACGGTTGAAGCCTCCAACACCAACAGGAACCATGAAGTACATATTGAAATCAAGAAATAACCGAGAACCTGGATTTCCGTTGTGCATGGTGCCCTATAATCCCAATGACACATACTGGCCAATGTTGGCATTTCAAGGGGAAACAATTCTCTCTAGGAAAGTACAAGAAAAACCAAACAAAATATATACATTTAGGCTTGATTCCAAAAGCACATAAAGGAATTTTAGCTATGAGAACCCTGCTGCAGCTATGTTAGGCAATTGAAAACAGGTGTTCTTCTATCAGAAATGAGAACGCTTAATCATCCGATCATGTTGGGTAAAGCAATTTAACACAACCAATTGTGAACCCCCAATATATCGTGCACCCGGTGCTTGGCTGAAATGAAATAGGGTCCACCAAACGTGTGTCTTTAAAGGCTTTCACGAATTTTACAGTTCAGGTGACTATCTGACATAATAATTGCCTATACTGTATTGAAACACTGAGGCCCAGTACATATTCAAGTTCACTCAAAGATACCTCTCACTTACCAAAATCCCTTCACCCCAGACAAGACATAAACCCAGCATTTGCTGAATCTAGGGGAAGGTCATCATTTCTTGGTGTGAGCTAAGTAATCAATTCCCAACTATTTTAGGCGAGAGTATTTGACCTTTCAGGGGTTGACTGTTGTTCATAGAGTGTGAAGATGGAGGAACTCTGATTCTAGGAGGGGCTTGCTCTTCTCCTACTGGCTTCATTTCAGCTCAGGTTCTGATCTTTTAAAATGGATGCCTGAGTGGAGGGTAAGGAAGAGCATGTGCTTGATAGCAAGGCCCAAACATGGGAAAAGGCTAACCTGGGCTTGGTGCATTTTGGTCTGAATGGATTGTAAATGCCCCTTGGGACCTGTGGATTCTCATGACCTCTTCCAAGAACATGAGCGCTTTTAACATCTCTGCCATCTCTTCTCTTTTAGACGTCAGGAATCTTGGAGCCGTTCTTGGAGCAGAGAATGGAGTGAATTTCTCAAGTGCACGTTTACACTCCGAATGTTTCTGCCAGTATCACAGAGGTTCAGTAAGTCTCATGAATGTCTTTCGAGCCTGGTATTCTCTAGAGATGTCTCCGTGCCGGTATTCTCCATTGTAGCAGAACAACACTCATCAATATATTCGCATCTCTCCTCAATACGTGCAGCCAGCTTTTCTGCCAGCTTCTCTTCGTGTCTCCCATAAAGTCGACTTCAACAGGACTGGGCAAATCTGAAAGTACCTCGGAGCCTCACCAGTAAGCTGATGACAGGCATATCGTCCACTGTCTGCCCTCTCAGGTTCTGGAAACTTACCCGTGAACTTAGGTCTTTGGGCAGCAGCATTATCTCGAACTTAAACAGCGTCCCGAACAAAAGACATAAGCCAATCTCCACAAAGGGCGGCAGCCCCTCCATCACACTGATCCACCCACAGAATTCTGCCCAATTACCTTGGATCCACCAGCCACAACAAGCCTCGCGGTACACACCAAGATTCCACCTAGAATCCAACCGGTAACTGCCATCCCCAAAGGTTGCTGAATATTGTCAGTTTTGGGGGAGGGGCTGCATCAAACGAGAGATTCCTAAGTTAAATGTGATTCTATCCACTAGCGTTCCATTGTCCTTTTGTCTTCCCTCTTTCCTTTGGTTCAGATCTGTGTATACTGTACAAACGGTGGGAAGTGTGTCCATTTTTATTTTATGGTTTCACACGTCTTGAAACTTTCTAACAGCACACAGTACACAGAGACCCCACTAAAGGAAACTCATGTTTGTGTAATATCCATTCACCCAGAATACATATCGGTCTGTTGGTTTCTGCTGAAACACCCACGCTCTCAGAAAATGGATCCACTTGTTTCATGGGGGCTGAAATTCCGAGAAATGAAACCAATCCCAGTGTGCACTTTACTGTCTGTCTCTTTTGCTCTTAGTACACTTTTGCAGAACTACTTGTTTTGTTATAGGCTTATGCAATTTCTTCTCTACTTAGGGTAGAATATGGCATTCATTCTTGCTGTTGGAAGAATTGTAAATCTATATCACGGACTATGACCAAATCTTATTCAAAATCGACAATTGGGTTAGGTCACGATATGCTCTTTTGGATCAATATTTATGAATATTAATGCACGTGTCTGTGTTCTGAATACAAGTGTGTTGAGTACATTTAAGCTGTGATACTGGGTCGGTGGGTGCTGAATGACCCTTGACATCACTTTGAGTATTTTGTTTTGAATACTCATGGTTTCTTTGGTATATGTCAGCCAACCGTAACCTTTTGGTGTCTCTCTGTTTGTTTGATTGTTTGTTTGTTTGCTTGTTTTTGTTTTTGCAAACACAATAGGACATTCATCAGTCCGTTTGCATCAATCAGAGAGTCATATATGTGAATCAGTTAAGATAGTGCTTAAAATCACCTATGATTTCCTGCTACCCTCTCCCATTTTATGGCTTTGATGTCCTCCTTGACTTCTTCTTGTTTCTTGTTTGTAACTCACGCTCTTTTTGCATTTCCAACAATGGTTTTTCTTATTTCCATTTCAGCCTGCTACTATTCTATTCAGGGTAGAATTCTCAATCTTTCTTTTAGGATCTGTTTTGTACTGCTGAATTCTTTAAGTTTTGTTGGTCTGTGAATTTCCCTAGCTCTACCGTTATTAGAAATTGCAGTCATGTGGCAAAGGCTACCCATGATTACAGCTGTTTCTCATTCAGGATATGGCCTATGTCCTTGCACTCCTCCCTGTTCTGCAACATTTCTGCCGAGATATGGGCTGAAACCCCTCTGGAGGTTCTGTTGTGACTAAATTGCTTTCTTCTCGATGCATTTTAAATCACTGGGGTGATCATGAACTTTGTTGATTTGAATTATACAGCTGCAAGTAGGTCTATTGGGATTCCAAATTTTTGGATGCTGTGTAGTTCCTGAATTCGTATAGATGATTCTTTCTTGTTTTTCAGCAAGTTTCAGTCTGACTTTTATACAATTATCTTTACAGGCTTTTCTTGTTAATCTTGCTTTTCCATCTGGGAATCTTAAGAATCATACTCTTTCATGCTTTGCCTTACCCCAGGCTTCAACATCAATGTTTGCATTGTTTTGCACTTCTTTTTCTATGTCTTCTTCTGATCGAGGGATTTCTGTTCCCTTGTCTTCACAGTCTTTCACGAGTCCGTCTGCATTATCAAGTCTGCTTTGGACTGACTTTAGCCCTGGTATTGTCCCATCCTTGGGTTTTCTGATATTGTATGGCTAGTTTTTACAGTTTCTCTTCCCCTTTCCTGGTATACTGCCTTTTGTGTTTCTGAGACAATGTTGTACTTCATGTTTTCCTCACCTCAGTTTTCAATACTTGCTCTGGTAGCGTTTTGCAGTCTAGATGTTTGAAAGCTTATTTTTTGTGTCTTCAAACTCTTTGGAACTGAAAATGGTGCTTCCTGTTTCTTTTACTATACTTCTTTATCTCTACTGGTCAAGTAATATCAGGTATCAAATATAGATTTATAGGGCTTAGTTAAGTGAATATTTTAGACCATTGGGTGTACAAAGTTCCATGATATTTCTGTGAGGACAATTTTCCCTAGGCATTGATGCCATGTCCTGTTCCTGTGTGTGTTGTCTGGTATATCTCTAATTGCTGGTGTTACCTTTGTTGTGATGAGCACACCATATTATTTCAATTAGTAAAACTTCGTTTTATTGCACTTACCTCACCATTCTGAAAGTGCAGAGTACACTTGCTCTTCTGGAAATGAAACTTAAAAGTTTTCAGCTCGGCATTCGGATGTACGTCTTATTGGAGTCTTTCCAAAACAGCAAACTGAGAGTGCGCTTGTGCTTTCTATTGCCATGTGAATGTCCCAATGTTACCAGTTCTTCCCAGAGTTTCTCTGTATACAGAAACACCAGTGGAAACATATGTATGGATGTCATACATCAGGGCCTGCTGGAATGATCCCGTGGACCGATCTTTGTGTCCTCAAGGCAGTACCAAGTCAGTGCCATCCAAAATGTAGCATCTGTATTTGGGAGATAATGCTGAAGGAAATGCTTGAACTTCTCACGTTGTGGACTTTGACCACTCTTCCTTGATCCCTCATCCTTGGGTCATGGTTGCACGAATGCAACCACAGAGCTCTTCCTCAAACCAATCCATAATCCCTGTCCAGGTTACGACTGTAGCAAATCCTGAAGCTTTTAATACTGAATTCAAACCCAAGAGCCACTGAATCCCTCAGACCAGATGCACAACTTCTCTAGTTGAGCCCCACACGTGCTCTATTGGCAAAATGCCAAATTGATCCTGGGCCTGCAAGATGCAGTGAATGTGGCCATGGCAAATATCGAAATACTCAACCTCACACGCCAATGTGGTTGCTTTCTTACTGGGGTATCAGGTCGGTTTGCTCTCTTGATTGAACCCACCACAAACCACAACACACTCCAGATCACTGAGACACAGCGTGTGCCATTATCTGTAGCTCTATACCTCATTTTCCACTGCCTCTGCTTGCTCAAATTTGGCCGATCGGATATTGGTCACAGAATCAATTGTGGGGATATTTTGTGCTGATTTCTAGGAGTTATGTCAGCCAAGCATCTGCTGTGCACTCTTCTAACACTCAGCGCATTACCTACAGTCCCATGTGTGCTGTCCGCTTGAGAGAGTGCGTCCAAGTAAAACAGAGTTTCACATTTGCTGCTCCATCAGCAGAGGTCAGATCCTGCACTGATATCAATTCTCTACTTTGCCTTCTCCTGCTTCCAGGTTTTCTGAGGCCTCAGCCTGTCTTTGGAAGTAACCGACCACTCTTCGGAAATTGTCCTGTGCCAAGGGCTGGGTGAGTGGAAGTTTACATTGCTGTGTACATGGGAGTGAGTGAGCGCAGGTTGCACTGGTTCTCTGCCAACTGGGTATCGATAAATCAACACTTTCCAGATGTAATTCACAGAAATGTATTGTTTGTTAGCTCTGTTTTCAATAAAGCCATTGTTGGAGGTAATCTCCGAAGACTACAATTTTGACATTGTGTTGATAACACAGTTGCAGTTTTTAAGAAGGTCAATAAAATTGATTTACATGTTTTGGGATTTATATGAAAATGAAGTTAGTGTTTGAAACGTACTAAATTTACCTAGAAGTCACACTTGTCAATTTTTGTAACATTATGTCAGCTCTAAGTAAAATGTAGACAGATAGAAAGTAAAATCACAGTCCAAATTGTTGAAGGGGACATGTCAACTCTTTACTGTTGAAGCCTCCAACACCAACAGGAACCATGAAGTACCTATTGAAACCATGAAATAACCGAGAACCTGGATTTCCATTGTGCATGTGGTGCCCTATAGTCCCAATGTAACATACTGGCCAATGTTGGCATTTCAAGGGGTAACATTCCTCTCTAGGAAATTACAAGAAAAAACAAACAAAATATATACATTTAGACTTGATTCCAAAAGCACATACAGGCATTTTAGCTATGAGAACCCTGCTGCAGCTATGCTAGGCTATTGAAAAGCAGGTGTTCTTCTATCAGTGATGAGAACGCTTAATCATCCGATCATGTTGGGTAAAGCAATTAAACACAACCAAGTCTGCACCCCCAATATATCGTGCACCCGGTGCTTGGCTGAAGACAAAGACTGTCCACCAAAACTGTGTCTTTAAAGGCTTTCACGACTTTTACAGTTCAGGTCACTATCTGGTATAATATTTACTTATTCTGTCTTGAAACACTGAGCCCTAGTACATATTCAAGTTCAGTCAAAATTCCTCTCACTTACCACACTCCCTTCACCCCAGACAAGACATAAACCCAGCATTTGCTGAATCTAAGGGAAGGTCATCATTTCTTGGTGTGAGCTAAGTATTCAATTCCCAACTATTTTAGGCGAGAGTATTTGACCTTTCAGGAATTCACTGTTGTTCACAGAGTGTGAAGATGGAGAAACTCTGATTCTAGGAGGGGCTTGCTCTTCTCCTACTGGCTTCATTGCAGCTCAGGTTCTGATCCTTTAAAATGGATGCCTGAGTGGAGGGGTGGGAAGAGCAAGTGCTTGATAGCAAGGCCCAAACCTGGGAAAAGGCTTACCTGGGCTTGGTGCATTTTGGTCTGAATGGTTTGTAAATGCCCCTTGGGACCTGTGGATTCTCATGACCTCTTCCAAGAACATGAGCGCTTTTATCATCTCTGCCATCTCTTCTCTTTTAGACGTCAGGAATCTTGGAGGCGTTCTTGGAGAAGAGAATGGAGTGACTTTCTCAAGTGCACGTTGAAACTCTGAATGTTTCTGACAGTATCACAGAGGTTCAGTAGGTCTCATAAATGTCTTTCGAGCCTGGTATTCTCTAGAGATGACTCCATGCCGGTATTCTCCATTGTAGAGGAACAACTCTCATGAATATGTTCGCATCTCTCCTCAATCCTTGCAGCCAGCTTTTCTGCCAGCTTCTCTTCGTGTCTCCCATAAAGTCGACTTCAACAGGCCTGGGCAAGACTGAAGGTACCTCGGAGCCTCACCAGTAAGATGATGACAGGCCAATCTTCCACTGTCTGCCCTCTCAGTTTCTGGAAACTTACCCGTGAACTTAGGTCTTTGGGCAGCAACATAATCTCGAAATTATATAGCGTCCCGAACAAAATAATTAAGCCAATCTCCACAAAGTGCGGCAGCCCCTCCATCACAATGATCCACCCACAGAATTCTGCCCAGTTACCTTGGATCCACCAGCCACAACAAGCCTCGTGGTATAGACCAAGATTCCAACTAGAATCCAACCGGTAACTGCCACCCCAATGGTTGCTGAATATTGTCATTGTTGGGGGAGGGGCTGCAACAAACGAGAGGTTCCTAAGTTAAATGTGATTCTATCCACTAGCGTGCCACTGTCCTTTTATCTTCCCTCTTCCCTTTGGTTCAGATCTGTATATACAATACAAAAGGAGGGAAGTGTGTCCATTTTTAGTTTATGGTTTCACACGTCTTGAAACTGTCTAACAGCTCACAGTACATAGAGACCCCACTAAATGAAACTCATGTTTGTGTAATATCCGTTCACTCAGAATACATATCCGTCTGTTGCTTTCTGCTGAAACACCCACGCTCTCAGTAAATGGATCCACTTTTTTCATGGGGGCTGAAATTCCGAGAAATGAAACCAATCCCAATGTGCACTTTACTGTTTGTCTCGTTTGCAGTTAGTACACTTTTGCAGAGCTACATGTCTTTGTTATATGCTTATGTCGTTTCTTCTCTACTTAGGGTAGAATATGGCATTCATTCTTGCTGTTGGAAGAATTGTAAATCTATATCACGGACTATGACCAAATCTTATTCAAAATCGACAATTGGGTTAGGTCACGATATGCTCTTTTGGATCAATATTTATGAATATTAATGCACGTGTCTGTGTTCTGAATACAAGTGTGTTGAGTACATTTAAGCTGTGATACTGGGTCGGTGGGTGCTGAATGACCCTTGACATCACTTTGAGTATTTTGTTTTGAATACTCATGGTTTCTTTGGTATATGTCAGCCAACCGTAACCTTTTGGTGTCTCTCTGTTTGTTTGATTGTTTGTTTGTTTGCTTGTTTTTGTTTTTGCAAACACAATAGGACATTCATCAGTCCGTTTGCATCAATCAGAGAGTCATATATGTGAATCAGTTAAGATAGTGCTTAAAATCACCTATGATTTCCTGCTACCCTCTCCCATTTTATGGCTTTGATGTCCTCCTTGACTTCTTCTTGTTTCTTGTTTGTAACTCACGCTCTTTTTGCATTTCCAACAATGGTTTTTCTTATTTCCATTTCAGCCTGCTACTATTCTATTCAGGGTAGAATTCTCAATCTTTCTTTTAGGATCTGTTTTGTACTGCTGAATTCTTTAAGTTTTGTTGGTCTGTGAATTTCCCTAGCTCTACCGTTATTAGAAATTGCAGTCATGTGGCAAAGGCTACCCATGATTACAGCTGTTTCTCATTCAGGATATGGCCTATGTCCTTGCACTCCTCCCTGTTCTGCAACATTTCTGCCGAGATATGGGCTGAAACCCCTCTGGAGGTTCTGTTGTGACTAAATTGCTTTCTTCTCGATGCATTTTAAATCACTGGGGTGATCATGAACTTTGTTGATTTGAATTATACAGCTGCAAGTAGGTCTATTGGGATTCCAAATTTTTGGATGCTGTGTAGTTCCTGAATTCGTATAGATGATTCTTTCTTGTTTTTCAGCAAGTTTCAGTCTGACTTTTATACAATTATCTTTACAGGCTTTTCTTGTTAATCTTGCTTTTCCATCTGGGAATCTTAAGAATCATACTCTTTCATGCTTTGCCTTACCCCAGGCTTCAACATCAATGTTTGCATTGTTTTGCACTTCTTTTTCTATGTCTTCTTCTGATCGAGGGATTTCTGTTCCCTTGTCTTCACAGTCTTTCACGAGTCCGTCTGCATTATCAAGTCTGCTTTGGACTGACTTTAGCCCTGGTATTGTCCCATCCTTGGGTTTTCTGATATTGTATGGCTAGTTTTTACAGTTTCTCTTCCCCTTTCCTGGTATACTGCCTTTTGTGTTTCTGAGACAATGTTGTACTTCATGTTTTCCTCACCTCAGTTTTCAATACTTGCTCTGGTAGCGTTTTGCAGTCTAGATGTTTGAAAGCTTATTTTTTGTGTCTTCAAACTCTTTGGAACTGAAAATGGTGCTTCCTGTTTCTTTTACTATACTTCTTTATCTCTACTGGTCAAGTAATATCAGGTATCAAATATAGATTTATAGGGCTTAGTTAAGTGAATATTTTAGACCATTGGGTGTACAAAGTTCCATGATATTTCTGTGAGGACAATTTTCCCTAGGCATTGATGCCATGTCCTGTTCCTGTGTGTGTTGTCTGGTATATCTCTAATTGCTGGTGTTACCTTTGTTGTGATGAGCACACCATATTATTTCAATTAGTAAAACTTCGTTTTATTGCACTTACCTCACCATTCTGAAAGTGCAGAGTACACTTGCTCTTCTGGAAATGAAACTTAAAAGTTTTCAGCTCGGCATTCGGATGTACGTCTTATTGGAGTCTTTCCAAAACAGCAAACTGAGAGTGCGCTTGTGCTTTCTATTGCCATGTGAATGTCCCAATGTTACCAGTTCTTCCCAGAGTTTCTCTGTATACAGAAACACCAGTGGAAACATATGTATGGATGTCATACATCAGGGCCTGCTGGAATGATCCCGTGGACCGATCTTTGTGTCCTCAAGGCAGTACCAAGTCAGTGCCATCCAAAATGTAGCATCTGTATTTGGGAGATAATGCTGAAGGAAATGCTTGAACTTCTCACGTTGTGGACTTTGACCACTCTTCCTTGATCCCTCATCCTTGGGTCATGGTTGCACGAATGCAACCACAGAGCTCTTCCTCAAACCAATCCATAATCCCTGTCCAGGTTACGACTGTAGCAAATCCTGAAGCTTTTAATACTGAATTCAAACCCAAGAGCCACTGAATCCCTCAGACCAGATGCACAACTTCTCTAGTTGAGCCCCACACGTGCTCTATTGGCAAAATGCCAAATTGATCCTGGGCCTGCAAGATGCAGTGAATGTGGCCATGGCAAATATCGAAATACTCAACCTCACACGCCAATGTGGTTGCTTTCTTACTGGGGTATCAGGTCGGTTTGCTCTCTTGATTGAACCCACCACAAACCACAACACACTCCAGATCACTGAGACACAGCGTGTGCCATTATCTGTAGCTCTATACCTCATTTTCCACTGCCTCTGCTTGCTCAAATTTGGCCGATCGGATATTGGTCACAGAATCAATTGTGGGGATATTTTGTGCTGATTTCTAGGAGTTATGTCAGCCAAGCATCTGCTGTGCACTCTTCTAACACTCAGCGCATTACCTACAGTCCCATGTGTGCTGTCCGCTTGAGAGAGTGCGTCCAAGTAAAACAGAGTTTCACATTTGCTGCTCCATCAGCAGAGGTCAGATCCTGCACTGATATCAATTCTCTACTTTGCCTTCTCCTGCTTCCAGGTTTTCTGAGGCCTCAGCCTGTCTTTGGAAGTAACCGACCACTCTTCGGAAATTGTCCTGTGCCAAGGGCTGGGTGAGTGGAAGTTTACATTGCTGTGTACATGGGAGTGAGTGAGCGCAGGTTGCACTGGTTCTCTGCCAACTGGGTATCGATAAATCAACACTTTCCAGATGTAATTCACAGAAATGTATTGTTTGTTAGCTCTGTTTTCAATAAAGCCATTGTTGGAGGTAATCTCCGAAGACTACAATTTTGACATTGTGTTGATAACACAGTTGCAGTTTTTAAGAAGGTCAATAAAATTGATTTACATGTTTTGGGATTTATATGAAAATGAAGTTAGTGTTTGAAACGTACTAAATTTACCTAGAAGTCACACTTGTCAATTTTTGTAACATTATGTCAGCTCTAAGTAAAATGTAGACAGATAGAAAGTAAAATCACAGTCCAAATTGTTGAAGGGGACATGTCAACTCTTTACTGTTGAAGCCTCCAACACCAACAGGAACCATGAAGTACCTATTGAAACCATGAAATAACCGAGAACCTGGATTTCCATTGTGCATGTGGTGCCCTATAGTCCCAATGTAACATACTGGCCAATGTTGGCATTTCAAGGGGTAACATTCCTCTCTAGGAAATTACAAGAAAAAACAAACAAAATATATACATTTAGACTTGATTCCAAAAGCACATACAGGCATTTTAGCTATGAGAACCCTGCTGCAGCTATGCTAGGCTATTGAAAAGCAGGTGTTCTTCTATCAGTGATGAGAACGCTTAATCATCCGATCATGTTGGGTAAAGCAATTAAACACAACCAAGTCTGCACCCCCAATATATCGTGCACCCGGTGCTTGGCTGAAGACAAAGACTGTCCACCAAAACTGTGTCTTTAAAGGCTTTCACGACTTTTACAGTTCAGGTCACTATCTGGTATAATATTTACTTATTCTGTCTTGAAACACTGAGCCCTAGTACATATTCAAGTTCAGTCAAAATTCCTCTCACTTACCACACTCCCTTCACCCCAGACAAGACATAAACCCAGCATTTGCTGAATCTAAGGGAAGGTCATCATTTCTTGGTGTGAGCTAAGTATTCAATTCCCAACTATTTTAGGCGAGAGTATTTGACCTTTCAGGAATTCACTGTTGTTCACAGAGTGTGAAGATGGAGAAACTCTGATTCTAGGAGGGGCTTGCTCTTCTCCTACTGGCTTCATTGCAGCTCAGGTTCTGATCCTTTAAAATGGATGCCTGAGTGGAGGGGTGGGAAGAGCAAGTGCTTGATAGCAAGGCCCAAACCTGGGAAAAGGCTTACCTGGGCTTGGTGCATTTTGGTCTGAATGGTTTGTAAATGCCCCTTGGGACCTGTGGATTCTCATGACCTCTTCCAAGAACATGAGCGCTTTTATCATCTCTGCCATCTCTTCTCTTTTAGACGTCAGGAATCTTGGAGGCGTTCTTGGAGAAGAGAATGGAGTGACTTTCTCAAGTGCACGTTGAAACTCTGAATGTTTCTGACAGTATCACAGAGGTTCAGTAGGTCTCATAAATGTCTTTCGAGCCTGGTATTCTCTAGAGATGACTCCATGCCGGTATTCTCCATTGTAGAGGAACAACTCTCATGAATATGTTCGCATCTCTCCTCAATCCTTGCAGCCAGCTTTTCTGCCAGCTTCTCTTCGTGTCTCCCATAAAGTCGACTTCAACAGGCCTGGGCAAGACTGAAGGTACCTCGGAGCCTCACCAGTAAGATGATGACAGGCCAATCTTCCACTGTCTGCCCTCTCAGTTTCTGGAAACTTACCCGTGAACTTAGGTCTTTGGGCAGCAACATAATCTCGAAATTATATAGCGTCCCGAACAAAATAATTAAGCCAATCTCCACAAAGTGCGGCAGCCCCTCCATCACAATGATCCACCCACAGAATTCTGCCCAGTTACCTTGGATCCACCAGCCACAACAAGCCTCGTGGTATAGACCAAGATTCCAACTAGAATCCAACCGGTAACTGCCACCCCAATGGTTGCTGAATATTGTCATTGTTGGGGGAGGGGCTGCAACAAACGAGAGGTTCCTAAGTTAAATGTGATTCTATCCACTAGCGTGCCACTGTCCTTTTATCTTCCCTCTTCCCTTTGGTTCAGATCTGTATATACAATACAAAAGGAGGGAAGTGTGTCCATTTTTAGTTTATGGTTTCACACGTCTTGAAACTGTCTAACAGCTCACAGTACATAGAGACCCCACTAAATGAAACTCATGTTTGTGTAATATCCGTTCACTCAGAATACATATCCGTCTGTTGCTTTCTGCTGAAACACCCACGCTCTCAGTAAATGGATCCACTTTTTTCATGGGGGCTGAAATTCCGAGAAATGAAACCAATCCCAATGTGCACTTTACTGTTTGTCTCGTTTGCAGTTAGTACACTTTTGCAGAGCTACATGTCTTTGTTATATGCTTATGTCGTTTCTTCTCTACTTAGGGTAGAATATGGCATTCATTCTTGCTATTAGAAGAATTGTACGTCTTTATCAAGGACTATGATCAAATCTTATTCAAAATCGGCATTTGGGTTAGATCACGATATGCTCTTTTGAATCAATATTTATGAATATTAATGCACGCGTCTGTGTTTTGAATACAAGTGTGTTGAGTATATTTAAGTTGCTATAGTGGGTCGGTGACTGCTGAATGATCCTTGACATCACTTTGAGAAATTTGTTTTGAATACTCATGGTTTCTTTGGTATATGTCAGCCAACCGTACCATTTTGGTGTCTGTTTGTTTGTTTGATTGTTTGTTTGTTTGCTTGTTGTTGGTTTTGCAATCACATTAGTCCATGCATCACTCCGTTTGCTTCAATCAGAGGGTCATATATGTGAATCACTTAAGATAGTGCTTAAAATCACCTATGATTTCCTGCTACCCTCTCCCATCTTATGGCTTTGATTTCCTCCTGGCCTTCTTCTTCTTTCTTGTTTGTAACTCACACTCTTCTTGCATTACCAATGATGTTTTTTCTTATTTCCATATCATCTTGCTACTTTTGTATTCAGGGTAGAATTCTCAATCTTATTTTAGGATAAGATTTGCACTGCTGAATTCTTTTAAGCTTTGATGGTCTGTGAATTTCCCTAGCTCTGCCGTTATTAGAAATGGCAGTCATGAGGCAAAGGCTACCCATGATTACAGCTTTTTCCCATTCAGGATATGGCCTATGTCCTTGCACTCCTCCCTGTTCTGCAATATTTCTGCCGAGATATGAGCTGAAACCCCTCTGGAGGTTCTGTTGTGACTAAATTGTTTCCTCTAGATGCATTTTAAATCACTGGGGTGATCATGAACTTTGTTGATTTGAATTATACAGCTGCAAGTAGGTCTATTGGGATTCCACCTCCTTTGGACGCTGTGTAGTTCCTGAAATCGTATAGATGATACTTTCTTCACTTTCAGCAAGTTTCAGTCTGACTTTTCTACAATTATCTTTTCAGACTTTTTTTTGTTAATCTTGCTTTTCCATCTGGGACACTTATTAATCATACTCTTTCATGATTTGTCTTATCCCAGGCTTCAACAGCAATGTTTGCATTGGTTTGCACTTCTTCTTCTATGACTTCTTCAGATCGAGGGATTTCTGTTCCCCTGTCTTCACAGTTTTTCAATAGTCCATCTGCATTATCAAGTCTGCTTTGGACTGACTTTAGTCCTGGTATTGTCTCATCCTTGTGTTTTCTGTTATTATTTGGCTCGTTTGTCGAGTTTCTCTTCCCATTTCCCGGTATAATGCCTTTTGTGATTCTGAGACACTGTTGTACTTCATGTTTCCCTCACCTCAGTTTTCAATACATGCTCTGGTAGCGTTTTGCAGTCTAGATGTTTGAAAGCTTATTTTTTGGGCCTTCAAACTCTTTGGAAGTGAAAATGGTACTTAATGTTTCTTTTACTATACTTCTTTATTTCTACTTGTCAAGTAATAGCAGGTATCTAATATAGATTTATAGGGGTTTGTAAAGTGAAAATTTTAGGCCATTTGGTGTACAAAGTTCCATGATATTTCTGTGAGGACAATTTTCCCTAGGCATTGATGCCATCTCCATTTCCTGTGTGTGTTGTCTGGTACATCTCTAATTGCTGGTGTTGCCTTTGTTGTGATGATCACACCATATTATTTCAATTAGTAAAACTTCGTTTTATTGCACTTAACTCACAATTCTGAAAGTGTAGAGTATACTTCGTCTTCTGGAAATGAAGCTTAAAGCTTTTCAGCTCGGCATTCTGCTGTATGTCATCTAGGAGTCTTTCCAAAACAGCAAACTGAGAGTGCGCTTGTGCTTTCTATTGCCATGGGAATGTCCCAATGTTACCAGTTCTTCCCAGAGCTTCTCTGTCTACAGAAACAGCAGTTGAAACATACGTATGGATGTCATACATCAGGGCCTGCTGGAATGATCCCGCAGACCGATCTTTGTGTCCTCTGGGCAGTACCATGCCAGTACCAACCAAAATGTAGCATCTGCATTTGGGAGATAATGCTGAAGGAAATGCTTCAACTTCTCACGTTGTGGACTTTGAACACTCTCCCTTGATCCCTCATCCTTGGGTCATGGGTGCACCAATGCAACCACAGAGCTGTACCGAATTCTCCTCCTCAAACCAATACGTAATCCCTGTCCAGGTTATGACATTAGCAGATCCTAAATCGTTTAATACAGATTTCAAACCCAATGGCCACTGAATCCCTCAGACCAGATGCAAGGCTTCTTCTAGTTGAGCCCCACACGTGCTCTAATGGCAAATTGCCAAATTGATCCTGAGCCTGCAAGATGCAGTTGATGTGGCCATGGCACATATCGAAATACTCAACCTCACACGCCAATGTGTTTGCTTTCTTACTGGGGTATCAGGTCGGTTTGTTCTATTGATAGAACCCACCACAACCCACAACGCACTCCAGATCCCTGAGACTCAGCGTGTGCCATTTTCTGTAGCTCTATACATAATTTTCCGCTGCCTCTGCTAGCTCAAATTTGGCAGATCGGATCTTGGTCTCAGAATCAATTGTGGGGATATTTTGTGCTGATTTCTAGGAGTTATGTCAGCCAAGCATCTGCTGTGCACTCTTCTAACACCCAGGGCAAAACCTACAGTCCCATGTGTGCTGTCCGCTTGAGAGTGTGCGTCCAACTAAAACAGAGTTTCACCTTTGCTGCTCCATCAGCAGAGGTCAGATCCTGCACAGATTTCCATTCTCTACTTTGCCTTCTCCTGCTTCCAGGTTTTCTGAGGCCTCAGCCTGTCTTTGGAATTAACAGACCACACTTCGGAAAGTGTCGTGTTCCAAGGGCTGGGGGAGTGTAAGTTTACATTGCTGTGTACATGGGAGGGAGTGAGCGCAGGTTGCACTGGTTCTCTGCCAACTGGGCATCGATAAGTCATCACTTTCCAGATGTAATTTGCAGAAATGTGATGTTTGTTTAGCTCTGTTTTCTATAAAGCCATGGTTGGAGGGATTGTCCGAAGACTCCAATTTTGACATTGTGTTGATAACACAGTTGCAGTTTTTAAGAAGGTCAATAGAATAGATTTACATGTTTTGGGATTTATATGAAAATGAAGTTAGTGTTTGAAACGTACTATATTTACCTAGAAGTCAGACTTGTCAATTCTTGGAAAATTATGTCAGCTCTAAGAATAATGTAGACAGATAGAAAGTAAAATCGCAGTACAAAATGTTGAAGGGGACATGTCAACTCTTTACGGTTGAAGCCTCCATCACCAACAGGAACCATGAAGTACATATTGAAACCATGAAATAACCGAGATCCTGGGTTTCCGTTGTGCCTGTGATGCCCTATAGTCCCAATGACACATACTGGCTAATGTTGGCATTTCCAGGGGTAACATTCCTCTCTAGGAAAGTACAAGAAAAACCAAACAAAATATATACATTTAGGCTTGATTCCAAAAGCACATACAGGCATTTTAGCTATGAGAACCCTGCTGCATCTATGCTAGGCTATTGAAAAGCAGGTGTTCTTCTATCAGAGATGAGAACGCTTAATCATCCGATCATGTTGGGTAAAGCAATTTAACACAACCAATTCTGCACCCCCAATATATCGTGCACCCAGTGCTTGGCTGAAGAGAAAGACTGTCCACCAAAACTGTGTCTTTAAAGGCTTTCACGACTTTTACAGTTCAGGTCACTATCTGACATAATATTTACCTATACTGTCTTGAAAAACTGAGGCCTAGTACATATTCAAGTTCAGTCAAAGATTCCTCTCACTTACCATACTCCCTTCACCCCAGACAAGACATAAACCCAGCATTTGATGAATCTAGGGGAAGGTCATCATTTCTTGGTGTGAGCTAAGTATTCAATACCCAACTATTTTAGGCGAGAGTATTTGACCTTTCAGGGTTCACTGTTGTTCACAGAGTGTGAATATGGAGTAAATCTGATTCTAGGATGGGCTTGCTCTTCTCCTATTGGCTTCATTGCAGCTCAGGTTCTGATCTTTTAAAATGGATGCCTGAGTGGAGGGGAGGGATTAGCAAGTGCTTGATAGCAAGGCCCAAACCAGGGAAAAGGCTTACCTGGGCTTGGTGCATTTTGGTCTGAATAGTTTGTAAATGCCCCTTGGGACCTGTGGATTCTCATGACCTCTTCCAAGAACATGAGTTCTTTTATCATTTCTGCCATCTCTTCTCTTTTAGACGTCAGGAATCTTGGAGCCGTTCTTGGAGCAGAGAATGGAGTGACTTTCTCAAGTGCATGTTGACACTCCGAATGTTTCTGCCAGTATCACAGAGGTTCAGTAGGTCTCATGAATGTCTTTCGAGCCTGGTATTCTCTAGAGATGTCTCCATGCCGGTATTCTCCATTGTAGTGGAACAACTCTCATCAATATGTTCGCATCTCTCCTCAATCCGTGCAGCCAGCTTTTCTGCCAGCTTCTCTTCGTGTCTCCCATAAAGTCGACTTCAACAGGACTGGGCAAGTCTGAAGGTACCTCGGTGCCTCACCAGTAAGCTGATGACAGGCAGATCTTCCACTGTCTGCCATCTCAGGTTCTGGAAACTTACCCGTGAACTTAGGTCTTTGGGCAGCAGCATTATCTCGAAATTACACAGCGTCCCGAAAAAAAGAATTAAGCCAATCTCCACAAAGGGCGGCAGCCACTCCATCACACTGATCCACCCACAGAATTCTGCCCAGTTACCTTGGATCCACCAGCCACAACAAGCCTCGCGGTACACACCAAGTTTCCACCTAGAATTCAACCGGTATCTGCCATCCCCTATGGTTGCTGAATATTGTCTGTGTTGGGGAGGGGCTGCATCAAACGAGAGGTTCCTAAGTTAAACGTGATTCTATCCACTAGCGTGCCACTGTCCTTTTATCTTCCCTCTTACCTTTGGTTCAGATCTGTTTATACAGTACAAACGAAGGGAAGTGTGTCCATTTTTAGTTTATGGTTTCACACGTTTTGAAACTTTCTAACAGCTCAAAGTACACAGAGACCCCACTAAATGAAACTCATGTTTGTGTAATATCCATTCACCCAGAATACATATCCGTCTGTTGATTTCTGCTGAAAAACCCACGCTCTCAGTAAATGGATCCACTTTTTTCATAGGGTCTGAAATTCCTAGAAATGAAACCAATAACAATGTGCACTTTACTGTCTGTCTCGTTTGCTCTTAGTACAGTTTTGCAGAGCTACGTGTCTTTGTTATAAGCTTATGCTGTTTCTTCTCTACTTAGGGTAGGATATGGCATTCATTCTTGCTGTTGGAAGAATTGAAAGTCTATATCACGGACTATGACTAAATCTTATTCAAATTCGGCATTTGGGTTAGGTCACGATATGCTTTTTTGAATCAATATTTATGAATATTAATGCACACGTCTGTGTTCTGAATACAAGTTTGTTGAGAATATTTAAGCTGCGATACTGGTTCGGTGCATGCTGAATGATCCTTGACATCAATTTGTGTATTTTGTTTTGAAAAATCATGGAATCTTTGGTATATGTCAGCCAACTGTACCCTTCTGGTGTCTCTCTGTTTGTTTGATTGTTTGTTTGTTTGCTTGTTGTTGGTTTTGCCAACACATTAGGCCATGCATCCCTCCGTTTGCTTCAATCAGAGAGTCATATATGTGAATCACTTAAGATAGTGCTTTAATTCACCTATGATTTCCAGCTAACCTCTCCCATTTTTGGCTTTGATGTCCTCCTTGCCTTCTTCTTGTTTCTTTTTTGTAACTCACGCTTTTCTTGCATTTCAAATGATGGTTTTTCTTATTTCCATTTCATCTTGCTACTTTTCTCTTCAGGGTATAATTCTCAATCTTTCTTTTAGGATAAGTTTTGAACTGCTGAATTCTTTTAAGCTTTGCTGCTCTGTGAATTTCCCTAGCTCTGCTGTTATTAGAAATGGCAGTCATGTGGCATAGGCTACCCATGATTACAGCGTTTTCTGATTCAGGATATGGCCTATATCCTTGCACTCCTTCCAGTTCTGCAATATTTCTGCCGAGATATGAGCAGAAACCCCTCTGGAGGTTCTGTTGTGACTAAGTTGCTTTCCTCTAGATGCATTTTAAATCACTGGGGTGATCATGAAATTTGTTGATTTGAATTATACAGCTGCAAGTAGGTCTATTGGGATTCCAACTCCTTTGGACACTGTGTAGTCCCTGAAATCGTATAGATGATTCTTTCTTGTCTTTCAGCATGTTTCAGTGTGACTTTTCTACAATTATCTTTGCAGGCTTTTTTTTGTTAATCTTGCATTTCCATCTGGGACACTTACGAATCATACTCTTTCATGTTTTGTCTTACCCCAGGCTTCAACAGCAATGTTTGCATTGGTTTGCACTTCTTTTTCTATGTCTTCTTCTAATCGACGGATTTCTGTTCCCCTGTCTTCACAGTCTTTCACGAGTCCGTCTGCATTATCAAGTCTGCTTTGGACTGACTTTAGCCCTGGTATTGTCTCATCCTTGTGTTTTCTGATAATATTTGGCTCGTTTTTAGAGTTTCTCTTCACCTTTCCCTGTTTAATGCCTTATGTAATTCTGAGACACTGTTGTACTTCATGTTTTCCTCACCTCAGTTTTCAATACTTGCTCTGGTAGATTTTTCTGTCTAGATGTTTGAAAGCTTATTTTATGGGCCTTCAAACTCTTTGGAAGTGAAAATGGTACTTCCTGTTTCTTTTTCTATACTTCTTTTTCTCTACTGGTCAAGTAATATCAGGTATCTAATATAGATGTATACGGCTTTGTTAAGTGAAAATTTTAGACCATTCGGTGTACAAAGCTCCATGATATTTCTGTGAGGACAATTTTCCCTAGGCATTGAAGCCAAGTCCTCTTCCTGTGTGTGTTGTCTGGTATATCTCTAATTGCTGGTGTTGCCTTTGTTGTGATGAGCACACAATATTATTTCAATTAGTAAAACTTCGTTTTATTGCACTTACCTCACAATTCTGAAAGTGCAGTGTACTCTTCCTCTTCTGGAAATGAAGCTTAAAGGTTTTCAGGTCGGCATTCTGCTGTACGTCACCTTGGAGTCTTTCCAAAACAGCAAACTGGGAGTGCGCTTGTGCTTTCTATTGCCATGGGAATGTCCCAATGTTACCAGTTCTTCCCAGAGATTCTCTGTATACAGGAACACCAGTGGAAAAATATGTATGGATGTCATACATCAGGGCCTGCTGGAATGATGCCGCAGACCGATCTTTGTGTCCTCTGGGCAGTACCATGTCAGTGCCATCCAAAATGAAGCATGTGCATTTGGGGGATAATGCTGAAGGAAATGCTTCAACTTCTCACGTTGTGGACTTTGAACACTCTCCCTTGATCCCTCATCCTTGGGTCATGGGTGCACCAATGCAACCACAGAGCTGTACCCAATTTTCCTCCTCAAACCAATCCGTAATCCCTGTCCAGGTTATGATGGTAGCAGATCCTAAAACTTTTAATACTGATTTCAAACCCAAGGGCCACTGAATCCCTCAGACCAGATGCACGGCTTCTCTAGTTGAGCCTCACACGTGATCTATTGGCAAAATGCCAAATTGATCCTGGGCCTGCAAGATGCAGTGGAAGTGACCATGGCAGATATCGAAAAACTCAATCTCAGACGCCAATGTGGTTGCTTGCTTACTGGGGTTACAGGTCGGTTTGCTCTCTTGATAGAACCCACCAGAACCCACAACGCACTCCAGATACCTGAGATTCAGCGTGTGCCATTTTCTGTAGCTCTATACCTCATTTTCCACTGCCTCTGCTAGCTCAAATTTTGCAGATCGGATCTTGGTCTCAGAATCAATTGTGGGGATATTTTGTGCTGATTTCTAGGAGTTATGTCAGCAAAGCATCTGCTGTGCACTCTTCTAACACTCAGCGCATTACCTACAGTCCCATGTGTGCTGTCCGCTTCAGAGTGTGCGTCCAAGTAAAACAGAGTTTCACCTTTGCTGCTCCAACAGCAGAGGTCAGATCCTGCACAGATTTCCATTCTCTACTTTGCCTTCTCCTGCTTCCAGGTTTTCTGAGGCCTCAGCCTGTCTTTGGAAGTAACAGACCACTCTTCGGAAATTGTCCTGTGGCAAGGACTGGGTGAGTGGAAGTTTACATTGCTGTGTACATGGAAGGGAGTGAGCGCAGGTTGCACTTGTTCTCTGCCAACTGGGCATCGATAAATCAACACTTTCCTGATGTAATTCACAGAAATGTGATGTTTGTTTAGCTCTGTTTTCTATAAAGCCATGGTTGGAGGGATTGTCCGAAGACTCCAATTTTGACATTGTGTTGATAACACAGTTGCAGATTTTAAGAACGTCAATAAAATTGATTTACACGTTTTGGGATTTATGTGAAAATGAAGTTAGTGTTTGAAACGTACTAAATTTACCTAAAAGTAAGACTTGTCAATTTATGTAACATTAAGTCAGCTTTAAGAAAAATGTAGACTGATAGAAACTAAAATCTCAGTCCAAAATGTTGAAGGGGACATTTCAAATCTTTACGGTTGAAGCCTCCAACACCAACAGGAACCATGAAGTACATATTGAAATCAAGAAATAACCGAGAACCTGGATTTCCGTTGTGCATGGTGCCCTATAATCCCAATGACACATACTGGCCAATGTTGGCATTTCAAGGGGAAACAATTCTCTCTAGGAAAGTACAAGAAAAACCAAACAAAATATATACATTTAGGCTTGATTCCAAAAGCACATAAAGGCATTTTAGCTATGAGAACCCAGCTGCAGCTATGTTAGGCAATTGAAAACAGGTGTTCTTCTATCAGAGATGAGAACGCTTAATCATCCGATCATGTTGGGTAAAGCAATTTAACACAACCAATTGTGAACCCCCAATATATCGTGCACCCGGTGCTTGGCTGAAATGAAATAGGGTCAACCAAACGTGTGTCTTTAAAGGCTTTCACGAATTTTACAGTTCAGGTGACTATCTGACATAATAATTGCCTATACTGTATTGAAACACTGAGGCCTAGTACATATTCAAGTTCACTCAAAGATACCTCTCACTTACCACACTCCCTTCACCCCAGACAAGACATAAACCCAGCATTTGCTGAATCTAGGGGAAGGTCATCATTTCTTGGTGTGAGCTAAGTAATCAATTCCCAACTATTTTAGGCGAGAGTATTTGACCTTTCAGGGGTTGACTGTTGTTCATAGAGTGTGAAGATGGAGGAACTCTGATTCTAGGAGGGGCTTGCTCTTCTCCTACTGGCTTCATTTCAGCTCAGGTTCTGATCTTTTAAAATGGATGCCTGAGTGGAGGGTAAGGAAGAGCATGTGCTTGATAGCAAGGCCCAAACATGGGAAAAGGCTAACCTGGGCTTGGTGCATTTTGGTCTGAATGGATTGTAAATGCCCCTTGGGACCTGTGGATTCTCATGACCTCTTCCAAGAACATGAGCGCTTTTAACATCTCTGCCATCTCTTCTCTTTTAGACGTCAGGAATCTTGGAGCCGTTCTTGGAGCAGAGAATGGAGTGAATTTCTCAAGTGCACGTTTACACTCCGAATGTTTCTGCCAGTATCACAGAGGTTCAGTAAGTCTCATGAATGTCTTTCGAGCCTGGTATTCTCTAGAGATGTCTCCGTGCCGGTATTCTCCATTGTAGCAGAACAACACTCATCAATATATTCGCATCTCTCCTCAATACGTGCAGCCAGCTTTTCTGCCAGCTTCTCTTCGTGTCTCCCATAAAGTCGACTTCAACAGGACTGGGCAAATCTGAAAGTACCTCGGAGCCTCACCAGTAAGCTGATGACAGGCATATCGTCCACTGTCTGCCCTCTCAGGTTCTGGAAACTTACCCGTGAACTTAGGTCTTTGGGCAGCAGCATTATCTCGAACTTAAACAGCGTCCCGAACAAAAGACATAAGCCAATCTCCACAAAGGGCGGCAGCCCCTCCATCACACTGATCCACCCACAGAATTCTGCCCAATTACCTTGGATCCACCAGCCACAACAAGCCTCGCGGTACACACCAAGATTCCACCTAGAATCCAACCGGTAACTGCCATCCCCAAAGGTTGCTGAATATTGTCAGTTTTGGGGGAGGGGCTGCATCAAACGAGAGATTCCTAAGTTAAATGTGATTCTATCCACTAGCGTTCCATTGTCCTTTTGTCTTCCCTCTTTCCTTTGGTTCAGATCTGTGTATACTGTACAAACGGTGGGAAGTGTGTCCATTTTTATTTTATGGTTTCACACGTCTTGAAACTTTCTAACAGCACACAGTACACAGAGACCCCACTAAAGGAAACTCATGTTTGTGTAATATCCATTCACCCAGAATACATATCGGTCTGTTGGTTTCTGCTGAAACACCCACGCTCTCAGAAAATGGATCCACTTGTTTCATGGGGGCTGAAATTCCGAGAAATGAAACCAATCCCAGTGTGCACTTTACTGTCTGTCTCTTTTGCTCTTAGTACACTTTTGCAGAACTACTTGTTTTGTTATAGGCTTATGCAATTTCTTCTCTACTTAGGGTAGAATATGGCATTCATTCTTGCTGTTGGAAGAATTGTAAATCTATATCACGGACTATGACCAAATGTTATTCAAAATCGACAATTGGGTTAGGTCACGATATGCTCTTTTGGATCAATATTTATGAATATTAATGCACGTGTCTGTGTTCTGAATACAAGTGTGTTGAGTACATTTAAGCTGTGATACTGGGTCGGTGGGTGCTGAATGACCCTTGACATCACTTTGAGTATTTTGTTTTGAATACTCATGGTTTCTTTGGTATATGTCAGCCAACCGTAACCTTTTGGTGTCTCTCTGTTTGTTTGATTGTTTGTTTGTTTGCTTGTTTTTGTTTTTGCAAACACAATAGGACATTCATCAGTCCGTTTGCATCAATCAGAGAGTCATATATGTGAATCAGTTAAGATAGTGCTTAAAATCACCTATGATTTCCTGCTACCCTCTCCCATTTTATGGCTTTGATGTCCTCCTTGACTTCTTCTTGTTTCTTGTTTGTAACTCACGCTCTTTTTGCATTTCCAACAATGGTTTTTCTTATTTCCATTTCAGCCTGCTACTATTCTATTCAGGGTAGAATTCTCAATCTTTCTTTTAGGATCTGTTTTGTACTGCTGAATTCTTTAAGTTTTGTTGGTCTGTGAATTTCCCTAGCTCTACCGTTATTAGAAATTGCAGTCATGTGGCAAAGGCTACCCATGATTACAGCTGTTTCTCATTCAGGATATGGCCTATGTCCTTGCACTCCTCCCTGTTCTGCAACATTTCTGCCGAGATATGGGCTGAAACCCCTCTGGAGGTTCTGTTGTGACTAAATTGCTTTCTTCTCGATGCATTTTAAATCACTGGGGTGATCATGAACTTTGTTGATTTGAATTATACAGCTGCAAGTAGGTCTATTGGGATTCCAAATTTTTGGATGCTGTGTAGTTCCTGAATTCGTATAGATGATTCTTTCTTGTTTTTCAGCAAGTTTCAGTCTGACTTTTATACAATTATCTTTACAGGCTTTTCTTGTTAATCTTGCTTTTCCATCTGGGAATCTTAAGAATCATACTCTTTCATGCTTTGCCTTACCCCAGGCTTCAACATCAATGTTTGCATTGTTTTGCACTTCTTTTTCTATGTCTTCTTCTGATCGAGGGATTTCTGTTCCCTTGTCTTCACAGTCTTTCACGAGTCCGTCTGCATTATCAAGTCTGCTTTGGACTGACTTTAGCCCTGGTATTGTCCCATCCTTGGGTTTTCTGATATTGTATGGCTAGTTTTTACAGTTTCTCTTCCTCTTTCCTGGTATACTGCCTTTTGTGTTTCTGAGACAATGTTGTACTTCATGTTTTCCTCACCTCAGTTTTCAATACTTGCTCTGGTAGCGTTTTGCAGTCTAGATGTTTGAAAGCTTATTTTTTGTGTCTTCAAACTCTTTGGAACTGAAAATGGTGCTTCCTGTTTCTTTTACTATACTTCTTTATCTCTACTGGTCAAGTAATATCAGGTATCAAATATAGATTTATAGGGCTTAGTTAAGTGAATATTTTAGACCATTGGGTGTACAAAGTTCCATGATATTTCTGTGAGGACAATTTTCCCTAGGCATTGATACCATGTCCTGTTCCTGTGTGTGTTGTCTGGTATATCTCTAATTGCTGGTGTTACCTTTGTTGTGATGAGCACACCATATTATTTCAATTAGTAAAACTTCGTTTTATTGCACTTACCTCACCATTCTGAAAGTGCAGAGTACACTTGCTCTTCTGGAAATGAAACTTAAAAGTTTTCAGCTCGGCATTCGGATGTACGTCTTATTGGAGTCTTTCCAAAACAGCAAACTGAGAGTGCGCTTGTGCTTTCTATTGCCATGTGAATGTCCCAATGTTACCAGTTCTTCCCAGAGTTTCTCTGTATACAGAAACACCAGTGGAAACATATGTATGGATGTCATACATCAGGGCCTGCTGGAATGATCCCGTGGACCGATCTTTGTGTCCTCAAGGCAGTACCAAGTCAGTGCCATCCAAAATGTAGCATCTGTATTTGGGAGATAATGCTGAAGGAAATGCTTGAACTTCTCACGTTGTGGACTTTGACCACTCTTCCTTGATCCCTCATCCTTGGGTCATGGTTGCACGAATGCAACCACAGAGCTCTTCATCAAACCAATCCATAATCCCTGTCCAGGTTACGACTGTAGCAAATCCTGAAGCTTTTAATACTGAATTCAAACCCAAGGGCCACTGAATCCCTCAGACCAGATGCACAACTTCTCTAGTTGAGCCCCACACGTGCTCTATTGGCAAAATGCCAAATTGATCCTGGGCCTGCAAGATGCAGTGAATGTGGCCATGGCAAATATCGAAATACTCAACCTCACACGCCAATGTGGTTGCTTTCTTACTGGGGTATCAGGTCGGTTTGCTCTCTTGATTGAACCCACCACAAACCACAACACACTCCAGATCACTGAGACACAGCGTGTGCCATTATCTGTAGCTCTATACCTCATTTTCCGCTGCCTCTGCTTGCTCAAATTTGGCCGATCGGATATTGGTCACAGAATCAATTGTGGGGATATTTTGTGCTGATTTCTAGGAGTTATGTCAGCCAAGCATCTGCTGTGCACTCTTCTAACACTCAGCGCATTACCTACAGTCCCATGTGTGCTGTCCGCTTGAGAGTGTGCGTCCAAGTAAAACAGAATTACACATTTGCTGCTCCATCAGCAGAGGTCAGATCCTGCACAGATTTCCATTCTCTAATTTGCCTTCTCCTGCTTCCAGGTTTCCTGAGGCCTCAGCCTGTCTTTGGAAGTAACAGACCTCTCTTCAGATATTGTCCTCTGCCAAGGGCTGGGTGATTGGAAGTTTACATTGCTGTGAACATTGTAGGGAGTGAGCGCACTTTGCACTGGTTCTCTGCCAACTGGGCATCGATAAATCAACACTTTCCAGTTGTAATTCACAGAAATGTGATGTTTGTTTAGCTCTGTATTCTATAAAGCTATGGTTGGAGGGATTGTCCGAAGACTACAATTTTTACATTGTGTTAATAACAGAGTTGAAGTTTTTAAGAAGGTTAATAGAATTGATTTACATGTTTTGGGATTTATATGAAAATGAAGTTAGTGCTTGAAACGTACTAAATTTACCTAGAAGAACAACTTGTCAATTTTTGTAACATTATGTCAGCTCTAAGAAAAATGTACACTGATAGATAGTAAGATCGCAGCCCAAAATTTTGAAGGGGACATGTCAACTCCATACTTTTGAAGCCTCCAACACCAACAGGAACCATGAAGTACCTATTGAAACCATGAAATAACCGAGAACCTGGATTCCCGTTGTGCATATGGTGCCCTATTGTCCCAGTGAAACATACTGGCCAATGTTGGCATTTCAAGGGGTAACATTCCTCTCTAGGAAAGTACAAGAAAAACCAAACAAAATATATACATTTAGGCTTGATTCCAAAAGCACATACAGGCATTTTACCTATGAGAACACTGCTGCAGTTACGCTAGGCTATTGAAAATCAGGTGTTCTTCTATCAGTGATGAGAACGCTTAATCATCCGATCATGTTGGGTAAAGCAATTTAACACAACCAAGTCTGCACCCCCAATATATCGTGCACACGGTGCTTGACTGAATATAAAGACGGTCCACAAAACTGTGTCTTTAAAGGCTTTCACGACTTTACAGTTCAGTTCACTATCTGACATAATATTTACCTATATATACTGTCTTGAAAAACTGAGGCCTAGTACATATTCAAGTTCAGTCAAAGATTCCTCTCACTTACCACACTCCCTTCACCCCAGACAAGACATAAACCCAGCATTTGCTGAATCTTAGGGAAGGTCATCATTTCTTTGTGTGAGATATATATTCAAATCCCAACTATTAATGGCGAGAGTATTTGACCTTTCAGGAGTTCACTGTTGTTCACAGAGTGTGAAGATGGAGGAAATCTGATTCTAGGAGGGGCTTGCTCTTCTCCTACTGGCTTCATTGCAGCTCAGGTTCTGATCCTTTAAAATGGATGCCTGAGTGGAGGGGAGGGAAGAGCAAGTGCTTGATAGCAAGGCCCAAACCTGGGAAAAGGCTTACCTGGGCTTGGTGCATTTTGGTCTGAATGGTTTGTAAATGCCCCTTGGGACCTGTGGATTCTCATGACCTCTTCCAAGAACATGAGCATTTTGTCATCTCTGCCATCTCTTCTATTTTAGACATCAGGAATCTTGGAGCCGTTCTTGGAGCAGAGAATTGAGTGACTTTCTCAAGTGCATGTTGACACTCCGAAAGTCTCTGCCAGTATCACAGAGGTTCAGTAGGTCCCATGAATGTCTTTCGAGCCTGGTATTCTCTAGAGATGTCTCCGTGCCGGTATTCTCCATTGTAGCGGAACAACTCTCATCAATATGTTCGCATCTCTCCTCAATCCGTGCAGCCAGCTTTTCTGCCAGCTTCTCTTCGTGTCTCCCATAAAGTCGACTTCAACAGGACTGGGCAAGTCTGAAAGTACCTCGGAGCCTCACCAGTAAGCTGATGACAGGCAGATCTTCCACTGCCTGCCCTCTCAGGTTCTGGAAAATTACCCGTGAACTTAGGTCTTTGGGCAGCTGCATTGTCTCGAAATTACACAACGTCCTGAACAAAAGACTTAAGCCAATCTCCACAGAGGGCGGCAGCCCCCCCATCACACTGATCCACCCACAGAATTCTGCCCAGTTACCTTGGATCCACCAGCCACAACAAGCCTCGTGGTACACACCAAGATTCCACCTAGAATCCAACCGGTATCTGACATCCCCAACGGTTGCTGAATATTGTCAGTTTTGGGGGAGGGGCTGCATCAAACGAGAGGTTCCTAAGTTAAATATGATTCTATCCACTAGCGTGCCACTCTCCTTTTATCTTCCCTCTTTCCTTTGGTTCAGATCTGTCTATACAGTACAAACGGTGGGAAGTATGTCCATTTTTAGTTAATGGTTTCACACGTCTTGATACTTTCTAACAGCTCACAGTACACAGAGACCCCTCTAAATGAAACTCATGTTTGTGTAATATCCATTCACCCAGAATACATATCGGTCTGTTGCTTTCTGCTGAAACACCCACGCTCTCAGAAATGGATCCATTTGTTTCATGGGGGCTGAAATTCCGAGAAATGAAACCAATCCCAATGTGCACTTTACTGTCTGTCTCGTTTGCTCTTAGTACAGTTTTGCAGAGCTACTTGTTTTTGTTATAGGCTTATGCCGTTTCTTCTCTACTTACGGTAGAATATGGCAGTCATTCTTGCTGTTGGAAAAATTGTAAGTCTATATCACGGACTATGACCAAACCTTATTCAAAATCGGCATTTGGGTTAGGTCACGATATGCTCTTTTGAATCAATATTTATGAATATTAATGCACACGTCTGTGTTCTGAATACAAGTGTGTTGAGTATATTTAAGCTGCGATTGTGGGTCGATTCGTGCTGAATGATACTTGACATCACTTTGAGTATTTTGTTTTGAATACTCATGGTTTCTTGGGTATATGTCAGCCAACCGTACCCTTTTGTTGTATCTCTGTTTGTTTGTTTGTTTGTTTGTTTGCTTGTTGTTGGTTTTGCAAACACATTAGGCCATGCATCACTCCGTTTGCTTCAATCAGAGATTCATATATGTGAATCACTTAAGATTGTGCTTAAAATCACCTATGATTTCCTGCTACCCTCTCCCATCTTATGGCTTTGATGTCCTCCTTGCCTTCTTCTTGTTTCTTGTTTGTAACTCACGCTCTTCTTGCATTTCCAATAATGGTTTTTCTTATTTCCAATTCATCTTGCTACTTTTCTATTCAGGGTAGAATTCTCAATCTTTCTTTTAGGATAAGTTTTGAACTGCTGAATTCTTTTAAGTTTTGCTGGTCTGTGAATTTCCCTAGCTCTGCCGTTATTAGAAATGGCAGTCATGTGGCATAGGCTACCCATGATTACAGCTTTTTCTCATTAAGGATATGGCCTATGTCCTTGCAGTCCTCCCTGTCCTGCAATATTTCTGCCGAGATATGAGCTGAAACCCCTCTGGAGGTTCTGTTGTGACTAAATTGCTTTCCTCTGGATGCATTTTAAATCACTGGGGTGATCTTGAAATTTGTTGATTTCAATTATATAGCTGCAAGTAGGTCTATTGGGTTTCCACCTCTTTTGGACACTGTGTAGTTCATGAATTCGTATAGATGATTCTTTCTTGTCTTTCAGCAAGTTTCAGTCAGACTTTTCTACAATTATCTTTTCAGGCTTTTTTTGTTAATCTTTCATTTCCATCTGGGACTCTTACGAATCATACTCTTTCATGCTTCGAATTACCCCAGGCTTCAACAGCAATGTTTGCATTGTTTTTCACTTCTTTTCCTATGCCTTCTTCTGATCGAGGGATTTCTGTTCCCCTGACTTCACAGACTTTCACGAGTCTGTCTGCATTATTAAGTTAGCTTTGGATTGACTTTAGCACTGGTATTGTCTCATCCTTGGGTTTTCTAATATTTTTTGGCTCGTGTTTAGGGTTTCTCTACAACTTTCCTGGTATACTGCCTTTTGTGATTCTGAGACATTGTTGTACTTCATGTTTTCCTCACCTCAGTTTTCAATACATGCTCTGTTAGCGTTTTGCAGTCTAGATGTTTGAAAGCTTAATTTTTGGGGCTTCAAACTCTTTGGAACTAAAAATGGTGCTTCCTGTTTCTTTTACTATACTTCTTTAAATCTACTCATCAAGTAATATCAGGTATCTAATATAGATTTATAGGGCTTTGTTAAGTGAAAATTTTAGACCATTATGTGTACAAAGTTCCATGATATATCTGTGAGGACAATTATCCCTTGGCATTGATGCCATGTCCTTTTCCTGTGAGTGTTGTCTGGTATATATCTAATTGCTGGTGTTGCCTTTGTTGTGATGAGCACATCATATTATTTCAATTAGTAAAACTTCGTTTTATTGCACTTACCTCACAATTCTGAAAGTGCAGAGTACACTTCCTCTTCTGGAAATGAAGCTTAAAGCTTTTCAGCTCGGCATTCGGCTGTACGTCAGATTGGAGTCTTTCCAAAACAGCAAACTGAGAGTGCGCTTGTGCTTTCTATTGCCATGGGAATATCCCAATGTTACCAGTTCTTCCCAGAGTTCTCTGTCTACAGAAACACCAGTGGAAACATATGTATGGATGTCATACATCAGGGCCTGCTGGAATGATCCCGCAGACCGATCTTTGTGTCCTCTGGGCAGTACCATGCCAGTACCAAACAAAATGTAGCATCTGCATTTGGGAGATAATGCTGAAGGAAATGCTTCAACTTCTCACGTTGCGGACTTTGACCACTCTTCCTTGATCCCTCATACTTGGGTCTTGGGTACACGAATGCAACCACAGAGCTGTACCGAATTCTCTTCCTCAAACCAATCCATAATCCCTGTCCAGGTTATGACTGTAGAAGATCCTGAAACTTTTAATACTGATTTTTAACGCAAGGGCCACTGGATCCATCAGACCAGATGCAAGGCGTCTCTAGTTGAGCCCCACACGTGCTCTATTGGCAAAATGCCAAATTGATCCTGGGCCTGCAAGATGCAGTTAATGTGGCCATGGCACATATCGAAAAACTCAACCTCACACGCCAATGTGGTTGCTTTCTTACTGGGGAAACAGGTCGGTTTGCTCTCTTGATAGAACACACCACAAACCACAGCACACTCCAGATCCCTGAGATACAGCGTGTGCCATTATCTGTAGCTCTATACCTCATTTTCCGCTGCCTCTGCTAGCTCAAATTTGGCGGAACAGATATTGGTCTCAGAATCAATTGTGGGGATATTTTGTGCTGATTTCTAGGAGTTATGTCAGCCAAGCATCTGCTGTGCACTCTTCTAACACTCAGCGCATTACCTACAGTCCCATGTGTGCTGTCCGCTTGAGAGTGTGCGTCCAAGTAAAACAGAAATTCACCTTTGCTGCTCCATCAGCAGAGGTCAGATCCTGCACAGATTTCCATTCTCTAATTTGCCTTCTCCTGCTTCCAGGTTTCCTGAGGCCTCAGCCTGTCTTTGGAAGCAACAGACCACTCTTCAGAAATTGTCCTGTGCCAAGGGCTGGGTGAGAGGAAGTTTACAATGCTGTGTACATGGGAGGGAGTGAGCGCAGGTTGCACTGGTTCTCTGCCAACTGGGCATCGATAAATCAACACTTTCCAGTTGTAATTCACAGAAATGTGATGTTTGTTTAGCTCTGTTTTCTAAAAAGCCATGGTTGGAGGGATTGTCCGAAGACTCCATTTTTGACATTGTGTTGATAACACAGTTGCAGTTTTTAAGAAGGTTAATAGAATTGATTTACATGTTTTGGGATTTATATGAAAATGAAGTTAGTGTTTGAAACGTACTAAATTTACCTAGAAGTCCGACTTGTCAATTTTTGTAACATTATGTCAGCTCTAAGAAAAATGTAGACAGATAGAAAGTAAAATCGCAGTCCAAATTGTTGAAGGGGACATGTCAACTCTTTACTGTTGAAGCCTCCAACACCAACAGGAACCATGAAATACCTATTGAAACCATGAAATAACCGAGAACCTGGGTTTCCGTTGTGCATGTGGTGCCCTAAACTCCCAATGAGACATACTGGCCAATGTTGGCATTTCCAGGGGTAATATTCCTCTCTAGGAAAGTGCAAGAAAAACCAAACAAAATATATACATTTAGGATTGATTCCAATAGCACATACAGGCATATTAGCTATGAGAACCCTGCTGCAGGTATGCTGGGCTATTGAAAAGGAGGTGTTCTTCTATCAGTGATGAGAACGCTTAACCTTCCGAAAATTTTGGGTAAAGCAATTTAACACAACCAAGTCTGCACCCCCAATATATCGTGCACCCGGTGCTTGACTGACGAGAAAGACGGTCCACAATACCTGTGTCTTTAAATGCTTTCATGAATTTACAATTCAGGTCACTATCTGACATAATATTTACCTATATATACTGTCTAGAAAAACTGAGGCCTAGTACATATTCAAGTTCAGTCAAAGATTCCTCTCACTTACCACACCCCCTTCACCCCAGACAAGACATAAACCCAGCATTTGCAGAATCTAGGGGAAGGTCATCATTTCTTGGTTTGAGCTAAGTATTCAATCCCCAACTATTTAAGGCGAGAGTATTTGACCTTTCAGGAGTTCACTGTTGTTCACAGAGTGTGAAGATGGAGGAACTCTGATTCTAGGAGGGGCTTGCTCTTCTCCTACTGGCTTCATTGCAGCTCAGGTTCTGTTCATTTAAAATGGATGCCTGAGTGGAGGGGAGGGATTAGCAAGTGCTTGATAGCAAGGACCAAACCTGGGAAAAGGCTTACCTGGGCTTGGTGCATTTTGGTCTGAATGGTTTGTAAATGCCCCTTGGGACCTGTGGATTCTCATGACCTCTTCCAAGAACATGAGCGCTTTTATCATCTCTGCCATCTCTTCTCTTTTAGACGTCAGGAATCATGGAGCCGTTCTTGGAGCAGAGAATGGAGTAACATTCTCAAGTGCACGTTGACACTCCGAATGTTTCTGCCAGTATCACAGAGGTTCAGTATGTCTCATGAATGTCTTTCGTGCCTGGTATTCTCTAGAGATGTCTCCATGCCGGTATTCTCCATTGTAGCGGAACAACTCTCATCAATATGTTCGCATCTCTCCTCAATCCGTGCAGCCAGCTTTTCTGCCAGCTTCTCTTCGTGTCTCCCATAAAGTCGACTTCAACAGAACTGGGCAAGTCTGAAAGTACCTCGGAGCCTCACCAGTAAGCTGATGACAGGCAGATCTTCCACTGTCTGCCCTCTCAGGTTCTGGAAACTTACCCGTGAACTTAGGTCTTTGGGCAGCAGCATTATCTCGAACTTACACAGCGTCCAGAACAAAAGACTTAAGCCAATCTCCACAAAGGGCGGCAGCCCCTCCATCACACTGATCCACCCACAGAATTCTGCCCAATTACCTTGGATCCACCAGCCACAACAAGCCTCGCAGTACACACCAAGATTCCACCTAGAATCCAACCGGTAACTGCCATCCCCAGTGGTTGCTGAATAGTGTCAGTGTTGGGGGAGGGGCTGCATCAAACAAGAGGTTCCTAAGTTAAATGTGATTCTATCCACTAGCGTTCCATTGTCCTTTTGTCTTCCCTCTATCCTTTGGTTCAGATCTGTTTATACAGTACAAACGGTGGGAAGTGTGTCCATTTTTAGTTTATGGTTTCACACGTCTTGAAACTTTCTAACAGCTCACAGTACAGAGAGACCCCACTAAAGGAAACTCATGTTTGTGAAATATCCATTCACCCAGAATACATATCGGTCTGTTGCTTTCTGCTGAAACACCCACGCTCTCAGAAAATGGATCCACTTGTTTCATGGGGGCTGAAATTCTGAGAAATGAAACCAATCCCAATGTGCACTTTACTGTCTGTCTCGTTTGCTCTTAGTACAGTTTTGCAGAGCTACTTGTCTTTGTTGTAGGCTTATGCCGTTTCTTCTCTACTTAGGGTAGAATATGGCATTCATTCTTGCTGTTGGAAGAATTGTAATTCTATATCACGGACTATGACCAAATCTTATTCAAAATCGGCATTTGGGTTAGGTCACAATATGCTCTTTTGAATCAATATTTATGAAGATTAATGCACGCGTCTGTGTTCTGAATACAAGTGTGTTGAGTACATTTAAGCTGCGATACTGGGTCGATGCGTGCTGAATGATCCTTGACATCAATTTGAGTATTTTGTTTTGAATACTCATGGTTTCTTTGGTATATGTCAGCCAACCGTACCCTTTTGGTGTCTGTCTGTTTGTTTGATTGTTTGTTTGTTTGCTTGTTGTTGGTTTTGGAAACACATTAGGCCAGGCATCACTCCGTTTGCTTCAATCAGAGAGTCATATATGTGAATCACTTAAGATAGTGCTTAAAATCACCTATGATTTCCTGCTACCCTCTCCCATCTTATGGCTTTGATGTCCTCCTTGCCTTCTTCTTGTTTCTTGTTTGTAACTCACGCTCTTCTTGCATTTCCAGTAATGGTTTTTCTTATTTCCATTTCATCTTGCTACTTTTCTATTCAGGGTAGAATTCTCAATCTTTCTTTTAGGATAAGTTTTGAACTGCTGAATTCTTTTAAGCTTTGCTGGTCTGTGAATTTCCCTAGCTCTGCCGTTATTAGAAATGGCAGTCAGGTGGCATAGGCTACCCATGATTACAGCTTTATCTCATTCAGGATATGGCCTATGTCCTTGCACTCCTCCCTGTTCTGCAATATTTCGGCCGAGATACGAGCTGAAACCCCTCTGGAGGTTCTGTTGTGACTAAATTGCTTTCCTCTAGATGCATTTTAAATCACTGGGGTGATCATGAACTTTGTTGATTTGAATTATACAGCTGCAAGTAGGTCTATTGGGATTCCACCTCCTTTGGACGCTGTGTAGTTCCTGAATTCGTATAGATGATTCTTTCTTGTCTTTCAGCAAGTTTCAGTCTGACTTTTCTGCAATTACATTTTCAGGCATTTTTTTTTTTTGTTAATCTTGCTTTTCCATCTGGGGCTCTTACCAATCATACTCTTTCATGATTTGTCTTACCCCAGGCTTCAACAGCAATGTTTGCATTGGTTTACACTTCTTTTTCTATGTCTTCTTCTGATCGAGGGATTTCTGTTCCCCTGTCTTCACAGTCTTTCACGAGTCCGTCTGAATTATCAAGTCTGCTTTGGACTGACTTTAACCCTGGTATTGTCTCATCCTTGGGTTTTCTGATATTGTTTGGCTCGTTTTTAGAGTTTCTCTTCCCCTTTCCTGGTATAATGCCTTTTGTGTTTCTGAGACACTGTTGTACTTCATGTTTTCCTCACCTCAGTTTTCAATACTTGCTCTGGTAGTGTTTTGCAGTCTAGATGTTTGAAAGCTTATTTTTTGGGCCTTCTAATTCTTTGGAACTGAAAATGGTACTTCCTGTTTCTTTTACTATACTTCTTTATCTCTACTGGTTAAGTAATATCAGGTATCTAATATAGATTTATAGGGCTTTGTTAAGTGAAAATTTTAGACCATTGGGTGTACAAAGTTCCATGATATTTCTGTGAGGACAAATTTCCCTAGGCATTGATGCCATGTCCTGTTCCTGTGTGTGTTGTCTGGTATATCTCTAATTGCTGGTGTTGCCTTTGTTGTGATGAGCACACCATATTATTTCAATTAGTAAAACTTCGTTTTATTGCACTTACCTCACCATTCTGAAAGTGCAGAGTACACTTCCTCTTCTGGAAATGAAGCTTAAAGGTTTTCAGCTCGGCATTCTGCTGTACGTCATATTGGAGTCTTTCCAAAACAGCAAACTGAGAGTGCGCTTGTGCTTTCTATTGCCATGGGAATGTCCCAATGTTACCAGTTCTTCCCAGAGCTTCTCTGTCTACAGAAACACCAGTGGAAACATATGTATGGATGTCATACATCAGGGCCTGCTGGAATGATCCCGCAGACCGATCTTTGTTTCCTCTGGGCAGTACCATGTCAGTGCCATCCAAAATGTAGCATCTGCATTTGGGAGATAATGCTGAAGGGAATGCTTCAACTTCTCACGTCGTGGACTTTGACCACTCTTCCTTGATCCCTCATCCTTGGGTCATGGGTGCACGAATGCAACCACAGAGCTGTACCGAATTCTCTTCCTCAAACCAATCCGTAATCCCTGTCCAGGTTATGACTGTATCAGATCCTGAAGCTTTTAATACTGATTTCAAACCCAAGGGCCACTGAATCCCTCAGACCAGATGCACGGCTTCTGTAGTTGAGCCCCACACGTGCTCTATTGGCAAAATGCCAAATTGATCCTGGGCCTGCAAGATGCAGTGGATGTGGCCATGGCACATATCGAAAAACTCAACCTCACACGCCAATGTGGTTGCTTTCTTACTGGGGTAACAGGTCGGTTTGCTCTCTTGATAGAACCCACCACAACCCACAACACACTCCAGATCCCTGAGACTGAGCGTGTGCCATTATCTGTAGCTCTATACCTCATTTTCCGCTGCCTCTGCTAGCTCAAATTTGGCAGATCGGATCTAGGTCTCAGAATCAATTGTGGGGATATTTTGTGCTGATTTCTAGGAGTTATGTCAGCCAAGCATCTGCTGTGCACTCTTCTAACACTCAGCGCATTACCTACAGTCCCATGTGTGCTGTCCGCTTGAGAGTGTGCGTCCAACTAAAACAGAGTTTCACCTTTGCTGCTCCATCAGCAGAGGTCAGATCCTGCACAGATTTCCATTCTCTACTTTGCCTTCTCCTGCTTCCAGGTTTCCTGAGGCCTCATCCTGTCTTTGGAAGTAACAGACCACTCTTCGGAAAGTGTCCTGTGCCAAGGGTTGGGTGAGTGGAAGTTTACATTGCTGTGTACATGGGAGGGAGTGAGCGCAATTTGCGCTGGTTCTCTGCCAACTGGGCATCGATAAATCAACACTTTCCAGATGTAATTCACAGAAATGTGATGTTTGTATAGCTCTGTTTTCTATAAAGCCATGGTTGGAGGGATTGTCCGAAGACTCCAATTTTGACATTGTGTTGATAACACAGTTGCAGTTTTTAAGAAGGTTAATAGAATTGATTTACATGTTTTGGGATTTATATGAGAATGAAGTTAGTGTTTGAAACGTACTAAATTTACCTAGAAGTCAGACTTGTCAATTTTTGTAACATTATGTCAGCTCTAAGAAAAATGTAGACAGATAGAAAGTAAAATCGCAGTCCAAAATGTTGAAGGGGACATGTCAACTCTTTACTGTTGAAGCCTCCAACACCAACAGGAACCATGAAGTACCTATTGAAACCATGAAATAACCGAGAACCTGGGTTTCCGTTGTGCATGTGGTGCCCTATACTCCCAAAGACACATACTGGCCAATGTTGGCATTTCAAGGGGTAACATTCCACTCTAGGAAAGTACAAGAAAAACCAAACAAAATATATACATTTAGGCTTGATTCCAAAAGCACATACAGGCATTTTAGCTATGAGAACCCTGCTGCAGCTATGCTAGGCTATTGAAAAGCAGGTGTTCTTCTATCAGTGATGAGAACGCTTAATCATCCGATCATGTTGGGTAAAGCAATTTAACACAACCAAGTCTGCAACCCCAATATATCGTGCACCCGGTGCTTGACTGAAGAGAAAGACGGTCCACCAAACCTGTGTCTTTAAAGCCTTTCACGACTTTTACAGTTCAGGTCACTATCTGACATAATATTTACCTATATATACTGTCTTGAAAAACTGAGGCCTAGTACATATTCAAGTTCAGTCAAAGATTCCTCTCACTTACCACACTCCCTTCACCCCAGACAAGACATAAACCCAGCATTTGCTGAATCTAGGGGAAGGTCATCATTTCTTTGTGTGAGCTAAGTATTCAATTCCTAACTATTTTAGGCGAGAGTATTTGACCTTTAAGGAGTTCACAGTTGTTCACAGAGTGTGAAGATGGAGGAACTCTGATTCTAGGAGGGGCTTGCTCTTCTCCTACTGGCTTCATTGCAGCTCAGGTTCTGATCCTTTAAAATGGATGCCTGAGTGGAGGGGAGGGAAGAGCAAGTGCTTGATAGCAAGGCCCAAACCTGGGAAAAGGCTTACCTGGGCTTGGTGCATTTTGGTCTGAATGGTTTGTAAATGCCCCTTGGGACCTGTGGATTCTCATGACCTCTTCCAAGAACATGAGCGCTTTCATCATCTCTGCCATCTCTTCTCTTTTAGACGTCAGGAATCTTGGAGCCGTTCTTGGATCAGAGAATGGAGTGACTTTCTCAAGTGCACGTTGACACTCTGAATGTTTCTGCCAGTATCACAGAGGTTCAGTAGGTCTCATGAATGTCTTTCGAGCCTGGTATTCTCTAGAGATGTCTCCATGCCGGTATTCGCCATTGTAGCGGAACAACTCTCATCAATATGTTCGCATCTCTCCTCAATCCGTGCAGCCAGCTTTTCTGCCAGCTTCTCTTCGTGTCTCCCATAAAGTCGACTTCAACAGGACTGGGCAAGTCTCAAAGTACCTCGGAGCCTCACCAGTAAGCTGATGACAGGCAGTTCTTCCACTGTCTGCCCTCTCAGATTCTGGAAACTTACCCGTGAACTTAGGTCTTTGGGCAGCAGCATTATCTCGAACTTACACAGCGTCCCGAACAAAAGACCTAAGCCAATCTCCACAAAGGGCGGCAGCCCCTCCATCACACTGATCCACCCACAGAATTCTGCCCAGTTACCTTGGATCCACCAGCCACAACAAGCCTCGTGGTACACACCAAGATTCCACCTAGAATCCAACCGGTAACTGCCATCCCCAATGGTTGCTGAATATTGTCAGTGTTGGGGGAGGGGCTGCATCAAATGAGAGGTTCCTAAGTTAAATGTGACTCTATCCACTAGCGTGCCATTGTCCTTTTATCTTCCCTCTTTCCTTTGGTTCAGATCTGTATATACAGTACAAACGGAGGGAAGTGTGTCCATTTTTAGTTTATGGTTTCACACGTCTTGAAACTTTCTAACAGCTCACAGTACACAGAGACCCCACTAAAGGAAACTCATGTTTGTGTAATATCCATTCACCCAGAATACATATCCGTCTGTTGCTTTCTGCTGAAACACCCACGCTCTCAGAAAATGGATCCATTTGTTTCATGGGGGCTGAAATTCCGAGAAATGAAACCAATCCCAATGTGCACTTTACTGTCTGTCTCGTTTGCTCTTAGTACAGTTTTGCAGAGCTACTTGTCTTTGTTGTAGGCTTATGCCGTTTCTTCTCTACTTAGGGTAGAATATGGCATTCATTCTTGCTGTTGGAAGAATTGTAATTCTATATCACGGACTATGACCAAATCTTATTCAAAATCGGCATTTGGGTTAGGTCACAATATGCTCTTTTGAATCAATATTTATGAAGATTAATGCACGCGTCTGTGTTCTGAATACAAGTGTGTTGAGTACATTTAAGCTGCGATACTGGGTCGATGCGTGCTGAATGATCCTTGACATCAATTTGAGTATTTTGTTTTGAATACTCATGGTTTCTTTGGTATATGTCAGGCAACCGTACCATTTTGGTGTCTGTCTGTTTGTTTGATTCTTTGTTTGTTTGCTTGTTGTTGGTTTTGGAAACACATTAGGCCAGGCATCACTCCGTTTGCTTCAATCAGAGAGTCATATATGTGAATCACTTAAGATAGTGCTTAAAATCACCTATGATTTCCTGCTACCCTCTCCCATCTTATGGCTTTGATGTCCTCCTTGCCTTCTTCTTGTTTCTTGTTTGTAACTCACGCTCTTCTTGCATTTCCAGTAATGGTTTTTCTTATTTCCATTTCATCTTGCTACTTTTCTATTCAGGGTAGAATTCTCAATCTTTCTTTTAGGATAAGTTTTGAACTGCTGAATTCTTTTAAGCTTTGCTGGTCTGTGAATTTCCCTAGCTCTGCCGTTATTAGAAATGGCAGTCATGTGGCATAGGCTACCCATGATTACAGCTTTATCTCATTCAGGATATGGCCTATGTCCTTGCACTCCTCCCTGTTCTGTAATATTTCGGCCGAGATACGAGCTGAAACCCCTCTGGAGGTTCTGTTGTGACTAAATTGCTTTCCTCTAGATGCATTTTAAATCACTGGGGTGATCATGAACTTTGTTGATTTGAATTATACAGCTGCAAGTAGGTCTATTGGGATTCCACCTCCTTTGGACGCTGTGTAGTTCCTGAATTCGTATAGATGATTCTTTCTTGTCTTTCAGCAAGTTTCAGTCTGACTTTTCTACAATTACATTTTCAGGCATTTTTTTTTTTGTTAATCTTGCTTTTCCATCTGGGGCTCTTACCAATCATACTCTTTCATGATTTGTCTTACCCCAGGCTTCAACAGCAATGTTTGCATTGGTTTGCACTTCTTTTTCTATGTCTTCTTCTGATCGAGGGATTTCTGTTCCCCTGTCTTCACAGTCTTTCACGAGTCCGTCTGAATTATCAAGTCTGCTTTGGACTGACTTTAGCCCTGGTATTGTCTCATCCTTGGGTTTTCTGATATTTTTTGGCTCGTTTTTAGAGTTTCTCTTCCCCTTTCCTGGTATACTGCCTTTTGTGATTCTGAGACACTGTTTTACTTCATGTTTTCCTCACCTCAGTTTTCAATACTTGCTCTGGTAGTGTTTTGCAGTCTAGATGTTTGAAAGCTTATTTTTTGGGCCTTCTAATTCTTTGGAACTGAAAATGGTACTTCCTGTTTCTTTTACTATACTTCTTTATCTCTACTGGTTAAGTAATATCAGGTATCTAATATAGATTTATAGGGCTTTGTTAAGTGAAAATTTTAGACCATTGGGTGTACAAAGTTCCATGATATTTCTGTGAGGACAATTTTCCCTAGGCATTGATGCCATGTCCTGTTCCTGTGTGTGTTGTCTGGTATATCTCTAATTGCTGGTGTTGCCTTTGTTGTGATGAGCACACCATAATATTTCAATTAGTAAAACTTCGTTTTATTGCACTTACCTCACCATTCTGAAAGTGCAGAGTACACTTCCTCTTCTGGAAATGAAGCTTAAAGGTTTTCAGCTCGGCATTCTGCTGTACGTCATATTGGAGTCTTTCCAAAACAGCAAACTGAGAGTGCGCTTGTGCTTTCTATTGCCATGGGAATGTCCCAATGTTACCAGTTCTTCCCAGAGCTTCTCTGTCTACAGAAACACCAGTGGAAACATATGTATGGATGTCATACATCAGGGCCTGCTGGAATGATCCCGCAGAGCGATCTTTGTTTCCTCTGGGCAGTACCATGTCAGTGCCATCCAAAATGTAGCATCTGCATTTGGGAGATAATGCTGAAGGGAATGCTTCAACTTCTCACGTCGTGGACTTTGACCACTCTTCCTTGATCCCTCATCCTTGGGTCATGGGTGCACGAATGCAACCACAGAGCTGTACCGAATTCTCTTCCTCAAACCAATCCGTAATCCCTGTCCAGGTTATGACTGTATCAGATCCTGAAGCTTTTAATACTGATTTCAAACCCAAGGGCCACTGAATCCCTCAGACCAGATGCACGGCTTCTCTAGTTGAGCCCCACACGTGCTCTATTGGCAAAATGCCAAATTGATCCTGGGCCTGCAAGATGCAGTGGATGTGGCCATGGCACATATCGAAAAACTCAACCTCACACGCCAATGTGGTTGCTTTCTTACTGGGGTAACAGGTCGGTTTGCTCTCTTGATAGAACCCACCACAACCCACAACACACTCCAGATCCCTGAGACTGAGCGTGTGCCATTATCTGTAGCTCTATACCTCATTTTCCGCTGCCTCTGCTAGCTCAAATTTGGCAGATCGGATCTTGGTCTCAGAATCAATTGTGGGGATATTTTGTGCTGATTTCTATGAGTTATGTCAGCCAAGCATCTGCTGTGCACTCTTCTAACACTCAGCGCATTACCTACAGTCCCATGTGTGCTGTCCGCTTGAGAGTGTGCGTCCAACTAAAACAGAGTTTCACCTTTGCTGCTCCATCAGCAGAGGTCAGATCCTGCACAGATTTCCATTCTCTACTTTGCCTTCTCCTGCTTCCAGGTTTCCTGAGGCCTCATCCTGTCTTTGGAAGTAACAGACCACTCTTCGGAAAGTGTCCTGTGCCAAGAGTTGGGTGAGTGGAAGTTTACATTGCTGTGTACATGGGAGGGAGTGAGCGCAATTTGCGCTGGTTCTCTGCCAACTGGGCATCGATAAATCAACACTTTCCAGATGTAATTCACAGAAATGTGATGTTTGTTTAGCTCTGTTTTCTATAAAGCCATGGTTGGAGGGATTGTCCGAAGACTCCAATTTTGACATTGTGTTGATAACACAGTTGCAGTTTTTAAGAAGGTTAATAGAATTGATTTACATGTTTTGGGATTTATATGAGAATGAAGTTAGTGTTTGAAACGTACTAAATTTACCTAGAAGTCAGACTTGTCAATTTTTGTAACATTATGTCAGCTCTAAGAAAAATGTAGACAGATAGAAAGTAAAATCGCAGTCCAAAATGTTGAAGGGGACATGTCAACTCTTTACTTTTGAAGCCTCCAACACCAACAGGAACCATGAAGTACCTATTGAAACCATGAAATAACCGAGAACCTGGGTTTCCGTTGTGCATGTGGTGCCCTATACTCCCAAAGACACATACTGGCCAATGTTGGCATTTCAAGGGGTAACATTCCTCTCTAGGAAAGTACAAGAAAAACCAAACAAAATATATACATTTAGGCTTGATTCCAAAAGCACATACAGGCATTTTAGCTATGAGAACCCTGCTGCAGCTATGCTAGGCTATTGAAAAGCAGGTGTTCTTCTATCAGTGATGAGAACGCTTAATCATCCGATCATGTTGGGTAAAGCAATTTAACACAACCAAGTCTGCACCCCCAATATATCGTGCACCCGGTGCTTGACTGAAGAGAAAGACGGTCCACCAAACCTGTGTCTTTAAAGTCTTTCACGACTTTTACAGTTCAGGTCACTATCTGACATAATATTTACCTATATATACTGTCTTGAAAAACTGAGGCCTAGTACATATTCAAGTTCAGTCAAAGATTCCTCTCACTTACCACACTCCCTTCACCCCAGACAAGACATAAACCCAGCATTTGCTGAATCTAGGGGAAGGTCATCATTTCTTGGTGTGAGCTAAGTATTCAATTCCTAACTATTTTAGGCGAGAGTATTTGACCTTTCAGGAGTTCTCTGTTGTTCACAGAGTGTGAAGATGGAGGAACTCTGATTCTAGGAGGGGCTTGCTCTTCTCTTACTGGCTTCATTGCAGCTCAGGTTCTGATCCTTTAAAATGGATGCCTGAGTGGAGGGGAGGGAAGAGCAAGTGCTTGATAGCAAGGCCCAAACCTGGGAAAAGGCTTACCTGGTCTTGGTGCATTTTGGTCTGAATGGTTTGTAAATGCCCCTTGGGACCTGTGGATTCTCATGACCTCTTCCAAGAACATGAGCGCTTTCATCATCTCTGCCATCTCTTCTCTTTTAGACGTCAGGAATCTTGGAGCCGTTCTTGGAGCAGAGAATTGAGTGACTTTCTCAAGTGCACGTTGACACTCCGAATGTTTCTGCCAGTATCACAGAGGTTCAGTATGTCTCATGAATGTCTTTCGAGCCTGGTATTCTCTAGAGATGTCTCCATGCCGGTATTCGCCATTGTAGCGGAACAACTCTCATCAATATGTTCGCATCTCTCCTCAATCCGTGCAGCCAGCTTTTCTGCCAGCTTCTCTTCGTGTCTCCCATAAAGTCGACTTCAACAGGACTGGGCAAGTCTGAAAGTACCTCGGAGCCTCACCAGTAAGCTGATGACAGGCAGTTCTTCCACTGTCTGCCCTCTGAGATTCTGGAAACTTACCCGTGAACTTAGGTCTTTGGGCAGCAGCATTATCTCGAACTTACACAGCGTCCCGAACAAAAGACCTAAGCCAATCTCCACAAAGGGCGGCAGCCCCTCCATCACACTGATCCACCCACAGAATTCTGCCCAGTTACCTTGGATCCACCAGCCACAACAAGCCTCGTGGTACACACCAAGATTCCACCTAGAATCCAACCGGTAACTGCCATCCCCAATGGTTGCTGAATATTGTCAGTGTTGGGGGAGGGGCTGCATCAAATGAGAGGTTCCTAAGTTAAATGTGACTCTATCCACTAGCGTGCCATTGTCCTTTTATCTTCCCTCTTTCCTTTGGTTCAGATCTGTATATACAGTACAAACGGAGGGAAGTGTGTCCATTTTTAGTTTATGGTTTCACACGTCTTGAAACTTTCTAACAGCTCACAGTACACAGAGACCCCACTAAAGGAAACTCATGTTTGTGTAATATCCATTCACCCAGAATACATATCCGTCTGTTGCTTTCTGCTGAAACACCCACGCTCTCAGAAAATGGATCCATTTGTTTCATGGGGGCTGAAATTCCGAGAAATGAAACCAATCCCAATGTGCACTTTACAGTCTGTCTCGTTTGCTCTTAGTACAGTTTTGCAGAGCTACTTGTCTTTGTTGTAGGCTTATGCCGTTTCTTCTCTACTTAGGGTAGAATATGGCATTCATTCATGCTGTTGGAATAATTGTAATTCTATATCACGGACTATGACCAAATCTTATTCAAAATCGGCATTTGGGTTAGGTCACAATATGCTCTTTTGAATCAATATTTATGAAGATTAATGCACGCGTCTGTGTTCTGAATACAAGTGTGTTGAGTACATTTAAGCTGCGATACTGGGTCGATGCGTGCTGAATGATCCTTGACATCAATTTGAGTATTTTGTTTTGAATACTCATGGTTTCTTTGGTATATGTCAGGCAACCGTACCCTTTTGGTGTCTGTCTGTTTGTTTGATTGTTTGTTTGTTTGCTTGTTGTTGGTTTTGGAAACACATTAGGCCAGGCATCACTCCGTTTGCTTCAATCAGAGAGTCATATATGTGAATCACTTAAGATAGTGCTTAAAATCACCTATGATTTCCTGCTACCATCTCCCATCTTATGGCTTTGATGTCCTCCTTGCCTTCTTCTTGTTTCTTGTTTGTAACTCACGCTCTTCTTACATTTCCAGTAATGGTTTTTCTTATTTCCATTTCATCTTGCTACTTTTCTATTCAGGGTAGAATTCTCAATCTTTCTTTTAGGATAAGTTTTGAACTGCTGAATTCTTTTAAGCTTTGCTGGTCTGTGAATTTCCCTAGCTCTGCCGTTATTAGAAATGGCAGTCATGTGGCATAGGCTACCCATGATTACAGCTTTATCTCATTCAGGATATGGCCTATGTCATTGCACTCCTCCCTGTTCTGCAATATTTCGGCCGAGATACGAGCTGAAACCCCTCTGGAGGTTCTGTTGTGACTAAATTGCTTTCCTCTAGATGCATTTTAAATCACTGGGGTGATCATGAACTTTGTTGATTTGAATTATACAGCTGCAAGTAGGTCTATTGGGATTCCACCTCCTTTGGACGCTGTGTAGTTCCTGAATTCGTATAGATGATTCTTTCTTGTCTTTCAGCAAGTTTCAGTCTGACTTTTCTACAATTACATTTTCAGGCATTTTTTTTTGTTAATCATGCTTTTCCATCTGGGGCTCTTACCAATCATTCTCTTTCATGATTTGTCTTACCCCAGGCTTCAACAGCAATGTTTGCATTGGTTTACACTTCTTTTTCTATGTCTTCTTCTGATCGAGGGATTTCTGTTCCCCTGTCTTCACAGTCTTTCACGAGTCCGTCTGAATTATCAAGTCTGCTTTGGACTGACTTTAACCCTGGTATTGTCTCATCCTTGGGTTTTCTGATATTGTTTGTCTCGTTTTTAGAGTTTCTCTTCCCCTTTCCTGGTATACTGCCTTTTGTGATTCTGAGACACTGTTGTACTTCATGTTTTCCTCACCTCAGTTTTCAATACTTGCTCTGGTAGTGTTTTGCAGTCTAGATGTTTGAAAGCTTATTTTTTGGGCCTTCTAATTCTTTGGAACTGAAAATGGTACTTCCTGTTTCTTTTACTATACTTCTTTATCTCTACTGGTTAAGTAATATCAGGTATCTAATATAGATTTATAGGGCTTTGTTAAGTGAAAATTTTAGACCATTGGGTGTACAAAGTTCCATGATATTTCTGTGAGGACAATTTTCCCTAGGCATTGATGCCATGTCCTGTTCCTGTGTGTGTTGTCTGGTATATCTCTAATTGCTGGTGTTGCCTTTGTTGTGATGAGCTCACCATATTATTTCAATTAGTAAAACTTCGTTTTATTGCACTTACCTCACCATTCTGAAAGTGCAGAGTACACTTCCTCTTCTGGAAATGAAGCTTAAAGGTTTTCAGCTCGGCATTCTGCTGTACGTCATATTGGAGTCTTTCCAAAACAGCAAACTGAGAGTGCGCTTGTGCTTTCTATTGCCATGGGAATGTCCCAATGTTACCAGTTCTTCCCAGAGCTTCTCTGTCTACAGAAACACCAGTGGAAACATATGTATGGATGTCATATATCAGGGCCTGCTGGAATGATCCCGCAGAGCGATCTTTGTTTCCTCTGGGCAGTACCATGTCAGTGCCATCCAAAATGTAGCAACTGCATTTGGGAGATAATGCTGAAGGGAATGCTTCAACTTCTCACGTCGTGGACTTTGACCACTCTTCCTTGATCCCTCATCCTTGGGTCATGGGTGCACGAATGCAACCACAGAGCTGTACCGAATTCTCTTCCTCAAACCAATCCGTAATCCCTGTCCAGGTTATGACTGTATCAGATCCTGAAGCTTTTAATACTGATTTCAAACCCAAGGGCCACTGAATCCCTCAGACCAGATGCACGGCTTCTCTAGTTGAGCCCCACACGTGCTCTATTGGCAAAATGCCAAATTGATCCTGGGCCTGCAAGATGCAGTGGATGTGGCCATGGCACATATCGAAAAACTCAACCTCACACGCCAATGTGGTTGCTTTCTTACTGGGGTAACAGGTCGGTTTGCTCTCTTGATAGAACCCACCACAACCCACAACACACTCCAGATCCCTGAGACTGAGCGTGTGCCATTATCTGTAGCTCTATACCTCATTTTCCGCTGCCTCTGCTAGCTCAAATTTGGCAGATCGGATCTTGGTCTCAGAATCAATTGTGGGGATATTTTGTGCTGATTTCTAGGAGTTATGTCAGCCAAGCATCTGCTGTGCACTCTTCTAACACTCAGCGCATTACCTACAGTCCCATGTGTGCTGTCCGCTTGAGAGTGTGCGTCCAACTAAAACAGAGTTTCACCTTTGCTGCTCCATCAGCAGAGGTCAGATCCTGCACAGATTTCCATTCTCTACTTTGCCTTCTCCTGCTTCCAGGTTTCCTGAGGCCTCATCCTGTCTTTGGAAGTAACAGACCACTCTTCGGAAAGTGTCCTGTGCCAAGGGTTGGGTGAGTGGAAGTTTACATTGCTGTGTACATGGGAGGGAGTGAGCGCAATTTGCGCTGGTTCTCTGCCAACTGGGCATCGATAAATCAACACTTTCCAGATGTAATTCACAGAAATGTGATGTTTGTTTAGCTCTGTTTTCTATAAAGCCATGGTTGGAGGGATTGTCCGAAGACTCCAATTTTGACATTGTGTTGATAACACAGTTGCAGTTTTTAAGAAGGTTAATAGAATTGATTTACATGTTTTGGGATTTATATGAGAATGAAGTTAGTGTTTGAAACGTACTAAATTTACCTAGAAGTCAGACTTGTCAATTTTTGTAACATTATGTCAGCTCTAAGAAAAATGTAGACAGATAGAAAGTAAAATCGCAGTCCAAAATGTTGAAGGGGACATGTCAACTCTTTACTGTTGAAGCCTCCAACACCAACAGGAACCATGAAGTACCTATTGAAACCATGAAATAACCGAGAACCTGGGTTTCCGTTGTGCATGTGGTGCCCTATACTCCCAAAGACACATACTGGCCAATGTTGGCATTTCAAGGGGTAACATTCCTCTCTAGGAAAGTACAAGAAAAACCAAACAAAATATATACATTTAGGCTTGATTCCAAAAGCACATACAGGCATTTTAGCTATGAGAACCCTGCTGCAGCTATGCTAGGCTATTGAAAAGGAGGTGTTCTTCTATCAGTGATGAGAACGCTTAATCATCCGATCATGTGGGGTAAAGCAATTTAACACAACCAAGTCTGCACCCCCAATATATCGTGCACCCGGTGCTTGACTGAAGAGAAAGACGGTCCACCAAACCTGTGTCTTTAAAGTCTTTCACGACTTTTACAGTTCAGGTCACTATCTGACATAATATTTACCTATATATACTGTCTTGAAAAACTGAGGCCTAGTCCATATTCAAGTTCAGTCAAAGATTCCTCTCACTTACCACACTCCCTTCACCCCAGACAAGACATAAACCCAGCATTTGCTGAATCTAGGGGAAGGTCATCATTTCTTTGTGTGAGCTAAGTATTCAATTCCTAACTATTTTAGGCGAGAGTATTTGACCTTTAAGGAGTTCACAGTGGTTCACAGAGAGTGAAGATGGAGGAACTCTGATTCTAGGAGGGGCTTGCTCTTCTCCTACTGGCTTCATTGCAGCTCAGGTTCTGATCCTTTAAAATGGATGCCTGAGTGGAGGGGAGGGAAGAGCAAGTGCTTGATAGCAAGGCCCAAACCTGGGAAAAGGCTTACCTGGGCTTGGTGCATTTTGGTCTGAATGGTTTGTAAATGCCCCTTGGGACCTTTGGATTCTCATGACCTCTTCCAAGAACATGAGCGCTTTCATCATCTCTGCCATCTCTTCTCTTTTAGACGTCAGGAATCTTGGAGCCGTTCTTGGAGCAGAGAATGGAGTGACTTTCTCAAGTGCACGTTGACACTCCGAATGTTTCTGCCAGTATCACAGAGGTTCAGTAGGTCTCATGAATGTCTTTCGAGCCTGGTATTCTCTAGAGATGTCTCCATGCCGGTATTCGCCATTGTAGCGGAACAACTCTCATCAATATGTTCGCATCTCTCCTCAATCCGTGCAGCCAGCTTTTCTGCCAGCTTCTCTTCGTGTCTCCCATAAAGTCGACTTCAACAGGACTGGGCAAGTCTCAAAGTACCTCGGAGCCTCACCAGTAAGCTGATGACAGGCAGTTCTTCCACTGTCTGCCCTCTCAGATTCTGGAAACTTACCCGTGAACTTAGGTCTTAGGGCAGCAGCATTATCTCGAACTTACACAGCGTCCCGAACAAAAGACCTAAGCCAATCTCCACAAAGGGCGGCAGCCCCTCCATCACACTGATCCACCCACAGAATTCTGCCCAGTTACCTTGGATCCACCAGCCACAACAAGCCTCGTGGTACACACCAAGATTCCACCTAGAATCCAACCGGTAACTGCCATCCCCAATGGTTGCTGAATATTGTCAGTGTTGGGGGAGGGGCTGCATCAAATGAGAGGTTCCTAAGTTAAATGTGACTCTATCCACTAGCGTGCCATTGTCCTTTTATCTTCCCTCTTTCCTTTGGTTCAGATCTGTATATACAGTACAAACGGAGGGAAGTGTGTCCATTTTTAGTTTATGGTTTCACACGTCTTGAAACTTTCTAACAGCTCACAGTACACAGAGACCCCACTAAAGGAAACTCATGTTTGTGTAATATCCATTCACCCAGAATACATATCCGTCTGTTGCTTTCTGCTGAAACACCCACGCTCTCAGAAAATGGATCCATTTGTTTCATGGGGGCTGAAATTCCGAGAAATGAAACCAATCCCAATGTGCACTTTACTGTCTGTCTCGTTTGCTCTTAGTACAGTTTTGCAGAGCTACTTGTCTTTGTTGTAGGCTTATGCCGTTTCTTCTCTACTTAGGGTAGAATATGGCATTCATTCTTGCTGTTGGAATAATTGTAATTCTATATCACGGACTATGACCAAATCTTATTCAAAATCGGCATTTGGGTTAGGTCACAATATGCTCTTTTGAATCAATATTTATGAAGATTAATGCACGCGTCTGTGTTCTGAATACAAGTGTGTTGAGTACATTTAAGCTGCGATACTGGGTCGATGCGTGCTGAATGATCCTTGACATCAATTTGAGTATTTTGTTTTGAATACTCATGGTTTCTTTGGTATATGTCAGGCAACCGTACCCTTTTGGTGTCTGTCTGTTTGTTTGATTGTTTGTTTGTTTGCTTGTTGTTGGTTTTGGAAACACATTAGGCCAGGCATCACTCCGTTTGCTTCAATCAGAGAGTCATATATGTGAATCACTTAAGATAGTGCTTAAAATCACCTATGATTTCCTGCTAACCTCTCCCATCTTATGGCTTTGATGTCCTCCTTGCCTTCTTCTTGTTTCTTGTTTGTAACTCACGCTCTTCTTGCATTTCCATTAATGGTTTTTCTTATTTCCATTTCATCTTGCTACTTTTCTATTCAGGGTAGAATTCTCAATCTTTCTTTTAGGATAAGTTTTGAACTGCTGAATTCTTTTAAGCTTTGCTGGTCTGTGAATTTCCCTAGCTCTGCCGTTATTAGAAATGGCAGTCATGTGGCATAGGCTACCCATGATTACAGCTTTATCTCATTCAGGTTATGGCCTATGACCTTGCTCTCCTCCCTGTTCTGCAATATTTCGGCCGAGATATGAGCTGAAACCCCTCTGGAGGTTCTGTTGTGACTAAATTGCTTTCCTCTAGATGCATTTTAAATCACTGGGGTGATCATGAACTTTGTTGATTTGAATTATACAGCTGCAAGTAGGTCTATTGGGATTCCACCTCCTTTGGACGCTGTGTAGTTCCTGAATTCGTATAGATGATTCTTTCTTGTCTTTCAGCAAGTTTCAGTCTGACTTTTCTACAATTACATTTTCAGGCATTTTTTTTTTTTGTTAATCTTGCTTTTCCATCTGGGGCTCTTACCAATCATACTCTTTCATGATTTGTCTTATCCCAGGCTTCAACAGCAATGTTTGCATTGGTTTGCACTTCTTTTACTATGTCTTCTTCTGATCGAGGGATTTCTGTTCCCCTGTCTTCACAGTCTTTCACGAGTCCGTCTGAATTATCAAGTCTTCTTTGGACTGACTTTAGCCCTGGTATTGTCTCATCCTTGGGTTTTCTGATATTGTTTGGCTCGTTTTTAGAGTTTCTCTTCCCCTTTCCTGGTATACTGCCTTTTGTGATTCTGAGACACTGTTGTACTTCATGTTTTCCTCACCTCAGTTTTCAATACTTGCTCTGGTACTGTTTTGCAGTCTTGATGTTTGAAAGCTTATTTTTTGGGCCTTCTAATTCTTTGGAACTGAAAATGGTACTTCCTGTTTCTTTTACTATACTTCTTTATCTCTACTGGTTAAGTAATATTAGGTATCTAATATAGATTTATAGGGCTTTGTTAAGTGAAAATTTTAGGCCATTTTGTGTACTAAGTTCCATGATTTTTCTGTGAGGACAATTTTCCCTAGGCATTGATGCCATGTCCTGTTCCTGTGTGTGTTGTCTGGTATATCTCTAATTGCTGGTGTTGCCTTTGTTGTGATGAGCACACCATATTATTTCAATTAGTAAAACTTCGTTTTATTGCACTTACCTCACCATTCTGAAAGTGCAGAGTACACTTCCTCTTCTGGAAATGAAGCTTAAAGGTTTTCAGCTCGGCATTCTGCTGTACGTCATATTGGAGTCTTTCCAAAACAGCAAACTGAGAGTGCGCTTGTGCTTTCTATTGCCATGGGAATGTCCCAATGTTACCAGTTCTTCCCAGAGCTTCTCTGTCTACAGAAACACCAGTGGAAACATATGTATGGATGTCATACATCAGGGCCTGCTGGAATGATCCCGCAGACCGTTCTTTGTTTCCTCTGGGCAGTACCATGTCAGTGCCATCCAAAATGTAGCATCTGCATTTGGGAGATAATGCTGAAGGGAATGCTTCAACTTCTCACGTCGTGGACTTTGACCACTCTTCCTTGATCCCTCATCCTTGGGTCATGGGTGCACGAATGCAACGACAGAGCTGTACCGAATTCTCTTCCTCAAACCAATCCGTAATCCCTGTCCAGGTTATGACTGTATCAGATCCTGAAGCTTTTAATACTGATTTCAAACCCAAGGGCCACTGAATCCCTCAGACCAGATGCACGGCTTCTCTAGTTGAGCCCCACACGTGCTCTATTGGCAAAATGCCAAATTGATCCTGGGCCTGCAAGATGCAGTGGATGTGGCCATGGCACATATCGAAAAACTCAACCTCACACGCCAATGTGGTTGCTTTCTTACTGGGGTAACAGTTCGGTTTGCTCTCTTGATAGAACCCACCACAACCCACAACACACTCCAGATCCCTGAGACTGAGCGTGTGCCATAATCTGTAGCTCTATACCTCATTTTCCGCTGCCTCTGCTAGCTCAAATTTGGCAGATCGGATCTTGGTCTCAGAATCAATTGTGGGGATATTTTGTGCTGATTTCTAGGAGTTATGTCAGCCAAGCATCTGCTGTGCACTCTTCTAACACTCAGCGCATTACCTACAGTCCCATGTGTGCTGTCCGCTTGAGAGTGTGCGTCCAACTAAAACAGAGTTTCACCTTTGCTGCTCCATCAGCAGAGGTCAGATCCTGCACAGATTTCCATTCTCTACTTTGCCTTCTCCTGCTTCCAGGTTTCCTGAGGCCTCATCCTGTCTTTGGAAGTAACAGACCACTCTTCGGAAAGTGTCCTGTGCCAAGGGTTGGGTGAGTGGAAGTTTACATTGCTGTGTACATGGGAGGGAGTGAGCGCAATTTGCGCTGGTTCTCTGCCAACTGGGCATCGATAAATCAACACTTTCCAGATGTAATTCACAGAAATGTGATGTTTGTTTAGCTCTGTTTTCTATAAAGCCATGGTTGGAGGGATTGTCTGAAGACTCCAATTTTGACATTGTGTTGATAACACAGTTGCAGTTTTTAAGAAGGTTAATAGAATTGATTTACATGTTTTGGGATTTATATGAGAATGAAGTTAGTGTTTGAAACGTACTAAATTTACCTAGAAGTCAGACTTGTCAATTTTTGTAACATTATGTCAGCTCTAAGAAAAATGTAGACAGATAGAAAGTAAAATCGCAGTCCAAAATGTTGAAGGGGACATGTCAACTCTTTACTGTTGAAGCCTCCAACACCAACAGGAACCATGAAGTACCTATTGAAACCATGAAATAACCGAGAACCTGGGTTTCCGTTGTGCATGTGGTGCCCTATACTCCCAAAGACACATACTGGCCAATGTTGGCATTTCAAGGGGTAACATTCCTCTCTAGGAAAGTACAAGAAAAACCAAACAAAATATATACATTTAGGCTTGATTCCAAAAGCACATACAGGCATTTTAGCTATGAGAACCCTGCTGCAGCTATGCTAGGCTATTGAAAAGCAGGTGTTCTTCTATCAGTGATGAGAACGCTTAATCATCCGATCATGTGGGGTAAAGCAATTTAACACAACCAAGTCTGCACCCCCAATATATCGTGCACCCGGTGCTTGACTGAAGAGAAAGACGGTCCACCAAACCTGTGTCTTTAAAGTCTTTCACGACTTTTACAGTTCAGGTCACTATCTGACATAATATTTACCTATATATACTGTCTTGAAAAACTGAGGCCTAGTCCATATTCAAGTTCAGTCAAAGATTCCTCTCACTTACCACACTCCCTTCACCCCAGACAAGACATAAACCCAGCATTTGCTGAATCTAGGGGAAGGTCATCATTTCTTTGTGTGAGCTAAGTATTCAATTCCTAACTATTTTAGGCGAGAGTATTTGACCTTTAAGGAGTTCACAGTTGTTCACAGAGTGTGAAGATGGAGGAACTCTGATTCTAGGAGGGGCTTGCTCTTCTCCTACTGGCTTCATTGCAGCTCAGGTTCTGATCCTTTAAAATGGATGCCTGAGTGGAGGGGAGGGAAGAGCAAGTGCTTGATAGCAAGGCCCAAACCTGGGAAAAGGCTTACCTGGGCTTGGTGCATTTTGGTCTGAATGGTTTGTAAATGCCCCTTGGGACCTGTGGATTCTCATGACCTCTTCCAAGAACATGAGCGCTTTCATCATCTCTGCCATCTCTTCTCTTTTAGACGTCAGGAATCTTGGAGCCGTTCTTGGAGCAGAGAATGGAGTGACTTTCTCAAGTGCACGTTGACACTCCGAATGTTTCTGCCAGTATCACAGAGGTTCAGTAGGTCTCATGAATGTCTTTCGAGCCTGGTATTCTCTAGAGATGTCTCCATGCCGGTATTCGCCATTGTAGCGGAACAACTCTCATCAATATGTTCGCATCTCTCCTCAATCCGTGCAGCCAGCTTTTCTGCCAGCTTCTCTTCGTGTCTCCCATAAAGTCGACTTCAACAGGACTGGGCAAGTCTGAAAGTACCTCGGAGCCTCACCAGTAAGCTGATGACAGGCAGTTCTTCCACTGTCTGCCCTCTCAGATTCTGGAAACTTACCCGTGAACTTAGGTCTTTGGGCAGCAGCATTATCTCGAACTTACACAGCGTCCCGAACAAAAGACCTAAGCCAATCACCACAAAGGGCGGCAGCCCCTCCATCACACTGATCCACCCACAGAATTCTGCCCAGTTACCTTGGATCCACCAGCCACAACAAGCCTCGTGGTACACACCAAGATTCCACCTAGAATCCAACCGGTAACTGCCATCCCCAATGGTTGCTGAATATTGTCAGTGTTGGGGGAGGGGCTGCATCAAATGAGAGGTTCCTAAGTTAAATGTGACTCTATCCACTAGCGTGCCATTGTCCTTTTATCTTCCCTCTTTCCTTTGGTTCAGATCTGTATATACAGTACAAACGGAGGGAAGTGTGTCCATTTTTAGTTTATGGTTTCACACGTCTTGAAACTTTCTAACAGCTCACAGTACACAGAGACCCCACTAAAGGAAACTCATGTTTGTGTAATATCCATTCACCCAGAATACATATCCGTCTGTTGCTTTCTGCTGAAACACCCACGCTCTCAGAAAATGGATCCATTTGTTTCATGGGGGCTGAAATTCCGAGAAATGAAACCAATCCCAATGTGCACTTTACTGTCTGTCTCGTTTGCTCTTAGTACAGTTTTGCAGAGCTACTTGTCTTTGTTGTAGGCTTATGCCGTTTCTTCTCTACTTAGGGTAGAATATGGCATTCATTCTTGCTGTTGGAAGAATTGTAATTCTATATCACGGACTATGACCAAATCTTATTCAAAATCGGCATTTGGGTTAGGTCACAATATGCTCTTTTGAATCAATATTTATGAAGATTAATGCACGCGTCTGTGTTCTGAATACAAGTGTGTTGAGTACATTTAAGCTGCGATACTGGGTCGATGCGTGCTGAATGATCCTTGACATCAATTTGAGTATTTTGTTTTGAATACTCATGGTTTCTTTGGTATATGTCAGGCAACCGTACCATTTTGGTGTCTGTCTGTTTGTTTGATTGTTTGTTTGTTTGCTTGTTGTTGGTTTTGGAAACACATTAGGCCAGGCATCACTCCGTTTGCTTCAATCAGAGAGTCATATATGTGAATCACTTAAGATAGTGCTTAAAATCACCTATGATTTCCTGCTACCCTCTCCCATCTTATGGCTTTGATGTCCTCCTTGCCTTCTTCTTGTTTCTTGTTTGTAACTCACGCTCTTCTTGCATTTCCAGTAATGGTTTTTCTTATTTCCATTTCATCTTGCTACTTTTCTATTCAGGGTAGAATTCTCAATCTTTCTTTTAGGATAAGTTTTGAACTGCTGAATTCTTTTAAGCTTTGCTGGTCTGTGAATTTCCCTAGCTCTGCCGTTATTAGAAATGGCTGTCATGTGGCATAGGCTACCCATGATTACAGCTTTATCTCATTCAGGATATGGCCTATGTCCTTGCACTCCTCCCTGTTCTGCAATATTTCGGCCGAGATACGAGCTGAAACCCCTCTGGAGGTTCTGTTGTGACTAAATTGCTTTCCTCTAGATGCATTTTAAATCACTGGGGTGATCATGAACTTTGTTGATTTGAATTATACAGCTGCAAGTAGGTCTATTGGGATTCCACCTCCTTTGGACGCTGTGTAGTTCCTGAATTCGTATAGATGATTCTTTCTTGTCTTTCAGCAAGTTTCAGTCTGACTTTTCTACAAATATCTTTTCAGGCTTTTATTTTGTTAATCTTGCTTTTCCATCTGGGGCTCTTACCAATCATACTCTTTCATGATTTGTCTTACACCAGGCTTCAACAGCAATGTTTGCATTGGTTTACACTTCTTTTTCTATGTCTTCTTCTGATCGAGGGATTTCTGTTCCCCTGTCTTCACAGTCTTTCACGAGTCCGTCTGAATTATCAAGTCTGCTTTGGACTGACTTTAGCCCTGGTATTGTCTCATCCTTGGGTTTTCTGATATTGTTTGGCTCGTTTTTAGAGTTTCTCTTCCCCTTTCCTGGTATACTGCCTTTTGTGATTCTGAGACACTGTTGTACTTCATGTTTTCCTCACCTCAGTTTTCAATACTTGCTCTGGTACTGTTTTGCAGTCTTGATGTTTGAAAGCTTATTTTTTGGGCCTTCTAATTCTTTGGAACTGAAAATGGTACTTCCTGTTTCTTTTGCTATACTTCTTTATCTCTACTGGTTAAGTAATATTAGGTATCTAATATAGATTTATAGGGCTTTGTTAAGTGAAAATTTTAGGCCATTTTGTGTACTAAGTTCCATGATTTTTCTGTGAGGACAATTTTCCCTAGGCATTGATGCCATGTCCTGTTCCTGTGTGTGTTGTCTGGTATATCTCTAATTGCTGGTGTTGCCTTTGTTGTGATGAGCACACCATATTATTTCAATTAGTAAAACTTCGTTTTATTGCACTTACCTCACCATTCTGAAAGTGCAGAGTACACTTCCTCTTCTGGAAATGAAGCTTAAAGGTTTTCAGCTCGGCATTCTGCTGTACGTCATATTGGAGTCTTTCCAAAACAGCAAACTGAGAGTGCGCTTGTGCTTTCTATTGCCATGGGAATGTCCCAATGTTACCAGTTCTTCCCAGAGCTTCTCTGTCTACAGAAACACCAGTGGAAACATATGTATGGATGTCATACATCAGGGCCTGCTGGAATGATCCCGCAGACCGTTCTTTGTTTCCTCTGGGCAGTACCATGTCAGTGCCATCCAAAATGTAGCATCTGCATTTGGGAGATAATGCTGAAGGGAATGCTTCAACTTCTCACGTCGTGGACTTTGACCACTCTTCCTTGATCCCTCATCCTTGGGTCATGGGTGCACGAATGCAACGACAGAGCTGTACCGAATTCTCTTCCTCAAACCAATCCGTAATCCCTGTCCAGGTTATGACTGTATCAGATCCTGAAGCTTTTAATACTGATTTCAAACCCAAGGGCCACTGAATCCCTCAGACCAGATGCACGGCTTCTCTAGTTGAGCCCCACACGTGCTCTATTGGCAAAATGCCAAATTGATCCTGGGCCTGCAAGATGCAGTGGATGTGGCCATGGCACATATCGAAAAACTCAACCTCACACGCCAATGTGGTTGCTTTCTTACTGGGGTAACAGTTCGGTTTGCTCTCTTGATAGAACCCACCACAACCCACAACACACTCCAGATCCCTGAGACTGAGCGTGTGCCATAATCTGTAGCTCTATACCTCATTTTCCGCTGCCTCTGCTAGCTCAAATTTGGCAGATCGGATCTTGGTCTCAGAATCAATTGTGGGGATATTTTGTGCTGATTTCTAGGAGTTATGTCAGCCAAGCATCTGCTGTGCACTCTTCTAACACTCAGCGCATTACCTACAGTCCCATGTGTGCTGTCCGCTTGAGAGTGTGCGTCCAAGTAAAACAGAGTTTCACCTTTGCTGCTCCATCAGCAGAGGTCAGATCCTGCACAGATTTCCATTCTCTACTTTGCCTTCTCCTGCTTCCAGGTTTCCTGAGGCCTCATCCTGTCTTTGGAAGTAACAGACCACTCTTCGGAAAGTGTCCTGTGCCAAGGGTTGGGTGAGTGGAAGTTTACATTGCTGTGTACATGGGAGGGAGTGAGCGCAATTTGCGCTGGTTCTCTGCCAACTGGGCATCGATAAATCAACACTTTCCAGATGTAATTCACAGAAATGTGATGTTTGTTTAGCTCTGTTTTCTATAAAGCCATGGTTGGAGGGATTGTCTGAAGACTCCAATTTTGACATTGTGTTGATAACACAGTTGCAGTTTTTAAGAAGGTTAATAGAATTGATTTACATGTTTTGGGATTTATATGAGAATGAAGTTAGTGTTTGAAACGTACTAAATTTACCTAGAAGTCAGACTTGTCAATTTTTGTAACATTATGTCAGCTCTAAGAAAAATGTAGACAGATAGAAAGTAAAATCGCAGTCCAAAATGTTGAAGGGGACATGTCAACTCTTTACTGTTGAAGCCTCCAACACCAACAGGAACCATGAAGTACCTATTGAAACCATGAAATAACCGAGAACCTGGGTTTCCGTTGTGCATGTGGTGCCCTATACTCCCAAAGACACATACTGGCCAATGTTGGCATTTCAAGGGGTAACATTCCTCTCTAGGAAAGTACAAGAAAAACCAAACAAAATATATACATTTAGGCTTGATTCCAAAAGCACATACAGGCATTTTAGCTATGAGAACCCTGCTGCAGCTATGCTAGGCTATTGAAAAGCAGGTGTTCTTCTATCAGTGATGAGAACGCTTAATCATCCGATCATGTGGGGTAAAGCAATTTAACACAACCAAGTCTGCACCCCCAATATATCGTGCACCCGGTGCTTGACTGAAGAGAAAGACGGTCCACCAAACCTGTGTCTTTAAAGTCTTTCACGACTTTTACAGTTCAGGTCACTATCTGACATAATATTTACCTATATATACTGTCTTGAAAAACTGAGGCCTAGTCCATATTCAAGTTCAGTCAAAGATTCCTCTCACTTACCACACTCCCTTCACCCCAGACAAGACATAAACCCAGCATTTGCTGAATCTAGGGGAAGGTCATCATTTCTTGGTGTGAGCTAAGTATTCAATTCCTAACTATTTTAGGCGAGAGTATTTGACCTTTAAGGAGTTCACAGTTGTTCACAGAGTGTGAAGATGGAGGAACTCTGATTCTAGGAGGGGCTTGCTCTTCTCCTACTGGCTTCATTGCAGCTCAGGTTCTGATCCTTTAAAATGGATGCCTGAGTGGAGGGGAGGGAAGAGCAAGTGCTTGATAGCAAGGCCCAAACCTGGGAAAAGGCTTACCTGGGCTTGGTGCATTTTGGTCTGAATGGTTTGTAAA